>NW_026947484.1:153575481-163575481 GCF_034190915.1 Cavia porcellus | reverse complement strand
GTGCAAGGATCACCGGTGTGTGCCCCCACGCCCGGCTGCAGTGTTCTGTTCTGCTTTGCAGTACTGGTGTCGATCTCAGGGGTGCTCTGCCACTGAGCGCACCCTCATCTTTTTCACTTTCTGTTTTAGGCAGGATCTCATAAATTCCCCAGGCTGACCAGGAACCTGCATTCCTGTCCCAGTGCTTCAGGAGTTGGAAGTATAGAGGGCCATCTGCCTTATAGACAGCTGTTCTTAAATTTTCCACCTTGAACTTAATTTCTAAATGTTGTAGATGCAGTTCGCTTTCCTCCCATGTTGCAGCCTCAGCACAAAGTCCCTCGTCTATGGTGTTTAGGCCGCTGTTTCTCACCCAGTATGTGCCATATTTCTGTTGTAGCTTTTCTAGGTTAGATAACCAGCAAATAATCTTTGCTCATCCTCTTCTGTTGTTTCAGATTCGATGGGAACTTTAATACCAATGTGTCTAGAACAATTAGTTGTGATCGACTTTCTACTACTGTTAATAGCCGAGCCTTCAACCCTGGACGAGACTTGAATTCAGGTCAGTAATTTGCAGTTTTATCACGGTGACCTGTCCTCCAGCTTGGTCCAGCTGAACTCCTGTGTCACCCTGAACATTTCTCTCTCCGCAGCCAGTATGAGCGGCCCTAATAACTCCTCTCCGCCTGTGGGCATAGAGACTTGGGCTTCGGAGAAGAGCACCACGGCTCTTCTCTGCAGCCCTGGGATTCCATTCCTGTTTCTCCCAGCTCAGAACTTGCAGGTCACTTCTTTAAAGGGGCAGAGATTTTACACCTCACACAGCCTCGATGTAAGATTTCAGAACAAAGGTCTTGAGCCTCCTTCCCTCATACCTGGGAAGCTGAGGGACCTCAATTCCTCCCTCGGAAGCAATGTGTTCCCCAAGCCCAGATCTCTGATTGTCACTGAAACCCAGGAGAGAAGCCAGAGAGCAGAATATTTACTTTCAGGGCCCCAGCCAAACTCCCTCTGGGGGAGAAATCATATCTTTCAGAGCTGGACACACAAACAGGGCCGCCTATTGGCTCTGGAAAGAAATTTGCAAGCTTATGTTTCTCAGAGATAATAAACCAGCTTCCAGATGAATGCTCCAAACTGAAATCTGCCTGGCACACATTATCTGGTCCAGTAAGTAATGGATCCAATTATTTTTTAATTGGTGGGAGGATCTGGCAGCCTTTCCAGAACAGGTAACATTAGCTTCTGGAAAAGAAGTGAAATCACAATATTTCTCATTTAAAGAAAAAATAACAGAGGAGGGCACAGAAAGGGCAGATAAAGTGGACTGTGGAAAATTCCACAACTGGCTCAAGGTGAAGCTGGCCCCAGATTCTCCCGTTTCTCAGAATCCCTGTTTTCCCTCAGGAAAGCTCAGCCACACGGGCTGTGGTGCTGGGCCTGAGGGTTTGAGGGTGAGTAGCAATCGCGGTGGGATCGCAGTCCCGACAGGTGATGCACCACTGACCTTCCCACAGTCCAGGCTGCCTTGTGGTCCTATGTTTGGATTAACAGAGAAGAGAAAGTTTTTGTTCATCTGTATGAGCTCTGGAAGACCCCTCAAGGCCCCTCAGCAGAGCCGTCTTTTAGTGATGGAACAGAGGGGTATTTTCACTCTTGTGTTTACAATCTTAATTTAAAACTAAACATTGTTTTTATAACCAGGGAAAAATAAAAGAGTTATTAAAAGGGACTCCTCAGTATCTGTGGGCGTTGGATCCAGGTTGTCCCCAGTGGATACCAAAATCTGGGTGCTCAAGCGCCTCGCATGACTTGGTGAAATTTGCATAAAACCCACACATCCATTCATGTATGTTAAATTAGCCCTGGATTACTTAGAACACCTAATACTATGCAAATGATCACATAATATCGCTGAACAAAATGAGGAGAAGCAGTATGTGTCGGTGCAGTACACGCTCACGTCTGTTTGCAGACGTTTTCAGCCTGAGACTGGCGGTCACTGCGGATGCCTGAGTCTTGCAGTGTAGTTCCGCCCCTTGTGGGTAACTGTCTCTTGCTTACCATGGCTCTGGTAACCAGGTCCTGAGCCGTGGGGCTCCTTGACGAAACTGTTTACCTCCTGGCTGTGTGACTGGGGCAGTAGGGGGAGCAGGGGCTGAGGGAGGGGTCCAGCAGGCTTGGGGTCCAGAACCCTGCCCGCTGCCAGGACACAGCCTGAGCCTGCAGAGCCACGCGCTCGGGCCCTGACTTCCCCATCCATCATTCACTGAGACAGCAGCTGGGGATCCAGCTCCACCTTTAGGACTCACTTTGTGTGTTTGTTTCATGGTACTAGGGATTCAACCCTGGGCCTTCGCTCTGGGCCTCCACTTCCCCAGGCGTCTTTTATTTTTGACTTTGAGGCAGGATCTTGCTAAGTCACTAAATTGCCCAGGCTGGGCTCAAACATGTGATTTTCCTGCCTCAGCCTCCCAGAGTGCTGGGATTACAGGTATGTGTCACCATGTCCAGTGGTAGTATTACTTATTATACCTTTTTCTTAGAGGATACAGAAGCAGTTTTTCCAAGTTCCAACCTTTCTTCCAAATGAAATACAGACTATTAGATTGGGTTATTTAGCACCTTTTACCTGGTGAACGCTGGGTCAGAAGATGTAAACAAAAGGAAGCACGTGTGATGTGGGGGTGAGAGGTGTAGATTTTAAACAAACAGACAAGTAAACACCCAATCTCAGCCATGGTACCGCTTCTCTGGCCTGAATGTGCTTCCCACAAGCGGGCCTATTGGAGGGTCCCCTGCCGTCCTGAGTGGATTAATGATGGTTTTCAGAGGCCGGAGGCTGCAGGATCAGCCTCTGGCTCTGTCTCAGTCGAGGCTTTGCCCCACCCCTTTTTTCTGATGGTATTAGGGATTGAACCCAGGGCTCTGCACTGAGCCACATCCCTTGGCCATTTATTTTGAAACAGGGTCTCACTAATTTTCCCAGGTTGGGGTCAGACTTGGGACTCCTCCTCCAGCTTTGCCTCAGCCTCTGTAGTGCTGCGTTTCCAGTTGTGTGTTCCCATGCCCAGCTCCATCACCTACCTTGCTGTAACTAGGAGGCCGTCAAGAGTCCTGCCCTCAATCACAGGCTTCCCGCCCTCCAGAACTGTGAGCGAAATCAACTTGTGCTGCTTATCAGTGATCCAGTGTGCTTTCGGTATTAATAGCTTGGAATAGGCCAAGACAGGGCATGACCAGAAGTAATTTGGAGCTGGGTACTGGGCGTGCTGGTGACTGAGGTTTCGGGGTGCAGGGAGGCAGCTCAGCCCAGAGAGGTCATGAGTGACTGGAAGCCCACAGCCGGAGGACTTTAGCGCTGGCTCTGCTTGAGGGCTGTAGTGTGGGCCCATGCAGGGTTGCGTGAGGACTTGACCTGGGGTGTACGAGGCACAGCTGGAAGCTATTAAGTTTGAGGGGTGTAGGAGGCACCCCAGGACAAGGTAGCAGGCTGCACCAGTCTGGGGCCCAAGGTTAGACATAGACTAAGCACTGATGCTGAGAGGACCTGGATGTGACCCTCACTCAATCCTGTGGCCAGGGCCTGGGGTGAGAGCAGGACTGCAGGTGTCACGGGTTCAGGACCAGACATACCGAAGATAACGATCCCGAGGAACCTGGGAAGGTGCATAGCTTCATTACACCAGTGGGCTGATGGGACTCTCAGCCCCAGGCCATCAACCCTGTCTTGGGGAGAACAAATATTTATATATGTTTTAGGCAGAAAGTGCAAAAGACTAGCAGGAAATATGAAAAGGGCTGATAGCAGGACTTTCTATAGTTGGTCACATGTCATTCATATATTGTTAGGCAGACGACATTACACAAGCTAATTGGGGTCACCATCATATAATGAGGACGGTGTTGTGGGGAGGAGGAAGAATCTATCACTGTCTAAGACTGAACCGAGCTGTCCTTGAGGTGAAAACGTAAAAGCAAACAAAGCATAGTAAGATGCACTGTCTGGCTAAGTGGCGCTCACCTCGGAAGCCCTGGCTGGCATAAGGGTGCTGGACTTTGTAATTTTCTAATTAAGAACTGACTCCCCTTCCCAGCCACACCCTGGAGTAGCATTAGAAATAAATAAAAGATTTCTTTTCGATTTAAAATTGTCTTTACCCCAGAAATAGATTTGAAGGTACATGGTCCCCTAAAGGATGCTGAGCAAAGGGGGCCAGGGAGGGACAGCTACTCTGCCAGGGCAGAACCAGGAGGCCACCTCGAGGAAGCCGACAGCTAAGCCTGACCCAAGACAGAGGGGTTGCTGTGTTGAGCTGTCCAGGTCAGCGAGGGTTGGAAATCAGACCTGGGAGGGGGCAATGTCTGGGTCCTTGGCCAGAGCTGGTGGGTGGAGACAGGAGGACAGGCGTTCAGGGTTCAATGGATGACGTGTTCCTGTGAAGGGAGGAAGGGTTGGTCTGTGTGTGCCAAGTGGAAAGACGGGCGGGGAGTAGCTAAGGACACAGCACAGGAGGAGAGGAAGGAAGGGCCCTAGTGTCAGCAGGACCCACGAGGACGTTGGCCGTGGTTCCTAGGGACATTCCCTGCTGTGGGGAGAAGTGGGATCATTGGCTGAGCACGAAGGCCCAGAAAGAAGAATGGAAACACGTTGGCTGAACCGTGCTTTCCCTGTGGGACTGAGGTGTAGAGTGAAACTCTGTTGCACAAACAGTGGTGGGTTCCCTCAGGGCCAGGCGAGCAGCTCAGTGCCAAGCAAAATCGCCTTGTGAGAGCTCAGTCACCAGCTCTGCTGAAAAATCCCTAAATGCTGTCTTCCCTGGGTCACGTCAGGGTCTGTTGTTAGATGAGAGGTGGGTGACGGCCATGCTGCTGTCTCCAGAGAAAGGCAGCCCCAGCCCTGACCCCTCCTTCTTCCTCTTCACTGAGACAGGTAGAGCTGCCACACTGAGACAAATGTCCCTTAACTGGTAAAAGAATGTAACCAAGGCTTAGCAGCATAAGCACCTGTGTGGAAAGTGCAAGGTCCTGAGGTCAATCCTTGGTACAAAAAAAAGCAGTGTTATCAGTCCAGTCCAGGCGCTGGTGGTCTCGTGACAGCAGCCTCTGCAGTGTGCTCCGAGCGAGGCTTGAGCAGCAGCCTGTGAGCTTCATGGGGTCAGCCCTCCGCGGAGGACACAGGACACAGAAAGAATTCTGCCCTTCTAGCAGCACTGCATATGCTCCGTGCACATAGCTCCTAAGTTTCTTCCCCCAGTGCAGCCTGCCAGCCCTGCATGCCTCCCTGAGTGATCTCAGGAAAAGCCGTGAGCTTCTGGAGAGGGGGATTTTGTTTGAGAGAAAACACTGGAGCTCCTTAACTGCAGAATCCTGTTTCTTTTGCATCTATGTGCCATCCTGCCAGGTGGGCTAGACTGACACCTTAGTTGGGGTTTTGGCAAGGACACACAGTTAAGAGCACTCAGAATCACAGGGAATGTGGGAACTCAGCAAAATGAAGGCCATGCCCTGAAACTGGGTGTTTCCAAGAGAGGCCTCCAGTGCAACCTGCGCCCTAGAAACAGGTGTGTTCTGAGTAGAATCGGCAGGGCTGGGTTTATAAACAGCTTTTGGTGAAGGGTGGGCTTTTGGGTGTTCACTTGCAGGCATTGAAGCTTTGCAGCTTCCTACACGCGGTGACCACATCTCAGAGCCCACCCACCTGGGAGGAGGGCTGGGTGTGGAGGGGGGCCTCAGGGCTCCCCTTTTCCTCCTCCTCTCGGAGCAGGGGACATCTGACAGTTACATCCGGGAGCTGCTGGCCTCTGGTCCTCTCCAACTGTGTCATCCATCAGTGGCCCCTCATTGGTGACAAGGTTTCCGGTTGCCCTTCACAGAAGCTGGACATGGACTTCTGTGCCCTGTAAACCGTTCTTAGATTCCCGGGGCCCGACCCAGGGCCTACGACCTGCTACACATGAGCGTTCCCAGTTCCTACCACCATGGCTGCTGGGTCGCTGTCTACGGATTCCTTTCAATAGCTGACGTCTTACAGCGCGCGTTATGTTGTGGGACTGGTGATGTTTTTTCTCGGGCTCGTTCCTGCTTTTGTTCCCACTTTCTCATCTTTTTTCCCC
Organism: Cavia porcellus; assembly: GCF_034190915.1. NCBI lineage: Eukaryota > Metazoa > Chordata > Mammalia > Rodentia > Caviidae > Cavia > Cavia porcellus. The sequence goes on along the minus strand of NW_026947484.1, from coordinate 163,569,383 downwards.
CCTTGCTAATTCCTGCTGAGCTATTTTCTGGTGTGCGGCCTGGTCCCTAACGAGAGTTTATTAAAGTCTCCAAAGAAAGTTGTCTCTTGTTCTCTGGAGTTTGCTGCTATGGAGAGACTAGAAGCAGGAGTACATCTTCAGCTCAGAAAGAAAAAGTGTCTGGGCTTCCTTCACTGTGTTTGATTTAAAGAGTACAAAAATCCAGCCAGTCCCTGCAAATTTGACGTTGCAGGCTTCCATCTTGGGAACGTCGCCGTCTTCACTGAGGTTCCGGATTCATGGGTGTAAGGCCGGTCAGAAGTCACATTGTAGAGGTGACTGCTACGAGAGGTGTGTGCCTGGGCAAACTTTAGTGGCTTCCACACCTACCTCCGAGGTGGATGCCCACAATGGGCTGTGTGTGCTTCCTCTTTTCCTAAAATACAGATGGGCCCCAACTTACAGTGGTTCCCTGATTAGTTTACTTCACTGAGGCAAGATTTATTCAGTAGTCACCAAACTACCCTTCTGCAACCTGCCCTGGGTGGCTGTGAGCCATACCAGTCTCCCCAGGGAGGCCGCAGGCTGCTGCTTCAAATCACAGGTTCACAGAGGGCACCCCACACTCTGGTGACCCTGTGCCTTAGCTGGGGTGTTGTTGGAGAGTGCATGAGATGCATTTTGTTCTACAGTGCTCCCACTCGATGTACAGGGGTTCATCAGCATGTAATCTCATTATAAGTCACAGAGTGCAGCGCTTTGAAAAGTAAGCATTCGCAAAATTCTCCCTGTCACAGTTCAGTGGCAAGGCCGTGTCTGCCTAAAATCAAAGAACGAACATAGAGTGGCTTAGGAATTTCAGTTACCTTTTGAAGTCCAAGTACCCCAGCTTCATGACTGCATTAGTGTCATAAAACACGTGGTGATACTTACATAGCTTCTGAAAACTATTCACTTCAAAATTAGATGTCTGTGGTTCAGCTGATACTCAGGTGATTGGTGTGTATGCAAATGTGTAGGCACAAATCATGCAAAACCCAGAAGATCCTTTTAATTTCTCCTTGAAACTACTTTTAATTCAGGTATAGTTACTTTTGAATGGATTGACACACACAAGTTAGAAGAAAAAGGTTATTTTGGTTCACAATTTTGTGGAAGTTTTAGTCCTTAGTCAGCTGGCCGCAAGGTAGTCGCCATGGCAGGAGAGAGAGCATTCATCCCATTGCACGCAGGAAGCTGCAATTCCTCCTTTTCCTATTTATTTCACCCAGGCTCTAAGCTTATTACTTCCATGCAGGATGAGTCTTCCCTCTTCAGTAAATCCATCCCATACCCAGAACTGTGCTAAACTGATCACTGGACCAAACCAATTTCACCCACCAATGATCAAGTTTGTTGATTGAATAGCCAACGTTAGTTCATCTAGTTATCCCATAGTAACCTAAAACATCAAACAAAACCCAAACTTTCCCTGAATTCCCAGTCTGTCACCAGCACTATTACAGTTTTCATGCCCGGTACTCTGGGGATCCCTCCCCACCGGCGATAGGAACTCTTTTTATCAGTGTGGACCTAATTTGTATCAGTGAGCTGATGAGAGAGAGTGATACAGTCTTATGCTGGAGCATAATCCTGGGCTGACTCAAGAAGGCATAGATGATTTTATGCCTAGAAGAGCCAATGGAAAGCCTCCCTTTATTCCATAGGGAAATGTGCAGAATTAGCCATTGTGAATCTGTGGTCCCCAACACCTGGGTCTCTGGGGTCCTTGCTCCAAGCTCCTGTCCCAGGTTCCCTGCTGCAAGCAGGAAACATTCTCCAGGGTCGTGGGACACGTGAAGAGTGGCCCCTGCACTGTGCTTTCTACAGCTCCTGCAAAGGGCTCCTGCAAAGCTGGAAGATGCCCTCTGTCCATGCGCAGCTCCTTACGGTGAATGCAGTCACTGCACATACACACACACACACGCTAAGAAAAGTGAACAATTGAAGAGGAAAGCTTCGCCACTCTGATTTTTAAAACGCTCTGTATGGAGTATGGAAAGACACAGCTCTAAACCCTCAGTCCCGTCCCACAGTGCTGGGCCTTCCGTGAAGCCCACGCACCACAGCTCTGTCCCCTCTTGCACCCCAAGCTCCCTCCCAGTGTGTCACACTGCACACACAGCGGCCCTCAGGGCACACAGGTTGCTGCCCTGAAGAAGGGGATCCCTAGGCCTGCGTCACTTTCTCCGTCCTTTCTGCACCTATTAGCTCTTTTTAGTTTTAGCTTTGGCTGGAGTCACACTAAACTGAACTCCTGTTCCTCCCACCTCAGCCTCCCAGGCAGCTGGGATTATAAGAGTCGACCAGGACATGTCACTTGGCTTATCAAAACAAGGTGATACGAACCGTTATTGTATTGCATATCTTTGTCTTCAAAAGGGTAGCTCAGATTACCAGATAAGGCATGCAAAACTGAGCTCACAATATGAGCACTAACTTATCCTTCCCATGAGCTGATGGGATGAGTAGTACAACTCTCTTAGCTACCATTTCCACCATGTTTTTTCTCCTTTCCCCCATCCCAATTTTCTTTCCTTTTGAACAGCTGCTTCTCTCTTACACATCTCCAGTACCATTTGGATTTATTTTCTCACCTTTTTAGCCTTCAGGTTTTGTCTTAGTCATCTTCTCGCCCACCCCCCCAGCTCTCATTGTGTGGCGCCGCCTCATGGCTGGGAGGACCCGGGCCTTCAGGTTGGCTGCTGCCACGCCAGGGGGACCTCACACTCCACTGTGCAATATGGACCCTGGACGCGGTTTGTGCTCAGGATCCAGGAACGCACCCACGGGCCGCGCTTGGCCTCTCTCTCCTCTCCGTGCAGGTCCTGTTGGCAGGTTTAATGCACATGACAGAAGGGAGAGGTGACCGTTCTAAAGCAGTCACCTTTGTGGTTTCGGAGCTGACTCGATGAGCCTGTTCAATTTTGCATCTGGTGTCAGAGAGAAACAGGACTGGAGGACTGACACAGGTAGCGCGCGGCCACCCAGCCTGTTCTCCTGGGGCAGCTGCGACGCGAGAGAAGAGCCCGCGTGGGTGTTCCTGAGCCGCACTGGCGGCCTGACCAGCGCTGAACCCGGCAACGTGGACTCCGAGCAGAGGGCGGGGCGGCAGGCTTAGGAAGGATGCGGTAGTGCCAGGCGCCAGGGTGAACATCAGCGAGGGCAGGCTGGGCGCGCACACCATAGTGGATGTCCCTGTGCGTCATGCGTCTGTGTGTCATCTGCCTGCGTGTTGTCAGTGGGGTGTGCGTCTGTGTGCGTCATGTCTGTGTGCATCGCGTGTTTTGTGTCCCTGCTGTAAGGTGGGGCCGCTGCAGAGCCCGCCCATCTGCAGCTCAGAGCTGTGTCCTGGGCTGGCGTGGCGGGACCAGGGCCAGTGTGTTAGAGGGAGGTGTGGACATGCAGGACTCCGCGTGGACCCCAGCCCGAGCGGCCAAACCCAGAACTGATTTCGTGAATCGAGGCCCCCGAGTCGCCCGCAGGAATGATGCACTGTGTGCTGCTGCTGCTGGCTGTTAGATGACTCCACACCCCAGAGCTTCCCCAGTACCCCCATCATACCCCAACAGGCCCAATGGAGACCAGGAACTGACCCAGTGCCAAGGGATCCGCGGCAAGAGGACTCGGGCAGTGCCTGACCCCACACTGCGACACCGGCGGGCTCTGGCCAACAGGATGGCATTCCTGAAAGACTGAATGCACCACATACAAGATGGAGTCTGATTTATTTCTAATTATCTGAAAGGCTCTCCGACCTTCTGGCTACTTTTTTTCCAGTGCGCAGATCCTGTTCTTGTGCAGATGTTGCTGTGAAGGGAGCAGAGGGCGCTGCCACACCTAGAGGTTGGAGGAGCACAGCACATGGGGCTGTGGGGTGTTGCCAGTCAGGGTCTTGCTTCCCAGCAGAGGTCACATCCAGCAGGCTGTACTGTCCGCCCCCTCGAGCTGGAGAGAAGTCTCAGGCACTTCCAGGCAGCTCTCTGAACCCCTTTTCCCCTCCGGGACTTAGAGATCGGATCTGGGCAGGGGTAAATGCGCTCCTTGATATGTGTCTAAGAATGCCGGAAGGTAAGGGTGGGAATCAAACCGAAGGCTTTGGGGGCCATGTTCGTCTTGTACGCGATGTGTTTTTGCATGGCCTTGTTGGAGGACAGTTTCCTGTTACTAATCTTTCTAAATAAACTTTTATTGGCACAAGGCCACATTCACTCATTAGCATTGCTGTGCTCAGCTCCTCACTAGGGAGGCAGAGTTGAGTAGCCCTCGCTTTGTTGCCATGAGGCAAGATCTTGTGTAGTTCAGGCTGTCCTTGAACTTGGTATGCAGCCCAGGCTTGCCTCCAACTCAGGACACTTCTCCTGCGTCAACCTCCTAAGTGTTGGGGTTGTAGGCATGTGCTACCATACCCACATTAAAAATAGTAACTTAGTTTCTTGCAGTGCTGGGAGTCAGGCTTGGGACCTTGGGTGTGCTAGACAAGTACCATGTGTCCAATCCTAGTGGCTTTGATCAAGACTCAGAGGTATTGATGTTTGTTTGCTCCTCCAGTAAAGTTTGCAGATGCTGTGTGGGGGCAGAAGAAGGCACCTGTGCTGAGAGCTGGCGGTTTCCACTGGTTTAGCCCAGACTGTGAGGGATCCCATCTCCTGGGGAGGGCTTACTCCATTCTCTCTCTGGTCTGTCAGAAGCTCCATGTGCTGGTGGGAGGGTTTGAGTGGCACCGCTGGGAACTGGCACAGCTGTCACTTGGCACCCTGCAGCCACCTGCATCATGGAAGCCACCGAGCCTGACCCTGGGTGGCCCCAGCCTTGGTTCGCTGAGCAGGCACTGTGCTGCTCTTCCACAACATATTTTCCTCTTCGAAGGCTCGTGGCCAGCAGAGGATAGAAGGGCAGTGGCCAGCTCGGAAGCACTCCCAGCACAGGGAATCAGCATGGACTCCAGAGCTGTGTCCCTGCCCGTCATGATTGGGGGTGAACCGGCACTCTGCCTGCCCATCCCACACTTTGGCTACTGACACATGTGCTAACTCTTGGAGAGCAACCAAACTATTTGCCTGGCTCCAATGAAAATCGAATTCCTAGTGGCCAGAAGACATCGGTAAAGTATAGAAAACCTGCAGTGTAGGGAGCTGAGCTGTGATGGACGCAGCAGGAAGAGACCATAGATGTCCCCTCTGTGTCCTGTTCCCAATGGGCCTGGCAGGTGATGTGCTCTGCACGCCGTCCTCTGCTAGGTTGAATACAAGCCTGGACTGCATCGATGGCTCCTGCATGAGTCACATGTCAGTATGTGCCCCCGCGGCAGGAGCCCACAGGGTCCTTGTCCCAGCCCCGTCTCAGCACAGCAGGCAGATCTGTCCTCCCTCTATCCTCCTATTTCTCACTACACTGAGCATCTGGGCTCTGATGACTGATGAGAGGTGTCTGTTGAGCCATCAGCCATGGGGGTGAAGTTGGTCTTCTTGATCTCATTCCATCCGGGCCTCTGGGTTCAAGGTGTGTTCCCAGCACTTCAGCACCGTCCCCCACACACACCCATACGTGCATGGACACACAAGCTCCAATCCTCATGTGAAATGCTGCATTGGCCTTTGAGCAGTCACCTGTACTTGCGGTGCAAGGGCTACCTGAGTCAGAGGACTTGGGGACCTAGGACCGCACCCTTGCTGCTCACAGTGTGTATTTGTGGAAGAAAGACCAAGGGACACTCTGGGTGAAGGCGTTGCTGGAGCCTGGGAAGTCAGAGGAGAGGCCCTGCTGCTGCTGATGCACAGAGGAGCAGGGCAAGCCCATGTGGTATAGTGGGAGGCTTCCGGGTGGTGCAGGAAGAAAAGGAGCAAAGTGACAAGTGACACTGGAGGACCTAGGTGCCTCGGAGCTGCTGCTGGGAGGCTTCTGACTTTGTAAGATTGAAACGGCCCAGCCATGCGAAAGCTCTGCGTCTGTGGTAACGTGAAGTCCACATGCTTGGCACCATGACTTCTCAGCCTCAGAGCTGCGATACGGACCCTTAGCGGTTCCCATGGACACTCAGAGCCAGATGGGAACTCGAGACTGGGCTCACTCCTTTTCAGGGCCTGGCAGCCTGTCCAGTGTGGCCTGTGCATCAAGAAGGGAATGACCAGTGGGGCTGGGGAACAGCAGAGTGGGTGGGGTGGGAACGGGGGAGAGGCAGGTGGAGGTGTGGAACATGCAGGTGTGGAACAGGACTGAATACCTCGCCCTCAGTGCAGCCCAGGGCTGAGGGCAGCAGTTGGGCTGGTGATCGGGTATGCATGAGGAATGACCCAGGCCCCACGGCTGAGACAGCAACCTGCGAGGCTGGGAAGAGTAGTTTCATATAACCAGACATTGCCTTTTCTAAGCGTAGGGCATTTTTAAGAGGCAGAGAGAATCTTGTGGGAAATGTACAGCTTTGTTATTTGGTGGGATTTCTTCCTACGTTGAGCAGTTTATGCAAAGCAGCTCCCCGCCGGGTCTGACAGTTCTGTCTCATTTTCCTCTCCTCCAGTTCTTGCAGACAACCTGAAATCCAACCCTGGAATCAAGTGGCAGTATTTCAGTTCAGAAGAAGGAATCTTCACCGTCTTCCCGGCACACAAGTTTCGGTGTAAGGGCAGCTACGAGCACCGCAGTAGGTACGCTGACCTGCTCCTGCAGTGTGGGACTGTTGTTCTGCATAGTCTGCCTGAGGGGTTTGGGTCTAGGTGTTGTCTAACGTGGGTTGGGGGTCTGGGTTCAGCACTCTCACACACCCTGCACCCGCACACAGGCACCTGCCCAGGGCCCACGGAGTCCAGATTCCTCAGTTTCCCACACCATACACCCTGTCAAAGCAGCAGGTCCTGAAACTTGGCCATACTCTGAAATGGGTCTCTGCTTGAGGCCGATGACCAGGCTTCGAGTTTTCCAGGAACTGCAGAACAAGCCTAGCAGCACTGAGCCACAGTGACAGAATTCCCTGGTCTGAGGCTCGAGAACATTTGCAGTTCCCGCTGTCTCTATTGAAATCCAGCCGGGAATGAGACATCATCATCACGTAGTTATGAACGACAGAAGTCGGTGATTCTCAGCTTCCCTTTCCGTAGTAATGATTTGCATCAGGTTTCAGCCATAGGCTTTACAAGGCTCGGAAAGCACAGGGTGAAAGAGTTCTTCCACCCACTCCTCCACCGAAGTGGCCTGGGATTGTGCACAGCCAAGGTGGAGATGCGGAGGTGATTTGTACGACAGACACCTCAATTTCCAGGACGCTTTGCTTTTCAGTGCCACACTTTCCCCTGGTGCACTGCTAGACACCTGCTTCCCATGCCATTTTCCCGAGTTTTAATGAGCATTCACTGCAGCTGCCTTTTGCTCCCCTTGACGGGGAAGTGTGAATCCCGACACCCGCAGCCTCACAGAGAGATCTGTTTGGCTCCTGGGTTCAGTCCGAGGTCAGTTGCTCCCAGGAAGAAGCAGCCCAGCGGAGGGGTCTGTCGACCGAGAGCTGCTCATCCCATGGCCTGCAGGAAGCAGAGGTGGGACAAGCAGGGGACGAGAATGCAGCCTTCCGGGTCTCACCCCGGGGGCCACCTCCGGCCAGGGCCACCACCTGTGAATCCATCCCTGCCCGAGTGTACTGAGGAGCACAGCACCGGAGGCTTTGGGAGATATTTAGATGACTTAGTCATTTAGATGACTCCGCCAACATCCAATTTTTCATCCACAAGAGTTCTCAGGAAGGAAGGAAGAAATCACTTTAAAGAAAATCCTAGCCAGGCGTGGTGATGCACACCTGTCATCCCAGCACTTGGGAGGCTGAGGCAGGAAGCTTGCCATGAATTTGACGCCAACCTGGGCTACACAGTGAGTTCAAGGCCAGCCTTGTGTCAGGAGAAAAAAGAAAGAGAAGAGAAGATCCTCTTGCCTGGTTTGGAGAACCCAGATGGTCCCACCTTTTAGCTGGCTGGTTGCGTCAGACTGTCACCCACGTGGCATAGAGAAATCAAGTGATTGAGGGGTATTGGTAGAGAAGAATTCTCTCCAGGCTGGTTTGCTTTCTTAAACAACTGTCCCCCAATTGTTCCAGCTCTGAAACTGTGAGCAGCCCTCATTAAACCTCAGGAACCCCAGGCCTCTTAGGTTGGAGGCCTAACCACCCCCTTTTCCTTAATGTCAGCAAGCCAGGCCCTGGTGCACAGAGTGGCTGTCACAGGTATGGACTTGTCTGCCAGCCTGGCGCTAGGTGCTGTGCTTGGGGCCAGTCCACAGCTGACCCGAGGGAACCGACCTGATACAGAGAAAGCGGCTGCTTCCGTAGGAAGAAAGGCCAGACCAGTGTCAGAGCTGCCCAGAGTGCCCTGGCTCCTAGCACAGAAAATCCTCCCTGACTCCTGCCCTAGGGCTGTCAGCTCATTTTCTGCCGTGCAGAGGTGCGGGGTGACGGGTGAGCAGAAGCAGCCAGTGACTTGGAGAGTCTGCTTCTAGACTTCACACTGAGAGGGCATCTTCAAGGCAAGAGCCTGCCCTGGCAGCCTGCAGTGCTGTGCTGAGGGGTTGCTGCTACTCCTCCATGCCACCTCCCCACCCCTGCACATGCATACTTCAGCACATTCGCACGTAAGCGCACACGCGTGCACACACACACACACACACATACACACACAGAGGTCATCTCTCCAGCTGGCACAGGTGGAGCCCTTTTTCCCAAAGCAGGACTGACCAGGAGCTTCTCTCCCTGCAGGCCCATCTATGTGTCCACTGTCCGGCCACAGTCCAAGCACATCGTCGTCATCCTGGACCACGGGGCCTCAGTCACTGACACCCAGCTGCAGATCGCCAAGGACGCTGCTCAGGTCATCCTCAGCGCCATCGACGAGCACGACAAGGTAACCGTCGCGCAGTGCATCCACCTTGAAGGCTGGCTTCAGGTGATGTGCACTTGCATGGTCCCCTGAGGGACCAGTGGGTGACACCCCTTGGGTTTCCAGGTTACCCAAGCTCAGGGAAAGTGTGGCAGAGTGATCGGTGGCCAGGTTACCTGCAGGTCCCTCTCTGCCTCCTCCTGTGGGCCATGCTTGTGCATTTTCTTCAGCTCTCCTGTAACAGGATCTGGGGGAAAGGCGTGCCTTAGTTTTCACTGTGGCCTGAGAATGCAACCTCCGTCCCCGGATCCCTCCTGTGTGCCTCGTGCAGCTGGGTTTAGGTTTCCCGTAACCAAGCCTTTGCCACCAGAAGTCATGCGACAGAGGGAATGACGCAGCTGGGTGGCTGATGTTGTCCCAGGGTTGGCAGGAAGTGGCTGCAGTCTTGGGGCCACTCAGGGAGGCCCGGGTGCAGAGAAGGGTCATCTGCACCCTGTGCACGTGTCCTACCCTATCATTTTGGCTCTCCTGTCTCACTGATACAAGTGCTTAGAACACGTGCACGCACTCATGAATATAGCCACTTAAGGTTCGAAAACCAAGATGGTAGGTTCCTGCTGTGGTTTTTCTCTGCATGAATTTTATTGCTGTGTTTTTTTTTTTTTTTTTTTTTTTTAAGATTTTTGCTGGTGTTTTTTAAATGTGAGTGCTATGTTGCTACTTCATCCTGGAACAAAAACCAAACTTCAGGGTAGTACCCTCCCCGACCAACAAGTCCTTTTTTAACTTGATAGATTGATGCCTCTTTGTGCCTGTTTTTAAATTCAAGTGGCACCCTAGAGTCTTCTCTCTGTTGGCTGTTATGTTGCATAAAAATCCTGACTGTGTGTGCCGGTGCATACTCGTAGTTCCAGCTACTTGGGAGGCTGAAACAGGAGGATTGCTTGAGCCCAGGAGCTCACGGCCCAGCCCAGCCAACATAGCAAGACTCCACCTCTTTAAAAAACAGCCTTGGAATGCTTGGGGTAACAGGTTGTTGTCATTTTTCCGCCTCCCTGCAGATCTCCGTGCTGACTGTGGCAGACGCCGTCAGGACCTGCTCTCTAGACCAGTGCTACAAGACTTTCCTGTCCCCGGCCACCAGCGAGACGAAGAGGAAGATGTCCAGCTTCGTCAGCAGCATCAAGGCCTCGGACAGCCCCACGCAGCACGCGGCGGGCTTCCAGAAGGCCTTCCAGTTGATCCGAAGCACAAACAACAGCACCAAGCTCCAAGCAAGTAGGTCCATTCCCTCGGGGCCTCAGGGGCAGGGACGGGGCCGCAGGGGTGCATGGCCAGCTGTGCACTGAGAGGCTGACTGGGCACAGAAGTTCTGTGCCAGCTCCAGGTGGCTTCCACTAGGATCTTACTAGCTGTTCTCAGCTGTTCCAGTCCCACACTCGCCGTGACAGGCTGGTGACTTGCTGGTTATGTGTTGGTTAGTTGCTGGTTAAGTGCTGATTACTTGCTGGTTAACTGCTGGTGACTTGCTGATTAGTTGCTGGTTAGTTGCATGTTTCCGGACTCCCAGAGCCTGCACCTCTGCCCACTTGTGAGGAAGGAGCTCTGACTGATTTCCCCAGGCACTGGCGCATCCTTTTGAATGTTAATCACTGGCTTTGGCTGCGTGGCCGAGTTGACACCTGCTCAGGGGGTAGCAGGAATCTTTGTCTCAATACTGTCCTGCCAGCTGTCACCAGGCTGAGCAGGGCTCTCCGCTGTACAAAGGCACGCTAATTTAATTTTCATGTTATTAGAGAAATCTGGAATTAGGATGTGTGTGAAAGGAGAGAAGCGTATTAGAAGTGGGACTCTCGCTTTGAAACTACTTCAAGGGATCTATCTCATTTTCTCTTTTATATTCAGAAATCTGCATGTAGCATTTTTTCCTTTTGTGGTGACATGAGTATTTCCCATGGAGACGCTGAGAGGCCTCATGTCTGTACCACTGGCCTGCGAGCAGCACAGGGCCCAGTGCACACTGGTCTCCCGGGAAGGAGAAGCTGGAATAACCAGAGCCAGGAGGGAAGTGGTGGCTGTTGGCTTCATCTTTGTAATCCCCAGGCACCCCACACCAGGCATTGGGTGTCCAGGCAGGCCCTAAATGGGGCAGCCAGGGCTGGGGCTGCACAGCTCTTGGTCTCAGTGCCCACAGTGTATAGATAGAGCACGCCCCTTGTACCCCTCAAACTGCCATGGCTTTGCTCTTTAAGGCTGGCCGGGATATCCTCTCCTGCTTCGAAGCCCTGACTTCCAGGAAGGCCCGGTCCCCCTAGAATGGGCTCATCACCCCCAGAACAGGCTCATCTGTGAGACCGTAGCTGCTGTCACTTGTGAACTGCAGGTTCCCCTCCTTAGGGATGGACCTGCAGCCAACCTAGTGGGGACCGTGCTTACATCCAGCCAGGGACAATCACCCACGCCGAGTCTGTTGGCACATCTCGGGGTCCTCACAGCTGATAGGGATCTCGAGGAACAGGGCAACTGTGTGCTGAGCCACTCTGGTCAGCAAAGAAGGGCAGCTTGTGTGTGCTGTCCACCCACCAGCTTTTCCTGAGGGGTATCCCGTCCTCCCAACCCCTGGGCTCAAGCATCCGGTTGTGTTTATCCTCTGCTTAATGGGGTGAAGGCTCAGGTGGGCCAGTGTGAGCCCCGATGCCACCTACGGGCCACTGGAGCAGGTGCCTTCTCTCTGCTGTGTGCAGGTGCCGTCCCAGACCTGCGATTCCAGGGGAGCCAGAAGTGTGGGGTTTAATGTGAGATCCCTTGATTCTCAAATGTTGACACTCGTTGCTGTTTAAAAACTGTGACCAGAGGCCTCCCTGAACTCCTCTCGATTGCATTTCTCTCCCGAATGAGGCAGAAGCCTGGTTCGATGGGGGGTTTCTTCTCTGGGCCTTTTTTTTTGGTCATTTTGAGATAGGATTTCACTATGCAGTTCAGACTGGACTTGAATTCTCAGAGATCCTCCTTCCTCAGCCTCCCAAATGTTGGGATGACAGGAGTGCACCACCACACCTGACTCTCTTTTCTTACTATTGTAAACAAAAACATCATGAGATTGGCTACCAGGGCTTGGACATGTTTTCACGACATAGCTTGGGATATGCTTGGCACAGAAGGTGTGTTTTGGCTGAGTTAGATGTTAAGGTCCTCCGCTTTATAGCTGCTTCTAGAAGTTTAGAGAACAAAGAATGCATATCAGTTTGCATAACGAAATTCTTCAGCTCAGTGTGGTAGTGCACACCTGGAATCCCAGCTCACTGGGAGGCTGAGGCAGGAGGATCGGAAGTTCGAGGCCAGCGTGGGCCACTTAATGAGCTCCTGTCTCAGAATTAAATAAGCAGGGCTGAGGGTGCAGCTTGATCTGCACACACAGGGCATCTGGATTCCTGCAATACTGAGAAAGGAGGGAGGAAGCGAGGGAAGGAGTGAATCTTCACTGTCTAAGGGAAGTTGGGTGTTCCCAAGCTGTGGGTGGGTTTTGAATCAGCCAGCATTCTCCCGAAACTCCTCAGAGCTGATGGGTGTGAGTAAATTCCTCAAGCCCTCCAGATCTGCTGTCCTAGTCCGTACCCTGAGACCCTGGGCTCCCAGAGTGTCCAGTGCCATTAGCAGCGGACCTGCCACAGTGCCCCGCTACATGACTTCTTTGGTGGGGCCAGAGCAGCGTCCCATGTGTCCTGAGTGGACCCCAAAAGCCCCAGATGCCAGGGACCCCAGTGGCCCGGCAAGAGCAGAGTGGACACCTGTTTATGCCATGGTCACTCAGCACCAGCTGTGCACCTGGGCTGCTGGGGTGAGGTTACCCTCAGGAGCCAGCCCTTCCCTACGGGAATGATGCAAGGATTCACTGAGCATGGATATGGGGTGCCTCTCCTAACACAAGAGCCACACTGTGTGATCACCGCAGTGCAGCTATGTCCAGCTCTGGCTCTGTCCTCAGCCAGCCCGTGCAGTCTGTCACAGAGCTGCCCACCCTTCCAGGTTGTTTGTTCCAAGTCTTATGGGGGTTGGTGGAAAGACCTTTGGCAGCCGAGGAAGTGAGAGGTTGGGGTGTGGACCCCACTGCTTGGGCAGAGCACCTGGGGCCTATCGGAATGGTCTCCCCTCTGGAATTGACTCCAGGGTGTGCTCTGCCCCAAGCCGCTGTGGTCCCCATCTAGCGGGACAGCCCCCAAGGCCTGGCCTGAGGCTCCAGCTGGTGACTGGGGAAGAACCTGAGTATAATTGGGAAAGTGAGTCAGGTGGCATTCGGAGGCACTGATGACTGAAGGTGGGAAGTAACCCCACTTGCTCTGCAGACAGGGAGGTGACCAGCAGGATCAGGACGGAGACCTCAGGACTCAGGGTGAGTGCTTGGCCGGTGACGCAGCACTCACCTCACTGGTACTGCCCCACTCCCCAGGAGCGCCCCAGGAGCATGCTGTGTCTAGAGTCTATGCCAAAGGAGAATACCTAAGGGCACCCCAAGCTGTCCAGGGGTCTGCATGGCCTTGGGGTGAAAAGGTGGTTTGTCATGCTTCAGCCTCAGGGTTTGTCCCCCTAGAGAGAGGCACAGGTTTATTCGTTGGTTTGTTTTCTTGTAGTACAAGGATTGAATGAGTTGCTTAGGGCTCTCATAAAATAACTTATGGAGATACACTTACAACACTGAAAATTTTTTTTTTAATTTTTTGAGACAAAGTCTCACTTTGTTGCTCAGGCTGGACCTGAACCCACTGTGTATAGGCTGACCTAGAATTCACAGTGATCCTCCTGCCTCAGCCTCCTGAGTGCTGGGATTACAGGTGTGCACCACCACACCTGGCCATCAAAGATATTCATGTCTAGTTTAAAAGAAATTTTTGTCTAAAACTTGGTGGTTTTGCAGCATCACCTGCTTCCTAATCTGGGACACCTGTGTCTTGAAATTCTATCTGTGGTTTATTAGTGGTGTTCACGCACTGAATCTGACTTTCAGATTTGCCTGAGTGCTCAGTGTAGTAAACACAGGGATTTTTACCGTATTATTTTTCTTTGAGTCAGATGTTATTATGCTCAGTTCAGTTGTCTATAGTACTGAACCAATAGCAGTTAACTTTTCAATTCTGCACAGTGATGAATACTTTTAAAAGTGGAAATGTTCGCACTGGAAGCAATTCTAGCACTGTGACTTTGTGGTTAGGGTCGTTTGAATAATAACAGTATTTATTATGTGTATAACAAACTAGCCTAGCACTTGGGCTTCCAATAAGACATGTTTTCTCTGTGACAGTTTCTGAGGGTCTGGAGTCTTCACACAGCCCAGCCGGGGCCTCTGATTCCAGGTGCCCCCGCAGCCACCCCCGTAGGAATCACCCGTCTGGGCCGTGCTCAGAGGAGGGTTGTTCCTGAGGACTTGGGTGCTGGTTGTTGGGCTGGAGGGGAACAGCGTAGAGGCTGCCCGAATCATCAGTGTGGAGCATCCTCAGAGAGACGCAGCTAGAACCTTAATCAATGCACAAGCATTAATTCTCAGTTAGAGGAAATGGTTCAAGGCATGGTGCCCCGAAAGTGTCTGTTTAAACCAAGACTCCAGCTGACACTGAAGGAACCAGGAGCATTCTGTAAGCTCCATTGCTGCTTCCTGCAGGGCGGCCCAGCCTCTCCGCATGCATCCAGGGTGGTGGCTTCCTCCATGGCTCCTTCTCCAACTTCCAGCCAGGCTCAGCTATCCCACCATTGCCCGAAGGGCCAGGCATGTGGGTCCCAGCTTGTGGTCCTCCCTGGCCGCTGACAAGGGTCAGGGCTCTGTCCTCTGTCCACATCCCACGTACCTGGGCAGCACTCTCTCTGCCTGCCAACTTCCCAAGTATGGCTCCGCAGGGGTCATCTCAACCACCTGATAGTTGTCCTGAATAAACTGGACAAAGTTGTCACTTTTATAGTTCCTGTTATATAATCTTATATAAGAGTTAACAAAAACCTCAGCAATTTTCAGTCATCTTGCATTTCAACGTGGGATCAGTAAGTGGTTAACTGGCTCCTTCCGCTGGCCCTGTTGTGACCCCTCTGCACAGAGCAGGAGTTCCACACAGGGCTCATGTAGTCCTCTCACCCGACCTACACCCCCAGACCTGGCCATCCAGGGCTTGGGTACCTCGATTCCCCTTTGCGGCCCTGACGCACTCCTGAGAGGAAACCCCCCCCCCCCGGGCTGCCTGGTCAGGGCAGCAGGGCAGGGTAGACAGATGCAGCCCGGGAGGTGACAGTGCCCATTGCATGGGAGGACAGAGAGGCTGGCCAGCAGGGTCTCGGGTGGGGGAGTCAGCTGCTCCAGCCTGCACCTCTGTGTCACCCCGATGCATGTGTTTCTGTTTAGACACAGACATGGTCATCATCTACCTGTCGGCCGGCCTCACGTCCAAGGATGCCCCAGAGGAGGATAAGAAGGCGACTCTGCAGGTCATCAATGAAGAAAACAGCCTCCTGAACAACTCCGTGATGATCCTGACCTACGCCCTCATGAACGGTAGGCAGCGGTGTGCGGCTTTCCTTCCTGGGGGCTGCCGCTTCTGAAAAAGCAGAGTGACTCTCTCCTCAGGGTGCTGTGACGGGAGGCACAGGCTCCTCCTGCACCTGGCGTCAGAGTGCAGGGCCTTGGGGGCAAGCCTTTCTCCCCAGCCTTCTCCCTATCTGCATTCCCACCAGGACATGCTCTCCTCCACTTCGGCTCCTTCCCAGCCCAGGTCATCCAGGTTTTCATTTGTCCGTTCGTGTGAAGGTTGTAAACTTGGCTCCTGTGCTCAGCACATGGGCCTCTGTTCTCTCCTGTCACCAAGATGGTGAAAGCACTGTCCCTCCAGCTCCTTCTGCAGGGCAGGGTGGGGTCAGCCCAGTGCTCAGCATACCAGGGTCCACATTAGAATCCATGGTGCCACTGCTAAGCAACAGGCTGCTTTTCCATCGGAAACCATTCAGCCTTCCCTCACGATTGTAAATGACTCTGCGTCCCAGGACCCTCGCCCGGTTCCCACAGCAGTGCCGTGGTAGAGCCACAGGGTGAGCTGATGAAGCCGACCTTCACAGAGATGTACACGGGTGCTGACAGCGTGCAGAGCTGGCCGTCACCACAGCGCTTGCTGTTCCTCCAGGTTGTCCCTTTCATCGGGCCTTCCTGGCAGCAACATAACAATTGAGTTCATCACAGGGAGTTGGGGCAAGCGCCTAATATATTGTCTCGGTTACTTTTCTCTTTTTGGTGAGACAAAATACTTCACTCCTGAAATGAAGGAAGGAAAGCTTATTTGGAGGTTTTAGCCCATACTCAGCTGGCTCAGGCAGGGCGGCATGGCTGAGGCACAGCTGTTCATGGTGACTGCAAGATATAAGAGAGAAAGGGCAAAAGGGTAAGGCTTGGCTCTTCCCCTCCCTTGTACTGTGTGCCAGCTCCACCCCCAGCAGGTGCAGCGCTCCCTGCCAATCCCAGCACTGGACTCAGCCGCCTTTGAAAGGCCCAGCCCCCTGACTGCATGCAGCTTTGGGGAAGTCCAGACTCGAAACATAACGCATCTTCGTTTACACATTCCTGTGCGCCTTTAGTAACCACAGCCCATCCGCCACCCTGAGTATTGATCCATTTCCATTTTTATGCTGCTGTGTAAATGCCATTATGTTGAACAAACTTAGCAAGACTTGGTCAGTTCAAAGAAATGCTGATTATTTCCCCCTGCTGTCAGCCTGCCTTCAGTAAGCCTGACTGTCCACACAGTGCTGCACCCTCCTCCCGTGGCCACACCACCCTCTGCTTCCTCTGGCCTTACCCTTGTGTCACGGGACCAAACTGACCCCGCAGCTTTCCTGCCTCTGCTGCTGCATTGGCTTCCTCACTAACACATCTCCATGCAAAGCCTGGATGTTAGGGTGAAGCTCTCGGTTTACCCACATCAAGGATGTTGGGGGAATGCTTTTAAAATACAGAGCCAGGTGCTGCCCTCCGGTCCTGCTCAGGCCCTGTTGGGAGGGATCTGAGATCTTCCGTGTCCGAGGCCCACACTCTTGCTCCGGTTCGGCTCCTGGGGCCCAGCTGTCTGGCGCCAGAGGCCCCACCTGCAATTTCAGCAGTGTGGCTTTTTGTTGCAAGCTTCCCCATCTGTTACCTGTGGGGTGAGTACACTGAACTCCACTGAGCCCAGAGTTGGGGACTGAAAACTCATGCACTGTAGGATGGGTCTCAGACCTTACTAACGAGGAACGCGATAAATATCAGGACTCCACAGCCAGCTGGAGAAGAGGAAAAGAGGCTGTGGGTTCCGTCTCCACAGTGCGACTCAGGCTTGGGGTCCCTTGCTGTCCGGGGCCATTCCCAGCTGTGTGTCTGTCTGATGACCGTGTCTTCCACTGTGCTGCCCGAGGGACCCACACAATGTCCTCCCTTCCCTGGCCCTCTGTGTTCCCCAAGAGCACGCACCTCACGAGCTGCTGGAATACGTATCCTCGTTGTCTTGTGTCCTGAGCCAGCTCTGGCCAAGGTCGCTCTTTTCCTCTCCCTTCGGCTCCCTTCACTCACGCAGAGGAGGCAGGGAGTCGATTCCTTCCATGCAGCTTCCGCTGCGCTAAGAATCTGGGGCTGCGGGATGCAGAGTCCCCGGTCTCATTGTGCAGATGGACATGCAAATGAACAGAGCTGCCAGAGGCCGCCGTGGCTCCTCTCGCTCTGTGAGACATGGTGGTTTGATGGCAGAGACTGTGTGGAAAACTCCCGCTGTCACTGACCCTTCGCTGTGCCGAGTCCTCCTGCCAGAGGCTCCCGTGCATCTGTGGAGCCTGATGATCCTACTGCTTAAAACCTCTGGCACCTTCCGCACTTCCAGCTATCTGTTCTGTCTGTCTGTCTCTCTGTTTCCCAGTGCTGCTCCCCTGGAGGACATATTCCCTGACCACTAACCAGGTTACGTGGGGTTTCAGCAGGGGGCAGAGCCACTCCAATTTTGGAGTAGAGAATTAATCTTCACACCTAGAGTGTAGAGCACATGGGGGCAACTGGAACAGGAAAGATCCTGCACGGGCGGGCAAGCTCTGGAGGTCACAGCACATAGACTGTACTCAGCACTGTACTCAGTGCACACAGTGAGGTCTCAAAGCCACAGACTTTGAAGATCCCTCCGAAGCCTGGGCATAGCCTGGCTGGAGGCATCCCACCTGCTCCCAGCCCTGTGTCACCTCAGGCACAGAGCAAGGCCTGCTGGATGCTGCTGATTTGGCCAGAGAAGAGCGCCATGAGCTGGGCAGGCGGGTCCTCCTTCAGTGTCCAGCCTTGCAAGGCTTGACTTTGGGCACCTTTAACTTGGACGCATACGTATGCTCAAAAGGATTCTGGGAGCGGTCATTCCTAGCATGACCACTGATGGTTGACAGCCCAGCATGCTTACCTGTCTGCCACTCCAACTCTGCAGCCACCTGTGTGAGCGACCAGGAAAAACACCGTGCTTTGTGACTCTTTGTCCTATGCTGCTCTGCTTTGCCTAGCAGATACTGTCACTCATCACCTTTTGCATGTTGAAAATGCCAGGTCCATCAGTGCCTGACAAAGAAAGGAAACACAGTCACTTCCAGCGCTGTCCCCTGCTGTTGACTGTCCTCTGAGGCCAGGGATCCATCTTGTCTGGCTGTGGTTGGCTACAGATGCTCTGACTTTGCTACCTCGGCACTGTGACAGCAGAGGGAGCCGGGATCCAATTCTGACCTCTCTGGCGCAGTTGCCCGTTCGTTGCTTCAGCCTTGCACGTGAGGAGTGAAATCCGAGTTTACCTGACTACAGTGTTGAAAGGGAGAAAGCATAGCCGTTAAGTTCTGTCCCTACGCAGAGTGGACTTCGGTGGTGAAAATACATCCCTTCTCCCTGTAGAAAGGTTAAAAACACTAATAGGGTGAGCATGAAGACAACAGAGTCTTTTTAATGTCTGGGCATTGTGGTTTGCTGTTAAACTTCGTGAATATGAGACCAGAACATTTTTAAATGCACTGATAGGGTCTCGGTAGTGACGAAAATCATTTGAATTTGTTTACAGCGATACCCATATGCGATCAGTTACTAATCCTTTTGACTGTGTTCCAACAATAACAAACTTTAAACGATGGTTTATTAAATTTATTTTCATACTATAGATTACAGATGTTGTAGAATAGTACATACCAGTCTGCCTAAATCTTTTAGAGTTTTCAAATCCCCCAAATATAAAACTATACATTAAATAAATGAAATCCAGTATTTTCCTAACAATACAAAGGATGGAGACATTTGTAATTAAAATGAGCTTAAAGAAATGGGGCTTGGACCATCCTGAAATGCAAACCATCCTTCTTTCATTGAGTTTCACGAGACTCTGGCTAGCGTTTTACAAATAGAGAAAGAATGAAATGGTAAACTTATATCCTTTAAAGCTCTTACAGTTTCATCTACTACTCTAAATTAAATGCAGACTTGTTCACCAGTCCGTTTGCTTTCACATATTAAATGCAGCAAAGGAATTCAAATCTTGTGATTAAACTTTCTGGGGTGAGCACAGTCTTAGCAGATGGGGCTCCTTCGCCCCTGCGTCCGCCCCTGCCTCTGAAGACCCCACGCCTTGGTCCTCACACGGCCCCTGTAGGTCCCAAGGGGCACGGTCTCTGCTGAGTGGGGGAGGAATGGTGGGACACGTACACGTAACCTCTGCCTTCTTGGCCCCCCTTGTTTTGCTTCCAGACGGGGTGACAGGGCTGAAGGAGCTGGCTTTCCTGCGGGACCTGGCCGAGCAGAACTCAGGGAAGTATGGCGTGCCTGACCGCAGCGCCCTGCCAGTTACCAAGGGCAGCATGATGGTGCTGAACCAGCTGAGCAACCTGGAGACCACGGTGGGCAGGTTCTACACCAACCTTGCCAACCGGATGATCGATGAGGCTGTCTTCAGCCTGCCCTTCTCCGACGAGATGGGAGACGGTGAGTCAGGGGCTTCCTGCTAGGTGGGGGAAGAGATGGAGACGTGGGGATGGGGCTAGAGATGTCACATTCGAGAGCAGAAGGCCCTGCCCAGTCCCTGACCGCAGTGGCACCCTGGCGCTTCGAGGCGAGGCTCCCACGGGCTCTCTAGTGTCCATGTGTAGTCAGTGGCTTTGCACCCTAAGTGGCTTTGCACCTCAAGTGGTAAGTGAAGTTCAGACAATCTCAGGGTCCCCCCCAGCAGCTGGGTGCTGCTGCATGGCCTGGCAGTGACGCCGCCCACCCGTGTGTCCCTGCTGTCCTGTCACTCGATAGCACCCTGCTTCTGTCGTCATGGTTACTGGCAGCAGCATCCTGACACCCCAAGTTATCTGCAGTGGGATATTGGGGGAAGTCTTAACTCTCCTAGGACTCGGCTTCCTGGCTAAAAAACAGAACTAGATTTCCCTCAAGACAGTTCGAAGATTAAATGCTGTTGTGCGTGTGCAGTGGCTGTGGACGCCTGGCCAGCAGTGCGAGTGCCACTGCGGTCTTTCCTTCCTCCTGTGCCCACTTGCCCCGCCCCCACAGAGCAGGTTACCAGCCCGACGGCAGTGTGGCTGCATCACAGTTTGATGTTAGGCTCAGTTAATATGAACTCTCCAAAATGCAGGTACTCAGAGAAAATTCATCTAATAAGTAACAAGCGCAGAGGGAGTATTTTCTGGAAACAGGTGAATGTGTTCTTCTATAAAGAAGAAATAGGGCAACTCAGCTGCTGCTGTCCCTCTGTCTGATTGCCTTCCAGGTATGCAGAACAGGGACCCCATGTTTAAGTAAGGTTGTCTCCAACATAAAAAAAGTTTCTGTTCCACACACACGTGACTTTGCACACTAATCAGCCACAGTGCACACAGGGCCGGGATGGTACACATCTCATGTCTGACCAGGAAAGCTCTGAAATCCCACAGCTTTTGTGCCAAAACCCGGCCCTGCACAAAGGCAGAATCGAGCAGCCGAATTCTGTCACCAGGGAGGCGAGACCCTTTCTTAAGGTCCCCTCTGCAACCAGAGAGTGACTCCGAGGCTTTCTGTCAAGTTACAATACCATGCCTTGGTTGCCTGTTGTTCCATGGTGTCCCAGTTCATGTGTCCTGTACAGTGGCTGCCAGTCCGGACATCACCTGATGGTCTGTGTCTTTTCATTCTGTGTCCCCGCCCCCAGGGGTGTTGAGTGGCAGACATACCCTATAACTCCATGGCACGAGGCATCAGTAAAAGCAGACCCCTATGTGCGTGACTCTGATCAAAGCCACTAAGATGTCACAAGCTGGGCATTTACATCCTTTGAAAGCCAGTCTGGGTGCTTTAGGTTGGGGCAGAATGTCAGCGTGGCAGGGACTCACATCCTTCTGTTTGCCACAGTGGGATAGAGCGTTTTCTACCGACTTGATGGAGAAGTTGAAGTGTCGGCCTGTCTTTCTTTTTTTCTTTCTTTCTTTGTCTTTTTTAAGATTTTATCTTCAACCTGTGCAGAGAACAGAAACTCAGAAGGAGCGTGTGTCTGGCCCTGGGGTATTTCACTTGTGCTTTTGGGGCTAGGAAAATGGCTGTAGTCAGGATGAGAATGGAGCTGAGCTGTAGAGCACTTGCCCAGGGTGTGTAAGGTCCCGGGCGCCATCCTCAAGTTGCAGCAGAGCCAACATATCTCAGCGAAGGCCTGGGGATCTGGTCTACTGTGCCGGCCCTTACCTTTGAAGCCCATTTGCCCAGGGAGACCCAAGCAAAAGCATGCAGAATGCATTCTTAGAACTTCTCAAGTGTGTGTGCCTTCCAGTGTTTTATAGCAAGGGTGTGTTCTAACTGTAACCTGCCGAGAGAATGCCCTGAACATGAGAAGGGACCCAGCATGTGACTTGAGAGTCTCAATGTGGTGCCCACTTCCTCCCGGCTGTGAGGTCGAAGTCCAGATGCCTCCCCGGGGTCACAGAGGAGGGGCTCTCTGCTTAGCCACAGTGCAGGGACACAGACCCGGAGGAGAGAGATGCCCCATGTCCATGTCTGCAGCCCTTGACCAGCATGCTGTAGGGGGTGGGGTTATTCCATCTCAGCCCATGTCTGGTCCCTGTGGAGCCTCAACTGTCAAGGTGGCCAGGGAGCCCAGATGTCCAGGCTCAGGGCTGCACCCAAACAAACACACCCAAGACTCACAAAAGCTGACATGCTTTCCCCCTAGCCCTGGCCCTGGCCCTAGCCCTGACCACGGGGACACCTGGCTACCTGGACACCCATTTCTTCAGGAACTCAGTGTCTCTGTCAGCGGCTCAGAGTTCCCCATGGCAGCTTCTGGCCCTTTCAAAAGGCTGCACCTCTCTTCCCAGTTTCTGAGAAGCTGCAGCAGTGGTCTGGACGAGTAATGCTTCTGAGGACTGCCCTCACACAGTGTCTCTTGATCCAGAATCTTCCCGGAGACCAGGAAAGCGGTTGCCTCTGTGTCCCTTACACAAAAATGTAGCAAGGGCTCAGGGAAGTCCCGGCCACTGTCCCCAGCTGGAGGAGACCTCAGGTTCTCCCAAGTCCTTGTCCTGTGGCCTCTGTTTAAATGAACTGCGAACACTTTCAGATTGGCTGAAGGGCTCTCTCACCTCCCTCTCCAGCTCACCTACAGCTTGATGAGGGTGATCACAGTGTGCGGTGAATGTTTCACAGTTATTCCAGTAAAGCACGCATCACAGTTAATCTGACACACAGTCCTCCCTCCTCCCAAGTACATCCATCTCACCGTCCCGGCCACATCCTACAGCAGCTTTGGAGAGCTCTCTCCTGAGGGTCTTTGGTTTGCACTTTCTGGCAGTCTTGATGTCCTGAACCCATTTCCTGGTCACTTTGATTTTGGGGAGGAACTGGAAGGCGCCCAGTGCCAGTGAGTAAGGTGGAGGAAGACACAGCTTGTGCTTCACAAGCTGCCTTCCTGCCAGGTGCTTTTCTGATCACACCCTCTGAAGATCCTCAGGAGAGAGTGCTCCAGAGCTGCTACAGGGCAGCAAGGATGGTGAGATGAGGGTGCTCAGAGCCAGGGAGCTTCCTGTCGGGGGTGAACAGCAGTGTCTTTTTCTCCATATGTATTTAAAATTAAACATTGACCGTGTGTTTTGTTCACACCCCAGCTGTCTGCCAGAAGCATTTTGGTTGGTTTCTGGGTCGCTCAGGTTTTCTCCTAAGCAAACCGCGAGCTGATACCATCTCTGGGCTCACTGAGGGCATCACCAGACTCTCCCAGAGCCTTGCCGTCCGGCCTTAGCCTTAGCCATGCTTTGTGTCCCACAGGCCTGATAATGACTGTGAGTAAGCCCTGTTACTTTGGAAACCTCCTGCTGGGGATCGTGGGTGTGGACGTGAACCTGGCCTACATCCTGGAAGACGTGACCTATTACCAAGACTCGCTGGCCTCCTACACGTTCCTCATAGACAACAAAGGTAACAGGCTGACCCTCGATCCTGGGGAAGAGTGGCTTCCTCAGCTGTACAGAGAAAACGGTCTGCAGTGTTCTGGTCCCAGCAAATGCAGCAGGATAGAGAAGCTGTCTGAACAAAAGCCACACGGCTAGCCCTGTTCACGGGACACCTAGCAGAGGCAGGCAACAAAGTACATGGTCTCTGTGTTGTGCAGAGGGAGGGTAACAATTCTTTGTAATGTGCAATTGAATAATATACCAAACGTGGTCCTGGCTGGACCTGATGGCACACATTTGTAATCCCAGCACTCGAGAGGCTGAAGCAAGAGGATCTCTGAGTGCAGGGCTGGTCTGAGCTACACATAGTAACACCTTCTCTCATAAAACAAACAAGTGAACAAACGAAAGGAAGGCGGTACCTTTGGCCAGCTCTATCCTGTAGCCCACCTTTTTACCCATTTTTTTGTTTGTTTATATTTTGCCCTTTTTTTGAGTAAAAAGGAATTCTTTGGGGTCACACATAAAATATACAATATAATCTATGTATACCTCAAAACTTACTTTATTTTTTATATTTTTCTGGTAATATGAAAGAAGGAGAGCAATAGAAAACCCTGCTAACCCTGCAGGTTAGCAAAAGGTCTGACGTGGCTCTGTGGCTTTTATGTTGCTGTCTTTGGAGTTTTCAGCACTAAGGTTTATGAGGCAGATTAGAAATATCATAAAATGAAAACCAGTACTGCCAAAATGTTCCTGGTAATTTATGACCTCTTTCTGCACCTCGGGAGTCTCGAGTGAGCCCAACAGAGCAGGTTGGGACCAGGATGGGGCTGGGCGCTGGGCCTCACCAGGCGCTGCTGGAGAACTGGGCTCCCCAGCCACTCTCTCACGCATGCGCTCTGCTTCCCGTTGCAGGCTACACGCTCATGCACCCGTCTCTCACCAGGCCGTACTTACTCTCCGAGCCCCCCCTCCACACGGACATCATTCACTATGAAAATATCCCCAAGTTTGAGTTGGTTCGGCAAAATATCCTAAGGTAAGGACAAGGTGGGGTCATCGCATTTTCTTCTTTTCGCGTGGACCTGGTGAGCTCAGGTACCAGGTGTGATCACCACATGCACGGATGGATGTTTAGACTTTTAACAAACGTGTTACAGTAAAAGACACATCAAGGTAGGTGGGGTTTAAAAAAAGGATAAAAGGGGGTGGAGGATATAGCTCAGCCTCACCGTGCCTGCCCTGCAAGCGCAAGGTCATGAATTCAATTCCAGGTACCAAAAAAAAAAAAAAAAAAACAAAGAGAAGGTTGAGCTGAGAGCAGCTGAAGTGGGAGAAGTATTTTGCGTCTTACAGGAGAATAACGACAGTGTATCTTTTATTGTAATAAATTCAGTTATTATCGTTGTTGATCAAACATTGGTGACCATTTCTGTCAGATAAGAACACAGTGCTGGCCGGGCTTGGTGGCACGCACCTGTAATCCCAGTATTTGGGAAGCTGAGGCAGGAGGACTGCATAGATTTCAGACCAGCCTGGGCTGCACAGTGAGACTCTGTCTCAAACAAAAGGAAAGCAATGCTGTGTGGTCACCCAGCTTATTTCCCAGATCTGCTACCTGTGACTTCCAGCTCCTCCCCCAAGTCCAAATGGCCAGGAAAGGGAACTGTGTGGATCAGTGTGAGGCGGCCAGGACTGCACTGAGGCCCTCAGGAGAGCCCACTCCAGAGCTGCAGGAGCGGCCCCACTGGTGGGAGGAGTGTGTGCAAAAAGCAAAGATTTTAAGGGAGATTAATGTGG
The DNA here is from genome assembly GCF_034190915.1 of Cavia porcellus. Classification (NCBI taxonomy): domain Eukaryota; kingdom Metazoa; phylum Chordata; class Mammalia; order Rodentia; family Caviidae; genus Cavia; species Cavia porcellus. Next base: position 163,544,298 of record NW_026947484.1, on the reverse strand, counting down.
TGTGTCTTTTAGTATAATAGAAAATCTTTAATTAAACGTTCAGTGTAATTTTTCATCACACCTCGGATGAAGATGTCCTATAGGGAATAGGACAAGTCTGTGATTATTTTATTGCTATCAGAATATCTTGAGTACTTTTTCCATGAGAGTAGCAGCTAAGGTTTTCTTGGCCTCATATAGCAGAGAAGGCTCAGAATTATTACTTGTTTGTAAAGTCTTCCAAGTCATTGCCAGTGTTCACGTTGTCTTTAACTGTGAAATAAGCTCTGTGATACCTTGTTTTCTAAAAGTACCAGTTTTACCAGACTAGAAAACACTGGCAAAGTAAAAGGCAAGGGCCAGCACTGCTGCATCTGCCAAACCATGGTCTGGCATAATCCCGAGCTCTCCAGGGTGGCCTTTCACAGTGAAAGCAGCCTGGGCACTTCCCGCGCCAACCCACAGGTCTTAGACTTGGGGTTCAGGGCTGGGGAGTGAGGATGTCCAGCGCAGGGCCGATGCATGCCTTTGGCGGATTGCAGACCTCAGGTTGCATCTCTCGGGGCCCTGAGTTTCAGGGCGCTTCTGACATCCAGAGCGGGAGGGGCCGCAGACGCGTGGCTTCTGCTTGGCTTTGCGAGCCACTCCCCTTCACCTTTGCACTCTGTCTCCTGGTGCAGCCTCCCCCTGGGCAGCCAGATCATCTCGGTCCCTGTGAACTCGTCTCTCTCCTGGCACCTCAACAAGCTGCGGGAGTCCGGGAAGGAGGCCTACAACGTGAGCTACGCCTGGAAGATGGTGCGTGGGGCCTGCGGGGCACGGCAGGGCTGGGTCCATGGTCAGTCGGGCTCGCAGTGCAGGGTGGTGGGTGAGGACCACCTTCCGCAGAGGCTGCCTCCCTTCCTCCTTTGCTGTTTATAAACATGACAGTTATTCATGGTGAATCAACCAAACTACACACAAGGATGGGCAACAGTAAGCAGCGCTGTTCCCTGCCGCTGTGAGCACAGCAGGACTGGAATGCAGCCTCAGGGAGACACAAACTGCCTTGGGTGTGCAGCCTTTCTCAGAGACTTAAATTGCACTTCCCGCCTGCCTGCCTTGAAGAAATCAGCAGAGCAGGCTTAGGAGGCTGCACTGTCTTTCACTTCCCACCTCGAGGGCCCTCGCCCATCTCGGTTACTTACAAACCGTCTCAGGCCTGGGAACAGACCCACAGCCGCACTCCGCACCCACTTCTGCCTACCATGTGCAGTTGTGCTCCGGCACTTTTACCGGTGTGACAGGTGCCACAGACATGTGACCCACTGCATGATGGCTCACACAATGTCCCGAGGCAGGGACCCCTGGGCCTCCGGTCATCTTCTAGGACAGCACCATTGTGTCCAAGGTCACTTGCTAATTGGCTTTTGACTGTTTGGGAATATTTTCCTTGCTAAACGTTAGGTGAGCACCCATCTTTGGGAGGAAGGTAGATATGAAAGTGCTTGCATGTCCATGTGGGCACTGCACCCTGCAGCCCCACACTGGGTACCCGGGTGAGGCTGAGGCAGAAGCCTGGGCCAGCCAGGACACTGCCCTTGCACTCCGAGAAATGCTGCTCACCTCCTGCCGGACAGGAAAGTGGTCACTGGGAACCCAAACTGAGAGCTGGGTTCTGCTTTAAAGGCTGCTCGTGTTTCCCCCACTTGAGGATTTGCAATTGGCTGTAAAGTAGTAGATTCTTGGAACACTCACCACAGAGCCAGGGGCGTGCTCTGGAGAACATTTTCAGCCCAGATGGGAAGCCTCACACCGTCAGCCCGTGCACCTGTGACTGTTAATAACCCCTTGAGTAAGCAAAGGAGGCACCCACACCCCTCACCCACACATCAGCTATCCCATGCACGCCTTCCAATGAGAGTGGAAAATGGAGGCCACAAAGAATGAGCTGTGGGATGCCCTTGTGCCCACAGATCCTCGGGCTTCCGTGTCAGCAATTCTTTCCTGGTTTTCACAGGTACAGGACACGTCCTTCATTCTGTGCATCGTGGTGATACAGCCGGAAGTGCCTGTGAGACAGCTGAAGAACCTCAACACTGTGCCCAGCAGCAAGCTGCTATACCACCGCCTAGACCTGCTGGGCCAGCCAAGCGCCTGCCTCCACTTCAAGCAGCTGGCGACACTTGGTAGGCAACACCCTAACCCCCCCACGCAGCTCTGAGCGCCCCACAGGTGGCAGCTGCCACCTGCAGTGCGGGGTGGGGTGAACGTGTGAAGGGTCGAAAGCCTCCCCCTGGGTCCAGCCTCCAGCACACGCCAGGGCAGGGTCTGTGTTCCGGTGATGCATGGGATGAGCTCACACCAGAAACCAGAAGAGAGCAGGGCCGGAAGGAGGGGAACAGACAGGTTCCAGTCAAGCAGAGTTCTGTTCCCAGTCCCCCCCAGAGTCTCTCTGTGCACGCTAGGGCGAAAAGGACGTTTTGCTGTGAGCACACACTCCCCATCCCCATCTGGTGCACCTGTCCCAAGGCCCTGGCTGCTTCCCACAGCAGCCCTGGAAAGCTCTTCCCTGAGCGGCTTCAGGGGTGCTGTCCCAGGTCCACTCAGAAGGTCTCCCTTCCCTAGTCATTCTGACTTTGAGGAGGAGCCGGAAGTCAAGTGTTGCCTGATCTGGCGAATACGGTGGACAGGGACACAGTAGTATTTTTTCCTGAGAGAAATTGGCATACTTGAGAAGTGGCCATAAATACAACTACAGCGAATGTTTAAATTTACAAATGTGTTGAAGCAAAGACAGATTGCCATGAATCCCCCTCAGAATACTCTGCCTCAACTCAAACAGGCTTATCTTACCATTCTTGACTGTGTGTCTTTACTATAATAATTTTTATTTAAACACTCACTGTATCTTTTGATCCCCCCCACCACCCCAGGACACTAGCATTTCCCCAGACTCCAGGATACGACCTTAGCCACTCCTGCTCCTGCTGAGCCATGCAGTTCCAGGAGCACAGAGACAGCCCGTGAGTGCAAGGTCCTGTTACTGGCGGGCGGACGGGTGAAAAATCTCTAGCCCGCTGGGGGTCTTGCGGAGATCTGGATCTGTGTGAGGGTTTAGGAAGAGGCAGAGAACTGGAAGGAAGCAGCGGGGATCTGCACCACAAGGTGCCCTAGATTCACATTCAGCACCTGAGCTGACCTGTGGAGCAGGAGGACGTCTGAGATAAGGGCAGAGCGTTTTCCAAGAACAACAGAAAGTAGCAAAGCTGAGGCCGGTTCTTCCTTTGTCACTGTATAATCGCCTTTTTATTCCTGGAATTCTTCCTGCCGGAAGGGAAGGGAGCAGTAACTCCACTTAGGATTCATATGACCCGTGTTGCCCAGGCCTGCCATCCCTCATGTGCCCGACACGGCCCCACGGTGTTCTCAGTTCAGAGAATAGGTGCCCTTTCCATTGTCCACTCCTCTCCTCACGGCCAGGAGGGTCCCATGCTCGACAGTGAAGAATCCGTGCATAGCTGGCAAGCTGAGCAGGGGTCACCGTGTTGGAAGAGGATCGAGGCCAGGCATCCTCACTCTACATTCCAAACTCAAGCACTGGCTTTAGAGCTTCTGCCTTATGTGCCATTCTAGAACATTCTTCATGGACACGAGCTCAGAAGAGCTGGCCAGCTCTGCAGCCCCTTCTGTGACATGCGCCAGCAATTTAGAAAGAGAGGCCAGGCGCGCCACTGTGGGGAGAGAGATGTCTCTCCTGAAACTCAGCTGTCTCCAGGACTAGGCCTGGATTTTCACCATTTCCTCTGGGTCCCTCGTAGCTCCGCTGTCCAGTATGGTGGCTGCCAGCCGAACGGTAGCTCTGGGCCTCTGAATAGGGCCAGGTCAAGAGGTCTGGGAGGTGTGAAGCACACAGCTAGTTTTTACCTCTGTTATTTGTTACAGTGACCATAGTTTTGACGGGTTGGAGTCCATGAGTATTTAGTTAATGTAATAAATTTCTTTCCGGATTTCTTAACATGGTTACTAGAAAGCTTAATTACAGTACATTTGTGGGTTGTATTGTATTTCATCATGACAGCGCTGCCTCTTAGAGGTCACTCAGAAAAGGTGGAGCTGACCAGCACCAGTGCTGGGAAGACTGTCCCTTCCCCCTGTCCAGGCATTTCCACCCGTGTGCGGGGTCACCCAGGCAGCTTAGGGTCTGCTGGGCATGAGGGGCAGGATAAGTGAGATACAAGAGAAAGGGAATGGAAAGTACAGGAAGTTACTGCAGATGATGGTTTGCTACTGATTTCCTTGGCAAGGATTATGAGATTTGGTGATCAGGTATTCTATGTCAGAGCTTCCTGCAGGAGGGTGGTGGAAATACATCACAAAAAGACAAGAATCCAGCCAAGCATGGGGCACAGGCTTGTAATGCCAGCATTCTTTAAGTTGAGTCAGGACAATTCCAGGTACAAACTCAGCCGGGGTAACTGAGTGACTTGGGGAAACACTGTCTCAAAAACAGAAAAGTAAGTGGCCAGGGATGTAGCTTAGTGTAAAGGCCCTGTTTCAGTACCCACCCTACCCCCCAAAAAGTTTTGTCTATTTCCTAGACACAAGGAAGACCACTTCATAGGACATTTCACCTCTCTCTGCCACGCCTCCCTCTGTGGCCCATTGTTAAAGCACAGGCCAGCTCCCCACTGCCTCCTGAGAACAGCAGACTCACCCTAACAGTCCCAGAGTGACCATAATCCTGTCGTAAAATCTTCTTGAGAATCACCAAACAGCTCTGGCTGTCACTGGAGCGAAGCCTGGGAGAAGAAAGTGGGAACCCACCCATAGCAGGGACCCGAGAGGCCACGTCTGCAGTACACGGAGCCGCAGGCCTGCCTTGGGCAGTTTCCAAGGGATGGGAGGAGTGGCACAGATCGAGCTGGGCCCCAGTTCGGAGCCTCTGCTAAAGGGAACCACAGCCTTCATTCCCCCATCCGCTGATAGGGCTGAATCACCAGAGGAACAGAAAGGAAACAGGGTCCAGCGGGGTCCTTTCATCGGGCAGGTTATGAAATGTCCAGTTTTAAACCGGGTGGTTGTGGCACAGTCCATGCCAACGTCTGTGGCTTAGATCTGAGTCTGAGTCTAAGCACAGAAACCGAGTTTCTTTCGGTTGTTGTTAGTACTGGGGATTGAACCCACAATCTCACACTTTGCAGACAGGCACTGTGCTGCTGAGCTAAACCCCCAACCCAAGATCCAACATCACACCAACGCTCACCCCGCACCCACTGTGTGGCCCCAGGCAGAATCACACGGGGCCCTCCTGAGGGAGACCCAGGCTCCTGGGCGCCAGCCTTCCTGCAGATTCGTGGAGTCTGGGGAGTGTTTGTTGGTTGTTCGGTTTCCTAGTCCTAGCGGTTCAAATCCTGGGCTTGGCTTGTGCTTGGCCAACTTCTACTGAGCTACACCCCAGGTCCCCACTAGTATTTCCATCTGTCGCCCAAGTACAGTCAACAGACCCCAGGTCTGAGCCGCATGTAGTGGTGTGCTCCTGTACCCTAGTACCCTGGGAGGCTGAGGCGGCGGATCACAAGCTCCAGCCCAGCCTGGAACGTTCAGCATCTTTGAGGCACTGTCTCAGAATTTAACATTTTTAAAAGGGGGTGAGGATGCAGGTCAGCAAAACTGTCTTGGGTTCCATCTCCTGTCCCAGAGAGGAAAGTCTCCAGACTGCAAGGCAACAAGACACCAGGGAAAAGTGACAAAAGGAAAGAGGAACGACCCAAGATTGCACTGAGGTGGTGCCTTGTGGTGCTTTTCCAAAGTACAGCAAGTTTGAACAGTAGAAATTCCAGGACGATATCGGTTTGTTTCTGAAATGGGAAACTGTGCTCTTCCACTCAGATAAGACCAGGCGTAAAGTGCATGTGCCTCAGGGCAGACGTCACGTTTCAGCTTTGTTTTTGCCCCGGACATGTCCGGCCTCTTCCCTCTCCCTCAGCAGTGTCTCTGGCACTGCCAGCCGTCACTTCCTGAGCACATGTGCCCGGTGGGTGTTAATCCACCCCTGCTCACTTGTCGATGTGCAGGGTCCGTGCCGCTATCCCCCTGCCCTGGGTCCATCTCATCGTCGGGCCAGGTTCCACACAGCCTGGCCCCACATCACTGGCATCATGGTCCTGCAGCACCCTGCAGGGCCAGGCCCGACCAGGCCAGGCTGCACCCAGAGGTCCATGCCCTCCGTCCTCTCTTGCAGAGAGCCCCACCGTCATGCTGTCAGCCGGCAGCTTCTCGTCCCCCTACGAGCACCTCAGCCAGCCCGAGACCAAGCGCATGGTGGAGCACTACACCGCCTACCTCAGCGACAACACCCGCCTCATAGCCAACCCGGGGCTCAAAGTGAGTGCCACTCGGGGACCCCAGGACTTGGACAGCATCATGGCAGCGACCTGTGATGGGACACGGGTGGCCCAGGCCGGGAAGCTGAGACCCGGGACAGGAGTGGAGCTGGGGTTTCCCCAGTAGGGGTATAGTTAGGAGACAGCGTGGGACTCTCCTGCCCCCTTTCTGCCCGGGAGCCGAGCCAGTTCTCTCGAGCTCCCACAGGGAGAGCCTGGCCAGGGCGTTCTTCCGAGGAGCCGCCTCTCTGGGAGCTTTTGTCATCCCCCGTCTGGAAGCGTCCACCTGCATGGGCAGAGTTTCAAGAAGGGATCAGCCTTGGTGCCTCTCTGCGGGAGCCCCACTCTTTTCATGAGCATTTAAAGGAGCCCCACCGTGGCCCCTTTTGTTCCCAGTTCTCTGTCCGAAATGAAGTCATGGCGACCAGCCACGTCACTGATGAATGGATGACACAGATGGAAATGAGCAGCCTGAACACTTACATTGTTCGCCGTTACATAGCAACGCCCAACGGTGTCCTCAGAATTTACCCTGGCTCCCTCATGGACAAAGCCTTCGACCCGACCCGCAGACAGTGGTGAGTCGCAGGGCATCCTGGGGCCTTGGGGATGCGGTGAGCACACAGCACGGTGACTTCAGCAGTCATATTGCAGATGCTGGGGGCAGAACTCTCCCCTTGGGTTTTCTTTTTCCTTTTCTTCCTGTTTGTTTGTTTGTTTGTTTGTTTGTTTGTTTTTTGTCTTCTTGAGATGAGGTCTCTCTATGTAGTTCAGCCTGGCCTTGAGCTCACTTTGTGGCCCAGAATGGTCTCAAATTTGCAGCAATCCTCCTGCCTCAGCCTCCAGAGTGCTGGGATTACTGGCGTGTACCACCACACCCAGCTCCCATGGTTTTCCAGCCATGGCGTTAACAGTAGCCTTGTGGGTTTTCACTGCCTACAAAGTTTCTATGTCTTCACGGAGATTCAGAGACTGAAATGCCTCTCTCCTGGCCGGCATGAGTCTCTGTGGGTTGTTTGGTTCCTGCCATGAGCGTGGTATGTCCTCCGTAGTGGGTGACCCTCACCTTGCCTCTTGTGGTTGTGGTATTAAATCGTGGCTCATATGGGACCTGCACATAAAAATTCAGAATCTTTTTATTTCCAGGCTTTATTTTAGTCTAATTTCCAAGAATGCCAGTTGAGGGCATTCATTTCTACCTCATCCACTGATCCCTGTGGCTTCAGCCTCTAAAACCTCTGTGCTGCGGATCTCTAAAAACCGCACGTCACTGGGCATGTTGGTGCACGCCTGCAATCCCAAGCCTCGGGAGGCCAAGGCAGGAGAATCACTGCAAGTTCAAGGATAGCCTGGGCTGTATAATGAAGTCAAGGCCAGCCTGACCCACAGAGCAAGAACCTGTCTCAAAAAGACAAAAACAAAACAAAGCCACACATACAGTGAGGTCGTATTTTTATAAAACTAGGAGACTCACCATCCCTTAACCTCTTGTGTTGAAGCTACAGTCAGACACATAAGGTAATAAACCTCTGGGATTTCCATAAACCGTAGGCACGGTTTAGGGCAACTGTTATGAGCTCCTTGTCCTCCATTCCTGGGAAATGACCAGTCTCTGTCCCCACAGGTACCTTCATGCCGTGGCCAACCCAGGCTTGATTTCCCTGACCGGCCCTTACCTGGACGTCGGTGGAGCCGGCTACGTCGTGACCATCAGCCACACCATCCACTCGTCAAGGTACCACCGTCCCTGATTTTCTAGTCCTTTCACATCCTTCAGGGAGACCAGGGATTAGCTCAGTGGCTCAAGCACTGGCCTGGTAAGCGCAAGGTCAGGAGTTTGATCCCAGTACCAAAGAGAAAAAAGTTTGCAATACAGATCCCTCGGATGGTGGAATAGGCTTGCTCCCACCCTCTGTGGAGCGAGGTGTCTGTGAGTTGAGGGGTGAAGGCTCCAGCCCGGGGCCTGGGTGCAGCGGCTTGGAGAGACGTCTGACGCAGCCAAGGGAAGACCTGGCAGGGGCCGAGAGCCCGCCAACAGCATTATGATGAGAGGGGAAAGCAGCCCTCAGGTTGCCGCTCGTGGGTTTGGGCTCAAGGCTTTAGAAGTCGTCTGTTTTTCAATTTGTCCAGGAAACTGTATTTTGAAAAAATAAACAAGACTTTTGGAAACAAATGTGCTGGGAACGCTATATGAGGTCCTGTCACCGCCAATGGAGCTAAGAGCTGTGTGCTTCCTACACGCCACTGCTTCAGAGGCTGAGCTACCGGTGTCCCTGAGGTGTCCCTGAGAGGGCAGTGGTATCACGGAGTCCCCTGCACACTCCAGGGGCTGCATCCTCTCAGCATAGGGGACCACAGGACAGCGCAGTGGTGGCCCGTCCTGCCGGGGTTTGACTTCTGCAGTCCAGGGGCTCTGGGTGCAGGAGTGGAGTGCGAGCGAGCAAGCCAGGTAACCGGGATTCACGGTCCCGTGGGCGGCCGGCTGCTGACTTCTTCTCAGGGTGCGGCCCAGGCCTGTGCTGCAGCAGCTTGTGTGGAAGAGCAGCGGTGCTCCCGTCTCTGTCACAGCCCCGGTGCCGGGCGTCACCCCCAGGAGTCGGTGGTGAGGCGTCTGTCCCCATGTGAAGCCTCATCCCTCGAGGAAGAGCAAATAGAGGCCATTTCTTTACATGAACGGAATCCCAGGGTCCTGACTACAGCGCTGTGGGCCAGAACTGGGCTTTCATTTTTGTTTTTGTTTTTGTTTTGTTTTTTATTGGTACCAGAGATCGAACTCATGACTGCCTGCTTGCAAGGCAGGCGCTTATGCCGCTGAGCTAAATCCCCAGCCCCCTATTTTTGTTTTCGTTTTCCGTGTTTGCTGCGTGTAGCGGGCGCATGCTCCATGGGTGTTGGTGCATAGATGCGGCACAATGCCTTCTTTCCTTCCCTCTCTGCTCTCTGTGCCTTGCTCTGCTTCCCTTTAGCGAAAGATCCAGCTCCCTTTCCCTGAGGTTTATGTTTTATTCTGCTCTTTCTTTATATTTTGGCTTTAAATATAGTTAAAACGGGGATAAAAGCCTGATTTTTATTCCTCTCATCAGAAGCTGTTCACATCCTCTCCTGCACATTTGGGACTTGAAGGGCAGATTTGCACACTCGTGCAAGGGCACACGCATGTGGGTTGGGATCTGAGTAAGTAGCAGGAATTTTGCTCATTCACAGGTGTTTACAAGTCAGCCCTCAAGTTAGAGAAGCCGGGGTTCGGATCCGCCTTCTGGTTGCCCTCCTGTTGCATCTTTGATCTACGTAATTCTCACAAGAGTAGGGATGACAGTGTGAGCCCTGGGTTCTGAGTCACCCCAAAGCCTCTGTTCCCCAGAACAAGTATCTGCCTCACCCTGCTGGACGTGCATTCTCAGGCCGCAGGCTTTGGGAACCCTGCTGAGCTGAGGGGGCCCTTTCCCACTGAAAGCTGCGTGCTTTGCAGTCCACACAGTGTAGACCACAAAGCTATCGCGTCTCCTCTGGTCCTCAGAAGCAGTGGCTATGCTGGGTGGACTGGTGGACAGCTCTGTCTGCCTGGTGATGTGAGCCTTGTGCACCAGCTTGGGAGCCTCACCAGCTGCTAACACAGGCAGCGTTCCCAGGACTGACCCCGTTTCTCTTTTGGCTTTGTTCTCACCAATAAGAGAAGGCTGTGGGTGTATGTGAAGTGAGCATTTAAGGACTCAAATAATACCCAGGAAGCTCTTAGAATCCTGCTTGGTGCCTGGTAAGGGCTCGGTGATCCTTACTTGGGTTATTTTTGTGCCATGTGCTCTTTGGACTCGGACATGAAGCAGAGTATCGATGTCCTTGTCAAAATCAGCTTGATGGGCATCAGAGAGGAGTCAGGAATCACACCCGGGTCCGGTACCCAAACGCAGTGGTTGTTGCCACGGTCATGCTGCTCGTGCTTCGCAGAGGGCCAGAGGGAGGTGATGATGCCGACCCAGTGGCTCTGTCCCGGCCTCCCTGAGCCTCCTTTGTGGCCTGAGACCCCGAATGGCATGGCCTTGTCTCAGGGAGTGAGGTCGCTGGTGAGGGTGACAAGCAGAGGCTGGTGACAGACCCAGTCTTGTGTTTGGGGGTTTCTGGGGTTTCTGGCACTTAAAGTCTCTGACGGGATTGCAGGCAGCCTAGTCTGACACCCATAGAAATGCCCGTTTGGTTGGATGTTTCTGGGACTGCTTTATGAGTTGCTATGGTAACCACACCACCATCTGAAGTGCAGGTGAAAGTCTGAGTCTGGACTTGGCAGGGCCAATGCCCAAGGCGGCCTCTGCACTGCGCTCATTCTGGGTGGCAGGAGGAGGATTAGGAATCGGATCAGCTCAGCCTGGATACCGCATGGCAGACAGAGTCAGACCTGGGGCCCGGACCCGGTGCTGTGAGCAGAAGGTGACCACACGACGCGTCTCTTGTCATCCCCGTGGCCATGCTTACCTCACTCACAAACCGAGAACTGCGATTCCATCCCTGCTCCAACACAAGAAATCAAACTCGAAGCAGCGCCTCACCACTCTGACTTAATAGCCAGGGAAAGGTCCTGGAGTCGGAGGCACCAGGCCCCAGCCTGGGACCTGGCCAGGCCCTCATGGTCCCAATCCTTTTCGGGTGGCTGTGGGAGAGAATCTCGGTGTGGTGGTTTGACCTCTGGTGTTGTTCACCTAATGAAACAGACAGGCGGACCGTGACACACGACAGCCCTTATAGACTTCTGCTCAGTAAACCGCAGGTCACAGAGAGCCAGGGCTCGAAGCGGAGCGTCCACCCGTCCAGCAGCAGCGGTAGTGGTGATCTGTGAAGTGCGTGTTCTCCTGCTGTGACAGACCCCTCCTCTCACCTCATGGCCCTTTGCCCCCCAGTGACCTCCTCCCGGGCGCTGCTGGGGTCCGGGCTGCTTGCTGAGCACTGGAAACACACCCCTCACTCCACCCCAAGAGCCGGCCCTGTGATGGGCTCTGTTTTCCAGCCAGAAAAGTGAAATTCGGAAAGGCTTCGTGGTGACCCCAGAGCCTGGGTGACAGAAACAGCAGGGCCAATGCTGGACATCACATCTGGACTGCTCTCCCTTGCCCAGCTCCTGTGTCACACAAAGAACAGAGTCTGGGCAGCCGCCAGTTGAGGCCTGGGCAGGGAACTGTGCTGTGTGCGGCTGGCCCTAGTGTTAGGAAGAAAAACACAGGCCGTCTCTGGGACTTGCCGCAGTCCCCACCTTTGTGAGGTCTCGGTTTCCTGACCTAAAATGTGGGGATCGTGAGGGGCAGCCAGGGCCCTCGCCCTGGGAGCTGCTGGAAGCGACCATGGTCCAGAAGCGTCCACCTCCCACAGTCCAGCCACTTTCTGAGTGACTGCAGCCTCGGCAATCAGCCAGCCCTGCAGGGGCTCCCCTGGCTGTCTTATCGGGGGCCATACTTGGATTCTGATGTTTTCTCTCAAAAAATTTCACGTGGACACTAAATCAGTCCTTGAGCCAGGTGTGGTGGTGCAGTGTGATCCCAGCACTCTGGGAGGCTGAGGCAAGAGCATTCCAAGTCCCAGCCCACCCTTGGTGTCTTGGCCTGAGGAGGGGGAGGCACCCCGGGTGACTGGAGCTGAGCTGCAGCCCTGGGACACAGCACAGCTTTCCCCTGAAGTAAGCTCCCTGTCCTGTCCCCCTTTCCACCTGCAGCACACAGCTGTCTTCCGGGCATACTGTGGCCGTGATGGGCATCGACTTCACCCTCAGGTACTTCTACAAGGTCCTCATGGACCAGCTGCCCGTGTGCAACCAGGATGGTGGCAACAAACTAAGGTGAGCCTTGGGGGCGCCGTTCCCGGCCACAGGCGGAAGGGAAGCAAGCAGGGGTCAGCGTCTGCAGACACATGGCAGGCCCGCACACAGTCACAGCCGGGATAAAAAACAACCCCGCGTGGGGCTGCATGCCTGTTCTCCTGGGACTCGGGAGCTGAGGCAGGAGAGTTACAAGTCCCAGGCCAGCAACTTGGAGGCTGACTCGGACAAGTGTATCCCTTTCTGAGATCACGAAGGAAGGAAAGAAGGAGATTATTGAATTTATGGTCTGAGAATTCTTCTTAGGTTTTGTTCTTTTTTATTTTCCTTTTTCTAAGATACATGGTGTTTATGATTTGAAAAAATACAGCACGTACAAGAGCCATGGCTGGCGCCTGGCCCCAGAACCCTGGTTCCCTGGAAGTCAGTCATTAGCGGCTTCCTGTGTCTTTGGTCACAGAACAACTAGAGGGCCCTCCTGGGCAGTCCTTTTGATTTTAACTTGTCATTAAACTGGAGGCTTCATGAGCTTCCAGCAGCTTCCACAGCTCCTGTCACAGCCCCAGAAATCTCAGCAGCATGTGTGCGATCAAAGCCAGCATTCTGGACAGGCTCAGTCGCTGGCTTTATCTCCTGTCCTCATTCATGTTGCTGCTGGACGGGGCCTTGGGGACTCCTGTGGAAGGAGGGGACAGCAGAGCAGGGCAGAGACCCAAGAGAGCTGGAGTCAAGGTTCCCCTCTGTGGCACTGGGCGTGTGTTTACCTTGGAAGGGAGAAATGACACAGTCTCCTGAACGTCTGTATCCATCACAACCCAAGTCTGCTTCCTTCCAGTCTTCTGGCTTAAAGGGAACAGACTTCCTGCTTGCACATCCTTTCAAATAATCACAGGGCGCAGGGTGATTGGGGGACCATGCAAGAGTAGAGCGGGAGGGGGGACTGACTGCTGTGAGCCCCAGTCCCGGTGACGGCCACCCCAGGCAGGGGCCATCTCCCCATTCTCAATGGGGCGGTGGAGAACCCGAGGTTGCTGCCAGGCGACTCTGCGTGAAAGCCCAGCTGCTCACGGCGTCCCCGCCCGCCAGGTGCTTCATCATGGAGGACAGGGGCTACCTGGTGGCGCACCCCACGCTCATTGACCCCAAGGGACACGCCCCAGTGGAGCAGCAGCACATCACCCACAAGGTACAGGGCGCCGCCAAGGGGGCCACCAGCTCGCGGCCACCACACGGCGCTGGCCCCCTCTTCTCTTTGGCCTCGTCAGGAGCCGCTGGTGGCCAACGACATCCTAAACCACCCCAACTTCGTGAGGAAGAACCTGTGCAACAGCTTCAGTGACCGGACCGTGCAGAGGTTCTACAAGTTCAACACCAGCCTGGCGGTGAGCGGGGGACCTGCCCAGGGAGAGGGACAGGCCTCTGGGCGGCTCCAGCTTGGTAACTGTGGGCTGAAAAGCCCAGGCTGGAGCGGGAACGCGTTGGTCTCGAGGTTGTGTTCCGTTCGTGCTTTGCCTGTGTGAAGACTCAGCTGGCCTCTCTCTGAGCATCTGCAGAAGTCGCTTCCATGCTGATGTACACATGGGCACCCGCACCTTCTCTCAAGTCTCCTGGGGAGCCACCACTCCTGCTCCTCCTGCTCCTCTCTCTCCTCCTCCCCTTCCTCCACCTCTCCCTCCCCCTCCTCTTGCTCTTCCTCCTCCCTCTCCTCCTCCCCCTTCCTGCACCTGTCCCTCCTCCCCTTCTCTGTGTCCTCTTTCTCTTCCTCCTCTTCTGCCCCGGTGGGGTTTGCACTTGGTCACTATCCTGCAGATCATCGCAGAGGAATTTCTTGGTGCCACGTAGCTCCTCTGCAGAATTTGAAATCCTGCAGAACTCACCTGGCTCTGCCTGGGGATCTTAGACCCTCAATGGTAACTGTTCTAACTGGGAAAGGCCCGGAATGGGAAGAGACAGCACCAACAGTCGGAAAGGCATTCAAAGGACACTGTTATTTTATCACTCGTGATTGGTGTCTGCGTCGGTCATTTCGTGTAGAGTTAATTCTTAAGAGGTGCTCAGCAAACCCAAAAATCCTAAACTGAGTGTCAGGAGGTCAGTGGCAAACAGCAGCTGTCCAGTGGACGGGGGTGTGAGACGTGGACATAGTATCAGAATCAGGTCTTCTGGGCAGGGAGGCCCTGGGGACTCACTTCAGACCGAGTGCCACTGTGTCCCGGGGAGACCCAGACAGACTTCCATGGTCACAGGGAGCCCGGGAAGCCTGACTCCTCCTGTGCGTTTGCCACCCTTTTTACTCACGTGCTTATGGAAAATACAGTAAATGTTCAGGCTCTCCAAATCTATTAAATCTGTTGTTTTTCCAAAGCAGGACATAAAAAGAACCAGCCGTAAAGATTTCTATTTGCATAAACCTAGACAGAGTGTCTGTAGCACCCACACAGCCCAGTGGGAGCCGTCCCTGCCTGCTGGGTCGGGAGTGGCTCTTGTTTGGAGTACCATGCGACTTCTGCCAGCAGGAGGCTTTTGTGTGGCTGTCCCTGCCTCACCATCGCCCTGACACCTCCCGGCCCGCAGGGGGACCTTACCAACCTTGTGCACGGCAGCCATTGCTCCAAATACCGACTGGCGAGGATCCCAGGCACCAATGCCTTCGTTGGCATCGTCAACGAGACGTGCGACTCTCTGGCCTTCTGCGCATGTAGCATGGTGGACCGGCTCTGCCTCAACTGTCACCGGTAAAGCGCGCTGAGCGGCGCCCTGGGCTCCCCAGCTGGTGACCAGCTTAGCCAATGCCCTAAAAGTGGCCCCTGCATGATGCACAGGACAGAGGATGTCCCAGGGAGGAGGCCCCACCTGCAGGGCAGTTCAAAGCCAGGAGGACCCTTGCATCCTGTGGCCACAGGCAGGCAAGGCCCGGATGTGCACGCAGACCTTTCCGGTAGATGGCTTTAGCTGCCCATCAGCGCATGCATGCGCAGTAGTCAGGGACGCCCCGCCTCGGCACCTCTTGCTTTGCAGGATGGAGCAGAATGAATGCGAATGCCCTTGTGAGTGCCCCCTGGAGGTCAACGAGTGCACCGGCAACCTCACCAACGCAGAGAACCGGTAAACGCGTGTGAGCGTGTACAGTCCCCGGGTATCTGCACTCACGCACGCACATAAAGGAGACCGCCATGGACACGGCTGTGGATTTGTCTTGGGTTGGGAAGTACACAGCACGTGCTTCCCACAACACATGACCTGTTCACTGACCAGAGGTCAGATGCCAAGGGCTCGGAGGTTTAAATTTACTTATTTTCTCCCAAATCTATTTTATTTCGTGGAGAAAAAGAAGAAAAAATTTGAAAAATGTCAAAACATCAGGCAGGGCAGCAATGGTAAAGACACTGCATGTTGACCCCGAATCCTTCACCCAGAGGTTTAAATTGCACTGCGGTGCAAGGGTGAGGGGTATGTGTGTTACACACCCACACCGACAATATTACAAGCATTCAAGACGGGCCACGCGCCCTGGTTTTGGATGAACACGCAGGAACCTGCCTCTCACGCAGGGTTCCACCCACGCATTGGTGTTAGGAGCTAAACCACCTCCCAAGACGCCCTCCCTGGACTCAGGAAGAAGCACCCTTTGGGTGTGGAGGTGCAGGGACAGTGCCTGCAGGGGCTGTGGATGGAAGGAGGTGAATGGGAGGGGGCTGTATTCTGTGTGCGGCTGTTGTGTAGCGTGGTACAGAATCCTCACGCACACACACGCATGCGTTTGCACGAGCGCTGAGCAGCAGGGAAGGTCGCGGTTACCCCTGACTGGGCCTCGCCTCCCCCAGGAACCCGAGCTGTGAGGTCCACCAGGAGCCGGTGACGTACATGGCCCTTGAGCCAGGGCTGCAGGACGCCCTGCGCCAGTGCGTCAACAGCAGGTGCAGCCAGCGGCTGGAGAGTGGGTGAGTGGCCAGGCGGTGATGGGGCTTCCGCTCTCAGCTGCACTGCCCGGAGTCCCTCTGCCTTTCGGGTCTGGGTTTCCTGGGTCCCACAGCCTCTCAGCAGAGTTGGGCTCCAGCGTGCTCCAGGTGTGGTCGTTGTTGGAGACAGGTTCACTGTCTTTGAGGCTGGCTTGGACTCGGCAATCCTCCCACCTCAGCCTCCAGTGCTGGGATTGCAGGGCACAGCACTGCACCCAGTTTGATCTGATCTTTAGTGGGTGAGGGTCCTCCCCGGACTGAGTGCACACAGAGCCCATGAATGTGCCAGGAAAGCGGCAGTCCCGGAATCTGTCTTGAGTGTCCCAGTCACTAGTTCCCAGGCCGGTGTGGCTGCCATCTCCTTCCTTGGTGCTGTTGTGTCCACATGCACGGGACCTCAGCATCCCCAGGGCTGTTCCTGTCTGGTGTTTTAAGCTGCTTTGAGCTGGCACTGCCTCCTCCCTGGTACGGGTGGCGTTGTTGGATTGCAAACAGCCCTGCTCCCCTGGGGGCCAAAGCCTGGGCTCAGTGCCCACCCTCAGACACGTGCACTTCACCCCTCAGGGACTGCTTCGGGGTGCTAGACTGCGAGTGGTGTGTGGTGGACAGCGACGGTAAGACGCACCTGGACAAGTCCTACTGCGCACCTCAGAAGGAGTGCTTTGGGGGTATCGTGGGAGCCAAGAGCCCCTATGTGGACGACACAGGCGCCATTGGTATGTTCCCTGGAGGCCGGCGTGGCTCCCTCTGGAGACACAACTCCTGCCCGAGCCCAGGGCAGAGATCGATAGGAATCTTCCCTGTTCCCTGGCGCCTCAGCTCATTGTTAGAAAACCCAGGTGTGGTCACCGTCCAGGCCAGCTCCACACCTGCAGTGACTGTGGCCCTTCCGCTGCCCTGGACACTACCCAGCCAGGCTTAGGGGCACAGGTGGGGACAGGTGGGGCACCAGTGTCAGTGCGGTCTGGCTATCACTAAGTGCTCCCATGTATGCACAGGGACTCCAGGCCCTGGCCTGGCCGTGCTGGATCAGAAGCACAGGTGCTCCCAGCTCAGCTGTGCAGCTTTTGTTCCCCCCTGGGATCCCAGTGTCCAGGGTCCACAGCTCTGTTCCCTGCACCCAAGAGTGCAGCCACAGCATGTCACCACTGGGTGCAGAGATTGGGGCCGATTCCACCGCCTGTGCCCTTATTTATGCATCCGTGCAGCCTTAAATCGCAGCTGGACCATGGGGAGTCGGGCCCAGCTCCACCGCCCCAAAGAGAGCCCCGAGCTCTAAAGTGGATCCATTTGGTTTTTTTAATTTTATTTATTTTCGTGTGCATTTTTGAGACAGGGTCTCACTGTTCAGTTCAGGCTGGCCTTAAAGTTACTTTATAGCCCAGGGTGGTCTCTAACTCCCGCGGTCCTCCTCAGCCTCCCAAGTGCTGATTACAGGCTTACAGGCGTGTACCACCACACCCGGCTGCAGTCAGTCTGACAGGTGCTTAGGGTTCCTTGTGGTCGGGCCTGTGTCCTCACCTTCCAGGGCTGTTCCTCCTGCCCAGGGTCCCTGAGCATGGAGCAATTTCTGTCTGCTCCCTTGTGCTCCTGTCGGGGACCAGAAAGTCCTTGCCCCCCTCTGCTGCACCGCAGGGTTTTCTCTGAGGCGCTCAGCAGGAAACAGCCGTTTCCCCAAGCTCCCACCCCAGCGCCCCTCCACTCCCCCACCCACTGCCGTACGGGTCCTAACGGCATCTGTCTGTCTGTGTTTGCTGAAGGTGACGAGGTGATCGCACTGAACATGATCAAGAGTGCGCCCGTGGGCCCGGTGGCCGGGGGCATCATGGGCTGCATCATGGTGCTGGTGCTGGCTGTCTACGCCTACCGCCACCAGATCCACCGCCGCAGCCACCAGCACATGTCGCCCCTGGCGGCACAAGGTACGTGCAGAGTGGCCTAGGCCGCACGTCATTCCCTCCCCTGGCCCCTCTTAGTTGTTCTGGGGCCAGGAAGACCCTGGCCGTGGCTGTTTTAACCTCTAAGAATTGGGGGGGGGGGGGGCGCTACACACAGCACCCAGAAGGCTGAGGCAGGAGAATCAGCCAGGCTGAACTTAAAAGGTGAGGGCAGGCTGCCTCCTCAGCTTTGTGGGTATCATCCCTGGAACCTCACAATCTTTACCATATCGACCCCACCAGTCCCTTTCTGGCCTTGGGACCCCTGCTCCCTCCCTTCCCAGCATCACCCCACCCCAGGTAGAGGGGCATGCACTGAGCAGGAACCTGGGGGGCCCGGGTGCTGAGTGCAGAGATGCTGTGGGTGGGGGCAGTGGGGCCCTCTCCCGGGACCCAAGCTGTGCCAGCTGTACCCCAAGACAGTGAGGCTGGCCTCCCCCGGGAGAAAGGCCCAGGCCATTGTGGCTCCTGTCCCACGCAGCCATTCCCTGGCTGTGGCTCCCTGCCTGCTGCAGTCTGTGCCTCAGCCCCCTTTTCCGCTCAGTCTGGGTTTGAGTTGTGTAGAGCCCAGGCTCTGTGTTCCCGTCCTGTGTGGCTGTCACTGGTCCTGGCGGGGCACCAGGTTGTGGTGGCTCCTGGGTGAACTGCCACACTTGTGTCCCCACCCACGGCAGAGATGTCGGTGCGGATGTCCAACCTGGAAAACGACAGGGACGAGAGGGACGAGGACAGCCACGAGGACAGGGGCATCAGTGAGTGTCACCCGGGCGCTGTCCCAAGTCCACGCTCTGGGCTTTGTCCTGCTGGCTCCCAGAAACTTTGTTTTTGTCTTCTTGAGACAGGGTGTCGCTGCAGTTCAGGCTGGCCTTGAGCTCTCTTTGTAGCCCAGGCTGGTCTCGAACTCTCAAGGATCCTCCTGCCTCAGCCTCCCGAGTGCTGAGATTATAGGAGTGAGCCAACAGGCCGGCTCCAGAAACCACAGGAAGCGTTGGCCTCAGGGCTTGTTCCCTCCCTTTCTCCTAAGAGCAGAGCAGGTCTTCGCTGTATTGTGGAAGTCACAGGACGTTGCCATTTCATGTTTTTCCTTGGCATCGAGCATCTGGGTCTGGAGCGCCCTCCCATCCCGTCCCCTGCTCTGTTGTCCTTGTCCGTTTCTCACACTGGGCCAAGGGGAGGGACTGGGTCTCCATCAGCCCCTTGAGCAGCAGACCCCACTTCCCAGATGCACCAAGGCCACCGCACGGGAGGGCCCGGGCAGGGTGGGGGAGGCCGCCTGTGGGTGACCCCTGTCCTCCGCCCTCACAGTCAGCAACACCCGCTTTATCGCTGCTGTCATCGAGCGCCACGCACACAGCCCCGAGAGGAGGCGACGCTACTGGGGCCGGTCGGGGACGGAGAGTGACCATGGTAAGTCGGGCCTGGACGCCCTGTCCTGCCCTGGTTTCCCCGAAAGGTGCCCCAGGGATGCTGTGTCCCAGCCAGGATGAGCCAGGTGCCCCTGGGTGGGCAGGCGGCTTCTGGGTCTTCATGAAGGCTCACATGAGCAGCCCTGCACCCACACAGCACCCCCTTCCCCCCCACCCCACCCCATCCTCCCTCCTCCATGAAAGAGGTCCCCTCCGGTCCTGCCACCCAGTGTGAATGGAAGAGCTGTGCACTGTGTCAGCACTGGGAGGCTGAGGCAGAACGGTTGCAAGTTGGAGGCCAGCCCAGGCAGTTTAGCAAGACCAAGTCTCAAAATCAAAGCAATATGGGGGTTGGACCCCATATCGAGGAGCCCCTCCCCAACCATGTACTCTTGGGGACCAACAAGCATCCATGCCCTGCTTCTCTCCAGTGATCTCTGCCCTTGTCTGGGCTCTTGGGAGGCACAGGAGATCCTGCCAACTTGCCGAACCTTGAAGGTCAATTGGGGGCGGGGGTGAGACAGGTCTCACTGTGTAGCCCAAGCTGGCCTCCAGTTTACCACAGCGATCCTCCTGCTTCAGCCTCTCGAGAGCTGGGCTTGCACATTGAGAAATCAGGAGCCCAGGGTGTTGGAGACCAAAGCAACAGCCTTCACCAAGTCAGATGTGGGACGGGTTAGGTCACTGCCTCTGGCCCATGAAGCTCGCTGTTTTCCTCCCAGACCAGGCCTCAATTTCAGAGCCTGGGTCCTGTGCTTAACCCTAGATGCTGAAAGCCCAGGCACAGCAGCTCCTCTGCTGTGGCCTCCTTACCCCCACCCATCACCTGCCAGGTTTTGGGGCTCCCAACGATGGCCCCCCACCAGCCGGCAGCCTGCACCCTTTTGTGCAGAGCCTGAGCAAAACTTAAATCCTTCAGTTTCTTCCTGGCTCCCCTCTCCCCCGCAAAAAAAAAAAAGAAAAAAATACCCTCCGAAGCTGCAGGAATCCCTTCTGCCAGGACCACTGCTCTGAGTGGTAAAACAGGCCCAGGCCACTAAAGTTCAGCAGAAATCATTGTGCACTCAGAGGAGACCGAGCAGGTTTGCGAAGCGTGGCGGAGATGAAAGGTTCCAGCTCAGGGCTGGAGTTCATTTTTCACAGTACCTGGATTCTTCCTGTCCGCCGGAATGGAATATAGCTCTCAGCAGAGGGCCACCAAAGGACGGGGAAGCCACCGTGCCCCACACTCTGCACACTGCCCAGCCGCCTGCTGATGTCACCTCCCTAGGCCTGCGGGCGGTCCCCCGAGGGCTGGCCTCTGTCCTGCCCTGTGATCTCCCGAGAATAAGGGACAAGGGATGTGAGAGGGCTGCAAGGGAAGCCGCACCCCCTCTCCTGTACTAAGATGAGAGACTCCAGAGGGTGGCACAGGAGGAGCCAGCCTATCCTTCCATTTCGTTTTGTTTAACAAACAAAGACTTTAATGAGTTACTTTCAGTTTTAGTTTCCTGATACTTAAAAATAAGATTAAGAAACTGGTGGGCTGCACAGGCCTGTAATCCCAGCACTCTAGGAGGCTGAGGCCGGAGGATCACAAGTTAGAGGCCAACCTGGGCAACTTAGTGACCTAATGAGACCCTGTACCAGAAATAAAAAATAAAGGTCGAGCTCATTGTGAGGGTCCCAGGTTGATTCTCCAAGGAATGGCAAAAAGGATTAAAAAGTCCTCGGTATTAAAGTCACCAGGATTAAGTGAAATACCGTAAACCCTGGAGGCCGCGGTCTGAGTCCCTGTTCTCCGAAGGGGTTTCCCATCCTGGAGGAAACAGCTGGCTTGGAAGAGCCAACCCCCCACCCCACCCCCCTTTAGAGGAGGTGGGAGCCCCCCACATCCTCCATGGACCTGCAGCCCCTGGAGGGCCCTGGATCTGCAGGACCCTGTAGTATGGGGTGGATTCCATCGAGCTTGCGCCCCGCACAAGCCACAGAAGCCAACTGGACGTGCGCGCGCAAGACACACTGGTAGCGAGGTCCCCCAAGGTTCAGCTGTCACCGAGCGTCCTGTGGAGACCCCACCCCGGGCAGTTGTTTCTCTTAGACACTGAGCACAGCCAGAGCTTCGAGTGCAGTAATCCGATTCCATCCTCCATGCTTGGGGAAAACCGTGGCTGAAGTGGCGGGGAGGAACCCAGGGTCCACCCCAGCTGGGCTCCAGCGCCCTCTCTCCCTGGAGAAGGGCTTTCCCCTCCCGATTGGCCAGGTCCAAAGAACCTGGGAGGCAGAGGCAGAGCGCGAGTCCAGGGGAAACAGGGTCCTTCCGAGAAGGAGCCTCCTGCAGTGACTCGGCATGGCCACTGGGTGGCGCGCGCGTCCGGGCCTGACTAGTGGCCCTGCTGGTTTCCTAGCAACCGTCAAGCAAACAGTAAAACAGAAAGGCAGAGCTCAAGCGCAGATGCCTGGTCTGATCCTTGTCCCTCTTTGTGGACGATGGCCTCCTTCCTGGAGCCTGCGTCGCCCTCAGATGGACTCCGGACGCCTCTGACAGGCTCCGCGGTGCTTCCTCCCCGGGATCGAGGACGCGTCTCCCCACCCCCCAGCAGACCTCCGACCTGTCACCTGTGGGTGAAAACGTTTGTCCTGCCCCGCCCCTTCTGCTGCACCTCCCTCCCCCCTCCATTCCCAGATTTCCAGCAAATTCTAAAATCCGGACATGGCATTGACCTCACCACAGGGAAGTTAGGTAGAAGGGCTGTAGAATGAGGGGTTGCCTCTGGGAAGTCCCGGGGGCGCCCGCGTGGCTTCCCCATTAGATGGGAGGAGAGGGTGTTACACCAGGCACAGTGGCACTCTGGAGGCTGAAGCAGGAGGATCTACATGGGCCCAAGCCCAGCCTGGGCTCCATCATGAGACTGTCGCAAAAACAAAACACAGCAACATACATTTGTGATACGTTTTTTAGGAAAACCCTGCTGATTCTAGATCTCTTAATACGTAAATCCCTAGCAACTGCTGACCCACAGAAGCGTGTGCGCCCCGGCGGCTGGGGGACCTGCATGCGCCGAATCCTTGGGTCCCAGAAGAGCCCGGCGCCCCTCACTGTGAGCTCTCTTCCTCCCTAGGCTACAGCACCATGAGCCCCCAGGAGGATAGCGAGAACCCGCCCTGCAACAGCGACCCCCTGTCTGCGGGCGTGGACGTCAGCAACCACGACGAGGACCTGGACCTGGACGCCCCTCCCCAGACCGCTGCGCTGCTGAGCCACGGGTTCCACCATTGCCACCCGCACCGCCCCGCGCTGCACCCAGGCCACTGCCTGCAGGCGGCCGTCACTGTGCACACCGTGGACGCTGAATGCTGACCCCGGTGGGTGGCAACGGACTCGCGTGGACCAGAGGAGCAGCGGGCAGGGCTGCGAGGGGGCAGGCCAAGGGAGAGGGGCCTGGGGACATGGCACACCCGCCCTCACTACCCGACCACATGTCCCCGTGGCCCCCAAGACCTCGGTCACCATGTGGAACTCACACCACGGGGCAACAGGTGCACCTCAGAGTTTCTAAACAAAAGGTTATTTTTCTACTATTTATTAAACTTTTCAAACATTCTTAGACTTTGAGGGAAAAGGCAAGAAAGCAGGAGACGTGTCCACGGGAACTCCTGGCCGTCATGTGTGTGTGTGACACGGGTCTCACCCCGATGCCCTCACGGCTCCAGCGCCGTCCCCACTCATCACTGTCCTTTGCTGGAATCCTCTATCCAAGGCATGCGGCATTCGCACTCAGAGCCTGGGAGGTGGTGGAATCCCCGTGGTTCCGCACGAAGTGTTACATTCCTGTCGTTTGTTTCTGTTCCCATTTGGGCTTCCTTAGGTTTCTACAAAATCTAACGTCACCACCCCAGATGACACGGTTAAATGTCCCACTTCTCAGAACTGAGCACAGAGGGGAGGTGTTTGAACATTGTGAAATGTGGTTCCTAACCAAAGCTTTCTCTGGAGACCGAAGTGGAAAGCTGGGCCAGGTCCCCTGAGTCCCCGGCCGCACTTGGTGGGCCAGGGTGGCTCAGGTCCGCGCTGCTGGGAGAGCAGCGCTGTGACCCAGCCGTGCAGCTCGGACTCATGTATTGTGGCGCAAATGTGTTGGGAGACGCCCGGCACGGGCAGGTGTAAAGCCCGGTCTCTGTGTGGTGGGGGTGTCCGCTGAATAATGTTTTCATGCGAGAATAATACAATACAGTGTAAAACATGAAATAAAGTCGGGCCTTCCACGATGCGGAGCAGCTCCGTACTTCTGGGGAGCCCCTTCCTCCCATGCAAAGCTGCGGCCCAGTGAGATAAACTACGACGGGCAGCGGCAGTGCAACCTCCTGTGGCCTGGGCTCCAGCACCGAAGATCCTCGGTCCTCAAGCTGCTACAGGGAGCGCTGGCCTCTTGGTCGGTGCGGGGATCAAGGGAGTGAAACTCAGAGCCAGAGACAAGGCGTGGAAAGTCACTCCCCAAATCCCTGAGTTAAGTTGCCATCTCCCCCTGGAGGGCGTGGATGGCCTTTCTGCCTTCCCGGAGCAGTGAACTCCGTGGGATCCATTCTCTTGCCCTGAAGGTGAGCAGCTCAGTGTTACAAAGCTCGCTTCTTCTTTAATTTTTATATTTTGGTTTTTTGAGACAGTCTCACTGTGTAGCCCAGGCTGGCCTTGAAATTGCAGTGATCCTCCTGCCTCAGCCTCCCAGAGTGCTGGGTCACAGGCGCGCACCACATCCCAGGGGCACCTTCTCCTTGATCTGTTAGGAACTTCCCACCTTCTCGTGCCATGGTCCCACCCGAGCAGCACACCGGCAGTCTCCTCCCCAGGCTCAGCTGGTGGCAGCTCCAGGCTGTGGTGGGGGGCAGCAGGGGTGACAGCTGGAACTGACCGCTCTCCCAGCAGCCTGGTTGGCAGGTCCCACACCCCCTCCGGGTCCTACCCCAGGACCTGTGGGCACCCATAGCCAGTTCCCGACAGCTGGGGACACCTGGGTCCTACCCCATGGCGTCGCCCTGCTCCCACCTGCGCCCTCTGCAGCTGCCTGTGACCAGCTCCGTTCTGGTCCAGGCTCCACGCAGGAGGCCAAGCACAGGGCAGAGTGGGGCTATGTGGGACAAGGTAGGTGACATCCACGGGGCTGAGGTGTTAAACCCAGGGCGGGGATGGAATGGGGGCAAATGGCTCACAGGGGCCAGTTCAGGTGGTCAGTGATGCAGTGGCCAGGCAGGGGTGGCTCGGCACCCTCTGTGCAGAACCTCCGAACCGGCCATACGCACACCCCCGCTGTGCGGCCTGGGTGTCCCGGCCATAGGGGTGCAGCTGGGAAGTGGCTCAGCCCTGCCCACGGCCTGCCCCAGTCCTCTCCGGGGTCCACCCACAGCGTCCTACCTCAGCTGTTCACCCGGCCCAGCCGCAATGCTAAGCCGTGCCCACCACGCCCAGCATGGCTGCTTCTGGGCCAGGGCCCCATCTTCCTCCCCCAGACCACTCTTCCTCCTGAGCCCCCCGCATGGATTCCCACATGGCGCTGTGTGTCAGCAGCTTGAAGGAGGCTGGAGCCATCAGCCGGTCCCCAACACCCCCTTCCTGTCCTGCCCACTTCCCGGCCACTTTCTGCCCCCAAAACGCAGTCTGATCACCACATGCAAATAAGGCTGTGATGTTTAGGTGACACATTTTCTGTCACGCTGTCTTGTAGCACATATCAGTGCTGGGTCCTTTTTTTAAAATTTTTCTTTTTAAATTTTTAACCCAGGGCTTCACTGGTGCCAGGTAAGGGCTCTAACTATTAAGCTACCCTCCCAGGGCACAGAGATCTTTGTCTAAATGTAAATTTGACAAACCTACCAATTGGCTTGACAGCCTTGGGCTTATCATTTCCCATAAGGTAAGGTTTTGCACCCCCCATTCTGCCCCAATAGGGCCCCCATTTTTGCTGTCTGAAGGTCAGGAACATTTTGGCCCTGGCCCACCCCAGTACCTTTGCATGTGCTGCCGCTCTGTCTGAAGCACTTCCTGTCCAGACCCAGCCTATCCCACAACAACCCCCTTCCCTCTCCCTCTTCTGAGGTCACTGCTCCTCCATGTCCACTACCACAGCCCTCCTCAGGGCAGCAGCTTGGGAACAGACCTAGGGAGACGGTCTGTTCCCAGCCAAGGCCGGCTGCCAAGTGCAACCAGTCAGCTGGGTGCAGCTAGAAGCTTGCAGGGGTCCTGGGAAGGAAGATGGGTGTAGCACCAAGGGCTGGACAAGAGGTGGCCACAGGCAGGGTGCGGGGCTGCAGGGACACAGGTAATCAGGTACCACCTGGGTCCAGAGAGAACACAGTGCAGGCTCTGCCAATGCTGCTCAGGTCTGAGGACAGCATGACTGCGGGGGATGCCAGGACACGGAGCCCCTCCACTCCCCGCCTTCTGTGCCCCCCACCAACCTGCTCGCCTCAGTGCCCCTCTGTCCCCTCCCTGCATGCCTACTGGCTCAAATAGGTACAGACAGGAGTTTGCTGAGTGAATAATTGTTTTACCAATATAGAAGGTGGGTTATAAATGAAACAGGACACCAAAATGGGACAGTCATAGGTTTGTGTAGCACGCACTGAGCTGGAAGGATAAGAACATTCCGGATGCCCAAAGTGCCAGCAGTGAGCTGCCCTGCCAAAAGGCAGGGAGACTTGGGATTACTTGGCTCATCAGAAGGTCCCAAGTCCCCCTCAGAACCAGGCCACATGCAAAATAAAAGCCCTCATCTGGCCTGTCACCCAGCACTGGGAAGGCTGAGGCAGGCTGAGCTCACAGGGAGACCCTGTTCAAAGAAAAAGAGCCAGGATCTGGGCGGAGAGCTCCTCTTCAACCGGAAGGAAACATACACAGCCAAACGAGGGGGGACGCGCCCTTCTGAAACAGTGAAATGGAAACTGAAGGGCGGGAAGGACTCCCGTGGGCGAGCTGGGTGACAGCCTGGAGGAGGGAGATGCCGCGCTGCTTCTGCAAAGCTGCTGGAACGGAAACTCTGGCTCCAAGACGCACAAGGTCCCCTGGCACCGGGGCACGGAGGCTCACGCGCGTGGAGAAGCAGCCGGGTTTTCCGTGGCCACGCGCTGAAGCGGGAGAGTGGCGAGGTCGGCACGGCAGGCACAGCTGCGGCGAGAAGCGCTGGGCGGGTAGGAAACGGGAGGCTCCGCTTGGGGACCGCCAGGCGGGACACCACGTCCTGCAACTGTACGGTGGATGGCAGGCGGCCCTGCGCCCACACCCTCTGCACCCTCAAGTCTAAAGTGTTCCAAAGAGATCTGTCTGTGCTTACTGTGGAAAGACATCTTTCCTGTCACTGCGCCCTCACCTATTTCATCTCTCGGCCCACTGTTTCTGTTTTATTCCCTGTCCAGATCCCTCCCTGAAAGAGCTAAATCGCAGTGATCCACGCATACACATTTTACAGCAACACGATTTATAACAGCTCCACCTTAGAGATGGCCCAGAAGCCCCTCAGCAGATGCATGGGTGAGGAAATTATTCACAGTGGAGTACTCCACTGCCATAAAGAAGGACAAGCCTGGGCCGTGTGTAGGCAAATGGATGCACCCTGAGGCCAGGACTTCGGGTAAAATAAATCAGATACCCGAGCTTGAATAACACGTGGCTTCTCTTACATGAGGGACCCCAAACTAAATAAGGGAAAAACAAAAGATCTATAACAGCAAGGAGAGAGGTTTTTCAAACAGGCTTGGAAATAAGAGGGAGAGAAAGAGGATAAAAGAAACAGCAGAACTGAGTGAAAAACTGGAAATACAGCATTTGCAAATGGGATGGAGCAGGAGACAGTGAGCAGAGGTGAGGAACAAAAAAAGACAGAGAAGCGGCTCCTAGCAGACCAGAAAAGATTAAACCCAAAAAGCAAACAGCAAACCTTTATCAGACTCAGAGCTCGGCAGCTGCCCGCCCACAGTGTGAGGGTCACAGCTGGTAGGGTAGGCGGGGGACACACACGGGTTACACCCAATATGGGGACACAAGCACTGGGCAGAAGTCCCAGACCATCGGGCTGGACACCGAGGGGTCTGGAGGGACCTGCCCCGGGCACACACCCCATCTAGGGACCCAAAGGATGTTGAGCTTACACAGTTCAATGCTAGGTGTGACAGAGAACACACTCCACAGACCTCACTCAGCTGACCTCATAAGGACGGAGTGTGGGGCAGTGGGGACACGGAGGGGGTGACCACAGGTCCAAGGTCACAGCCAAACGGGAGGGCAAGGGCCTGGGGTGCAGCTGCTCAGGGTGTCAAACACCACACATCTCACACAGACAGGAATGACCTTGAATGTTGCGCTCTGAAGCAGTGAGCACTGCAGGGCTGGACCTGCCCAGCCTGACTCAGCCACTGTACCACTCGCCCGGCCACAGCCCCGCCGATGCACAAACTTGTATGCTTGTGTGCATCGTGGATTCACCCACAGGGTGAGTCAGGAAGAGGGGCGGCCTGGGGGTGGGTGCTCACCCGGTCTGACTTGGAGGGGGTGTTCTTGTCCCCAGCACCTCCCTCTTCTCGTTGGCTCTGCCTGCTGTGGGGAGAGCAGCTGTCCCTCTGCCCCCCTGACCGAGGACTGCACCCCTGAGCCAAGAGCAGCCTCTTCTCCTCCAAGCCTTGGGTGTGGAGTATTGTGTCCCGGGGCAAGAAAGTGACTGAGACAGGGCATCAGTTAAAAACTGAATTTAGAATTTAAAAAGAAAACACACCACAGTCAGATTCTGCTCCACAGTCGGGGACAAACCAGTGCCCCAAAAGCGGATCCTGCAAAAGCCAGTGAGGGCGCCATCTGTGTAACGTAGGACAGGACAATGACCTCCAACACAGGTCCACGTGGTGCTTGGCTCAGGGGTGAGGGTGGCTGGCTCATGAGGGGCACTTGGGTGCTGAGACCAGAGTGTCCCAGGCTGAAGCCACCTGCTCCAGCCAGGACCCAGGTGACCACATGTGAAGCAGGTGTCGCGGTGTACAGAGATCCAAGCGGCCCCAGGTTCTCTGGATCCTTGGAATTCAGCTGCGGATCTGCCCCCTTCACAGCCCCAGCCCCACCAACAAGCAGACGACAGGGACAGCCCAGGGATAGGGTGACGGAGATGGGAAGCGGATATAGGAGGCTTTTAATTATGGAAAAGCTGGAAAGGGCAGAGCGCAGAGCCAGCGGGTGTGGGCGTTCGGGAGGCGGGGCGGCAGGCACAGAGCTGTCCTCACCGCTGGCCTTTGCAGATCAGGGAGCATCCTCTGCCTCCATCGCACCAGGATGAAATGTGGATTAAGATGCAGACTTCTGGGGATGGGGTGGGGTCCCAGGACTAGACAAGCCCGTGCACTGTCTGGCGTGGAACTGCAGTCTGTAAACTGCTGAGAACGCAGCCACAGCAGCACAAGCAACGTGAAGCGTGCTGACGCTGGGACCCTTTGTGGGGTCTGCAGAGATTTCCCACCTCCTTAACCTCCAGAGGCTCTTCCTCCCCAGAGGGATGGGCAGGAGGAAGACGGTGGGACCCTCAGACCCGCTCAGACCAAGGGGAGGGTGTGTGGGCAGACTGAGGCCCAGCCGGCCCTGCCTCAGGGCGGGGCAGAAGGACGGGAGCCCCTGATTCAGGGTACCCCATGCTGAGTTGTGGGCTGCAGTCCCCCCTTCTCAGGTCACGGTGCAGACCTGAGATGTCCCCCGGGGTCTCCCATGCTAGGAAGGTGACTGGATCACGGGACGTGTGCTCGCCCAGGGCCTTCCATGGATGCGTTCATAGATGGCTGACGGTGGCCCTGGGCTGTCTGTGCCTCTGGAGGGTGGACCTCTGTCCTGCCCCTGCTTCTCTGCTTCCTGGTTGCCTTGACGTGGGTGAGGGCTGTCTGGCCCAGGCCCCGGCCCCAGCCCTTGGAGCCAGCCGCCATGCACTGACCCCTCTGACGACACAAGTCACTTTCCTCCTTTAACTTGTGGATGTCGGGTATTTATTTCCAGTGGTCACCATCCTATAAACGTCCTGCACATATGGATTCAAACGCTGAGCCTCAATGATGGAGAACAAGGTCCAGCTCTGTGTGAGCATTGTGTTGTTTAGAAACACTTTTATGATATAAAATATACCCAGCCACAAACCCCGTGATGATAGGCTAGTCCTCACATCAGGCATCGCTTCCTGGCTCCTGAGGGGAAGACATGTGCATTTAATCTGCAGGATAGACTTGTCATGCTGGCTTCCTGGCAGGTACTTGACTGTTCTTATCTAGGAGGAGCTCGGGGCCTCCATGTCACTGAGGATGACTGTGGTGCCTTTTAGGAGAGCCCTGGTCTTTGTTGTGAGTGTGACTTCTTGGCTCCAGTGCAGAACCCTCAGCGTACCAGCACAGTGCCTTCACCCCACTGGCATAGACTTTTTGGCTTCCACCGCTGAACTTTGGGCCTTCTCAGCACAGATCTTTGTGGGCTCTAGACCTCCAGCTGGACTCAGGAGGGGCATTGTCATGGGCTCTAGGTCTTTATCTGGACTCATGCAGGACACTGCTGTGGGATCCAGGCCCTTGGCTGAATATTCTGGGTCTTTAGTGTTGTGGACAAATTTCCTGCACTTTCTGTGTTTAACTCTGGATGACCATCATAAAATAATATAAATTATGTATCCTGGTTCTAACTGTTCTCACAACCCCTGACTACAACATGCTGAGAGCCGCTGCACCCCTACAGAGCTCTCCCACGCCCTTATTAAAGGCCTCTTCTTATTTTGTCTCCTTATCTCTCCTGTGCTGCTTTAGATTGAGTGCCAGAAATACTCAATCAGTAACCCCATGATGGTTACACAGCGACAGATCACCCAGATCAGGTTTTTCTGAATGTGTCGCCATGCACCGGCATGGCCAGGGCGCAGCATGAGGTTTGATCTTCCAACCCTTTTTAAGCCACAGTGCAGGGGGCCAAGTGCATCTCATCCCAGGCCAAAACCTGCCTCATCGCCCAGTTCAGGGGCACTTTGTTCCTTACCTTGAGTGTCGCTTCTAGAGGCTAATGGAGGATGGAGAGAAGGCGACAAGACTGTCTGTCTGCCTGCCTGCTGAGGGGTGGGATGCAGGGGCAGCGCTCCACCTCCGTGTTCACAAGGCTCTCAGGTCGCTGCCGGAGACGAGCGAATCTCTGACAGTTTTGTTTTGTCCCCAACGTGTAGGTTTAGTTACAAGATTCTTCCATCTCGTTTTCAAGCCTAATACACCGCACAGGAAACCCTGGAGGATGGCCTGGAGACTGCCTCATGCAGTGGGATACTTTATAGTACCTTGAAATGGTCTTTAAAGACTGCGCACTTTAGCAGCCAGGGGAAAGGCACAAAATGTACATGTTGGGAAGAATAAAAAGCGGCTTACTTAATGTCAGTTAAAAATAAAGAGTAATGTTTTTGCTTGGGCAGCAGAGAGGAGGAGGCCGATACCAACTGTAGATGTCTGAATGTCATGAATGTGATCCACATGTAAGTTTTTCTTTACATTTCTTCGTCTTCTGAACTTTTAACAATAACTGTTAGTTTATCAGTCCAAAAAAGTTTTTCCCAGTGTTAGTCTGGATGCGTTTTGGGGTACTCTGCCAACTTGACCAGGAAGTGCCCCAACTCCCGCCCTCACCCAAGGCCGTGGAGGTGACCCCAGGATGGCAGTGTCAGCCACTCAGCTGGGCCACAGTGGGCACCTGACTCGGGCTCTGCGATCAGGCCACACAGATGGGGTGACAGTGGAGCCGAGTCAGGTCTCTTTGCAGTGGAAAAGGCGTAGCCCTGGGTGACAGAGCAGAGCAGCAGGGTCCCCAGAGCTGGGGTGGGGATGTCACGGCACCCAGGATGTGACACGGGAGAAAACTGAGACCCAGGAATCCTGGGCCACAACAGTAGCCCTGACTCTCTGAGATGTCCGAGTAGCTTATGAGGCTTTTCCATTCATCTGCTTTGGGCTTGGTCCGACTGTTTGGCTTCTGTCTCTCGAAGCCAAGGCGTCTGTCAGTGCAGACATCTTTGGGAGGATAAGAACAGAAGCCTGGTTCACCAAGAAAGCTCCGAGGTGACTGGGTATGTGAGGATGAGTGGCCAGAGCCAGGACGGTGGGCACCCTGCTCGCCTGAGTCCTGTGAGTAACCAGGGAGAGTGGACTGGCTCCTGGGCTTTTCCAGCCCCTCTCACAGGAGAAGCACTGGACGGACACCCTTGGGTCAGTCCTCACCTCATGCTGGACACTCAGAGCTCTTCATAGCTGCAGGCCAGGGTCAGCGAGAACAGGGAGTACTCACTGCTGGGGAGCATGGCATTGGAAAAATACGAAAGAGAAGAATTTGAACTGATAGACCACATCATCAAATGATAGCCAGGCGTGGTGATGCACTCCTGTAACCCCAGCACTTGGGAGGCTGAGGCAGGAGGATCCTTGTGAATTTGAAAGAAGCGTGGGCTATGAAGGGAGCTCAAGGCCAGCCTGAACTACACAGTGAGACGCTATCTCAAAAAGACAAACACAAGCAAACAATCATCAAATGGTCTGTCTGTGGGGTCTGCTGCCCTCGCTGGACCTGGCACCCAGTGCCCCACAGGCCAGGCCACCCACTTTCAAAGGTCGCTGTGGGTTCCAGAGATGACCTATGGGGGAGCAGGGAGCTTACCTGGGAACGCTTACCTGGGTGTTTTCAAAGTGATGAAATCAGGTCAAATTTCTGAAATTCCCAGCAACTCAGGAATCTGCCTTTGAAGGGAGCGCAGGCTTCAAAGCTGGGAAACCTGCGTCAGCAACACTGCGGGCACCGCGCCCCGGGGGCTGTGGGAAGGGGGGCTGCTAAATTTAAACAGGGGTTTTTAAGTCTCTGGAAATCGTGTCATAGACTCACCTCACCTTGCAGTATCCATGGCAATTTAAGGCTCTTCTGCCTCTCCCAAGGCGCTGGCCGCTGGCAGGACCGCAGCAAGCACCCAGGAGCACGGACGGAGTCATGGTTCTTCCTGTGCTTGCAACACATGGTTTTGACGCTTTGGGCCATAGACATGGTTTTTGCCCAGCTAGCGCATTGGTAGCTGAGGGTCAGTGCCCAGCCTTCTCCCTGGGACGATGAAAGCAGGCACCAGACCTTTGCCACTCACCAGGCCCCCGGCTCTGGGGACAAAGCGCTGAGCTCAGAGGACCAGCTCCCGGATAAGGACCTTCACGGCCCGGTTGGAAGGCGCTCGAGCACTGGACACGCGTGGGAGGGAGCGGGACCCAGGCCAGGGAAGCGGGGTTCATCTGAGTCACAGCTTGAGGAGAAGCCTGCACCCTGCGTGTTCTGATTTTCTGTACCCAGTGACCCGGGATGGGACTGTCCCTTCTCAGGGTGGCCAATCCCTGGAGGCTGCAAAGGCCTTGCCTGGCCTTGCGCCTGCCTGTGACCGTCCACTCCTGTCCCTGGGATGTAGAGTGACAAAGCCACTTTCCTGTAGACAGCATAGAGCAGAGCACCACCAGCTTGGCATTGCAGGCTTATGGAGACTGAAGGGTGCCGCTGGGGTAAATCCAGAGGAGGGAAAGGTTTGAGCAGAGTTGAGCAGATCCCAGTCACCACTGCCTCACCCGTCCCGGGGCCTTGTGCTGCAGGCCTGTAGTGACATGGCCTCTTGGAAAGGTCAGGACCATGCTGACCCACCATCCAGTAACCACGCAGGCGGAGGTGACCCACGCTGCTAGTGCCCAACACCAGCCCAAGGCACCACGGGGAAGCAGAGAATTTAGTTCTCTCCAATGCCAGAGGTGGTGAGGCAGGGACACAGAGAGCCGGAGGCTGGCCTCGCCTGAGTCCCAATACCAGAGGTGGCCTTCTTTGCCATCAATGCCAAGATGTTTGAGCCATACCCAGAGCGCTTGGAGCTGCGGTGGGAGCGGTCGGTGGCCGGCCTAGCACGCAGTCTCTGCTTCTCCTCCTGGGCTGGGCTGGGCTGGGGGACGTCTTCCCGGCGTCCCCATGGCTTCCTGCGATGCTTCTTTCTCCCAAACCATATTCTTGCTTCAATGTGGGAATTAGCACCTGGGTGGGAACATTCATTTTCCAGGGCCTTGCAGTGTCTGGTTAGTGATTCTACCGCCCAGATCCTGACCCAGCCTCGAACTCAAGGCATGCAGATCTCGGCGTCC
Organism: Cavia porcellus; assembly: GCF_034190915.1. NCBI lineage: Eukaryota > Metazoa > Chordata > Mammalia > Rodentia > Caviidae > Cavia > Cavia porcellus. Next base: position 163,510,695 of record NW_026947484.1, on the reverse strand, counting down.
CGCCCAGAGGAGGAGGAGCCCAGTGGGGTGGGTCTTTGGGATCCCCGGGGTATTTTCCTGCTGCACCCTTGGGCGAGCATAGCGCCCTCCCCACCGTGCTCCTCCCCGGGATTAAAACTCCATGAGCCTGCGGTGGCCGCTCTGCTCCAGGCTGAGCATGATGGATCTTAAAGCAAAGTAAGTCCCCAGGTGAGGAAGTGGCGCAGGCTTCCAGCGCCAGCCTAGCGGGTGGCTTCGTGGCAAACATGTATTATATTCCCAGGCGGGGCCCTGGTGCCTAATTATAACTTCCCCAGCCTTAGGGCATCCTCGGAGACGGCAGCTGATTGACCTCTCTCTGTGTCTCCCCACTCCTGAGCTCTCTGAGATAATTTAGAGTGGGAACTTCCACAGACACGGTGCTTGGTCCCCGTGGAGTCCCCAGGAGTGACACAGCAAGGGTGTCACTTCATTTATTTATTTTAGTTACTTTTGGTTTTGGTTTTTTGCAACAGGGCCCTGCTATGTAGCACAGACTGGCCTGGGCGTTCTGGCCTGGAACTCCTGGCAGTCCTCCTGCCTTAGCCTCCCAGTGCTGGGATGGCAGGCGAGGCCACGACACCCACTTTGTGAGTTTGGTGACGTGGTCATAAGATAATACGTCTTCATAGAATACTTTCATGTTTCTCAGAGGCCTGAGAGATGAGCTTCCTTCTTCCCAGGGGCTCTGGGGAGTGCAGGGACGGCCTGAAAGACAGAGTCCTTGATTTGAGCGCCTCAGAGCGGTTCCTCGGGCGAGGCAGCTGTGGCACCTGCGATCTTGGTAGCTGGAGTGTTCGTCTCTGGTCTTGGGCACTGTAAAAGGAGGTGCTCGTTCCCTGAACTCCAGACCTCGATAACTGGCTGGGTGTTGTCACCCAGGGCACCCTTCAGATGCAGAGCCTGGGGCGAGTGCAGGCCTAGGAACACAGGCACTGGCCTTTTCTGCAGCCCGCTCTATGTGGGGGCGCACGCCTGTCATCCCAGCACCAAGGAGGCTGAGGCAGGAGGATCGACTGGAGTTCCAGGCCAGCCTGGGCTACACAGTGAGACTGTGTCTCAAACAGACACAGGTTCTCACTATAGGAAGATGCTAGATAGACAGATAGACAAAGAGATAGGCAGGCAAACGGATATACATCTAAATGGCCTGCATTTCCTCCCCTGTCTCCTGTTCATTGCTGAAAGCCGTCGTCCTGTGAGAGGAGCAGTGAAAGCCTAACAAGACAAATCGAGGGGAGGGAATCAGGCAGGGCCGGGACCCCCAGCTCTGTCCCTCCGCTGGGGCCTCAGGCCTGCGCCTCGTTCTCCTCCTGTGTCGGGGTGATGCAGCCTCGGGGTTGGGGTCCCCTTCTCCACCCAGGGGACTTCCTCTTAGTACCTTCTCTCACTCCCAGGAAGACTCCTCCTGACCAGCTAGAGTCCTGAGGTTTGGGGTGCACACAGATTCTAGGGGGCTCCATCACCCCACTGCACTACTGTCGGTGCTAGATGACTAAAATCCTGCTAGAGCAGACCTGCTCTTTCCTTCCTCCTCGGTAACAGTCAATGAGAGGTTACTCAGACCAGAGCTGTGCAGAACAAAGACTTCGTTTGCTGAGTGGAGCCAGACCAAGCCAAGAGGAAAATGAAGTCTGGGCCAGTAAGACGCAGTCGGTAGGGTGGTGTGATCTCCTTCCGTTGTTTTTTTCTCTCTTTCTTGCTTCCTGGAATGCAGATGTGGTGGCTTGACTCCAGCAGCCATTCTGGTCTACAGCATGGAAGGCACTTGTTGAGGGTAACAGTCCAGATCCCCGACAAGGACACAAGCCTGTCCTTCCTGCAGCCGTCTTCCAAAGAATTTGTGTGTAACAGAAACAAATCTCAGTCCTATGTCAGTCTCTATTATTTAGGACTTTCTGCCACAGATAGCTAATCCAAAGTTAACAAGTCCATCATCTGCCTTCTACTCTGTGGTGGAGTTGAGGTTTAAAACAGAATAAAACATTAGGATGGTGCTGGACTTTTTAACTGAAGTTTTTTGGGTTTTGGGGGTTTGGGTTTTTTTGTTTTTTTTTTTTTGCTCCAGGTAATCAGGCTTTTCCTGTCTGTGTAACCCTCTAGTCAGTGAATAATTTAGTGAAGTGTCCTGTTACTAACGTGCTTCTGACTTCTTTGTTTTTGCTCAACCCAAGTAAGATCCCTCTCCTGTCAGCCCAGCGCTCTGCTGGGCCAGCTTGCCTGAATCCAGGAAAAGCATTCCTTCTGGGGGTGGCTGTGGGGGTGCAGGGCCCACACGGGATGGGGAGGGAAGGGGAGCAAAAGCTGATGGCACAGTCACAGTGGCCACTTCCACCCCCCTCGGGCCAGAGGAATGCGGGGCTTGCTGCCCCCCAAGGATGCCCCAGGTGGTAAGGCAGAGCGCTCACCTCCAGTGACAGCCGGGTGACAGCCGGGTGACACGTGTGCCCACACCCCGGGTCCTCAGGGTCCTGGCTGAGGAGCAGCCCTGGGGGCAGGGGACACAGATCTCCCCCAGTCTCCTGCCCCGGCTCAACCCCGAGGCCAAAGACAGCAACGCAGTCTCCAGAGTAGACTGGGCAGGCACTGAGGACATCCAGCTGCCTCTGATGCCCAGAGCCTGCAAAGGCCAGAGCCTGGGAGTGGCTGGGGCTGGGCCATGAAGTCCATGCTGCCTCAGCCTCCTTGGGAACAGGAGCTTCCTGGGGCTTTGGAGACACATCTTGGGGTCCAGGGAGCTGAGTGCACAGGCCCAGGGCCAGGAGCCAAGGCCTCCTCCAGGGGCCCAGCCTGCTTCTGCCTCCTGCAGCATGGTCTCATCCATCTCCCAACTCAGGACCCAGAGCTCAGCTGTGGGAAGCAAGTGGGAGCCACCGCAGTGTCTCTCCAGCAGCCCAGCCTGCAGCTTGGAAGGCTCAGGCCACACACGCACCTCGCCTTCCTTCCTTCCTTCCTTCCTCCGTGTCACCTGGGTTTCTATTTGCTCTTTCATTTCACACCGAACGAACTCTTTTTTAGGAGGCGGGGGATAGGATCTCACCATGTAGTGCAGGCTGACCTTGAACTTGCTATGGAGCCCAGGCTGCCCTCAAACTTGTGGTGAGCCCAGGATGGTGGCTCACGCCTGCAATCCTAGCACTCAGGAAGCTGAGGCAGGAGGCTCACCTTGAGTTTGCGACCAGCCTGGGCTACACAGTGAGTTCAAGTCCAGTCTGAACTGCACAATGAAACTGTATCTCAAAAAGACAAAAAACAAAACTCATGATCCTCCTGCCTCAGCCTCCCGAGTCCTGGGATCACAGGTGGCATCACCATGCCTGGCACCCAATGCACTGTTACTATTCTCGGCTGAGTTCTGGATAATTAGGGAGAGGAAAGGAGGAAATGTATCAAGGGAGGAGATGAGAGTGATGACCTGCTGCTAAGTTCCCAGCCACACTCGGCTGTCCGCACAGCCGAATTAGGAGCAACCTGCGTGGGGGTGGAGACACATGACACGCACATAGATCTCACAGGAAGTTCGTTTCTTAAAAAATTCCTCCCAAATTGAATAATTTAAAATGTGCAGAAATCAGGGTTTCCCTCTCCGGAAGGCAGGGAGGAGGCTGTCACCAAAGAACCAGTGAGGGAGTTGGAGCCACACTGGCTCCTTGGTGCCTAGGAGCGGCTGGTGCCGGCCGGATCTGGTCTGCCCGGAGGCGCAGAGAGGGTTGCACTGCTTAGGGGGGCCGGTTCCAAGCCCTTCTGCCCCCCACCCAGGAAATGGGGCATCCTCCTTTGAGACAGTCTCATCACATAGCCCAAGCTGGCCTCAAGTTTGCAGCATCCTCCTGCCTCAGCCTCCCCAGTGTTAGGAAGACAGACATGCACCACCACGGCCAGCCTGGGAACTGGGTGTTCTCCTGAGGGTACAGGTGACATTTTTGACATTTAGGGCCCATGGATGCTTTTGTCCTGTATGCTGCGGACAAGCCAGCCCTGTGTGGGCAGGTGCTGCCCCTGGTCATGTCCCACTGCTGTCTGCCTCTTCCTCCTCTTCATGCACCCCAATCCCAGCTTCCTGCCCCCTGCCACCTCAGCAGGGCAGGGTAGCACCACTTGTAAGGTTCTGTTTGCGGGGTGCCAGGAGTCAAACTCACGACCTTGCACTTGCCAGGCAGCGCTGGACTGCTGAGCTACATCCCCGGCCCCCACAGGTTTGTTTCACTTTGAAGATAAAGAAGAAAATTCCCGCCAAGTCATCAGTGCACACTGGTTCCCAGCAACTTCCTTGAAATCAGCTCCCTTCCCGGGGCCTGTTCCACCCCAGGGCACCCCGGGGCCCGCTGTCCTGGGTCCCCAGTACCCTGTTTCCTCAGCCCACCCCCCAGGAACCACTTCCCCTCCTGCCTACTAACATCACCCTGGGCCAGGCTGTCGCTTCTTCCCTGACGCCAGCGAGCTCTTTTCTGCCCTGATTTTTCTTGGCTTTGAGACAGACTTTAAATGCTTGGAACACTTTCTTCTTTCTAAAACACTTTCTTTGGCCCCAGACCATCTACGCGCCTGGATTTCTTCCGAGCTCTTTGGTAGTTTGTCCCGGTCCTTTTGGAGATGTGATAAACCGCTAAATGGGATTTAAACTCAAACCTGAGGTGTGCCCACCCCCGTCTTCAGGAAGAATGGGCGACTGCCAAAGAGTGGGCGGAGCTCTTCCTGGGCACCCCATTCGCCTAGACTGGGGTGGGCTCAGAAGGAACTCAGCCAGCTGCGGGGGGAGGTTCGGCAGGGCTTACGTGCAGTGGAACGGCTGGCCTCCTCCTCCGCCAGCACCTGCAGCAAGGCTGATGTGGCCTTTCGAAGAGCCCTAAATCCATGCGACACAGAGGGCAGGAGCTGGAAGAGTCTTGTCCCCAGGCCCAGGAAGTCCTGGCAGGGTCACCTGGTGCCCACGGGGTGTAGTCATCATCTTCTCTTGCCCAAGGTTGGATGATGTATTTTGACCCCACACGGCTCAGGGGGCCCAACCTTGTGAGAACCGAGGGTCCCAGGACTGTCCCCTCCCTGTCCCTCCTGGGGCTGCACCGGGACCCGCTCAGCCTCCGTGTCCTTATGAGGTTCCCACTTCAGAGAGGAGAAGGTAGATGTTGAAAACAGCAACACGAAACAGGAATTTGCAAGGGGGGCCGAGAGGCTGCAGCTGTGCAGGACAGGGTCCCCGGGGCTCTGCTGCAGGTCATGGGTGCACCAGCCCGGCCGGGGGTCTGAGGCTCGGAAAACAGGTTCTAGCCGGTGAGAAAGACAGTGGGGGCCCCAGTACACTTCAGGGCCCAGCACCTCCTGCCGGGCTCCAAGCTCTGTGGGAACCCTGTCCTGGTTACTTTTCTCTCCTTGCTGGGACAAAATACCAGATACCCAAAATGAAGGAAGGAAAGGTTTCTTTAGCTCACTGTTTGTGGAGGTTTCAGTCCATACTCAGCTGGCTCCAAGGTAAGGTGGCATGGCACAGGGGCAACACTTCAAGGCAGCAGCCAGAGCAGAAACGGGGACAACAAGCCTCTCCTCTTCTATACTGTACACAGGTCACACCCACTGCCACCCTGGGGTGGGTGCAGCACTCACAAAGTCTCTGTGCCCTCCTCCTGTACGGGCTGAGGATGTTTACAAACCTGGCTCTCTGCTGAGTCAGTTAAACTTCTCAGGCTGACACAGTGCATCAATCATAGCAGGGACCCCCAACCCAGAAAAGAGGACCAGGGCCAAACAAGCAGAGGATGGCAGGCTCAGGCTTCACTGCCCGACAAAGGTCAGATGAGACTGAGGGCGGCCAGCACAGAGGAGGGGAGATCTCAGGCTCCTTGGGGCCGAGCTCAGTTCCAGCTCTGGATTCGAGGGACAGTGTGACCTCCCTGGCCCCAAGCCCAGCCAGCAGCCCTGGGACTCACGGTTGAGACCTGCTACTCCCTGGAGCAACTTCCCCCAGAAGAGCGTGGTTGCACCCTGACATCTTGGTGCCTGATGGACTGCAGCCCCAGCCAAGCCGGGAAGGGTTGAGTGGGCCCAGGGTGCATAGGGAGCAGCATGGGTCCCCAAGGCAGTGACCTCCACGGTTCTGCAGCTCAGCACGTGGACACTGACAGAGAGGACCAGGCAAGGACTCCAGCATCAGGAATGTTGCCGGTCACTTTGTCCCAGGAGGGAGAGGGAGGGTGCACCAGAGTCCTTCAAGCCTGCCAGCAGGCACACGAGGAGTTGACCGGGGATCAGCGTGGGGAGCCACGGAGTGGACAGAACCTTTGGTGTGACAGCGTGGTACCCTGCAGACCACAGTGAGCAAAGGACAGCCCACCACCCGGGGTCAGCACCACTTTGTTCAGAGCCTCCCCAAGGGTGACCCCGACAATTGGCACCCACAGAGGGCAGTCACTTAGGTAAACCTGAAGGTGCAGGAAATACAGTTTTGGGCAGTCGATGTAGGAAGTGTGTTCCTTCCCTATGCAAAATGACATAATTAAGAATGTTTTTACTTTTATGTCAAACTTATGAAAACTTGAATAATAGGGATTTATCTGTTCCCAGAAGCAATCACCATCTTGCCTATTGCTATCTTTAGAGCAAGTTTGCTGGATTCTTCCCGGGAACTCTTTATCCCACCCTGGGGTGTCATCTGTGCTTTTCCCCAGAGGTGAGAGAATACAGAAAAGCGACCCCCTGAAACCCTTGCAGGCCTGGCAGCCTCCAGGTGACCGCTCCAAAGCAGCTACCTGCGCGGAGACTACTGGCACCTTGGTCCAGGGGAAACGGGCGAACTGCTTCTGCCCGAGTGGGAATTCCCCAAGTGAAATTTCTGTAATCACCAGTGTGCCCTGGCATAGGAGGCACAGGCTCCTATCCTTACGGGCACCTGGGAAACCTGGAGTTAGGACGAACCCCTTTCCTGAGGCCCGCTTTCTTATGCCTCATCTTGGGACCTTTTTCAGTTAGAAATAAGTTCAACAGCTGAGAAGTATATTAGCAGAAAGGTCTGTGCTCATAGGAAAAGTATTCTGGAACAGGCCAGCTTCGAAGCTTGGGTTTCTCTTACCGGGTGAATAAAAACCCAAATGCTGCCCGTAAATGGACAACTGAGTGAAAAAGCAGAAGGAATGGAATATTATAAGCAAAGCAGAAACGGAAGAGCTGGCCAGAGCACAGGAGCCGGCGGAACTACGGAGAGCAGGCGGTCGTGGGGCCCCTTGCGAGTGGTGGCTGAGTCGGGAATGATTCTGTAAGAGACGCAGGCCTTCACGGGGAAGCCAGGAGTTTAGATCTGGCCATATGGGGACAGTGAGGGAAGAGTTAACTGGAAACCCACACCTGAGCTGGCCCAGACGGCTGTGTGAATGTAGGACCTGTGATGGGAAGTTTAGTGTGTTTTTAAAGCCGGCCTGCTAGGTAAGGCAGGTAGTCCACGCTCTGAGGACATGAAGCGCCTGCTCCCGAAGCAGGCGTTGTTCAGGGCCTGGCCTCCCTGGCTATGGACGGTAAGACTGGCCGGGCCGAGTACTGGATGTGAGCTTTAGAAGCCTGCTGGAAACAGCTCCAGTGCAGATTCCCAGTCTGCAGGTGTGCCAGGCACCGGGGCCTGCAGGATGAAAGAGAGATTGTGGTCTACAATGGCGGGAGGTCCCCCAGGATGGTGGGACACTGTCTAAAGTGGCAGAAACATAAAGCAGAAGGCATATCGAACTTTGCTGAGAACTCCGCCCAGCAAAGATGTTTAAGTGGTTTACCTTGGGCCGGGCCCCGTGAACCAAGGCACCAGAAACAAAGGAGCTGAAACCAGATGGAGGCCAAAGCCCAGACAGGAGTGGCCGGCTCTAGGGCCCGGGCTGTGCCAGGTCAGAACAGGCAGCAGGATGGCACTCCAGGACCCGGTGCTCCTCAGCACGAGATCCCCTCCGCTTCCCAGTCAGCCCAGGGTGACACTCCAGGACCAGACCCCCTGACTGTGAGGTCGTCTCTGCTGTCTTGAGCTGTCCTAGGATCATCCTTCACGGGGACCTCCAAGTCCTCCGCAGAACTGGGGTCCCTGCTAGCCTGCAGATCACTGTGTAACCATAGAAACGGGGACTTTTAGGAGCATGGGGAGGAGCCTTGGGAGACACTGACTTCCCATCCATTGGTGTTTTACTAAACTTACCCCAGGATTTTATTTTTCTCACTGTACTCTTAACACAGACAATAGGGCCTCTTCTTTGATACTGGACTCTGGTGTCTGTCACTGTCCTGGGTCCGAGTAGGTTCTGTGGACGTTGGGCTGGGGATGGCAGTGGAGATGGGACAGGGACTTCAGCCCATGCAGGCTGTCAGTGGTCAGTGGCAGGTTCTCTAGAAGAGAACCCCGAGCTGTCCCGAGCTGCGGGGCAGCTCCTGCTAAGCACTGGCAGGATAGGGCCGTGTCACTCGGTGGGTCCAGGCCCTGGAGGGGGAGGGGCAGCTGGTGCCCCGGGAGGAGCAGCCCGTGCAGGAGAGCCTGAGATACCTCCGGGCCAGGTTCTGGCTGCAGGGACACTGGCTTTCTGTCCACCCTGACCTTTAACCAGAGGAAGCCGAACACAGCGGAGGGCGAGCTGCTTACCTAGGCGCCCTGAGGTGAACAGAAATCTCATCTGAAAACACCCTTCCAGAACATCCAATTCCAGACGTCCTGGCCTGTTAAGTGGACACTTGTCACGGTGGCCTGGTGTCTGCTGTCACTTCCAGGCTGTGACATTATTCCTGATTCACACTCTTGGCTCTGGAAGTGCTGGTTTCATGGTTTCCTCTTGCCCTTTCCAGGACTGATGGTTCCTGGTCCACTTGCTGAGGACCAGCGTGAGGCCCACAGCCCAGGGCATCTGGCGTCCCCTGTCACCAGGTGAGCAGGGTGGGCAACACTGTCAGCTGGACTTCGGCTGCATCCAGGCCGGGTCCTAACTCCAGCAGGACAAGCGCCACCCCAGGGTCCTGGGCACCTGCTTCCTTCCCGACAGTGGGTCCCCCACGTGTGGCCCCTTGCTAGGGTGCTGTCCCTCTTTGGGCCAGATGGGAAGAACATTGGTGACCGTTGTCCTGATCTTTGGCCCCCCCACCCCCCACGCGGCCATCGCAGGGCATCTGCAGCCTCCTGCGTCCGACCTCTCCTGGGTGGAGGCGCTGAACTGGAGTCCACATTCTTCCTGCTCCTGCCCCCGCCACCATGGTTTCTGATTATTATGGGAAGTAAGCGACCCTTGACACCCGGCCCATGGTCTCCTCCCCAGGAATGCAGATGGTATTCATCATTCCTTAGGGTCTCGTGAGCCGGGACCCCAACAGTCACCCGGTGTGCCTGGGGATGACTCGGGGGACTCTGGCTTCATTTCCTGGCCTCTATCCTTTGGGGTATGGTTGTCTCTAGTGTGATTAGTGACCCCATCTCCATGACAGCATCAGCCCTGGTGCAGGCAGCCACGTTGAGCTGTTGAGTGACACAGATGGCCTGATGGCCCTGGAGGAGCTGTGTCCCTTGGGCCCAGGGTGGACAGAACCCTCTGGTGGCCTCCAGCCTCCCCTTCTGACCCATTTCCATACCTGCCTCCTCTCTGCTCCTTCCTCTCCCATCTGCCGTGGCCACTTCAGACCTTCCTGACTTCTGTGTGGGCCGTCATCTGCCACAGGGATGTGGGAGCCAGGCCAGGGACTCTACCCTGACCCCAGGGACAGTATGACAGTGGCCTGAGAAAGTGCCCCAGGTCACATGGGCTCTAGGTCCTCACTCAGGGCCTTTGCAACTATTTCCATTTCTTAGCCAGGCAGCTGGGAATTGGCCCCTGGGAGGAATCCAGGGTCAGGCAGAGACCTCGTGTAACGGGTCTCAGTAACGGTCCCCAGTAACGGCAGAGGCAGCGAGGAACTGGACTGGGAGCACCCGGGGTGCTCAGGAGGATAGCGGCCCCGATAGGAGCTGTGGATCCCAGGGAGGACTGAGCATTGCACCACACGGTCAAGCACGAGGGCCTGAAACAGACAGAAGAGGAGCCTGGGAGGCAGGAGCCTGCCAGAAGCATTGTGGGTAAGGAGCCAGGGCCCCCAGCTGGACAGGAGGCTGAGTCCCGCTACTCTAGGGGGGATGTTAGCAGTGATGGACCGTCCACATCACGACAGCCAGAAGAGAAGCCTGTGGGTGACCCCAAGGAATCAGCCAGCATTGAGGTGATGGGCAGGCTGACTTCACTGTTTGATCATTGCATAAGTACACACGTATCAGACATCACCTTGTGCCCCCCAAAGGCACAATGATCATGACAGGGTAATTGCAGCAGGCTACAGGTGACCGATTCCTTCCTCGCTGTGTGTGAGCTTCCTGCACTGCCAGGACGGATGAGTCAGGGGTCTGTGGCAGCCCCCCAGGACTAAATATTGGAAAGGAAGGAGACGAGGAAAAAATCTGCAGAGGCAGACACAGAACTGGGAAGGTGGCCGGATGGAGCCCAGCAGTGCAAGCACCCACCTGGCGAGCGCAAGGTCCTGAGCTCGATTCCTGGTACCAAAACGAAAACAAAGCCATAGAGGTCTGGCAGGCTGCAGGCACTGGGTGTGGAGGGAAATCACCTGACACCCTCAACTGCGCCCAGCGCTGGAACCGTTACTCAAGGACAGCTCCACTGAGTGCCAGCTGACGCCCAAGGGAAGCACAGATTTCACATACTCGCTTTCAACAAATGACTTTTCAAAAAATAGCACAGGCTTATATGCAAATCCTTCCACTCCTCGCACAAGTGTGAAGTTGAGAAGGATTTAGTTCCCTGAACGAGCTGGGTCACACTTTACCTTTCAGAGATTCATACTGCTTGTTCTATGGTTTTCCCACAAATTTATAGCTACTATTCTGCCATTTTACAAAATTATACTTTTAGAAAGTGTCCAAATTCAGGTAGTGAGGAGTCCAATTCCTCGCTGCCTCTGCCGTTACTGGGGATCGAACCCAGATCTCCCACACACTAGCCAAGGGCTCTGCCACTGAGCTACACCTGGCCCCCTGCTGAGTTTTGAGAGGCTGTCTTGCTAAATTGCTGAGGTTCTCCTGCCTCAACCTCTCAAGTAGCTTGTGTTACAGGAGTATGTCACCACGCTCGAGCATTTTATAATATTGAGTGCATTTAGGGCTTGAGGGAAATGTTTCTTTGGTTCACAAACTTAATATCACAACTTTCATCATTACATGATTATGACTATAAACCTCTAGCAAGAGCTTAAACTATTTCGAGGATAGATTTGGGTTATCACAAAAGGAAAGCCTGGAATATGATGAATATGATTTCTCCGCAGAACTTCAACCAAGCAAAGTCACTGGTCCCCTGTGGTCGCGCGTGGCTCAGGGGAGCCTGGTTCAGGCCCTGGGTGGCAGCCACAGTGGTGAGCACTCCCAAACCTCCTCAGCCTTTGCAGAGAGGCCAGGGTCAGGGTCTCCATTTGTTGTCCCCACAGCCAGGCATTGGTCAACTGGCCTGAGCTTATCGTGCAGCCACCAGGCCTATACACAGGACAGTGATCTTGGGGGCGAGATCATCCCATTTGAATTCACCAGGCACTTGCTGGTGACAGGTGGCCACCTCCTGCTTGCCCTCTGCATCCTCCAATGCTTCTCCTCTGTGGTTTCCCCGTGGCTGCTCCCTCCTGGCCGGTTTCTGATCTTTCATCTTTTTTAGGGATTTTATACCCGGCATGGTGCAGGGGTCAGGGACAGCCGCTGGGGCAGTGAGTGGTCAGTGGGCCTGATTCAAGATTACAGGAGGAGGACAAAAGCCCCCTGGACAGGTGCTGTGAAGATGTAAGGAAGTTATTTCCAGGGGCTCTGGTGACCTTGATCACCACCCAGGTGACCAAAGGTGTGGGCAGTGGGCTGATGTGACCTGGCCACTCAGCCTGGTATCTTCCTGTTCTCACCAGCATGGCAGCGTCTCAGGGCCCTCAGGTTCCCACCCGGGGACCCCCACCACCTCACCACTGTCTCCGGGTATCCCTATCCATCCAGCAGCTTAGGCCACTGAGATGTCCATGCCGGTGCGATGTCTTTGCCCCAGGGCGTCTACCTTGTCCCCCAGTGCCATGTCGCCTGGCCCTGTCCTTCCCATCAAAAACCACAACAGTGGTCTCTGCACTTCCAGGATGTCACCAGGAGCTCAGACACGACCACCACACACTCACTGTCACTGCCGCTGGCATCCCAGTAGCCCCGGCCAGGTACTGAGCCTCAGCTGGGACCTCCACCACTCTCCCCGTCCCCAGCCATCAGAATAGCCTGGGGCGTGGTCTTCTGGGTGCTGTCACCCACTGGCACCATCCATCAGCTGTGGGGACAAACATGCTGAGGCTCATTTATTTATTTATCTATTGGTCTTTTGAGACAAGGTTTTGCTGTGCAGTTCAGGCTGGCCTTGGGCTCACTTTGTAGCTCAGGCTGGTCTTGAACTCACAGTGATCCTCCTGCCTCAGCCTCCTCAGTGCTGAGATTTCAGGCGTGCACCACCATGCCCAGCTGGCTCAGCATATTCAAAAGGTCCTCGCACTTGTTCCAATTGGACAGAACTGACCCGGTGAGCTGGTGTTCTCGTCACCACATGCTGCCACTCTGAGCCAGCGTCCCTCTCAGCAAAACCCCCAGTTCCGGCTGCTGGCCAGGTCGCAGGGGAGCTGCCAGCCGCCTCCTCAAGCTCGGGGTCCCGCCTTGGGCCTCAGAGCACTCCTGACGGCCTGTGCTTGGACCCTGCGTGGAGAGAGGTCACACTGAGCTGCACCACAGGCCAACTGCGGGCTTCTCATTGCGACGCTAAAGGACGCAGGAGGAGCTCCCGAGGCCTCCACACACCCCAGTGTTGTGGTCCTCACTCTGGGACAAGCCCTGCCAGGTCCTCGCTCTGACTACTTCCAGAGACCCCCAGCCGCCCTGGTCATGGCCTGAGGAGCTCATGCTCCTTTGTGGGCCCCATTCTTTCTCAGAAGCTACACCTGATCACTCTGCTGCCCAATGTTCCTTCTCTTTAAGGTCACCCTTTGGGCCACACCAAGTGTTTGCTTAAAACAGCTTCTGCTCCTCCAAATTGGAGCGACAGCTGCTCCTCCTTCCCACTTATTTCCTGCTACTCCCCCGAAAAAGCACAGCTTTCATAAACATCAAGTTATTTGTCTGTGGTCATGCCAGTCCTGATGATGTCTTTGGACCTCTCTGTGTGCTCCATTTCATCTAGGAAACTCCTACTCATCCCTCAAGACCCAGGTTTGCAGAGTAGTTTTCTCTAAGTCATAATCACACACCTTGCTGCACTACAAAGAATACTAAGAGTGCTCCATACAAAGTATTTCTCAGACTAAGTGTATAATTACCGAATTGCAATTACTTTTTCCAGGGAAAACTACACTTCTGGATAAAAATCAAATACAGCACGTCATACCATGTCTGGTACTTTTGGGGCACCAACAGATATGGCTAAATGAATAAGTAACACAAGCGCATTGTTCCCACGGAATCCAAAGCCTGTTAACGTGCTTATTTACATCATGTTACCATGACATGTAACTATGAGAGGTGATTATTATTATTATTATTAGAGACATATTAGGCTTCTCCAACATTTTCCCCAAATGCAGTACCCTAAAAATATACAACGTGATCATACATATTTTGAAACATAAAGGCTAAGATTGGCACCGGGCTCATTATAGGGTCCAAGTAACTACGGACTGCATGAAATCTCACGGGAATCGATGAACACTGCGTGAAATCAGTGAGCAGCGCTGGGATCACCGTGCTCCTGCCCTCCCACGCATGTTCCTCTCTGTGGCGGGGGAAGCTGCCCTTGAGCAGCGTGGCTGGGGCCCACATGAAGGGACTCCTGTCGTCCTCACTTCTGGCAGTGCCCATCCATTCGTTGAAGGTGTAGCGGGGATGATCAGTTTTCACAGTTTAAACCAGCCAAGCCCATTATTTCTCCATGTTTTTGGAAAAGCAGCGACAGTAACAAGAAAAGGCCGTGGGTTCAAAATGCACAGGGGCATCTCTCAATGTGTCGGCAGTCTTCCGTGGTGATGTCCCGGCAGCTGGAGGGGAACTGGATGTGGTGGTGTCTGGTGCCGAGCTCGAGCTCGCCGGAAGTCTTCATTCTGGTCGTGTGTCTCCTGGGCTGCGCATGTAAATCCCATTAGACGGGGTCCAAGCAGAATGAAGGCCACTGCTCTGCAGGACCCAGCAATGTTGGTCAAAGAGTCGAATACACTCCAAGCAGCCGCTTCATAGAATCAGCTTAATAAATGGATAACACTCTCATCCAGTCCCTGTCGAGGTTACATCATCCAACCCCCAAAACAACACCTGATTCATGCACCAGACGTGGCTTCAAATAACATTTAATTAGTTCCAAAGAGCTGAAGTCATCTCTAAGGGATGAACATTTGGTACCACAGAAGCCGTGCAAGAGAATTTTCTGCTAATTCTGAAGTCGAGATAAAAAAGTAGTCTGCAAAAGATCTTAGGCGAAGGCAGCATCTCCAAAGTTAGCTTTAGATAGCTGTAGCTGCCTTCCCTGGCTGCTTGCGGGGTTCTGTTTACATACTTGGCGTCATGGTTAATTAGAATTATTGCACCCTTGTCTCTCAGTGAGACGCAGCCCCTGCCACGCAGGAACCTGGCCGTGCCATCTCTATACTCTCTGTGCCCTTACCTATATTGTCTAGCACACAATAGACATTTAATAAATGCCTGTCGAGCAGACGGTACTCATTTGGGTAAATATATGTCCCAAACTTCACACATGACTCGGGCTCCTGCACACGCCAGACTATTCTTGCTTCTTGCACTCTTGAAAGAATGTAAATTAAAAGTCTCTCAGCTCCACCAGATAGGATTTTGTTGGTGCTTAAAAGCATAATATTTTAATTCAAAGGAATAAAATTTTGAAACAGATATGGAACTTTCTGAGATAGAACAGCAGGGATGCAAGCAGAGAACGAAGCACTGCCCTCCAGGCTTCGGATGAGGAAGCTGGGAGAACCAGTTTAGAAATGCTTATACAAAGTCTTTAAATGTGCTTGCTCCCTGAGGAAGAGACTGCTTCCAGAGGAAAAGGAAATATTAATCTCAGCGCTGCTTACAGCAGATGAGCCTGTCTGCTGCCCAGCAATGAGGCAAGCACATTGTGATCATTGTCTCGGTAGAACAATACATGGCCATAAATAATAATGTGTTCAAGCATTCCTGCGTTCCTGAGATCTACTGCAAACAGCGGGAAACACAAACGGCCATTTAAAAAAAAAAAAAAGTTCAACACTGATGGCCATTAGAGAAACACAAATCAAAACAGCACTGACATTCCATCTAGTCCCCAAGTGATGGCCAGGGAGCAAATGGTAAGGACTGCTGGGGAGGCTGCAGGGAAAAGGAACCTTTCTGCACTGTTGGGGGATGCAAACTGGTGCAATCACTGCAGGAATCCGCGTGGAGAGTCCTCCAAAACTAAAGCTAGAAACTCCTTTCCGCTTGCCTACTTCCTTTCTGGGCATTTCCTGAAAGACTGGAAGACGTCAGATTACCATGGGCCATGCAGAATTCATGACAGTGCAGTCCTGGAGGCCACGCTGTGTCCATCAACAGATGAAGGAAGGGTGGCAGACACGCCATGGAGTACTACTGTGCCACAAGGAAAGATGAACGAGAGCCGTTTGGAGAAAAATGCAGGCACCTTGAGACCAGGATACTAAGCGTAGTAAATCACAAAAGTGTAAACATCGCATGATTTCTCTTCTATGAGAAACTCAGAGTACAGCGAAGTGAGAGACCAGAACAAGCCGGATAACAGGAAATAGGGAGTTAGATCTTCTGCAAACGGGAAAGGAACCGGGAGACTGGGGGGAGGGGCAGAACTACCAACTCCGTGCAACATGGACTCACTAAGTATGGTAATGTGCTTTGATAAAAATCAAGAACCACTGTCAACTGCAGTGTCACCATTTTAAATTAACAAGTCTAAAGTGAGCAATTCAGAGGCCACTTTTGGTTACATTTACAGTATTTGGCAACTACCTTTTCTGTCTAGGTCCAAATCACTTTCATCTCTCCAAAAGGCAGTGTGACCCCGTGACCCCTCCGCAGCCCCACCCTCCGGGTCGCTCTGTGGGTCTCTGCTCTGTGTCTTTCAGGCATGTGGCCTTCTCGGCTCTGGCTTTGCATTCCCTTCCCACAGGACGAATGTGTCCTTGAGGTATGTGCCACCGTGTCCTTGCACGTCCCCTTGACCCGGGAGAACGTGCTGCACATGTGTGTGCACTCTGGGGCCACACCTGTGACTCCCCTCTCCGGGTGCGGGGAGCATGGGGAGTTGGTGCCCATCCCAGTGGCCATGCAAGGTGGTGACCAGCAGTCCTCGGGCTACCTCATGCCTAGGAACGCAGAAGTCCTCCCCCGTGCACACACTGCGTGTTTTCCTCTGGATCGGTTTCCCCTGATCACTGTGCAGGGGCTTAAGCAGCCACCTGCAGCCTCCCCTCACACCTGTGCTCCTGCTTCACGCGCACGAGGCACATGGGTGCGAGCCAGGTCTGCGCTCTGATCCGCTCTGGAGTGACACAGCCTCCCGAGCTGGGGGTCAGGCCCCCTCCCCTGCACCCTGGGCCTCCACGACCTGCTTGTCTGGGCCTCCTGCGCACGAGGGTGCAGGCCGGGCGCGCAGCCCAGAACCCCGGGGCCCGGCCCACCAGACCTTGCTTGCCTGCGGCACGCCCCGAGCCCCTGGGTTCCCGCCTGGCCCGGAAGTGACCCGGCGGCCGTTCCTCGGCGACCCTGGGAGCAGCCCAAACCCCCCAGGCCGGCGCGCGCAGGTGTGGCGGACCCACGCGAGGACCGAGGGGAGGGGCGCCCGGCCCGGCCCGCCCCGCCCCGCCCCGAGTCCGCCCGCGGGAAGATGGCGGCGGCGGGCGCGGGCTCTGAGAGCTCCGAGTGCTCCGCGGGGTCTGGGGGTCCCGGTGCGCGCGCGCTGGCGGCGGAGGAGGTGCGCGCGCGGCTACAGCGGATGCGGCGGGCGCTGGGCAACCGCAGGAAGATCCTGGTGCGCAACCTGCCGCGCGGCTGCGGGTGCCAGGTGCGGGCGGCACGCGGGGAAACTGAGGCGGGGCGCCCACGCAGGGACCCCGAGTCCTGCGGAGCTGCATTGTCCCTTCGGGTCAGGGGTCGGGGTGCCCCTGCGGGATCGGGGGTCGGGGTGTCCCCCGCGAGGTCCAGGACCCGGTGTCCCGGCGAGGTTAGGAACACGGTGGCCCGCGCGGCCACCCCGAGGCAGGGGGAGCCTGGGTTCGCGCTTCGGATCAGACGGACCGATCGGCTCTGGCCGCAAAGTTGAGCGCCCACTGGGCGCCCAGGCGCGGATGAGAGCGGAGCGCAGTCACGGACGCCGGAGGTCACCTCGTCCAGCGGCGACCTCCGCTCGCCTCCACTGGGCGTCGCTCCCCGGAGGTATTTTGTTTTCGCAAAAACGTTCTAGTTTCTTGTGTTTCTCTGGATTTCCCCTGTCCCCCGGCGGCCCACGTGTGCCCCACCAGGTGACCTGCAGGCTGCACTCCGTGTGATCCGCGGCCCAGCCCTGCCGCTGCACACACCCGCAGGGGCTGGCTCCTGACGCCTGCTTGGCCCATTCCTGGTGACCCACAAAATAAGACGACCGGCGCCCGGCTTCTGTGCCTTGCGACCAGGCAGCCGCTCACAGCCAGGCCGAGCACACAGGGCTGCAGCCAGGGCCGCTTCCGTGTCCAGCAGCAGCATAAAAGCCCCTCTGCTCTGTCACCCGGGTCACCTGTGTCCCTTGCGGTCGGCTTCCTGTCCGACCCCAGCGAGCGAGCGCTTCCCCACCGGGCACGCGGAAGTCGGGCGGACCGCGGAGCTGGAAATAAACTAACTGGAGAATTGTGTCCGCCTGTGCGCGGGGATCCCGGGCACCACCGGGCCGCCTCTCCGCTCCCCGTTTGCGCTCAGGGACCCCGGGAACGTTAGGTGCCGATTCAGGCAGCGCTGGCTTCGCTTGGCTGTGGACATCCTTATTTCCCTTCAACACCAGGAAGAGCACACCAGGAGTCTGATTAGACTCCCGCAGGGATGGGAGCTGCTTTCTGGGATTTCCACGCGATTTCTGTTCTTTCTCTCCCTTGCTAAATCTTAGAGTTTCCTATAAGCCGCGAGCATAACCTAGCAAACAGAACTAGTGTAAGTGTAAGATCTTAAATTCGTGGGTCAGGTTGAAGTTTTCTGCCATTGCTGGAAAGCTAAGTTTCTCTAAAAGTTATTTAAAAAGGAACTAGACTTGTTTGCAGCCTTGTTTTAGCATTGATCTTTTCTATAATAACTTCCATGATAAAATGCTTTTAATATTTCTAACACAGAATTTTCAAATTAATCAGATCAAGGTTCTTTTTTGTGTATTTGTGTAAGGGTGCAGGGCTTGTAGTGTCACTAGTTTTCTGATCACAGTCATATAATTATTTGTGACCTGTGTTTGTAAGTAAAGAAAATAGAACAAAGTGTAGGACTTCTAAAAGCAGTTAAAAGACAGCTTTATTTGTAGATTACTTTGGTTGAGAATTGCTATTTTTATTGGTCCATTATATTTAAACTTACTTTCTCTACTCTTTTCAAGTTGCAGTGTTTTCATGAATATGTTCTGCATGAATTTTGAGGATTTTGTCTTTTATCAGTTTCCCTTGACAGTTCTAATGCCTGCTTTTTTTCCTGGTAGCTGTGTTTTACTATCAATTTACTAATGAAGATGAGCTTTTAAGCAGTAAGGCCTACGTTAAATTACCTAAGCAGAAACTGCATATTTACCCTATAAAATGACTAATGCAGCTTTTACTCAATTACAAAGTAATCAGATATTTGAAATACTTGTTCTTTCCCAGAAGGGAGTCTGTATTTATTCCTTTATTTAACTATATCACATGGCCAAAGACATTCTTCGCTCCAGTTGTCAAGCTGGTAATATATCTCTAGAAAAGTTATTACGTGGTGACTGAAGAGTGGGATCCCAGTAATTTTTTGTAACATTTTGAAAATATAAGTGTTTTCTTTTTAAACATAGTTTTCATAAATCAATTTCTGTTTAAATTCTGGTATAACATTTATAACAACATTCCACAGCACTAGTTTCTGTGGTTAAAGGCACACTGAAGGCACTATTTTGAAGTGGAACTCTTAAAGATATATACATGAAATACCTCATAAAAACACTAGTTCTAAAAATACGAACACATGTTAATAAATTCTTAAAAGTATTCTTTGAATACTTGCCATGCACTCAGTCAGGCTCTCCTGGTATGCCTCCTGAATCTTCTGGAATCTTCCTGAACTTTCTGGAATCTTCTGGCTCTCTGTCTTCACTCCTCGGTCTCATTCCAGTCTTTAAATCTCTTGCACAGACTCTTACAGCTTTTCAGGTTGTCACCTGCTGTTGCAGTCCTGTCTCATATTAGCCTGTCCTTCATGCCACTTTCCCTAGAGAACCCTCCCAAAGCACAGATCTGGTGTCACTCTACTGTTTTAAGCAAACAAACCTCCATTCATATCTTATTCCCAATTGTACTTCTCAAACTTTTCTTCCAGTTGTTCTTCATATTAAGAAATAGTGGATCTGAGTTACTCCACTGTGCGAAGTTGTGCCAGGCATGGTGGCACATGCCTGTGACCACAGCTATTGGGGAGGCTGAGGCAGGCAGGAGGATCACAAGTTGGAGGCCAGAGCAGCGGACTCAGCCAGACTTGAGAAAGGGGGTTGGAGCTGCAGCTCAGTGGTTGAGCCCTTGGGTTCCCTCTCCGGTACCAAACAGGAATGAGCTGTTTTCAAGTTTGGGGTGCTGTGGGTAAAATCTGTGTTAACTTCACCAGCGGCTGCTTACCCTGAACTGAATGGAAGAACAGTGATTTAACTTCCTGGACTTGATCCTTGGGAAGGTGGACATGTTTACCCTAGGACTTCCCAGTTCCTGTGTAATCAGGAGCCCCAGACATGAGCTAGAATAGTAGAGCGCAGGAGGCTGAGACCCCAGACCCTGCGGCCCTGCCTGGGTCCTCAGACCTGATTCTCAGGGACTCCGGGTCCCAGTCCTCCCTGCTGCTGGGATTTGAATACCTGAATATCCATAGTTCTGTCTACACAGTTGGTGGTGGTGCCTGTTGTGTGCCCAGGGTGTCTTAGTGAGGGAGACCTCCTGCCTCTGACTGTCACAGTCACCGCCCCTCTGGAGGTCGCTCCACACATCACCTCAGTTCCACTTCAGGCTGGGATTTCAGAGCGGAGCGAACTGGGGCGTTCACTTCCCGTGTTCACCATTTTAAAGTTTTTGTATCAGGACGTGTACCAGGTGCATGAGGGTCACATTCCTCGTAGAGTGCTGGGACCCCACGGATGTCATCCTCATCCTCTTCACTTCACTTGGCCCATTCTATTTGGGTGCGTAGGGTCAGCCAGGCGTGGTAGTACACACTGTAATCCCAGCACTTGGAAAGCTGAGGCAGGACGGTCTCTGTGAGCACAGGGCCAGCCTGGACCACACAGCCAGACTGTGACTCAAATAAATAAATTAATGGCCAACCCAGGGTCGGTACTGGGAGACAGAGAGACAGAAAACGGGCCTCTGCCCCTGTCACTGCAGCACCTTATTCTGGCCTCTCATCGAGAAGCTCAGGCGTGAATTCACAGGGGCCCGCCTGAAAGTGTAGGGTTCCCCTGAGGACTTTTGTTTAGAATCATAAACCGCGAAACACTCATTCTGTTTTTAAATTCGGTACTGGGGATTGAGTTGTCTGTCACAGAGCCCCAGCCCTGGCCCTATTTTTTATTTTGCGACAAGGCCCAGGTTGGTCCAGGTTGACCTCCATCTAGTGACCCTCCTGCCTCAGCCTGCTGAGCATCTGGGATGACAGACGTGTGCCACCACGCCTGCTGACCTGACCCCTCGAAGCTGCTTCTTCCTGTCTTCCTTTTGTGTTAGTGTCACCATAGGTGTTTTTCGTATGTGTTCAGACCTTGGGACCTCAAAAATACCCTATTTTGCTTCCTTGAACAGCAGAGTAGCTCCTGCCTCTCTCAGAACAGGGCTGTTACCCCTTTCCCTGGCACTGTTGGGTGTCTTTGGGAACACTTCCTGTCTACTCAGGAGTGCTGCGCCGCCTGCTTCCAGAACCTGCATGTCCTTGCGCAGCCCAGGCTTCCTCACCAGCGTCCACTGCGTTTTCACTTTCCATGGGAATGCGCAGAGCTGAACTGGGCTCCCCGCCGCTTCCCTGTGTGTTTATGGCCAGGAAGGGAAGCATTGAGGACACAGACGTCCCAGTACCCAGCCCTGGCCCAAGCAGCATTTGCCAAGGCTCTTATGCTCCCAGTGCTGTGTAACAAGCAGTCCAGGAAATCACTAGTGGGCGGCGCTGTCCTGCGGGGAGGGCGGCACTCAGCCTGTGGATGCAGAGACTCTCCCCTCTTCGAGGCACAGATCTGGAGTCAGGAGGCAGAACTGGACAAGGAAGGGGTTCGGGGATTCTCCTTAAACAAACAAGACTCAGAACATCGGGGAAGCCCGAATGAAGTCTGCTCTCCTCGTGGCACCTGATCCCAGCATTTAGGAGGCTGAGGCAGAAAGATCCCTGCAAGTTCAAGGGTAGCCTTTTGGGATGCTATCTCAAAAATCCATAATAATAATAATAATAACTAACAACAATAACAGTAAATAAATGGAACCAACTCTGATGGAAGGCAGTGGGTGAAAAAGGAGTCCTTATTACTATACCCCAAGTTTTGTCTCTTTTTTGTTTGGTTGGTTTATTGAGTGACA
The DNA here is from genome assembly GCF_034190915.1 of Cavia porcellus. Taxonomy (NCBI): domain Eukaryota; kingdom Metazoa; phylum Chordata; class Mammalia; order Rodentia; family Caviidae; genus Cavia; species Cavia porcellus. The sequence continues at coordinate 163,488,834 of NW_026947484.1, read as the reverse complement.
AGTTCTCACCATTCAGTCCAGGCTAGCCTCGAATTTATGGTTTCCTCCTGCCTCTGCCTCCTGAGTGCTGGGATCACAGGCCTGCGCCCCGTGCCCACCTTCTCTCGCCTGGCTTGCTAGCACAGGGTCTTATTTAGCAACCTATGGCTTGGGTGGCTTCACCTCTGTCCCCTCTATTAGAGAAGGGCATAGAAGGACCAGGCCAGGATGTAACCAGCTGAACATGGCAGAGCCCAGTGTGGCCACGGTTGCAGCATGGCAAGCATGTCCTTGTCTCCTCGCTGGACTTGTGCTCAGAGATGCCTGGCTCTGGCAGGGTGGCAGAGGACAGGAAACAGAGTGCACCCAAGGAGGGCCAGCCTGGGGACAAGGTGAGGGTGGACCCTGTGTAGCTGCAGGGTGGGCCACCTCTGGGTGCCCTGCTGTGCAGGTCTCTAATTCCTGTTTCACTTGGCTCAGTTGGGTCTTGGTTTCCTTCCTGATGACCGGATCCAAATAGTAAAGATGGGGCGGGGCTGGGGCTCTCTCTCACTGTGCAGCCCAGGGCAGCCTCAAACTCCCAGAGACACTCCTGCCTCTCCCTCCCAAATGCTGGGATGACAGGTGTGAGCCACCATATCCTGCCCAAAAGATGTTTTTCTTAAAAAATACAGAGAGCATTCATTGTCTGTGGTGTTGCTTGATATGCTTTGTGGTATTTCTTGCTAGGAAAAGCATTTCTCATATTCGATTTTAGCACCACAACTTGTGAGCCTGTGACTGATTCTCTGGGTGTCTTGTGCCTCATTTTGTGTGTATCCACATCGCTGTCCTTAGATCAGTTCATTCATGCCCCTCCTCCTGAGGTTGGCAGCTCTGTGCCTGCGTGTTTGAAACTCACTGAGAAACTTTTCCTGACACCTGGATGCCTGAATCTCAAGCTCTTGCAGTTGTTGGACTCGTGTGTGTGTGTGTGTGTGTGTGTGTGTGTGTGTGTGTGTGTGCTCGTACGCATGTGCTTTCTTTCCTTGTCCTTCTCTCTATCCCTGCGGGGCCCTGCCCTGCCCTCTGCCTGGCTGCTGGTTTTTCTCCCTCCTCTCCCACCGTGGCACTGACCGCACATGCACTGGTGCACTGTGGCCGCCGAGGTGTGGAGTTTCCCCCTTGTAGTTTGTAGAAGGTTTGAGGGGTGACAGTGAGACCACCTGACTGTGCTGTGTGGCCGCATGCGACTCACTCCTCTGTGACCTGGCTGGTGCAGGTCACAGTCCTTCAAGGTCCCTGTTCTTCCTCCGATACTGGGGTCATTTTAGTCCAGGCAGCGGGGGCTCCTGTAGGTGGCTCTAGTGACCTTGGTAAATGTCACGCTTTCTGGGAAGAGGAGAGGCAGCCACAAGAGGACAGGCGACCCCAGGGGCCCATGTTGTCCCTGTTCACTCTCCACGGTGACCTCGATCATCAGGATGATGCCTGCTGGGCCCCTGTCCTGTGAGGATGCGGTTGTCATCCTCTTTGTCTGTGTGGGGCACTATCCCCCAAGTTGTCCCTGTTTATTGGGTCCACCCTGGGTCCAGAGCTCGTTGCTGGACTGGGTTATTTCCAAAGGCACCTGCTAAGTGTGACTGCATCTCCCCCACCCCTGTGTCGAGGCCCTGACCCTGGGTGGCCACAGGAACAATGGGACATGACCAAGAATGAGTGTGGCCTCAAGGCCAGGTCTGCCTCTATGAGGACTGTGTCCCCAGGAGACACCGGGGACGGTGCACACCCTTTGCATGAGCACGAAGGCAGGGCCCACACTGGAGCTGGAGTCTTGACTGGACAGCCCACTGCACTGCCCGTGGCGTGGCCCGGACCAGGAGGACAGCTGAAGCGTGATAAGTTTCCAGGTGGACACGTGCAGGCTTACACCTCTATTGCCTGTGCATCCATCTGTCCGCCCATCTGTCTGTCCACCTGTCCATCCGTACATCCATCCACCTGTCTACCCCTCCATCTTCCTACCAACATGAACACGCTCAGAGACAGCAGGTCACAGCCCAGCTCTGCGCAGCTCAGTCCGGTTCCTTCCCGGGCTGGGTCTCCAGCTCCTTTCCCTAACTGTGAGGACCATTCATCCTCCTGCCCGTCCCCATCCAGCCACCCCTCTGTCTGCCCTGTCCTGTGCCAAGTCGCTCCATGGGGTGCAGGTCTCTCCCCGTGATCCGCCTTCCCGCCCTTGTGTGGAGACGGCCCCCTTACCCTGTTCCAGCTGGGTAATTAGGTGCATGGCATGGAGAACCCGTGAGTGTGTAGTACCTGGTGTCTGTGGTTGGTAGAAGCCGTGGCAGACGGGATTCCAGAAGTGGCCCCTGCAGCTCTTCCACCCCAAGCCACAGATTGCGACTCTGATGGGGACCAGTGTGGCCCTCACAGGCTGTGGCAGTCTGGACACCTGCAGATGTAACTGAGGCTCCTGACCTGTTGATTTGGGGTCCCTAGAGAGGGAAATCACTGAGGTGGGGCCTGGGTAATCACAGGAGCTGTGTAAAAACGGGGTGCCTTGTCAGGCTGGTAGAAGAGAGAGTCAGGGAATTTGAAGACAGGAAGGTGATTCAGGGTCACTGGGCTTGAGGACTGTATGGGGACTGCAGGGCTGTGAGCCATCTGGGGACGTCAGTCCTGCACCCTCTGGGACTTGAATTCTGACGGAAGGACCAGAAGTGGATTCTTCCCGAGCCCCCCATGAGGGCTGAGCTTGGCTAACGCCTTCATTTTGATCTTGGGGATCCTAAAGAGAGTGCAGTGGAGCCCTCCTGAATGTCCACTGCAGACTACATGGGGCCCAGGGTGCTGGTTACATGGCTTGATGTGGCCCTCTGTTCAGGGGGCAGAAGACGTGGCAGGTGGCGACGGAGAGGAAGTTGCTCCAAACACCCGCCGGGGAAGGGCCGAAGCACCTGGGTGTGCTCTGTGCCGCTGACTGACTGCAGTCTGTCTCCTGGAGATGGATGCCCTGTGCTGTGACAGCTGTGGGCAAAGCCTGACAAGGGAAGCCTGTTCCAGCTGCATGAACCATGCCGACCAGGGAAGAGCATGTTTGTGTGCATGTGGTGCTGAGTTCGTACCCAGAGCCTCACCCACACTGATCTTGCGCTGCGCTCCCTCCCGCCCCACTCTCCTGTCCTGTTCTCTCCTTTGTGTCAGGTCCTTTGAAGAAGCTCTGTTTTTTTTTTGTCTTTTTGAGACAAGCTCTCACTATGCAGTTCAGGCTGGCCTGGAACTCAGTGTGTAGCCCAGGCTGGCCTCGAACTCTCAGCCAGCCTCCTGAGTGGTGAGCTGACAGCCACCACACCAGCTGGTCTGCTTTCCTAGGGTTCAGCGTGAGCACTGCAGCTGGGGACATGGAACCGCACGCATTCCTTGAGTACCGGGCCTGGCTCTTGGGTAGCTGTCACGCTGGCTGTGGGGCCTGTTCCTCTCGTCTGCAGTCACTAAGTTATCACACAGTGCCGCCAAGACGCAGGGCAGTGGGTAACACAGCACGTGGGGTGGAGGATGCGGACCCAAGGGAAGGCACCCACCTGGGTGGAGCAGCTCCCAAGAAGCAGCCCGAGGACCTGGATGGAAGGCGGCAGGCAGAGCCCAGGGGTGGCAGCATGAAAGTCCCCAGGCCACAGCGGGGAGCAGGGCTCATTCTAAGGGGAAAGAGGATCTGGGAAACATTTCACCAGGCAGGAACACGGCCAGGTCTCTGGTTGTCGTTTTCGCTGCCACCCCAGGGAATGCCACCCCAGGTGGCCCCCAGACCTGGTCGGCCTGTTCCCCAGCAGAGGGCAGGGACCGGGCAGGCGGAGCTGTGGGCTGCACGGCTGCTGTTTGCCCGGCAATGGGACTGAGGCGTGGTGTCCTCTGAGGGGGAATCCTGTTGGCTCAGGTCACCATCCTCTTCAGTCTGGGCAGCAAAGTCCAGCTCTCCTATCCAGCTCTTAGGGACACTGGTGTGCCACAGCAGTAAATCTTGGAGGTGGCTTTGTGTCCTTCCCTGGTGAGAGGGTAAAGATGCCTGGTGTCTGCACGCCCAGGCGCCCACTCTGCCACCCAGACCAGTGTCCCTGAGTTGCTGTGGGAGGATTGGGAGACTCGAGAGCCTGATGTTAATCGAAGTAAACCAGACATACAGCCAGTGGCTGAAACATTGCCTGTGCTGTGTGCAGACCCCAAGTGGACAAGGTTTAAACAGCAGAGTGGGCGGGGATGTAGCTCAGCGGCTGGGGAGTTCAATTAACAAAACTAAAAATCAAAGCCAAAGATAGGTGACAGGAAAAAGGGGGGACAGATCTGCAAATAGAAGAGGAGTAAGAGACGGAGGGAGGGAGAAGGAGGGAAGGGACAGGGACAGAAAGAAGTGTTTCACCCGTGTGCAGTGTCCCCAGAGGAAATGGGATCCCGGGGTGCTGCGAGCGTGGACTCACGAAAACAAAACTTTTAAAAAATTATCAAACTTAAACAAACCCAGCTTCGAGGGTTCTTGGGATTACACGAGGTACTAGTTGTAAAGGACCTGGGCCGAAGGAAGGACCCAGCCAGCACGTTGTTATTTTACTGCTAAGAAAATACTGGAGCCTGGGAATGTGCGGGCCTGTCCGGTGCTCTTGGGCTCCCCACAGCCCACCCCATGGTCTCCCTGTTGGTCCCCGGCAGCTGCTACACAGTGGCCCCATGTTGGTCATCCGAGAGGGACATCTAAATGTGGTCCCGGGCACAGTCCGAGATTTTTTCCTAGACACCAATAAGCGGATTGTAAAGTCTGTAGAGAATGCAAAGGCTTTAGGACTTACAAGATGATTTGGAAGCAGAGAAAGTTGGAAGACTCACACCAGCAGATTTCAGAGCTTGCCACAAAGTTGTGCTGTGTCCAGCTGTGACGCTGGTACAGGTGGCCCGGGGAGACAGAAGAGAGCGCAGAGGTAACCCACATGGGACACAGCAGCTCTGTGCAGGAGAGGATGGCTCTCCTGGCAAGCAGCATGAGGCAATGGGTGCTCTCATACCAAAACTTGAGTGTGCACGGCACATGCCTGGCTCCCCTGAGCCCTGGGTTCCATCCCCAGCGCTGCTAAGAAAAGACAGGCAGTAGAATTGGACTTCCGGGGGGTGCGCAGCTTGGCAGTAGAGCCTTGGCCCAGCATGCTCAGGCCCCAAAATATGAATACATAGAATAAAAAATGGAACCTAGAGACCCCACAGCCACTGAGAAGAGTCCCTTCAGGATGAGCCACAGCCTAAGTGTGAACCCTAAGATGGCTCGCTTCCCGGAAGCAACGGCAGGGCAGTGCCCACGTGACAGTGGGTAGGTGGCGATCAACCTTTCTTTCTGTCTTTCTGTCTTTCTTTCTTTCTTTGTTTATTTGAGGGAGGGTCTTGCTGTGCAGTTCAAGCTGGCCCTGAGCTCATTTTGTAGCCCAGGCTGGTCTCGAACATACAACAGTGCTCCTGCCTCAGCCTCCCAAATGCTGGGATTCCAGGCCTGCACTACCATGCCCAGTTTGTTGATGATTCCTTAAATAGAACCCAAAAAGCATTAACCAGAAACGAAAATATCACAAATTGGACTTTGTTAAAATTGTCTTCTCAAAGTCCTGATCAACCCCAACTGACATGCTTTAAAATTTTGTTGTAATTTTTTTAAAAAATGATCAATGAGGGCTGGGGATTTAGCTCAATGGCATAAGCGCCTGCCTTGCAAGCAGGCAGTTGTGAGTTTGATCCCTGGTACCGATAAAAACGAAAAAGACAAAAAAAAAAAAAAAAAAAAAAAAAAGATCAATGAGAAAAACTGGGAGACCAGGGGTGGAAAAGGTGCCCTTAAGGCCTATATCTGACATGGAATTAATTTGTTAACCAGTTCATTGAAAGGGAAAACAAAGCAGTTTAAAAGTAGGGAAAAGATATGTTTGTTTTGTTTTTTTTTTTTTTTTGGTTCTCTTTGTGACAGGGTTTCACTACGCAGTTCAGGCTGGCCCTGACCTCACTTTGCAGTGCAAACTGGCCTTGAACTCATAGCAATCCTCCTGCCTCCACCTCCCTAGTGCTGGGATGACAGGCAGGTGCCACTACACCTGGTCTAAGCAAAAGATTAGAACTGACTTTTCACAAGAAGGTGTGTCCAGATGGCCAGGAAAAATGGTGAGGCCCAGAGTTCCATTGTGGATCAAGGAAATAGTGGGGGGGAACCGTGGTTGGAAATCCCCAGACTCCTGCCAGCATGGGGAACGAAAACGGCAGGCACCCCGCTTGGCCAGGGCCCGGGGCTGCTGGGAAGGTGCTGGGCTGACGGAGGAATGAGCTGGTCCTGAGGCTTAGCAGATGGGTGGTTTCTACTCAGGACAACATACGGGATGTCAGACCCCAGCCTGTCTCAGTAACAGGACCGAAGCCGGCTAAGTTGAGAGGAAAAGAGGGGTACTTTTGGCTCAGGGTCCTGGTCCCCGGTGGGAGGTCTGTGTGTGATGGCAGCTTCTGTGTGTGTATGTGCATGTGTGCACAAAGATCAGATCTAAGGAGTCTGCTTACGGTAGGTGTGGATCAGTCCAGCATGTAGGCTGGGGAGGCGGGGAGCTTGCGAAGGACACCTGGGTTCCTGCGCTGGCCCCTGCTGTGCTGGCTGGGTTCACCCGCCTCACCCACATGGACCGCTTCTGTGGGTGTGGTGTGAAGCGGGTGCAGTGTGGTTTTCCTGCACAGCTGGACTCCTGCTTCACTGAGTAGCTGGATTCTGCAGCTGAACTGACGCGTTGGCCCGACACAACTGGCTCCCTTGCTAACCAGCAGGGTAGAAACTGACCATTAGCAGAAAGTCTGTGTGCCCCCTGGCCATGTGTCTATTGACTCATCCGAGCTCAAGTGTCCTGGAGCCCCCAGGCGGAGCACGAAGCCTGCTTCCTGGCAGACCTCTTATTCTAGGCACAGCCCCCAGCTGGGGTCCCTGCAGCCTGGACAGGCCCCCTGGGAGCTCTGCACTGTGTACAGGAACGCAGCCTGGTAGTGCAAAACTCACAGATGGAGAGCAGAGAGCCAGCCTGTCCTGCAGTCACAGGGTGACCAGCAGGTGGGCAGCAATAGGGTGGCCAGGGGAGCCCGCCTGGGTGCAGTCAGTGGTGAGAGCGCAGACCCAGACGCATGGGTGACACAGCTCGGAGCCGCCGGGTATGAAGTGCTGTGCTCAGGATGCAGCCACATCTAGAGACAGCCATGGAGGGGACAGGGCCGAGGGCACGGTGGGGAGCGAGGCCGAATGGGTCCAGCCCACCCCAGATGCTGTCCTTCGTTCCCAGCTGCCACCTCATGATCAGGCCTTGCCGTTTGCCTCACGACATCTTCTCAGAGGATCAGGTTATGACTTCAAGTTTTCAAATAAAGCAAACAAAAATGTTTGTTTTCTTCTTTCAACCCAGAGCAGGTGAAGGGTAGCGAAGTGTCCCTGTGGGCCTTTGGCAGGACAAGAAAATCAGAGTCCCTGTGCCGCACAGGGCCTCGGAGACTTGGACGGAGGTCGGGGCCCAGAAGAGGCTAGACGTGGAGTCAGGGGTCAGAGCTGAGTGCAGTGCTGAATCCTCCCCCTGCCCCGCACACAGAGGTTTGCGGCCCGTGCCTGCAGTGGTCACTCTTAGGGGGACTTGCTGGCCATCCTCGACACAGCTCCATTCATTTTTCCATCCGAAAGACATCTTGTCCATGCAGAGTTCCCCACTTGGCTCCAGAGGAGCCCCAAAGAGGCTGCCTGGTGTCAGTGCTGACAGAGTCCTCCTGCTGTGAGAACCGGGCCAGCAACTCGGCCGTGGGAGGGCACAGTGTTTGCCCTGCAGACGCGGCCGTGACCCAGGCCAGTCACCCAGCGAGCTCGGCCTTGGGGCTGTGTCCTGCCTGGCCTGCGTGGTCAGCGCAGTGGGATTTTGGCAGACGCTGGCGAGGGCTCCTTCTCTGGGCTGGAGTTTGTAAATCGGCCAACTGCCCGAGGCTCGGCTGGAGGGTGACCCACTTTTCCCTGGGTCAGAACAACCAGGGCACACAGAAAGCAGTTTCTTTTCCTTGTGGACAGCCTGGCACGGTTCCCCAGTTGGCAAAGCTCAGCTCCGCATCTGGTTGGTGGAGGAGCCAGGCCTGGAAGGTGTGTGTTTGCAAAGTGAGATTTCTAGGTTGCAGCGGATACTTTGGAGCCGGAGGCTTTCCCTTGGGAATGCTGTCAGCGTGGCCTTGCCCTTGGGACCTGGTAACACGAGAACAGTGTCCCGTCTCCCTTATCTGCTCCTGACAGCTGCGCACCGGAGCTGGAAGATGAGAGTCGTCACTGAGGAAGGCGCAGCCCCACTGCTGAGGACTTGGGAGGGGTGTCGGGTTCGCCAGCTGGCAGTGGGCTGTGACGCCTCCAGGGGCCACAACTGTGGTATACGACATACACCTCCATCACAGCAACACGCACTCTGACAATCGATAGCTTACGGAATTGGCACACGGTTGTGTTTTTAAACATTTCTAATAGAGCTTGCTAGTGGGCAGGTTCGGTCAGTAACTTTATTGTTCATTTGGAATCTTTTTTCCGCCTAGAGCTACAACTCTAGTCCACTCTGCTTTTTAAATTTTTTATTTTTGAGACAGTATCTTGCTAAATTGCCCAGGTTGAGCTCCAATATGTGATCCTCCGGCCTCATCCTCCCAGAGTCCTCACACCCCATGCCTGGCTCCAACTTTCATATAGATAGATAGGTAAATAGATAGATAGATAGATAGATAGATAGATAGATAGATAGATAGAGTCTTTTTTTGTCTGTTTGAGACAGGGTCTCTTATGCAGTTCAGGCTGGCCTTAAGCTCACTTTTTGCCCAGGCTGGTCTTGAACTTGTAGCAATCCTCCTGCCTCAGCCTCCGGAGTGCTGGGATGACAGGCATTTACCATGCCCAGCTACATTTTTATACTATTCTTCCCTCCTGCACTGGGTTAAAGGGGGGAACTATTTGTTAATTTATGACTTATTTTCTTGCCCTTGCTATGTTGGCTGTTTTAACGAGTAGCTAAGGGAACAATATTCAGGAGCCTTCCAGGGCCAGCCCTGGCAGTGCCGGTGGTGCCCTGCCCTTGCCGATGGGTGAATGGCCCCTCCAGCCCCACTGATCCATTGATTCTCCACCCAGCGAGTCGCCCCTCCCCGTGCAGTTTGGCCTCTCAATTGCCTTCTGTTTGCTGTGCTTTTCTGATTTTTAATAAAAAGAAGTGATTCCATTGTCTCTGAGCTCCCAAGAGCTCCATGAGCACTCACCATGGTAGCAGCAGGGATCCGTCAAGGTGGGCTTTGGGGTTATGAAGTGGTCACTCTGGGGCCTGAGCATGCTTACCTGATCCTCGTCCTCATCGTCCAGTATGGGCCCACTGTCCCCTGCCTGGCAGTGAACTCCCCTGTGTCTTCTATATGTTGAGAATCTAACTGCAAGGCCGTGTGTGGATCCAAGCCAGGTGGGTTCATCGGTGTGGATTTACCCAAGAATCCTTCGGTAACTTGTGTGTGTCACAGCCTGAGGCCCTGGGCTCCAGTGCTGTCAGACAGAAGTGGGGAATGAGCTATGCAGCAGAACACAGGGTCCCCACGTGAGAACCCTGGAGTTTGCTTATTCTAGTGAGTTACTTACTTTCCCTGTGTTGGTGCTGCAGAGACTCACAGGTGTACAATCAATTGGTCTGCAGGAAATGATCAGGAAAAAACCTTCACCAAAGAACTTTCTAGCTGGGATTTCAAAGCCTGTGTCTGATTCTAGGCACAGTTTGGGAGCCTCGATGTCTCATCCACTCTGCTGGACCAAGGGGGAGATGTGAGTGGACACACTGGGCACACTCGAGAGTGAGTGCTCCATTTGGGTGGGAATCCAGCACGAGGATTGTATTCTGGGACCTCAGCTGGTGCCAGATCCAGACTTGGAATGTCCTTAATTTAAATAGGAAGCAGGCACAATAGCGCATACCGATAATCCTAGCATTTGGGAGGCTGAGGCAGGAGGATCGCTACAAGTTCAAGGCCAGCCTGGGCTATACAGTGAGTTCAAGATCAGTCAAGACTACATAGCCAAATCCTATCTCAAAAAAACCAATAAATAGGTGACAGACAGACAGGGATTAGGGAGCCATGAAAGATTTCTGCCCTGACCTGAGGCAGGTTGGCGGCGATGTCCCAGAAGAAGCTGCTTGGGTTTGTGTGTAGATTGAACTCATGGCTCTGTCTCTTTCAGGAAGTCCACGATTTGCTGAAGGATTACGAGTTGAAGTATTGTTATGTGGACAGAAACAAACGGACAGGTAAGGTTGTGGTCTGGGTGGCTCTAATCTGGGACTGTGTGGGGTCCTTATGGAACACAAAGGCTTCCTGTCTTTTGATGACCATGCTAATCTGTGAGATCCCTTTCTTTTTCTTTTTCTTTCTTTCTTTCTTTTTTTTTTTTTTTTTTTTGTACCAGGGATCAAAGTCACAACATCACACTTGCCAGGCAGGCGCTTGTGCTGCTGAGCTAGATCCCCTGCCCGTCCATGAAATTCGTAAGCATTGAATGATGTCACTGTGACACAGTTCGCTTCCTGCCAGCAATGACAGTGCCCTAAATAAATGAGGATGGTGTGGCTGGAGCGCTAGGGCTGGCAGCAGTGAGCAGTCCCATGCGGTGTGGTGTGGTTACCACCAGCGCTCTAACAGGCTCGGGGTCTTCGGGTTTAGGGATACTTTCGGGGCTTCGTGAATAGACTGATTTGACTTTTGTGGGCACCTCGGGAAACCAGCTTTTCTGCGCATTCGATTCCTATCTGTGAGATGGAAATAGATTTTCCCTCTGGTGCATGTGATAGGCAGAGGTGTAAGAGCAGCTTTGAAAGTGCAGTGCACACCTCTCCTCCCCAGTTACAGATGTTATTTTGTGTTTAAAAAGTACACATAGGGCTGGGGGTGCAGTGCGGGGCAGAGCGCGTGAGGGCGGGGAGGGGGGGCTCTGCGTTCTGCCTCCCTGCCCCCGTCCTACCAGATATCGTATATAATTTAGAAAGTGTGGGCATGTGAGAGCCTTGGTGTGGGGCTCACTGAGTGCTTCAGATGGGGGAGCAGTGGCCAGCAGCATCACATGGGAAGCTGAAACCCAGCTCCTGTGATGCTGCTTCCTGCCCTCCCCGGGGCAGCCCTGAGGGACCCGGTCCCTGCATCCCCCTCTGTGGCTTGTGTCGCTCTGTGTTGTGTGGTGCGGAGAGCTATGCATCGATGATTGGTCCTTTTCTTTGGGGCATGAAGTGAGACAATACTTCCTCGGCCCTCTAAAGTAGGAGCAGACCTGTGATTTGCTGTTTTTGTTTTTGTTTCTGAGACAGTCTATGTAGTCCAGGCTGATCTTGAACTCGCTATGTCCCCCAGCCAGCCTTGCTCTCCTGTGACCCTCCTGCTTCAGCCTCCTGAGTACTGGGGTTGGTGACAGATGTGCACCACCACGCCTGGCGTGATCTGCTTTTTGGTAAATCTGAGAGGAGATGGCCTTGCACCTTCTGGATGGAGGATGTCGGAGTCAGCACATAGCTGACCAGTGCCCACCGAGCCCTGGGTGAGGAAGCAGAGGGGCTTCTTCCAGCCAGGTCCCCGTGGCTGTCAGGACACAGCCTTCCTCCGCCTGCGTCTTTGCCTTCAGTTCTGCTACTGAGATGGGGAGGCTGTGGTGTTCCGGTTTGGTGTGGTTTGTTAATCACAGTATCTTGACTAAAGCCTGTGATTCTAGTTTACCTATATGCAGTTAAGGAAATCGTTCTTTTCAGAAAATACATGTAAACGGCCTTCTGTGTGCCTCATCTAGCAAGTTTTCTCAGCCTCGTCTTTTCAGATCTTTCCACGTTGATCTGTGTAGCCCCGGGAAGATCCGAGTACTTCCTGGTAACCACCCTCACCTTAGAACACAGCTCGAGAATGTCAAAGTTAACACAGAATGGGGCTTGGGATTTAGCTCAGCAGCATAAGCGCCTGCCTTGCAAGTATGTGGTCGTGAGCTTGATCCCTGGTACCGATAAAAAAATAAAAAGACAAAAAAAAATGTTAACACAGAATATCTACCACCCAAGCATGATGAATTCACAGTGTCTGACACCTAATAAAAAATTATTGCCCGAAGCAGAAAAATAGAACCTGTCACTGGAAGGAAATCAGTCTATTGAAACTGACCTGGAGTTTCAGAGATAAATTGATTAAAATGGACACCGAAGGAGGTTTTTTTGTTTTTGTTTTTGTTTTTGTTTTGTCTTTTTGAGACAGGGTCTCACTATGTAGTTCAGGCTGGCCTTGAGCTCACTTTGTAGCCCACGCTAGTCTCAAACTCACAACAATCCTGCCTCAGCCTGCTGAGTGCTAGGATTACAGGCGTGAGCCACCATGCCCGGCTACCGAAGGAAGTTTTATACCCATGTTCCATGCGTAAGAAGTTGTGGAAAGACTGAACAAGTAACAAGAAGGATGGAAGAGGCACAGAACTGCCCAGGTGACGCAGTAAAAACGCTCATAATGTGTGATGAGGAGGAAATCTACATGCAGCAGAAGAGAAAACAGAAAGAAAGAGAAAGTGAGAAGGAGGTTTTATCTGAAAGCTCTTGGGGGTCTCTTGGAAACACCCTGGTGAGAAATCACAGCCAGAATCCTTACTCTTTGTTGAAAGAGAAAATAACCACCATCCAGTTCTTTACCCACTAAGAATCTGCTTCCACATGGAGGGTCAGAGGTCCAGCCACACAAAAGCACTGAAAGAATTCATCAGCATGAAACATGCATTACAAGAAACCCACACATACAGGTGTGCACACACACGCACACACGCAAATGCCGGGTGAGAGGGCTGAGGTGGGGTTCAGTCCATAGCAATTACCCAGGCTCTGGGTTCTGTGGTGGGGAGTCAGATATGGTCATTATATGCTTAAAGTTTCCTTTTAATATTTAAATAAGAGATAATTGATTGTTTAAAGCAAAAATAATGACTGTGTTTTTAGTTTTTATAGGTATTTTTATTTTTTGGTACTGGGGATCAAACTTACAACTTTGAGCTTATCAGGAAGGTGCTTATACCACTGAGCCAAATCCCCTGCTTTATTTTTATTTTTTGTTTTTTGCCTTTTAAAGACAGTTTCACTGTGCAGTTCAGGCTGGCCCTGAACTCATCATGTAGCCCAAACTGGCCTTGACCTCACAGCAATCCTCCTGCCTCAGCCTCCTGAGTGCTGGGATGATAGGTGTGTGCCATCATGCCCGCCTTGTATTATGAGATTTATAATACACACAGAAATAAATGCATGCGAGCAGGAAGGCAGAGGTGGGGAGGGCCAGGCACCCACACTACAGGTCCCATGGCCCTTGTTCCCAGGCAGTGGTAGGCAGGGTTTGTGCACATCAAGGCCCAACTCATGTCCACCTAGCACAGCAGAGAAACTTGCCAACTGGATTAAGCAGTTTGCCTTGGATTCAATAATGTGGCCGTGGTGGTTTCTGTAGAAATGTGTGTGATTAATAAATCATTTTCTAACAGATGGTTACAACTATAAACTACACTTTGACATTACAGCCTTCTGTGTTAGGGGTAGGAAGAAGCCCTTGTGTTAAAATAGGAGCAGGGAACTATGGGGCAGGCCTGTAATCCCTGCATTCTGGGAAGCTGAGGCAGGAGGATTGTAAATTTAAGAACAGCCTGGGCAATTTAGCATAGAAGACCCTGTCTCGGAGTTTTAAAAAGAGAGAAGCTGGGGTGTAGCCCAGCGCAAAGGCCCTTGATTCAATCCCTGGTATTGGGGAGCAGGTGGCCAGGGAAGGAATGGTCAGTGTGCTTTCTGTCCAGTCTGCCCAGTTAATAAGTGGAGCAAGCAGGGAGTTGTGTCAGGACTGGGATCGACTGGAGCGCTCCAGCTTCACTGGGAAATGACAGAATTAACGCCGATCCCCCAATGAGCTGCAAGTGACCACTGCCGTGTCCACAGAGCCGATGTGAACAGACTTACTGTTTTTAGAGAATGTGTGGTCTTGGAAAGAAATGGAGGAAGTTATGCCTAAACTTAATTCGTTTAAGTACATTATTTATTTCCGATGGTAGAATTCTCAAGTCCGGCTGGGAAGAACGCAGCTCCCCGAGGGAGGGAAAAGCACAGACCGGCTGGTGTTTCGGGCTGTGGGTCGCTGGGTGGACTCAACACTCGCCGTCACTCGCCTGGCGCCTGCCGGGTGCGACCTGGCGCACTGAATGGCATGTCCAGTGGTGCAGGGACACGGGCACCTGGACTCACAAACTGTGTCCACGAGCGAACAACACACCGAGCAAGGACAAAAGCCTCGGAGGCTTCCAGCGAGTCCAAGGACCCTGGGTGAAGTCTGGAAGTCAGCTGGGAGTGGCTGGGGCCAGGTGTAGACCCTGGTGACAGGAGGCGAGTGAGGTCACCCATCTTCCTGGGGTCAGGGCGCCCTCTCCCCCATTCCCTGCCCCTGCCTTACCTCCTGGCTTTAGGAGATCAGTTATCATCACCATGCAGCAGGAAGAAGGGAAGGAGGCTCGAGACCCGTGTGGGTAGAGTTCGAGGTTCTGCCCAAGCAGTGTGCAGAGCACAGGGCACCCTGGCTCCAGACTTGGGGTGTGGTAGCACCCAGCCAGTGGAGACGAAAGGGAGATACAGCCATGGCAGCTTTTTTGTTGTTTGTGTTTTGTTCTGGGGAGACAGGAAGGGGATGGTGAGCCGTGTTTGGATGTCTGTGTGCGTGCATTTGTGTGTGTGTGTGTGTGTGTGTGTGTGTGTGTTCACAGGTACCTATGTATGGAAGTGAAGATTAAGAACATGGGGTCAGAGCCCGGGGATTTTGCTCAGTGGCACAAGCATCTGCCTGGCAAGTGTGAGGTTGTGAGTCCAATCCCTAGCACCCTAAAGTCAGGAGTTATTAGGGTAGAGGAGGCCTTGTCAGGCTCTAGGTTATTGTGTTTAATACTTCCATGTGACATGTGAACATTTAGATTTTAAAAATTACGATGAAATACACACTGCCCTTAATCTCCCTGGGAATCCTCCCGCCCGCTTGGAACCCACTTACTGCCTGTCTCTGCCTGGCTTGGTGCTGTGTGCAGCAGCCTGGAGCCCTCCAGGCTCTTTCCTAAGGGTTTCTCGAGGTGTAGTGAATAATCAATCCAGTGACTGCCGAGCATGCCCAGCAAAAAGGCAGCTCCTAAAAACACAAAATGCTGGATCCTCGTTCACCTCAGTCACCAGATCAGGCACCTCCCCAAAGTCAGAAGACCAGGAGAGGGAGAGGGAAGCATTTAGAATGGATTCAGGACAATGAGGCAGCCAGGACAGTGCTGCTGAAGACCCTCAGGAGAGAGCTCTCCAGAGCTGCTACAGGATGTGGCTGGGACGGTGGGACGAGTGTGCGCGAGGTGAGAGGCAGCAGCTTAGGTGTGAGCAGAGAGTGAGCAGGGCGGGGGGAGAGGCTGGGCTGTGCCAGGAAGGAGCAGAACAGGGAGCTGCTCGTGGGCATGGTCAGCAGTTTCCAGTCCCAGGGAGCCCAAGCCGGGGGAGCTGAGGTCAGAACACAGCCGGTTGATGAACTGAGAGTTTTCTGGCTTGCGCTATGCAGGGAAAAGTGGGGAGCTGGCACCCATGTGGGCACTGGGTCAAGGGAAGAGACTCAGAACACAGACAGCTCACGTCTTCTGCAAAGGGCGTCGGCTAAGGGTCCCCAGAGCAGCGTGGCGATGCGTTTCCTCCAGTGCAGTGCTGTCCCCAAAGTGAGGGCCGCGCTCTTTACTAGGACAGCATTGTGCTCAGCTCGGTGACTGGCCCCGCAGGGCGATGGTGGTGACCATCACGCCACCCGGCTGCCTCTCTTTGTGGCCACATTGCCATGGCCATTTGTGGTGGCCCAAGCAGCGCCTCTGTGTGTCCCTGCGTGGTGAGGTGGGAGCTTTTGGAGTGGCTGATTTGTAATTTTCAGGTTGTCTTACTGTTTCCTAAAAACGAGACTTCCAGACTTCCTTCTCACGTGGCTTGGCATGTTTCCTTTTTATGACAAAAGATAAAGTGACATGGCTGAAGTTATTACTAACAGAGAGGAATATGCATTTGATGGATTTAGAACCTATTGCACAGTTTTGATTGTATAAATTGTCATTGTATTTTTTTCTCGATGCTGGAGCAACTTCCTTAGTCAGAAAGGACAGATTTTTTAAAATTGTTTTCTCAGGATTTAATGAAGTTCTTTGTCCAAGCTCAGAAGACACTGGTGATCTTTCCCTTAGACGTGGTGCCCCCGGTCGTCTGTGCATGTGGGTTTTGTAGTCTGATGTGAGTTTAGGGAAATATAAATTAACTGGAAAGAAGTGGTTTCCTTTGGGTGACTGGTGGCTTTTGGCTGCAGCTTCATTTCTTTGGTTTTTTTGAGAAGCAGTTCTGGAAGTCCAGGCTGTGTAATGCAGACTGACTTTGAACTCACTGTGGAGCCCAGGCTGGCCTTGAACTCGTGGACCCTCCTGCCTTAGCCTCAGGAGTGCTGGGCTCTCCCAGTGCTCCACCCTGCCCGGTTTGTCCTCTCACTATTTCAGATCCTGGCTTTCAGAGTCCTTTGGCTCACCGGAAGAAAGGGAGATTTCATAGCCACATTTTTATATCAGTGAGTTCTTTCCCCCAATAAAATCTTCATGAAATCAGGTTGTTGGGGGGAAATCGAATCTGTGTGCGGTTGGAGATTACCAACCCCCCACTCCCCGAAAATCTAGTGGCTCTTAGATCAGAACGCCTGAGATAATTTCTCTACTTTCCACCTGAGCAGCTGGCCATGGATTAGTCTAGCAGCAGAGTCAGCCTTGAACCAGAAAAGGCCCCTGAGGGAGCTGTTTAAGACTCCGCCCGACCCTGAACCCTAGAACAGGCCCTGTTCTCTTGCAGCCTTCGTCACCTTGCTGGACGGGGACCAGGCGCGCAGCGCCATCCGGACGTTCCACCAGGCCTCCTTCCGGGGCAGGGACCTCGTGGTGCAGCTGCAGCCCACGGACGCACTGCTGTGCGTCACCAGGCTGCCCCAGTCCCTGACGCTGGAGGAGTTCGAGGCGCTCGTCCGCACCTACGGAAGCATCGAGCGGTGCTTCCTGGTCTACAGCGAGGTGACTGGCCTGTCCAAGGGCTATGGCTTTGTGGAGTACATGAAGAAGGACGCGGCGGCCCGGGCCCGGCTGGAGCTGCTGGGCAAGCGGCTGGGGCCCTCGGCGCTGTTCGCGCAGTGGATGGACGTCAACCTGCTGGCTTCCGAGCGCGTCCACTCCCGCTGCCTCTGTGTGGACCAGCTCCCGGCCAACTACAGCGACTCTGGGGAGCTGCTGCGCTGCTTCTCTGGCGTCCACACGCCGGTGTTCTGCCAGGTATTGGGAGACGGGTGGTGATCGAGGCGGCCTCCTCTCCCCCGCAGGTGCCCAGCCCCTTACCTGGACACATGGGGACGCGGGGTGCAGGGATTGCTAGGCACCACTCTGCTCTGCAGCGAGGACTCCACGCTCGGGGGCTGGAAACCAGGCCCTGTGCGCGGGACCTGGGCTGCGTTTCCCGCAGTCGGCATCTGCCCAGCCTCTCTGGTCCCCTTACTCCATCCTGTGTCCACTCATCCTGCCCCAAGCGAGGATGCAGGGCCTTGGAGAAAGATGCCCCCTCTGTGGGTCCCTGGGGCGGGGCGGTGATGCTGCTGCAGGTCCCCCCAGTGCCCTGGTGTCGTGCACTTCCGGTTCTGCTGCTGTCCTGGGCACCCGGGCCTCCCATTCTTTGTGTTCCCCTGCCCATTCCACGTCCTCCCCAATCCTTTCCTTGGCGAAAGTGGCGGAAACCTGGTGTGTATGTGTGTGTGCGTGTACTTGACAGGTGAAGTTGTGTATGTGTATTCTGTCCAGGATTTTTTTATTTTTTGATGGTTCTGGAGATCGAACCCGGGGTGCATGCGAGGCAACAGCTCTACCCTGAGCCGCATCCCCAGCCCCCGCGGTGGGGTGTTTTTCTTGTTTGTTTTGTTTTGCCTTTTTTGACAGGGTCTCACTGTGCAGTTCAGGCTGGCCTTGGCCTCACTTTGTAGCCCAGGCTGACCTTGAACTCGCTGCGATCCTCCTGCCTCAGCCTCCTGAGTGCTGGGATGACAGGTGTGCGCCCCCGCCGGCCCCTCCGGGTGTGAGAAAGCGTTTGCATGTAGAGGGGAATGAGCATGTGCAGCGACCCCAGGTGGAGCCATCGCCCCTGTCTGAGCACGGTATGACCATCCAGGGCCTCGCAGTGCCGTGTGGCAACCCCGTGAGCTCACGCTTTCTGTGTCCCTGATGTTTCCTATGATTTGAGCAACGTCTCTCCAGTCACCCCACCCTCGCCCCACGTTCCCGGCCCCTGGCGGATCCCTGGGAGACCCACTTGCTCAGGTCGACGCGCTGGGTCCGATGTGTGTCAGAGGTGGTGCCTGTGCAGGACTGACGCGTCTTTAGGTGCACGCAGCCCCCGCATTTTCTTAACTCTCCACCCCCACTCTCCACCCCATCGATTGCAATGTAATAAACGTCAAAAAAACCACCAGGGCCACAGACTGAGCCCAGCCCTGCAGCGCCTGCCTGGCAAGCAAGTCCTGAGATAGATCCCCAATACCAAACAAAAAACAAAAACAAAAACCAGTCGTCATGTAACGTTAAGAGTCTGGTGTCACACTCTGGCACGCAGGGCCTGGGCAGCAGAGGTGGTGGTGGCACCGCCGCTCCCCCTCCAGCACTCGGGATCACCAGTGACTGTCCAGGCGGAGAGCTCATTGCAGGCCTAGTGCGGGCGGGCAGCCGGCACCCCCTCCCCCATTCCTACATCCTGGGCTGGGAGGGGCTCGCAGTTCCCCAGCTGGAGGCCAGGTCCTGGGGCCTGTGCTGCGATGATTGTGGGTGACTGGTCAGCTTGTGCTGTGAAACCTGAGATGACGGAGCATTAATCAAACTCAGGCTGGACCCCGCAGTCTGCAGAGGCTCCCGGGGGACCCCAGTTGTCCCACTCAGAGCACCTGGGCTGTGGGATGAGACCACTCTCGCCTTTGGAAAGACCTGAAACCATAATCAGAAGACATTTTTAGTTTGCAAATGATTATGAAGACGGAGTTAGGGCGCCCCCTGTCGGAAGGTCTCTGGACTGCAACGGACGGGGCCCTAGGCCAAGCTGGGGGCAGATCAGGCTTGGAGGCCATTGGGGGGGGGGGGTTGGTCGGCAGGTCCCCGCCTCCGCGTTGAGGCCGGCAGTTCCCCCATTCCCCACGGAGCTGGGAAGAGTTTCAAGGAGAAAAGTTATCTGAGGACAGTTTTCCAAAGGGAAAAAGTACATGAAGGAAAATGGAAATTTAGTTCAAATACCAACAAAGCAGAAAAAGTTCATTTTAAAGAAATAAATGAAACCAGCCGGATGTGGGGGTGCACCCTGTAACCCCAGCAGTCTGAGGCTGAGGCAGGAGGATTGCAAGTTTAAGGCCAATCTGAGCAATGTAGAGGAGCCTGTCTCAAAATACAAAAGAGAGAAAGGGTGGGGATGTAACTGGCCACAGAGCCCTGGGTACAGCGCCCCGTGGCGCAAAAATAAATTAAACAGCAGTAAAAGTGATCAAAACCCCTCAAAGGGTTCCTTTGGAATAGCCACCTGTGAGGTGCCAGACCCTGGGTGTCAGGGCGTGCTCCCAGATGTGCCCACTGACCCCTGTCCGGCCAGTGGCTCGGCAGCTGAGTGCGCTGGCGATCATCCAGGTGGGCTCCAGGCTGACAGCATCACGGTGCCCATATTTCACCAGAGCCCTGGGCACAGCCAAAATATTGAGGAAAAGCTTGAACGTGGTCCTTCTCCCGTTCTTGCTGGACGATGCTGACTTTGTTTTACATCAGTGTGGTCCGGCCAGGCGTGGGGGTGCACGCCTGTCATCCCAGCACCCAGAAGACTGAGACAGGAGGATCTCTGGGTTCGAGGCCAGCCTGGGCTACAAAGCGTGCTCAAGGTCGGCCTGAACTGATCGTGAGACCCTGCCCCACATCAACAAACCCTTGTTTATCTTCCTGCCTTCTTCGGGAAGGACTACCGTTGTGCAACGGAAAACCTTTTCTCCCGCAGAGCCAGGACACAGAGGTCACCAGCGCATGTCCTGCTCTGTGTTTCTGAACGTGGAGCTGAGTTCTCATCAGGGTCCTTCCCTGCGAGAACACGCTGGTGACAGCCGTGTCCTGTCAGCTGGCCCAGGACGAAGGACGCTGCGCGGGGGGCTTCGCAGTCGTGGAGTACAGCAGCGCCCAGCACGCCGAGGAGGCACGGCAGGCGGCCTCGGGCCTGAGCATCGGGGGCCACACGGTGCAGGTGTCCTTCTGTGCCCCAGGGGCACCGGGCCGGAGCACGCTGGCAGCCCTGATCGCAGGGCAGCGCTCGGTAAGCTCTCCTTTCCCGTAGTGCTTACTGTTACTATTGTTATTATTATTATTACTATTGTTAAGGGTTTTTAGACAGTCTCGCTGTGGAGTCCAGGCCAGCCTTGCACTCACTGTACAGCCCAGACTGCCCTCAAACTCACAGCGACCCTCCTGCTTCAGCCTCCCACGTGCTGGATGACAGGCGTGCACCCCCACGCCCGGCCTTCCATTTAGTGACAGGGAAATTTCTGACATTGTGCTGTCTTCCTGGGCGCCTCCCACCCCAGGCAGCTGTCACAGACTGAACTGCTGCTACTTTTCCTGAAGCGTTCCTCACATTTATCTTGTTTTAAAAGCTTGGTTAAACAATATGACATTAAGGCCAGTTGTCACCAGAAGCGGAAATTGCATTCAGCAAAGTACGTTCAGATGTTTTGAAGGGATTTCATCTATTCAGCAAATACTTGAGTTGCTATTCTGTTTTAAATTTTGAGTGCAAAATGTCTCCTTTTTCTTTTCTTTTTGGTATCAGGAACTGAACTCAGGACCAGGCACTGTGCCACTGAACTAAATCCCATCCCAAGATCCCTGTGTTTGAAATGTCACCGTTACTTTTGTCATTGCTGGGACAAAATATCCGTAACTCACAAGTTAAGGGGGGAAAGGTTTATTGGAATCACAGTTTGTGGAGGTTCAGTCTGTAGTCATCTGACTCCAAGGCAGGGCGGTGTGGCAGAGGGGGAACAGTCCACGGCAGGGCAGGCAGAAGGGGACACGCGAGCCCGCTCTCCTTCTGTCCTGTTACTGCCATCCCGGCTGCAGGCGTGTTCATTGGTGCCACCCACCCCTGGGCCGGGGCTTCCGTTATCCACACCCAGAACCATGCTTAGCCCTCTCATAGGTAACCACACACCCTAAATCCCAGGGCCACCTCCTGAGGGCTCCACCTATGAGCGCATGAGGCTGGGGAGGGGACACAGCCAAACCAGGAAGTGCCCACCCCGCAAAGGCCTGGGAGCCGAGTGCTCCCTTACTGGGTGCTCCCGGGTCACGTTCTTGTTATCATCATGCAGCTCTCGGGAAGCTCCGTGGGGACCACATGGGCCCTGAGATGGGGGTGGAGGAGACCGGAGCCTTGTGGCATTGGGACAGAAGGTGGCACACAGCAGGGGGCCCAGAGCCTGTTCCATTGGTACTGCAGGGAAAGGGTGGAGCCGGGAGCTGGGGTGGAATGGGGTTTGCAGCAAGCTGAGCGGGAGGAAAGTGGAGGACGGAGGGACTCAGGGGCCCTGGTCTCGCCTGGGGCCCATCCCCCCTACTTTCTGACCTACTTCCTGGATCACCCACTCTCCCTCTTTTTGGTATTACGAGACAGGGTCTCACTATGGAGCCCAGGCTGGCCTTGGACTCGTGGTGCTCCTCCTGCCTCAGCCTCCCGAGCGCTGGGTCACAGGTGTGGGCCGCACCCAGCTGCCCTTTTTCTAGTTAGCTGTCGCCGTGAGGGTCTTGGCCTTTCTTGAGCCCTCTCTGGCCTCCTGTGCGCTCAGCCATCTGTCGGCTGTCACTGCCTTTCCCCAGGCCAATTGCCCCTCGTCGGGCTGGACATGTAATTTGTGGTGCTGGGTTTCCCGCCCTGCGCTGTGGCCAGAGCTCTGTGTCCCTTCTCAGGGAACAGGGGTGCGGCCCGTGGCAGCACCAGTGTGAACCCCCAGCCGGCAGCCGCTTTCCGCTTCAGAAAGGCGTGAAGAGACTCTTGGGAAGAATTTTACAAGTGAACAGGAGTGCACTTGGGCCTGCAGTGGGATGTGCTTATGTTTCGGGGGTGGGGGGGAGGCACAGTCAGTGGAAAGGGGGCCAAGTCCAGGGAAAGGCCAGGCCCCCATGACAGGCTGGGGGACCTGCAGGTGACAGGGAGCTGGGCAGCAGGACTCACCCACCCTAACCTCTGACTGTCCTGCCTCAGCCTCCCGTCCATCCCCTCAGCAACCCTGGCTCCTGCATAGGAGCTGAGTGCGAGACCCTGCCCCTGGGGACCCTGTGCCTCCCCAACCCCAGCCTCTGTGCCCATGGTGGTGAAGTGCCCAGAACCCTGCACCTTCCTCGGTGGCTTCTGCCACCTTTAAACCCTGGTGTGTGACGCCTGGTGGTGCTCGCACCACTGCTGAGGCACCTATGTTTCCAGGATTCTCTTGACACCCTGATAGCTCAGTCACAGGATTTGCAAAGAAAATCATCATCTGCAGGATTTGCTTTTGCTGTGTTCTGTGATTGGGGAAAAAATATGGTGAGTGGGGAGAACTTCCTTTAGCATGTGATGGTAAACGAGACACTGTCAAGATCACAGGGACACAGGGACACCGCGACTCCGCCCTGGCTGCCAGGGCCTGGGTCCCTGGTCCCGTGGTCCCTGTGGATTTCTTCCCCAGGGAGTTTGGGGTGGGGAAACCCAGGGAGCTGGAGCCCCTGCCTCGCCTGGGAATCAGCCGCTGCCCAGTGCTGGAGCCTGAGCTTGGGCCTGTTCTCCCCGTGCCACAGCCTTCTTGGGCTTCAGTGTCCCTGAATTTCATGCCCAGAGCTGCCAACCTGGGGTTCCCAGCCCCCTCACAACTGCTGTCTTTCATCTGCATTTGATAGTAGGAGACTGAGCCAGGCCCCCCCTCCCCTTCCTTTCCTTCCCGCCCCCTCTCCCATCTCCATCCCTTTCCCCATCCCCCCCATGTCCCCATCTGGTCCCCCAACTGCTCCTCCCGTGTGCATGTGCGGTGTCCTCTCTAACCTGATCTCTGAGGTAGCAGCTTGGGGTTGGGGTTGCCCTGTCCTCAGCTTCCCCTGACTCTGAAGACAGCTTGAAGCAACATGTCCCCTGGGGAAGTGGGTCACTGTTTCACTGTTGCCAGGGGGGGGGTAGCTGGCGGGGGAGGGGTGTGGGGGGCGCTCCCTGGTGACACCGTCCTTGCTGAGCCCCCAGGACCCCACTCCATCACGGGCCCTTTTCCTTTTATTAAAATCCCGTCATCAGCCACAGGGACCCCAGAGTCAGACAGGAGTGTGGATCTTGACCTTTCCCGGTCACACGGCTGTGTTTTTAATGAGAAGCTGTCACCGTTTAGGAGAGTGCAGCCTGACCATGGTGCACAGCGGTGATTTCAGACTTTTTGCCAGGGTGGGGTGGGGGTTCCCTGCCGTGTTCCCCAGGCTGAGCAGAAGTATGGGAAGGGGGAGGTGCAGCACAGCAGTGGCCCGGGGACCTCAACCCTGCAAACAGTGCCAGCCCCAACATATGCCTCTGCTGCTCTGGGGCCACGGCCCCTGCTGGCTGGGTCTCGGTGACGTGTGGGGTGGGGCTTTCAGTTCAGGCCAGGGCACTGGGTGCCACTCAGAGGCAGAGCATGGGCAACACACGTTCTGGGTTCCAGCCTCAGCACCTCGGCTCTTGGGTGACTGGCGCAGCTCCCCAATGAAACAGGAGACAGGAGACGCTTTTGTGGACGACAGTTAACTGCTGCTTTATTCACGCGGGCTCTGGTTTATATATTTGGCCGTGACCAATCACAGGCTGCCACAAGGAAGCAGGGCGGGAATGGGACGCAGGCTCTGGCTACTATATCCAGCTGTGGCCAATCAGGAGTTGCCACAGAGTACGGAGTGAGCACGAAGTGCGCACGGGTTGGCTAATTTAAAGAGGGACGTAGCGCATTGCGGAAGCTGGCGTGGTCCTTAGTCCCGGGTGGGGTATGGTATGTTGAGCGCCTGCGCCCAACACTTGGGCAACTTAGATTCTCTTAAAATAAAAATATCAAAAAGGTGGAGGATGGAGCTCAGTGCAAAGGCCCTGGGGTCAGTCCCAGTCACACACATGCACACATGGCAGGCAGTGCTCACAGCAGATATCTCCTGTCACCCCCTCTGCTGGCCAGGGGCCCAGATCCAGGTCGGCATCCCAGTCCCATGTCCTTCCCCTGTGTTTTAGTGCTGGCTGGGCAGGGGAACCCCCTGGCCGGGTCCTCTCTCTCTCTCTCTCTCTCTCTCTCTCTCTCTCTCTGTCTGATTCATGGCCTGGAGCTTATTGCTCACATATCATGCTAGTTTGTAAAACTGAAAACAATCTCACCTTTAGGGAGCAGCCCAGGCACAGGCGTGGAAACCTGTGCATCCTGGTCTCCAATGGAGGAGTAAGGTGAGGAAATAAGGACGTGTAGTGTGCAGAGTTTTGATTTGTCAGACTGCACACATTGTTAATTTATTTTTGGTGGCAGTGCGGGGCCTGGCAGGTGCTTGGCAAGCTCCACCGCTGCGCTTTCCCCCACCCTGCTGTTAAACTTTAGTCAGAGTATAATAGAACTCTTTCGGCGGGGCACGCAGTATACTTCCTAGCACTCAGGAGGCCGAAGCAGGAGGATCCCTGCAAGTTCAAGGCCAGCCAGGCTACATCACGAGGTCAAGGCCAGACTGAACTGCTTATGGAGACCTTGTCTCAAAAAAACTTAAAAAAAAAAAAGAGACTTCCCTGGTGTCTGAGCGCCCATACAGCCTCAGGTGATCTTGGTGTTAGTAAATTCAATTCTAGGGGGCTGGGGATTTAGCTCAGCGGCATAAGCGCCTGCCTTGCAAGCAGGCAGTCGTGAGTTCGATCCCTGGTACCGATAAAAAAGGAAAAAGACCAAAAAGATTCAATTCTGCATCTCCCTTCATTGGTGTTTATGATGGGGTTTCTCCCACTGTGACTGCTGGTCCTCTTGAAGCCAGGCTTGGGGCTCGAGGGGGGCAGGGCACCTGGCAGGGGGAGGAGCAGAGTGCATGGCAGATGCAGAGTGAGAGGTGAGCATCCTCAGCTGGGGAGGGTTCGGGACAGCCTGGGTGCCGCATCTCTGGCACGGTCACCATCACATGCCAGTCCTGACCTATCCACCTTCTGTGTTCCCAAAGGTACAGAGTGGCCAGAAGGGGCTGCTCCCCGAGCCAAGCCCGGTGCAGATCATGAAGGGACTGAGCAACCCAGCCACACTGCAGGTGCTGCTGCAGCCCCGGCAGAGCACGTGTGCGGCGAAGCCAGGTGAGCAGGGCACCAGCTGGGGGGATGGGCAGAGCCATCGCCTTTGAAAACATCCAGGGTGGGCTGCAGGTGGTTGATTTCCCAGGCCCCGGTAAAGATTGGAACCAATGAGCTGAGATAGCAGTTCAGGCTGACTTTGAAGTTACAGCGACTCTCCTGCCTCAGCCTCCTGAGTGCTGGGGTTATAGTGTGCACCGCTTACGCCTGGCCACATCCCCTACTTTTTTCTTTTTTCGGTACTGCGTGCTTGCAAGGCAGGCACTATGCCGTTGAGTTAAATCCCCAGCCCACATCCCCTACTTTTGAATGTTAATAAGTGTTAAATATTAAGCTCTAAATTAGCTCTTAGTTAACATGAGTTTACAGAGCAGAGAGTAATTAACATGCCACATCAGTCCGCCCATACCATCAAAGGCTAAGTGCCAGCTTTAGATTATGCGATTAAACGTGCTGATGATTTGTCTCCTCCCTTTTCTTCCCATTATCCTTTGTCATATAATTGTCCCACTTTATAGCAAAGACAAGAGTGTCACTGTTTCTAAGCATCACACGGTTCTCTTCCACATCTGTGCACGCCGAGTAGCGGCCTGCTTGGCACCCTCCCCAGCAGAGTTCAGCTTCCGAAATGCACGCCTTTACCTAACATGGCTGTTTTAGCACTGCAGGGGACATGTGTTCGTATTCAGTACTAAAGTTTAGAACAAATCTGTCCCCAGTTGGCACAGGCAGTGCGTCTATTATCAATAGTCCCAGCCGCTGGACACCACCTGCCACATGCAGCTCTATTTCGCACCAGGCGAGGTCGCTGCTGGCTGCGTGGGGTTACCCCACTCTAGGGCTCACCTTGCCCCCCGCATACCCCCCCCCAGGCCTCAGCCCCCAGGAAGTGTCTCCAGTCATGGTCAGTTACATGTGCCCACTTGAGAAGCAGTTTGGGGAATCCTGGCTTGGTGGGCTAGGCCTTCTGCTGTTGCCTCTGCAGTTGAATGACCCAGGGTCTCCACTCCTGTGCTGACTGCGAGGAGACTGAGAAACTCATTGTTTGCAGAATCAGCTCTTCCTGGTGTGAAGATTTCAGTTAGGACTGGGGACAAAGACGGTCACACTGTAATGGTTCATTCAGAGGGAATAGCAGGCTTAAATATCTGCGCACCAAATAACAAAGCTTCAGAATGAGCAGAAACGAACACTGAAAGGAAAACCTGCTTCTGCGGGAGCTGGCTGCCGAGCTGCAGGGAGAGAGCCTGGATTTGTTAGAAGTTTGAGGATGTGTTCCTTTTCCCTCTGGGCCCTTCTGTTGCCATCCCATACACCATACCCTTAAGTCTTTCTGTTTTCTCTAGTGGTTCTTGGTGGACCTCCCAGCCTGTCGCAGCTGATCAGCCCCCCGGTAACCCCCACATTCTTACACCTGAATCAAGCACACCAGGTACTGGTGGGGGCACAGGGACACCAGGGCAACAAGTGTCTGGAGAGAACAATTCACCTGTTCTTAGCACTCAGAGTTCCCAAGAAGCGAACCGATTATTTTGCTTTTAAGGAAAATCCTTAATAAGCCTATGCAGCTTCGTAAAATCATCGTGACGCAGTGAGCAGAGCAGATCCTGTGAAGCTAATTGGAGCAGCACAGGTGCATTACTGAGTCCTATTTGTAAGGCACTGAGAAGGGAAGAGCTGTGTTTGCTGCACAGTTTTCCTAGGTAATAAACCAGGGCTTCCAAGCCAGAGTTCTTAGTGGTTTTTACTCAAAAAGACTTCATAGGGCTGTGCAGCTCAGTGAAGCCTGGGCACCACCCCCGGCACGGCCAGAAATGTAAGCAGGTGTGTAATTATGCGTATAAGGCAAACGAGCAATAACTAAATTATTGCCATTTAAACGCAGTTTCAGAGAGCTGTGGCACCGGAGGTAAATGTTGCCTGTTATAGCCAGGTGCTGTTTCAGGCTGTGATAAAGTCCTATCTCCAGGCCGAGGCCTGAACAGGCTGGCTTCATGCTTCAAAGCGAAGACGAAGACTTGTAGCCCTCCAACAGCTGTGTGTGGAGGAGCTGACTCTGCCACCACTGGCCCTCGGTTTCAGGAGTATCTGTCTGTACTGGCTAAGCCTGCTGGTCCCTGGGGCTGCAGCTGAGCATTCCCAGTGCAGAGTTGCAAATGGCAGGGTCGGGGTCGGGCTGTACCCTGGAAGGAAGTAGGGGCAGTGAGGCTCAGGTCAGTGGGGTGAGGCCCAGGCCCCCATCTGCTGGTGACTGTCACCTACATCCCCACCCTGGGATCCCTTCGGTTCAGGCAGGTCTTTGCTCCTCTGTGCCCTCCCCTGCGCATCTTCACCTTATGCTCTAACTGGCCCCCGCCACCTCCTCACTCGCCAGCAGGGGACAGCGTTCCTTAGGGAGCCACCCTGGTCACCCCGGCTCAGCAGACCCCACCATGGGTCCTGTCATCCCCGGTCCCCCTTGAGTTGTGTCTGGGCTCCTAGGTTCTGATTGTTAAATTTGCTCCTCCTGGACCGAGACACACGTCCTGGGGACTTCTGGGCTGAGGGCAACAGAGCCCTCCTCGGGCTCTGCTGTGAGTCTCACTGCTGTTATGGACAGGGAAGAGGTGACAGGGACAGAGACAGGCAGTGTGTGGCTGCCCCTGAGGCTACAGATTGTCTCTCATCCAGTCTTGGCCGAGGGGGGAAGCTCTGTGATGAACGGTCCCTTAGTCCCTCTCAGTCCTCTCAGTCCCTCAATCCCTGTCAGTCCCTGTCAGTCCCTCAGTCTTCTAGCCCCTGTTACTCAGGTTACTTACTGGCAGGGAGCCTCAGGCTGTGTTGAGCTGTTTGGTGGCTTCCTGTCCCCTGAGCATGTGACTGTTCTGCAGAGCTCGCTGCTGCCCAGAGTGCCGTCTATGTCCCTAGCAAAGCTACCGCTGCTGAAGCTCGAGGGCATCCGCACCAACAACGTGAGTTCCGGTTGGGCTCCTCCTGGGCTACATGGGGACCACATGTAGGGTTGCGGTCCCCGGTCCAGCTCCCCCTGCCCTTCTCTTACAGAAGCCCGGCCTGCTGGGGGAGCCCCCCGCCCTGGTCCTGCAGACGGCACTTGGGGTGGGGCTGGCGCTGCCGCTGAGGAGGGAGCCAGGACACCCGGGAGAGACACCAAAAAGTAAATGTGGGTTGGTGCCTGCTGGCCCCTGGCCCATGGTTTGCCTGTGCCCAGTGGGTGCTGACGGAGGTGGACATGCATTCCTAGCAGCCCCCTCTTCTGCACCTGACATGGATGAGTTACTGGGGCCCCCAC
Source organism: Cavia porcellus (assembly GCF_034190915.1). Lineage (NCBI taxonomy): Eukaryota > Metazoa > Chordata > Mammalia > Rodentia > Caviidae > Cavia > Cavia porcellus. Next base: position 163,460,073 of record NW_026947484.1, on the reverse strand, counting down.
TCCCTGCCTGCCGGGTCAGCCGCCCCTGAGGGGTTCACTGTGCTCCACAGTTCAGCACAGCCTGGGCTGGGACAGGGGCTCAGGGACCCACCTGGGACAGGAGTGCAGGGACTGTGATAGGAGTGCGGGGGCTGGGCTGGGACAGGAGCACCAGATCAGGCTGGCCCACCCCCTGCGCTTTATAAAAGCAGCAGCTAACATCTGTCACTATGAAGCTCATATACTGGTAATTTTTAAATGGTGTCTTCAATTAGTGCTAGAAAAGATAGAGCACATGTTCTGTGTGCTTCTGAACATGTAGCAAACAAGGCTTTTCTTCCCATAAAAATAGACGTGTGGCATTTCACCAGAATTTCTTACCTGAATGTGATTTTGTTTTGCAAAATGTTTCAAATGTGCATTAGTTCCTATTAGCAGCAGTAACACGTGCTCCTTGGGGCGGGCACAGCCCTGTGCATGGTGCACCTTGCCTCCTTTCTCCTCTCTCCTCTCTGTCTCTTAGTTCTCTTCCCTTTTGCAAAAGAGCTGTCTCTCTGTTTCCTATTATCCGCATTTTATTTTGTTCTTTTATTTATTTGTACTCTGAGTTTCTTGTATGAGAGAAACAGTTTGACACTGGAGTTTGTGTGTCTGGTTTATTTCACTTCTCAGAGTGCATCCATCTTCCTACAGATGGCTTGAGTGTATACTTTTTACAGCAGCGTAGTTCTCCATGGTCTGTAAATTCCACATTTTCTTTCTCCATTCATCTGTTGGTGGACCTGCTAGTTACTTCAGATTTTTTTTTGTTTTGTTTTGTTTTTTTCATTTTTTTTTATCGGTACCAGGGATGGAGCTCACGACTGCCTGCTTGCAAGGCAGGCGCTTATGCCACTGAGCTAAATCCCCAGCCCCTAGTTACTTCAGATTTAGCTGTTACGAATTCTACACACAGGTGTGCAGGCTTCGCTGCAACCCATGGATAACTCTTTAGGATTGAATGTGATTTTGAAAGGTACTTTCTAGCTGAAGCGCAGATGAAAACGTTCTTATGTGTGAATGTGCTCTGGGAAATGAGCAGTTGCTAGGAATTCAAAAGCCAATTAAATATAGGGAGTGTACTTAGCCCTTCACACCAAAACCCACCGGTCACGTGACCAGATAATTCATCCCTGTTACCGTTAAAATCAACCAGGCACAAGTAAAACCAGTGTAGAAATGTTTATGGCATAATCAGGTTTGTTCTTCCAAAGAACTTAAATTTTCCATGACTGAAAGCTCATGCAAAACAGTTCCTTGTGTTAAATAGTAAACCATCACTTTAATATGTGCTACTTTAGAAAATTCAGCATCCAAATATGCTTATATCACTAAGAACCAAAGTACCCAGCTCTAAATGTTTAATACTAAAAGTTAAGAAATTTTAATACTAAAAATTGAATACTAAAAATTATTTAAGAAATTTGTTTAGTACATTAAATGTAAATTTCACTTAAAATGCTTATAAAATTAGCTCTTTTCCTTTTCACCTGTAGATTTTTAAAAAGTGGAATGGTTCGAGATTTTCCATCTGAAACTTTAATTGCTTTTAGAATTTCTTGCTATTTTCAGTGAATAAAAACATAAACTTTCACATTTTTAGTGCCTGTCTATTCACACACACTAAGTAAAAACAAATAAAAATTAAGCCCTGTGGTCTGCTGGTATTTAACAGGCAGCTGTCTAGTGTTTAAAAAAAGACTTGATTCACATTCTTGGAATTCTGGGCTTATAATTCGCTAGCTGTGGCCAATTTCAAGTTCCTAAAGTGGAAACTCTGAACTCAGAAGCAGGAGGAGCAGGAGAACTACAGTCGGGTAGAAAGGAGATCAGGAATTGTAATATTAAGACTTAGCGTGTAAGTGCAGTTTCGGTACAGAAGTCACTCGGCGTTTTCCCGCCAAGGAAGCTTAGTCCCTGGGAGAGAGAGAGCAGCCCAGGGCTGGCCCTGGTGAGCCGAGGGACTTCATGCCCAGGAAGCTTACTTGTTAGGCTCCCGTCTCACCTGCCCTGGCCCAGGCCACTCCAGACCACATAAACCCCCAGCCCTGACCTTGGCGCCTCTGCCCCAAAAGCCCACACACTGTGCGGCGTGTGAGCCTGTGAAATCCTCCCCATGAGCCTCTCCGTGCCTCTTACTGTCACAACTTGAGAATTCTGTCTGTGACGGAAGGGAGTGAACCAGGGCTTGCTCCGTCGTTGGGCAAGTGGATCTCCCGCCTTCTTTGGGGAGCCTCCTCTGACCTGTTGGTGAAAAGACAGAGGCCAGTCGGCTTTCATGCACTGGCACAAACCTTATCATCAGAGCGTTTAACACTCAAGACTGAACTGTTTTCTTCAAATAAGCAGACAGACAAATTGCAACGACGGACATTTTTTAAATGTACAAATGCAATTTAAGGGGAGGGCTAGATGGAGTCCAGGGAGCTGGGATACGTAGGTGTGGCAGCTCCCCAGTATGAAAGTCATTAGTATCCACAGCAGCTACTGCTAGCACCAAGAACCACCAGAACTCCACCCCAGAACCGCTCGAGCCATCTACAGCGAGACAGGTAAATTGTGATTTTGCACAGTGGAGAAAAAGTGTCATGCAGCCATGAGGACACCTTCGGCCACCTACCACCGTGTGGCGAAGGACGGGGAAGTAGAACTCAGGCTTCTGCTTAAATGAAGTTTGGACCCAGGCAGAAGGAGTCCCTCTCCTGGAGATCGAGTGAGTGGTAGGGCCTGGGTGCTGGCAGGGACATTCCGAGGCGTCCTTCAGAGATAAGCACTGTTCCGCTTGCCCAGCCTGGACGTGGAGTGTGTTCCATCTGTGGAAAGCACTGTGCCATGTTTTAGTCACTTTGCTGCACACAGAGAGTGTGCATGCTCGGACAGGCAGCGGAGAAGATGTGGGGGTCCCAGTGCAATCTCGGGCTGCATGCTGCAGGCGTCCCTGCTGTGCATGTGAACAGAAACACACACACAAGTAACTTACTGCCCCAAAGGCACACGGACGCCTAATGCATTCAGTTAAAACTTGAAGTAAAACATATAGTGCACAGAGACTGTCTTGGGTGGTGCTGAGAGCAAGAGCAGCACTGACACTGTTGGAGGTTTTCAACTTTCCAAAGAGGACTCCTCCTGGCCGTGAGCTTCCAGCCTCACCTTTAGAAAGAACAGGGTGGTGTCTCTGCACTGCCCATGCATAACAGAGCAGACGAACACACATAACACAGCAGGGGGGCATGAGTAACAGCAGGGGTCACGGGTAACAGCAGGGGTCACAGGTAACAGCAGGGGGCACGGGTAACACAAGGGGACACAGGTAACAGCAGGGGACATGGGTAACACAGCAGGGGACACGGTAACACGGCAAGGGGATGCTTCTAACCAAGCCTGTTGCTTTTGTGGTCCTGACAGCCCTGAGTCTGGTTCCGACTCCAGCAACCCTTGCTGCTGCCCTAGGTCTGCTCCCCTTCTTTCCAAGCCAGTGCAGCGTGGGACAGGCCGGCCCGGGGCTGGAGAGCGTTCAGGAGAAGCACTTGGCTACCGTGGGCGTCATAGAAGGGGGCCTCTCAGGGCCACAACCGTGTCTGCAGAGCTTTGCCAGCCTTGCTGCCAGGGGCCTGCAAGCCGTACAGCCCAGGCAGCCACCACAGAAGCAGCCAGCAGGAGCAGCATCAGAGGTAAGGACGCAGGCCAGCACCCATGTCTACCGTCATCCCTTGGGTCAGTGTGACTCCGGTGACTTTCTAACTCGAGGCTGTCCTGCTTGAGTTCCATGGAACAATCTTAACTTTTTAAACTTGAAAGGTAGTAATATACCTAAATTCTAGAAATATGGATTGCAAACTAGATCATTGCTACATCCAGGAAATGGTGATTTCTTCATGGTTTCCATATATGCCTCAGGAGTGAAGGAAACATTGCAATCTTCAAAACAAAAGACCCTGTTATTATAAACGTGCATCAGATCTCTTGCAGATGGGAAGGGGATGAGGTGATGAAGGGAGAGAGGAAGGGATGAGAAAAGACAGAATGAGGGTGATGCACACACACCAGCTGTCCCAGGTTGTGACCATTAAACCCTGCAGGTGTGCTGGTAAAAATAAAAATTGAGAGAAAAAATAACATACAAACCAAGAGGTCTGCATGGTAAGTCTTGCCACATTCCAGTTGGTATTAGCTTTATATTAACCTGAATCATGTCTTACTTTTACAATTTTTATGTTCAGAGAGTAAAATGGGAAAGATTTTTCCAGGAGAAAACGAGACACACTGAAGAATCAGACCATGTCTTCATGTCTTTATCTGTTGAAGAAAGGCTAGAACCCTCATACTTAACCAGTCCTACAGTCTAACAGCCATGTGATAAATTTTTGAGAGCTGTAATTTGTAGTCTTGTCCTCTACGTGTGTAGTTGTTTATTAAACTCACCCGTTTTGCTTGGTGTTACTTTTGGTACCAAAGATAAGTAAACTTTCCTTTGACCTTTAGTTATGGCCATATGATATAAAATAACAATCAGAATAATAAATGTTGATGGCTTTTTCAAGAAATGAGGTTTGAGATTGTTTTTTCCAGTGAAGATGAATTCTTTCAGCTTTAAATGAGAAGACTGTACAAGATACCGTTACCTCTATTTCACTTCTGACAGTTCTTTGGTTCTAGAATAGTTGTTTTTAAAAAAAACCAATTGAGACGATAACAGGTGCAATGCGATAATTTTAATTTTTAGTCCACACCCGTAAATATTTCCTAAGTTCCTATTGTCAGATCAGGCTACACAGGTCCTTATCACATGAGATTGGATGTGCCAGGAGTGACATCCCTTTGTCCCTTGTGCATCTGTCCCAGCCGCTCTTGCTAAGTGCTGATGCCTTTGAGAAAGAGGCCGCCTCTCAGACTCAGACCTCGCTCCTTGGAGAACCACCCAGAGAAATTCGGCTCAGCAGAAACCCATACCTGAACCTGGCGAGCGTGCTGCCCGGGGTGTGCCTGGCATGTAAGTGCACTCCCAGGGCTTGTGGGCCCCTCAGCGCCTCTGCAGTGAGTTTGGCTTTTGTAACTTACGAACCGGAAGCAAATGATGCCTGTTGGCCAAAGTGAGCCCCAAATCAAGACCCCACTCTTCTTTCTCTCTCTTTTTTTTTTTTTTTTTTGGTCTTTTTGAGACAGGGTCTTGCTATGAAGTGTAGGCTGGCCTTGAGCTCACTTTGTAGCCCAAGCTGGTCTCGAACTTGCAACGATCCTCCTGTCTCAGCCTCTCAAGTGCTGGGTTTACAGGCATAAGTCACCACACGTGGCAAGAGCCCACTGTTTAAGTGAGGAAAAAAAAAACACACTAAAATTAAGACTCTTGCATGAATGCTAGTCATGAGAAACACATTTAATAGTATTTCCTCAAGAGTGTGGTAACTTTATTGAATGCTTATTGAATCATGATGGAAAATTATGGGCTTAACTTGGCAGTAGCGTAATTCTTACATATTGAATCACTTCCTAAGCAACAGATAAATTCTTCTAAGTCATTGAGGATATCCAGAGTTCCTGGGTTCCCTAAAACACTGATTGCTAGTCAACAGATATGGGAGTCATTTACTTTTTCAGAGTACCTCTGGCCCAGGCATTTGATTAATGTAAATCCAAATTCGCTCAAGTACATTTATTTTTTAAAAATCACAAATGTTGCGTGCCCTCCAGCGTGGTGATGGGCTCCAGCATTTGTGGTCAGTGGTAAAAACTGGAAACCATTTTCATGTTTACCACCAGGGGAGCAGTTAAGCAGTTTCCTAGAGAATGCAGCACTGACTTTTCCAAATAACTGAAAGTTGTCTATACTTTGAATATGAAGAAAGGGCACAGTGTTCTGTTTTATGATGAACTATTTATGAAGTCTCTAATGCTGCTTTTCAGTGGGACCTGTATGACACAGTAATCCCATTTGCATTTATTTTAAGAATATTGCATATTCTTACAGGCACATACTTAACTACTTAAATGCTTAAAGTAAATCTGGGGACATAAATTCTGAACTGTTACAAAATAGGGAAAACAGGACTACCTGAAGAGAGATTAAAGTTGAATTTCACTTTTAATGGACATTTTCTATATTTACAAAGTATCATTTTGAACCCAAACATCGATTTGTATTTTTAAAAGCCAGAAGACAAATTAAATATGCTTTCACTATAATGTTATACATTGATCCAGGCTCAAAATCAATGACAGCTTATTGCATTAGCAAGAATATTCAGATTTTGTCAGCTTTATTTTACTTTTTGTCTTTTTGAGACAGGGTCTCACTATGCAGTTCAGGCAGGCCTTGAGCTCACTTTGTAACCCAGGCTGGTCTCAATCCTCCTGCCTCAGCCTCACGAATGCTGGGATTATAGGCATGTGCCAGCGTGCCCCACATCCTTATTTTAGAAATTAGGCATATTTTGAAAGTTTCCACAGCTGTTTTATCCATAGAGTAAGCTTCTGTTTTCTGTCTTCCCCAATGAATGAAATAGTACCACGTACCATAACGATTACTCCTGGGCCAGGTACATGTATGTACCCACCGAGGAACCCAGTGTGTGTGTAAGAGCAGATCGCGTGGTGAGTTTCCCGTTGCTTGTACTTGTAGTAAAGTAACCTGAATTGAGTGGCTTTTGTCCTCAGCTGCCGCTGGTCAAGTCACCCTGCAGACGCCTGGCCTGGTCAGCACCATCCTGGACAAGTGTGCCCCTTCCTGTCCGCCCTTTGGGGATTCTGCCCAGGTAAGCGGTTCTCGGGCTCTGAGGATCTCGGGGAGGCCGGGTCAGCTGCTGCGGGGTACTCTGAACCAAGCCAAGGCCCGTCTGGTGTTTCCATGGGAATCTCACAGGGCAGGGCTCTGCAGGTGCTGCCTCCGCTCACTGTGGGAACTGGGGCTGGGTTCCCGAGGAGGCTTCCTGTTGCTCTGCACCAGCTCACCCTAGTTGTCTCAGCCGGCTGCCCGCACTGTCCAGCTCATCCCGTCTGTAAGCGAGGTTTCACTGGAACACAGCTCGCACTGCTGGGCCCGTTTCCTGTGCTGTGAAGGACGTGGGTACTGTGACTGCCTGGTGTGGCCTGGGGTGAATCTTTGCCATCTGACCACACAGAGCAGCTGCTGGTCCCGGGCTCAGGTGGCCATGCACTTCGATGACCACACTTCCGGGGCTGGCTTTGAAGCCATCAGCAGCCATCGACCTGAGAGCCATAGGGGACTTATTAGAAACCCAGCAGACACTGGAGCGCAAGCCATGTGCTGGCAGCCTGCACAGCCCACACCCACCTTCAGATCAGCTGAATCCAAGGACAAGGGCGCTGCGCAGGTAAGCGGTGACACTGTGCTCCAGGCTGGGCTGCGCCGGGACTCAGCATGTGATTTCCTGTGGCCCCTTCTCCTTGGCTCCCTCCTAGCAGGAGAGCACCAGTGTCCCCTTTAGTGCAGTGTGACCGTGTCATCCCCAGAGTCCCACAGGAGCGTCCCTGGCCTCTCCTGGGAGCAGCTTCTGAGCACTTGGCCGTCAGGGGCCCCCCTCCAATTTCATGATGACTCTGCGGCCTTGTGCTCTGTGACACACTTAGCAGTGCAGCCCCACGTGAGTTCACGTGAGCTGTCGCCGCCCAACTGTGCTCTTATGATGGAGCGCTGGGGACACCCCAGCTGCACAGAAGCTGGACATGGGCAAAGCAGAAGCGAGGCTCTCACAGGCCTGATGAGGCAGAGACTCCGGCCGGCAGAGCCCTAGGGGGCAGCGGCACCATTCAAGCCAGAGAACCTGGTCACAATGATGCCCCCCAAGCATCTGCTCGTCCATTGAGAGCCCAGCTCTGTGCGCTCACATGTGGAGAAAAGGCATGGGTGATGGCGTCACCTTCATATTCACACCAAGCAGAGGCTGAGGGTGTCACTGGAGATCTGTGATGTCATTCACAAATAATGCGTCGGTGCAGACACCATTCCTCAGGCTGTCTCATATTATGCCAGGAGACGCAGTGCAAATACTAAAGCCACAAAGAGCAGTGTGCAAACACGTGGGAAATGTGCCATAATGTATTAATTTATAGCATTTGCGAAATGTTGTCCTACACAATTGCTATTTTATTGTTCTTTTATAAATTACAGAACAAGAGTTGCTTTCACAAGCAGGGGCACACTCCATTTTTAAAATTTAGTTTCATGTATGTCTTAAGATTCAAAACTGTTTCTGGCGTGACGTCTTAGTTCGTGTTTGAAGTGATTCATGTTGACATCAGCAGCTCTGGTCCCCAGATTCCTGGGGTGAGTGGTGTGAGTTGCGGGTGGGAAGAACCTCCCCTTCCACACGTGAGGAGTTCTGCTGGGGAACCTCCGTACCCCTCACTCCCTCCCACCTCTTGCTTTTAAAGCAATCTTAGTATTATGGTACGGTAACTGGAAAAAGGGGGTGATTGGAGAGGAGTTGCTCCTACCAGTCCCACTGCCAGAGAGGAGGTTAAAAAAAAAGGACCCCTTGGGGCTGGGGATTTAGCTCAGCGGCGTAAGCGCCTGCCTTGCAAGCAGGCAGTCGTGAGTTCGATCCCTGGTACCGATAAAAAGGAAAAAAAAAGACAAAAAAAAAAAAGGAGCCCACACTTGTGGTTTGTTTCTAACACTTGCTGTATGCATTGCAACATAAGCATTTATTTATTTTTATTTTCTGAATGACGCTTGAGACTGAGTCTGCAGTCTTGGTAAACATGAGTTTTAAATTTTCCCCTGCATGACACCAGTGGACAGGCCTAAGGGTAAACAGTCTTCTCAAGTTCACAAGGTCAGAGAAGAGCTGTTCTCCTTCCGGAGCCAACCTTCTTTGCATTCTAAGGAGAAATTTCCACAGGCACGGAAGCAGCATCTCATACAAACTAGGAGCATCAATTTCCATGCATAAAAAGGAGGCGATGCCTCAGGTCACAACAGAGAACCTTTCTTGTCCTCGTCGGGGGCCAGGAAGGTTTATATTTGCAACCCCATGGAGAAGTTACTGGAATTCTAGTGAGTTCATTCCAACCTACCACTTCCAGTGCAACCCAAAGCGATAATAAAGACACTGAGACATGTACAGTTGTGGGGAGCCGAGGGTCGTAAGTCCAGCCGAGATGGGGTTCACCAGAACAAAGGCCTCAACCTAGGGTCTAACCTGAGCTTTATTGATTCTCCATAAGGGGCATGGTTCGGGATGAGTGACAGTGAGAGTGGCGGGAACTACATGACCACCATGAGCTGGGCAGGAGGAGGTCTGATTTCACCTCTGCAGAAGGCAAGAAACGCAGAGAGAGCGATCTGGGCAACACAGCAGAGGTTGGTGCTTCTGCTCTGATGCACGGTCCTGTCTGCCCTGGGAAGTCACCCCCTCTTCCTCTAGGTTCAGTCCTAGCCCACAGCGTGGAGCACGGCTCTTCACATATCTGGGGGTCCTACCACTGACCTGCTGCCTTGCTCCAGGGGTGACACATCAGCTCCGCAGCCAGCCCAGTCCACACTGCTTAGCGCCCACTGAAGGGACAGAGAAACAGCCCGGCCAGCGCTGCACAGATCAGGACCTGGAGACAAGGCCAGGCTTATCCAGGATGGAGATGGCTGCTCTTCTTCTCATGGAGGGTCAAGGAGAGTGTCTGGGTGGTCCCCACTATCACAAGTGGATAGAACAATTTCTATTCAGATCTAGAAACATGTTTGAAGTGGGCTGCTTGGCCTTCCGTGCTGGTAAAGTTGTATCACAGCTTCCCCGCAGGGGCAGCTATGCCACCAGCCAACAGGAAAGCAGAGCTGCCCTGCAGCCCTGAACTGGGACCAGAACAAACAGGCTGCAGGGACTCGGCCCTGAGGGAGGGACCTCGCCACGAGACATCACTGCCCGGGGCCATGAAGGAAGCCTTGGTCCTGTAGATGGGAAGACCCAGGGCAGATTTCAGGGGGCACCAAGGCCATAAATAAAAGAGCACCCACAAAAGAGAGGGTCATGCAGTTGGGAGCCTCAAAACTCCATATGGAAACTCGACTCCACTACATACATGGCCCTGCACTGCCCCGGGACCAGGAAACTCGGGCTGAATGGACAGCCTGGACTCCTACAACAGACGCCAGTACTGGGCAGTTCTCACGCACAGCCTTGGTGAAGAAACCCGGCCACCACTGAGGAAGCAGCAAGCTGAGACCCACGACAGAGAGAAAGCAGTGACCAGGAGGGACCCCAAGATGGCAGGCTTGGTGCTGTCACAGCGATGATAAAAACACCCAGCGACCTCAAGTCACAATGGATAGATGGGGAATTTCAGCCCAGAAATAAACAGTTTTAAAAACTGAATAATTCTAGAACTGAAATGATATTGATATTGATATTAAAAAACATTAGATAGATGGAGCAGAAGATTGGAGAAAATGGAAATCAAAAGATTCAGGAAACATAAAAACATAAAAAGCAGCAGTTCCATTGGAAGAACACAAAGAAAAGAGACTGACAACCAATGAACACATTCTCAGGGACCTACATAAAATACAAACGGCCTAAAATGCATTACAGTCTATTCCTGACTCATGTTCAAACACCAAAAAACTGGAGAACTGAACATATTTTTCCCATAAGAAATAAGACTTTTGAGGTCCCAAAAATTGCACATACAAATTCATTTTCCCAGGCCTTTAACCAGTCTAGTGGTGGCTTCTTTCTTGGGCTCTGTTGTGGTTCTGTTTTCCTCTCAGCTTTACTGCTGTCACTAACTTTCTCTGGAGCCATGGTTACGATATTGTACACAAATAAAGCACAACAGTGACGAGGCCAGAGATGCAGCTCAGTGTCACAGCGAGGACCTGGCGAGCGCGAGGTCCTGAGTTTGACTTGCAGTCCCAAAAAGAAAAACACAAAAGCAGCCCGAGTGTTTGCCCACAGTGACACAGCCCTGTCGCTCTCTGTGTCTGCGGTGAGACAAGCGGTGAGCAAAGCTACAAGCACCGGGTGGACTTTTCCTGAACTTTGCTGTTTGCATAGTGCAGAGCTGGAGCCATTCACGCTGCAGTATCACTGGGGGTTTGGAGAGAAGAAGGAGAAATGGGCGGAGCACAGGAGAAAAATATTCGGTGAACTGGGAAAAACCGTGATGTCTCCACAAGTCACTTCAAAACCCCTGCAGATCTAAAGTCAGAGCCTCTCCTGCAGGGCAGGGCAAGGCATGGCAGGGCCACCACCGTCCTTGATGCACTGGGAGCCAGAGGACCATATGGAAGCCCGTGTCCCCTCCCACTCCTCGGTCGGATGGCATCAGCGGTCCGCAGGGAAGGATGGCTGCTCTGCACGGGAAACATGAGCCCACCTCAGCCTTGCCAGGCTCTGAGGTTAATTCATCCTGGTCCTAAGTGTAGACACTAAGCCATCGATGGTATCAGCACAAACTAAACCGGGAGCTCCAGCTCTTCTGCAGAAAAGCACCACGAGCACATGAGGGCTGGGGCTATCTGTGTGGAGTGTTTTAAGGCCAAAGACGTTTGTGCATGAGTTGTGTTTTCCAAACTAAGACCTTGGCACTCGGGTTCATGGATGGCCCAGTGCGTTTGATGAGTCAGTGGCGTTGGGTTGCTGTTCAGATGCTCCTCTCACCAAACGTCGTCCCCGCCACCCCAGGGACCATGTCCTGCAGCGGCCCTGGGCGCTCTGTCCAGAGCTGTGGCTCTGTGTCCTCTTCCACAGTCAGTTGTTTCCAAGAGAAAAATGAAGAAGGGAAGATGGAAGGAGAGAGGGCCAATACACAAGAGGAAAAAGTAATGAACACGAACATCCACGAAGATGCCCAAGCATGGACTTACTGAAGACACTTTTTCCAGCTCTGGGGCCTGAACTCCAGACCCTTGCACATGTGAGGTGAGCTGTGTCTCCAGCCTTTTTAATGTTACTTTTGAAACACGGTCTCACTAAATTCTCTGGTTGGCCTGAATTTGTGATCCTTCTGCCTCAGCCTCCTGAATAATCTGGGATTTCAGGGGACAGCAAACCATGCTAAGATAGACAAATGTTTAAAATATCTTTAAAGAATAAAAGGAAATCACATACAAAAGACTAAAAGAAAGTGTAACAGTAATATCTCATGAGCAATACCAATAAAGAGAAGGAAATTAGAAGAATCAAGTGGAAACTTTGAGTTTAAAAATGAAGTGCATAGATTTTTTTTTTTTTGTACCAAGGATCAAACTCACAACCTCACACTTGCCAGGCTGGCGCTTATGCCACTGAGCTAAATCCTCGGCCCTAAGTGAACAGATCTGAACACAAAGAATCAACAGACTGCACTGCAGGGCAGTTGGGACCATGCAGCCTGAAAAGCAGAAAGAAAAAGGAAGAAAACCCAGCCTAACTGTAGGCATGGATGGGGAGAGGTTCACACACACACACACACACACACACACACACACACACACACACACACGGCTGAGTAGGGTGTAAATGAGGCTCCTGCTTTGCTGGAAGCCAGCAACTGCTCCAAGTGTGAAATGCCACATGACTGAGCCTTGCTGAGCATGCATCTACACAAGTCTGCACACCGAGCTCACTGCTGCAGCAATGGGCAGGAAACGGCATGGGGCCCCGCGGTGACACACGAGTGAGACACAGGTCCGGGCAGGTCCTGCCACATCAGGAGTGGGTCTTGCACAGGCCTGGACAGGGAGCGAGCCCCAAACGCCCCGCAGAAGCCGCAGAGGAGTGGGGAGATGCAGCTTCCCGGGTCGCACGGAGGGGATCTGGGGGCCGCAAGGGTGTAGGAGTCCTCTCTGGGGATAAAAACCCGGAACCAGACTGTGACAGCCGTACAACTTGGGAAATCAGCAGTGGGCGGGTCCGTGCCATGGATGGATCAGCGGTCACCGAGCCGGTGAGGTCAGCGTTGCGGTCCGGTCCAGCGCCGCCACCGAGCTGCAGGGGTCACGGGCTGAGCCTGGTGAGCGCGGCCGTCGGGGGTCACCAGGGACTCCGCGTGGGGACCGGGACAGCTGCGGCGGGCACGGCGTCTGGCTGACACCGGAGAGCACAGCTCTGCTCCTGCCGTCCAGGCAGGCGAGCCGGCCCTGGCGGTGCACGCGATGTGCCCGGCGTCGCCCAGCCCGGAAGCTGCGGGATGCCAATGAGGCCAGCAGCGGGGCACAGGATGGGACCCCAAAGCTAAGCCAACGCAAACCCCTTCGTCCAGGGCCCGATGCTGCCACCTGGCGGCCGAGTCGCGCAGCTGCACGGGATGGATCAGAACCCGCTGTCTTCCCGGCATTAACTTGGAAATTACTTTTTAGCAATTTTGTTTGAAAATTCAAATTAGGGAAAACGCACTTAAAAGTACCTGTTTTACAGTCTTTCCGCTGTCAGATCAGTCTTCTCACTGTTAAAAAAATCAATAAAGAGTAAGACACGGCATAAATAGATCTCAATTCAGCCTGGTTTTTCTCTGCACTTCGGTTTTTAAAAGTGTTTACTAAGCACTCCCGATGCGTAACTCGGGGAGCTGGGCATTCGCACCCGTCGGTCACCCTCTGAGTGGGTCGGCAGCCCCAGAGGATGGGTTACTCAGTCCGAAGTCAGCGTGTAACACTGCGCCCACGAAGAGGAGAGAAAGCAAAACGAAATGGAATTGGGGTCATCGTGTGTATGGAGCATCTTCACGTCACAAAGTGAGACCTTGGCTTTAAAACATTTTTTAATGATGAGAGGAAGAAAAGTATTTTAAGCTAAAACGCCAGAGCCGTTTCCCACAGAAGCCCTCGGTTGACTCCAGGCTCACCTGTCCTCACTGCGGTTCTCCTGCCACTACGTGACACTCGGCCTGCAGGGTGCTGCCCTGCTGGGATGTCCTCCATTGAAAGTGCGAGTCCCTAGCCTGGATGGGAGAGCCGGGGTGCAGGAGGGCTCGGGGTCCATGTGTGCTGGGCGGCCAGAGGAGAGGAGAGCAGTGCTAACTAAGGAGGAGTCTCCTCGATGTCCCCTGCAGGCTGTGACATGAGCTGCCCAGCAGGCACAGCTCGAGGCAGATACCTGGGGCCAGGGGCAGTCGAGGGCATGGCAGGACCAGGAGGCTGCAGGGCCACAAGCACAAGAGGACCATGTGACAACTGTCCACCTCGGCCTCCCAGCCAGAGGCCAAGCCGGATTCCTGGCTATCGGCCCCTCCCCTGCGTCTGTCCCCAAACCCAGGCTGCACCTGGAGCCCAGTGCCACATGGCCTCAGTCATCCTGTCCTGGCTCCCACCCTACAGGCACACAAACCCGGCTATGCGGGCTCTTATCCTGCATGGGCCCCTGAGCCCACAGCACATCCTCATGGACAGGGTCAACTCTGGTTCTTAAGAGTGGTGGTCACCATTGGCTCGGAGACAGTTGCAGTTTCTGCCATGACACTGTGGGGCACTGGCCATTGGCCCTGCCTGCCCTTGGCCACTGCGACTCCCATCTGCATGTGTGCCTGGCACACAGCAAGCACAGGAAGGGGAGTGTGGGCTCCCCCCACCGCCACTGTGGGAAGCAGCTGCCCATGTCTGGGCCGGCGTGGGGGCAGAGCTGGAGCTGGGTCATTTCTGCACCCCACACCATCGTCATCCTGACTTCTGTGCACGCCACCTGCCTGGGGCCTGGCGTTGCTCTTCCTGGAGGACTGTGCCATCTTTTTGAGACAGGGTCTCACTATGTAGGTTAGGCTTGAACTCACTTTGTAACCCAGGTTGACCTTGAGCTCACTTTGTAGCTCAAACTCCAAGGATCCTCCTGCCTCAGCCTCCCGAGTGCTGGAATGACAGGCATGCACCACCATACCCAGCTCACCTCTCCTTTCTACGCTGGTCCTGCCCTTCTGCCCAGCAGCAACCTCTCCTCAGCCTTGGGCTAGCTTGGAGCCATCTGCCGAGCAGTGTCCCAAGGTCACTTCTTGCCGTCAGGCTCCTGTGACACAGGGCCTCACCTCCACCTGGCCTGTGTGCAACCAACGGGGCTCACATGAGATGCACAGAGCGCCTTTCCATACCTTTGATGTTCAGCCTGGACCACGGGATTTACACCAACTTAAAGCTGGGTGCTTCCTTCCACACGCCTCTCAGGTACACTCAGGCTGTCACTACCACAGCCCACCTTTTTTTTTGGCCAGTGTCAGATTTATTTTTAAATTGTTAGCAAGTTCATCCAAGATACACTTTGAAACAATGCCCATACTGGCAACAGTAACTTTTTTTTGCAGTGTCTCTTAATTTGCACTTTCTTTGTATTGAGTCTCTGAGAAGTCATGCAGTGTGTAAGCCCGGTGTTTGATTTACCGCACCAGCATGGCCTCAGGTGCACCAGGTTCCTACAGGAGACTCGTCTACCCTGCTTTCAGGCAGAGGGGTCCTGCACCAGGGAAACACATCTCTTTACCGTTCACCTGCTGACGGACACATGGGCCATCTGCACGGTTTCACTAATATTGGTTGTGTTGCTATAAACCTGGGAGTGCGTGGACCACTGTAATATGATGTCTTTAACTCTTTTGGGAAGAATCCTGGAAAGGGCATAACTGGGTCAAATGGAACCGCTAGTCTCAGTGTTTTGAGGAATCTCCGTACTGATTTCCACAGTGGTTGTACCCATTTAGATGCCCATCTGCGTAGAAGGGCTTTTTCCTTGCAGCCTTGCCAGCATGGGTTGTTACTTGATTTTTGATGACAGCCATTCTTGCTGGAGACGGAAGCTCAGGGTTGTTTTAATCTGCATTTCTGTAATGGCCAGTGATGTTGAACATTTTTTCAAGTCTAGTAGTACCTCGGTTCACAAACTTGTTTTACAGTTTTGGGGACAATGGGGTGTTTGTGTTAGCGGGAGGAAGCTGGCTGCAGTTGTATTTGTCTCCTGATACGACGTTGTGCACGGAAGCAGAATTTTGTGAGGTACTTTTGAGAACAGCAGCGTTCACGAACTGAGGTAATTTTGCACTTATTAGCCATCTGTATTTCTTCATCTGAGAAGTGTCTTCATTTCAGATGCTCGTTTTCTGATTGGGTCTTTGTGTTAGGGGGTCTAGTTTTTTAAATTCTTTATGTATTTGAGGTATTAGTCCCTTGTCTGAAGAACAGCCAGTGAAAATGTTTTCCTACCTGTTGCCTGCCTTCTCCCTTGGTGACTTCCTTCCCTGTGCAGCAGCTTGGTAACTTGATGTGATGCTGTTTGCTGCTGCTGGGCGTTATTTCTTGTGTCACGGGAGTTCTGTTCATAAAGTATTTGACTACCCCCGTGTCAGAAGTTCTACCTATTTCTTCTTCCAGCAGATTCAGTGTTTCTGTCCTGATGTTTAGATCTTTGATCCACGTTGATTTTGCTTCAGTGCACGGTGAGAGACGTGCTTCCCCTCCGGCGTGTAGACAGCCCGTCTTCCCGCACATCAGTTAAAGAGGCCGTCTTCCCTCCAGTGAAAGGTCTGCTCCCTTTGTCAAAGATCAAGCATGTGTGGAGCTGTTCTGCCGTCCTCTGTTCTGTCCCACTGACCCACAAATCTGGTGTTTGGGTTTTTTGCCAATACCATGCTGTTTTTATCACTCAGCTTTGTACGATTTAAAGCCCAGGAATGTGATACCGCTCACCCCCCTGTTGCTTTTGGTGCTCTGGGTCTCTTCTGGTTCCGTATGAAGTTTAGAATTATTTTCTCTGTGAGGAATGTTATTGATATGTTGACTGAAGTGTGTTAAGTCCGTTGAATCATTTTGGAAGTGTGGCCATTTGACTACATTCCTTCTGCCTGTCCCGGAAGGGGAGAGGTCTTTCCACTTTCTGATGTCCTCTTCAGTCTCCTTTTTCAAAGTAGTGTGCTGTTCTCTGTAAAGGTCTTTGACTTCCTGGGTTAGGTTAATTCCTGAGTATTTCAGTTTTATTGATGCTGTTGTGAAAGTTGTTTCCTAACTTCTCTGTTGGTGGTTTTGTTACTGGTGTACAGGCATACTATTCGTTTTTTAATGTTGACTTTGTATCCTGATGTGCTACTGAATTTGGTTATCAATTGTTGGGCTCAGAGATTTCTGGGGGAGTCTTTTATGTAGAAGATCATGTCTTCTGCAAATAATGATAATTAAATTTCTTTCTTTCCTATCTCAATATCTTTCATTTCTTTATCTTGCCTAATTGCTTTGGCTGGTATTTTAAGAACTGTATTGAACAGAAGTGGTGCTAGAGAAATCCTTGTCTGTTCCTGATTTTGTAAGGAAAGCTTTTAGCTCCTCCATTTAGTGTGATGGTGACCATTGGTTGCCATAGATGCCTTTTTATAATATTGATGCTAAAACCTTTTATTACTATTTTTGAGGGTTTTTTATCATGAATAGATGTTGGACTTTGTCAAGTTCTTTCTCTATGTCTACTGAGATGATCATATTGTTTTTGTGTTTGCTCCTATTTCTGTGGTGAATTGCATAGGTGTTTGTGTAATGTAAACCATCCATGCAACCCTGGAAGGAATCCTGGTTGGTCATGGTGTATGACTTTTTTGATGATTTGCTGCATTGTTTACCAGCATCATACTTGTAGCTCTTTTTTTTTTTGGTTGAGTCCTTTTCTGGTTTTGGAATCAGGGTAACACACGCTTCCAAGACTGACTTTGGGACTATTGCTTCCCTTTTGGTTTCATTATAGAGTCTGAGGAGTGTGGTATTAGATCTCTGAAGAACATGCAGACTCTGGTAGTGACTCTGCCAGGCTATCTGGGCTTTTCTTAGTGGGTAGCTTTCTTCTCCAGTCTCACTGACTGATATTGGAATACTCAGGATTTTTATATATTCTTGGCTCGGCTTTGGAAGTTCATGTGTATCTAGGAATCTTTCTTCTGAATTTCCATTTTCTTAGGAATACAGGCTCTTCAAGTAGTTACCACTGATCTGCTGCCGTTTGGCAGAATCCATTGTGATTTTGCCGCTGTCATTTCTAACTGCATGCATTTGGCACTTTTCTTTCCTTATTTTGGTAAAATTGGCCAAGGGTGCAACTATTTTGTTGATTCTTTCAAAAAACCAACTCAATTCATTCTTTGTTTTTTTAGATGCAGTTTAATTTCTTCTCTGATCTTTGTAATTTTCTTCCTTGTACCAACTTTGGATTTGGATAGTCCTTATTTTTCTAGAACTGTTAGGTGCATTAGGTAATTTATTTGAGCTTGCTTTATTTTCCCGATGTACACATTAACTTCTACAAACTTCCCTCTTAGGACTGCTTTCATAGGTTCTGATGCGTCATATCAGTGTTATCACAGATTGAGGAACTAGTTTCTTCCATGATTTTGTGTCACCCATTGATTATTCAATAGGGTATTGTTTAATTTTCATATATTTGCATAATTTCTGTGGTTCTTTTTGGGAATATTTTCTAGTATCATTGCACTGTGATCTGATAATATGCATGGGATACTTCTGATTTTTTTTTTTTTTTTTTTGCATTCACTTAAGCATACTTTATAGGCTCTGTTTTGGAGAAAATCCCCTGTATTGCTGAGAATGTGTGTTTGGTTGTTGGACAGAACACTCATTATACATAACTATTAAGCCCATTTGTTTCAAGGTTTGATTCAACTCTGGTATTTGGTTTTTGTTTTTTGTCTAGTTGATCTGTTAGTGTCAGTATTGAGATTTTCCCATCACAGTTGCAATGGTGTTTATCTGACTTCACATCAAGTAGTGTTTGATGAATTTGGGTGCACTGATATCTGATGCATGTTATAGTTGTTATCTCTTCCTATTGAATTGTTTCCTTAACTATGCAGTGGCCTTCTCTTCTGCTCAGTTATGATACAGGTACTCTTGCTTTCTCCCATTGTGCAGAATGTGGCTTCCCCTCTGTGACTTTTAATCTGTGGGTTTCTTTTAGTATTACATGTGTTTCTTGCATACTGCATACTTTGGGTTTTGTTTCTTGGCCCATTCTGCCAGTCTGTATCTGTATCTGTTGGTGGGGGACTGCGGCCATCACAAGGAGGGTTGGCACTGTGTGTCACTCACCGGGACTCATGGTGCTGACGCCTCTGTCTCCTGCTAAGTTGTACCCGAGAATTTTTTTAACGCTGGCTTGGGTCATGAATTTCCTGCTTGCTCTTGTCATGGAAATAGCTTATTTGTCCATCAGCTTTGAAGGAGAGTTGCAGGATACGTAAGTCAGGATTAGAAGTTACCTTTTAAGGCTTACAACATCACACTGGAAGCCTGCCTTGCCTGCAAGGTTTGTTAAGCAGTCTCGGTAATTCTGATGGGTTTACCTTTGTGTGTGCTTTGCTACCCTTGTCCAGTAGTGTTGAAGGTTCTGTCCTGTGGCATCTTCTGGTACCTAGGTGTAACGTGGTAAGGAGAGGATCCTGTGCTCATGGTTATATATATGGATTCTAAAGGGCTCACTTACCTGTAGGTTTCTTTCTCTATATTTGGGGAGTTTTCTGCCATTATTTCTGTGAACAGATTTTGGTTTTCTGTTTGGTTTGTTGAGACAGGGTATACTGTGCGGTTCAGGCTAGGCTTGAACTCACTATGTAGTCCGCACTGACCTCAAACTTGCAGCAGTCATCCTGCCTCAGCCTCCTGAGTGCTGAGATTACAAGCATGTGGCACCATACCTGGCTAATAGGTTTTAATGTAGTGCATATTGTCTCATTTTCTGCTTATTTCACTTGTCTTACTTTGTACCATCTAGCAGCAGCTGGATCAAAAAGTATCCACTTTCTTATTGCTATTTTAAGGTGTCTCAGTAGTTGGGTCTTTGAAAGCATCCTTGCCTTCTAGTTCTAAAATTGTCTTCGCATTGGTCACTTCTATGGCCTTACTTTCAGTAGAACTCTTAATTTCCTGGATTTCTGATTGACTCATGACTCATTCTTTGCTAGACTGGTCATCCCTGTGTTGTGCTGTTTCGCTTGGCATCTTATCGGTGTGTTCCGAGAGCCCCTGCATTACTTTGGCTGGGAGTCCCATCGCCCGTTTACTCAGCCCTTCTGTGGCGTGCCAGTGCCTCTCACCTGCTCCTGCGTCCTCCGTCCTCCGTCCTCCCAGGTAACATGAGTGCGTGGCTCCCGCTGTTCTTGCCCTTGAAGTGCCCAGGACTGTTTGCAGGTAGGTGAGGATTTGGGAGGCACCGCGTTGCTTGTCTTACATGTCTATTGTTTTGTTCTGTTCTCTGTATGGCTTCGCTTCGAGACACAGCTCCTCAGTGGTGTGTTTTGGGCATGGCTAACCGTAGTCTGCCTCAGCCCCAAGGCCTGAGCACCGCAGTTATCTTGGGAGGGGAATGACCCACGTCCTCTGGGGATTACATGCCACTATTTCCAACGTCACAAATGTTGTCTGGCGGTTAGCTGAAGGAGAAAACCCACTGGTAGCAGCAAGTATATGACTCTGTCAAGCAAATCAGCTACAATGACGTTGCTGAAGATAAACTTGGTTTTAAGATTAACACATCTTAAAACCAATTATGTCAGGAGAAGGAAAAAAGAAGGGAAAAGGAAAAATACACATATAAACACACGCACTGGAGTTTAGTTATACTACTAATTGCTATTAGTTCAGTGAAGAAAAGGTTTGTGCCTACATTGTTTGATCAATTTTTCATGCCTATATCTTATATTATGAGCAACTACTTTGAAGATAACAATATGCAATGTGTTAACCATTGTCTCTTCTAATGTCTTGTTTTGAAATTGTGTGCCATTTCTTTAAAAAAAAAAAACAATTATGTACCACCCTGAACCCTTAAGAAGAAATCAACTGTGGTGTAAACATTAAAACCACCCACACATACTTACAGCTAACGTGTACTACATGTGAAAGGTGTTATCTCCACTAACAGTAGAAAGTAATTCAAAAGTTATTTTACAATTAATGATCCAAAGATTAACAATGCTTTATAGCAATAAGATTATGGCTTTGGAACAGGGCAGTACAAGAGAAAAATCTGACACCTTAAACTGTGTGAGGAGACAGAAATGGGCCAGAGGAGCGTAATGGGGAGCAGCAGGACATTTAGAGGACTGGGTAATGGAAAATGGAAGATGAAAGAAAAGGAGGAGGAAAAAACTGAAGAGTAAAAGAAGCAAACAGAGAAAAATTAAAAGAAAAAAGTAAAAGAAAAAGGGCCTAGATACGGCCCAGCGGCACAGCGCCTGGCTGCTAAGCACCAGGTCCTGAGTTGGAGTCCCAGTACAAAAAAAAGAAAGAGAAAGAGAAAAAAGAGAAAGACATAAATAATAAGGAAAAAGGACAAAGGGAAATTCCCCAAATCCCAGTAAACTTGTAAAGAAGAAAGAAAAAACAGAAACAAAGCAAAACGACACACACGCATTTTTCCCTGTGGTCCTGGCCGCTGGTTTTCCTCTGGGGCTGTGTCCCTCCCCACACTGGTAAAGATGGAGGCCAGTCAGCGCCCCGACCTGTGCAGGAGGCAGCACCGCAGGCAGTAGGATCAGGGCAAGGATGCCTCGGGCTGGCCTGGCCTCTGGCCCCGGGGTAGGCCCGTGTACCTCAGGCTGCCCCTTTTGGGGTCACTTTCCAGTCCTTCTCGGTCACTGTGGGAATGTGACATGGGGGTCCAGAGCTGATGCCTTCCCCAGGCTATACTGCATCCCGGTTGGAACCCTGCACCCCGATCCAGAGCTGTCCTGCCCACATGCTGTCCCCAGGGCTGAGGCAATGCTTGGTCTGGAGTCGCTCACAAGCTGCCTCTGTGGACGGGCTCTCCCACTCTCCTGCAGGTCCCAGGGCCACCGGCCCTTTCCACAGCCACACTCCTCTCAGGCCTGCCAGGTCCCCGGTGTCCCAGTCTCTGCAGGCTCAGGAAGGCAAAAAGACCCTGCCGTTGGCTGGCGAGTCCCCTCTCCCCCCACTCCTGTGGCTCCAATTCTGTCCAGTGCCCCTGGTTCCCAGGGATCTGCTCCCCAAGTCAGTAGCCCCAGAGCTGCTTCTGAACCCGAGGGGCCAGATGTTCTGGTTCAGACCCTGTCGTTTTCCTGTGGTCTGTCTCCGAGCTGTGGATGCTTCCTTCTCTTGATTCCCGGTTTCCATTCCTTGTTGTCCCCTCCAGAGCTGTGGTGGTGGTGGACTCCATCACAGCCAGCAGCTCCCTGGCCAACCCACCATTGGCTCAGCCTTTAACCCCGCTCTGCTCTCCCCCAGGTGTCCCCCCTGCGGACGGAGAAGCGCAGCTCGGCCTATCTGCTCCCCAGCCCTGAGGCAGCGGGGGACGGAGGGGAACGGGCCGGCCAGGGCATGGCTGTGCGCTACGTGGAGACCTACCTGAAGAAGAAGCGCGTGTCCTGAGTGTGGGCGCCTGCCAGGCAGTCTTGGCTGCCCGGCGCTGCCTTGTCTCCCACCCCAAAGGCCACAGCCTCCGGAGGGTCCGATCCGGCTCCCTGCCACGTCCCAGAGGCAGCGGGAAGGAGAGCTTGGCCGAAACCACTTCGTGTGCACGTGACTGTCACTTCCAGCTCTCTGGAGAAACTGCCACAACTGTCCTCGTGTCAGCACCAGGGGCCATCGTGACACCGTGTGTGAAATCTGAAGCAATAAACGGGAAACAGCCATCTCCTCAGCCTTAGAATAACGTCTTGTAAGCTGGGCGCACCTGAGTGTGCTTCCCCCAGTGGAAGGCCACGTGTGGTGCTCAGAGCTGTTCCTGTAATGGGGTGCGTGTGTGTGTGCATGTGTGTGAGAGAACCACCCGTGGGGATGGCACCCACACTCCTCTGTGACCCCCCACCAACTGGGTGCCTGGGAGACAGCGGGGTATTGCAGGGGTAACTGGGGTGACCTGTACAGGGCTTGGCAGACACCCTGGGGCCCACTTCGCCCCACCACTGCCTTCAAGCAGCTTTCTAGGCAAGGACAGTCCGTTCCCAGCGTTGGCGGGGCACCTACAGCAGCAAGTGTCTGTGAGGCTGCCTTCCGGCCCAGTTCTGGGGCTCCAGTGCTGAGTGCGGCCAAGCCAGGACTTTTGGCCACTGCCCTGCCTCTCCTTTCACCTCAAGACCCACCTTAACTTCTGGGACAGACTTGTCCGTGGCAGGGACACAGGTTTCTGCGTGTCATAGGGTGACAAGGAATGGCCTCAGATGGTTGGCTGCCATGCCACTGGTCCGTACAGCAGTCAGCACGCAGGTCCGAGCCAGCTGGCGCTCCTGGGCAGAACCTTACTCTGCTTTGTCTCCAGGGTCACAGCAGGCTAAAGGTGCCAGCCTGCCTCTCAGTGTGCCTCTGACATCACCATTTTCTTAAGACTGGCATCAAACTCATGAGCAGCCTCTCGCCACCTGGGGATTCTGTGCTAGGGGTGGAATGGAGGGGAGTCTGGGCTCTTGGTGACCCCAGTCCGTGGGTCCAGCTCGTTAAAAAGACCTTGCCATCTTGGGGCACACCAAACTGGACTAGGACGGAGTTCTCCTGCCTCACTGAGGACACCGAGCTGGCACGCATGCTCTGTGCCTCGTGAAAAATCCCCTTGGTCTGATTCACATGTGGACACCTACAGGGGACAGGGCAGCTATGGAGCTATTCGGGGCCCGTTTCTGCGCATCGCCTCCCTTCGAGTGGCAGCAGCAGGAGGCGGCAGGTCCTGCATGGGCGTGGTGGCCCTGTCCTAGCCCTGTTTCCTGTCCCTTGTGGCTGTCAGCAAGTGGAGGACATTGGACTGTGACACAGGCATGAGGCTGAGTACCTGAGGGGATTTCAGTCCCAGCACACGTGGACTCACTGCCCGTCTGGCCTGCACCCACCGTCCCATGATACAGTGGGGACTTGCAGAGGGAGAGGGTGGGTGACAGGGCCACAACCCAGCTGCTCTCAGAGGTCCGTCCTGTTGTTTCCGTGTGAGCGAACTGTCTGGGGTGCTGTGAAAGTGAATGCTTCACACTGAAAGCCACGTGCAGTGAAGTCCTCGGTACGTTTATTTGTATAAAGAGTAAACAAAGTGCATACAGAGTGGCCACAGGTTTGACACAGAGGAGCTTAGAGGCAGGGAACCGGGACCGAGCTAAGAGGCGGGGTTCGCCACCCCAGGACAGCGCTGACTAGAGCCCATGCTGACGCCAGGCACAGAGCCTCGGGTTCAGGTTCAGGCTCAGCCTCCGTCAGACAACTGGCAAACTCCAGCGGACGCGGCACTGGGGCACGAGCAGCGTCTCCTCCAGGCACTGCACCCCAGAGGGACCTTGCAGACCCTGAGGTCACCAAGAACAGCATGATGCCTGCGGGTCCACTCTGCCCACGCACAGTGTGCTCCCATGTGGGAGCATTTTAAAGCATATGTCGTGGAGTCCAGATGGGGCATCTGTCCAGCTAGGTGAGACCACTGGGGTGCGGCAGTCCTCCAGATGTCACATGCGGCAGGGTGCAGGTCCCACAGTTCCTACACAGAGCCAGGGCACAGCGGACTGCGTGCAGATGGCAGCTGCGCCCCCTGCACTCACTGCAAGCTCAGTCCTGCAGGGCACCAGGAGGGGACCTCAGAGCACTGGCCTGCCTTGCAGGGCTGCTGTTAGCAGTACTGGCCCCAAGGCCACCTGCTCCTGCCTAAAGTTAATGCGCAAAAAGCGACTGTCACCCAAGTGGGTAGACAATGGGCGGTAGGCAGGTCCTTCCCGCTGGCACCAGTCCTCTCCAGGTGACTAGGTGACTATCAGCCAGGGCGGAGGGGGTCTTTCCAGAGGAGTGCTTAAGTGCTTCCGGGTTTCTGGTGGTCACATTTGTCACCGGACTTCAAGGTGCCCGACTGAAAGAGGAAGTTGGCTGGCACCCATGCACCTCACACACACACCCGTGTGTCGCGGGACCTTCCAGACAGAGCACAGCTTTTCTGTCCCTTTTTAAAATGTCTGGGGTATTTGCTAGGGTGGGAGGGCTGGATACACAGTATTTCAATATTATTCCTGCTTATTTTAAAAGTGCTTCGAATCCTTCAATGAGGCTCTGGAAGGTCGTCCGGCTGGATGGCTGGAATTCCCAGCATTTTCTCATAAGCTGATAAACCTGTAGAAAGGTTAAAAAAAAATAGTAACATAAAAATGTTGTATGTGACAGCCTTTTGAAGAATTATAGACACATTGAGTTAAGAAAATAAACCTAGACATGTAGACATGTAGGATGGCTTTCATTAAGACTATAGACATATTTGGACAATTTAAAATACAGAAATGGAGATTCAGTATATGAATCACAGTTGAAAGGAATGTTAGCGCTGCTGATGTCACCAGCATCGCCATGAAGGGCACAGGGAGCCCAGCCTGGAGCTGGTGGCCGCAGTGAAGCCCCAAGATGCAGCCCCATTGAGAGGGGAGCTGAAGCCTGAAGCTCACGCTGAGCGCTTCAGGAGAAGCCCTTGCCACGGCCTCCTCCAGGCTCTGCTGGTGGTACCTGGAGAACCTAGCCGTGACATCCCTGTCCCCGGCCCAAGGTGGCATCTCTGAGGTCCCACCTAGTGCTTCTCCAGAGCCCTACCCCACCCTGCCCCACTGCTGGGGCCCTCTCGTACCTCTTCGGGACAGTTCGGAGGACACGGCAAGCGCTTCCCCTCCTTCAAGGCATTCACCAGTCTGGTGACAGTCATCTGGCCATGAGTGGGGCCTATCATTTTCAGGAACAACTACATAAAACAAGACCAAACAAAGCCCTCAACTTCACACCGAGCAGACGGTGAGACAACTAGAAATGAAAGTCAGGAACACACTTCCCTCAGTGTCCTTAGCTGAAGACGTGGAACCCCATGATCACAGCTAGGGCTCTGCCCACCCCCTGCCCAAGGGGCCTGTGATGGAACGGGTGGCGCCACGGAGCCCTCCCCAGGCTGCCCGCCTGACACGCCCTCGCCCTCCTACGACCTGTCCCTATCTGGACCAGGAAGGAGGGTGACCTGTGGGACACCGGCCCGTGCCAGCCAAGGACCGAGTCTCACAGCCTAACCATCAGGTACTAAAGTGGTGGGGAGCAGGGAGACCTAGCAGTGCATCCCCTACAGGGTCCTTTCCAGCCTGGGCTGGTGCAGAGGGGGCGGACTCACGGTCATGGGGCTAGAGTCAGAGTCGCAGTAGGTAAGCAGCTCGTGCAGCGTCACCCCGAAGGACCAGACGTCAGAGGCGATGTAGAACTTGCACTGAATCAGGCACTCGGGCGCGTACCTGCAAGACAGCCCAGCCCTCAGGTCTGGGGAAGGACAGCTCGGGACACCAGCCCTCTGGTGTGGCCTGGCCACCTGGCACTGCTGACATGCCCCTCCCCTCTCCACACCCAAAGACCCAGCGCCGCCATGATGCACGGAGCCCTCCCACCACCCTATCTGGGGTGCCCTGTGCTGGCGACAACGCGAGAGGAGCCAAGGCCGACGTCCTGATCCCAGTCTGCTTTCCTGACCTCCCGGACCGGTGCTCTCTTACTGTCCAGCCCCACCCTTAGCCGCTATCCCTGGCTCCCGCCTGCTCCCTCTGCCCCGGGATCTGGAGTAGTCTTTCCCACCTCCTGCGGCGCCCCACTCTGGAATGCCGCCGGCCCCACAGCTCAGCTCAGAGTACCACCTTTGTGGCCCTGGCACGCATCCTGCCCTGTGTCCCCCGCACCCTCCTTGCACCTGGCCCATTTCCGGGAACCACACAGCCTGCTAGGCCTCCTGGGCCAGTGCTTTCCGGGAGCTGCAATGGGGCTGAGAGCTGAAGGTCCAGGGCAAAGGGGGCTGCGGGCAGCACCTGGCCTCCTAGCTGGCGCACTGGGGGTCCCTGATGCTGCCCCCACGCCCTGCTGCCTAGCGCAGGCCTGTGTGTGTGGATGGGGACGCAGGAACAGTGTGAGCTGTGGTTGAAGCCTCCACGAGGGCCCTGTGTGGTGGGCAGAATGCACCTCTCCAGGCTTCGGGCCAGAGCCCCACCTGAAAAGAACCTGTCCTGCAGGGCCCACCCCTGACCCTGGGGCCGGTGCTGGTACCAGAACACAGGACTGTCACGGTCATCCTTGACCGTGTAGTACTCCTTGTCAGTCTCGATGGCTTTGGTGAGTCCGAAGTCTCCGATCTTCACCTGGTGCTCACTCTCAACGAGGACGTTCCTGGCGGCCAAGTCGCGGTGGACATACTGCCGGGAGCCAAGGTAGTCCATGCCCTGGAGACAGTGGGCAGCGCAGTGTCAGTCACTCCCGTGGCTGCATGGCGCAAGTGTCGCTGCAACTTCCTGCCTTCCACCTTCAGCTCCCAGGGTCTCCGTGGAAGCTGCCCTACCTTGCTCCTGCCCGTGCCCATGCCCGTGCCTGTGCCCGAGGTGCCTACTCCTCACCCTGCAGATCTGAACGGCGTATTTGAGCTGCTGTTTGAGGTTAATCTTATTCTTGTTCTTAGGCAGATATTCCTTCAGGCTGCCTGACGGCAAGAACTCCATGATGAGCTTGATACCGTTTCCACCTGTGCAGGACAAGCCCCATCCCGTCAGCCCTGAGCACCAGTTGGAAGGATCCCCACCCTCAGGCACAGCAGGTCCCCAGCAGGGAGGGGCCTGGCAACACTCAGGCCTGGTGTTCCTCACAAGCCAGAGCCAGCACACCTCCATGTGTCAACTGCTAAGCCAGGGAGGATTCTATAGTTTCTGAGTCCCGTCCTTCCACCACCAGTTTGCTTTTACTGCCTCGATTCTGATTCTGATTTTCAGGCAGGGCCTCCTAAGCTGACCACAGGCTCACGATCACCCTGGTTTCACCGCAGCTCTAAGAGGCACATCTCATTGTCGATGTGGACCAGTTAGAGGCTACACACCCAGGTTTCTTTCCGTGGACCAGCTCTGCCCCTGAGAGCAGCTGTGTGCTGGCTACCGAGAGACCCAGGGTTACAGTGTTGCGCCAGGCCAGGCCTGGGGGGGTAGGGCTGCCGGCCCGGCACTCAGGGGTCAGAGGCACAAGTCCAAGCCCAGCCCAGGCGATGCAGTGAGGGCCTGGCTGAGAACAAAAGATGAAGACCAAGGAAACGAGAGATGCACCGCATGTCAGAGTAACACGACTGCTTGGGACTTCCTGCCTCGACGCACAAGGTCTACCCCGCATGCCTTGCAGCACTGTGCCAGCATGGGTAGAGCTGGGCACCGCCGCCCCCCTCATTGTCCTCCCTGCTCACTGTCTTCCCCCTCACCATCCTCCGTGCAGATGCCCTTGTACTTGACGATGTTCTCGTGGTAGAGGTTCCGCAGGATCTCGATCTCTTTCTTCAGGTCAGCGATGTGATTGCCTCCACTCTCGGGCTTGAGGGACTTGACAGCCACCTGCTCCCCGGTGTTGTCCCCCTCAGGGTCATACCTGCAGAGCTCCACCTTGCCAAAGTGGCCCTGCAGGGAGGGAGAGATGCACACCCAGCTGTTGGGCCTGTGTGACACAGCTGTCCCCAAGGACTGCGTGCACACTAGGGGCCCTGAAGGCGTGTTCAGACCCTAGCCAGGCCGCTCAGAGGGAAAGCTGGCTTCTGGAGCCCAGGCCCCAGCAGCTCCTGCCATACTCTCACATGCTGTGACACTGCCCTGAACCCGAGTGATGCTCCAGACACCACAGCCCTTGTTCAATGACAGACACGGCAGACAGTTGTGCAGAAGCCAAGTTCTCAGTGTCCCTTGGGTCACACTGGAGCCTGGGCAGAGCTGCTGGTCACCCTGTGCTGTCCATTCACCCTGTCTGCAGAGCTCTGCTGGGTATCTGCCCCCAGGACAGGCAGACACAGGCTCCCCTGTCCACACCTGACCCCCCGGAAGCCAAGCCATGGCAGTCACATGTGCAGGCAGGGAGGCACACTCCACAGCCTGTGGAGTGGGGAAAGTTGTCCCCCAGGAGATGGCCAGGGGCCTCTCCAACTCTGACCAGGCACGGAGGTGGCCTGTGACTACTGCAAGTGGAGGGCACACCTGTCCCAGAGCTGGGAACACTTGCCTCTCCCAGG
This sequence comes from Cavia porcellus, assembly GCF_034190915.1. NCBI lineage: Eukaryota > Metazoa > Chordata > Mammalia > Rodentia > Caviidae > Cavia > Cavia porcellus. The sequence continues at coordinate 163,431,142 of NW_026947484.1, read as the reverse complement.
TCGCGGATCCTCTTCAGGAAGCGCTTCTCAAAATGTGTGGGATCCACTTCAGTGGCCGGCTTTTTTTCGGAAACAATGTCTGGATCTAAGGAAGAGAGAACAGAGGAGCAGGGCACTGAGCAGCCCCAGTGCCCCCTCACCCCGCCCCACCACCCTGGCTAGTGCCCCACTTACTCTGCTCCTCCAGTTTGTTGATGTCCCTCATAATGGCACGGAAGAAGGGCCTCTGGTTGGGGTCGTAGTTCATGCAGCGGGTCATGAGGTCGGCCAGCTCCTTGCAGGATGGCGTCACGGGCCGGCAGCGGCTTTCATAGAACCGCTCTTTCTGTAAAGAGAGGACTCAGTGGGACCCAGGAGCTGGTGCTTTCAGAGCCGCCTGGCCCAGGGCCTGCCCTCCCAGCTCTGTGAATAAGCATGTGGGGTCCCAGCCCCACACTGACAGCGAGACCCAGGGCTCCAGGAGACCAGGGCAGCAGCTGCAGGGAGCAGCTCGGCCTGTGGCCCCACCTGACAAGTGCCCCTCACAGTGGGCTCAGTGCCAAGCAGAGGCAAGGACGCAGGGAATCTGAAGACAACATAAGTCCCACTGTGCAGCCGGGGCACAGTCAGAGTTAAGTGAAGTGACCAGCGCTCAGGCCACACTGCTGGACACTGGCAGATCGAGGCTCTCATAGGAAAGCACTCAGGCGCTGCAGCACATCAGCTGTGGGCCTGCTTTTACCAAGACAGAGGCAGCAGACTGAGGGCCAGTGCCCAGGTGCTAACAGTCATCAGAGATGACTGTTTTTAATAGCTTTTTCTATTTCCCAAAATTTCAACAGCCTTACTTTAAAATTCAGAAATCACTAGTTTTACAGAACCACGTGAAGCTGCACGCTCCAGCACCTGCTTGCAGCGTGGGACGTCCTTTCGCCTGCCCCCAGTCCCAAGGGAAGCAGCCCATGTCTGTCCTCTGTGTCAGTGCTGCCATGCTCACTGCCCCTCAGCACACAGCACCGCGATACACTCACCTCGATCAGCGTCTTGTCCTTGAGCGGGATCTCGCCATTGTAGCAGATCTCCCAGAGCGTGGTTCCGAAGCTCCACTTGTCAGCAGCCACGCTCAGGTTCTTGGAGTCCTCCACACACTCCGGGGCGATCCAGGGGATCCGCTCGATGCACTCTGGGGAGAGACAGGACGGGGCTCAGCTGGTCCCCGAACCCTGCTGCCCCTTGCTTCCCTGGCACTTCTGGTATGGTTGCTGGGCTGGGGACAATCATTTACCACTGACCTCAAGAGGGTACAGCCCCAAGAGCAGGAGGGCACCCCTGAGGTGCCATGGGGGAGGGGGCAGGGATACACAGGAACAGAGAGACTCAAAGAAGAGAAGGCGGGAGGCCAAGCCCATCCAGAGGCCCTAACCCCTCATGGAGCTGCCAGTGACAGGTACAGCCAACACTGAATCCCAAAACCTGGAGCCCTTGCACCTGTAACCTCTGTGGCCTCTAATCAAGGCGAGAGCCACTGACTTCAGTAAAGCCTGTGCCAGCTCTGCCCGAGCTGCACAAGGCCAGCATAGTGGCCTCCAGAGCAGCCCCCACTGCCAAGCAGCAGAGACGGGACGGCCCCGACCTCCTCCTGTCTGCCTCCTGCCTGCTCTCTGTGCCTCCTGGGCACAGTATAGCATGAGGACCATGTGAGGACATCCTCTGTCCCTGCACAGCCACGGCCACAGGGAGCCCATTTCACCTTTTCTCCTGCATGACCCCAGCTCCTCTGCTTTCCCTGCCACCAGTGTCTGTTTCAGCCCTCAGCAGGCCCAGGACTCCAACCAGATAACCAGAGGACTGGCGATTCACTGGCTCCTTCCTGAGCCATTGCTCCGGATGAGGGTGCTGAGCACAGCTAGCTCCCTGTGGGGCCTCGGCACACTGCACATTGGAGGCTTCGGCTCTCAGCCAGGACACACCGCGCAGCACCTCCCCGGCTGTCAGGGGAGCCTCACTGCACACTTGATGTAGCCCAGTGATTCTGCACACGGACTGCGTGAATCTGTTTGATCTGCAGGGCCAGCCTGGGACGTACCTTGCCTGGACAGCACGGTGACGGGGATGCCAGGGTCGCTGAGCTTGATGAATGGGCCGATCTCGGTGTCGATGCCTTCTCGGGCCAGCAGCAGGTTCTTGGTGCACACGTTTCCGTGCACCAAGTCTTTGTCCTCCTGTGGGACGAAAAGGGGCATCTAGCCAGGCAGCCTGACCCCTCCTCACCCTACAGGACCACGACATGGGATCGTACAGGGACTGGGGCTATACAGTGAATGTGGCCAGGGAGAAGCAGGACAGATGTCTGCTCCCAGGGAGGTCCACACAAGCACGCAGCAGCCACACCTTGCCCCTGCTCCCATGCACAAGGCGTCCATCTGTCCTCGGACAACAGCTCCCCCCGCCCCACAAGGCAGCCACACAGCTGCTTCCACCAAACTCTAGGCGTGCCACTGGCCTCATGCTCACCAAGTAGCTCAGGGCGCTGGCCAGCTGCTTGGCAACCTTGAACTTCCAGGGTGTGGTGAGGACATCACTCTTGCGGTGCATGAAGAGGTCCAGAGGTCCCCCCTCAACGAACTCCTCAACCATGATATCTATGGCAGGGACCGGCTGCTGGGTGCCGCTATCTCGGGGTAGGGTCACCCCCTCCCCAGAGCCTGGGCAGCCCACGGCCTGGGTCCCACACGAGTGTGCACATGCACACACACACACACAACCCACGAGGTGCATGCAACGGGCTCTTCCCCCTGCAGAGGCCTGATTAGCCCTGCCTTCCCCTCATCTGAGCACCTGAGCAGCGAGGCCTCTTAGAGATCACACCCCTGATCCCTGAGCCCGGGGACATTGGGACCACCTCCCCAGTCTGGGGGGACTGACGTGGTCACACAGGGGAGCTGTAGCCTGTCTGATGCCGGATCTTTCTACCACATGGTGGAAGGCAGCTCCCCAACCAACCTGCAGGTGAGCACTCCCGGCCCTCTGTGGGCCTTGGAATGAGAACCCTTCCCCCAGCAAACCTGTACTCCCAGCCAGGAGGCTGAGGCAGGAGGACTGGAGTTTGAGCCCAGCCTGCGAAGGGTGTGAATTTTTTTTTTTTTTAACTTTTTTATTGGTACTGGGGATCGAACTCACGACTGCCTCCTTACAAGGCAGGTGCTTATGCCGCTGAGCTAAATTTACACCCCAGCCCAAGGGTGTAAATTTAATGAGACCCAGCCTCACAATCAAAACTAACAAAAGGGCTGAAGACGTAGCTCAGTGCAAAGGAAAATAATTCAGAGTGCACAGGAAAAAAGAAAAAAGCCCTCTCATTTCAAATGCATGTGAGCGGAGGCAGAGGCCACCAGTTTCCCTGGCTTCAGCCACAAGGCAAGTGCATGGCAGGGCCTGAGGTGCCACCTGGGCCGAGCCCCAGGCAGCAGAGCAGGGGCTCACCAACCGACAGCCCACCCCACAACCCCCCAGCCAGGCAGCGCCCACACTTACTCTCCACGTCACGCACGCACACACCATACAGGTACACGATGTGCTTGTGTGACACCTGCCTCATCATGCTGGCTGCTTCGAAGAAGGCCTGCGGGGCAGAGGGACAGTAAGGGTTGGTGCCAGGGCAGCTTGAGGTGTCACCTCCCCCCCCCCGCCCTGAAAACTGTCCCCACAGTCTGGCCAAGCCTGCTGGCCACAGGACACTGATTCAGGAGACAAGACAGGATGCAGGGCTGGCCGCTGTTAGTGATGGGAACTGAGGCAGTAGATGTCCAGCCCAGACCTGCTGTGGCCCTCTGGAACCCATGGTGTCCTGGGAAGCAGGTGACCACTGGGTTTTTCACACTGGCAGGGCGAGCCCTGAGGCTGCTCAGCTTGTCCCCAGCTGCACAGTACGCACAGAGCCTGGCAGGGCCTGCACTGGGGAGTGGGTTCTGATGGGAAGACGGGTGTATGTGTGTACCCACCAGAGAGATGTCCCTGTGGCTGGGGTCCAGGACTTTAAGGATCACTTTTATTCTCTTTTCCTCCGCGGTGCCTTCATCGTCCCTGTGATCCACCAGTGTCCCGGAGTAGATGTGCGTCCTAGTACCTCTGCCGAGGTGCTCACCCTAATGGGGAGGCAGAAGTTGGTGGCCTCTCTGCAGCTGAGTGACGGCTGTGTCTGTGACCAAGTCCTTAATGGGAGCCCCAGCTGTGCAGGGAGAGAGCCAAAGGCCCAAGCTCTCGGCCTGCCAAGCCCTGTCCTTGTGGTGTGCAGGAGAAACTGACGTGGCATGTTGTTTCCTGTCCCCAGAGATGGTCCTGACTCCTGGACCAAACCTGTGCTGAACCATCACAACCTGCAGACACAGCCAGTAACAGCAGCCCCAGCCTAGGCCCAGGGCAGACATGGGGAGGACCCTCAGGTCCCTCCACACTTGGACAGAACTCCTCACTCTGCCACCTGTCTTCCAGGCTCTCTGCTTGTCCTGGAAGCAGCCCTGCATCAGAAGGCTGCTTGGAACCAAGCGGGGCCTGGATGTTGGTGGAGTTTCCCCTGTCTGAAAGCTACTGGCCCTCACAGGCTCTGTCTCTCACGAGGGTGCATCTGCCCACCCAGCCACCCTTCTTGTTGTACATGTGCACATGCATGCTACACTCCTGCATCCCCTGCATGCCCGCAGAGGTGACTGAGCACAGAGGTATAGGCAGGGTGGTCAAGGGACGCAGCCTGAGGACCAAGTGGGCTGCTGTGGGTAACAACAGCTCTCCGAGCACCCCTCTGGCTTGCGCTTCAGTGCTTCTACACTCTTAACATCTCAAAATCAAATTGTGATTCACAAGACCCTCGCGTCAGGCAGTGGCCTCAGCCCCACACAACGTGTAAATCACAGGTCCAGGACCCCTCACAGGTGGAAGTGGACGGTGGTGACACCCAGGGGAGCATCTGCACCCGCAGGAACAAGTGCCATCAGTTGCTGGGGACAGGGCAAGAGCCCGGGCCCAGCCACTGTGATAGCAGGCTATTCACTCTCAGCACCTTTCCCTAAGGGGACACCGGGAAGCAGCATACCTGGTGTGACAAGCAGCAAGAAGCAGGTGCCTGCGCAAAGTGGCAAAGCGAGGTTTTTACCCACAGCACGCTTCGTCTAACTGGGTTGGTGTGTGCTTACACAAGCATCACAGAGGGTCCAACACATCCGTACCCCTCCAGGATGCTTTTCAAAAAAGTTTTCTTTTGATTTTTCCATATAGTACCATGGCACATGAAAAGGCAGATCTGCCAAGTCTTGGAGAAGGTGGAAAGTGAATCATCAGATCACTCACGCGTGGATGAAGGTGACATATTATAGAGAATGGTATGGGTGTGACAATGAAATGGAGCAAGAATCGACCGACACACAGGGTATCCAGACCTCCCTGCACGACCTGACAAAGAAGACAGCAGTGTGAGCACATATTTCACAGCTGAGACACACTGACATGGCCACACGCCCAAACAGAAAGACAGCATCAGGTCCAAAAGTATAGCGAAGCTCCTGCCAAGAGTGAAACATACCGGACAGAAGGCAGCACTGCCATTCAGTGTTGGAAACTGCGACAAATGAAATGCTACCAGAAATGCAAGTGAAACGCTCCTGTGCCCCAACAGCCACATTCAAAGACACATTTATTGTGACGCCCCGCTAGCTGAAGGAAAGGATTCACAGATCTGCTGTCCTGAACGCAGGCTTCTCATGGCAACTGCCGGAACACAGGAGATTTATGGAAAAGCAATGGATCAAAATACAGTACAGAAACTTATGTCCTTGTGGATGCAAAGACTTCAGCTTTCGATTTAGACCTTCACCCTAGAACCCAGCCATCAGACTCTTACTCGTACGATAATAAACTGAATACTATGAGCAGACTTGCTCTCCCATCTCCCAAACTAACCAGAAAGTGACACTCCACAGCTGTCGTACTGCTTCTGCCGATGTTATACTTGTGCACAGAACACAAGCGGACCAGCACAGGGATTGTACATGGGAACTAAGCAAAAAGAAGTGTACAGCACAATCTGGACGTCAGAAAGATGCAATACTAGCCTTGTGTATGGCAAAGAAAAGCAAACTGTTACTGCTCATGTCAGCATGGCACCGTGGTGGGAATCCTGATAGGGAAACCTTGACAAAACGGAAGCCTGAGATGGAAACTTCAACAACAAAACCAAACACGGAATGGATGCTGCTAATGAGTTACTCAGCAATGACACAGCCCCTGAAGCACAAGGCACTGGCCAGTGAGTGTTTCATCTGATCCTATACATGTGCTGCCCAGTTCAATAGTTTCCCAAGAAAACAACAAGTGCAAAATATCATGGAGAGACTTTCTTAGAGGACTGGGACTGCAGCTCCTAAGGGCTCATTCACAGCAGAGGGAAAACAAGATGTTTCTGCCCAGGGATCCACGCAAAAGACTGTGGAACACACAGGAGAGATGACTGGTGGGCAGGCAGGTGCAGCACCACAGGGACCTACGACAACAACAGGAGAATAGAACACACGTCCTATCGGTGTGAACGATACTTGTGTGTGGAACATGCAGTTGTCATGTGTGAAGACTGCTGTGGCTGTGACACCTGAAACAAAGCTCACTTTTGTGGTAGACTACTTGTAGTTTAATAGTGCTGAACTCGAAAAGTTAAAATTAAAGAATATTCAACAGAAATATTCCAAAGTATAAATGTGGATCTAGACCCACATTTATACACCTTGATGAAAAATTAGTCTTATGCTCCAAATTTGCACAAATGCCATCATTCGTCACCTGTCATGGCAGAATAGTCACAGGTCCACTCTACCTCAGCACCTTGTAGGGTCCTTGTGATGATTCACGGGAGCTGCTGTCACAGGAAGCCGCATGCCCAGCAGTGACTCACACCGGGCAGTGGCCAGACCAGCCACCAAAGCCCAGGTCCATTGTACCCTGCCCTGCTGCTCAAGGCCAGGCAGAGGTCCTGCTGCTTGGCCTCTGAGCCTCTGCTGTGACGCTCCTCCACTGGGCAGCCTGCCTTCCCCAAGGCACAGTTCTTGCAGGTCCCACAGTCCCTTGTTCAGAAGGTGGGTCTTGCTGGTGACCCTCTTAGGCAACCAGGAGCTCCATGTGAGGTGCCCACAGCAGCAAGCACCCAGCCACTGGACACACCCCTCTTTGCTGACTGGGCACATGTGGATGGCCTGGGGCAAGAAACCAGGCAGCTTCAGCACGGCATGGGTCCAAGACGGAAGGCAGGCTATGGCCCTGCAGCTCTGGGGTCAGAATCTCAGGACACAAAGCTCCTGGCCCCACCAGCAGGACAGGCAGCAAGGATAGTGCTCAGCAGAACAGGTCAGACACACCTGGACAGAGCCATGGCTGCTGTGTGGGGACCACAGGACAGGGTGTGGGGTCACAGGGTGAAAGGGAAGCCTGCTGCCTCCTACCATCTTCCTGGACCGGGGCTGCATGCTCCATCCTGGGGCTCCCTGGGACCGTAGCAGTGACTTACCTGCATGATATCTTTCTTGAGGATCCGATCGAAGCTCAGCTGGCTCATGGGGTAGACGGGCTGCCACTCCTGGGCTTTCTTCGTGGCCACCAGCAGGTTGGAGATTTCTATGGGCATGGGAGACATGGGGGAATCTGTCTCTGGTTCCCATGTGCCAAAGCCCCAGTCGGCTGACTACACCTGCCACACGCTCCTGTCCATGTCAGTTCTGCCACTTGGCACGTAAGTATGGCATCGGTACCAGACCTGGGAGGTCCAGGAGCTCACACGCTGACCGTAGAGCCAGAGGCAGTAGTGACTGACCAACCAGTCTGAAGGCTGCATCATGCCCATGGCAGCCCAGCCCTGCATGCAGGCCCTGTCCTCATAGGGGCCAGTGAGCGCCATCCTCACAGGACAAGATTTTACACTGCAGAGCAGAAACACCAAGAAGCCAGGACGGTTCTGCTCTCTCTGCCTGGGCTCTGTGCTCTAGTGTACAGTGGGTACACGGGTGAGCTTTTGGCTTTGCAGTGCTGGGGGCTCAACCCAGGAGCCAGATGCTACTGAGCAACGACAGGCTCAGCACCCATCGAGCTGGCTACAAGTCTGGGAGGCACAGGGTCCCCTTCCTCAAGGGCTGCCGTGGGTCCAAGGTGACCGTGGGGCACAAAAGACCTTCACACCCACTCTGAGCAGCCTCATGTGCTCACTTCACTTCCTGCTCTCCCTCGGGGAAGCAGCTTCCCCCCAGAAATCCAGAGAGGGAGCTGGGCCATAGGGGCCCTGGGCCAGCCAGGCTCTCCCCATGTCACCGCTTCTCTTGCTGGCAATGGCAAGGAAGAGGAGCTGTGAGGATCAGAAGCGGGACCTGTGTCATGCCATCTCCTCATTCACTGGCCCTGCCAACCTGGGCTCCCCAGGCCGGGCACATGGCACCTGCACACTGTAAAGACAGTGGGATGCAGGGAACCAACAGGGCTGGGGTTGGCAGATGAGTCCCAGTGCCTGCTCCATCTTGGCCTAAGCAATGCCCCGGAGGGGCAGCAGCCTGGGAGTCCCAGAGACTGAATGTGACCTAGGAGTGCCCTTCTGAGCACAGGCACGCTGCAGTTCTAAAAGCGCACTTCTCCCACCAAGAGCAGCCTTCATGATCATCACCATCACCTGCTACCTCCTGCCCCGAGTGCCCCTGAGCCACACCTCTTCACCTGTGACTGCTGTCAGGGCCAACACATGGCACTGCTGTCCAGTACCAGCCAGGCTCATCCCTCGCCTGCATCTTAGTGCCGGGAAGATGCAGACCCATCAGGGAGCCTTGGAGTACCAGGGGCCAGGTAGCAGCCAGGCAGGCGAGGCTGACTGCTTGTGCCTCTCCTCAGCTGGGCTGCAGTCCTGCAGACCAAGCCCTTCCCACAGCTCCCTGCTCTCCATGTCCCGGCCACACACCCCTACATCTGAAGCCCGGGTTGGGTGAGGAGCTGTGGGAGCCACTCTGAGCAGCAGTAGCATCAGCCAGGCTCCTGCCATTCTGGAGCTCGGCCTCCAGCCAAGGGGCCCGAGTTGCCTGCTAGGCAGCGTCCTGGGCTGGGGCTGGGGTGGAGCATGAAACCCCAATGCTTCAGGGCCCTGGTGCTGAGTTAGGCACAGTGTCCCTCAGCCCTTCGGGAAGCCCACCTCCCTTCTCTGTCCCGGTTTATCCATGAGGCGAGGCCCTCAACCAGGTGCCCTCCACACATCCTTCCTGAGAGCTCTTGCGTCTTGAAGGAGGGTGCATCTGCTTCTGCCTGGAGCTGACCCTGAGCCCAGCCCTCCTGCTGCTTCACCCACACAGTGCCTGCTCTACTGGCCTCATCCTCTCCAACCAGCACTGGCTCATCATCCGTGCAGCTGGCCAGCCTCGTCTCTGGGTTTTGGCCAGTGGTCCTTCGGCCTCCAGGGTGTAGTACCCATGGGCACTGAGCCCCTCACACCCATCAGGCACTGCTAGGTACTGTGGAAGAGACTGGCAGCCCTGGACAACAGGTACCCGCCCCTCACACCTGAGCAGCTCTGGCCATAGGAAGCTGCACTGGGAAGGTGTCTCAGGCAGGAAGCCCAGCTAGGAGTCTCAGGACACTGCGTCTTGGGAAGGAAGCAGAAAGCTCCTGTGGGTGCTGGTTCTGTCCTTCCTGCAGCTGCAAGGCTGAGCAGGGGTCTGTGCTTTCCCACAAGCCAGGCCGAGGCAGCCCTGTACCAGCGCTCAAGGCGAAATGCTGCAGACCCAAAGGGGCCAGGGTCTGCTGGCGGGTGTGGGCACCACACAGCCTGGCCACTCACCCCGGGGCTTGGGCTGGCAGCAGCGCTTCAGCACGAAGCTGATGTTGTCGGTGCGCAGGATCTGCTTCTTGAGGTGGCTCATGAGCTCCTCCAGACTGGGGAAGCCACGGTCAGAGCCATGCAGGCTGTAGCGGCCCTTCTGCACCTCGATCTGGAAGTTCTTGAATTGCTTCTGGCCACCCAGCACCTGCTGTCCAGAAAAATGACCGCAAGTGACTTAGAGCACAGAGAATATGAAGTTAAGAATGCTGAGGAAGATCACAGGGAACTTGGGACCATCTCTGCACCTCTAAAAGTACTCCAAAGTAAGAAGTCTGCAACTCCACAGGATGCCACCATTTACCTCAGATGGCCACCACCTGGCTTACCCTGGCACAAGGAGCTAAGACACCTGGTACGGTGCCTGGCAGGTTTCTTAATGAATTCCACGAATTCCTCGTTTTCTAAAATGTCCCAGCATGCACTTACACTGACGAGTATCAAGGGAAGTCGAAGGCGAGTGAAGGAGTCAACAATGCTCAGACCTCGGGGCTCCCGCCTGGCCCTCTCAGCTTCAGCTGTCCCCCAACCCCCACCAGACAGCGCTGCTGTGTCGAGACACAGGAGGGCGACTCGGCTCTGAACCCATTGTCCTACCACAGGGGAGCACAGTATCCGGCCACAGGGACGAGGCTGACATTTGTCCCTACAGAAGGAACCACACTGTGATGCTGCTGCCACTTATCCTGGAGAGCCACTCCAGACAAGGCAAGCATGCGGACGGAAGCTGGCCTGCGGGCCTGCAGGAGCAGGGCCACCCGGAAGACAGGGCCGGGCAGTGCATCAGCTCCCACCAGACTGCGTGAGACTGCTGAGCCCAGGCTCTGCCCACAGCAGCCTTCCTGCAGCGGCCAGCCCATCCCCACTGACCTCAGACTTCTCGAAGCAGGTGACCGTCATAAGGATGTTGTCAAAGTCGGTACAGCTCCACCGCAGTACGTACATGCCCTCCTCACTGCCCTCCTGGCGCAGCTTGTTGATGGCGTACTCCGTGCTGCAGAAGGGAGCGGGGGGGGGGGGGCCCTCAGCCACACGCGCACCAACCCATACCCACCTCCTAGAACCCCTGCGCAGCTCCCAGCCTCTTCCCTGATGCTAGGTGAGAGAGACAGCATCCGACATCCACTGCTTCCCAAGCCACTGAGACACACTTGTCCCCAAACTCCAGGCACACTGTCACCTCTCTCAGGCATGGCCTGTGGTGGGCCGGGAGCCCAGCTGGTCTGTGTCCTCGGTGCTGTCTCCCCAGAGACCACAATGGGCCAGAGACCACAGTGAGTGGTCAATCATGACCAAAGTGAAGGGGCATGTCCAGGAGAACGGAAAAGGAGATGTACCTGCATCATTAGCCTCCACACCCCCGCGACCAGCAGGTCAGCTGGGCACACAGAGGCCCAGAGAATACTGCTCTACAGGTGCAGGTCAGGTAAGGCTGGCCAGGTCAGCAGCCCGTGGAAGGTGGGGACCTGCGTCCCTCCCAACTATGCTGGGGGTTGAGCACTACCGTACTCCGCACAGGCTGAGCCTCTTCCAGGATGTCCCAGCCCCCTAAGACCTGGCAGGGGCTCGACCCCAATGGCAGAATGCCTGCTGGGATTCCCACTCCTGGCATTCCCTGCGGCCCCACCAGGTGCAAGCTCTGCCACAGTGCAGGGTTAGCAGCAGCAAGTGGATGGCGCCCTGGGCAGGGCGGGCCGAGGACACACAGTGGTCCCATGCAGGAGGGGTGAGCCACTGCCTCTGAAGAGAGAGACAGCAGAATAGAGCAACTGGGACAGCAGGCTGGGGGAGAGGAGGAGCTGTCACAAAAAGGTACCAGATGAGGGCACTGTGGACTGGACCCCACAGTGGTGGAATGAGCCGCTCCCTGGGAAGGGCTCTCCTGGTCAAGGGACAGGAGGGTCAGGCCTTGGATAGCAGCCTCGGCTGGCACACTGGAGGATGATACTTTAAAGGGGCCTGGCTCCCCGTGCCATCAGGCTGGGGTCTCTCTGGGCTCACTACCACACCTCACGGCTCCGGTGGCTAGGACAGGTTTGTCCACTTGCGTCTGCAGCCACAGCAGCAAGGAAGTCGGAAGTAGCGGCACAGGCAGGCCTTGCCCAGCAGGGCCACGCAGGGCCTATGGGAGGAGCTGCCCCATCACTGGGGCCTCCCAGACAGCACCCATCTGTCCACACGAGCATGGTCTGACGCAGAACTGTGTGATGCTGAGGCCGCAGCAGAACTGAGAGGATTGGTCAGGGGTTCAGCCAGGGGCTCAGACTTCAAAGGGAGACAGGAGGGCCTGGCCAGAGCCCAGGGCGTGCGGACAGAGAAAAGGGTTCCAGGAAGTGGGCAGTGACCCGATATGTCTCCAGAACCCACCAGATGGGCCCATGGCAGCCGTTCTGGATGTTGTGCACAATCAGCGGGGGTGCCACGTCAGTGCAGAGGTAGTGGTGGGCATCTGCCGTGAGCCGGAAGTAGCCATCCACCAGGGACACGAATGATAGGGCCTCCTCGTGGGAAGAGAGCTTCAGCTCCTGGAAGGAGAAGACAGCCACAGCGAGGGTCATGGGGAGCTCCTTGTGGGGTGGACTGCAGCCACAGGCTTCTTCTTCCTCTGTGGACACACGGGACCTTGAGGTGACACAGCACTGGCGTCCTCTGGTCCCCTGGTCCTGAAGGGCTGCAGAGAGGGCAGGGCTGGGGCAGAGGGGATGAGGGCAGGCACAGAGGCAAGGCCAGGCTCCGGGAAAAGTCTGCATGGTGCTCCCGGGAGCGTACTCAGAATGCCAGCTATCCCTAAGTCTTGAGTACTGGCACCTAACAGCTACATGTCCTCAGCAGGTACCTTAACTGCTGCGCTTCCTCCCTGGCAGAGGACAGCTGCGGTTGGAACACTTGGGCAGGAAGCGTCTGGCATGAGGATAGGGCCAGTGCACCAGGGGACCCAGGCCGCTTCCTGCCTGCATGTCCTTGCCCCCACCCACAGCAGCTGGGCAGGGCTCCGGGTCACGAAGTTGGCCTGACCTCAGGCCACCAATAGGTGTAGACAGGACTGTGTCCCTGGCAAGTAGTGGGACGGGCTCACACACCGCCTCCTGTCTGTGGCTCCTCCTGCTTCTCAGGTCCCAGAGCCCGAGTTGGGCAGGATGTGGAGGCACCTGCCCTCTGGTGCTTGGCATCCCAGGAGAAGCAGAGTGGACAGACCCCTGTGTCTAAGCCCACCAGAGGGTGAGTGATGCAGGCACAGGACCTCGGCATCCCAAGGGCACACAGAGAATGTGGGGCTCCACCCAGGACTGCAGCAGAGCATGCCTGGCTTCCCCTCCTCTTCCATCCTCCTCCCCACGAGTGCATCTCTGGGTTTCTCGGCACATTTAACTGCGTTCCGAACACGTTTTTCTGAGAAAATTAATGTCTACTTTTTTGTTTAAAAAGTAGAGACAATAAGAAAATCAAACCTACTGATACTTGCACCACGAAGAACCGCTAACATGTAGATTGCTTTTCTAAGTGCTTGTGTTTGTACATGGTTACCTCTTACAAATTATTTCAATACACCTGCACCAGTCTAGGTGAGGTTTCACACTGATTTTTTTTTTCCATTTACAAAACCATCTTCCCAAATCAGTAAAACACCCAGGCCCCCTGGCTGTGGAGGACAGTGCCCCTTGGTGAGTGCCTGGGCTGTGCCCTCTACGGGGTCTGGGGGTCCTGCTGGAGTGCACACCCTGCTGGATAAAGCATGGCCCATGGCCCCCAACTCCTGCACTCCCAGTGGAAGGACACAGACACTCCCAGGGCTTTCAGCACAGGTCGCCTGCTGTTTTTCAAAAGTCTCTGCCAGCCAAGTCAGTCACCCCATATGACACCCATCTGCCCTGTTTCGGCCACACATTCCACTCTGCAATTGGCATGTCCCCAAAACCTGTCCTCGCCACGTGCTGTGAGCGTGACTTCCTCAGACACAAACATGTTTACAAGACAGAGCTCCCACTTCCCCTGCCAAACGGTCTGCGTGTTGACAGGAGATCCCCAAGTGCTGCCGTGGAGGAAGTGAGCAAGATCACCCTCCCTCTCTGTGAGCGGCTGGACGTGCCGAGCCCACACCCCAAGGAGGCCACAGCAGCCTGCCGCTTGTGTGAACACCTGCTTGGACGTCCTGCCTGTCCAGAGGACCCAACCGTGCAAGATGCACGGGCCTTGGGGAAACCCTGACAGTCACTAAGCTCCTCTCCCTTCAGGTCTGTAAGTGTCTGGGAATAAAACCCAGCTGCCGAGAGTCTCAGCCCACAGCCCTGAGGCAGAGTCGCATCTGTAAGACCAAAAAAGGTACAGGGCTGAGACAGTATGCCTCGAGCCAACCCCAGTCCTGCCTGGCCTCAATCAGGATGCCTCCCAGACAGGACCCGAGAACCAAGTACTGCCCGATCCAACCCTGCAAGAGACTCACCATCTTCTTGTTGTCCTGCTTGTTAATGCTGACCAGGGCCTCCTTGATCACGATGTGGGTGATTTCTGGGAAGTAGGAGAAGTTGCTCCACTCCTCCCGGATTCTGCTTTTCTCCTCATCCTTCTTGTGTTTGTTTTCCAGCTTTTTCCGCTTCAGTTTATTTTTCTCCTTTTCAGCAGGAACAACCTGACAAGTGCACAGAGGTGACAGAGCTAAGGTGACCTCCTTCCTATCTCACACCAGCTTCTGGAATCTCAGCACGGCCGAGCTCCAGGAAGGAGAAAGCTGGGAGCTCAGGGTTAGGGACAGAAGCTGAGTGTCAGCAGGGAGTCTGGTGACATCTCGTGGAAGAGACTGTGGCGACCACACCGTCTGAACACTACATGACATGCAGTGTACGGGTCAGCCTAGAGAGGGACAGAACTGTCCCAGGACAGGCATCTGCGGTCAGGCCTACCCACTGCCAGCCCATCGCAGTGCTTCCCCATGGGCGGAGGCACATCTTTCCTGGGATACCTGGCAGGGCCAAGTCCTACCCCGACTGGACAGCACTCGGGAGCTCTCCGTGCCAGGATCCATACTCCAGCCTGACAGCCTCTGCCCTGAGGAATACAGGGCAGGAGGAATAGCAGCAACTCCAGCCATGCTCCTGGGCACACCTGTGCCCTCATCCACTGGGCCATCTCTGAGCCTGCCCAATTCCCACGCACCAGGCAGACCCACATCTACACGGGCTCCCCAAGTACAGCATCCACTGCACAGAAAGCCTGGGAAAGGGAGGTACCATTTCCGCACGCAGATGAAGCCAGAGAGCGCAAGGCTCAGGCCTGACTTAACACCACTGCTCCTGTGGTCAGGAGCGCAGTCTGGTGATTTCTCCAGCGCCAGGTTCTCTGTGAGCGGCACTCAGTTCCTCGCCCATGCTGTGAGCCAGGTACAGTAAGGACAGCGGCCTCTGTGTTCCCATCCCACTGTCAAGGACCTGGCACCCACCAGAGACTGAACCTAGGTCGGGCCCAGAGCAGTGTCCATGCTGAGCTCACCCAGACCTTTCATCCAGCCAGCGCCCAGGGTGGCAGAGCATGACATCCCTCCCTGGGCGCTGTCACACAGCAGATGGCCCACGGGGCCTGCAATCACACAAACACGGGCTGCCTTAAGGAAGATACCTGCCTGACCGCCCATGCACCTGGATCTGCGAGGCCCACTACCAATCCCTGCATGGATGCTAAGACACAACATCTGAGAACCACTCTCTATGGTCCACTGAAGTGACCCACCTAGAACCACTGGGCCGCAGGGCAGAGGAGCAACAGCGAACCAGGTCTCCCTGCACTCCGCAAGAGGCCTCATGGAGAAGCTTTGGCACAACCTGCTCTGGGAGCTGGGGCACCCTGAGACTTCCATGACTGCTCACGGCAGGGCCCCAGGCAGGGGCTGCCCATATCCATGCCCCGCTGAGCTCATCTGCGAACGGAGTAACCAGCACTGCCCTCCTCTCCAAGGACTTTTGTTTTAGAAATAAAGGAACTAAAGTACACAAACTGCTCAATACACAGCAAGCAGCCAGTAAGTGACTGTGCTGTCACTGCGCGGAGACTGTCCTGGCCCTCTGTGAGCCTAATCTCAATCTGGCCCTGGACAGCAGAACTGCCCACGCATGCCTGGCCCCCACTGCACAGGAACTCGGCGGCCGGGAGGGACCCTGGCCGGCTAAGACATGGGCCATGGGACACGGCTTCCCTGCCCCACAGCCACTCACGTTTGGCTTCTGCCGCCACTGGATCCCGAGGTTGCCAGTCACCATCACTTCATAGCAGAGAGGAGCACTCCCGCCGTCGGAGGAGTGAAACCAGCTCATCTCGTTCTCGGAGGAGATCAGCAGCATAGACGTCTCGAATATCTCAGCTCCGTAGTGCTTTGTCAGGGTCTCCAAGGTGGCCAGGTACTTCACCTTCAGGTCGTGCGTGGACACGCTGCTGTCACAGATGGTCTTGTTGTTGAACTCCTTCAGGAAGTCCTTGAAAACGTTGTTGATCCGCATCCTGGTTAGCAGGTTTCTCTGTCGGATGGACTTGTTCAGCGTTTCCGGAATGTATCGCTTGTAGCTTAAAAAATAAAATGAAAAAGGAAAATGACCTCTTTTTCACAGACCAGTGAGCAGGAAACAGTCTAGAGACAACAGTCTAGAACAAACAGTCCACAAATCTTCCTGGCACAGGTCACCAGGTGAGAAGGGAGGGTGGCAGGGGAAGCTGGCGACAGCAGAGGGAGGCAGACAGAGACCAGAGGCACAGGCAGCGCAGGCCCAGAGTTCACAGACACAGGCCTCCGACAGCGTCACCCAGCATCCCAGGCCACAAGCACAGGCTGTGAAGTGGCCTGGTAGTGTCACTGCACTGGTATGCACGGATATGCTCAGACACAAGGCCTGAGTACTGGCCATGGCACACCCTGCCAGCCAGCGGGAGGGCGTGTCCACCAGGGAGGCTGGAGGCGTCCTGGGGAACTTCCACACCTGACCCTTTCCAAAAAGGTCGCACAGCTTGTTACAAGATGTAAAAAAAAGCCAAGTGCCTGTCATGAGCACATGGCTCGGGGATGCTATGCAAACACAACTCCTGAGGGGAAAGTACAAACAGGAACAAGCAGGGAAAGCCCAGGGCAGAAAGCAGTCCTCAGGAGAGCACCTGTGAGCCTGGACAGAAGCAAGCAGAGTCCACAGGGATAGCAGTCTGCTTGCCGAGCCCAGTGTGGGCACCTGTACTGTCCTGCAGTACAACCAGACTCAGCCTCAACAAAAAGATTCCCATAGCGTGGCAGACAGAATTAGAGAGGTGCTGTCATTTTTCATGCCAACCTCATGAAAAAACAAAGCAGAAAGCCCCAGAGTGAAGGCCACAGAAAACAAGAGAGCTGCTCTGCGTGGATCGAATCAGTCCCTATACTGCTGCTGGCCCAGCGCAAGAATAAGTAGGAACATCCGCTCTAGGAAGAGCGTGCCACCTGGCAGACACCATGCAGTCTCAGACCATCCCTGAAAATGAGTGGTCTCAGCTGGGTGAGGGGCCATATACCTGTATTCCACCACTGGGGAGGCTGAAGCAGGGCCACCACCAAAGGCTCAAGGCCGGCCTGGGCTATGGGCGAGCTCAAGGCCAGCATGGACTACAGAGCCAGACCTGCCTCAGGCCCCTATGACAATTTCTACAGCCCAGTGGTGAGAAGACTACACATCTCATAGACAGTGGGATTATGCTGAGGGGCACACAGTCCTCTTGGGCCCATCAGAATGAAGCACCAGGGTTCCATGGGCACTGGAGCTGGGGACACAGCAGCCCGACAGACCCACACAGAGCAGAGAAATCCACAGGGGCACATGGCTGGGGTCACTGGTTTTATTAGTACACCTGGTGCAGAAATCCCACCCCAGTGCAGATCTCTAAGCCTCCTGGCCAGCGTCAGGATGCAGCAACCAGCAGCCCCTCTCCATGAGACCAGGACCCCGGGGCACCGCAGCTGAGTGTGGCTGGGCGCACCTGATGTCTTTGGGCAGCTCTGGCAGCTGCATGTTCCGCATCATGGCATAGTGGGAGATGGCCAGCACGGCCATGCCCAGGCACTCGTTCTCGATGTCATGCCCGTCCTGTTCCGTCTTGGGGTCGCGGATGGGAGCCAGGCACTTGACCAGATCGTACTGTCCCTGTGGGCAAAGGTGAAGCACGAGTCAGCTCCAGAGCTGAGCTTCCCAGCGTGAGGAGGAGCTCCACACAAGCGTGCAGCTAGCTGCCCTAGCATGGGTACACCCCCAGCAGAGAAAGGGGTGCACATGGCCTTGGTGCAGCCCTGGGATCATGTACCGGACACAACAAGGGATGTGGAGGATGCAGGAACACAGGGAGCACCCTGTAGGCTGGCACACCTGAGGCTGACGAGCAGCGTGCACCCGAGTAAGGCCGGTACCTTGGCCTGGCCTCCAACACTGCCAAATGGCCAGGTCCCGGAATGCAGGGGGAGCTGATAGCCCCCATCCATCCCAAGGAACACAAAGGAATCTGTCTTCCACAGGGCATCCGTTCCCTGCCTGCGGGGACATGCCACCTCTGGCAAGGCGCGTGCTGCTCAGCCATAGCCCTCGGAGATGGGCACTGACAGCTAAGGGTCCTACGGCAGCCTCATTCTCAAAGCTCATGTTTTCTGTGTGTGTGTGTGTGTGTGAAAGAGAAAGAGAGAGAGAAAGAGAGAGAGAAAGTGTGTGAGTGTGTCCCACTGACCTACGGACCCCTGTCCCAGGACCTCAAGGCTGAGCAGGTAGGACAAGTCCTGGTGAATACCACTGCAGCCATGTGCCATGACACTGAGAAACACCATGACCAGCACTTCAGTGACCCCTTGCAGAATGGAGTAAAAATAAAGTGGCTGTGAAACAGCACGAATGTAACCTTTTCTAGCGCTGCATGACACAAGGTGGTGACAGCGTGTCCCCAAGAGGGCCAGTACAGGGCAGCAGATGGTGGGCGGGCCTCTCACCAGGATCCCCATGGCCCCTCCTTCTTCCTGGACATCCCTGCTAGCCCAGCAGGGTGACCCCTTGCCTCCGCACACAGGGCACTGTGGGAGACCAGGGTGCGCAGGGACAGTGCGGGGGCAGAGCGGCAGCATGGCCTGGAGAGCACACCAGAGGGGCCGTCACCTCTCATAAGGCCCAGCGTCCCACCTGTGCGAACAGGTACTCCAGCGAGCTAGCGTCGAGGAGCGGGGTTGCATCGGGAACCTTTTTCTTCTCATAGCCATTCCTCTGCTTCTTCGGAGAGTGCCGCCACACTGACTGCTCGTTGTCATTGGTCCCGTGCCAGTTGGTGAAGTAGAACCTGAAAGGCAACAAGGTGAGTGTCACCTGTGCTGGGGACCCTGGAGTGCTGGAGGAGCCACTCGCTTCCCACTGCCCAAAGACATCACAGGCTATGCACCATGTGAAGGGGGCCACACCGAGCCGGTCCCAAGACAGGATTTTAAAGCCAGTGAAATCACACTCCGGTCCTGGGCACTGTGCCAGGTAGACTGCTTGTCCCTGGGCCAGAAGCAACAAGCGGAGCCACCTAAGGCAGGGACCTCTGGAGGCACTCAGGGGAGCCTGAGGAGCCGCAGATGCTGCACCCACCATCAGCACCGGGAGCCCCAGAGCCTGCGCACAGTGCTGACTGCACGCCGACATGAAAATAACATGAGGAGCAAACACAGGGAGCGTGCTGCATGGACAGGACAGAGTGGGTGCAGAGTCACGGAGGCGAAAACCTCTCTCCCAGCCCTACAGGCCTGGGACTCAGCCGAGGGTCCCATGGCTGTGTGGGCCACCGCAGGCCTGCAGGGCAGCTGGACTGTCCCTGCCCACCAGGACATGATGGGAGGGAGTGGAGTGGCTGGCTGAGCCGGCGTCCACGCTGCACGCCAGCAGCAGGAAGAGAAGCTGCTGCACACAAGGCTGGGGGATGCAGGCCGCAGGCAGGCTGAGAGGACATGGGACTGTGGCCACACAGTGATGTCCTGCAGTGTGGAGAACACGGCTCTTGGAGACGGGGGAGGCTGAGACAGCAAAGGCAAGTGTCCCTGCACTGGCCCAGCAGGCTCCCTGCACTGCTCTGGACATCTACCTGGAAGCTCTGTAGGACCATCTCTGGCAGGGAAGTCTGCGACCTGAAGCTCAGACATGTCGGGGAAGGGGCATCAAATGATGGGCAGCTGCCTCACTACAGCAAAGGCTGCTAGGGCAAAGGAGGCCAAGCAGCCCGCTAGGGATGGAGCAGGGGAGGGTTCAAGAGCCCATGAGTCTGGACCAGTAAGTACCCCATGGTGAGCTACGTATCCCAAACATACCCTGTGGAAAAATTTAAATAAGTAACACAAGGCTGAGTCCCTATGAACCACCTATGGGCAAAGGCTGACATTTTCATGTCAAAAGTAACAAAAGTGTGACCAACACCAACCCTTTTCTAACTGCTAACGAACTGGCAAATTCTACATTTCTTCTTAAAATGAATCATTGATAACATCAAAAGAGCTCAAACTATCAGAAAGAACAAGTGTTTAAAAACAAGATCCATGGGTGTGGTAGACAAAGCTAACAGGATGCACCGCACGTTTCACAATGGCTGACGTACACTGTAAATGTGCTCGCCACAAAAAGTCGGCACCTGAGACAAGGAAGCACTAATTATCTGGGTTTAACTGCTTCACATTAGATTCATAGATCCAACCTTACTCTGTACCTGTAAACACCTGTAAGTAGTTAAATGGTCAGTTTATGAGGAATGCAAATTAAAATACCAGTGTGTTCATCCAACTTGGTACACACAAACGCCTGACAACATGAACACCAGAGGAAAAAAGTGACAAGGGAAGGAGCCCTGACTGCCACCCACACCCCTTTCGGAGGCACAGGGCGCGGGCAGGCACGGGCAGGCACGGGCCGCGGGTCCCAACTCTGCTCATGAGGTGCCAGCTGGGAGCACTCAGGAGCCACCCGCGCCCCGCATTACACAGCAACGCTGCAGACCATGAGTCTGTCCTTCCGCAGGGCTCACTGCTGGGCAGGGAAAGGCACTTGAACGGAAAAGCAGGATTCTTTCTTTTGAAAGGAATAAAAAATGTGACAGTCTTACATTCACCTATAAAACAGCAATTACCAAATCTTTATGGAAAAATTAGAGACCACAGTGAAGTTGAAGACTATTTCCCCAAATAGAACTGGGATCACACTGTGCCTTTTATGGTGAGACTCGGAGGTTCGAAGTCCTGCAGTTCGCATAACGCAAATGTTTCAGCTCAAGTTCTCTCAAGTTCCAAGAGCCTGTGACAGATAACAAAGCATATCCTGCTGCAGGCAGTGTCAGGATCAAGTCAAAGTGACTTTCTGGCCGCTACCACTATGGAAATGGGGAGTGAGCAATGACACTTTAACAGTGAGCACTGCTCCAGCCACCAAAAGCTGCTGCTCGAAGGGCAAACCCCTAGTGTGAACTCAGTGCCTCCCTCCTGTCTGCAGGGCAGGTTCCCCACCTGGAAAATGGAAGCGTTGACTGCCTAAGCTGCAGTCTCTCCCGCGTCCCAAATGCTCCCCGGCTGGACTCTGAGGTAAGCTCAGAAACCGCAAGGGAAAGAATTAGAACTCAGTGTATACCTGCCTGGACTTCCGGTTGTGAGGACCCACCTAGTGCTCACCACACAGCAAACCCCCCGGCCAGGGACAGCAAGGTTACATCTGGAAAAAACAAACCTAAATGCGGTCAGAAGGTTCAGCTTGTCCTGAATGCAGGGTCAGAAACCGCACACTGGACAATCCTCTCCTATCAGCAGGGATGCTAGGTAAGTAGAGGATGGAGAGAAAGAGGTCTAAGAAGATCAGGAGAGGGACATGGGGTTAGCCTCCAGGAAAACACACCATGGTCATGCAGTGGTGACTGCTCTACCAAATTCCTGAAGGAACGACAGCTAAATGCCATGGAAAAACTTCGAGACTCCACAGCACTTTCCAGCACACTGCATCTTACCTGCGTCTGAACTAGCTGCTGATTTAATCACACATCTGTAACAGCCTTTCCAAGAAGGTCCACCCCTATGCAGGCTCCACTGCTAATCACATAACTAGCCTCTAACTCACTTTTAAGTCCATTTGACGACCAGAAATGCTTACGTTAAAGGTAAGGGGTTGCAGCTCGGAAATACCGACTGGGTAAGCTCAGACACACTGACAACAAGCAGAGTCTACAATACACAAGAAGAGGCACTGCTCATAGGAAGGAGAATCGCATCCCTACAACCAGACGCTCCTCCCTGATCAGAATACCACTCCCAAAAAGCACTATCAACCCTGGTTACCATCTTAGGCTGTACTTCCAGTACTTCTCAGCTACCGCTTTTAGTAAGACTGTATTTTTATATCATGACCTCATACATACATAAATATATCACACACCTCAAAAGTTTTCAAAATCATGTCCTTGGGATTTGTCTACATGCTGATATTATCTATTCTTCAGTTCTGGTCACGACCCACTACGTTTAACTCACAACCATGATTCACCCTAAGGACAGCTCTGCCAGACCACAGAGACCTGACTGCAAACAGTCTGCACCCTGAACCTGGCTTCTCCAAGCCACAGCAGAGCATCAGATTCATCGCCAACTGGACTGCAGACACTGAGGAAGTCCTTTCTCAGAGCAAGCAAATGCAAAAATTACAAACTGCAAAAAGGAGCGCCACCGTTGGCAAACGACTCAGAAGCAAGAGGAAAGCAGGCCAGTGCCATACCTCATGCGGTAGTGGAGGCGGAGGGACGTCTTGTCGTCCACGGTGATGATGTGGTTGGGCGCATACCACAGCTTGGTGTTCTCATCGTACAAGGCAAAGAGGTTGTGACACAGAGGAGAGATACCTGGGGAGAGGGACACATCAGAGACTGTGAGGAAACACACTGCACTGTCACATGTCTCAAAGCCTGAGCTGTGCGAAGATGACACCTCCGCAGAAGGCACCTGGGCACAGCTTCCAGCCAGTTTCCAGGCAGGCATTTTAACCACACTAATCGAGAACCTCGATCCCAGGAAATACACATAGTTCTTGGAAAACCACTCTCAAGTTGTTTAGAGAGAGCAGCTGATGATGCTTCTCATTATAGGTGGCTATCATGGAGTCCTGTCAATCCTGCTTAAACGATCAAAAGGCCCCAGGAGGGCGCACACATCTTGCCTGCTGTGCGCTGTGCTAAGCAGGGGCTACAACACTCAGCTCCTCACCATTTCCCATGAAGCCACCTTTAAACCGTTCTAGCACATGGGGTGACTGAACATGCAAAGAAGTTCCTGGCAGTAGTGTACAAAGCGCGTCAGAATAAAT
Organism: Cavia porcellus; assembly: GCF_034190915.1. Classification (NCBI taxonomy): domain Eukaryota; kingdom Metazoa; phylum Chordata; class Mammalia; order Rodentia; family Caviidae; genus Cavia; species Cavia porcellus. The sequence goes on along the minus strand of NW_026947484.1, from coordinate 163,407,946 downwards.
AATAACCAAAGTGATCTTGTCAGTGATTAAATCTATCGCCATTAATAATAAATGCACTGCTTAAGTGCTCTGTACTGTCTCCATAAACATTCTTAGCCTACTAGCGAGAAGACACAGTTTAACCAAGCTGGCCCAGCGACCACTGCCCCGCAACTGCAGGCCGCCTGTCCAACAGTAAGCAGGGCGGAAGAGGTCCAGAAAGGAGGGCGCCACTGGTGTGCCCAAGAAAGATGGCATTCAAAGCCTGGCATCTCAACCCATGTGTAGGGGAGCTGAAGGCCAACAGCCAATTCTTACTGACACTTCCAGGCCCAGCCAGGCTTCAAGCCGAGACAGTGAACTCAAATAACCACAGAATGTAGGGGACAATGAGGTCACTGGTACCTACTTTCCAGCTCAGGCCCCTGAAATGCAGTGGCACTGCCAGGGTCCCTTCCTCCCTGCCCAGCCTGGCCTGGCCCACAGACTCAGAGTCAGGAAGCTGCAGGTGTCCTGGCGAAGCCTGAGCACTGTCCTGACGCCTCAAGTCAGACCCCCAGTTGAGGTGGAAGCTGGCTCCTCATCGACAGAGAGAACAGCTGCACCTCAAAGAGTACTTCCCCGGGAACAAAGGCCAGCGGCTGTGGGTCCAGTCTTACAAGGCCTGCTTCAGGCGGCTTTTGTGGGCTGGCCTGCTGCCGAGACTTTCTGCAGACACATCTGTACATGAACACACACATCCTGTGTGAAGCATAGTTTACATGCAACTGCAGAACTGTCTGCAGTTCTACTGCAGGTCTGACTACAACACCCTGCCCTCCCCCTCACAGGAGACCAAAGACGCCTTTTTACATGCGAGCACTGGCAGTTGCTGCTAAGGCTCTGTTTACTATCTCTTGGTTTCTGCCACCTTATGAGGAGACAGCCCTGTCAAGGCTACTCAGCTACAACAGTAACACTTAGGGCTGAGGGGCCCCCCTGATGAGGTCCCCCTGAAGACAAAGCAAAGAGAACTAAAAGCAAAGCGCTCCACCACAGGCAGGTGAAGAGCAGGGAAGAAACCGGACTGCAGTGAACATGACTTGCGGTGACCGCCTAGAGTGCCAAGAGAACCTGCAGGGCTCACAGCTGTGCATTTTGAGAGCTGCTCGGTGTCTAGAGCTCCATGTGCATTGCTGCTCATCAGAATAACTGCAAACTATTACTGCGTTTCTCCACTGTGCGTAGCGCATTTTATGCCGGGCCACAACCAGCAAGCAGGAGTTGAGGACAGCATGCTTCCCACTCCAGAGCTGAAGCAGGAGGACACACAGCAGGAAGAGCAGGGCTCCAGGCCAGCTGCGGCTTTCACCAGCAGGCCAGTCATGGAGGGTCCTCACAACCCAACAGTGTTCCAACAGCTCGGGAAGGACAAGCACACAGCTTTCTTGGAATACAACTGACATGATACAAAGGAAGCCTGTTTCAAGTGTGTATCCACTAAGCTGCACAGCCATCACCACTCTCGAGAACTTAGGGCTGGGACCAGGTTCTGCCGATTCAGCTTGCTTCATTTCAAAGAAAGCAGGTGAAAGGAGCCAGTGTCCCCCGCTCTGGGCAGTAATGAGGGGACTGGGTGGCCAATGCCTGGGTTCCACCTCACAAGCTGATGGGCAAGGCTGCCATCCTCATGGCTGCCAGCTGACCAGGCCCAGGAAGCACTCAGGCCAGCTGTCTCCTCAGCATAACAGCAAGGCAGGGTGACGGTGGCTGAGGGACCTCACGTGTACACACCACAGCTCTGCGGTGTGCCTGTGATCTGCAGGCCTCTGCACCAGGGCCGACACTGCTCTTGTCTCACGGGTGCACGTGCACGCACATGCACGTATACCACAATGAGCTTAGGGGCCAGGTGCCCTGCTCTGCAGCCTATAGCTCAGCAGTGTCAGCACAGAAGCAACTTCTGTGCTGGGAGACCAGACTCCAGACTGCACCCCTGCAGGAGGGAGTCAGTGGCAAAGGCAAAGCAGGGGCTGCCATGTAGGCCCACTGTATCCTGCTCGGGGTCAGCCAGCACCCCACCTAGACCCCGCACTCACAGCACTCCTGTGCCGCCCGGATGCACAGTTCCTCCGCCGTGTACTCGCCCGCGCCCAGCTGGAGGGGCTCCCGGTCCGGCAGGTAGAAGGTCACCTCCACCCCGGGCTCAGGTGCCACCTGGTTCACCTCGGCCTTCTTGGAGCTCCTCATTTTAGCACAGAACGCCATGGCATTGCAGTCCTCTTTTATATTTAGATACTGCAGGAGGAGGAAAGTAAGACAGTGTGTTCACTCGCGGAAAAAGTACGGGGATAGAGGAAAGCATGAGAAAGGCGCGTGGGAAGAAGTGCCTGGCACTGTGGAACACCGCTCTGCCCTGTGCCCAACCTTCCCGAGCTGAAAACTGGGGAGAATTAATGATGCGTGTTCAGTCATTAACCACAGTGGAAAATCAGAAATGCCTTAGAGCTGGTGTGAACTTATTTTATCTATGTGCACATAAGTTGTAGCTAAAAAACCGTGGCTGCTGCGGAAGCAATGATGTTAGAGGGTAAATTAGTAATTACCAACTCTGCCTCCCCTGTAGGAAGGTAACCCCTGAGCAGATCTCACCATTGCAAACAAGCACAATTCTGTTTTAACAGCTTACTCTCCAAAGTCTGAAACCCAGACTCTTCTGGAAAGAGGACTGAAAGACTAAGCATTAAAGTACCAGGAAGTTTAGGTCAACAGACAGTACTGATTAAAACGGGAGACACTGAGACCTCATCTGTACCCAACACTGCAAAGTGGAGAAGAAAACCAGTAGCTGCAGCCTGCTTCGCAGTGAGAGGCACTCTGGCCTGAAACTGCCCAGGCCCGCAGAGCGGGAGTCCAAAGAAGCACTTCCACCCGGCCCTAGGGGGAAGAGTAGTGGGCCCTCACGCACATACAAGACATAGTCCCGCGAGCAACAGGAAAAACACAGCGGTCCACAGGAGAGGACCAGTCACACACAGTCACGCCAGTCCAATGGGTGCCGGAGAGCTGCTCACTTCCACAGGGCAAGCAGGGCCGGCAGCCTGTCTCCGGCAAGCAGAAGCAGAGTGCTAGCAGCAGAGCACGATCCTGCAGGAAGGCGCTCAATCTCCAAAACCCTCAGCGTATGTAATACTGGAAATGAATGCAACGCTGATTTTTAACAATACAGACAATAGCACAGATAGCATCACAGGCTTGGGAACACTGTTCTACTATTCTTTTCAAAGCTCCATACTTGTCTTTAAAAAAAGTGCAGATATACATACCTGCATTTATTCGGCTATCCAACGGCCCCAAACAGCAAGCTGGATTTTCTTCTCTAGTTTCCAAAGTCCATGCAGAGTCAAGCTGAAGACAAAAAAAAAAAAAGAATTAATCAGCTCAGAGGTAACTGGGTCCAAAAACAAGACAACATTTTCACTAAGCAAACAACCCGAATCTAAACAGGAAGAAGAAGGCCTTCGGGGAAAAAGAAGTGTAAAGCAAACAAACAAAAACAACAGAGGAGGACGTCAGGAGGACAGGGAGACATTTTTATCTTCGGGGTGAACATCGCACAAAGATCCTGTTTTATTGTTCTGCGAGAGGGAGCCAGATGCCTTCTTCCTGGCACAGGGTACCTGGCCAAGGTGAGGGCTGAGCGCCTTTCCGTCACGGCCTCACCTCACACGCTGAGGATGGGCAAAGCTCCTGCATGTGCACACATGCTCCCTCCCCATTCTTCTCACCCTGTGTCTTCTCTCAACCCAGTCTACACACATGCACAGGCACCCACTCTGTCACTGAAACCATTTTCCTCTTGCTTCTCGGAAGCTCTTTAACAGAACAAACCATTTCCACAAAGAAAGACCTGCAACCTTACTGTGGAGGCTGACAGGTTCCCAAGTTTGTACTGATGATTGTCCCTATTTTCGTCCTGCCAAATCATTCAACAAATTTGACCATGATCCAGCTTTCAGGGGGGCACGACCTGGGCATTGTGTGGCAGCAAAAGCGCAGAGGTGGGAGGGCCAGGATCCCTCTGAACCTGGCCTTTTGGGCAGGTGGCCCAAGACAGCACCAGCCCAGGATGGCACAGCTGGTGAGGGTGCCACCGCAACCCTCTGCCCTGAAGGCTCACTGTGGTGGCTGACCCTCAGCAAATGAAGGACCGTGAGCCAGGCGGAGGTATAAACATGAATTTGGATAGCACAACTTTGATTTGGCTATTCTGATATGAGCAATTTTTAACAAGATTCACAGAACAAATCATTACATCTTCAGCTTTTTAAAAATTAACCAACTGGGGCTGGGGGTTTAGCTCAGTGGCAAGTGCCTGCCAGGCAATGGTGAGGTCATGAGTTCAATTCCTAGTACCAAAAAAAATTAAAAAATTAACCAACTGTTAAAATTATGGAAACATACCCTGGCTTGTCTCAAAACAGCAATTTGATATTTTTATGTACATTTTTTTTATAAGTACCGGGGACTGAACTCATGACTGCGTGCTTGCAAGGCAGACGCTTATGCTGCTGAGGTAAATCCCCAGCCCCAGCAATTTGATATTTACTAATTGCTAATGTCTTGCTTTCGCTCAAAAGCTGACTTCTACTACCTCATGAGGAGATTCTTCCATTCAGCTAGTTACTTTTGGGTCCATGTCAGACCCAAGAGAGGGAAAAGCAAGATGGTCCCTGCCCATGTGCGGCTCACAGTGAACAGGAACGATGTACCAGGGAGGTGCAGACTGAGGTCCTTCTGAGAGCCAGGAACAGCAGGGAGGAACCAGCACTTGCTCGGGTGCTCAATCCTGAGCCTGGGAGGGGGGGCATGGGCCCGAGGGGTGAAGATGCGTCCTGGGCAGGGCCTGCAAGTACATAGCCTGGAACAGGGCAGGAGGCCCGCTTTCTCCTGTGCCTGGACTGGGAAACCATCTCCCTGCTCCTGCTCCGGGAGAAAAGGACAAATACCAGCTTATCAACACTGCAGAACTCCAGCGAATCAATCCAAATTCCTTGCCACAAGACAGAAAAGGGACATCTTCAATGCTAGAAACAGACTGGGAAAAATCACAAACTATTCTTTAAAAAAATCCAGTCCACTAGGCTCAATTCCCAACACACATGGATACAAAGGAGCTAAGGAAATGTAAAGAATAAAAAGGAGGAATTAAAAGCTCCCACGAAAGCAGTGAATGCTTCGCCTTATAACATGGTCAAGGCTCAGTTCCAAAGATGTGCTTTATAGTTTTTAAAAAGTGGTAAGTTTCTCAGATTCCTTTATGGCATTCTTATTCAAGAGACAAGTACATCCAATACCTTCCCAAGGAGAGAAAAGCCACAAAAACAAATCGAGTTTCCAAGGGAACAATGGTGAACTGCAGTACATGGATATACAAGTATCTTCCAAGGTGCAGCAGTCTCTGAAGATACAAAACTCTTCTAAATTTGTAAGGCCATCTTTTGAAATGCTAGTAGTATTTGTGCAAGGGAAGAACAGACAATTACATCTTGAATACTGACAAGAAAGACAAATAGACCACTGCAGTGCTCATAGATGCAGTCACTTCAGAGTGATCACTCCTGGCTAAGCCAGATGCCAGGTTTACATGGTAAACATGGACTGTGGGAAATTAAAAGGAACAGGCACACTTGGGAGGGGTGCAACCTCGCTTCTCTAGTGGGGCCTTCACCTTGCTCACACCTGGTGATTGTGCAGAAGCGCACGGAGGTGCCCCTCACTGTCATGTGGGCTGCCTGTCACAGGCCTGACACACCCCTGGCAAGCATGACCACAGGCAGCCCGCCTGGTCTCTAAGCCTGCGTTTCCTTAGTCCTCTACCTTCCCCCTCCAAAGGACCCACACGGGCTCACTGAGGGCTCACTGAGAGCTCTCCGAAAGTCTTCCTCGAGACCTTAGGCACAATGACTTTTTCAAAAGAGGCCACAAACACAAGGTGGTCAGCGCTGAAGCCATGATCAGACTTTCTGTCAGAGGACAGAGGTGTGCTGCAAGCTCGAGTGTGAGAGCAGGAGGACATGCAGGGAGGGGTGGGCGTTTCTGAAAAGGAAACCTAAGCAGCCTGGCTGCCAGAGACTCAGACAGCAGAGTGGGAAGCCTGGCATCTCCTCCACCAGGCAGCATAACCCCTGGCCACACAGCTGCCAGCCCTCAGCCTCAGTGTTCTCCATGTGCATGGAAGACATGGCCGTCAAGAATGACGTGGGTCTGCACAGAAAGGCCTCGGGAGTTAGTGCTCAACAAGCACCCTGAGCCTGAGCATAATTTCTATTAGGCTGATTAAGCTTTGCTGGAACCAAGTTCCAGGCAAGGACAAGAAACTGATCCCTACTACACATCTCCAGCGTCTTAGGCACAGAGCCAGCTGCCTGCACTCAACACCGCTGACAGGCTCATGAAAGGCTCAGGAACAGCCAGCATGCGCACCAGAGTTGTACACAGCTGATGCCCAGGGAAAACAACTGCTCCAGATGCCCTGCTGCCAATGCTGTCTCTCTGGCTGCCCAGTGCTGTCATGCCCTGTCACGTTCTCCCACCGAGGGGACCCCAGCTCCTGAGCCCAAGAGAGCCACCATGCAGCAGCCCAGTTCTTCATGCCCCTGAGATGCACTGCTCTGCACGGCAAGGACCCCAACCCCACGAGGGCCCAGCACAATGCCCGGAAACTGGGCGTGTGTCTTGCTCAGATACAGCATCACAAGGCTTCACCCCACACTGCCACAGCAGTGACTTGATCTGTGGTTTCTGAGAGCTGGGACCCTGATTCTGATAAAGTGTGCTGGATCCTGGAAAGCTGGTGGCCTGCAGCCAGGATGACATATGAGAAATACGAAACTCTGTTCTTTTCTCCTGTCAGCAAGTCGGGATCGTGGCTTTTCAGTATGGCACTCCTGTCACACAGAATACGCCACGGCTAACTCAGCCTCAATTCCAGGAATGGCTGGAATCATAAATGCACTTACTATAAACTTCAGGGATGCTCCAACAATCAATGCTGACTCAATGCTTCACAGTGTCCGCACGGCTTCCCTGCCAGGAGGCTGCTGGGGGAGGCAGGCGCGGTTCTGTGCTTAATTAAGGTCAATACTCGTCTCCCTAAAAGCCCCACTGCATCAGGGTTCTCTGTTGCTTTTTTCCTTCTTTTAAACTAATTACTCACAATCCATTAAGTAGCATGGAATAAGATTGAGTGAAGCCATCCACAGGTCCTTCCTGTGTACTGAAAATATGGTGGTGGAAGGAGCCAAGAAAGAAGGAAGCAGGGAGAACATCTTTGGGAATCACTGAGCTCCTAAAATACTGAGGCAGTTCCTGTTTTATCACCATAAAACCTTGGGTTTACACGCAGCGTCCCCCACTCAAGGCTGTTGCATCTCTAACCACATGAGAGCCTTGCAGCTCCTTTACAGGCAAGGCCCGGTCTCAGAGGTTCCCACGGCCAGCCAGCCAGTGAGTGGCAAGCCTGGGTCTAGAACACACTTCCTGCCTTGGCCTCCCCTTTCTAACCATGCTGTGCTGACCAAGGTGCAAGGCCTCAGGAATCCAAGACATACCAGGACACACAAGCACCGGCCAAAACCTTGGTGACCCTACCAACTGGCAAAGTGAGTGCAAGGTCTGCACACATGGAGGGGCGGCCAAGACAGTGAGACCTGTAGAGTTCAGGGAGGCAAGGTGTGAGGCTTACACTGTAGTCATCTGGAAGTCCTAGCACGAAGAAAGGACACAGGGGAGGTGCAGCTGTGTCAGGGAAGGGCTAGGAGGAAGGGAGACCACAAGGACAGGTGCAGGGCAGAGCTGTGGATGGGCGCACAGGTCCCCAGTCCAAGCGGGCCGGGTTCCAATCAGCACTGTTAGGCCCCGTGGCCCTGAGCAGGCCTCTGCAGCAGTCACAGCTTGAGTCTGTAGAGAGCAAAAGCTGCAGATCATCTCAGCTCTTCTCCGACTTACTGGGGGAGCTTAAGTAAATTTCTCAAGCTCAAGCTCCTTGAAATTCTGTTTCCATGTGAGACAATAAAAGGTGGCCACCTCACAGGAGCTGCTGTGAGGATTCAAGACGTCCCAAATCTCACGCTACTAGGATTTCAATGTGTGAGTTCACTTAAAGCTTGTAAAAACCTTTAGCTTGAGGCAAAACAAACAAACCAACCCTAACTTACAAATGTCTAAACAACATGCCTCACCCTACCACAATTTTCATTAGTTTGTATTTCCAAAAGGTCATGACACAAGGACAAAATCATCAGAAAAGATGTGGAGGCAACCAGGATCCAAACAGAGACACAGGAAACAATCCCGAACCCGCCGCTGCCCCCTCCTGTTACACATGATGGCAGGGCATCACCTTGTCCCGCACGGCTCCTACAGTGCTCGAACACTATAACAGGAGAAACCAACTCTGCTGACTGAGAGAAAGACAGAAAGACACAGGACAGTCTGATAAGGACTCCACGGTAAGTGCAGCCATTCTTGGTCAGCAGCCAGTGACACTGCTGCTTCCAGGTGTGGCTCAAAGCACTTACTCAGGTCAGCATGGCTCCCTGCAAACGCAGGTCCCAGCACTGGAACTGGGCACCCCAGTCGGGCATCCATGCCTCCTTCAGCTTTCACAGCTGCAATGTGTGCTCACTCCAGAAATAAAGGGAGCCAGGTGTGGGTGAGCCCAGGTGGTCAGTGTCCATTCCCGTCCGTACCCGAAAGAGCTCTGCTATTGCCTCGAAACTAGAGTGGGGTTAAGGAAAGTAAAACTAAGAGGAAGTTTCAAAAAAGACCTTTCCTACACTTTTCCTCAACCTTGAAACTATAACCCTTTTTCTGGTTAGCACTCGAGTGCCCGTGGTCTGCCTACGTGCATGCAACACACGTGGGTGGCTGAGAAAGGTCTGGGGCTTCAGGTGCTAGGACAGCATCTTTCTCTCCACGGGGCTCTAGTCCAGCCCTGGGGGTGCCACTGAGGCCACAGGCAGAGCCCAGCCTCAGGGGCAGCGGGCAGCAGTTTGGCGTGGCCCCTGCAGAACTCTGGCACCACCCTCACCCCCACGCTGCCGCCCACCACACCCCACCGTCCAGCATTCTGTGCTCACGCCTAGGGTCAGAGTTGCCTTCTGGCTTGCTGGACCCACAGTATGCAAGTTTGTATGTAAAATACAAGTTTCACAGAAACACAGTCATCTTTCCTAGGGACAGTTCACTCTCTTTTCTAGTCTACACTGCTTTCCCCTACTTGCTGTGTCTTTAAATGTTAGGCAAAGCCCACAAATAGACTTCATGGCCAATAACAAACACTGGACCATAGTTTGAAAAGCTTCAGTTTAAAACACTCAGCAAAATAACTGGTAACCCCACTGAGCTCAGGCTCCTTGCTTTCTTTCAGCATGCGCACCTTCCTAGCTGAACCCAGAACGGGCCAGCGTGTTCTCCTGGGACTCTGAGCTCCAGCAGAATGCACATTCCCGAGTGGTGCAGCTCAAGATACTCAGGACCCACAGGTGGACTCACCCACCCCGCAGCACTGGCCTGGTCTTTGCTGTGCACTGGGCGTCTGGCCCAGGGACCCTCCACTGCTGGCCTCCCAGAACCCATGGGGCCAAGCCACACCACATACCCTGCCAGCAACTGCCCGCTTCCCTGAGATGTGCCCCACCTCTGGGATCACATCTTTCAGGGACCTTCTAGAAACCAAAGAACCCAACACGCAATCTGCATAATTTTCTAACGCACGTGGTGGCACCCTGCATGGATGAGACTCAGGCGGGACGCTGAGTCCAAGCTGGATAGAGGTGGCTCTGGGGGTCAGTCAGCAGTCTCTTAGCTGCTCCTCCAGCAGGCAGCCAGCAGGAGTGCAAGGGTTATCCTTCTCAGAGTTCAGTGCACAGGAGCTGGTGTCACAGTGGAGACCCACCCAGCCCCTAGCATGGCTGCCTGCAGAAGGACACCAGAAGGACACTGCCCACTTGCTGCTCTCACCCACCCCTGCATTTCTTCCTTCTTGACAGGAGGGGGACACAGTAGCTGCAGAGCTCCTCCTGCCCCTCCATGCTGGGGAAGGAAGTGCAGAGGAAACAAGGTGGACGGGCTGAGGATACCTCACAGTTAAAGGGCAGACATCACAGCAGGCGTGACTAATGTGGGTGAAGTGTGACAGGGAAGGTCCTGCGCATTACACACGCACTCAAGGTTAGCAGGAAAAGAAGATATGGGGAAGGATGGGCCTGGAAAGAAGTTTGATGGGAACAGGCAACCACGGCACAGCCAGCCACCCAGAGGCAGAGCTGCAGGGCCAGAGGGCCTTGGGAAAATCCCCAGGGCAGAGCTAAACCACAGCTCAGCAAGGACCTGGGCCGTGCCTGCCAGCAGCTTAGTGAAGTAACCTTTGGTGACTCTGTCCTTATCTGCAAAGGAGGATGAAGGCAATCTTCTTAGAGACAACCCAGCAAGCCAGGACCCTGTGAAGAGACAGAGGGTGGACCAGAAGACAGTGATCTGGCAGGGACCACACTGGGGCCCCTGGAGGAGGTGGCTGGCTGCACATATGCCTCAGGCGACTCCTCAAACACAGGACACAGCAACAGGAACTCTGCAAAGGACATCTCTCTGTCCAACCTATAGCATCTGGTCCCAGGGAACACGCTCTCTCAGCACCAAGCTCCCTCCCTCCTCAGGGGCCTAGCCCTGCTGCCCTGGCCCCACCACAGCCTCAGCTGGACCTCCCAGGCCAAGCCTCCATGGCCAGAGCCTTCCATGCAGCTGGGGGAGAGTAGCTTGCAGCCTCGCACGAGCATCTGCGGCTCCCCTCACACACAGAGGCTTCGCTACAAATGCCAGGAGCAGCTCAAGTTTCTGGAGAATAGTCACAATGACGATGAGTCAGTAAACCTTCCTTGCTCTCTCTCCAACAACAGAAGAGTGGCTGGGATGGTGGCTCAACACTGGGGATGGCCAAGATTCTCCTGAAGGCTGAGCCATAAGGCAGTGACCACCACTCCCCTTGGGAGTCACTAGACTATTTCTGTCTACCTTGCCCTTGGATAAAGCCAATGGGAGTCAGCCAGTGGCTGCCCACCCTCCTTCCTCCCTCAGGTGGCCACCCCCTGCCTGGCTGTCCTTAGCCAGGGCTCAGAGCTCTGCACAGCAGGGGTCAGGGAGCAATGTGCCCAGGGTTACACAGAACTGGACAGGATGTTACCTCTCTCTGGCTCTCCAGATCTCACCAGACCTGCTCAAGCCTTTGGATCACAATGTGTGCAAATGTTCACTTCCCAAACCCAAAGGGCGGGGCCAACAAGAGAGGGGTCCATCGGTGGACACAGGTGAGCAGGTGCCCACCAAGGTCTGTGGGCTCTCGGCCTCACTGGCATGCCCTAGCCAGCACCTGTGCACCCCTCCTGGCCCAGGCCAAGCTGCCCACACCACAGCTGTACAAGTGCCTAACCGTGAAGGCTGGACCATCCAGGTCTCAGGGGCTGTGCTCTTGAAGGGCACCAAAAGCCCCAGGGCAGCTCTGCTTGCCGCCTCCCTCTAAACCAACACCAAGAAAGCAGAGTCAGCGGAATGCTCAGGCTGCTGATGTAATCAATAAATACAATTATATACTTAGTGCATCTTACAAAAAGCACTTTCAATACCTGTTCTGAATCCTCACATTTTAAGTTTCATTTTTATTTTACTCACAAGCAAATCAAGACTTAAAAATACTCAGTGATCTAAGAAAGGCCACATGCATTGATTAACCAGGATTCACAGCTAAGCCCAAGGCAAAGGAAATGGAAACAACTAAACAAAAAAGAACAAATGAGCATGGTGGAAAGCTGGCACTTCATTAAATTGAGGTAATATGGTGACTTTTTTAATCTCTCTAATGTAAAGCTGGTACTGTAGTTGTTTTAAATGTACACAAAAGCCTGCATTAGGCAGAAAAATAAGTCACTGCCACCTTTAAACTGAAGGTGTCAGACTCACAACAAATATATACATTCAACACTACAGTAAAAGTTTGCTGGGCATGGCAGCGCTACTTAGGAGGCCGAGGCAGGAAGATCACAAATTCAAGGTAACCCTGAGCAACTTAATAAGACTGCATCCCAAAACTTTAAAAAAAAATGGCTGGGGGATGTAACCTAGGGGTAAGTACCCTCCCATCCAATTCCCAGTACTAACAAAGACAGGGGAGGGAGCACAGGCCACAGCGCTCCTCTCTTGCTCCCCAGAGGCAGGCACTATTATACTAAGTTCTTGGTTCATCACCCCTCCAGGGCAATCTGACCCCATATGCTAACTTGGACTTAAAAATCCTGTACATTTAGACACAGCAGCCTGTTGGTATAGGCCTGAGAAAAGCACAGCCCTGCTCTCTGCTGCACAGCTGTATGCTCCCATCCTGAAAAGGCAGTAGGGACAGGACGGCAGGAGCAGGAACGGCAAGAACGATCTCCAGGTGTGCCCTGGCAGGCTTCCACACGTGTTCTGCAACACACAGGTGCTGCACCAAGGGCCTTGGAGCAGGAGGGGAGGAACCCCAACCAGCACGCAGAAGGCGGCTGGAAAGGGGCTTCTGAAAGGGCACCTGCCCACAACGTACACCACCAGGGACCAACATCACTCTACCACCTCCCACGGTTCACAGCCACAGCCGTGAAGAGCTGGGACAGACACATGTCATGCTCCCCAGGAAGGTGACCACAGAGTGAGGTCACTACTGTGGACAAGTCCCCATCAGCCAGTGTGGTGGACAACAGGAAGCTGGGACCCACACAGTGTGGGTAGAGCCCGGCCAGCAACTCTGGGGCGGCAGGAACAAGCACTCATGAGGCAACACAGGAGATAGAACGGGAGGCAGGCTGGAGTCACTGTCATGTGACAGCAGGCTTGGCGTCACACACAGAAACAGCGGCCAACATCCGCCTGTGGCAATCACGACGTACCCCAGTGTCTGTTGGCATGTGGTACACACGGGGCAAGTGACCTGCCACCTTCCTACGCCCTGCAGCTCTCCTAACCTCTGCGCCCTGCTACTCTCTTTTGCCCTGCTGCTCTCCTTTGCCCCGCTGCTCTCCTACACCCCACCACTCTCTACACCAGACCACACTCCTTTGCCCTGCGGCACTCATCCCATCTACTTCCATCCCTCAGGGCAGCAACCATCTCCAGCGCCCAGTCTTCCCGTCTCCGCAGCACACCAAGTCACACTTCTCCACCTCGGGTCTGGGATCCATCCTCTCTCAAGCACTTTTCTTCCCCATGATCTAGGCAGGGTGGCACACAACTGCCAGCCACCCCCAGGCAGTGCTGAGGGTTTCCACCTTGGATCTTCATGCACACCCACCAGAAACACCAGCGCACAGCATCAGCTTCGGATCCAGTGGGGTCCGTGCCTCGGAGGGGAACTGCCAGATTGCACAGCAAGTTGTGTTCAAACTAGGGTGGCAGTGGCCCGCCATTCTCCATTCCAACTGCACCGTTGCGTGCCCAGCAAAGCACAAGGGCCTCAGTCTGTGTATCTGACTCTCTGCTCCTCGTCTGCTGCCATCTGTGTTTTACACAACAGCCACCCTGGCTGGCACTCTGCTGACCTCCATCTGGAGACAAGAGGCCATCCATCCCTGCCACCGTGGCATCTTCACCATACTGGGCCATATGAGTCCTTAGGAACACAGATGTGCCCCAGAGCAGGGGCTACAGGACAATCTCCATGACAGCAAGAGGAAGACAATGGGGATGGACTGAACTTGTCCACCTCTGAGGAACATATGCAGGCCCTGAAACCAACCAGCCAGCAAGCTGTCAGAAGGCAGTCAAGCAGCTAGAAAGGGGGCAGTGGAGCAGGGGAAGTCGCACTCTAGAACCAGCCTGGTGCACTTCCCTGAGCAGGGTGATGATGGCCACCAGGCGTGGTGAGGACAAGGACGCCCAGTGGTGAAGTGCACCAGGGTTACAACCACATGCCTGTGCCTGGGTCCTGAGCCTCCCCAATCTCAGCCTCAACCCTGTCACCTCCAAGGGAGAGCGATGCTAACTTTTCTCCGTTAGCCCGGCACTGACAGAGCCATCAAGTCCCTGCCATGAAGAAAAGGTCAATGTGGCTGCTGTGCTGCTCCAACCCACAATGGCAGCTCTGGCATGAAAGTTGTGGGGCTACCGTGTGCCAATGTGCACATCTGACTCAGCAGAAGTCACGCCTGGTGAGGGCCACACCAAATCTAACACCACCAAAGCACATTCTGGGGCCTTGCAAAGCCCCCAACTCAATGTTTCCAGGGGGCACAAACAAGACAGTTTACTCTCCACAGCCTGAGCACAGCTGCCACAGGGCCCTGAACCCAACAGGTATGGGTCTGGCCAGCAGGAGGCGACCTGCCCTTCCAGGAAGGCATGAGACAGGCACAGCCTTTAATATGGGAATTGACACCACTTCTGCAAAGGCTGGTTTCATTAATCAGAACTAGAAAATGTCCTGCCCTAGATGAAGTTATCAAGTTAAGTAAATTTATGTGAAAGCATCACCTTGGAAGGCCTGCCTTTGTGGGTAGAGACGGAATACACCAGACTTCCAGGAATACATTCGTTCATTTACTTTTATTCACTCTCCCCCACCTCAGCTCTCACACACGCCCTGCTTCTCTTGAAGCAGAAAGATGACGTCTACCATTTCAGTATAATCAGAACAGGTTAAAAAGCATTGGTAAAAAAAAGTAGGCATGAACGGGCATCTTTGCAATACTCGCTCAAGCAAGTGTTCTGGAAGGTGCATCCTGGGACACTGCTACGTCTGCTGTTACTCAATAACCCACACACGGGGGGAACTCTGCAGTACTGACGGACGGCAGGTGGGCACAGAGGAAGAGCCAGGAGAGTGAGTGACATCACCGAAGAACAGTGCAGTTCCTTCCAAGTGACCCTTGGCCTCTGCAGGCCTGCTCTGCTTGCTCTTCCCCACTTTGGCTCCTGTCTTCATCAGAGCTTTCTCTGAGTCCTCTGTTCACCGTGGGACTGACTGGCTGAGTTCTGGGACATACTGGCAGCTGGCCATGGAGCCTTCCCAGAACAAAGCCCATTTGTCAGGAAACCCCGCCTCCTTCCCAGTACCAGGACGAAGGAAGAGAAGGGAAGGAAGGGGCAGAGGGGAGAAGGTGGCAAGTTCAAACACCTTACTAAACTCTGGGCACCCAGGCAAACACCTGCTCCTGAAAGCAGAGTCCAAAGCAGGTCTTAGGACTGAATCTATCACTACCCAAGTCAGCCATCCGGGTTAGACTATTTTGCATATGAAAGCTGTTAAGCACAAGAATGAATGAGTTTTCCTGTTCCTTTCCCACTTCCCCACCCGACTCCCTGCACATTCTCCAAACTACTCCTTGACAGACTTCTGCTCTATGCAGTGAGGAAATACAAAGTGCTAGAATATCTACGGAATCAAAATACCCTAAATTTTCTGTAACACCTTTATAATTGGGTCTGTTTCCATACCATCTTATTTTTTTTTAAGGAGAGATTAATATACACAGTAGGGCAGGAAGTTGGTTCAGATGTTTCTACACACTGGAAATATCAGGACACAGGGCTGGGAGTGGGGGCATTTCTGAGAATTAAAGAAATTACTATGCATACATCTTATTGAAATGCACTCACCTATTTTTTATGGTTTAGATCTAAAACATCCTCCAAAATTCTCTCATGTTCACAGAGAAAATCTGGTGAGACACACTGGAAGGATGACCTGGAAGGATGCATTCTTGTCCCCAGCTCCCGCTTTCTCTCTATCCTTCCTCACTGCATGAGGTGAGCAGCTGTCCTCTGCCAGGCCCCTTCATTGTGTCCTTTTTGCCTTGCATGAACCATGAACTGAACCTACCAAAACTGTGAGCCAAACAACCTCCCCTCCTTTAAGTCCCAGGTGTCAGATATTTTGTCCCTGTGCAAGGAAGGCTAACACACCATTCCTCTTGGAGCCCACAGAGAAGAAACAGTTATCAGCAAATGAAAAGATGGTCCTGGTTTTTATTCTGAAGGACAGGACAACACTGTTCTAGCATTAGGAACCTGTTGCCTTTTCCCAGGGATTTAGGAGACCTGGCAGACAGCCGACAGGCTATGCCACAATAAAACTCTCTGAGCCTCCAAGCTTTTCAGGCACAAAAGCACACACACTACTGTAAGTTATGTGTACACTCCTAGCCCTGACATGTTTGGGCACCCTGATTCTGTGGAATTCAGTCCCTGACATAGGAGTCACCGCCAACGAAACCAGGATACAAATGACATGCACGCACACACACACACACACATACACACGCCTTTACTGATAGGACTACAGAGTGGAGAAAAGGCGAAAAGGAGAAAGGAGAAAAGAATACACCAAAATTGTATTTATTGATCAAAACATAATTATGAGGGGCCAAGGACTTAGCTCAGTGGCATAAGCACCTGCCTTTCCAGCATAAGATTGTGATTTTGATCCCCAGGACCAAAACAAAAAAGAAAAAAATATAATTATGAAGCTGACTTTGCTACTCTCATTAGCCTAAACACTTTGAAGTCAGATTTTTCTAGTTTGGAATTTTGGAAGTCTCTGGCATTGTACTATCAGTACAAAACTGAAACCAGTAAAGAAAAAGAACAGAGATGATGCTGCTGATCTCCTTAACAGAAAGCACATTTCAGATAATTTAGAAACATCTCTTAATCTCCAAGTAGTATTACCAATGCAGAGAGGTCAAGTCAGTACTCAGGTTAAGATTTCAGTGTACCATCTGTGCAACATTCTTAAGTAAAACCTCTGCTAAGCCAACCAGAAGGCTACTTCTCCAGTCCTGTTCCCGATCCAGCCACATCCTTATTTATCTCACAGGACAAGGTCACTGAGCTTCCAGTTTGAGTTTGAAGCAGATACCCTTATTTAATGACCGAGTTTTCACTGTTCCTGCAGCTGAATGAACAGGCCCCAGAAGACTGCTCTGCATACAGTAACACGTACATCACAGTACTAAGAACAAAGAAACGGTCCAATGAACTCCAACTTGACGCTTTTACTTTTATTCACATAACTCTTACATACAGTACTGTAGTGTATGAAAACACAAAACTAGCTCCATATAGTACAATCAGAAACTGCAGTACTATATAAACAAGGCGCACTGTACAAGAAAACACTCTGAGGCTCTACAGATCAGATGTACAAAACTGAACCCAAAAAAGATGGGTCACAGGTCTGAGCGATGGGTAGTAAGTGTGAAAAGCACTCGGTCCTAGGAAGGGTGGTCAGTAAAGAGGTAGTTCTATGGAGGACCTCCAGGATAGCTCTCCTTGAAAGAAGACTTGCGTCTGTCTTGGCTGAACCTGGCCTATGTCCATGTACTGATATGTACAGAGCTGGGTAGGGTTATTTCTTTACTCCTCAATTGGTTCTAAGCAAGGCAAATAGGTCTAGCGAGGGGCTGATGTCTTTAAAGCGACACACAGGTCAGTGATGCCTTGCCCATAGCTCCCAAGTAGTATGCATGAGCTAGGCCAAGGGATGCCACCCCACAGGCTGAGACTGAGGCTCAAGAAAGCATCTACCATGTCCCAGGGCACGATGCCTAAACATCAAAGCTGAGGCACCAGCCCCCAAACCCAAGCTACTTCCTCAATCTGTGATGTGTAGATTGTTCTTTCTGTGAACCTGTCCCTCTGCGAACTGCAGAGGTGCCATCAAGCCTCCTACCCAGCCCAGCTCCCAACACTCACTGGCTACCATTCTCCATCACTCATCCCCAAGCCACTCACCTCTCATGAATGAGTAAACCCAGGTTCAGCCCTAAGTCACAGCCTTTGTTCTAGTTAGCCATCATGCTAGCTGGACTTAGGACCCGCTGGACCCCCCACAACTACAGACAGGTATTTATCTCTGTATTGTTGTGATGAGTTGCAATGGAAGTGGTAGATTGGAATTCCTTACTGGAATCCAAATAACTTATCCCTGGGATTACAAATATGGGCTCTGGGACAGCAATGAGGTGCAGAAGGGCTCCCTATATAGACGTACTTCCTTTTACGTAATTCTACCCTCAATCTACGCTCTGGTCTGTCTTCAGATCATACCAATCTTTTGCCTTTTACTACACTCAACCTTTCAACCTGTTCAGCTAGCTCCTCTTTCCCATTTGTTCCAATTAACACGTTTTACTCTAAGACTGAAAAACACTGTTTCATTAATTTAGTGCATATGGAAGGTTCCCACTACCTCAGAGCAAAATCAAGTAGTAAAGACTGCCATCTTCAACTTGTACTCTCTTTTACTAGTAAAATGCCATCTGAGTAGTCTTAATCAGATATTTAGTCCAGGCTTGCTAAAATGAAAACATATGCCCAATTTTTAGAAAATAAAATATTGTGCCTATATTCATAGAAAACACACACACACACACACACACACACACCCCTTGGGAAACTATCAGTGCACACTGTGTATTTAAGTACAACCACTATGCATAAGAAACGTTGTGTAATTAGAGATGGTCATTCTCTAGCCTCAAAGCAAACAAGTCTTAAATTTCCAGATGAGTTCTCAGACTTCACAGAGCTGTACCATTAGAAGCCCAGACCACCAAAACACTACTGGTGACATAAGAGACACAGATTATAAAAACCCAAGTCAGAACAGTGGTCTCAGGTGAAAAAACTGTATTCCTCTTCATTTTTATTTTCTTCCACAGAGCCATTTGTCCCTACCATTCCTCTGTCATCTCTCTGCATTCAAATTTAGAGAGCCATGGGACCCTTACTAAGGGTCTAAATTGCCAAACCATGGTGAGTCACAAACATTATTCAAGAGCAGAGGAACAAAGAAAGAATTCCTTTCCACTGATCAGTGTAGCTGGAGAGATGAGATTCACACACAAAATTGAAGAAAATCACCAGAAAGTATCTAAATGCTGGGTTTTTGGTGAGCGATTAGGGTTTACAGCAACAAGGCCAGAATAATCTTCCTTACTGAGACAGATTAGGTGCAAACAACGGAGAAATGTTAGGAATACGAGGTGAGTGTGTGATTTTCACCCAATCTGAGAGCCCAGAGAGCTAAATAGAGCGCTATTAATATACTCCAGAGCAGGTATAAACCCTCGAGAGCAGAGACGGCTAATCAGCGCCCATCACAGCTCCCGAACTGTCTCACGTCCTCCTTATACCTGGCCAGCACATACAAACAAGGTCAGTAGTATTTGCTCTGTTCCACAGGTGAGAAAACATGTGCCAAAGAAATCAGTCAGGCAACAATCGACTTCTAAAAGACTGACATCTGTGCTGAGACTCCATCCACGCTTACTGGTCCAAACAAAACTCTGTCCCAAGCTGGCTCAGTGATCTGAGTGACAGCTTGGGACAGCTAAGCAGCAGTAATATGCATCCCAGTTCATTCACTTAAAATCAGTAACATTCTCAAACATCAGAAGAAAATAGCTTCCTTTAGGCTTTAAATGCAACCACACTTAGTTTATATTTTAGGCACTTCATATTTCTAACAGGCTTTTGGATTCTTATTTCATAGTTTTCCTTACAGTACTTCATTCCAAGTAATCTAAATATAGGCAAGTGTTCTAGAAAACAATGTAAAAGCATGGCAGGGGTACATTTAAAACTCACATAACAACTCAGTTTAATTCAAGCTCTCCATTTTAATATATTTACAATAACATGTCTCTTCTGAGTTCTAAAATAAGGATTACAATGCCGTCATCACCTGCCATACATTGAGTAGTGAACCATTAAAGAACGTTTTACAGAACGAATGGGCAATAAACCACCCCATAATGCAGTAACTCTCAAACACAGCTGTGTATCAGAACCACCTAGGGCTTTTTAAAAAATATGTATTAATTACAGGGTTCAGCTCTTGCCTAGCATATGTGAAGCCCCAGGTTTGATCTCTGGCACTGCAAAAAGAAATACACCCAGCCCTCCAATCTTCACCGAGACTTACTGAATCAGGGTCTCCCAGGGTGTGCCCTGGACAGAGGAACTTTCCAAAGTCTCCAGGTCACAGAGGCCCAGCCCATCCAGCCTGAAACTCTACCTGAGCACCTGAGACTCTCAAGACAGACATTCAGGTAACACACAACTCACCTGCACCCACAGCTCTGTCCCCGCACTCTCAGCTCTGCATCCACCCGATTTCTTTCCACTGATTTCCTTTTCCCATCCTTGGTACTGCTGCAGCATCTAACACTGACAGGCAGCGAAGGACCAGCAACTCTAGTCACACAGGAGTGGGCAGATCCTGTTCATTCCTGCCCAACATCAAGATCACAACAAAAACTAGTATTTGCCACCTCTTATCACACACCACTGACTCTGCCAGCTCCCTTCCCCCATTGTACACAACCTCGCTGGCCACATCAGCCCTGTAAGGTGGGATCTCATCCCCGCCTGATATTCTGGGAGAGCTCACAGCACTTTTGCAGAGTCCTTCTGCTAGGGAGGGGCCAGCAAGGACATAACCCTCACTCTCAGATCCTTCCCACACACTCCCAACTACGCTACAGCTCCCAAGGTCTCCGGGATCTTTAGCCTGCACCTATAGCTTCCAGTCCCATTGGGTTCTCACTGGGAAAAAAATCCATGTTGCTCACAGATTTTCTTTGAACAGAAACTGAAATCTTAATGTTAGCATCAGAAAAGCAAGCAGGGGTCTGTTTCTGCAATGTAAATGGTTTGTTAGAGCACTTTTGAAAAGAGTCAGTCCTTCTGGAAAATGAAACAGACTTTGAACATACAGGAAAGGTGACTTTCCCAATATGGAGCCTGGGGCTTCCCGACTGCTCACTGGAGAGAAATGGTAATCCGTGGACCTCTTACTCTAGCTTTTTTGCTCCATAAAGCTAGATAGGCTTCTGCTTGGATGGACTGGCTTAGTAAAATAGTCACCTATGTCATATCCACACTGAAAGACTTCTAAAAGTAAAAAAGGGGTGTCATTCATAATTATGCTAGGAAAACAGAAAGTGGGACACTCTACTGATGACAGAATTCGAAGATGACAAGGCTCACTCAACACAGGCTCACTCAACAAGGGGCTCAATTTCATTCAGCAAGTAATTTTTGTATGCCTACCACGTTTCAGTGTACATCAGGAAACAACCATAGGAACGGAAAATTCTACAGACCAACAGCTAACTGAGAAAACTGACTTGTCTTTCAACAGTTACATGTGGTAAGCTTTTATAGGAAGCAGAAAGAGCAAACTGCATAATATTACGTGTGGAAAGATTCCATTTGGATGGATGGACGGAGGGACAGCAGACAGGTGGACGTACTATATTGGACTTCTTCGGGAGCAGAACAAGTCCTCTAACTCTAAATAAGATCCAGCAAGGTTTCACAGAGGATGGTATCAGGGCTAGTATTTACAGACAAACAGCAAATATTAAACAGCTGAGAGTAAAGATAGCACATCTCAGGCAGAGATTGGGAGCGCGTGCAGAGATAGAGCCAAGGCACGCAGGGCCCCTTCCATGAGGCACACGCAGGAGTGGAAGCCAGAAAAGGGGCCAAAGCAGCAGGCAGGAGATGAGACTTCAGTCAATCTCTGCAACACACTGAGCAGCCAGGGCTGCGTGGGTACTCAGGTTGGAGAAGCCAAGGAATGGTACATTCAAGAGAAATCAGTTCCCACGGGTCACTGTAGGAGGTAAGCAATCAGACAGCAAATGCAATGGCTGAAATAAGAAATGACACTGAACGAAGCATTTGTGAATCCCCTATCTCCAACATGTGGCCAGGCCTAGGACTCAAGGACAGACAAGGCCACTCATTGCCTCCTGGAGAGTGAAGTCTGCTGGAAAGACAGGGGTAGTAGCAGCAGCTCTGTCTTGACAGAGGATGACCTTGCATTGAGGAAACGGAGAAAACTGACATTAAGTTCCTGGACAGCGTGGAAACAAACAACCTTCCTTAGACAGGACGCCATTTGCCTAGAGTAAACAGGAAGTACTGGGTTAGCATGGGTACAATGCAACTAGAGTGCACGCAGCCTGGGGGACATGTGACGGAGGGCCATACTGAGTACACAACAAGGCAGAACACTCCTCAATAAAAATCCCAATTTTAAAGTCCGACATGAGTTCAAATCCCACTCACTACTATGTGACTTTAAGGCAATTATTTCACTGTAAAATGAAAATAACCACAGCTCCTCCTTACCAGACTGTGAAGATAAAAAGGTCTGACTACATACATTCCTTCTCAACACCACTAAAATATATGTATTCTTTGGAAAAAACATAATAAACCCAGTACGCCTTTTTATTTTAAGACAAAATTCACAAATGAGTAAAGGAAGCATCACAGGAGAAAACTCCCATAACCCTGTGGTTGATGTGCAGAAAGCGACTTGGAAACCCACAGAAATGGAATCCTAAGGGACTGCGGCGAGGTCCAGGACACATCCACGTGCACCCAGAGATGTCGCAAGTCTCGCTGTGGACAGCGCCTCCACGCACCCTAAAGCGTGGAACTGGGCAGAAGGAGGGGGTACCATTGCCAGCTCCTCCACTCCAGCAAGGTCCACAGTGGCACTGTCCAGAAAATGTCCTGTAGTCATGGAACGCCGTACTGCCCACTTCACAGGCACCAGTCCAGGTCACTTTCAGTGTGGCTGGGGGGCAGGGAACTGTCTTCTGACTTTCTTTAGGGTTCATTCACTGGAAGGGAAGCTGATGGAGCTCTGTGTTACAGCAGGCACGGAGGCTGCAGAGGGCCCTGTTTCTAACCCTAAGTATCAGAAATGGAGGCCTGATAATACAAAGTCAGATGCTTACCATGTGGCAAGGAGCTATTTGATAACTGGGCAGCCTGGGTCTGGACCTACGTGCTGGATAGGCAAAACCTGGGGACCTTAGGCCCACAGAAGGCCGGGCACCAATGCCCTGCGCTGCCAGCGGCACCCTCTTCCCTATATGGGGCTCTAAAGCATGCAGAGCCAGGCCCAGCCCTCCAGTGACAGCCTGGAAGCTGCTCTGAGCCATGTGATCACTCACCAGGGCAGACTCTGGGACACCAGGCTGGCTGGCTCAGTCACTCTCCAGGGAAGTTCAAAGTTCATAAGCCTGAGCAGTGGCGGTCAGCCTCCCATTTATTCCAGGACACAAAGCCAAGGTAAACAGAGCTGAAGGAAGCTTCTCTGTGGGCAGCTCAGAGGGAGAGAGAGGAAAACTGCATCTTCAGAGACACATGATAATCCTATTTATCAAATAGGAATAAGATGTTTCTGCTTGTAAGAACCATTTCTGAGAACCAAAGGAGGAAAACGGCTCTTGAATATTAACAACAGAAACGAAAAGGAGACCTGGAGAAGAGCCTACAGAACTTTCTAGACTGGTAAAAATGTTCCTATTTGCTTTGTGTGGGATTGTAATAGAGTATACAACTGTCAAAACTACGCCAAACAAACACTCAAGATTGGAACACTTCATGTAACTTATTCTTGAATTTTTATAAGCTCAGTAGAAAAGTTTGAAGGCAAATTTTAGCTTAGAAAGAAGAGTATGAAAATGAGAAGCAGGCAGTGGTCACACATCTGAGCTGCTGTAGAAACTCAAGAATGCCCAGGTAGAAGAGAAACCACAGGGAGAGAGCCATCAGGTACAAAGACTTTGAGAGGCCTGCCCAGGGCACTCCGGGCAAACCTCAGGACACCAGGAACACCAGCAGTCCGTAAGTAGCCCAAGCAGAGTGGATAGACAACACTCAAATGGCCAACAAGTGAGGGCATTTTCAGGATTTTTTTTAACAGCGCCACGGACCCACACATTCCACATCCAGGCAAAGCAGCCTGCCACCCACATCCTCCGGAGTGGGGGAGGGAGGTCACGAGCTCACACCCAAGGCCCCCTCAGCAGCGTGAACGTGGCCAGTCCTTGTCACAGAAGACGACAAAACAAACTGAGGTGAAACTACTGCCCACTCAGAGTTCACAGCCAGCCAAATAATCAACGAGGTAGATGCCAAGTCAAGACATACTCAGAGGGGCTGGGGATTTAGCTCAGTGGCATAAGTGCCTGCCTTGCAAGCAGGTGGTCGTGAGTTCGATCCCTGGTACTGATAAAAAATGACAATGAAAAAGACAAAAAAAAAAAAAAAAAAAGACATACTCAGACATGAAAGACTTCAAAAAATGTATCTGCTGGGTAGCCTCAGGAGCTAGCACAAAGAAACACAGATGAAACAAAGAGGAGAAAAAGGGATTCCCAGAGGAGCAAGCAGCGCTCTAATGAGGGACGGCTATGGGCCTTCAAGGAAGGAAGTGTGGCGAGACATACTCTCTGCCCTGCAGCCGCATGGCTCCAGACCTGCCCGCCGCATCCTGCTCTGTGCATCCCTGCATTCTGCCCGTGCTGCTGGTGAGCTGGACGGGAGCGAGGGACCAGAGGAGCAAACATGCAGTCCAGAGCAGCCTCTCACCTCACCTGTCTGCCTCCTGAGTCCCGACAGCAGCCACAGCAGTCCTCCAGACACCCCCACCATGGGGAGCCCCAACTCCAACGATCCCCTCAGGACCTTTACAATGACTTCCCCAAAAGGTCCTGCAACCTCTTGACTCCAAAACCAGACCTGACCTACAGTTTATTGATCTAAGGGTGATGATTTCAATCCAAGACTGCTATGGTTTAGATCTCAAATGCCCCCCTTCCCCAAAAAGTTTCAAGTAAGTGGTTTAAGGTTTTGGCAACAGAGATGTGCATGGCAGTTATAAGGTGATCATCCCAATAGCCCACACTTAAATTATGTTTAGATTACCATAGGAATGGAGATAGAATACACTTTCCTAAAGTTCCCTGTATTTGGAAGGCATGGCTCATTGGCTGTAGTGCATTCACCCAGGGGCTCCCCGATGAATGTACTCTTGGAAGAGGGGCTGGCTGGTGGCCCTGGGGTGTGCCCTGGAGTGCCTGTTCTCACCTCTGGCTTCCACTGCTCTGTTCTACCTCCTGCCTGTCCTGGTCTGAGCAGCAGTCCTCCCCTAGCACCTTCTACATGCTGCTCTGCCCTGGACACCATTCCACGACTGAACCTTCTGAAAGCCATGAGCCAAATAAACCTCTCTTCCTTTCCACAGGTTTCAGGTATTAGGTATTTTGTCCCAGCACTGAGAAAGGAACTGACACAAAGGAGAAGCAGCTCTTCTCCTGAGCATCTGCATCTAAATCCATCTGTGCTTCCATTCAGGACTTATCCCACGGGCATACTTAGAGCAAAATGGGGATGGCTGCTGCTCTGAGGGGAGCTGATGGGGTGAGACACCTGGAAATGTTCTGTTGAATCTGAATATTGATTACAGTGATATTTTTATCCAACTATACCCTTGTATTTTAAGTTTTCTCTGTTAATATATTTTCAAATTTAGCAAGTCCCTTCCAGAAAGATTAAATAAGCTGATGCATTTAGAGCCTCTAATACCATGGGAGACCCTAAGTAGACACATACTCTCAATTACCTTCTCCCTTCTGGTTACCAAACACTACAAATGACATGCTGTAATTCTCTAAAGCCCTGCCTGGCAGTAATCCCTAATTTCCATCATCTGCCTGGGTCCTTATATGTTGGGCGCAGGCGCTCAACATACCATACCCCAGCCGGGACTAAGGACCACGCCAGCTTCCGCAATGCACTACGTTCCTCTTTAAATTAGCCAACCCGTGCGCACCCCGCACTCACTCTGTACTCTGTGGCAACTCCTGATTGGCCACAGCTGGATATAATAGCCAGAGCCTACATCCCATTCCCACCCTGCTTCCTTGTGGCAGCCTGTGATTGGTCACGGCCAAATATATAAACCAGAGCCCGCGTAAATAAACTAGCAGTTAACTGTCGTCCACAAAAGCGTCTCCTGTCTCCTGTTTCATTGGAGCTGCGCTGGTCACTTATATACTGATAACAAACAAATGAAGACAATGCAAACAGGAAAAAGAGCATCCTTTTTCTAATGATTCTTTCCCTCCTTCAGCTACCCACTACCTAACATAACAACAATGACGGAGGTGGACCTGATGGTGCACATCCACCTGTAATCCCCGCATTCTGGGAGGCTGGGTGGAAGGACTGTAAATTCAAGTCCAGCCTGGGCCACTCAGTGACTTAGCAAGATACTGTCTCAAAATAAAAATAAATAAATAAAAAGGAATGGGGATGATGTTCAGTGCAAAGGTGCTGGGTTCCACATCCAGTAGTGAAAGAAAAAAAATTGTCTGAAATCAAATGGAGGTTGGAACCTAACTAACATACTACTAGACTCTTTCAGGACAGGGTCAAGTTCTTAGATGGGGCTTTTCCACCATTCAAAGTCCTCCCACCTCCAACACCTGCCTAACTGGGACTTGGGCACAGAGTAAGAAACTTAAGTGTCTCCCAGTGTTAAAACTGACAGCAAAAAGAATGCCAAACAGGACCACCATGATTAGTGGAAAGCAGCCCCAGATGGAAAGGTAGAATTCACTGTGGTCACCCCTGATTTACTGAACCAAGCAAAGCTTGTAAGCATGAAGCACAGGCATGGTGTAAAGCATAACCCTGAAACTCATCTCCAGCTTGGAAAGGACTAGTCAGGCTTCAGTGAGACGAATTACATTTTACGTGTGACAACGATGGTAGCAGGAACCTCCTCATTCAACAGTCACTGAATCTTGGTGGTCTGTCTCAGGTCATGGACACTATGACTGGCTGAGTTCTCACTTCATCTCTGCCACCATCTACCCGGGCCTCGGGGAGCCAGGCAACCTCCCTAGAGAGCAAGTGGGCAGAATGGATGAGCAAGCAGCTCCCTGAGGGCCACCCAGCGTCCACATGTGCCTGCCCTCTACTTCACCGCCTGGGCAAGTAGCAGAGTGAAATGCAGATACTGCCAATGCAAAGCGTCTCTCTTACCCTCACTGCAGAGAAATGAAGAGACAGTTTCCAATTAAGGTTTAATAGTTTACATTTTAAAAGCTTTTTATAGATGCTATGCTTTTAGAGAGTAAAAGGTACTCAGTAACTTTTAACCTGAAAACGTCTAATGCCAAGAAAAATAATGTAAGTTGAACCAGTGCCCACTCCCACAGTATTATGATTCCGCTTTTTCAAGTAAATCACAAATGTGCATGACTCATATGGCTGAGTATCATGAGATGACCCTTTACCACTGCATTGTCTGGTGCCAGTAATCCCACACTACACAACACCCAACCCCTTAACAAACGTACCTTATTTCTGGTCATACTGCAGAAACCATGGGGGTAAGGGACATTTAAAGAGAATTTCTGGGCTTTGGGACACAAGTTCCCCTTTGGTAATCACAGCTGCCTACACCAACACCTAAAAGTATAGCAGGCATCCTTCAGGCCCACACAGCTCTCCTGACATTTGCAAAGCACTTTCACAGTTACAGTTCAGATATATCTGAAGGTCCCCTAACAGTCTCACACATTCAGAGGTGAGGCTTCTGGAAGGTGTGACTGGATCCTGGGAGAGCTGTACTCCTCAGAATTCACGGGTGAATATGCTGTGAGAGGTGGGGTCCAGCAGGAAGAAGTCTGTGCGAACTGGAAGGGTGTGTTCTTGCCCCTGGCTCCTCCCTCTCTTCCTGGCTGCCCTGGGCTGAGTAGCTTTCCTTCCCCAGCTGCCTTCACTGTGCTGTTTCTGCCTCAGAGCCAAGTGGCCAGAAACTGAACCCACTGAAACCACAAGCCAAAATAAGCCTCTCCTCCTTTAAGTTACAGGGGTTGGGTATTTTGTCCCAGCAACAGGAAAGGTCTAAGACATCTCCCTATGAACTAAACTGATTGCCAGTAAGCCACTGAAGTGTTATGACTAGAACCCACTATGCTCAGAGAGAACCCACTATGCTCGGGGGGAGGTGGGGGTGCTTTCAGAAGGTCACTTGATCCTGAACCTCTGACTTCACAGCGGATTGGTAACCTAGAGGGGAGGCCTAGCTGAATGGAGGTCATGGGGGCACGGCCTCAGGGGAAAGGTCTTGCTTCTGACCCCTTCCACTCCAGCTTGCTCTAGGTGTCTCTGCTTCCTGGCTGCCAAGAGGTAACTGATTTTCTCTTCCATGCTCTTTCCCCCATGCCATTTGTACCTTGATGTCAGCTAGCAATGGACTTGAGCCAACACAAACCTGTTCTCTAACCTTCCTTTCTCAGGCACTTGGTCCCAGTGATGGAACACTAGCACAGCACTTAGGGAAGATGTTACTGTACCTTTCCAGTAGAGAAAGGAACAGGGTTTCAGACACTGTGACTTGCCCAAGGTTACATAACTAGCAAGAGGTAGAGTTGGCACCTGTGTCCAGGTCATCCAAAGGCAAACACCCAATTGGTTCACAAGCTAGGTGTAAGAAAACAAGTGGCTGAAATGAAAACTGCTGGCAACCCTCGAGATGTAATACTAGCTCAACCTTTGTGAGCGTTTGTGGCTCAATTCCTCCAGACCGCGGGATCCTGAGTTACTACCTCCTTCTGAGAAAATGTCAGCCAAAGACAACCAAGAAAGAAAAATGCTGCTGCGTTGCCCTTCTCCCACCTCAACATAACATAAGAAGCGAATCCCGCTTATTTCCAGAAAGGACGTAGAAGAGAGAAACCCAAAATGTGAACCAAGGCCAGGGGACAGGTCTATGGCAGAAGCCAGCCTCCCTCCATCCCCAACCTTAGCCTGTAAGATCAGGGGAGGAGGACACAGGACGCCCAGGCACAGAGCCAGCCAGCACACACCTGCCTTCCCTTCCCAGCTAAGACAGCAGTCCTCAAGGTCGCCATCAGAACAGAAATGACCAGCTGCCACGTGACTTGAGTAATGCAACAAGGAAAGGCTATGAAACTGGTCCCAAATAAATTACAGACATGCAAAGCTCCTCAGAGCAGCATGGGAATCACCTCTGAGGAGACCAGTGCCTCCTGAGAAGCTGGCCCACCTGCCGGGGGCCTATCAACAACAAAATGCCCCAAAGCAGCCCTAGGTGTTGTGGAGGAAAAACAGAACAAAACCAAAACCACTGTTAAATGTCTTCCCAGTTAGTTACGTGAGAACAGCTAACAAGATGATCCTTGCACAAAATCAAGACTTTGCTCACTGACTGGATGGTTTCACCCGCAGCAAGCACTGATTTTGAAGTAGCTGAGACGCAGAATGCGCTGTGCACCATTACCTTCAAAAAGCAACCAGGGTGGAATTCCCTGCCAATTCATTCAGCTGGGTTCCAGGAAGGCACGGGGGAATTCCCAAAGCCAGTCAGCCAAGCCAGACATCTCGGTTTACAAACAGTTCTTAAAGGCACTAACTACTAACTGTAAAAACCCTCCCTTCCCTTCACCACTTCAAACATAGAGTAAGAGGTAGATTTCTGGTTAACCAGGCTTACCAAATGCTTCGAGTTACTAAATAACTAGCAGGGCCCAACTTCTCTCACTGATACCTCATCTGAATACAACCACAGATCACATGTCAGAACTCCAGACCAGATCTCCAAGTCTAGGAAACATGCCTTATAACCTGGCTGGAAAAGGGGAGTAAACAAGCTAATCAAGAGCACGTCTCTACAGCAAACGGGACAGACCTTAGGCAGTGGTTTATCATGGGTCAAACCTGAATTTAAACTCTGGCTCTGCCACCTCTGAGCTGGGTGGCTCTAGGCTCTTGAGTCCCTGCTTCTACTAATAATTCCCTCAGCCAACTGCTCTCAAAGACCAAGCATGTCAAACTGCCTGATAGGTTCTCAGTGAAAGACACCTTTAACTACTGTAATAAGCACAGAAAATTCCCAGCAGGAAATGGCTGTTTCATCTCCTCTACTCTCCTCCCCTCAAGATCCACTTCAACCACACCCACTGCTATGGTTTGTGTCCTGATGTCCCCCCAAAGCCTCATGCAGTCACAGGCAGGGCTTTTCAGGGGGACTGGGCCTAGACTGCGTGACACTGAGATGGATGCCTGGTGCAATGCCGGGATGAAGTGTGAGTGCTGCCGCCCCAGCAGCCTGGATGACACAGAGGGGACAGAAAGCGCTGTTGTCACCCCTCGCCGCTTTGCTGCCTCCTGCCGGCTGTGAGCTGTTTCTCCTCTTCAATGCCACCCTGCCTTGGAGCCAACTGACTACTGACCGAAACCTTAGCCGCCTTGGGCTAAACTCACCTCTCCTCCCTTTGTTCTGGGTGTCGGTGTCTCCGCTCAACAATGAGAAAAGTAACTGAGACACCAAGCATCTCCTGCATCAGCCAGCAGGATCAAATCTAGCCTACAATAACAGTCACCTAGTTAGCGCTCTCTTTACCATTCTGTTGTTTCTGGGGTCACTATCCATTGAGCCCTGGGTGGCAAGTTATGTTGGGTGTTAGAGAACCACCTAATGAAGGTGGCTCATCACCCACCCCATCAAGAGGCTAGGGACCCAGGGTGCGATGCAGGGCTTGCCCGGCATGCACCAGGCCCCAGGTCCAACCTCCAGCACTGAGGGGAACTTAATCACACTAAGATCACAAATTACTCCACTATGCCATTTAATCAGAATTGTGAAAGTTTGAAAAATGTAAGAATCACTCTGGAGCAATAGCAGGTAACTCTTCCTCATTAAAGGAACACTCCTCCACTCCGAAACACTCTGGCTCAGCTCACACAGGACGTTCCTGCCCGGGCTCTTGTGGCGGGGAGTCATGAAGTTCAGTCCCCAGCCTCGGCTCCAGGTCCAGCGTGCTGAGACCACCTGACACTCTTTCAGACAGCCCTATGCTCTAGGGTTTCAAAGCCAGCAGCTGACAGCGACTCTACTCAAATGAGTTCAGAGTCAGCTCACACAGAGTGTGACTTCAATTCTTCCCATACATCTCTGCACTTTGCCACGCTTCCCACCCATGCTTCTCAAAACCCCTTTCTGTTTGTAAATACGTATCTAGTGACGCCTTCCATTTACTACCCTCCAGTGAGTATCAAATGAATACAATACAAAGTACTTACATGCACAATTCCAAAGGAATCAGTATAATGCTCTAAGCCTGGAGAGGAACTAAACGGAATTTATAAGAACACATATTCCAACACATAACTGTTGTCACGAGTCCAGGGAAAATATAATGAATGCAGTCTAGTACTTGTACCCATAATGTCCAGGGGACTTCATTAAGGTAATAACTGTAAATGCAGATAGATCCTGGCAGGGTCTTAGTGACACAAATACAAGCATATCAATGTTGATGAACAATCTGAGAAAATGGTAAGCAGCTCCTGGTAAAGCTGTAAACAAAATACAAAATATTACAGCATTTTATATAGAAGCCAAAAAAGTCAGGTAGTTTATCTTCCCCAGTGTCAGATGCTGTAGAAATAATACATGTTTTGAAGACTTTTCATGGCTGCTGGGTTTATCTGCACAACACCCTTAGTGAATGTGTCTAAAATCCAACAGCCTCCTCATGGAACACCCAAGTTCCACCCCTGTGACTAGGTCATTAACTGAGCTGGTCTTTATAGACAAGGAACTGTATATAGTATATACATCATAAAATAGTCAGGACAAAGAAATGGCCAAGGAAACTCCAACTTGATAACTTTGCTTTGATTTACCTAGCTTACATGCAGTACTGTAAAAGGCACAACAACATAAAACGAGAGTACTGTCCAGTATAATCAGCAAAAGTCACAGTATTGTATAAAAAGGATGCACTGCACAAGAAAAAGATACTGAGTCTCTATCAACAAGATGTAAAGATCTGTTGGGCATGGTGGCTCATGCCTGTAATCCCAGCACTCAGGAGGCTGAGGCAGGAGGATCGTTGTGAGTTCGAGACCAGCCTGGGCTAATGAGTATGTAGGGACACAGGTGTAGTGACTTATGCCTGTAAACCCAGCACTCAGGAGGCTGAGGCAGGAGGATTATTGTGAGTTTGAGACCAGCCTGGGCTACAAAGTGAGCTCAAGGCCAGCCTGAACTGCATAGTGAGACCCTGTCTCAAAAAAAAAAAAAAAAGAAAAAGAAAAAAGAAAAAAAAAGGATGTACAGATCTGTACTCCACAAGAGGCTACTCCTAAGTAAGGAGCTGTGGGCAGCCCCAACAGAGTGCCTGGTCCTGGTTGTGCACCAGGCAGACCATCCAGGAGGGACACCTATGCTTACACACCCCTTATCCATGCCTCGCTGAGAGAGCTCACTACTTATACAAGGTCTGCATGCAAGACCCACGCCCCTCTGCACTTCCGTCTCCTCACCCCTGACATGGTGCTGTGTCTGTGCACATGCAGCCAGAGCACACATCTGCTGCTGTACTCTTGTGACACCCTCCAGCCACGCCTGCCACTGTGCCATGCCACGCCCACTCCATCCAGGACAGTTCTTCTGCAAGACCTCTGCCCCTTCCACTCTGCTCCTTGGGTTCCCTTGGACAACCTTCTTAGGCTATCTCCCGCAGCTCCCCTCCCCGATCCACGCCCCTGGCCTGCTTTGTGCCCTCCTCCCTCAGCCACCTCTCAGGGAAAGGACCAGGTCATGAAAGCCTTCCTGTCACGAAAGCCTTCCTGTCACGAACGCTTCATCCAGCTAAAGATCTGCTTTACCATGATCGATGTTTCACAAACACCTGCTCGATGTGAGGATGGAAAGCTGAATACATGAGGCTCAGACGAGGCTGATAATCTGCATGACAGTGTGCAGGTAAAACTGCAGAAAGACAAATGTGGAACCTATATCTAATCGGATGCAGTGCTCTCTGCAGCCTGGTCCCCCACCTCCTTCCACCCAGCAAGTGCTTAAGAGGTACCAGTCGCAAAATAAACCAACAACTGAGGACTCCCTAAACCATACATGACGGTCACTGCCGCTGTGAGGACAGGCTTCTTCACCCTGCAAAGCACCATTTTAACTGTGAACCATCAGTCCGTTAAAACATCCATTAGGCACCCACAGTGTACAAACCCTGACACTGTCTGCATAATCCAAAAACAAACCAAGGTCTTTATGTCTGGCTGGAAGCTAAGAGCAGACTCAGGACTGCAGTGTGCGCTCTGCACACTGCACAGTCCAAAAGCATGCCACACAGGGAGGAAGCAGGGCCAGGAGGCCAGCCTGCAGGTGCCCTGGGGGGCTGCCCCTTTCCGATCTCCCAGAGGCGGCCCAGGACCCCTCCCAGGGCCCTGGAAATAACCCAGGGAATAAGAACATTCTATGCCACCCATCGTTATGCTAATACCAACACGGGGAGGGGCAAGAGTGAGTTTACTGCCACTTTTTAAATCAGACTAGCTTATCAGATTAGCTGCTAGTGCTGGTTGGAGCAGAGAAGCCTGGAAGTTGGGACTTGAGTAGGTTATGTTCCCACCCAGCAATAGCAGTTTAAAAAAATTCCAGAATAAAGAGTACCACCGGAACTGGGCGTAGTGGCTCACACCTATGAAGTTCTCACTGGATGGCTGAGACAGAAGAACAGAAAGTTGCAGCTCAGCTGAGGCAACTTTGCAATTTAGCAAGACCCTGCCTCAAAATAAATGAAAAAATGGCCGGGGAGGCAGCTCATTATAGAAGCCCTAGGTTCAATGTCTATCCCTAGGAAAGAAAAGCACTGGAAGCGCATCCCAGCAGGTAGGCCCAGCGGTGGCTTCTGGGCTCCAGCTCTCAGCCTCACATGTGCAAGCTAACACAGAGGCGGCACCGATTCGGAGCCCTGAGTGCAGACTTCGATGCAGCGGACAGCAGCTCAGCAGAGCCCATAAGGGGCCTTGGCACACCTCAGTCCCGCAGTTCCATGGTCAGCCCCATTCCATTTATAAATAATCAGCGGGGCATAACACAGACCCAGACTTGCAAGCCACAGGCACCTTGGGAACCCAAGGCTCTGGGTGCCTCCGACCCTGTCACACACTAGCTGCGCTTCCAGAAATGCTAGGCGCAGGCGCAGGCGCAGGCGCTGAAGTGGCCGCACTCTGCAGGCTGGCAAGTGAGTCACCACAGCTCTCGACCATCTGTCCTGCTCCTGGAGTGTGCCAGTGTTGGGGTTCTCCTCTGAAATCAAAGCTTCTCCGATCCCCTCTCAGGTTTCTACAGCAATCTGACTGAAGAGCACCCTGAAGTGCAAGCCATGTTACTGTCATTAATAATTACTGATCCATGGGAATCAGATTTTTCAACACTGCAACCAAAATTAAATTCAGAACTAAACTGGCTATAAGGCTGGCAGGGACTGCGACCGCCACTCAGACCGAGCCAGCTGGCAGCTCACTATGCTCCCCTACACTGTAAAGAACGCTAGGGTACTTCCAGACCTGCAGGAGAAAAATCAGACTCTTGCTTGAGGTTCTATGTGGGATCTGACTCGGAGCAGTTCCTTGGCTTCCAAAGAATCAAAAACCACAGCACCAGATTCCCTCAAAATTCTCTTCAAAGTACTGTCCTGGAAATTGAACCCAGGCCCGCATGCCGACCCTGGTCTCAAACAGGATGTTCCTGCCTCACCCTCCCACTGGCACACACTGCCAAGCTGGCACTGCCATCAGCACTGCCATACTGTGCGCCCCTGGAAAGAACTTCAGGCCAACAGCAGACTCATAAAGAAAGTACAGCGTTCGTATGCTTTTTTTTTTTTTTTTCTTTTTATCGGTACCGGGGATCAAACTCACAACCGCCTGCTTGGAAGGCAGGTACTTATGCCACTGAGCTAAATCCCCAGCCCCTCATATGCTTTGAAAGAAAAAGCTGAGCTCTGCTCAGCTCTCTCACACCATGCTGCAGGCCTTTCCCAAGGCACATAATGGAATCACCATGCGTTCTGGCGTTCAGCAGCCCTAGGGGACACCCACTTCTGCCTGGCACATGCACTTTCCACTGCCCTGACCACTCTGCTGTGCCTATTGTAACACTCATGGGCCCGGAAGGGAATTAAGAAACAGCCATGAGCCCAAGAGTCGGAGCTCAGTAATAAGGTGGAGCTTGCAGCCAAAGAAATTCATGTTTTCATTTTCAGTTTTGTTTTGGTCAACTGAACTCAGCGCCTTCACATTCAACTACATTTCCAATTCTTTTTACTTTAAGACAGAGTCTTGCTAAGTTGCTATACTGTGCCGATTGGGCTTAGATTTACAAGTCTCCTGTCTCAGCCTCCGAGAGTGCTGTGATTACAGGAGTGCACCACTATGTGATTTTTAAATAAATGCAAGGAAATCTCGAGAGAGAACAGCAACCATGAGAAAAATAATATAAACAAAGGCCACATCAGTGTTAGCTGTACATACAGGACACTACGCCAAACATTTTACCCATTTAATTCCAAAGCATTCCAGAAATTGCTTACCACTGCTATCCTCATCTAGAGAGAGCACAGGTACAAAATAAACCCAGCCAAGAATGGAGGCACATGCCTGGAATCCCAGCTACCTGCGAGGCTGAGGCAGGAGGATCATGGGTTTAAAGCCGGTCTGAGCAACTCAGTGAGGCCTTGAAAGGGGCAGGGGTGTGGCTCGGGGGCAGGGGGCTTGCTTTGGTCTGGAGCCACTTAGGAAGCCAGGCTCGGTGTTCCATGGAGAGGAGGGAGGGGAGTTTACTCCAAGCTCACAGCCAGCCACCCCTGCCTGTGCTGGGAAGAGCACCTATGGGGCTCCCACCAGGTTTGCCCAGTGCATTCCTCATCCCCAGACTCACCACACTGAGGCAGCAGCAGATGCAGGAGGCCCAGAGCACAATGGCTCACAGCTCGGCATCCATGAGGCATGAGTCACTGCTGCCAGGGGGGATGCCTGCCCCTCCCTCACTGACTCATCCCACAGGTTCCCAGGGGGTCACAATCCTGCTGAGAGTGAGCGCCAAGAGGCCTTTCCCAGAGCTGAGCAGCAGGCACGCACCCACACGTACACACACAGGCGCACGCACGCTGACACAAATTCCGAGACACCAAACTCCAAGCAGGTGGGAGCCGTCTACAAGGGGATGTGCACCATAAGCTCATCTAGTGTGCCACCTTGAGGACAGGCTGTCTCCAGAGGATCCCGGGGTTGCCCTGTCTCTGCCTGTTCCCATCTGGTGACCAACTCCAAAGTAGAAAGTCTGCTCAGGTCCCTGGGCACACTGAGCGCTCTGGAGGTACAGTTTCTACAAAACACGTACATCCTCCAGAAAGGAACACGAGACATGGCACAGGCCAGTGTGAGGGCCAGCCCCACCAGCACCCCCACCCCCGCCCAGTGGGCTGAACACAATGGAAGCCCCTGTCCCCTGTCACTACCTGCAGGCCTCCAGGAAGGCACAGGCTGTCAGGCTGGAGGACTGTGCTCTAGCCCTGGCCAGTCCTCAGACAGCTGCTCATCAAAATTGCAAGAAATAGTCTGGGGATTTAGCTCAGCGGCATAAGCACCTGCCTTGCAAGCAGGCAGTCATGAGTTCGATCCCTGGTACCAATAAAAAGAAAAAAAGACAAAACAAACAAACAAACAAAATTGCAAGAAATGACCCAAAAGCAGAATAAACGAAGCTGTATGCCCAAATGTACAGAGGACTGAACCCAGGGCCTTCCCACTGAGCTACATTCCCAGTCCCTTTTATGCTTTGGTTTGTTTTGTGACAAGGTCTCTTACTAAGTCACCAAGCTGTCCAGACAGGGCTCAGATGTGGGATCTTCCTGCCTCAGCCTACCTATAGCTGAGACTACAGGCAGGTACGCCAGGCCCAGCATAAAGAATAGGAGTGTAAAGGCAGGCTAGCCACAGCAGAGGGGCTAACCAGCAAAGGGCTGGATGGTTTGGGGGATGTGGGGAACCCACACTGCCCAAACAGCAGATCGAGTGACTCCTGATGAGACCACAGGGCAAGTAAAAGGACCAGCAGTGGGAGGGGAGGCTCCCGGCTTGCAGGGCCCAGAACATGCTGGGGCAGTGGCAGCCTCAGGACTGAACTACGAGAGCCCTCGCCTGCCTGTCCCAGCACCTGGTCTTCTGGGTCGCTTACCAGACCCAGTGGAACCCAACGCATCCTCACCATGGCCTCTCTCAGGCCACCGCAGAAGTATGTGACATCACGCTACATGAGTTCGGGCCTAGAAGTCACCCACAGACTGCACCGTGGAGCAGGACTCCACTCAGGCTCTTACGTCCTGGGCCTGACCTGCACCGCCAGCCATGACCCACTTTCCCAGCTCCCACTCAGTGGGAAGGGGCTGAAAATTAACTACAAAACACAGAGAATGGACCGGGAGGACTCACCGTCACCCCACCTTGTGCTCCCCCTCAGCCGCAGCTCAGAGAGCCGCCCCTGGGTCCGGTATCACTGGCTGTTCATCCGGCTTTTCCTGATGTGACAGAAGCTGGGCAGGGCGACCCTGGAAGGCCCCAGGGGAGTGGCTCTGGGGGCTGTGGATCGACCTGCCAGGATCCGGTAGCCCATCCTCCCCAGTCCCATCTGCACCTCCACACTGGGACAGCGGCCCCTGAAATGGGGGTCCCAAGCGCACCTCTACCCCTTCCCCCCATCTCACAAAGCTGTGTGGGGCCTGAATTGCGCCTGAGTATCTTCCACCAGCGCCTGGAGGGGGCGCGGCACTAAGAGGGCCCTGGGGACTCCCACATTGACTCCCTCTGCTGCCGCCCTCCAGCTCCCAGGGGACTGAGCACCCCCTTTCACAGTGAGGGCCACCGAGCCTTCATGATGGCCAGTGAAGCAACCTTACAGGCAGAGAGACTGGAGGGCACTCGGTGTTCAGGCAGGCAAGAGTGAAAGCTAGACATAGCACTCCCTCTGAGAAGGCAGGGATGGAGGCTGTCATTCCAGCACTGTCCCTCGTACGTCCCAAAGCTCTCTCACCATGAAGACTGTGTTACTAGGATACATTCTCAGTGTGTCCCATAAAGTCAAAGACAGGCACTGCACAGCACCAGGGGGACACAGCTGGCCGTGCAGCGCCCCAGCAGGGCTGGAGTCAGTGCACAGCTCCAGGGCATGCGTGTGGGGCTGCAGTGGCTCATCCACTCATCCATACACCTTCAAATGTGCTCCACACTCAGAGAGCTGTCAGAGAGTCGCAAGTCATGCTAGGCTCAACCCCAGGAAACTGATCACGCTGGACCAAACTGGCAATTTCCTACGACTAAAGGAAGCGCACATAAGAACACACAGCAGTGCATCTTACGTCAGCCACAGCACCTCAAGAAGCTCGAGCCTCTTGCAGAAAGACCTTCAATGACTGTTTTGTAAAAGGGATCAGTTACTGGCACGGTCTGCAGGACCTCGAGAAGGCTGAGCAACCCCGGCTATTTGGAGAGTTGATGGGTAGCCAGGCAGGTTCCAGTGACCACCTGCCACGCAGCCTCAGGGTTGCCATGGGCACCCGAGAAGTTTGCACCCACAGGAAGCTTGCAGTCACCACGGAGCAGGCCACAGCCACCAGACTGTACCACCCCCCTCCTCGGGCACTTTCAGCTTCAGGGAAACCGCCTCACATTCGGGTCTGTCGCAGGACTAACACCATCTGAGTCACACTCAGCCTGTCACAGGACTGACATCAAGTCACACTTGGCCTACCACAGTATAACACCATCTGAGTCACACTCAGCCTGTCACAGTACAACACCACCTGAGTCACACTCGGCCTGTCACAGTACACCACCTGAGTCACACTCGGCCTGTTACAGTACACCACCACCTGAGTCACACTCGGCCTGTCACAGTACACCACCACCTGAGTCACACTCGGCCTGTCACAGGACTGACACTGAGTCACACTTGGCCTGTCACAGTACAATACCATCTGAGTCATACTCAGCCTGTTACAAGACTGACTGACACTGAGTCAGCCTATCACAGTACAACACCATTTGAGTCACACTCAGCCTGTCACAGTACAATGCCATTTGAGTCACACTCTGCCTGTCACAGTACAGTATCTGAGTCACACTCGGCCTATCACAGGATTAACTGACACCTTCTGAGTCACACTTGACCTGTCAGTACCAACCAACACTGTCTGTGTCACACTCAGCCTGTCATAGTACAACACTGCCTCAGTCACCCTCAGCCTGTGAGTACCCACCAACATTTGAGTTGCAGCCACCACTCTGGCTGTCCTTGAAGTCACTCAGGAAATTTCAACACTGAGCAACTTTTGTTCTGCTAATTTTATCATGAATCTAAAACCCTGAAGCAAACAGACCTATCACTTAAGTTAAAGGGCAGTTATACAGCACAGGCTCTTTCTCTATACTATCTTTACAACTTCCTGCCATTTTAAAATTACTGCAAAATAGCTTATTTTATAGGCATTATTAGAATGTTGACTAATAACTAAACACCAAAACTGACTTAGTTGATCATGGAACAACCACCAAAACAAAAATAAAAAAAATTTTAAACCTGGAGACTTTGATCTTAGCATTTCAGTTTCTGGGTTATATCCGTACGGCTGAGGCAAGCTGATCTATCCACAATTCAACGGAACACTTGCCATTCTTAAAACAAGAAAACCTATCTACTGCTCACTCCAGTACCATCTGAGAGATGCTAAATTACTTTCAGTCGGCTAAAAAGTTTCTTAAACATTACAGTAAGTAAAGCTCCAGTTCAGAGGCACTGTATTGTATCTTTTGGATGTACACGCTATTCACACCTTCAGTCCACGAATAACCAAAAACCCAGGAACAAATAATGGTACAGTCTTTCCTTGGCCTATAAATTAAGCTGAATTAGGGCAAAAAAAAAAAAGAATTTTAGCAGCACCTTTCCTCGTGTGAACACTGCATTCCGTGTCCCTACCCCAACTAACCGAAGCCCAGCCTCAGATGACCTGAGCAGCCCAGAGTGGGCGGCCAGAATCCAGCTTACCCTCCTCCTCTCTTCTGCCAGAAATGTCTCCCCTCCTCCCCTCCCCCACACTGGAAACCTTTATAAAGTGCAGAATGGTCTGAGTGCTGTGTGAAGCTAGTGAGTAAACTCTTGGGGACACAAAACCACACACTTTCAAGTTTCTCCATTAAAAGGAGAGCTCTCTGCAAAAGAAATCCAGAGAAAACTGCTTTCCTATACCTTTCCTGCTCCCCCCACCCCCAGTGTTTCCTGTGATGCAATCAGCGTGGACGTGGCACAGGAAGAGGTCCCAGTGGATGGTGGCAGGGACAAGCTCCCCAGTGCCTCCGGGCAGAGCCCCATGTCTGCACACCCTTCCCTCCCATCCTTACTGCATGCTTGAGTTTATTTAGCGCCTGACCTAACAGCAACTGAACTGGAGAAACCCTGGCCTCCCTCACAGGGGACCTGCAGGCTCCCGTGGTCCAAAGAAGCACTGCCTGAAGGTGACTGATGAGGCTCAGGGCAGCGCTGCCCACCTGGCACCCCACTCCAGTGTGCACATCGTCCTGTCAAGTGACATTGTGCACAAAAGGACACACACAGGGCTAAGCAACCAGGCAGCCACAAAGCGCAATCGACGAGGAAAGCGTAACAGCTGCCACACTCAGCTCCGCTCCACCGCTGGGCTTCAGGGCTCTGGTGCTGCTTGCAGAGATGCACCGTCACCATTCAGGAGGCCAGATGGTGCGCTTTAGAGGCATGGCTTTTAAGTGGATAAGAGTTACTCATTTACACAGGGAAAGAGACTGAATCCTTCCAAATGTCGGTTCCCTCGGCTCACTGAGGGTTACAACCACTTAGCGCACAGTGGCCGTCTGCTGGTGAAGCACCGCATACATAAGAACCTGGGCACACAAACGTGTGCCTCACAGGACAAGGCCACCAAGCTAAGCATGCAGCCGCATGAGGCTTTCCAGAAGCCCCAGGGGGCACAAGGCGTCACTCGGCACCGTGGAACCCAGCGGGTGCTGTACTTGACAGCAGTATGCATGCACCACAGTCACCGAGTCAAGGCCACAGAAGGAAGCAGAGAAAACACAGACCGTGTGCCCTGCTGGTGCACCAACATACTCCCTTCTGGAGCTAAGGCCAGCATGCGAGCGCACTGCTTTAACCACTAAGCCTCACTGGTAGGAGGCAAACGTAAAACAGGAGCTCACCAAAGGACATGCGCAGAGATTTCACAAATTCCACACTGCTGGCCTTCTAGCTTCATGCTGTACAAAACAATACCAGCAGCCAGATGCCAGCAAGTCCTGGGGAACAGGGCCTACACACAGGGCACTCATGGCTTCAAGAAGTAGGGCCAACAGAAAAGCTACGCAAAGGCAACAAGAACTCCGACACAAAGCCGGTCAGTGTGGGCAAAGGCCGCATGTGCACCTGTCCTGTGTGTGTGAACCCTAAGGCCATGAGAAGATCCCTAGTGTGGTTAACAGCTACCAGTCTAACAGAAGACTTTTTCCACACCGAGTTTCCCATTTCAACTTCTTTAAAAATGGTGGACAATTAGGTTTACTATTTCTAGGCACCAGAGTCTTGAGTGGTGGCACTTGGCCTGGCCACTCTCCTCCAGGCAGCAAGGTCCTGTGCCCCTGGGGACAACGGGCTCAGCACCC
Source organism: Cavia porcellus (assembly GCF_034190915.1). Classification (NCBI taxonomy): domain Eukaryota; kingdom Metazoa; phylum Chordata; class Mammalia; order Rodentia; family Caviidae; genus Cavia; species Cavia porcellus. The sequence continues at coordinate 163,366,495 of NW_026947484.1, read as the reverse complement.
CCAGAGCATAACCCATGCCTCTGATTGGCAGAAGTAAACTGTACTCAGGCAACTCATGTCTGGTGTGGGAAATGTTTTTCCTGTGTTTCTCATCAAGAAGATTTTAGAAATATGATTATTATAAACTAAATTATCTTCATCTAGAAAACTTGGTTACCCCCAAGGAATCCTTAAAAATTTATTGTAATGTATATCTACATCTTTTAAAAAACCGTCTTCTACCTCTATTGAAACACATTTCATTAGAATGCAACTATACCCTAAAAATTCTTTTCACTTGGGGCTTATTCACGTATTACTCTGAGGATAATCAGAAATCAAAGTTAAAATGGAGATGACTTGTTTTGATCAACCAAGTGTTCTAGGGGTAAAAACTCAGCGGTCAACACGCCAACTGGGCACCGTCCTTGGACTTGAGGGCAAGTATAAGCCAAGGCTTGTGTGTTCCACAGGAAGGCTGAGGAGGTGGTGATTACCCAACCCAAACTCATGGCTGGCAGTGGGGAGCAAAAGGGAGATCCACATGGATCACAGGCACACGCTAGCCGCCTATGCCACTCTCCTGTGCAAAGTAAATACCTGTCGTAAGCGAAGAGGCCAAATGAAAAATGTCATCATGTGGAAAATTAATGACAGCATCACCTTGCTTTCTGTCTTTAATCATTAAGGAAACTGTTTAACCCATGTCAAGATAAAAAATAATTATACACAACTGGGTTCTATCAGCTGATGGTAAACTACTTGTTTTGTTGGTTCTCCTAAATTCCTCCAATAGACAGAAAATACCTTTCAACATACCGAGTTTTAACCATGCCTGGACCCTTCTAATCAGCAGCATGGGCTTCATCACACACATCTATGACCTCATTACTCTCATAACTCTAGCTGATGGTCAGATGTAATTTAAAAAATAAAACTAAGTCAAAGATAATGTTAAACTACCATTTCAATGACAGACTGTTACCAACTACGTACCTGAAAACAGTCTAGACTGGAACCTTCTGACCCTGAATCTTACATTCTTTCTACAGGTTTTTAATATAAATTTGCGGATGTGTTTAGGAAAACTGAACAAGTTTCTAAAAGACATGAAAATTTAAAACAATGGAGAAAATAATTTTTTATAGCAGGACAGCTAGACTGAAAAAGTTAGCATTCATCTTACATCATAGACTAAAATAAACATTTTAAAAGGCCAAATAGAACAAATGTTAAATCTAAATTCAGCTAAACATTTATACAATTAGTGGAGTCAAAAGGTCTCTAACATGACACCAGAAGTAAAAATCTTATAAAATGACATGATTTGAGCACATGAAAGTGTAAAACTGCTCATCAAATCACCTTAATATATATGCAAACAAATTCAGGAAAAAATATTTGTATCATAGAGAACAAAAAATTAGTACCATTAACACATATATCATAAATAAATCAAAAAGAAAATTATAACAAAAATACATCAAGCAAAAGGCTTAATTAGCAATCTACAAAGAAAACAGAAGTTTTCAAACAAAAGATAATGTAGGTCAGATATGTACACTAATCCCAACACTCAGGAAGCTGAGGCAAGAGGATCACCAAAAGTTCAACATCACCTTAGGCTCCATAGTAAGTTCAAGGCCAGCCTGAACTACACAATGAGACCCTGCCTAAAAAAAAAAAAAAAAAAAGGTAAAGTGCTAGTCATAATCAAATATCGGCATAGACACAGATTTGCTATCTTTCACTAGCAAATTAACAAATTTTAAAAACATAATATCCACAAATTGATTACCCATGGTAAAGCACATACTGTCATATCAGAATGCTACGTTTTTTAATTGATTACAGCTGAAGTCACGTTGCCATGACTCCCCCTCACATCCTGCCCCTCGCTTTGCACACACTCCTCCCACTGTGCCAGCCACGTCCTGCAGCAGCTCTGGAGTACTCTCTCCTCAGGGTCTGTTGTAGTTAGAGGTTGTACACAGAGAACAATTAGGATCAGGACATGAAGTTTATAATATTATTTTTATAATGGTCACCGGCAGTTAACACAGGAAAATGTAGGAAATCTATCCACATCACCAAAGACATAGATTATTTAGTCAAGAGCCTAAATCCCACAGTAATGTCCCACATGTGTTCAGATAAAAACCCAGAGCTCAGTCCCACGAGTCCAGCTGGAGGTCCAGAGCCCACAAGAAGGACTCACGCCAGTCTCTTTTATGGATCTGTGCCGGGAAGATATAAGGGTCAGCGGTGGAAGCCAGAAAGTCTATGCCAGCAAGATGAAGGAGCTGTGCTAGTGGGATGAGGGTTCTACGCTGGAGCCGAGAAGTCACACTCACAACAAAGACCAGGGCTCTCCTGAAAGGCACCGCAGCCATCCTCAGCAACACAGAGGCCCCGAGCTCCTCCGACGACAAGCACAGTCGGGTACATGCCAGGAAGCAGCGTGACAAGTTCATCCTGGAGACCAAGCAGCTTTTTGGCCCCTCCAGAGCCAAAAAGCAATGCTTGATGTGAGGAACAAAGCTTCTTAAGAACCAACAGTTCAAACAGCAACTCGTAGGAGAACCCACAATGCCTCAATGCAATAACGCCTCAATGCCTCAACCCTCAACACCTCCCTTCTTCTCAACCTATTTATCCTGGCAACTTTCCTCAGGTGGAGCAGCTTCGCTCAGTGCCATGCTGATGTAATCCAGCTGGCATTAAGTTGACCAACAGTTCTTAATCGGTAACAGGGTCTTTAGTGGCACTGTCCTGGCTGCCTCAATGTCCTGAATACTTTCAAAATGTTAACCTTTCCTTGTCATCCTGACTTTGGGGAGGAACCAACAGTTGCACCATGCCAGACCCAGCGAAGGAGGATCACAGCTTCGTGTTTTGATGAGCTGTCTTTCTCCTGAGGGTGCTCAGCAGTGGCAGTCACCTACTTTTGATCACATCTGTGAAGACACTCAGGAAAGAAGACTCCAGAGCGGCTTCAAGAAAGTGGAAGGAATGACAAGTGAGTGTGTTCAAGTTGAGGGAAGAATGCTGAGGCAGACTCGTGCAATGGGTCTTTCACTATGATAATTTTTCAGAAGTTCCACATTCACCATTCAATCTGATCACTCCCTGTGCTGACCAAGTGGCTCTGCCAGAACACAACCCAGCCACTGTGTGCTCCCATGGCAGGGCAGGCCAGCAGCGAAGCAGGACTCACAGCAGGCCTGGCCTCACCCACGCCACAGCCTCCCTCCCTGGCACCTGGCCTGAAGATGGGGCCTGAGATGCCCACTACCACCTCCACAGCTCAAGAAAAAAGGATGGGGCCCCCTTGCCTCACACACCTCCCTCCACACTGACCTGACGAAGACAGGAAGTGGGGACGGTTTCCTGCAATGTAAGAAATTAAACACACATCCGTGGGTGCAAAATGGTACAAATCCCATGGAGAACAATTTATAATAGTAATAAAAATTATAAATGCATTTATCCTTTAACCCAGCAATCTCACTTCTGGGAATTTATCCAACCTCCCACATTACAAAGTTATAAGAGTAAGCATATTTTTAACAGCAAATTTATGGAAATAAACCACATGTCCAAACAGGGATTGATGAGATAAGCCATGGTCTTTTCTCACGTCAGGACGTGCTGCAGCTTGTGCGCACACACACACACACACACACACACACACACACACAGACAAGAAAATACTCTGACCTCCCACGGAAAAAGTGGGGCTGCACAGTAAAACGAGCGAAGAGAAAGGCAGAACAGTAGGCGTCACCCTTGCGTGAAAGTGAAGACTAACAGCACGAAAGGGCCAGGAGGGGCCAGGAGGAGTCAGGAGGGGCCAGGAGGAACCAGGCAGAGCCAGGCCTCTGCACTCCCCCTTACACTGCCTGCTCTCTGAAGCACACCACAGCCAAAACATCATGGAAACAGTGACAGTGTGATTTAAAAATACTGGGGTGGGGGGGTCCCCACCCACAAAGGCAGAAGCACTGGTGCCAAACCCTCTGGAATCGATGGGACCAGACTGCACAGGGACACTGCTCTCCCTGCTCCCTGGAAGGCAGAGCCTCGAGGCAGCCATGGACCATCACCACAGGCCATGTGTCCTACACACAGTCTGACTGCAGGGAACATACAAGCAGGACAGGAGGAGCACTGGAGGGCGCTCCCAATTCAGTCCACTCACAGAGCCTGGACAACGCATGCTTTCACTTGCGCAGACTCCGGTGGGAAATTTACATCCTCAATAAAAGTCTTGTTTTCTGGTTTTTTGTTTGGTAGCAGGGACCAAACTCATGACCTTTGTGCTTAACAGGCAAGCGCTGGAGCCACTGAGCTGAATCCCCAGCCCAATAAAAGTCTTCTAAGTCACCACTAGCCACACTTCTTCCCTCTGTGCTGTATCCTCTAACACACTGTTTTGCAGGTTTTGAGAACAAACAATAAATAAAGCGAGCATTCTCTTCTGCAGCTGCCACTTTCTGGGCACTGACAAAGTTACCCCGCTTCGTCAGCCTCTGAACCGAAAGACTCAGAAAAACGCACTTCACTGTAATCCATAAGGAGAGGACGGGGAAGGAGGGCAGACTCAGCGGCCAGCTAATCTTGGTCCCCTGTTACCCTAACTACCAATAAACACAAGAACTGGCATCACTCCACCACAAGCCCAGAAGACAAGCGCTGCGATCCCCCGATTTTACAGATGAGCAACCCGAGACAGAGGGACACAGTAAACTGCCGCACAGCGTCCTCACTCCACTGCCATGGCGCTCCCCACCTCACACCAGAGTCTCCTGGAACAGTGTGGTCTGCAGACAGAAGGGGAACCAGGTCAGACTTTCTCGAGCAAAGCAGCAAATAGTGTGTGGTCGGTGTGCGACGTCAGGTCATCCGTTCTCTGTGCTCAACAGCACTGAAAGAGGCAGCGACTGCATCCGACTGCAGGAGGCCGGTGAAGCTCCAGCTCCACAGGCTGCTGCACCGTGCAGGAAGCAGCACTGGGAAGCCTGGGAAGGCAGGACAGAGTCGGCTGCTCGACTGGGGAAGGTGCTCCATGACAAGGTGTGACCCGAATGCACAGCGGTGGAGAAGGGAACACACAAGTGTGGCAGGTCTGTACCACGGAGCAGCCCACAGCCTTACAAAGAAGGACAGGGCAGGCCTGACCCGCCTCCACCGCCGCCAAAGCCCCAGCTCTCCACACAGAGCCTTTCAGACACTCGAGGCCAGAAGGACGCTATCTACAGGCAGTGGTCGGCCTCCTTCAGGGCACCTGGGGAAAACCTTTCACGGCAGCCAAGGAGGCCAAACACAGCGACACAGACGGAAACAGGACTCCCCTTAAGTTGTTCCAGTTACACAGGTCAGCACACCCTAACATCTTTTTTCTAATACTTAAGCATCAAAAAAGACCTGATACAGACATCAACAGAAAAGCGACCCCACTGACCAGGCCCTGACCGAGAACCTCCTCACCACAGCGCCTCTGCCCCTTCACCTGCAGTATGGAGTTCCCCAATTTAGTGAGCACAAGTTCAAACTTAATAGAACCCTTCCCTTGGTAAAGACATCACCACTGCAAGACCAGAATACTCCCACATCGCTAAAAAAAAAAAAAAAACCAGGCCACCACTATCAATCCAAACATATACTTTATTACATGGTGCAGAAGAAGCTCAGGAGACATAAAAGGTCTCCACAGAAACAGCATCAGAAACGTTTCCAAAGTACTGGGGACAGCATGAGGGGAGACCTGAGTGGTAGCCTGAGAGGAAGCTCTGGGTTGCACCTCCCAGGCCAGTGGCGTGAACCTGTGGGACACATGTTGCTTTTCTTCTAAGACAAAAGGATGCTATGGTGTGAGTTGCTTTTTCTGAATACCTATTAGGGTTTAATCACAGAGCCAGCATTGCCATAAACAAGTGGGTGCTGAGTGGCAGCCTGGGCTCTCAGCTCCCAGAGAAGGGTAACTCCCTGTGCCAGGGCGTGCCTGGCCATTTCTAAGGCCTTCAGAATGGCCTTCCCTTTCCCCTGGGTCCCTGGCTTTGGTTTCCACCACTGACAACATCTGATCGCAGAGTCCAAACCTAATCTGTAACTGCCTGACCATGTAGGTACACAAGACTCACAGGAGCCCAGAGCAATGGGACGGGACAAAGGGAGAAGAGCATTTATGCACCCAAGTGCTGCTGGGCTCTGCAGACACGCCCTATACAAAGAAAAATCCACCAAGCTTCCATGACATTAATTCACGCTAAACAAACCACTCCAACATCTGCGATCTGAAACCTCAGCACAGAGCTGCAGAGGTGCCTGAAGCAAATCCTGAAAGTGAACTGCTCTCTCTGAGCGCAGCTATAAACTTGTCTTCACAAGTCTCTGCAGAGATAAACTGCCTTTTACTTCACGGAAGCAGACCTGAGCCGTGAAATAGCCCCAAACTCAGGTATGAGAACCGTCTGGAGTCACTGTGACCACTCATCAGTCCCGGATGTGTGTCTCCTGACACTCTTGTGGGCTTCTCCTTCCATCGTGAAAAGTCAGCAGCCAGCACTGCAACCCTAAGCTGGGGCAGACAGCAACACTCACTCAGAAACGCTTCTGAAGTTCACTGCAAACCAGGGGATAAACACTCAGCGGAGCCTGTTCTTTCACAGGACGGGCGTCCAGGCTGTAAAGGTGGTGTCCAGCTCACGCCTCGAGCGATCTGGAAATGTGGCCCCCAGAATGTCAAGGGTGCTTGGTGGAAATCTTACTAAGAGAACCTGTGCTCAGGCATGCCAGACTCTACAGGGCTGATAACTCACCAAGGAACACACTGAACTCATTGTTCTATAGGATGAACTGGGAAAATTAATGTTTCTATTAAGGTTCAGCATGTGCTCTGTAAATCATGCAGAGATAAGCACTCAAAACTTTAAGACGACAATGCCATTGATAGTATCCTAAAGAAATAATCAAAATACTAACAAAGATGTAATAGTACCATAGCAGAATAAACACTGTACATGCCCTACAGACAAGAATTAGGGAAATAAAAGCTTAGTATGGTGGCACATGCCTGTGATTCCAGCACTAGGGAGGCTGAGGCAGGAGGATCATTGCCAAGTTCAAGACCAGCCTAAGCTACAAAGTGAGCTCAAGGCCAGCCTGAACTGCATAGAGAGACTCTGTCTCAAAAAAACAAAGCAACAACAACAACAAAAAGTAATACAGAAATAAGCTTTCACTGATCCATAAATGAAGAACCATGCATCACAACAAGTCCTGACCACACTTAAGTTACTAGCACAGCACAGCTCAGGGCGGAGCGGGATGGGGCTTATGAGGAATCATCTGAAAACCCAGACAACAAAACAGCATTGTCATTACCATCTCCTCGAAAGCTTTTTTATTTTATGGGTTATTAACATAATACCAAGTCTAAATAACAAGCACTAAAATATTAACAAGAGCCTGTGTCTGTGAATGAGGGGTCTTAAGACTGTTACTACTTTTTCTAAGATGCAAATATATTGGTACTTGTTATTTCCTTATTTATTCAGCAGCTATAGCAAATTCCAAATGATTGCCTAGGAAAGGCCAATTCTTAGGGCTACACCCTGAGTTCTCCAAAAGAAAACACAAAAATGGCGAACACAGAATTTGACATTACACTGTAATGACTTGAAGAGAGGGTATAGAGTCTGTGCATAGAAGCTCAAAATTGATTCACCTCTCTGAACCTGTTTCCCAAAATCTCAAATAAAAATGTAGGACAGCACTTGCTAATCTGCCATGATCTCGAAGCCCTTTCCTGTCCTTACTGTTCTCAACACAACTAGCCCCCTAACGGAGGTCTGAGCATCCTAGGGTGCTGTTTCCCAGGGCTTCTCACATGCTAGGCAAAGGCTCCACCAAGGAGCTACACCTCAGCCTCCTAGGTGTGCTCTGCAAAATGGCCTTTCTCTTGGCAAAAGAGAACAACAAAACAGAAAATGGCAAACAATTAGCCAGGAACCCATGGGCTTCACAGGCTGAGCCAAGTGAGGAAGGAGGGAAGGAAAGCCCCAGCCCCCCTGGAGCTTCCACGCAGCAGGGGCTGCAGACAGCAAGGGTGACTATTAAGGGCTAAGAGAGGGAGAGCCAGGGACAAAGTACAGGCCCTCCTAACGAATAGAGGCAGACATCCAGGAAGGAAGGACATGAAACTCCTGCAGGAGGAGAAGCAAAGTGCTCCCAACAGGAGGCGCTGCATGAGTGATCAGGCCCAGAACACAGACTGTGACATTACTTAAGCGCTGGTCACAGGGCAGAGAGCTCCCACAGGAAGGGAATGAGAGAAGGCATGGGGCTGCCCGCGCAGGGCCCCTTAGCTGAGGCTGGGAGTCCAGACAGACTGGAGCCTAACCGCAGAGGGCAGAAGTGGACTGGGAGCAAGGCAGTGCACGTTCAGATCTGCACCCCACACCTGTCATCCTGGCCCCCATAAAACACCAAGCAGAAAAACACCAAGAGCTCGTGACATTTCTTAGGTAGCAAAAGTCAAGCAAAAAGCAAGTTCCAAGGGCACCTAGCTGACACAGAAGTTAAGGTCCCCACTGCTAACAGTCACACAAAAATGCACCAGATTGCCAGGGGTATTTCTCAAGGTCAGCTGACAGCTCTGCGCCTCTATTGTCACCAAGCTGCACAGCAGGTAATAAAACCTCTCGCTGCAACTTCACATTCACGGCTTCCTCTACACTGAGAGTATAATTTTGTAATGAGAAAATGCATCAAAACAAAAGCACATCCAACCCTTCCACAGCAGCTGAAAACATTGTCTTCTGCCCCTTGTGCACCGCACTGGCCAGGAGGCCCAGGTCTAGAGCTGCACAGGGTCTGCACAGCTGTCAAAAGCTCAGCAGTTGCCCAGCAGCCGCAAAGCCTTCCACACCTAAGTTTCTGTGCGATTTTCCAGAATTACACATTAAGGCTCCAAAATCAGTTCTCTTCTTTTTTTTTTTTTTTTGTCTTTTTCATTTTTTATCGGTACCGGGGATCAAACTCACAACTGCCTGCTTGCAAGGCAGGTGCTTATGCCACTGAGCTAAATCCCCAGCCCTAAGTTATCTTCTTTGATACAGTAACTCCATGCATTTATCCTAACTTGGCAGCAGGAAAATGTTGTATTTTTCAAAGGTTCCTAATTGTTGTTTGCAAAAAAACTGAAATAACTTAAATATTCTATAATAGAGATTCATTTAAACAAAATATTAACCCAACTAAATGTTACATAGGCATTCAAAAATATTATGAAGACTGTACTACAATAGAATAAAACAATGTTTAAATGAAAAGAGACAGATACATATTGATCTGACAATGAAAATTCTGTAACACATATATTATGGGCAAAGACTAGAACAGAGTAAATAAAAATACCTTACTGTGGGAGTAAATGTCAACATTAAAGACTTGCAGAGATAGGACCATCAAATGTTTAAAAACTGGAACACAGTGTTACCCTTCAAAGCGACACATGAAGCCCGTGTTCATGAGTTTGCTCCTACAAGAAAGCAGCAGCTAAATGAGGCAGCGTGAGAACACACTCACAGGTGAAATAAATCAAACTCACATGTGTAAACACCATACTGTCTCCCTAGTATAAAAAATGGTAAGATACAAAATCCTCAGTACATACTATGAAAGGGTAAGAACCTGGTCAAAGGCAGAAAAATAATAACTCAGGGAAAAGGAAGAAAAAAAAGGAAGGGAAAAGAAAAAATATCTAAATTTGTATAAATACACTTAAGGTAGCTAAAATGATTGTGCTACAGATTCTATTAGTTCTTGGAACAGAACAGTTAACATTCATAGGACTGGATCCATTTTGCATGTTTGTCTGGTGATCTGAGGATGTAAAATAACAAACTTAGCTATGTTCCTACCACCTTGTTTTGAAAGCCTATCTTGTCACTGTTTTGGGCTCTTTGCTATTTTCATTTACTTGTCTTTTGTGTTTCTTACTTTTCTAATTTGTTTTGTTTTTTCTCTCTAGTGCAGAAAGGATAGATGTACATATTAGAGGTTTATACAAGCCTAGAACTTTTCCTAAACAGTTTATGAAAATCGATTATATTATGTGTGATGAAATGAACAGCTACTTTGAAGAAAAAGAGACACTATGGTATTCACTGCTGATTCCGTATTGTCATGTTGTGAAATCCAGCAATGCTTTTATTCTTTGTTCGGAGTGGTTTTAATCTGTTTTTTCTTAATTTCAACATACATGAAGGTATGGACAGCTATTTTGAAGAGAACAAGAAACATTACAGTAGCCATTGTTGATTTTCCTACTGTCTGGTTCTGAAGGCCTGCAATGTCTTCATTACTCTGTTCTGATCAATTTTATAGTATTCTGTTTTATATGAACTTGTTGTGTGTGAAGATATAGTCAACCATTTAGAAGAAAACAAGAGACACTATGGTAGCCACTGTTGATCTCCTGTTGTCTTGCTTTGAAATCCTGTGTCACTTACATTGGTTTTTTCTGAAAAAAGAAAACAAGCAAGCAGCAGCAGCCATGGGGCTCTGGGCTACCTGTCCGCCTGCCCACCGGCACTGGGCTGGCATACCCGTGTACCTCACCCAGAGAGCTGCACCCCTGCCTGAGCCCTGCCTTCCGCAGCGTGAGGGGAGCCCTGAAGGACCCCAATTTCCCTCAAATGACTCGCAAATTGCTTGCCAGGACTGTCAGATCTAACGGGTCCTTAGCTTCCTAGTAAGCAGGCTGTGTACTGCCTCAATCCCATCCCCACATCCCAGGCAAAACACACAGGCCTCAGCCCACAGAGGCCCTGTGCAAGTTGCTTCTGTGCTCGGATTCTTCTGTCCACTACAAAACTGGAAAAGGTGCTTCCCAGGCAACTCTGCATTCTTCCAGCCCTTCTTATTAGAAGATTTTATGACTACTATGCATCACTAGTCCTTAAGTAGCACTTATTAGTTTTCATAAACTCAGCACCAAACACATTGCAGTGGCCTCATAAAATCATTAGCGCTACCAGCTCTAACCTGAGAAAGGTAAACAGGTCTGCAAGCCAAGAAGAAACTTGCCTGACTGCTCTCCTCGCTTTCTATAATCAAGTAGATCCTAAACATCTGGCTCTGAACACCTTCAGGTATCTTCACTCACCCAACCATGTGGCAATATTCCACTGCCTGATCCTTACTGCACTGATTTTTATCGAAAAATACATCGGAGAAAAATATAGAGACCCCTTTAGCCAAGCACAGACTGCAAATTAGCAACCTAGCCAGACTGTCTCAAAATAAAATTTAAAATATGGTGCAGGGGGTATAGGTCAGAGCAAAGCCCCTGGGTTCAATCCCAGTACCACCCTCTACTGCCCCCACCTTATTTTTGGAACCTGGCTCTTGCCCCGTTTCCCAGGTTGGTCCTCACACTCCTAGGCTCAAGTGATCCCCTCAGCTCAGCATCCAACAGGGCTCTTCACAAGAGGTTTACTGTGTGCCACACCAAGGGCAGCATGCAGGACACCTGGGTCAGCAAACAGGTGCGTGCCCCGTACACCCACCACAGCATGCCTGGCTCAGGCCTCACACCCAGCTACACTGATTCAGCAACACCGAAAACACAATGGTGGCTGCCAGCTTAACACCTGTCCTGGCTGAACTTACTCCCAGTTGTCCATCTGAAACATGGAGCACGTTTCTAACCTACTCTACCATAAATGCAGGTCAGTTTCCATGACAATGCACAAAAGACCAATGTCACGGGGCCAGGGATTTAGCTCAGTGGCATAAGCGCCTGCCTTGCAAGCCAGCAGACTTGAGTTCGACTACCAATACAAAAAATAAAAAAAAGAAGACCAAAGTCACATGGGAGGCGCCGGGAGCACCACCTCTGCTCAAGACAGACAGTCCATGGCCAGGGAGAACCCAGCATGTGCCCCATCAGGGCAGCCAACCACAGGCCAAGGGGTGCCAGGAGATGGGAGCTGGCTAGGCCTGCCTGAGGGGACCGGAGGAGCTGGGTGCCCCAGCCCTTCTCGGCCTGCCCCTCAGCTCACTGCCTGTCTGCCACACAGTAAAGCGCTCATACCCTGGAAGGCATTTCCAGCTTTCACTTGCTCACTCAATAGAAGGCTCCTTATGAGCAAGCAGGGCTGACACACATTACCAGGAAATGTTCCGTTTCCCAATGAAAAAACAACTTTTCAAAGAATCTCAGCAAGAAATGCACACGGAAGGAAAGTGACAAGAATGTGGGACACGGAGGACAACAGCCTCACTTGAATACCTGAGCCAAGGTTCTCACCTCTTAAACACAGAAGTCAGCAAAGACACAAAAGGACAAGGGAGGAGCCAGCAGAAGGACAGAAGGCATAAAAGACAGGAATGTGAGACACACAAGAGTCCCAAGACAACAGAGGAGGTGGAGTCCAGGGTATCTCCAGGGTATCCGCACGGGAGACGAAGGACCGAAGGAACTATTAACCTCAGCATTCATTTCAGGATGGTGACACTGAGGCACAAGGAGGCTGAGTAATGTGCCTGACTGTTCCATTAGTGAAGGAAACCAGGACTCAAGCCTGCAGACTAACTGGGCACTGTCTTACTTCAATGTTTCTGTGGTCAGTACCCACCAGTGCACACAGGCAGGAGGCGGGAATTTCAGTACCACCCACCTATGAAGTTCCTACCTGAAAGGGCACAAACAACATGCAATCATTCACAGACTCGCTGGCGAGGTGGTGGGGCATTGCTTGAAGCTGTTTCGAATGCTCCATCATTGAGCCTTCACAGCCTCCTGGGGAGCTCATTTCCAGCTCAGAAAAACTGAGGCTCCACGGGGGAACCCAGAGTCACAGTGACACAGCTTCTGGGGCAGGGACAGCCTTGAGCTGGCACTTCCGGGTTCCAAGTCCAGAGAGCCTTTCACAAGGCCGCCAGAAGTACACTCAGACTCAGCAGGTCAGCACCAGCCACACTGTACAATTGCCCTTCAATAGAAAGCAAGAACTCGGGGCTCTCAGGAGTAAGCTGCACTGAGATGTGCTGTCTGTGCAGTGCTGGGAGCAGCCACAGGCCTGCACATGCAAAGCAAGTGTGCGACCCCAGTTGCATCGCCAGCCCAAAGCACAGCAGGTCGGCAGAGGACCCCCGAAGAAAACACGAGACAGCAGAGCGAATCCTGTGCTCCGTCCCAAACTGTTTTCAGAAAGGAATGCTGAGGCACCATGTCACACACCTGGAGTCCCAGCTACTCAGGAAGCTGAGGCAGGAACCCAGGAGGTCAGGGCCAGTCTGGACAACATGTGAAGGAGGCACTGATCTGGGCTGTCTTCACTGCCTGACGTCTGACAGCGTCAAGTATTACACAGATGCTTGGAGCTGCTGCTCAGAGAACAGAGAACTGCTTCCAAAATACCAGGCTTCTCCAGAAAACCAGGGGGATCAAGTTTGGTAGGGTCTCATTTTACATGCTGACATCAGCAAAGACAAAAAGACAGAAGGCCAGGCCGATAGGAAGAATTTGCTTGAAGGGCAGTGTTTTTACGCCAGACAGCCTTAGATTTGAATTCCGACTCTGCCATCTACCAGTGTTGTTTTCCCGTCTAACAAAGGATACCATTAAAACCCCACTCTGGCTATCAAACAGCAAACTGGAAGCCATCTCCACAGGCTGAAGCAGGAAGAGCCGCCTTCCAGGGGCCGCACCCTGCAGCTGCTCTCCAGGCCTCCATCTACCTCGGCCAGGGACACAGGCTGCCCCCCACCCCACAGTGGGGTGTTCACCGCCTGCCTGGCCCACTTCCAGAGGCAGCCCCACGGAGGTCCCCCGTACTCCAAAGCCTTCTGCAAGCTCACTAGCCTCGCTCTCTTAATCCTTGTCATCCCTGCACGGGCAAACTCAGGGGCAGTTATTATTTACATTTCTGTGACCAGAAAGAAAACCAAAGATTGCTACAGGAATATAGGCAACTCCTCCAAGAGAACCATTAACCCACCTGGCGGGCAGCCCAGGTGCCCTGTGGAAAGACCAAGGCAGAGGCACTGCAGGACCAACAGAACCCCAGACACACACCAGCCCTGAGCCTAACGGCACAAAAGGGAACCAGGGCAACACTTGTCTTTTTTTGTTCCCTTCCTTCTCCCTCTTTCCCTTCCCGCCTTTGGTGTTTATAAGAAGCATACTGACTGCATTAAACGGGAGGAAGTGGGGCATCTGCGCACCAAGCAGTATTGGACCAATGCTGTGCTATAGCTCCAGGCTATGACATAGCCTGCAGGCCTGAGGCTGCCAACGCTCATAAAGACATACTAAGAACAGCAGAGCAGCTGGGTATGGCGCCACAGCTTCGGAATCGCAGGCTGAGGCTGGAATGGCCCAAATTCAAGCCCAGTCTGGGCTACAGACCTGTCCCAAAAAACAACCAAAAAAAAAAAAAAAAAATCAAAAAAGCTTCTGGTGTCATAATTACCAATGTTTGGCTTCTGAGAACCTGTCAGGGACCCTGCCTTTTGCCCCCCCCCCAGGGCATAAAGTGGATCCTCATCCCTGTCGCAAGGACAAGTGAGAGAGATCTGCTACTCAGGACCTTCAGCAAGCCTTGGCTGAGTAAAAAGAACAGTCTGAGACAGAAAAGGCCCCCAAGCAGAGAGCAAGGGTGCACAGGGAAAGGGGAAGCAGCATCAAGCCAGAGCCAGCTGGCCTGAGCTGGAACCCCTGCCAGGGGGAGGTTTCGGCAGCACAAGATGTTTTACATGACCAGGACAGAGAAAAGGTGTCAGTGCGTGACTGCAGAAAAGTCACTGGCGAGCTCAGCAAGCAGCTTCACAGCATGAAGGTGGCAGTCAGTGCGCAAAGAGTTAAGGACCAAGCGCAAAGAGTTAAGGACCAAGAGAGAAGGAGGAAGTGAGAATGGAGGAAGTGGGGTAGGCTGCTGCTCTTCTTCACAGGCTGCCAGGAACCCAGAAGCCCAGCATGTGGCTGTCCTATTTAAAGTGCTGCCTCCCCTTCGACCTTGTGAGGCAGCCAGGAGCAGCAAAGCCCTCAGGTACAGCAAGGCCCTCAGGCGCTCCCTGACATGTGCAGCTCCCTCACTGGCCCCACCGCTGGAGAAACCCCTTGCTTTCCCAGGGGGTTCGCTCAGCTTTCAGGTCTGGAGCAGAGCCGTCACTGCAGATACCCCCTTTCTAGCTGGCCCCCGCTGTCCCAGAGCCACCTGGACACCTCTTCTGTCTGTTGCAAACAGCTATGCACCTGCTCCACGCACCTCCTCCCAGCAGGGTGCCACTCTGAAGGCAGTGCCACAACATCTCACTGCCACATGTGTGCCATCTATAGAGACTGCTGACCATTAAGACGGCATGGAAGTGGGGCAGCCCGCTGCTGGCCAGGACAAGTGGGCTCCCTGCGGCCTGCCCCCCAGCTCCCACCCTGAGGCACTCTGACCCCCACTCCTTTCCACCCTGCAGCCAGGAGCAGGGTGAGGTTCTCTGAAGTCATCACCCCCCAGACACCAACTCTGGACAATGTGACTCAGGGGCCTTTGACAACTGAGCCTCGGGAGACGCTGATGGCAGGGGCTCCCCAAGGGCCCCCTCGGTGCACACCCGTCAGCTGTGTCTCTGGGCCAACTGCCTTGCCCTCTCCGCAACAAGCTCCTCTGCCGCAGGACATACACTTGGCAGCCGTGTCTCCCTTGTCTTTACTCTACGGCAGCCTCAAAGATTACTTTAAATTCTGCTTTTTTCTACTAGTTGAAAAATGCTATGAATTACAGTCTGGCTACAGTGTGGGCAAATTAACTGTGCAGCAAGCCTACCGATGTAATTGTGCTTAATTAAGTGAGCTGCTGTCAGTTTTAATACCCTTA
Organism: Cavia porcellus; assembly: GCF_034190915.1. Classification (NCBI taxonomy): domain Eukaryota; kingdom Metazoa; phylum Chordata; class Mammalia; order Rodentia; family Caviidae; genus Cavia; species Cavia porcellus. The sequence goes on along the minus strand of NW_026947484.1, from coordinate 163,350,632 downwards.
AGCCCTTTACAACACCATGAAAAACAAATGAGTTGCATTAATAACAAATTATTATTTAAAAAATAAACAGGGCTGTTATTTGCAGGAACATAGGATAAGGTCACTGTTCTGACTCTAGTAGAAACAGCCAGGTTTATTTTTTAAATACCAACAGTCCAGCCTCTTCTGGGGGCAGGAGGACTCCACTACCGACTGCCCGGCTCCTCCCTTAGGGAGTTTAGCTGTCTCTGGGGGAGGAGGGAACAGCTGAGCCCTCAGCTGTCACCCACACACCCACGAGAAGAGTACTAACAGCCCTCCCCCAGCCAGGTACAGCTGTTGTTCTTGAGAAAAAACTGACTCTCAAATCGAGAAACCTGTAAAGCTCACTAAGGCGGCAACTCGCACACATGCACACATGCATGCACGCCAGGCCTGACTCTGCACAGTTTTGTATCCTGGCTAAAACCTGCTTTAGGAATACACTGTGGAAATTGAACAGTGAGAGATCCTCTATCTCCTGCAGCTCCTTAAACTCCCCAAAATATGATCTGATCTCTAAGATTTTCATCTGCACACAACTCTGAAGACCATTTTCCAAGCAGGTGCTCCTGGTGCCCAGGCTCACTGCCAGCTGTGAAAACAGGTCAGTGGCAGCAACGCAGTATCTCTCCAGACCCTCCCAGAAACCCAGCTGGCTGCTATGGAAGGATACACCTAAGGTGGCATTTAAATGAAAGCCTCTTCGTTTCTCATTGTTCCTCAGAAACAGAAGTAAGCACAGTGTACCACCTTGAGTGCTGTTTACATAATAAGGTTTCTCTACACAAGAAACGCCCTCTTCAAGCAGCAGGATTTTTTCCCATCTACCCACTTCTAAACGAAGCCTCTCTAACAGCACACCAGCCACTCTGCTACCACTTGTGTTTGCTCTGCATCTACTTCCGGCCATCATAAAACATCCTGGATAGTTTGAATTTTTAAACTGACATAAAGCATGTATACCAATCACTGCAAAATTCTGTAGGAATTCAGACCTCGAAGGCCCCTTAGAGGTGGGAATTACCTTACCCTCGATCTTACGGAAAGGAAACAGGTGTCCTGAACTCCTGTCCTCCTAGCTAGAAGCAGCCAGTATGGGTGCACAGCCTGCAGACACAGACCATCCACACCAAGAAGAAACAGGGCTAAACGCAAGACCCTGCCTGCCTTGTACCAGAGCATCGCACACCCATGCCTCAGCCTCCCACACGGGGCTCAGGCTGCTGCTGCGTCCCCATAGCTTCCTTTCCAGCTCACCAGAGGCTTCCAGCTGCCCATTGCTCGGGAAAACTCACTCCCTTGGGAGGTAAAGCCTTCCAACTGGCTCGGCAGAAGTCCGCAGTAGGTCCTTATCCTCCGGCCTCCCTGCCATGTCATGTACTCCTTGGACCCGAAGCCAGGCGTGCAGTGTGGCCCTTTCTGCTGAGACTAGAGCACTGCAGTGACCCCTTCTGTGGCCTTCCTTGGTCACCATTACCAATGCCAACCACCATCCTGTGTGGTAACAACGACAACCTTAAATTGCCAGCGTGTTACAAAGGTCTGCCCCCCAGGCAGACCCTGAGCCAGCCTGCTCTTCACAAACCTACTCCTCACTCCTGGCTGAGACTCGAGAGACTCGAGGGCAGCCTCCCTTGTGTTCCACCCCACTGGGGCAAGGATTCCCATTTAATCCTCTCCCTGAAAGCTGGTGAGACAGGTGCACTGTCAGAGGCCTGACAGTCACGGCAGGTGAGCTGTGAGTGGGGCCAAGTTCAGCACCGCTGTGGTGGAGCCAGGGGAGGGTGCACCATGGCCACCAGACCCTAACCCTGCACAACCTTCTGTGCCCCATGCCTGTCCCATACCACTCACACGTGATGTGATTCCCACATCTAGTCTCCAGTGGCTACCCATCCTTGCCTTCACTGTACCCAGCTCAGGCCACTGTCCCCACTTCATGCAGCAAACAGGCTTCAGGAAGGTCGCTCTGTACTGCCCGGCCCAGTCTGCCCAGTCTCCTATACCCTTCCGAGTCATCCACTCCAGTGGGCTTCCACATGTGCCTGCCCTCATGCCCTTTCCCATACTATGTGTTGCCTAGATGACCTCCCCATGTTAACCCCGGGTCCCTCTCAATTGAAGTTTCCTCATCAGTTAATGCTCCATGCAGGGGTTCACACTCTTTGGGTGGTCTTCATGTCACAGCCCCCAGCACTACCCACACTATGTGCAGCTGTACCCTGCAGCTTATTTCCATCTCCAGCAGTGCCTTGCCCATCTATCTGCCAGACATTCAGTAGGTACCAACAGGTGTCTGTAAGACCAAAAATGAGTTCATCAGTAAATCTAAAAACAAAACAGAAAAAAGGGAAGCCACCCCTGGGTGCTCAGACCTCCAGCAGTGTCTGAAGGCTGCCAGGAAAGGGCCCAGGTCCACCTCACTCCTGTGTGTGCACAACCTCAACCACACAGCTGTGCGCACCCCCAGGGGCTTCACAAGACTGCTAGTTCCAGCACACAGAGATTTTCTCCTGTTTTCTTCTGTTTACTCACTGAGATTCACAGCAAGAGCTCAACAAATATTTGCTAAATGAATAAACAAAATGACTCGTGACTATTACTGCAGAATAAAGTCAGCTACACAGATTAAAAATATCCTACCCAATGCCAGCTGTCATCTGGCCAGACCAGACTCAGGAGACATTTTCCTTCTGCTCCTAACAACACATCTCATCTCCAAGCACCTAGGAAGAATGTGTGCCCACAGCCAGCTGTGGAGGCTCACAGATCATAAAGCCCTGCAAGTGAAGGGCTCAGGAAATGAGCTGACTGTTTACAGCTGCCCGTGGCCTCCACACGGCCACCAACGTGGGGCACTCAGAGGAAGACACCGGAGGAGCTGGTTTCCTGCCTGAAGGCGCTGTACAACATGGCAGCGTGTGAAACCTCGAGCTGCCACGGAGCCCTGGGACAGGAAACAAGGCCTGTGTTCCTCGCTGAGGACAGAGGGCCTCGAGAGGCTCACAGGAAACACCAAGGTGTTTGCTACAGTATACGAAGTTGTACTCAAGGATTTCAAGGAAAGAGACAATATGGTAACTACTTTTAGGTCAGGATTATCTGGTGGTGAAACACTATTCTGCTTAAATGGTTATGTTTTGATCTGTGCTGTTTCGTTGTTATGCCCTCTTTTATCTCAATCTCCACTCCATTATTTACTTTTTATTTTTATCCTTTTAATTAAAGGAAAAAAAATAGCAGGATATATTATAGTAACCTACTTTGACTTTCCATTATCTTGATTTAAAACCCTGTATTACTTTCACCATCTGGTTTTTAACTGATGTTCCCCTATTCTGTTTTGCTGGATAGTATCAGGTTCGAAAATTTAGGCATCAGCTGTGAAGATAATGAGATTCATTATAACGCCCATTCTCATTGACTTTTATCTACTTTTGAAGACCTACAATGTCTCCAATGTTTTGGTTTTGTCGGTTTTATTCTTTACTGTTTTGTTCAATTGTATTATAACTACCGATATAGGCAATTCTATTAGAGATAGCGGGAGGCATTATGGTAACCATTGTTGATCACCTTGTATTATGTTTTCACATTATCTATTATGTCCACCCTTTTGACTTGACCGATTCTGTTCTGTTATGTCACATTTGGTTTTACTCTCTTCCAAAAAAGTAATCAGAACCGTGGGAGCAATGAAACCCAAAATGTGTAATAGTCATTGTACAAAAGAGAGGAAAAGAAAGTGCTCTAAACTATATAACTGCATGTATATTTAAGTGTATAAGATAGAAAATGATATCACAGAGTTTTATTGGATCATTGAACAGAACTGTTTGCAGTATCATTGATGGAATGTCCACTTTACAAGCTTTAATTTTGTGACTTGAACAATTATTTCTAAGATGACAATATGTAATCCATTAACTAGTGATTTCCTACTGTTCATTTTTTTTTCTGCAAATCTGTATAACTTGTACCCTTTCTCTGCTTTTTTTTTCTTTTCTCCTTAAATAAAATTAAAAAAAAAAAAAAAAAGAAACACCAAGGTGTCCAAGAAGCCAACCTGCAGAGCGGCACAAAACAGCAAGGCCTCACTGTGTTGCCCAAACTGACCACGAACACCTGGGCTCAAAGTATTCTTGGACTTGCAAGTAGCAGAACACTACCACACTCTGCCTCCAGTGTCATTTCCAAAACAGAAAAATGGCCAAGCTTGATTGTGCAGACCTATAATCCCAGCTACTCAAAAGGCTGAGGCAGAAAGATCACAAATTCCAGGCTAACCTACCAAGATCCTGTCTAAAAGTGAATTTTAAAAAGTGCTAGATATGTAGCTTCGTGGTAGAGCACTTGCCTAAGTATGTAAAAGACCCTGAACTCGGGGACGTAAACTCGAGGTCATGAGTTCAAACCCTAGTACCAGGAAAAAAAAAAAAAGATCCTGAACTCATCTCCAATACTGGAAAAAAACTATTATCAAACAATCCACCTGTTTTACTCAGCAACTACCAGCATATCTAACCATCCGCTCAGAAAAATAAGCAATGTCTTTATAAAACTGTAATTTGTGAATTTGTTTCTATGCATTACTTGTGCATTATTTATCTGACCTGCCCGAGCAATTCTGTGAGAAAACCAAGGTGAATATGTTTATTTCCGCTTTACAGACAAGGAAAACAGTGGCCAGAGGTGAAATGAGATTTCTCAGCTTACACAGTACTGGCACCTGCAGCCAGATAACACTTTGCTGGGGGTGGGGAGTTCCTGGGCAGGGCAGGATGTTTAGTAGCTAGCATCCCTGCCCTCTACTCACTAGATGCCCACAGGACCAACCCTTCTCAGGCTGCAGCTACCAAAAACCTCTTCAAAACCCGTGAACAGTGCCTACGGCAAAACTACCAAGATGAGACCCATTTGTCTACCAGAATCCGCAAGGCTGTCTTGGCACCTCTCTTCCACACCCTGCTCAACAGCATTCAGCTCCTTACCCAAGTCCCAGCCACCTGAAGGGGTATTTTTTTTAATGTGGAAATGAACAAGAAAATTTTCTTTGCACAAATATGCACATCTCAGGCAAATTTTTAGTAACACATTATCTCATTAAAACATAATAACAACATACAGAATGAAGACACCAGAGGACTCTGAGGTTAGAAAACAGAGGCCTCACTAACGCAGTTATCTTTACAGTCTTCTTTCTATAAAAATGGGTACAGATCTACGCATATTCTCAATGCTTGTTTCATTTGAGTGAGCTTCCAAATATATCTTACTTCAAAGAAAGGAAGTGATAATCTCAGAACATTATTAGCACTGATAACTGGGAATGTGCTGTTGAAACCACCAGTGTTTATAAAGAATCTCAAAGGACACACCTCTCAATCCTCAGATCAAATTCATGCAATTTAATCCAAGTGTATTCCTGCAAAGCAACCCTACCATCAAAATGCCTTATTTTCACCAAAGTGCCCAAACTGAAAAGATTTTGCCACCTATTCAAATCCCTTGACACCTTAATTTGTAAAGGGTAACTATCAAATAATCAGAGATCAATATGAGTACAGCCTTAGCCTAAATCAAAACTACCTAAATTACAACAAACTGAAATGTAGTTATATTTTGGGAAACGTTCAGTTATTTTGCCAATGTCTAGGTCATTCACTACAGTCATTAGTATACCCTGAAATGAAAGAAACAAAAAAAGAAAGAAAGAAAGAAAGAAAGAAACAATTTAAACTGGCTGCAGCATTAACCTCGAAATCCTAGTAGGAGGAGTTACCTAGTGCTAGTTACTGGGTTATAAACAGAAAGATAAGATGCCATGAAATGAAAGTGCTTGGGTCACATAATATACAGAATTAAGAAAACACCATGATTATTCCTATGCATGATGACATGATGCCGTCGACTCTTTAAAGGTGATTCAGATGTCAGTGTGGAGACATTTTCTCCACATTACAAAGCACATTATACCAGAAGGGTCCAGAACTCCGATGGCCACCGTCAATCTTCACCGAAATGCACAAAAAACCACACTGAATCCTCCCTGAAAATGATTCCTTTGGTCTTGGAAACCCACAGCACCACCAAAAGCAAAAGTGACAGCAACAAAACGGAACAAACTAGGATTTTGGAAAAGGAAGAACACAAATGTAATCAATTCAAAATGTGTATCTTTTTTAAAAAATCTTTTCCACTGTTGGAGCCCACACTTAACTGAAACCTTATCTACAAGCAGCCAACAACCAAAGGCTCCACGATCCTGTCTAGCTGTCTCTGCATTACACACACCATTTCCCAGCCCAGGGTTTTTTCATGCCCTCCTCTCTAAACGAAGTAAGGACAATTTTACACTCGAGAAAAACACTAAGGCTCGGCGGAGGGGCCACGTTGGGAACTCGCACTGCGGGGACCCGACCAGAGGTGGCGATGGCTCAGGTCTCTCGGGGGATGACCTCGAGGGGCTCCACCCGGGAACGCACGGACCGCCACCCCCAGACGGGCACCCGGCACGGGCCAGGGACACGGACCGCGGGGCCTGCCGGGGAAGCGCCCCAGGCTACGCAGCCCTGGGCCTGGCCCTACTCCAGGGTGTCGCCGAGTCCCTCGCCTAGTCGGGGCGCCCGGTCCCCGCCCCGCCCCCTTAGCTCTCCGCCGTCAGGCCGTCGCGCGGCCCGCCCGGGTCCCGACACGACCGCCAGGCGGGGCGCGGCTGACGTCCAGGCTCGACCTGGTCCCGGCCCCGACCCCGACCCCGGCCCCGGCCCCGGCCCCGGCCCCGGCCCCCTCCCGGCCCAGGAGCGCGCTCGCGGCCCCAGCGTCGCCGCGGTAAACAGGATGTCGCGGCGCGCGCCCGGGCCGGCGGAGGCGAGGAGGGAGGAAGGGGAGGGGGCGGCGCCGGCCTTCCCGCGCCCCGCGCCCCGGGCCCGCTGGAAACCCCCGAAGCCGCCGCCGCCGGGCCCGCTCTCACCACTTCCGCGTGCGCCGCGCGCCGCTCCGTCCGGGTCCAGGCCTTCGCCGAGGCAGCCAGGGAGCGGGGCCGGCGAGTGTGCCCGGGCTGAGGAGTGAGCGCCGCGAGGCACCGGGCACGGCCGGCTCCCTCAGTGTCCGGTACTCGGCGGCCGCCGCGGCCTGCGCCCACGTCCCTCTTGCGCCCACGTCCCTCTTGCGCCCACCACTGCCGCCGCTCGCCCCGCCCCGCCGCTCGCCCCGCCCCGCGGCAAGCACCGCCCCCCCCACGGCAGGCCCCGCCTCCCCGCCGCACCTCGGGGAGCGACCCCTCTAGCACGCAGGACAGACCCGCCTCTCCACCAAGCCAGACGCGCAGGCCCCGCCACCCATCCAACGAAGCCCCGCCCCGTGTCGGCCCCGCCCCGAGGCGCAGTGGGCGTGGCCCTCGGTAGGGGCTTCGGGGAAGCCTTGGAGCGCGCCTCTCATGTCGCCCCGCCCCGCCGCGCAGACTCGGAGCGCGGAACGCAGCGGGGATCTAAGTACGCACCGGGGCTTGCCTGCGCTCTCCTGGCCTTGGACTCCTGGTCGCGGTCGGCGCGCGCAGCTGTGTCCCGACCCCAGCCCTCAAAGCTCAAACCTGCAGGCGGCACCTCGGCCCGGACCCGCGCACCCCGTGTGGAGCTGGAAACCAAACCACGGAAAACGGTCGCCGGAGTCTGGTGCGTGGTCAGCGCTTTGCAGAGTTCGCTGACTCCTGAACTAGGCGTCGGCCTTGTGATGTCCAGGAGCAAACAGTCTCGGTTCCGTGTTGCTGGGGTCCTACTGCAACTGGGCTCCCACCTATCCAGCCCTCCTCAAACCCTCAGCTGGACCTGCAACCCATTTACTGGTCAGCTTCAGGTGTCCCCTGCTGGGTCCCCCCAGGGGTCCCAGCTGCCCCTAACTCACTGCAAAAAACTCTGCGCAGGGCCCCAGGGATCCCTGCTGTCCCCTCCCTCCTCAGCCTCCTCCTGAAAACCCCCTGGTGAAATCCTCAGCCTCTGCTCCTCAGCCTCTGTGCTGCCTGCATGTCCGTCTGGACCCCACTAGCTACTGGCTGACCCCAGGTCATAGGTTTCAAGTCGGCCTCCATTTCCCTAATCCTTTAGCTGTTCTCTCATAAAGGTCGGAGTGGCTGCCCAAGCGACTTCCCAAGCCTGCTGGGCCAGGCGGGAGGGAAGAAGGCAGGGCCCAGCCTGGCGCCAAGCCTGGCACCTCTTGGAGCTGTCCTGCCCTGTCCTGTCTGCCAGGCTCGTGGTGACTGCCCCGCAGCCCCTGCATCACTTTCTCTGCCTGCTAACTACGGCTTCCTGCTCTTTATCAGACCTTCCCTTCAGGCCAATTAAAGTCACAAAGGGGCAGAGAGTGGAAAGCATGGGCTGTCAGGCTTGACGCTTTGGTTTTAAATCTGGCCATTAAATAAGGTGGGGTAACACGAGTGTAGACATAGCCATGAAAGAACAATTCCAATGAGAAGGGAGAAAGAAAAGAAGCCAGGTGTGACAGACACATTTATAATCTTAGAATTTCAGAACCTGAGGCACTGCTAAGTTTGTAGCCTGTGCTGTATGTTAAGACCCTGTCTCAATAAACTAAAGGGAGGGGAAAAATAAGGATAGCAACAGTGAATCCACTGTACTCAAGAATAAACCTGGCCACTCACAAAGTGGAATGGTCATAAGGTCTCAAGTCCGACCACTGCCTCCTACCAGGCAAGCATCACTGAGGACTCGAGGCCTTGCGGAGACCCTCTCCTGGCCTCTATTCTCCTGGCCTCTAATAGCGATGCAGGAAGTGTCTTGGCCCAGCCTGAAAAAGTCAGCAGAGACCTAGAGTAGCAGCCTAGTCCCAGGGGCCAGGGAGGAGGCCCACAGTCTATCAGAAATGGTCTGCCCCACATATCCGGGGACTATAAAAAAGAAGTCTTACGCAAAAACTTTACCTGCAAAAAATAGTGTGTTCTGCAGGTGGGCAAGCAGGCTTTTATTTTGGAAGGATCACTCTAGGGCAGGGTTTCTCAGCTTCAGCACTGCGGACAGCTTGGACTGGAAGATTCCCTGTAGGATGGGGCTCAATCCTAGTAGGGAGGAGCACAGGGCCTCTACTCCTGGGTGCCAGCAGCAGACCCTCTGATACCCCCTCTCTTCCCCAATCTTCTACTCCTCTGGCTGCAGCTGTGACAAGCAAAACTGTCCTCAGACATTGCACAGGTCCCCTAAGGGACGACACCCCCCCCCCCCGCCTTTGAGAGCCACTAATCTAGGGATAGCCAGGAAGAGAACTAGAGGCCGCAGTCCCATAGCATGGCAGATCCCATGTTGCATATGGAGGAGCTCCCTGAGCCCCACAGATGCAAACACCCGGGCTCCAGTGGTCTACTGCCTGGACACAGTGGAGGGGAAGGACTCTTCCACGGCTCTGTTTTCTGAGGTGGCTGACAAGCTGACCAAGAACACCACCAACTAAACTGTCTGAGAATACAAGGGATTAAAAGTCACTCTGTAGAGCATATCTGACATCAGGAAGAAATGATGGCAGATGGAGAGGAGCAAAGAGTCCTTTCTAACATGCAGTGTGCGGCATTCTCCTAAATTGAGCCAAGCCAGGTGGCAAACTGGAAGGCTCTCACCAGGAAACTGTAACATCACAACCAAAAGCACGCACACGATTTCACACATAGCCATCAAAAGAGTGTTTTCTAATCTGCCTATGCCTCTGCCAAAGCTCCTGCCTACCTAGAAATGGGAAAACATGGTTAAACAATGAGATCTGCTTTTATTTTTATTTAATCATTTTGAGACAGGATCTTGCTATATAAGTTGAGACTGGCCTTGAGCTCACTTTGTAGCCCAGACTGGTTTTGAACTTGCAAGATCCTGCCTCAGCCTCCCGGGTGCTGGGATTACAGGTGTACACCACCATGCCTGGCTGAGATCTGCTTTTTTAAATTTTTGTACCCAGAATCGAACTTACAACCTATGCTTGCCAGGCAGGCGCTATGCTGCTGAGCTATATCTCTGGCTGAGATCTGCTTTTAAAAGGTTGTGCTGAACAACAATGACTAAATCCCCATTGTGCAACCATCAAATTTTATTACAGAAGTTCAGAGACTAAAGAGAGGTAAATATGGCAAGCCTTCCAACCCTACCATAAACACAGCTATGGTATAGATTTTCTTCCAGTTATTTTTTTCAATGTATTTAAATTACATGATGTACATTTGATTTTGTAAACTGTTTCTTTAACTTAAATTTATGATCGTACCTCTATTTCCACATCTTCATAACTAATGCAAGTTCTTCATGCACATAATTTTTAAATAGTAATTAAACATGAGACGTAATAATCAACACAAATAATTACTTTTGGAGAGATTAGTGGCAAAGAGATTACTGATGAAATGAGTTGCATATTTTCTGATTCTGAGTTCATAAACTGACGCCACCAGGTTACTTTACACAGTCTCTGTAAACAGACATCGCCCTGAAAAATGCACACAGATTCAATAACAGTGCACATTATAATTTTTAAATGGTTTGCACCTTTAATGTTTTTAAAATGCACCTTGTTTAATTTTTAATTTTCATGGCCATTAAGGAGCTCAGTAATTTCTCATATGCTTTCTCACTGGTTTTCTTCCACTTTTCTCCCTTAATTTATCCGTGTTTGTTCGGAGTGCTAATACAAGTATGGTCTGTTTTTGTTCTCTGCCCACCACTTAGTGGGACTGGAGAATTGCCCATCAATTTATAATAATGAGATATTCAATAAAAATACAGTTCTTTAAAAAATAAAGTATAGTTCTTTCTCTGTGAGTCATTTCTCCACCATATTCTTTACCCTAAAAAAAAAAAAAACTATACTCACAAAAGCTCTCCATTTTCCTACCGCTGAGTCTGTTGAATTGTCATGAACTGTTGGGTCTCTGTTTGCTTATTTATTGTCACTGCAATTCATTCATTCGGTCTGGTGTCTGAGAAAGGCTTCCCTTTACCTTACGTTAGGCTCGATAGACGAACACAACAGGTACCTGTAGGTGCCATCCGCCTTGCGCTGCTGGGAACACAAAAATGAAATAAAAGAAGATTCCTCAGCAGGAGAGTGGTTTAAAACAAGCAAATGAATCCACAGGGTCATGCCCACTAAGAGAAGCAGAGCTTAGGGTACATAAAGGTCAAAGGGGTCAGCACAAATGGTTCTTTCTCATTACTCCAGGTTTTATACAGATAAATGTTTCAAAGTCTTCTGAAGTATCTAATTTGATGATTTTTTTTGTCTTTTTCATTATTATCGGTACCAGGGAATCGAACTCACGACTGCCTGCTTGCAAGGTAGGTGCTTATGCTGCTGGGCTAAATCCCCAGCCCTTAATTTGATACTCTTTACATCAATATTGTCATACTAGAAATGGAATATTCAACAAATGTTCACTCTTTCTTTAACGATTTCCCTCCAAAATATGTGAATCTAAACTAACCTTTGGCTGCTACAGCCTCCCTAACCTATCCAATCAGCTTCATCTAAGGAGAGGAAGTGACTGGACTTACAGGAATGAGACCCTTTCTGCTGCCCAGCACCCTGCAAACAGTAGGCTGTCTAAAATACTTATTCAAAATAACTGATTAAAAGTTAGCATGGCTTATGTCTGGATATGCCCCCAAAGCCTGGTGGGGGCAGGCTTTTGCAGAGTTAGCTGAGTCCAGAATGTGTGACCGGTCTGTAGTGCGGTGCAGCGACTACCAGTGCTAGGATTAAGGCTGTGATGGCTGGATCAATCCACTGATTAGATCAGCACTGTTCTAATCCCAGCAGTCTGAAAAGATAAAAGGAGAAAAGAGGCCTGGTCCCCCGTTTGCTCTTGCTGCTTTTGCTGTCTTCTGCTGCCATGAACGGTTACCCCTCTGCCATGTGCCACCCTGCCAGGGAGCCAGCTGGTAATGGACTGAAACCTCTGCAAACTGTAAGCTAAATAAATCTTTCCTTCCTTCATTCCAGGCATTTTGTCTCAGCAACGAGAGAAAAGTAACTAACACAAAAGAAAATTATTAAACGTAGTAGGGGGGAGGAATCTATAAATTTCTTTTACCTTAAGGTTATGCCTAATAAAAGTCCTCCAGATACCCACTTCACATATAATTCAGCAAAAGAAACACGGTGAACAGCAAAGGGCTTCTATGCACGCGGGCCTAGGAATGCCCCCAGTACATTCTGTTTACACTAGTACTGAGCGTGCACAGCCCCGAGAACAGCCCCACACACACACACACACACACACACACACACACACACGGCTCTGTCAGGAATCGGAACTACAGGTGCAGTCTTTGGGATCTTACTCAGGAAAAACCAGGCTGTGCATCTAGAGAATCTGCCTCCCGTGTTCTCGGCCACTTCCATGCTAGCAAGATGCCTGCTCTGCTGTGAGCTGCAGTGCCTGCGCTGGGCAGGTGAGGTGCCCTGGCGGCCACGTGACCTCAGTCGGAATTTCAGCACCGCCCAGCCATCTATGCACCGTGTTCCTGCTAACTTGACGGTCAGCGTCCTCCGAGGTGGACGTGAAATCACAGCACCCGCTCGAGTGTCGCAGGCTGTGCGTGATGTGATGGTGAAGATGTGGCCAAAGTGCAGATCGCTGCCTCAGGTGCCCTGACCCCACCAGCAGCTCGCCGGTGAGTGTGCCCTGGCTAGGTCCTGGGGAAGTGGAGAGGGTGGTTCAAACACGAGGTTAGACATGAGGTTAACTGAGAAAAACACCAGCAAGGACAGGGCCGGAGGAGGGACAAAGGAAAGGCAGATAGAGTCCACCTAGGGCAGAGACTCCAGAAAGCCTCGCCCTCTTGGGAGTCCCCAGGCAGAAAGGCAACAGGGCTGGGTCAGCACTAGTGCCCTCACCAGCACCACAGCTGGCTCCTGGCTACTGGTCTTAGGACCACAGGTGGCCCTCATCCTCTGGTCCTGCTACGCATTTTAACTCCCTTGCGCTCAGCCATGGCTCTGAAGGGCCTGGTCTGTAGCCTTTGAGGACTCCCAGTTCCCACAGGCCTTGGGCCCATACGTTCCAGCACAGCACCATGGCTTGGGGAGTACCAGAAAGGCCCACGTACACCTACTGGGTTCTGCACAACTTCCTCCTGGTCCTGTCCTCTTCTTCCTGCTGAGCATGGACCTCACCTCCAGCACAGTGACTCCTGCCTTGGGGGCCCTGGAGACAAGGGATCCAAGGTGACAGTTCCACTTTCTGATTCAATGGGACACATACATTCCTCTGGGAGGACCAAGCCTTTGGTCCTTCATAAGCCCCGACCTTTGGGGACAGGAAGGACAAAGTTCCCCACAGGTCACTCACATGGGACCCCAGCTACTTTGACTCTCACTCCTGGACCTGCGATTCTGTGTGTTGTGACACAGCCCCATTTGAAGACCTCTGGCTGAACGCGTATCCCACAGGATGATGGCCGAGTCCTCTCTCAGAGCCATCCCAGCACCCTGTGGGGCTGGCTGCTCTGGGTGGAACTGTGTGTGATGCACACAGCCGGCCCAATTCCATTCACTCATCCATTTGTCCAGTCACTGGTTTGTTCATTCATCTACAGCGCTGCAGATTGAACCCAAGCCACGTGTTGGGATAGTTCTCTACCACTGAGCGACATCCCTGGCCTTTCTGGGGGAAGAGAAGGTGTCTCGCTAAGCCATCCAGGCCAACTTCAAGCTTGCAATCCTCCAGCCTCAGCCACTGAGGCCTGGGACTCCAGCTGTGACCTGCCACACCCATCCTGATGGCCCCATGGAGCCATCAGGATCACCCCATTGAGCACAGATCACAAGGCCTGCCATGGAACACGGTCCTCAGGTGGGGCCTCCCGTCTCGCATGATAGTTCCATCCCACCATGCCCCCTTCCTCTGCCTCTTGAGCCCCCCTTGGCCCACTTCCAGGGCAGCTTGCCCTCCTCCCCACACCCCAGTTTTGTTGTCACTTTTTCCTAGGCTTCCGGAGCCATTCCACTGTAAGCCCGCCTCACCCTCTGGGGTGCTGGGGCCTGATCTCAAAGAACTGCTGCGCTCCTCTTGGGCAAGCTTACTTCCCACTCATAGTTCCACCCATGGTCACTGAGAAACCCCAGACTGGTCTTTATTTGCACCACCACACACACGGAACACGTGCTTCACGTGGCATCTGCACACCGGCTTCCTCCGTGCTCTTGAGCTCACTTCACATCCCACGGCATCACCCACTTGCGATTATTCCACTCACAGCGAGGCCAGCACTGTGCTGAGAAGAGGGCGCACGCATATCCCATCACCCCTGGCCTCTCCCTCTCAGGGCCCGAGCTTAGACACTGCAGTGCTGCATCCTTCCATTGTCCTACTGTGAGAGAAGAGAATCATAAGGTTCACTTCAGGGCTATCGAAGGGATGGAAGATGACAGCCCCCATCAGTGAGTGGTTAAGGTTTGCTCTTTTTTTTTTTTTTTTTGCCTAAATTTGCTAAACTTTTTTTTTTTTTTTTTTTGCCAGCCTAGAATATATGGCGGGACTTTGTCACAAAAATTACATATACAAACAATCTGATTCTCCGGTTTAATTATTTTACAGGTTGTCAACAAAGCAACGTCTGGAAAGATAAACATCAGCGTGTTCTAGAAACACTCAATATACAGAACAAGGTATTTTACTATGGCTTTAATCTAATTGAAGGCTTCTGTGGTTCCTGTAATTAACCAGCAACAGAGTAGGATTAATAAAGCCAAGCCATGAGCTCTGCATGCAAGAGCTGATTGGTGGTATCTTCTGAAGCAGGTAATGAGATGACCGCCCGAAGGTGCTTCCCTGCCATCGGTCAGGTTTTAGAGGAAAGTCGGATTGCTCTGGACTGACTTACCACCTCTGAAAACACAGCAGGCTGTCTCACTCTGGGGATTTATCTCGCTGCATTAATTAAAACACTGTGAGGAATTCTTTTGTTTTCCTTTTGTGTGTTGTTGACATGGTCTCACTATGTATTCCAGGCTAGCCTTGAACTCACTATGGAGCTCAGGTTGCCCTTAAATCCATGAGGAGCCTCCTGCCTCAGCCTTGCAGATGCTGAGATTACAGGTGTGCGGCACCACACCTGGCCAGGAAATAGTATTCTGACACCCTAGCTTGATGTCTTGGGAAGACCTTGGCCAAAAAGTAGGAGACCTGAGCGTGGCGAGTTCTTCACTAGAAAAGGAGCGGCGGGCCAACCCTTTGACCTCTGCACAATCAAGTCCCCGACCACGACCACGTTATTCTGTGATACCTGCCAGCATGGAATCAAGCATCCTTACTTTTTAACCTCTCAGTTCTGCCCCAGGGCAACTGAAGCAGAAAGCCCAAATGACACACCCTGAGCCCCTGAAGTAGGAATCAGGTTTGTCTTCCTGGAAAGTTCCCATTCTCCACTACCCCGCAGGAAGACAATGTCTAGAAGTCTTATCATCCCTGAGGTCCGCACCAGGCTGCCACTTGAGTCGCCAGACCATTTTCAGTAGGAGCTCGTGAAGCTCTGTGTCCTTTTGGAGACCGGGACACGGGACAGATACAGCCAGAAAAGGTCAGCTGAACGCCTTTGGGGATTGGGTACAGAGAGGGCCCTGGGCATGGTGGCCATACCTCCGGCTCGCAGGAAACTTGTGGATCCATCTGCAAAACAAATGATCAGACGTCTCTTGCAGGCAGAAGATATCACGACATGTCGGAGACAGGAAATGTCATGAGAATGCAAGCAGACTTCATGGTACCTCTGAGGGTGCCTCGCCTGGGGCCCCTGGATCCCAACCCATAGGAGCTACAGGGTTCACCTTGTTTCACAATACTCTCACTTCCTGAAAAATGTCACATGGCAGAGGTTCATTCCAATTCAAGGAAACCTAAATACCCCTGACGATGCTTCAAGCCTTTCACCGGTCTGTAGGACACTGCTGGACATGTCCACTTGCATCCCGGTGAGAAAGCACCAAAAAGGACACTCACACGAATCTGTGCCCCAGGGCCCTGCCATCTCCTTGCACTCACAAGGTCCCCTGATGAGGTGATACTAGGTGGCCTGTGAAGGGCCACCCTATGGAGCAGGAGGGGGGGCTTGAACACAGGTGGCCATGGAGCCTCAAAGTGCCGTCCTCTTCCCCTAAAATATGGAGTCCCGAGTGAAGGCATCCAAACACTCATTTTCAAATGAAACAAATCCCCCGGAGCTCCACACCGCAGTGGCACCAGGAAGCAAACCCCGGACAGGTGTCTTTGCTTTCCTGGGCTGTGGGTTAGTCCTCTGTACACACGCAAGTGTGCAAAGGTCATGTCAGCGCCAAAGTAAGCAGCCCAAGTATAGACAAACACCCGGCAAGCTGGCTGAAAAGAAAGTTCAGCTGTGCTCTTCAGAGATGGTGGTGCGTGCCTTCCGCCTTCCCGCCAGGAGGACGGTAGGAAGCTGGCACCCAGGCCCCACGACCGGACGTGCAGCACAGGCGTGTGCTGGCTGCACAGCATGACACATTACTCAGGAAAGGCACCGGTGGGCTCACACTGGGCTCACAATGGTTACCACCGACCCAGTATGGCCTGCAGCAACCCTGGTCCCCAGCATCTTTTTTGTTGTTTTGTTTTGTTTTTTGAGAAAGGGTCTCACTAGGCAGTTCGAGCTGGCCTTGAACTCACTTTGTGGCCCAGGCTGGCCTCAGAGCCCTCGTCTTTTGAAATCATCTTCTGCAGTAACTGTTGTGCCCGAACTTGGACGTGGCATGTTCAGAGTTCTGTGATCAGCACAGGTCGTAGCGAGAGGGTTCCAGGCATGAGCATTACACAATGTGAAGTTTTGGGGTCAGCACTGTGAGTTGCAGGTCCACCGCCGCTCCCTCGATTACACCATGTCTGGCTGGCTTGCAACTCCAAAATCGCAGGTTTGGATGTGAATCGCAGGTGGTTGCAGTCGGCCAATTCCTGCATCACCGGTGAGACCTTTCAATTTAAAGTGAAGGTGAAAAAGCCCCTAAGGCTGCTGTAAAGATTAATTTCAACAAGGAAGAGAACATACAGGACCTGTCACACTTCGAGCTCTGAAAACGGTGGCTAGGGTTTCATTCTTAGCAAAACTCGAAGTTTTAAGGCACAAGGCAATAAAACAGAGAAAGAGTCCTGCTGCAGGGGAACCAAGCCCAGAGCCTGGCCCCCAGGTCCCTCACACTGTCACCCAGCCCTGCCACCTTCCCCTCTGCCACACATACACCGTGAAAACCTCCCAGAACCCCTGGCTGGCAGAACTCCTTGAGTCTCCCACTCGTCGCCCGTACTCTCTGGCGCTTTCCCTCCTCACAGTTTAGTCTTAAAATTTTTTTCACATGTCTGTTCCCACTCTGTCCTACTCTGTCACAGCCTGTGAGCTGATAGGCAGTAAGGATCATGCAATCACCTTTGTATCTGCAGCCCTCAACACTCTGAAAGTCTTGTGTGGATGGGTGGAAGAATGGATGGATGGATGGATGGATAGATGGGTGGATGGATGTGTGGATGGATGGATGAATGGGTGAGTGAGTGGCAAGATGGATGGTTCCTGGGTGTGATGGTCTTTGTAACTCAAAGTGGCCCAAGCCTGGATCTAAACACATTACTACATGGAGAGCGTATGGCATTTGCAGAATTGCTTGCCTGGTGAGAACAGCTGAGAAACCTATGCTTGTATCCAAGGGACAAGCACGGCTAGCTGGTCACTGCTGGCGGGACCAGGCATCCAGGCAGGCCAACACCTCTACTAGGTTTGCTGGTTAATCTATCAGGAACAGGCCCTTCCAGGCGGGGCAAGCTGTCAGAAGCGGGGCAGGCTTGTGGGCAGTGATCTCCTCCCTGTGACTGTGTCCTCTGTAAACAGTGATGCAAGCTGGAGAGAAAATGGGGGTACAAAACCCGAGTCTCAGGAAGTTAAATCACCTGGAGAGGGTGCACCAAACAGCCTTGAGTAGCAAGCACTTTGGAACCCAGAGCAGGGCAATCACTTTTTGGGACTCCTTCCTCCATCATTTGATTCTCTTTAGAGGGTAAATGGAAGTGTATGACTTACTGATTGACTGCCCCCTCACCTTCTGAGGAAGCTGTGTGACTGCCCTGTCCACCGTCCAGGAGAACGGTTCACGTTGGCATCTTGGGATTGGCTACAACCAAACTATTTCCACCCTGCAACTTAACAGTCATAAGCAAGCCTCAGTCCTGTCATTCCAGCACTCGGGAGGCTGAAGCAGGAGGATTGCCAAGAGTTTCAGGCCAGCCTGGACTACACAGTGAGACTTTGGCTCAAAAACAAACAAACAACAAGAATTGAAAAAGGAATTCAAGATGCAAGCATTCATTACAGCATTGTTCACAACAGCCAAGAGGTAGACTAATCCCAGCTCTACCAACAGCAGAGTGTGTAAACACAGTGTGTCATGCGGTAAGACAGGACACGCCTCAGCCTCGGCACACCTCTGAGTGAGGGACAAACCCTGAACACTGAAAACATAGGCCAGACCCCGGAAGGCAAGGAGAGCACAAGTCTGCTGGCATGAAGTATCCAGAAGGGAAGATTCACGGGCTCAGAAGGCAAGATTCACGGGCTCAGAAGGCAGATGAGAGTTTGCCCGAGGCCCGAGGAACCCGGCAGAGCAGTTCCTGCCCGCCCAGTGCAGTTTCTATTGAGAAGGCGGTAGTGTTGGAAACCAGTAACGGTCACAGCAGCGCATAGCACTACAATGCGACCCATGCCACAGAGTCTGACGCTTCGGAGCGGGTAAAAGGGTACATTTTATGTTATAAGCCTGTGGTGACCACCATTCAAAAAACCCGAATTCAGCTACACGTCTGCCCTGGCTCCACTGGCCCTGCAGCCCCTTCTTGCCCACTCCAAGTCCATGCACACTGCCCACACCTCCAGCTGCAAGGTCCTTCTCCTCCGGGCCCCAGTGCCACTGTACAGTGAGGGGCATCACACAGCACTGGGCGCCGCCGCCAGCCCATGAGACCAGCATGAGCCAGGGGGCACAAAGGGCAGCTCGCGGAAGAAACCTTCCACAGGAAAGGGGTGCAGAAATGCACAGGGCACTTGGAAAGGAATGTTGTGCCAGGCAGGAGCACAGGTGAGACCCCAGCTACATGGGAGGCAGAGTGGGGGCACCTGCAGCTCGAGGACCGGCTGTGTAATTTAGTGAGAGCCTGGGTTTATGGCAGCAGAATGATTTCCCTTCCCCTCTCCCTGAAGAGTTCCTTCCCAAGAGACTTAAAGACATCACACTCCAGGGATCCACGCATACCATGCTTATAACAGCACAGCTCATAACCTGGGAAGCAGCCCAGATGTCCATGGACAGCTGAGCAGATGACACACATATGGTATTACACACTGTGGAGTACTCCTCTGCCATAAAGAAGGACAGATTTGAGTTATTTGCAGGAAAATGGATTTTTCCTTTGAGAATATGATGTTCAGCGAAATCAATCAGACACACGAGCTTAAACACCACACAGTGTCTCTTATATGACAAACCCAGAGTATAAACAAAGAGCAAAATGAAAGATGGCTCACGAGAAGCAGGGAGAAAGATCTTTGCAAATGGGCAGGGGCCAAGACAACGAGTGGGAGGGAGGGGAGGAAAAAACGAATTAAGATCGTCCTTGGAGACACTGTCCCTGCTGCCCCACAGAGGCCAAAGGTGACTCCAGGGGATCACCTGGGAAATCAAGGGCTACGAAGCCTTTCCAAGCCCACAGTGAGGCCCTGGACTTGAGTGTCACATGCTAAGCCGGTTTCCAAACGTGACCGATTCTGCATAAGAAACCTCAAGGCAACTCTGAACGCGTCTACAGACTGCGAGAATGAGTCACCTGTTTTCTGAAAGAATCAGGGTTCAGTTCAGGGGGTGCTGCGTGTGGGACAGCTCTCAGGAACTCCAGACGCACTCAGCAAACACAAGTTCCTGCTCAACTCGCTGCCAGGAGCCTGGGACCCACACAAGTGGCCAGGGTCTCCGGGCAGTGTCCGGATCCCAGGGTGTTATGGTTGATACACTGCGTCAACCTGAGAAGGCTAGAAGTTTAACTGAGAGACTGAGCAGGGAGCCGGGGTCCCCACTTTGTTTCTGTGTGTGTGTGTGTGTGTGTGTGTGTGTGTGTGTGTGTTTCCTTTTTATTGGTACCGGGGATCGAACTCACGACTGCCTGCTTGCAGGGCAGGCACTTAGGCCGATGAGGTAAATCTCCAGCCCCTGGGGTCCCCACTTTGTAAACACCCTCAACCTGTGCAAGAGGAGGGCCCAGAGGCTTTGTCAGTGCTACACCTGCCCTGGGTGGGGATGGCCTATGTGCAGTGTAAGTGGGGAGAAGAGGTTTGTTCTCCCCACTTTTGCTCTGGCTGCTTTTGCTGTCTTCTGCCAGTGTGAAGTGTTGCCCCTGTGCCACACCGCCCTGCCTTGGAGCCAGCTGATGATGGACTGAAACATCCACAACAGCAGGCAACAAACCTTTTCTTTCTTCATTTTGGGTGTTTTGTTCCAGCAATGAGAGAGAAGTAACCAAGACCCAAGCTGTGAACAGGAGTGCGTCCTGCTGCTGCCCTCCCGGAGCACAGGGAAGGAATGCAGGAATCCTGGTGGGTGCTCATCGATGACAACGGACCACGGCTCCAGCCTCGAGCTCATCACCCACGCTCCAAGTCCACTTGCCGCCAGCCGAGAGTTTGCGATCGATGCATTTTTCCTGGTAAAACCCCATGAAGTGCTCGGTCCCACAAGCAGTCACACCAGCCACCTCTGGTCTGTGGGGCCCGTGGGGAGACAAGAGTCCGGTAGGACCTTGATCCATCTCACTCAACAGCAGCAGCGTCCCCTTGGAGGTGTTGCAGACCCTTGGAGGCGTTGCAGATGGAGCTCAGGGGACCTTGGGAGAAGCCAGAGGGCGCCACTCCTTGTGGTTTCAGACCCCAGAGGCCTCGAGCTGCTCCCAACTCACTCGTGCCCCTGTGCACAGTTGTGTCAGGAGACAGGCAGAGAAGACGGCAGAAGGGGGTCAAATCCAGGGTGGGATTGGCCACAATATTCGAAAACTCCATTAATCCTCTGAGACTGCTATGATTAGAAATCTCTCACACTGCCATCCGTTAACAAGAAGTGACCAAACCAAAAGAAATGTGCATCAGGCTTTTTCTGCTTTCTTCTTTCCTTCAAAATAATCACTGGAATTCCTTTGGACAGGCGTGAAGCATCGTCCTGGGATGGATCCTATCCAATAACAGACCTGAGGCTTTGTTTTGTTTTCTGAGACAGGGCCTCATGTCGTCCAAGCTGGCCTTGAACCCTCTAGGTGGCCCAGGCTGGTCTCAAAGTCACGCTATCCTCCTGCCTCAGCCTCCTGCGTGCCGAGATGCTGGACATGTGCCACCACACCCAGCTGGCATACGTTTCTCCTTATTCTCATCCTGCCATCATTTAGCCATCACATCCCGTGATTTGCTCACTTGGTCGCTGCTGCTTTCCCTCCAGTGTCACTGTGGCCACACTCCTTCAGGCTCCAGGCTGCGGCCCCCTAGGGCAGGGGAGCCGGCCCTGCCCCACACCTCCCAGCATCGCAGCAGCAGGGACAGTGTCTCCTGAATGAAAAGGCAGACACGTGGTCTGCAATGACATCTGTGGGAAGAGCGAAGCGGTGGGTTTTCCCCTCTAGCTCTGTGGTTATCGTGTGTAACGGACCATGTCCAGGACCCACTCCCGGTGACGGTGGCCCGACTGCTGGCTTCCCTGGAACAGAGGCAATAAACTGAACTGTCAGTGAGACCAGGTGATGTCCCCCAGCACACTTACAAAAACAAATCTGAATTGTTCGCCAGTTTTTTAAATGATCACCAATTTCGCTTATTTTTTGCGAAGTAAAAGCTTTTTTTATTTTTGCGAAGTCCAAAGCTCTAAAAGCACTGGAGTTTTTTTTAGAAATCAGCTCAAGCAAAAGCCCACCTGGACCCAGGATGTGGTTCAGAGCATTTGCCTAGCACACAAGAAGGCCTGGGTTCAAACCCCAGCACCGCAGGGGGAGAAAAGAGAAGCAAAAGCCCACCTAAGATGGGGACATCGTGGAAAGCTGGGAACCTGGTGAGGAACAGGAAAAATATCCGCTGCACAGAAAGACAAGGACACTCTCCTATGCGTACCTCGACACTTGGTAGAAAGATACATGGGTTTCCTGTTTTGGTAATCTGAATCCAAAACTGACAGTCCACACACTTAGGTTCCTGGGCCAGTTCACCCTACTTGCTTGCGTAGTTAGGAAATCAGAGACATACACTGGGTCCCGGGCAAACAGCAAAACTGAATGCAGGATGGGTGTGGTCATGTATATCCTAAGGCCCAGCAGCACTCAGGAGGCTGAGACAGGAGGCTCCTCATGAGTTCAAAGCCAGTCTGAATCCCGGTTGAAAAAGAACAATTTCATATTAACTGATCCAACACATATTATTTGGTTACCTTCCGTCCTCTAGGTGTTCTCCTGAGCGCTGAGGATAAAGTGGCCAACAAAGTAAATACCCCAGGTCTCTGGAAGGTCACATTTTAAGAGGGAGAGAAATTGACAAAATATGCAGTTATTGTCACCAGGTGGGGTGTGAGGGGAGCCCCCAAAAGAGAGACACGGCCTGTAACTTAGCCCCCAATCATTTCAGAGCACTGTGGGGCCCAACAGGGAGGGCACTGGCAGATTTAGAAGGAGCAGCCAGGGGGTGACACTAAGGGGGTGCAGGTCTGACGAGAAATCAGAAGGCTGAGACGGGAAAGAAGCCCCTGTTTGCACGGAGCGATTCTGGGTGGTCCTCACGCTCCTCCCGGTGCTGGTTTTTGGAGACTGCTCCAGAGAGACCCCTGTGCCAATTCTTGAGGGGTGTAAGATGGGACCGGTCGCGCAGGCCCACTGGGCCTCATGGCACTGGTTTCTGGCAGACAACCTTAGACGATCGTGAAGTCCTTCGGTGCAGAGCTTAACGCAGGTCTCCCTCAGGGTTTATGGTAGCGAAGGAGACAGAAGCAAACAAACCTGGTGTCTGCCCTAGGTTGTCACTGCCGGCATCTGCAAGCCTGGGTAAAGAGCCTTACAAAATGAAGAGCAGATTGGACACAGCTGAAGAGAGAATTTGGCAGGCAGGGCCTAAACTCTGTTCTGAATGCAATGCAGAAAATGTAAAGACAAACTATGAAAGGCAGATGATGAGGTCTCTTCTAACACACAGGTGAACACAGTTATTCAGGAGAACGAGAACAGACTGCAAGGAAATATTCTGAGACAATACCAAGAATTTTCCAGAACTGTGGAAAGTAACGAAGTACCCTGCCACTGCAGGCATTTGAGGTTTGACCCTCTGTCTATCAGTGAAGGTTTTAGCCTTAAGCGCCACTTTGAAATAAGTCTCTCATTGACTACTACGTTCTTGCGTTGCTTCTCAACCCTTAGGATTGAACCCCACAACTTTTGCACTGAGGTACATCCCCAGCCCTTTGTATTTTTATTTTTTTGAGACAGGTTCTCCCAAAATCACTAAGTTGCTCAAGCTGGGCTCAAACGTGCCATCTGCCACCATCACTAGCTTACTTTACAATTTTCTTTTCTTTCTTTCTTTCTGCTCCTCCTTCTCTTTCTTCTTTTTAACAGGGTCTCACTATGCAGTTCAGGCTGGCCTTGAGCTCACTTTGTAGCCCATGCTGCTTTGAAACTTGCAAAAATCCTCCTGCTTCAGGCTCCTGAGTGCTGGGATTACAGGAGTGCACCACCACACCCAGCTCTACTTTAAGGTTTCAAAGGTTTTTATATAATAAAGTCTACACAATATTTTTTTAAATTTAATGAACATGTTGGATTTGCTTCCTGCAGGAAGCTGATTTCTGGACAGATGCAGGTAAAAGACCGTTCTTGGATTTATTCTAAGTGGTGCCAGGGATCAAACCCAGGGTCTCGCACTGCTAGCAAATGTTACTGAACCGGTAAGACACTCTCTTTAAAGTAGAAAAAGAATATCAAATTGCTGTGCCCTCCACTGTGACAGTGCAAATAAGAATCAAAGTGCAAATAAGAATCAAAACGGGGAAGTAGAAAGAAAACATTTAACCATGAAGGGCAACAAGGGGGGTGGTGGAGAAAAGAGAGCAGAAGGAAAAAACGGAAGCCAAGCTTTTGTCAGTAAGGAGGCGAGCAGTGGGAGGGATGCGAGGAGTGGGAGGGAGGGGAGGGGACAGGGAAAAAGAATCACCATGCATCACACACGGCTGCAAATCCCCTATGGACGCGGTGGCTATACATACCAAAAGCGTACTAAGATTAATGAAAAGAAAAACAGGTTTTCACGACCACACTTACCATATGAGTCACAGCACGGTGGTCACCACTAGTGAAGCTGACCCACCCTCTGCAGTTTCCTTTTGAATGCTCCTGGGCTATTTCCTTTTCGAAATGTCCTGTCCTTTGTTTCTGCTCCCCAGGGATGATTTTGGGGACCCAGAAGCTCCGCCCCAGGACCTAGGCACAGGTCACTCCCCACACCCCTGGTCCTTTCAGCCCATCCCTCTTGCTGCCCTCCCAGCTTCACTCTCAGCACCAGCAGAAGACAGTGCGGTTCTGTTTAAATGAAATTCCACGCAGGACTTCAAGTCCTCCCGCGGGTCCCCTGTCAGGGATGGGAACACACTTGGTGACATGTCATGCGGTCTCCGGCCGCCAGAAGAGGTTACAGGGCACTACTTCCAGGGTCAGGAGTTTAGCTCAGTGGCTCAAGTATCTGCCTGGTAAGTGCCAGGTCGTAAGTCTGATCCCTGATACCAAAAACAAAACAAAACAAAACAAAAAAGTACTGTGTCCAGAGTGACCATGTATAACACCGCACATCCAGGGGTTAACAGCGGTGTTCTGGGTGGTGGAATAGCAATTTTTTCTTCCTGATTTTGAACAATATCTGGCTTTTCTACAATGAACTGCTTCGGCAGGTCTTGTCTTATTGTGGTTTATTTTGCATCTTGGAGACCAATCCCAAGACCTTGTACGTGCTGGCCGAGTGCCCCATCCTTGAGCTACATCCCTGGCTCTTATTGTGTGCTTTAAAGCAAGTGCTTTCTAAACGGGTTGTGGTGGCAGGAATGTCTGTGATCCCAGCATTGAGCAGGCTGAGGCAGGAGGATCTCCGGGAGTTTAAGGGCAACCTGAACCACAAAGGGAAACCCTGTACCAAACAAACAAAAGGGAGTTTCCTGCTTCTAGAGGCCTGTCCTTCCAGTCGTGCTCCCGTTTCCCCTTGGCGCTCCAGCCTGAGGAGGGCGTTCGTACCTCCCACATCCAGGGTGCAGAGGGCAAGGCAGAGGCCACAGCTTCTCGATTCCTAAGAATCCTGCTGCGACGAAGCCCGCACCGTGCTGCTGCCCCTGTCGCCTCCGTTCCGGCCGGGCGACTGGACTTCTGCGCCCCGGGGAGGAGGCAGCCCGCACGAGCCCGCAGGACGGAGCCGCGTGACGCGACCGGGGGCGGCGACCGAGACGCGCGAAGCCCCGCCCAGGGCGGGAGCGCGCCGGAGTCCACACGCGGACCGGTTCCTCCGTCCCGCGTGGCGCGCGCTCTCGCTATTGCGCACCTTGGCCCCGCGCAGTCGCAGACGCTGGTCACAGCCCACGCGCGGCCGTGTCCTCGAGCACCCGACCTACGAGCGTCCGGCGCGTAGCCGACACGCCTCGCCCTCGTGGCCCGAGCTTCGCCCACGGTTCAGCTGACGGTCACGTCCCACTTCCGGCCAGCGCCCATCCCCCAGTTTCCAGGCGACCTCGGTTCCCGGCCGGGTCCGGGTCCTGGGGTTTCCCGCAGCTGCAACGCGCGGGGGGGCGGGGCCCGGGAAGCCCCTCCCCTAACCCTCCCTTCTCTCTTCCCAGCCCGGGGCTCCCCTGCTCTAGGGCCTCCCCGGCCTTCCCCGACACCCCCAGGTTTCCCTCCCCCGGCTTCCCCCACCAGGTTTCCCTTCCCACTCTCCTCCCCTACCCTGCCCATCCCCCACCCGGATTCCCCCCTCCCCCGCACCCGCTGCCGCTGTCCGCGTGGCCGTCGGGAAGCACGGCGGGGCGGTCCCTTGGCAGGGAGGACCCGAGCCCTGGGAAAGCCCCCGCCTTGCCCCGGGGTGCAGAAGGCGAGCCTGGGCGGCAACTCCGAGGGGTCCCCGATCCCTGCTGAGCTTACAATTTGCAACCAGAACCCGGAGTTCTGGTCCTTGCCCTGCCACCGGTGGGCTCTGGGGCAGCTGCCCCAAGGGATAGAAGTCCTGTCCTTGTCACTGTGGGGAGGCTGGGAAACCCTTGCGAGCCCTGGGCCTAGCCTGCCTGGGCCTCCGAAACAGACGCGCGTGACCCAAAGGAAAAATTGTGATCCAACCCCAATGGGGACTCAGTTCTGCAGTGTCCAAGCACGGTATTAGTCGGGCATTTTAATTATTTACACAAATTAGGAGCACTATTTTTTAGTCAACAAGATCATTTATTGTTAAGAATGCTTTTGTTTTACTACCACATTTTATTGCAAAAAGTAAATTTCTTTTAAATTAAGTATAGACAATTTTAAAAACCTTAATTTCCATTCTTCATATTACTAAGAACCAATTTGTATGTGAATCTTGTTAAAATGGAGCAATTCTATTGAAATTTCTACTATTTCTACTAATGTGTCACAGATGATTGTTTTAAGAAATTTTTATAGGTAAGTTGCGTTGAGTGTTATTTGTGACTGCAAAACAATTAGTCTGCTGCGCTTCCCCTGAGAAAATGATAGAATTCTTTCAGGAGGATTTCTTCGGTCGCATGAATAAAATAATTGAAGTAATGATCAACACATTTTTTCTTGAGATAGGGTCTCTCTATGCAGTTCAGGCTGGCCTCCAACTCACTCTGTAACCCAGGCTGGCCTCGAACTCGCACCCTTCTGAGTCCTGAGATTGCAGGCATGGGCCACCAACCTGGCAATAAAGAACACTTCCTCACCACACAGAACAGCCAAAGGAGGTGGGGGAAGTGTATAAAACAGCAGTGCTACTCTCGTATGGAGGGATGGGTTCTCCTTTTGGGGTTCCTCCTGAGGATTGGGCGCCTCTGGACCTGACTGTGGCTTCGTGCTGCTTTAGGGTAGACCTGTACATGTCTCTCAGAAAGGACAGGGTGGTCTGTGATGGCAGGGTGCTCCCTCCCCGACTCCTCCGTTTCCCTCCGTCCACTCACAGATGGCCGAGAGAGAGCTTGCTGGCTTTGACAGTTGGAGGTTGACCGGCTCTACCAAAGTTTTATTTTAGTAGTCACTCCTGTCAAACTAGCACACGTGAGGCTCCGAACAATGCTAAATAATCGCATCCTAAACCGGTGCTTCTGCATTGTCAGTAATAACGATCCACAGTGATGTGAATGCAGTGACAGTAATGTCACAGTCCTGGCCTGAATTCTTACCCCAGAAAGAGCTGGGTTCCCAGTGACAAGCAGACCGAGTTCCGAGAGTCTCACTTTTAGATCAACCAGCAAACCCTAAGGTGCGGTGGTTTTCTAACTCTGCTGTCTTCTCTGCCGATGGTATCTGGGGCGGGGAGGTGAATACTACTAGTTCCTAGAAAATGTTGAAATTCTAGGTAGATAGAATCTGATTCCGGTTTGATAGTCCAATGTCCTGTTCCCGAAATCAGAGCATCATCTAGCCAGGTGTGGTGGCGCACACCTGTCATCCCAGCACGGGAAGGCTGAGGCAAGGGGATCTGGGCTGCATAGAGAGTTCAAGACCAGTTTGGGCTCCCTGTCGAGACCTTGACACAAAAAATGAATCAATACATAAAAATAAACAGAGGCAGACAGTTCTGAAAAGAACATTGTGAAACTGCTCAAGAGGTTTCCTGGGAGGAAGGAAGTGGATGGAGGAGTGGGCGGGGCATTGGGCGGGAGGACACCCACAGTTTACAGCAGGGTGCAGGCGAGAAAGAACAGGACAGACACAGCACTGAAAATCACTTTAGAAAAACGCTGACCTCACTCCCAGCGAGGCTGGGAAAGCCCGCCTCTTGGCCCAGACCGGAACAACATGCCCGCTGTTTCTGATGACACAAATGCCAGCTGTGTCCGCACAGCTCTGCTTGCCCAGGAGGTGGCCCCTGTCGTCCTGCCATTGTCCTGAGTGGGAAACTGAGGCACAGAGGAAGGGAGACCCTGGCCCATGGCCTCACTGCCAAGCACCACCAGCTTGGGATTCGGGTTCAAAACCTCGGCTCCTGATCACCCCTTTGACAAACCGCTCCTGCCAAAGCCCCTGGCATGCAGACCCACACACCTGCTGTTCCCACCTTACTCACCGGAAATCAGGCCTTGGAAGCCCATGTTCACTCTCGGGCTTCCCTAGGCTCTGGGTTCCCTGGGCAAGGAACCCCTGTTTTGTGGTTGTTGCTCACTTTGGCACCCAGGAAGGGACGGTGCTGATCTCTGTGGTGGTTTAAAATGTCTGAAAGTGGTCTGACGTTCACTTCCAGACACAGTGCCTAGTTCCCCTCCCTGGAGAATCTGCTGGGTTGCTAGCCATTTCAGTGAAACAAAGGTGGCAGCCTGTGACTTTGGAAAGTAGGCATGTCCCTATGCCGGCTGTCTGTCTGTGCATGTGTCTCTACTTGCTATGAAGGGGGCCACTGGTCGAGTCCTGAGCCCCTCACTGAGGCCTGCAGCCAGCAGGCGGCCTGGGCTCCTGCCACCAGGAGGCTGGAGTTTCCTGGTTCAGCTCAGCCAGGCCTTGGCTCAGCAACACTCTGGACTGTACCTTCCAAGCCCTAAGCCCTTCCAAATTCACCGTGCCCAGGCTGTGCGCTAATAAGTGTTTGTTGTTTTGAGCTCAGTATCAGAATAATTTGCTAACACAAGAGTAGCTAACAAATACACATATTTTTACACATATGTCCGTACATGTGTATAGATACTTGCCTATATAAGGGATTTATTATTGTGTTCTCTTTCACATTTTCATGCATTTGGTAGCATCTTCATTTAGCCTAAAGTGTCCACTGTCTTGAAGGTGGTATGTGGAAAGTTCAATTAATAAAACAGGTTTTAAAAGAGTTAAAAATCAGTTTCTGATGTCCAAACTAAGATATATATGTGTGTGTATCTATATATACACATATATATATATATATTTTTTTTTTTTTTGCCTTTTTCAGATAGGGTCTTGCTATGCAGGTCAGGCTGGCCTTGAATTCACTTTGCAGCCCAGGATGGCTTTGAACTCACAGCCATCCTCCTGCCTCAGCCTCGTGAGTGCTGGGATCACAGCCGTGCATTTCCAAGCAGGCACATAGTGGTGGGATGGGCCAGGTGTGTGGCTCTGTGGCAGAGCCCTTGCTGGCCTGTGTGTCTGTTCTCTGCAGTGACAAAATGACAGTGTGGTGACATCCTCCACGGGGTGTGGGAGGTGGCTGCTAGCCTACCATCATCTTCCTGATGGAAGTTCTCTCAGGGATAAGCCTGGGCCTAGACGTGCATAGAGAAGCAGCCGAAAGAAAGACACTGCTCCTGGACCATCATAAAAGGGAGTTCATTCTTCTGTGAGAGGGAGGGCAGGGTAGGGTTGCAGAAGGCTGAAGGGGTAGATGTGACCACAATATGTGACCCGCATATACAAGGATGCCTCAAACGGAAGCAGGTGTGTCGGTGCATGCCTGTGATCTCAGCACTTGGGAGGTTGAGGCAGGAGGACTGAAAGACTGAGCCCAGCCTGAGCAATGTAGTGGCTTAGCGAGCCTGTTTTATAATGACTGCTGTTCAGTGCAAAGGCCCTGAGGTCAATCCCAGGGCTTAATGAAGGAGGAAGAGAGTTTCCTCACAACAGTGATGTATGTTGCTTGACTCGGGCATTGCGTGTCTTTTAATCAAGTTCTGTGATTTTTTTTTTTTCAAAAAAGAGAAAGATACCATCCCTGAAGAAACATCGTGACCTTAGAAAAGCCCTGAGGTGTGAGACAGAGTGAAATGCAGAGCGTGGCCAACAAGAGACCACACAACGTTGGCCTGAGGCAGCACCAACGATGTCTTAAAAGATGGGAGAGAGAGTGGGATACAAAGAGTCCGAGCACTGCGTTAGAAAAGACCGCACTAGGGAGCATGTGCAGCGCCCGGCAGCCCCCACCCAGGAATGACGTCACCAACTCATGAGGGGCCTGATTTCCAGGCCAAGGTCTCAGGGGGATGTGCACAGAGCATCCATGCTCGACGCCACTGAAGGAGAAAAGGAGAATGGTGAAATAACCCAAAATGAGAGAAAAGAAACGGAGAGAGCAAAGAGGGGCAGAGGTCTGAAATGATTGTTAACACAAATTAAAACATGCATTTCAAGTTTCAATTAAGGCATAAAGGTTTTGCTGAGTGTGGTGGTACATGGCTGTCATTCTAGTACCCAGGAGGCTGAGGCAGGAGCATCGCTGTGAGTCAAGGCCAACCTGGGCTACATAGTGAGTCCCTGTCTCAAAAGACAGATGGAGACAAGACAAAGATTTTCAGGCTGGATAAAAAAGTATGTATTTAAATAGGCTGAAAGTTAAAAATGGAAACTGACATACACCAGAGATATGATAAAAAACAGTGAACATTCTTACATTAATAAAACATTTTGAAACAAGCCTCAGGACAGAGATACTTTGACTGCTGTCAGGCAGTTCCTCAGGGAGCTAAATGAGCCATTGCCCTGTGGCCTCGAGTGGAAAGCAGGTCTCACAGAGCTGTGTGACTTCAGAGCCAAGGCCGGAGCAAGCCTGGTGCCCAGCAGGTGACCACGTGGTGTGGTCACGCAGCAGGGTGGGGCTGCTGGTGACCAGGACTACCCGGGGCCCCTTGGGAGCCCTCACAAGGCCAGAACTCCGAGCACAGATGGTCAACTTGCACTCACAAGAGTTGTGGCTGTGTCTCAATGTCCCCCCAAAGCCTCCTTTGGTCACCAGTGGGTCTCTTTTGGAGGTGGCTGGATCTAGAGTGTGCAGTTGATTCCTGGTGCAGTGCTGGGGTTCAGGGTGAGGGATTACTGAGTCAGTCCACGGGCTGGGTTAGCACCACCCTAATCCCGCAACCTGCACATGACGCAAGGGACAGGAAGAGGCTTGTCTTGTGCCTTGCTTTGCTGACTTTTGCCCACCATGAATTGTTTCTCCTCTGCTGTGCCACCCTGTCTTAGAAGCCAGCCAATGATAGAGTAAAACCTCTACAAACTGTGAGCTAAATGCTCTTTTCCCCTTTGGCTTTGGGTATCAGCTACTTTGTCTTGGCCTGCAGAGAAAAGTAACTAAGACAGAATTTGGGTTGTTGCTGTGGCTATGCCTGACCGTGTGGTTCAGGAGCCTTTGGAACTGGCTGGTGGGAAGAAAAAGAGTCCGGAAAGATGAAAAAGTAGGGCTGGGATGCCTTAGACTGTACTTGATAGGAGACACTGCCTAGAGCTCAGAAGACCAGAAGGCTGAGAGAAATCCTGGCAGGAAAGACCAGGCTCTGGAGGTTTCCACTGGGAAGAAGTATTGCTCTGGCTCTTAGACTCCAAACTATGTGTGTTGTGGCTTGGCAGAAAGTTTGTATGCATTCTGCTTCTGTGCAGAGACTTTGCCTGAGACTGAGATTAAGGGTGGCAGACTAATTGATCTTGCAGAAGAAATTTCCAGGCAGTCGGATGTTGAGTGGTGGCATGGCTGCTTTTAGCCAAATCTAGCTTGAGACTGAAGAGTGAAGATCCCACCAAGATGTTTCAAAACATGGTGAGTTTGGCCAGCAAGGGAGCTCCAGTAAAGTTACACCCTGCAAAGACAGAACAGAGGAGAAATTGGTTGCTGAACAGACTAGCAAGGAAAACCAAGTATTTCAGGAGAAGATGACAGAAAAAATGGCCCGAAGACATCACAAGAACCAGCAGGACTCCCTCGCAGCCCTCGCAGCCTCAGTGTTGTAAAGCAGAAAGGCTCCGCCTTGGGAAGAAAGCCCCAGAACACATTGTTCCAGAATGGCCGTGGCCTAGGGAAGTGGCCTCAGGACTGGAATCAGTGCCCAGCAATCCAGGCACTTGATCCCTGCAGCCAAAAGAGAAGGAAGCCTGGCTCCTGCTCCAGCTACTGCAGCAGACTTTGAGATCATCCATGTGGTGCTGGTTTTAGGCACATGCAAGATGCAAGAGTTGGGGGCTTAAAAAACTTCCACCCGGATTTCAAAAGAAGGCCTGGGAAGCCAGGCACTATGCCCCTGAGAGGGCAGTACGTGAAGCCAGAGGTGCAGTGGAGACCCCACAAATATGGAGAAGCCAGGAATGTGGATTGTCTGAGAAAAAACTGTAAGGAGGGAGCAGAAAAGGTCCAAGAGGAAACCATGGGAGCTACAACCATGGAAGTGCCCTGGGGTGGAGCCACCCAAGCCCTTTGGAGCTCACATCTTGCTTTAGGTTGCCAATGATGCTGGATGTGGAGCTGCAGGATTTAACGTTTGCCCTGCTGGGTTCTGGTCTCACTTTCATCCCATTTGCTTGTAGCCCCCTGTTAGTAACTTTTGGAATGGAAACATCTATCTTCTGCCATGGTATATTAGAAGTGTTTAACTTTCTTCTTGTTTGCACAGAGGCTCACAGTTAAGAATTTGCCTTACAGCTCAGAGGAGACTTTGGACTTGGGCTTTTCAGCAATGCTGGAACTGTGAGGCCTTGGACAACTCTTAGAGATGGACTAAATGCCTCTGCATGAAGAATGTGCATGGATCATTGGGGACCCAGCGGGAATGCTATAGCCATGTCTAGACCTCCCCCCAAAGCCTCAAGCAGCCATAGAAGTGGGCGTTTTCAGAGGTGGTTGGATCTAGAGTGTTTGATAATTCTTAGTTGCTTTTCTCCTGGTTCTGAGGACTGTGAAGAGATGAACTGAGACAGAAAGCAGGTTGGAGTTGGCCAGAGGCTGGGGAAAGGGGCAGGGTGCTTGTTTTCACATTTCAGTTTGCATGTGAGGCAATGAAAGACTCGTGGTGACTGAACTTTACACTTAATAGGTATAATAGGGCCGGGGATTTAGCTCAATGGCAGAGTGCCTGCCTGGCAAGCACAAGGTTCTGAGTTTTTGGTACAAAAAAACCCCTAGAATTGTAACTTCGGGTGGGCATGCATGTGAGTGCGTGCATGTGGGTGTTACTGATAGAACCCAGGGCCTGGGGCATGCTGGACAATTCTCTACCACTAAGTTATACCCCCAGCCCTTATTTTGAGGCAAGGTCTTGCTAAGTTACTGGAGCTGGGCTCAAAATTTCAAGTCTCCTGCCTCAGCCTCCTCGGAGTCTGGGATTATAAATATGCACCATCATACCTGGCTTATTCTATATTAAAAGATTACTAAAGTATAGAAAATCATTTTGTAACAATGTAAATGTAGTCTACCTTACAAATTGTAAGTTTATTGGTGCCAGGAACAAACCTATGTTCTCAAGTATGCTATGCCAATGCTTTGCCACTAAACTATACTGTAGGCACCACAGTGTAAAATGTGTACGTCCCAGTAAGGTGGTCTCATATTACACAAGGCAAAATCAGAAGTGTTATAGGGAAGAATAAAAAAATTAAC
This sequence comes from Cavia porcellus, assembly GCF_034190915.1. Taxonomy (NCBI): domain Eukaryota; kingdom Metazoa; phylum Chordata; class Mammalia; order Rodentia; family Caviidae; genus Cavia; species Cavia porcellus. Next base: position 163,316,997 of record NW_026947484.1, on the reverse strand, counting down.
AATTACATGGACATTTCAAAAATATATCTTATATAGTTTTAACTATATATTTAATTGATAAAATGAGAAGATTGAGAAGATTTTAAAAATGGATGATTAATAAAATTAACCTAATTGAGATGGCATATTAGATTCAAAAACATCAGAAAAATATTCTAAAGTTTGCAGAGATCATTGCAGAGATGGACTCATATTAAGTTAAACTCAAACTAGATGGCTTATATATTAAAAACAGCTGGGGATTTAGCTTGGATTAGCTTCCAAATAAATCATGGATCAAAGGAGAAATAATGTTAGAAATAAGCACATTGTGGTGGATTAACTGGTGGTCACCCTGCAACACCCAGCAGAACTGAGTCAGCGTGGTGCTGGGTACGGAAGGCCCCCTGAGGATTGTAGCCAGCAGCAGAAAAGCAGAGCAGGTGGGGAAGAGGGTGCTGGTGGTGCCCCTGGAGGAGCTCGGCATTCTGGCCTCCTCATGTTAACTCGGCTGCCCCCACTGTGGTTGGAGACTGGGTCCTCACCATTACTGAGGACGGCTGTGGGTCTCTTTGAGAGAGCTCCGGGCCTCACCTTGAGCACCACTTCCTGGCTCCAGTGCAGACCCCCAGCCTGCTGGCACAGATCACCTGCTGGCACACACTCTCTAGTTTGTATCACTGACCTTGGATCCTTCCCAGTGCAGAATCGTAAAACAGACTTGCATGAATCATTATCGTGGGCTCCAGGCCTCCAGCTGGACTCATGAGAGGCACTGTCATGGGCTCTGGGTCTTCAGCTGGTCTCATGCAGGACATTGCTGTGGGATCCAAGCCCTTGGCTGGATTCTCTGGGTCTCTAGTGGGTGGACAGATCTCCTGCACTCTTTTGCATTTGACCCTGGGTGAATACGATAAAATAATCCTGTAAATGATGTATCCTATGTTAAATCCTTTTCCTGACTACAACAGACATGTAAAAATGCACTGTGAGTCCTAAAAATGTGTCCTATTTATACATGCTGATTAAAATTTTAAAATTTAAAAAATTGTGAACTGAGTAATAAAAAACCCTGTATATTAAAAACTTTTAGCATATAGCTCAAAAGTGCAAAAAAGTGCGTAGAGGGTTTATTTATAGCCTAAATATTATTTCAGAAAAGAAAAAAAAGTCGACTTCATCTCCGGATATTAGAAACAGACAACAAAACAAACAGGAAAAACTCAGAATAAAATAAGTAAGAAGGGAAAGATATGAATGAAATTAGACAGCATATGACAAGCCCAAGAAAGTGAACATTTGGTTCTTTGAGAACACTCAGATAATAATCGGTAGAGCTTATCAGTAAATAAAAATCAGTAGAGCTTATTTGAATCTCGAGATGTATGAAAGAGAAAGGAGAGGAAGAGAACGCACAAACACCAATCCGAACAGTGAAGGGGTGAATTATTCCAGAAGTCGTAGACTTCAGAAGGTAAGTGTCCAGGGCCGGGGACACAGCTCAGAGGCCCAGTGTCTGCTCGGCAAGTGGAAGGTCCTGAGTTCAACTCCTGGTACCAAATGAAAAAAGAATCCGTAATAAGGTCCAACACCGAAGTGTGTGAGAAAGCCTGTTAACAGGCTAGTTGCCTAGGGAAAAATAGCAAGTCATGAAGTGATACTAAATGTAAAGTAGTACTATGACCGAGGTATACATAGGTTGAATAATTCCTGGAAACACCACAGAGAAAACACCACAGCTCGAAGGTTTTAAAGTAATTCTACTATTATTTTAATAAGCAGAATATTCTAGTGGCACATAAAAACATAAACAGAGAAGAACTCACAAGCTCATCATATGATGTTTAAATTCCTCTCGGACAGAAGAACAAAATGTAATTACGGGTTAATTTGACCTATCAATATAAACTATGAAATATGAAACAGAAGGTTAGCAAATCAAGCCTAGGGACATGAAAGGATGTTATATATAACCACTAAAGTTATCCTAAGAATGTAACATTGGTTGAATATTCAAAATGGAGTCAAAGTAATCTGACATCTAAACAGATGCAAGGAAAAGCAGGTGACCATCTCAATATAATCAGAAAAGGCAAAAAGTGGGAAAAAAGTCAGCTGGGCGTGGTGGTGCACGCCTGTAATCCCAGCACCTGGGAGGCTGAGGCAGGAGGTTCGTAGCAAGTTTGAGACGAGCCTGGGCTACAAAGTGAGCTCAATGCCAGCCTGAACTGCATAGGGAGACCCTATCTCAAAAAGAAAAAAAAAAAAAAATCAATTTGCATTCTGTATTTCCTGAAATAAGGCCTAACAGAAATGCTCAGCCTTGAAAACTAGAGCTAAGGGTCAGTGACCAGGAAGCAGCCGTGGGTGCCCACGCCCATCTGGACTTCCCGCCTCTTCCACACACACTGCATAGGCTTCATTCAAACTTCAACAAGGCCATTGTGGTCTGTAAGCACACGTCACAGACCTTGGAAGAAAATCTCACTTCAGCTTACAATTAGCTTTGTCTTTGGTACTGGGGTTTGGACTCAGGGCCTTCACACTGACCCATGTCCCCAGCCCCTCCTCTTTAAATTTTAGATTTTGAGACAAGTTCTCATTATGTCGCTAAGCTTCGCCTAGGCTGGTCTTGAACTTGTGATCCTCCTGAGCACCAGCACACCCAGCACGAACCTGAGCCAATGACCTAAGACAGCATTAGGAAACAGCAGTGACCTGAAGTTAGAGGTGACCAGGTGACCAGGGGACAGAGAAGCACGTGGCAGCAGACATCCTCTGAATATTAAGGCACCAGGGGGAACAATGAGACATTTGTCATCCTGCTGTGTCACCATGCCAGCCACAGGGGAGAGACGCTTTTCCGAGGTGGGGCCCCCACTAATGCTGCCTTAATGCAGTGAATTCCCTTGCGCCCTGATGCACCCTTCTCAATGTCCACACTGGAAAACCGGGGCGCTGCCTCCCAGGGACCATTTCCTGTGCCTCCCTCAGGGACTCAAGTGCTCTACCTTGCTGGCCATTAGAGCTCTTCTCCACTCAGGGTGCTCCTGGGGTGGGGTACGCACCTCCTCCTCCTCTCGCTGATTCCCGGCTGCTGTGCCTCCGCAGGGCCTTTGCACAGTGCATCTCTGGACTCAGAGCAGCCGACCTCGGACTGAGCCCACTGCAACCCTGAGCCAGCAACTGCTGGTGCTGGAAGTGGTCCCGGGATGGGGACGCAGCCTCCGTTGGGATGGAGCAGAACAGCAGCTCTGGTACTGCACCGAGGTCCACACTGAGGTGAGAGGAGGCCTGCACACCAGCAATTGGCCAGAGCTGTGCCTTGCGCAGCCCCGGGTACAGACCAGAATCACCAAGTGAATACACAAACAGTGAAGATTTAAAGCTCAGATTAAGTAAGAATTACATTTTAATGCCTGGGCTTTAGATAATAACGATAAAACCTGTACCACAGCTTGGATAATTCTCCAGTGAACAAAAGTGAATTTCAAAATATTACAGACTGATTCTATTTTGAAATGCAAACTTTGGTTCTTTTTTTAAATTTCTGGTGTTCTTGTTATGCAGTTCAAGCTGGCCATCAACTCAGTATGTTCTTATTCTTTTTAAGAGCGTGGGTCTCATTGGACATGGTGGTGCACCCCTGTACTCTGAGCACTCAGGAGGCTGAGGCAGGAGGATCACAGATAGTTTGAGGTCAGGCTGGGAAACTTAGTTATGCCCTGTCTCAAACAAAAAAATAAGTGGTTTGGAGATCTAGTGCAGCATGAAGGTCTTGGATTCAATCCCCAGCACCACCACCTCCTAATAACCAAATACACACAGGCGCCTGCTGGAGCTGAGCCATGGCAGGACGAGTGACCTTGTTTTTGATTAGTTTCCCTCTCATTTGACCAGCAATAATAAATAGCTGACCACCATGACACATACATAGCTAGGGGCCTCAGAAGGCTCAGGCAGTAAGATCACGAAGCCCAGGAGTTTGGGGCCAACCTGGGTAATACACTAGGACCTTATCTCTTAAAAAACAAAAAGGTGGACAAACGTGCAGGGGTTTGGATGTAGTTCAGCATACACAAGGCCATAGATCTGACCCCAGCACCACAAAAACAAAACAGAAAACAACATCTATAAATACAGGGCCAGGTGAAGCAGTCACACAGCATGCACGGCTAGCTCTTATTATTAGCATCATCGGTACAATTTTCAAATCTTTCCATTGTGCTCAGAATGAAAAACAAGGCCGTATTTCTCTGGAGGGTGCATTCCACGGTCACATGGTGCAAGGAGTTGGACGAGCTCACTCAATGGGAGGACAAACCAGGACAACATAAGGAAACACTCAACTCATTAATGCTCTGCTGCGCTCGGCCTCCGACTCCTTGGCTGAGGTCCTGGGAATTCCAGAAGATTCCAGCAACCTGCCAGAGACCAATGGGTGAGGTGCCCCAAGAGGGCTCTCCTGCAGGGAGCCAGCAGGTCACCCAGACAGCCCTGCCCCTTGCCAGCACACCTGGCCCAGCATCTCTGTCTCCTCCCTGGCCACGCAGACTGGGAAGCTGGGAGAGGAGGATTTCCTCTGTTTGCCACTGGACTCTCTCACAGGGGCCTCTGTGTCAGGAAAGACCCCCTATAGTCCCGAGGGGAAAACCCCAGTTCATCTCGCCCCACCCACTCTTGCAAATTCCAGAGTAAACAGGGCTTTGGGTGTTCACTGGTGCCAGCAGCCCCAACACCAGGGACTCTCGGCCAGGCTTGGAGGTCCTCCAAGTACTGTGGAGGACGCAGTCACCCCTCTGTTGCTGCAGGGGCCAGGTCTAGCAATCTGCCCCTTTCAGGGACAGCTGTGACCCCTCAGCACCGGACCAGCACTAACAGACATTGAGGGGCGCGGATGTGGGCTCAGCTGCATCCCTGCCAGGGTTTCTCATGTGACCCACGGTGAAAGATCAGCCTGTTCTTGTTTTCAGTCTGTCTACAAAAATACAATTAAAAAGTTCAGGACATTTTTGAGAGAAACAAATTGAAGCCAGTATTTTTATTATCACATTCGACAGACATAAAATTACTCTGTCTGCTGGGTGTAGTGGCTCATGCCTGTAATCCCAGCACTCCGGAGGCTGAGGCAGGAGGATTATTGTGAGTTTGAGACCAGCCTGGGCTACAAAGTAAGCTCAAGGCCAGCCTGAACCGTATAGCGAGACCCTGTCTCAAAAAGACTAAAAAAAGAATTACTCCATCACATTGCTACAAGAGTTTTTAAGTCTGTACTCAAAACTTCGGGGCTCAAGGTAGAGGTAGTGGGCCGAAGCCCGGGTCTCTGCTGCCACTCAGCTATGAAGGTGGACCTGAGAGGAGCAGAACACGAGCCACTGTACCCCTTTCCTGCCCATCACATGCCAGACTGGCACATAGTATTCACTCACTAACCCCCACCCAGCAACACTGTTGCTCCTCAGAATGGTGTGGAGGGAGAAGCCCAACAGGACACAGCGGCCGGGCACTCATCCCTGCCCCACCCCGACTGCTGTGGACAGGTGACTGCGTCACCCTGGGCCCCAGATCTGTGATCCATGGTCTGTTCCCCAGCTCCACAGTTGAGGAGGTGACACAAACGGCCAGGCTGCTGCGGCCCAGTTCCTGGTCCAGAGTTGCTCAGACACACATGGCAGCAGACCTCGAGCTGTGATCAGAAAATGGGAAATGTTCCGATTTTAAAAAGTTACTAGGACGCACAGCCACAAACCTTGCCATCCGGCCTTTGCTCCGAATGTGCTCACCCAGAGGTTCTGGCCGCCCCGCTGAGGCCCTGGAGCGCACTTCCCTGCAGGTCCTTGCTTGGCAGGGAGGGGATGCCGGGGTGGTGAGAACCGGGTGGTCATCTGGGCAAAATGAGAGCAAGGGTTTTTAGGACGTGTTACATTCGGCTGCCCTGGCTTCCTCTGCCACAGCCTGCCTGTGGCCTGTGGTCGCCCTCACCCTGCTTTCCCCTGACTCAGCCCGAGCTCACTCTGCTTGTCTCTCTTACACTTCACTGTGACTTTCAATTAAACTTTGCCATTGCTTAAAAAATTTTTTCTGGGTTTTTTTTTTTTTTTTTTTTTTTTTTTTTTGTGTGTGTGTGTGTGTGTGTGTGTGTGTGTGTGTGACAGGGTCTCACTAGAGTCAAGTTTCACTATGGAGTCTACATTAGCCTGGAACTTGCAGCGATCCTGCCTCAGCCTCTCTGTGCTGGGATGACAGGCATGTACCATCATACCCGGCAAGCACGCTTAAATGACCTGAGCCACAACCTGAAAAGCAGCCGAGTAAACGACCTCTGAGTTTCCTTCTCTGACACCAGCAGCTGCCCTGGGCCCCTTGGCCCTGTACTGGCAATGTGACTTCCGTGTTAGGGTGGACAATGTCGGACAGGGCAGCTGCACAGGAGAGGCTTTGGGAATTTTGTCTCAGCAAGGAGAGAAAAGTAACTAAGACAAAAAGCATCGGTGCCCATGCCCTGGCCTCTTGGTCACTCTCCTCTTCCCATGAAGGCAGGCACCCACCCCTCGTCTTAGCTTCTGGGCCCAGGAGTGGGATTTGCACTAAGGGCCAGTGAGATGGGCGGTGACCTCTGTCCATCTCTCCTGTGGGGACCAAGGCACCAATGCAGCCCAGATGACATCTGGGAAGCTGGGCCACGGAAAGTAGGGACTATTTATGGTTTGTTTTTTTTCACACAGGGTCTCACCCTGCAGCCCAGGCTGCCCTTAACTTGTGGTGATCCTCCTGCCTCAGCCTCTCAAATGCTAGGATTGCTAGCATGTGCTGCCATGCCCAGCTGAACTTGCAAACTCGAGTCTTCCCTCAAGACCTGAGCCTGAACCACCGTGGCTGAAAGCCTGTTACCTGGAGCCCACAGTGGCCCAGCTCTTCAGTCCCGGGAGGACTGGGGGAGGTGCAAGGTTCCTCCCACAGCGGCCTGACTGACCCAGGTCCTCGTTTCAAAGTGCAAAGAGAAGCTCCAAGTGACAGGTTGTGAAGTGATTTTGTAATTTGACTTTCAAGGACAGTAGCTGGAAATGACCACGAATACTAACTGGACCCACTGAGGACTTTATTTTTTAAAGTCATGGTCTGTATTTCCCAGGCTGGCCCTAAACTCCTGAATTCCAGAGATTCTCCTGTCTCAGCCTCCCAAGTAACTGGATGACAGGGCCACACCAGGTCTGGCTCCTCTTCACTTTTCAGCACCTCATTTCTCATTGCCCCACCAGAGATCAAAGTACCATAGCAGCCTGCATGCACCACACATCAGCTGGCCTGGGGTGGAGGCACATACCTATAACCCCAGCACTTGGGAGGCTGAGACAGGAGGATGGCCAGGAGTTTGGGGCCAGTCTGGGCTACACAGTGAGTTCGAGGTCAGCTTGGACTGCATAGTGAGGCGGTCTCATACACACAAAAAAACCCAAACCCACCCATCAGCTGTGTCCTCCATTCCAGTGAGAGGAATCCCCCGCACTGAACACATGCATGTAGCTCAGTGAGCCCGGCTGCAGGGCTCTGAGCCGGGGACCGAGGCCGGGTGAATGCAGTGCAGATCTGTGAAGCAGGCGGCAGTGAGGCCGAAACTGGAGAGGAAGATGGCCGGCCACCTCTGTGGTGTGACCTGGTACAATCCATGGGTCAGGGCTGCTGTGGAGCTAGGTCCGGTTTGTGAAAGACGCTCCTGACCAGTTTGCTTGGCCTGAACCCAGATTGAAGAGGCCAAGTCTGTGGCGAAGGACACTGGTTTCTTTCCCCTGTTTTTGAGGCAGGGTCTTGCTATATAGTTTGGGCTGACTGCAAACTCACAGGGACCCTCCTGTCTCAGCCTCCTGAGTGCTGGCAGGCATGGTGGCAGGATGGTTTTTAAAGAAACCTTTAGGGGAAAAAAAATCAGCTACCCAATGGGCAGAAACATCCCAAGCTTGCAGTCTCGCCAAGCAATGAGGCAGAAGGAACAGGTTCACTCAGTGTGGCCATTACGGTGGCCAGCTGCTCCAAGAAGCTGTGGTCTCAGCACTCCAAGGCTGAGGCAGGAGGGTGTCTGGGAGCCATATGCCAGCCTGGACAACACAGTGAGGCCCTGTCTCCAAAACTTAACAAATCCCACGGTTGCTGTCCAGACTGACAGTGCATCTCCCACAGGAGGACCTGGCCTCCCACCTTGGTCAGGTAGACAAGATGGATTTGTGCATGGGACTGCATCCTCCCTCAGCTCTAGGGTGGTGGTCAGGGAGTTGCCCAGGGTCACTTCCAGGGGCAGAGCCTGCAGGGGACTCCAGGTTCTGATCTCCGGCAGGCTTTTCCCGCCGCTCTTAAGTCTCTGGTCCTGCTATGTTGACATTTATGGCCCCACAAGCCCTGCAGTGTGTGAATCTAGGGTCACAGACTGGAAGGTGACAGCACTGACCACAGCGACGGCCAGGGAGGCCATGGTGCTGCCCTCACCTGGGGAAGCAGCCACCTGGAAAGCGAGCAGAAGTGACAAGTGGCAGTGCCACCGGCCCACAAGGTGTTTGAATTGTGGTGAAACAGGCATAAAATCTGCAGCATCTGAGTCCCTTCCCACCACTGGACAAGCTTCGCCACCCACCTCCAGGTACCCATCATCCCCCAACCAAAGTCTGGGCCCACGTGACCCTGATTCCCGCCCACCTGGTGTCCAAGGCCACCCATGCTGCCTGAGGGGCTCTGGAGGCTCCGGTGGGGACACATGGGTCCTCGCTGAGTCTGGGTTCTTTTATCCACAGGGCACCTGAGAGGCTCACCATGCTGCTCTGAGGAACTGCCACTTTTTCATGGCTGAGTAATACTCTACCACCTTCCTGTGTCACACCTTGCTCACCTGTTTGTGCTCAGGGGATGCCTGGGCTGCCCTGGGCCAGGCATGAGCACAGGCATGTGAACACCCGCAGCCTGTGTCACGGCTTTGGAGCTCGATCCACCAAGAGGAGGTGCTGCAGGGGAGAGCGAGGTCCCCTCTACCCATTCCCACTTACCTGAGCCCAGGCCCTGCATTCATGTGTGGGTTCTGGTGAGGGACCCAAGACCCAGGCTGGAGAAGGACAGGACCCACTGAGTGTGGGTTGTTTTTTGTTGTTTTGAGATAGAGTCTAGGTATGCAGCCTGGGCTGACCTAGAACTCACAGCGATCCTCCTGCCTCAGCCTCCCAAGTGCTGAGATTATGAGTGTGCACCACCAGGGTGGTTCTTCTTTAGTGACAAGAACAATTTTACACTTTATTTTCACATAAAAGGGACAGCAGCAGCAGTAGCAGTAAACACCTTTGGAATCAGACTGACTGTAACCATCTCGGGGGACAGGACAGCCGCTCCCGGAGACGAATTTAACCCTGAGATATCATCACCGGTCACTGCAGAGGCTTTTCTCCTCGCTACACCGGGGGAGCTGGGAGCACAGGGACAAGTGCAGGTGTGTACAGCTCATGGTGCACACTTTCACTGCAGCACACACTTCCGGAAGCCTAATTCTCACTGTGAGCTGCAGTCTGGCTTTTTAGCCCACGCTGCCCTTGTGATCACTTTGTAGTCCGGGCTGGCCTCACACTCACAGCGACCCTGCTTCTTCAGCCTCCCGAGTGCTGGAATCACAGGTGTGCACCACCACACCCAGCCCCCTTACGCACACTTGTACCTCCCTATGTTGACCCCTGAACACCCGAGGCTTCCTGGTCCTCCAGTGTTAGCCTGGCACTGTCACCTTCACACTGCCAATGAACCACCTTGGACATGTTACAAAACAAGACGGCACAGGGCTGGTTCAACTCCAGCATTGGGGAGGCTGAGGCAGGAGGGTCACCCCGCTCCGAGGCCAGCCAGGCTCCATCATGAGTTCTAGCCCAGCGTGAACTGCACGGTGAGAAACAAACCAAGGCCAAGCCCTGGAACAACCCTGTCTCAGGCCAGGAGGGTGCTTGGGTTTCAGGGTGCAGGCCCCCTCCACAGCAGTCTTCGTCGGCCCTCCTCCCTTGTGGGCTCCGGGCGCGTGGCCGCGAGGTGGCTGCCATCCTTCAGTTATCACAGTACTGTACCTTTGGAGCACACAGCATCAGCACTGTGATAACTGAGCCAGGGCAGCCGGCAGGACGGCGCGCTCCTCCTCTTCTTCCTCTTCCTTGGTGGGCGGGAGGCTGAAACAGGAAAGGCCGGTGAGCTCACCAGTCGGGTTTCTGCGCAGCCTGTTTGTTCGAGGCAGGGTCTTACACTCAGCCCAGGCTGGCTTAGAACTCCCTATGGAGCCCAGGCCCACCTCAAACTCACAGAGATCCTCCTGCCTCAGCCTCCTGCATGCTGGGATGACAGACGTGGGTCACCAGGGCCCTTGCGTGGTTTTTCTGTGTGTTGGGGGAGGAAGCAGCTCTGTGGTTCAGGTTCCCGCTTGACCCCTCCCAGGATCCTCATGCATGTGGGAGCTCCCTACCAGGAGGACCACAGGGCACCACCTCCTTGGGACGGGAGGGGAGGGAGTGGACCAGGGCTTGGCATCACACCAGTGCCGCTGTCACCTGCCGGCCCCAGGACTTCCTGCGGAAGGATGACTCACTCACCAGCCTCTCCTGAGGGCCAGCAGTGGCTTCCACCTCCTCCCCACTTGACTGAGAGAGGAAGGGAAACCAACCGACCCCCGAGTCTCCCGGCTGGTATTTGGCCCACAGCTCCTGTGGATGGATGGATAGGTGGATGGATGGACGGATGGACAGGAGGGTTAGGACACACCTCGTGGCCCTGCTGGACGCTGGGGATGTACTCCTGCTCCTGCTGGTGGCCACACCGACATCTGTGTGACAAGAAGGACTGTGTGTTTGCTTGTGAGACAGGGTCTTGCTACACAGCCCAGAGTGGCCTTGACCTCGCTGAGATCCTCCTGCCTCAGCCTCCTGAGCTCTGGGATGATGCGGGCACTGCTAAGCCCAGCTAATGACTGTGCTTTCTTAGTTCGGTGCCACTGTGGTGGCCAGGGCAGTGGCAGAAGGATCGAGGCCAACGTCGCTCACCTGTGAGGAGAGCCGATGGCAGCCTCACTGGCCGTGCCTGCTGGAGCCCGAGCGGCGCCCCACCGTCCTCTTGGGGGATCCAGGGACCCTTACTTTGCAGAGAGGCACAGAGATATTCTGGGGTTGGAACTCGGGGTGGGGACACAGCTGGAGCCCGTGCCCGCTGGCCCACAGGAGCAGGAGGGGCTCAGCTGATCTCCGCTTCCCACAGCTCACCAGGGAGAAATCTGGATGATCAGGGTTGGGGTCCCCCTCAACCACACCCTTGGGCCAGGCAGCCCAGCGGTCCCTCCCTGCCAGGTACAGCCCTGGCCAGTGTAGTACAGTGCAGAGACGCGAGAGGGCGACAGCATCCCGGCCCCAGCTGGAGCTGAGCCTCGGCTGTCCCCACCCTGCTGTGCCCAGGACCAGAGGGGGCGGTGCTCCCCCCCACCCTGCCCTGCCCCGTGCCCTGCGCCCCACACCCCCTTGGCTGAGCCCAGGCTGAGGGGTCAGGGTCGGCACAGGACTCTGGGCAAGGCCACCACTCACCAAGGCTCCCCACGACAGACGGTCTGGGCTGCTCAGGGTGCACAGTGAAAAGCACAGCCTCACCGGCGAGCTTTTAAAGGAACTTTCTCTCGGGCTGACCTGCAAGCACTCTCCAGGGAGGAAAAGTTAAATGGCAGTTTACAAACACGTGCTTAAAAATGCAGTTTTGTTTCTTCTGGGAATTATTATAATTTTTTTATAAAGCAAAATCTACCTAAAACATCTCTTCTTCAATCTATGTATTTTTCTTTTAAGAATTATACTGCTGTATAATTCCACAACCCAGCACTCGGGAGGCTTGAGGCAGAAGGATCACAGTGATTTCAAGACCAGGATGGGCTACATAGTGAGACCCTGTCTCTAAATAAATAAATAAATAAATAAATAAAAGAGAAAAAAGCCTGTTAAATGAATTAGGAAAAAGGGGACCTCAGGAACTCACCCCAGCAAGGAAGGACCCCACATGGAAGAGGACGACGAAGAATTACACCCACCTAAGGCTGTGTCGCCATGGGAAACCACTCCTCCTGGCAGGTGTGGAGGTGCCCCTGGGCGCGTGGCCCTGACCTGCAGACTCAGAGGTGACCCGTCCATCTCGAGGTGCCATGACACACACCACTGAAGGCCACGTATCTGAAAGCACTGGAAAGACACAGTGTCTTTTAGTTTAAGCCCGCTGGCATTTCAAACGACATTCCCTAGTCTGAACCACTTAGCCCGGCTCTGAGAGGACTCTGTCCAGCAGGCCAGGCGGGAGGGAGAAGGGGCCAGCGGCTGAAGGTGCTGGAGAGGCGATTTCCACTTTGTGCAGCGCGCAGTGTGGGTGTCTGTACCCTGCCACCAACTCTGCGGGGCTCGGGAGTTGCAGGGGACCAGCTCGGACCTGGCAGAAACTAGGGTTGAGAAATAAAAACTAACTGTGCTGAAGGCTGACAGGAAACCTAGAGTGAGAGGGGCTTTTTTTCCCTTTTCCTTAGGGGAAAAGAAATTGGTTACACAAGGAAAAGCTGAGGACCAGCCCAGGATGCCCAGCATCAGGGACAGGGCATCTCATCCCATGGTGCCCAGGATGTGTGACCTTCACACAAGCACACACACTCCCACACTCACACACATTCCTCCCTCAGGGGTGCCTGCCCCGCACCCACTTTCCGGCCCAGCACTCCTGTCTGTGGTGGTGCACACCCTTCATCCCAGCACTAGGGAAGCTGAGGCAGGAGGATCTCTCTCAGTTCAAGGCCGGCCTGGGCCACATGGCGAGACTTTGTCTTGGCAAAGACACACATGGCTGAGACCTGGGCTTCCAAATGCCTCTGAGGGCTGGGCTCCAAGGGATTGTAGCAAAGACAGCACAGATGTCAGACTGGCCCGGAAGCACAGGTGCATCCCCCCCCAGGCACTCACAGCCTGTCTGCACAGCTGGGAACCCACTGATTTCCACCTGTACCCCAATACCCTTCCTGTCTCCCCCAAAGGAAGGGCTTGCCTCTTCCTGCACGTGCAGGCATGTCCTTGAGGCCTGGGCCCTGCTCGGTCACTTCCAGGAAGTGTGGCCTCTTCGGGCCTCAAGGAACTCTGGCTCCTTCCATTCCAGGGGCCCAAGTTCCTTGAGGCCCGAGTGGCACCTGGTCATCACATGGCCTGGGGCACTGGGCAGCGCTGTGCACCTTAACCAAGGGATCAGCTCCAAAGGCCTGTGGGTCCCCAGGTCACCACACAGCCGGGGCAGCCTCATCTCTGCCCCTGCCAGGGCCACACCTACGAGCCTGCAGAAACCAGGGGCAGAAGGCAGGGAGGGAGGGGCTTCCCTGAGCTGTGTCACCAAGGTGCCAACACAACCTGCAGGTCAGGCCAGGCGCCTGCTCCCCACGTTCTGCCTCAACACCCCAACAGCCCCTCAGGAAACCTGACCTCCCCAGGGGGAGGACCCTGCAGTGAGAAGGGCGCCATGGTGCTGTGTACAACTTCGAGCTAAATGAATTCACAGATACCATGGGCAATGCTGCAGGCCAGGGCTGGGCAAGAGAAGTCCAAGGGGAGGGGCTGTTCATATGAACTGGACCATCACACTGTCATCCCCACACTCAGAGGCTGAGGCAGGAGGATCTCTGTGAGTTCCAGGCCAGCCTCAGCTACTTAGTGAGACCCCATCTCAAAAAAACTAGAACAATGTCACATTGCCTCCCACAAAACACATCACTAGGTGGCAAATAAAAACAAATTTAAAGAAAACAACTATAACATAAGCCATATATGTAATTTTACGCTCTCTGGTAACCCTGTTTAAACAAAAATTAAAACCAGGCGTGGTGGCTCACGCCTGTAATCCCAGCACTCAAGAGGTTGAGGCAGGAGGCCCATTGCAAATTAGAGACCAGCCTGGGCTACACAGTGAGCTCAAGGCCAGCCTGAATTGCATAGTGAGACCTTGTCAAAAAAAAATTAAAATAAACAGATGAAATTAGTGTGTTTTTATTTAACTCAGTACAGCCAAAATAGCATTATCTGAGCATAAACCCAACATAAAAATCATTAACGCACTGTGTCACTTCTTCTTTTTCTTGGTAGTTAAGTATTTGAAATCTGGAGCGTATTTTACACTTATACCCCAATTCCAATGCTAAATTTTCAACAGAAACAGTCTGCATTTAGACTTCAAAATATTTATGGTTCAAAAGTAGACACACATATGCCCAAGGATGGTTCCAAACAGTTAAGTATTCCAAAGACTCACACAAGAATGAATTCTAATGGAGTGTGGGGGTGCATGCCTGTGACCCCAGCTCCTCTCTGGAGGCTGAGGCAGGAGGATTGTGTGAGTGCAAGGCCAGCCTGGGCTACACAGTGAGTTCGAGATCAGCCTGCACCACAGAACCAGCCCCTACCTCACAAAATAGAATCTAAAAAAATTTTTAAAAGTTTACAACTCAGCCTTTCAGCCCAGTGGCCACCCTTGCAGCACTTGGGGACCCAATCCAGCTTCTGTCCCTGGATTCTCCTAACCCTGAACCGGGGCCAGCAAGGCTGCGACAGCAGCTGAGAGCTCAGCCAGTGCCAGGGTCCCGCCCTGCACCCGTCCCACGGCACACCGGCTCCAATTCCACGCCCGGCCCGCTGTGCTGCAGCCACCCAGGGCTGGCGGGAAGGCTGCTCAGGAAATGGTCACCTCCTCTCAACCCTGGGGCAGGACAGGACCCTGGGCAGGGGTGACAGGGGTCTCTCAGGTGAACGGGGTACCGGACCCTGTGACAGCCATGGTTCACCAGCCTCTCCACCTCGTTGCACAGCCGGCCAGAGTCCTGGGGTCAGGTTCCCTCCCTGCTGTGCCCCTGCCACCCGGGTGGGGAATCCCATCAGCACTCACTACCGCGGACACTCCAAAGGCACAACCACTCCGTGCGTCAGACCCGTGCATGGCCTGGTCCCCAACCGCCTACAGGGGAGGACCTATCCTCAAAGCAACCGGGCTCAGGCTCCACCTCCGTCCCCCTCGGGCCGGGTCTAAGTTTGGCAGGTCCTGCGTAGTGCCTGCCGAGCTCCTCTCTTCCTACGCCCTGAGCTAGGAGGTGGCGGTCACTGGGGAACCACTTGGGGACATTTCTCATTCCCTCGACCCTTTGGGGTCCTGGCTACTTAGTGGCCAGGAAAGCCAAGTTCGGAGGGGCGTGCAAAAGTGTCTGTACACTTCGCAGGCCCAGCTCTGGGTGAGGGGGCGTCACTCCTGGGAAGGGGGGACAGCGCCTTCACCCCAAATTCTCCCCCCACCATCCAGCTGCTGAGGAGGAAGAGCGGTCCTTGGGGTCGGAGTGGGCACTGTGGACCAGGCCTCCGCTCCTTCCCTCCTGGGTGTGCCCCGATTGGGAGACGCCCTGGGCTCGGGTGGCGCCACTCAGCGAAGCAGCTGTCCAGGCCCAGTTCTTGCGCGGCTCCGCTCTGGGAGAGAGGGAGGAGCGGGTCCTCACCAGGAGCAGAAGCGTCATCTAGCTGCCCAAAAGAGTTTAGCTCGGGCGCAGGGCAGGGAACGCCCCGGCTGCCCACTGTGATCGCCCACCCCGGAGTGCAGGGTCCTGGGTCCTGCGCTGGGCGGGCGCGGCCCCTCCGGGTCGAGGAAGCCTGGGGTCCCCTCAGACCAACCGGACCGGATCCCCACGGGGCACCCGAGGCAAGAGCGCCCTCCCGCCAGAGGCACCCGCGCCGGTGACAAGCGCGGGCAGATGCGGGGGGAAACTGAGGCCCGCTGGAGGTGCGCGCGCCGAGCCCGGATGGGGGGGCAGCCGGGAGCGCCCCGCCCCCAGCAGCCGCGACCCGGACCGCGCCGGCCCCGCCCGCGCGCGGCGTAAACAGCGCGGCTCCGTGCGCAGCGACGGGCGGGGCGCGGGGAGTAGGGGCGCAGGGAGGACCCGGACAGCGACCCGACCCCGACCCCGACCCTGGCCCGGCCCGATCTCGCCACAGGGACCGCGTCGCGCGAGGCCGCGTCCCCAGCACGCGCGGCGCCCACGGGACGGCGACGCCTCTGGCACCGGGCCCCCACGCGCCCCGCGCCCCGCGCCCACCTGCGCCGGCGGCCGCCCCGCCTTTGTTCTCTCCGCGGTCCGCGGAGGATCGCTGTGACGCAGCAGCGCCGCGCAGCGTGGCCGGCGCCATCTTCCCGTGTTTATCCCGCGCGCACGTGACGGCGGCTTCCGGGTCCCGTGACCGGGACAAAGGCGCGCGCGGGGCGGGGCGGGGCGGGCGCCTGTCGCATCGATCCACCCGGTCCGCCCTCGTGTCCTGCTCGGGATCGCGCCTGTCTCCTCGGTTTCCGGCCCAGCGCTGCGCGGCTGCGTGGGCAGAGCCCAGCCCGGTGACTGCGGGACTCTGCACCCTGGCTGCTCGCAGCGGGGGACGGGGACCCACGCTGCGCCCCACGGGGCGAATTCGCACTGAGTCTGAAACCAGCTGGTGCCCTCGGGCTTCCTCCCGTAGGAGCGCAGGAGTCATGCCCCGGTGACCCACGCACACTGTTCACAGCAGTGCGCTGCACCGGCCCAGTCCTGGAGTTGGCCTGGGTGCCCAGCCACTGAGGAAGGATGGAGCAAATGTGCTTACGCACAGTGAAGTCCTGCCTCACCATAAACAGGGGTACATTTTCCAGGCCAGTTGGCGCACGCCTGTGATCCCAGCACTCAGGAGGCTGAGGCAGGAGGCTTGCCGCAAGTTCCAGCCCAGCCTGGGCTACACAGTGAGTTCCAGCCGGCCTGAACTGCATCGCAAGACCCTGTCTCAACAGGATAAACTTGAGTCATGGCAGGAAAATGTATACACCTTAAGGCCATGATGTTAAGTGAACTCAATCGGACACCTGAGCTTAAGTATTACGTTGTTCCTGTTGGATGAGGAGCTCGAAATAGAATAAAGAGCAAAATAAAAGCCAGGAAACAGAAACATCAGCAGCTCTTTCGCAAAACGGAAGCGGACACCACGTAAAGACAAATACAAATGTTAAAAAGATCACTTGCTCAAGACAGAGCTGCACGGAGCAGACACTGCTCAAAGGTTCAAGTCCAGCCACGCTCACACAGCCTCGCAGTGCCCCCCCCCCCTTTCTGAAAGACGGGGCGCAGGAGCTGGGCTGCAGGTCCAGCTAGTCGAGGGGGTGGAGAGCGCCCCTTGCCGCAGTGCTGCTCTTGAAACCCAGGCATCTCCGTCCCACTGGACCTTGACGCCGCCCAGGGTCCTGGTGTCTTCGCCATCGTCCCATCTTGGGGACAGAAACCCCGACACACCTGCAACCTCCAGCAGAGGTTTGTTTGGTTTCGGGTTTCAGTCTGTGTCCCTTGCTCCCTGGTTCTGTCTAAGAGCTGTTCAGCCCGGGAACCATCTCCAGCCAGGGCCACCTCCGGCGATTGTACCCCTGCCTGATTCCACTGCAAGCTACATGGGCACTGGGTTGGCGCTGCCAGGTTTCACTGGGCCAGATGTGACTTTCTGATTTCTGTCGTAAGGTGAGCATAGCCCTGCCTGGCTTAGAGGTGCCTGAGTTGACAGGAATTCCACAATTGTGTCCAAAGGGAAGCACCTCTGGAACACAGTCTTAACTCACTCTGTAGCCCAAAATAACCTCGAACTAGCAGAAATCCTCCTGCCTCAGCCTCCCAAGTGCTAGAAATACATGTGTGTGCCACCACACCTGGCTAGATTGCATTTTTATTTCTGAGACTTCTCTTGGCATCTTGTTCCTTGAAGTCCAATCAGCCTACTCTCAGTGATAGCTCTGTGACTGTCGAAGTCCTAGGCACTGCTCAGGGGTGATGCTTGGGCCTTGTGTAAGGAAAACCAGGTACACAGGCAGTTACATAGGTGTCAAGGCTTATAGAAGAGGGTCTCCACCCCAAACCCTGTGTTTTGCATAAACAGACACTATTGCCTTTAAAACTTCACCTAACCAGGGTGATTCTGTTGCTCTTTTCCAGCCAGGCATGGTGCATACCCCTGTAATCCCAACACTCAGGAGGCTGAGGCAGGATGGTTGCTGCAAGTTCAAGGTCAGCCTGGGCTGCATAGCGAGACCTTGTTTCAAAACAGGAGTACCAAGCAAAAATAAGTAAATAGAAATAAAAGCAGCAGTGTTCTGCTGTGGCATGAGGGGCCAGCTTCCCTGTTCGCCTGTGAGAAGCAGTTTGTGTCTTCTGGTGATGATGGAGAAGTGTCCTTAATGGGAAACCCTTCTTGTTAGTTAATTAGGCCACTTTTCTAAGGACCATCTTCTCAGCTTCTTTCCAGCCCTGGATCAGGGGTAAAGAAACCACCATGAAGTCACAGAGGTGGCCCAGAATCCACTGTGTCTCTGGCAGCTGATGTTCCCCGGTTACCTCCAGGGGTCACAGTGCAGAGTGAGACACTGAGTTTAGACTGCAGAGAATGTGATACATTACATCGCGACTCTGTTCCACCTCCACGAGAACCGTGTGATTGACTGGGCCTGGTGGTGCTGGGCCAGGGTCACTCTGTCCATTGGGGCTCAGGGGTCCAGGCTGGTGGCTGTCGCTGTGACTCTTTCCTGGACCACCTGGTTCCCATGGGCCTGAGGAGGCAGATGTGTGCAACTGTCCAGTCATCGTGGAGCCTAGCACCAGTCACAGCCTACGCAAGTGCTGGTGCCAACGTGCACGGCCAGCAGGATTTTCGAAGGGAAACGGACACGGATATGGACAGAACAGGCAGCACAGTCGTGCTCGTGTGCAGGGTATGCTAAGTCTGCAAGGCTTTGGTTTCAGTTCTAGATCATGTAATTAAAATTGAACCTCAGGCTCGGCAGCCCCATCACTCAGAAGGCTGAGGTAGGAGGATCATCAAGAGTCTGAGGCCGGCCTGGACCAGGTCTTGAGATCAGGGTCAGCCTGCACTACACAGCGAGATGCTGGCTCAAGAAAAAGGGGGCTAGGTACGTAGCTGAGTGGCCCAGCGCCTTCCTGGCAAGCACAAGGTTGTGAGTTCAATTCCTAGCACTAAAAAAATCCTAAAAGAAAAAGAAAAAAGAGATGTTACCCCATGGAGGAGCAGCAGGCAGGAGATTTCTGTCCACTGTGTGTGGCAGAGAGGGCACTGTGGCTGCACATGTGGCTGTTGGAGGAGGCTGGATCTCTCCCTGCCCAAGTCTGCAGCGCTGAGTGGGACGGGCGTGGGAGTCCCTGGCAGGGGGTGGAAGCCTGGGTCTTTTTGGGGCCTTGGTTTTCCAGGAGGAAAGTAGGCAGCTGGGGGAGGGTGGCAGGGAGGGCCGAGGTGGCCCCCGCCTGGCTCATGTGCGTGTTCTGGGTGCATGTGCACACATGTGAGTGCACACCTGTGTGCATGTGCATCCTGAGCTTGGAGCGGCCTGGGCAGAGGGCGGAGCGGAGCCGGCACCCGATATCCCCTACACCACTGGACACCACCCCTGCTGCTCCCGCCTTGTGAGTTCAGAGGCTCCGATTCTGCCGCCCTCTAAGTCTGTCTGTCCATCTGCCGGCCACCCACTTTGTGTCTGCCCATCTCCTTCCCTCACTGTTTGTCCCTTCAGCTCCTCTCTCTCTCTCTCTCTTTTTTTTGTTTTGTCTTTTTCCTTTTTATCAGTACTGGGATCGAACTCACAACTACCTGCTTGCAAGGCAGGTGCTTATGCTGCTGAGCTAAATCCCCAGCCCCATGGCTCCACCTTTCTCATCCTCAGCCTCATTTGCACCCACTGTCCATCCCATTCATCTGTCCATTGCCCATCTGTTTGTCAAGCACATTGCCCTTCATAGTGCCGGCTATGTTGTGCTGCCATGGCCGCATAGCATGTCCTCAGATTGGAGGCCCTCAGATTGGGCAGAGCAAGGGCTCAGGCCAGGCCAGGTTGAGGCTCCCCACAGGCACAGGCTGGACTGGGTGGTGACATCTGGGACTGGCGTCCCCTCCCTCCATCTCTCTGTCCCTTACCTAAGCACCCTCTCCCCGGGCCTCACTGCCCCCAACTCGGGCAGCACCAGCTCTGGCACCCACATGGCCCCCCAGGGCCTTCAGGCAAATGGCTGGGTGGCACAGCACTAATCCTCTGGCCCCTCCCATCCCACCCAGTGTGCGGTGAGTGACAGTGCTCAAGGGACCTCTGTGTCTTCTGGGCCCGCAGTCCACAGAGATGGTCTTGTTTGGAGGTCTCGAGGAATTCCCTGCTCCTGCGGTGGGGACCATCTTTAGCAGGGATCGCTTTAAATTCCTGTAGGCACTGGGATTTGATTTGCTAAGCTCAACGCCTAGCATGTTTAACTCTTAAACTGTGCTGCACAAACCTGGCCCTTTAACCCCAGCTACTCAGGGAGGCTGAGGCAGGAGGGTTGTTTGAGCACAGGAGTTGGATCCTGTCTCCAAATATATGGAGAGAGACAGAGTGAGAGAGGACCACTCACCCGGGAAGAAAACGGAGGCCGGGAACCACCACAACGTTTTGAGCCACACTCTGTGCCTTGGGGACAGGAGCTAGGAGCTCCTGTGCCCCGCAGGAATGCAGGCACTTAGGCTTCCGGGACCAAAAGAAAAGGAAGCATTGGGGCTGGGGATTTAGCTCAGCGGCATAAGCGCCTGCCTTGCAAGCAGGCAGTCGTGAGTTCGATCCCCGGTACCCGATAAAAAAGAAAAAGAAGAAAAAAAAAAAAAAAAAGAAGGAAGCATTTTCTGTGAAGCTGAGGCAGGAAGAGCTCTAAGTTAGCCTAGCCTGTGCCACTGACTCACGGAGGGAGACCCCATCTCCGGGTAGATAATAAAAAGGGCCCGCTTGAATCCCCAGTGGCAGAAACGGATGGATGTCGTAGGGAGGCAGCCAGGCTGTGTGGGGGAGCTGCTCAGGCCTCTGGGGCACTGAGAAAGTCTGGGAACAAGAGACCAGGTCTGGCCGCACAGCCTAGGCCGGCCTTGACCTCACAGCGAGCCACCAGCCTCCGAGTGCTAGGGTCACAGCCCCATGCATTGCCATTCTGATTAAATTGAGCGCCACTGAGACGCTGCCGCTGTCCTCCTCTGAGGGCGGACCGCGATTCTCAGATCTGACCGAGTCCCGCCCCCGCCGCCGAGCTCGCGCCCCGTAGCTTTAGCCCGAGGAACCCGCGGTCGCCCCTGGGGGGCGATGTTGCGCTAGTTGAGAGTGCGCCGCCCCAGAAAACAACTGCGGCCGGGCCTCCAGCGCCTCAGGGTTCCGTGCCTTGAGCCGGCCACCCAGCCTTCGGGAGGCGTAGGCAGGGGGATCGGCACGAGTTTGAGCACAGCCTGGGATACTCAGTGAGTGCCAGGCCGGCCTGACTAGAGTCAGACTTCTGTCTCAAAAATACACACAAAAAATCTGCTAATGAACTTAGCTTTGGGGGAGCAAGCACTAGGGAGCCATAGCAGGGTTCTTGAGCAGAGGAGGTGCTGAGGAAGGACTGTCCCTTAGGTGCCACCCTCTGGACGTCACGGGCCAGTCTCTCCACTGGCTGCAGCCCTCATCTTGCTTCCTTGGCCTGTGCCCTTCTGCAGTGCTCAGAGTTGGTTATTCACGTGGCCACCTCCCACCTGCGAATACTCTGCCAGGGCCTGGACCAAAGCCGGTGCCCCTTGGAGAGGCAGGTGTCCTCATCACCTCTGCTTTACAGATGGATAGACTGAGGCAAGGGCGGTGTCGGGCAGGATACACACTCTAGAATTTACTGTCTCTCTACTGTGATACCAGCCCTCAGGAGGCCGAGGCAGGAGAATCGCCAAGAGTCTGGGCGACACAGCAAGACTATGTCTCCGATCCCCAAATAAAATAAATAAGAGTGAAATCACACCCCTCTTGCGTTGAGCACAAATTCTTTGTGAACTCAGAATACCGTGCCTGGAAGGGGAGAGGCCACCTGTTTACTCCCCGGGGGTGGCAACTAGGGCCAAGAAACTTCAAAAGGAAAATACATTTGTTTTAGGGATGATGTGGATTCACTTCACCGAGTCTCATTATATAGAATGTTCTGGAATTCACAAAGCTCCTCCTGCCTCAGCCTCCTGAGCGCTGGGATGAGAGTGTGCCACCTTGCCCAGCTCCATTGCTTAATTTGTGAGTAGCTGTGTTATTCTACCCCCCTTGCTGTGTGACTCACTGGGTTCTTTTATGAGGAAGACAGAAGGCGCATTCAACAACCTGTACCTTATAAATAGCTCTGCACAAATTAGGGATTGGTGGGAACTCCTAAGGAGACAGAAATAAACTGGGCTGTGCCGAAATGACTGCTTACTTATGACATGTGGGCAGGTTGTTTGGATAGGAGAGGCCAGGTCCTGGGGGTCACCCTCAGCCTTGTGGGTGAAGGAGCTGCAGGAGTCCCAGTCGGAAGAGTGTGGGTGGGGTCCCAGAGCCAGGCGGTGGTGTAGGAAGAAGACTACACAAACCAGGCTGGCGGGCAGCAGGTCAGGGCTCATGGAGGGACCTGGGGGAGCTCTGGAAAGTTCTTTTCAGTCCTTGCCGGAGGTGTGAAGAATGGTACTTAATGTTCATTTTACGTGTCAAGCACACGTTGCTTATTGCAGACAGGGTTATGGGCAGTGGTTTGTAAGCATTAAGCTGTTTGCCTATGCGCTGGCCAAAGACCCAGTCCCCGAACTGCCTCGATGGCCAGAATCAAACATTTCTAAAAAACCATTTTATGCAAGGTGTGGTGGTGCACACCTGTAACCCCAGCACTCAGGAGGCTGAGGCAGGAGGATCACCAAGAATTTGAGGCCAGCCTGGGCCACACAGCAAGAGCTGGTCTCAAAAAACAGAACAGAACAAAACAAAACAAAACAAAACAAGGCAGTGATGACCATTCCTGGCCAGAAAAGCCGGCCGCTGAGATAGGAAGGCCTCCTCGCTCCACCATCCAACCACAGCCAGCAGCAGGTACAGGGTCACTAATGCTGCCCAGTGTCTACCGGAGGGACACCTGAGGCCATCTTTCCACCCTAGACTTTTCTTTTTCCTTTTATTGCAGCAGGCACGTGGCCCCATAAACATGAGCTGTGATATCAGAAATTTATTTTTTAATGTTTATTTTACTGGTTTTTTTGTGATAGGCTTTTGCTATGGAGCCCAGGCTGGGCTTGAACTCCCGGCAATCCTCCTGCCTCAGCTTCCTGAGTGCTGGAATTTCTAACATGAGCCACCATGTTCAGCCTCACATTTAAAAGTTAGGAAATTTTTAACTCTTCTAAGAAAAAGTGGTAGAGTAGTTTTAAAGTGTCACTATTTACAACACCCTGGAAATTACATTCTTTGCAATTACTTAAGCTAATCAAATTTAATATATTACCTTAAAAGTTCAAGAAAAAGTATATTACACAACATCATTTAAGGGTGTGTAAAAATGTGTAAAACCATGTGTATAAAGAAAACTTCAGTGCTGGGTGTGGTGATACACCCTTGTAATCCCAGCACTTGGAAGGCTGAGGCAGGAGGATCACTGCAAATTTGAGGTCAGACAGGACTACATAGCGAGATGCCGTCTCAGCAAACTGACTGCATGACTGACTTGCACAGGTTTTGGGGTGGGGAAGCTGAGGCAGGGGGACACCAAATTTAAGGCGGGAGTGGGCAATTTAGCAAGACCTTAACTCAAAAACAAAAAGCCAAAGCCAAAACAAAGTAGACCAAAACAAACAAACAAACAACAAAAGCCAAAATCCAAAATCCAATAAACAAACCAAACAAATGGGTTTGGCTGTGGTGGCCTCCCTGGGTTCACCCCTGCCGATGGGCATGGGCGATGGGCTCTCAGTTACTTTTCTCATTGTTGAGCGGAGACACCGACACCCAGAGCAAAGGGAGGAGAGGTGAGTTTAGCCCAAGGCGGCTGAGGTTTCCGTCAGTAGTCAGCTGGCTCCAAGGCAGGGTGGCATCGCAGAGGAGAAACAGCTCACAGCCGGCAGGAGGCAGCAAAGCAGCGAGGGGTGACAACAGCGCTTTCTGTCCCCTCTGTGTCATCCAGGCTGCTGGGGCGGCAGCACTCACACTTCATCCCGGCATTGCACCAGGCATCCATCTCAGTGTCACGCAGTCTAGGCCCAGCCCCCCTGAAAGGCCCTGCCTGTGACTGCATGAGGCTTTGGGAGACATCAGGACACAAACCATAGCAGTGGGTGTGGTTGAAGTGGATCTTGAGGGGAGGAGAGTAGAGGAGATGAAACAGCCATTTCCTGCTGGGAATTTTCTGTGCTTATTAACTAGTGGTCACATTAGCTTAAATTCTAAATTTATGTTCATGGTAGATAAGGTGAAAGGTGTCTTTCTCTGAGAGCCTGCCAGGCAGTTTGACATGCTTGGTCTTTGAGAGCAGTTGGCTGAGGGAATTATTAGAAGCAGGGACTCAAGTGCCTAGAGCCACTTTGAAAACCCCTGCCTGTGACCATGTAATGCCTTGGGGGACGTCAGGGCACAGCCAGAAAAAAAGGAGGAAAGAAAACAAAAAAGACAGACAGACAGACAGACAGACAGACAGTGGACTCCCTGACCTCCCTGGCTGGCGAGGCTGCCCTGGCTCCTTCTCGTGCTCCTCTGGCCCTGGGTCAGGCTGGTAGAGGTCACCGTGCTCTGGGCACGGGCAGCACCTGGGACACTTCCTGTCCCCATGCTCCATCTGGGCAGGGACATCGTGATGGGCAGAGGGTGTTTGTCCACATTTGTGGTGGAGGCTTTGAGGTCAGGTTAAGCAAACTTCCTCTGGCAAATCAGCCCCTGTCCCTCTGAGGTCACTGCCTGTGCTGTCCCTCTGGGTCAGCCATTCATGGCACTTCCTGAGGCCACCCCATGATGAGGACCCTGGGGGTCTGGGTAGAGGGGTTCAGACATGTAACTACAGGGCCTGGGGGTACCTAGGTGCACATCCTGTGGGTCCCCAAGGCCTCCGTGTGTCCATGTGAGCCCAGCAAGGTTGCTACCCCAGGGGAGGACACAGCATTGGCATATTCACCACATGACTGCCCTGGATGGAGCCTAGAATGAGTCCCAGGAGGCCAGGCATGGTGGCACACACCTGTCATTGCAGCTCTCTGGAAGCTGAGGCAGGAGGATCACTGTGAGTTTGAGGCTATATCAAGACACTGGCTCAAAAGTCAAAGCCAAACCATAAGTACAAAGTCTGTGCATGTGCATGTGTGTGTGTGTGTGTGTGTAACTGTGTGTGTGTAAATGTGTCTGAGTGTGTGCCAGTGTGTCTGAGTGTGAGTGTATGTTACCACTGAGTCACCTCCCCAGACCCTTTTCATTCTGTTACTTCATCTTGAGACAGAGACTTGCTAAGTTGCCTTGGGGACACTCCTGCTCAAGGTCCTGAGAAGCTGGGATGACAGGCATGGGGCGTGTGCCGCGTGCTTCGTGCCCTGCACTGGGATGCGTTTATTGACGCCCCCTCTCTCTCCCTGCCTGTCCTCAGTGAGCCCCTCGCCTCTGAGAGGTCCATGAGGCTGAGCAAGGGGGCTTGGTCCCCTTGCAGGATTAGAGGGGGCGCACGGGCTCTGGAAGGATGGAGTGCACCACAGTTGTCATGGGAACGCACCTCCCCAGTCCATTTGCATGGAGCAGTGCAGTCAGACCTGACCCAGCCAGACAGGTGCTGGGCGGGCGGTGGCTTTCCTGGGGAAGGAAGGTGCCTCCCCCTAAGGTGAAACACAGCTCGCTGCCGCTTCCGAGAAACAGAATTAAATCCCCCCACGGCAGGGAAATGCTTAGGCAAAGCTTCTGTAGTCAAAACGCCTGTAGTGGAAAAGTAACAGGCGTAATTTAATAAAAGCCTGACAGTTATCGAGCAAGCTTTGTGCTTTGGGAGACAGGGTCTCATAGGTAGCCCAGGCGGGCCTCACACTTGTTGAGATCCTCCTGCTTTAGCCTTCAAGTACGGGGTTACAGGCTCCAGAAACTACGTGCGCGTGGAGGGTGTGAACGGCTGTCACTCCTGGATGGGATACTGCTGGCTTAGGGGCTTCTTCCTGCTTTCTCTGCAGCAGCATCTCTGGAAGGATAGTGTCAGAGCCAGCCACAGACCTCGGAAAACGGGGGGCGGTCCCAGTGCAGCCTGGCAGGTACCCAAAGATCTGAGTGACCCGGCCACCTTGGAAAAGCCTGGCCTGCCCCTGCTCTGTGTTCTGAGTTCTCTCCACAGATATCTGAAGATGAGACACCCCTGCCTCAGCCTGGCATAATAGTCATCTTAATTTTTAATTTTTTGAGACAGGGTCTCAGGATGCAGCCAAGGCTGGGTTAGACCTCATGCTGATCCTCCTGCCTCAGCCTCCTGAGTCCTGGGATTACAGGTGTGTACCGCCATGCTCAGCCTCCCTTCCTCTCTTAACCTCTGTCACCATTTCTAGAATTCACTCTTGGATCTGTCAGATTTCAGACAGCCCCAGGGTGGGGGGCTCTATTCCCCTCCATCAGGAACAGCAAGTCAGTGCTTCCTTCTGGGACAGCCCGGGATGTGGAAACCACTTTTCCTATGAACCACGACCTCCCTGAAGACCCACGGGGCCCTGCAGGTCCCTGGCCGCAGAGCAAAGCTGCCCTGGGTCTCGGGTCCTTTGTCACTGGAGGTCTCGGGTGGGGTCTCTTCCCAGCGTGCTCAGGGCCTGCTGGTCAGCTGAGCACTCTGGGAGCCCCACGCGCGGATCTGCCCTGAGTGCACGTGACCTGGACCCCTTCAGGCCTGAGGACACCGAAGTCAGAGGTCTCTGGGGATGTCAGCTATACCCAGAAACCTCTACCCCGTCCTGAGCCTGTGGCCACCTGGAGTGCAGCAGAGGCCAAGCTATGTGCCTGGGACCCCATGGACCGAGCTGGTCTCTCCTGGGAAGGACACTGGCTCTTGCTGGGAGGACTCCACAATGAGGACACCTGGGCTGCGAGGATGGGTGCCTGGACCCCAGCCCAGCGGCAGGTCCTTGAGAGCCAGCCTCTGGCTGTGCTGTTGACCTACCTATCTGCACCCCCATTCCAGCGTCCAGTGCGCCACCAGTTACCTGACCCTTCCCATCCTCTGGGTTCCCATGAATGGTTTCTCCCCTGTAAATCTGTGCTTTGGTTGTAATTTTCATTACTACTTGGTGGCATATTCCTGTAATCCCAGTACTCAGGAGGCTGAGGCAGGAGGGTCACCTAGAGTGTGAGGTCAGCCTGAATTACACAGGAATTTCAAGGCTGTCTGGACAGCAAAACCCTGTCCCAAAAACAAAAACACAGAAAGAACAAAAAAGTCCATTATTGCTAAAAGCAAGTATCAAAGATACCCAGAGACAGTCAAAGGGCTAAGATGTTCTTCTGCTATAATTTTATGTAATTTGGGCCAGGGATTTAGCTCAGCAGTACAAGAGCCGGGTTGTGAGTTCAACACCCAGTAGCAGAAAAAAAAAAGTATATAACTTAAAGCTCACGCCCAATAATTAATAACAAAAAATAATGTTAAATAAACGCAGGAGAGCATTGTCTGTGACTGACCCTTGGCTTTTTTGTTTTTTGAGACAGGGTCTTGTCATGTAGTCTAGCCTGGCTTCAAATTCACTGGGATCCTCCTGCCTCAACCTCCCAAGTGTTGGGATGACAGGTGTGCGCCACCACGCCCTGTTTGGGCTCATTTTTTGTACCAGGGTCCCACAGACCAAACCAAAGAATCAAAACAGAGTCACTAATGCAAAATACAGTCCCTGTCACCAGGCTGAGCCCAGCCCTTCTCTGAGATTGGAGAGCCGCAGGGCAGCTTTCCAGAGCCCCCTCCTCCTCTTTAATCCCCCTCAGAAGTCGCTCCCCAGTTATTTCCTAGTGTCTTGTCTCCTTGCCCCCTACCCACTTTCTGTTTTTGTCCTCAGCCCTTTTGTGTTGTAAAAACTAACCTGTAATCCCTGCCCGCCATCGGGCTGAGGTGGTCAGTGCTACTCAAGTCCAGGGATTTGAGACCAGTGTGGGCAGGCTGGAAAGATCCCAGGCCCAGTCTCAAGAAAAGAAAAGAAAAGAAAAGAAAAGAAAAGAAAAGAAAAGAAAAGAAAAGAAAAGAAAAGAGCCGGGTACCATGCCTGGAACCCCAGCCCTTGGGAGGCTGAGGCAGGAGGATTGCCCTACGTACGTTTGAGGCCAAAGCGGACTGCACAGTGAGCTCAAGGCCAGCCTGAACTGCATAGCAAGACCTTGCCTCAGAAAACAAAACAACAGCCACTTCCCTTGTGGTTGGGACGAGTGCCTGACACCCCCCACGGGCTGGAAGGCTCCTTAGCACCCTCACAACCTTAGTTATGAGCCCAAACTTTCAAGGTGCCCACGTCAGGCTTCCGGCCCCCACTCCAGCAGCAGAGCGGAGTTCGGGTTCACAACCCAGTGCTCAGAGCCTGCCCTTCACCCAGCTGGGCAGTAGGTTTGCACAGAAGAAAGATGCTTGTACCTGGGGAGGCTGAGGCAGAAAGACTGCAGATTGAGCCCACTTTGGGCTACTTGGTGAGACCCTAACCCTAACCCTCCTGCCCGAGGGGGCTGCTGGTCAGGCACTGAACACTCCTGGGCCAAACTAGAAACAAGGGTACTGGGTTGGGTTCCTGCCACCCGCAAGCTGACCACGCCCCTTAGGACTTCCGGCCTTGCCCTGTTGCTGACGGCTGGGGAAGACTGATGACGCCAGAGACCGTCACCCCATCCTGCCACCAGCAGCTGAGTCAGTGAGGCCTGGGGGCCCTGCAGACCCCAGCGCTGCTTGCCAGGGTGTTTCCTGGGAGGAGCCCTGGCGCCAGCACTCCGTTATTCTCTGCCAACGACCGAAGGCGCGCGTGTGGGAGAAAGTGGGTCACGCGGGGACAGATGGCCAGGTTGCTCCCCCTCACCCTGGCCCTGCTGTAACCACTCGGCAGCTTGGCTTTGGCCTGAGATGCAGCCCGGGAAACCAACGCACCTGCTGCCCCGCGGTGCAGCTAGGAGCTCGCTGGGTGTGCGCGCCGGGCCGTGAGGGTCCCACTCCTCCAGGGGCGCACAGCGATCGTCATGGATCGGGCCAGGCCACCCCAACCCCCGCTGTATTGTTCCTGATGGCTCTCAGGCAACGTAGGGCGATACAGGACACCTGGCCTGCACCCCAGCCGCCCGGGGCTGTCATATGGCAGAGGAGCCGGAATCTCTCGCCCGCTGTGACGGAGGCCGAGTCAGGAAAGCACGGCAGCGACAGCGCGCTGGGGTGCAGCCCTGTCCCGGCTCACAGGGTGGCCAGTGTCCAGTGTCGCGGCCACCGCCGCCCCGGGCCCTCGCAGGCAAAACACCTGCGGGGGGGCTTGGGGTCCTGGAAGCCCAGCACCCCAGTGCAGGGGCAACAGCAGCCGCGTGAGCGGCGACGATGCCCCTCACCGGGCGCCTGACAAGCACCGGCGGCTTCACTCTGATCATCTCTTTATCCCTAACCCAGAAGCCAAGTTCAAGAGGCCCAGTAACCGGCCTTAGTTAGCAATAGGACGATGTTTACTTTGTGCGACGGGGGTCTCACTTCGGAGCCCAGGCTGGTCTCCAAGCTGGGGCGATCCTCTTGCCTCGGCCTCTGGAGTGCCGGGATGCCAGGCGTGCGCCCCCACGCCTGGGCGATGTTTATAACTGGGTGCTGATGGCTAAGTCCTCCAGGAAGCGCACCGGCAGCTCACACAGTGGTGCGACGCTGTCCTTGCAGAGGCACCAGCCAGGGCCCCCGGCCCCGGGCCCCGGCCCAGCCACGGGTCTGAGGCGCAGCAGAGGGCTGGTTGGGAACGCTGGGAAATTCCGCCCGCACTCGCTAGGCTCCCTAACGCGTTTACTCCACCCTGCCACGTTCCCTAGCTTCAGCGCCTGACGCAGGGTCCCTGGCCCCGAGGGCCCCCAGGCGGCGCTGGCAGGGATGCTTCCCAGGCGGAAGACAGCGCCAGGTCTGGCGAGATGGGGCTGCGGGGGCGGGCGGGCTGCTTCCTGTGGAAAGTCACAGCGTCCGCGCTGCGCGGACCCCACCACAGGGAGGCGCCCGGGCCGCTGGAACTCCAGGCTCTGGAGACCCTCCTGCCTCAGCCTCCCAGGCGCTGGCTGCAGCCTGGCACAGTCGTTCTAGAAGCCCTGCAGGGAGATCCGGCGCGCGCTCCCGCTCCCACCCAGCAGCACGCGGCGGGGAGCAGAGGAGACCCCCGGTCGGGGTGCCCCCGCAGCCCGGGGATGGGGATTCCCGACCCGGGGGTGCAGGCTGATGGTTCCGGAGGAAAGAACGGAGGAAGCGCCCGGCCCGTCTGCCCCGCGGGCTCGCACACGGAACCCGCCCCGCCCCAGCCGTGGCCCCTGAGCGAGCAGGAGCTGCGCCTTTCCGTCCTCTCCGCCGCCCGGTCCACGTCTCCGCCCCAGCGCCCCGCCGCGTGGGCTCCAAGCACGTGGCGGGGCGGGGCCATAAAATGGGCGTGGTTACAGGGCGTGGTCACAAGAACGGGGCGGGGCCATGGGCGAGACCGGGCTATCGGTAGGGCGGGGGTGTGGGTGTGGCCTATGGGCGGGGCGGGGCGAGCGGGGAGGAGGGGGCGCGGGCCGCCCCGAGCCCGGGCCCCGCTGACGTAGGCGCGAGTCCGCGCGGCGGCCGAGGCGGCGGAGGCGGTGCCGCCCATGCAGAGGCGAGGGCCGGGGTGCGAGCGCCAGGAGAGGCGCCCACTCGGCCGCGCGGCGGGGTTGTGCTTGGGGCGGGCTCCGGGGCGGTGACAGCGCGCGGCCCACGTGCGCGATCTCCGGGGGGCGGGGCAGGCGCGGCGTCGGGGCCTGGCCCAGCTCCGCAGTCCCCGGCCCGGTCCGGCCCGGCTCGGTCCCTCCGCCATGGCTGCCCGCCTGCTGCGCGCCGCGGTGCTTGGGCCGCCGGGCTCAGGCAAGGGCACCGTGAGCCAGCGCGTTGCGCACAGCTTCGGCCTGCAGCACCTGTCCAGCGGCCGCTTCCTGCGCGACAGCCTGCGCGCCGGCTCCGGTGAGCCCGCCGGGGGTCTCCGGGGAGTCGGGGGCGGCGGCCGGGGTCCACGGGTGCCGCGGCGGCCGAGCCCTCGGGGTGGCGGGTCGTCCCGGGGTGGCCGGGCGGGGGCGCAGCGTTCCGCTCGCCGGCCGCCGAGTCCTACGTGCCGGGGCGCATGCAGGCTCGCGGGTGGGGCGGCAGGAACGAGGCGGGGACGCGGTGGGGGCAGAGTCGCCCTACCTGGTCCCTCTTTCACCCGGGCTCGGGGGCCCCCGGCCTGCCCTTAGGGGTGCGCGCCCACCTGTGGGAGTCCGCGGCCGCGGGGACCTGGGCGCGACCTCTTGCGTTCTAGGGCACGGTGCAAAGCCGCTGGCGAGGAGAGGCCAGGAGACGTCGTGGCCCTTCAGGCCGACCGTCCCCAGCACCCCAGTCCTGTCGGGGTGGACGTCCGCAGAGTCCTTGCTTCCTGCCAGCCCCCTCCCCCTCCCGTTGTTTGTGCCCTTCGGCCCTACAGGTGCGCGGCCCACGCATGGGACAAGCTCATCACCCCACCCACTGCATGCCAAGGAGGACGGGGAGCAGGGCACAGGGGAGTGTTGACTCGCACTCTGGACACGGGACAGGGTGACAGCACCGTCCCCTCCTGTTTTAGGTTCTGCCCTCCTCTTGTTTCACATTGTTTGGCGCGGGCTAGGGGGCGCCTCCTGCAGGATTTTTGACCACACTGTATTTGAGCCCCTTATATTCTTTCCTTTCCCCTCCCAGGGATAGGAACTTTTGTTTTCTGTTCAACTGGTGATTGAACCTAGGGCCTTTGCAGGGAGTCGCATGCTCCGCTCTTTTTGTTTTCGAGACAGGTTCTCACTAAGTCACTAAGCTCATGCTGGCCTTGAACTTGCCATCTACCTGCCTCAGCCTCCGAGTGTTGGGATCCCAGGCCTGTGGGTCACTGGGGGGAGCGCTTTCACAGCTGGTGTCGAAGCAGGAGTCTACATTGCCCATTCCTGGCCCCTCCTTCCACCACCCCACCCTGGTTCACGGGGAGGGGTGGCAGAGGGGGCTGGGCCTGGTATCATCCCCTCTGTATTTGGTGTGGTCTGAGCTGCCTGAAGGTCTGGGGTGGAGACAGCAGTGAGGACCAGGCTGGAGAGACCCTCCGAGTGGCCTTGGCACTCGGTTCTCTGGCGGCCTGCAGCGTTCCCTGTGGACCTGGCCCCTTTCATGGGGGTGTGGGATGCTCATTCCTGCGCTGAGCCTTTGTGAACTGTCCGCTGCTGTTTTCAATCCATCGTTTTCAAAAGCCTTCCCTGCCCTGACTGTTTCTCTGCTTCTTGGTGCCACCATCCAGCAGTCCCCAGCCTCACTTCCCGGGTCTGAGCAATGTGAAAGTGCAAGTTTTTCTTTTTCTTTTTCCTTTGGCAACCAAGTACCTCTCACTGAACCGATTTCCAAATATTACCCAGTGAAGAGGGGCAGTGGTGGCAGGCCGTTGCGGGCGGGCAGGCGGGCGGCTGGCTTCCGGCCCGGGCTGAGCGCTGCCCAGTGCCCTGCCACCCGCACTGGGGGCTGGCGCCCGGCTGCCCAGAGGAAGGAGGCTCCTGGCACCCTGCTGTCCTGCAGCCGCTGCCCAGTGACAGCCGCCCTTGCAGAAGGGCCGCTCCGGCGTCCCTGCTCGCTCATCTCTTCCATCAGTGCACACTTTGTTTAATTTTATTTTTGTTTGCAGTACGGGAGACTGAACCGGGGCCTTTGCACTGACCTGCCTCTCCAGCCCTTCTGCTTGCAGACTGGCATCTGGCAAACTGCCTGGGCTCACAGCCTGCATCACAGAGCCTTTTTGTTTTTGTTTTTATTTTTGAGGTTATATAGTCCAGGTTGGCCTAGAAATTGTGATCCTCCTGCCTCAGCCTCCCGATGCTGGGAAGACAAGCTTGTGCTACCAAAGCCTGGCCAGATCCCAAATCCTGTCTCATTTCTGTAGAAGTTAGCCTGTACAGTGGTATGTTCTGTTCCTCCAGCTCAAATGGGAGGCAGTTTGTGTTTGCAGTGGATCTGGACCAGCGCCTTGATGCCTGGGGCTCTGCAGGCCCAAGTTTATGGAAGGTTCCGGCCCCACCCTGCCTGCCCTGCCGGGTCTTTGGCCTGAGATCTTTTCCTCTGCTGCTCAAGGCAATACCCAGAGAGCTGCCTCCCCTTGCCAGTGGCTGGGAGGTTAGTCTTTTTCTGTGGGTGTGTGTATGGGTGTGAGATGAGCGTCTGCACATACAGGGTGCCCTGCAGCCTATTAAAGGTTTCTTTTTTTTTGGTACCAGGGATCGAATTCATGATCTTGTGCCTGCTAGGCAGGTGCTTATGCCGCTGAACTAAATCCCAACCCCCATTAAAGATTTTAAACCAGGTGTGATAGTGCATGCCTATCATCCCAGCACTTGGGAGGCTGAGGCAGAAGGATCGGCCCAAGGTCAAGGTTTATGTAATGAGCTCAAAGCTAGTCTGGACTACACTGCAAGACCCTGCCTTAAAAAATCCTTTTTTGACAGTGGTTGCTTTTTTGCTAGGGCTGCCCTGAAGGCTGGAGAAGCCTGCTGAAGGAGGAATTACAGTCATGTTGTTCTGCGGAGGTTCTGTCTCAAGCACAGGAAGCTTGGCCAGTTTCCACTTGGAATCATCTTGGCCTTGGCTGCGAGGGACGATATTCAAGAACAAACCTGTTTCTGCCCCTAATTAATATTAACCACAGCCTTGCTGGTTCGGCAGCAGGGACTCGTGGGTCCAATTAGATGGGGGCGGAGCTGCTCTGGAAAAAGGACCTGGTTCAAAGGCCTCAGTGTTGGGTCTTCATTGAGTGTGGACACGTGTTTTACATAAGCAGGACAGT
The DNA here is from genome assembly GCF_034190915.1 of Cavia porcellus. Classification (NCBI taxonomy): domain Eukaryota; kingdom Metazoa; phylum Chordata; class Mammalia; order Rodentia; family Caviidae; genus Cavia; species Cavia porcellus. The sequence continues at coordinate 163,283,125 of NW_026947484.1, read as the reverse complement.
TTCTGAGGACCAACTCGGGGAGAGGGTTATGATACATCACATGTACTAGGCACGAGAGTCAGAGGTCTGCGCCGCGTCCAAATCTGCTTTATCACTAAGACTTATCTCTGCGTGCGGGAGGCTGAGGCAGGAGCATCTGCTGTGAATTCGAGGCCTGAACCACAGAGCAAGGCCCGTCTCAAGAACAACAAAAAGCAAAATAAAACCTAAGGCTGAGAGAGGCCTGCTCTCTGGCTAAACAGAGAGGGTTCGTGGTGGCCATGCAGTCCGGGTGCTGCAGAGCTGTGGTTGGAGGTGTGGTCTCGCTCAGGCTCCACACTGAAGCTGACTGGAGGGGCCTGGTGGACCCCTGCAGTGTCCAGCCACACTTTGGCACCGACAATTAACCAGGCCTTCTGCATATGGAGGTCCATGAGAGCAGCGATCCTACGAGTTTGGGAAGGGTCAGAACCTGGAGTGGGGGAGTGCCAGCCCCGGGAAGCTGAAAGTTGACTTCCTCCTGCCTCAGCCTCCCAGAGTGTTGTGGTTAGAGGCATGCAGGGTTGCACCTGGCCTGCATACTGTGAGTTTCCAAGGGCAGCATCCTGCTGACTGCTCTAAGTCCTGGTCTGAGCCACTGAGTAGCGCCTTCCCCGGGCTCCCGAGGGCGCGTCTGTGACACCCGGTCCCCGCCAGGTGATTCCCTCAGCAGGTGAAGCTTTTCAGGAGCATAAGTGGTCTAAGCGGCTTTTGGGGCTCCCCTCACCTCTGCCCTAGCTGTTTGCCCTCCGCCAGGCCCACAGTTCCGTAGCAGAGGTATCCATGCGTGCAGGGCCACAGGGAGGCAGATGTCCCCTGTAAGCAGTGCCCCCCCTTGAGGCCCAGCCAGCACTAGCTGCCCCTCGGTTGCATGCTGATCCACACTGTCAGGCAGCAGGCATCCGCTGGTTTCTAGCTTTCAGCACTTGGTGATGACACTGACCAGTGGCCAGCGTCCTGTGACTGCTGGGATGGCTCCAGGCCTGGTGGGGCGGTTAGCTCTGGCCCATGACATTTGTGCTAGCTATGTTTAAAAATTTTTTTATGATCCTTAAAATTTTTTCAAAATTTTTTTTTTGAAGAGAATAAAACCAAGCTAAATAAAACAGAATAGAGCCAATCAAAGCAGAGCGGTGAATATGATACAGGATTTCAAAACAAGAGAGTAGGAAATCAGCAGTGGCTACCGTTCCATCAGATACAGTAATAAAACCAGACAAAACAATAGTGAAAAGATGCAGGGCCCCAAAACAAGGGTTAGGGAACTCTCAGTGGCTGCCGCCCTCCCTGTTCAGACGCTGCCCCCTTCACTTTCATAGCATCTGTACATTTTGGAGCCCATGAACTCCTCTGCCTGTTATGCTGGGGAGACGGTGCTCACCTGTGTGAGTACCAGCTGTTTCATCCCAGAGCGTGGCCACAAGTTGTACCCGTTCACCTATAGGAGCCTCAGCGTCATCCTCCTTCGTGGCCAAGAGGCTTTCCACCTCGTAAAAATGCCGAGTCTTCCTGGCTCTGCGGTTGGGGGCAGCTGCTGCTTTTTTCCGGTTCCCTGTTGCACAGAGCGTTGTCTTCTCCCCTTTGACTTTCAGTCTATGAATTTCCCTTTGCGTTAAATGTACCTTCTATGCTGCATATTGATGGATCCTGTCTCCTGATCCGCTCTGTGTTTCTTTTTATTGGTTAACTGAAGCCTCTACATTAATGGTTGTGGCCAATATGCACTCGCTCGTCTCTACCTGCTGTTGGCTACCTGCTTTCCCTCCATTCAGTGGTCTGCCCTCTTCAAGGAGCCCCCTCTGCTGCTGTGGTCATTTCTATCTCCCTCTAGAATGTCCTTCAGTGCTCTGTAGGGTGGGTTTGGTGGTCATGGATTCCTTCAATTGTTCTTTGTCATGGAAGCGTCTTACTCCCCATCTGTTTTGAAAGATAGCTTTGCAGGGTATGTCAGTCTAGGTTGGAAGTTGTTTCCTTTCAGGACTTGCAGTATTTCACTCCAAGCTCTTGTTGACCTGCTGGTCTGTGTTGAGAAGTCTGCCGTGATTCTGTTAGGCTTTCCTTTACACTGATCTGTTCCTTCTCCCTAACAGCTTTCGATATTCTGTTCTTGTGCTGAATTTCTAGGGTCTTGATGATTATGTCTGGGCACAGATCTGTTTTGGTTTTGGCTGGCTGGAGTTCTGTGTGCCTCACTTACCTGTATGTCAGGTCCTTTGCCCATGCTTGGGAAGTTTCCTGCTATTCTTTTGATGTCATTTGTGTTGACCCCTGCTTTTGTGCTGACACCTAATAGTCTTAAATTATTTTTCTTTGCGTCATCTTGCAGCCATTGAATTGTTATTTCTGGTTCCTTGTTATTTTTAAGAGAGCTTTCCTTTCGAGATTGCTAGCTGTAACCCTGTCTTGATAGTCTGAAAGTCTGTCTTCAGTTTCTTTCAAGTGGTTTTTTCGGCTTTCAATGGAGTTTTTAATTTCCTGTATGTCTCTCTGAATCCTTTCATGCATTCTCAGTCTTTCACATGTTGTTCATTGAAGGTTTCCCTCATGTTCCTGTGCTCCTCTATTTGTTTTTACCCGCGTCGTCTTTAGATGCGCTCAGCGGTGCCTTCATTATGTTTCTCTCGCCCTCTTTCCCTGAGATCCGTCTGAGCTCATTTCTTCCACAGCTTTCTGAAGCTGTCTCTTTACCTCAGTCACCCCGCTTCAGAAACTCCTGTCTCTTCCATGTTTACATCTCCTGGACTTGTTCCCTGTGGGCTGGAGGCCAGAGACTGCCTGTTGTTCCTTCGTCTTGACATTTTTCTGGGTTCCTCTGGACAAGCGAGTTGTGGTGTCCCAGGTGCTTTCCACATTGGCTGTGATTTCTCTGAGGCGTGGCTGGCTGGTTCTCCCGGCCATGCTGGCTACGGGTACCGCATAGTGGTCTGTGTGTGTGTGTGTGGGGGGGGGGGGGTTGGCTGCTGCTTCTCTTTATGGTCCTTTTGAGTCAGGGTCTTGCTGTGTGACCCAGCCTGACCTTGAACTCACAGTGACCCTCATGCCTCAGTCTCCTGAGTGCTGGAATGACAGATGTGCACCAGCATGCCTGGGTTGGAGCACAAGTGTTTGATTTTGATGAAACCAATTGGTCTGTTTTTTTCTTTGGTGCCTTGGGCTTTTGATGCCATAGCTGAAAAACTGTTTCCTAATTCCAGGTGAAGTCATCAGTCAGTTATCAGTGATTGTGTGGAAGTTTCTAGAATCTGACTAGGACTAAAAATAGTGTCATAGTTTCAGCAGAAAAGTGGGTAGATGTTTAACATAACACTTGCAAAATCTGTTTTTCCAAGAGTTAATAAGAGTAAGAAATGGTCTCTGCCTTGAAAGAATTTACAAAGTAAAATATGCACTCAATTTCTTTCTTTCTTTCTTTTTTTTTTTGGTACCGGGGATTGAACTCATGACCTAGAGCTTGCCAGGCAGGTGCTTACACCACTGAGCTAAATCCCCAGCCCTGCACTCAATTTCTTACAAGGCTTTTGTTGGGTTGTTTGTGTTGTATTAATATTTGTTTGTTGATGTTTTGGGACAGAGTCTCACTTTGTAGTTCATGCTGGCCTTGAGCTCAGGATCCTCCTGCCTCAGCCTCCCGAGTGTGGTGGCACACAGGTGGGTGCCACCACTCTTGTGCTTCTTAAGCAGCGTGGTTCGGATTGGGGCAGTTCCTCTTGTCTGATGGGATAGGTTTCTCTAAGGCCTGTGAGGCGCTGAGCTGCTGCTGCGTCTGACTGGGACATTTTGCTTTGTTTTCCTAGATTTTAACCAGGGGTTCCTTTACCCTGCCTCTTGCTAAGAAAAGCATAGTCTGTAGAATTACAAAGCGCGGGTCACACGAGCCTGGGCCCCCAGCTTCTTTACGTGGTAGCTGTAAACACCACCTCCTGCCATCAGTTTTTCTGAAAGGCTAAACAAGGTTTCTACTCTCATGAACCCCAGCAGTCGAGCTTCTGAAGGAATCAAGTCTGCGGTGTAGGCTGAATGTCTGATCTCCTCTGCGGGCAGCTCCAGGTTTCGTTGTGCTTTCTCAGGGCTTCAGGGAGGCACTGTGAGGGCTTGTTCTTGTCTGTGTCCTGCCGTCGATGTCCAGGGTGGCCTTGTGTCGCCACCTGCTGCGGTGGCCACTGCCTCATCCAGCTTTGAGTGCCTGGAGGTTTTTCCCTTCTGCTGTGTCAGGGCTGCACCTCTGCCACCATGTGAGTGTGTGTGTGTGTGTGTGTGTGTGTGTGTGTGTGTGTTTGAGAGTGTGTGTGTGTCTGGACTTGGGCCACAGGCACGACCTTCAGTCCCAGGCTGTGGACAGTGAAGGCAGTGTCCAGGTGGCACTGGGTCAGCTGAAGTTGTTGTGTTTCTCCCAGGAGGAGCCTGAAGCCCCTCAGATCTGGGTTCACATTCTACCCTGGCTGGCCTGGGTGGGGGGGTCCTGTTCCCTGGGTGCAGGCCGGGAGCTCCTGAGACAATGGCTGATGTTTGGGGACCGAGGAGGGGTGTACTGGTCAATAAGTGTGCACAACCACACTGGCCTTTAATCCTCAGATTAGAGGCAGGGAGATACGAATTGTACTTTGCATAAACTTGGGTTTCCACCACGGTTAGAGACCGTTTTTCTCCTATTTACCTTCCGTGTTGGTACGGAGGACAGGTTCCAGCAGCCTTGGCTGCCAGGACACAATCCGACTCCGCCCCAGCCTGACCCTGGACCATGAGCCGAGGTCCCCTCTCCTCGCTGGGGTCTCAGTCCTGGGGTGATGGAGGGCACAGAGGCAGTGGGACTGAGCTCATCTTTTCAAGGCTTTGGAAACCCTCCATGTGCCCTCCTGCCGCTTTCTTCAGCAAAAGCTTGCAGGTCTCTGTAGCTTGGGGTTTGAACTTTTTTTTTTTTTTTTTTTTTTCCTTGTACCAGGGATCAAACTCACGACCACGCACTTGCAAGCAGGCGCTTATGCCGCTGAGCTAAATCCCCAGCCCCGTAGCTTGGGGTTTATGAGAAGACTCTCAAGGGGAAGCTTGTCTGCCTGATGGAGACTGAAGGAGAGGCAGCTGGCCCAGCACTTGGGAGGCTGAGGCAGAAGGATCTCCATGTGTTGGAGGCCAGCTAGGGGTTGAGAGTGCATTCAAGGCCAGACTGGAACTATAGTGACGCCCTGTCTCAAAACACCAAGAGAGAGACAGACAGAGACAGGATGGCAGGGTCTCGGCAGCCTTCCCCGAGAGGATGCCCTGAGCCTCACCTGCCGGTCTGAGCCATGACTCACCGTGTTTGGCGTGTTCTGTGGGTGTTAAGATCATCAGCTTCGGGGCGTACACGCCACTGCTTGCAGGGAGGGCTCTTTCCTTGTCAGAGCCCCGGCTTGAGCTCCAGGAGTGTGGAGGCAGTGACCTTTCCTAGCCGGGAGGGGAGCAGGGTTCTGACACTTGCTGGCTGATAGCTGCCCTGCTGGGTTGGTCATCTTTGTCCTCCATAGTCAGAGCTCGCTGAGGGAGGGGCTGGCCTGCACTCAGGGGCCATGCTGCTGCACTGCAGTCTGAGTCTTTGGAGAGCAGTCTCACTGTGTGGCCCAGGCCGGCCCCTTATCCATAGTGATCCTCCTGCCTTAGCCTACTGTGTGTTGCACCTGTGGGAAGTATGTGGAGGTGGCAGGCAAAAGAGGGAATGGTGCCCAGGGCTGTGGGTGCCTGGCTTGGGAGAAGGTGGCCGGAGCCACTTGCTCTTGGCACTGGACACTGCCCTGGGCCTGAGCGAGGTCCCACATCCCCTCGGGGCTGACGGTGCAGCCTCATCCGAGCTGCACACAGTTGTGTCCCCACCATCCCCAAGGCAGGCAGCCACTGGGTTCTGCTTCCAGGGGGCTCAGTGGCTGGGGATGGGGGGCAGCATGGCACTTTGGTCAGGGAAAGGGGCAGTGGTGCTGGCACCCAGAGTTTGAGCCTCGGCCCTGCCGCTGATGGACTCACATTAGTGAGGCTAAGTGAGTTCAGTTGTGCTCTGAGGATGGGCATGGCACCCAGAACCCTGTGCTGCTCTGGTCCCTACCTGACAGGCGAGGAAACCCAGGCAGGCGCAAACCCTGCAGTGTGAGAAGATTCTTGAGGTAGCCTCCAGGGTTTGAACCGAGGCCTTCATGCTGAGCCAGGTCCCAGCCCCTTCTATATTTGCATTTTGAGATGGGCCTTGATAAGTTCCCCAGATTGGGCTCAAACTTGTGATCAATCCTCCTGCCTCAGCCTCCTGGGTTGCTCAGCTGAAACCGTGTCACCACGCCTGGCCAAAATGGGCAGAGTCTTTCGGCAGGAAAATAGAAGTAAAGCTTTCTTACTTTTATTTGGGTCATGCCAGGAAAAGATAGGGGAGCATTCTTGTACCCTAATTTTTCCTGAAGGCAGGCCTAACACCTGTCATCCCAGCACTCTGGGAGGCTGAGGCAGGAGGACCATAAGTGTGATTCCAACCTGGACAACTCAGCGACTTGGAAACCGTGCCTCAAAGTGAAAGAGAGGAGCAGGAGGTGGCTCAGCGGGCGGCCAGGGTCCCATCTCCAGCTCTGAGGAGACAGGGCCAGCTGTGGACAGTGGGGGGCCCAGCCACTCCAGCAGGGGTGGGGACAGCTCTGTGCTTCCTTGAGATTCTCAGGACCCGAGGCGCACACTGCCCAGTAAGGATTCTAGATGGACACCAGGACTGTTGCGGCGCCCCCACAGCACTCACGTGAAATGGAGCCATACATGGGTGTCCTTGCAGGCGAAAATACAGTGTGGTGGGAATTTTCATTTTCTTAAGTTATTTAATTAATTTGATTTTTTGAGACAGGGTCTTGCTATGTAGCCCATGGTAGCCTGGAAGAGTCTTTTGCCTCAGCCTCCCCAGTGCTGGGATGACAGGTGTGCAGCGCTGTGCCTGCCCAAGCCGGTCTCACAGGCGCCCACCCTCGGGTGGTGGTTTCACTGTGGGTCTCCGCCAGCGGGCAGCTATCACACGCAGAAACCATAGCTCGGGAAGCGGCTGCCCGGGAAGTTGGACTTGGGGAGGGCATCTTCCAGTGATGTCCTCAGTCCTGTCGCCTGGCTACCTGGGACGAGTGCGAGAGGGCAGGTGGCCTCAGGCTTTGGAAATCTGCACTCTATTCGCTGTGGCTGAAAACTGGAAGTGTGTTTCTCAGTGTTACAGTGGACTCCACTGATTCCAGCTTGTATTTTCCCCCATTCTGCGGGGAAATGGACTAGGAAAGCGGCTGGGTTTTAGGGTTGGCCTTGTGTTGTGCTCCGTGGTGAGCTGGCCTGCACTCTTCATCTTTTGGTGACCTCTGTGGGGTCTTCTCACTATAAGGTTCCGTTGTTTACAAATAAGGACAGTTTGACTTCCGCTCCTCTTTCTTTTCTGGCTTTTTGACATGAGGTCTCGTGACGTAGTCCAGCCTGCGCTTGGAGTCACTGCGTAGCCCAAGGTGGCCTTGAACTTGAGGTGACTCTCCTGCTTCAGCCTCCTGAGCACGGGGTCTTGTTCCCGTGTCTGCGTCTGACTGTGTGTGGGTTTCTGTGTCTTGAAGGCATCCACGGGAGCAGGTGGCCTGAACGGGCATCATGGTGCCGGTGAAGCTGGCATTTCAGATCTTGGGGTGGCCTCTCCCTGTCCCTGGGGGCAGGGGTGGAGGAGGTCCCCGCTGTGGAGGCTGCCTCACATCCCTCTCCTGTCCCTGCAGAGGTGGGACACATGGCCAGGCAGTACCTGGAGAAGGGCCTACTGGTGCCGGACCACGTGATCACGCGGCTCATGATGTCCGAGCTGGAGCTCCGCAGTGACCAGCACTGGCTGCTGGACGGTGAGTGACAGGAACTGGGCTTTGGAGTTCCTTCACCCCTCCTTTAGTCCTTGCAGACCAGAGAGTCCTTACACCCCCAAACTTCCTGCGGTTTAGAGAGCGTTATGATTTGGCCACGTGCAAGCCATGGAGCCCAGGCTGGCTTTCATTTCATAGCAGTCCTCCTGCCTCAGCCTCCCAAGTGTGGGGTTTTCAGGTGTGCGCCTGTGTGCCCGGGTCCTGGAACTCATCTTAAATTTGAGGCTCTTTCCTTCAGTCTCCAAGGGCTGCTTGGTGGCAGCTGTGGGCTGTGGGTTTTCCTTTGCAATGTAACAGACCCAGGCACAGCTTAGGGCATGTGTGCGGCACAAGGCTGGGTGCTGAATGGCAGCTCTGGGGGCCGCGGAACCCTGTGTGTGCCACAGCCCAGCAGTTTGGGACTGCATCCGTATCTCCTGATGCTTCCAGATGTTCATGACAGTAGTACTGCCCCGCTCTGTGGGCTTCTCACCCGGGAGGGAGCCAACTGTGTAAAGACCTGCAGAGTGGAGAGGCCTGAGCAGGGGGCGGACAGCATCCTGGCGAGAGTGATGGCCACAGGGATGAGTGGAAGGGAAGGATGGGGTGATGGACAGATGGATGGATGGTGGGATGGGAGGCTGGGTGGACAGACAAATGAGAGGATGAATGGGTGGGTAGAAGGAGAACAGACAGGAGAATAGATGAGAGGATAAATTGGCAGAAGATGGGTGGATGCATAGATGGGGACAGAATGAGTGGATGATGGGTAGGTGGCTGGATGGACAGATAGGAGGTTGGATGGACGAATGGAAGATGCATGGATGGGTAACAAGCAGGGGATCTACCTCAGTGGTGTATGCGCCTGCCTGGCAAGCACAAGGCTGTGAGTTTATCCCCGGTACCAAAAAAAAGCTAGATTCATGGCTGGGTAGGTGAATGGATGGGCAGATGGGCCGATGGACAGATGGATGGACGGATAGATAGAAGGCTGGCTGGCAGGAAGCACGGATGGGCGGATGGATGGATAGATGGAAGTACAGATGGGTGGATGGATAGATGGAAGCACGGATGGACAGGAGGATGGACGAACGGATGGCCCCCTTTGCCCACAGCTCTGCCCATTGCAGCCGTTTCTGCAGTGCTCTGGCTGCCTCCTGTGCCGTGTCCTCCCGAGAAGCCATCTGGTCCCAGGCTGTCCATCTGGTGGGATGCAGACTCTGTCCCCAAGCTCAGCGACAAGCCTTGTGTCCTGGGCACTGAGCCCAGTGTGTGGGCTGGGTGGGGGCTCTGGTGACAGGTGACACCACCAGGGCTCCACATGGCTATGCGGAAGTGGCCGCTGGGGTGGGGGGCTCAGGAAGGCCTTGTGGTGTGGCTGGCTCTGTCCAGCATTGTGTGTGTGTGTGTGCGTGCGTGTGTGTGCATGTGCAGGAAGAGGGAGCAGGGCTTTGTCTTTCTCTTTCTTTCCTTCATTTTTTTAGACAGGGTTTTATTTGTAGCCCTGGCTGGTCTCAAACTCAGAACCACCCTCCCCCTCAGTCTCCCAAGTACTGGAATCACAGGTGTGCAGTGCCACACCCAGCCAAAGTGGAAGGGATTGATAGAGTGTTGGAGACAGGCATGTCCCGGGGTGGTTCCACCTGGCTTTCTGAGGGGAGCTGTTTCTCTGAAGTCTGAGTCCTGGGTGTTGAGGGCACAGGTCTGTTCCGGGCTGTGTCCCTGATTGGTGGGGAGGGCAGCCTAGGAAAGCACCAGGTGCTGGGAGGGCTCTGCTGTTGCCATGGGTGTCCCTGGCCAGGCTGATGTCCATGGCTGCCTGCCTGACCTCTGCATGTTCATCTTTCAAAGTGGACATCACCCATGGGGATGAAGCAGGTCTCTGGAGGCTGTGGGGACCCACACTGTCACCCACTGCATCTTTTAGGAAGTGCTCCGGGCAGTGTTTTTCTGTTGCTCTTGTTGAATGTTGAGTATGTTTCAAGAATAAACTGGCTGGCCAGGCATGGTGGCATGTGCCTGTGATCGCAGAACTCTGGGAGGCCGAGGCAGGAGGATCCCTTTCAAGGCCAGTCTGGGAAGGGCAGCCAAAGGAAATTTCAGCTCCATGAGATTTCTCCTTTCGGGCTGTTTGGCTGTTGGGATGTGTGGGGGTGGGGTGAGTGGTGGGGCAGCAGGGTTAGGGGAGTGGGGAGCAGCTTGGTGTGGATGCATGAGGTGGGGGTTTATTTGCAGTACTGAGTCTTTAACCAAGGGCCTCTAAGCTGGGCTCCAGCCTTTTTAGATTACTTCGTTAAACCTTGCTAAATTGCTCAGGGTGGGCTTGAATTTGGGATCCTCCTGCCTCAGCCTCCAAGAGTGCTGGGATTACGGGCGGTCGTGTCCTTTGTGTGGCTGCCTGGAAGAGGAAGCTTGTGCTTTTAATACAGAGTTGGAGCTCTGTTTTACCAGAGCCATGCTGTTAGCACTGCTCCGGGCGCTCTGCCGGCCCTCACAGGGAAGCATGAATGCTGCCACCTGCTGGCGCACGTGGGTGAACGCAGGGCGTGGCTGAAATCCTAGGGGCCCAGCTGGGGTGTGGATCTGTGTTGGTATGTGTCTGTGTGTGTGCATGCGCGTGATTGCTGTGGGTGAGTCCCCGACCCCTGCTGTACTGGAGCTGCCCAGTTGCCAGATTTGCGGGTGCCTGGCTGTGGCCGCATCAGCCTGGCCATACGGCCCTTTCCAGAGCCAATGGCTAAAGAATTAACTGAAGGGCGAGCCCAGCACTGCCTGGAGAACCTCAGAAACAAACCAGGTGTGTGTCTTGGTTTTGCTTTCTGTGGTTCTGAGGCCCCAGCCAGGGTCCCGCACACACTGGGTAGGTACCTCACCCGAGCTGCACCCACAACCTAAGAGAACCCTGCTCTCCACGTCCACGACCTCCCGGGGCAGGGACTGGACCCAGCCCTGCTGTCCACAGAGATGCATTTCATTTTGAGACTCAGTTCTTATATTGCCTGGTATGGACCTGTACTTGGGATTCTCCTGCATCAGCCTCCTGGAGCTCTAGAACGTGGGGCAGGGCCGTGGCTGAAACCTGGGCCCGATGCAGGGTCAACCTAAGGGTCCTGTGGCCGGTGGGACTTCACTGTCACCACTAGTGTGTGGGAGCCACCTGGGGGCGGATTATTTCAGAGAAAGAGAAGCCAGATAGGGCTAACGGTGCTTCCTGGCTTAACCCCGAGACCCACTGATGGTGGAACTTAGCAGATGCAGGTGCGGGGTAAAATAGTGGATTTCCTCCCAGCTCGAAGTGCCAGGGCCGGATGGGGACCTCAGTTCATGTCCTTTCTGGGTGACTTCCGCTGAGATTCCAGAGCTGCTGAGCGAGCCTTACGCAAATGTGCTCATGCCCAGGTTTCCCACGGACCATCGGGCAGGCTGAAGCCCTGGACAGGGTCTGCGACCTGGACCTGGTCATCAGCCTGAACATCCCCTTCGAGACCCTGAAAGACCGGCTCAGCCGGCGCTGGGTCCACCTGCCCAGCGGCCGCGTCTACAACCTGGACTTCAACCCACCACTCGTGCCGGTGAGACCTGCAGACCACTGCCGGACGGCCTGACTCCGGGATGGGGTGGGCAGTGGGTGGAGGGGTGTGGGCGGTGGGTGGGTAGGGCTCAGCTGCTCACAGCAGCAGCAGCAGCAGGAGTCCATGTGCAGTGGTGGTCGGGGAGGTCACAGTAAAGACAGGTCAGGAGCATCGACTGCTGATGGGTCCCCGGGAAAAGAGGGGATTTTGGTTTTGTTCAACAAGTGTTAAAGCCAGGTGTGGTGGGAGTGTGAGGCCAGCCCGGAGCACGTGTAAGACCCTGGCTTTAAACCAAAACAGAGGCAGTAATTTGGCAATTCCTGCCCAGCCTCCTCATTCAGTCACATATTCTAGAGGGGTCTCCCTGTGAAGCCCTGGTGGGCTTTGAACTCACATCCATCCTCCTGCCTCAGCCTCCCAGGGCTGGGATCACAGGCATGCACCACCATACCTGGCCTGAAAGATTCTTAGGACATCTAAAGGCTCTTCTACCAAGACTTTTTCCAAAACCCAGCTTCACCAAAAGAGCACCTGCGGTTCCAGGGCGCCTGCTTCTTGCATGGCTGTGTACCCAGGCGCGAGGAGCCCATCAGCCCTGGCCCCGTCCCCAGCTCCTTCTGAGAGCTGAGGTCCTTGAAGTGACTGTGACATTGTGGCTGGCAGGAAGGCAAAGAGGGACGTGCAGGTCACGGGGGACCTTCTGCCACCCCCATGTCTTCCGGTGCCAGCACCAGCTGCAGAGCACAAGTCCCGGGGAGGGCATGGCCTGGACAGGATGTGCACTTGGCCTTCAGCCTTGGGGCCACACTCTCTTGACCAGGGCGGGCCAAGCTGACCGGACCCATCCCTCCCCTGAGTCTCCCCTGGGCAGCAGTGTAGGCGCCTGCCGTGCCCATGCTGTGGTGGGAGTGGTGGTTTTCCCAGGGTCTGGGCCACACAGGGAACCAGGGCTGCCTTAGCTGCACTGGCTCAGTCCTGGCCGTTTGCCCCTGGTGGCTGTGGCTGCGGGGGCCGTGCCTGTCAGTGCCCTCTGAGGTGGCATCTGACCTGGGCAAAGAACCCGAGGAGTCTCAGAGAGGCTGTGTGGTGGTTTGAAGCTGCCTGGGACGGTCAGTAGTTTTTTCCTAGTTCATGATTTTCCTGAAGACATCATGTTTCTTGTTTCCTATCTTCAGAGCTCAAGTTCACTCACTCATCTATAGTTTTGTTGCTGTTTTGATGCAGTCCTGCTGAACTGGCTACATAGCCCAGGCTGGCCTCGGACTCTTGGTGATTCTCCTGCCTCAGCCTCCTGGATGCTGGGATGGCAGGCTTGGGCAGTTTGGGGGACATTTTGAGGGCTAGAGAGACAGGCCTACTGCTGGAGAGGTGGCAGGAAGTTCAGACAGGATGGAAAGTAGTTTGCCAGCCACCAGGCCACCTTGCAGAGCTGTGATAGTGAGGGCTCAGGTCAGGTCCTGGGAAGTGGGGGCCCCCCTCTGCCGTCTCTTCAGGGCTGCGCCCCTCCCTGGAGCAGGTGAGAGCCACTGGCCATACTCACCGTCCCCTGGCATTTCAGGGTGTGGATGACGTCACTGGCGAGCCGCTGGTCCAGCAGGAGGATGACAGACCTGACGCAGTGGCCGCCCGGCTGCGGCGGTACAAGGATGCGGCGAAGCCGGTCATCGAGCTGTACAGGTGAGCAGGCTGGAGTGGTGAAGGCACGGGCTGCCGCCCAGCGGGTTCAGCCATGCTGCGTGGGCTCTGGGCTGTGTTCCACGAGAGGGGTTGAGATGAACATTAGAACTGGAGACCTCGACTCCACGTCTGCCTGGGATAGAAAAATGGCACTGAGATTTCTCCCCTTTTGCTCCCTTTCCCCTCCCCTTCCCTTCCCTCCCCTCCCTTCCCCTCCCCTTCCCTTCCTCTCCCTTCCCTTCCTCTTCCTCTCCCTTTCCCCTCCCTTCTTCTCCCCTCCCCTCCCCATCCTCCTTTCCTCTAGCCTCTGCTCCTCTTCCTCCTCTTTTCTCGCCCGTTCTCTTGCAGTGTTAGGGTTGGAACCTAGGAGCTCTTGGGTGGCAGATGTGGTTGGCTTGGGGTAGGGCCTTTACCTGGCAGGGGTGAAGCCCAGGTTTTAGGTTTTGAGGGTGGCATAGTGGGCGGGGCACCTTGGTCCTGGTGGGGGCCGGAAGCTGGTGCTTGCGGAGCAGCTGGGTCCTGGGCTCTGGGCTGATGGAGTCAGTGGCGGCAGCAGAAAGGGCTCCTGTGCTTCAGGACAGACAGAAGACTGATTCTCTCTGTAGGGAGACATTGATGGGGAAGTTACGGGTTTTAAGCAGCCTGTGATACGGACAGCACCGTGGGTGCCCCCCCCCAGCCCCACAGACCTTTAGCTGAGCCCCTTGGGCCCAGCCCCAGCTGCCCTGGCCTGTGAGTGGTTGCTGCGGGGATCAAGGCCCGAACCACGAAGCCGGTTCTCTTCTCTTGGGAAGGGCATTGGGGGGGGGGGGTTACCCTTCCGAGGAAGCAGGGCCTGCGTGGCGTCATGGCCCTGGACCTTGAGCTCCGCTCCAATGCTTTGGGGGTTGCTGCCTGGTCCCCCTGCTCCCTGCTCCACATGTGTCCAGTGGGGACGGCTGAGCCTGTGGCCTTTGTCTTGTAGGCGCCGTGGGGTGCTGCACCAGTTCTCCGGGACCGAGACCAACAAGATCTGGCCTTACGTCCACAACCTCTTCTCCAGCAAGCTTGCACCACTGCAGTCCAAAGACACCAACTGAGGCCTGGGCAGGCGGGTGGCCCGGGCCCGGCACCTTCCTGGGGCGCAGGTGATAGCCAGCCGGGAGCTCGTGGCGCCTTCTCTAGAGCAACGTCGACCCAAAGGGTCCTTAATAGGATCGAGGTCCCCAGAGGCCTCCCAGCCCTGCCTCCTCCCAGCTGTACGCTCAGCACCCTGGTGATGCGGGCGGGAGCTGCTCCTGTCCCTGTCCCGAGCTCTGCTGGGTCCCAGTCCAGGAGCACCACACTGCCAGCTCTGTGCTCCTGGCGCCCCTACTTGTCCCCTGTGCCGGGGGACTCTGCTTCCACTGGGAGGAGTGTGACATCCGCTTCCTTCCTTCTGCTAGTGGTTACGTGCAGGACCGAGGGCAGGGACCCTGTGGATCTCCGAGCCCCAAAAGCTGAGCCCACAGCCGCTTGGCTCCAGCTTGCTCTCCTTTCATCTCAGAAAGATTAGATCCCAAAGCCTCAGAGTGCTCAGAAACCGGAAATTCATAAGGAAACGCTGTATGGTGCTCAGGCCTGTGGAGAGGGGAACGAGAGTCCATGGAGTCACCAATGAACAGGAAGGCGGAGCTTTTGATGAGGACCATGAGAGGACTGCGGCCGCACCCCCAGACCTGGGCATCCCAGCGCACACCTATCCCTCCCAATTGTCCCTGCGTATGCGAGGGGTGAAGATGTGGGCTGGAGGAGGCTGTCACCCTGATGACAACAGCCTGGCCATTACAGGGAGATGAGAGCCTTCCCTTTTTTCCTGCATTTCCAAAGATGCAGTCCCTGGGTGGTCATGGGGTCTGAAAGTTCGAACACTGACCCCCCATACTATTTCTTACAAGGCGTCCCCGTTCTGGCTTGGTGCTGCCTCGCTGGCTGTGCTGCCCCAGGAAGAGCAGTGAGGTTATCCCTGCTGCCTTAAGGGTGTGTGTGGCCCTGCCCACTGTGCCTGTCCCCCCCCCACCCCGGGTGTCCACAGCTGCTCCCCAAGTGACCCATGAGACCCGTCACGCCAGGGGCGAGAAGGAAGCCTGGTTCTGCCTCTGTGGGGGGGGAGCGCCCTTCCCTCTGTGGTTCCTGCACCCGTCTGTCCCCTGCCGGAGCTCCCCTGCTCCTGGTGGCCTCTGGGCCTGCAGCCCCACCCTCCCTGTCCCTGCCCTGTGTCCCTGCACTCCTGTGCCCAAGCTCAGGATTTCTGGGGAACGGGGTGGAGAGCAACCTGGGGAGATGGCACCGTCCAACGTTGCTATGGAGATGACTTTTGGATGGAGAAGTTGAGTTCTGGTTTCTGTGGAGGGTGTCACTCAGAGGGTGACAGCCTTTGCCATTTCCCTGGTCCCCTCCCTTTTGAGGGGGCGAGTGGCTTCAGGACATGGGCAGCGGTCGGGGACACGACTGGATCCTGGGCTGTGGACTCTGGGCAGCCTAAGCCAGCAGTGCCCTCACCCCCCCCCGCCCCCCGCACACAGGTGCCCGCCTTGCCACTGCTCCCAGCCCCCACCCCAGCCACCGAGGCAGCCCGAGGCCCACATGGGAGGCTGGCAGTGAAGGGTGACCCAGGGCCTGTGCAGACATCTGCTCCCAGAAGGCAGAGGCTGCCTCTTTAGAAACAAGGGAGGTGGAGATCAGATCTGGGGACCCTGGCAGTGGCTCACACCACCCGTGAATGGCAGAGTGGAGGGACCCTGGCTTTCCCAGCCTGAAGTGTGCCTCTTCCCGGAAGGGAGCGCCCTTGTTCTGCCCTGGAACCCAAATCCCGAGGGCTGTTTCTGCTGGGGGCTTCCTTCTGAGGTCACTGGGGTGACCGATCTATCCCTTGCCCCCTGGCTTATGTGAGGAAGCCATGAGAGGAGGTTGGACCCTGCTCCCTCCTGTGTGCATAAAGAGACCTCAGCAGCAGCCAGGTGTGGCCTGTGCTGGCTCCTGGGCCCCAGCTGCCCTCTGATGGCCTTGGTTGTGACCTTTGCCCCAGCCATCCCTGTCGTTCACCTGGGACTGGGCCTGGGCCTGGGCCCCTTGAAGCTCTCAGCGAGTTCACTTTTCTCCTCAGAGCTCAGAATGGGTCCCACAGTGCGGCCTGGGCAGTGGGGGACCTCAGAAGTGCTGTACCCCAAGCTCATGCTCTGCACCTGCCCCTGTGTCTGTCCCTGCACCCCTTGCACCACCATGTGGTTCTGAAGGCGCCACCTGGACAGTGGCACGCGGGGGATGTGGTTCATGTCACTCGCCGCCTCCCTAACCCAGGCTCAGATGCTCTGGTGTCACCGGAGGCCTCTGGGTGGCAGGGAAGAGGGGAGCCCCGGGCGCTGCCACCCTCAACCTCTTTGTGCCATTGGAGCTGCTGAGATGGGCACGGTTCCCAGGGGAGGACGCCTGCCCTGACCCAACCTGCATGTAGGCTTCTGTAAAGTGTCCCTTTCTGGGGACCCAGGCTCAGGATCAGGCTCTGAGCCAGATTGCGGACCTCACCCCACATCTCCTGCGTTTAGAGGCCGAGACCCCGTGTGTGTTGGCATCTCGTACTTGTGGGGATGCATGAGGTACAGCACGCCCTCCTCTCCCTTTCCCTGCTTGGAGCTTCCAGAGCCCCTGCCTGGAATCCTGGGCTGTGGTGACTCTGTGTAGACAGAGGCAGTCGGGGCTCCAGGGGCTTCAGGCTCACCAGGGGACTTCCTCAGGGTCCCCTCCCTTTCACAACAGCCTCCTGTCTTTGGCAAAGGGAGAGATGAGTTGTAGAGTGCAAGTCCCTTTCTCCTTCCGATTCTGGTTTTAGTGGCTTCCCAGTCCCCATGGTGTCTCGGAAGAACTGAGGTTCAGCAGGTATTCACCATGGGCATATGGTCTGCTTGTGAGTTGGCCCCTTTCCTGCTATGTAGTTCAGGCTGGCCTTGAACTCAGGTGATCCTCCTGCCTCAGCCTCCTGAGTCCTGGGGTTACAGGTGTGCACCAACATGCCCAGTCAGTCACACGATTCTTGCTGGAGTAAATGCCATCATCCATATGCCTTGGGGTGTCCCTTGCAGTATGTGAGGGACGGGGGACATTTCCAGAGGGCTGAAGTCCATTCTAGGCATGGGCGTGAACCCTGTCCTCCAGTGACAGTCGGGCTCTTGGAATGAGAGACGTCCTGTTGGGAGCTTTTGAGGGGGCACCCGGCCTCAGGTTCTCCCCGGTGAAGCCATTTCATATTTAGAGGAAAGGGAAGTGGGTGCTCTGTTTCAGTCAGCTCCCGGGGCCTCAGGGCTCGGAGCGCCCTTCTAGTTTCATGGAAGTTTGTACTACTGATTTTTACAGACCCTGCTGCTGGGGCGGGCGCGTCCCTGGGGCGGTGCTGAGCTACTGCAGCTTTTCACTGTGACGCCCCCAGCTGCACCCGCCTGTGGCTCAGTGACACTGACCTGGTGACTGTCCTGGAGGTGTCGGTTCCTGGTGCCCGGGCTAATCATGTGTGGCCTTTGGATTCTGAGCTTGCTCGCTCAAGCCTCTCAGCCGTCTTGTGCTCTCTGTCCTGTGTCCTGTGCCCTCTGCATCTTGTTCACTGTATGATTGACTATTTTGGTTACCTGGCTTAAAGATTGATTCCTACTTCTCAGTTTGATAGAAATAAAGTTCTTTTTCTCATCAGAACCAGTCTCTCTATTTAGTGTTGGCAGCGCTGTGACTGTTGGTGGGGCATGAGCCACGCTGGCCTCCCTGCAGCCCACGGTCACTTCCCGCTGCTGTGTGACGAGGTGGCAGCTGGCAGCAGAGCCTGGTCCTGGAATAGAGCGGGGTGCACCCTCCCTCGGTTTCCTGCTACCCCTCAGCCACGTGTGCGTCCTCTGCCGCTCCGTGTGCTGCAGAGTTCCTTTGCTCCGCTGAGTGCTTGATCTTTCTGAGCCAGCGTCTCCTGGCAGGGCTCGGGCAGCCAGTCTAAGGTGGAGGTGTCGTGAGAACAGAAATAGGCTCCACAGGCTCCCAAGATTCTGGTGGCTCAAGCCACCTAGTCCCCGAGCCCCAATAGGGGCGAGTGTTGTGCTTGGTCACTATGAGCCCTGAAGGCTCCAGGCTGCAGCCATCCAGCATGTTCCCGAGACTGTTCACAGCCTGGAGGGGAGCACAGTGAGGTGACTTGGGGCCTGCGAGCTGCTCGAGCCTGGAGCAGACACCGCTGGAGCTGAGGACGCTGGGGAGAAGCTGAAGCAGTGCTCCGGCTTCAGCAGTGTGGCATGTGTGTCTGTGTGTGTGTGTGTGTGTGTGTGTGTGTGTTCACCGATTTAAAAAAAAAAAAAAAGGAAAAATAAAAAATTTGGGCTGGGGATTTAGCTCAGTGGCATAAGCTCCTGCCTTGCAAGTGTGAGGTCGTGAGTTCCATCCCTGGTACCAATAAAAATGAAAAAGACAAAAAAAAAAAAAAAAAAAAAAAGTGTTAAACTGAGCTTCCTACAGCCCAGACATGGCTCCTGGCTCCATGCAGACTGACTTGGATTCCGGCTCAGAGGAGACAAGCAGGGATGGTTCCAGGTCCCCAAAGTGAGGCCTGGAATGCATGGGGCTGAGGGAGGGGCACCTCCTGACCTTGACAGGGCTGTGCGGGGCACCGTGGGAATTTGTGAACACCAGCGATCCTGCCTGTGTCCTGGGTGAGCGGCAGGTGACAAGTTCCCTGTCCCTTTCCTCCTGTGGGTATGTGGAATTCAGGGATGAATTGGGAGCTGCACCATACCAGAGAATGCCCTTTAAGCCATGTGTGTGTACGTGTGTGCATACACGTGCTTGTGGCAGGAGATAGTCACACAGGTCTGGAGCGGTCACTCGGACTGAGCCTCAGCCGGGCGCTGGAGAACAGCGGGTGACCAGGCCCCGTGAGCTTGGCCTGCCGTGTCCTGGCCTGACTCTTCCCGAGTCCCATCCAGGACCACGGGATCTGAGTGGTGACCAGGTCCCCTGCACAGCCCGGAGGCCCCCATTCGCAGCACATGCTGGGGAGGGGCGTGATTGATTTCTCTGAGGGGCAGTGATCCCAGGCAGAGAGGCCGCAGTGCGCACCCACTGGGGCCAGAGCAGTGCCTCTCGCCCTGCACGTGGTGCTGGTGGAGATGCACCTGATGACCGGGGAGCCTCTGCTGCCCACAGCCGGAGGCTGGCGCTCAGAGCCCCCACGACCGCCCGGACGCAGAGCGGTGCAGAGGCCTCGCTGGCAGATTTGCAGCCGGCACTGGGCACTGAGGAGCTCCAGCTGGGCGCTGAGAATGCAGAGGCCGCGGTAGGCGCCTGTCCTGTCCTCTGAGCGCATCTCACCGCACTAACCCTCACCTACCCGGCATGGGGTGGGGCGCCCCTCGCGCCCCCGTTACATACTCCAGCCCCGAGGAGCCGCGGCGGAGCCCTGGGCAGCGGGGAGCTGAGAGCCCGGTGGGATTCCTCAGGGAGGAGGCGCAGTGGGGTCCTGTCTCAGGCTCCGCGGATCCACCACTGTCACCATGGAATGAAAGGGCTTGGACAGGATGTCTTTCTTAGTCTGCTTTGTTTTTTGAGACAGTGTCTCTGTGCAGTCCAGGCTGGCCTTGAGCTCCCCACAACCTCCTGCTTCAGCCTCCCCAGTGCTGGGATCCCAGGTGTGTGTGAGAGAACAAGCCGGCTTGAAAGAAGAGAGAGCGCCTGGGGTTTAGCTAATGAGGAGAGGAGAGGATTGAGTGAGATTTAAGACAGAAAAACGAGTTTCCTGACATCGGAGGCACATTCTCCCCAAAACCACCCGCGAAGAAGCTGTCCAGCCCCCAAAGCTGTACTTCTGCATCGCAGGCGAAGAGGGCGCTCTGGAGCTGAAGCACCGTCACATTGTGCAAACTACGGAAACTGCAGTGAGCTGCGCTGGCTCGGATCACGCAGAGGGAGGAGGAGGCAGGCGCGGGCCGCGTGGAGAATGGCCAAGTCCCGGCCTCGCCCGTGCGCGCCCAGCCGGAGGATGTGAAATCTGTCATCCAGGCCAGGGATTTGTAGGGAAAAACTGCGACCCTAGCCCGCCTGTGTCGGTAAGAGGGGGCCTTGGAGATGGGGTGACCGCTGCTACCCACTGTTGTGAGGGCTGGAGCTTCGACTTAGTTTGTCTGAAAAAGACAGTTCAGGAGATGGGGATTTAGCCCAGCGGCATAAACGCCTGCCTTGCAAACCTGTGGTTGTGAGTTGGATCCCTGGTACTGGTAAAAATACAAAAAAACAAAACAAAACAAAACAAAACAAAACAAAAAACAAACAAACAAACAAAAAAAACAATACAGTTCAGGCTGGCCTTGAGCTCAGTTGGTAGCCCAGGCTGGTCTCGAACTTGCAGCAATCCTCCTGCCTCAGCCTCCCGAGTGCTGGGATGACAGGTGTGTGCCACGACGCACGGCTCAACATTTTAAACAGGTGTTCCTAAGGATGTTTTATGCTGATGCTAGTGTAAGTGGAATTGTTTTCCCAGTTACATTTTAGATTTCTCATTGCTATTGTATAGAAATACCGTTGAGTTTTATATATTGATTTTACATCCTGACACTTCACTAAATCCCTTTGTTTACTTGTTATTCCTTCTCATGCCGAAATCATCCCAGATCTGCACGTGGCAGCCTCTTCAAGTTGTTCTCCTTTTGTGATGACTCCACCAGAGTTGGGCAGCTCCTTGATTTCTGGCATAAGATCTCAGGCATAGCTCACACTTTCTCTTTCAAGACCCAAAATCAACCACTTTTCCAGAGCCTGGCTTTCTTTTAATAGGGGACGGTGTTCAGATACCCCTAAGACGTTAGATAGGAAAGTGTATTTTACATTTAAGGTTCAAAGTGGTGTTTCTAATTCGGTCTTGCTATACTTCAGCATTTCCTCGATGCTTTTTTTTTTGTGCTAGGATTGAACTCAGGACCTTGTGCTGCCAGGCAGGCGCTGTGCCGCTGAGCTATATCCCCAGCCCTAGTTTTAGGTTTTTTGAGACACGGTCCTACTATGTTCTGAACTCCTTGAACCCATTACCTAGCCAGGCTGACATCAAATTCATGGTGATCCTCCTGCCTCAGCTTCCCCAGTGCTGGGGTTACAGGAGTACATCTGGCCAGAAGTGTGGGTTTTAACCATGCTGTCTGCCTCAGCTTGGAGCAGAAGGACTGGCATTGTGAAGCTCGGGGTGGGGGGCTCTTGGTGACGCTGGTGCAGGCTTTGGGGCCGTGTCACAGAGCTGGAGCCTGGACACCTGGGTGCAGTGGCCGCTCCTCTGAGGACCTGAGAGGACCCCTTCTCACCAGGGCTGTGTGGCACATGCCTGGCGTTGTGTAGGAGCCCAGCAGGAGCCTGGGAACAGGGAGTGTCCTGAGCAGGGCCAGGTCTGTGCTGCTGTTCCCCCTCGGCCTCTGTCCCTGCTGCCCACCCTGAGCTAGTGCCCTCTGCATCCATGGGAGATGAATTCTTTTCAGCATTTAAAATAAAAACTATGCCCAGAAGGCAATCACGCATGCAGCAGTGCGTGGAGCTGGAGGGCAGGGTCCTGCCACTTAGATGCGGGAAGGAGCAGGGATAAATGCTCAGCCTTGTTTAGTAGGCTTGGACCTTCACTGAGCTGCTCCAGTTTCCGACACGCTTGGGAGAGGACACCATGTTCCCCGCCTGCTTTTGCAAACCCCTTGTTCATTCTCGAATGAGCACACACATCTTCAATTCTCACATTTCCACAGTCTTAGAGCAGAAAATCACTTCGTTTTGAAAATGTCAGCATCTGTCTGTTTTTCAGTTTATTTGGTGAAGGAAACTCCATCCAGCTGCCTTTCCTGCTTGGGAGGGGAACGCAGAATATTCTGGGTGACGCCCCAGTCATGCAGGGCTGTGGGAAGGGCCAGGAGGAGGTAGGAAGTGACTGTGGCTCCAGGCTGAGTACCGCTCCACCAGGGCGAGGGCATCCGGTGCAGCCGGCGGGATCCACTCTGTCCAGGCTGGAGATGCGGACCCATTCCGGCCGCCGTGGCAGTGATGCTGGGAGGCCCTGAGCACGAGCAGCCTGGAGAGTTTGGTGCATCTGTAAAACAGGGATGTGAGCGCACACACACACACACACACACACACACACACGTCCAAAACAACACAGTCTTAAAACTGTCCTCAACGTGAACATTCAAAACATGACATTTGTTATAATTAAAACAAACAAACAAACATGATATTTGTGAAACTTCCAAGTGAACAAATATATATTCAGGGCCAGGGATGTAGCTTAGTGCCACAAGCGCCTGCTTGGCAAGCACAAGGTCCTGAGTTCGATTCCTGGTACCAAGAAAACACAGCAACAACAAATGATATATTCCTAACTGCCGAGATGTTTCACTCGCACCTAAGTGCCTGTCTGCGTGTTTGCCTTTCTCTTTTCCTCCATTCTGAAGCCTCTAGGGAAAAGCCTGTTGGTGGCTGTAGTATGAGATTACTGGAGTGATTTTTCTCCTAAGACGCCTGGCTCCCGTCGAGCTCCCTGGAGCCTGGGCGCTGGCACTCACGGCGCACCCAGCTCGGCCTCATGAAGTTGGTGGCTCCAGAGCAGAGGGGCTGCACCAGCTCCGCCCACAGAGCTGCCCTGCTCTCCCGCACCAGCTGCTGGAGTATTAGTTCTCTTCCTCATTTTCAATCACAGGAGTGGGTGTGTGTAGCAGAGAGAAGTGGGGCTGGAGGAAGATGAACGAATGGGATCCCATTGACTAAATACGGTCGTTTAGATAATTTACCTTCCCAGTCTCTTTCTGTTGGTGTCCCATTTCAGTCATGTAAAGTTACCATGATGTCTCTCATGGGCTTACACACTGTTTTCATGTTGGTATTCAGGACTGGAATTTCCCCACCTTACCATCCTCTTCCTAAATACTATTTTCAGCTACTTCATTGTCATCTGATATGAAGCTATATCATATTTTTCTATAACTAGAGTTTAAAAACACTTTTTTGCTAAGTGAAAATGTGTTTTTCTGATTTTAAAAAGATCAAAATTAATGCATGTCATTCACACAGCAGAGAAAAATAGAAAATAATGTCCTTAACTCTTCTACCTTGAAAGTGAACTTAATGTATTAGCATCCTGTTTTCTTTTCTTTTTTTGAACCAGGTATTGAACTCATGACCTCGTGCTTTCCAGGCGGGTGCTTATGTCACTGAGTTAAATCCACAGCCCTTTGTTTTCTAAAATCCTGTCCTCATCACAAATGCAATCCTAGTCTCTTAGTCTGTGATCTGTGTTATTTGTTAATTCAGCAATGCTAATAATGATAGCAATAACAACTACAAAAACCTCCTGGTAATGTGTATCACTGAAGAGTGTCTGCATGAGATGACTTTTGGGGCACTTTGAATGCATTCTATGAAAATGTCCAAGTGTCCATAAGAACAAAGGAAAGGATTCACGGTGTCCTGCACCACAGTCACCCACCTTCCACGCTCATTGCCTTGGCCAGGCTGGCATCTCCTGCATCCTCACAAACATCCCCACCTCAGATCATCTGCGAGTGACTCTTGGGCGAGCAGGGACTTGGAACTTCATGGGGTCATGTGCATTCTCGAGTCCCCTCACAGCCTGGTCCTGACTGACTTCCTGGCTGCATCTCAGCCCACTGTGTCCCTCACTCCAGCTGTTTCACCTGAAGCTGAGGCCCTGTCAGTCTGCACACGTGCCTTGTCTCGGGGCTCCTTGTCCCTGCAGGGACAACTCCCCAACTCCCCATCTTCCTGAGATGCCGTTTCTTTCCTTTCCTCCTCTAGGTCTGTCCCAGCCTGGCTCAGGTCCTGCCCTGGGAGGCACAGCCTGGCATCCCACAGGGGGCATAGCTGCCACCCCGATAGCAGGAAAGACCGAGAACAGAATTGATCACAAAGTAGAAAAAACGCTTAACATTGACTTAAGTCTTCAGTAGCAGAAAAGAAAATATAGATGATGTAGTTTTACAGCATAGAGGCAAAGGTCATTCATAATTAAGATATTAAAAAAAAACAAGGTCAACAACAGCTTTGATGAAGTAGACTTACTTTACGCACTGTGAGGAGTTCAGAGGCGAGCGGCTGGCTGAAGGGAAACTTCTGTCTACGGACTAAAAGGCTGATGTCCATAACCTGCAAGGAGTTCCTACAAACCAGTGGAAGAGAAACTCAACAGAACAGTTCACAAAGAAGTACAAATGGCTGACAAGCAGAAAGACTGCTATACCTTCCAAGTAGGGAAATAAACAGAAGAACAGTGAAAAACCGTTTTAACTATAAAACCTCAAAAATTAAAAATGCTGTGACACCCAGTTTCATGAGATGATAATGTAAAAGGAAACTTTCAGATACTAGCACAGGAGATACGGTTTGGTGACACTTGTGGAGGGCAAATGCCCATTTGTCTTACAACTTTAAAATCAGCCCCTTTTATCCTGTAATTTCATTTCAAGGAATTTGTGCCTTAGAATTATGTGTGCCACTAGAATTCGTACACACAAGGACATCCATTGATTGATTACAACAAGAACTAGAAATGAATATCTGATGGTAAAAAGATGGGAAAGTAATAAATAGCCACTACCCATGTGTTATGGATTAAAACCTGGTGGTCAGCTTAATGCCAGCTGGATTACATCAGTGTGGTGCTGAGCATAGATGGCCCACCTGAGGGACGTTGCCAGCATAAATAGAGGTATGGAACAGCATAGCTACGTGTTGTGAGTTTTTCTAAGTGTTGCTGTTTAAGCCACTGGTTTTCCTGGAGGAGCTCATCATGCTGGCTTCCCCAGTGTGAGTTCAGCCATTGTCATCAGAGGAGCTTGAGACCTTTTGGTGAGAGTGGCTGTGGTTCACTTTGAGAGAGCTCAGGTCCTTACATCGAGCATCGCTTCCTGGCTCCGGAGAAGACGTGTGCTGCTTGGTCTCCAGGAGAAACTCGTCATGCTGGCTTCCTGGCATGTACTTGACTGTTCTTACCTTCAGAGGAGCTCAGGGCCTCTGTGTCACTAAGGATGGCTGTGGTGCTTTTCAGGGCGGCCCTGGTCTTGTAGTGAGTGTGACTTCTCAGCTCCAGTGTAGAACCCTCAACCTACCAGCACAGCTCCTTCACCCCGCTGGCATGGACTCTCTGGTTTCCACTGCTGACCTTTGGGCCTTCCCAGCATGGATCCGTAAAGCAGACTGGTGTGAGTCCTTGTCATGGGCTCTGACCTCCAGCTGGGCTCGTGGGAGGCATTGTCATGGGCTCTAGGTCTTCATCTGGACTCATGCAGGATATTGCTGTGGGATGCCGGCCCTTGGCTGAATATTCTGGGTCTTTAGAGTTTTGGACAGATTTCCTGCACTTTCTTGTGTTAACTCCCAGTGACCACCATAAAATAATATAAATTCTGTGTCCTGATTCTAATTGTTCTCCACACAATCCCTGACTGCAACACCATGCATATGAGGACCAGTGCCCACTGGAATTATTTCCAGATGTACCGCTCATGAAATATATGGGCCCTGTGAAGATTACGCTGTGATTGATATGAAAGAATTGTATGTCTGTGTGTGCATCTTGCTTGGTGCACAGTAATTTTGTGACTCAGGTACACAAGAAACAGCTTTGCTAGGCGTGGTGGTACATGCCTCTATTCCAGAACTCTGGAGGCTGAGGCAGGAGGGTTGCTCTACAAGTTCGAGGTCAGCCTGGGCTTCATGGTGAGTTCAAGGTCACCTTGAACTACATAGTGAGATCCTGTCTCAAACAACCATGAAACAAAACAAAGCAAGTGAGTAAGCAGCCAAGGTTTGAGACCATCCATAAACTCACCGAGGGCACAGTCCAGTGTGCCCGGATTTCAAACATCTTTTTGCTGTAGCTGTGTAGGACTTCATAGTAAAATCGTAGTTCAGCACATGGGCACGCCCAGCATGGGCATCACATGCGTAGTAAGCATACACCAGTGGGAGAAAAAATCATCTACTCCATGGTAGTGCATGCCTATAATCCTAGCCCCTATTTGGGGAGGCTGAGGCTAGGGGAGGGAGCTTCTCAAGTTTGAGGCGAGCCTCAACTCTACATGGTGAGATCCTGTTTCAAGAAAGAAAAATCTGTGGCTGGGAGCAGCGCTGGTGGAATCAGAAGGCCTTGAAGTCCACGCACTTTGGCTGCCCTGGTTTCAGACCCCGCGGTGGGGGGCACCTGGCGCGATGGAGCGGGGGGGGGGGGGCACGCTGCAACCCACAGCCGCTGAGGGCTGCTGCAGAGATGCGGCTTTAATAATTTAACTGCAGTGTGGCGCACGTGCTTTGGTGTTACTGTCCAGCGGGCGGTCCCGCGCTGTGCAGCGTGCAGGGCGAGCAAGTCCCAGTCTTGCGACCCCCTGGGATTGTGCCGGCTGTGGGAGCGGGTCAGCAGCACCATTTCCTTGGGCTTCGTTTCTCTTCTGAATTCGGAATTTTATTGTATTTTTTTTCTTTAAAATTTTTTTCTTAAAAAAAAATTTTTTTTTTTAGTGTGGAGAGTCCTCAAAAATCTAGTACTAGAGGTTCCATTTGACCCAGCTGTTCCCATCCTGGGTATTTTCCCAAAAGAATTAAAAACATCAAAAAATAAATAAATAAAAACATCGTACCACAGAGATGTACGTGTACCCATGTTTATAGCAGCTTAGTTTGTAACAGCCAGATCTTGAAAGCAACATAAATGCCCATTGACTTAGGAATGGATAAAAAAGACGTGGTATTTTTACACAGTGGAGTACTTACTACTCAGCCATAAGAAAGGATAAACTGGAGACTTTTACAGGTAAACGGATGCACCTCCAGACCACATTCTAAGTGAGATAAGTCAGATGCACTTGTGTAAACATCGTATTTCTCACTAGTGTGAGAAGCTGAAGAAAGAAATGTGTATGTTATGATAGTTCTACTACCTCGCCTCTGAAACACCTTCTCTATGGTTATTGGCATAGGTGGGCCCCTTGTGATGATTAAAGCAGCATGGCTCATGGTAGCTGCGCTGTGGCCATGGCCATGTGTCCAGCAGCAGATGAATAGAGAAAGCGTGGTGTTGGCCCCAGGGTGGCCTGGCTGGGATCACTCCTGCCACCAAGAAGGAAGGTCCGCAGCTCTGGCTCCCGCCTGGGACCGGCCAGGTGCCTTCCCCAGCTCTCAGACCTCGTGGCCCGTCCTTGGGTTCTGCACTGGCCAGGTGGGGGCTTTCTGACACCTGGGGGTATATGTGCATGTGTGTGTGCACACGCATGTGAGTCTTGTACCTTTTTCTGTCCCTGTCACCCAGGGTCCCCCTGCTGGACTGGGAATCATCGATTTGTAAACCGGCCCAAGGGATGGGGCGGAGCTGCAGGGCACCAGCCCCCTCCCCCGGGGCAGTGGGGGGCTTAACTGAGCCAGGGCCAGCCCTCTGCTTCAAGAGTTAAAGAGCACCTGAGTGGAGTAGGCAGCTGGCTGCGTCTGTCATGGTCCCGGGCTGCCAGCTTCCCTGCTCTTGGACCCGCCCCCCCCCCCATGTCCCCAAGAGCTGACGCTGGATCCCAGCGGGCCTGAAGGCTACTCCCCCTTTACCTCACTAGAGTGACACTGGGGGTCGCGATGGGTGTCCAGAGGGTGGCAGTGGCTCATGGCAATGG
This sequence comes from Cavia porcellus, assembly GCF_034190915.1. Lineage (NCBI taxonomy): Eukaryota > Metazoa > Chordata > Mammalia > Rodentia > Caviidae > Cavia > Cavia porcellus. The sequence goes on along the minus strand of NW_026947484.1, from coordinate 163,255,336 downwards.
GACCCAGGTGTCCAGTGGAGGTTATGGAAAGGAACAAACAGATTGCAGCGCCACAGAGTAACTCAGGCTACGGCGAGAGTTTTAGTCTAGAAGGTTGTGTGTTTTTTTTGAGGCAGAGTCTCGCTTTGCAGTCCAGGCTGGTCTTGAACTCACTTTGTAGCTCAGTCAGGCCTCAAACTTGCGAGGATCTTCCTGCTTCAGCCTCCCCAGTCCTGAGGAGGAACCATACACCCATTTTCCTGTTTTCATGGTGGTCTAAATAGCTCCCAATGGTGCCAGCATCGCTTTGGGGAACCAGGGGTCCTGCTTGGATGTCAGGCGGGCTGTGATCTAAATCTGAGGCTGGGGGTGGTGTGTAGCACATGTGTGATTTGGGGCTGGACATTTTCTTTGTTTTGGGTGCTAGAGATCCATGGTTCCCAGTGCTTGTGTTTCTTCCTGGGGCACTGAGAATTGAACTCAGGGGCTTCACACTGAAATACATCTCGTTCCTTCTTTTTAGCTTATTATTTTGAGACAAGGTCTTGCTAAGTTACATGTGTTACCTGGGCTGGGCTTGAACTTGCCATCCTCCTGCCTCAGCCTCCCAGAATGCTCGCCCGTGGGTGAGAGACACTACACTCAGCTTGTTTGTTTGTTCTACAGTAATGGGATTGACCCCAGGGCCTTGCATGCCAGGAAAGCCCTCGGCCCAGGGCTCCAGCTGTAGCCCTGCCAGGACACTTAATCTTTCTAAAACTCAGTTATCAACAAATTAAACTTGCTTTACACAATGAACTTTAATTAACCAGTATTGGGGGCTGGGGATTTAGCTCAGCGGCATAAGCACCTGCCTTGCAAGCAGGCGGTCGTGAGTTCGATCCCTGGTACCGATAAAAACGAAAAAGACAAAAAAAAAAAAGAAAAAAAAATAATTAACCAGTATTTCCTAAAGGCCCTAAATACTAGCAAAAAAGCAACCCACCATAAGCAATTTACAAGTATGCCCCAGCAATTAAACTAAAAAAAGAAAAGAAGACACTTAAACAAGATGCAACCCCAGATACCCAGTTCATCAAAGGCAAGCCCAGTGGGCAGTGAGGTGGGACAGGGCAAAGATGTCCCCTGCCCGGGGCCTTCTGAAGTGGAAACAGCAAAGCAATTGAATGAAGCTCTGGAAAAAATCAAGTCGGATACAATGTCCCAGGTAACTGCCCAGAGGGTGTCCAAAACAAAGAGCATGCTCAGTGCACTAGAGCAGGTGCAGAAAAAATAGGAGAACTTAATAAAATTGTGGAAGCCATGAATGCTCAGCGTAGGAAAGAAATGGGATCCATAAGGCAGGTTCAAGCAGACATCCAGGAGAATAAAATTCTACTGAAAGTATCCACAGCAGATTAGGCCAGTGTGAGGACAGGACCTCAGATGTGGTAGACAGGCTTGCAGTTAGCGACCAGGAAAAGAAGGATTTCTCAAAAATAGCAAGGGACCATGAGAAATCAATCCAGGAGCTGCTAGATAAGATAAAGATGAGTAACTCAAGATTAATCAGAGTCAATGAACAAGCAGGGGATACCACAAATGACATTAAAAACTGTTCTCAGACATCATGTCAGAAAACTTCCCTGGTGGAGAAAAAGAATTTGACATACAAGTAAGTGAGGCATAAAGAACTCCAATTAGCAATGATTAAAAAAAAATCTACAGCCAGGCACATCATAGTCAAGATTTCAGAAATTCAACACAAGAATGGAATCTGAAAAGCCATTAGGGAAAAGAAACAAATCACCTATAAAGGAAAGCCCATCAGATCACAGCTGACTTGGCACAAACTCTCAAGTAAAGGAGAACTTGGAGTGAAGTGCTCCAAGCTCTAAAGGAAAGCGACTTTCAGCCCAGACTGATATACCTCCACACAAAACTATCTTTCAAAATTAATGGAGAAATAAGTTACTTCTATGACAAAGAACATCTGAGGAAATTTATGATCACCAAGCCAGCACTCCGATATGTTCTGAAGGACATTCTAGAAAGCAATAAGAAGGACTACAGCTCCATGAACCCGAACAGAAGGAATCTACCAGGGAAGGCAAACAATTAGAGGAAAATAACATGGCAAGGATGTCAATCCATGTCAGTTATAACCATTAATGTAAATGGTCTCAGTTCACCAGTCAAAAGACACAGACTGGCTGAATGGATCAAGAAGCAAGATCCAACAATATGCTGCATACAAGAAATTCAGAAATTCAGAAAGAAATTTGTAGACTGAAAGTCAAAGGATGGAAAACAATACTCCATATGACAGGAACCCAGATAAGAGCAGGGATAACTATTCTGTTTGTAGACAAAGTGAATTTCAAGCCAACACTGATTAAGAGGGATAAAGAAGGTCACTACATCCTTGTAAAGGGAACAATCCAAGAGGAGGAGATAACGATAAAAAATGTGTATGCAACAAATACCAGTGCACTTAACTATATAAAACAATTACTAATGGACATGAAAAATCAAATGAACCCTAATACAATTATATTGAGAGACTTCAATACTCCACTGTCACAAAAAGACAAATCCACTAGACAAAAAATCAACAATGAAATGTTAGAACTGAGCCAAAATTTTGAACAAATACACTTTGTAGATATCTATAGAGTCTTCCACCCCACAACATCAGAATACACATTTTTCTCAGCTGCACATACGACATTCTCCAAAACAGACCATACATGAGTGCATAGAATATGCTTAAATAAATGCAAAGGATTTGAAGTTATCACATGCATACTATCAGACCGCAGTGCAATGAAATTGGAAAACCATTACAAAAGAAATCACAACTTCATAAACACATGGAATTTAAATAGCACCATCCTGAACAACCAATGGGTCACATGTGAAATTAAAGAAGAAATTAGACAGTTTTTACAGTTGAATTATAATGACACTACAATCTACTGGAACTTATGGGACACAATGAAAGCAGTCCTAAGAGGGAAATTTATAGCAGTAAATATCCATCTCTGGAAAACAGAGCAAATACACATAAACAACTCAATAGTGCACCTTAAACTTTTAGAAAAAGAAAAGCAGGTTAAGCCAAAAGCTCATATGAGTGAGGAAATTATAAAGATCAGAGCAGAAATTAGCACACTGAAGACTAAAAATATGCAAAGAACCAATGAATCCAAGAGATGGTTCTTTTGAAAGATTAAATAAAATCAACAATCTTTTATCCAATCTTATAAAAAAAGGAAAGAAAAGACTCAAATCCATGCAATTAGGAATGAAAAGGGTGAGTCACAACAGACCCTGCAGAAATCCAGAAGATCATCTATACCTTCTCTGAAAACTTGTGTTATAACGAGATGGAAAATACAGAAGAAATGGACAGATTCCTGGATACCTAAGAATTACCAAAGCTGAATCAAGAAGATATAAAAAATCCTCATTAAAACTCTGGCAAACAGACTGCATCAAATCGTCAAAAGGATTATACATCATGACCAAGTGAAATCCATTCCAGGGATGTAGGGATGTTTCAACTCACGTGAGTCAATAAATACAATATACCATATTAACAGAACCAAGGACAAAAATTACCTGATCATCTCAATAGACACATAAAACGCTTTTGACAAAGTCCGCTTTTGACAAAGTCCAGCACATGTTCATGATAAAAACCCTACAGAAAATTGGCATAGATGGTCTTTATCTCAGTCTGATAAAAGCCATCTATGACAAACCAACAGCCAATATCATATTAATGGATAAAAATTGAAAGCTTTCTCTTTAAAATCAGCAACAAGACAAGGATGTCCACTGTCTCACTCTTACTCAACATAGTCCTGGAAACTTTAGCCAGAGCAATTATTCAAGAGAAAGAAATAAAAAGAATAAAGATAGAAAAGGAAGAAGTTGAACTATCATTATTTGCAGATGACATGATACTCTACCTAGAAGACCCCAAACTTCCACTAAAAACTGGTATATTTAATAGGAAAATTCAGTAGCATAGCTGCATACAAAGTCGACACTCAAAAATCAGTAGCCTCCCTGCACACGAATAACAAACTTACTGAGAGAGAAATCAGGGAAACAACACTTTTCACAATAGCATGAGGGAGGAGAAAAAGGAGGAAGAGGAAGAGAAGATGAAATACCTAAGAATCAATCTAAGAAGGATGTAAAATACCTCTACATTGAAAACTACAGTACCCCGAGAAAGGAGATTGAAGAGCATATTAGAAAATGGAGAGCTATCCCGTGCTCTTGGGTAGGAAGAACCAGCCATACTTCCAAAACTGTTACACAGACTCAATACAATCCCAATCAAAATTCCAATAGCATATCTCACAGAATTAGAGAAAACAATCTGAAAATTCATCTGGAACCATGAGAGACCTAGAACAGCAAAGGCAATCCTGGGCAACAAAGACAAGACAAGAGAGCATAACAATTCCTGACTTGAAATTATACAATAAAGCTACTGTGGTAAAAACAGTGTGGTACTGGCAAAACAAAAAAACAGACCCAAAGATCAATTGAACAGATTAGACTAGACACACTAATCCACTTTAACTTTGACAAAGGTGCCAAACATATTCACTGTAAGAAAAACAGCCTCTTTAATAAATGGTGCTGGAAAAACTGGCTCTGCATATGCCCGAGATTACAATTGGAGCTCTGTCTTTCACCATGCACTAAGCTAAAATCAGAATGGATCAAAGATCTTAATATCAAAACAGAAACATTAAATCTTCTGGAAGACACAGTAGGTAAACCTCTTGAAGACACTGATATAGGCAAAGACTGTATGAATAAAACCCTGATCACACAGGAACCATCACAACGAATTGACAACTGGGATCTCATCTTATTAAAAAGCTTTTGCACAGCAAGAGAAACCACCACCAGAGTGAAGAGACACCCCACAACATGGGAGAAAATGCTTGCCAACTGTTCTTCAGACAAAGGATTACTATGTAAAGAACTCAAAAAAAATTTAAAGACCCAGTCCAAAAATGGGCATCTGAGATGATTAGTGCTTCTCAGATGAAGAAATACAAATGGCAAATAAATACATGAAAAAAGGCAGTGTTCTTGGACATTCAAGAGATAGAAATTAAAGCAACATTGAGATTTTACCTCGTTCCAGAAAGAACGGCTATGTTCATGAAATCGACCAATAATAAATGCTGGAGGCCATGGGGAAAAAGGAAAGCCGTACTCCACTGTGGGTGGGAGGGTAGACTGGTGCGACCACTGTGGAAATCAGTGTGGAGATTCCTCAAGAAACTAGAATTTGAGGTCCCAATTACCCAGCTATTCTGCTGCTGGATACCTTCTCAAAGGAATTAAAAACATCATACCACAGAGATATATATGCACCCATGTTTGTAGCAGCACAGTTTGTAATAGTCAGATCTTGGAAACAACCTAAGTGCTCATCAACTAAGGAAGGGATAAGAAAGATGTGATATTTTTATGCAATGAAGTATTACTCAGCCATAAAGGAGAATAAACTTGAATCTTTTATAGGTAAATAGATGCAACTAGAGACCATACTCTAAATGAAATAAATAAGACACGTGTAAACATTGTATTGTCTCTTTAGTGTGAGAAGTGGAAAGAAATTATATATATATATATATATATATATATATATATGATATAAGATAGTTATACTACTAATTTCTCTGAGTTCATTGAAAAGAAAGATTTATGCCAATATTGTTTGGACAATTAAGTGCAGCCATCCTGTACTGAGTAACTAATTTAAAGATAACAACGCACAGTGTAGTAACCATTGTTACCCTTTAATTATTGTGTTTTGAAATTTTTTTCCTTTCAAAATAAAAGAGAAAAACAGGAGTGTATTCAGTAAGGGAATTAAAGAAGTAGCAAACTATTTTGATTATGCTACAAGTTTCCAGACTGTTTGATTTGGATTAAGACCTAAGGAGATATGATTTTGCGCCTGGTTTTGAATTTGTGACTTAAATATCCTAAACCGTGTTATTTGGTGACCTTTGTCTCCTGAAAAGCCTTAAACTCTGGGAAACAGCTTGTTATCCCATAAATCTGGCCAGTTATTCTGTGCAGCTGAGTACTAAAGGGAAAATTCATAATTCTGGCCTAAAAAAACTTCAGTTATAGAAACACCTCCAAAAAGGGCCAAATGGCACTGTGTATGTTGTTTCTTAATTTGTGGACACAAACTTTTATGAGCAGGTCCTCTTTTTGGAACCCAGAGCTCACTGTTCGGCCTGAGCTGTGATGCATGTAAGAAAGAATGTTACCGTGGGCACAGTGGTGCAAGTCTGTGATCCTGGGCCTCGGAGGCTGAGGCAGGAAGAATTGATCCTGGACAGAATAGTGAGACTCCACCTCAGAAAGCAAAGCAAAACCCAGAAACTGTGACACCCTAGTAGAGGTTAAAGTGGTGGGTTAGCCAGCTTGTATTTGAACACTGGGCTAGAGTTGAAGATACGTCTTACTGTGTTGGATTGCGTTTGTTTAAATGTAATATTTGCGTGACTTAGAGGTCTGTAGCACCCTGAGCAGCTTCGGAAATGGATATGGATTCACGAATGTTTTAGAGAAGCTGTCTGACCAAGGCAGGTCCCTCCATCATAAATGTTCCCAAAATGTGAGTCGCTGGGGGAAATGTAGATGTGAGATCCCAGGAGTTCTGAGGTTCCCGCTGTCCATAATACAGGTGGAGACAGAATTGTGGCGAGGCGAACATGAAGACAGAGAACCTCACTAAAGTGACCTGGAAGAGTTTTAAAGAAATCACACGTGGAATTCCTTAAATGAGAATTTATTTTTAATTTAAAAAACAGAACCAAAATGGGGCCAATGCGTCCTGTCACCCTGGGACTGTGATGATTATAGGTTCCTGGTTCCAGAGGTTCACTGAGGGCTGCTCTTTTCACAAATACTCATCCCGATCTTCAGTCCCTGATCATGCCTAGGGACGGGGGTTCTGACCCAGCATCCTTCTTTCTCCCCAGGAGGCTGCCGGTGAGAGGCAGCACAGCTTGGAGGGGCCCCCGGGGAACCTGCTCATGCCCACACTGCATCCTTCCCACATCGAGGCTGGGCAGCGTCTGGGATGGACGCAGCGTCTGTGATGGACCCAGCCTCCCACTGTGGGTGTCTCCAAAGACGCAGACCCTGAGTTCACACTGCACAGGTGCGGCTAGAGCCATGGTGTAAATACCAGGGGGCAGGTGCTGGCCCCAAGGCATCGCTTTCTAAATGTTTTCCAATTTTATTCTTATTCGTTGCTTGCTCTGGCCCGGCTGCCTGCATTCCTAATGGATTCTACACGGTTCCCTTTTATGCTCGTTTTGACTTTGGGGAAGAGCCAGTGTTGTGTTTTTATTTGACAGAAATTGCTGTGAGTGGTTGTTCACTGAGGCGTGTGTGTGTGTGTGTGTGTGTGTGTGTGGGTGTGTGTGTGTGTGTGTGGGTGTGTGTGTGTGCGTGTGTGTGTGATTAAAACTTACTGTGGATATCTAAATGAAAACACTCACTGTAGGGCCACGCATGGTGGCAAATGCCTGGAATCCCAGCTCTTGGGAGGCTGAAGCAGGAGGATCTCCAGGAGTTTGAGACCAGCCCTGCTGGTGAGAGCCTATCTCACAAAATATTTTTTATTACAGTAAAACACACTTTGCCACAAATGTCCCTCACTTCCTACACACTCATCGTACTGTTCTTGGCAATGTGTCTTTTACTGTGATAAGTTTAAAAACACCTTAGACACTGGCCATAGTTTTGACTGCCCCTGTGCATGGGCCGTGCCCTGGGGAGGGAGGAGAGCTGGGGGCTTCCACCACCTTGTGGACTCGGCTGACAGCGTCCATGGGCAGGTATGGACGGCAAAGCCCAGAACCTGGGGCCAGCTGCCCTGCAGAACAGGTTACAGACACAGGTCCTCAGCCAGCGACCCCCAGGGAGGTGCCCGGCCCTGCAGGGACCCAGACCCCTGACCATCGATTGGGCGCGGTGACCTACATGTGTCCCCAGATCCTGCCCGGCCCACACTGACCCCAGGAAAGGATGTCATGGAAGATCCTGGCTTTGGGGACTCTTTTGGAGATGCTGGCCTGGCAACAGTGTGTACCCCCGTGCTGCTTCCTGTGTGCGTGTTCTTATTTATTGACTTTTATTCTTTTTAAAAGTTATTTATTTTGAGATACTGTGTCACTGTGTAGCCCAGGCTGGCCTCCAACTCGTGGGAATCCTCCTGCCTCAGCCTCCCGATCGTGGGGATGACAGGCCTGCACCACCATGCCTGGCCGTTCTTGCTCTCACATAATCTCTGGTTTACAAATGAGGGGCCAGGCAGTAGAGAGGTCGAGGGTCACAGCCAGCGCAGGGGCTGCTGCTCAAGGCTGGTACCTCCCACGCCTGGAGCCCAGCTTCGCAGGGGTCCGCTCTCAGCCCTAGCCCACCTCTCTCACTGCCTTGGTGCTGGGAGCAAGTCCAAGGGTTGTGGGTGCCTCCCTCCTGCCCAGTGTGTCCAGGGAGTGAAGGGCTCAGCGAGAAGAGGCCCCAGCAGGCTGAGGGGGTGAGGGGTCGGTGGTCTGCCTGGCTGGGGGCTGCACTCGGCCTGTCCCACTCGCTTCCCGACTGCTGGTGGAGAAACGCCAGTGTAGACAGTGTTGCAGAAGCCCGAGGAGGACGGGGACGGGGGGGGGGGGAGGAGGGCACACAGAAGGAGAGGGGGAGGGGAAGGGAGCCCTCCCTCCCCCTCCCCCATGTCTTTATTCGGAGTCAGCTCAGCCGATTGTGTGTCCACCCAGTGGCACCTCGCCTCCCTGTCCTCGCCCTTTCAGCTTTGTTTGCCCAGCACAATGCCAAGCTTGTCCCCGTGGGCAGGGCCATCCCGGCTCCTTCATTGTTCCCGTGTCCACGCCCCGTGCTCAGGACGGCCTTGTCCCCGCGTGACTCACCACCCTGTGACTCGGATGCAGGCATCGTGGGTGAGCTGCCCACGCACATGGCGTGGGGCCTGGAGGGAGAGGTGGCTGTGGCCCTGAGGCTGGAAGTGCATTGGAGGAGGCTTCTGTGAGTTCCTGGGGCTCTGCTGGGTGCTGTGTCAGGAGCTGTGCGTGGGGTGTACCCCTGAACCCCAGCACTGGGGAGGCTGAGGCAGGAGGATCTCCTGGAGTCCAAGGCCAGCCTGGGTTACATAGTGAGACCCGGTCTCAGAAACACACACACACACACACACACACACACACACACACACACACAGATGCACACACAATGGAGGAGGACATGAGAGATGCTTCTTTATTTCATGATCCTTTCAATCTTCCTTAAAGTTCTTTTTAAAAACAGACCAGCTAAGGATGGATCAAGAGACGCATTCTAAGTGTAGCACTGTGGACACGAGTTTCACTGTATGACTCTAAATTTTTGTCTGCTTGAAGCTTTTCAGAGTACAGTATGGAGTAAGCAGGCACTCCTGAAAACAACCACATTTTTAAAAAAAGCCCAAACACTATTATTTGTTTTAAAATAAAAACAGGTGAGACGCCTCCTCCTTGGCTCTGCTTCCTTCCGGGCTACTCTCAGCCTCAGTTTCCCCACACCAGCCTGGGGCAGCTTCATAATTAGCAGGGCTGAGTCGGGTTGGCAGCTCCTCCCTCGGGGCTTCCGCCCACTCTGAGCTGGGATTCTCCCCAGGGCCCCTCAGCCCGGTTATTTTTCCCTGTCACAGGGACACTGACCGGGGCACAGAGGCTGGGCTGGATGAGCTGCCCGACCCTGGGGGCACCACTGCTCCCTGTCAGTCTCAGAGGTCTTCACCCCTGCCGCACCCCAGCCAGGAGGCGGGAGCCTTGGTCACCCTCACCTTGAGGTGGGGACGCACCCCATGGCCTCCCCCATGCAGACCCCAGGGGACAGAGCACTGTGTTGCCCTCTGTGGTCAGCAGGCCCACACAGACTCTTCTGAAAGCCTGCATGCGCCCCTCACCCTCTATGCCCCCCAAATGCTCCCACTGGGCTCACCCTGCTGCCCTGGGCTTGGTCCTTGGAGGCAGAGATGCCCTGTCTCTGGTGCTGTGCATGGGCTGGACCGGGTACCTTATTGGCAACGAGTGTGTGGCATGCAAGGGTGTGCTCCTCCACCTCCTGCTGCTGCCTCAGAACCCTGAGATAATTAACTTATGAGGCAAAAGAGCTGCTGTGGGATTGCCCTTTCAGAGGTTCTAATTCCACCACCTCCCTGACAGCATCGGGCTGGGACCGGGCTTTAAGAGTGGGACGGTTAAGATCGGAAGCATGTTTGCCTCCCTGCCCAAGAGGGCAGAAGAGTAAATTCCCCGCGCAGGGGCCCCAGAGCCACACACTCAAACATGTCTCCACCGTGGGGATGCTCCACAGGGCAGCAGCTAGAGGTCAACTAGGGGACACTCGGGGCCGCAGGAGCTGTCCCTGCAGCCTTAGAGGACGAGGCTCTCTGATGAGCCAGGCACATTGGTGATGAGTCTTCTTCCTGTGCCCAGGCGGTGGGTGAGCACAGCTCATGGTTAGAGCACTTTGGGTGCCAGGTACTCATCTGCCTGTCTGTGATCTCCAAACAGCTCCATCTTGCAGATGTGGAAGCTGATGGCGGAGAGGCTGAGTCATGTGTGTAACCTCTGGCTCAGTAGCTGGGGTTGGGTGGGGAAAAAGAGAGAGAGAAAGAGGTCTTCAACCCTCCTATCTTGACTCCTGGGCTACAGATTCTCTGTGCTGTTTCTGGGCATGAGAGCTACAGGCCCTGTTTCTTTCCTTTCAATTTAGCTAGGTCAGGTCCTCTCCTGGGTATCAGTTTGCCAATCTGTGTAATGGGGGCAGTCACCAGCTCTCCCTGAGGGCGCCAGCTTCGAGGAGGCTGTAAGGGTTCTGAAGGTCACTCACCACCTCTGGATGAAGACCTTTAGGAGTCCCTGACCATCTGCCCTAAGTGAAGCATCACCAGCCCTTCTGTCACCTAATGAATACTATGCTTGCTTCGTGTGTCACAGGTCTGAGTCACCCTCCCCGGTTTGGCCCAGATAGCACAGGACAGGGGCTTGTCTCTGTGACACTGTGGGGCCTGGACAGGTGGAACAGGTCCTGACACACAGCCCTGTGTGGGAGGAGCAAAGGGAGGGAGGGACAGGGCTGCAGAATGACACCCCAAGCTCAGAGGACTGAAAGTTTTGCTGGACTCTCCCCAGCCTCCACCTCGGGCTTCCTGCTGGCTTCCTCCTGTTGGTTCCTGGGAGGGTCCCCCGCCTGCCTTGGTGACCTCCAGCTAGTGGCGATCGCGCGCGCGCGTGGGGTCGGGTTATGCAGTGTGAAGTGGGTTCAGTGTCCTGTGTCCATGCCGTGCCCAGCACAGTGCCTGACACAGTGAGGCTGTGACAGGAAGCCACGCGAGGCACAGAGTCCTTGTCCATCCGGCAGGACCCAGGCCGCCCTCAGCCAGCTGGCTGGCACTGGCCCGGAGCTTCGCCTCTGGACCTGCGGCCACTCCCGGTGACCAGGCAGAGGCAGGCGTGGACAGGCTGCCTCCCACCCCAGGGAGGAGCCGCTGCCAGCTCCGATCCGATAGGGTCCAGGCCGTGTTTTGGAAGCTGTGTTTACGGCTCCATCCTCCTCCCTGGGCTCCAGCGGCGGCCGCGGCAGTAGCGAAATCAGAGCCCGCACACAGCTCCCGCAGCCCGGCTGAGCGGGAGGCAACACCAGGGCTGCTCCGTGGAGGCCGAGCAGGGAGGACCGAAGGATGAAAGATTCTGAAAATAAAGGTACGACCGGCGTGGGGATGCGGGGGGACGCGGCGGGTAGCCCCGGACAGGTGGAGGCCGAGCGGCGTGGACCCGCGGCTGGCTCTGGTTATGTAACCGCAGGTCCCTCCCGGCGACTCGCAAACATTATGTCATGGCCTGCGCCTTTCAGTCGCCCTGCACAGGACTCTGGTTTTGGGTTCGGGCTCAATCTGGCTGAGGTGCGCACCTTTCTGTTTTGCAGTTTGGCTTATCACGCTCCTAGTGTTTTGATGGTTTTTATTTTGGGGGTGTTCTCTGGCGCTTAGGGCATGGTGAGAGTGCCCTGAATGACTTGCGCACCGTGAGTCCCGTGCGTCCTGGGGATGCCCCTCACCCAGGGCCCTCGGTGGGCAGTCGTCTCTCTGGGGCCCTGGGGCGCTGCCTGACCTTCAAGACTGTTTACCTTACAGGGAGGTTTGCAGGCGCAGCTGTTCCCACCCCATCCTCAAACCCCCCAAAGCTCCAACCAAACTAATTTGGTGGCGAGGGGAGCGGAGGGGAGGAGAGAAATGGATTTAAATGGAGACTCAGGAAAGGAAAAGGTTCCCTGACACAGCTAGTCTAATTTTAAGTTCATAAACCAGAATTTAGGGGTTTTAAAAATTCCCAGCTCCTTAAATTTTCTGCTGCAGTTGGGGGTAGAGCCATGGAGGCTCTGCGTGGTCCCTCTGGGACCTCCTCCTGCAGTGTCCGTAGGTCACACTGATTCTGGGGTCCCCAGCTCCCTCACACCCTGAGCTCCCTGGCCCAGGTGGACTTTCCCAGTCCTCTATCCCCAGGGGTGGTGCCACCTCTACCCTGCAATGGGCCCATTAGATGGAACTCCGTGTGTAAAAAAGAAAAACAAAACACAGCCCCCCAGCCCCCCACCAGAGTCCACAGAGACCTCTGACTCCTGCGCCCCAGCAGCCCTGCCCTGCTAAGCTGGCTTCCATGCCCAGCACCCCTGTTGGTGCCACCGGGTTTCCGGGCTCTGGTTCCTACTCATCCAGGCATCAATCTGTGCGGTTTGGATGTCTAAGTCTGAGTTATGCAGCCGTGGTGAGAACAGCATCCATCTGTTTCCCCCTGCACCGAGGGGGCCTCACCTGCAGGAAGGACAGGCCACACCTGCTGTGAGCTCCCATTGAAATGAACTCTGGGAAAGACAGCAGGGATTTGCAGCAGCTGGCGAAAGGGTGCCTGGAAAGGAAAAAACGTGCTGCTTTGCTAAGTCATGCTAGGCCCCAGCATGATGCAGAGAAAATTACACTGAGGTCGGAATTCAGCACCCTTGGGACGGAACCTCGCTAGGTCTGAGTGAGTTGAGGCTGGCAGTGTCTCTCCCAGCCCAGGAAGTTGGAGGACCCCAGGATCCTTCCCTCACCTGGAGGGGGGAAATGAGGAAAGGGGGGGGGGCAACCTTTCAGGTGGCAAAAGGGGAGGGTGGATGCTGATGGCTGTGCCTGACCCTGGACCTGGGGGTCCCTGTCACATCAGTGAGAAGAGCCCAAGTCGCAACTTGTTACTCTGGTTTGCAAGGAGTCTGTGAAGTGTAGTGTCCCGTGTGTGTGTGTGTGTGTGTGTGTGTGTGTGTGTGTATACATGTATGCGTGTGTGTGCATGCGTGAGCATCTGGAGGAAGAGTCAGTGGTTCCTCTCAGATTTGCAAAGAGGTCTGAGACGCCCCCTAAAGGGCCCAGTGGTGAGGGACTCCTGGTCCCCGAGACCTTTGGAAGCCAGTTTCTTGGGATGGAAGAATTCGGTCAGGGCTGGACGGGGTATGTGGACAAGCCCAGCTGAGCATGTGATGGACAATGGTGTGCTCGTGTGTGACCATGGCAACCAGACCGGCCGCTGTGCATGGGTACCAACTCGGGGCCTGAATACAGAACAAACACCCTCAAATCCAGTGGTTTCTGAGGACCACAGGACAACTCCTGAGCTGTGTGTGCTGTCTGGCATGGATGAGCAGGACCAGGCGAAGTTTCTGAGGGTGAATACATGATGAGAGTGCTGGGATTGGAGGTTTTAGAAGCGCTGTCCAGGCTGGTGTGCGGCGTGTGCTGGATGGGGCTCACCGCCTCCCCTCCCTCTCCCACTCATGGGCGCATCTTCGAGTGGCGCGGTGAAGGTTTGCTGGGGTTATTTTGTGTTTTTGCAGGCACCGTGTTCAGTCACCGTGCTCACGTCACACAGCCTGAGTGTTTTCAGCCTTTCCCCCCCTCCCCTCCCATAGCGTGGCCCCTTCCCCTCTGCGACAGTGCAGTCTTTAAGTAGAAAAGACTTGGTGTAACACATCTCTGAGCACCTCAAAAGGCTCCGTGAGCCAAGCTTGGCAAATTGGGTACGAGGCAAGGAAGAAGCAGAAAAAGTTGACTCAGTTAATGAGTAAACACTGATCAACGTGACAGCTGATTATTATAACAACCACGGCTCCCACTTGAACAAGTAGCTGATGAATAGTTTGGGAGAAGTGTGACTTACAGATTGTCCTGGCACGGCAAGGTAGGAGGTATTTTACGGGAAGGAAATGAATTAAGAATTTCACTAGTTTTCTAGCTTATGTTTGCTTGGAAAGTAGATGTTTCAATACTGCAGATCTGGTGTAGATTTCTCTTCCAATACAGTCTTTGAGCATTTTATTTTATTTTAGTTATATTTTTGAGATGGGCCTTGCTGGTCTTGAACTCATTATGTAGCCCAGGTTGGCCTTAAACTCAGGATCCTCCTGCCTCAGCCTCCCAAGGGCTGGGATTAGAGGTGTGTGCCAACATGCCCATCGGAAAATTGTGGTTTTTTTTGGTCTATACTAGGTTAAAACAAATTTTCTTCTGTTATTTTTCTAGATTTTATTTCAGAATTATAAACATACCATTTTGGGAGCAAATGAAGTTATGTGTAACTTTTAAAAATAGAAGTTGGGCGTTGTGTGTGGAGTGGCCTGGAAACAATTATTACTTGGCGTTATTACAGAACCTGACTGGGAGGTGAACTGAGTCAGACCCTACGTGTTAAAAAAATACTATGTTGTCTGTGCCCCAACCTGTCATCAAAATAAATAAGTGTAAGGGAATCCAAAACACTGACTTTTTCCTGGCCCATCATGTCTACCTGGGTATTCAGGTTCTCAGGGATTTCTGTTGTTGCTGCTTCTGACAGGCTGCTGGCACGACGGCTTTTCTCCTGGGCAGTTTGGAGGCTATGAATGTTCTCCAGGCCTCGGGGCTCCTGTGTGGTGAAACTTGGAAGACAGCTCTGTCTACTACACCTCCTTCTTTGGGGACAGCCGTGCCTGCAGGGGACGGACAGCTGGAAATTCGCACTTTTGTTTTTTAGGTGTCACATGATCCAGGGCCTGCAGAGCATTCCTGGACAGAGACAGAAATGCTCCCTGTCCAGCCGCCTTCTGTTCTGGATCATTCCACTCGGGGATAAATTCAGGCGTTTTGCTGATGAGGTGGGCGGGAGCCTCCGGCTCTTCCCAGCCTAGGGTGTAGGGCAGCTGCACATGAATACTGTAGCCTCCTGGCTCCAGGAAGCTGCGGCCCCGAGGAAGATCACACTGGATCTGTTCACAGAATTGCTGCCCCGGGGAGGCCGTCCTGTCTGAGCCCCCAGCTCACGTCCTGTTCTGCCCTGGGTCCCGTTCTGCATCCTCCACCACAGGTCTGCTGAGTGCTGGGAACCCATAGGGTTGTGGTAGAAATGGTTTCCTTCACCTCTGCTTGTTTGTAGTTGAACCATGGTATATTTGTTTGCCTTTGCGTTAAGCTGTGTTATTTTTGAATTTCACCGCTTCATGATAGTCAGTGGAAAATGAGAGAGAGAGAGAGAGACAGACAGACAGACAGACAGACACAGGAGCAACTGCAAAACCAGCTCCTGGCCTCTGAGTTTTAATGCTGTGGTAGCTGCTGCCATGGTGACATTTCGTGTCTGAGTTTTCCCTGCAATATAGAAATACATTAATTTTTTTGTTTTGTTTTGTTTTTTGTATCAGGGATTGAACTCATGACCTTGCACTTGCCAGGAAGGCGCTTATGCCACTGAGCGAAACCCCCAGCTCTGGAAATAGAACCCATTTTTATATGCTGATTTTATTTCCATGACTTTGCTAAGGTCACTAATTTTAATAGTTTTCAGCTTTCTGGGCTCCACTGTGGACAGTTTTATTTCTTCCTTTCTGGTCGTCCTGTGGTTCCCTCAGTCTCACCATGCGTGCAGGGTCTTTCCTGAGACCCCAAGTCTACGGGTGAGGCAGGCAGCCTCATCTTGTTCTTGATCTCAGGCAAAGCCATCCTGAAGTGTAGTATTTCCTGAGGGATTCACGTAGGCAACTTTCGTTAGGTTAAGAAAGTTATGTAAGTTGTATTCTTGGTATACAATTTTTTAATCTCATGAATTGATTTGATATGGAGTTTTATCAAATACTTTTTATTGTGTTAACAGGATGGCAAATTGCATTTTTTTTTTTTTTTTCTGAGACAGGATCTCACTATGTAGACCAGACTGGCCTTGAACTTGGGCTCCTCCCACATCAGCCTCTCTACTGGGATTACTAGTGCTTCTCACACTGACTTTTGAGTATTCAATTAGCTTTTATTTCTGGAATGAAGTCAACTAGGTTGTGCTGTTATTTTTTCTATATATTGGTAAATTTGCCTGGCTAAGATTTTACTGGGGTATTATCTGTTATTTTATTTTATTTTTGCTGAGGGTTACCTTTGCTCATGATGAGATTAACCTGCACTTTGCTGTTGCTGTGGTGGTCTCACTGGGAACTGGTACCAAGGACACAATGACCTTAAAATTGAATTCAGAAGTCTTTGCTTTTCTTAGAACATTCCCTGGAAGAGCTTAAAGCCTGGCTTGCATGTGTAGAAAAGTCAGAAACCCGTGCAATCCTTGCTGTGCTTCTTTTCTGTGTTATGTTCTCATTTTGCACCTCCTGAGCTTCTACTTGTCTCTATTATTTCCTTTGTGATTTTGTACCTGTGTGTGATTTTGAGATAGAAGTTTTGATTTTTGATTTTTAGCTTACCTTTTGAAAATATTTTTATTTAAGGGTATAAATTTTCCTTTGAGCAGTGTTTGTTGCACCCTGGATTACTGTCACATTTTCATTATTATTTGGTTTAAAATATTTTATAATTTTCATTGTTTCTGTTTTTTTTTTTTTTTTTTTTTTTTTACCTGTAGGGTCACGTAGAAATCTATTTCTTCATTTCTAAGTGGTTGGGGGGTTTTTAGGTTATTTTTTTTTTTGCTCTGTTGGTTTCCAGTTTACCTTTACCCTAGTAAGAGAAGAGACTTTAGGTGATTTTACTTTTTGGAAATTTTTGAGTCTTTCTTTGAGACTCTGTGTATGGTACATTTTCATGTGTGTACATTGTGTCTGCCTGGAAGGAGAGTGTATAAGTTATTTGGTTCCCTGCATTAGGATTTTGAATTTCTCTATTTCTTTTTTATGTTTGCCAGTTTTTCTTTTTTTTCCTGACTTTGAGATTCTGCTTTCAGGTTTGTAACACACCCTTACGGTTGTTGGGTCTTCATTATGAAGAATCTCTTTACCTCTAGCCCTATTTGCTGCTTTAACATCTACATTTTGGGTGTTAACAAAGTGATCCCATCTTTATCGGGGTTGATAGATATGTGTTAGACCTCTGCCCATCTTTATAATTTTTCTGTGCCATTATATTTAATCCTTGTCTTTTAATAGCAGCCTATACATTCATTTTAAAAATCCCTCTGACAACCTGGTCTCTGGTTTGATTATTCATACGGGGTACCTGTTTCCTATGTGTGTGCTGCTTTATCCCCAGTTTGGTTTTGGTTTCTTGAGACAGCGTCTCACTGTGCAGCCCAAGATCACCTCAAACTCATGGCAGTCCTCCTGCCTCAGCCTCCCCAGCACTGGGGTAACAGGCATGTGCCACCACGCCCTGCACTTTTTAAAATTTATTTTGGGTCAGTCAAGCATTAGTAATATTTTTTAGATGAAGCATTATTTTACACTTCGCTCTTCCTGTGGACTAACATTAATTTTCCCCTTTACTTTTTTGTGAGGTGTGTGTGTGGCTCGCGTGCTGTGGGGCACAGTACCCTGCATCTTAGTTGATGTCAGCATCTTAGAACGCTCTAACTCTGACTCCCCAATCTCCTGACCCCACTCAACTTTCTTCCTTTGTGTCATTTTGTGAATCATTTCTATTGTACATCTACTCAAGTTCCCATGGGAGACTGAAGGTACTGTTTTTGGATCAACACCCACATGTTTCCTCCAGTCCCTGTTTGTCATTTCTTTCTGAGTTTCTATGTTTTCTCTGCTATCTTTCCCACCATGTAGCAGATTCCTTTTAGTGGTTCTTGGAGAGCATCTCTACTAGAAAACTACTCAAAGCTTTTGTGACCTGGAAATGAATTAATTTTGCCTTTGCTTTTTTTAAAACAATTTTTTTGGGGGCTGGGGATTTAGCTCAGCGGCATAAGCGCCTGCCTTGCAAGCAGGCAGTTGTGAGTTCAATCCCTGGTACTGATAAAAACGAAAAAGACCAAAAAAAAAAAAAAAAAAACAAAACAATTTTTTTTTTATTTTAAAGAGAATAACCAAACCAAACCAAATAAAACCAATTAGAACAGAACAATGAAAGTGATACAGAACTTCAAAACAAGATAATAGGAAATCAGCAATGGCACCATAATGCCTCTTGTTATCTCCAAAATTGCTGCCCATACCATCAGGCATAATAAAATCAAACAAAATGGAATAGAATAAAACCGATCAAAACAGAACATTGAATAAAATAAAACAATAAAATGGAACAAAACAAAGCAGTGAGCACAATATTTTATTTCAAAAAAAAGACAGAAGGAAATCCCCCATAATTGCTATATTGCATATTATCATCCTTAAACAGATGCTCAGGCCACGGGGCCCCAGGCTGCAAAGCCAGTCAAGCAGTACCAGCATGCAGTACCAGCATGTGGAGCCTCAGCTGCTATCAGCTCAGTCTGTCCTGCAGCGTGGCCAGTTGCCTGGGGAGGGGTGGTGTTCTTGTCTCCCAGCCCATGCGCCTGTTGGCTCACAGGAAGGGTGAACTGGCTTTTTGTTGCCCCTTCCAGCCCCAGATGGCTTCAGCCACCTTGCAGGAAGGATGAATTGGCTTGTTTCTTGTCCCAGGCCCCGAGTGACTTGCTCCCCTTGCTTTTGAAGGGTAGTTTTGTTAGATGTATAGAGCCAGGGAGGAGCTAGGATCGGTGTGCCCCAGGGAGTCCTAGCCACTGGGTAGCTGAGGTGTGAGGGTCACGTGAGCTCGAGTTCAGTAACAGAATTCTGGGGAGATACCTGGACCTAGCTTACAGATGTCATTGCATGGTTCTCATAGTTATTTTTTTCATTGCTGGGACAAAACACTCCACAAGGGAGGAAAGGTTTATTTTAGCTCCAGTTTATAGAGGTTTCAGTCCACAGTCAACTGGCTCCAAGGCAGGGCAGGCAGAGGACAGCAAGCCGTGGGCCTCTCTTTCTCTTTTACTCCACCTGGGCTGTAAGCCTATTGGCTGGTGCCACCCACACTTGGGGGCGGGCCTTACTGCTGTTATGCACATCCAGAGCCATGCTAGACCAATCAGTGAGTTAGTTTAGTTATTGCACATGTTTAATCCACACTCACAAACCCATGATCCAGCCACCTCTGAAATGCCCCACAAGGGTGAAGACAATAAAAACTGTCTTGCTGGGGTTGGGGGTTTAGCTCAGCGGCACAGGTGCCTGAGGTTGTGAGTTCGAGTCCCGGTACCAAAAACAAAATAAAACAAATCAAATGTTTTCTGGCTTTCATCTTTTCTTGGGCACATTGGCTGTTTCCAGATCTCCTCGTATCTCACGATGGTGGGAGCCACGGCAGGGCGTGCTCCACCTCCAGCTCTGAACTTGGAAAAGCAGTTTAAATTTAAATCACACAGCAGTAAGCTAAAAAAGGCTTGGCAAGAGGGGCAGTCACACCTTGTGCTGGGCACTTGTTAGATTTCACAGGCACAGAGCTCCCTTTTTGAAGCATACGTGATCAGATGACTCTTTGATGGTTAAAAACCCTCCAAATTTGTGAGAGATAAAAATGTTTTTAAATAGCTGAAAAAGAGGACACAAAAGGGGGTGAAAAAGGAGTAGGGAGTGTGGCGCTAACTTCCGCAGGGTACACGTGGGGTTATGAAAGGGCTCCGGCCTTGTAGCGTGCTGGGTTTATTCTTCATCCTTAAAATAAGGAGATTAATCAGGCGTGGTGGGGAGGCAGACACCTGTCATCCTAGCACTTGGGAGGCTGAGGCAGGAGGATCACCTGTCATCCCAGCACTTGGGAGGCTGAGGCAGGAGGATCACCTGTCATCCCAGCACTTGGGAGGCTGAGGCAGGAGGATCACCTGTCATCCCAGCACTTGGGAGGCTGAGGCAGGAGGATCACCATGAGTTCAAGACCAGCTTGAGTTACATAGAGAGATCTTGTCTCAAAAAACAAATTAAAGAGAGGAGGTTAAACATGGTTAGTAGTTGTCAAACTTTTTTTGTCTTTGGTATTTAAAAAAAATTTAACATCAGAAAGTTAGCTCACTTTTTATTTTGAAGTACAGTAGACAGACTAAAAAGTGAACAAATCCTGCTTTCAGCTGAACGAGTTTCACAGTTTATGAACCAGCGGTGAGAGTCACAGGAGTCTCAGTCCAAGTCCCCGGCTGAACACCACGCTTTTTTTTTTTTGAGCCAAGTCTATCTGTGCAGTTCAGGCTGGCCTTGAGCTCACTATGTAGTCCAGGTGGTGATCCTCCTGCCTCAGCCTCCCAAGTGCTGGGATTACGGGCATGTACTCCCACCCCTGGCCTCCATCAGCTTTTAATAAGCCAGAAAACATACCTAGAAATTGAACGCACAGATCTTTTACTGTTTGCATGAGGTGAGTGAAATAGATATTTCAGACCTCTTGGCTTTCTGCTTTCATTTTCTTAAAGAAGTTTAACATCTTGAACACCTCAGGCAGGTTCAGCTTCCAGCTACACTAGAGTGGACCCTTGGCCCTGCTGAGGACGGCAGGAGAGGCCAGATAACACACAAAATTGCCTGGGCTGGAATTCTTCATCACAGCAGCCAGGTGTCCGATCACCCGGAGAGATCTGCAGGGCTTGCCTGGTACCGGATCAGGCCCCACCTGTAGCTGGAAAACCCGCTTCTGAGCAGGAGGAGAATTCGAAGTCCCAGTGAATAAATGAGAGCGCATGGGCACCCCTGGCCAGCACCTGCCCGCGTCCTCTGCTCATGGGTCACCTCCTCCACTTCCTTCGGTGGACACTGCAGGGCCATGTGTCAGCCTCGTCATCCCCATCCGCAAACTCGAGAGGAGCAGGTGTTATCTCAGGAGTTCGTGTGTTTGTGGTTTAGCAAATTTATCTGAGCGAGTCTGTGGTCACCTCCCAGTGGGGGTGGGAGCTGTGCAGAGTGCGCCCCTGTGCTTTCTTTTTGACAACGGAGAATTTCTTTTCTTTTCTTTTTTGGGTACGGGGAATCGCCCTCACAATCTAGCGCTTTCGAGGCAGGTGCTCATGCCACTGAGCTAAATCCCCAGCCCTAATGACAGAGATTTTTAAACCTTTTTTTTCCTGAGTGCCAGAGCTCTGCAGGGATTTATATTTTAAGAAAATTGGATAAGATTTTCGCTCAGGAACAACTTGGAAGGCTAAAGGAGAAATTAGGTTTGAAACGTTTTAAATGAAAGCCCACTGTCTGTCTTTCTTTTTTATTGACGTTTAATGCACCTTGTTAAATCTGACCTTTTACAGAGCGCAGCTCTGTGGTGTTTAGCGTGGGCTTCAGGCTGCACCGCTGCTTCAGGTCCCATGCGATCCTCATCTAAAGTCACACCTGCTCCCCGCTGCCAGGGTCTCTGGCTGCGGCCATCTTCGGCCGGTTGCCTGGGAGTTGCCTGGCTGCAGTGCCTGGGATGGGTCAGGCAGCAATGGTCATTCCCGCCTGGCCACATCCCTTGGGCTCAGGGTCCCCAGGGTGAGCCCTCCCGAGGCATGCGTGTGTGTGTGTGCACACATGTGGGTGTGTGTGTGTGTGTGTGTGCTCTGGCCCCTGAGACACACCCTTTGTGTAATCACCTGCTCTAACCGTGCGGCACCTGCAGCCTTTTGAAAACAGTCAATCTTAGTGCACGTTAGACACCCTCAGGCCATGTCCCACGGGAGCCGTGACAGGTCCTGACTCGCTACCCCCGCCCCCGCAGCCCCCTCCTTTCCCTCCTTTCTCCTTCCAGTCTCTGGCTCTTCTTCCCCTTCCTGCCTTCCCCTCCTCCTCCCCTGTTCCCCTTCCCATTTGAGCACTTTCTTCCTGTTTCCCGATTGTCCAAGTCACCGCTGCCTGATGCTCAGGCACCTGCGTCCCTGGGAGCTCGCAGCCTCGGGCTGCTGGTGAGCCCAGGTGACCGGGACTTGGCCTTGCGGCCTGAGCTGTTCCCTGTCCACACGCCTCTACTCATGGTGTCCATCTTCCTCTGTGCTAAAGTTTGATTTGCTGGGGAAGCATTGGGAGTGGTGGAGAGTTTGTCCAGCTCATGGCCCAGTTCTGTGTCACCGAGCTGGGCCCAGAACCCAGGCAGGGGACCCAGGCAGGGAACCCTGTAACCCCTCTCCCTTCTGCCCAGGCACCTGGTGGACCAGGAACAGTACTGGCACCTGATTGTGGGCAGGTTTTCACTTTCCCCTCGGGACACCGGACCACAGCTTCTGTTTTGTGAATTAGTGATCAGCCTTAGCCATTCTAGTGGCAGAGCCCTGAGCTATGAAAAAATGGTCCTTTTTGGCTGCTTTTGTGTTAGGGTCACTCATGCTGGATCACTTCTTAGCAGTGGCCAGCCCGTGGGCTGTGTCTTCCTTGTACTGGATAAGCACAAAAACCACAGCAGAATGGAGGGAAAGAGCCCGTTGCTTTTGCTGTAACTCTGATGAGGTGATGCACTGAATCTCAGCTCTGTTAATGCTTACTTCCTGTTTCCTGTGCAATGCGGACTATGCAAGTTCTCAGCGTTTGTTTCCACATCAAAACCTAGCACCAGTCCTGAGAGGTAGGCAGGGGTTAGTATATCCTTTTTATTGAGGGAGACCTTGAGCGTCAGAGTTGTAAAGTAATCCTTGCTCATGCCTGAAATCCCGGCTACCCAGGAGGCTGAGGCAGCAGTATTGTAAGTTCCAGGCCACCTGGATAACTTAGTAAGATGCTGTCTCAAAATGAATGTTAAAAAGTTCTGGGGATGCAACTTGGTGTAGAGCACCTTTAGGCAGGACACTCCATACCTGACTCCCCAGGTTATGAAGTTATGAAGAGCCAGACGGCCAGGTGGTCATCATGCCTTAGATCTTAGAGGTTCATGCACGGAAATCGTGGTCTGCCGTGGTGGTGGCACTGGGTGAGGATGGATATTCCAGGAGGTGCCTATTGGGAAGAGGAGAAGTGAGCGGGCGTGTGGGCCCTTCAAGGAGATTTTTGGAATGGGCCTCTCTCTGCTGCTTGATCGCTGTGGCTGCAACTCTGAAATCATGAGCCCAGAGAACCCTCTCCTCCTTGTAAGTTGTGTGTTTTGTCATAGCAGTTGAAATCTAACTCGGCAGGTGACCCAAGGCTCCAAACATGTTTCTGTGATTGCAAACCCGTGTTTTTTTCCTGCTGTTTTGCTTCTTGAAATAAGAGCAGAAGCTGCCCCATGGTGATTGTTTCTGCCCCTACAAAAATTGCATTTTGAAAGTTTTCAAAAGTTTTCAAGCTGTTCCTAAAAGTGAGCATCACAGCCAGTGTGATGTGGCCTCGTGGAAGTGACCAGCTTGTGGGTGAGACGCCCGGAGACTGCTGCCCACAGGCCATGAGTCAGGGGGGTGCCAGGCGTGGTGCTAGCGTGTTCTGCCCAGAGGTCCCTGTTGCCTTGCGAAGCCCTTCCTTGGTGCCCTTCGAGCCTGGTTATTTATTCCCAGTTATGTGGCTCCCTTTATTCACTTTATAGGTGTGGTTCTCAGAAACTGGCCCATGCTGCTGAGCTGCAGGCCTGGGCCAAGGCCAGTCCTGCCGCCTCTCTGCCTGGTCGTCTGATCCTTTAGGATGGTTCCAGTGGGAGCCCCACGCCACAGGCCTTGGGGTGCAGGACGCAGACTTCTGTTTCAACACCGTCTTTGCCCTAAGCCCTGCCTGGTGTCCCTGCCTGGTGTCCCTGCCTGGTGGGCTCTTGGGTGGTGGCCTTCGTGGTGCCATTTGGGGACTGCAGCTGCTGGCTTCTGGGTTAGACTTTAGCTGTCTTCTCTGTTTCTATCTTCGAAAAACTGGCGCTGGTCTCCTCTACATTCGTAAGGAAGGATTAAAAGTTTGAAGGAAAAGCACGACCTAGAAGCTCACTCGTAATGTGAGGCATCCACAGTTCAACATTGGCAGCACAGGAAAATAAAACACCCTGGAGCGGGGCAGCATTTAGGGTCTTCCGGGGGTGAATGGCTAAAGGTCGGCCTCTGAATTCGTCCCTGCAATGTGTATGTTTATGACCAAAGAGCTCTGAATGCTTAGCACACTAAATTAAGGATGCATGGAAGTGCACCCACCATCCAAGCACACAGGTTCCTCAGTTTTGATGAAGGGAATATATTTGTGTAACTGGCACCCAGATGCCAGGGCAGGACATTACCAGCTGCCCCAAACCTGCCGAGCGCCTCTCACCGACACTAACTGCTAAGCCGAGGCTCTATACTGTAGGCAAATTCTGCTGCTTTTGAATGCTATGTAGAAGAATCCATGCAGTGTGTAACTGTTTGCTCTAATTTCTTTGGCCTCACTTCGTGGGACCAGCGTGTAGTGTGTGTGGGTGCAGCCCAGGCCCCCCTCCTGGGTCATTTTCCACCGCTTCAGTTTTCTTTATTTTGATGCATGTTTGGGTAGTTTCTGATTTTGGTTTACTGTGAAAAGACCTTCTATGAACATTGTCGGCTGTGCCTTTTGGGGTCCCTATGCATGCATTTCTGCTGGTTATATGCAGACAGTAATTTTCTGGGCCACAGACGTGTGCATGTTAATCCTTGGTCGGTACAGCTGAATGGGTTTCCACGGTGCTGTACCAGGTTTTCTCCATCAACCTGGAAAGAGGTCTCAGCGGTCCCCCGTCTCTGTCCGCTCTCAGAGCCGCCAGTCGTTTGTATTTGAGCGACTCTGGTTGGCATGTAGTGGTATAGTGACACTGTGGTTTATGTAGAATTTCTGTGGCGCCTAAGAGGTCAAGCACTTTGCTGCAAGTTTATTGAGCATTTGTCATTTGTGAAAAACTGATGATGACTCCGGCCAAATTTTCTCTTAGGTTGTCTGCATTTTTATTACTGGCTTGTAGGATTTTCAACTTGATTTATTTTGGATATATGTGTTACAGAAATCCTCTCGACACAGTGTAAGTTGCACCTGTATTCGCTTAACGCTTAACGGTGTCTTTGACGGAAAGGGTCTTTTGGGGAGAGTGCGTGGGGCAGGGGCCAGAACCTGGACTTGGGGACCCTGAGCTGTGTTCTCCACACACCTGCCACCGACCTCCCGTCACCGCCAGCTGTTTTAACTGCTGCACTATGGTTGTTGCCTTTTGGATTCTGTTTAGCAAATCTTCTTTTGCCTCAGTGTCATTAAGATATGACTTTATGCTTTGTCCTGCAAGCCTTTTGTCTTAGAACGTATTGATTTTAATGCATGTATTCGCTATCAGCCTGATCTGTCAGGAGTAAACATTTGAATAAATTCGAATAATGGCCGTGCCACACATGCATTTCATTTTTTTCCTGGTGATGGGAATTAAACTCAGGGTCTCCTGCAGCCTGAGTATGAGCTCTCCCTTCACCCCTCTACCACACTGCTCAAACACTGAAATGCACAGTGGTGAGTGTGCACCGTGCACACTGCAGACTTCGAAGTCCAGGTGTCTGTGGGTGTGTCAGGCTAGCTAATGATGAGGAGTCATCTCCTGACATTGTCCTTTTGTGTCGAGAACCTCAATGTCCACACTGGCTTTTTCTGGCCTGCCAGGGGCCATGGTTGCCCACTGTAAATGATCCTGGTGTCTCCCTGTCTGACCGTCACTGTCTGTGCCTCCACTGATACAGATCTAGTTCTGTGACTCCTGGCCTCTGGGCAAAACCATTCTGTTCTCTACTTGGGTGGCATGGACTTTTTAAATCTCCAGGTGGTACCCTGGGGTTTTCTTCTTTCTATGCCTCACTTATTTCACTGCCTGTGTCAGCCAGGGTTATCTATGTTGTTCCAGACAGCAGAATTTCATTTTTATGGCTGAGTAGTATTCCACCACATATATTTTCTTTATCTATTTATCAAGTGGATTTTGTGTCTTGGCCCTTGTGAATAGTATTTCAATAAATGTGTGTGTGTAGAGACAGCTCTTTGACACTGATTTCATTTTCCTTGGCTATATACTCTCAGTAGTGTGACTGCTAGATCACATAGTATATTTTTAACATTTATTTGGTTATCTATTTAGTTACTTACTGGGGGCTAGGTTGAGACAAGGTGTCACTATGTAGTTAGTTCAGGCTGGTCTTGAACTTTCTATGTAGCCCAGACTGGCCTTGAATTCGAGGCAGTCCTCCTGCCTCAGCCTCCTGAGTGCTAGCATGAGCGGTGTGTAGCACCACGCCCAGCTGGTTATAACTTTCTGAGGATACTTGGTACTGGTTTCCTGAATGGCTGGAACTGACTGACAGCCCACAGCAGAGAGTCAGGGTTACCTCTTCACTATCTGAATCCTGTTCTGCTTCCGATTTGCCCTGCCCTGAGGGTCAGTGACACCCAAAGCCTTTCTAGATAGCCAGTGGACATTCGTGTGTCTTCCTGTAAGAAACATCTGGTCAGGTCTTTCGCCTGTTTTTTTTTTTTTATTGGATTGTTTATTTACTGCTGGACCCATTTCCTTACAGATTTTGGGTGTCAGCTACTTACTAGATGTTTTAATTTGTAAATATTCTCTCCTGTTCTGTAGGTTTCTTTTCACTCTGTCAATGGCTTTCTTTGCTGTGCAACTCTTGAGTTTAAGGAGTCTCATTTATCTATTTTACTTTCATTGCCTGTCCTTTTGTGGTCAAATAAAAACAAATCCCTGCCTGCCAGTGACAGAGAGCTCCACCCATCTATTTTCTCCTGGAAGTTGTGCAGGCGCTGGGCCTCGAGTTTGTGTTTTCTTCGATTTTGCAGTGAGACTCCCCTGGGTTTGCCCTGGCCCTTGGCAGGGCTCTCAGTGGTGGGAGAGTCACTCTCCTTGTGTCTGCCCCGAGGGGAAGGCTGTTTTGAAGCTGGGAAGTTTGATGCCTCCAGCTCTGTTGCATGCGATGGAGACTGGTTCCGAGTGAGTCTCAGGATTATTTTCTCCTTTGTTTGAAGAATGTGGTGTTTGGATAGCGGTGATCTGCAGACGGCTGCTGTATGCACATTTTAACCTGTGAATTATTTCAGCCTGTGAACGCGGGGCCTCTTCCCATGTATTCACGTCCTCTTCGATTTCTTTTCAGTGTAAAGATCTTTCACCTCTGTGATGGTGTCCGCTTGGCTGGATTGAGGAGTCCCCGCAGAACTGGTAAAGCATCATTTGGGGCGCCTCTCTGAGGGTGTTCCGGAGGAGCATGATGTTTGAGCTGGTGGATGGAGTGGGGCATGGTTTGCTTTTTTTAAATTAAAAATGTACTTACTTAAGTTTTTATTTATTTATTTTGGTTTTTTGAGTCAGGGTCTTGTATGTAGTTCTGGATTTGAACTCACTATGTAGCCCAGGCTGGTCTGGAAATTGCCACAATCCTCCTGCCTCAGCTTCCCGAGTGCTGGGGCTGCATGGGTGCCCTCCCCCAGCTTGAGATCTGCTTTTGATGGGTGCCCAGGTGTCGTCAGATGACCAAGCCTGAGGGCACAAAGCGTGACTTCAGGTCCTTGTACCTCAGGGCCCACCCGAAATTCCTTCACCTCAGCTTTAGCCCTTGCTGGCACCCTTGCTCCTGAGGAGGCCCCAGCAGGTTTCGAGCCTCTTGGCTGCTCCTGCCCAGGACCCGGGTTGAGATTGGGTTCAGCACCCTGTGGGGAGCAGGGTGAGGCTGAGGCGAAGCAGTGCAGACGCTGCTGGGAGGGGAAGAGGGACCCGTGAGGTGCCAGAGCCCATCCAGCCGCTGCCCCCGGCGGCGCCCCCCCCCCCCAGCACCTTCCCCATCTGAAGCAGCTCTGTGAGGTCAGGTCAGGACTGTTTTTTGTGCGAGGCTACGGGACCGTGGAGGTGGGATCTGAGCCCGGCTCTGCAATTCTGTTTTTCTTCTTCCCTTCCTTCTCCCCTCCCTTCTTCCTTTCCTCTTTACAAAGAAATTGGTTGAAAATACTTTTTAGCTTGGTGTGGTGGCACATGCCTCTAATCTCAGCACCGGGGGAGGCTGAGGCAGGAGGATCACCACAAGTTTGAGGCCAGCCTGGGCTACATAGTGAGTCCAAGGCCTATCTGAACTACAAAGTGAAACCCTGTCTCAAAAAATGGTATTTATCTTTTTATTTTTATGAAACATGTACTGTGCTTTGCACTGTGGTCTCTGCTGGTGTCACTGTCCCATGAGCTGAGTGGCCGAGGTCACCCGTGTGGACCCAGCTCCTAATTCTACTCCGTGGGCTCACTCTACTCTGGGCTGAGCTCTGCCAATGGGGTCCTCTTTGTCTGGGGCATGGCCAGGGAGGGGTGCTGCCCTGCTGAAGCAGCCTGGTGGCTTCGTCCTCCTGAAACCCGAGGCCCAGAGATACCTGGGCTGGACCCTGTGCTCTGGCTCAGCCTAGGCTGCAGCAGCAAAGCATCACCAATAGAGGCTTCAGCCACAGACGCTCAGTCCTCAGCACTTGGTGGTGATGTAGGGATTGAGAGGGTGATGGATCAACTCCTGGACCCCCCCCCCCGTCCGTGCTGCCTGCCTTCCGGAAGCCCCATCTCTAAACACCATCCCTGGAGGGCCCAGGGGCCCCACCTAAGAATCTGGGGCTGTCTGAAGAGCTTGAGGAGCTGCCTCAGCCCTCCTCCTGTGGGTCCTGCCCTCTGTGCAGTGAGGTCTGTGATCCCAACCTCTGTGTGTCTCCATTAGTAGGTGGCAGCCAGAGCCACCAGACACAAGGTGGGCAGGGCAGGTCCTTGGGCAGTGGGGAGGGACCACTCCCCACTTGGCCCTCGTTTAGGGTGGCAGCTGCAAGCCCAGGCCTGGGTTCTCCTCCCGCGGGATCACAGATTGAGGCGCCCAAGATGGCCTGCTTGTACTCCAGGCACTGCTGGAGCAGCCCACAGAGCTCGGGAAAAGGCCTGGATCGCTTGCTTGCCTCGGTGACAGTTTGAAGGACACAGGGCAAGGGCAGATGAGAGCCACCTGGGGCACCTTGGAAGGCCTGGTCTCTCCTCTCCCCTCTGGACCCCGCTTTCCCCGAGGGTGTGTGTGAGGCCCAGGCCCTGCAGGTGAGACAGGGCCATGGAAGGCCACGGAGATGGGATGGGGTGAAAGGCTGCCACCTGACCCCAGCTGGCGTCAAGAAGTTCTGCCCATGTCAGTCCAGGTTCTTCAGGGCCTCTCTGGCCGCCTCTTCTCCTTTAGCTGTGACCCCTAGGGCAGGGACACAAGTCCAGCCAGCTCCACAGCAGTAAAGTAGGGGCTGAGAGTGCAGTCCTGCTGTCCCTGGCCTTCCTGGGGGAAGCAGAAATTCCAGCTCTAGGACCTGCCCTGGGGAGAGAGGAGGAGTGCGTGGGGTGGGTGGGCGGAGGCCTAGAGCTTGACATCCTGAGGAAGCCATTGCTGCACCTCTGTGGCTCAGGAGGGATTCAGGAGCTGTGGACACGAGGCCCAGCCTTTGGACAGACGATGGATGCGTTGACTGCTCTGCTGGGTCATTAGGAAGTGATATTGGCCGTGGGCCACAGCAGTCAGGAGCCACAGATCCTGCCCACCTACAATGCTGTGGCGACAATGAGGGCTTTATTGGTGAGGACTGTGGAGAGGTGGGCACACATCTGTGAGTGCGGGGACCCACAGCCCCCACCCAGAGACGTTTGCATTGAAGTCCCACAGGTAGGAATCGCAGCCCTGTTACCTGTGCCTCACCTGTCCTCCTCCTGCTTGCTTGCTGATGGGGGGCTGTATTCTAGGACCCCAGGAGCACCCTTCTTACAGCACTGCCGGCTTGTGGTCCAGAGCCCAGGTGTAAGCCTGCATGTGTTTGGCATTGACTGGCTGTGGATGGTAAAAAGAAAATGATTTTTTTGGTAGTTTTCCTGAGACAGCATCTCATTAAAGTTCAGGATGATCTTGCACTCACTGTGCAGTCCAGGCTGGCCTTGAACTCACTGCAATCCTCCTGCCTCAGCCTCCTGAGTGCTGGGATTATAGGCGTGTACCACTACGCCTGGTTTCTACTAAATTTCTAATGTGAGTTTTTCCTTGTGCACTGGAATTTTTCCTCCCGCTCGCAGCAGGAGAGCAGAGGTAGGAGACAGTTCAGTTATTTGAGCAGCTGGTAACTCGGGTGCCTTGAGGCAGGTGCTGTGCTGAGTAATGTGTTAGGTGGTATTCCTTCGGCCGCCTGTGGCCCACGCATAATGTGTATGAGCTGAGCTGAGAAGGGGGAGCCCTGTAACCGGGGGCGGGCAAGTGCGGTGGGCTCCCTGGACTCCGCAGCCGTGGACACTGTCTTCTCCCCGCTCCTCTCTTCGATTTCCTTCCTCTTTGGCAGTGGACCTCAGACCCTGTCTCTGACACTGCCTGTGCTGTCCTGTCCTGGGCCAGGACCCAGCCTTCCCCGGCCTTGACAGGAAGCCCTGCAAACAGGCCACGGTCCTCCTCGCCCCTGGTGTGAGCTTTGCCCCCAGACAGTGGCAGCTCTCCCACTGGCCACAAAGCGGGGAGTGCACCCCAGAGAAGGAAAGTGCTGCCCCCAGTTGCTGAAACAGTAACCTCACCGTACAGCTGATGAGTTGTGGGGTGTGGCCGGTACCCTACGGTTCAGGCCCCAGAGTGGTGGCGCTGGGGGAGGACTTTGACGGGTTGGGGCTTAGTGAAAGGAGACTGGGTCACTGCGCCTTGGATCCTTGGGCAGTCACCCATCCCATTGCTCCTTGGTCCTCTGGCCACCGAAGCTGTGAGCCAAGCCACTTTCCTTACTTATGAAGTCACTGGGGTCAGGTATTTCGCTCCAGCGACATTGAACAGATGACAGCACCTGCCCTTGCTGGTTTAGCCTGTTCAGGAAACCAGAGAGGCAAAAACCTTAGAAAGGAGGACATTTCTGTGTTTGCTCAGCTATTCATTTGAGAGTAGTTAGGGAGGCTGGGCTGCGGCTCAGTGGAGGACAGTCTCCAAGCATCCTGTTCTGTTCCTCAGCCCCGGAAATAAAACAAAAGACAAAAAACATCAGGGGTCCATGTGTGGAACAAGATTGCCCAAGACTTGGTGCCGGTTGGAATCCAGTTGGGATTAGTCTGGCTGGGCACATGAGAAAAAAGCAAAATAAGGTCTCAGGACAGCATCTCTCGCTTCTGCCCCATGGTGACTGATCCATAGGTGGCTGGTCCAGGCCTCCTAGGAGTCTTGAGGCTCAGGGCCCTCTGCTTTTTGCTTGGCTGTGAGGGTCATCCATCCTCAAGGTCACCTGATGGTCCACCACGCTTGTTAGAGCTCCACCCACCACACGGATGGAGGGAAGGGTGTTGGAGGTGGGCAGGCACCCCCTGCCCCGCTAAGGGTGTACCCAGAGGTCACACCTGTTACTTCTGCTCCTGTTGCAGTGGGGGCAGCTGACAGGTCGTAGAGAAGTGACTTTAAAGTGCTTATGTCACTCCTCATAGCCTGGACAGAGAGAAATACTGGGGCTCAGGCGTGGCCCACGGTCGGCAGCAGTTCAGCACTGTGGTGTCCCTGAGCAGGACACTGGTGTGGCCATCCTTGCCATCAGACCTTTCGCACTAGGGTGGGTGAATGTGTGAAAAACCCGGGACTTAGTTTAGAGATCAGGAAATGCTGATTCTCTTCCGACTAGCTAGATTTTGTCAGGTGCCCAGCAGTGATCTGGGCTGGGTGACTACTGGGCACCAGCCCAGTCTTGGAGAATCAGGCTGTGTCTGGCGGTGACCACCTCCTCTCAAGGCTCTGAGTACATGCATTAGAACCCTGCACCTTGCTACGGAGTGGGGCTATGGAGAACAAAGCACTCAGAGTGTAGTGATACTGAGCAGAAAACCACGTGGAATTGTAATAGAACCTATTATTCTAATTCTGAGATAGGTTTAGGGTTGGCAGTGTCAGTGTCAGACCACATGTTATGACCAGCTCAAACCTGTTTTCTCCTGGACAGGGCAGTGGGTAGGCTCTGGCAGAGTCTGGCCATCAGAGGGGCTCAGGCTGCTCTGCCTGCATGGAGGCATAAAAACAGCAAATGCTTGCACGAGTTACTCTCAGGGGTGTGACCCAGTCCCAGTGGATGTGTCCTCTGACCTCAGGTCAAGGTCAGTGTCTTGGTTACTTTTCTCTCCTTAACTGAGACAAAATACCAGACACCTAGAATAAAGGAAGGAAAGGTTCCTTTAGCTCCCCATTTGTGGAAGTTTCAGTCCGTTATCAGCTGCTCCAAGGCAGGGTGGCATAGCACAGGGGCAACACTTCAAGGCTGCAGCCAGAGCAGAAAGGGGGTAGTAAGCAGGCTACTCCCCCACCCAGGTGGGGTGCAGTGCTCACACCACCTCTGTGGATCCTGGCTCCCTGCTGAGTCTTCAGTTAAATTTCTAAGTTTCTCAAATTGATACAATGTATCAACCATCACAGTCCACAGATGGAGCCAGGCCTACCCCCTCCCTCAGGAAGCTCAGGGTGAGTTTTTCTGTGAGCTGACTGTCCCTACCCCAGCAATGTAAAAAAAGGTTTACATATTCATTCAATTAGCAGGTATTTCCTGAGTACTTATTATGAGAGTATTATCTCTGCCCCTGCAAAGCCCCTAAAGCTCCTGGATGACAGATGACAGATGTTCCCAGGCACTGTAGTCACAAATAACAATGAAACGTGTCCCAGCAGCTCTAAAGGTGTCTGCACGCCTGCTTTTATTCAACCTCGGGCTCTGTGGATGGGTCTCCCTTCAGACTTCGTCAGTAGCTCTGGTTTTCTTCCTGTGGGGACTTGAAATGGGTGGTTTCTCAGATGTGATCGAACGTGGTCTTGAGCGGTCTGTGGATGTGGTACCCGCCTGGTGGGTCTCGTGGGGTGGGGACACGTGGTGTCCAATATGCAGAGAGGGAGTGGTCACCGGATTACAAGGCCCTTGCCTAAACGAGAACTAGTGCCCAGCCTTCTAATTCTCTTTTCTTTCTCTCTTTTTTTCCTTTTTCTGGTACTTGGAATCAAACTCAGGACCTTGCACTTGCCGGGCAGTCACTGATGCCATTGAGCATCCCATCCCGTGCACTATAATTTTCTTTCCCATCCGAGTGGCTCTTTCTCTGTGTCCCTAGAATTTGCACCTGGATTGTACAGATCACCTCTATAAAGTCGGTGGCATCAAACTTCTGTTCGTGTTTTGAGACAGAGTCTTGCTGTATAGTTCAGGCTGCCACTGAACTCACTACGTACCCTGGCTGGCTTTGAACCTGCAGCTATCCTCCTGCCTCAGTCTGCCCTGACACGCCTGGCTTTGGCGTCAAGCTTCTTTTCAAAGTGGAAGCTTGCTTTTCATGAAAATAAAGACTTTTCCTTCCACTGATTGCAAACTAGCCAAACTATACCCAAGCATCAACTGTTAGGGGTAAAAGTCTTTTGAGCAGGCTGGTGACAAGGTAGGCCTGCGGGGCGGGGGGAAGCTGCACTCTCTGAAGACCTCTTTCACACCTCGGAAGTCTAGGCCAATTCCCATGGGGTTCCCAAGCCATGTCCCTGCCGGGGTCAGGTCTGAGAAGTGCCGGGGACTCGGGGACCAGAGCTGGATTCCCAGCTGATCACTGTGGAGCCCTGGGCAGGACCCCTGTCTCACATCAACTCATTGTGCGGTTCAGAGAGGGGAGGCAGTCTGGAAAGGGTAAATAATCAGGTTGCAGAAGGTGTCATCTTCAAAACCTCAGCATTACTGGCAAACCTGTCCTGCCCTGCAGGAACCCAGCGTTCCCTGGGCACAGGGATAGACAGGTGCCCCTGAGTCACCACAGAGGAGGACTCATGTTTTCTTCCACCGCATCCTAGCAGCTCAGCGCCCTCCAATTCAGCTTTCTGTCCAGAGCAGGAGAATGAAGCAGGGTCCACGGGCTAAGGCAGAGTTGGCAGGACTGTCCTGCCTGGGGCTGCGGGTGGTGGCCCCCATACCGTCCCTGGGGTGGTGGTGCTGTCTCTCTTCCAGCCTTCCCAGCTCCAGCTGCAGGCCAGACCACAGCACTGCAGTCCTTGAGGGCTGCCCGGCCAGCGGTTGGGATGAGTGAAGTGGGCTGGCTTGGTGTCACCCCTGGGAAGTGGCAGTGATGGCGTGCAAGCTGGAGCCTGGAGCCCGTGTGGTGGTGCACTCCTATACCCAGCGCCTGGGAGGCTGAGGCAGGAAGACTGCTGTGAATTTCAGGCTATCCTGAGGCTACGTAGTGAGTTCCTGTCTCAAAAACAAAACAAAGTGACCCCCAAAAGGGAGCCTGTGCAGCTCCTGTAAACACATCTAAACTGAAAGGTTTTATTTCCCTACTTTTTTAAGTATAGGTAAAAAAAATTCACGTTTGGGGTCCAGCTGTGGCCTGTGGTTCCCCAGTGTCTGTGCCTTGCGCTATCTGTACGCACAGGTCTCTGTAGTGAGGGGACCCTGCACGGTGACCTTCAGCATGTGTCCAGGTTTGCTGTGGGAGCCGTTGTGGATTTCTATGTGTTAAAGCAGAACACTGATAGGATGGTTGTTTGTTTGTTTATTGAGGCAGGGTCTCCCTGTGTAGCTGAGCCTGGCCTTGAACTCACTACATAGTCCAGGCTGGCCTCAAACTTGCAACAGTCTTCCTGACTCAGCCTCCCGAGTGCTGGGATCAGAGCTGTGCACCACCGCACCTGGCACAAGGGCTGTGCTGTGTTTTAGAAACATCCCCATAGTGTGTTTACAACACAAGGAAGCTCTGCCTTCCTTCACTGTCAGCTGAGTCAAACTGCTGTCCATTTGCCCAGCTGAGTTCTGATGTCACCGTGCATGGGACCCCCAGTCCCAGGAGGCCATGAGACACTCAGCATCTATGATCAGAACCCACAGTGAGAATTGCATCTATGTCTTTACCGTGAAGACACACGCATGTGCACATGCACACTCTAAATAGTTTAAGAAACAACCATGTCCTAAGAACTGCAATGTTTTCCAACCTGCTCCATTTTTGGGACTATCGTGGCAATGAACAATGAACCAAGTTTATTTTATGGTCTGCTTGTAGGCCACAGCTGGAGAGTTTGTTGTCTTACTGTGTTTTCTTCTTTTAAGAAAATCACTGGACTAAGCAATAGTTTGGCATTTCTCTTTAATTCATTAATTGATTTTTTAAAAAGTTTTTTGAGACAGGGTCTTCCTAGGTAGCCCAGGCTGGCCCCAAACTCAAAGTGACCCTCCTGTCTCAGCCTCTCAGGGGCTGGGCTCACAGGTACGCACCACTATGCAGGGTTAAGTCATTAATTGGTAATTCGATGGCTGTGTACTCAGTATTGAATGACAGTGAGATACTCTTTCCCTGGGGACACAAACCTGAGTGAAACTTGAATTTCTGTCCAGGAGGAGCCCAAATCCAGCAGAAAAGACAGGCATGCAAATATCTACAGGCTCAAGTCAGAGCAGTTGCTTAACGTGACACAAAATGCTTTTACAGCATCACCAGTGCAGTGAAAAAAGCCTGCAAAGGCTCATGTTAGCTTACATTTAGAGACAGTAAGCTGTTAAAGCAAGATATTTATTCACATGTAAAAAGCCACACAGGAATAATGTAATAGCAATAATAACATTTATTAAGCCCTTAATGTTTTTCATTAATTAATTTGAAAGCCTCTCTTCAGCCTCGCTACCAGGTCACTGCTATGTTGCTCCTTTTGCAGTGGAGAAAGAGAATCCCTAACTGGTCTGAAATCTTAGAGCCAAGCCAGTATGGTCCCAGGGTGCATCTCGGGCAGTAGGTTGTATTTCCTGAGCCTCAAAAACACAGGTCAGGGTCCAGGACACACTGTGTGGCCTCCACTGTGACGGGGAGAGCGGGGGTGGGAGGACAGAGCCTGCTTCTGGGCCTCCTCACGGGGACATCTTTGCCAGCTGAGAAAAGCGGCTGAAGTCAGCAACAGACAAGAATACTCTCCTGTCTCAAGCGTGGTGTGTGTGCCTGAGATAAAGCAAACTATAGAGCAGCTTTGGTCTTGGGGAACCAGTAGAGCTGGGCTCTAAATGTCCACCTTCAGTCTCACCAGAGCCATGGCTCTCCCACAAACCCAAGGCCTCCTGCCCAAGCATGTGGGCACCTCTCAGTGCCCACTGCTGAAAAAATCATAAGCGTCTTAGGAGCCCCTCCCCAGCCCAGGGGATTAGGGCTGCCAGGCACCCGGGATAAAGCTGCACCTAAGATAGAGCCCCATCTCAGTAATAATGGGGCGCAGCTGCTAAGTCCTTACTATAAATACGCTGGGTACGAACTTAACGATTACTCCTACTATACCATGATGGTCCTCTCCCACCCTGGACAGACAGACAGCAGTAATAGAGACGCCACCTGCCATGCATTGACTCTTAACTATGCTGGATAATCGTTTAAATACGACTTCAACTCTATCACGATAGTTCGTCTGCTCTTCTCGGTGATAGGATTACACTTGGGTTACAGATGAGCTCTCTGTGGAAAGGCGCTCTTTAGGGATCTGATCTCTAGGGTAGTGCAGAAAAATCTAATGTTGAAGTTGGTGCATATTCCAATTTGGCCCCAAGTGGGGCTGGGGCTGTTGCTCAGCAGCACAAGTGCCTGCCTGGCAAGCCGAGGATATGAGTTCGATTCGTGGTATAAAAAAAAAATTTTGGCCCCACACTCTAGTTTTTATATCATAACTCAGTATAGTTACTGTGTTTTCCTGCCTCACCGAACTCTTTCTATTCCAGTTTTGGAGAATCAGGGGTTACCCTGTTTTATTTGTAGTAAATGAAGAGTAACCATAAAAAAATTAAGAGGATGTCTTGGAGCCCATTCATGTTTTTCTTTAAATTAGCAATCCGTGGAGAAAGAAATCCAAAATGCACAAGCGCGTGTCTCATCCACGATTCTCCCAGCAGTGTCTGGGGCTCTCCAGGTGAGCTCGGGGCACTGTGGATGCCTTTTTCTCAGATCTGCTCCTCTCTAAATTCTCTTAAATGCAGTGATAAAACATCAGCGTCGGTGTGTGCACACCACGGTCCCCACAGTCCCTGTACATGCACAGCGAATAAAAAGAAAAAGCACAGAGACAGATTAAGCTGCCACGGGATTTTATTTTAAAGAACCAGACTTCAGGAGTCATCCAGTGCGGTGCAGCAGCTGGCGGTAACACTCATGTTTAAAGTTCTCTTACCGGTTTTGGTTCTCGCCAGCGCTTGAGGTGTCACCTTGGGTGATGTCAGGTCACCTCCTCTTCATCTTCCCAGCAGGACTGGGTCCACAGGGCCCCTTCTGTGTCTTCTTCCCCCAATGTTCTGTGTCTGGGGGCCCCAGGAAAAGGCACTGGCTCTGAATCTAGCTCATTTCTTGTATTTAGACCTGTGCCGGGCGAGGCCTTCGGGGCGAGGCCTTCGGGGACATCTTTAGCTTACGAATGATCTGGACCGAAGCCTGCTAGATACTTTAGTGAAAATACCAACCAAGTCTTGGGCCGGGGCACACCTGTAATCCCAGCATCTGGGAGGCTGAGGCAGGAGGATTGCGCGGGCTATGCTGTGAGTTCAAGGCCAGCCTGAACTACACCGCAAGGGACAGAGAGAAAGAGACAGAGACAGACAGAGAGTCAGAGAGAAAGAGAGACAGAGAGACAGAGACACAGAGAGAGTGACTGAGAGACAGAAGGGAGGAGCCAAGAGGGGCGAGGGGGGAGCCCGCTCGCTGCCGGTGGCTTTGGGCATGCTGGGTGACCGGTCAGTAGGCGGCGCCCCGCGGGTCCCCCAGCCCTAGGAGGGCGCCTGGTTTCCCACCCGGATGGGGGGCGCGGCTCCGCCCTTCGGATAAAGTCGCGCGTCTGCACCCCCGAGCTCGCGGGTCCCACGCCAGGGCCGCGCAGCCCCGGGCGGAGGAGGGCGGAGGACTCGGCCTGGGCGCCGAGGCCCCTCCGTGGCCGCAGCCTTGGGGTGCGCGTCCATCCCAGGGTGGGGGCCGAGTTGGGGCGGGGCGGGGCGGCGGCTCCGCCCGCGGGCGAGGTCCCAGTGCCCCTCCCCCACCCGCCCCGCCCCCATGGAGCCGCCGCCGCTGCCGCCGAGGGAGGGCGACGCGGCCGCACCTCCGGTCCGGGCCAGGTGGCCTCCAGCCCGGTCCGGCCCCGCCCCGGCGGCGGCTCCCGTGGCCGCGCCCTCGCTCCCGCCCGCAGGCCGTCTCATTCACCCCACCCCGGCCGCATGAGCCTGCTCGGGGGCCCCCGCCGGAGGCCGGGCGGCGGCGACGGCTACGAGGCCCTGCAGCTGGTGGACGGCGGCCTGGGCGCGGCGCCCCGCGGCAGCACCACGGACAGCGCAGGTAGGCGGCCGCCGAGCATGCTGCCTCGGCTCCCGCCCGCGCGGCTCCGGGCAGCGGCTCCCTCGTGCCCGGCCCTGGACTGGGAACGTGAGGCGGGGCCGGGGCGCGGAGCGGGGGGCCGCGGGGCGGGGCGGCGGGGCTCCATGTTCCCGGGCGGCCCCTCGCGCTCGCAGGCCCAGCCCCGCCGGTCGGGCTCGCTCCCCGTGTCCCGCCCTCCAGTCCCCGCGGCCGGCGCCCCCCGCGGCTGCTCCGTGCGCTGCGGCTCCACCCCGGCTCCTCCGCGCGTGGGTCTTTGTCCCGCAGCGTGGGGCGTGCGGAGGGAGTTTGAGCTCAGAGCGACCCCGAGTCCCGTGGGCCGAGCTGGACCGAAGTCCGCCGGGCGGCAGCGGGCGGCGATGCGCCCCAGCCCCGTCTCCAGGGCGGCTGGAACTCCGCCCCAGCGGACCTGAGGCCACTGCTGTCCCCGAGGGGGTCTCAGGCTCGGGGCTGACGCTGCTGCTGTTCATGGTTGTGGGGTGATGTGTTTCCAATCTGTGGTGTATCAGAGTAGGGTCGTCTTCTGATTGGGTGTGATCTCCTTTACGTTTTTGCTGTTTTGAGGCAGGGTTTCACGGTGTAGTTCAGCCTGGCCTTAAACTCACTGTAGAGCCCAGGTTGGCCTCGAACTTTTGGTGATCCTCCTGCCTCAGCTTCCTGAGAGCTGGGATTATGCCCGGCTCCTTTACATTTTTAACAGATTCATGTATGTAGATTGATAGCCAATCTATAATCATTTTTGGAAAATAATTGAAGTGAATACATTTCAAATGAGCCTAAGAGGGGCTGGAGTTATAGCTTAGTAGCATAAGTGATTGCCTGGCAGACTTAAGGTCCTGAGTTCAATTCCTGCTTCAAAATCAATTGTGTATGGAGGAGCCACACTTTGGGGACATGCAAAGAGACCAGGTGTTCCGTTTTCATAGGAATTAATCCTTTTAAGTGTTGGAATATGGAAGCCTGGCATGGTGGTACACACCTGTCAGCACTGAAGAGGCTGAGGCAGAGGATCACTGAGAGTTCCAGGCCAGCCTGGGCTACACAGCAAGACCCCAAAACAAAAACAGCCCGCAAAACTTGGAGCTTGTTTTTAAAGTGTGTTGTCCTATAGAATAAACTCAGTGTGGTTTCCTGAGCCTGGCTACATCTTGGGCCCTGGGCGGAGCATGCTGGGGTAACAGGAGCCAATGAGGTTCTGTAGTCTGGTGGTTCACCCTGTGGTCCTGACCTTCCTTATCTCTAAGTCGGATTTTTTCAGTGGGTGGAGGAAGGAGTGGCTTCATTTCCTTGGAAAATGTCTGTGGTGCGAGGCACCATCAGGGGAACTCCGATCCCCCTAAAATGCTATTTCGGGAGTTGACTCTTCCACACAACCCTCCTGGTGACCTCAGGGTTGTCACCCTCTGGGTCACTCTGGGCCAGATGAGGGGGCTGCAAGGACCCAGAGGCCTGTGTCTGTCTACAGTGCAGGCGGGAAGGGCGCTGTGTGGCCTGAGCCTGCACTGGGCTCTGAGCACGGATTTCATTTACCGTGCGACTGTGTGTTGGGGTCTCTTTATAGTCTCTTTTTATTCTAAAAGTAGGCTCCTGCAATGTAAGTGTATCCATTTGTTTAGAATATTTAACTAAACACGTAGATCACTTTTTTTATTTAGAGAAAAACAAAACAGAAAAAAGGGTAAAAATAGTACAGAATTTAAAAAAGTAACAGTGAGAAATCACTAGTTGATAAATTCCATATGATTATCTTAGAAGTAGATGCTCAAGTTACAAAATCAAAGCATAAAAAGTGGACAATCAATGGCAGTACAAACTATTGCTTGATAAATTAACAAACAGTGGTGTGGTTATCTGTCTTGCACACTTAAATATACACAGTTATATCCTTTAGAGCGCTTTCTTTCCCTTTCAATATTACAATATCTATCGTACATTTTGGATCTTATTACTCTTTCGGTTCTAAAAGTTATTTTTAAATATCGTATCATCTCTAGTATAAAAAGTAGTAGGTCAGATCACTTCTGATGCAACAGTGACCTCCCTGTTTATCCCACGGATTGCGGCACGCTGGCCAGGAGAGCAGGGTTGTGGAGCTTTTCCCCAGGAAGAGGAATTTCTGAATGGGAAAAACACGTCCTTATTTTCCTGGGGAGTTTCAAGCTTAGTTAGTACCTAGTACTGTACCCTTGTGTGGCTGTTTATAACGGGATATGATTCCGAGCTCTGTTAAACTGGTACAGCAAGGTTTGTGTGTGATGGTGGACGGGGAGGACAAATTTCATTGTTGGTCCTGGGTGGGAAACCTGGCACCCTTCTAAAGCCTGCTCCCCGCCGTAGAAGGAGAGTCCCAATCCTGTTCTCACCCTGGAGCTGGAGCTGAGGCCCACAAGGCAGCGTGGGAATCCATTTGCAGTTCTTCTGCCTGCCCTGGCCCTTTACTGAGGGAGGACGGTGTAGGTAGGGACAGTGGGAGACTTGTTCAAGGTAAAACTGCTGGGCAGTGACAGGCTCGCTGGCCCTGGACCCT
The DNA here is from genome assembly GCF_034190915.1 of Cavia porcellus. Lineage (NCBI taxonomy): Eukaryota > Metazoa > Chordata > Mammalia > Rodentia > Caviidae > Cavia > Cavia porcellus. The sequence continues at coordinate 163,214,213 of NW_026947484.1, read as the reverse complement.
GAGCTTCGTCCCTGAGTCTTAGTTTTGTATTCATTTGTTTTGAGACAGGGTCTTGTGCAGTTCAGGCTGTCCTTGAGCTTGCTGTGATCCTCCTGCCTCAGCCTCCCACGTACTGAGATTCTTAAAGTTGTTTTACTTTGCTTTTTTGAAGCAAGGTCTCCTACATAGTCCAGGCTTGCCCTGGTCTCACTGTGCAGCCCAGGTTGACCTTGAACTCTGGGCGATTCCTCCTGCCTCAGTGTCCTCAGGCTGGGATTATAGGTGTGCACCACCACACCCAGGTTGAGTTTTTCCCTACTGAAGGAAACAGATTTCTTGTTAGGCCTGGCATGGACGCATTGTTGAGGTGCAGACAGTGTTAACTACTTTTGACTTCCCTCTGTTCTTAGCTGGAAGAGGGACAGATGCTCAGATAGATGCAGTCACTTTCTGAGACCCCAGACACTCGGGTGGGTTGCAGAGTGGGCTCCCAGCTGGTGCTCAGAGGGCATCCTGACCTCCTGGTCTCATTGTCTCTTCATGTGGTTTATTTTCTGGGTCCAGCTGTCTTTGGCGGTCATCTCCTTTCTCTTCCAAAGGCGTGCCTGACAAGTCAGGCCAGTGCCCTACCTGAGAAGCCCTGCAGCTCTCTTCTGGGGTCTCTGCCTTCCAGGGGACACAGGTCCCCATACGAACCTCCAGAGTGCCCAGCATCAGGCTTAACTCACCGAGTTCCCAAGGACAAGCCATCTGTGGTCGGTGGACACATACCTTAATCAAGTTTAAAAGAACCGGGCTAATGAAGGCATACATGTTTGTCAGTGTGCCTCTGCTTGGGAATCAGCCACCTCAGGCAGGTCCTGTCCACACGCTGACTGGGCTTTTGATACAGTATAGTGCTTCTCTGGGAGACTTTACAGGCTGCCCAGAAGCACAGTGACAATAATCCGTCCCTGGACACCCGTCCCCTGGGGTCTAGGCACTGGTCGGAGAAAGCTACCGGTTCCCCTCTTGGTTTCCGTCTCCTGATTTCTAGGCTGACAAATCCAGGTCCTTTGCCTGTGTTTTCTGCAGAAGTCATGTCCATATCATTACCCCAAGCTCTGAGCAGCGTTTTTGTATGTGATTTTGCACACCAAGGTTTTCATCAGCTCTCCATGCTCTTGGTTAAAAAAGAGATTACAGAAAGGAGTGAGGTGAAAAAGTACTGTACCTCCTCTCCTGCTTGATCGTGTGGCCCTGGGCGCAGAGATAACCCTCCTGAACGTTATGGAAGGATTTTCAACTCGTACCATATGTGTGTTGTGCCGATGTGTGGCTGTGTGTAGTATATGTGGGTGTGCTTATGCATACCTTTAAAACTGTGACAATACAAATTTAAATTGTGTATATACATGTTCAGTGTTTAATAACCTTAGTGATAAGAGCAGCAGGCTTTTGTTTTGAGGCAGTGTCTTGCTGTGTAGCCCAGGCTGCCCTCAGATTCGTGGCAGCGCTCCTGCCTCAGCCTCCCGGGTGCTGGGGTCACAGGTGTGAACTGTCACACTTAGGGTATCAATTACTATCCAAGCACTGTGCCAAGCCCTGAGTTTGGTATTATATTAACCCTCATGAGTATTCTGCGAGGTGGGAAATAGTTACCTTCTTCCTGTAGCTGAACAACTGAGTCACAGAGAGGCCCAGCCATGGCTCGGGCCCACACAGACTCTGCCTCCACTGAGCGGAGTAAACTGCGGGAGGGAGAAGCCCATGAGCTCGCAGATGAAGGCTTGGGGCGAGTGTTCCGTGTGGCAGTCAGGGTGGAGGCGGCTGCAGTGGGCGCTGTTGGTTTGTGTTTTGTGGCATTTTATTTATGTTTGGAACTGGGAATTGAACTCAGGCCCTTGCCCTTGCCGGGTGGTGCCGTACCGCTGAACTGCACCCTGGTGTCACTTTGAGTTTTCTGCAGGGCACACACAGCCACGCCTGCGGGTTTTCCTTATGGGAGAGGGGAGCAGGAGAGCCACACCCAGCTGGCTGTGGCCTGGGGACAGCCAAGGGACCGTGTAGCTTTCCAAGTTTAGGGAACGGTCAGCTGATGAAGGAGACCCGGTGCCACGCCAGGCCGGGCACCCTTGCCCAGTCCCTAGCTGTCCTGCACAACCTCTGAGGCCCCAGGAGCACTTTGTGCCATGGCGCCCTCTGCTCCTGTGCAGCCTGTGTGGCCACTGTGCCCGGAGATGGGCACATCTGTCTGACTCGTGGCGCGGGTCCCTAGTCCTCCCTGTCCTCCAGCTGCAGGTGACAGTGCCCCCATGCTCCTCGGCAGCCTTGACTTCCACGGCGGTGACCATACCTGGCCTGGGTGCCCTGCAGATGGGAAATGCAAGGTCTGCTCACTTCTGACCTTGGCGTTTATTAGGAGCAGGGAAATACTCATTGAGCAAAGGAAAGCGTGAGCAGATTTTGAATTTTTAAGAAGTGTGTTTATAATGAAATCTGTCCGTCCACACCCAAAGCTGAATGTGCGGTTGGACTGGAGCGGAAGCAAGGCCAGACAAACACGGAATGAAGTGGCCAGCAGAGCGTGCGGTGCACTGCGGAGCTGTTCTCCAGTGAGAGGTTACCGAGGGGAAGGAAGGACGGACGATTAACACAGCCCGGCCCGAGCATCCTAACGCAAAGGGAAAATGAGGAGCTGATTGAAAGATGGCTTTCTGGACCCCAATCTGCGTGACTCACCATACAGGCTCATAGTCAGGGTTACAAGGAGAACAGTTAGAATCACGACACAAGATTTTTAATACTGTTTTACAGTGGTCACCCAGAGCTAAACACAGAAAGTGCAGCAGGAAACCTGCCCACAACACTAAAGACTCAGAATATTCAGCCAAGGGCTTGGATCCCACAGCAGTGTCCTGCATGAGTCCAGATGAAAACCCAGAGCCCATGACAATGCCTCTCATTGAGTCCAAATGGAGGTCTAGAGCCCATGACAAGGACTCATGCCAGTCTGTTTTATGGATCTGCATTGGGAAGGCGCAAAGGTCAGCAGTGGAAGCTAGAAAGTCTGTGCCAGCGGGGTGAAGGAGCTGTGCTGGTGGGATGGGGGTTCTACACTGGAGCCAAGAAGTCACACAACAAGACCAGGGCTGCCCTGAAAAGCACCACAGCCATCCTCAGTGACACGAAGGTCTCAAGCTCCTCCAACGATAAGCACAGTTGAGTACATGCCAGGAAGCCAGCGTGACAAGTTCATCCTGGAGATTAAGCGGCACATGTCTTCCCCTCTGGAGCCAGGAAATGATGCTCAGTGTAAGGACCAGAGCTCCCCCGAAGTGAGCCACAGCTACTCTCACCAACAAGGTCCCGAGCTCCTCCGATGACAATGGTGGAACTTACACCGGGGAAGCCAGCATGACGAGCTCCTCCAGGGGAACCATCAGTTCAAATAGCAACACGGAGAAACCCACAACGCCTAGCTTCTCCTCCCCGTGTCTATTTATGCTGGCAACTTCCCTCAGGTGGGCCATCTACACTCAGCTCCGTGCTGATGTAATTCTGCTGGCGTTAAGCTGACCGCAGTTTTTAATCCATAACACAGGTAAGTTATTTAGCAGAAATCTTTTTTTTTTTGGTCTTTTTAAGACAGGGTTTCACTTTGTAGTCCAGGCTAACCTTGAACTCCCAGGTCCCTCCTGCCTCAGCCTCTGGAGTATCCTGATGACAGGTATATGTCGCCACACCCTGATTTGTCAGTGTCTTGTGAGACAAGTGCCCAGCACCCACAGAGTCTCGCTGCAGTCCTGGGTAGGGGCAGCAGGACCCCTGGGGAGCTGGCTGGTTCCCAGCTGGCTCTGACGGACTTAGGGTGGTAGGGGCCCCGACGTGGGGGGCAGAGCCAGGCCAGGGGAGGTGTCAGGTAGCTGCATTGGAGAGTGAGGTGCAGACAAGCACCAAGTCAGCCTGGGAAAGAGTGTGGCAGCTGGAAACTGTGGGACAAGCTGCCCGCCCTGAGGGACAGTGCCTGTACCCGTTCTTACCCTGGGCTCCAGTCCTTGCTGGCGATGGGGCTCAGGGGGGAAGATCAAGCCCCAGAGGGATGGGAAGTGACTGTGGAAGGCAGGAAGCCTTGGTCGCTATGGAAACAGACAGATGCTTGGAATAACCCTGACCCAGAAGTTTTTGCAGCAGTGCAGCAGCCTTCCTTTCTCTCCACCCCAGCCCTCTTCTCCTCCTTCCCTGGCTTCTCTCTCCCTCTGCTCTCTCCTCCCCTCCACTTCTGGTTCCTCATCCCTCTCTGTTTCTGCTCCTTTCCACCCTTCTCCTCAATGAGGTCCCTGCATGGGAAGGTGTGTGGGTGACCGTCACTAGGAGTGAGCCTCGGCCTGCAATTCAGGTCCCAGCACCGGCCTGGCCCTAGAGATGGAGAGCTCGGGTTGTTTTCCAGCCTGTGTGAACTCTGACCTGCCTAAAAACGTCACCTGAAATTTCACTGGGGCTCCAGGTAGCCAAGTGTTGCACCCCTTGGCCTGGGGAGTGAAGGTGTCCTGAGCCCTCTCCAGCCCCAAGGAAGCTGCAGCTCCTTCCCGTGGAGGAGGAGGAGTTTGACTTAAGTAATTAGAAGCCAGAGCAGTAAGTTCCCACCCTGTCCTCCTGCAAGCTGAGGGACAGCAGCTGACCTCTCCCTGCAGTCCTGGGAGCCACACCCCTCGCTCTAGCTGATGTCTGTGGGTGCTACTGAGCCCTGCGCACCTGAGAGCCAGGAGTTAGAGGCCCCCCACAGGTGAGCGCCGCTTTTGGTTCCTGAGCTGTGACTTTGGACGGTGGTGCAGAGGGGATGGAGCAAAGTGCCTGAGAGTTGCAGCCAGTGTGGACAGTAGCCTTGCTCACTGGCACACCTCCCCACCCCGTCCACTGTGTAGAGGGCTCCCCCCTTCCTGTGTAAGCTGGCACCGTCCCCCCACAGGGTCTAAGAGGAAGATGTGACAGATGCCACTTGGCGCCTGGGGCCATCTGGTGTGGACCAATGTCTGTCCACAGGGGGAGGGCGGGAGGACTTTGGAAGGGATCCCTTTTGGGAGGATCCATGAGCTTTGAGCTAATCCGGAAGAAACTAAGGAAGCAAGGAGGAGAAGTGGGGGCGCGGGGCTCCCTGGTGGCCATCAAGTTTTGCAGCCTGAGGGGGCACAGCCAGGCAAAGTCCGGCCTCAGGGCCACATCTCCATCACCAGGTGCCACATCTATGGGCCACCAGGCTACAAGTGTGTGTCTCGGGGAGTGGGGCCAGGGTGACCTGCAGAGGCCTGAACAGGGTGCCCAACAGTGAGCTCCTCAGTGTTTCGAGGGGTCACTATGGCTGCTGGTGTTGAGAAAAATTGGAGCTGGCTTCATGAATGGGGTCAGCGGCCATGTTATTCAAGCACTGGGGGCCTTGTTTTTCTTTTTCTTTCTTTTTTTTGATTGAGGCCAGGTCTTGTCACGGAACCCACGGTGACCTTAAACTCACTATGGAGCCCAAGCTGGCTTTGAGCTCTCTCTCACAGGGATCCTTCTGCCTCAGCCTCCTGAGAGTAGCCAGCCTTTTTTATTAAATAAATGTAAGCCTTAAAGCTAAAAGGAAGATGCAGAGATTTCCTGGATCTTCCCCTGTCCTGATGCACGCACACCTCAGGGTCAGCGTCTTCTATGGAGTGACCCTCCTGTCTCAGTCTCCCAAGCGCTGGCACACCCATATTTATAGCAGCACAATTCACAGTAGCTAAACCCTGGAAGCAGCCTGTCTGCCCATAAGCATATGAATGGATAAAGAAAATGTAGTTTTCACACACCTTGGAGTACTACTGTTCCCTAAAGAAGGGCGAACTCGAGTCATCTGTGGTGAATAGATGCAGCTTGAGACATCGTGTCAGGTGAAATAAACCAGAAACAGGAGCTTCAACATCATGTGGTTTCTCTTATGTGAGAAACACAAAGTAAAAATAAAACACAGCCCGTGGGAAGCAGGGACGGGACTAAAAGGTGGGGGAGGGGCGAGGTCACAAGAGTGAAGACGCCGCCTCCGTGGGCCCCCTCCCCATGAGGAATGCAGCCCTAGTGGACTGCAGACAGGGACTTAAAAACAGTACCAGCTGGAGACAGAGGACACAAGGCCCTCGCTGCCAGGTTGCGTGGGGAGCAGGGCAGGATTCACCATGTCCTGGTCTCAAGCCCAGCCATTCTCAGCCCGGATGGGGCAGGGGCCTGGCCGTGTCCCCCTGTGCCGGGAGGGAGCTGACTCCCTTCTCCCCTGCCGGCCCCAGACGCTGGTGACTGTCACACACCCTGCCTGCTTTGGTGCCGTGGTCACTAGATTTCAGATCACGCTTTGTGTTTGAGCCCTAGGGTGTGAGCCAGGGCAACCCCCAAACCTGGGGCAGCCTCGGATTTCCATCAGTACCACGCATGCAGGGAAAGAGACTTTAAAACATCTTGTGGTGACATTGCAGTCAAAATCAATCCCCAGCTTCTTCCTCCCCAGTTTTTGCTCAGTCCTGTTTTCCAGATTGACTTATATTAGTGGCTTCCGCCCTTGTTTTGAAAATTTCCCATGCATGTGAAGACTTTACCAAAGTACATGAGAGCATGTGGCCTTCCGTGTACTCCTAGCTGTGTGCGCGTCTGTTCCTGTGTAACGTGTGTTTCCTGGACTCCGTCTGTATATGCTGTTACTAACTTTGTTCTTTTTTTTTTTTTAAGGCAAGGTCTTGCCTTGAACCCCCGCTCAGGCTGGCCTTGAGCTCAGGGTGATTCTCCTGCTTCAGCCTCTCTGAGTGCTGGGATCACTGGCTTTTACCTTGGCTTTTCGCTTCCGACTATGTGTTGGATAGCTTTTTATGGTAATACTTGAAGATATAGTTTGTCTTCTCTGATGACAGCTTTCAATTTCACTACCCCAATTGCTTTATGGATCAGCTGGAAACGTCTTTGGACATATGTCTAAAATATATTCTTGCTTTTAGGGATTATAATAATTGTCCATCATTATGGGTACAGTGTGGGGTTTAATGTGACATCATTATTGGGTGTATTAATCAGACTGGTGTAACTGGCGATCAAACATTCTTTGTTTCTTGGTATGGGAACACTGAGAGTCCCCTACTAGCTATTCTGAAGTATCTATGAGCATGTATGTCATGTATATGATATACACAGGGGAAGGTTTGTATAGAAATATACTTGCCAAAATGAACAAACACAGTTCACATTGTGACAGAGTTCGCCATGTGACTACCTGAGGACTTGGTACCAGCTTAAATTTCCACCACAATTCCTAATGGCTCTATCTTGGAAATGGTGTGTATGTCTATCAACAGGTGGAGGAATAAAGAAAATGTGGCACTTACACACACTGGAGTACTACTGTGCCCTAAGGAAGGACGAACTTGAGTTTCTGTGGGGAGGTGGAGGCACCCCGAGACCATAGTGTCAGGTGAAGTAACTCAGACACGGGACCTTAAACATCACATGATCTTACCGGGAGGCCCAAAGCAAAAGAGCACACTGAAAGACAGACACAGGAAGTTAGGAGCTGGTCTCTCAAGTCAGGAGGGAATGAGGGGACCCAGGAGCCGAGGTGTGGGAATGGGCTCTCTAGTGCTGGGGACACGGAGACCCGGGAGACTCAGTCTTCAGGTCTCAGGGGAGTGACGGGACAGTGGTGCCCTGGACTGTCCTTAGATGTCGATGTTTCTGGGATGGTTTTCCTTCATGTTTTGTTAATGGGTTTTCATTACCTCCTGTTAGATAAGTAAAACCTATTCAAGGCAAACAACTTGGAAAACGCAGAAAAGCACAAAGAAAACATAAAAAGAGCTGATGCCCACGCTGTCTGTGGTGGGCATTCCTGACACGTGGCCTTTGCTGCTGCTTCCCTGGCATTTCCTGCCACTCACTTGGCATTTCCTGTCTCTCACCTGGCATTTCCTGCCACTCACCTGGCATTTCCTGTCTCTTCCTTGGCATTTCCTACTGCTTGTCTGGCATTTCCAGTCACTCACCTGGCAGATAAGAGCTCCAGTCCCTGGCCAGCTGGGGGAGGCAGGGAAGGAAGCCAGCTCGCTGCCCTCCTTTGGCCGGCACTGGGTGAGCACAGCTGTGCCAGGAGTAGGAGAGGTGATGTGGTGACATACGTGATTACTGAGGTCTTTGTGCCACCTGCCTTTTCCTGGGGTTACCCATAACCTTCCATGCTCCGTAAGGGGGGCTGCTTCTGCCCCGCTCACTGGGCTGTTCTGGCTTCTTGATGTCAGCCATTCTTTCCGGGGTGAGACGGAATCCCAGCGCTGATATAATTTGTATTTCTCGAATGACCAGTGATGGTGAACACTTCTCAACTATTTATTTGCCATTTGTATTTCTTCACCTGAGAAGTGTGTGTTCACCTCAGATGCCCATGTTTGGATGGAATTGAGTTTGGATGGAATTGAGCTTTGAGTTTGGGGTGGAATTCCTTGGAGCTCTTTGTGTATCCTAGGTATCAGCCCTGTCTGGGGACTAGCTGCATTTTGCCATCCTGCGAGTATGTCTTCTCGATGTTGGTGGATCCCTTTGCTGTGTGAAGTTTTCCACTATAAAAATGAGTCAGCTTTTCTGGAGGTGGACATTGTTCTGCCCATCACGTCTACCAATAGTCCATCCAACCCTAAGATGTCTACTGCAGGTTGTCCTGACACAACGAGGAAGCCCAGGCTCCAACCAGACCAGACCGGACCAGACCAGAAACCCACAGAAGGGTGAACAGCTGTTAGGGTTGCGTGGCCAGGATCTGGTGGCACAGTTGGATTCTGGTCCAGTACCGGGTGACACAGCTGTGTGTGCTCTCGGGTGCACCGTGGCGTTGCCCATGCACTGTCTCCTGCAGCTGGAGACGTCCTCTCTTGGTGCCATACTCCCTGTGTTGTCGCTGTGGCCTCTGAACTCCTTCATGGTGCAGCGTAAAGGGGTTTTTCTGGCTTCACCGCATTTTACAGTTGAGGACACCTGAGTGGGGGGAGAGGCGCCCTGCTGGGTTTACTCCCCGAGTTACCTGAAACCTCCTCTCCTTACCTTTCTGCAGCTGCCTGGCTCCCCTCTGAGATGGGTTTTCTTGACCTTTCGTTGCCCTGGTCACTGTCCTCACCATCGTTCACCAACTGGCCAGCGTCCCTCTTGCTTTGGAGCTGACCTCAGTATCCCAGGAGTGGTCGATGCCTGAGCACATCCCAGCTGAGACACAGGAAGTCTGGGTCCTGCAGTGTTGAATTCCATAGAGAACCCCGAGCCCCTGCTCCATGCAGGCGCCCCCAGGCTCCTTACCTTCCGCCTCTCTCCTCCCTTCCCTGGGCCTCTGCTGTGTTTATACCAGGCTTGGATTGCAGCTAGTCAGAGTCAGACAGCAGTGGCTTCCACAGATGGCAGCCATTTCTAGCTCATGTGGAAGTCTGGTCTGAGGCCACGAGGGTGCTGAGTCTCTCTGTCTGATGGCTCCTTTATCCTCAGAGTGTTGTTCTTTTGTCATGATCTAAGATGACCAACTAGCTCATTGGTTTTCTAGTCAGTGGGAATGCAAAAAGTTGGCAGGTCCATCTCTTGTCTGTGCTTGCATCTCATTGGTCAGGATTTAGTCATGTGGGTACAGTAGGTGAAGGGAATCCTGGGAAAAACCAGCCCATGTCATTGCCTTCCTGAGTTCCTTCTAGGAGAACGGGCACTGGTGGTACCCTCTCCGGAGCCTCTGGCTTCCCGGGGTGATCAAGTCCACTTCTAGGATAGTTGGTGTGGAATTCAGAATCTTTGGGGAGGAAGTGGCAGTGATAAAACATCTGTCATTTACTCGTGACTTCCTGTGTCTCAGCTGGGATGTGCTCAGTGTTTACAGTGTGTTTAATGTTCCTTTAGTGGAGCCCCGGGTACACAGCAGGTTTCCTGGAGAAATGAAGGAGCTGTCCAGGGCATGTGGAGATGAACCTGTCACCTGTTTGTCTCCGTGCCTGAGGTCACCACCTGCCCTGACATTTGTCGTAACATCAGAGTGGCTTGGTAATGCGCCACGAAGCCTGCTCCTGTCCTGCTTTGGGACCAGAGCTTCTGAAGACGGCCTGGGTGGGCAGTGCTGTGTGCAGCAGGTTCTAGAGAAGCCCATGCTGAGAGGCAGAGGCCCTGCTGGCTGAATGAGCCCCCAGCTTGGCCGAAACAGTCAGTGGCCGGATTGGCCCAGGATGTGGTCCTTGTGTGTCCTGTGTTGTCTTTTGCACGAGGACACTGAGGCACAGAGTGTCTCAGAGTGAGGTGTCTCAGAGTGAGGAGGTCTGAGGACCCTCAGGGCGGGAGTGGGGTCTCTGTGCTTTCTGAATGGGTCCTGTCCAGGTGAGCTGCCCCAGGACAGAAGGCGGAGTCACATCCAGAACCAGGAGCAGGAGATGCCAATGCTCTGACAGGAAATGGGAAAGAGGCAAGAGATTAAATTCACCCTTCCTGGAGCCTTGTGAGGTCTGGAGTTTGTTTGTCCCAGCGGGGGGACAGCGGGACAGAGGCTTCTTGTCCACCACCCTTGGGCAGCCTCAGTGTGGCCAGGAGAGCTCTGTCAGGGCCACTGCATGTCCGCCTCCTTGGAGGAGCAGTCGGCCGCCCCTGTGGGGCACCGCTGTCTTCCACCGCCTGAGTTCCCCTGGGTGTGGTCAGGGTGCCAGGGCTCCTCTGGGCCTCCTTTCAGGGCCTCTGGGACGCAGTGATGTTTCTGCCTTTCACCATGTTTTATAAAAATACCAAGGCCTTTCTTTTTCCTTTAACCAATTCAAGCGCTTGCAGGTGGAAGTTAAATGTTTACATCAGAGCGCAAACCTAGAGTTTACAGGAGATTGTGGGGTGCTCGGAGTGGTGCTGCCTGGGGTGGGTGGAGCTGCTGTGGGACAAAACAGATTCTTTTATCAGTGGTGGCCACCCGCCTCCTGACATGCCCGCTGGCTGTGGTCCAGCCGTGGCTCGCTGAGGCCTGGGCCGTTCCACCCTGAGCTCGGGGAATCGGGGTCCAAGGTTGCTTCAGCTGTCGGTGTTGAGGCTTTCCACACCCTGAGAGGTTCTCTGGGAACAGGAGGAGTGCCACCCGCAGAATGAACTGGGGGGTGGGCCCCTTCCCTCGAGGGCACTGTCACCACCCTTTCTCAATTGCAATACAAACAGCAGCCTGGGGAGCAGAGTCTGAGGCTGGACATTGAACCTCGAAAGAGCTTTGCCCACTGCTCTGTCCTCATGGTGCTGGCTGTGGACGTGGGCCTGCAGTGCCTTTTCACCTGGTTTATGAAACGCTTCCTTTTTCCGATCCCTGTGCATGAAGGGTAAAGTCATTGTCCTCTATGGCTCAGCAGACAGAGTTTTTCACAGGGTGAATGGATTTGCTCAAGGTCACGCCATTCATAGCCAGCCTCCCAACCAGATGTTACAGGATGGGATGCACAGCTGGCTCTCCTGAAAAACGGTGGCTTTCAAATCTTGGAAAATATCAGCATCTTCTGTAAAACAATGCCTTTAGGCTGGTTTCTTCCACTGAAATACAGAGTTGCAAATTCTACTCCGTCCTGAGCTTGCTGACACTTTCTGTTTTGTTCCCATCCCAGAATTCCAGGGGATGGTTGGGTTATTTTCCCCAGGTGTTGATTTCACTGTTGTCGGGTGTGTTACCATGTCATGCTGCAGGCAGAGGCTGGAAAGTAGCCGTTACAGGCTGTTTGCTTGACCTCTGTTAGACCCGAGGCGTAGATGTGACTAGAAATAAATAAAATCATTATGCAGAGTAACAGGGCCTCAGCTGCGTCTGTCTCTGAGTCACTCCTTATGAAAAGCTTCTCCCGAGGCAGAATGCGGATCTCTCTAGACAGTGGAGAGAAAGATGGAAATGTTCTTGTTTGGTGAATGTTCCCACTCTTTTTGTGGAGAGGGTGGCAGAACCGTGTCAGGAGGAAAGGAAGACTCCCAGATGGGATTATACTTGCAAAAATCGTAAAAGAAGAAAGACACAAAAACTGCAGATGCCAGACGGAGCTGGGCTTAGCAGAGGCCTGAAGTTCCCGAGACTTGGGGGAGCTGGGGGGATCCCTAGAGGGGAGGGCTGGAGGTGGTGGGCGCCTGGCTGCTTCTTACAAGGGGAGTCCCATGAGTCTGCGTGACCTCTCCTGCAGTGCCTGGAGGGTCCAGGGCACCCAAAGCTGGCAGGACCAGGAAGGTCAGGAGGCTGGAGCAAGGAGGACCACAGGCTGGGTCTGGGCTTTGCCCGAAAGCAGGAAGAGGAAACTGGGACTCTCAGGTTTCTCTGCATCCGCCCTGACTCATGGCTGTAAAATCCCAGCTCCTGTCAGGCCTGAGAGGCCGTGAACAGAGCGATTTCACAGCTGGAGTGCTCTTTCTCCGGAACCTTTCCTAGCTGGGCTTTTTGTTCACAGGAAGTGAGGAGAGTGATTGCTTTTCTTGCTCTTTCCAGTTCCCTCAGGCAGAACTATTTTATTCTAACCCGGGAGGGAGCCACTATCTAAGCACCTAAGCAGAAGCTGGGTGAGTCAGCTTCTTAAATTAGAAGGTTACAGACCTTCCAGGGTGCATGGCGGATACATGCGTCAGAGCGTGCTTGTTTTAATAGGTGGTGGCAGGGCATGGTGACTTGAGACTCCCCAGCCCTGCAGTGTGACATTCAAGTGTTGTAAAGGGACAGACAGGCGTCCTGTCACACGGTTCTTGCTGATCCCACCACTCTGTGCCCAGCACTCCCTCCGGTCAGTTTAGAGTCCGAGTTCAAGGTCAGGATTCATTGTGTTTATTGAGCCCAATACTCTGGGAAGTAACAGTGACCAAAGAGAAGTGTCCTGCAGTGGAACTGCTCTCATAATGTGGAGCTATGTGGAAGCAGCTATGTGGATATCTGGGTGGTTGATTGGTGGGATTGCATGTGCAATGGTCCTGAGGCATATATATTGAAGGGAGAGAGTGTGGCAAAGCAAAGAGAAGGAGAAGAGCAGCAGGAAATACAGAACCCAATTCCTGTAACGCCTTGAAGGCCACAGAAGGACTTTGCTTTTATTCTAAGTGAGACCAGAAGCCACCAGACTTTAAGTAGCAGAGTGAATTGATTTGCCTTATTCCTTAAAAGAACACTTATTTCTCACTGTTAACCAGGCCTAAAGGAGACAAGGCTGGAGGTAGAGACACCCAGTCAAGGTCGGAGTTCAAGGTCAAAATTGTTGGCGTAATTAGGGTGGGAAATGTATGACTCAGGTCAGACGGGAGCCCGGGAAGGCGGAGAGGAAGGGCACTGCGTGTGTGCTAAAACCTGTACGCTGCATATAGCGCGTGTTCTTTATGGAATCTATAACATTCTGTGCTATTAAATGTACGTAAAAGTAGGACATTTATACATAAAAGTAGGGAATTTAAATGTTTGTGAAAGTAATATACAGAAAAATAGCAAAACAGCGGAAACCTGAACTCTAAGAATTGTTACTTATGCGTGGTCTTCTTTGCTCTGTGTCCATTCCTGTCCCTCTGGGCTGTGTGAGGCAGACCCCAGACCCATTCCCGTTTCATCCTTAAGGGTTCCCACTCGTCTCTAAGATGTAAGGCCTTGTTTTGTTTATAGTTTAATTTTATTTTCATTAGCTCCTATATGCAGGACGTAATGGTTACAATTCATTATGGGAAGTTGGTTCACGTATATAATGCATCTTCCTGTGAGGACTTCTGTTAAAAACATTACCACAATATCTTCATCTCATTTAAATAGCAACAGTTCATATGGTCAACTATCTAGACCATTCCAGATTTCTCCATTTTTACCAGAAGTTTTAGGTTTTCATTTTGACAGTTTGTCTGAACCGGGATCCAAAGGCATTGAGATGTCTCTCGAGTCTTTTGGTCTTTTAAAATTTCTTCTGTGTCCTTGTCCTCTTGAGGTTTTATTGCTGAAAACACAAGTGATTTATGCTGTAGACACTTGATCAGATGTGGGTGACTTTTTGCAAAACTGTTTCATAAGTTATGTTTTATATCCATAACTTGTGTGAGTGCTAGTGTTTCTGTGATCACTGCCTCATGCCATTGTTTTATTAGGAGTTGCAAATGGTCTGTTCTAGCGTTCCTTGTCAGCTGGAATACATCTATGAGGAAAATTCCCCCATCAGATATTTGGTTACCTGAAGCACAGTTCATATAGTGGACACGGAAAGCAGATGTGACTCTTTTACTTTAAAAGTTCTCAGAGTGGGCTGGGGATTTAGCTCAGCGGCATAAGTGCCTGCCTTGCAAGAAGGCAGTCATGAGTTCAATCCCTGGTACCAATTAAAAAAAAATTAAAGAAGTCCTCAGAGTTAAATTTTGGGTTCCCCAGCCTTCTCTGAGTGGGGGTAATGAACTGCTCTTTATTATTGTGAAGCCATGTTTTCACACATGCATTTATGTTTGGACCCACTGAGTTGTTTTTGTGGTCAGTGAACCCATCTTTGGCTCTTACGCTGGTCCTTCTCCTGTTTGCACACCCTGCGTCTTGGATTCTTTGCTGGCTTTCCCGAATGACGGCTCACCTGGTGCACTTCCTGTACTCAGGTTAGCATCAGCCGCTTGGCGTAGAGCCCTGGTTCTCTTACAGGGAAATCACGTTTTAGGGCCATGGTTTTGGTGTGAATTTTGGTGGGCAGAGGTAGAAACTACCCCTCTCCCCTGTGCTGAGAATTGAACCCAGGGCCTTCACACCGAGCTACATCTCCAGTCCTTTTTAGTTTGAAAATGGGGTCGCTAAGATGCCAAGCCTGGCCTTGGACTTGTGATGTCTCAGCTTCCCAGAGTTATGGGGATGGTAGACGTACTCAACTAGAGACCAGCTTTTTAAAGGATGAAATTCATCCTGGGTCACGGTACTGTTTTCCTCCATGCCAAAAATCCTGGTTCTCGATTACACCAGTATAATTCCTGCCTTGCCTTATGCTGTCAGGGAATAACCACATCAGGGCACCAAAACGGTACAGAGCAGATCTGGGAGGAGCTGACGGGGCTGGGTGTGGGTCACCTTAGAAGATACTGTGTAGCTTTGCATGCTAAAGTCACTTGAAACAGTTTCACTCTGTGTTTACACCACCCCTTTGCTACCTAATTGAATTTGTTTCACTTTGCTTTCCCTTTCTGCCTGTTGGCTTAGTTAGGTTTGTAGTTCAGTCTATGAAGCAAGCTGTAGTCTAACTCGTACACATGAGGACATATCCACGTGTCTTCACATCCGTCTGTTTATCCGTGTGTCCCCCAGCCCTCCCGCCCTCTCTTAGATAACAGGAGCTCTGTATACAGCTTGAATTCGGTTATAATTTGAAGGATTCACAGGCTGCATCTTCTTCATCCCTCACATTCTGGAGGGTGCAGGCCCCGTGCTGGGTCCTGTCCTGTGTATTTCTCTCTGATCCACAGAATAACCTCACACAGGAGCTGCTTCTGGCCCAGGAGGGGTACCCGGCTTATCTGAACACCATGAAAGCTGCAGTAACAGGGCACGTGGCTGCCATCTCTGTGTGAGTCCTGACAGCTAGCCCTGGGCTTGGCCTGTCCTGCCGGGGGGACTCCAGCACACGCTCTGCCTCTGCATCTGTTTGTGCGTCTGCAGCACAAGATGGTGACCGTAGGTGCCTCACGGGGTGGCACAGAGTTCAGAACAATGCCCAGTGCACAAGCAGTGTCCAGATGTCAGCTGGCTTTTGTTACTTTTTGCTATTTCAGAAGCAGAATCTGAGAATCCTATTATCATAACAGCTGTGTGCACCGCGTGCTCGGCCCTGGGCCTATGACCTAACGAGGGATGGGCTGTGAAGGCGCCCAGGACCCAGAGCAGAGGGCCCTGCAGCGTATTCCGGGGCTGCTGTGCTTTGGACCCGAGACCTTTTTCTTTACTGGTAATGGGCCTGTGAATGCTGCCCCGTGCTAGCTGCTGAAAGGATTAAACATGGTCATCTGTGTGGCTCAGGCCAGCCCTGAGCTCAAGGTGTAGCCTGGCCTGGCCGTAAGCTCACAGTGACCCTCCTGCCTCAGCCTCCTGAGTGCTGGGATCATAGGTATGCACCGCCATACGTGTTCCACACATGACCTTGGGACTGAGCAGGCACCGAAGGGCCTGGTCACCTCTTCCTCATCATCATCACTGTGTCACCCGAGGGTGCACGTTTCTGCATAATCCCCACCTCACAGTGCAGCTGCGCAGCCCTGCCTGGCCCTTTAGGTGTGGCTGACGACACAGTGGCCTCTCCGATTGCCCCTTGGGTGAGGCCCTTCCGTGCATGGCTTTGCAGTACCGGGGTTGGAGCTGTCAGGCTGGGCTCCTTGGCACTGGTGGTTTCCCCCTTGGTCGTGGGATGGATTCCAGCATCTGGGGCCTGCTTCTTGGGGGAGGGGGAGAAGCACCGAGGTTTACTTCTCTGGGTTCCTGCTTGTCCCTAGCCTTGCTCAGCTGCCACCCCGGGCACTCTGCCTGGCTGGTGACCATGAGAGTCACACCTACGCAGCTGCCAACCTCACGTTGTGGACCTAGCGCAGGAAAGAGCGTCTGGCGCTCGTGAATGGCCACGGTGGAGCTGGGCTGCAGGCTCCTCCGTGCCCGCCGACGTCCCGAGAGTCCTTGTCACTGATCTGTGCCTTCCCAGCAATCGGACTGCACCACCTTCAGACAGCCTCAGCTTTGGGCTGCTTCCCTCCCCCTGGCAGCGCTTTCCACTTTGCCCATTTCCCTTCACGTTGGACGCTTTCCACAGACGCCCAAGCAGCAGTGTCACTGCGAGGATGCGGGGCTGGGAGGGAGACTGAGGCAGGCCGAGCCCTGGCCTCACCCCCGCCCCATTCCTGTGTGCTGGGCCGGGGGCAGGGCCGGAGGAGGGAGGTTCCTGCCCGCTCGCTGGCAGGACTGGCTGGCTCCTCTTCCCGGAGGCTGGTGTCTGTTGCCCCTGGGCCTTGGAGCTGCGGGAGTCACAGCCCTGCCCGTGTGAAGCCTCTGCCCACTGTGGCGCTGCCTCAGAGCAGCCAGCCAGACAGACAGATGGACACAGACAGAGGCTGGGCCTCAGCTTGCTCTGCTGTGGGACGTGGTGACCATCAGGGCTTGCAGGCCAGGCTGGCAGGGATTGGTGAGTGATGCTGCTGTCGTGGACGCCCCACCTTCGCAGTGCAGCGGCCACTGGTGGAAGGGACAGAGCTGTCGGCCTCTGGTGGGCTCCATGCCTGCCCTTTGCGGGTTTGCTCTGGTGGGTGTTGTGTGGGCTGCTTGACACGAGTGTAAATCACGCGCTATCTTCTCTTGATTCTTTTGCTCGTTTGCATCTAATTTTTTCCTGTGGTTTTCAACAAAAGCTTCTCTCCCCTCACATGTGCCTGTGGGCACCCCTCTCAGCAATCCTCCTACCTCAGCCTCCTGAGTGCTGAGATTACACCCTCTATATCTGTGAGGGACACTGGGACAAGAGTTTCTAAGACCTGCCGGGCTGGTGACTGGCACATGTCACTGGCCAGCTGGGGATGGTCCTCTCCTCCTGCTTTGACCTGGAGACTGAGATGCCTGTTTCCGTGCCGGGGGAGGAGTTCCAAGTGTGAGTTCTGGTCTCACAGGTGGATAGAAGTGCAATAGACTGCAGGGGAGGGGAGAAGATAAACGCTGGTGTCTGCATTGGCCAGGGATCAAGAGGAGCCGGAAGCTGGGGACCCCGGGATGTGACCGATGATTTTATGTCTAACGTGCCCGTATCTTCATAGCCAGTCAGCGTTCGGCCTGCAGGAGAGAGGCCATGTAGCTCTCCTGCCTCAGCCTCCTCCTGAGAAGTCCTGGAGGATGATGGGGAGTGAAGGAGGTGAGGATAGGGCCACTTTGTTGTTGTTGTTTTTAAGAAGGGTCTGACTATGTAGCCCAGGCTGGCCTTGAATTCTCAGTGATCCTCCTGCCCTCTTTGGTGGAAGAAGTGGCAGGTGTGCTCTCACTTCTGTGTGTGTGGACACAGAACACCTGGGGGTGTGTGTGTAATGGTGTGAGTACGTGGAACTAAGGGTGCAAGGATCTAAAATGTCAGCAGCAGGCTGGTTGTGGTGGCACATGCCTGGTGTCCCAGCATCGGAGAGGCTGAGGCAGGAGGATCACCAGGTGCTCCAGGGCCCTCTGGGCTACATAGTGAGACGCTATTGAGAGAAAGAGAGAGAAAGAGAGAGAGGGAGAGGGAGGGAGAGGGAGGGGAGGGAGAGAGAGAACCAACAGCTGTTACCCTGTCTGGTTTCTTTGTGTCCACTCACATTTTGCTGGCTTAGTGGCCCTTAGCTATAGAGAGGGACCTTCACTGGTCCTGCTGCTGTGGTTTGTGGATCATATTTACAAAATAATAAACTGTTGGGCGTAGACGGAAACCGCTCTAAAGCCCCTGCTATGCAGGGATCCTGGGTCTCCGGAAGCCCTGTATTTTGTGTTTTGTGGTAAAGGTCTCTCTTCTGAACTTTCTCTGTGTGGGTCGCTTGGAGCGAGGTATGTGTCTCGTGGGAAGCTAGGGCCGTGCTGAGTCACACATTGGTGATCGGATATGCGGTGAGGATGACTGATTACGTACATGTGTGTGCCCACACACGCTGAAATCTGTAAAGCCTTTACAGTTCAGATATGCAGTTGATTGCAGGTCAGTTACAGAAGCTGTCCATTGAACTTTGTGTGTGTGTCGAGGGCTGGGGACGGAACCTGCCACCTTCCCACCGAGCCGTATCCCAGCTCTTTTTATTTTTTAGACAGGGTCTCTTTGGGTAGCCCAGGCTGACCAACCCCTATTGATCTTCCTGCCTCCGCCTCTTAGCGCTGGGATTCAGGTGTGTCCCGCCATGCCTGGCCTCTGTTCTTATTGTTCCTTCCCCTGCCCATAGTGTGGACCCTTTGGAAAGAGCAGCTGGCCGTGGCCTCTGACTCAGCCCTTCCCACCCCTCGACTCTTCTCTCTCCCTGGCGTTCTGGCTGAGTGTGTGTCTTCCGCTCAGTGAGGCTCTTTTTGCAGAGTGAGGCACCCTATTCCCGGGTGCAGGCTCGCTGGGTGTTTGGGGTCCTGTCCTCTCATTGCTGAGCTTCGCCCCAGCTCTGCAGCCCTCTGGCAGTGCCAGGGTCCCTTAGGATGTGGGGGAAACTGCTCAGGAAAGTGCCCCTCCTGGAGCAGCTGCTCACAGATGCCTGGGTGGAAGAGCTCAGAATGAGGGAACCTGGGGAGTCGTCTGATTCATTCTGTGTTTCCTCGTTCTCAGAGGCTCTGTGCTTGTAACTCTCCCATGGCTGCAGAGCGTAGACAGGAGCTGGGGAGGCATTCAGTCCAGTGCTGCTCCCTGGAGGGCCTGGAAGGTGCCAGCAGACGCAGCGTCCATGCTGACTGCATGGCTCCCCTAGTGACTGATAGTAAAACGTGCCGTAATTGGCGTGATAACTACTATAAGGTTATAATAAAAGTCTATAAACAAACAAATTCATACACACCTATATTAGAACTGTTAGGTAACATGACACAGATGGTGCGGTGGTGCACGCCTATAATCCCAACACTGGGGAGGTTGAGGCAGGAGGATTGCTGGGAGTTGGAGGCCGGCCTGGGCTGCACAGTTCAAGGCCAGGCTGCACTGCGTAGCCAGATCCTGTCTCAAAGATCAAAAACAAACCAAATGCAGCTATGGCAGGTGTTTCAGGAGTCGGTGCCAACTTCCCCATCTTCGTGAACCCGAACAGTAGCTCTGCAGTAGGCCTTGGGCCAGCAGACAACCTTCCTTTTCATGGTCACTTTGACTCTGGGGAGGAGCCAGGGGTCGCATGGGGTCAGATCCAGTGAATAAGGTAGGTAGGACCAGCATCGAGGTTTTAGGGTGCCTCTCTGCTGGACGTCGATGGGCATTGGTGTTCGCTGGAGTTTTGATCACACCTTGGAAAGATACCCTGGAAAGGGGACTCCAGAGCTGCTGCAGGAAGTGGCTCGGAGCAAGGTGGGGTGCTGGGGGGATGCGTGGATCTCCTCCTGTAATGAGGCTTTAAAAACTTAAACTTTCATTGTAAATTTCAGTCGCTTTCGGTAACCGTGACTTGAGCCAAAATCCCGCTTATGGTCATGCCTCAGATGCAGGGGCCCTGTACTCCCGGGGTGATGATGGTAGCTCCCAGTCCTGCCTGGCAGGACCTTCCAGAAGGAGGAAGGCGAGTTCTGTGGAGACCGGTAGACCCAGAGGAGCTGCCAGGGAAGACTGACGTCCCCGGGGCTGGATTGTCCCCTGCAGCCCGGCTGGGCGCCCTGTCCTTCCATCCTGCGGGACCCCCGTGTTCACACCAATGCCAGGCCTGGGGGAGCAGCTTTCCGGGGGAGCAATGTGGGTCAGTTGGCAAAGACCAGGCCTGGCCGGCCCGAGTCTAGCTCCCCAGGGTGGCCCCGGGGAGGTCTCGCGTGGTCTCCGTGCTGCATGCTCTTTTCTGTGCAGGGCCCTTGACAGTGTTGTCCCTGAACAGTGGTGAAGATGAGGAGGGGTTTAGATTGATGCCCAGAACTGGGTGGGTAGGGTTTAGGGGCCGCTCTGGGTTGACCACAGCAGCTGAATTCTTCTTCTACGTGCCAGTAGTTTTCTTTTAAAAAGTGAGGTTGCCTGTGCATGTTTTACATTTCATTTTTCATCTTGTCCTTTGTCATAGGCACAGCTTTTCTTTCCCCCTTCCTCCCTGTCTCCTTCCCTTCCTCCTTCAGCACCTGGGATCGAACCAGGGCAGCCAAACCCTGCACCCCCTGGCTACACCCCGTGGCACCCCCCGGCTACACCCCGTGGCACCCCTGATAATTCCAGACACTGAACTTTGACTTAGTTATCACATGTCAGGAAACATTGTTCTTCTGACTTTTTTTTCAGTCATTCAAAAATGCAAAAGCCACTGTTATTTCACAGACGGTAAAGAGGCAGGCAGTGGAGTGGATGGATGGATGGATGCATGGACCACAGTTCTTCTAGCCCTAGTCTCTGCGGTCTTGTTTTCTTCTGCGTGTTACCTTCTCCCCACCTCGTTGCCCCCTGCTGAGTGTTTTGAAAGCCTCTCTCTCTCTCTCTCTCTCTCTCTCTCTCTGCCCTTTCTCAGCTGGCAGGAGCTGAGGGATTGTCTCAGTTATTGTTCTGTCCCTTGTGTGTTATGCAGGCTGCCTGCCCTAGGGCAGTGTAGCACTCACACCACAGATCCCAGCCCAATGATGCCAAACCAATCAGCGGACTGAGTCATCACGCACCCTTGAACCCAGCACCACATGCTCTAGATCCAGCCGCCTCTGCAGTGTGCTCTGTGCCCTCGTAAGGCTTTGGAGACATCGAGACACCAGCTGTCCCAGATGCCCTTTGCAGAGTGTCAGTGCTGGACACCTGGTAGCTCAGCGGGGAGAGCCAGACACCTCCTGAGAGAGCCATCAGAGCAAGGTCACACAATGTCCTCATTTTGGTGCCTTGGCATGGGTTACATCCATTTGGCATCTGGGGGTTACAGATGGGCCCTGGCGAGTTCTGGTTCCCACAGTGTCCTGAGGCCCGAAGGAGCTGAGCCTGGAGCCCCAGGGGAGCAGAGAGTCTGATCTTTGGTCACGAGGATACCGTGCCATCCACAGGCTGGCCCCTCCGAGTCCTGTGCCAACATACAGTTGGGGTCTGAGCACTGCTGGGGTGACCAGTCTGTGTCACCTGAGAGTGGTGAGACCTCAGGAGGCCCAGGTGACACAGGGGAAGGGGAGGCACGGACATCTATGCTGCTCTGTGACCGCTGCGATGGGACTTCCAGCAGGTGTGTGTGAGGGATGCTATGCCCACTTTCACAGGGGACATAAAAGAGGGGTTCTGGTGTCTGCAGTGTGGGCTCTGGGCTGTGACTCACCCACCAGAGCAGCTCCCAGCGTTTTATGGATGCGGAGGGGCAGCCTAGGCCCAGGGCGCCTGCACGGTGATTTTGCTTGGTCACCCCGACAGACACAGGGACTTAGCTGGGTGCTGGTGGGTTAGCTGCAGAGGGCTGCAGGCGGGGTCAGGACTGCCCAGAGCTGGTTTCCAGCACAGCTGTCCTGTCTGTGGCCGGGATGGCACAGGTGTCACCTCTGGTCTCCGAGCCTCCCGTGTCGCTACACCCGTGTCGTGGGGATGATGAAGACTGGCATGTGACAAATCCCGTGCTGTTGTCAGGGTCCGAGCAGGGCTCAAGGAGCAGAGGGAGCCAGGTGAGCAGAGGGCGTCGTGGGGCTGGTCCATTCGATCGTCCGCCTCCCCTGTGCTCCTTGGTGATTTCCCACAGCCTCGTTTGCTGATAGATACACAGTGCGGATCTGTGGTGAATGGCTCGGTCCCGGGAGGTGAGGCTGTGTCTCAGGGTGCCGGTTCAAAGGTAGCCGCCTGGCTGGTGAGCACCAGTGAGACCCCCAGTCCTTAGTGACCAGGGGATCACATGGTACAGTGGGGAACAGGTCTCCAGATGCCAGCACATGCTGGCTGAGCCTGAGTGGCTGGGAACGCCGCACACCCTACACCCTGCAGGAGGAGAAGGGCTCGGCCGCTGGTGCCGGCCGTGCAAGGGTCAAGTGTCCCCAGCCTCAAGGGGCCCCAACCTCAAGGGGCCACTGTCACCCTGCGAGGCTGCACAGGACGGGGAGCCCTGGGCTGGTGAGAGACCTCAGGGGCACCTTGGGCTGCCATGTGGAGGATGCCCCATGGGATGGCTGTGGACCAAGGCTGGGAAGAACAGTTGGGGATCAGGGCTGCCAGTGGGCAGTGCCCCTGGAGGGCAGGGAAGGCCCGGGCCCTGGGCTGTGACTGCTCCCGTTGGCCAACTCTGGGGCAGTGCAGTCCTAGGCTGCAGGCCACACGGGTCCCACAAGACCTTTGGTGTCCACTGTGAAAGAGCCCAAGGGCCATCTGTGCCTTTCTACCCAAAGTGTCTGTCTGCTCCCATTGCACATTTTTGGACCCAGCCTTTGTTTTGGGGAGTCGAGGTTTGTTTGTTTGTGTTTTTGGTTCTTTATACTTTCTGAAGATCAGTCCTCTGTCCGAGGAGCACCCGGTAAACACATTCTCCCGGTAAACATGTTCTTCTGTCCTGTTGGTTGTCTCTTCACTCTGTGGGTGCGTCCTATGCTCTGAGGGCCCACGTCTTCCTGAAAGAGGGGTCCATGCACACCTGTGTTAGAGCAGCAGCATTTGGGACAGTTAGCCTTGGAAGTGACCTCTGCGTCCATGCATGGATGGATAAGGGGGATGAGCTTGGGGTACTACTCAGCCCTCAAGAAGGGTAAGCTCGACTCATCCGCAGGAGATGGGAGCACTGTAATGCACTGTGAGGCATCCAGCATGGGTGACTGTGGCACCAAGTGTTCCAGGTGCCCGGTGGCCACACAGGGCTGCGGCTCGAGTGGAGCTGGGGGCTGTGAGTTCCTGAGGACCCCTGTGTTCCCGAAGGCTGGCGCCAGCACCGTCTGTCAGGGCATCCCCGTGCCATCAGCCCCTCTCTGTCCCCCACAGGTGCCTCGCCCCCAGACATGGAGCCCAGCTACGGGGGAGGCCTGTTCGACATGGTGAAGGGAGGTGCCGGGCGGCTGCTCAGCAACCTGAAGGACAACTTGAAGGACACCCTGAAGGATACCTCCTCCAGGGTGATGCAGTCTGTGTCCAGGTGAGCACCTGGCTCTCAGCTGAGGGCTTTGCTTCTGGCCGAGCATGGCTCAGGGCGGTGCCACCATCACTGTGTAACCGCTGGAGACCCAATAGGTAGGGGCTTTCGCTGCCCCTGAGCGGGCTGGGGGAACACAGCTTGCGGTTTGCAGAGTTTGAGAGCTTCGGAACCAGACGTCCTGGGTCCTGCCTGAGGCAGGAGCCAGGCCTGCTCTCCCGAGACCTGAGGTGGGTCACTAGGTCTCTGAGTGGCTTTTCTGCCCCGTGGGAGTGGTCTGGGTGGCCCGAGGACTGAGATAATAATGCAGGCACCCCCTGAATACGCAGAACCCGGGGCTGGCCTCAGAATACAGCTGTTTGTATCCTACTGCTCATTCAGTGGGAGAAGTCTTTTTTAAAAAAATTTTTTGCTCTTTTGCTATATGCAAATTCTCACAAAAAATGATGTGAATTCTTTTTATTCCTAGGCATGACAAAATTCTAAGGTTACTCTAAGTTTGAATATATGGTTTTGAATTAGAAATTCAAAGGTCAAGTCTAGTATATTTTTGGGGATACTGGGAATGGAACTCAGGACCTCGTGCTTGCCAGGCAGGTGCTGGGCCTCTGAGCCCGGCCCCCAAGTCCAGTATATTAACCCAGGTCTTCACATTGGCTTCAGGCAGCATTTACCCCCCTACAGGTCCCAACCAGCACCCTCGGCAGGCAGAGCAGGAGTGCTGTTTGGTTTTTCTCAGTTGTTTTCTCCTGCCCGCTAGGGAAGAGAATTCCCAGTGGGCAGAGCTGGGACAGCCAGTGTGGGTCACTTAGCGGAGATCCCACTCTGAGCCGGCCGTGTGAGAAGCAGCATCAGGAGGGAGTGTGGGTTGGAGCAGGACAGCTGTGTCCTTGGGTGCGAGCATCCTCTTTCAGGGTCGCTGAGAGGGGCCTGCCGGGCAGCGGGGCTAGTGACTGAGCAGAAATCCCAGGCACTGGGCCATCCTAATGAGTGTCCTTTCCTGTCTCTCTCGCAGCTACACAAAGGGAGATTTAGACTTCACTTATGTCACCTCCAGAATTATTGGTAAGTGTCCCCCCATCAGGAGTTGCCCTGTGACCCAGTTTCTGCAGGCCACTTGAGGACCCAGCAGACCTGCCTCACCTGTGTCTTCTCTTCCAGTGATGTCCTTTCCCATGGACACAGTGGACATAGGGTTCAGGAATCAGGTGGACGACATCCGGGGCTTTCTGGATTCCAGACATCTCGACCACTACACGGTCTACAATCTGTCACCCAAGTCCTACCGAACGGCCAAGTTTCACAGCCGGGTAAGGGGTTTAGCTCTGAGACCCCGCCGTGAGGACTTCAGAGGGTCTTTTCCTCTTATGAGATGTCCTCAAAGCCTCTGCCAGTGGATGCAGGAGGCTGAGGCCTGCACGGTCCAGCCTGGCCTGTCCACGCAGTCCTTGTCGGGCTGTGAGGGGCGCTGGGGAGATCTGGGTGAGGACATCGGGTGTCGGTAGGAAAGTGACTTTCTGACTGAGGTGTTGCTGAGCTGGGGTCTCCCGTCGCTCAGTGACTGGTGGCTCCTGGCATATGGCCTCTCTAGGTCAGCTTAGAGACTGACCCGTGGCCCCGGCCAGCTGGCTTTACCATCCTGCGCTGGGATGGGAAGTATGTTTCTCACCTTCTGTGTGACTTCTCAGGCTTCTGGGGAGGCATTTTGGCCGAAGCAGTGCAGATGCAGCGATACTGTAGAAAGTTCAGGGTCCGGAGTCTCTTCTCCAAGAGCAGGGTAGCGTAGAAGTGGTGTGAGCTCACGCTGTGGACTTGGTCACGTAATCTCTTGATACCAATGGTGCTAATACTAAGGGCAGCAGACTATGTCTATGCAGCAGTGTGCTCCTCTGAGAACTTCACGGACAGTGTCGGGTCTGTTCCACACTCCTGTGATGCAGTGGAGAAACTGAGGCACAAAGAGATTCAATTAGGTGACTCACCCCAGAACTCGTAACCAGCAGGTAGCGTAAGGCTTGAGTGCTTAACCGTGACCCTGACCTGACAGTGTGACTTGGCAAAGCTGGATCTCTTTAGAAGAGCCTTGGACTAGGTGGAGACAGTCCCAGGTCCGGCTGGTGGCGGAGCCGTGGGTGCCGGCCTCTGGTGCTGAGCCTGGTGGTTCTCCCCTGACTTCTTGACCTACTCTCTTGAAAAAGAGGTGGGACGGCTTTTTCCTCTCTTGAGAACATCTTTAAATACTTGTGGCTTAGCTGAGAACTTGCAGTGTGTCTGTTAGCAGAGAGAAAGGGCTGTCCAGGGATGGTCGTTTAAGTGGGCCTGGCCTTCACGTGGCGGGTCGATGCCCGGCTGCCAGTGTGGGACACCCAGGACCCCACATGGAGGCCGGAGTGCGTCTTGCTCTAAATTCCAAATGCTCTTGGCACATCCTGGACTTTAACTTTCACATCCATGAGACACATGAGAAGGTCCATTCCTGCTCGAGGACCCCTTCCCATTCGCTCTGGTTTCCAGTAAGATGCGGAGTGTTTTGCTAACTGCTTTTTGCAAATTTGTAGAAGGGGGTGCAAACTTTGGTGGCATCGGAAGCCCTGAAGGCCTCATGAGGCACAGACTTCTGCTCCGGGAGAGGCAGGAGGCGAGGGCTGAGAATGCCTTTCCCACAGCTCCGAGGTGTCGCCCCACTATGGCTGTGGGGGGCTCTATGCAAGGCACTGATGAACATGTAAAACAATACAGTGTTTACACACGTGAGTCTGATTTATTTCACTAATGAGGAGGTCTCAAGTTGCATCCATTAACCTACAAAAGTCTCCAGTTTTTCCTTTTTTGTGGCTGAGTAGTTCTCCATTGTGTAAACTGTGCCACATCTTTTCCATCCATTCCTCAGTTGATGCTGCATCATTTTTGTTTTTGGTATTGGGGACTGAACTCACAACCTGGCACTTAGCAGGCAAGCACCTGGGCCGCGGAGCTAAATTTCAGCCCGGCCCCGTGGTTTTCACAGGGCGTCCTATATCCTGCTGCACAGGGAGCGCTCTGCTCCAGGGTTCATGCAGCCTGGCACACTTTGGTCTGAGAAGGAAGGAAGATCTGGCGTGGCTGCCGATGCACAGGGTCGTCTCTACAAAGCTGTCTCTGAACGAGATGTGCGTTAGTGAGCTGGAGCTTTGGGACTGTGACTCCTTCCCGGAGGAGCCAGGCATCACCCAGGAGCCTCTGCCTGGCGGTCTCCCGAGCGGCAGGGGAGCAGGGAGCTGGCTTCTTCCAGGTGGTGCCTGGCATGGTTCCCTCACAGAACGGTGCCCTGCATGGCTGACTCCATTTCCTGAGGGAGGGTGTGTACCAAGAATGGTGAGGCCCTGCAGATGGGAAGGAAATCCCTGGACGCCTCACTGTGGAGACAGGCCAGAGGCCTGAAGGAGCAGAAGGGGTCCATGCAGGGGGACAGCAGCTGGGCCTGAAAGAGTGGCCGGAGTGACAGGAGGGGGTGACGGAGGTGTCTCTTCCCTGCTAAAGGTGGGGTTGTCACAGCAGCTGTGATTAGTGTTGGTCAGGCACTGGGGCCGCAGAGAGAGCTGGCGGTGATGGATCCATGTCCCTCCGCGTTGTGGGGGGACCTGTGATGGTATGGGGGTCTCATGGCCGCAGCGCCTACTGGACCTGTGCTGCCGCGTGCTGGGTGAAGGAGGGAAGTGACAGGCACCCAGGCCTGCCCGTGTCACAACCTCTTTCCCCACCAGGGCTCACCATGGTCTCCTGGTGGACATGGTGACTCCTGAGAGGCGTGGACACTGGGGCGGTAGCCAGGGCTGGGATCCCAGGGATGGGGAGCCCAAGGCTGCAGGAGAGCCCTCTCTGACGGGGTTCCTTAAAACAATTTTGGGGTTCTGTTGGTGCTGTGGTGCTTCTCCGCCCCCAGTCGGAGCACATACTTTAAAAAATTCTAATGATGTGTTTTTCTGGTGGTGTGTAATTACGTATCAAGTAAACATATAATTATGGAGAACTTTAAATTAATATTATTTACTTGATTAATTTAACAGTTCTGGAGCTGTTAGCCTATCGTGTTGAGAATAATTGAGCCAACTTTTGGCTGAGACCCGGTGTAGCTATCGACATAGAGCATGGCTGAGAAGCAGACTGCGTTAAAAACCTTTGGAGTTTTGCCAGGGAAAACATTTCCTGCATGTTTACTTTGTTGTATTCTGAAAACCCCAGAAACTCCTTCAAGATATTACATTGTAGAGAAATCTTACTGTAAAAGAGAGATTGCCACACAGGGACCATTCCTTTATTCTTTTTTGTTTTTTAAGACAGAGTCTTGCGGGGCTGGGGATTTAGCTCAGCGGCATAAGCACCTGCCTTGTAAGCAGGCGGTCGTGAGTTCGATCCCCGGTACCGATAAAGAGTTAAAAAAAAAAAAAAAAAAAAAAAAAAAGACAGAGTCTTGCTAGGTAGTCCAGGCTAGCCTTGAACTCACTCTGTAGCCCAGGCTGGCCTTGAACTCATGGAGATCCTCCTGCTTTGCTTTAGTCATCCTTTATTCTTTCACTCAGTCAGTCTCTCAGCAAACCCCTGCCTAACATTTGTCACATGTGTGAGGAGTGGGCACTGAGGCTCTAACAATGGCAGGTTAGCTTTTCTCTTCTCTGGGAACTCAGTTTCCATGTGGAGAGTAGAACCACATACTCAGTATAGCCTGGCAGTAAACCAGCGCTTCTGTGTACTCGCTGGGCTCCTTAATTCTCACAACAGCTTTGGGCCACTCACTTACACTTTACACACCAGAGATCTGAGACCTGGCGAAGAGAGCACAGGCATAAGTGGTAAATCCAGCATGAAAACCCAGCCGTGGCCTGAAACTTGTTGCCCTATGGATAAAAGCTGTAAAAGATGAAAGGAGAAATGATGATGAAGTGTTTTCCTTCATCGTGGATGTTAGAGAAACCATCAGAGATAAAACGACACTTGATCTTGGGTTTTGAAGGATCAGTAGAAGTTTACCAAGTATATGAGTTCTCTGGCTTCTCCCAGAACATTTGGCTATGTGTTAGTCTTCCGGGGAGTAGGCGTCCTGTGATCAATGCATCTCCTAACCCAGAAACAGGCAGCTCCCCATCGGATGAGGCAGAGGAGAAGCAGCTCACAGCCATGCAGGCTTTGTAATTCTGATGGCAAAACTGACTTCCCAGTGTTCACACCTTCCAGTCAGTAATCCCTTCCAGTCCCCAGGCACGCCTTGATAGGGTTTAAGTCAACAGGCCCAGCGACCGGGGATTTAGCTCAGCAGCACAAGCACTTGCCTGGGAAGTACAAGGTCGTGAGTTCAATCCCCGGCACTGCACACCCCAAAAATTAGCAGGCCTGATCTTGATTGCCTGCTTGTCCAAGAGCCTTGTTGAGCATTTCCAGTGCTGTGTTTAATAAACCACACCCCTTATTGCCACGGGCACACAGAGGTGTCACCTGGGGAGTCCTCTGCGGCCTCCCCACAGTCATAGGATAAGTTAACCTGAAAGAAAAGGTCCTTGACAGTTGAGGAGCATGACACGGGTTTGTGTTTTACAGATCACATCTAGGACTGCGTTTGGGTCTCATTAAGACAGATCACTTCCTGTGTGATTCAGTCAATTATCAGCTTTGCAACATCGACAATAATAATAAATCAGATCTGTCTGTCAGTTTGCACTCATCAGACCCTGAGAGCCCATTCTCCTGCAGGAGCCCTGAGAGGTGCCTGGTCCCATGCCCTGTGCCAAAGTCATGAAGGAGGAAAGGCGTCAGGACGCCTTGGAATTCCTGGCACCGGCCCGTGCCCCTGGTTTACCAGCTGGATGAGTGACCATCTCCTGGTCAGGGCGCACGCCCAGTTCTAGGGCAGGTGGCGACTCCTCCAGGGTGTGGCCCAGGTACTGAGGTTTCTGATTTGGATGGAACAGCCTGGGACTCGGTTTCCTCGTTTCCAGGTGGGGTCCAGCCACACCCCCCTTAGCTGACCACTGCACGGAGCAGGTGAGGCACCATCGCTGGGGTAGCAGGTCCCACGCTAATGAGGCAGGAAAGTTTGGTGCCCGAAGATGTGAACGGTTTCGCTGTGGAGGGCCGGGCCGTTTATTCAGAGAGCAGAAAGAGACCCATGCGTGAGTCCAGCGCTGGCTCAAGCTGCAGGGCTTTCTGTGTTATTCAAGAGCTGAGATAAAATTAGGGGCCATGCAGGTTCTACACTAACCCTGTAGTTAAGCAGCTGGTAGGAGGCAGAAACATTTTATTTAGTAGAGATTCAATTTGATGCCATCCAAGGATAGAAAACAAACATGTAGTAAAAATGGTCTATTTTTTATTTTTTATTTTTTTGAGACTGGGTCTCGCCATGCAGTTGGGTCGGCTTTGAGTTTACTTCATTGCCTAGGCTGGTCTTGAACTCACAATGATCCTCCTGCCTCAGTCTCCCGAGTGCTAGTATTACAGGTGTGCACCACCACAGCTGGCAAAAAGCGGTTGTTTAAATTAAAATACTTTTCTAAATGTACACCTTGTGTTATGAATTAAAACCTGGTGGTCAGTTTAACACCAGCTGAATTAGATCAGCACGGTGCTGAGTGTAGCTGTTCTACATGAGGGAAATTGCCAGCAAAATGGAGACATGGAGAAGGAGAGCTAGGCGTTATGGGTTTCTCTAAGTGTTACTTTTGAGCTGCTGGTTCTCCTGGAGAAGCTCGTCATGCTGGCTTCCCCAGTGTGAGTTCAACCACTGTCATCGGAGGAGCTCGGGACCTTGTTGATGAGAGTGGCTATAGTTCACTTTGGGGGAGCTCTGGTCCTTGCATTGAGCATTGCTTCCTGGCTCCAGAGGGGAAGACATATGCCATTTAACCTCCAGGACAAACTTCCTGGCATGTACTCAACTGTTTTTATTGTCAGAGGAGCTCGGGGCCTCCATGTTGCTGAGGATGACTGTGATGCTTTTCAGGGCAGCCCTGGTCTTGTTGTGAGTGTGACTTCTCGGCTCCAGGGTAGAACCCTCAACCTACCAGCATAGTTCCTTCACCCCACTGGCATAGACTTTCTGGCTTCCACTGCTGACCTTTGGGCCTTCCCAGCACAGATCCATAAAACAGACTGGCCTGAGTCCTTCTCATGGGCTCTAGACCTCCAGTTGGACTCATGGGAGGCATTGTCGTGGGCTCTGGGTTTTCATCTGGACTCATACAGGGCATTGCTGTGGGATTCAGGCCCTTGGCTGAATATTCTGGGTCTTTAGTGTTGTGGGCAGATTTCCTGCACTTTCTGTGTTTTAATTCTGGGTGACCATCATAAATAATATTATAAATTCTGTGATTCTGATTGTTCTCACAACCCCTGATGACAAATGGAACACCTTGACTGAAACAAAATCGTTTAATTTTAAAAATTGCCGCACTGAACACCTTTTCCCTCTGCACTGGGACCCGGTCCCTGCTCTGCGTGGCTGTGAGTCAGGGAGGCCAAGATGTGGGGTCACAGGAGGACTCACTGTCTTTGCTTTGTGTCCCTTAGGTGTCAGAGTGCAGCTGGCCCCTCAGGCAGGCCCCCAGTCTGCACAACCTCTTTGCGGTGTGTCGGAATATGTACAACTGGCTGCTACAGAACCCCAAAAACGTCTGTGTGGTCCACTGCCTGGTGAGTGGCCTGTCCTCTCGGGTGGGGGCACGGCTCTGTGCTGGTGGGCAGGTGGAAACATTTGCGTTCATAGCATTTCCTGAGCCCCTGCTTGGGAGTCAGGAGATTTGAAGGAGGGAGACATGAGGGGAGCTTTTGGGGCCACAGCCGAGGTGAGATGTGCACCCCTACATGCGCTGAGTATTATAAAAGAGGCAGAAGCAAGAACTGTGGGAGCCCGAGGAATGATGCGCTGAGTTTTTCGTGGATGCGTTTGGTATAAACACAGTGACCTGTTTACTCCTCTTACACTAATGTTTGGATAAAAAGGAGGGAAAGAGACACATGCATACTTATAAGCAGTGGCACAGCGGCCTGGCTTTTGGCGCAGTTCCCAGTGGGACTGAGGGCTGTCGCTCCTGCTGTCACAGAGTCCTTTTCTCTGACCCTTCTCGGTCCCCTCCCCCCACTTTAAGCTCAGCTTTGGGTGAAATCTGCAGGACCCGAGTCTGTTCCCAACACGGCATTTCCAGCACACAACTAAGTGTCCTCCATGGCCCTGACTTCACTGCGTCCTGCCTTGGGCCTCCTGTCTGTCTGCTAGGCTGGTGTCTTGCAGGACGAACAGTACCTTTTGCTCAACCAGGCAGGAAGGTTTGAGTGAGTGACCAAGTCCATGAGCAAAGGGTGCCTCGGTGGAAGCCGAGCCTGCGAACCGGGCATGAGTCACTGCTCCTCAAAGCCGCAGAGCCTGTGTTTTGCAGTGCTGTTCTGAGGTGATTCCCCTCCTGGAGAGCGGCTGGGTAAAACACAGGGAGTAGAATCCTGTTGTTTTCTTGTCTACTTAAGTTCCCGGACTCCTGTCCTGAAGGCACTTGGTGTTGGGGAGACTTTCATGCTGAATCCCCAGGCCTTCTGTCATGGGCACGGTCGCTCTCAGGGCAGGAAAGCACGTTTTTAAGGACTAAGACGCCTTCTGTGATTTTCCCTCAGAGCTTTGCTATAAAAGCCCGGAGCCTGGGTATGTTAACCGTGTGATGACTCAGGAGAGACTGGCTGCTCTAGGGACGGGATCTGGAGACACCAGGTCAGCCGAGAGGGGCTGGCGGCAGAGCGCAGCTCCCGGCCGAGGACCTGGGTGCTTGGCAATCTGTGTCCAGGCTGGGACTTGGGTTGCGTGTGATCCTCTAAGCATCACACTTATGTAAAATAATAAGCAGAGGCCAGGCTTTTTAGTTGAAAAAAAAAAAAAAGGAGACCACTTGCATCTGAGCCGTGGGCCAAGGAAACAAAAGCCTAAGGACAGTGAAAGTTGAGAAAGTTGTCCTTTTTTTTCCTTTCTGTGTTCAGAAGGACCGTAAGTTTGCAAGGCATCATCATCCTAACAGCTCATCCCATTTCTTCAGGCAGGGGCGCAGATGTCAGGCTGGAAGGGAGGGGCAGAGCTAAGGCGATAGCACACATAGTACTTAACATCAGCCCATGCTCAGGTGACACGGCCTCGGAAACACGCAGGAAAGCACTGTGGAGTCCTCCCCCCAGGCAGGTGCAGGAAGGAGGGTCCCCAAGGATGAGGATGTCGGGCCGGGAAGGTACAGGCCGGTGTACCAGTAGCTGGTGCGTCAAAGCTAAATTCTCATCAATTTGTGCTCAAATAATTTTAAACTCTCAGGAGAAAGAGTCTGCACAGGCTCACTGACACCACCATCAGGTGGGAGAGCTAAGGTCGCTTGCTGGACTCCTGTGTGGGATCCCCCCAGTTCTTAGAACCCCGGAGGGAAGCTCAGGGCTCAGCTTCTATCACCCACAAGGGAGGTTTTGCATGGCTGCTTTCTGGATTGACAGCTTTGAGGAAATGTGGAAGTCACGCACATTGGTTTTCTCAGAACAGGAAGTTTTGGCCAGATGATAAACCTAAGCTTAAAACATCCTGGCAGTTCAGTTATTCAGCAGAAATTGACCATGTGTAGTTAAAGACGGGGTAAATGGACAGCTCTGAATGCTGGTTCTAAAAGATTGCGAGTATTTTTCTATGATATTAAGACAGAACCAGGGGTGTAGGTGGAGACGGGGACCTGTGTGAGCTTGGCCTGCCTGGCACTGGTTTGGTCAAAGCAGCACTTGCAGGAAGCAGGGGATCCTTCTCTGGTTTGGCCAGATCTGCTCGGAAGGCACCTGTGAAGCGATGCTGTCCTGAGACTGGGAGGTCAGAGAGGTCCAAGGGGTCAAGGAATCGGCTTGGCTTTCCTATGGGAGAGGCCTCGGTGGACAATAGAGCCTCTCAGATATGCAAGGGGCCGTAGCGGGGAGAGAGAAGTTGTTCTTTCTCGTGGTAAAAGGAGTAGAGGGTTTGGAGGGAGAGACTCAAATCCAGCTGCACAGTGGAAGAAGCACTCCATGGCCGAGCGGCTCCTCGGGGTGGGCATCGTCCCTGTCCCCACACTGGAAGAGGCTGGGTCTCAGCCGGGCTGCAGCAGCCCTCGACCCCTGAAACTGGAGGGATTTGTTTGTCCTGGTGGTGGAGGCTGGACGTCCAGCGCCAGGGTGTCTGTGGATCCAGCGTGCAGCCAGGGTAGCAGGGGGGCAGCGGAGAGGGAGAGAAGGAGGCAGGAAGGAGGACGGGCCCTTTGCTTCAGGGACACACCTCATTCGTATGGCTCCACCTCCACGACCTGACCACCTCCTTACGTCTCAGCTTCCTGATAACTTTATGCTGACCTGTGAACTTGGGGGACACACACACAGACCGTGAGACTTGTTACTACTTTAAGAGTGGTTGTATCAGGTTAAATTTTCACATTTTGTATTAATGTAAGTATGCACTTTGAGTAAAATACAAACAAGGTCTGATCAAAAACTACATGAACATTAAGGCAGTAAAAACGTACTGCCATGAATCCTGCTCAAATCCTCCCCCTGGCTCCACACACACATGGTCTGCCTTGCCAGGTCCTGCAGCGGCTCTGGAGAGCTCTCTCCTGAGGGTCTCTAGCTGTACTGTCCTGGCTGCCTCCATGTCCTGAACAAATTCTAGATGCTTCCCTTTCCTGGTCATTCTGACCTTGGGAGGAGCCGGAAGTCACACGGTGCCAGGTGACTGAGGTGGGTGAGGACAAACCATCATGTTTTTATTGGATAAAAATAGCCAAAAGTGTTTTGAGTTTAATCAGGACATGCCGTCATCCAGGACAGTGCACCTCAAGACCCTCAGGAAGGGGGACCCCAGAGCTGCTGTGGGAAGTGGCGGGACGGTGGGAGGAGTGTGCTCTGGGCGAGGGGGAGGATTTTAAGGCAGATTAATGGCAGTGTGTCCTTTACTGTGATAGATTTTAAAACATTTATTTAAACATCTACTGTGCTGATGGTACCTTATCTGTAACACATTCTAGCAAGCAGAACTTCCTCACCTATGGATTTTTTTACTGTTAGCCCTAAACTAACACCACCCTCTGATTAGTTATGATACTACAAAGCAATCTTACTTTGAAGGTTGGTCTTTTCTAGTAAATATATACAAGTCAGATTTATACTGTGGGGCTTCTTGGGTTTGTGTGGAACCCGGTTTGTCCTGAGAGAGCACCTTCCTTTGCTGCTCTGTGGCTTACAGAGCTGGCGCAGGTTTTGGCTTTCAGATGAACTGTGCTGAAGTGGAAACTCAGGAGGATTCCCCCTTTCTCTCTTTCTCTGGGCTCCCCCACTCTCTTCTGCTGTACCCCATGGTGCTCCTGGTGCTTCCATCGTCCCTGGTGCGCGTGTGCGTGCTGTGTAATAATGAGATGCGTCAGGGACAGTCGTGCGTGTTCCTCACCTCCTCAATCCTTTTTCACTTCTGTCCCCCCATCTCTCAGCCCCCTCCCCATTGCAGAGGCTCTGCCTCAGTTTCCCTTTGCCCTGCACCCCTTCCCCTCCGCACCTCTGTTCCTGACGGTTCCCCTGTCTCTCCCGCAGGACGGCCGGGCCGCCTCATCGATTCTGATCGGTGCTATGTTCATCTTCTGCAATCTCTACTCTTCCCCCGGCCCAGCCATCCAGCTGCTATATGCGAAGCGGCCGGGAATCGGACTGTCGCCATCCCATAGGAGGTAGAGCGGGCACAGGGCGGCCTGGGGACCCTAGGACGGTTTGAAACCCACCTCCTCGGGCTTTTGTAGCCTTCTTTTAGTTTATCTGGCATTACTCTGTACTATGGGAGAAGCAGAATTGGATTAGGATATTGATTTTTTTTTTCAGTTTCCCAAAGTGTCCACGTGAGAGTTTGTGATTTTAAAATTAGAAAACACTTTGAAGAATACTTAGTCAAGCCAGGCATGGAGATGCATGCCTGTAATCTCGGCACTTGGGAAGCTGAGACAGGAGGATCACTGTAAGTTTGAGGGCACCCTGAACTACAGGCTGAGTTCAAGGCCAGCCTGGGCTGCACAGCAATTCTGTCTCAGAAAACCCAAGGAACACATCCACTTCCCCTACCTCATAGGTGAGAAAGGTAGACCGCGGCAGGTCGTAACTTGCCCTGCAGACACAGCCGGAACACACTGTCCGGGGCCCAGCTCGAGACCAGCCCCGAGGCTCTGTCACCCTTTAGGTTTTTATCACCCAGCAGGCGCTGCCCACTGTACTTCCTCCTGGGCGCTGGTGTGTGGGAGACTGGACAGCAAGAGGACATGCCAGATGCAGCGATACGGAAACGGAAAACTCGCTTCTTTCTTATGACTGACACATAGGGAAAAGGAAATAGATTATAAAACATAATCCCAAAAGAATCTTGAAACAGGAAAGTGGGTTAGATTGCTAATTTATTTTTCCTGCCTTTGTTCATAAATTTTTTCCCAGTAAAATCTAAATCACATCTTTTTACTCTTGCATCAGAAGTACTTCTAATGATCCAGTTTAAGTGTTCCCCAGAGTCAGCCTTCAGCTGATAAACTTACTGCCCGACACAGTGGGAGTGTAGATGCCAGGTGGCCAGGGCACTGATGCCCGAGCTTTCGGTTTAAGGGGTCCCCCACCGCAGCTTTCGGGAAAGCGAGGCTGCACCTGGACTTGGCTCTGTTCTCACCACTGTTGGGGTCTGAGAAGTGAGTCGTGCGGGTTTTCTGCTCCAGCTGCTGAGTGGCCTGCACAGACTCTGCTGGCGGAGGTGGCCTGCTCCCCGTGCGCTGGCCCAGCAGAACGGTGTTGTCTGTTCCAGGTACCTGGGCTACATGTGCGACCTCCTCGCAGACAGGCCCTACCGCCCCCACTTCAAACCCCTCACTGTCAAGTCCGTCACCGTCAGCCCCGTGCCCTTCTTCAACAAACAGAGAAACGGGTGTCGCCCTTACTGCGACGTGCTGATCGGGGAAACCAAAATATATTCTACCTGCACAGACTTTGAACGGATGAAGTGAGTCCCAAACTCTCTCTGCACTGTCCCTCAGACCTCTTAATTCCTACCTAAATGGGTTGTATTTCTCATACCACTATGAAGTGGTTCACTAAAAAAATTTTTTGAAAAGCTGAATGTGGTGATTCACACCTGTGATCTAGGACTTGGGAGGCTGAGGCAGGAGG
This sequence comes from Cavia porcellus, assembly GCF_034190915.1. Lineage (NCBI taxonomy): Eukaryota > Metazoa > Chordata > Mammalia > Rodentia > Caviidae > Cavia > Cavia porcellus. The sequence goes on along the minus strand of NW_026947484.1, from coordinate 163,177,370 downwards.
ATCTCCCAAGAATTTGAGGCCAGCCTGGACTCCATAGTGAGTTCAAGGCTAGCCTGTGTAGAGACCCTGTCTCAAAAAACACAAATTGGGCCCTGACTAGTGGTTCTAGAGATGGGAACCTAGAGGGGACTGTGCTCCTGGCTGCTGCAGAGGGTGCTGGAGGTGAGGGCTCAGCATGGGTCCCAGAGAGTGTTAAGGCAGGAGGGGTGGGATGCACAGAGGCCCTGGACCTTCGGGCCATGTGTACCATGTGTGTTGGGACCAGAGTGATTTTGGGGATTCAAAACCGAGCCTCTCACAGAGACTGGTTTCTTTTCTACTCCAACCCCACCTGGATTTTGAGCTCCTTTGATCTCTGGTCTCAGGATTAATTTAAGATTAGGAAAAGGCAGAAAGAGCAGGGTGGGCCAGCCACGCAGCCCAGGGTCTAGACAGTGGCGAGGCGGTGACAAGGACAGTGGCCAGGCACCCATGTGGTTGTGTAGGGCAGGCGGGGTCCCTGTTGGTCTGGTGGCAGGTTCCACTGCCGAGGCGGAGCTCGAGTCTGCGTGATCGCACCACACGCATGCGTTTTACCTGTGTTTCCATCTGTCAGGGAATACCGCATCCAGGATGGGAAGATCTTCATCCCCTTGGACATCACGGTGCAGGGAGATGTGGTCATCTCCCTGTACCACCTGAGGTCCACCATTGGGAGCCGGCTGCAGGCCAAGGTGAGCTTTGGATCGATGGCAGCCCCAGCTCCTCTGGGACTGGTAGATTGGTGGGTTGGTGGCTGCTGCAACTTGAACCCAGGACCTGGCGTGTGGTTGGCAGATGCTCTGCCACCCAGCCCTCTCTGGAGCTTCCTGAGGAAATGCTGCTGGGTCCTTCCCTGGGTTGCGTTGAGCTCCAGTGACCAGCGGGTTTTGATGGGCCTCCAAGGGCTGTTTCTGTCTTCCTATGGACAGGAGGGGACCCAGGGTAGAAGGAGTTGTGACCTCCCTGTGGTCCTTGTCGCAGTACCTTGTCTGAGGGGGGCAGCTCTAGATCTTCCGACAAACCATGTTTCCAAATGCTAGGCCTCATGTAGAGTTTTCCCTTTGCATCTGTGTAAAGGAGGGTGATTCCAGCTGAGAAGGTGGAATGAAAATTGTTTTTTCAATTTTTAAATTAGGATTACATTCATATTATATATAAATCACCCTTTAAAAGTGTGCAGTGTAGCTGGGTGTGGTAGCACACATCTGTCATCCCAACACTTGGGAGGCTGAGGCAGGAGGGTTGCTGAGAGCTGGAGAGCATCCGGGACTACATTGTGAGTTCAAGGACAGCCTGAACTGCATAGTAAGATCCTGCCTCGAAAAGACATAGATAAATAAATACAAAGTATACAATGCAGTATTTTCTAAGTATATTAATAATTTGTAAAGCATGATAACACTGAGTTCTAGGACATCTTATCCCCCTTGAGAGCCCAGTATCCATGTCTGTCTCCCCTTCACCATCCCCTGGTAGCCACAGATCTCTGCCAGTCCCCATGGGTTTGCTTATTTTGGGCATTTCACATACATGGAGCCATGTATGTGAACGGCTTTTTCCGAGTTCTACTTCATGCCATATTTTTGAGGCTTATCTAGGGTCCGCAGATACCAGGCTTCCATTCCTGTACAGAGCCATGAAGTAACCCATTGTCCCTGGGCCCCAGTTTGTTGATCTCCCGGTCTGTGACAATTCTCGGGGTGCTGGCTGCTCGTTGGCTGTCAGGAGTGGTGCTGCAGTTCTGCTGTAGTGACCCAAGTGTCTGCTAAGTGCCCGCTCCACCAGTGGTCCAGGGGCTCAGAAGGGATGGGCAGAAACTGATGCCAGCACCAGACCAACGGCAGTGCCCCAAGGGAGGGTGGGTGCCGTAGTGGGAGCCTGGTGAGGCCACGGACGGTGCCTGCCGTCCCAAGGTGGCCTTGAAGGACGAGCTCACTGGGTGGGAGCAGGGCGGCCCCGGAAGGAGACAGCAGAGGGTCAGGCTTGGTGGTGTACGAGGGTGCGGTGGGGCACAGGCAGCAGGGACGCCTTGCCCAGGCCAAGCCCCCAGAAGGAGGCCCTGGACAGGAGGCCGGCAGTGGGGTTAACGTCCCCACGGAGCGTGGCTTCGGCTGCAGGTACGGTTGAGGACTCACGGCGGCTCCCTGGAGGGAACAAGACTGCTGACCAGCTCCCCGCGTGTTCCCAGGTGACCAACACGCAGATCTTCCAGCTCCAGTTCCACTCCGGATTCATCCCCCCGGACACCACCGTCTTAAAGTTCACCAAGTAAGTCCTGCCTGGGCCGGAAGTCTGTGTCCATCCGGGAAGCTGTGACATGCTGGGCCTCTGTGGGGTCCCCCTGCAGTGTCCCCTGGGCTGCCGGGCCCTTGGTGTTGCCTCCCTGGTCCGAGAGGCTGGGCACTTTCAGAACGTTCAGCTGAGGAACATGAGTGGATCAGAGGCTTCAACTCGGAAGGCCTGAAATTCTGTGAGAAGGCCCGAGGGTGGAGGAGCAGAGATGGGGCTTTGACCCTTCGCATCTGGGGCGTGCTGGTGTTTCTGACAGGGACATGCCTCCCGGCACCCCCGGCACCCCGGGCAGGTCAGCTTCTTCTCGTAGTCTGTAGGTGGGCCTTCTTCTCTGTAGTTTCTGTAGGTGAGGAAACAGAGGCATGGAAGAATAAAGCAGTGCCTGTAGCATTGCGCTTGGTCTGGCCCTGGGTCCTCCCTGGACTGTGCCCCCCAGCCTGCCTACGATAGTTCTATGCTCTGTCTCCTACTGCCCCCCTGAATTCTCACCAGTCTTCTCTGTTTAAATCCCGTCCAGGCCCGAGCTAGACGCGTGCGATGTACCAGAAAAGTATCCCCAGCTGTTCCAAGTGACCCTGGACGTGGAGCTCCAGCCCCACGACAAGGCGGCAGACTTGACCCCGCCCTGGGAGCATTACTGCTCGAAGGATGTGAACCCCAGCACCCTCTTCTCTTCCCACCAGGAGCACCAGGACACCCTGGCCTTAGGAGGTAGCAGCCCCCTGTGGCTTAGTCTTGCGGGGCATGGCCTCTGCGGGTTTGCGGTGTGACCTTATTCCCCATGTCTCACGGTGCCCCGGTCTGTGTCCTGCAGGACAGGCTCCAGTGGATGTGCCTCCCGACAACCCCCGGCATCCTGGGCAGGGCGGCTTCTTCTCGTCTCTCTGTTGGCAAGGTAACCTGGAGCATTCCTCTGCGTTCTGTGGTGCGGGGTGGGGGTGGGAGATGGAGGTAGGGTACACGGGCCTTCGAGAAAGCCCTGCGCCCCGGCAGGAGCCTCAGTTAAAGCAGCAGTCAGAGGCCAAGCACCTTCCGTCCTCCTCGGTTCACACCCTTTCAAATCGGGCAACTTCCCCACTCTTAGCTCCTCAGGAGCAAACGATCATCTCAGGCCAGCCGCTTGCGCCTTCTCTCCTGGTGCCGGGGCTGGCCACATCTGTCCTGGGCTGACGGCTCCATGTGAGTAGATTAGCAAAGTCTCTGTTTCTTGTCTTTAGTGGAAAATCCTGAAAATACAGAGTCGAACATTTCTTGAGCTTTAACCTCTCTCCGGAAGGCAAACTGGACTGTGTCTCTGCTGCTCACTCTCCCAAGTGTCAGCAGAAATTGGGCTCTAGCACTTTCTTGTTTCTCCAGGACTTGGGCGTATTTTCAGAATCCTGTTGGAGAAGTTACTTGAGACTGCTGGCATCCTGGTTAGGTTCTCCACATGTTTTTTTTTTTTTTTTTTTTTTTTTTTTTTTTTTTTTTTTGAGACGGTCTCACTGTGTAGTTCAGACTGGCCTTGAGCACACCTGTGTAGCCCAGGCTGGCCTCAAACTTGTGGCGACCCTCCTGCCTCAGCCTCCTGAGTGCTGGGATGACAGGCGTATGCCACAACTTCTGATTTTGGTTCTCATCTATCTTCCTGGAAGGCTTCCTAACACTTCACGCTTACTTTTCTGTCATCCTTTTAGTTGTAAATCAGAAGTAAATTCTGTTGGCTCAGAAGGGGCCCAGCCTCTGATCTGAACCTGATTCCTTGGCATCCCCGTGGATGCCTGGACCACAGGCTCTATCGAGGCTCTCGCTGTTTCTGCAGTGGGGCACTTGGGCAGAACCCAGTGGACTATAAATACGGCCACACCCGCTTTGCAGCGAATGTGGGATGGCCCTCTGCTGCGGAACCAGGGAAACTGTGATCCCCTCTCGGGCTGCCTACCGTGGCTCTGAGAAGTGGGTGGCTGTGGCCTATGCACAATCCCTGTTTTGCTGAGGAGGAAACCCATGCTCAGAGCAGATGGGGACAGCCAGTGAGAGGTGGGGTTGGGGGTCAGTTCAAACTGCCTGACCCCCGAGCTCCTGCTCTCTGCCCCTCTATCACCCTCCCATGGAGCCCTGGCCCAGCACCTGGAGATTGAACAGAAAGAGTACTATCTGGGTTCCACTGGGAGGGGGTGGGGTGGGGTGTGTGGGGGCCAGATCCTCCCCTCTTTCTGGAATGAGGTATGCTCTGTGTCAGAAAACCTAGCTGGGGCCAGGGATTTAGCTCAGCAGCATAATCACCGGCCTGGCAGATACAAGGTCCTGAGTTTGATTCTTTGTATCCAAATAAACAAACAAAACACTGTTTCAGCTGGATATGGGGTACACACCTGTCATCCCAGTGCTTGGGAGACTGAGGCAGGAGGATTGTTCTGAGTGCAAGACCAGCCTGGGCTACAAAGTGAGCTCAAGGCAGCCTAAACTGCATAGTGAGACCCTGTCTCAAAAAGACAAAAAAAAAAAAGAAACCCTGGCTGTCCGTGGTCAGCTGCTAACCCCCTGCTGGCCTTCCCTAGATCAGAAACCGGAGAGACCTTGTGAGGACGACCACGCCGCTCTGGTGAACCAGGAGAGCGAGCAGTCGGATGACGAGCTCCTGACCCTGTCCAGCCCGCACAGTGGTGCCAATGGTGACAGGCACCACGGGCCCACAAAGCCCAGCAAGAGGCAGCAGGAGCCCGAGGTGGCCCCGGCCCCGGAGGAGGTGGACCTGCTAGGCCTCGAGGGGTCCGACGTAGGCCAGAACTTCTCTCCGCCAGCACCTCCCCCCACCAACACGGAACTGCTCAGCGACCTGTTTGGGGACACTGGTGTAGCCCCAGCAGGACAGACCAGGGTGGAGGACGTGTTCCACCCCAGTGGGGCAGCATCCACGCAGTCCACACCTCGCCGTGCCCCCACCTCCAGCTCTGCTTCGCCAACCCTGCGTGTGGGAGAAGGTAACTCAGCTGGGATCTGAACGGTGATGCGGGGCCCAGAGCCGGCCTCTCCTGGCCCCCTAGATGGAGCACAAGAGGAAATGAGCCTCATGTCCACTTTGCCAGGAGAGTGCAGGAGCGAGCATCCGAATTTCCCCTTCTCTCTGCTAAGGTTCTTTCTTTAGGCTGTTAAGATCTGAGCTGCTTTAGGGACCTCTGCTTGGACATGTAGATGGATGAGTTAGTATTAAAGTTATCAACTGATATTTGAAGGGTACTTGGCATTTGCCAGATGGTAAATGTAACACAGAGCCTGACTTAGTTCTTATGAAAACCCTGTACATAGTGGCTCAGCTGTACCTGCCTGGCAAGTGCAAGGCTGTGAGTTTGATCCCTGGTACAAACAAAAACAGAAAACCAGTGTATATGTGCTGCTATTTTATAGCTGAGGAAATGGAAAATTAGATCTGAGTTAATAGAATAAGTTTGTGCAGCTGGAAATCCATGACGTTGGGGTCAGAAATTCAGCCCCTGAACTCTGGGCCGTCCCTTCTGTTTCCTGCAGTGGCTTGCAGAATTGCAGTGCAGACAGAGCCTTGCTGCCACCCCATGGCTGAGGGAGCGGAGCATTGGTGCCTCATGGCGGCCCGTTGGTTTCTTTCCTCTCTGGTCTTTGCCTCTGAGTGAACCCCTCGGCTCTGTGACTGTCACATGACTTCCTGTTAGTGAGAGAGCAGGGACAGCTTGTAGACCCCAGGAACTCTTCCCAAGCTCTACCTTCCTGTCTCAGAAGCCTCTGGGCCAGTCTTGGTTTGGGGATTCCGTGGAGGATGGGTGTCAGAGTAGGGGCCTTGCAGTGCTGATCCCTAGTGCATGGCCATCTCTTCTGCAGTTGCTTCCTATTCATCAGAGAGGTTAATACCTCGGTCAGGAAAATACATCCCCTGGATGCAAGACAGAGCACCCTATGTGTCTCTGTGGACTTAACTGTCATCCCCTGATGGCAGGGGATGTGGTCCAGTGCTTGAGTGGGTGGGGCCTCAGATGGCAACCGACTCCAGGTCTCAGTTTAGAGACAGGGACGCCCGGGCCTTGAATTGCTGGCTGATTTATTCGAGCATACTCAGCTGATGAGCAACTGGCCTGGGAATGCAGCTCACAAAGAAGGCAGGACACCACGTCCGGAGTTAAAGGCCTGAGTTCGAGTCTCAGGACCAGCGCAGCTCTCTGGCTGGTCTTACTAAAAAGCCTTCATCTTGGTAGTTGGGAGGTGGGTGACACTTGCTGGGGTCATGGTACATTTTGAGCTCTTGTCTATATTGGTCAGCGTCTCAGTGTTTGTCACTGGGAAGGTGGGACAGAAGCTCACAGGTATTGGTGTGATCTTAGTGTCTCCCACCAGCCAGCTCCAACCGCGATGCAGAGGGTCTGACCCGTTGTCCTCTTGCGCCAATCCGGGAGTCTCTGTGTTTTCGCCTTTTAGCAAGGCTGAGGTTTCCCAAGGACTAAGTGAGCTGAGGGTCTGCGTGGCTAGCGAGGGGCCTGGACCAAGGTCACCAGCTTTGCGGTGACACTGCAGCCCTGGTGCCACCTTAGTGGGCCGCGCGTCCCTCCTGCATCCCAGGGTGGGGGACCCCGCTTTGTGAGCTGTTTTCTCCTCATTTCCTGTTCTCTGAAGCACACAGCCACTGCTTGATACTTGTGATGCTCCTCGTGGGGAGTGAAAGATGATTTTACTCTGCACCCAGTCAGGAGAAACTGAAGGCCCGTTAGCTTCATGTGCTTAAAAATAAGTTCCCTTATTTTTATCACACTCAGTTTCTTTGTTTTTTTTTTTTTTTTTTAGTGTTACTTTTTATTTTTACTTAGAGAAAAAAAGCAAAACAGAAAAAAGGCTAAAATAATAGAGAATTTCAAAAAATAAAACAGTAAGATATGACTCGTTGAAAAATTACATATTGTTATCTTAGAAGTTGTTCACGTTACAAGATCAAAGCCTAAAAAGTAAACAAACAATGACAGTGCAACCCATTCTGCACTAACAAAACCTTAGCGGTGTGGTTCTGTCTTGCACACTTAAACATACGCACAGTTACACCCCTCAGAGCACTTTCCTTCCCTTTCCATATTACAACATTGTTGCACATTTTGGATCTTACTACTCTGCACACTCAGTTCCTGAAGGTGAGAAATGCAGGCCGCTCTGCAGAGAGTCTCCGAATTTCAGAAGACTGGAGCTTCGTTCCAGCCAATTGTTTTCTTGACTTGGAGTGAGAAAATGCTATTGAGCCTCTGTTTCTTCGTCTAGAGAATGAAGGTCCCATTCTGTCTGACGGGGAGTCAGGCTCAGCTGGGGCTCCTTCCTGGAAGACGGGGTTTGCCCAGGAAAGGACGAGTAGTGGGGTGGCGTGCTCCGCTGGTGACCTTAGCTTCCCGCTGTCTTCGGTCTTAGCCATTTATAAACCCTCTCATGCTGCGCCAAGTCTGTGTCTGGTTTCTAGCCCGTCACGGAGAGGCTACGCTTAGAAGTGTTTGACTTTCATAAGGCAGAAGATGTGGTGAGGGTTCCGTTTTACTTCTCTTACTTTCATTTTACTCCCTTTGTAACTGTCCAGTAAGCCAGAGACCCCTGAAAAGCAAACCAAACAAACCCGGTCAGTTTGGTTTTCTGCTGCTCACCCCAACAGCGGAGGCTTCTTTTAGTGTGAGCCTTTGTTCATCACGAGCGTTGGACCGAGGCAGGCTGCAGGTGTGGGACACCTCGTAGGGTCCATGCAGAGATGTGACCGTGGGTTCCTCGCGTGGACCTGTCTGCGTCTCAGCCAGTCTATGACCCTGATTGACTGATTTCATGTTATTGGAGTCTTAAGGGCCAGAGCCTCTATTTGTAGTCTTCTTGGTTTATCCAGCAGATAAATAACTCCAGGCTCCCTCTTCATCTGTGAGAGTGGACTGTCCTCATGTGGTCAGAAACCCTTGGGACCCATTGTTAGCCTGGAGGAAGCCTGAAGGGTATTAGGGGCCTGCGAAGTGGGCTAGGAGGCTGTTAGTGTTGTGACTTTCTTTTCTTTTCTTTTCTTTTCTTTCTTTCTTTCTTTCTTTCTTTCTTTCTTTCTTTCTTTCTTTCTCTTTCTTTCTTTCTCTCTTTCTCCCCCCCCCCCCCCGTACTGGACATTGAACTCAGGACCTTGTGCTTGCCAGGCAGGTACTTATGTTGCTGTATCATGAATTTTCGAGCATTTGGTCTAGGGCCAGGCAATGATGACAACAATTCCATATTTATAGAATAATCAAACATATACGACAAAACAACACATTTTCTCCATTGTTTTCTAGGTGCTGCCTTTGACCCATTTGGAGCCCCTCCTAAGCCAGCGAGCCAAGACTTGCTGGGCTCCTTCCTGAGCACGCCCGGTGCTTCCAGCGATCCCTTCCTTCAGCCCACGCGGAGTCCTTCGCCCACTGTGCATGGTGAGAGATGTTTCTAGTTGTCTTGGGAAACATAGTTCTCTGCAAAGTGTCGGGACTTGCTCAGACGGAAATGCATCCCGTGGGTGACTTCTTTCGAGGAGGTACACATTGGGTTTCTCTTTTGGAAATGAACAATTTCAGGAACAGGTTGAGAGCTATGGGGTGTCTTAGAAGAAAGCAACCTGTTTGATTCTCAGCCTCCTAGACTTTGTTTGACTGTGGAGTCCTTTTTCATATTAGAGCTGCATTCACAGAAGCATAAAGCACACCACTCACTGGAGGGCACATCGTTTTTCTAGTGAACCAATAGAAAAGAAAAACCCACTATACTGTCACTTTTAATTATCTGAAGACACATTTTGGTTGATGGAATCTTTGAATTGTTGAAAAATATGATATCAGCGTTCTACAACATTAGTGTCTGCAGAGCAATGTTTGGGCTTTGCTGCTCTGGTGTGGAGCTGCTCTGTCCACTGTGATGCCATGAGCCATGCGTGTCTGGGGACACTTGCTTTGTGGCTGGACTGACATTTGAGATGTCTCCACACATAAGATGCTTACCAGATTTTAAAACATAGTGTGTGACAAAACAATGAAATACCTTGTTCATATTTTATACTGACCATTTATTAAAATATTTGAATTACATTATTAAATAAAAAAACATTTTTTTCGTCTTTTTTTTTGGTCTTTTTCCTTTTTATTGGTACCGGGGATTGAACTCATGACTGCCTGCTTACAAGGCAGGCGCTTATGCTGCTGAGCTAAATCCTCAGCCCCTTTTTTTCATTTTTTTTGAGATAGGGGTTCATTATACAGTTCAAGCTGGCCTTGGGCTCACTTTGTAGCCCAGGCTGGTCTCGAACTTGCAATGATCCTTCTGTCTCAGCCTCCAAATGCTGGGATTGCAGGTATGCAACACCATACATGGCTTTATAAAATACATTTTATAAAATTTACAAAATTACTTGCACTGCTACCATTTTGTGTTTTATAGTGTGGCCATGAGAGAATTTTCAGTGACATAAAATGACTTATGTGGTCTGCATTGTGGTTCCATGGCAGAGACTCAGGGGGCGGGGGCAGTGGTAGTCATCACAACCATGTGTAAGTGCAAAGCGTGTTGCTTGGTTACACTGATTAAACCGGGACTCAGCAGTGTCTTAGTTTTCTTGTTGCTGAGACAAAATACCTGACACCCAAAGTTAAGGGAGGGCTCACAGTTTGTGGAGGCTCAGTCCGTAGTCAGCTGGGTGGCATACAGAGGAGAAGCAGTTTGGGGCAGGCAGAAAGCAGCAAAAGCATACCAGCAAGCAAGCAGCAAGCGACAGGTGACAGGAAAGCAGGAACCCTCCTTCTGTCCTTCTGTCCTTTATATCTGCCCTGCCCCTAGGGAGGGTGGCACTCATACCCAGAATGAGGCACTCTTGATCCCACCCAGAACTGTGCCAAGCCAGTCAGTGGACTGATTTAGTAACCACAGACCCTCAATCCCAGCATCACACACTCTAGATCCAGCCATCTCTGAAGAAGCCCCAGCTATGACCACGTGAGGATTTGGGGACATCCGGACCCCAGCTGTACTGGGCAGTGCAGGACAGATGCTGTTTAGCCATGTTGGGGTTCCTTCTGATGCTGGCCATGTTGGACATCACTGGCCTCGGTCCAGAGGCATCATGTGGCAAAGGTGCCTTCCCTCACCCAAGAATGCGGTCCACTTGTCTGCTGGGCTTCACATGAGCCAGGCCAATGCAGAAGGAAGCTGAGCTTTGCTCCCGGGTTGGCCAAAAAAGAGAAATCACTCCAGGAGCAAACTATGCTCTGCAGTTTCCAACCGCTGTTCAATCTTACACTATATGAAGGGAGTCCACTGGAGCAGGGCCCACTTAGGAGAGTCTCCTGGTCGGTTGCTGGGCGCCTGTGGAAGGAAAGATGCAGGTGTAGGTTAAAGCTGATACTTTGTGTACCGGTTTACACCTAAGTCATTCACTCCTCAAGACGGCTCCAACTTCACTGGGCTCAAGAGCCCGGTCCTCGCAGTGGCCTGCATAGACCCTGCCTGTGACTCCACTGCCCACTTCTCCGCCTGCTGCCCGCTCTAATGTCGGCTCTCTTTCTTCTGCTCTGTGCTTTTCCCGAGGCATCCGCAAGGCTCCCTCCCTCCCCTGCTTTGAGTCTTTGCCTGGTGCAGCCCTCCAGGTGGGGCGTAGGTATTAACTCTCTGCACGAGCAGTACTTTCCTTTGCATTGTGTTTATTTTTATTTATTCTTTCCTCACTAGATCAGGAGTTCCGCCAAGGCAGGGATTTCTGTCTGCTTCGTTCACGAACGCATTCCTATTACCCTGACACAAACACTGCGCACACCCTAGGGACTGCTTCATTTTCTTCCTGGTACATATATGTGAAGTGTGCTAACTTGGCTTTTTTCCTGTCAGAGTTTCTTTGGTGCATGGTGTTAGTGCCTCTAAAGTGACACCTTTTCCCAGTGTGAGTACTCAGGAGCTGTTGTTTGGGAAGAATACCACGTTTGAGGTCCCCAGGATGTGGATATTCCCACCACGGCCCGGGGCCTGATTTTTGTCAGCGGGTAGGAGCACGCCACCTTCCATTCCATGTAATCCAGCTCGCTTTTGCTTTGCAGCTATGTTGGTCATTTTTGTCTGCACCATGCTAGTGAACAGGGAGAATCTCCCACTCTCCTTTCAGGGAGAGTGATGCCTATAAAGAGGCAGTCATGTCCTCTTTATACAGTGTAACAGTACGACTCTGCTCGGCATGGGAGGTCAGTAGTGGGGTGGCCTGGAGGTGCACCCCGTGGTGATCTGGAAGGCGTCCTCAGACCTTTCTGTAAAGTGACCCGTGTGGTCCACATTATGGGTCCTCCACGGTAGAGACGCAGGCTGCATGGAAAGCGGTAGTGTTCACACAGTCAGGAGTGCACACTGACCTCTTACTTGGAGGAGCCATCTCCTGGGTGGTGGTGGAATTGGAAGCGAAAGTAACCCACCACCCATCGTAGAAGGTAAAATAGAGGTTTAAATGTTAGGGAGCTTACTGTATATTCCTCTTCATATGTGAATGTGAACACATTCCTATGTTCGTTCATTTCATGCATTTGTGTGATCATTATATATTCGTATATTGTTTTTCATGTACTTCTATGTTCCTGACAGATCTTACATTTTATATGTAGTGGGTGCATCTCTAGGTCCCTGATCACTGGTACAGTGCCCTGCATATATAGTAAGGATGGGTTTGATTCCATAGTAAGAAGGTCAAAGTCCTGATGCTTCATTTTATGTCTTAGTGGACATTGGGCCAAGATCAAAGCTTAAAGGAAATTGGGTGGAAAACGTTAGCAAATCTGTCTACTTTGATGGGTTGCTGTGGAAAAAGAGAAAGGAGGAGTAGGGAGGAAGGTCCTTGTTACTGATAACAGCGCATGCTTTTAAGGTAACAACAGGGAGCTGCAGGAGGCTTGGTCCTAAAGAAACACACAGATCCCAGTGAACCCAGGACTGCTAATGCTGGTGTCTAAGTCATTCTCGGGTGTGTGTGTGTGTGTGTGTGTGTGTGTGTGTGTGTGTGTGTATGCATGTTTGTGATTTCAGTCCCAGTTGCAATGTTAGTTTAGTATTTGTATTTTGCTTGCTGATTTCTATGGGTAAAACCTGGAGGTGCCTTAAAAAGGAATTCTTTCTTTTAGTGGAACATTTTCAAATTCTAGGTTTGTAAGTTTGAGAGGGGTCAGAGTGATCTATTCTGGAGCTGTGATGGGCTTCTTTCGGGTGACAATAGGCACATCCCTGTCACCAGCATTGTGGGTGGTATGTCATCACGACCCTGTACGTGTTGTGAATGACTCAGAATTCTCCATTCCTGTCTCAGCAGAAGAAAAATTAAAATATCAGTGCTAAGTGGGTCACGCTGCAGGGCTCTTGTAATGCTAAGCTAAGGCAAACTGAAGGGGATCCCTCCCTTTTTTCTGATGGTCCACTGTGTTAAGCATAGAGTTAGGGAACACAGAAACAGTTCTTACCCCCCAGGAACTCACCGTTTCATGGAGACAGACACAGGCATGGCTGTGGTTCCCAGGGGGAATGTGGAGTCAGAACAGGGACCAGCTGGGAAGGAGCAGACCCCAGCTCTGTGTGGCTCCCACCCAATCTCATGTGGGGAGCTGTGGTCCGGGGCAGAAATGTCCATGCCAGGGAGCGTGGGGAAGCTGGGGTGAGGAAGGGCTACCCAGGGACCCTGGAGGCTTTGCGGGTCCGGAAGAGGGGTGGCTGGATCCTGTGTGACCTCGGGGAGGTGGGTTCACAGCGATCTGCATTTTATCCTTTGCCTTCTCCCCGCCTGCAGCCTCCAGCACCCCTGCCGTGAACATCCAGCCGGATGTCTCTGGAGCCTGGGACTGGCACACTAAGCCAGGTAACATGCACGGGTCATGCTTGGGACTCACTGAACCACGTAACCCCCACCCCACAGGCACTGAGCGCCGACAGAGGCCTGGGACCATCCAGGTGGGGAGATGCAGCCATCTGTCCTAACCGCATTTCCCAGTGCCTTTGGTGCCGCAGTCCTGTGTCACGTCACTACTTACTGTGTCATTTAACTTTCCCGAGTGTCATTAGCCGAATGTGTGTCTTAATGATAAAATCTGACTCTTGGCTCTGCCACATAGAGATGCTTGGATTTTTTTCTGTGTCTGAGCTGCCGTAATCTCCGCTGCAAAGCAGGGAGCCTAATTCTTATCCTGTGGTTTCCTACATTTAAGTGAAATGGCTTGGGTGGCCGTCTCTGGCCTGGAGTGGGAGCTGGATCCCAGTACTGGTTTCCTTCACAAAGTATGTGTTCCAGGGCTGCATTTCTTTGTCCTACGGAAGTTCTCCTTCTCGTGGCTACTGTGGCATTTCCTGAGATATGGCTTGGGTGACTGTGCCCTTGTTGCTACTCATGCAGTGCACACACACGTACACACACACACACACACACACACACACACACACACACACACAAGCGTGCACCCAGATGGTACTTCTCACAGCTTTCTGCAGCAGTTGTAGTTTTTATTGGGGCTAGAAAAAAAGAAACTATTATGTAACATGTGCCCTCCCCTCAGTGTCCCAGCCCGTGGTACACGCTGTCACCCGTGCCCGTTGTTGTCCAAGGGGCCCCAGAACTGGCCGCCCCAGGATGCACCACTGCACCTCTGTGCCCACCAGCAGCTCTGCACTTTGTGTGGGTTTTATTTCATTCTTGTTTCTGTGACTGACACTGACTGGGTCCGGTGGACTCTCACCACGTCGGTCTCTGTGGCCGTGGCCCGGCTTCATCTGTGTGGAAGCACATGAGAGAATTTTCTTTTAAAGGCTGTGTAATGTTCTATCGCACATGTGTGTGAGCTTCTCTGGCTCCCTCTGGTGAGAGAGACTCCGTTTGCTTTCCCTCCCGCCTGTCCTCTGATGCCACCTCCGACACTGGTGTGTTTGAGGCCCTGCTCTCAGTTCCCCCAGGAGTGAACTCAGCTTCTGATTTCTTCACAGCTTCACCAACACTTGCTATTGTCTGGTTTTGTTTGTTTTTTGTTTGGGGTTTTTTGATACACGGCCTTGCTGTACAGTCCCGGCTGGCCTTGAACTCGCAGCAGTCCTGAGTGCTGGGATTACAGGTGAGGGCCACCATACCCGGTTTTTGTTTTCCTTTTTTAATAATGGTCATCCTAACAGTAGTGGGGTGGTATTGTTGTTCTGATTTGCATTTTTGTAGTAATTAGTGATAATGAGAATTTTGATGCCATTTGATGTCTGTTAAGAGCTTTGACTATTTTTTTTTTATTTTAAAAATCAAAGAAATGATACAGAATTTTAAAAAACAGGAAACAATATTGCATATTGTTATCTTAGAAGCAGTTGCTCAGATTACAGGATCTAGGCATAAAAAACTGATCACACAATGAAAGCACAAACTGTCTTTTTTGATAAACTAACAGAAATTAGTAGTATAGTTCTCTATCTTGTATACACACATACATGTACACCTAGACACGGAGAATCTTTTCCCTTCTTCCTTCTCTCCTTTCCCCTATCCCAGTTGTTCTTTCCTTCTGAGCACTTTCTTTCCCTTTCATTATCACAGTATCTGTTGTACATTCTGGATCTTATTACCGTTTCCATTTTTCATTGTTTTGACCCTGGGGAGACAATACGATGTTTACCAATGTGAGTTTGATTTATTTCACTTTTGAGTGTGATTGGGCTAATAGGCTCTGAATTGTGGGAGCTCTTGGTACATCCTTATATTAGCACCTTGTTAGCTGTGACTGGAAGTATTTTCCCTTTTCATAGCTTTTTTTTTTTTACTCCGCTGACTGCTTCGCTTGCTGGGCAGAAGTTTTTTAGTTTGATGAGGTCCTGTTTGTCTGCTTCTTGCTTTTGTTGCTTGTGACTTTGGTTTTGTATAATTTCCCTTAAAAGACGAAGATAAGATGTGGACGCTCAAAGATGTTAATGTGACCCAGGAGGTGGCAGAGCCCCGTGGTAGGTTTGGGGCTGGGCTCCAAATCCCATACAGAAAGACGAAGCTGGAGAGGAGAAGCTCGGGGTGTGTGCGCCATGCTGGTCGCCCAGCTCGCTGTCCTCCCCTGCCCTTGGTCCTGAACCCCCAAGTCAGAGAAAAGGCTTGGGTACCTCTGATGCATTCGGCCCTGTTCTGATTTGCTGTGGCAGTGACTGTGAGATTCAGGATTTCAGAATCCAGCTCTGGACAACTCACTGACTCTTCGTGGCGTTCTTTCCTTTTCAGGAGGCTTTGGAATGGGGAGCAAATCAGCTGCCACCAGCCCGACAGGATCTTCGCACGGCACCCCAACCCACCAGACCAAGCCCCAGACCCTGGACCCTTTCGCCGACCTTGGGACGCTAGGTACAAATGCCACAGGTTAAGAAATAAATAAGTGTCCAGGTTGTGGTGCCTCAAATTGAGATCTCGCTGTCACGACAAATTGGGGTGGGTCCCCGGGACCCAGAGCAGTGCCCTGTCTTAAGCTGTATGCTCAGAATGGAGACTGGCTCCTTAAAGGTGGCATCACGCAGTGGGCTGGGGGGAACAGCTCTTCCTGCCTTCCTCCAGCAACCTGCTTTGGGTCTGAGCAGGAATAGACCTGGGGCTTCCAGAGCGTGTGATGGTAAGGTTCGTCACAGAGCTGAAATGTAGGGCCACCTACAAGTGGTCAGCTCTGAGAGCTCTGTGCTCCCCACCCCAGCTGATTAATATAAGGCAGTGGATGCTTTCTTTCCGTTCTGGAAATTCGGTAATTCTTACAACTGTCTTCCAAGGAAATCAGTTCCCTAAATTTCTCCACTTTTTCTTTTTTTTTTTTTTTTTTGGTACCAAGGATTGCTTATGCCACTGAGCTAAATTCCTGGCCCAATTGCTCTACCTTTTAAATGCAGTTTTGAAAAAAAAAATTAAATGATTTTCCTAAAGCCACACAAGGCACCAGGGGTATGAGTGAGAGCAACCAACCAGAATCTTTTACTTGCAGGCAAGTTCTTGAAGAGTAAAACTTAAACCTTAAACCTTCAAATTTTAGGGCTGCACCTGTAATCCCAGCACTTGGGAGGCTGAGGGAGGAGGATCATTGTGAGTTTGAGACTACCCTGGGCTACAAAGTGAGCTTAAGGCCAGCCTGAACTGCATAGTAAGACCCTATTTCAAAAAGAGAGAAAGGAAAACATGAGGGCTACAATTCAGAAAGTACTGGGGGCAGAATCCTCCTCAACTTCTTCCTATGTGAGCTAATTCTGAGCTAAACACAGGCAATGGGGCTCTCCCATAGAGATTCACATCTAACTGTCCAAATGCCCTTAGTGTCCACAGCTCCAAGGTGACTTCTCTGTTGCAAAGCAACTGCATCTATCTGAAAGGAGTTGGCAGGCTGAAGACGGGCATAGGCTCTGAGGTCACTGGAGCCAGAGTCTGGGGACAAAGGCTGCAGAGGTGGCTTTGAGGTCAAGACCTGTGACAAAGTTAGGCTGAGGTCAGGGAAAGGAGCCCCCAGCTGGGCGAGGCTTCTGAGCTGGTCTGTAGTTGAGTCTTAGTGCAGATGGAGGCAACAGTGAGCTCCAAGTTTTAGAGAGGTGGCCCTGGATTTGTCACAGGGGACCTGTGAGAACGGGACAGGTGCTAGGACAGGAGGGGCTGGCTGTCCGAGGTCAGTAGGTGGCAAGGTGATGTCTGAACTCAGTAATGGCCAGAGAGCCATCTGATGGTCGATAGCAGAAATCAGCAGAGACTGTTAATGGACTGACAGGGAAGAGGAATCTGTGTCCCTGCATACTCATTTTTTTTTTTTTTTTTTTTTTTTTTTTTTTTTGGTCTTTTGAGACAGGCTCTTGCTATGTAGTCCAGGCTGGACTTGAGCTCACTTTGTAGCCCAGACTGGTCTCGAACTTGCAACCATCCTCCTGCTTCAGCCTCCCCACACCTGGCTAACAGTTCTTTAAATATTCTAGATGCTGTGTCTTTACAATATGGTGGTGAAATGCACATGGATTTCATTTCACATGTCAGGAAACTGAGGCTCAAGCTCTGAAAGAATGTTTTATGTATGTTCCCAGGGCCCAGCACATGGTAGGCCCTCAACAAACCCTGGTGAATGGATGGATGGATGGATGGATGGAGGAAAAAAGAATGTGTGGTGAAGGAATGTGAGAGTTGAGGCTTTGGCACAAGTCCGGTGGCCAGAAGACGACCTTCCCACTGGGGAGCCAGAGAGAAGCCCAGAAGCACAACAGAGAGGCAGTGGCGCTGGCAGAGGGAGGCAGTGAAGATGAGTGTGAATGGCAGTGAAGCACAGGCTCACTGGGGAGGAGGTGGGGAAAGGAGGCAGGATTCTTCTGCCAGGTTACGCTCCCTTAACCAGTGCGGATCCCCAGCCTGTCAGTAACCTTTCTGAGCCTCGGCCTCTTCCATTTCCCAAAAGTGTGACCAGCCCTGATCGCTGGTTTCAGTTCCTGCCCTGGTCCTGTGGTAGGTTCCACTCTAGGGAAGGTGAGGGTTGGGGGAGTGGCGTGGTGGGAGGAGCCACAGCTCTTCTGATAGGGATTCAGAAGTTGGATTCAAGTCCTGGTGCTGGTGTGTGCTGGCTGTGTGACTCTGAGAAAATCACTTCTGGAGTGGCTGTTTGTTCATCTGATGAAAATATGAGGCCATGAACACAGACCAAAAAAAAAAGTCGCTGGAAATAAAGTCACTACATCTGCAGTCTCTTTATGTATTAGGACGGGCAGGATGGGCAGTTACGCTATGGGTGAAGGGTTCCACTAAGGTGACTGTGAGTAGTACCGTGAGGTACAAATGTTAGAGGCTGCTCAAAAAAGCCTTTTACATTAGTCAATTTCCCACAGTGGAACAAAATACTGGACGCCTGCAATTTAAAAGAGGAGAGGATTATTTGGCTCAAGGTTTCTGTGGGCCCAGTCCATGGCTTGTGGCTCTAAGGCAAAAACAGCATGATGGAGGGCATGGTGGAGAAGAGCCACTCACCTGCCACTGGCCAGGAGCAGAGAGAGAAGGAAGAGCCAGGGACAAGAATGTACCCTCTAGGTCACATCCTGTGGCTGCCTCTGGCCAGGCCCCAGCACAGTCATCATGAACACATCCATGCATGAATCTGCTGGTCAGTGAAGTGTCCATGATCAGCCATCTTCCAAGCACGTGAGACTTGGGGACATTTTAAATCGAAACTGTAACGGTGTCTTTCTCCCTTGTTTTCCTCAGGCAGCTCTTCCTTTGCCAGCAAGCCCACCACACCAACTGGCCTGGGTGGAGGATTCCCACCTCTCAGCTCGCCACAGAAAGCGTCTCCCCAGCCCATGGGCAGTGGGTGGCAGCAAGGGGGCGGCTACAGCTGGCAGCAGTCACAGTCTAAGCCGCAGCCCAGCATGCCACACTCCTCACCCCAGAACCGGCCCAACTACAACGTGAGCTTCTCCTCTGTGCCCACAAGTCAGAGCGAACGTGGGAAAGGATCCACTAATTTGGGTAAGGTGGTGCCCAGCCATGTGATGGCCTGTGGGTGCTATCAGCTGCCTGGGTTTGTGCATCTGAAGGAGACAAAAAACAAGGCTAGTGGTTTCCATGGCAACACTGTGGTGGTGGAGGTGCCAGAGCCCCCTCCTCTCAGTGTTCTACCTGGAGCACCCAGGGTGTGCTGTGATTCCAAACATGTTGCATGAGTTGGGATTTTCTGGAGGAACAGAATCCACAGGGAATGATGCATGATTGTGCCAGGGATTTCTCAGCTCACAGGTTCTAAGGCAGAGTCCACGCTGCCCGTCTGTGCTCTGGTAAGTGGAGGATCCACCAGCTGCTCAGTCCAGGACGGGAGCCGCAGAACAAGAAAGGTCAAAGATGCAGCTTTGGCCCAAGGTGGTTCCTTCAAAGGCAGGAAGCTCCCAGAAGACTCACCAGTGACAGAACCTGGAGTCTCAGTTTTTAAGAGGGCAGTGCAGACTGGAGCTCTGTACAAGTTGGGACATGTTTTCTTTCCCATTTTAGTCCACCCAGGCTAGATGCCTATTGGTTGATGCTACCCACATCCGGGGTGGGACTTCCCACGCCATTTGCTGGGCTGGATGTCAGTCATCCATGCACGCCCAGAACGGAGAGCCCCTGATCTGCCCGGCGGTCTTAACTCCCTCAGGTTGACTGCTCGGGGTGCAAGCCTGTGTGCTGTTTCGTGCGTGCTGGTTTCCTTGCCTGACTTTCCCAACTAGATTGTTGTGGAAGGCAGGGTTTGTGTTCGGTTTGTCACATTATTGTCAGAAACGAGCATTTGTTGTATAGTAGGTGGTAATGCTGAATCTTAAAGCTGTTACTCTTTGGGGAGAGGGGATAGGAGAAAAAAGTTGGGCCCCTTTCTGGAACCATGTTTGGATTTTCCCAGGACCCCATGAGAGGGGTGTGTGTGTCTTTCTTACGGTCAGACCCTACTGTGAGGTACCTGGGAATAAGAGGAAGGGACAGGGCTCTCTATGTGGAAAGCCAACTCTTCCACCCTTGGGGGGGAGGGGCAGCAGCTGACACTTACTGGGTCCCACTGAGCGCCACGTGCCAGTTGTCATCCTAGGCATTTTTCATGTTACTTGTATATTTTTGTATTATTTTTATTATCTTTAAAACAACCTGCCCCTTGTATGAAGAAGATCTGTGGATTGCAGATCCACATTGCAGATCTGTGGATCAATTTCTCAAGTGTCTACAACTTGTCAGTGGCAGTGCAGGGCCTGGCTGCGTGGCGCAGAACCCCTGCTGGGCAGTGCCACACTTTGTGCTGTGATGCAGGTGTCTGTCCCAGCACTAATGAGACGGCAGTGCTAGACATGAAGCTGAACTCCACCCTGGGGGTCTGGCTCCAGGCTTTGTCCCCTGCCACCCTGCTAGGTTGTTTCTGGAGCAGCTGACAAAGAGTGTGAGGCCACCACCGAAAGTATAGGGAGTGAGAAGCAGGGTCAGCTAACACTGGGAAGGGAACCTGCTTGCATTTCAAGCCTCTGTGGCTTCCCTGGCACTCACTAGTTATGATGGAAAAATCACAAATATATTCATCTAAAAAGAGGGAAAAGGGGAGTGGGGTTTGATTTAATTTAATGACCCAGACCTCACTCCTAACCTTGCCATGCTCATGACCTGGACAGGCCTCTTCAGTTCTCTGGAGCTCATTTTCCCTGTGGGTAAAGTGGGCAGAGACTCATTTCCCTTACTGGTGGCGTCAGCAGGAGGGGGAAAGGGGGTTGCCGCCTGTAAAGCACCTTGAGAACTCCAGGCCCTCTGAGTCCATGGTGTGATGATCTTTCAAAATAAAATCGACAGTGACTTTCAAAACTTATGTTGCAGAAGGCAAACAGAAAGCAGCTGACTTTGAAGACCTACTTTCCAGTCAAGGGTTCAACGCTCACAAAGACAAGAAGGGACCTCGGACAATAGCTGAGATGAGGAAAGAGGAGATGGCCAAGGAGATGGACCCGGAGAAGCTGAAGGTGAATGAACCCCCAATCCGTTGTGAAACGCTGTGGGATGGATTGTGGGGTAGGGCTGTGGCTTGGCCGGGACAGAAGAGGTAGCTCACCTGTGAACAGGAAATCGTTTCAAGGGCGGCAGCATGAGGCTTAGGCAGATTCATCAGGCAGGGATGGACAGTGGTGGAAAGCAGGTTGGGGAGAGTGCGCAGCTCTGGTGAAGGGGTCAGCTGGGCTGGGGAGCAGAAGGACGAGACCGGCCTTCATGGATCAGCTGAGGGCCAGAGTGTGGCTGGCCGCATTTCAGCTCTGGCCTGGTGAGGTGGCACTGGAGAAGCCCTTGTTATCTGGGAGCGTCCAGTGTCCGTGAGACCACTGCTCTGCTGGGGGGTCCAGGCTTGTGGAGGCTCTGCTATCTCCCAAAGTGACCACTGATTTAGGGCAATGACCAGAGGCCTCTGGGCACTCACAGACACTTGAATGGCCCACAGGTTACCCATGGTGATGTCATCAGTCTTGCAGGGAGACAAGCGAGATTAATTCAGAGCTAAACGACCTTGGTTTGCCAGCGCTTAGACCCACACCTCCTCTCTGCAGAGCCAAGCAGGAGTCCAGCTGGAGTTTACAGAATATAAAAGGGGACAGATCCAAAATGCAGACCGAGCTTTGTTCTGGGTTCCTTAGGGACCGAGCATCTGCAGGACCAAGTGAGGAGTTGCCATCCTCCTGCAGAAATGCGCTCGGGTCCTTGAGTGCCTCTGGAGTAGACAGAAGTCCTCTGACTGGGTGGCAGGACAGGGGCCAGGAGCTTCCCCTGTTCCTGTGGTGCTTCTGACTGCTGCTCAGTGCCATCAGCACAAGGCTAATTATTGGGGTCCTGGCCTAGCCCTGGTACCCTAAAGGGTGGATGGCAAGAGGCTTAAATGAAAGCAGCAAATAGTGTGAGTTCTAGGGCTCCAGGGACATCAGAACTGCCCTACAGAATTCACAGTTCTCTGGGGGCCGAGACCCAGAACTTCTCCTGGCAGCCGTGTTTATTTGGTTTTTCAAACACAGGAAAGGGATACCGAGGCAAGTGCAGAACCGAGCAGAATCTCAGGAGTCAGTTAAGTAGTAAACCTTGCCAACTAAGAGCGCTGTCTGATCTCTGAGGGGCCAGCAGCCCTGTCCTTGGCTGCCTCAGCTGCAGTGTCATCTTGACTTTAGAGCACAGTGTACTTTTCCAGCACAGCCAGAGGCCCTGGAGTCCAGCAGCTTGACCCCATGCAGCCCGGTCTCCAGCAGTGAACTGGATGTCTAATCGGTCCCTGAGGCCCTAGCTCCTGATTTCCCCATCTAGGGATCAGGATCTCAACAATAAACTTGAGGGGAGACACAGTCCTTCCAACCCGAGCACACGGGGAAGGGACCGAGCTGTGACCCATGTACAGCCCTTGTGTTGCAAAGCAGCATTGAGAGAGTTGCACGTGCTGCTGAGCTGCTTTTTCTTTTTGAAATTCTTCGCTGTGATGAGCTTCAGCCCGTGGTTTGGTAATACTAGATAGAATTTCTTTTTCTCTGGCACGCTTTGAAGATGTAATTTGTGACTCAGATGTGGAGGATGAATCAGTAGAATTTGGTGTGGAGGAGAATGCATTGTTTGTGTCCTTCTTCCTCGAAAGCTTTTTATCAGACTGTTTTGACAGAAAGCCCAGGATGCGTTTTCTGTGGACAGAGAGAAATACTCATGTGCCTGGAGATCACACTCCTAACCAGAGGCCGGAGGTTCTCGCAGTGGGGAGGCGGCTTGGGGAGCCTGTGCTCGACACCCCCTCACCCTGTCTCCTCTTTCTGCTTTTAAATCAAAGCAATTTTATTTTTATTTAGTTTTGATTCTGAATGCCTAGCTGAGTGTCAGTTTGTGGGGAAAAAAAAGAATGCTTTTCCATCTTAAAAAATGTTTGCAAATCAGTGAATCTAAGTCCCTTACGTCCTAGATAAGGGCGGTGTAGAGATGGGTGCAGAGTAAGTGGAGATGGAAGGCATGTTCATGAGTGGTGGAAGGCCGTGGACGGGCCTGTAAGGAGCAACGCTCTTCACAGATGGGGAGGCTGCGTTTCCTGTGTGATGAAATGTGAAATGGGCTGGTGGTGTGAGAAATGGGACCTGTTCCTGCATTACCGCACTGCCCAAATCGGACGTCCACGGCGCGACGCCTTGTACGTGTGGAGAAAAATGATCACTGCCCTGTCACTCCCTGACAGACCTGGCAGTAGCTGTAGATATGTAGAGCTTTTAATATTTTTAAAACATATAATGTAAGGCCCTGCGTTTTCATCTGCTTCTTTTGGAATGTAACCTCTCAGAGACCCAATGTGTATTCTTTCCCAACACTTCCTGCTACATCCTGTGACACAGTCTGGCGGGCTCTGTACAAGAGAGGTTTTTTTAAAGTCACATTTGGTTGTTTGATGGGCCCAGGGTATTCGGTGCTGGGAGAGCCCCGAGATGAACCATCGCTGAACTGTTATCCATCTGAAGGCAGCCACTCGCCGAATTCTGCTCTCAGCTAGACACTGGTGCATTGTTGAGGTTTTTTCAACCCGATCATCTCATTTGTTCAAACCATGGATATTCAGTCCAGGAATGTTTGTAACTTGAATAAATGATCAATTCATGCAGCTCTTTTGAGCTCTGCTCCATGCTGGGTACAGTATCTGGGTGCTGACGTGGAGTGATAGGTAAGAGGCAGCACTGTTTCGGGGTGCAGGGTCCTTGGGGCTTCTTCCCCAGTTCTTGGTGTCCTGAACAAAGATTTGGACAAGACTCACAGGAGAGGCAACAGAAGGACAAGCTTTTGAAGGCAGAAGAGAAGCAGTTCTGCAGGGTGAGAGCAGGCCAGGGAACAGGGTCAAAGCGGCCCCCAAGGACAAGCTAAAACGGTCTCTTAGGTTCTCTCTTCCTGGAAGCAAAGCATGGGAAGAGGCATCCTGTCTAATACTCACTTGTGCCACTGCCCTTCCGAAAGATTTGCTGGGCTCCATTTCATGTAAATGAAGGCTCAGAAGCAGTGTCCCTTGATGATTGTTGCCCAGATGCACACAGAGCACTGAAAAGAGCACTTCCGGCTGGTCCTGTGGCCCGCACCGCATTCAGGAGAGGACCAAAAACAACCAGGCTCTGACTTCCCGAGCAGCACTTTCCCATTGCCCCGTGTTGGTGTACGGGGAGGGCGCTGCTTCTGTGCTGTCTTCCTTCCTTTCCCCAAACAGTCTGGAACTGACAAGCATGCACCAGTGTCTTGGTGTGCGGCCCTGGGAGGCCCAGGGGACTTGACTTAGTTCAGTCACGAGGGGCCCAGAGTGGGGGCCGCTTCAGCCTATAGGGTCCGGTGTCAGGGAGACGCCCAAAGGGAAAAGCCCTGACCTGAGAATGCTGTGGCTTTATTTAGCATATCAGGGCGAGAGGACAAAGCAGGGAGCAGCAGTTGGGCAAGCAACTATGTCAAGGCCAGGCAGGGAGGACAGTAACTGGACAGGACAGCCGCACCTGGCTCTCCTACATCTCGTTGTGTAATGGTCGGCTCCTCCCACAGCCCGGGTGCTTCTGTCCCTGAGTTTAATGATGGGTGTGCTTTTGTCTAGCAGGTCACCATTCCCTCCGCAGCCAAGTCCCCTCACGGGGACCCTGAGTGTGGCTCTTGCCATGACAGGAGCAGGGTCCAGGCCGGTTCAGCCTTTTTAAAGAGGAGATTTATTTAGTTCAGGGAGCAAAACAGAGGCAGCCGCGCCTTTACAGAGGAGAGCATCATGAACTACAGGGGGCCTTGGAGGAGGGGATCATAATCCCGGGGTGAACTGGGAGCACCCCCGAATTGCTTCTGGAGGTACAGAGCACCCAGGTGGAGGGGTGGTGGGGAGGCTGCAGGGAGCTAGACAGTTGTGCTGCAGGCCAGGGAAGGTCCTCGGGAGCAGAAAGCACTTCCGCTTCCCAACTCCCTCTGCATTTCCAGATCTTGGAGTGGATCGAAGGCAAGGAGAGGAACATCAGAGCCCTGCTTTCCACCATGCATACGGTGCTGTGGGCTGGGGAGACCAAGTGGAAACCTGTAGGCATGGCGGACCTGGTGACGCCCGAGCAGGTGAAGAAGGTGTACCGGAGGGCCGTGCTGGTGGTGCACCCCGACAAGGTGAGTATGGCCCCTGCAGCTCAGCACGGCTGTGCTCTTCATTGCATTAGTTCATTTTAGCTTTTTGTGTCTTGTAGCAACCCTCCTGCCTCAGCCTCCTGAGTGCTGGGATGACTGATTGCTGAGTGTGCCATCACACCCAGCTCTCTGTGATTTTCTGAGCGTGTATTGAAACACCACAGTGTCTATTTTGCTATTTGTTAGGTTATTTAACAAAACTTAAGTCTGTGGGTTACAGTCAGGTGTTTAAATTGAACAATTACACGTCCTGAAATGGGCAAAAGGAAATCAAACTGCACACTGCACAGAGTGGGGCGGGGACTGACGGATACAGGAGAGCACGGCTCCTTGCTAGGGTTTCCAGGTAAGCAGTGCTGAAGAGCAAGGAGACTCATGGCTGCATGAGGGGACTTTCCCTGGGAGACACAGCACTGCGTGTAGCCGAGAGGGTGGTGGCCGAGCTCTGGAGTGCAGCCGCATGAGTGGTGGGCATCCCTGGAATTTTAAAAAAGAAATGAAACCCACCGTTACTGGGATCCCATCAACTTAGGTTTCATCAGTGCACAGAGGCATGTGTGTGGGGGATTCCGAGGATCTGATTTCTGTCCCTTCACAGTGTTTGATTGGAAAGCTTGAGGATTTAGTGAGAGACAAATTTCTTGAGTTTTGATCACTCGAGAGAGAGCTAGGAACCCAGAAAACTCCACAAACTGTCTGCCCGTCATGACTCTCAAAGAGCTTAACTTTGAAACTGGAAAACGGCTGTTTAAAAATTGAGTGACGGCCGACAGGCTGCCAGGAGACTAGGCCATTTGGCAGAGACTCTGGGGGTGGAGACATGAGCTTTGCTGTCCAATGTTCCTTGTTGTCCACTGATTGACGGATTCTCATGCCCAGGAGCATTGCTGGGTGGATGGCGTTAGAGGGAGGCCAGAGTCATTAAATCCCATGGACCTGGCCAGTGGAGGCAAACAGACGGCCTGGGAGCCACAGCGGGAAGTTTGTTACTCACTGAAAGCTTGAAATGGATCGGTGTCAGTGGACGGGGCTGTAGGACCGAAGGAACCGACAGAAATGCCTTTCAGTGACCTAGAGTCCACATTAATGGTGAATTAATAGGAATGTCCCTTGGGTCTGTGGGTTCTAATGTGTGTTCGTTTTCTTCCACAGGCCACTGGGCAGCCCTATGAACAGTACGCGAAGATGATTTTCATGGAACTCAATGACGCCTGGTCTGAGTTTGAGAACCAAGGACAAAAGCCTCTGTATTAACGCGTGCGCCTTTGTCTCTTCTGCAGACCTGTGCCCTGCTGAGTGTGTATCACAATCCCGGGTTTGCACAGAGGACTCAGTAATGTATTTTCAGTACTAAACTTAAGTTACTCACAAAATTAATTTCTCACAGTAAGGAGTGTGGATGTTTGGTCTCTTCAGCCATAGAGGAGCCAGAGCATGAGAGGAACTTCAGTGGGGTGACCCTTTGGGGGCTCGAAATTCCTGCCTGCCCTTTGGGGGAGCCTGCCCAGTGGAGTGCCAGGGTGGGCAGGGTGTGGGTGGATGGAAAATTTCGGCCACCAAAGATGAAGGTGAGTCGTCCATCTCATTGTCTGCGAGTGAGATTGAGGAGTGAAAGTCACCACAATAGGATCGTCCATCCAATGATTTTAAAGAATAGTTTTTAGTTTTCCTTGGAGAGATGTAATTTGAATGAAGGATTTGCACAGATTCAGGAACACAACCACCAAGTATTTTATTTTTATATTTTTGAATTCCTATGGCCTGTAGCATCATGCTATGTGGGTCTCTTGGCAAGAGCACTGACACACAGAAGTGACGGGATTGCAGGGCGTGGGTGGGCTGCCAGCAGCTCCTCCTGGGTCAGGCGTCCCTCGATGCAGAGGCTGCCAAGAACACAGGAACGCCAGAGGTCGGCTGTCAGGCTACTGCCTGCCTTTCCCTTCGAAACTGCGGAGGATGAGCAGAGAAGTCCTCCTATCAGAGCAGCTTCACACCTGGTCTGAATGACACTTCTGATTTTGCCATAAGGTTTAAGTGCTTGACTTTAGCTTTGCCGAGAACATGTGCTCAGCGGGAAGCAGGTCACGAAGCAGGGCGGCCCGTTCATTCTCGATCTGTTGGAACCCGAGGCTGATTTGGACTCGGTGTTCTGTAGGTTGAATACCAGCTATAGCACAAGGGGACAGGAAGGGGCCGCACCTTGGTGCCTGCCTTCCCACCTTCTCGCCCACTCGGGGGCTGTGTCAGTATTTACCTGCAGCAACCAGATCCCCCTCCCCTGGTGGATTTGGATCCCTGAGTTTTGCAGTAGTGTTTATTGTTTTAAAGGGAGTTGGAGGCCCATATGGATGACATTCACGCGAGGACCTTTGTGAAAGCAGAGCTAGAATGGAGCTGGTCCCGGCCTCAGCCTGCTGGATTCTAGTTCTGTGTGCTGGCTGGTTCTCCGCTGGGCACCAGCGGTTCTTTCTCCTGTGACCTCAGTAGATCTGTGAGTGAGCACAGACACGGTGTGCATTACATAGCTTACACATGCACGGAGCAGATGGGCAAAGGGTTTTCATGCCGATCTTAAATGGTTCATGCTCAACTTGTGAAAAGCTTTCCAAAGTTATTTTTAAAAGACAATCACTTTTTGTTTGCTTTAATTTTCTTGCAGCAAACTATAAGGAAGGGCAGCATGTCAAAATATTTTAGGTTCTATATAGAAATTTTTCGGCTACAAAGGTTTATTATTTATTTTATCTTTTACTGACAATGTGAAAGTTGCAGAAAATGTTCTCTTTTAAAATATACAGCTGAAACTGTTCAAGGTAACCATAACAAATTAGGTGTTATTTATTAACATATTATGAAATAATGTTTGACCCACTATGTGCTTGTCTTATTTAAAACTGGAATGTGAGACATGTTGCTGTGACCTGCTGTCTTTTTTCTCATTCACATTTGTAGATACCATGTGAGCTACAGTGTATAATGATAATTAAAAGGCACTGCGTGGATCTTACGTACATCTTGAAATGATAGAAGTCCGTTAGCTTTGAAGTCTGGTAGCTTTGTATCATGTTGGATAACTCATTAACATCTGCAGTTTAAAAGCAGCATTAAACCCCCTGTTATTAGCAACGAGAGTCTTATTTAACTTAAATTTTTTCCAGATACAGTATAATTCTGGACCCCTATTTATTTCAAAACTCTTAACTTATGCAGGCCAACAGGTTTTTGCATTCCTTTTAATTATCTGATTGTGACAGAGCTTGTTGTTGATCAGTCACTATTTCATTCATATTTATTGTAATATATTTTTGTTTTGTAAATATGTTATACACTACAAAATGTGATTGGTCTAAAATATTTGTAATGTATATTAAAAGGCTCAAAAATATTTTCAGAAACTTGTTATTTTTTGCACTTGTAAGAAAGCAAAGCTATATCTGAATTCTGAGATGATCTACCTGCAAGGAACTTTTTGGGAAAAGTATATGAAAAGTGTGTATTTTTGCACCAAAATATAATCAGACAGGACTTCTGGATTTATACTTTAAGTATCCCTTCCCTGTCATACAACACACACATTGTGATCACCAGTACCATAGCTCAAAAAGAACCAGCACAGAAGCTTATAGGTCTTCTAGCACATTAGAGGATTTTCAGAAATGCTGAGACGGAAGGATTGATTGTGGAGTCTGGATTTTTTCTGAGAAGAAACCAACTACAGTATTGTAGTTCTCCGAGGACAAGAGCATATGTTCATTTGCAAAGTGATGCTGTCATGGGCAGCGCTGTGTCCTGGAAGGATCCGCAGGTTGGACCCTGGCACCACTGAAGAAACACCATCATGGAGTGGACAAACACAGAAGTTGAACCTTGGAAACAGTTTCCACAGCAGCGGGTCAGTGTCCCTCTTAGAGACATTAACCAGGGAATAGAGGTCAAATAAACAGGCTTTGATGGGGCTAAGATCAGCTGTGGCCTTTGGGCACCCTAGTGTCAGTAGAGACACGGTGTCACTTGTTCCCCTTAGAATCCCCCCTCTTCATACTCACTTGTTCCGTTCTTGCCACTTTCTGCAGCAGCTCTGGGGTCCTCTTTTGTGAGGGTCTTTAGTTGTGCTTTCTTAGCATCCTCCATGTCCCAGATTGATGCAACACATTTTCCTTTCATGGTCATTGTGACACTGGGGAAGGCCAGGAGTCACACGGTGCCCGATCCAGTGAGGAGGTGGAGGAGGACACAGTGTGTGCGTGTTTTATGAGAGCCTCTCTGTTGGATGGCACGTGGCAGCAGTGTTTGCTGTGTTTTTGATCACAGCTCATGAAGACTCAGGACTCCAGAGCTGCCGCAGGAAGTAGCAAGGACAGTGATGGTGTGTTCAAAAAGAGGAGATTCATGACGTCCTTTTGAAGAGTTTGAACATTCACTATGTGTTCTGATCAGCCCTTGTATGTTGCTTTGAGACTGGAAGACTGGGGTTTGAGTCTGGAATTTTCCAGTTATAGACCATTAGATTGGACGATTTTGTCATAAACTCTCACAGCCCTAAGACAATATTTGCAAATTCTTATCACGTGGGACCTCAATAAATCTTATCATTACTGCTGCTAAGATTTGATACCACGGCAGGTGTGTTCTGGGGCTGGAATGGTGACCCACAGGTGGCAGTGATAGATACCGAACTGGGAAGAGGGCCAAGAGGGACCCACATCCTGGCTCAGAGATCTGTGTGCAGCCCGTGGAGTGCAGCTATGAGGGCAACGGCTGTCCAGATAAGTGCTGGGCCAGAGTTAGGAAGGAAAACTAACATTTCTGACTTCAGTTAGTGCTGGATCACAATTGCATTTCCCGTTTATCAGCACCCAAGAGCCTGCCACAGTCAGATGTGACATGTGGGCTCTGGTGTGCAGCCCCAGCCTGATGTGTGTGCAAGATTTTTCTCATTTAATTCACAAAGATATTCTGGAAGCAGGTTTTGTAAGATCTACTTCAAAGATGGTAGTGTGGGGAAGCTGAGCAGATCTGGGATTTAGAGAAGCCCAAATTCCCCTGCCCAAGCGTCCCAGGAATCAGACCCTTCCACAAAAGCCATCCCTTTAAATCTCTGAGTATCTGACTTTCCTCCTCCTCTTCTGGCCAGGAGGAAATTCTCTGACTGACCCTGTCTGCTAGAGGATCACTAGATCACTGTCTCCAACAGAGGCCCGGGAAGGCCACATGTTGAGGCCAAGGCTGGACACGGACCCTGGGAGTTTGCCCATCATCCCCCTAGATGGCTGTGCCGGCTTTATGGAACCAAAGCATAAAAGTGAAGACTCCATGGTTAGCCTTTGGGTCTTCAGTCTCAAAACTCCCTGTCATGTGACGACGATCAGATTCGCTTGTTAGGGTTACTCTGGTCTTTAGCTGTGATCCTTCATGTGGGTGGAGAAGGACTTGTGTCCCCTCTATAGTCAACCGGTCTTTTGTGTGGCCTGTGTGAGACACACTGCCACACAAGGGAATCGGCAGACAGCTTTGAATTTCCCGCTACACACCGATGTTACTATTATTTACTTTTTATTTTAAAAAGGGAAAAAATGAAACAAAAAAACAAGAAACAAGAAAAACCTCAAAGGATAACAATATAGGGTTTCAAAACAAGGTGGCAGGGACTTAGCAGAAATTGTTATTTTTATAATTATCTTCAAAACTTACTCAGATTACCAGATAAGACATGCAGAATTGATCCAATCCTATGAGTGTTAACTATTTTGTTCTAAGAGCAGAATTAGTAGTACAATCATTTTAGCTATCTTTTGTATATATACAAATTTATAATTTTTCTTTTTTCTTCGTTTTACTAATTATTTCTAATTATAACTCCTGCGTTTGGGGGCCCGATCTCTGGGGGATTCCAGGTACTGACAGTAACTGGGCACTGAGCTGGGTTTTGTTGCTCCCCATTAATTCTTCTGTTCGTGGAAAGAGATGCTGACGTTTCTCTCCCCTTCCTGGGAGTTTTATTCCCCCGGAAACGCGGCACGCGAAGGCGGAGCACGGCAAAGCCGTGTTCGGGGCAGCTTCCTCCCTGCGTGCTGGGGAAGCGGAAAGCAGACGCCGCTATCCGTGTCCGCGCGCGGCAACCCGGGCCAGATGGGGTCGCCCGCGGAAGCAGGCCTGGCGCCCGCAGCTGTGTTTCAGAGCTGCCCGGGGGCCGCGTTCCGCGCTCTGAGCTGCGGAGGCCCAGAACGCATTTCCGTCTACAACCGGCTCGGGTTCTGGTTCCGGTTCTGGTTCTGTCCAGACTGTGAGGCGGCCGCGAGCACGCGGCGAGCACGCAGACACTAGGCGTGTGCACGAGGGCTCGGGGACGAGCATGGGCGGCCTGGGGGCGGGGACCCCCTACTGGGGGTTCTGCGTGGGGGCGGGGCCCGAGAACTGGGGTGGAACTATATGCAGGGGCGGGGTTCTGAGAACTGGGCGGGGTTATGCTCGTGGGGGGGCGGGACTCTGCGAATAGGGGCGGGGTCGTGAACTGATGGGGCGGGCTCAACGCGTCAGGGATTGGATTGTAGGCTGGGGGATGGATTCTGCGAGCAGGAGTCGGGTGATGGGCCGTTGGGGGCGGTACTCTGCGGGATGGGGGCGGGACTATAGGATTGAGTTGGAGGCTAGGAGTTGACGGGAGCGGGGCTTGGGAGCAGGGGGCGGGGATGTGGGCGTGCAGGGGCGGGGCTCTGAGTGCCGGGGTGAGGATCTGCAAGGGCGAGATTCCGCGTATCGAGGCAGGGCAACGCCCCGAGGAGTTAGAACTAGGGTTCAGGCTCCAGGGGAAGGGAGTGGGGGGTTCGAGGCAGTAGGGGCGGGGTCTACGTGCAGGAGGCGAGATCAAGCTTGACAGAGGTGGGCTGTAGGAGCGGGTGACACGTCTGAGTGGCAGAGATGACAACCAGTACGGCAGTACTCTGCGTGGCGGGGCGGTGCTGCGGGTTCCGCTCCACGGTTCGGAGGCGGAGCTATGGACCGCGGAGGCGGGCCTTCGAGGGCAAGGAGCAGAATTGGTAGGGGCAGGGCTCTGGGAACCAGAGTGAATTCCTTGGGCGGGGTCAGAGTGACAGAACTCAGGGCCAGTAGGGGTGGTGTTTCAGGGGTAGGGGGCGTGGCCCCGCATGTCGGGGCGGGGCAGGCCTGTCCGGCGCGGGGAGAAGCCGGAAGCAGCTGCGGCCCGGCGCGGGAGCCATGGCGGGTGTCAAAGGTATCTCTGCACCCCGATGCTGGCAAGTGGTTGCAGGCCCCCGCCCGTTCCTTCTGCGGTGAAGGTTTCCCGACCCTCTCGCCCTCCTCGCCCCAGAGCGGCAGAGGACCATGTCGGGCCCTGCGGTTCCTCCCCAGATTTGGTGCCCTGGACCCAGGCGGAGCCTTTTCGAGACCCCAAGGACTCAGAGCATGGTCCGGGCCCCAGCCCGGCTCCGAGTTCCACATCCTGCACGTCCGTTCCTGCTCCGCCAACCCCGCCCCATCCCCGCACTTTGAGGACCCTTTGTCTACAGCGTGCTTGGCGTACCATGTGGGCCGGCTCGGCTGCGGGCGGGTGTGGACAGCGAATCCGAGCCCGCCCTGGCTGGACTCAGCGTCACTCTCTCTCTTAGGTGTCTTTGAATGGGGCAGGTGACGCAGAAGGGACCAGGAACCACCCTTCTGGGCCTTCGAGGGTTCTGGTTGGAGTCCGGGAAGTGGTGACTGCGAGGCTGTCTGTTGTTTGTAGCATGGCTTGTTGCCGGGGCGGCGTTTCTGAAGTTCTTGCTGTTTATGCAGAGCTCAACCCTCAGGGAATCAGCATCCGCTGACAGGGTGTGAGATTCCTTATGCGCGGGCCGTGGACGCTGTCTGTGCATTTAGTTATCTGAGTTGTGAGGTGTTAGCAGCGGACAGGGTCTTATCTTTGCTGGCCAACTTTCACCTTCAGTATCAGTTGAATAAGCATGGTTTACTTGGACAGTGTTCAGTGTGTAAAACGTCCCCGTGAAGCCCCTGCAGGAGCCAGAAGACAGGTGTCTCAGTAGGACACAGCTGTAGTCACGGCCAGAGACTGGCACACTGTAACAGTATGGGGTGTGGTGTGTGAGAAATCGAGAAGTAGAAGCAAGGCAAATGGGCCATGACATGGAAAAGGATTAAGAGACGGAAGCATTTTGCAGTTAGTTCTGCTTTTATTGAGAGCTTCTTTATGTTGGATACTTGGGATCCGATGATAATGAGAGTTATGAGTTACTGTTGAGTGACATCAGGAAAGAACTGCATTGCTGTGTGTGTGGGGTGTGTAACCAAGTTAAGATCACACTTGCTTAGGGTGGGCACTGGTCCAAGGAGCCGTATCCTTCTAGGAAGAGGAAAATTTAGACATGGAGACCTAAGGGGACGCAGGCAGCAGGGGGAACCAGAGATGGCCAGTGACAGCTGTGTCAAGAAGGGATGAGGAAGCTTGTGTCCTTGCAGCCTTTGGGGGGAGCCTGGCCCCGCCAACACCTTGATTTCAGAAGTGTCACCTCCAGAATGCTGCAGGAATCGGTTTCTGTTCTGAGTCACCAGCTAGTAGTAGCACTTGGTAACTGCAGCCTTAGCCTTGGGAAACAAATAAATATAGGCTTTGTAACCCTGCTCCAGGGAGGAAGAGGATTCTTTTCATAGGAGAGGCAGTGGCTGAATGCAGGGACCCATGAGGTTTCTCCTGCTGAGGGACAGAGCAAGGGTGCAGTATATTCCCAGTGGGAAGACCAGCTTGCGACGTGGGGCCACATGAAAGAACACACGCCTCAGTCTTTGTAGGAAGTTGCAAGGGGGAGGGTTAAAGCTGGGAGAGCAGGTAGGAGTCAGGCTGGTGAGTGTCAGGTGCCAGGTATACAGATAACTTGTTATCTGTATAAGCAGTTACGAAGTGTCGGCACCGGCCAGTGTACATCTACACCTGTGATTGGGGATTCATTGGAAGAGTCACAATGGTGCCAGGCAAACAATGGTAAGGATCTTGGCTTGGGCTGTAGCAGAGAGTTCAAGCAAAGAGGATGGATGGTTTGAACAAGGTCGGGGTCACTGCGCCACCTCAACTTGTGCTCTGTGGCTGTTGTGCCCTGAGGAAGACCTGCAGTGCTGTTTGGGAGGGATGGGTGGGGATGTGATTACCACACAGGCAGAGAAGTCCTATGGATTGGTGGAAGTGTAGGCCTGGCTCTCAGGACCTGCTGTGGCCTGCAGTCCTGCCTGTGGCTGGGCCCTGTACCAGGGGTTTGGAGTTGGCAGATTCTCAGCAAAAGTGTGGTTGGATCCTCAGTCAACCCCAATGTTAAGAAGGGCTCAAAAGAATCAGGCAGAAAAATGGTTGTGACTTTGAGAGCCTGGTGTGAGAACAGAAGGAGGAGGTCTGTGGTTCCCAGCCAGGTCTCAGGGAAGAAGTGTTGTAGATGGTCAGGCTCAGAGGAAGCAGAGCCGGCTATGAAAAGGTCATCTAGTGAAGTACCATGTGCAAAGTTACTTTCCTTTCCTGTCCTGTGTCCCAGTGAAAAGTGACCTGGCATGATGGCACTTGGGATGCTGAGGCAGGAGCATTCTGAGTTTGAGGCCAGCCTGAGCTACATAGTGACAGCCTGTCTCACACTAAAAGGTGGGTGTACCGAGTGTGAAAAGGTACAAATGAAAATGGACAGCGCTTCTTTGTTCTGTAATGTCTGTGCACTTCCAGGTGTTTTCTAGAAAAATACCATGCCATTTTCTCTTTAAATCTCCTCTAAAAGTAATAAAAAAGCAATGAAAAGATCATGCTGAGGATTACTGGTAAGAGAATCTGGGTTGTGTGCTGTTCGGTACTTTTGATTCTTCTGATTTATACTTTTTAGCAAAGAACAAGCAGAAAATCAGCAGACATCTGCATGGGTCAGTGTTTACTGAGTAAACTTTGTCCAGGGCGTCACACAGAAGCCTGCAGGTGGGAGTGAGTTTCCCGCACTGGGAGCTTGTGCAGATTGGCTTGCTGGCTTCTAGTGACAGATGGAGGGGATTCGTGCAGCAGGTGTGCAGTTGCTTGAGTCACTTCTCCAGTTTTGATTTTAAAGTGATGGACACAGCTAGGCACGGTGGTGCAGGTTTATAATTCCAGCACCCTGGAAGCCTGAGGCAAGGGCAGGAGGATCTCAAATTTGAGCCCAGCCTGGTCAACTTAGCAACTTAGTGAGGCTCTGTCTCAAAACAAAATGATCACAAAAGACTGGGCTTGCAGCTCAGGGCAGAGGCCTTGGTGCCACACAAACAAAGCGATGGGTGCGCTGGGTTGTAATCAGATAGGCTGGCGTAGTGCTGGCGTAGTCATTTATTTCTCATGGGTGTGGAGCTAGACAGCCTGGGTCAGGGTGTGAGCAGATCCAGTTCTGGCGGGGTCTGCTTTCTGGTCTGCAGTGGGTGGCCTGCAGGGGTGGAGAGGTGAGGGAGGGGAGTGGAGGGACACTGAGCCAGGCCAGTGTGGAGGTCTAACCCTGACTCCTCTGCAGACTTTCTGATTGTTTCCCATCCTGAGTGAGGGCTCCTGCGTGTGAGTGACAGGGTACGCAGGCACACGTTCTATAAAATGTGAAGTCAGTTAACAAAATAAGTAAAATATGACATGTGCTTACATGTGGGACATTTTATTCCCTGTTAAGCAAAATTGTTCACTGAGATATATTCATGTACTGTAAAATTGAGCTGTTTTCACATAAAATTCCAGTTTGTCGCATATTTGTGAGGTTGCACGATCATCACATCTGTCTAGTCCCAAAGGAATCTGCGCCCCCATACCGACTCTGTCCCATTAGTGATCACTCCTTTCCTGGATCCTTCCCACAACGTGGCCCTGGGACCTTCAACCCTTGTTTTGTTCTGCACAGCTCTGGTGGCGCTGTCCTTCAGCGGGGCAATCGGGCTGACCTTTCTGATGCTGGGATGTGCCCTGGAGGATTATGGGTAAGTTACATCTTGTCTGTTGTGTCTGTGTCACTGTGGGCCCCAGTGGTTGAGCTGGGTCAGTTTAGTACCAAGTGCTAATCAATGAGCCAGCAGAGCTCTGGCTAGGAATCTGGCCCCTTGGGGCAAAGCTTTTTAGAATCCATGCTATCTATTTAATTAAGCTCCTGCTCTGGGCCAGCTGGGAATAGAAACCAGAGTGGATCCTCAGAGAAGCTGGAGTGAAGGGCAGGAAATGGTAGGATCAGAAGGATCCCAGCTGTGCTGGAGCAGGAGAAAGCCCAGGACTCTGCTGGGCAGTCAGGCAGGGAGCACTGCCCGCAGAGGCCTGCTTGACCCAAGACTTGAAAGTGGGGAAGTTTCTCTGGGTGACGGGTGAGGGGACGAAGGAGCAGTCAACAGCTTTCTGTTTCAATACCTTGCAAAAGGAGAACTGGAGTGGGGTACATTGTGTGTGCTGTACCTGGAACTGAGCATTTAATTAAGGAGGCTGAGGCAGGAGGATCACAAGTTCAGGGTCTCCTTGGCCAGCTTTGCAAGACCATGTCCAAAAATAAAAGGGCCGAGGCTCACCCAGTGGTGGAGCACCCTTGGCTGTGAGCCCTGTAACTTCAGATACACAGACACACAGACACACAGACACACACAGACACACACACACACACACACACACACACACGCACACACACGCGCACACACACACACACACACACACACACACGGGCTCCCTCAGGTCGGGAGGCTGTCTTTGAGGGTTAGATTTTACTACTCAAGGTGAGGAGAGCAAGGCAAACTGAATGTGGTCAGCCCCGGCCAGGTGGAGTTCTGGACACCTTCCAGAATCAGCTGAGTGCACTGGCCAGGACATAGTGGCCGGCTGCCTAGCAGGAGGGAGGCGGAGTGGGCCTGGGCTGTTCCTTGGCTGAGGTTTTCAGTGATTCTGAGACCGATTCCGAACCCAGGTGCTGTAAGGGTGATGCTGGGCTGTGGCATCCAGAGTCGAGGAGGTGACCCAGCCCTGCTGGGGATAAGCTCATTGTGTGTCTCCGAGATAGTGACCCAAGATTGTCATTTGCCTTGGAAACCAGTGCGGCAGAGCAGCTGCCTGGGGGTGATGGTGAGGAGCGTCTACCCGCTGCCCTACCCCCTCCCCCCACGCTCTTGCACTGCAGCGACCCGGGGAGTAGAGAGAGGCAGACCCTGTGCTCTGAAGTCCAAATGTTGTTTTTGGCCTTCTCGGGGTTTTCCGATTCTTGGCTGTGTGTTTACTGAGCAGTGTTTAATGTTTCCGTTTTGTGTCTAAGCAAGCTTGCTCCCACAGAGCAGCTCTCAATTGGGTCTCGGAGGTTTCCTGAGCGTGCAGATGGTCTTGGGTTTTTTTTTTCAGGAGCCAGCAGCTCCAGGCTGAGCCTGGGTCAGGTGACAGCTGCATCCACCCACACCAAGTCTCTTCCCTCTGAGTCTTGTTTCCTCCCCGGGAAAATGCGAACCTTGCACTGGAGAGCTCCTAGCCCTGGGTCCCGGCAGCCGGACTGCTTGGTGGTTGGAAACACACTGGCCTCCAGCTAGTCTCAGAGGCCAGAGTCCGAGCTCCTCACTGCCGTCCAGGGCCCTATCCCTTTTTGCATTTGGTCCCTCTCAGCTCTCCTGGATGGTGCCTGCTCGGGTGGCTTTGCCAGCTCCCTCAGGTGTGGACCTGGGGCGCCCGTGTGCCCCATTTTGTGTTCTAAACAAGGAGTGACGCACTGTCAGTGTCTCACGGATGGGGACAGAGATGCTGGTGCTCACAAAGATGCAGGCGGGGGTCAGAGGACAGGTTTTAATAAACGTGAAATAAGGAAAGCTGGAA
Organism: Cavia porcellus; assembly: GCF_034190915.1. Classification (NCBI taxonomy): domain Eukaryota; kingdom Metazoa; phylum Chordata; class Mammalia; order Rodentia; family Caviidae; genus Cavia; species Cavia porcellus. Next base: position 163,139,619 of record NW_026947484.1, on the reverse strand, counting down.
GAAGGACCCTCGCGTCGCTTTCACAGCACTGTGGGGAGCCTGCCTGAAGTTTTACCTGGCCAGCACATCTGTTTTCCTGTTCCTTGTTAAATGCGCTCCTGTGTTTCAGTCATTAAACAAGCGTGTGTGGAGCGCCCCCTCTCGGCCCTGGAGGGAAGTGAAGTGAAGATTGACGCAGGCAAAGCCCTGTTAGGAGTCAGGAGTCTGAAATGGAGGGGGACCCAGGCGCAGGCGAGTTGCTCAGCTGTGGCCACAGGTCCAGAAAGAAGAGCGAGAGACCCTGTGAGGCTTCTTAGCCCCTGGCAGAGATTTGGGCTTGGTTTTAAAGCACTGATGACTTTCAGGCTTGCACACTCAGAAGATCTTTATTGTCGTAGCATAGCCAGCCTGCTGCATTCCACAGAGATGATTTAGACTTTGTCCCTTTTTTTTGTTTTGGGATTTTTTGAGACAGGGTCTCACTGTGTAGCCCAGGATGGCCTCAAACTCACAGCAATCCTCCTGCCTCAGCTTCCCATGTGCTGGGGTTGCAGGCATGCACCACTGCACCCAGCGATACTCTGTCCTTAATCAAATTGCAGCTCAGTGACACAGAAAGCAGTAATGTTTGCAGATCATACCTTCTGCAGTTGTTTCTTAACGAGCCACGTACCCCTTTGAATCCTCACTGTTGCCCTGGCAGAAAGGTCTTGTGTTTTAATACCCGTTGGAAATAATGCTTTTAAAACAAGAGAATGTCTTGGCCTGACTGTGCTCCCTGGTGCCCGCAGCGTGTACTGGCCCCTGTTCGTGCTGCTCTTCCATGCCATCTCGCCCCTGCCCTATTTCATCGCCAAGAGGGTCTCCTACGACTCGGACGCGGCCAGCAGCGCCTGTCTGGAGCTGGCCTATTTCTTCACCACCGGGATCGTGGTTTCTGCCTTTGGCTTTCCTGTTATCCTTGCTCGAGTGGCTGTGGTAAGTTCCATGAGCTAGTGTCTTCCTCGCTGCACGGGTTTGAGCTTCTTTCTTCCCGGCCACCGCTGTGGTCGCCTCTTCTCAGCAGTGCTGTCCCCTGCTTGCTTGGTTTCCGCCAGCCTGTAGGGTTTGTTGCTTTTCCTTCTTGCCGCTCTTCCCTGGGCTCTCTCAGTCCCTGCCTTGGAAACCATCGGGCAGATCCACAGGTCACAGTACCTTCCTGATTGCAAAATGCAGATGCTTCCAGGCCTTTACAAATGGGAGTCTGGGATGAATTCCCCATGCAGCATGTGTGTGGAGAGGGACATGGTGTCTTCCTCTGCTTGAAGACACTGAATAGGATGACATCCACGGCCAGGGACACCCACCCCTCGGGGTGTTTCTTTATCTCCAAACACACACCATGCATGGAGTTTAATGCTTTGATGTTTACTGTCTTTCTTACCCTTTGCTTTTATTCTGTATTTCAATTTCATGAAACTTTTCCTCCGGCAAATATGTGCACAGCTCGTTAGTTTGCTGTTCACATAGCTTTGGAGCATCTAGTGTCAGATTCTGCCCCCACTCCCAGGGCACAAGAAGCTTTCCCCTGAACCTGTGTGGTCCAGGCCTGAGGCACAAGCATCTTCAATGCCTTGCCGGTTTGAACTTTGCAGATGCTGAAAGATTTTGAATAAATGATTATCCTTATTCTTCTTGAGCCCTAGACTATCATTTCTGAAGGTTTGCTGTCAGAATTCTCAGTTTTCCCGTTCAACACTGCCTTGTGTTTGGGAAAGAAGTTTCTCCAGTCTTCTATTGGTTAAACCAAAGCTAACAAAAGTTCCCACAAGGGGGCGCTCTTCCCCCCAGTTGAGCCTCTGGCCCAGTCCGCCAGGGTGCAAAGCAGCCTCCCCTGGGATACAGATTATTATTTAAAGGTTTTGCTTGCCTAGAGAGGAAACAAACACATCTGCAATCCCCCAGTTTCTGTTTTCCGTGAAGGAAGTTGATGTGTGCAGAATTTGCAGTATCCAGGGTTGTAACGGATCAGTCTGGATTTTTCCATTCGTAAAGCTGTCATTGTCAGGTGGAAGCAGGCGGAGAACGGTGCTTACTGGGGACAGCACTCATGCCGACAGCAGGCTTAATTAAGGAGTGCAGAGGCAGTTAAAGCCCGACTGAGTGGCTCCCTGCCCCCCTGTGAGGTGGCTCAGCCTTTTAGCAGCTTCGTGTGATATGTCATTGGCGGCTTCTAATGCAGGAGGAGGGGGCAAGCATCTAACCCTTCTGTTCTTGTTTTTCAGATCAAGTGGGGAGCCTGCGGCCTTGTGCTGGCGGGCAACGCAGTCATCTTCCTGACTATCCAAGGTTTCTTCCTCATCTTTGGAAGAGGAGATGACTTTAGCTGGGAGCAGTGGTAGCTGGGGGCGTGGGGTTCTGTAGACTCTGTCCGGATGTACACGTGCACACCTGCCCTTTTACTATGGTGTTTATATGCTGAGTTTTTATACTTTTCTATCATGTCACTTCGGGCAGACTTTGTAAGTAAGGGATTAGCTTTCCTTTCAGCAAGCAGAATTGGATTGCAGCATTTGGCCGGCTGTTCACGTGGGCACAGTGTGCTCAGAAATGCATATGGACGGTGTGTGGACAGCTGCTCACTTGGGCAAGGCTCCTAAGGCCCAGAGAGAGGAGACAGAGTCGGCTTCCCAGGTGTCCTTGGCCGCCCTTCTTCAAATGGGATCAGGAGATCACGGGTGGCAGCAGCACCTTGGGCCTTATTAGCAACGGAGACCTGAAGGCCCCGCCCTGCCCCAGTGTGTTTTTGTGGGTGTCCATGGGTCTTGTGTACACATTAATGCTTGAGAAGCTTTGCCTTGGACTAAGCATCGCCCCGACTTCCCTGCCCTCCTTTGGCTCGACCACTGCACCCCAACAGCAACTGCTTGCCCCTTTGTAAGAGAATGTCCCACTGCCCAAGTGAGTTCAGATCCCTGTGGAGCCCGTGAGGGGCACATGCTTGGAGCGTCTTGGCAGGTGTCCTCGGCTGGTGACCCGGAGCCCTGCGGGGTGGGGAAGAAGGCTAGGGCTGGAAGTGGGGTGTCCTTTGTCACTCCCTTTTGTAAGCACCCCACCCCTGCCTTGCTTTCAGCAGGGCTCTTGATGGCTCTGACTGCTGCTTCCTAAAAGGAGGAGAGGTCTGGGAGCTGCAGAGGGCGGGGCCTCAGCTGTACCGACCCCTCGGTGTGCTGCTTACCCTTCCTATGGGACTTTAAGCCACTTGTAACTGAAGCATTAGCAATGCAACGTCACGTGGAATCCCGTAATCATGGCTTTTTTGGCTCATCCTTTTACCCAAGACCTGTTGAGGAAAGGAAACGTGAGACATGGAACCACTTGATCCATTACGATGGTTGGAGAGCACTGATGTGCCGCCTGGGCTGTGTGTTTGGGACACTCCCGCCCTGAGGTCCACGCCCCAAGGCCAGCGCTGCTTCCCTTCCGGACAGAAGAGGGTAGCTCCTGGGGGAGACCGAGATGCTGCGTGGGCTGTGCATGATCTCCAGTTCTCAGTGTTCTGTTTACATATGGAATCGGTCAGATTGTAGTCCCAGTATTTACATTAGAAAAAATACTTAGATACTTTATAACTTTAACCAGCATTTTCAATCATGACACTTGACACTGTATTGTAATAAATTTCACTTTTAACATACAAAAAGAGTTTGCTTTAAAAAGTCTTTATTCTGTTTGCGCAGTTTTGAGCAATAATTTGGCCTGGCTGAGAAATAGCAGTAACTTTGGGGATGCAAGTTTTGAAAGTCCCGTTGACTCGGCAGAGCTTTTCTTCCTCCCGATGCTTCTACCTTTCACAGGAGTTGTTTATAGGTGTTCCAGGTCGCCCAGATGGCCCTAACGTGCATTAGAGCTTGATTGTATTTTTCAGAATGATATAAAATATTTGCATAAAGAACGTTGGAAGTGATTTTCTCTGTGTCTGAAGACATTGTGTTGTACCTGATGCCATTTAAAGGGTCAGCATCAGGTGGGGGCGTCGCCTATGCAGACGCACAACGCAGTTCCGTCCAGGTGCCTCGATGCCAGCTGAGTTTTTTTCCTGTCACTGGTGGCCGTGGACTGGTGGCAGCTGGTTATTGCTGAACGCGCTAAGAGGTTGACGTCACTGCTGTAGGGCGGAGAGTTGGTCTGTCCGGTGGACATCCACGCATATAGATTACATCCTGAGCTTGGGACTGCACTCCTGGAACTGTCCACTAGTGGGCATCCTTTGGAAGGCTCTCTCCTTGCATTCCAAACTACCAACTGCTGTAGACTTGCAGCTTTTCCCTCAGCAATGCCACTTAGGATGGGTGGCCAGGCCCCGGGCCCGGCCTCCCGAAGCAGGCTGAATCCTCATAGAGCTGACCTGTGACACCAAAGGCCCCTGCACCCAGAGTTAGGGGAGTTCTAAAACCAGGTGCTGTGAAGTGTTTGGAGGAAGGACATGGGTTTTCACCTCTTTTTCTAACAGCAGGGTCTTTGCACTTTCGTGTTGGCACAGCACTGCCGCCCCAGTGCCCCAGGACCCAGGTCCTACGGGAGGGTTCGGGCCCGGGCTCCTCCAGTGGGCACCTCCCCCATCCTTGGTCCCATTTCCCCCCCCCCCCCCCCCGTTAATCACTGGGTGCTGTTGGACAGAATAAGACCCTGCTCAGTGTCCTCCAGTGAGCTCAGGGTCCCTGCACAGCGGGAGCTGTCTCTGTTCCTGCAGTCCCTGGGGACAGTGGTGTCTGGGGACAAGACTGGTCCTGCAAGGTGCGTTCCTCAGCCATCTCAGCTGGCCTTGCTTGGCATGGCCCTTTCTCTGCCTCCTGTCCTGACCTCTAAGTATCACCCTGGCAAGGACCCAGGGACACCCCGAAATGCTTTGTGCCATTAATACGCCCTGTGCTCTCAGACAGGCTCAGATGACGTCACAAAAATGTGACTTTCCAAAATTGGCAAAACCCAAACTCTGTATCCTAGTAGAGCTAAAACACAGAGTTCACCAAGAAAAGTACACTCACATGTTAGCGACTTGCAGTCCTGATAAAAGCCAGGGAGATAACGAAGGTAGTGTGTCTGAAGCCCACCATCCCTCAGTAAGCTTAGTATTGAAATATTTACATACATTTTTCTTTTCCTAGTGTTTACATTCTTTGGTGAACTGTTTTAAGGATAATACCATCTTCCAAGCATAGTAATTACTTTATCCCGGAAAGCATTTTGTGGATGAATACAAGCTATACATTTCAATTCCCCTTTCCCTCTCTGCCTCTAAAGCTCTCTAGGTACAAAGCTCTCCCTGTGTAAATAGCCCAAGTGTCCCTGGGACCTCCCTGCTGTGGTCTCCCTGACTGCTGTGTTTGTCTCTGACGGGGCTGCTTTGGGTTGCCAGGTTGGTATGTGAAGAGAATGGCTGCTTATTCATTTATTTATTTAGTCTTTTTGTGACAGGGTCTCTCTGTGCAGTCTAGGCTGGCCTTGAGCTCACTTTGTAGCCCAGGCTGGTCTCGAACTCACATTGATTCTCCTGCTTCAACCTCCCGAATGCTGGGATTATGGGTGTGAGCCACCACGCCCAGTTAGATGTAAAACCTTCGATTCGCAGGTCACCCAAGCCTGTGTGTGTTACACGGGGCACAGTAGCGGTGGGAGGAGGCCCGGCCTTTGGGTGCAGATGATCTTACCGTGAGTGGTGGTTTGAGGCTGCATTTGCTGTGACTGAAGAGAAGCAGCCTGGATTAGGACTGCGGTAGCACGGGCTCCCCCGGGGTCGTCGAGAACGGTGGGTGCCCTTGACGCAGGTGAAACCTCCAGCAGCTGAATGAAAGGAAGGCTGTCCTGTGACTTGCGGTGTCAGGTGTTTGCTTCCAGCAGCCGGGGAGTAAGAAGGGCAGTGGCTTAGCACGTGAGCTTCATCTCAGTAAAAATCCAGTTTGTCTTCTTTCAATAAATTAATTTTAAAAATCCAACAATAGTAGAGACAATTCAGATGTGGGTCAACTGACCAGACCTGGTAAGTACTTAGCATGGGCGGTGCAGAGGTTCTCAATGGACTGTGCAGGTGTTTGCTCAGCGCTGCGGGTATGGTGAGAGCCACTGCAGTGCTCACTGTGGAGGAGGGGGTGTGTATGGCGTGTAAATTATACTTCATAAATCTGCAAAGCATGGTGACCAGGCGAGCATTTTTTATGGATTAGTGAAGTACATCAGTTATGTCTAAGTTTTCTGGGAAAACAGTTTCAGGAGTGGAGCCCACGATGAAGTAGCTCCAAGTGTGAGGTGCTTTTCACCTGCCTACATCTTTCTGGATGATAGCACGTCTGCCTATTTCTCAGATTCGGAAATTTGAAAATTTTAAATGTGTCTTAAGGATTTTTTTTTCTTAAGAAGATTTCAAAATTGTACAAGGGTTAAGCTCCACAAAATTGAGAACTGCCTCTGGCCACAGCAGTGATGAAGGAGAGACCCGAGCGCAGGCCTTGGCAGGCTCACATTTCAGTGTGCGAAGAGAGCTGATGGGGCGGGAGGGCTGCATGAGAGGAGGTACCAGGCCTGCGGGCTGTGGGCCTCACCAGGAGGGAGGGCCCTCAGATGGGAAGCCAAGGTGGGAGGCGAGCTCCCCGCCTCCCGAGGGCAGAGTGGGCCACATCCCCGGCTCGTTCTGGAGCGGGGTCCAGCTGAAGGGACCGCGCGGTCTGGGCCAGGTCACCATCCCGCTCCAGTCTCAGCCTGCGCCCCTGCCTGGGATGTGGAAATTCACACTTAGAAGATTTGCTGATTTATTCAGGGCAGCCCTCCCCACCCTGTCTCATCATCTAAAATGGAACATAGGTTTAAAACTGATGTTGAATTATTCCTTTAATTCTTTTATTTTGCCGTTTTTCTCCCTTTTGTGAATTGCCTGTTTCTTTTAGAATATTTGTCATTTTTATTGATTAGTAAGTGTTTTTCAATATTCAGATTCTAACCACTGACCTGCTGATATTTGTACTACACCAGCAAGCAATAGCCCTGTGATTTTTAAATTTTATATAATTTTCTTAGTGATTATTCTATTATTTAGCCAAATGCATTAATATTTTACCTAAAAATGTGAACTTCTGTGTATTCTTAAAGTCTTTTCTGTTACTATAGGGAAAAAATCACAAATTTTCTTAAGGCTTTTGTGAGCTTGTGAAGAATGTATTTATCTTTAATTCATCTAGAATTTACTTTGGTAAATGATAGGGAATATTTTCCCCAGTACCTTTAGGCAGGTATCTCAGTTGGTTAATTAATTGATTGTAACTTGTTTAATTTAAAATATCACCTTTACCATGTAGTAAAAATATCTACATAGTTTATATCTGGATTTCTCTTCTTTTTGATTTATGTAAATTGGTTATATATATATATATATATATATATATATATATATTTAACCCTAGCTGTATACTATAAAATTTGGTAGAATTAATTTGTACTTATTTTTCCTTTTCATTTGTTTTAAAAAATGTTTAAATAGTTTTGTGTTTATAGATTGAGAAATAAAAGGTACCAATGAAACAGCTCTGAATTTAGGAAGTACAGTTGTGTGCTAGGTGGACCCCTAATCAGGTTATGGTCAAGGTATAAGAAAGGGCTGTGTGGGTGATGTGACCCTTAATCCTCGGGATGGTGGGATGAGGGGAGAGAAACTGAACTATTCCAGTCTCAAGTTGGAAAGCTAGGTAGGGCGATGTCAGGAAATGCAGTTATTCTCTTACCTTTTCCGCCCTTCTTCTGGGCTTTTTCTTGTCTGAAGGAATCCCCACGTGGTTGGAAATTCCATGGGTTGGGGGAGCACGCTTGCAGGCGTCTGGGCAGGTCATGGGGGTGTGCCCTGGGGTCCCTGGCCCCATTCCCCTTCCTCTCTGGTGCTGTCCCCCACTCTGCTTCCTGGCTCCCAGAAACTAAGCCGCTTTGCTCCAGCACACCCTTCCTCCAGGAGGTTTCAACCTTGGACAAACCGTGAACTGAGTCCTCTTAAAGCGTGAGCTGAATTAAGCCTCTGTTTCCCTTAGGTTAGTAGCCTCTCCCAGCCACAGAAATGCTGACTGATACGGGGATTGCCCACTGGCTCAGTGGCTTTGGGAGAACTCCTGAATGAATTGCGTGTACTTCAGGGCTCTGCTGGCAATCAGAAGAGTCTAATTCCACACGTTTTACCCAGGGGAAGGAATTCATTTCTGTTTTTACTATTTTCTTTTTTGGCACTGGGGATCAAACTCAGGGCCTCTCACGCTTGCCAGGCAGGCGCTCTGCCTCTGAGCTATATCCCAGCCCAAGAGGAATTCATTGTAACTTGGATTTCTTTATTTAGCCCGTAAGCACTTTAATCTGGATAAATACAGCTAAAACACACTGAGAGCTCAGAATTAAATGATAATTTGATGGTTCTTAGTACAGGCTTAGGGCATGGTAAGATTAAATAACTTTAATTAAAATGTATATTTGTTGAAAGAGATTAGATTGTGATCTATATTTTAACGCTTACTTTTTAGCCTTTGGCAATTTAGAACAACATGGTTTCTTATTGTAGGCATCTTTAATTAATTTCCATATTTACCCCTTTGAACCCAGTGAGGAGTTCTTGAATTCTGTCTTTGCATCTTGTTTGGGTTTGAGACAGCTCTTAGCAACATGGGTATAAGTAACGGCCAACTTCCCAGCCAAGCTGAGTTAACCAGCTGGCAGCCTGGGTACCTGGCAGGATGCATATGCCCTCACATGCACCACTGCTTAAAAAACGAACTGCTTCCTGAAAAAGGCTGAGAGTGTGTAAACATTCTCACTACAATGTGAATGATATTTAATTCGTTAGACTTACACATACTGTTGGACATGGCAGCCATACAATTTTGTCTGTCAATTAAAAGAATAAAATGAAATGTGTATATGATTTCTTTTCTTTCTCTTCCTTTTCCATTTCTCTGTTCAGGTTAGCTTGTGGACCTGTGTCTTCCTGTGCAGTCAGCAAAGTGATTCTAGCGTCACCAGTGAAAACCTCACTCCACAAACTCAGGGACAGGAATGATCTCATGTGATGGTTAGTTGCATGTGTCAGCTTGACCATGCAGTGCCCAAATATTTTCTTAAACATTATTCGAGGTGCATGTGGGACACATTTCTTGATGAGAGTAACATTTGAATCACTAGAGCCAACAGTGTAGATTTCTGACCCTCTGTATATGAGCCCCATCCCAGCACTGAAGACCCAAATAGAACAAAAAGGATTGGGTAAAAGGAAATTTGTTCTCCCTACCTGTTTTTGAGCTGGGACACTGGTCTTCTGGCTTTGGACTTTGACTGCACCACTGATTCTCCTGGATCTCTTGCTTGTCAACTGTAAACCTTGGAATTTCTCAGCCTTTAAGCATATAAGCCTTATAGTAAATCTGTCTATCTATCTATCATCTATCGATCTATATCATCTCTGTATCATCTATCATCTGTCAATCCATCATCTAGCTAGCTAGCTATCATCCATCCATCCCTTTGACCTCTTCCTCTGGAGAATGCAGACCACATCCCACACTGTGTATGGAAATCAGAAACACCTCATCTAGTTTTTCTTCTGTTTTCCGGCCTCCAGTCTTGTCTGGTTCAGGAAAAATTCAACTCCAGTTTTCTTGGTGTTGAGATCCAGGATGGCACAGGGAACCTTGGTCCAGGGAGCAGGATTTCAGCCTTCTCATTCGTGACCAGTCATTCACCCATCACTGTTTGAATATGCATTGCCTCAGATTTCACGACCTCTGTAGCACCTCTTGAGCACTTTTGGGGCCACAGTTGTGCAAGAGGATCCCTGCTGAGGCTGAGCGCCACGAAGGTGCTCCCCTGTTCAGGTCTCGTCATCGTCCTGGGGCCCAGGGGGCAGCACATGGGTCCACACTGCTTCCTGGATCTTCAGATAGGACCCTAATATTGCTGTCGACTTCCCCTACACGATCTATAGATTCAGTGCACCCTTACGTACTCAAAATCCGAGCACGTATTTTCGGAGAGAGAAGTTAATGCACTGCTTAATTTTTAGGCACGTTCACAAGTGTGTACCAGTTTGGGTAGTGTGAGGTTGGTGAAAGGGCGGTCGTCTAAGTCAGTGCAGCCACTGAGAATGTCTGGAACCAGACCCACATCCGTGTGGCCACATAATCTTTGGGAAATCTCTAGGACTAACATTCTCAAAAAATATGGAAGGGCAGAACAAATGCTTTGCCCTCATGCAATTTACCTGTAAATGGGTAAGACAAAGAACTTTTAAAAATGACAGACATTTGCATCTTGAGACTTGATGGTAGTCAATGCCACGAAGCCATCAATGAGGAGGAGAATGTGGAGGAGAAGCTGCCACGCAGGACGAGATGAGAGTAATGGGAAGGAGCAAACACTGTGGGGCTGCCCTTGGGTTTATTCACTCAGTACTGGTTTATTCATGCTTTCTAGAAATCTTCATTGAACACTTGCTATGTGGCAGATATGTTTCTTGGCATTGCAGATACAGTGATGAATAAAACAGACCAAAGCCCTTACCTCCATGACACTTACTTTCTTGTAAGGAAACAAAGAACAAACTACACACACTCAGACACACTAGAGTATGCTCTCCATGTAAGCATTTCCCCTAATGAGCTAAGATGATTCTTGAAGCTTGGAGTGGCCAGTGCAAAGGCCCCAGGGTGAGCATTCCTGGAGCTGGCCGTAGGCATTGGAGGACAGCAAGAGCATGAGGTCCTGTGGGTTGGGCAGCATCAACAGGGCCTCAGATCACCATAAGGGCTTTGGTGTTTATGTTCTGGAGATGAGAAGTCACAGGAAGCATTTGACAAGGCGCGATTCAGGTTTAATGGGATTACTCTGGTTGTGTTTTCATTAAACTCTAAAGAGAAAAAGAAATCACTTTTCCAAATCAACATGTCTCTGAAAGAAGGCAAAGAGAACATCAGAGCACAGAAAACATAAATAAACATAAATAAATACACCATGTTCGGGGACAGAAAGCCTGGGCTCTGGGAGTGAATCATGGGGCTCTCTGCACAGCCCCTCTGAGGACTCAGGAAATGGCTCGGTTCCTGATTAATTATCTGCAGAGATCAATTTAGCTGGCAGTCGGTGCAGTGGTGGATGGGTGCTCAGGAAAACATGTTTTCAACAACATGTAATTCAAAATACCCGGAGCTCTGTCCTAGTGGGGTTAAGCTCCATGTGCGTCTTCCCTGGCAGTGACCGCGGGGTTCAATTGGCTGTCCTCGAGGCGGGTGATAGAGACAGTGGCACTCGAGGCTTTGGAAGGGGAAGGGACACAGTGCCCAGAAGCTTCTTGGGGGCCACCAGCCCTGCATGGGGCCCTCGGCACATGGCAAGTGGTTGTTCTGAGGCTCGTGCTGGGCTGGGTTTTAGCTCTGAGCAAAGGAGGTGATTCTGGGGCTCAGTCCTGTGACTGCATTTTATCCAGTTAGCACAGTGGAGGGTAGCTGCTGCTTTAGTGGTTGATGATGGCACAGTTCTCACCCTGCCTCTTCCCAGGGTGTGTTGTCTTCTTTGCCCTGTACAGAATCTCGGATCCAGCTCTCTGGCTGCAAGGGTGGGGGTGCACTGTGCAGTGGCAGTGAGCTGGAGGCTTGGGGTGCTGATTACCATCCCCCTGAGAGGCCCTTGAGAGTGGCAAGTTGTGCTGTTCATGACATGATCCCCAGGTGTGAGATGAACTGCGCTGGCACAGCTGGGATGTGGCCGCCTGGGCACAGTCACATGGGCACAGAATGACCCTTCTCTTGGGCAGCACAGCATAGAAGCCCTTTCCCCAGCTTCAGGTTTCAGAAATGCTGCTTCTATCCGTGCTTAATGTGTTTTGGGATAAAATGAAAGATTTTTCTTTATCCTTTTTCTTTTCTAAGTGCTGCGACCTGAACCCAGGACTTCAGTTCATGCTGAGCCGATGGTCTATCTCTGAGCTACATGTCTGGCCCTAGGTTTCCTTTTGCAAAGGGATGTCACATGTGCGGGGAGCCTGGCATTGTACACGGGCGAAGTGCTCCTTCCGGACACAAATGGCGTTCCTGGTTGTGTGTCTGCTGCAGTTTGAGTGGGGGGTTAACTGAGGCTTGTGCAGTTTCATCTCCTTTCTTAAAGCCTTGTAGCACATGAAGATAAGCCTGCCAGTAAACTGATTACTGGGATCAATCATTGCGTGTTTTCCAATTTATGTCAACTGACTACAGTTTTCTTTTACTGCAAATGTTTTGATTAATTTGTAGTTTTAGTGTATATGTTGTCAAAGTGAGCACTAATTTGCATGTTAAGTAAGCATCTCTACTCTGTAAGGATATTGAATAGGTTTTTATTTTTTGTGACTTCTTGTCCTCCTCCCCCTCTATTCTGTGCATGGTGCTGACTCACAAGAGTTGTCTTGGGTTTGTGTGTGTGTGTGTGTGTGTGTGCTGAGGAGCCAACCCTGGCCTGTGGGTGCTCAGTACACACTGTACCACTTAGCTGCACTCCTGGCCCCTCATCTTAAAATATGAGATTTAATTCATTACTCAGTTTCATGTTTTAAATGCCCCTAACCTTAATAAGCCAAATGCTCTTAACATCATAAGGATATCAATTTGTACAGTGTGGTCTATCCTTGTCAGCGGTTAGGCGAGCTTGAGAAAAGCGTGTATTCTGCTGTGGTTGGGTGAAGTAGTTTAGAGATGGTTATTATATCCAGTTAACTGATGGGTGTGAGTTCACCTGTCTTTCCTGCTTTGCACTGGGAATTAAACTCAAGGCCTTCACACTGAGCTACGTCCTGGCCCTTCTTTAACATTTTATTTTAAAGGCCAGGGATATAGCCCAGCGGCACAAGCACCTGCCTGGGAAGTGCAAAGTTGTGTCTGATCCCTGGTACCATAAAAACAAAAACAAAAACAAAAACAAAATTTCTTTTGAAAACTAGTCTCACTAAATTGCCTAGACTGGACTCAAACTTTCAATCTTCCTGTCTCAGCCTCCCAGAGAGCTAGGATTATAAGCGTGTGCCACCACACCTGGCTTGTCTTTATATTCAAAGTGAATTCCTTATAGAGAACACAGAGTTCCATCTGGCATTTTTATCCATCTGCTCCTGGATTCTCCATCTTTGGATTGGTGTTTTTAGACCACTGAAATTCCAAATGATTATCCGTATCATTGAAACAATAGCCACCAATTTATTACTGTTTCCGACTGGCTGCCATTGGATTTCGTCCCCAGCTTAGGCTCTGATGAGTTGGCGTCCCCAGCGGCAGATGGCAGATGTCGTCAGAAGAACAGAATTCTAGGGGGTGTTTCACGGTGGCTCCACCCCTCACTGGAAGCACGAGGGGATCATGTTTACTGTTGGAACCTGGCAGAGCATCTGGAGGTGAAACTCAGAAGCACAGGAGCCCTGCCGCAGTGCAGCGCCCACAGGAGATTGTAACTCCCGGCTGTCTGCACCGAGCCCCCCGCTGTTGGTCAGAGGTGGCTCCGGTCATGGCTTTCCTGTCCCGCCCTGCTCCCAGAAGTCTCCAATTCTGTGTGTTGGGAGCCTGTGTCCTTCCCTATCTGTCTCCAGTTATTTTTGAGGGGAAGGGGAAGTGGGTTTAAAAGGTTGCTTGTTTTCCGTTTGTTGAGCTTTTTACCTGGTGGGACTGAGTGGTGCCTTCCAGACTCTTCACATGCAGAACTGGAAACTAAAGTGCCCAGCGCCATCTGTTGAAGGCACTTCATTCCTTCCTCGAGTTGCTTCTGTATCTTTATAAAAAATAAAATTAACGGTTTGTGTGGCAGTCTATTTCTGGGGTCTGTAACATGTTTCAGTGGCTTTTATTATGCCTCCCATGTGTCCTGTGCCACACTGTCGTGTATGTAGCTCCATCTGTAACAAGTCTGTAAGTCAGAGGTGATGTTGGGGTTCACAGATCCCTGCTGAGATTTTTAACCCACACCCACTGAGTCTGTGGATCAGTTTGGAAAAGCTGACATCTGAACCGCGCTGATCTTTACAGTTCGTGAATGTGATGTGCGTCACTTGCTTAGGTATTCTTTGATTTCTTTAAAGCATGTTCCTATAATATTTATCTCTAGGTAGTTCATGTTTTGTGCATCATAATGTTTTAAATTTAAATTTCTCGTTACTAATAGCCAGTATACAGAAATAGGATCAACTGGTTTTTAAAATAAAAGTTGACCATCGTGAGTTTAGGAAATCTCCAAGACCACCCTGAGCTTCAGTAATCCACTCAGAGAACTCAGCAGAATTGCCACATTCATGGCTTATGGTTTACCACAGTGACTAAGTGTCAGTTAAAATCAGCAATGTGAAAAGGCACGTGGGCGAGATTAGGGGAGTTCAAGTACAGACTCTGGATTTCCCTTTCTGGGGGAGGTGTAGGAGTAGGGTGTCTTCCTCTCAGCAGTAAGGTGTGGCGATGTACAGAGTCTCGGTGGCCAGGCTGGCCCACGCTTTGGCATCCAGAATTTTCCTAGGAGGTCAGCTGTGTAGGCCACGCAGCGGTCACCTGCAGGGCTGCCTTCGGCCTGCTGCTCCCCAGGGGTCAGGCTATGCCGGCTGACTCAAGAAGCCACCACCAATCATGTTGCCAGCTCAGACACCCAGCACGGTAGTCACCTTGGACTAAGTCACATGGTTTGTTGGCTACTGGGCTGGCCCAAGACTCCCAAATAAACCAGGAGACACTGCTACCAGGCAGGGCCGTCCAGGGTTTTAGAGGTGTCGTCCAGGGGAAAGTTTATCCTTGCCAGGCCAGGAATGGGAGTATTTTCTTAATGAGCTTACTGGCTCTCTGTGTCTCTTTGGAGAAGTCTCTGTTTAGATCTGTTACCTTTTTAAAGTTGTTGCTTGTATATATCTATATGTATCATGGAATTGGAGTTCTTTCTGTATCTAGGTGCAAATTTCCTGACAGATTCATGATTTACCAACAGTTTCTGCCATCACTATGTCAGTTTATCTTTTTACTTCCTTCGTGGTGTCTTCGGGAGCATAAAAGTTAAATTTGATGAAGTCCAGTTTGTCTCATTTTCTTTAATTCCTTGTGTGGTTTAAACGATGATTTATTATATAAATTTAACTTCTTTAATAGGTAGAGGATGCTTTAAATGATCTCTCATCTCAAGTGAGCTTTGTCAGATTTAAGGAATTTGTCATGTATCTTTTTTTGTTTGCTTATTTGTTTTGGGTACCATGAACTGAACTCACAAACTTGTGCTTGCCAGGCAGGCACTTATGCTGTTGAGCTACATCCTCAGGCCCCTGGGGAATTTGTCCCTTTCATCTAAATTGGCAAATATCAGAGCATAGAATTGTTCATAGAATTCCCTTAGTATATGTCTAATGTATGTGGAGTCTGTAGTGATATTCTCTTTTTAATTCCTTTTTCTTGGTCAGTCTGATTAGAGATTTTTCTTTTGGCAGAGGATTCAACTTACTGTATAATAGAGAATTTCCTTTTAGTTCCATAGAATTTCACTTGTGTGTGTCTTGGATATCGTGGGTTTTCTTTCACTACCGGTAGCACGGCAGGGTCCGAACCCCACACAGAGACAGCGGCTCAGTTTTGGAGCTGCAGGTGGCCGTGCATCTGCGTTTGGCTGAGGGGGCTTGAGTGTCTCCCCTGCTCCGCGGTGGGACCCGTGTGGTCACCTGTGCCACGCCGTGCAGCCCATGATGTTGTCAGCTGAAGCCCCAAAGTCCTGGGAACAGTTTCGACTGGGATCCCCCAACGTTAAACTTGGAGGAAGAATTTTGAAAATTTGTTTTTCTGTTTGTTTGTTGAAGATGGGGGTCTTGCTCTGTTGCCCAGACTGTCCTCAAATCCCAGGGCTTCAGAAGCCCTCCTGCCTCAGCCTGGGACTTGAGGCGCACATCCTAACAACATTTTGTGTGCCTGGTGCAAAAGTAAGGCCCTCAATCTGGTCTTGGAACAAACTCAGGTGGAGCGGAGGGAACGCCTTCCCTGTGTCACTGGGGCCTCCTCTCTCCCCAGAGCACCCCAGTACGACCTTCCTTTGTCCCTTCCAGGGTTTCTTTTCTGTTCCTGCCCCGAGGCGCAGCTGCTGCCCTGGCCGCATCTTCAGCAGGAAGCTTCGGGCTCTGCCTAGGGCTCAGCGCGCAGGCCCGCCCTGCCCCGGGTGAGACTCCACTCTCTTCTCTGCAGCTCCGATGGTCTCAGCCTGTGACCCCTGACATTGCCATCCTTTGGGTGTCCAGCAAGGCATCTTCTGGCCATGTCACACACTACCCATGGGTGTAAAGAGTAAAAACAGTGCAAATGTGACACACCCTGGGGAACAGGGGTAGAGAGAGACACAAGGAGAGGCAGAGAGACAGAGACAGAGATGAGGAGAGACAGAGAGACAGAGACAAGGAGAGGCAGAAAGACAGAGACAGAGAGATGGAGACAGAGAGAGACAGATATAGAGACAGGGAGAAAGAGAGAGAGAGAGACAGAGAGACAGAGATAGACAGACAGGGAGAGAGAGGGAGAGAGACAGACAAAGAGAGACAGGGAGACCTAGAGACAGACAGAGACAGAGAGACTGATACAGGGAGAGAGACAGAGAGAGAAGAAGACAGGGAGAGACTGAAGCCTGCAAGGGGCGCCCTGCCGTCTCCATCCCCCCTCCAGTGTCCACTGTCCCCAAAGCCAGTGCAGGACAGTCGTCCTGGGACCCCGCCCCAGCATCGCTTAGGGCACAGAGGGGTGCGCTCAGAGCTGGGAAACAGTGAAGCTGTGCACATGGGAGGCTCTGGCCCTGGGCTGAGGCCACCTCTGCTGCTTTAGCCCCCGTGGCGGCCGCCCTGCCCCTCCCCAGGGGCTCGGTGTCAGCCGGAGCCGGGCCCCAGCGCCTCCCAGTGTCCCTGCTCTGCACCCTGCTCCCCGACTGTGGGTGTGGGTGGAATGGTGGATTTTCTAAAACAAACAGAGTCTTGCTTTGGCCTCTGTACCCCCTAAACTCTTGGGCATTTCTGTTCCTGTTTGTTCTTTTGTGGGGTGCAGTTCTGGCTGTCCACTGGGGGTGCTCAGACGCAGCCCCTTACTCACATGGGTCCCCTAAATAATGTTGTGAGTGTTACGTACCACTCGGAGAAAAGCAGAGACAGTAGTCATGGAAACCTTCACAGGAAAGATTGCCTCTGGAATACTGTGGAAAATACTGGGTCCTGGAAAATAAAGACACTCAGGTGTTGTTTTCGAACACTGAGCTCCAGTGAAGTAGAGAGGCTCCTAAGAAGAGAGGGCTTTAGGGAGGGGCAGCAGGTACCAAGCCTGAGGTCCCAGAACTTAAGGAACACTCAAAAAACAAAGCCAAACCCAGAATGACGGGAAAAGTCCCAGGGAAGCTGGAACTGGTGGAGACTTTGCAGTGGCCAACAATTTTTAAAAATGAGCAACAAAATCAATAAAGCAGCACTGGGTTAATATCCAGAGTATGAATTCGCAGGGGCCACCCTTACTGACACAACTGGGTAAATAGCTAGAGGTGACTAGGTCAGTGCTCCACAGAGAAAAACCCCCATCCTCATGCTCCAGGAGGACAGCAGGAGCATCTCCATTCCTAAGTGCGGGCTGTACATCAAACTTCCCCTAAAGATGGGAAAAATCACTTTACGGTGGAGAGACTGGACCCAGGTCCCCAGCGCCATCAACAAACAGTCTTGACAGGTACTGGCGGAAGTGTCTTTTTCTGAGGTACCCTCACCAGACCCGTAAGCTCAGGGTAGACACAGTGTGTCGGGGACTCACAGCCGAGATGCTGGGACTAAAGGGGACGTGGTAGCCATGTAGGAAGATGTATGGGTAAACCGTGCAAGTCAGCTAACACCTGCACATTAATATCAGCTTCCAGGAGCCACAGATAAGCCCTGCGAGATGGGCATAAAGGGGAAGGGTGAGTCGAGGCGCAGTTTCATGGGCAGAGCCGCCTGGGCTGGCACAGGACTTTCCCGTGACCCTAGGGCCATGCTGAAATGATTGAAAATGGGCAAAGCAGTGGTATTTTTGTTTTGCAGCTTTTGAAAAAAAAAACAATTGCAAACGCAGAAAGGATGGGACCTGGGTTCCTGTCAAGAGCGGAAGGAGCAGGGAGGGGTGGCTTCATCGGGAGCTGGGCAGGGGCCAGGTCTGTCCGGTCCACTTCCTCCTGCCCTGCTCTTTGCGGGGGAAGCCCGGGCTCAGCGCAGCTGTGACGGCAGAGCCAGGCTTGACGCTTCCTCCATGTGGAGTGTGTGTGCGTGTGTTTCTGTGTATTTGCACTGTGCCTGCATACACTCGGGGACCCATAGCCAGCAAGTGAAACAAGTGTGTGTGTGTGTAAGAAGAGGGATGTTGGGAGGACCTCGCAGGAGATGCAACCCCAGATGTGGATCCTGCTGCGCAGCACTGGCAGGCACTCGCTGTGCAGGAAGGGGAGTTGGGATTTTCTCATATTTCCAAAGAAGCTGGAAATCCAGATGTTTTGAAAAAGTCTGTTCCTCTCTTTCTTTCATGGGTCCCTGTTTGCAGTGCACATATCCTCGTCCTTCTCTCCCTCCTCCCTCTCTGGCCCCCCTCCCCCGCAGAAGGGATTTGCTTTCCTGTTCCGGATTCTCTTTTGCGTTGCTCTTCATCTGCACCCTGGGCTCTCACACGAGAGAAGCCGCACGCTGTGTAAGCCTGTGCATCTACTTTATTGTGCTCAGCACCATGGTCTCATGAAGGGCTCCTCTCCCAGCCTGGGCTTCTGGCTAAGATGGCTTCAGATGCATCTTGTCCCTGGGTGGGAGGAAAAATCCTTCCATCCTGAGACCCTGCAGAGCCACACGCTGCCACTTCACAGTGACACCCTGAGCAGGTGAGCTCAGCTGGGCTCTGTGGGCACAGTCATCTCGGGGGAGTTGGGGGTTCGGCTCTGTATCTTGAGCTGATCCTTGAGCAAAGTTGGAAGGTGCCACTGGCGAATGGCATGAGCAGAGGTCCGGGGTTAGAGCACCCAGTGTGACACGCAGCCGTGTGAGGACGTGTGGGGAGGAGGAGCAGACCCTGGGCTGGAAGCTGAGCTTGGACCCCGGTTTTGACGGGGCTGGTGGTGGAATGTGTCCTCAGCTGCTCCTGCGAGACCAGAAATCTGAAGTTAGGATGAGAACTTCAGCACTGACAGCTTCACTTCCAGGGGTAGGGGGCGTGCAAAGCTCAGTGAATTAACACCCCAGCTCTACTTAGGACAGCTGGCTTCACCTGACAGGGGCCAGGAACCCACGTGGGCCGAAGAGTGGGTCTGCAAAGCCTGTGGTAATTAGGTGCTCTGCAAACGCTCTGGCCAGGCTTGGCTGGCCTGTCACTTTCATGGGGAACAACTCCCAGACCCCCCCACCCCACATTAAGAACATGCTGTGTTCGTCAGCACCCCGCTTCTCTCTCAGCACCTCTGAACTCCCCGAGGATGAGCGAACTGATCCAGCTCAGATGAAACAGATACTCTCACCCAGCCCTGCACCCAGCCCACAGCGGTGATCTTTGATGTGAGATTAGGACAATTAGGCCGGAAAAGGGTTTGTTTTGGGGTGACACTGCCCCCTCTGCTTGCCTGTCCTTATCCCTTGGGCATCCTGGCCTCCTTTCCCCTAAGTTCTTGTCCACAATTTTTATTTGAAACTCTCAGCCTCCCCTGCGTCACTGGATAAGCCATTTCTCAGTAAACAAAAGTGTGCTATTTCAGACCCTCCCTGTGCTAATGCTGGTATTTCAGCGGCCCCATAGGGGCTGAAATAACTGCTGTCCGCATCGCCACCATCTCCAAGGAGATCAAATGTCGTTTCTGGGATTCCTGGTGAGCTCCTCATGGGTAAAGTATGAATGTCAGAGTCCAAGCCACGGCACCTCCGTGTTTAGAGTGGGATTTTGTCGTGGCTGGCGTCTTTGTGGCTGCCTCGTTTGCTCTATTTGCCTTGTGAGGAAGCTCAGAGGACTCTAATCTCGTGTACATCATAGAAAACAGTGCTTATTAATAGTAGTGACTATTAGCAACCCTGATAAATGGAACAGAAAATCACCCTTCCCAAACCCTTACTCTCTTCCCAAATAAGCAAACAGGGATAAGTTTTTATTTGAGTGGTGGGGATATGGCATTGATAAATTGGTACCCCATAGGGCTTTTCCATTAAAATTTATAACAAAAACCCCTAGACTTTAGGGGTGCTAACTTTAGCAAACTTGTGCGCTAGACTTTAGCAGGAAGTGAAACGGTGAACATCTTCATATCCAAGAGTGTTTTCTATCCAAGAAATCAGCATGAGGAAGGATCCTGTTCTTATTTCTAAAATGTCCAGATGTTTTGTCATCAATAGATAATTTTAATCACTCACTAAGGGTTGTTCAAAGTCAATTAAGTGATGTCAACTGAATAAACTGAATGATTGAGACAGCCAGTCATTGTTTGGGGGTAAAAAGTGGGAATGAGGGAAAAATGAGATACTATTTCTCCAGGTTCTAAACCTGGTTCCTGAGTAGCTGGGGCACCCAGAGGAGCTCCAAGAGTGTCCTGGTGAGGGGCCATAAAGAAAGACAGAGCTCGCTGTGTTTGACCGATAGACGAGGTGGGGCTGACGGGCTCTGTATTTTGCAGACTTCCTCTGTGGATAGGTTTTCTATTCTTGGGTTGACTGCTCCTAACTTTGCTCCATGCCTGGAGAAGCAGATGAGGTGGGTACAGCATTCGTGCCTGCTGTGTGCTGGGAGCTGGGAGCAGGACGAAGAGTGTGGTGGACTTGTGATGGAGACCACCGCAAACAGCTCTGAGCAGGATTTAAAATTAACTCACTGACTTTCTATGTTTACCTGTGAGTCTGCCCTAGGCCTCGGCCCCTTGCCTGGAGATGGGCAGTGGATTCAGAGTGAGTGACCCTCTGTGAGTCACTGGTCCTGGCGGAGGCCTGATGTGGCCTGTGATGCCCTGAGGCAGCAAAGGACAAGATAAGGCCACAGCTGGGGTTGGGGCAGTTAATTGACTATATCTGCAGGCATTTCCCTCCTGCAGTCTCAGTCCCACTATCAATGTCGTCATGGATATAAGACGGTTCTCCTAACCTGGCATGGTTTACTACCCGGAGAAGTCTTCGAAGTGACTCCCGAGGTCCTGCTCAGGTTCCCTGTGCTTTCCACGGTTTCCATGGTTCCCTTGTTTGAAAGCCTAATAAATATGGGCTGCCCAGAGAAGTCTTTGTCTCAGTCCCCAGAGTCTCAAACTCTGCAGAGGGCTTCTATCCTACTGGAGCCCTAATATCATACATCTTTTTTATCTCATGTACTTAAGCCATACCATAACTCATTAGGGAGATTGGGATCTTGGGCAGGTCCCCGATAGACTTGGTCCCTGCCTTTGAGAACATGTGCTAGAAGACTTTGGGTCCGGGCATGGAAACCATGAACAGCAGGTCTTTGAGGTAGACTGATTGCTGGCCACTGCTACTGGCCGAATACACAGGGAAGTGGGGTCACCAGACGGCGCCAGGGCCTGCACCTTGACAGTGTTCGTGCTGCCCCTGCCTCCTATGCCCAAGGCCTCGGCCTACATGACCAGTGAACAGTGACCTGGTGAACCTGTTTTCCTACAGACCTTTGTCCGAGTCTTTGGCAGACAAAGAGAGCCATGTTTTCACAAGCAGAATGCTACGGCAAAGGACCAAAGTCAGGGGAAGAAAAAGCCAGGGCAAGGGACTAAGCTGAACTTTCAGCTTCCAGAGGAGACTCACGCCCTAAGGCTTTATGTGGAGCTGTTTATCTCTGATTGGTTGTCATCAGAAGTTGGGACACAGCAACTCACACAACACATGTTTATTAAGCACCTATGATGTGCTGAGCAGGGAGCTGAGGGTTGGGTACAACGGAAAACTGGTTTCTCTGCTCTAGTTGGAGAGACAGATAGCCATGGAGGTGAATACAGACCTATGAGTTTTGAGGTGGTGCTACAGAAAGCGGTGGGGTGCCAGGAGAGCCGGGGGGGGGGGCAGCGAAGGCAGTGGGGTTGTGTGTGCAGCGTGGTATCTTCAAGTAAAGAAAGATGGGTAGAAAGGGACAACAGTTGTGAACAGAGATTTTCAGGCAGCTTGGGGCACAGGGTATACATGGGTGTGAATAAGTTTCACATTGTGAACAGTTTCTAAAGTCTCAAAGAGGGACATACGGTCCCACGGTACCAGAAACTCTCATGGCTCCTCTTCCGTCTGGCCAGAATGTGTCAACAGGGAAGCTTCGAAGAAGCCGATACTGTCACTACCATCTGAGGTGGGTGAGTAAGGACTCTTTTGCATCCCAGACAAATCTGCAAACTTCAGCATCATGGTAAGATGTTTTTCCACCTCTGTGCATTACGCCATCATACTTTAACTCGAAAGATAAAGAGCAGCTCAGGTCTGCAGCGCATCAAGTTCTTCTGGGGCCCAGGCAGGCGCAGGACAGAGCAGTAGCACACAGGGTGGGACGGGGAGGCGGAGCCGCTCAACTGCGCTGTGACTCAGAAACTTGGCCATCATGATGGGGGGTGGCTGGTAGAAGTCACTGTGATCTTTCTTTTCCGATGTTTTCCCCTATGCGACTCACCTTGTTCCTCATGCCATTCAGCTGCCACTATATGAAAAAAATGTCTTAGTCACTTTTCTTTCATTGCTGGGACAAAATATCCATGCCCCTTATAAAGGAAGGGATGGTTTATTTAGTCGCTGTTTGTGGAGGTTTCAGTCCAAAGGCAGCTGGCTCCATGGCAGGAGCAACACTTCAAGGCAGCAGCCAGAACAAAAAGGGGCGGAGCAAGCCTCTCCTCCCTTATGTTGTATACAGGGAATTGCTTCCCCCGCATCCAGGGCTGGTATAGCTCACAGAATTTCCTTGCCTCTTGCACAGGCTGAGGATATTTACAATGTAAGAACCTGGCTCCCTGCTGAGTCTCTTAGTTAAACTTCTACACTGCTGAAGTTGCTACAATGTATCAACCATAGCAGAATTGTATTTTCCTTTCTTTAAAGAGCCAAAGTCTCTTTCCCTCCAGAGCTGCTTAGACACAGGAAATGTGTCCTCTGACCTGCCGTGATAAATGGTCCTCCTCACAGAGTCCGAAGGGCTGGGCTCAGGGAGGGTGTTGAGGGTCCCACATTTGTCACCAGATGCTGCAACATAAGCGTGGGTTCCCTATATTCAGTGAGCTCCTTTCATGGATAAGAAAAGGCACGGCTGTTCCCAAACAGAATCTCACAGGAAAAAGGGATCTCAGTTAGTGCCCATCCAAAGACTCAGGAGCCCAAAGAACGTACGGGCCCCCTGACTCCATGTCCTAGAGGTGGCAGTGCTTGGTTTCCCATGGCAGTGGTTCTCTAGTTTTGTGTTTTTGGAGACAGTCTTGACGTGTAGCTCAGGCTGGCCTTGAATTCACAGCGATCCTCCTGCCTCAGCCTCCCAAGGCCTGGATTGTCAGCAGCAGGTTCTCTTGGGATGGAGGTGGGCTCCACCCTTCTTCAGCCCCCATGCAGCTAATGCTATCCTGATTGCTTTCTGTGTTCATGGACAGTGCCAGGAAGTGCACGGGCTCTGTTTGTAACACTCTGGTGCAGGGTCCCTAAGGGGCCACTGTATGCATCTTACGTAGCTAGGAGCATGGCTACATGCTCTAGCTACATTCAACACCAAGGCCCTCTTCGTGACAAAATGTGTCGTCCTTACTTCACATCTGTGTACTTGAACGCACCTCTTGGCCTCTCTTCCCAGCTCCTCACATGGCGATGTTTCCTGGGGGCTCAGTGTTAGCTGTGACAGACGTGGTAAAAGTCGCAAGAGAGTTACCGATCCTGCAATCAGGACGGGAGCTCCCCAGAGATACTTCCTGCATGTTTTATTAGCGGTGTTTACTTTTAAATATTAATAGCAGTGTCTGATTGAAATATGGTCACTGCTTTCAACAGTGACCAACTTTCATACTCTGGATATTTATTTTACTTAATGTATGGATTACTTTTCTTGCCTATATAGCAGAGAAAAGCGGGGTGGTGCCTACTCCTTTAGCATTGCTGTGGAAATTAACATAACACATACACCCCGTGTTATAATTGATAAATACGAAGTACTATTATCTTTCTTTTTTGGCAATAAGCAAAATCTGTGTGACTGCTGTCTAATCAGACTTGTCTTATACCATGTTTATAAATTTTAATTTTAAATATACATATAACAGATTTAAAAATCCATACTAAATTTCATGATAGGTAAATTTCAGCTAGTTGTTACAGCTCAAATTTCGGTTCTGCCATTCATTGAATATATATTAATAATCCTGTCTAGCTTTTTGCTACTTCCACCTTGGTAAATGTATTATCAATATCGTGAAGTGGTTGCTCACCAGGATGGAACTGAGAAGCAAATGTTCCTCTCTGTGGGCACTGTTATCAGATTGTGTGTTTAACAGCTACATGGGAAGTGTCTGTGTGCTTCTCTATGTGAATCCTATGCCGGTTGTATTCCCTAGTGATTCTTTTGAGTCTTAAACTGCAGGCTCATGATTCTGCAGATCTCCTGGTACTGAGGGCACTGAATCCTTTAATAAACTCCCAGGAAAGAAGCCAGCCCACCTGGGACTGAGCGGGGCCTCTCTCACCAGTGTCCTGGGCTCTCTGTGGCTCTGTTTCTGTACTCGTAGAAGTGAACAAAAACATTTGCCCTTCCCTTCCTTCTGATGATATGGTGAAGATGGATTTTAAGATAAATATTCTTCAAATTGGTGACATACCGTTTTCAGAGAAATTCACCTCTGGTTACTCAGTCATTAGCAAGACAAGTAGATTTAGTGAGTGACGTCTCTGAACAGCCAGCCTGGGCATTTGTCACAGGCATGTCACCCACAGACCCATGCTCAGTGTCAGCCCCGGCCTCTGCAGGCATCCATTGAGCTCAGGTGCTTCATTTCCTACTTCACAGCCAGCAGAGGAAGGAAGTGGGGAGACGGCCGGTTGATGGCCGGAAGCAGGCACGAGAATGCAGTAAAGCACAAACAGCCTTTTAAACATAAGCAGAGAGACAAAAGAATTACACCAGTCAGAAACTGAAGTAAGACCCAAGTCTGGGACTGCTGAGGGCAGAAGTACGCTGGGATGGTGGCGTAGGCTGCAAGGACCCTGCCAGATGATTGCCTGGCACCAGGCGTGGCGCCCAGCGGCCCCCATCTCCTGCGGGAGTTCTGCATTGCTGCCAGCTGGGCTTTGGCCGCATTCCTTCTGGAAGCTTTTCCTTCAGAATCACAGCCCGAGAGCATTTCCCTCCAGAGGAACAATGCTCAGGTCTGGGGCCAGCCTGGGTCCATGCCCAGCAGGTCCTCTTCCTGCCAGAACGTGGACATGGAGCCCTGAGCCCAGCTCATCCTCTTGGGGTACCCAAGCACACACTCCTGCTCTTCGGGCTCTCAGAGGAACCTGGAGGGGTGGCCTGGCCTTCTCAAGACTGCTCACGCCACCTTCCATTCATCTGGGGTGTACCCTAAAATATGCTAATAAAATGCTCATTTGCTAAGTTAGGTAAAAGTACTCTCTGATTGCTCACAACTTATTATTCACTGACGCAGATTCATTAACAAAAAGACTTGTTGTTTGTTCCATGTTTGATGTTCAGAAGCCACCAGATATTTGTAAAAAAACTTAAAAATATTTCCATACAACTTTGTTGGAATATAATTGAAGATAATGGGCATTAAAAGGAGGCTTCCCTACTGAAGAAGTCATTGATTTCCTAGTCACACCAAACAAGTGACTTGTCACTGCATACAAACCCAATCCGTGTCTTTACAGCTCAAATGTCCCCGGGGTAACTTGCTCTCTGAGCATGACTCTGGCTAGCTGCTTGTTAAAGTGACCACTGCCATGCAACCTTCCTGAGGACACCTCAAAAGTGGATATGTGTTTAGTTGGGACCAAAGTGCTTTACACCTTTCTACAAGGATTTCCATCTCTCTGCAGGTAATGGCGCTGTCAAGAGCTGGGACAAAGTGGTGAGCCAGTGGAGGACACCCGGAACCCCAGGCCTGTTGTGCACCCTGCAGTAGCCTGGCTAGGAGTGTGGAAAGGAAAGAAGGTTCCCTTTGCTGGAGATGAGCTCATGCCCGCATCTCTGGCCTGGTCTTGCTCCAGCCTTGAAAACCCAACTTCTGCCTGTCGTCTGCACCCTGTGCGCCCTTTACCCATACCGTGCTCCCTTTTAGGGTCCAGACCAAACTGTGGAGAAAAGCTCTGTTAAGCTGCTCCTGTAATCACCACGGTGATGATCTCGAGGCTGGCATGGGAGTGACTGATCTCCTTCTGGGCTTTCGTCACTTATTTCTCACAGTGTAGATTGGGGCGTTTATGTTTTAACTCTAGTTTCCCAGTTGACTGGAGCTTCAGGAAGATTTATAAACATATCTGACTGAAAATGTTGAATGCAACATGCCCAGAATTCCCAGGATCTTCTTGAACATAGAACCCCAAATACTAGGCGGGAAGGGAGCAACTTTATATCTGATTCCACATCAAAACTGCTTGGGGTGGGAGTCTCCTAAAAAGCTGAGATGCAGGAACAGCTTGAGGATTCCAGCTGAGCTTGCACAAGTGCTCAGCACTGTGGCAGCATCTATACTAAAGTCTCGGTGGAACAGAGAAGTTGACATGGGCCGTGCGCAAGAACGAGATGAGAATTGGTGAAGCATCTGACTTGCTTTGTTTCTCTGGTGTGAGAAACCCAAAGGACAAACAAGGAGTGTAATGGAGACCTGGAAGGAGGAAGAATGTGTTCAAATGGGCAGGGGCACAAGGAAGGGGGAGGAAAAAGGGACGGAAAAGAGAACAGAAGGGGAAAAGAAAAGGAAACAGAACTTTTATAAATGGAAAAGTGGGTGGGAAACAAGAAGGACCAAGATATAGCACGTTCAGGTACAAATGCCCTGTGATGAGTGTAATCAGTATGTGTGATAGATTAATGTAAAGTTCAATAAAAAATAAAATTATCCGGACATGGTGGTGCACACCTGTCATCCCAGCACTTGGGAGGCTGAGGCAGGAGGATCACTGCGAGTTCAAGGCTACAAAGTGAGCCCAAGGCCAGCCTGAACTGCACAGTGAGACCCTGTCTCAAAAAAAAAAAAAAAAAAAAAAAAAAAAGACATAAAAAATCACACAAGCTCACATGTGCGCACACACAGCACACAAAACATGCCCCAAACCAATCTTCTGAAGGTGATCCCCAAAGTCACTTTCCTGTGTTCGCATTCAATCTTCTGCAGCTGTGAAGTTGCAAACAGTATCAGGACAAATGTCACCTCGCCCATGGGCTCTTCCCTTGACTGCCTCTCTCCTGTCTTCATTGATGCTTGGGTGCTTTCTGTACAGTTCTCCACCTTCTATTGATCTTTCTCCCTGGGATGATTTTCAGGCGCTGTTTTCTCTCACTGTGGCCTCTTGGCCCCTGAAAGGGTGCTTGGGACAGAGGCAGGAGGCATAGGTCTCTGGTGATGAATCTGAATGAATCCTCCCCACCCACCATCCTGTTTTCTGTCCTACTGGAGGCGCAAGGCAGTGCTGTCTGAACACAGTGCTTCTTGGGCCTTGCTGAAGCTCCCTGGGTTTCTGGGGAGGCCCCTGGGTCAGAAGCTTGCCAGGCCTACTTGGTGGTCCCACTGTGCCTGGGGCCATCTGGCCAGCGGCAAGGGTCACAGGCAGGGCAGGGTCTTGAGGAAGAGACTGCCTGTCTTCAGTCAGGTCCCCTAGGAACGGGTTTCCAGCGTGTCCCGCTGTGGACCTCGCACCAGGACACGCAAGTGTGTGTGACACAAACTTGGGCCCCGCCCGGGGCCGTGTCCCCGCTCTTAGACCAGCGCCTTGCGGCTGCCCAGGTTACTTAATGTGTGGACTTTAACGCTCAGCGTGCTGCTTTCGGGCCTTTTAGTCATTTCCTGCAGAGCTCCAGCCCTGCAGGGACGCTTTTAAAGTGACCTGGCCATTCTGGATGGAAGATGTTGGGATTTCTATTTGCACTCTACGACACAAATGAGAGCGTTTCTGGCAGGACTTGTGCCAGGACTTGTGGCCCTCGTTGCTCTCATTCTGCAGAAACGGAGGTCTTTAGAGGCCCTGCTTTCATCACCGGATGTTTCCCAGCGAGGCATCAGGTCTGCACAGGCTCACTTGGAATCTGAAGTGCACAGAGGGGTGCTATGGCCTTCTAGATTATGTGAGAGGGGAGCAAAGTTTCACGGAGAAGCAGCAATGCTGGGGGTTGGGAGATCTGGGTCCTGATGGCTGCACCCTTGATTCTCAGCCCTGCAAGTCCCTGTTTCCCTGGATCCCCTCCTCACCTGGGCGCACGGCTCTGTTTAGTGGAGTTGTGAGTGTGAGGGCCATGGTGGAACCTAGACCAGCAGAGGAGCCCGCCCTGATTACGTGGAGCTCTGAGGCATGGCATTGGGCCAGAGCGGGGGAAGGGAGCATTTTGGGCTTCTGAGCCCAGTTCTCCTTCTGCGTGGAGCTCCATGCTGGCTGCTCCTGCTGCGTGTCCTGAGCGGCCGAGTAGTCTACTGGCTGGGCACACGCATCCTTGGGCTTGCTCCCTGTGGTGCAGCTCTGTCCTGAAGTTGAAGCTGGAGACAGGGAACCTGGTCTTATTGGAGACTTAATGAATTTTCTTTGCTAGATGGAAATCAAAAAAATCAGAACCAGTACAGACATCTCAGGGGAGGCAAAAGCCTAGTGAGCCACGAAGAACAGACACAATTGGAGGCTGTGAGCTCAGGGCTGGGTTTGGAATGCAAGCTGTGCCGGTGAATCTGCTTCTCAGTCCCAGAGCTTCAAGCAGGCACCATTTGGCAGGCTGAGGGACAAGGGGAGACCAAGGGCAGCTCTGCCTACTCCACAGGTCAGTGTGAGAACAAGCAGGGAGGCTCTTCCGGTCAGGGGTCCGGATGACCTGTGAAAATGGCTCGCTACCCTCTTGATCCAGAGAACGCCCCCAAATCATGCAAATCGAGAGGTTCAAATCTTTGTGTTCACTTTAAGAACACCCGTGAGACAGCTCAGGCCAGCAAGGGTGTGCACGTCTAGAAGTCCCCAGGTGTCTGAAGGGTGTCACATTAGAGAAGCAGTGTGTGCCTCTCCCACACTGCAGTGTGGAGTGGGTAGCAGCGCTCAGGCCCAGTGGCGGGGTTGGGCACAGGCACGGGGCCCAAATGGTGCCGACTTCTGCTTAAAATGCAGAGAGGGAGGCTGAACCGCAGAGTTAAATGTGGGCTCTCTGTCCACTGGATGGACCCAGGTGAACGAAGCACCCAAGATGCCCTGAGTACTTCCAGAGCACAGGGCTGGGTTCACCCATGGTGAGCTCCTCAGCCCCCACAGCAAGGTGGTCTTTACTGAAGGGAATGCCTGGTTCCTAACCTGGAAGAGGAAGTTGTGCAGAAGGAGAAGGTATCCTAGGAGAAGCTACAGAAACAGAACTTACAGCATGAGAATAGACTAAGTATAAACCAAATGCAAATAAAGTTTAAAAAATGTAGAGAAGAGTTAGGTAAAGAGTTGGATACAGTGGCGCATGCTTGTAATTCTGCAAAACCCAGGAGGCTGAGGCAGGAGGATTCCAAGTTCCAAACCAGCCTGGGTTACTTAGCAAGACCATGTGTTAAAACTTAAACAGGGCTCAAGGTTTTAAACTTTACATTTCTATAATGGCCAGAAATGTTGAACGTTCCTTCCCGTATTTATTAATGGTTTATACTTCTGTGAGTTGTCTCCATTTCACTTGCTCATTTTTTGATTGGGTCATTCATTTTTGGGGATCTAAGTTTTTTTGTTCTCTATTTATTATAGGTATTAGTCCTCTGTCTGAGGAATAGTGGGCGAATGTTTTCCCCGTTCTGTAGGTTGTCTTTTCACTCTGTCAGTTATTTCCTTTGCTGTGCCGAAAGGTTTTTAGTTTGCTGTAACTGCATTTGTTTGGTACTATTTCCTGTGCCAGCAGGATTCTGTTCAGAAAGTCCTTGACCCCACCCAGACTGCTCCCTGGGTTCAATCTCAAGTATTCCCTCCCCCCAAAAAAGTAGAGAGGAAAAAGATAAAGCAGTATGTAGGGTAGGAAAGGGCAATATAACAAGAAAAGGAAAATTTATCTAGGACTTACCTCGGCTGGACTCCTTGGGTGGTTTTCCTTCCAAAACCGAGTCAGCTAGGCTCGGAGCCACACATCTGGCTGGGTTCAGGTCTGCTCCACGGGGTTCTCCTCGTTCTGGGACAAATGGCACAGCAGCATGAGTTCTTGGGTGGAACCAGAAGCACAAGAAACAAGGTAGCTTGCACACACATGATTAGGATCACAGCTCTGGCCACATCCTCCAGCACACCATGGCCAGCACGTGTCTTCCCAGAACCAGCATCAGTGATGTGGGGAGCTACATCTCACCTGGAACGGGGCGCGGGGGAGCAGCTGCAGGCTAAAGAGGAACTTCCCCAACTGGTCACTGAAAAAATGCAACAATGGTTAAAAGCCATTGGGAACCTCTCAGAAATCCACAAAGTGTCACGGTGGCCAAGGCTCTGGGCAGTCCCATCTGAATAAGACCGCTTGGCTTCTGGTTGGTATCGTGGCTCTCAAACTTAGCTAGCCTCTAGCCTCTGCTCCACATGTCTGCTGAACTGTGTGGTTTTGGCCGAATGCACACTGGGAGATGCTGTTTCTGTGCAGGCGCTGGCTGTGGGTCCACAGACCTTCCTTGGACTCCTGACCCTGGATGGGTTTAAGGTGCTTGGAATGCCCATGCAGACTGTAGTTTGCAGTGGACCGAATTAGGGTTCCAGGAGTTAGAGATGGCTGTGCACCTCACTGTGAGGCTGAGGTGAGAAAGAGGTCGGCGCCAGCAGATTGGGCAGACAGAGTCCAGCTGAGGGTTCCCTAATGGGTTCTGCTCCCACCTGGGGGACCCCCGCCCTCAGGGATCAGGCCTGCTCAGGTGATGGTAGGGAGAAAGTCTCAGCCCAGCAGAGAAATCACCACTGTGTGATGTGTAGGGCCGTTTTTACTTTTTCCCTCCCCCAAATAGGGCTCACACAGCTTTCATGCTGCCCGATATTCTTTTGCCGTGGAAACCAAAAACTCTGCGTTATACAGTGTGTGAGAAAATTTGGATGTGGTGGTTTGAATGAACTGTGTTCATTTTATGCTTTAAGGTCCAGGCAGGCTGCACATCAGTGGAGACAGGACCTGGCTGAGTCTGGAAGAGAGCCGCATGCCAGCCAAGGAAGAGGCTCAGAGGGAGGATGCGCATGGCACACACGACACGGTGACAAGGGTCAGTTCAGGACGAGCGGGACTGCGGAAAGGGGCTCTCTCCAGCGTGGCTTTGCCTGGCGGGATGTGGAAAGCTCTGTGTTTGCTTCATACCACGTCTCATGAAGGGTTTCCACTCCCAGAGGCAACGTGGGATGAAGCTTCCGCAGAGTGTCTGTCATAGCAGACAGGATTCTGAAGATCACGTATCCTGACTCTGTAATTATACAAATGAGAAAATTAGGGCACAGAGAGGAAAATAAAGCGTAAGACCATTCAGTAGGAGGAGACCGAAATGGATTCAAATCTTACAGCTTTTGGTACGGACACTTTTCCCAGCAGTATTAAATACTACTGCTCCTCCTACCACTCCTGTACTGTTACTACTGTTACCACTGTGGGGAGCGCCCAGACGCTCCTCGACCCTCCATGAGAAGAGCAGCCATCTCCATCCTGGATAAGCCTGGCCCTGTCTCAGGGTCCTGATCTGTGCAGGATCTGTTTCTGCTCAGATCTATTTCAGAGCTGGCCGGGCTGTTTCTCTGTCCCTTCAGTGGGCTCTAAGCAGTGTGGACTGGGCTGGCTGTGGGGCTGATGTGTCACCCCTGGAGCAAGGCAGCAGGTCAGTGGTACCCCGCCCAGGGACCCCCAGATACGTGGAGAGCTGTGCTCCACGCTGTGGGCTGGGACTGAGCCTGGAGAAAGAGGCGGCGACTTCCCAGGGCAGATGGGACCATGCATCAGAGCTGAAGCACCGACCTCTGCTGTGTTGCACAGATCGCTCTCTCTGCGTTTCTTGCCTTCTGCAGAGGTCATGGTGGTCATGTAGTTCCTGCCACTCTCACTGCTACTCAGCCCTGAGCCACGCCCCTCATGGAGAATTAATAAAACCCGGGTTGGACCCTGGGTCATGGCCTTTGTTCTGGTGAACCCCATCTCGGCTGGACTTACGACCCTTGGCTCCCCACAACTGTGCATATGCCGCAGTGTCTTTATTCTTGCCTTGGGTTGCACCGGAAGTGGTAGATTGGAATTAATGCACTAGAATTCCGGTAACTTCTCCATGGGGTTGCAAACATAACCCTTAGGGGCCCCCGATGAGGACGGGAAAGGTTCTCTGTCAGTACCACTACTACTACACTGGTTCTGCTGCCACCGAGAAAGCCCCGCAGGCAGCCATCGCTCTAAGCCGTCACCTGGCTCACCCTCCTCTGCCTCTGATAACCCAGTGAGTCACCATCCCCCCGGTACAGACGAGGAAACAGGCATAGAGAGACCAGCAGACTTGTCCCAGGGTTACGTGCAGAAGAGGGACAGAGACAGGGCACGGCGTGACTCAGTTTTCAAAGCAGCACCTTGTACCCATTGGCTTTACCCCCAAAACTTCTGTCTGACAAGGCAACACATCAGACCTCTTCTGTCACTCAGGCAACCAGAAAACAGGCTTGGGACATCTCTCTATGCTGCTATAAAGCTGCTTTCTTAGGCAGAATGCTTATTGCTGGACGCTTTTCCCACCGCTGGATTCATCCATCCCTTTTTTCCTTCCATCTTTTTGAGCCCAGGCCTTGCGGTGCAGTTCAGGCTCACTTTGTAGCCCAGGCTCCATTTGTGTCTTCTTGAGTCATCTTTGGTAACTCATGTTTCCAGGCATCTATTTCTTCTGTGTTTTCCATCCTATGGAAATAAAGATTTTCCAAGTAGGTGTTGGAGATCTTCTGAATTTCCAGAAGATCTGTAGTGATTTCACCTTTTCATTCCTCAATGTGTGAATTTAAGTTTTTTCTTTCCTTTTGGAGATAAGGTTGACTAGGGGTTTATCAATTTTATTTATTTTTTTTCAAAGAACCAACTCTTCCATTCATGAATTCTTTGTATCGTTTTCTTGGTCTCGATTACATTAATTTCTGCCATGATATTTATAAGTTGCTCCCTTGTATGGGCTTTGGGTTTGGCTTGCTCTTTTTCTCCAAAAGCTTGAGGTGCAGCATTAGCTTGTTTACTTGTGCTTTTTCTGTTTTCCTGAAGGGAGAATTCACCACTGTAAGTTTCCCTCTGAGGACTACTTTCATTGTTTCATTGTGAGGACCTCTTTCATTGGTAAGTTGTATTTGCATTTCCATTTGACTGTAGATATTGTTTAATTTCTTCTTTAATTTTGTCTGTGTCCCATTGGTTGCTCAGGAGGGTGTTACTTTCCATGTGTTTATGAAGTTTTTATGGTTTCTTTTGTGACTAATTTCCACTTGTGTTGCACTATTGTCAGATAATATGCGTGGGATAATTTCAATTCCTTTACATTTACTTGAGCATGTTCTATGGGCTAGAATATGGTCTATTTTGGAGACTGTCCCATACGCAGCTGAGATAAATGTGTATTCTGATATGGTTGGTGAAACACTCTGCAAACTCTCCTAAGTCCATTGGTTCACAGGTTTGATTCAGTGCTGTTACTTCTTTGCTGGCTTCTCATCTAGTTGCTCTATCTCTTGGTGACAGTGGGGTATTAAGGTTCCCTATTACAATTGTGTTGTTGCTTATTTGGGTGACATCCTAGGTGAAATAGTAAAATTAGCAGTAACCATAGCATTGAGTACAATTTAGAAACTGACAAACTGTGGTAGCTATTGATTTTGTATTTCACAGCGTAGGAGCAGAGTCTACAGTTATATGACAGAACCAATCGTAAATTAGGAGTTTGTATGTGAAGTGTTTCCTGCCCCCGCCCACCTCCGCACTCTTTACCTGAGGTCCTGTGGTTGTGAATAATTTTTATAAAGAAAACAAAGCTCTTTATGGAAAACATTATTAAAGATGTTAAAACATGTTAAAATACCATAATGAATGAAAGATATGATATCGTGGGACGCGATAGCTTGTGTTATGGAAACTCTATGTAGTGGCACTAAAATAAACACAGGCCTGGTTGCCATAGGCTTGGCCACTGACAGCCAGTACTAGTGACGGCACCTTCAGAGTTCGTAAAGTGCCACAAAGAGCCCACGCAGCCTCGGCCTCCTTCGCTGCTCGGGTCTCACCTCTTCCTACGCTCCTGCAACCTCTCCCACCGCTGTCCCACTCTGGTTTTCATGTGTTCTCTTACATTTGCTATTCCAGGTTTTGGAGTGTTATTCCTCCAGATAACCACATGGCGGGATCTCTCCATTCCAGGGACGGCCGGGTGGAAAATCACCTCTTAGAGATGATTTCTCTGACTAATTCATCTGCAAAACGACCAGGCTCCATCTCCTTCCTTGCTGTGTTTTTCTTTACAGCTTTATCACCAGCTTATGTAGCTGATGTATATTTAAGTGTGTATTTGTATTCCTGCACTAGACTGTTAGCTCCGTGAGGGCAGGGACGTCCTTCTCATTCACTTCTAGACCTCTAGTTTCCAGCTAGTACCCAGCTCTTAGTAAGCCAGGCTTAATGAATATTTGCATAATCAGGAAATGCATCATTCTTTACAAGCTTGTATTCAATATTTCCACATTAACCACATGTTTCATGGTAGATTTTAAAATCTAGTTTACCAACATCAACTTGGGGACCTTGTTATAGGCATATGCCTTCCGATTTAAAATTCATTTAAACTTATTAAAGTTAATTTGGACTTGTCTTTTAGCTGATGATTTGTTTCCAAGTCATTCCAGTGCAGATTTTCCCCATTGCACCGTGAGTTCTACCTGGGGAGCATCTCAGGGGTTCTTGTAACCCTGAGCTTTGTTCGTGTGAACTAGGAAACGTGGTAATAGAGGACCCTAAAGGTGTGGCAGAGACTGAGCAAGGCACGTGCCCATCAGTTCTAGAAAGGCCACGCTTCTAGAAAGGCCTCGGCTCTTCCTACGGCACAGATGTGGTGCAAATGTGTCCCCCGGGCCCGTGTCTCAGCAGTGTGGACCTCAGTGTACTAATGTGAGGGGTGGTTGGACCTTTAAGGGGTAGGGCCCCCTGCAAAGTCACCATCCTTGTGGGGAGCTGACAGTTCTCCTAGGACCCTGGCTGGTTCTCAGACAGTAGCTGTTATCAGAAGCAGGTGCCTGGCCCCTCAGCTTCCTGTGGCCTCTCCTCACCTGCCACCCTCTGCCATTATGTGATGTACTCTTACTGGAGCTAATGCCATGGGGCTTGGACTTTTGACCAAATTAAATAAATCTCTTTCCTCTAAAAGTTACCCAGCTTTGGATATTTTATTATAGTCACAAAAAAGGTTTCAATAATAATTCATGATCTCTTTCATACCAAAAGAGCTCATAACTGGTCCTAGACCAGTGGAACCAAGAGGATTTGTTTAAATTAGTATCAGCACAAACATTAGATCATGCGCTATACCTTTTATTGTGGTTACTGGAATCTGAAAATTTCATGCTTCTTTTGAAGAGAAGGATTGAGGAATGGTTTAGATAATCCCAAGATACTTCTATGGTTTTTGTTCTGTAACTAATCAGTGTATATTCACAAGGAGGTCTGATATCTAGTCAGTAGACGGCCCACACAGGCAGGAATCTGCTGTGGGTTAGATTTAACATGTATACCCAGTCTTGTGTGTGAAAGGTGATTGGATGATGGAAACATCCTACTTATCAGTGAACAAATTCATTGATAAGCTCAGTAGCCAAGTGTGCTGTGAGAGGTGGGGTCTGACAGGCAGAAGTCTGTCCCTGGGGTGTGACCTGGAAGGGTATGTTCTTGCCCCTGGCTCCTTCTTCTCTTCCTGGCTGTCCTGGGCTGAGTAGCTTTCCTCCCCCAGCCACCTTTACTGTGCTGTTTCTGCCTCAGAGCCAGGTGACCAGGAACTGAACCCACTGAAACCACAAGCCAAAATAAACCTCTCCTCATTTAAGTTACAGGGGTTGGGTATTTTGTCATAGGCATGGGGCAGGGGTTAACACAGATGGACTTTGGAGATGCCAGGCAGGGAGCATGGACTTGAACCAGGGCTGTATTTATAGTTAGAAGTCACTTCAGCTTTCATTCTTGATTTCAAACTACTTGAGTTCAAATTACAGCTCTGCCACTCCCAATTAACTTTGAACCACTCACTTTATTTCTCCAAGTCTTGGTTTCCTGTAGCATGAAACATTTCTTCATCTATAAAACAGGGAAAGCAATGAGGATACTCAGGTAAGGCGGTCAATGCATGCACGTGTTTTGTAACTTTTATAACACATCTATGTCAGGGTGATCACAACGGGCCAGGTGTAGTACTGGCCGGAACACTTTATGCTTATGATTTTACCTTTTCTGTGTTATGTGAAGTAAGCATTCTGCTTATAGCCACTCTCTAAATGAGAGGAAAAAAGTAAAGGCCTGAAGTTTGCATTTAAAGCTCTCACCTTTGTTGCTCCTTCTGTAGCCACGGGGTGGGGTGGCGTACAGCTGACCTCCAAGACTGCTCACATGGTCCCTCCCCAGGTCACCGGCACACACGTGTGTGCACACACTCTGGAGGGCAGCCCACCGTGCTGCTGGTTATATTCTTAGTACTGTTTTCAATGTGGGCTAGTCAGTGTACTCCTGCAATGCTGTTACCCTCCATGCAGTCAGCGAGGCCAGCGCTGACGACATGTTCCCTGGAGCCCCGTGGGTCTCTGACCATTTCTGCAGTGCTGTCTGCTCAGAGTTCATGGAAGAGTCTGGGTGGGGAGCAGGGTCAGGAGGCTGCCCTCCACAGGAGACGGCGGCCCCTGCTGGGCCTGGAGTGGAGTCGAATAGTGCAGGTCTTAGCCCCCACCCCCTCTCGCCTTCTCTCCCTGGTAGGGGTCCCTTTGACAGTATCCCCAGAGCTTTCCTCACTCGGGGTCTGTAGTTGGGATATCGAGGAGCCTTCAGTGCGCCTCTGACAGCATCAATAGAGCTCCTTTTTCTGTCTTCCTTCCTGTAACCTTTGCTCCTGATCTGAATTCTGCCTTCTGAAGCAGCGTGAACTAAATACTCTTTCTATGCACCACAGACCTTCACAACGTGAGGCTGGCAGCTGGGCTTCCTTCAGGAAGCAGGAATTGCATTTCATTTTGTGCTCAGATATAACCACGGATCCAGCACAGTGCAGGTGATATAGCAGTCGCTCATTAAACATCCTGATGAACCCCTGAACTCTGGAATACTGGACCACTTCTCAGTCTCTCCTGCATTAGCTCTTCAACTGTGGACATGGTCTAGTCTGATAGCATTACTAACGAAGTGACTGAAACAACTGTTCTATCTGTGCGTGTAAAGCATCAAATATGAGCATGGACTCTTCTCAGAGGCGACCTCCCTGCGGAGGGATCTCGTGTTAGGTGTGAGCAGAAAAATACGTGGCTGAAGGACCCCTGGAGGTAGAAGTGGGCAGGAGTCTACCCCGCCATACCTGCCTGCGGTGCTGAAATAAGGGGGAAGGTCGGGTTTGATTTGGGCCCATCAGGTTCTTCTCTTGGGAACTTGTCTCTGTGCAGATGAGCTGAAAATTCCAACACCGAGGCTGGAGGTAAGGACAAGACTAGTTAGACTCATGGAGGCCAAAGTTTCTAAAGAGCCAGGCCAGCACAGCAGAGAACGCACTAAGGAAGATCAGCCTGCGAGGTGGACAGGTGGCTCCCTGGCCACAGCTCCAGCTACCGTGAGGTCCAGCTATTCCTCTTCCTGTCAGACCACCAAAGCCTTATGACAATCAGGGTCACATGGCACAGGACACAGGGACAGACACACAGACCCACAGACACACTCCCACAGGCTGTGTTCCTTGAAATCAAACTACTGCTGAATAAAAGTTTGTTCAACGCAATACAATACTAATTCCTGGCTCCCAGTCTACACGTAGTTCACTGGAATGCTCAAGTTTTCTTTCTTTCTTTCTTTCTTTTTTTTTTCCACAAGAACTGTTATTAAGACATTTGCAGAAGAGACTTTTTGGGAAAGTTTGTTCACTTAAAAAATTACCCTGAAACAATACATTAAGCAATCTACATGTGAGTATACTTTTCAGAGTTTTGGTGTTTGTCAGTTGCCACACTGCATGTTGCTGGGGACTGCATCTGATCATCTTCCCTTTTGGTTTACTTCTTATCCATAGTGAACAGAAAAACAAGCAGCCCACCTGCATCTACTTCATGAGCAGGACAAGGAGAAGGAAAGTTTGTAATCTGCATGTGGGCCTGGCCTGCTGCGGGCTCTGAGCACAGGATTTTGACTGTATCTATTTCGAGCGGTTGTTTTGAGTACATGGTTTTCCTCTTAGGTTCTGGTTGCTGGAGGTATGGTAAGCAAATATTGGACCCCTGAGGTGGTTTTCTGTAGCCCAGATGCCAGCACAAGACACCGATGTTATACTGGGTACGAATCCATTTTCAGTAGCGACAAAAGCAAGAGAAGAACAGGGCTTTGGCTCTGGGCCCTGCGGTCTTCATGGGGAAAATCTCTCAGCAAGTCTCTTAATTTCTATGGAGGTCAGTTTCCTCATTTCTGAAAGGCTCCTTATTTCTAAAGGCTATAAATACTGTAAACGTACAAGAGATCCGAAGAGGATTAAAAGATTTCACATCTATAGAACCCTTCCCACAGCGCTGTGTCCTTAGTGACCACTCAGTGGACAGCTATCTCCCAGCTTTGCTGGAATACTGAGGCATTCCGCTGTCCCTGCCCCCAGAGAGAAACGGAGAAAACAGTTTGCAAGGACAGGACTAAGGCAAGCATTTTAAAAGTGTTGCTGATGCTAGCTTTAAAATGTGAGGAATTTGTGGTAGCAGTGTTTATTATTGCTTTGTGCTGGGAGAATGTGGGTTTTCCTTTGCAAACAGTCCCAAGCTTCTTTTATTGTGAGAGCGAATTCCCTTGTGCGTTTTTCCTCCGTGTAGAATCTGTTTTCCTGCCTCACTGTGGGTTTTCTGAGCTTTGAACTTTTCTCACTTCTGTCCCTGCTGTTTTAGTCTGGCTCCGGATGATATTTAAAGAAAAAAAAGGAGAAATGGCAGCTCGTGAAAGTAAACATGTGTTTTTAGGCCCTGGGTAATTTTACAATAATTTTTCCTCTTTCTTAATCATTCTGTGAAAAATGGTTTATCCTGTGGATTTTTTATTCTTGGATTTAAGGCAAAAAACCCTCTCCAGCTGGGTGCTATGATTTCGGAGGTTGACCTCCTAGCATTCTGGTGTCTGCCCTCTCAGATGACTTGTGGAGGTGTCTTGAAAGCTCTTTACTAAGCGATCTGAACTCAGATTTGAACTAAATTAGAGAGGACCACAGGTGTGTGATTTCCTGACTGTCCGTAACTGCACACTTTCCTGGCCGTCAATCAGCCTCACAGAGGAAGCGGATGGATGCATGTGGAGTCTTAGGGCACAATAGTGATTGCACAGCCCGTGGCTTGGGTCCTGACCACGAGCTTACAACTCCAAGCTGAAGATCGCAGGCTGGGAGGTGCAGTTGTGCACCGGCTGCCCCTGTGCCTCCCTTTCAACCTTGCAACCAGGGAGGCGTGAGGCGAGCCTGGTCCTAGGCAGGTTTTGCTAGTTCAGAGGTGAAGTGGTTGCTGTTTGTCAAGTATTTAAAACCTCTTTATGGTAAATTGTCACAGACAGTTGGTTTCCTGTGTACACAAAACATCCCTCCAGGTATCAAAGAGTCTAAGGAAAGGCCCTTTCTTAGGTCTCTGTTTATTTAGGTTTCGGTCACAAAACTTCAGAAAAATCTGTGAAGCTCATATTTCTCTGAAACAAACAATGACATTTCTTAGTTAATCTCTCCCTGTTGCTAAGCGGATAGGGCGGTTGCTCTGTCATCCTTTACCTGTGCTTTAGTTAGGATTTCTAATGGCCTTAGGGTCAGATTCACCCACAAGGTTCATTGTAGAGATTTGTCTTGGAGGAGAGTCCTACCCCTGCGATTTTCCTGCCTAGTGGAGCTGTGGGATCGTTCTGGTGTACAAAGCGAACCTTTTTAGCAAATAGCCTGATGTTGTGGCAGGGAATAGCTGGACCGTCTTGATTACTTCACCGTTTGTCAGGGACAGATGGAAACACCGTGAGCCGGAACATTGAGTTTTGCTTTTACCAGTGCCCTTGTCTGTTAGGTGGTGTCTGTTAGGGGTACTTAAAGTAAAATGGATTGCTTCTAATATTGCCAGATGAGCTATAGGGCAGCTTTCCATTTAATTAACTTTTTTTATTTTTATTTTTCGGTTTGTTTTGTATTTGCTACTGAGAAAAATTGAGTGGACCCTAAGCCCTCCATCCATTGGGATGTCCAAGTTGCTTAGAACCCTTTTAGATGAGCTAAGAGCACAGTTTCTAGCTATTCCACAAAGGACAGGGGGTAATTTGTAAATTTAATTTTGTGTCAGTTATGATTTACTTACTGAGCTCAGTTCTGTCTCGCACAGGGAGGC
This sequence comes from Cavia porcellus, assembly GCF_034190915.1. Classification (NCBI taxonomy): domain Eukaryota; kingdom Metazoa; phylum Chordata; class Mammalia; order Rodentia; family Caviidae; genus Cavia; species Cavia porcellus. The sequence continues at coordinate 163,098,929 of NW_026947484.1, read as the reverse complement.
TGGAGGCCTTGTGAGCTTCTCTATGCCTCCTCCGACTCTCCAGGCTCCAAACTACCGATTCCCACGTTCTCTCGCCCCTTCTGAGCTATCATGAATCACACTGATTTGGTGTCAGCAATATTTTTCCTAGTTGTTCGTCATTTTTTATTAGTACTGCTGTTCCCTTAGTTCAGGACCTCTTATTTCACTCATTAAACATTCCTTTATGATACATTAATGTATTTATTAATCAACAAGAATTTAATAGTTACTAGGGACTAGGTAGTAGGTATTGCTGGTATTAGTAATGCCAGCAATCATTAAGGCTGGGTGTTGTCGTCCTACCCAGGTCACTGAGAGAAGCCTTTAAATTTGTATTTTATGTATTTTCTGTCCCTACTCCAAATGCACTAAAAAATAAAATCACTGTATTGTTTACTTAGCGCTTCAGTCTGGCCTGCGAGCCCCTCCTGGTGTGGTCCTGGTCTCCTTTCCAGGATCATCTCATAGTTTGCAGTGTTTCAGATCAGTGCCAGATCATCATCGCCATGGTTCCCGGCCCTGCCTGGCCGAAGGGGTCACCCTGTCCCTGCCGATGGAGAGGTGCTTTCCTTCACCTCCTCCACTCAGAATCCCTCTGAGTGTGAAGCTCACCCACTGTGAGGGTCCCTTGTCCTGGGCAGCTCTTTCCCATCCGTCGCCCTTGTCCTTTCCAGTGGGCCCTCCAGCTTTGCTCCCCTCCAGCTTTGCTGGGTCCACGCCGGCCTTTCCTTCTCTCTTCTCCCACTCCATAGCATAGTTGATCAACAATCTTTATTTTTTTCATTTTTAAATTAAAAAAAAACTTTCATTGCAGTAAGATACACATCCTGTGAGGCTGGCCATCAGAACCATCTTGAGCACATTGAAATGTGAAATACATTCACATGGCCGTGCAAAATAATCCCCAGAACTTTTTCTCCTGCGGGCTTTCTTTATAGCTTTGAACAGGCATGTCCTTGCTGGCTTTGTCTTGCCTCTTAGATGGAAAGTTTCCTGGGCTTTTGGACCCCTTCTCAGGGTGTCCAAGGAAGTTGACTCACTTCTTCCTGCATCCTAACCTAACAAATGGGCCCTCCTCGGGCCCCTCTCTGCTGACAGCCCTGGCTTCAGGGAGCAGTAAAAGAGCCTGACGCTCTTTCCACCTGCATCACTAAGCGGGAGAAGCCCAGTGGGGAGCAGGAGTTGGCGCACAGGGCTGGTCGCGTCTGCTCTGGACATTTTGCTCTCGGGCTGAACCGTGGCACGGCGCTGTAGTTTTTGTTCTGGGAAGTGGGACAGGGCGGCTTTATTTATTTTCAGAAGGTGGCAAGCCAGGAACACAGAACGGAGACGAAGTCACCTGCTGGCCTAGGGTTTTCCCGACCAGGCTGGCAGTAAATAAACTGGACTGTCCTTTGATTGGAAGTAGTTGCTGTGAAATGGGTTTAACATTTTATATTCCTAGAGCTGGGTGTGGAGAACACTTCCTGGTTCCTGCTGTAAGTTGGGGTGACCCACAGTGACAGCAGTGTTGTGTCTTTTTGTCTAATACCCTCGTGCTTGCCCTGTGTCACCCATCTTTCAGCCACAGAGGAAGCTCTTCTCTTCCCTTTCTAAAGGTCTTCAGAGCTTCTGTCTCTTACATACCCCTCTTGATCTCATTTCTGGTTTCTTGAAACTTTTTTTCATCTGCATATTGCTTCTTGTGGTTGTGCTCTGTCTTCCACCGACATATACCCCATAGCATGGTCTTGACTTTGAATTCTCAAAAGCATCATGTATTTCAGGTGCTTCATATCACAGGGGTGTAGAAAAATATATTTTATTTTATTTTCATACCAGAAATCGAAGTCATGACCATGTGTTTGCTAAGCAGGCGCTTATGCCGCTGAGCTGTATCCATGGCCTGAGAAGTCCCTGAGCTTCCTTGACCCCTGGAGATATTCTGAGGACCGACTTTCCAGTTTCCAGAGTCTCCTGCCCTATGAGCAGTTTCTTTCCATTTCATAATTTTCTTCTCCTTCATGGTTCTTGGGCTCTCACAGTCCTTCCAGATGTATTGTTATGGATTAAGAGCTGGTGGTCCACTTAACACCAGTTGGATTACATCAGCATGGCACTGAGTGAAGATGCTCCACCTGAGGAAAGTTGCCAGCATAAATAGGTGGAGAAGGAGAAGGAGGGTGTTAAGGCGTTAACCTGTTGTTGCATTGAGGTTCTCCTGTGGGTTCTCCTACCAGTTGCTGTTTGAGCCGTTGGTTCTCCTGGAGAAGCTTTGGTCTTCACGTTGAGCATTGCTTCCTGGCTCTGGAGGGGAAGACGTGTGCCACTTGGTCTCCAGGATGAACTCTTCACGCTGGCTTCCTGGCATGTACCCGGCTGTGCTTGTCGTGGGAGGAGCTTGGGGCCTCCGTGTCGCTGAGGATGGCTGTGGTGTCTTTCAGGACAGCCCTGATCTTTGTTGTGAGTGTGACTTCTCAGCTCTAGCATAGAACCCTCATCCCATCAGCACAGCTTCTCCACCCACCCCTGGCATGGACTTTCTGGCTTCCAATGCTGATGTTTGGGCCTTCCTAGCATGGATCTGTAAAAGAGACTGGCATGAGTCCTTGTGGGTTCTCAACGCCAATTGGACTCGGGGAGGCATTGTCATGAGCTCTGGGTCTTCACCTGGACTCATGTGGGACATTGCTGTGGGATTTAGGCCCTTGACTAAATATTCTATATCTTTGGTGTTGCACAGAGATTTCCTGCATTTTCTTGTGTTAACTCCCGGTGACCATTATAAAAATAATATTATAAACCCCATGTCCGGATTCTAATTGTTCTTTGTGTACAACCCCTGTCCACAACATGTACTTCTTTGTGTATCTTGTTCTGGTCCCTACTGCGTGCTGGGACTGTCCTTCCATAACCCTAAGGTCAAACTTCTGTTTTCACTGAAAGGATAAGTATGTCCTTTGGAGAATTTAGTTTTCAAAAATGTTTTATTTCTATAGTTTTAGATCTAAAGCAAACTTACCAAGTTAGTCCCAGGTTCTCAGGTGCCGTCTACCTATTTCCTTTACTGTTGACCTCTTCTGTGTTGGTGTGGCTTATTAACTGTAGTCAGTGGATCAGTTCTGACAGATGACTGCTAACTCAAGGCCATGCCTTTTCTGGACTTCTTTAGTTTTTCCTCCTGTTCCTTTCCTACTGAGGACCCCAGTCAGGGTAGCGCAGGTCATTTACTGGTCTTGTCTCCTTAGAGCTCCTGACTGTGAGCCCGTAGTTTCTGGAACTTGAGTTTTGGTGACTGTGCCAGCCCTGAGGAGAACTGAGGAGATTGATTCATCCAGGACTATGCTTCCCCCACACCCAGGGCACAGAGACCCTCTCTGCTCGCTGCAGTCACAGCTCTGTGTGGAGCTGGCTTTGGCAGCTGTCTGGCTCTTTGCCAGCTGCCGGTCCGGCTTCCCTCGGCCCCCAGGTATTCCAGTCTCATCCTAGAGCCTGTTTCCTGGTAAACCGATCTCTCACACCCAGAGGGGCCCCAAGTGTGTATAAACTTACAGCCAGTCTCATCGGTCTTACACTTTGCTCACAGTGATAGTAGGGAACAGTATGATTTAGGTAAACAGGGACTGGGACCTGTGAGACAGAAGGGGAGATCAATGGGGAACGGGCTTCGCAGTCCTCTGAGTCCTACAAACGTGAACAAAATATCGTGGAAGCCACTCAGGTGACATTTAGAGAACTGAAAAGAGAGAGTACTCATGGTACGCTGTGTGCTGAAGATTATCACAGCAGGAAGGAAATGCCCAGTTTCACACCACCCTGAGCACGGAGCCGGTCGGCCCACAGAGTCTCAACAGGGTCTTGGGTCCCTGAAGTCTCACTGGGCCTCAATCTGCAATGCAGGGGACAAGAGAGAGCCTGGCAGATGGATTTTCTCTTCTGCCTTACAGAGCAGGTGCTGCGGGGTGGGGAGCTGAACAGGGGGAATCTCTGAAGCTTCTGCCTTGTTTGTAGCAGCTGGGGTGACGTCATGGTTGCTGGTGCTCTGCTTCCTTGGAGTGGGGTGCAAGTTGGCCCCACCCTGTGCCTGGCCTTCTGGGCTTTTCTCTGGGGAGTGGTTTTCCTCTCACACTCAGCACGGGATTGTCTTCTCTACAATCTCACTGCCCTCCTGGGTACCTGTAATTCTCCTGTCTTTAATGGCCCACTGTGCTCCCAGCAGTGCAATCCAGTGGTCGGTCAGGCACATTGTGTGGCTGGACCACCTGGAGTGTCTGTCCTCCGCATCACTGAAGTCCAGCCCTGTGCCAGTCGTGGCCCGGAACAGTCACTCAGCAAATGTGTTGATTGATGGAGTGAGTTTCGAGCTGGCCGCTGAATATCTAAGATCTTTTTTCACATCTGTTGCGGCGGAATGGAAAGTCTCACCTTACTTTTCCCACTGTCTACGTGAAAGTATTTCACTATTTAGAAGAAGCAGGTGTGTAGAAAATTGGTTGTGTCATATAAAACATGAAATCGTCATTATTTGATTTCAAAGAGTGCCAAGGCTGTTATGCGTCCTGGGCGGAGCAGGGGACCCATCTGTGGCACACCTGGAAGATACTGGGGTTCTCAGCATCCCCATCCTGTGCCTGGCAGCTAAGTGTGTCCCACTGCGCCCCCTTGCAAGGGGAGTGTGGTGCCCTGTGAGCTGGGAGGCAGTTCTGGAACCAGCAGAACTTGAGAACACACTAGCATCTCTTTAGAAATGAAGAACTCCAGGCCCCGGTGCAGACCTGAGGCAGAGTTCACTGTCACAGGGTCCCTGGTGAGTTGCACAGTAGGACTGGCGAGGCACTGTTGTGAGGCTTTGGAAACCCGGCACTTTAAGTCAGCTGGTCCTTCATGCACTGGGCAGCTGTTCACAAGTCTGAAGGCAGAATCCAGATGATTCCTGGGCTGAACTTTCCCAGAATGGTTCTGGGATGGGAACCCCCCCGTCCCTTGCTCCTTAGCATGGTTTGAATGCAGCTGGCAGTCAGCACTGCTGGGTGACTGAAGGCAGCGGTGGGCTGCGGGCTGCGGGCTGTGGCTCCTTCTGCCATGGTGGGAGGCCCCAGGAGCAGGGAGGGACAGGGAACATGATTGTTTATGTGTCCAAGGCGCAGGTCACACAAACAGGATGACGCCCTTCATCTCACCCTGGGAGTCTGTCTTCTGCAACTCATGGCTTTTCCCTCTCTTTTCTATCCTTTGCAGACAGCTCTTTAAACTCACTCTTCTTAAACGCAGCTGGGTGCAGTGGCGCACATCTGTCATCTCAGCACTTGGGAGGCAGAGGCAGGAGGATCGTTGTGAGTTCCAGACCAGCCTGGGCTATGAAGTGAGCCCAAGACCAGCCTGAACTGAATAGTGAAACCCTGTCTCGAACGACAAAACAAAGCAAACTAAATGCACCACACGCTCCATGGAGCAGCACGACAGGATTAGAATGTAAGCTTTTGGAGAGAAAGGCTAAAATCCTGCTTCTTAAAAATCTCTAGTTTAGTCCATACTCAACAGAGGAAGTATACTTCACAGGTTTGTTGACTGTACAAGTGAGTTAATGGGCCGGCCACATGGTTGCAAGATCTTGGTCACCATCATTTCAAAAGGGCGCCTAAAGTGTGATCATCCCTGACACATGTGGCATTGCTAGCCGGCCAGCTATTGTATGGGCTGCTGAGGAGGATCGGGCTCACTCAGTCCCCCCATTTAGACTTGGTATCCTGGTGAGCTCAGCCCCACTGTGACAGGGAATAGTAACACCATCCTTGGGACTCGCTGTGGACAATGCCCGGGAAGACCTCGGCAAAGTGTGTGTAGCTGATTGACTAGGACCTGGCGGGGGCACGCCCCTCCCTCAGCTCCTTTCCCTGAGTGTGGCCAGCAGAGCGGTGCACCCAGAGTGGATGGTGCGGCATCCCGGTCCTGGAGCGGTGAGGCAGAGCGTGACATTTTCTGGTATTGGAGGTAATAATGGGCAGAGACGGAGGGAGGGGAGAACAGGCTGCTCTTCACCATGGCAACAGTAAGTGCACTTAGTCCACAAACAGAAGAAGGCGCAGTGTCCATTTGGCCCCTGTTCCTGTCTCCCCTCACCCCCGAGTCCTCCTATGTTCCGTGTAGAGGCTCAGAGGACAGCAGCCGTCACCTTGCAATGACATCAGTCGCTTTTCTCTATGCCCAAGCCATGCAGGGGCGCGCCCGAATCTGTGGTAGTGTATCATTTAAAAATAAATCAAGGACTTCTCTAAAAGCTTGAAGAATAGCCCGAACCTCTTTTGTCCAGCAAGAAAGCATGACCGGCCTCTTCCAAAATTTGCATCTTTATTTCAGGCAATAAATTTGCAAGCAGGAATCTAGGTAAAGCCCCCTCGGCCCTCACCAATTCACTGTCCTTAGGAAACTGTGTGGTTCACTCATCTCCTCCTGGTGGTCATCAAGGCTCTGACGGAGAAGCACTAAGTGGTCCCGGTCTAAGGGCAAACTGACGAGGGCTGGAGCCACCACACCCTCCTGCTGTGGAGAGCGCAAAGGGTGCTTCTTCCTGAGCAAAACGCCCTGAGGGTGCTGCCGCTGCTGGAAAAAGGAAAACTATTAAATGCCTTGGACCATGAAACAGAGGCGTGGAGAGGAAATGGTAGGGAGGGAAGTGGGGGAGATAGGTAGCTAACCACCTGCACAAAACACAACTCTCCTCAGGGCGTTGGGTGGGTCCACAGGTTTCTTCTCTTTTTGGAGAGAAGATGAAAATTGACAGAAATGTGGAGACTCATTTAACACATTTCCCCAATAACCCCAAATTAGTCACATGCGCTGTAGGATGGGTTGGAGTAAGTAGATAAGGCAAGAACCTAAAAATAAACCAGTTTCTGATACAAATATCAACTCCTCCGTTTGAGTGCTGCTGGGGATTTGAACCCAAGGCTGTGCAAGTGTGAAGTAACTGCTTTGCCTCTGGCTGCATCCCTGGCCCTGTTTATCTGCTCTGTGACTCCAGATGAGGTACTGGATGTCTCGAGATTCCGGCTGCACCAGGACAGGGAGGATAATAAATTCTACCCCAGAGAGGTGCTATCAGGTTATGTGTGCAAAGCCCACAGGTAGGCTTAAAAAAAAAACAAAAAAAACAAAAAAATTACATTTCCAAGTGACCGCCACTGTGGCTTGTATCTGCAGGACCCCTTTTTCCAGCCTTCTGACATCATCCTGTCTTTCTTGTCTGTAGTCCGAGAGGTTTGCAAAACATTTTTATGAAGCTTCCATGACTTACTCTACGTGGTGCATGGCTCACTCCCCACCTCCCAGGGAAAGGTACGGCTCTGTGTCATAGCATAGCATGGATACACCCATGACTGGACCCAAATAACACCTCCTTATAAAATCATGTCTTCCAGTATAGTCTTTTCCTTCCCACTTCCTGAAGCTTTTCCCTCCACAATTTTGCTCTTTTTCTGCCCCCTCTAACTACCTTCCCTTCCCCTTTCTGCATATTGAAAGCCTTATTCTTTTAACTCCAGTTCCAATGATAGGTTCCCCATGATGTTTTCCTTAATCTTTTAGGCAGGAAGTGATCCCTCCCTTGACTTAGAAATTGCCTAATAATTCATCATGTATTAACAGTATATTCCTCTACATTTGTATGATGTCCGGCCCTTGGGCACGAGGCCGTCATTGAAGCTCCTCAGGGCAGCTGACAGTGCCAACCACCACATCCAAAGCCCTCCTCGGGCTTTGCAAATACTCTGCTTTTCTCGCTGTCCCCTTGGCTTCTTCTCAGGGCTACTCACCTCCTAGGCCTTCAGTGAGAAAGTGCTGCCCATTGAGGGACTTCGGACAGCACCACTGGAGGGTGGAGGCCCACATGTGGTGCTGGGGCGCCAGTGTGCTTGAAGCATCTCTCGGGCACCCCTCCCCACCTCTCCTGGCCGCAGTGTCCCTGGTTCCAAGGCCTGTGGTTGCAGGGCTCCAGCCTGGCCATCCCGTGGTCAGCCTGGATGCGCTGCCTAGGGTGTGATCCTGCTGCACCTGTTTCTGTTAGGGCTCCTGTCACGCTGGTTTCAGGCCCCCCCACGTCTCACTCGGAGTCCATCTGCATAGACCCTGGTCTAAAACCCAGTCCTGTTCCTCGAACCAGGGTTTAGGACTTGAACCCATATCTTTGTGGAAGTAGTGGGGTTCCAATTTCTTCATTCTCCTTTCAGATTAGGGTTCTTCACAGTGGTTTTCTTGGCTTTCTTCTCTCCATAGGCATTTAATTAAAAAAAAAAAAAAGGGACCGAAACAAGTGTTGTACTGGCAAATACAGGGATCTGTAAATCAGTTATAATAAATGCAAAGGCCAAACAAGCTATCAGAGATGCATCTTTGTGACATACTGTCCTGGAATATGGTTAATTTCCTTTAAAACCATGCTTGAGGTGATAGGGATTTTTTCTTTGTTGTTGAGTCAGGGTCTCGTTCTGTAGTTCAGGCTGACTTTGAGTTCACTTTGTAGTCCAGACTGGCCTTACACTCACAGTGATCCTTTTGCCTCAGCCTCCCCACATGCTGGGATGTCAGGCATGCACCACCATGCCCGGCAGATGGCAGGTTCTTTAAACAATTTGACGAATTTTACTTTGACAGGGTCACAAGGCTGAGAGTCCGTAGTGATAAGCACTGATCCTGCAGAGGTTTTTCCACACAGATACACAGTGGCTGCACCTTACAGGACACGGAAATGATCGTCCAGCAGAAGAGCCATCCTCAAGGCCGGCTGGGAGCGCTGGAGTGAGAAGGTGCCTGAGGCTGGGAAGGTGCTTGGAGGAGGGGCCTCGAGGAGGAGGGGGACAGTTTCACGCGTGGTGCGGCCAATGGGCGGGTGACTGCTGTCTTTGTGAAGGGAGCAGGTCTGAACATACGCAGACCCCTGCAATGTGCAGGGATGCTGAGACTGGCTGTCTGAAAGCCAAGAAGACTACTGAAGCAGACATGGGGGTCTGCTTTACATCTGTAATCTCGACGCTCTGGAAGGCTGAGGCAGGAGGATCCCAAATTTGAGCCTAGTCTAGGCTGCTTAGCAAGACCACGTCTAGAAAGAAACACTGAGAATGCAGCTCGGTGCAAAGGTCCGGGGTTCCGTCCTCAGTACTGAGAAAAGTCCTGCGGATGCATGGGAACTCAGCCTCCAGGCTGCTGTGGGAACTCAGAGTCTTTAAAGTCAGTTGACTGGACAGTCACCGGGGGGTCCCAACGTTACTCTGGGTACACCTGAGGTTTTCAGGAGAAGAGAAAGCCAACAGCAGTAAGCAGGGAACCTGTGGGCATTCAGAGCTATGGGGAAAAACAAGCGGGACCGATTGTTACACGCAAGGCCTCATGGTGATGGTGACATGCAGCAAACACGAGTGGGATGGGAGGAGGGACCTGAGTCCCAGGGCCCAGGATGCAGGCGCAGGAAGTGGCCAGGGCCAAGTCCCTGAGGGGCACCGCCTGGCCTGCTCCGACCTGGCAGAAGCAAGCCCGTGAGGCCGGGGCAGGAGGGTAACGGGTCATAGAGACATAGCCCATGACCACGGGGGCTGGGGACTCGCGTGGAGAGGAAGTTGGCCTCCAGGAGGGGCTTAGCCTGGAAAGGAACGGAGGAGTAGACAGAGGAGGGGTGGATGGAGGAGGGAAGGCGGGAGAGGAGAGAGAATAATAAATACTTCCCGAACAGCGGGGATGGGGGGCAGGCGACACTCGGGGACTCTACAGCACAGGGTGAGCCTGGATACATGCCCCCTGTGTGCCTGTGGGCACTGTGGGGCGATCCTTTCCCCAAGGCTCCATGTGGAAAGAAGGAAAAGAGTGACAAAGGGGTGACCCTGGTGACACCAGTCCAGCAGCTGACTGAGGTCAGTGTTGACAGTGGCAAGTTTGGGGATAGCGGGGGCCCTTGGGTGAGGTAAAGCAAATGGCACTTTGCCTCTTGGTGCCCCGCAACCCTGGCATAGAGCCACGTCTAATCAGGAGGAGGATGTTATTGAGCCATAGCTGAGAGCCAATCTCCTAAATACCTGGCCAGCACCCCCAAGCTGTGCAGGCCCCCAAAACAAGAAAGTGCTGAGAGTGTCAAAGCTCAGAGCAACCAAGGAGACTCGCAGAGTCATGGAAGAGATCCTGGGGAGGAAAAGAACATGTGCAGGACACCGAGGAATCTGAGGAAAGCACGACTTCAGCCAGCAGTCACATGGAGGTGCTGGCTTCTGGCTTGTGACCAACACGCCGAGCTAGTGTAGGGTGTCAGTAAGAGACTGGGGTGGAGGACACAGGAAACCACACCCCACTGTCCCCGCCCTGTCTATCTAAATTTTTTCTTTTTTTTCTCTTTGGGTCTTTGTGAGACAGGGTCTTGCTATACAGTTCAGGCTGGACTCGAGCTCACTTTGTGGCCCAGGCTAGTCTCGAATGCACAAGGATCCTCCTGCCTCAGCCTCCTGGGTGCTGGGATGACAGGTGTGAGACACTGTGCCTGGCTATCTAAAATTTCTAAAAGGAAAGTGGATTGAAAATCCCCATGCATCTCCCTGCAGCAGCATGGGGATGGGGGGCAGGAGGGGTCCTGCCCCGTGGAGGCCGTCACCTTGTGACACCCTTGATTCACACACGATGTTCTGAACCAAACGGAAGCATGGAGTGTTTCTGTTTTCTCCCTGTGTGAAGCTGAATTTCTCATAACGAGCAAGATAAAAATAACGCCCTGGAACAAGCTGCCCATTTCAGTACCACTTGGTGTCACACTGCTGCATACAGAGCCACTAATTGACAGATGTACCAAGTGTGTAATTATGAGCAATAGTGGATTAAAATTTCTCCTGCAATTAAGATGAAAATAATCAAGTGCCCCACCCCCAGCACGAGCGTGGCAGGGGCCCCCACCTTTGGCTCCTCGCTGTGTTTCCATGGGGTGGCAGAGATGGTTCCATGGTCAGCTGTCCTCGTTCTGTCCTCATCGTGGTCCTGGTGGTGGCTGCATTTGCTATTGGTCAGCTCCTGTCACTGCCAGCTATCACCTGGCCCTGGACATACCAGCCCCTTCCTCCCACACCCCACTAGCAAGGAGGAATGGCGGTTTCTGTGTTGTAAGGTCCTGGGAAACTCACCGTCTCTTATGAATGTAGTCTTTAAGCTTTCTCCATGCTGAGTAAAATGTCTCTTTACTGAGATATTTTTAGTTTAGCCCTTTGAGGATGCCACCTGGTTCCTGTCCGAATTCTTCTTTTTTTTAATTTTATTTAAGGAGAAAAAGAAAAAAAAGGTACAAGTTGTACAGAATTTCAGAAAAAAATAAACAGTAGGAAATCACTAGTTAATGGGTTACATACTGTCATCCTAGAAATATTTGTTCAAGTTACAAAATTAAAGCATATAAAGTGGACATTCAAACAGTGACACTGCAACAGTTCTGTTCAATGATCCACTGAACAGAACATCCAAAACTCAGTAATATCATTGTCTATCTTATACACTTAAGTATACATGCAGTTATATCATTTAGAGCACTTTGTTTTCCTCTCTTTTGTACAATGACTATTACACTTTTTGGGTTTTATTACTCCCACAGTTCTTATTACTGTTTTGGAAGAAAGTAAAACCAAATGTGACATAACAGAACAGAGTCAGTCAAATCAAAAGGGCGGACATAATAGATAATGTAAAAACATAATACAAGGTGATCAACAATGGTTACCATAATGCCTCCCACTATTACCAATAGAATTGCCTATATCATCAGTTATAATAAAATTGAACAAAACAGTAAAGAACGAAACCAACAGAACCAAAACATTGGAGACATTACAGGTCTTCAAAAGTAGATAATAGTCAACCAGAATGGGCATCATAATGAATCCCACTATCGTCACAGCTGTTGCCTAAACTTTCGAACCTGGTACAAGCAAAACAGAATAGAGGAACATCAGTCAAAACAAGATGGTGAGAGCAATACAGGGCTTCAAATCAAGTTAATAGAAAATCAAAGTGGGTTACTATAATATATCCTGCTTTTTAAAATTTATTTTCCCTTAATTAAAAGGATAAAAATAAAAAAGTAAATAATAAAATGGAGACTGAGATAAAAGAGGGCATAACAACAAAACAGCGCAGATCAAAACATAACCATTTAAGCAAAATAGTGTTTCACCACAAGATAATCCCGACATAAAAGTAGTTACCATATTGTCTCTTTCCTTGAAATCTTTGAGTATAACTTCGTATACTGTAGCATCAAATATATCAAAACAGTGTAAAACCATTCAAGAGAATGACAGGATTACAGGGTATTTAGAATCAACTATCAGAAAATGAACAATGGTTTCTGTATAATCTCCTTGTCTATAAAAGTTTTTGTTTATACTATCACATATAATAAAATCCAGTAAGGTACAACATGTTAAGACCTATGGAGACAGAAGAACAAAAGCTTGTTGGGACTTCAAAACAAGATGATATTAAATCAGCATTACCCATTATGACGTCGTTTTCTCCAAAATAGCTGTTCCTATCATCCAATCTTCTCTGCCTCATTTCTGTTGAGCTCTTTTTCTGTCATTAGTTGTCAGTTTGTCTTCTTCATTTTGTTTTCTGCTCCATTCATTGTGGCCTCTCTGCCATTATTTCTGGATTCTTCGTATTTTTCTTTTTTAGTATATCCTGCAGTATTCTCTGTAGAGTTGAATTGGTGGTTGCATATTCCCCTAGTTCCTCTTTATCCTGGAAGCACCTTGTTTTTCCATCAATTTCCAGGGATAGTTGTGCAGGATATATCAATCTTGGTTGGAGCTTATTGTCTTTCAAAGCTTGAATTATTTCCCCCCACGCTCTTCGTGATTTGATGGTTTGTGCCGAGAAGTCTGCTGTAATTCTGATGGGTGTTCCCTTGTAAGTGATCTGTTTCTTGTCTCTGACAGCTTTAATCTTCTGTTCTTATATTGGATTTCTGGTATTTTGATTATTATATGCCTGGGTGTAGCTCTGTTTGGGTTGTAGGTGGCTGGGGTCCTGTATGCTTCATACATCTGAGTATCTTTACCTTTTGCTAAATTAGGAAAATTCTCCTGGATTATTTCTGCGAGTAGCTTTTGTAGTTCATTTGTTTGTGTCCTTACCTCTTCTTTTATGTTCTTTATTCTTAAGTTATAGATCCTCTTATCATCTTCTAGTCTTTGTATTATTGCTGTTTGTTTCTTTGTTATTTTTAAGAAGTTTTTCATTTCATGCTCCCATATTACAAATCTGCCCTCCAGTTCAGATAATCTATCCTTAGTTTCTTTCAAGCTGTTATGCCAGCTTGCAATAGAGTTTTTAGTTTCCTGGTAATCTCTTTGAAACTGCTTCACATATTCTATGTTTTCTTTATTTTCTCCATCAAACAATTCTGCCCTTTTTTTCTGTTCGTCCATTCCACCATCTGTTTTTTCTTGGGTAGTGCTTAGCATTCCTCTAACTATTCTGCTTATGTCATGCTTCAGGTCATTAATAACTTCATTCCTGAACTCGTCTATGAGGCTCTGGAGATAGCGCTTTATGTCTATTGGTGCTGTGTCTGCTATTGCCTCTTTCTCAGGATTGGGGGCCGAGGAGCCTTCTTGTTGCTCCCTCTTCCCATATTCTTTGTTCCTTAAATACAAGCGTATATAGGAGGCCCAGCTTCCTTCCCTGTCGGCCACAGTCTGAATTGCGCCAGCTAGGTGTTCCTGCCCATCCCAGCACACCAGGGAGTTACGGACCGGGCAGCCTATGTGGGCCCCGTCCCTCCAGGTCAACCTACCGAAGGCTTCACCACTAGGGTGCACCTCCAGGCACTGGGACCTGGGTTGTGCTAGCCTACTGGGTCTCAACCAGCAGCATCACATAGCCTAGGCACTGCTCACCAGTCCCACTTGAGAGGGGGATATGTGACTGAGGTCACTACAGCACCCTGTTCCAGCAAGTCTGCCCGTTCCCAAAATGTCCTCTGTTGGAGCCTCCTAGACCGTGGAAGAGTCCCAGTTTCCCTCACTCACTGCAAGTCGATGCACGGCTCCTCGCCCCACGTCCCACTCTCAACTCCGTTCACCGATTCCCATTCTCAGAGCTTTTGCATGTCTTTCTCCCTGCCGAGCCAATTCAGACACAGCAGTGGTGGCAGGAAACCCAAATCGTGTCTTCCAATGGTGTGGGCTCCAGCTTCCACGCTGAGGCTTTATCTGTTCCTGTTATAGCACCAGGATTGCATTCCCGTTGGTTTCTCTCAGCCCAGTTCGTTCTTGGGACAGCAGGGTATATCTCTTCTTGCTAAGGATTCCTCACTCCGCACCATTTCTGGATTCTAAGCTGGGTCTCTCATGGAGCCTCGGTAGCTGTTGCTATCTGTCCGCCATGTTCTCCCGGCTCCTGTCCAAATTCTGATGGGTATGATTACTATATATATAGTTGTCAACTTTCTGTCCCTGGGAATCATGACAATCATACCTCACCTCCCGTTTAGGATTAAATAATGTTCTGGTTATTACTATTATTATTCAGCCTGAAGAATGTGTCTGTGTGTGAAATGATGCTGACCCTAAACATTATTGTTCCTGAGTCCTTATTTGGCAATAGGAAGAGTTGGCAAATCTGTACTGTTTCTCCATCTCTGAAATTTCACTTTTGAAATACAGCGTCTGGGGACCATTGATGATCTGAACCAGAGCTTGGCTTTGAATAGTGAGGGGAACTCAGCTGCAATTTATTTTACCACAAGAATCTTACAAATCTGGTGAAGCTGCCAGGGGTGTTCGAGTCTGGTTCCATTGTTTGCACAACTTCTTGTCCTGCTTGTGGTAAAGAGGAAATGGGTCTAAGGGGAAATGGAAGAGGTTGTTTCCTGCTCATTGCCAGGTGTTATAGTGTGTTCTGTGTCTCAAAACCAGACAGCAGGGTTCTATTTCATAGGAGAATGGCTGGGCCGGGGGCTAAGGGGAAGGGTTGGTGAGTTCATCTGTGTTTTTGGCAAGAAGTAAAAAGGATTTATCAGTGCAGTGATGGCCATGACAAAAATTCCACCTTCCCAGATCCAGTAGCATCTGCATGGGTACGACTCCAAAATCTGTTTTATTACGCACACTTACAGGAGTCATTTATAGATGACTGTATTGCTAAGCAACACACCTTGGGCCTCTGTGCTAACTAACTGGGTGTTTAAGTGGAATTGGTCTCCTAATAAGCACATCAGTCTGTAACTGAGTGGAAAACTGGGAAGCCGCCTCTGCCTGGCTCAGGAGAAGGGGAGCTGCATGATCATCAGGGCTCGGTCTCCTCGACTCCACATCTCTTCTGTGCTGCGCCTGGACCTCCTCCTTTGTGGTGTGCATCGTGTTGGATTTTGCTTGTGAAGGCAGCCACACGTCTCCTCCTAGTTTGCATGGGCTTAGAATCACTGTCCTGTTTTATTCTCCTTACTTTTTCCTCTGTGGTTAGCTTAAGACAAGACACAAAGCCGCGTCTCAGAATCCCATTCTTTCCTTATGCTCTTTGAAAGGACAGTGGTGGAAGGGAATGAACAGCTTTGTCACAGAGGGGGCTTTTTATAATTACAGCGCAAACGCCAGGCCTCTTGTCCTTCTGTACACCATCAAAGAAGAATCAGCAGACTTGAGAATCTCCTTCCTGTCTCTTTCTGCTGCTCAAACTAAATAAGGGAAACTCTGAGCCCTGATTTCTTTCTTATCTGGTGGTGGAAGCCAGGTGATGGAAGGCTCAAGAATGATCACAGGGTTTTCCTCCACGTGGAGAGAATGTACTCTGAGAGCTGGGCCGGTCACGGTGGGCTGGGGGCTCCTGCCTGTGCTCCCAGCCACGCCTGCTTCACGCCATGGCAGTGACCCCTTTCGGGCTAAGCTCCTGTGCTGGGCCACTCAGGAGGGTGCCAGGGACAGAAGTGTAGAGAGAATAAGGGTGACAGGCCCAGGCGTAGGGTGCTTCTGCGACTCGCTTTTCCCTCTGGTGGCCTCTGCTCTTCCCGTTTGGTCCTGTGTCCTCCTGGAAGAGTGGGTCGTTATCACCCTGTGTGTCTGGCCCAGCATTTTTGCTTTTACCCTGTCATCCTCTTCTGCTCCTTTGTCTTTGTCCCTCTGCCACAGGAGATCCTGATGTACACCGTGTTTGGAGCCTCAGAACTGAGGCTGCAGCATCCTGCTCGGAGGGGCACAGGGAGCCCAGGCAGCCAGGGCCAGGGGCTTCGTCCAGGAGACAGCTCTGCCCCAGCAAGCACGCAGTGGGTGAAAGAGTTTTGCCCAGGACATTATGATGGTGGAAGGCCAAAGTGGGATGTTCACCCTGAGGTCACTTTCTCCTTCCCTTATTACAGCTTCCTTTTTCCTCTCCCAGCATGCACGAAGAAAATTCCAGCCAAATCCTTGTTGTCATCAATGCCCACCCTGAGCACCACCCCGTCAGAGGTTACAGATGTTCCATACCCCATATTCCGGTTGAAGGAGACAGCCCTATGAGTTGTGTGCTCCTTCCCACATCCTCAGCTTAATAAACCTGTTCATTTTGTACTTTTGCTTCTCAGCGGGTGCTTGTGTCTATCAGCATTTCGCACTCAGTAGGGCCAACCTGTCTGGGATCACAAGTTCACAAGGGCTAATTCTGCATGCTTCCCTGAGGGATAAATGGAGTTTTGGGATTGTAGGATCACCCTTTGGAGACTTCCCATTAGCTCCTGGCATGGGCCATCCTCTCCCACCCACTAAGACTAAATGAGTCTGCTAAAATGAAGAACACCACTCCAGAGCAAGGTCTTCTTAGCATAAGATCATCTCTGCCCCCCTAAGTCACCCTAGGGCTACCCGCTGCCTTCTGTGTCAGAGACTCTGAATCTTCTGCCAACCTGGAATCTCCTGCTAGGCCTTTCTGTCACTGCACACACCCACTGCATCGCACACACCCATAAAGAGCGGCCGGTTTGGAGGATCTGAGTCTCTGCCCATCCTGAGGCACTGCCCACCTAGCCGCCTCCATGCATTACTAAATTTCTCTATTTCTCATTTCATCCTTCACTGAACCCCTCACACAGGCAGCTGGGGATTGTGGCCAGGTCCCTGTTACCAGCCTGAAACGGGACCGAAGACTCTGGAGCATCCAGGCCTGATCCTTGGCAGGAAGGGGTGAGCCTGAGCAGAATCCACAGCCGGAGGCAGACACAGCAGTCCTGGGCGCCCTGCAGCTTGGCATGGTGTGGAGCAGCGTGTGGGAACAGCGTGTGCCAGGGCCGGGATCCCGAGCAGCTTCACAGAGCTCCAGCGGCGTTCGGCAAGGCGTTCGGCAAGGCGAGGATGCAGGAGAAAATCTGGAGGTGCACATGGGGCTTAGGAAGCCTGGCCAGGGCACTCAGGGCCCACAGCGTGAGGACCGCACCTCTCTGGGTCTTCAGAAAGGCCAGGAGCAAATGAGCAGTCTTTGATCATCCAAGACCTCTGGCAAGGAACCACACAGAGAGCAAGGCTCGCAGGACAGACAGACAGAGGAGCCAGACAGATGCCAAGTCTGACCGGTGACCGAGGGGCAGAGCCTTGGTTATCCTGGCCTGGTGCTTTCCCTCCCCGCTGGTCCCTGCCGGGGCCTTAGATGTGAACAGGGAGAAGAGGAAGGAGAGGAAGGAGGAGCCACCTCTGAATTACTTACCACAGCGGAGGCTGTCTCGTTTGGAGAACATAGAACCACATGCGGTGTGCAAATTAGTTCAGGGTACATGTGTGTGCGCGCATGCATGTGCAGAGCATCAGGAAAATCAGAGCCCCAGGCCTCCTCCTTCGATGGGCCTGGGGTCTGAAGTGCATTTCCACGAAAACTTCTCTGATCTGTGTGGCTCTGAAATGATTTTATTCCAGCCAACGCTTTACGTGCAGCAGCCCTGGTAATGCTAGGGAGTAATTTCCTGTGTTTGCTCTCTTGAGATTCTCTCAGGGTATTCTTTTGGGTGCAAGGAAAGAATTAATTTGGCTACTATGTAAAATTTAGAAGATTTTAAAGAATCCTTTCTTATCCCCCAGTGTCTATTTCCAATAAATAGAGAAATGAATAAGAGATATAAGGCTATATCATGAAGTACTGAAAACAGGTTAACCAAAATTCCTTGAGGAAAATCACTATTTTGGTCCTGGTATTAACATTAAGCTTTGAGGGTAAATAATTTTTTGTCCTTGGCACAGAATTGTAAACAAACAACCTGACCAGCTAGTCTTTCAACCCGGACAGCTTTGGATCCCAGTGTAGACAGCTGTGGTGAGTGTGCTGCCCAGATGTTGGGGTAACAGGGTTTTCCCACACCTGCCGGCAGCGTCCCCAAGCTCAGGACAGGCCTTCTCACAGGTCAGGGTCTCAGGAACGGGGAGACAGCACCCCAGGGCAGCATCTAAATGACTTTAGTCCAAAGGACGAATTCCTTAAGGACATCTAATCTTGCACAGATATTTTCAAATAACTTTTTTCATGACTACAAGAGTAACATATAACTTGGGAAGGTAAAAAATAACAAAGCAAATTATTCATCCATTATTCTATAATCCGATGGCTATATGGCTAATGTGTTGGTGGTATATCTCTTTTTTTCTCTCTCTGTGCCTATATAGTTTAAATGTTGAGATTATATGATATATATTTTCTATATACTCTATGGAAATTTAGAATATAATCTCTCTTTGGTATGTGAATTTTGTTTTTATTTTTTATTTTCTTGTTTTTTGAGGCAGAGTTTCACTTGGTAATACAGGCTGACTCTGAATTCATTTTGTAGCCCAGGCTGGCCTCAGACTCGACAGTAATGGGATTACAGGTGTGCACCTCCATGCCTGCTTGTGCAATTGAAATAGTACTAGTAAGTGTATCATCCTTGTGAAGTACATTCATGGTTTATGTCAGATACTGCCCCCCCTCCCCGCAACTCTCATGCAATCATGGACTCAGCTGAGTCTAGTGTTTGTGATTGGTTCATTAGACAATGAACTGGGATTGGTGGTGTCAGTGCTGTACCTGCCCAGGGGTGAAGCCAGCATACAGTGTAATGGAGAGAAGACGGTGTCTCCTTGCTGTTTGTAGCTGCCCTGCCATGCCACACTGCCTTGGAGCTAACTGAATATGGACTGAATCCCCAAGAATTGTAAGAAATAAACTTTTCCTTCCTTCATTTTTTTTTTGTCTTTTTCATTTTTACCGGTACCGGGGATTGAACTCACGACTGCCTGCTTTTAAGGCAGGTGCTTATGCCGCTGAGCTAAATCCCCAGCCCCCATTCCTTCATTTTTGGCATCAGGTATTTTGTCTCAACAATGAGAGAAAAGTAACCAAAACGAGTACTATGTGTAAAATAAAGCATTTTTTTTTGTTTTGATGCTTCTGAATTATACAGATGGAGGCTGTAACATCTGCCTTTTATACTTTTATACAAATATTTTAGAGCATAAAGAAAAAAACAACAACATTAACAAGATTCAACCTTCACCCTTCGGCCATTTACAGAGATGTGCACATAACTAACGACCAGATGAGTTAGGTGGTCTTTCACAATAAAAAAGAAGATAAATTTCCAGATGCTGGTTGGCCACAGATGGTATAATTGCAGCTGCAGCTTGGAAGGTTCCAGAGAAGGATGGTGGGTGGGATTGCAAGGGGCAGATGACTGGGTGGTTTAGGATGGAGACAGGCAGCCAAGGAGCAGAGGAGGACTTCAGAATGGGGACAGCGTGACCCAAAGCAGGAGAAGGAAAAACGGCAGGGAAGAGGACTCAGGTTGATGGTGGGCAGCAAGTAGAGGAGGGGTCTGAACCCAGACCAGGGAAGTCTTTTTATCATCAAATCCTTCATCCAATCAGAAAGTATTTCTGCAACAACTCTAGGAGTCTACTGCTGTATGACGAGCTTTATAGGACTATGTCTTCCAGGACTATGTCTTTCAGGTCGATTCTGGCCTGAAAATAGTATTTTAGAGGGAAAGATTTTGAATAACATTAAAGAAAAGAGATTGTTAGTGCTTAAGATCATCACTTTTTTTTTTTTTTTTTTTTTTTTTTTTTTGGTACGAGGGATCAAACTCATGCTTGCCAGGCAGGCACTTATTTCGCTGAGCTAAATCTCCGGCTCCAGGATCGTCATATTTGGTTAGTTGAGATCAATTGTCCTTTTTTATTAAAAATATTGAAACTTAGCTTTCCCTCATTTGCCCTTCAGTTCCTTCCTGCAGTCCTCTTCTTTCGTGGTATTCTATTTGCCTTAACTCTGAGTCAGTGAAACCTTTGGAAAAATAGAATGTATTTTACTGATATCATTTTTTGCTTAGTGTGGAAAATTAATTTTAAGCTTTCATTAAATTGGCTTTTACATTATGTGTTCTGAAGCTTATCTTGTCAAATGCAGTTTGGTGTAGGCAGAGGTGGAAACTGCTCTTCACTGAAATTAGTGAGCCTGCTCATTACCCACCAATGGTGTGTTCAGTGACTCCCAAATAAAACACCTTTCCCTGCAGGGGTCTCCCCTCCTGTGTTTACTATGGTCTTAGAACCCATTATGTAATTAAACAGTTGTATTGTTTATCCAGCTAATGCAACTCAGTACAAGCCAACTTAAGAAGGCATTTATTCAAGCCCAAGAATACACGTGAATATTTATTGCTATTGATTGATTGATTTTTTTACCATAATAACTTTCAAATTTGGACCTTCAGTTTTATATTCTTAGATCTAAATATTCTGAACTCACTCTGTAAAGTCTCATTATGTATTCAGAGACCAAAGTTTTGCTGTTCCATCACCCTTTTCAGAGCGGTGTTAACAATGCAAAATCAAAACAAATGCCAAGTGTTGGGATCTTCACAGCCCAGCAGTCCCAAGTCACTTGCCTGAGTTTTAGTATCTGTGTAACCTCCCACGGCTTTAGGGGCTCGGGGTGTTGTCTTTTCACCTCCACCCGTTGGTTTCCTTTCACCTCTAACGGGGTGAGGAGCATAAAGCTGGTCAGAGCCCAGGAAGCTTCACTGAATGTCCCTGTAGTCATGGACACGGCCGTTCCTGCAGGGGATTGGTGCTCTGGCCTGATAGATCTTCCCACAGTCTGAGGGCACAGTAGGGCAGGTGCAACTGGAAGTCGTCAAGGTGCCTGGTGGTTCTCTGCTTAACAGAGCTGGTTGAAGTCAAGGCTTATGTAGCTATAGTTAATTAACAAGCTGTAATTTTCCTGTTTCAGAGTTGTCAGTTTGTCTGAACCACCTTGAGAATAAGGCACCTCGATATTTATCCTATCTATCTATCTATCTATCTATCTATCTATCTATCTATCTCTACCAATCTACCTATTTATCTGCTATGGTTCTGCATTGTGTTAAGCTGAGCAGTTTAGAAGCTGAACTAATTTCGAGACTCAGCAGGGAGCCAGGGTCCTTACTCTGTAAATATCCTCATCCTGTGCAAGAGGAGGGCACGGAGATTTTGTGAGTGCTACCCCTGCCCTAGGGGAGGGGGTGGCCTGCTTACAACACAAGGGAGGAAAAGAGGCTTGTTCTCTCCTTTTTGTTCTGGCTGCTTTTGCTGGTGCCACCATAAAGTGTTGCCCCTGTGCCATGCCACTCTTCCTTGGAGCCAGCTGATTATGGACTGAAACCTCCATAAACAGTGAGCTAAAGAAATCTTTTCTTCCTTCATTTTGGGTGTTGGGTATTTTGTCTCAGCAATGAGAGAAAAGTAACCAAGACACTATCAATCTATCTTCTATCTATTTATCATCTATCTATCATTTATTCATGTATCTATTATCTATCTAATCTATCATCTATCTATCTCTCATATATCAGCTATCTGTGTACCTATCATCTATCTAATTGATCTATTTATCATCTATCTCTCTATCTGTCAATCATCTTTATCATTCACAACAGGTGTAGGCAGAGTAAGTGAAGTGACCAGCAGCTTTGGAGGAGGAAAAGCTCATATTCTTTAGGAGGAGGCTCCTCTGGAGGCCAGGCAGCATTCACACTATGGAGCCCATTGCTAATACTCCAGATGGTCTTTGGGTCCACACTCTGAAGCCCTAGCTCCCCTCATAGATTATCCGGGGTGATGGGGGCCGCCCTCTCCCTCACTCCAGGCTACCCCCCACTCCACCCCCACCACCCCAGGCTGCCCGCAGCATTCCTGATGGGCAGCCACACACAGTTCCCTGAGGAGGAGGAGGAAGGGGAGTCACCTCAGCGGGTGGGCAGCCCACCATCAATGGCCGAGAAGATAAGAAGCTTTCCTTTAGATTTGTGTCTGGCCCCCTGTATTTCCCATCACTGTCATGAGTCATAGTTGCTTACTGGAGCCACATAGAAGAGTCTACCACTGGCCATCTTTCCAGTGTTTGAAGCTTCCTTTGAAAGTGACTTTCCTCCTGTTTTGTTTGGTGTTGTTATTAAAGGCAGTCTCAGCTCCCTAATCCTCTTTGTCCTGTACTGGAACCGAGCCCAGGGTGTCCCATACCCCAGGCGAGTGCTCTACCACTGAAATACATCTCCACCCTTTTTTATTTCTTACTTATTTTTTGCTGTTACCCAGGCTGGCTTTGAGCCTCTGCTTTCCTTGTCTGTCTCCCTAGGAGCTGGAGTCACAAGCATGCGCCTCCCTGTCCAGCTTTCTGCAGAGCTGTGTATTCCTTGGGCCTCTGTAGTCCTTAGAATTTTCTTCTTTTTCGGTGGGTGGTGTAATTGTGTTTGAAACGGAGCAGTTTTATTAGCCTACTTCCTGTCTATTGAATTTTGGGAACCTGATTGCTTTCTTTAATTTTGCAATTTTATGTGTTTTGTTTCAAGCTAGAAATTTTCTACTGATAAAAAAATTCAAACAACATTATAGCCTTTCCGTACATGTCAGAGGAATTTATTCTGGAAGAAAAAGATTTACCTGTAACATTTTTTCCTAGATAATCTCTATATGGGGGCTCTACTGGTAGGCTGGAAGGCTAAAAATCAAAGAGCCTGTTGTATAACTGAATACTTTGCCTTTTTAATTTTTCTGAGGCATTAGGAAAGAATTGGCTGGTCACTCCTATCACAATTCATTTTCCAGACAAGGGGTCTCCTAAATTTTGCACCTATTGGAAACAGATGTGCTAAAGACTCCACATAATCAGATCTAACAATTCTGTCTTATCTGCTTTTTCACATCACGTCATAAGCAGCAGGAAAGCAGGCTGCACCTCCAGCACTCCGGTTTGGAGATCTCAGCTGTCAGCCCAGCTCACTGTGTACCAGTCCCGTTCTCCATGTAACTGCAGGCATGGTCTGCTGAGTGTCTGCCACCAGGTGGAAAGCACTGTGCTTCCTTGAGCTTCTGTAACGTGATTCTCATTTCCTCCTGGGCTCTCACCCAGCAGCTGCCTGCAGGTCCATGTCTCACGGTGGTGTGGGTATGCTGCTATTCATTCGGGCAATGTTTTCTCTACCAGAGACACTCATGCCCATATTTCCACTAAGAAGTCGGTGGAAAACAAGACAGGCTTCTGCTGTGTTCTCCAGCGCTCTCCTGGTGCTACCCTGCTTGCTTCTGAAGTCGTAGCCACATTCTGGGTCTTGTGGTACCTGTGCTCCATTTCCAGCTACCAAAATTGGTCATGTTTTGGTGAGAGTGAGTTGGTGCAGGGGACGCTGGGCTCCTAAACCACAGCACTGACTGCAGAGAGGTTAGCGGGACTCTGTGTGGGACGAGACTCGGCCCTTGGGTGCAGATGTGGAATCTTCCTTTCCTTCCCCCCTCTCCTTCATGCCTCTCCCCAGCCTCCTATGCTCTTTCTTCCTTTTCTTTGAAGACTCAGCTCTGTTTCCAAGGCTTTCATCTGCCGGGGAGGCCTGATGGGACCAGGCGGGTCCAGGTTATCTAGGGCAACCTCTCCTATAGTCAACTGGCTATGGGCCTTGATCACATCTCTGAAACAAGACCTGTCTGTAACTCCCAGATTGGTGCATGCTGCCCGCATCTGGGGCTGTGCCCGGGGAAGTAAGTGGCAGACAGCACACCTATGGAATGTAACAACCCTGGGCTCAGTTCCCAGTACAAAGCGCAGGAGATTGGGGAACTAAGACTGCATTTTAGTGGCAACACCAAAGGACACAGGAGAAACCTGTGTTGGAAAGGAGACACAGCATGACAATGATTGTAATAATAATAATCATCATCATTATGACCATCAGCACAGGGTCTTCTGTCGTCCTCTCCAGCATCCAAGCTGCCTTCTCATGAGCTCGTCTCTTGTGGTCCCGTGGGTACTCAGGTACTCGGGGATTCATTCTCCGAGGTGTACCGGGAGTGACGGCAAAGAGTTCTACGTTATTGGCCGAGGATAATGGTCCTTCAGTTAGCAGTTACCACTGAGCAAATTGAAAACTCTTTCTCCATAAGACAAAGCTTCATGCACCTGAAGGATGCATTTCCTTTGGCTGGGAATGGCCTTAGGATTGTGTGAATACTGTGAATAGTCTCCCGCAGTGGAGTCCACTGAAATGATTAATCGCATTTTATCCCAATATTGTTTAGAATTAAGGTGTGGAATGGCACCCCAGAACCACAGTGCACCCTGATTTGGGTGTCTATTAGTCTTCTAGTCGTGTGGTTAAATAGCAGCTTCCTTCCCTAAATGTGTAAGTCCTCACCTAGGAGCCTGTGCATGGGAGCTTATTTGGAAAAAGAGATTTTGTAGATTCTGGGATGGATTTGAGATGAGATCATTTTGGGTCCTCAGAGTGGACACAAAACCCAAGGACAGCTGTCCTTACAATGCAGAGAAAACATGGACACTGAGGAAAAGGCACCCAGAGGCTGGAGGCTGGGATGGGAGTGTCCTGGCTTTAACCTAAACAAAGCTGGAAGCCCCAGAGGCTGGCGGAGGAATGGAGATGCTGCCAGTACTGGGAGGAAGTGCAGACCCCGGACACCAGGCCTTCTGGCCGCTCGGATGGGGGAGGACATGATCTCTGTGGTGTTAAGCATTAAGTTTGGGGCACTTTGTTACATTAGGACACTAATAAGCCAGTTCCAACCAGAGTCTCCGCTTTATTCTTGCCTCCACCCAGTGCAGACTTCTGTGTTTTTCAGATTTGGTGAAAACCAGGTTTGCATCTCTGGGTTTTTGGTGCTACAGATGCTGGACAAGTTCCTTGAAAGCCCACATGTGACATTTCTGAATACACTGGCTTCAACCAGTGGGCTGGAGATCCACGAGCTCTTCCAAAAAGTGCCACTGCCCTGAGATGAGGTCTCTTGTGGAGGTACAGGGGTTCTCACCCATGGAGCCCTGTGAGTGGCACTTCCCTTCTCATGCCAAGTGCCTACCACTTTCTGTCCCCTGCCGGTCCCTTCTCATGGGGGTGCGGGTCACAATAACTTCTAAGCGCCCGGCCCGAGGACCCCCTCTCCCCTGCTTCACCCTCTGCTTCCTTCCTTGTGCTGCACAGCTCCAAACTCCCTGGACACTCGCTCCCCTCCCCGCCGCCCACGCGCAGCTCTGAGCTCAAAGGACAGGACTGTCCCTTTGTGCAGGGCCCTGGATCAGGTCACCGCAGACAAGTGGGTGAATGGACATCCGGTGCCGAGAGCCAGAGGGTCACTGTCTACCTCCGCGTTGGACTCAGAGTGTACAAGGGTTCCTCTTTTGTCACTTGCTGTGTCCCCTGCCACTGCACTTCCGGATCCTAAGAGAAGCTGTGATTAGTGCAAGCACTCCAGAGGCCCCAGTACCTTTGAAGCACCTTGGAAGACAGGAGACTCACTGCCTCACCGGCCCTGGGCTGCTCCACTTCCCCTTGCTCTGCCACTCACTGCAGGCTTTACTGTAGCGTTTCCCACGGAGCTGCAGGAGGGCCTGGAGTCTCCGGGTTGGAGGGACCCGGTGGGAGGTTGTCTCTTCATTTTAGCATCATCATCATCATCATCATCATCATCATCATCGCTCAGGGGCTGAACCCCGGGCCTCTGCACTGAGCTTTCTTCTCACCTCCCTTTCTTATTGGCATCTCCACAAGGGGTTCAGTTGCCCAGGCTGAGCTGCAACTTGGGATGCTCCCGCCTCAGCCTCCCAGAGGGCTGGGCTCACAGGCGTCCCCTGCGGGAGACTGCGGTTCCCGCCCCCTGCGGGCTGGGGTCCTCCTCCCCTCGGCCAGCCCAGCTCCTCCTCCGGGTCAGGAGTTCGCAGCGAGCCGCGCGCACCGCAGGTGCCCGCGCAGGGATCGGGATTTGGATTCGGATCAGGATCTGGATTGGGATCGGAATCGGCCCCTTCTCTGCCCGACCCGGCGGACCCGTATCAGGAGTCCCGGGCTCAGGTGAGAGCGCCCGCGTCCTGCGCGCACCGCCGGGCAGCTCGGAGCGCGCATGGGGTCGCGGGGCGCGGTGAGACCACCTGCGGGGACACCAGCCACCCGGACTGCGCGATGGCACCCGCTGGCCTCCGACCCGGGACCGCGACCCGAACCGTAAGCCCGGAGAGGGACCTCGCTCTGCTCCCGCTCTCCAGCGAGAGGACAAGGCAACCCCGGAGCAGCCCTCACCGACCCCGCCCGGCCCAGGGCTCGCAGGGGGACCCGGGCCGGGAGAGGAAGAGGCCCAGCGGGGTACCCAGCGGGTCCGCGGGCCGGGAGGGCGATGCCCGGCGCGATCTCCAGAGGGGAGACCAGGACGAGGATGGGGCGAGGCCGGGACCGAGGATTCCTACAGAATTCCTACAGAGGCTCCTGAGCTTTACACTTAGAACCAGCAAAGAGGAATTTGGGAGCGATTTCCTATGCCTTGTCTGCGTTACTATGGTTACCTTAAGTTCCCCAATTACCTCATCTTTCAAGGGAACCTGTTGGAGTGAGATAATCTCTGAGGGCCTTTTAATAATACTTAAGGTGTCTCCCACCTGCAAAATGTGTGATTCTTTAACTCGTTAACTGTTAACAACTGTTAGGAATATCACAGGTCTCATGAAACTAACAAGCCTGCGTGGAACTTGGCGTTTGACTTCTGTGCGTTTATTATTTAGGTTTCCAGGACTTTCCAGCGGAAAGCTGTAGGGAAAGGAAAACACCTGTAAAGAGCTGTGTCGTTTACCCACGACTGCTTAGACCGCTTTCTGTCTGCCAGCAGGTGCTTCTGACTGCGGCGGCAAAACCGCGGGGCTTTAGCAAAGCGCGGTTCTCTCCTAGGACTGTACGCTAGGAGGAAATAAAAACCGTCCTGGAGGAAAACACAAATTATATCGTTTCTGCGGATTACTGCTCTTGGAGAGTACTGGTTACTTTTCAGAATCAGGCTGTGTACAGAATGTTAATTAAGAGAGTGGCTTCAGATCACTGTAAAACTGAGCTCCATAGCAGAGGCAGAGATGCAGACTTTAGTAATGCATTCAGTTGTCTTGGAATCAACCTCAGAAAATACCAGAGATTAATTAAACAGATGAGGCAGAGGTTAGGCATTCACACACCACACACACACACACACACACACGCACACGCACGCACACACACACACACACACACACACACAGAAGTGGATGAGCAGTGTCATGGTACAGTATCAGGGAACCTTCGCTTCTCTTGTGACTGAAAATAAATCCTGACTAGTCCAGCAGACAGAGGATGATGAGTGAGCTTTGGTAGCTACTTGAAATGTTTTGCTGATGGTATTTGCAAAATAACTGGAGAGTTAGTGCAAGTCAGGATAAGTTTTGAGGTGCTGGTGGCTCTTTTGGTTGGCTTTGACCTCAAATCATAAAATCCTCTTTCCCCATCCACAAGTGCTCGGTGTGCGGTGTGGAGAGCAGGATGGGTCTGATGGCTGCGCTGCGATCGTGTTTTAACTGATTCCTATACTTCTTGGCCTTCGGCTGGCAATGTCATTGATATTGAGGGCAGCAGGTGGCCCTCATGTCTCATGGTGAAGGAGGCGGTCATCTCCTGTGGGGCAGATGCGGAGAGAGTTAAGGAAATTGCGTGGGACAGAGCCCTGGCTGCTGGTCAGGAGTGCATGTGGGTGCTGGAGATCCAAGCAGACTCAAGCATGGCTCGGGGACATCCCCTTGGGGCCAGCAGCTTTCCTCCTCTTCTTCAGTGTGGGTGTCTCTTCACACTTAGCTCAGCCAGGATGGGACCAAATGGTTTGTGTTTGTGCACTGCAGTAACTTGGGGAGGGCTTGGAAATAAAACATGTCCGGAAAAAAACAATCTCTTGGCAGACTCTGCACTGTGTTCTCTATTCCAAGAGTCAAACACACATGTCCTGTGGAGTTCAAATAGAAAAAGGAGCAGACAGTCTGTTCTGTGAGTAGGCTTCCCTGTGATTTACACATTTGGATTTTAATTACATTAGAAAGGCACAAATATACCCCTACTGGCCAGAGTTAGTATGTATGGCTTTTTGGAGTTTCTATTCCAATGTATCTGCTTACAATTCAGGATATTCCTTCTGAAACACTTTTTATGATTCCGTAGTAATAGTATCTATGTCTTTTAACACACTTGATCTTGTCAATCTTTACAAAATTTCATCACTTTGAACGGTAACAGGTGCAGAGAGAAATACGTAAAATACATTTATGAGTTGACTAGCAGTGTGAGAAATCCCAACAGAAAGGGAGCGGCCCACTAATCCTCTCTGGGGACAGAACGCTGCTCCTACCAGGTGACTTGCTTGTCACAAGCCTAGTTTTACTCTTTTTAGAAAAGAAGGACATGAATATAGTAGGCATTCTTTTGGAGAGAGTTTTGTTTAACATTCTGTTTATGAATTTAAGCCATTTTTCCTCTTCCTGTAACGAAAGACATTCTGAAAGAATTGTTTATTGTTTCTGTTCCCAACTCTGAACTCTTTCTTAACCCTGTTCCTATTTAATTTCAGTTTTCAATATGTGATTTCTAATCACATTTTAGAAGTAAAAGAAATTATACGCAGCTTGCAGGAGCTGGGAAAGGTCATTTCCCCTCTGTCCTAAAAATAGAATAATCTGAAAATACTCGTAAGCAGGAATATGCTGATGATCCCTTACCATTACGTATCAAATGACCCTGAAGTTTGTGGCTTAAAATAACAGATACTGAGTATTTCAGATATAAAGAGTTGCTAACTGTGTGGGTCTGTTTTAGAGCTCTGTATTTCCTCTTTGGTCTCTTTGTGGTTTATTGGCCAATCCCACATTGTCTTGATGCATGCGGATTTCATGATCTTATGTTGAAAAGCGCACATCTCCATCTTGCATCTGGAGTCCAGGAATGGCTGCTGCATTCTCTGCTTTGTTGTGCTGTGTGTCACTTGGGGAAACCACTGAAAGGGGAAAGATTTGTTTGACTAATGATATCCCAGGGTGCAGTGCATGGCCTCCTGGCTCCCTTGTTTCTGGCTGGTGATGAGGATGAGGGTTTGCGTCGCGGGGAGAGGTGCAGCGAGGCGCAGATGCTCACCTATGGCAGCTGGAGGCAGAGAGAGAAAACCTTCGCCATCCGTGCACTTCAAAGCTGACGGCCGAGGCTTCTGCTGCGTGTGTTAGCTCTAAACCGTGACACTCAGAGCTACCCACTTGCTGCACACCGTTGGAAAGACTGTATTTCCCCCCAGGAGGTGTCTCTGTACCTTACCAAAAATCAGTTTACTGGACACATAAGTGCTTATTTCTGGGCTCTCCATTCTACTTCTGTGACCTGCCTTTCTGTCCTTATACTAGAACAATACTGTCTTGGTTACTGTGACTTTGAATATGTTTTGAAACTGAGTCCTGCAGCTTTGTTCTTTCTTTTCAAGGTCGTTTTGATAATTCTTTTGTATATTCATTCGGGTTTCAGAATGAGCTTGTCCATTTCTGTACAAGCTGGGAGTTGGAGTAGCATTAGAGTGACTCAGAGATCAAGATGTATTCTCACTGTAACAAAACTATGTCTTTTAATTCATGGCCTACCTTTCTACTTATTTAAATATTATATTTTTAAAATAATGTTTTTAATTTGGGGGGTTACTTGGGACTCAACCCAATGCCTCCCACATACTAGGTAAGAGTGTGTAGCCTTTTCTTCTCTTTTTTGTATTGGAGACAGGGTCTCTCCAGCTGGCCCGGGCTGGCCTTGAGCTACGAGTATCTAGCTTCAGCCTCTTGAGTGGCTGGAATCACAAGTGTGTGCCACCACATCCAGCATATTTAAGTATTTCCAGCTTCTTTCAATGATAGCTTATAGCATTCAATGTACAAGTGCTACATTTGTTGTTACCTGTATCCCTATGAATTTTATTCTTTCTCTTATCATTGGAAATGCAATGACTTTTAAAATCCATTCTGACTGTTCATTGCTTATGTATAAAATACTAATGCCGTTTATATGTTGATCTTACATTCTGCGACCTTAATGAATTTATTAGTTTTTATGCTTTCTTAGAGATTCCTCAGGGTTTTCTGTGTCAGATCGTATCGTTAGAGAACAGAGGCCCTCCCACTGCTTCCTTTCAATCTGGGTGCATTAGGCTTCTTCTTCTTGCCTGCTTGGCCTGGCCGGAAGCTCCAGTGCCAGGCTGAATGGAAGTGGGCGGAGCAGGCCTGCCCTTCTTGTTCCTAACCCTAGCCGGAAGTGCCCAGTCTTCTAGCCATCAAGGATGATGTTAATGGTCCATTTATTTGTGGCTGTTTATATCCTTACATGCAGGACATTTCCTTCTTTTCTTTGATTTTTTCTTCTTTTTTTCTAATTTTTATTTATTTTAAATGGAAAAAATAAAAGCAATAGAACAGATTTTCAAAGCAGGTTAGCAGGAGAGTTATAATAATTAATACATCGCGTGTTGTGGTCTTCGTAGCAGTGATTCGGAGTACAAGATACAGGTGCGGTATATTGCCCAAGCAATATTAGCACAGACCTTCCCTTTCAATGAACTAAGAGAAACTAGCAGTGTGACTATCTTAACTGTCTTGTGGATACACATACTTTTTCTTCTCCCCTTTCTTCCTTTCCCCCATCATAGTTTGTCTTTTCTTTTGAGCATTTTCTTCCCAATTCACAATATCTGTTGTACATTTTGGATCTTATTTACTCTTTCAGCTTCTCACACTAGGCAGACAATATGATATTTACACACGTGGGTCTGGTTTATTTCACTTATGAGTATGGTCTCCAGTTGCATCCAGGGACTTCAGGAACAAAACCCAGATTGCCAGAGAAATATTACAAAGAATCAACAACTGGGATCTCACTGTGTTAAAAAGCTTTTGCATAACAAAAGAATCACCAACAGAATGAAAAGACAACCCACAGAGTATGAAAAAATTATAGCTAATTGTCTCTTACACAAAGGACTTACACCCAGAATGTATAAATTGAAGAAAATCGGGGCCCTCAAATTCAAAGATCCAATCCAAAAATGGGCATCTGAGATGAATACGCACTTCTCAGATGAAGAAATACAGACAGCAAATTAATACATGAAAAAACATTCAGCATCGTTGGTCTTTTGAGAGATACAAGTCGAAACAATGCTGAGATTCCACCTCACTCCAGAAAGAATGGCTGTCATTAAGAAATCAACCAATAACAAATGATGGAGGGGCTGCGGGGAAAGGAAACACTTGTTGGTGGGAGTGTAGACTGGTGCAACCACTGTGGAGGTCAGTCTGGAGATTTCTAAAAAAGCTGGGATTGGAAGTCCCATTTGACCCAGCTATTCCACTTCTAGCCATATTCCCAGAAGAACTGAAAACATCATACCACAGTGATATGTGTGCCTCCATGTTTTTAGCAGCACAATTTGTATTAGCCAGATCTTGGAAACAACCTAAGTGTCCATCAACTGAGGAATGGATAAAAAAGATGTGTTTTTTTTTTTTTTTTAACACGAAGGAGTACTGCTCAGCCATAAAGAAGGATAATCTAATTTTTACTTTTATTAATACATGTTTGTAGTGCATGATGACTATAAGGAATTGGTACATGTACATAACGGGCCTTTTAAGCCATGGCATGGTGTCAGGATTGTCCAACACTTTTGTACTGATATGGTAGTGTCCTTTCCTAGGTGGATTACACTCACTCCTCGTGTTCCATCAACCCTAATCCTGTGCTGAGTCCTATTTGGGTGTAAAAATCCCTTTCCCATTACTGGGCTGAGCTGCTGGTATTCTGTCTAGTTCTTCTGTGATGTCCTTGTTGGGTTTTGGTACCCACGTAACTGTCCTCATAGCTGGATTTGGAAGCATTTAAAAGCTTGGTTGTGGGAGGTTACATTTTCCACTGGCAACCTTACCACGTTTTCCAGTGCCCTGGGACCCTACACATGAACACTTCTGTTTCCCCTTTCTTATTCTCGGTGACACTGACAGTTTGCTCCTTCTTCCAGGATAGTCTTTCTGCCTTCTCCTGCTTCCTTTGCTGCACTGAGCGGCCCTCTCGCGTCAGGTCCAAGTCAGGAGCTGACGGAGCCGTGCTGGACGTGGGCCCTGGCGGGGGCTGTGGTTCAGTCTCTGGGAATTCTCTCCTGCTTCTGTTTTGCATATAATTGCTATCATAATCAAATGCCGACTGTTATCAAATGCTTTTTTATACCTTCTGATGTAATGATGTACCTTTTCTCCTTCAGTCTTCTTTCTTTTTTAGAGATAAGGTGTCACTATGCAATTCAGGCTGACCTTGAACTCACTGTGTAGCAGAGGCTGAACTCACAGTCATGACAATCCTCCTGCCTCAGCCTCCCAAGTGCTGGGATGACAGGCATGAGCCACCACGCCTGGTCTCTCTTTCAGCTTACCATTGAGGCTAATTATATTAGGTGTTTTCAAAAATACTAAATCATATTTACCTTGCAATGCACTGCTCACCCATGTTAATGATCATTTATATGCATTTACGTTTCTTTTTCATTGATATCTACTCTTTGTGACTTCTTTTCTCCTCCTAAGAGACACCAACTTCAGAGGCACTGATTCTCAGTTTGTTTGCCTGTTTCCTGTGCGTTAGCTTCGGTTTTTATTATTTCTTCACTTCTATTTTCTGTTCTAGCACTTAAATGAATGTTTTATTAAATGCTGTGCTCTGACTGCTCTACAGAAGTAGTGGCACGTTATTATGCATCGTTTTTCTTTCTGTAAATATTTATGGCTTCGGCCTGCCTTTTATTTGCTTCTCCCTGTGAAATAGGTTGGAGATGCTGTTTTCCTTTTGTCAGTTGAAATCATACTCAGACTTCATTATGTGTTTTTGCCGAGTAACTTAACACACTTTCCATGATGGGCTGCTGGATGACCTTTGCACTGCTGCAAATGTGCCGCTTCTTTTGTCTTAGAAACGCTGATCCGAGAAGGTGAATCTCACTTATTTGTTAACACATGTTCACTGAGCACTTACTCTGGGTTGAGCATATTCTAAACATTGAACAAAACAGATGAGCACCCTGTGCTTGTCAAACTTAACTGGCCAGATCAAAAATACATGCACTTGGTAAGCAAATAATAACATATCGGAAGGGGAGAGGTGAGAGAAAAGAACAAAAATAAAGCAACAGAGATCAGTAAGAGGTGAGGGAAGGAGAGGGAGAGGGAGAGAAGCTGCCTGGGGAGAGAAAAAACAGAAAGAGAGAGAGGGAGGTAGGGAGAAAGAGAGAGAGAGAGAGAGAGACAGAGAGAGAGACAGAGACAGAGACAGAGACAGAGAGACAGAACGGATATGAGAAGCCAGTACAGGAGTCCAGGTGGAAGAATGAGTGACCGCGTCCTCCTCCTGGACAGATGACTTCTGCAGTCTGTGGGCATCGGAGGAAAAGTTTGTCTATTGATTTAGGTGACCGCATGGAGCCTGCAGAGACTCTGGAGCTTGCATAATGGAATCTCCTGAGGCTTTAAAACTGTGCAGTCCAGTTTAGGAGCAGCTGCTGCCAAATACCTGTTTTGTGAGTGCATGAAAAAATTTCCTTTTTCCCCCTCACAATTACATTTTTTCATTTTACTTTAACCAGCGGCTGTTATCTGGGTGCCTAAACCTAGGAAAATTAAGACGCTATAAACACAAGATAGTTGAACAATTAGGTTTCTGTAGGTACCAACAGAACTTCTGAACCAAATTGGGCAGCGTTTCACAGATGAAAGGGAAAACAAATTACACAGATAGGCGGACACGTGCAGGTATGCGTATGTGTGTGTGTGATACTTCAGGGAGAGAGAAGACCCTGTACACACACGCACTGTCACTTAACATTGCCACTGTGTCATTATGACGTAGTGACACAGATGCATTGCAATGCTACCACTGGCGCCAGTCCAACTTGGGGGAGGAAAAGGCTTCCTCACGGCACCAGCAAGCTGTAAAAATCACTATAGAAATAGTCTGTACGCAGGGATGAGGTGTCGTCATGCAGGCGGCAGGCGTTTTCCCTTCTGGCTGTCGTGATTTAATATGCAAATCAGTCTCCCCGGAGTCTGCTGACCTTTCTTTCCCCTGACCAGACAGTCTGTGGAATCTACAGTTCTTCCAAGGGGCTCAGTGGTCCTCCCCTTCTTCAGGGGCAATGCTGTGGCTCAGGTCTGGCGTGTTCCTCAGAAGTCTCGGGTGGCCAGGGGTCTCCTGGAAGGTGACTGCTGGCTCATGAGTCCTCTGGGGTTGTCAGCAGGTCAGCTCACTGTTGAGGTCATGCTTGGGGGCATTAGGGAGCAGCAACAGAAACTTCGGAGCCTGTGGAAGGGAGTGTTCACGTGTGTGACCTCAGGGCAGCACCTGGTCCTGTGTCCTTCTCCAGCTCTTTCCCTCCCAGGGTGCTTCCTGGGAGACACAAGGTGAGCTGCCCCCTCCACCACACCCTTCCACCCTCTTGTTCCTGCTGCCCACAGGCCCAGAGCAATGAAGCCTGCAGACCCTTGATGGACATCTCTGGAACCGTGGGCCAAAATGCACCTGTCCTTCGCTGTTTCCTCTAAGTCGTTTTTACAGGTGTTTGGCCACAGAGATGAAAGAGCACTAATTCATGATTCTTGAACCAGCAGTGACCCGTTCTCTCAGGCTGGCCGCACTTCCTTAAATGTAGGACACCGTGGGTTTTCGAGATACGCTAACATTTTTAATATTCCTGACTTCTTCAAAAAGTTCTACCTAAGTATTTTACAATACTCTCTCCTTATTAAAGTCTGTTTCATTTACTTTCTTTTCAATTCCGGGCTGTTGATAATAATATTTTTCCAAAATAATGTTGTACTCTGGGCTGTCAAGAACAGTGGTGCAGCTGTGCAGAACAGATGCCTCCTGACCGCTTCCATGAACGCTCCTGGTGTCGACATTAAAGAGAGTCTTCCTTCTGTGACGTGGCTCATTTAATCGTTACATTTGCCTAAAATTGTATCAGATTTTACTTTGGTTTATATTTATATCTTGGCTATGTGTAAAGGATTTGCCAATTAATTCTGTTTTTTCTTATTGGGAAAGAAAGTGTAGCCCCCCCCCTCGCATCTTTTATGCTTTTCAGTGTTCTGCTTATTCTCTGTATTTGTTTAGAATCCATTTCGTCAACCTTTTTTTAAATGAAGACTGCGATTGTATATTCTTTTTTGTTTTAAGAGACAGGGTCTCACTATGTAGTTCAGGCTGGCCTTGAACTCATAGTGATCCTCCTGCCTCAGCCTCCCAAGTACTGGCATTACAGGTGTGCCTGGCTTCTAATTCGGACTAGTGGCTTCAGTTTGACCTTCCTGCCCCATTTGCCCTCACATTTCCCAGCCCCATTGCGTGTCGTGTTGCCTTTCACCTTGGTGCTGTCTGTGCCATGGCTGCTTTCTAGACTCTTCTTTCTCACACTGCAGGCCCATTGGAGGGCCTGGTCGCCACTTTCTCCTGAATCCGAGTTTCTGGAGTGGGCATGGTGAGCTGATGAGTGTGAGAACCCAGAGAGGCTGCTAAGCCGAGGGCTCCTCCCTGCAGAGTCCCAGGACCTGCTGGCTGGCTGGCTGCTCCAGAGCACCCTGCCTGGGATTTGGCTGTGGTTCTGCACTTTGCACTCTACTAGCTGGTCCTCCGGCCACACTGAGGTTCTGGGAGTGACCCATCAGTCCTGAATGAGTTCCTTCCCACTTAGACAGGCCGGTGTTGGTGTCAGCTGCCCCAGCTCCCTGGATTTGGTTGTCGTGATTTACGTGTGAGACAGTCGTGTGGCAGGCACAGGCCGTCCCGCCTCTCAGCCTCTGCTCCTCACAGCTGAGCGCCTCCAGCGTGGACCTCCCACGCTCTCTTCACCTTCCTCCCTCTCCCCGGCATCCTCACCAGGCTTTGCACGTCTGTCCTTTGCTGCTGGTCCTGCCCATTGCTGCTGTGGTCATGAACGAAATAATTTCCTTTACTGTAATCCCGAACACGTCTCAGAGGAAGAAGAGAGGGTCTTGCTACACCATGTGAGTCATAATCTGATACCCCAAGGCGCTGTGTTCCTGTTGGCATTCTAGTAATTTGATGTGTAAAGACACCATGAAATCAATCAGTTGTTGCTTTCAGTACTTTGTGTAGTAACATAGGTTTGTTAAAATTTGGTTAATATTTAAATGAGGATGTTTATGTGCAGATTTTAAATTTCTGTGTAGGTGAGATGCAACCTCCCAACTCACCCTACTTAGCTCAATGACCCTGAGATCTGTGAATCGTATTTTATCTTTCTGCTTTATTTTAGGAATTAATTTCTGACAAGATTGCACAATGAGAATCATATCAGGGTTATAGTTCTAAAAATTATGTTTTCACAGTGACAGATGCTTATGCCAGGATAATGGAACATTTTGAAAACAAATTTAAAAGTGATTGAAGTCTTTGCCAGCGGTGCCATGGGAAAACATGACCAATTTTTACCCCACATGAAGAAACAAAAATGCTTCACACACGGACGCTACTAAAAATAAGTCAGCTTACTTTTATTTTGTTAAATTTTTGCAGAAATAATGTTGGAAGTAATAATGTTTTTCAGCTACATTTAAAAAAGGTGCTTGAATGGTGTCATTTAAGAAAGAAGTGGATTCCTCTTTAGCAGAAAGAAAATGCCAAAAATTAGGGGCAGGGCTTTGAGCTCACTGGTCAGAGGAGCAGACTCATCAGGATCACTTTTCTTACTCATGAAGATGGCTCAGTCTCACAGGCTTTTGGAGCTCGCTAGAGAATGTTGTAAACCATTTTCTTTCTGTCCAATCTCTTGCTTAAACACTAGGACTGTTTTGTTTTATATGTAAGGACACTTGATAGATTAAAAATAACACAAGCAATGATTCACAATAGAAATTAAGTCTGACTTCCCTCTGAAGACACCTGCTGTGACCGTCCAGTGGGCTGTAGATCCGGAGTTTTCTTTTGTCTAACATTTATAGTAATAACGGAAGGGTTAGTGATAAGCTCAGTGTGCTTTCTGTCTGACTTATGTGCAAGTTGAATTATTGCCTGCACATCCAGGAATCATAGATGCATCATATATGTCAGACCATGGATGAGTCTTTGTATGCTTTATAAAGATTTCTTCAAATATTTGTGTATCTTCGAAAGGTTTTCTTTCTAAATTCCTAAATAACTGATTAACGTGCTTTAAAAACACCTGAATGGCTTTTACCTACATACATGACTCAATAAATGTTTATAAACGTATGATGTTGTGGAGAATGAGAAAATATTTGCTTTGTAAGAATTAGATATGGATGAGAAACACTGTGTCTTCTTTCTGTGTTCTGGTTAAGTTTCATTGCTCATAATTGAAATGCAGGCATGGCCCCAGGAGATTGCTGTTGTCCTTTCTGAAAAGTAGGGTTACAGATCTGATATGATTGGGCTGTTTTTAATAGACATCTGCGACTTTTATCTGCTCCACAAGCTCAGTCTTTAGTGGATCTTATGAGCCAGTTTGCTCTGGACATGGGAACGTGTGCGGTATTCATGTCTCCAACGCAGTTATCCTGGTAATTTACTGTGGCTGGGAGGAGAGTTTGCCAGCTTCCCATTGCTGCGACAGACACCTGAGAAAGAGCTTAAGGAAGAAAGTTCTGTTTTACTTTATGGTTTTAGAAGGGCCAGGCCATGGTCATATGGCTCCAGTGCTTCTGGGCTGGTACCACGGGGGAGCATCATGGCCAAGAGGGCGTGGAGGGGGAAATCAGTGAATCTTGAAATTGCACACCGCTCTGATGACCACACTTGTTATCTTAGAAAGTTAACCAGGAAAAATGCCTTACTTTTCTTTCTGTGGGGCTATTTTTTTATTTTTCCCTTAAGGTGTTTTATTTTGAGTACTCTGAATTTTTTTGACCATAGGGAGTTTAGAGAAAATTATGTCTCATTATTACGGAGCATCCTCTGATTATTGGTGTCTGGTGTGTTAGAATTACTTTGCTCACTCTTCTGCTAGTTGTCCCCTTGCTCAATTTTTTTCTCAAAAGTTTAATTTTCTTTTTTCTGTGTTGTTTCTGTAAACCTTGGCATATTCTTTTGTTATAACTTAGGGTTCCCGTGAGTGTCTCTTGCGTTGAATGGAAGTGAGATGGCGCCTTTCACAGTGCTTTGGCCATGTGGATGTCCGAGTTTCACTTATGGTTCTTTCTCTGCTGTATAAGAATGAATCCGGATTCAGGGATTCTGACCATGAGAACAGCTAATGCTTTGTGTGGAACATGAGTAAATAAATGTTGTCTTACATAAATATGACACCTGATCTTTTCAATCATGGGCCAGTTAAATGCGAGTTCAGTCCCTTGTGGTGCTGAGTTTTTAGTCATTATTTGCATCAAAGCAGTCCAGTGGTGCGTTGTACTTATGACACATCGTGGCTATGAAACTAACTCTTGAGTTTACTTTATAAGCACATTTTATATCAGAAACAGGTAATATTAAAAACAGGTAGGAATTTGCATGTGTCAGTGTGATTAGATCATAGTGATTCCAAGCACTGAACCAGTTTCTAGAGACCCTAGAGAAACATTGTGAATCGGTGTGATAATGTGATGGGTAGAATTGGATCCAGGAAAGGCAGGGGCTAAGTGGGAGCCACCAAAGGCAAGGTGGGGACTTTACTGTAAGGAACAGCAGAAGCAGGGTATTGATTAGAACGTCTGGATGGTGTTGGCTAATTAATTATGGTATTTCCAGAAATGAGGAAGATAAGAAGCCTACTAAATTTTTACTGGATTTTTGTATAAAATTTCAAGGTAAGGGAACAAAAATCTACCACAGATTTTAACAACAACAATGACAACAAAATAACAACCACTGGACAATTCCTTCTGGCCTTCTGGAGGGGCCCACGGAGGTCAGGTGATCAGGGGAATCTTAGCCAAGACCTTACTCGCAGTGGGTCCAGTGGCTCCCTGACTCCCTGACCCCATCCTGTGGTCATCTCCCCAGTTTG
Source organism: Cavia porcellus (assembly GCF_034190915.1). Taxonomy (NCBI): domain Eukaryota; kingdom Metazoa; phylum Chordata; class Mammalia; order Rodentia; family Caviidae; genus Cavia; species Cavia porcellus. The sequence continues at coordinate 163,059,552 of NW_026947484.1, read as the reverse complement.
GGATGCATAATGCGGATAGATGTACTCAATACTTGGGGAGTCCCTGATCAGTAGTGTAGGTGTTACTGTGGTACTAAAAGCCACATGGAAGCCACTCCAGTTTCCCCTACTGGAAAAATAGTAGATCAGAGCAACGTTGTATTCCTGTAGGGATCACAGAGACGACTGCCACCCTGGGGACTGGAACGATGCAGGGGTGGTGATCCTACCACATTGCCATTTCGCTGTCCTCCTCTTTGGGCTGAGTAGATGGTGGATGGGTGGGATCGCTACAGGGGGGTTACTGTAGGCCTAATCAAGTGGTGACTCCAACTGTAGCTGTTGGTCCAGATGTGGTTTTGATCAGATTACCGCATCTCTTAGTACCCAGCACACAGCTACTGATTGGGCAAATATTTTTCATTTATTCCTGTGCACGAGGCCCACTAGAAGGAATTCCCTTTCAGGTGGTAAGGCCGGCGATGCACCTTCAGTGTCTCATGTTAGGGTTTACTGGCTCTCCAGCCTTGTGTCACAGCTTGGTTCACAGGGACCTTGGTCCTCTTTCTCTTCCACAAGGCATCGCATGGTCCAGTGCATTGATGACGTCATTTGGCTGGACAACATGACCAAGAAGGGGAGCTGTTCTACTTGTTGGTAAAGAGTTGCGTGTCATAGGATGGGACATAACCCAGCTGAAAGGCAGGGTCTTTCTACCTCAGGGCAATGTCTATGAGTCCAGTGGGACAGGGCAGGCAGAGACACTGCTTCCAAGTGAAGCTAGGATGTTGCATCTGGGTCATTGGACAACCAAGAAAGAGGCACAATGCTCATGTTGGAGGCAACACATTCCTCTCTTAGGTGTCTCACTCTGGCCCATTTACCCAGTGACTCGCAAAGCTACTGCTTTTCCTTAGGTCCCAGATCCAGAGAAGGCGGTGCAGCAGGGCCAGGCTGCTGTGCAGTCTGCTCTGCCCCCAGGGACGCAGTGGGACTGGAGGTGTCAGCAGCAGGCAGGGATGCTGCTTAGAGTCTCTGGTAGCTCTCTTGGTGGATTGTAGCAGAGGCCTTTGGGATTTTGGAGCAAGGCTCTGCTGTTATCTCCAGACAACTACTCTCCTTGTGAAAAACAGCCCTTTGGCCTGAGAGTGGGCCAGTTGGTAGGAACTGAATGCTTGACCATGGGACACCTGGTTACCATGCGACCTGAGCTGCCCATCATGGCCTGGGTGCCATTTGATCCACCAAGTCATAAGGTTGGACATACACAGCAATGGCCCTTCATTAAATGGAAATGGTGTAGATGTGATAGAGCCACAGTAGGTCCAGAGGCCACAGGTGAGTTGTGAAGTTGTTCAGATGCTCACGGCTCCTACGCCTGCCATATTGCCTTCTGCTTCCCAGCATGCACTTGTGGCCTGGGAGGTGCACCCTGTGATCAGCTGTCAGAAGAAGAGAGGGTGAGGCCCTGCGTGTTGTGTGGGCACCATCCGCAGTGGACAGCCACAGCGTTACAGCCCTTCCCAGGACATCCCTGCAGGACAGTGGCGATGGAAATCTTCACAGGGGCAGCTCTTCAGGCAGTGACCTGGTTGTGTATTTTTCTTGGAAGAAAAAAACGTTCAAATGTGTTATTGGACACTGATTCATGGGCTGTAGCCACAGTCTGGCCACATGTCAGGGACTTGGAAGGAGGTGATTGGAAGATTAGCGGCAGACGTTTGGGGAAAGGAACGTAGAGAAACCCCTGTCCTCTAAGTTTCAGATGTTGGATGTTTTGTTCTGGTGATGAAAATGTAACACACAGGTGACATCAGAGACAGGGGAATCTGCTCATTTTGGTGGGGAGAGAGCGTGGTGATTGCCAGTACTGAAAGGGTTTCTAGACATGCTAGATGGAAGTTGCAGTGAGAGTTACAAAGAAGCAAAATCCCGCGGAAAAGTGATAGAGTGAGAAACAAATGCCTCAGGATGCAGCTTGTTTGCTGTGGTCTCTTTTCTTCCTAAGAGTAAGTTGTAAAATAACCAAACCCGCCCTTCCTACTTCCTCATCACGTGGTGCGCTTTCCCGGGCATGAGTTCTGAGACCTGTGTGTCAATAATTGTACATTCTTTGCAGGAAAACCGTGATTTCTATCCTGAAATAAAATGTCTCAGAATCATAGACAGCTCGGGAAGGGGCCGTAGACTAGGTCATCCCACAGCCTGGTTTGATTACAAGGGCAGGACTGACCCCTCAGGCTCCTGACAATATAATCTAATATTTTAAATTGAGTAGCGTTCACAGGAAAGCTTATCTCTAGAATATGAATACCTCATCGTGAGACTTCAAGGAATATGACCACTCTTCAATGTGAATATCACCTTATCTGCAAATCAATAGTTGGTGTTCATTTTGGGAAATGTGCTATATTGGAAGTAAACATGTCATTCTCTGAGTATAATCCTTCATCTTGGTGGCATCCTATTAAAGGCAAAGGCTTTGGAAAATAAGGGGACTTTAAGCATGAACTTTGAGCATGAAAACAGTGTGAAGATAGTGACATTGATGGTGCTGGGGTAGTAGTTATGCATTTAATCAGCACTGAGAGAATTTTGGTTCAGTTGAAAATTCAGTCTTCTCCTGTGATAGTTGTCTCGGTATGTACGGAATAAGGGAAGACTGATGTTTCTTTATGGTTACATTTAACCATGTAAGGTGGCATGTCCAGAGCAATCAGTCTTTCTATAACATGACTGAGCAGGGCATCTTTCTGTTGCAGAGGACTGCAATTTCAGGCCGTGTTTATAACCCTTGTATGTTTCTTACAGATAACTTGTATACATGTGTTTTCCTATGTGTGTGTTTTCTTTCAGGTTTACTAAAATCTGGTGCATGTCTCTGAAGAAAAATGATTTGTCAGACATTCTGTGTGGCTTTGTTATACTGTGGTAAGTTATTTGGTATTTATATATGAAGAGGAGATTTTGCTGTTAGAGATGCTATTTTCTTACTGCCTAACAGAATAGTCTTTTCCAGCTTGGAATTTCATACATGCTTGTGGTGAAAAATGCAGCCAATGAAAGTATAAATGCAAAAATCCCAATCTCCTAAAAATGACTCAGTAGTGTATTTTCCCAGAATTTTCACACACACACACACACACACACCCCACATCTGCAAACATAGTTGCATGGCATTTTATACCATAGTTGCAAACATTTTGTTTTGCCAGTTGCTTTTCCCACTTGTTTTCACTTTCTCATGACAGTTTGCCTTACCAGTATTTATCAATGAACTTATCTGTGTAGTAGTCAAATGCAGCGCATCCCATGAATGCACCTGACCAACTCTTGAACGTTAGGCGTCCGGTTCTTTAAAAGATAATGCTGCATTGGAATCCATACACCTGCAAGGTAGTTTAGCTCCTGAGGAGGAATTTCTGTCCTGAAGAGGGTGCGCATCTCAAACCCCAATCCTGGGGAATCTGCTTACAAGAGTCTGCATCCTTTGCTGCTCCGATAGACACAGGTGAGGGTGTGCGGCCCTTGCATTTCCACAAAGACGCAGTCACTATTCTCTTACTGGTTCTCTTTCCATTCCTTACTCTTTGGCATTTCATTTCATTTATTTGACATTTGTGAGGCTGAGCAGTTTCCTGACCATTTATGTATTTGATGTGATTTTCTAGTTCATATACCTTCCCCTGCTGTTGGCTTTTATTGGTCTCAGGTGAATTTTAAGAATTTCTAAAATGTGATAGATATTTCATCCTGTAGTAGGGCTTTCCGGAGAAGGAGAACCTGTGTGTGTGTGTGTGTGTGTGTGTGTGTGTGTGTGTGTGTGTGTGTGTGAAAGAGAGAGTGAACAAGAGAGATCGGGAGAAAGACTGAGAGTGAGAGAGAGAGGGAGAGAGATTGATTTATTTCAGGAACTGACGTGGGTAATTATGAAGGCTGAAAGTCTGAGATCCGCAGTCAGGAGGCTGGAGCCCGGGCAGTGGTTCTGGTCCGAGAGGGCTGGGTCCCTCCAAATCCAGAGGGCTGAGAGCCAGGGCAGCGGAGGATGCAGGCTTCTCCTGGAGACCTGGAAGAGCTGACGTCTCACTGGTGGTCCGGGGCTGGGGGAGGCCACTGCCTCCGGCTCAGGAGTGCCATGGGTGACTGCATAGGGCGGTCCACACTGCGACGGGGCTCAGATGTTCTCACTGGGACGGTCCTCGAGGACATACATGGAAGGGAGATTGACCAAAAACACCTGGGGGCGCTGTCAGGCTGCCACACACAGTGCATCCTTTTAAGTCTGAAAAACTTGCATTCTTTACAGGTATTTTCTTACTGCCCATGATTTGCTTTTTTAAAGCTTTATTTTGTTTTACAGTACAGACAATTAAGGCCTCTGTGTGAATACAGAGATGTATGATAGGATGGCACTTAAATAGATCAGCTTTCCTTAGCACATGTGCCACTATTAAATTATAAACATATAGCAGGCGACAGTCAAATGTCTGCTTTATCGCTAAGCAGCTTACTTCGTGATAATGTTGAGAATAAATGACTGTGCCCCGAAGCGATGGGTTTAACTTTCAGAGCAGTGATGATGATTTCAATGCCATTTGTCATGGTCCCTCTGGAAAGTGATGGCAAGTGTCATTGTCAGGGGACTTTGTCAAGGCATGGAGTTAGCATTGGAGAACACCACCTTTTTTTTTTTTTTTTTTTTTTTTTTTTATCAGAATGCTTTAAGAAGTTAAATGGCCGGGCATCATGGTGTATGCCCGTGGTCCCAGTGCTCTGGGAGGCTGAGGCAGGAGGATTGCAAATTACAACTCAGCCTGGGCAACTTAGTGAAACCCTGTATCAAGAGTAAATACAATTTTACAGAGCTCTAAGGACACGGGTTAGTGTGAAGGCCCTGGGTTCAATCCCTGATACCAAAACCAGCCAAGCAGCTGAAACAAACAAGAAACAAAGATAGAGAAAGAAATTAAATACATACCAGCCCCTCCTCCCAGCCCTGCAGGACTGGCTGGGAGAGGAAGCTTCACATGAATCTTGGAATATCTTGTCTTTCCAACTGCTGCAAACTATAGGAATCTTACATTTCAAGTCAGCCACACCTTGTCAATAACGTTTTTTTTTTTTTTTTTTTTTTTTTTTTTTTGTCTTTTTGAGACAGGGTCTCTATGCAGTTCAGGCTGGCCTTGAACTCACTTTGTAGCCCAGGCTGGTCTCGAACTTGCAAAGATCCTCCTGCCTCAGCCTCCTGAGTGCAGGGATTACAAATGTGTGCCGCCATGTCTGGCTTCAATAACCTTTTTTTTTTTTTTTTTTTTTAAAATAGGGAAACCTATTTTTCATTGATTTGTTTTTTCTGCTTCCAGTTCTTTTTCTTTAACTCTTTATTAAAAAAAGTTGACGTATGAAGTTATGTGTATTTATCCTGTAAAACAGGATGCTTTGAGGTCAGCACATGTCACGCAGTGGTTCTGTCTGGCTGATCACTGAGTGCGCTGCCTGGTACAGAGAGCACTTTTGTGGTGAGAACTCTTAGCACTCTCAATGCGACCCTTCAACTAGGGTCCTGGGACTTACTCTGTCTTGTTCGCTTCAGTGTCGAGCTCCCTGGCTTCTGCCCCGTGAATCCTCCCCAGCCTCTGGTAGTCCTCTTCGCCTGTTGACTTCTGTGAGATCCACTCTGCAGATTGCACAGGTATGCGAGGCCATGGGGTGTCTGTTTCTCTGTGCCCCATTTGTTTCCCTTATCGTCCTGTCCTTCAGTTCATCCATGTGGCTGCAAATGAAACTTTTTCTCCTTTTTATGATTGGATGATGTTAAATTTCTTCATGGACCCGTTGGTTGCTCAGGATCATGTCATTTAATCTCCATGTGTCTGTGAATTTTCTGAAGTTCTTCCTGAAGCTGGGCATGGTGATAGACACCTGTAAATCCGGTACTCTGGAGGCTGAGGCAGGAGGATAGGAGGATCACTGTGAGGTCAAGGCCAGCCGAGGCTACCTAGTGAGACTCTGTCTCAAGAAGACAAAAAATTTTTTTTCCTGTTGTTCATTTAAGGTTTTATTTCATTGCTGTCAGAATTTCAGTCTTAACTTCATTAAACTTTTTTGTGCCCAACACACAATCTTGCCTAGACAGTGTTCCCTATACAGGGAAAAAAAAATTTTGTATTCTGCAGTTGTTGAATGGAATGTTCTGTGCTTCCCTACGAGGCTCCTTTGGTCTGGAATGTGGTTTAAGTCTGTGGTTTCCTTGCTGATTTTCCTCCTCAGCTGTGCTATCTAATGCTAAAACTCAGGTACCGAGGCCTCCTCTTATCATTTCCCACCGTCTGTCTCTCCCTTCAGTACACTGAAAGTTTGCTTTGTATGTTAGGCTCTCTGATGTTGGTTGCAAATCTGTCTGCAATTATTATACCGCCCGCTATGTTAAATAGTTTTTCTATCTTTACAGTTTTGACTTAGGGCCTATTTTATCTGACCTAAGTGTAGCTGTTTCTAGTCTCTCTTGGTTGCCATTTACATGCAGTGTATTTTCCATTCCTTCACAGTCAATTTGTGTGTGTTATTATAGGAAAAGTAAGTCAGTCTCCTCCTTTTTTCCTCTCCTGACTCTCTCTCCTGCCCCAGTACTGAATCTCTTGTAGGGATTATATTGTTTAACCTTATTTTATTTTAATTCATTGACCAACTAACTGTCTACTGGCAAACTCAGTCCATTTGCATTCAAAGTAGTTATTATGTGTGCTGCTGAAGCCAGCACTCAAAGTAATTCATTTTTTTGTCTTGTTGAGACAGGGTCTTGCTATGCAGTTCAGGCTGGCCTTAGGCTCATTTTGTAGCCCAGGATGGTCTTGAATTTACAGTGATCCTCCTAACTCAGCCTCCTGAGTGCTAGTATTACAGGAATGTGCCTGGCTCAAAGCAATTATTGATAGGTACCAATTTTTTGTCTATTGTTTGGTTCTTTACATTATCACTTCCTCTTACTGTCTTTCTATATGATCAGATGATTTTTCTTTAGGCATATTTTGATTCCTTGATTTTTATTTTCAGTGTATCTGTTATGGACTTTTTTTCTTGAGGTTACCTTGATGATTATAAAAAGTATCTTAGAGTTATAATAAGTTCTCTTAAGCCAAAAGACCTTAATTTTGATTTTAAAAAAACCTGCACTTTTATTTTATCTGTCCCTGCATTTAAAATTTTTAATTTAACAATTTATATTTTTCTTGTTACACATCTCTTATTGAGGTGGTTAGTTTTTTTTTTTTTTTTTTTAATTTTTATTTAAGGAGAAAAGAAAAGAAAAAAAAAACAGTGAAGGGTACAAGTTATACAGATTTACAGAAGAAAAAAATGCGCAGTAGGAAATCACTAGTTAATAGATTACATATTGCCATCTTAGAAATAATTGTTCAAGTCACAGAATTAAAGTTTGTAGAGTGGACATTCCAGCAATGATACTGCAAACAGTTCTGTTCAATGATCCATTAGAACTCTGTGATATCATTTTCTGTCTTATACATTTAAATATACATGCAGTTATATAGTTTAGAGCATTTTCTTTTCCTCTCTTTTGTACAGTGACTATTACACATTTTGGGTTTCATTGCTCCCACTGTTCTTATTGCTTTTTTGGAAGAGAGTAAAACCAAATGTGACATAACAGAACAGAATCGGTCAAGTCAAAAGGGTGGATATAATAGATAATATAAAAACATAATACAAGGTGATCAACAATGGTTACCCTAATGCCTCCCGCTATTTCTAATAGAATTGCCTATATTATTAGTTGTAATACTATTGAACAAAACCGTAAAGGATAAAACCGACAAAACCAAAACATTGGAGATATTGTAGGTCTTCAAAAGTAGATAGAAGTCAACGAGAATGGGCGTTATAATGAATCTCATTATCTTCTCAGCTGATGCCTAAACTTTCAAACCTGATACTATTCAGCAAAACAGAATAGAGGAACCTCAGTCAAAAACAAGATGGTGAGAGTAATACAGGGCTTCAAATCGAGAAAATAGAAAGTCAAAGTGGGTTACTATATTATATCCTGCTATATTTTTCCCTTTAATTAAATGGATAACAATAAAAAAGTATATAATGGAGTGGAGATTGAGAAAAAGAAAAAGAGGGCATAACAGCGAAACAGGGCAGATCAAAACATAACCTTTTAAGCAGAATAGTGTTTCACCACCAGATATTTCCGACTTAAAAATAGTTACCATATTGACTCCCTCCCTGAAGTCCTTGAGTACAACTTCATATACTGTAGCATTAAGTATATCAAAACAATGTAAAACCATTTAAGAGAATGACAGCATTATAGAGTATTTGGAATTGACTAACAGAAAATGAACAATGGTCTCTGTATAATCTCCTTGTCTTTAAAAGGTTTTTGCTTATACTAACGTACATAACAAAATCCAATAAGATACAACCTGGTTAGACCATTGGAGACAGAAGAACAAAAGCTAGATGAGACTTCAAAACAAGATGGTACTGAATCAGCATTACCTATTAAGATGTCATTTTCTCAAAAATAGCTGTTCCTATCATCCAATCTTCTCTGTCTCATTTCTGTTGAGCTCTTTTTCTGTCAGTAGCTGTCAGTTTGTCTTCTTCATTTTGTTCTCTGCTCCATTTGTTGTGGCCTCCCTGCCACTATTTCTGGGTTCTTTGTATTTTTCTTTTTTTAGAATATCCTGCAATACTTTCTGTAGAGTTGAATTGGTGGTTGCAAATTCCCCCAGTTCCTCTTTATCCTGGAAGCACCTCGTTTTTCCATCAATTTCCAGGGACAGTTGTGCAGGATATCTCAATCTTGGCTGGAGATTATTATCTTTCAAAGCTTGAATTATTTCCCCCCATGCTCTTCGTGATTTGATGGTTTGTGAAGAGAAATCTGCTGTAATTCTGATGGGTGTTCCTTTGTAAGTGATCCGTTTCTTGTCTCTTACAGCTTTTAATATTCTGTTCTTGTATTGAATTTCTGGGATTTTTATTATTATATGCCTGGGTGTTTCTCTGTTAGGGTTGTAGGTAGCTGGGGTCCTGTATGCCTCATACAGCTGAGTATCTTTCCCTTTTGCTAAATTAGGAAAATTCTCCTGGATTATTTCTGTGAGTAGCTTTTGTAATTCACTTGTTTGTGTCCCTACTTCTTCTTCTATGTTCTTAATCCTTAAGTGGTGGCTCCTCTTATCATCTTCTTGTCTTTGTATTATTGCTGTTTGTTTCTTTGTTATTTTTAAGAAGTTTTTCATTTCATTCTCCCATATTTCAAGTCTGCCCTCCAGTTCAGATAGTCTGTCCTTAGTTTCTTTTAAGCTGTTATGCCAGTCTTGTATAGACTTATTAATTTCTTGATAGTCCCTTTGAACCTGCTTCACATACTCAATGCTTTCTCTGTTTTCTCCATCAAGCAATTCTCCCCTCTTTTTCTGTTCTTCCATTCCACCATCTGTTTTTTCCTGGGTGGTGTTTAGCATTTCTCTAACTATTCTGCATACTTCTAGTTTCAGATCATTGATAACTTCATTCCTGAATTGGTCTATGAGGCTCTCAATATGGTGCTTAATGTATGCTGGTGCGGCGTCCATTATTGCCTGTTTCTCAGGATTGGGGGCCGAGGAGCTTTTTTTGTTGCTTCCCTTCCCCATATTTTTTGTTCCTTATAAAATGCAATCTTACAAAGGAGGCCCGGCTTCCCTGCCTGTCAGCCACAGCCTGATCAAATTGCGCTGGCTAGTTGTTCCCGCCCACCGCTGCGCACCAGGGAGTCGGAGGAGGCAGCCTACGCGGAAGTCAGTCGCTCCTCCGGGCCATCGTCCGGCTCTGGGATCTGGGTTAGGCTAGTCTAGCCTAGAGAGTCCGCCAGCAGCGTCACTCAGGCCAGGCACTTTTCTCCAATCCCGTCCGAGAGGGGAATGGCGCCCAGAGAGATCTCCGCCAGAGTCAAACTGTGGTGGGGGGTCAGATTCTCACTCACCTCGCCACCAGTCAGTTTTCGTGTACACCTCTGTCCGTCCTTTTTTTTTTCGACTCCGTTCTCCCGTTCCCAGAGCTCGGCGCTCCCAGAGCTCGGCGCGTCTCTCCTTGCTGAGCCGCTGTGGAGATAGCCGGCCGCCGCACGGCGGGAAATCCAAACCGGTTTCCGATGGCGCGGAGTCGAGCCTCCACACCGAGATTTTTCTGTTCCTATTTTAGCGCCAGGACTGTATTCCAAGTTGGATTCTCTCAGCCCAGTTCGTTCCTGAGTCAGCAGAGCATATCTCTACTGATTCGTGTCTCCCTAGTCCGCATTATTTCTGGCCTCTGAGCCGAACCTTTCAGAGAGCCTCTGGTAGTTGCTGTTGTCTGTCCGCCATGTTCTCTGGTCTCCGAGGTGGTTAGTTTTGCTTTATCTTTTAACCTTCTTATTAATGATGTAAGTGATTTACCCCCACCTTTCCTGTTTTACTGTATTTTGCATCTGACAAGTGACGTTTATACTTTCGCGTTACTCATTATCAGTATTATTATCTTTCAGATTAAGGTTCTCCTTTAGTATTTCCTGTAAAGCAGGTCTGGTGGTGACGATCTCTCCCAGGTTTTGTTTGCATGGGAAAATCTTTATCTCCCACTTCTTATTTAATTATTTCTTATATTTTTCTTGAGACAAGGTCTTGCTTTGTAGTGCAGGCTGGCCTTGAACTCATGATGGTCCTCCTGCCTCAGCCTCCCCAGTCCTGGGATTACAGGCATGTGCCACCATGCCTGGCTAGCTCTCATTTCTGAGGCCCAGTGTTCCTGGTCAGCAGAGTTTTGTACCACTCAGTGCCTGTTGGCCTGTGAGAATTTCTCCTGAGAAATCTTCCGTGGGGCATGTTGGACCTCCTTTGTGTGCTGTTTGTTTCTCTGTTTCGGTCTGTTTTCAGGATTTTATTTGTCTGTTGGATTATACAGATTCTTGAGTAGTTTTGTTTGGAGCAAATCTAATTTGTGACCTTTGATCTCTGTACCTGGGTATTTGTATATATTTCCAGGACTGGAAATTCTTCTTCTCTTACTTCTTTATGCTTCTACCCCTTCCCCTTTGTCTACTCCTGCTTTGAGACTGAGTAACCCAAAACGGTGCTCTTTTGATGCTGTTGCATTAAGTTTCATGAGGTGTCTTCTGTTTTCCGTTCTCTTTTCTTTTTCACCTTGACTCACATGTCAGTGGCTGTTCTTGAGTCCTACACTCCTCAGCTTTGTTCATTCGGTTCTTGGTGCTCTGTGTGTTTCCTTTTTCATTTTATCTACTCTATTTTCAGTCCCATTATTATTATTTCAGTTCCCATTAATTTTATTTTTCTGGTTGCTTTGTTTCCTTGTTTCTTTGAGTTTTCCTCTGTAGACCTGGAAGGTTGCCACGCTATTCTGGAATTCTCTGGCAAGGACCTGGTTCAGCTCCATCGCTGGAGAATCAGTCCCCGTGCTTAACTTCGTGCCCTCTGCGATGTCCTGGTTCTCTGCTTGCTTTGGCCCAGGTGCCGTGTGCTGATGTTTGTGTGTTGGAGAAATGTGTATCCACATCAGCCTTGTCTGGGAGCCTTCTGTGTGGTCCCTCTATGTGTGACCCCTGCCACAGGGGCTGCAGCCTAGGCCTGCAGCAGTGCCCAGTGCCGGGCAGGGGTTTCCTGGCCACCAGGGCTAACACAGGATGGGATGTCCCTGCCAGCCAGTGGCCACTGAGGCTCCCTGGCCTCTGGGGTTTGTCTGAAGCCAGGACTCCTGTGGTGGGTCAGCTGCTGCGAGGCCCCTTGTACAGATGTGGCTTCCTGGCTGGCACCAGGGCAGGTGGGGAGGCTCAGTCTGTAGGCCTGGTATCTGCCTGGTGCTGGGGACCAAGGTGAAGCTTGGCTCTTTCCTCTCTTCCCCGAGAGATGGTATCTGTCTCCATGCTGTGCTTCCTGGGGTCCTAAACCTGGTGCAGACTGCGTGGAACTGTCCTGCCTCCGCCTCCCGTGTGTCTGCACCTGCTTTCCTTAGCACTTGGGACGATTTTTACCAAATCTTTGCAGATTTGTCCCAACTGGTGTTTCTGCAGGGTGAGCATCCGGAAGAGGCCTCTCCCCTGCGCTTCCCTCATGCGTAACTTTTGGGGACGTGGTTCCCACTGGTCTCTCATCATGTTCTGGTGAGACTCTGACTTTTAAAAAAAACTTGAATCATCTCATTTAGTTCTGAAGTTTCAGCATCCAGGTCAGGGTGTCTCCAACAAAACCCATTTTGTCTGGTGACTGTCACCCGGTGTCGGCCAGCTCTGGGCGCCTGTCTTGCAGCTTCGGGGTACAGGTGCCCTTCATGCATCCCTGCAGGTCTCCCTTGTCACACTGTCCCTTCTCATTGTGGCCATCTTGGTCCTTACAGGAAACACCCAGGACAGCTCTGCTCACAGAGATGTCAAAAAGCCACGTTAGTGGGGTTATCAGGAGCAGTAACTCAACTCTTTTGTATTCTTCAGCTAACTGTGTTGTGTGCATTTACGAGAACCACATACTAGCTTTTCGATTCTCCAATTTTTACTAGGTTCTATTTAGTTCCGTTTTGGCTTCTTTTTTTTGTCTTTTTCCTTTTTATCGGTACCGGGGATCAAACTCATGACTGCCTGCTTGCAAGGCAGGCGCTCATGTCGCTGAGCTAAATCCCCAGCCCCTGTTTTGGCTCTTTGAAAGGGTCATGATTCGATCAAGCCTTGTGAATCAAACAAGACCCTGGGATGTTGGTGTCTGCTGTTGGGGAGTCGTTCCAAAGGAAAAAAACATCATTTGCAAAGGGAATGTGCAAACAAAATTTGTCTCTTAATAACGCTGTTTCAATTGCTGCTGTGTTTGTGAAGTTCGTTATTACTCTTTTGGTTTCAGTACTTGAGGATGTCAAGCTAATTTCAATTCTGCTCACTGAATCGTCCCTGGGCAGTGAGAAAAAACCAATGCTTTTCATTAGTGGTGCTGCATATTCATATTTTTAAAAAACTAAAACACAATTCTATTTTTATAGACGCTCTGATTTCAGAAGCATATGCTAGAGGGATGGAAGGCACAGAAACACCAAACATGAGGATTTGTTTTTGTGGGGTTATAAAACCTAATTGTTATTGTTGTGAAAAATTTTTCATTTTTATTTTTATTAGCCTGTATTTGCAGGACATAATGAGACCCTCATTGTAAGGAGGTGGTACATGGGCAGCGCCACCTCTCTGCTCTTTCTATCTCCTGCCCTCTGCCTGCCCTCTGTCTCTTGGTCTCCTCCCCTTCTGAAAAGGATGTATCTGTGCATATTTATATTAATTTGCATTTGTAGAAAGGGTTAGAAACGGAGTTATTATGAACATTATTACTTATTACTTAAGTATTCTTACTTGCATTGGTTTTTTTAAATTAAAGATGTTTCTGAGCTGGGCCTGTTGGTGCACGCCCACAGTCCCCATACCCTGGGGGCCCAGGCAAGAAGGGCTGGGGCCGGAGCTGCGAGGGAAGGCCTGGGCTTAATCCCTGGGACTGGAAGAATCATGAATTACTTTTTAAACATTTCTGCTTTCTTTTATTTTAATAGGCTTTGCTTTAGTTTAATCAGGGTTCACTCTAGGGCACTCTGTTGCTTTTGACAGACTCACGCAGGATCTCACAGGTCCTTGCAGAGTAATGGCAGGGTTGTATGTGGTACCGTCGGTGCCCCTGGACTGCCCCCAGCACAGCTGCTAATCTTTTAACAGTTTTGCTTTACCCAGAGTGCCAGAGTCAAAATCACGCAGTTTGCAGCCTGTTCGGATTGACTTTTTTTCTTGTGCATTTAAGTGTCCTCTCTGTCTTTTCATACTCTTTTCTTTTTGGAACTGAATAATTCTCTGTCTCAAAGTTCTGCAGTTAACTTACCCTTTCATGAACAGCAGGACATCTTGGTTAGTTCTGTTTTCTTACGTGTTTACCTTTCCCATAATTCCTCAAAATGCCCATCCTGTACAAATCCATACAAAATCCTCTACATTTGTGTGTATATAGGGCAACAAAGTAGTTGGGTTCTACGTAAAAATAGATCATAAAGCATTAATGGCTTTATCTTCAAGCAGTTATTTAGGGTTATCCTTAATGTTGGAGGGTTTTGTTTTGGACAGCGCTATAAAAGTGTTCATGGTCTTTTGTCTGAAAAGTGATAATCCCCAGCTGAAGCTCCCTGGAAAGAGCTGGTGGGCACCATTTCCGGGAGTGCATTCATACGATGCCACATGTCTAGAGGAGACAGCCCAGCTGTCTCACATCACAGATGGTCCAGAGCCTCTCGAATCTCACAGTGAAGGCGCTGCTCACATCTGCTGCTGCTGTCTGTGAGAAACTTTAAGGAAGTTCTTTCATACTCATTTATAGAAATGCACATGCAGATATTACTCATTTATGCCAGAAGGTAGAATAAGTTTGTTACTCAAAAGGCAACTAAAATATTTAATGTTAGTTTCTTTCATGAAAATATAGATAAAAGGCATTAGATAAATGAGGAAAAATGAAGCACAAATCTCCAGAGCAAGGGGCCCAAGAGTGCAGTCAGTTCAGGAAATAAACGAGGCTCTCGGAAAAACACCCTCACGCCCAGCCCAGAGATGGAGCTCTTGGAAAGTCAGATGGTTATTACCGCACACTGCATGGCTGGATTCACACACTTTTCTACTTCCGTGTATCAGGCAAAGCGATCACTTGTTTTGTGCGTGTCTTTTCCATGCCTTACCAGAATTTCTTTATGCAATGGCCGCATTCAACCTGGCGTATCCGATCACTCCCTGGAGATTTAAATTATCTTGCCTGCCAGATAAAATGGATGATTCCTCCCTCTTGCCCACTGGAATCTCAAACAACGATTCAGGTCTGAGTGGCGAGAATGAAGCAGCACTTGAAGCCAGATTTAACTCAAGCGGCACTGACATTGCTGACTTATCCCAGGCAACCTTCCACTGTTGCTTTTGGAGTGAGCAAGATAAAAACTGTACCGTGCGTGTGGACCGCCCTGAAGGGGAGGCCCTTGTGTCCACAGCGGATTTTTCTGCTTTCCAGCAGCCAGGTAAGTACTTCAGTGTTCTAAAACAGTAACCGTTAAGTTTTAACTAGGTTGATCGAAGTGCTTTGATTTCTGAAATACATGAATAGATGCCTTATGGACACGATTATTAACATATATTGTCATTTTAATATCAATAATAAAATGAGGACTCATGATGTGACAGCCGTTAATAATAAGCCCCTAGCATTTAAGATTCCATAGAATGTAGAAAGAGAACTCTCTTTGCTTTCAGAAAAACTAAAGCTTGAGATTCCACTTGTCCTGCTCTTCCCTCTCTAGATGTCTTCCTGAAAGAGGTACAGGGATCCCCACTTAAGGGATCCACGTGTACCCGTGTCATTAGCAGCAGAATTCCTAAGAGCTGAGTCTCGGAAGCAGTCTGTACATCCATCAACAGACGGATGGATAAAGAATGGATAATGAACTGTATTCGCACACAGTGGAGAACTTCTCTGCCATAAAAACTGATACACTTGAGTCACATGTAGGAAAGTGGGAGCACCTTGAGGCCTTGGTGTTAAGTGAAGTAAATCAGACACACAGGTTTAAATATGGGGAATCCAAAATATAAAGAGAGAACAAAATAAAAGGTAGGAGCAAGTAGACGATAGGTCTTTCTCAGTCAGGAGGGGGATTAAGAGTAGGAGGGAAAGGGGGGAGGGTCGGAGGGGACAGGAGTGAGAATGGGGTTAAGATGTGTGAGGTCCACATACCGGCTCCTCACAGGGAGTGTAGCCGTTTTGCATCGCAAGCATGGACTGATAAAAATAAAAATTAGACAATAAGAAAGTGAAAAGTAAAATTCACTTGTATCAGTTAAAAAAATATAGCCCTGCTAGTCTACTAGATTTGCTTTGAAACAGAGAAAACACTTGTTAAATAAAAAATACAGGATTACCAACGAAGCTGTAGAATTAGTCGCACTTAAAACATTTATGAATAACGGTATTTTTCAGGCAAGGACTCTCTCTAAAACAGAATCCATTTTGAATCAAGGGATTTCTTCTGGTTGTTTCAAGTATAACACATACTAATTCTGCACCTGAAAATGTAAACAGAATTATTTCCGTGTCTTCTGGGAAGGCTAAACAGGGCAGAGCCCACACTCTGGAAGCACAGGCGTGTCAGTTAGCATTCACCTTGCAGGGAAGCCCGGTGCCCAGGGTCAGCTTGGAGGGTTTGCTCCAGGTCAGCCTCGACTCCAGGAGCCACCCTGGTCTCTAACTACCCGAGGGCAGCGGGGTTTCTTCCCAGGTGCAGTAATAGTGAAGAACTGCAGGTGTTGCCAGATGTCCTCTGATGTACAGGAGGCACCTGGCTTCCGTGTCGCTGAGCAGATGGAAGAAACCTTGCAGAATGTGAAGTCAGTTTAGGAATAAAGGGAAAGCAGATGGGTGCAGTGAAGGCAAGAAGTGAAAACGAGCCGGTAGGAATAACTCCCGCTGTCTCCATGCAGCTTGTAGCTGCTCATTTCGTTTCAAGTGAGCACCTCTATTTTTGCCTAGGGGATTGAGTCCAGGGCCTTTGCACTGAGCTATATTCCCAGCCCTTTTCAAAATATTTTATTCTGAGATGAGGTCTCACTTAGTCACCCAGGTTGGGCTTAACTTCAGCCTTCTAGAGCATTTAAGCAAAAAACATCTGTGACAAAATTTAACTTAGCTAACCAAGTGGTTATTAAATATTCTAAGAATGAGTTTAACAAGTCAGAGTCTTTTTAATGAGGTGTGGGATGGTAAACTCTGTTAGTACTTTTTTTAGTTCTAGAGGATTGTGACTATAGTGCTATTTTAACTCTGTAGTATAAATTGGAGATAACAGGTTTTGTTATGAGTGGAGTTTACTTTTTTGCACCTAAAATCACTGGGTTATATAGTGGTCACCTGAGGGTTATTCCTCCAAGCAGACAGAGGGGATTTATCCTTTCTGCAGTTGTGTTTGGGGCTAGTGATAGTACAGTCACAGAATTATGTTTTAAAGAGAATAAAACCAAGCAAAATAAACTCAATCAAAACAAAACAGTGTAGGTGATAACAGGAAATCAATAATGGTTACCATAATGCCTCTTGTTGTCTTCAAACAGCTGCCCATGCCATCAGAGAGCAAAATCAAACAAAACAGAACAGAATAGAACCAATAAAAGCAAAACAATGAATGCAACAGATGACTTCAAAGCAAGATAATAGTAAATCCAAAATAGCTACCATAATATATCTTGTTATCTTTGAAATAGCTGCCCATGCCATCACATATAATAACATCAAACAAGACAAAACAGAACAAACCAAACCAAACCAAACAGTGAAGATGATACAGGACTTTAAGCCAAAATAATAGGGAATTAACAGTGGCCACCACCCTCAGAAGGAGGTCCCCCGATAGATGCCACACTGCATATTGTTAGCCTCTGAGTAGCTGATCAGATTACTGGCTTTAGACCTGCAAAGTCAGTGAAACCCTAAACACTACAAGCATTAAGATGTATTTTACTTCTGTAGCTATCATCTCTGCCTGTGCTTCTCCAGATCAGCTGGTTGCTCACGGTGGGGGCGAGGCAACTTGACTCTTCTTGTCTCCCAGCCATGTGCCAGGAGGGGCTGGCATCTGGTTGTCCTCCTTGTGGTCTGCTCATGGTACTTGTTGGGCCATTTGTGGGCCAAGGGGAGGAGAACAGGAAGCCAGCCCCTTCCTGTGAGTTGGTGCCATGCACAGGCTGCGGGGAGGACAACCAGAAGGTCACAGAAATTTAAGACATGAGCCAGAGACCCAATGCTTTCATTTGCTGATGCTGACACAGGAATGCCCCTCCCTTGTCCCTTGATATTCCATGTGCTTTGTTTTCTTGAGAAGTGCGAATGGACCAAGTGAGGTGAAGCTGGAGCTCTTCTGTTCTCCTCAAGTAGCATGAGATGAAAGAGAGTTTGAGAAGAGACATTGATTTAATTCTCTTCTTTTACAATAAGAAAATCGAGGGCTTTCAAAGGGACTTGAGGCCTGGGGCAGGCAGGCCATTGGCCGAGTTGTTCTTTCTCTCAGAAGGGGCGGTGGGCAGCAGGTCTGAGCCACATGGACTTAGAACTCCTCGTTCACTGAGTTGCTCAGAGTGTTTTCCAGGCTTAATGCAGCTCGTTTTTAATCCAGGTGCAAACTGGAACGTGCAGTGCTGGGTGACAGGGGACTTGAAATTACTCATCTGTGCTGTGGAGCCCTCCCGTCAGAATCCTTGCAAGAATTATGACCTTCATCTTTTCTATGCCCTGTAAGTACTAGATCAATTCGCGTGGCCATTTCCACTATGTGATTATTTTTTTCAGTGCAATAACTTCCATAGAGTGAAGCAGACTGGGGACCCCCTGTCCCCATCTTCCCCTCACACCTGTGGACATCTATAGAATGGCTTGTGTTTTTTTATATTACATTCTTCCCCTTTAGGTTTTCTCCATTAGGGAAAAATTTTGTGTGTATTTCTTCAGGTATAGTTTTCTACATTGGACTTTATGTGAAATTAAAAGTACAAATAATATTTATTTGTCCTAAGTGGAGAGCTAAGATGGTAGCTTAAGTAGCTATAATCCCAACAGTGGACATACCCAAGCTCTAGGTCCAGGGTCAGTGCACACTCTGGATTTTAACTCTTTAAAACAGTTTCTCATTGATTCTTTTATCTAATGCTTAAAGGGTGACTTAACTTTTTCGTTACCACTCAGTGTAAGAAATGAGACCTTCCTTTCATGGAAGTGAAAATTCACAGTGGTGATTATTTTAGAAAACTTTTAATCAAAATCACTGTTACACTGGAGAATCCCCAAGAGAAACCTTCCAAAGGCTTCCATGCTTGACCAAGCATGTTTCTTAAGAAACTGAAAGCTGACATCCATAAGGGATTTAAAGCCCTCCAATATGTCTGTGAAGGGTTTGCTGTGTTGTCTGCAGTGTTGTTTGAGCTCCAATGTTAATGTTTGTCACAGAACTGGAGGAGAGATGCCCAGAGGAACATTTTGGAACAGCATTAGGCATTTTACCTTTGACCCATGAAGGAAATGCTTTTCTCCTTCAGGAGGCCCCTACTGTGCACCCCAGGCCACAGCTCAGCTCAGGAACTGCGGCAGCCCCGGGGCTCAGCCCCTCCCTGGCCGAATGGCTCTGGGGTGGCCAGGGGGTCTTTCTGGCCATGTCCTATGCTCCTGGTTCTAGCCTTTAGCTAGCAGTTTATAGCAGCAGTGTGTCTGTCTGTCTGTCCTCCTTAGAACATTTCCTCCCTCCTTCTCTCCCTTCCTGTGTTCCTTCTTGTCAAAGTGGACTCATGGAGTCTTATTTTGCGGGAGACAGTCAGTTATCAGCACTATTTTGTTACTCAGATTGACCCATCCTTGGGCAGGGGGAGCCCGGGCAGGGTGATTTCTGTGTTTTTGGTGCGGGGAGGATTTCTGACTTTCTGACATTCCAGGGTGCTGCAGGCTCATCTGACTCTTGTCCTGCCTAACACTGGGAATCCTCCCGGGGGCCACAATAGCTAAAATAAAATTTTACAGAGTGATAGTTACAAAATACAAGCCAGTGCCGACTGTTACTGAGTTGACACTGCTCCTGGCTTCTCAGTGCCCAGAGCTAGGTCTATACAGTGCACGCACGTACACACACATGCACACACACACACAGGAATCCATTTTCCCGCGTCTCTGTACACGCATGCACTGAGTAATATTCCTACTAAATGTCTCGTTCTGGTTCAGAACCACTGGGCCCCATCTCTAGCAGTGAGAAGCCTGTCTTTGCTTCCTCACTGCACACATTTCGTGTTACTTACTGGCTCGGCCTTAGAGTACACAAAAGGGGGTTTTGCAAGACTAACACATACCAAGCACATACTAAGGGTTGTTCACACTCACTTTGGCATCACCAAGGCTAAGGGTTACATGACAAAATCTTAAGTTCCTCAGTTAGTTAGGATAGGTCTTCTCTCCCACCAGTGTGGGTGAATTAGCCTGACAGATTGGAAGGTTCTTTTGTTCTGTTTGCATTCATCTTTTCTTCCCTTCTCTTCTTTGTCCTTATGGATTTTCCCCTTGGTAATGTCTTCCACGGAAGAGTACTTTGTGTTTTGCAAACTCTTTCTGTACAGTGCTCCTTGATAAGAGCTCCTCACCTGGGCGGGCTCTGTAGGTTGGAGGTGGAGCTAGGTTGTTTGCACCTATTAAAAACAAAACTCTGAGTTCCTCATAGGAAGGCTAGAATGTCAGCTTGCTCCAAGTGATTTTAATGATGAGATTAGCTTGAGACACCAACCGGATTCAAGTAATTTGGTATTAGCAAAGTAAAGTTTGGGGCAGCATTTTTACAGATTATCAGTCTGAGATTTGAAGTGACTTGATTAAACGGTTTCCGAAGCTGACACTCAGCAATTGCATTCCTCATCTTCGGTTTATCTGCTGTGTTTTGCTGTCACTTTAGGTAACAATCAGAAACTTGCACGGCACCGCTGTGTTATTCCCACAGTGGCATAGATCTTTGCTTAGAGAAGTTTTAATGCATTCTTGGAGAAATCTGGAAGGAAGGAAAACTGAAGCAAAAATCAGAGGACTAACTGTGCTTTCTATAACCACACGTGGCCACCAAAAATGAACTTTCTGACTAAATAGTTAGGTCTCTAATTTCTAAGTAGAAAATTTTTCTGGAAGGTAAAAGTTGCAAAGAGGTTAAACTTTGGAATGCATCTGACCAATGTTTTGGTATCATTTTTACCGTCAAGCAAAGCTCATTCTCGTGTTGGGGAATGAAGTAGCACCGTGTGTCTCTGTGTGTGCCTGTGTGTGTTAGCAAAGCATAAAATATTTTGCTACATACAGAATTTCCAGGAATTTCATAAAATTTAGGATGTTATTTTAAGCCAAGTACTTGTCTTTATTTATTTTGTAATTGCAGACTTTTTAGATTATCATTAGATATGGCTCCTTAAGGTATTTTATATAATTTGTGATAATGAAATTTGATAATATATTTAATGTGGCTTCTCTGGTTTTCTGTCCTTTGCCCTGTAAGTACCCAGCATAAGGAGGATGAGATATCCCTGGCCTGTAGGTCAGGTGGGCAGAGGTTTTCTTAAAGCACCTGAGAGCAGAGACCCCAGGCTCTCCGTGACGACTGCCTGGCTCTGCCTGTGTGATGGTCGAGCTCTTCATTTGGGGGAGCACCTCAGTGGTACCTGTGGGCATTGGTGTTTGAACTCTATGTTATTCCCCGGGCCATGAAACAATTTCCCTTTTTCTAAGTTTGCAGATGTGAGGAGTTGTTCTAGAGCCCTGGGCTGAAAGCTGGACTTGGCCTGTGGGTTGGAGTTTGCTGACCCTGGAGTTTAATTCCAAAATTAGCTTTAGGTTAATTTCCATAGTTTCATCGTGGAGTTTCTGTTCAAGTGCCTTGGGGAATTTCTGACTAAAGCTTTTTCTTTAATCAAAGAAATTGTGAATTGTTTATATTTTTATAGTAGAGATACTATGTAATATATAGTCATTAAGAATATATACTCATATATAATTTTTTCACATATTAAGATTATTAAAAAATGAAGTCGAGACTGAATAAATAGATAACATAAGGCTGGGGAAATAGTTCAGTGGCATAGCGCCTGCCTGGCAAGACTGAGGTCATGAGTTTGATTCCTGGTACCCCCCCGCAAAAAAAAACAGAAAACATAAGAAAAGTGATAGAGCAGATATTTATCTAAAAAATAATCAACTATTTCCACAAATAACCCCTGTATCAGAAAGGGATAATTTGGCAAGACCACCTTTTCTGAGATGATGTGATTCTAAGTTTATTTCATATTTTAGAAGGGAAAAACAGGCCTAGGATCCTATATTTGGGAGTTCTTTGGCCAAAGTATGACACTCAAAACCATGCCCAGATTTAGTTTTTTTTTTTTTGGTACCGGGGATCAAACTCACAACCTCACACTTGCAGGCAGGTGCTTACACCGCTAAGCTAAACTCCTGGCTCCGTGTTCTGACTTAGAATACCACTTTTTATTCTATTTGCAGTCCTGCTTTGTAAACCTTTTGTTTTAATTTTTTGAAAAACATAAAAGGCCTGGCTTTGGTATTTTAAAAATTTGTACTTCTTTGGCTTCGTTTAAATGTGTTGGCAAAATTGAAAGCACTAAATCATTCGGTGTCTATTTTAAGACAAAGTTTTGTGGGTGTGTAGCAATTAAAATTTTTCAAAAATGCTTTTATGTAAATATTTTCTTTGACACTCCCAACCACCCTGTGAAGGTACAGGCATTTCTCGGTTATACCGATTAAGGACAGAGTCTCATGTTATGAATGTCTTTTGTCTATGATCTTATGGCCAATAAGTACTTGATTTTATGTGCTTTTTACGATAATGTTAACTCCTTACACAGTACCCAGTGAGTTCTTTGTACATTACAACTCTGCAACTCTTGCCAGATTGATTTTTTTAGAGCTAAATTAATAATAAATTCAATATTAGGAAACTTGAAAATCTATCATCATTCAAAATATTTTGTACAAGTGGTACCCTCGCTGTGTGCGAGGGTTTATGGTCTGTTTTCATGTTTTAATTGTGTCTGAGTGTGCCCGCTGGCGTGTACGGGTCTGCAGCCATGCTTTTTCCACACTGAGTTTTTAGCAGGGACACAAAATTACAGTGTTTTCCCCCCAAAAGGGCTGCAGTATCTCTGAAGGCAGTGATGGTGCCTAAGCGCTACTGTGTTTTTGCTTGAGAGTGGTTTGGATGCCGTGCGTGGCCTTCGTGTTTGTGGGCAGCAGGGTGAGCCTGGGCCTGGGCAGCTGTGTCCAGCGCCTGCCCCTGTTCCTCTCACGCCCTCCCTCTCACTGACAGGGAGGTGGAGACTCTCTAAGTATCCCGCATGGTTACAATGAACGCTAATAAACCAGAAGCAACCGCGTTCTGGGTCTTGCTTGCTGTTAATTCTTATTTTTATTTTTTCTGAGACAGGGTCTCACTTTATAGCTCAGGCTGGCCTTGAACTTCCTATGTAGCCCAGGCCGGCCTTGAATTTGTGATCCTCCTGCATCAGCCTCCGCTGGGGTGCTGGAATTACGGTGTGCGCCACCACACCACAAGGATTACAGTAATAGGCAAAAGTGCTCACAAGAACCCTTCTATATTTTCTTTCTTTCCCCTTCTGTAAATAGCTTCATTGAGATAAAACTGATTTACAGTAAACTATAGATTTAAAGTATAAATTTTAATAAGTTTTGGTATATTAAATCATGCATAAAACTACCACTGTCATAATGAAAGTAAATATATTATCAGTCACAAAATTTCCTCTTGATTTTTCCTCTTGCCCTTCCCTACACCTGGGGAATGACTGATCTGATTTCTGTCACCAAAGGTTACTTTGAAATTTTTAGAATTTTATATAAATGCATTTATGCAGTATTTTACTTACCATGATTGTTTTGAGATTCACTGATGATATACATGACAATATTCAATCTTTTTCATTGCTGAGTAGCATTCCGTCATGTAAGCTATAGCCCAGGACTTTATCACTGTCCTCACCTGTTGATAGACAGTTGGGTTGTTTACAGTTTGGGGTGATGACAGATGAAGCTGTCCTGCCTCTGGCCTGCTTTTGTTTCTGTTGGATGATTCTGGGAGTGGTCCAGGTGTGTTCACAGGGTAAGTGTATGGTAACATAAGAATCTGCAGAGCTATTTTTCAAAGCTGTGTCATTTTCCTTTACCACCAGCAATACATTAGTGTTCTGGTTCCTCCACTCCCTCACTGACATGTGATATAGTTAGTTTAGCGCTATGCTGCTGTGTTTTTAACTGTGTATGTGTGTGGATGCAACGGTGGCAGAAACACCGAAACGACACCCAGGGCTTGGAGGCAGAGGCCAGCTTTCCTCATGAGGCACAAAGGCAAAGAGCACCAGGCAGTTCCCTGAGTACCTGGTCGTGTGGGATCATCAGCGACCAGGCGAGATCAGTGATGTCCGCTGCAAGACCAGGTTAACGACCGCGAAGCTTGGTACAGTCGACACCCAGCGGGCTCGGTCAGGCTCTCGCGGTTACAGGCGGCCGGAAAGGAAGGACAGAGCTAGGCAGTTTCCAAAAGAACAAAGCTTTAAAAATTTTTAGTTGTTTTTTCCTGTTTCATTTATTCATTGTTCCTGTTTTCCTGTTTTATTCCTTCTTTTAAGTTAATTTTTATGATTCTAGTCTTCTTTGCTGCTTATTAACTGTGTCTTTTTATTATTTTTGTGGTTGCTTTAGGACTTACAATGTATGTTTTAATATAGACTTGTGATATTTTACCCTTAAATACCACCACTTCACGAGCAGGGGAAGATGATCACAGCTGTGTACACACCTCTCCTGTCCCAAGCTTGGTATTAGCTCTATATAGTTCACTTCTACCTACCTTGTAAACCACCATACATGGCTGTTATTTTTGTTAAATGATCAGTGAGTAACCACCCTTTTTAGTTAAATTTCATTTCTTTGTGTGAAGCCCTGTTTCTGGCTGCTGTTGTTTCCCCGATCAGAGGACCTCCTGGAGCATTTTATAGAACGTGGCTGGGTCTGAGGACAGGCCTTTCCCCCGTGCTATTTCAAAGCCATTTCACCAGTGCAGGACTCAGGGTGCGGGACTGCAGCTGTTCTTTCCTTTCAGGGCTTCCCTCTCTTGCTGGTGTGATTTCTAACACTGCCTCCTGCAGTCCTTGGTCTTTCTGACCCTGTGTGTTTTTTCCGGAAGCCCCTTAAGCCGGTGCATGACACTTTTCCCATCCGTCCTACTTTGACATCCAGGTTAATATTTAGCTCTCATTTTTCATATAGCTTGGAAGTGGCAGGAGGCTCGCGCCTGGCTCCCCAGAAGGGTAGCTTTGAGATTGTCCAGTGCAACTGCAGCTCTGAGGACCGCTGGGAGTGTCGCGTGCCGGTACCGGCAGCCAAGCTCCATGACTCCTTCCTGATGTACTTGAAAATCACAGCTGCTTGGGCAACTTTTTGGTCGCCTCTGATGTCAGTTCAGCCCATCAGTGTTGGTAAGTGGTGCCTTAAAAGGCTGAGAAAGCTAAGCAGCCACACCTGTCCAGGCTGCAGTTTGTTTACCGTGAGAGAGAGATTTTTCTCCGACTTCTGTCACTTTCTAGCACTGGCAACAGGGTGACTGGGAGGAGAGCTGGGCTGTCAGCAGCTGCTGGGGGGAGTGAGCGGTGATAGAATTCTCTCTGCAGCTGTCGCTTCAATTCTTGTTTTACAACCAGGGAGATTTTCCATTGAGGCGTGCTGTGCAGGGCACTGAGATGGGAAAGTCAGAGAGCACGGACACGAGGCTGTGTCTGGTGCACACACGAGACTGAGCTGCCTTTGGTGGGCGGCTGGCTGGGTCTGAGGTCTCGGAGCCTCAGGTGTGGAAGCCGTTAGCAGATGGGGTTGTTCGGGGGACCCAGCTGGGGCTCAGGAAGAGAAAGCCTGCGGGGTGGTCAGCGGAAGGAAAGAGGGCTGAGCTGGACGTGCGGGCACAGGTGTGTAAGGGAGGTGGGGTGTGCAGCTGTGAGCAGGGCCACCACTTAGGAGGGACGCGGCGTCCACCCAGGTGGCAGCCTGGTACGGCAGGTTCAGTGGGGTGAGGAGGAGGACCTGACCAGATAGGATGGGGTGAGACCAGTCAGGGTGAGGGGTGCCTGGCGGTGACAGAGAAACCCCCCTCTGCTGGAGGAGGCAGATAGAGGGTAGCTATGGAACTGGGGGTGCAGGGGCCCAGGGAAAGCGCGCGTTTGCATTCCTAGTATTAATGCACATTAATATGCAGGTGGGATTCTGATATTCACGCACATTGATACACAGACGGGAACTGCTCAGGGTGAGGTTCAGTAGTTTCACATTGCTTTTGTGTCTTTGCTTTTTTTTTTCATTCTGTGTTTGATCATGGGGACCTCATAAAGTTTGCCTTGTGGCCTCCAGATTTTAGTCTTTAGTTATCTCTGCTTCTGAGTAATTTACATCTCTGGTAATCATCTAAGCTGAGGCCTAAAGGAGAAGAGGAAAGCTGTGTCTAGATCCCTGCAGCTAAAGAAAGTGAGACGCAAGCCATTTTACTTATTAAAAATAAAGTTCAAATCAGTAGATGTTTCAAGATAGTGATAATACCTGTGCACAAGAGTATGTGCCGACTGCAGAAACCTTGCAGGTAGAGGTGTGCAAAGAAAAATATGCAGCATCTCTTCTCCCACTTTGACAAGCTTCTGACTTTTAATATATATTTGTGCATATCCCTTTCATTAACTTTAACACATCAGGACTCTAAATGTGAATATATGATAAGCTTGTTAAAGAACATCAAGAAGATTTTTAAAATTTTATTTTGAGACAGGGTCTCACTGTGTAGATCGGGATGGCCTTAAATTCATTATGTAGCTCAGGCTGCCTCAAACTCATGGCAATCCTCCTGCCTCAGCCTCCCAAGAACTGGGCTTATAGGTGTGCGCCACTATACCTGGCCTCAAGCAGATTTTTGTAGCAGAAAATCACAAAGATCAAAGCCATCTAATTTACAGATTTATAGTCTTCACCGTTTAGGAGGAAGGAAATAAAGATACACAGGTATCTGATAAAGCAGACCGGTACTGGATCTTTGTTTTGGTTCTGTTATTAGCCTATGAATAAAGTTACCTTTTGTTGAAAGCCAGGGGAGGCTGAATTCACTGTGTTCTGATGCGACTGGACTGAGACTTGCTGGACTTAGACCTGTTGTCTTTTCTTTCTGAAGTCAAGCCGGAGCCACCGCTGGATTTGCATATGGAAATCACAGAGGACGGTCATTTAAATATTTCTTGGAACAGCCCGGTGCTGGCACCATTTCCACTTCAGTATCAAGTGAGATATTCCGAGAATTCCACAACAGTCCTTAGAGAAGTAAGTGTGCTTTAATAAACGGAGTAGAAAGTCCAGAAGCAGCGCCCCCCAGAGATACTTCTGCAGGCTGCGTAGCAGGCTCCTCCCCAAAGGAACCATCGCTGGCATGGCATGCAAGAGGTGTTTTGTGCACACCCCCAGCTCCAGGAAGAGCGTCACAAACACTTTGAGTAATTGTTTTCACTTCCAGATGACTGATTTTTCATTTTAGGCTTTTAAAAAATTGCCCAATAATTTATTTACAATGGGTGCATGTTCACTGTGAAGTGTGACAAATCTTTTTTTATTTTTATTTTTTAAAATCAGCATATCGAGATTGTTTTACTAGGTGGAAAACAATGAAGTAGGTGTAAAATTAAAATGATTAGGAAAAAGTAAATGATGGTTTATTGCTGTGTGTCCTGTGGGAATTTAACATGAAATTGCCAGAACTTTTCATTGAACTAAATATAGGGAGCAAGTTTTGTTTGGTTATATTAAACTGAAACTTGTAATATTAAATAATAATGAACAACTACAGCAATATTACGTTTTAATCAAGAAAGCAGCAAATCAAGAGTGCTTCTTTTCTGAGTATAATCTGTTTTCTCAAATTTTAAAGAGAAAACCCAATAAAAACAAAGACACACAATTTCAAAAGCAAGATGACAGGACACTGACAATGGTTAATATGTTTTGTTATCTTCACAGCAGTCACTCAGATCCCCAGAGGCAGGTGCACAACCAGCACACAGCACAGGCACGAACCGTGTTTTCGATGAACTATGAGGACCCAGTAGCATCATTATCTTAGCTACCTGAGTCTTGTTTTAATCATTCAGTGTTTGCTGAGCACCTACTTAGGGCCGGGGCCTGCTTTCTGAACATCAGGTGGCTTTGGGGAAACCAAAGAGGAGGGCCTGAAGGCTTTGGGGGTGCTGGTGGTGGGGCTGGTGAGGTGAGTGGAGGCCAGAAGGCAGAGACCTCAGACAGCAGTGGGGCTGGCAGGAGCCGCTCAGCAGGGCTTCTTGGCTCAGCTGAAGACTGGGCCTCCTGCACTGTGGGGCCCAGTTATGTGTAATTCAGAGCCATGTGCAGATCTGGGCCAGCTCTTGAAAGCTTGCTTTTCACAAGGAGCAGTTTGGTCACACTGCACCTAGTGTGGAAAAGGCTTGCTCATTTGCACTCTGGAGGCGGTGGGCTCTTGGGAGGCATCTGCCACTGTTCCTTGCATTCCTGGTGCGTTTTGTTATTTTTAGTCTGTAATTCTTCCCTGACCATCTTAAGAGGCCAGGGAGTTTCATAACTGGTGGAATTTTGGGGGAAAACAGTCTGTTCACCGTGGAACTCTTACTGAGTGAGAGGTTGTTTTGTTCCAGATTTAGATTCATGAACCAGTGATGACCAGGCTCAGGCTCTTCAAATCCTTCTTCCTGCCCTCCTTCCTTCCTTCTTTTCTTTCCTTCCTTCCTCCCTTTCTTCCTTCTTTCCTTCCTTCTGTTCCTTCCATCCCTCCCTTCCTTCCTTCCGTGGCCCTGGTGCCCAGGAACTCTTCCCCTTCTCTCTCTACCCTGTGCCGTGCTCTCTGCCAAGGCTGTTACAGGTGGCAGTGGGGCCTGGGGGTTTCCCACCATCCTTAGCTGCATTACCCAGAATTCTAAGGGTCCCACCCAACTGTGTGCTAATCACCACTGTGACTTTTTTGGGCCCAGGAGTGATGTGCAGACTTCTGCTTCTTGGTCATTGATTGCTGTTTTAATTCCTCATGGTGAGATTTTCTCTGAAAATCGATGAGACTTGCTTGTGATTACCTAAAATGCTTCACGAGCTGATGTGCTCACCTGCGTTTGATAGGTGGACGAGATGGTCTTGGCCCCGGCTCTGCTGGTGGACAGCGTGCTGCCTGGCTGCTCCTATGAAGCTCAGGTGAGAGGCAGGAGACTGGACGGCTCGGGGGTCTGGAGCGACTGGAGCACCCCTGGAGTCTTCACCACCCAAGGTGGGTCTCGGGACCCTTCCTCTGCGAAGGCAGTGCTCCCCAGTCTGCCTTCCCTGTCTCGCAAGCATCTGAAGCTTTGTGGCTCTAAAAGCAAAGAGGAGACACAGTGTGACTTTTTATTAAATTTCCTACAAGTTAACTTGATAGTTAAGATCGTGTTGACATTCCCGTGTTCACGTGCTTCCACCACATGCTCTAGTTGAGGTACTTTCTATTAAAAAATTGAAAGTCACAATCAAAACCCTGTGTTCAGGACACAGTTGCAGTGGTAAACCTTTAGCTGTCAGGTGAAAGGAAACCAAGTATCTTGGTTTGCTGCATATGTTAGATGTGAAAGTTTTATTTTCATATATACTTAACGCATGAAGTCTTTTTTTTATTTTTTAATTTTTTTTATCGGTACCAGGGATCGAACTCACGACCATGCGCTTGCAATGCAGGCGCTTATGTCGCTGGGCTAAGTCCCCAGCCCACAAAGTCTTTTTACTGTGGATGCTTGGATTTGACGTTTTCAGTGAAAAAGCTTCATAGTTTTGAAGACCAATGGGTTGGTGGTGGTGCTGGGGTTGAGCCCAAGTCTCATGAGTGCTAGGCAGGAGCTGTGTACCCAGGCCTTGAAGTTAGTTTTAATCAGAAAACTTGCACTTTCCTGGGAGAATGATCCCGCCCTGGCCCCAGCTACGCCGTGATGATGCGCACTGGAGTGGCTCCTCCAGACTTTTTCACTACTCAGCTTGCTTGGGGATGTGTGGAAATGCCAAGTGTGTAAAGTACCAAGCAAATATTCGAGCCATTTAGTGCAACTGGTTGATTTGTGATTACTTACTGCTTAGCAAGTGTTCACTTGTCCTTAACAAGTAGCCTTTGACTCTTGGGAAGCACCAGGGAATGTTAAACACTGCGGTAGACCAGACACCCATGACCGTGTGCCCAGCGTTTCCAAGTGCAATGGGGTGTGAGATTGATAGGACTGTGGGCGGCAGCTGAGTTCTTAGACCTTTCTCAAATGCCTGTTAATTGTTACCAAAGCAGAGGAGAAATTTACATCAGGCAGTTTGCAAGTGGGAGCTCTTGTTATGGGTTACCTCCAAGAATGGAGCCGTCAGAGGCGGCCTGTAAAGCCCCAGGAGAGTGCTTGGCCAGGTTAGGCGAGGTCCTGGTTTCCATGCTTCAGGCATAGTTTGTGTGCTTTTGAGTAGCTAATGCTGTTAATGTTTGTGAATAGAATTTCCTCTTTTAATAGAGTTCATTCATGTGAGTCTTGCAAAGGGATCACTACTGTGTCATGAGAAGAAAACATGTGTTCTCATGTGACATATTAAAGGCTGCATAGTGTCTCATGAGGCTGATCTCTGTTCATATCAATTATTCAGCAGTTATCGCCTACATTTTAATAAATTTCAGTGTACATTTTTAAAGTTGTCAGATTTTTGTTAACTTATTTTTTGTTTTTTAGTTTGATTGAAGCATTTAATCATGTCAGAACACGATAAATGTAACCGCATGTCTTGATTCAGCTTTAATAATGCACTTCATTTTAAAGTAAAATGCTTTGAATTTTTAAGTCATCTTTTAAAACTTTAACTTATAAAAGCTTATTTGTACTTTTATTTAAAAAAATAAGAATTATTCTGACATTTTTGAGGCAGTTAGTGATACATTTGTGTATATTAAAGGCAGGTTAAATTTGCTGGGTGTTGTGGCACATGCTTATAATCCCAGCACTCTGGAGGCTGCGGCAGGAGGATTGCTGTGAGTTGGAGGCCAGCCTGGGCTGCATAGTGAGACCCTGTCTCAAAAAAAAAAAATTACTACTAAGAGTTTTCCTGTTTCTATGTGATTATAGGCATATAAAACTGAAATGTCTTGTGTGGGTTGTAAATATACAGCCATTAAAGCTTAAAAAGCTATTACAGAACAGAAAAAGCCTTATGAAAACCAATGAAAAATTTTGTTTTGATTGTAGTGGTCACTCAGGTCATCCATGTGCAAACACTCAGGAACAGACAGCAACTTGCTTTAAACTGTGCTGTCCAAATACACCGATACTCTTTACTGTGTTTTAGTAGACGTAACCCCTTGCTGTGTAAACTGCTGCCTACCTTCGTCCTCCTCCTCACTGATAATAACAGGCAAACTAAGCTCCCAATAATAGAACATTTAAAAAGAGCGTGGAACAGTGCACAGGCATTAGAAATCAGGGTTTAGGGAATTACCGGTTCCTCCTGTCCACAGTCACAGGACACTCGTCAGTGTCAGATGACCCGAAGTGAAATCGCAGGTGAGTGTTTAGCGTTTCCTCTGCTCCTTACGCTGGTGCACTGTTCGCACCACATCTCTGAACTACGCTTCTTATTTTTACCTCCTTTCTCTCCTTCACCTGCTTATTGGAAATCTTCACATATTCCAACCGGACAAGCGGCCGTTGTTTTGCAGCCCGTCTGGTTGGGGGTTTTTGTGGTGTGGGGATTTGCACTGAGAACTCACCTTGAGTTTCACTGAATCCTACAGCAAGGTCTGATGCCGCTGTGGAACTAAACCATGTTCCACCTTAGCTGGTTTTCTGCCTCTCAGTTAGCAGGTGGCAAGCACCAATGGAAACATACATTGTGGTGAATAAGCTGGTGTCTTCAGGGGACAGGAGAAACGTAGTCTGGGGGTCACCTCCATGCACTGGAGAGGCGGGGTTCCTGTGACACTGCCCATCCACAGGTTGATAGGGTTATCTGGTTTTCAGTGCCCTTGCCGTGGCTCGGTGGTGAGACCCTGGGAAACGTCGTGGATCTCCTGGGCCAGGACAGGCTGCTTTCACGCTGTTTTCTTTCTGCACCTGACCGCCTGCCTCTCTCTCCTCACGTTACAGATGTCATTTACTTTCCACCCAAGATCCTAACGAGCGCAGGGTCTAATGTTTCCTTTCACTGCATCTATAAAAATGAAAACAAGATTGTTTCTTCGGAAGAGATTGTTTGGTGGGTGAACCTAGCGGAGGAAGTTCCTCCGAGCCAGTATGATGCTGTGAGCGATCATGTTAGCAAAGTGACCTTTTCCAACCTGAAAGCCACTGAGCCCCGGGATGAGTTCAACTACGACGCTGTGTACTGTTGCCAGGAACACCAGTGCCACCATCGCTATGCCGAGTTGTACGTGATTGGTAAGAATGCTGAGGTTTTGTTCATTTTTGACCCACGAATTGAATCTTGGCTCTAGGCTTTGCACTCTGATGAAAGATGTCAATAAAATTTTTTTCATTAAAAATTATTGGTGCTTTTACTTTTTATTAATATTTTAATGTGTTTTAAATAGATGTCAATATCAATATATCATGTGAAACTGATGGGTACTTAACTAAAATGACTTGCAGATGGTCTGCGAACCCAATGCAATCACTTGTGGGAAGCTCTTGGAAGTTGAGATATTACAGGTGCGTACTGCTTGTGCTGTGTGTAAGGTGAGAGGAACACTTTCTTTAGAAACATTGCCGTAGTAGTAGCCTCGTGGATTTTCTTTCTGAAAAGAAAGATAAAATATTCATTGGGAAATGTTTCAAGGTTTAAGTAAATTGGCGACTGTTGAAAACATTCACATCCAGGGTTTTAAAAAATTGTGATTTGTCTTTTTATTTCAAAGTATCTTTTCTGACAACCAGTCAAGGTCCTGTAATTGCATTTGAACTCCGGGGTCACACACAGGAAAAATTTGCAGATGTTTTAATTTGACTTAGAGAGTTAACTAGAGTTGAATATGATGGATTTAGAAAGCGTGAAACATATTAAATGATTTGGCTAAAGATTAATAATTTGGAAAAAACAGACAGATGAAAAGATTTAGAGAGACAAGGTGAATGATTTTTAAAACTAGATGATATTTAAGAAATAAACACTTAATAAAGAGCAATGTGTGCCAATGGGGAGAAATCTGTGCTATTTAGGATTTTTTTGTTTTATAAATATTTAAGACCTCTCAGAGCATCTGCTCTTGTCTCTGTAAAATGTATAATATAAAAAAAACACCCTTGATTAGAGGTTAGGCATGTTTTTATTCTTAGAACATTCCTTAGTAGTTTTCAAGAATGTTTTCAAGAATGCATTTGGCTTATAAGCACTGTTCCGGGCTTGTTTTTATTTGTACTGATGATTGGTATAGTGTACTCATTTGTTCTTAAAATCTGAAATTTCAACTTGAAAATAAACTACTTCCTCGAACGCTGAGGTCTGAAGTCTATTACTAGTGCTATGAGTCTGCTCTTATTTATCGGATTAGAAAAACATGGCTATTTTCTACTTTTATCCCTCCTCTTATGAAGGTTTAAAAATCAGTGTAGTCCATCTTTATGTGCTTTCTGCACAAAGGAGGAGTCTGTAGAAGACCATGACACAAACTCTGTCTGTGCCTGGTTTGCCTGGCTGCCAGACCTTGAGTGACCTTGAAACCAGCTCAGATGATCTGAGTTTCTTAATCTCAGTTTCTTTGGCTGTAAAATGAAGGACAGAGAGGACTTATGGAATTTGTATCAGCACTGACGATATATTTCACAGTTTTAATTAAATGGTAGAACTTCTAGAAAACCTTCAACACATGATAGTGGCCACCTTGGTGCCAGTGGTGCTAGCCGCTTGATTGCTCCTGGACACGGTTCTTATGCTGCTCCCCCAGGCTTGCTTTCTGTCCAGCGATGATTCTTATCCCTCATTTTCATTTTTGCGTTCACAAGGGTGTAGTTTTATTTTCCTTCTCATTTTTCTCCCTCCCACTCCTGTGGAAAGAGTAACTGTGACTTTTCACCATTTAAATACCTTGCTCAGAAAGGTAGGCAGTTGGCTGGTGGGCAGTTGTTTCAGAGAAGGAAATGCTACCTTCGTTCTGAGCTGGAATGTTGATTGGGACTCAAACTAGTTTTGCTTAATTTTCTTATCTGAGTATGATACTCTGGTACATAGTTTGTGTATGTATCAGAAATTGATAGTATTTTAACTATATTAAAATAGTAGGGTACTGGCAACAAAGCTATAATTTATTGCCACTGACGATTTCAATTGGTGGTGGCATTTAATTGCCGGTGTTAAGGTGTGAGGAATTTGTTTTCTTTCAGTCCCAGAAACCCCCATGTTACTACTTTTGACTTCATACTTTTACAATCGTGTCTCTAGCATGTAATGCCAGCATGAGCTAAAGTGGTGGGAGGTCCGCTCTGGCGACACTGTCTCCTTGTTGGAACAGTCATTTCTTCTGCATCCCTGTTTAGTGTATAGTGAGATCTTGTGTAGGACTTACTGTCTGTTTCTATGGAGAGACATAAGATTGGGAAATCAACAATGCCTCTCCAGTAGCAACAGCTGTTATTGGGTGGAACAGAACTCTTCTAAACAAGAAATCAAAGTCTGGAATATTTTCATTGCTTTCTTGATGCTGTATACTCACCGAGTGTTGTTGTCTTTTAAGGAGAAGCCTGTATTGCTCTGAGCGTCCATCCATTCACCCCGTATCGGAACCCAAAGATTGCCATTTGCAGGACGATGGCTTTTATGAGTGCATTTTCCAGCCAATATTTCTGTTTTCTGGCTACACAATGTGGATTCGGATCAATCACACTTTGGGGTCCCTGGACTCTCCACCAACGTGTGTCACCCCTGACGCTGTCGGTAGGTCAGACGGGGCTGCTGTGTACCTTTCTGTGCTTGCAGACCTGAGAGTTGAACTAGGGTCCTGGGCATGCCAGGCAAACACTCTACCACTGAGCTACACCCCCAGCCCTAGGTGCCTTTTTATTAGCATAGTTGGATCTAGAGTGATTTAGGGTTAATATTGTACTTTGCCATTTTTCTGATCACATTAGATTTTGAAAAAAGAAATGTTTACATTTGCAATGGAACTGAGAAGTTCAACCACAGAGTTTCATATCTTTGAGTTTATCTTATATTATTTACAAGTGTACTTTTTCAACAGTTGGAGTGTTATCAACATGCTGCTTGATGAATTATTTGGAATACTATAAATAAAACGTTTTAATAATGTTTTTATAAATAATGCATTATTTTATGTTTTCCTTCCAGTGTATTTATGAATACTTGGTGTTTTTAATCCAAAAGTTTAACTTGGATATTCTAAGATATTTATAATCTGAGAAGTCAGAACCCAAGGCTTTGTGAGGTTGTAAAACACAGGTATTCAAAGTATCTAAAGTAGGTTATAGCTCAGTGGCATAAGTGCCTGCTTGGCAAGTGCAAGGTCCTGAGTTTGATTCCCAGTACCAAAAACAAAACAAAGAAACCAAAAAACAAAGTATTTAAAGTGTAGTAAATAGGCAAAGATAATAAGATCTGTCACAATAACTTAAAAGATTCTTTTCAAAAGGTGTTTTGATTTCCAAGGACTCAGAGAGCTCTGGGGAAATTTGATGTCGATATCAGTGCGAAGTCTTTGAGAAACGACCTATTTATAATTATACAGCAGAGTTAAAGAACGTCTTTTGGTGCTGTATTCTATTTTCTTGTGAAACAGTGCCAACATTAATATTTTATTCATTATTTTTTCAATTAGTACACATTTGAATTAAATCCTATATTTTGTGAAGTTTAGGTCAAGCCTATTTAAATTACTAGATGTATTCTCCAAGATGACTTTCCAGTCAGCTGATTTCTCTTCTCCTCTATGTACTTCTCTTTTAAGCAGTTTTGCCGCAAGTGGTCTTTCCTGGTACTAAATATCCCAGGCCAGCAGGAAACCTGCTACCCCATCAGCACACACAACACACATTTATATGTGACAGACATGACTTGGATAACCTATCTGAGTAACCTTTGGTGGTTTGCTTTTCAAAACTAAATTAAAGAGTTTAAATTGAGCTTGTGTCACTTAGCAGGAGAAAACAGTGTGGAAATTTAGTTGAAGGATCCAGTCCCAGCTTCACCTCTTACTAGCAGTTGGTCACACGAATACTCTGGCCACCCTTAAATTGCGGGCAGCGGTTGGCGCCTTCCTATTGTGAGTCTCACTGCAGGTTTCCAGTCACCAACAATTACGCTTCAGAGAACACTGCGGCAAACTGCATAGCTACTAATATGTCCGTGTAATTCAGACAAGTGCGATTGTCTGTTTAACTCTTTATGGCCCCCTGACATCTTTTCCTGCAGAGAAACGCTCCATTGGAATAAAATGTCTTCACCATCTTACGGGGTTGGTGATGAGTCACTCCTTCGAATGTGAAGAATTACGTGAAATACATGTTAATGAAAAATGTTAGGAATTTTTATGAGCAGTCCACAGTGTTAGTGTCGATTGTTTAAGCAAAAAGTGATGTAAAGGATGCGACACCGTTGGCACAGCGGGTTTTGGTTAGAGAGTGAGATTCAGGGGCGAGACTGTCGGCAAACACGGGTGCTGTGCCTATCTGGCCTGGTCCCCTCCTTCCAAGAAGAGGGGCCTCGCAGCTGCAGTCCTGAGCTGGCTCTGCCCCAGCAGGTGAGGGTCGTGGCGGGTGTGGGGGGGATCCAAGGTGATATTCTCAGGAGAGCAGCTCCTCCCAGGCAGCACGAAAGGCTGGCACTTGCTATTTTAGCAGGTTCGTTGGCACGCCAGCTAGCTCTGTGCCCTCTGCGGGGACCTCTCCACCCGTGGTGTAGGCACGGCACACGCAGCAGCCTCACGAAGGTGATACTTGGCCCGGCCTCCCGGAGCTCAGTGCGTCCTGCAGTTTTCAGGTTTTGTTTCGGATGTGTCAGGTTTCTGCATTGTCCTTTGTTGTTAGGGAGAGTGGGTCTCCAAGACTGACCACCCGGGGAAGTGTGCATGGTGGGTGTACGCCTGTGCTAAAGTTTTGCTGTAGCTCTGGGAACAGCAGCATCATGAATGAGAATAAATCAAGATAGCTTTTTTCTTGACATTTCTATATTTTGTGGTTTTATGGCACTGTATCTTTACATCTATCTTGCTTATGAATTTATAGTTTTAAGAGCTGTTGTTTAAAAAAATCACTTGCTATTCAGGTCATCTTTGATTCTATCTTTCTGCTTATTTGAAAGCTTGTTTTCCCCGGCCTGTAGCAAACCAGTTTTTCTCTGGGAAACGACCCCTGACCTTGACCTTAGCATAGAAATAATTAATAATAGAAGAACAATCTGACATGCTTGCGATTGGATACAGATTCAAGGTGTGATTTTTTTTTTTCCTTAAAGTAGAACTCCCTGCAGAGGCAAGTTTGCTATTTTGATATTTACGTGTGTTTGCTGTGATGCCTTTTTACATGGAGAGTCAACTTCTAATGGGGTGTTTGTATTAATCTGCAGAATGACAGGGTTAGTCTGGTACTTTTTTCACCCTCTTTATTTGCAAAATAGAGATCTCCCTTTCCTGTATATCATGCAGAGTTGTAGGAGATCAAATGAAGTAGTGAACGGGAAACTTCCGAAAAGCATACTGCTTTATTACTAGGAAGTATGAAACATAGCAGTGCTTAGCATCACTGCTTTTAGTGACTTTTGCATAATGTCATTTTTAAAATTTCTAGTGAAACCGCTGCCACCATCCAAAGTGAAAGCAGAAATCACTGGAAATGTTGGATTATTGAAAGTATCTTGGGAAACCCCATCCTTTTCAGAGAACCAGCTTCAGTTCCAGATTCGCTACGGCTTGAGTGGGCAGGAAATCCCATGGAAGGTACCTGCAATCCCCATTTCTTTGCCTTGCTCCGCGAAGCGCTGTTTCTTACCATGTCTACAGGTTGGGTTGATCTTACTTACACAAAATGCATCCTACTATATGCTCTGTCTTTTTAGTAATTTGACTCGTCAGCCTTTTAAGAATAAATTTCTTGGTCCACTGTTTCCCAGCATGGAGCAGTGGCCTCACGCACCGTTCCTGGTGGTGAGACCGACCTCGTGGCTAAGCAGGAAACCTGCACCACTGCATCTCCCTCATGGGAGATGTGGTGCTTTGCATAGTAAAGGCTTGGAGACATCCTACCTTAAGAAACGTCTGTGACTTTATTATGGCACCTGTGTTTCCCACTCATTTATCCAATGAATTCTGTTTCTTTCAACACCTGTTCAT
Source organism: Cavia porcellus (assembly GCF_034190915.1). Classification (NCBI taxonomy): domain Eukaryota; kingdom Metazoa; phylum Chordata; class Mammalia; order Rodentia; family Caviidae; genus Cavia; species Cavia porcellus. The sequence goes on along the minus strand of NW_026947484.1, from coordinate 163,021,542 downwards.
GTTCTTGAGTGTTCCACGTGTGTTCAGTGGAATGCATTTTGCAAGAGGCTGAGTCATATCATTAATGGCCAGTCGCATACGGTGGCTTTGTGTGTCAGTATGGTGATGGTAGCCTGAGAGGACCCAGAACTGTCAGGAACTCGAGTGATGGCATTAGCTCACAGCAACTGCAGTTACAATGAGTGTGAGTTGGGTGTGGTGGTGCAGGCCCGCAATCTTAGCTGCGCTAGAGGCTGAGGTAGAAGATTGCAAGCCCAAGGGCAATGGGGGCGACCTCGCAAAAGCCTATCTCAAAACGAAAAGAGAAGGGGGTTAGCTCCGTGGAAGAGTTCCCCTGGGTTTGAGCTACAGCACTGCTTAGAAATGAATTAATACATAAACAAATAAAAGAACGTGACAGTTTACCTGGTTAATGAGGGAGGCAGTATCAGTGGGTGTCGTAGGGGGCCCTAGATACCACTGTTACATTCCGGACATCCTGGTGCAGGGGGCTGAGGACAGGGGTGAGTAACAGGGTGAGGGAGAGCCTGGGAAATGAAGCTGCAGGTGAACTAGTCCGGAGTCTTTTCACAGCAGCATCAGCATCACAGTGACACCCCTGACTAAGGTTCTGTGACTCTTCCTCAAGCCAGCTGGTGCAGTTGGTTCTCTCCTAATGTTGAAGCAGTGCTAAGGGTGGAAATCAAATGCACTCGCACCCTCCAGGTAGACCCACAGTTGCGACCCACCTGACGCTTTGCCCTGTTTTACAGACGCACGAGGTGGATGACGCCATGATCATGTCCACCAGTGTCCCCGTACGAGACCTATGCGCGGCCTATGCTGTGCAGGTACGCTGCAGGCGGCTGGACGGACTGGGGTTCTGGAGCGACTGGAGCAGCACTGCCTACACGGCCGTCATGGATGTGAAAGGTCTGCGAGCGTTTTGCAAACATGTCTCTAAAGTGCATCAGGTGCCCCTGAGAGTACTGCTGCCAAATCCCCTTCTATAGCCTGTACTTCTTGTCATTTTACAGTTCCTGCCAGAGGACCTGAAGTGTGGAGACGCATGGACGGCGACATTACCAAGAGAGAGAGGAATGTTACCTTGCTCTGGAGGGTAGGCTGTTCGTATGCTATTGTTAAGTTTGCTTTTATGCGCTTCAAAGAGATGCTTCAACGCTCCCAATCCAGAGCCATTGTGAGCCTCCTGGAACAATCTGCAGCCCTGTGCTTTCATCCAGGTTTGAGACTGCGGACCCAGGTGTGTCGTGGCTGGGCACCGGCCAGGAGTGAGGAGCCTTTAGTTCTCTTCTTGGCTTGGTCTATTACAGTGAAGTCACTGCTTTTTTGGCAAAGTCACTCAGACTTTTCAAGGCTCATTTTCTTCATCTGGATGAAACAAAAGATATTCAGTATTCCTCAGGGCCCCAACTTTATTCTTAATAATTCTGAATGACATAAATGTGCCTTGCCTTCGCACCCCAAGAGCATCTAAAAGAGACTATTCTGTCTGTATGATGGCATATAAATCATGATTTTTTGGGGGGGGGTACCAGGAGTCAAACCCAGGACCTTGCACTTGCCAGGCGGGCACTTGTGCTACTATGCTACAATCTATGGTCTTAAGTAGATGCAATCTAGAAATTTGAAAGTATTCTTCCTATCAAATAAGTTGATTTCTGTCCCAAGAAGTAGATCATTTGATCAGCGGGTACAAATTTGCGACTGACTTGGAAATAGAACACAAAGGACCCCAAGTGAATTAACACATACTTAAAAATAATTTCCTGATTTAAGTCTCACACCCCTGTGTCAAACTAGGGTATAAAAGACTTTATGTACACTTAGTTTGTAGTCCAGTTACATTATGATTTTGTGTGGTTAACAAGCAAGGCGATTCTAGGCAGTTCTCCATTTCAGTATTTCTGATTTAATGTTAGTGGTCAGAACTGCCACTGGCATTTGCGAAGCCCTTACATATTCCAAATCCCTCTGTGTCCGTCTCCCAGGGAATTCAGTGCCGGGGGGTGTCCCTCAGTCTGTCAGTGTGACAGCCCTGCGCTCCTCCCCAGTGTCGGGAAGAAAAGCCCCGTCTATCGTCTTGCCCAGCAGGGTCTTTTCTCTCCCTTTGCTGTGTCTCTGGATACTGGCTCCAAAGATCTGACGGTTTCTATGCAAAGGACAGGTGGCGAAGTCCCAAAGACAGGTTCAGCTCAGCCATAAGAAGAATTTAGTCGAGGTGGCCTTTCTTGCTCTTATTTATCTTCTCGCAGCAAACTCTCCTGGCCCCCGGGAGCTGTTGGGGTGAGGGGCGTCTTCTTTCCCCTTTCTTTTTGCTTTGTGCAATCTGAGAGCAAGGCCTGACGGCTTGTTGGAGGGAACGCTTCTCCTCTTCCTCCTCAGCCTTTGTTTCTTCAAAATGTGTGTGCAGCTGCTGGTGGAAAAGGGTTCTAAGTATAAGCTGGCTTTGTTCTCCTTGGTGGGTACAGTTGTTCTTTCTTTCTCTGGGGCTGAAGAAACAAACCTCAGAGCGGGGAACTAAGCTTCCACAGCTACCCAGATCCTTCAGGGAGCCAGTGTCCTCCCCAGCCGGCCTGGCCTGGCCCCTGTGCTCCGGTGGGAAATGCATAGTGTGAGCCCTGGGCACTGCGCTGTGGCCTTGCACTAACCCGTGCTCGCGTCTCCGGCAGCCCCTGATGAAAATCGACTCTTTGTGCAGTGTGCGGAGCTATGTGGTGCAGCATCAGACCCCCCACAACGGCACGTGGGTGGAGGACATGGGGAACCAGACCCACCTCACTTTCCTGTGGACGGAGCAGGCCCACACTGTCACCGTCCTGGCCGTCAATTCCATTGGGGCTTCCCTTGCGAATTTTAACCTCACGTTCTCGTGGGCGATGAGCGAAGGTAAGGAGGATTCGACCCCTGCAGAGCCTGCCTGTCTGGGTTCCCTTCCTTCTTTGCATGAAAAATAGCAAAAGTGTCGCACACTGATGGAGGTCGTGTGGTGAGACCCAGTCTAAACGGCATTGTAACAAGTGAGAACATTCTAGTATTTCTGCTCTTTTAGAGCAGCGTATGTCGTAGATCAGCATTTCTCATTCTGTAAAAATACATGAATCAAGCCATGAATTTTGCGACCAGAACCATGGGAAGAATTAAGTTCATGGACCGAGGTCCAGGCTATGACGCCTTGGTTTACAAGCTTGATTGTTTCCATGATCCTGGCTGCAAACTGAGTCAGATGAGTACTGAATCAAATGTGATTGCAGGCAGGTTCAGTGCTGTCCTTACAGGAGATTTGATTTGGTGCTCATTCAATCCAGTTTGGGATCAGAATCCGGGAGAGAATCCATTTTGTGAACTGAGGAGGCTCTGTACATGCAAGTAGATAGTATTTATTATATATAGCATACTAAATAGTAGTATATTACAGTATATTAATAATACTATGTATACTAATAGTAGTATATTACAAGTTTTTGTAATGTATGTGTAATAGTACCACAAGTTACCGGGATGCAGGCTAACGGCTAAGGCTTAAAAATCACTGGATTTCATTTAATGTGAGTGGTAAATCCTTTTTCAATAATCTTGACATATTTGATTAATCAGAGCATTGCAAACCATTTTCACTAAGAGTTTGTAATCTGGATTACTTATTCAAAGTATACATTTTTAATGGAAGATACAGATTTCTTGTATTTCTACTGATATCTGAAAGCCTTTACAAGTATTACTTCCTCTGTGAAATTTCTACGCGTGTGTGTCTTATCTCTTCTTTAAATCTCGAGGTGATTCCCATCTTTCTTTGACTATTTTGTACCCTGCCTTATAGTATGATTACTTTTAAACTTACAAGGTAAGCTTCCTGTGATTACTTGGTACTGTTTTACACTTAAATTTACACTTAAATCCCCTAAGGGGAGGAAATTTCAGTGTGAGGAACCTTATACTGGTGGCCCCACTTAGAGTCTAAAGGGTGAGACAGACACAAATCCAGTCATCAGACAGCCAGTGTCTATTGGTGGCTGAGATAAATGTCCTCAGGAGAGGAATAATACAGTTTCATGGAAGAAAAGAAAAGGGAGCCTGACATGGCATCAAGGGTCAGAGAACCCACCTCGAGGACATGGCATAGAGGTCAATGTGCTCTATAGTGGGAGTTGGAACTCAGTTTTCCCAAAAGGCTGGGGGCAGGGAAAGAGAGCCGGATCCCCCAGGAGAAGTCTTCCGGGCCTAAGATGGAACCTGCAGGAAGGCCTGCAGGGCTTCAGTGGGGAGAATTGGCTTCAGGATGGAGGACAGCAACGGTAGAGAGGTGGGTCCAGACTTGGCCCCCACAGCCTGGGACTGTCCCCTCAGCCCCCTGTGCAGGACCTGTTACCATCAACACATCTGTGCTTTGAAGGCCATGCTCCATGAGAGCAGAGCTCCGAGGGTATCGGAGAGAACAGCCAGTGGGCCTGGGCAGGATTCCAGCTGAGAGCAATTCAGACTGACAGATTCCTTCTCCTAGACTTTCAGGAGAATCCGTTTCCTCCCTGTATCATACACGCCTTTATCCATCTCTTTATTTGACGATGCACAAATGACTGCTGTGTATTATGTTTGTACACATTGGCTGCCTTCTCTTCTTCGCCCTGTATCTGTGGGTTATGCGATCCTCAAGAGTATTAGTAAATTTCCACTAGTTTTGAATTTAAATATAGATTTCCTTCTTTTCTTCAGTGAGCATCGTGCAGTCCCTCGGTGCTTACCCTCTGAACAGCAGTTGTGTGGTTCTTTCCTGGACTCTATCGCCCAGTGATTACAGTCTGATGTACTTTATTATTGAATGGAAGAATCTCGATGAAGATGATGAAATTAAATGGCTTAGAATCCCTTCAAACGTTAAGAAGTATTATATCCGCGGTAAGTTTCCTATACATCAATGTATTTCTCTCATAAACTAGTATGACACTGCAGATAAACAACTCAAGTTGTATAGCCAGTAATGAGAACTTCAAAAATATAGATGATACCAACATCTTCACACTGGTAATCCTATTACCTCGTCCAAAATTTCATTCTATTTACGTTGACATTTTTACTGTAATATTTTATACAGTTGTAATCATGTATCACATCGGGCATTTCTCCCCAGTCTTTTCTACCATTATTTTAAGTGGTCATGTCATGTCTTATTACAAAGTCTACTTAAACTTTTTTATTTGAGATTCTTTACGTTGCTTCCAACTTCACCTTTTAAAAACTGTTCTAATGGCTCCTGAGATCTATGACTAAACTGTTTCCTCAGCCACTTACAGTGTCGCCAGCAATGAGTGCTTGGCCAAAGTGTGAGGGTTTGAAGCTAAGGGTTGCCATGATCGTATCACACAACATCAGACCTGGAATGCAGCCTCGGGTCAATTTATTTATGAATTTCAAGGGAGACTGATTCATTACCACTACTGCCTACAGCACAGTCTCTGACTTTCTTTAAACCCTGGGGATATAGCAGTTAGACTTCAAGAGATCGTCCCCTGGCATAGCATTCCTATATTGTTGGCCTTTGCAAAAATCACTGCTGGATCTGTTTTGAGCCTAGCTTGCCATAGGGGTGATCGTTTTCCATGCAGGAGGACCCCTACACGTTGCAGGAGGACCCCTCTTTGCATCTTCTTTGCCTAGAATTTCACGAGACTTTAGTCTTGCAGACACCTTGATAGGGAAACTAAGTAATAAGCGTACTCCTGTAGAAAGGGATATCGTCTGTTTTGAGGATGAGGAAGGGAAGAGGGGTCACACTGTCCTGGAAAAGGAAGTGAGGGGAGGCAAAGACCTGTACAGCCTTGAACAGAACATGACTTAAAAAAAATTACACTCTTCTGTATCTGGGTTAGATTTTTGACAAATTATTTGGAAATCTGTCTCCATTTCTAGCGATTTGGGCTTAGATTAATTTTGCAGCTCCCCCATCCTCAGTTTGGTCATCAGCAGCTACTGACGTCTGTGTTTGGGTGCTTTTTAGTACACAGGCCCCCGTGAATAGTGGTTAAATGAGCTCTCACTTTTTCTCTCCTCAGATTATTTTATCCCCATTGAAAAGTATCAGTTCAGTCTGTACCCAGTATTGTTGGAAGGAGTGGGGAAGCCAAAGATACTAAATGGCTTCACCAAAGGTAACATCTTTACATTCAGTTTCCTTTTACACCTGCAGGCACTTCTTGGTTTATAAGGGAGTAATGTTGCCATTGGGTTATTATCATTTTCCTTAGGAAATCATGGAAGAGTTCCTAGGCTTGCACATTTAGGTATGTAAGGGGGGGGGGGAATCAATAGGAAATGGTTTTTTTTTTTTTTTCCTCTGAAAAGCAAGCTGGATAAACTCACGGGGCCTCTTATTATTATTTCTGATTCATCTCATTTCGTTTGGAGTGCCAAATTTTGATGCTGGTTTTTAAGTTGTCTTCAGATTCAAGCCAAGTCAAATAATGTAGCTCCAAGAGAGAACTGTCTTTGCTATAGAATAAAAATGATTGTAGAGATTATTTATATATTTTCCAACAGATACTGGTTGAACTTTGTTTGACGCACTAGAGATTGAATGGCAAGCAATCCTCCCTGGTTGCATGTTCTATTGGAAGTGGGGGCAGTAAAGTATGTAGAAAGTAACATCATTTAGGAATAAGTTCCATGAAGGAAAATACGGATAAGATGAAGTGATGGAGTTAAAATGTGGAATTTTAATTAGGAGGCCAGAAATGGTCTTTTTTGGAGCTACTTGAGCAAAGCCCCACATTCAAAAGGGCAGGTTCTTCCGGCTGAAGGGCAGCATGTGCAAAGGCCCTGGGGTGTGAGCAGGTGGCTCTCCATGTGCCAGAGTGCACAAGATGGAAACTGGCGGGTTGGGTAGGTCGGGGTCTTAGAAGCAGAGGGTGGGGTTCATCCTTGTGGCTTTACTTCACCAAGAAGGATCAGGTGAAGATACTCGACAAATCTTTATGAAAAGCTGTTTTGTTAAATTTGAAGTGGAATACTAAGCAAAGCAATCACCTCACTTCTGGGATCTTCTCTTCATTATTACAGTTTTGAATACTCGTTTATGATGAAATAAAAAAAAGCCTACCATCATTTTCGATACAGAAGGAAATGAGTGTTTTCTTAAGCTTGAGTTGTGTGAATTGTATTTCTTTTTCAGTTGATGAAAAGCACCAGAATGATGCAGGTCTCTACATAATTGTGCCGATTATTATTCCCTCTTCTGTCTTAATGCTGGGCGCACTGTTAATAGCACACCAAAGGTACTGTACTTGGTGCCAGGAATATTTACAATAAAGCCCCTGAGTGTATTTAAATCTAGACATAAAAGTCAAATTGTGAATATGCTTGTACTAAAATGTTTTTATCTGCATTCCCTGTATACTTCAGATAGCATAAACACGAGAGGGCTGTTTTCCTTTTTGATAGGACAACATAAACCTCAAGGAAGAGTTTATTCCCCCAACTCCCATGTTCATTCAGGAATGACACCCTTACAACAGGAAATCCTGGCCAGCGTGGTCTTGGATGTGGTCAAAGTGCTTGAGGTTTCTGCTGGCGACCACAGGTCTTTTGAAGTGGGCTTTAGTTTAGTAGTGACCTGGTGCAGCCGGTTTATTTCTGACCAGCAGAGACTGGCTCTAGTGGCTGGACGGGGCTGTAGCCTGCCTGGTTGTAGACACACAGCTCTGAGTCCCGAGGGTGGGCTGGGCACCATGTCCTTCTCTCTGCTGAGACATGCAGACCCAGGGAGGCCATCTGACCCATGCCGTGTCTGTAGAGATATTTGCCTTCTAGCTAAAAGGAGGGGAAGAAACTTTCAGAGTCTGACTTTATTTTTTAGTGACGTGAGTGATGGGCCATGTTTCTGACACTCACGTGATGGCCATTCTTAATATTATGTTTTCCAGGTAAAATCATGCAAAAGGTAACACAGTGCCTACACACGGCCTTCAATAAAAGTGGGCCATTTTTTTGTGATATTGATTATTAATTTGACATTGATTAATTAAGCGGGGAATTTGGTGAAATTCGTCAAAAGTGAATCTGACCTTACGGAGTTGCTGGTTTGATGGACTAATTTCTAGAGTGCATATTCATTAACTATTAATATTGTCAGTATGTATTTTTTGTGTGATTCTAATGCTGTGTTTATCCTTTGTAGAATGAAAAAGCTGTTTTGGGAAGATGTTCCAAACCCCAAGAATTGTTCATGGGCGCAAGGACTTAACTTTCAGAAGGTTACTTTTTCAGTATTTTCAACCCAGAAAAAAGAGGATTACAGTTTAGATGCCATGTGACTTCTAGGTCTTTAAACATTTTTAAGATCTAAAAGCATTTATTTTATTCATTTTAATATGAGTCCTTTTATTAATAAGATAGCAGGGATTTGTAACTAGGAAGAAACAAAATTCATTAGTTTATCATAGGGGAGCTGACAATATATATGTTTCTTCTAGTCACAATACATAATAAGATAAATGTTAGATTAGTAAGGGTCAGATCTGAGGAAGGATAGATACTGGGCTGCACTTTTTGGTACAAAGTGATTGTCTTTGGATAAGAGGATTAGAATCAATGATCTGTATTATTTAGTAACTATATTTATTTAAATCAACTTAAAATTGTATAAATCTTATTTTTAAACACTACAATCAGAAAACATGCAGTTATCCTGCTGAAGCTTGTGTCTATGCAGACAGTCCCATTCCCTGTAGAAGACCTAATAAAAGTCAGCTATAAAAATAACTTGAAATTAGTTCTATGATAGAATTTTTCAGAGAAAAAAACCTAGAGCTTGGTGATTGCTTTACTAACTTCACTTGTAACAAGGTTCACTTTCTGCCTATAAAAACTGAAAAAAAAAATCAGATTCAGTCTTTGTGTAAAACACACTATGTTTTTAAAAAGTAATTACTTGGAGGTTATGGTGTTCTTGAAGATCACATCTTTGTCATGACTCGTTCGTGAGACGCCCTCAGAGGCTGGCTGGGTCCGCAGCTCTCTCTACTCTGTCCCTCACCTGCTGTCCAGCTGTTCCTGACTTGGGCCTCAGTGGTGCTTCTCTGTCTAATTCCTCCAGCTTTGCAGCGCCTTCCTCCTCAAGGAGGAGCCTGCTCCAGGCTCTTCCTTCTGCCTGCCTTCCCAGAAAGATTTCTACCCTGCTTCTGCCTTGCTGCCCGTTGGGAGGAATTTCTTCCCTGCTGAAGTTCCTAGATCAATTTGCTGTTGGTTTATCGTGTGTAATGCTAAGGGTGAGGCCGCATTTTATCCCTCACGCATATTGGTGGAGCTCTTCTGGCTACTCAGAGCACTAGAGCCGAAGTCATTAAATATGGGCCACTGACTCTTAGCTGGAATGCCTGTTTATTATGTCTAAGTCGCTGAGATACTCCTCCATGCGTGTGGATTTTGCCTGTAATTCTCCATGCCTTGTTTCCTCTTCTGTAAAATGAGGTAAGCCATAGCATTATTGGATTGTTCTGGAGGTCACAGAAGCCAGCGCTTGTGATGCAGAAAGTTCTCAGTAAATATTAGTTGTTACTTTGTATCATGTGCATATTCGAGTTGATTAGTGTCCTTTCTCTAAGTAGGAGGGTTTTTTAGTAGGAACTACATGATGTCTAAACAAGACACTTAACGTTTCACCTCTGAATAGGTATTAGATCGGGAATGATCATTGTAGCATCTCTTAGACTCTGAAACTCTCTCCTGCCAGCATGTCACACGTTGACATCTCACCTGTGAAACTGTGAAAAAGCTTCTTGGATTTCCCCAGGCAAGGCTAGACCCACTCCAGCAAGATGCAGCTTGAACCTGCACTGATGGATTCCCTCCCATCCTCCATTCAGAAAATGCCTGGCACAGAGGAGCCTAGGCAGTGTGGGCAGTTGCACCAGGGAAATATTTGTAGACTATGTCCTACCAAAATTCTCCTTTTAACATTCCCGAAGGTGAACGTAGCTCCTTAGGGTACGTCTGCCCGGTATAATATCAAAGTAGACTGCAGTATCACCAAAATTTTCCAGATTCTGGGAAAGAAATGTGAAAAAAATTTTAAGATGTTTAATCCTTTCTTGGAAAATTGATTTTTTTAATTTCTGCAAATATTTGACTTTCTAATCCTATAAAATATTTCTAAGCCTATAAAATATTTCTAAGCTGAATGGAGGCACAAAAGCTTAGTTTATTACTAGGGCTTTGCAAGTACATTAAGAACAGATCAGTTTTGGAATATAATGAGAATATTTATGAAGTGAAGAATAGAACTTCAAAGATTTTATTAAGGCTAAAAATTGTTCTGAAAAAGATACAAACTTATTTATGATACCTGCCCTTTCCACTTCATTCTCCTGAATGGCTGAAATGTATTTTTGGAAGGGAAACTAAAGCAGGAAACCAAATATGCTAATTTTTTTAAAAGCCAGTACTTTAAGGGGTTTTTCAAAGAAAACACTTCTTTAGAACTGCTGCATGCAAGACATTGGCACACAAGGTGACACCATATGTGATTCAAAGTTTCTCCTAATGTAGTTTCCCCCGTGATCTTTTTCACATTACACTCTTTCTATAGTTTATTCTTCATCTTTTTTTTTTTTTTTTATCGGTACCGGGATCGAACTCACAACCACCTTTTAGATAAATACATAAAAATAGAATAATAGAGGGGTGGGGTGCCGCTCATGGTAGAGTGTTTTACTAGAATGTGTGTGTGTGACCGACCCCAGGACCTGCTATATAAACACAGTGTCTTAACAGTTTGCCTGTTGGTCTCATTCTTTTCATAGTAAGAGACACAGATAAAATCTGCTCTGCTTACTCCCTTTGCGGGTTCCAGCCCCTCTTCCATCCAGCTGTGCTCTGAGGCTTCCCAGGCTCACCTTTGTGTGGGCGTGGCCATGGGCAGTAACCCTTTGGGGTGTGGTCAGTGCTAGTCCACCACTTTGTTTCCAAGGACTTTTCCTGCCTGTGTTGTGGAGACGTCTCCATGGCGACAGAGTCACTGCAGCTCATCCTTCTGGACTGGTCTTTCACAAAGCAGCCTAGGAAGGCACCAGGGCTCATTCATCTGCACCTCCATGGCTGCATGCTTAAATTACCCGAGCTTTCCTTCCATCTGTAGGTCACAGACTGCTGCAGGAAGTGTGCCTGCAAATGTCTCTTTGTTACACCTAACATTTCCTACTCTGTCCAAAGAATATTCTTTGAAGACTATATTTCTTTCTTTATGAAAGAAGTACCTGTGTGTAGTTTAATAGTGAAATAGTATGAAGAACAGTTATTAAAAACCAGTGTCCTCCTCCACCTCCCCCTACTCTTAGTCTGGCTTTTCCAAGGCTCCTTCATTTTACTGTTGTGATTTTAGTTTTTCTGACAGTTTACCTTCATATTTCTAAAAAATCACAGCACTGAGCTGCTGTAAACTCTAGCTGCTGATTTCTGGCCCTCATAAACGACTTGCTCATTCAAGGACTTTTTCTCCCCTCCTTTGTCTGCTCCTATGCATTGTTTCATTGTTTTTACAATTCCTTGGTAATCTCGGGATTACGATTACTGCCGCTTCCGTCTTGTGTTCTATCAGAGAGACTTCCTTTTTGCTTTTTGTAAAATTAGTGCGCTAATTCAGTTACTTTCTTCTCCATTTCCCCCTCTGCTTTCCAATCCCTAGAAATTACTAACTACACTTTTACTAAAGTCACAGTTGGTAGCGGCCTGTGATCTATGTCATCCATGGGTTCAGTTTTAAAAATAGCAAGCTGCTGTATGGAATTTCAATCGTCAAAATTACGTAAACATTCCTTACAGAAACCGGTAATACTATGCGAATACTTTTCTTGGTGTATCCAGTGCTAAAGGAGAACTTTTTAGAAAAAGCCACTAGAAATATCCTACTCGATCAAAGTTGTGTCAGATGGCAGTTGGCTTCATCTTTTCACGAGTTTTTATCCTTTTTCTTTTGCTAAGTTTCTAGTTGCCTATCATCTGTCTACCCTTTACCCATTACCTACCATTTTTCGTCTGCCATCTCCCTGTTTATCCATCGTCCATCTGTGCACCACCTATTGTCTGTCTGTCTTTTCTATCAGCCTAACCTTTTGTGCGTTTCTGTTACATAGACTATTTTATCCAGCCCTGTCTTTCCTGGAAATTAGCCTAGCACAGTCTGTCTGGGATCCTTTCTCTGCCACCTTCAAAGCGAATTAGGCCTTCTGTGAAGGCCATAAACCCTCACTGCCACTCCAGAATGTTCCTTTAACTCATTTCTAGGCCTTGCTGCTTCCCAGCAGGCTTTTCTTTGTCTGTGCCAACTTAAGTAACCTCCTAAGAAAGCTCTGGGCTGGGCTCAGTCTCTGCATGCCTCAGATTCCTTCTGCTGCAGATTCCTATGCTGATAATTTTCTGGAGTATTGATTTGATTTGTAGTTTGAAAAAATTGTTCCAATAGAAACTTGGGGACAATTCCTTCCTTCCCTGTGTCCAGCGCTGTTGCTCAGAAGTTAGTACCCCCCCCCCCCCGCCTGCCCTGCTGACTGCGTGGTGTAGTTTTATCTTTTTAAAAACACTTTTCCATTCTTGATGTTGCTTGATTTCAGCACTGAGTCAAAGATGCTTCTTTTTTCAGTGGACGTGGTGTCATTTGAGGAGACTCAGTGTTTTCCCTTGGTGCTCTGAGAAATGCCACATGTCTTTGATTTCCTTCCTGTCTTGTCTCTTGGGTTCTCTCTTTCTCGTAGGTCTGTTTGTTTCTTTGCTGGATGTTGAGGATCTGTGTGGACTTTCTGTGCTTCATATCTCTGATCCCATGTTTTCTTTGCCTTTTTGTTTTGCATTCTGAGACCTTTCTATTCTTCTAAACCTTCATTGGAGTTTTATTTAACAGTATTATTGTAAATTTCTGAGTAATTTTTTTCAGAATATTCTGGTTTTATGTGTGTTATGGTTCTGTAGTCTTACTAGAAATGCCAATTAGAGGATTTTTTTGAAAATTTGACTTTTTTTTCTATCCCTTGAATTTTCTGTTTCTGTTGGATTAGATTATTCTCTCATCTTAACTATTTTTAAAAAAATCTTGGCCCTCCTCCAAATCTCAGGCCATCCTTTGCCTTTTATTGTTGTGTGGACTGAGAGGTAGACAGGCTTCCTGAGAGCCTGGGGCATATAGACAGGAATAGTTGTCCCAGGTGAGTGGCCTGGGCTCCGCCCCAGTGCCCAGAGGTGTGCTCTGAAGAGTGGTGTCAGCTGACAGGGTGGCTCTCTTTCTCTCTGGCTCTTTCTCAGTTGCTTTTGCAAGCAAGCTGTCCCTCCTTTTGGGTGTGGGGGCGCTTCACACACAGGGCCTCTCCAGTGTTCAGTAGAGGCACAGTCCCGCCCACCTCAGCCTCTCCTTCCCTGCTTCCTCCTGGATTCTCCTCCGTTTCCTCCCTGTCTTCTGGCTCTGCTCTGCAGGGCTGAGGACTCACTTCCTCTGCAGCTGATGCCTGCTCTGGATGCATTCTGGACTGCTCTGGACCTCCTTTGCTCATGTCTTCTGAGCTAACACTGCCCTTAACGCCCTCCATCTGTCCCAGCCGGATTTAAGCTGCTCATTCTCTGTTACCCTGCTCAGAGCATCCTCTGTGTTGTGGGTCTTTGTTTGGTTAATTCACATGCATTCACCCTAACAGCATCTGCAGGCAGGGAAAAGACGCATGTTCAGTCTGCACACAGTTTCTCTTTTACTTTAAAGATCAGAATCTTAAGACTGAATCCTTGGCACAGGAAAATGTATGGTCTCAATGGCTTTTCCCGTACTTCCATTTCACAGTATAAGAGATGACAAACCTTTCTTCTTTAGCATTTTTGCCTAACCAGTTATTTTTTTCCCTAAATCGAAATCATCTGAAGCTTTTCCCTTAGAGTTATTTTAAGACTCTTTGATCTGACTTTAATTCATTTCATTCCTTTGCATTTTGAAGGTTTTTTTACAATATTTTCTCTTATTTTTTCCCTGGTCCAACTCTATTCTCCTGTCTAAGTTTCTTACAAGTTTTCTAACAATTTAACTGAAGGGGCTGAGTAAGACTAAAGTCAAGTGGATTCTAGCTGGGGCTCTAACAGCTCCTCTGGATTGTTTATCAGCCAACATGGAGCTCATAAAGAGCTCAGCACTGTCCTCTTCAGAGCCACACGGATCCGGGTCTGGACTGGGCCTGCAGCTGTGTGGTGACCCTTGCACATATTTAGGAGATCTGGTGCGACTTGGAGTTGGACGCTCTGTTAGAAGTCGCTGATCCCTGCTGTGCTGTAAAGTGCGTGTTCCGGGCCTACAAGCATATATTTCACTGGTGTCCAAAATTAGTTCAGTTCTGTTCTTATTCCTTATCCCCCTCAGGTCATAAGGAATCAGGAGAAAATATGATTTAATCAGCTCAGTGCCATTCTAGCAAGTAGAAAAGGAATACAACAAATTCTTCTGCCCTTCTGTGTGTTTGGGATTTCTGTCATCTTTCACTGAGTTTAGAAAGATAGCGGAGCAGAAGAGAAGCACTGAGCTGGAGTCCTCACGCTGATCTGATTTGCGGTGTAACCTTACATTAAGGAAAAATCCCACCACAGAAGTTTTGTGATTCTCTTCTCCGCTACTTTAATATTTCCTTCTCTTTATTTTTAAATTTTTCTTCTCACCATTCTATCCTTTGTCTTTTTTTTCTTCCAAATGCTCCAGTATTACTGTGGTCTTGTCTCCTCTCTTCTCCCAGCTCCTTTCTTTTCTTCTGTTATTCTCCTGTGGTCTTCTGCTAGAGTAAATTCATTCTTACAGTATTACATTAAATCACAAATTTAAAAATTTCAAAAAGCCACCTTAGTATAATTTTCTTTTCCTAAAATGATACATAATAGTAGTATAACACAAGAACCTAACTTAGAGTCCAGAACCACGCCTAACAGAAATGTTTTGAAATCTTTCATCTTTTCCATCCTGTGTGACTTTTTATTTTGCTTGCTTATTTTGTTTTGTTTTATTTAAACAGAATGGACATTCTTTGAAGTCTGATCATGATCACTGCTGATGAACTCAATATGCCAGCTTCCCAACAATTCATAGCATCTCAGAAGATTTTTAAATTCTGAAGAAGGGGAACAAATCAAAAGCATAATTTTAACTATTGAGAACTAACATGTGGTGGATTATGTTTGTTTGAAATTTAAAATAGATATGTAAATTTGGGTCACAACAGAGGTTTGAATCCACTTCAGTTTGGATGTGTTATTTTCAGGCTATCTAAAATTTAAAAGTAATACTCATAATTTTGGGCTTGCTATCAATCATTTTCATAGCCATAAAAGAAAAATATTATGACTGTGTATGTTGGAACATATCTATCAGGCACCATCGTGTATCTGGTAGCGAGCGCTGTGGCCCAGCACACACTCAGGCTGACAGGTGGCTTTGCAGACAGAGGACGGAGCTGCAAGGGGCACAGAAAGTACTGCTCTATGTTTTTATGTCTCAAATTTTTCATTTTAGATCCCTGTTTAGGCACTTGAGCCTATGAACCGACCTGTTTGGGCGTTCTTTTGAATGTGTGGTAGCTTTTGTAGATGTTCTTTGGGTCAATCTGGGAATTTCAGTTTTTAATAACCTGAATAATGCCTTATGTACTAACTTTCATTGCAACCTAAAGAAAGCCAGGAGATGTGGCCTGTACTGGTCATAGACCAGTGAAAATTACAATTCCTATCAGAATAACCCTGCCTACTCAGGTTGGATTCCCCAGATCAGAAAAAAAAAAAAAAAGCATAAACTTCTGTCCACTTTGCTGGGCAGTTCTTGCCCAAATCTAATTTATTTCCACGGAACTGTCCAAAATGTTAAGCAGGTATGGAAATGTGCCATGATGCAAAGAAGAGAGAGTCTTTGGAGCTTTTACGAATAGTTCATGAGGAGGACAGGACTTTTTTTAAACTCTGAAAACAGACCACTTGCCAATTCTGTGAGTTTAGTACCCTAAGCATGCTCAGTTGTTCACAAACTAACATAGAGAGTTTGGGGATGAACCCAAATAATATTCAAATTTAGACTACCTGTGGATCACTTATATTTAGATTTTACTCATGGTTTTACTGGGATGTCTTAAAAGGTATAGGAAAGCGGGAAGAATGTACCTTTCTCCTCTTTTATTGAGTATTTACAGATGTCCTTGAAGTACAAAATCTGTGTGAAATTATGAACAGATATTCTTTAATTCTTCCCAGCTGAGTAAATATTTAATATGTGCCTAGACTGTTCTAAAATCTCAAAATATTGGATATTTGTGAAACAATTTTAACCAAACATACTTTTAGTAAAACTTATGACCCATATGTTTCAATACTGTATGGATACGTGATTCCTTAGTATTAATGAAATCTGCCATCTGAATGTGTTTTTAGAGGAGCAGTATTTGGTTCCAACAAATTAGTTACCTGCCATGAAGCTCCAGGAAACAGTGATTCTCTCAAACAAGCACGAACTTGAGGAACACAGAGAACAGGACTGCATGCGATGGGTTGTTTGATCTATTTTTGGTTTCCACATTGGTAGCATCTAATTCCTTTATTTAGGGATTTTAATTTTCAAGTTCATTTACATTTTAAGACAAGTCAGTGCATGCATGCACATACACAAACACACATGAAACCTTTAGCAAAAAACAAAATGACCAAGCAAGTATTTGAAGGAAACCACAAATCTACAGATTCTTGCTAGAAAGAAATTAAAGACAGAACAGCTTCTCTTCCTATATCATGTTGGTAGACTAATAGAAAAGGTTATATTAACACACGATTTGTCATTATGCAGTATTTTAATACCTATATGAGTTTGTTCTATTATTATTATATTTAGTGTTTGATATGTTCATTCATGGTTTTAACCACTGATACATTTCTCATAAGAGTTTGGACATGTGCTAAAAACTTGTATTTTTAAATGGAATGCACTTGCCAATGTGAGGAACAGGTGGGCGTGTCATGATCTCAGGCAGATGTGAAGTGAGTCTATTCATTTAAAAAGCGTGAAATTAAAAAGTTTAATGTATGATATACAGCACATTTTCTATAAAGCTCAATTCAGCTGTGCTAGCTTTTCACTGTGATGTATCTGTGGTGTTTTTATTTATCTTTTCAGTACATTCACACTGTATGATTTGAGCTTTCTGCATGCAGATTCTTGATTTGTACCAGCTCTGTAAGATTTTTGTTGTGATGTAACCATTCCTATAAAAACTCTAATGTGCATTTGTCTTGTGTATGTGTCTTCATTCCATGTCTGCTGCATATGTTTTTATATGAAGTTACTTACGAGGTATAGTGACTTACAGGTCTGTTACCGTTTCCATCATCATCATCGTTTTCAATAAATCAGCACCAAAGCTCTTCTTTTCCTCCAGCAGCCTCCAGCAGTTCTGAATAGTCACAATTATTTTCTCTTTGTGTCATTAAGTATCTCCAGACACATTTTGCTCATTTTATTATCTTTCAGTCTATGTTTTTTCTAGCTGGGGTTTAAATTTTCAGTTTGTGGGAATGTACTTCACTGTACCAATTATTAGGAGTTCTCTGGAGGATGACGTTCTCTGATTAACATGATGATTGTTTTTTGAAAGTTAAGCACCGTGGACACTGCCTTGTTTATTCCTAACCACACCACGGTGAAGCAGTGTTGCGCTCATTTTTACAGATGGAGCAGAGAGGTTAATGTACTTGGTCATGATGACAGAAGCAGGAGGACTCAGCCTCAGTCCATTTCATTCCACTCTTAAGCTCCCTCCCTTAAGGTTTTGATATATGTTTTAGTCCAAAAATAATTAACTAGTAGGAGGATCACACTCCTGCTTATTAGCCCTCCACACTTGCATTTCTGCGAGCATGGATTAATGAAGTAAAAATATTAATATAATCGAGCAATCCAATGTGTCTTTTCTTTTAGCCCGAAACATTTGAGCATCTTTTTACCAAGCACACAGGATCAGTGACCTTTGGTCCTCTTCTTTTGGAGCCCGAGACCATTTCTGAAGACATCAGTGTTGATACCGCATGGAAAACTCAAGAAGATGTGGAGCCAGCAACTTGGGTCTCCTTCCTTGCAACGGCACCTGACCCTGAAAAGGGGTCCACCTGCACGAGTGACCAGTGTGACAGCTCTGCCTTCTCTGCCAGGCGGGGCACCACTGTGAGCTGGGAGGAGGAGAGCCCCACACAGCCCTCCGTGAAGTACGCCATGCTGGTCAGCACCTCGAAGTCAAGTGAAACGGAGGAGGAGCCAGGGCTTCTACCTGGATCCATGGGCATGGGCTGCCCTGGCAGGAGTTCTCCAGGGAGAGACTCTCTCTCTGCTGGCTCCTGGGAGATAGAAACAGAGGCAACTTTTATCATATCAGATCAACAGCCTGACATGACTTCAGCACACCTTTCATTCTCCGAAGGACTGGACGAACTTTTGGAGCTGGAGGGAAATTTCCCTGTAGAAAGCCAGAGTGAGAAGTCTGTCTATTATTTAGGGGTCACCTCCGTCAAAGAGAGAGAGGGTGGTGTGTTTCTGACGGAGGAGTCGGGGGTGCTGAGTCCATTTCCACCCCACTGTCTATTTGCTGATATCAGGATCCTCCAGGACAGTTGCTCACACTTGGTGGAAAGTAATTTCAACTTTGGAACTTCTGGTAAGAAGACCTTTGTGTCTTACATGCCCCAATTTCAAACCTGTTCTACTCAGACTCAGAAGATAATGGAAAACAAGATGCGTGACCTGACCGTGTGAGATCATTCCAGAAACCTTCGGGTTTGTGTTCTGATGGCCACAGGAAGTGTCATGGATTCTTTTACAGCCGGGTACAGGAGAGAGAAAAAACTGTCATGGTGGAGTGTGAAAATGATTGTGTCAAAATTATGGATGTCTGTCTGTCATTAATCAAGAGGAGAGACCAATCAAAGAAATGTGAGAAAGCCTTCAGGAGCCGAGGTGGGTCTATGGACTGCTCCAAGGAGTCTATTCATACACGACCGTGGGAAAGCCTGTTTCTAGCCAGAAATATTCCCGCTTCTCAGCGAATACCTCCTTTGGAGCCTTAGACCTCTGAAGAAAGAACTAACCTCTATTTCAGCAACATCTTTAAGAGAGGGTTTCAAATCAACACCTGTGAGATAAAATTGTTATTTCAAGGGTGCATTTCCCCTTGGGTTGTCTTTGTTTTGCACTAATTCACACACCTACAAGTTTATACTTCATCCAGGTAACCTAGAACATTCTGGAAGCGTGTGATGTGTTTGTATTTTTGTAACCAGAACATTACAAAGCAGCACGAAATAGGTGTTCCATCAAATGCTGGATATAGAGCTGTGAATCCCGGCCCGAGGTTGTCCTGGTGCAGACAGACAAGCCAGCGAGCAGTCGCGTGCCAAATCTGAGTCGCTCAGCACAGGAGATTGCACGTTAGTGCGGTGTCACCCACTGCCAGGATCCGGAGGAAGAGGAAACGCACCAGTCTTAATTCTGCTCTGCAGGACACTGACAGGGCCACTGTGTGATCTCCTTGCATTGCCAGGCGTCACCGTGTCTGAGCCTGTGTGACTCACCATTGTCAGCCATGTTCTCCACCTGCACATAAACTTTCATCACTTCCTGAGCATTCTTGTTTTATAGGAAGCAGCCACTGTGCTAATACTGTAACTCAGTTACTGCAATAATCCTACGAGACATTTGTTATTGTTAGACTCCTTTTAAAGATTAGGAGATTAGATAATCTGTCCCGGGTCACAGAGTTAGTGGGGTGATAAAACCCTCTGCTGTTAAATAGTGGATTGTTATAAAAATTTAGGGAAAATTTAGACTGTCTTATACTTCAGGATGGTTAGATACTTACCTTTTCTTCCCAGGTATTCTATGAAAATAATTTAGGGGGCAAAGAGGTAAATGCAGGCTTTGGTCTTTTAAACTTATGATAAATCTGAAACTTATCTTTTTAATTTAAAGACCTTTAATGACAGCATAAGCTTCTAATCTGTCTCTTTAAATCTGAACTTTATGAAAAGAAATGCAGGTATTCATCATTCGAGTTATAGCTTCAAGTGCAAACAGATTGTTAGAAGCTAAGTTATGGGTCAGGATTTGTGGAATTTTGTTTCTCAGCTTGAAATCCTAAAGTTCAAAGATTAAAAAAAAAAAAAGGAAAAGCAAACCCACAAGACCCTGAGGCATGCTTTCCAAAGAGTAGGGGCTACTGTAGGAATCTGTGCCTTGTTTGAGGTGAGTTCCAGGTTGGCAGGAGGGCTAGGGACAGAGACCTTTTCTTTGTAAACCTAATCTTCAAATAATAGAAGGGCCTGAATGGGTCTCTCCAGCCGCAGGAGAGCCTAGACTTGGAATAAGGGTTTCTAGCCCCAGTCATTACATTCTTTTTCCAAAAAACCCGGTTTCCTTTCCAAGTATCAAACACATGGCCACATTGCTTCAGGAATACTGACCCTAACTGCCCAGAAGGCCAAGTGAGATTCCTCCTGGGGAATCCTGGCTGGCCTGTCCAGGACCCACGCCAAGCAGGAGACATCACAGACCCCAGGTTCATTGGAGAAGAAGAATCTGGGAGAGAAACTTTTCCCACATTCTATCTTGCAAGGGTCAGCTTGAGGTCACTTTCATGGACTCTTGTGAAACATTCGTTATTGAGGATACTGATTCTCAGATTTTAAAATATAAAATTAAAATTGTCCATGCTATGTTGGTCAAGGTAAGTTACATTTGGAAAAACAAAAAAGACAAATGTGGTTAGGAAAACCAGGAAGAGCTGTTTATAAGAGAGAACTAGGGCAGTCGGTGATTTCGCTTCCTGAACAACGCGTTTAAAACAGTAGAGCACCTCTGTTCCTATCCACCATGTGCAGGGAACAGCTTAAAATACAAAGTTGTAGGTTAGAACCGAGGTCTGTTCCATGCATGGTGAGCGTCAAAATGTGAATCCCTTAGGGTTTTATATTGAATGTGTTATTTTTATACGAAGTTTATCAAAATTTATTTTAGAAAGCTTCTGAAAAATGTCTATTTTTCAAAATTAATTGTGCTTAAGATGAAAGGCATTACATTTAATTTTATGAGGACCTCTGACAGATTAGTTTTCAATAACATGTTTATTCAAAAAATGTGGAGAATGCATTTGGAAGCTATTTAATTTTGTAGTGACAGACATCTATTGTAGATGACATATTTTTGAAACCTGTTTTTGAGTGTTTGGCAAACTGAACTTTCTGTTTAGTCACTGTGAGTATGGTAATAAATGTTATTTAAGTGTCAAAATATGCATCACTAATTGTTCTATAAAGTTATCCTCTTTCTCCTTTATGTACCCAGGTTCATAAAGTTTGTATGACCATATATTTTCACCTTTCATCATTATGAGGCATAAGCAATGTTATTATTTTGGGAGATGAAGGTCCAAATAGAATTATTATGAGTTAAGGTTACTTTAGGGTTATTTTATCTGCTGTATGAAGAACTGGTCCTTGTAGTCAGCTGATACGAAATTATTTTTCATCATTCCTCGATCTTGTCCTCAAAGTTCCTGCAAATACACCTCCTCGCCCTTGGCAGAGGTCGCAGGCATTTGCAGGTCCAGCTGTGTCCTCTCTGAGCTATGCAGTGGATCCCCGCAGGCTCTGCTGGCTTCCAGCCACTCGGGATGAAAGGGTATTCATTTTAACCACCAACGAAGATCGCTCGTGTTAATTAAGAGCGAGCTTTAATTTGCTTCTCTATCTCGTTAGCAAGTCCTGATGTATAGTGATCGATAAACATCCATTTTGTTTATTAGGTTTCTAGTAAACTGCATTTTTGCCACTATTTATCTAGTATGTTCGATCCTACTCGTCTTTGTGAAAATGCATGTTATTGAGGTAGTGTCTGCTTGTTATGAAATTAGTTTTTTTCCCATGATGAGTTTTCTACATAATGTGTTAAATGTACCAATTTCAATATTTTAATAGTCACATGGTATTTCACTTCTCAAAGAACAGTGACTTAATAATTCAGGATCGATGAACTTGTTTTTAATTTTGTATTTTTATGAGCAATACTAAATTGAGCGTTCTCATACAGACTTATGTCTTGGGCCTACTTTTGTACAACTACTTGTCAAGACTCTTGGTTGTGAATTAAGAAACCAACTCAAATCACACACAGTATTATACACCAAAATCCTAGCTCTCAGGAGGATCACAAATAGGAGCCCAGTCTGGGCAATTTAGCGACTTAGTAAGATCCTGTCTCAAAAAAATAAAAATAAAAAGATTGGAGATGTAGCTCAGTGCAAGGGCTTCAGGCTCAACCAGTTCTGCAAAGAGAAGGGGTGGGGGGAGAGAGAGAGAACCTCAGATTAATGAAAGTACCTTTTGGATATTTTAATTTTAACTTCAATGAATTTGAACATAGTTCCATGTGTTTAAACTTTTTGTGGTTTTCTGCCTTCATGTGGTTTGTTTAAAGTTCTGTTTGTTTACTAGAAATCTGTTGGTCTAATTCATCGTTATGCTTTGTGATTTTATTATACTTGAGATATAACACACCCTGCGAGTGCGGAAGCCTCCATTATAGCTTAGTGGACTCTTGGCACTTTGCCCCCCAAAGGTGTATGCTTTGGAATGCATGTTCCTCTGCTGGGACACAGGGTGGGTTTTTACTTCATTGTGACGGACACCGCCAGACAGTGGATGCATGAGCCCAGCTGTCCACACCATAGGACAGTGCGGCTGCTCCCCGAAGGAAGGACACCCTGACCAGTAATGGAGCCATCAGCCGTTACCCGTGGCCATTCTGATCATGTGTGTCACAGTCTCTCATGCTTTTCATTTGTATTTCTCTAATACGAGATGATTTTTGGTAATGATTCTCTTTCTGCCACGTTGGTTACTTGTATCATGTATATTTTTTTCTCTCTACTTTATTCACGCCCCAAACATTGTTATATTGAAGCCTTATGAAATCAGTAGTTTTGTTTGCTTTTGGGTGGTTTTTTTTTTTGGTACCCGAAACTGAACTCAAGACCTTGTGCTTGCCAGGGAGGCGCTGTGCCGCTCAGCCAGATCCTCAACCCAATCAGTCGTTTTTTTGAATTGGCTTTTGTGTGCTGTTTTCCCTTGCATCTCTGTTTTTCCACTTGGGGTAATATTCCTTCATCCTCACGAACTCCTTTCAGTGTGTCTGTCTGTGCAGTGATAAATTCCCTTGGGTTTTGCTTGCAGATATAACTTTACCCTGCCCCTCCCACCAGTCATGCAGAGTGCTCTTCTGGCCCTGTCTTCACTTCGGTTCCATGTGAGTCTTTCAAGCTCCAGCTCCCTGCACTGTTTTAGGAGCTCAGAAGAAGCCACTGGGCGAGGTGTCCACTTTGGTACCATCGGTGCCATGCGGCCCGTAGCTTTCCATCACATTGGGGCTGACCTGCAGCTTTTTCTGAAATGGAGAGCACTGCAGTCCCTTCTGGGAAGCATAGTCAGCAATTGGTCTCATGTTGTAGAGTGTGATGGGCCCACATGATGTTTGCCATGACCCATGCAGACCTTGAGGTTCTTGGGGTGAAGGAGAGGATGAGAAAATAAACTGGGGTTAGGGGGAGCCCTTATCTCCTGATGTGAGGCATAGTACCCTACATGCAGCTCTACCCTGCAGCATGTTTATTTATAGGCTCCAGAGAAGAATGTCAGTTTCAAGCCCGCTGCCTAGCAACTTGTCTGCCTGGCTGGCCTGGGCCCCTGTCTTCTTGGAGCTGGAACAGTTTGTGTAGGTGGCTTGTTTTGGGCTCTCTGTGTTCTCAGGGCCAGCCTTGCTTTAGCCCCACACACGTGATCAGTCTCCAGCCTCAAGGGCTCCCACAGATGTGCACTGCATTGGTCGCCTAGCCCGAGAGCTGGGCAGCTGTCAGCCAATCCCACCTTGAGTAGAAGGAAGGGAAGCCAGGGAAGAGTGCAAAGCCTTCCACAAACTGGGGCACTGAGCACAGGTCTGCGGGTCATAAGTCCACAGATACAGCCAGGGAGGCCGGGGGTTCGCTCTGCTCGCCCCTTCCTCTCCCCCCGCTGCTCCTGTGTAATGGCAGGCAGCGCTGTGTTCTGTTTTGTCAAGCTTCGCCCTTGTTGCTGGGAGGCTGAATCCAACACAAGTGCTTTGCCATGGTCACTACAGAAGTGTGAGGAATTCTTTGTATATTGCAATCTGTTCTTGCTCATACACTTGGACATTTGTCGTATTTTTCATTTCTATTTTGCCTGTAGTATCATTGCCATTAACACACTTTGCTTTCTTCCATCATTACATGTTTCCACTTCTTTATTCCCCCTGCAGCTTGCATCATATTTAGAAAAGTATTACACATTTAAACACTTGATTAATAACCAATTTTATACTATTTACTGCTATGACTTGGGGATCTGTATTTTTAATTTACTGAAACTTTATTTTAGTGTAAAAAGTAGAATCATGGCCTATCCTGTACTTTTTTCTTCAAGTGGCTGAAGTTAGTTGTCTCAACAGAATTGGATTCTAAGAAAGCAAACAAATATTCTTTTATTCCGCTCACTTAGCACTAAAAAATGCTTGCGTATTTGTGTTCATTTGGGGACTTTCTATTGTTTTTCATTGATTATTAAACCATTTTCTCCAGTACTAAATTCGTTAATTACCAAAGCTGCTTGATACATTTTGATATCTGGAGGGCTAGATTCCGTATCTTTGTCTTTATATCTAATTGATGTATTTTCCAGACCAATTTTCATTTAACCAAGTTTTTGAAAAAAAAAATTCAGTTGGCATTGCAACTGTTAAAAGCTTTGAAAAATACCACTTTTGTGTTTGTTGTCCCAAGATCATACGCCCATTTTAAGACAAACTTGGGAATGATACTGCTTACATCTTCCTAAGTAATGACCCAGAGAAATCATTCTGATCATATCTGTGATATTAATATTCCCCAGAACCCTAGTGGTGTGGTAGGTGCTGCTGTGGTCAGGGCAGCCTGCTGTCCCAAAGCCCACAGATAAAGAGGTTTGTCACTCAGTGCATTGCCTTCTTCCAGTCTGGAGGTGGGAATCCGCGCTGGGTACCCCAGTTGTGGTGGTAGGGGGCTCTTCTTCGAGGCTGTGACCCTCCGCTTCTTTCTGTGTCCTCACAGGGTGAATCGTCCGCCCTCCAGGATCATTCGTTAGAATTTCAGTGTATAAATCTGGGGGGGGGGCATAAGCCTTCAGCCACTATAGTGCTCCAAACGTCATACCTTAAACTCAGGCTCTCCACGGGGGACAGTCCGACTGGGTCTGTCCTTGACACAGCGCATACAGGGACTCCTTTCACTGGGGGGTCTTGGGGGAGGAAGCAAAACTCCACTCCTACCCTCAGAGGACTCTTGGGCGCCTTGAGACTTAAACTGACATAAGAGAGATGAATAGAAGGGAAGTGTACAGATGTAGTTCCTACATTTTCCACAGCACGGGAGCCTTGGAAGGGAGATGAAGGCTCCAAGAAGTAGTCACTGCTGCTGGACAGAGAATGGCGGGTGCAAGACGTGGACAGGTGAAGAGGTCTGGGCTGAGGGAGGTACATGGCTGGAGACAGGAGTGAGTTTTGTTTGTGTGGACTCCTTTGTCTTCAGTTTCCCGGACTTCGTGACAAGCAAGCTGCTTTCAGGGTGCAAATGTAGCTTAGGAATAGAGGGCTTGCCTTGGTGTAATTCTCAGCACCACAGAAAGAAAGAAGAACCCGAAAGAAAAAAAAAAAGAAAAAAAAAAAAAAAGGAAGGCAGAAAATAGAGAAGAGGAAGAAAGGAAATATAGAAAAAGGAAGAAAGGAAGATTTCTTTTGGAATAAGGAGGACTTTTTTCCCCCACAGGAATCTCAATACATTTTCAAAATTGGGTTAACCAGAGTGACGTTGTACCTGCTTTTCTTTTAAGCCCCCTTAATTTGAAATTGTCACTATCTGCAGCAGCTATTTTCTGGTGACATGTTCTTAACTCCTTCAGCTTACAGTGTCCAAGTTTAGACAAGAAAGTACGTGGTCATCCTAAGTATCAAGGCTTAGCCCTGCTGATGGAACTTGTTACTGCTGCTTTTATCACCTCTGCCTGCCAGGGGTCCCCAAATTTGTCCAGGCTTAGGATACCTGGAAGTCAGGGTACTCTTTAAGGACAGTAGGGAAAGTGGCTTACCTTCATCAGACCCCCTGCAAACAGCTCCCTGCTGGCCACTGGCTGTTATTTGCTTTTGATCCAGGGATGCGGTGAACACATGTTCATACAAATCTTTCCCAGTATAACATAAACAAAAAACTGCTGGAGAAGGATGTTGTTGCAATGTGCAGGTGCAGTGAAAGGGAGAGAACTCCAGAGGAGGGCACTAAGCTGGGATCCCAGGACCTCTGCGGCCGTTGTGGCTGGGTATCATCTGCATGCTCCTTGGATGTGCATGAGCTGGAAGCTCAGTCCTCCGAGTGCTGAAGCTAAGAGGAACTGGGGCCTTTAAGGACTGGGGTTCCCAGGTTGTTCCTGGGCCCCAGAAGGACTAGGGGAGCTCTTGTGGACACCGAGTTAATTCTTGTGGAAGTGGGACTTGGCAAAAGGAGGCTGTCCCCGCCCTCTGGCTTCCTGCCAGCCTGTGCTCTTTCCCTCCGGTATGTGCACCTGTGTGATGTAGTCTGCCAGACTGTGATGTGGCCAGCAGGTCCTCACCAGAGCCAGATGATGCTAGGGCCCTTCCTGCAGGTCTGCAACTGTGAGCTAAGTAAACCACCTTTCTTTATAAATACCCAATTTTGGGTGTTTCACTGCATTGCTTCCTCTTCATAGTGGGAAACTGATGGACATAATGACCTACAATCTGGTTCTGAGAAGTTTTTAGAGGAAAAAAGACCGATGAGGACCCCAGATGTGAGCAGAATAAAACTCTGACTGGGAAAGGAAGATTTATGGCTTTTATTCCTGTTTTAGTCATTGCTCTGGACTGAGTTGAAAAGATGAAAGTGAAAACACAGGTGCTCTGAGGATTCCTGTCCTAAGGGTCGTAGCCACTCATGTCTACACTAAGGTTTTCCTTTCTGTAGCTCTCAAGTTGGAAATCAGAGTGTCTATGTGCTTCAGAAAGACAGGGACATACTTAAAGTCTGAGGTCCGAATTATAAATAAAGAGCATGACACAAGATAATACAAACAGGAGATGAAGCTTTTGCAAAAGGAAAGGGACCTGAGATGGAGGGGGAGGGAAGGCGATGCAGAAAGAATTCAGCTGCCTCGTGAACATGCACTAATTCCCACACAGGATGTGATGTGATGGGTATGTATGTGTCACAAACACGTCCTCACAGCATGTTCCAAGCACCCGTGTCCCCGGGACAGGAAATGACCAAGCTGGAGACCTAGGCTGGCCGACCTCCAGGAACATCGCAGGTGCAAATGCAAGTGGCCTAAAGGGAGTCTTCCCTCCACGCAGATCCTGGTGACCTCAAAGACCCAAAGAACCTAAGAACCCAAGGTCATCAACAGAATCACACAAGGATGTGTCCTCTTTCCTGAGCTGCAGCTGGAGTGACAGGTGACAGTGTCAGAATCACAAAGATGGAAGACCAAGCCAATCCATCAGGGAAGGGAAAAGTTTTGGGCCTCAAAGACTGAACCCCTAAGCATATCCTTCACTCCCTACTTTTGAGCACCTCAAAGAGCAGTTAGTTGTCTTGTGGGTTAAGCTGTCTTAGTTAGGTTTTCTATCAACAGCTGAAAGCATTCAAGGCCTAGGAAAACAGTCCGTGGTTTAAGAGTAGAGAAACTGGTCACAAACAGTGCAGTGTGATTGATTCCCGAAATGCGTATCGTTCTGTAGTTTTAGTTTCAGAGACACAGCCCTGCTAAAGTGGAGGGGGATGGGGGAAATCCTCAGTTTGAGGGAAACACACAATCAAACATTAACACATAGACCGAGCCCCACAAAACATAAGAGCGTGTTTCTTCTTTCCGAAACAGTGAATTCAGGCCACATGAAATTCCTGACAGCCTCAGAAGTATGGAAAAGCCTCAGAAGTATTGAAAGAAGCAAATAGCAAATAGCTAGCGGTCTTAAGACACAAAAGTGTCTTCAGTGACAAGTGACACAGAACAGACTAGCTACCCTAGCTAAATTCAGATTCTCCTTGAGAATGGCAGGATGCATATCCTGATATAAAAAAATATTCAATTCTTTCTCACAGCGTAGGACTCACTGCAAAAGGAGAGTCGTATTGAGTACCTTGGGAGTTGTTGTAGTATGTCCTGTAAAGTTTCCCTGACGCCTTCTCTTGTGTACAGAGCCTGGGGCTTTGAGAGTTCCCGGAGAGACTCGATTTGCGAACTACTGTTGCCCTTTCCTTAGTGGGTATACATCCTCCCCCCTCTGGGGTTCGGTTTCCTTAACTAATGAAAGGTTTGCTTTGCTTAACTTCTCTGTGCTTTTCAACTTCAAATTTCTAAAGATCGCATCTCTTCCTGATACTTCTTTTCCTGAGATTGTTGATCTCAATCACAGGACAAGAAAGATCATCAGAAGGGCACATTTTCAACCCCAAAGCCACCTTTCTCTCTTGTTTCAGAACCAGGGTTCTTGGGCTGGAGTTCTCAGCTTGAGGAGCTCTCCTGTCACAGCTTTAGGTGAGCATACCACCCGCAACCACTGTGCTGCTGTGGCGATGGGTGGTCACGCCTCCGAGGACGGGTTACATGTAGGTAGAACTCGTGGGGGGCGTCAGCAGCCCATACAGGTGACAGCGACTGATGGGGAAATTGTTTTCCATAGACTACATTGCCAGCCCTGGCATGTACGAGAAGGATCTACTTATCTGTCTGTCTATCATATGTCTGTCTATCTATCTATCCATCTATCTATCATCTATAGTATAAATGCAACGAGATACAAAATGAATGCCCCTGGTCTCTCCTCTGAAAATTTCTCAAGTGAATATTCTGTCTACATTCTCAAAGTGTGGTCTTTCAACTATAATTTCATGGGAAAGCGTCCACGGAAAGTCATTTATTCTGTAATGAATAAATATTTTTTCATGAAGGTACCCTATACTTCTCCTGGACTCTTCCTGATGGAGGGCTTTTAAACTCTTTGCACTAAAGTTACCACACTTTGTTAGAGAATTTGATGTTGTTATCTTAATTAGCACACTTAGCATATCACCACATCCTACTGCTTTTATCTTGTGAGTGTCTGCAGATTTTACCTCCTGTTTCCCCAGTCTGCTCTGGGGCTCCATGGTGTCTCACGAGATGGTACAAAGTCTGTTACTTTCCAGTATGATGGTGCCCAGAAAGCAGAGCCATCTCTTCTAACCAGACCCTGCCTGCTAACAGCAAGTCTGCAGCACTTCCCAATTATCCCATGGCCTGTCCAGGTGAGCCCCTGACCTGTAAGCATTGAGGCTTGGGGGATACATGCAGACCTAAAACACAACAGTAACACTTTTGGCTGGCAGGATTTTCACCCTGTATCGGTCTCTAAGATTTCTTGAATTCCCCACTGGTCTCTAAGATTTCTGCAGAGAAGGCTGCTAACAATTCTAGGGCCCTCCCTTAAATGCTGTGGCCACTTTTACTGCTCTCCAAATTCTTTCTGGTGACTTTGGACAAATTAATTATAATTTTTCTTGTCGTAGACTTCACGTTGAACTCATCTAAGGTGCTTTGGGCTTCTGGGAGCTGGTAGTCTGTGTCCTTCCCTGAAGCTGAAAAGTTTTGGTCATTATTTCTTTAAATGAGTTTTCTGTTTCTTTTTCTTTCCTGTAATGCATACATTGGTTTGCTTGGTATCATTTATAAATCTTTATAGTTTCCTCACTTTTTAAATTATTTTTTTCCTTATGTATAATTTTAAATCTTTGAGTTCTCTGATTCTTCTACTTGATTGTGTCTGCTGTAGAGATTCTCCTTTGTTTTTGTCCCTACAGTTTTTGTGTTTTTTATTTTAGTTTTGTAGTGTTAGGGACCGGACCCAGGGCCTCACACATGCTAGGCTCTACCACTGAGCTCCCAAACAAGCCCTTACTGACTGTATTCTTTGCATATAGACATATATATGTACATGAATATAATTTTTATCATTTCTATCCATTTGTTGAGTTTCTCATTTTGTTCATGTATTGTGCAAGGAATGATCAAAATATATTATAGATGATGAAATAAAAAACTTACTATAGTAAAAAACACTGCAGTCTCTCTCAACAATCCTCCCCCTCAACAATCCAACAATCCTCTCAATAACCTTCTCCCTTATGTTGAACGCCCTTATCCCAGCATTCTTGCCATTTCTGAAGCAGTTATGGAAGTCCTCTTTCCTGAGTGTCTTTACCAGGCATGATCAAGAAATATGGTGAATGTTGCTGCTGCAGCCATGGAGAGAGAGCTGTGTGAAAAGGTCACTATGTGTCCTGATCCACCTCGCTCACCGGGCCTTGGCACCGTATGACCTGCAGCTCCTCCCACAGCTGCCTCAGAAAATGACAAGAATGATGAGAAGAGTGAGGCTGAATTGGAGGGATATTTTGCAGGGGATTAAAGGTGACATATCTTTTACTGCATTAAGTACTTAAAAATGCAAACATTTACCATAATTTTTGATTCAACCTCATTGTTTTTGATTGGTTGAAGTATGTATCTTTTTTGTAGCTCACTGAGGTTTAAGACAATTGTTTTGAGTTCTTAGACAGTTTGCACATCTTCATTTCTTTAGGTTGTGTTTCTCTGGTGACATCATATGTTCTTGGTTGGCAGGGCGGGCGGGGGGGGGAGGGTCTGATGGCCTTGAGTTGGAGCCCATGAATTTAAGGAGGTGGTCACTGCTGCTAGAAGTCATCTTCATCTGTGAGAGGTGTCAGGCATTGACTGGGTGAGCATGTGGTAGTGCTGACCCTAGCAGAATCTGAGGGCCAGTGTGGTCACCGGGTCTGGTGCTACATGAAGACCTTGCAGCCCAGCTAACACCAGAAGGTGTAGCATCCTTTTTTGTGGAATAAACTCTTCTCATTTCAAAGAATACTTATAATAATTCAAAGAAACAAGTGTTTACTTTAAGAAAATGATGTTAGCGAGATTGATCTTCTGTGTTGTTTCCTAATATGCTGGGAATACCAGAGATGCCAAAGGGTCACTTTACCAGCCTTCATATTTTAGACCTAACATACATCTCCCAACCGCAAGAAACTTTTATATGACAAAATCTTTCCTACTTACTGTTTCAATGGCCCCAACTATGTATAAATTATAGTCTTTGTGGAACTGATGTTGTTTCACCAGATGAATTTTCCATTCACTTAAAAAATGCCTTCTGTCACCCTTTGGACAGAAGCTGCCCCCTCTTGATTCCTCAGCAGTGACCCATGAGCACCCATCTCTGCTCAGCTTCTTTTAGTCCAGCTTGGAACTAGAACTAAAAATCCGGAAGAGACTGGAGAAGCACCGAGGGAAACAATTCCAAGATCTCCGTTCCAGCTCCTCCACTGGGCATCTCTCATGGAAAATCTGCCCTGAATATTTACAGATTTAAGCCCTTCTCCCTACTGCTCAGTCCAAATAACAGGGAGGGAGTTTGTTAGCTGCCTGTGTTCCTGGAACACGGTCATATGCTTGGTCTCATGTTGACCTTGGTCGTGGGCCTCCGCATTGATAAAATCACTGGCACTGGCCAGGGGTGAGTTACTGCTACTTCTTCACTGAGGTGGGTACAGGGGGATTTAAGGTGGAAGGGCACCTGGACTGCTGTGTGCCCATGGTGCTCACTAAGGTCTTCATGCAGTGGTATCACATGTCCCGTGCTTCAGCATGTTGTCACAACAGAGGAAGGGGTGACTCATGTTAAAGGAGGACACTGGAGCAGGAGCAGGCTGGGAGGAAACACACATACAGAAAGGGGAGAAGGCCAGGGGCCATGATTGCTTTTGGGGCCCTAGATGTCTGGCCCTCTGCAGAGGGCACTGGGAATGAGAGATGCTAATTATTTTCTCCATGGCAACTGACCCAGGAGAGCCTTGTGACAGATCCACTGCTTCTGTTCCCCAAATCTCCCTCTCAGTGACTTCAGCACCATGCACCCACTATTTGGAGCAAGGCTGTCTGGCACACACCTTTTCATCAAACCTGGGTGAGAGGCTGTGCCCGGTGGAGACTTGTGGCTGGGTTCAGCAGCTCAGTGGGCTGAGAGTGCTGGCTAAGAAGGGAACAGGAGAGGTGACCTGGCTATGGGGAGGTCAGCACAGTAGAGGAGAGAAAAAGCAGTAGAGGAAAAGAAAATTGAGCCTGGAAGGGACTCATGCTGAGTAACACTGGCAGATAAGCAAAATTCAGGACAATAGGTGGTCTTCAAAATCGCTGGAAGCATACTCACCTAAAGCCAGGAAAGTGTTGACCCTAAAACGTTACATAGGAGGGAATTTGTTTCTAAAATAGACAGACCTTATAGACACGGAGGGCTACTGCTGATCTTCAGAACCAGCAGACTGTGATCACAACCTTACTGCTCTGAGGAGTGTCTTACCTATGGGGAGCTATGCACCAGAGATGTGCAAAGTGACAAGGACAGCCATGGGCTTTCTTATGCTGGCAACATGTGACTGGAAGTTAAATGTCTACTTTGAGTTGTCTGGCCTGAACCTGGAAAGAAAAGCCAGTCCTGGATGCCGTGGTGGCCATGAGTGCTGCAGTCTGTTTCCTCAGAGGCAAGGTTTGCATCCGCATTCTAACATCAATTCTGCAAAGATTAAGTAACTTACATTCAGTTGGAATCAACTAAAATAGGAAGGAGTCTAGTATATAAAAATTTCTTGAGTTTAGGAAATGCACATTAGAATTAAAAAAAAATATGTGCTGAAGTGATTTTGGCAATTACAAAATTCCCAGAATATTTGTAAACATAACACAAGACGTATCTTGGTTCTGTCCTTCTATTCCTAGTACATTTTACAATTAAGTTTGAGCTAGCCATCCTTTTCTTCAAAAACTTTGCCATAATTAAGACACCAGTAGCAAGAGTATTTGAAATTCTGTGAAGGGTGGGGAAAGCTATGTAATGTACTTTTGGATATTTGCAAAAAGGCGAACATTAGGTGCCATTTGGAGATTACTGTCCATGTTCTGTGGATAACGCATGGCTATGTAGGAAAATATCCTCATTTTTACAAGATGTATGTTGAAGTTTTTACATGATGTATGTATGATGAAATGTAAAAATAGCTATAGCTTACTTTCAAATGGTTCAGTATATAGTATAACCTTATCTATTATATTAATTACAGACAAATACAAAGTCATTGAATGTAAGTGTTGTTCACTGTTATCATCCTTTTAACTTCCTGTCTGAACATTTCCATAGTAAAACTGAGAGGGAAACCTTTAAAGAGAAAATACTAGCAGGGGCGAACCTCCTTTGCCAGTGTACTTTAAAATATTACTGATGTTCTCTCTGTGCAGCAAAGTCCTGACCTCTTTATTTCTCACCGTTTGCCCACTAAGTCATGGGCTGGTCATGGGGAAGGGAACAGGCAGGGTGGACATCATCCATGGGGACATCACCTTCAGCTGTAACTTTAAAATAGAGCTTGTTTTAAGACAGTGGCTAAAGCAGTATTCTGGAAACCAGGACTCCATTTGAAACATCCATTCTTTCTTGGCAGTGATCAAGTACAGTGTTGAGAGGGCATGTCTCAGGGGGTTGATGGTAGATATTAGATGAAAAGGAGGTCTATTTATGATGGGGTAAATCACTGGGTTCTTCACTCCTCAGAGCATGTGCTTTTCAAAGTCAATCTTTGAAGAGGTTCTTTTGTCTCTCTGTCTCTGTCTCTCTCACATTCTGGGGACTGAATCCAGGGCCTTCATATTGACCTACATCTCTAGGCCTTTTTTACTTTTTTGATACAAGGTCTTACTAAATTGCTAACTTGCCTAGGCTGAATTTGAATTTGTGATTCTCCCATCTCAGCATCCTGAGTACTGGAATTACAGGTATACATCACTGTGCTCTAGTACTGGAGGTGTTATCTTCTACACGTCTTTCTATTCAGTAGCTCAGAGTAGCACAGCTCACACCAGCTTAACACCATTGACCCGTTCCTTGACCATCATGAACTACCGCAGCTTGATCAGGAAGAAGTTGTTAACCCAGATTCTTCTGTGTTCATTAAAGAAACTGAACTTGTTATTATAAACCTTTCTGTGAAGACAGCTTTAGCTCAGATGGCTTTACTGGTAAATGCAAATTTTAAAGGAAGAAATGATGGCAATCTTGCAGTCTCTTCCAGAATAAAAAGAAAATATGCTTCCCAATTAATTTTATTGGAATTAGATACCTCGTATCAAAACCAGACAGACCTTGCAAGAATGAAAACTAGACATAAGTACAAACATAAAAGTCTTCAGGAAAATATGAATGAATCAAACCTAGTAAAATATAAAAAGGATAATGATGTTAAACCAAGGAAGCTTCATTCCAACACCCTCAGGCTGATTTGTCATCATAAATTAATCAATGTAACTCCTCATAGTAAGTAATTTAAACAAAAAAATCATATGATCTTCTCAACAGTGCAGATAATGGATTTGACAAAATTCCATATTGGATATTGGCGATAAAAATTCTTACCAAACCATAAATTGAAGCGAGCTTAGCCTGAGAAACAACATGTAATAAAAAAATCCCTGCAGTTCATGCCTTCCTTAATGGTGCATTAATATTTAGAGCTCACCCTAAGCCTGGGAATGCCCAAGGACAGTCCTGCTTCTCATTTCCAGTTACCATCGCACTAGACATCCAAGCTATGAGATTTAAAAAGAAGGAATGAAAAGGAGAAGGCACATAAGTCAGACTAGAATAAAAGAAGGAATATATCTCATTCTGTTATATGGTGTGATGTTATATATGAAAAACATACTTCAAGGACTCCACAAAACCCGACCACTAATAAATCAGTTTAGCACATTTACGGGTTACAGTTATACACAAAAATTCATTGTATTTCAGTTACAATGGAACTATAAATTCTTTAACATGCCATTTAGAATAGTACTAAAATATACTGAGGCATAAATCTACCAAGATATATATTGGATGCATATACTGGAAACTATAAATCACTGATGAATGAAATCAGAGATATAAGCAGATACAAATACAGCATTAATAGAAAACACTTTGTTGCAATGTCAATTACCTCAATAATCTGTAGGTTAAATACTATGTCAATAAAAATCTAAGCAGAGTTTTTCATAGGTTTTGATAGGCTAATCCTAAAATTCGTGTGGAATGCCACAGAAACTCAAATAGCCAGGATTGTTTTGGAAAGAAGGACTGAGTTGGGGAGCTCACACTGCCTGATTTCCAGGCTTCCTATAACTCTCCAGTGATCAGGATGATGTGATACTGTGAAAGGACCGACTCCCTAGTCCTTGGAATAAACTAGAAATCCCCCAAATCTGTCAGACATGTGACAAATGTGATCAGTGAATGTTGACAAGGATGGCAAAGCTTTGCAGCAGAGAAAGGAGAGTCAAGAGAAGTGCAGGAAACCAGATATGCAAGTGCAGGAAAACACAGCGCTCAGTCTACAGCTTGCGCTGTACTAAAAACTAACCCCAAATGGACCAGTCTACATGCGCATTTTAAACCTGTAAATGTGTAGAAGACACACTGAAAGCAAACTGGCACCAAATTGAGTTAGACAAGGAATTTTTAGGCGTGATATGAAAAGTACTATTAGTGAGAGAAAACATGGACTTTATTATAACATTTTGCTCTAAGAAAGACTGCTAAAAATAAACTTCATACTAAGAGAAAATGCTTGCAATTCACATTTCTGGCTTAAAGGCCACATCCAGTATACAGAAAATGCTCAGAACTCAAAGAAAATAACCTGTTTTTTTAACGCATAAAAGATCTGTGCAAGTTTTTCACCCAAGAGGATATTATGTAGGTGAAAAATAAAGGCATGGAAAAGGGCTCAGAATCACTAAAAATTGGTGATGGTGGTGGGGCATGAGACCTGTCCCTCTACACATCTGTGAAAACGTCTGGAGTTGAACAGAAGCCTGCGGCTTCCATGTGCCATGTGCTCCACCGAGTGCCGGCAGCCTGAGGTCTCCAGTGTTGTTGGTCACAATGGGAGAGCCTTGACTCCCTAGACAGCGTTCTGCAGTTTCTAACAAAGTCCAATATATGTCAGCAAGTCCCCAGCACTCGTAGATACGTACCCAAGGGAAAGGGAAACTTTCGATCACGTGAGAAAAATACACACATCAATCTTCACTGCTGCTCTGCCTGTGAATTGTAACCGTCAAAGCTTGGAATAACCCGATGCCTTTCAGTGGAGGGAGGCAGAAATCGCAGTGCATCTGTGACTGTCACTCAGCAGCAGAAGGACAAATCACTGGATCCGCAAATGACGAGACGCGGGCGAATCTTAGTAACCTGTAGTTTGCTATGGGAAAGAAGCCACACCAAAGGACAGCGGACTTTTGGATTCCTCAGGCTGATGTATCGGGAGGAAATCAGTTGGATGTGTGCAGGAGCCCGGGGTCTGGGAGGCTCTGGGGTAGCGAGAAGCCAGCCTGGGGGGTTGGAGGCTGGGTGTGTGAGGGAAATACTTGGAGTAGGACTGAGTAGGACTGCACCAGGTCCCTGAACCTGTGCCTTTGCCAAGGCCTGTAAGACGACTCCACAGAGTGAGTGCTGGTGTCTGGGTTACAGATCTTACCCGGAAGTGGCAGCAGGAGGGGACACCAGCTGTGCCCCTTATGCCCGTAAGGAGTCTGGTGACCAGCACTCAGCAGGACAGAGAAGGAAGCTGGCCCCGGTCAATTTTAGAGAAGTGTTAAATGGATGCATATTATAAGGCGAAAGAGGGAGAACTGGACGCAAATCCCGCATTCCACGTGGGAAATTTACTTCTTACAGAAGTCTGGGGTGGGAATTTATTTAGTTACGGGGGTTGGAACAAATGTATAACCCATAAGGTGCGATCACAGTGTATGGTGATTGTTTAAGTTTAAAAAATCACATTGTTGATAACCCCCTCTAAATTCCCTTTGCTTTGAGCAAATTTACACTGTCATTCGCACCGCTCTCTGCAAGTGCTAGGATCCTCTCTTATGCTGTGTGGAGGTTTGGTAAACAGAAATCTGGTAACTGCTGCCGTTGAGTGCGATGCACAGGAGAGCAGTTCCTAAGAACACGGTTCTGGGTCCTCGTTCACCAGATCCCGCACTGCGTGACTTCTGGCTCCTCCTCAAGGTCAGGATGACCTGGAAAGGGACACGTTTTAAAGCAATTCAGGGCATCCAGGCAGCCAGGACAGTGCAGCTAAAGACACTCAACAAAAGGACCTTGAAACGTCCTACTGATATTGGGGTCTCAGGGGTTGTGACTGTGCCTGACACAGAACAGGTGATGAAGTGTAACGGATTTAAGTGCAATGCTGAGAACAGCACCATGCTGACCCTGCTAACAACTCACTGCAGTTAGACTTAAGAAGGGAAATTCTGGCAAAGCACCATCCCATTTCTTTTGTATTTGAAGTGGCACTCTCCTCATATTAGATTACCTCTTTTCACCTCACCAGATTTAGAAGGGGCAGCATAACTGACATCCGATGGGGACTGTCCCCGTGATGGGTGTTGTGCTGGTCACTCTACTCTGTTCTCACTGCAATCCTCACAATGCTGGACACCCTAGTGTGAAAGCAGGGGACGTGGTGAGTTTCCACTAACACAGAACCAGTACATACGGGAGTCAGCAGAGGACTTTAGGCCCAAATGTGTAAGTATCAAAACTAACTTGTCAATAGCAAGTTTGCATTGAAATATCCCTTCTTGTCTTCATGCTGTATGAACTGGCAGAGAAATGGGTGGGGACAGAGGTCTCCAGACGCCAACTCACAGGAATTCATCAGGGGTTGTCAGTTACAGTAGGACTCACTAAGTTACTTATATTGTGAAAAAATCAAAAACCAAAACACGAGTCAGGTAGACCTAATATACTTCTGGTAAGGCTGTATCCCGATCAAACCCACTGCGAGCTGACCTTGCTAGAAGCTGCAGATGCATCCCAGGCAGCTCTCTGCCTGCACGGCACAGCCGTGAGCGAACAGGACGTTTGCTGTCTGCTTCCCTTCTGATCCCAAGGGCTGACCATGGGCAGCAGTTTATCTTCATGGCTTGGCATTGGAAGTATCACACTTCATATCGCTATTCTAGGAAAAGATCAAAACTCAAAGTCTGAAGTATGAGGAGGTGAAGGGAATCACTTTCTCACCATCACAGAGCTGAAAAATGTCAAGTTGAGCTAGGGTAATATGAGAATTTCTGTATAAACATTGAAATCTTTTTAATAATTTTATTTAAAAACCCAGAAATTTATCTTTCAGTTTTGGAGGCTGGGAAATCCAAGATCAAGGCACCCCCTCTTTCCCAGAGGCTCCCACAAAGCCGTCTGATTTGCACTGTGCTCTGCTGTCACCTGCTGGTCATCCAAAAAAAGGCAGAAGGACACTGTCCCTCAGGGCCAGTGCTGGAAGCCCAGGGAAGACTCCAGAGAGTACCAGCTCTCAGCTCCTGAGTAAACACCCCAGACTTAACCCCTTTCAGCTGCTCTTATTTAGCCTCTAACCACCTTTACATCAGCTGAACACCCCCGGGGCCTCTCCTGGGAAGGGGAGCTTTTTTTTTTTTTTATTAGTGTGTTTGTGTTATGGCATAACTGCATTTATCATGGGGGAATTGATACATAGATGCACCCCATCTGAGTCACTTCCTTTGCCTTCTGCTTCCCTTCTAGTCAAAGGGTCACAGCTCTGTTCCTCCAACCCAGACCCATGCTCCAGTCCAGCAGGAAGTAGATCAGCTGTCACCCAAGTCCCTCAAGAATGAGACGGGAACAAAGATGAGACTTAAACTCAGGGAAAACCTAGACTGACCATCTGTCCTTAGTTCCTGAGAAATCCCCCAGTGGGAATGAACCTACGGCACGCATGCTGCAGCGGGCTGTTGGATCACTGAAATCTCTACAAGGTTCACCACAACTGCTCTAGATTTCTGCTGCTCCCAGTTCCCTGCTTTTTAAAGGACTTAGCCAGGATCACCTGCTCTGAATTCTGAAATCTGGTTTAATCCAGTCACCTGCTCTTATTTAACCTCCAGTCATTCTCACAAAGCGTTTGTGGTAGTCATTGTTTTCTGACCAGGACAAAATCCCTGACATGCACAATCTAAAGGAGGCAAGGTTGATTCTGGCTCATGGTTTAAGAGGTTCCAGTCCATGCTTAGCTGGCTCCAAGGCAGACATGTCACATGGAGAGGCCTGGTGAAGGATAGCTGCTCACCTCACGTGGCCAGGAAGCAGACAGAAGTGAAACAGCCAGACTAGGGGTCAAGGAGCAGACCTGGTCCTCAAGGTCTCAATCCCAAGCTCCCAAGTGTGCTTTGCTATTGCGGGCATCTCTCAAGCCACTGTGCCAACAGTAAAGAGGAGCTGGCACGGTATTCCAGAGCCATGAGTGTGGACAGGCAGCATCTGGGGAAAACCTTAGCGATGATGTGTGTATGGGTACGTTCACACAAATACAAGCGACATAAAACCGTGACCAGAGATTGATTGTCAGTAGTTCTTAGCTGACAGCGAGGGAGTGGTTGCTTCTCCTCACCTGCGTTTTCTCGTTCCTTCTTCCGTGGGTATTTAGTGCTGGCATTAATGCTGTTTAACTTACACAGCGTCTCGAATGTGGAGGATCTGGACTGTGGACCTGGGACAGATGGAGAGGAGCGCGCTGGGGCGAGGGGTCCCCTGGCAGGAGCTGGGAAAGCAGGAGAGGAAGGGGATCCCTGCTACAGATGGCTGTGTCCTCCCCTCCCCTGGGCACTATGAATGTGGTGGATGCAGGGTTTGTCCTCCCTGACACCACGGTCAGCTTGGCGTGGCGCTGGCCTTTCTGTCACCATGTGCCTTCTGCCATCTCTTTCTGCTGCCTCTGAACCCTGCCTTCCCGCTCAGTGCTAATTGTCCCCTCCCTTCCCCAATCTCTCTCCCCAGAGCCACTTGAGAATTTCACGAGTGGGTTACTAGACACAGCCGTGTCTCTGTTAGGATTCCCTTGGGGGAGGGGAGAGGAGTGGCCCCAAAGCACTTTTTTGCACTGGAAAGATCTGTACAAATCCAAGTTCAGACTTACCAGTGGTGCCTCAGTTCCAGCTAAGAGGGGCTGACAGGAGTCCCCGCCCCCATTAGCAAATGAACCCTCACCAAAGCAAAACCAAGTTGGCTTTCTCCCCGCTACTAATAAATTTCCTCCTCTCCTTTCTGGAAACTTTAGATTCTCTCAGAATCCAAAACTACAAGATAGGGGTTCCTTTTGCTCCCCCCATCTCAGCAACTGCTACACCCTGAAGCCCTTGTCTTAGGGTGGCTCTCCCCACTCTTCCCCACTGGACCCCCTGACTCTACCCTTTGGTTCTGCTCTGTACAGGGTACCCCCTCTTGGAGCTGTCCTGTTGCCTGCCCGCCTCCCCGTCCATCTGACCTGTCCACTGGGGGCTGCAAGTGATGATCTTGCCCTGCAACACTCACAAGTCACCCAATTTGGCCAAATAATATCTGAACTCTATGACTGGTCATATAAGCCTCCTAACAATCAGTCTCAGGCTTGTCGCTATTTGCTTCCTTGTCACCTGGTCAGAATTAGTCAGATTTGACTGTTGTCTTCAGGCATTCAAGCTGACCCGAAAGCCGTAGAGGAGAGAGATAGAGATGGAGATGAGAGAGAGTGAGAGACAGAGGGGAGAGAGAGAGAGAGAGAGAAAGAGAGAGAGAGAGAGAGAGAGAGAGAGAGAGAGAGAGAGAGAGAGAGAGAGAGAGAGAGAGAGAGAGAGAGAGAGAGAGAGAGAGAGATAGCCTCTAGGTCTTATTGGAGACAGCAGTATAGGGCATGCTGTAGAGAGCTGTCCAGGGCTCACTAGGAGTCTGGACCATGGAGCACCAAAGGCCCCTTTAGTCTAAGGGCGAGCAAGGAGGAGGAATCAGGTTGGGGCAAAGGCAGAGGCTGGGTTTGGGGACTTGTTGCAGAAAGCCACGGCCGGTGCCGCTTCCCATGGCCTGGGATGGCTGGACCCCAGCTGCAGGTGAGAAGTGCTGGGGAACGACGCTGAGGACGTCATGTCAGCAGGTCCCGCAGCGCTTTGACTTCTCTGGTCACCGAGCCCTGTGGCCTTGGTACTGCTCATCACTCTGCAGTGCGTGCGTCTACGTGGGTACCTTGTGATGGGGAAATCGGGGTAGGTTTCCGTCTAAGGAAGCTGGGCTGGTTCAGATGATTTTTTTCCCAAAGGCAAAGGGATTGGAAGAGCAAGGCTAAAAGACCGAGCTTTCAGCAGTGGATGAGAAAGCCCTCCTCTCAGCGGGAGCTGAGACCTGGCCTTCCAGCTCTATTTTAAGAAAACTAACATGGGGCGCTGCCCTGGGGCTCCCTCCCCAGGGCACCCACTCAGCACTGGCCCCAGGCTCTGGAGGGAGCTGCACTGTTCTGTCTGTGCTCACCGGCCTCCCTCTCTGTGGCCCTCACTTAGCCCCGGTGGATGCCAGTGTGCCAGGTCACTTGGAGCCATGTTATCGCCAGGAGCGGCCTTTGGCCTTTGGCCTTGCCCACTGGCCCGCAGGATTGTCCTACTGAGGTCACAGGAATCCAGTGACCGCTGTTCTGAGTGCTCTAGTGCTCAGCTCCTGTGCTGGAAAATAATTTGCCCAATTTTATTTTGCCCTTGAGTCTTTTGTTTTCAGGGTGCCGTCTTAAAAGGAGTGGTTCCTTCACATGTGTTCAGCGAAGGGGACACAGGCTGTTTCATTTCTCGCCGCCGTGCAGAGGAGGAAACAGGAATGTAGCTGCATTAGCTCACTCACGTTTGTGCAGCTGGGAGGTGGGAAAGGTGATTACAATCCCGGGCCATGCTGTTCTGCGGGGTTGGCCACACAGGGTCTTCCCTGCCATGGGTCTTGGCATTCAGGAAAACTCAGCTCAGTAGCAAGCCCATGTTTTTGTGCCAGGCCCAGGACTTAGTGGATCACATCTCCCAGTCTCCTCTCCGGCTGCTTTTAGGGTAGATCAGGCCACGGGGGCAGTGGAAAGAGACCCGGAAGTGGGAGAGGGGAGGGGACTTCCTGTCTGTTGCCTGTTCTGGACCGTGTTTCTTGGGGTCACAGACAGGTGCCTCCATGGCCCTGAGCTCGTAGGTCATGTCCATCTTGCTTGGTCACAGTCGCCAGGCTGGTCCCAGGCCCTCTGCAGTGGAGGTTTGAAACCCCTCCAGGTCACTGGCTGCCGGGTTCCTTTGACTGAGCATCAGGGCTGCAGGGCTTCCTCTGAGAAGTCTGAGTTCTGGTCTTCAGAACCTGCCCAGATCTTCTGCTGGGACTTCGCCTCTTCAGGGAGCTGAGGTTGTTTGCAGCAGTGCTGAGTCTCTGGATGACAGCTCACAAACATCACTCTATAGACTCACGTGTGAGTCTAGGGCTGGGGATTTAGCTCAGTGACTCAACTGCCTGCCTAGCAAGTGCAAGGTTGTGAGTTTGATCCCTGGTACTTAGAAAAAAAAAAGTGAGTCTTTGCGGGCATCTAAGCAAAAGTGACTTTTTTGTTCCTCATTGTATGTATTTATGTGTTTGTTCACATTTTCAGGCTGCAGTGACTACATTTCTCTTGGGGGCTGGTCCATGTGCGTCCTGTGGGCATCCCCTACCCTTGCTGTAGCTTTGGTCTCGTCACTGAGCAGCACAGAACGCTGTTGACTGCTTTTCCTCCCATGAAACTTCCTGGTGTCTTCTACGATGTTGTACTCTTGTGGTTCCCCTGTGTCTCTGGCCTCCCCCTCCCCATTTCCTGAGAAGACTTCTCTTTCCTTGTCTTGGTGTTTCGTAGGTCCTCTTAGAGGCCTTTTGTTCTGTCAATATGCCTGTTTTTCCTGGAATGGCTCATTCTTTCCCATGCTTATCCATTTTTCTGATGATGGGTAAATTCATGTTTCAGCCACATATTTCTTCCCAGTCTCATACTC
Organism: Cavia porcellus; assembly: GCF_034190915.1. Classification (NCBI taxonomy): domain Eukaryota; kingdom Metazoa; phylum Chordata; class Mammalia; order Rodentia; family Caviidae; genus Cavia; species Cavia porcellus. Next base: position 162,978,435 of record NW_026947484.1, on the reverse strand, counting down.
ATTTATTCCACACCCCCAAGACACTCCCATACAATCACTCCTCCAGGTTGCTTGAGAGGTCCTGTAGGGAGACCCAGTCTGACCCGGTGTGTGGCTAGAAAACCCCTGGTCTGCCTCTCAGTCTGAGCTGGTCGTCACCTTTGCATTCCCCCCTTTTCCTCTATGTTTCTGGAAGGAGCAGCAAACTCTAGTATTTGTCCAGCTGTCCAGGTGAAAGCAAATTCTGGGTGAACATCATGCCTCCTGCTTCTCCCTCACATCCCGTACCCAAGGACGTTCTGTAGATCATGTCCCTGCACTCAGGTTCACCGTGTCCATCATCGCCGTCACAGCTGCAGTCTAGGCCACCACAGCTTCCAGCCACCTCCTAACTAGTGTCTCAGTTTCTGACCATGATATTTAAAAGCCAGCTTCTAGGCAGCAGTGGGAATGTTTTCCCCAAATAAAAATCTAATCAGAGTCTTTCCCATATTTAAAATCTTTCAGTTCCAATTCTACCCTTACAATCAAGCACACAACCATAGCAAAGTTTGTCACATCCTTTACGATCTCGTGGTAGGTTCCACTAAGTGAGGGTTGTGTATTTTATGGGACAAGATGGTCACTTAAAAGTCTTTAGTTCCACTATGTCTGTGGGACATCAGCTGGACAGCACCTCGGGAGGAGACAGTGCCTGGGAAGGGTGGCGTGGGTCTTCTCTTTTGCTTCTAGTCTTGCTAGGTGACCTGTACCATTGCCTGTTGGGAAAGGAAGACAGGATGTTGAGAGATGAGGCAAAGCTGCCTCTTTGAAGGCACCTAAATGGTCTTCAGCTAGAAGAAGGGCTCTGTGAGTTTCCCAGGAACAAAGGGAACCTCATAGCTTCCCTTCTGAATTTTGCGGTTATCAGAAATTCTTTGATAAGTGAGTAGTATCAGTTGATAAATCCTCAGGCAACGAAAATCACCATGAGAGTAAGGAGCATTTGGGTGCTTGAGGGCCCATACTGACCCTGGGCTATGAGTGGCTCCTGTCAATGGCATTGGTATCCGTGGAGAGAGGTTCTGAGCCAGCAGGTGGGTGGGATGACCGGTCCTGTGGATCGCAGCCAGCTTCTGTCCTTAGCCATATCAGGGCTGGTGTGATGAGCCCACAGGGGCCATTTTTGGCAAGAAGAGATGTTATTCTTAAGGCCAACTGCATAGATTTAGTCTCCCAATGACAATGGCTACTTGTGAGGGGAACCTGCTACATGACCAGCTACATAATTGAGAGGACCTGTGTTCAAAAATAATTAAGGATTTCAAGACAGCAACAGCAGCAGGATTGGTGGCTCATGCTTGTAATGCCTGCACTCTAGGAGACTGAGGCAGGCAGATTGCATGTTTGAGTCCAGCCAAGGCAATTTAATGACCTAGTGAAACCCTGGTCTTAAATACAGAATAAAAAGAGCTGGGGACATAGCTCAGTGAGAAGGCTCTGGGCTCAATGCCAATTGTCTACATACCAGAGTCCAGTGTGTCTTTCTCAGGCCTGCATTCATGAACACTCATGAACACCGAGGATGAACCATCACTGGGACCAGTCATACTGGAGACCTTTCAACACGGAGTGGTGATTTGTTCTTGTAGCTATTCCAAACACCTCGGTCATTTTCTCCTTGTTGGAACAAAACAGCCAGCCCCCACAGTTTGAGAAAGAGATTTAGTAAGCTAACAGTCTGGCCTAGGAAAGCAGATGGTGTCACTGTGGCCAGGAGACCCAGTGTGAGGAGAGCAGTCTCTTCCAACCAGATCCTGCCGTGCAACAGCTCTGAGCTCCTCGGTAAATTAATCCACTGGTGAGTCCGAAACCGCTGTGATCCAAGAACCTTTTCAAACACCCACCTCTGAACACATGAGCATGTCAGTGGGCATTGTATTCTAAGCCATCATGTTTCAGTTATGCCTGACTCCCCAAATAATTGTGAGTATTTCTTGATGTGAAACACATTTAATCCATCTCCGAGTCACTGAAGGTTTAATGATTTCAGCACTGGTGAAAATTCCAAGCCCAAAATCTCCTCTGATGCCAGATCTGACAGTACATTCCTAAACTCAGGAGGCTGAGGCAGGAGGATCACCAGGAGTTTGAGACCAGCCTGGGCTACATAGTGAGTGCAAGAACCAGTCTCAAAAACAAAAACAGGAACAAAGTCTCCTCTGAGACTCAAGGCAAACTCCTAGCTGTGAGCTCCTGTAAAAATCAAAAAAAGAGAAACACTGCTGACATACAATGGCATGGGGTAAACATTTGTATTCAAAAGGGAGAAACAGGGATAGAAATGATTTAATAGCGTAGGACCAAAGCAAGATGGAAACAGAGCAGGACAAACATTAGATCAATGTCCCACAGCTGGGGTAAGTTGTGGTCAGTGGCCTCTCTCCTGGGTGGCTCCTCTCATGGCCTGAAGCTCCTCTCAGCAGAAGTTTCACATTTCTTGCATCTCCAACATCCTTGGGTCTCCACTGGACTTTGGCTTCACTTTCACAGGTTGATGCATATTCCTCTCAGGGGCACACTGCCTGGCCTCTTAGGTCATCTGAAATCTGTTTGGAATCTTCACGACTCCACAACTCTTGCATTTTGTATTCCTGAAAGATCAGTACCATGTGGGTGACTCCAAGGCCTACCACCAGCAGCAGCAGTAGCTTGGAGCCTTGGGACTATAGTAGACCATGGCTGCAGTAGCCTTTGAGTGGCTGAATGTCTGATTTATTTCACTTTTGAGTGTTGGGGTTTGTTTTAATGTAGTCCAACAAGAAGAAAAAGAACTATTTGTCTGAGGTAGCAGGTATAAAAGCCAACAGGCAAGGTGAAATAAAATTAAAGGCAAAGGTTGACACTCAGCTGTCACTTTATGGCGTACGGGAAGCAGAGGAGGGAACCAGTTCTGGGACCACACAGGGTACCTAAGGCCACACCTCCATGACCCCCAGACACACTCAGCAGTGTGCTTCACTACGCAGCCAGGTGTTAATTAATCCAGTCAAGATGACAGATTGAGATGACTAGTCACAGGTCTGCAGGCTCCCTGTGCCATTATACATCTGATTATCTTACAACTGCCACACTTGCAACAGTAAGGTTGAGGACCTGGTCCCTAGAGGACTGAGCTTACAGCCCTGCGACGTGACACTACCTTCGATTCATACAACACCCTTGTCACTGTCCATGCTGTGTGTGCTCTAGTTCTGGAGCTCATGGTCCTGTGTTGCTTTAGAATTTATTGGCTCCTAAGCTTCAGCACCCACGGTGATGACTGAGCTCATTTTAGTCTCAGGAACATGATTTTTTTCAAGTTCAAGATACATCAAAAGTTTTCCCTCAGAGGTTTCAACTGTAATCTTTGTGCAAAGCCAGAAAAGATGTTGGGAAGTAGGGGTTGGGGTGCGCTGAACACTTTTAGGGACCCCTGAGGAGGTGGGATAAGTCCTCCTCGCACCCCGCAGGGTCTCAGCCCCGCCACCCCCACCCCTTGCCCACAGGAAGGCAGCTTCTTACTCTGCAGCCTCCCCACCTACTTCCTACTGTCTGCTTCACCAGAGCTGGGATACAAGGTCTTGCATTTCAGCTAGGAAGGGCACATTACCGACATGTATCTGCCTACGAGAGGCTTTGTTCCCTAATTTGCAGACACCAAATGTTCTAGGATGGCCCTAGAGCCCAGGGCTGCCGGCTTCCCAAAACATATGGAAGTACCAAGCCTGAAGAGCAGAAAATATTGGCTCCCTACAAAGAAAGCTGCCCGGGTGAAACAAATACTTAATCAAATGTCTCCCAAGGAAAATACTTTAACTGCCTCTCAATTAAAATGTATTATGCTTCCATTGAACGGGATATGATGGAAGGGTTCATTTTAATGTTCTTGATATAACATAGGGCAATGAGTTCAAAAGTGAGACAACTCAGGGCTTTCAAAGGACCCCCAGGCCCCGGAGCATCGAGAGCCCCTATTTCTTCTTTGGAGGCAGCATAGATTCCGCTGACAGCCCATCAGGATTTGGGCCCCTGATTCATGCCAGGCTTGAAGGGAATGTTTAACCGGGTCCCGAGGTCCAGGTCAGGGTTAGGGTCTTGCTGCTGTGTCCCCATTCACAGTGGGACCCAGGCTATGTGTCTTATCCTTTTGCGGCATCTGTCCCCTTCTTCAGTGGATTCAGGGAAATCAGGGTCCTGGGAACAGAAAGGGAAACTTTCAGGTCAGAGTTCAGTGTAGGCTTCCAGGCCGTGAAAGCAACCCAGAGCAGAAGGCTCCTCGCTCTTCGGCTCAGAGTCAGGAAGCAGGTCTTTCCCACTGGCTAAGCCTAACACCCACCTTCCCTGTGAGGTACACTTCGGGCAGCGCACTGGGCTCTGGGGGTCACATGCAACCCATTTATCTCAACTGTGTTGCCCTGAGCTTCCTTCTGGATAGGGCTGCGGCTAGAAGCTTGAAAATAATCCCCAAGTGAGATTCTCCCTCCCTGCGTCCCCCCAGGGAGAGGACACAGAGTGAAGCAGCGAGCTGAGGATGTCCTGAGCCTCACAATGTCTTCGTTAGTGAAGAAATAGCAAAGGACACACACTCTGGGTCTTCTTTAATGCTCTATGTCACCTACATATTCTGTGTCACTTTCCTTGTTGCTTCTGTACCTGGCTTTTGCCAGAGCAGCAGATTTCTTTGCTCATGCCCTTTTGGTTTTCAAGCTGAACAATCCATGCTCATGCATCAGTTCAGGCTGCCTGGCGCTCCTCAAAAGCAGCAGAAAATGACTGCACCTCTGAGTGGTAACCCCTAGAATGGGTACGCAGGGAGCCCGGCAAAACTGAGCATGCGGGGACAGAGCCGTGCCATCTGCGCCTCCAGGCTGAACGCTGAGCCAGGCCCGCAGTGCTTGCGTCCTCCTGCAGGCCCGCTGCTGTCTTGCCTTCACCTTAGGACATGTGATTAACGACCATGGCCCCCCCCACTAGTTAATTTCTGTGTTATGTGGGCACCCAGTCCTTGACCGTAATATTTAACTCCTGGCAGATGCAGATTTTCTTCTAAGTGCCTGCATTTTTGTGTCCAAAAGGAAAAAAAAGATAATCAGAACATTCCCGAGTTATAACTCCATCTTCCTGACAGCAATCTTGACAGCATCTGTGTATCAAAAACTTCAGAGTGGGCACATTATAATTTAGCAATTGTAGCTCTAAGAAATTACTCAGAGGAGATAATTAAACCTTGGTAAACGTGTACACATTGGCATCTATTGATAATCTGAAATACCCGTGAGTATTAAAGAGATTGTGGAAGGCTGCAGTGCTCTTACAATTATGCTGTGGAACAAAATGGCACAGACGAATGCTTATAATTAATCCATTACCAGAGACAGCGAGGTTATGAGGCACTTTTTAGGAAATGAACTTACTGATTTAAAACCTGGGCTTTGCAAAAAGAATGAAAGAGAATAGGCAGATTATTCAGTGATTATGTCTGGATGATGGAATGAAAAGAAATTCTTAATTTCGTTTCCCTGTGCCTTACACCTTTTCTGGTGACCGGGTATTGCTATTACTGGTGCCCAGTAACTCAGGAGTTCTTTTCCTTCAGGGCGTTTAGGATTCTGGTTCCACTTCCTGCAGTATCATTTCCCCCTCTGTTGATCACAGCTCAGTCTAGATAATGATGAAACCCTGGGGTTCTTTGTTTTGTTTTGCTATTTATTTATTTATTGTACTAAGGATGAAACCCAGGGCCTTTGCACTGAGCTGCATTGCCAGACCTTTTTTAATTTTAATTTTAGTTTTTTTAAGTTGAGACAGGGTCTTTCTAAGTCACTAAATTGCCCAGGCTGGGTTCGAACTTGTGATCTTTCTGCCTCAGCCTACCAGAGTGCTGTGATTAGAAGTGTGCACCCCGGGATTCTTTATTATGTCCTGGCCCTTCAGCACTTGAAGACAGTATCATGCCTATTTGATTTGTTGTTTACTGCTCCCATTCAAATACAAGCTCTAGGGCTGGGGATATAACTCAGTGGCATAAGTGCCTGCCTGGCAAACAGAAGGTCCTGAGTTCCAGTCCCCTTACCGAAAACAAATATAAGCTCTAGGGGAGGGGGACTGTTGGTCACTCTTCCTCATTTTTGCAATGGCCCTCAGTGTCTTCAATGTAGCTTTCATGTTTAAATATTTGAAAAGGGTTGGAATATTTTGAGCTAGAACTTTTCCACATGCCCATTCTTCTTCACCCTCCCGACCATCTGATACTTTGATGGCAAATACTTTGTTCAGGACACTGTGGTGTCTGGAACAGATGCTAAAACTTTTAACATTCCCGTGGCCAGGGAGGGCTCAACTCTGGGGAAGTGTGCGGGGTTGGGATTAGAAAAGGCAAAGCACATGTGTGTTGGACAGAGAAGCGACAGCCCTAGAAAGGAGGTCACTGGCCACCTGGGGGCCGTGTCCTTTCTCTTCTCATTACTGCCCTGTTTTCCTTGAAGCAAGAGAGAAGGGGATTGATTGCAGGATGCAGACTGCCCTTCGGCCCGGGGGCCTGTGGAGAGCTGCTGATTAAAGGGCGGATGAAGCACTTTTCCTGTTTCATCTCCTTGAGTCTAGAACCAGCTGCGTAGCCAGTTGAGTTATTGCGCAGCTAAGCTGGGAAGCAGGTTACGACCTGATGCTGGACAAATAGTGGTGTTGGCTTCTTCACTGAGAGCTGATCAGCTCATTAGAAGCTCAAGGGCTGAAAAAATTCTACTTTCAATTAAGTGCACATCTCCTTACCCTCTGATGAGTTGAAGGGTTAAGAACAGAAACACAGACGTGCGTGTGTACTGAACAGCGCTGACCCAGAGCCTCTGTTTCCAAAGCATCCGTCACTGTGGGCAAATTGAGTTCCCCGGAATTGAAACGCTGGGTGCTGCCCTGGCTCGTTGTGGAGGCCGGGCCTGCAGCTGTGGGGTGCTGCGTTTGCTTTGTCTCTGTCCCCGAGGCTCCATTTATAAAACTAGAGCACACGGAGGCAGGTTGCATGCTCCAGCCTAAACCACTTTATTTAGAAAATGTGGAAAGCTTTGCTTTACTGGAGCCCAGAATGTTGATTTCCTTTGAGCACTTGCCCTACAGAAATGAAAACACAATATCCAGTCATCTTTCCGAGGGAGGAGAGGATCGTGCCAGGACTGGTGTTTCTGTTCCACCTTCGCTCACAGCACCTGCCCTGCATTACCAGCACTCTCAAGGAAAACAGAGTCTAAAGCTTCTGTTCTGATTTGGATTAGGAGGGTTGGAATGGCAGGTGCTGCTCTAAGATTGAGAGATTTGGGGTCAGGTTGTACAATTCATTGTCTAAGTATTTCTCACTCTGATATCTAGGGTACCAGCCAAACAAATGTGCAGAAGTTAGATCTCCATTGAGATCTAATTTGTCAATAAGGATTTCAGGACAGCAAACTTATGTGGCGTGTATCTGCCGCCTGCTAGGCCTGCGGGGCCTTCTCCTTCACTGGGTAGCACAATTCCTTGGTCAGAGAAAACCTCTGAGAAAACATTTTCATGGGGTAAGAACTAGAGGATTCTTCAACGTTACCCTGATCCTTACGACCTTCTGGAGACTCCAGGTTTTGCAAGGATCCCAGGAAAACCCTTGCTTCTTCAGCTCTCCTTAGCTGTAGATGCTAGTGAATCCATATCTGCCAACTGGTGTCACACCCTGTCCCCACACTGGTGTTGGAAATCCCCGTCATATTGCCCTTCACCAGTGGGTGGGCTCTCAGGCCCATCTTGTTACTGGCTCATCTTGTTCCTGTGTCCGGATAAAAGATCCAGAGAGATGTCCCTTTATCTAGGCCCTGACTGTCTCCTTCTGGGAGGGAGGTGTCCTCTGACTGCCTACAGGGATTTTGCTTCCACAGTGGTCAGCTAGTGGACAGCTGTGGACAATGCACTGGCAACTGTCACCTCCTGTGTGTCAACGTGCCCTGTGCGTAGACTGACTATACAGTTCAGGGCAGTGAAGTCAACAGCCAGTATTTATGTGAGGAAGCATCATGTTCTTAGCATGATCCTAAGCTTTGCCTGTTCTAGTTTATTTAATCTTCCTAACAGCCCTACAAAGAAAGTACTATTATGATACTGTTTTTAAAGATAGGAAATTGAATACAGAGAAGCAAAGAAAATTATCCTAAGATTTAAACAGCAGTATGATTCAGTCCAACCCATCTAATTCCAGAGTTCCTGCTCCTAAGTGATAATAACATAATGAGCATCTTTGGAGGTCAGCAGGATGTTCCGGCACACTGATAGGTTTCAGAAGCTGGGGTCCATACAGATTGCTAAATATTTTGAATATCAGCTCTTCCCCTTAGGCATTGTGAGGAAGATTTGTGAGGGTTTTTGTCCTGTGACTAAGCCCATTCTACCTCATTCTGGATTTCATTTTTTCCCAGTGTGTTTTTCCAAATGTCTAATACTTTTATAGTGGTCTAAGAATATAACAATATGAAACTATTGTATCTCAAATCATATGATCATGTTAGAATCAAAACATCCATTTCTTTAAAAATGCAAATTATTAAATCAAGTGTTTTGTATTGAAGTGGCAAAAATTATTTTTAATACTATTTAATGCCATGGGAAAAATAATTACATGTATGGCTGAACAAAAAAAGGCAAAATATTTACTAATAATGGTATCCTTCCAATTTCTTCTAATTAAACAATGTTATTTTTACAAACCATGTAAAATAATTTAATCATTCAAATTCACCTGTTACTGAAAGTTTCAGTTTTCCTCCAACAATGAACAGGAGATCTATGAAATGCACCCAACCAGGTACTATTTATGATTCTAAGCTACTTCCTCAGCTACTAATAATGATGCCGAAGTCTCTCCAGTAGAGGCCAAGCTGTAAGAGCTTTCTTGTTTGTCATAGCGTACATAATGTGAGTTTAAATTTTTGTGCTCTTAAGGGTCTCTTCATCAAAGACACTAACCATGCCATTGTGAAGCTATTTCTCACTTTGGCCCCATAAACTCCATTTACCTCAACTAGTCCCACAGCTGTGGTACATGATTGCAGCAGATATAAAGAAAGACGAGACAAGTCCTTGCCCTTGGTCTTGTTAAGATGGGCATTAAAATTAAATTTAATGCATTAAAAAGATAACTGGCAGGGTGTGATTCAAGGCAGCTTACACAGGATGCAACTCACAGCTATAGACAAAGCCATGCAGCACTTCAGAGGGAGAAAAGTTACCACGACTTCTCGGGCAGGAGGTGGGATTTGATCTGAGCCCTGAAGGAAATGTGGGACCTACAATAAGATGTGGGGAGATGAAAACACCCTTTGTCCATCAGGCCAGGTTGATGGAAAATGGTGATCACAGAAATAACTGTGAAAGGGTAGGAAGGGTCAGAGTTCAGCCTGAACCTTCGCTGTGTAGGCGAGGATGAAAAGCAAAAGCCAACTTCTGTTCTTGCGGATATTTTCCAGCACAACTTCCTCTCTGTCGCTTAAAACTAAGAACAGCACGAGTTTTAAATTCTGTTAGTATTTCTGGCACAGATGTACAAGGAGAGGACCGAAAGCGTCCTTGATGAGGCACAGAAATAGATCTCTCCCGTGGGGCTGGGCCCAAGGGTGCCCACTCCAGGTGTGCTCACTTGTCCCAGCAACCTGGGAAGCTGCAGGAGGCAGGGCACAAGTCTGAAGTCTGGGTGACTTAGTGAGATTCTGTTGCAAAAAAAAAAAAAAAAAATACGTGCAAGGACATGGGTTGTAGCTCAGTGCTCTATAAATTCAGTCCCAAGTACAGCACACACACACACACACACACACACACACACACACACACACACACACACACACACACACACGGTTCCAAAAGGATGCCAACAAGGGACAGGGTTGGCTGTGATCTAATTGATGACAGTGAAGTGACCATTTTAGACCCAGAAGGGATAGCAAACAGGAACGTGACTGGATTCTGGATCCAACCTCTCGCCCTTACTGGGACCTCTGGATATGTTTTTGCGGTACCCACAATCCCCGCTCCCTTCCTGGAGTATGGTTTGCATATGTGGGCTTTGTTATAGGCTTCCTGGGAACAAATACCTGCTTTGCTGTCATTCAGAGGTTAAATATTCTGGAAGCTTTTATTTTTCACATCTTAGTGCTTCAATTTCCCAATCCACAAAATGGAGTAAATGGTTATTTCCTACAGTTATTGTAGACATCGATGAATTCATTTAAAAATTAAAATAGTTCCTGGCAAAGAGAAGTACTCTGTGTTACTTACTTATGAAAATCTGCCAAATGAAGCTAATGGCAATTTATGTCTTCATTTTCTCTCTTGTAAGAGTTCTATAAAGCAATGAAGTGAAATTATCTTGTGAAGAATACATATTCCATTTATACAAAAAAAAAATAAAGATGTTGTCTGTACTCTTAAGAAGCTTACAGATTAATCCGGGACACATAGCCATTGTCTCCAAAACAAATTGCCTCTGGATGGTAAGGGCATCCAGGTAACTGGCATTATTGTTATGAAATGTGCTGGAACAGGAGGATGGATTCTTTGTGATTCCTAAATCCCCCAGAGATACTTTCCCCTCAAATGAGGCCTTTCAGATGTTTTCACTATGTATCTTTTCCTGGTTGCATCTAACATTGGAACTTGAGAGATTTTGTCAGCAGACTGCCAAATATTCCACCCCAGATCCATATGGTCAACCAGGTGAGCTCTTTCTGCCTCTGAATCCTCATATATGTACCAGGGGCAAAGGTACCTACATTCCCTGAATGTGATGGAGGTTGAGTCAAAGGTGGTTAACAATCCAGAAGCGTGCCTGGTATTGGGTAATTAACCTTGTACCACCCATCATTAAGTGTGCCATTGTTTCCTTCAACCTTGTCTTTCCGGAGGGAAATATTTTCCTTTTTCTAGATAAAATTTTCTCTTTGCCAGGCTCTGATAATTCTGTCTTTTGAAGTTTTGAAGAAGTCTGGACTGATCTGTTTAAAGTGTCCACACTACCAGGTTTCCTTTGCGTGTGGGTAGACAGCTGGTCCTTCCCTAGCTTGCGACCACTGGCTTTCAGGAAGGATGTATATTTCTGCTCTCTTTCTGCCTCCTCACCAATGGCCAGCTGCTTTTTCTGTCCCTTACCAAGTGGCCGCGCCACCCTGGCCTTTCCAGGGGATTCCTTTTGATGAGTGCTCTGATGGCCACTGTGCTCAGCAGCTTTGATGCTGGCAGTGCTGGATTGGACCCACGACCTGAATTAGTCAGCTCTCCTATCCCTGAGACACAATGTCCGAACCCACAACTTAAAGGAGGAGAGGTTTCATTCGGCTCACACTCTGGGGGGCTGAGTGCATGGTCGCTGGTCCACCTCATGGAGGAAGGGAATGCAGCACGGAGCTGCTTCACGGTGCCCAGCAAGCAGTGCAGAGGAACGGTGCTGAAAAGGACAGGGTGGGGACCATATGAGGTCCTCCAGGCCATCCCTCATGACCACGCAGACCCACCCAGGAGGATCCCTTAATCAGCCCTGGTTTTAAGGCCTGAGACTCAGCCCTGGTCTCTCTGCAGCAGATTCCTCTCCACTGGAGTTCCTCGCCCTTGCAGACACTTACCTTGGCGGAATGTGGCATGAGTTGCTGAGGCTTTCTGTCTTGTGTGGCCACTGTCAGGACCACAAGGACAACCTTTGTGTCTCACGCTGGCAAACTCTGGGAGTGTCTGGTTCATTAAACCATGACAGTTTTATTCTCTACCCGAATTCCATTTATCTTTACCACATGAAGTTCAGGACAACATTTCCTAGGGTTTTTCCGCTTTAGTGAATAACTGTAGCCCCCCATGGAAGCCAGAGATGGCCATTAATAACCCCAAAGTGCCTCACGCGATGCTTCCTTGCTTTGGATGAGGAAGGGTGGGGTCTCACGGCCAGGTGATGCTGTCTCTAAAGGATTCTCACACATGCCATCTCCGTGTCTGCCCTTTTAGCCCTTTCGTGGACTTCACCTGCATTTTATCTGCTCTGCACCACAGTACGCAAAACAGAGAGAGAACAAGTCTCTTTTTAATGCTCTGTCTTTTAAAACCACAGCTGAGACCAAGAAAACCCTCAGTTGTGTGTGTCAGTCTGTCTTCTCTTTTTCTCTCTTGGAGAAAAAAATTCTGGGTCAAGTCTTTGTCAGAAGCTGGCAGAGATTCCAACTCAACTGAAGCTGATTTTCTTTGTTGCTTAATTCCTTTAACCACTGGGAATGGATGCCAATATTCAGCCACAGGGACTTGGTTAAAAGCTTTTAAAATTTATAGCTGCGGGAGCTTGAAATGAATAACATCTTGAGGTGTAAGAGTGGCTTTACTGAAAACAAGCAATTCTTAATGCATTTCATTTAACTCTGAGAAGAATTAGGAATATAATTTGTAGTAGTAGGAGTTAGAAATTTGAAATGGGGGTGTGATGGTTTATTAAATGGGGCAACAACTAATGATCCTTCACAGAGTCACTGAAATCATCATGGTTTTCCTTCACTTGTCCTATTAAAATCTGTACCAACCAGCTTTACCTACAAAGCTGCTCCTAGGAAGGATGTTAGTGTGAGTACGTGCTTGCGGTGGGGAGGCAGGCGCTTTTGGTTATCCAGGTGGAATCATTACAGCCTTTCTGAAGGATAAACTGACAGTGTGCCTCGGCAGGCCCCAGAATTATGTAATCTCCAAACCATTAATTCTCTTGTGCAGATTTGTTTCAAAGGATGAAATAATACACAAATATATTTTTTCAAAGAGGTTTTTGCAGTGAAGCAATCTAAAATTGTAAATATAAATGCTTTACTAAATTATCATTTATACATGCGGTAGAATTTTATGAACTCCTTTACAGGATGAACAAGGGTAGGATATGAGTCCTTATTTATCCATAGAGAAAATGTTTAAAATAATGCAGTAGAGAAGATTATGGAGAACCGAATTCTTCACTCAAAAAATAACACATTTATGTATAAAAATATATATGCAGTTCCAGAACAGCCAACATGTTAACAGTGGATATTGAGAAGTGGAATTTTGAACGATTTATGCCTTTCTTACCTGTATTTTCTAACTTCTCCATAATGCATTTGAATTATGACCATTCAAAAATGAAATAATCAGAATAGGTTTTATGTGATCCATGATCAAGAAATATGTCAAAGAGAAGAAAAGTTGCATGAGTCCCACATTAAAAGCAGATAAATTGGAAGAAAAAATTATAGCTTAGTGCTAATGGAAAGTAAAAAGCTGGAATCTTTTTCAATGAATGTCATTGATTATCTGTTAATTGTATAATTTCATTCAGTGGATAATCTTTAAGATATACAAAGAAAGTTAGGTAGAAGTAGTTTTCTTTATAGTAACAAAATAAAGTAGATAAGCTGAGTAAATATTTTACTTACATTTGATAGACCCTGAATGAACGTCTTCAATGACCAATCTATGTCTATAGATTTTGAGAGATACACATTTTCCTACTGAATTGGGCAAGGTTATGTTTTCCTTTTGCTTAATTCTCTTCCACAGTAGAAGACACCAATTATGTGAAGTTAATTCAGGGCACATGAATGGTTCAGCTCATTTCTAACCTTCCTGAATGACCTTAATACCAAAATTTTTCATTACAGCATGAGTGAATTATTCTTCAGGGCAAATATTTCTAAGGAAGTTTTATGGAAATGGAAAAGCTCTAAATATACCAATTTATAGCTGAAGGAGAAAATTACATGTCCATAAATGGACATGAATGTCGGGCCCAGTGAAATAAGTATTGCTTGTCTCTGTCCAGGATGGAGCCCAGTAATAAAGACATGCCCTAATGGCTATGCAGGTGAGAGAGAGAAATGTATGTGCATTATCTGTTAGCTACAAAGCACAAAAGTGGAGAATAAATGGAAAATCATTAGTAGATCTCTGCTAAGAGTGTAAGGGAGAAGCCTAATGCATGAAGGGCAAACCGACTTCTCAGGAAGTGGTTATCAGATCTGTCACTCTCCTCCCGCAATCCCCTCACCTTCGTTGTAGTTGACCCAAAGACTTGGCCTATAGGAGAGACAGTGATGGGTATCTAAATTCTGGAAGCAAAGTGGGTGAAACACACAGTGAGATACACACACGCCTGTAACTAAAACAGGAAAGAAAGAGAAATATTCTATTAGAGTGGACTCCACCCAGTGTGGGGGGTTCTCAGGGAAAGATTAAAGTAATGATTTAGGCTTCAGCAGACAGACTAGATTTGTGGAAGGCAAATTTTTCCATGGAGGAGAGTGGGGTGGGGAGTGGTTTGGGAATGATTCAGTTTTAGTACATGAGCTGCTGAAGAACTCGGGGATGATTCAAGCACGTTATATTGATTGTGAGCCTTATTTCTATTATTATCACATTGCAATATGTCATGAAACAATTATGCAAGTCACCATATGCAGAATCAATGGGGGATGTTCTGGCTTGCATCTGGATGTCCCCCAAAGCCTCAAGCAGTCCTAGATGCGGTTTCCCAGAGGTGGCTAGATCTAGAGTGTGTGGTGTGGGGATCAAGGATGCAGTGCTTCCTGCGCTAAGGATGGATAGTGTGGGTAAGACATAAGGGACAGAAAGAGTTATTGTTTGTCACTTGTTGCTTACTGTTAGCTGTTTGGATGCTTTTTGTTGCCTTCTGCCTTCTTTGCCATGAACTGTTTCCCCTCTGCCGTGCTATCCTGCTTGGGAGCCAGCCAGCTATGGACTGAACCTCTACAAACTGTGAGCCAAATAAAACCCCTTTCTTCCTTTAACTTTGGATGTCAGGTATTTTGTCTTAGCAAATAAAAAAAGTAACAAAGATGGGCTCTGAGCTCATTTTCCTGCAACGGGACCACCCCATCTGGGGATGATGTCTACTTCATGGTTGCTGTCACTGCAAAGGACCCTGCTTAGCCATGGTGATAGTGGGTTTACAGTTTTTCTCTGGCAATCTTAGAATATTCCACTTTGTCTTTAATCAAGAACATGTGGAGATTTCAATTTGTCTTAAACATATTTTTAAGGCCAGTATCATTTGTGATATCAAGCAGTTGATTCTCTCCTGGCACAGAAAACTCAGTTCACCTGGCTTTTCCACAAATGAGTTGTGGATCCATTGTTTCCTGGTCTGGAGATCTTTTGTGACTGTGAAGTGATGCTCAAACTCTTTTGAAAGCTGAGATGGAT
Source organism: Cavia porcellus (assembly GCF_034190915.1). Classification (NCBI taxonomy): domain Eukaryota; kingdom Metazoa; phylum Chordata; class Mammalia; order Rodentia; family Caviidae; genus Cavia; species Cavia porcellus. The sequence goes on along the minus strand of NW_026947484.1, from coordinate 162,963,210 downwards.
GAAAGAAGATCCTGGTTCAGGCTCTTTCAAAATCCCTGCTAATGTTTGAAACATGTCAGACTCCTACAGCTCACTCGTTGCTCGTGTATTCCAGTTTGGCTTTGAATGTGTCCCCTTTATCTGCTGACACAAGCTCCACTGTTGTTCTCCCTTGAAGTGACAAGATGGGATTTTCAGAGCAGGTTGAATATATCACTCAAGTAAGCAATTATTGCACATGATTTTGTGTCACTGAAATGTGTTGCCAGTGGTCACTTTTTCTAAAAGAAGTTTCTAGAATGGCTCTTATAATGCAAAAACTCTGGTCATTGATCTTTCTTTAGAAACCATCTCACTTCTGGGTATAAGAGAAAATGTGTGTGCTCTGTGTCCATCTCCTCAAAGACATGAGTTAAGGGCATGCCTTTTAATTTCTTGATAATTATGATCACATCTTCAAATGTCATTAAGTTTAGGTGGCATTTTTGGCCCCTAGCATTTCTCTGTGGATGACAGAATATGGAGATTCACATTCAGGAACAGCCACTTTCTAGTGAAACTAAAGGCTGTCCTGTCATGGCAGCTGCTCTGCCTATGTGTATACCAACAAAATGAGCGATCCAGATGTCCTGATAATGTAATCATGCAAAGACATGAGGAGTCTGCAGCTGCAGTATGGGTGGAGAACAACAGTGCATATAATGTATCTCTGTGCACAATCTCCTGAAAAATATATCCCACAAAAACCAAGCATTGTTGTCTTGTTATCAACAATAGTAGACTGATCAGCTTGGACTGAATATCACAATGACTCCCTGATTGTGTTTAACAATTATGCCTCAACTCTTCCAAGGCAGATCCAGGGGCCCCCAATGAAGAGGAGAGTGAACACCTCTGGTAGGTGTAGAGCTGTACAAACTCAGCAAGACAGAAGTAAAGAAACCTGACAAGTTCACAGAAGACATGTATCAAACATAATGTCACTACCTTAGAAATGATTAGTGTGAACGTGGTTGGGGAGACAAAGAAACATTGGAAGAGCTGACCACAGAAGTTCAAAATACATGTGACAAATTTTTGTTTATTTTTGGTATTGGGAATCAAAGTTAGGACCTCTGGCCAGGCAGGTGCTCTGCTATTTCCCCAGCTATATCCCCAGCCTGGATTTATCAAAGTTAAAAACTTCAAAAAAAGGTGTCAGAAGGAAGCACCAGAGATAAAATATTGTATAGAGTTCATTAATTTCAGAAATGACCTATGTGAAGAGAGGGTTTCAGAAACTGAAAGCACAATGGTCAGTTATTCAGAGAAGCCTTAAAAACTGTACGAGAATGAGAAAAATCCTTCTAATGGCTCCTATGCAGCTGTGAGGAGACCAAACTAAGGCTCATTAGTGTTAGGGAGAAATTAGAAGGCAGCGCACACGGAATAAGAAAATATGTTTACAGAAATCTTAATGGAAAACTTCCCAAGTATGAGGAAAAGTATTAACACATAGGTACATGAGGCTTACATACACCAACTATCACTAAAAACAGAAGCTCCTTACAACATATCTTAGTCAAAATCTCAGATCTCCAACAAAAAGACAATCTTAGAAGCTGTCAGAGAAAAGCAAAAAGATCACATATAAAGCTAAGTCCATTAGGATTACAGTACAGTTCTCAATACAAACTGTAAAGGCTAGGAGAACCTAGATTGAAGTAATCAAGCTCTAAAGCAAACAGCATCCAACCTTGACCAGTGTATCCTGCAAACTTTTCTTTTACAATAGATGGAAAGATGGCATTTTACAACAAAAAACACTTTGAGAGATATTTGTACACTAAATCAGTGCTCCAAAAATTATTCAAGAATATCCTACACAGAGACAATAAAATCCACAAGGCTGAAAATTCAGATGCAATGAATACATCAAAGAAGGCAAATAGTTAAACCAAAAGGGAAAAATAAAGACATCAGCCACAGGTCACAATGGCAGGAATGAATTAATACCTTTCAGTAATAGCTCTCCATGCAAATGACCTCAACTCCCCAGTTAAAGATATAGATTAGCAGACTGGATTTAATGATCAGCAATCTGGCACATTCAAGAAATTCATCTAATCTAAAAGAAATTCATAGATTAAAAATTTCAAAGGATTTCACATGCCAGGACCCTGAAAGCAAATGGGGTAGTAATTTTACTCTCAGACAAAGTGAAGTTCAAGATAAAACTGATCAGATGAGGCAACGGAATAATTCAACAGGAAGAGATAACACTTATGAATATACATGGACTAAATATTATAGCACCTAACTTCACACACACACACACACACACACACACACACACACACACAAACACTGCTGGACATGAAAAATCAAATAAATACCAACCCAATCTTAGGTGATGACTTCAATACCTCATGTTAACAAAGAAATCGATCAACCAGACAAAAATCAACACAGAAATGTCAGAATTGGACCACACCTTTGAACAAGTGGATTTAATAGATAGCTACAGTGATGTACTCCAAAACATAGTACACATTCTTCTCAGCACATAGAACTTCCTCTAAAATAGAGCACACTGAATCCACAGAGCCTGCTTAAATAAATGCCGAGGAGTTGAAATCACCTCATGGATACACTATCAGATCATTGTGCACTGAAACTAAAAATCAATCACAAAAGAAACCACAGAAAAATTTATAAACATCTGGAAACTTAATAGCACACTCTGAGCATCCAACATGTCACAGAAAAAATCAAGCAATTTCTGGAATCAAAAGATGAACCAGTACAACACGTCAGCCTTTATGGGACAGAATGGAAGCAGTCCTAAGAGGGACTGCATATTTCAGTCAATGATGACCTTAGAAAAACAAAACTTGAACAAAATCCTAATGATGAACCTCAATGTGCTCACAGAACAATCCAAACCCAAACCTAGCTTAAGGGGGAAAATCATAATCAGAGGAAAAACTGATGAAATTGAGACTGAAAAAAGTCAACAACTCAAAGAACTGGTTCCTCAAAGGAATAAACTAAGTAGATAAACCATTACCTAAACTTACCAAAAGGAAGAGAGAAAGGATTCATATCAATTCAATTGCAAGTGAAAAAGGCAAAACCAGACCCTGCTGAAATTCAGAAGATAGTAACTACTATGAAAAATTGTACTCCAACAAATAGGAAAATTTGTTCCTAGACATAAATAAATTATCAAAACTGAATAAAAAAGACATAAAAATCCTGAGCAATCTAATAACATACAATGAAACTGAAATAGTAATAAGAAATCTCCTGATGAAGTAAAGCACAGGGCCTGATGGATTTACTGCTGACTTCTATGAGATATCAAGGGGTTGTAAGATCACCACTCCTAAGACTCTTTAATGAAATGGAAAGGGAAGGCATGCTCTCAGAGTGAAGCCAGAAAACCTGAAAAAGAACCAACTAAAAATGAAATGTACAGACCAATCTCCTTAATGAATATAGATGTAAAAATTCTCTGTAAGATTTTGGCAAATAGAATGCAACAAATCATCAAAAATATTATGTATCATGACCAAGAAGGTTTCATCCCAGGGATGCAAAGATGGCACAACATACACAAATCAATACACCACACAAACAGAAGCGAGGAGAAAATCCACATAAGCCTATCAATAAACACAGAAAAAGATTCGACAAAATCCAACATCCATTTATGATAAAAATCTGAAGAAAATAGGTGTAGCAGGACCTTATCTCAATCTGATAAAAGGTATTTATGACAAACCAATGGTGAATATCACATTAAATGAGGCAAAATGGAATGCTTTCCTTCTAAAATGAGGATGTCCACTATCACTACTCTTGTTCAACACAGCACTTGAAATATTAGCCAGAGCAATCAGGCAAGGAAAAGAAATGAAAGTGATACAGACAGGAAAGGAAGAAGTCAAATCATCATTATTCACAGGTGATGTCATCCTCTATACATAGAAGATCCCCAAAATTCTACTGACAGACTCCTAGAATGAAGAACCAAATTCAGCAATGCAGGATATCAAGTCAGCACACAAGAATGAGTAGCACCCCTGCAATAGTGAACTCGTCACCTCTGTTCCACTGGCACGGTCAGGTATGAGATTCTCATAGGAGGGTGCAGCCTAGGTCTCTCACATGTGCAGTTCCCAGCGGAGTTCCCGCTGCTGTGAGAATCTAACACAGAGCTGAGGGGAGGGGAGATTGGAAGGATTGCAGGTGACAGGGGCAGCTTTGCCTCTGTGTGCTGCTCCTCAGTACCTCCTCCTGTGCAGTCCAGGTCCTCAGAGCAATTGGCACTGGTTGGTGGCTTAGAGGCTCCTGGTCTAAAGAACAGGGAGCATGATTTGTGTTGTATACACCACACAAACAAGTGATACAGTGCTAGTTTGCAAATGTATACATTTTGCTAGAGACATAAAAGAAATTTAAATCTGTTTAGCAATGTGTCTTACTTCAAAATAAAAGGTCTCTTACTATAAAACAAAACAAAACAAAAACATTAACCTCAGATTAACTTAACTCTTGGAAGAGTTCCAAAAAATATTTCTTCTAAGCAATATCATTTTAATGTTCAATTAGAACAGGATTCTGAAAACTGAGGCACACAGGCCACATGTAGGCCACCGCCTATCTTTATAAACACAGTTTGATAGGAACACAGTGACCCCCATGAGGTGACATGGTGTCTGTGACAGTGTTTACATACATGCACAAGTTGTGAGTTGTCACGACGCTTTTAGACCAAAAAGCCCTGAAATATGTATACTTCCAGGAGAAGATGATTGGTCACTGATCTAGAAGGGGAAAAGAGGCAAAGCACAGACAAGAATTTGTTGAAACAACAAATGACAGGGTAGTGAACTTCTACATTTCAAAGAAACTTAATAGGTAAGTTCCCTTGTTTCCAAGGAATACATATTTTCTTACATTTTCAATGTCCTGGAGTTAATGTGAATGTTATCATAAATAAAAGTATAAACTTAACTGTTCACTGGATAAAATAAGAATGCCACAGTTGTCACTGCCTACAAAATTGGATGCATTTAACTTTTTATAGAAAATATCTCTCATCATTTTTCCTAAATTCAAGTTATACACATTGTTAAATGTACACTGTGAAACAGTAATAAATATGAATTCACTTCTTTACATCGCAAGTGTAAACATTCTACAAATATGTCCTAAGGGAAAAGCATCTATGAAGATGAATTTGTAAGATTAGTACTAATACAGCCAACTTTTGTAAAGCGATACTTGTTTCTACATACACACATCTATCTAGTCATCTATCCATCCACCCAGGCTGGAAGGATATGTGCAAAATCTTAACTACTGTTGTCCTCAAGTTAGGGAATTACTAGAGATTTCCCACTTTTCTCATATGTTTATTTAATAATTTAGAAAATGACACATAGTTTTAAAAGAAATCAAATTGTCTTAAGTATTTATATTATCAATATAAATTTATTAAATATTATATAAAATTTAATAAATATCAGATAATGGCTACTTAAAATATTTAAAATAGTATGTTTAACTTTTTTTGAGACAGGATCTCATCGTGTAGTATAGGCTAACTTCAAAGTTGCAGTGATTCTCTTGCCTCAGCCTCCTGAGTGCTAGGATTACAGGTGTGTATACCAGCAGTATGTATAATTCTTAAAGAAACAAAACTATTTATAAGAAGAGTTAAATGGCAAAGTGGAAATTTTGTAATAGATTTAGCAAAGTATGTGTTGTTATTTTGTAATAGATATAGAAGATTTTTAAGCTCTGTGTTATCTATTATATATTATTATGCTGTTTTTTGTAGCTGCTGAGACAAAATACCCAAAATCCAAAAGGAAGGAAATGTTGATTTAGCTCACAGTTTGTGGAGGTTTCAGTCCATAATCAGCTGGCTGATCATGCAATAGTGAATTCATCACCTCCATTCCACCTGGCACGGTCAAGTGGGAGATTCTCATAAAGAGCATGCAGCCTAAGCAGGGTGGTATAGCACAGGGGCAACACAGGGGCAGAAGACAGCAAAGCAACAAGAACAAAAGGAGCAAAGAACAAGCTTCTTTTCCTTTCACATTGTAAGCAGGCTACCTGCCCTAGTGTGAGCGTAGCACTCACATCATCTTCTGTGCCTTCCTCTTGCATAGATTTAGGATATTTACAAAATAAGGACCCTAACCCCCTATTGGAGACCACTACCAAGTGGCTCTGAGCAGGATTTAAATTTTACTAATTGGCTTTCTATGTTTATCTCTGAGTCTGTTCTAGGCCTAGGCCCCTTGCCTGGCAACGGGAGCTGATTCACAGTAAGTGAACCTCTATGAAACACTGGTCCTGGCTGAGGCCTGTAGTGGCCTGTGAGGCAAGAGATACCTCAAAGGGCAAGATAAGGCCACAGCTGCGGACACTCTGGCTCCAACCCCAATTAACTAGATAGAAACTACAGCTACAAGATTACTCCTACAGTCTCACTCTTTCATGTCTTCATGATAAGACAGTACTATTAAATTAACTTGATTCATGACTTGGAGATGCCCTTGAAGTGACTCCCAAGGTCCTGCTCATTGCCTGAACTTTCCTCAGTTTCTCCACCCCTTGTCCTTGGTCCTAATATAAGTGGACTGACCTAGAGAATCCTTTGTCTTTACCCTTGAAGCCTTGAGATTAATTAAAGGGTTTTGACCCTCCTAGAGCCCTACAAATCATACAATTTGTCTCTTTTTATTTAACCTCCGCTGTACACTCATTTGGGAGATCAGGGATCTAGGAGAGAACCCGATAGCCCCCTGCTGAGTTGCTTCATTAAACTTCTGAAGTTAGCACAATGAATCAATCATTACAACATCCTAGATGTAAACAGCTGCCCTAGGGCATGTCCTCTACCCTCTAGGATGTAGAACTGCTCAGTTACTTAGTTCAGCTCCTAAACTTCTCAAGTTGACACCGTGTATCAACCAGTATAGTAATTATATATTCCATATATTACTATGTGTCACAAATCAACATCAAAAGAGAAATCTTCACTATAAATAGTCAAAATCATGAAAAGGAAAGTCACAAAAGAATAAAAGTTTTCAGCTTGCTGGTAATCCAAGTAATGCAATAGAATTAACTTTTTTCCCACCCTACTAAGATAGTAAATTATTTTTAAACACTAAACTATTTAATGAAGAGTATTGACAATTTTTTTGACAGAATCCCATTAATGTTTCTTCTTTTCTGCACATGGAGGAATTTCAGCCGGATGATTGCTTCTGCTGCTTTTTCTGAATTTCTCTCTTACACCCTGCTACTTCCCCACCAGGGGGAAACCAAGCATGCACAGCTAAGCACTTTCTTAGCCCTAATGCCCAGCAGACCACCTGCAGACACTTTAGCTCTCTTTTCTGTAGGGTGAGTGTGTAGTGGGACACGTGCAATTAGCTTGTAAAAATCCAGTCCAAAGCAGAGCTGTAAGTTCCCCTGGTGCAGAGGTCCCCAGTGAACAAGCTGTCCTGATTACAGATACAAACACTGCTTTCCAATTCATGATTTATCAGTAATAAACCTGTTGTTTTTTCTTTTGTTTGAGTTTTGCATCTCTCTCTAAAAATATTCTAAGATCAAGGGCAAAATCATGAGAGCTCACAGTGACCATCTTTCTGAAGAGCAACTTAACAACTTAGCAATGTGTTGTAGCAGTTTTCCTCTTTGCTGGGGCATGTGTCTCTCTAAGAATTCTGGTAAGTAAAGCAATTGGAGGATGGACAAAGTACATCTATGAGAAAGTGTAGCATATTTTGTGATAGAGAAAATAAGAGGTGTTCAACCAGATAGTACAATTAAGGGAAACATGATGTATTTGTATATTATAGAAGGTTACTAAAATCATGTTGTAGAAAAGTATTTTTGGCACAGGAAACTATGCATAGTTGTCAGGGTTTATGTCTGTGGACCCCAGGCCTCATGAATTTGCATTATGCATCTGTGATTGGTTCATTGTCTAGTGCTTGGATTGATGATGTCAGGGCTACACCCACATAGGGGTGGAGCCAGGATGTGATATAATGGCAGGAAGAAGGCATGTCTTGCTCTTTTGTTGGTTTCTGCTTGCTGTTTGCAGCAGCCATGAACTGCGGCCCTGCCATGCCACCCTGTCTTGGAGCCAACTGAGTATGGACTGAAACCTCCAAAAACTAAGAAATAAACCTTTCCTTTCCCAACTTTGGGCATCAGGTATTTTGTCTCAGTGATGAGTAAAAAGTAACTAAGACAATAGTTAAATTTGAAAAGCAAGCAGAAGCTGCAAAATAGCACACACAATGTGACACCAATCCTGGAAGATTTATAAATCTTATAAAAGTGCATAAAGAGGACCAGTAGAGATTTGTGTAGTCAACAACCACACAGCACTGGGAGTTTTCAGATCATCTCAGAAAGATGTGTGATGAAGATGCACCAAGAGGGTGGGAACAGCTTGGCCCAGTGTTTAACTTCTTGAGGAGCAAAAGAAAGTAAATAGATATGTAAAAATGGCAATGATCCACTTACATAATAATTGGGACAAGTGGCATCTGATTAGGGTTACAGAGTGCATTAGCATCAATACGCCCAAGAGGTCTTTACAGCATCACTTTAGAGAGGTTAGAAAGGAGAGGCTAAAATTCAGAGAGTTTAAGTAGCTAAAGTTAAAAAAAACAAAGCCACAGAACTATACACACTCAGTACTTGGGCTTTAAAAGTATATAGATAACAGTTATGACATACACAGACTGGAGCTATTTTAAATCTTTTTCAAAGATTGTATTTTATATGCTTTCTAAAATAGAATCTCCAGCATTTTTATAAAGGAGGATGTAGAATGTAAAGATTTTTTTTCTTTCTGCCCACATTTTCTCTGAATCATCAGTTAGATGTTCTGTTATTGTTTAGTTCTTGAATCAATATTTATGGAGCATGGCAGTACCCATAATGCCTCAGGTCAGTAACTCTTCCCTAATCATTTTGACAGCCATGACTTTTCATGTAAAATACTTGGTATTTTAGTTTGAGATCCAAAGCATTAAGGAAAAATGTAAGTTACTTAGCCAAGACTTACCCAAATAGCATTCCCAGCCAATTAGAAATTAAAGCTGCTGTACTATTAAAGCTGCTGTAAACCCAGTCATCAAGTATTGTAATCTTCTTTCTAGTTTTCCGCTCAATCCAAAAAGTTATATTTGTAATCCCATTGAGACATTATTGGAATTCCAGCCAGTCAATTGCAATCTACCACCACCAATGCAACCTATAGCAAGAGTAAAGACACCAGTGATAGGATTATTTCCAAAAGATGTGAAGTATAAAACAAAAGAGGCCTTTATTCTGAGAACACAGAGAGAGAGAACTGACATGCCCAGACCATTGGAGTCTGGCTTTCTCTCTGTCAGACACGTGGCGTGGGGAGTATATAAGTAGCCTAAGCTTAGGGTAGTGCCCTAGGGCCATTAGAGATGCACAGGTATCTCACTGGCACACGTTTGGTGCCAGGGGCAGATTCCTAAGGGTGGGGGGAAATAGAGTCACAGGTAAATCCCTAGGGGCAGGGGAGATAGGAGCTTCCTGGTTCCGGCTGAGGCTTTCCCAGTTACAGTGTCCGGCCTGGGCCAAAACCCTTTCATATCCCATCTTATGATTATTATTATGAAAAGGGGCAAAGATTTCTCTCTTTAACTACTTCCTGCTGGCAGGGGGCACTGTACTGGAGTCTAGGGGAGTCGATGGGATGACAGTTGATGCCCAGGTAGACGCTGATGTCAGATGTTTTAGCCAGGACAACTTCACTGGTGAATGCACATATGTTAGGTTGGGAAAACAAAGAGACATGATGTTATGAGGAGACATGGCACTGTTGTATTTAAGGACCCAGGTGAGGTAGAGGGAAAGGTGCCTTTAATTTAGACATTGGGTCAACCAGAGAAGGAGAAAGGGGAGGGAATGGCTTTGTGACGCATTGTGAGGCTGTTTGGAGGATTAGGGCTGTGGGGAGAGAGAAAGTAAAGGAAAAATCAAGCTTTTGAAGAAGGTCTCTACCTAAAAGGAGTGTGGGACATGTTGGGATTACTAGGAAGCTATGGGTAAAGAAAAGAGTCTGGAATCTACATGGGACAGGCCCAGTCTGCAAAGGTTGAGTAGGCTGGCCATCAACGCCCACAACAGAAATCAAGGACTTACTACAAGGTCCTGAAAATTCAGGAAGTACACTATAAGTCACCCCCATATCCACAAGCTGAGATATTATCTTACCTGAGACCTCCAGTGAGACTCCAGGCTCTGACAAGTTTACCCAAGTGGGGGCTGTGAGCCCCAAACCCTGTCAATCTTCTGCAGCAAGTCCGAGCAAGTCAGTCAGTGACGAATCTGGCATTGACGGAATCTCTGTGAGGGCGAGGGATTAGAGGATGGCTTACCCATTCACTGGTGGCTGGGACAATTGCTCTTCTAATGCCCCTTAAGGCTGCAGTATGGACAGGGTCCTAGAGGAATGCCAGGGTTAGGGCAATCTTTTGCCCAGTGTCCTTGTTTGTTGTGTTTGAAGCACAGTCCAGGTGGGACTCGGGCAGCCACACCTTGTTGTGGATTTCTTGTCTTGGGAGCTCTGAGTGCCACTGCTAAAAGGTCAGACTGATATTTAGCAAACTTTAATTTTTGAGCTTGCTTCTCCTCTTTTTGAATCTTATCTCTGTTGGTGAAGACATGGAAAGCTAATTTAATTAGATCCCCTTGTGGAGTTTGAGGGCCATGTTCAACCTTTTGTAATTTTGCACAAATATCAGGAGCAGACTGAGAAATAAAATAAGAGTTAACAACAATCATCCCTTCATGAGAGTCTGGGTTCACATTAGTAAACTTAATTAAGGTTTCCCGAAGCCAATTTAAGAACACAGCTGGGTTTTCATTAGCCTCCTGGACCTGTACTAAAAGTTTGTTATAGTTGGTATGTTTGTGAGCAATCTTATTAAGGCCCACAATCAGACACTCAATCATCTTATGTAATTTTGTTGTACCTTGTACATTTGGATAGTTCCAGTTAGGATCTTGTTCTGGCACAGCTACAGGCCCAGGGTCATTGTCAGTGGTGTTTGCTTTATGTCTGCGGTCAGCTTCTTCTCGAGCTGCTTGCCAAAGCTGATTTTGCTCTTGTGAGCTGAGAGTGGTATTTAGAATAACATAAACATCCTTAAAATGTAAATCATAACAATTATTAATAAATTCAAATTGCCTGATATAATTCTGTGGGTCAGCAGAGAAGCTACCTAATTTATGGGTAATTTGAGATAAATCAGAAAAGGAGAAAGGCACATGTGTATTAACAAGTCCCTTGGGGCCAGCTTGCTCCCGAAGTGCCAGTAGAGATTGAGGAGAAGATTTCAGAGTAGATGGCCATTGGGCAGCCATCTGTCCAGTAGATGTGTGTGAGCAATTATCTGTAGAGTGGCTACAGAACGGCTGCCGGTTACTCTGGGATGAGGAAACACAGGTAGATGGAGTTTCACTGTGTGCCTTGCAGAGAGAAAATTGCTGTCAACAGCACAATGAACCATCATGTGGACTGCAACAGGGCGGCTGTTGCTGTTCACAAGAGGAGCCACAAAGGGGCGCACATTGACCGTGAGATCTGTCCCAAGATGGCAGTGCCCTGTCATGTGGCAGAGGGTTGCAACATGGCGACTGTTCCCAGCGCAAGCTGGAACACTCACGCAGCTTGCTGGAAGGGCAAAACAACCGAGATTGAGTGTGGTGAGCAGGTGGTGGGAATGCATAAGCTTCTTCATGTATAAGCTTCATGTATAAGAAATTGCAGTCCACTCTGAAAAGACAGCTACTCAAATCAGAAGCGTTCATCCAAGTACCCAGGTGTGCAGAGTTGCTTCCACTCTAGAAATAATTTTCTTGAACTTGGAACAGGAGTGGGTAATTATCCCCTGATAAGTTTATGAAAAGAATAGATTTCAAAAGTAATACGAAGACATTGCAGAATTTGGAAGTAGCAATGATGGCAAGGAATGGTTAAATGGGGGCAAAAAGGGGGAAATGTTTCCAAAACAGCGGCCCCAGGAGAAGTTCCAGTTAGGGCGCAAAGTTGGACCAAGGATGCAGGAGGACGGTACACTGCTGTTAAAAAAGAAGAAAAAAACTTATGAGAAGTTTCTAAGATCACGTCTCTATTAACTTTTTATTTTACTGGTATTAAAATATTCCCTTCATAGAGATGAAAATGGTAGTTAAAGGCAGTAGTTGTTTTTCCTTAATGATCTAGCTTGACCAAAAAAAAAAAAATGCTGACATTGTCACCCTGTGTCCCTGGTTGACACCGAGGTGCTGGAAGACCAGGAACTGGACCCGCGTGGGATCTGGCGGCAGAGCAGGCCAGCACAGGTGAGAAGAGCCCTTCTGACCTGTCTCAACTACACCACAACCAGATTTCCACCATCGCCGTGGCCTCTCTCTGATCTCCCGGCTACCTGGTCTCCTCTCTCTGTCTTCCAGGGCAGCCTCTCTTGTCTTGGGTCTTTGAACCGGCTCCCGCAGCCTCTGCTGGTTGGTGGATTCCTCACAGCTCTTCCCATCCTTCAGGGCTCAGCTCCCTGGACACTCCTGCTCTGAAGTTCCTAACCCCTCTTACCCCATCACTTTCTGGACCTCAGTTCCCTCCATTGAATGGTCAATTTTACTCTTTATTTGAGGTCTAACATAAATCATTTCTGATTTACTGACATCTGACTTCTGCCTTTCATGTTTTTATTTTTCACGTTTTGTGGTTGTTCTGGGTTGTACCTCTATTTTTGAGAATGCTGCCTAGCAATAACCAGTTACTGGGTATGGAAGAGAGGAAGGGAGAGAGGGAAGAGGGCACGCAGGAAGGAAAGAAGGAAAGGAGGAAGGGAAGGAGGGAGGGAAGAAAGAAGGAAGGGCGGCTGCCGCAACATTAAAATGACAAGAAAGGGAAAGTGACCATAGCGTGACCTTAGGGACATTTCGATTGTCTTGGCTGGGTGGCTGTCACCTTCTCCAGAACAAAACTCTGTGAGGAGGGCAGCCCTTCCCTGCGTTTTCACTACTGCATTTCCTGGGTCGGAAACAGGGCTCGACCCGAAACACTATTTTGTTAAATTGGTAAATGTGTGTTGTGAGCTCCACTGAGAAAATCCTGTGAAGTATGATTGAGGGACAATATCTGAACGACAAGAAGTAATCTTTTTCTAGTATTTCATCTTGAAAAAACAAAATCATATACAATGTTGAAATGAGTCTGTGACAATGTTTAAAATAATCGCAAAGCATTTCATTGGCATTCTATGATCCAACCTGAATTAATAAACAAGAGATTATACATTAATGCTGAGTGTGGTCTAGGGTCTTGCCATGAAATCTGTTTCTTAGATACAGCAGGGTGTCTTGGTTGGACTGATGCTTCCAGGAAGCAAAATGGAGAATGGTCCGGTCATCCTGGCATGCCAGGGACAGAGCTCCTGGGGGTGACAGTAGGTGCTGATGCCCTCTTCTGTGTCTCTTCACACCCACAGATGTGCACAGGAGCCTTCCTGGGTGAAGGCTTAGACCCACCAGTTGCTGGATTTCAAGGCATAGGGGTGTGTGACAGAGCTTCTGACTCTGAACCTTGAAAGGCTCCCAGAGAAGACCTGTGTGCTATAGGTTTGGTGCCCAGGGTGGCACTGCTGGAAATTGTGGAACCTTCTGGAAGTGGGATCTCCTGAGAAGTCCTTAGGTCATTGGAGAGGAGCCCTTGAAGGCGATTGCGACCTCTTTTTTCGCTTCCTGGCTGTGAGAGGTGATTTTTGCTCTGTCACGTGTGCTTGCCATAATGAACTGCGTTACCCTAGCGCAGAGCAACAGGGCCAACTAGGCATGGACTGGACCCTCTGAAACCATGAGCCAAAAATAAAACCTTTCAGTTCACAGCTCAACTCCTTTGGGTATTTTATCATAGTGATGGAAAAATAACATCACCAGATGACGGATATGGGGGAATAAAACTGAGTCATGGAGGGCACCTTTCTGCACAGAAGGAAAAGGACTGATATTCTAAGATAACATAGCCATGAGGCTCCTCCTTCTGAGGAGCGCACTGGTTCCTTGTGGGTTGGCATGGAGTTGAAGATTGGATCTTCTCCCCCTCTGCTCCTCTCTGTTTGTTTCCCTCCTGGGGAGAAACAGCTTCTATGTCAGTGGGGGGCTTCAGGTCCATATGTTAAAGTGATTTAACATAGCTGCTTACAGAAGTGCTGGAAACACCAGAGAACCCAGCATCAGGCTGTTCCAGCAGTGCCATCCTGAGCAGTACTGAGCCGTCAAAATGTCACCTTGTCACATTACAATGACAAAGGTGAAGAATTAGTACATGGCTGGAAGCAGAATTCCCCACTTCACCTATCAGCTGAGGAGCCAGGAGATGCCTCTAGTATTGTTGGTCCTAGATCCACACCCTTCAGCCACGATACAGGCCGACAAAGCCAGCCCCAGCCCTGACTCTTGACAACAGAGGCCTCTGTCATTACTGCTGCAGAAAATCCTCAGGCTTCCAAGGCCATGGCTGTCAGCAGAGGAAGTGAGAACAGCGGAGAGGTGGCCTTCCCATCACGCGTTGATCCTAAATCTTGTGTGGGGAGGATCTGCTCCAGAAGCCAGGTCAGCCCAAAATCAGGGTGCTCTAAGTGTTGTACCCTCTAGTGTGAAAAGCTGCTTGTAACACTGGTTACAGATGTGTGACATGGAAGTCATGCTTCTGGCTGCTGAAATACCTGGAAACAACACAAGCACTTCATTGGGAGGTGACTGTACCCTGATAGACTTGTAGGACTCTCCTTAGCTAAATGCACAAAAGACATTGTCTGTCCTATTTTGAAGGAGTAACAGCAGAGATCTCTGGCACCGAGCTGCCAGCATGGTGTTTCAGGTCTGCTGCTTCCCAGGCATCTGCCTCAGCTCCCACCAATCCTGGGCACAGCGGAAGCGTGGAGGGTGGCAGTCCTGCTTGAAGGAGCAGCTGCAGGGAGCTGCCAGTCTGGAAGCTGTGGGCTACAAAATTAGGCTGATTCGTGAACATCTGACAGCTCCTGGGGGGCCTGCAAGGAACTGGGGACCAAGAATTGTCAGTCTAGTATAAAAAAGAAGGGTCACCAACCCCAACATGCACACATTAGAATAGCCCTGTTTGAATTCATGTGGACTTCTCATTATATTGGCAAAGATCAGGAGCTTAGACAAAGTCCCTGAGTTGCCCAAGTCATGCCGGGGTACAGCTACCATTCGCGTCTCCGCAGGGTGGACATTTGTATGAGCCGAGATGACTTCTGGCTTAAACAAAGACCTCCATCTCCTGCTCCTTCAGGGACGAGGAAGTCTGTGTGGTCCCAGGACAGCAGGAACCCAACATAGTGCTCCTGGTTCCCTCAGCTCCTCCTCCAGGGCTGGCTTTTGCTTCCACTGGAGACAGGATGGCGGCCACAGACAGGTCCAAGCCTCCCATCCAAGCACAATGGTGGCATTTAGAAGAAATCCTTCTCTAAACCTGTCCTTGGAAAAAGCAGTGAGGTGAAGATGCTCTGCCACCCTGAGTAGGATCCTCCCCTGGAGGTGGAGAGGAGAAATGGTCCCTGGGACCATGTGGCTTTGTGGGGAGATGGCGGTACCTAAAGAAAGTCAGTTGTGCTGGGAAGACAGAGAAATGATAGAATCAGGGCGGGAAGGGCTGGTATCTGTTGTAAATCCCTATTAAAAACTCTTAACCACTTTCCTGAGGGGAAATGACAAGAAAAGCACCTTGTTAGGATTGGGTTGATACGGTGAAGAATGAGGAGCATCCCAGTGCTGGAGGAAAGAAGGCACATGGAGAAGGAGGGGAAAGATGGCCCGCTCCACCACACCCAACACAGGAGGGAACCATTGTGTGGTCCGTATGTCGGAAGTGCTTGCCCCAGTCCTGAACAAGGCTGTCTGGCAGCGAAGGCAGGTGGGACACAAAGAACTCAGGATGTAGAAAGATTCAGGGTGCCAGCGGGAGGAGTGTGCAAGAAAGCTATGGAAGAGAGCAACAGATAAGGGAATGGACAGGAAGGGCTGCCAGCCCTGCTGGCCTGTAAGTGGTCAGTGACGGGCAGTTGCTGGGATACCTGTCTAGGGGTGCAGACACACCCAGCCCTCAGCAGCTGCGTTCTGGAGCAAGGAAGTGGCTCTTTAGTAGCTGGCATACTTTGTGTCTCTGATGTCAAAAGTCCCTTAATGATGGGGGAATTCAGCAGAGCTGTGATTCGGTAGCCCGATGCTGGCCGCCTGGGAAGGGAAGTTTACCACCTCCCTGGTTTGCTCCAGGCCAACATGGAACTGCAGAATCCCAGCTGTTTGGGGCAAGGAGCAGGAGATCTGTGTTATAGTGCATGGCCTTTAACTTCCTCCTGGACTTTGCCTGGAAATAGCGAATTCACTGAACCACAAGGCACTGCCCAGGGCACTGAGGGTTACTTGCTAGGAATATTACCGTGCAGATGACTTCCAGGAGCTTTGGATCCCCAAGCTTTTGTTTTCTGCCATTCTTCCCAGGTGTGTATGGAGCTGTGTAGTACCTGGCAGTTTTTCGAGCAAGCAGATTTGCAGTGAATGTGTATTTCAGACCCACAGATACTTTACGGTCTATGTGCCTTGTATGTAATGCCTGGATACCTGGTGCTTGTATGTGCATGAAGCTGGTTATCTAAAATAATGCAGGAAAAAGAAGAAAAATGCCAGCCTTAGACAACAGCTGTCTTTTGGTGCCTGCTAAGCTATCCCACACTCCAACTGTGGTTTCCTGTTTGCAATTCTGTTTTGTGTGTTGGCTTCTTACTTTGGTGCCATTTCTGTCTCTCCACTTCAAGACCCTCTAAGCCCTGCTCCTCTGATTCCTGGAAAAGAAGTTTCTCAGAACAGCCCTAGCTACGTGGACTCTAGATTCAGCCCTCACAGAAGACTCAGGTAGCCAGATAAATCCAAGCAGGAACATTCTTTGCTCTTCGAGAGCCACGTACCAAATGTGGCCAGCTGTGGTGCTAGGCTGATTGTATTTAGAACGAATTTAAATTAAGATCGAGCCATATGTCCCCTCAGGAAGTCTAGGCAGAAAGCAGGGGAGAAGTTCGCTTCCCTTTGGGAAAATCAAGATTCATTATCAGGAGAGGAAAGCGTGGATGCTGGACACCAACCATGACAGCTGTCTCCATGGTCAGTCACTCCAGTATTCTAATGGGTCCCTTACCCCAGATATTCGCATTTCAACTCTATGCAGTGATTGCTTGAAATCTTGTGTCACCCTGACATCGTTTTGAGTGTAAATTTAGCTTCATCATACCAGGCATGGGCTTAGTCACCCTTGATGCGATTTCTTGTTCTGTCCCTCGTCCCAGTTCCTTAATGTGACATCCACCTTATGCAACTACCTCGTGGTGGCCCCCTGCTCATAGAAATGCAGCTAGGACCCCCTGACTGCCCTGTTGGTTCATGCACTTGTACAGACTCTGCAGAGGCTGCAGCTGCCCTCTCTCAGTGAGCAGGACCCGATGGGCCTTGGACAGTTTGGTTAAAATCCACCAAGTAGTGCTTCCTGCATGGAATCAGCTGGGATCACCCCT
Source organism: Cavia porcellus (assembly GCF_034190915.1). Taxonomy (NCBI): domain Eukaryota; kingdom Metazoa; phylum Chordata; class Mammalia; order Rodentia; family Caviidae; genus Cavia; species Cavia porcellus. Next base: position 162,945,568 of record NW_026947484.1, on the reverse strand, counting down.
GCACTCCAGGTGAGTCTGAATCTCACACCTCTCTCTCTTGTGTTCCTCCTTCAATGACTGAGCATGTGGGTCTCTCAGTGAGGCAGCTGCCCCCCCCCTCTGGGCTGGGAAGCCCTAAACTGCATCTGTCATTTCCTGTGTTCTGTTTCCCTGTTCTCTGCATCTTGGTGCCTTGCACACCTCACCCTGCCTCCTTTCCTGATCAGAGCTTCCCTGCAGACAGGCTGTCTTGGGAGGAGTAAACTGAACACAGGTCAGACAAGAGCCACGCAGGCGTCTCTCAGTATAAACGTGTCTCTTGCCAATGGCCTCCTGTCATGGCCAGGCACGTAGGTCTTAGGTGTCTTCCAGGGTTAAGAAGTACCCCCGAAAGGCACTGTGAATACCCACAGTCCAGTTCCAGAACCCTGTCGAGCACAGCTGGAGTTTACAGTCACTCATGGGGGAAATGCCAAGACTGAGTTAGAAAACAAAATGCAACACCTCATAATTGAATTTTTGAACTGTGAAATAAAATTTCAGATCATGGGGTCCAGAAACCCAAATCCTTTGTGCAACACATCTTAAAAAGCTTAGCTTTCTTCTTGCTTCCTTTAGTTATGCATCTAAGAAAGGCATTAAATTTGGCTGACTTATGAAAATAGCAAATCACGCCACATTCTTTGGGATAAAGTCCCCACAGACTCGTTCCCAACTGCAGCACCTAGAAGAATCACTGCTACAAAACACACCAAGTCTGCAGCTGCTTAGTTGTAACAACTGCATAATACACAACACACCGTTAATTAGAGTCCAAGCAAAAGGGGTTACAGACCTAAAGTTTCCCACATGGAACAATCTCCTGATGAGGAACTTAGGGCTCTTGTTGACACCTGATTAAGTTTTAGCATAAACAGAGCCACCAAGAAATGCCTTACTTACTAATAGCAGGGGCTATGCCAAAGTCACATTTCTGGTTAGAGTGTAGACACTGTCCATCTGCTCTGTGCACACCAGGCATGGACCTTGCTTTGTGCAGGGCAGCACTCCATTTGGACAGTGCTACGCTGCGTGACAGCATCCCCGCACTGGCTCAATAAACATCAAAGAGTCTCTCAGTCACGATGGGTGGTGCCGACCCGTTTCCCACGGGCTCTGGGCAGAACCAGGGTCACTTGTGCAGTCCTTTCCCCTCCCCCCAAGGACTCAGGCCAGATGCAGCCCTGGAGCTGATTAATTCACAAGTGCAGCCACTTCCGGTTCCCACACCTTTGGCAGAGGCTGCAAGATGCCTCCAAAAGCTGTAGATTATGGAAATAAAAATAGTTCACAGAGTCGGGCATGGTGGTGCAGGCCTGTAATCCTAGCACTCGAGAGGCTGAGGCAGCAGAATTCTTGCAATTTCGAGACCAGCCTGGGCTACAAAGTGAGCTCAAGTTCAGCCTGTACTGTGTAGGAGATCCTGACTCAAAAAGACAAAAAACAAAACAAAACACAAACAAATTCATAGATATTGACATAGTTAACAAAGTAGCGTCTTTGTGTTTTCTTAGAAGTCACACATGGATATTATTCTATGTCCCCAAGGCTTACACCGATGAATTTTATTATTTGTGATTTTAGTTCTCCAGTTTTTTGAATGCAAAGAAGCTTTCCTTCTGTCATAGAGATCTTTCTGCTTTTGGCGGCAGTAAAACGGGGCAGCAGTCCTGGCTGGGGACAGGCTAAGGCTCAGGGCTGGGTCATCAACTTGGGGCCTAAGTAATAAAACCCGAATTACTGGATGGCACAGCCTGTGGAGTTTGGGGAACCGGACCATGCACCACCTGTCTCTGTTTCCCTTCTCAGGTCTGTAAGAGCACAGGTGCAAGTTGGCTCGAAGGAGGTGTCCAGTGGTGGATACGGCACAGTGTGTCAATGAGATGTGAGACCGAGACTAGTACAGGGTAATCTTAGTTCCTACCAGTAACGTTCAGATAGAAAGGGAGTGTGGGTAACTAACTTAATTCTTAACTGAGCAGGAAAAGAAGTGCTCATTCCATTCAACAGACAAGTCAAGCAAAAATAGCTGTCAAAGACACAGAGAAACTGGGATCATTTATGACATAAAATAAAAAAAAAAGTAAAACATGAGACCCTTTCTTTTGTCATCTCCTAACTTGTGTCCACCTCCATAAAATCAGTTCTGGGGAAAGGAACTCAGCCAAATTCTGATCATTTTCATTTGACCCGAAGTGAGAGGAAAGAGGACACAGGAAGGGATTTGTAATTCTCCTCCTCTTCTGTCTTGTGGGAAATGGGAATGCTCTGAGGACAGAGGGGCAACAGGGGAAAGTGAACACCAGCACTGAGTCTGGGGGAGCTCGGGGGCAAGGCTGTGCTGAAGCTTCAGTGACCAGGAAGGCGGAGGTGCGTCCGGGGTGGGCTCTCCCTCCTCGGGGCAGTGAGGCACAGGTGCGGGACGCAGCAAAGCATCAGCAGGACACGGCGAGGCTTTCTTGCAAAGCCTGTGGAAGCCGAGCCCACCAGACCCACCCTCAGATGAGGAGAGCATGGCAGGGATCCCCTCTCCTGGGAGGTCAGAGCAAACAGCGGCCATCAGGGCACCCAGCGTTCGGGGGGGGGGTACTTTTCAAAACACTGTGCAACAATCATGCAAAACATGCACAGTTTTCAAAAAATAGGAAAGAGGACCCAGAACATGGAAAGAAAAACTTGAAAACTGAGACTGAAAAACAGTAATACTCAAGAGTCACAAAGCCATGGCTGTGGTCACTTTTCACTGTAAAATAACGGAAATCACACACGATCCTGGCGTGGCAGCAGTTCCGCCCAGTTTACAGAGCCGCATGAGGCTGGAGGTAGAGGCGGTGAGGCCGGAGGGTTCTCCCACAGTGATGTCTGGCCAGGGATTTGGCTCAGCAGCTCAAGGGCTTGCCTGGTAAGCTCGAGGTCGGGAGTTCAATCCCCGGTACCAAAAACCAAACCAAAACAAAATAACCTCATTTGGTGAGGGGGAAGGATCGAACAGACTGGCCACAGGGCATCTGGAGAACCCATGCGCAGGAAAAAGTGCCAATGATCCCCTGACGGGAAAGGGCGAGAAGCAAAGGGCGAAAAACTATTCTAGAGATTATTATAGGTAAAAAGAAAAAGGAAGATGATGATGAAAATTATAAGGCATGACTAAACTTCATATTTCTGAACCAGAGAGTTCAACAAAGCAGATGAGATCTTCATGGATTAATAGGAAAACAATTCTGAAACAAATGAACTAAATATGAAATTGGTACATGAAAAAATCAGTGTAGAATGAATGTTTTTTTTTTGGTTTGTTTTGTAGTACTAGCGGTTGTGAGCTAGGACTTCACACCGTACTATATCTCAAGCCTTTGAAACGTATTTTAAAAAATTCTGGATAACCCCAAGTGCGGTAATCCATACCTGTGATCCCAGCACTCGGGAGGCTGAAGCAGGAGAATGGATGAGCTCAAGGCCAGCTTGGGCTACATAGCAAGACCTTATCTCAAAAAGCACCCCTCCCCCCAAAGAAATTCAAGGCAAAGTCTCACTAAATTACTAAATTGGATAGGCTGGGCTCCAACATGCAACCCTCCTGCCTTAGTTTCCTGGGATGCTGGGATTATAGGCAAGTACCACGATGCCCAGCCACTAATAATTATTATTAAAGATCTCTCTAAGTGTAAGAAAATAACCACAACATTAGAAAAGTAATTTACATGTTGAAGCTAGAAACTCTTGGAGCAAGCATTAGGCAACATTTCTATTTTTAGAACAATCCAGAACATTGTTCTATATTAGAACAATATAGAGTACTGTTTTTGGTCTTGGGCCTCTGGCTAACATCCTGACAGACCAAGAAAACAGTTTTCCTCTCTAGTCTATTCCTGTACATATGCACAGAGAGATGTCTATTACAGTCATCTCAATGGGCAGAGACTATCAGCCAAAGTTTTTATTATACAGTTTAACATCTGCCTGTGTTATTTATAATAAGGCTGTATCATGTGTTAAAATTAATGTCATTGTTCTAAAAAAAAACTTCCACAAAATACAGAAACATTTTTTCCTAAGTTATTTTTATATTCATATGTAAAGCAATAGCAATTATTTAAAATATCCCTAAGGCAACCTCAAGACAGACAAAAGACCCATGACCCAGTTTCTGCCTCTGGTTTCCAGCCCTCTGGATCACCTTGTGCAAGCCATTAAGCTGGTCACTCCTTGTTTTCTTCATCTGTGAGAAGGATGAGTCTCACTGTCCGTATTTTATAAAAAATGTATTTGTCCATTTTCTTTTGCTGTAACAGAACACACAGCGCTGGGTGTTTATACAGAAAAAAGTTCTCTTTATTTCCCATTCTAGAGGCTCACATGGCTGGCTGGAATCCGATTCATTCTGGCGGGAGCCTCACAAGCTTGGCAAGACAGAAAGCGTGAGACGGGGAGTCCTTACTCTGTAGGACACTTCGCTAGGAAATGAAATTACTTCTGCAAGATCCAGTCAACTCTGCACAAAGCATTGTCCTTTCCTGAGGGTAGGTCCCTCATGGCCTGATTCCCTTACCTAGGCCCATTTCTTGAAGGTGTCACCACCCTAACATTGCTATCACTCTGGGACCAAGCTTCTAGCAGGTGAGCTTCAGGGGGATAGACCAGCCCCAGCCCCTAGCAAACGGGAAGCAGCTGTGTGGCTAGGAGGACGTGGCTTGTTCTGGGGCGTGGCAAACTTCCAGATCCCAGGCAGTGAGACTTTCCTACCGCAGCTTGTGCTGGGATAAAAGCAAGCCACAGAAAGGATGCCTGCCTACGCAAAGTCTGGAGCATCCATTTAGTGGTGGCATTGCAGACAACAGGACTTAGAAGTGCTTTCATGTTTTTTCTTTCTAGCTCATTTTGTACACAAATTTGGTAATTCCTCACGCAAATTTCTATCCCCATGAAAATAGGTCTGTTTTCCTATGCATTTGGTAGTATTTTGTGTCTAATAAGATCTTTTGGGCTGAACATTAGTAAGAAATACTGTTGAAAGGTGACCTCTCTCTTTTAAAAGTAGAAATAACAGTTTTGTTTCTGGCAGGTTCCTTTTTTTTGGATCCACTTACACCTCACACCTGCTTTTAACCGTGTAACCAGAGACATGCCGAGTGTGGTCCTCTGGCCCGACTTGTGCCCCGACAGGGCTCCATTTGTACTGGTACTGATCACAAAGGCAGGAAAACTGTGCTTACTGCCTGGGTGGGGGGCAGGAGTGATGTTCCTTTCTGTTCCTTCTCCCGACCCCTGGGCACAGATCATAAATTGCTGATTCATCCAACAAGGAGAAGGGAAGTGGCGTCTGTTGGTACATCAGTACATGAAAGAAAAAAGAAGCAGGAAGCAGGCTTCCAGAAGAATTATTGGGATAGGACATTTATTTAATAAACGTGAGTTCAAATGTATCTCCTGCTGGAAAATCAAGTTAGAGCGTCCAGCCTCCCTGTGCCCGCTGGTTTTGAGCCAGCGCCTGCCAAGCTCTCCCTTGTGCTGTCCAGACAGTACCAGCTGAGGGCTTGTCCACTGTTGCAAAAATAAAACTGAGTAGTGTATTGATGATAAAGCCCTGAATCTTCTGGGTCCTGTTTTAAAATCATTACTGTGAGCTCATTTACTTCACAATTATTTCTTCACCTCCTACTATGTGATGTAAAATGCAGACACCATCAACAAGGACCTTTGCAGGACTGATGATGGTCTTCACATGGGCAGCCAGGCTGGCCTGACCTCAGGGCTGGCCTGGGCTGAGACGCAGCTACCGTCCTGTGTTCTTCCTCCCCTTACCCCGCCCCTCCTGGTCTTAGTCCTGCTCCTCCTCCTTCTGTTTCCATTCTAGTATCTCTTTGCTCTTTCTCTGCGCCTGTTACCATATCTTCTCTCTTACAACCTATTTACTCTCACATGCATGCAGCTCCAGCCAACAGGGAGCTCTGGATTTATATCTCTACAGATTTATTTCTGGGGAGACCAACCAGCTTCTGCTATCAGAAGAATGCTACTTGGCCAGAAGATGTGCCCAGTTTGGGATTAGATGATGGAGTACAGCGATTGGGCCCTTCATGGTTAGGGGTCCACTCTGGTGGCCAGCAAGGTAAAGTCTGCTACCAGAACAGGAGGAATGAAAAGGGGAGAAAGGATACTGTATTATATAACAGACAGCATTGCAAGCACAGCATCTCATGAGCAGGCCAGCAGAAAAGGGGTTTAGAACTGCACATTATTTGCCAAAGCAGATAAAGTTTAAATTAAAAGAATGCAAAGTATCTGATCAGAAAAATCTAGGCATAAAGAAACAAAATAGCCAAAAGTAATTTTTAAATGTCTTAACTGACTTCCACCAATGATCAAGGCTCAGCTTACATGTCACCTCTTGCAACATATTTCCCTGTGCCCCATGACTGCTGGGTTTCCCCTGATTAAGCCCATCTTCAAAACACTGCTGTGACTCTTGGTTGCCATGGTGGTGGTGAATTCTTTGTGTCTAAACGATTTTTCCCTTTGGTGATACGGTGCCCTAGTGAATGCAGGGTCAGGAGCAGAGTCTAACAGGTCTCACTGAAGTCTACACTCTATAGATGCTCACTTCTAAGAGACCTTTGAATATTCAAGCAATGTTTACATTTTAAAAAGTGGCTAACGATGCCCTGCCATGGATCTGTTCCCAGATCACTTCAAATCCTCACTTCAAACACACCCCACCATTCTTGCCACTTTGTGAAGCAGCTCTGGGATCCTCTTTTGTGTGTTTCTGAGCTGCGATTAAAAAATCTGGTGACCGCTGCAGCTGAGTGCCATGCAGAGGAAAGGCTGCTAGTAAAACATGACGCTGGGTCCTTGTCCATCCTAGCCTCTGGGTGGGGCACTGTGTGACCTCTGGGTCTTCCTTCCTGGTCCTTCAGAAGGACCAGGAAAGGGAAACCTTTAGATTCAGGACATTGAGGCAGCCAGGACAGCGCACCTGAAGACTCTCAGGAAAGAGAACTCCAGAGCTGCTGCAGGAAGTGGCAGGACTGACAGGGAGAATGTGTTTGAAGTGAGGGGGAGGGTTTTGGGGTGATTCATGGCAATATATTTTTCATTGTAATAAATTAAAAAATAATTCCATTAAAAAGTTACACTCCACAGTGAAATGAAGAGAAAGTATTGCTGCCCCCCTCCCCGCTGCCCCTCATCGGGTCCCTTGTGCACATCTGGGGAGGTAAGATGCTGCGTGGCCATCACCATTCTGCAAAATGCTTTGCTTTCTTCAGTGAGATGGAAACCACAACCCCACGTGTGCCCCCAGGATTCCTTCTCAGTCCTACAGTACACTTTAGGGGTCGGTTTCCAAGTTTCTTACAGTCCTTCTCATATGCTGGCATAATAATTCTTTACATTAACGTTCCCACTTAAATCACTGTAACCTCTGTCTCTGGTTGTACAGCACCAACACGAAGACCTGAAGGAACGATAACCATGTAAAGGGAGGGAGGGCTAGGGCCCTTCCAGTCTCCAGCTGCATGAGTCTGGCCTTGGGCATTGGCACCTGGCCGGTGGTTTCCTGGTCTTTAATAACTTTGCCTGTCAATCAATTAAGATAAACTCCTATTATTACCATTAATTCTCTGAGTGATAATATACACGAAAAGGGGACATGCATAAGCCAGGCTGCTTGTCTTCTGACATATAAATTATATTTCTTTAAAGAACTTAAAGGCTATTTTGTGTATATATCTAAAACTCAAACATTAAAAAATAACCATGGTTCTCAATAGCAGAAAGCACCTTTCTGTTTTAAAAGACAGGTGAGCTGCTCCTGGTGGCCTCCTCGCGGGCGACCTCATCTGACTTCTGCTTCCACTAAATTAGTGTCATTGCAGTGACACTTAAGGCTTCCTAACAGTTTAGGCTGCCTCTATTCAGGTTTAATCTAGCACAAAGAACAACCCTTTTCCTGGACTATTTCGTGTTTCCCGTTAGGATGCTGTGCTTATGGTAGTTGTATTCTGCAGCCTGTCTTCATAGCGGTGAGTCCTGTGGACCTGGGCCATCACCACCTGCAAAATCTCACCCAGGTGGAGGAGAGGCACAAAGGTCAAGGCCATGTGTGCCTTCCACCTGTAGCAAATTCCACATGAGGATCATGGCAAATGCTGCTGAGCCTGACACAGTCACCATAGTAGGGGCGTGTCTATGTGACAAACATGCCTTAGAGCTTACAGGAAATATTCATTTATTGCAAAACCTTTAAGGCTTGTCTGCTGCACAAATATTGTCTGACTTGCTAGCCATCTCCTTGGTCCTGAAGATATAGCAGTGAATCAATGATGGTGGCTCTGAGCAGGAAGTCTTAGGGGAAGTCATGGAGGAAGGGATATATTTTAATCTTGTAGAGTCCTTATGCTGAGCCAGCTTGCACAGCAGCCAGGCTCTGAATACATGAAGGAAGACCTGACTGCTGCTCTGATTTTCTAGCAAAGGTAAACAAGGTTGCAGAGCTCATGAGACTGGGGGGTGGCTACCAGCTGGATGATACAGTCTAGCATCACGCATCTCAGTGAATCACATGGGGCTCTTAAAGTAGCTAAGCGCTGGCTGGAAAATACCTGTTTTGTTTGTGAAGGTACCTAGAATACAGTCATTGGCTCTGTAGCCTTTGGAGATGTTCAGGTGGGTTGGTCAGAAAGGCAGGTAGCTCCCATGCAACCAACCCTGGAGAAGAGATGCCAGCTTACTGCTGTGCTGAAAAGAACTCCTACTGACAGTCGAGGAAGCCCAAGGGTTGCTTCCCCGAAATTATGGAAGTGCTTTGGGAGCAATAATAACCAAAAATTTATGATTGAGGAACCTTTGGGTAGTCTTCTCTTTGCTGCTCTTCAGATGAGCATGAGCCAATGAGGATGTGGTGCTTTGCAGTTTCTCTTTTCAGCCTTGAAAAAGGAAGTGAAGTAGATAAAAAAATATTTTGTTCCTAAAGTAGAAGAAGGAGTTAAAGAGAAATTCATGACTGGTACCAAGAGCCCGACTGGAATCCATACCTCTTGTCTTTACAGTTCCACCCCAGCCTCTCCACTATACAACATTGCTGAAGTACAACCACAGGGGCATCTCTGTGTTTCTGTTTGTTCTTCTGTGAGAAACCATTCTGAAGGTGGAATTCACGTCATCCTGCAGCAAGGGACTTACTATTGTAAGGGAAAGGGTGCTGTACAACCTCTGACAATTTGAAGAAAGCTCTGTAGATTAAAGAATTCAGTGCTTCTCCTTCCTGCCTGCTTCTTATCTATGCTCAGAGCCTGGGACCTGCAGGTGTGAGCCATCTCCCATGGAGCTTTATGTCTTGTTTATTTTGTGGCCAATCACTATTTCCTTTTTTTGTTGCATGTGATATCTGTGCTGTACACTAAAAAATCATTTTACCATCATGATGGGAAAGCTCATTCCTTTCAAATCTTAGAGGCATTAATCGATTACTGTTAAGATGAGAAATGCTGGGAAACAGACTTACAAACTCACTAGGTATTCATTAGGATTTAATTGCTTTCTAATACTGTGAAAGCTCAATAAATGATTGATGAAAAATTAAAAGGTATCTGTCTTAGTTACTTTTCTCTCATTGCTGGGACAAAATACCTGACACCCAAAATGAAGGAAGGAAAGGTTTATTTAGCTTACAGGTTTTTTTTTGAAGTTTCAGTCCACACTCAGCTAGTTCCAAAGAAGGATAGTGTGGGTAAGGGGCAACTGTTCATGGCAGCCACAAGTGACAAGAGCAAAAAGGGCAAAAGGAATAAGCATACCTCATTCCCTCTCTTATGCTGTATGATAGCTCCCTGTCCCTGGTGGGTGAAGCACTCTGACCACCAATCCCAGTGCTAGACAACAAACCAGTGACAAATGCTAGACTCAGCCGCCTTCGAAAGGCCTGGCCCCATGACCACATGAGGCTTTGCGGACATCCAAACACAAACCATAACATTCTACCCCGGACCCCCTAAAGACTCATGCACATTCTTTGTACAAAGTACATTTAGTCCATCTCCAAGCATTAGCAAAGTCCTAACAGTTTCCACATTGCTGAAAAGTCCATCTCTTTCAAGATGTAAGACAAACTCTTAGCTGTGATCCTCTATACAAATGAAAACAAAGTTAAACACTCCCAATATTCAAGGCACAAGATAAACATTTCATTCCAAAAGTTAGATACAGGAGGATAGAAAGAACTGGGTCAAAGGCAAGCTCAAAATCCAGCAGGGCAAACAAGTTCTCGAGTCCCAAGGTCAGTTTCTGCAGCAATTTGCTTGTGAGCTCCAAAAGTCTTGAGTGACTCCATCCCCATGGCACTTCTGGTGGTGGTAGCTCCCACAGCTTATCTCTTGGGCTGGCTTTGCTCCCTCCTTGCAGGTTTTCACAAGTGATCCATGCTCCTGGCTTTTCCAAACTTCTGGGTTCTCTGTTGAACCTTTGGCTTCATACTCACAGCTTCTCACATTGTCCTCTCTGGGGTACACTGCCTGGCCTCCCAGGTCTTCTGAAATCAGGATGGAAGCCTTTTAAATCTCAGAATTCTTGTATTCTGTGTGCACTTAAACCTAGTGCCACATGGATGATACTGAGGTCTGCAGCCAGTTGGAGCAGTAGCCAGGCTTTCTTCTGTCTTGGCTGTAGCAGTTGAATATCTGGATTGCTGGACACTCTAATTCTGATTCTGAGGAACAAATTCTCTATGTCACTGCCATTCTGGAACCTGGGGCAGCTGCTACCATTTTGGAACCTCATGTGGTGTCCACTGCCATTCTGGAACATGGTGCTCTGTGATTTTCTCCTCAAAGCAGTCTTTCACTTTTGCAGGTTTGAGGCTGCAAAGGGTGGAGACCTGCCACTTCCTGTGACCAGCCCCAGTCATCTTTTCTATTCTTCTCTTCCTTTTCAGCAAGCAAGATCTTAGCTCTGTCTTTACAGTACACAACTTTACTGAAGCTTTTTTCCTGGCCAACCTCACAGTGTTTCAAATCACCCTGCTGGGCTCTTTGATCTTGATTCACAAAATAAATCTGGGTAAAATCTGCCCCCAACAATAGCCATGCCACCACCTCCACATTAGATTGCCTTGAAATTTCTTCTGCCAGGTTAGTTATTCCACTGCCCTTAATCTTGATCTCAGGCAAAGTCTCTGGATATGAGCAAAATGCAGACAATCTTTCTGTCAAGCCATAACACACATTGTGTGGAGTCCAACAAATACAGTTCCTCTTCCCAGCAGAAATATCCTTAGGCCAGGTCTTTATTGGCAGGATTTCCATCAGCTTTCTGGTCTCCTGAGCTCTGACTAGAATCTCCCAGACAGAACAGCCTAGGAGTTCCAGGGCTGCTCCTTCAGACAACATCTCTGAACCCTTCCAGACTTCCCACAAGCCATTTCCAAAGGCTCTTAAATCACACGGTCAGGTATAGCCACATCAATGATCCCTCTCCACTCATACCAAATCCTGTGTTGGTTACTTTTCTCTCACTGCTGAGACAAAATACCTGACATACAGAAATAAGGATGGAAAGGTTTATTTAGCTTAAGTTTTTTTGAGGTTTCAGTTCATTCTCAGCTGGCTCCAAGGCAGGGTGGTATGGCAAAGGGGCATCTGTCACAGCAGCCACAGGTGACAAGAGTGAAAAGGGCAAAAGGGAAAAGCACACCTCCTTCCCTCCCTTATACTGTGTGCTGGTTCCCTCCCTCTGGGCGGGTGCAGCACTCACACTGCCAATCCCAGCACTAGACGATGAATCAGTCACAAACACTAGACTCAGCTGACTTTGAAAGCCCTGTCCCCATGACTGCATGAGGCTTTTCAGGGACATCCAAACACAAAGCATAACAATATCTTAGCTGAGGAGTGATTTTGTCTGCTATAAAAGCACTAGTGGACTGTTTAATTCTTTGTAGGACACGAATACAAGGAAATTAAAAAAAAAAACAGTGAACTTTTCTGTGTGCATGAAAAAACAAGTTTTTATAAGACCTGGAAGGAAACACAATTATCTTGTTTCTTCCTATGAGGAAACTAATACTGCTTAAAGAAAAGAAAAAAACATTTACCACTACATTATCTTGGGAGCAGATTTTTAAATCTACTATCTACCATTTTAACTTTCTTTTATTAGTCTTTTGGCTAATAAATTTGTGGAGTTGCTTTTTAAAATCTTTGCAGGGTTGCTGTTGTATTTTATAGAGATTTTCCTTAAGTTTTACATCTAATTTGTTCCTTCTATGGCTTCTGTTTCCAACACTTCTGAGTAGATGTTTTCAACAGGAAACCATCTCAATATATCAGAAACATTTCAAAATGCAATTCTTGTCCTTTTTTTTTTCTCTTTTCTGCTATGCTCCGAGCTCAACACTGAAGGCTATTTCTGAAATCACTCTTTATAAAAAGTCTTTGGGACTAATTCAAAGAGGCACTGTGAGGATCATTTATTCTCCCCTAGCCATTTAGCCAGCATAATCACCAAGACAGCAAATAATTTTACTGACTGCAAACAAGAGTCACAAATCACCCAAGCTTATCAAAACACAGAAAACAAATGAGGGCAATAAAACTGGAGAAGCAAATTACATTTTAAATATTCTTCCCATGTCAGTAATATGTTACCTATTACAATAGTTGCAAGGAATTTTAAAAATGCATGATCTCTGTACAGTCATGTTCCCAATGGTTTATTACCATAAAGTTTCATTCTGACAGAGTGGTTCAAATGCAGTCCTTCACCAAATGGCAGCTTTGCAGAATAGTTGGAAGATGGGCCAGTGCTTCCTGGACACATTGGAGGGTGTTACTCATTAGCTCTAAACATATATATCCAAGGAGTTGATTATACTCCATTACCATGTTTACCATTTAACTGGTTTACCCAGTTCCTTTAGGAAAATAACAACATAAATGCTTAGAGACAGCTTAGGTGTTTTCCAAAAGAAAGGCTTGGAATTGAGTGTAGAAAAGGAGAAAGTTAGGAAACAGGAAAGGTGGACAGAGGAAACAGAGGGAACCAGGGCCCAATGGTAGATGTTCCTGCTGTGTTCATGGTGTTATTGTTCCTAAGCTTCGAAATCCTGACTATCTGAACACCTGACTTCTTGGAGGTCTACCTGCTTCCTTCTATGTGAGACTGGGCCCCTTTTTGATGTATTATAACTGTGTCTACTGGACATGGGGCACTAGATGGTTTAGCTCTTTCTTTAAGTAACAGTCCCCACTCACTGCCACTGCTATCCCCTGGTGATAGTCAATAAGATCAGGAAAACAAAATGGATCTAACCTGGCTCCCCCTAGGCTAGCCAAGGCCTCTGACTTAGAGAAAAAATATGGTGAGGCCAATCGAATTCCCTCCTTGGGATTCTGAAATTGAAATGTGTATCCTGGAGCGAGCACCAAGGCAGGAAATCATGGAAATTGAAAAGCTGAGTCGAGATCAAGAAAAGACCCATAAGTTAGGCATGGTGGTGCACACCAGTCATCCCAGCTACCAAGGAGGCTGAGTAGAAAGGTCATGAGTTCAAAACCGGTTCAGTAACCTAATGACCATCTTAAAAATGAAATTTCTTTCTTTCTTTTTTACTGTGATAATCAGGTGATTTTTATTCTCTTTTTGACTTTTACTTTGAAGGTAGTAAAATACAACAGAACAAAGCCAATCGAGACAATGCAGTGAAACTGGTATAGTAGTAATAGTAATAGGTACCACAGTATATTTCATTATCTTCACAATAGTTGTCCATTCAATTAGGTATAGCAAAATCAAACCAAAAACCAGAACATAATAAAACCTATCAAAACAAAATATTGAATAGAGTAAAACAATTAATCAGAACAAAGCAAAAGAATGAAAACAATATTTGCCTTCAAAGAGAAGATGGAAGGAACTCCCCCGTATTTGCTATATCCATCCCAACAGATGCCCAGACCTCTGGCTCCCAGTTGCTAGCGAGGGGTGGGTGCTGGGTGGGGGTGGGATGGGATGTTTGATTGTGCCGGAAGGCTCATGGAAGATGCTGACTGGTTCTCTTCCTGGCTCGCCCACCACTCACTCCTGCCACAGCTGCTTACCAGGAAGGGGAGTGTGTTGCTTTCTTGTTCAGCGCCCTGGACATGGCTGGATCTCCAAGAATGAAATTTGAAGAAGGACTGAGGATTTATGCTTGTAGGAGATCCAAAGCCATTCTCTGAATTTTTTTTGCTCAGTGCTGTTCTCTCCTGGGAAGGACACTGGGCCCTCAACCAGGAGGGCTCCAGCGAAAGGACATCCGGGCTGCGAGGACGGGCGCCTGGACCCTGGCCCAGCGGTGGGGCCTTGAGAGCCAGCCTCTGGCTCTGCTGTTAACCTACCTATCTGTACCCCCATTCCAGGGTGAGCCCCCACCAGTCGCCTGAACTGAGGACCCTTCCCGTCCTCCAGGTTCCCATGAAAGCTCTATTCCTGTTTAAAAAACAAAGTCAGGGTGAGGATGGAGGTCTCTGGGTGGACAGTATGTGCCTACCGTGTGTAAAGACTCAGAGTTAACCCAGTCTCATAAACAAGGGAAAAGGACTCATTGCCCTATCACTTTCATACAGGGTAACCAGGAATAAGTATTATAATAGAAAATCAATCGAAATTTGGAAATAGATCAACAAAGACTATTGGTATTTCTGTCAGGTCGATGTGGGCTTGATTAAGCATTTATAAGCAGAAAATAAGTTAGACATTTTTATCTGGTAGACAGGCAAATGATTTCTGTCTGGTGGAACAGATATAACCAAAGTTACAGTTTCTCATACTGGAAGACATGGCCCTGTATCCTAGCCAGCTATCTTGTTTCAGTATTAATATATTAAATTCTCTGTAGACAGTTTACTTCTAAAATATTGTTCCGGCCTGTTTTAATGTCTTTCAGACTAACAAGTTAAGTAAAATCCTTGACATATATTTGTTTTCCACTGTACAAAGCTGTGTCTGAGAATATTTCGGGAACAATTTGAACGTTTTTAGAGGTCAGCCGCTGATGTGGCCGACACAGCTCCCCTGAGTAGCCAAGGCAGTTGGGTGGCCAGAGTGGTTTACCTCTAGGGCGCTAAGACTGGCGACTTCTTGGCTAGAGTAGACTCCAAGAGACAAGAGAACTTTGAACTTTGCTGATTCTATTATTCCCCACTCTAGTTTCAGCTTGGGCTCCTGGGATGTTTTCCCCTGGTTCCCAGTGGATTTGACTTTCTGATCCCACTGGGTGCTGGCTACCCAGGGATAATGCAAATCCGCTCTCTGCTGGGTGAGAGAGAACAAGCCTGGCTCGCTTGCTCACTTGGTTTGTGTCCACTCCAGGATGCACCTGAGAATTTCAGGCCCACGATGAGGAGCACAGCTGTCGGAGGTTTAGGGCGGTGTCTGGGTCCGGGTGTTACAGTGCTTATTACTTTCACCTGTGGCTAAATTGGGACCAAAGATAACAAAGTGTGAACACATTGGATCCCTGTGATCCTTCAACTCTGATCCCTATGAGCCTTCTGATTGGCTCAGGGAGGTATATAAGTAGTTAGAAAAACCCGTTATTTACTAACTTCACAGAAATAAAGAAATCAGACTTTTAATTAAAGTGCGTTAGACTTTTTAAAAAGAAAAAAAAGTGCTTCCGTGTAACATTCTGTCTCAGGGTCATTTTGTGTAGGATTCTAAGTTTCCATGATTAGGATAAATGCAACTGGTTTAATAAATTGCCCTTAGAAGTCAATGACAGCTCTTGGTTTTTGAATTATTCACTATGTAGTGTTAGTACATAAAATTTATATTTATTTTCTCATGTAAAGATGGGTAAGAGTAAACGTATTGGCCTTCTAATATTGGTTTTTCTGAACAGATAAATTCCCTGCTCTCCTCCATACTATTTAAGATCATGAATAATGCAAAATTGTGCTCCTCTGAATTAAATCATGCCTCCAGCAAATGTTTTTGCAACAGCAATCGTGTTTTACAGTGAGTCATTTTAAGTATCATTTCCACAATCCTTTGGTTGTTTAGATACTTATATGAAATTAAGAAGTTTTAAAAAGTAATTTTGAAATAGCTGGATAATTCAGAATTAAGATAGACTCCTGATACTTAATTACTAAGCATAATGTTAAATTAAGCGTATGAAGTTGTGCTTCTTACCCTATCGTACTCTGTAGAGTGAGTACATCTTTGGTTTATATAAATGAACAAATCCATTTTTGCTCATTAATAAGACAAAGAATGGATGGGGGAATATAGGTATATAGTTGGAAAATATTTCATAGTGAGCATTATGAAATAATATAATATTTGATCTATGTCTACTTATCTATTAAAAGCCTTGTGAATGACAGATCATGGTTAATGTTGTACCTTAGTCTTTCTCTAAGACAGAAGTTCCTTCCTTTAAAAGTTGGAATCAGTTCAATCACTGAAAGCATCTCAGGAGAACTGTAACTGAATACATGATTTGGTTTTTACCTAAAAGAGCGTCCTGTTGTCCTAAGGTAAAGAGTCACCTTCTTCAAGAAAGAACAGGAACAGGGACGGATTTGGGGAGCACACAGACTTGGGAGGGGCTGCCCATATCTGCTTCGCTTTGTAGCACTGAAGTCTGAAAAGGACCTCTCAGTTGTGTTGAATGTCCAAAATTCATATTGCTTTTATGGACACATCCTCAAAATGAATTTAAGAAACAAAGAGAACTTGTGAAACTTTTACTGCTGAATGTATTAAGATGAAAGTAGAATGTAGCTATCTCTTCGATAAAATAAGAAACTGGTGTTGACCTTTATCTTCCATGTAATCTACCAAAATAGCAGAGATTCCATCTCTTATCAGAATAAGCTATTTTTGGTTGACTTTCTCATGTATTTTTTTTAGGGCTAAAATTTATTTACAGTTTATAGAGCTAAGTTTTCATACTGTTTTTTAGTCTATTTGAAAATATTTTATGATCACCTTTATGATCCATAATCCAATATTAATCCACCTATAATATTTACTTACAATTTTTTTTTGTCTTTTTATTGCTGAAATCAGGATTTTAAATTAAGGGGGAAAAAGAAAAAACTTTCAGGACATTTTTCACATAGGACATTGCCTTTTACTTCCCACAAAAGTTTGCAGAGGTTTTTCTTTTTAAAAGAGCTGTGCTGAAATGGTTAAGTTTGATACTTTCCAAAATTGTTAATTAGATTAACATTACTATAATGGTTATATGGAAAGAATGGTCAGATCAGAAGAGATCGTTGTGCCTCGGTTCCATTTATGTAGGAATACAGCGCTCACGGTGATCTGCTGAGACATGCACGAGAAGGCTGTGGAATTCTTCGAGCATCAGCCTCTCAGGAAACAGGACTATCCTGCCCGTGATGGAAACATTTTCTCGTCTTTTTCCTGGTATTAATGGGCCGCTCTCCAATAGGTTGATTTATTCCTTCCTTCAAGACCTTTGCTTGAAGATCCTGCTGCAAGATTCCGGGTCCACTTTTTCATCGCACAGGGGCAGGCTCAGAGTTTGCAAAAAGACTGCTTGGTGTGGGTCTCCACAGTGACCTTGCTTGAGCGTTTTCAGGCTGTTTTAGGGCATCGAGTTCGGATTTTCAGTCTGGATGTTGATGCACTTTCAAAGCCCACTGATCATACCTATATCATTAATAACCTACATCAATAATGAGGGAAATTTAGTTGGGGTTTGTTTATACTATCGTTGATATTAACTTGAACATTTTATTTCTTTTGTGGATGTGAAGAGGTCCCTTTTCTTGCATCTTAAGCTGTTTCATTTAAGCTATCTTCTAACCTGTTTGATAGGTTGTGTTTATAGAACAAAATAAAAGACTTAAAATGATATTAGCTTCTATAGAATTCAATAATGACTGTTTTTATTGAATTTTCTTATTTTTTAGGATATATATATATATGCAATAAGAACCTGCCCTCTTTCCTACTAGTATGTAATTGACAGGTAAATTATGCATACCTGGAATACCATACTGGGCCATAAATATCATTTAATCGGGCATTGTAAGTTCACTGGGAAGGAATAAAAAGGGATTTTCTATGAGGAGCCAATGAATCTAAAGCTCTCCTAGGAAAAGTGGTCCACCACGTGGCAATGAATACTAAAGAAGGGTATTTACTCCTTGGGAGGCTCCTCAGCAAGTTTGCTGGGGAGATTTCAAAAAGAAATACATTTATTCCAGTAAATAGGTGCTTTAGATGAAATCAGGTATAGAAAATCTTGATTTCTTAGACTTGGGCTAGAAGGGCAAAAATATTTTTTAAAAAAGCATTTTCCCTTCCTTCTTTCTTCCTTTCCCTATCCCAGTTACTTTTCCCCTTAGAGCAATTTCTTACCCTTACACAGTATTTATTGTAGATTTTGGATTTTATTTAGTGTTTCAGTTCTTATACTAGGGAGACAATATGGTATTTACACTTGTGAGTTTGATTTATTTCACTTATGAGTATGGTCTCAAGAAGGAAGGGGAAAGGAGGAAAGAAGTAAGGGAAAAGGAAAAAGACATAATTTGTGTTATTGGAGATACCCCAAATGATGAGATACACAGTCAAATTATTAAAATTTAGAAACTGGTAAGAGAGATCACACTCAGTGCAGTGTTGGTCTTGACATTGTCTTGACCAGTATTTTACAACCTGGTAGGAACAGAGATTACTTTATAGATTTTTGTCCAATTCTCTTATTAAGTAAACGAATGACCAGCCATCTGTAAAAGGAACAAGAATACCAGGAAAAATCATCAATATCAATTCTGCAGAATTCTGGAAATTAACTATGAAACTCTGCAATAGTCCAAGGTGTGTTTATTTAAGATTCAAGAAAAACGGCTGCCCCTTGGAAAGCACCGAGCCCCTTAGCCCTAATCATACCTCTGTCTCACTCTTGCTCCACAGCAGCTTTGAAAATCCACAACCTTGAATCTACTCACAGTGAATCAGCTCCTAGCAGCCACTACGGGGTGCAGGACTGGTTTCCCCCCAGAAGTCACAGCTTGGGAGAACTGGAACTGTTTGACTTCTTTGGAAGTTCTGGAAATTACCATTCACATGGTTTGTCTCCTGTCCTTAAACACAATCGCATGGGGCTTGGGATGTAATTCAGTCTATAGTACGTGTGCCTAGGACCCGAAAGAAAGCTGGGTGTTCTTACACTAGTATTGGGAAAACCAGACTTTAACAGAAAAATTGTTACAAGGAAAATCCAAGGGAATTTTTATGATGGTGTGTCTATCCATCGGTAAAATACAAATGGAAGTACACATGACTCTGACAGCAGTGCCCCCAAACACATGAAACAAAAATGGATAGAACTGAAGAGAGAAACAAACAATCCATCAATAATGGAGATCTTAATACCTCTCTTGCAATAATGAGTACAATTAGGCAGCAAATTCAAAAGCAAACAGCATGCTTAACTCCATGAATCTGCTAGACCTAACAGATGTCTCCAGAATGCACCATTCCCCAGAGAATGTCACAGGTGAATGTGAAACTTCCTTCAGCGTGGACCATATGTCAGATGGTAAAACAAATCTCAGCAAAGCCAGGAGGATTTAAGTCCTATATGATAGTATTTACTGTGCATCTGGGAGGAAATTAAAAATCATTTGAAAGAAATCTGGAAAATTTACAAATATGGAGAAAGTGACATACTCCTGAATAACCAGATGACTATGGAAGAAATCACAAAGATAAATGTAAAAGTAAGTGACAGAAATAAAAACAACACACAATCTCTATGGGACAGAGACAATGCAGTGCCTGAAAGAATATTTATAGCAATGAACACATATATTAAAGAGGAAGAAAGAGCACAAGTAAATAACTTAGCTTTTTATCTTAAGAAGTCAGAAACAGGAAAGTAAATAATAAAGACCAGCATGGAAATAATGGAATATAATAAAAACAAAGGAAATTGGAAAAGCTGAAGTTCTTCATAACAATCTACAAAAGTGACAAATCTAATCTAGAAAAAGGAAGAGAATCCAAAATTAGTAATGCAGAAAGATATTACTATCTACTTACAGAGATTAATAAAGGATTATAAAGTAATAAGAAGTTATTGATAAAACTATTTTCAAGCAAATTGGGTAACCTACCTGAATGGGCTCAGGTCTAGAAAAAATTCCTGGCAATGTGGGGTCTTTGAAATCCTCAAACTGACTATAGGATAAATAGAAAATCTCAAGAGTCTGGGGATAAGGTATTTTATTACCAGTAATTTTAAAAAACTTCCCACAGAGGAAGTTTTAAAAAACTTCCCACTCAGGCCAAAATTACTTCACAGACGAATCCTCAGAGGTTGCAAGCAGAATTAACAATACTCATCCACACTGTTACAAAAGATGAGGCTATATTTCTCAAGCTATTCTGAAGAATTCTACAGGGCCAGTATTAGCAGTACTAAAATCCTAGAAAGACAAGATATGAGAACTATAGAAAGATATCCTTTTTTTTTTTTTTTTTGGTACTGGGAATAAACTCAGGACATCTCATCTACCAAGCAGGTGTTTATGCCACTGAGCTATATCCCTGGTGTAGACCAATGTTCTTTATGAACATAGGTTCACAGATCGCTAACAAAATACTAGCAAATAAAATACATCAGTTATAAAACATTACATACAGTTATCAAGCAACGTTTATCCCAGAAATACAAGGTTGACTAAGCATAAGATTGTCCATAAATGTAGAGGACCATATTAATTAAGTAAAGTATAGTAAAGCACACAGTCATCTTAATAGACACAGAAAAAATGAAAAAATCCAGCATCCACGTATGATAGAGACACTCATTAAACTGAAAATATCAAGGGACTTCTTCAAATTGATAAAAGTGACATAGGAAAAACTGTAGGTAGTATCACATTTAATAAAGGAAGACTGAATAGTTTACCTTGCTATTTCAAAGAAAGAAATGAGACATTTAGACTTCTCAGGAAAAAGTACAGTTATCTGTAAATCTATTTATAGATGGCATGATCTTATATAAACAAAACCCTAAGTGATTCATTAGACATATTAGAGACAATAAACCAATTCTGCAAGACTGCAGTACAGAGGGTTGATGTAAGCAAAGCTACTGTACTTCTATGTGATTGAAATGACCAGTTCAAAAATGAAATTAAGCAAGTAAATAAAAAAGCTTCAAAGAAATTAAGCAAATAAAAAGCTTTGAAGAGAATAGAATTCTTAGGAATAAGTTGAACAAAACAAGTGTGTATTTTGTATACTGAAAATTATGAAACATTGTTAAAACAAATATAAAAAGACCTAAATAAATGGGAACACACTCCATGTTTATGTTTTGGAAAACTTAGTGTGGTTAAGATATTACTACTTTATAAACTGATCAATAGATTTAGTGCCATGCCTGTTGTCGGAGTTTGTATCTGAAAGTCCTTTCAAAAGATCATGTGTTCATAGATGAGGGTTTTGGAAGGTGATTGGATCATGGCACTAATCCACTGGAGAGCTGATCGCTAACTGGGACGTTGGGTGGTCACTGGTAGGAGGACACCAGTCACTGAGGGCATGGCCTGGCAGGGTCTATCTTCCTCTCCTCTTGACTGTCTCTGCTTCTTGCTGCCATGCCATGAACTGTTCCTCCTGCACCGTGCTCCTCTGTTGGGCGGTTCTGCCCTGGAACCATCTGAGGTAATGGACTGTATGATATGGGAGGCAAAGTGATCTTTCCTTCCAGCTGTCCGGTATTGTGTCAGAAATGAGAAAATAATTGAGATATTTGCCAGCATTTTAGCTGTTTTTTTTTCTGCAGAATTGATGAGCAGATTCTAAAACTCATGAAAATCTAAAGGATACAGAATAGACAAAATACTTTTTAAAAAGAACAAAGTTGGAGAGTACACACTCGCTTCACATTTTCTGACATTACTACAGAGCTACAGTAATCAGAACAATATGGTCCCAGGTTAAGGGTATAAAGGAAAATCAACAGAATAGATTTGGGAATCTACAGCAACTTCTTACATTTATGGTTAATTTATTGTTGACAGGGTGGCAAAAATTTTTTGATGAAGAAATAGTAATCGTTTTAGCCAACAGTGAAAGCACAGCTGCATAGCCACATGGGAAAGAAGGCCATCTGATTCCTGTCTCACATCACTCACAAAAATAAAAGGAGATAAAAGATTTAAATGTAAGTCAGACTGACTGTACAGCAAAATCTATAACTGTTAGAAAAAACTGAAGAGTAACTTGAAACATTCTCACATATGACAAGCAATAACTAAAAACTGGATGTGCTGCACTTCATTAAATAAGCAGCTTATGTTCCTCAAAGGACTCCATTCACAAAGTGAGAGGGCGCCTGAGAAGGGGAGAGAGGGTTCTCAAGTCATACATCCAGCAAGGAATTTCTATGGGATAATAAGAAAACTCACACAGCTCAAAATAAAAAGAGCATCCCATTGAAAATGGGCAAAGGGTTCAAACAGACATTTATCTTTCAAAGTAGATGAACAATTGGTGAAGAAAAGTTTCTTAATATATTTAGTGTTTGGGGAAATGTGAATTGAAATCACAAGGAGATGTCACGTTAAACACGATGGGATGACAAATAGCAAATCCTCTGTGAGGACACAGAGAAGCTGGACTCCTCACACACTGCTATATGAGTCCTCACGCACTGCTAGCGGAAAGGCAAAATGATTGATCTGCTTTAGAAAAGAACTCAGCAGCTCCCTAAAGGTTAGATGCTCAGTTAGCAGCAGCCTAGCCATTCTGCTCCTTAAGAAAATTAACAGATTCACACAAAATCTTGTACATGAGCATCCGTGTAGTGTTAATGATCAAGTGAGAAATAACCCAAATATCCATCAATGCGTAAATAAAATAGGACATATGTGCACCCACATACAATACGTATTGTCCAGCCCTAAGAGAAGGCAGCATGAATAAACTTCAGAAACATTACAACAAGGGAAAGATCCAGACACAAAAGGACAAATGATTTCATTTATAAAAACACCCAAAATCTAAAGTGCAGATGCAGAAGGAGACTAGCAGGGCTAGGAGAGGGGTGAATGGGAAGTTCCTCTTACTCAGAACAGGTTTATTTGGGACTGATGAAAACGCGTCTGGAGTTACATTGTGATGATTGCTCCACAACTTTGGGAACTCACTAAAGCCCACCGACTTGGACCTTTTAGAAAGATAAACTACGTGTGACTTGAATAACATGTCAATAAAACTGTTATTTAAAAGCCCCTGAAACATCTGTGATAGAATTAGCCGACTGAGTTTACAGAGGCTGTGGCCACCGATGGCTTGCTGTTTGATTTGCATCTTGTCTCATCTTTATCTCAGACTGATTGCATCAGTTTATGCTTCCTTTTTGGGATTCAGTTGCCTTTTTTTTAAACTGAGAAGTGTGATTTATGTTTAAGAATCTGTTTTCTAAATTTCGCAGTGATTCCTTGTCTCTTTTACCCTCACGTCACTCATCTCCACTCTGTAGCTTGGATCCGACGGCCATCATTGGAATCACTCTCCGATTGACACCCTTGATTTCTTCCCCTGACCTAGAAAAATGGAATCTTGATTTAAAGCAATGCTGTCTCTTCTGAGCCTACGACAGCACCTGCAGAGGTGCTGAAGAACAATGACAACCATGCTGCCTGCATTAATTACATTCATGACCGCTAACTCCAGGGTGATCCCTGGGTTGTCTGACAAAACTCTTGTTCAGTTACTCTCCAGTCTTAAAAAAAAGGAAAAGAAAAGAAAGTCAAACGTTACAGCTCCTATCTAGATGTCCTCCCAAAGCCTCCTTTGGCTGTAGGAGAGAGGCTTTTCGGAGGTGGCTGGGTCTGGGGTGTGTGATGCTGGGGTTGAGGGTCCCCTATCCTAGGTGTGAGATCCACCCACACTAAAGCTGGGAGGCCTGCATGGAATTGAAAGAACAGAGAGGTCCACTGCACTCACCTGCTATTTCACTGCGTCTTTGCCATGCCATGAACTGCTTCTCCTCTGCAGTGCGGCCCTCCTGTGCTCTCCGGTCGTGCTCCTCTGCCATGGTCTGCTGCCATGCTGCCCTGCCTTGGAAGCAGCCAACTACAAATCAAAATCTCTACAAACTGTGAGCTGAAAAAAACCTTTCCCCCTTTAACCTTGGGTGTTGGGTATTTTGTCTTAGCAACAAAAGTGACTAAGACATTAAACTTCCTTCTTTGCTTTTTAAACTCTCCAATATCTCATCCCTTCCTTCAATCTAGCATCCCTATTTTCTATGAGAAAAGGCAATTAGCCTTTCTGACTGGGGTGAGATGGGGGCTCAGTGTAGTTTTGATTTGCGTTTCCCTAAGGGTAGATAGTGAACACTTTTTTCAGATACTTATGGACCATTTGTACTTCTTTTAAGAAGTGTCTGTATAATTCACTCGCCATTTACTGATTAATTTGTTGTTTTTGGTGTTCAGTCTTTTAAGATCTTTGTATATCCTAGATATTAACCCTCTGCTGGAAGAGTAGCTCACAATTTTCTCCAATTCTGTAAGGCAGCCTGTTCTCTCTGTTAGTTGCTTCTCTTGTTGTGCAAAACTTTTAAACTTGATGTAGTCCAATTTGTTGATTCTTGCTGCTATTTTCTGAATTACTAAAGTCCTATCAGCAAATTTTTTCCTGGGCCTGTGGCTTTGTTTCCTCCTGTTTGTTTTCTTTTAGCAGTTTCCATATGTTTTGATCCAGTCTATCATAGTCAGGGTTGCGCAAAGAACAATTAGAATCAGTACATGGAGTTTATAATGTTATTTATGATGGTCACCAGGAGTTAACACAGAAACTGCAGGAAATCTGTCCACAACACCAAAGACATAGAATATTTAGCCAAGGGCCTGAATCCCACAGCAATGTCCTGCATGAGTCCAGATGAAGACCCAGAGCTCATGACAATGCCTCACATGTCCAGCTGGAATTCTAGAGCCCACAAGAAGGACTCACGCCAGTGTCTTTCATGAATCCATGCTGGGAAGGCCCAAAGGTCAGCAGTGGAAGCCAGAAAGTCTATGTCAGGGTGCGAAGGAGCTGTGCTGGTAGGTTGAGGGTTCTACGCTGGAGCTGAGAAGTCACACTCACAACAAAGATCAGGGCTGTCCTGAAAAGCACCACAGCCATCCTCAGCGACAAGGAGGCCCCAAGCTTCTCCACTGACAAGCACAGTCGGGTACATGCCAGGAAGCCAGCATGATGAGTTCATCCTGGAGACCAAGCAGCACATGTCTTCCCCTCCGGAACCAGGGAAGCAATGCTTGATGTAAGAACCAAAGCTTCTCCAGGAGAACCAATGGCTCAAACAGCAACTTGTAGGAGAACCCACAATGTCTCAACGCAATAGCTTCTACACAATAGCTTCTCCTTCTCCACATCTCTATTTATGCTGGCAACTTTCCTCAGTTGGAACATCTGTGCTCAGAATCATGCTGATGCAATCCAGCTGGTGTTAAATTGACCACCAGTTCTTAATCCATAACACAGTTCTAACTGGGTTTTATACAAGGTGAGAAATAGAGAACTAACATCAACCTTCTGTAAGATGATATTTGATTTTCCCAGTACCACTTGTTAAAGAGGCTGTATGTTTGGGTTTTGTAGAGGAACAGATTCAATACAAAATCTATGTGTGATTGCACAAAGAGATAGGCTTACAGAATCAGAATTAGAAGAGTCCCAAAGACCATCTGCTGGATCAGAGGGAGTGAGAGGAAGAGAGAAGGAGAAAAAGGGAGAGAGAGACAGAGAGAGAAGGAGAGGGAGAGGGAGAGGGAGAGGAAGAGGGGGAGGACGAGGATTCGAGTATCTTGGTGTTGGAGACCTGGAGGATCCAGCAGTCAGAGGCCTGGAAGCCCATTGCCATTTGGTGCAAGTTTGTTTAAGAAGGAAAAGTTGGGCACATGCCTGCAAAACCAGCATTGGGAGGATGAGGCAGGAGGAACCATGTATGAGTAAATGGCCCCTGAATTACGTGGGCTGAAGGCTGAAGACTCTGTACTGTAAGCCTGAAGGAACTGAGGAACATCCAAAGGCCATGGCAAAGATGAGCTCTCCCAATGGAAAGGAAACACTTCCTCCTTCTTTCCCTTTTTATTCTATGCAAGCTACAAGCTGATAGGTAGGTGCTACTCATATCTGGGTGAATCTCCCCATGTGGTTGGCTGGCCTATATGTCAGTTATTCATGGAGACACCCAGAGTTTATTGATCTGCTAGGTGATTCTTATTGACTACCACAATTAACTATGGCAGGCTGTGCTTTTACAATGTGTATATTGGGCTCCTTTTTTCAGAATCAGATGCCTTTTAGGTATGTGTTTGTTTCTGTGTCCTCTAGTCTGTTCTATTATCTATCTGTCTATTTTTGTGCCAGTACCATGAAATGGGCCATTGTGATGTTTCTAGCTTTGCTGTTTTTGCTGAGGAGTGTCTTGCTGTTTCTGTGTATTTTGTGTTTTCATATGAATTTTTGGATTTTTTTTTGAGTTTTGTAGAGAATGTCACTGAATTTTGATGAGGATCTCATTGAATCTGTAGATAGCTTTGGTTAATGTGGCCCTTTTGGCAATATTAATTCTAGAAACCCATGAATATGAGAAGTATTTTTATTTTCCACCTTTTCATGTACTTTTAAATTTCTTTTTTCAATGTTTTGAAATTTTTATTGTTGAAATTTTATTTTTACCTGCTTAATTGGACTGAATATT
This sequence comes from Cavia porcellus, assembly GCF_034190915.1. NCBI lineage: Eukaryota > Metazoa > Chordata > Mammalia > Rodentia > Caviidae > Cavia > Cavia porcellus. The sequence goes on along the minus strand of NW_026947484.1, from coordinate 162,918,798 downwards.
GAATATTGATTGTTAATAGAATTGTTTTCCTGCTTTCTTTCTCATGTAGTTCACTACTCTTGGGTAGAGAAGCCATGAATTATTATTTTTTATCCTGCTATTTTGTCAGATTTGCTTGATGAAGTCTTTAGAGTCCTTTGGTGAAGTCTTTAGAGTCTTCTAAGCACAGATCATGTTATTTGCAGAAAAGAATGAGTCAACTTTTTCCTTTCCAATGTTGATCTTTTTTTCTTCACCTTGGCTAACTGTGCTAGCTAAAGTTTCAAAATCTCTGATAAATAGGAGTGGTGCAAGTGGACATTCTTGCCTTGTTCCTGACTTTAGGAAAATTGCTTTCAATTTTCTCCCATTTAGAATGATGTTGGCTAGGAGTTTATCACATGCGATCTTCACGGTATGGAGGTGCAATCCTTCAACATCGAATTTCTTTGGGGCTTTTAGCATGTAGGGGGCTTGAATTTTGCCAAAGACTTTTTGTGTTGGTTGAGATAACCATGTGATTTGTATCCTTGATGCTTTGTGGTGTAGTATGCTTATTTATTTGCATTTGCTGAGCCATCCTTGGACTTCTGGAATGAAGTCAGTTTGACCATTATGCATAATTTTTTAAATGTGTTGTTGAGTTCAGATCGTGAGTATTTCTATTAAGGATTTTCACATGTGTTCATCAGAGGTACTGGTCTCGTGTGTGTGTGTGTGTGTGTGTGTGTGTGTGTGTGTGTGTCCTTGGCTGGTTTTGGTATCAGGTTGACATAGGCCTACTAGAATGAGTTTGGAATATTCCTTCCCTTCATACGTCGTGGGATAGTTTGAAGAACATGGGTGTTAGATCTTTAAATTTCTGGTAAAATTCAGCAGTGAACTTGCCTGGTCCTGGCCTTTTCTTTGTTGGATGACTTTTTACTAATACTTCAATCTCATTGTGTGTTATTTTTCCATTTTGACTTTTTATTCTCTTGATTCAGTTTTATTAGATCATATGTACTTGGAAATTTATCAATTTTATCTAGATCCTCTAATTCTTTAAAATATAGGATTTCAAAGTAGTAACCCCTAATAGTCCTCTGGATTTCAATGATGGATGCTCTAATATCTTCTTTTTTCATCTCTAATCATATTGATTTTGGTCTTTTGTCTCCTTTGTTAGTTTGCCAAAGAGTTTATCAATCCTGTTTATTTCTTCAAAGAATCAACTCCTTGCTTCATTGAACCAACGTATTTTTCTATTAATCTCTGTCTCATTGGTTTTAGCTGTGGTCTTTATTATTCCTTTCCTTCTCTTGTGTTTAGTTTTGGTTTGTTCTTATTTTTGTAAGTCTTTAAGGTGAATTTTTAAGTTATTTATTTGAGTTTTTTTGAGACAGGGTCTCACTATGTAGTTCAGACTGGTCTTGAACTCATTGTGTAGCTCAGGCTGGCCATCAATTTATGACAATCTTCCTGCCTCAGTTTCCCCAGAACTGGCATTACAGGTGTGTGCCACCGTGCCTGGCCCTCTGTGATTTTTTGATATAAGCATTCATAGCTGTAAAATTCCTTCATAGAACTGCCTTTGATATATACCAAAAATTCTGTTATGTTGCCCTTGCATTTTCATTTGATTCAAGAAATTTTTAAATTTCCTCACTTTTTAAGTGATCATGGATTGTTCAACTTATTCCATCCCTATTTGTTTGTACAATTTTGGTAGTTTATCTTGCTGTTCATTTCTAGTGTCATTCCACTATGATGGGACAAAGTATTTTGCTATGGTTTACATCTGGGGTGTCCACCCAAAGCCTCAGGTGTTCAGAGGTGGGCATTATGGAAAGTGTTAGGGGGATGCTGTGCTCATTGGTGGATTGATCCACTGATGATTTTTCTGGCTGAGTGTGTAGTTATGAGGTCAGGGCCAAGTCAAAAAACATGGCTCACTAGAGGTGTAAGCTGGAAGGGCATATTTTTTCCCCCATGGCTTGCCTCTTTCTTTTCTGCTTCCTGGATGCTACCATGATGTAGCAGACTTCCTCCATGCCAGGTCATTCTGTTGTGCCATTTCTGCATTGGAACTGGCTGATCATGAGTTGAAACTTCTGAAATTGTGACCTAACATAAACTTGTCTTCCTTTCAGTTGCAGGGGTTAGGTATTGTGCTTTGGAAACAAGGAAAATGGAAGAAGATAAGTAGAATCATTTCTATGTTTGCTCTTAATCATGTGTTAAGAAGCATTTGAAAATGGTTCTCAGGATAGTTTGGAAAGATCTGGAAATTCTGGCTAACGAAGCCCTAAAATGTTATAAGCCAAACTCGATGGGAGGTTTGGGCCAGAGCTTAGAAGACCAGAATGCTGATAAACATACAGATGGTAAGGACCAAGCTCAGCTGGTTTCAGATGGAAGCAAGTACTCCATTGTCAGTTGAATTCAAGCATACATGTATTACACTCTGGAATAAAATTTGTCTACATTTTATTCTTGTCTTGAGGCTATTGAAGATTCAGATTAAGGGTGATGGGCTGATTGACAGAGAAGTTTCCAAGCAGCTCAGTGTTCAAACTATGACATGAATAATGTTAGATGATTTTAGCAAGATATACTATGAAAATCAGGAGCAAATTACAGAGTTAAATGACTTTAAAAGTTTGGAGTTTCAACCAAAAAGAAGCTGTGAAGTTGGAGTGAAGGAGAGTGTGGTGCTGAAAAGATTAGCATTAAAAATGAGCCAACTACTTTTTATTTGGACACTATGAAAGATGTCTCGTGTGCGTATCATTAACCAGAAAAACTGCCATTTTCAGGCTGAATGTGTAAGAGTGAAAGACTTTGCTTTGAGAAGGATCAAAAGGACCCACTGCTGGATAAGAAACATGCATGAAATTGCTTCTTTGGGATTTGAATCAGTGTTCAGCCATTCAGGCACTCAGAAGCCTCTGCAGCCATGACCCAAGAGTACCCAGATACTGCTAGGTGGAAGACTTTGGTGACTTTCACATGGTGCTGGATTTATAGGCACATATAATGCAAAAGTTGTGAGGTCAAGGAGGTTTCTACCCACATAGTGTGCCTGTTGTGAGAATGAAGCAGAAGAAACCAGGAATGTAGGCTGTCTGCTGAGAAAAGCCACAGACAGTGAACAAAGTCATCCCAAGAGAGAGACCTTGACACCTTCAACTAACATTGCTATGTGGTTATGGCCACCAATGCCATTTGGAAATCACGTCCTGTCACAATTTGCCCCAGAACCTACAGCTATAGGAGTAAACACTTGCCCTACTGGGTTTTGGTCTTGCTTTGATCTCATTCTTTTCCATATCCCCATTTCTTCCTTTTAGAATGGACATGTTTACTCCCATGCCATCATACATTGGAAGTGTTTAACTGTTTGATTTTTACAGGGGCTTGTATCTAAGTTTGCCTTGAGTCTTAGAGGAGTCCTCGGGTTTTGACTTTTTGAAAATGCTGGAACTGTTAGGACTTATGGCAACTCTAGAGCTGGACTAAATGTAGTTTTCATAAAAAGACACAGGTGAGTATTTTAGGGTCCAGGGATTGAATTTTACGGATGATATCTAGATGCCCCCAAAGCCTCTTGTGGTCATAGACAGGATTTTTTAAAGTTGTTTGAGTCATTGAGGGCAGTATTCATCAGTAAATTTATCCACTGATGAATCCTGGCTAAATGCACTATTAGAAGGTGAGGAGCTCAGCCGATACAGGTCATGGTGGGTGTGACCTGAAAGGTATATGTTTCTCCCTGGCTCCTCCTTTTCATGTCTGCTTCCTGGCTACCATGACTTGGGGAGCTTTTCTTCATGTGAGATTTTTCTATCATGCTGTTTTTGAGTTTGGAGCTAGTTGATCATGGACTGAAACTTTGAAACCGTAACCAAAATAAATACATTCTCTTTTCAGGTGCACTCTTTTCAGGTGCACTCTTTTCAGGTGTGTCTCAGCACGAGGGAAGTAACTAAGACAAAAGCATTTCAGTTTTTTTGTGTTGTGGCTTTTCATGTGACCTAAAATATGATCTACTTTAGACAATGTTTCACGAGCTGCTGAGAATGATATATGTTCTGTAGTTAGATGGCATATTCTGTACACAAGTTAAGTCTACTTAATCTTTGGTTTAGTTTAACTCTGATGTTTTTGCTTATTTTTTGTATGAATGACCTGGTCAAGTCATCCACAACTTTTGTATCATAATCTATGTATTCTTTATGCTGTGTAGCATTTCATAAATGTGAGTGTACCAACATTTGGTGCATGCATATTTATAATTATTTTATATTCTTGGTAGATTATTTCATTTTCCAATAGTGGCCTTCTTTGTATCATGGGACTAATTTTGTCTTGAAATCTGATTTGTCAGATATGAATACAACTTCTCATGCTTGCTTTCTGATTCCATTTGCATAGAATACTATTTTCTACTTTTTCACTTCAGTGTATGAATTTGTCAATGAGATGTGTTTCCTGCCAGTAATGAGTTGGGCCTTGTTTTCTTACTCTGTTCTGACAGTCTGATATTTTTATTAAGAGAATTAAAACTCTACATTCAGAGTTATAGAAAGTATATACCAATTCCTATCATTTTGTTGTTTTTTAATGTCTGATTCTTTCCTAATTCTAAATAGCTTATCTTCTTTTCTCTGTGTAATATTCCCTTAAACATTTTTTTGCCAAGGGCTTGGGATTTAGCTCAGTGGCTCAGGTGCCTGCCTGGCAAGCACGAGGTTGTGAGCTCAATGCCTGGTAAAAAAATTTTTTTTGCCATGCTGGCTTAGCGGTCACACATTTCTAAATTTATATATTCCTTGGAAGTTGTATATTTCCCTTTAATTTTATAGGATAGTTTTTGTGGTTATAGTAATCTAGGTAGAAGTAATTTGATGTTTCTCTCTTGAAGCTTTCAATATCTTTTTATGTTTTGTAATCTTGATATTTTAACAATAATGTGAAATGGAAAGGTTGTTTTTTTGGTCATGCCTGTTTGGGCTCTAAAAGCCACTGTACCTGGATATCTAGATCTTTTCTAAGATTTAAAATGTCTTCTGTTATTATTTCAGTAAGTAGATATCTATGCCAGTATCCTGAACCTTGACTCCCGTTACTAAATTAAAAATTTGTAAGTTTGATTTTATTTTAGCTGTGTGGTAGAATTCTTGGATGTTTTGTCACAGTATCTTAGTTTGTATTTATTAGTATTTGCACATGGCAATTCCTCAGCCTTATCTTCAAACCTTGAAATTCTGCCTTCTGCTAAATTTTGTCTATGAGTGATGCTTCCCACTGAGTTTTTATTTAACTTATTGCCCTTGTAATTTCCAGAATTTCTGTTTGATTCTTCTCAGAATCCTCACCTGTCACCCTCTCTGTCTTCTTTAGTTCATTCTGTCGCTTACTGTATCCTCTTTGAAGCCACTGATCAATTTGCTCATGTTCATCCTCTTACACAGGTTTACACTCGGTTTCCGGAAAGTTATGGACATTTGAGCAGTTGTTTCCCCTTGTTATTCATGCTTCTTGTGTTCCCATATTGGTATTTGTACATCTGTAGGGGTGGATGTCCCTTCCACTTTTATTTGAGGGTCCCATTAAGGGTTATCACTCAGAGAAGAAAGCAAACTGCGTTAAAATTGATGATGTTATTCACTACTAGTAAAGTGCAGTAAATTAGTAACTATTAATAATAGCTGTTAAAATGAAGTAAAAATTAAAAGCAACAACTCTCCCCCCATTAACAACAGAATAGAAATGTACAATATTGATGTGGGGTAAAGTAAAAGGCTAAAAATTATAAGTAATGAAATGGAAGGATGGGAAAAGGGGAAAACAGAAGAGGCAAAATTTGAAAAAGAAGGAAATGAGTGAAAAGAAATCTTATGATTTCTCAAGTCATAAGATGAAAAGAAGGAAAATGAAATTAAAAACCAATTCAAAATAAAATTCCTTTATTATTATTATTATTTCTCTCCAAGTTGTCTTCTGTTTCTCCATGATTTTTAACTTTCCTTTCATCTCTCTTTTGGTTCCCGGTGACTTTCTCTCTCTCCCACTAAGTAGCTGCTTTCCAGGTGTCTTGATTCCAGGCCCTGCAGAGGCTGGGACCCACCACCAGCTTGGATTTCCCCCTTGACATTTCCAAGAGTCATCACTGTCATTTCCTGGCAGTGTCCTCACTCCAAAACTAAGGCTCCCTCCACTGGTTCACAGGATCGCACCCTTCTTTTTCTCCCCATAGTGCTGATCCTAAAAATGCCTCCTAGTTCTTCCAGGTTGCTGGGTTATTCCCACACAGTGTCCAAAATGTTCTCGTATCTCCCTTCTGTACAAAGAACTGTCTCTTCAGCTGCTGCCTCATTCTTTGTTCCAAATCATAAACAGTATCTTCAGAAGACTTGTCTAGAATCATTATATCTACTATATACATGTCTTTCTCCCATTTTTTTCTTGAATGCACTTTATTTAAGCTTTTTTTCTCACTGCTTTGACTCTTATCAGTGTCACCAGTGACCTCTACCTGAACAGAAGCATTGTTTGGGTTTCAGTATTCATATTATTTGAACAGAAGCTCATACATTTTCTCTTTCAGCACATTGTTCCCTTGCTATAGGACTATCTCTCTTTCTTAGTTCACCATTATTGGATCCTCTTAATCTTCACGGCCTGGGAATTAGTGTATGTGATTTGGGTCATACCTCGTTTAAATTCATTGAATGGATGGACATGTCTAGATGTGTGACCTTACACACCAGCTTCACTCTGATACATTCCTAAGTCACAGGGCAGATTCAGCGGGATGGTTACGCGTTAGTGCATATGGAGACGGCAGGTCTAATCTTCTTGGCTGGTGAAAGCTATTCCAGTGTCACCACGTGGTTCTGGACGAGGCTTTCCCATCCGTCAGTTCACAGCTCAAGTTGGATCTCTGCATCTTAACTCCTGACCTTTGCACCTTAGGCTGCTGCACTTCCTTCAGAAAGGCCAACAAACCCCAGGTGTTTGCCAAGTAGCCTGGCAGAGTCTCAGATGAGGCACAGACAATATCTGACCTTGGAAATCACTGGAGTTAATGATGCACATCTTACATAACCCTGTATTCTGATCAGTGTTAGTTCTATTCAGTGTGTTTGATGAATTTGATTGAAAGAATAAACACAGGGCAAAGTCTTCTTATGTAATATTGGATTTTAAATAAAGTTTTAGTTTTTAAGGCTTAGTTTTCAGTGTGCCATCAGAATTGAGGCTGTTTTCTGCCTTCCCTACCGACAGAGTTAATGGAATAATGTGTGAATAAACTCTTTAGAGCCAAATATGCTTCATTAAAACTTGTATTTCTCACACTGCTTGGCATTTTTGGGATTAATGAAGCCTGTGATGAGCCTGGAACGACCCCACATCCTATGGTAAACACGTTACTATAACTTCTCAGGAAAATAGTAAGATAATATACATTTACAGATGATCTCAGACCATTGATTAATAAATTACATTCATAATTCTCCAAATTCTTAGATAGTGACTTACTGAAATATAGAAGACAGGAAGGATTGGTTGGTTTCATGTGGCCAAGCAAATTGACTTTGTCCATAGTCAGAAACATAAATGAGTGACTGGAATTGGTACTAGGAACTCTCTGATATGAGTCCTCATGAGTCCTCCCCAGTGCTCTGCAGTGCATAGTGCTGTATATATTACAAGTTATTGCATATTGCGGCTGTTCAAGGCTGTCCCAAGTCCTGGCAAACTCTCCTGCCAGCAGCTCGGTGGAACCTTAGTACCTACAAGGAAAACTCACAACTTTTGGGATTTTGTGTAGGCACAACTGGTAGCATTTCAAACCTGACCTCTCACGCTCTGTATTTCACGTTAGGAAGCCAAGAGAACTAAGTTTATTTATGAAGGAGTTTCCAGGAGAGACACGAAGCTTTGAGCTGCTGTGCCGTCACACTTTCCTGTCACAGCGGGTCACCTTGGTTGACGCTGGCCCTTCCAAAAGATGGTCAGAGAAGTGAAACCCAGAGGGGTCTGCGGTTTCCCAGAACACTCTTAATCTTGTCGCTCCAGGATTTTGACAGCGATTCTTGCATTGCATTTCTTTCTAGTGGTTTTGTAGGAGGTGAGCTGGATGTTATCCTGAAGTTTTCCTTGTCAGAGTTTCGATGGCTCTCTGGTACCACGCAAGAGCTGAGGTTTGACAAGAGCAGTTGAATTTGTAGATTCTTTGAGTCTAGTGAGCAGCTTGGCTCAATCAGCTGCAGCTTTGATGTCAGTCAGTCTTGGCCTGAAGTCTAACAGATCCCTTTTAACCAGAGTACAATAAATACATCATTTCTTTAGAAGGTGTTACTTCTTTTGACACTTGAATATGTGATTAATTAATGAAAAAAGAAGAGAACGTACCTGAAATATCCGTGTGAATCATGCCTGCTAACATGATTATACCTTGCATGTGAAAATTAGTTTGACCTTTTCACAGAAAGCAGCCTCTTGTAGTATATTATTGTTCTGTACGAGGTCACATCTTCCCTCAAGCTCAAAGACAGCATGCCAGATAAAAACACATAATTCACATTAGATCTAATGACTTTCAAATTTATTTTATTAACACTCAGCTAGATAACAATAACCACAGTTTTCAAATCAAACAATATAAAAATTTGCTGAAACTGTGGGCACACATCTCCCAGCCACCATTACACTTGTGAGATACAGACTCTCATTTGTGAGATCTGTTTGGAGATTTTTACAGCTCATGTTCACTTCAGACAAATACATATTCTTATATTCCTTTGGTATCCAGTGGTAACCAACTTGCTTTTCAACTTGATGATTTATTTTAGAAAAATTTCTATATGAATAAAAGAAAAGTTGTTTAAAAGTGAGTGATACAGTTAAAGTTTTCAGATGCCTCCTTGATGTATCTAGAAATAACCCTATAGGTCTTCCCTAATGACAGTTTATCGGAATAAATTCACTATTATTGCTGACTTATTCTTGCACTCTTGAGTTAGAGACTTACAAGTATGTTTGATTTATAAATTTATTTTTGTGTAGACTTAGTTATATTTTTCAATCAATATCATATGCTCTATCAAACTGAATTGGAAGTATTTCTTATTTTCCACACCTGTAATAAGAATTTTGGTGTTGTAAGAATAATACCTTTATAAATGAGCTGATAAAAATTTCCTGGAGATATCATGTTGACTTGATCATTTGGTTGAAGAGAGTAACAGAAAATTTCTCAGTTTTTTCTTTGTGAATTTTCCCTTGAAATCTGCTTTAGTGATGTTTCCACTAGAAGTGTCTACTGAACGTAGGTTTTCAAATCTATTTTCCTGTACTTCAGGATGCATTCAATATGGGTGGCAATAGATATTTAATATTGCAGTGGTTCATTTCTCTCATTAGAGTTACATTGAACTTTTGGGGGTACAAAACTGAAAAACATGTTATGAGAAACATTACAATAAGTTAATCTTTAGCATTATCTTCTCAATTTATATGTTTTTAATCCTTTATTATTTCCTGCTTTTACATTTTTCTTTTTTGTTGATTACCTTAATAATTATTTTATTTTTTTTAAGAATTGTTTTAGATGTCTTATTTTTCTATTTTTAAAATCTAGCTTTTAGAATTATGCATTAGTTTGCTTTCCTACAGTAACTAATTTTTTGAATCCTCTAAATTATTTACTTTATATTTTTGTTTATTTAGTAGCTTTTCTAAATTTTGAGTTGAGGCTTACTTCATTAAAATAACCCACTCATAAGATTCTGATCAGTAGTAGCTTCATTTATCACCCTTTAGAAATGCTACACTTTTCTTCATAAAGCTACTTAACATTTTTTGTTTGTGATTTGCAGATGATTTTCAACTAACTTCTGTATGCACAGAACTGCGATCATAGAATGTTATATGTAGTTCTTTAATTTTGCTTTTTATCTTCATGGAATAACATGTGGCCATTTTCTTTTTTTTACATTTTTTTATTTAAAGAAAGACAAAACAAAATAGAAAATGGGTAGAAATAGTACATACTTTCAAAGAAAAGAAATGAACAGTAATAAATCACTAGCTGATGTATACATATTGTCCCCCTATAAAGACTTGTTCAAGGTACACAAGTGGAACATATAGATGGGAATTCAACCAGGCAGACTGCAAACGGTTATGTTCAACTATCCAACAAAAACTAAGTATTATGGCTATCAATCCTATACACTTAGACATGTACGCATTTATCCATATCTTTATTTATGTTGAGACCTAACCAACTTATTAGATTAAAATACTTCTGAACAAAGATCAATAATATTGCTGGATTTCACATCATAACACTCTGGAATCAGGATTGGGTACTGCAGTGCCTCTTTCTTTCCTTTAAAGTTTTTGTTCATTACATCATGTATCATCAGATCAGTTCTCATAAACTGTTTATAGGTTTTATGTAAGCATGAGTCTTAACATGTATTTCTATCCTTTCTATATTAGAGGAAGAAACAGAACAAGCAGGACAGAACTAAACTTTTTCCTATAGACATATAAAACTAAAAAGACATAGAAATCTGCTGTATAAGGAGGTCTATCATGGTCACTGTGCTTGTTATCATCAACAGAACTGGCTATATCATCAGATAAAGTATAATTGAACATATCAGTACATAACAGGATTAACAGAAATACAACTTTGTAGATAGTATAGAGCTACAAAAACAGGTAGTAATCAAATCAGAATGATATCATAGGGAATCATTGTCATTTTCAGTATAGTTGTCTATACTCCTCAACTTGATACCATCAACCTTACAGTTTTGAATAAAATCTGTCAATAATAAGCAGCAATCAAACAAGTCAGATTTAACTAAGATCAGTTATGATACAACAGTATAAGTCATACAGGGATCCTGATTGAGTTAATAGGAAATTAAAGATGTCCACTGTGCTATGTCCTGATATCTTTGGAACAGCTGTTTGTGCCCCTCAAATCCAGTGCTTGTATACAAAGTAGGACAGAACAAGTTCCAACCAAGCAGAGTGGTGTGAGTAATAGGGGTTTTAATTCCTGATACAATATTAGCTATATCTTCTACTGTTTTTTTTGAAGACTATTCCTCCCCTTTATTCCCCCAGAATGAACTGTGTATTTTTGGGTCTCCCCAACATGCACAGTTTTGTATTGGGGGACAACCTGCTATTTACCTAAGTGTTTCTGAGCTTTCTCACTCCTGGGCTGGATTTCTAGTTATATTTCTTCATTTATTAAATCCTGTCTGTTCAACCTAACCATAAATACTGGTCTAGTTACTCCTATTACTCTCTGGTTTCCTATCACATTAAGTTCCATTTTCTCATGTTTGATTTTGGTCCATATAACCTTCTTCAGGCTAATTATATTTCCTATAAAGAGCCTGTTGGTGGTCCCTGCCTCTTGATCCACTCTGCCTGCAATTCTCTCTTTTTCCCCTTAAGTTAGTGTATCTAGGCCATCTATATTAGAAATTATATCCAACCTTCTCTGCCTCATTTCTGTTGAGCTCTTTTTCTGTCATTAGTTGTCAGTTTGACTTCTTCATTTTGCTTTCTGCTCCATTCATTGTGGCCTCTCTGCCACTGTTTCTGGAATCCTGGTACTTTTCTCTTTTAGAATGTCCTGTAGTATTCTCTGTTGGTGGTTGCAAATTCCCCTAGTTCCTCTTTATCCTGGAAGCACATTGTTTCTCCATTAATTTCTAGGGACAGTTGTGCAGGATATATCAATCTTGACTGGGGGTTATTGTCTTTCAAAGCTTGAATTATTTCCCCCCATACTCTTCGTGATTTGATGGTTTGTGCCGAGAAGTCTGCTGCAATTCAGATGGGTGTTCCCTTGTAAGTGATCTGTTCTTGTCTCTGACAGCTTTTAATATTCCATTCTTCTATTGGATTTCTGGAATTTTGATTATTATATGCCTGGGAATAGTTCTGTTTGGATTGTAGGTGGCTGGAGTTTGGTAAGCCTCATACATCTGAGCACCTTTACCTTTTCCTATGTTTGGGAAGTTCTCCTTGATTATTTCTGTGAATAGCCTTTGTAGTTCATTTGTTTGTATCCCTGCTTCTTCCTTTACATTCTTAATTCTTAAGTTATAGATCCCCTTATCATCTTCTAGCCTTTGTATTGTTACTGCCTGTTTCCTTGTTGTTTTTAAGAAGTTTTTCCTTTCATGCTCTCACATTACAAACCTGTCCTCCAGTTCAGATAATCTATCCTTAGTTTCTTTCAAGCTGTTATGCTAGTTTTCAATAGAGTTTTTAGTTTCCTGGTAATCTCTTTGAACCTGCTTCATGTATTCTATGTTTTCTCTATTTTCTCCATCAAACAATTCTCCCCTTTTTTTGTTCATTCTACCATCTGTTTTTTTCTTGGGAGGTGCTTAGCATTTCTTTAACTATCCTACTTATATTTTGCTTTACTTGGTTAAATACTTCACTTTTGAACTTGTTTATGAGGTCCCTAAGATATTGCTTTATGTGTACTGGTGCCGTGCCTGATATTGCATGTTTTCTGTCCTCATTCTCCTTTGCATTTACCTTTCCTGGATCAGTGTTCTCAGGATTGGGGACTGAGGACCCTTTCTTGTTGCCTCCTCTTCTCATATTTTTTGTTCCTTCCATACAGGCGTATATAGGAGGCCCAGTTTCTTTCTTTGTTGGTTTCAGTTTGTCTGAAGCAGTCCTGCCCACTGCAGTGTACTAGGAGATACAGACCCTGCAGCCTATGCTGGGTCTGCCCCCCTCCCCCAGGTCAACCTACTGAAGGCTTCACTGCATTAGGTTGCACTGCTAGGTGCAGTACCTTGGTTTGGGCTAGCCTATTGGACCTCAGTCCGTGGCATCACCCAGGTCAAGCACTCCCCACTAATCCCACTTGAGAGGGGAATATGTGACTGAAGTCACTGTAGTGCCCTGTTCTGGCGAGTCTGCCTGGTCTCAGAATGTCTTCTGTTGGAGCCTCTTTGACTATGGGAGGGTCCCCATCCCTCTCACCCACAGCAGGTCGATGCAGGTTCCTCTCACCTGCTGCAGGTTGATGCAGGTTCCTCTCATCTACCACAGGTCGATGTAGGGCTCACCCCCAGTTCCGCTCCCAATTTGGTCCACCGATTCCCGCTCTCAGAGCGTTCGTGGATCGGGTGAGTTGCAACTAGCAGGCTATCCCAGCTGTGCCAATTCAGGCGTGGTAGCATCAAGGTATTCAAGCCTCGAGTTTTTTAGGTGTTCCAATGGTAGCACCGGGATTGCATTTCCAATTGGTTTCTCTCAGCTTAGTTCATTCCTGGGTCGGCAGGGTATATCTCCTTCTGCTTAGGACTCCCCATACAGCACCATTCCTGGAATCTAAGCTGGCTATCTCAGAGAGCCACTGTAGCTACTGTTATCTATCTGCCATCTTTTCTTGCACCTCAATGATATGGCCATTTTTCACGAATACTATCTTGGTCCTCATAAAGAGCATATGATCTCTACTTTTGAAGCACCCAGAAATAGAATGTGTGGTGGGTAAAATTTTCCAGTTTTGATCTGTTTCATCCCACATCTCTCTCAGGATACCTGCTTTACACATGTTGCTGTTATGCATTTGGGTTATAAAAACTTTTAAGCCATATCTTCATTGGGTTTCTAATTTTTTGTATATATATCATGTTTGGTCTCATATATGCTTATTGGCTCTGAATCAGGACTGTGTGATAGTGTCATGGTTTATGTCTGTGCCCCAGGCCTCATGAGTTTGCACTGTGTATTTGTGATTGGTTCATTGTCTAGTGCTTGGATTGATGGTGTCAGGCTCCACCCACATAGGGGTGGAGCCAGGATGTGATGTAATGGCAGGAAGAAGGTATGTCTTGCTCTTTGCTGGTTCCTGTTTGCTGTTTGCAGCTGCCATGAACTGCGGCCCAGCCATGCCCAACTGCCTTGGAGTCAACTGAGTGTGGACTGAAACCTCCAAAAACTGTAAGAAATAAACCTTTCCTTTCCCAGCTTTGGGCTTCAGGTATTTTGTCTCAGTGATGAGTAAAAAGTAACTAAGACAGATAGTAAGGCCACAACCTCTGCTTTACCCTTGTTACTGCTTTATGTGTGTGTGTGGGGGGGGAGAGTATGAGGCTTTATCTGAGTAGAATTTTGATCTTCATTTCTTTTAATTTCAATCACTTGCATTTTGTCTTTAATGCACTTGAGGATCTTTTTAAAAATATGATACCTTAAAAAATGTATTGATTGAGAAACATTTTTCTCAGTTATTTACAGGGTGTGTGTGTGTGTGCTCTGCTCTAGGCCTGGTTTTCTTTGCTGTGTCTGTAAGTGTGTGTGCGTGTGCTCACACAGGTGTGTTTAGGAAATCACTCACTTATGGGTAACTTTGCTTTCTGGTGCCTCCTTTTGTAATTACAGCTTTGTCTAATGCCCTGGGTCCTCTCCAAGTCATCATCCACAGTGGACATTGGTGTGAATTCTTTTCTTTCCACACTGCATTTTATTCATTATCATATTTTGTTAAACATTACATTGCTTAGTGCTTACATTTGCATAATTGCACATGCTTTCTCTACTACTTACGTTGGCTTTAAATGTCATTTACTGATGGGTGTGTCAGTGAACTCATCCTAGTAACCACGACCTCCAGTAACCTGTACTCTGTTCTACATACCTGTGACTTGTGTCATTTCTGTCTTCTCAAAGCCTATAACATTCATTTTTTAATGTCTCAATTTTACAGAACAAATATATTCACTGTATACCACCAGCCCTCCTGACACTTTCCTTAGACTTGCTCCTTGTCACTTATTCTGTGACTTCTAATGTTTTAAAATGATGATCTTTGTAGGTGATGCCCAAGGGTAGCCTTCCATTACACTTGAGGATGGCATGTCTTATCCCACTAGGGAATTAGGATTTGAGTGCTTTACTGAAGGAGACTGAGAGTAAGTTGACTTATTGTTTCTTCTAAGAACATTTTCTTTTTGTTTTAAGACTTCTTTTTTATATTTAAAAATTGGTATGGTATGAATAAAGGGAATCTGAACAAATATGGAATGTAATCATTATTCCTTGGCATGTGTCTTGTTTCAGCCTTTGTGAATCAGTGATCTCTAGTACATAATGTTTATTTTCAAACTGTAAATTGAAGGTTTTTTTCAATATCAGCAAAGTTCTTTTTATAATTTAGTTTCAAAACATTTTTTCCCATCTACCGACAAGGTCCCTCTTTTCAGAGTCTCACTTCTATGTGTGTTGGCTCTGTATGCATTTTTGAACCACTATCATTGTAGCACAAATACTTAAAATATTCCCTTATTTTTCATTTAATGCTGACCACTCTCCTTGGATCTGTCTTCATGATCTTCTGTTGGCCACAATGGTTAGCTGCCTTTGCATTTTTTCCAACACTATCTTGATTTCTAGGATGGTTTGTTTTTCTTCTTCCTATTTTATTTTTATCAGCTAGATTTTTCCTCCTCATCTCTTACCTGAATTTTTTGTGTTTTCTTTTTTTTTTTTTTTGGATCAGAGATCAAACTCATGACCTCACACTTGCCAGGCAGGCACTTGTGCCATTGAGCTAAACCTCCAGCCCTTTCTGATCTTCTTTAATGAATTATATCACTTCATTAGTACAGTAGTGAACTTGCTTCCTTTAGAAAGATGGTGTCATGTGATAATTGAAACCATATAGTCTAGACTATGACCTCCTGAATCGGGCTCCTCCTCTAACTTACTTGCCCTTGAATAAGTTACTTACAACCCTGCGTTCTCATCTGCCTATGGTGGTGAGAAATGATACTTAACTCACAGAGATGTGTTGAGAAACCACTAAGCCCACATCTGCCCAGCAGTTACAATACTGCCTGGCAACGGTAAGAGCCGTGTAACTGTGATTTTAGGTTTATGACAGTGATTTGTTACAAAACTCATAGCTGAAATTTTCATTGCCTCTGTGGCCACACTTTTTTCCAACACTTGATAAATTCTGATACTCCTTTTCAGGATTTGTTTTTTCTTTATAGTGTTTTGGTATCTGTCTTATGCCAGTTTCTTCTTTATTACTATTCCTGATTAAACAAAATTTTTCTGGTGAAAGTCTTTGGAGAAAGTTCTGGAAACAGAGGCTTCAAGGTAGCCTATCAAACCCAAACTTTTACATGGTATGAATAAAGGGAATCTGAACAAATATGGAATGTTTGAAAGAGCAGATACTTCCTTTTATACATGCCCTGTGTCACTGCCTCCCACCCTGCTCTAGCTGTATTTGTATGACTGGGGTTAGCAATGGCACATTAGCAACTGTGATACACAAGACTGGGGGGCAAGAGCATGAGGCCTGGCCGGCCCTTGCTTCTGGGCATGCAGCTGTACCCAAGTGAAAATGTGCAAGCAGCTTCCTGCGAAGAGACCCTGGGGACATGCAGAGACCCTGGGGGCCACACAGACCCAAGATGATCCATCCATGCTGGACATTCGGTCTGTCATCTCCCCAACTGGGAGGCAGATGGGAAGCTTTTTAACCCAGCCTTCCAGGGGGTTATTATGGGAACAACAGATTACAGACCTACTTGTACTGCTGTCTCCAGAACAGGCTGCCTCCAATAATTCTGTGAATGCTCACCTCCAACAAGTGTCGGAAGTGACATAGGTCCAGTACCCTTTCTGTCATTGGGTCTCAGCTTCCCACTTCTTAGAAACAAGGCTCAGGGCTTCCACCATACGGAGAGATTTTAGCATCTTGAGGCCTGCAGGTTTGCTGTCCCTGAGATCCCCTGCAACTGTATTCCTGGAACCTGTGTCCTCTCTACATCCCTACTGGGCAGCTCTCCTGCCTTACTCCTGCAGGCTTTCGAGGCTCAGCAATCACCTTTCACGGTATGTTCTGTATTCCTGGGAAATGTCTTTGCTGGCATCTCCAAAGCTGGCTCATTTTGCCTTTCTCTGGGCCTTTTTCATGTGACTGCTGCCCAAACTCAGCAGTTTTTTTTGTATCTTTATAAGAAACAGTGGAATTTGTGGGTAAAATCTGTGTAAGCTTACGGGAAATAGCATTTAACTCCTATCTCAACCCCTGTCTTTTCTCTTTGCATAATTTCTAGGAAGAGACAGGAAAAATAGCTGACATCATGATTTTACTGGACTCTATTTAATGCTTCCTGCAACAAGAACCCTTCGGATGTATTTTCTGAAGATGAGGTAAGACCCTTAACAACAGTAGTCACCAGGAATGTGTTTCAGAGTTTCCGTACTCACTGAGGTGGTTGCTCAGAAGGGTTCCTTAGATTAAATCACAGTTCAGATTCCCATCCACAGCACCCTTGGGCAGTGGTCACCCTACAGTTCATAGTCTTATGATTGGTCTATGTTTACTAACTACGATTGGCCTATGACTACACTGCAGGAGGTCCTTGGCTTCCCTCCAGACCTCCACCACCTAGGTACTTCTCATCTGGAATTGGGGCTCAATTCCGGGTGATGGAGCAGGTGAATATATAGCATCCCAGCCATAGGCCCGGGCTTCTTCGCCCCAGCAGTGCAGAGCAGGAGTCTTGCAGGTCCCAACATGCTGACTGTCACTTCCTTGGCAAGCTGGTCCTTTAATATGCACGTCATACGGGGTCATATGGGAAGGAATTCCTGGCCCCATTCCTCCTCCGGCTAGGTAAGGCGGCTTCCACTCATGTCACCCGCGGCGTGTGTCTCTGCAGTGCGGGCCCTGTGTTGTCCATTTGGGGGCTTCCATAGCTATTTCTTCCGCCAGACGCTGGCGGTTGGGTGCAGGGCCTTGCCCTGGTCTTGCCTGTGCTCCTGGCCCTGCACCTGGAGCTGGTTCAGCACAAATAAAGGGCGTGGCCTGGTGTTCCCCGCGTGGAAGTGAGAAGCAGGTGAATGCAGTCCCCTCTGGTCTCCAGCTTGTTAAGGGGCTCCATAGGCGAAGTTATCCATTGCTCTTTCTCTTCGGTTCCTCGCCAGCATCCTTCTCCTTTTCTGTGGCTGAAAAGATTTGGACAGCTGGGGAAAAGAGGACCTGTGCGTGCCTGTATTTGTCTCCTGGCCTCTCTTGTACATGCACACACACATGTGCGTGCACACACACACTACAGGCACGCACATGTAGGCTCACACACTCGCTCTTGCAGGACACCCCCCCCCCACCAGCCGGGTGCGTCAACACTGGATGGTGCCTGTCTCTGGGGCCCCGGGCTCCCTGGTGAGGGGACCCACTCCCAGCCTGTCTGGGGCCAGCTCCTCGGGTTGCTGTGTCTGCCTGACGCGCCGACCCCGTGTGGTCCCTCTGGAGTCCTTTGTGCAACAGGAGAGCAGGGAGCTCCCACGCCATTCGCCCGCTGCTCCACCCCTGCGCGCCCGTCCCCTCCCCCTCGAGCCGCCCGGCCGGGGCCTCGTATCCGAGAGCGCAGGGGACCTCGCGGGGTGGGCGTGGAGCCGCGCCGCTGGCGGCTATGAATGGGGGCGGGCGGGCGCGGGGGTGCGAGGTTCACCCCGGGGCTCTCCGCTGCGCGGCTGATTGATGGACGCGCGGGGCTGTGCGTGATCCCGGCTCCGCAGGCGAGGGATGCAGCGAGCGCCGGGCGGCTGAGGCTGCTCCGCAGAACTCCCCAGTGCGGCGCCCGGAGTGCGGCGGGGCCGGCGAGGTAGGTAGGGGCCCGGGGCGGGCGAGCGGGGCGGGCTGCACGGGGCGGGCGGGTGGAGCTGCCGGGGGACAGCGCGCTCGGGCACCTCGTCCTGCGGCGCGGCCACATTGTCCCCCGCGCGCGGGCGAGGGCAAGGGCGCAGCGCGCACAGCCGGTGCCCCGGAGCGGGGAGCTCGGGCCAGCGGGGGCCTCCGAAGGGAGCGGAGCCGAGCTGGAGCCCCGATTTCTGCCCCACGCGCCTCTCTCTGGCTCGTGAGCCCCGCTGGCGTCCCCGGCCCGAGTAGTGGGCTCCGGTCCGCCAGGGCAGCCGAGGTAAGCGCTGCGGGAGCCTGCGGCGTCGTCCTGCAGCACCGGCGATGGCCACGCGCGAGCGCGCGGTGTAGGGGCCGAAGGGACCCGGGGGCCGGCGTCGTGGTCGTCTCTTGCAGTCCATCCGCAAGCGAGCCCCTTCCCGTCGCCTCGCCGGCCCTGTCTCTGTCCTCCTCCTTGGACCTCTTGGAGGGAGGGTCCCCAGGAAAGAAGGCAGCCGAGGCAGGATGCAGAGGCAGGAGGGTCGCGGCTCGCAGCCCAGCGGTGGCGATGGCATTGGGCCCCAAGATGGACTGCAGGCGGCGGGAGCTGGCGTCCCAGGAGTTTGTGGGTCCTGCTGTCCGGTGACAGGGGCATCCGATGGGCGCGCGCTTCCTTGGATAAGGAGAGAGGAACTCCTGCTCTCTCTGCTGGGTGGTGCGGTCCTGGACGGGCTCTTCCTAAGGCTCCAGCATGGGGATGGAGATCCCCTCCCACTCACCCTGTCCTGCTTGCTTTATTTTCTCTCCCCTCTTCCTGTTTTGCTTCCTTTCTTCCTTCCTTTCTCCCCAGACCAACTTCCTTGTCCCTTGCTTGACACAAAAATCAGAACTGTTGCCAACAGGTTAGAGCAAGCTCCTAGCTCCTTGGTGTGTGTGTTGCATACACATGACACACACATGCTGGAAGTAATATTTAAGGTAGACTCTGACACACTCGCTCGCATGACATCGCGTGGACATTGCCGGAGGAGGCTGCTGCCCACAGAAGCGGGTTCCCTGCGTCCTGCGTCTGAGATCTGAGTGAGAGGAAACCGCTCCGCCTGCCGTGGGCACCTTTTCAGTCAGGTTTCCAGCAGCTTGAAAGTTCCGGATTCTAGCACAAGAATCACAGGCTTAGTAAATTAGAGTTAGAATGAAAAATAATAAAACTCCAGATACTTTTTCTGTGGATCACCCTCCCCTTTTTTAAAAACTAAAAGCAGTCATTATGCCTGTACTTTTCAAACAATCGAAAGCTATTAAAGAACCTAGAAACGTTTTCTTTATGACCTGAGGAAGAGGAAGGGACCTGGAATTGAAGAGCCCAGTGGATCCACTCCAGGGAGGAGGAAGTTCAGCTTGATCTTCTCAAGCCCAAAGAGAGAGACGCTTAGTGTTGACAGGTGACCTCTGCATAACAAGTCCTCAGCCAGTCCTGCGTGCTTGGCAAGTGACATATTTTGCTGTATGTTTCCATTGTTTTCTTTTCCAAGTCGGCAGAATGCTGTTTTGTTCATTCACAAGCAGTGAGTAAGCGTGCAGTGGACCGGAATGGTTGAGGTGGCCCGATGGATGCATGAGCTGGTTCATCTGCTTACCTGTCTTCTCTCTGCGTTCCTAGCGGTCTGGCAGCCTGCCTTCTGCTATTTTTCTCAGCCGGTTTGTTTTACAGTTTACTTCGAGCTTGCCATATTGTGCAGTGATGAATTACCTTAAATTTCTCTAGAGGGTGTCTACTTGGACATGCTTGTTTGCTTTTATAATAGGGTTTGGTTTGGATTTGAGGAAGAAGAAATCAATCACGTATGGTTTTCTGAACTTGGAGCCCTTTGCTCATTTAGAAACACGTATTTACTAACAGGTGCTATGTGTGTACAAGTCAGGACTTATTTGGTAAAGACTCTGGACACAGATACAATATTTTCATTTTGGATTACAAAATGAACATTTAAAATCATGGAGAAATAAAGACTCCCAGGTTGCTTTAAATATCTTATTTCACTTCCTCTGGCTAAGAAGCAAGAAGTGGATGGAACAGTCTTGGGTTGGAATGTTTTGGGAGTCGGTAGTGCGTTTATCTTTTCTCACCCGTTGTTCTTCCTAAGTAATTCGGGTGGGGTGCTGCTGATCACAAGACCATGGGTTCCTGTGAGCTCGGCATAGTAGCCATCTTCTAGCAGTAGGGTGGGCACTGTGATGTGATGCTCTGTTTACAGAGGACTGTCGCTGGGAATGGCCGAGCTGAGGTGCCCCACTGTCCAATGTCGCACCCTTGCCTGGGCAGCTCAGATCCAATGACTGACTCGTATCAACGTCCAGCGTCTCACCATAACATGGATAAATCTGGAGGGTGACTGGAGTGGGATTTGCATTGAGCCCTCTATTCCGTTTGCCCATTTCTGCCTTTTCCTTATCCATCCTCAGGGGACCAGACCAAGGCAGTCTGAAGACAGTGCATGTTGGACTTCCTGTCCGAGCTGGTTTGTCCGGAAGCAAGCCAGTCACGATGCCCCTTCCTCACGCTCTCCCTTGTTTAGTTTGAACCCATTTGTCTTCTGAATTATGATGTCACATCTCTTGGAGGACATCTCCTCTCCCCACTCTTCCATCATCCTGTAGTTGATCATTCTTTTTGACTGATTGGATTAATTGAATTTCTTCAGCCTCTGTCTAGTGATTTGAATATTATATATCCAATGTCTATGCCTAGTGTTTATTTTTATGTTTTTAATACTCATTTTGACTTAGATGAAATAAATCACAGTATCTGTTCTTCCCTGAATGGTATAAGGCCCTGGTGGTGTTACCTTTCTGAATATTCCCTGTATTTCCCAATGCTGTGGGAATGTAGTTCCGCCACATTTTATCCCCCAGTGCCAGTTTTTGGGTCATGGCCTTTTCCTCTGATTATATGTACAGTCAAGCTATGTTAAACTTACCCACTTTTGGATTCAAATTCCTTCTCATGGAAATAGTTCTGTGCTAAGCATATACAAATGATGAAAATCTACTGTTTTTCTAATTTGTTTATTTGTTTGAAATTGTGTTTCATTGTAACACTTACATATCAGATTATCTCTGGGAGCAGAATCCTAAACTGAGGATGATTTTATTTTTTTCTCATAACTTTGATGATACGTTAGCCCCTGTGGTTGATTGCTTCTTGGCTGCACTGAAGGCTCTTCTTTGTGTTTGGTGTTGTGGGTGCAGTGCACCACTGTGGGCACATGTGGGTTTGTGTTTATGGCTCCTTTGTGGGGTTCCCTGTGCTTCTGTCATCAGGTGACTCTTGAGTTTATTGTTGGAAATTTGAGGGTTCATCTCGCTGTGTATTGTGTTTTCTCTGTCTGCTCTGCTGTTTCCTCTGATGTTCTTATTAGACTTATATTGGACTTGCTTTTTTAAATCTCCCATGTCTATCACATCTGTATTACATTTTATTAAAATATTTTTATGAAGCATCTAGGTAATTATTCAGGGCCACTTTCAGCTACGAGTTATGCCCTTATTGCTCCTCAGGTATTGTTGAAGTTGTCCTTTGAGCTGTGACTTATTTCTTCCTTGGGAGAAGCACCATAAAGTGCCTCTTCAGGCCGCCTGTTTATCCTCATAGTTTCCTATCCTTTTCTTTTTTTAATAGATTCCATCCTCCCTTTTGTCATTTCTTTATTGAACCTGCGTTTATTTTATAATCTCTTTCAGATTGTTCTCTTACTTGAAACTCTTCCAGGAGCCCTTCATCCTAATGGTTCGACCTGCAGGTTTTTCTAGCCCTAGAAATCCTGTCAAGTGCACTGTCTTCTTCCTGCGAGCTGTTATTTGAATTAACAACTTCCCTTCCGCTGGGTTTCTGTTTCTGCCTTTTCTCTCTGCTGACTTTCTTTCCCCAGTCCATTCTGCTGTGTTGTTCGGGCTAGATGCCTGCTGTTGACCCATCCTTGAGTTCCCTATTCCCTCTGTCACCTGTGCTGTCCGGTCCTGACTGTTTCATTCTGGATGAGTCCATGTTTTGGCACTGTAATTTCTCTGGGCCTCCTTTGATAGCTTATGCTTCTCTGCTGAGATTTTCTATGTTTCCTATTGTCTCTGGGGAGTTTGTATTTGCTTGTGGAAGCATTTTTGGTAACGGTAATTTGTAGGTCTTGTCAGGTGATTCCAGCGTTTACTTCATTGCCCTGCTGTCCTGGGACTACTGTCTCCTTTCATTCAAACTGTCATCACCGCCTGGACCTTTTGGGTATCGTCTTAGGAGGTCCTGGTCCCCTTTAGGTTTAGTGCACAGGTCCTGGCTTACTTTGCAGGCGGTGCTGTTGCCAGAGGCTGTCGGGTGATATTTTAGTATGCCTGGTTTATTTGCCTCCTCTTGCAGAAGGAATCTGTCCAAGTGGGGTCACGTGGTACCTGTGGGTAGGCGAAGGGTTTTCTTGGACTGTAGACAAGAGGAGCTCTCGGGCCTGGGGCTTGCAGTGGCCACTGCCAGTGCTTTGGGGCCACCTGGTGTTGTTGGCTGGACCTCAGTTAGATACAGTGGCAAAGCAAACCAACCTGGACGTGGGCTATGGGAGTCTAGGTCTGAAGACCCTGGTAACTACTAGTTACGGTAGGGAGTTGGAAGATAAACGCTACTGCTCTGTTTTTCCTATGATCTAGGGGTCACTAAATGATCCCCCACCCTGTTCCCACTGCTCTGAGTCTTTCTTTGGATGGCTTTCGCTTTAGTTCCAGGGTTTAATAGTTGTGCTCGGAGCGGAAGCTGGGGGAGATGAATGTGTATGTCTTGTTTGGGCAAGAATTAAATAGTCTGAAAAACTCTGGTTTAATTACTCAGACACATTATCTATGAGTTTAATGAAAATACTAGCTTTGATTATATAATGTGTATTGGTTGCAGAGACATAATACAAATGTCTGTTGAAAAACTTATTTACGCTAAATAATATTACCATAATTAGACATTGCAATGTCAAGTTGCAGCCCATCAGTGAAATCTAAGATAAAAAAATCTATGCCTGAAATTTTTTCAGTAAAACATTTTTCTCTAAGCTGTCTTAAAGCATTTGAAAAAAATCAGTATTTTAAAAAAATCTGTGTCTGTTTCTGTGATAAATATTTAAAAATTTCCTTATCAGATGTTCACTTTATATCTTAGAGAAAATAGGTAGCATTATTTCTACAAGCAACTTGATGATACTCCAAATGAATTAAGGAAAAGATACCAAGATTTTCAGTCTTTGGCTCTCCTGGTTATACAATAGTGCTGAGTCACAGAACTAGGGCATGTTTCAAAACCAAAAATGATTTTGAAAATCACCTATTTCAACTTTACTGTTTTCTATCTAAAAACCTGAGATCTTGAAAGTCTGTGAGGAAACATGTGATGGGAGGGCTTCTTTTCCAGTGCCAGGGAGGCAGGGATTATTTATTCTGAATTTATAATATTTCCCAATGTTATGTTTTCTTCAAGTAAGCAGAACTCCTTTCTTCTGAGAAAACGATGCACATTTATAGTGAGGTACGATTTCTTAGTACCCTTGTCTTACTAAGGAAAAAAATGAATTGTGCTTACATGCCGGTCTTTTTAAACAAAATGGGCATGTTTGAAAATTTGATGCACATATGGATCAATTATCCAGAAAAATGAACGTATACTCACAAATTAGCCTTTTTGTCTTTGAGCATTTATGGACTCCCAGGAAAAACCTCCAGGTACAGTTTTGCTTCACACTTATGCTAAGTGTGGGTTGTCTTTGCTGCTGAAAGTGCCTCACAGATAAGGGTGCATTTTATAGTCGCAGCATTGCCCTCTGTGGTCTGGGGTAGGACAGTGCCCTGGGCAGAAGGCACTGGTGAGCTGGGCCCACTCTCTCGTGGATTCTGGACTGCAATGGTGAGCAGGACACGGCGGGACCAGCAGGTGTTCAAACTGTCCACTGTCAGAAATACAAACAGGCAATTCAACCCACAGAGCATGCTGTCTCCTCCCCATATGTGCACACACACACACTCACACACACACACACACACACATACACACACACACTGGAAGACTTGCTCCTGTATGCTTTCCCTCTTATGGTGTAGGGAAGCCACCCTTGTGATCTGAATGTCCCTTTTTCCAGTCGGGCTCCCCTGGGTTCATGTAAAGCTAATTTCGATCATATCAAATCATCAAATATTATCAAAAAGGATAGAATATCATTTGCAGTACTCACTGAGAATTTTTGAGGGAGTTTTTGGAAACCACATCTGTGCTTTTCTTGTATCATAGATCAAAATATTTGAAGCCCACAGAATGATAGATGTCTAGAAATTCAGAGTTCAGGATGTCAGGCTGGTATTTGTTGAAGGAGTTAAACTCACATTAAAACCTGCTGTTTTATGCTTAAAGGACTATTCTAGGTACTTCGGTCTGACTAGTACAACTCTGAAGATGAGAAGAAAGATTGGATTCTTTTACAATAAAAATCTCAGCACAGAAAATACTGGAAGACCAGGCAAAAAGAAATCATCGATATGGCTTTTCCCCTAAGATTTTCCCCTCCTAAACATTAGGAGAGCTGGAAGAGACTGGCCTCAGGATTTCTTTTCCGTGAATGAATATGTGAGACGGAGGGATCAGAAGTCCTGAGCTGCCAGGCTGAGATGCTCTTGGTCGCCCAGTGGTGACCCTTGTTTAAGCCAAGGTTGTGAAGCAAGACTTAGGTCGTATTATTCTGTAAGGATCTCTTGGCCTTACGATTTGGTTAAACTTCAGGTCTGTGACATTATTTGACAAGGCAGAAGGGCAATTTTGTGACAGGTGCCTGTAATTCAGCACTATTCATAGGAAAACTATCCAGGAAAGCAACTTTTAAATTTGAGGTGATCAGAAATTTGCACAGTAAGAGAGGTATTACGTCATATAGCCAAGTCCATGGGGCTGGCATGTGACAGAGGTAGGGAACCAACCCCTTCATGCCCATGTTGGGATGCTCCCAGGTCTGCATGGTCTGCAGAGGTGGCTGTCGCTCCAGGACTCACTCAGCATCCATTAGGCCCCTCACCTTCATCTTCCTCTGCTGTACATGTTGGAAAATAGAACATTCAACCTTCTGGTCTCCTCTGAAACTAGATGTGGCTTCAAGGACAGAGGCGAGACGGAGGTTTCTGGGGGAATGCTCCCTCTCTGGACATGACACAGGACTTTTCCAAGAGGAGGCTGCTGTCCTTCCCCTCACCTACTCCTGTCACCCAAATGGGGTGGGTTGGGGTGGCTGCTTGGGTGAGCAGCCATGGGGTACAGAGGATGCTCAGCTGATACAGCAGGGAAGGAGGTGGCACTTGGATCTTTAGTGACACCTCAGGGCATCTGCACTTCTGACCTCCAGATTCAGAGTTCTACCATGAAATATAAGCCACGTAATTGGTTTTCTACTATTTTTTTTAGGTTTTTTATGATCGCAAGCCAAATGCCTTTCCAATGGAACGTGTTAAAGAGTGATGAAGATTTTGTATTTTATATCTTTGCCGAGTGAAATTAATGTCTACAGGTCTTTGTAATTTCTGATCCTGGACACCAAAATTGGGCAAGTTTGTATAAATATTCTCCTTCTGATGAAGCTGGAGTGTGAGAGTTTTGGATAACTTGTAAAATTTTCATTTTATTATTCATTGCTTAAAGAACAGCATGAAGCTCCCAGAGTTTCTGTTTTATATTGCTGAGAAATGATTTCACATTTTATTCAATGGATGGAATGTATAAGAGGAAAACTATTTCTGTGACTCACACCTCCTACTTCGCCATAATCTTTGGTGGGATAGGGATACAGCTGAGAATACCGATGAGCCTGGGGAGAAAGCATCCCCATTTGGGTGACAGGAAGAATGTACAGCTGAGTGGGTTGCCCTCTTTACCATTTAAAGGGAGCGTCTTTCCTGCAGTTATATTCTGACTTCACACTTTCACACAACTGAGAGACATGTTTAAAAGGAGAATTTTTATCTTGGTTTTTGAGATGGCAGAATCTCACTATATAGTTCAAGTTGGCCTTGAACTCATTGTAAACCCCAGGATAGCCTTGAACTTGTGGCTCCTCAGTGCAGGAATTACCACATCTGGTTAAAAAGGAGTTTAAAGGTTAAGGGCATATGGCCATTTGCAGTAAGTGGATATGAAAAAAAAAAAAAAAAAAACGTATGTGACACAATAGCTATACTTCTCCACTTGAACTTGCCTGATTTGAGGGTAAGGATTTAATTTTTGGGTTAAGCTATGCAATGAGAGAAAAAGAAGATTCCAGTGAGGATGTAGTGGTAGTATTTTCTTAATTAGGATTGCATTCATTTGGGAGTCCCCAAGAACTTGACCTGTAATACTTTAACAGATAAGGCCTTTGTTCTTCTTCTGTTTTAAAAAGCAAAATAGAAAAAAAAAGATAGAAACGATACAGAATTTAAAAAAATAGTAGGAAATTAACACTAGTTAATATATTTCACATTGTCACTTTAGAAGTAGTTGTTCAGGTTTCAAGATTTAGGCATAAAAATGATCAGACAATCAATGCACAAACTGTTTTTTTTGATGAACTAACAGATTAGCAGTATAGTTCTCTATCTTGTACACACACACACACACACACACACACACACACACGAAGAGATGTGTACACCTATTTACATATAATCTTTTCCCTTCTCCCTTCTCTCCTTTCCCCTATCCCAGTTCTTTGCTTTTGAGCACTTTCTTTCTCTTTCATTATCACAATACCTAATGTACATTTTGGATTTATTACTCTTTCAGTATTTTATACACCAGGGAGGCAATATGATATTTACAAATGTGAGTTTGATTTATTTCATTTATGAGTATGTTCTCAAGTTGCCTCCATTTACCTATAAAAGCCTCAAGATAATCCTTTTTATAGCTGGGTAATACTCCATTGTATAAAAATACCACATCTTTTTCATCCACTATGCAGTTGACGGGCATTTGAGTTGTTTCCAAGATTTAGCTATTGCAGTCTGTGTTGCTATAAATGTGGGTGCACATGTATCACTGTGGCACAATGTTTTCAGTTTTTCTGGGAAAATACCCAGAGGGGAATAGCTGGATTGAATGGAACTTCCTATGCCCTAACTGTCTAGATGACTTTTCATATCGGACGAGATTTTCGAGGATTTGCACTCATGCCTTGGGCTCCCCTGTGTTAGCGTGTGTCTTCATCTGTAGGTGGAAAGATAGGCAGTGCTCCTACCAGGCATGTGCTGCACCAGGGGAAGGAAGAGGGGATGAGAGAGGGCGCCCAGTGGCTGAGTTTATCTTTTGATTAGGAAGAGGAGAGGCAGCTGGTAGACCACTACAGGCATCTTACTGAGCAGGTGCTGTTAATGGCCAGGCCTGTAGCAAGTCTGAGAAAGAGCAATTTCCCCTTAATTTTAATCTTGGAATCCTGTTTTTCCCAAACATTAGAATTGTGTTATATAACAAAGACAAAAAGGTATGGACTTGGTAAACATTGTCATCGCATGTGAAAAATACTTCTCAGATTTCAAAATCATATTTTAGCATTGTCTCATAATCTGGACACATCTTAATATATATGACCGTTAAAATAGTTACTAGTTACTGCTTGCATTAAATTCACAGGACTTGCATTGGAAGTTCTGCATCAGCTGTTGCTGTGTGTCCAGAGAGCTGATCTGTCAAACTGAAAATAAATCTTGGTAGTCATTGGCATTAAGTGAACTGTGGCAAAAATGTCACAATTTCCTTTGGAACTTTAAAAGTGAATTCTAAAATCTGAAATTCCAAGGAATAAGACAGTGACAAAATTAGGTATTTTTTTTGCTCATGAAATACCATGCTTTTTATTGTTTTGAATTTGCATATATTTTGGGATATCTCGTTGTTCCCAACTATTACGTGAGATGTATGTTAATACCCAGTAACAGATATTTACTTATTTTGAAAAGAATAAAATTGGTTGAATCTCAGTTATTTTATTTTCCTACTCTCCTTCAGGGTATTCATGAAAATATGCCAGGTAATTAAGCTTTTATTCTCCGATTAAGGTTGGCATTCTACTTAGAAGCTGTTCATTCTCAGTAAATAGGATAATAAATATCTTTTGGTTAAATTTTTCACATTAAAACAGAGTGAGGCAAGTGTTTTTTAAAATCACTTTTCAGGTAGATATTACAAAGATAAAGGAAATAATGATGGTGAAGTCCATTGCTCTCTTCTGGGGGGTGTTGCATAAATTCTATAAATAATAATGTAACCAAGATGGTGGGTAGTTATTTCTAAAAGTGAGTATCATAGTCAAGAATTGAATGTGGTCCTCAACGTCAGTTTTTGAAAGAGAGGAATATAGTGATGAATGCTTACTTTCTTGTATTGAAATATCAAAGGTGTCATGGCTTGTATCAGGATGTCCCCCGAAAGCCTCATGCACTCATAGGTGAAGCTTTTTGGAGGTGACTAGTCTAGGATACATGAATATAAATCAAGAGTTTGTGATAACCAAATCACTACACTGATTAGTTTAGCATAGTTCTGGGTATGGATGATGAGAAGGCCCAGTTGAGGTGTGGGTGGCACCAGCCAATGGGCTTGTAGCCTAAATAGGAAAAAAGGGAAAGGAAGGCTTACTGCTTCCTGGCTACCCTGCTATAGACTGTTTGTCTTTTGCCATGCCCCTCTGCCATGCTGTCCTGTCTTGGAGTCAGCAGACTGAGGACTGAAACCCCTACAGATGGTGAGATAAGCCTTTTCTGTTTGAATTTGTGGGTGTCAGGTATTTTGTCCCATCAATGAGAAAGTGACTGAGACAAAAGTTAAGCCTTACAGTAAGAAAAAAATGTATAGAAAGCACTTCAGAGAGAGATGCTTTATTGAATGAAATAACATGGCAATATATTTTATTCAAATAGGAAAATCTTCTGAGTTTCTTAATTGTTTGGTGAAATGGGAAAGCGTGTGTTAAAATGTACAGTATTATTGTGGGAAATTGATTCTTAAATCTAGACTGGAACTTTAAATGATCATATCTTGGAAATCATCGGGGTCTGCTTGATTCATAAAAAATCTTCAATTGAGGCTTTTGTAATGTCTTCACTGACTTTCTTTCTTTTTTTCTTCCTTCCTTCTTTCCACAGTATTGAGAGTCACATCAAGGGCATACACATGCCAGCCAATTTGCCATCCCTTTGGCCATGGATTTTGTGCCTTGAAAGACAGTTTGAGATAGGAAGTTGTTCATTTTTTCCACCCGAAGTGCCATGTTTTCTCAGTGCTGGTCGTGGGAAAGAGGAATTGTATGGTGCAGTTATCAGTACACTTGACTGTGAGTCAAGAACAAGGTTCATGCCTCAGTTTTCCCACTAAGTTTTCTTTATAACAGGGTACATTCCATTGCTTTGTGTGAAAAAGCAACTGTAAAGTGTTAGGCATTCTGGATTTAAGGTGCTTAATATACTTGACCAGTCAAGGTCCTGGGAAAAGCCATGCATCTGTGGGAAGAAGCCGGGAAGTCCTTCGTGGTCTTTGTATGGTGGTGAGTTTTCAGGAAAAAGTTGGCCTGTGAAAAGTGCCCTGGAAATAGGTATAAGGAAAGGTACTTTTCTTTCTGCTTTGCCTTATTTTTGAGCAGTTTGTTGAAGGTAAATGATTACATCTGGGCTCCTAGGTGATCTATGCTAAAGAGACAATTGCTAAAATGGAAAAAAAATTGATCCAAATTTGAATACAGAATGCCATCCTTTGCAAGTCAGGTGGTACAGGTCATTTTGCCTCTTGTTGCAGTACCCTTGGCTTTAGAAAGTCTTATCTGATTGTCGTGGCTGCCTTCTGAAAATTAAGAGGAAAATAAAATTAAGGAGAGCCCTTAGAATGGGAAGAGTTGCCCATTAGCCCAAACCACCATGATAGCAGCGATGATCAGATAGGAGAGGACACCAGAGCTCCAGCTGTCATCTTCCAAATGGATATTTTTATCCATTGCACACAACAGGAAGCCTTTTCTTGGCCATGTAACAGCGCCTAGGTAGTCTGAGAGGGCTGGGAGAGCGGGCGGGAGGTGCCATCCAGTCAGGGCATGAAGGAATGGAGGAATTTCCTGGGAGAGGCAGGCCTCTTCCAGTTTACAGCTCACTGTCTGGAATTCAGTCTTATTCTAAAACTCTAGCAGCAAGAGAGGCTGGGATACATGGTTTTTCTTTAGTTCTGCTGTGTGTCTAGAGAAGAGCAAATAGGTTTGGTGATGGCCAGTGGTGTTTGCAGTATTATCACTCTGCAGATTTCTTTACCTCTTCCTCATTTCGGGGTCCCTGTTTCCTGATTTCCGTGCCCTGTTTTCTTGGTTTAATCCTCTGTATTGATGACATGGAGCACATCAGGATCTTCCTAGGAGACACTCTGTCGAAGGCAAAACTTCTGAGATGTTTTACACCTGAGAATGTTTTTCTTCTGTTTTATATCAGATAGGTGGTTTTTCCGAATGTAGAGTTCCAAGAAGTTATTTTACTTCAGAATTTTGAAGGCCTGCTCACCACTCTACCCACTGGGAAGTCTGTGTGATCATAAATCTTGATACCATAAAGGTGACTTTTTTTTTCTCTTGATACTTGGAATTTTGAAATTTCTAAGATGCTCTGGTTCCAGTCATTTCATTTCTAATTTCTTTTGTGTGGGGAACTCAGTGGTCTTTTCTTCCTAGGTGATCCTCCTTTAGCTCTTGGAATTTTTGTTAGTCACCAGTGAAGTCAATTCTCAAGTCCCTGAACATCTCATCTCAGGCTGTGAGAGGTCACCTTCTGTTGGTGGGGGCTTCTAAGAGCCTGTTGGCTGTCATGAATTGTTTATATAAAAATTTTCTGATGTAATAAAAAGCGCCAACAACCAAAAGTCTGATTTCATGAAATACTATAAGGTCTTCGATTTGTCTTCCTTTCTTCTCTCTATCTAAAACTTCTAAGGCTCCATTTCATCTAATCTGTTATCATTTTGATGATAGGATGCCTCATTGCTGTATCTATTACCAAGACAAACAGACTGACTAGCTGCAAATAATGTTTTCTTAGCACACATGATTAATTTTATATTCATTTAAGAATATGCTTAGACTTAATTATGTATAAAATTAATCATCTTTCCTACGAATGTATAAAAGGAAGCACTTTAGTATATTTAGTTTATGTCTTAGTATATAAACTAGATGAGATATTCTAAAAACTTATTCATATTCAGAATTTAAAAATTCACATTCAGAATACATCTCTTCAATTCCAGGACGTTACCATCTGTGTTTACCCACGCAGTACCACTTTTTGTGCTGGCGATAGAGGAGATGCCTATCGATTATGTTGATCAGGCTCACTTTGTGCTCCTGCTTCGGGGGTGTGACGAGTTTATTTCATCCCCACCGCTCCTTCCTGTTCCTCATGAGCATGCGACTTCAAGGTGCTGGGAGACTCTTCACTCTTGTCTTCTGCATTTTCTTCTAAGCAAATGAATGAGCAGGTCACAGCCTTGGATACATTTCTGCCCCTCTGAGAGCCATTGTAAAACTCTGTGTTTTGTAAGATCCATCCTAATTTCAGAGCTGTAGTAACAGGGAGATACCCACGATACTTAGGTGTCAAAATATCTGACTAATTCTCTAGAAATGTGTTATCTTTTTAAAACCAAGTTTCTTTATTTTCTGTCGTGTACCTCGGTTGCAAGGTAAAGAAGAATTTGAATTTTCTCAAAGTGAAATAGAAATGCCAATGTTTCCCGGGACTCCTCTCCCCCTGAAAGTGGCACATATGCCCAGGACTCACCTGTGCCAGGCAGTGAGGCGACATAAGGAGTCCCACATTATTGAGTCAGGCATTCCCTGTGCGGGGCCCCCGGGAACCGTGCCCGGAAGCCGCAGGAAACATTTGCAGCTGTCTTTCTGTCCAGACTCACAATCATCATGTGTGCAGATTTGTGACTTGATTTTTTTCCACTCAAAGTTGGTTAAGAAATGTAGATTTCTACTATCTTTCTGAAGTACCACATATTATTCTACTGAATAAATATATCATGCTTTATCGAAGGCACTCTCAGTGCACGTTCAGGTTGCTGTGTTTAACGTTTGCATTTTACCAGCGCTTCAGCTATTACCCTAATACTAGAGTCTGGGTTTGCCTAGAGAAGGCTGCATGCACTGTGGAAGCTGTTTGGCACCAAACTTTCTTCTTAAAAGATTATATCACTTTTTATTGCCATTAAAATGATCGCTTTTTTACTTCCCTTTAATTCTGGGTTTTGTGAGCCTTTGGTCAGTGTGAAAAGAGGCAAATGATTTCTCTGCTGTCTGATGCCTTCAGGGAGTCTGCAAAGCTTGTTAACGTGAGCACTGTCCTTTGTAGGAAGACAGTGAACCCCTGACAGCTGGAGCCACCTATGGGTGGGTGACAGTGGAGAATTCTCGGCTGGTAGGGGACGCGTAGTTATCCTGTGGAGTTCTGGGAGCTCCAGAGGTCGGGGGTTCAGGCCCTTTAGTCTTCGCAGACACCCTTTGGTTGCCTTCCCTAAGTGGCTGGAAGCCTCCCTGTTACCGGATTGCAGCTATTGCTTGCTTGGACCCCAGAGTCTGTGTCACTCAGAGCTGCAGCGCCCACATCAGGAGGTCCTCGTCCAGCCCCCCCCACTAGGTAGCCAGGGCCAGTGCCCAGCTGAAGCTGCGAGTCAGCAGAGGCTCCAGGGAGGCCCCCCAGCTGTGGGAGCACACAGATGTTCGAGGGTGAATGCTGTGGGGCAGAGTGAGGGAGCAATGACTGTAAATAATCGTCCAGACAGGAAAGGATGAGCGGACAGGTTAGACAGCTGGCCGAGGTCACACTGAATTGGGAGTGTGCCTTGAGTGTGAATTTTGTGAGTTTGCCTTTTACCTTACTGACTATCGGGGACACCTGAATATTTTGGAAACGTGAGATGGTGAGACCCAATAGGTGAGGGCTGGGTGGTGGTGGGAATAGATGCGGGTGATACAGAAGGTCTTATTCTCCCACCCCGTGGTTAATAGAGATGGTTTTATTTCATCCCTCCCCGCCTTCTCAGTTGTGGCTGATGTGAGTTGAGAGCTCCGGAATCAGCCGACCATTTCCAGCTCAGGGTGGTTTTTCTTCTTTACTTCCCAGAAAATCAATTTACGAAGTATCTCTGTTTCTAACAGACAGGCGAGGCCTTCAGAATATGGATAGCTTGTAAATGAAAGTGAAATTGTTTTTGAACATGCTACGTGGTATGTGGGTAGATAGTTGGCATCTAAAATTGCAAAACGGATTAGAAAGTGCAGCAGCGACACCCTGCAGCCTGCAGGCGGGCCCTAAGAGCTTTGGCTTTGCCAAATGGCAGCAAATGTGTAATTTCAGATGGGGACTGCGCTCATTAAGTCATTGAGACCAGCAAAGTTACATGTGTTCTCTTTCATTTGTGTACGGACGTATCTTTCACATTCAAAATATAGACTAAATGAAGAGATCTAAGCATTTGCCTTTGTTTGATTGGAACATTATCCTAAGCACAAGGAGTGAGATATTTTAAAAGGTCTTAACATTAGTAGACTGATTGCTTTTGTTGAAGTTTAAAATGTTCTTTTTCAAACAGCATTTATTACACTGTTAAATATAATCTGTTTTGGCTAAGAAGTTGAGTCCCAAATAAGTGAGTTCACTGCTGGTGTTACTGTCTGATGCAGTGATGTTCAGAGGTGGTCATAAAACCTCCTTGAAGACCATTGTGAAACCAGGAAGGTAAATATCTTGGGGCAAGTCACATGTGGTGCTCGCTTCATTTCTTATTGTGGGAGTTCTGTTCATTGTGCCTACAGCACAGTTGAGTTTGTAGTTCAGAAATTCCATTTTGATTCTTCTGGTAGCTGCTGCCAAGGTTCCGTCCTCTCCCTCAGCCTAGATAAGTCACAGTGACATTACCGGGCTGGCAGGAGGGTGCTGGCAGGAGCTGGTGGCCATGGGACCGGAAGGAGGAGAGAAAACTTTGCTTCTTCATGGTCACGTGGCTTCTCCAGTGTCCAGGCTTCCAGGATGCCTTGGTCCCTGCTTCTCGCTCTGGAAGAGGCATTGTCTCCCTCTACTTATGCAACAGGAGTATCTTTAAAAAGACTTACTGGGAACAGAAGCTGCCTAGTGAATTGTCCTGTGTTTGGCAGTAACCCGATCGCTATCGACTAGCTGCCAATGACCCTCTTCCCACTTCTGTCAAGTTGTGACAACCAAAGGCACCTCCAGACAGTGCCCGTGCCTGTTCTGGGGGAGGAAGTCACCTGAGGGTGAGAACGCTGACCCACATGATGTCATCGTGTCCCAGGAGCACCCTGTGAGCTCATGTCATTGTGCTTTAATTTACACAGAAGTAATAATTTGCTGAGGGTCACATTGCTAAGAGGTGTTGTCTTTAGAGCTCAAACTCAAGGGGATGACTTTGGATTCATTTTTAATGTATGTCATGGGCTATATCCTGTCTTCAGACTCAACAGGAGAGTTCTGGAAGGCTTGGACCATGTCAGATTCATTCTGTCTCTCTCTCTCTCTATCTCTCTCTCTCTCTCTGCCCCTCTCTGTCTCTCTCTCCCTCTACTACACTGACATTGTGTTTTAATTTACACAGAAAAGGATTTAATATCCAGCAGCTGTTTATTAAGCCAGTGACATATAGGTCATATTTAAATAAGGGTCTTTTAAACAAAATGTAGTTTAAGTGCAGTAATTAAGAATACGGCTTTTACAATTAGAGATATGACAGGTTTATGCTTTGTCCTTGCCATTTACTTATTATGGAGTCCTGGAGAAACTTTCGATTGCTTTCAGCTTTGCTGTTCTTAATCTGCTTGGCACTAATAATCCCTCCCATGGGGATTGTCAGGCATTCATAAGTTAAGCTACAGAAGCCTCCTAGCATAGTATATGACACAAGATTAAAATATGAATACTTAATATTAATAATAAATTGGCCTGGTTTTCCCTTTATGAGACTATTGGATACACTTTCATCTCAATCAAGTTAGAAAAATATTTCCTGTTGTCTACTTGTTATAACTTTAAAGTTGCTGTTTATTTAGATTAAATTAAAATGCATTAAGTAAAAAAAGCCAAACAGGGCCAGGGATTTAGCTCAGAGGCATAAGTGCCTGCCTGGCAAGTGTGAAGTCATGACTTTGATCCCTGGTACAAAAACAAACAAAGAAACAAACAAACAGTGATAAATGAGGAAAGTGGAGGCAAAAGTAAAGCAGAACAAACATGTTTCCTCCCAGTGTTAACCCCTTGGTGGCTGGGGCTGGGCTTCCGCTGGCCTTGAGAGCAGCTTGCTGACCTGGCCTGATCTCAGCTCTCAGCCTTCTGCTGTTTGGCATCTCCTGCTTCCTTCCCCAAGGTCTGACCTTTCCTTGCGTTTCCTCTGACTCATTTCTGGGCTCTGCTCTTGGCTTCAGCTTTGGTTGTGTCACTGATTTCCTAGGTTCCTCCCGGGTCTTCCCTAGGGAAGTAACCGGCCTAATCTTGCTTCTCCACTTGATTTGGTTCCTTAGGGTGCAGCGCCCGTCAGCCCCTGACATTCTTGAGATTCACTAATGGCTCAAAAACAACATTTTTTTTTCACCTTTTCCTGTTCTTTCTTGGCTTGGGTCGACCTGGATGGATCCCTTCCAAAAATACCGGGTCGTAATTGTGCGGTCAGTGATGTAAAATACCACACACACTGCTGAGACGACAAACCTGAGGAACTGACTCATAAAGGGAAGAGGTCGCCTAGCTAATAGCTCTGGAGGTCCACTCCAAGGTTAGTGGCCTCATTGCTTGGGTCTTTGGTGAGGGTTCCAGATAGCAATGGCACAGAGAGCGTGTCAGAGAAAGTCACTCACATCCTCCGTGGGGAGGCAGGGAATGACAAAGACCAGGGCTTGAGAGTCCCCTTCCAGGCCATTACTGCCATGACCCAAAGACCTCCTAGGACTGTAGAGACCCTTTCCCACCCTTGTTGGGGGCCAGGAAGGGTTGTGTTTGCAATCCCATGGAGAAGCTATTGGAATTCTAGTGAGTTAATTCCAATCCACCACTTCCAGGGCAACCAAGGGCAAGAATAAAGACATAGAGACCTAGAAACAGTTGTGGGGAGCGGAGAGTCCTAAATCCAACCAAGATGGGGTTCACTAGAGCAAAGGCCATGACTGAGGGCCCAACTGGATTTTATTAATTCTCCATGAGGGGAGTGGCTTGGGGCTGAGTGACAGTGAGAGTGGCAGGAACTACATGACCACTGTGAGCTGGGCAGGAGGAGGTCTGAGATCACCTCTGCAAAAGGCAAGAAACGCAGAGAGCGATCTGTGCAACACAGCAGAGGTCGGTGCTTCAGCTCTGATACATGGTCCCGTCTGCCCTGGGAAGTCGCTGCCTCTTTCTCCAGGCTCAGTCCCAGCCCACAGCGTGGAACACGGCTTTCCACGTATCTGGGGGTCCCTGGGCGGGGTACCACTGACCTGCTGCCTTGCTCCAGGGGTGACACATCAGCCCCACAGCCAGCCCAGTCCACACTGTTTAGAGCCCACTGAAGGGACAGAGAAACAGCCCGGCCAGCTCTGCACAGATCAGTACAAGGCGACAGGGCCAGGTTTATTCAGGATGGAGATGGCTGCTCTTCTTTTTGAGAAGAGTGTCTGGATGATTCCTCACATAGGACTTCCTTCCAGAAGGCTCTGCTGCTTCCCAGTAGCAACATGCTGGGAACCAAGCTTTTAACAATGGGCTTCTGGGACACCATGCAAACCACAGCAGTTTCCAAACTAACAAGAAATGCTTGTTTCATATTTAGACAGGAAGGCTGGGATGCACATGAGGAGCCAGCCAGTCAATATACATTTCACATCTTGCTTGGGAAATGTAGCTTCATTTATCCAGTTAATTGGTTAGGGCAGGCTATCATAATTGCCATTTAGATAGGAGATGTATAGGGAGAAAGAAGTCAATAATAATATTGAAGTTAGTGTTTTAATTTAATTGAATGGTTTTTTGTTGCCCTTGACTAAAGAAAGAACAGAAAGTAGGTACAATACAATTTTGGATAGAGAGATGGTATGTTGAGTTTTAAACGTATGTTTGTGCAATGTAAAATTACAATATCTGAAAAGTCTTGAAAAGTGATTCCAGAATTCCTAAGGTCAGATGAGAGAAACCAGATGTAAACCCTGTAGAGAGCCTGTATTTCCATTGTGGATCTATATAAATCACATGCAAAACTGTATTCAAAATGTTGTATATTAGCATAATTCTGCTGAGAATTGAGCTCTCCATAATTTTAAAGAATTACTACTATAGATAGTAATTAAAACCAGAGGACAAATTAACAAGAATTATAGTTTATGAGACAAAAGAAGAAAGTGAATCAAAGAGAATTTCAGGCTGTGTTTTTTTTTTTTTTTTTTTTTTTTGACAAGAATGCAACTGCACGAAAGAGAAATTTTTCTGGAAGACACATACTTAGAAATACTGAATTTGAGTTGGGACAGACCACTGGCACATTGGGAGGCTTTCGTGTCCTGCAGACAGGGTGAGAGGTCTGTAATGGTGACGTGTTGTCTTCTGTGGTGTGATGCTATCAGAAGCCCTGAGCAGAGGTGAGCGTTAAGCAGAAGACTAGAGAATCATGAAGCCTGCCCAGTTCAGTGCTCTGGGCCTCACTCAGAGTGCAGAGCCAGGTGAACAGAACAGCTGGGGCATCCAGGCCTGGTGACGGCGGCCACTCTGAATGACTGCAGCATTTTGCTTGCCAGAGCCTTGCATGAGGCAGCAGCTGCTGCTGGAAACACGCAGGGAGGGATCAGCCCTCTGTCCCTCTCGTTTGCCAGACTGTCGGTCTCTAAATCTTTGCGTCCTCACCTTCATAGTGACCCATCTTTAAAACAGATAGTGATTGTACAGACGTGTGCACAGCTATCAAGATGACAGGAGTGCGAAGTTTTAAAACCTGCAATAAATTGATAAAAACATGAATTGGAAGATACATTTCTAGAGCCAGTGGGTTCTTTTGTGTACTTTTGGCAATTTAAATAGTATTTATGGAAGTCTTGATTATTTACAACAAATGATATTCATGTATAATGTACAGTCTGACAAACGTATTCAATTGCAGAGTCACAGCAGAGATGCCACCTCCAGTCCTTTCCTGTAGCTGCTTTGTTCTGACCTCCATCCCTCCAGCCCTGGACAAACACAGCTCTACTTTCTTATAATGTGGATTAGTTCTCAGACCTGAGAATTTATATAAATGGAACTATATAATATGTATTCACTTTGTCTTTGTTTCTAAAACTTTAATGCCTTTTCTTTTTATTGCTATACATATATATCACAACTTGTTTATCTACTTACCTGTTGGTTGGCACTTAGGTTGATGTAGCTATTACAACTACATGCATTTCTGTGTGAGTCTCAGTGTGAACATATGTATTCATTGTTTTGGGTAAATACATCATAAAAATTAGTAATGCGATAGTTATTCCAGGCAATCAGAAAGTATATGGTTATATGAAAGTTATTGCATTTCACAGAGATAATCCTTTAATTCATTCTTTGGTTGAGCAAACAGACTTTGTGAGCCCAAGTTAGATATTGCATCTCTGCTTTTGCAGAAATTTAATTTAGGAAGTACCACTTTGGAAGCCATTGACTCCATGACTAAGTTGGTGTTTCAGGTCACAGGAGGACATAATTATTTATCAAATATTGGACCAGTTTTGGAGAAGAAACTGAACATTGTTGATTCTGTAAATCATGAAGGAGTACAACCAAAGTTTAAATTCAAACTGAGATAAAATGCAACATGGTACCCAGCACTGGGTGGGGGGCAGTAGGAGGAAAGTGGGTGATGTATTTATGGGATTCTTATTATCTTCATGCTTTTCTGTAAATCTGAAATGATTCAAAAACAAGGTTTTAAAATAAAAAGATTGTTGAGACCCTAAATGTGTAATTAAGAATTTCTGATCATTTAATTAATCATAAATCTAAAAACAATCTGACCAAAACATTCAATGGGTATCTGATAATAATATATCCTTATTAAATACACTTAAAGTCAATAATAAAAATGCTAATCCTTTGAAAGAAAAATGAGCTAAGAACATAAAGGCAAACAGTAAAATAATTTAGAAATATCACAGTGAAAGAAAGTAATTTACCTGCCTGTTTCTACAAAGAAATATTTAGCTAGATTAACACATTGGCTAATTTTCACATTTTGCAATCCGTTGTAATTGGGGAAGGTTTACTCATCTGATTTTAAGAATTTGAAAGGCAAGAAAATCCAACATGGATAGCTCAGTTCTTTTTCTTTTTTGCTTTTCCTTTGGATGAATCTCTGCAACTTCTCCAGTTTTAGAAAACCTTTGGGAGTCTCACTTGGTATCAAAACTCAAGTATTCTTTCATGATTCATCTAAAGAGTCAGAAACTACTTTTTGATTAATTCAGTTCCTTCTACTTTTAATGATTATTAATGCATTGTAGGAGTGCATATGCATGCCAGAGAGAGACAGAGACAGAGACAGAGACAGAGAGAGACAAGGAGAAAGAGAGGAAAGTGTGATTATCTCAAATCCTAACAGCTAATAAACATTGAGAACATATGACTTCTTTACAGTAATTAAAAAATTCAGCAAGGATGTACAGTTTTTCTGCTACTAAATTTATGAAGTCAGCTCAGCTTTCCAAAGGCAAGGTAGCCAGTATTAAAGAAATATAGTGAAAGGGCTTTTATAACTGGGTAGGAACACCAATTGGTAGAGTTTTCTTAAAAGGCAAATTCCCTGCTTGTATCAATAACCATAAAATGGTCCAAATTCAGTTTCAATTTTGTGATAAATCAAAGGTAGGAATCAAAGATGTCTCACAATGAATTATAAACAAGAATGTTAATCACAGTGCTATTTGTAATGGGCCTGGGTGGGAAATAGCTTTATTGTATAATATGAGCATAGTATGCTACTTATGATTAAAGCCATGAAAAGAATTTTTGAAGTGCACTTATCACATTGAGGGAACTAATATGATCCAGCATTGATTAGATAAAAGCAAGGTATAATTCCATGTGTACAAAGTGATCCATTTCCTAAGTACCTCTCCCTGCAAAATGAGTTTGGTAGAAAACATTAGCTTCTAAAACTGTAATTTAGAAAAACAACTTTGTAGCATAGGAAAACCCGTCACAGCCCCAAAGCAAACACAGCCCACCGTAAAGCAGAATATGAAGCAGGGCCGTTCACATGTTCTGGGCTTTTCCCTGAGCTCCAAACCAGGAGCAAACGACAGCCCCATGTCTCCTGATCCTGCATCTGGGGTGAGAGGACCCGGGCAAGGGTCGTTATCATGCCTGCCACATCAGAGAATCAACCAGGAAGGTAAGGGGAGGGAAGGCAGTCCACCCTGCTGCCCGGGACGGAGTTATCTTCCTCCTCTTCCTGTGCTTTGGAAGAGAGAGGAGGTGGTGAGAAGGTGCTTTACACTTTTTTTTTTTTTTAATTTAAGAGGAAAAAGAGAAAAACACAAAACAAAACAAAGCAGTGTAAGGTTACACATAATACAGAACTACAAAAAAAAAAAAACATAACAGTAAGAAATCACCTGTTAATAGATTACATATTATCATCTTGGAAATAGTGCTTTACACTTAACTTTAAAGACTCCAAGCCAGCCTTAGTGTGGTGGTACACGATTGTGATCCCAGTGCTTTGGGAAGATGAGGCAGGAGGATCACAAGTTCAAGTCCTGCTTGGGCAGTTTAGCAACATGCTTTCTGAAAAGCAATGCAAAAGAGCTGGGATGCAGCTCAGTGGTAGAGTAGCCCTGGCTTAATTCATGGTGCCGTACATGCAAGAGAGTCGATGACAGGTCAGCTTTCATTGGTGCAGAATAGAGGAGCTTTAAATACAGTGTAGTCCTGAAACTTAAAAATGAAAGGATTGAGCTTTAACCATCAACGCAAGGCTGTTCTGTAATTCTAAGTGTACGTGCGTGTGTGCGTGCATGTGTGTGTGTGTGTGTGTGTTGTTGAGACATCCAGTATACTGGTGAATATGGGTTTTACTGTTTTTTCCTGGTGTCACATGTCCAGTTCCAGTCTCCCTCTGTTTATTTTTGCAGCTCTTACTGATGTGTCGACCTGGCTCTATACGCAGAGCTGTTTTCTGCTTTTATAGCCTTGTGTTTGCAAGCTGCATGCTGTGAATGAATGAAAGGGAAAGAAGTGCACAGGCCAGAATGAATGGTAGCGATCTTCAAGGAGCTGGATAACTTCTCACTCACAGCTTTGGTCTTCCTCGGACATTCAAAAGCAGATGTGTGTAACTTACATCACAATAATTACATTTAAAAATATGTTCATGAGCTAGTCACGGAAGCTGGGATCCTAGGTGCTGCTTGGTTTACACTGCCAGCGAACCCATAGACTGTGTTCATTCTCTAAAGTTTAACACCTCAGGAAAATGTTTCTCCAGATGAGCGTGGAAGCTCTTTCCAGAGGGACTCAGGGGCCTGCATCCATTCTCTGTCCCTGGTCCTGCTCCATCTCATGTCAGTGCCTCAGCAGCCTCCTGGCTGTCCTGCTCGACCTCCCCCGCCCTGGCTCGGCCTCCCGGGGAGGTCTCTGCAGTACAGCCCTGGCTGTGGTGTTTCCTTGCTTCAAATTCGTCAGCTGCTTCCCATGTCACAAACCCCAGCTCCCAGCTGTCGCGCTGTCGCTGCTCCGTGCTCAGCCTAAACCTCCCCCTCTGTGTCCGTGCTTTCCTGGATCTGAATCCTCTTCCCAGGCCTCAGCCTCTCCTCGTTAAATCCCTCTTCACTTCCCTGCGGACTGTGGTTTTGCTGTGCTTCTGTGGTGCCTTTCCGGCCCTTTGCCCTTCCCCCCTTCATTTTCCCCACTGTCTGCTTTGGAAAAAATGACTTTTCTTTTAATGAGCTCAGTTCTACCTGGCAGAGTAATCTGTCCCTTTCTGCTGTTTGCAATTCCATGTGCAGCGTGGTCATATTTTGATTTTTGTAAATGCATGTCTTCCCTGTAAATCGTAGGAGACCCTCAGAGGTCCCAGTCATGTCTCCTTCTGCTAGCTAAGCCCTTGTTATGGAGTAAATGCTTCATATTTATATGTATAGCTGCAAAGAACTTTAAATGCATTGCCTTTTACATTCCCTGCAACAAGCCTCCGAGGTGATGCACAGAAAAAAGAACTGAAACTTAGAGATGTTATATTTATTCTGTTGTTATTTGCTTAAAATCTGTCCCTTCCACCAGGTGGAAGCTCAGCAAAGCCTGCGATAATATGAGAAAAGAGGCTGGCATACACCAGGGGGAAAATCACCCATGCTTTTCAGTAGCTTCTGAGAGCTGTGGCGTGGCTTGGTCTCATTCATGCCAGGTGCTCTCTGTGAGTTGGGTGCGATGCTGCTCACACCGAGGTCTCACTCTTGGATCCATCTGACAGCACAGCCTCTTCGTGACAGTGCCATCTGTGACAGCAGAAGCAGCGGGGACATGGAACCACACAGTGGCTTTTGAACTTCTGCCTGGTTTTCATTGGCCAGTGCCAGCCCATGGCAGGGCCCTGGGAGAGTGGATGGGTGGCCTTGCCCCTGTCTGGGGAAGGCTCAGCAGGGATGAAAAACCAAATATCTGACAAACAACAGATCTGCCCCCGGGAACCCTGTTTTGTTGACCACTTCCCAGCCGGTACCCTTAGGCCTTATTACACTTCTGCTTTGTTTTCAAATGTTCTTTAAATTGCAGGGAAGTTAGCTGGTGTGACCATAAAAGACAGAAGAGCAAGAATGACCACAGAGATAGGATGAGGGCAGGAACATAGGTTCAGACAAATTATGATCAGAAAACAGAATCCACATGGCAAAGCATAAGAGACAACATGAAACATAGCCAGACAGAGATGGTCAAATTTGGTTGGCAGAAGTCT
Organism: Cavia porcellus; assembly: GCF_034190915.1. Taxonomy (NCBI): domain Eukaryota; kingdom Metazoa; phylum Chordata; class Mammalia; order Rodentia; family Caviidae; genus Cavia; species Cavia porcellus. Next base: position 162,875,107 of record NW_026947484.1, on the reverse strand, counting down.
GTGCTGTCAGACATTTTGGGAGCATGATGGCAGGAATAATTGAAGGATTTCAGATGTGACCAAACTCAAAATTTAGAAGTGATGGCATCAGTGTTTCTCTTTCAGGGCTTTCTGGGGTTGGGGACAGAGATGCAGGGAGGATCGGGCTTGCGTGTACAAAGAGGCTTTCATCCTACCTTGTACTCGGGGAGGCTGTGTCTCCATTTTCTCAGATGCACAGAAGGAAGGATGGGATTGATCTCTTGGGATCTTGGGAGCCTGAAACCAATCTCAGCAATGCACGGTAGAAAAAAAGTGCGGCTTCAAATGGTTAAGTTTCCCAGGCAATTTTGAGATTTGAGTGATCTTGTTTTGGGGTCAAAGTAAATATGAAATTGTAAAGATTCCTTGAATTGACAATCACTGACAAACTTAGACCACATGTGGTCAGAAATACATGTCAATGCAAGGTATTGAGTAGGATAATGTGAATTTCCTTAGGGAAAAGTCTAGAGGCAGAGAGCAAGAGCGTAAGTCTTCAGGGAGATGGATCAAGACTGTTTTCAAAGTTACTTTAACTCTTTGGATTTCAATTTGAATCCAGCCTCTGTTCCTTGATAGCAGTGGGTCTATGGGAAGGTTAATCACTTTGTCTCCTCCTTTTGTTATCTGTAAGGGGGATATAATATTTACTTTGACTTTTTTGATGAAGAATGCATATAAAATATTCAGCATTGATAGTAGCCCTGAAGGTGTACCACTAGAAGCAATTAAAATGGCAATTGCTCACCCATCCTTAGCTTTTAGGGAAGAGAAGGACAAGTGAGATTAGAAAGATTCAAATTTGATCAACCCTGATCTACTTTTTGAAACATTGTTAATCTTGCAATGTTAGCTTTCCATTGCTGTGACAAATGTTGAGATAAGTAAATTGGTTCATGGTTTCAGAGGGTATAGTCTTTGGTCAGTTGGACCTGTTGCCTTTGGGTCTCTGGCAAGGCTGACCATTATGGTGGAGAGAGTGTGGTGGGTCTGAGATGCTCCTCTTGTGCTGAGCCTGAAGCAAACAGGAGAGGGGAGTGGTGGTCCCAGTGCTGCCTTCAAGGCCCCACCCCAATGACCTAACTTCCTCCCGCTATACCTCAATTCCCAAAGATCCCTGCTCTTCCCAGTAGCTCCAAGAACTGGAGACTAAGCCTTCAGTAATGGGTCCTTGAGAGATGACTTGTGTTCTAGCTGATACAGTAAGTCAGGCTTAGATGCTGTGTGGAGGTCCCCAGAAGGGCAAAGTTCTTTCCCTTGAGCCTCAGAGTCCCATTAGATACTTCAGATCTTACTAAAAATTGTCATGTGCTCTGGTCATAATTTTGCAAAAGTTATATGGCTTGTCTGAATCCACCGAGGAGGGGACAGATGCTGTGTCTCTGCATGACTCCAGTTCACCGCAGCTTGGCCAGGCACAGTAGAGTACAGCTCACGCTGCCCCAGAAAGCTCACTGTACTGTGCCATTTATAAACAGCCAGCTTTCACTCTTGCTTAAGGTTGGAGGAGAGTAATTGCCATAGCAACTGCTACCCTCTTCAATTCAGAGGTGTGCAAGGGTCCCCCTTGATAGAAAGACTGGAGATTTGGGAGGTTCTAGTCTTCTTATGATTTATTCAAAGACTCTTCATTTTTAAAGCAATTTAATTCTCTTGTCACGTTTTCCTGGAAATTAGCATAGATGATGGTAATGCTTAGGACTCTCTGTTACCACTGAAGGAAATTTACTTTCTCTAGTCCTGGTCTCCAGGCAGTTGAAAGCTCTTTATCTTATTAAAACTAAATGGGAAATCGGCATCCCTATCTAGTTAGTAACCTTAAATATGTTTTGTCTGGATGTCTCCCTCATCCATTTCTCCTTCTGACTTCCTACTCTGGTTAATGATACCTGTTTAACTTTCTGCAAACATAAGCTCAGCATGGAGGGTTATACTCCTTATCCCACAATCTAAATTCATTGATCTGCCAATTTGGTCTGCCTGGTCCAGTGGTCCTCATTCCTGGCATGCATGACAGCCACCTGTGTGGTCTTTTAAAAGTGCTATTCTTTAAAGCCATCCATGGATACATTGGGTAGATCATCCATTCGTGTTGTGAAGCCAGCATTGCCATCAAAGCACCATGTGAAATAAAAAGATAAGATCTAATGCAGAGACTGTTTAGTTGTCACCCAGCCCACAAACTTGAGCATTAACCAGACAGCGCATGGCCCCTGTGGTCTCCTGGTCTATCGTTTCCTCCTCTTCCTTTCCAGTGGTCACCCTGTCTTAAATACTACACTCACCTCTCCATCAAATTTTGTTATGCATCTGTGCCTTCCTCACAGTAGATGGTCCAGTTTCATTGGCGCTTTGTGTAAATGTTTCAGGCCCTGGATGTCTGTGACATAGCTTTTATTCCTGTTATGTTGTTAATATTGAACATTCATCCCTGCTGTGCCAGCAGCCGAGGCTCATCATGTACTGCAGAATCCCACGAAAGACGATAGTGCAGTTCACTCACCCACTCCCTGAGGGATGATGCTTGGATTGTTTCCAGCGGTTATTTGGGGGCTGGGGAGAGGCTGGGTGCCCATGTTAAACTGCGTCTCTATGGCATGTTTCTAGGAATGGGATTGATTGTTGGATCGTATTTTTACTTTTCCATTTTCGACTGTGCAAAATAATGCTAATTACCATGATTATCTGCCAAGGTGGTTGTGTTAATTTTATTCTACAGTGTGAGAGTTGGTGCTGGTTCTCATCTCTATCGTCACGACTATTGCCTGCCGTGGTTTAGATGTCTGGGTCCCTGCAAAATTCACATGTTGGAATTCAGTCCCCAGGGGATAGCATTAAGAAGCAGGAGCTTTGCACCACCCAGCCTTGAGAACTGCTGAGAAATCAGTTTCTCTTATTGACCAGTTATTTAGCCTGTGGTATTTCTTTGTAGCAACATGGCCCCCGTCTTAGTGTCCAGTGTGCACGCCGGACGATGTGAAGTGGGGTCATACGGTGTTTTCAGCAGCTTACTACTGCTGGGCTGGCTACATCCCTGGCCCTTCGCACTGATTTTCGTGTGCATCTCCCGATAACTAATGAGGGGAATGTCTCTTCTTTTAGGTGTCTACCATTCTTGCTTCTCTGTGAAACTCTCATTCCTCCCTCTTGCTGTTGATCTGCAGTTTTAAAATTCTGCAGTTCTGAAGAGCAGCCCGGGGTAGGAGTGCTGGCCCTGTCTCCTCCATCTGTCCCTTCCTGGCTCTGGTCTTGTGTTGCTCTGGCCCTCAGCCTCTTAGGCTATCTCTTCACTTCTCATACTGTCTGATCCTTCATTCTCCTCACCATTGCAATCACACCAGATTCTTTTTCCTGCACCCCAATTCCGAGTGGTCATCCCCCTTCTTCAAAATGTCAGTGACTTCCTGTTTTCTGGAATTCAAGCCTGAGCCTCTTAAGTGTCTCTTCAGTCCCGTCTACCCGAATCCCTGACACTGAGATCTTCTGGTCTCTTCTCACACCCTCCCTCCTCCTGACCCTGACACTGTGCTACCTCCTTGTGGGCACTGCAGTGTCTTCCTTCCGTGCCTGCCCTCCCATAAACCCTTAGAGGTCGGAAGCAATCTCGCTTTCTTTCAGTCTTTTAAGCTGTTGTGATTGTCTATATTTCCCTTGTCCTCCTCACCACTTTCTACCTGGTAGTATCGTTGTTTCTGCCAGGCAGCGAGTCTAAGAAGCTACAATACTTTGTTCCTCCTGCCTCACTTCTGTGACTGTATATATGAGGTGAGCAAATCAAATTGCAGAGTGGAACTGGAACCCAAATGTGGGATTAATCTTTCTCCTTCCCACAAAACCAATGAACTCCTCAAAGCCAATAGCAGAATCTTCTAAGGCGCATGTGTTTTCCTAACTAGAATATTTTTCATTTGCTTGCTTATAGAGAGAAGAGGCTATAGGCTTTATAACTGTTGTGTAAGTAAACATAGTTAAAATCACATCATCAACTCTACCCTTAAGATATACTGAAAAAAATTCTTAGTGATAAAAATGGTAGATATTTTAGTGTGAGTTTGGGTAAAGAAAATAGTTTCATTCACTAGAATTAAATCTCTTGAATAAAATTAAGTAAGTAGTGCTGTTTATAAAAATATCAACAAGTCCCTATGCAAAATATTGATCAGTTATATGGATCTGTATAGGTATACTTCATATACCAGTGCATTCTCCTGTGTGCAAGATTCACAGCTGTTGGTATGGAATAGGCTTAGCTTACAGCAAGCCTCTCTGGGTGGTTTCTATGCTTTTGATGCTGAAAGTGACATTGTTGCAGCTTCTCCTGTGCAGGGAACAAGGAGGCTATCAGAGGCCAGGAAGAGCCAGGATTTCCCCAGACCACTGCAGTGGTTAGTTTGGGTGACTGCAAAGGTCCACTAGACCTAGGCAGTCTCTCACAGTTCTGTTGTGAAAGTCCCTGTCTTCTTCAGAGCAGTAGAAGACCTGCTTGGTGACACCAACTTATTTCTTAAGTTTTAAACACCAAAACCAGACAGACATATTACAGTATTCTCAGTAGATTTTTCTCAGTTAGCATAAAGAATTCAACAGTATATAAGTGCGAAAGTTACCCTGTTGACAAATGTTTAGAGCCAAGTGAAAACAAAGGTCCTTCCCTTAATTCACTCATATTTTCCCATTGTCTACATTTCCTTGGTGTTCACCAAGTGGCTAATGTGTGTTAGGCTCGGGCCACTCCCTAGTGACAGAAGGAGCTTCAGTTAAGAACTTTGGGGTTCAGTTGCAGTCACTGGTGAATTCCTCAGGACATACAGAAAGTAAGCAGATGGAGCTGTCCTCTCGAGGTGCTAGGGTGTGATTGTGAGGTGGAGGTTGCTCATGAGATCCTCGTAATCCTGTTGACATTTGAGGATTGGAAGGAAAAATTGGCGGGGGGGTTTTAGCTTAGTGGTGTAAGTACCTGCCTGCAGAGTGTGAGGCCGTGAGTCCAATCCCAGGTATAAAAAACAAAAAAACAGAAAACAAAAACACCCCACCAAAATGGAATAATCAGTCTATTTAGGGAGATTCTTACACAGATTTTGAGTTAGAGGATGAGACGTAGGAACTTGGGAGCTCTTGGGAACACAGTTGGTGTTTCCACTGAGGATAAGATTTCAGAAGAGAAGAAGAAGATCTGGAAGTTAAACAGCTGCTGTCTGTAAACTCGAATAAGAACTGAAATAGGTTTTGGCTGATGATAAAAAAACCATGATCTGCTTGTAAGAAGTGCACTTAATTGGGGTCTAACTAACTTGGTCAAGACTGATTAAAATGAAATGTGGATGTGGAAGGAGAATTGGGTCCAGCTAGACACCAGAATGTGTTTTCTATGAGTAGAGTGCAGGGAGGAGACCAGACTCGGAGTGCTGGTGGCATTCAGGGACTCACAGGAGAAACCAGAGAGGGAAAATGTCAGGGATGCTAGCGCTGCTCCAGATTCGAATCCACAGATCACAGCAGTCTGTGGAGCGCTGTGGGACTCTAACTCGGGGAGAGGGGGCATTCTTGAGTTCGTAACTATCATCGAGACTTGGTGGGACAGAAATAGAGGTGGAAACAATTTGGCTTCTGTAAATTTCAGTCACTGGTTTCCAACAGAATAAAGAGCGGTGATTGTGTGGGGAAAATCATAATTTCACGAGGAATGTCTAAAAACCTGATCGTGATTCCTGATGGAAATTATTAGGGTATGTGTGGACGGTAGAGCCTGAGAACAGGAATTGTAGAGCAGAAGTTACAGCTCCATTGTGTTTCACTTCTACTGCTGGGCACAGGAAGCACTGCCCTTCCCTGCCTCTTCTTTGAAGGTGACGTGACCATGGGGCATTTCTGTATTGTCTAAAAAGGAGCCAAGGGACTGAGTTACCCAGACCTGGTACATATTTGTGTTAGTGAGAAATAAATTTTTGCTGCATTGGACACTTACATTTTAAGGATAATTTGTTACCGTTGTATAACCAATCATATCTTCACTAATACAAAGATGCATGCATTAGAAAAATGATAGGTCGGTGGCAGCATAACATGTCATTGTGGAATGTGATTGCAACAAGGTTTTAAATATGAAAATGTTTTCTGGGGCACAAGATTCCAGAGACTGCCGAGACGTCAGGAGCTGTATTGTGTGGCAGCTCGGAGAGAAGCAGATGCCAGTGTGGCCCCTCTAACGGCCTCTCCACCCTCCTGTCAGCAGCCCAAGGCCTCTGAGGCCCTCGGGGCCCATCTGTAGGACTCACAAGGCTGAACAACCACAGCCACAGAAGATAGATTTTGTCTCAGTGGAAGCACTGTTTGCTAGGGAGAAAGGGCCAAACATGGGGTGAGATTTTCGGTAGTGAGGGGCGGCCGAGGAAGCGTTAAAGCGTTATTGGTCCGCTGACCATTTCTGCCTCGGTGTCGATTCTTAGGCCTCCTTGGTGAGTATTCTTTATCTTGTGGTCTACTTTCCCTTCCTTCGTGGAGCTGACTACTTGCTTTATATTAAAAACCCATCCATCATCTACGTATCAGTCAAGAAGTCTGCTGAACCAATTTTTAAATTGTCAGGTGTTTTTGGAGCCAGTTGTGAAGCACAGACATTATTGCAATTTTAAAATTATATAAAAAAGCCTTAGATACTAACTCTCAAAACTCATACCTGCTCATTACTTTGCTATGCTTCGCTGTTGTCTGTGCTCCTGAGCTTTTTTGCTTCGTGATTCCTGCATAGAAAACATCTAGCAACCACTGCTCCTCAGGTCTGCCCCAGCTTTGCTCCCAGCTGTCCCAGCTGTGGCTGGAAACAGCCGTGGCCCGGTATGTGCTCTGGGACACAGTGACATGCTGCATGGCAGCGCCTCGTTGGGCCCTTGCGGGCACCCTGTCCTTCTGTCTCTCTCTGCCTCTGGAAGATACAGACTTTGCTGTAGTCAGTGCAATTCTTGCTGCAGATGCTGTGATTACTTACAGAATAAATGAATGGCCCACTCACAATGAGGGCACCAGGAATTTTAAAAGAAGCAAGAAGAGAAGCCAGGGAGCGTGAAGGTGGTTTGCATGAGCTTGAAGCTCCCAAGTTTTCCTATGTGCTCGCTTTGGGTGGTGAAGAAGGTTAGTGCCTAGGAAATGGCTCTCACACCACTTATTTGCAAATAGAAGTGATCTCTGTTCAGGTTCTGCAGAGCGCTTCTCGGAGCAGTCCCTGAGTGACCCATTTGCCCCTGAAGAAAATGTGGCAGGTTTTCTTCTCTGGTGCTGTTCAGAAGGGTAAAGACATGAGATCTCAACCTAGAAAAAATCTTAATCCTCAAATCGTGATCTCAACAAACCTAAAGAAGAGCTAGGCTGGAGAAAACTCAGACTGTCTGACAGCCCAGAGTAGCTGAGGCCAGCTATGTGACCCTTGGGGAAGGCTGGCCATGCAGAAATGAAGGCAGATCGTGGCATCCATGAGAGGGGTTTCCGTGGAAAGGTCTCTTGTCTGAAGTGTGCTGGCCACTGTCAGGAAGCCATATTTTAGACGTGCTGTCTATGGACTGTACTGCTGTAGAGCAAGGCTCATTATAGAAACCTGTAGGCAGTTGTGAAGGCTGTTGATATGTTGATTTGTCTGTGGAAGTGGTTTTCAACAATGAAATATCAGATTCCACTAAAGATCTGGATTTCTGACTTCCCTTAAAAACAGGATATCTGATAACCCTGGGCCTGTATTATGAAGGCACAAGTTCCTGGAGCCTAGGAATGCTGCCCTTGGATAGGCCGCATCGTCCCTGTTATGACCGTCCCTCTAGGTCCTGCTGTCTGTACCTGGTCATCTCTGCATCATAAGGTTATTTGTCTGGTCCTCGATGCCACCGATACTGCTGCAAAGGCCCTTGCTCCATGGAAAGCTGATCACTTGCTGACAGAAGTTGCATACTGAGGCTGCGCATGGTGGCATACAGCTGGAATCCCATCAGAAATCCCTCAGCAGGGAGGGTTGTGAGTTTGAGTCCAGCCAGGGCTGTGGAGTGAGTTTGAGACTAGCCTGGACTGCATAGGAGGAGCCTGTTTCAAAAACAAATAAAACTTCCCTAATAAACAAAACTCAACTCCCCAAACTCAAATGTTACATTTGTTACTCAGCAGTCAGTCATGGTACTACACCATCCGGGTCTTACTTTCTTCTCAGCTTACAGTGAATAACTTTAACACCTATGTGATTCTCTAAGGGCTTCTGTTTCCAACTTTTTTAGTTCTTTTTTATTATTCCATCTCTCTCCATCTCTTCCTCCATTTCTACCTCCATCTCCACCTCCACCTCCACCTGCATCCCCATGTCCATGTAATCTAAAAGATTGTTGTTCTCTACGGTGTCTCTTAGAGCAGGATGTCTGCAGGGTCACTGGGGTAGCAAGGAAGTCTGAGGGAGAGACAGGGTCTAGGAAGCATGGATGCCCGTCCATTTCTGTTCTTCCTTTGGGTGAGGCCCCAAAGCAGTAAAACATGCTGATTGTGAAAGAGGATTTTAAACTCCAGGCAGACACTTCCCTTTTACTTATATCATTCTTTCCGAGTCAACATTGCACATAACATAAAGTGTTCAATTGCCCGAAATGTTCACTGTATACTTCTTAATCCTAAATGTACCAGCCAGCACCAGTCCTTTATCTGTAAGCTGCCATGGTGACAGATATCCTAGATACACACAGCTAAAGAACAATTTGCATTTTTCTTTATATATTGCACAAGATTCTCATTTATATAGAGGACAAAGTGCTCTAGATGCAAATGGGTAGCTTTTGAAATAGTATTTTTCAAACCTGGTTAACAAGAATAAAGATGCTGTCTCCAATGTACTAGCTACTGTAGTAACCTGTAAACCAGATTGTAAGTTAAAAAGCAGGCAAGTAAATTTCCGGGGATGTGATCTTGTCTTATGCAACTAATCCAGTATACTTCCATGGTATCCCCCACCTTTGGTTATAATACATTGTGATAAAAATAAAATTCATGTATTTTAGTTTTGCAGCTAGAAAAGATATGCGTAGTTATGTAAAAGGATTGTGTTTATCCTCTCAATTTCTTTTTGTTTTTGTTTTTCTGTTCAAATTAGAAATGTGTCTGTAGCCAGTAAAGCCTTCGGCTTGTTTATATGGAGTGCTTAAGGATTGATTTTGCTTTTGGAAACAGTTAAGATGTTTCACAAATACTTTTGTTATTTTGTATTCTAGATCATCAAAAATACATAGTGACAAGAAATTTAATTACCCATTGGTTGTGGAGGATGGTATTAGATTATGTGGAGATGAAAATGTAGCATAGGCATACTTTCAAGGTTTTACAAAGTGTCTAGCATAGAAAGTATTTGGGCTAGAAGGGTTTTCATTTTGTCCCCATTGTTCTACTCTCCTGTGGATCTGTCTGTGAATATATTCTATCCCCTTATGATGGGAACAGACGATGGTGACAAAACCCTGAGGGACAACTTGAGTTTGCCATGTTACCTAATTGTATGCCTTTATTTTCCTTTTCTTTTAATAAGAAAGGCAGAAAATTTTTTTTCTGTGTCTCTGTGCATTAAGAAAGACTCCTTTAGTGCTAATCATCCCTGCTGATCAATGAGATCTTGGATTTTTGCTGCTTAAAAATGACAAATGCAAGGAAAGGTTTTTGTGGCCTCAAAAGGCACTTAGAATCTAATAACTGTTTCGTATAATTTCATTGTGTTGGAAGGTGAACTTAGGTTGTACCAAGGAAAATAATTTATTTCTTAAAAGTAGTTGGAACTCCTGGCTTCTGTAGTGGGTGTATGTGAGATACAGAAATTCATTCTGTATTCTTTAGGACTTGAAACTATGTACCCTTAACAGATGACGTAACTACCTCTATATTATTTATTTTCAACTTTCCAGGAATAGATCGTGTTCTTTTATTAAATGTGTAGTGTGCTGTAATGTTACTATAGAAAAAAATAAAAGGGATAAACCAAATTAATGTAGTATGTTTAAATTATAAGACATGATTTAAAAAGAGGGTACCTATAATTATAGATAGTTATGCCATGAAATTTAACTATATCTGGTCAGTTACATTGTTCCTCAACAACTATGGTAGGCAGCATGGCTTAAATATACAAATATATGTATATTTGTGTAGACCCGTCTCTTGCTCTCTGTGTAAATATACATAGGCTTATCTGCATACACATATATATATATATTATATGTAATAACAGTCAGCATGGAAATGTTGTAATAGGTATTAGAAGCAAAGGAATGTAAGTTTCTTGAAAGATAGATTAGATAAAGAAAAAATATTCCCTGTAATACATTTTAAGGGAATAGATTAATAAAAATAAAAGATTAAAGAAAACCACACGGTTGTGTTAATTAAATTTGATTCACAAAATAACACCACATTGGCTTTAAAAATATTTTAAGACCTTAAAAATCGTCCCAACTTTTATAATAACCTCTTAAGAGTTTAGTTGGTCTGTCTTTAGCATTCTTCAATATTATGATAAACGTTAATGATCCTAAAAACCAAAGTAGCAGATTGGTGATTCACTCTGGCAAAATAGAAATAACAGTGAAAAAATATTCATAGAAAACTCGAGCTATTTAAGGCCCGAGCCACCTCTGCAACTGTTCAGCAGATGCCTAGGAGTTAGCTACTAGGTTCTGTGCTGGGCCCTGCAGAGCGGGGCACACTTCCTGTCTCCAGGGACAGGTAAGTGGCTGGTTTTGTGACTCGCATGTGATTTGTTCGTTCGTCTCTGTGCTTTCAGTGCCCAGCATAGGGTTGAACACAGGAAAGGCAATCGATGATTCCCTTGTCATACTGAATAAAATATTTGTCGCTAGCATGGAAAACAGGTTTTAGAATTACTGTGTCGTGTCATGTTCAGTTCCTTAGGAACTGTGCAAAGGGAAGAGAATAGAGATATTGGATCTCCTGCACTTGCTAGAATGCAAATTATTTAACAATATTGCAAGGAAGTGATGGCGTTTGGAATTTATGGAGTTAAATATTTCTATTTATGTGTAACTTAATATAATGGCAAGAGCAAAGTCTGGGGCTGTAATACCTGTAGGGTCACAGATGAGCAGCTGCCACTTCCGAGCCTGCGATCTCTCCATCTTCAACACGCAGCTGATGACCTCCAGAGAGTGGCCCTCCAAGCCACTTCGAGAGTGTGCAAGGCGCTGAGGGTGTGGAGAGCACAGTCTTACCCTTGGAGAGGATCCGGGCTTCGGCAGATTCAGTAGGCTTTACCAAAGTCTGTACTTCCATCTCCAAGTTTAACTTCTGGGTTAAAAGATCCAGAGTTTATTTTACTTTGAAGAACATTTTTAGAGTGACATGCAAAGATTTAATCAGTAGATTAAAATTAGGAAAAACCCTTTTCAACTTGTTATTATCCAAGAGAAATGTTGTTTTGGGTGTTTCCAATGCTCTTCTCCAATAGAATAACCCTTAACAGTTAACTGGGCGCTAACCATGGCATTTCTGAACTGTATTGCAGACAGAAATAGTGAAAGATAAACCGATATTTTTCTACTAAGAGCCCACTGTCAGCCTAGTCTTTCCTTGATTGTAGTTGTAGAGATGAATCTTAAACCATGGAAAAATTAGAAGGAAGTTGTAATTAAAACTATGCTGGCATTACTTTAAATAGGTTATTTGTAATAGACATCATTTACTAAATTACTGCCATTTTCAAGGTGTAGCTCAAATACGTTCATGCAAGCATTTATTGAGCTCTGTACCACACACAAAGATATACTAATAAAACCCGGGTGTGGTGGAACATGCTTGCCCTCCCAACACTAAGGAGGCTGAGGCAGGAGGATCATGGTTTGAAGCCAGCCTGGGCTACATGGTGAGTTCAAGGCCAGCCTGAACCACAAGGTGAGGCCCTGTCTAAAAAGCAAGCAAGCAAACAAACAAACAAAAAAACTACGTAAAATATTTACATATATGTGTATGTGTGTGTACTAATAATTTGAGGTCTTTCAACATTCAGAACTGTCTTAGGATAGGAAATGGATGCAGAAACACATAATCATAGTATTATGATTGAGGATTTCAGTGAAGAAATGGAAAGCTTGCCTGGGAAAACAGAATCTAAGTCACTGAAAGGTTACTGACTTTGTTCCTTCTCTTGCTGCTCTCAAGTCTAATTGAGAAAAAAATATGCAAACACTAGGAGCCGTAGGGCAGATTCTGGTAGCATCCTTGTCACCCCTTGGTCTCCAGGGTAGGACAGTTTCCAACAGCAGCGAGAGGGAACATGAGGGGCAGCAGCTCAAGGCCTTGTGGGACCCAGGAGGTGAATCAGACAGCGGGGAGTGGGCAGGGGCAGCAGTGGGGCAGCTTCCTGGCACAGCCCAGGGTGCAGGTAAAGGAGGAGCCAGGCATTGAGAGCCGGTCTGGGCCCCTGCCAGGGAGAGGTGGGTGGAACTGTGCTCTCCGCAGCTCAGGGCACCTGTGATGGGTGGAAATGGGTGACAGGGACAGAGTGAGGAGCCCTGCCCCTACCAGCAGTGTGAGAGCTAGAGAGAGACTGGAGAGACGGGCACAGTGGAACACAGTGGAGGGGACACATTTCTGTGCATCGCAGACGGACGCAGCAGTGGGACTTCATGGAGGGGAAGACTAGAGGTGAGGAGGAGTGACAGGAAGGGGAGAGGCAGGCACCTTGTTATTTCCTTCTTGTCACTGGGAAGATGATCTTGGCAGTAACAGGGAAGTCTGAGGGATGAAGGTTTGCAGAAGGAGCAGGGTTGTGGGCTCAGCTGGGGAACAGTCATGTAAAGTTGGGAGCTGGGAGCAGGGAGGGGGGTGTGGGAAGTGTCAGCTGGAATTGGCTCCGCAGGGAGGAAAGGTCTGGATCTCCTGGGGTCAGGGAGGAGGAGATTCCAGGCTTTGCAAAACACAACCCAAACTGTCATTTAATTTAGCATGTATCTATGGAGTGTTGCTGGATTTTGAAGTTCTGCAGAGTTCAGCTGACTTCTTACCCCAAGCTGTTGTCTGCCCTTGGCAAGTGTTTTTGGTGCGTAAAGGAAGACATAGTCTTTGCCAAGGATCACGCAGAAGCCTGAGAACAGCAGTAGAGAAGCGTAAGCTCCTGCCCTCCAAGAGCCCCAGTCAAGCAGAAGGCTGTGCTGTGGGGAGAGCTGTTTGCGAAGTGCAGAGGTCTCTGCAGAAAGGCAAGGTGGCAGCTGGAGGAGGAGGAGCTGAGCTCATGCCAGGCAGACGGCGGCGCTGAGGAGGGAGGTGCAGACAGAGGGCGGTGCACTGCCTGTGCGTGAGCATTTGGAAGTGTGTAGGGCCTTGAGGAAATTTAAATTTCACTGTGTATGTGGAAGTGGAGAGGGGAGAGCTGAGACTGGAAATGCACCTTTAATAAAAGAACTTATCTATCCACTAAGGCACGGTGACCTATTCTGAAGGTTTACGAAGTGAAGAAGTGATGTGAAAGTTACGCTGTCAGGCACAGATGCCACAAGTTAGATTCACAAGGCCCATTTTTTTCTACAATGGGGAGCATCCTCATGCTCCTTAGGAAGGCCCTGAAAATCCCTGAGGAGGATATTTAAAAAGATACATTTGCTGGCATCCTCCTGTCATTTGGTTCACCCTTTAAGACCTAGTTACCCTAATTCCCACGTGGAAAACTGTCCTTTTGTAAGATATGTGCTTCAAAAAGTACTGTTAATGTTTACCAAAATAAATGTGTTTTAAAATTTAAATAACACTGTGCTGTGTATTCCCCTCAGAATTTCCCCCTGGCTCCACACACTGGTCCCACTGTCCTGCCACGTCCTGCAGCAGCTCTGGAGAGCTCTCTCCTGAGGGTCTCTATGGCGCTGTCTTGACTGCCCTGATGTCTTGAATCCTTTCAAAATATTTCCCTTTCATGGTCATTTTGACTTTGGTGGGGAGCCGAAAGTCACACGGTGCCAGGTCCAGTGAATAAAGAGGAGGAGATTTAATGGCAATATATCTTTTACTGTATAATTTTTAAATTTTTAATTTAAAACATTCACCTTATAATCTGTTATGAGACTGTGAAAATTTTTCCCTACTAAAGCTGTGGGGGGTTGTGAGTAGCCTCTCATGTTATTAGTTAAAAAAATAAACAGTATTCAAATATCTGCAGCTTTTCTATGTCCTGTGTACACGTAGTGTTCAGTAGGTTATGCATTTACATGAAAAAGCTTAAGGGTAAAAGTTTCTAAGTGTGTACATACATTTAATCAGTTTCTTGGATTATGTTTAAACCAGTAGATGTTGAAAGACAGGACATATATTTTTAACAAGTCTGCTGTTTCCCTACATTTGCAAATAAGAAATTTTGTACTCAAACATATCATTCTTCCAATTTTTTTAAAAATAAAGATCTACTTTTTAAAAAGCTGTAATTTAAAATTTTCTTTTGGTTAAATATAATTGTGCTAAAAACGACATATCTCTACATATGCTCGCTTGGTAACGTTGACTGTGACTTGCCTTTTTCTGGGCTGTGACATAAGTGGGAATGGAACACTTACAGGCTTTTACCGTGTAAGGCTTGGGTGAGTGGATGCTTAGTGTTTTTTCTGCTTGTTTTTTAAAGTTTCAGGTAGTTGAGGCCTCCCTCCCCCGCACCCCGTTTTCATTTTCTGTTTGGCCTTGAGAGAAACTAGCTGCATTTATCTCAAACATTCTTTGTCCACATCTTCAATATAGAATCGTAATACTTGGCAGCCCCACAGTGCCCGCACCTGGCACTCATAACTTGCGTTATAAATGTTGACCTAGGGCCGATGGGCAAGACCTCGAAAGCAGACAGCAGAATGAGAACATTTATTGGCTATTGGTGATTACCTGGGTGCTGTAGGGGAACAAAATTGAGACAGAACTGTTTGCTATGCTTTTAGGGAGCCTACAAGTTGGCCAGGCTGTCTAGAAATTCTTTTTTGCAGAGGAATAGCGGTAGCACACGGGAATTGCTTGGTGTTGTCCTGATCATAAGTCTTACACTACCCAAGGACGTGTTCTTAGCGCTGGAATCACAGAGACCACTGTATTCTCTTCAGCCGGTGGAAATTCTGTAGCTAAACTGGCTTATTCCCCTTCCTCGGAGCACGGCAGACAAAATGGTTTACTAGTTTCTTTGGCATTGGATTTGGAATTTCACAAAAATGAAATGAAACAAAAATGAATTAGGAGTTCTTATCCTTTTATTCCTAGCAATTTTGTCAGTGGCATTTATTAGAGAATAATTGCTAAGGAATTTTGGGGTGACCGTGATTTGTACAGCACCTCTGTTTAGGGTGGTGCTTTGCAGGGATGGTGGTTTGACATATGAAGTGGGAAAAGTCCTAGCGGTTGAACTTGCAAATGCCACAGAAAGCTTTGCCCACCTATCTGCACGAGCCAGATCTTCACCTGGCATTGCTGCAGTCTAGGCTTCTATGATGTGATAAATTAGTTTTAACTAGTATTGCAGACAGTTTTTTCCATCTGTGGTAATATCTCAGCATCCAACATAACAACTTTGGCAGCGCAGGGGTGAGGCTTCTGTGATAAACGTTTCCCTAAGTATAAACAATTGTGAGGCGTTCATTGAGGAATGCACATCCCTTGCAATGTAAGCATGAGATGTATTTATAGTTTTCCTGTCTAAAATTTCTGCCCAGTTCCTTTTTAGAGTCCTTTAACAATATCTGGGGATAAATTGTGTCGCTTTCTAGGCCTGTTTAATTGTTTAGTTTCACCGATTTGAACCCTGTGTCTTGGATGTGAGTCGTAGCTTTCTCTCCCAGGGTGTGGCTGTGGTTGGGCAGAGTGGGCCTCTGATACCGTCTGAACTTTGCTCTTGGAGTTTAAGTTCTCCTCCGGGGCAAGTTGGGCAGTGGAGGAACAAGGAAGTAGAGATGTAGCCTAAGGAGTCTCGTCTTGGTGGGATGATGAGAACCCCTGCTGTTACAGTAGTCCACTCCAGACCTGGATGATTCTGGTCTTCTCTGTCCTCAGAAGTGCTGGTCTGTCTCCTTTGGGAAGTGATTAGTTTTACCCTCACCCTTTTATTTCTTGGGACTCTTTTAGAATGAGAGGCCGAATCCTTCTCGAGGTCTGCACCTCATTACTGGAATGCATGAGAACCCCGCCTCTGTCTCTGGCACCTCCTCAGGAATGTAGAGGACAGCAAAGTGGGTTCCCATCTTGCTCCTTAGAGCACACTGTGGCAGCATAGTCTGTCCAAGTCTTGCTGGTTGGCTGCTTCAGTGGACTTTCCATCTCCAGAAACCTCTTTTTCAGAAAAGGATCCAGTCTTTGCTCATGTGTCCCCCAGACTTTAGGGACCATGTTCTACACCCTCCTTGACAACTTGTCCACTGCTGGAAAGCGCTGTGTATTATTTGTGCCTCACCATGACATCCAACCATGGGTGACGTCAGGCCTTTCCAATCACCATGAGAGAAGCCATCATGGCCTCTCTGTGACCTCTGCAATCTCCAAAGTCGATAGAGGCCAAAAACCCTCAGTATATTGGGTGCATTGCACACCAGTAGATAAACATAGAACCAGACTGTGAGTTTACAGATAGGAAGGAAAATGAACAAGAGTTGAAAAGTCAGAATGTATTTAAAGACAATGATATAATTAGATGTGGCTGTGGAATGCAAAAGCAATGAGAAATTAAGCTTCAGGAAGGAGGGAAAATGTGGGGCATAGTTTGGAGATTCTCAAATGTCACATTGGCAATCTGGAATTAATTCGATTTAAGAAGCATTCTGAAGCTCACGTACTGAGGACTTGGCTCTGAGCAGAAATGAGGGGCAACTATACGGCACCCCAGCAACTCCTTTGGGTAATAGCAAGTGATTCAGAAAGCTGAAGAATTCCACCTGAGCATCTGGTACTTGCCAGGGTTATTACATTAATCGGTGTGGAGAGTCCAGGTGATCTACGTGTTAGGCACCTGAGTCAGAAGTTTCTGCTACTGGAAATGTCACAGAATTCAGCAGATGAGCCCGTAAAACGTGGGGGTCGATGACAATCTTCACCTGCAGTCACGGAGGTGATAGTGTAGTTTTTGTGTTCAGTAAATGACTTCTTTGGTATTGATTCCATGTGGAAAGGACTCTAACAGCACAGCAACAATATGCAACACATTCTCATTGAAGATGTTCCCTGTCATGGATTTAGAAACACAGCTTTCTGCTAGCTGTCGTGAGGAGACAGCATTGATTGCTGTTGTTATCACCATGGCCCTCAACACCAAGGAAGTAAATAATAGCAACATAAGTAAAGTAAGATAAAATGACAACAAGATGCAGCATTTATGGAGAGCTCACCCCACACCCGCCACTTTGCAAACTACTTCCCACGGGCTTCTTTGAGCCCCAAAATAACCCCCCGTAGAGGGGAACTGAAGCTTCACCTCTGGGTGAAGCTTCTGGATCATGACCACATCACTGGTCAAAGGAGGAGCTGGAACACCCCACGCAGTCTGCATGCAAGTGCTGAGCTCTTATGTGGCTACTCTGGCTGGGGGAGGTTGGGCCTCAGAATAGACTGGAAACAGTGCAGGGAGGAGGTGGCGGCAGCTTAATTATGAGATGCACAGCTGCTTATTGGGAGTAGCTCATGATACCCTGTGTGCCAGTGCCACCTGCATCGGTGGTCTCTGCTTTATTGTCATCTCTCTCGTTGCCTAACTGTGGAGCACAGGGTCTCGGAGCACAGGGTCTCGGTGTCCAGGGAAGCCCTCCTTCCTGTAAGCCAGAGCAGCAAGGCCCTGGCTGGGAATAGCCAGAAAGGCAGTTTTGTCAGGACAGTGAGGGCTGAGCAAGCTCTGGGGGATGGTGTCACTGAAATTAAACAACAGGAAGAAATGTGTTGATTAATTTCATTAATTTTAAATCAACCGTGAGATGTAATGTTTAAGTAATAAAATGGGCCATTCTTAATAAATTTTAGTTTAAATTAACTCAAATGCTGGTGAAACCTCAACCACAGTTAATGGGTGGTTTTTTCAAAAATTCTTCTGACTTCCGGAAGAACATTCCGGAAGAACATAGCAGCAGCTTCAGAGGCTCTCTGAGAAAACTCACTTGAAATCCAGGAATGATGCCGGGCAGGAAGTCCTAGGCAAGGGGGGATATTCTTTGCTGACCCAGGAACGAACTAAATTAAGAGAAACCAACTAGAAACGCAATCCTGGTGATACAGCAGGAACAGACAAGGTCTCAGCGTGGAAGCTGAACCCTGTGCCACTGGAAGCTGTGATTTGAATTTCCTGCAGCCGCTGCTGCGTCCCAGTTGGCATTTCGGGGAGAGAGGTGAGAAGGCTCTGAGAGTGGGAAGCGTTGAATGGAGTTGGGAGCTGGACTGGCCAGGTGATCTGCATCGACCTACGGTGAGTGAGTGGATCGGGGACCCTTCCATAGAGAAGAAGGCTTCAGCGGAGGACATACTTGGACTGGGCAGACTTCCCGCAATGAGATGCTGCAGTGACTTCAGTCACATATCCCCCTCTCAAGGGGGATTGGTAGGGAGTGCCTGGCCTGCATGACACCACTGGCTGAGACCCAGTAGGCTAGCCCAACCCAGGTCCCAGCACCTGGAGGTGCACCCTAGTGGTGAAGCCTTCAGTAGGTTGACCTGGAGGGGCGGGCCCTGCATAAACTGCCTGGTCTGTATCTCCCTGGTGTGCTGTGGTGGGTGGGAACACCTAGCTGGCACAATTCAAACAGACTGTGGCTGACAGGGAAGAAAGCTGGGCCTCCTATATATGCTTATATATAAGGAACAAAGAATATGGGAAGAGGGAGCAACAAGAAAGGGTCCTCGGCCCCCAATCCTGAGAAAGAGGCAATAGCAGACATGGCACTAATAGACATAAAGCGCTATCTCCAGAGCCTCATAGACGAGTTCAGGAATGAAGTTATTAATGACGTGAAGCAAGACATAAGTAGAATAGTTAGAGAAATGCTAAGCACCGCCCAAGAAAAAACAGATGGTGCAATGGAAGAACAGAAAAAAAGGGGAGAATTGTTTGATGGAGAAAATAGAGAAAACATAGAATATGTGAAGCAGGTTCAAAGAGATTACCAGGAAACTAAAAACTCTATTGAAAACAGGCATAACAGCTTGAAAGAAACTAAGGATAGATTATCTGAACTGGAGGACAGATTTGTAATATGGGAGCATGAAATGAAAAACTTCTTAAAAATAACAACAACAAAAAACCCAAACAGCAACAATACAAAAGCTAGAAGATGATAAGAGGATCTATAACTTAAGAATTAAGAACATAAAAGAAGAAGTGGGGACACAAACAAATGGACTACAAAAGCTATTCACAGAAATAATCCAAGAGAATTTCCCTAATTTAGAGAATGGTAAAGATACTCAGATATATGAGGCATACAGGACTCCAGCCACCTACACCCCAAACAGAGCTACACCCAGGCATATAATAATCAAAATTCCAGAAATCCAGTATAAGAACAGAATATTAAAAGCCATCAGAGACAAGAAACAGATCACTTACAAGGGAAGACCCATCAGAATTACAGCAGACTTCTCAGCACAAACCATCAAATCAAGAAGAGCATGGGGGGAAATAATTCAAGCTTTGAAAGATAGTAACCTCCAGCCAAGATTGATATATCCTGCACAACTGTCCCTAGAAATTGATGGAAAAACAAGGTGCTTCAAGGATAAAGAGGAACTAGGGGAATTTGCAACCACCAATTCAACTCTACAGAGAATACTGCAAGATAGTCTAAAAAAGGAAAATACCAAGATTCCAGAAATAGTGGCAGAGAGGCCAGAATGAATGGAGCAGAAAACAAAATGAAGAAGACAAACTGACAACTAATGACAGAAAAAGAGCTCAACAGAAATGAGGCAGAGAAGGTTGGATGGTAGGAACAGCTATTTTGGAGAAAACAAGACAATCATAATAGCTAGTGCTGATTTAGTATCATCTTGTTTTGAAGTCCCATCAAACTTGTATTCTTCTGTCTCCATTGGTCTTAAAAGGTTGTATCTTGTTGGATTTTATTATATATGATAATATAAGCAAAAACTTTTATAGACAAGGAGTTTATACAGAAACCATTGTTCATTTTCTGTTAATTGGTTCTAAATACCCTGTAATAATGTCTCTTGAATGGTTTTATAGTGTCTTGATATGTTTGGTGCTACAGTATATGAAGTTATACTCAAAGATTTCAAGGAAAGACACTATGGTAAATATTTTTATGTCAGGATATCTTGTGGTGAAACACTATCTTGCTTAAATGGTTATGTTTTGACCTGCACTGTTCTGTTGTTATGCCCTCCTTTATCTCAATCCTCCTTTTTAAAAATTATTTACTTTTTTCTTTTTATTTTTTTAATTAAGGGAAAAATAAATAAAAATAGCAGGATACATTATAATAACCTACTTTGATTTCCTATTTACTTGATTTGAAATCCTGTATTGCCCTCACCATCTTGCTTTGACTGATGTTCCTCTATTCTGCTTTGCTTGATAGTACCAAGTTCGAAAGTATAGGCAAAACTGTGAAGATAATAAAATTCATTATGACGCCCAATCCGGTTGACTATTATCTTCTTTTAAAGTCCTGTAATGTCTCCAATGCTTTGGTTTTATTCTTTATATTTAGTTCAATTTTATTATAACTGGAAATTCTTCTTAAAATAGCAAGAGGCAGTATGGTAGCCATTGTTGATCACCTTTATATTTTGTTTTTACATTATCTATTATGTCCATCCTTTTGATTTGACTGACTCTGTTCTGATATGTTGCATTTGGTTTTACTCTCTTCAAAAAAAGTAATAATAACTGTGGGAGTAATAAAACCCAAAATGTGTAATTGTCATTGCACAAAAGAAAAGGAAAGAAAGTGCTCTAAAGGTTATAACTGCATATATGTTTAAGTGTATAAGATAGATAACCATATTACTGAGTGTTTTTTGGATCATTGAACAAAACTGTTTGCACTCTCACTGTTTGAAAGTCCACTTTATAAGCTTCGATTTTGTAACTTGAACAACTATTTCTAAGATTAGAATATGTAATCGATTAACTAGTGATTTCTTACTGTTTATTTTTTAAATTTTATATTACCTGTACCCTTTTTCTGTTTTTTTTTTCTCCTTAAAAATTTTTTTTTCTGGGCCAAGTTCCAGTTACTTTTCATGTCCTGTCTTTAACCCCAGGCAAATCCTGATGTAATTTTAATCACTCTGGATTACACTTTCCTTCTAAAGTTTCCTATAAATGCAATCATAGGCTGTGTGTGACTGATTTCTCTTATTCAGCAAAATGATTCTGAGATTCATACATGTTATTGCATGTGTTGGAAGTTTATTTCTATTACTGATCATATCAAGTGATCATACTGTTTTATCATATTAAGATATTATAAAGTGTTCATTTGTCCTTGTTGAACATTTTAATTGTTCCCAGCTATGAATGAAGCTGTATTGAATATATACATCCAAATTTTTGTTTGTGTGTGTGACAGCAGTTTTTATTTCTTTTGGATTATTAGTCGAGATCTAATCAAGAGACAGAAATGACATACAGTGCTTTGAATATGGAAAGTTTGATTTAAAAATACCACTAATTTGGGGTGGGGGATTTAGTTCAGTGGCATAAACACCTGCCTGGCAAGGTCAAGGTCATGTGTTGGATCCTGGGTACCAAAAAACGAAACAAAACAAACTAAAAAACACCCCACTAATTTAAAAAAAAGAGGACATTATTAGTAGGTGAGAGGATTGGAGTAATGCAGAACTTGCTGCTAAGGTAGAAGGAGATTGTAAAGAATCTGCAAAGAGTAGTCTGGGAAAAGCCACTCCTCCAAGACCAACAGGAGGTAGGGAAGTGTCCATCAGGGGGTGATCCATTTGAGAACTCATGGGAGAGGTTCCCATGGGGAGCCTGGAAAGCTGTCAAGGGCAGTGTCCACTTGGCCACACCCCTGGAAAATTACTGTCTGGGCTTCCCTTTGTGCAGAGATGGGCCACAGCGGCACTCAGTGAGGAAGCCTGAGTGGGAGCTGAGCGCTTGGGTTTGAAGCAGTCTAAGAGGGTGTGGGAAGCTGGCTGGGTGGCATTGTGCTGCATGACCCTTTTCCCTGCTGGGGAAGGCTGTTCAGGGAACTGTCCCTGGGAGGCAGCACTGGTGGCAGACCACTGTGCAGGTCCTGGGGGGAGCTATGCACAGAGAGGCTCCTCTCCCTGGACTCTGCTACAAAGATGCCATGTTCTTCAGACTGCTGTGCTACAAAAGAAAAGCAGAACCAAACCCAGAAAACTGTGCTTTGCCACAGTCTGATGTGGGGAATGGGCATCCAGCCCCTCTCCTTTGCTGTCCTTCTGGGCCATCTCTGGGAAAGCCTCACATGGTGCCGCCTGGCCCAGGGGGAATGGTGACAGATGAAGTTCAGAATCACCGAGCAGGCAGTGAGGAGTGGGTACGGAGCCCGTGAAGTGGTGCCTGAAGCAGTGGGTCTCCATCACCACTGGATGTTGGCGTAGGAAATCGCCCAGCCCTTTCTAGGGTGGCTAGTGGGGCCATCTGCACTCCCATCGCTGATGTCCAAGGGCTTCGCTTACCTGGAATCATCAAATCATCACCAGCTCTTGGGCGCAAGGCTCTGTTTAAGTCATTTTTAGTAAATTTTCTTGCAAGGAATTTTATCAGTTTGATTGACAGTTTCAAAGGTCCTGCTCTTGTTTCCATGTGATCATTTTATGTTTCATTGATTTCTGTTTTTATCTTTATTTTCTTTAATCCATCTACTTTGCGTTTATTTAGCTACTCTACAATTTTTTTTTTTTTGAGTTGAGGAAGTGTTTTTTTCTCATGTTCTCCCTTTTCCCTTCATTCCTTTCCTCCTCTTAATATGAAATCTTAGATTATTGATTTGGGACCATTCCTCTTTCCCTACTGTCTTATTTTCTGATTTAAATCCATATCTTTCATTGTAATACTACTTTAGCTGTTTGTTATGCATTTTTATGTTTTACTTTCATTTTTATTTAGTTGAAAACTGATCTCTAGCCAGTATTTATGTGAGGATTTCTATGTAATTTTCTTTTGCAACTTCTAATTTGGCTATTGTAGTCACATAGCTTTCTCTGAATTATTACAGTCCTTCAAAATAAATTTATACTGACGTTATGACCCTGCTATTGTTTGCTATACTTTAGGTAAAGTTGAAGAAAACTTAGATTTTTACAATCACTTGGTATATATTTTGCAAGAGTCAGCTTGGTAAAATTGTTGGTAATGTTCAGACATTCTCTGTTCTTACAGATTTTCTCTCTTCTTATTCTTTCAACCACCGAAAGTATTGACTTTTCCAATTATAACTGTAAATGTGTTTCTTTCCATCCTGCCAGTTCCTGCCTCTTGTGTTTTGAAGTCTGTGACTAGAGACACAAAGATTTACAGCTGCTAAGTCCCCCTCAGCTGCTGATTCTGCTGTCTTTATGGGACACTTGTTTTTGTTATGATCTTGTTCATTGCATTAAAATCAGCTTTGTTTGATATTAACATTAGAAGTACAGGATTTTCAGGATTACTCTTTTAGGGTATAGCTTTTCCAAATCTTTTCTGTCATTTATCTATATGTTTATATTTTCAATGCTTTTTTCCTGTAGACAACATATAGTTGGGTCACACTATTTAGCTGCATTAAAGTGTTCAAACTTCTATTTAATATCATTATAGGAATGTTTCCATTTTTTTCATTCATTCCATCTCTTCTTCTTCCCCTTTCCCTTCCTTTTATACCTTACTTTGTTTTGAATTAAAAAAAATTTAATGCTATTGTACACTCTTATTTTTCTAGCTGTAACCTGTTGTTATAGCTTTTGTTTTTAAAGAAGTTTCTCCAGGAAAACCTTGAGAATTAAGTGGGGGATCAAATTAGATTAAAGTGCCCCCATTACACCCATTGCATGTAATGAAATAAATTCTTAATATAGAACTGGGTATCTACTGTCCTTTGGGAAATTAATAAAATCGTCCTCCTCACAGCTCCTGTGCTGGGGTACAGAGGGGCTGTTGTGTTGATTACCAGCGCTCTGTGAGGGGTCCCGGCACGTCTGTCACAGCCCTCCTCCAGGAACATCACGCCTCTCACTGTTTGCATGAGAGCAAACAGTTGCTTGTCCTTCCTCCTCCCCCACCTTTGTAACAGAAAGTACAACTTTGTAATCGCAGAGTAGGACTGCGTTGCATGTAAACACCGCGTTTTAAAATCCATCCATCAGGCTACTGCTAAGATTTAGCTACTGTGAGTTGCTCTGCTGTACACATGAATGTGCATCCATCGCTTGGAAGAATGTCTGTAACTGTTTTGGGAAGATACCTAGAAGGTCATTTGCACATTTCCAAGCTCTTCCTTCCTTTTTGTAGACTTAGTTTCTTTTATCATTTTCATTGCTTGTAAAACTTGGTTTTCTCTATTGTACAGGGCACCCCTGCTGGTATGGAATTTTCCCAACCTTTTTAAAAAATCTGAATACATTTTTACTTCATTCTCATTTACGAAAATGTGTTCTCTAAGTAAAGAAGTACAGATGGACAGTTTTTGGTTCATTGTTTTAAAGATGCGGTTGTACTGATGGCTGAGATGAGACGTTGTGGCCATCCTCATGCATTTCTTGTGTCATGTACCTTGTTCCCTGTAACTGTTTGAAGCATTTATCACCTTTAGCAATTCAGTTGATGTGAGTGGTGTGCTTGGCTGTGTTTATCTCCTGTGGGTTTGTCTAACTTCTTAGGTATGGGCTTAGCACTTGCATCAGTTATTAAAATCTTAGCCACTATTTTTAATATTTTGCCATTTCCCCATCTTCCTTTTTCTCGGAACATCAGTTATACGTGTGTTAGAACTGTTACTACTGTGTTTCAATTCATTGAGTTTCTTTATCTTTCTTTTCCATATTTATGATTCATTTTGTATGTGAATATATATTTTCAAATTTAAATGTTTTATTTTATTGTGTCTAATCTTTTAATATTATTGATGACTTTATAAAATATTATTTTATTGCTAGATATTCTATTTGTTTCCTTTCTATATTTAACTAGGACATAGTTACATTTGCTTTCATGCCCTTGCTCCATCATCTCTGCCAGTTCTGGTTGGTTTTTATAGACTGACTCTTTCCCCCAGGATGAGTCACATTTTTCAATATCTCTTCCATGTATAAGATTTGTTTTATTAGATATATGACATTGTGGATTTTGTTCTTTTCCTGTTCTGGTTTAGGTCTGAAACTTCCACAAGAGACTTGTGTGTTTGGAAGGTTATGGGTCATGGGGCACTGTAATTCACGCACGAGTTCACAGCTGATGTGCTGTTAGGAGGTGTGGCACGGTCAGAAGGGGTCATGGGGTGAGGCTTCATGGTTGGGTAATCCTCTCTCCCAATCTCTCTCCACTCAGCTTCTTGGCTTCCAGGGATTGAGTGTCTTTTCCTCTGCTGTGCCCCTCACTTACAGTCATTTCTGCCTTAGAGTCAGCTGACTGGGGACTGAAGCTGTGCGCCAAAATAAACCAGTCCTCCTTGGAGTCCTGGATATTGGGTATTTCGTCCCAGTGACAGGCATGTGTCTAGAACACATCCTATGCCCACTTTTCTAGGTGTTGGTTAAATTCCTTCATATTTCCCTGGTCTTTCTGAGGCCTTTCAAGAAGTCTTGAAACATTACTGACAGTGCTGACTGGAGATGGGTCAGCCTAGAACTTCAGCAGGACTTCCAGGACTCCCGGCCCCTCCAAGGGTCCCCGATGCCTCTCCCTCCGGGTCAGAGCTCACATGTTCCTGCCCTGTGTGAGCACCTGAACCCTTATTTTATGGCCTCCTGGCTCTTCTGCGCTTGGCTCTGTGATGTATTTAGTGGACTCAGCTCTGAGAACACGTCAGGAGCCCTTTCTCTGATTCCGCCCCTTCCCTGTAACTGCCCACAGCTTCCGGCTTTCTCAATCTGCCTGAAAGCTGACCTTGGGGTCCCCAGATGGCTGAGACATTGTGTTCTGCTCGGCCTTTCCTTGCCACAGGGTGGAGAGTGTGGCTCTCGGCAGGAAGCTGGGCTAGTGAAGGACTCATTTCACTCCTTTGCTTTATGTGAGGATCTCAGTTTAGTACTGTGTCTTTGTCTGTGTCTGAAAGCACACTTCTAAAAATATATTTCCCTAATTTTCTTCTTGTTTACAGTGGGCAGTGTATCAGGACTCATTGCTTTGTTACTAGAAGTAAGCTGTCCTTGTCTACCAGGTTTTGATGGAAGATGAAATTTTCTTGTGACTGAAATACACCTGCTGGTGACCCTGGGTGCTCCAATACCACAGGGTAGGATGTGCTAGTGATCAGAAGCATTCTTACAGGTTTGTTTGCTTCAGCCATG
Source organism: Cavia porcellus (assembly GCF_034190915.1). NCBI lineage: Eukaryota > Metazoa > Chordata > Mammalia > Rodentia > Caviidae > Cavia > Cavia porcellus. Next base: position 162,848,644 of record NW_026947484.1, on the reverse strand, counting down.
GAAGAGTCTGTGAGTACAGCTGGTCTCTCAGATACCTCATTCCGAGACAGCCCTTCTCCATTAAATGCAGTCTTGTGTTCTCAGTTGTTTCAGTTTCCTGTTGCTGAGACAATATCCAAAGCCTCCAAGTTAATGGAGAAAAGGTACATTTTGGCTCACAGTTTGTAGAGGTTTCAGTCCACAGGTGGCTGGCTAGCTCCAAGGTAGGGTGGCATAGCAGGGGTCCTGGCAGAGAAGAATTGCTCCTGACAAGCAGGAGAGGGAGAGAGAGAGGTTTGGGAGAGAGATCAAGGGAGGAGGAGGGAGGAGATAGATCCTTCCAGCCCATGCCCTCAGTGCCCATCTCCTCTGGCCAGGCTCCTCCTCCCAAATCACACTTAGCTATAGACTCCTCAGTGGGCTGACCCAGTGAGCAGCATCACACGAGTGTGTGAAGGTTTGCAGGGGGGACATCTACATACAAACCCTGTCGCCAGTGGATCACAAAGAACATCTTGGAGTCATCCTTGACTGCTCACCTTCTCTTTCATACAGCTCAGAAAATTCAGAAAATTCTGTCAGTGACACCCGTAAAGTACTCTACCACCCTGTCCCCATTTCATGGTCCCTGCTGGTGGTGCCTACCGGGGTTACTTTGCCCCTAGAATATTGCAGTTCCCCACCCCCTCACAACCTGCCCGCATCTCTCTACCCCGTTTACGGTTGCCACAGTAGCTTTAATAAAACTGGTAAAAGGTGAGTTGAATCCTGTTAATGCTTTGTTCTGGACTCTCTGATGATTTTCTAGCTACCCCGATTGGAAATGATGTCTTTCAGATCAGCCTATGAGGGCCTGCGCACAGCAGCTTGGTTAATTTCCCTCCGTTGGCTATACCTCCGACATGCTGAGGTTCTCTCTCTCTCTCTCTCTCTCTCTCTCTCTCTCTTTCTCTCTCTCTCTCTGTGTGCATGTCTACATTGCTTCTCTCATCATGAGCACATTTTCATTCACAGTCACCTTGTTTGTGAGTCTTCCCCGATCAGCCAATTTGTGCTTTACTCTACTTTGTTTTTCACTGTTTCTTGATTTTATTCAGTAATACTTATTATCATTCACATAGCTCTGAATAGTGTATCATTCAACAAATTTACTCTATCTAGAATGTAATCTTTAATCTGTTTTAATTACTACATTGTCTCTGTCCCCTAAGACACCACTGAGTACATAGGGTACACTCCGAGAGACTTGTGCATTGGTGAATGTTTGAAGCTGATGATCAGACACTTTTGCTTTCCAGAAACAGCATTCTTTGCCCTTGACCCTGTTCTGAAAGGCTCCCAGGTTCTTACCTCTGGTGCTTTTTCCCACAGGCCACCTAGCTTGCTGAATTCTCTCCTTTTTGCAAGAAGCTACATAGTCAAGATGACTCAGTGAGAGCTTTCTCTGTATTTAGATATATTTTCCTGGCATTGCAAACTGGTTATTTGGTTTGGAGTTGGAGGTCTCCAAATAGACTCAGGTGTATCTCCTCTGGAGTGGGTTATTTCTGCAGAGAACTAATTTTGTCATTTGCTTTCATTCTCAGATGGCAATATTAATTTAAGTTCCAAGGTAACTCATTTGTAGTCACCAGGAACCACTTTGCAAGTGTTAAAAAACGCGTTCACCGCAGCTGTGAACATTCGGGTTCATGTAATCAATGTTTATTCTCTGTCACTTCCTTGTTATAAATGGTAGTTATGTGCATGGCGAGTGCATAAAAGCCTACTTTACCCACATGTGGCTGAACTGCAGTTCTAATAATATTGTAGGTACCCGATTTATAATCTTTTTCATATAAGAAACTGTGTCCAAATTCTAAGCAGCTATAAAGGCTATCTGGCTGCAAATTCCAAGTAATTGGTCTACAAACATTTTAAGTATAGCTTGGTGGCGAGGCAGGATTTACAATTACTTGGGAACCTTTAGTAGCCTGGGATAAGACGTGTCAGCCAGCCTTGGCTCATATTGTATACAGGCACCAAGTGTTTAAAGGTGCTATACAGTATTTAGACCTAATTTCACAGCTTTTTAATCCTTCTTTCATTGCAAGTTGTGGTCCATCTGACTGTCCTCTACAATACAATATTTTCTTCTTTTGTGCCTGGTTAGCGAATCTCCTGGTTAGCGAATAACATTTTAGGATTGTCTCTTTTAGCATTTGAAAGCTTAGTGACTTTGGTTAACAGAAGGACAGAGAATTTACCCTAGAATGGCAAACAACCATTTGTGTGGCCCTTGGTTTGTTTGCCCAGGAGCCTTTTAGCAGATGGGGAGAGACAGGAGGCCTGGTTTTCCTCTGAATTCTGGTCTGGAACATCTGTGCAGATATCTTGATGTCATCGTGCTACAACTCGGACCCTTGGAATTGCAGAGGGAGCTGTAGAAATGACCCAACAGCATCCCTCAGAACAGTGCACTGGCTTCTGGATCTCATGATAACCATGGAGCAGGCCGAGAGTACATGGCATCAGTCTCTGGCCTGTTTCAGTGACTTCACAGAGGGTTTTGTACCTGGCCTAACTTCACAGAGGGTTTTATCCCTGGCCTAACTTCACAGAGGGTTTTATACCTGGTCTAACTTTCCAGAGGGTTTTATACCTGGTATAACTTTCCAGAGGGTTTTATACCTGGCCTAACTTTCCAGAGGATTTTATACCTGGCCTCATTTTCCAGAGGGTTTTATACCTGGCCTAACTTCACAGAGGGTTTTATCCCTGGCCTAACTTCACAGAGGGTTTTGTACCTCACCTAATTTTCCAGAGGGTTTTGTATATGGCCTAACTTTATAGAGGGTTTTATGCCTGGCCTAACTTTCCAGAGAGTTTTGTACCTGGATTAACTTCCCAGAGGGTTTTGTACCCAGCCTAACTTCACAGAGGGTTTTGTAACTGGCCTAACTTTCCAGAGAGTTTTGTACCTGGCCTAACTTTCCAGAGGGTTTTGTACCCAGCCTAACTCCACAGAGGGTTTTTGTACCCAGCCTAACTTCACAGAGGGGTTTGTATCTGGCCTAACTTTACAGAGGGTTTTATGCACAGCCCTATTTTTGTATATTTCATCCTCTTTTCCATCCTTCAGCCAGCCCTGTTCTATAACAGACCATTACTGATAGAGTTGGTGAGAGGGAGCCTTTGCTTTCATTTAAGAGACATTTGCCTCTGAGAATTCAGTGTGTGGATTCTTGTTTTTCTCTGGGGCATCACAATTTGACATCCTGGTATTCTGCCACTGATTGCCGTGCATGGCCCTTCAGCCCCCTGCATTTCTCAAACTGGCATTCATAGGTTTTGGATCTTTAAGAACTTATCTTTGATTATCCATGAATACAATAACAATGTGTATGTTTTCCATTCAGTGATATCAAACAACTGATATAAAATATTCTAGGTTCTCTAGATACCAAAGCTGTGTGTTATATTTATACTGGAACAAAGAGAACCTGAATCAGCATCACAAAAATTAAGTCTACCTCAGTGTGAACAGGGGGGACCTTGTAGAACTGAATTATCACTGGGTGTGTGTGTGTGGGGGGGGAGACAGAAGAATGTGTACCAGGCCACAGCCACCTTCTGGGGGAAGGTGCTGGGTGCCCGAGTAGCTCTAACCTTTGTGTACATTGCAAAATTTCCTTTTTGTTTTGTAATGCAATGAAGATATTTTGATAAGTAATATTTTTAAAATTTGGAATTGTATTTTAGTGTACAAATATATTGTCATGTCTAATGACTAATCAGTTGTCAAAGAGGAATTTGTCAGTAAGAAAACACTGAATACTAATCAATGGTAAAGTATACACTAAATAGTATTAATTAAGCCTAGAGCCACAGACATAAATAATTAAAATATATACATATATATATGTATATATTATATATCACATTAGTCTAATGTTTTTCAGGAAAATTCCTCATTCTTTGTACTTCCCTAGAGCAATGCATGCTAAAAACCACCTGTGACATCTTGCTTTACAGTTTACATGGTCTGTGGAAGAAAAGCATGTTATGTGATGGAAGATGGTGACCTTTGGTCCATGGTCTTTGACTCAGTAGAGCTTGTCTGTTGCAATCCTGCAGCGATTATGAATTAAGTCTTCCCCATCCCTGCATCGTCTCCTCCTCTCCAGAGCAGCCAAGGACAGGGCTGTGATTCTGCATCCATTGCAGCCCGGCTGGAGACCTGCATCCAGGGTGTTGCTGTGTCTGGACGTGGCTGGGTGAGGCAGGTACTGCCGCTCTGACTCAGGCAGACCCTTCAGGGGCTCTGTCGGTAGGAGAGGGGACACCGTGAGCCCTGTCTGGTCTTTCCCTGGACTGGTTTTTATCTCACAGGCAGAGGGGGTTGATCATTGGAGTCTCTCAGACCCCAGCAGTTTTCATTCATTTTGTAAATTTGCTTCAGGTTTCTTTTTGGTTATTTATGAGTTATAAACAAACGATTTACTTTCTTTTTATGTGAATAAATGTGAGTAAGGTTATAATGGAAATAATTTAAGCCAGCACAAAGACTCACAGTGTGTGCTTTTCTGTGGTCCTTATGCAAGGGAGATCAACCCATATGATGAACACTTAAAAATGTTATTACAGCGAAAGCCAGAATGCCATTAATTTTTTTTTTTTTTTTTTTTTGGTCTTTTTTCATTTTTATCGGTACCGGGGATCGAACTCACGACCGCCTGCTTACAAGGCAGGTGCTTATGCCGCTGAGCTAAACCCCCAGCCCCTGAATGCCATTAATTGTCCTGAAAATCTTCCCCTTTACTCCAAAGACATTTGTCTGGATCATTGTTGACACTTTTCAGAAGCAGTTCTAGAAGTTTTCTTTTGAAAGAATCTTGCAACGTTTGATAAAAAATATAGAGCGTATTTTTGAAGCTGAATGATTTTGATATCTTATAGTATTCTTTCCTACTGTGGAATGCTTGAAATTTTCTATAATAAATTTCAAAATACTCATTAAGTGTGCAAAAGAATATTTAAGCAATGTTATAAAGACAGGAGGATAGATTATTAGATTTTAGAGGAACTGTTTTTCAGAGCACAAAACAAAAGAATTCCAAAGCCAATTTTAAAATCCTGGGTGTCTAGGGTAAATCATTCCAAGTCTGTTCAAAGATTAGGGCTTTTTAGCAATCTACAATAGCAGGTAAGTGCAAAGCCATTTCTTTTTAACTTCAGAATATGTTTTTGTTTTTGCAGTTGAAAAGTTCTGGTTGATAGATTGGCGATTCCTTCCACTTTCTGATGTGCACGCTGAGACACTGACTTTCCCCCTGGGGCAGCTGGGGTCTCTGAATGCCCAGGTGAAGGCTTCTAGTATTTCTGCCCTAATCAGCTATGTAGATACTGTCATTTTTTTATGTGTCACTCGCAAAAAAGGGTAATAGATCTTTTGCAAAAGGGAAGGGAATCAAGGAAAGGGGGGCAGGAAGTGAGGCCCGAGGGGAACTGAATAAAGAAATAAGATATGTCGGGCACCGGTGCCGACTCCTCACAGTGCATGTAGGCATTGTGTACCTCACAAAAATTAAAATTAAAAGCTTTATTTACAGCATTATCTTTCTTTTGCTTTTTGCTTTTGCCAGCTGTTCCTTAGACAGAGGACTGATATCTAGCATATACAAAGAACTCAAAAAAACTTAGACCCCCCCAAATAAAAGACCCAATCAAAACTAAAAAGGGAAATGAATAGACACATCTCAGGAAAAGTACAAGTGGCCAGTCAATACATGGAGACATCTTCAACATCACTGACCACTAGAGAAATGCAAATTAAAATGACATTGCGAGTCCATCTTACCCCCCTCCGTGACCATCATCAATAAATCCAATAATAAATGCTGGTGAGGCTGCAGGGAGAAAGGAAGCCTTCTGCATTGTTGGTGTTGGTACTGGAATATAAACTGGTACAACCACCATGGAAAGCAATGTGGAGATTACTCAAGAAGTTAAAATTACCCAGCTATCCCCCTTCTGGTTACCTTCCCCAAAGAGTTAAAAAGATTATGTTATAGTGACCCATGCACACCTGCAGCACAATGCATGGTAACTAAATCTTGGAAGCACCTATGTACCCAGCAACAGATGAATGGGTAAAGAAGATGTGGTATTACACATCATGGAGTCCTACTCTGCTGTAAAGAAGGACGGACTTGAGTCACCTGTGGGAAAATAGATGCCCCTGGAGACCATGATGTCAGGTGAAACAAATCAGACACATGTGAGCTTCACTACCACCGGTTTCTCTTCTAGAAGAACCTAGCATATATACAAAGAGGGAAATAAAGGTGCTTTATTATTGATAAGTACCCAGAGGCTCATCCACATTTCCTCTGGCTCAAGCTTGTTTCATCTTTCTGACTGATGGATGGTACCTTGGGGGAAGCTCTAGGCTCCTCTGTGTCAGAGCCCTGCTGCTCTCCAGTGGGGCACAGATCACTAACCACCATGCTAGTCCCATAGGGAGGGAGAGCAACTTCTGAGAGAAATTCCCTTTCCTGCCAAGGGAAGGCTGCACAGACATGGCACAAAGGAATCTGCGTTCCAAAGCGTGACGCAGAGGGTGGGGTTAACACTTCCACAGCTCCCCTTTCCTCCACATGGGTAGGATTAGCCATAAGGCTTCAGTGTTTATTCACTCAGATAACACAAAGTTATCAGACAATTACCATGCAGTCAGGACTTTGCTAGGCCTCGATTCTGCACCTAGCCAGGGTGGTCTGACCATGTGCAGACAGAACCGTGGAAACCCTGGTCTGAGTCATGACTTGGATGTGTTCCCTGGAGGTGTGGGACAGAGTTGAGGCCGTGCAGCACTGGGAATGCAGACGGAGAATGTGGGTAAGTCACTTCCGCTTTGGATACAATATGTGCCATGTCCACGTGTTCCCAGCCCAGAGGTCAGCTCGGGCAGGGTGCTCCATGCATCATGTGCTCTTGTTTCTGTGCTCATAAATGAAGAGAAAGGTTCTTGGTCGGGGTGAGGGGATGGAGGTATTAAACATGATTTATGTAATTCAAGAGTCTTTGTTACCTGAAGGTGCTCAATAAAGGTAATCAGTTAAAGTTCTGGGATTTGAACTAACATTAGTTGCAACATTTTCTTTTCTTCTCTCTCTTTTTTTTTTTTTTTTTGGTACTGGGGATTGAACTCACAGCTTTGCATTTGCCAAGCAGGCACTTATGCCACTGAGCTAAACCCCTGGCCCATTTGCAGCATTTTCTGAAGGATGAATCAGAAGTGGCGTGCATGCGTGCACGCGTGTATCTGTGTGTGTGTGTGTGTGTGTGTGTGTGTGTGTGTGTAGGGGAGGCATAAAGAGTGCATGAGTTTGCAGAATGATGGGGGAGGGATTAATGTGTAAATGAGCTACTATATTTACTGGTTGTCATCAGAGGTTGAATCTCCATGATTCCAGTGAGAAGAAACTGCATGTGTTTTGTTTCTGGGAGAGAGGCTGGGTTATACTGCATATTTATCAAGAGCTGGCTTAAATTCATTCTTAGTAGTTTCTGAGATAATTCTTATATGAATTTATTTGTTTTAGATTTTAGCCTCTAGAGTCATGGAAAATTTATACTTATTATTTAGCTTTAATAGAGTTTAAACAATGTACATTTTGTGTTATTAGTAGGAAAGACAAACTTTCAATATATTATAGTATTTTTCCATTAGCTCATAGAAATGCTACAGTAAAGACAATTAGAACCACCAATCACTCTTGTGATAACTTTACTTTTGTTAGAGATGGTGAAAAATGTTTGTGGAAAGATTTGAGAATTCAGCTCACATATGTCATAAGATTAATTTTAGATTAGATTTTTTTCTATCCAGTGCTCACTTTCTCCATTTTTTACAATATTTTGCTAAGTTTAAAATAACCACAAGAATTTTGACCAGAGAAACCAGCACAATTGCTTCCCAAGAGGACTGATGCATTATGCATGTATGAATCTGTTCTACTCCAAGGTGAATAAATTGCAGAGTGAGGCTGAGAAAGGGATAGAGGTTTGCACACCCTGACTGTGCCTCCAGAACTAACACCCGTGCTCTTGGACGCTGTTCTGCTTTGGAGCCATGTCCTGGATGCTCACAGCAGCACCTCTTATTGCTTCTCAAGCATTGCATAAGCCGTTTCTCTGGTGTCCCGTTATCTCCCTCTCTTCTTATCATCTCCCCTGCTCCTCCCAAATTTCAGGAATGCGGTGGTTGGAAAGGAATCCATGGTAGGGCACATTGGCATTCTCCAGAGATGATGTGAGGTTTAATTTAGTAAATGAAACAAAAACAAGTGAATCAGTACATTCTGGCTGGCTGCTCAGATGCCATTCCTTCAGAAAAAAATTGTAGACTAACCAGAAAACCTGCCAAATACAACACAGTAATCCATGCCTGAAATCTCCAATGGCTAACGTTTTTACTGAGGGAAGGTGTTCCATTTTCCCATGCACGTTAGAGTTTTCGAGAAAAAAATAGTTCGAAATGATAAAAAATCTAAACATAATACCTAAAACTGAAGCCAGAAGAGAACATAGAGAAAACATTTCAACATATAGGCACAAGCGATGACTTTCTGAACAAGACCAGGAACTCAGGAAATAATAGCAAGGATGGGCAAATCAAAGGGTGGCTCCTCAGCGAAGCACATGATAGGAGACTGAAGAGGCAGCCTACAGAGTGAGGGAACCGCAGCCAGTCTTCCGACAGAGAGTTAATAGCCAGGTTATATAAAGAACTCCGAGAACTTCATACTAAAGAGAACGCACAATCCAATCGATAAAGAGGCAAGAGCCACTCCTCAAAAGAAGGTGCAAATGGCCAGTGGGAATTTGAAAAAAATGTTAACATCTTAGCCACAGGGGAAAATGCAGATTAAAACTCCACTGAGATTCCATTTCTTGCTAGTCAGAATGGCTACCCTCAAGAATACAAGCAAAAACAAAAACAAAAAATCCCCCCCAAAACCCAAAACCAACCCACCCCCCCAAAAAACAAGGCCATGGGAAAACAAACTTTGTTGGTGGGACTGTAAGCTAGTATAGCCACCATGGAAATTGTGTAGAGTCTGCTCAAAAAAAGGGGGAATTCCATTGATCTAATTGCATCACTCCTCGATATCCACAGAAGTGAGGTCGGAACCTTGTAGGGACAGCTCAGACTCCATGTTTATCACAGCGCAGTCCCCAATAGCCATGGCGTGACATTGGCCCACTCGCCCACCAGTGGGTGACCCACTAAGGAAAATGCGATAATCGGCATAACAAAGCATCATTTAGTCATGGCGAATGAAACCTTGTCCTTTGCAGGAACATGGAAGAAGTGGAAGACATTGTGTGGTGGATGTCCTGTAATGTTTACAATGCCTAAGTTTTATTGGTCTTGTTCTCTACTGTTTTGTTCAACTTTATAATATCTAATGAGATAGACAATTCTTTTTAAGGAAACAAGAGACATCGTTGATAACCATTGTTGATAACCTTGTACTCTGTTCTACATCATGTGCTATGTCTATCCTTGGTTTTGACTGACAGCTTTGTTTTGCCATATTTGACTTTATTCTCTCTCCCCCAAAAAAGTAATAAGAACTAAGGAGTAATAAAACCCAAAATGTGTAAATTTTGTTGTAAAAAAGAGCTCTAAAGGATACAACAGCAAGTGTGTTTAGGGGTGTTAAATAGCTGACCATATTAACGTTTTTGGTTGGATCATTGAACACAACTGTTTGCAGTCTCACTGTTTGAATGTCCACTTTGTATTCTTTGATACTGTGATTTGAGCAACTATTTCTAAGATGATAATATGTAATCTATTAACTGGTGATTTCTTACTGTCTTTTTTTTTTTTTTTGTAGTTCTGTATTACGTGTACCCTTACACCGCTTTGTTTTGTTCTGTGTTTTTCTCTTTTTCCTTTTAAATAAAATTAAAAAAAAAAAAAGACATTGTGTGGAGTGAAGCAAGTCAAGCTCAAAAAGACAAGCGTTTCCTGTCTTCCCACCTGGGTGGAATCTGGGAGAGAGATGGTTAACGTGAAAGGAGAGGGAGGAAGTTGTGGATGGAGCAGAGGGGCTGAGGGAGATGTTACTGTGCACAGTGTGCGTTCCTGAAAATGAAGAAGTGAAGTAGAAAATGATCAGTAAGATAAGCATCTCGTCCCCGTCTACGTTGGACTGAGCCTATGCCTTCTTTAATTTAGAGCCAGACAAGATGATCAGGAGGTAGAGGGACAGAGCAGCATGAGCTTGTCTTAAAGGTCCAACAGCCAGGCAGGTAAGTCAGAGTATCCAGGCCAACACCGTACAGTGCCGCCTCTGTTCACGAACGCTTTTGTTGGTAAACAATTTGGTTCACAAACAGAGGCATTTGGTAAAATTTTGTTCACCAACTCTGCCCTGGGGGTGTATGACCTTGGCCATCTTTTCACACACGCAAACGCAGCCACAATCCTGAAGCAAATTAAATTCATGAACCAAGGCACTGGTGTGTTGCACATCCAACTAGCGATGCTGACACTGGAGTAAGGACCGCGGAGACATTAAGGACAGCGGAGCCAGGGTCACTGCTGGGACTCTGGGGAAGATGGCCAGACCCCAGGACAGGCCTGATGACCGGGACCTGGTTACCAGGATGGCGTCCAGGTGGATGTTTGCTCCTAGGATGAGGAGATGCTGGTCTGTGAAGAGCAGGCTAAACTGACTTCTGAAGAAAGCTTTAACTCGTTCTCTGACTGAGGTCCTGGACCTGGGCTGGTGACAGAGAGCTGAAACACAGACTCTGCCCATTTCCGCTCCCTGCCCTGCTGAGGCAGGTCCCCTCTTCTGTCCACTCTGACCCGGTCTGCGAGTGTAGCTGTCAGCCGGGGCACGGCACGGTGGCTAAGGGACACGCTGGCTGACTGCGAAACCACATCAGCTCACTTAACCCCGCCAGGCCGCTGTTCTTCATCTGTGAAACGCAAGCAGTGATTTCACTGCATGGCTCTGAGGAGCCCTGAAAACGCCTAGCACCTTCCCTGGCACCTAGCTCGTGGGAACTGTAGTTTATTTTCATTTCTAGCAAGTTACTACGTGGAAAAAGAAGTCTGTGTTTGCCAAGGAGCCGGAGCCCAGTGGCAGGTGCTGCTGTGTGCCCTCATCTTCAGCCTCTGCCCTGTGCCTGCCTCTTCCTTTCTACCTGCAGCCGGCTGACCTGAGTGACGTCCTGAAACAGCTGTCAGTCATAATCCCGGGAGAGGCTTGCCGAGGACTTAATCCAGCACCTGGAGTCCTCGCCCTGCAGGTCTGGTTAACATATTAATCAGCTTCTCCTGTTTTGCCATCTGACAACACAGAGGTCTTTTCCTTTCCTTGCTGACGTGATTCTTTTGTGAAAATGCGAGCATTGTATTAGAGTAGGATGTGAACGTGCTGCTTGGTTGTTTTCATTTAACATAAAGAGCGGTCGAAGCTAGGTGTGTCCTCTTAATGGTTCAGTTCTGGTTTCACATGCAGTTTTATAAGAAAACCCTACATGCTAGGGATTTAGTTCAGCGGCATAAGTGCCTGCCTGGCAAGTTCAAGGTCATGAGTTTGATCCCTGGTACCAAAGAAAGAAAACCTGACATAAGTTATACAAAAGTTGCTATCAGAATGCTTCCTTTTACTTACCAAACCAATGTTTTTTAAAAAAATTTTTTCCTTCAAATTTATGCATCCCAGATTTAACCACATGTCAGAAAATGTGAATGTTTGAAAAACGTACTCCTGCCTACTCACCAATTATTTATGACTTAGAAATAATTTTCAGAAAAATGCTCAGATTTATTAGTAATGAGGATACATGTGCAATTTATTAAATAATTGTGAATAATTAATGACACATAGCCCCAGTCAAGAGACAGATTCTAGCCTTGAATAACGTGTGGTCATTAAAATCATCAGTGTTTTCAGCTCAGTGAGGACAGGTCTGAGCGACACTGGGCTCGGCAGAGAGGGAGAGGCGGGTGGAACACAGTAGTCTTCACGGTCTGGGACTCGGTACTTACACCAGAGACTTCCCAGCCTTGCTGGCCGGTGACTTTCTAGCCCTCAGCACTCCATGCCTGGTCACCAAAGGCCATCTTGGTTGGTTTCTTGTCGAGCGCCGGAGGGATAAGGGCTGTCTGCAGAGCACCGTGCTGAGGAATAGAAGAGTGGGTCCTACAGGCACTTGTAGCTCATCTGGAGTAAAGGAAATTCCTTCCTTGATATTTTGTGTGATCTCTGTAACATCTCTGTGAGCAAGGAAAACAGGTGGTGTGATTTTTTTTCTCACTTGACAGATCAGGCAACTGAGGTCTTCTAGATGGAATGGTTTGCTTCCTGACCTGTAAGCTGGCTTCAGAGCCACATTTTCATGTACAAATATCCATTTCTTGCTGAGCTTGGCATTGCACACCTGTAATCCCAGCCCTTGAGAGGCTGAGGCAGGAGGGTCACTGTGAGTTTGAGGTCAGCCTGGACTACCCAGTGAGACAATTAAACAGAAACATTCATTTCTTCAGAGATATTTAATGAGTACTTCTGTAGAAAACAAAAACAAAAACAAAACAAAGCCTGTGCCAAGTAGTGGTCGGTCTCCTGCAGCCGTAATGAGCCATGGAAGTGCAAGAGCCCCAAACGAGGAAGGCTAGACTCTGTAGCAGGTGATGCCAGCCCGTGCTCTGAGGAACGGGAAGGGAGGCAGATTCCTGGCAGGAGGATGGGGATTTCTGGCAGACTTTGTGGGGTGCACATCCTCACAGAGAAGCGGAGCTGGCTTGTGCAGTGAGAGGGGACCCAGAGGAACCAGGGTGCTAATGGGCAGCACTAAAACACGGCTAAGAGTGAAGATGGGGGTTTAGTCCTGGAGAGCAGGGGACAGTTTGAACTTTATGAAGTGGAGATGACGGAGGGGTTCTGCGCATGTGAGTGATGTAAAAGAATCAAAAGGTTTATGGTGGAGTCCATCCTAAGCTGTGCATTAAGGGTAAAAAAATCAGTTTCTTATTCATTAATTCAAAACATTTCTCTTCCAAAATTAACTCTGTCATAATTATAATAACCATAACAGACTTCATCATTCTTGTGAAATATGGAAAAGATCTTTAAAAATATTTGGAGATAATTAAGAATTCAAAAAAATTAACAATTTAATATAAAAGTACTCTATTTCTTTTTGTACTGGGAGTCAAACTCAGGACCTAGTGCCTGCCAGGCAGGTGCTTTGCCATTCAGCTATGAAATGAAAGAACTCTACTCTGTTGATTGATTGACTGTATGGAATGAACAGCTCTCTTTTTTAGTACGTAAGTTTTTTTCATGAGGCCACCGTGCAAGACCTGTATGTGTCTCATAGATGCATGGAATTCTACATGTCTGGGTTAGAGTTTGACATGATACTCCATAAACAGAACTAAATATTTTAAAAATAAATGTGATTATTTTTCATCTCTGTAAATTGTCCAGTATTGTTCACTCCAAATTGTTTATTCTTTATATTATACTCTCATTGTCTGTCTGTTGCTTTATTTATTTTCATGGAAGATAAAAATAGTTCAAAAATGAATGTAAGCAGGGCAAGATGACTTGTTTAGGATTTAAAGAACAGTGTAGGTGAACAGGGCTTTGTTATGTATTCTAAACATCAGTCTTTAACCTAAATCACTTAATAATTATTTTATTATAGTTTTAATTCTAGATTTTCTCACTGCTACTAATTAGAAAACTATGCAGGTTTCTAAAGTTGTAAGCATTCTTCAATGTGATTGCATCAGTTCTCTTTTAAAAATTAAAAAAATAATGCATCGGTACATTTTATATGCACAGAACGATCACGTTCATCAGAGGGAGTTTGTGCCTGAGTTTTTTTTTTCTCCATTCCCCTCCCCTCCCTTCAACCCCTATTCCCTTCCTTATTCATAAAAGCTTTGTTTCCATGTTTCTTCTTTTCTGTTTGCTTCTTCTCCCTTCCTTCTCTCTGCTCTCTCCTCCCTTGTTAGCTTTTTCTCATTTGACCATTTTCTTCCCATTTCCCAGTATCTAGTATATATTTTGGTCCTTATTTACACTTTTGGTTTCTCATACCAGAAAAACAATGCAGTATTTAAACATGTATCTCCAATTTATTTTACTTGAGTATGGTCTCAAGGTGCATCAGCGTGCTTAGAAATGTCTCAAGTTTATCCTTGATGGCTGAGTAGTACTCTATGGTATAAAATCCCCACACCTTCTTTATCCAGTCCTTGGTTGATGGGCATTTGTGCTGTTTCCATGATTTGGCTGTGACATGGGTACTGCTATAAACATGGGTATGCATATACTGCTGTGATATGATGCTTTTAAATTCTTTCTGGAAGATAACAAGAAGGGGAGTAACTGGGTTGAATGGAATCTATAGTTTTAGTTTTCTGAGGACTGTCCACACTGATTTCCACAGTGGCTGCCCCAGTCTGCACTCCCACCTACAGTGGGGAAGGGCTCCTTTTCCCCCACAGCCCTGACAGCATTTGTTATTGGTTAATTTCTTGATGACAACCATTTTTTTCTGGGGTGAGATGGAATCTCAGCATCGTTTTAATTTGTATCTCTTGAATGACTAGTGATACTGAATTTTTTTGTATATTTATTTGCTGTTTCTATTTCTTTGTCTGAGAAGTTCTATTCATTACGAAAGCCCATTTTTGGGTTAGGTCCTCAAACCTGAAGAATCTGGTCTTTTAGAATTCTTTATATATTCTAGATTTTAGTCCTTGATCTGAGGAACAGCTTGCAAAAATTTTTTTCCGCACAGTGGGTTGTCCCTTTACTCTGTTGATGTTTTTCCCCTCTGTGTAAAAGATGAGATCGAGATCCCAGTAGTTGATTTTTTTGTGATAGTTCCTGTGCAATTGGGGTTGTGTTCATAAAGTGTCTGCTTACACCAATGTCTTCAAGAGTTTTACCTATTCTGTCTTGTAGCATATTTAGTATTTTTGTTTTACTATTTAGATCTTTGATCCATTCCATTTTAGTTTAGTGGATGATGAAGGATATAGGTCTAGTTTTAATCTTTGGCATGTGGGGAGCTGGTTTTTCCAGCATTATTAATTTTTTTCAGCATCTGTGATTAAAGAGGGTATCTTTCTCCCAGTGAATATGTTTGGCTCTTTTGTCAGAGATAAGGCAATTATTTGGAGTTGTTTCTGCATCTTCTAATCTGTTCCATTGATCCTCGGGTCTGTTATTTTTCCCATTACTATGTTTTATATATATAGATACATATATATATGTATCTATATATGTATCTATATATGTATATATATGTATATATATATATATATATATTTTTAAATCACAGAAGCACTATTTTAGGTCTCTTGGTTCCAAATGAATTTTAGGATGTGTCTCCAATTCTGTGAGATGTGACATTGGTAATTTGATTGGGATTGCAACAAATCTGTATAGCAATTTTGGAAGTAGGGTCATTTTCCTACAGTGATTTTTTTCCAACTCAAAACAAGAGATACTTTTCCATTTTTTGATATCCTCTTTGGTCTCCTGTTTTCGGAGCACTGTAGTTTTCAGTGTAAAGGTCTTTCACTTCCTTCATTAGATTGGTTCCTAGGTACTTCATGTTTGGGGGATGCAATTATGAAAGGTGTTGCTTCCCTACTTTCTCTCTGAGTTTGTTATTTGTATACAGGAACACTGTTGACTTTTGAATGCTGACTTTGTATCCAGCTAAACTACTGAAAATGGTTATTAAATCTAAAAGTCTTTTAGTTCAGTTTTTGGGGCCTTCTATATAGAGTATCATGTTACCTGTAAATAATGATATTTTAACTTTTTCCTTTCCTATTTTTATCTCTTTTTCTTTCTTGTCTAATTGCTCTGGCTAATGTTTCCAGAACTAAGTTGGATAGGAGTGGTAATAGTGCACATCTTTGTCTTATTCCTGATTTTAGGTTGAAAGTTTCCAGTTTTTGTCCATTTAGTATGATGTTGGCTCTTGGTTTGTCATAGGTGACTTTTATAAGATTGTGATAAAGACCATCTAGTCCAATGTTCTCATGGGTCTGTATTGTGAATAGCTGCTGGACTTTGTCAAATGCTTTCTCTGCATCTATTGAGGTGATCATGTGTTTTTTGTCTTTGGCTCTGTTAATATGGGATATTCTGCTTAGCAATTTGTGTATGCTGAACCATCGCTGCGATTTTGGAATAAATGTGACTTGGTCATGGTGTATGATTTTCTTGATTATTTGTTGCATTCTGTTTGCCAGTATCTTACTGAGGATTTTTACATCTATGTTCATTAGGGAGATTGGTCCATAGTTCTCTTTTATGGTCAGATCCTTCTTTGGTTTTGAAATCAGGGTAATGATTGCTTGCAGGAATGAATTTGGGAGCATAACTTCCCTTTCAGTTGCATTAAAGAATTTGAGAAGAGTAGCATGAAGTTGTCTCTAAGTTTCTATAGAATTCAGCAGTGAATCTGTCATTTTAGGCTTTTCTTTGTTGGTAGAGTTTTAATTACACCTTCAATTTCATTGACTGATATTGGATTATTAAGAATTTTTATGTCTTCTTGATTGAGCTTTGATAATTCATATGTACCTAGCAATCTGCCCATTTCTTCTGTGGTGTGTGTGTGTGTGTGTGTGTGTGTGTGTGTGTTTGAGTTATGGTCTTGCTATGTAGCTCAGGATAGCCTTGAGCTCACTTTGTAGCCCGGGCTAGTCTCAGCTTGCAACAGTCCTCCTGCCTCAGCCTCCTGAGTGCTAGGATTACAGATGTGTGCCACCACACCTGACTTCTGTGTTTTCCATCTTATCTGAGTGAGGGTTTTTGTTTTTCTTGTCTTTTTTTTTTTTTTTATCGGTACCAGGGATCGAACTCACGACTGCCTGCTTGCAAGGCAGGTGCTTATGCCGCTGAGCTAAATCCCCAGCCCCTGAGTGAGGTTTTTGAAAGTAAGTATAGATAATCTTCAGGATTTCTGTAGGACCTATTGTGATTTCGCCCTTTTCATTCTTAATTGCATGAATTTTTTCCCCTTTTGGTTGGCTAAGAGTTTGTCAATTCTGTTTAATGTTTTAAAGAACCAACTCTTCAGTTAATTGATTCTTTATATTGTTTTCTTAGTCTCAATTGTACTAATTTCTGCTCTGATATTAATAATTTCATCCCTCTTATGAGCTTTGAGATTGACTTGCTCTTCTTTTTCTGAAAGCTTGAGATTCAACATTAGGATGTTTATTTGCGCTCACTCTGTTTTTCTGATATGGAAATTCATCCTTTATAAATTTCTCTTGTAGGACTGCTTTCATTGGGTCCCATAAATTCCAGTATGTTGTGTTAGCATTATCATTTAATTGCGGGAACTGTATAATTTCTTTTTTAATTTCATCTGTGACTCATTGGTTGTTCAGGAGGGTGTTGTTTACTTTCCCTGTGTTTATGTGGTTTCTTTTGCCATTGATTTCCAATTTAATTGCACTATGGTCTGATAATATGCAGGGAATGTTTTCAGTTCCTTTGCATTTACTTGAGCATGTTCTATGAGTGGGTATGTGGTCTGTTTTGGAGAATACCCATGCACAGCTGAGATGAATGTGGATTCTCATGTTGAGTGGAATGCTCTGTAGCATCTACTGAGTCCCTTTGTTCAAAAGTTTAGTGCAGTTCTGATATTTCTTTGTTGCTCCTTGTCTCAGTGATCTGTTTTTCTGACAGTGGAGTAGTGAGATCCCCTGTTACAATTGTATCAGTACCTATTTAATTTTTCATGTCCATTAGCATTATTTTATATAGTTGGGTGTGCTGATTTTTGCAGCATATGTATTTATGATTAGTATCTCTTCCTCTTGGATTGTTCTTTTAACAAGTATGTAGTGACCTTCTTTGTCCCTCTTAATCAGTCTTGGCTTGAAACTCACTTTGTTTGCAAATGGAATAGCTACCCCTGCTCTTTTCTGGGCTCCTGTTGCATAGGATATTTTCCATCCTATGACTTTCAGTCTATGAATTTATTTTTGAATTAAATGTGTTTCTTATATATTATTGAATCCTGCCTATTGATCTATTCTGCCTGTCTGTTTCTTTTGATTGGTGAATTGAGATCATTTATATTGATGGTGATAGCTGATGTGTACTGACTTATCCTTTATATGCTATTTTCCTGTTGCTGGTTCCCTCCCTCCCTCCCCTCTGTTTAATTACTTGTCTTGCCTGGTGCATTCATTCTGTTGGGGTTCTCCAAGTTGTAGTCCTCATTATCTGTCTCTAAAATGTCCTTCAGAACATTTTAGAGTACCAGTCTAGTGGTCATGAGTTTCTTCAGGTGTTCTTTATCAAGGAGGTATCTTATTTCTCTATCAATTTTGAAAGATACTTTTTCTATGTACATCAGTCTTTGTTCTCTTTTAGGGCCTCAAATACTTCACTCCAAGCTTTTCTTGACTTGAGAGTTTGTGTAGAGAGGTCAGCTGTGATTCTGATGGATTTTCCTTTTCTCTAACAGCTTTTAATATTGTGCTTTTACATTGAATTTCTGGAATCTTGACTGTTACATGCCTTGGGATAGACATTTTTTGCTCATGGATAATGGAGTTCTATGAGCCTCACTTATCTGTATGTCAGATTTTTTTTCGCAACATTAGGGAAATTTACTGCCATGACTTCTGTGAACAGACTTTTTTTTATGCCCTTTCCCCCATCTCTTGCTTTTTCATTGAGTCTGATAAATCTTATGTTATTCTTCTTTGCATTATCTAGCAGCTTCTGGATTGATTTCTTGTGGTCCCTTGCTATTTTTAAGAAATCTTTCTTTTCATGGTTGCTAACCCAAATCCTGTCTTCCATATCTGATATTTTGTCCTTATAGTGGCTCATTCTAATACATATACCTTTTTTTAACTGCCTAGATGCCTGTTTGACTCTGTTTCATGGATTCCATTTCTTTCCTATGTTGGGTGTTCATAGTTTCCATCATTTTTCTAAACTCTAGTTTTTTTTTTTTTAAATCCGTATCTGCTCTAAAATAGCTAAACATGTCCTTCATTATGATGGACATTTCTGTGGTTATCTAAGAAATTATTTCTAATCTGACTTTTTTCCAGGATCCTATTAATCTGCTTTGTTGTTTTTGTTGTTACCACTTTAGAGTCCAGGTGAGTCTTTTGAATCACAGCTTATTGTACCCTGGGTTTGTTTTTGGTGAAGTCTGTGGTTGCATCTTGCTTCTGTGTCTTCTAATTTTACATATATTTTAGTTTAATTCCTAGGTTGATGCTTGTAAATTGTTTATGGTAGTTGGCTTTATTGCTGGTATTGAGAAGCTTTAGAAAGTGACTGCTTCTCAGAGGTGTCTTCCAGGTATAGCTGACATTTTTTTGTTTTGAATCTTGCAGGATCCTACCTCTTCAACTTATTGGCAGTGAGGATTTACTGCCTATTTGGCCCAGCCTCTGATTATTTGGAACTAACCTATAAATTGTTTATGACTGTTAGGTAATCTCATTTGGCAAACAGGAAGAACAACTGAGTGAATAATTAGGTCACTTTGGCTAAAACAGTATCATCAACAGCCACAATAACATCAAACAGCCTAAATAACAACAAACTGTGATAACTATTAATTTGTGACCTTTAGCCATAGGTTTGTGGTCATATAACAAAATCTAAACCAAACCAGAAAGTTGTATACAGCAAATATGCCTTCAATATGGTGACTTTACCTTCAGGGAAGAGGCTTCAAAAAAGGTTGGGGAAATATAAGAAATATAAGAAAAAGAATGGATTAGAAGCAGGCTGGAGGATCAAGGAAAATTATTCAAACTTTGGGAAACTGATGAAGAAGAAGGGAAAGAGAGAAGAATGAAATAAAAACAGGAATAGAACAGCAACAATAAAACACTAGAAACAGTGTTCATGCTCATATGAAAGTAAGAACAATGAAGTAAAAAACAGAAAAAAAATGAAAAGAAGAAAAGAAAAAAATTAAATGTCTGTTTCAGGGCACCACCTTCTCTGTCACGCTAGTAAAGGGAGGGGCTGCACAAACCAGATCTGTGTTGATTAACCCAGCAAGCCAGCCGTGGATTTACAGAGGAGGCAGAGGTGATCCCAGCAAGCCTGCACCCCCAGTTCCCTGCAGTTCAGGCTAGTTTCTGGCCATGAGGCTGAAACCCTATTTGTTCAGCCTGAAGCACTCCATGTCAGCTTGAACCTGGTTCCTTGACTGACTGATTTAGACTTGGTTCTGGTTCTTCCTGACACTGAAAGCTGCTAGATGGAGCCAGCCTGTAGCTGCTCTGCGTTCCAAGCTCAAGTTTTCCATGATCCAAGATGGCAACCACCAATTGCCCTGTTGATGGCTGAACCCAAATAGCTCACCAGCCACTGCAGTCCACTGTGTCCACTACTCCATTCCACTGGTGCATTTCTCCATGGAGATCTCCTAGGTAGCTGGTAGTCACCATGTGGCTTCAGGCTCAAGCTGCCCCTCCTCCATGACCAAGGCTTAGGGAGACCACACCACACGGTACCTCCTTCTCCTGCGTAGAGGTCTCTCTCCTCCCTCCCCCATGGGCTAATAGGCTTTGATTCTTGCTTCAGACCCCTCCTCTTTCTTCCCAGTGCTGTATTCCATGGACTGGGCACCAAACCTTGAAGAGGCTATCTCTCCTGTACACTATGCTGCCGTCTTCCCAGAAGTCTGCATCAGATCTTAGATAAATTTAATGAATTCAGACAGTGCCCCTAAGAACATGTAGCATCTGTTTAGGGTCTTAAAGCTTTCTGTGAATATCTATACATAGTGGAAGGGCGTATTTTGTCATGTGGTTAAGACAGACATTAACACACTTACATACAGACATATTGTATAACACATATGCATATGTGTGCATAAAATCCCATTGTTCCAGTAAGGTTTATTAAGTTACAAAAGTAAATTTTTTTTGCAGGGAGGTATTGGGAATTGAACTCAGGACTTTGTGCTTTCCATGCAGGTGCTTGTGCTGCTGAGCTCTATCCCCAGCCCACAAAAGTAGAGTCTTTACTAAACGTCTTTTTATGTCAGGGCAAATAGATGGGCATTCCGTATGTGGTTTAAATCGTTGATGATGAGGGTTTTCTAATGATCAAATCCCTCAGCTATTGACTAATAAACTTGTATCATTGGAATGTACTACACACATGTAAAATTATTAACATTTATTGCTTGTATTCATAGTTTGAAATATCCGCATATTGAAAATCTGTCTCTGTGTAACAGAATATGTTTCTGTGTAACACTTTTCAATTAATGTGCTCAGAGAAATGTTAAAACATTAAGAAGGTGAGTAGGAAAACATTTAGAAAACCCTTAGATGAGGAGAGTGATCATTAATTAGGGGTTATGATGCATGATGTGTTATTTTAGTTCTACACACTGATCTTTACGGAAGCTGTGCTTTACTGTTTTTGTTTTAAGAAGGAACCGAGGGACAGGAAGGTTGCACCATTTCTCCTCTGGGCTCTTCTTCTAGTCTCTCATTGGTGATTTTTTGCTCTATCTAGACTGAAGCCAGAAAACATGTGTGTCTGGGAAACACATTGCTCCAAAGTCCACATCTTTGGAAAGTAAACCAAAGTGAGGAGGGGTGACGTGAATCCCAGGGGAACAAGCCCAGCTAACACATGAGGACCGTGGAGCAGGCTCAGGTGCACGAGTGCCCCCCTCCTCTTCCTGTGACATTTACTTAGCCATTTGCTTTGTTTAAAAAATGTTAAGCACTGGCCAGAGGGGTAAAATAAGCAGCTTGGTAAGGGAAGAAATAAATTCACTAACAAAAACCCTAGGCTGAATTTAATATCATGGCATAAGCATGTATAAAAATATTAGGAAAACATGGGTGAGATTGAATTTGGAGTGGAGAAGCCCAGGTCCACAGAGGGTGTGAGGTGAGGCGGGTTTAGGAGGGAGAAGACTGTCATGAAGCCAGTGAGGCGGGTGGGTAGGCACAGGGTTGGCCCAGACAGAGTGCGTGAGCTTAAAAGGGGTTGTGTGTCAGGTGCAAGGCTGAGCCTGCACTGCGGTCACACAGGGAATCTAAAAGTGAGGGAGAGAACTGGATACTGCACTTTAGCTCAAAGCCACATGCACGAGATGAATATCAGTTCCTAATCAAATGTAAAGGCTGTTTACTTGTTTAATCTCTCTCTTTTTGTGTTTTGATTTTTTTGTTTTTTGAAATAGGGCCTCAGGCTAGCCTTGAACTCCCATCAATCTTCCTGCCTCAGCCTCCCAGGCGCTGGGATGACAGCCATGTGCCACCATGCCCAGCATATTTGCTCAGTGCTTGAACATGAGTTACATTCATCTTTTCTCCCACTTTCATTGTTTCTCAGGCCATCTTGAAGTTAATGCTTGGCCTTTGCTTTTCTGTTTCTTGCATTATGGAAGGATCAGGAAGTACAAGTGTCAGAGTTACTATAAGACAAGTTAGGGTGATTCTCATGTGTGGCCTTTTACTCTTGTACCTTTGGGGACTGGATTTGGAGTCTAGTCGGGGTGGGGGAGCAATCTGACCATGACACAAGCTGTGGCACTTCAGCCTCCCTTTGGTGACTCCGGCTGCGAGCATTGGTTGTTCCATGGCTGGTGAGTGCTCAGACCACACATAGAGGTGAATCACCCTGGACTGAGAGGGCAGCTGCCAGGGCAATGCATGTTATTTCCAGGGGTGACATCTTCCTGCCCATGCTGGTTATTCTGTTTTATCCCTGGACTCACTTTCTGTGCTCTGTGCTTCTGTTATGGTTTGCATGTCTGTGCCCTCCCCCTAAATTCACGGTTGAGATCCTCACCCCTAAGATGATGGTCACAAGGCATGGGCCCTTTGGGTGGTGACGAGGTCATGAGGACTGATGAATGAAAATGGTACACAGAGAGTCCTGCCACCCTCCACATCTGCCATGCGAAGACCCAGTAAGAAGGCACAACTTAGGAGGCTGGAGAGGCGCCCTTTCTGCACACCAAACCTGCCCATGCCCTGACCCTGGACTTCTCCAGAGCCAGGAGAATTAGTCCCTGCCTGCACAGGTCATTTAGTCCTTGGTCTTTGGTTGCAGCAGCCCAGGTGGAAACTCCTGCTTGCCCTGTGGTTCTACCTGATTTGGGCCATTGGGAGACAGCAGAAGGCAGGGCAGGCAGAGAGGGGAGTGTGAGCGGCAATGACCTCTCCTCCTCCCTGCCTGACCATGGATATTGGAAAGGCTGTGTTCTCTGTGAAGAATGGGGTGACGGGCCCTCATTCCTGATTCCTCTTCTCACCAGGGTCTATGTAGCCCCATGCCCCTGCCCTGCCTCTCAGGCCTTGAGGCGGTAGTGATAGAATTGTGGCATGGCTAAAAAGATAAGAAGTATGAAATATAAATGACCTTTATTTTAAGAATGCAGGGAGAGACCCCCCAACCCTCTGGGTCTGGCATCTCCCCCAGGGTCTGAGAATCTCTCCGTCGGACACGTGGAGTGGGGGCATACATGTAGCTAGGTTTAGGGTGGTGCCTGAGGGGCATTAATGATGTGTAGATAGCCCATTGGTATTTGTTTCACACCACAGGTAAGTTCCTAGGGGTGGGGAAGACAGAGCCCCTTGTTTTTGCCTCTAAGGCTTTACCGCTACAGTGTCCGGTCTGGGCACTTTCATTTCTGTCTTATGATTATTATTATTATTAGGAAAAAGGGTGGAGATTCCTTTCTTTTACTGCTTCCTGCTGGAAAGAGGCACTGTACTGGGGTTTAGGGGAGTTGACAGGATCACGGTTGATGCCCATGTAGAAGCTGGTGCCAGGTGTTTTAGCCAGGACAACTTTATCACTGGTGAATGCACATATGTTAGACTGGAAAAACAAAGAGACAAGATGTTATGAGGAGGCATGGCACTGTCATATTTAAGGAGCCAGGTGAGGTAGAAGGAAAGGTGCCTTTGATTTTGATATGTCATTATATCAGGACCACGTTGAGGTAGAATCATTGCCACAGTAAGGTAGAATTCTGAAAAATAAATGTGGGAGTGAAGTTATGACAGGTGATTACTCCCCCATCTGAAAGGGTAAAAGTTAAGAGGGTAGGTAGGTAAGGCTTGTCTCTGGTATGTATGATGTGGGAATCTTTAGGAAATACTGTTCGGAGTCCTGCTGTAAGAAAGGATAAGAAATTAGAAATCAAATTGTATAACAAAACATGACAGCCTGAGAGTTGTGGCTGTGAGGCCTTGGTGAACAGAAATGAGTAGGCAAAAGGATGGTTAGATCTAGGGCTGGAAGAGCACCACTTAGCCTGAGTGATGTGAAACCAGGATGGCAGTCTAGCAACTTTGATCACTGTTGAGATGGCCAAGAATACCAGGTATGTGTCGCTCTAACCTGGTTGTAGTCCTTGGAATGATTTGCTGTAAAAGGACTTTAGTAAGTATGTCATCAGTCTCCCTGGTTGTGGGAAAGGCTTTTATGTATCCTGAAAAAGTATAAACAAAGTGAGAAGACAAAATTTATCTCTCAGTCTTGACCAGGGTTGTGTTTGAGAAATTGGTGAATAGAAAAGGAAGGGGATGGTCCATATCACTGAGGAGAGGTTTACTAGCAATAACAGGTGTAAGCTGTTGAGGCCTCAGTGTCTGGGTCAGTCTGTATAAACAAAAGGAAATAAAAAGAATTTTTTAAGATTTAGGACTGTAGAATGAGTGGTGGAGGGAAGATTTGGCACCACTGGGTGGATTGGGAAGCAGCAGTCTGAAACCTGCATGAAATAGGCCTGGTTTGTAAATGGCATAGGTTGACCATCAATATCCCCTAGAGACTGAGGACTTAATATTGCAGCCTGAAAACTCAGGAAGAACTCTGTATATATGGCCTCTATATACACAAGTATAGAGAATGTCTTACCTGAGACTTTTAATAGGACTTAGGACTCTGAAATGGACACCTTAAAGTGGGCTGTTGTTGGCCCTGAGCCCCATCATCTTTAGCAGCAAGTTTAAGCAGATCTGTCAGTGATGAATCAGCAGTGTTGGCATTTCCTGTGAGGGCTAGAAGTTAGGATGGCTTACCCACTCTCTGGTGGCTAGGACAGTCCAGTAGCCCTGGGGTAAGATCCCAAAGGAACACTAGGATGGGGCACTCTCTTGCCCAATGTCTTCTGCTGCATTTGAGGCATGGTCCATGGAGGGGCCCAGGCAGCTCCACCTTGTGTTGGTTTACCTGTTTCAGAACTCTAAGTGTCACTGTTATCTCTGTTGTTGAAAACACTACAAGCCATATTAAGGTGGTCTCTATGAGCTTTGAAGGTCAAGTTTTGCCTTTTTGTTTTGGGATCTGGTCTATAGTAGAAGGTATCTATAGAATTAAGTAAGTATTCAGGAGTCAAATATAATCAACAGGGTATTTATGACTTTATTAATGGCTTCTCATAAGGAGGACAAAGTCCAGGGAATTTTAGGAACTGACGTGTCATTTATGTCATATATAAGTATCTCTTTAAGTTGTTAAAATGTCTAATGCCATCTGATTTTTGGAGGATGGCCTGCTTAATTAACTTTTACCTTTTTATTTAGGAGAGAGATCAGCTACAGTGTCATTTAATATCAGTTGAATATAGTTAATTATGGCTCGGTGGAGGGCTGAGCCAGGGCAGGCAGACAGGCTGGGAAAGGTTTAAGTTTGGCTTCTGCCGCAGTGTTGATCTTGTTGTTTTGCATGTATCATATAACCCTTGTTTTGGAAAACAGCTAGTGGTTCCCAGCAAAAGGAATTTATAATTATCTCTTAATTTTAGTTGTTAAACATTTAGGAGATTGGTAACAGTACATTAAAATATAGGCAGTAAGCTTAACATAGAACATTACTAGTGGTTTACAGCAAAAGGAATTTATAATTACCTCTTAATTTTAGTTGTTAAACATCTAAGAGATTGGTAACAGCACAATACAATATAGGCAGTAAGCTTAATATCAACCATGAGCATTTTTAGAAGATTGATAAGATTGTACAGTACAATACAGGCAGTAAGCTATAAAACATTAAATGGCTATTAACCATGAGAATTTTAACATATGAACACCAAAGAAATTTGTGAAACATCTCTAAGCATATATCTGGATCTGAAAGAAAACATTTGTCATGGCTGGAGCACAAGAAAAATAAAGCAGAAACAATCTGAACTTTATAGTTGAAAGCACGAATACAGCATCAGATCAGCAACAATGAATTGTCTTAGTCATATGAACTTTGGTTGAGGTATCTCATATAAGGCTTTGGAGATTATTGAAGGCTTTAATTGATAAATAAGGCTGGTAAAATTACCAAGTGGCCACTTTCCCATTTATCAGTCAAAGTCTTGTCTATTGTCTTTTTATTACAATTTATTTAATCTGAATTAATCTTGATTAAATGGTTTGAGAATGTAAAAAAAAGGCTGGTGTGGACCAAGAAATAGCATTTCTGAGCCAAGCCGCTGAGCTGCTGGTCATGGGCGGGGTGCGCCCAGGGTGGGGGTGGCGCATGCAGAGTGTGCAGGTTGGCGGGTGCGCAGTGATGGCATGGCGGGAGCCAGAACTGCTGTAAAGACGGGCAGGGTGGGGGGGTGGAGTGCGGAAATGGGTTCACAGTGTGAAACTGGGACTGCTTGAGAGGTGTGGCGGTGGGGAACTGGGACCGGCGTGGAGCTGGGTCACCAGGTGGCACCAGGACTGCTCCAGGGGCATGTGGAGTAGGGTGTGGCATGAGAGCCTGACCCCACGTGGAGCTGGAGCGCAGCATGAGAGCTTAAAGTAGCAGTATCTCCCAACACTCTTTGGGCGCACCTCTCCCATCTCGGCAGGGAATGGGTTGGCGCGCACGGCGGGGGGTGGGGGTTGGGGGGTGGAAGGGGGGGTGCGGGGGGGGGTGGGGGGTGGAGGGGGGGTGCGGGGGGCGAGCAGGGAGAAAAGAAGATGCTGAGAAAGCTTTGAAAGGCTATAAAGAAAGATGCTATTCTCTTTAAGTGTGGGGAGGGGGAGGGATCCTGAAAGAGTGGGAAAGGAAGCACATTCCCAAAACAAAGGTTTAAAGATAGTTTTGTAAACTTGTCGTCGGTGTGATAAGGCATGATTTTTTTTGAGGGGGGGATAGGAAGTAGTCCCCAAGATAAAATCTGGTGTGGAGCCTGGCCCATGGAGTCACAACCAGGTGAGGCAATGGACCATGGTCTACTAAGTTTAAGTCATCACTTGTACTTTATAGGCCGATCGGTATTTTGGTTTCAAAGCTCGTGATAATTGGCCATCGCCAACACATGAGTGGATTTTTCCGTGGATTTTAGTAATAGCTCTGCCTGTGAGAGCTTAATGCCCTAAAGAACATGAGAGTTTCTCAGTGTGGGGCCTGGCCCAGAAAAACTGCCTTGGGCTGTCTAAGGATGTGAGAGCATCATGCAAATCCATGGAAGGAGGAGAAAATCTGTGAGGGTCTGGCCCAGCGCCCAGAGAATTCTCTGGAGTATGCTCACCTGTGATAAATTGGGCCAGTGTTGTTTGTAAACCATCAGTGACAAGTTTAACAGCTCCTGTGTTGAGAAGTGAGGAATTAATCCAGTACGCAGTCCAGTCTGTGAACAGCAGGGGACTCAGACTGGGAGGGTCCCAGGAGTCTCTTGTCTGCCCTTCCCGGTCAGGGAACCATATGATAGAATTGTGGCATGGCTGAAAAGATAAGAAGTATGAAATATAAATGACCTTTATTTTAAGAATGCGGGGAGAGATCCCCGCACCCTCTGGGGTATGGCATCTCCCTCAGGGTCTGGGAATCTCTCCATTGGACACATGGAGTGAGGGCATATATGTAGCTTAGGTTTGCGGTGGTGCCTGAGGGGCATTAGTGATGTGTAGGTAGCCTATTGGTATTCATTTCATGCCAGAGTAAATTCCTAGGGGTGGGGAAGATAGAGCCACAGGTAAATTCCTAGGGGCAAGGAAGGCAGAGCCCCTTGGTTTTGCCTCTGAGGTTTTACCTCTACAGTGTCCTGTATGGGCCAAAATCCTTTTAGTAGTAACTCCTCACTGGACCCTAAGTGTTGGCCATTTCTTCTCCATCTCCTGGGTGTCTTTCATAGCTCACTAGGGTCCACTCATTCATTGCCTTTAGGTTAAGCCCCTTGACACCTCTCAGGGTGGATCAATGGCCCCACTCTCAGGAATCCCTTTCATCCTTATCAAGGTTCTTTCCCCTTCAGTGGACCCATTTGTTAGTGTTCAAATAATAATTGGTGGAAAGGTCCCTCAGCCCCAGAGATCCCTAGTGTTCCAAAGCTTAGCACCTCTCTGCCCCAGGCCTGCCTCCCTGTGGTCACCCCCATCAAGTTGGGTGCAGAGTTTTGTTGATAATTTCCTGGATTGCTGACCTCAGACTCCCTGTCTGTTGTACAGTGTGAGCCATTTATAACATCATCTTTTAAAAGGTCTATGTGCTGGTTAATCACCATAAAGATTGTCTTCTTTCGTGATTAGCAATCAGACCCAGAATAAACAAAGCTTATGATTTTTCACCTTCCCAGTTCCTTTTCCTGGGTTCCTTTGGGGTCTTACACCCTTATGTTAATCCATGATCTTAGAAATGATCTAGGAAATGAATTACAGCCTTCAATGACTGTATGTCAATTTCTACTTACTAAGTCAGCAAACGTTTCAAAATTGAACAGTCCGACAGTGTTGATGTTCTTATATAACAGATGTATTTCTCTGTGGGTGATGGCACTGCAGAACAAAACCTCTTTGGGAAAGCTCTCCTGAATACTTATTCTTAAACAATTAAACTGAAGAACAAATCTATGTGGATAAATCGTCACATTTTAGAAGAAGTGACCACTGTTCAATATCTGAAAAAAACAGGGAATTCATTTCCTTCTGAAGCAAAGGAGAGCTTTGTAGCCCTATGAGCAAAGCAGGAAGCTAACTTTTTATAGTTTTGGGAGGGGTGGTGTCTGGAAACATGGGACCCTTCTGAAGAGGGCTGCTTAGTGATAGGTTGGCCCTGAGTTGTAGAAGAAGGGTTACCAGTGCATGTGTGTTCCTAATTGGCTGACTTTAGAAGTATAGTAGCTGCAGTATGGGGGGGGGCAAAGATGGTAGATAGATAAGAGCTGGCTACAGAGGCTCCCTGAGATAGTCAACTTAGAATTCAACATAATACAGCATGGGGAGTCCTGAACAGAGGGAGAGGAATTCTCTCATCCCAAGAAGAAACTAAGGTGAGAAGAACCAATCAAACATACAGTCCTGGTGCTATTATTGGAACAGCTAAAGGTTCAGTGCTCCTGTCACAATGGGCAACTTGCAGAGCCATCCGAGGTCCCACCACTTAGACTCACTGGAGGTGCAGACACACTGAGGTCAGAGGTCGGCAGTCAAATGGAGAGCTGAGCTGGTGGGGAGCCTGCATCGACCTGTTGTGAGTGATGGGAGTGGAGCCATCCCACCAATGGTGGATGACATTCTGGGACTGGGCAGGACTGGCAAGTACAAGGGGTAGCAGTGACTTTAGTGAGTTGTTCCCTTCCTGAACGGAATTGGTGGAGTGAGCTAGGCCTGGGTCATGTGACCTGGCTGAGTCCCAATAGGTTATCCAAAATCAATTCCCTATGGCTGTGGCACACACTAACCACACTAACCCAGTGAAGCCTCAGAAGTTTGACTGACCTGGAGGGGAGAGGCCAGCATATGCTGCCCCTATCTGAAACTCACTAACACACTGCAGTGGGAAGGGTCACCTAGCCAGCATGCTTCAGAAGAATTGTAACCAAAAAGAAAGAAACTGGGGCCTCCTGGAAGAAACAAAAAAGATAGGAAGAGGAAGCAACAACAAAAGGTCCCCAGGTCCCAACCCTGAGAACAGTGACCCAGGACAGGTAAATATAAAGGAGAATGAAAACACCAAACATGCAATATTAGACATGGCACCAGTGGACATAAAGAGATATCTTTGGGACCTCATAGACAAGTTCAAAAGTGAAATATTTAGCCAAGTAAAGCAAGATATAAGAAGATTAATAAAAGAGATGCTAAGCACCCCTCAAGCAGACACAATGGAAGAAGGGAGGAACTCAAACAAAGGAGAGAACCATTTGATGAAGAATACAAACAAAATATAGAATACATGAAGCAGATTCAAAGAGATTACCAGGAAATTAAAAACTCTATGGAAAGATGGCAAATCAGCTTGAAAGAAACTAAGGATAGATTATTCAAACTGGAGGACAGTTTTGCAATGTGGGATTATGAAAGGGAAAACTTTTAAAAAATAACAAGGAAACAAGCAGTAATAATACAAAGACTAGAAGATGAAAAGAGGATCTATAACTTGAGAATAAAGAATGTGAATGAAGAAGCAGGGGTACAAACAAAGGAACTACAAAGGCTATTCGCAGAAATAATTAAGGAAAACTTCCCAAACATAGGAAAAGGAAATGATATTCTGATGTATGAGGCATACAGAACTCCAGCCACCTACAACCAAAACAGAGTTACACCCAGGCATATAATAATCAAGATCCCAGAAATTCAATATAAGAACAGAATGTTAAAATCTGTTAGAGACAAGAAACAAAAGCCTATAAAGGAAGGCCCATAAGAATCACAGCAGACTTCTCAACACAAACCATCAAGTCAAGAAGAGCCTGGAGCGAAATATTCCAAGCCCTGAAAGGAAATAACTTCCAACCCAGATTGATATACCCTGATAAACTGTCTCTAGAAATTAATACAGAAACAAGATGCTTCCAAGACAAAGAGGAACTTGAGAAATTTGCAACCACCAATCTAACTCCACAGAGAATACTGCCGGGCATTATATACAGAGAGAAAAGCACTAGGATTCCAGGAACAGTGGCAGAGAGGCCTCAATGAATGGAGCAGAAAACAGAATGAAGAAGATAAGCAGACAACTGATGGCAAAAAAAGAGCATAACAGAAATAAGGCAGAGAAGATTGGTTATAATCTCTAATACAGATGGCCTTGATACACTAAATTAAAAAAAAAGAACCACACATGAAGTAAATCAGGAGACAGGGTCCACCGAGATGCTATTTATAGGAAATACAATTAGCATGAAAAAGAGTACATGGACTGAAAATCAAATATGAGAAAACAATGCTCTATGTGACAGAGAACCAGAGAGTAATAGGCTAACTAGACCAGTATTTGTGGATAGGCTGAAAGGCAGGCTTTAATAGGTAAAGGAATACAATTAGAGTTCAAGGCCAGGAGAGAGAAAGCTCAGAAACACTTAGGTAAATAGCAGGTTGCTCCTCACTCCAATTTAAAACCAAGGTTCTTGATCAGACCCCAAAATGCACAGTGTTCCCTGGGGAAGTGAAAGAGGAGGAAGAGTCTTAAAAAAAGATGGCAGAAGATATTGTTAATAGTGTATCAGGATTTAAACCCCACATTACTCGCACCACTCTGCTTAGATAGATTTTATTCTGTCCCAGTTGTCTACTTGCACTAGATTTGAGGGCACAGACAGCTATCCCAAAAACATCAGGATATAGCACACTAGTCATCTTTAATTTCCTGTTATCTTAATCTAGAGCCCTGTATGACTTATACTGTTTTATCATGACTGATCTTAGTAAAATCTGGTTTGATTGCAGTTTGGTATCGACAGATTTCATTTAAAACTGATATGATTGACAGTATCAAGTCTGAGAATATAGGCAACTACACTGAAGATAACAAGACTCTATGATACACATTCTGGTTTGATAACTGCCTGCTTTTGAAATTTTATACTATATACAAAGTTCTGTTTTTATTAATACTGTTATGATATATTCAATTATATTATGTCTGATGATATAGCCAATTCTATTGACGATAACAAGAGACAACACAGGAACTATGGTAGAACTCCTTGTACAATGGTCTTATATGTCTTTTTCATGTGTTTATAGGAATGTTTTGTCTTGCTTTGTTTTGTTTCACCCTCTAATATAGAAAGGATAGAAATACATGTTAAGACTCATGCACTTGTAGAATCTATAAAGAGTTTATGAGAAATGATCTTATGACACATGATGAAATGAACAGATACTTTGAAGAAAAAGAGACCCTAAAGTACCCAGTGCTGATCCTGGAGGGTCATAATGTGAAACACAGCAATAGTACTATTTTTGTTCAGAGTGATATTAGACTGCTTATGTTGGTTCAGTCTTAACATGGTTGAAGATATGGATAACTTCATGTATGTTTAAGTGTATAAGATTGACAACCATATTACTAAGTTTTGTTGGATAGTTGAACAGAACTGTTTGCAGTCTCACTGTTTGAATTCCCACTTTATATGTTCCACTTTTGTATCTTGAACAACTATTTATAACAGGACAGTATGTAAACATTAACTAGTGATTTCTTACTGTTTATTTTTTCTCTGAGCGTACATATTATTTCTACCCATTTTCTGTTTAATTTAGTCTTTCTTTAAATAAAATTTTTAAAAAAAGAAGTATGGTAGCCAATGAAAAGCTATTTCCAGTAGGCTGTCTGATTGGCTGGTTTCCAGACACACTGTGGTAGAAGCTAATTATCACGGACCAATGAAGTAATTTTAAGTACAGTTGGATAGCTCCTTACTACCATGGCCCCTTAATGACGAGTCTTTTCCCAGAAGTGGAAAAACTTTGTACTCTCAACAACATTTTCTCTAATAGAAACCTAGACATAATCTCCATATATATATTAATATGCCAATGATTAAGAAAATAATAGTTAGTAGGCCCCTATATAGTCAATAACCACTTTAATATTGAATAGCTGCATGATAAAGGCTGCTGATACAAAGATGGGTTAAAATTAGCTTTGAATAGAATTTTCTGGCTGATGGCAACCTTTGGAAGGAGGTGTGTGTGTGTGAAATGGCCGGCTCATAGAACTGTGCTAACAGATGCTTTAAGGTCCTGTGTGTTTAATGTATCCATATGGGTGAGTAGGCATATCCATAATTCTTTTCAATAAAGATTTTAAAAGATAAATGATCTAATAATCCAAGTCATGCAGGATTATTTGAAATTTAGTAGATGCTGTGGTTTGGGTGTGATTTATCTTCTCCGAAATTCACGTTGAAATCTGATTGCTCTGTGGTGGTTTTGGGAGGGCTCTGGAGAGGTCCATGCCTCGGGAGTGGCACCATCATGGATGGATTTGTGCCTTTCTCAGGGAGCCTGTTCTTGCCCTCCTGGGACTGGATTAGTCCCACACGAGTGCGTTGTTTTAAGCAAGGTTGTCCTGTGGATTTTGTCTCTCTCTTTCACATGCACCTGCTCACCTTTATTTTCTGCCACACATTAAAATGCCAGGTAATCATCAACAAACGCAGTCTTCTGATCTTGGACTTCTCAGCCTCTAGAATGTAAGCCAAAACAAAAACAAAAACAAAAACAAAAACCTCTTGTCTTTGGAAATTATCTAGTCTCAGCTATTCTGCTGTAGAACACAAACTGGACCAAAGAATCCTTGCCTTTACCGTGCAAATGAATTTATCTCCGTTAGGTCACAGCAGGGAGAGGGCAGTAGTCTTGGAACTGATGTCTTTGCCTCAGCCTTTGTTGTGTCAAATTAACGCTCATCGGACTCGTGGCCAGCCACTCACAGGAGATGTGTGTGCTTGCTATTCCAATGAGATCAGACATCATCTAGTTCACAGGGCTCACGGGGTTAGATGAGGCTCCTATGTGACAGTGCTTGGTAAACTGCAAAGCAGCATGCAGATTCTGTTATTTACCGATCTGCTTGTCATGCTTTAATATTTATACTATAACTCAAATTTAACAGCTAAAACTAAAATAAAATAAAATAACTTTAGGCAAATGCTTCACAATATGATGTATGTTTGGGAGGGGAGCCCAGGGACGTACCTGTGTCTGATGGCAACATTCGTGTTTTCATGTGGTGCCAGATAGCTCAGTCCCTGGTTTGCTCAGTCCCTTCCTAGGTTGCTGTGTAGCTGATGCTTTGGGAGGGTGCCCGAGGCCACCTACACGGGCACCAAGGGTTGCAGAGTACTTTTGCTAAGAAGCTACCTTTGCTTCGGGGTGTTGTATTCAGTGGACATCCTAATGGAAAGCTACGATTGTGTGGTCACACCTGTGCCACTCTTGGTGTCAGTGATGAATGTGGTCCCCCTCCCTGCTGAAGGCAGCCCGGGCTTCATAGCACCA
This sequence comes from Cavia porcellus, assembly GCF_034190915.1. Lineage (NCBI taxonomy): Eukaryota > Metazoa > Chordata > Mammalia > Rodentia > Caviidae > Cavia > Cavia porcellus. Next base: position 162,814,419 of record NW_026947484.1, on the reverse strand, counting down.
CTAAGGTCTGAGCACACCAGCAGTGCACCGACATCTCTTGGCGAGGCCAAGAATGCTAGAGTTCAACCTTTCAAAACATAAGCAAGGTGTCAATGTTACAGAAGTCTGAAAAATGCCATTGGGAAGATGAGCAGTGTAAAACTGCTGGGTTTCAAATCTTAAAAGGACTATAGGAATTCTGAAATTTAAAGCTTGATGAATATTTTCTGCACCTATGGCAAAGTCCACTGTGATAGTTGCTTATTTTAAAAATCTTGCCAGGGCATGGTGGCACATGCCTGTGATCCCAGCACTCAGCAGGAGAATTGTCATGAGTTTGAGGCCAGCCTGAGCTATGTGAGTGACTTCAAGACCAGCTGCACTGCATAGTCTTTGTCTCAAAAGAAAAAAAAAAACCAAAATCTTGATCGACTCTTCTACTTGAGTGAAACCAGCACTTTTGCGGATAACTTATTTGCCTTTTATTGCTTTACATTTTTGTGAAAAGATCCTTTTTATATAGAGATCATCTAGTGTGTGTACTACTCATAAGTCATATGTGTGTGAGTGTTTGAGCTCGTGAAATTTTGTGATTTTTTTTGCACAGAATGAAAACCCAAGCCTCCCTTGCCTTGAAACCCGGAGAATTCTGAAATTTGATGAGTGATACAGTAACACTGCCGCAAGGCAAACACGGGTAGTTTCAGGTGTGTTTTTCTTGCCGTGGAGACTCAAGTACCTGAACCAGCTGGATCAAGGAGCAAAGTAGACGTGGTGACTGAAATATACATGGGTTCTCAGTCTCCAAGGACTTTCACTCTACTCTTGAAAACAAAGTAAGCATATTGACCAATTAATGAATAATTGAAGTTAGCAAGTTGAGCAGAGGGTCTCATGAGAGACTTTTAAGTGATATTAACAACCAAATACAATGAAGAGAACAGACAAGCAGAAGGAAGAATTGTATGCAAACTGCCAGAGGAGAGGCAGTATGGAATAGTCACCACATTTTACAAGTTAAGGACTCAGCACTTGGAACACACACACGCATGCACGCGCGCGCACACACACACACACACACACACACGCTGAAGAATTAATAACCATGGGACTAGGGTGAAGGAACTAATGTACAGGTTGGGGCTATGTAGTGAGACGACCTGGGTTTGTGGCCCAACCTTTATTATTAGCTCTGTGACCTTAGGTCTCCAGCCTTGTCTATTTAAATGTAAAACGGCGATGGTCACATTTCTACTTATTGAAAATGTGAAATTTGCAAGAGAGAGGTGTCTGGCATATAGCTAGATATTTGGTCATAATTACCACTCACCATTTGTGGATGATGTGCTCAGCTTTTTGTTACCTTTCTTTGTTAACATCTCCTTGGATTCAGAGCCTGTAACTTTACTTTTAATTAATTAGTTTAGCATTTACATTTTAGGCATCCATTTAAACTAAGAGCTCAAGACAGATTGTCTACCAAGAGCATCTGAGCTTTGTATACTTTACAGAATCTAATAAATAAAAGTAAATAATTATCAGTTGATAGAAGTAAATAGTATCTCAAGGGCTGGTCATTTTGCTCTCTTTGATAGTTCCACTGATACCTACTACCCTTATACAGTTAGAGTATACTATATTCTTTAGTGAACCATTTACTCTGTATCTATCCCAGAGCAGAAACTAGTCTATCATTTTTCCAAAACATGCTTTTCTTATTTCAGTAACAAAAATCTGAGTTACATAAGAAATACTGGATAGGTTTCTATAGATGTAACTGATCTTAGCTGTTTAATTTGTTTATTTAAGTGTTTGAATAGACTTAAGATTGAAATGCTTTTAACTTACTGAGAGCCGAAGCAGTATTTCCAAAGCGCAATGTACTAATAATAGTTGATGTAAATTGTTCAGATGGATTGCATGATTAATGTGAAAAAAAATATTAGTTTTGCTTCTCGTTGTGGAAAATGATGCCAGGGTCTTGCAGAAGTCTCGGAGTTGCTCTAGGAGTCATGGCTGGAGTTGGATTCGCCCTCATGGCACCTGAGTTTCTGGGCCTCTAGGCTCTGATCATTTTCTTTACACCTCACGGAAAAACTGCTCCGCTAATTTCAGCAGTATGTGTCTTGTCTTTAATTTCAATCCATCTATCTGCTCTTTGACACAGGAGAAACTTTTATAATAGCAATTCCTCAAGTTTTGCTTCCTTGCTTTTTAAGTTCTAGAAATATCGTAGGTCATAGAATTCTAAAGCTATAAGGGAAGACGAAATCTCTCCCACAGCCCTTTGATGTTATTGTGAGGAAGCCAAGGCCAATAGTGTTACCCCACTTGTGTGAGACCACTTTGACGAAATCAGACGGGAATGCTTTCTCTTTCTAGTTATTTTTGAACTTGAGAAACTCCAAGTGCACATGAAGTAAACATTTGGGGAGGTCTACCACAATTGAGCCCCTACTTGGAGTTGAGTGATATTATCCAAATAGGTCAAGATCTCATTTTGCTGTTAAAAGCAATCATCAGGCAAAACATACCCAAAAGCCTACTTGTGCCTCTTGAACAACTAATAAGACCTGAAAGTCACAGTGTCTTCAGGTCCCAGACAGAATTTAAAGAGGAAATGGTAACTGTTAGGTCCACGCTCTGTCTGCCCTCCCCACTGAAATCGTGGCTGTGTCCAGCCACGGTCCTCGCATCCCCCTCTCGCTAAGGCAGGCTGCCCTCCTGTGCTGTGGTCCTTGTGCTTCTGCATCTTTATTATTCTGGTGCCTTCGGGTCAGCTTTTCACCCCTAAAAAGCAGATTTATGCCAGCCTCCCAGCCAAAGTAGCAACCAGAAACTTTTCTTCCTCTGTTGTGCTTGCTTTTCTAAGTACCGCCCCCTTTCATTCTTTACTAGCTAAGTTTCATGAGTAATTTGCCTCTATTTGTTCTGTCTCATCAGCTCAGATGCAGCCCTTGGACAGTTCTTATCTAAGTGGTCATAATTTCTATAAATTAAGACAGTATTCATTGAGAACTAATGTATCGGGAGGTACTAAGTAATGACGTGAAGGTAGAGTTCATGCAGAAGTTATAATGTAACGGAAATTTCCTGTGCTTTCAGAGAAGAAGGGTGGCTCCATGGCCTGTGGCTGTGCCAGGGAGCTGTGTGGGAATCAGACTTTGGAAGGAGTATTCTTCCTGCACCTCCTTCTGTCTTACCAGTGCTTGGACTACTAGGAGTTCATGGCTATCTTTCACTTGAACTGCAGTTAACAATGAGAGTGGAATGGGCTTATTTTAGATACAGTATTGGCAAGGTTTTCCCTAAACTTACACTGAAGTACAAAGGTCTTTAAATAAACAATTCTGAATAAGAAGAATTACATAGGGGCTGGGGATTTAGCTCCGCGGCATAAGCGCCTGCCTGGCAAGTGCGAGATCATGAGTTCGATCTCCAGTGCTCCCCGCAAATTACCTAGGAGGTTTCACATTAATCAGTTTCATTACAGTGTTTTATTTGCATATAGATAGACACTAAACATTAATGGAAATAGTAGAATCCAGAAAGCACACCATGAATATAGAATTAAATCATTTTCTATGTTACCCAAGTAATTCGATGAGGAAAAGAAAAAAGAATTTTTATCAGATAGTGTTAGATGTTTTGAAATACAGATGGAAAAAATTTTTAACTTGGACCATAACTCATGTCATATATAAATAGTCAATCAAAATAAACACAGATGCATAATAAACATATATAAATGGAACTAGAAGAACCTGTTCTATGTGATTATAAACTAAGTATAAATTTATTAGGATATGTAGGAAGCATATACCATAAAACAAAAAAACTTGGAAACTGTCAAAACCATTTTCTCTTTAAAAGATGTCAGTGAGAAAATAAAACTGAACACCTTGGCTTTGGAGGGAACATTTTCAAAACATATATCTTTCCAAGAATTTGTTTTCAGAATTTATACTTAACTCATAAAATAGTGAGGAGAACAACAAACAAAATTAGGATAAATAATTGGAACATACAATTTACAAAAGGGCATATGTAAATGGAAAATAAACACATGAAACTGTGTCCAGCATTGTTACTGACTGGTGAAAGGTCAGTCAACACTGATAATCCACTATTCCCCTCTTGTTAGAAAGGCTAAAATAAAACAGACAAATAGACTCAGCAACAAAGCAAATCACATTTGGAGTTCATGTATAAACAAACTGTTACACATTCATTGTGTGGAATATTACTCAGCCATAACAAAAGAATTCCTAGCACTTGTGAGATCATGCATTAACATCAAAAGCATTTCGCTAAATGAAAAAGCCATACACAGAAGGCTGCACAGTGTAGTGTATCATTCACAGTAGACTGTAGACAAATCTGTCATGACTTAAAGGATCACAGTGGTGGCCAGGAGCTAAACATTGGAGGACCTATTACACTCAGGCAGGAGGGAGCTCTTTGTAACTATGGAAAGTCTAGATCTTGATTGCCGTGATGTTACACGGTTGCCTCATTACTCACATTAAAATTGGTGAAATTTAATATGATATTTTTACTACAGATATCCTGATTTTAAAAATGGCACTTGAGCAACTGACAGACCTGGCATCCGTGTGACTACTGGCCATGCTTCCCAGTGTGTGCAAACATTAACTCCAAATGGATTGTGGTATTTAACATAGATGGGTATAATTAAACAACTTCTGTAATAGCAGTGATTTTAGTGCAAATCAGAAAAAAGAAAGAACACAAGATACACGCAGAAAAACTGAAAAGGAAAAGTAAAGATTTATAGAAGTAAATGAAAAACAAAGCACACTATGTGAAAAATACTGACATGACTAAATAAAAATTTTAATAAGCACATTGCCATTAACTTGTATGTGTTCATTTAAAGAGGGTGGGAGGGGCGAGGGTGTAGCACCTGCCTGGCAAGTGAGAGGGCGTGAGTTCGATTCCTGGTACCAGAAAAAAGAAAATAATAGTAATAAAAATAAAGAAGGAGGAGGGAGGGAGAGCGGGAAAGAAGAGAGAGAAGAGAGGGAGAGGGAGAGAGAGAGAGAGAGAGAGAGAGGGAGAAAGAGAACAGAGGGAGAGAAAGGTCTTCCACTGAATAAGAATCTTGGAATACAAAATACATAAAATACACTGAAAGAAAATAATTTGACTTTACCAATATTAAGAAGTTCTCTCTAAAAACATTACAAACTTTAAGGCAAATCACAGGCTGGAGGAAATATGACTGGAAAAGGAGCCAGGCATATTTCCATATTGTAGAGAGGAGCCCTTGCAAAAATGGGTCCTCAAATATGAACCACCCAATTAAAAGTGCTTAAAATACTTGGCCAGGGACCTAATAAAACATGACTGCCACAGGCCAGTGGCACTTGAAAGGACTCTCTGTGTCCATAGTAACCAGTGAAATGCAAATGAGAACTACAACTTAAGGCCACTTCATACATAACAGTTAAAAAAACTAAAATACCTGATGCTACGATCGTTGGTCAGAATCTGCAGCTACTGGAATTTGTACAAGTCATTAAATCTCTTTTGGAAAGCTACTTAGCAAGCTCTGCTAAATTTAAGCATAAGTGAGTTGTATTAAAGAGTTTCACTGCAAGTAATTTTGAAGTGAGATGAAACATACATGAATACACAAAAACTTGTATGATTTTTTTGTAGTTAAAGTCATATTTCTCCCAATGGTAACAACCCAGTTGTCTTAAAATATGAAAAAAAGGGTGAAGAAATTGAGACCTGCTCATAAAATGGAATGTTTCTTGGAAATATGAAAAAAGAATGAACCGCTGTATGGAAAGCAAGTGGAACTTGCTGTAATTAAGCTGAGGAAATGAGCTAGTCGGCCAGGGGTACGCGCTGTGACAGCACAGAAACACAGGCGGTGGCAGGCATTAGTTTTCAAGCTTTTATTAGTGACTTACAGTCTGTACTGGAATCCGAAAAGATCGTTTTCACATTTCTGGATGCAGTAACTTTACTAAGGTGAGACATTATGGATCGCTTCTCCCCAAAGGATATTGTAGCATTTTGTTCTTTTTTAATGATCTTGTATTTCTAGAAAATGATCTATAACCATACTTTTAAATATTTGCCTTTCTTATTTATTACCTTTTCAGGTTTCATTTCCTTTTTTGGGGACTGACTGTGTGAGGACTGTTTCTTTAATCACTATGTCTCCAATCCCCTCCGACTCTGTTCATTTTCAGGTCACTTTGTGTGCCCCTTAATGTGTCTCCAGCACTGCCAGTTCTCCCTGTGCTGCTCCCAAGTTGCCCTTTGTGTCTGTGCTGTTTATTGCCACCTGCATCACACTTTGCCAGGCCGTCTTCTACCACCGCTGCTGACTCACAAGCCACACATCTGACAGTTATGCACTGGGTGTCTGCACACCTTAGCTGGTTTGCACTGCTGTAACAGCACAGCTGTGACTGGATAACCTCTAGAGAAGGAAGCAGTGTCCTTACAACTCTGGAGGCTGCAGCCCAAGGGCAAGGCCCCAGTAAGGACCTGGTTTCCACATCCATGTGAGACTTGGAAGGGTCCTCAGGCAGGAGGATTGTCCCTCACCTGGCAGAAGAAGACCCATTCTTTAGATCACTCGATAAAAGACCCCAGCCCCCTCCTGGGCTGATCACCTCCCCACGGCCCACCTCCCAATAGGTTTATGGCTGTCAGGGTTTTGCACGAGTTTTGGAAGAGATGGACTTTGAACCATAGCAATGACCATGTGTTACTGTTATAGAGTCTACTGTGTGTCATTGTCTGGAGTTGATCTCTCTGTCTTTCTTTCATTCAGTATCTTTCTCAGTCTCTCTTTCCTTCCCTCCTTCCTTCTCTTCATCCAAACCCATACAGTGTAATGACAGTGTACTTAAAAGTTTTTTTACGTCTAGTTGCGTGACGGTATTTTCTGTAGAGTGTGTTTTGTCTGCCATTTATTTATTCTATGACTTTTTTTTTCTTTCAGTTTCTTTGCATATATCTTGTGTTCTGTCCTTTTTGGTTTTCACTCATCTTTGAGTAAAGTGAATTTTTGGCAGTATTAGTTGGGATTCATCTGAGAGCTGGGTCTGGACTCTGTCTAGGAGAAAGAAATTCCTTTTTCACAATTCTGTTCATGGAAGTATGTGATTGACTTGGCTTTGTCTTTATTTCTGCTCAGCCACCCTAGCCTGGCTCTGCAGGAATGGTTTGACTTTGAGTCTCCCAGGGGGACACAGTGTACTCTTTTCAACTATTCGGGTCTCTTGTAGTCTCCTCAATCAAGCTTTTGTCTCTGTTATTTTCTGGAGCTTTTTCAAAGCCAGCTAATGAGCGCCTGGTTCCATTGATTAGTGATCATGTCTCAGTCCTTATCTTGTCTTACTTTCCTGTGGTATGTGGTATGTGTGTCTTGCCTCTTAAACTTTTTTCCCTCTTTTGCCTCTGTGACTATTGTGTCTTTATTTTTTCCTATCTTTTGATGTCTGGTTAGCCTTCTCACTATTCTTCATTTAAAAGTCCACTCGTACCGAATTACTCTTTTATTGCCATGAGGATATATTTCCTGCAGTGCAGAGCTGAACGTTTGATCACAAGTATTCAGCAACATCTCCTCCCTCCATGATACAGGGAATAAAGTCCATGAGATTTAGTGTTACCTAACATGCCAGCCTGCCTGTGTCTCCAGCCTGCGGCTCCAATTCCTCAGCACCACCTGGCACCTCATTCTCTGACCGTGTTGGCACTTTCCTCTGGGTGGATTATCCTACAGTTGTTTTCCTTTGGTGGGGTCCACTCCTACCTTGGTACCACGCTCCGGCGGAAGGCTGTGCTCCCTTTGTCCTGGCCCCTGGGTTCCTTCCGTGTGCGGGAGCTGAGGATACCCAGGGCTCATCCCTGTTGCTGGAGCCCTGCGCCATCAGGGGCTCTTTGCTGGGCAGGGTGGCCATCTCCTGTGAGCAGTATCTGTCACATCATAAACAGATCCTGTTTTCTTTAAGTCAGTGAATGAAGACGGTCTCCTAAGATGTAGGATCAAAACTGATGCTTCACTTTCTCATCAGGAATTAAAAATCATGACCGATGATAATGTAGCAGGAAACTCACAGATGTCAGTGACAGGTATGCAATTTTCTTTCTCTTCACTGTTACACAGCAGAGTTTTACATTGAGTGTGCTTAACAAATGTTAATGGCAGTGATTTGACTATCACTTACGGACAGCTGAAAAGGAAATAATCATGCTACCCAAGTCATCTGCAAGAGTTCCCTAAAACCGTTACATTCTGCATTTGAAGTTTGCTGTTACATGTTTTTAAGAAACTTGCTCTACATTTCTACTTTTAATATGTAATTTCTGCAATGCACTAATGGAACATTCTCTAGTCTGGATTGACAGTGACCAGTGACTCATTTTTAATGATAATCTGGAAAGCAGAAGGCCAAGGATGTGTTGTGACCCAGGAAATGTTGTTTAGTTGATGATAAAGTGAAAACTGGGTGTCACTTCTTCCTCACTATAATTATGGTTGAATAACAGTTTGTTATTTCTAATAATCACCCTGAATGTAGTGTAATAAGCTTGGGGTTGGTGTTATTTCAGATGTGATACTCACTTGTCTCGTCTCCTGTCTTTTTGTGGTGCATCTTGTCAGATCATCTCAGCCTCCCTCCAGATATCTGGAGAGTCTCTCTCCCTTGTCAAGCATATGTTATATTTTCTTTGTAACAGGAAAATTCTAGCATAAATAGCACAACTGGAGAGTTATGTAAGGTCAGCTTATTTCATTGTGTGATTTTTTAAAACGGAAGTGAGGTTGAAAGTGGGCATCGCTGTGTGTTAATGGGGCTGGCACCCAGCAAACCATCTAATGGGGAGGGACCATGTTGCCCTCTGTACACGTCACAGGATCTCATTCAGTCCTTGCAGTGCCCCGGCAATGCATTGGCCTTTGTCACTATTTTCCAAATAAGGATAGTTTCAGTGAGTTCACATAAATTGCTGAATGTACCATGGCTAATTTGTGACAAAACTGGATTCTCCATTCAGTGTTCTGAAGTCATCTGGGGAGAGTTTCCGGTGTCCTGGATTGCACTGAGGAGAGGTGATGCTGGAGAATCTTCAAATGATTCCAGAAATGCTGTTCTCTTCTCCCCGTAAAACATGCAACATTGCAATGTTTCCTTCCATTGATCATGTATGATGGCACTCATATCAGGAATACAGACAACAAATAACTAATTGTTCACCAATAGAAATGACTCACGAAAGGCCACTCCACTAATTCAGCACTGACTGCTAGAAAAGACCAGCATGAGGTTTTGTTTAACTTATAAATAAATTAATCTCTTTCATCTCCCTGGTAATGTTCATGTCTTACAAGGTAAAGCTTTCTTGGGCTTCTTGGCCAACTCGCAGGAAGACGTGTCCGTTCGCTTTTACCACACCACGTGAAACTTGGCGAAGTCCCTGAGTCACAGCCATACCTTCCTCGTCTGTCCGCCCACCCTTGATGCCCCCACAGTACGTGGCTCTCATTTGTACTCCGTAGATTTTTATTGGATAAATGAAGAAAAAAGTGGTTTCTGAGCACACGCACACACACAACTTTGTGAGTCAATTTCATGGTATTGAAAGGCTTTTAAAGGTTAGGGTGCTCCCTAAAGTATGAGCGAGAACAACCGCTTAATTTGGAGACAGCAGATACAGGCACTGGACTGGAACGAACTGGGGACCAAAGGGCAGATTCCTGGGGTTTGGATTCTAGTCACGCCACTAACTAGGAGATGAGAAGTCATCTTTTACGCAGTGCTGTTTCTTCTGTAAAATGAGGGACAGGAATATGGCAAAGTTTCAAAGACAGTACTTGGTGCACACAGTTTGAAAATCGCTGCTCTGAGGCTTTCTTGGAGCACATTTTGGGCAGCGCTGCACTGGTTTTCGGGCTTTGAACTTTCGGGGGTGGAACCTCTTGCCCACTAATATGATACGTAGACCTTCAGAGCACAAAACAGATGACAGCTGAGCAGCGCTGCCTGCTCAGCCTTGTTGTCCTCTAATGCTGTCTCATCTGTTCCCTTTACTCTGCATATCAAATGTAGTACATGCTTGTTAGAGTCACGGGTGGGTTCATGCTCGGGGCAAAGTCTAATTCTGCTATCTTAAAAAGCAAGCTCAGAAAGGATAGTTTAGAATATAAAGGTACTTGGAGCGAGCCAAACCGATTTCCCTGTGCTCCTTTATACTGTTTCTTTATGGTTTATCAAGGCAGTGTTGTGTGTGATTCTGGTGTTATCAGATCTGTTTCTGCCTTTGGCTTTTGATATTGTTTCTTTTTTTGCATGTCCGTATAGACCCAGATACTCTGCCATTTCAGTAGGTTTGGAACACAATGCTTGGCCCCAAATTGTATTTCTGGCTTTAACTGGGGAATAACCTGAATTAATATACAGTTACTTCACTCAAACCAGTAAACATTAATTCATCTGTGCTCCTGGAAAAACTCTTCATGGACCTGTGATCATCCTCATACGAAGTCTGAAATGATATCCTATGTGTGTTTCTGGATAAGGAGCATGGAAATTTTGTGTGCTTACTTACTGGACAATAATGAGCTATTGCATTTTACTGTTCTGGTCTTATTCCCCCCGCCAAAAGAAAACATTTGAATCGACATGGAACGTCTGTGGTCTTGGAGGCTAAAATGAATTTGGTCAGATCCTGACTGTGGACATATCCAGACCGTCTGGATGGGCACAGTTTGAAAACATGTAGAAACAGCAGTAGTGAACGTGTCCTATATTAAGTCTCTTCTATATCAACTAAAACGTATGTAACTATTTAGGTAAAGGCCCAATCTAGAGGAAAAAGTACTCGTGCATTCTCAGTTAAGCATTGGCTGAAGCAGACGCAAATTATTGTACCTTATAAAGTAATATTTTGTGCTATAGTTTTTCACTCAAAACCTAAGTTTTCCAATTCAATGCTAATTCCTATAAGATTAGCTCTTAACAGGTCCCATATGGTCTGCACCCTTAGTCTTCTTTCTCTTTTCATCATTTTAAAGAAACCAGGGTAGGTGAGTGAGTCTGAATGACTCATTTGCCCTTTCTGTGCGTCAGAATTCTCAGCTACCAGATAGAGATAAACATAGTTTGGAGAATTACGTCAAAGGACTTGTGTGGGGATGTGGGATGGTGTCTGCCATGAAGCCGCTCCTATCCCTACCACAAAAGTAGGGGTACGCACACTGTGAACATTTACTGCTGGGGAGAAATTCTGCCCCTTCCCCCTCCCGCCTGTTGTGGGCCATTACGCTTTTTGTGCATTTAGGAAGAGCAAAGAGCCCATTTTACTGATGCACATTTTTTCCTTTTTTTTATTTTAAAGATGGTAAAATCCAACAACACAAAAGACAACAAAGCAGCAAAATTGGTATAGAACTTCAAAGCAGGATACTGGGAAAACAACAATAGTTACCATAGTATATCTCGATATCTTCACAATAGTTATCTGTTCCATCAGGTATAGCAAAATAAAATAAAAAGAATAAAGCCAATCAAAACAGAATATTGAATAAAGCAAAACAATCAGAACAAATGAAAACAGTGATAACAATACTGGATTGCAAAGACAAGACAGAAGGAAATCCCCATATTTGCTATATTGCATACTGAACCTCCCAAGAGAAGCTCAGACCTCTGGCTCCATGCCTGTAAAATCAACCAGATAGCACAAGCATGTAGTTGCTTTATGTACCTTAGCTGATATCAACTCAGCCTGTCCTCTAAACCAGCGGGGTTCTTACGGGGTGGGGGTTAATCTTCAGCCTGCACACCAGTAGATTCATGGGTGGCACTAACTTTTCTTTTCCTGTAAGCCATGTGGCTTGCATGGCTTACCAGAAGGGCTGGCTGGTTGGCTTCTTGTTGGGTCCTCTCAGTCCCAGCGTGGGTGCATGCATTTTCTCAGCAAATATTTATTGCTTGGCACAGGAAATTCAGTTATTAATATTGTTCATTGTGAGCTGCGGAGAGGTCTACAACTACACACGCCACTTACAGACGACTCACTGTGAAAAGCATTGTGAGGAGAGAGGTGTTGTAGGAAGACCTTGTGACCACCACAAGTCAAGGCTTTTTGCAAGAAATTACATTAGAACTGAAGGCTAAAACATGGGTTACCTGGTAAAGTGAGGGCTGTGTAACAGCTTAGAGAATTGTGAGACTAGAAAGCTGCGGTGCACGTGATCCCTGTGTACGGCAAACATCTACCAAGAAACAAAAATGAATAAAAAGCCATTCATTTTTGAATGAGTAAAAACCCTAATAATGAATGAATAAAAGGAATGAGGCAAGAAAGCAAGTGGAAACCAGAATAGAAAGTGGAGGCTGTGAAGGTAAGCAGGGCCCAGACCCGTGGGAACTGTGTTACTTATTATAAATCATCATATTAAAGGTTTTACATTATCCTTCAAATAACAAAAAGCCACCACAAAAGCGAGGCAAGGGTGTGACTCAGGCATTCCACATGGTGAAGGGAGCGCTGGGAGCACAGGCAGGGCGGGAGGAAGGGCTTCTCTCTTTGTTCCTCAGTCACAGAGTTTGTGAAAGGACTGGCGCCTCCTCAGTGCAGTGTCCTTGGTGACTCTTCTCCTGCAGAGGTGGCCTTCACTCGTTTGCTCGTTGAATGAACACCTTGTCTGTCCCTGTCACAGCACTTGTCACATTGCACTGTGACACATACCGAGGACACATGCCTTATTGTGTGACCACTGATTCTCCTCTTTGGAGACTCAGCAGTGGGCTTTTGAAGGACAAGGATGATGTCTTGGGCATCACTGTAGCACGCGTGGCATCTGGTCTGCCATGTGTTGGAGTCTCGGTCGCTTCCGTGGTTCCTGTTGTTAAGAAACTAATTTAAAAAGAAATGGTCGATATTCATGATGGGTGGAAATGGAGAGTTTAGATCATGAACGCCACTTAAAGTTATAACTACCACTGAAATTTGGAAATATTGATTAGGATCCCAGAGCAGTACTGCTAGGCCTATGAAAATGACAGATAGCTTTGAGAGCAGCATTGGAAGATCCACTTCGGGGCGTGAGTGGATGCAGTGTTTGGCAGTGTACTTATCAAGTGAATGGAAGGGGTTTCGGCCCTTTTTATGTCTTTGTGTACTCTTACGGTTCATTTTAGGAGACAGTAAACATTCTCTACTCTTTTCTAAGCCATCCTAATTGCATCTTTGCTTCACTGTGAGATAAAAGAGTTTTCAATACAAAATTACTCATTAACACCTGATTTGAATACAGGTGTTATTGTTTGGGTCTGAATGTCCCCTAAAGAACTTTATGGAAAAGACACAGCCACTAGCCTTGGGGCTTTTAAGAGGTGATGGAACCTTTAAAAGTTGTGGCCTAGTTAAAGGAAACGAGATCACTGGGGGTGTGGCATGGAAGGGTACATTTGCACTCTGGTCTTTTCCTCTCTCTTTTTGCTCTCTGGCTACCCTGGGTCAACTGACCTGTTCTACTGTCAGTTTCCACCATGTGGCCTGTGCAGACACATGTCCAAAGCGGCCAGGCCAAGGGTCCAGGGACTGAAACATCTGAAACTGTAAGCCAACATAAATCTTTGCTCTTTATAAAGTGTTTACCTGAGATATTTCATCACAGCCATAGAAAGCTGATGAATGTAGTATGGCTTTTTAGTGGGGCTGGGGATTTAGCTTAGTTCCATGAGCACCTGCCTGGCAAGTATAAGGTCATGAGTTTGATCCCTGACACCAAAAACCAAACCAAAACAAATATATATATATATATATATATATATAGCTTCTTGGCTCTTTTTTGTCATATTTAAGATGAGTGTAGAAATGATAAAACAACTTAAATATTTACCTTATAGTATTTTAATCTATAAAAATTTAATTAGCAATACTAGTTACTTTTTCTTAGAATTAAGAGGAAATGGTTCAATTCCTTAAAACTTTCCACTTAGTATTTCCTAAAGAGATAAATAGTGCAAAGAAATAGTGCTACAGTGATGCCCAAAAAATCTATTAAGGGATCATTTATATAAAGAAAAATATGGGATAAATTTGTCATTTTTTTCTCTGTTGTACTATTGCTGGAAGTTAACAAATTGTATACTAAAAATTCCTTCTGTTTGTCCACATGGGTATTGATTTCAGGTTGGTACACACTACCAGTAATTTGAAAAGAGCATAGTTAATGGAGAATTTGGCTTAAAGTGGTTGTTAAGGAAACGCGGTCTTCTCAGAGCACTACTTAGCGTAGCTGCTTTGCTGTCGGAAGACTATTAAAAGAACGCTATTATCTCTTTGTTACTTATAATTTTCTCAGGCTAAGCTAATGGTTGAAGCTCATATTAATTCCCAACACTTTCCAGTTTTTATCTCAAAGTCTCTGGTGCTTGTTGCCTAATTGAGCAAGCTGGATTTTCTTTCCAAGAAATGCTTAAATACAAATTTTAGATGCAACACTTGAACAGTTTTACCCAGAACTTGACTTTTCTTATTGTGTTGACTTTTCTCAAATTTGTTTGCTCTCCTTTATTTGTGTCCTCCTGCTCCACTAATTTTTAGGGGAAACACATCTTTCTACGTTGTTTACCTCCCTCATATTCAGATAGAAGGCAGAGGTAATTCCGTGTAGTTGTTCAGAATCTCTGAAACTGATGAGATAAAAATTCAAGGGAGGACTTTGGTGCTTGATGGGTTGGTTTCTGGACTGTTGGGTACCTAACTATTGAGTGTTGAAGACTGGGTTTTATAGACTGTGTTTTTCTCCCAATACTTTCCTGGAATGTCCTTAGATGCATAAAGTTTGCAGTGGATTATAATCTCTCTGACTATCAAGGAAACCGAAGGATAGCAAAGTTCTTCATTTTCAGTTGACCAGTGATTCCCTTCTCTACCACCTCTTCACATTTCTCCTCCCCAGCCAGAGTCTACCTGGCTGAGTGCTGAACAGGAGCCAGGGCGTTCCTGCATAAGCAGTTTATGGATAGCAACACCTAGGAGAATGTAGGGGCTGGGGCCAGAGATTGCAGTTCTGGCTTCCCTTTGTCCAGTATTTCTTCCTACAATTTGTACTGCCTTACATGCTAGCTCAAACTACATTCTAATTATCTTGTGCTAGCCTTTACGCTAGTTACTTTAAGAAATTAACACCCCTGATCTAGTGTAGCCATTGGTGTTTTTTAAAAATTTTATTTAAGGAGAAAAAGGAAAAAAAAGGGTACAAGTTATACAGAATTTCAGAAAAAAATAAACAGTAGGAAATCACTAGTTAATAGATTACATATTGTCATCTTAGAAATAGTTGTTCAAGTTACAAAATTAAAGCATATAAAGTGGACATTCAAACAGTGAGACTGCAAACAGTTCTGTTCAATGATCCAACAAAACTCAGTAATATGGTTATCTATCTTATACTTAAATATACATGCAGTTATATCCTTATATATCTAGTTTATACTTACATATACATGCAGTTATATCCTTTAGAGCACTTTCTTTTCCTCTATTTTTTACAATGACAATTACACATTTTGGGTTTTATTACTCCCACAGTTCTTATTACTTTTTTTGAAGAGAATAAAACCAAATGTGACATAACAAAACAGAGTCAGTCAGATCAAAAGGATGGACATAGTACATAATATAAAAATAGAATACAAGGTGATCAACAGTGGTTACCATAATGCCTCTTGCTATCTTAAAAAGAATTGCCTATATCATCAGTTATAATAAAATTGAACAAAACAGTAAAGAACAAAACCAATAAAACCAAAACATTGGAGACATTACGGGACTTCAAAAGAAGGTAATAGTCAAACCAGAATGGGCATCATAGTGAATCTTATTGTCTTCACAGTTGTTGCCTATACTCTCAAACTTGGTACTATCAAGCAAAACAGAATAGAGGAAAATCAGTCAAAACAAGATGGTGAGAGCAATACAAGGTTTCAAATCAAGTTAATAGGAAATCAAAGTGGGTTACTATAATATATCCTGCTATTTTTTATTTATTTTTTCCCTTAATTAAAAAGATAAAAATAAAAAAAATAATAAAAAAGTAAATAATAAAAAAAGGAGATTGAGATAAAAGAGGACATAACAACAAAACAGTACAGGTCAGAACATAACCATTTAAGCAAAATAGTGTTTCACCACAAGATATCCCGAATAAAGATAGTTACCATAGTGTCTCTTTCCTTGAAATCTTTGAGTATAACTTCGTATACTGTAGCATCAAACATAGACAATGTAAAACCATTCAAGAGAATGACAATATTACAGGGTATTTAGAACCAACTAACAGAAAATGAACAATGATTTCTGTATAATCTCCTTGTCTATAAAAGTTTTTGTTTGTATTATCACATATACTAAAATCCAATAAGATACAACATATTAAGACCAATGGAAACAGAAGAATAAAAGCTTGATGCAACTTCAAAACAAGATGATATTAAATCATCACTAGCTATTATGATGTCTTGTTTTCTCCAAAATAGCTGTTCCTACCATGCAACCTTCTCTGCCTCATTTCTGTTGAGCTCTTTTTCTGTTATTAGTTGTCAGTGTGTCTTCTTCATTTCACTTTCTGCTCCATTCATTGTGTCCTCTCTGCCTCTGTTTCTGGAATCTTGGTATTTTTCTTTTTTAGAATGTCCTGCAGTATTCTCTGTAGAGTTGAATTGGTGGTTGCAAATTCCCCTAGTTCCTCTTTATCCTGGAAGCACCTTGTTTCTCCATTAATTTCTAGGGACAGTTGTGCAGGATATATCCATCTTGGCTGGAGGTTATTATCTTTCAAAGCTTGAATTATTTCCCCCCACGCTCTTCTTGATTTGATGGTTTGTGCCGAGAAGTTTGCTGCAATTTTGATGGGTGTTCCCTTGTAAGTGATCTGTTTCTTGTCTCTGACAGCTTTTAATATTCTGTTCTTATATTGGATTTCTGGAATTTTTATTATTATATGCCTTAGTATAGTTCGGTTTGGGTTGTAGGTGGCTGGGGTCCTGTATTGCTCATACATCTGAGAACCTTTACCTTTTGCTAAATTAGGGAAGTTCTCCTGGATTATTTCTGTGAATAGCTTTTGTAGTTCATTTGTTTGTGCCCCTATTTCTTCCTTTATGTTTTTAATTCTTAAGTTATAGATCCTCTTATCATCTTCTAGCCTTTGTATTATTGCTGTTTGTTTCCTTGTTATTTTTAAGAAGTTTTTCATTTCATGCTCCCACATTAAAAATCTGTCCTCCAGTTCTGATAATCTATCCTTAGTTTCTTTCAAGCTGTTATGCCAGCTTTCAATAGGGTTTTTAGTTTCCTGGTAATCTCTTTGAACCTGTTTCACATATTCTATGTTTTCTCTATTTTCTCCATCAAACAATTCTCCCCTTTTTTTCTGTTCTTCCATTTCACCATCTGTTTTTTCTTGGGTGGTGCTTAGCATTTCTCTAACTATTTTACTTATATCTAGCTCTATTTCATTAAATACTTCACTTTTGAACTTGTCTATGAGGCTCCGGAGATATCGCTTTATGTCTATTGGTGCCGTGTCTGATATTGAATGTTTTCTGTCCTTATTCTCCTTTGCATTTACCTTTCCTGGATCAGTGTTCTCAGGATTCGGGACCGAGGACCCTTTCTTGTTGCCCCCTCTTCTCATATGTTTTGTTCCTTCCATACAGGCATATATAGGAGGCCCAGTTTCTTTCTTTGTGGGTTACAGTTTGTTTGAATCTGCTGGCTAGGCATTCCTGCCCACTGCAGTGTACTAGGGAGACAGAGACCAGGGCAGCGTATGTTGGGCCCACCCCTTCAGGTCAACCTACTGAAGGCTTCACTGCTAGGGTACACTGCCAGGTGCTGGGACATGGTTTGCACTAGCCTACGCAGTCTTAGTCCGTGGCTTTACCCAGGTCAGGCGCTCCTGCTTGAGAGGGGAAAATGCAAATAAGTCACTGCTGCACCCTGTTCCAGCTAGTCTGCCCAGTCCCAGAATGTCCTCTGTTGGAGCCTCCTTATCTATGGAGGGGACCCTGTTCCTCTCACTCACCACAGGTCGACGCATGGCTCCCTGCCAGTTCCACTCTCAACTCCGTTTGCCAATTCCCACTCTCAGAGATTTCGTGTTTCTATCCCTGCTGTGCCGATTCAGATGCAGCAGCAGCAGCAGGAAATTCAAATCACGGTTTCCAGCGGTGCAGGTTCCAGCTTTGGTGCTGAGATTTTATCTGTTCCGGTCATAGCATTGGGATTGCATTTCCAGTTGGTTTCTCTCAGCTTAGTTTGTTCCTGGGTCGGCAGGGTGTATATCCCCTTGCTTAGGACTCCTCACACTGCACCATTCCAGGATTCTAAGCTGGCAGAGAGCCTCCATAGCTGCTGTTATCTATCCACCATGTTCTCCCGGAAGTCCGCCATTGGTGTTTTGTGAACCAGTAAGACAGCATTTCCAAAGATATATAAGGCTGACACAGGGTGGTTAGATTTGGTTGTCTCAGCTAAAGTCATTAAGAAACAAAAGGAAGAAATATCCATGCCTCATTTCATTGTCATCACTTGTACATTGGCCTCTGCACAGGAGATAGGATGTTGAGTAGGGTGTTTCCTGTTGGGGAAAGGGCATCTGTCACTGAGCAATAGATGGACAGCCACCAAGTGCTCCACACCCTCTAAGGAGTGCATATGCAAATGGCAGCAGGCACCGCCTTCTGTGCCCATGCTCCCTAAGACTCTGAGTCCAGGCACACCTTTGCCCCCCTCATCTGTCACCTGGCTGGGGGAGGGGGAATGGGGGAATATGAAGAGGTGGTAGACAAGGGAATTACTAAAGAAGGGAGTTGTTACCCAATGAAAATGAAGAACCACTTCTAGATACGAGAGGGCTTTTTATTAAGTGGATGGTCAGCTTCTGAAATCCTTTGGTTCCACTTAGGAAAACTAAAGGAACTTAATGCAAGATACTGGTTATATAGTTATTGAATGATGAAAATGAAAAGAACAGCTAAGCGGCCCAAAGATTAAACACTTCAAGAAGCTGCTACCATTCTAGGGCTCAGGGAAGACAAGGGGAAGATGGCGTCACAAGGGGATGATGGCATCACAAGAGACGAGAAGGACTAAAGGAGGGTCAGCAGGGTAGGAGCTGGGACCACTGAGGGGTCTCTGAAGCTGGTGAGCAGACCTCTGAAGTGGGAGTACATCACAGGCCGGTTCTGGAGCTGCAGAGCAGCAGCCCCACACTGCTCATGCTCCTACAGGGAAAAAGAGGCTCCCTCCTCCCCAGCTCTATTCTGCTTCCTAGCAGAGATTCAGCCCTTAAAGGAAGCCAGCTGGCAGGAGAATCTGTGAAGTGTTATTCACAGTGTTCTGACCCCACCGTCACAGAGCGGAATGGTTGGCTCAGGACTGACAGAGATTGGTAAATAATTGGAGATGTCTTATTTCTCTAGGGTCGCCCTCATTTTCTTGAGCAATGAGAAAAAGAAATCGAGGAATACAGCAAGGCAGAGAGAAGAACTAGCATCAAAGCAACCTGTAGCTTCTCATCTTGTTCTGGACCAAGTGGGACCTGTGGCTAGAGCTGTTCCCTCATTACCACACTCAGCGCATGTTCTCGGGGGGAGGGGACCCTATCGGCTGGAGCTCAGGATGGGCCAAGGCAGTGCCAACCCGGGACAGGCAGAGAGAGTGCTTCCTAGCGTGAAGTCTGTGGATACTGCCTTAAAGAAGGCATCCGGTAGTCTGATTTGCCAGGCATGGTGGTGCACACCTGCAATCCCAGCACTCTGGGAGGCTGAGGCAGGAGACCACAAGTTAAAGCCCAGACTGAGCAAGTTAGGGACTTAAAAAGAAAGAGTTGGGGTTGTAGCTCAGTGTGTGTGTGGGGAGCCCGAAGTTCCATCTTCAGCCCCTTCCCTCTGCAAAACAAACAAACAAACAAACAAACCCCCCAAACACCACAAAAGCCTGAAGTCTTAAATGCCATCTGAGCTGTTGTTAAGGAAGAGGAAATAAACTTGACATTGCAGATGGGAAGCAATTCTTGGAGGAAAATTAAAAACCAGTTCATTCATATCTGTGTGTTACCAAGTTCGGAATGTTCCATAAATCGAAGCAATAGGTTGAAACCTTACTGCATACCGTCTCTAGGACAAAGGACAGCCTGATACAGAAAAAGAGTATTTTCTAAGAATTCCAAATGTCACCTTTATTTTTCTGCTTTCTCCATGGTGTGGTCCAGTAAGTACACATGGTTTAGGGTTTGTAGAAACTGATCAGTGTCCACTGAAATTCCTGTCAGGCAGTGATCACTGAAGTTGATAACTACAACCTGTTACAAATCAAGTTCCCTCAATTACTATCACAGTCAGGTCCTTTTCTTCACTTTAGACTTTAAATCTATGAAACAAGGGAAATTCAGAAAAGATGAAATTAGATAAAGAATATCACAGTCCTTGGATGTAACAGAATGTCCAATGAAAGTTTAAAAGCATTTTTTAAGTGAAAGGAAAAAATTATTGGAATATTCAAGAAATTGAATATATAGCCATCACATTAGAGATTCTTAAAAATACTTTGTTTTGATGAAATACTTTGTCTTCTATTTACTTCTATTACTTCTATTTTACTTATTACATAAGTAAAATTTATGATGGAAGAATAATGTTAAGAAAATATGACCTCTCAGTTTACAGTGTTGCCCTTAAATTTGACAAATTGTAAAACTTCAGTATCTTTTAAAATACCCTTTTTCTTCTACTATTAAAAGCACCATTCTAAAAAATTAATCAACTTAATTTCTAGTTCCAACATCAGAATAAATAAAAAAAAATTTTTCTGGCTTCCTCTTGGAAAAGAGGGCGGAAATATCTGGTCTGCTGTAGTGACAGGTGAGGATACTGGCTTTAGAACCAGAAGTTTTTTATTTTTAATCCTACACAGTGGAGAGTGTGACTGAGCATCTGGATTTCCTCGTCTGTCAGGATAAACATGCCTACCTCATTTGGCTGGTTGCTCTTGGGAGATCTTGAAATCACTTATGCAGCACGCTCACACTGGCACAAAGCAAACCCTTTATCTGAGCTTATCTGCACAGAAGGCAGGAAGACCGACAATCATCAGCCATAGAACACATGTAATCCTTTTTTCTCGTGTTTCTTGCAGCTCCCAAGCAGAATCAAAATTGATATCCATGAGTGAGGACATAAAATTATTTCTGCCTCACAAAAGCAACTTGAAATAATGCCTTCCCAGAGGTCTAAATCCATTCTAGAGCTTTGAGGAGAAGTGACTCATTTATTCTTTGGATAGCTATTTGTGGAGACGCTACTTGTGTCAGCCACTGTGCTAGGCACTGAGGGGGGATATTCTAAAAATTACCCCATGGCTTTCTGCTTCTTGAGAACAAGCCTTTATCAGGTAAGGCCCTAATGAAAAACAGATTGCAAATGGAAAGAGAGAGAGAGAGAGAGAGAGAGAGAGAGAGAGAGAGAGAGAGATCAAGGGAGGTGCTGTTTACAAAAGATATGAACCAAAGCTGAAGATGACCAGGGTGTCATGAATCACCATGGAGCTAGCTAGTGGGAAACTTCTACCAGTTCTGTCTATAAAGAGCGCGCCTGAGAAGACTTCAGCTATTTCCTCTTCGCTCTTCTCATCCCCTGAGACCAGCTGCCCCCCACTGAGGCCAGAAGGCTGGCGGAGCCATGGCACAGGGAGGGATGGAGAAGGAGAAAGAGTGGGAGGTGAGGGGCACCTAGAAAGCAGTCTGTCTTTCTTGCTTTATTTCTTCTTTTCTTATAGAACAGATGTTGGAGGGTTTTTTTCTGAATATAAAAGTAATATATTTATATTACAGAACATTTGGAAAATTGTCTTGTAACTTGTAAATCCTGCTCCTTATTAGCCTTGACATGTTGTGGTTGAAGACACATGGATTTAGCCAGCAAACTCTCACTCAATGAATTATAAAATATAAAATTTATTTTCAAACTTGAGAACTCACAAAGATCTCTTATTTATCAACAACATCTGCTGATATTCCTCTGGGACATTTTGTCTCCCTGGCTGTCATTAAGTTTCCTTACTGTGATATCTTCCTGTAAGTATCACATTCTTGACACATTATAGGGTTTTTTCCTAAATTTTGATCATCATATTGTTCTACACAACCTCCACTGAACACAGCCTACCCATTATTTAAAAGCAGAAAGAAACTCTCCAGTGACCCTTCTACAAGTTCTGCTGCTAACCTTTTGCATAACTTTACTAGTTTTCCTATGTTCACATGTTTCAAAGGGCTGCAGTCACTGAATGTGTAGACATGCACATCTCACATTCAGAGCTGAGTGTACTCTTGATTGTTTTTTAAACTTAGAAGTGTAAACATTTTTTCCAGGTAAGCCCTATAGAGAAACTTGAGATTAAGTAGAACTCTGTGAAAAAATATCTGCTCCTTGCCTACTTTTTTTTGGTGGATTTCAAGAATTTATAATCATTCCTTCTTTGACATATTCCAAGGAAATTCTTTCGCCTGGCAAATTGAGTCAAGTCCCTGCAGAACCTCTGGGTTTCTCTCTCTCGCGTGTTTACAGAGGCAAAGGTGAAATTTCTCCCTCCCCCCAACTCTCTTATCTACTTTGCTGGTTTTACTGCCAGCTCCTGCATAATACAGTCCAATTATGTGTTAGAAATTCAACCTTGGTTTCCTGGGTGATGGTACAATACCACTACTTAGTATTCCTAGTCACATAGCTATGATTCCATCCCGCTCTTAATCTATATATATCTTCATGTTAGAGGAAGGCTTTTAAAATCAGTATAGATCAAGAATGTAAATGTAAGGAGTGAGCAATACATAGCAATTCTTGGCTCAGCAGCAGTATAGGACATTTTCGGTACCAAAATCTTACAACTGCCATACGGACCATCGCTTGTTTCCAGTTGAGTTCTGCAGACTCAGAATTCTTCAGAGTCTTTGGTCAGCTGTTGCGTAACAGGATGTTTGTTTGCAACTTGTTTTCACGGCTTGAGTTTTTATGCACCTAGGGCAAGTGTTCTGGACCCTGCAGACGCAGCTCGCACAGTTAAGCTTTGGTAATGTCACTGAAGGTTTCTGTTCCTTTCAGTGACCTACACAAAGCAATTGTCATGACTACTGCCTCTCTGCCTCAAGGAGCCAGATTTGTGACCCAAACCAGGAATTTCTAGCTTTTCTAGATACTGGTTGTAACATTATCTGTGACAAATACTTTGGGTGTTTACACATACAAAAAGTTTAAACTGTTGGTAAAAACAGATTAAGATTTTTCTCTCAAGAGTTTTATTTTTTTTTTTGTAATAGTCTCCTTTTCCTTCTGGACAGTATCAAGAAATTATGTTTTTAAAATTCTGAATCTGATATTGTTTAATTGTGCTACTTTGGCCAAATAATTTTTCTGGCCCTCTCTTCTCTCAGAAAAAAAATAAAATAAAAGTAATTGTACAGACAGTATGAGGACCGAATGAGCTATTTTATAGGAAACTATCTAGTAAGCTATAAGGCTTTATACAAATGTGTATTATTTTATATTTGCCATGGTCCTTGATTATTTGGGAGCTAATTTCCACCCTCTTTTTTATTTATTCTCTCCTCCTTGGTGTGTTTGTGCTAACCTCTTGGATTGTATATTTTGGGAGCCTCTTTCTCAGCATGACAAATTTAATTGCCTTGGAAAATTCTGCTGCTGCATCTGGGGCCTTATATACATTCCAAAGGCAAGTTTCCAGAAGATGCGCACTCTGTTAATGCTACACGGCTGAACCTTCACTGTGCCTGTTTCTCTTGTAGGTCTTCACAGTTACCAGCAAAATTGCCCTGAACGGCAGAGCTCCCGAGAGTGATCTCTCCCACCTTGATGATGAAGAAGAGCAGGAGTGTGATGACTGTGACCGCGGACGATGTAAGTGGCAGCACCATGTTCTCTCTGCGCTTTAGTCACTAAAGAAGTCATGCGCTGATGATTCCATGCAGAGGCACACGGGGGCGTTTGTGCCACCACTCTGTCACTAGGTCTCTAGCTGGCTGGCACCTAGACCCGAGGTGGACAGCAAGAACGAGTCCCTCTCTGCAGCTTGCCAAGGGGCTGCATTTCAGCTTTGTAGTCCTCAGTCACAAAACCACCAACCTCCAGCCCATGCTGGCTTCCCGTCAGTTACTTCCGCTTTTGCTCTGCCCTGTGACCCCTCCTTTGAAGACATCCTTGCCTGCTTTGACCCAGGGAACCCCTGGGAAGTCACTCCCATGGTAGTGTCTTCCACAATTACTTCTCAGAGGTTGGTGACATACGTTTTGGGACCTTGGCTGCCGGTGAGTTAGCTTCTCCTGGTGTTTCCGGGAAATGCAGACCCTCAGGACACAGCTCAGATGTTGGATCAGGCTGTACTTTAGCAAGCTCTGATGACTGTGGTCTGTTGAATTTGTCTGAGAAGCGCTGCTCCAAGTCACTTGAAGACATCTCTAACCTCACTGCCATCATAGCTTTAGTTTTTGGCCAGTTGGGATTATCTCCTTGCTTTCAGTTGACCTATCTCCCATTAGTATATCCTTAATTGCCTGTTCTTTACACCTGCTTTTGTAACTGAGCTAGGCATTCTATGCCACTAACTAGCTGCACCAAAGGAAATAAGGGTGAGAAGAAGGGACAGCAGGAGGAAGAGGACTCAGGGCATGTTGGCTCCAATTTCACAGGTCGAGGAGGCCTAGAAGGGACTTGGACCTGCCAAACAATAGAAAGTGCCATCCGGGAAATGCCCAGGCTTTTGGGGTTCTTTTCAACTCTTACCCTTCCTTAAATTACATGGTACTTGCGCAGATGGAGGACCCTTTGCTAGCAGCCCTTGGCTTCTCCTAGGTGTTTACCGGAAATGCGTAGTTAGTTCCAGGTGGAAGTGGATGGAAGTCAATCTTTTCCCACGGGCCCTGCTGTGGTCTAGCTGAGGAGAAGCCTGTTTTCCCAGGTCTTTGTGCTCAGTGTCCACCCCGCCCCAGCGCTCCCTGGGCTGGTGGCATGTGTACAGCGGTGGGTGCTGCTGGTGAATGCTGGCCATCTCTGCCAGAGTCCAGGTGCCAGCCTGAGCTCTCTAGTCCTTTGAAAGACGGGCTCCCAGCCTGCCCAGCCCTTGGAGCATTCATTTCCCGGTCCCGGACCTGGGCCCCAGAACCCACGCCTTCGCCCCTCACCTTTCTCTTCTTCTGTGTGGGAGAACCTAGTCAATGTGTTCTTTTCTCTTCACTTTCAATGACATTTTTCTTTTCGTTTCTCTTGTCTTTGCTCCTGAACCAAAGGTGATGCCCCTTGTTATATGCTAATTTCCCCACACCGGTGGCAAAAAGCTATGGTAGATTTCTGTGCACTGCTTAGAATCACTAGAAAGAAACTTTTGGAATTTAGAAATTCTTTTTTCCTTTTTTTAAAAAAAAGAGCCAGAGAATGTCACTTACTAGTATTTACAAACTGTCTGCATGTACCAAGGATCTCTTTTTTGGAAGATTAAAACTGAGCCGTGTTTGTAAATGACAGCCAAACCATTTTTTCCTCCATCCCATTCTATCCTATCCTATCCTATCCTATCCTATCCTATCCTATCCTATCCTATCCTTCCCTTTTTCCTTCTTTTCTTTCTTTCTTTCTTTCTTTCTTTCTTTCTTTTTCTCTCTCTCTTTCTTTCATTCCTTTCTTCCTTCCCCTCCCCTTCTCTCTCTCTTTCTCTATGTGTCTCTGTCTCACTGTGTCCTTAAGAGAAATAGTCCTGCAGCAATGGTTGCCACAGTTAAGGGAACAAGAAGTCTGCTTGCAAGAACCTCAAAAATGAAAAACCAAAACCAGCAGATAAATATTACCTGGATTTATCCTATCCAACATGATGGGCTCTAGACATGTGATTGTTAAGCACCAGTCTGTATAGAAATGTGCTATCACATTGAGTTTTAAGTGTAGATGCAAATATTTAAGAAAGAGGCTGTCTAACGATGACACTGCATTATCATTTCCGATATGTATTTTAATTATGTTTTATTTATCCCATTCTGTCTAAATCTATCATTAAAATAATAATGCCCACCTCTTGCTTTTTACTTCTGAGTGTGACGATCATGTCAGGGAATTTACAGTGACGCCCCTGGCCCTGCCTTGTCTGCGGCTGGCTTTCTGGTGGGCAGTGCCAGCCTTGATCTCAGGGCAGGGCAGGAGTCAGACCCTGTGCCCACACAGTAGGTTTTCCTCACAGCAACACCATTTAGCTGATCATGTTTTGTATTCCATACCCAGGGGGTAAGTTTTTACCCATTAGTCAGGGACATTTTATTACATTTGATTTTATTTTAAGTCGGCAAAACTTTTCACAGCAGTTTAAACAGTCATCTAACATTGATGTGTCCTCTATCATGAGTCCAGTTACAGTCCTAGGTCCTAGCGAGTCAACAAGACACAGCGTAATGTCTGTGTCTCCTTGGAATTTATAATCCAGAGGGAAAGAGAAATAAATTAGCAAATGTAAAATTATCTCAGCTATGAGAAAGGCCCCAGAAGAAAGGGAGGTTAGGCAGGGGTGGGGTGGTAAGAATGGGGAGCTCAGTGGGGAGGTGGAGGAGATGGGAGATGTGCAGAGACAGCGTCGCAGTAAGGGGTGAGCTCCAGGGAGGTCAGGGAAGAACCTTCTGGCAGTGGGAGGGGAGGACACCAGGGCCTTTCTGCCTGTGGGCCAGACGCTTGGTCTGTGGGAATAGGGAAGTGAATGAAGCCTGGGTGCTGTCCAGCGTGCGTGTGGTGCACAGATCCCTCCAGGGGAGGCTGGGTGTGATGGATGTCACAAGAGCAGTAGGTGTTCCGTGCTTTGCCTTTGAGCTAAATTCTAGAAGAGGCAAATTAAATGCAATCCAAGTACCAAACACAATTAATGATGACTAATGGGATTATTTACAGGGTAGGGAGCCGGGGTTTGGGGAGGAGTTGAGAAGGAAAAGTGACGGAAAGCTCTAGAGGAGAAGAACCAGTACCTGGCAAAGAGGGAGAGTGAGTATCTATAATTGCACAAGTAGTGTGTATGGCACTCTTTGGGGGTACGCTCGTACCTGTACTCTATGTGTAATATGTACGTGTGTGTGTGTGTGTGTGTGTGTGTGTGTGTGTGGTATTTCAGCCAGAGGACAGATATCCACATCTGTGCCCTAGCTGTCATTTTGCCTTTCTAATCATGGACACTAGGAGATGGTTCTAAAGAAGGGAAAGTGGCCAGTGACAGTGACAGGAATTACTCCCAGGCCACTGACTCTTGCAGTTGGTGATGGCTGTCTGGATAAACTGCATTTTTCCAAGGGAAAATCACTTTTATTTTCATTTCATGGACATAATGACAGTGAGCCTTGAAGGGGACCTGAGGGCCCATTGGTGGCACCTGTGATTTCCATCTCTGGCAGTGGCTCACCCTGGAAAGGACCCTGAGAGCTTGTTATGGATTAAGAACTGGTGGTCAGCTTAACTGGATTACATCAGCATAGTGCAGAGGGTAGATGCTCCACTTGAGGAGAGTTGCTAGCATAAATAGAGATGTGGAGAAGGAGAAGGTAGGGATTGAGGTGCATTGAGGTATGGAAGCATTGGGGGTTCTCCTACGTGTTGCTGTTTGAGCTGTTGGTTCTCCTGGAGGAGCTCTGGTCCTCACATTGAGCATTGCTTCCTGGCTCCGGAGGGGAAGACGTGTGCTGCTTGGTCTCCAGGATGAAGTCATCACGCTAGCTTCCTGGCATTTACTCAACTGTGCTTGTCGGAGGAGGAACTTGGGGCCTCCATATTGCTGAGGATGGCCATGGTGCTTTTCAGGACTCGGTTGTGAGTGTGACTTCTCAGCTCCAGCATAGAACCCTCAACATGTCAGCACAGCTCCTTCACCCCACTGGCATGGACTTTCTAGCTTCCACCACTGACCTTTGGGCCTTCCCAGCATGGATCCATAAAAGAGACTGGCGTGAGTCCTTCTTGTGGGCTCTAGACCTCCAGTTGGACTTGTGGGAGGCATTGTCATGAGCTCTGGGTCTTCATCTGGACTCATGTGGGACATTGCTGTGGGATTCAGGCCCTTGGCTAAATATTCTATGTCTTTGGTGTTGTGGACAGATTTCCTGCATTTTCTTGTGTTAACCCTGGGTGACCATCATAAAAATAATACTATAAACTCCATTTCCTGATTCTAATTGTTCTCCGCACAACCCCTGACTACAACAGAGTTCTACGTGTCCTTTGGATAATGTTTTGTGCCATTTTCTAGTCGTGAGTTTAGCTGGAAGAATTAAATTAGCAGCACTCCAAAAATGACCAAAATAAACAAAAGACGCACAGGTAACCACAGCAATGAATCCTTTGCTACTTATGCCTGAACTCCTGGACATGCCAGAGGTCCTCACTTGGCTTTGATATGAGGATGGGACAGGGACCTGTCTCTGGGTGTCCTCCTGTCCTGTTTCTCAAGCTTCTCCTACTCAGGTGAAGGATTTCACACCAGCTTTTCCTTTGTGATAACTCTTTGGAAGCAAAACTAATGATTTGTAAACAAGTATAGGAAGTTACAGCTCAGCTGTGTTGTGGAGGGTTACGCAGTCATCAGTTACATCTTGCCACGTAGGATGCATTTAAAAGGTCCTGGTCTCCAGAGGCAGCATTCAGGTCAATGTCCATTCCCCAAATTCCCTGGTGAACATGGCCGGATCACAGTGGCAAAAAAGCGAAATAAGGCCACGACCACGATTTCAACCTCAGAAATGACTGCATTCCATTTAGCTTTTGAGGCTGTTAGTAATTTGGAGGGAGTATAATATAAATTACAGGTATGAATTATAGAATTTGAGTAATTATGAGTAACTCTGCAGGAGTTAATGAGTTTTTTTAAGTGATATCAGTGTTTCCAGTATTTAATTTAGTTTCTGAAAAGCTACTCTGTTAAGCTTCTCTTTTGTGGCAATGCATTTTGTATTAAGGAAATTCTTCTCATTCAGAGAATGACTTTAAAACTGTACATTCAAGTTTCTTGGAAAGTTAATGTGGAGACGTTATTTTGTGACAGGTGTGGCTTAGTTGTTTTCAAATAACAAATGGAAAATAAGGACCCGTTTAGCTTATTTACTGCAGCAGAATGTGGTTGGCAATATTTTCTTTTCCTAGAAGGGAAAAATGTCCAGTAACTGTGTTCACAGGCCTAGTGCCCAGTGGTTTGGCTAAAGGATGTCTTTGTTTCTGTTCTTCTGGTGATGTTTCTCTCATGAGAGGTACACAGCATGTTCGAGACAGATTTCCAGATAACTGCAATGTTTTTTACCTGCGTGTTTGGAACTAGACTGATAATTTACAGTTATAATTTCTGGTTTTCAGTTTGTTTGTAAATAGCATTAGGAAGATTTTTTATTTTTTGCTTTTCAGTTAGTCTGTAAATCTTTTAAGAAAGAATCATATATTCTAAGCTTTCTCTTTAGACTCTAATTTCTAACACAGACACACACCCAACACATGCGCACACCCATGCTAGGAGGGGGACACAGTGATTTACTGTAATGATGTTACTAAGCAGTAAACATAATATATTCCAGGATATCTCAGTCCTTAGAAAATTCTAGTCTTCTTTCTATTACTGAATTGTGGCTCTACTGAAGTTCAAATATGTAAGCTGTATTTCAAAACTGTAAGTCAGGCATAAGGAAATGTGATGAAAACCCATTTCCAGGTAGGGAAAGTGGACTCCTGAAAATTTCTGGGCTTGTCTTGTCCAGATTCATGTCATCAGAAATGGCCTCGTGTGGATCAGATATGTGTAAACTGTCAGAACGTGTTTCTCTCAGGAAAGACGCCAAGCTTTTCTTTCCTGTTGAATTATTCTTATGTGAACTAGCACAGTAGTGGTTGTGTCGGGGGAGGAAGACAGAGAACTCGTGTTAGTTTATACTTTAGGAGGTCAGGTCTCAGGGGCTTTTGTGTCCCTTTTCTGGGTACCTCTGCTGCTAGGGCCACAGGATGAGTTTCAGGTGAGCAGCCTTGGCCTGATGGTGAGAGTCCTGCTGTCTCTGCTGGGTATGGAGAGAAGGAATGACCGCTTTTCACATGCAAGCTGCTCTCCACGGCCTCTGCATGTTTAGCCTTTGAGCAGATACACACGGTGCCCAAGACAGAGGTTCCTTTGGGAACCTCACTGCCAACAGTACCAGGACCCGTGCTCACTGAGGGGTGTGGCAAGGGTAAATAACCTTGTCATGGGTCACAGGACAGCGCTTTTATCCCTCCACAAGGGTCTCCTTCAAGTCAGCATCAGGGCATGCACTCGAATGTGTCCACTTTGGATAGACTGTGTCTATTCTTTTTATGAGCTCTTACATAATTTAACAAAAACAACACAAAATCTCCAACCGTGAGAAGACTTTTTTTCTAGATAGGGGTAAGAACCACCAGTTGCCCACAATTACCAACACCCTGCTGCTTTAATACAGAAAATATTTTTACTTTAAAGCACTGAATAAGGAATTTCATCCTTGATTATAGTTTGTTTTCCTGTTGCAGAATAACGTTGATTTCCAGGCTATATGGGGAATTAGGCAGTCTTTATTGTAGCAAATTTTTTAAGAAGGCAGACAGAAATATGGAAAGAAAGAAGCAGCCCTCCATTCCCTGTGTTGCTCTGGTAAACATTATCCAGGGGTCCCGAGATCTCCAGGGATACACAACTGACAGGCTTGTTTAGAAGTTGAGTCCGGCACCCCAGCCAACCCAAGCTGTGTGTCTCAGTGTTAGACTCCAGTTGTGAGAAAATTAATCAGAGACTCACAAGTGACAGCTTTGAGCATTTAGTTTTTCATTGCAGTGTAACATTTTAAAACCTGAATTTCGTTCTCTTTTCTCCTTTCCTCTTTTCCTGCGATTCCTCCAGAACGTTAAAGATTATTTTGAGTGCAGCCTGAGTAAGTCCTACAGTTCTTCCAGTAACACTCTGGGGATCGACCTCTGGCGAGGGAGAAGGTGCTGCTCCGGAAACTTGCAGTTACCGCCACTGTCTCAACGCCAGAGTGACAGGGCCAGGACGCCTGAGGCGGACAGCATCTGCAGACCCACCACGCTCCCCCTGACCACGCTGCCCAGCATCGCGATCACAGCTGTGAGCCAGGAGGGGTGAGTAGCCCCACGTCGCGTGCCAGTTATTCCAAAGGCGAGTTCGTGGTATTCAAATGTTAGCTATTTGTGGAAGAACTGAGACGGCTGACATTTGGAGAATATGTCTTGCTCTGAGTAGCAACATTAAGGTCTTTTACAGTGACAATATCTTCTACTTCTTAAGATGGAGAAGCATGTTCCAGGGAGCCCACTGTGGGGAAAACAAGACACATTTACGTTCTGTCAAAGAAGAGCAAGGTTCTTGCCTATGATTGTTTTCTTTTTCCCAAAAATACTCTTCAGTGTGGATTATTTTTTAATTTACAGGAGTAAAATTATTTCAGTCTACTAAACTTTGAGTGTATCCCTAGTTTATTTCTATTATAATCCTACTTTACTAATCTCATTTTTGATTATCTATAAAACACTTCATTATAAATTAAAAGAGCAAGGAAAATTGTGATGAGAGACATCTAGACTCTTTTGGTTTCTATTTGTGTAGAAGGCTATATTAAACTACTGTCAGAGTTAAGGACATGAGTTCTTAGAACTGTGCTTTAACAGTGCAGTGACCTTACTTCAGATGTGTGTGTTTTAGCCTGCACTTAACTACAGAATTTTCTTCCTATTTCTTTTCTCTCTGCATAATGTTCAAATATTTTCTAATAATAGCTTATATATACAGCCTGGGATTTTATCACTATCAGGTAAAATATTTTCTTGAGGTAAACCTTTCATTTTAAATCATAGAATTTTAAATCATGATAATGTGGTACTTTTAAAATCATTTTTTGTTTCAATCATTTATTAAGAGGAAGGGCTAAACCCAGTAATGCACAGCATCTCTGCAGTCAGTCACTGTTACCGATGAGCTTTTTCAGATGGTATGCGTTTGCTGGTGTCCTGCCACAAGCTGAGTCTGGGTGAATGCTGGAGCCGTATTAGTTGCTGAGTTCCTTGAATAAAACCCTTGGTAAAATGTACCATATGGAATTTCAGTTCACTGAGCTCAGAGGTATCCTAGGAGTCACAGAACTGTGCCTTCCTTACACGTGCCTAGGCGCTGATACCTGAGGCTTGCTGGGCTGCCTCTCCTGTGCCGAATGGGTTTAGTCGTACATAGATGGGGACAGTACTTCCTTCACAAGCTCTTGAGAGGGTCCAGTGAGTTTCAGTTTAAAAGGTACTGAACTTAGTGGACAGTGTGTTAGGTAATCAGCAAGTTCTGCCTCTTGATCACTGTCCAGTAACTGCGTCTCTCAGCAAGCAAATGTAGGGTGAAATAGAGGAATTTGCTATTATCCAGAGACTCTGTGTTATGCAGTCAGCTAACAGCATGTTAGGACTTCATTCAGAATATGTCTGCTTTATTCTGATTAAACATAAACTTTTTAAGGTGTAACAGTATTTGGTCATTAGCTATAAAATTGACTTTTAAATATAAACGACTAAAAGATTTCTCTGCACGGTTGACAAAAGCTTTCCCTGGAATGTTGATCGTTGAGGACTAATAAAATGGCTGGCCAAGGGGTCCAGTTCAAGGGAGTTAAGCAGGGCTCCAGCCTGTGTTATAGCCTTAGATTTGGTAGTGTCTACAGGGAAGCAAGGTGGCTGGGATTGTGTGCCAGGAAGGATTGCACCCATCTCCGAGAGCTCCATCAGGATGGAATCATCATCTCTGTGTCTGCCGGCAGCCAGCGGAGGCCTGTAAAGTTCTCGAAAGCAAATAGTTCCCACTTTATGTGCTTTTAAGTCTGCGGTAGCCACTCGAAGCTGCCATTGAATTGAGAAAGTTGTCACAGACAGTGTGGGGATGAGCGGCTGTGTCCCAGTAAACCCTCATTTACAAAAGCAGGGAGAGAGCTGGGTTTGGCGGAGCTTGTTCACCGTGTGTGTTCACCTGTGTGCCAGCGTAGTAAGGATCTGAGGGACGCAACTCCTGACTTGGTAACTGCTTTGACATTGACCAAGCACAGAAACTGACCTTACTCCCTGGCTGCTGTGCCAACTTCCACATGAGTATGTGGCTAAGGTGCCCTGGACGCACCAATGAAGTTAGTGATGGTGCTTGACTGAGTACCAATGAACGGGGCTTCCCAGTGGTGTCTGAAGTTAAATATGAAAACATTACTGTAAATGTAATCCCTTTGGTGATGAGGGGAGGTGGCCAGCATTGCAGACTGAGGCCTGGAGTATAAGGATAGTGGTTTATGTATCACACAGCAAGAACTAGAGAAGACCGAAGTCTGATTTCACTGACTTCCATCTTGTAGCCTTGTTTCTTCATCCCCCAAAGACACAACTGAGTCAACAGTGGAGGTGATAATTCCTGCTTCTTGGAGTTTTAGTGGAAAGAAAGGAAGTGTTTGTAGTGCTTGGGGTACAGTAACTAGCAATCAGTGGCTGTTGTGTCCTTGTGGTTGCTGTTACCGTTTTTATTTTTGTGTATAGCTGGAGGAGAGAGAATTACATATTTTCCACTGGGGGAGCTTCTTGGGAAACCTCAGTCTGTGTTCTGGAACCAAATGGAAATGTGTTGAAAAAGAAAGTCAGATACAAGATAAGACGCTGATACTGGAATATGTGATAGGTTTGTGGAAAAGTAGCTTCCAAGGCTAAACACCATAGCCACACAGGCTTCGCATTCAGTTATAGGAGGTTCTGGACCTGGGCAGGCTCCCCTCCCCCCTCTTTGTAGGGTGCCCCAATACAGTATGAAGCATGTCAGATTGGTAAATACCCTATTCTTATGAGAAAGAGCTGTGCATGGCTAGTTTCTCCTTCTGGAAACACCCACAAAATTAAATTACTCCTTGTACCCTGGAGGAGAAAAATGAGGAAAGAGGAAGAAAAAGTCCAGAAACATTGTGCTGGTGGAATTCCTGACACTGGGGCGGAACATCAAAGAGAGGCAGAAATGTCCCCCCATGTTTTGTTAATCTTGTCACTTTTGCCTAGAGTCTGCCAGGGCCACAGCAGTTCTTCAGAAGGGGACATGAAGAACACTCCAGGACACTGTAGCTACAGTCTTTGTGACGTTGTTCTCACATTATCAACCTGCTGAGTATGCAAAGGAAATCTGAAATCCAAGTTTCTTGCCCTTCCTTGTCACTAAAGTCAAAGAATTGAAGCCTCAGATTTATCCTCCTTATCTCCTAATTCTCTCGTTTTGTTAGTGGGTTGTCAGAGTTTGCCTTGGTGAGAGGGTTTTCTGCCTAGCTGTAGCCTGAACCATGGTTCAAAGAAAAGGCTGTAGCTCCTTCAGTTACACAGAAACAACCGTACTGCAATGTCAGGCGTCTGCCTTGTTTCACTATCTAAATTTTTAAAAAAATTTTATTTTAGAGAGAATAAAACCAAGCCAAACAAACATGATTAAGCCGATCAGAGCAATGCAAGCAATATAGGACTTCAAACAAGACAACAGGAAATTAACTATGGCTACCATAATGTCTCTCGTTTTCTCTAAAATTGCTGTCCCTACCTTCACACATAATAAGATCAAACAAAACAGAATAAAACCAGCCAAAACAAAAGAATGAAAGCATTATAGGACTTCAAAGCAAGGCAATAGGAAATCAATAGTGGTTACCATAATAATCCTGTTATCTTCAAAATACTTTTTTAAATAATGAAAGAAATTTATTGGCCTATCACAATGATCAAAGCAGTATCCCATAACCAAATTTAAAAAAATAAGCCGATTCTGAATCTTAGAAGTCTATAGTTAATCTAGAACTTAAATCTTTCTCCATGAAGAGCTTACACTTTGACTCTGTCTAGTACTTTTGTTTTTACAATACTTTTTTATGTACTTTAATTTTTTAATGTATTTTACCCCACAAAATATTAACTTGATTTTTGCTTTCAATCTTTGATTTGGATTTTTGAAGGTATTTTCCAGTATCATTGTTTTCAATTGCTTCTCTATTTTCTCTGAAAGGCGAAGTACCTGTAATACCCAATGTGATAAAAAGAAAGAAGAGGAGGAGAAAAAGAAGGATAAAAAAGTGTAGGGAAGGGGAAAGAAACAACAGTAAAAGCTGGAGAACTGACATTCTTGATTTAAGTCTTACTATGAAGCTATGGTAATCCAGAGCCAGTTGCATTGGAAAAGATGGAACAAACAGATCAATGCACTAAAATAGTCTCCAAGTGTCCTCACAAAATACAATCAGTTAACCTTTGAAAAAACAAAGCTCATAAATGGCACTACCTACATGCAGAGAGTAAAACTGGACCCAAATCTTATATCTCTCACAAAAATTAAGGCAAAGGGATCATATTCCTAAATGTAGAGCACACAAGTATAGAACTCCTAGAGAATAGCCTAGGAGAAAATCTAGGCTACTTTCACTTTTGCATTGAGCTTTTAGATATAACACGTGAGTAGATCTATTACTGTAAAAATGATGAATTAGGCTTCATTAAAATTCAGAACTTAGTTTCTGTGAAAGACAGTGTTTCAAGAATGAAAATCCCAGAGCTGGAGAAAATGGTTTTCAAGAACCTGTCTGATAATGGTCTTATACCCATGAATATTCATGAAACATTAAAATTAAAACAATGAGAAAACAATCTAATTAGGGAGTGGCAAAGAGAATATGCAGACAGGAAATAAGCATTTGAAAAGCTGTTCAGCATCATTTGCTATTGAAAGTAATAAATTAAAGTGATGATAGACACCCCTCCACACTTGTTAGAATAGCTAATCCTCAGAACTGATATTACCAGTTGCTGGTGAGAATACAGACCTACAACAACTAAAAGCTGTCATTCACTGCTGATGGGAATACAAAATGGTACTGCCACTGTGGAAGATACTTGGGTAGTTTCTCACAATACTTGGGTAGTTTCTCACAAAGCTACCCATAGCATGACCATAATTTCTAGCAATTATGTTAAGTATTTACCCAGCTGATATGGATAAATTCCCATATATTTTATATGGGTATTTGTGTCTGTACTGAGACCTGCACACAAATGTTTATAATAGCTTTATTTGAAAAGAAATCTACCAAAGCTCAGAAGCAATCAAGACATCCTTTAATAGGGGGACTATAGATAAGCTGTAGTACCTCTGTGCAGTGGAAGATTATCTAGGGCTCCAGGACAGAAGGATACTTTCAAAGAATTCAGGTGTCCACAGGATGTACGGTGTGGATGGAGATACGGCTTGAATAAAAACCTGGGAAGACTAAGTTTGAAAGGTGGTCAAGGGTCAGGTCTTGAAGGATCTAAATGAAAGCTCTGAAAGTTTTTTTTTAAACAAAATGAATATAGATGTGAATGTTGTAGGGTAATAAGGCACAGCATAGAAATTGTTTGGTAAGAGACACTGAGTATTGTAAAGCCAGAGAGGAAAGTTTCAGAGTGTGTTGAGGGACTTAATAAGTGAGGAGCTGTGGAATGTGAAAATAAATAAATAAAAATTAAAAAAGGAAAATATGAGCAGTATTATGGTGGAATGGACGGGAATTGGTGCTCAGCTGAACGTGGGTTTGGAGGCAGGTGAGAAGCCCTAAGTCATGGAGAGGTTTCTGACTCGATCAGCTGGATGAATGGTGGAATGGTATTGCCATGAACAGAACTAATGGTACTGCCCACAACAAAACTAAGTCTGGAGAAGGTAGGAGGTAAAGGATGACAGGTTGGGTTTTCAATAGACTGAGTTTAAGGCACACACCGGACATGTGCTAAGTGGATATTGTCTGGATATTTGATGCGTGTGTAGTTGGTTAGAAATCATTTGTGCAAGCAGCAGTGTCAGGTGGAATAAGTGAGATTTCCCAGACCTAGCTTGTTGGGGAGAATGAATATCAATCTTATCCAGAACTAAAGACCTAGACCAGGGAACAAAGGCAGAGGCAGAGATGGGGAAGAGCAAGCGAAGGAGAAGGCTAAAGATAAGCAAGTAGGAGTAGGTGGAACTACAGTAGGAAATTACTATGAAAAGAATCCAGGCGTTAGATCACAGAGAAGCCATATATGCAACCCAGAGGACAAGTGTCGTGGAGACACACAAAAGACCTTTGGATACCTCAATGGCGTGAACTCGGGTGGCTGCAGACTGGTAGGTGGCTGGGCTCAGCCTGAGGCACCTACCTGGGAAGGTGGAGGTTGGGGAGAAACACCCACCTGTGTGTCGGTGCTGCTCTGGTCCTGTTGTTAGATCGTTGTTTTGCATCCTGGATGTTGTATTAAGAAATGGTAAAGGTGAGAAAGTAAAACCAGAAAAGACACATCCGTGGGAACCTAGAAAGAAAGGATAGCAATAAAAATTACTTTTTCAAGATTTTTGTGGGCAAAACGAAAGAGAACAGAAGCTGATTGGGGATAAGCAAAATCAAGGGACAGTGTTTGGTGGGAAGTTGGCTGTGTGTGCTGAATAGAAGTGACCAGTTCATCAAAAGATGGAAGATAAAGAGTCCCAGTCAGTCATTGATTTGAATACAGTAGGTGGTGCATAGCGAAAAAGGACAATCAGGGAAATTAAAAATATCTTCTCTCGAGATCTGTGAATCCCAGGAAGAAGGATGAATCTATGGGAAATGCCAAGAGAGAAAGTAGAACCTCACTGCTGAAGGTGTCGCCGACTGTCAGGGGGTGAATTCATCAGAAATCATCAGAGTTCGGGATCCCAAGGGTTGAGCGGATCTGAGATTTTGTATTCCTGGCGATCCTTGCGGGATCGCCCGGAAGCCAGGTTTGCAGAGCTGTTGGCCAATGAAGTAGGAGGTTCGGTCTCGGTCCTCTGCTGCGAATGAGCAGGTGTGGGCTCCCCTCTCTCCTCTCAGCTGCCGGCAGGTGTGGTACAAACCACAAAAAGCTAGAGATTGTGTCTGAGGTATTTGCTCTTCCAGGGGTGGGCTCGAACTTGCAGGTGTTAAGAAATGGTGCCTCTCCCCTCTTAGCCATGCATGGGCCTGTTTCAGCCTGGTTCTCAGTTGTGCTAGCGAAGGCTCACCACAAGGAAGCCAGAGAACCTTCTTTCCTGCTCTCTTTCTTATGGTGCCTTATTCATATGAAAGAGTTCTGTTTTGTCTTTTGTGATTGCATCCAAAAAGACAGGAATTTAACTTCCTCTCCCATCTCTGATTGCTGGAGGGCTGTGCTTTGCCTCGCTGATATCTGGCTATTATACTTGTGAAGGAGGTGATTCTCTTAGGGCCTGTGGCCTCAGCCCCAACTTTCACCTCCACCAGGGAGTGGAGTGACAGTGTGCCTGCTGCTGCCTGGACAGCTGCCCGGAAGCAGTTTTCCGTGTTCTCATCATCCTGGGGGAGGGAGAGCTGTGGAGGAGGTGGCTCTGAACGAGGGACTGATTGCTCCCATGATCTGTCATCAGTTGACAGACCAATGAGTCTTTCCATCCAAACAGGGTCTGCTTCTCAACTGCACAGCGAGAGCCCTATTTAAGGACCAAAATACCCACAGATGTTGTGGGCAAATATGCCAGAGATTCAACAAAAGCTGGTGTGAGGGAAGGAAATGGATGACGCACACATATGAAATCTGTTGAGTACAGAAGCAGCTTTAACGATTTGTGTGCAGTGTCTCACTTGCAGGGAACAAGTCAGATTGAGAGGACCTTCTGGCTCTCATCTTGCGGCTGTGAGTTTCTGGATGATGGATGTTTAACATCTTGGGCTACCCCTTCCACACCTCATGGTTTACAGTGGGCTCTTCTGTTATCAGCACAGGCCTTCTAAAAAGGTACCTAGAGTAGATTCTGGCTTATCTGATTATGATAATGGTGTAATATTTTATAATACAGATAAGATGATCATGATAATACTTTATAGTACATAACCTGTCCCTCTATTTTACTTACATTTAACTCCACAGCAACCTTGTGAAGTAGGTATTATTCCTTAAAAGCAAACTGACCGGTGCAGCCCCCACAATGAGACAGAGGATGCTCTTGTGGGTAACAGGAACTGCCGCTTTATTTACACGGGCTCTGGTTTATATATTCGGCCGTGACCAATCACAGGCTGCCACGAGGAAGCAGGGCTGGAATGGGACGCAGGCTCTGGCTACTATACCCAGCTGTGGCCAATCAGGGGTTGCCACAGAGTCAGCACGGGGCGAATACGGAGTGAGCACGAGGTGCGCACGGGGTGGCTAGTTTAGAGAGGGACGTAACGCATTGCGGAAGCTGACGTGGTCTTATCGTCCTGGGCGGGGGATGTGTTGAGTGCCTGCGCCCGACAGCAAACCCTAACAAAAATGGCTGCAGATACAGTGTAATAGTGGGGATAAGGGATTTCATAATAAAGAGAATGACCCTGTTTTTGCTTGATGACTGACAGCTTTCAACTATTACCTCTCTTATTTCCCTTTTGCCCCATATCTAGGAAAGGTTTTTAAAAAACTGACATACATTTTGATGGGATTGCTTTGTATCTGTAGATCTTTTTAGCAATGTGCCCAATTAAATAATATTAATTCTGCTGATTTTTGAACATGGGAGGCCTTTCCATGTTTTTGTCAATTTCTTTGTTCTCTGTCATTGTCATTGTACAGGTCTTTCACATTCTTGGTTAGGTTTATTCCTTGTCTTCTTTTTAAAGATGGTGTGCATGGAATTGTTTTCCAGATTTCTTTCTCAGTGGATTTGTGTTGGTGTATAAAAGTTATTGACTTGTGTATTTTTCTTTTGTATACTGCTACTTTTCCAAATCAAAATGCCCATGACATTCTTCACAGAACTATAAAAACAGTCCTAAAATTCATGGGGACACACAACAGATTCAAAATAGCCAAAGCAATCCTCAGTATAAAGAGCAATGCTGGAGACTGCCACAATATCAAACTTCAAGATAGACTGGAGCCATAATAACAAAATCAGCATGGTACTGGCATTAAAAACAGACACACAGAACCACAGAATAGAATAAAAAAAACTCAGACATACTCCCATAGCTACCACGAACTGATTCCTGGCAAAAGTACCAAAAACTCATGTTGGAGAAAGATGGCCTATTTCATAAATGCTGTTGAGAAGTGGATCTCCATGTATGGAAGAATGAAACTAGGTATCTCTCATCCTGTACAAAAACTGAGACTGGATTGAAGGCTTAAATGTAAGACCTGAAACTTGGAAACTACTAAAGAAAACTTTGGGGAAATATTTTAAGATGTAGACATTGTCAACAA
Organism: Cavia porcellus; assembly: GCF_034190915.1. Classification (NCBI taxonomy): domain Eukaryota; kingdom Metazoa; phylum Chordata; class Mammalia; order Rodentia; family Caviidae; genus Cavia; species Cavia porcellus. The sequence continues at coordinate 162,774,064 of NW_026947484.1, read as the reverse complement.
CTTCCTGAATAGGATACTGGTAGATCAGGAAATGCTTAGGTAGCAAAACCTGATCAATGGGGTTGCATCAAATTAAAAAGCTTCTATAAACTGAAGGGATCAATCAGCAGAATGAAGAGACAGACTAGAATGAAAGCAATCTTTTTTGGCTACTCTTCTAACAGGATTAATATGTAGGATATATAAAAAACTGAAAATACCAGAGAGAGAGAGAGAGAGAGAGAGAGAGAGAGGGAAAGAGAGAGAGAGAGACTGACTCAGTCATGAACTTGAATGACAACTACACTGGCATTTCATCTTACCTGAGTCAGAATGATTGTCATCAAAAATACAAAAAACAGTAAACACTGGTGAGGATGTGGGGTAAAGGAGCCTCCATGCACTGCTGGTGAGAATGTAAATTAGTGTAACCACTATGGCCCTTCGCGTGGAGGGCCTCAAAAAACTAAAAATCTAACTGCCATAATCCAGCTTTGCCATTGCTTGGACTATCCGTGAAGCCCTTGAAGTCAGCGTCCTATGGAGATGCTCGCGTACCCGGGTTTACGGCAGCGCAACTCAAGGAGCAGAGCTGGGGAACCAGCCTGGGTGTCCGTCAGTGCTGAAAGGGCGTGGGAAACAGAGTGCCAGAGAAGCATGGAGTCCCGTGGTTGGCAGGAAACTGGAGACCTTTGTGTTAAAGTGAAGTAGGCCAGACTCAGAAAGGCAAGCACTGTGTTGTCTTTTCTTGTGTATGGGATGGAGGGGAGGGGAAAGAAACCTGGAAGTAAAAAGGAGGCCGCTAGAGAAGAGAAGGTGGCAGGACGGGGGACAGGGTCAAAGGACGATCCATTCGTGAGTGATTCTGCCACAAGGAAAGCCGCTGTCCCTTACCATCAGAGGCACTGATTATGAGGAAGAAAGAAGGAAGAAAGCACAGAAACCAGAGCACTCCTGCCATGGTGCCGTGACAGGGGAAGCTCCTGCCTCTTTTCATCGGGACCCTCATACCAGTCCCGAGTCCCTTCGTCATAAAAGAAAGAAAAAGCCAACCCAATCAACTTGTTTCTCCTCAGACAAAACCTGATCCTTTCTCCCTGGGAAGAATGTGAATAGTAAACGTGGTTTCACTCCTGTTATTTCCACGTGCCTTTCACCCCACTTTCAGCAGTACCCGGGTAGGGGGCTGCCTGGTGTCCAGCAAGGCAGGTGAGGCACCCAGATGAGGTCAGTGTCTTAGTTTTAGGGTGGCTAAGGGAAGGGTTTATTTTTTCAAATGTGGGTCATTTTGGATTTGGAAAGTGAGCTTTGTTTTTGGCTCAAGGGCAGACAGCTGAAAGGTGAATGAAACTGACCTCCGCCCTTCTTTTTAGTAGTTATCACCAAATAGGAGAGACACACTTGTGAATTAAAGACACAGAGAAACAATGCCACACACCGCGTGTGTAAGGTAGTCTGAGGACACGGAGGAGGAAGTGGGGCAGTAAGCGTGTGAGGTCGTAGAAGCGTCACAGAGGATGGCCCTGAGGAGACTCGCATTGGTTTCATTGGGCTGCGGGACCTGGTGAGTGAGGAGATGCAACTGGAAAGGGCTTCTGTGTCTCTCTGGGATTCTGGACTTTGTTCCAGGGACCCTGGAGAGCTCTCAGGGGCTTTACAGAGTGAAGTGCAGGAAGAACATGGGTATTTAGTTCACTCGGAGGGCAGGATGGAAGACAGCACAGAAGAGCGAAGACAGGAGATGACTCAGAGTAATACTGCTTTAGTCCAAGCAGGGCGGGGGGGGGGGGGGCTGGATGAAGACGGGGCCCCGGACTGAAGAAGAGCGTGCCCAGCACAGGGCTCGGGGGCTCAAGGAAGACAGAGAAATTCTGTTTCACGGAGCTTACACTTGGGGTGTAGGAGAGCGCCTCCCCCTCCTTCCCTCCTGTAACAGTGAGAAGACTCCAGGGCTGTGGCTGAGTGTGTGGCCACTCAGGGAAGAGATCAGATGTGAGATTTTCTCATAGCTTCTCCTTGGTCTCCCTGGACCTTGCAGTGGGCTCTGGGCAGATGGCACCCCTGGAAATGCCGAGGCTCCCTTCTCGATGCCCTTCCACTTCTGCTTGTTAGAGCGGACACTCGCTCAGGGGATTTCTTGTCCCATGTGCCCAACCCTGGAGAGGAAGCAAGACCAAAGCATGAGGGCTGAACACAATGGCATCAGGAAGAATGGTCACACCAAACTGGGTTCCAGTGTGAAATAACTAAAATTGAGTCTTCTTGTTTTGGGATTTTCTGTGCCACAGAAGCTGAACCTACATCATAGGTGATCTTGGGTGGTGTGTGTGTGTGTGTGTGTGTGTGTGTGTGTGTGTAAATGACTGCAGAGGAGATTTAGGTGAGCCCCATTGTAGGGACAGTTGGGGGGTATAGGTGGGGATGCTAGGACATGACCTGGATGGCTGAAGGTTGTGTGTTCACACTCACCACAAACTGATCATACAGTGAAATGATGACCTATACTCACTATGTGCCCTTTAGCCCTCTGTCCCCACCTTTACCTCAATACAGAAACAAAAGCTAGGACCCTGATTGGCCAAGATTGCACCAATCAGTGAAGCACTTACTTTTAGGAACCAGCCCACCCCTTACAAGTATGAGTACAGTAGTCCCCTGACCCTTGGGAGTTTTGGTCGAATCCCCCTGCCTTGTGGCATGTGCCATTGCTTGGCAGCTGTTCCTCACATTCACAACCTCTTTTACACCTTCTCTTAGCATTGCTTTCTCTTTTTTTATTTTGACTAAGAGCTGGATTCCTCCTCTGCTGGGACCTTCAGTTCTTTGTTCCTTGAAGTGAAGGTGAGGAACCAAGATATACGGAGGGGAGAAGCAGGGGCAGGAGGATGTTGAGACACTTGGCCCTCAAAGACCACCTGCCCGCTTCTACACCATGCTGGCAGGCACTTAGGAGTCTAATGTGTAAATATATCGCTTGCGCACAAACCGAGTGTGTTACGCTTCTTATATTATTATTTGAAATAGCTCCTACCTGTACTTTGCCGGGAAGGAAGAGGTTTGTGGACTGCCTAAGCTCCTCGGACCAGAAAGATGAATTGTGTAAGCTACTTACGTCTGAGTGTGCCAGCCAGTGGGATAAGCGAGGCCAGAACAGACTGGTTCAGTTCTGTATTTCATTATTCACTAATTTTGGATGAAGTAGGTTGGTTAATTAATTAATTGATAAAGGCAAGAGTCTGTTCTTTGAAGTGTCAGTTGATTGTCACAGTAATTACAGTAATTAACAAGAAGACTACAGGCAGAGACAGTTGTGAAGAGGAAATCAGCAGGGTACTGTGCTGGAGGAAGCCGAAGGTGAGGGAAGGAATTGTTCTCTTAGAGAAGGGGCCCAGAAGTTCTCCAAGAGGAGGTCATGTTCCCTTGATACCCATGTGATACAAGGTAGGCACCGCAAAACTAGGAGGGAGGAAGGAAATTCACAGGCAGAGGAAAGAAAAATACAAAAGGTAGGGGAAAGTCTGGAAAGTCCCCAGAATGAATGGGGAAGCCACATAGCCCAGAGCAGTTGGGTCACCTCATCACTTATGGACTATGGTAAGGGAATTGCTTTTATTTAATTTATTTTGTTTTATTTTCAGTCTAGGTAAAGAGTCACATGAACAAGTTCTGTTTAAAATTTTATTTTCAGTTGACAAGTAATTATTGTGTGTGTGTGTGTGTGTGTGTGTGTGTGTGTGTGTGTGTTATGGGTTGTGTTTGGATGTCTCCCCAAAGCCTCATGTAGTCATGGAGAGGCCAGATCTTTCGAAGGCAGCTGAGTTTAGAGTTTGTGAATTTCCTGGTCCAATGCTGGGATTATGGGTGTGAGAGCAGCAACCTAGTGGGCGTGGCCTGCATATCAGATGAGGGACAGTCTTCTCTCTAAGCTCCTCCCCTTTTGCTCTTGCTGCTTGTGCCGTCTTCTGCTGCCATGAACTGTTACCCTCTGCCTTGTGCCGCTCTGCTGATTATGCAATGAAACCTCACAAATAAACCTAAATAAAGAACCTTTCTTCCTTAACTTTGAGTGTCCAGTATTTTGTCTCAGTAATGAGAGAAAAGTAACCAAGACAGGATGTATGGTGAATAATAAATTATAGAATGATTAAGGAGGTTCTGGCACTTCAGAATTTCTCTGCATTGAGAACGTATAACTCCATCTCTTTTGAAATATGCAATTCATTTTTATTTTCCAGAATCTGTGTGTTGTGCCCTTGGACACCAGAATTACTATTCTTCTCTGACCATGATTCCTCACCTACTGACTAACCTCTTCCCTTTCCTGTCCACTCTTAGCCCTCAGACCTCAGGTGACCACCATCACTCTCTGAGTTACACATGGTACCATGTCATGGCATCAGGAGGAAGCTTCTCTGAGCTTCTTGCCTTGGCCTCTTCATGCTCTGCCAGTCTAAGAGGTAGACAGAATTGCCTCACCTTTGTGGTTGCCACTTAGTATTTGGAAATCGAGGAATAGAATATTACATGCATTGATGTAGATGAGAATTTGTGGGTGACCCCATGCCAGGCTTACTTCAGTGAGCACCATATCCTGCTCATTCATCTGCATCCTCAAAAAATGAGTTCCCTGGAGTTTTAAGGCTGCAGAATATTGTGTTGAATATATGGACCACATTTGTAAGATCCATTCAGCTTTTTCAAGAAACACTGAACTTGTTCCCATGTCGTGGCTTTTGTGAATAATATAACAGTGAATGCAAAAGTGAAGACTCAGTGTCAGAGGGATTGGGTTCAACAGCAAAGGGGAAGTCATTCCAAGGTTGCAAACAAATGTGTGAAATGATATGATTTCTTAAAATTCATGCTTTGTTCCTGGCATGTGGCTCGGTGGCAGAGCATTTGCCTAGCATTCACAGTGTCACGCACTTGATCCCCAGCATCTGAATAAATAAGAAGATAATATGATTTTTTAAAAAATAGTATTTTGAATTTGGGTACAGTGGATTTTAGGGGCGGAGGCAAAGACAATAGCAGGGAAGTTTTTTGAAGTGGGTGATGCCAGAGGGGCTGGGGAGGACTGAAGGACTTTGTTGATACTTAGGAGACTGACGGAACCTGCTATGAAAGGTACATGGAGGGGAAGACACAAAGAACCAATTCTGTGGTTCTTTCTTGAGCAGCTGAGTTGATCATGATGCTGTTTGTTGAAAGTGCAAACATAAATCAAAAGCTCCTTTTTGGACCTGGTTAGTATAAAAGTGCCATTAAACTGTGAGGTCCTTAGGCATTTTGGTATCCACATCTGAGCTTCAGGGGAGAGCAAGAAATTCAGTAAGTCATCAGGATATTTGGTATTGATACTTTAATGTTCATTTTATTAGCTCAACATGGTGGTACACACTCTTAATCCCAGCATTCTGGGAGGCTGAAGCAGGAGGAGCCTAAATTCTAGGCAGCATAGGCAATTTAGCAACATAACAAGACCCATCTCAAAAAAATAAAAAAGGGTTGGGGCTGTAGCTCAGTGACAAGGCCCTGAGGTTCAATCCTCAGTATAGATAAAAAATTCATTTTACTTATGAAATAATTGCAAATAAGCTTAAAGTACAGAAAATTCTTTAATGATCAGTATAATTATCAATGTACCCACCATTTATATGTAACCAGTGTTGATGCTTTGCATTTTTGTGACAGAAATCTAAGAAATATCATACGGCTGTAAGGTTAAGGGAGTGAGCTCCTTTGTAAGGATGCAGAGAGCAGTGGACTGCAGGTATCTTGGTGTCCACGCCCAGCTCCACCTCTTCTGCCAGGAGACTGGTCCTGGAGGGCAGGATCCGAGCCTTGGGTTGATCAGAGTCTTGCCAAAGAGCAGAGCACAGGGATTTCCCCTGGGAGGAGGACAGCTTGGAAGGCCGCACCAACGGGCTCCAGGATGAGGACTTCTGGATCCTGCGTCAGCATAGCTCTCAGAAGCTCATGTTCTTCAAGAAATTCACATCTATGGAACTCTACCCAATATCCTACTGCAGGACTTCTAACCACTACAGGGCAGCCAAGCAGGGGGGCCTAGATTTTTTTTACTTCTTAATCTTGAAGAGGCCAGAGCAAGATCACAGAGGTTTTCTTCTGATGGCTTTGTTTCCTTCAATACCAATAAAGTGCCCACCGGGCCACTGCTGAATTGAGAGGTGGAGACCTGCAAGCCTCCTATGACACATCAGAGCTCTTTCCTCTGAGCCACAGTGAGCAGAACAGGAAACACGCTGGAGCAGGTAAGGGTCATGATTTACCAGAGAAGAGTCGGGCAAAGAGGAAAAGTGGAAGAGAGACAGCCAGACAGTGACCTAAGTCCACAATACGAAGTCCACAAAGGGATTCAAGAGCAGCACAAGAAGATGTCCTGGAAAGAAAAATTATTTTTGAGAAATAAATAGCAAATGAACTGAAGCAGAGTGAAATCTTTAATGTGAGCAACAGTATACACACAAACACAAATGCCCCACACAACTCCCTCATATGGAACTAACTAGTGTCTTGGAAGATCAGAGAGGAAAGTTATCTCAAGTGAGAAAGAAAAAAACAAGAGACATTGAATGCATTACAAAAGGAAATCACCAGGGGCTGATCAACAAGCCCTTACATGCACACCATGTTCTGGAAGAACAAAGAGAGATGCAGAGAAGAGAGCCACGGGTGAATAAATAGCATCAAATAGTTCCCGGAATGTAAGGAAGTCTTAGCATGCAATTAGCTTCTAATTCCAGGAGAGACTGGTGAGAACAGACTCACACTGGACACTTTCTAGCCAATCATCAGAGTTTCAAGCCCACGTGTGCAAGTGCTTGGTTTTAAGCTTTCAGCAGCATGGAACAGCTCAGTAGGGACCTGTGTAAGATGGGCTTTGAACGTTAACCCTCAAAACGAGCAGCAAAACTCAGGAAAGGTGATGAAGTGTGTGATGTATAGATTATTAAGGAACAAAGCTGACCTGTCCCTGTACTTGGCCAGCATGTCATTTATAATTTACAATGGATGTGACTAATGCTAAGGACCTTGTTTTCCTGGGTTAGCCTGGTGGCCTCAGTCTAATCACACACACTTCAGTGCTTCCCAGCTGCAGAGAGCAGGGAGATGGTGGAATGAGAAGGATTTGACTTCTGTTGCTGGCCTTCAGGATGGAGGAAGTGCCAGGAATCCAGCAATGCTGGGTGGCTGCTAGGAGCTGAATAAAAGGCAAGAATAGACTCTTCGTTCGTTAGAGTGTAGATATCAAACGTCCCCCAGAAGTCTTGTGTGTGGAAGGTGGTGGGACCGTACTGGTCACTGGATTCACCCACAGATGAGTCCAGAGCTGACTGTGCTGTGCGGAGGTGGGACCTGGCCGCAAGTGGTCACTGGGCCCTGGCCTGGAAGGTGGAGCTTGGGCTCAGCTCCTCTCCTCTCTCCCTGCTTCCCAGCTGCCGTGGGTCAGCACCTTTTCTTCCACTGTGCCTCTCTGCCATCCTGGCCCTGCCTTAGAGCCTCTTGTTCCAGATGAGCTCTGCTGACAGATTTGGAAACCTTTTCTTCTCCGTGGGTCACGTGGCCAAGCCCGCAGTCCAGCTGGTGATAGTAGCTGGAGGCCTCGATAAACAGCTGGTCAGTGGGATGCTGAGCTCCAGGGAGCCCGTAGCTCCTCCTTCGCCTGCTTGTTGTTGTCTTGGCTAATGATCAGTATCTGCCTTTTAAGTGTCCTTGGGGACCCCAAGTCACTGACTTTGGCCAGCTGTAGTACAGCTCCATGTTATACAATCGGTCTGACTGTTTCTTGGCCAAGCCTTCTTTTATGTGGCTATTATCATTTTCTCTCCCTGTATCTTTTGCCTATTTATAAAACAACAACAGAGGTCTAAAATTAAAATGTCAAAGTGCTAATTAGTTGTACCTTCTAATAGCGTAAATAATGCTTTAAATAAATATTTCAGATTTGCGCAGATTCACCACAGGCTTTTTGTGATCATAATAAACATGTTTGTCCCCCCTTTCACCTACTTTGATCACCAAAATGTAAATTATATACAGAGTATCAATAGAGTAATTCAATATAAATATTGATCAACTGACAATTAAATCTAGTTCCTCCTCTGCCAATCAGACTATATTGGAAAAATACTTGTGTGGGTTTCAATTTAATTAATTTTTTATTAATTAAGTTTATTGATGCATTTTAGGTATTATACATAATAATCACATTCATTATAGGGAATTCATACCTGCATGTGATATAACTTGATTCTAAAAAAAGAGTCAATTTAATTTCTCAATACATTTGATCATTGGTATCAGTATTTTGATATTTTTTACAAATTTAATAAACTATTCTTAACAGTAATATGTCTGTTACACAAAATGGTAGTTACATTATGAATTAGACTAATATTATAAAATAAGTCGGAAGTAATTTCTCAATAAGAGCAGCCCTTTTCCAACAAATGTCATAGATTGGGGCATAAATCAATAGACAAATCTCAATAAATTCTATATTGAAAGTCCTTATGGGCACAGCCATATGCTCTATTTCATATTACAAGATTACACTCACAGGTTTCCAAGTGACCTTAATTTTCAGTAATAACCATTTCCACCATCTGCAAGTTCTCATCACAGTAGCTTTGCAATTCTGAGTTACTGTGCTATTTGTGTATTTTGATTATTTTGTTATAAGATACTGGCAGTAAAAGAGAGTCTAAATCTACTACATTTATAAACTTCCACAGGCTAGATAGACAATGTATCCCTCCAAATTTTATTCCATGGACTTTTGTTACTGAGACCCCAGGCAGAAGCATAATTCATAGTCCCTTTACTGACAGTTGTACAGCCCTACTCTGGGACCTGTATTCTACGGTGTTTGGTATCTGTTGGATTTTTCTCCATTTTTATAATACTGCATTGTGCACAGAACGCTTTCTTATTCCTCCAATAGCATCCTTTTTAAGCAAAAAATGCAGGCCAACTACGTGTTGTTCCCCTTGCTATGGTTCTTACCAGTGTGACCAAATTTTCCTGTTGTAAGCCTCCTATATCTGTGCTAATTTCTCTCAGGTTTCTTGTAGATAATTTCTGTTTATCAAGCAAGCCATTGCCATAGATTGTCTGTTGCTTGACTACAAACTGAGTATATGTTTGGAACCAAAAATGCTGAGTTCCCTGTAATCACTTCCAAATATATTTTAGTATGAGTGCTGAAATAAAAGTTCAAAGAGAGTCCAGATTTTTCAGTTGTTACATGTTAAGAATTATTGTTCTTCTTAGCTGAATTGATGTTATCCTGGTCATTCATTGGCTCATTCATTCCTCCACTATTTATTACCATGTGATTTCCAGGATTCATAATACACGAGGGTGGAATCCATAAATGATCTCTAGAATGAGGAAAGGACTACGTTTTAAAGGAGGGGGAAGGCAGAGAGGAAGAAGAGAGTGAATAGTTCTGGCAAAACAGGAACAAGGAGATCTGAGCCAGCAAGGACCAAGCAATTAAGTTTTCCACACTGCAGATAAATCAAATAAAATAAGGGCAGGAAGTGTGATCTGAGTTTGGCCATTTGAAGACCACCTATGACTTCCTGTTCATCCACTTTCGCCTCTGTGAAGCTGACTGTCTTGGTTCCTAGATGAGGGGTCCTTTCACCAGGGAACACATTAAGAGTTCCAAGAAAGTAAGGCACTAAATGCTACCTGGTGACGCTGGGTTCTTTACACCAACAGACCAGTGTCAACGGGCAAAAAAAGAAATTAGGGTATTGGCTGAGACAGCGGCTCCAACCATCGTGGGAAGGAGGATTTCTGCTGCATCATGGGAATGGAAAGCACAGGTATCACACAAGTTACAGCAGAGTAACAGTAGATGAAGCTGTGTGTATTTTTGTGTCTTTATGCCCTGGCCTGTGTGTTTTTCCATATGACACTGTAGAACCATACTGTGGCTTTTGGCTTATTCTTTCTCCTAAAGAACAGTTCCACCCTTCTTACGGTTTATGTCTTAGCAGTCTCCCAAGAGGACTCATGTGCTGATAGGTGGACTTTTGGAAGGTGGTGGGCTGTGGGGGTGACATAGCTGACTTCCAGTGAGGAGGTAGGGTCCGGCTGGGAAATGTGGCTCCTGGGGGCGTGGCCCAGAAGGGTTGATCTTCCTTCCCCTGCTCCTGGTTTCTCTCTGCACTTCCTGTCTGCCCTCCTGCCCTGCTTTTCCTGTGTTGGTGCCAGACACCTGTAACCACGAAGCAAAATGAAACTCTCTTTCTTATAGGTTGCCAGGTATTATGTCTCAGTGACCAAGAAAGTGGCCAAGACACACATCTTACAGGGTGTCATCTCCATACTGGCCCCTCAGTGGCACATTTACAGTTCCTTATGTTCCTTTGTAGGCTGGTGTGGGGGTTATAGGACCAGTTTATCACCTTTCTGCCTTACTTCCTTCGCTGGAGTGTGACCCTTGGCCTGCATTGCTGCTATATTGGATTACAGTTGGTCATCATATACTTTGAGCCCTTCAAGTGTAGGCTGGCTGATATACTGGAGGTAGGGAGAGAAAGCCTACCCCAAAATGCATGTTAATTCCATTTAGATTGAACATAGCCTCTTGCTGGGTGAAAGAACCCTGTGTTCTCTCATTACCGTCCACCGAGAGATGGCGTCTCCTGGGCCATTTCTGGGTGTCAGTCTCACCGATCAGAAACAGCTGTTACTAGATTAGCTTTGAAGAGATGGAGTCTATGATGGGTGTATTCTCAACCTCCATCTCTACTACTGTGGCCATTTTGTTTACAAGGTCACTGTCCAGGCACCAGGTGGCCACGGTCAGAAATTGACCCACATTTACTGGCCAAATCACCCTTTGACATCTCTCCATTGGCAGTGTGAGCACACCACACAGTAATCCCTGAATTCTGTGCCCTCTCCAGTAGGTTCATCTGTGTGCTTATTACCCAGATTTCTCATCCCAGTCTTCCAGTGTGGCTCATTCCCAGACCCTGTCCAGTTATTAGTCTGTGTTATGGTTCATGCCTAGATGTCCCTTCAAAGCCTCATGTGACCATAGAGATTTTTCAGAATTGGCTGAATCTAGAGTGTGTGGTTGATTCATGGTGCAATGCTGGGATTGATGGTGCTGGCCTTAGGGGTGGGTGACTGCTGGATCAGTCCACTGACTGGATTGGCACTGCTCTAACCTGGGTAAACTGGATATAACATAAGAGACAGAAGAGGCTTGTCTCCGTCTTTCCCTCTGGTTGCTTTTGAGGTCTTGAACTGTTGTCTCTCTACCACGCCACCCTTCCTTGGAGCCAGCTGACTATGGACTGAAACCTCCACAAACTGTGAACTAAATAAACCTTTCCTCCTTTATTTTTGGCTGTCAGGTATTTTGTCTTAACAACAAAAGAAAAGTAATTAAAAATTGTTTGGCCATCGCAACTGTAGGCCACTTCTCTTCTTTTCCTACCTATCATTTTCTGCAATTAATTTTTAGTTTCTGCCCACATACTGAGTTGATCCACCCATGAACCAACTGGGCTTTTCCCTCTTCTCCACCACAGGTCACAGAAGACTTTCCATAAGTTCATAAGCACAAAACAAGGGGAGCCATAGGACAACAGCAACAACTGGCTCAGGGGCAAGGGACATATGTTTGTGTAGCTTTCTCAGACACTCTGGACCGAGTTAAATCAGATCCCAGTTGTATCCCACCCATTTTGTGGTGGGCTGCAGCTGGAGTCACCAGACTATTCATGCCTTGTTGAGTCTGTCAGTATCACTGTATGTTTATTGACATTTAATACTTGCTCTAAAAATCCCTGCCCTCCTTTGAGTTCTATGATGTAAACATTTCCACTGTGGGTGAGTTCAGGGGCTGCGATGCTGGCATAGGATGTGGGAAGTGGGCAGAGATGTTGAAGTACAGCCTGTCTGTGGGCTATCACCACGTTCACCTTCTGGTCATCAGCTCTGGTCACAGGGTCACTTGGTGTCTATTTCTAGTGGGTCCAAGGGTGCCAGGAAATTTTTTTTATCATCAACAGTTTATAGTTTTGTGCTGCTGATGCTATAACTTTGCTCTGAAACCCTAAAAATACACACTGGAGATAACATTTTAATTCCACAAATAGCCTAGTATTATGAATCCAAGTAACAAGCTTGCATCTTATGCACAATCCTTCCTTGCCTGGTGTCTACTTCAAGTTAATATTTCACTGCATTATTGGATGGACAGATCATTGCAGTATTTTTATGCTGCCTCTCAAGCTCAAAGATGCTTCTCAAGCCTTCCTTTTCACTGCTAGTGAGAACATAACTCCCAACCTGCTAGGTGTCAGACGTGCTGAGTTCATGGCCCTTGGGAAGGAATTCCCAGGACAAAACAGAATATGTGCAGGAAAGATGTAGTAAGAGAAAGCTCCTGAGAGACAGGAGGAGCCCTGAATGGTGTGCCCATGCGGCTTTTCATCAGAGGTAACTGATATAACAGAGTCACCAGGTGGGTACAGCGTGGTCAAACTACTGTTAACCTGGGGGTTTACAGGTATATAGCTACTTAGCCTGTGTTGACCCAACAGGGAAATGAGTCATGTAGCAAGGTGCCTGGACAGAGCAGAGGCATCGTCCATTGTGGAAAGGGAGGGGAGTGTGGGTCCGGAAGTTCTGGTTCCAGCAGTGTGCATGTTGTTTAGCTGGGCCCCCTGGGTAGGTGGTGCTAATTCCAAGACCTCAGGCTGCTGTTCCTCTCACAGGCCTGGCCACTGCCTCTGCATCCCGAGGCCTTGCTCTCTTCAGATTTGCCTACAGCCACAATTCTCAGGCCTCTGTTTTTGAGCTGACTTCCTTGAGAGCCCAGTGCCTTTCTGACAATATATTAATTTTTATTTGACTTAGATGCCTAGGAGGCAATGAGTAATGTATCCTGCGCCTTGGAGTCGATATGCCAGGAGGTCTAAGAATTCTGTCCACGTGGCAGCCTTAGCAGTCTCTCTGGGTTTTTGTCTCCCTTTGGAATACAGTTTTCCAAAGGATCCAGGGTTCTTGCCACTTCCTGCTCACCCTACGCAATTAACATGACAGCCTCAATATCCCAGGGCAGCATGACGGTCTGCAGAACATCCAGGTGATCCCAGGCTCGTCTGACAGCGTGACAGAAAGCAGCAGGCCAGCCCCGGGGAAAGCCGAGGGGCCACTCTTGTCTGCCCACATGAATGCGCACTCATTTTGATTCCTCTTCCCGATAAGAATGAAAAAGGATGACATCCCTTCGTTCAGCAGCGATGTGCCAGATAGAAAAGACTGTGTCCATCTCTAACAAAGAGGTCACACGCAGTCCAGGGCTGCAACAGAATGGTCGCTCCGTGGGAGAGACTGCTGCAATCTTCTACAGCTCTTTACCCTCCGGCCAGGCCAGGATGTGTTCAGTGGGGTCCTGCTGGGGACCACCACCCATTGCAGTGCCCTTTCTGCATTTACATGTGCTTAGATAAGTTGTCTCCAGGACTCTGGCCACTCATCTGCTGGACATGATTGTAGAAGAACAGTAGTAGGCTGAACTACTTAGATCTGCAATGTGTGACAACAGTCGCAAAGCGACTTGCCTGTCCACCTCCCTTGCCCCTAAGGCAAAATGTCCTGAGAGCCATTCCCGTGAATTCTGGTCAAGGCTTCCTGTCTCACTCAGCTAGTGAGAGGTTCTGCCCGCCTTCCTCCTGGTTCCCATGGGTTTGTGCTGCCTCTTGGTGTCTGCGATGGTCAGGTCCCATCGTACCTATTCCTGTTGTGTCCTGCCTACCTCCATTTCCAGGCTTTTTAGTGATGCAAGCGGTCCCCTAACCTTGCCGCATGGATACAGGAAGTGTCTTTGGGTCTCCTTAGGGTGTAGGGACTCAGTGTTGTCCATCTTGTAGAATGGACCCCTTTCCTTGTATTCATGCTTCGCTGGGTCTTTGGATTCCTTCCTCCATCATTCTGTGCAGCTCTTCTGGTATCTCTGCATGTTGGCTTTTTAATTTTTCAGGCTTTCGGGGGCCATCCCCATAGCCTATCACATCTGTCACTGGTTAAATCCTGCGACATTGGAAAATGTATCGCAAAACTTTTCCCAGTGCAGCTTTGTATCCTGTTCTCGCCTCGGTCTGTCTCCCTTCAGGATCCAGGCTCCATTCCCTGTGGTAACTAGTTATCTGGAGCCTGAAGCTTCGCAGGCAGAGCACTGCTCTTTTATCTTGGCTGGCTCAGCGCTTCCTGAGGCAGATTATGCTGATATTTGATGCTAATTACAAGCTGAGGGAGGAAGCAGGACACTTGTTAAGGACAAGATATGTGACCTGAGCTTTGTGCTTTGAGGCCTCTGTGTAACTTTAAGAGAGGGAGAGGGAGGGAGGTAGGAATGGAGGAAGGAAAAGTCAAAGAGAGAGAGAAGAAGAGAGAAAGAGAGGGAGAGAGGGAGAGGGAGGGAAGCGGAGAGGGAGAGGGGGGAATTGTGGCTTCTGGTAAGACAGAACTGGCCACTTCCTTAGCACATAGGATTCATGAGTCCACATATCTGTGTCTACATAGATAGCCCGTCCAGTGTCAGCCCCACTCCCTCCCAGTCAGAGCCCTGCCCTTTGTGCAGGACTAAGACTGAGCCTTCTCAGAAGCTAATAATTAAGACCTGTTCTCCAGCTATGTCTTCTGCAGGACTGGAAGTTTCTGTGAATGCTTCCAGAGAGGCCCTCCCACCCTCACACTTTGCGCTAATTTGTTGATTAATAATGGAGCTGCCAGTTTTCATTTTTTCTCCTCAGTCACTGGAGCTTAGCAACAGCCAATCAGTTCCGCAGCTGCTTGAGCTGTTAATTTCTCCTACCTCTCTAATACCTAGGATGTTGCTCCAGGTGTTGCATCTTTGATCACTATCAGTGAAAGGCAGCAAGGGCTCCAGCTTTGCAGGGACTGTCCTATTCAGCTGTTGTGGCGGAAGGGAGTCTCACTGTGCATCCGCTGGAAAACTATGGAGCTTCACACTTTCCATCTTCAAAGTCTGCTTCCCAGGAATACTCCTGGTGTCAGTCATCTTAGACTGATAAGGATCCATGTTTGGAGAAATTATGGATGTGCTCTAAGGAAAAGAAGGCAAGGGAAGCATAATAGGGAATGGGGAAAAGCAAAAATGCGGTCTTAGTAGAGGTTATCTTCATTCCGAGCCCACAGGCACTTGTAAAACAAATTACACGACAGAGCTCAGCCTGCATTAGGTCAGAGGGACTGGCCTTGTGCATCTCCTGCCAGTGAGTTATTAAGTGAGTCAGCCCTGGCAGGAAAATGGGAGAGGTGAACCTCTCAGCTCCAGGGGAAGAGTGCAGGGTGCTTCTCTGGAATAGAGGTGAATGGTTAATTACTACCCCCATCATTCACAGCAAATAGGAAATGGCACAGTCATTAGAAGGGAGATAGCTGGACAGGACAGCACCCGTTACAAGTGTACAGAGCTGCTCTGACTGGAATGGTCAGCAAATGGAAGGGGCAATTCTGCATCCTGGTTGAGAAATATGTTTGAACTATTTGGAAATCTTTTCTGGGTTTGTGCAGTCACTTTTCCTTCTGGGACAAAATGCCTGACATACACAACTTTGAAGTGGAGAGATTTATTCTGGTTCGTGTTTCAGTCCATAGCCTGCTGGCTCTAAGACAAGATGGCATGGCAGAGGGGCAGAGGAGAAAAAGATGCTCATGTCACGGTGGGACAGGATGCAGACAGTGAAGGGAGAAACCAGGAAGGGGGAGTCACCCCTACCCAGTCATATCCCCAGTGACCTGCCTCTTCCAATCATTTCCCACTTCCTAGATGACCTCTGTTATTTAATGATCTTTCAGAAGCTCCACCTATAAATGCATGAGGCTTTAGAGGACATCTAGATATGAAACATAACTTTCTGCCCCTGCCCACCAAGAGCCTCATGGAAGTCTCTTCGTGAAAATTGCCTCTTATCCATCTCTAAGAGCTATGAAAATCCTAGTAGCTGCAGCATTGCTGAAAAGTACAGGTCCAAAGTCTCCTCTGAGATTCAAAGCAAACTCTTAGCAGTGAGCCCTTGTAGAAATCAAAAATAAAGTTAAACACTGCTGATACAGGATGGCACGAGAAAACATTGCCACTCCAAAAGGGAAGACAAGGGGGATTGGAAGCAATCACACCAAAGCAAGACTGAAACTCAGCAGGGCAAACATTAAACCCTGTAGCTTCCATCCCAACACATAGGGCAAGTTGTAACCAGATGTGAACTCCAAATGGCTTTGGTGTCCCAACTTCTGTGGCACCTCCTGGCACCTCCCCCTCAGCATCTTGTTGGCAGGCCATAAGCTTGCAGTTTTGATGAGCAGACATTCTATATTCCTGGCTTATCCAGCTTCTGGGGTCTCCACTGTACTTTTGATTTCACTCTCACAACTTCACATACTGCCCTTTCAAGGACTCACTCCTGGGCTTTCTTCTGAAATCTGGGTGAAAACCTCCTTGACCCCACAACTCTTATACTTGGCATGTCTCTAAAATCAGCACCATGTGAATGACAATAAGGTCTGCTGAGCAGATGCTAGGTCCCCTTGAAGAATGGCTAGAGAAGCCTCTGAGAGCCTAGATGGCTCAGCACTGTGAAAGGAATTCCAGCAGACCAATTCTCTAGGTAGTTTTTCTCTAGCATGGTGCCCCAGGGCGCTCTTCTCAAATGTACCCTTCGTAACTTTGTACCTTTTAGCTTGTGACGGGTGGAGTGCTATGGATTCTCCACATGCACTCAAGGCATCTTTTCAATTGTCTTGATACAAAATGCTTAGCATCTTTTTAATGCTGGTCTTCTTTGTAATCAAGCTCTCCTCAGCCAAAACTTTGCAGGGCCTTCCTTTCTGGGAGAACTGATAACTTAAAATCAAAAAGCAGAACCCAGGCAACAGCTCAAACATTAGACTACCTTGAGGCTTCCTAATCTAGATTAGTTAGTCTACCACACTTAGTCTCCCACAAAGTCTCTGGACAAAGCAAAATGTAGACAAATTTTCGGCCAGAGCAAAGTACACATGATCTCTCAACTATGTCTGCCAACAGAGTATTTCCAACTGATACCTCCTGAGACTGAGCTTTACCATCTGCCATTTTATCAGCATCTTGGTCTTCTGTGCTCTGATTGGAATCTCCTATAAAGATATGCACAGCAACAGCCCCACTTATGTGGTACCAAAGTTGTCTTAGTCACTTTCTTCATAGGTAGGGAAAAATACTTGACACCCATAACTTAAAGGAAGAGAGATTTATTGTAGATAACAGTTCAGAATTGTCAGACCTTGCATGGTGGTGAGCCTGGCACAGAGGAAAGTTGTTCATACCTTGGAGAACAGGAAGCAGAGAGTTAAGGGTGAAACCAAGGAGGGAGAAACTCATACTGATCACTTAGGTTCATATTTTTTCCTCCCTCCTTTCTACCTTTGTTCTGTGGTTTGACTGGAGTGCAAGAAAGTAAGAAAATCTCTCAGATGCATTGTCCCGTTTGGAATTATCACAGGTGAAAGAAAAATACATTATCATTTTGCTTCCCACGAGCAATTAAAAATGCGTCTATTTCAGCATGCATCATCTTGGAAAAGGAGACAGAAAGGAGAGAGGAAAGGGACAACCCAAAAGTAATGCGTGATGGCTGAGAATGAGGTTTAAAGCCAGTGGCTCCTGAGTTAACTTACAGAGGTTTATAATTAGAATCATTCTGTTCCCTGTATTCCCCCAAAGTCTGAGCTCATTATCGCAGGAAAAATCTGTGTTATATAAGCACTCGAAACGTGGTGTCACATGCTGAAGTGCTGTGAAAACTATGAAGATGAATCTGTAGAAATCAGGTATCATGGTTGCTTTAACTGAACCTCTGCAAGTGTGAACTGAAGTTATTTTCACCTTTTATCTCATTTCCCTCAGACATAAACCCTTGCTCCAGTCTGAGGTCTCCTTCCACTTGCAGTTGAATCTCCTTTCTACGCTCTCCTTCCTAGCTATGGAAATTCCATCCATGGCTGATTCTTGGCTTGGTTTGCAGTCAGTCACTATGAGAAAGTAAATCCTGACACTCACAAGACTGATAATGAGGGCCAGTTTCTCTGCAGAAAGATGGTAGGAAAGCTTATGGGCTTCCCCCTTGCCCACTCGGATTCTCCTTCTTCTACAGAATTAGCCTTCGATGCAGCGGTGTTCTCAAAGTGGAGACTCCAGGCCAGAGACTTAGTATCTCTAGAAAAGTTGTTAAAAATAAAAAATATTGGCTCAACCTGTACCTAAAATGCAGGATCAGCCCTGGTGTCCATCAACACATGAATAAAGATGATGTGGCATATATATGGTTGCTTTACTCAACAGTAAAAAAAATGAAGTCCTCTCATTTGTAGCAAAATGGATGGAATTGGAGCACGGGATTTTAAATAAACTAAATGTGCTGTCTCATGTGTGGAGGCTTAAAATAATCAACCTGGTTACTAGAGTTGCTAGGGACTGAGAAGGGTTCTGGGCGGGAAGGGACAGCAGAAAAAGGGTGACAGGATGTGACCAGTGTACTTTGTGAGTTTTTAAGGAAATATAGTACCTTGTGTCCCATTAATATGTAAAATTAATATGTGTTAATGAAAATATAAGGCATACTGTGGCCACTAATCATGATATGTCAACACGAATGACATATTGGGTGTGTCTGTGTGTGACTGATGTAGATGTCAGCAAACTGAGGGGAGAAGACCCACCCAGGTTGTGGGTGTCAACAGCCAACAGGCTTATAGCATGGATGGAATAAACAGGGGAAGGAAGAAGCGTCTCCTTTTTGAAGAGTTCCGATCTTCCTGAGGGCGTCTGTCCTGTGCTCTCTTCCCCTTTGGATATTGTTCACAGGACCCTAGTTCCTTTAGCCTCCCAATGCAGACTCCCGTGGACAATCCTCTAGTGAGCTTGTAGGCCCTGGACCTGCACTCTTGGCCTGGAGCTGCACCTTTGGTCCCTCTTGTTAAGATTCCATTGTCCTGAGCTGAGCAGCTGCAGGGTCCTTCAGCTTTCCAGGGAATGGACGGCCATGATGGACTCTCCTGTCTCTAATCTTGAAGCCTACTTAATAATCTTTCTAGAATAATTACACGTATACTTTCTACTGACTGTCTGTTCCTCTAGAGAGTGTTAATTTACACACACACACACATACACACATCACACACATCCTGAGTGTGATGCTGCTTTACTCATTGTCTGGTCCTTGAGACCCAGTGCCTGACACTGACATTGTAGTGGAGGTGAGGTTTACTTGGGCTCAGTTGTTGGAGGTTTCAGTCCGTAGCTGCCTGGATCCGACACAGAAACAGCTCAGTAGAAAGGTGTGAGGGAGGAAACCTGCTCACATTATGGCGAGGGCGATAAACTCTTCCAGGTCACGCCTGTGATGCCTCTTTCAGCCAGGCCCCGCCTCCTAACATTTAGCCATGAACTCAACCCTGGGAATCAATGCAAGGTTGAGCAGAGCATCCTCTGAGCCAGTGACTTCCAAAGGACCCACCTCTGAGTCATGGGGGGACATTCCAGATCTAAATCGTAATAGGTGCTCATAATCCATGTTTTAATAACCTTTCCACGTGACTGGAGGGCTCCTAATTTAGGGGAACTTTTGTTGATTGGGCTGTCTTACCATTTGCCTTCAAAACCATCCTGGTGGCCTCAAGGAGTGCTCCCCAGTTTAGCACACCAGACCAAATGAAACCATAATTGTCCTGACACCACTGGAACATTTAAAATAACTTCCCTAATGGCTTATTCATAATAGACAGGAAATGAATTTCCAGAGTATTATATAATTGGATACCATGATTCATAAGCTATGGAAATATGATGGTTAAAAGTACCATATTTATAGTCAGACAAACTCAACTTTGGTTTCACTCTGTCACTTAATCGTGTTGACATTCAGGCTCTGCATCTGTGAATGATGATGATAATCTACCTTTAAGACTGCTATGAAAGTTCAGTGAGGTCATGAAAGTGAAGCTCTCAGCAGAAGGCCTGACTCAGAAGGCGAGCATTCAATGGCCTTCAATCACCGTGGGTTCCTCATCACCAGGTCATGGCTGGCTGTCAGCGATTCCCTCCCAGGGCGCCTCTTTACTCAAGGAATTCAGCGGCAGCCCTAAATATGTCTTGGGGCCTAGGCCAGGAGAGATGTAAGAATTCTCTCCTTCGTGTACTATTACCTGATTACAAATTCTGGGTCGCTATCTGAAGGCCTTCCCTCCTGTAGTTACTGATTTTAGAAACTCTAACAAGGCCCTATAACAAGAGCAGAAATGGAGCCCCACACAATGTAGATTTATGTTTATAATTTTCAGAGCACAAAACAAGCTAAAACTGCTATTCTTGAGTTGGTGGCATGAGAGCCCCCCAATCCCTGGACTCTATGTGTGTGCCCCTCACATGACAGAGGGCCTTAGCAGCTGTGACCAGATGAAGGATCTGAGAGGAGAGATTATCGCAGACCATCCAGGGCTCTGTGATCACTGGGCTGTGGGTAAGGAGGAGGCCAGAGAGTCCGAGAAAAAAATGTGACAGAGGATGTGAAACTAGGAAGGATGGGGGCCAGGAGAGAGGAGAGCCAGCAGCTCCGAGAAGCTGGAAAAAGGCAAGTAGTGAATTGTGGCCTGGGGCTTCCTGGGCAGGACCCAGCCCTTCTGGGTTTCTTAGGTCAGGACCGGCAGCAAATACGTTTATATTATTTTAAACTACTATGCTTATGGTGATGTCTTATTGTGATATTAGAGGACTAATAACCCTCCTGTCTTCATAACAATAGGAATTTTAAATGTGTACCAATATGTTTTTGTGACTCCGAGGCTCACCTCTATCAGTGATGATCAAGTTAACAACGTAGTCTTTGAGTAACTCAGTAAAAAACAATAAAAAGAAATATCTTTATGTCCTCTTTTTATTCCATGACATTTATTTTTCTTGCCTTTATTTCAACATAGTTGAGTCGTATTGTTCGGAGAACTTTTTTTTTTTTTTCATTGATGGTATCAACAAGTTAGATTAACTTTCTGGAGTTGTTTTAGCTCTGGGACAATTTAAAAAAACTATTTCCAATTTGGAAAAGCAGTTTTATTAGGGCAATAGCAACTGAATGGTCATTCAAACTCTTAAAGGATGCTTGGATTTACAATAAATCAGCAGTTGACATGTCATGTCCATGCATTTTAAGGGGGTGATAGGATCTATCATTATGATATAAGAATGATCAAATATTTAAACTAAGCAAGTAGATCATTTTATTTTATTTTTGTTTTCTACAAGAGCCCACTGCACCCTTCCTCCCTGAGAAGACAGATTTGAACTTTCTATTCTTTGACCTCAATCCTTCCCTGAGCTCTGCAGCCTTACCTGTCTCCTGTCTTAGGTTCTGCATGGCTCCGTAAACCTCCAGGCATTGGCACGCAATGCCCTTGTCTTCTAGGACTGGGATAAAAGAAACAGAGTGGAGTTTCCCTGGCTGGGGACAGTGTATGGTGGACCCTCTAACACCAAGCCTGAGACTGAAAGAACTTGCCCTCTCTTACGGCGCAGTGAACTTCCTACCCACAGCAATGTGTCTTTCTCATAGTACCCAAAAAAAGGATTACAATAACAAATGTGTGTTAAATTACTAAGTGGCACACACACAGGAACAAACACAGAGTTTAGACAGATTCCCCAACTTGCATTATTAGCAAACAGACATGAGATTCTGGTCTACTTTGCTCTCACACTGGTCTCATCCTGCTCTCCTGGCTTCTTCCTTTAGGAGCAGAGTTTTGTTTTCCTTTATCAAGGTTAATCATCAAGCATTTTAACTATGGTCATAGTTCACAATTGGCTTATATTTAACTTCCTGGGGAGAGGCCTCTTGGTTCTCTTTTTAACTTTTATGTGTCACTCAGGTGTTATAAGTAACACGTGGTTTAATTATTTATTGCCTAACATTCTACTCTATTGGGCCCTCAATTTCTTGAACACAGGGATTGTGTGTTGGTAATTTCTTCATTCTAGGAACTAATTAGAGTACAGGGAATATATTAGGAATCTTTAGATTACAAAAAGAGAAATTTACTAGCCACCATAATTCAGCAAATATAGAACCATTAAGTAAAGGCGTGACATTCTGAATGACTCAGATTTAAGCTAAGCAAGTCTTTGAGGCTCAGATTCACAGCCTCGGGGATATTTTAAGAGAAGTCCCAAAAAGATTCCGTGGTTTTCTCCGGTAATTTATTCACATATGGGCCATTCCACACTGTCAGCAAGTTATTTCTTATAAGATCTAACCTGAAGCCATAACCTGTAAGTGACACACGGAGGCCCCGGAGAGTTGCTGGAACGGCAGTGTTTCCTTCTCACTGCTGCGGTGCACTGAAGAGTAAGGAATGTCTTAGCTCAGCATGTTTTAAAGGGCAGAAGTTATGGCTTCTGGGGAAAACAGTCCTGTTTTAATTCGGGAAACACAAGGTGTTGGCTTAATTAGTTGTGTGGGAGCGCTTCAGATACTACTTGAAAATCTCTGTAGCTTTCTTTCACTCACACTCCTTTGCAGCCAAAAGCATCCTTTTCCCCATGTTTTTGAAGCTTCTTTATCTAAAACACACACATGCACGCGTACAGGAATGTGTGCCCCTGTAACCCCGTGACAGTGCTACTTTAGCTGGAGAGTGGGGAGAGGTGCAGATTGCAGGATTTTGAGTTTCTGCAGGTTTGCTCTTTGTGTCTTTGCAATGTCCCGACTCCCAGTTAATGCGAATGATGTGAACAATAACTAAGAAAAGGGCAATGGAGCATTTCCCTAAGGAAACCCACCCCTCCCCTCCCTGACTCACCTGCCCTGAAGCAAAGTACCTTGGCTGTGGGGAACCTCCACCCCGTGTCTATGGATGTGGCTGTCACTGTGCTTCCTTTCGGGGTAACTCACACAGGCGCCTGCTAAGGGTGAGCAGAAGGAAGCCTTTCTTGTGTGACTCTGTCATCATTAGTGTCCGTGTAAATCCTGCTTCTCTAGTCTCATGGGTCACAGGATATTAGGCAGCTGCCTTTCCTACATGCAAGTCTGGTCGAAAGCCTGATTCCCTGGGATGCTCTGACCTAAGTTAGTCTTGTTTTCAAAAATATCTAGTTCCCAGGTCCTTTCTCCCACTAGAGTAACACTTAAAATATTTACACCATTCTTGAATGTTAGTCTTGAATTCATTTTTAAAATCTAATGTAATGCCATTCTAAAAAGTCAAGACTCAGAGTCTAATTAATTCACTAACTTGCTCAATTGTCTTGTTTTTCTCCAAACAAAGGCACTGAATGTTGACCATAGAATCATAAATTCTATGATTCAAGTTGTCCATGGGTGTATGCCTTAGACACCACAGCCCTCATTGGCTTTAGTATTACATTCTGTCCTTGACTCTTTGTTATATTTTTTATTCTTGTCATATATTTTTAAGATGTAGCCATAAAAATGGATATAGAAAAGGAGGCCAAATATATTATAATGGAGAAATTTAATATGTCTAATATGTCTGGCTCGTTTCCCACAAAGCATTTAGAACCAACCGCTGGGTATCCAGGGCTGGATTTATGGGCTTGGACCTGAATCCAGAGTTCTGCTTTCAGAAGGTCCGAGCTCTGGATTTAATGCTTGACTGCATCTTCAGTTTCAGAGTCATTTTCAACAAGTAACCCTGTATTTTGTTTCTTCATAATAGTGTTCCTGGTCCTGCACAGAGTCAGCACTGCATCAGTCACCTCCCCATTGGTGGAACAAAAAGCCCAAGATCCACGCCTTAGGGAGAAGGGGTTTATTTTGGCTCATGGTTTCAGAGGGCTCAGTCCATGGTTTGGCTTGCTCCAAGACAGAAAAGCCGTGATGGAAGGTTATGGTGGAGGAAAGCCTCTCAACCCTCTGCATCCAGGAAGCGGAGAAAGAGAAGAGAGGAGCTGTGGCCAAGAATGCCACTTTAGCTCACACCTCTCCTGACCCACCTTTTCTGACTGGGCCCCACCTAACAGCACATTCAACTATGCACTCAGCAACGCAACCGCCCCCCTGTAAGAATGGCACCCTCATGACCTAACCATCTTCCCAAAACTCTGCCTCTAACATGTGAGGCTTTTGGGTGACATTTTGGATCCAAACCATAATAGGTAGATGGAGGAAAGTAGCCTTCATGTCTGAAATATGTGGGTTCAAACCCTATCTCTGTCTTCCATGTTTATGAATGAACCACTTTCTTCATTGAAAAAGTATTTATTACTGGCCCTGCAACTTAAACATTTGCAGGTTAAAAGTCAATGAGAAAATATAACTATAGTAGCCATTATGGGAATAAACCAGATTCAGTTTCAGTCCATGGGTTCTGGGATTGGATTTCCTAGTGTATACCTGAATTCTACAATTGACTAGCAGTGAATACCCTAGACAGGCATTTTAAACATTCCTGTGTCTCATCTGAAAATCATAGAATTGTTCTAAGTATTACATGGTTTAACTGTAACTTCTCGGCATGGTACCTGGTCCGTAGCATTCATGCAAATGATAGCCATTACTGTTTTTAAGAAAGGCACCCACACTCTTCTGGAATTCATCATCTAGGGAGAAAAGAAAGGAATCCTTTGGAGAGAAAAGATTGGGAACGCATTTTAAAGGGTTACCATCCTGAGCCAGTCCCTCTGGGCTCACCAGCGTGCCCCAGAGCAGGAGGGAGGCACTCTCTTGTCGATGTCTTGCCTGGGTAAGTCTGGAGCACACCTTCATACCGGTTTGCCTTTGTGAGAGACCTCTAGGAACACAGATTCTTCATGGGTTGTGTGGTCCCCGTCTTCAGTGCTGTATTCTTGGCATCTCCTCGGAGCACAGTTGCTTTCTGTGTCATGATTTATCTCGTGAGTCACACTTGAGTGAGGAGTCCACAATATGCTCTGGAAGGAAAGCCTAAATTCCTAGGAGTTTTGGGGTTTTTTGGATGAATCCATGTGTGGTGCAGAGAATAACTAAACCAAACCGACGTGAGGTCTGTGTGAAGAAACCAGCCTCCTCCTGCTCTTGGTTTCCGTGTGGAAGGAGTTGTGCTCTTCTGCATGGTTATGTTGAATTCCTAAGCCACAAAGCGATGGCATTTGAGGTTTGACCCTGAAAAGCAAATAAGAATTGCATAAGTTCGTGGGATAGAATCCTTAGGGTGAGATTAGTGACCTCCGGGAAAAGGAAGAGAGAGGATGTACCCTTCTGTCCCTTTGTCTGTGCACCTGGGAAGCCCCTGGGGGATCCCAGTGAGGACACAGCCACCTTCCAGCCAGAAAGCAAGCCCTCACCAGAACCTCTCCCTGCTGCTGTCGGGTCTCCAACTTGCAGCCTACAAAGCTTGAGAAAATCACTTTCTGTTGTTGAAGCCAGCCCGGTTGTGCTGCATGACTCCAGAAGCCTGAGGTGAGGCAGTCCCTTTGGGTAGCTTCCTTCTGTCATGAGTTTTCCCCTTTTGTCATTCGGAATGCCACTGTGTGCACAGTAGTAGGTCAGATACAGAAATATTTAGGTTAATAAAACAGAAGGTGTTCCTCTTTCTCAGAGCATTAAGAAAGGATTTCCTTTCTGTTGTGGCCCAAGTTGTGTCCCCAAAACGATATGCTATGTCTGTGACACAGCATGCATGCGACCTGAGTTGGAAATGGAGTCTTTGCCAGAGTCACCCAGGTGAAGTTGCACCAAGTTGTGAACAATCGTTAATCCAACAGGGCTTGTGTCTGTGCAGGGAGGGAGGGTTAGAGGGCAGCTACAGGCAGCTACTGCCTAGGACGTGGCCCCCAGGGGAAGTAGAAGGAGGCCAGGAAGGATCCTACCAGGATCTCAGAGAAAGCGCAGTCCTGGTGACGCTGCGGACTTCAGCTCCCCTGCCTGCAGAACCAGGACAGGCTGCACCCGGGTCCCAGCCAGCTCCTCTGCGGTACTTCGCCATGGCTGCCCTAGAAGACGAACATTTGTTTTGTTCACCTGGTCGATATTTTACTTCTATTTTAGTTTTTCTCTCAGTGATTGTCATCAATTGCATTCACCATCAAAGCGAGTGCACAAGCGACACCGGGCTGAGAACCAACTGCATTCTGCTTGTCTGTGCTGAATGGTGACCTGGAGAAGAGAGCTGCCATGAGCACAGAATCCAGGCTGTGGTTCCCTCGCGGTTTCCTCCCATTCAGTAAGCGCACCTGGTCACCGGCAAACTGTAGACGTGTCTTCTGTGCTGCGCGGGTGGTATCAGCCTCTGAATGCCAAGTCTGTGGTTGATGAATGGCCACAAAATGAGTGTGTTAGTGACGGGGGGGGGAGCTGCACAGCCGGAAAGGGCAGAGGACTGCGTGCATCGCTATCCAGGAGCCTGTGGGTCCGGGTCTCACTGTGCACATGCTCTTCACAGAGCTCTGTGTACACTGGGTGTGGTGGCAGAGCTGTTTGGGAAGCAGATGCAGGAGTGCTGAGACACTGAGGGCAGAGCCGGGCTCCCCGGCAAGAGCCTGCCTCAAAATCAAAAAGGAATAAGAGCTAGGCAATGGTTCTCTAATAGGTGAAACCCCAAAACTACGCAAAGGGCAAAGTTACCGTTCGATAATAAGCAGGGAGCCGGCTCTTCTCACTGGGAAGGGGCTCAAGAGATAGGAGTGGGGCAGGAGAGGAGGGCTGGGGGATGCAAATGATCAGGTCCGTGACAGACATTTACCCGCTCCACCTGGGAATGCAAACGTTATGTATTGGAAACATGGAACAACATAAAAACGAGGCTAAGGATGGAACTCAGCCTCTGGGTTCAACCCCCAAATACTGTAGAAAGTTAAGTTTGCATCTCCTGGTATGTGCCGGAAGAGTGATATGGGATGTATTAAATAATTTAAATTTGAGCTCATTCTGTGCCCTCCGTAAGCCAGGATATTTCCCTGTATTTCACTTTTGCAACACAAGAGGGCACCGTTGTCACACTGTTCACTTCCTGTGGGTCTAAGGCTGCTGGGGTTGTGCGTAGGTTTAATACACAGTACCTCTTTCACGTGGGTAAGCATTGGGTAATTGTGCAAACACTGACCTAGGCTGTTATCTGCGTGACGTTTATTTCAGTGCTAGTTTGGAGAACAGTGTCCTCTGATTAGCATATGATATTTGCTTCCTTCTTTCTGACTCTGTAATAATCACCTAGTTTTAAGAAGACCTGTATGATTGTGTTTTAGAGGGTTCACATGTGGCAGTTTTCTAAAAACATGAATTCCTTTAATTGACTTTTCAGTGCTATTGCCAGTAAATGGGTAGGGTGCCAGGAGATGAGACTGTCTGACATCAAGGATGAACCACCCACAGGCTGACCGGCTTCCTGTGGGATGTGACAGCCTCTGCAGACAACAGTGTGACCCTGTGTGCCGGCAGGACCCTACCCATGATGCCTTTGGAGAGCAGTGTTACTATGACTGATAACACCGAGTGTCATTTTTGGCTGCTTGTGATGTCTTAGATCCTTTATTTACTTTATTTATTTTTAAAATTAAATAATCTTGCCAGCTATATGTTACCGCTCCCATTTTGCAGATTACAGGCCTGACCTTGGCTAGGTTTGCTCACCCCTTAGTTCATGAAGCTTGGAAGTGGCAGCGCCACTGGGAAACCCAGGCTGCCGCTCCCTTAGCAGGAAAGGATGTTGAATTTAGCTTTCAACAAAAATAGTGATTTGGCTGACCTGTCAGACTTCTTTATTCGGTTTGACCTGGGTGACTGCAAGTAAAATACAAGAAGCTACATAAGTCTAGATGTTAGTATTCAGGCACTGCTTTCAGGGCATCACGTCTGAAATGATCTAATGCTGCAGGTCCGGGAATCTTGTTCTCAAGTGAAGACTCCAGGATCCTTGGAGTTGTTGTTTTTCTGTACCCTGAACCAGTGACACCTGGAAGAGAGAGTTTGCATCTGAATGGTAGTACCCTAGACTCTCTTAACGCTGGGAAACCAAGACGGCAAAGACAGGGTCACCTTCTCGGTGTCTTCCAGTGTGGACATGGGAGCCAGAACTCCACGCCAGTTTTGAGGAAGGAGGGACTGAAGCAAGGCGGACTGCTGAAGCAGGTGGTCCGAGATTGCTAGGGAGTGAAATTCCCAAGCTAGCACTCTCTGTTCCTGCCCCTTTAGGAGTCAGACATGCTTGGCTTTTAGTCCCAACTTTGCCATTTTCTTGTGTTTGGTCTTGGGCAAATTTCCTGAGCATCAGATTCTTCATCTGTGAAAAAAAGACAAAAATAAGTTCCAACTCCTCAGCACTGTGAAATATGTATTTACTTACAATACACACACACCCATACGCATTTATGCATGTACGGATATTAGTAAATAATGGCCATATTCTCTTAATCTCCTCTGCGGTGGGATGAGGACATCAATGTCTAACTCAAAGCCACCTGCTGTTCTGAGCAGTGCCCACGGAGCCCGCTAGGTGTCTCCAGAAAGCTTCAAGTTCAGGAGCAAGAAAAAAACACGTTTAGGAATGTGGTGCATAAATTGGGGAAAAAATGTACGTGCAGTGTCATGGCTGCTTTCTCTGATCATGACTCCCAGCTGATTAAATGCTTCTACTTTTGTTCTTATCTAAGTAGTGCCAATCAATAAACATTTATTAAGGACCTAATATCCGGCAGGGAAATATTTGTGCATTTTAAAGATGTCTAATTGTTGTAGGCAGTGGGGTTTGAACAGTGAGCAAAGACACTGACCCCTTGTCCGAGTGGGAAATGCAGAGGTTTGCTGAGGACTCAGGGAAGAATGAAACTTTCGGCCTTCGAGGCAGTGGAGGCTGCTGTTTGTACAGAGTGGGCTGTAAGACCTCCTGTGAGTGAGGGAACATGGGTGAAGTAAGCAAGGAGCCACAAGATGTATCGGAAATGTGAGTTCCTAGAACAGGAAGCCAAAGCCTCACCGATGCGCTTGCTGTGCTGTGAACCTGTGCGGAGGCTGGACTGAGCCACAATGACCCCATTTCCCCGTAGTAGTTCATTGTCTCTTCGCCAGCTGCTGTCTCTCATAAGTAATGGCATGGCCCCGCCTTTGTGGGCATGCATTATACGAAGCATGGCCATGGTTACTACCCACCGGGTAGCTGCCCCAGGCTAGGATGGTCCTCACAGTTTCCCTAAACAAATGTGATTATTTGCCGTTCCGCAGAGACTCCGGCTTGCTTTCTGTAGGGAGCCTATGCTGAAAGCTGGAGAAGAAATGCTATTGTCCTAAGTCCAGGACAAGGTTGCCCAGTGTGAGCACAGGGGACTGAAAGCGTGTCATAATGGCAAAGCTGATGGAAATCCACCTAGGGGTACTGTGCATGAGGACTGTGCCATGCAGGCTGAGGCTCAGTTCATGAGGGGAGGGCAAGGTGGGAGTAGAGTCCCTCATGGCCTGCAGCTTGGACCAGTGGGGTGTCCGAACACAGGAAATGGCGGGGAAGTAAATGTGGCTGGAGATATGCGCCAGATGTGTTCCTGTGCCCATGGGCAGAGAGGGTCAGATGCTGCCTTGAAAAACATCGCCTGGCCACAATTGATTGGGTCCAGGTGGAACTGGCCCAAATGTAGCAGCACCTGTCTTTTCCTGGGGACATTGGTGGAACTGGATTCTCTCAGATTTCTAAAGCAAGGACCTGAGGACTTGCTACTCAGCGGAGGACTCTGGAGTGAGGAGCTTATCCACTGGGGGCTCAGGAAGTCCTTCGAGGCCATCTGCAAACTGACTGGGAGTTCTCTAGAGAAGAGAAAAAATGGGAGAAGTACAGAAAGGACAGGAGGTGGGAAGTCACGCAGTTTCCAGACAGAAGAGATGGAGGGAGCAGGTCCTCAGTCTCTGGTGCTTTTCAGTTTCTAGGTCTTCAAGCTCTCTGTATGGCTCTTTCCTGTCTGGGATCCTAGCAAGTTCTTTCTTATAAATTTAGTGGACTGAATAATCCACAATGCAAACCAGCACGTTTTTAAGACTGGGTGCAGTCTGTTGTTATAAAAGCAGTGATTGAAATATATGCTAATTAAAAAAAACTGTTACAATAAAAGATACATTGCCATGAATCTCACTCAGAATCCTCCCGCTTACCTCCGACACACTGACCCATCATTCTCGCCATTTTCTGAAGCCGTTGTGGAAGTCCTCTTCAGTTTTTTACAAGTTGTGATAAAAAATATGGTGACTGCTGCCACTGAGAATCATCTAGTGGAAAAGCAGCTCAAAAAAGCACAGCTGTGTGTCCCCCTCCATCTTACTCATCAGATATGGTACTGAGTCAAAATGACCAGTCAGGGGAACTATCTTGAATCAGTTCAGGACCTCCAAGCAGCCAGGACAGCGCAGCTGAAGACACCGAAGGCTCCAGAGCTGCTGCAGAGAGTGGCAAGAGAGTTTGGATGCGTGTGTTCAAAGCAAGAGGCAGGATTCTGAAGGGTGTGGAGGGCACTGTGTCTTCTTGTAATAAAGTTTTCAATAATTTAAATATCACCAGATTTTTCAATGACATTTGGTAGATATAAACTGAGAAACTCTTGAGGAAGCTGGGGGTTCCCAGCTCTTCAAGTTCTCCAGTTCCTAGGAGAACTAGGAAATGTTTAACCCCTGGCTCTGCAGAAAGCAGCTCTATGAGCACCTGAAAATAGCCCGGGACTGACTGGCAGTGCTTTCGGATGCCTATGCTATAATTCCGGCTCTGTGGTTGGCACCTCCCTGCTGGTACAATATCCATAGCCCCGAACCGTTCCTGAAGATTTGACAAAGTTTCCCCAAGCTGTGTCAAGTTGGTTCCTGCCTGGGATCCTAGCTTTCCCCCATACCTCCTGCCTTTGTTTTTATTTGAGGTGCTTGACTTTGTGATCCTTGGAATTCTAAAAGTACAGAGCAGAATGAAATCCGTGCATTTGCACGTGAGATTAGGCTGTGGGGAGCCAGAACCACCCACCTTGCAGTTTCTCACAGGGAGAGATGTCCCTATGGGTGCCCTGTGTGCTCCACTCTGTGCAGCACAGTGAGGGGCAGGCGCTGGCTATCAGTAGGCAGATAACTACTCACCCCAGCTTCTGCAGGTGGCCCTGTTGTGATGTACAATTTGCTTGTCAGTGATGAGACAGTAACCTGTGACAGCGGTCAGTCCACTCTCAGGGGTCCCAGGGACCTGGGGGCTGACCACTCACACAGATTCCTCAGTTTTCAGCTCACCGTTCTCCATCAAATTCTAGACTTCCGAAGGCAGGAAATGAAGTCTATTAATTCACCACCAAGCGGCTGCCTCTGCAGCATCGTGGGTGGTAGCTGGCTGATGAGTGGGTTTCCTCCACTGCATCCCCGTGGTCCAGGGCAGGCATCCTCCCATGCTTCCTCCATTCTCCGAGTAGCTCAGTATTGGCCTTCTAAGGGGCAGACACTTGCACTGTGTTTTAGAAAGAAACTAAAGTTGCCAAAGCTGGCTATGCGAGCTTGGATTTTTCACTTACATCCTTACCTGGAACTGAGATTGTTCTGTTCCCTCCTTTCCATTCCTGTTTCTGTTGGTTTTATGTGAAGATCTTCACATTTTCAGACTTTCATAAAATATCAGAAGGATTCAATTTCTGCCACAGTTCCTAAAAGCAATTATCTCATTTGTTTCTGAGAAGTGGTAAGAATGGAAGGCATTTCCTGGGAATGTCCTGAATGTGTTCAGTGACTGATGTGGCATTAAGTAACACTTGGATGAAATTTATTTCAAGTCAGCGGTGTATGTGGGAACACACACATGTACACACACACGCATACACATACATGTGTACACACACACGTGCGTGCGCGCACACACACACATGCACACTTGCTTCAGTAGTGTATGTGGGAACACACACATGTACATCCACATGTGTATACATACACGTGCATGTGCACACACACACACATGCACACTTGCTTCAGTAGTTCTCAGCTGAAATAGAAGGTAAAGAAAGGACAGTTCTGTCCTAACACCATCCTTATGAAGTGAGTTGTTGAAGCAGTTGTTTAGTTATAATAAATCTTCCTAGGTTCTGTGCCAACCAGAAAGAATGGTCTAATAATTAAAAGTTTTCTGAGGCCAGTTATTCCATAGTACTGTAACAGGTAAGCTGTGAGATCCCAGGAGGAACTGGAGACCATCTCAGCTCTGCATAGATACACGTTGCTACTTCTGATTATAGTGAGATAAATAAAACTTTTACAAACTACAGTGGGAAAATTAATTCCCCACAGAAATCTGTGTTCTTTCCTGGGTCTGTTCCTGTCCTGTTGGTGTAAAATCACGATGCCGTGAATCTCAGTGATAGATGTTCACAGAGAAATATGTATAAAAATGCTGGCTAAGATGTTTGAAATTCTGGAGAAAAAAATGAAATTGTGTGTGTCTAACAAACAAGCACTATTTAATTTTGCACTGTTTAATGACAAATTGCTATAGATCATTTAAAACCATGTTGTAGTTAGAATATTTGCTATATTGTGGAAAGATAATTGAATTAAATTTTCAAATGTTGCAAAAAGCTACAAAAATACATGATAACATTTTTTACATACTGTGTGCACATGTGTGTGGTAAATGGTGAACATATGATGTCCTGATGGTGGTTATGCCTAGGTGAGAGACCAGTGTCCCACTGTCCTGCTTACATTTTTCCATGTGCTTCTTAAATCTGGGAGAGAATCGAGTTTTACACGATTTACTATAAACCAAGGCACACATGTGCACTGAGTTTATGGAGCAGACAGGTGTACGCAGATCCTTAGATCCCTGCCCTTTTCTTTAGGGTGAGTTGTGGAAGGTGAGCGGGGACAGCGAGGAGGCGCGTGGGAATGCCTCAAACAGCAGGGCCCCTGTGTGGCCAGGAGCACAAAGCCTTTATTGTCCTATTAATTGGAATTTAGCTTTGTGTAGTCTGGTTACAAACTTCAGGGAAACTGGTGCAGGATCCTATTCTCAAAGGCTACAGAGCATGCATTATTTTCCAAGTGAACCCAGTACAGCAAGATGGTATCCTTGGAGTGAAAATTAATGCATTTGATATGGAACAAACTGCAGTGGCCACTTTTGTAGGTGGACAGTTTCAGGGGCATGTCAGCTTTTCTACTTAAAACGAATCTCCTTGTTCCCTGGGAATCTAAGACTCAGCATTTTTATTTATTTATTTATTTTTTTGGTAATAGTTTGTGGGGAAAAAAATATCTAACAATACACATTGCCAACCATGATCATTCTCAATTCATAGATCAACATTTTTTCGAGTTCATCTCTGCAGAGTAAACATTCCTGGCACCCACCTTTCACCCCTAATGCTTAGCTCAGGTTCTGACACAATAGACTCTCAGGAAAAGCCGGCGACCTTGACTGAGCTGGAGAGCGAGGTGGCCTGGAGGTGCTTACCTGCACTGCTCTTTGAAAGAAGAACCTGATAGAAAGAGGAATGGACTGAGTCTGGGGACCTGAGTTCTAATCTCAGCTCTTCGGCCGTCTCTGGAGGCTTCTATTTTTACTCCGTCTGCCCATTTGTTAAAAAGGGTTGGGTCCCATGGGGTGTCCTTCTCTCAGATCTGAGTACATGAAATTCTAGGGTCCCCTCGTGTTTTTTCCTTGCTCTCCCTATTGTCTGGGCTCCTGTGTTTATTAATTACCCCGGGTGCCATTGCATGAGCCCTCTGGATGGGAGGCTTGGTGCTGTGTTGTGCAGATTGGACCTGTGGGGCACACATAGAACCAGGCCTTGGGCTTCTCCCTCCAAGGAAGAGGGCTGGGCTCCCTTCTTCTTTCCCCTGCCTCCCCCAGAATATGCAGATATTTTCCCTTTAGGTAAGATCCTGCTGGGGAAATTGTTTGTCACCACAGAGTGCTCTTTGATGAGACAGGGATTTACAAACACTAAGCTCCTCATTTGCATTTCCATGGTGAATTGTTTGAATGGACCCAAGTAATGCAAATTAGAGGCTTTCTAGTTTTTAGTGACTTCATAGGTATACTTCCTGTTAGGTAGATAGAAGGTTTAATATGTAGTTCATAAATCCTATATTATAAAGCATATTTTTAAAGTACCAGAATAAATTAACCATTTGGAAGAATGTTTTGCTTCAACAAGTAGTGGCTCAGATTGTCACATAATCAAGCTACAATCAAGTAGTTTTCCTTTACTATGTGATTTTTCTTAATGCAAAGCATCTCCAAACTTTAATACAAAGGAGATAATTACACAAAAATATTTTGGCAAAGAATAACCATATTGTTTAGACCTAAGACCATGGTCAAGGGAGAGTGTATTAAAATCTCTCGGCTGGTCTTATCTGATAAATGCGCTGCCTTCCCAAGCTGGCCATGAGGTGGTGGCAGGCAACGCTGACTCTGGACTCTGGACTCTGGACTCTGTATTTTGGTCCCGCTCACAGTCCGCTAACCTTGGTGTGCACGAACTGGACTGATGGTAGTCACACTAGACCCCAGTGCAAGAGGGCAGAAAGGGCTGTGCAGGGTGCCCCCTAGCCAGGAACCAGTGGTTGATGGCTAGCTACAAATTGCTGGTCAGAATGGTCCCATGTCACATTTTCGCTCAGGAGAGCCAGGAAGCACTGTCCCACCATCTGTCTGGCAGGAAGACAGCTGCGATACTTGATGAGTAACTCTCACTGCTTCATATCGTACACATGGCACCGAAGAACTGTCCCCAGCCGCCAGCTCTCTTCATCTGCTGGGGACTCAGTTAACTGTTGGCTATCCTAGCAGTGGCTCCAATTGAGAAGCCGTTTTCAAAAACCCGTATCCAGGTATGGATGGTTTTTAAAGTTCTGTGGTGTATTGATAGAATTCCAGATGTATCGTGCAGTTTTGGATGATGGCAATATTGCCAAGATGTGTTTCTACAGTTTTGCGCATGGATCACCTCATTACTGTGATTTTCAAAAGGATCAAACAGACGGGAGAGGAGAGGTTAGATTAGAGCAGGGTTTTGTTGTTTGATTCTCCTTTTCCCCGTTGTGTTTTCCATCAACTCTTCCAGGGTTCTGCTCTTTGCTGGAATTTCAGCGTTAATTCCCTGACACGCTCTGCCAGGTCCTCCTCACTGTCTGTTCTGAAGCCGGTTCTGAGCCTCAGCAGAAAGGATTTGCCACAAGATCATTGTTGGTTCTCCAACGTTCCTAGATATCAATCTTGAAAGTTCATTTCACGTCCAGCCTTTGTAGGTAAAGTAGTAAACAGTGTGCGAATGACTTAATTCATATCTTCACCCTCAAGGATTATTCTTATTTATTTGCTCACTTCTTCAGCACACTTTTTTTGTACTCTTGCTATGTGGGAGGAACTCAAATTGATTTCACACCCACATATTACTAACAATTGATGCAAAGTAAAGCAATGATTTGTAAAGTGAGCTAGTTATGCTCTCAGGATCCTAGAGGTCCTGCTGTTTGCTGTGAAACCGAAAACCCCTGCCCCATAATAACTGTGTCCTGGAATATGTGTGTAGTGGCAGGGAGCGGGCCACCTGCTTTCCTGTGCCTCTGGAGGATTATTGGACTGTCACTGTTTAATATTCTGGATCCGGACTGTATTTCCTTGCCAGCCTAAGGAGAGTGACTGTGTCTACAGTGGGCTCACAGTCTAGCAGGAATTCAGGACATAAAGCTCACTACATCGTAACAGATTCAGTTCTCATGCAGTCCATGGCCAAATGGGAGGGCACCTGCGTGAACATGCAGTTAACAAGCATTCAGTGCGGTGAGTTCTGTGGTACAAGCACCATCTTGGAGGACAACTGCAAAATGACTGTGGAGACTCAACCAGAAGGGGGCAGGAGATCTTCCAAGGGTGGGGTCACGGAGTGACATCTCCCCAGCTTTGAGGTGGAGCGTGCTGGTGTAGAGGATGGGAAACACTGTGAGCACAACAAGCAGTGAGAGTGATCACATCCACAGACGTGTGAGCGTAGGTAAGTGTGTATCAGCGGGGTGGGGTGGGGTGGGGAGTAGGGGGTGGTGGGCAGCGGCAGATGTTGCTGAAGGAAGATTCTGGGCCAGACTTGCCTTGGGTGTGTCTCAGAAGGGTCTCCTTTCAGATGTGAAAGGAGAGGCCTGGAGCTTCTGAACAGACGTGAGCTAAGAGCACTGGGGTCTGTTTTGCAAATACCTACGATCAATGCATCTTAGAAAGACTGACTGGTCAGGCTGAGAAGGTCAGAGAGGCAGGAAAGGAGAAACCAGAAGCACTCTGACCTAGCAGTATACAGAATTTAAATTGTGGCACCCGCAGCCTAACTGTGTCATGGCTGGGTTCTAGGCAATTGGGACAGGTGACTAATTCATGTACTTTAACTCAACTCATTAAGACCATATGCTTAGAAAATGACAACTGGTCCTTTCATAGCTTGATTACCTTTTCTACACCAAACAGCTCCATTTTCTTTGAATGCGGTTGTCAGAAAGCATCAGATGTGAAAAAAATCTATACAGTGTGAAGCACTTGTTTGGGGTCACTATTAACAGATAGTCCTGGGAGTGACTGGGGAGGTTTCTAAGGGACTCATTTCATGAACAGCTTTATGTGACTTAATTCACTTAAATGTTAGTGAATAAAGTTATGTCCCACACGTGGCCACTGCCATGGTTTGCGGGATGTAGACGACGTGCTCAGGCATTTATTCCACCTGTGTCAGGGCTGGAATGACAGTCCTTGACACTGTTCAGAAGCAGTGCTGTTCTTGGCTGCTTATGACAGCTCAAGAATAAGAGTGATTAGCGTCAAAATTTCTAACTATAGATATTACTTCTAATGTGTCTATGCAAGAGTTTTCCCATCACAATATCGATATATAATTTGACAGCCTTCAGAAACAAACATCAGTGTCAATAGTGAAAGGAAGAAGGTCAGACTTTCTTCTTCCTTTGGTTTTTTAAAACGCCATGTCCTGTATCTTAGGAAGAGAAAAACAATTTCTGAAAAACCAAGAAATGCCTGTCACTCTTGCTGCTCTGATATAAAATTATACTGCATTGGCCAGGTAGACCAGGTGGAGACGGGGGCACAGAACAACTTTGCTAAATGCATTGTGACTGCATTTGCTGAATTTTCTGTTTCCTGAAGTAAGCAGAGTTGAGTTTTACAATTCTAAGCACCAGGTTCCTTGCCCTTTAACTTACAGGTGAGAGTTGATGCAGGTGGTCACTTATTTGGGCATTCAGTTTGCTCTTTAGACGGTATGTTTCCCGATGGCCAGAGATTATTCCTTCAGGAGCCCCCAGGTGTGTTTTTGCAGTTCTCTAGCTTGCCATGGCCCCAAAGATTCTTTGTGATTTGGGTTATGCATCTCTTACAGTGCTTGAGTTCTTCAGAAATTCATGTATCTTAACCTTTTGAGTCTTCTGGTTATTTATTTTTTCCTATAACTTTTTATAGGTCTGGATTGAGAAGATATTGTAAAGGTGATTATTTCCCAGTGCAAGGGACAATTTGTAGTCTTCCATGTCAGCCTTCTGGGATGGAAAGACCCGTTGGCCAAAGGGTAATTCTTCAACTGCTGAAAGTGGAATTAGATGAGAGACAGAATAAGCCTGAGGTTATCTGGTTCTTTCTGCAAAGTAGAAGAGAAGTGGAGAGAAGTACAAGAGGCAGCATCCTGTCTTTGCACCCTGCCTCAGTCAGTGCTTCTGCAGGGCTATTTTTGGAAAGTGTTCTCAGTTTCCTCACAACCTAGATGCAATTATACCTCCACTAGTTTTATAAACAGGCTTTTTGACTCTCATGCGGAAACACTTAGTGACATGTATTTTTACGTGAAGACAGAGAGACTAACACACTCTATGATTTTCAACTTGTCTAGGACCAAATATGTACTGAATGATGCCTCTGTGTCCTGCCTAAAGTTCAGTGTGACATATTTGCCGCCTTACACCAGTTGTAGACGAGTGACTATTTTATTTTGAAGATTCTTCTGATTGCATTTAGGTGAAGTTCTAGGAACAAAGTGTTCTGTTAGCCGAAAAATCTACCCGTCTGTTTTTCTCAGGAAAACCAAAGGCTAGCCAGCTATGAACATTAGCTAATTGACAATTTTGGAAAAGATTCAGCTCTAGAACCAAAACCTTGTCCCCATTAATTGGAATACCACAAAGAAACGTTCTTTAATGGAGTTCCATTTCCACAGAAATAAGCTGAAGAGATATGAGTGACAGAGAAGTGCTTCAATCACGGGTAATTACGAGTGCATGGAGGTGAAGAGGCATTCAGACTCACTGACTTTTTGCACTCTATTTTACGAAGCAATTGAGTTTTTAAAGAAGATACTAGGGAAATTGCGTAGGAATGAGACAGGGCTGGGTTTAAAGGAAGCCTTCAATAGTTTTCAGCTTTGAATCTCTGAACCTTAAGTGTGCAGTGTTATGATATTTGCAAAACTGTACAACACAGCAGACACCCAGGAGTTGGTTACTAGTTTCTTTTGTTTTTCACTTGTTTTTAATGAATGATCAAGAGCTGCTGTGAGGGGAAGATTTCAGAAAGTTATTGTGTGAAGCACTCCAAGGAAGAGACTATAAATTCTCTGCCTTTAAAGAAATTGCCAGAGTTTGGTTGGGGAGCAGGACATACACACTCACCCAACAAATCCTTCTGAAACAATTCTCATGTAAAACACACAAACAAGGCAACCATTCTGAAAGGCAGAAATGCAGCGTGTGGGTGATGCTCATGTCATCAAGCTGGAAGCGCTAAATCCTTACCATCCTCTCTTCCAGTCTCTGTTTAGAGATTCCTCCCCAGCTGTGTTAGTAATGCAGTACTGTTCCTGACCTCAAAGTTGTTCTTCAGAACCATCACCCATCACGGGGGTGCATCCTACTACAATAAATGGCATCGTGTTTGTGATGATCTTGGGTTGCTTTGGCTCAATTCCATATTAAGATCGCCTTGTTATTGGCAGTGGGCCACCTGTCACTAAAACTGTGTCTTTAAGTTGGCTCCTTGCAAGGGAAGTGATTCAGGTGTTAATAAAATCGTGTGTTCTCATCGTGATCAGGTTATATTGCTTGGATGCTACCACTTACTCCTCCCTCATCTGTGGCCATCCTGGCCCTTCATGTTCTTCTCCATGGAATGTGACCTTGAAAGCCTTTTATCTTGGTGTCTCAGGCAGTGACTCAACTCAAAGAGCAGCTTGTTTTTCATTCTTAAGCATTTTCAAATTGCAGAAAAGCCCACACTCACTATCTTAGCTGAAGGTACCTCGTAGCCCAGCAGATCTACATTAAGAAAACCTGACCAAGTAGGTGTAATTCTGCCATTTTTCTTTTGTTCTCAGTATGTGCTGGAATTCTGTGATCTCAGAAACCATGGCAGATTGCCGTGCTCCAAACTACTGGCGTCAGAATCACCTGAACATTTCAAAGCACAGATTGCTGCCTTGAATCCCAGACTGTCTGCTTCAAAAGGCAGCAATCTTTTAAATCAGGTTTAAAAAAATGTCTTTAGGAAATATAAACCCAAGTGATACTGGTTACGAAGCTACACTTGGCAAACCACTGATATAATAAAAAGCACATAGAATTACAGGCAGAAAAGCCTTTGGAACACCATTAGTGGTGCTTTGACCATAAACTTCGTGAGCTTCAATGTTCTCTCTAAAGTCTTCCATAGAATAAAACTTGTATAGTGAAATAATGCTAAGCATCACCGGAGAAATACTTCAAGTATTTAGTAAAAGTAATCCAATAATCCCTCAGGAAATATTTTTCCACTTGTATGCGGTTTTGCACTTTGTAGTAAAACAGAAAGGTCTAACTGCTCTCGATACAAAAGGGAAATTGGGGCAGTGATATATTATCTTGCTCTTTCTTCCAAGAAATTTTATATATGCTATCTGTAGAAAATTACTGTATGGTATTCTAAAGATCATACTATATTTGCTCTTTGGTCTGAAAAGCTTGCTTTTTTTCTATGAGGAAACAATTTTATTTTTGAAGTTTGCTCTAGTGAACAAACAGTAACATGGCAAGGAACTGTAAACTGGGCGTCCTTGAAGCTGTAGTTTCCTTCTTTAGAGTGAATACTTCGAATTGAGGGTGATCATGTCTATAACACTTTTCAGATCTCGTAAGGACTCTACTACCCGAATATATATATACCAGATTGCTTTGCAAATGCAATGCCATTTACATTTTAAATTGTAATTTGTTCATTTACATGAATTATCCTGCAGAACACTTGGTATGAACATTTTTGTCTGTGACTGAGAAATTGAGAAACAGAAAGCTTGGAGGAATTGCTCGAGGATGATGAGGAACTCATTTAGGTTTGATCTCAAAGCACAGACTCTCCATAAATAATTCATTCGCTGAGGTCATTCTCTGCTTGATTGCTCTTCAGTTTACTGGGAGTTTAGTTTATTTCCACAGAAGTATTTTCACATGCAGATTCTTAAAGATCGCAGTATTTTTCTGCTTAGTAATCTTCATAAAAAACACCAAGAGTCCTGTCTAGGAAATTCTGTGTTATCTATGGCAAGATAATTCTTAGCCTAAATGCCATGTTTTTGGCCGGTGTAAAGGATAGCTTGGAACTGAGAAGGGAATTAGAACACTTCCCATAAATCTCCCTGACAATGAGCTTAATGTTTTGAACATTGGACCAGTTAGAATTTTATACAGATGTACAAGTTCCTCACCTTGGCATCTTATCTCTCTTTTATCCATCTGGAATTTTAAAATGCCACTAAACGTTATTGCTTACCACATATTTTTGGCGATCTATGTTTGAAATGTTTCCTTAATCTTTATAATCATCATCATCATCATCATCATCATCTTTTGCCAGTATTTATTGAGCTATGAAAACTATGAAACTTAAATTCAGAGAATGTTCCAATTTCTCTACTGGCGCGAAGCCTCTTTCATGAAGTCCGCCCTAGGAAGAAAGGAAAGTGCCTCTGATCCTAGATCTTCTACCTAAAGGACATGTCGTGGCCCTTGGGCAGTCCCATCCTCCAACAGCTGGCCTTGAGTCTGGAAAGCAAAGCGAGCCCTCTCTGCAGACAGCTCTCAGTACAGATTGTCTTCCTGCCTTGGCGAGGCTCCTGCCCCTCCTGTGAATCACTCCCCAGTACACAGTGTCACCATTGTGTGATGTGACAGTGGGAACCCTGCTGCTGGTGCAGCCGCAGCTTTGCTGGGAAGGTCACAAGTTCATGTCTGCCTTGCCTTCCCGCTAGCAAGAAGTCTTCTCTGGCGGACCAGAGACCCACACTCTGCCCCTGCTCAGGGAGGGTTTGGCTTGTCGTGGAGCCCCAGCAGTGACGGCCAAGTGGCTATGTAGTAGAGGTGAATTTGCAATATGGTTCCTTCTTGCCTGTGGTCTGTCACTCAAGTGTCACTCTCAGCATCTCCTCTTGGTAGCTGGAAAGATGAACTTGCCTGAGTGCCTGGTGCCTCGTGGGAGCCCAGCGTAAAAGCAGTTTCAGTCTGAGCTTGTAGCCGAGGCAGGTGGGTGCAGGATATCTGCTACCTGGCAGGTCCCGGCGGGGGTGCTGGAGAGGCCCTGAATGCCACTCTCTCCCTGGAACTTACTCTGCCAGGTAGAGGCACTGCCCAGGCGTGGTGGAAGTGACTGGCTGAGTACACGGCAAAGGAGGGCTGAGGTGCTGCTGCCGGAAGGTCTGCGGGCGCAGCCTCTCTGAGAGAAGACAGGTCAGCAGAGGCCAGGAGAAGGAAGGACGGGGACCACTGAAAGATCAGAGAAAGTGAACAGCCACCAAGGAGTGGGTAGGCTTGGCCGTGTGACAGGAGCACCTGCAAATCCAAGATTTACTTAGAACGAGGCTGCTCTGTTGATAACGACTATCCACGCTTATGTCCCACACTTCTGAAAATATCACACTGAGAAAGAAAGAGCTGCGACTACTTAAACAACCACGTGGCTAGAGGAAGGCATCAAAGCATACTTCGGGTCATGGATCTCTGTCCCAGGAGAGCTACGGCAGGTTAAAACAATATACTTCCTATATAATGTACTGTAACTGCTTTTTTAACAACTGCAAATGTACAGAAAGTGGTGTTTTGACTGTCTATCTTTAGTCTTCAGCTGCTGCTGTCACGATTCAGAACTTTGGATCGCTGCCTTCAGAGGCACATTTCCCTAGCTGTAAAATCTCCCATGGAGTCTACAACTGTAACATAGGCTGCGACGTTAGTGGGAAGGTGGACAGTCTGCCTTTCCCCTTCATTTGGTTCCCTTCTGTGCTCGCATTTTGGTGAAGATGGCACTGGGGCCGCAGTGTAGGACAAGCAGGGCTATTTTATTTCAGGAGCAGCAAAGTTTATTTGAAAGGGAAAAATGAAATGAGAGAGAAATTGGCTCTGCAGAATGAGCTTCGGTCTAGTGAAAGAGGGAAATGTAAGATAAAAGCACACCCTGGGGGGTGCAGTCTGGGCTGGCCATAATTGCAAGCGCCTCCTCCAAATTTCGAGGAAACCTTCGAGAACTTCCACATGTGCTCTCTAGGGAGGCGGTGCTTGGGTCCTGCCCCTTGAGCTGATATCCCGTCTACGCATCCTATCACAAACCTGCTCCAGCGCTCAGCAGAAGCCCTTCAAGAAACACCAGTAAGTGTCAGGAAATCTGGGAACCAGAACCCAGAAATGGTGACCAGAAGATGAGAAGGAGGATCCCTGAGTGTGCTGTTGGATTTGGTAGGAAGTGGCAGCTTGGGTATCTTCTAAAATTTTATTTATATCCAAAACAATGAGAAAAACTTAAAAGGACTAAGCAAGAATAGGGTCATCAATAATTTAGACTCTTGCCTCTAAATTTTCTAAATAAACCAGAATAAAATGAAAACATTCGTTCTAGCTAATGGAGCATGCATTAAAGTTTCAAATTCCAAGCTAGTGCTCTCAAAAATCAGTGTGGATTTCACAGTATAGCATTATCTATAGCAATGAGAGTTAGGGAATTAAGTATTTAACCTAAGAGTTCCTAAATGTGCATATAAGGATTGCTCATCGGAAGATGACAGGGGCTGGAAATAAAACCATGGGGCAATGTTTCTAGCGGTAATATTTAGGATGAAAAAGTGACGGACACACATTAAACATTCTAAACTTTAGCAACACATGTAGGGCAAATAAAGTCTGATGCTGAACAGGGTTGAACAAACGTGCTAAAACACAGTAAACCCATAATTCTCTTTGAAAATTGCCTTAAGATCAATACATGTGCATTCAACCAAAATCATTTCTAAAAATAACTCATTTATAAAATACACTTACTGCTGGGGGAAAACTAATTTCTGTCACACACTCAGGTTACTTTGTGTTGTCCTGAACTATGATGTTAGGGCAGGTGTGTCTAAGATTCAAGCTTCAAATATAACATACAATTCAAATTAGCAGGTTTTTATACAGTGAGTTTTGTTTATTTGGGACATAGGGGTGTTTCTTTTTCATTTTTCCTTTGCAAGGAAGTGGAGCAGATTAAAGTATAAACTTTGAAGTTGGATGACTTTAGGCTGTGCCCTGGATTAACCTGATGATGTTGGATAATTCGCTGTCTGCAGTTCAGCTGCTCCATCTATACCGCATAGGACAATGATGTGGGTGAAAGCGCCTAATGTGCAACAGCCTATCAATCAACACCATGTGCTAGATCTCGTTGCTTAACTGACTCTTCTTCCCTCTCTTGTTTCCTACCGTATCTGTTATTTTAAGAGGGCTGACACAGGTCGTGTCCCCAGAGTCCTCAGAAAGAACCAACCCTACCATCCCATGACTTCTAGACTTCTAGTCTCTGTAACCGTGAGACAATAGATGTCTATCATTTGTGATGCTTAGTGTAAGTAGCAGGGTTGAACTGTAACAAATGCTTCAAACTGGAATTTGATCATGGGAGGTGACTGGTAGAGATTTGAGATTC
This sequence comes from Cavia porcellus, assembly GCF_034190915.1. Lineage (NCBI taxonomy): Eukaryota > Metazoa > Chordata > Mammalia > Rodentia > Caviidae > Cavia > Cavia porcellus. Next base: position 162,730,078 of record NW_026947484.1, on the reverse strand, counting down.
TTGAGGAAAATGTCTAGGTTCCTTTGAAGACACTGCTGGGCAGAAATAGGAATATGGGAATGTCTGGGATTGAGCCTCAGACGGAAACGAGGAATGCACTGTTGAAAGCTGGAGAAAGGGGGAGTCTTGTTACAAAGTGGCCTCTTGATGTTTGGTTTTGTGAAAAGTAAAGCTTGTGAATGGGGAACTTCTTTATTTGGCTCAGGAGATTCCTGAGCACGGTGTTGCAGGCACACCCTGGTTTCTCCTTGTTGCTTGTAGTGAAATGTGAGAAGAGAAAGATAAGTCAAAGAAGGAGTTCTTCAAAACCAAGTTCAGCAGAGCTTGAAGGTTTGGAAAATTCTCAGAAATCCCAAGGAAGGGTATTCAGAGGCGAATCCCCAGGGTGTGATTGCACAGCTGCTTCCTAGGGGGCATGGAAACAGTGGGCCAATCAGCATGGAGGAAGAGCCAAGAATCGAGGTGCAGTTCTGCAGGAAGGATCTGTAGAGGGCACTCTTATCTGATGGCTGCTATCTCTGTGAATCCCACCGGAATGCAACACGTCTCTGAGAGTTTTATGTCAGCAGAAACCCTATTAGCTTAGGCGGAAGTGGGGAAGGGATGGGGTGAAATGAAGGAGGACTTGAATTCCTGGCATTCTACAGGGAAAGGGTTGTCAGAGCTGCTGGTGGCAGACGGGCTTTATCTATAGGAAAGCGCCGGCAGCCAGAAATGCTTCAGAGGGCAGTGACGCCGGTCCCGGGCATGAAGGGTGAGCTTGTGTGCTCTTCCAGAAGATGGATGCCTGCTGGTGCCAAAGAGCAGAGCTGGTGCCATCAGAGTGGTGGACCATGAGGGCAGCAAATTGAGTCCCAAATGATTATTCTCAAACCTTAAAGCCACAAGGAATTTCCCCTGCTAGTTTTTTACCTACCTGTGACATACTCCCTTTCTTTCTTCCAGGTTTTCTCTTTTGCAATCGGAATGCCCATCCTCTGACTGTCTCGCCAGTGTTTTTTTGAAGACAGATAACTTGTGTGGTTTTGTAGGTTGCAGATGGAGAGGAACTTTGTCCCAGTTCTGCTCCAGCTTTCCCCATCCCTGACTTGGATGATTTCAGTGAGATTAGGGTCTTCCCTTGGGTAACTCGTTTAGAGATGCTGGGATGCAGTGAATGGACATAAATTTTGGGGACTGTCATAGATTGAATTGTGTACCCCAAAATGAGTATATTAAAGTCTGCAATGATTGGATCTTTGGTGTCCCCCAAAAGTCCATGTGGTGATGCATTGATCCCCAGCATGGTACCCTTGTGGCGGTGGAGTTACTAAGATGTGGGGCCTGGGGGAGGTCCTCAGCTGCCACGAGCAGAGCTGGGGAGTGTGGGACGCCCATCTCTGACGTGCTGTCTTCTGGCCTTCCACTTTCTGACCGCTGGGTGAATCGCGTTGCTGCACTCACTGGCCCCACACAACGTGCTCAGAGCATTGGCGCCACCTGCATGGGCTCTAAAACTGCAAGAGGAATGAAACTTCTTTCTCGTTGTCAGTAATTTACCTCATGTATGTGTTATAGTAATAGAGAGCTGATTAATGTCAAGTCCTGAATGTGACCTTATTTGGAGAGATACCTTGAGATTGTCAACTTAAAGTCATTAAAGTTGGCACTGTTCCAGGGTAACTGACATTCCTGGAAAAGGGGCACCTTGGCACAAAGATAGGAGTACAAAGACAGCAGGAGGACACCAGTGGAGGAAGAGGCCATCTGTAAACCAGGGAGAGAGGCGTGCGACAGATCATCCCTCAGGCCCACAGCAGAAGCCTGTCCTGCCAACGCCTCACGTTTGGACCTCCTGCTTCCAAATCTGTGAGGCAGAAATAAGTTTCTAGTGCTCAAGCCACCCAGTGTTTGGACTTCACTATGGTGGCCCCAGCAGACTTCCCTCCCCCATCTCCATGTATGCAGCAGAAGTTTGATACAGAGGGATGAAGTACAGTCCGCTCTGCATGTATACAGATGGGCCCAAGAGCTGTAGCCACTCAGGACAAAGAAGAACAGTCTTAGCATTTGTTGGAGGTGTGCAAGTGACTTAATCATTAGTAATTCCAGTTGGTAGAGCTTCAGCCAACAGAGGTTGCATTATTGGGAATCAGGTTTTGGTTTAGCATAAATAAAAATCTACTCATAATTTGCGATTAAAACTGGACAGAGTTTTCCAGGTGTTCTAATCAGGACTCAAGGAAAGGTAAAATAAGGGGGTTTTATAATCATTTATTTGAATTTACTCTACTGACATTGTAGAACAGGGGTCACGTCCAGAGACTCTGGCCAAAATCATCTCTAGTATTTAATCTCATAGGGCAGTCAGACTGGAGATAAAGCATGGTGAAACACGAAGAATCCAAGTATCAAGGTAAATGAAACAGTGCCTGGCTTTGATCTCTTTTAAAGGGAGAACAGGTAAATAAGGGTGCAGATAGGTTTAGAATCAACTGGAATCAGACTCTATTAGGCCTGCTGCTAGACTGGAGGTATCACGAGGGCAGGAATAGACCTAGCTCTTCACTGTAGTGTTTCTGGAACTGGCACAGTGCCTGATTATAGTTGACAGCCTAATGCCTAAATGAATAACTAATGTCTACTCAGATCCTGAGTCTTACCTATTCATTTCTCATGTAAGAAGCCTGTGTGACATGTAAAAAATAGTTCCAGATAAAGAAACTAATGCATAAAGAATTAATTGTGATCCTTCCTTGCTAAGAATGTAGTTTTTCATTAAAGAAATAATTACATCTTTAAGAACTACAGTATCATTTCCATTAAGATTTATTTATGTATATAGAATAACAGTTCACAAAATGTGAAATAAAAAAAGTTAATTGATAATTTTACATAACAATCAAGTCACAGCTATAATAAAATTTTCACGAAGCTTTTTAGATTTTGGGTTTTATGTTTGGTTTCAGATGTGCAAACCAGTAGTTCAGGCTCATCCAAGGACATGAAAGTCGTGTTCTTGCCACATAGTCCCTTTTTGGCAAATCACTGTCTGAAAGATGTCTGAGTTAGTAAAAATACATGAGGAAGGAGGACAGGGAGACAGACGATGTTCCACTAGACCATTGTGTTTTAAGCTACTCATGGCAACATGACCAGCCGTGGAGAAAGGAGATGGTTGCTTGGGAAGTGGTCCCGGCAGGACGTACAGGTGAGGTGCCAGCTGGAGTCCACCTCTAGAACGCCTTCTCTCTAAATCACTGTAAATTATTCAATGATAGATTCTCTCAGGAGCAAGGGGACCAATTACATCAAAGGTTACGCTTTAAAAGTGACTGTGGATGGTGTAAGATGTAAGGTTTATCTTGGTTCTGGTTTTGAGAGTTTAGACCATGGTTGAAGACAGAAATGGCCTGGTGGAAGGATATGGTGAAACAGTTGCTGGACCCAAGGCAGAGAGGGAGGAAAAGAAGGAAGGGAGGTAAGGAGTCAGAGAGAGAAAGAGGGAGGGAGGGAGGGAATGAGAGAGAGAGAGAGAGAGAGAGAGAGAGAGAGAGAGAGAGAGAGACAGAGAGAGAGAGAGAGAGAGAGAGATCCTTCTTGATTATGCTGCAGGGACCCTTCCCTCCACTAGATCTCAACACCTAGCAGCACACGAATTCATCAATGGATTAACCTACTGATGCATGCAGTGTCCCCACAATCCGGTCATTGTCCCAAAGCCTCCACCTCTGATCTCATGAGAATTTGGGGGGAGTTTTAGGTCTAGACCATAGGAAAGGATTATAAGCTATAAAAACAATTCAAAACTTTCAGGATATTCTTGTATTATTTAATTAAAAGTTCTTGTCATCGGACGGCATCTTGTCATTGGAAGGCAAGATACTATCTCTTTGTTTCTTTTCTGTCAGAGTCTTATTTATCTAGGATTTACATTGTGAGTAACATTTTGGTCATTTTTAAAAGGATAATGGTACACAGTGTATTAACTGTTGATATTCCCTAATAATTTTATGAAATTTTATTTTTTCATTGAAGAGTACTTTTTTATATTTTCTTGATTAATATGTGCATATGCTATGTTAAAATTCTAAAAAATGAAAAATGTTCTGATCCTAGTTAAGATAGGAGTGCTATCTTTCTTCAATTTTTTTGTTCCTTTAGGTAGCTTTGACTGGAGCATGGAGCAGGTATTTGAGAACACCAACCTCAACCCCAGCCCTAACCCTCACCCTAACCCTAACCCCCTGCCAACAGGAAGATGGGAGAAGACTCGCACAGAAAAGAATCAATCCAACTTAAAAAATGGGCAAAAACTTAAGTAGACACTTAACCAAAAGTTACGTAGATGGCACATAAGCAATGGGAGGATGGTCAACATTAGCTGTCAGGGAAATGTAAATGAAAATCAGAGTAAGTTACACCACTCATCTATTGAAATGGCTGAAATTTTAAAAACATAGGTAAGAAGTGCTGGAGAGCTTAGAGAGAAGCCACTACCCTCAGACGTTGCAGGTGGAGACGAAATAATGCAGTTGGTCTGGAAGTCAGCCTGACATTTGTTACAAGGACGAGGCTTACACTTTCCACACCACCTGGGAATTTCCCTCATGGGTATTTACCGTGGAGCAGTGAGAGCCCATTTCCACAGAAACACGGGAGTGTTTGTGCAACTTCATTTCAGAATTGCCCCAGATGTCTTTCAATACGTGAACAAATAAACATATCTTGGCACATTAAGACAGTGGACTACCGTGTGAACTGTTCCTACATCTGGGCTGAACTTCTCAGACTTTAGGCTGAGTGAAAGAAGTTGTCCTGAAAATCTTAAATACTATTTGGTTCTCTTTAAAAGATATACTGAAAACACAAATTTACAGTGATGGGGAACAGGTTGGGTTGTGAGGAGACGAGATGAGGAACGAGAGGAGACTTTCTCTAAGGGTATAACGTGGAGAGCTCCCGCTGGGGAGGGTAGTTGCTGGAGCTCTTCTGTACCCCAACTGCACATCGTTGTGAAGCGATGTGCCCCCAAAAGGCCACTGTCATTGCATGGTGAATTAAAAAAATGAAAGAGACAAAAAGTAACCTAAAAAACTTTCTAAAACTATAGATTCTCTTTAAAAGTCTTTCCAGAAAATTCAGGATGCTTCCGTATCACGTGTCTTAAGGCTTTGTTTTTATCCAGGCTAATACTGAGTTGTTTTGATGGTACAAAATATTTGTGTGAAATTAAATTGGAGTTACTTCTTAACTCTAGAATTTCATGACTAGTCTTGGTAGACAGTGTTCTGTTTTCTTCATTAAAAATCAGCAGCCCATCATCATAATGTGGCTGAACTGACGAAGGTCTCCAATATGAACAGATTTCAAATTAACACTCTATAGAATGAATAAACAGATTCTGAAATAAAGTTAAGAGGCTTTGCTCTTACAATATTTGAAGCATTCTTCATATTTATATGTATTCTGTACTCATTAAAACTTACTGAAATATTACTTTTAGATAATGTGGCTTAGATAATGTGATAACGTGGTCCTAGCTCCCACATGTAAATGAAAACACAAAATGAATCCCTAACACTGTTCTCATCTTCAGAGAGCTGGAGGGGATTGGATTTCGCTTCTCCTAGATGTGTGCTGACCTCATCTGTAATCTGTCGCATCACAGTTCACCGGACTTACATAAATAAGCATTTGCGTTTAAAGATTTTAACTGTAGTTTAATACAGTATCATTCTACCTGTTTCAGAGACAGATAAGATAGAAAGTAATTTTTTAAAAAGATACTCATTTTAAAAGTAAGAAGTCTTTCTATTCATGCCTTAGTTTCTAACGTTTTCTCCTTTGTCTTTGAGATTTTATTCCTTGGAAATCATCCACGCAGACAGCTGGGTGGCAGGGTGGTATTATCTTTGGAATGGTAGTACCCTCCTTTGAGGTGGCTTTTAAGAAACTCTGCCATGCAAACAGTTTCCTTGCATTGAAGCATCTGACTCATCCTCTCTAATGCAACTTGATGTTAACAATGACCTAGAAAACAAAGAAGCACTTCCTTAGTATTCTTATTTTATGTTATCTCCCTTCTCAGAATGTGCCCTGTGAAAGAGGCACCTAATTACTCTACTGAAATCAGAAAGCTGTCAGAGGAGGGAGTTTGGAAAATGTGTTCTACTAGTGGGTCACCTCATGAATGGAGATGACAACACACCAGCCTCCTGCTTTTACACTGCAGTGAAGATAAGAACAATGTATCTTGTTTAAAAGAGGTGATAGTTAAATGGTAAACATTAGCTCTTATGAGCTCCAGTTTGAGAGAGAGAGTTCATTCTAGTTTTGCTTAATATCTCCCTCCCCATTCCATTCTAGAAGATTGGTCATTTATTCATTCAATTAATATTTATAGAAGTATTTTCTGTTAAACAAAAACTATCCTGCAGTAGAGAGTAGAAGAGTGAAGCAAACAAAGGTCTTTCTCTCATAAAACTTGAATTCTAGGGTACTAAATGTATAGTAAATAAATAACTAATATCCACTTAATATATGCTGGCAAACACTATAGTTTTCAAAAGGTCATTATGGAAGATTCCATCAAGCAAGCGCTATTTGGGTAAACACTGGAAGCAGATGAAAAAATAAATCATGCAGATGTCTTGGGGAACAGGAAGTTTGCGTGGCATAGTGGATGAACAAGGACAGGGCAGGTGTGGCTGGAGGAGAGTGAGTTAGGGGAGAGCAGGAGGAGATCAGGTCTGTTTCTCCCTTGATAGTGCCACCTCTGAGAGCCGTATGATACTTAGCTCAAGTATCCATTCCACAAGCTTCCTCTTCCCTAGGAATCAGCTCACAGTACCAGGCGTGCGGGTTAAAACCTCTTTCGCAGCATTACCTTACTTATGATGAGTAGACAGACAGCATCCTAGGGATAAAAATGAAACATTCACCTCGCATCATCTTATAAAAATAACATAGTAGATAACTTCAGACCTAGGACATCTGGTGCTCGTGAAGATCGACTCCTAGTTCTAAGGCTAAGACACTCTGGGGACAGGTATTCTTTTTTCTGACCCATGGGTTGTATTTGTTTTTAAAAATTTTAGGTAGCACTGGTATAATGTAATAAAATGGGTGCTATGCAGTGGGAAGGCCTGATTTGGTTATTCCGTTGGCTCTTTGACAGTTATGCTATTTTGTGTCTTGACATTCTTATCTGAAGACAGACAAAATAATGTACATTCAATAATCAGCTGTTGAGTATCTGCTCTTTGCCAGACTCTACCATCTCACATTCTAGATATAAATATCATGTGAGACTCCATCTAGCCCCGAAGGATCTAATAGTGAATATCATGAGGAAACAAAGCAAAGACTTCCAACAGCCTTTGATATATGTAGGATCAAATGGAAAAAAATTAAAAAGTTTACTACCATGTCTGGAATTCAGGAGGTCTCATGTAATGTCAGTCCCACCTCTATAACCCTCATTTATTTGTGGTCATGGATGTCTTGAACGCTTAAGGCACACACTCCATGCCTGAGCTACATGACCCAGCTCCATCTTCTTTTTATTCTGAAGAGTCTCCAGTTAACAGTGAGCTTCCAGCACGACTAGAGGGCTATTTTCATTCAGTTGGATATTGTCTGTGTTTTTCAGTCATGTTAGAATAATTCTCTAGCTCCATTTCTTCAAACCGAAATAGAAAATGTCTGTGGTTTGTGGTGGTAGAGTTAAATATAGTGGCCTGGGCGCTGCCGTACATCACTGGAGAGGACTCAGCTGTTTTGTGTCTGCTCTGAGCTCACTACGTTGCCTTTGATGGGCGGGAAGGGATCTATGTGTCTTTAACTCAACCAAGTGTAACGATGGCACTCAGAGGGTATAGTTTTAGCCAAAAAGAGCTAGTGAAATAGAGACCTAATTGATGATTTCACTGTTCGTGGTGATAGCCTTAACTCTTTTCTCTTACTTTTTCTTTCCTTTTTTATTAGTGTGTTTGCCTCACATAAGAAATGCTTTTGCCACGGAGTGTTGGTACATACACAGATGACACCATCGCCTCTCTCTCCTCCCTGCCCTCCTGCCTCTGATCTGCCCTGTGTCGCCAAATCCCCTTTTGTATCCACAAAGTATTTACCTCCCTGCTTCCTATCATCTATCCTTTATTTTCCTCTTTGCATTATTTATGCTTCGGGTTTCTCGTCTAAGAGGAACCATGTGATATTTAACCTTCCGTGTCTGATTTATTCCACTTAGCATTTTGGTCTCGAGGTGCATCCATCTTCCTACAAATAACTCAGATTCATCTGTCTTCTCAAATATCTGGCTTTGCATTTGCAGGAAATGAGAGCAGTGTTATTTTGAGTTTGCTGTTGTGCCAGGTATATATAATCTTATTGTACAAAAACTGAAATTTCCTGCCTTTAAAATGATTTTATGAGAGTTGAAAAAGTGTCATGGAGGGAAAATTTATTCTGGGTCAACTTTCAAAGTTCAAAGGCTATCAAATATAAAAGAATATAATTATGTTAATCGCAAATAATTTTATTACAAAGTCATTGAACCTTTAAAAACATTTTAAACAATGTTATCATACTCGTATTGCAAATCTATAATTCTCTTTGGTTATAATTAATTGGCCCCCTGTTTCCATTTAGCAAAACTGAAGTGTCCTCAATTTGTCTGTAATATTTGCTACATTATTAGTATTATTGCTTATTTTATTTAACACATTTAATGGTGTTTTTACTATGGTAAGTTCCTGATTCTTATTGTTTTAAAAAATTATAGATAGCAGAAATTTTGTTATGTGACTGGAAGACGTAGCTGGAGTTGAGGTTCTCAAATAATTACTCAGGGCAGATATTTAACCACTGGTGAATTGAAAATCACTCATTTCTGCTTTTGAGATATCACGGACTAAGGATTCCGTGTGGACAGAAAGGTTTTGTTCTGCTCATCAGTCCCTCTCCGGGAGCTGTGACCACACATGGGCTCTGTTTGCTTTTCTTCTGTTCTCTGTTGAAATGCAGCAGTCCGTTTGCTCTAGTCTTCTCCTACTGTCTCCTGTTTCCCATCTTCTTGATTTCTCTTTGGCTTTGGCATCTGACACTGTGTCCTGTTTTCCTCTTGCATTTCGATTCTAGGCACAGATTTTAATGGATTTACCTGTAAACATATTCCTACCCCTCTACCAGTGATAAAGTAGCCAGACTTGCACACAGTTGGATTATCTTTTCAATTTTGCATTTCAGTTAGCATCCTTTGCTATTCTTGAATTTTTCTAGGGGAGGCCGAGTTAATAAGCTTTACATGCTTTTGAGAACTGTATTTCTTAGGTCAATTCTAAAAACCGTTTTAACTGAGTACGGGGACAGTCGGCAACGTGGAATGGTGACATGGAAAGCCACAAGGTGACACATAAACTGGCAATAACATTGGAAAACAGTTGCAGTTGCACTATTGTGCCATGTTAGGTGAGTTTACATCAGTGTTTCCTAGTCTGAGCTCCAGTGAACATACAGCTAAATCTGGCTCATGAAATTTGTCATAATATGTTTGGGAAGAAATTCCTAAAATGTTTAGTATATTTTGGCAGCTTCAAAAAGTAAATATGAGAAATATCTTTTGTGGCTTCAAATTGCTATTTTTTTTCCTTACAAGTCACTCTGAGTCACTGCAGAAGCGTAAATCTTTCATTCCAGTATTAAATCACGGTATTTTTGGAGGGAAAGTTTCTGATTTTATTTCATAACCCAACAGATAATAAGTAATTTTGACCATATTCTCTCTCATAATGTTACTAACTGCCCATCTTCTCAAATGGGGTGGTCAGGATAGCTCCGAATACGTAGCAGAGTTCGTTAGGGTACAGCTTTATAACTGCATTACAGAGCACTCAGTTGGGAATCAGAAAACATGGGCTTCAGTTTCAGCTGTAATGTGGGCAAACCTATGACCTTGGACAAGTCCCTTCTTTCTCTAGCTCTGTTTCGCTGCCTTTGAAAGATTTTGCAAAACCAGGTGATCACTGAGATTCACTATGAGTCTCAAATGCCATAACTGTGCTTTTGTTCATGCTGTATTTTAGTTAGGTAAATACTGATAACCTGTAAATCAGTGGTTTAAACCCTGTTATGCTTCAATCACTTCCCGAATGGGTGATGTACAATCCACTCATTCCTACCCGTGGGGACAATTTGGCCTTATTTAGCCTGTTAGAAATTAGCTCATCTTTCACCAGAGCACATGAGAAACACAAAGGGCTGTGTAAGCCCGGCAGACGTCACACCTTCATGGAGAAAATGAGTGTGTCCCTTTTGCAGTGAAGTCCCATTGTGACTCATTCCGTGTCTGCCACTCTTGCTGACTACCTGTAGATCTTCATCAGATTTATTTGAGATCAGGTTGGTCTTGTTAATAGTTACATTTAAAACACCCAGGAACATGAAGCATCAGAATATTGTTTCTACTTCCATGTGTCTTTGAAAGGGTAGAAGGTGTATTCCAGGGCTAAGTGAAATGTCAGGTTGCAGTGTCTGCTGCTTGTGGTACTCACGCACAATCCTTGGCAAGAAAGTACACACACACACTCTGAAGTGTGCATACCGCACAGTGACCTACAATATCCTCTACACCAACCTGCACACACCCACACACACACATACACACGCATGCATACTGTCTAATTTTTATTTCACATTATCATTGGGAGCATCCATCTGCCCCCAGTGTTACCTCCTTTTCAATTCTGGGGAGCTTTGGCTATCAGGTGAGTCTTGGCAGCTAATATAGAGTGTGGTTGTGAGCAACTTGTGAACAATGAATCTTAACAGAAGAACGAGCAAAATGCTTATTGGAATAAAAATTAGCCTTCAAATTCCTGAGGGGAATGAACCAAATCCAATGTTTCTCTGCTCAGTGGCTTTTTTTTTTTTTTTTTTTTTAATTGTTGCTGTTTGAGATTTTCCGGGGGGAAGGGAGGAAATAAGAAACTTCAGCAAATCAGCTCTTTGATTCAGAACTGGAATTTCGAGGCAGTTTTAGCAAGGCTTCCTGACACTCCTTGACTTAATCCATCTTTCCTGTGATACAAACGGGAGCCTCCCCAATTTTGTGAGAATCTGAGCAATGGAGAGTGTTTTTAAGGGAGAAACTGCTGTTGTTTAAATACTCGGGGGCCAATAGCATTTGGTAGGTGGAGTTTGTGTTGCGTGCATTATAAAACAAAATAATTCTGAATGAAGACTTCAAACATTAGCTTGCTGGGACCACTCTGGTTCTGCCTCTGTGCAAAGGAAACAAAGGGCTAGGTGACTGGGCGTTGCTTACTATCTGCTAGCAAGTGTGGCTTGTGGGCTAAGATTTTTAGGAGACTACAGGGAAAGGCTTTATCAGGAGCTCCTATGAATATTTCATGAGTTGATATATTCAGCTGAATGAATTCAGGGAGCGTCAGTGTGGAGCTCGCAGACAAGCCTCACCCACGAGGAGCTACTGACATAGGAAGCGCTTCGGCGCATTTGCAGAGGCGAAGCCAGCCTGATAAAGCTCTCTGTGACAGCCTGGCTTGCCATTCTTCCAGCATGCTGCTCTCGCTCTGAGCGGCTCCTCTGTCTGAACCACAGCTCAGCAAACCAAGCCGAGAAGGGTTTGCAGACTGCTCAGCCTTCTCACCTGCAGCAGGGTCTCTGCTATGTCCCAGGGGTTTGTTTTGGGCGGTGAAAGCTAGCGCTTTGCACAAGACATGACAGCCAAAAATTCCTCAAAGGAACTTACTGCTTCTGAGCCTGACGTTTGCATAAAGACTTTCAAGGAGCAAATGCACTTAGAACTGGAGCTCCCCAGGCTGCCGGGAAACAGACCCACGTCCCCCAAAATCTCTCCGAGAAGTTCGCCTAGGAACTCCCCATGCTTTTTCAGAAAGTTGCTGGTGAACAAGAGCATTCGGCAGCGGCGCCGCTTCACCGTGGCTCATACGTGGTAAGCCGGGGTGGACGGGGATCCGCGGTGCGTGCATCAGCAAGTAGATTTGAAATTTCGGAGGCAGAACATGCGAGTGGGTTCTGAGTGCATACCAGAAGTGTGGGTGCATGGGGACAGCAGGGCAGCTGCACCATGCGTGAAGGCAGGGTGTGCTAGATAATCGCTGTGCTAGGCTGTGACTGGAGGGAGCTCGGAGAGCACAGCTTTTAAAAAGGCACAGTTGATTCAAGGTAAATGGTGGAATAAAGGAGTTTTTAAGAATCAGATTTTGGTCTCTGTTGAAGCCAGAGGTGGCTCTTTTGTTTGTGTGGTGTATTTTGGATGGTTTTTAATAGGATACTTTTGGTACAAGAGTAAATATTTTCATCTTAGTTCTAATTTATTTCTTAAGGCTGTGTATCAAGACTATCTTAATCCACTGCCTTCCCATGTTTATAGTGCATAAAATGGTGAGGTTTTATTTTGTTGACTTTTAGTTTTATATGAGTTAAGGAATGATATACTGCATTCTCACTTCTGAAATGGCATGATTTCTTTGATCTGCGTTTTCAAACTACTGTTATCTTCAAGAGCCTCTTGTTTTTAAACAATAACTTAAAATGTACAGACATTTTGGAAATGCCTGTGAAATAGATTTGAGAAACCTCTGTTAAAACCACACTGAGTCTGCTACCTTTCATACATGTGTTCCAGGGGTGCAAACATACTCATAGGGCCTCCTGCAACCAGTACCTAGGAAATGTACGGAAACACACAGGAAGCTAGAGTCCCTGCACTTGATGAACCCAGGCCACTGCAGATTTCCTTGAAAGATCTATTTCCTTTCAGCCTAAGGTACCCTCCAAAGTCGATCATCTGAGATTGATTTAATAGGGTCTATAGCAGTGCAGGGAGCTAACTCGGCTTCTCTGTCTCCATGCTAGGTTGCTAACCAACATCATAAATGAAGATACCTGGCTTTTAAAAATGAATAGTCCCTTGACTCATTTCTGTAAATGTTTGTCTGCCTAATCTCTTGTATAATTCATTGGCAAATTAGAGTTACCTCACAAGGCTATAGCTGGATTTTGGTGACCACCATGTATTTAGCTATCATGTACTTTACCTGGCTAGTTATGATGTAGTTATGTCTTTTGCCTGGGACTGTTGAGTATGTAGTTGCTTTATTGGATATTGTTTTGGTCATCTTCATGGTGAAGTAAATCTTGCTATTAATTGTAATCTATTACTTGTGGAACATATGTGGTTAGTTTTTCAAAAACCTACCAATGGGTAGCATGTGTAGGAAGAGAAGGTTTACATAAAAATATTACTCCTTTGAAAAAGCCCCTCCTACTTTACCTCACCTCTAACATATGTCTATTTTAATCAGGTTTTCTGAGTGACAGATCTGCATAGGGAAGATAAATAGTTATATTGTCAGTTAGATCTCATAAAAAAGGAAACATTCAGCTAGCTAATAGATTCATATGTCTTAACTACTCAAGGGAATATTAAACAATTGTTTTGACCATAAGGACATTTTAATTTTAGATAACTAGTTCTCAAAGAATGATAAATATTCTTAAAACCTTGGTGATACTTTTTTTAGTGTATCATTTTGGTTTCTGACTATAATAATGTGACCTTTCTTTTTCTCAGAATAAATTTTTGATGTACTAGGAACAGTGAGCTATAAATACTAGCGATTCTTTTTACTTTCTGAAAGAACCAAAATTTAGAATGATTAAAGAACCAGTTTCCCACATGCCTTATACAAAGTTTCTTGCAGCAGTTTGCAAAAAGAACCACTTAATGATATCAGATCAGTTATGCTAATAAAATGATTTTCTTTTATGTGAGATAAAATAAAATTTTTCACAACTGCCATAAAAGAAAGCACATGGGTTTGGTATAATGTTCTCCAAAATATACTAAAGGAATTTGCTAATCATCTAACTTATAAAATAACTTTAGCTGTGACCATGATTCATTTTCGCCTTTTTCTTTCTTCCAATTCACAGAACTCCCCTTCTTAGGTTTCTTAGTAAAGCTGTATGTAGTCTGTTCCCAGCTCCTAAGTCTATACATAATTATTTCTGTTTTCTTATCTGAGTATCTGCTTAATGTTTTTCAAATTCACTTTTATAAAATATGTAATGACAATCTCTACTTAGAAAATTTGCATGTATCTTATGTATTGGAATGACTCCCTAATCTTAAAAAAGTATGTGCTGCTTTTTTTTGCCTGCTGTGGGCAATAGTTGCATGCAGACATCAGAGCAGAAGTGCTTTATTTTTGCCTCTTTTTCATGATGAAATGTCACCAGCCTTGCATGATCGATGATTGGTGTTTTCCAAACCATGCATTTGAGTTAGAAATTCCAAGATACGCACTTAGAAGTCTCTGAAAATGTGTTATTACTTTACAGTAGACAGTAGACTTCTGTTTAGAAGATTGGATTGTTTTGATTCCAACTTCAAGATTAAAGTAATTTTCATGAAGGATCTAAACAATGAGGAGGGTGTTGTTTATCTCTTGACCCATTGAACAGCTTTTTATCTTCAGTTACTTGTAACTTCATACTTTTGTGATATGAATGTATAGTTCTGATTTTGAAAACCCAAAGTGTGGCAGAAGATTTGGGGGACATTTATGAAATTCTGCCTTTGAGATTGTTTTTGAGATATCTGAAGAAACAGAGATATTCATTGTGCCTTCACTAATCAGAATACATACACGGCCCCAAATCTGGAGGGAGCTTGGACAATCACCTCATTACTGTCTTGTACCCTTGGAGGGAATATCAGTCACCCATCTCTGATATGTGGGAACCTCCCCTATTCTTCAGACTACAGAGAAGGCATTTTCCTCACTTTTCTTGGTACAACAGGTAACTTCCTAGTCACTTGTTAGAGAATTCTTCCTCATAATCTATATAATTTTTTGTCTTTTTCTTTTTATCGGTACCAGGGATTGAACTCATGACCGCACACTTGCAAGGCAGGCGCTTATGCCACTGAGCTAAATTCCCAGCCCCCATAATCTATATAATTTTTATGCAATATACAATCTTTCCCCCTCTAAAGATAGTAAGAAAAGACTTGTAAGAATCTGCATAAATCTGAAGAGCACCATCAATTGGTCCCAGGGTTTTTTTTTTCAATTCCCTCAACATCTATAACTGAGCTCTTCTGTGAAACAAGGAAAGAGAAAGATTCCGATTCAACCTACATGGTTCGCAGCACCTGCTGCATTTTATATTCTTTACTAGAACATTCACACGTATAATCTCACTTACGGTTCATACTCCAAATATAGGTTCTTTCAGTGTTTTACGTTGCAGATATAAAAAGTATTCTGAGCTTCTGAACGGCTTCTCAGTATTTCTGTGCAGTTAATCACTGTTTTGACTCTGAACCATGATTTTGAAATTTTCTAATTCTGCTTTAAATTCTAACCCGGGTACCATATTCCTCGTTAGATAACATGGGGACAGCTGGATGAGGAGCATGTCCCCCTCTGCAGGGTACACATGGATGTTCAGTATTGCTGGAAGGGAATTGGGAGATGACGGCTGGCATCCTGAGGTCATCCAGTCATTTAGCTCCAAGTCCAAATCTGAGACAATGACTTCCTAGGCCCAGTGTCACCCTGCCGGGGATGCGCAGTGCCCTATTGTCTTGTCTGACACTTGTCGTGCTGGGTGCAGCTTTTCAGCCTTTTCCCATGTGCTGACGCGCCCGCCTCAGTCTTCCATTCTCGTTGGTGAACAAAGCTGCCGCTGGTGCTCTCGAGGCCACCCTATGTCCCTGGACTCCTGTGCAGGGAGCGTGTGTCCGAGCAGCTTGTGCAGGACAGCTGGTGTGCTTCTAGGCAGGTACTATGCGCAGAGTTCACCTTCCTCTTCCTCTTCTGCCTTCAGGTCCACCTGTGTCTTGAAGTTCTTGTCTAGTGTTAACAAAGATTCACACAATAGGTGCTTTGGTGTTTGCTATTTGAATGTAAAGTATTCAGAGCCACGGTTCATGTTGTAAAGGAATGGACACGTGGCGAGCCAAAGCTGGACTCACTGGGGAGGCAACAAAAAGAAACCAAAGACAGCACTCGCCTGACCTTTCTGTGGATTCCAGGCACACAGAGGGTAGAATACAGTGAGTCCCAGTTTTTTTGCTAAATCTATCAAACCTATGTCTAGTATTTCTCTTCAGTTGACTTGAATTCTTTCCTAGCAAACTGAATATTTTTGAGAGATGTCCAAGGTTCTGCATGTTTATTGATTGAGCATCAGTCAAAGAAAAATATTTGTTGAGGTCCTTTGGTGTACTGGGCCCCGTACCGGGCTTAGTGGTTACAAAATGAGAAGGAGAAGGAGCCCTCAACTCATAGACTGGGTGGAAGACAAGCTTATAACTTTCAGTGAGCCAGAAGAGTATGAGTAATGCCATCAAGGTGTGATGGTCAAGGTGGCAGAGGCCACAGGAGACATGACCATCACCAGACCGTGAGCCAGTGGGCGAGGGAGGCATAGAGACGAGATTCCCCTCATGTAGGGTCTGGAGGGTGAATAGGAGAGTCCAGGCAGTGAATGAGAAGAAAGGGTAATTTTTGGCCAAGGCATAATAAGGAAAGAAACAGTGAGTCTGTTATTTATTCAGCATTTATAACGTGTCTGACATCCTTCAAAATGTCTTTGAACATTTTACCCTAAAACAAGCCCGTGGTTTATGTACTGCAGTCTGGTCATAACCTATGTGAAATGCTTGGGATGCAAAGTCTTTCAGATTTTGAATTTTTGGATCATAGAGGTTCAACTCATGCTAATGGTTCTACTGTACAGTCAAAGGAAGGAAGGGCAGAGGGTGTACATGATTGGCCAAAGGAGTATTTCATGACAGTGGCTGAACTGAAGGTAGTCTCAGCATGGGGAGCCTGCATGCTCTTGGGGTTACCTTACAGGATGGCAAGTGAGAAAGACAGAAAGCACGGCCGTGCACATCATAGGGAACCACAGCCTGAGGTTCTAGGATCATTACGGGACGTGGGGCTTTTGCCTCTCAGTGGCAGAGAGCCTCGGTTTCTCCTTGGGGTTTGGAGAAAGTGTGAGGAAAGAATTGGAGGACAAGGAGGTTAGATGCAAGGGGAGAAGCAGCGCGTGCGTTTGAGAGGTAATAACGTCTAGTTGTATTCTGTGTCCCAGTTCAATGCGACCTGTGCTCATGACGTTCCTTTATGATTTGACCAGTTACTGTTCATGGTAAATGGGAAGAAAGTTCGTGAACTTGGTATTCCTTGTGTCCTTTGGCTACAGCAGGATGCTCTAGCTGTGACTATGCCCCACGTGTGTCCCGAGTTGTCATTACCCACGTGCCTGGAATGATGGCTGGGTCGGCAGAAACCCTGTCATCTAAGCCCTACTGCACTAGACGTGTTTTGCATTTTGCTTTAACTGAAATCTCCTCATGTGTTTCCTTTTTAAAATGGGAATTGTCTCACTTGAATCGAAGGCCAGGAGAAACCTATGCCACATAGCTTGAGTCTGCTACTTTCATCAAAGCAGGCATTTTATCAGTCAGTCTATAAATGGCATCTTCCTGGCCATTTAGGTTCCTCGGGTCTTCAATATATTGGATTTTTAAAAGACTTATGGTAAAAAGGGCCTTGCACAGAGACAGTGAAAACCCTGAGGAGGAAGGCCAGAAGGAGGTCCTGGAAGCTTGCTTACTGCCTGACTCCAAACACCTTTTACAAATTCTATTTGCTTGCTTTTTCCATTTCTCCCTCTTTCATGATCTCCCAGCTTTTCTCCTTGAGTTTCAAAGAGTTTCCTTCTTTTGCATCATTGTCAAGCACCACAGCTTTATGCTAGGGGCATCTAAGTGGTCCTCACAGGAGAGTCTGAACCCTTACCTGTGCCAGGAAGCCCTGGTGGTCCGGTGTCAGGCTGACTCTGCCCTCAGCCCCTGCTGTTTGTGTGTGTGGGCACTGGAGTTTACACTGACAGCATTCTCAGTCCTTTTATTAGTTTTTAAAAATTTTTTTGGCACCGGGGATCACACTCACGAGCTTGAGTTTGCCAAGCAGGCACTTACGCTGCTGAGCTAAATCACCGGCCTCTTCTCAGTCCCTTTAAAGACAGGGTCTCACTAATTGCTGTGTTGCTCCAGCTGGGCCTGAACTTGTGATCCTTGTGCATCAGCCTCCCACACTGCTGGAGTCACAGGCAGGCACTGCCATGCTTGGCTTTTATTTTTCTTCTTGACACCTATTACCTGAAAATTGTAGCATGCTTGCTTGTTACATTGCTTTTTCATCATCTAGCATCTCTACTAAATTGTAAGAGGGCATCGATTCTGTCCTGTTTTTGTGTCTTGGAACACACAGGAAAGCCTGTGATTAAATATATATTTGTTGAGAAAAATAAAAAGAAGCATGCATATGATTTCTATTTCCTATTCTTTATCCTGAGATCATCTGTACTTTGCTATGAATGAGAAGGAGGAGGAGGAGAGATACTTATCCTGTGAGTGTCCTTACTCCATCCATCCCTTCATACCTGTGCTCACCTTTTGCCAGAAGAGTTCCTCTAACTTGCTTCCTGTTTTGCGCTCTGACTTTTGGATGCAGGTTTAATTAGATCTCACCAGGGCTAAGTGTTCTGCATGGCAGCCTGTTTAATGAAGCTGCTGTGAACCAATCACTCTACCCAACCTGTAGTATTATTACAAGTCACCATCTGTCTAAAACCCCGAACAGTTATTTGTTTGGTTATTATTCCTGTCTCTGATGGCACAGTTGGTGCTTCCACTCAGGAAAGTGCCACACACCTCTCCTTCACCATCTGAGTGAGGTTGCAAACAGAGCAACTGGTTTGTTATTTCGACTGCAGAGTGTTTACTTATTACAAATTAGAATATTCAATCATCTATATTTTTGTGACATTTGCAATACTAAAAGCTGCAGCGATCTGAGTTTTTATGGGATTGCCCCCGGGAATACAGAAGTCAGGGCTTGTCGGCACAAGTGTAGAACTTTTCACTTGGTTCTGTCTCCTTTTATCCACCCAGGAGGCTGGGGACTTGTGTCACTCATGGGAACTTGATCAACACAGATACCACTGTGTGTTAAGTTAAAAAAAAAAAAAAAAAAGTAACCTGGTGACTTTTTCAGGTTGCTTCTTGCTGGAACTTAGGCATTTTGTCTTCAGAGAAAGACTAGTAAGGACCATGTCCAAAGATCTTTTGTGCAAGAGAATTCTTGTGGCACTGTGTGTCATCTGGAAGTGCCAGACTTGTGCTCCTCATCCAACTCTGTTCAGGCTGTTGCCAATTAGAGAGACAGGCCGTGGTGTGGCTCTAGGAGAACCTCTTTCTATGTTTTCTGGACATCAGTGTCCGGGTATCATTGGAGGATTCTTTGAAAACATGAGGACTGTCTGCTTCCTGTCCTGGATCCAGCAAGGCAACGTGGGTAACCACAGGCTTAGGAAGCTGGCGATTCTTGTGTAGATTCCGTAAGCACCAAGTGCTTCAAATCCACCTCCTTAAGAGAGAACGAGGGCAGTGAAAAATGAAACCTGTGTGTCTCTGCTCAATAAAGACACAGAAATTCCCAGATTCTGTGTGTCTAACTGCACAGCACTGGAAGTTGGGGAAACGAAGAGAATGAAAGTATCTGTTGGTCCAACAAGGTCACTGGTAGCGAGCATTTAAAATTTCAAACCATTGCGTGGAGAGTCCACTGAGTACGCTTTGCCTGGAATTACCCATTGTTAATCTGGCTCCGTACTTGCCTCTGGATCCCTTTCCATATGCAGAGTCCATAAACACCCTGTTTACTTTTGGCTGAAGAGAACGCATTCAGCTGGGCAGCAGTAGTATGGGTTTTAAGGTATGCAACTGTGTCTGTTCCACCAGGATGTCCCCATGTCCCATTTAACAGTTCGAACTCTTGTTAACTCCCTTTGGTTAGTTTTTGCTGTTTTTAGTCCACATTTGCCATACATCATGTGTGTTTTTGTTGTAAGGAGGTGGTCCATGTCCATGGCACATCGTGATTCTCTCTCTGTCAGTTTCTCCACGTCCCCATATGGTCCGTGTCCCTATCTCCCTGTTTCCTATGATCTGTCTTGTATTTTGCTGTTGAATTTATTGGTATTTTGGGTTTCTCATATAAGAGACACCACACAATAAGTGTGTGTGTCTGACTTATTTTACTTACCATTATGGTCTTCTTATCCACGTGCTAACATATTAACAGGTTATAAATAAATTTGAAGCCCTTTGTTTTTTTAAGTAAACCGTTGAAATAAAAGGGGAGGTGAGAAGGATCTGTAATAGTTTATGACTTTCCATTAGGATAATTGGTTGGTCTTAGGCACTTGAAGAGCTTCTAAATTATGTCTCTGCAGGCTGCAAATTTCCTTTTCCATGAAAGCAGGTAATTTCTTTTTCTGAAAGCATAAAACTTGTATCATTTGTGTTGAGCATGATATAATGTCTTATATTATATCATTGCATACTTTTGAGGTTTATTTTAGCAAATCTTGTTGTTTTTAATTTGGAACCTTACTTTTAACATAATCTTTGTTTTGTGCTACTTAACTTAAAGTCAAGGAAGCCAGGTTCAACATCAGTATTTTCTCTAGACTTAATGTTGAAATTTTAGGCTGACCAATGAACTGTCTTCAGCTGAAGCTCCTTCATTTGCAAATTGGATAAAATAGCCTTACCTTCAAATATTCTCGAGTGTTAGTTTAATTTTAAAAACTTGTCTGTCTCACCTACTAGCGATCTATCTTTTGATTTAATGTAGTAAAGTGCTTAACACAATATTTCGTGCACCATAACTCATAACGGATGCTGCTGCTTTATTATCTTCCTAAATCTCTGAACATACATAAACATTTGTATTATTGTCAGACTTGATTGGTGAAACAGAAACTAATTTTTATTTTCTGAAAGCATTTCTGGGTAAGGAATATGAATAGTGACGTACTGATTTGAAAAAGTCAGAGTACACATGGGCTTATAAAGAAATACGTTTATGATATTCACATAGTGACAACTCAGTATACCGGAGAACAATATCACTCATTTACTCTCATGTAATAATAACATCTTAATGAACTGAGATGATTTGTATTAAACTACAGCAATGATCGAGAGACCCAGTATGAAGTGCTTATGTCCCCTGTAAAAGGTTTTGTTTTGCTCTCATGAATGTATCTTTAAAAGCTGTTCGCTATCATTCAATGTATGAGAGAGGAAGAGACCACTTTAAAAGTCATTCTGTCCATTTGCCCCAATTAATTTGAAAGGAAAAGGAGAAAAAAAACATAGGAAGATGCCTGGTCTATTTCAGGAGCGTGCATATAAAAAGCCAATATAGGACTGAGTGAACAAACGCCTGGGAAGAATTCCAGCTCTATCAAAAACTCATTTCTTACCAAATGTCTCCTCGCCACTCTGTTCCTCCACAAAATTAATAAGCTCAGAAGCAGTGCTGGGAAGGTGTGAGAGGGCCCGTGGCTTGTGTCATAATTACTTCAGTGGTTTACACAGGACCTTTTATCTCATCAGCAGGATGGTTGGCACCTCCCGAAGGGAGGTCAGGAAGGCAGGACAAATACCTCATGACATCAAAGTCCCTCTTGCTGGTGTTTGACCTGCCTAAGACTCCTGAGATTTTACTGTTGAAATCTCCTGTAAAATTTGGTTTCTTAGCATTAACCTGACCTGTCCTTTATCTGTCATCCAAATGTAAGCTCACCTGTGAAACACGATTCCGTCTCTAAAGTGCTCCTTTGTAGCAGAACCACAAGGAGGCTGAAGGTGGCCAGAGCTAGGGAGGCGGTCAGTTTCTGTGAGTACCCTGGATTACTTTCTTCGATTCATAAAGCTGTATATTAGTTTGTATTTATAGTTTTGTGTTTTATAGCTATAATTTTAAAGCCCAATTTTATATCTTAATTTTTAAATAAATCATTTCTGCTACATCATTGAATTTTTCAAAGTAAAATATTCATAGTAAAAATTAAAATACTTGAAAAAAAGAAACAAAGATTACAGCATTTTTTTCAACAGACTTTAAGTTTTGGGCAAACCATTTCATATGTCTTAGTTCCACTTTTTACATCTGCAAAATTAAAAAATGCTATTTACATTTCATTAGGGTTCCATGAACATTAATTAAAAATATATGAATAAAATCATTAGTATGATCCTTGCCCAATGGCAGGCAATCGCCAGACATCAGCTGATTAACATGTCCAAAGCATAATATTTCACATAAAATTATATTAATCACTTAAATCACTTATGTCATAGATTAATTAAGTTTGTATAGCCAACTGTAGTACACCTTAAATATACTTTTTCAAATCACTTAACTATTACTTAGTTTCATGCGTTACTTTCTTTTGAAGCCTGTATTAAGTGTCCTTACTTTAATAAAAATTTTAAAAATCCTATGTGGTATAGGTTATGTTCATTCTCATTCTTCACAAAGAAAACAACAAATGACTTTGGCCAGAAAAATAATCTTTTGTTCTTCAAATTCCAATTACAGTACCTTCTTGAATTTTATACTTTTCTCTATCAGTGAAACTAGACACCAGTGAACCCTAGTTCTTTAAATTAGAGGCGATGATTTTTACTTAAAGCCATGATAGTAAGTCTTTTTCAAGTACTAGAGTTTCTCCGAGGTTGTTTTCCCTAGGTTTAGCCTTTAACCTCCTGGTGACCTGTTTATGTAAGGAAGTTTATTCATAGAGGCAATGGAAAAGTTCCGCGAATCTAGAGCTTACAACCTAGATATAAATCCTGGCGCCGTCCTCACAAACTGTTTTATATTTAATTTTCACTTTGTGAAGCGGGGAGACATAGTCATTTAACCTTTGTGAGCCTGGACTTCTGAATCAGTAAACTAGAGACAAACCAGGAATGCTGATGTCTCTGCATGACATTTACAAGTATTGGTTACTTCGTGAGAAACATGGCCGTGAGATAAGGGAATGAAATTCCCAACCTATTATATGTCTGGTATGAGTCTGTGTTCTCTAAAATCAAAGAATGAATTTTAGGAACATTGGAGGTTAGGGGCAGAAATATTTATTGGGGAAAGAAAGCTTTTGTCTGAGAGAGAGAGACAGAAGGGATCTCCAGTGGGTTGCCAAAGATTCTACCTTTTATAGGATTTTTATAGAGTAAAACCATGAGATGAGGCGGGTCTGAAGTTGGGGAAAACTGGGGACTCACAAGTCAGACAGGCATGGGATGGGACAGAGCTGTGGTCGACCAGTAAGCTTAATTGTTCAGGTAAATTTGACCAAATTAGGGACAAATGGGAGTCAGGTAGCAAGCGAGCATTCTTTACAGATCAGGGACTCCTCCTGTAGGGGTTGGGATGGGGACTCCTGGCTTCTCAAGGTGACCCATACCTAATCCCTAAGCATTATACTTAAGGGTGTGGCTGCATTTGTTTTGCTTTCTGTCCTGAGATCTGGCCTGCAGCAAGAGGTATGTATCCCCTCCACGGTCACCAGACATCTGGTCCTCTGTGCCAGCTTCCTCCCGGGCCCAGCCCTGTCTGACTGTCCGTAATATTTCTAACATGCTCAGCTGCCTGTAACAGCAGCAGAAAGGTAAATTTCCTGGACAAAATAATGATCAACCATTAGCACAGACTATTAATAAAGTATAAAAAGTGACGGGCTTCACCTCAGGGCCGTGGGTTTATTTCGGTGGCATGGACAAAGCGTCCTGCTAGAAACATTAGTAAATGCCTTAAAGGGTGCAGCAGATTTTCTTTACAAAAGGTCAGTGGCCTTTGTGCTGTGTGGGTCCACTTGGGTGGGAGATCGTGGGAATGAACAGTATATTTGGATCTTTCCTATTCTGGGTGGTGGTATCACTTTAGTGCTTCCTGAAGAAAGATAATACCAAGCTCATGTGAGCAATGTGTAATGCACTGTAACTTGTATTTAACCTTTATCCAGATGACGTCACAACATCTAAATCAAATTGTCCCTTATTTCCTGGTGGTTTCCAAGAATACTTAAGGATGAATGCAAAAATAAAGGTTATTGCTTCTCTTTGGACAAAGACTTCCCTTTGCCTTGTCATCGATCAGGCTGATTCTGTCTCTCTGCAATTTAAAGGCAGGTAAAGGTCAGGTTTTTAAGATAAGTACATCTACTTAAATGAATCTGCAGGCCATTAAAAATGGCTGCTCAGGTAAGCTGCTTTCAGTGACAGTGAGAAATAAAGGAGACTAGGTTTGGACTTCATGAGAATTTCTAGTTCTGTCTAAAATAATAAAAGTGGGAGTCTTAGGAACCTATCTGGAAAGTGTAGATTAAATTAAGCAACTGCTTTATCTGAATACAGCTTTGCCGCAGGCTCTATTTTGAAGGTGTTATCTTCATAAGTACACTGCTTGCTCAGGATTCAAGGGATTTGAGTTTTTATGCAGCTGAAGCAGTCCCCAGTGCACCGAGAGCTCATGTGCCTACGTTTGCTGCTGGCCGCTCTTTTGCCAGCTGGGACTAATAATTACCTGCCCCCTACTTGTGCTGAGGGATGAATATTCCGTAGCACTATAGCAGGGTCTGGGTCTGCCTGTTGGCAGAGGAACAGGTCCACAGCATTCAGAAGAGAAAGGGATGCTCCTCCAAAGTTCTGGGTCCATCCAATTTTTTAAACATTTCACCTTTAGAACACCTGAAGAAATTTCACATCTCTTGTGAACCCTAAAAACCGCTCTCACCCAGTGTTAGTACCCAGTAAGTTTAAGCATTTGTGTTTGTGGCCATGTTGGTGTGTTTTAGCCTTTTTTTTAGTAGGTAAAATCCAGATAGGCAGAGTAGGTTGTGCTTGCACTTGCTAAAAAAAAAATCTAAAAATTTTAAGCTCACACAGAAAAACATGAATTGTGGCTAAGTGGGTCACCACGTTATGCCTCAGTACATGTAAACATTTTGCACCACTGAAGTCCTGGTGGATATATTGTCCTCTCAAACATTTATAATTTCTGTATGGCGGGTGTGTCAGGTTCTTTCTGCTAGCTCTTTGCAGTGACTGGCTCATTACTGCAACCTGTGATCTGTGCGGTAGCAGCCAGAGCCTCTCTCCTGTCAGACCTTAAATCAGTATCTATTGATCAGTTTTGAAAGCAAATGTGTGTTGCTGGCGGATGCAAACACAGTGCACTTTGCCACCCAAGAGCCTCAGAGTGGGAGAGAAGAATGCGTGGTCTTGGCTTGTGAAAAAAGACTTTAATTATGTAGACACAAGTGTTACAAGTATAAAATATATAGCATCATCCTTTGCTACCAGGCAGTGCCAATCAGACCAGGCAGCTAAAGGTTCTAGGAGCCTCCAGCTCCCAAATGCTGCTGGAAAACATCCAGAATGATCACAGCCTCATGTCCCTTGTCGAAATCTTCCTTTTCGTGTGGGCCTGGTCAGCTCATTTCTATTTAAGCATCACTGACTCATTGGGCTTAGTAGGTGATTTCATCTTCAGGGAACAAATATTAAACCTTAAGAATTGATCTCTACTTAGGTAATCCGGCACATCAGCAAGCAGAGGTGGAGGAAGACATGGCAGAGGACGAGAGGTGCTCTCCAGCCACCCAGGCATAGGTAGTGGCCCGAATGTCCCTGCGGGTAGGTGTATTTACACACCAAGTCAGCCCCCTTCCTGCCGGTACCTGCTTTCTCCTCCCCTTCCCGTCTCTGTGAGCCACCTCTCTGGGTATCTGGATAAAGCCAGCCCCCCCAGGGCACCCCATTGTTATCCTCCTTACCCATAATGCCTCTGCACAGGTCCCTCCTGCTTCCTGCTTCCTTGGTCTCCTTGTGTGTTAAGTGATTTCTGTTGGTCCACAAATGCGCTGACCCATGTTCTTCACCAAGGCTTCTTGACCCAGGCATCCTTCCTCCACTACCCTGCTCCTCTTACCATTTCTAATAAAGCTCTCTTCCATGATTGTCTCTGCTGCTTTCCTGGTTGCTTTTCTCTCAGTTCTCATTTGGAAACTTCTCATCAAGCCTTCTCCCATCTGCACGGAAAGTGTTCTGAGCTCTGTCATCCGTGTGCCAAATTGCATGACCTCATCTTGCTTGGTCTGTCAGCAGCAGATCACTGGGGCGGTTATTACCTTTTTCTGAAAAACCAACTTTTCTCAGATTCCAGGACACGAATGCCTCTTGTTCCTCAGCAGCCTCAAGGGGTTTGCCCTTGGGTTTGCGGACTTTCTGAGTAGTGGAAGGGCCCAGAGAAGCATGAATCTCTCTCTCTCCCTCTCTCTCTCCCATCCTTTCCCCTCCCCTTCCCCGCTCTCTTACTTCCCTCCCCATCTGTCTCTTGTTCTCTCTCTCCTTCTCTCCTCTTATTTTATTGTCTGTAAGTATTCCCTAGGCCAAGTACCTCACTTAGATCATGGCTTTAAATACCATCTGTATGCTGATGATTCCCAAATTTATATTCCTGGCAAGATCCTTCCTCTGAACTCTAAACCTATATATCTACCCGACTGCCTTCTTGAGAGCTAAACCTTGGCTCCTCCAAAGCTGTTGTCGTGGTTTTTGCCCCCTCCACCCCACCTTTTACAATCTGTTCTCAATCTTCTCCATCTCAGTAAAACGCAGTTCTGTGTTTCCAGTTGCTCAAGCTACAAATCTTGCGTGACTGTTTTTCTCTGATATTTCACATTCCATTTGCATCAACAAATCCTATCTGCTCCACTTTGACAGCGAAGCCAGAATCTGGCCATTTTTGTTTTATCACCGGCAGCCAGCACTGCTATCCAAGTCTCTGTTACCTCATGTGTGGATTGCAAAACGAACCCTTACCTGATCTCCCTACTTTTACACTTTCTGCTTTATCAGGCACTCCCTGGGAGACTGCCAGGCCAAGCCTTTCTATGGTTGAGGCTCTGTACCCCACCTCTGTATAGAGTCCCCAGCACATCTGGTCCCAGTCTGCATGGTGTGCATGCGCCACGCCCACCCAGGCCCCATGGTCTCAACCTTTACTTCTCCAACTTCCTACCTTCTCTCCACACCTCTCCTGCCATGCTGGTCTGCTTCTTGGTCTCAACCATCTTGTAAAAGGCCTTTGCTCTTTCTAGTTATCAAGAAAGAATTTCTCCCAGATACCTGCATAGTCTTTTTATTTCCCTTTTCTGATGATTGCTTCCATTTACCTAATTGGAGAAGACTCAGCTCCTCTATGTAAAGCAGCCTGCCCAGCCCAGTCTTCCTGATGTCTTTAGACCTGCTTTGGTTGCTTCCACAGCTCTGCCAGCACCTGGTGTACATCTGCACCATGAGCGTGTAAATACGGACACCTAAGCGCATATCCGCATTCATGTCTGTGTCCTCTGTATCTAAATCCATCTTATTCTCCGCCTCTCCCCACTAGACGGTAAACTCCATTGAGTGAAGAGACAAATAAATTGCAGGCTGTTTGGGCCATTTCCAAATTTAAGTACAGAGGCCCCAAGTTTAATGAGAGAGAAATGTGAACAGATCATCTAAACTGCAACATGAGAAATAAAATGAAATGGTGAAGTAACTACCCCCCGAGTGGTAATTTTATCTGCAAATTAGGTATGTGAGAAAAATACACTGAATTTACAGTGAGAAAACTTAAATTCATGTTTGGATTATACTGTTGAATAGTTTGGTGAATAGACAATGAATCCAGTCTCTTCTTCCTATTGTACGATCCAAAGAGTGCTATCAAATTTGTCCTGTGGATTTATGAAGGGTGGCTTGGGTAAGATGTCCCTAAGGGGCACTGAGGAGATACTGGTTTCCTCAGTTCGCATGTCCAGTACTTCCCTTTCCGTTTACAGAGTTAGTTCTCTATCACGCATTTCACTCTCAGTTCTCCAGCATGCATTTCGCTCTTCTACAGTTTCTCGAGGACTCTGTATATCTGACCTCATTGCCTCCCTCCCATGTTCATCCCGGGAGAGTTTTGGGGGCATCACCTAATGCTAAGTCAGACTCACCCTCAGAGTCCTCTTCATCCTCCCCTTGCTTTGACCACATCAAAAGGACGGACGATCCCTTTAGTTCTAGTTCTACCGGTACAAAGCTAGACCAATCTTTATTGAAGGGGAGCAAGTGAAGATTCATTTTTTAATTGGAAGCTTGTCTCTTTAGCTCACAGTATGAGTCATTCATCGTGTGTCACTAACAGGTGGATGCAAAAAGGATATTCATGGAGTATACACACAGGAAGCTGCCCCTAAAGACCATGACCTCTGGCGCGTGTTACAGCCAGGGTCCTGAGACAACAGCAGCAAGATGAACATTTTCAGGAGAGATACCACAACTGTGCATGCTGTATAAAGGAAGCGTGTGGAAGACGCAGAGATCAGGTGTCACTGTATTAGACTACTCCAGTGGTGGCGAACCTCTGGCACGCGTGCCTTAGTGGGCTATTCGTGTCATTGAAAGCTCTACCCCATTCGCCATCACTGACACTAATCTTTCTGAAGAGTTGTTTCTGATGGCCAGTAGCTGTGGCACTCATGTGCCTGTCTTTTTGCTTTAAGGTGTCTGTTTTGCTGCTCTTGTGTAATGAGTTATGTTGGGGTATTAGCAGCCCAGAGGAGAACTAATAATATAACATCTGAAATCATGGGCTATGACAGAACCCACTCACATAATTATTTGTCAAGCAATTAGGATATTTAAAAAATGTGAACAGATGTACAATAGACATTAACAAAATAAAAAAATCCTTTCTATATAAACATAATGGATAGTTATGCTTTTCTAGTGGTGTTAACTTAGAGTCTCTTTATTCCAGAGATTCAGTTGAGAAGTGATTGTTAATGAATACCTAGAACTTAGTGTTTTCCTTTTTATATTATTATCATAAGAAATACAGAGAATTAAATCTTATCACTTTTGCCCATTTTTGTGGACTTTCATGCTAGCTGGTTTTAACCTGTTTTTCACCAATTGGGAACTCTTAAGGGTTGTTTAGTTTTTAATGAAAGGCCATCTTTCATGGAGGTTATGCCCTAAATATTTTCTGGTTTTGCAGTAGCATACATGAGACATACTCATTGTGTTTGGATTGGGATTTTCATTTTTAACATGCTCTCGAATTCTCTCAGCATTTAATGTTTCCATCTGGTCCTCATAAAAGATTTCCCGTTTGTGATACCACTCAGGCTTCTGCTCGGGGTGCATCATTACAATTCCATCCATCCCTCCGGATACTGTTTAGGCTTTGGGTTTCTTTTTGTTTTTGTGTTTTTGTAATTTATTATTTATGTTTCTTTCTTAAACCTGGGAATAAGATTTGGTTTTAACGGTGGGTGCAACTCTCCCTGAAAATATTCTTAGCGTGCAAACCGTGACAGCATCTTGGTCCTCACATCCTTCAGTGCAGTTTGAAGCCGGGAAGGCAGGAAAAGTTACCACAAGGCGAGTCCAGTCCCAGGAACAGTGTCCTCACAGCTGTCTTCATTTAACAATCTGTCCCCAGTCTCCACAGATGGAGGAGATATTTTCAAGGACTGGAACTTGTTTTTTTTGGAATAGCTAAACAACTAGGAATTCCCCTTGCTGGGTTAAGTAGAAAGCGCTGGGCACAGTTTGAGGAGTTCCTAGCTTTGCGGCAAGTCTTGTCTGCGTAGCTGGATGTGTGCTGTTTGTGGATTTGTTTGCTGAGTACTCCTGTGGCCATTGCTGCGTGCCGAGCAGCACTCATGATTTCACACAGATGAAGTAATTTCCTCCTCATAGCAGCTTTATGAAGAAGACACCATTATCATCCTGTGGAAGGATGGGACACAGACACAAAGGGACCACAGCTAGCAAGTGGTGGAGACAGAGTTCCCCCTTAGGTGGTCTTCACGGCTGGATGATGCTTCATGGCTGATGATGTCCAGCTGCAGGGTACAAAGAGGCCATTGTGCCTTTCTCAGAATTGAATTGTGCGTTCTAGGCATGTTCCTACCCGGCCTCATGCTCTACTTACAGTCAGTACCCAGAAAATGCTTATTTTAGAGTTTCATGAAGAGCTCCTACAGTAACAATGGAGTTTATTGTCACCTGAAATAGATGGGAGCAAGGACAAACTACTGTGAGAGGTAGTGAAGAGGCTTCTCCTCTTCCAGAATGTCAGGGAGTTCTGGGCAGAATATGCCTAAGACCTCAGAGAGATGTCTCAGAGTTTGGATTTTCAGCTGTGGAAGAGTTGTCTTCATTTCACTAATTCCATTTTATATTATTTCTCTAAGTCTTCTTTAATCATGCGGTTTTATTGAAGCAGCAGTTGATTGTGGGAAAAAACGTCAAATGTATCACCTTAACTAAGCGTACAGTTCAGTAGCGCCCAGTGAAACTCACACTGTGAAACCCATCTCTGAACTCTCTTCATGGATTGAAATCAAAACTGTGTAACAGTGAAACAGCTCCCCATTCTGTCTTCTCTTTGGCTTATGGCAGCACCACGTTGTTTATTCTTCCTCTGCCTGTAAACATTTGAGTTGCTTCCATCTTTGGGTTGCTGTGAATAATACTACTGTGAATGCGGATGCACACATGTCTCTTTGAGATCCTTCTTTCAGTTCTTTTGTGTATATACCTAGAAATGAAGCTGTGGATTCCTATCATGTTTCTATTTTAGTGTTTTGATAAACTACCATACTATTGTGCATAATGATTGTGCCATCTAACAATGCAACAGTGCACCAAGATTGCATTTTCTCTGTGTCCTTTTCAATGTTTGTTATTCTCTGTTTTGAGAGTAGCTGTATTTTCATATGAAACATGTTCAGGCCCTTTGCATGTTTTTTGTATTTTTATTTTTTGGTTAATAGTCAATTGTAGGACTCCTTTATATAATCAGATATGTTGGTCACTTATCAGATCCATTGTCAGATGTATTGGTCACTTTTGTCCTGTTGGGCCAAAATACCTAACACTTGCAGCTTAAAAGAGAGGAAGTTTATTTTGGCTCATGGTTTCACTCCATGGTGGCTGGCTTCATGATGGAAATGTCATGGGGGAAGAGTGCTGTGGAAGAAAGCCGTTCCTCAGGCAGGAAGCAGAGAAAGGCAAGAAACAGCCAGAGTGAGAGGGAGGGGCTGGCAGCTGGACATGTCCTCCCGAGACACCTGCTTCCCCCAGCCAGATCCACCTCCTAACAGTTCGTTCCGCTGTAAACTCATCAAATGGGCCGTTTCATGGAGGAAGCCACTGCCCTATGAACCAGTCACCTTCCGAGAGCCCTACCTTTGAACACGTAGGACTTCTGGGGGACACTTTTGATCGAAATCATAACATCAGATAAACAATTTACAAATATTTTCTCCCTTCTGTAAATTGTTATTTCACTCTATTGACTGTATCCTTTGAGGCAGACAAGATTTATTTATGTCTGCTTTATTCCCTGGGCTTGCTTTGTGTTATTCCAAGAAATGCCTGTTAAATCCAATGTCAGGAAGCTTTGCCCTCATGTTCCCTTACAGTTTGGGTCTTGTACTTAGGCACTTGACCCATTTTGAGTGGAGTTTTGCTCACAGTGTAAGGTAAGGGTTCACTTTGGTGTTTTGCGTGTGGATTTCTGGCTCTCTCACGTGACATTCGTTGAAAGCATTTGCACAGCTGTCAGTGAAACGCAAATTGCATAGCTTTAAACCTGTGATTTTGGTCAGATTATGGTCCAAACTGCAATATATTTGAAGGAATCATTTCTGTAGTTCTTACCTGGAGCACTTTTGTCTCCCTGAGGACATTTAGCAAGGTCTGGAGAAGTTTTGAGTTGTCAAATCCTGGGGCAGCAGGAGTAGCTCGTGCTATTTGTAGCTCTTGGGGAGAGGGCAAGGGTACTGCTCCACGTCCTGCAGTGCACGGAGGGGCCTCCTGCAGAAAAGCAATGTTTGGCCCCTTGGAGCCCGCAGTGCTGTGGCTGAGTGTTAGGTCCTGGGCTGCAGTGGGTCGGGGCAGTGCTGTGGGAGTGGACAGCTGGAGAGTTCTGTTTTCTTTTTCTTTGCTATTCAAAGGGTTGCCATTATGACAACAGAGATGCCACCTAAGGGCACAATTACATGGCTCATTGGTTTTGGAAGAACACTGAATTTTATACACATCTTGTTAGATTTTAACAACAGAATGCTACTCAGCATTACGTTTTTGCCTTTTAAGACTGTTCTTTCTTACTTTTTCTTCCCATAACTTCATCCATTTACATATTCACTTTCTCCGTTCATTCAGAAAGCAAATAAATAATTGTAGGTTTTATTGTAGCATTTGAGGTCTTATTGAGTGGTATAATTGCCAGAGCTTACAAAAATGCCTAAGGTCTGCTTGGCCCAGCTACTGTAGTTTCTATTTTGAACTACTCTGAGAAAAATGTCCAAAGGACAAAATAAGTCAGAAGCAGATTATTTTACAATAAGAAGAGAATTTGTAATATTTGGACTTGTATTTGATTTTCCAAAGCTTGATTCTCTGCTAAACTAAGCTGGAACACATAGTAATTTTATATTGGATGGTCAGGGTCAGGGAAACTTTATTGAGGAGGTCATGATTGAGCTGAGACCTGATGGGCTAAAGTCTTTAGCCATGAGAACATTTGGAATTAGGGTATTTCCATCAGAAAGAGTAGAAAATTACAAGTGCAAAGGTTTTAAAGTGAAGATGTGTGTGGCATGATCAAGAAATAGAAATGAGCAGGTGAGGCTGACACCACAAGAGAGCCAGAATAGCAGCAGTGTGATATATAACGGAGGTAAAATCATATTTCTTTCTTCACAAGAAGAGAAGGAAGCATGGGATGCAGCTACTCCCAGAATAGGAAGAATCTCTGAGTGATTCTTTTAGTTTTAGAGATCTGCTATTGACCGATGTGGTAGACAACTTTCCGTGACTGCAACAAACAATTGAGATGATCAAGTTCTACAAGAAAGGTTTGCACTGGCTTACAGATTTGGGGGTGTGAGTCCATGGTCAATTAGTCTTCTTGCTTCAGGACTGTGGGAGGAGCATGGCTTGGAAGCTTGTTCAACTCCCAGGAGGAAGTCAAGGAGAGAGAGGAAGAGACCAAGACCTCACAGTGTCCTTTGAGTACATGCTCCCCACTGACCTAAGAGCACCCATTACTCCTGACTTCTTCAGGTTTCCATGACTTCCTGATGGAGCAGCTTGAAACTGTGACATGGGGGCCAAGGGGTATCGTTGCAGGTCTCAATGATGGCAATAGGTTATGGAAGGAATTGGTTTTTTTTTTTAAGGTTGACTCGTATTAGTAATTATTGTTAAGGCATTTATTCAAAAACTGATCAAAAACTACCAAGTACTGCCTGCATTCCTGGCACTATTTTAGGGGTAGGAATTGAAGAGTCTAAGACAAACAAGACAAAATGTATGTCAAGGGGTTGTGGTGTGTGCATTAATGAGAAATTGGCTGAAATTCTTCTAGTTATCGACTGTGACCTTGGGTAGGTTCCTTAGCTTTCTGTATCTGAAAACCTCTGACTATAAAATGAAAGATTTATTGTAGCTGTCTTCTGGAGCTGAGAGATTAAGTTGGTATTTTAGTGACAATTAGCCATTGTTATTATTGTTGTTATCATTATTGATCCTGGGAGCGAACTGAGGACCTCATGCTTGCCAGGAGGCACTGTGCCACTGAGCTATGCCCCAGCCCCTGTTAACTGTCATTGTTGTGATTGTTTTATGGAAAGAAAGAAATGAGGTGATTCAGTCCCAAAGATGAGAGCAATTTAAAGTAAGAGGTGTCGTTTGAGTTCACTCATTTACCATCCATTAATTGAATGGATCATATCAGTTCCCCCCCCCCCAGTTCCAGACACTACCTCCTTCTTTTGTACACACTGCCTTCTTGCAGCCTGGATTACCTCGGATACTGAGATTCATCTGTCAAACTTTACAACTTGCATCATCTTCTTCTATGCAATGTCCTTCAAAGCAGGAAGATATATGAGAGATGTAAATACACAAATAATCACTTAGTTAAAATCGTGAACAGTGATAGCAAGTGTAATCCAGCCAATAGGAAGAAAAATTTAACAATCATATTAACGTGTATAAAAGACGATGAAGTCTCCTAACCAAGAGATACCAACATAAGAGAAATAGTAAATCCTGGATATGATAAGAAGAACTAGAATAATCCACAACCTTGCAGATTCCCTAATCTTCTATTTCATTCATGTATCTTACTTAAATATTCTAGCAGTAAAACATAAACAAATGGAGTTTCTGCTTGTTTTGGGTCAGCCATAAATAAATAAGGCACAGAAAAATGTAGCTTACTTTTAACTGTGGGTCAAACTTTACATGGGAGGTGTTTGGAAAGAATTTGTTCCAAGAGGAAGAACATGTAGGGTCTTTCCCAAAGGAAGGAAGTCAGCATTTTTGTGTATTTCTGGGGAAAAAAAGAAACAGAATGAAGATCAGAATTAAGCTCAAATAGTGAGTCTTAAAATGGAACAGGAAAGATGAAGCACAGTGCTGTGGGATTTGGATTGTACCTACATACATTTTTCTTTGTCATTTTAGGTGTACACACTTCATATTCTCTATTAGACTGTTGAATCCTAGAACAAAGAGTTGAGAACACAGAATTTATTGCCTACATATAATCAGATCTTTCATTGTGCTCTCTCCATAAAGTGTCTTTAGTACATATTTGCTGAATTGCTATATTCAGTTAATAAAATAGCTAAAATTGAAATTGAAAGAAGAGAATTCTATCATTAGACTTAGCTTGCAAATTATTATATATTGATGTGGTTAAAAGTTTGCCTAGATGAAAGATCAAAACGCAGTACAGTGTATAGTATTTACTGTGGTTAATATTTGTTTAGCGTCTCTAGAACCTAATTATCTTTCAGTTCATTCTCTGTGTATTTAATGCTGCTGGCAGATGGCTGATTTTCCATGGTCAATAATCGCATATAGAATCAAATATTCTTGCTAATCCTGTTTTCTCTGCTGGAGCATAGTCAGTGTAATGGAATGAGTAGCGTTTCCCATAGTTTGGTAAATTTTTTTTAAAAAAGCTTCATTTGTGATTTTAAGACTCAGAACTCTAAGAGTATCTAAAATAAAATGTAACAAGTTATCTTTCCAGAAAAATTTCTATACCATGCATTTCTTGAGTTTAGAAGCTCAGCTGAGAGTAGCAACTGAGTATTCCGTGACTACATCTATTTGGGAAGTACACAAACATCAATGATGATAATCCAGCATTGGTGAGATATTTAAAATTTAAGGGTGTCTTTGAAGAACAAGTTATAGTTTACCAGTTGTATAGAGACTTGCATGTAAAGGCCCAGTTTAACTGTCACTGTCATAATTGTATTTAGAAACTACTTATAGATTGATGCTTGGGTAGCTAACTATCTTTCATACAGCTCTGCATGCGGGGTATGATGATGCATGCCTGTAATCCCAGCACTCAGGAGGCTGCAACAGGAAGGATCATTGCAAATTCGAGAGCAGTCTGGGCTACAAAGTGAGCTCAAGGCCAGCCTGATCTGCACAGTGAGATCCTGTCTCAAAAAGATCAAAAAGTAAAAAAGTACAGCTTTACACATGATAAGAGTCCTAGAGATAGAAATCACTTTCTCTCTTACTTTTATATGTATCGTGATGCATTAAGATAGTCTCTAAAGGAAGACAAACATTTTAACCTCAAGGATAATATAAAGGATACATAGTTTTGACTTTTACAAAAAAGTGGATTCTGATTTCATAGATTCTAAGGTGATGTATTTCAATTTTGTGCTTTGCTTGTGCAGACACAACAGATACCTCCCAAGACATCTGTGAGATTAACATCTTTGTACCACACATCGAACTCTCTGAGAAACTTGCAGTGCCCATCAGATGCTCAGCCTGTCTGCCATACAACTCAGTGTAAGGGTGGGACTGAAACTAATGCCATTTCTTAAAGTATCTGTGGAGCACCGTCTTGTGTTAGTGGGTTATGCTCATGTTATACCTTGATCTAATCATTATCCATCAAAAGCCCACTGGTATTGAGGCAGACAGCGACTGTGCATTATAATAATTAGGTGATTTATGACACAAACTGTGACCTGAAGATAAAATGCCAGAGTATGCAATGATGACCGTAACTTTATGTTATAATGACAAACCTACTTATAATTGAAAACAACACTTCCTACCTTTTCCCTGCTTTGGGGACAAATTATACCCTTATATTACTGGTAATTTCAGTTTTTACCTTTAAGTGCATAGTATGCGTTGACATATAGTTGTAATGCAGATGGAAATTTTAAATAGCATTTCCTGGGGCTAATGGTCTTCTGTGTGTTTTATTTTGGTATCATGTAACAACAACTAAATGCATTAATGTTTTTCCTAGCTTCTTATCATCAATTAAGGGACAAAATTTGCTTTATTTAAAAAGCAAATTTTGTAATATATTTGCAGTTCATGCAGATTTATTTAGCTGTCCTCTGAAAAGTTATAGGATAAAATATCACACCATGTCACAGTTATTTCAAACCGAAACTCCATGAGAGTTCCTTTGCATTCAGGAACACAGACAATTAGATATTTGCACACCAACTTTTGTTTGTTTGATCCTTTGTGCAGCACAAGCCCAAACCCAAGCTGAAAGCCTATCTTGATCCAGTTTGGGGGACCAGTTAAATAGATAATGTACTTGGAGAGGTACAGGTAGGACTTAAGTGTATCCTGGTTCATTTCTGGGTATTATTGAAGCTTCCAGCCAAGGTACCTTTGTTTAAGTCAGCTGGTCAACAGTAACTCAAAGTATTCACTCAAGACTGAGGTCTATTCTGTACTGTGCACAAAGACGTCAAAGAGAAGTTATCATCATGAGCAGGCACATGTCAACACTCAGGGGTATAATTTCCTTCTGAAGAGTTTGCATTAGTGTTGACTATACTAGAGACTTGTGTTTTTGAACTACTGTTTAAAGTCTGGCCTGACAATCGTGTTGCTGGTTAGTGGTTTGGGTGCGAGGATGTGACAGGCAGAATAGGCTTCAGGTTAAGGTATCTGGCACCATAGTAGGCAGAGTCAGGAAGGGAGGATTCCAAGCGTGTGGGAGTCACTTAAAGAACATTTAGGAACGGTGCTGTTTTGGTCCCTCAGGGAGTCTGACCAGAAACCACCCTTTGGTACCTTGGAGAGCTCCCATGGCCCTCTAACTTGACTGTGGCTAAAACCCTGCACCAGCATGTGTGTCCTGAGCCCTAGGCCTACCTGATTAACCTGTCATTGTGCTGGACTCACAAGGAATAAATGCAACTGTACTTCAGTTTGCTATGCTTAGATGCATGGTGCTGGGACCTCATCTTCCTCCTGTTAAACCCTTGTCTATCGTGTGAATCATGGGTAATATTTTGAAGTTCTTTAAAGGGCCCTGTGCACAGAAGGAGACAAATAGTCCTATTGGGAGTTCGCAGCATTGGCACACTCTCTTTCCAAGGGAAAGAACAGTTTTTGGCTGAGACGGGAGAAGTGTTGCCAAGGACAAGGTGGCATATGCTCGGTTCCAATTAGTACAATTAGGAGTGGAAATGATCAACACAACCGAAGTTGAGAGCAAGAAGTTTGTCCCGAGGTAGGGAACTGGGGAAGTTTCCATACAATAGGGCTTCATATCTATGTGAAGTTCACATATTCTTCAATGAGAAGGGACATACTATTATCCTAATGTTACCAGGAATAGTGATATAAGTTTTTATTGCATACCCTATTTGTATAATTAACTCAGATCCAGCCAGGTGTGGTAGCACACAGCTATAATTCCAGCACTTGGAAGGCTGAGGCAGGATTGTCATGAGTTCAAGGCCAGCCTGGGCTCCAAAGTGAGCTCAAGGCCAGCCTGGACTACTTAGAAAAACAAAAAAGTTATGAAAGCATTCAAGAGGAAGAGGGAATTCTAAGTGTTAAAAATGGCCAACACCAACATTCCACTGACTTCAGAGGGAGGCAGTTACAAGGCAAGGTCTTTATCTTAAGATGCTTTACACTCCACTCAAGGGAGCAAAGAGATATACAAGGGTAAACAACAATAGGATAATTACTACTTTCATAATAAAAAAAAGAGCAATGAACTATAGTTTCTTTTTTTTTTTTTTTTTTTTCGTTTTTATTGGTACCAAGGATTGAACTCACGACTGCCTGCTTGCAAGGCAGGCACTTATGCGCTGAGCTAAATCCCCAGCCCAGCAATGAACTATAGTAAAATTTAATACTAATGCTAAGGGGATAAAGCTTAGGAATAAAAGATGAGTACTGGACAGTGCTAACTGGGGCTCCATGTGGAGAATACTCACCTTCTGATCATAGTGACTGTCGTCTCTCATATCAGTGCTTCCTAAGTGTGTGTTGTGTGTGCTTAACTCAGAATCAAGCTAGGGAAGAAAAGCCATAAAGCAAAGGAAAAATAAAATCTCCTTGCTACAGCCAGATCTTAGTTGTCTATATTACCACCATTCATGGTGTGAATCATTTCAGGCTGGGTTTATTTTTAGCTCTGGACTGCCTGCCCACCATTTCTCATACTCTCACCTGCCTCTTGATTTGGAGGACCCTGCTCTGAGACCATCCAGACCAGTATCTTCCATTAGTGTGGAGTAGGGATGCTTATGCTTGCAGAGTCCTAGAAGAATAATGTTTATAAATGACAGATAAAGACTGTATTCAATAGTATTTAATCAGATCTTTTGCCAAGACAGTTTCAGAACATTACTAAAAGAACAACTTCAGCTGGACAGGGTCTTCTTGGAACTAGAAATACTTCTGGGGCTGTTTTCCATTCAGTCTCTAATCAGATAACCATCTGACCTGCAGTAAAACCCTTGAGGCATCACCAGACTCGGGGGGTGAGCGTTTCCAAGACGGGATGCTCACCTCTTGAGAAGGTCTCACTTCAAGCTAGAAGCTATTTCTGACTTTCTGTTGTTCCAGTTTCTTTCCAGGGAAGCAAGAACAACTAGGTAAACTCTTAATTCTATTTAATAAAGTGCATCGTGTAAACAATTTGCGTGAGGAACTGTCTAGACCCTGTAAATGGTAAAATGAGAATAAAGCTATGACATTTGCTCTCAGTGGAAAGACAGGTATTTCATAAAGTTTTCATGTCATGGAATGTGTGTATAGATATATTAATGATAACACTTTCTCCTTTTCATCATTAAATAGTACTCAAACTCTTGATATCTATATAAACTTGATGTGTTCTTTCATAAGTGAACACTGAGAGAAGGAACATCCTATTATCCCAATGTTACCTGGGATGGTGGTGCAAGTTTTTTATTGCATACCCAGTTCTACAACAACTCAGATCCAGCCAGGTGAGATAACATACACCTGTAATTCCAGCACTTGGAAGGCTGAGGCAGGAGGGTTGTCATGAGTTCAAGGCTAGCCTGGGCTCCGGAGTAAGTTCAAGGCCAGCCTGGAGTACCTAGCAAAAACTCTATCTCAAAAACAAAACAAAACAAAAATAAAAATTAAAAAAAAAACTCAGATCCAATATTTACGCGAGCATTTTCAAATTATAAATTTGAATGACCAAACAAAAGTATTATATGTATAAATAAAATATTTAAAATATTGTGTATATTCCAATAGTCTATTTCCATATCTCGGTAAAGTGCCTGAGACACCCCACTTTGGAGACTGTGTGGTAGAGGGTAAGATTTATATCTAGAAAACTGACTGAGATAATACTGAGAAACTCAGAGATCTTTAAGGAAGTATATGGCATAAGTAATGTCTGAAAAACACTTTAAAAGAAAACTGTGAAGTTTTAATAGAGAAGAATGGTATAAAAATCAATTGTAGCAATACATGAAAAGGGTGCAGAAGTTTGAAACCACACCAAGTAAGCTACAATCTCAGTCTCTCAGTGGGACTCCTGCATAGGGTGGAAATTGATGATTTTATTAAAAATCAATGTTTTGTTACATCACAATTATACAAAGGCAAAATTTAAATATAGAAAGAAAAAAACAAGAAAGAAAATAAAGCCTTTTTACCCTTTCCTTTTACAGTCTAATATCCAGTATATCTTACGACCATTTATTTCTCAGACTTGAACCGGAATTTGTATTTTCTCTTCAGATTGTTGATTCCATATGTGTTTCCAAAGTCAGCCTGTGGTATCACCATCTTCTAAGTCTCCTGGACCCCAGCATTTATCTCAACACCTCTCTTTCTCAATCTGAAATGAGTTGGTTACCAAATTGCCCTGATTCTCTGGAATATCTAAGCAAATCTATATATTCTATAGATAATGATAAACACTTAGGTCTTCTACCAACCTTCGAGGTTTGTATTTTTTGTTTAGTTGCCTGCTCTGAGAAATCTTACATTATTAATTCTCCAATAATTTAGCATGGCAAATGAATTTCAGGAATCTTACTTTGAGTTGTAGTTTTGAGGAATCGCGTGCGCACGCACGTGTGTGTGTGTGTGTGTGTGTGCATGCATGTAAACCTTTAGTAATGTACTTTTTCTTCCTGGCCAATGAAATGTTGTGCTGTTTTCACCATCCTTCTTAGATGTACAGCTCTGAAAAAGAGCTTTCAAATATCCATAGCACTTGGCCAGTGCTGCTTTACATAGAAATGCAGGTTCAGTTGTTCCCTAGGGAGCGTGCTGGGACAGCACTGGTGGCCTCGCCCAGGTTTAATGGTCCACTGGGTAGAAGGCTCAGGGCTCCATCTGCACTGCCCGCCACCCTTTCTGTTTGATCCAGCCTGGCTTTGCACATGGGTGATTGATAGTCTCACTCGGCGTGGAGGCTGGGGTTGATGATGTCACCAGTCCCTTCTGAATCTAGCTGGTGCTGGGTCTTGTGTCCTCGGTTATCCTGTGCCCTTGTTGCATGAGGCTGTAGCACACAATGTAGCTTGAGTTGCAAACCTTGGGCTTGGAGTGAGACAGTCTGGATATTCACCCCATTTTTACTAACTGTGATAGGAAGGGATGTATTCAGTTTCTGTATGTTTTGTTTCTAAAAGCTGTAAACGGACCTTGCTATCGCACCTGATTCACAGGTGAGAATCCCACACATCCATGCACACAAAGCACTGAGGACCCCAGTCAGCGCACAATGAGTAATGTGTGTTTCCCATTATTGCTGTTCATACCCAGCACGCAGCATAGGGCTTGGGGTGTGCGGTCTGCTTCCTAGGAACTCACAGCCCTGCTCCCTGCCAGGAACTTGATTCCAGTTTCTGTCAGCTTGGTTACTAGGCACAGCAAATGCGGGTACATCCTCTTTACACAAACCCTTGCTCTTCCCTTCAGTGAGTCAACCTACAGGACAGTGTTGGCAAGTGGCCCGTTGAGGAAGGGTGTGCAGCACACCTTGTAAAGCCGCAATGTAACCCTGCAGAGCAGATTATACAGCGCTCGGCTGGGGAAACCTACTTTTCTCTTTTCATGTCTGCAAGCCAAGATTTGCTTTGCATAATCCTATTAGTTTGTGCCAGGCGTTGTTGCGAATGTACATATGCAAGTTCTTGGTTCTTGTTTTACCTGTTAGATTTTACACACTTTCCTGTTTACTAAAATAATCCAATAAAATTCTAAAGCATATGATCAGACAGGATTCTAAGTGGCTAGAACATAACTTAATGAAGCAGGACTGAATAGAAGTAGTTTGAGATAACTGTGATTTATGTTGCAAGTATTTTACGGCAAATTTTTCTCAACTTGTCATTAAAAATGCGCTT
This sequence comes from Cavia porcellus, assembly GCF_034190915.1. Lineage (NCBI taxonomy): Eukaryota > Metazoa > Chordata > Mammalia > Rodentia > Caviidae > Cavia > Cavia porcellus. The sequence continues at coordinate 162,688,381 of NW_026947484.1, read as the reverse complement.
TAGACTTAGCTATGGCCTGTTGAATTTTATTCCTTAAAATAACCCCAATACTGATTCATGTTAATACTTATGAATGTTACTATTTTTTCATATGAAATACAAAGTCACTTGTTAATATAATAACTAAGTACTGATGAAATTAATTCTTAGTTGTAATCACAACATAATGAAATGTTTCCTACATCTAGATATGCAATCATGAAATACTTTAAATCTTTAATTTAGGGTAGATTTAATTTTATAATATTAACTTTGAAATGACCACTTTTAGACTTCTGCATGACAGAATGGAAGATGCTATTTGCCTGAGATACAAATGTACTTTCAAGCCGTTTCTTTTCTTTTCCATCACAGTCACTGACCTGGATTTCAGAAGAATCCGAGGGAGCCAGTGGTATGCTGAGCTGTGATCACACAGGTGACACTCAGGACCGAACTTCTGAGGCCAAATCTTATCCAGCAGGCATTTAAAATAAGCACACTAAATGAACTGATTAGAAAATTATGAGCAGACCAAGAGTCTTTCTTTATGAATTAATGACAAAGTAATTAAACTGCTATTCTTTCCCCACTTCCACTTTCCCCAGCTCCTTTGCAGAGGGATGGGGAGGGGCTCGGGGAGAAGCGATGCTTGCTCAGAAACAGGTTTGCAGGGAAAAGGTGGCTCCTGTGGAGAAAGATGCGGTGCGGTGCACTCACACTGTAAAATCAAGTTTATATTTCTTCAATTCATATTTCTGAGTTAGTAACTTTGAAGGAGAACGAAATACTTCAGTGACATATAGTTAAGTGTGGATGTGTGGGGTGTGGTCCCCTGTTATTCCAGAACAGGCTGTCAGTAAATTAGACAGCTCTTGTTTTTATTTTTAATTATTGATCGGTTGCCTGTTAGGTTCATTTCCTATTAATGTGGGGTTGGGATTGTTTCTGTCCTTGCTCTTTGGCTCTGGGTGAAGCCCATATGGTTCTGGTGCTCACAGCTCTTTAATTATTCAAGCTCAAGGTGGAAAAATATCATCAAGTTTTGAAAATCTAGATCACTGGTACTTTTTTTTCTTTTCATCTAACAGTAGAACTATTTTCTGAAGTTAAATTATAATCTAGACCCAGGAGTTTCAATTGTCTGAAAACAGAGGTGCTTGGCTGCGTACAACAGGGACTTTGGCTTCCTGTGCCGTGCCAGCTTCCCACCCTTCTCCACACAGCCCAGGAGGGGCTTCTTGGATGCCTGGGACCCCTGGAAGGACGCAGGTGTTGGCTGGAAAGTGGTCAGGTAGAGTACAGCACAGGCTCAGACTCGGGCGACTCTGGTATAAGAATAAAACCTTGCCATCCACCTGCCCTCTCCCCAAGCAGGCCGGCTTCTGACCGTTTCCTCCCCTATAAAATTAGGGGTAACATGGGACCCACTTTGTAAAGCTGATTGCAGTAATGAGTATAAAGAGCTTGGCTTGCATTATTACTAACAGCAGTGTTTAGCACTCTCTCCTGAGACATCCACCCGGGGAAACAGTGTTGGAGATGCCTATTTCCCTGTGACTTTCCCAGTAAGAGACTTAAAGACTCCCAATTATAATCCTGAGGCACACAGTTGAAGCTTTTTCTCAGTTCTAACATTTAGGTAGGACATATATAAGATGTACCCACTTAAAATTATAAGTGACAAATTTTCCCTGCAAATACTGCACTGGTAAAAATCTTTAGGATACCATATAATTTCCTTTGACAGTATGTACAATATTTGAGACAGTTTCACAAGTGCAGGATTGCACATGTGATCTCTCCAAGTGCAAGCAGACTATTTTTTAGGGCAGAATCACTAACATAGAAGCTTTCAATGCCATGACATTATTTCCTTAATTCTTAGTAAGAAATTATTCCTTCCTCCCTTCCTTCCTTCCTTCCTTCCTTCCTTCCTTCCTTCCTTCCTTCCTTCCTTCCTTTCCTTTCCTTATTCTCTTCCTTCTTTCCTTGTGTTGCAACTACTCAGTGCCAAACACTATTTTATTTCTGATGTAGAAAGGAAGACGAGTGTCCCTGTCTCTAGGGCTCTGGCGGTGGCTGGCTGCGTGCCTTCCAGCTGTGGCTATTTTATCTTCATGCTGTGCAGCTGGAAGGTGAGAGATCTGGCAGGAAGCAGCCTGAGGGCGGAGTGATGGGAGCAGCACAGTGCACCCTGCTCCTTTCTCTGTCCGGGCCTCCTGGCTTCCCAGATCTCCCGCCAGGCCCAAACTCCCCTTGTGCTTCCTGCGGCCCTGGCCCCAGCACTTCCCTGAGCTCAGAGAGGAGAGAAGAGAGGAGGAGACCTGGCTGCCGTGCTGCCCGGGCCTTGTGCATGCGATGCTTCCATTCACCGACTGCATCCAGAGGCCTCTGCTGAAGACAGTTATGTCCTCGGAGGTCTGTCGGTGCACATGTGTTGGGAAGATGTATGCTTGAGGTACACTTATGTTAGAACCCTAAGAGCTGGAGAGGGGCAGCTGCCTGGGACCGCAGAAGACAGCACCAGATGGAAAACGGAGCAGGAGCTGGAGAGGAGTCTGAACGTCTCCTTTCTCTCTTGTAATTTTTTCCATTCAAATCATCCCGTGCTTCGTAGAGTAGCTATTAATATTGCACTTTAGGTTCTTTAGCACTCGGAGAGGGAGAGACAATGGGTTAAGGCTCTGTGAGTCAGCTCCTCGCTGACAGCCTGACTAACCTAGTGACATGGGTCCAGCCCCTCTCCCACCTGGGCTTCCAGATTCCTTCCCCCTCCCCCTCCTCCCCTTCTTCTTCCCCTCCCTCCCTCTCCCTCCTTTCCTGCCCCCTCTTCATCCTCACTTCTCTCTCTTTCCTTTTGGGAGCTTCTTCTGTCTCCTGTTCTGAACTGTTTGTTTTCAGATCTCCCTCCCTATCTCTCCCAATGTTTCTCTATTTCTCCTACTTTATGAGGAAGCTTTCTCTCTCTAAATATGCTGCGTCCTCTTAACCCTTACCTGCATATGCAAGGATTTTGAATCCCATGTTTAAAATGTTAACTGAAGTTATTCAACTAAGATCGACAACCTTAATTTCTCCTGTTAAATAAGAAAGAGGTAGGAAATCTGAAATTTCACTTTTGAAAGGGAAAATGTATTTTTGTCTTTTTGCAATGGGTTCCAATCCTCCTTTGAACTCGAAATCATATTTCAATAGAAGAACAATCATCAGTCTTGCTACCAGCTGTTCTTAAATGTTATTAGATGGAAATTTTATTTTTACATACTGTCACATTATATTGCTGGGCTGCCTGGTCCTGCTACCAACTTTTAGGCTAGCAAGGTTCATGAGTCTGCACAACTACAGAAACCATTATTTGAAACATAAATATTACATAAGCAGAAAGAGGGGAGAAAACATCCAGGCACTGAAAAATTCTGTATGAGCCTCAGGCTACAGATCTGTTAATTCATGCGTAAACTTTGTTCTTTCTCCTGCGCTTTTGTGTTCAGATTCCTAACAGGACAGAGAAACTTGCCCTGGCCCTCCTGCTCTGGAAAGGGCCCTCTCTATTTCCTTTTTATTTCTGTCTCTTTCGGGTCCGTGTGCTGGTTCTCAGTCCTGGGTGTGAAGCTTTGATCTGACCATTGCATTCTCTCTAGGCAGCCCTAGAGCTGGACCAACGTTGGCACTTCCATCGGCTGGACCAACCACGACATAAAGCATGTGCTGGTGATGGGTTTTCTCGACCCTTCCCACCTCCGGGCCCCTTCTTTTCTGCTCTGCAATATGGAGAGTGGCTTCCCAATCTTCTGGATTCTTCAGGCCCTTTCTGAATCAGTCTTTCACTATTGTGCATTAGATTCACCAGTAGCTTGAGTCTGCTCTCCCAGTTAATTGCAAACATTGGCTAAACTCAACATGAAATTACAGCGGAATGAAACATTGGCATAATTTTCAACTATAAAAATGTTTTTAAAGTTTTGTGTTGCAGTACAAATTGCCAATGGGAGATATTTTTATTATTAAGTTAAAGATCATTTAGACTTTACACAAGTCTAAATTGGGTGGTAAATCAGAAAAAAGTAAACCACAATAAAAGAAATTCTAGAAATTTAAAAGAGCTACATAATTTGAGTAGAGAAAACATGGGAACAATCTTCCAGTGGCTCAGGAGGGCAGCAGTGAGGAGATCTAGGGAATAAAGCCGGTACTTGTTGGCATGGGACACGGCGGGAGAAAGTTGTGCTGTGCTAAGAATTCGTTTATGTAGTCAATCAATCAGTTGGTCCCATATCAAAACAATTATCCCATTGTTCTCACCTTGTGGCAGGAATTGTGCTCTCTGTTTGGAGTTCTAGTGGTAAGAGCATTAGGTGGAGTTGTTGCCTATATAGGTCTTCCTTCCATAAACACAGAAAGAAGACGGTGGCACAGTTCACAATAACTAAGCCACAGAAACAGCCTTGATGCCCACGGGCGGGCGGAGGGTACCGAGAACCTGGTGCGTGCACTGTACAGGGTGCAGGTGCCGGGTTTATACTGAAGTCAGCCATAAAGAAGAGTGGATAATATCATTAGCAGGAAATGAACAAACCTGGAGGACATCATGTTAAGCAAAATCAGCCAATCCCGAAATATTATGCTATCTCATATATGAACCATCTAAACATAAGTTCAAAATAAAATTAGGAAGGATGATGGGAAACTAGAAGGAGACCAAGGGGAGGAGGCAGACAGGAGACGGGGTTAGTGGGGGAGACAGTAATCAAAATAGGCTACATGCAGTTCCAATAGACCAAAAAAAATCTCCTCCTGTATTACTAATATGTGCTAATGCAAAGCATTTCAGGTGGCATACAAAATATATACACCACGTGGTGTGGGGATTTTTACAGGTCACAAGACTCTGCAGCTGGAGTCTTGATATCTGAAAAGCAGGGTGAGAGAATGGTGATGCAACATGACCTAAAACTTAAACTGAGAGCAAAGAGGAATTTGGTTTTTTTGTTTGTTTGTTTAATTTAAGGTTGCAAATTATTGGCCTTTCAAGGTTTAGGGAAGAAGATTCTGCATTTTGCCGGCAGTTGAACAGAACAGGGGGAGAAGAGGCCTGCGAGACCCTGAGGTGGTGGAAGGAAGAAATGGAGGTTAGGATCTGGAGCAGAGGGAACAGCGCAGGTGCAGCTGAGGTTGTCGGTGGGCTCCCAAGCGTGTGTGTGTGTGTGTGTGTGTGTGTGTGTGTGTGTGTGTGCGTGTGCGTGTGCGTGTGTGTGTGTGTGTGTGTGTGTGTGTGTGTGTTGCTTTAAGGACGGTGACAGCATGTTGATCAGAGTAGGACAGGAAGACAAATGAGTTGGCAAGGAGAGGGAGCCAGAAGGTCACACATCAACCCCCACAGGTGTCCACGTGAAGAATGTCTCACGTGTGACATCTTTTCAGTTTTAATTGAAAAATGGAATCAAGCATATCTGGAAAGTCATATGTTCAGCAAAAATCTTTCCCTATTCTCTCAGAAAGAGTTATTGCTACTCCCTCAGATTCCCACAGAATTCTATTTCTGGGAGCACACACTCTCTAAAACAATTAATTATTTACGCCCTTGTTCCCTGAATAAAACTGTTAGCTTCTCACTGTCTAGGAGAGCTGTATATTTTGCATGGGCTCCTGGAGGCAGAATCTGGACACAGGTGCAAGTGGAAATTGTACCTGATTGGTGGGACCTCTAAATGGACAGTCAATGCTGGAGGCTTTGATATTTTTCTGATATTTTTGCATTCTGTCTTATTGCTGAACTTCTTAGTATGTCTCCAAGTCAAAAGCCTTGTAATTGGGTAAGAGGCAGTGTTTATCTTGTTCAAATCAGCTGCAGGTCCAAAACAGGCAAATTGGTAGCTTTTCAAGACATAGAATAATGTTTGATTTATTAAATGGTGTTATTATTTAGTTTTCAATATGGAAGAGAATAAGATTTTTTTTTAAATTTTTTCATCCTTAATGTCTGGTCTCAGAAATTTTCCAGTGATGTGGCTCACCTCTCTGTCTCTCTGTCTCTGTCTCTGTTTCTCTCTCTGTCTCTCTGTCTCTGTCTCATACCTGTACATACATATATATAGTATCTGTACATACATGTAGAATGTATCTATATATACTCTGTAGCCAAATAAACATGAATTTAAATCTTGTTGAATTGTTGGATTCACCTGACTGTGACCCAGAAATGTCATCGTTTCTGAACCTCAGTTCCAGCAAATGAAAATAGTGAAAATTTTCTCTTCCTTTCCAAAGTTTATAGGAAGATTTAAAAAATCCATGAACTGTAGTTCATATACAATTCATAGTGTCTGTTATTTTATGTATGTTTTGTGGTACATTTTATGCAGTTGTGAATAGACGTAGACAATGGTTAGGTTTCATAACTGACTTCACGTTTTCCGATCCACTTTCTGGACTTATGGAAAGGAGGTCTGATTTTAATCTCTGTCCATTTGACAATGCAGGGCTGAGAGGAGGGGACGAGCTTCTGTGTTCATCTTCTTCCATGAAAACCCCAGCTAAGCTTGAAGAGGGAGGATGAGCTGGGCTTCCCCTTAGGGAGGCTAACTGCACTGTCTGTGTGCTGGCTGCTCCTGGGCCTCTGCCCATCTTTCAGCCTTTTCCATTGCAGTGGACACCAAGGCGGCGGCGGAGTGCTGCTTGGTACTGGTGTCCTTACTGCCAGGAAACCTTTCCGCAGGAAGCCATGACTGTTACTGATCAGGGAAACTTCAGGGTCTCTTACAGTCAGTCATTCCCTATTCTCTTCCCTTCCTTACAGAGCAGGGAGACGGAGGTGGGAGACACAAACACCCTTTCTTCCCGCTCCCTGGAGAAAGGCTATGGAGAGGGAGTGGGCTGGATCTTACAGTTGCTTGCTGCGGTAAGCAATTAAAATGACAGGTGACAGTTCTCCTCTATAAACCAGCCATCGGGGAGGGGAGAGTTACCTGCTTTGGTTATTGCCTTTAACAAGGGTATACGGAGGTACAGAGCCCTGGAAACAGAGTGAGTTAGAGGGTGGGTAAGAGCCGGGAGGAAAAGAGGTGGCATTTCTACCACAGCACAAAATACATGATGTGTTTGAGATGTTTTTTGGAAGCAGTTTTAAAGAAGCAGTTTTACTCAGGAAATAAGTTTTGGCCAGGAAGGAGCCCAAGGAAGAAGGAATCTGGTTTGGGGTGGCGTGTAGAAGGACTGCGGGTGCTATTGTACAGGCTCTGTGCGGAAGGCAGTCCTGACCCAAAGTTTCCGGGCAGTGGAGGAAGAAGAGAAGGAAATGGGAAAAACAAAACCATCCTTTTATACTCGATGATTTTGTTTAAAGTCTAATGCGTCTAGTCTTCTTAGTTTAATGCCCCCTCTTAAAAACAAACAAACATAAAACCAGCCATTCTTTTCTGCAATTGGCAGGATTAGAAATGACTAGGAGTTGAAGGTGTCCTGAAATGATTTCTTGTTGGGGAGAATAATTCCTGTCTAGAGTTGACCTATATAATATTCTATAAATGCAAAACAGGGGGTGGTGATTTCTTAGGCAAGCATGCTCGCCAAGCAGCTGAGAGATCACAATGGCCAAGAGATAAACTACCAGCTTAATTCCAGTGTTTCACTAAGGTACTGCTTGGCATGATTTGGGTCCTAGATTTTTTTTTACTCTATATCCTTAACCCCCAGTAGTCAAAGCAGCTCTGTCGTTATGGTGGGAAGGCCCTGAATATTGATCCGCATATTTTCCCCAAAACCAAAAGCTACTAATATGGCATCTGTAACTTCCTGTCACCCTATCTCACTGACCTCTTTCTTTGTCTGCCCTTGAACTTATCATCCAGTGTCTGACGCTTCCACAAAATGCTGCCTCTGTCTATGCAGATGGCTGGAACATTTTCATTCGTGCTCCGCTTGCATCACCAGTGAAGTCCGCGTGACAGGGCTCGACGTCTGCTAGGAAGCAGAATGTTGGGCCGATTGCCTGTGAGGTTGGGGTAGCGCTGTGTCCTGTGAACTGCAGTTAGGGTTATGTGCTTTGTAACAGTGCTTTCCCCTACAAAGAAGTGAGCTGTTTTCCTGAGTTTCTCTTCCTGGGCCATGAGCAACCTGAGGAGAGAGTGCTGTCTTTTGCCTGAGGACACACACAGCATCTAGTGTATAATCTGGTGCAGGGTGTGACTCAGTAAGTCAGTAGGTTGAAAGAATAAATGAATATATAAGTTTCAGGGGTTCTATGTAATGAGTCTGAGCAGGTTAATGTTAAATGTTTTCAAAGGAATTGCTTCTCTTGAAGAAAACAAATCCTCCAATTCTGTTTTCATTACAAAAGTATAAAGGTATATTTAATTAACGATTTTCAAATTTAATGTCATAAGTGGCAGCTGCTAATTATGCAATAGTTTCTTGGTGATTATTTTCCCTGGACACCTTGCACTTAAACAAATATTAAAATTATTTGCATTCATGTTAGACTGATTGATACAGTATGTCACATTTAAATAGTTAAAAATAAAATACTTAATGGATACTTTTAATGAAAAACTAGCACACATTTTCTAAAAAGGGGCAGCTGAACAGAATGACTTAGTTTATGATGTATTCTAACATTAATGAGTTTGAAAACGATAGCTTGTTTGCTTATCTGAAGAAAGTGAATGTTGAGGTCCATATATTGGCTCATTATAGCAGACAATAGCATTTGTTCTTGTCACATACCTGAAATAACTTTTCAAGTGTGAGGTTGTCTTACTATGAGAGCCAGAATGACACCCAAAGTCCAAGGTAACAGAGGGGTGAAAGGAAATAGAAGAGTCAAACAGACCTGAGTTCAAATCCTGCCTTCCTCACTGACTTGCTTTGATAGTTTGATAAGTTATCCAGCCTTCTTCGGAAGCTTTTCTCCATCTGGTTATGTTCATAATGGTACCAGATCAAGTTGCTGCTAGAGATTTGAAGAAATAATGGAGGACCAGGGCTCCACCCAGTTCTCAGTGTCCAGCGGCCTCCTAGCAAAGCATCATCTTCTGCGAGGGCACTATTCTTATCTTACTGTGTTCAGTAGTTTTGAGTCAGTTTAGATTTAATAAGAGCTTTCACTGTTACTAAAACAGTTCTGATCTGTTAAAAGAAAGAATTTTTTTAATGAAAGAAGACTGAAATTTTGGGTCAATTTAGATTCAATAAATCCTTTCACTGTTACAGAAACATTCCTGATCTGTGAGAGGAAAAACAATTTTCAATGAAAAGATGGATTACTGTGCAAGCAGAAAGCAGATATAATTGTTGCCAATATAAAAATACATTTGATGTATTTCTTAAAAATTGGTGACTCTCCAATGCCTTTCTAACTTCCAGGCACCAACTGTTGTAGTCAGGGGTTGTGAGGACAATAATTAGAATTGGGACATGGAGTTTATAATACTGCTTTATGTGATCACCCAGAGTTAAGACAAGAAAATGCAGGAAATCTATCCACAACACCAAAGACATAGAATATTCAGCCAAGGGCCTGAATCCCACAGCAATGTCCCACATGAGTTCAGATGAAGACCCAGAGCTCACAACAGTGCTTCACAGAAGTCCAACTGGAGGTCTAGAGCCCACAGGGAGGACTCACACCAGTCTCTTTTATGGATCCATACTGGGAAGGTCCAAGGTCAGTGGTGGAAGCTAGGAAGTCTATGCCACTGGGGTGAAGGAGCTGTTCTGGTAGATTGAGGGTTCTATGCTAGAGCCGAGAAGTCACATTCATAACAAAGACCAGGGCTGTCCTGAAAAGCACCACAGCCATCCTCAGCGACATGGAGGCCCCAAGCTCCTCCGATAACAAGCACAGTCGAGTACATGTCAGAAAGCCAGCATGATGAGTTCATCCTGGAGACGAAACAGCACAAAGTCTTCCCCTCCAGAGCCAGGAAGCAATGTTTGCTGTGAGGACCAGAGCTTCTCCAGGAGAACCAACGGCTCAAATAGCAACTTGGAGAATCCACAATGCTTCCATGCCTTAGTGCATCGCTTCTTCTTCTCCACATCTTTATTTATGCTGGCAACTTTCCTCAGGTGGAACATCTATGCTCAGCAGCATGGTGATTCAATTCTGCTGGCGTTAGGTTGACCACCAGTTTTTAATTCATAACACCAACAGAATGATCCCAGCAGATGAAATCGAAACTGTACCCAGAGAGGTAGTTGTGTACCGTGTAACCTATGCTATGTTAACTATTTTTTTGAAATTCACATAGTCTTCCCAAAAACTTGTGGTTATTAAAACAGGGGATTTTTATGCAATTTGTGAGTTTGTTGTTAAAATCCATTTGAAGGCTCTCTTCAAGAAAGAAGAGGAAAGGCAACCAGTGTATCTGTGAGTGGTCTTACTCAAGATTCCTGAGCGCTTTTGGAACAGCAAGAGGAGAAAGTCTGAGTCCTTTAACAGTGGCTCTTTGGAGTTCTCAGGAGAAGCAAAGGCAATAATTGGAAAAAATCCTTTTGAACTTTTAGCTAGCTATAGTGTAAAACAAAACAAAATAAACTAAGGAAATTGAAAAGTCAACTAATTGGATTTGTGACCCTGCTCAATCAGCCTTTACTAACTCTTTGCACAGAACTTGGTAGGTGGCTTTTGTGATAGTCACCCAAGTAATCTGGAAATTCCCCAAACTCCTGTTGGGTAGGAAACAGAGGCCTCTTTTAAAGCAGCACAGAACTCAGCAGTTTGGATTTCATGGAACCGGTTTAGTGGTTGCAATTGGGACATGGAGTTTATAATACTGCTTTATGTGGTCACCCAGAGTTAAGAATTGGGACATGGAAGTTTACAAAACTTCCGTATGAGAACCTAAGGGAAACAGAAACCTGTATCACCTGCGCGGCTGCTGGGTTAGGGTCTAGTTAAATTATCCAGGATCCTGGTGATTGTTTTTTTTTTTTTTTTTCTGAAAAATGATTTCTTTCCAAAGATCAACAAAACTGTGAAAGCCAAACTCATGAAAAACTGGCTTCTGATGGGAGGAGAGGAGGAAACCCAGCGTAACCTGGTTTCTGGCATGGGAGCCCTGGGCACTGGTCCTGATGGAGCCACCACCAAAAAGGTGCTGATTCTGTGTTCATCAGGGAAGCAAGAGTTTTGTGTTTTCTTTTAAAGCAGCAGTAGTGGCAGATGAGAAAACTGGGTTGAGCGTTAGCAGTTGCAGCTAGCGAGGGACTACGCTTGGTGAGGACTGAAGACATAATTGTGGAGTAAAGCTTGGTTATGAAAGGGCACTGAACATCTCTGAGTGCCTACTAGTTTTTATACTAAGCATCTCCCATGTACTTTCTCATCTAATTTCCTTATCATATCTATGAGTGGGAATTATTTTAACCTTGTTTTAATTTCAGGAGACATTGACCAAAAAGACCATAGTTTCTTTCTTGAGGTCATATGATAGGGAAAGATTGGAGCCAAGACCACACTACAGACCACACTTCAGGTGTATCTCAACCTCTCTCCCATATACCAAGTTGTAGTATGAGGTGTTTATAATTTATCTCTTAATTGGATCGATTTATCAACAGTAAGTGAACTTTGCTCAAAATAATCGAGGTTTTTTTTTGTTTTGTTTTGTTTTTTTCCAAAACAAGCTATTGTAAAAGCTTTAGCATGCTTAACTGTGCTCATTATAACTTTGATGAAGTTCAGTACCATTGGGAATCTGCTGTGAAATAAAACGACTTATATTTAGAAGACAAAAATAATGAACCATTTGCATATGGCCAGTGTTCCTGTCTGATAATTTAGGGTTCAAATAGCTTGCTGTTTGGATTGCTTCAGCAGATTGATCACAAGCTCAGTGTTTTTCAAGTAAGTATTTGAAACATGGGGTACATCTTTAATTAGATAAATATTTCTGGGCTCAAAATGAGCAGAGAAATTTTAGGAAATCAGTATAGTTATAATTCATGGAGGGCCAAGTCACACTGAATTTTTTATGCTTCAGGGAGTGTAAGTGAAGTATTCTGCATAAAATTTATGAAGGGAAGATTTTTAGAATTTTGAATAAAGAGCTCTCACAAAACTTCTATATTATCCTGACTTCTATGATCATTTCCTGAATATCATATCTTACTTTTCCTGGAATTTAAGGACATCATTTTAAACATTAGTTATTGAAGCATTCTGTTAACTTACATCCATGCAAATTTTATGAAACATAAACTTGAGGAACAACTGGTAAAGGCTTTAATAAGAACAATAACTTAATTAATGATGCCCAACTTTTTTAAACCAAGGATTGATTTTGTGGAGGACAACTTTTTCCAAGGAGAGGGGCAGGATATGGTTTTAGGATTATACTTTCATCAGGAATGCACAACCTAGATCACCCCAGTTCACAATAGGGTTCAAGCTCCTGTGAGAATCTAATGCCACAGCTGATCTGACAGGAGGTGGAGCTCAGGCAATGATGTGAGCCATGGGCAGTGGCTGAAAATACAGGTGGAGTTTCAGTCGCTAACTGCTCACTGCTCACCTCCTGACACATGGCCAGGTCCTAATAGACCCTGGGACCTAGGTATTAGTTTGTGGCCCAGGCATTGGAGGGTCCATGATTTAAGCTATTTAGGATATATATATCCTATATATATATATATATATATTTAAAGGCTCCTATGAATGGAGTAAAATATCCAATCGAATCAGTTTATATTGGCCTACTTGTGCTCTAATGCCAGCCACATGGTGTAGGCAAAATTCCTACGTACACAATCTTTGTCTTGCTAAGGCAAGTTACTTTCTCTTCTGACGGACTTTTTTCTTCTTTTACTCTTTCCCTTCACTATTGAATCTCAAGCTAGTACTAGGTTACCTGATATCAGTTGTTTCCATTATTTTGAAGTGAAATTTAACCGTTCTATCTCCTGGTGAAGCCAATTGCCAGAAAGAAAGGCTCTTCAGCTCAAAGTTAGAGATACCAAAATCCTTACAATCCCTTCAAATACCCACCGCACACATGTTTTACTGAAATGACTCAGCACAGTGCCTCTTGCCGAAATGTTTTACTGACTGATTTCTCCTAATTTTATTCAAGGGCATTGCTGGGAGTTCCCAGAGCACTAATACAGTAGCGACACTGTGAGCAGTTAGTTCTCATTTAGTGCTCTGCATGCAGAGGTGGCTAAGACATCTGCTCGACCCCCAAGATGCTCGTGTTATGGTGAGGAACAGGGGCATCAAGGTTGCGTGCATGTGGACTCTTGCTGAGGGATCTGTACAAGATCTGCTCGGAGAAGAGATGTTCTTGAAAAATGATTCTCCAAGTATGAATGAGAGCTTCGGGAAATGAGAGTGAGCCCAAGAGGCAGTGGGGAATGACATGGAAATAAATGAGTGTGACAGGAGCTGTGCACACTTGAAGTGAGGGAGGTGGACAGAGAACCAACGGGAAGGTGAGAACCAGACCACAAATGCGGCCATGCTGGGAGTGAGCTTGGGTTTTGTCCAAGGCAGGGACTTCAGGGCTGTGTTTATTTTAGCTGAATTACTCTCTGTGAGAGTGCAGCAGAGACCTTTGAAAAGTGTGACCTGGGAGGCTGGGACCCCAGTTAGGAACACTGAGACTTGGACCAGTCTATGGGGTACAGATGGAACGGGAGACACTTTAGAGAAATCTGTTGTTGATTGCCTGTGACATGCAAATTCGAAGTGCTCGCATTCAGCAGCAAGGATAAATCTAGATTTTTCTGAGACCTGAGACCTAATACCATTTGATAAAAAAAGGTGAAATTTTGAATTTGAAATTAGGCTCCAGAGGATGTTTATTTGAAATGCGCAAAGAGATCACAAGGTTATGCATCAGGTCATGAAAATAACAAAAGGCACAAACCTCACAAATACCAAGAAAAAGAAACATCATTGTAACGTCTCTCAGCTTCCCTTTACCCACAGGCCAAAACTGTCTGTAGCCATTCCAGTGTTTCTCAACAGAAAGAAAGGTGACATAGATCTGAATTCAGAGGGCTTAGGAGAGAGCAGTCCGCCTTAGCATCTTTTGTCCTCCATAAGAAGTTGAGTTAGCTACATCTGGTGGACACCAGCACAGAGGTGGAGTTACTCCTTTTCATCTTGTACGTGAGAGAGTCTCAATTTTGTATCGAGAATCTGAATTAATCTGAATTAACAGAATTTACATGTTTTGGGCCACGGGGGTGGATTAATGGCTATTCATGTTAATGACAGAGGAAGCATGGTGTCCAGTGGGGAGAACTTTGTCACCTTGCTTCACAGAGGAATACCACCACACTATATATTTATTCTTGTACCATTCTGAATGAAGTGTCCAGAGGTTGAGCAACAGTCAACTCTGAAAGAACCAAAACCTTGAAACTCATAATGAATCAATGCAGACAGTCTTTCTGAAATTTGTCTCCAACTTGAGATACCTGAGCAGAAATAATTGTAGAACTAATGTTATACCAGATTTTGTAAATTGTTTTATTTATGGAAGACCAAAAAGTAGCACTAAAGTATTGGTTCCTATGATTTTGTCCCCATTTTCATGTCTGCTAGTCAATCCAAGAGGACATGTGGCAGGATTTGGAGAAATATCCCACTCATGGAGCTTTTAATCTTCATGGTGAGACAGGATGGAACAGGGACCAGGAGCCGGAAGCCTGCAGTGAAATATACTGGTGGACTCCAGGTTTCTGCTGTGATTTCGTACCCACTGAATGGGATGCTAATACCCTGTCTTAATAGTGTGCTGATTGGATTTTAGGTGTTACTGCGTGGAAGGATCCTGGAAGTAGTGTTTAGCATTTCAGACAAGCACCACATAGGGATTTACTGTTGTCATCATCTAAAAAGAAGGAAACACAGCTTTCTGGAGACTGGCATGGCAATTCCTGTACAATAGGACCTGTCTGCTTTCCCCACGGTGCCAAGTATGCTGAGCTTGAAGCTGGTGTTTCTCAAGCCATTCCACATGAGGGTTCCCACATCATCCGTAATACCCAACAGATGTTAAACTGCATTAAGATAAATCCCTTAGAGGCGGCAGGAATGTCTGTAGTGCCTTAGACAGACACATGGCTCCATGTTTCTTGGGATGGGCTGTGAAGAGGGCGGAACAGGAATCTTTCTCTGGGAGCCCAGGATAATAGCATCATTACCTTGGGCTGTGGATGCACACAGCTTTCATCAGCTCTGCCAAGACACTGACCTCTCCAGCTTTGCTGGTCCAGTGTCAGAACCCTTAAAGAGGCAGACTGCAAATGCCAGTGAGGTGAATTCCACCCCGGCGTTAGCTGTGCTGTCTGGTCAAGGAAGGAGCTGCTCGTTTACTTAGCATTTGCGATCGTGTTGACACTGGGGTGGCTACCTGTGGGTGTGGATAAGGCTAAGAGGCCACAGAGGGACATATGAGTCACTTCCATGGAACGTGTGGATAGATCCTGTTCTCTGCATCGTGACTAGAGCTGTCCTTGGAAGCCTTCGTTTCGTGTCCTCGTTTATCTGTTGCCTCATGGCACCTCGTCCCTCACCTCAACAGAGAGCTCGGCACTGTCTCCTTCTTGTGCCTCAGAAACAGCCTCTGAGTGCAAGGTGTAGGTGACTCCGGGCATCGGCCCCATCGGCTCTGATTGGTAAGCCTTCATTACCCAGGCATCGCTTGTATTTACGAGTAAACCTCTTCTTGCCAGCCACCCCCACACCCCAAGGCTTCCAGATGAATTGTTTCCCGACAGCCAAGGAGCAATCAACTGCACCATCCTCCTACGTAGCAAGCAGTAATCTTTCCTGCAGTCAATAGCACGGGCTCCCACAGTTGTGTCCTCCCATGACTTGGGGTTGGGGAGGAAGGATGCTGACCAGGTACTACTTAATTCAGGAGGGCAGAACAGCATGTAGATGCTACCCGATGTGCCTTTCAGTAATAATCTGGAATGTGGGCCAACCATGTCAGGCATGATGGATGCCACAAAGGAAGTAGTTACAGTCAAATAAATCGTGGGACTCAGGGGTGGCTTGTTAGGAAGGAGTGATGTGATTGTCTGGTCTCCTTTATTTTAGACTTGTGGAGGGTGAGGCGAGGCACAGTGGCCTTGTTCAGGAGCCCCTAGCTGGGTGATGCTGGAATGCACTGAGTCATAGCCTGGTCTCTTTCTTCTCAAATATTTTAGGCCTGAGAATGAGTTGGAAAATGTCTGAGGAGTTTGTATTGGGAGACTCCTTGCAGATATCCATTCTTCTTTCCCTCATGGCAGAGCAGACACAGGAAACCCACTTTCAACATGTCTGTACATCAGTGATGGGCTCGGCGAAGGAGTTAAGTGCAGACTCCTCTATTTCTAAGCATCATTATCATGTGGAGGGGAGAGAACTGCTGGTGAATTAGCTCGGATCCTCCGTGACTCTCTGCATTACAATTGCTATGGTAACCGATTAGCCCGCCGAACTGTGGAGCTTTCACTAGATCCTCAATATCTTATATTTGAATTTTGAAACTATGTATTGCTTGTTGAGAGCAGAAAGAGTCTAAACTTAGGATAAGATTAGATTCTATTTCAAATTCTACTGAACCTGAAGCCTAAGTGACCTAGATTCATCTGCAATTCACTTGCATTATTATGAATGGGGAAAGTTCGATCCCTGAAAGTTACAGCTGTCAAGTCCTTAATCTCATGCAGCTTGTGTGCAGCACTTCTGGTGCCCGGCTACTGGGGAAGACAAGAGGGTGGGCGTTGGCATCTCATGCTTAAAAGCAGAAGTAGTAAGGCTTGAATAGCAAAACACCCTCCCAGGATGGCTCACAAAGTAGAGAGAAGATGGTGGAGAGAAATTCTGAATAAAAGTGGCTGGGATATATTGTCCCAATGAAGCCTCCATTCCACTTTGACAACCTCACTAACTCATGTAAATACCAAGGAGCTGATTTGCATTAAAATTAGTACACTGGCGTCCATGGTACATATGTACCTGCAGGGAGATCCTGAGTAATCCTCCCAGTGAATACAGTGGACATTTCTCAGACTGGGCTTGGCGCTTACTGCCCCATGGCCCAGATGTTTTTGAAACTCTGGGAGGCGGCAAGGATGGTCTGCACACAGTGGATGAGCTCCTGGCACTGCCTTGCACTCCTGGTTCACCATGTGTGCCTCCTGTCAATGCCCTTTTGTTCTGCAGAAACATAAACCCAACCCTCTGTTAATTTTCACAGTAAAAATGGAAAAATAAACCTAAGGTTCGAGAAATGTTTTTTTTTTGTTTTAAAAAAAAAAGCAATCCACACGAAAACCCTGCACAAAGAAGTAAGGATTCTATTTTCATATACAACTAAAGGAATGTTTTCAATGCAAGTACTTTGGGGGAATAGGCAGCAGGATGTCCCTTTTCCTGAGTTTCTTTGATTCTGAGATTCACTGTTACACCTGTGAGATCGAGGTGGTCTCAGAGCAGTAAGTCACAGAGGCGCTTCACACTTGGGGCTGCTCCTCCTGCCTTCAGCCACAGTATATTTGACTCTTTAGCAGTGGAAAATCTATGGCTGGAGGCTGATGATTCAGCTGCCCAAGTGACCTATTGTATCAGTGGCTGGGGCAGGAAGGAGGCTCTGTACAACACTGCTGCCACCGTGACATTCATGACATCACTGAGTGGAAATAGAATCTGGAAACTCCTGGAAGCTGTGGCTTCTTTGCTCCACTCTATGAGAACCTAATGCATCTTAGGAGCATGATGGGCTATGCAGATTTTCAGTGTATATTTAGCAAGTTTATAAATATGCACACACTTGCCTACATAAAAATATGTTCCTTGACTTTTCCTGCTAACCCACGAGGCTCTCAGTGCCCTACTGACTGAGAAGACGTTTGATCTGGCATCGTGAAGCCATGTGCATTATGTTAAAAGACAGAGCCTTTTAGATGATGCAGCATGGGAGCTCAGCAGGTCCAGGAAACACAGGACAGGCTCTGCTGAGAGATCCATTTGCTAAGAGCACCCTTTGTAACCTCATGGGCTGGAGATGGTGTCAAAGAGGGAAGGTGTCCTGCCTGGCTGTGTTAGGTTGTGGCTTTGGAGAGGGGGCACATTATGGTTGCTATAGAAACCAGTTCTGCTCCAGTCATGGACACACAAAAGACAGACTTCAGACTGAGTAGTGGGGAAAGGGCTGCAGGATGGAGCGCACCGATGAAAATTGAAACAGACTCTGCAAACCGGTCCTGATTGAGAGATTTGCCCCACGCAGGGGTCGGGGAGCCAAGTCCTTAAAGTTCCCCAATGGACCAGGGCGATCAGTACCACAACCAGATGGGTGCAAACACGTGACACTTTGCTGCATTTGAAAGTTGACCCCCATCCAACCTCTTTTCCTGTGAGGTTTCTTTTTGAACCCTGAAGTCTTTCTTCAAAGTCAAATGGGGGAGAACAAAATAGGGAAAACATTGAGATTTGTGGTGGGTTGTGTGTTTGCTTTCTGAGTTTCAGAATTTGGGGCAAGTCACTTGACCAAATTTGAAGATAAACATAATACTAAACTTTGAATGACTGAGTTAGTGTTCGGGAGATCCAACTTTAAACCCCTGCCACAGGACCAGCATTTCTACTCGGAGACCAGCATTGAAAAGGGAATCTGGGGTATGAGGTCTGAGAATGAAGAGAAAAAGAAAAGAAAAGGGTTATTCCTCTTGATTTCTACCTTTCAAAAAATAGAATGGTTTGACTATGTTTGAATACTGTGGGTTCAGGTAAAAACACTTATAACCATAGTAATCTGTACTTGGATGATAGTTTATAAAATGCATGGGTAAAATGGTGTAAAAGTGTTACTTTTGACTTCAAAAAGATCTTATTACTGATTTGCCTTGGTAATTTGCTTGTTTGGATGAATTGCCAAATAAAGTTTTATTTTAGCCTTCTTAGCATGTCACACATAGCATATGCAAGGGAATACTTCCGTAAAACTCAGCCCTTCCCGGAACCATGAAACCTGGTCAGAGAAGAGCTTGTGAGCATGCAGAGTGGGGAGATATGTAGGGTCCAGGCAGCTCCTCACCTGTTGTAGTCAGGGGTTGTGCAGAGAACAATTAGAATCAGGACATGGAGTGTATAGTATTATTTTATAGTGGTCACCGGGAGTTAATACAAGAAAATGCAGGAAATCTATCTGCAACACCAAAGACATAGAATATTTAGCCAAGGGCCCGGATCCCACAGCAATGTCCCACATGAGTCCAGATGAAGACCCAGAGCCCATGACAATGCCTCCCACAAGTCCAGCTGGAGGTCCAGAGCCCACAAGAAGGACTCACACCAGTCTCTTTTATGGATCCATGCCGGGAAGACCCAAATCAGCATTGGAAGCCAGGAAGTCTATGCCAGTAGGATGAATGAGCTGTGCTGATAGGTTGAGGGTTCTATGCTGGAGCCAAGAAGTCACACTCACAACAAAGACCAGGGCTGTCCTGAAAAGCACCACAGCCATCCTCAGCGATATGGAGGCCCGGAGCTACTCTGACAACAAGCATAATCGGGTACATGCCAGGAAGCCAGCGTGACGAGTTCATCCTGGAGACGAAGCAGCACACATCTTCCCCTCCAGAGCCAGGAAGCAATGCTTGGTGTGAGGACCAGAGCTTCTCCAGGAGAACCAATGGCTCAAAGGGCAACTCGTAGGGGAACCCACAATGCCTCAACGCCTCAACGCAATAGCTTCTCCTTCTCCACATCTCTATTTGTGCTGGCAGCTTTCCTCATGGGGACATCTACGTTCAGCAGCATGGTGTTTTAATTCTGCTGGCGTTGACTACCAGTGTTTAATCCATAACATCACCTAAGTCCACTTCCAGTTATGCTTCGAGTATGTCAGATCAGGGGTGCTTTCTGAACTCCGTAGCACTAAGCAGTTTTCCAAGACAGGATAATTGGGAGCCAGACTCGCTGTGAGCCCAGGAAGGCAGGCTGAGTGAGTTCCCTCATCCCGTGCAGAACTAAACGTTTGCACCTCCCTCCCACGTGAGCTCGAGGAGTGTATTCAGGCTATTTGAGACCCAGTACTACTGTGCATTCTCTTGGAGCCTGTTTCAGCCTCTGCAGTGTGTTTACTACTTAACAAGTGGCTCCATGTATGCCCTGGATTTATTTTCCTTTCATCTCATAGTAAGCAGATAATTAACTAAGTAACTGAGATTTATTTATCTTTCCTTTAGCGACTTCGTAGTATTTTATCATTCATTCGCATGTACAAAATACATGGGTGCTGGTTGAATGAAGAACACCATAGGGGTCTGTGTATTTGCACCCCAGACAGGAGAGTTATGTGACAGCCTGACTGTACCTGAGCCCTACCCATCGCCCTTTTCCATAAGGCGTGTGAGGCCCCATGCTAGCTGCTGGCTCTGGCTGTTTGTGACATCTCAGGTGTGTGGGAGCAGCCCGGTGGATAGCAGTTGTTCATTTCTTGGAGCAACCTAATTAATGTTGTCACAGTTACTGTCACAGTGAGGCACTGGAGACACCCAGAGGGTAGGTGACCTAGCTGAGGTCACACGGTAGATAGACGCTGACACCAAGACTCAGGTCAGCAGGGTGGCCAGCTGTCCTGGTTTGTCCCCATCTGAGGGTTTTCAGCCATGCCAATCTCAGTGGACAGAGCAAGGTCCCTCCAGGTCCAGGCTGTGCCCTCAAGGGCCTAGAATCTCGTAGAATGCAGCTAAAGCCATGGTCAGGTGATTCTGAAGTCCATGTTCTCCTAGTTCCACCTGTTGGTATGGTCTGTGCTTTTATTTTTTTAAAAATCACAAAGGTATCCCAGCGCAGTACCCCCACACTTGGGAGGCTGAGGCAGGAAGCTTGCCAGGAGTTCAAGGCCAGCTGAGGTGACATAACACAAGTTTGCCTCAGAAAGAATTAAATAAGCTGAGAAAAATTCTGAAAATCACAAAGGTGATCATAGTATGTTTGGATAGAGGTGCTTATACAAGAGCCAATAAATTCAGTTTGATGGATGCACACCTACAATCTTCATTATGATTGAGAACAGCGCTAAAAACAGCTCTACAGGTGGATCTGGTAACCACCCAGAAGCTTTTATTTAACATCTACAACTTGGTGTGCTTGGAGGGACACACACATTCCGCGACACCTGGCTGTGGGCAAGGGGGTAAACACGATCACTTGCAAAGTTTTCTCCTACCTTCCCTTTAAAAAGTAAGTCCTAGAGCTGTGTTGTACAACACAGCGCCCATGACTGGAAACAGTCCATCATCATGCGTTCGTAGCTCATGCGATGGTTCCTTAATGGGTCTCCTCGGTATTCTTGTGCCCTGGTTTTGCCCCAAAGCCTAGTCTGCGTTTCCCCTAATCACGACAGACTCAGGGTAGGTCCATCGCTATTTTCCCCTCCTCCAAGGATCACTGCAGAGTGATGTCTGCTGACTTTCTCGTGGACACCCTGTGTGGCTTCTCTCCGTAGGCTGTGGGTCCGGGATGTCCCATGCCTTCGTCTTCTTCCCTGGCCACGCGCTGAGGAGGCCGCCCCTTCCCCACGCCTTAATCCCCCCCCCCACCTCGTTAGTCATTTTAATTCCGTCTCTACAGCACAGCTCAGATAAAACTGCCTTAGACTCTGAGAGGAGAGAATCCAATTAGGCCCAGGTTGCCATGGAGACCCTGGAGGGAGGGTATCCATTGAGTGGAGTTTTTAGGGATGCAAATGATTGCGATGAGAATCAGTGATGTTGAAGTTTTGATTTTATGGTTTTAGATTTTTAAAGGAGAGTAAAGGAGTATTAAGGTTTTAAAGTTTTTTATTATTGTCAGTAGCGTATGTCGTGATGGTTAATCGCAGGCATCTTGAGGAATTAGTACCTGTGCATATGGAACCTTGGTCTCTATTACTTCTCCTTTTTCCCACCCTCCTCTCCCCGCACCCCTCCATATCCACAGAGTCTTCCTCCCTCTTTCCATCTCAATTTTATTTTGCTCTTTATTAATATTTTAGGTCTCTCATATTAGAAAACCCATGTGATATTTCTTTCTTGAAGGTATTTTTTAATTGTATGAAATTAATCATGAATAATTTATGTGTGGTTTTTTTTTTTTTTTTTTTTTTTCTTTTTTGAGACAGGGTCTCTCTATGCAGTTCAGGCTGGCCTTGAGCTCACTTTGTAGCCCAGGCTGGTCTTGAACTCGCAATGATCCTCTTGCCTCAGCCTCCCAAGTGCTGGGATTTCAGGCATGGGCCACAGTGCCTGGCTAATCATGAATAATTTAGCCACTGCTGAATTTAAGAAATTTCTGAAGTCTCTGCATTCGAAGGTGGTGGCTCATAGATGCATGGAAACTTCTTGAGCTTTATTGCTTGAGGGTTGGTTTTGCATCACAAAGCGTACACTTCCCTAACATTGATCAGATAACACCCTGCCATCATTCACTAACTTCTCTGAGTCCTGTTACATTTGGACTAGCAGAACCTGACACTCAAAATTGCTGTGAGGATGAAAAATAGGTAAAGGGTTAACAACCCTGCCAGCAAAATAGTATTCTGTCCTCCAGCATGAAAACCCCCGAAAAGCAGCTGATTTCAGCTTTCTAATACCCTGCTAAGATACCAAGCTGGTGAGCATGGATCATTGTGGTTAGTGCAGTGGGTCAGAAAGAAGAAATCATTTTTGAACTTAGCCTGTTCTTTCCCTCCTTCCTCTGGTAGGCACACTCCCCCCAGGGCTCAGTGCTAAGTGTTTAGGAAACCAGATTTTTAAAAACTTTCTACAGCACACTCTTATAGAGGGTGATATGTTAGAAATCAGAATAATGAAAGTAAGTTAAATTGTGAAATATAAAATAAATCATAATAACACCTTGAAAACTTTTGCACTAAACATAGTGACAGGTTGTGGAGAGTTTGTGGCAGCTTATCTCTATACACAGAGGTAATTGCAAGAAGCATTTCATTAGAGACATAGCTTGCATTTGCATTTCAACAGATACTTTTTTTTTTTTTTTTTTTGGTAAATACTCATGGCTCTAACTATTTCTGGCTTTCATATCCCTAGGACAAAATACTGTAAATAGGAGCAAAGTGGTTTTATTTTCTTCCTATGACAGATTCAGCTTTATTATTTTGATCTTTTTATGGCCTGTTACATAGATGACACTTACTGTTTCTGATTTTTTACATGATTATTCTAATGCATAGTGACTTTCAAGCCACTGGGCCTTTTGAAGGCAACAAGAAAAAAAGTTGGTGGAAATAAATAGCATTTTAAATATTAGTTTGAGTTCTTTTTTGCATGCAATTTTGTTTTAGATCCCTGGTCAATTATGGGGTGCTGTTGAGAGAGAATGCCTTTCCTGGCTGGGGGCAGAGGGCACTATATCTCTAGAAAAATAGTCACAGTGATGTGATGTTAATAGCTTTGCAGATGAAAGGTGACTAAATAAACAGAAAATACAGGGAGGGTGTAGATGTGGAAAAGCAAAAGATTATTCTCTTTGCAATTCATCTTTAATCATTGTGCCAGAAAACAGTGAGCCCCACAGACAGTGACCCCCACAAAGATGTCCACAGAGACGCACACCCTCACTCCTGTGATCTTCCTTGGTCAAAGTAGCTTTGGAGATATAAAAGATGTGAACCTTAAGATGGTCAGCCTATCCGGCTTCCCCAAGCGTGCCCCATAGCATCATATGCATCCTTAAGATAGCAAATGTCTCCTGCCCTGCCTGGCCACAGTCGAGGGGACTGTCAGTGCCTCCCCACGTAGATACAATGCTGACAGCTTTGGAGAAGAAGCACAAAGGTCCTGTGGCAGGAAACTTACTGAGAATCTAGAAAGAAATAAAGGAGGAAATGGATTCTCCCCCAAGAGACTCCAGGAAGGATCACAGTCCTGTGGACCGCTTGATCCATGCCTGGTGAAACCTGTCTCTCCCTTCTCACCTCCTGATCTGTCAGGAAATCAAGTGTGTTACTGAAGTCACTAAACCTGTGGTCTGCAGTGGTTTTTGGTGTGGGATTGGGATTGAACCAAACCAAAGAGGCCTTCCACCACTGAACTATATCCCTGGCCCTTTGCTTTATATGTTATTTTGAGATATGGTCTCCCTAATTTGTCCCAGGCTCGAACTTACAGTCTTTCTGCTTCCCAAGTAGCTGGGCATCGGAGTTTATTTGTTATACCATGTATAACCACCTATGCATGGTATATTCCATGGAGGGGAATATTTTATTTTTTGTTTTTGAACATACGGGTGTTCATTTCTATTTTGGTCTGTCAATAATATATATTTCAATTATGATTGCCTGCCCAAGGGAAATTCATTTCTAGGAGGCCATATAGCCTTACAGAGAGCTTGCTTCTCGCAGAGGGTATTTATAGATTGCGGGGTGAATGCCAGGCACTGTAAGTGCTGGAGATGCTGGAGACGTGTTTCCGCTCTTACCATTTTATCACAGTGTTAGTCCTGGCTGTTTCCGTCAGATTCTTCCTCTTTCAGATTGCACATTTCTTGAGGAAAAGGGCTTTTCTCTTCTTTTTTTTTCCCCACTCAGCACTGCTTTAGCATTATAATAGCATAAACAATTCTCAGAAGAGCTAATACATGTATCCTCAAAATACTTTAATATTTCCGTGCACGGGTGGAATCAAGAGACAGCTCAGTTTCCTTGGCTTTATCCTTGATGTTAAGATACCTCTTGTGGTGGAACCCTGGAGAATTTAAAACAATTTTTACCCAACGTGGCAGAGAGCAAGGAAAAAACCCAAATAGAATTCCAAGTCTAGACACATACTTGGATTCCAGCGCTGACTTCAGAACAGTTTCTAAGTAAGTCGTTCCGTGAAAACTAAATTGTAAATGACAGATCTGCCAGGATTAATTCTTGAACTCCTATTGCGTGGCATGCTTCATGAATGTCAACAGCTCCTATTTGATTCGCAAGGGACTTCAGCCAACAAATTATGTCTCGTGGTTTTCAGTCTGGCTCCATTTGTCACTGGGCTCAGAAGCTTCAGGAATAAATTTTCAGGGCTAAAGGACATAGACTCTTTTTCAAGTGTTTTTGACTACTACTTCTCACATTTTAGGCATTATGCAAAAGTAGGGAAAAAGAAACAGAACCTAACATTTGAGAAGTTTTCACTTCCTGTGAAAATTCTCCTGTATTCGAAATATGTAATACCATATCTATACTTTCCCTGAAAAGATTTTCAGAAAGATGTGACACTGTCAACACGCTGCCCACCACAATTGCTACCAGATATGTGTGTGACTGCTGGGCCCTTGGCATGTGGATAGAGAGCTTAAGTTGCACACAGGATAATTTGGAGCATATACTGGATTTTGAAGATTTAGTAAAGCAGGAAAAAGTTGGACAGCTATCTCCTGAACATTTTATACTGAAAAATGTTGAAGTGGTACTATTTTAGATGCACTTTACTCAAGAAAATATACTTTTAAAATTAATTGCACCCATTTCTTTTTTTGATATTGCTATGAGAAAATTAACATTTATATATATGCTTTGCCTGTGATTTATTTGTGCTTGTCAGTACTGCTGTAAGTTTTCCAACGAGTCATTTCACTGGCTCATGAGGAGAAGATGGACAGCGGCGTTTGGATAATGGACACTAAAGGAGGTCATTATATGGCGCTCTGTGTATCTGGCCACTCCCCTTCGGGCTTCTTCTCTTCTCCAGGCCATTGGGTCAGACAGCTGTCTCTTCCTTGCTAAAAGAGATGCTCGGTATGCTAGAGCTGGGAGAGGGACAGGGCACCGAATGCCACCAAGAGAAGTTAATACAATCGAGAACGGGAGCAGCAGCGTGGTCCATGAACAGTAACTGGGCTTCTCTCCGGAGGGCTCTAGAGCTGCCCCTTGGAAATAAGGAAGACGGCCTCTCCCTCCTGGGTTAAAGATGGTGTGTTCCTTCTAGCAAGAAAGTGAGTCCATGACAATGTGAGTTTTTAACCTAATCTGCCACTGTCTTCATACTGAATAATAAGTGAAATGATCTGAAATGATAGAATTTATCATTTTGTGGTGGTTAAGCTAAATGTGTCAACTTGGTTGATTTGGGACCCTCCTACGGGATTGGTGGAAAACATTTCTGTGTGTATAGGGGTGACCAAGAGTGTCCTGGAAAGATGCTCTTGGGGTCTTTGTCTGGCCTCATCCCTTCCTCTCTGGTGCTGTTTCCCTGTTCTACCTCCTTGCCTTCATGAACTGAGCATCTTTTCTCCACCATGTCATTCCACCATGGCATTTGTCCTTGGAGCCAGCTGACCGTGACTGGCTTCCCTGCAACAGTAGACTGGGTTAAATTCCTGCCTCTTTATGTTGTGGGTGTCATGTGTGGAGTTCCAGCAGTGTGAAAGAGAATTTGCACACTGTTTTTTGAAATACTATTCTTAGTGCCTAAAGAAGTGGTCATCCAAGAGGTCTTTATTTCTAAAAAACAGTCTGACATCTCCCAGACATGAGTGTAGACTATCTTTCTACTGAGCGAAAGCTCAGTTTCAGGAACAGGATGTCAGGGCAGAAATACTACCATACAATGGATGCAAGCAGTGGAAGTGAAATTATAAGTCTATAACTCCTGGTCCAAGTAAAAGAGTTTTTTCATCTTTTGTTTCAAAGTTTTATTCAGGTGCTACGGCTGACACTCACTGTGTAGAGCTGATAGAAGTTAATATTGCTAAGTAATTGGATGGATTTTATTTATGCTGATCCACCAAAGAAAACCATCAACTCTGTGTTAGCAAAAAAAGAGAAATTTTAAATATCCCCTCTTTGTACAGTGAGCATCTATTTCTGAAGTTCTTAATTATCTCCAGGGAAGGAGGGACATAATAGTGAGGTTCATATATGGAAGCCATTTAAAGTGAACACACTTAGTTCCCCAAATGGGCCTTTGCTTGTTTTAGGAGCAGAGATGGGAGTTTCCTTATTCATCTAGTTTTGCAAAGATCTTGAATAATTTTGGCATGTAAGCACTGGAAAATTACTAATATTCTATATCCTGAGTCATGCAAACTGATCATTTTATTCAAGTAAGCAAACCCAAATATTATAATATTTTCCTTAAAATAGGAGGCGGAGGTGGGGGACTTCATTACTAAATGCTGTTCTCTACTTTGCAGTAGGAAAGTCAGTGCTAATCATGGAAACTGCGGTCACTATGGCTCCTAAATAAAAATGGCACCCCGTGCAGTATAGCGGCCAGGGAGTCAATTTGAGGAATCTGGAAAGCTGTCTTCTAAGAACTAAAAGTTCTCTCAGATGGCAGAGGAAATTAAACTTGTTCTGCAAGTGATCTAAAAGAAATGATGATAAAGAGCAGGAAATTTCTTTAAGCATTCCTAAAGAGCCTCATAACAGACAGAGATTATTGTGACATTGGTGGCCCTCCGAGGTTTCGTACCCCAGGAAAGGAAGTGGTAAACAGAGGGCTGACAGCTGTCCACAAGGTCTCCATGGTGGGAACTTACCCTCAAATAGAATTTAAGGCATAAACAAGCCAACTTTCAAAGATGCTTCAACATTAGGGTTTTATGGAAATGTTGATTGGTCTCACCTGTTTTCTGAAAAAAGAGACTTACAGTACCCGGACTGCATTATCCATTGCAACTCTGAATAAAATCCACTAATATACTTAAAGTTGTTGACCGTTTGTACAGTTCTCTGTGATCTCTTTCCATTTCCTCTTCAGTGGACAGAAGAGCGTGTTTGTGTGTGAGGATCTCATACTCCAGCAGCGACCTTTTTCGGGGAGATGGAAAGAGAGGCGGTGTTTTGGCAATCCTCCCACTCAGTCCCGGATCTGATGGTTCTGCTGGTACAGTGTGTCACTATCTGATCTTGTAAAATATTGGCCAGCTAAACCCTCCTCAAGCTTATTGGCACACAGATGTCTCATGGTAGATACTCACTTTGTACATTAGTGGTTCGGATGGTGGGTATTTGAAAGGCATCAAACTGAAACCGTCACAAAATTGAACATGAAGAGGTCTTTAGTTTCTCACACGTGTGGAATGTCAAAATGTTAGAACAAGCAGAGGAGATGGAGGGTGTTTATTTCAGTGGTGATAAATTCTGGATATTATTTAGAATTCCCTGGAAATTTTTTAAAATGTGTATTAAGGATATGGGTCTCCTGCTGAAAGATCCTGATTTCTTTCTTTTGAAGTGTTGCTGGGCTGTGGTTTGTCTTTGACAACTATTGAAAGGTTTATTCTATTGAAAGGAGTCCCTTTGCGAGCCAAGATGGAGAGGCACGATTTGTCTCTGGTTTTGTTTTACTTTGTTTTATTTTTCACTTTTGCAACATATTCTCGGAACCTCTCAGTCTGGAAAGCACGCTTAGGAGAGCCAGAACGGAAGCTACCCCACTGGCTCACCACAAAACAGGCAACATGGACACTCACTCTTGAGGAACCTGAGAGGTCACGGTGTCTGCAGCAGTGTCTGCAGTTATTGAGCCGATCTTGCTTTCTTTGACTGTGGTTTTGTAAGAAATTCTAACGGGTTCTCCAAATTCTGATCTTCCTTATACTCAATGAGCTGGCCTGTCTTTGAAATGCAATTCCTTGACCTGCTATGCTCAGCATTCCGCCTGACATTTCACCCGTCCATGTGTCACTGGAGATGCAATAGGTGACACAATCACTGTCCTTTAGGTGACTAATAATCTTTTAAAGATGTAAAATCATGTCCATGAATTATATAAAGAACTAGCGCAGCTCTGTAAGAAAAACAATGGTTTGGCCAAATCAGGGAAGTCTAGGAACGGCTTCCTGGATAGAAGGAAGGAAAGCAGGATGGAGCAGGGCTGAGAGTGAAAGGGAGGATCATTCCTGACCAAGGGCACTGCAGATTCCCCTTCAGTTTGCTCTTCGATGCCACATAGAGACCAGGATTTCGCTGCATCCCCAGGAGCAGTTCATGAAAGGTCAGGTGCCATGGAGGCTTCAGTTTGGAATCTGACAGCCTCAGAGAGTTAAAAGGCTCCTTACAAAATGTGAAAAGAAAATTAGATTCTTGATTTTGGTAAACTCCTAAATGAAGAGGTGTAATATTGTTATGCATGTTCTTGGACTTTGGATGCTCTGAAAACTTTCATAAATAAGTGCAATGATATAAACAGCTTGGGATGTTTTCGATGGGCAGGGTTTCCAAGGAGCAGCCACGCTCCTGTGCAGAGAGGGCAGTGCTCAAGGTGCCTTGAAGAATGCATTGCGCTTGTTGATCCAGATCAGATTCTTTGCATGTTCTATTATTTCTTTCTACTTTGTCAGACAGAAACAAATCTCAGTGTCTTTTGGTGTATTTAGAGTCACTGATGAGAACATAGGCCCACCAGGGCCTTGGACAGCCCACTAATTTCCTGTCTAGCCTTTTGAGCGGGTAGAGAGCAGTAGATCGGCAGTTCCCAGTCCTTTCTGTGGAGTCCACAGGATGGACGATGTGGCTCCATGGGTTTATGTCATCGATGTGATAGCGGTGTTTTCTCCTGTTTAGAGCACCTTGAAGAAATGGCATTGAAGTAAAAAGAGTACAGGAGAAGTAGCCCTGAGGTGTGGATTAAAGCGAACACCTTCTCTGTGAGCTCGTTTACTTCAGGAGTTTCCACCGTTTCTCAGAGGTCATCACAGCTCCCTCTCAGCCCTCTCAGCTCTCTGCTTTAAAAGCTAGGGAATTTTTGTATATTTTCTTTGTAACCAAATTCAAACATTTTACAAATATGGAAAGAGAGACTCATTTTTCCTAACAATCGGTCCATAGACCCAATATTTATTTCTAGAGAATAATTTTTTTGTTCTGTTTTTTGAGACAGGGTCTCACTATGCAGTTCAGGCTGGCCTAAAACTCACTGTGCAGCCCAGGCTGGCCTCAGACTCGCAGTGATCCTCCTGCCTCAGCCTCCCAAGTGCTGAGATTACAGGTGTGCCTCCGCATATGCAGCTCCTAGAGAATCACTTTGAGTTGAGTCTTTTTATGGCCACCCCTTTCAGCTCACAGGACCTTCTCTCGGGCTGTGTTGAGGAGCAAGGGTCTAAGGCAGGTGGAAAGGACAGCTCCTTTCTGCTTCCCAGCCTTGGCGTCTTCCACACCCTCCACCTGCAGCTTATTCTCACCTCACCCCATGAAATGCACTCCCACGGTGAAGTCCACGCCTGTGCTGCTCCCCAGGGAGTCTTTCTGAGTGCCTTCCAAGGGGCGCTTAGCTGCTGGCCGAGCCTGCACCCCCATCACTGCATCTTCTCTGTGACAGTTGCAGATGCAGTTATTACCTTCACATAGGAATCAGAACTCCCCAAACGCTGCGAGGCCTAATCCATTAATCCATGCTTTACCTTCTTGTGTGTGTGTGTGTGTGTGTGTGTGTGCATGTGTGCATTCTAATTTTAAAATAAAAAAGAATAAAAACAATGATACCGATTTTCAAAACAAAATAATAGGAGATCAACAGTGGTTAACATTTTGCGTATTATTATCTTCAAAGTAGATGCTCAGCTTACAAAATACAAGCATGAAAAATATGATCAGACAATCGAGCAATGAAAGCACAAACTGTTCTCTTGAATGAACTAACAGAGATTGGTGGTGGAATTTCCTCTCTAAGTGTCCGTCTATGTATCCGTGTGTCTATCTATCAGCTTTCTCCTTCTTTCTTTTCTCCTTTCCCCACCCCAATTGTTCTTTCATTTTGAGCAGTTTCTTTCCCTTTCATAATTATCTATTGTACATTTTGCGTCTTATTTACTCTTTAATTTTTTTACACTAGAGAGAAAATACGATGTTTACACGAGTCTGATTTCTTTTGCTTATGAGTGTGGTCACAAGTGAACCTACACAGGCCTCAAGTTTATCCTTCACAGCTGAGTAATACTCCTTTATAGAAAAATATCACCTCCTTCTTATCCATTCGTCAATAGATGGGCATTTGAGCTGTTTCCAAGATTAGCTATTACAAATTGTGCTGCTATAAACATGGGTGCACATACATCTCTGTAGTGTATTTCCAATTCTTCCATGAAAATACCCGGGAGGGAAATAGCTGGGTTGAATGGGATCTCCAGTGTGTGCTTTCATTGATGTGTGACAGGTCTAGCTCCAGTGTGGAATGAGAGTGTTGAGCGTCTTGAGTCTCGGGCTCGAGGCCACACAGGCCACTTTCTGAGGAACCAAGTGCCTTGTGCTCTTGAGTTCCTGATTACTTTCCAAATGCTGAGAGCCTCGAGTCCTGTGAAACACGGTAATTCCTTGGCCAAATTCATGCCCCGCTGTTACGCCTGAGGCATAAGGAAACGGGGTGGAAGGGCAGTGCTCACACAGGAGTTGGTCAGAAAGTCTGGTCCCCTGACTGGCAGTTTTCAGCGACCCCTGTCCCCTCCTGGCTTTCTCGCTCTAGCTTTCCTTTCCCCAAGGATCTGATGTCCACCAGATGTGCTGAGGGCCCGGGAGACCCTTACGGAGCTCTGTTCCCACCTAAATCTCTATTGGGGGTGAGCGATGTGGTTAATATTCTTTCTTTTCCTCTCAGAAACTCAGTTCACACTAAAATGTAGAGCAATTCTTTAAAACAACAACACCGCCTAAAGGACGGAGGGATTTTTCGTTTCGATATGTTCATTTCTTAAATTTCAAAATGGGAAATTACTAAATGTGTTAAAGTAAATGAACTATCAAAGCCAAAATCAGAAGCAGCAACTTTTATAGAAGATGACAGAAGATGCTGCTGCATAGAATAATCCATAAAGAGCGCACAATATGTTCTCTCGAGGGCTCTAAATGGGGAGGTGCTTTCCTATTGAGGACTCGCACCACTGAACATGATGGTGGCATCTGGGGACAATCAGAACTAATGATGGACCCAAGTCACCTAACGTTGAGTTAGTGTTTCCCTTCCGAGAGTAACAGATAATTTGTGCACAAACATTGAGGTTTCTTTAGACTGAATTAGATTTTCATGCTCATGACTATTCACATGTTAGGTTTCACTCACATGCTCCCCGCCTTTGTCAGTCAGAGACCCATCCAGGGCAGGATTCAGACCATGTGGTTGTAGCAAGAAGATGTTAATGAAGGTACCACTTACAGAGATGTGGTTGGCATAGGAGACAAAGCCAGGGTGGATAAGACATGAAGAGAGAGGAAGCAGTAGGACGCCGTCTCTGAAGGGACAAGTGTTACTGGTCAGTGAGCCAAAGCTGAGGAAGTCACTGCCCAGGGGGAGTTGGAGACAGAAGGTTGGGACTGCTGATAAAAGCGAGGAAGAAGAGGAGAATGAGGGGAGGACAAGGGGGAAGAAGGGAGAGAACACAGGTAGAGGAGAAGGAAGGCAAGGGAGGGCAGGAGAGGGTTGTCGGAGGGAGACCAGAGCTGGAGTCCTGAGAAAGCTGTGGTCCATCTCTCATTTGCTTTCGAGGTCCTGCTGAAGTTTAGAATTAGTGACCCTCAAATGGAGGCTAAGTGGACCTTTTTGCTCTGCCTTTTACCAGTGGTTTTCTCACTGGCTCATTTTCTTCTGGATTAATTTATTTTTGGACTTTGAAGTCTGCTCTTTCCTGCTGTCTGTAGGGAGCTCTATAGTCACAGTGTGCCTTACTGATTTCTTGGATTCTGCTTTCCTCTCTGTGTTAGAAATAAGTTTCCACTTGAGTACCAGCTCCTAACTGTTAGCATTTGCTGAAAAAAATTCCGAATAAGCTTTAGGTACTTGGTATTTTCTGTCAAACCAGAGGCAAAATATTATTTCTTGCAAAATTTTGCAGTTGTTTTCCAGAAACTATATTTTTACTCTGTTTCACAACTGTTAAATGAATTTAAAAATAAGATAAATTTTTTTTATGACTTTGAAGTAGTAAATATAAAATTGGCTGATTTTTAAATTACTGACATTTAAAACATTTTCATTTTAGATTTCTGTATAGAACTTTTTTCAAAAATTTGGATCAAAGTTCAAAATTAGCTTAGAAGTAAATTTAAAAATAGTATGTTAATTCTTAAATATCAAATTCATGATTTGTAGTGTTATTAATAGAAATGAAGCCAAAGATTAAAATTAATATGTTCTTAGTTTATATCAAATTTTATCTCATGTATCCATTTATTCCTGAAGCAAAATATTTATTTAAAGACTATTCCCATATGTCACTGAATAAAAATAGTCATGAATTTTAAGTAGCATCTTGAATTTAACAGCATCAACTTGTGGAGAAAATGTACACTTTAGAACTGATGAACTAATAATTCATGTGCCTATATAGAAAGAATATATGTGTGATCTATTAATAACTTGTGGTTGGTAAATAACTGATAACCTAGGATTTATAACTACAGATAAAGCAAATAAAGTGAAATTATCTGGTCCTAATTATAATTTTTACATGCTGTTTTGTTTTTTTTTTTCAGTAAGTCTTTTTAAATGTGTATTTCTTCTGTTATACTTCTTTGATATTCCTGCAGTGAGATTACAGAATATATTAAGCATAGAATTTGTCTTAGTTATTTTCCTGATTGCTGAGACAAAATATCTGACCCCCAAAATTGAAGAGAAGTTGATTTCAGCTCAGAGTTTGCAGCAGTGTCCACAGTTGCTTGGTTATAAGTCAGGGCTGTGTGGCAGAGGGCATCACAGAGAAAAGCAGTCCATGGCATGGCAGGCAGGAGGCATCAAGCAGAAAGCCTCCCTTTCCCTTTTATTCCCTTCAGGCTCCAAGCCTATTGGTTGGTGCCACTCAGACCTAGAGTGGAGCTTCCATTACTCACACCCAGATCTGTGCTAAGCCAAACAGTGAACTCATCTGGTGACCACATCCTTAATCCAGTGTCATACACCCATAACCCAGCCACCTGCATGAAACCTCACCTGTGAGCACCTTAGTGATAGAAAAGACTCTAGAGACCATGTAACGATCCAAGGTGAGCCTCTCAGTCACAGAGGAGGGAATCAGAGTCAGGCCAAACTTTCACAGCCACCTAGGTGGTCAGCAACAGACTGGAGATTGAAGTCTCCTTCTCAAACTCTTGTTCTAGTGTTCTGTCCATTTGTACAGTGTAGTTTTAAAGAGCTAGAAAGACTAGTGTCACAAGTTTCTACTCTATTTTTATCAGATTCATATATTGGCTCCAATGCTAATATCTCACTTAAGTGCTAGGGTTCAACTGTAATTTACCTAGCATAAAAAGGGCTAGGAACATCTTTGTGTCATCTGAGGCTGTTTTAACAATAGGTTTCGACATAGGAAAATGTCATGTTTCTTGTTGTTTTAAATGGCTTGTCCACCCTGCTTTTGACTGTTCTGTCTTCCTTTCAGAAATGAAAATTGTTTTTAAAGGTATGAGTAATTTCTATGCATAAAAAATAGAATATAAAGAATTTGATCATTTATTTAATCCTTAACAAGCAGTTAATTTTCAATTTTCATGAGTATTCTCAGATACTTAATTTGTTGTACTTAGTAATGAGGTAATTTCCACCTCTACCTGCATTCTCATTATGTACATTAATACATTGTAGAGTAATATAGAAATAGTAAGATTCAGATAGAGATGTATATTGAACACATTCAACTGTCTTTTGTTATGAGAACCATTGTTGTGCTTTTAATCTGCTTTCTGGTATATTGCTGTCTAAATTCACTTTTGTATTACTAATTACATGGAAAGAAAATGCTTGTCCGATGTTTTATATATTTGGTGAGCAGAATTCATTACACAAATTTCCTAAATGTTCAAAGATTATTTTTCAACATAAGTCAGAAATGACTGGTAGTAATTTTATTGAGTAAACACAGTTGATTTGCTTTTGATTTTAACTACACTTTGACATTGGATTTGTTGAACTGTTAATGCAGATGAAATGTTTTAACCTTCAGAAAAATGTCACTAAAAATGAATACTTTCAGGAGGCTTCTTATAGTCCTTAAAAATCCCCAGAATATAATTATGCACATCAGTACCATTTGATTTTCTTCATCTGGGCTAAAAACTTTTGTATCCACTTCTGCCTGCCAATGATTTTTATTGTAAGCTTCTATTCACCTTCCCCAGCTAACCTGAGATATGAACCTTGACTTAGGCTCCTAACTGGCTGTGTGATATTTGTCACACTGCTTGATCTTAGACCTAGCTTTCATATGTGTAGAATATAGAAAATGAGAATTTTTGTAAGGTTATTCTAAAAATGGAGCAGGATGATGAATTTTTTGATTCAGCTCACATTGTTGCATGCATTTTAGCCACTAGTTTTATTTTAAAGTATTTATCAACACAAAAAGAAGCCATAGATTGCTAGAGTGAGGGGATGTATCAGCCACCACAACCACAAGGCTTGGAGAGAGCTGAACTGATAATTGTTCTTGTGCCTCTGCAAAACCAGGAGCAGAGAGCAATGGGGAAGGTTATAAATAGAGTCGCACAGGGCAGAAGCACACAGCTTCTGCCCAGGGAAGCAAGGAGAGAGTAAGCAAGCACTGTGCAAAGCGGGAATCCGGGTAAGGAGCCTTCGAGATTGAGGGAGAAGTTATTAAAACTGAAACATAGTTGCAACTATAAAAATAAAGCCAGTGAAAATGCGGTTTTGAAAGCAGAAACTCTGTATTTTTTAAATCCAAAGCCAACTCCACTGTCTTCAGAATTTGTACTTTAAAATTTCTGCATTTGAAATTGATCTCATAGTTGAAGTCAATGACATGTTTTTTCCCTCACTGGATTAGCTTAATTTTATGGTTGGTAATCAACTCACATCTCTGGATAGAGGACATAAGATAATACACTCTTTGTTGTATTAACCACTAGGCTTTTACCAACGGCAGATGAGGTTAGAGAAAATGGTTCTCATTTAAATCCATTCCTAAAACATATTATGTTAAGCCATGTTTTCTTATGAAAAACAGAAGCAAGATGTAGAATATAGTGAGACACTGAAAAAGACATTTGACATTTTGATCAATTCCTTATGACTAGGAAGATGTGTTATTTATGGTTTGAAGGGGGTAGGTGTGTGTTTGGTAGGTAGATTTCACCTCACAGTACGGCCAAGTCACTTTGGATTAAGATTTATTATTTCCTTCCTGCAGGCCTGAATTAGAAGCATTCCATTTTTAAAAAAAGATACTGAAGCAAATTACAACTTTGCATTGCCTAAATAGGTGTGAGGACCTGATGGATGTCTTAGTTATAAAAAGAGCAGGAATCTTTTGGAGAGGAGTGGTAGACCAGAAGGCAGCCATTCTAAGACTTTCCAGATGACACCATTTCTGTCTGGAGACCATGTTAACTCCCCATCCTGCGCTCTTCGGGCTCCACTTGGTTACTGAAATTCCTCAGCTGTCAGGCTCAGAGCCAGGGCTCCACTCAACTTTCCTAGCCTTGCTCCCACTGTGGTGTCTTCAGATGCAAGGAAACATACCTTCCTCTGAGCACCCTTTCTTCCCTTCCCATGCAACTCATAATCTCCCTTCATTCTGAATTATCCTGTGTTCCCAGTCTCTGTGATAAAATCCCACCAAACTCCAGAGCACAGCTGGAATTGCGGTCATCCAATAAGACACTTTCCTTAATCATCACAGTATTAATTCCTAGTCTTAATTCTTCCATCCACCACACATTTTTACTTCTACTTCTAGCATTTGCTACGATTAGTTTTTATTACCCTAATTTCTAGATAGCTCTAATGATCTTTCCTAATAGAGTTCACACATTTACTGAGGACATAATGTATTT
Source organism: Cavia porcellus (assembly GCF_034190915.1). Lineage (NCBI taxonomy): Eukaryota > Metazoa > Chordata > Mammalia > Rodentia > Caviidae > Cavia > Cavia porcellus. Next base: position 162,651,683 of record NW_026947484.1, on the reverse strand, counting down.
GGAATGTAGCAGTAGAGAGATGTACTTATTCTCTCCATTCTAAGAACTAAAGCCTAATGAAAAAGCACAAAAAGAAAATATCATGATGCAGTGTAAGTGCCACTGTACCTATATAACAGAGCATCGTGGGACACAAAAATTGTAACACCTAAATTAACCTTTACTTTGGGAAAAATGAGGGTCTGGATCAGAAAAAACCTTCCAGGATGAAGTCAAATCTTAACACTATAAATAACCCTTATTGATTCTCTCCTCTAAACCATTTCAGGTGAAATTCTCTTGTTTCCAGGATCCTACCCCATGATCATTAGGATCATAAAAAAATCACACTTTTCCCTTTTAATTATTAGTGAAAACCTCTGTTTTAATATATATTTCACATCTCTGTCTCTTTCTCTCTCTCTCTCTCTCTCTCTCTCTCTCTCTATATATATATATATATATATATATATATATATATATGTATGTATTTGTGTGTGTGTGTGTGTGTGTGTGTGTGTGTGTGTGTGTACGTGCTGTGTATTTGTATGTCTGTTTGCCTGGGGGTGTAAAACCTCGACTAGATTTTTACTCAGTATTTCTGTACACTTGTTACTCTGCAAATATCTGTTTCATGACTGCACACCCTTGGGAAATGGTGAATTCTTTTGGGTAAGTGCTGCCGCCCCCTCGTAGTCACATGTGCCACACAGAGCAGGCGTTTGGTCACCGTAGTGAGCTAGATGGATTAATGTGTCTGTGCACATTTTTCCCTCAGGATGAAAAGGCCTGTTGCAATTTTTAGCTGGAATGCATGCGCATTCTTATTACTATACATAGCCCGTAACTATACAGAGGAAAGGCTTTGAGGGTGGAAGAGACAGATTTGCAAGCTGGAGAGAAAAATAAAGGCACTAGGGGAGAGGAGATGGGTGGAGGGAGAAGTCCACTGTGTAGGAAGGTGGTAAAGTGACACACAAGCGACAGTAAACCGTTTGAAAATGGCCCCAGAGAGCTTGCTATTTTAAATTCATCTTTGCTGGGCAAGTCTACCATTTTTGTGCCTTTGGGAAAAGTAGAGATTTAGGTTGGGGGGAAAAGTGGAGAACTTCAGATTTCCAAGGAAGAAATTACAGTGAAATAGTGAATGACAAATTTATTAGGAAGGAGAAAAGAAACGAGATCATTGCTACAGCTTGGCATATTTTACTCTTTGATACTCCTATGGGTTTAAGAACATGTTTTTCAGACCTTAGTGAATTATATCTATGAGGATTTCTTTGTTATTGATTTTATAAAAATGTTTCTTATCATTAAAAACTTATTTATAAATATAATATATGCATCTTCTATGCCTTGAGTATAATATTAATAATGCCATTTTAATGAGACTTTAAGTATTGCTTTTAATTTGCACTGACTAGAAGCTGAAAATATAAATACAAAGAGAAGATCTCTGCCAGTGGGGTGCAATAAAACCAGGTTCCACTTTTCTACAGACACATTTTCATGTGAGATTTTTCCTGAGTGTAGAATTGCGTTTTGGTTCTTTTGGCATTCTGCTTCCTGCAGAAACACAAAGGATCTCTGTTGAGGACAGCATGGTCTTTGGTTCACTAATGCATGGAAATCATGTGATCCCCGATCATTCCAGGTGTACAGAAATGTATCCTACATGAATTTGAATTAAGTGCATGATGTTTAATATATGTAAGTTTGTAGGGTTCAGTTTTAAAGTTCTTGCTGAAAAATCTTTCAGATAATATGTCATGAAACAATTCTTTCAGCCATGACATACTGACACGCAAAGAGCTCACCCAAAATACATGGTTTCCTTCCAGATGTGTATAACCTTAAAGGTCATGCTTAGACAGTGTTTTCTTTTTTGGAGAATTGCTTTCCCCTTCTTCGGAGTGAGGTAGCATTCCAGAAACAGGGCACATTGACTTCTTGTGGTTGCTGTGCGCCTGATTATTATGGATTCTTTATATCTGAAAAAGTGGGCTACAAAAGAGTGTCTTTAGATACTGTTAGACTGTGTTTTTCATAATCTTGGGAAGAGACAGCGTGTTGATATTTCATACTGTGTAGACGACTAAAAAGCCCTTTCATTTTCAGATGTTTGTGCAACTTTATAGGTGTGGGAACTTACAGGTGAACTGGGCCAACTTTTCACTTTGAACAGAAGGTCTACAAGGAAGTTTGGTGGCACAAGGAAGGCCAGGTCTCTTATTTGTCAGTGGAGAATAGTTCGAGGGTGCTTTGTCCAACACCCTCATCTCTGTGAACCAACCCTTAAGCCACCAGGGGTAAGTGACCTCACCTAGAGAGCTCACTGCCCGGGGCTCTTCAGGACCGAGCCTTCCCTGTGCACACTCCTAAGAAGAACCCTCTGGACTCCACTGAATCCCATGGAGTAAAGTGTGTAAAATGTAACCAGGACACAAAAGACACAAGTCCAAGTCAGTACCAAGTGAAGGAGAGCCGTGGTCTCTTCCACAATCATTTGACTGACTCTCTCTTTCTGTCTAGTTAGCATGGACATTTTCCCCCTGAGGATCTGTACTTTTTGGGGCACCTCTCTGAGAGTCATACTATTATGAAAACTCTTCTGCTGATTTGAGTTTGCAGAGTTTCTTGGAGGGGAACATCAGAGGAGCTCGCCACCTAGTTAACAGATGGCAGGTGACGTGTTCCCTTTCGTAGAGCAAACCTGGCCGTTTTGAGAATGTTGGCACCTAAACAATGTAACCTTTTAACACGGCTCGCAGACACCCCACTCACTGGGATTCTGTCTTTCCACAGAAAAGAAAAACTGGCTGGAGTGAGGCTATTGAACTGCACATAATAAAAATTTCCTGAATGCCTGCAGTATTTTAGGTACCTTGCCAGAGTCTAGGGATATTCAAGATATAAATTGAAGGTGTATAATCTACTGGGGGAGGAAGGCAAACAAGCAGAGGATTGAGTATATTTTGCGTGATAGATATAAAAGCGTGGAGCAAAGACGCCTGTTGCACACTTGTGAAATCAGAGGAAATTGTTTGGGGTGAATGTGAGATAAGTGGCCAAGCAAACAAAAGCAGTCCTGTTGCTCTGACAGAAGTTGTACCTAATCTGTATCATTTTTAAAATATTAGTCACCCCAAGTGGAAATCCCATCACCACTAACCCATCGCTCCTGTTTCCCTCTGTGCGGGTCTCTGGCCAGCGCTGGTCCACTTCCCCCTGCAGTCTGTGTGAATTCGCCTATCGTGGGCGCTCCTGCGGGCAGAAGTGTGCAGTGTGGGGCTTTTGGTGTCTGTCTTATTTCCAGACTCAGGTGTTTTCAAGGTTGCACTGTGACATTGCACGCATGTGTTTTGGCTTTTTCTGTTAGCCAAATAATATTCCGTTGTGTGGATAGACTGTGTTTTATTTGTCCATTTGTCTGTTGATGGCCGCACAGGTATTTCAAAATTCAGCTACTATGAATAATGGTTCTATGAGTATTTTTGACCAAGTATATATTGGAATAGCTATTTTCAGTGGTTGGGGGATATTTATATTTGCTGAGTATATGATAATCTTTTGTTCAACTTATTAAAGAACTCTCTTTTTATTTTTTAAATAAACTTTTAAAAAATAACTCCCAGGTTTCACATTTGCTAGTTCACAGGTGTTTTAGGGAGTTAGGAAAAGGTGTCAGGATCTATATTTTCACTTCTTCCGAGATTTAGTAATATCCTCTTAGATATGAAAATAGAAAAAATAGCAGGGATAAAGCGCCTTCCTGGCAAGCACGAGGTGGTGAGTTTGATCTCTAGTACAAAACAAACAAACAAACAAACAAACAAACAAACAAAAAACTAACTAAAAAAATTTACCAAAATTATAATCTGCAGTAGATTTTTAGGAAGGTCGTAGATCTAAAGGGCGTGGGGGTGTCTCCTGTCCCGTATCATCCCCTTTCACCAGGAGTAGTGGGGGAGGCCTGGCTGGCCGCTTCCTGGTGGACCTCTGCCAGCCAGCAGACAACGGAAAGAGACTGCCAGGTCATGGAGCTGGTTCGCCATGAGTTCCTCCTCATCAGGAAGAAATATACTGCACATTTTTAGATCTTTTTTTTTTTCAAGAAACACTGGAAATGCGAATTTTCATGCAATCTAACTTTTAAATCTTGGAAACTCATTACATTTAAAATAAAATAATAACTATTGTGTAGGCCAAGACAAACAAGTCTGGGCGTCCACTGATGACTTCTCTAACTTCCTCCATGTGGCGCTGCTTAGAGGGCTACACCAGCGGTGGACTCTGTGATTGTGGACACGTTTGTAATAAATACCTTGACCCAGGCATTGATCTAAGCATTTGCATGTAACGTGTTCTGTTAATTTAATTCTCATGCCAATTCAGTGAGCAATCTCACTGCCATTGTTCTTGTGGCACACTTTTCAAAGTATTTCAGTTACTTATTTTTCGAGCTGACCTTCTTGGTACATCAGAAGCTTCTTGCGAGTAACAACCATGTTCTATTTATAATTATGACCCCAGAACTAAGTCCTCTGCCGAATACAGATATTCTGCCAGTTTTGGTTAGCAGTGCATGCATTATATCTGTCCCTGCATACAATTCTAACGGTGGAAAAATCATTACTATTTAAGGTTTTCTATGTGCTTAAGACAGGGTCAGGCATTGGCCTGGGTATTACCCTGTGGTTGGCACAGTGTGCAGAAGTCTGCTACTTGGACTCTGGAAGCAGAGGTAGGCTGACAGGAGTCTTGCTCCCGCCAGCTATGATTTGTGTGATCTCAGTCACATGACACATCTCCATGTGCCACATTTTAATTATCCTCAGAACGGTGACCACGTTCACAGAATAGTTCTGTCTAACCCGTCCTAGCGATCACTCTGTGCTCTGTACTGTTGTAAGTATTTTGCAGGAATTGTTTTTCCTAATGGCACCCAGTTGTGGATTTTGTGGGGGCGTAATGGGGTCTATCAATAACCACTGGGCACAGTTATTATCATTATGCCCATTTTAGCAAATATGAAATTGAACTGCAGGGACTGGGGTATTGTTCGAGGTTCCATGGCCAGGAAGCTGCAGAAAGCGGGGCCGCTCTCAGTACTCGGTGCAAGGCTTTCTCCTCTGCCTGTCTCGCTGACTTGTTCTCCTGCCTCTTCTCCCCTCCAGTGAGGCGGTATCTACGTCAGCCCCAGAACCTGGTGAAAGTCAGCAGTCTCCCCCTTCTCCGTCCTGCTCTGGTGTTTGTGGGCCAAATTGGTACAAAATTGTGATCCTTTTCCTCTATCATTATCTTAAAGTGTACTTGAAGTCCTAGCAATAGATTTTTAGATGTAAACTGTTCCTTTTTCTCTTTCTCCTGCACCACACCCTAGTATAGGTGCTGGTATTAAAAAGAAAGAGAGAGAGCAAGCCTGTAACAAGTGAGATTCTAGAAGGGCATGGAACTGCGCTATAACTGATCGAGATTACATTTGTTCTCCTACCTGTGGATCGCTTACAGCTTTGGGGGATGGGCAGTACAAGAAGGAATGGGGACTCTGCTCAACCCCCTACCACAGCTCCATCCCAACACTTAGGTTTTCAAGAAATGCCCCTGAGTTTGGAGCCCTAGCTAGGTGCTCAGGTTAGGCTCACGTGCTGTTTCTGGGTCACTTAATTCGGCACAATGCAATCACAGGGCTTAACTATCACGGTCAGAAATGTAATCTCGATGAAGGCTGACTTTCTTTGAGCTGATTTAGGAACGCACATGTATGCTCTGATGGCTCACCGACTGAGTTTTTCAGCCTCTCTCCCCTTCCCTTGGTCTGCTTCAATCCCAGACATTTCCAAGTGAAATGTTACTATGTCCTGTTTAAAACTCTCCCTGCTGAGTTGGGCCTTCACTGGTGACTTGATCTTACTCGAGGGTTCCGCCCTGTTATCCTTGCCTTCTGCACCTCGAAGCCTGCAGAGACCACACTGGAAAAGTATCCCACGGAGCTCCTGGCATTCTCAGTGCCCCCACAGGTCCTATGCAGAGTAGGTCATCAAATGTATTTCACATGTTTTCAATGTAGTCCTGGACAGCCACGTGTAAGAAATGAAGGAGCTTCTGAGAATGCTCTGATCAAGAGAATAGAGGAAGTTGTTTGGAGAAACTGTTAGAGGAGTTAATTACACACAGTTTGGCCCAGCAGAAATGAAAAGGAGAGTGAACGGCTCTCTGATATTATTTGAAGACAGTAAATGGCAAGGTAAAAAAATGTTTTACAGAATACAGTGAAAGCTATTAAGAGAGATGAGAAAGAACTGAGTATGGGAATATTTAAATGAAGCATGTAGGAGCTCTTTTAAAATAAAATTTATGAAGTTAGGAAGTAGTCTTTGCAGTTAGAAGTGGAACCCTTTCTTTAGAGAAATAAAAATAAGCATAGAAATATATACTAATAAGTTTCAATCATAATCTTTATCAGACGATTTACAGGATGTTTTTCTAGTGTTTACTACTTTCTTATTTGAGCAACCCTTTCACTCCAAGAAGGACTCATTCTGTCACTAAATGTTTCCATCATGTGGAAAACCCTGTGTTGACCTGTCTGAGATAGATCTAGGGTACCATCACTGAAACAATCTCATTGTGCTGGTGCATTTTGAGAGGAATGCAGCTTGTGACATTTCCATGTTCTTGTTTCAGTTTCCTTTTTCTGTGGTGTTGTTCTAGGTTCACAGGAAAGCGGTGTTGAAGTATTACTAACCCATCTGTTTCGGTCAGTTGCTCATTGCTGGAACACAGTGCCTGACACTCATAACCTAGAGGAGGAGAGGTTTCTTTTGACTCAAGGTTGCAGCCCACACTTGGCTGAGTCCAACCCAGGAATAGACAGACAGAGAGGCACAGCAGTCCAGAGTCTGCTCAAGTGGCAGCGGCCAGGAAGCAGACAGCAAGGGGAGGCAACGGGGTGAGAGACACACGTGCCCAGGTTCTGTCCTCAGTGACCTGCCACTTCTGACCATGCCTCCCTTCCCAACGGCGCACTCAGTCCTGAGCTCACCGGTGGGTAAACCTACTGAGGAGTACAGCACCCCACGATCCAATTGCCTGCTAAAACTCCTGCCTGAGTGAGAGAGCCTTTGGGGAATAGTCTTTACGTTGTTTTTATTTTAATGTAATACAAATATATAAGGAAAATATAAAAAAGCACTCTTCTATGAAAAACTAAAACACAGCTTCATAACAAAATAATTAGAGAATAACAATGGTTATTACACTGTATATTGTAAAAGAATAACCAAAATATCCTTGGTGTAAACTGTTGCATCCCCTCCAAATACTCGTGTGCACCTTGTTATGTGAAATGTATTTATTCCATCTCTAAGAGTTGCCCGAGTTTTAATAGTTCCAGCACTGCTGAAAATATCCAAGTCCAAAGTCTCCAATCCTTGCTGTAAACTGTTGCATCTCCTCCAAACACTCGTGTGCAAACTCTTAAGTGTGAGCTCCCATAAAAATAAAAGAATGTTAAATGCTGCTGAGATTCAATAGTGCAGGGTAAACATTTCCATTCCTAATGGGGAGAGTGGAGGATAGAAGGGAATGGGGGCAAAGCAAGATGAAACTCCAAAAGGCGATGTCAAATCCTGCAGTTCCATGTCCAACATCTGGGCAAGTCGTTGTGAGCTGTGAACTTCAGAGGGCTTAGGCGAATCTGCCCTTGCAGCTCTGCTGATATTTGCTCTCCTGGTCTCTCTCAGGGAGGCTTTGTTCACTGCCTGCAGCTTACCTCCGAAGATATTTCATGTTCCTGGCTTCTGCGATGTCGTAGGGTCTTCACTGCAATTGTAACTCTACAGTCCCTGCTTCATGCACCATCCCTCAGGGGCACACTGCTAAGCCTCCAAGGCCAGTGGTGGCAAACCTACAACACATGAGCCACACAGGCGTCTGTCACATTGCAAATGCTGTCCCAGGCCCCCTTCTGAAATCTGGGTGGAAGCCTCTGTGATCCAAGAACTCACGCATTCACTTTTGCATTCTTGAGCCTGGGAAGGGAATCTTGCTGATTTCTAAGGTAACCTCAAGGCATCTTCGCTATTTTCCTGATGCAAAGTAGTTGGCTTCGAAATTCTTTTAGTAACCAGCCTCTCTCCTCTGTTCTAAATTTGTGGGGCTTTCTTTCTGGGGAAGCTGAAAACTTTTAAAAATGGAGATTTTCCTCCTATTTCTTGTGTGAAACTAGTTAAAAGCAGTGAGCAGTACCCATACCACCCTGAATATTGGGTTGCCTTGAAATCTTCTCTGCCAGATTAATTAGCTCACCACCCTTACTCTCAATCTATTGCAGCCTCAGTCCACGAGTAAAATGTATTTCAATTATGGCACAGTGTAGTAATTATTGTTATTCTCTGATTATTTTGTTAAGAAACATTTTTTTTTAATAGAAGACTAGTGCTTTTTCATATGTTCTTTATTAGGGTATACAGACTCTGCCAAACTGTAAGTCACATGGTCTTGAGTTCAATGCTCAGTAGAATCCTTGTTCCCAGCTGACGCCTCCTGAGGCTGGCCTTTGCTGACCGCATTTCTAACATCATTTCTAGTAGAGCTCTGAGTTCTGACCAGCATCTCCCATCAAGCTCAGTTTACAGAATTCTAAGGCTTCTCTAGCTGGCATCTTAAATCTTTCTAAACACCTTCTGCAAACCAATTTCAAAGGGTTAAAGCACTCAGTTTGGTAGTCATGACTCCATTCCTGATACCAAAAATCTCACTTTTTGGGGGGAGGGGGCTGGAACATCCACAGCTCAAAGTTCAAAAGCTGTGTTTTTGCTTAGAGTTCATGGCCAGTCAGCTCCAAGGCAAAAATGGGAAGGCAGAGGGGCCTGGCAGGTGGAAAGCTGCTCATGTTACGTGGCCGGTGAGCTGAGGGCAATGGGAGGAGCTAGCAAGGTAGATACAGCCTTTCACGTCATGCTTCCAGCGACCACACTTCATCTGCCAACAGCACACTCAGTGGCTGAACTGGCCAGTGGACAAACCCACTGGTGAGACATGCACCCTGCGAGCCAGCCACCTTTGCAAAGCCTTGCCTTTGGGGGGACGTTCTCAATCTGAACCATAACACAAGGCCCCCAGATTCTAAGAGATTAACAATAGTCCATTCCTGTAGTATACCATGTGGAAAAAATAGCATGAAATACAGTTATTACTTTTAGAAAACCAACCACTCCTGAGGATAGTAATATTTTTGGTAAGAGAAGACATTGGAATTGAAATTTGAACTTATTACTTGAAATTACTGTTTTGGGGGAAACAAAAACAAAAGGAAGCTTGATAAGAGAGGTAAAATTCAAAATATAATTATTGTAAGTATTAAGGAGGATGTTAATGTTTAGGCTCTATTGCCACGGGAGCTTTAGCTTATAATAAAAATGATGGAAAGTCTATGCCTAGTGGGAAACACAGGAATGTGCCCCCAGGGGTCCCCCGCTGCTAGTAGGAAGGACCTATTTTAGAGGCAACATTGATGCGTTCACTGTGTAATAGGTGCACTCTGTTTAGCTTTCTTATCCTTTATTAGAGCATAACAAGTTCTTAAAGGACAAAGCGGCCTCCCGTGATGCATTGGGTTCCAGTACAGACTTTCTAATAGTCCTTCTCTCTTACTTAGTCTTCCTGGCTCCATGTTATTGCCCACTCTGCCGGGCTTTCTCTGTGATCTTCTCCTCCATGTACGGAATTTAATTTTGAATGTACTAATTCCTTGTGCATCCTCTGAAAAATTCGTGTTTAGTTTTTAAGGGGTAAGGATTCTTTTGGTAGTGTAGATTGAGATTAGTTTGCATCAAGTAGGTGTCTTTTGTGTTTTCTTAACTCTTAATTAGATTCAAAAAATTCAGCGGTGAACGACAGTAACAGGAGCATCAAAATAGCACAAAGCCACAGAAAACAAAGGTTGCAGCCTTAGAAAACCATGAGAACAGCAAGGAAGATGGGAAGACAAAACTAAAAACACCAATCCAGAAGGCCAAATAATTAGACAGCAGCCAAGTCTAATTAGAATCAATAAATATATAAAATAAATGAATAAAAGTAAAATATCCTTTTGTGTGCTTGAAAGAACAACTGGGATAGGGCAAGGAGAAAAGAAGGGAAAAGATATTATATATATATGTGTGTGTGTGTGTGTGTGTGTGTGTGTGTGCACGTGCGTGTGTGTGTGCACGCGCGCGTGTGTGTATACAAAATAGATAATTATACTACTAATCTCTGTCAGTTCTTCAAAAAAGAACAGTTGTGCTTTCATTGTTTGATCATTTTTTGTACTTAAATCTTATAATCTGAATAACTACGTTGAAAATAACCATATGCAATATATTAACTAGTGTTAATGTCCTAATATTTTGTTTTGAAATCCTGTATCATTTTTATTCTTTTTGTTGTTTTTTGTTTTTAAAATAAAAAAATTTTTAAAATAAAAATTGATAAAACAATAAAATATCTAAAAATCAAAGGTGGATTAAAAAACCCTCCTAAAATATCTGGAAAAGAAAGATAATCTGCCTTCAGTGAGCAATATTTAGGGGAAGAACAATTTACAGAGCAGATATTTCAACAGTAATGATTAAAATAGAAAACAGTATTTATAAAGTGATGATAGAAAATAGTTTTCAACAAAAATTATGTGCTTACTGAAATAGTCTTTTAGAAAGACAGTTTTCTGGCAAAAGATGAAAAAGAAAAAGAAGGAGAAGGACGAGGAAGTGGAGGAGGAGGAGGAAGAGGAAAGAAAGAAAGAATGAAATGAAGGACGTACAAAGCAACCAGAAAACAAACTGGCAGCCCAAGTCCCTATGTGGCAGTAACTACCTTGAATGTGAGTGGATTAAATTCTCCAATAAAAGAAACAAATAGGCTGAGTGGATCATAAAGATAAGATCCAGCTGAGTGTTGCCAGAGTTTGCTATGGATAACACACATGAACTGAGGTGAAGAGATGTAAGAAGGTGTTCCATGCCAATGTCGAAAAGTAGAGTAGCTTGTATCATATAAGATATTCAGTCTAAAGCTGTGAAGGACAAGGAGAGACATTAGAGAATTAATTAGTTTGCCAAGAAGACACAACAACTGAAGGTATATATGCGTGAAGCATCAGGACATCTAACTATCTAAAGCAGTTACTAACTGACTGAAGGGAGAGATGGACTGAAAAAGCGAAACAGTCGGGGACCTCTCCGTGCCACGCCCTGCAGTGGAAGACAATCTAGACAGGACACCAGTAAAGAAGCACTGAATTTGGAACACAATTCAGAACAAGTGGGCTTTACGACAGATACAAAGCATTCTGTTTAATAACAGCTGAATGTATTCTTTAGAACAGATCATACATTGTGCTACAAAGCATATGTGAGCCAGTTTCAGAGGACTGAAGTCATATGGAGTATCTTTTTGGATCATCGTGGTTAAAATAAAAATAACTGGAGAAATCGTGGAAAATACACAAATATGTACACGTTATACAACAGGTCCCTTAGTAGCATTATTTTTACCAAGTTATGGAAATAACCTAATTGCCCATTAATAAATGAATAAATAAGGAAAGTGAAAGATGCACAAATAAACACACACGTGCATGTGTGCACATACACACACGTACAGACTATTGTGTTTGTGTACACACACATACACACACACACACACAGACTATTGAACTACTACCTAGCCTTTAAAAATATACTGGTCCTCTCATGTGTGACAACATGGGTGAACCTGGAGTACATTATGCTAAGTGAAATAAGCCAGACACAAAAAGAAAATGTCGCAGGGTAGCACTCATCCTGGGATCTAGTAAATGTGAGCTTGTAGAAGTGGAGAGGAGAATGGTGACTTCCAGAAGCTGAGATGAAGGAAAGGAAGGAAATAGGAGGAGCTATTCATCAAAAGATGAGAAGTTTCAGAGGAGGCTTTTAGATCCATCGCCTGGTGAGGTGACTAAAGTCAATAGCAAACATTACATGGTTCAGAAAAATAGTGTATTTCAAATACCTCACCATAAAATAATAGGTATGTGAAGTCATGGGTGGGTAGCTTTATTTAGATACTACGTTGTTTATACGTATCAGATTATCACATAGGATAACATAGACTTATACAATTAGGATTTATCAATCAAGCAATAATAAAAATTTAAAAAATCATCAAGGCTTTGTTGACACTCTTCTCTTGGGTATTAAGCCCCACTAGCCTTTGTGAATCTAACACAGGTGATATTCCATATTTATTAATTTATTACTAAATAATAATGGATTTTGAGACTCCAAAGCTACTTGACTGTCCAGAACCCACTCACTCCTGGGGTTGCTATGAGATCAAATAAGATCCCTGTAAGAAAAACCCACATTCGTACACCCAGTGTGGGCAAGATTCAAGAAACAATAATCTGTTCGGACTTTATCTGGAAATCAGATAAGGACTTAGAGATGTCAAGAGGGATCCAGGTCCCACTGGCATCATGAGCCACAACCTTCTCTGTGCTTGGGTGACGAGGAGTCAGCTGCTGAGTGACAAGATGTGGTGAACAGAAAAGGGAGATCTGGGAGTCCTGGCTTTGGGCAGTTGCTAGTGTAAACTCTTACTCCGTGTGACAGGTGCTGTGCATAAAGATCCCAACCTTTGCTTCGCCATGGCAACATTCTACATGGGAGTGAGAACCATGTGTGTAGCTACAAATACTCAAGATTTTAAAAAATGCTACTTCTCCTGCAGTAACACCGGGTGCTTATTCCACTAGTCATCTATTCAGATGTCTATGCCTGAGCCTGGGGCGTCTCCTTTCTTTCCATGGGCAGGCACCTTGCTGGTGTACCTAAGCCAAGGTGCGTATCCAGCTGTGGGTCTGAAGTGAAGTAATGTTTAAGCAGGGCAAGGTCTGGATGAGTTTCACTGCTTCTCCAGATTTTCACTGCTTGGTTTCTTTCTTGACAGCAGACCCTCTTGTCCCAGGCCAAGTCCAAGTGCATGGGCTGTGACATCAAGAAACACAGGTTCGAGTGCTGCTTCTGTCATTTTCTAGTCATAGGACCTTTGGTCAAGTGCATAAGTGGTTTCTGCATCATTTATTCAGTTTCAAGCAAAGATATCAGTCTCTGCTGCACAGAAACTGTGCTGGAAAATGCTTAGAACATGCACAGTCAGTGTGCCTTGGGATTCATGGCAGTCATCAGCATTATACTGTTACCGCTTAATTATCTTCCGGAAATGAAATTCCTTCAGTGTAGTGTTCATGGGTGAAATGTGCTTGAAGTGTAGCTTCTATGATTGAAATCCTGGGATAGAGACACCAGTGAGGAAGGCAGAAGTGGAGGTTTCCCCTTCTGGAGCTCAGAATCTAGTGGGAAATAAAAACATCAGACAGTTATTGGGAAGTCATTGTGATTCAGTGTGACCCTTACCCTACATGTCTGCCCTATGTAGCAGCCACAAATTCTCTCCAAAGAAAGTAAAGAGCTATCAATCATAACAGATTTCAAGGAAATCCATCGATACCAAACAGCAATCCAACAAACCAGATTCAACTAAGATCAGTCATGGTATAATAGTGTAAGTTATACAGGGTTTCAGATTAAGTTAATAGGAAATTAAAGATGATTACCATACTATATCCTGCTATTTTTGGGATAGCTGTGTGTGCCCTCAAATCTAGTACAAGAAGATAAACTGGAACAGAATATAATCCATAAAACAGAGCAGTGTGAGTAATGTGGGTTTTAAATCCTGATACACTATTAAAAATATCCTCTGCCTTCTTTTTTTAGACTGTTCCTCCCCTTTCACTCCCACAGGGTGCACTGTGTATTTTGGGTCCCTCCAACTCCCTCATTTTTTAGATTGGGGGTCGAGGGGCCACCTGCTATTTACTTAAGTGGTTCTAAAACTTTCTCACCCCTGAACCTGATCTCAAGTTGTATTCCTTTACCTACAAAGTCTCAAGGTTTTTCTTCGTTATAGCTAAGTAGTTCTCTATTGCACAGAAGTATACTGTCTTTCCAACCTATCTGCAGGTGCTGGTGGAGTTGCCCCTATTTCTCTCTGGTTCCCTGTCACATAATGATAGCTAGTGAAGATCCCTGATTGTCTTGCTTTGAAATTTATGTCTCTTACATTGCTTTCTTATGTTCTATTTTGTTCTGTTGTGTTGTGTTCAATTTTACCCTCTTTTAAAAAAAAAATGTAAAGATCTTTTTAAAAAGTAGCCCAAAGGCTCCCTCCAGTCCTTTGCCGCCTGCCTCATCATAGGCTTTGCTGCTTTGTGCCTGGGATCCGCCACTGCCTGCTGGTTAGTGTCTGTGCCTGTGGAACCTTCTCCCTGTCTCTCTTCCTGCTCGGTCACATTAAGTTTCAGTAAACTCTGCCTTCGGCTCATCACTGCCCTGTTCAGGAACTCTAAACAGCTTGCTTGTTCCCCTCCCAGCAAATCCAAAGCTATCAGCGAGCTCACAGGATGGCCCATCACGTGTCCCCACCCTCGCTGTGTGGTCACACTGTGTGCTTCCCTTAGAGCAGAGCCCCCTCTGTGCATCCTGGAGCCAATGAGTCTCCTTCCGGTCACTGTGATCCTGGACGTGGCTAAGCTGTGAGTGCTGGAGATGTGGGAGGTGTGTGGTAGCTGTTTTACACAGTTAGTTTCTAATTCTGACAGCAATCGAGACTTCTTAGATGAGATTATCTTGAGTTGCACAGAAAGAAAAGGAGCCTGAGAAGAGAAGAGTAAGGTCATGGAATCCAGGACCCAGACTGCTTTCCTATGATTCCTTTCACTCTGCCTCTGCGTTCTGCTGCTCCTTTGACCCCAAATGTCTTTCTCCTCATTCTACTGACCCGCGACCTGAAATTCTCTAAAACCTAAGCTCTTGTGCAAGTTTTGCCTCTAGGAAACTCTTCACTCTTCCTGTCTCTGCTGTTTTCCTTTATCTTTGACCTAAAATACTACCCATCAGCGCACCTGTACCTTTGCATTGTGTGCTGTTATTTAACCTGTGCCAGTCCAGTTTCCTTCCAATGCCCCTTCGTAGGTGCTGAAAGGGCAGGCCCTGTGGATCCTCCATCCCGCCTCAGGGGAGCCACAGAAGGTGCATCCCCTAATAGGCCAAGCTGCCACTTTTAACCTTTGAGCTTTCTCATTTCCTTGGATCCGAATGGGAAGCAGAAAAGAAGTTGAGTGAGCATTAATTCAATTTAAAAACATATGTAAGAGGTGTTTTATGAGGATATGGGAAACAGAGAGAGCACCGGTTAAATGAAAGAAAACAGGAAAACGAAGGTGAGACCTGTGTTCCTGGGAAAGGGCGAGAAAATACACTGCAGAATCCTGAAGTTTGGCTCCCCTTCCTTGCAGTCAGAGGTAAAAGCAGAAACCTCTGTCCATGAGATAAAAGCAAACCAATTGCTCATGAGCAGTAAATCTATTTTTAGTCTCAAGTCCAGACAGAAATTTCGCTCCGTGGAGTCTCATTAAGGAGAAATTGGGTAAAGTAGTGAAAAATACCCTGCCCAATCTCATTACAGCACTTACCATAAAGAATGTCATAGCAATCTTGCTTATAATGACTTGCAGTCTAGCCAGTAAGATATCATAGCAACAAAATGAAATATGTAAGAGCAATTTCTTAGATGGGAATCAGGGCAAACATTGTGGGTTAGACCCCTGCACACTTATCTAGTAGAGGGACCAAAGGAAGGCTCTGGTCCAGGTCACTCTTCCAGGGTCGAGGGGCTCAGAAGCAGGTCTGTGTGTGTGGCGGGGGGGGAGGGGGGGAGCTGGCTACATGAATAAAATGGGATCAGATATGTCAATCTCAGCTTTTTCAGATATCTGGTGGTCTTTTTATTCTACCAGAGAATTTGCTGGGCTTAATAGAAACTCAAACCAGACTGAAAGGGATCCTTCCTGATGGGAACTATGCAGGGCCATAGCAAATTGGGTTGAGATTCTGCATCCAGTTCTTGTTTCAGCTAGGAACAAAAGTAGTGGTCAAAAAACTGAAGGTCACACAGTGTCATTTGCAGAGAGTTCACAGGGTAGAAATTATGGGTACTGGATGATTAGTGTGATGGATTTTGAGGTGCACAGGGCTACACCAAGTGTTAGGATTAGTGAGGATGGATCTGAAAGATGGCAATGACAGGTTTTGTTCTAACTGCTGAGGAGTGGTCCCCAGTGTGGGGGACAGAATCACCCAGGAATGGTTGTCAGCAGGCACACTCTTGAGGTCCACCCAGGACCAACTGTGTCAGTGTCTTTACCATATGTCTTTGACAACTGCATTTCTAGCAAACTCCCCAATTGATTCTCCTACAGGCTAAGATTTGAGCATCACTAAGTTAGCCATCAACTGGGCTGACCCTGCAGGCTCCAGACAGAAGTATTCAACTGCTCCTAACCTAACTCGGAGCTATCTTTTAGTGAGACTTAGAGGATTAGACATCATTAAATTTTTTATGAAACCCAGAATGATGAAGGAGGTTGGAACAAGTCACTGAATTAAAAGGAGATTTTTATGAGACAAGTGCAGATGGAGAAATTTAGTTCTCTTGATAACAGGAGAAGGAACAAATTTAATGAAGGGGCAGTTTTAATATGAGCTAGCAAGCACATCCTGCCATTTACCTTCCCACAAAGCAACTCTAGGGGTATTTTGGGAAAAGGGGGAACTAGAGTGTCACAACATGCAGCTAGGGAAATAATACCTTGGCCATGGAGGAAAACAGGAAGATAGGCTGGTGTTACAAACTGAACGGCCGGGCCTCAGACTCCAGAATGCCCTCCTGCTTCCGGGACCATTGTGCCAGCATGAGTCTAAAGACTCAGTGCACGCAACACACATTTCCCTTGGTCTTGACAGGTTGTAGGGAATCCTGTCAATTTTTGTTTTTTTAGACTCAAAAATAGGTGTTTTGACTGCAGGTTTATGTAGCTGTCTTCGATGAGGAAATGCTCAACCCACACTGCTACCTGTTGTGTTGTTTTGTTTGTTTTAATGATATTAACTAAAGAAAGAAAGGATTGGGAAACCAGGCTTGAATCAAAGGAATCCAACAACTTCAGTAATGAAATGCTACACAGGCTTTTGCAGTAGGAAATCTATGCAATCCTACTGCTAATGCTATTTTCACTATAGGGGTTCATTGAGCCTATTTTATCAGCTCAGCGGGGTTCCATGCCTCTATCCTATAAGAAGAAAATCAAGGTAATGAAAAACCCTCAGGTTTATGGGGTATTTTATTAAAAGCATGTTGCTTTGGTCTCAGATACTAGTTGCAGCACCACACAAGCAGAAAATGCCACAACAGCTCCTAAGGGAAAATCATTGCTTCGTGCAAATTTAAAATTCCTCAAAGTTCACGCAAGGCAATGTGATGTTAGTATTGTGCATCTTTGCTACCTGAGATTTTCATGAAGGAGCTTGCAGATGCAGTAGAAGAAACTTCAGCTGAGCTGTGGTGTTGCCTGTCCAGGGCTGTTTTCCAAACCATCCCTCACCTCCCTGGTCTCTCACCCTCATACTAGTTCCCTAGCTCATTAAACTACAGGATTCTAATTAGTGTGCTACTGTGATCTGCCCAGTGGGATTTTACTTATTATTCCTGTTAATAATCACATTTTACTTTTTATAAACTAATTCTCTCGTATGTCAGTGATATTTTCACACTTGACTTTTAGTTTCTGAAAATCTTAACCCAATGGGTTTTTTTCATTTTTGTTTTGCAAACACTACTGTTGGTTCCATCTCATGAGCATTTCATTCTCAGCTCATCTCCATCCTGATTCTTGCAGAATGTTAAGGTTCCTGCTAAGTTCTGGGACTGTTAACTCTACCACAGCATGCCATCGAGTAGAGGAGATAGACTTGGGAGGAGAGAACACCACGACCATGTGACGCAGATGATAGCAGAGCTGTGTGAAGAGAGAAGTGAAATGGAGAGAGCAGATCTTTGATTTGGGTCTTAAAGGATTGTGTGAGCATTCATCAGATCTGAGAAGAAATTCATTTATGCCAGGGAAAGTGGCCTGCAATTTCGAGGGAACAGAGCTGTGGATGAGCAGTATTTGGATTACTTGGAGACTAGATAGTCATTCTGTGTCCATGATGTCAGAGTCAAAGGGCTAAGAGTGAAGCCAGGACCTGGGTTCGGTTGGGGAAGCCTTTGTGCTCTGCACAGGTGGGTTTAGACTTTATCCTGTGTGCGCTGATAGGGTGACAGGACTCTGAGAAGCATCTTGGAAAGATTACTATAGCAGGAGTGAATAAAATAATTTGGAATTGGGAGATTGGTTAAGGTTTGTAGCAATATTTCTAAGATACTGGGAAGGAACTGCAACTTGGGTAGAGTCCCTCTGCTTGGAAAGTTATTGCCAGGAGAGATTCAGTGAGCTTGTGTTCGGCCATTAGAGACAGAGGAGAGAAGAGAGAGAACACAGAGAGTCGGGGAGTTAGCTGGGTACCTGTCACCTCAGACAAGCCAAGTGTGAGGGAAGAAGTGAGTTCAGTTTGACAGTGATGCACGTCTCTGGGAGTCCCGGAGATGTCCAGTGTTTAGATGAAGTGGCCAGGAACTCTGGAGGAAAGTCTGGGTGGGGACGTGGATTTGGGAGACTTGGGACTTAGAGAGGTGCAGCCCAAGTCACAGCGTACAAAGCTATTCATATGAACTGTTTTGTAGCTCCCACATTTGCAGATTCTGCTGAGCTGCTAATCCCTAAGTATTCTTCCATCCGCGGCTGCTGTGGCAGCCTCTGTACTTGTGTTTCTGTACTTTTTAGTTCTAAATGAAGTAGAAACCTGTTGCTGCATCTCTATTCAGAGTTATCCTGTTGAGTATTCAGCAAGGGG
The DNA here is from genome assembly GCF_034190915.1 of Cavia porcellus. Classification (NCBI taxonomy): domain Eukaryota; kingdom Metazoa; phylum Chordata; class Mammalia; order Rodentia; family Caviidae; genus Cavia; species Cavia porcellus. Next base: position 162,632,823 of record NW_026947484.1, on the reverse strand, counting down.
AAATCAAGTGGACAGAATTTGGACTCTGGTGCTTTGTACTCATTGGAACTTTTCTTCCCTTTTGCCAGGAGCAGTATCATTTCATCCCGTCTGCCTTGTAAATTAGATTTGGCTGTGTGACGCACAGCATTTCGCTGTTACAGTGGGAGTGGACAGACTGCATTGTCTCCAAGGATAAACCGTGACAGTCAACTCACTGTTTACTGCAGCCTCTGGCCCTGCCACTGCAGTCTTGGAGATAGGACCCCCACCTTCTCAGCCAGGGTCTCCAAGTCCCTCCAGCGAGCAGAGAGCCCCTAGGCCTCTTGTCAGACTGTTTGAGTGAGAAGTAGAATTTACTTCTTTCAGCCTCCAAGATTGTTACTGCTCTTCTCAAAGTCAATCTGATTGGGAAGAGATAACCTTCTGGGCCAAGTCCTGGCTCAGTGACTAATTAATTAATAGGTAGCAAGTTACATATCTTTTTGAGCCCGTGTTTTGTCATTTGGGGTGGAAATTATGGTATTTAATCTGAAAGAGCCTCTGTAAGCAATGCTGACACCAGGTACACAGTGCCTGGGAAGTAGTGGGCATTTGCTATGCTGCAGCCTCCATGCAGCCTGTTAGGTAGCTGCTCATTTTTAATGTACTGAGTTTGTAATGTGTTCTGATGGCTGCTCCTCTCAGATTTGTATTGTACTCAGGCATCTTAGACATGTTGTCTAATTATCTTAGCAATTTCTAATAAAGGGAAAGAAGACCAAAGACAGGATCAAGGGATCATGACGACATAGATGATCTCGCAAATCATGGATTGTCATTCTGTGGAGTTGCACACATAATTTACCCCGTCCTTAGCTGAAGTGTTCATCTTGTCCTTCATAAGACAGAGCTTTTTAAAGAGCTGCCAGGAACTTAGCCAATCACCTTGCAGAGACAGAAGGTGAGAGAATCGCGAAGGGTTCCTGCAAACCAGGTGTTCAGTGATGTTTGCCTCTTTTCTCAGACAAGCTTGTTGCTCTGTGTGCTCTGGAATGCACAAATAATTTCCCAGCCTTCTCTTTGCTTCCAGTGGAATCCTAAACCAAAATGCCCATCACTGCCGCCGCAGAGTTGATCTTCCACAATGGCTCTGAGTATCCGCTTAGACCATTTTCCTCATTTAAAACTTACCCACTTGATAGAGTTTATGAAAAACTTTATCCACTCAGATGTCAACTGTAAATCTAAATCTACTTAAGGGAAAATGCCTAAGACTATACTCCATTGATTTATATGGATGAAAAATTTAACGTTTAGAAAAAAGAACACAGGATAATAAGAAGTACATGTGATAAGTTCGATTTGAATTGGTTGTTACAGTGCAAGAGGTATGATTTTGTGATAAAGTGACCCCGGCTAACACAGAAATAACAGAACTAAAAATATATATTAGGATTAATAAATTAAATATACTTATTTTCTTTCTTTGTTTCTTTTTTGCTTGTTTCCTTTTCTTCTTCTCTGTCTCTTTTTTCCATTTTTCTGGGTTGAGTCTTCTGTGTTGTCCCCCAAAACAGATTCTCCTGACTCAGTCTCCTGAGTAGCTGGGATCACAGGTATGCACCACTGTTCCCAACAAGACAAAATGTGTTTCTAGAATAAAGATGATTAATTTTAGAGCTAGGTTTGGTATAAAAGGAAATTTTGCTGTAATGATCTGGTCCAGCTACATAGCCTATTTTTCCCAGAGATGGTAAAATATTCCCAAGCTGGAAAAATTCTGAGGTTGGAAAAATATTTAAATTCCAAACAAGTTTAGATGAGTTTCTAAATACATCAATAATGTACCATGGAGGACAGGGCAGTAGACCTTGGAATATAAGCATGGCATTGATGTGGAACTTGGGGTGCCGCTGGGCCCCAAGCTGGAACTTACATTAGCTGGGTCAGAAGCTTGACAAGTTTAGTTACATTCTTTTGTTCTTGCAAGTCAAACATGTTCTTATAGTCCAGTTACTGAGAGGAACAAATAGCCACAGGTTCAGGAAACCTGTGGAGGACAAGGTCATATGCATATTCGTGTGTGCATCCATAACGGGAAATTACAATTAGGAAACATCTTGGCAGTTTTAGGAAAAAAGCCAGGCTCATCTTATGCTGTGTGGAAGGAAAGAGAGAAATGTCAGAAGTTAGGTGTAGCAATATTCAGTGACAGTGTGTTTTCTTTAAAATCTGTCCCTCTGTGGAGGAGACAGCAGCTGCCACCACACCACTTTCCCCAGGTAACCAAATTAATTGGGAGAAGGAAGAATATGTGCCCTGAAACCATGCTTTAACACGGTGTCTTGAGGTCCCTTCCCATCAGCCCTGAAACCCTCGGGTGCCTCCTGTCATCCCTGTCTGATGGCCTTCCAGCCATGACAGTGGAGAGATTTAACTGGCAATTAAAGAGGCATCCTAGGTTTCTTTTTTTAAAAAGTAACTGTAACTTCAAAATCTTATTTTCCTAGCATCTGTTCTGTTCAAGCCAAGCCTACTGTGGTGATTTTCATGGAGACAATTCAGTGGTTTCCTAGCAACCAAGTTTCCTGTGGTTTCCTTGGTTATATGCAATGACATAGCTCTTGTGGGCAACTTCAAAAGCACAGATAAAAGCCCTTCGAAAGAATGGGATTCTGGAAAATCCAGGTTACTGCTTGCTGAATGTCTCTAATGAAGAAATTTCTTCCCATGGGCTTTTTAACACTAATAAGTGATAATATGGAGTTTTTAAAGTGATTATGTGTTCTTTTCCATGGTCTCTCATATGTGTTTGATGCTAAAATTTTTCCTGAAGTTTGAATTATTTTTTCATATCTTTTAATTGACTAATATCCTTAGATATATCCAGCAGATTAAATTTAAATACTTCAAAAAAATAAATGACAGGTCATTTTTTAAGATTTAGCTGCTCAAGAATATGGTCCAGCAATAGTGAGTTGTTTTTACTAATAGATTATTACTGTTAACTCATTTCATTACTAATAGCTACAAAAAGTACTTAGGAATAAATTTAGCCTAGGAAGTGAAAAACTTGTGCATTGAAAACTACAAAACATTGGTGATAGTCTATGAAAACGACAGAAGCAAATGGAAAACATTCATGAATTGGAAGAATTAACATTGGTAAAATATCCTTACTCCCCAAAGAGGTCTACAGGCTCAGTACAATCTCTTTCAAATTTCCAGTGATATTTTTCACTGCTATGCATGAAGCCACCAGAGACCCTGCAAAGAAACTTTGGACAAAAGAACATGGCTGGAGGCATCATGCTACCTGACTTCAAAATATATGGTAAAACTACAGTATTGAAAACAGGAGGACAATGGAATGAAAATAGATATGTAGACCAGTGGAAAAAAAATGGACTTACCAAAGCCACATGATGGGAGACAAAGTTTCTGATGAGTTGTGTTGAGGCCACTGTGTTCTCTGCTGAATGGTGGCTCACCCTCATGCTGTAGGTGTGTTTTTTTCCTACTTTTTCTCGACCCAAACTTGCTCTGAAGACCCTATTTCTTTTCCTACTTTAAAAACTCTTCAATCATTAAAAGAATAATGAATTGTGTTGCAATAATCAACTGTTTGCCTACAGAAGAATTAAGTTTAGACAGTTAACCCACAGTATAAAACATTTCAACTGGAAATGAATTAAAGGCATCATCGTAAGACTTGACCTTGTACAACTGCTAAAAGGAAATATAGGAGAAATTTTCTATGATGTTGCTTGGTGTGATCGATTTTTATATGATTCCAAAATAGACAAATGGAATTTCATCAAACTGTACATCAAAAAGCAAGAAATAAGGGTAAACAAGCAACAAAATGGAAGAAAATATCTCAAACCATATATCCAAGAAGTCAATATTTAAGGAACTCAAAGAACTGAATAGCAAGAAAATAACCAACCCCATCTAAAAATGAGAAGAGGACCTACGTAGACATTTCTCAAAGGAAAGCATACAGATGACCAAAAGGTATATGAAAGGACTGCTTTACATTGCTACTCCATCAGAGATGTACAAATTAAAACCCCAATGAGATTTTACTTCAACTTGTTGCAATATCTGTTATCAAAGTGCAAGGTAAGTGTTGAAGACATTGTGGAGAAAAGGAAACCTTTTTACACTGTTGTCAGAAATGTACATTAGTGCAGCCATTGTGGAGAACCATACAGAGATTCCTCACAAAATTAACATTAAGACTAGCATAATTATTACTGACAATCCCATACTAGGTATCAAAAGGAAATGAAATCATTGGGTCAAAGAGTTGTCTGTACGCCCATGTCTATTGTGAGATTATTCATGATAGCTGTGATACAGAAGCAACCTAAGTGTCCACGCGTAGATGAATGCATAGGGAAAATATGGTACATACACAAAATGTTTAGCCTTGAAAAAGAAGAAAATTATGTCACTTGTGACTACATAGAGGAATCTGGAGAACATGATAGTAAGTTAAATAAGCCAGGCATAGAAAGATAAATATAGTACTGTATGATCTCACTCGTCTGTGGAATCTAAAATACTTGGATTCATTAGAAGTAGAAAGCAGAATGATCCTTACCAGTAGCTGGGAGGGGCTGAGGAAATGTTGGTCAAAGGATATAATTTGTAATTAGGTAGAAGAGGTGAGTTAGCCCGGTCAGGGAGTGCATGCCTGTAATCCCAGCACCAGGGAGGCTGGGTGGGAGGATCACCCTGAGCTTGAGGCCAGCCTGGGCTACGCAGTGAGTCTACGGGCCTATCTACATAGTAAGACCTTGTCTAAAAAAAAAAAAAAAAGAGTTAAAAATCTGTTGCACAACATGGTGATTGTAGTTAACAAAAATGTACTACTGTAGCATTGAAAATTGCAAAGGGGCTAGGTTTTTAGTCTCATCACAAAAAATGAGCTACTATGTGAGATGATGTGTATGTTCATTATTTGACTTTGCCAAGATGTCCTAAAACAACATGTTGTACAAGGTACATATACATATATTATTTATGTTTGCCAATTAAAAGTTTTAAAAATAGCTGTTAATTTATATTTACTAACAGGTTTCTAGTATCTATATGACCAATATTAATTAACTACTGTTACAATCTTTCCTTCAAAGTTTAATTCTGAATAAAGACTATATTAGGCTACTGCCTAATATTACTAATATTACTATATTCTCTACCTATATATGTAAAAGCCATAAAATATCAAAAGAAGGAAATACAAGCTTGCACAATTAAAAGTGGAGTGGATGGTGTGGAATACTCATCTTTGCATCTTCAAAGCCTGGCATAGAATGTAGCTTGTGATAGATATGGAAGACTGAATTAATGAATGAGCAAAGATTAATAGCTTCTTTGGTTTTGCCAGTGGAAAGGAAAATTGAGGGGAGGATCACCAAGCTAAGAAAAAAAAAATTTCTGAAAATAGAAAACTATGAATTCTACACATAAAAATTTTATTATTTGAGTCAAACTATATTCCTTTGCATATTATTCATTTTTCTATTCAGATGTTTATTATGGCCCTCCCAGACAGGTACTAATTACTCAGAGTACAGAGACGAACACCTGACTCAGGAAAGGTCACATTAATCTCCTCCATCTGGATCAACAAAGGCTAAAACAAAGAGTTCAGCATCAAAATTGACCCCCCCCAAATCCTGTGATATGAGGATGGCTGGAGCATGTGCTGCCTATTCCAAACTGTACATCCCAGAGTACCAAGGCCACTACTCAGAGTACAAAGAGGAATGAAATTCAGTATTGCTCCTGCTTCAAGAAAGTAACATGACAACCTTATAATTACAGTTCTATAAAGCTGAATGCATTGTTCTGTGAGTTTAACAACGACACCTTTTCTTTGTTGGTGGTGAGGTCCCCAGGGATGTTTTCTCAGAGGAAGTAACAATTGAGCTGAGAGAAGGGTTGGGCAGTCATGGCTGGGAGAAAGTTGGGTGGGGGTGGGGAACAGTGCAGGCAGGAGGATGAGCATCTTCAAAGAGACTTCAGGGGAATCCAGAAAACTCCGGAGAGCCAGGGCCGTGGAGAGCTGAGCAAGCACAAAACAAAAAGAACCCAGTCTAGAACGATCACTTATATGAGGGGTTGATCAGTTGACTACACTGACTGTTTAGGGGAAAAAATGAAAACCTGGTGCATAATCACATTTCAACATTTACAGTACAAACTGAGTATCCCTTATCTGAAAAGCTTGGGGCCAAAGGTGCTTTGGACTTTACAGTTTTTATAATTTTGCATAAACATAATGAAGTATCTTGAGGATGAACCCAAGTGTCAGTGCAAAATCCATTTTTGTTTCACAGACAGTTTACACACATAGCCTGAAGGTAATTTCATACAATATTTTTGGTGCATCTCTGTTTAGTTTGTGACCCATCTGTCACCTGAGCTCAGTGGAAATTTTCTACTTGTGGGGTCATGTGGGTACTCAAAAATTTTGGATTTTGGAGCTTGTCACATTTTGGCTTTTCTGATGAAAGATTCTTGACCTGTATTAAATGTGTTTACAAACCATCTATGATATTGATTTGAGATGAAAATTCAATTTCAAAGGTACTGAGATAGTTGGGCACCTATAGAGTAGGGCTTGTGCCACAAAGCGGGCACTTGGACAGAATATCCTAGCAGATTAGGGTTCCACCACAGAGAAATGAAAGGTGGGCTTACAGCATCAGTTGTCCCAGCAGGAGACTGGAAGTCTAAAATTCAGAGCCAGGAAGAGACTTGGTCACGGGGAGGAGGAGAAAGGAGAGTTTATTGAAGATGGTCATATAGAAGATACTCTGTAAACATCATTCAATTCTAAACAGCTCATGACAGCTCACGCTTCTTCTTTTGTTAATATTATGAAACTGAGGAATATTTAATATAAATAGTATATGTGAAACCAGAGAGGCTGGAATTAGAATCTGTAACATTCATGGGTTCTATAGCCATGTTTTCTTCTCAGGGTAATATATCATATTTCCATTCTTCTCTGTTGCAGTTTAGATCAAAGAGTCTTGATATCAAGATGCTTTTTGTCTAGTGGCTGCCCATGCGAGAAGCACAGGTTTTTAAAATCTTTTTTCTGATGTTCTGAAAATGGGCAACTGTAAGCCTAATTTCAGGTTTAATAGAACCATTTTATGCATTTTAAAGAACTGTATTCAAGCACCCTTTTCATTACATGCTTAACAATTTCCTTTGAACTTGACGTACTTGGAATTGACATAATCATTTCGGTCTTAAGAGGAGCAGAAGCAGAGTCGTTCACACTTGTACCCCTCATAACAGTGTCAACCACTGAGAACTAAAGGGCACGAAGAGTCCATTTGGGCTCAGAAGTTCACTCATTTCTTAATGTTTTTCACTCAATGTTTTCACTTAATGTTTTACAGAAACTTTTCTGTATTTCAGGCACAGTTCTGAGGAGTGTGGATATTGTACTGAACAAAATCCTTGACGTTATGGAAAAAAAACACACATAATGCGACAGAGTATAATTCATGATCAAGGAGTTAGAAAAGATGTGACATAAAATAAATAGGTGACAGCACTAATGTGGCCAAAGACTTTCCAAGGAAATGAGGCCAGATCAGAGACCCCAGGGGAGCTGAGGGCTGTCCGTATAGGGAGGACAACTCAAGGCCGAGGAAACCGAATGTGCCAAGACTGAGATTTGTGAGAAGTTGGGAAGGTTGCAGGATTGGCTGCATGGAAGATCTTATGAAAACTCAGCGGTGCACAGTGTTTGAAGCTAATAAGCTGAGTTCATACTCACCGTGTAGCAGATGTGCAAAGTGCTACCATTCCCCTAATAAGCCTTGCAGCTGCACTACATAGTACACTTAATAACTAACATTTATAGTGTCAGTTATCACACTAAGTGTTTAAATCATACTAATAGATAGTGCCCTCCCACATTTTACAGATATTGTTATGATCTCTGTTGTAAGATGGGGGGAATTGTGGCACATGGGATTAGGTAATTTCCACAAGGTAGCATAGCCCTTAAGCGGTGAAGTTACATAGTCTGACTAGAGATTTGCATGCAACCATCGTACACAAGATGGTGTGAAAGACCTGAGATTCAGTGGAGAAGTGCAGCTTCAAAGCCACACGCTTTGTAAATGCAGGTGGGTTTCAGCTCTCCCCTGCATGGCCTTAGAATTTGAGTGCTTAATCACTACCCTGTGCTCTGTAGCACCCTTGACCTCAGAGAACATTTGCTGTAAACTCGACTTCGGGAGGTAAGGGAGGTTTACTAGAATGTTCGTGAACCTTCTGAACTAGAAGAATCTTGGTTTTGATTGGGTTCTCTTCTTTCTAGTGCGCAATCTTGAGCAGGTTAATTAACTTTTCTAACTAAGCCCTACTTTGCTCTCTGTAAAATTTGGACATTCGCACTTGCCAAACTATGTGGTTAAAAAAGGAAACAGATGACGTGAAATGTCTTTAACAGCACAAATATAGGTGAGGCATTGATAGACCTGTGGAATGCTCTATAATGTTCTGGAGAGGAAACCATGTTTCCTCTGTCACATGGCCAATAGGACAATAGCCAAGAAATAAATCAGATTTCTTGATTACTGTGTTTCTCACACTAAACCATGCAAAGGACTTTGTAGTGACAAGATTCATTCGAAGACAACCTGCCAGTTTCTCTGTGTGACTCTTGTTATATTTAGCTCAGAATCTGTGATATGACTTCCTATATAACTGAATTGCTTAATTTTGATTTTAGACGATTCCACTCCATGTGTGCATGTTACTGGGGACCTTTAAAATTTGTTTTATTTTGAGAAAGGGCCTTGCTAAGTTACTAAGTTAGCTAGATAAGGCAGGAACTCACAGTCCTCTATCTCCACCTCCTAGAGTGCTGGGTTTAGAGTTGTGGGCTACCACACTAGGCTGGGTCATGTTACTTCAGCTTTATGTAAAGCATCATGGATTTCTGTATAACATAATGTGCATCCTTCCTGCTTTCCCTATCATATTATAAAATCCTCAGGCTGGTTTCTTTATATGTTGGATTCTGTATCCTTAAGGTTTTCCTTCGAGTGTCCATGGAAAGGTTTTCATGTTAGCAATCTTGCAAGTCAGCTACTGTGACTCTTTTCCAAATCTGCTTTGTGGACAGGACAGATACTTCATGGGCAATAAACTGCACCAATTTTAAGTGCAGGGGCTTGATACATTTTTGCAAATGAATCCAGTTATGAAACCATGGCCATAGTGGTGAAAAGGACTCTTCAGTGTGAAATGCCAGCCAGCAGTCTCTGTGCTCCTCACTAAGTCATGGTGTAATTATAAAAAGCACCTGGATTTCAAAGTCTTAGAAGGAAAAAAATTTAAACATTTCCTAATAATTTATGTTTTATAAATTGACAATATTCTGATGCATTACATAAAACATCATTACTAAAATTTTGCCATTTGCCATTCTGTAGAGATTCAGTAACTTGTGCTCTTGTTGTGGGTGGTATCTCCAAATGAATATCCCCTAGTTTGTTTATTTGTCTCACCACTGGTAGGTATTTGATTGTCTTTCAGTTTTGACTATTTTTAGTTAACTAGCATGAACATGGTTTGCTTCCTATTGGATAAGCATCCGAAGAGAGTGGGTGGCATGGGAAATGTACATCCAGTGCTGGAGCCCAGCTGTTTTCCCAGCTGCTTTAACAACCTAACTAGCAGTGGCCAGGATTTAGTGGCTCCATGTTTTTATACACTTGTTAGTGGGGTCATCTAAGTTAATTTCAGCCACTCAAGTGGACACCTGTGTTTCCTCACTGAGTAGTTTTACTTTGTGCTTTCCATGTGCCTATGATTTTGAGCATGTGTTCATGTGCTTATTAGACATTCATATTTCTTCATGCAAGTTCTTTGCCAGTGTTTTCCACGTAGTCTGCTGCATCCAAAGATCAAAGGGTTCTGACTTTTTGTCTTTTGAGTTTACAACATTTTCTTCTGTGGTATTTAACCTGCTGGCAATAGAATACATTGTGTTTTTTAATTTTAGCTATTACAGTCTTTGCCTCTGAATTTCCAGGTGGCTCTTATGCTTGAAATACTTGTTTCTTTCCTATATTCTTTTCTTGAAGACATGAGAAATACTTGTGGTAGTTTTTACAGATACCTACTTAGAAATTCTATCACATCTGTTATTTCTGGGTCTGTTTTTATTTGTTGATTTTTTTTTGTTTTTGCTTATTGGTCTTATTTTCTTATCTTTTTATTAATTGCATCACATTTGTAGATTTTGGGTTGTTTGCAACTGGAGTTCACTGTATGTTTTAAAAACAACTGATAGACATTGGTTTTGGATAGTTGAGCTACTTGAAATCAGTTTGGTTCTCCAATAGCTTGCGTTTAAATGCTGTTTGAGCAAGTCCATAGTTAACGGTCAGAGCTAACTAACCTTTCCCGTTATAGTGAGAAGAACAAGCTGGGATTCTTGTTGGTGTTCTGTGTCATCTCTTGGGCTTGTGGAACCATAACTGTGCTTAGTTCTACACGAATGCTGAGAACCGTTCGTGGTGAGGTTCCTTCTTCAGCCGTGGGTAGTTTCTTCTATATAACTGCACATCGGTGTTCAGCCAGACTCCAAGGGACCCCTGAGAGGACCCCATGGCTCATCTTTAGGATTCTGACCTGCATGTTTTAGCCCCCTTAAACTGTCATCTCTTTCCTAATTCAGCAAGGAGCCAGAGTCTATTGGCTTCACCCTCTTTGGACAATAACCTAGCAACCGCCTTTGGATTGTACCCTGGGCATTGACTGAATGTGTCCGGTTCCGTTACCTTATTTCAGGAAGCATAGTTGATTGTTCCTCTGATTTTTTGCAGTTCTCCAGTTATTTCAGGTGGAAGGATTAATCCACTTATATATCATGGCTGGAAGCATTAATTGTGAAATAAAATAGCTTTGAAATACACACATGTGCATACACAGATTGAGTTTTGAGTTTCTCTTTTTCATCAGCAGTTCAAGATATCAGCCCTACCAGGGGTTCTTCAGGAAATCTGTCTTAAATTATGCTTTCTGGGTTCCAAGAAAAACTAAACCAAGAGTGTTAACATTCAAGAAGGGAATTCTACATATTATAATGAATAGGTCCGTTTCTAAATTTTCAAGAACTTGTTTCTGTATCAAATTAGAGCATTAAAAAGTATGTTTAATTGGAACACTTTCATTTAACTATCCATAAATGTCTTCTTGTCGCTTTATTTCCAATTGTGCTTTTAGCTTTCATTAAGACTGTATCAAAGCATGTTGCGTCTTGTAAATCACACACACACACACACACACACACACACACACACACACACACACATGCACACAAACCTGGACACCAGGAAAATAGAATCCCTATAATACATCTTCTATCACTTCCTCTGTCAAAATCTGATTTTCAGAACTCTTGTTCCTGGGTTGGTGAAAGACTTAAAAAATTTGAAATAATGAATTAATGGATAGCATTTAATAGATTTTTGTTAAGTTTGATTCTGACTTTAACTTTATAATTCAGATACCTTTTTCATTATGCTTTTTATATTTATTTTAATTAAAGAGTGTTGTAGTCAAGAGTTGCAAGGAGAACAATTATATATAGGACATAGAATTTATAGTATTATTTTTTGATGGTCACCCGAGTTAAACATAAGAAAGCGTGGAAATCTGTCCACAACATTAAAGACCTAGAAAATCCAGCTAAGAGCCTGGATCCCACAGCAATGTCCTGCATGAGTCCAGATGAAGGCCTAGAGCCCATGACAGTGACTCAGGCCAGTCTGTTTTACAGATCTGCACTGGGAAGGTCAAAGGTCGGTGGTGGAAGCTAGAACGTCTATGCCAGCAGGGTGAAGGAGCTGTGCCAGTAGGTTGAGAGTTTTCACTGGAGCCAAGAAGCAATGCTCAAAATAAGGACCAGGGCTACCCTGAAAGTACAACAGCCATCCTCAGTGACATGGAGGTCCTGGGCTTGCTAGGGTTTCCCACAGTTGTGTTAGGGTTTGTGGAGAGCAGCTCCCAGACCATATTTGTGGGGAGAGTATTCTGGAGGTAGAGTTTGATCACCCTTCCACCCCAGAAAAACATGGCGCTAAGTCAAAATACCTAAAATCTTTGCTATTACCTCGGTACAGCTAGTAAGACTGAGATTTTCAGTTTTTTCCTTTGATTTTCAATAATTAATTTGAATAGGTGTCAGTTTTATGTGCTGAGATCTTTTAGAGATTTTTTATTTGTTTTTCAGAAAAAGGTTTGTGCATTAAGCTCTACTTTGAACGTGGGATTTTCCCATTGAATATTCAGAGAAGATAAATGTGTCTGTCTGTTTCTGATTTGAAATGTTATGAAAATTTAGCCAGTCTCAGACAGACCAAATTCTTTAAATCATAAATCATCTTTCCAGCAGTACGTGTAAAATACTGGGATTAATTTTACTATGACTGAACTGATCAAGTGAGCAATTATTGCTTCACTCAGCATCTTTGAAATGCTTCAGAGTCACTCATACAAAGCCTCATTCCAGATTAGAATGAGCACAGTTGATTGGTGTCCAGGACTGGTCAGGGTGGCTGAAACTGGGATGCAGGTCACACTTCCATCACAGTAAACATTTATAGTGGTGACGGTGAAACCTGTGACATTTTGCCTAATGCAAAGTGTTGACTTTCAATATTACAAACGAATGGTTAAGGAATAATATAGACTCTAGGTCATGGGCCAGAATACCAATACTATGTATAATTCAAATCCTAGGCTCCCAAGATATAAATCTCAAGAAAAACATTGGATGTAAGATCCCAGGAGTTCTGAATTTCTCCTTGTCGATAATACAGGTGGAGACAGAATTGTGGCAAGGCGATCTTGAAGATCAAGAACCTCATTAAAGTGACCTTGATAAGTTTTAAAAAAATCTAATGTGAAATTCCTTAAATAAAATTTTATTTAATTCAAAAATAGTTACTCATACACTTTTTGACTTATGAGAAAATATCCAGGGTTATTCTCAGCTCCTAATGGGTGGCTTCTGCTAAAATTCCTTCAAAATATTGTTGACATTTTAACTTGATTTCAACATTTAATTAATAATATAAAATAAAACAAATGAATATCTTTTATTATTAGGAAAAAAACCCAGAAATATAAGTCCTGCTCTGGATCACTGAGATCTGCTTCTTCAATCTGCTGACAAACACATGGAACCCTTTTTCTCAAACCCAAACACTTTCAATATGTGAAGCTAATGATGCTGGAGTTGAAATCGGAAACCCCCTGTCCAGTTTATTCACAAATTACAGCTGTTTGATTCCAAATGCTTTACTCTATCATGCCTTAACTGCCATTTCAATAGTAAAAGTTTCCTTCTAGACAATACAGCATAGTATATTTTTCAGCAAATGAATTATTTCAAAAGAAAGATCTTATGGTTCTTTAGGAAAATAATACATGCTATAACCTATACATTAAAGCTTATCACTAATAATAAGTACCACTTCTGTTCCCTAGGAGCTTTTGCCTTAGTGATAGGACTGGGTATTAAACATATTTCTAACTTGTTGATTTTGTCAACAACTGACTTGTACCGTGAAAGAATCACCATGACTCTTCACCTGAAGGTTAAAAGGCGTTGTTCGCATGCTGAGGGTAATAAAGACAAATCCTGGCTTTCATAGGTCTTTCCATATGGACTCATCTGCGTGTGTACTCAAACCCGAGACAGCGCAGTGATGAACGTGTGTCTCCCAAGGCTCAGAACGTGATATCATTCGTTCTTTTTCCTGGCATCAGATTCTTCTTCTCTGGCTTCCTCTTTTGTGTTTTAAACCTCTGATATGGGGCCAGCATGTCTGCCATTGGAAAATGGCCCTAGAATTCTTGATTTCTTGGATGTATTTATGGTGATGCAGTAGACATTAATTTTGCATGACAAAGCTCTAGAAGGAAGATGGTTTTTCCTAGTGAGGCTCATAGCACCTTTCTACCCTGCACATAGCTTTCAGTATGATGCTAAATTCACAGAAAAATAAGCAAATAAATTCTAGTCACATAACACAATATGATCTATGTCCATGGCATGGAATTGGTATGATGACCACTACGTGCAAAGAATTAGCTGTAGCTATTTGCCCTCTGTGTGATCTGTGAGAATATTTTGGGCTTCCCCATGGTCTCTGAGTGAAATTCAGTGTTTACTGCAAAACCTGTTTACATTAAGCTCCATTAGTTTCTGGGAAATACAAAGTGATAGGCCACCGTGAATACAGAAAAACGTACCAACCACACACAAATTAAGATTGAGAGGCAGTCTTCATTATTTTTAGGATGTCCCTGAAATTAAAAAAAATAATAAATTCAGGTTATTGATATTCACTTATTTTCTCCTATTTATTAGGGATTATGATGTAGCTTAAAAATTGTTTTGATTTTTGCACTTAGAAAAGTTTTCAGCTGATCGTATAATTAAGAAAAGAGCAAAAAGTATCTATCTTCCCACGAACCTTTTTATGGTAAACCCAGCATGATGACTGCAAAGAGATTTTATTTATTAGCCTCCTTACATCAGGAAGTGATACATTTTCATGCAGAAGTATTTATTTTGAGGCAGACAACCTACTTATTTCTTAGCATTTTTCCCTGTAGGAGCTTTCACAATCCTGCCTTTTATGAGACAGATGAAGCAAGACCTTCTAATGACAAACTGGCCATTGTAGAAGGCAAAGCCATTCTCAGCTTGTGGGTGAAGGCGATCAATCTCAGCTGTGTAAGCGGCAACCTGAGACAGAAACAGATGTCTTGCAGCCCTTACTGCTGTGAAAGGAGCATTAGCGTAAAACACCTGCAACAAATCTCTGTGCATAGGGCGAAATCTGAGTTAAGAAATTGCACGTGGATTTTTAAAGCAAGATGTACATTTATTTTCACATTATTTTACATGGGCTGAATTGTATTTATTTATAGTGTCCAGGATGTTTTAGAATATATGCTTCTTCTATCTCAGACACCTAACATTTTTCTGTGGAGAGAACATTTAAGGTCCAGTCTCTTGGCAATTTTCAAATATACAGTGAATTGTCATTAACAGTAGTTACCTTGTCATGTAATATATTTCCTGGTCTTTTTGCTCCTGTCTAGTGAAATTCTGTATTCTGGGACCCACATCGCTCCAGTTCCTCCTCCCCCTGCATTCCAGTACTCAGGCCCTGGTCACCATAATTCTATTCTCTGCTTTTATCAGCTTGATTTTTAGATTCTACATATATGTAAGATCATCCAGTATTCGCCTTTCTGGGCCTTGCTTATTTCATTTGACATAATGCCTTATAAATCTGTCCATGTGGATTAAATATTTAAAGCAAATGGATTGAAGACTTGAGCATAAAGATTTGAAACTGTAAAACTACTTAAAGAAAACACAAGGGACATGCTTCCTGCTACTGGTCTGGGGAGAGACTCCAAAAACATGATCAACAAAAGCAAACCTAGAAGAAAAGGATTGCACCAAACTAAAAAGCGTACGCACAGTAAAGGAATCAATCAACGGAGTGAAAGAATACTGTGAAATGGGAGAAAACACCTACAAACCACGCATCCAACGAAGCATTAATATATAAAATGTACAAGAAAATCAAACACCTCAATGCAAGGAAACAACCGGATCTTTAAAAAAAAAATGGGTAAAAGACTGAAAGGACATTGCTCTAAAGAAGAATTATGAATGGCTGAAAGACAGAAAGATGCTCAGTACCGTCACGCATCAAGGAAATGCACATCCATCTGTCTCAATGCTTTTTATTGATAACGTCGTGGTGTTGATAGATGTGTGTGTTTACTGTCTATACCCAAACTACTCGGCTGCTACCTAGAAAACAGCCATAAATGAGGCTGACAACCGACTCATCAGACTAAAGACATGATTTGGTGTCATTTCCTAGTGAAATTAGCTTTGTAATCCTGGTTGTTTGCTGAACTTAAACCAAACCGGCACTTAGTTTGAAAGCCCCTTCCCCAAATCATCGACTGCACTCCGTTATTCTCTTCAGCGACTGTTGTTCTGCCCAGTGTCCTGAGGCCAGTGCTGATTCAGTCAGGCAGATGGAGAGGAAGTCTGATTAATGGAAATATGATACTAAAATATCCCATGCTAATCACTGTGCCTGCTCACTAGCAGATAAGGTAATTAATGCACTGTACTAAAGATGCAGAGTCTGTGACGTTCCGTTTCAGAATGTCCTGGCGAAGATCTAGATAGACCAACAGATGTCTTGGGAAATTTTAAAAATTCATTTTTTTGTTGTTGTTTCTTAGACTTTCTTCATCAAATTATATGCGAGAATGAAATAGGTGATTGGTGATGAGGAGACAATTCTGTGAGTGACTGTAGCAGCAGTTGTGGAGGTGAAGTTACAAGCCTGGGTGAGCAGTGCTTGGATTCTTTACCACAGGCTCTGTTAGTAGGGCATCAGGGGCTGAATCTGGGGACATCTTAAACTAATGCACAGGTGACACATTCATTTCTGTGCGATACACCTAGATTAGATGTTTTCTGATTCGTGTGCATGAAGAAAAACCAAGATGTTCACTGTTGACACTTTTCAATGGAAGTATTAGCATTGGTGTAAGTTTCCACCACTAGACCAAGGTTTGGGCACCATAGAAACCAGACTGTTCTGGAGAGAAGTTTGAGTGCCTTCATAAATACAGAAAGATGCCAGAGAACAACATCCTGATCTTTGTTTAGTTTCAGTAGAGAGAAGAAATGAATGAGCATTTGAGGGAATAAGTGATCCCCAAAGTGAAGGCAGTAACTTCTGGGACATTTCTGAGTACGAAGGCGGGACCTCCTCACACCTCATTGCTTCTAACCTAGGCAGCCTGAATTAATTGGGGAACATTGCAGGACCCATACCTGGCTTCTGGGACCCACCCCTAAAGAGACAGGAGAGGCCAGTGCCTCTAGACAGACTCTAGAAGCTGTATCTGCTACCAAACCAACTGGTCAATGTGATTGTGTGAAATGAAGCAAGAACCAATCGCCTGGTTCTTGGCATAAGTCAAAGAGGGTAGGAAAGCTTAATGGCTAAAGTCATAGACTCTGACGTCAAGCCGTCTATATTTACACGTTATTTACAAAATACCTGCTGGCTAAACGTGAGCACGTTAGCTTCTCTAAGGCTGGCGGGACGATAACAGTGTCTACCTCATGTGTTTGTTGGGAAAATACATGAGAGAGAATATACCCAAAGCAATTAAAGCAGCACCTAGTATGTTCTGAGCGCTCATTTAAATATCGTCTACTTAAACTACATCTACAACGCAGGAGAGTGACTCTGGCTACTGTCACTGCCACGGCTACATCTGTGGTCATCTTTCCTCTCTGGTTGGGAACTGACCAGATCCTCAGAGAGGTGTTAGGTCAGCAGGTTTGGGAGACTTGTAAGCTGATGAATCTGGCCAAATGGGGCAGGACTGGGCTTCCTTTGGAACACTTCTGAAGCAAATGTGAAAAAAAGTCATCTTGAGGGTTATCTGGATAAAACAAAGAATCTCCATCAAATTACTTACTTCTGGGCACAAGAAAAAATGATGTGATTTTAATCACAGTGCTCAGGCGCCCAAAATTCTTACTAATATGAGAAGATTTGTGCCCCACGATTAATCCATCAGAGCCTCAGATGATACAAATTTTGAAATAAGTGTGTAAATAGTTATTCTATGACTTTAGAAGAATTGACACTGTTTTATTTTGGTGGAATGCACATATATAACAAAAAGCTTTCCATTTTAACCATGCACAAACACACAGTTCAGTGCCATTAATTATAATTGCATTGCTGAATGATCATCACCACTATCTACCTCCAGAGCATTTTCATCTTCTCAAACTAAAACGCTCCACTTCATTTCACCGTGCTCTAAGTGCCTGCAGCCTCCACTCAGTTTCCTATTCTATGCATTTGACCACTCTGCAAACTTCACATAAGAGGACTCGTCTTATTCCTTATAAACATGACTGATTCCACTTAGCATGATGCCCTCAGGCTTTACCCATCTTGTCCTGTGTGTAGGAGTTTCACTGTTTATTTTTGAAAGTTGAGTAACAATCCATTGAGAAGTTTTCATTTCATTTATCTCTTCATCTGTTGGTGGGCGCTGGGTTGTTTCTACCTCCTGGCTTTTGTGAGTAGTGCTGCTATGCACATGGGTGTAACAGTAGTTATTTTTAAAGACTGTTACTTACTTTACACTTTCCATTAAAATAGACTTTCTGCCTGAATGGTTCAAATCAAAAGTATGAGTCAACTTTGTACTACTATAACAAAATACCTGAGATAACTAATTTAAAAAGAGGAAAGGTTTTAATTTGAATCCTGTTGTGGAGGTTTTAGCCCTTGGCTAGTTGATCTCATTACTTTTGGACCTGTGATGTGTCCATCCATCATGGGGCATGCACAGCACAGAGGTAGGGGGAAAGGGGAGGGCTTGGGGCCCTAAAGACTTACTCTTCCCTCTTAGGCTCCATCTCTTAAAAGTTATACTCCCCAGTCCCCCAGGAGCACCATAAGCTGGTGATCGAGCTTTCAACCTATGGGCTTTGGGGTGCACCAATATAACCATAGCATTTGGCTTTTCTTGTGTCTCATTTATTTGACATCGACCTGATATCTTACAACAGTGATTATTGAGATGAGCATGCGTCCATATCATCTGCCCAGAGTGTTGAGGTAAGCAGACCGCTGGGCCTGACTCCAGAGTCCGTGATGGATAAGCTCCTGGGTGGGACTTGAGAATTTGCACTTCTAATGATGGTGTGTTCTTGGCCCTGGGATCACATTTTGAGAAAAGTGCTTTACAACATTGTCTTGGTTCAAAAAATCTCTGATACTGGCTTTGTTGCTGGATTTGTCACTTCGAGCAAGCAACTTTCCTCCTAGTCCCCTATAAGCCAAGGTGGATACACTAATATATATGAACTCCAGTTTAAAAATGCTATAAATCTGAATATATATAATATAGAATTTTGGGGAGGACCCAAGGGTGCTCTCCGGTGAACAGAATTTGAGATTTACCAAGATGCTTGTTTATAAAAGGGTAGAAGGAGAATCCTGAATCATGGTTCAGTTGCCCAAGCTGTCACTGAGAGAGACATGAATCACTGTGCCGTGTCTCGGGTGGAGAGGAAGAGCACCCTAACCCTAATGATAACTAACCTTAACCCTAATCCTAAACTGCACGCAGTGAGTGGAGATGGCAATCTTGCCATCCATGACCCTTTCTCGAGGCTCATGGCGAGTCTCAGGAATGAGACCCCAGAACAGAGGCCCCCACCTTTCTGCACTTTCTCCCCATTGGCTGAAGGTAGGCCTAGAGAGCCCAGTGAGGCTGCTTAGGCAGGTGGGTCTTTCCCAGAATAAACAGAGTGCAAAGGGCAGCCAGAGCATGCTGAGGCCTGGCACAGGGGAAGCAGCTGGGAGACTTCCCATCTGCTAGGAAATGTACAACAGTGGTGTCCTTTAAACACAGTTAAATTTTTTCTGCTGCCCCCAGTGTGACTCAAAATCATGTTTCTTTGTTTTTCCAGCCCCAACTGAGTATAGTTGGTGGTGTCTAACAGATGTTCATCAGTCATATTTGTTAGAGTCTGGGCTTGTTTATGTTGCGAAAATGTTTGCAGGTGTGATCACACATGGACAGCTTAGAGAAGAAAGCCAGCATCCCTAGGTGGCTTTGTCTTTCACTTTGACCACGGACCATTGTGATCTCTCTGTGGTGGGTTGATTAGAAAGGCTCATACGTGTTTTTAAAAAAATTAAAAAAGAACAAAAATAATGAATTTCAAAACAACGTAATAGGAGAATAACAGTGGTTAGTATATTGCGTATAGTTGTCATCAAAGTAGTTGCTCAAATTACAAGATACAGACATGAAAATGGATCCATCAATGAAAACACAAATTCTTTTTGATGAACTAACAGAGATTAGTTGTATAATTATTTATCCTATGTATGATATGTATGTATCATATATATCTATATAAATACATATTATACATCTTTGCCCTTATTACTTGTATATGGTCTTTTCCCTTCTCTCTTTTCTCCTTCCCCTCGTCTCAGTTGTTTTTCCCTTTTGAGCAGTTTCTTCCCTTTCACTTTCATAATATCTATTGTACATTTTGGATCCTATTTACTCTTTGAATTTCTTATACCAGGGTGACAATATGATCTTTACACACACAAGTCTGATTTATTTCACTTATTAATAAGGTCACTAGTTACATCCATTTACCTACAAAAGCCTCAAGTTTATCCTTTTTATAGCCAAGTAATATTCCATTATATAAAAACACCACATCTTTTTTTTATCTATTCCTCAGTTGACAGGCATTTAGGTTGTTTCTAAGGTTTAGCTATTACGAACTGTGCTGCTGTAAACATGGGTGCACATATAATCTCTGTGGTATAATGTTTCTTCTGAAACGTTGGATCCAGAAGAGGAATAACTGGATCAAATGGGACCTCTGAACCTATTTTTTTTTTTTTTTGAGTAATCCCCACACTGACTTCCATAGTGGTTTTATCAGTCTACACTGCCACCAACAGTGAATAAAGGTTCCATTTTCCCCACCAGCATTTGTTATTGGCTGATTCCTTGATGTTAACCTTTCTGAGGTGAGATAGGATCCCAGTGTTGTTTTAATTTACATTTCTTGAATTACCAGTGATGTTGAACTTTTTATTTATTTGCCATTTGTCATACTTCTTTTGACCAGGCATTTTAAAATTTTGCTTGGTTATGTTTCATAGTAACAGAGAATATCAGCATTTACTATAATCATCATTTCCAATAATAAAACAACTTACAGATCACAACATCTTTGGCCAGACTAACCTCTTTCTAGTGTGCATTGATCACCTTTTCCTTGCTGAGACAAATGCCTGACACACTGTAAGGAAGAAAGGTTAATTCTGGCTCCTGGTTTCAGAAGGGTCAGGCCACGGCCAGCCAGCTGCAAGACAGAAATGGCACGGTGGAAGGAACATGATGGGAGAAAGTTTTTCAGACTATGGCAGCGAGGAAGCAAAGAGATAGAGCGAGAGCAAGAGCTGTAGCTCCAAAGGTTTGCTCCAGTGAGACTCCTACATCCTCACATACCTTTCAGCTATGAATTCATCCCTGCATGCAATAACCACTGAGGAGCACAGTGACCACCGTCCACCCACCTTCTCAAAGCTCCACTTCTGAACACATTTTAGGGGTAAACCGTAACAAATTAGACACAAATTAGTTTCTGAGGGTAAAGGAGTTCAGAGATTTGCCATTTTAGAATTTTTAAAATTATTTTTTATTTTAAAGATAGTAAAATACAACAAAACAAGACAGAACAAAGCCAATTAAAACAATGCAGCAGTCTACGGCCATACCACCCTGAACGCGCCCGATCTCGTCTGATCTCGGAAGCTAAGTAGGGTCGGGCCTGGTTAGTACTTGGATGGGAGACCGCCTGGGAATACCGGGTGCTGTAGGCTTTAAAAAAAAAAAAAAAAAAAAACAATGCAGCAAAGCTGGTACAGAACTTCAAAGCAGGATAGTAGGAAAGCAACAATAGCTACCATAGTATATCTTGTTGTCTTCACAATAGTTGTCCATTCCAGCAGGTATGGCAAGATGAAGCCAAAAACAGAACACAATAAAACCAATCAAAACAGGATGTTGAATAAAGCAAAATAATCAGAACAAAGCAAAAACAGTGAAAACAGTATTTGACTTCAAAGACAAGATAAAAGGAAATTCCCCTATGTTTTCTATATTATCTACTGCATGTTGGGATTTGTTGACTTACAGATGTGAAGCGTGTTGGATACTCCTGAGAGACGCTAGGACTGCTGGCCCCAGGCCTGCACAGCCAACCAAACAATACAAGCATTTAGTTGCTTTATGTACCTGAGTTGCTATCAGCTCGGCCTGTCCTTGGAACCAGTGGGTTGCTTGGAGGGGGTGGGGACAATGGATGGTGTTGGATAGGCTCCCAGGAGGCACTATCTGACTAGAGGAACCCGTGTGG
Source organism: Cavia porcellus (assembly GCF_034190915.1). Taxonomy (NCBI): domain Eukaryota; kingdom Metazoa; phylum Chordata; class Mammalia; order Rodentia; family Caviidae; genus Cavia; species Cavia porcellus. The sequence continues at coordinate 162,610,757 of NW_026947484.1, read as the reverse complement.
CTTGCACAGCTTACCAGGAAGGTAGGCTAGTTGATTTCTTGATTTCTTGGTTGGTCCCCAATGGGAGTCCCCCATGGGGGTCCCAGCATGACTCATTCTTTTTTTTTTTTTTTTTGTCTTTTTCGGTTTTTTATCGGTACCAGGAATCGAATTCACGACTGTCTGCTTGCAAGGCAGGCACTTATGCCACTGAGCTAAATCCCCAGCCCCTGCATGACTCATTCTTAGGACAAATCTAAAACAAACAAAATGACACGAAGCTCTAGATCCAAGTAGCCCAGGGGAGATCCTGGGAAGATTAAAAAAAAAAAAAACAACAAAAAACCTGTCCTTGAGTCATACTTAAAAGCTGAACTTGAGCTATGGGCCAGAGGACTCTTGCCTGAAAAGAAACCCAGTCCTTAAAAGGTAGAAATTTTCACTAGTTTTCCCTTGAATGTTTCAGTATTGCTTCCTTTTCTCATTTCAGAGCATTTTGTTGCAATTTATAAGTTTTTATTTAGAGAAATTATTTATGGAATGTCTAGCTGATCTCAGACGCTAATGAAGGTAGAATTAGATCATATTCCACTCATGTTATAAGAAAATTAGGAAATGTCCATTGAATTAATTACGTAACTGCATTAGTACAGATATACACGGGCAGGCACAGGTGAGCCTCTGACGTTGGAAGCTCACACTTAGTAGCAAGGTTTACTGCGAGCCAGACACTTTCCATGGGTTTTCTGTTAACTGACATATTCAAGATGACAGTGGTGGACAAGCCGACCAGGACACACCGAAGTCTGCAACACCTCTTGCCCTGCCACTGCCCAAGGGTTAGACACTGGTCTCCCTTTGTCTTTGCTGCTATGTGTTTCCGTCCTGTGCCTCCAGCACCCATGCATCCACGCCTTATCATTGTGAATCATTTTGACATGTCCTTGGGCTCCCAGGGCTGCATATCTATAAGTCAACAAATCCCCACCGAGGCTCTGTGGAGGAAGAAAAGAAACAGACTCAGAGAAATGAGACTTTTGCGGGATGCCAACCCCAAAACACTGCAGAGCAGAGCTTCCAACTGGGTCTTCCAGTTCAAATCCAGGGCTGCTACCTAAACTGAAGGACTGGACTGCATTTTTGTCTGTAGTGACTGTCACAGCCCCCCGGAAGTGGCCAGGTTTCCTTTTTTATTCCTTTTCTCCTTTGATGTTGAGTCTTTGTGAAACAATTGGGGTAGGCATTTAGAATTCGCAACCTCTGGAAGGTGTTTTCCCTGTGGATTTGCAGCAAGCCTGCGAATGGCTTCAAAAAAGGTTAATCTGTTTACCTAACCAGAACATTCTCTACTGCAGAGAAAAGCTAGGCATTGTACGCTGGGCTGCTCCAGATGTCCTAGGCTTTGAGCTGCTTTATTTGCATTTGGTATTTCAAAGCTGGTGATCAATTTACAATTACAAGTGTCATAAAAATTTCACTGTAACTAGCACTTGGTGAAGGAAAACATCAATTTACATTATCTTGCAGAGTTGGAAAATGTCTAAGTCATTTATAAAACAAAAATGGGTTTCATCAAGACGAGTGGTTCCGAAATTGCTATTGCTGCTCTACGTTGGAACCATTTTCTAATAACAGATCCTGTTATTTTCATGTGTTTTATATTCACTGTGCTCATCCGTAATAAGGTAATTCCAATCGTTGAATGATACAGCTGCTCCAAGAGAGTGAAGAGCACAAACACGAGGAAGAAAATGAAAGAGCTGATTACAGAATGTGCCTCGGGTGCCTGTCTCAGTGGCACTGGTAGCTTGATTTACAGCGAGCCTGATTCCACACGTAAGGTGTTTCTTACTCTCTGTGTCTCTTTTAAAATACAAAAAACGTGTTCCCTGCCTACACTGTCAACGAAGTTCTTACAAGTTGGAGAAGTTCCTGGAGATACCTTCACTCCTTTAAATATGAGAGAAGGAAGAAAAAGATAATAAATGTGTGTTGAAATACCGTTCGGAGAGTTCATCGATAAAAATAAACTTTCAGTTAGTTGGTGCATGAGCCAGGCTCTGTCCTGAGAACACTGTGTGCGGGAATTCATTTAATACTTGTGAGCACTTCCGCCACAGTGCACTGCAGTGGCCTTGACGCCTCCGCACCTCTAAAACTCACAGATTGAAAACCTAATCACCAGTGGGACGGAAGAAGGAACCGGAACTTTTGGAAAGTGATTAAATTGTGGTGGCAGAAATCTGGTAACGGGGAATAGAGCTGGGAAAGTCCCAGAGATTTTCCATGTCCTCTTCCACCATGGGAGCCACAGCAAAAGGCTGATCTGTAAACAAGAAAGCAGACCTCGGCAGGAAACACAGCCACCAGCACCTTGATTTTCATCTTGCAAACATCCAGAGCTGTAAGAAAAGCATTTGTGTTGTTTACAGGCCAATGACTGAGACCAGAGTGCTTTCCGGAGACAAGGAAACTAAGGTTTAGGGTGGTTCAGAGGTTGTTTTAGGTTCTACGGCCAGTGAGAGGTGGATAAAACTTCAACCAGGCAAGTACATTTTCAGATAAAAGTGAAATCCAAGAAAAGGCAGGCAGCACCAGTACTGGATTCCTAGTTTTATTATTTGCCTGATAAAAATAAAATAATTGGTGGGTAAATTACGTAACTCAAATGAAAAGCAACCTTGGGCTGAAAATCTCCTGAAAACAAAGGCTATGTCTTAACCATTTTTGGATCTCCTTGCATATAACAGCCCAAGAATTTTGCCTGGAATCAAAGTCTCTAAGATCAAGAGTGTGCAATCCAATCTACTTTTGAGATGTTTTGGTGTAAAACTTCTTCGGTCTGTTGAGTGATAGGACAGTGTTTCTTTCCTCAGTTTCGCTTCATTGTCTGATTGTGGAGCATAAATAAGCAGCATGAACACTGATGTTCACTGTGGGTGTTGCGATCAATACTGACTGATCAGTATCTGAACGTTAGTTCAAACTCCTGACAGCAATGATTTACCTTAGAGCCATGGTTCTCTTCTCTGACACACTTTTGGGTCAGTGAGGAAGTACTTAACACACATCACTGACCTCTTCCTACCACAGATCAAATTGATGTGAGTACCTGGAGTCATTCTGAACTTAGGATTTTTTTTTTAACAACTCTGTTGATCATGTGCTTCTCATACTGAGAATCACTCTTACAGAGCATATAACTACAAGGGGTTAGGTTACCCATGGAGCTGGCTGGCTGTCCAGCCAAGGTAATGTCCCATGGTGTTATTTTTGTGAATTCATCAAGTATTTAGGTAAACATTTTGCCTTCAGTCTTTCATATGAGTTAATCAGACCCTAGGAAATTCATGGCATCTTAATCAAATATAAGCTTGTCTGATATCAGGTATATTAGAATGCCTAAACTAATGAGATTTTCTATTAGGCACATCCACTGTCAGAAAATCTCTTCTTTATTAATTAGCTGGGAAGACAAATTTTTAAGGTTACTGTTTTGGCAGGCCAGAATCTGAGCAGGAAAAACAAATAGTGTTGGGGTACTTTGCTTAATCTTAGTAAAATACTCCTGCCTCAAATACTATTCATACTATGCTCTTTGTCCAAATTCTGATGTCTTATGGATTCAAGACTGTCTGGATGTTTTTCATCAGTGTTGCCAAATCTACTTCTTTGACTCCTACCTTCCTTTTTATGATTATGTACATAACCTTGCTTCATCCATGACGGTTTTTAGCACTGGTGTTACTGTGTTTCCACTGTGTGTTTAGACTACATTAGTTAACAGTTCTCAGACTCCTAACGCCTCGTGTATGAGAGATCACATGTGCAGGAGACAGACAGTCAGACGGAGGACGTCACAAGCATTAGAAGATGGTGACTTTGTGACCTCCTTTCCCACTGAGACGCTCAGCCAGGCTGATGTTCATTCCCATGGGCCCACCCAGATTTTCAGATTTGTAAATTTGCTCTTTCCATTTCTTTATTTCTGTCTTGGCATGTTTTTGGCTCTCTTCTCATGTCTAACAATTCTCCATTGTCTGTTTATATCTAGGGATGAATTCCTTAAAAAGCTTGTTTGGAGCTCTGTGTTCAAGGGTGGATCTGGTTTTAAGGTAATCAGGCAATGAGGGGCAGGATATTTGACGGGCTGCTTACTGCTGAGTTCCCCCTCCCCCGCCCCTCACCACACACATACACACACACACACACACACACACACACACACACACATACGCCACCTCTCAATAGTGCCAAGCTGAGAACAAATCCTTTAACAGATAGGCCTTGGGGGTGATTTCAGCTCTAAAGTACAGCGGGAAGTAATATACACAGAATTCACCTGGACATTTTCAGGTCCTCAAGGCTCTAACTGCTTTCTGATGCCTATCATCGCATCTGATATGGAGCTTTATACACAGTGATTGTCACTTTTCACTGATAACCTGAGAACATTGCTGGCAGCACTTTAATAGGTAAAATATCACTTCAGGAATTTATAGAGTCATTTAATTCTTCTTTGCTTCTCTGACATTTTTCTTTTGTATACATCACGATTGTTGAAGAAGAGGAGGAGTTACATGATAGGTACACATGAGGTGTTAATGCTTTCTCTCTCCCCACGCCAGATCCACAACTGTTATGTCCTGGGTGGGTTACAGTTGGTGGCATTTAAGATATGAGTAAGCAGACTTTGCTTGTCCTGTCTTTTCTTTCTTGTTTACTATTGCATAACTTCTTTTCTTTTGACTGGAATATTCATCCTGCCGCTTTTTTTTTTTTTTTTTTTTGGAGACTCCCTAAGTGCAGTTTTTCAATCAGCTCCCTCTTTGCTGAAGCCTCCCCGAGTCTGACAGGAAAGGCTAATTCTCTTTTCTACTGTGTCACCTTCTCATGTTTTTATACTGAACTTCTTCACTGCATAAGCAGCAAAACATTTCAGAGAGTCAAGGTGACATTTCCAAGATTGAACATCAGAAGAGCCTCCAGGAGTCTGGGCGCAGGACACACACCCTGCTGAGGGCCCTGCTGGGCTCTGGATCCTCTCAGTGTTTGGTTGAATTCCAAAGTAGTTGGAAGAGGTGTGTGTGTGTGTGTGTGTGTGTGTGTGTGTGTGTGTAAAAGTCAGGAGTCTGTTGTAGGAGGCTTGCTTTGAAGACCTCCGTACATGGAATCCCTGTATTTGCAGAATCTCAGCAGTGTATTTTCCATTGTGATTTCAGTCAGCTGTTTGGTGGCTTTTGGTAATTTAGTCCTATACAGGCAGGTGACTGGACACCTTAAGGATTTTGCCCTGAGATGGGACCCACAGAATGGCTATTTGTGCAGCTGGCTATATCACAGGCCAACAGTATGTCGCCAGAAAACAGGGAAGAAAATAATTCTTTCTGATGAGAAATAATGTTATCTCTAGCATTCTCTAAAACCAAAGCAGAAAAGCAAGAGCAGTAAAACCATGTCCCATGACCCTACCTCATAACCATTACTGCCCCAATTCCCAGTTCTCAGGCTTGGCACAAGCTTCAGCTGAATTTCTGCCTACCAGAGGGATGCTGAGTTGTGGATGCTGCCTTTGTTACGAGCTGAACTGTAATTTCTTGCAGACATTGAAGTTCTGTTCCTAGCACCTGTGAACATGACCTTGTCTGGAAAGAGGCATCTTCACAGATGATCAGGTTGAGGTCACAGCGTGGGCTCTATTCCAGTACGACTAGTGATTTTATAAACGAGGCACATTTGGACACAGAGACAGATTTGTACCCTACTAGTCAGCTCTTTGTCACTATAATGAAGTACCTGACACAGGGTACTTACGGAGAGAAGGGGTTTATTGAGTTCCAAGTGTGAGGTCCGAATGGTATTGTGCAGGCTTCCCCAAACCATCTACTAATGCTGCAGACCACCGTGATGGAATGCAAGTTGGAGCAAATAAGTGATAATGTCTTAAGCCAGGAGCAGAAAGAAAGGGAGAGAGAAAGCTTGCTCCATATATAGCAGCCCTCTTCTGAGAACTCCAGGGATTCTTGTGCAGTGCCACACTGATGGTTGCAAGATCTCTCCCTGGACTCCACCTCTTAAAAGCTGTTGCCTCCCAGACGTGCTTTCTAGGGACCAACCCTCCAATGTTTCTGGATGACACCACTGAACAACCACATCCCAACCCTAGCACACACAGAGGGAAGTCAGTGAGGTAGTGGAGTGCCATCTGTGAGCCAAGAAACTGCTGACATTACTGGAAGCTGAGGGAGAAACAGGCTGCAGATCCTTGAGCTCTCTGAGGGCAAGAGCCCTGCTTGATTTCAGACTGTGAGCTAATACATTTCTGTTTTGTCAGTTACCTTGTTCCTGGCCCTTTGTTACCACAGCATTAAGAAACAAATAAATCACTAATTGGCTTTCATCTCTGTGTCATTCCTTCAAGTCTCAGTTCTTTGTTTCCAAAAGAAGCAAAGAAGTTATCCTAGTTACTTTTTTTTCTTTGCTGAGACAAAATATCCAACACTGTAACCTAGGAAGGATTTAGCTCACAGTCTGTAGAGGTTTCAGTCCATAATTGACTGGCTCACAGGCAGAGTGACATGGCATAGGGGTGTCACAAAGGAGAAACAGTTCATGGAAGGCAGAAGGCAAGGCCAAAATCAGCCAGCAGCAAGCAACAGCAACAGCTCTTCTGTCTCTTGTATTCTTCCCAGGCTACACACCCTTAGCATGGGTAACACTTGTACTGAGGGTGGGTCTTCCTATTATCCACACCCATCTAAATCAATCAGTGGACTCCGCACACCCTTAATCCAAGCATCACACACTCTGGAGTCAGCCACGCCTGCAAAAGCACCACCTTTGACCATATGAGGCTTTGGGGCACTTCCAGACACAAGCCATAACTGAAGCAGACAACATGATCTACAGCTCTGACTTTACCAAGTCCTCCTCCAAGTTGACTGATGCCCTGGATGTACAGCTGAGCCTCTCCACCACTTGCTTTTTGATCTTTGGCCTACCAGTGACAGCAAACCTTTTAGAACTTTCAACAGTACAAACAGCCCCACTGTGCTATGTGTGCCATAGGCTTGCCATCACTGGCCTAGACCCAAGGTTTGGCTTGAGAGTAGCAGAGCCACCTCCCCTTTCTCATTTATCCTTCCCCCTCTAGACAGTAGTGATGACAAGAACTAGAGAAAAACCCACCATGTCTTACACAGATGTCACAAATCTCTGTTGCCATCCCGCCTGCCTCACCATGTCATGGGGGCCCATGGCCCGTGCTGGAGCCCCAGCCTGCATTTAGCACACAAATAGAATTTATTTGCCCATACAATGCTTTATTTAAAAAAAAAAAGCTAAAATTTCCTGGCATGATTTAAAAATTGCACGATTTCAAATTGAAACCCAGATTTCCTAGCAGAGTATGTTGGTGTCCAGCACAGTGACAGTGGGCTGTGTCCAGCTCATCTCCATGAGAGATGGTCACCACCTCACAAAGAGCTATGCATTCCAGCCTGGCACTGCCAGGGCCCCTGTATTCATCCTATACTGACCATGTTCTGGCTTTTCTCATTTCTGCGTTTGTGGATTTCCCCAGGGAATTGGATGTGGGGCCTCTGTAGGCATCATGGTAAAACCATTTATTTCCCTCCTGTTTGCTCTGGAGGAACAAACTTAGTTGGAGTCTGCCTCAGAAATCTCTACACTAGCACCTATGCCTGTGCCCAGTAATGATCAGGTGTTGTATGTTGTGGACATCAATCAGATACTTAGGTAAAATCTTCTTTTCCATTGTCTAAAATAAATCAATGTTTGAAATACCATGAGATCTGTAGACATAGATTGGGGCCGTGCACCTCAAGTTTGGGGTGAGGTTATGCGGAGGATGTGAGGCATCAAGCCTTGAAGTGGAAGATTCAAGAAGGAGGCAGATGTGTAAAAACGACTTCAGACAGGCACAGAGGAGAATTCAGAGAAAGGAAAGTGCAGGTCTGTGGGCAGGCTGGGAGGAGGGAGATAGCTGGGAGAGCATTAGCTGGGACACTTGGACATGGTAGGATTTGACTGATAGGAAGAAGAAGGAAGGTTTATTTGGGCAGGAATGGGGTAATTTGGAGAAATAGTGGGGGCAGCGGTGGGAAGGAAGGTGGCGAGGGTAACTTGGAGCTGCGGCTGTGGGAGGAGCCAGACCTCAGGGCTGTGGCTGTGCCAGGCCTAGACGCACTGGAAGAGCCTTGAAGGACTGTGCTAATGCCTCGCTGTGATAAGGAAGTTTGCATGGGGCTGCTGCTCTGCTCGGAAAGGCGGTGATGCTCTGGATTGCCTCTAGTTGAGTATGGAGGTGGAAACTCTCCCTTCTGTGTTTTCCCCCTCCCGTAGGCTGTAGGGGAATGGCCAGCGCAGGTCTGGGCAGGCGGCTGCAGAGTAGACCTGGAGCCGTCTTTGTCTGCCCTGCTCCTCCTCCCCGGCTTTTGGACACAAACCTGCCAGTGTTCTTCACTTTTATGAGTCTTCTCAGTAACTGTGGTTTCATTTTATGGTTGTTTGAGAGAACGAACTCGTCATTTTAAACTTGAACAAGACAAGTCTATACTCATGGTTTTTTCTACCTCCTTTCATCCTGGTTTTTTTCTCCCCCGTCTCCCTGGCTTGTCTGTCTCCCTAATCTCTCTCTTCCCTCTTCTTCCTCCTCCTCCTCTCCTTCCTCCCTGCCTTTACAAGATGACGCCGAGGTTCTGCGTCATGACCTCAGAATCACGAGACCTGGGTTACAGTCCTGGTGCTACTACTGATGACAGATCCTGAGAAAGATACTGAGGCCCTTAAGCTTTCGTGTTGTTTAAACATGCCAAATGAGATAATACTGATACATCGCTCACAGACCCATTGAGACTGCTTTTACACTGATACGTGCACAACACGTAGAACGCTGGCTGGACCATGGTGGGAATTCACCGTGTGAGCTGTGATTTTTATTGTTACTGTAGCTGCTTTGTTTTTCACACTCACCCTGAAAGAACATGGATTCTTTGCACACACACACACACACACACACACGGAGAGAATTAAAAGGTAACTGTTTCTTATTTTTTGAGATTTCTTTTGTCAACCTTTTTTTTTTTTTTTGTACCGGGAATCAAACTCATGACCTTGTGCTTCCCAGGCAGGCGCTTATGCCGCTTAACTAAATCCTTTAAAACTAAGATTTATTTTGATGTTGCAAAGATTTTTGTTATTATGGAACAACATATAGAATCCAAAAATTAAGGCATATAATAACTGAAATACAAAGGGTGATCAAAATAAGTGGTAGGTTTAAACCTAAGTAATTTACTGTATTAAAAGACACATCGTCATGAATCCCCCTTTAGATAATTCCCCTTCCGGCACCTTTATCCCAGCATCTTGACTCTTCTGAAGCAGCTCTCCAAGTGCTCTTTCCTGAGTGTCTTGACAAAGCATGATTTTAAAAAATGTGGTGAGTGGCTCTGTGGAGCAAAATGCAGCAGAAAGGCAAGTTTGTGAAACACGACACTGGCCTCACCCACCTCTGTCACTGGATCTGCACGGAGGCACTGCTGGGTCTTCCCCAGACTTGCAGTGCCCTGAAAAGTACAGTCCTGAAACAACTGCCCACTGCTGCAGCCCAGAGAGCACAGCAGGAGACCCTTGGGAGGAGCCCGCCAGAGCTGCTGCAGAAAGGGGCAGGAATGGTGGGGTGAGAGTGTCTGAAGGCAGCGGAGAATTTTGAGGGGGTTTGTGGAGCTGTGTATTTCACTACAAATACTTTTTAATGTTTTAAAACAGTCACCGTGTTGACTGCTCACACCTCATATGCTGCTGGATGCCGACTGATAAGTGGGTTAATTTCACGCTTAGCATCCAAAGGCGCTTTTGGAAGCACATACTGTACTGTAGATGTCTTTCATTTGGGGTTAAAGTGGCTGTGATGTGACATATTTTATGAGTACGAGGTCAGATGGTCTAGCGTTTTAGGGGAGCAGCTCAAGAGCTCTATGTTTTGATGATCTATATCCATTTTCTTTTCCTTTCTTGGTATCCAGCACATCGTACTTTGGCATTTGAAATTAACAAATACACTTTATTTGAAATGGGTGACACAATGAAATTCTAATTCTTTTTATGAGGACAGTGCTGATTTTGTGGTCATTGCTGTTGTTAATGCTGTTGTGGTTCTGAAGATGCGACCCAGAGCCTTGCATTGCCAGGCAAATGCTCTGCCCCCAGCTGCACCCCGAGGTGAGTATGACTTTACCAAGAGCAGACAGAGCAAACAGCTTAGGGCCGCTCTGAACGCCGGTGAGTGCAGTGTGTTGGACAACTGAGAACTGCTAGGCTGGGAATGGAAGGATGTGAGTGTCACATTCAGGGCCCCAGTTTGAGGGTTCACCCTTCAAGTACCTTTGCACCCCTGATCCCTTGGCTTCCTGAAGCCCTGGTCCCCTGGGCACTTTCAGATGTTTGCACAGCAGCCTCACCTTTGATCTGCGTGATAATGGGAGATAGGTGGGAGATTAGTTCCCCTCCCCGCAGCTCCCTGCTCCACCCTTCTTTCCTTCCTTCCTTTCTCCTGTTCCTTCCCTTTTCTTCCTTTTCCTTTTCTCCAAAGGCTTTGATGTCATTCTGTTTCTGTCAAACCAGGAAGTATTGCCATTAAATACACAGATACTTTTCACCCTCCTCACATCAATTAAATCAGTTCATCCTATGAAAGACTGGGGCAGTCTTTATATTACACTGTGAGCACCCCTAAACCAAGAACAGCGCACCCCTCAGAATATCAGGTCGCATTTACTCACATACATGAGACCAAGAGGAACTGACCTGTGCTGTGTTACGTAAAGATTCTCCCTGTTCTGTGTACTTCTCTGGGTTATTTCAGCACAGCAATGACGAAAACAAGATTAACTGATCCAAGAAAGGTACCATTTACACACAGTGGAGCGCGCTCTGCTGTAAAGGAGGGGTCCATTGTAGGAGCGTGGATCTGCCTTGAAACCATAATGTGAAGTGAAATAAATCAGACACACGAGCTTAAATAACATATACCACGAGGTAATTATGAAAGCTCTTTCAAAATATGAAACGCAAAGCAAATGCAAGGTATTGTTCTCCTCGGCTAGTTTTAAGAAAACTTCTCTGCTCTGAAATAGGTCTGCATGACACCACAAAGCAGTTAATTTTATTTTCTGAATTATGGATCCGTCTCTCGCAAGGTGCTGTGCTTAACAACGTCGGCTTGGGTAATGCAGTGGTTGCCAGGTATAAATGTAGTTCCGTGCTGACTTTTGCCTTAGCTTGAAAATGGAAAATGATCGTTTTATGTGGTGAGTTCTGAAGAGCTGACAGATTGACAGTGATATGAGACAAGATCTAATTTTATACCAGCGCAGCTCAGATAAAACAAAAGTTCTGGTGTTGGAAAGGACACGTGTACTTGCTCATGAAGCCAACACAGCTGGCCACCTTTAAGGTGCCTGGCACTCGTGTTTCCAGTGTCCGCGTGACTGTTAAAAGGACGGGATGCGCTGTTGAAAGGCACTCTGTGGATCGTCTAATCAGTTAATGTGATGGGGAACCTGAAAGTCAGGAGGGTGAGCGGACTCCTTGTGGCCACATGGCTTTCCAGGGCCTGAGCTGGACCCTCTGTATATTATTCCATTGTTTGTCTCTGATGATTGGAATTCCTCCAGGTTGGACGCTGAGGGCCAGTTCTGTACCTTACCAGTGTATTCTAGGCCATTCATCCATCAGAATATATTCAGTCTTCATCTGAGTCCTAGGGTCTTAGTCCATTTTCTATCGCTTTAACAGCGATTTATAGAGGTTAGAATTTATCTGGCCCATGGTTGTGGAGGACAGGCGGTCCGGAGGGCGTGGTGCTGGCTCTGCTTGACATGAAGACTAGGAGGGCCTCTCCTGTTCTCTCCACAGAGTCATTCGTGCCACCTCCGGGTCTTCACCCTCTTGACCTCATGTGTTCCCAGGTGCTTGCTGGCGTTCTTACCCCTAAATACCTCTGATAGACGAATCAGGGCTTTGGGGCTCTCAGTTCTGGCACTGAACTTTGTGGGATACGGTCCCAAATGGTGCCTCTTAGGTAACTGCACTGCGTTAAGTAACCACAACAGCACCCGAGGCTGCTTTTCAGGAGCTTGCTGTCTAAGAGGCCAGGGAGGGAAGAAAAAGAGTGGCTGATAATTTAAATACTATGTAACAAAGGTATCAGACATCAGGGACACCCTGGAAGGTGCAGAGAAAATGAATGGATCCTTACACTTGTGAGGACACTCTACAAGATTCCTAAGAGGCTCACTCCAGAGTATAGAGATTGTGAAACACAAAGCCAGGGTCCTGCAGCCTGAGGTGAGAAAGGAAACTTCACACTAAACGAAATCTGACACTCTGGATTGCACCATGCAACAGGACAGGACATTGATGGAAAACACAGTAAATGTTAAGGAAAACTGTAGTTTAGCTAATAGTAGCATGTTAAATTTTTAGTGTTGATAATTGTAATATGGAAATGCGTGATGTGAATGCCAGAGGATGTCTGTGAAGGGTGAAGTAGAAATGACAGACTCAACTATTTTTGTGATTTTTCTCGGTTTAAAATTACTTCACATTAAAAATCTGTGAGAGATAACTTTCTTTGCACAATAGAGACATTTCTTGGTAATGATGTTCAAAACTAATCTAAGTCACTGTATTAAATAAAATTTGAACCAAAAATTGAAACATGGATATATTTTTGTAACATTTTTATTCCAGAATTTAAATAAAATATAGAAATTAAATAATAGAATTCAAGAATATGATTAAATTTGCCAACATAATTTTGACCCTAGTATTAGTCATAACTAATTTCAGAATTAACTTTAATCTGCTTAATACTTTACCTATGTTTAGAATTTTATCTGAAAAATGGAATATAATTCAGAAGAAGAAACTATCTGACTTTTCCACTGTGTTCAGGTTGACTCTAGGGCCCCTTCTTAATAAAGAAAATAGAATTTGTTTCCTTTAGAAAACGTGTTCTATTTCCAGGAGATGATGCTGGCTTGAGATTACTAGCATCACAATACTTTCTCATTATGAAATTTTCTAATAGCTCATACTTTTCTTAACTTTCTTTGTGACAGAAGATTATTATGCTCAGAAAATGAATTTAATTAGCGAATTTCTTAAGCTGTTCAAATATAAGAGTTTTCAAATCATTCTATGTCAGTAGTTAACTTTTAAGGCATCTAGGGATTTGTTTGACCTCAACTGAGCTAAGTGAGTTTTATTGCATATTATTTCTAATAATTGCATATGTTTTACAATGTCACTCATTTAAAATAGGTGGGTTCTAAGTTTAATTACCAATTTTTTTTGCTTAAAATTCTGTGCAATCAAGGTGAAAGGATTTGTTTCCAAGGAAACAAATGCACTCTATTTTTACCACATAAAATGTTTTCTGGGTGAAAATTCCATACCAGTCTCCAGGGAGACATTGTGTCAATAAGATCCTTCTCATTGGAGATGTTTCCAAAGAAACACTTTTTTAAATTTTTGTTTTTTTTATCGGTACCAGGGATTGAACTCACGACTGCTTGCTTGCAAGGCAGGCACTTCTGCGGCTGAGCTTCGTGAGTTCGATCCCTGCTACCAATAAAAAAAACCAAAAAAACAAAAACAAAAATGAAACAAAACAAAACAAACAGGGGCTGGGGATTTAGCCCAGCAGCATAAGTGCTTGCCTTGCAAGCAGGCAGTCGTGAGTTTGATCCCTGATACTGATAAAAAAAAAAATTCTTTTTATTTTCCCCAATCAGCCTGTATTTGTGTAATCATCATGTTATTAGGTTTCAGAAAAATTGACAATAAACACATTGACACATTGACCTCACCGTATTAGAGTCATAAAATGTACGGTTTGGAGCAAACGTACGTTTTCTCTGACCATTAGGTTATGTTTTTAGTGGAGCCTAAATAGCAGACAATGAGGATGTTCACTTGAGAGGAAATGGCCTGTTCTGAAGATGACATTTGCCATCCTGAAAGCTGCAAAAGAACTTCACTCTTTATTGGTATTTATTTGAAGTTGGAGGTGACTGGTTCTCAGGAAGCATATTTGAAAGTCACTTAAATAGCTGCCCTTGCGTACTCCGGAGAGGGGGGAAACCACAGAAACTGGGAGTATATATTCAGGTCACTAAAGTCTGAGGTTGTGTTCTGACCTACCTCTTCCTAGAGGACTTGGTCTTCTCATGGGAGTGCTTGGAGGTAGAAACACTGTATTATCTGTTTTGCAGCCTGGACCTGGGGTATAATAAGTGCCAGAAGCACATTTGATGATGGAATTAAAGAATTTAATTAATATTACATCAGAAAGACACATTTTTGAAGTAGAAAACACTATATGTGGAGTAATTGGAGGGTTGGGGATAGCATACTATTTATTCAAAATTAATTAGTTCTATGATTTTGCTAGTATGTCATTGACACCTTTATGTAAAACAGGATACTATCTGCCTCATGAGGCTGTTAATTAATGTTTTATATATATATATATATATATATATATATATATATATGGCATATTTATTGGAGGAATTGTTTTAAAATGTGGGATCAACTCCATAAAGAGGAGTGTGAATTCTTACTTTATAAAAACAGTAACTACATAATTCGATTTTCTGTGAATTCAGATGCATTGTTGCCTAAAACGTAGAAGTGATTTAACTCTGTGAAAGTGTGCTTCTATCAGCCAAAATTCCCAAATCTCTGTCTTCAGAGCTTCAGTGGATATCCGCCTGACTCAGCCCACTTAGCCCGAAGTTTACATGATATTTACAGTTGTGTGTTAGCTATGAAATGGGAAGAATCAGACAATGCCAATATTAACCTTCAATCGTTTGTGAGTGCTAAACATATCTTACTCACCAGGGAAGGGATAGTGGTTTAACGTTTTGAATTTTTCTAGTACAGCTTAGATACACAGTCTCTAAAATATGTGGGAGAATACATGTTTTGGATTTTTTAGAATTGGAGAATGTTTACATATGCATAATGACAAATCTTGGGAATAGGACCCAAACATAAACTATAAACAACCTGATAGAAATCTTGCATGTTACTTTTAGTAATTTTTCATAATGTGGAATCATCTACCTTTGGCATCATGTAGGCATTGAAAAAGTTTTGGATTTCAGAGCATTTTGGATTTCAGATGTCTGGACTGGAATCCTCAACCTGTCACAGCAAATTAACTCCACAAACACTATTTCTCGGGGACTTAGTATGTGCCAGCATGGTGCATGCAATGGGGACAGAACAATGGGTGAGGGATGAGGTCCCTCTGCTGTTCCAGGGCTCTGCAAACAGGAAGCATGGACCCCCACCTAGACCCCCACCTCTCGCCACTGAGAACTCAGAGGGAAGTGCAGGCCACTTTAGGATCCGTGAGAAGAAAGTTCTAAGCAAAAAACAGAGACAGAGGCCTCTGAGGGAAAAAGAGGGGCTCCGAGAAACAGAAAGGAGGGGAGCTGAGCGGGCAAGGGCACGGGTAGGGTGAGGCTGTAGGGTTAGGTGAGAACTGACCACGTGTGGGCTCCGGAAAGGAATTTGGTTTCATTCTCTGTGTGTGAGAAATCTGTCCTGTCTGCGGTGGGAAGTGTATCTGAAGCAGTGAAGTGAGATGGTCTAACTTGTATTTTTAGAAGATCCTTCTGGTTGTGGAGTGGCCCGGAAAGCACATGAGATCGTTTAATAGCCCATTAAGCAGCATTTGTCCTGGGCTAACAGGAAGAAGCAAAGCAGTGTGGGAATGCAGGAGGGATGTACTAATGGAGTTTGGTGGATCTGAGTTCAGCCTACATCTCTGTCTCTAACTGCAAGTTTTCTTGATTCCCAGAAGAAGCGTGTTGTCCTGTAGTCCTACTTGCTTATGTTCTGGTCATGATTGAGGTGGGGGAATTTTAACCCAGGCCTCTTCTGATCCTATTTGTGCAGGATTAGGAGATTGGGGCTTGTAGGCAGCAGTGGCCTTAAACCTTCTCCCTTAGGGGTCTCTGAGCATGCCTCTGAGGGATAACCTCCTTTCCGAAGACCTTTCTGTTCTCAGAACCCCAATCCAGGAGGTGAACTGTGATAGGCTGCTCACTCTTTCTATGGATCCCTTATCTGCTGACTGAAAAGATTTCTGACCTTCCCTGGGACATTAAGCTCAGAGACTATATCTTGCCTTGATAGGAGAGAAGTAGTAGAAAAAAGGTAGGGAGAAATAGAGCATGATTTTCTATCTCAAATATTGTATAGATACAATTGGGGGGAGGAGACTTCTGCTAATGCTATTCACAATGCAACACAGTATTTTCTAATTTGTGAGCTGGAAATGCAGATAAATAAGTTGAAACCAAAAGAACAGTTCACTTGTGGTGCCAGAAGCTTGCTGGCTTCCTGAATCAGAACATTCTCTGATTCAGTCTGAAAAACAATGATGTCTCAGGCAGGAAGACTCCATTTGGCACTGGAGTTGCCAATACAAGCTGTACAGAGATTTAAACCCTTCTCTACTTAATACCAAGCTGCACTAAGACAGACATGGCATACCCAACAACAGCATTTTGGAAGGTATCATGATCCTTTACCACATTGTGGGACCATCTTGGCCCCTATTCTTTTCTTTCTGATGTTTCTGGGCTGGCAGAAATTCCCGTTCATGTTCTCAGGTACTCTTTGTCTTGTTTCGCATATATAAGATATGACCAAAAAATGCAGTGAGTGTTTAAATTAAAAAATAAAACAGTAAAAGGCACATTGCTATGAACCTGCTTTCCGAAGCAGCTCTGGAAGTTCTCTTTTGTGAGTGTCTTTGTTTATTTGTTTTTTTGTCTTTTTCCTTTTTATCGGTACCGGGGATTGAACTCACGACTATCTGCTTGCAAGGCAAGTGCTTATGCCGCTGAGCAAAATTCCCAGCCCCTTTTGTGAGTGTCTTAAATTGCCCTGTTACACCTGCCTCAATGTCATGGATCAATTCAAGACACTTACCTTTCACAGGTATTTTGACATTTTCACAGTGCTAGGTCCCGTGATTAAAATGGGTGAGGACACTGTCATGGGGGTCTCTATTGGATGGCACTTGGTGGTTTTTATCACACCTCAGAAAGACACTCAGGACAGAGGACTTCCAGAGCTGCTATAGAAGGTGGCAAGGGTGAAGAGATGAATGTACTTAAAGAGAGAAAAAGAATTAGCGGAGTTAATGGCAGTTTATCTTTCACTGCAGTGAGTTTATAAATTCTTAGATATTCATCATGTAGTTTGATGACACCTCCTACCTTTAGGTTCAGATGCCAGGGTGAGTCAGTGGGCTGTGTACGAATGCTGGCCCTTGCAGACATCATACAAGATTCTAACCATGCTTGATTCCTTCAGTGGTCTTTAGTAGGTTTGTGATGTCCAGGACTATTTCACTATTTGTAAATAATGAACAAAGCCTGTCATAATTTTGGTTGGAAGGGTAAATGAAAAATCGTGATGAAAGAAATGTAGCTTGTCGGAATGGAGTTTAGAGTTGCACGGATCAATGAAATGCCATCATGTTCCTCAAGCAATATAATTGAGCAAAGAGATATAAATAAGCAGAAAAGTAGGGTGTATGGCAGTCTATGCAGAAGAGAGATCTGTGTCAAAGCAAGCGTGAGAGAGGTCAGGCGTAGACCAGTGGTGCTGAACCTTTTGGAAACCCAGTTCCCGAGCTGGAACCCCAAACCCAATGATTTATAGCAAAGTGCCAATACTGAAATTAAACCCAAGTGTCTAATGTGTGGGCTCGGGAGATTGGTCTGCTGTGGTGCACATGCCTTGGGTTCACCACAGACCATATGAAAGAGCAGTAGCAGAGTTGGTTTCCTGAAAAAAGTTGATTTTTAGGATGAAGAGTTTAGTGGTGTAGCGTAGGCTGGTGAGAAAGACATTTCGGGCTTTACTCATGGGATGACTGAACCCAGCCACTCAGCTGAGCGCCCAGTGCTGGTGTGTTTGGGGAAGCAAGAGTGTACAGTGGTCTCTGACCAGCCCGATGTGCAATTGGAAACATCTTATAGCTCTGGGTGAAAACGGGAGAGCTCTAAGGCACGGGTTATTCTTCTAAGGAACACACGTGGAATTCTTAGGGGATGCGAAATCAGTGAAGGCCTTGATACTTCTTATTCCTATTCTCAGTAACTGTCTCCAATAAGTGACTCAGGGTATCTGAAGTAGAGTTGTGACATTGAGGTCAGGTCACACCCATTCCTCCTCTGAGGTGGAATAACAGAAACATGAATTAGTGAGGTGACAAGAAGGGTAAAGAGTGAAGAGCAGGGCATGCTTAGGGGTTGACCTAACTCTTGGGAGTACGTACGGACATCAGGGATGGCTGATATCGAGACTGAGAAATGTACAGAACTCGGAAAGCATGTATGTGAGGGCAGCTTTAGTCTGGAACACGTGTAATGTGGGTGATATGTGAGCATCCAGGCTGAGGTGCACGGTCGGGTGCTGGAATTATGAATTTGATGCTCATAACCTCAGAAATCAATGTATTCATGCACTGAACAGCTGGTCTTGCTAGACAGCAAGCATTGACACTTTTAGGGTCACTTCCATTTCTCAAGAGCCTCATTTCTGCAATTAAAGTATCTGATCTTTAATAATAATTGAAATTTCAGGTTGGTATTTTAATTTAAAATTTCCATCCTTCCACATTTTGGATGTGCAAAGATGAGAATAGTACAGGAACGATCTCCCCTGATTGGTGCCAGCAGAATCTGCTGTTGGGTTGCTCCAGGTGTCCCAGATATTCCAGTGTGACCCCTCCCCCTCTGGGCACTTCCATGGGCTCACTAGAGAATTAGCCAGTGATCTGTGCTGACTACAGCTGGTGACAGGAGCAGTGCATCTCCTTCAGTAGGTTCCTTGTGACACCCAGCGCCTCCTACCACTCCTGCCACTCTGCTTGGTAATAGGACACTCGTGGGGTTCTCATCTAAGATGTCCTTTCCCCTTCCCATCATGCTCAGTATCAGGGTACGTTCTTCTGGAGTGTGGTATTAGCTGACACGTGCTGAGTTGGGGCTTTCACCAAAACCAAAGTAGAACAAAACTCATTTTTATCTGGTTTTAGAGAGGTGGGATCATTCCATGAGTGGTGGTAATAGAAAGGGTCTTTCTTTCTTCTTTTGAAAGACATACTTTTGAAGGGTCTTCCCCTTCAAAGTATGTCTATTATCCCTGTGACCAGGACGCCCACAAAGGAACACAGACAGATTGCATAGGGGAGACCATCATTTGGAAAGAGAGCAGAGGCAGCGGACAGAGACCGTGAAATAGCACACATGGAGGAGGGAAACCACCATAGGAAGCAGTC
The DNA here is from genome assembly GCF_034190915.1 of Cavia porcellus. Taxonomy (NCBI): domain Eukaryota; kingdom Metazoa; phylum Chordata; class Mammalia; order Rodentia; family Caviidae; genus Cavia; species Cavia porcellus. The sequence goes on along the minus strand of NW_026947484.1, from coordinate 162,591,373 downwards.
ACAGAAATGACCGAGCTGGGAATTGCAAGGAGCCAGAATCACCATGTCAGACGCCGTGAAAAGATGCAGCTGGGTGCGGATGGGAGGATGTGACATGTAGGAATGAGGAGATCGTTGCCACCTTAGCAAGAAAATCCAGTTAAAGAAAAGGAAATGGCAGCTTTGGATGAAAGATAAGTGCTACTAGATGTTGGATGGACGAGATGTAAGATCCAAGTGGAATGATTTGAATAGGAGAAGCTTAAGCAGTATTTCCAGAGATGGGACTGCAGTGTTCTGGGGGCCAATTTGGAGAAGCAGGAGATGAGAGAACAGGTGGTGAGCAGTGAAAGTTGACCAATTTCCATGCCTTAGGAGGAATTGGAAGGAGGGAGATCAAGGGGACGGGAAGGAGGTGAGGACTGATGAGAAGGAAGAATTTCTCTTCCTCTGGCATAAGGATGCATTTCGATGTGTTTGGCCATGTAGAAAATCAAAGCTGATGGAACTTTGAAAAAGATCACATGAGATGGCCTTAGTTTCCGCATTGAGGTAGAGTATAAAGCTACTCAAGGTAGCGAGTCAGGGTTTAGCCACGTATTCTAATCTACTCATTTTGAAATTAAAAGAGCCACGTTGAGTGGAGTAGTAGTCTCATGCTTAACGGAGAGATGTGCAGACAGTGATTCAGGATAATTGAATGACTTCGTAGAGGTTACCCAGGTGGCTGATGTGAAATCTGAGCCATGCCAGGGCTCTATGAGTTATTAGGGCACTGTTTTGTCTTTGTCAGTCCATCAGAGCTGAGTGGTAAGAATGGAAAATTATTTCAGGATGAAGGAGATCCAACCTATCCCGCCAGAGCCTCAGGTGTCCAGAGTGAGGGCCTTTAAAATGTGATTACATCCTTGGGGAACTAGATTCATCCATGGATTGGTCCAGTGGTGCCTTCCTTTGCTGTCAGGAGGTGGGACTGGGCTGGAGGATGGGCCACTAGGTCAGCATAAAATCATGGCCCATCTTCCCGCCATCTCTTCCCTTCTCTCTCTTCCCTTTGGCCGCTGTGCGGTGAGCAGCATTGCCCTGCCCGACCCTCTTGCTGTACTGTTTGTGTGTTGGAGGCAGCGAGTCCCCCCCTGAATCCTCTGAAAGCTCTGAGGCAAAATACACCTCTCTTTCTTTAATTTGAGGGCGTCAGATATTTTGCCTCAGCTCAAGGAAAGTGACTCAGACAATCATTAAAATAGTTGGAAGTTTGCATATCTTTCGTCACCTTTCTCCTCTCTTTTTAATAACCAAAGTTTAACAATTATTTACTAAATATCTAATATCTTCTAGTCACCAATGGGAGTTATGCTGGAAAATCAAATATGTGGCTGATATTCAGCAATCAGTTATTTTGTTCCAGGAACCAATTTAAGTATTTTATACACAAAAATGAATAGAATCCCCAAAAAGACCCAGTAAGAGTGTAATAAACTCTTATTTCCATATTACAAAGAGGGCAACCAAAACACCATGAGGCTTCCTAACTTATGTGCATGTATTAAGTGTCAAACCAGGCTTGCTTAGCTCTGGCAGCCTCAGTCCTGTCCATTGTAATCTAGTTTCTCCTTCCTGGCAATTGGCTTCTTTGGAAAAGAAGAGAGGAAAATGGGGATCCTTTTTTAAACAGAAACAAAACAATCCATAGCAGGATCAAGTTAATAGTGTAAGAACTAAAACGTGGTGAATCCACGCCACCAGAGCTATCGTGGACTAGCTTGCTGGGCAGCTAGGACGGGAGTAGTTTGGCTCCTTCTCCTCTGAGGGAGGTGAACGCAAGTGCAGCTTGAAAGCAGTCTCAGAGTCCATCAAAATCATGCCCTAACTTCATCGCTGTGAAACCGTGGACAGGAGTTTTAGACAAAGGCACAAATTCACATTCCTCCTTCCGTGCCAATGGATACTTGTTGAATCTTTGCTCATGGATTTGCTGTGTTCTGGAGTTGTTTCTTGTCTTGATTTGGAGACCATTTGCCTCTGTATCAGACAAGTTTCACTAATACTAAAGACTCAGAAGTGATTTTTCAGTGTAGCTGATAAAACTACAGTAATCCATTTGTCCGGGTGGTCTTCCATCTACAAATCCTTAGATTCTGATGTGAACCCCAAATCAGCCAACAGACCTTCCCACCCAGGGGAACTCCTCCTTAGGACTTTTACTTCCTTCAGACCCAAGGCAGAACCTCCCCAGCCACTGCAAGAGGCTCTTGTAATGCTGAACCCCAGAATTAAATGGGTGGCTTGATCCTTCCCATGGTATGGAGACTCTTTATCCATCACAAAAATGTACTGACTTTCTTCTTAATTCAGCCACTCACATCAGGAAGGGCAGCTTGTGTTGGGTCTCAGAGGATCTGTTGGCAACCTCTGCTTTCATTTTCGGCAGCTGAAGTAACATTAAGGAAATGGCTTGGAACAGCACTCAACTGGATCAGAAGTCTGATTCGTGGGGAAACTGAGGGAGGAACACAAGTTCAAGATAACGCTGGGCAGCCTGATTACTTAGAGAGACCCTGTCTCAAAATGGGAAAACAAGAGTGTAGCTTACTGCAAAGGCTTGAGCTACCAGAGGAATAAAGTCCAATTAGAACATGGATCAAATGGATCCTTAGCTTGGAGTCTCATGAGGTAAAGTCAAGGTTTCAGATCTTTGAAGACAAAACCGTGTTCCTATCGGTGCAGATTGTTGGTAGAATTCCGTTCCTTGGGGCAGTGAAGGGGAGCCCATGTTTTCTTACCAAAAAGCACCCAGGAGCCTCTTTCTGCTCCTTGGCTATTTTCCTTGTCAGTGTGTCCCTTCACCTTCAGAGGAGCCAAGGTGCATGCTGCCAAGACCTTGCATTTCCATGTCTTCCCCTTCTGCTGGGCACTGAACCCAGGTAGAAAATTGAAGGTCACCCTTCTATCCTAACGTAGGTAACTTTAGTGACATCTGAGAATACTCTTTTCTTATGTAATGTGGCGTATCCACAAACTCTGGACACTCAGCACATGGGCATCTCTAGAGGGCCTTCTGGCTATTGTATCATCATGTAGGGTCACGGAGACATCATTCACAGCAATCACTGAAGTCATTGTCCCTACAAGAACACACGTGTGCTCCAGAGCTAGACATGGACTGCCCCTCCAGCTCCACTCAGAATGGTGGACCTGACTTGAAAGAGAGACATTCCCACTGACCATCCCATTGGCTCTGTACCAGGCATGAGGTGCCTCCACCTGGGTGAGTCACTTAGGAAACAGGACATTTGTACTCAGATGGCAACAGTTCTCATAGATCTGACATAAGATGGTATGTTAATTTCTGAGCAGATTCCAGGAAGATCAAACATTAGCCTGTGCTTTGGGAAAATGGTAAACAAACAAATAAACACACGACAGAGCAATAATGCCTGGAAAAGTATGCCTTCCTTTTCCTCTTGATGGCTGTCCATCCACACTGCCCATTTAAATTGTCACCCGGATATAATGAAGCAAAGGATGGAGAGCACGGTTGGCTACCGTGTTATCTGTTCCACTCACCCTCGATGCAGCGGCTGTCTCCCAAAACCAGGAAGGCCACGCACTTGAAGACATGACCTCAGAGGGCCAGCAGCTAGGAGAGGTTGGCCAGCCCTCACTGATTTAAAAATAGAGAAGCAGGAAACAAAGGATTCGGTGCAACTTGTACAGCCACAAATTCAATACAAAGAGTGACACATTATTACATAAGCAGCATGAAATATAATTTAAATGTCAACAGAACTGAAGATTCTTTAATTACATAAGGGAAGCTTGCAAAATATGTTAAACATCTTGATTTGTACAATACGAAAAGAGTAGAAAACAGAAATGGCATTGTTTTATTGTGTGGAGATATAGAAATCAGTCATGTTTTCTTGCTGTTTGTAGGGATCCTTATGTGTGTTTTGCCCAGTTTTAAAAATATTCATCTTTTCAAAATGCTCATGCTTTCAGGGACTGTGGATAGAGCTGAGCCATGAGGGCGTTGTCTAACATGACTGCTTAACTGCAGTATGGGGACATGGTAAAGCCACCCTGAGTCTTACCGAGGAAGGACACATTTTCCCGGGGAGGAGGAGGTGTCTGTATGACTCTCTACCACTTGGAATACGATTTCACATACATTTTTGCTCTCTTGAAAATCAGTGTGGTGGCAATTGGTTTTCCTATTTCTACCACCCACTTACATTTTAGATCTCTGTTTTAAAGCTTCAGAGAGATATTTGAAAACATCATATTAACATTTTAGGTCTCTATCTGGATACAATATTTCCACATATGCCATTCTTTGGCAGATGCAGGATTGTACTAGTTTTTTGTTGTCAAAGATATCAATCCAAGAAAGGCTGAGTATACACATCCATATGTATGCATGTTTGTACACATGCATTTATATGCTGTGCATGAGTAAACTACTTCTAGAAAAGTTTTTTTTTTTTTTTATTTATTAAACATGCACTGTGCTTCCACTGCATTCCCCGAAATGATCTGAGCACCAAGAATTATTCAGACCTGGTACCCTAGGCCAGAGAGCTCTCAGAACACTGCTTCAGGAGAAATTGGTTCATGGTGCAGTAGCATCCAGCATACATGTAGAGAGCTTTGGGAATGGAGATGGCTTTGTTTTAATGAGTAAATCATCAGAAGTAATTTGCTCCTTTGGGTTTCTGATATTTTTGGTGTTCTCAAAGGGGTTTACTTTCCCAGTTTAGCAGAAGGCAGGGGACGAAGGAGAGGAGAATGAGTTAGAAAAGGAGAGTCCAGAGTCTTCTCAGAAGAGCTCCCCAAGACAGGATGGTTTTCCTGCTCTGCCTCTTAGGAACAGGAAGCGGGGACCATTTCCCTCCTCCAGCAGGAAATATTGGACCATCGTGATCTTTTCTGGACTATGAAAAGATGACCCGAAGGACATTTTAGGGCAGCTGCCTGTAGAGTACCATTTCCTGGCCAGTCCTGGGGAGTGTTTCACCAAAGCACATGGATCTCTTTCCCTGGGCAGCAGTGCTCAAACTGAGGCACCCGCACAGTGTGCTGTGGACGTAAGGTGTCCTGGAAGCAGAGTGGGGGAAACAGCAAGTTGTCAATAAACAGCAGCAATGAAGGGTTCAGAGCCTCTGCTGCTGCTTCGCATGGTTGCTTTCCTTGACTCAGAGCACTCAAAACTCAGAAAAGCTGCCATCTTTTGCCAAGAATTCAGTATGCAAATACTTTCTAATGAAGAAAGCCATGGGGGAGGCTTGAAATATTTTGCAGGTGCCAACGCATTGGCTGTGTTTTGTTGTGTAACAAACAGCACCATTAGAAAGCAAGCACCATAGAGTTTGTCTACAAGGCCATCTGCTTTAAAAATAATCTGAACCCAGGTGAAGGGAGCCGAGGAGAGACCCCTCCCATCACCTCTCAGCCACTTCAGGAGCCAAGCTGAGCAGAGCTCCAGGAGGGCCCCCAAACACACACACACAACTGCCAGGACTCCTGAGAACTGCTGGGAAGCGAAGGGCCAGAGACCCAAGGAACACCAGCCGCACAGGAGGGGGGGGGGGCACACAGGATGGACAGCTGAGAGGATGGTGTGAAAATTCCAAAGGAGCAGAAACAATAGGAGCCAACAGGTGACTGAGTCTCCAGGGGCCCAGAACCAGCTCCTCCAGAATCCAGGATTCAGTAACTGGCTCCTTTCTCTTGATTTTGTTTTTCTCTTCTTTTTCTTCTTCACCTTCCTTTTTTAATTTCTTCTTCTTCGTCTTCTTCTTTTTTTTTCTTCCTTTCTTCCTTCTTCCCTCCCTCCCTCTGTTTCCTCTTTCTTTCCTTTCTTCCCTTTGCTGTTTTTTCCTCTATCTTCTAAACAGCTAGAGTGAACTCAGCGCAGAAAATGAATCCTATCTCCTGAACCCAGAGACCAAGCTCAGAAAATCCCTGGAACACTCTTTCATTCTTTCTTTTCTGCCACCTTCTCTAGTTTCCCAGCTGTACGCAGCCACCCTTTGTCCTCCAGCCTTGCTTCTACTTCCTTCCCAGTGTCTCTGTTTTATACACCATCCTCCCAAATTTCCCCCCACAGGATAAGACCACTCTACCAAAGGGAAAGATTTTGCATACAAACTCCTAATTTGCGATTGGTTCTGTCATATAAATACAGACTCTGTTCCTATGGTCGAAAGTACAAACTCAGTAGTTACCACAGTTTGTCAGTTTCTAAATTGTGCTTTATGCTCTTGCTATTGCTAATTTTACAGCTTTAGCTAGGATGTCATATCGATTGTGATCAGTTGTTCTCCCTTTCGTAACAATCCTGTGGAGCTCTGGGGTAATAACCTCTCCACAGCCCTACACCAAGGGACCAGGGACTGAGCCAAGCATATCAACATCCCACTCTTAATTAATTGGGAAGGTAGGATCTTGTAACAGACACAAAACAACACAGAAGAAATCCCTGAAAAACAGACTTTTCCTAGAGAGACCTTGACACTAGTGATATAACTACCTACTACAAAAACTCACAAAGATCATCACAGACAACAAAATAGAACAAATATTTTGAAATAGAAAATGACAAGATAAAAAAGCAAAATACAATCTCATATCTCCAGCTGACCCAGAACAAGCCCAGAACAATGCCATAGAAGGAATTTGAATCATACGCCTAAAATTTCTGAAAAGATAGCAACCAAAGAAAAGAAACAAATCCATGAGGCTACAGAGCAAATCAAATCAGAAATAATCTCTCAGGTTAAAAAGGAAATGCCAACATTTATAAAGGGCTTGCTCAGGAAATCTAGAGTAGAGATAGATTTAAAAATGGATGATGGTAGGAAGAGGATGGAAACAGTGAATGGTCAGTATAGGAAAGAAATAGAATGCATGAAACAGGTTCAGACAGATGCCCAGGAAATTAAAACTCCCATTGAAAGCTGAGAAAACTGAAGACAGACTCTCAGCCCTTGAAGTCAGGTTTGTGATTAGCAATCATAAAAAGAAAGATCTAAAAATAACAAAAGGTCAGGGAATAACAATTAACATCTGCAAGATGACACAGAGAAAAATAATATAAAATAGTGTCAACACAAATAACATAAAAAAAATTTGCAGAAGTAATTTCTCAAGCATGGGAAAAGAATCTAACAAACAGATGAATGAGGTGTACAGAACTCCGGTTAGCCATAACCAAAATAAATCTACACCCAGAAGTATAATAACCAAGATCCCACAAATTCAGTACAAGAACAGAATATTAAAAGCTATTAGGGCAAAGATACAGATCAGTATAAAAGGAAAGCCCATCAGAATCACGGCAGACCACTCAACACAAGCCTTCACGCCAAGAAGAGCTTGGAGTGAAGTTATTTCAGTTCCTGAAAGTAAACATATTCCAACCCAGATTAATGTACCATGCAAAATTATCTTTCCAAATTAATGCAGAAATAAGATACTTCCATGACAAAGGCCAACAGAAGAAATTCATGACCACCAAACCAACATTACAAGGGGTACTGTAAGATATTCTAGACAGACAAAAATGACCACAGTTCCAAGAACAATAGAAAAAAACCACCAAGAAGGGCAAACAATTATATGGGGGGAGGGGGTTTAGAGCACCACCAGGAGGAAAATAATATGACAGACAAGCCAATACACATCAGTTAAAGCCATCAGTCCACCAGTCAAAAAAGCCTCAATCCAGCAATCAAAAGAAAAAAACTGGCAGAATTAATCAATAAACAAGATCCAACAATATGCTGTATACAAGAAACACATCTAACTTAAAAAGAAATTCATAGACTAAAAGTCAAAGGATGGAAAACAATACTCTATGCCACAGGAACCCAGAAAAATGCAGGGGAAGCTATTCTGTTTGCAGACAAAGTGAACTTCAAATCAAGAATAATCAAAAGGTATAAAGAAGGTCACTACATACATGTTAAGGGAGAAATTCAAAGGGAGAGATAACAATCATAAACATATACCCAACTATATAAGACAAATATTAATAGACATGAAAAATCTAATAAGCAATAACACACTTCTAATACAAGACATTAATATGTCACTGTCACAAACAGATAGATCAACTAGACAAAAAGTAATTAGCAAAGAAGTAACAGGACTCAACCAGACCTGTGAACAAATGGATTAGGTAGGCATTTAAAGAATGTTCCACCCAACAACATCAGAATACACATGCTTCTCAGGTGCACACAGGATCTTTTCTAAAATAGACCATACTCTAGTCCATAGAACATGTGTAAGTAGATGCAAAGGAATTGAAATTATCCCATGCATATTATCTGACCATAGTGCAATGAAATTGGAAATTACTGGCAAAAGAAACAGGAAAAACTCCATAAACACATGGAAATTAAATAACACCCTTCTGAACAATCAATGGGTCACAGACAAAATTAAAGAAGAAATTAAACAATATCTACAATTAAACAAAAATGCAAATGCAACTTACCAGAACATGGGGGACACAATGAAAGCAGTCCTCAGAGGGAAATTTACAGTGGTGGATTCTCACTTCAGAAAAATAGAAAGAGCACAAGCTAATGCTGCACCTTAAGCTTTTGGAGAAAAAGAGCAAGCCAAACCCAAAGCCCATACAAGGGAGGAACTTTTAAAGATCAGAGCACAAAATAATGCAATTGAGACAAAGAAAACAATACAAAAAATTAATGAACTGAAGAGTTGTTTCTTGGAAGAATAAATAAAATCGATAAACCCAAGACAAATCTTATTAAAAAAGGAAAGAAAAGGTTCAAATTTATGCAATAAGGAACAAAAATGGTGAAATCACTACGATCGTGTGGAAATTCAGAAGATCATACATACATACTTTGAAAATCTTTACTCACAAATCATAGAAAACACAGAAGAAATGGACAGATTCTAGGAATGCATGAGTTATCAAAGCTAAATCAAGAAGATATAAAAATTTTTAATAACCCAATATCAGTTTAACCAAATTTAAAATGTAATTTAAAACTTACAAAGAAAAGCCCAGGTACTGGTGGATTCAAAGCTGAATTCTACAAGAAATTCAGGGCAGATTTAATGCTAGTACTCCTCAAACTTTTAATGAAAGGGAAGCAATTCTTACTAACTTGTTGCTGAAGGCAAGTATTATTCTGATACCAAAGAAGAGAAAGACCCAACCAAAAAAGAGAACTACAGACAATCTGCCTAGTGAACACAGATGCAAAAATCCTCAACAAAATGCAGCAAAAAGGATGCATCAAACTGTCAAGAAGAATATACACGATGATCAAGTAGGATTCATCCCAGGAATGCAGAGATGGTTCACCATATGCAAGTCAATAAGTGTAATACATCATACCACCAGAGCCAAACACAAAAATAACACAGCCATCTCAACAGATGCAGAAAATCTTTTGATAAAGTGCAACATTCATTCATGATAAAAATCCCACAGAAAATTGGAATAGATAGTTTCTACCTCAATCTGATAAAAAGCTATCTATGATGAACCAACAGCCAACATCATACTAAACGGACAAAAACTAAACAAGACAGGGATATCCACTACCACCACTCCTATTCAATATAGTTCTGAAAACATTAGCCAGCACAATTAGACAAGTGAGAGTAATAAAAGGAATAAGGATAGAAAAGGAAGAAGTTAAACTATCATTATTTGTGGATGACATGATACTCTACGTAGAAGACTCCAAAATCTCCACCGAAATATTTCTAGACTTTATCGCCAAAATCAGCTGTGTACCTGGATACAAAGTCAATACTCAAAAGTCAATACCATATCTATTCACAAACAACAAACTCACTAAGAGAGAAATTAGGGAAACCCTTCCTTCAATAATAGCATCCCCCAAAATGAAATACTTAGGAATCAGTCTAACAAAGGAGAGCTGTACACTGAAAATTACAACACACTGAAAAAAGAAGTTGAAGAGGTTATCAGAAAAAGGAACAATATGGCTTGCTCAAGGATAAGAAAAACCAACATTGTGAAAATAGCCATGTTTCCAAAACCATTACACAAATTTAGTGCCATTCTGGCAAAATACCATTCGAATGCCTCACAGATCTAAAGAAAATACGCCTAAATTTCATCTGGAACCAGAAGAAACATAGAATAGCAAATGCAATCATGGATAACAAAGGTCAGGAAGGAGGCATCACAATTCCTGATTTGAAATTGTACTACAAAGCTACTGTGATAAAACCAACATGGTACTGTCAAATAAGAAAGCAGACCTGAGAATCAGTGGAACCGATTAGAAAATGTAGACAAAACTACAAACACACTTAGTTACCTTATCTTTGACCAAGGGCTAAAGCATGTTCACTGGAAGAAAGAACCTCTTTAATATAAATGGTGCTGGAAAAACTGGCTTTCCACATGTCAAAGGCTAAAACTAGACCCGTGTCTATCACTGTGCACTAAAACAAAGTCAAAATGGATCAGAGGTCCATATCAAAACAGGAACACTAAATCTACTGGAAGAGAAAATAGGTGGAAATCTTGAAGACGTAAGAGTAGGCAGAAAGTTCATGAACAAAACCCAAACTGCACAGAAACTTGTTCAAAACATAAACAATTGGGATCTCATTAAAAAGTTTATTTATTTGGTAGGTGGGATTGAACTCACTACCTTGCACTTGCCAGGCAGGCTCTTGTGCTGCTGAGCTAAATCTCTGCCCCTCATTAAAAAGTTTTTGCATATCAAAAGACATCATCAACAAAGTGAAAAGAAAACCCACAGAGTGAGAAAAAATTTAACCAACTGTCCCTCAGACAAAGCACTTCTATGTAGAATATATAAAGAATTGAAAACAAAATGAGACTCCCAAATTCAAAGACCCAGTCCAAATATGGGAATCTGAGATGAATACAGATAAAGAAATGGAAATGGATGAAAAAATGTTCAAAATCACTAGTCATTTGACAAATGGAAATTAAAACAACGCTGAGAATTCATCTCACTCCAGAAAGAATGACTGTCATCAAGAAATCAACCAATAACAACCGCTAGCAGGGCTGCTGGGAAAATGGAACCTTCCTCCTCTGTTGGTGGGAGTGTAGACCAGCATAACCGTTGTAGAAATCAGTGTGGAGATTCCTCAAAATCTAGAGATTCCATTCAACCCAGCTATTCCACTTCGGAGTATCTTCCCAGAAAAATTAAAAACATTGTACCACAGCCATTATATGTGCACCCATGTTTATAGCAGCACAGTCTATAACAGCTAAATCTTGGAAGCAATCCAAATGGCTGTCAACTGAGGAATAGATAAAAAAATGTGGTAGAGGGATGGGGATTTAGCTCAATGATACAAGCACCTGCCTGGCAAGTGTGAGGTTATGATTTCGATCCCTAGCACCAAAAAAAAAAAAAAAAGTGATATTTTTATATAATAGTATACTGGTCAGCTATAAAGAAGGATAAACTCGAGGTTTTTATTGATAAATGGATGCAGCTAGTGACCATATTCATAAGTGCAATAAATCAAACTTACATGTGTAAAAATTGTAGTGTCTTCCTAGTATAAGAAACTGAAAAATTAAATAAGATCCAAAATGTACAGTAGATATTATGAAAGTGAAAGGGGAAGAAACTGCTCAAAAGGAAAAAACAACAGGGATGAATGAAAGGAGAAAAAAAGGAAGGGGAAAGAAAAAATACGAATATATATACATGAAAGATAGCTAAGACAGTTACACTGCTGATTTAGTTCATTAAAGAACAGTTTGTCCTTACAATGTTTGATTGATTCTGCATGCCTGTGTCTTACAGTCTGAGCAACTGCTTTGGAGATAACAGTATGCAATGTATTAACCACTGTTAATTTCCTATTATCCTGCTTTGAAATTCGGTATCATTGCTTTTATTTGTTTTTTTTTCTCTTTACAATTAAACAAGTATAACCCTACTGTAAGGGGAAGCCACTTCCAGAGTAGGTCATATGTGATGGTGTGTGTGTGTGCATGCGTGTGTGTGTGTGTGTGTGTGTGTGTGTGTGCACAAACACCCACAGGTGAATAAGAATCTGTATTCTAACGTTGCTGTTAGCACAGAGCATCTGCCCCATGGACTGAGTTTTGTGTCCTATGGGAAGTGCCTTAGTCATACTCTGATTACCGAGGTTGGGCTCTTGTTTTGCTGTTTGGTTGGTGGCTGTCACATTTGGTGATCTTTGTGTGTTTATAGCCTTCGGTTCAGAAAGGGGCTGGAAAAAAAAAAAGAACATTTGAGGTTGCATTCAACCCTTGATTGACCACCAGGCAAGCTCTCTAAACACAACAGTCCTCCAGAATCGGGCAGTGGGTGGGTAAGACAGGAATAAGAGGAGAAGAACACAGTTCCGCTCGTGTTGACACTGTAGATCTCTCTGTGTCTTCACAGGCATTTATAAAGGGCCATAGATGCAGTGTGAGGACCTCAACCCAGGAGCCAGGCGATGAATGACGATAAGAAGCAAGAAAATCCGTGATTCTCCGTGAATCACGAGTGTCACAGTAGTGTAGAAGGTACTTCCTGAGGGCCCCTCTTTTGGTAGACACTGAGCTATAATAGAAGACAAAACGCAGCCCTTGTCTTTAGCATTTATCTTTGAGCCATTTATACAACGATATGCTGACTTATTTTGGCCAAGGAAAGGTAGAAAGTTTCATTGAGTAGGTGACGTCCAGGTTGAGCCTTGACAATGAGGGACAATATCAATAGGTAGAAAGAGGAGTGTGGGAGTCCTTGGTCAGCACGACTGAAGGATTCTGGAGAGAGGCAGACAGCAGAGACCAGGAGGATGCCATCATGGATCAGGCTAGCATCATCAGCGGACCCGTGGCACTCTCAGGGCCACAGTGCTTCTAGCATGGGTGGCATAGTGGGCACTGGAAACTGCTATGTGCTTATAGCCTTCAGTTTAGAAAGCAGCTACAATGCAAAACCATCTGAAGGTTCTAATTCTAATGAGCAGGCTCTTAATTCTGAGGGCAAAGAGCCCGTGTAAAGTCCCCTACCTTCTCAAAGCTTGCTTAGAGCCAGCAATGGTTGCTTAGCGCCCTCTGCAAGGCTCGTTAAAGGGGACAGACAGCTGACATTCATATCTCATGTTGCCCATTCCCCTTGTTTATGGTCAGTTCACACAAAGATGGACAGTATGTTGATCAGCTTTCATGCTGTTGGACAAAGTCCCTGACACCCACAATAAAGGAGAGTTCATGGTTCCGGGAGGGTCAGCCCCTGGTTGGCTGGCTGCAAGGCAGGGACATCACGGTGGAAGTCATAGTAGAGCAGAGGAGCTTAGTTTATGCCAACCAGGAATCAGAGCAGGGGAGCAGCACCAGAGAGGAAGGGACCAGGGACCAGAGACCAGATATAGACCCCAAGGTCACATCTCCACAGCCCACCCAGACATACTCATAAGTGCTTTGATAAGTCCCTAGGCTTGACTGAAGTCAATTGGTTAATAGAGCTTGACTATCATATTCAGCCTTCTAGTAACCAGGATGGCAGAAACAGGACAGAGCGGAATCCTCTGCACGCATCTGCAAAAGCTTTTGTCTGCCTGATGCAGACTCCTTGTTATAGCAGAGAAATAAACTGCTGTAGCCAGGTTTCTACTGATGCAGTCGGCATCAATCCTGATGGATAAGGCTGCATTCTCCATGCTCAGAAATCCACAAACTCGACCGCTAGTGCCTAAACACACATTTACTTTAACATTAATTTATCCCTTTTAAACACTATTGGTTGTCTATTGATGTGCTGGGCACCATGGCAGGCGATAAGAAAGCAAAGCAGACTGGCATGGCGCATGCCCAGAAGCTCCTGAGAGTCCATGCATGCAAAAGGAAAAACCGTAAAGCAGGATTCAGAGCAGGCCCCTGAGAAACCACAGAAAGCAGGTGGATGGTTAATTCAGAGGAAGCCAGGCAGATTCAACAGTATCACATGCCTATACTATCTTTATGGATGTATAACTCAGGCATTGCTAAAATGCACGGAACAGAGGGCTGGGCTATTACTTTTCTCCCTGCCATTTAGACCTCACTGTAAATAGCTGGATAACAGGCCCCAGATACATAAGCACGCCCTCAGGAGCTATGAGAGTTTATGTCCCACGATAGTTAGAATATGGACCTTTTACAAGGACAAAAGCACATTCTATGTTTGTGTCCCGCATAGTCTGTCCTGAGGTCTTGAGTCTCAGAAACCTTTGGAAATCATTTCCAAGATTTCTACTTAAGTAGAAATCTGTGATGTTCTGATCATAGTATTGGCTTTCCTAGAAGCTTTTATCCCTTACTGCTACTTTTCCGTTGAGAAATGTGGGGTGAGATAAAAGCAGCAGGAGGCCTTTCCCGCAGTTTCTTAGCTGTTTGGCATTCGCAGTGAACCGTTGTGTTTTTACACACAGATACTGAATATTGTTCCTTTTTCCTAATTATTTCCATAGTGTGACAGCACTGATGCTCGAAAGTGAATAACGACCCCTGCTAAGAATATTCAGTGGATGTAACATTAGCTTTGCTTCACAGAAGTCAGCAAACATAGAAGAGCATTTGACAGGCCCTCCAGCTGCTCCCCACTCCTGGAAGTGATTTCCAACACCTGCAGTTAGATGTTGTGATCTGCCTTTTCCAATCAGAGCATTGTAGGGATCCATTAAGGCCAGTTCTGGTGGACAAAACTCAGGAGAGGCCAGAGCCTGGACAGCGTGACTGCTTTGGACTTGTTCTGCTACGTCCTTTTGCTAGAATCACTCAACAGCTATGCTCTTGTACAACTCTCAGGCACTGTTCAAATCAGAGTCTGTGCCAAAGGCGGCTGTGAAGTTGTGTAATGAACACTCCACAGCCCTGGGCCAAGATACTTGGAATCTGCTTGCCTTCACATCCTCACACACTGGGAGTTGGCCTGCTGTCCCGAAGCCTTCAGGTTACATGCTAAAATTTCACGTAAACTTCACTGCCATTGCATATACATCTCTTTAGTATATAAATCATGCTTTAAATTTCTTACCACACAGCACAATTTAATATGTCATGACAACTTCTATGTTTAAATCTCTATGATTCCTTATAATTAATGCATACAGAAGATGGGCCATTTCTCAGGTAAGGACCTATATGCAACTCATAAGCCCGGAAACTAGACCTCTTTTGATTGGTTAGTCCACATTTGCAAGTGCCTTTGTATGACCATGTTGGGGAACTGACCAGTAGCCTTGAAACAGGTCGACAGCCTCTGAAACTACAGTGAGACCATTTACATGGTAGGCACAGTTCATGTGGGAGGAATGAAATTAACATCTGATAATTGATCCATATATTTTAGAAACTGCTTTAACACTGGAATGTGAACTTCTTCAGTCAAAAAGTAATTTTTTCTTTTGATGGGGGTTGGGAGGGTAGAATTAGGGTCTCACTATGTTGAACTCATTTATGTAGCCCAAGCTAGCCTCAACTGGAGGTGATCCTCCCACCTCAGCTTCCTACGTGATGAGACTACAGGTGTGCACCACCATACCCAGCTCAAAAAGTATTTTAAAAGATCCTTAGTGTTCCCATTGTCATAGACCAATGGAGACCCTGACACCCTTAGGTTTGCTAAGTCACTGGAAGCCCGGAGAGTTGAGAGGAGCTGCCAAGTGCAATAGGTAGGACTGACGTCTGACGGTGACTTTGCCTGACAGGACACTGTGGTAAAACCAAATCCTTTCCCACGAGGGCATCTCAGAGTTCTGTTCACACCACCAGATAACCACTAGGTGCCCAGGTGCCCAGTTTCCTCCCAATGACCACACAGTTCCAGGGCAGAAGGAAAACAGACTACACGTACCACACTGCCTTTTCTGGTTCCGATATCTGGTGCAGAGTAAAAGCTATTTTCTAAATCTGGTAAATCTACTTGTCAGCCATATTCAATCAGACTTCATGAAGGAATGAGCAAATTACAAATGTCAGTAATAGGCTGCTTCCAAGGGATGCTTTTTCCCTGCTTTATTCTGCGTCTTGAAGTTGCACTTAGAACTGTTCAAAATCCCTCAGGAAGAGAAACCAGGATGAGAAAGCCAGACTCATAGTTGCTGGGTCCTGACGGGTGTCTTTAACGATTTGGTGTTCCTCTGTCATTTGAGGCTCTAATTACAGCAAACCTTACCAAGTCCTGCAGAAAGACAATGGAAATAAGAATAAACATGTTCTTTTGGCCGGGACACACTGGCACATCTGCTGCATCAAAGAGATAGAGTCACAGAGACGCAGTGATTTGCACTAGCTTGACCAGAGAAGTTTCTATGACCTGCTTCTTGTGATCCAAATCCTGTCTATTCAGAGATGCCAAAATTCCCATCTTCTCTGAAGTCTTTCTATGATAATTCCATTTCTCGTGATGACGTCCATGTTACTCAGTGTAATTTAGCACCTATTTGTTATCTGTTTCAGAACTACGTGAGTTTGTTCACGGAGAAGGCATCCTGGGGGTGCTACGGCCTATGGACTCAAATCTAAATTGAAAATGTTTCCATAACTCCCAAAAGAAACCTGTGTCAGCATTCACTCTTCTCTCACCTCCCTAACCCCATGACACCACTGATCCGCTCCCTGTCTCGAGAGCTGTGCCTGTTCCAGGAGTTTCATACGAATGCAATTATCAATACATGGCTTTCTGGCTCATTCTGTTCACTTGGCCTAATGTGTCCAGCGTTCCCCATAGAGTGTATACATTAGTGCTCCATTCTTTTTTATTGTTGAATAATGTCCTGTTGTACGGACATAACTGTATTTTGTTTACCTGTTTATCAGCTTAGTCATTTAGGTTGTTTCTGCATTTCGCTTACCCTACATAATGCTGGCCTCAGCATTCATGTCCCAGAGTTTGCATATAACTAAAAGGAGAATCCCAATCCTTCTAAAGTGGCTGCACAGTTTCATAATCCAGCCAGAATGAGCCATCCCGTGTTGCAACATCCTTACCACCATTTACTGTTGTTCATTTTTTTTTAAATTTCTTTCAGCCTTTCCAGTGGATGTGATATTTAACTATAGTTTTGGTGTGTATCTGTCTTGAGTAATGATGGTATCTTTTCAAATGGGTAATGGTCTTTTGCATTTGTATTTTTCCTTGAAAACTATTTAAATATCTATTTTTAAATTCCATAGTTTATCTTAATCAATTGAGTTCTTTGTGTATTTTGGACAGGACTGTATTCTGTTTTCCACTGCATAGTTCTCAGTGCTTTCTTTCCTGGATTGTCTTCTATCTTGTTTGGTAGTATTATTTGTGGCACAATATTTTAATGAATTAAATTTGTAATCTCTTCCCACTTGTCCTTTGGATGTTACATCATTGCTTAACAGAAGGTTGTAAAGGTTTCTTCTTGTGTTTTTCCTTTTAAAAGTTTGAAGTTTGGGTTCTTATATTCAGGTCTATAATACAGTTCAAGATAATCATAATATGCTTTGCATTAGGAGTCCAGCTGCTGTCTTCTTTTGTGTGTGGTATCCATTTGTCTCCCTGCCATCTATTGGAGACTGTTCTTTCCCCTGGGATTGTCTTTGTGTCCTAGACCAGAAATGTATGGATTTATTTCTGGACTCTTATACTTCACCAATCTATATGTCTGTCTGAATGCCAGCACCGTACTGTCTTGATCATCTGAAATCTGGAAACTGGGACCCCTCAAACTTACTCTCTTCCAAGACAGTTTTGGCCCTTCAGGAATCTTTGTAATCTCCTATGAATTTTAACATCAACTTCTTTATTTAAAAAAAAAATGGGGGAAGGTGTGTTGAGATTTTGGTAAGTATTCCATTAAACAGAGATCATTTTAAGGAATATTATCATCTTGACCATATTATCTGATATACTGCCTTCCAGCTAGTACTCATGGGATGGCTTGCCAGTTCTTTTCATGTAACTATTTTCAGCACTGCTTTATAGTTTTCAGGGTTCACATGTTCCCTCTGGCTTGAGGCCCCGGGGGCACACACATGACTGGCCATTCGGGGGCTTGTCCTGCTGGTGGTGGAGGGGTACAGCCGGGTGTGGGACTGCTGTGTGTGTACCACAGGTGACTCCAGCTGCCCAGTATCGAGACATACAAATTCCAGCCTTGTTGTGAATGTGTCAAGACCCACCTCAAGGCTCGCCTTCATCATGGGCATTTTTTATGTTCATAAATAACGTATCAATAGAGAACGGCTGACAATCAGGTCAGGTTTGTTCCTCTTTCTTCTTCTCCACTGTTACCCATTCTTTGCAGGCAGGAACCATGCTTGAGCGTCTCTTCACCCCTCCCCCCACTTACCAGGATGCCTGGTGCGGCACCCATTCAATTGCGATACGCACCTATCACACTGATGGAAGACTCAGCTGTCCAGAATGAGCATTCCCTGGCATTTTAGAAACCTGAGATAGACATCTCCGTAGACATCACCCAGTGCAACGCGGATAAGCACTCATTGACGCTAAGTCTACTGAATGACAAATTAATATTTTAATGTCAGCCGTGCATTTTGAACTCTTCAGTAAAAGGTACCATAAAAGCCTCAGCGTAGCTATAAAAATTGAAATGATAAAAATCTGTTGGCATGACATCTCTTTTTGAAAATACAAAAACAGCTCTGTTGTGTTTTGATGCATAATTACATTTGAAGGTTTTGGGCGTGACTGAAGGTTTGGGGACTCCGGTGATCTTAACAACCATGCTCAACAGGCGAGGAAGGAAAACCAATTTCCCAAGCTGTTCAGCGCCGAGCTTTGTGTGCCACTTACAGAGATGCCTTAGGGGCCGGGAAATTCGGAAGCACCTGGTGTTCCTAAGGACAGAAACAGACCTAGTGCTTTTCCTGTTCTTCCTCGGTCACAAAACAAAGATGTGCAGACCCAGTGGCAGCATTGGCTGTGGCAGGAGCCCACACCTATGCCATCTAAGCAAGATCAATGCTTCTAGTTTTCATCGCTGGGGATCGAACCCAGGGCCTTGCACGTATGAGGTAACTGCTGTGCTACCACCAAGCTGTAATCCTGTACCTCCCCCTGCCTGAGGGCTGAGCTTCATATCAGTTGGGGTTTCCCAGAGAAACACAGTCGATATGGCTAGACGCATATGTACCCACAGATTAGATACATAACTTATTTGAAGTGACTGCTTCTACAGATGTAGGGTCTGGTGAGTCCCCTGGCTAGGCAAGCTAGGATCCTAGCAATGCAGGCTGGAGTGGAGTTTGAAATTCATAGGTGAGGCCAGCAACCTGGAAATTGAAGCAGGGGCTGGCGCTGCAGACTTGGGGCAGAATTTCCTTCTCTTTGAGAAACCCGTTTTGGTCTTGAAAGTCTTCAAGTGACTGAAGAAGTGCCCCTCTCACTGAGACAAGTGTCTTTACTTAGAGACAACTGATTTCAGATGGTGGGCGTGTCTTTAGAACAGCTGCACAGATCCATGTTTGATCAATGCTTAGTACTACAGTCTAGCCGGGTTGTTACAGAAAACCAGTCATTACCAGGTCCTTTGTCACAAAGTGCCTGCATTATGGTTTGCAGAAGCAGTGTGCCCCCAAAGTCTCATGAGTGTAGAAGCTGACTGGATCCTGGGTGCTATGTGAATTAGTGGACTCTTCCAGTGATATGTTCCCAGCTGACTGTGCTGCAGGAGGTGGCCCTGGCTGGAGACGGTCACTGAGGTTTGACTTGGAAGAGTGCGTGCCTATCCCCGCCCACTCCTCCCTCCTTCTCTCTCTGTCTCTGTCTCCCTCTGTGTGTGTCTCTCTCTGTGTCTCTTCAGTCTCTCTCTCTCTCTCTCTCTCTCTCTCTCTCTCTCTCTCTCTTTCTCTCTCCATCTCTCTCTCTCTCTCAGCTTCCTGGCTATCATGACTTGAGCACTTGTTTCTCTGCCAGACCCCCCTGCCATCCTGTTTCTGCTTTGGAGCCAGCAGGGCCTGGACTGGAACTGTGAGCAACAGTCAACCTCTTCTTTAAATCTCAGGTGTTCGGTATTTTGTCCCAGGGGCAGGAAATGGGCTAAGACAGCCTGACCCCCTTCTCTCACCTCACATCCCTGCACTTGCCTGCCACACGCCAGCCTGCTGATGCTGCCCCAAAGGGGCCCCCTATCCCTAATCTACGTTCTCCTTCCTCCCACTCCACCCCAGCTGTCAAAGGCTCTTCCTCCCCCTCAGCCTGTGGCATCCTTGTCCTTCCTGAACCTCTCAGCCTCCCCATTTAGACATCATCCCTGGAGCCCCAGCAGACTTCCGGGCAGCCTCACCCTGCTTTGCCTGAGTCCTAAATGTATTCATCGCAGCCACCCCCTTCCTTCCTGGTGGCCAGATGGATCCAGAGCCTCATGATTTGTTGTGTTGTTTTGTTTCAGTGTCTTTTCTGCCCCAGGCCACAGAGCTTCCATGCGTGTGCACCAGTCTTTATCCCCAGTGTCCAGCAGGTGCTACGGCAGCTTCCCAGGAAGACAGGATCAATTCGACAAGTTTTCAGCACTCTGAGACTTCACGGTCTCATGGGGAAACAGATAAGCAAACTGCAGGTGTCTATCAGTAGTTGTTGAACCGAATTAATCCCCACGATAGAAGCCTATTTGCTTTAATTCCACTCCCGACTCCTCCCACGTACAGACATCAGCCAGGGCAGACAGTAGGCTCACAAGGAGCCGGAAGGCTGTGTCCTCAGAAGCCTCACAGAGGGGCAGGGTGTGCAGGGTGATGCAAGAAACATCAAGGAGGACAGCGGAGCCAAAAATATCCCTGTTGCTAAGATGCTGACATCCACCGTTGCTAATTCATTCATTTGGGTTCATAATTAACCTATCACCAAACGCGCTGCAAGGAATCACCAAGGAACTATGGTGGCATTTCTTTCCAATGCTCCTTGCTTCTTTCATTTGCACTGTTTTCTCTTCTTCCTTTAAGACTTAGGTAAATTGTGCCCCCACCCCAAAAGAGTCCCGCCATCCCAAGAAAGCAGGTAGGGAGTTCTCTGGGTCCTCAAGGCATCCTGCATCTGTTTAAGCAGCTAAGCATAGGGAAGGATAGATTTTTCAGCCTGTGTTCACCTGAGTTCTCCAAGAGACTGAGCTCTTCAAGGAGGAAAACATGTTTTTCATTTGTATGACCCCAATATCTAGCACAGTACCAAGTACATATTGGGGTGCTCTCTTAGGGCTGGTGAATGACCTTGTGACTCTGCATAACAATGTGTCTCTTGTTTGCCTGGGTCTCCTGTGATAGAGCGAGCCTGGAGCATGCATAGGGAACAGTCCCTGAAAGAGTAGTGAGCGGTGGAGAGAAGAGAGCTGGGCAAGGGGGAGCTTAGGGAAGCCACTGTGTGGGGCCGTCCTGGGTACTGTGTCTGTGTCTGCTGTTGTACATTTTTGGGGTTCAGTCATAAATAAAATTCCTTGAGAGTGCATGTGATTTTTATGGGGGTCTACAGGACCCAGTCTGGAGCACTCACCACCAACAGGGGTTTGTCTGGAAGCATTTTGTCAAGCATAAAGGTGACTACATAAGCTTCATTTGCAAAGAAAAACTGCTTTTGAAATATCACTTACTTCTGGCTGAATTGCGAGCCACAGTCTTCTCATGCCTCAACCTCCAGTCTATTCCTGCTTTCCCTTGGCTTCAAACAGTAAATGAGTGAAGACAGATAGGAAGGGTTTTCTCAGGTCCCTTTGCTTGCTTGCAAGGCATAGATACCTACCTGAGTTTTCTCAGGAGATGGGGCAGGAATTTTAAAGACACGTCTAGATTATGTAAAGACTGGACTGGATTCTCTCTTCCACTCTAAATGGCAAATGAGTTCTCTTTCTTGTGTGTCTCCCTCCGGACCTGCTCCAATTTTGTCTTGCTCAAACTGCCTTCTGGGTTTTCCTCTTTCTTTATGTCCTTTGCTCACTACACTTTCTCCCCCTCACAAGTTCACATGGCCCCTGGAGTACCCCAGATTCCTCTACCTTGTGGCTTCTTGGAGATACCCTCTGATTCCCATTCAATTTATGTTGCCACAAAGGTGAGTTTTTAGTTAATTTTAGCAACAGATTGGTTCATTTCCTCTCACATAACCAAGAAATGATTATGCTTCACAGCTCCCTGAGTGTCAGTACTTATCACTGAATTACTTATTATCTATATAATGTAGTATATGCTATTATGTGTCCTACAGGGGCCTGGAGCTATGCTACGTTCTGAGGTGCATTGATGCATTTTCTGTTGCTAGTATCATGGTACCACTGACTTAGTGGGCAAAGTAGTTTATCTGGGCTCAGAGCTCTGATCCAAGGTTGAAGAAAGGTTGAATCTGGTGACAGCTTCTTGCCGGCAAAGTCTGGAGATGGTGTTGAGGCCGAGGAGCACATGAGAGCCCCAGCTAGCGTGGCGCAGACGCCCCTCTCTCAGGGAGAACCCTTCACTGCTAACCACACAGGAGGGCGGGTCCACTGGCTCCTGCAAAGCCCTTTACCTGAGCTTTAGGGAAGACAAGCAACACTCAACCCGTGGCATGAAGACCCCAATGGACCCCAAGCATGTGTGCCCCGACGTCACACCTGCTAGCTCCGATCCCTCCACTTCCTCACCCTCTTCCCATCCACCTTCTCAAGGATAATGTCTCCAACAGTGAAATCAAACACACCATCCCCAGCTTGAGACCATTAAAGCTATGATCATTCAAATTTGCACAAACATGTTTGTTTTCTGCTTCACTAGACTTTTGTTTCTGCCCCTGCCCAACCTCCTGTACTTTAAGCATGTACAAAGTCAGTGTTATTCCTGAAATTGTCCTCGGGGCTCCATGCCCTTGCTTTCGCAGGTAGCATTCAGGAGAAATAGGAAGTATGAAATGAATTTAAGAGACAGGTTGATGGGATCTGCCATCTAGCAGGCGTCATCTTAACAAATGCGCAAATTTCCCAAACCCAGCTCTGGGGGTGCTCTGCAGTGCAAGCGCTCTGCGTCTTTGTTGGAGCAGACTTTCAAAGTGACATTGTGTTTCCATCTGACCTCAGATCCGGCAGGAACGAGTGAATGACAAGACCCAAAAAGGGTGCGTTCATGGCATCAGGAACAATTCCATCCTTTTTCAAATTCAATAGCTATTCTTGTGGTGAACAAAGCTACTGTTATAAGTGGAACACAAACAAGAAGTAGGAGAGAGTTTAGGGGACCATAAATATTTATAATAGGGACACAATGCAATGAATTGTCGATGTCCGGTAGGAAAAGTTAAAGCGGAAGTGTTTATTTAGGTCAAATTATTAAACATCTGACACTTGGGTAGCCTTTTAAATTGAGAAAACACCCTTTATTTGTTACTCTGTTTAACTTTAATTTCTCGGCCTCTCCTCTCCTTCTTCTGCAGTGTGCAGCCTGCTGTTAGTGTCTCCAGCCCGCGTACTCCGTCCTGAGGCCCGGGCCGCATCCCTGTGGGTCTTTTTTCATTTACAGCACAGCCCAAGCGCTGTCTCTGTGTTCTTTACTCTTTCTCCTGACTCCCTGTCCTCAGCTACCTCAGGTCTGGTTTTATGGCCCACAGCTCCACTGCAGTCCTTCTGGGGGTGTTCTCTGGGGAGCTCCCACCCAGTTCCCTCCAGACAGCGTTTTCCTCTGGCTTCCCAACACCCTCCCCACCTCCTCCCTGCCAGGCTGCTGGGTTCTTGTCTCTGTCTACGCCAACATCCAAATTGGTCTCAAGCAGGCCTGACAGCAGATGACCATGTTACTCCAGCTGCCTCTGGTCTCTGCCTTAGGACTTGAGCATCTAGTGACTCTTTCTCCCTTTGGAGAGGGATCTCACGCTTACCCCCCTATAGAGGAGCTCTGGAAGACTCCCCTCATCCAGCTCAGGAAGACACTGACCCAGATAACCCCTTCTTGCCAAGGGGTTCTAGGGGCATCCGGGCTTCCTCACCTGCAGAAGAAACCCCGATGTCACCCTGATGCCTCTCCACTGGCTTTGCCCTTCAGCTGTACCAGGCATCTGGCAACACTTTACCTGCCTTACTATCTCTGCGGACTTAGGCCAGCCACAGGTGTCACCGTCTACATGTGGGATGGTTTACTAACTGGGCTGTCCCTTCCTTTCCTGCCTCCTTTACAAGCCTTTCTCCATCGGACAGCACCAGTCTTCCTCTACTTAGTGCCCTCTTTTCTTTCGGATTCTGCTCGAAGTTCCCTCGTCTGTTTCCCATAGTCTTTCTCCCTTAAGCAATGTCATTATTTTCTTATTCATTTGCTGTTTGTTTATGGCCTCCTTTTCCCCTCCCGAGAATGTAAGTCCAGAGAGGATTGTTCCTTCCTATATTTCTGCTGTTGGGAACATTGTTAGGGCATTGTAGATGCTCAGTAAGTATTCACGGAGTGAAAGAAGGAGGCTTGCACATAAATCCTTTGATGGGAAGCCACGTCCTCTTGACAAGAGCCGAAAACTGTGTGATGAGCGTTCTCTTCCCACACTTTTTGGTATCTCTAGGGTATTCTGGGGACATGCCTTGAGAACCCCAGCTTCAGATTCCGGTGGATAAATGCAGATGGGTGTTACTAGGACAGTTGGGTGGCCACAGTCTGGGTTGGTGGCCTGCAGCACCATGTCTGCGGTTTAGAGTCATCTCACATTCTTGCTCCACAGCACGCAGTCAAGGCACCGTGCCATAAGTGGCAGGGGAACCACTTCCAAAAAATCAGACTTCTTAGGTTTTTGCATTTTGCCCCACTGAAGTTGAAGAGAGCAGGAGAGAATGTGTGTTGATTGCAGTGCTGTGAATAGCAGAGTCTTAAATAGGAACTTGCATGAGCTTGGGCATCCTGCCTCAGCCCTATCGCCTTGCAGTGTTCTCCTTTTCCTTTCCAGTGATTACTTTAAACCTCTTGTATTACCTGCTTTTGCTGTCTTTGAACTCAGGGCTCCCCACCTTTGCCTGGCAGGTGTTTAAAGTTGTTCCAAGAAAGTCCACGGCAGGATGGGGCAGCTGGCATTTTGGGGGAAGCGCCTGTGTGCCTGGCTTCTTAAGTCTGTTGTCGTGTTTGATCTCAGGGTTCCTGAGCTGGGTATCTACTGATGGTTTCCTCTGTCCAGAGCAGCCTCCTCCCCACTTGTAGGAAATCTCTCTGCCTCATCTGAACCCTGGTACGCTGCAGCCCTACCCCAGCTGGCTGGAACCATGTTTATGTGACCAAGGTGTGCCATAGTCCTCGCAGAGATATTTCACAGGCAGCAACGGAGGGCAGAAAACACTCTTTCCTCTGATCACGAGGTGGAGTCACACAGCCCACAGCCCTGTCCCACTGTGTGGAGGAGCTAGACTGAGAATGCGCTTGACATCCGGAGAATAGAGGCACCCAAAGGTGTCTGAATCCTCCCATTCAGCTGCCCTGAGGTTGGCACTGCTTCTCCCCTTTCAGTGCTCACAATGACTCTGTTGTGGTCCCCATCACTCCCCCATTTCCTGCAGTGTCCATTTTAACTGGTGCTTGGCACTGGCAACTCTGCAGGAACCCCAAATGGTATGCAAATCTCCACTTTGCAGATCCAAATCCCAGAGCACAGAGAAATCAGATGACTTATTAGCTACTAAGAGGCTAAAGGAGACTTCGATTCAGGTCTGTGGGTCTCTCGTCAACCTCTTCTCTGTCCCCTACAGTGTCTGTGATTCCTTTCTTACCCCTCAGAGAAGTGTCAGCACTCAGGGAGTAGTTGCACATGCAACGTGGTCTCCTTAGTGTTTCATTAATATTTTTTAAGAGACCCCCCCCTTTTAAAAAAATAAAGGAAAGAGAAAGCAATTCTAGTATTCAGTTAGCTCATTCAAATCCATTGAAAGTTTTTTAAAAAATTATTTGCAAAATAACCACATTGGACTTAGTGACTATGGCTTTCTTTTTTCATGGAAAGTTTTCTAAAATCGAATTGCTCCTTAGCACCCCTGAGTTCTAAATCTGAAGCTGCGTGTGCCCTTAGGATTTATTTATTTATTCAGGAGGCGGTGCCTGAGCCAAGCTGGCTTTAGACCCCCAAGCAGTGACTCGGAAGTGGCGCTGTCGTGGCATCAGTGTGTCACTGTGTCCAGATCACAATCCCGTCCTAAAGGACATGTATGCGCTGCAAGGGCAGGGTGAAAAACTATGTACCATGGGTCTTCTGGAAGATGAAAAGATGATCTTTGCTCTCTTTGAGAGAATAGCATAGACTCCTACATTGTGCATTTGAAGGATTGTGCGCATCTCCTCTAGCTCCTTCACAGTGAGTGCCCCCCACTCCTCTGGGGCACTGGGGACTCCTAGATGGTCACACTCAGTACCACCAGTCCAGAGAAGGTCATCTCAGCACTGACAAACACCGGCAGGCACGGGCATGCAGCCATGCAAAGAGGCACACGAATGTGCATATATGTGCACACACACGCCACAGAATGGCCTTTTGTTTTCTTTGGAATGCTTTCTTAGACAGGATGCTAGGAAACTGTCCCCTGTGAGAGCCTTTTGATATTTGCCCATATCTAAAGTACCAAGATAATATTACCCTGAAAGCATTTCTGGTTTAACAATTCTTTGAATAAGAAAATCAATTCATCTTTTCCATAGAAATTCTAATTTATTTTAAATTCATTATTATATGGCACTTCATTACTTTCAGGCTGTCCTAATGCAAATTACTTATTTAAATTACCTACTAAAGCCACGACACTGACGCAGATCAGAGGCTTCTCACTGAACGTCCTACCTGATTAACAGCTGTCCCGATTTCCTCCCCACAATTACCATCGGACTCACCTGCCAGCTGGACTGACAATCTGTCCTTTTTGTGAGCATGTGCAGTTCTGCGCATCCTGTTTACAAAGCCTCCGTGTCTTTTGCTGTACCGTGTGCCTTGTTTATGCAATAGCGTAATTTTTACTCACTTTGTGTTCGGTTATGCATTATAGCACTGCATATATAAGAGTTAAGAAAACTGAAGCAAAGTCATCATGGAATTTCCTCTGACCATTTCTTTGTCCTGACTATTATTATGATGTACATACTATATACAGTTCCTTGTCTAGAGACTGGCTCAGTTAATGACCTAGTCACAGGGATTGAAACTTGGGTGTTTCACGAGGAGCCTGGAGGCTGTTGGATTTTAGGCACATTCTCTAGGAATGTTGTGTAGATAAATACAGCAGCCATGAAAAGTCTTCAAAACATGTATTATTTCTACAGTATCTGATACTGGGGAAGATATCAGATTTGCTTGCTTTGCTGCAGAAGAGACTGATTTGGAACACGGTCTGATGAGACCCACTGATCACGTGTGACACAGGCAGGACAGTGGGACCGAAGGGCCAGAAACTATCAGTGTGACTTTTCACTTTCGCTTCTAAGCACTATCAGCTTCCCACAGTTCTTTGGGTGATCATAAAACCGACTCCTGTGGTGTTAAATAAGTTCTCAAACATAAATCAGCTCTTTAGAAGTGATGTCACCTTTGAAACTTTGTGATAGGCAGAAATGCCTCGTATCCTATGGGTACAGATTTTCTTAAAGGTTTTCTATGTGCTTCTGAACCACGGGGAACTCTCGAACCCTTAATTGTCCTGGTTCTTCTTGGCTCTGGGATTGTTATACGTGTTTAGTTTTTGTCTCATACTCCTGGCTACTCAGCTCCTTCGCTGTACACTTTAGACACCTTCTTGTCCTCCGCGGCTTTCACCGCAGACCTGGCAGAGCAGTGGCTCCCTGAAGGCCGGCCTCACTGTCAAGCTCATCAGGCATTCCTGGTGGTTTTCACAGAGTCGAGCAAGGCTGTGGTTCTGCGAAGTCTTAATAGTCCATCTGAGTTTCTTGGTCCCTCGCAGTGAGCTGCAGAAGCCCTTTCAGGTGTGAGCTTGAATTGCACATTTCACACTGCGGCTTCTGGCGACGTCAGCGGCGGCGTGGTCAGTGTAACCCTGAAGAATTCACAGGATGCTCGCAAAGGGCACGTGAGGAAATACAGGCAGAGACGCCCTATCGATCTGCAAAGATCCTGTCTGGCTTGTATCTATCTGTTTTTGCAATCCTGATTATTGATGAGCACATTCTCTATCATAAGATAGTCTGGATTTTTGGACTAATTTTCTGACCCATGAAGGATCAATACGGCCTGAAGCCACTGATATGATGATTTGTTGGTGGCTGATGTCTTTTATATTAAAGGTTATTGGAGAGCTCAAGTTCTGAAGGAAAACAAATCATTTTCATTGAACTATTTGGATCATGTGATGCCCAATACAGCTGCTTCTCACTTAGCAAGCAACCTGTTAACAACTGTTTGGATTTATGACCGAGGTGTGTTGTTCAGACTTACGACCCATCTCCTTTACGCAGTTCTAGCCATCTTGTTGATAGAACCTCAGTGTCTTCTCTTTTTTTGGTATGGTGTGCCTTGTTTATACAGCCTGTAATGTCTGCTGATTGCACTGTGCCACGTAGGACTGCAGCTTTCTGCTCTTTCATACGTGACAGTACTGCCTGCGAAAGTTACGAAAATTAAAGCAAAGTCATAAAGTTGGAGTTTCCTTTGACCAGTTCTTTGTTCTGGATCATGTAATGTACACACTAAATACAGTTCCTCATTTTACAACCAATTCAATCAATGACCCAGTCACAGGATTGGACGGTAGCTTGGTGGGTAATGAGGGGCGTCTGTGTCATTACTTCTGTGTCGCCTCTTTCTTTCTTATCTTCCCAGCAGCTCTATTTGCAGTTAAACGTGAAGACACTGAGGCTCCGTGAGATACTACGTGACTCTCTCGGGAACACAAGTTTTGTAAGCGGTGGTTGTCTCAGGCATTTATTCCCACCTTGTCCTGCTTTGGCTTCCAGGGGTACGAAGAGCAAACGCTGAAAGAAACAGACTCATGGAGGCTGGAATCCCAAATTCACCCACCAGCGTGGTGATCCTGAATGGACAGCTTTACCTCTGGGTCTGTGATTCCATATTCTTCGAAATGGGGAGAGCCGTTAGGGAGTTATAAACTTATGGTATTTCCTGAGACACTACAGAAAGCCCTGGGACTTACAAATGCTGATGAAGGTCAGCACTGTTAACTCCTTGTCTTGCAGTAGGGCCTCACTAAGTGGCTTTAGTTCAAACCCAAGCGCTTTTGCCTGCTACACAAAGAAACAAAGAACCAGAAAC
The DNA here is from genome assembly GCF_034190915.1 of Cavia porcellus. Classification (NCBI taxonomy): domain Eukaryota; kingdom Metazoa; phylum Chordata; class Mammalia; order Rodentia; family Caviidae; genus Cavia; species Cavia porcellus. The sequence goes on along the minus strand of NW_026947484.1, from coordinate 162,562,199 downwards.
AGAAAACCCCTGGAGAGAGGTGTTCGTGCTTCAGGGCACTCAGGACTTCCTGATTCTTCACTTTCCTCTTGAAAAACTACTGTACAGGGGCTAACTGGAAGGTTTCCCAGAGTTCTCTGGCGGTGTGGTCTGTAACCTTGCCATTAATCCCCACACAAGTGTGCACACACACACACACACACACACACACACACACACACAGTGATGACTGCGAGGGAAGGAAGGAGGCGACCCTCACTGCTGTTGGTGTGGGGCTCATCTCTAAGCATCTAACAGAACTATAAGACTCCTAGGGAAGCAGTTTGGGGTAAGTCACCTCACTTCTGTTTCTGTGACTACAGATCTCTGCTTGGCGCCCAGTCTCCACTGACTTCTGGTCAGGGTGTGTAGATGAGGTGAACTGAGGAGTGAGGATTCCAAGTTGACTGGACAATGAATTAATTAGGTTTTCAGGGGTGGAGCTCTAACCCAACATGACTTGAGATCTGTTAGGGTTACTGTGCTCATGGACCATCACTGAACTTTTCTTAGCTCATTTTCCAGTACCCTAAAGCAAGATAATGATCTGCCAACCACCTAGGGTTATCTAAGTTTTCTTCCTAGAGGAGCATTAGCCTAAGATTCTAAAGAACTGTATTCCAACCTTTGCTGCTTCCTGCTGGCCACCAGGCTGGGTGGCTTTCAGCCCTTCTTGAGACTCATCTGTGGAAAGGCATTTTAGCAAACCCTTCCCTTTCATTATGAGTGAAAGATAAAATTGACAGTGGACAGGATCGCGTGGAGAACTGTACCTTCACCGGCACTGACACACAGACAAGGGCTGAGTTGAGTCTGGCTGCCAGTTCTTTAAGATCAAGATGAGGGTATTCTTTTTTATTTTTTGCCAGAAGATCATTACCATAGATGGGTAAAGATAATGATGTGAAACCCTTTGAAAATTCTAAAATAATATCTTAAGATAAGTTATTAGCTCCATTACTAACAGGTTGTTATGATGATGATTTGAAGAAGCCTATGTAATAACTATATTAATCATTACAGCTGCTCTTATTGTTTCTAAGTCAATTAGTTTTTTTATATTGAAGAAATACTTATGTCAGGAGACTGCTGGGAAGGAAATAAAGCTTCCAGCACTGCACTGTGGATGGACTTGCTGGCGCTGGCGGGCGTGCAGCCCCAGAGGGTGGCGGGGCTGTGTCTAGCGCTGCTGTGACTCATGGCCCAGGGAAGCTGCCTGCCCAGGCGGGGCAGTCTCACGCTGCAGCTGTCCATGCCCTGCCTACCTGCCCATCTGCCACTGTGAGCTTCAATCACCTTTATTCCTTGTCGGTTTTCTTCTGAGTGAGCCCTCAGTACCGACCTTGCACCGCCTCTGTCTGTAAGTGTGTGAGTCCTTGTCTTCGCTTTTCTTGCATTCATTTGCAGCCCGCTCAGCTGAAGGCCACGCTCCACCCATCCGCACTGAAAGCCTCCAGTAACAGAGCCAACAGCACCATTGGAGGAGGGCATCCTAGCCTAAGTAGCTCATGAGCTGGCCTCAGGCGCCATACTGAGGAATTTCTGTAGCCAGTAGTTGGGCTAATGAAAAGCCCAGGGGTCTCTGTCACACTGTGGAGATGCAGAGCCCAGAGTCAGAGGACTCACATGAGGATGTACCTACCAGGCGCATCTCTATGTGCTTTGTGTGGTTTTCTTTATTTAATTACATTGGAGACCTTGTGGTGCTACTACTATAGCTGATTAACTGTGTCCATGGGAAAGCTGTGGTCTCCTTCTTAGGCTCACTTCCGTTGTAAGAAGGGAACAAAAGTTCTTCTTACTTCAGAGGCTTGTTGGGAGAATCAGTAAGATAAATGGAAAAGTATGATGCCATATATATAGTGTATATATGCTATTATTAGTATAACTGTGACCCTTAATAATATAGCATTTATTACGAGAGGCAAATTACGGTTTATCATTTTCTAAGAGTAGTATCTAAAGATCAGTTTTTTTTCCTCTCAGGAGACTAAAAAAGAAAATTTTCCTCTTCAGTTTTGGTAATTAAGCTAAACAAATTTCATTGCCAAAAACTTAACACTGCAGACAGTATAAGCTCTTAGGTACCCCCTCCTAAGAAACATATACCTACAAAACTCGAGAAACTTCAAAGGAAAGCTAATGTAACTGATAAATGCCTTGAGTAAGACTTCAGCATTAAAGGTCACTATGCAGAATCAAGTACAATTCTATATAATTGTAACAAACAACTTGAATTAAGAAAGTACTTACACTAACAATAGCGTAAAGAAGAACACAATACTTTGAAATAAATTTCCCAAAGATATTGAAGTCTTATGTACAGAAAGTTACAAAAACTACCTAGAGACATTAAAGAAGACCTAAGTAAGAGAAAAACATTCCATGGTCACGGATGGGAAATGACAATTTTTAGATCACACTATTCCTCAAAGTGGATTTACAGAGTCAACACAACCTTATTAACATCCTAATTGCCTTTCAAAAACAAAGGGATCCTAAAATTAATACGAAATTCAAAGGCCAAGAAGAGCCCATATGAACTTGAAAAAGATGGAAGTGGAGGATTCCCTGCAGTGTAAGCATCTACTAAGAAGCAGTAGTATTTTATTGATATAAAGAAAGCCGGTCCATGTAATAGCTTTGAAAAACCTGAAATAAACTCATACGTGTATGACCCATCTATTTTTGGCTCAGGTGCCAAGACAATTCAAGGAGAGGAAAACTCTTGTCAATAAACTGCTAAAACACATGGGAAAGAATGGAAATGGAGTCCTATTTCATGCCATAGGCAAAAGTTAATTCAAGATCAAAACTATGCCTAAAAGCAGGAGCTAAATGTGTAAGACAACAGAGAATTACATATTTCTGACATTAGATTAGTCAGTGGTTTCTTAGGGCAATAAAGTCACAGATAACCAGGAGATAGCAAGTGAGATAGACTTGAATAAAATTAAAATATTTTTTCTTTTCGCCTCCAAGAGCACCATTTAAAAAATGAAAAGACTTTTTCATAATCCACAGAATAGGAGAAAATGTTCATTTGTGAATCAACTATCTGATAAGGTATTTGTTTCCAGATTATGTAAAGAACTCTTACAAGTCAACAATAAAGAAAATCAAATAATCCAATGTTTGTTTTTTAAAAGGCAAAGTATTTAAATGGGACATTTATGCAGCAAGGCTATCCAAGTGGTCAATAATCATATGAAAGTAGGTCCAAAGTCACTAACCACCAGGGGAATGCAAATTAAAACCTCATGAGATACCACGGCACCCCTACTACAATGGGATATGTAAGAAGGCATGCAGTGACAAATATTGGAGAGGATGTGGAGAAATCAGAATTCTCAGCCGCTGCCCGTGAGGTCATGCAGAAGGTGAGCCGTGCTGGAGATATTTGACAGTCCCTCAGAATGTTAGGCACAGAGCTGTACTATGACTTGGAGATCCGTGACTAGATTTATATCCCAAACCCAGAGCTGGAAGACTGGGAAGATAAAAACATCGCCACACAAGGTGCGCGCATGTGTCCATGGGGACAGTATTCATATGTGGTAGCTTATAAGTGGAAAAGCATCAGCAGAAACAGCATGGTGCACATCCTTACACTGCAACCTTTTAGAGCTAAAGAAAAATGGAGCACTGCAACACGTGACAGCGTGAACCAACCTTGAAAACTCCACACTGAGTGATAAGTGTAGGATTCACTTGTCTGACTGATTCACACTGGCAAATCCATGGGGATATAAAGTCTACTAGCATTTGCTAGGGGTGAGGGGTTGGTCAGGATTCCCTGACGTGGTGAAACCGTTATCAAATTTGGTACGAACTCTGACTATACTGAGAATGACTGAAGGGGATACCTTATGAAAGTGAACTTTACAGTATCTTAAAGCTGAAATTTAAAGTAAATAAATTCTGCTTTTTGACTGATGCTATCAAAATGAAAAAGAAAGTGGGTCTTCTTTTTCTTATTTGGTTCCAGTCAAGAGTCAAAGCCCAGTCTCTCGATGTGGATGTGTTGTGAATTAATGTGAATTTTGTGTGAGTTAGCATGAAGCAGTGAATTAGCTGCACCATTGTCTTCAAAATTCCATGTGTCAAAGACCCCAACCTTTGATGATTTATGTTTCTCTCATAGTTATGACAACAAACATTCCCCATGCTGTCCCGTCGCCCGGGTAGATTAAACAAACTGTGTTTCCCAGGGCCTCTTCCTTTTCTGTTGGTTCCTTCTCAATAATTGCATCCCTCCCCTAGCCTCAGAACAAGTAAAGTCTTTCCTATGAAAGAGATGCCATGAACACCGTCCTTGCCCATCAATATTACTTTCATGAAAATTAATTATGAACCAACCCAATTGTCTTCTTCCTTGTTAAATGTAAATGTGGGGATATATATATATATATATATATACACATGCACATACTCAGTTACAGACTCATTCATTTTCAACAAATATTTATTGAGCAACTACTTCATGCTAGATGCTCAAGTAGGCACTGACCTCAGAGCAGTGACAAAAATACAGAAATCCTCTGTCTCCTGGATGTGGATTCTAGTGCGGAGATAAAATGATGTGCCTGGTGAATCGCGTGGTTCCACAGAGAATGATGCACACTGTGAAAGAGTAGCAAACCCAAGTGCAGGAGTGCTGGCGTAGGGGTGGCCCCGCTAGGCCTCCAGGCAGAATCCATCCATGTGGTGATTTGAAAGAGTGTAGGAGTGAGCCATGGAGCCACTGGGGAGGCGTACTTTGAAGGACCTGGAATACCCATTGCAGCCCCCTGAGGCAGAGGGCACACTGGCGTGAGCTCCTCACCACCTCAACCTCCAAACCACTACCAGGATTTGCCTCCACCTTGGGCCAAGTGACGACCAGCTGACTGCCTGAGTTGAAGACCTATCCTGGGGGTGACGTTGAAAATAAGCTTCAGAGAGGCAAAGCCACAGGACAGAGGCCATTTGGAGGGCTGATTTTCAGCTGGACACTGTGGCACATGCCTGTAATCCCAGCACGTAAGAAGCTGAGGCAGGAGAGTTCTGAGTTTAACACCAGCCTGGGCTACACAGCATGATCAAGTGAGAGTAAATAGCCAGGCTCTGGGTCAAAAAAAGAAGGGAGGGGGAAAGGGAGGCGTGAGGGAGGGGGAAGAAAACTGTACTTCTGATCCTTGGGCTTCTGAGGACCTGTGGTTCCTGTATCATTGCTGTCACTGTACGAGATGAGCCCTGTCCTAGGCCAGGTTCTCAGAGCCACTGCAAAGGTCAGAAAGTCCAGATGTGGAATAAAATCTGAAACGAAGAATAAGAAACCCCAAACAGAAGATAAATAAGACGAAGGAAGGTCTAAAACAGATGGGGGGAGCTCTTCCCACCCAAATCTCATCGGGCGACAGTCTGTAGTCACAGCATGGGCCAGAGTCCTTGGGGATCCAGAAAGCAGGGACCCTTGTGCTCACTTTGATGCCCTCTTTGGGGTGTCATTTGTCACCCAGGGACCTGCCTTTCTATCTTCTGAGGTCTGAGGATCTTTGAACTGGTGACAGCGCTGCTGGGGGAATCCTGGTCCTGGGGGGTGCCAAGGGCCTGCATGTCTACTTAGAGACCGGCGTGCCCGGGCTGAACATGGTCTTTAGATTCAACCCTGCATGCCCAGCGCAGCCAGAGGAGCTGGTCCCAAGCCGAGAAGGGGAATTCATTACTCCAGCCGCACTGTTATTTCTTTGTGTAACATAGACATTTTCTGTGCTCTGTAATCTTCTGCAATGAAAGGGACTTTGAGTCTCCCCGGGGTTCTGCCCTTTGTTGTGGTCTACCATATGTCGCTCGGGGAAACCTGACCCTGCCTGAGAGGTGCTCTCTCCCGTGCACTGAAAGGGCTGAAAAACACAAATCCAGTCGGACCGGACGCTCCCGGCTGCCCGCACAGAGCCCAAGGTGGAAGCAGAGAGGACTGCGTGACTCATCTGATCCCTGTGAACCTGGACGAAAGGAAGCCCCACACGTGCTGACCACCAGGCACGGCGGAGAAGACAAAGAGGGTCCCAGAGTGACAGGGAAAACAAAGGAGACTGCTGAGGGCGGCTTTTCTTTCCCTCCAGTTTTGGGAACTCCAATTCCTTCCTTTTCAGGGTTGAGTGAGATGAGACGCTCCCCACGCCGTGGGAAGCACCCTCAGACCTGGCTGCAGATCGATTTTCTCATTTGATTCCTACAGGAAACCGTGATGAGATTCCCGTGGAGCGCTTGTGTGCTGACTGATAAGCCGTTCGTGTTCATACTGAAAATGATATCACTCTGCGGTAGCAAGAGACACTGCCATCAGAAGGCGCAATAAAAGGACAAAGAGCCCGTGGTGACTGGGTGGCTGCGGGGACTCTGGGGAATCAGTGACAATGCACTGAGTGGCCGAGTGGTGGGGTCCTGCTCCCGTTCACCCCCTCGGGATGCTGAGCATCAGTGACTTCCCTCCTCCTCGGCGACACTCGTGGATATGGTAGGTGCCGGTGACGCTGTGGGCAGCAAACTTTATCTGACAGCTCGGGAATAGAGCAGGGAGACACCTTCCAGCTAAACCCCTGAGCAGCAAGGACCTGCCATCCGCAAAATGCCAGGGGAACTATTGTGATTTCTAAAACTATGTGATTTTTTTTTTAAAGGAAAATACTTGGAGTACATGCATACAATAAAAGTTTTTTTGTTTTTTTTTTTTTTTTTTTTTTTTTTTTTTTGGTTTAATTTTGGAACGATAGAAAGCACTGAGTGGAATTTCCTGCAACAGTAAATTACATTTCCTCAGGCCCGGGAGAAATTTGTGCATGATACTCATTTTTCTTGGCCTGAAGTTTAAAATAAAACTATATTGGAAAAATCTTTGCTCTATTATACTCTTCCAAAAAGAAGTATAAAGTAATAAGCAGTTACTATAAATTGCAAAGATTTTTTAACCACTCCCAAATGCATATTTCAGGTGGCTAATGAATAGTTAGTGAATTTAAAAAAACTTGAGCTCTGGAGGGATTTAAGGTATTTTGTTTAAAAATGCTTCTGTTATCTGTGCAGTGTGTCTCCATTCTGAGGTTAGCGGTAAGAAGCAGAGACTGATAGTCTGGGTGGGAGACAAAATAAACCAACACCCAGCCCCCAGTGGTGATCTGTGTGATCTTATGTTGACCTCTCTCTGGGTAATTGCATAATCCCAGATTTATATTTATAAGGGAACAGAACCGTGTCAACACGTACTTCAAGCGTGGCATTGCTTGTTTGGAATTTCCTAAATTTTTTAGCTATTCTGAGTGCACGCCTCCTGCAGGGTGGAAACTAACATAATTCTATGCTGACATAATTCTTTGCTTGGTGCCTAGGTCAGTGCCTCAGTAATTCACTCAGTATCATTTTGGGGAGAGTTGGTGAGAAAATCAGGACCCTTACTCTTATTCTTATCTTTGAGCCTAATTAATCCTCATGCATCAAACTGCAAGTTTTTTTCTGACCACTTTTTTCTAGGATTAATCCAAAACGTGAAGGATAGGCAAAGGAAAAGGGCTTAAAATTTTTACTATTTCCATCAAATGAGAAGTTCAAAAGAGGATTTTAACTAATTCACTCATAAAAAGAACCATCTTCCTCCCATTTTAATATAACTTCCATCGAAGGCAGTTGTGAACTTCAGGGATAGAACATTAAAGTTCTGCCAAGGAATAAAAAAAAGGGAGCAGGTTCCTTAAACTAGCAAACATTTGAGTAGATACTTGTGGAGGTGCTTGGCCTTCAGACCTGTCATATAGAATTAATGTTACTGTGAATTCCCAAAGGGAGACATGTTTAAGAGGAGAGAAAATGACGTGAACTACCTCACCTCATACTTTAACACGGTGAAGTGCCTATAGATTTTGTAGAGGATCCCTGCAAAAAAAACATCTGGCGATGTGCTATGGTTTCAGTGAAACAAACGCTGCCTAAAGAGCCAAATCAGCAGAGTTTAGAAAAAACTCTAGTTTCCAAATGCATGAGCTTGGATGAACCTGAACTCCAACTGACTTGTTTGTGAATAAGTTTATAATGCCTTCCTTGAAATAGTGTAAAAGTGTGGTATGTTAGAAGCACCTAACGTGAATACAGGCACAAAAATGTTCACATAAAAATCAAATTCAAATTAAGAATGAAATGTGAAAAAAGGATATTGCTAGTAGGTGTCTGACTATCATGTTCATATGAAACAAAAAAGAGCTTAGCTAGTGCCTGGTCCAGAATTAATTCAGCAAGTGTGAGCCTCTTTTCTTCCTGTATCCTCTTTTTCACATTATCTGTGGGTTATTCTAGCCCCAGTAGAAGTCCGGATTGTTTTAGTAATGAAACAGTGTTTAGATCCGCTTTCTAAAATTCTTTTCTCTGTAAAATAGTGAGTTCCTTCATCTTTCCACCGTACACTCATTGAGCTCTAGTTATGGACCAGGTACTATGTTAGGTTTCTGGAAACAGAAGATGTATGAACATCAGGTAGGGTGAAACCACAAATATCAGTTATAAATCAGTGTGTACCACAGTAATAAGCATGGGCGTAACTTGCTTTTAGAGCACAGATTCTGCATATCAGATGAAAATATAAAGAAAGTGACCCAGAATTAAAATTTTTGATGGATAAGTAGCCCACAGCAGGGCAGAAAACTAGAAGCGAGATCTTCCAGGCATCATAGAGCATAACTTGACTCATTTGGGCAGTGATGGTGGTGTGGGGGAGCATGATTACTTTTCTAAATCACAAGAGAAGTGACTGCTTGAGACAGTGCTGGAAAGGCTGGATGAGCCTTCACAAAGACTTCAACTCTATCCGAAGGGATAGGAGAGGGGACTAATAAGTACACTAAAACAAGAAAAGACATAACCTGGTGTGGAGTCAGCCTTCAGGCAGGGGCCAGACAAGATAGTTTCTATGGAGGCCTGGGGTGCTTCCCAAGAGGTAGAATTATATTCTGTTTTAGGAGGAAAAAATTGAGATGGGTACTGCCAATCCCACAAGGGTTTGGTATGTCAATAATCTTTAAGGTACACTGATGGCTCCATCACTCTCATATGGAAATTAGAAATGGCACATCATAATGAGACTGTTAAATTTTAGGTGGTGGAATGTTTTCACATTTCAACAGCTAAGGCTTGGAAGCCTGCCTAAGTATCCTTGTAAGCTCTCAACTGACAGTGGTTTATCTTTTCTATATAACTGCTTACGAATTAAACATACATGTGTCTTTTCCCAGTTGAACTCGTTAGATATCTATATTTCTAAGTTACTTTACTTACACTTTTTTTCCTATTGAAACACAGTTAACAGTGTGTTTTTTCCTATTGAAGCACACTTAAATTCAGGTGGGAAAATAAAATTGAACTCTCCATTTTTCAGTTACACCCACATCAGTTAATTATATGTTAACAATCACTTAAAGGCTCTACAGGAGCCAAACTTTAAAATTAGAACCCCAGGGGACTTTCTTCAGCAATGAGAGAATTATTATTTTTGTGGTATTTTTACTTCTCAATTTCTACATGAGTCCTAGAGTGAGACACACCTGGATGTAATATATTTAGTGGTGGTGTTACTGACAATCTGGAACAGTATTGAGTACCGTGGCCATCTCCTTAGAAGCTAAGTAACACATTTGTAAATGTTCCCGGAAACATTTATTCTTTGGGCTGCTTAAAAAGTCAAGGAGTGTGACAATTTATTTGTCACTGCTAAATACTAAGTGGAAGCTGGAGGCCCAAGAGTGTAAGAGCCAGTGTGTGAACCATTTAGCTGCAGTCTTGCTGTAAGAAGTAACTCTTGCTTTGAAAAGACCCTTTACTTTAATTATTTAAGCCAGCCTGAGAAAAAAGGTGTGCCTGAGACCAGGTCCCCATGATAAAGACCCCACATATCCTAGATAGATGAGTAGAGCAGATGTGGTGTTTACACAACATGGAGCACTACTCTGCCATAAAGAAGGATGGACTTGAGTCACCTACAGGAAAACAGATGCCCCTGGAGACCATGATGTTAAATGAAGTAAACCAGACACACAAGCTTATATATGCATAGCTTCTTCCATATGATAAACCCAAATTATAAATAAAGAACAAAATAAGTGATCAATAATAAGAAATAGGGAGATAGCTCTTTCTCAGATGGGGAGGAGACCAAGAGATGGAGGGAGGGGATAAAAGGGAGAGAGAAGGGATGAAAGCAGGACCTGACATGTGTTATGCGCCTGTGCCAGCTCATCAAAGGAATTAAAGGATCTGCGCTCTGGACACGTACTACTAAAAAGCAGTGAATCTGAATATTCACGAAGATTTGAATACAATGCCTCTTACCAGTAATCACTGATAAGTACAGACAGCAGAAACAGTTATTTCAATCAATAGTTCATTTATTCATAGATACTCAAGACTTTAAAAGATGTGTTCATGTTTTCCTTTTTTTCTGTGCCGGGAACATTATTCTCTGAGACTTTAGCTGTAAGCAAGCCATACAGGAGAAACACCTGCATTTGAACTATGGTAAGGAAAAACATATAATGTTTCTTCTTTTTCCTATTTGATTTGAAAAAAAAAAAAATTTGCATCCACACCCTGTAAGTCACTCAGCTATCTCTTACCACCTGTTTGCTGTCCTCTGCATGAAGCTAGGTGCTAGCAAGTGGCGTGTGACAGAGCCATGGATCACATGCCTTGATCAAGGGCAGAGAAGCAAACTCCTTCCATGAGAGTATTTCCTTGACAAGTCATGCAAAAGATTCTCTTTCACTAGACAAAGAGCAAGATAAAATGCACTCTGATATAGTCTGAAAGATCCTTAGGACCTACAGACTGGTTAGAAGCAGATGGCTCAGGCCATGGGTCCAGGAGAAGACCTAAAGTAAGTTGATTGCAGGAAGGAAAGGAAGGCCAGCTGGCTTCCGAGACCTCACTCCCTGTCAGAACTGCAGCTTCCTCTACTACTGTTGAATCAACAGAGACAAAACTTCCCAGCTGAAGACAAACTAAAACATATTTGCAGGACTGCAGATCAGTTGTTAAAGAGCAGCGAGTCTGACGGACTGTGTCTTGAGAGAGTCCTGACTGCACAACTACAGGCTGGACAGACAGGGCTCCCCCGCTGTGTATGGGTGCAAGTACCCCCACTCGTGGGCGGTTCCTGCCTCCACTGCAGCTCCCCTAAGTCAGCCCGGCTGTCCACATCACGGTACGTCTTCCAGAGGCTAGGACTTCCCTCAGAGTCGTGCAGTAATTTAATTTTCTTGTGATAATTAGAGGGTTGAAGGAAATAAACATCTTAACTACCCTCTTCAACTGATTCCAGTGATGGAAGCACAGATGAAATTAAGCATTTTAAGACAATCAAGTTATGAAACTGGTATTTCTATCAAGGCTATTGTGCCGACTAATTAAAACTTACCTTTTGAATTACTATCTGCTTTTAATAAAGGATCAGCTTTTAATAAAGCAGTGCTAATGCAGTTCACATAAACTAGCTCTGTTTCCAACCAAAGGTTGTTTAAGTTCATGAATCATTTGGAGTTTGCTGTGGATGGCGTGCAAGGACCGATCCCAATCACAGTGAACGTCAAAGTTCATCCTCCTTTTATGGGAGACTAAGACTGCGTTCCTTCACTAACTGCGCATTTACTGAGAATCTTTTTCCCTGTGGTCAGTGGACAATTCTTATGAGAATTAGTCCTAGCCAGGCTCCTGGCCTTCTCATTGGAGAAACAAGACACTAAGAAGACGCCCTGGGAAATGTCATAAAAGAGTCACGCAGAAGGCCCAGAAAGTCCCCTAGGAGAGGCAGCACAGAGGGGACACTGGACCTCAGTCCCCAAGAAGAGAGGGGAAGCATGCCACATGGAGACAAAACTAATGGGGGACGGTGGCAGGGATGCCCAGGACTCACCCAGAGATAGATAAACCCTGTAGATGGACAATGTCTGTGTCCCCTCCTGTGTTCCTCACTGTCACGGTGCGGTGTGAGCTCCAGGGCAGGCACTTTGGTCTCCCTTGTTAACTGATGAATCTTAGTGCTTGGAACAGCTTTTAACACACAGGAAGTGCTTAATAAGTTCTTGTCAAACTAATGAGTGAGCAAATGTGTGCAGTGCATGTATGTGTACCCATGTACGTGTGTGCACACACGTGTGTGTCTGTGTGCACACATGTGTGTGTGTTGGAATTGTAATTTCGAGTCTTGGAACTTGAGCATCTCCAGGAGTTGAATGACTCAGTCATTTGCCCAGCCTTGGTCTTAGAGCCCAGTAGCTCCTGAGAGAGACTTGGCCTTTGTCTGAAAATTAAGAATTGCTCTGCTGTCTCTACTCCAAGAGCTGCCCTCTCTACTCCAAAGCCCTGTCGTTGGTCAGCTCCTAATCTGCCGGCATGAGGGAGTCAAGCTTGGGTTTGGGTCCAGAGCGTATACAGTAAAGCCAGATCAAAAATATTCAGGCTGTGTGGCATTTTAGAAACCTCCGCTTAGGAGGAGTGGGTGCAGGTCATTGGTGTTTCATTGATTTCCAAGTAATCAATCCAAGACTGTGGGGAGGCACCACAGGTTTTGTGAAGGCAGTGTTGCAGAGTGGTTCAGAAAGACGACTTTCAGGGTAGCAGCCCCTCCAGGCCGTGATTGGCGGCACTGTCCATTGAAATTTCAGGCACAGAATCTAAAGAAAAAGCTTTGTAAGATACAAAGAACACAGTCCTGGAGTTGGAGTTCAATCCACATTTTACAATAGCACGTGGCTTCATTACAGTGGCAGCCTTGCCTTAAAAAAGATAAGAATGGCAAAAAAAGAAGAGGTTGCACACACGTCTTTTATTTGCTGATATATTATTTGAAAAAAGCTCAGGAGAGGTGACATATTCTGAAATTATCATGTAATGATTTTCCCCTTCCCAACAAGCACAAAATAAATGAAACTTTCTTATACTCTTTAGAGTACTTGGCACATATTCCATGTTCTTCATCAGAACCTATTAGATAGGTATTATCTTTACATTACAGATTAGAAACCAAAGATTTTATGAAACTAACTTTCCTGGTTACACTGAGCAAATACTGAGCTAAAGCTGAATGAAAATCCCATTCTCTGCCATTCTAAAATCCTTATCTTTCTACTCTGTGACAAACGTAACTTGTATAATTATCAATGTATTGGTAATCATTTTAAATTCTTGTTTATAGAATAGTTTACAAATATTTGACTTTTAGCTAATGAATATATGTATTATTTTGTGCTTTTTTATGAACAGAAAAATGAGATTCATTTTTGTTTATTCAAAACTCATCAATGCTATTGTCTGAAAACATTTTAATTGCCTACCAATGCAGCAGTCCAGACATTTTTACAGCATTGATGCAGTGGGCAGGGAGGAAGTGTATGCAGTGTGGTATTTATGAAGCTGCCGTGAATAAGTGAAAGATCTCAAGTGAGTTGGGATAAGAAAGCACCAAGCTCCATGCTCAGTTTCCATCTCCAAGTCATCTGTCAGAAAGGACCCAGCGTCTCTTTTTATTGCTTTGATTGATTAGTCATTGATTCATTAGTGCTTGTCAGTCTTTCCATGGAAACTCACCCATTGCCATGGTTAAATCAAAAGCCCCTGGAATGGTGAGTGGGTGCTGTGCATGCTGGGGAAGTGCTGTTTGTGAACGGGCAGTGGGAGCGGTACACGGGTTAGGCAGCGACACAGCACACAGCAGAGGATGGTCGGGACCAGAACGGGAACCCAGAGAAGAAAGCAGACGGTAGTGTGGTGGGAAAGTGGGATCTGCCCAGTGACCAAATGCAGCCTCAGCATGGCTGGTCCCACCTCGAAAAGTATTAGGAGGAAAGCAAAGTGCACCAGAGTCGAGGCTTGGTAAGTGTGAGCTAGGCTGCTGGCACATTCCGAACCCGCACTGTCTAGGACAATGGCCAATCAGTATTTGCCAAATGAATGAACAAATGGATGAACGATTAAGTGATCTCATCGTTCGGGTCATTTGAACCAGTAAACATTGCCAGTAAGTGACTAGTTTGCTGTGTGGACAGATGGAGGCCCTCACGCTGGTTTCACTGCAGTTTCCGGATTGATGCTATACATCGTGTGCTTCCAGTAAGCAAAAAGAGCCCTCCGTCAGTGTGGAATCTCTAAACCCAATTCCAGAATGTCCGTTGTCTTTCTCTACCCAGCATCTATTTCTCAGGAGGAAAGATATGAGTTCTCCATGCCCAGGAGCTCCCCTGAAACTCCCTCCTTTATCCCTTTTCCATGTTTCCATTAGGCAAGATCATAAAGGTGATTATTAATTTTTTCATTCAGCGCCTTTCGAGAGCAGTGCGCCGTTCTGTACCTAGGTGGGAGCAAGAGAAATGGGTGAGCTGTGTTGTGACTTTTCCGAATGCTCAGCTGAGTGGGAAGGCTCTGCTTTACTTTTCTGTTCACTATATAGTCCAGGCTGACCTCAAATTTGAGACAGTTCTCCTGCCTCACCTCCCAAGGGCTGGGGCACAAGTGCCCACCACCACGCTGGCTTACTTTGTTCTTCCTGGTGGTGGGAGTAGTGATAGCTGTGGGAGGTGTGTGCGCACGTGCGTTTCCATTGCTTAGCACAGTAGTTACACCGAAGCACAATGTACTTTTTAAAACCAACCTCTGAAAATAATAACCGTCACATCTGGAGTGTCTCTGAAGTGTCTTACTCATGTACCCTTTCCTTTCATTATTGCTGTCCTCGTGCAGTGTCACTAAAAGACATGTGTCCACCAAGAGACAGAGCTGAGCCACAGGCACATATTGCCCACGGGCCAGTGCCCGCCTCGGTACCATTACGCTAAAAGAGAAATCAGGGATCTGGTTCAGGGCTAGAGCATTTCCAAATATCAGCCCTAAAAGTGCCACACTAACTCTCTGTGGCTATACCTTTGACAGTTGTCACACACCTGGAGGAGGGAGAAGAGACTCATTGTAACCCTAAGGGCACTTGGATCCCTACCCACTGTGAACACGATAGGATTGGGGAGAACCTCGTTATTTGGGTTCACCTAGACTCCTAGTCCTGGCATTTAAAGACGTTCTCGTGTTTGTTCCTCATTGCAAAACTAAACCTCTTGTATAATGGCCTTTCCCATTTTTGGACTCTGTTATTAAGTTAGAGAAATGTATATCACATATGGTATCAGCTGATGAAATAACACAGGGGAGCTGCTGGTGTTTCATGGGTAATAAATAACTGCCGTGTAATACTTTTTTCTCTGTTTCTTGTCTTTGGCCAGTTTGACTTTCCGGACTTCCTGGCTTTAGATCGTATTCAATTTGGCTACCTAACCTTCAGACTGATGTTGATGTTTTCTTCCTTATTTTTATCCCCAGTCTTATTTCTAACCCAAACTGCAGTGGATTTGTTGGAATTCCTTCTCTCTGGGGAGGGTGGACTCTCCCTAGATCTCCTAGGTAACTTTTCAAACAACAAACAAAAACCCATCTTCAGGGTGTTTATTAGTGAGGCTTGTTATGATTGGCTTTGGGTGTCCTTAGCATTTCAAAGTTACCTTTTTAAAACATCCAAGAAAACAAAAAGAGACAGAGTGGAGACTTTTTATGCAAAACTATATAATTAGATTAAGTGCTCTATTTTTCAGATTCCAATATGCGAGTGTACACTCACACACGTAAGGCTATTTATTCCCATGAGCTTGAGAAGTCTGTAAATAATATTCTGTGTTTAACAAACAAAAACCAGTTGGCTCTGCTTTCTTTATCTTCTTCTTAGTTTTATTTTGGATGTTTCTGAAAGAAATGTTAATTCGCAGAATGTTAGATTTCTTCCTGTCAGTTGGCAAGGGGCATTTTTTTCTTTTTTCTTTTTTTGTCCTCTCTCTCTCTCTCTCTCTCTCTCTCTCTCTCTCTCTCTCTCTCTCTTTCTCTCTGTCTCTCTCTCTCTCTTTGTCCTTTGTTTCCAAAATGAGACTGAAGCTGTGCTATATACATGTATATTTTTTACTGGACATTTCTTGGCCACTGGGTAAAGTTTATCTTGGCTTGTAGTCATGTTTTTGGAAAAGGAAGTATTTTGCTTGTTTTAATTTCTATATAAAATACATGCAGAGAATGACCTTTAATCACTTGACACATGAAGCATTAAAAAAACGGCTCCTGTACTGAAATTAAATATTTGAGTAATCCTCTTGTTTAATTCAGTTTTAATTGCATTATTAATTGTCACGAGCAAAATATTCCTAGGAAAAGCTGAACGAATCCTGTAACTGCAGCCTTTACTGCCTAGAGTGATGAAGTGCCTTTGATTTGGTGCTGAGCCAGGAGGGCTTGATTGATAATATCTGTCTCGGATGTCACCCTGGGAGAGAAGAACAAAACCTCAGCAGACGCGGTGCCTCGCAGCTGTCTCCGCTGCTCCAGTTTCTCGGCCCCATTGACGTCATCGAGAGGTTTCAAACCAGCCTGGGGTGTCTAGTAAACCTGCACACAAATGAAAGGAAGAGACAGAAAAGCAGTGATTCACGGTCCCACGCTCTGTCCAAAGCGGAGGCTGCTCTGTTCCCGCACATCATGGGCGGGCAGATGTTTTTTTCTTTTCTGCATTAAAAAAAAAAAAAGAAAGAAAAAGGGATGTCATCCTCTGCCAGAAATGCAGGAAAGCCTCGACAGGGAACATGAGTCGTGCCAGCCTGTCTGCAACCAGATGATAGCACTATGAGCCATGTTTATCCCCGGCTCTCCAATCCCTAGCCTGCGCATAGTGGTCTCCCCAGCGGGAGCTTTGAAGCTGAAGGTGGCTTGGGAAGGTGCCTGCCCCGCCATGGGGACTCCTCCAGCCAGCCAGGCTCAGCCGCGTTTGTCCCTGCTCCTTGTCCTCTGTAGCCTTTTGTCTGCAGTGCCAAACCCGGGGTCTGGGGGGGAGGGCGGGGCGTATAGGAGAATAGAGGAGGGTCAGAGCATTTTCCAGGAGAGACTGTGTCTCTCTGTTTCTTTGCTTCTTTGGAGAGGGGGGCTATTTTTAAAGCTTCTTGACCAACTTGATACATTAAACTCTAAATTTAAAACAATTCATAGTGAACCCTTTCTGAATCCCATGACCTAGCATTTTAGTAATTCGGCTGAGCACTGATACTGAAGTATATCCATGGGCTAAGTTTTCACCCGCTGGACTACTTAGCTGCCAGGGAAGGGCAGTGTCCTCTTTTCCCCTCTTCTCATCTTCCAGCTGGAAATAGCAAGGAGCAGCTCACAATCACTGAGTAGCTTTCAGTTCTCACTCGTGCTCCATGACTTATGATCCAACATGGCTGGAGCTTTCTACACCTTCAAGTTTACAGAGTGTTATGGTCTTCATTTTCCCAGGGACGCTGGACAGACAGGATGATGTTCGATAGCCAGTCCTGTGTTCTAATGTTTGGAACCATTTCAGTTGAGCACGAATGTACTGACATCTATCACATGTGGTGGGGGCTGTGGGGTGAAGGTAAGTAAGACATAGCTGTGGGCTTTGGGAACTTAGAGAGCTGGGGATAAGACACGAATCCACACGGAACAATCACAAGGCAAGGCAGAGGCAGGCAGGTGCGCAAGGCCAAAGGGTGGATCTTGAGTGAAGGAGAATTTCAGGGAAATGCTTCAGGACCGTGGTCGTGTGGTTGGCAAGGCTCCTGCATGCACAGCAGCTGTTGGTCTGAACCTGGAGGAACCGGTGAGAGGGAGGCTAGGGCCGTTAGTGGTCCCCTGAATCCCTGGTGAGGAGGGTCTAATAATGGAGATATTTACAGATAAAACAAATCTGTGCCTTTGGAAAATCGGTTTTGCAGCCACTTGCAAGGAGCCTAAAAGAAAAGAGAACCGGTGCCCATGGCTCCGTGGATACTTGGGGATGGGATGAGAGGTCTGAGGAATCGGAACCGCATGGGAACAGAGGAATCCATACATTTGTTTCAATGTTTTTATTGAGCTTCAAATACCTGTCACACATTCTTCTGGGTCTGAGACTATTACAGTCCAAGACTAGTAGAATCTTACACTTTCGGAGTCTTTCCTTCGGTAAGGAAGAAACAGGGAGATGAAAAAAACACACGGGGAACTAACAGAGTTTAAGTGGTTCTTGGCTTAAGAATTTCTTAGCTTGAGTGTGCACCCCCTAACCTTAGCTGAAAACCACGCTTACTCTACAAAGTCAGCTTCGCTGGGTGGGCAGGAGCACCTTGCAGGGCACCAGGGCCCAAAATACGAGGAGGACCAGGAGGACGCGCTGTGTGAATATTACCATCATCAGTAGCTGGGGAGGGCTGACTGGGAGCATTTTTCCTATGACGGAACAGTCTTGCAGAGGGTGTAGTCTGGGCAATTGTTTCCTCCTCCACTTAGCTGGGACGAACCATTGAAATGTCTTTATATTGATGGTGCGTTTTCAATAATCTCCAGAAAGTTATCTCAAAGATGGGTGGTGTAGAGGTTACCTTGCCATGTATTTTTACCTTTCTGCTTCTGTGACTGCTCTGTACCCTGACGTAGTTGTGCCATGAGGGATGCTGCTGTTACTGCGCAGGAACTCCTGTCTCTGAGGTCCCAGAGCCCAACGAGAAAGAGCTTCCGTTCTGAAGAAAACACCTGCTGGATTGGCGGGTTTGTGAGTGATACCCTCATAATCACTCACTACTGTACACATTTAGCTATCTTTTTGAGGTTATTAACACAAATAATGCAGGTGGCTTATCCTACAGGTCTGCAAGCTTCTGAATTTATTTAAAAGGCCGATCTTTTGGCTATGTTACTAGTGAGACTATTTTTACCATTTATATTTAAAATTTAACAGAAATTAAAATCTTACTTCACACCCAAGTAAATGTAAGGCACATAACCAGATTAACATCTAATTGACAGAATGCTTGGGAACATCAGTAACGATCTTCTTTATGTGTCTGATTTTTGCCAAGTTGATTGTGAGAATTCACACCAGGAACCTTATCTGGATGATTTTGAGAAGTCCTATTATTACAAGCAAGATGATAAAGTATCCTTCATAGTGGCAGTTACCACCCCACGCACACAGAAATTGCAAATAGTACTCAGTAAATACTATATATGTGTGTGTGTGTGTGTGTGTGTGTGTGTGTGTGTGTTCAAGAATTGATACCCAAAATAATCATTAATCTCAGTCTCTCTCTCTCTCTCTCTCTCTGTCTCATTGAAGACTCTTGTATTTCTGCATAACTGAACAAGTCTAGGCAGTTAAGTAGCCCATTTGAACAGTGACCTCTTTTTGTCAATAAAATTTTAGTTAAAAAACAGGCATAGTGACCGTGATTCTTTGCTGTTATCTGGCTTAGAATTCAACCGGGCTGTGCTGGCCAGTCCCTCCCTGGTCCCAGCCACCCTCTCCCGGGCACTGTGTTCACTGTTTGCCCTTCCACATTGTACTGGGTTTATCTGTTTTGATGACTCCCTCACCCTAGGCCATGCAACCCTTGAAGAGCTGACAGTTCCCTCCACAGTTGCATCCACAGCTGAGGCAGCCTCTGGTAGGCCTTGGGGAAACACAGGAAATGTGTGTTCTACTGGGCTAAGGCCATGGAGCCCTGGCTTTCACGGCTTCCTGAGCTACACTGTCCAAGAAAGAGCCCTTCGGTTCCTGGTGCCTCTCTCTTTATCACTCTGGGTACATTTCTGAGCGCTGAATAAGTTGGGGGCAATAACAATGATGTTGGGGTCGGCTATGGTCTGACGAGCATTAACTCTGTGCCATTCTGTGAGCGCTAAACACAGAACATCCCATCTATCTAGGTGGACAGTCCACATCCCATCTTGCAGATGAAGAGGCCAGAAGTTACCCTGTACCCAAAGAGAGGCAGATTTTCAAGACTTGGGCAAGTCGAGATTAAGCCCTGGCTTTCTGGCTTACTTTTCACTCTTGTGGGGAATCTGGCAGTTAAAGCATTTCAAACCCGTAGGAAAACATATAGATTTTACCTGTGGACAAAGCTAAAATCTAGTGAACATATAGTAGTGAAATGATGATCACATGTGTTTGTCAGTGGAGGAAAGTTTCTGAGTTTTTGTTCACAATGTGGAGAGGCAGCAGTTTCTTCGAGGAACTCCATGTAGTTTATCTAACCTCTTATACGTTGGATGTGTTTTGGAACATTTTTTTTCAAATTGCCTTTGCTTTGGGTCTTAGAAAATTCAATCTATATTTTATGCAGTGGTCACAGTAAGGAGACAAAGCACTCGAATTCTAATCTAAATTCCATATTTGCCCAATGGTATGGTCCTGCCTAACTTCACACACTTCCTGAGCCTTGTTCCAGTTGTCACATCACAGAAGGGACACCCTGACCCTGTGGGTTTTCGCTGACCTACTTCCGCCCATGACTCTGCTGTGATCCACTTGACTCCAAGCAGCTCCAAAGATCAGTGTCCACTTAATGTGGTGATAAAAAGCCTGAGACTTGTGAAAGCACTGCTGGAATTAAATTTCTAAATAATTATTTCTACTGGGCTTTTCCAAGACTTGGGATTATTATGAAACTTTATGAATGAAAAAGACAACAGTTCTCAAAACATGAGCCTTTTCCCGCCCTTGGCCTGTTAGCCATTGGAAATGATGGTCAGGGCACCTTTAAAGCTGAAGGTAGCTGATCTTCAGGGACAAACCCTGAACTGAGGTTGCTGCCTCTACACTGTAGGCATGAAAAACATTTTTCATGGCTGAGACTATAGTAGCGGTAAGTTATTAAACTTCACACTTTGGGGAAGCCATCTAGGCCACTTTTCTGCCTAAGGCCATCTCACATTTAAACCATAAAAAGAGAAGAGAAATCATTTTCTATTTTCTAAGAGAGATTCCACAACTTCCCTTGGTATCTTGTTTCGGTAAATGACAATCTCACCTGGCAGCAATCATTTTTCACGGTTCACCTAAGGCTCTGGGGCCTGTGTGACTCACTTTCTTGTGTCTTTAGGTGTAGAATCATTTCTCATGCACAAGAAGGCTGTGGCCAAGAAGCCGTCCGACTTTCCTCCTAAAGCCAAATTCCTTGAAACTCTCATCATTTCTTTTTGTCTAAGTCTTTAATAATCTTTCTTTTGCACATAATCTTCATCTTCTCAGCTGTGAGACACAGAATAATATATCATAGCATGCTTAGCTATTTAGGCCCTGTGATCAAATGGCTGAGTACACTATATGAACTTGATAGCTTGGATCCTATTTCTATTTGAGCAAACATCTGATGATAATTTTTCTTTACTATAAATGCAAAGCGTTGCACTGATTCAAGAGAGATAGCAAAGGTTCACATTTCCTTAAAAGTTCTGTGTTATCATTTTTATCCTTTTTTGGTTTTAAAAATTTAAAAAGATATGCACTAAACGCTAATAAATTTAGAGAAATATTTTTTAAAATTTTGCCCACCACTATTTTCCTCTAAGTTCAATTTTCCTGCTAAGCAGAAACTTACAGAGAAAGGCAAGAATGATGTTTGAGACCAAACAACTCTAGTTTCAGTCCTGGATATAAAGGGATACAATGACCAAGTTTGTTCTAATTTCTGAGCTGTGCTTACCTATCCACAGAAAATGACAGTAATAAAAATAGTGAGCCTTTTGAGTGTAAAGATCATTTCTTACTGAGTTATCTCTAGGGCCCAGCCCAACTCATAATGCAAGTTAACCCTCACTTGGTTTTGAATTTTACTGAAGCATCGCTTGTAAGAATTAAGTGACATTTTACATAGGAAAATATTTAGTCAGCTGCTGAACTCCATGTAACTTGTAGTCATTACTATTAATGATTTTATAAGGATCATTATTATGAGATTAAACCAAACCCTGCTTTGTGCTTGCCTCTGTACCGGGAACATTTCTGGTACCCATTTGCTATGTTATCTTGTGACAACATTACCTAAAAGTGAGTTTCCTAAAGTGAATGATCCATGGAGCAAAGCACATGGCCTGGAGTTTCATCCTTGAGTTCTTCCGAGGAGCAGCCTAAGAGCAGCAAATGAAACTCAGATGTGACACAAGTGACCTCCCAGAGTGAATCAGGAGTCACTTCAGGTGAGCAGGGCCCTTGCTGAACATCTGCCTTTTTGCAGGGTGTCTGGACCTTGGTACAGCTTTCTATGAGGCAGAGGAAATCTGTGATCTCTCGGATGGACCCAAGCACCCAGCAGTTTAAGTAACATAGCTCAGCTCATCAGCAGCATGACTAAAAGGAGTCTCTGCTGGCCTTTCATGGGCCAGAGAAACAATACAAGGACATCTGTGTGTCCAAGACTTAAAAGCTTTATTGGTGTATTCGCCTGTCTGCAGAGCCCCTTCCCAATCTCCTACTTGGTTTATAAACATTCAGTTCAAGGAAAGTGAGCGTCAGAGTTACAATGATTCAGGTGCGGTCTTTCCTCCGCCATATGGTGGAATCCTTGGGGGTATTCCCTAACCTCTCTGGCCTTGGCTTTCTCATCTCTAAACTGGGAAATATGCTACCTGACTCCTCTGATCTCGGCACTGTTGGGTTCTTGGTAACTTCAGGGCCTCCACTGCTTTCTGTTCCCCTCTCCTTTGCCTGTCTCGTAAGGAAGGCTTGGCTGGCTAATATGATTTACAAACCTGGTACATTCCATGGACTGAGGAGACCCTTGTAAGAAGCAGCTGAAATTCCGTGATAGAACAGCTTATTGGGTTTCTTTTCAAGAGTGATATTGATTGCTCCATAATGACTCAGACCTATGAACCTCTGAGAATGTATTGCTGTGTGAGGAACTAAGTTTTTATAAAAGGAAAATGCAGCTTTAAAATTAGGATTGATGACAGCCTGGCAAGGCCAAACAGGCTGGGAAAGAATTCTGCGTGGGGAATTAGGATCACTGGGTTTAGTCCTGGCTCCTCTACAGTCTAGATAACTTTGGGCAGGTCACTTTTCTTTTGTTCTCCTCTCCTAAGGGAGACAGTGTTGTGCAAGGCTTTTTCCTGCATTGGCAGCCTAAAAGATGGCCCTGGGCATCATTGCTCTCCCCAACAGATGCTTCCTAGGGCACAGATGTGTTTAGACCTCGCTTTGGGGTGCTGTCAACACTCGTAAAATCTGGGGCTCTGCAGAGTGACCAGGCCCTTAAGTCAGCACACGTCCATAGGAAAAGATCAGTGGTCCCTGTGTGAACTAAAGACGACTCCGGAGACTCCGTGTCCCTCGCTTGTCTGTGTCACATGGGAAACTTGTTAACTCATTCGGTGAGGAAGTTTGTCACTAAACAGAAAGTCAGAGGGACAACCAGCAGCAGCAGCAACAAGAGGAACAATGGAAAAGAACAAAGCGGAGAGCATAAGGGGGCATTAGGAACTAAGAAAAGCCATACACACACACACACACACACACACACACACACACACACACACACGGGAAAAAATCAAAGCAGCTCTAAACAGGGAAAGTCACTGACTCTTCTAAATCAGATTTCAAAGATGGAAGTTTGGTTCCCTTATGGAATCGCAGCCCCCTTGAGTCTGCCCAGGAGAAATATCACTCTTGAGAATTCGATTTCTGCCAAGCTAGAAGGCAGAGATATTTGTGACTCTACCACTTAAGGCCTAAATTAGGTCTCTTTATTTAATGAAAAATGTATTTGCAAAGCTTGTGGAAGTATTTTATTCCTCTCCATTCCCCCCCCCCCCCCAGAAAGGATGAGTCTCATGATACAGTCCACCTGGAGATCTGTTCTCGGCCATAACAGGTGATAAATCTACCTGATTCTCCCAACCGAAAACGACAATAACCCGTGGATGGTGCTCTCCCTTAGTTAGCAGCAGCCTTTTCTATTGTTAGAGGCAAGAGAAGGACCTGCCAGAAACACACTTGCTATTCATGCTTATTTAAAATAGAATACTTAGTAGGGGTGTTGCAGGCAGCTGAGGCAGAGTTGCATACTCTATAGATTTGCCCCCTAAACTATAGCAAAAGAGCTGGGGCTTTGGTCTCTTTCTATGCCGAAGGAAGATTATATATCTCAGAAACCACTTGTTCCTACTGATCCCTTCTCTGGATCTGAGTTTCTCCGTTTTGTGTGAATTCATGTTTTCCTGTCAAAAGGAAAATGTAAAAGACATTAAGACCTAAGGGAAAGCAAACAAGAAATACATAGGCAAAGTCTAGAATTCCCAACGACCGGAGAGGTGTCCTGGGATTGTGTGCCAAACTGAATTTGAGGGAGAAACGAGGCCCCCTTGCTGTGTTTATTTCTGTCCAAGACTTGCTGCCGTTCCCCCGGAGTAGAACAGACCAGGTTTCTGCTAAACTGACAAATGAGCATGGTTGAACTGAAGGAAAGAGAGTGAGCCAAGGATATGGCACTGCTTTTGATATTCTGTCAAGAGCTTTTCTGAACTTAGTCCATGACTGCGACAAGAAAAGACTGAGATACAAGAATCTGAGAGGCTATCAAGTAGGTTGTGGCTTTGTATTAATACACTATTAATGTTACTGATGCTAATTGGAATCTACAAACTTCTGGGCAAATCAAGTGCAAAGATTCTGCAATAAACCCAATTGCATTTCCTAGAGAGTCCCGGATGTAGAGGCTTTTTCCTTAACCCGATATAAATTGCAAAACAGCTGGTGTTGAGTTCTAAAACTTACTTTTCCACTCATCCACTGGATATGTAGTTATTTCCTTAATTTAAAAAAAAATCATAGAAGTTTATAAAAGAATTGTGTGCCCACCATGGAAAATTTATAAAAGTAACAAGTATAAAGAAGAAAATCCCTTATACTTGATAAAACATGCAGAAAGCATAATCAAAGGAAGTAAAGCAAAACATAGCCCCGCTGTACATTGAACGAGGCATCTTGGAGAATCCTATGCTAGCCACGTCTGTTTCCAGAGCCTCAAAGGCCTCTAGTACTCCCCTGGGCCTCCTCCTGGTCCTCTTCACTTTGGCTATGTTTTGAGTGTTTTTGGCAATCCAGAAAGAATGACCAAAAAGCGCCTGCCTTAGCAGGGTTGCCCAGGCTACCCTGATGAAGGGCTCGGTTGTCTCCACTGCATCCAAGGAGAACTAGAGGTGGAGACTTCCCAATAGCTCTTCGCTCGCTTCCCCGCAGAGATGAGCACTGGTAATGTTGCGGTGCTTCCCCCACTAGCTTCCTCCCTAGCCCCATGTGTTAGTACTGTTCATGTCGTTCAGTCTGTAAAACTTTCAGTCTCTCTTTCCCATGTGCTATTTCCTCAGTAGCACCCATTTCACGTCCGTTTTACCAAATAACGGCAGGCAGCAAGCCCTGCGTTGTTCAGACCTTCACATCGGCTTATTCGCTCTCTCTGCCCTGTGACTTTTGTTAACCTGTGTGCACAGCGCAGGTTCCAGGCTTCCATTGTACATCCCTCTCCCACAATGCCATGAAACATGCCGATGTTACTATTTTCCCTGTTTGCATATGAAGAAAGGAAATCAAAAGAGTCATTCAAGTAGCAAATGGTCCTTTCTCTCCAGACTTCAGGTCCCACTCCCTGAGCCCAGCCTTGATGGGTCCCCTGTATTCTTCTGGATTCCAGTAGCTCTGCTGCCTAGGTTTTCAAGGCCCCTCCTGCTGCCAGGGAGTTTCTAGAAGCACTCAAGGATCCCAGGAATGAAGGGAAGGTGGGGAGGAGTTGGCGGTTCATGAACTATGACCTCCCAGGATTTGGTATCTTTCCCCCTGAGGCTCTGCTGTTCATCCTGGATAACCTGTCTCCACTGTACCCCGGCACTCTCACACTAGCCCACTTTCCCTCGCCCCCCACTTTTCTCTTTCTAGTTCAGTTCTCTTCTGGGAAACAGAGATTATACTCTGCAGAAGTGAAATTATGGGTCAAGTTCAGAGGACCAGGAGAGGCTCCTGGGTCTATGTCCCTGATCCTGTGACCTCCGAGGGGACACACAGCCCAGCCTCTCCTGCGTCCCATTCCACAGTGCAGGGACCAGAGATTGGAGGTCTGCCGGTAACCCCCAAAAGGAAGATAGACAACGTAGGCAGAAGACCTGGCCATTATGTTAGTGTCCCACCACGGGTCACATCCCTGACTCCTGCAGCATACTGGATTCCGTCCAGTGTCAGAAATGTCCAAGGCATGGACATCTTGGTGGACAGGTGCAACAAAACAGAGCTTCTGGGTTTATGGTGGCCAGGAACAGCACAGGGGAAGCACCCCAGAGAGAAAGCCACAGTCCCCTCTGCCTCCCAGACCCATCCAGAAATGTTGGCCCCCACTCCCTGGCCAGTACCCAAGCCAATCAAGTTGGCTCAGTGAAGCTTAGCTGTCATCCTCCTGCTAGATGCACAAAGCCGTCTACTGCTTCCTGTCTTAAAAGGCAGAACCTGTTGGGTGGGGCAATAGTAGAGGACAGTGCGAAGTGTGTGTCACCTTTCAAAATGCATTCATTTTGCCAATAACTGGCTTGGTTCAGCAATATACACAGCTAGAGACTTGTGGCGGGTGGAGAGGCTGGTAAGTGACACACCTGCGACTGAGTGTGGCCAGTACCAACACACGTAGCTGGTTGCTTACAGAACAGAAGATAAGGAACAGACTGTATCGTCAAGTGCAGAAGCTCAGAGACTGCATCCTCCTTGAGCTCTGGGGGTGGTTTTACCTGTCTTTGGGCCTCTGGCATAAGAGTTTAAAACACATAAGTTAAACGGAGGGCAGATGAGAGGGTAAAACGCAAGCCAGGCTCACTATGAAAGCAGAGCCCATAATGGACTGGCTGGCCCCAGCCCTGCAGAGCTTTATTCTGTGTCTTTTCAGGCAAAAAAAAGTCCAGCACTGAACTGATTTAGCAGTGAAAGATTCCCAGGGCTTGTGCTGACGAGAACCACCACGTGGTTTCACAGCTATGAGAAACCCAAAGTATAAATGAAGAGCAAAATAAAAGCTGAACAACAGGAAGTATAGAGGTGTTTCTCAGATAGCAAGGGGAACAAGAGATGGAGGGAAGGGAAAGACAGGGGAGAGAAGTGAGAGGGAGAGAAACGGAAGGAAAAAGTGGAAATGGGGCTTTTGCAGATGGGAAGAGGACCAAGAGCTGGAAGGAGCAGGGCGAGGTGGGGGATAGGGTTTAAAAATTTAAGATGTGTGATATACATCACCAACTCCTCATGAGGAATGGAATCATGATACACCACAAAGACAAGATGGACAGATAAAGTAATATAAAGACCAGATCTCTTCATAACAAAATAAGAAATACTACATTGCTTCTCTCTGGCCACCAGCATTGCTAGACATCAGAATGGAAATGATCAAGCTCACACAATTTAAAGGACAAGCATGAGCAAATTCTTGGTTCCCATTTACATCAGCAGAGGTTTTGCTCTGTTTCTGGAGTAATTTGTTTATAGTCGTGTTGTTTGCTTGTCATCTACTGTCATACTCATAGGTTTCTGTGGCATCGTTTTTTATTAATACATAGATTTACAATGAGGTCAGTACGGTATTTATTAAAAGGCAAGCAAATTAAATCTTTTTAATTTGATTTACAGATTTAAGTCTCAAGAGTTTAGAACTGAACCCCAATTCTTTACACAAATGGCATTTGTTATAATAAATATTCATAAACCACATGGCACTGAAAATGTAAATTAATTTTTCGCCAGTGAAGAGCAGCACTTCAAGGCAAATGAAAATCATTTTCGAAACAGAAATGTCTTGTATTTTATAGTGGTGGTTTAGCTCTATTGTTGACCTTGTTACTGGCAAGAACTTCAGAAATCGACTCAAGTTTGGGGGGTTTTCTAAACAATTTCAAATTGCGAGGAAATACAGTTTGCTTAATTTCTTACATGCAACACAAAGGGAAAACCAAAACACTGCTCTCAGATACAGTCCCAATGGTAGCTGTGAGTGATGGCCAAGGGCAGTCATGATGCTAGAGGAATCCATTTACTTCAGTGCTCTGAGTTTTACCCAAGGAAGCCATGCAAAAGTTATGTAATTATTCCTCCTGGATGGGTCTTCTTCTTGGTTTGTAATTACAAAATACTCTTTCAGGGTTTTCGTATCCTGAAATTAAGTCTTCAGAGTTGCATAAAAATCATAAGGTTTGATCTCAACCTGTTTATCCTCTTTACATTTGTTTTTACCAATTAACAGTATAGCTTCCTAGGTGCTAAGATGTGACTTATCTTTTGTGTGAGTCAGTTACTTAGACTAACTTTAAATAAATCTGAAAAGAAACCTCTTATTTTCACAACAATGTGGTATATTTGTCTACTTCTTAAAATTGCTTCCTGCATAAATTAAATCGTCTATGCTGCTGATGCTTTCTGCTCTCTAAATGTGTTCTCTTGAGTATTTTCTGTTATCTTGGGCCATTTCTCATCCATGGTAAGTAATTGCCATGATTTCCTTTTATAGGAGCCTTGAGGGACAGTCACAACTCTTTGACATCAGCAATTGTTGATCCTGGCTGCCAACCCACCACTCTCCAACTAGCACAACTAAGTCAAGCATGTGCCTTCTGGACCATGGGGATAGAAACATAACTCAGTGCTCAAAAATTTCATGATCTAGGTAGCACCGGTTTCTAGCTAGCTGTTCCCAAAATAGAGATGTCATGCAGGTCACTAACATGTGTGTAACTCTTGAGAATTCTTCTGGGATGACTACTCAGGTAACTGTCAAGAAAAATGATGGAAACCATCTCCCTTAGAAGTCACCGTATCTTTGTAATTGTCTTTATGAGAAACTTAAGACACGCTGCAGCATAATAAGCTTATGGTCCTAACAGGCTGTGCAATAAACTTATTAATTTCCTACCATGTGCGTTTGCGTCACCAAAGTCCCTTCAGTATTGTGAAACAGGACTCTCTATATGTCATTTAATGGACCGGGATCACAAAAGCGGACTGTTGTGAGTAGTTCCATTAAGTAAGTGTTAAAAGCAAAGATGTTTAGTTGTTGGGAAGTAATGCTGTGCCAAATGCTTTGTCTGTATCATTTCGTTTAATTCTCATGGCATCTTCTTGTGGTGGGGGACTATGCAATCCTACTGACAGATGAATTGCTGGCATTTAAGAAAGGCCTTGTATGTCCCAATTTTTTAACTCACAAGGGCCAGCAGACGAGACATTCTTGACTCCAGAGAACATTACCCCTCCCTGTGCAGCCTCAAATTATTCCCGACTTCCAAGTGAAGCTCAGTACCTTGGATCGGATATGAATCCTTAGTCTGGTGCTTATCTTCCTCCTGAGGCTTAGACCTTTTCCGTGTGAAATCATCAATTTAATGATGATTTCCGGTCACACAGCCATTTGCATGCAAGTAGCCGCGGGTCTCTGATTCATGCAGAGAGAAGCTTGTAAGTGGAACTGCTTGGTGGCACTGTGAGCCTGATTTGCTGTTTAGGGAAACAATTATTTACTGAGATTCTTCTACCTGCCTATTTTATGTTACTGCCTCTAACTTCACAGTAAAATAGATGAAGGAGATCTCTTTTCAACAGTCACTTTCCTCCGGCACCGAATACAGTAGACTCCAGCTAAGATGTGACGCTCCCATTGTCTGCTTGGTCACGTGTTTACGCTCCATGCCACGTGCGCTGCAGTCCACATTCTTAATGAATGCACCGCTTTTAGGGTCAGTGATCTTTCAACTCCCCATGCAAATCATGTGGGTGGCTGTCTCTGTCACTGAAACCAGTTCTCCATCTCTTAAAAAGTAGGTGATTTAGGGCCAGGATTCAGGGTTGCTCACACCATCACTGGGAACCTGCACAACACAGCTAGCAAATAAGGGGGAACCAGGAAAGCGGGCGGCCTCCAGGACCATGGCTGAGTTCACCTCCCGAACCAGCGGTCACTGACTCTGCTGGCACAGCTGCTGCTCGAGACTCCGCCTTTCTGCTCCTGATAACAGGACTGCCAGTGACTATGCGCGGCTCACCTTCCAGCCCTTGGCCCACTGCCTGCTGGCCATCCGCAGTGCTCGAAGAAACTTCCAGTGAGGCGCCCAGCCGGTTGGGTGGAAGCGGAGGATTGGCAAGAGAAGACACTTTAAGGTGCAGGCCAAAAACCTTGATCTTTAGCTTGTGACGTCAAAACGCGCTGGAATGTTTTCCTGTGGCGACAGAGCACCCAGGGGCGCCTCGGACTGGCCCAAGGCTGAGGAGATAAGGTGCCTTCCACAGCCTCACCTGAGTCCTAGGCAGGGAACTTGACACCCATGGTTTACTAGTTCAGGGTCTCCTAAGACCCCATGCTAGCCGCATCAAGCTGTGCACTCCGTCCCGTTCTTTCTAAAATTCTAAATGTGCATTTTTAACTATAGCCTCTCTTTAAGCTCCATTTCCTTCTTTCTAATTCACTGAACAAACTGAGGCTGTACGAAAAGGACTTCCACATATACCACTTCCTAGGAATTATTACCACTCAAATGCACATTTCTGCCTATAAACGACTTAACTATACTTATATCTAAGGCCAATTAAATAATAACGTCTCCATGTCAGCCTGAATGGCACTGGTTTATCAATAATAGAATATTATCATGTTAAATTCTGCACATGCATCATATGATTCAATCCTTTCAGCACTGTTTCCTCATATCACTAACTTTGATTTATTAATAAAGCACATCTTAGGGGAGCTGAGTAACTCATCTGATGTCCTGGGAGTACCCAGATTTTATCCCTTCTTCATGGTACACGCTGCAGACCGTAGAACATGGCACTGTTGTCCGGCATGTGCCCTCACTGTGGGATACCTAATCGGCTTCCACCTGCAGCCCAGAAGCCGGATACTCTTTGCCCACAGGAACCCCAAACCTCTATCCTTGAGGCGTCTAACCCTGGAGTTCCTGGGTATGTCTCACTGATGCACATCTCTGCCTTTAACCACTGCACGGGGAGTATCAAAAGTGCTCCAGGGAATTCCTGCTCTCAGAGGTATTTCCCCTCCTCTCTATGCAATGGCAGTGGCCAGCTAGCTGCTCAGTGTGAATGCCCTCAGATTTGGGGCTCACTCCTGTCCTTTTTCAAGAAGGCTGCTAACAAGTTGGGTCCAAATGGGATTCTTCTGGCAGGAAAGTCCCTCTTCCCCATTGACCTTCCCGTTGAGTGACCTATCCTATTTCATGGCACAGAATCTGTCTACATTTGCCCCGAACCTTTGACTTCTGCTTCCATGAGCTAAGCAAAGGCCCGGACTGGTGCTGGTTCTCTGGCTTCTGCTTTCCTTTACCCCCTTTCCCCCCAGCTGCATCTGTTCCCGGAGGGTTCTTCGTCCCCTACCTGTGTACACACTCCTGTCGCAGCTGTCTTCTCTTCTCTGTCGAAGGGCTCCCAGTCCCCACATCTGCAGGGCCAACTGCCCCACATTCTCAAGGAAGCCCAGCATGTCTTCCTCTCCCACCGAGCTCTTGACCCTACTCTGCCCTTGTTCTGTAGCGCTGGCCACTCGAGTTCTAACACACTTCTAATTGCCTTCTTTGTTAGTTACAGCACTTCTGCCTTCCTAGGCCATTAACCCCTCATGTCACTTCTTTCAGGTTCACTGACATACATGTCATACCCGAGGTATGCTGACCAACCCAGGTCCATCCCAGACTTTCATCATGTGTTTGTTACATCAGCACCCATCCTGGAGCCCCCACCCTGATCCTTGATCTGAGACCTGCTCACAGACCCGGGACTCTGCCAACACCTGCATTGTCACTGCACTACTAACAAGGATAGGGTGGAGTCATGGCCACTCGCCCTGCAAGACAGCACAGCAGTGTGGCAGCAGAACCCGCTCTTGCTCTGTATCCTACTCAGAGGGGACGCTGGGACAGCACATGCACATGCCCTCCAAAATCCATGCAGGGTTTGTTCCTCTTTCTTGACACTGGCTCAATCAAGCCCTAGCTCATGGACCTGGGTTTCTGCTGTTTTTCCTTGTCTGCCCATTGATTTGGGTCCTGCAGTCCTCATTAAGCAACAATAAACTCCTTGAAGAAATGTCCTTGCTGTAGAAGCTAGAAAAAGCTCCTTGGGTTTTTTCAGTAGCACAACATGACTAAGTGTCACCAGAAAGAACCAAAAGACTTTGATCTCTTGTCTTCAGCCTAATTTTGCTGTCCCGTTAGGGAGCACCTTTCCAGATGTTTTCTTCCAGACATTACGATAAAGACCTTTAACCCTACCATCCCTTTCAACATTTACACTAAGAAGCCTATTAATGCTTTAAGTAGAACTTTCGGTGCCCAGATCTGACATGCTAATTGTCCCATGGGATACCTTTGACCTTAGAATTTTATTATATTATCTGTGGCATCTCTGTTTTTATAGAAAATTAATCAGGCTTCCCAATCATTCTTCTTGCAAAGTCATAGGCTACATGGAGTCTCTTAAGCTCACATAAGTTTTGCTTTTTTTTCTTTTAGGATTTCCTCTGTAAAAGTTGATTATATAATTGATCACCAACTGTATATATAAAAAGACAATTTTTTTTGGTCTTCCTGCTTGAAGGAAACCACATGTATAACTGAACTTCCTGTGTTCGTGTGATTTTGTTCCATTGTGCCTCCACCGTATATTTAGTTTGAGTTGAATTTTAAGACTCTTTATGTGGCTTTTGTCTCCAGGGCAGATTTAGAACTTCATTTATTCATTTCTTGGTCATATGGCCTCTGAATAATTTGTTAGAAATGCAAATATGATTATCTGATTGTCTCATCTGCATCTAAAATGCTCTATAATTTCTATCATTTTTAGGAGAAAAAAAGTCTTAACTAATTAACATGACCAAAAAGATTCTCTCTGTCTTCTGGGCTGTACACCTGACTCAGCAGTAGTATAGTTGCCCAGAAGGCATAGGGACCTGGGTCTGATCTTTAGCATGGCAAAACAATTAAAAAATAAGAAAGAAAAAAAGAAGAGTTTCATTAGTTAGTCTTGCTTGTCATTACAGATCTTTCTGCCATCCATATAGATGCTCACTTGTACAAAAATATTTTAATATCAAGAAATTAGATGTTGCCTAAACATACCTGTGGTAAGAGACATACTATACTGTGATCTTGGGAATAAGACAATAAAAGCTAAGCCACACCTTTTGTTTCCCAATAAATGAAAACTTCTTGTTTGTTTGTTTCTTGGTCCACGGAATGTCCCCTGGTTCCAAATTAGAGCAGTTATTTCCTGCCTTCAGGGAACTTATACATCTGGGGTTATTACTGCCTTGTTAATGTTGTAAACATAGAAAAGTTTCTATTTAGGCAAAAGTAAATCAAATACATCCTAAGATCTTGTATTTGTCTCTGCTTTTCCTTCTGGTGTTTTACTGTAAGGCTGAGGGATTTTTGAGGAGACAGCGGGTGACATCACAGAGACGAGGGCTAAGCGCCTGTCTGCCCAGTACTCACTCTTGGTGAGATACTGAGCTCACAGGCTGCTCGTGTATTACTGGGCTAAGTCTGAGATAAGCATTTATGTTAACTGTTCATACCTCAGAAATGTCTTAAAAGTCAGCAGTGTCTTACACTTGATGAAATATGCCTTCTCCACTAAGTTTCATTGATCAAAAATCTGATAGAGCAGGGAGATCATTTTCCCAGCTCACAAGTCATAGGACCAGGATTCCGACTGAGGTCTGATAACTTCCATATTCCCTAATACCATTACACGGTTGCTTCAGAGGCAGAATACCTTCTACTATTCCCTGTGATGTATTCCAGATTCACAAAGTTCTCTAGGGGAAGAGGTCAAAACAATCTCTGTGCAAATGAAAGCGGTCCAGACTCATAACATGACCAGGCTTGCAGGGGTAGATGTTCAGGGGAGCCTCATCCCCTGGTCACCACACTGCTGGAGGGGAGGGACTGGGAGTGCAGGTGTTAAAAATGAACGGCCTTGGGGAAGGTTGGGAGAAGAAGGTCTAGACCGTGGTTATAGAGAGCAGAAACTGGCTGACTGGTGGTGGGAGGTTTGGAAAGAGGGAATGGGCTGTGTGACAGGCAGGCAGAGGAGCCTCAGAGGTGCGGGTTTCAGCACAGGCGGTGGGAAGATGCAAGCAGAAAGCCCCAGCGATCTCTCTCAACAGGTCACAGGCAGCAGGTCCATAGGAAGGGAACTACTTGGCATGAACTCTTCTCACTCCAGAGGCAAATAGTTTTGACAGTCGGATATCATGATTTTTCCAGGATGTACCTAGGACAGAATCTCAGGGGTGGAGAGTGTGTAGGCGAACAATTCATAGCGCTTGGGGACTCCTGGTTTCCAGCCAGGCTTTGTAGAAAGAGGATGGAGGGCACACCAGTGGTTCTGTGTACTCCATGTTGTGAAGGTTAATACGGGAGCTTGCAGGAGGGACAAGCTGGCCACTGGCCACGTCACTTCTGGTGGAGTAATGCTGTTCTGTGTACGGCTGAATGAAGGTAGATTCCACTACAGGCCAAAGAGCTCTGTGGTGGCCCGTTTCTACTGAGTCTTCAGAGGCAGGAGCTTGGTGCAAAGCCAAACATGACAGGAAAACCAGATGTCCCATACACATTCAGAACAGCTCATCAGTGTGAGCCACAGGGGATGGGACAGGGCTTCCTGGGACCCCTGAGTGAGCCTCATCCTTTCCCCCATACAGCTTTTCCTTCCATGTTCTTCCTGGAATCTTGCTTAGCTTCGGGGGGCCCTGACCCTTGAAAGGAGAGGCCAAGGGGTAGCTCAGGGCCTCTCTGCACCCTGCCTTGAATCTCTGATAATATCTCAAAGCACAGCGCTGTGTTAAGAGGAAAGCCATAGAGCCAAGGCCACGCGTCTGGTCCGCGGTGATGGAGGGGAAGCATGACACTTCTGCAGGATCAGAGTCAAAAGCAACATGGGTTGTGCCTCGGTAACTGAATGTGCTTGCAAAACTGTAGGCTCTGCTTGGGATGGCATCAAAGCATGCTAGCAAAGACACACACGTGCACACATGCGTGCACACCCCAAACTGAGCAGTCCTACTCTGAAAATCAGAAATCCTTGGAAATTCTCAAATCCAGTAAAGTCCAGACAAACATCCCAAATTTGGAAAAACTGTGAATCTACAGCACCTCTAGCCACAGGCATTTCAGGTAAGGGTAATTCACCCTGTTTAACTGGTACTCAGTTTTCTGTGTCTCTTTGCTGAGTCCCCAGGTGCCCCAATATTTGATCAAGCACTGTTCAGGGTGCATCTGTGAGACTGTTTCTAGAGCAGAGGAACACTTCTGTTGGTGATTCAAGCAGAGAAATTTGCTTTCTCCAATCTCGCTGGACCCCATTTCCCTTGGGTTCTGTTTCTCTGAAGTATCCAGACTGATACAATGTATTTTATGAAAACAATTAGACAAAATTATTCAGAGTACATCCCCAGGAGGGTTGGAATTTTGTGTTATCCAGAGGCAGCACTGCATTCCAAGATGGGGCTCAGGCTCCCCCCGGCTTGTCTGCATTGCTTATGTGGACTCCATTCAATGCATCCAGCTGATTGCTAGTTACCTACGCTGTATTGCTTTAAGAAAAGCTTGCCACAGTCTCAGCTAAGGTGAGGCACGTGGGTCATGGGTCTGCTTTCTTAAGAGCTTCTGATAACATCGCAAGGCATAACTATTAGCCTGGGACGGAACCTGTACTCACTTCCACACTGGCCGATTCATAGTTACTAAGAGAAGAGAGGAGAAAGGGAACTGGAACAACTCCTGGCAGCCACAGGAGTGGCACGGTTTGCTGGAGGAGCTGGCATCTGGCAGTAGCACAGCCGTCAACCTGCCCACTTTCTCTGGACCTCGCTGGGACCCTCCAGATCGCATTGCCCGACCTCTGCCTTACCAGTGACCTACGGGAGGGGAACCAAGGACGAGCTGTGCCCATGGATGCCAGCCCAGCTAGAGATGGACATGTTTGCTGTTGTGGTTAAATACGGCTCTGAGCTTAAATGCCTCTTTTTATTCTACTCAACCTGCTTCCTTTGCTCCATGTGCTCCTCCAGCATGGAAGATGTGACAGGTCACTGAGCATGAGAGGAGGAAGGCAGAGACCTGTATCGGTCTCACTTTCCCCACTGCTTTGCTGTGCCCATGCGTGTCCCTAGATGGCCCCAGATGCATTCATTTCTGAAGGCCATGAGAAACAATGATGGTAGTTAGGGAGTGTGTCTCACCTGGGCACAGAAAGGACACCAGTGGGGATGCGTGTGGGATTCGGTCAGGGTTTACTCCCAGAAGTACACGCAAGGTTAAGGCAAAGGAGAAGGGAAGCTAAGATGTCCAAGACCAGGAGGAGGTGGTCACCACTCTGAGACCTGGAGAGCAGGAGTGGTGAGGAATTGAGCCTAGGCATAGGGTTAAGGTGATGGAATGCGTCCCCACTGTCTCCACTAGAGCTTCAGCACCAAGCCAAAAAAGGAGCCAGAGAAGCCTCGTACTGACATCTTTCTTCTCCTGCTTCCTACCTGTCTCCTGATAGGCCTCCCAGCAGCCGGGCTTAGCCAAAGCCACAGAGCAGGGGAGCATGGTCAGCCTGCTAAAGCCACAAGATGCTGGAGGAAAGACCTCAGGGTGAGGACAGGAAGAGCCAACCCCGCTGCTGGAAGCATCTACATAGTTTGGCTCATTGGTTTTATTAGCTATGCACTTAGTAGGGAAATACCATTTAATCAAAAACTTTGTTTCTTGGTTAAAGATGGTGTTTTGTCATGGAATTAGTAACTACCTATCAAAATTTCTGGTACTGAAATTGTATCTGGAATCTTCCAAATGGTATACCTTTTCTGCCTTATGGGACTGATGAAGGGAATATCAAGTCAGTGATATTTTGAGGATATTTGTATTTAGGGCTATAGCTCAGAGGTACAGCATTTGCTTTGCATGGATTAGGCTCTGCAAAAACAAAAACAAGTCCTACTCAGAAATTTCAGCAAAGGGGGAATATTTTGTCAGTGAAATAACTTTAGTTGAAAGAAGTTTAATTGCCCCAAAGTTAGGTGTTTGTTTGGCATTTGTCTTTTTGAGACAGGATCTTGCTATGCAGTTCAGACTGGCCTTGAGTTTGTAGCCCAGACTGGTCTTGAATTTGCAATGATCCTCCTGCCTCAGCCTCCCAAGTTCTGGGATTACAGACATATACTACAATGCCTGGCTCCAAATTCTAATAAGTAGGAAATGGAAGAACTGATGCTTATACCCAGGATTTTTGATGATTGAGACATTTTTATGTCCATTAATCAGTGGTGCATATAATTGAATGCTCATAACATAAACGCATTTCTGTAAAAATCCAGCTGCCCATCTGCCATCTGCTAATTCCTTCTCTAGACTCCTTTGAAATAAAGGAATGAACCATATCTGTATCCTTCTCTACCACACCCTTTGTGTGACCTTAAACAAGATCCTTTACTCTTGGAATTTCATCTGGAAATGAGAGCTGGGATATGCCAATGGTTTGGAGTTAATGATTTTAATCATAGTTCAATTTCTAAAATAATATCCTTGCAGTTGGGGATATAGCTCCAAGGTACATCATTTGCTTTGCATGGATTAGGCCCTGCAAAAACA
The DNA here is from genome assembly GCF_034190915.1 of Cavia porcellus. Lineage (NCBI taxonomy): Eukaryota > Metazoa > Chordata > Mammalia > Rodentia > Caviidae > Cavia > Cavia porcellus. The sequence goes on along the minus strand of NW_026947484.1, from coordinate 162,524,639 downwards.
AAAACAAGTCCTACTCAGAAATTTCAGCAAAATTAATAAAATCACCATTCTCTGGATAAAGCCTGGAGAGAGGCTTCCAGTGGAATATTGCTCGAAAGTGTTTTCCCGGATCCTGACCTGTCTGGGCCCTGCCACGCTGTCAACGCCCAGGTCAGTCCTGATCACTGGGCTGCAGCCGACTCTGTCCGAGTATGTGGGTTGTAATGGCTCTGCCTGCCCCATGTGGACGCAAATCTGGACGAGCTCTTCAGCTGTGCTTCCAGCAGCAATTAATGTCAACACACTGGCTGTCGTTCCAGGAGATAAGGAAGAAGAAGATGTGTATCACTTCTTCAATCAGTGGATCGGGCCAGCTTGTGAATCCCTAGATTTTTCCAGTTCTGAATTTATGAGAGGCCACCCACTGGGATTGTAGTCCTGTGCACTGGAAGGGTGGGAAATGAGCCGTGCTTCCCAAGCCCAGAGTACAAAACTTGGACCATGTGTGTGGATGTGGAGAGGTTCTGTTTAGGTGCCGTGAGGGGTAGGAAGGAAATGAACAGAAGGTCCAGCTGGAAGAGTCGGGAGAGGCCAGGGGGAGGCCGCTCATTGGCTGGCATGGATTCTGATGGGCGGTGGAGACACCAACGGGCACTGTGAGGGCAGCGGCTATTGAGAAAGGGATTGGAGATGAGGATGCACGGGTTAGGGATTAAACTGACAGCACTGAAACAGATCAGTTAGTGAGGGAGGAAGGAGAACAAGGAAAACATGAGAAGAAGCGGCACTCCTGGGGAACAACCCACCCAGTGCCTCTGTCAAGCTTCGGGTACATGGCTGGAGATTAACCACCCATGCATGAGAAACGCAGACCCATCAGTGCCCACCCAGAGCTGCCAGATCGAGGACAAGGAAGAACCCGGTTCACTCAGTCGTGGGTGGCTGAGGTCTCAGGCCAGTGACTCAGAAGGCATCTTCATGGAGCCCAAGACACTGACTGGGACAGGGAGTCTTGGGCCTCAATGAGGGCAAAGTGGAGGTGCCACTGGGCCTTCATCATGGGAGAGTTCAACCCTCTTCCTTCTGCTGTTCTTGCTCCTCCTCCTCCTTCTGCTCCTCCTCATCCTTCTGCTCATGCTCCTCCTGTTCCCGCTCCTCTTCCTGCTGCTCCTCCTTATCCTCCTCCTGCTCCTCCTCCTGCTCCTCCTCCTCCTCCTCCTCTTCCTCCTCCTCCTCCTCGCTTCTGTTTGGAAACCATGAAGAAGAGAGGCACAAGATGATTTGTTAGACATGCTTGGAGCTCTGTGATTACTGGCTGTCTCTTTTCCTTCATGGTCTCAGTCCTGTTTGCCAAAACACACTATTCCCAGGTAATCAATCCTTTTATATTTTACAGCTTACCAATTGCCACCAGCTCAGAAAATTTAAACTTTCCCATGACCTGTCTGAAACCTTTTCCCTCACCTTTAGAAATACTTTGGTCTTCGAGGAAAAGGATCCCGACAGACCTTTATACCTATATACATGATTTCACCACTAGGTTGCATGATTCTTAAGAGCAGAGATGATATTTATTCATCTTCACATAGTTGCCATGAGGCAGAGCCTGAGTCTGATAAAACTGCATAAATGTTGGCTGAATGGTTGCAAAAAGTTATGAAGAAAGCAGTAGCCATCTCTCTTTCACTCTGTTTTATCAGATTTTAGTTGTGGGGTTCAATTACATTTTCCTTTTAGAAAAAATCCTGCTATCCTAGCAGTGATGAATTACATTTTTTCTAGGAATAGCACTTGGTAGCATTAGTATCCCCATCTCCTTGGGCTAAAAAAATAAAGTCCAATCAGCTGTCACTTAGAGGCTACAAATAGATAGAGATCCTACTCTCGCCCAGTTCCACACCTGCTGAGAGCTTAGTCCTGTACAGCCTCTGCAGTGTAGGCTCGGGAAAGGTAAGTTACTAGAAAGTGCTTCTAATATGGGTCCCTAAGCCATGGGCCAGGGTCAGGGCAGTGTGTGGCAGGTCCCAGTGGACAAATATGTGGCACCACTAAGGTGGCAGGTTGCTCATCCTGCTCTCTTGGCTGCTACTAAGAATTGGTGCTTTTATTTTTCTAAAACAGAGTAAAACGAACAAAGCAAATCAGAACAATGCAAGCAACACAGGACTTCGAGACAACAGGAAATCACAGTGGCTATCTCAATGTCTCTTGTTCTCTTTGAAATAGTTCTCCATATCATCACACACAAATCAAACAGAATAGAATAGTATAAAACCAGAACAAAATAATGAAAGCATTACAGGATGTCAGAACAAGACAAAGAGAGACATGGCGGTGGCTGTTGTTGATTTCTATTTGTCTTGTTTAGAACTGGTGCTTTTAATTGGTGCCTTAGACATCTTGCAGAAGTCAAAACATTAGTCAATGTCATAGCAAAACAGTTATTGCTGATATAATTAATTTCATATGTCGTAGCATTTCCCAAAGCTGTGGTTTTGATTGTGACCACAAGGTGTGTCATCTGTGGGGAACTAAAACCCAAAAGAATGCACGAAATCAGGCCCCATTTCCCTGTAGACCTTTGGGTTCTAGGCTCCATTTTTATTTTTCTTTTAAAGTGTTTTAATGGTTGCTGGGGCAGACAATGACGTTGGAAGCTACGTCACCTCTGCCAGCCACCAAAGAGATCAGGTTTTTTCAGCTCAGATTTCTCGGTTGGACCGGGCAAACACCCACCGGAAGGTCACTGCTGAGGAAGGACCTTTCAGAGAAACAGGATGAGACAATTACAGAAATGAACTGAGCCTCACCCTTAATAATAAAATCAGAGAGCCAGAGCAGAGGGGACTTTCAGGCAGCAAGGGGCCAGTGAGTTAGAAATGAAGACCAAAGACAACGTACTTTGTACAATTCTGGAAACTTCTGCCACTTGTCTGATTTTTATTTTTATTATTCTTTGGCAGTTATCCTAGAGTGACAGACAACTCATAAAACTAGAAAGGCTTCCGCAGGGAATTGGAAGCTGGAGGAAAATTCTCAAGAGTAGGGAATAGCTGCTTAAGTACAAGACAGACTAAGTCAGAGGAAGAAGGAAACGTGGGAAATATCTGGAGGTTTTGGAGGTGATCAGGGCACAAGCGGTGGAAATGCTCAGGAGACCGAAAGCTTTCCGTCTTCCTGGACGACCTCAGAGTACAGTAGCTGATAGCAAGAATGCTCTTTGATCCCCCTGGACTGCAAAGTATTACAGCTCCAGATTAATAGTCGGGACTTCTGTGCTCGGGTCCTTTCCGGTTAGCCTCACCTCCTTTCCCGTGTGAGAACACATTTCATGGTTTCCAAAGGGCGCTTCATAAATTCTAAGGGATACGGCGGGAGACAGTCAGGAGCCTGGTACATTAGCATCCTCTTCCTGTGGTGGGAGTTGAGGGCTTTTAACGTGGCTGTTAGTTATCAAAGCTGATTCCTGCAATTGCAGAGAGGCCTTGGTGCTGCTTGGAGGCCAGGCTGGGAAAGACCGCAGAGCTTTCTGCATCATAAATGAGAAGCGATGCTCCCTTTGAAGGCCGTTGCTCCTTCAGGTTGCTAATTTATCTTTTTGGCCCCAATTTATCCCTCCCCACTCTCATTCGCAAATGGCCTTCCTGTCTGCTGCTATTTCTTCATGGTATAGGATTGGATTTACAGTGACAGATGTGGCAAATTTAGGGCTGTAGAAAGGCGTCTTAACGTTGTTGCCAGAGCTTCCCGGAGATGGGTGGTAACATCGATTGGAATTGAGAGTTCCTTGAAGAAAAGTAAATCAAAAATGTTGCCAGGGCTCCAGGAGTGATGGGAATCTGCTATCTTCATTTATTTTTCCAATTACGTCTTGGCTATTTCTATCTAAATTGATAAGCTGAGGTATAAATTTTACTACTGTTAGTAATGAGCAGCAATTATAACATTTATCTAATAAATCGTGAGGTATCTGTTGCCATTAGGTTTCTTACAGCAGCTTTTGGTTTTGACTTAGAAGAAAACTTATTGAAAAGATGTCAGCAGCTCTTACAATCCACTGGAAGCTTAGAACTTGGCAAAAACCAAGTGCACCTTAGAGACAGAGTCAGGACCTCCAGACAAGACCTCCAAACAGAATGATCTGAAAATAATCACCTTGCTGGCATGGACAGGAGCTCTGTGCCTGGCCTCTTGGTCTCTCCAGAACGTCTGAATTCAAAGGGTGGGGCACCCTTGGCCCAGCTGGGTTCACAGGAGCGCATCTTGTTTGGTTATGCAGAACCTCTGATTATTTATTATACTAGCAGCCATTAGACAAAACTGCTAAGGGGAAAATGAGGCATTTTTTTTTCATGGAAAATGTATACTCAGCCACCAACAAAATAAAACATTATCTAACTTAAACTGCAGCAGTGCTCTGAAGTGTGCAGGTGGTATTAGAAGCGTTTTACACATGAAGTAATTTAGAATTCAATACAGTAGATGAAATCTCCCAACTCCTGTAGCAATCAGGATCCAATATTCAAAGGAAAGTCCTCTGTTACGCCTCTCTCTCTCTCTCTCTCTCTCTCTCTCTCTCTCTCTCTCTCTCTCTCGTGCTTTAATGTACAGTCCAATCAGGCTCCTGAGGACCTTCCATCCTGCGTCTGTTCCTTTCCCTTCTGTGTTCACCTGCCCTTCCACATTCCCCTTGTCTTTCTTATTCTCTTTAGTTATTCCTGAAAGCTTTCTGAACGTTCTTTCTAAGCAATTTGAATTTGAAAAGGCAAACTTTAGGTGCTGAGTATGTTCTCAACTTTCCTTCTGTATCCATGCCAACACAAGGTAGTGTGCGCTGGCACTGAACATGCCAGGAAATCTAAAGTGAAGGTGACTTCAACGAGAAAAAGGCATTTTCACAAAAGCCACTGTGAGCTGTGTTTGTGGTGACTTTAGAAAGTCATGGGCTACCCTGCTTCCTTCTCTTCTATCTTCTTAGTGTTGTCTTCCAATTTCAAAACCCCTTTCTTAGTCATCATGGTTTCTGGGGCTCTAGCTGGTTGGTCAGGAGTTCCAGGAGAAAAGTGGAAGGGTCCAGGAGGGCTTCACTGGCTGCTTGTGGTCTTCCTGAGAAGCCCCTGGGAAATCCCTCCCAGCAGCCTCTGCTTGCATCGTTGGCCAGATCTCAGTCATGCAGCTACACCCAGCCCAAGGTAACCCCTGACTGAGTCTAGGCTTCCTCCTTGCCCTGAAGATGATACCTAGTTCTCTGCATTGTTCCGAGGGTCAGGGGAAGTGATGCACAGGGGCACTTCCTGACAAAAGGCTTAGCAAATGACAAGCACCTGCAAAAAGTTTGTTCCTGTCTACTCTCTCCATGAGGCGGGAGTTTAGGATAAGTGTGGTACCTATCCTAGTTCCTTGACTCTCATAGAATCTTATGGCCTAAAAGAGCAAAGCTTTTTAAAAGCACGCCTTCATCAGGATATCAAAAGTGATATTAGCTAATTCGTTGCCATTAAATCATTGAACTTCTCTGCTCCTACGTTTTGTCAGTGTGTGATGTGAGTAACAAAACCTGTCCTGAGGAACTGTTGGGAGAACATGTGATAAAACATGAGAGTGTGTTCCTGGCTTGGTTTCTGATTTAAGACTGGGTGCTTGAGAAATGGGGGTCATTCTTCACCCTCTCTCCACCCCACTGTGACAGTTATTTATCAGTAGAGGCTTTTATCTTTGGGGCATTGCATTGGCATATTTATGGCTTTCTATAATGATTTTTTTAAAAAAAAGAACAAAATAGATGATTAATAAAAATCATTCAAGTGATTTGTTTTTCTCCTTGTGAGCTCAGGCTGCTTCAGATTCCTGACCCCTCAGTACCATGTTTTGAGGTTCCAATATCTTGAACATGCATTCTACATGTGTCTACCATGGGCCAGAATGTCCCGGAGAGCAGGTGTTCAGCAGTAAACAAAGCCTGACAGGGCCTATGTGCTGAAACACATTTTAGAGGCACAAATAAAAAGTACAGGAACATTATAGTGATAGGGAGCAGGGCATACTACGGAGACCAATCAATGAGAAAAGGAGACAACCCTCCAGCTCTCCCTTACTAGGGGAAGCCCAAGCCTCCCAGAAGCCCCCCAACGCTCTGCGCCATGCAGCCTGACTCATCCTCTGGTATGAACTAATCTCTATTGATTTCCCCTTGTGCTGCTGGAGTCCTAGTCTGGGAATCACAGTGGTTTTCTGCCCCCGTACCCCCCCGCCCCGGTCTCAAAGTCCTTCCATCCATCTCTGTGCTCAGACTGACTTAGGGCTCTCTCGGTCTCTGAGATACTTTTGTAGTATTGTTTAAACTCCCTTTTGCTTTATTTTCTGCTGTGGTCAATGTACTGTGGGCTCTAGAGACAGGGGTCTCTTCCTTTGCTTCTCTGCTTGGGGGGCTTTGTATATCTATCCCCTGAGACCTGGCCCCTCTGCAGTGCAGGCTTTGAGACCTCACCGCCCGCTGCTTCTCTGGGGTGTGGTCAGTCGCAAGCTCCGGGGTCACCTCCTCCACACGCCAGCCACGGCAGTGTCTGGCTTTGGTTGCCCTTGCAGCAAATTGCATCATTATCTGTGATAACTTCTGCATTCACATAGGGGATGTTGCCAACACCCTGGCACAGTTATCTTCGGTCACTTTGGGTAAACTTTGCTTCCACACCAAGCCGTCTTCTCCCACATCTGCCGTAGGGCTCCTCACTGCCAGTATCTAAACGGTCTCCAAACGTCCATGCCAGCAGTCCACATCCACTCCATGTCTGTCTGCCTGGCTCATCTCTCCGTTCCTTCCAGCTTAGACTCCCTCCCTGGAGGACTTTGAGTTCATCCCCGCCCCCTCTTGTCTCCATCCCTCACCCCCTAACTGCCTCAAACACATCCCCCATCTCTTTCTTTAGCCGATGTATGGTTTAGTGCTTCTCTTAAAATCATTCCTTTATCAACACCCTTAGCCACTGGCCAGGATGCTGGGCAAAATTTCAGAGCTGGTTAAATCAACTCTCATCTAGAGAACGCCGACACAGGAGCAGCCGATCATGGAGCAGAAAGGGGCGGGCGTCCTGCTTAGGCTTATTCTGCAGTGAAGACCACAGACCCTAGATTAGCCATCAGTGTCACACCACAGTTTTACTACGTCACTTTCCTCTCCCAGCATCCAAAGTAGCCAGTTTGTAGCATCTTGTCTCTCCTTAATCCTCCCACCTCCTTCCCTAGCCAATCCTGTAGCATCATTAATCCTGTCCTGCTCGCTTCATTGCAGAGTTCCAAGGATTACTGCGTTCTTGGGGTGAACTCAGATGTTTGTCCACCTTCACATTTCCTAAGAGCTTCTATAGCGGACCAGTGACTGGTGGTCAACTTAAACACCAGCTGAGCTGAATCAGTGTGTTGCTGAGTATGATGGCCCCCAGAGGACTGTGGCCAGCATGAAAAGGAGACCTGGAGATGAAGTAGCGTTGTGGGTTCTCCTAAGTGGTGATGTTGTTTGCAGCCGTTGGTTCTCCTGGGGGAGCTCGTAATGCTGGCTTCCCCGATATGAAGTCAGCTATTATTATCAGAGGAACTCGGGACCTTGTGGCTAAGAGTGGCTGTGGTTCACTTTGGGGGAGCTCTGGTCTCTATCGCTTCCTGGCTCCAGAGGGGAAGGTGTGTGCTGTGTAATGTTCGGCAGAAGCTTAACACACTGGCTTCCTGATACAAACTCAGCTGTTCTCATCAGAGGAGCTTGGGACCTCCATGTCACTAAGGATGGTGGTGGTACTTTTGTGGGGAGCCCTGGTCTTTATTTTGAGTATTGCTTCTTGGCTCCAGTGCAAAACTCTCAACCTACTGGCAGAGCTCCTTCATCCCGCTGGTGTGGGCTTTCTACCTTCCACTGTGACCTTCGGGCCTTCCCAGCATGGAGCCATGAAATAAACTTGTGTGATTCATTGTCGTGGTCTCTAGGTTTTAAGCCTGACTCAAGCAGGACATTGCTGTGGACCCCCCATCAGCTGGATTCCCCGGGTCAATTAATGACAGATTCCCTGCACTTTCTCTGTGTTTGATTCTTGGGGTGGCTGCCATAAGTAATATTACAAATCATGTGCCCTGTATGTCTTTGTTCTCCTTAAACCCCTGACTACAACAGCTCCTGAGGAACATGTGTCCCCTTGTGCCCCAAAGTGAGCTCCACCCCGGCTAGGAGTCTGTCTGTTCTGGCTCCTCTGGTTTCTGGAAAAAGACTTAGTGGGCCAGGTGCAGCTGGACTTTTTCTAGACTACAAATTATCAAATGAAAAGGAATAGGCGATGATTTTGTTCACTCATCCTCTGTCTACCTTCTGTGGATTCCTACTATTTTTTAGTCTCCAATTTTATTTTGTTTTCTTGGTGATTGGCAGTTTTAATTCCCCATTTTTGCTTGAACTCAATTTTATTTTCATGACTGTGTAATAATTTCCCATCAATAATTCACCTGCTAACAGGAAGGCATGTGTCCATTGCGTGGAAAGCATCCTATTTGACTTAAAGCCTGGCAGACCGGGGCGATTTCTTACATGGGTTTGAGTGCTAAGTATCTAGTACAAAAATATTTTCCAAGAAGTGGTTCTTCATTTGCATAAGTTCACAGTCATTCTGCTTCCAAAGTTTCAACTTTATGTGGAATCACCGAGGCTGGCTTAGGAGATGAGAGAATAGGGGACAATGGTGACCATGGATTCTAATAGATCTTTCACTCGGCCCATGAAGTGTTTTAAGGAAATGTAAGCTGAGAATGAATCTAGTTCACCAAGATCCCAAATATTGTTTCTTACTGTCTTATATCCCACCAATGTTTCTAAACAGACTTTTGTTGAGAGCCTCTGTGTCTCCGGCCCTGCTGGGTCCTGGGCTATAGAAGGAAAGAAGAGAGAGCAAATTTACAAATCTCAGGAAGTCTGCATCCAAGTGGAGGGAGACTGATAAACATGAGGGCCCAAGTAATTCAATGAGAAGGTTTCAAACAATGGTGCATGCAGCGACGTCAATAAATAACGATGAGGCTGTGTGGAGCAGCAGGTAATGATACTGACCAGGAGGCCCAGGGGCACCTTCCAAGCAGGTGATATTTGCAGGGAGGTGGCGGTCAAACTTGGATTCAGAAAAACACTTAACCCTCAAACCAACATGCTTAACCTACATATGACACTGACCCACAAAGCCAGAGGCCCTCAGTGTCTCCACCCTGAGAAGCAAACAGTGTCCCACTCCAGCATTTGCATAAGGACATCCCATAGGATTCTTCAAAGACATGGGCCAAAACCATACTTTAAAACAATTTTCCCAGCTGAATCTATTTTTTTTTCTCCTTCTCATGCCAGTCAATGGCATTATTCACTGCTCAATTGTTCAAATCAAAAGAGTCCTTGAATTTCCTGACCCAAGGCACCCAGTTTGGCAGCAAGGCCTGATACACTGCTGCCAGTGTCCCCCAAGTGCACCTACTCCCACCACATTCATAGTGCCAAACCCCCGGGCTCCACCACCAGTTCTTCAGGACTCTGTTTCAGGGGTCACTGGTCTTGTTTTCAGCCCTGGATCCTATGAACTACTGTGACTTTGCGACATCCCTTCCTGGGTGCTTCCACAGTGACTTGTCCACACCCTGGGCCACCTCCCTGCAAATATCACCTCCTCGGAAGCTGATCGGGGTTTGGCAGTACAGATGAGACAGCGCTAAGTTTGAGGGTTAAGTGTTTTTCTGAATCCAAGTTTGACCTTGAGCGAGGTCCTTAAGTGATCAAGCCCTGACAACCCTCATTTACACAAGAAAGTTAAAATATATACCTCACAGGCTGACTATGAAGAGGAAATAAGTTAATTTATGCAAAGTTCCCAGGCAACTAAGCAAAGTTCCCTAGGAAAATGTAAGTATGAAGTGTATTGGGTCCTATTGGTTGAACACTCTGAAAAACGCCTTTTGTGTACCAAATCTTCACACTTCCCTTAAGCCAACATTATCAGCTAAGCATCAGTCTTCAGGAAACAGAAGAGATAAACACAAGTGCAGACATAATTTTTACTTTTGGAAAATGTGCCAGTGTGACCCACTACCACCCCTAACCCACCAAAGAGGCAGGCAGAGATAGGAGACCCAAGCCAAGCGATGTGTACCTGCATGGATTTCCAGATTCACAACACAGCCACACACCTACTTCTCAGCCTTGAGATCTGTCACCTCAAACTTAGCACTGTCTCATCTGTACTCCCAAACCCCAATTAGCCTCTGTTTCTTCCTCCTCCAAGGTGATGACTTCAGTGGCTCGGGTGGAACTCCTGACTGTTTTCCCTGGTCCCCATCTTTATCACACATGCTTTATGATCACCTCCTGTGAAATTACTCTGCACACCCCACGGTCCCCTGTTGTCCCCTCATGCCACCCTCCCTTGCTCACTTTGCTGCCCGTCATTCCCTGCTTCCCCGCCTGACACTCAGCTGCCTGTTCTCCTAGCTCTGTTTGCCAGCCCAGCGGCCCTGCTGCAAATCAAGCTCTGCTGCTTCTCCCTCCCTGTCCTCCTCCCTTTCCTCCCCTTCCTGCCACGTTCCTGCAGAGGCAGCATCAGGGTCTTTGCACTGAATGGCCTGCTCCTTCTGAAGCTGGTTTCTCTGGGATTGGCTCAGCTCTTCTGCCCTGAGGCTCCTCACAGTCACCTCTCTGCAGACCTAGTACCTCGGCATCCGGTGTCCGTTAGGATGGCTCTGATCTGCAAGCTAAGCAATGAGGATGGTGACCCAGCAATGAGGGCTGTATTGGCTTCGTGCAGCAGGAGTTTCAGTGGTGTCACTAAAGATTCAAAATTCTCCCATCTTCTTTCTCTACCATCCTAGTTTTTACTTACCTCAAAGTCACAGTATTGCTCCTCGAGATGAATCAGGTCCCCTGATCCAGGCAGGAATAAAAAAAGGAGGAAAGGACACAGAACAAAGGAGGAGGCATTTTCCTATGTGGTGAGGTTTGGTTTCTAAGGGTTGGACTAGCTGAAATGGCTGGCTTTGAACTCCATTTTAGCCTATAAAAATGGCAATGCTGTGTGGCGGACCTAACATTTGGATAGGAGCACATTCCCCCGAGATTTCTGCCTGACTCACTGGCCAGGACCATGTCACCAGGACACGCCTAGCCTCAGGGCTGAGTGGGAAACAAAGATCAGGTGAGATTTTAGGGACACAGCTTGGCTCCGCCTGAGTCACTAGTCTTTCAGCAATCTCTCCAGCCTCCTAGGTTTGGCTCACATCTTTTGCAAGTCATTGTCACAAAGTGACCAGCACTCCATGGAGGAGATCGGCTTAACCTCAGCTTCCTGACCGTGTGGGAACTCCGGAATCTGCTCTGTGGTGTCTTGAGCAGTTACATCTCAGAGAGCAGCACAGTGACTGTGCCACGAGCCCTGAAATGCTCCGTGTAAACCATTCCACCGTTCAATTCTAACACGGTTCTCCTGGCCTGGCCTGGCCGGGAAGCCTCAGAGTTGAACCCCTGCAGCTCCCCATTTTGTCCTCACAGCACACTTTCCGCTTCCTCTTGTGTCACTGCTTTACCCAAGAGGAAACCATAGCTCAGAGAAGTTAAATCCAAGACCCGTTAGCTGGCAAGGGGCACATCTTCTTTCTCGGGGTAAAGCTTCTACCCAAGCCATTACATTAAACTGTTTCTGAGCGGGGATTTCCCAGGATAATCATTCTCTGCTACCTGTGAGATTCCTTGAGTCATTCTGAGAGTTTCTTAATGGTTTTGACAAGCGAGGGAAGCTCAGCTCTTTCTAAACACTCAGAGTTGAATGTGCCCTACTCCATGGGCTTTCCCTTCACCATTCCACTCTTGCACATACTTGGATTGTGGAAATAGCAGGAAAAATATTCCAGATGGAGAATCATCTGGACCAGCGGTGGGCAGCCTATGACACTCATGCCACAGCAGCCAAGCAAAGCCCTCTCTGTTGGTGCTCAAGCCAAGTCACCCCAGCCAAGATCTGAGAAACTTACAGCATGCAACCACAAAGACCATGCTAACTGTGCAAAAGCTGGCTAAATGCAAATGTTTACCTTTTAGTGAAAGCTATTCCATATCACTGAAACCTCTGCTTTTGTGTTATCGCTTTAAGACTATGGATGTTCATGTGTGAATTGTCACTTCTGAACTCAGTATTCCGGGTTAATTGCAGTGCTGTGAATTCAACATTTTAAAAAAGTGGCTTTTGGGTTACAGTTTGGGCTTTCAGCATCTTTTAGAGCTTCCAGTGACACAAACAGCCTGCTGCAGTATACATGCCATAGGTTCGCCACCACTGATTCAAAGACAAAGTGTAAGGGGAAGACAGTGAGCACAGCTGAGAGACGAGCGTGACTCGGCATGAGTACAGTGCAGGGACACCACTGCAGTGACACGTGAGCCTAGAGGGTCAGGTTCAGATCATCCCACTAAGACCTCGACTAATCGCAGAGGCATCTGAACTTTCTTTTTTCAGCAGGGATGGTGAATTAGAGGTTTTCACCTTGGAAAGTTAAATGACACTTGGTGTTTTGTGCTACAACTTTAACAAGCTTTTAAAACTTTCGAGTACTGACCAAACATGAGAGATTTGTGTCCTTTTTTATTACAGAATTTTTCCAAGATAGCAATGAAATTTATGGTTCAGAAGGCCTATTGGACTTTAAATGGGCAAAATAGAAAATCAACTATCTCCCAAGTCAATTTTCCTAGTAATAATGTAAGTTGCCACTAGTAGTAATAAGAAATGACCTGAAGCGTCTCCCAATTGCATGATAAAAATAATATCTAAATTTTAAAACTGGCAAGGGAAGTTGAATATTATGGCTTCCTTGTCTAGTGTAAGACAGAAGAGAATTTTTAAAAGTGGGTAGAAGAATAGTAAAGGAGTTAAGAGAATCGCTTGTAAAATTCAGAAGCAAAATACTTAATTATTACAGAGAGACTGCTTGAGGTGGTGGCTTTCATTTATCTAAGTCATGCGACATGACTGAAGTGACACAGACGGGAGTACATCCCTCTGTGAGTCCCGAGGGTGAAGGTCGTCAGCGTTGTGTGGGATTCTTGAGAGTGATGTTTTGGTTGGACCTGGTAATTTTCAGTAGGTTAACTGAGTATTAAAGGGAAATCCATGCTGAGGGAATTGGTTGTATAAAGATAGAACGAGATGAAATTATCGACAGAGCTGAGGAGTATTCAGGGGCGACTATATCCAGGAAATCCACCCTTCAAAAGTGTCATTCAACTGCGAGCTGCTCAAGGACCAGGTGCATGGAAGCAGCAGTTGAAAGATGCCTTGCAGATGTGTTTCCTCAAGTACTGGGATTCAGAGGCCACTGCTGTTTCTGTTTTCTGAAAAGATGAATCTGTAAAGTAACAATGCCCTCTCCAAGATGCGAGTCTCAAAGCTAATAGAAAACTGAAGAGGAAAATTAATTCATATCGTTTAAAAATAACGACTTGTCTGTTTCCAAGCACTGTTCCTACAGTTCTCTTTTAAGAAGATTACTCTGGGAAGAGACACTGATGTAAGGTTTTTACATTCCACACAAGGGGTGCAGTGCAAACTCCAAGATCACCACAGCTCCCCAAGACCTACCTGACTCCTCCTGGCATTAAATGGGGTGGGGTCTGAAGGGCAAAGACATGCCCTGTGCATAAGTGTATTGTTTAAGTACAGCAAGATCTAATTTCTAAAAATAATGATGAATATTAACCAAGGCTGGAGACATTGCTTATTATGCTCTGATCAAATCACGATGCCATTTATTTTTGGAACATTGACGTTTCTGAAGCTCTTTAGGTATAAAATCAATGCTAAGTAGTTTTAGAGAGACAGAAGATGCGCTTTAAGGTTACCGGAAAGCTGGGGACAACAGTGCACTTGCACAAAAGCAGTATAAACTGTAGCTGCTACTTCCAATTCCCCAGGGCCCCATGTCCTCCTCTCTCCTTTGAACCTGTCTGGTGCAGCTTTGGCTGTCTGGCTGGTCTGTGAATTCGTGTTCTTCCTGTAGCTTCCACTATTTTAACCAGAGTAGGAGGTCATTCCAGACAGACCCTAAAAATCATCTTGGAAACACAGAAGAGTGCAGAGAGCCCAGTGTAGGAACCCTCCAACTTTCCGAGTCTGCAAGAGACTAAAGAGGAGGGCAGTGGAGAGGGCAAGACCCTGAAAACTGAGTGAAGAGGGAACCTGTGTCAAAGCTTCTGAGCCTTGAGAAGGGCAGTGACTGAGAACTGGGTTCAGGTTTCAGCAACATGTAGGGCATTCTGAATGGGAGGGCTCTCCCGTGAAGAGGAACTATGAACCAAATCTCACTTTTTATTTATTTATTTTTTTTAGAGACAGAGTCTCACTGTGCAGTTCAGGCTGGCCTTGAGCTCACTTTGTAGTCCTGGCTGGTCTGGAACTTGCAAGATCCTCCTGCCTCAGCTTCCCAAGTGCTGGGATTACAGGCATGAGCCACCATGCCTAGCTCGGACTCTTTAGTATAGCTAGTCCAGAAGAAAAGGAGGGTGGGGGAATGGAGATGGCAGTAAAAACACATTTTCTGTTAAAGCTCCCTGCAGTGTTTTAGGTCCAGTGGAGGTTGTACTGTTGTCCTCTGCTGTTTAAACCTGGGTGAGCACTGAGTGAATTTGAGTGTGTTTGAGGCTTACACATGCTGCTGTGAGAGATGAGGGACACAGAAGTGGTTACATGGTTGGAGGAGGTCAGCACTGCTGTCCTCTCCCAAGGGGACAGTCTTGGTGACAAGAGCAGCTAAAATTTACCTAGTTAACAAAATTCTATCATGGGGTAATGTGTTATTAACTTCAACGCACATGTACCTCAGATCTCTAGGCGTTTCCATGCTACACATCTACGTGAGGTTCTTTCATCTGCATCTCCCATTTCCTCTCCTCCTTCCCCACCAGCCACCCTTGGAAACCACTGTCTCTTTCTCTTCTCTGTACAGTCGGCCACTCTCTGTCTCTGCACACACACATGCACACACGGACACACACGCAAGCTCCGCCATGAGTGAGATCACATAGTCGTTTTGTTCTGTGTCTGGTTTACTTCATTGAGCACAATACCTTCCAGGTCTGACCTTGTCTCAGCAAATTGCAAATTCCTCTTTCCAAAAGTGCGTAAGTTATTTTATTGACTGTACATATGCTATATTTTCTTTCTTTTTTTTTTTTTTTGGTGGTATCCAAGACATTTACCTTGAACTACATTCCCAACACTTTTCAAACTTTTTATTTGGAGAGAATGTGTTGGTAAGTTGCCCAAGCTGGACTCAGACTCGCACTCCTCCTCCTCAGCCTCACTTAGTGCTGGGACCTCGGGGCTAAGCCCTGCGCTGGCTGTCCCACGCTCTCTCTGCCCCTTTGCCGGTGAGTGGCCATGGGTGTTATTTACAGGTCTTGGCCGCTGTGAGCAGTGCGAAGTGAATACAGGGATCTCTGCGAGGCGGCGATTCCCTTTGCTCAGAGTGTGTGCCCAGGGGAGGGCTGGCGAGCCACGAGGTCCTCTGCTTTTGACTTCTTCGGGAACTTGTGTAGGTGCTACTTTTTGCTATGGCTGTGCCAGTCTACGTGCCTACCAACAGTGCGTAAGTCTGTTACCTCTGGAAAGATGACCTCTGAAAGTTTTGTTTAAAAAGAAGTTCCAAAAAATAAGGAGGATCACACAGGGTGATCACAGGCCTTTTTTCATTTTTACAAGATCATCTTTATCAAGGTACAAACAACATGAAAAAAATGTACTTTGTAAAATATGATATTCCAAGGCTGGGCATGCTGGTACATGCCTGCAATCCTCCAGGGGCTGAGACAGGAGGTTTGGGTGTAGCCTGGGCTACATAGTGAGTTCAGGGTCAGAGGGAAGAACAAAGTGAGACCCTGTATATATATATATATATATATATATATATATATATATATATATATGTTGGAGATTATGAATAGAATAAAATAAAATAAAATCCCAACACACATGTACACCAGTGAAACCCCCTGTATCTTGGGGCTCCACCAAACCCCAAAATTCCCCCTTGCAACCCCGCCACGCCTCCCTGCTCTGCTCTGCTGCCCCTGGGAAAGCGCTCTCTGCTGCCCGTCCCTCAAGCTAAGTTTTATTTTCCAGACCTTTACATAAACGAGTCGCACAGTGCTGCTCACGCAGGCCTTTGGCCTCCCACTCTCAACATCACGGTTTAGGACCTGTCCGCATTGGTGCCAGGATCTGTAGCTGGTTCCTCCTTGCAGCTGAGTGGCGACCCTTTAGAAGGGTCGTTTATGCATCCACCAGGCACATCTGTGTCGTTCCGACTTTTCCTAGCATGATCTTCCACGGTTGGTAGGATGCCGCTGCCCCCACCTTGCTGCTTCCCTGCCCACCCGCATCAGGTTACCCTGATAGGAGTCCGCGGTGGTGTGACCCCGGGAGGTCAGAAGACAAACTCCTGCCCGCTCCTCCCCACGGGGAAAAATCAGGCAGTGTTTTACCCACAAGATTGTTAGCTGGCCATTTTCAGCCAGGCCCTTTAGCTAATTAAGGAACTGTCTTACTATTGGTTTTATGGAAGTTTTTCTTTTTAAATCAGGGTTGCATGTTGGACTTTGGTAACTGCTTTTTCTGCATCTGTCTTTTATGTGTTTTCCTGACTTTAAGATGCTGATTATTTTGGCTTTATTTGTGGTACTGAGGAGGAGACTGGGGCCCTCACACTGAGGTAGGTTCCCAGTCCTTTTTGATTTTTTATTGTGATTTGGAGTGTCACTGAATCTCTAAGCTACACAGGTTGGGCTCAAAGTTACAACATCCTGCCTCAGCCTCCCAGAGTTCTGGGATTATAGGTGTGCACCACTAAGCCCAAGGTACATCACTGTTTGAGTATTATATTAACCGTATATTTTTAAGATAAACTCCATTTTACCATAATGAATAATCTTCTTCATATACTATTAGAGCTGATTGCTATCATTTCTTCCAGGTTTTTCGCACATATGTTACAGGGACATTGTGGGCAATTTTCCTTTTTTGAGGTGGTTTTTTGTTTTTTGGGTTTTTTTAACATTCTATTTTTAATTTATTTTAAAGAAGGTAAAATTAAATATAACATAACATAACAAAACAGATCGTAAGAAAACAATTTAAGAAACATAGATTTCAAAGCAAGACCATGGGAGATCTTCACTGTCTATCATATTGTCTCTTGTTTTCTTCCAAATAGTTGTCCGTATCTTCATAAATGTGAATGCATACTGAACAAAATAGTACTAAACTGATCAGAACAGGATGATGAAGGCATTTTATGTCATCAAGACCAGACAGTAGGGGAGTCAAGAATGACTGCCATATTGTCTCTCATTCTCTTCAAAATACTTGTCCATATCTTTATGTATGTTGAAATTATGTGAGACTAGACTAATATCACTCTGAACAGTGAATAATAGTATTGCTGAATTTTATATCATGATGCTACTGTATTATCACTAGCTATCTTAGTGTCTCTTTTTCTTCAGAGTATTTGTTCATTACATCATATATTATATAATCTATTCTCGTAAACTGTTTAGAAGTTCTACCCATCCATGAATCTTTACATGTATACCTTTACATGTATACCTTTACATGTATCCTTTCTGTATTATAGGGAAAAACAGATCAAAACAAGACAATAAAATTCCTAGAAAAACATGAAATGAAAAAGACATATAAAGCCACAATACTAGGTGATTACAGTAGTTACTATGATGTCTCTTGTTATTTTCACTAGAATTGTCTATATCATTAAGCATAATATAATTGAACATAGCACTCCATAGCAATATTAAGAAAAACACAACGTTGGAGACATTGTAGGACTTTAAAAGCAGTTAATAATCAAACCAGAATGGGTATCCTGTTGCATCTTGTCATCTTCAGAGTAGTTGCCTCTACTCTTAGACTTGATACTATCAAGCATACCAAATTCGAATAAAATCAGTCAAAATGAAACAGCGATCTAACAAACCAGATTCAAATAAGATCAGTCATAGTAAAACAATGTAAGTAATATAGGGCTTCAGATTAAATTAATAGGAAATCAAGGATAGTTACCGTAGTATATCGTGCTATTTTGGGGACAGCTGTCTGGCCCTCAAATCTAGTACAAGTAGACAGACTGGACCAGAATAAAATCAAACTAAACAGAGCAATAAGACTAACGTGGCTTTTAAATCCTGATACACTATTAACAATGTCCTCTGCCTTCCTTTTTTAGACAGTTCCTCCCCTTTCCCTTTCTCAGGGTGCTTTGTATATTTTGAGTCCCACTAACTCCTTTAGTTTTTAGATTAGGGGGGGCAACCCCTTATCTACCTAAGTGGTGCTGAACTTTTTTTACCCCTGAGCTTGATCTTGAGCTGTATTCCTTTACCTACTAAAGCCTCAAGGTTTTCCTTCCTTATAGCTGAGTAATTCTCCACTGCACAAAAGTGTCATGACTTTCCAACCTGTCTGCAGCTGCTGGACAAGCTGTCCCTATTTCTCTCTGGTTCCCTGTCACATAGAGCATCGTTTTTCTCATCTTTGACTTTCAGTTTATTAACCCTCTTTCAGGTTGAGTATATTTCCTATTCAGAGCATCTGGATGTTCCCTATCTCCTGATCTACTCTGCCTGTGTTTCTTTTTGTTAGTGTATCAAGGCCATCTATGTTAGAGATTATAGCCAACCTTCTCTGCCCCATCTCTGCTATGCTATTTTTCTGCTGGTGGCTGTCTACTTCCTTCTTCATTCCACTGTCTGCCCCATTCATTGAGACTTCTCTGCCACTGTTACTAGAATCCTAGTATTTTTTTCCTCTCTCTAGAATGTCCTTCAGTATTTTTTGTAGGGTTAGATTGGTGGTCACGAACTCCCACAGTTTCTCCATTAATTTTGAGAGACAGTTTTTCAGGGAACATCAGTCTGGGTTGAAGGTTATTTTCTTTCAGGGCTTGGAATGCTTCACTCCAAGCTGTTCTTGGTTTGAAAATCCAATTTGTGTCAAGAAGTCTGTCATGATTTTGATGGGTTTTCCTTTATAGGTGATCTGTTTCTTTTCTCTGACACTTTTAATATTCTGTTCTTGTGATGAATTTCTGGGATCTTGATTATTATATGTCTGGGTGTAGATCTGTTTTGGTTGTAGCTGGCTGGAGTTCTGTATGCTTCATTTATCTGGATATCATTTCCTTTTACTATGCTTGGGAAGTTTTCCTTGATTATTTCTGTAAATAGCCTTTGTAATTCATTTGTGGTTACTCCTGCTTCTTCGCTCACGTTTTTTATTAAGTTATATTTCCTCTTGTCGTCTTCTAGCCTTTGTATTGTTACTTCCTGGTTCCTTGTTATTTTTAAGAGATCTTTTCTTACATGATCACAAATTGCAAATCTATCTTCAAGTTTTGAAAGTCCAACTTTAGTTTCTGTCAAGGCATTTTGCCAGCTTTAAATGGAGTTTTTAATTTCCTGATAATCTCTTTGGATCTGTTTCATGTCTTCTAGATTTTGTTTATATTCTTCATCAGTGGTTTCTTTCCTTTTTCTGGGTTCCTCCATTTTTCTGTGTCTTCTTGAGAGGGGCTTAGAAATTCTTTTATTAATCTTTTGTATTTTGCCTCACTTGAATTAGAATTTCAGTTTTAAGTTCGTCTATGAGATCATGAAGATATTTTTTCTGCTGATGCTGTGGTCGATATTGCATGCTTGCTGCCCTCGATCTCTTCTGTATTTACCTCTCCTGGGCTTATTTTCCCTGGGTCAGTGACTGGAGGCTTTTTCTTGTTTCTTTCTCTTGTCATGTTTCTGGTTTCTTTCAGACAGGTGTGTGGTGGAGGTCTCAGGCCCTCTCCGTATTGACTACAGTTTTCCTGAAGCATGGTGGCTGGGGGCTTGCTGCCTTCTCCAGTTAGCTGTTATCTGAGGTGCACACGGGGACAATGTGGGCTGCCCCTCTTCTCTAAGCCAGTCAACCAGCGAGTGCCTTCAGCACGTTAGTCTGTACCATGCGAATGTCACCGGTTTGCGACCGTTTCATCCCTGGCTGTTGGGTCCTGACCAGGGGCTTGACCCAGCCCAAGCAGGTCCCACCAGTCCTCTTTGGGCCATCAGTGGCCGGCTGACCCTGCTGTGATTCCAGGTTCAGGCCCATCCTGTCCATCTCTAATATATCATCCAGCCGGTAACCAACCCCCACCAACCCTGTGGGACCCAGTTGCAACTCTCCACGTTGGTTCTGCTCTCTGTTGCACCGCATCCTCCTGCCAAGGGCCCTGGGCTCACCAGCTCCCAATTTCGGAGGCCTCAACTTCAGTGAGATCATGAGTCACCTGACTCCGGGACGTGCCCAGCACAGCATGGGACCCACCCCAGTGAGCGAGTCTGGTTCCAGCCTTTCATCCACGTTTTTTGTTCCTTTCTTTTTTTTCTTTCTCCTTTCCCTCAGTTTCTTCCTGGTCTCCTTTCGGCTGGTCTTCTCCATGGTGCTAAATTCTAGCGTCTGAGTTGTTTTTCTCAGAGAGGCTCTCAATCCTCCTACCTATCTAGCCATGGTCTTTAGACCCTCTTTTCTGGAGCTTGTTTTCAAGTTTGCTATCAGAGACACCCTGACTTTTTACACTGAGTTGTGAAGTGTTCTCTAATCCTCAGTGTTCTGAAAGGATGATATGAGAGGTGTGATTTCTTTAAATTTTGGCAGGCAGGTATTCTCTTTGTGTGTGGGTAGGAATGGTTTAAACTTTAAACTTTAAATTCTGTAACATATACAAGCCTATTTGTGTTTTTTCCTCAATTTTTTCAATGAATTTTATTGGTGCACTCCTGAGCTACACAATGATCACCTTTATCACAGGGAATTTTACCTGTGCATAATATCCCTTGATTCCTCATGTTTGTAGCACTCAGGGATCACAGTCCTGTGGTTAGTTGGTGCAGGTCTGTCGATTCTTTTTTCGTTCCCTTCGTCTTCCCTCCCTCCATCTCTTTATGGTTTTCCCATTTGCAAAAGGTCTCTCTCTCCTTACTATTATCTGTCACTAGTTTTGCTCTGTATTTATATTTTATTTTCTCATATAAAAGAAACCATGCAATATTTAAGCTTGTGTGTCTGTTTTATTGCCCTTAACCTTAAAGGTACATCCATTTTCCATTTTATATAAATTTCAAATTTCCAGCACTAAAGTCACTCAGACTACCGGCTTTCCTCTTCTTAATAGTGTGCCTTTAGAAGCCAGTCCAGGACGTCCCCTCTCATTATTAATACTGGTGACTCTCGCATGTGTATTCCCTGTCTCTATCTCTGTCTCTCTGTCTCTGTCTGTCTCTGTGTCTGTCTGTCTGTCTGTCTCTCACATATCTCAAAACCTGACTGGAAGTCTCTGAATTTTATTGATCACTTGAAGAACCTGTTTTGGCTTTAAACTTGAGTAGGAGTTTATGAATTTTATTGACTAAAGAATTTGTTTAGCTTTATTGACATTTCTATCAATAAACTTTTCTGACTTATTTCCATTCTGTATTTTATCTTTGTTTTTCTTTCTTCCCTTTTGGGGTTCATCTGCTTTTATTAAGTTAGACATTAACATTGTTTATTTTCTTATTATCTGGTAAAGACTTTTTGCGCTACAGATTTCCTTATAAATACTGATTTCCCAGCATCTCACAAACTTTGATACATCGTGTTTTCATTTTTATTCAGTTCAGAACACTTTAAACATCCCTTTTGATTTTGGCTCTGACCCATGAATTCTTTAGAATACGTTTAGTTTCTGAATAACTGGACCTTCATCGGGGATCTTTGTATAGTTGATTACTAACTTAATTACACTCTGGTCAGAGAATAAAGTTGGAAAGACTTGGGCCTTTGAGAAACATATTAAGCCTTGATTTAGAGCTGAGAATATTACCCGTCTTGGTAAAGGTCTGCATACACTTAGAAAAAAATGTGTATTTGGTTATTATTAAGTGTGTGTTCTGTCAATTAGGCCAGACTGAAATGTTCAAATTTCTCTTCTCTCCATGGAGTTTCTGTTTGTTCTATCAGTCATTGAAGCTATCACTGTAAATGTTTTTATTTGTCCTTATCAGTTTCTGCCTCATGTATTTTGGAACTCTTACTAGGCATACAAGCATTTAGAACAGTTACATCTTCTAGTATATAAATTGACTCCTGTGTATTATGAAGTGATTCTCCTTATTCTTGGTAATATTTTGGGCTCTGAAATCTGCTGACAAACACGCTATAAATAGAGCCACTCTTGATTTCCTTTGATTAGTGCCGTCCTGATAGATGATTCCCCACCCTTTCCCTTTAACCTACTTGTGTTTTACACATTTACAGTAGTCTATTAAAAGCAGCATTGGAGTCAGAGCATACGTTTTATCCATCTTGAAAATAACTGCTTTTTTGATGGTATGAACAGCTATTTTGAAGAAAACAAGACATTAAAATAGCTAGTGGTGATTTAATATCATCGCGAATTGAAGCCCCACCAAGCTTTTGTTCTTCTGTCTCCATCAGTTTTATGATGTTGTATCTTATTGGATTTTACTATATGTGATAGTATAAACAAAAATTTTTATAGACACGGAGATAATATAGTAACCATTGTTCATTTTCTGTTAGTTGGTTCTGAATACCCTGTAATACTTTCATCCTCTTGAATGGTTTTATACTGTCCTGATATGTTTGATGCTATAGTATATGAAGTTATACTCAAATATTTCAAGGAAAGAGACACTATGGTAACTACTATTAAGTTGGGTTATCTTGTGGTGAAACACTATGTTGCTTAAATTGTTTTGTTCTGACCTGTATTGTTATATCCTCTTTTGTCTTAATTTAAAAAAAAAGAAAGAAAGAAAGAAATGGGACTGTCTTAGTTACTTTTTACTCATCGCTGAGACAAAATACCTGAAGCCCAAAATTGGGAAAGGAAAGGTTTATTTCTTACAGTTTTTGGAGGTTTCAGTCCACACTCAGTTGGCTCCAAGGCAGGCTGCATGGCTGGGCTGCAGTTCATGGTGGCTGCAAACAACAAGAAGGAACCAGCAAAGAGCAAGACACACCTTCTTCCTGCCATTACATCACATCCCGAATCCACTCCTATGTGGGTGGAGCACTGACACCGTCAATCCAAGCACTGGACAATGAACCATCACAAATGCACAATACAAATGCATGAGTCCTGGGGGCCACTGACATAAACCATGACAGAGACACCCTCAAAAAGGAAAATAACTGCCTTTTAATTATTGTGTTTAGTCCATTTACATTTAAAGAGATTCTTGCCACTGCCAGTCTTGACATCAATAAAAACAAGTTCCTTTCTTCCTCCCTAAGACTAGCAGAGAAAAATGAGCTCATGTAATCCACATGCTACCACTTGGCCCAACAGTGCTGTTATTTATCGCACCTGTCCTGTTAAAAGGAAAAGCTTTAGACAAATTAAATTTAACAGCATTATCCCATTGAAAATCCTCAGCACCAGAGAGCTCCTGAGAGCTTCCTTGTGCCCTAGGGGCAGACAGCATGGAGCAAAGGGAGGAATGGTGGCTCGATTGAGTAGAACTGTGCATCTTACTGAGGCCAGCCTGAGAGTCCCCGGGTAGCAATCACAAAAGGACACTCTTACAGTTAGACCTCCCCTGTGTACTGAAGTGGATGGCAGGTCACTGCATAAGGGTTCAAAGTATGGAAGCCAACTCAGGCCAGATTTAGTTTCAGTGAACAGTTCTTGATATCTTCTTGTCTCTTTCTCTGCACTGTTTTTGGATAATTGTTTCATGCCTCCATTTTCTTTCTTTTATTTGCTTACTTAACTCTTTGTTTAAACAATTTTAGTGTTTACTTTAGGATTTATAGTGTATGTCTTAATTGCGGGTTACCTGCAAGGGATTTTAATGAGAGGGACCCAGATTTACAGCTGCTGTAATTTCTCTTTTGTCTGGAGAGTTTTCTTTAACATTTCTTGGATTTCAGCTTTGCCGGTGATGAGATCTTTCAACTTTCATAGCCCTGAGGGAAGCCTTCTTGGCTATTTTTGTTTGTGGGCTGTTGCTTTGGATATAGGTCTACAGTTTGCTGATTTACAGTGTAGAAGATGAGGATGGAGACAGAGCGACCATCCTGTGGGGGTGAAGTCCGCAGGAGGGAGGGACGCAGGATTCTGAGACAGACAGGCCACAGTAGAATTCCGGAAGTCAATCTGGAGTACAAGAAGGAAGAACAGATATCTGTAGATGAGTCATTTGCAATGTACCCAATCCCAGACGAGGTTTCAATCCAGGACCCACCGCTATACAGCTGGTGGAGTGGCTGTCAGTGGGTTCCTCAAGCTCTTAGAACTGCAGTCTTCATGTTCATAAAACAAGCTTCTTCCTTCCCCCAGAAGTGATTAGCATGGAGAAATGAGATCTTGGCCTGACACTGACCTGCTGTGTGCGCTCAGTACCACCCAGGAAAAGAGGCGTCACTCCCAAGCCTTATCGCCTATGTGAAGAAGAAAAAGTTCTGGGATCTCAGCTTCTCACCTATACTGTCTCTTCTCTCCCTCTCCTCCCCCTCCATCTCCCTCCAGAAGAGCACGTATGAAACCCAAGTGTCCGGCCATCCGCCTGTGTGATGCTCACCACTGGTAACATTTGGCAGCCAGATGTTAACTGACGTCAGCATGATTGAGTGCTAGTCTGCCAGAGGCTGAGGCATTGATTTCCAATTTCATGGTTATTATTTGCATTACCACTGCTCCCCCTGTCCTTGTGCTTCAGCCACAAAGGAGAGAGATGGCCAATTCATCCTCAAGCGAATATAAATTATATTTTAGGTACAAAATTCTAAAAATGCTAAGTGCTGGCACTGACAAATCCGGGACTGGAAATGCATCCCCGATGAAGAGCAACACCTGCTGAAAGCTAATGACTTAGGAAATTTGATCTGAAAACCAGTCTCATTTTCCAGAATCAGTTCAGAGTAATAACCACAATAAAATATTTCAAACCTGTGACATGTTTACATCAACTGATATTTTAAATTTGAGTTTCCTTAGAATTGGTGTGGGAGTTGGCCCAAAGTTAGAAAATAAATAATTCTCTCTCCAGAGAAAGAGATGTTTATCATTTTCTCCTCCTCCTCCCCCTCCTCCCCTCCTCCTTCTCCCCCTCCTCTTCCTCCTCCTCCTTCTCCTTTTTGTTTTTCTCTGTGGTGCTGGGGACTGAACCCAGGGCTTTGTCCATGCCAGGCAAACACTAGAACCCTGAGCTACACCCCCAGATGTTGAAGAAACCCTTTACAAACAGGAAGAAGCAGGTCTTCTCTGAACCCCTGACACTGGTGGTGGTGGTGTTTAGTAAACCCACACAGTCTCTTACATTTGTGTTAATCCGATGAACAGACATTTGTTAGAACTAGCAGCGTGGCCCAGGCAAGTGCTAGGCACCAGGAGGGCAACAGATGGCCCTCAGGGAGCTTACAGTCTAATAAGAAAGGAAGACAATCTTTAAAAGGATGCATAAATGTAGCAAAAATCAGGAGTAGGTACTCCAAAGAGGAGTGACCTATTAAATAGTGGGAGAAGCATTTTTTTAAATAAGGCACTTCTCCAGCTTTTAAAGAATGGTCAGGCGGCCATGCAAACAGCAGAAGAGAAAACAAGCAGAGAAGTGAGCCTTTATCCATCCCTTAAACAGATGTTCACAGCTCGTCTATATAAGCTGGATGTGTCAGAAATGAGAGAAAGATCGTCAGCAAACGGAGCACACACATGCAGGGCAAGGATGATGCCACATTTCTGAAAGCTGTGTCCAGGCCGAGGCACCCTGAGCAGAGGATGGGGTGGCCCGGGAGGAGCCTTGAGATTTGCAATCCGTGGAAAGGAGCTTGGATTTTACTCGAAGTGCAGCATCAGGCTCTCATGATGTTTTTGTTTAAAGACTGATCTCGCTGTCATGGGAGAGGGTTTGCAGGACAGGCTGTGGGGCGAGCAGAGGCAGAGAGATCCCCGGGGCCCTTCATATCCTGATGGAAATCCGAGTGCTCTGAAGCCATGGGGGCTGCTGGGAAGTATGGTTCCCCTGTAGGATGGACAGCAGGCATTGGCCCACAGGAAAGAGAAAGACAGTCAAATTCCAGATGGTTCTTTTCGGTGTGACAAGCTACCTCAACTCAAGACAGAAAATGGATGGGTAATGGGTCAGTATGTGAGCAGGTACAGGAAAAAGAGGAGAGAAGAGAGCAGCTGCAGTTCAAATAACCTTGCACTTCCTGGCCCAAGTCACAAAGAGTGGAACCCATCCAAATCCGGAATTCACTATCTCCGGGGCTGACGTGTTCCCCCATCACTGAGGTATACAGACAGAGGCTAACTGACCATTTCTCTGCAATATTTCAGGTGCTGGCCGCCAGCTCCTGTCTAGAAATGACTTCCAGATGGCATGTGACAATTTACAAAGGCAATAATTTCTTAAAGCTATCCCCAGTTGAGAAAGAGCCTGGTTCTCCCAGATTCATCTCATTTCCCTAATTGCCTGTGAGCTCCGGAATGCTGGCACCGTTACTTCCCTAAAATATTTTATTTAATTAATTGATCTCGTTATTGGCAAGCCTACCTGACTTATAAAATGGAGTACTTGTATCTTGTTAGGAGAGCATTTGAATATCTCTTACTACTTCTTTTAAAAAGTAGAGAATATAGTCTGAAACCTGTTGATCTAGTAGGGTGATCTGTGTACCCAGAAATGCCTACTGGGTACACAGAAGGTCCTTCCCCCACCCTTTGTAAGATCTTCTTGAAAAGTGTTTCCCCTCACAAACACTGTGTCCTTCCAGGGGACCTCATCTTTACTAAGATGAATGCAGAACGTGACTGACGTAAGTTGTCACGTTCCTTAGCAGATTTTAATGAATGAACGTTGGACCGTCAGCCTGTGAAATTTCAACCATAATTGGAAACAGAAAGAAACTTGCTCTCACATTATAACATTCTTATTTCTGAACACATTTAAAAAAAAAAAAAAAACCTGGAAATAGATAAGACATTTTGTAAATTTGCCAGCGGTGGGAAATGGTCCTGTAATTAGGAGGCAGGATTGTTTGTGTCGGTCTTATTTGTCTTGGGCGTTAAACTGTATGACATGGAACTAACACAATGTGACTGTATTAAGGCTTGTAAAAAAATATGCTCCTGAGCATTTGAAATGAAACTTTAAAGACGGCCTCTCTCCTACAGCCTCATAGGGAATCAGGGGTTGGCGCTACTTTTCCAGTTCTCTGTTTCTTTGGTGAACTGTGTCCAGCCCCAGGAAAAGATTCCAAGTGGCAGCTGCAACAGTTTGCAAGCAGAGTTCTCAGAAGCAGGATGCTTTGTGCCAGAGCACCGGAGAGGGATCTCTGTGGCCTGCTCTTCTCGGCCTCACCCACGCCCCACGGTGCGGTCCTGGCCGTCTCCTCTGGTGAGCATCCTGCGGAAGACTCGGTACACACAGCCAAACCTGGTCCTTGTTCCTGAGGTAACCTTGAGAGACGACAAGAGCAGGGCACAGGGAGTGATCCTGTGTCTCCGCTCGACTCACGGCTCTCACCGGAGCAGCCGCCAGTGCCAGCTGTGATAGACACCAGGGCTTCCTGGGACACCTCGGTCCCAAGCCACGTCCTCTGTTTACTTAGCAGACATCGATTCAGTGCCCACTGCTTGGCCAACATGGTCTTGTGCACTGGGCTGAAATATATTAAGTAAACCTATAAAAAGGTAAACTAGATGAAACCATGCCTTTAGAAACACTACCCTCTGAGGGAAGCCTAGAAAACTGACCATGTTCTGAACCAGTGTCATGTGACAGACCTACGTAGCCACCCAGGTACTTAAACACCTAGACACTAGCATAGGTGTGGCCATATTGTGACTGTAATATCTCTAATTATTATTTTAGTTGCTCATGTATACTTAATAAGGTGCATCTTCATGTATGGATATTTACTAATATATAAAAATGTGTATACTTATATAGACCTACATATAACAACAACTAGAACGATATACTATTGCACAACAACTAACTCGGCTCAGAAGAAGCTCAAGCATAGGGAAAATGGAGTCACCCGCTTGACCCAGTAATCGGCACAAAATCCCAAGTATCATCTGAGCAGTTCTTTGGCAAAACAGGTGTAGAGGAGGAGGCAGCCCCTACATGACTTTTGTCGGATCCCAACTCGGGTGACCTCACCGAGGACGCCAGGCTTGCGCCCTGGGGGAGGGCAGTGGACAGCCCCGGAGCTCTCCTGGGTGGACCTGCTGACCACCCAGACTGCAGCAGCGGTCTCCTCCGTGTCAGTCCCTGCTGCACTCTGGAGTTTACTTTTCTTCCTCCTTGGCCTTCACCGTGAGCTGGATCTCTGTTACCCGGCCCGACTTTGGCTCGGGACCCTTCTGTCTCACACATTGTTATTTTCTCAGGCTTTGTGCCTGGTGGGTACCCAGTAAGATTTTAAAAAGACAAGTGAGAGATCACCACTGTTAACTCAGAACCACACTTGAGCACAAATCTTTTCAACTCTCAAAAGGCCCATGCAAGGCCCCAACTTCAAGGCCCTCAGAGAGCTCCTACCCCACGCTTTGTCCCCACAGAGAAATACTGAGGGGCGAGGGGCAGGGCTCAGGGGTCTCCATTTCCTTTCAGTTTGTCCCTCCCGGAGCAGGCACACACAGACCCCAGGAGCCCAGAGCTCTGCAGCCGGGCACTGCCTCTGGTGAAGCCTTTCTGGAGAGAGCAGCTTGGGGTTTTGTTGCCACGAATGTAATTTTCAAAACCCCTGGGAAGGACAGAAAGCAGTGGGGAGCTGCTTGGGGAATTCAGGTGGGTTGCACATCAGAGGTCTCCTTTCTGGACAGGGAAGGGGGCCAGAGACCTTGGGACCAGGTTCTTGGATGGAATTGCAAGGCTTCGCTATAGCTGTGACCGTAGGAGGGCTCTCTTCCTGCTAGCCACCATTCTTCGGGCTTCGGTCCTTTGTTAGAAATCAGGACTGGCTGCTGTCAGTCCTATAAATGTCAGCCACTGTGGGTGGAGGCCCATGTCTCCAGCCAGCTGGCCCTTCTGGGGGAGCCAGGTAGCACCTTGCGGGGTGACCGTGGTAAGTGCGTTAATACCTGGCTAAACAGCAATTTCTTCTCACCAGAATAACCAAGCATTTGAAGGTGTTCACTTCTAAGTCTGATCAAGGGGAATCTTCTAACAGGACATTAAAGAAACAGCATCCGCCAGCACTCCCACCGCACATGCAGTCTGCACACAAACGTACAGCTTAGGACACACAAAACAGTTCTCGTCGGCAAAGCATCCTGGCATGGCGTTGCTAGGATGCTGCAGGGAAGACAAGGACATGGATGTGAAAGGCTAGAAGACCACCGTGCCTTCCCTGAGGAGCTGGTCTGTGGTCTGGGCCTGCAGGAGGTTTTAAGCCCAATGGAACTTTGTGGCAGGTAGCAGGCTGAAACTGAAACCCTGTGTTCATTCGGGAGGTGTTTGTGTGTGCCTTTCTGCTTGAGACTCAGTGCCAGGGTCAAGAAATATAAAAATGCAAAGCTTAGTTCCTGCCTCAAAGACGTCATAGTCTGATGGAGAAGGAGAGAGAGCTACACAGAGAAACCCAGCACATCGCGTCAGATTCCGGATCCAGAAAGGATCTCGGGGACACACGGGAAGGACTGGGCCAGACGGCAGGGTTTAATAAAAAGAGCTCGCACGCTAAGATTTCTCAAACAAAGCCTCTGCTGGGGCCTCTGCTTTCTCCTTTTTGAAACTGAGCCAGGAGAATTGGCTCGCCCGAGCTGTCGTGAGGATTCAGCGATGCCGAAGATACCCAGAGACTCATTCAGGGAAAGCAGGCAAGCTGGAGACAGCAGAGCTCTCTCTCCCCAAAGGCAAGAAGCAGTGCTGCTGGGCTCCAGAGTTTAAACTTCTTTTGTGGAGTCTGCAGTCCCTTCAGGGAGCCCATTTGTCAGGACGAGATGGAGAGACTTGCCTGGAGAATGCTGAACAGAGATGGAAAATGCCCACTGGTTCATGAGAAATGATCTCTTTCTGGGAGAGAGCACCACAAGCCCTTCTTCCAGAAACTGGGGTGTGGAGGTGATTGGGGGTCAGGAAGCAACCATTTTGGGACAATTTCAGGCAACTGTGTAACTGCCTGGCTCCACTAGAGTTCTTGCAAGTAAAGCATCTCTTGGTTTAATCAGGGGTGTCCTGTGCTCCTTGGGGTTCAGTTCTTAGCCCTCACTTCCCCTTGCAGGCTCCTAAAGAAGGCCGAGTCCTGTCTCTGGGCAGCCCCAGGGCTGGGATGGAGGCTGGGAGCCCCGAAGACACAGTCTTCTGCCACCTGCTGGTTTTTCCTGTCACCACCCAGCCCCAGCTCCCAGACAGTGGAGGCCACCAGGGGGTGTGGGGCAGAGGACACCCCAATTTGTTTATAAAAACACAAGGAGATGAGGGGAGAGCAAAGAGAAGCTGCAGAAGCGCGCTGGACCTGTCAGGGCCAGTGCATCCATGTGGCCGATGCAGCTGGTGAGGTTTCTGTGCAGGTCTATTGTGCTCAGGGAAAACACAGCTATGCTGAAAAAAAAGAAAAACAAGAATTTAATTTTGAATCACATGATTCATCAAAGAAACTGAAGCCACCTCTTGACAGACTTGTGCAAAGAACACGGGAGAAATCTGCATCCCAGCTTCAGAGAGAAACATGCAGAGTACCTAACAGCTTCTCGACTTGGTTCAGAGGACCTCTGGAAGATGCACTGCTCATGGGGCTCTGGTGCAGATGCCTGCAATAAAAAATGAACAGTATGTATTTCCCAAGGGTAACGGCCTCATGGGAAGCAGCTCAATAAATGGAGAACTGGACTGAAAAACACACGTGCTGTGATAAAGTACGGTCAGCCCATTGTTGGGCTGGGATTGGTCAACCACAGAGAGAAATCGTGAGAAAGTGCTGTGTCCGTGTGGAACTTGCAGAGGCACTGTCACAGCAAGGTTCTCCATGGACCACTGAGCACCAACCGTCCACCTAGCACTGATGTTGTGAGAGGCACTGACAGCAATCTGGAGGGGCACTGGCTGTCCGGGGGTGCTGGCTGTTCATTACTTCAGGTGAGGGGCTTGAGCACCCTTGGATGTGGATATCACAGGGGGTCACAGAGCCAGCTCCTGTATGCTCTGCAGGACCAGATCTGTGGTGAGGGGACCAGGGCTGCGTGCGTGTGTGAGCACCTGCAGATACTCGGGGCTCCCATGTCCCTGGAGAAGGTGGCCCAAGTCAAGTGGAGAAGCCAGGGTCTTGTTGGAGACAGCGATGGGAAGGGCGCTCCAGCTCCAGGGACCCTCCTGGCTCACCTCTGCCATCACCTGCCACCCCTCCCCCAGGAGCGGTGAGATGGGAGGTCTAGATGATAAGCCAGGCACTCACCATGGAGGGTCAGCCGGGGTAGGCAGGTCCAGGGGAGCAGAGACCTGCAGACTACAAATCAGGACCCTGGGGAAGGGCCGCTGGTCCCAGAAGAAAGGCCACAGCCCATGCTGTGCCTGTTCCCATGCTGGATATGAGCACCTGCTCCAGGCGGGTGGATGCTGTGGGAGACCCAGATATACGGTAAATGTTTGTAAAAAAAATTATGAATTAGTGAAAGAAACATTGCCGTTAATCTTTGCCCCAACTCTGCCTCCTTGATTCAAGCACACTTTCCCCTTCGTTTTTGCCACTTTCTGAAGCAACTCTGAAAGATCTCTTCTGCGAACACTTTTATGAGGTGTGATCAAAAATCCGTTGACTTCTGCTGCCAAGCCTCGTTCCCTGGAAAGCCAGGTCCTAAGATACGAGTTGGCTCTCCCTCCTTAGTCACTGGATCTGGCTCTGGGAGACTCCTGGCTCCTCCCCCTAACTCAAAGTGACCAGGAAAGGGAAACGTTTTGAATTGGTTCAGAAATCCAGGCAGCTAGGACAGGGCAACTGAAGACCCTCAGGAGAGAGGACTGAAGAACTGCCTCAGAAAGTGGCCTAAGTGACAAGGAAAGCGTACTGAAGGGAAGGGAGTGTTTCGAGGGCATTAATGAAAAAGCATCTTTTAGTGGCAAAATGTTTTTAAAAGTTAAGCACTCACCTTAGTTCTCCCTTACACCGCCTGTGTCCTCAGCAAAGCCTCTAATTCTCCCCCTCTTGCTCTCTGAAATTTCCTCATGAGGTCTGCTGAGCTCTGAAGTGACCGTTAAAAAAAAAAAAAAAAAAAAATGGAGCCCAAGAAAAGTGGCAGTTCTAGAAACAGCAGTTATGGTAAAGTCCTGTGGGGAAAAAAATCAGGATCCAAAAACTCACAGGGAGGGGAAAAACTTCAGCTGGAAGAACTCTAAACTGGGAGTGCTGGTGCTATGCTTTTCCCTCTCTTCCAAGTTTTATGCAGCATTTTCTATTACTTCCCCTAGTGGCTTTTCAATCCCAAAAAGCCCAGTGGTCAAAACGGACGCCCTGACCAAGGCAGAGGCTAGAGTCACCCCAAGTCAGTAATGACCCGATTTGTGTGTGTGCTCCTGCTGTGGTGACCCACGTGCCCGCCTCACTGTGGTCCAGCTGTGTAGGACATTCATGTGGCTGGTCAGTCTGCCCCAGGCCTCTGCCCTCACCCTGTATCTGTGTGATGCATTGTGATGACGGCCCACTAATTCTGCTGTGACAGGGGCTGGTGTCTGGTTGGTGATTCATGTTTGTTCCAGAGTTGCGCATCTGTGTTGGCTGCTTTGAAACGGCGCCCCAGGGAATATGAAAGGCCATTTGTCTCACTAAGATGGCTTCTTTGCACCAGGGAATTCTTCCCCGGGTTCCTCTAAATTCTAGCAAGCCTCCTTTGAGAGTAGACAGGCTCAGGAACCAGACATCCCACCCAAAGAGAGATGGCATGGAGGGAGTTTGGGTGTGGGGGTCCGAGCCTGGCCGCTGCACTCACCCAGCAGGGAAGACCTTCTGGATGCTAAGGGCATGAGGAGCGGGGTGCCCTGGGGCACTCACGGCCGGGAAAGTGCTCTGTGGGCTTTGCCTCTGCCCAGCAGAGTGGGAGAGAGGGCGGAGTGAGCCATGGTGGAAGCCAGCCTGGAGAAAGTTCTGAGCGCAAGACAGGCTCCCCAGCTTGGCATCACTTCTGAGCCTCTGACATAGGTGCACACAGCAGTGGCATTCACAGCCTTCATGACTGGTTCTCGCATGAGCACTGACCAGGGAAATGGAGCCAGGCCACAGGCTAGGGTGGGAGCTCCCCAGCAGCCCTGCTTGCCAACCCTTTGGCTGCTGGATTGCCACGATGTCCATCATATCCCGGGGCTGGGACAGTGGCTGGATGTTCACTTCCAGTTGTCTCAACACCCAGTAGGCTATGTAGGTGCCTAACAGAGGAGCTTCAGGGTGACACACATGCACTCCAGAGCTTGTGCCCACCACCAACTTCGTGTCATCCCACTGTCCCCTCCCGCCTTCCCTTGGGAAGGGCAGAGAGCCAGAAGCCTCAGAACTCACAGATGCTGCAGCCTCCACAAAGGGGCCCTTGATTTTGCTCAGCTGCTCGTGCAGATCGAGGGAGGGCTGCCAGTTGGTATCACTGTCTTTCTCTTGCTTCAATCCATGCAGCTTCCAACGTGGTCACCTCTAGGCAGAACGGCGGCTGGCTGGGCTGGGTGAGTGGCTGCCTGCCTGCCACCCACCAGCCCACTGGCCTACTGGGGAAACCCATCCACGCATCTGGGGAGCCCACCTAGGTACTGGATTAGTCTTTTTCCTTTTACTTGTGAGAGTTTCACTTGTCACTGTTTATCAGGCTGCTGGAGTTTGCAGGTTGTTGGGTAGATGATGATGATGATGATGATGATGATGATGATGATGATGATGATGATTAGGTTGGTTTGGTTTTTTGAAACAGGTTCTCACTGTGTAATCCAGCCTGGACTGGAACTCATTACACAGCCCAGAGTCATTCAGTGATCTTCCTGCATCAGCTTCCAATGTCCTGGCCAAGAGCATGTTTGTTTGTTTTGTTTTGTTTTTATAATCCAGAGACTGAAAGGAAATCACACTCCACTGTCCCATGGCCCATTTTGGAACTCTGTGAGGAGGGAAGTCCAAAACCATGAAGAAATGAGTTGGGAGACGTGGTCTCCCATTGCCCTGTCTACAGGTTCCGGCCGATCCCTCCTCTGCCTGATTCTGTGGGTTCATTTTGCACGGTTGCTATTCCTGCAGTTGGCCATGGTTCAAAAACATTAAATGGAAAAATTCCAGAAATAGATAGTTCATAAGTTTTGAATGATGTGAGGACATCGTTAAAATTATTCTACTCTGTTATTATTTGCTATTAATCTCTTGCTAAGCCTACTTTATAAATTCAGTGTGGCCATAGATATGGACCCCTAAGGAAACTTTATACATCAGATTTGTCACTCTCTTCTGCCACGGGAAAGGCAGTCAAGGAAGTTCTGTTCTAGCCCATTACTTTAGGCACGGTGTGTGTTCTCTAAAATTTTACGCACCTCAAATGCAGAGTCCAATCATATTCATTAGGTTGCAGGCTTTTTAAGGTTAAATGAAATAATAGATTAGAAAGCACTTTGTAAACTGAAGAAATATAAGCAAAATCCACCCAGAGAGAACAGCATTGTCAGAAGTAGCAAAAGAAAAGAGCAAAGAACAAAAAACATTTTTAAAAATACATGCAGGGCAGCTGGATGATCCTGAAGGAAGCCAGCTATCGGGGTCCAGCTGGGCCAGGAGCATCTGAACCCCAGAGTCCCTCTTCAGAGGGTTAATGAAGGAGCAGTGTGTGACACAGAGACACAATAGCGACCAGGTTGCTGTCATCTGGGGACTGCATATGCAAGGAAAATGGGTTTGGACCAATACCCGAGATCGTAGGAAGGACACAATGCCGAAGGAAATACCAGGATGGGGCGGAAAGGGAAGGAAATACCAGGGGAGGGAAGGGAAGAGACAGAGACGGGGGTTTAGCTCAGAGGCACAAGCGCCTGCCTGGCAAGTGCAAGGTCGAGAGTTCGATCCCCAGTACAGAGAGAGGGGGAGAGAGAAAGAGAGAGAGAGAGAGAGAGAGAGAGAGAATCTCCACTACTCTTGTCTACACATCCATTGATCAGAGTTTGTTCAAATAATTGGAGGTTTCAAAAGAAGGTAAAACTCAGTCATTGGTGGAAAAATGAGTGCAGTGTGAGACTACAGTATTACAAGGAATAAATCAGACCCAGGAGCTTAAATGGTTTCTGTTGTAAGAGAAGCCCTAACTCTAAATAAATTAAAGAGCAAAATAAAAGACACACAATCGGGGACTTTAGTGCAAGGAAAGGGGGACCAAGAGATGGAGGGAGGGGGCAGGCAGGGCATGGGAATAAACAGCAAATGATTCTGGGCTTAGGGCCCCATACAGGGTGAAAGACACCCCGGCAACCTCGCTGCATGCCTCCCCAGGCCTGCTGGGCTTCCTCCTCCGGAGAGCAGCTTGCCAACCTTCAAGGGCATCCGGCTTCATTGGATTAATTAAGTCATTTTCTTTGGGTTAAACTTGCACAGGAGTGTTACATCTCAGGTCAAGGCTCCCTGACCAAATCTCGATGTTCTTGGAGTGACAGTCTGTTCCCAAAACACTCGGAATCTGCACGCAGAGTTTTTAGCAAGACCATGATGCTTGTTCATGGCGGGAGGACGCCTCCCTGGTGTGACAGCTGGGTGTCTGTCACCTGGGCTGCAGTCAGTTGCTGTGCCGGATGCTGGGGCTTGTTATCACCACTTAGGGTGGGTGGTGCCCTTTCCAGATTTGTCCCAGTTGCTCTGCAGCTGGGCACCCCAGGCTCCGCCTCGGGGCTCGCAATCTGGGTCACTGCTGACAAACAGAAGATTCGGATAAATAACCATGTGGGACTTGGTTTCCTGTATGCAGGATGGGAACTGCGAGGGCAGCTCAGAGCGGTTTCAGAGTCACCATTGTCCGTGGCATGTCCAGCTCTGTGGACCTGCCACACGTGGGCTCAGGGTGGGCATTCACTGTCCCCCTCTGTGGCTCACATGTAACCTAAGTTTCCTGCTTTCTCTTCAAGCTTTGACGTGGAAAATGGCCCTTCCCCAGGTCGCAGCCCACTGGACCCTCAGGCCGGCTCGTCCTCGGGGCTGGTCCTGCACACCACCTTCCCCGGGCACAGCCAGCGCAGAGAGTCCTTTCTCTACCGATCCGACAGTGACTATGACTTGTCACCGAAGGCGATGTCGCGAAACTCGTCCCTTCCCAGCGAGCAGTGAGTACAGCACTTGTCACCCTGTCTGGTCTGACACTGAGCCTCTCCTTCCAGCCATCACCCCCTTTCGCTGCTCCCCTTTCGTTCCTTCACTTAAGGCAGAGGCAGGAGGAACCCTTAGTGGTCACACATTGTTACCCTCGCTCTGCAGTGTGGAGATTCATAGCTGATGTCTCCAGGGCTGTTAAAACCTGAGATGCAGTGTTTCGCTCACATCTGTTATTGATACTTTTAAAAAGTTTTCACTGACCTTCATTTCCTGAACTGGTGAATCATTTATGGGATGAGAACCTTAACACATTTTGCAAATCAGGCTCCAGAGAGAAGAAAAATGACAATTGGTCACCGTGTTCTCTCCCACCAGCCTTTGCTTGGTGACCACTCTGTCACCCAGCTGCACAGTAGGACCCCTCTCTGGAGCCCTCCCACAGCACCCACCAGGCTCTGGCTCCTGGATGAGACACAGTGGATTCTTTTGCCTATTTTTTTGTTCTTGTTTTGTTGCTATTGATTGAAGATCTTTAGTTTTTACTTAAAGAACAATGGCAGGGCTGTGTGCCTTGTTTATTAGATTTCTAAAATCCATTAAAATTGGATCTTGAAATCCTTCCCTGAAAGGTTTCTGGGCATGCATACAATTGTTTTTTAACATCATATGTTATAAAAATATTAGTAGTTCCCTAAAAGTTGCCAGTCTGGAAAATTCCACTGGGTTCTCTTTTTCTGTTAGAGACAGCCAAAAACATTCACCTTCTTGTGATGTGGAAAAGAGACATTTTAAACTGCAGTAGCCAGAAAGAGTCCCCCATAGCACTTCTGTGGACAAATTTGAATGAAGCACCTCAGTCCTAAACTATTTCCACTATGGTGTACCCCAAATCTCACATATTTTCCCATTCATTTGACAAACACTTACTGCTACCTCCCTACGTGGGATGAAGTATGCTAGACTATGAAAAAAAAGATGAACAAAACAGAGGGAAAAATCACATGAGTCAAAAACAAATGCCA
Source organism: Cavia porcellus (assembly GCF_034190915.1). Taxonomy (NCBI): domain Eukaryota; kingdom Metazoa; phylum Chordata; class Mammalia; order Rodentia; family Caviidae; genus Cavia; species Cavia porcellus. Next base: position 162,487,273 of record NW_026947484.1, on the reverse strand, counting down.
TTCACCAGAAGTCTGCATGTGGTCAGGGGGAGCAACAGCTATATAGGAATGATGAAAGGAAGACCCAGGCATGTGCATACATCCACACTACAGAATGGAAAGGAACCAACATCTAACAATCATTTACCCTGCCTCCAGGCTCTCCACATCTTCTCTGTGTTACCCGAGTAGCAGCCCTGTCTGCAGCTGGGGAAACCGAGTCCCTGAGAGATTCTGTGCGGCTGTATTTTATGTCATATCTTGTGGTGTAGCTAAGGATGATTGTATTAGCTCCATTATCTGTGGCTGTAATAAAATACCCGAGCCTAGGTAGTTTATAAAGAAAAGAGGTTTGCTTGGCCCAGCATCCTAGTGGCTGGAGGGTCTCAGTGGCACTGGTCCCTGATTGTGTATCAGTGGGGCAGAGAAATGGAAAAGAAGCCAGCCACATGCAGAAGGCTCTGTGTGAGTGTGACAGCCTCATTGTCCTGAGAATAACTCACTCTGCAGGAACGCCACTAATGCTTTCAGCAGCAACAGCCCGAAGACCTAACTGGCTCATGCTGTGCACCGCCTCTGACAGACCCCCTCCTCCCAGGGTCAGGGTGCTGCCCACCTGGCCTCCAACACCTGACCCTTCGTGGGACATGTTCAGACCACATCCAAACCCGAACAGTAACCACGTGCAAGGCGCCTGAACTTGCATCGTGTCCTTCCCTCCAAGCGTGGCAGCTCTCCAAGCAGGTGGCGCACAGACCACCCCGAGCAAAGAGACCCAGCAGCGGCTGCTCAAGTGGGCGGGGCTTGCCGCTGAGGTTCGTGTGGTGGCCCTGCATGGTGAGACTCTGGCGTTCCATTCTCCACAGAGAGCAAAGGCTCGCTATTCCCCATCGTGAGAGAGCATGGGAAATGTGGTGAGCACAGAGGAATGAGAGCCTTATTCATGGGGTATTTTCAAGAGAAGAGGCCAGCTTTGGAAGGTGGTCATTCTGCAGGTCCATCCCAGAGCTAAGCATTCTTCAAGCCCATGCTAAACAGCACAGTGGGGCTCTAGGCTAGTCACTCTCGGCAGAAGACACTTTCCAAGTCCAAGATTGCACTGATGTCTCCCTACTTGGAATCGAAGGGTTTTAGGGAATTCACACTTGAAGAGGCCTTAAAGGTCACAGTGCAGTGTGGCTTGTAGCTGGCAGAGCAGGGACCACCCTGCATGCCCCTGCGTCCAGGGCCCCTGTCACAGATGTGTCACCCTTTGTGCAATTTTAGTGACCAGTAAAATTCCCTCCAGAACTTCAGAGCCTACATGGCATTGCTGGCTTTAAGTTTATGCAAGTAAGGTTTATATGTGTAAATCACTTAGTATCACCTCACTCTTCAAAAGTAGGGACTTTAAAAACAAACGTAGGAAGGGTACAGTTTCATAAGAGCGGGAGCCTTTCTCAGGAAAACCCGTTTGTCAGTGTAATACCATTGGCTCTAACATCAGTGGAGCCAGAATGTGTTCAAGTGTTTGGGAGTAAACGACACATGATTTTGTTTTGAAAGCATTTCAGCATTACAGGAAAAAAACCCCAACAAACCAAAAAAAACTTCTCTATGTTCGTCAGTTTAGGATCTAGGAATTTACATTTCTCAATATGACCCCCCAAAAATAGAACTTGATTAATATCCAGATTCTTCTGGAATTCCATCCATTTCACTCAGGCCTTTGGATCAGTGCTCATAAAGTCTTCCTCTCAGTTATGATCCCACAGGATGGGCGGGAATGACAGAGCGGAAAAGCGGGTCCTGGACTCCGGTTGCCGACAGACCCAGGAAGAAGACGGGGTGAGGAAACAGGAGCCCAGCTGCCCAGGCCTGGCGGGCTGCAGGAGGCCCCTCCCGGCCCCTCAGGCTGCCCAGGGCAGTGCTGCTTCCAGATGAGGCAGGAAACTGCGTAACTCCACTTCCTGCACCCTAATCCTGGAAGAAACATTTCTCCGATGATGAAGTCTTTCAGGAGAGTAGGAGGAGATGACGAGCAGGGAGACTAGTAACGTACGTGAATGGCAAATTAGAAGTGGCTGTAACTAAATAAGCCCTTCTAGTGAAGGGGAACAAACAACCACGGGGTCCCAACAGGCGATTTCGGACACCTTCCTGGATATGGTGATAACCGTGGGCTTCTGTCCAGTTCCGGGGTCACAGACATCTCTGGAGTGATGCCTTTGCACACTGAGACTCGGGTGGGAACACAAAGTTCTAGAGATCAGGGAAGCCTGCTTGGTTACCAAGAGCTCTGGCAGGATCTGCCTGGGACAAGAAGAGCTTTGCTTGTCCACCTGCGAAGCACAGGGAAGAAGGCTGCCCCCGGCCACCCTCTCTGCAAAGGCTTCCATCGGAGAGGAGCTTCGGAAGCTGCTGCTGACCCGAGGACTGGTGATTTCTGGAAAGCTGTGTCAACCAAAATGAGACCTAGAACCAAGAGGGTGAGCACCAAAAATAATTTCTCAAATTTAAGACTTGGTTATTGATGAGTTTCCCAAAATGTACAAGGAGGGTTCTGTGACTCCAGTTACCAGCTGGATATTAAGGCGTGGCGACTCTTGGTAGGCTCTAAATTGTCTGTAAGAGACAGACACATGGGTGGAGTGTGTCCTGTGTCTGCTGTTCTATGCAAAGCCCATGTCAACTCCTTCACCTCCATGTCCCCAATTCCGGGTCCTGTCCTGTTCTCACTGTAAAGACAAAGGCGTGGGAGATGCCCAATGGGCACCAAAGCTGGCCCCTGGGGTCTGAGAGGCTCAAACCATGTGTGAGGCCAATACCTCAGCTCTAAGTGAGGTTGAACACCCGCGTCCTGGTGCTAATCTGTCCTCTGCCTGCCTTTCCAACTGTGCTGAGGATCTTATTCATGCTTTGAATAAATATCTACTTAACCTTACGTACTTTGCTAACAAATAAGGCAGTGTCCCTGCCTCGGAGGGAGCTGAGAGTAGCAAAGGTGTAAACAGAGCCGGTCGGGCAGGCCGGAGGCCCGGCATGACTGACTCTGGCGTGGGGAGCGTTGTGGGGACCGCAGCTCAGTGTGGCTGAAGCGGAGGAAGGAGAGATGAGGATGGAGAAGGAAGGAGGCCTCGCTGTGGAAGACCTTGGAGGCTGCCCTTCATGCTGTCAGCAAGCTGTGGGAGCACAGAGCTTTTTAAAGCAGAAAAGCATAAAAGGTGTTCGCAATGCTCTGTTCCCATGGGAAGGGAGGTTTGGACAGGGAACGGGGTGAACCCCAGACAGCAGGCTGCGTTGGTGATCACGGAGCGGAGCTCAGGGGTCTGCATCCCAGCAGGTCCGGCGGCACCTGATTAATGTTTGCCAACTGAGATCAACAGGGACTGGTGGCTGATTGTGAGGGTGGGCAGAGGAGCTTCAAGTCTGGCCAAGGAGACGGACGTTTGCACCCTTCCCTGGGATCCGGGGCTTTCTTATATCACAGGAAATAATGACTGAAGGCATTGAACTGTGAGGTACAGGATAAACAGGAACACCGCGACTGAGCAGGAACAGGCCTGAGCGTCCTGAAGAGAAGAAGCAGACACGAGACTCCATGTGTAACATTAAAGATGCCTATCAGAACAGGCCAGGGGGCACTGGGGTGGAGAACACAAAAGGATTTTCTGCGCCAGCCCCCGTCCCTGGGACTGGTACCCGCATAGCACTTGCTTCATCCCCATGGGACCACGTGTCACAGGTGAACTTAGGACGCCAGGAGGTTGCCTTGTGGCTCACAGCAGGTGCTAACACAGCTGAGAAGGGAACACTGTCTTTCTGCAAAACCGGGCTCCAAACTCAGCTCTCTGAAAGACAGACAGACCACCATCGCTTTGGAGAAAAGTACAGATGCAATCACGGGAGGAGGGAGGAAACAGAGGCTAAATTAATACATAAAATTGAGAGTCAAGGCGAGAGAAGCAACATTTTGACCTCCAGAAAGCGAGAGAAGCAACATTTTGCCCTCCGGAAAGCCACATCATTTCCCAGAGCAAGACCTACACTAAACTGAGACGCCGTCCTAAGATTCATCTTCCCGTCGCCGCGCTGTGACAGTGTAGTGTGCCAGTCTGACCACTAGGTGGTGCCCGCGCCACGCCTCTGAACAGCTGAATGTTCCAGAGGAATTGCTTCCCCTGGTGGCTTGGCCAAAGGAATATGGCTTTGATAATCAAGATCTTTGCTATTGTGAAGCCAGTGTGCTCTTCGTTAGTAATATATCCAATCGCTTTTTAAAACTTCAGGATATTTCCATGGTCTTTAAGCCCCCCCCCCGAACCCGTGTGTGTGTGTGTGTGTGTGTGTGTGTGTGTGTGTGTGGGTGTGGGTGTGTGTGTTTTCTGAGCCTTATTACAAATCATCTGAGGATCTACCTACCAGTCTTTATCCCACGTGCATTAGCTTTGGCAACTTGGTGCTTCCAGCAGGCCAATGTCAGGGAACTGCGAATCCTCCTCCTGCTTCTGAATATTCTCTTCTAAGTCTCAGAATTCCATAACGATACACCTCTGCCCTGTTAATATCTGCTTCTTCCACTGGATCATTAGTTCGTAAACCTTAGTCACCTCACAATTCTTTCCCAAATGTCCCAGGCACTCTCTGCAAGGAGTGTGTGCTGTGTCATTTCACTTGAATCAGATATTTAGACTTCAGAAGTCCAAGAGGCACCAAAGATCTGCCTTACTCCGGATTCCTTACCTGGTCCCTGGACTCAGCCTGACATCTCATGGACGAGATGAATTTCACATCAGAACCCTGAGCAAATGGCAACAATTTTCATTCATCTCAAGTCTGGCCCAAGAAAATAGCCTGGGGAGGGGCGGTGTGGGCCGCAGCCCACCACACCACTCCACTGATCACAGTGGGTACTCTCCTAAGGCTGCCTCGCCCTGAGGCGACATTCCAGGAACCCCAGGTGTTGGCTTTCTTGTCTCTGTAGCACCTATGCATGCTGGATGTTTTCCCACTGCGGTGCCTTTGTTCTTGCCGTGTGCTCATTGCCTGCCTCTACCTCTGGCCTTTGTAAGACTTGCCCCCCAGTTCATCTTAGGCACTCTCACTCCATCAGTCTTTTCTCCCTCCTCCAGCTGATACCTAACCCCTCCTTGGACCCCATTAGGCATCTGTGGTTTATATTTATCCATCTCAACTCCTGTCTGTTTCAGTTTTAAACGTATTATTGTCTCCCTTGCGTGGTTTTGATTTTGAGGATCCTAGTTCCTGTGTAGTGTGATTTCCACCTTTGAGCTTCCTCTGTAAAGAAAGAAATGTGTTTGAAAGTACAGATTTGGGGGCAGAGCAGCCTCAGTTCTACTGATTAGCTCCCTGCTAGGTAAGAGCTGCTAAACTGCTCCAAGGCTTTGTGTTGGCTGTCACAGGGGGGCAGTAAGGGTGCCTGCTGCCCCCAACCTTATTGCAAAAATTAAATGAGATAATGCACAGAGAAGGTCTCCAGGCAGTCACCACACCGAGGATGCTTCATCTTTGTCATCGCACTTTGCATCCTCACTATTGAAAGTGAACCCGTAAAGACTGAGCAGAAGAGGCGTCCAGCTGGAGGTGAGGACAGAAAAGCACCACAAGGAGCCAATGCTAAAAGTCTGTGTTGGAGAAGGAACCAAGAAGGACATTGTGTGAGCATGTGAGTGTGTGTGTGTGTGTGTGTGTGTGTGTGTGTGTGTGTGTGCATGTGTGTGGTGTCCAGCTCCGGCTCTCCCAGCCTCCCGTAGTGGCCGGCACAGGACAGCTGCTTAATAATTGCTGGTTGTGCTCATATGCATGGGCATGGCTAAGCCGGTCCTGGGGTCGATGGTAAGGAGGGAGGGGGCAGCGTCCCCAGCTCCTGCGCCATTGCTTGCACTCACGCCAGGACAGCAGATTGGCCTGGTCTTGGGACTTGGGCCATCTCATTTCCTAAAACCTTCCACAAGGGGTGGGGAGTTAGCTCAGCCGCACAGGTGCCTCCCCTGCAAGCACGAGGTTGAGTTCGATCCCCGGGACCAAAGAAGTATCTAAAACCTTCTACAGAGAGCCTGCTGAGTGTGGGCTTAAGGAGAGCAAGGGCTAGAGAACCCTTTTTTCTTTTTGTCTTTTCCAGACAGGGTCTCACTAAGCTGTTCAGGCTGGCCTTGGGCTCACTTTACAGCCCAGGCTGGTCTCCAATTTGCAATGATCCTCCTGCCTCAGCCTTCGGAGTGCTGGGATCATAGGCGTGCACCACACACCCAGCTTCAGGAAGTATTCGTGACCAATCCTGAGTACAGATGGACAAGATGTGAGATGCAGCTTGGTGGGATCTCGGGGCTTAAAGGAGTGACTTGTGTGGCTTTAGTAGGGACAGTCTATACATGCCCATTAAAAGCATTTCTGAGGTACTTTAAGAAAACAAAAATATGTTAACAACAGAAAAGTAATGGAATTCCCAGACATAATCTGTGTGTGAATGGCGTTAAGCCTGTGGTCTAAAACAACAACAGCCAGGAAATCCAAAGTTCCCCTTTCTCCACCCTGTTATACCATTTTTTCCGATGCCCTGAGTGCCTCGGGGAAGCCCCTTCTGATTTCCGTGGCCCTGGAAGCCAAACCCACAGGTCGCTTTGAATTACAGGACCCTGCGTCAGCTTCTAGTGGGACTGCGGCCTGAGGGTAGGTGATTACTCGCAAAGGTTTCCTGGGAAACCACTGCAGACCTGGGCAGCATGGACCTGGTGCTGCTTTTTTTCTTTCATGCCCTTGGGATCGCCATTTTACCTAACTGTGGGTCCTCTGCAGGCCAAAAGGTCCTCTATGGCATGGGGCTGCTAACACCGATTCAGTCTGCCCCAACCTCTAAGACCCCGTAATTACAAGCGGACAGCATTGTAAAATATGTCTTTTCTCTCTCTCCACTAGACATGGTGATGACTTGATTGTCACTCCTTTTGCCCAGGTACGTGCCACGTTCACCCCGGTTCACTTTTCCTCTGCCCTGGGTGTGGTTTGTAAATGTGGCTCTCACCCTGGCCGTGGGCCCCTTTGTCCTCACCCTGTGAAAAATTTTCCTCCTAGGTGCTGGCTAGTCTGCGCAGCGTGAGGAACAACTTCACCCTGCTGACGAACCTCCACGGAGCGACCAACAAGTAAGCACTGACGTTCGTGGGGCCGTGAATTTCTTTCCACGAAGGCAGAAACACTGAGAGCTCTGAAAGGAGCCCACACTGCTGGGCTACACTCACCCCACAGGGAAACCAAGCCTGGGATAGAGCGTCCTGGAAATTGAGAGCAGGTTAGAAATTGCTAGAAATGATCCGGTTTGAGTTTATTAAGTTTGGGACCCTGAGTATTTAGCCCACTGTAGAAAATCAACAAATAAAATGAAAGGAAGCATCTCATACATTTGCCAGTTTGGAAGTAATGACCACAAATGCTATTAAAAATGCTTTTCTATAGGAAGGTATGAATTCAGAGCCCCCCAAATTAAAAGCACCCCAAAACTCAGGTCCAAGTTACTGTGGTTTCGTTTTGGAGGGTAATATAGAAACAGGTTCCTGGAGCTGAGGAGGAAGCAGAATTATGTTCCCTTCTGTCCCCAACTGCATAGTGAGTGCGTTCCCTGCAGTTAAGGCTTCTATTCCTTGGTCTCCTCATCTGTGAAGCAAGCAGTGGAACTGGTTCCCTGCAGTACCTTTCTCCTCCGAAGCCGTCTTCACCCCTGAGCCCAATCAAGGACTATGACGCTCACTTCGGTGCACATTTAAAAAGCGCGTCACTGTCCCTGAGCATCCCGGCACCCATGATCCAGAATGGCAGGGCTGAAGCAGGCTTTTAGAACCATTGATTTAGGCAGATACGGTAGCATAGGCCTGTGATCCTGGTACTCAGGAGGATGAGGCAGGTGGATCCCAAATTCAACCGCAGTCAGGGCAACTTAGCAGCTCAGCAAAGCAGGTCTGAATAAAAAATATTTTAAATGGCAGATGATGTAGCTCGGGGTGAAGGTTCTGGGTTCATCCCTCAGTTCCAAGCACACACACGTGTACACACACAAGACCACTCATTTAACCTCTTGCTTTGTTGGAAGAGAAACCCACATCTTGAGGAACCCAACAACCAGCAAATGAAAGGATGTACGCTAAAGACACGGTAGAGGAGAAACCTACATCTCCTGAGGCTTCGGCCAGCGCTCACCACAGAGTACCCCAGCTCTGCAATCTTTGTGAAGTTACCGACAATCCTGTTTTGCTTTTTCCGGAACTGAGCTCAGGTGTAGAGTCTGCTTTCACTGACAACTGTCGCTGACCTCTAGTTCATGTCCAGGCCTCTTTGGGTGCTAATTTACTCCCCTCGATGGGGCCATTCCCAGCCTGGCTCCCTCCGCTTCTAAATTCTTCTCTAAACTTCCACCAGAGTAAACCTCCCCATGAGCTGTGTGGCTAGTGTTGCTCTCCAGCTGAAGGCCCTGCAGCCATCCACCGTCATCGCTGGCCATTAGAGAAATGCAGACAAAAACAACACTGAGTTTCATCTCAGCCCAGAGAGAGTGGTCACCATGCTGGGGAGGCTGTGGGGAAGAGGGCGCCCTTCTATGTTGTCAGTGGGAATGTAGATCAGTGCAACCACTATGGAAGTCAGGAGGGAGAGTCTCCCAAACACTACAAAGAGAGCTTCCATTTAACCCAGACAGTCCCTGTCTAGGTGTCTTCACCAAAGTGTTAAAGTCGTCCTACTATAGTGATCCACGCACCTCTGTGGGGAAGGGGACCGGAAGGTGGTGAAGGGGAGGAAGGACGGGGAGGGGATGAAACATGAATAAGGATGATTTGTGTGCCTGTACCACTCCACGTGGAGCATAGTCATCATCACTGCAAGAATGAACCGATAAACAAAAGGTTCCCACGCAGGTGGCTGGCCCCCGAGGCACCTGGTGACCCAGCTCGAGTTAGTGAGGTTGGGAGCAGGTTGGATTTATTTTAGTGCAGTGTGCAAGCTGAACGCTCCTAATCTGAAAATCCAAAATCTGAAATATTTTGATCACTGTCGTGATGCTAAAAAACAAACAGCTCCACCCTCGACCCCATGTGACAGCTTCAGTGAGTGTAAGTACAGTGACGTGACCAGTAACCCACCACGGGCTGTGTGCACACGGCATGTGTGAAACACAGGTGAATTTTGTGCTTGGATTTGAGGTTCACTCCTTAGACACCGCACTAGGAATATGCAAATATTCCAAACCTGGTAAAAGCCAGAATCCTGAAACCCTTCTGACCCCGGGCATTTGGGATAAGGGATTCGCATGTGGGCTATGAAATGCGGAGGTTGTCCGCCAGCCCCCCAGAGCGGCCTTCCCGCCTGCCCACCCTAATGCATTTGTCTTGGGCAGGCTGCTCGCTCATGCACCTGTGTGAGCATTGACAGATGTTTCTTGAGCGTCTACTCCGCTAAGCACTGATGGCACAGTGGTGATCAGAACAGTCAGCCACTCTGCCTTGCAGACTTTCCAGCCCCTCTGCTCTGAAGCAGCTGGGCTGGAGAGCAGGGCAGGGAGACCAGGTCTCAGCCTTTCGGGGCCCTGTGGTTCCCTGCAGAGCCCCTCCCCAGCAAGGTGGGCTTCCTGTTCTCTCTTCTGGCAGTGGGTCTTCCCAGGTCCCAGGGCTGCTGAGTCAGTTGCCTGCCTTTTATAATAGTCTGCTCTGGCGTCATCTCTAGTGTTACCTTTACCGAGATGCTGTCTCTAGCCTTCTGGGGCTCTGCTGAGTGTCCCTCATTTGGCCTGAGGACACTAAAGATCCTGCCCTTCTCTCCTGGATCACTGCCCGTCTCTGCTTCTTAAGGAGGAGATTTGTGTTTATTTTCCTTTGACTTCCCAAGAATTAACAGAATGCCTGACATCTAGTTTTTGCTCCATAGCTGCTTGACATGCATATGAGTTTCTGAATAAATAATTGTTGGAAAAAGATTAGTTAGGACAAAAAAAAAAAAATGAAGAGCAATGCCTTCCCTGTCCCTGCCCCTTTTCTTTATAAATGTGGCCTACGAGTCACACTTACTGGCTTCGTAACTCACTTCTAACCTTTGAAAATTGTGTACTTGGACAAATGAAATACCTTCTCTCTATCTGTTTCCTGATCTAGGATTGTTAAGATGATTAAATGAGGCGGTATTTCTAAAGCACCTAAAATAGCGCCTAGCACCGTGAGTGCAAGCTATGGTGACTGACAGTTATTTCTCCTGCTGAATCCAGAGACACAGGGGCTTCACGTCTGGCCCTGCAGTAACAATCATCGTACTTGATAGTCACGTATTCTAGATCACCTCCACTCCATGCATAAGGAAGCAAGGATGGAACAACTAAAGGACTTGCACGTGACCATGCAGCTTCTCCCAGGGAGGCCATCCACCTCTCCCTGCAATGCTTTTCCCATCTATTGCACTCTTTCAGTCTCCTGGGTTACGTATGGGAAGAAAGCCCTGGAAGGCTTTGGAACAGAAAGCTTTCAGGAAGCACTCAGGACTAGATGAAGGTTAGAGAGCCTGAAAGGGGAGATGTGAGCTGAGCCATATTTTCGGGAATGTGCATGGGAAAGCAGGCCCTGGACCACACAGACATAAGTGAGGTTGCGAGGAAGGGCAGGGTAAGGAACAGGTCAGAGGTGCTTACCATAAGCAGACTCAAAGCTGCCACACTGCACAGCCCTAAATGGGGGGTGGCATGGCCAGGGGGTTCTTCTTTGCAGTAGACCTGAAATGGGCAGCCTCACCCTGCTGGTTAATAAGCTGTGTCAGTTTCGACTCTTTCTCAAGAATCAGTTCTATGTGCAGCCTTACTGTCCTGTGGTCACTTTAACTTTTAGGAACCGAGAACCAGGGAACCGTGCTCGCCATGCAGAGCACTTCCCCAGAGTCGTTCCCATACTCTGGCTAAGGTTCACCCTCAAATCATGGTCATCTCATTCCTTCGTGTGACCACAATTACCAACCAGACTAGATCTCCAACAGCAAGACAGCGTCTTTTAATTTTCTTCATATCCATCCCCATATTTGAACAGAGTTGATCACATTAGTAATTTCCAGTATTTCTTTGTAACTAACACCGAACAAAAATTGAAGCCAGGACAAATATCCATTAGCACCTCTCCAATGGAAGACAAGATAGATCAGTGTAGCCCAGGCTAAGACCTTCGGGGCGGGGTTGGGCCACCAAGGGAACAAGTTAGAGAACTCAAGTGCAATCAGTGCAAATCTGCAATATTTCTAGAAACTCAAAGCCCTAAAACAACAGGATAAAATGCAAGAAAAGGGCATAAAGACAAGACATCTGCCTGGAGCAGACACACACCCACAGAGGAGTAATTTACACTGCCAGCTGCAACTTAAGATTGGTGGGATTCAGAAGTTGCTTTCTGGCCATGTTTGACTGGGGCTGCAGTGCACCACTCCCTGTCTTGACTGCAACACTGAAGCAATAATTATGTCCTTGGAGTGGTTTTAATGAGACATCTGGCTCGTGCGGTTTGCTGCATGAAAAGGAACTCCCACGTAGAACCATACTGCTCTGAAGTTAAAGCTTCTTTTATCTTGGCTGTTTGCTCTGCACAAAAGTTGTGCACTGTGGGCTAAATTCTGCCACCCAAGGGGTGAAAATCTCCAATATCCTGTCGAGGTGATTTCTTCGCACTTCCGTAAGACCTCCAGTTGAGGGATGCTTGGGTGAGCCTGCATTGCTTGGCTGCAAATTAAAGCCTATGTTTCTTCTGTCCCGGAAGTTAAGTTTGAAACTGTGGCTTTCATTTAGAGCTGCTAACTCAGATAAGCATCCCTAGAGCACTTCCTGGCTGCCAGCTTGTGCCAGTGGCATGGTCGTGGGTACAGTGAGGGTGGTCACGTTTGGTTATCAGTAAGCAGAGAATGGAGCTGGAAGCAAAGTACCCTCTTTGTCACCCAGTGCTGTCACTGCCTCACAAAGGCCTGTGGCCATCCGGAAATCATGTCACATCTGTTTTAGCAATCTCTCAAAGCGTTATTTTGTCAAAGGGGCTGTGATCTTTGGGAGAAAACTAATAACCACTTAAATTTTTTAGTGTATAGTTGAAACCTCTTTCATTGCTTTCTGTACTCTGGCCTGGGATTTTAATTAGCTGAGAATAATAAATTCTTGAGCATTCAGAACTGGAAAAATCCTAGCCACATTTCCTCAGCGTAAGCAGAGAAAGAGATGGAAAACCCCTCACCCAGAACCTGGCACATTGTAAATCAGTAGTAAATGTACATGCTGCCTGTTCTCCCCTCATGAGGAACAAACTAAAAAGCTTGGTGAGTTGTTGAGGCTTTCACAGTGGGAGATGCCTGAGGCAGCGGCGGGATTCCCGCCTTCCTGTGCATGGCCGTGTACTCTCCTCCTGGTGCTATTGGAGCTGGAAAAAATTAGCTGCCAAGGCTCCTGTCACACTCTGCACCAGCCAGGCATGCAACTTGTTCCGATTCTTCTGCTAGTTAGGGACCACCGGAAATCAGCCAAGCAAATCCACTTTCTCTCGCACACATCACAGTTTGGTATCAGGCACTCCCCTGCCCCATAAGCCGTGCTATGGCTTTCGGAAGCCACTTGTGCATCTAAAATGTACCAAACCTCTTCCTTGCAGCAGGTATCAGGCATAAATGATAAACCAAATGAACACAGTCCCTGCCTTTCCAAAGCTCCTGCACAGGGAGGCTTATACAAATTAATAACTCTAAATAAAAACCATAGTTTCAAAAATAATTTTGGAGCAAAGGAATGTGTATCATACCTCTGATTTCCAGGTAGAAAATTGAGATTTTTGACATTGAGGGCCTCCTAGATCTGAGAGTCCTTCCCTAAAAGTCTTTGGCACTCAGGCAAAGATACAAAAATATCACAGCGTGTTAGGAATCTAGCAGACGTTCATCAGACACTTGAGTTACCCCAGATATCACACTGGCTTTGCAGCAGCGCAGCTCAGAACGCACACAGCCTTGGTTCACATTTCTCAGGTGTGTCGGGGAGATGGCGAGGAAGAGGAGGAATAGGCTTGGGCATAGGGTACTGCAAAACACAGGTGAGGGCCACTGCAGGAGGGGGGCTCTCTCCAGGAGGAGATGCTGGGACGTGTGAGCGAGGTAGCACCTTAAAGAGGGGCACACAGGTGCTGTGCACAGAGGGCACAGGAGCCACAGCCCCAAGGGAGCAGTTCGGTTCAGGGAACAGCACCAATACATAGGGGAAGAAGGAGCAGATAAAACATTCACTCCAAGTTGCCGGCTCCTCGAATACATTCATCTCAATGTTTGGTTCAATGCGTAGTTCCTCGGTGTGCTCGGAATTCACACTGTTCACCAGAAGGCGAAGCTGGTGGTTCCTGCAGAGGGAATAAGAAGAGGGGTCAGGACCACATCCTGTTGCTGACAGGTCCCAAGTTAGGGGTGCAGATGCTAGGACCTGTGTGAGTTGAACAGGAGGAAATGACCCTGGAGGTCCTAGGAGATCAGCAGGAGGACCGTTCTCAGCCCAGGGGTTCATGTCTTTTGGAGAAGATGCTGGGCCTTTGAAAGCTGGAGGTCGTATTGCTTGCCCAGCAGAGGAACAGTCTAAGCAGTGGCAGGAAAGATACACCACATGTCCATGCGAAGGAAGCCCTGGAGTTTGACCTCAGCAGTGTAGAGTCATTTTTTCCCTTCACCCATCTGTCCATCCATCCGTCTACCCATCCATCTATCCATCCATCCCGCTCATTCACTCCTTTATTCTTCCACTCAATAATTATCACCCAGGACTTGGCAGATGAAGGGATATCTTTGGTTCTCCCAGTAGTAAACAAATGTTCGCTGCTGACACAGAATTTCCCTGGCACCCAAAGAGCCTTCTGTTGAACGCTCATCCGACAAGGCCCATTTTCATCCCAACTTGAAATTTCTGTCAAGGAGGAAAGGATCCTTGAACGCACTCAGCCAGTCAGTGGTTGGAGACGGAAGGTCAGATGGGGGAAGAGGCCGCGGAGATAAGCTGGAGAAGCGTGCTGAGGCCAGAGAGCAAAGTACTGTGCTAGATCCAAGAGTTCAGAATTTAATCTCTCAATTTTTCTGGTAAGCAGTCCTCCGTATGGGTGCAGACATTAGCAGCTGATAGCTGGAAAAGCTGCCCTTTGGAGTGAAGAGTCATGGCTTAGAACCATGTGCGTCTCAGCTTCTCTGAGTTACTCCAAGTAGAAGCTAGGAGGTACCTAGCACTACCCAACTGGAGGAGGGCAGCCCTGGAGGACAACTGTTGCCTTCTCTTGTCACATGTGGGTGCCAGTTCCACGGAGGGTGCCTGGGGTCATCCAACTAGAAAATCATCAGTAGTGTAGACCCTGTCCAGAAACTGCAGGTACCAAGTAAGGTGACACAGTAATGGGGTCCCTGAGGGAGCCGGGACAGTCTGCAGCACCTGAAAACCCAGCACAGAACTCTGCTTGTTTCTCACACTCCCTTGCGCCTGGGAATGAGTGGATGAGGAAAATACAGATTCCCCAGCCTGGCAGCGGCCTCTCCGGAGATGGGGAAAGGCACTCACTAGTTCCCAAATGATCTGATGCTCTCCCAGGCCCTCTGGCTCACTCATTGCCAATACCCTGAGCCGGGGTGGCTGGGGTAGAGTCTTCCTGAGTCCCAGTAGCTCTGCTTGCGTGGTCCCAGGCAGAGCAGCATCAGCAGTGCCTGGAGGTTTGTCGCAATGCAGACTGCAGAGCGAGCCCGGGCCTGCTGAGTCAGGAAGTCCAGAGTGGAGTCTGGGAGATTGCTGTCCAGGTAACAGCGACAGGCCCCAGCACTGACACACAGCTCCGTCCTCTCCTGGGTCACTCAGAGCCTGGCAGAGGGTTTTGTGCAAAGGATGAGGCTGGTGATACTGATGTAGAGGTACAGAGAAGGGAAAGAAAAGGAGGAGAATCCCCAGTGCTGGGGACCTGGTTTGTTCGCTTGTTTCCCCGACCTTGCTCAGTGACAGTGCCCAAGGTCCTCCATGCAAAGACTTCCCTCAGTGACAAAAGTCAGATTCCTGATTTCAGGATCTGTGTGACCTTTGCCCAATGACTTTGCCTCTCTGGGTCACCATTTTGTGAGGTGCAAAAATTCCGCTGGGGCTTTTTAACCACACTGCCCAAAGCCATTGGAGTCCACCCTGTCCTTTGGGGCAGGACCCAAGCCAGCATCTTCTCCTGTAAGTCTCCTGGACCAGCATGGCTGGGGACTTGGAGCAAAGGCCTTCCCTCCTGGAGCACCTGAGCCTTCTGGGGCTGCGTGGAGGGAAATTCCAGGCCATCTGTACATGAGAGCAATGCAGCCAGTGGTACGGGTTCTCCTTCCAGAAGTGGCTCTGTGTCACTGGGTGGCCGTGAGGATTGCAGGGCTCTGGTGCCACAGCAGGTGGGGGTGTGAATGCATAAACTCAACTCAGTCCCCCTCTTCTTCTCCACAGGAGGTCCCCAGCCACCAGCCAGCCTCCCGTGTCCAGAGTCAGCCTGCAAGGTAGGCCGTGTCACTTGAGATCTGCTCCGTGTTTCAGGGTCGCCATTGGCCCACTGTCTCAGGAATGTGTAGAGCAGGCAGGTGTGTTTGCGAACCCTGACTCTCAGAAATGCATCTCTCAGCAGCCTTTTCCAGTGGTACACTCTGCTTAGTGTGAACCTCAGTGAAAAGCAAGAGCAGGACTTTGGCCATCATGTGGCCCTGCTTGCAGGATGAGGGGAAAGTAGATACCCCTGTCTCCCAGCAGAGCAGCCAGGGGGCAGGACTGTGTTAGATGCAGCGTGACCTCAGCATCCAGCCCCAAAGAACTACAGGAGGGACAACCTCAAAGAGCCCAGGTTTCCCTCTTAGCATCCACTGCAGGTCCTACTGGACGCTGCCTCCTTTCTGAGTGTGAAGCCGAAAGTTCTGTCCTGATCACAGTCGTTTCTTTTGAAAGTCACCCAGCTTTTTCTTCCAAGGTATAGCTTTTAAGAAGAACTGTTCTCTTAGCTTTCAGAGCTCTGCTGTCAGAGCAGCACTGAACACTCAGGAAACTCAAGGCCGTAAATGACCTTTCCTAAAGTCGAAAGGGAGCTTTCCTCCTTGAACCTGCCCCAGAATTGTGGCAGTGAATTTCAGCAAAACGCAACAGGAGAACTGAGATCTCCTGACATCTACCGCACACTGGTTCTGCCCTGCTGGGGCGTGGTAACCACCTGCTAGCATTATGACCTTAAGTGTCACGGAAGTATTTATAAAACTTCTAACACCACAGAACAAAGGCAGCGCATTCGGTCGGCTCCCTCACTTCTGAAGTATTGATGGTAGATGCTTTATGACATATTTTTATAAGATTGACAGCAAAAATAAAAGTGAAAGAAAG
Organism: Cavia porcellus; assembly: GCF_034190915.1. Lineage (NCBI taxonomy): Eukaryota > Metazoa > Chordata > Mammalia > Rodentia > Caviidae > Cavia > Cavia porcellus. Next base: position 162,470,907 of record NW_026947484.1, on the reverse strand, counting down.
ACATTAATAAAGGCGAGCTTAGTCGAGAGCTCTATGGTACAAAAGAAAAAGAAGTAAACAGCTCTATCTATGGACTTCAAAAACCCAGTGGCTGGATGTATTATTTCCTTCAGAAGTTTTATAAAAAGAAACAAAACAGAGTGTGCTAACATATCACTGGCATTACATATTCGGAGATCAAAGAAGCTGGTTTTCGAAACTCCTTCATTTCTTCAATTGGCCTGCCGGTGAGGTGCTCCTGCCGGCATCTTTGTTTGCCAAATTTAATAAAGATGTTTCTGACATCCGTTTGGATATTGAGATGTATTTTTTTCCTTGGGGTAAATACTGACAAACACCAGGAGCATAGGTGATATCTACAGTTCTGTAAATGTGCTCATTAGGTACAGAAGCTAGGTGAAATCATTCCGTGAGTATTGGCACAATAACCACAGCTTGGCAACTAGAGGCTCTTTTGCTAAATTCTTTAAAACAATGGAGCACAGAAATGACAATGCCACTTAGGCAATTTGTTTTCATCTGTCTCTGTGGCAAACTACAAAAATCCTGGCTTTTCATTGGGAAGAGAATGCAGTGATACCAATTATTACGTAATTAGGGGTTTCAAAATCCTCTCGGCGTTTAACCACAGTCAGAAGAGGAAGGAGGGAACACATCCCGTGTTTTGTTCTTATTATCAGCTTAAATAAGCCAGGCAGATTTTTCCTGTTATTTTAATATTTATCAGCATATGACAAAGAGGGGTGTTTAAATAGTAGCTTTTAAAGAGTAACAAAAAATAAATGGCTCAGATGACAGACTGGAGAACCGGAGTGCTGGGTTTAAAACATGATGGTTTTGTGATCATTAGATCAGGGTTTCAGTTACTGAACTCGTGTGTTTCATTTTAAATCTAATGTGAAAGGACAAGAAAGCCATGATAATTTAAACAGATTTAGCAACAATGTAGTTTATTAGCAAGCACTGACTTACACAACTGCTTCTTATGTAGAAGCCAACTGTAGAAAATCATCCTTCTCCTCTTCCTCCTCTTCTTCCTCCTCCTTCCCCCTTCTCCTCTTCCTCCAAATGAATGAAGTTCAATTCATTGTAAAGTTAATTGTCAGAAGCCAAAGTTACATTTGCAAATCTTTCATTAGCCTAAGTGTCCAGTGCGGCCATCCCTCCACCTGAAGCCCACTTCTTGTCCAGTCAGACCAGGGTAATTCTCAGCTCTCCTGGCTCCATCCAAATTCCCCACCTTTGAACAGGGATTTTAATATTTTGAATTTGGTGTAAGTGCTGCTTATTGTGCTGTGGCGACCGTTTAACTCCAAGATACGATGACCCTGGCCAGCACACCTTCCCTCGGTGGTGCTCATGCTTTTGAAAGCAGGGGCTACATCTCCCTCAACCCTGGCATTCAGGGCGCTTTACTATGACCACTTTGACATAGTAGGAACACAGTAAATATGGAATTGACCAACACTCTAAAAATCCCTAGGACTTTGTAAGTGCTCATAAAATTTACACTTAATAATGAGCTAATATTTTTACCTCTGTGGCTATGAAAAATACTCAGTTATGTTTTTCATCTACTGTGTATTAAAATCAATCATTGCATTGAGATCAAAAGAGGTCTGAGGCCATTCAATGCTCGTATGTGTCCGTGTGTTCACATAGGGTCCAGCACCTTGCATGTGCTGGGCAGCCCTCCACCACTGACCGGCGGTCACATTACATTTCATTTGACTTTTATTTTGAAGCAGGGTCCTGCCAAGTTGGCCAGGCTGTCCTCAAAGTTGGGATCTTTCTGCCTCAGCCTGCAGAATAGCTGGGATGACAGAGTGCTCTCCTGTGCTAGGCTTCGGTTTTGAATAAAAAGAGTTAAATATAGAAAGCTAGCATTTTGTTCTGCCCCTTGAACAGGAAAGCCCAGGGGAAAGGTAATGGAGAATTTGAAACCTAAGAAAAAGACCCAAGCGGGTGTAACTCTTCCTGAGGAGGTGAAAATGTTATGAGGCCGGGCTTAATGAGGACCACAATTTCTGTCACACTTTGCTGTTTCAAAAGCATGAATTCTAGACTTTTAAAAATTGTGTTTGGGGTTGAAGCAGAAAGAAAAGGGAAAAAAGAAAGAATAAATAAATGCAAAATAGGAACGTGAAGCCTGTCACCTATATATAATCAAATTGGAATGTGAAGTAACCTGTGGGATTTCAGACCCCAGCTCTGCCTTCGGAGAGAAAGAAAGTCAGGGGCTAGGAAAGTCCAGCACTTGTTGTCCCCCATTTCCAGCGGTTGACCCCTTCCGCCTGCGTCTCTGCGGCTCCTTAGTGATTACAGGTAGGCGCTTAAAGGGGGAATTTGCTGAGAAGATGAATTATCAAGGGAGCTGCCCTTACAAGATGACTGCTTCACAAAAAGATGAGAGAAATGTTGTTTTTAACACCAGCACCTCCGAGTCATATAAATGTGATTTGATTGGTCATGAAATATGTCATGTACAGTAGGTGACATTTAACAGCCGAATCGATATGGAGGGTGGAATGTTTTAAACTAAGATTTTATTCCAAAGTTTACCAGTAAACCTCCCCAGCAGGACCAAAATCAGACTGTTCAGATGTCATTGCATCGTGGAAATGACCAGCCATGTCACAAAAACGACTCCACAAGTGCCTGGAATCGGCCTGTCTCAGGCCGGCATCCACGGCCTCCAGGATGTAAGGTGGTTTTCAGTGTTAGCTGCTGAGAACACATTTCGGGAGAAGGCTGGGTTTGGGGAAATAGGATGGAAGGCAGGGCAGCCCAGCAAGGCTGAAAGGAGCTTGCCTAGGTGAGAAACAGACTTAATCAAGATTCTTGTAGTGCTCCAGGGAACCCATCTCTTTTCTCGTGGATCTAGGCCAGGCCAGACTCTTCACCGGTTCATGAAACTGAAAGAAAAGCCTTTCTTCTAGGAAGCCTGTTTCTCCAGCAGGGCTGCTCTATAGCTCTGCAGGGGGGTGACTATTTCTATGCCGGCAGTGTTGCCACACAGACTGGGCCCAGGACAGGGACAGAGCACCAGGTGAGTTACCTTGGATGCTGCTGAGAGATTAGAAGGTCAGGACACTGGTGCAGGTCTCCTCTTCGCCAGAGCTTCCAGGGCCTACAACAAGAACAGGATCTTGGGTACACAGATGTGAGTGAGGGTCCTGAGGATGGTGTCCGAAGGTGGGAAATGCAGGCCAGCACGGGGAACCCTTACTCCGGGTGTACAGGAGGCAAGAACTGTCAGGCCGATTACAACCCTTACGGGCAAGCAGGAATAAAGTCAATCTTGTTACCAAAGGCTATGGCCAGGGCCAGGAAAAATTTTTTTAAAAAGGAAAATAAAGAAGAAAAACAGAAACGAAGAATATCATACTATTTTCTTTAGTGTTTGGAATGCTGTGAGACATAAATTATTGGGATAATCAGCTTAATTACCACCTTGAGAATCCAGGCGGCTGCATATAAATAAATAAATAAATAAAACCCACAAGAAAACTGCAACCAGGGAAAAGCCCCAGTAATTCTGGGAATAACTCCCCAAGTGATTGCTAAGTGTTACTTTTGTCTATAGCAGCCCCCCACTAAAGAAAGTGTACCCCAGAACATCAACACTGAGCCAGTTATACTAATTTGTGATTATTTCATATATGTCTCAATTTAGGTCTGGTGTAGTTGCAAAAATATTGCCGAGACAGCTTAACTATAAACAGTTCAAATGCCATCCTTCGGGAAACATTGCCAAAAATTACCCTCTGTGCTTTAGTAACAGCCAGTTTCACTAGTTCAAAATTAATTCTGAATGTAGTATGGCCATTTCTTTGTATTAAATGTGACCCATGAGAACCACAGCTGCTAATCCTGGGTTGCTTCAGGAGTTGAGTTCGTTCCAAGGGGATTCCAGTCCGAGTTTTTGCTCTGCTGAGAAACACCAGCCGCCCTGCCCCCTGAAAGTTGGAACCGTGCATGTTAGTAAGTATTTCAGTTATGCTATTGACGTCAATGGAGTCATTAAATAGATTGCGGGCCCTCCCAGAGGCGAATCACTGCCAGGGACCTAGATACAGACACGTTTTTTACAAAGACAACCAACAGGTTTTTGCTATAGCAGTAAGCCAGGCAGAGGGAAAAGTTTATATTGTAGCAGACCTATCTTCAAACACAGTTTCTTTTATTTCTTTTGCATTTTATTTCCGCCCTTCCTTTGTCTTTGGTTTTTTAAGGCTCAAGAAGATACCCAGATATTGTTGCCTGACTCTCCTGTACTTAAATCAGAGAAGGGAGGTACCCCACTTTCAAAAAACGAACCTCACCTTTGCTCGGGACAGCCCATCCTGGTGTTTATTCGGTTGCATAAACGATCCAGGCAAATCGCTATTGTCTGCCAGGAAGGTTGTGTTTGATATATAGCTCCCTGAATAAACAGTTTCCTCCAAACACACACACACACACACACACACACACACACACACACACACACACAGACGAAATTTGTCCTTTCTGCCGCCTCTACTGGGCTCCAAGCTGCAGCCCCTCCTGCATGAATCGACCTTTATGCACCAGCTCTGCAGCTAGGGGTGGAGGAGGAGGCTGGGAAGAAAGAGTCGCTCTCCAGGCTGCATCCTCCGCAGCACCCCCTCCTGCAGGAGGCTGTCCACGTGCCCGCGTCCTCCCAGACCCCAGCTGGCGTCTGCCTCAAGCCTGGTCATGCAGCTCCCTGAAGAGTTGCATTGGAGAGAGTCCTTTAGGAACCAGCTGCCTCTCTCTGGGCATTCTTAACAGTTCTATTTACCTGGGCAGCTTCAGGAGTCATACCTAAAAATCAACCCACACCGGAACTCTGCCATCTCCCAGGGGCAAAGCCAGGAGCCATCGTTAGCAGATTGCTGCAAAAGTGGCTGTAGAATGGTTCCCTGTGGTTCACACCTTCCCCTCCCCTCCTTGGGTGACCCCCTTCCTGGTTACTAAGCTCGGTTGTCAATGCCAGGCATCTGCACATCACGATAACCCTTTTTGGTTCATCCACACACCCAGACCCTTCGCCCCCACTCCCATGGCTTCCTCCTTCTCCATCTCTGGCTTGAGCAGCAGCATTGCCACCTTCTCTTTGAGCTCTCGTCACCTGCCACAGTCAGTTCCTTCAGTCTCTTCTCCGCCTGTCCCTCCCTCAACCTCACCATCAGGCCACTTCTCCTAGGGTTCAGTCACCTTGTACCAAAACCACATGGGATCCCTCCACCTTGCTCCCTGTGCTTGGTCTTTCCCTAACCTAATCCAACCTCTACTGTGGTTCTGAAGTACTTCGAGACCAGTTCCCGTCATGGTGTGGTGTGTGGCTATCCTTGGCCTTCAAGACAAGATCAGACTTCTTTCCAGGTCTGCAGAAAAGCCCCTGATTTTTCTCCTATTCTTTCTACTCCTTGCCTCCCAAAGCACAGCTTCTGGCTGGGCGCTCTGAAGGTACCAGCCTTGGGCTAGACCAGACTCTCCTGCCTTCCTGACTTTTCCCATGGTGTCCCTCTTCCAGGGCTGCCCTTTCCAGAGAATCTCATTTGTGCCCTGTGTTCAGGGGTTGTCTGATATGGACACTGTGAACAAGTCCTTTGTGTTCTCTGATTCTTGGATGCTGGAGCAAGGATGAACATGCTCCGCTGCCAGGCCCCTGGCATAGAGTGTGTGCGCAGAATACTCAGCCCCCTGCACCCATTCCCAACTGGAAGCCCAATGTTCATCCCTCCAGACAGTCCATCTGCCATCTTCGGGATGTGATTCGTCCCAAATTACTCAAAATATTGCCTTAAAACCTCCGCTGCTGCCCTTGTCGTACAGCATTGCAATTATTTAGCTAATTTTTCCCTTCTAAGTCAAGAGCATCCCAATTCCAAATACTAACCATTTTTGTAGTACCCTTGTGTAGCATAAAACATAATAGATACCCAGTAAATGTTCACAGAGTTAGCAAGTTCATGCGTGAATGCCCATGGCTTAATCTAAAAGCACTGGAAAGGGTCCAAGGTTCACATCTGGCTTTGTTCGGGCTTACCTAAGTGCCCCGTGGCTCAGGGGATGTACATGGGGCTGGCATCCTTGGCCCACTGGGACTGCATGTGACTTTCAGAGCACTTGAAGTCAATCTTCATTGCCTATCACTTCAGCAAGAGATGCCAATGTTAAAAGAAATGGAAGAAAACAAATGATGTCTTGTTGATCATCCTGTGCTAGGGATAGTGAAACTTTTAGAGACTGAATGCCTGTCTTGTTTATTTTTCTCTCATTGCTGAGACAAAATACCCAATACCCAAAATGAAAGAAGGAAAGTTTATTTTGCTCCCTGTGTGTGGAGGTTTCAGGGTGTCGTGGCACAGGGGCAGCTCTTCAAGGCAGCAGCCAGTAAAAGCAGCCAAAGCAAAAGTGGAAAGAACAAGCCTCTTCTCTCTTAGTTTGTAAGCAGGCTATTTCCTCTCTCTTTGGGTGGGCATAGCTATCACACCATCTGCATGCCCTCCTTTTGCACAGACTGAGGATGTTGCAAAGGATGGACCCTGGCCTGCTGCCCCGAACCACTTAATTAAATTTCTAAACTTCTCAAATTGACACAATATATCAACCATAACAATGCCCAAATTGCAATTCAAGATCCAAGTAATTATCATGAAATGCCAAAGTGCAATTAAACCTGAGTACTGACCAGCCAGGTAAAAGCTTCATGGGGTCATGGCTCGTGACGTTGTCACCTGTGCCCTCACCCCTGTCTGAGCATGTGCAGGGCTTCTCTGTACTCTTATCTAACACTGGATGCTGGGCTGCTGGGGCAATGCTAGGGGCTCTTGCCCCACCGGCAACAGGGAGGGCTCCGCGTGCTTGCTGCGGCATGTGTGCCACAGGCTCGCCACCAGTGCCCCATGCAGTGTTAGTCTCTTAGTGCCTAGCACAAAGTCTGCACAAAGCAGATACTTAAATAGCACATGGAATGGAATTGAGTTGGGAATCTGGGTCAACCACTCAGAGGAGTTACTTCTCTGAGACTCCCTTTTTTTTTTTTCCTTTTTTAAAATCTGGAAAAAGAACATTTCAATATGCTATCTCTTAAAATTGTTGTTGGATTAAATTAGAAAAGCTATGTATCATGGTTGTTAAGTAAGCCAGGCTGCCTCTATCAAATTCTAGCTCTACTATGAGTGACCTTGGAATAAATTATTTAGCCTTTCTGTGTCTCAATCCCCTTCTCTTCAGTATTGGGATTGAAAATGTCCATGTCTCGTATGTTCTTTGAAATGGTTAAAACTATTCAGTGTTGGTATTGTTAGTCCGGTAGAAGACGCCTTCCTCAGCACCCGGCCTGCAGCAGGTGCTCAATGTCTGGTCGCTAAGAGCCCAGGCCTTCTGGTATCAGTCGGGAACCAAAACAGAAAGCCAGCTTGGCGCTTTCTAAAAGGTTCTCCCTTACTTCCCTTCCACAGTGGTACAGTTCAGCCCTCGCCTCCAGCTTTGCTTTCGATGGTTTCAGTTAACACAGGTCTGAAAAATCTTAAATTAAAAAGTCCAGAAAACAAAACCCAATACATATATTTTAAATGGTCTGCCCTTGTGAGTAGCACGACAAAAGTCCCATCTTGCTCTTTCCTGCCCGGGGTGGGCATCACCACATTACCCAGAACATGCACACTGTCGGCTCCACCTGCCCTTGGTGGCTTCATAAACCTCTTGATCATCAGGTTGGCTACTGTGCTATCACAGTGCTTGTATTGAAGTCACTTTTATTTCACATAATAATCACCCTATTTTATTGTTAGCTGTTGTGCCCTTTACTGTGTCTAGTTTGTAAGCTGAATTTTGTAATAGTTATGTATGAACATAACCTTATACATTCGGTACTATCTATGATTTCAGGCCCCACTGGGGTCTTGGAATGTCCCCTACATGGAGAAGTGGCCACCACTATGTGACTTAAAAGGAAGTCCTTTGAAGCTGAAGATCTTTCCCCTGCAACAGTAAAACTCTGTCTCTATGGAAATAGATTGCAAGCTGATGGTAGATTCTCTAGGACACACAATGGGAAGCGAGGCAGACAAGAGGCAGGATAGTGTCTAAGTGTGGCTGTTTCTCTTGAAAGCAGAGTGCAGAGACATATGCTGAGTTACTTAGGATTCTGAGAAGCCAGGCCTCAGCTAACTGAGAGCTTTCTCTTGCCTAAGTGTATGTCGAGGGGAGTGACTCTTTGTAAGACAGCATAATTACAGCTGCATGGAGCTTCCAGCTGTCCCTGAATCCAGCCTTCGGGGTGCAACTATACAGGAACTGGCATTCACGCAGGCAACTAAGTGGGGAGCAGAAGGTGGGTGCAACGCTGCCTTTGCAAACAAGATGATTCCAACTGGCAGAGCCCGGCACGGAGACAGCTATGACTCCTACAAAGACGTCAGGCCCTCTCCGGTTACTGCTGACAGGGAAAGCACCGTATACGGAGGAGGAGGCTGGGCAGGTCCAGAGCAGGATAGATAGAGAAGTCTGCTAGGAGAAAAAGGAGGAAGGAAGGGGTGAGCTCAGTTCCTTTTCTGCCCCTGATGCCAATGGGCAAGAGTGGACTCAGCTTGCTTGCGTCTGTCGAAGGCCCTGGCTAGTACTTGATGGAGTGACCTCCAGAGCTGTTCTCGGAAGCCAGGAGCATTTCAGGGAACGGTCTTTCACACAAGAGAAGAGAAACAAAGCAGGGACTGTCCCCTCAAAATAGAGAGCAGGCAACAGAACTGACTGGGTATTCGTTTATTGTCTTCACTTCCTCCAGGCCAGAGCTGTTGACAAAGACCAACAGTAAGCCCTAGGAATTTGGCATCCCTTCTGTCCTGCTTTTGGCTGTGGCCGTGGAGTGAGCTGGGGCCATGGCGAGGGTCCCAGACCTTTGTTCCAGGGTAGGCAGCCAGGTCAGGTACCACAGGCTTTTTCTCTGCTCCCCAGCTCGAACTCAGCCCTTGAAACCACCAGGGTCTCATCTGGCAGCAGAGAAAGCGCAGAGATAGAGGTGATTCCCAAAACCCCAAGAGGGGACCTTCCAGTAACTGGTTTGCACATATTATTGGTCCTAGATTGCAAATCTGAATAAAGGAGGCTCGGGCAGTATCTGCAATTCACCCGAGACAGCACTGCTAGCAAATGATGGAGCCAGAGCCAAACCTAGATTTGTATTTCATGAAAACCCATGCTCTTTCTTCTGAGTCCTAGACCGCATCTTTGGTGTTACAGACCACATCTTGGGTGTTACAGTTTATGAGAGGGACAGGGAAAATGTCACAACAAGAGAGCAAACGAAGTTCACTGACCATCACCAGCCTTCAAGGTCCCTATGTAAGAGACAGGTTACTTTTTTAGGTACTCTGGCCCTGCCATTTTTAGTCTGAGTAAGCCAATGTGCAGCTTTGGCGCAGTGTCTCACCTGGCTCCATGACTCATGCAGTCTTTTATTTATGAGTTGCTTATTGAGTGCCTGCTGTGTACAAGGCACTGTGGTAGCCGCTGAGCATGCAATCATGAAAAACATACACTAGCACCTCCTCTCAAGGGGACTCAGCCCAGGAACCCCAGAATCACACACCTGGTGCTTCTGATGAGGCTGTCATGGAGGATCCGCTGAGGGTTCCAGCCGGCCTTTGCCTCACTTTTCCACCTGTAAACCTGGGGAGAATTCTGGTATTTATCAATCAGGTTGTGGTAACATTTACCTGAGTTATTATATATGAATCACTTCCCATCCTGCCTGACCCCCAGTATTATATAACGTTTGCTCTAATTATGCTTGTCGTGCACTGCGGTAGAGACTGAAGACAAGTATGTGACCTTGAACTTGAGACCTGAGCACCCTGGAAGGCTGAGGGGGTGGATGGCTCCTGGGAGACTAACCAGCACCTCAGGGTGCTCAGCCCAAGCCGGAGTTGCTAGGACAACAGAGACGGGAGGCTGGGGGAGGTCAAGTGGGGAATAACTTTGTAGATCATGGCAGAGGACTGCAGTAAATTTAGTTGAGAGCCATTAAAATATGTTGAACAATAAATTGTGCGATCCGATTTGAATTTAAATAGACAACTTCTTTCTGAGTCCCCAGTCTGAGTTACTGGCACCCGCCATGTAACCCTTAACTTCCCATCCTAATGTTCAGCCCCTGCCCATTCTGTCCACTTCCTGAGTAGTGGACAGGATCTGGTCTCCAATGCCTGGGTTGAAGCCCAGTTCTATTGATTTCTTTCTCCAGGATTGCGGGCATGTCACTGGACTCTGCTGGGTCTTGGTTTTCTTATCCGCGCTACGGGCACAACAGAGCCTGCCACCCTGAATGACGGGACCAATGCTAGTTAATTGTGGGAAAAGCATCTGGAGTAGCGGGCAGCCCGAGGAAAGCTCTAGACAGATGGCACTGTTTTTAGTGCCTTTTTATTGCCTATCTTCCTGTCCCTCTGCACCTTTAACCTGTGTGTTCAGGGCTGGCACAGAGCAGGTGCTAGGATTAAATTTGCAAGGAATGAATGAGCAAGGAAGGAGACGCTGGCAGGTGAGAGGAGAGAGGCCTCCGTCCTGGGCACAGAAATGGCCCAGGGTCAGGGTGCATCCTGATGAGCAGGGGTTTACCTCTGGGGAGGAAGACCCAGAATGGCTCTGCAGCCGCCTGGCTGCTCCTGCTTTGGGAACTTGAAACAGTGTCCTGGGGACAAAAATTTGGTTTCCAAGCCCGATGTCAATCAGGAGCCAAATCTGCACAGACAGGAGACTGAGCTTGTGAAAGGGCTTTCCTCCTCGCAGGCAGCCCGCCGCTTCTGCTGAAGGCAAAGGCAAACCTGAACCCCAAGACGCTCCACCCACTGCCTTCCCAAAGGCAGGGTCACCCAGGATTTGGCCAGCCCATCGGAACGGCACCAGCGCAGGTACTTCCTATTCAGTGCTGTGTGTCTCGCATGGCCTGGGGACCAGGGCCGGTGCCCCAGCCCTGGAGGGGGTGCGCCTGGGTCTGCAAGCTCCAGGTCTTCTTGCAGGGTTTCAGGGCCAATAGCACCTTCGTTTCTTCTCAGGGCTGCACAGCCTTGACAAATGGCCAGTGCCAGGTTTTGGCAGTGCAGCTCTGTGTGTGTGTATCTGTGTGTATCTGTGTGTGTGTGTGTGTGTGTGTGTGTGTGTGTGTGTGTGTGTCTGTGTGCGCGCGCACGGGCATGCACACACAAACACATGGGCGCCTTCCTGAGTACTGGTTTGTACTCTCTAACCCCAGGGGAAAATATGGGCTATTCATGGTTTTTTGTAAGCAACCTGAGTCTCTGTCCTCATCAACCTGTCCTCTGTTCTCAGGTTAGCACACACTTCTTAAACCGGGGAATGTCGCTGTGGTAAATAAAATCTAGACTCTGATCTTGAATGGATACCGCATGGAACTAAGGAACCAGATGGGGAAAGGCCTGTTGGCCAGGCCTTCTGGAGAGGCAGAACCAGTGGAACACTTGGGGTACAGACTGGGCCCCAGGTCCCAGCATGGGTGCGGTTGAGGTCAGCAAGACAGAAGAAACACCGATGCCTGGACACAGGACCTGTTCTTTTCTAGATAATCTCAGATTTTGCTCTTATGACACTCAACTGACTAGGCAAGGCCCACCAAGACCATTGAGGGTCATCATCTACATTAATTTAGGTCCTTCCACTCTGATGTTAACCATACCTACCAAATACTCACACACCAACACCTAGAGGCACATTAGTGATTAAATAACCAGGTACCCAGCCTAGCCACCCTTAAACAAAAACCTCGCTTTGGGAGGCAGACTAAACTACAGATAAAATATATACAATCCAGGAAAGTAAAAATGTATACTCCTTCTAATTGAGACTTACTGCACTTAGTATTGTTTTGAAACTTGGCAGAGTGGTATACACCCATAACCCCAGAAATCTGGGAGGCTGAGGCAGGACAGCAGTAAGTTCGAATCCCACATGGGCAACTTGGTGGCTCAGTGAGACCATTCCCAAAAGAAAAAATAAAAACTGGGACTGTGGCTCATGGTGAAGTCTGTGGTTCAGTCCCTAATATCACACACCCACACCCACCCACACACATACAGAATTGCTTTGAAAACTAAAGGATCCTTTGAGAGACCCAAAACACAAGGACTTGCTACTGGCCAGTGTGCCCACTGGCCAGTGCCCTGCAGGCATGTCCCTGCTAGGTCCTGATGGCAACATCCACTTCCCCATCTTCTCACTGTTTGCTCTGGGGGAGGGGTGGTTAAGGGAACCTCTCCTGGCCTTCCACTGTGAGCCAGTGCTGACCAGTGTGTGGCTAAGGCCCCAAGCCTACCACTTACACTCCTTTAAACCTGGGTGAGACAGGTGCTCTCTCAAGGGCTAACTTTGGCTGGCTGTGACTCTGGGGCTGTGAGCAGGAGAGAGGGATCCTCTCCACGCATGCCCCTGGTTTCCAGTGTAGAGTTGGACACATCCCTACCCTCTTAGAGAGTGTTGACCAACTCCTCAGGTCACCCTGAGACTTTTTCCTCCTCCAATCTAAATATGTGAATTTCCCAGTCAATCTCCTTTACCCTCTCCATCTTGGGTTCCATTCACCTCTACCTTCTAAGCCTCTGACCTCAGTCCTCGGGTCCTCGTGTCCAGCAAAGCTTTGCACCCTGATCCCTGACTCCTGTGCCTGCCTCTCCTCTGGGCCGTCCTAGACTAAAGAAGCTGGTGGGCAAAAGAGCAGAACCAGCAGGCACGGTCCGGAAAAAGCTGGGTGATGGCAACCTGGGGTGTAAACCTGACACTGAGAGGTGTGGGACCCTGTGGTCCTCACCCGCGATGCTCCTCCCCCTCTCTTTTGGTAAACAACTCTCCCCAGCCAGCAAGTGACACTGAGCCTCTTTTCCTGTGGAGGTGGGAAGTGCTCCTCCTCTGCCACTGTCCAAGTGCGCAGGTCAGCTGCTTGCTCTCCAATCCTCAACTTTCTGTAGAGTGGATGGATTCCTGCACGCGGACAAGTGGAGATTCTCCCTGCGCTATGGTACCGTAGCACAGGACTGTGGTTTAATAAATCGGTTTGGGGTCCACGCTTGTTTGGCTTGTTTCCAGAGAGTTTCCATACAAGGCCAGGAGTGGGTTTCCATACAAGGTCAGCATGGTCTGCACCAAGGACCAGGCCAGCTCTCGGGAAGCCTGCAGAGGACACCTTTGATCATCGCAGCAGCCCCTTATGAAGTCAGCATTATGCTCCCAAGTTTTTAAACCACTCAGACAGGTCCTCTCTGAGGGTTACTAGTAAAAAGCACTTGGTGGCAGAGCTGGGGTGAACTCAGGCCTCTGGGGCCCCGTGCCTGTCCTTGCCCCGTCCTCTGTGTTATGAGATAAGGAAGAGAGACACTCAGAGACAACATCCTGCAGCTATGAGCCCACGTGTCGAAGTTTCATCTGCTTTTCCAGTGGCTCAAGCTGCCACTGACCACACCCACAGGCTCTGAGCTTTGCTTATCCCCACATTTTTTCCAGATTCTAGAACTGGAGAGAATGTATGCAAAAGTATCTATCAAACTCTTGTGTCCTCTTGGTGGAATCACTGAACCATGGTGGGAGGGATCATGTCCTCTTCTCTTCTAGGAGTGGGGTTCAGCATGGGCCCTCCCAGCAGGGGAAGGTGCAGGAAAGGTTCTGTGGAGTTGGCAGGGTGCTGCTGGCAGAGGAGAACCCCTCTTGGCACCCAACACATGGAGAGTTAGATCACAGATCTTCAGGGAAGCGGGCGTGTCCTGCTGGGCCTCCCAGAGGCAGCTGTCCAATTCTGCGCTGTCTCTGGAAAGCCCCATTTTGAATAATTTGCTTTGTTCACCTTCCCTACCTGAAACTCTGTGACTTCAGTGCAAGAGCAGTGGGCTGGAACTCCGGAAACCTAAGGTTTAGAACCAGTACCAACTGGGGGAGTGTGACCTGAGGTCAAACCCTTTAACCTACCTAGGCCACATCGTCTGTATTTTGAGTTATTCTGAGTGCTGTGTCTAGAATCCAAACTTCCAGAGCCCTCAAACTGCTAAAAATGAACCCTGGCCCAGGAATAATGGCAAGTGGGTGTCAGGAAGGAGAATTCCTGGGAACTGGGAGTCTGGAGTCCGAGTCTGGGTCTCCCTGGTCTGGCTCTGAACCTCGATCTCCTCCCCGACTCCCCTGACACCGGGGAAGGAGCACTGCATCTTCCCTGCCTTCTCCATGGGTCCCCTTCAGCCCTGCAGCTGGCACGACTGAAGGGCAAACATTCAATGAAATGAAAGGGACTGGGTTCCTCACGTGAGCCCAGAGACATTTTCCTAGGTGGACCTGGAGGCAGGCTGCCTGGGGTTAGACTCCGATCTACTGCTCTTCGGGCTAATTACCTCCTGACCTGGCCGAACACTTCAAGTTTCCTTCGTTTGCCTTTTTTTCATTGTTAAACCAGTCTTCTTAGAGTGGCTCTGAGAAGCAAATGAGTTATTTCATGAAAGACGCTTCCCACAGCATCTGACCCAGTGGTGTCCTGATGTCACCCCCGCGCTGGCAGGGCTGCAGGTTGGTACATCAGCAGCCCCCTTGGGCCAGGAGTCATGGAAGGTTGAAGTGGGTCTTGTTCACTGCCACTTCATAAGTGTTTGTTGGAACCAGCCATCTACACATGTGTACAACGCTTCTGCTGTACGCAAAGTCCCTGCTGGATCCTTGGTTATAAAAATATCCAAACATCTCACCACTTGCTTAGGAAGAATGACTGCATCCAAGAGAGTCCATCAGTGTAAATAGAAACAAAATAGTTCTCTTTATTCTACCGGAACACCCATCTCCTTTCTTTACTTCCATCCTTCCTTCTGTGTGACTTTTGTTTAAAAAAGAATAGGGAGGGAAATACTCCAAGTATAAACCTACTAATTGGATCAGGCAAGCTATTCTAGAGGGGTGGGCTTGGCAGTATGCTGATGGGGAAAAGCCTCTGCTAGAACTCTGGGTTCAGACAAAAGCGTAGGTTTCCTATTTTTAATAGGTTTCCTATGTCGAGGGAGGGAGGGAGAGAGAGAAAAAGATACTTATTTTCACTGGCCCCCTGGTTCACAATCCAGTCCCTCTGAAGCTCCAGATTCCCCCAGAGCACATGAGTCAGGCGTGGTGCTGGTAATGTGGGCACAGACATGAGCATGACATGGTTTCTTCCCCAGGGGAGGTCATGCTCTTGTGGGACAATTACTATGCAAACTGGTGTATAATACAACATGATTGGAGTTTGTCAGAAGCATGTATAAGTGTCCCTGGCAGCCGAGAATAAGGAAGGTCCTTAGAAGCAGGATCCTGCTGTGGGCACAAATACCGCGCTGCCGAGCTGCACCTTGGAGATTACAAATTAGCTCTCACGGAATTTTAAGCATTAGTATTTCCCATACCTGGATCAATCCGTACATGGCAGAGCTTTTCAGTCCTTCCAGGTTAAATCACAGGCTACCGAGGCCTCCACAAGCCAGCAAGCGATTAGGAGACTGCTGGCGAGGGTCATTAAGACAAGAGAAGTGTAACACTTCAATCTGAGCTCTGCCTTAAGGGAACAAGCAAAGTGGGAAAGAGTGTTCCAGAAAGCTAAGTGAAAACAAAGGTCCAGAGGGCAAAAGAGTGGGTGGTTGTTCGAAGAAAAGTCACCCTCAGACCTCTGCAAAGCCAGGAGTGGGTGAAAGGATGTGGTGGGGACTGACAGCAAAGACGTGTGGGAAGAGAGACCAGAGGCTCTGTATACCTAGCTCACAGGCTGTGACTTTACTATGTACAGGGAGGAGTCACTGATATTTGCTCAGCAGGGCTCTACATGACCAGAGCTCTGTGTCCCAGGTTGGGTAAAGTCACACTGGGGACAGGAACAGCAAATAGCACGAGGCTTACAGTACGGGGACACCGGAGAGAGTGATGACTCCCAGCCCACCCATCAGTTTCTGTTGCTTTCCAAGCCTTAGCCTTCTCAGCTGTGCCATAACCCAAGGTGACTGTCCCTGAGAGCTCGTACACAGGACAACTGTGCCAAGCTGCATGGCTTGTCACTCTGTAGGAGACTGTTATAGGCCATTTCCTTGTATTGTGTGTGTCTCAACACAACCTGAGAATCCTTAAAGAGTTCAACATGTATTTATCCATCCCCCGCCAGTTCACTGTCCAATCACCACCAAGGAAACCAAAGACAACACGGTACAAGCATCGTTAGTTCTAGTAGCCAAATTATTACCATCTAACTGTCCAGTGGCTAGTGAGTGGCTGGACAAAGGGTGCCTGGACTATCCAGTCACAAGAAACAAAGGAGAGGGTGGAGGAACTCAGGCTATCCCGAGAAAGCACCCAGATACTTGATAGCACAGATTGTGTGATTCTGTCTATGTGAAATATCCCAAAAGGACAGTTGTGGTCAGGGAACACGAGTGATACACAGGGGATTCTATTAGGGGGAACAACAGTACAATAGCTACGTGTTAGAAGTGGCCTATATGCCCACTCACGGATGGATGGGTAGAGAGTATGCCCCACCCATATGCCGTGGAGAACTTCCCAGCCCTACTGAAGGGTGAGTCTGAGTCATTTATAGAAAGACAGATGGAACTTGAGATGGGAATATAGAGTGGAATAGATCATGCTTTCTTTAGTATGAGAGACTCAAACCATAAATAAATTAAAGAGTAAAATAAAAGAGAGGAAGTAGCAATAGTGGTGGACTGTGGAGATAGGAAGGCGTTCTGGAGGGGCGGAGCAGGGGGAATAGAACTGCTCAAAATTCGATTGATATACATCTCCCCACTCCAAGGGATGCCTATGATTGCTATACATTGCAAGTATAGACCTGTGAAAAAAGAAAAAGCATTACAGTGATAAGATCTGTCTCGGCTGACGACAGTGAGGGTTGCACTGGGAATAAATCTGCTAAAAACCAAGGAAGAGGTAAAGTGGATGGCCTGGGAAGCCATGCAGCAGAGGAGCAGATAGAGCAGAGGGTGAGCAGAGGCACCCGGAGGCTGCTCGGTGGCCGCGGGAACCCTGTCTGGAGGGAGAACATAAGTGATGCTGTCACCTGGCTGCTGCCCGGAGACAGGGCAGAGGTCCTTCTTCCCGTCAGCAAACAGCGCTCACGCTCATGCATTCCCAGCATCTTCAGGTTGTAAAACCAAATCCAACAACCCAAGCCAGCCAGCAGGTTAGGTAAACACGAGCTGTGTAACCAGATGGGTCCCCCACCTCGGCCCTGGGACTCTGAGGAGGAGGACACCAGCTCCGGGTCACTGAGATCTGCTGGTGAGTTTCTCTTCCTATGTAAACCTGCAGGAAAGCTTGTTCTGGGTTATGAACTGAAACTTTGGGGAAGTGGAACTTTGCATGAGTTTTGTGGATGTTCTTCCAGACCAAGTCCCATGGTGAGGGAGCCCCCCCCCCCCAGGCTTCGCTTTGGTTTTAAAGCCCTGCTAACCCTCATTGCAGCCCATAGCTTGGGAGAGGCCGGACAAAGTGCCTCCCGGGGGTTTTTCCTGCATTGCATTTGGTGATGCGTCTGCCACATTGTGAAAGTATATCATTAATAAATCTGCATTTCCCAAAGCAAACAAGGCGGTATGGCCCTCGGCACTGTTTGCTGTGTGCCCATGTGAGGTGTTGGCTTTTTCAGCCTCTTACGTGGAGGCTCTGGTGCTTTCCACTGCCTTGGTGAAAAAAGAAAAAAACATGCGAGCCTTCCTAGTTTGCCTATTTTGGCCACACACACGGCGGGCAATTTGTGGTCTCCAAGTCAGGACTGCCCATTCCGGAGGGTTTGGTAGCCAGTGGAGGGGCAGTGAAGTCCGCAGGCAGGGCAGTCTTGAGTCTGGAAGTGCCTGTGTGGGAAGAGAAGCCTGAGTGTCCCTTGGTTTTACGACATCCAGGCTTTGAGTCATTCACTGTCTCTGGGGAGCCAGGGAAAGCTGGTGGGCGTCTCTTGGGGTCTCTACGTGCTCCAGCTTGAAGAGGCTGGGAGAGGCCGTCATGTGGCACAACTGACTCCACCAACTTGGGCAAGCCAGTGCCCGGTTGGCCTCATCCCAGACACTCCTCGGGTGTGCGTGACAGCAGTCCAGGCGCTGTGAGAATGTTATACTGAGGGCCGGGTCTGCAGCCACCACAAAGTGTACAAGTGAGGAGGGTACTGAAACGTGACCCATTTGCCTTTACATGACAGCACAAGTGGCAAGCAGTAGCTTTTAAGTCCCTGGAGACTTTCAGAGCCTCCTCCCACCCCCATCACTGGCAAGATGAGTCTGCCTCCGAACCCAAACAATTTGATTTAAGGCTCTGAGAAGAGATAGCAGAGAGGCCATGAGATTCGGTGTCAGAAATCTCTGCCCGGCTGCCAGTTACTGGGATCCAAGCTTCAGAGGTGCGTAGCTCAGAAGTGGTGTGGTTGGATGTGGGCCCCAGCAATCACGGTCTAAGCCCAGCAAACAGCCTCAGTGTCCACACTGCTCTTTGTGAATGAGAAGTGACCACACCTCTACGCAGCTATGGAGCGGTGGCCGGGGATCTCGGTGGAAGATGAGAACCCTGGATCTCCCTTGCCTGGGTCCTGATTCTAGCCTGTCCTTTAGCAGCTCTGTGATTTAAGCAAGTAACTTATCCTTTCCTGAAATTGTCAAGTGATCAAATTAGGGTAGTGCTGCTTCCTACCTGCTAGGGTTTTTTAATGAGAATTAAGTGAGTAAATATTTGTGTATTTTTCAGACTAGGGCTGGACACAGCGCGTTCTCTGTACACACAAATCTGTTAAATAAAAATGAGCAAAATACTTGTTCACATGGCAATGCATGAGGGTTAATATTCCAGAGGGGCCGGCATGTCCTGTTGCAAAGATGCTGAATGTACATGAAAAGTTTCCTGCCTGTCTCCATTCCCTGAACCAGGGCCTGGCTTGCAGTAAATGGGGGTCTTGTGGGCTGGACACTCGGGAACAGACTTTGTCAAGGATAAACAAATCAGATTGGACTTGGCTTAGGAATTAAGCAGGAGCAGGGCGCTCACAGAGGAGGCCGAGAATCTAAAAGCTGGAAAGAGGATCAGGTCACAGTCACAGGTTCTCCTCCCTCCACAGAGTTGGCCACAGATTCTGGAGAATGATTTGTTAGGGTCCAGCTCTTCAAGTGGGTTTGGCCAAAGCTCTGCTTTAGTTCCACGGTTGCAGTGGCTCAGGTTAGCACTTCTATGGCTGCCGAGCACTTCGGTTCTCTTGCTCATTTGTTGAGAAAGTGTTCGTGTAGACTCCAGCTATTTTGTTAGGTTGTGGTAAATAAAATAGAAGTGGAACCTTCTTGGTATTTTAAATCAAGAAGGAGAAACAGAGGATAAATAAGAAAAGAAATAAGTCTGGCGGCGACTTTGAAGGATAGTGTCTTAGTAACTTTCTTTGTCACTGGCCAGAATATCTGACACCCACCCCTAAAGGAGGAGAGGTTTCCTTTGACTCACAGCGTTTAGAGGATTCAGCCTGTGGTCAGCTCATTCCAGAGGAGAAAGGGCACAGTGTGAGGGGCTGGTGGAGGACCACCGCTTCTGTCACCGTGGCCAGGAAGCAAGAGAGGGGGAAGGAGTCAGGGAGGGAGGTGCACATTTCCAGGGCATTCTCCCAGCCGCCCATCTCCTAACAGCTGCACGCTGCACGCTGCAGTGGGCAAAGTCATTCGTGATGAATCCATGATGATCCTCTATCTAAATCATATGTGCTGTAAGAGGTTACAGCAACAGAGCACAATTGGAGATGCAGAAGAGTTAGTTAGACCGGAAAATGCAAGGTCTGTCTAAGGAAGTGCATTTCCACTGAGGCTAGAGAGTCAAGAAGCAAGAAGAGAAGGCGTGGTCTGTTCCAGGCCGACAGGAGTAACGCACAAAGGCTCTGAAATGGTATGTGCCAGAGAGAGGACTACTTTTCAGTCAGGAGTGGGCGACAGTGACGTTGACGGGTAGGGACCAGATCTGGTAGGGTCCTACAGGCTATGGTAAGCAGTTTGGGTTATAGAAAACAAACAAGAAGCCATGATTTAAAAACACATGGCAAGGAGTAACATTTCCCCTTTTGTTAATACACGTTCATAGTTCGTGTATGTCCTTAAATCAAACCGAGGGCTAAAAGAAGAAATGAGGGAAATCCGGAGAGGTGGGACTTTGCAGTGCGCTTCACTGGAGATGTGAAATCAGAACCCTAAGCATGTCTGACACCAAATGCAGGCAGAGCTGCAGAAGAGTCATATCAGCAATGTACCCCAGTGGCTTGGCTTCATCTGTGCTTAATCTGGCGACAGAAATCATTTCCAGGGGTGCAGTGATAATCAGGGGCCCCAGTACCCCCCATGAGCATGCTTGCTCTGTGAGGATTTCCAGAAGCCACTTGGGAGATGTGGACATGGGGATCTTCCACCCTGATGCTACTCTCGCTTGAGGCGACCATAGAATGCTGGACACTGGCCGCCTGAGTTTGGGCCTTGTACCTAAGGAGTCCACACAGGAGGCTGTGCCCCCATCAGCCCCCTAGGCGGCCAGGTTTCTCTCTGTTTCCAGGGATCATCCCTTGCATGTGAGCTCAGCACTGCCAATCCCCCTGCCAAAGCCTCACAGATGAAGACGGGATCTGTGATCCTCACCTGACCCCTGGCGCTTTGGGCCCAACAGCGCAGAGCCAGCATCCACTGAGCACCTGTGCTGCAGGAGGATCTGGGCCAAGGGCTTATCATCTCCCTGTCGCAAGGGTGACAGCGTGAAGGTTGGAGAGGTTAGAAACGCTTTCTAAGATCAGCAGGTCAACGAGTGGAGAAGCCAAGGTAGAAACCAACTGAACTACAGGATCTAGGGTTTTGGTTTTGATCCTACTAGGAACTGAACTCAGGGCCTTTGCACTAAGCTACATCCTCAGACCTTTTTGTTTTTAAATTATATTCAATTTGCCTTTCACTTTCATTAATTACTAGTATCAAAACAGTTTTACTTTGTGCTGTGTTTCATTGCAAGCCTTTGAGCTATGCGATGAAGCTATATTAAGTTTTTTTTTAATTTTAAAAACAAAAGAATAAAAACGATGATCTAGAATTTCCAAACAAAATAATAGGAAATCAACACGGGTTAATATATTGCATATTGCTATCTTCAAAGTAGTTGTTCAGATTACAAGATCTAGGGATTTAAAAAAATGATCATTGGTACAATTTAGGTACTGCAGTGATCACAGTTATCTTAGGGACTTTGTACTTGTACATAATAGACCTTCGCTTGTCTTTTCTCTCCCTCCCATTCCCCTCCCCTGCTGTTAATCCCCTGCCCCTCCTTATTTACAAAGCTTTGTTTCCTTTTTATCCTTCTTCCCTCATTTTCTTTACCCTTCCTTCCTTTCTTCCTCCCTTTCCCTAGTTCCTCTTTCCTTTTGAACAGTTTCTTCTCATTTCACAATATCTCTTGTATAATTTGGTTCTTATCTACACTTTCAGTTTCTCACACCAGTGACACAACACAATGGGTACGTGTCTGATTTATTTCATTTAGGAGTATGATCTCAAGGTCCATCCAGGTAGCAATGAATGTCTGAAGTGTATCCTGCTTTATGGCAGAGTAACACTCCATTATATTAAAAAAAAACACATCTTTCTTATCCATTCATCAGATCATTCCAGCGATGCAAATTAAAACAACACTGAGATTTCGTCTCACTCCAGGAAGAATGGTTAGTATCAAAAAATTAACCAATAACAAATACTGGTGATGTGGGGGAAGGAGAACTCTTCTCCACTATTGGTGGGAATGTAGACTGGTGCAACTACTGTGAAAATCAGTGCAGATATTTCTCAAAAAAACCCCAAACAAACTAAGACTAGCAGTCCCATTTGATTCAACTAGTCCCCGTCTTGGCATTTCCCCCAAAGAACTGAAAACATCACACGATAGCAATATATGCACACCCATGTTTATAGTGACACAGTCTGTAATAACTAAATCTTGGAAACAGCCAAAATGCTCAGACCTTTTTCAATTTTTTTTTTTTTAATTTTGAGACAAG
This sequence comes from Cavia porcellus, assembly GCF_034190915.1. Lineage (NCBI taxonomy): Eukaryota > Metazoa > Chordata > Mammalia > Rodentia > Caviidae > Cavia > Cavia porcellus. The sequence continues at coordinate 162,448,835 of NW_026947484.1, read as the reverse complement.
GTCTCACGAAGTTACTAAGTTTTCCAGGCTAGACTGGAATGGGGGATCTTCCTCCCTCACCTCCCAGAATGCTGGGAGAATATAGGCTCTTACGAGATTCTAATACAAAATCAGCCATCATTCTCAGAAGATCAAGCTTTTGTGCATACTTTACTGTTCTACAGACTCCTCAGAAAACACATGGATTTCTCCCTATTCTAGGCTTCTAGGAGAGATTTCATCTCTCCCTATTCTAGGTTTCCACTCTCCCATGTTCTCAGAATGAGACCCCAATTCATTTAGGGTGATAAGAGATTAATGGACTGTATTCCTATCCCGTGCTTCTGAAGACAAATGAAAATTGTATGGTTAGCTGCTAGTTTCACAAGCTTAGTTGTCGGTGTCACTCCCGGCCGGCAGGAAGGACACACAACAAAGTCTGGCAGTGGACAACCTTTTCTTTTATTTTCCTTCTCCGTACAGCCTGCCCCGGGAATCCTCCCGGCCGAAGCCTCTGTTGGTCCGCTCCCCGCGGCTCCTTGCGTGCTTCTCCCTACAGTCTGTCCCGAAGCCTCTACCGGTCCGCTCTCCGCGGCTCCTTGCGTGCTTCTTCTGCTTCTTTTGCTTCTTCTTCTTTTTTTGGCGGGAGAGGCACTCACTTTTATAGGGTTACAGTGGCCAACCAGTTCAAAGCGCGCGATGCGGGCTGATTGGCTAACATCAGTTGTTGCTAGGCAGACTATCTTACAGGGCGGGTTGTGAAGCAGGAGATCTTACAGGGCGGGTTGTTTACCAAGCAGGAAGCAGGAGATCTTACAGGGCGGGTTGTTTACCAAGCAGGAAGCAGGAGATCTTACAGGGCGGGTTGTTTACCAAGCAGGAAGCAGGAGATAAGCGCCATCTTAGCACACTCGATGGGAGGGGTAATCTAGCTCAGGCTTTGCTCTTTCCTACAGGCCTCACGTCCACCAAGTAAGGCGACCGGGCTCGGCCGCGGCTCCCAACACTTAGTGACCTCCCTTGGGGTCCAATGTGCTAGGACGGGTGACCCAGCATACAAGTTCCGTGGTCCTAAGAACTATGATCTTTTCCCACTGTGGAATTATGAATGGAGATTTGATCTTTATAAGAAATTTCAGATGATTAAGGTCAATAAGAAAATTTTAGTCTCAAGACCTGGGCATCTTAACTGTCCAGGCTCTTTGTGGATTTAGGGATGATAAGGTCACGGTGATGACCTACTTTTGGGTGATTGCTCAGGATTTTTAGTAGCTGAAGAATATCTGGATCTTTACACGCTCTCTCCTCAGCCAGACCCGGGGATGCTCATGAGCACTGAACAGGTGATTTGAGAGGTCAGACCTGGGGAGCCAGCATTTTTAAATAAAGCCCCGGGTGGAGGGGTGGAGTGATTCCTGTGTAAAGTCTTAGAAACACTGAGTAAGCATCCTTTAATTGTTTGATTCCTCTCCCCTTTCCGTATTAATTAAAAGAACCCCTAATGCTTAGCTATCACTGTCTATTAATAAAACCCAGTGGCCGGTTGAATGGTAATTTGCCCGCTGGTACTTTATGTTAATATTTCCAGAATAATAATTCTCAGGCAGAGACTTCCAGTCCAAGTTAGAAGATAAAGAAATTGAAATGGAAGGAGACCAAGGTTACACGCAGTTACTAAGAAGCATCATGAAGGTGTAGAATGATTCTGCAGTCCTCTAAAGACTAGGTCATTATTGGGAGGTAGGTGATTATGGATCAACATCATAGCATTACTGCGTACAGGTCTCGAAGGTGGAGTTAGCAGTACTGGCTTTGCTTGGTTATTGTAAGAATGACAAAGCACCAAGCCCATGCCTGCCAGATAGCAGAGACTGGTGAAAAGGTGGCTGTGGTGACTGAGTGGAGTCAGCTGCAGAGTTAAACCAATATGTCACTGTTTTGGCCACTACTGGACACCGTAAGTTCTACGCAGTTCCACAGGAAATACATCTCACTCATCACTTAAGCCCAGCGAGACACTCAGCCCTGCCACTTCCTTCTGTTTTTCAGATTTGATCAGTACCCGAGCCTCCCTAATGCTACATAATTTGGAAAGTGACATTAATATTCCTATTGTCTTTCTGTCCTTTTAAGCAAGTTTGAATGAAGTCCAGCCATTTTTCCAGTGGCTCTAAGCCCTGATGTTTGCAAAGGGCCAGAACTCCCTGGGGGAAGTTGAAAAACAAACCCAGCCAGAGTCCCCCGCTGACCCAGCGCCCGGCTCTGCCTTAATAACCTGTTTGGGGATGACACGGCATTTGGCTTAATAGTTCCGATTGTGACACAGGGTGATTCAGGTTTTCTCGTGCACACACAGGAGCCTCACAAAATGACCTTTTTTGAGGTCCTGGAGGTCAGGCAAGCAAACAGGGAGGAGTGCTGGGCACTCTGAGCAAAGCAGTTCTGTTTTGACGCTGCTTGTTTGGACAAATGCCCCCTACTCGTGTGCTGTGGGCAATGCTGTGGAGCTCCTGGCATGCTGACTCAAGTGTGACGGAAATGAAGGGCAGATTCTGAAATCCCCCAGAAAAGCACCCCTAGGCACATGGGATCCAGCTATTTCTTGCCATTTGCTTTTTTTTTGTCGGGGGGGCTTTTTGAGACAGGATCTTGCTGTGCAGTGCAGGCTGGCCCCAAACTCACTCTGTAGCCCAGGCTGTCCTTGAACTCACAGCGATCCTCCTGCCTCAGCCTCCCAAGTGCTGGTATTACAGGCGTGTACTCCCACACCAGGCTGCCATCTATAGCTCTACTTATCTTCTCCTTTTGCCTTTAAAAATGGTTGAGTTGGGTATTTCTTGAGCGTGAGCTGTACACATTGCATATGTCACACCAGGTCTATGGAAGCAGGAAGCTGGCTAGGACCTGTAACCTTTTCCAGTCTTCATTCTCCTCCTCTATAAAAAGGGGCTTAGGCTATATGAGTGATCCCCAAGTTCTTCAAATGTGGCTTAAGAAAGCACTTTAGCTTTGCACTTTAATTGAAAATACACAGATAAAAGAAAAGCGCCTCCAAACCAGGGAAATTAACCTTGACAAAATCTTCTTAACCCATGAGAAAAAAAAAGCATAGAATCTCATCAAGAAGCCATGGAACCTGCATCAAGGCCAGGTGTGCGGTTTTCTTATCTCCTCATCCATACGAAACTAGTTGAGAAACACAGGGCCAGACAATTGCTAAGATTTCTTTCAAGTTCAAAAAGTTTGAGATTCTGTGTCAACTTCTCCTGATACAGCAGGTATTTTTTGCTGCACAGAGAAGACCTATTTAGTCTCAGAGAAGGATAAATCATTAGGACTTCGCTGATACCCTGACCTTTCCAGTGCCAACTTCTCTTTATTCCCAGAGAAATGCGAGTACTGACCCACAAAATATAAAATCTTCCCATAATTCTCCTGATCTTAGCCATCAAATCAACTCCGCCCAAAGTGAATTTGGATTTGTCTTGATCAGTCTTTTCCACCTTCATAGCCCAAATTGGTCAGATAATTTAGCTAAGAAATATCAATTAAACCACTTTGGTTGTTTTTCTTTCAGACTTTTATGACTCACATCAAGATCAACAATTAACAGAAAAGAAACAATAAATCATTTTTTCTCTTTAAAGCTGTATTTTATAGATATTTTGTTTGCCTCTTAACTAATCTTTACTAATTCAAGTTGATCAGACCAAAAAAAAAAAAAAAAAGAAAAGAAAAGGGATAGAAACAAAATGAAACACAGTAAAGAAAAAAAAAAAAACAAAGAGTATAGAAACTGGCAAGAGATTGAATTAGGAGAGAAAGTAAAGAACAAACTCCAAGAGGAATTTTGGGGGGAACCCCCTTGCAAAGGCAGAGGGGACAGAGGTGCAGCCTAGGGTGTGTTCTGTGACTCACGTCCTGGCCTTGGCTTACTACCTGGATGACTCATTTGGTGGAAACATAGCTGAGACCCAGAACTTTCCATAGGCCCCAAACTTTCTTGGAAGTTTTTGCAACTTTAGTTGGTGTGTACGTTTGTTTCTCATGTTGTAAAAAGTAGAAGCAGTGACTTCCTATCAGAAACAGCCCAATAGCCCGGACGTGGGGTTTGTCTGCAGAGCCCCTTGAGATTTGAAATTTTTTTCCATTTTTATTTTATTGGTCAGTGCTTGCAGGACACAGTGATCACATTCCAGGCGGGGACTGGTACATGTGCAAAACACATCTTCATTCCTTTATTTCTCCCTCTCTCTCTCCCTCCCTCCGTCTCTTGATCATGGACTGCAGAATGTGGAAAATGTTAAAGGACCTGGAACAGATCCCTTCCTGAGCAGTGTCTCTTTGTCTCCTGAAGGAACAGATCGAGAGTACATAGATCCCCAAGGGCACCTGTATGGGGCCAGAAACTGCGAATGGATTAGGGGCTCCCCGACTTTTTTGCTATGACCACATGCGTTTTATATCGGGACTACACACACATGTTCATGTGCTTTATGAAACAATGCTTATTTTTCCTCCACATGTTCAGCCTGCTGCCTTTTAGTTTTTCCGTCTCATTCCATCCTATTCTTCTGTTGTTTTAAGTAAGGGCCAGCCGAGATCTATGAAACAGATTTCACAACTCACTCCCAGATCTGAGTGTATTCTCCAGTTTCTGTGTCTGCCAGCCCCTCCTAAATACACACAATATTAAATTCAGCACAGCTGATATCCAGAACCGTCTCTCCCATGCTCCGTCTCTCCTGCCAAAATACTTCCAGCTCCTCGAACCCTGTACAGGTTTTGAATCTTGAATGGCATTCTTTCCACAGAGCACTTTAGTACATTCCCTTAGCCAGACCGATCCCACCGGGTAAGACTCGATTCAGGGGTCAGTTCCCCTTGCTCCTGGACTGTTTATTCTCCACTTTGCCCAAGCATCCCGGGCTAACCTTTGTCTCAGGCTTCTCAGGCTCTGTCATGATGCCCAATTACATTCCTTCCTCATGGACTCCTGGCAAGGCAAAGCTTGTGTCTTGCTGTATAGCCACTGGAATGAGTCTGATGCTTGCCATGCCTCTGAGTAATAAGTTTTGGGCAAATGAGAAGGTGTTCTTGTCAGACCCTTGGAGTGCAATAGGCCGATGTCTTGGTAATCTGTAGTCTGGGTACCGCAAATAAGAAAGCACCTTTTTATTACGGGTTCCTCTGCAGTGTAGGTGTTGCACCGAGCCTCATTAGAACCAGTGTGTTGTGATTGCTGCTGTCGGGAGGTAACGTAGCAGAGCACGGTAGTTAACACCTCAGGCTGGCAGCACATAGAATCCGTTTTCTCATCTGCAAAGTGGGAGCAGTGATCTTCTCCAGCTGCTTTGAGGATAGTGTGGATGTTGCTAAATAACAGCACATAAACTTCAGGAGGACAAGAGTTCCTGTGGCTTTGATTTATTGTGATAGACCCAGAATATCTGTTGAATCAGTGGGTGCTCTGCCGTTGGTAAGAGTTCCTCTTCTAACTTACATGCTCAGAGATTTGGCTGTCACCTGTGTGGACGTGCAGGGACACAGAGAGAAGCATTTGGCTCTTGCCTTCCCTGAAGAATGCTGTCTTTCAGGCTCTTGGGCCAGAATGAAGTTCCGTCTCTTGCAGGCTGCTTGAGTCCGTGCGAGCTCTGCAGTTCAGACTCACAGTCCCCACACACGGGCCTTTGTCCCTCTCCTCTCGCCTGTCTCCGTGCTGTACATCCGTCAGCCGGCCCCCACTCACCGAGGAGGAGACTCACAAAGATTCCAATTCACAGCCTGGGGGGAATCATGCAAAGTCCCAGTGTTCCTGGACCTGCTTCTTCTCTCCCTCCACAGAGGTCCTGTGTCCGACCCACAGGGGTGGCACATCCATTGTCACCTCGCGTCCTCTGCCGTTCCCCATTCATGAATGGCTGTCTGTGTTCAGGGTTTCTTTTTGGTCTTTCCCGGGTTCAGCACTTGTTTTCCTGAAAGTTGTTGTCAGACAGCACAACCAGGGTATTGTTTTAAGCTCTTTCAAGTTTCATCAGCTCACAAACATCTCTACATATTCCATGTCTACCAAAACCTGAAACTCCAATTTTATGTAGTTTTCAGACTACTTGGTTACTTGGTAAGCTGCTTAAAAGCTAGCATAGCTTTTTGTTGTTGCTGCTGTGTTGTTTTGTTTTGTACTGAGAATTGAACTCGCGACCTCATGCTCGCCAGGTACTGTGCCCCTGAGCTAAATCCCCAGCCCCTCCATTTCTATAACATACCTAATGAATAAAAACAAAAATACACGCCAGACAATATTCTCTCGCCCCTACTCTCTTACCTGTTAATCTAAAATATCCTTTCATTATAGAGAACTTGCTCACTCATTACAATCTCTGGCCTTGCATTTCCCAGGGGTGAAGAACTGGGTTCATGCACAGGGCTGTGCTATTACCCTCCCCATTGCATTTAAAAGTCTACCAAGGGGCCAGGGATTTAGCTCAGCGGTGTAAGCATCTGCCTGGCAAGTGCAAGGTCAGAGTTCAATCCCTGGTACCAAAAAAAAAAAAAAAGTCTACCAAAAGCTGTTTTTCTCACTTGTTATTGATCTTGGTATCACTGGAAATCGCCATATCATCAGTTCCTCAGATGCGAACTCAAACGGCACCCATGCAAGAGAACAGAAAGGCATGTGGCACTGCATCTAGTTTCCTACTCACAAGGAAAACTTTTGCCCCTGGGTTGACTTCTGTTTTCAAATAAGGTGATTCTAAATTCTCTCTATATAAACAGAATTGTGAAGTTCACTCACCTTTCTGAGGTTGCACAACTCCTGTGGGATTGATTTGAATCCAAGTGTGCAAAACCCATGCTTGTTACACTGCTTACACCATCTCGGAAGGCTGCAGCTATACCTGTTATGTTATGAAGCCAGGCAGGGATGCCCAGCACTGGACGTCTCTTAGATTCACACTTTGCAAATCATTCTTGAATAAATTCAGGGGAGCGGTTCCCCCTCCTGGGATCTCAGCCTTGCCCTCTGCATCACCCCTGTAGCCTCAACAGTCTTTTACGGGACCGAGAATCTTTACTGAAGCAGAAAGTGCTGAGTTTGTAATAACCGTTTTTGCCCTACTTCTTTAGCAAATTATAAATTCGACAGCGGAATGAAAATGTCAGGGGAAAACAGTCTGTCTGCGTGAATTCAGGAAGGTGTGAATATTAAAACTCCACCAAGTGCATTTGGAGAATGTGTATTTGCTCAACTCCGGACTAGCCTCGGACGTCCGGAGGAATGTCTTTCTTGCTAGTGTTCGTGACTCTCGAGGTTTCTGTGTCATTCTCAGACCTGATGGGCTCAGCCTGAGATGGGCAGAGTGGACAAAGGCCAGTTGCTTCCTTGATTAAATGTGGGTTCCATAGATTTTCACTGCCTCCTCTCAAGTCTTCCTTGAGATGACCCTCGGTGAGCTCTGAGAGCCTGCCCAGCGCTCTGAGTGCATCCTGGGTGCTAGGGCAGCCACGCAACCTCCCCCCTGCTCCCTAGGCGCTGAGATGGCCATAGGGTGGACAGAAGCATGACACTGTCTCCCCACTCAAAGATCCGCCAGGCCTGTGCCCTCACTGATGACTTCTGCACGCCTCTTTTTTTAAATGCAAGGGAGACCGATGTGGGGTGGCTTTCCTGTCCCCGTGTAGCTGAGGTTAGAATCAAGCGAGGATCCAATCATCTCTTTACCCCCAGTCCATAGTGCCTTCCGCTCCCGGGCACTCACTCACCCTAACACTACTCTGCCCTTGGTCGGAGGTCAGCAGTGGGCAACCATGCAGTGTGAGAAGAGCCGCAACTTCCAGTATGAAATAGATGTGGACCCTGCATTTCAGCCTTCACCCTGCCTGTGATTCCCCAGGGGGTGTGTGTCCCTTTCAGAAGGTGACTCTAGGCCAGGGTTCTCCCTCTCTACCCTGGCTGGGTTGGGCAAAAAGAACTGGCCACACACAGACCCATTCTTCAAAGCCAGATGTCTGCTTCAGAAATGGTCAACTTATAACTTCTTACTGGAGTCTCTGCCCCAAACATGGCAAGAGCGATGATTAATATTTAAGAAGGTTGGGACTGGGGATTTAGCTTAGCGGCATAAGCACCTGCCTTGCAAGCAGGCAGTCGTGAGTTCAATACCTGGTACCGATAAAAAAAAAAAGTCAAATATTTAAAAAGGTCAATATTGAAAACCAAGCTATTAATGCTAGCGAGGCCTCAATTTCTCTCAGTGCAGGAGCGAGCGTGTGTGTGGAATGTGTGTAACATGCTTGTCTTTGTGTGTGCACAGGGCAGGACCCCCTCGACCCTGAGAATAGTGCGTCTTTGCTCATGGGGGACCACAGAACATGCAAAGCTTCATGCCGCTGCAGCGTTCACCAGGTGTTGGCTAAGCAGATTTTTTCCAATTCATAATTGTTAATCATTTAAGGACACTCTGTTCCACCAGCTGGGAGGTGCTGGTTTGATCAGCAAGCCCTGCCAAGGGCCTGGGGCACCCCGGCCCCGGAGGAGGGTGCAGGTGTGACCGACCAAGCGGGAGGGGGCGGGACCCTCGAACCCCTTTCTTTCATTATCGTCATCCTTGTTTCACTTCATCTTGCACTTGCCCTAGATGTGCCATCTCTGTCCCGGAGCGGGCAGCTGAGGCTGGGGGAGGCCCGGTGACTTCCCTAGACCCTCAGTGCCAGTGATTTGTGCAGCCAGTATGCCACCCCGGTCTTCTCCCTACTAGGACACCACTATTTTTTTTTTTTCTGGTTGTTGTTTTCAGCTACAGATTGCCTGGCCATATATTTTTTTAAATAGGAGGAATTAGAAAAGCTTTTGCAAATATGTGAATGCAACTTAGTAGTAGAATAATAGCCATGAAATCACAGTGTTAAAGTTTATTCAAAACTGCCTCAAACTGGGTCATGGGGCCATCCTGCGGCCTTTCCTCCTGCGGGCATGATTGAGCTCCTGTCCCAGATGATCCACTTGGATATCCCGCCCTTGTGAATTTTAAAGATGTGTTTCTTGCAGGAATCGCTACTGGACTTTTAGGTAGTGATTTTGTGATGATCCAGATACAATTAACTCAATCACTGGGTTTTTGTAACTCTGGGAGAAGCTTGTTCAGAGCCTTGGCACCTACTGCTCATCTGACTGACCTTTTCTGGAAGCTGCCTGATAGCTGCCCCGCACCCAACACAGACAGGGTTCTGGGCTGTCCAATTACACTAAGCCTAGAGCACACAGATGAGGGCACAGGGTCACCAAGCAAGAACAAGCGAGGCTGGGCTGCTTCCAAGTTGCAGCGAGCTGCTTATATTAGTTTCTACAGGGTTTGAGGAAGGCCTACAGCAGGATTTTCAGATCCAGTCTACCCAGTGGATTTGTAGAGATCACAGAAATATACAGCTAAAAAAGAAAAAGAAATACACAGTTCAGCTGCAAAGAAGCCACCTAGAGCAACAGTCTCTAGCTAGGTGACATTTGTAAGACCCTTCTTTATATCAGTTTCCGCATTTGCGAAATGAACAAGAAAAACACAAAGCATTACAGATGGCCCAGTGTGACACATCCTTCTACTGGTCCTCTTACTGTTATCACGATCTGGGCTGTAGGCTGGTATGGCCTGGGAGAACTGGTGTTTTGACTTTTGAGCTCCTGTTTGATTTACTGTCAGCAGATGATGTTAAAATTGGCTTGCATCAGCTGAGCAAACCTGGATGGGCAGTGGGGAAGGGAAACAGGGAGTGGCTGAGGGTGGCGGCTGGAATTAGAAAAATAATCCCTTGCGTTGTAGAAGTTGCAAAGTACTTTCCCGCCCATTGTCTCATGGGATCCCTGCAAATCTGTGCACAGATATTCTTAGCACCATTTGACAAATGAAAAATGTGAAGCTCGAAAGATGAAGTGACTAGCCTGGGTATACAGGGGTAGGGGGGAAGACAATGCTAAAAACAGAATGAAAGCCAAAGAAGGTCTTGCTTCCCTTATGCAACAGATTGGAAGGTAATCAGAAACTATAATAAAGCTTTTCGGCTCTACTCGGGCAACATTGGATTATCACACTCAGGAACTCAGCTTTTCCATGGGCTTTCACACATGCTCTTCTTGAGGGTCCCCTTCCCCTGGTGGTTTCCCATTTGGAGACTACTTCCTCCAAGAAGACACAGGCTTTGTTAGAGATGCCAATCACATGGTCTCCATGGCACCCAAAGATCACCATCACTGCTGCTGGCCACTGTAATCTAATGGACCATGTAGGAGTACAGCCCCATTTAGGGTCCAAGAATAGTGAGTCTCTATTCATTTCCAGGAGGTTGACTTCTCACCTTTATAACTGAGGTCCAGCTCAGCAGAGTCTGGATGAGTATTTCTTGAATTAATTTTGCATGATCAACTGTAAGAGATTTCACAGCTCCCCAAGGGTAGGAAGAGATTTAAGCTTTTATTCTCAGCCTCCTTCCAGCTTTATTCAGGTACAACAGGAAAAGAAAAGTTGTTCATCCTTTGGAGGACAGTACGGTGCTCTGCTATCCAGATATCGGAGCATTGATTGGCATGTCCGTTGCCTCACACAGTATTTTGGTGTGCGGAGAACATCTAAGAGCTACTTTCAGCAATTTTTCCTGTAAAACATTATTATTAAATGTAATCACTATGCTATGCAACAGACCTCCAGGAATTACTCCCTGTGCCTGACTGATGCACTGTCCCCTCTGATCCATGCTTGACGCCACCAAAGACTTTGCTGCTTCTTGGAAGGAGGTTCTCGGGAAACCAAACTTAAGGCATTTGCCTAAAATCTTATTTCACTCCCAAAGTAAGCTTAAGAGTTGGGACTAAAAGGGCAACAAGGCCAGGGGTTAGGATTTGTGTGACTGTATGGGGAAAGGAAAGAGCAGATATTTTTGGAGTTGCTGGAAAACTTAGACGTGACACTGGTCCTACTCATGTGTCTGGGGCTATTGCTGGGGATCAAACGTCATGCCAAATTTCTAGCTCTCAGATATCACTTTCAGGAAGGGACTGGACTTGCTCCTGTGGATATTTATAACTACTTTTCCTACTTAGTTTCAGTTCAGAAGGCCCCGTAAGAGACCTGAAATGTGTTATCTGAACCACAAACATATACGGTATCTTGTAAGTTTGGCAAATGATGATAGAGACCAAGAACTCACAAGTATTATAAATACAGATTGTGGCATTTAACCTAATGCCTAAACATGCAACAGCCTTTCAAGTATTTAGGGATTAATGATCGTGATGATCATATGAATCATTCTAGTCTTGCCATTGAGGACATTTTGCAATGGCAGATTCTTTAAGACGTGCACAGCTCCACAAGGGCTGCCTGATACAGGCATTGTGCTGTATTTTCAGCAACGCAGACACAAGAGATCTGTACACGAATGGTTAAGCATGTGTTCCAATAAAACTTTATTTGCAAATCAGGAAGTAGACTGTGTTGGGTATGCCGTAGTCTCCTAAAATTTCAGCTTCCAAATCCTATTTTTACTATTTATTTCCTTCTGAAAAATCTCTCTGGGGGTCTCTATTTCCCATAGGCAGAGGTCTTTCTCTGCTCTGCACTGAGTGGTATCTTCACACTCCGTTGTATTCAATGCTGTTTTTCTTTTCTTTGTGTGCATCTTTGTGTTGTTCTGCGCAGATCATATCCTCAATCATGGCTTCTGCTGAGCCAGGTCCTTCCCATACTTTACAAGAGATTTCTTCAAGAGGGGTAGCGAGGTTCATATCAGATTCACCTGAGAAGTCTTTCACATTAACAGACTGCTCGTCTCCCCTGCTGAATTCTCTCTCGTAGGCCTGGTGAGAGCAGAGAGGACAGTCTTACAGGCTTCAGAAATGTTGTTCAGCCTGTTCAAGCCCTTCCAACCCTCACCCCAAACCACTCTTTTACATCACTGCCAAATCCTATCTTCTCCAAGAAGCCTTCTCTGACCTCCTTCACCCAAACCGAACTTCTCTTCCTGTGGGCCTCCTCCCTGGGTCCTCGCTGGGCACAGAATTCATTTTTACATCAGCTGTACTATCGAGTGTTTAAGCTTTTCCTGGCGCAGGCACCGTCCTGGGTGCTGTGGGCCCAGCAGTGAACCTGACCATAACACCCTTCTGTTTGGGTTACGGAGTGCCCGGAGAGGGGTTTAGAAGGATAAGAGATGGTACTTTCCAGATAGGGAGGTTGGGAAACACATGGTAATGTAGCTGAAATCTGCACAATTAGCATTAACAGCAGGAAAAGATCCTCCCCCATTGAAAACACTACTGATCCTGGGTGGTTGGAGTAGAAAAACTCAGCCATGATCAAACGTCTTCCTGTTTCACACTCCAGAGAAAACACAGCATAGAGTGAATCTCAGTGTAAGGACAATTCTGCAGTAAAGACTGATTGTAATGTAAGAACTAAACAATATACTGTTTATCTGAAATTTGAACTTAACTGGGGAAACTGTTGCTTGTTGTTTGGTTGTTTTTGGCTATGTTTTACAACCTCTGCATTTTACTTCTAGGAAAATGTGGCCCAGCGTGACTTGTACCTGATACATATGCTGCAGCTTCTTAGGAGTGGGCCTGGAACAAAGTCTGACTCTCAGGCAGAAGCAGCTCAGCTTCGTGCTGGTGTTCCAGGAATACCACACTGTTTTCTAACGGCTTCTTTAGTAAACAGTTTAGTAAACAGTGTCTCCCTGACCACATTTTAAGAGTGGATTGCCTAGCACTTTTCTAAAAAATCATATCTAGATGCAATGTTAGTTCCTTCATTCATGTCTTTTATCCCCCGCCTACTGCCGTCCTGCAAAAAGCACACTATTCTGGATATAAAGGTGATACAACCCTCCAATAAAATGGGGGAAATTAACTTACAATAGTCATTTTAAGTCAGCTTAGATGATATTAAAGGGCCAGAACGGATGGATACAGTGGTCTGGACTTCTGAGGAGAAAGGGATTGCTTCAGTCTTTTAGAATCCAAGAAGTCTTCATGTGAAAGATAACATCATGAGTAGACCTTGACTGACAGCAGGCATTCCACATGGCATTATAAAGAATGCCTTCATGGGTACTGCCAGTTGTGCAGATTTCAGCTACATTACCAACTCCAAAAGGCAGTGAAAAGAACGAGGCTTTGGGAGGGGCCCACTCTGTGATTGAGCAAAGATGTTCAACCAGAGTAACAAAGAGCCCTGAATGACAAATCAAGGGCTATGGGTGGCTTGGACAGGTTTGGGAGCCAGTGAGAAGGCCACACAGGAAGAAAACCAGGCTGACACTAATATAGACCACAGAGAGCAGGACCAGGAGGACGGTGCGAGTCCTGGTTAGTTGAACAAGGGCTTAACCCTGATTTATCACAAGTCAGGAGGAAAGATGGGAATGAATGAAATAGACATTTCTGAGGCCAGATCCCCAAGCTGCCAAATGATAGGATGTAGAGATTGATGATAGAGCAGATTAACTTTAGATAACTTGATGTCAGTGCTATCAATAGATATAGGAAAGTCGGGCAAAGGGGCTGATTTCAGGTGGGGAGATGATGATTTTTGTCCTTTGAGACATTCTTTTATAGAATTTCACAGCTGTGGGAGTCATCCTGATAATCTTCAATCTTGTTTCATAAAAAAGAAAATTCAGCAGAAGGGAGTGATTTCCTGCGGTCAGGTATTAAACTGGTGGGATTGCCAACTTCGGGACTCTTATGTCCTGTTTTCCCTGAATGTGCTTCTTTGTAAGCTGGTCCGTTTCAGGATGTGTTCACAGAGGTAGGAGTGATGTGTGGCAGGACGCAGGTGGCGTGATGAACATGTAAGAGGCACTGGGCACCACCTGGAGCCAAGCAAGGTGCAGGAGGCATCTGAATGGAAGCCGCGGAAGCAGGGCAGACTCCCAAGAGATGTCCTTCACCCGCATGGGATGTGAGGCTGGCAGAGAGGTGGTTGAATGAAGGTCGCTGAGCCAGAAGCAAGACTCTATGGTCAGGAAGTGGAAGCAGGCTGTAAACCAGTTTGGCTGGAAGCTGTCAGTGAGCAGAGAGAGATGGGGAGCTGCAGCTGCTGGGTCCCCCAGAAAGCTTCAGGTAACTGTGGGTGGGAGGAACCAAAAGAAGTGTGCACGGGGCGGTGGTGGCAGAGGTCAGGGGTGGTGGCAGGGTAGAGGACAAAGGAATGAGGGTGTAATGAAGCTGTGGGGTCCTGCAGAAAACCCAGGGGAGCTGGAGAAAACATGGATAAAAGTGGAAGTAAAAGCTCTGAAGGCCTGGGGGCGGGGTGGAATTTAAATTACCCTTTATCTTATCTGTGAGGTAAGAGGTTGGGTCCTCCCTGGGCTGCAGGCTGGAGATTAGAAGGGGAGAGGGGAATTTGGGTGCAGTGGAACCCTTCTGGCCTGACAACCTGGAAAAGCAGTGGGGCAGTGTTAAACCCTGCAGGGGTTCAAGTAGTTTATTTGTGGTAAAACTGGGGAAGAAGAGAGAAGATGGACAATGGGAGTCTCCTCCAAATTCCCACCAGGTGGCAAATTTTGTTTTCTTGGCTTTTTTCTTGTTTATTCTTTTAATGGCTCTTAAAAACACGCTGCAGTGCATGCTGGGTAAAGAACCAACCAGGCTTGGCGCATGGGGGAGGGGGGGAGTGGTTAGGAGTTAGGAGAGTGCAGACATGCTCAGGGTAAGTTGGGGACCAGAGGGCCTCTGCACCAGCCCTGCCGCTGGCCTTTGCATGTGTTTTTCATTGAATCTTCAAACTGAAGAATCATAGCATCACAAGGTCAGCATCACAGGCCCAGCTTTACAGGTATACGTCCTCAAACTCAGATCGGATAAGCAGTTTAGTCAGAAACACACAACTCTAGCCAGGCACAGTGGTGTATACCTGGAATCCCAGCACTGGGGAGGCTGAAGCAGGAGGATCACATCGGGTTGAAGGCCAGCCTGGGCTATCTAGTGAGTTTAGCGAACTACATAGCGAGACCCTGTCTCAAAAAACAAAACAAAGAAAGATGATGCACAACTACAAATAGTAGAACTTCCTCTTTAAACCAGGCCTGCTCTAACCCAGGCCCCAGAGGAACATGCAAAGGGAAACAGATCGGTAGGTAAGGTTAGATGAGAAATCTGGGCAGAATGCACAGAGTGAAAACTTTGGTACATTGCCATTAACCCTCAAAATCTCCTGCATCCCTTGGAGCATGCCCATAGGATGCTCCTGCACTCTCGAGGTGGCTCTGGAAACCCTCTTCCATAAGTGTCTTAGTTTGCTGTCCTGGCTGCCTCTGGGTCCTGAGTACAGGACAAGACTATAAACCAGGGATATTTGGGAGCGTCCCGGCTTGCTCTGTTATGATCAATCCAGGGTCCTACGAGAATGAAATTAATTCTTCCCCAGGGCTGTCATTCCCACTGTGCCTCGCTTCTTAACTGTTTCACCCCACTTCCCACTACCAGCACATTGAGAACCCCGCTCCCAACACACAAGCCCACAGGGCACACGAAAGCCATCTTCACACTGCCACACACGTGCAGACCGAAGAGCGCTCAAGCACAAGGGCACACGTGAGTGCACTGCCACAAGGGAAATCCTCATGACCCACTCAGGCGGGCACGAAGCTCACTGCCAGCCCCACAGACAGCCCCTCCGGCCCTCTTCTCAGGCAAACCAACAGGTGGGCACTCCCTTAACTTCTAATGTTGTAGATGAGTCTCTGCTTCTTCAGAACTTGAGATTTAACCCTGCTTTTCCCACATAGTTTCTGGTATCTGGTGTCTTCTGTTCCACACTGACGTCCAGGGACCTCAACCCTGTGGTTGCAATGGAATGAATCACTATGGTAATCTCATTACGTGTCACATGTGCTTTCTCAATAAAAAACGAAACTCGGGCAACACAGCTCTGTGTGTGTCTGTGATGGACAAGTCTGTGTAGCAGGGTCTGTGTGTGTCAGAGA
Source organism: Cavia porcellus (assembly GCF_034190915.1). Taxonomy (NCBI): domain Eukaryota; kingdom Metazoa; phylum Chordata; class Mammalia; order Rodentia; family Caviidae; genus Cavia; species Cavia porcellus. The sequence goes on along the minus strand of NW_026947484.1, from coordinate 162,432,878 downwards.
CACATCTGTCTGACACACATTCACACACAGCCCTGCTGCGACTCCATTCGGTGGAAGGGGTGTGTGGGAAGGCACCATAAGAAACCCCGGCATGAGGTTCTCAGCAGCGCTGTCTGCAAATCAGAACGGCATTGTCAACTCAAAAATGGTTTCAGTGCGTGTCCTGACATTTCAAAGGAAGAAAACTGTCCCTGGGAGGGTCTGAACTTTAGGGTTGGCCAGACTATTCTTAGTTGTTTGGAAACAATGTGCACATAGTCCTGGAAGTAGGTTTAAGGCAAGGCCAGCTGCTGCTCAGTCATATCTGTCTGGGAAGGCCCTCTGTTGACCATTCCGCAACACCAGTATAAATAACCGGCTACACCCTAAAACACATGACGTAATGCTCTGGAAAATGATGTCCCGAGTGCTCAGAGACTTAGCTGAGTATGTGGGCAGTGTATTGAGTGGATCCTAAAAGCCTCATGTTACTTGGTCTCCCCGAGGGCTCCAGGTCCTCTTCTATAAAATAAAGACATGCTCTCTCCGCGCTCCGGGCCACCGGAGGATCCGAGGGCTTGTGGGAGAGTGCTTGGCGGGCTGTAAGGTAAGAGGGCGGTGATGCTGGTAGCCATGGGTCCTCTTCAGTTGGTCACTGCAGGTCACCGTGAGTGGGAAACACCCAGATCCAAAGGTTCTGGTTGCAGCAGAGGTTATAGCAAACCGAAGGAGAACCAGGTCTCTCGAGCTCAGCAGCCTTGGGAGAGGACACAGGCTCTGCCACTTTGGGGCTGTATGACTCCAGGCAGGTTTTTCAACGTCCTGCAGCCATAGAGATAATGACACTCCTTCTATTTGCCAGGAAGAATAGGCAGGTGTAAGAAAGGGACGCTGGCACCACACATCACACACAGACCTTTCCTGGGTCACCATAACCATGTTAATGACAATGAACAGCCACCGAGCACCACTGACTAGCCAGATACTGAAAGGCACTAGCCTCCAGGCCGCCTCCAGTGGTTAGAGATTTTATTATTTAGGTGATTTTTGCTGAGGGATGACAGAAGCAAGCTAAGGACCCTGGGGCCCTTGGTACATGGTGGCTGTTTACCTGCAGGATCAGGGACTGAAAGGAATTCTGCTGAGATGAACTGGCCTCCTCCTGTGCACCCTCAGCTTCCCAGGGAGCCCTGAGGAGTCTGAAGATAAAGGAACACCTGAGTGGGGGACCCGAGACCTGGGACAGCCTCTGGCTCAACACATATTTTGCAGCGAGGGGCTGGGCAGGCTGAGCAGCTGTCAAGCTTTGGAAGGAACCTGCACCTTCCAGCTCCTGGGTGGAGCTCCATGACTGTCCTACCCCACAGGTCCTCCCTGGGAGGCGGCCTCAGCTCCAGTGTGCAACAACCATCACCTCCCGAAGAGCTGGGCATGGGTCTTTCTCTTCATGGCATCACATGAACAGTGCAATCATTATTGGGAAATATGTGTTTAAATAGATGAATTTCTAGGGTATGCTCTTCTCATTCAATATTTACATCAGAGACCAACATCAGAGGTCACTCTTCAGTGCCGGTCTTGCTGTCTTGTGTAAGTGCTGACATCTGTCCATCAGCACCCACGCCAGGGGTCCATCTCACCATCTTGCTCTCCTGCTTGTGGGGAGAGCTGCCTATTAGTGCAAGGTTGAGACATCACAGTGCAATGGCCCAGAGGAGGATCTCGGAGTCCAATGAGGATAAGGGCACTGGCTGACGAATTCTACACACTTTGAGACTCTGAATGTTTTCTTCTTTGTAAAATGGAGGAGATGACATGTACCTCAGGAGGTGGTAAACATCAGCAGTACGTGAGGTACAGGGTACCATGCTTGGCACTCACCAAGTACTCAGCAAACATCTTACATTAGAGGGATCACGAGTTCTGTGTGGCTATTTTATCTCCTTCAGCTCTAGAACCTTATCTAAATGTGCAGTCCATATACCTTTGGATGGTGCTGTGTGGTGCATTGGAGGCATTCAGAGTTCCAAAAGAGTGGGAGAGAAAAGAAGGAAGGAAAGTAGAGGTTGATGGGCGTTTGCCAGAAACCCCAGATGAGGCCCCAGTTCCTCCAGCCACTCCCGGTGGAGGTGCAGCCTCTCAGTGTCTGTGAAATGGGTTCTCTTTGATCCGCACAGAGGGTTCATTAGTGCGCACCTTGTTACAAGTGATTTAGGAGAATGTGTGTGAGCACTGTGCACACAGAACACACTCCCTGAATCGGCTACCGTGCCCTTGTGCTGAGCAGGTAGGAAGCACTGCTTCTTCCCTGTGCCTAAGGACTGGTTGGCCGCTGGCATGACCACAGCCATCGTCCGGAGTGGAAGGTGTGGAGTCAGGAACCCCGAGGAGGTCTCTGCCTAGGACATGGTCTGCCTGCAGCCATGACAGGTGACCTGAGAGACCTGCTGGACGGGGCCTTTGCTCCTGATGTACCCCTCCCTGAGGGCCCAGGAGCAGCAGGACAAAGCGTGTGTGTGTGTGTGTGTGTGTGTGTGTGTGTGTGGGCACCAAGCCTGCCCAGGCTTATCTGCTGTCTCCCTGGTCAAATGTCACCAGTATTATTTTCTCATTTCCCTCATAACACACATTTCAAAGCAGCCAACTCTATTGCCCGTGACGTAAATGGCACAGAGGCACATCTGGGGGCAGAGGGTGGCCCGGTGCCAGGGAAATAAAGAGTCAGAGCTGGCTCCTGATGGCCCACTTCCCCACGTGGAGTGCAGGGCCTGCGGGCTTTCATCCTCCCCTTTGAGCCCCAAGTTTCTCTTTCCTGGGGTTTGCGTCTCCAGGGTCTGGGGTCCCCTGGAGACACTGATACAGAGCAGTTGGCTTCAGTGGCCCCTCTTCTCTGCATCTGAGTGAGGCATTTACCTGCCCAGCATGGCCAGCCTGCATTCTTAAAGTTGGGGCTTGCATCTCCCCAGGAAGCTTACAAGTGAGCTCCCGTGGGTGCCGTGGTGTATGCACACAGTAACACACTGGTGGCTTAAAACAACACTGATCAAGGTTTGGCAAGGTGGCAATCCTTCCTGCAGACACTAAGGGGAAATCGTTATTTTTCCTTTTCCAGCTTCTGGTAGCTGCCTATGTTCCTTGGCTGCTGGCCCCATCCACCTCCACAGGCCACAAATCAGCTCATCTCTCATCATCCCTCTTGCAAATTTAGGGACCTGTTGATCACCCTGAACCCACTGAAATAATACACGATAATCACCCACATGTTTTTAAGGTCAGCTCATTAAAACATTCTCTTTGTCTGCTCTCATTTCCCATCTTTGCCCTACAACACACCGTGTTTATGGGCTGCAAACAGGAGGGGATCATATCCTGGAAAGTCTGTTATTCTGTCTACCCCAGGTAGGAGGAGTGTCTTGAGAGCTTAGAAAATCTCTGAGGCAGGCCTGGCTAGCTGCAGCCCCTCCCCCAGCCATCTCCTGCTTTGCGAATGAAGTTTTATTGGCACAGGGCATCGCGCTTGTCTACATCTAGTCTGTCCGTGGTAGTACTCCGCACATCTCTGAACCTGCCTGTCACTCTGCAGAGCGTGCCTCAGGACCCTTGTGGAAGTCTGCTTCATAGTTTTCTTTTTTGCAGCTCTCCTGGCCCTCTGTTAAAATTCTGTCAGTGCTGCCTCCCAGCCTCTCTTCCACTACCTCAGTTTCCCAGAGCTGTTTGACCCTCATGACAACTCCAGGCACCGCCAAAGGTCTCGTCATTTTGGAAAATGCTGTTCTTTTCTAAGAATACATTTACCTTTCCTTCTCTGTCTCTTGCCAGGCCAGCTCCTATACATCCTTTAAAGCCCTGCCCATGCACAACTTCTTCCAGGGAGCCTTGCCTAAAGCCTCCACCTAACGTGGAGTAATTTCTCCCAGTCTTTCTCTATTTCCGCTTCCTGTGCCTCTGACTGCTCCATGGAAGGAATACTTGTGCTTCCTTGGGATGTCAGCTCCCTTTCCCCTGTCTCGCTCTCATCCTCTGTGGACTGAGGACTTGGGTGAAACACGGCCAGGCTCGGGGGCTCTTCTGGGCCTACTGTGGGCAGAGAAACCTCCTGCATTAAGTGTTTGTGCTCAAGAACTGCCAATAACAGGAGGTATTAGCACTTGAAGCTCGGATGGCAACCAGGACAATAAGGGTATGGAGCATAGCGAGGTGTTGCTGGGACCCTCAGGCCAGTTGGTCTCTTGTGAAGGCCTTCTACCTTCCTGGGGGACCCTGCAGCCTCAGCGGGGCATCGTGACCATGTGCCCTTGTGCACTGTCACCTGACCTGGCCTCCACCCACCCGCTGGAGAGTCAGCCTGCACCCTTGCAAGCTGGTGCAAATCTGGCCAAACTCCACGTGGTCCAAATTAGCATCTTCCTCCGCATCCCAACTCCCTCTGAAGCTGGAAACCTTCCTCTCCCCTCCCTGCTGTGTCCTGTCTGCAGGAGGCGTTTGTTTTCCTGTTTTCTTCCAAACATCGCTTATCCCTCCTCTCTTCCCTCAGGAGCCTACAGTTGACAGAGCTTTCTAGCTCTTTCTTATACAGAGCCCTAGAGCAGGATCCCTGCCCACGGTTTCCTGATGAGAAGCCTCCTGAAGACTCTGCCTGGGTGGCCACTCCTGCCGCCCCCACCAGGCCTCTGCCAGGTGCAGGGACTTCCAGCTCCTGCACCAAGCTCTGCTGCCTCCCTCACCTCCCTGCCAGCCAGCCCGGTCTTCAGCCTCAGTGGGGCCTGCCCCCTCCCTCTCGGAGGGTCCCCACCTTTCCCCTTGACCTGGCTTGTCCTCCGGATCGCATCGGGGTGCATTGCCACTACCCCTGAGGAAGCACCAGCCCCTTCTCTGCTCCCCAACCGCCATTCTGCCCTTGATCTTCCCAGCCCATGCCCTTCTGACCACACATGCTGAGGACACGTGCCTGTGTCCACTGCTCTGTGTCCCCCGGGCCTTCATTCTTTGTATCCCCATTGTGATCTGCTACTCAGTCCAGACACCAGGCCCCCTTTCCTGCCAGGCTCATGGCTTCCCTCCTCCCTGCTCCCTCGCCGTCTATAAACGACTGTTCATAACCCCACCCCACAGGCTTGTTTAGAGGGCTAGGGTTTTTGTTGTTGTTTTGGAATTTGGGCTGTTTCCGTGGTACTGGGGAATGCAAGGCCTTCACCCTGAGCCCCGCCCCAGCCCTTATTTATTTGTTTATTTTTATTTGTTTTGAAAAGGACTCTCACTAAGTCATTCAGCTGTCCAGGCGGGGCCCCAACTTGCTATCATCCTCCTGCCTCAGCCTCCCTAAGTGCTGTGGTGATAGGCCTGTGCTGCCAGGTGCCACCTTGATTGGGGGGACCTGCACAGCTAGTCGTGATAACTATAACTAATGTCACCCCTGTTATCTACCCACGCCACTGTGCTTCAGCCTCAGTGCTAGGGCTCTTAGCATTCCAAGTTAAAGCAAGTTGATAAAAGGGATTTGATCCCTCCTGCTCCCTCCTGGGCTGGAAAATTCCACTCAGGTCCACACACTACATCTGGCCAGGTATTTATTAAACACCCACTGTTTACCAAGCACTGTTCAGGGGCCTCTCTTGTCATTGAATCACTCCCTGTTCCTCAGCTCAGACCTGGATCCCCACCTGAGCAGAAATGCGGGATGGGAACCCTGCAACCCCGAGCCTTGGTCCCAAGCCGGGCCCCGGAGGCCTCCATCACTGCCCATGCACCCCTGCCCTTCCACAACCGAGGCTGCAGCCCAGAGCCAGCTGGGACTGCTGCCGGCTGGCCCGGCTACCCAGTTTCAGAGAAGTCCTTTTGAATCCAGGCTACACCTACTTGAAACTCATTCAAAATGCAGGCATAATTCATTCATTCCGTGAGTCCAATCAGGGAGCGCATTCTACCCAGTAAATTTGCCAAATTAAAGCAATCCCTCAGCAGCCTCGCTCCATCTCCCATGTCAGCCCTGTGCTTCTCCAAGACATCTGTAATATCATCACTTTTTAAAAAAGATTAGCATCCTCTTGTTTCCTACTGGGTCAGGGAATTCAACTTTTTCTAATCCAAGGGAACCTTTTGAAGTAGATAACATGAGATTGTATGACAATAGCCAAAGCAAAGCACAAATAAACCACAAACCCTGGGTAAGGAGAGGATGGCTTTACATCAATTACTCTAGGAATCTGTTATCTAGGTGATCTCAGTCTTAAGATTACCGGGATCAGAGTCCAGTTGCTATATGTGTGGAGATGGCCGAAGAGACCATAAAGTCGCAAGTGACATGCAGAACATTTGCTGTCTTTGTTGGGATGTGTGTGTGTCTGGGAAGAAGATTGATTTCAGCCAGGGTTTTCTACCTAGCTTGCACATTTACTTTGGCAGGATTTCACTGGTAAATATTGGTTTGAACCAAACACTGAAATCTTTAATCGCGTTTAAACAGACTCTGCATTATTCTGCAGTAGACACCTCATCGGAAAGGAAGAAACAGGGAAAGAGGGAGGGAGCCCAGCCCATGGCGGTTTTTTTTTCAAGAGTCAGAAGGAAAAAAAATCAGAATTAAGTGAAATTCTTCAGAGGGAGAGATGCCAAGAAAACCACCGCTTCAATACAAAATTTTGTTTTCCTAAAGTCTGGAGCTCTGTGAAGTGACGTAGTTTACAAACCAGGGGAAATTAGGACAGGCACGGAAGTCCTGCTAAATTAGGAGAAATTGGCCAAAGGAAAACGCGGTAGCTGTGACATCCACTGTGTTGGCTTCTCCCTCCCATTCTCAGAGCATTCTTGTTTGCTACTTTGTCGAGTCGAGTTGCCATGAAACCCAGAGCCTAATTTTATATTTTGTTGGAAGTTCTGAATCTGTCCCATAAGGCAACTTCTTTCCAAGCCACAGAGGCCGCATGGAGCATAGAGTTAGCCTTTCCTAGCATGCGTACGCATACACACACACACACACACACACACACACACACACACATACACACACACACAGAGTTCTACCTGAGAGTGGCTTCAGGAGGTCCCAAGTCTGCCGCACTGATAAATATTGACTTTGAATTCGAATTCAGACTGGAGGAAGGAACTGAGTTTCAGCACGTACTTAGTGTGTGATTTGAGGCAGACTGTGTAACTTCTCTGAACTTCGGTTTGCTGGCCTATGCAAGAAGGATCACAGTTACTTACGGGGTTGTCACAAGGATTAAGGGAGGCAATGTACAGAGTCTCTCCTGGGCAGCCTGATTTGCAGCAGGTCAAAAGTAAAATGATGCCAGTCCGGAGTCTCCGTGGGCCCAGGTCATCTGTAAGAACTGCCACAGGGTTACGGATAGCTCTGGACACAGTGCTGGCCATAGACCCTTAGCTGGTCTGCGTCTAAGTCTGACCCATCTAAGTCTCTGACCCTGGGAAAGTTACTGAATTTGTTTCTCACCTACAAAATAAAATGATCCAATATATATAAAATAATGCATTGTCAAATGATGCCAGAGATTAAAGTAGTGGACCTAAAGTATTTAGAAACAGTGACCAATGTTCAGTCAATGCTAGCTGCACCCATCAAAATCACCTTTTTTACAGCAAGCATTCATGGTAGGATGAATGGAGACCTCAGAATGTTTAAATTTCAGTCACAGCCTTCTGATTTGGAACCATCCCCCCTAACAGAAATACAATGCCGGGCCCTAGGTAATTTAAGATTTTCTAGTAAGCACCCAGAAAGAAACAAACAGTCAGTTCTGCGTAACTCACAGCTACCATTTCGACATGTGACCCAGGGTAAATACCTCTCGAGCTGCTATGTAGCTTTTGTGACACACGGTCTGAAATGTCACATTATCCCCAACTGCACAGTTCACGTCGGGCTGAGCACTTTTTAACTGCTGAGTGGCTTCCTGTGATTGGTGGTAGCCAGAAAGCCAGATTCTAAAATGATACCCTTCACCTTGGGGAGCCTCCATGATGTCATTTGTAAAAGGAGAGATAACTTCAATGCCTTGGCTTTGGGGTTGGGTACTTGCAACAAGCTTCCTGCCCTTGGTATAACACTCGCACGCACAATCAAAGGCAGTGCTCCTCTCAGAAGGTGGGTGCCCATAGTCCCCTGTGAGCTGACTCTTCCCCCAGGTGGCACTAGAAAGAGACACTTTCCTGTAGGTGGACAAAAGAATTTTAGCTGGCTGTATTTCAGCAGACTGGAAAACCTCCGGTCTCTTCCTCCTCTCCAGCCACAAAACTTATGCTCAGCAACGAATAGATTTCCTTCTACTACTCTTTACTAATTCTTGAAATTTCCTGGACAACTTTCATTCTAAATATGAGGCTACGCTTACGATGTGAATTATGTGTGCATCAATTGGATGGCACCTCAATTTGAAACCACATTGATTCTTAAGCTCTGAACTTTTGCTATAAATAATAATTTCTGATATTAATAATTTACCATGCACTCATTCTCTGCCACGTCTTATAACTTTACTGCTATCAGATCAATAATGTATCCTATAGGCTGCATTGCATAAAGCAATACTGCTGAACCTGCACTCAGAAAGCCTCAGTTCAGGTCATGGGGCTCTGTTTTCTGGTTCTGGATTTGAGTTGAAACCTAACACTCTCTGAGCCTGTGTTTTCCTCTAAAATGCAGAAATAATGAGTGATCTCTCACAAGGTACGACAAGGATTAAAAGAGATGACACATAAGAAAGTGAACTATAGCTGCAAAACATTAGGCACCTATAAAATGGTATTAAAAGATTTATAAAGCACTTTGTGCATGCCGTTCTTGTATTGAATAATTTCCAGTGGCCCCACATTGCCCGCCAAACCAAGTCAGATTACTTAGTCTAGCATAAGAAGCGCTCCAAGATCTGGCCAGAACTATGGTACTTTTCTCCCTCCACCCAAACCAAGTGTTCTAACCGGACAAGATTGACATATCTGTCTTCCCAAGCAAGACTGATCACCAAGATGTATTTCTGACTTCAGTCCACCCCTCATGTGCTTTATTGCTTTCTTCATCTTTCCACCGCTCAAAATTCCACCCACTCTAAATCTCTCCTGACCTCTCTTTCCTCATTTTCTTAAACGCAGTCTCCACTGACTTTTCTTGAACTTTGCCCATGTCTTTCTTGTGACGGCTGAAAACCCCACTCTAGTAATATTAAGGCTACTCAGAGAAAGTTAAATAATAAAATCTGTAGGAAACTTTGTTAAAATCTCACTGAAAAGTAGGACATTCCTTAGAACACTAGCTAGTCTGGAAATCTAACCAAGAAAGCAGACACACATTGCTTGCTGAATAAGTCAGCAGGAGAAGGGGTTTGTTTGCAGACCTGCATAAAATGGACTAAGAATAAGAGTTTTTGACATCACATCTTCAGTAGTCTTCAGCAATCCCATTCCTTTCAGGAGTGGGTAGCCTATCTTTTGATATGTTGAGCAAATCGGCCGACCCATGTACATATTTTGAGCCAGTGCCAGGGAATAAATGTTCTGTATTAAAGGCCAGCCAGAAAGATACGATCCTTGTTCTCAAAGAGGAAAACATCTAAGCAAGGAGAGAAACCACTGCAAAAAATTATGATCAGCTGGAAATAGTAGCCTGTCCAGAGTTCCTTCCACAAGAGCTCAGAGGGTGTTTTGAAGGCAGCGTGCAGGAGATAACCACAGGCTGCAGTGTCTGAAGATAAGCATGAGTTAGCTGGAGCAAAGCTGGGGAAGCCACTTCAGCAGCCGGAACCAGTGAGCAGAAACAACTGCCGTCTATTGCAGCTGTGAAGAGCAGCCGAGAGGAAAGCCCCCATGTAAGGCATCCAGCTCATGTTCTGCTCTGACGTTTTGCTGACAGAGCAAGCCTAAGATTATAATTTGATTTCTAATGTACAGGACATGAGATGACCAGAAGTCAGGAATCTCTCTCTCTCTCTCTCTCTCTCTCTCTTTTTCTCTCTCTGTTAATACATTGACCTCTGATCTGTTACCAGATTCTTGTGAGTTGGACTCGTTTGAGCCAAATGAACTCAATATCCACAGATAAAAATCTCACTTCTGGGCCTGAAACGCTGAGGTGATTGTGAATTTTGGTCATCAACCAAACCACCACCCTCGAGGCCAAATAGTTTCAAGTCATGAACGCCCAGATCCATCGATCTCTGTCTCTACCACTGCTGCACCATTCCGACCTCTGTCATGTCCTGTGTAGGCTGTGGCGATTTACAAAATAAGTTTTTGAGTCCATTCCTGTGGCTGGAACAACATATCTGAGCAGGGATAATTCACAAAGAGCAGAAATGTACTATCAATTGAGATTTAACTTGCATATAGATACAGTTACTGTTCTCATCACCTAGTCAAGAAAACAGACTCAGACAGTTTAATAAACTTCTCCAAGCCAGGTGTAATAGCCCACACCTGTAATCTCAGCACCCTGGGAGGCTGAGATAGAAAGACTGCAAGTTCAAGCCCAGCCTGGGCAATTTAAGAACTTAGTAAAACCCTACCTTAAAAATCAAAAGGACAGGAGATGTAGATCACTTCAAAGGCCCTGGGTTTATTCCCCAGCACCATGGAGAGGTGGGGGAGAAGAAGGAAAGAGAGGAGGAGAGAGGAGGGGAGGGGAGGGGAGCAGGAAGAAAAGGAAAAGGAGGAAGGAAGACAAGAAAGAAAAATTCTTCCAAGCTCAGGTAATAAGTGGTGGTGCTAGAATACAAATAAGCTTTTTTTTTTTTTTAATTTAAAGAAAAGGAAACAAAAAAAAAACACATGGAGATTAAAAAAAAGGGTAGAAATAATACAAAATTACAGACAAACAAACGGTAAGAAATTGCTGGTTGATAAGTTACACATTGTCATCTTAGAAATAGGTGTTCATGTTATAGAATTACAGTATTTAGAATGACATTCAAAAAGTGACCCTACAAACCATTCTGCTCTATGATCGAACAAAAGCTCAGTAATATGATTATCAGTCCTACACATTTGTTTTACATCTCAAAGAGGGTAAGATTAATCATATCAAAACAGAACAGAACATTTAAAAAAAAACAATTTAAAGAAATACAGATTTCAAAGCAAGTCCACTGGAGATCTTCATTATCTAACTGTCTCCAGTTTCTTACAATTAGTTGTCCCTATCTTCACCCACTTTATATACTTATTGCATATTATTGAACTAATCAAATCATTACAGGATGATGAAGTCTTTTTAGGTCCTCAAGTTCCAAATTAGGGAAGACAATAGTAACTACCATCGCATCTCTCATTCTCTTTGTGATAGCTGTCCCCATCTCTACATATGCTGAAGTTGAATTCAAGAAACCAGTCCAATGTCATTTTAATCAGCGAAAAATAGATTGTTAGAATTTATATTATAATGCTACAAAATAAGCCTCGGGTTTCTCAGCGTCTCTTCCTCAGTCCAACTCCAAGCTCCTGCATCTAACCACTGCTTTGTACCCTTGACAAATCTCTATTGTAAATGTTTAATTTGTCAGAGAAATAGTCAGAATGCAAATTGCTGCCATCTGCTCCCCTTCCTGTGTCCCTGCCCTTCAGCACCAAGGCAGGTAGGTGGCTAAGCCCCTTGGGCTTTCTTTGGGGCTGAAGGTCCCTGTGTGTAAAGAGTGGGGACCGATTCTGATTAGATGCACGCAGCGGTGAGTCTTCCAGGAGAGCCTTTCTCGGGAAGGGCAAAGCCGTGGGAAGAATGGGAATGAGGGTGAAAGGGAGACAGGTGGGGGCTGGCTCCGTAGACCTCCTGGCAGGGCATCTCCGAGAAGGAAAGGGCTGCGCAGACCATTTGGTCAAACGGGCCAGGGCGCTTAACGCAGCAGGAGTGCAGAGTTTAGAAACACAGGCTCCCTCATCATCTGGCTCTTCCTTCTCCTCCATTTCTCCCTCCCCTGCCTTTCTTCTTCTCATCGTTATGAGTTTGAGCAAGCATCCTGTTACCCATGCCCAAGCCCCACTTTTCTCACGTGCATCATGGAAAATATGTGTCATCTTCATAATAGTTTTTATTTCGTGGATTTAGTTTTTCAAGGAAAAAATGAGATCTGTGAGTGAAAGTGCCTGGCGAGCTGTCAAGTTATATATACAAGAGCTAGTTGTGACTGGAGCTCTTTCTTCTGGTCTTAGAGTTTGCTAAAAACCGTAGGCATGACCTACTTTTCCCTGTGACTTCCCTTGAGGGCTGTGAACCTGCCCTTAAGCGGCTACCTGGGGCCAACTCTGTCATGTGCATTTGCGAAATTGCATATTCATAAAGACACGGGAACAAGTTCCTGCTGAAATAAAGGCCATGCAGGGCTCATAGCTCTTTCCTTGGAAAGAAGACACTGCCAGTCACTAAGTATTCTGTAGCTCCTGGGCTTTGTTCTAAGAATGTGCTACTTCAGCTTAGAGCAACGAGCTTTTCTGCAGCAGCATGCTGTAACACAAGTGTATTTCACTGAGAGAAAGCATCCAGGTAACTTCTAACAGAGAAAAGTACTGCAGATTAGAAAGGGGAAAGGGGGGAAAATCCTAGCCAAGCCCATCGAGTGAACAGGACAATATGTTCAGTCTCACACCGCTAAGAACGGAAAGGCTGGTCTCTTAATGCAAGAACCTGTTTTACATTTCAGCAAGCATCTACTGCATTATGGAAAGGAATCTGAGACATACGTGTGCTGACTCCAAGACACCGAGGCCCCACTGGGAATCACAAAGGCCCTCTGAGCCGCAAGCTGGTGCGTAAGGCTGGACTGGTCTGTGGAGGGCGAAGGATCCTTGAAGCCACATGTCGCGCACGGGACATTAGAAGCCTGGGAAGGAACTGACTCCAGGGACCCGCCTTTCGGGGAATGGAGAAGGGGTTTCTAATAAGATCATTCAGGATGGCGACAGCACCACTTCTTAGGTAGCTTCCTCTGTGCTTTAACCCAGCGCCCCAGCCAGCGGCAGATAGAAGCTCAGTATGCTTTTGGGGAATGAGTGGTCGAGTGAAGGAAGGAAGGAAGGAAGGAAGGAAGGAAGGAAGGAAGGGAGGAAGGAAAGAAGGAAGGAATGAAGGAAGGAAGGAAGGAAGGAAGGAAGGAAGAAAGAAAGGAAGAGCTTTCTGTACTCTTCTCCGTGTCTGCTGTACCACTGTGCCAGTGTCTATTAGGGGTGGCAGGGACCCCGACCAACCCCACCCACACTGCTGTGGCCTAGGGTTAAAGTAAAACTTCACCTGTATAGCTATCACACGTGTAAGTCTACCCTCAGGAAAATGATTCAGGATGACAGGGAAGGGAGTCAGAAGGGGGAGAGGGTTCCTGCCAGTCCGTTGCTGGGGACTGGGTGAGTCACCGGACCCTAAGAACATGCTCAAGCCATCTTCCCGTCTCCGGGGGAAGGAACAGAGGCACAGTGGGCTGCTTATCCTGTGTGCTGTCACTGCTACCACTCAGCACTTGTCAGACGCCAGTGTACCTCCCTGGCTCTGAGATGGTGTGAGCGTGCTGGCCCGTGTCATACTGAAACCAGCCTCTCTCTTGATTATGGATCAGCAGTGTGACACTTACTCAGAACCAGCTACAGACACCCATTGCTGAGGCCAGCCAGGGAAAAGAAGGGCATGGGAAGAAACCCTGCTCTTGTGTCTATAAGCAAGCTCTCTGCAGAGGGCACTCTATTGAAAGCCTGCACTGAAAACTGACAAGAAAGAGCAGTGCCCCAAGAACCAGTGAAGAAGTCAGGGGCTTTTTGGAAAACAAACACCCTCACTTCAGCAGGATGCAGATCGATGGATGGATCATTGCCAGCCTCCACAGAAAGAGCTCCAAGCCCCACAGGGTCACTCGCCCACAAGAAGAGCCACTGTCTTGACTTCTACTATTGTGGATTCATTTTTACCTCTTTTGAACTGTGTGTAAATTGAAACGTACTTTTTAAACGTACACTTTAGGGTGTGGTTTCTTTTTCTTCGAATTTATGCTTAGGAGATTCACCCCCACTGTCACAAAATGGCAATAATTCTGATTTGCCTAACTATGATTATAACCCTGCAAATAATTACCACCTGCTCTAATAGGAAACATCCAATTCTATGAGGTCCATGAGCAAAAACCCATTTAGATTTCTTATGTGCTTTCTCTGAGAAGAAAGTGGCAGAGACCTGACAGCTGTGTTCCTGATATTGGCAGAGCATTAGTAAAATTGAATTTAGATGTGGTTTGTAGGAAATGTATGCGTGGAGGGCGGAGTGACGTTTTTCCTCTCCAGTTGTGTGTATCTGGGGCCCGAGCACACAGCTCTCCTCGCGGGCTTCCTCATCTGTATGAAAAATGATGAGAAGTACAATTTCAAAGTGTAGTGATACCAAGCAAAGGGCCTCTGTCCCTACTTTTGCAGCTCAGTGGAGAAATAAGGTCACACATTGACACACAGGCTACAGAGATAGCTTCCCGTCCAGCTCAGCCCAGACTTCACCCCTGCTAGGACCCATTCTGTGTGTCTTCTAACTATGAACAGATACCTGTTGGTGGCCAGCAGAGGTTTCTGATGATTCTTTCCTATTGTTATTCTTCTCTGGATACAACTGCACACAAACATACATGCACATGTGCACACGCACACATACACACAGCTACAGGATTGGCGTAGAAAAACCAGAAAAGTTGGACTATGAACCAAAATATTAGATGACCTGAAAAATTATTTAAATAGAATAAAAAGAAACAGTTTGTACTTTGCAATTTTACTTGAGTCTATTTCTATTGTACACATTCTATTTTACATGCACACATACACACATATACACAAAGTCATGTGTGCCAAGGAGTTAACAATGCGGAGTCTCTACTTGGTAAAATGTGAGATTTATCAAAGCTTTGCTTGTCTGTGATTTTCTAATTTTCTGCAATGTACCTCTCTCCCATCTGCAGTGACAAATGAGTGATTGGCAGTGGCCTATAATGAAGATTTACTGTCTCACGTCTTCCCCATGAGAGCAGGGTATTTTCCTTTTCCTCATTTGAGAGAGAGGGAGATTTAGTCCCGGAGAATCGAATCTGCTTGAGGTCACCCCAGAAGCCGACACAGCAGGAGAACTGCACAGGGGCTTCTGGGTAAACATTGCGCAGTTCGTCTAGGAAGGGCTGTGTCAAGTGGGTCAGAAAAGGGAAGAGGAGACTTGGGGACCGACACCATTTAGAGAAGCGGTTGTGCAATTTTAGACAGAAAAGACCCAAGCGTAAAGTGTAACTTTAAACGCAGCATTTGCAGGAATGTGTGTGTTTGCAGGGCTGAGTCCTCATTGTCACAGATCACATACAGGCTGCCCGGAAACTAGGCGGGCTGCTGGCTCAGTGGTTCCACCTTTGACTTCAGAGTTGGTGCCGTTCAGTGAATTAGGGGTAATCACAATTCTCCCATGTCGGTCCGTCCGTCACTCAGAGATGTCGTAAAGATTCATCAGCAGTGTGTCTGGGATCTTCTGAGAAAGAGCTGATTGTCTAGTGCACTACCGTCAGGCTGATGTGCATCCCAATCGTTCCTGCTACTCGGGCTCAGTTGCAATCCCCGCCAGACCCACTGAGGAAGAAAGTCTCCTTCTGCAATTCTGATGGACTGAGAGCAGGGAAATCGTTGAGGAAGGGAAGGAAGAGGAAGGGAGTTGCTTCTCCCTGCTCCTTCCCTGGGGAAAATCTTATTTATTTATTTATTTATTTATTTATTTTGTCTTTTTCGTTTTTATCGGTACCAGGGATGGAACTCACAACTGCCTGCTTGCAAGGCAGGCGCTTATGCCTCTGAGCTAAATCCCCAGCCCTTTTTATATTTATTTATTTATTTATTTTTGTCTCCTGGGGAAAATCTTATAAACTAGGATTGACTGTGGGACCGTCCAGGCCACACTGTCCGTCCTGACTTGCATGAGACTTCTGTCTGTACTGAAAAGCGCTGCTTCTTCTTGGCAAGAGGCGTAGGAGAGAGGGCCCTGTGCTCCGAGGGCCCCGGGCTTGCAGTCCTGAAACTCAGAGTTGATCTTTGAATTTTTATTTGGTAGGTGGAGTCTAACAGGACAGCAAAACACGTGCCCAGTGCTTGGAGCCTCGCCTCCCCCTACATCTTTATTTATTTAGGCCACCACCTTCTTTCTCCTGGGCAGGTTCTCACTGTTTTGGGGGTTATTTATTTTGGGGGCTTTTCATTTTTGTGGTGCTGGGGATCAAACCCAGGCCCCAAGGTATGCTATGCAAGCGCTGTAGCACTGAGCTACACATGTCTTCAGCCTTTGGGTCACAGTTGTGTGCTCCCTCTTAGCTCCAGCACCCCAGGAAGCACCCCATCTCCTGCCTCCTGCCCCATCCATGACCCTTGTTTCCCTGCTTTCCTGGCAGGGGCCTGCATGCAGCCACAGGAAAGGTCTGATTACAGCACCTGTGCCTGACGGATCTAAGCTACACATGGTAGCAGCCGCTCTGTCCCGGGCTGGCCACACGGTACCAGGGTAGACAAAAACCCTGTTTTGAAAAGAGTGAACCCAGGATCACCTCTGGTCCTAGCATGACCCAGAGATGAAGCAGCAGTCCTCTCGGGATACATGTAAGTCCCTAAAGGGCTGTCTGCCTCGGAGTGGGGCACCGCAGCCCTGGGAAGAAGAGACTCCTGACTCTGCTTCCCCAGGGGCCATCCCTGCCCTGGGCACAGCGGGTCAGCCTGGCCCTGGCAGGAAGTGATGCCCAGCAGCTGGGAGCTGTGTGTGCACCCCAAGTCATCCCAGATGTGGGTCTCCTGGTCAGCTAGGAGGGGATCTGCCCTTACCCCCTGGTATCCCGATGCTGGAAGGAATAGGACGTGAAAGAAAACTCGCCCAGCTACTTACTCACTGTGACAGAGGTGCCAGGGTAAGGTAAGTATTAACCTCAGTGAAGCCAGGATGTGGGCCCATGGGACTCTGCGTTATCCTTGCAACTTTCCTGTCATTTAAAAGTTTTTAAGGGCCAAGGTCATAGCTCAGTGGCACAGTGCTGGCCTGGCAAGTGTGAGGTCCTGAATTCCATTCCTGGTACCAAAAAAAAAAAGAAGAAGTTTAGGAAAACATCTCATAGCAGAGAGAGAACGTAGGAGAGAGGGGAGAAAAATCTTCAAACTCTGGAAGCCCTAAGTACAGTGCACTTTTCCTTGCTGTCTGAGCACGGAGCCTTCACCTTTCCAGGGACTGCAGACAGAGCTTCGGATTCTGATTCTAAAACCCCCTGCCCAAGGTGCAGGGCTGCAGCCTCCCACCAGCCCCAGCTGGAGCTCTCCCTCACCTCTGTCCTCTGGGTCAGGCCTTGAGCTTCTCTGAGTACCATTTACGTGTCCCGGTGTCTCCTGGAGACCAACCCCAGAAGGGAAGCCATGGCTTCAAAAATCCTGGGGTGGACCTAACACAAAAAGCAAGTGATGGATCAAGACAATATTGCTTTCATCAACTGGGCACCCACATCTCAGATTGGACCCAGGCTAGGAGGCTGCTGCCTGATCCTCCCGAGAGAGACAACCAGGGTCTTGTGGCAGCTCTACCTAGGCTTCAAAGGGTCCCTTTCTTTTTTCTTTTCTTTTTTCTGTGCTTCTGTTTGTATAATTACTGTATTTCCTAGGTGAAGCTGGAATAGAAGTAAGATTTTTGTCTTCCTCTTCCTAAAAAGAATGTGCCTTGTCATCCTCCAGTCCTTTGGTCTATCTGCTGATTCCCAGAGCTCTGCATGAACTGTTTACTCTTCTCTGTAGGAGTGAATGTTTGACCCTGGCCCCCAACAACAACAGGTTGTAAAGGAGAGGCACCTGGGGAGTTGGTTAGACTTTTTCTTCCCTAAGGGCAAGGAGTAAGAATGAAGGGGCTCTGTCTTCAGGAAAAGCTTCCTTGGAAGGAGGCCCTTCTGGAAAGAACCCCAGGAGGCAGGGCGTATCTCGGACATGCTAGGCAGAGAAGGGGGGCTCTCTGTCCTGAGGCTGAACTGCAGAATGAAGGAGAAGAACAGAGGGTGGTGTGCAAGTCTAGCTCGAAAAGTTTTCTTAAAAACACCCCAATTTCTTGTCTGCACATTTCTGAGGAGTGTGAAAAAAATGGAGGAAGTTACCTCTAGTGGTTTTGTGGGTTTTAAAGTATGACATACAGGATATTGAGTGTTAACCCTTGTTTATCTGGAAGTGTCCCACATACGAGAGATCAAACAGTGCAGCGATTCTTTGAAATATGGGGAAACATGCTTCTAACTGAATACCACAGACACATAAAAATATTCACATAATAATAAAGTTATATGGCCCTACTAGGGTTTTTGCATAACTATATAAAAAATGTGTTCTAAATCTGTCAGGAATGTTACATTACAGCTTTATAAGATTTTTTTTTAAATTTCTTTAGCGCCTATTGTATGCTTACGTTGGAGAAAGCTTGGTCGAATTAATGAGTGTTGTTCCCTTTGACAAACAGCCAACCATGTGTGAGAGTCTGGCTGCTTTTTATAACTGTCTGATGCTTCGTTAGTTCATCTAGCATTATAAAATTAATTCAGTGTTTATTAACATGGGTTTCTTAAGTCAATAACCCAGGGTATTTGTTTAGACCCACAGCCTGTTCAATATGAAATGGCGTGCTGTGGATGAATTAAAAAGTTTGAATTGTCCAGCGAAAATAGGATCTTGAAAATAATATTTTTGTAGGGTGTCCTGAGAATATTGCCAGAGAGGGCAGCTTGTGGTGGGGATGGGGGATGGGGTTGGGGGATCAGACCCTCCTCTGCCCCAGCTTTGACCAGACACAAGTCCCCAGTGTTCACATGCGGCTCCACCTGGAAGTCTGGTTCAGAATTTCCCTGTGACCCTGGCCCTGGCGGAAGGGAGGTTTGCGCTTTGTTTAGTATAACAAGAGCCTGAGACTTCCCGGGCAGTCAGACAGACGTGCTCACCAAAAACCCCAGACAGTTTCCCTTAGACTGAAGTCTTATCGGGGAAACCTCATTTGCCTCTAATTAAGGAGAGGTTGGGAGGGGAGGAAAGAACAGCCCAGAGGCTGACTCCAGCGGGTCCAGCTTCGCTGGATCCAGAGTTATTCCGACTGGAACACGTCCAGTACCCCGGAATGAATGAGCACCTGGTGTTCAGCCCAGTGATCGCCCGATTCCCACCGCAGGCTTCATTTAGGAGAAAAGCAGTGAGGAGAGGAGGCTGCTGAGTCCGCTTCTCTGCTCGGTGCAAAGGCTCAGAAGTGACATCACACACCTTGAAGAGCCCGGGATGACTAAGGCAGGGAGAGAAAACGCGGCTGCCTCTGCCTTTAGTTTCAGGGCACATTTATGCAGATGGGGCGGGAGAGCTGGTCCCGCCCTCTTCCTCAGAGGAAGTTTCTCGGTAGTTCACTGACACCTCATCCTGGCAGGGGGTGTAGACTTGGCCCCAGCCATCCTGTCCTCCCTCCAGCACAGCACCACGGTGATTTGTCCTCCTGGTGGAGCGTGTAGGAAGGAGTCGTCGCCCAGTAAATAATGAAGGAGCAAGGGGGCACCTTCAGTAGCGCCGGGATCGGCAGTGGCAGCGTGGACTCCGTGGTGGACAGCCTGCCGCAGCTGCAGCCTGACTACATGCCTGTGTGTTTGTTTGCAGAAGAACCTTATCAAAAGCTAGCGATGGAAACGCTGGAGGAGCTGGACTGGTGCTTGGACCAGCTAGAGACCATCCAGACCTACCGCTCCGTCAGTGAGATGGCTTCCAACAAGGTAAGGCTGGCCATCCGGGGGCCACTGGCTGGTCCTGTGGGCAGCAGCCTGCGTGGGGGGCAGCCCCAGCTGCCTGCCTGCCTGCCCTGAGAGTGTGTTTCTGGCTGTGGCTCGATGTTCCCCGGTGCTGCACTGGCTTGTGTCTGGGTGCCTCAGCCCGTTTAAAATCCCCAGTGAGGTTTGGTGTCTAAAACTCAAGGTATCTAAACTGATACAGCTCAGATGCGTGGAAACTGAAAGGTTTCTGTAAGCTTCCAACTCACTCTACAAATGAAAATCCTGGGTTGTTTTTAACTTTTCTCTTTTTACAGTTATCAGAAAACTTGAGATCTGGACGGGGTGGGGGGTGTACAGCAGGTTCCACTGCAATGAGTTGTTAGGTTAGACATATATTTTAAACAAGGAAATAATTTGACCTGCTTAATACCCATGAGGAAAAAAAAAAAAAAAAAACCAGATTTGCCTTGAAGTTTGATGAATTCCTCTTTCTGAAAAGAAGGACAGTTGGGGATTTTCTACCATTTCTTTTGAGATGTGGGCATGACCTAAGATAAAAAAGTAACAATATACTTTCCAGAGACAGAAAGTTGTGTTTTCTGAAGTTTGCTGATTTTCAAGCTGAAAGCAAGGTCCACCCATACTGCAAAAATAAAAGGTTTTATCTGCAATATCTAGACCAAATTTATGTCTTACAGAACGTTAATTATCTATCATATCATTTGTGTAACACTCAGGCTTGGAGTTCTACTTTATACAAGTTATATAGTGAGAGGTGTTGCCTGCTTGTATTTTTTCCTTAGAGGAAAAAAATGTATATGCAGAGTTATAGAGTTTCATAAATATACATATATGGAAGCTTAGTTTGACAAAGGGAATGAACGACCTTCTACCAGGGGTTGTGAACCTCTGGCATGTGTATTATCTGTTTTTCTTTTAAGATGGAAGGTGTTAATGTACGAGTTGTTTTTTCTAAACTAAAACCTCAGTATTCGGGTTTAATGGCAGGGTTGGCACTTTACCATAAATAAGTGGGTTTGGGGTTGCAGTTTGGACGCTCGTCTGTAAAAAGTTCTCCACCCTCCCCAGAGCACACTTCCAGGCTCTCCGGTCACTCCAGCTGGACACACAATGTGACTGTCTTGTGTCTCTGGGGCTGGAGAAGGATTCGTAGAACACCTGGCTGTAAGCCTGTAGCAGCCTCAGGGCCTGTGAATGTGTGTCCCTCCTCCTTCCCTGGGGTTCAGAGTGTCAGCTCTGAATCCAGGCTCCTGGCTCCTGCTCTAAGGCTCTGGACAGAGGAAGCAGAGATGCTGAAAGGTGGAGGTCTTGGCCCAGGGACCCTTGTCACTCTGGAGCCCTTTGTTTGTGGATAGATAAAAGGGCAAAACTAAGACTCTTTGTGAGATTTTAGTTCAGAGCTCGTTAGTGGGGTGGAAATATGAAAAGAATACCTTGAAGTTTAAATATCATTGACTGATTTGGCTGAAACTCTCAGCTGATGGCTGACTTCAGGGACTTTCCAGGCTGGTGTAAAACTCAACTAGCTCCTTCCCCTCAGGGTGCCTCAACTGTGTAACTTCTCCAAATCACACCAGGCCTGCACCCTCGGGTGAGGAGAAGGACTTTCACACTTGCTTGGCCTCCCAGAGAGCATTAGCAGGTACTCTGGGCCCTCAGAGCTGATGCCTGATGCCTGGGTGACACCTAGATCCAATATTTGGGGATTGTTTTTCAGTAGGTTTTACCTCTGTGGACACTGTGGCGGTATGGGTGGTGCTGATGGTGTCACCAAGCCAAAGCAAGTACTCACCTGCAGAAGGAGGAAAAGAAGATTCCCAGAGAATATACGAGTTGCAATTCCTTTTTCGCTCTGAGTGTTGGAAGTGTGGTGCTCTGGCCACTTTTGCGTCTGGGATGCTGACGTGGGATGTGGTCTTATCTGAAACTGTTTCATGTTCAGCATCATAGCCGATGAGGCTGTGACCCCTGGCTCTGTGTGGGGCCGAGTGAGAATCTCCCATCCCTCCAGCTCCTGTTTCTCCGTGATGGAGCGGTGGGCAGGAAGCATGAAAGCTACAGGGAGCTCGTCCCGCTCCCCCCAGAAAGGGTGGCCCCTGGTGCTGTGGCCTCACCTACTTCCAAAGTCTGAGGCTGAAACGTTGTAAGGCAAAGCAGTTACCCCAGTGGAGGAGGGGCGCCCACCTGACAGCTGACGTCAATTTCAACTCTTAGGAAAAAAGAGCTCTCTGTTTACTACACTCTCCACTTTTCATCTTAACTGTTCAGACAATTGCTCCCGGTAGAGTTAAGCACAGTGTAAACTGTGGCTCGAAGGATATAATGCAATAGAGAAGATACTGCTGTTACCAGAAAGCAATTTGATCGATACTCATTTTAGGGGTGACTGCGTTACCCGTGATGAGAATAACCCACATTCCACTTTAAATGTTGTCTAAATGGTTTGAGGCCCCCATCCAAGCTGCTGTTTGAGAAGTCACCCTCTCAGCAAGAAAGAGTCGCAGAGCAAAAAATGAGTGCGAGGCTGTTTTCTAGAGGGAGAAGGAGAAAGGTGTGAGCTCGGATTTGGGGAACTGCGGTTCCAAGTATGCTGGTCACCTCTGACTTGGGCTGATTTACTTCACTGGCTCAGTGCCCAACCCATATAACAGGGATAAAAGCAGTACCCACCCCATGGGGTAGATGCTGAGTGGATGGAGATAATGAACTTACAGTACTTAGTGAGGCACCCCATGAACCCCATGAAGCATGAGTTCAGTCAATGGTCACTTATTATCCGCATCTACAAGTTTTGCAAAAAAGAAAAAACAATACCCAAAAATCCTCCATGTCCCTACTCCTGTCTCAGCTAAGTGACTGCCGCATTTTGTTGCTAATGCCAGATATAAGAGGGTCCATGTGGAGAGCCAGCGTCACACATTGCGGTACACGTAGGTGACCTGGAGCCAGTCCACATGCAAATGGTGGGGAGTTGTTTTTGAGTCTGGTGGGGGAAAAGCAAGTGGGGGTTCCTGCTCACTTTATCTGGGTAGAGCTGGGCTTTGCCTCTATTTTTTTTGTTTACTGGATTGTTTCCCTTAACTCTTAAGGAGTCTGAATGAAATAGAGTAGTTCAAAGATTGTAAATTTTTTTGAGATAGGATTTTGCTATGTAGCCCAGGCTGGCCTGGAACTCATGGCCACCATCCTGTGTCAGCCTCTCTAGTCCTGGGGTTAGAGACGTCTGGCCTCAAAGATTATAATTACCTTTCCCAAGTGGACTTCAGAGCCCAGGGAATTGAAGAACTGTTTCTGTAACTTACAAAAAAGGCATAGTTTTCTTGAGCCCTCAATGCTGGCTCCAGGCCAAACAGAATTGCAAAATTTGAGAGAAAGTTGCAGCCAGGTAGATTCATGCTACAGATCATTTTCTCCAAAATGTGGCAAGAAGAGGAGGAAGGTCAGGGAGAGTTTTACGAGGCAATGATATTGTCTTGCTCGTTGAAAGGGGTGTCTGGGAGCCTTCGGCCAGCAGCCTGCCGCGCGTCGGACTTGTCAGAGGGCTCCGCTGAGCGGCAGATCCTCACTGGTTCATTTCTGTGTTTCAACTTTCAACACCTCCTGAATTAGAACTGTCTTAACTTGAGCAAAAGGCACCGGAGCGTGGATGGCTCCGTGGCAAAACAGCCCGATGTTTTGAAAACAGGATGCTTTGGCTCTGCAGTATAAAAAAGAGGAACGGAAAGAGAAGCAATGTAGAGAGGAAGAGAGCAAACAGCCCCAGGAGGATCCCCGGCCAGCGGGCCCGAACAGTGACCTATCCCCCTGACCTTCACTGTGGCTCAGTTCCTGACCTCCTGTCGCCAAAGCCGACCGACGTCATTGTGGGAGGATAGCAGGAATGGTGCAGCTGCTGTGAGGGTGACTAGAATTTCCTGTCCCCTTCCTGACAGAGGCAGTCAGAAAGGAAAGGCCAGGGTTGCAGCAGCCCGGGACAGCTCCAGGGAGGCATAGCTGGACTGACGGACAGGGAAAGGGAGGAGCTCTGCCTTTCTGCAGAAGTGCAGCTCCCCTCCCGGGACTTTTGGGTGGGAAAAAAGTGTCTAAAGTGTCACAGGTACTCAGCACATAGGCAGTTTGTCCAAAGAAGCACACACTGATAGCTCATAAGGAGTGACGTTCATCGCCTGTCCCTATCCTGGCTCCCCCCCAGATGCCCTCCTCTGAACTTCTCCTTCTCTCCCAGCTGTGCCCTGGGACCATTTGATGTCCAGGGTGAAGATCTGAGCCTACTTGGTGACAGTCAGTGTGCTGTTCTCACCATTTGCTTTAGAGCGAAGCTCCAGGACTTGGCCCTTTGGAAAAAGTTTGGGAAACCTGCGAGCCTTTCCTAAGTTCTGCTGAAATCAGCCCCCAGGCACTGTGTCTGGGGAAGTCAGCTCTCCTGGCTGCACAGGTTTTGTCTTCCAGTTTTTCAAGAGCAGCTGGCACAGAGGAAGATCGTTGCCTGAGCTCTCAGAGGAGACAGAAGAGAGTCCCACAGTCCCCCCAGCCCAGCCTGGAGCCACTTGGAAACCAGGCTGCGTGACTCGGGCGGGCGATTGAGATGGGTGGATCGTGCAGGGTGGGGAGAGCTGATTTCTGTACAGCAGGACTGTCACGAGCTAAGGGCTGCACTGGGTGCAGTGAAAGCCATTGGAGACAGATCTTCTGGCTGACAGATTCGTCTTTGCTCTCTCTCGCCAGCTGATGTGGGCAGCCGACCAATAGTTGGAAGGCACTGATGCCACATTGGCCTAAAAGCCCATGGTAGTGATTAGAGCAGCACCGTCCTCAGCAACCTTAGCACCAGAAGGGTCCCTTTCCTGGACTCCGTGCTTCAGCGAGCCTTGGCCTTGTCTTCCTCCACCTGCCCACTGGCCCGAGAGGTGAGTGGGTCAGGCGGAGGGGCCTCCTGCACACGCCTCGAGGCCACACTGTGCAACTGCTAGACCCTAATAGCCATTGCCCACATGACCTTAAACCCCCTCGCCGGGCCTGTGTTGACCTCGTCCCCTGAATGTGCTGTGGGAAGAAACATTCTCCAGACAAGAGGAGGCAGGAGGTGGTCACGTGGTGGGGGAGAGAGTGAAGCAGGAGGAGCTTGGACCCACAAGGTAGCAGAGGCTGCACGCAGGCTCCACATAAGACACCTGCTGCTAGGTACGGGAGAGAGAGGCTGGGGTACAGGAGCAAGGCCCCCAGCGCTACCTCATCCAAGGTGCTGACCAAGCCTAACTTCAGTCAATCCCATGCTGTGACTCCAAACAGGAGATGGCATCACTTGTGTCTTTATATACTCAGGCTTACACATACAGCCTCACACGTGTGTGAGGTGACCTTGAATTGGGGGCAAAATAGAGTAAAAATCAGCTCCGGTGGCTGGGTGGGCATTCATGCACTTTTGATGCAATTTGTCTCTCTTTGCAGCTGAGATGTATATACAGTGAAGTATGGAGGTAGCAAATAAAACAACAACAACAACAAACATATATCAACAACAAATATATACATACACACACACACACACATATATATATACATATGCGAATGAGCCTCGAGTTTGAGTTCTTGCTGTGCCTTTATTTGCAAATGTTAGTAAGAATGATTAAATATTTGATTGTTTACACTTTCTTATTGATCATCTTGATGGCCTCTTTCAGGTCTTATGTTTATTGATAGAATAATAATAGTAAAGAAGGACACTGCTGGGATGGGTGCAGACTCTGTATGGGCCTCGTACTAAGCTCTTCACCCAGAGTTGCTCACAGCGACACTTTAAAGTAGGCACTGTCGTTATCCCTGTTTTGAAGACCGCTCAAAGGACTAGAAGTGACTTAGCCAAGGTGTAGAAATAAGGGAGCCATGGCTGAGAGTCCTGTGCAACACTTGCTTAGCAACATCATGAGGAAGAAAAGGAGAGAAAGAGAGGGATAGAGACAGACAGGGACAGAGAGTCAGCATTCATATGCAAAGTCATCTGGCTAATCACCAATGACCCCAACAAGATACAAACACATAGAAAGACATTTAGATGTAATTAGCAATTCTTCTAAAGGAGTTGGTGGTGGTTGATGGGACACTGTATTCTTCCAATTCTGGCCACCCTTCTTTCAGTCTGGTTCAAAATTCGAATCCACACCTACCACCATATTTCCAGCCTGTGGGCTGGCTAGTCTTGGCAGGGAAACACAACCTACTGACAGTGATAAGAAGGAAGAATGATTTTAACCAAAGAGCTTTATTGTAGAACACTCACGGAAATGTAAATAACAGTATTGAAAACATCTACTTTTATTTTGTTTAACTTGAGTATTTCCATGTTGGAATTTGGAATGATTTCCTTCCCTAAATTGTGCCTACTTAGCCCAACTCTTTCTGCTAACTCAGTCAAAAATTCCTCAGAGGGCTGATCTCTAAAGACAAATGGGGTTCAAAGAGGGCTGTTACCTTTGTAATTCTGGATAGCTGATAAAGGTTATGTCCTCCACATCTCATAGATAAGTCCTTTGAAGGGGAGCCTCACTTCTCCATGTGAGAAACACAGTTGGATGCTCAGATTGTCAAGTAGAATCTAAAACTCTAGTCTGGAAAGAGTTATGCTGCATCAGTGGCACAAATGTTGGTTTCTATTTTGTTTACTTCCTCCTTTCCTTTTTTTCAGGGGAAGGGGCATTTTTTAGAGCCGATTCCAGTCGAAAAGCCCACCAGGTTCTATGCCATTGTTGACTTAAAAAAAGAGAGGCCAAGGGTTTTGCACAGTTCTGCTGAGGGCTTTCCCCTCTGAGGAACAGTGCTCTTAGCAAGTGGACACAGCTGGGCTGTCGGAACCCAAGGTGCTCTGCACAGACCCCCAGGACACTGTGCCTGGGAAGGAGGTGTCCCATGCACCATCCCTCCACTGAGGCGCTTCCTTGCTCCCTTCCAGGCCCTCTCCAGGGCCTCACCGGCCCCCACGACCTGCCCACATGTACGTGCTGTTCCCCTCAGTTGGTGCCAAACTGCCTGGTCTCCTGGGTATTTTACTGTAACTTCCTTTGTTTGATTTACTTTCAAGTGGCCAAGCACTTCCACAAAGAAAGGACTGTTCAGTTATTTTGAAATGAAGAAGACAGTAAAACTCCTGTGTCTTTTGTTTCTGTTTTGGGGAGTGCCTGATCATCTTTTCCTCCTTGTGGAGTCAATTTTAATGCTATAAACCACGCCATTCTGCGTATGGGTCACAGAATTTTCCCTTCCCCTAATCCCCCTGCGGTCTTAGCATGCATCCCTTTGGAAACCTGAAGCCTTCATTGACTGAAGTTTAGTAAAATTTATTTAAATAAATTCATGTTTATAGCTCAGTTACTTTGGTCTTTTGAAATAGTTGAAATGATTCGAAATTTAAGTAGGTTTGAAGCTGATTATGAAAAACCTTGGTCACATCCCCAGCTTTCTTTTCCCAAATATTTTGCATAATGATACAGCCTTAAGGAATTATAAAAATAATTACAGTGCAGATAGCTAGAAGTAAAAATGATGAAATCAACTCAAAAGTTTCAGTCTTAGGACAATAAATATTGCCCTCCAATATCTGAAAAAAATAAACTTTAAGTATTGGTTTTAGAAGTAAAACAGTAAGAAGAGAAATGGTCACTAAATAAAAATACATTTCTAACTCAACCACACTGGCTATGGAAAAGCCGATCAGACAAGACAAAGTGAAGCGTTTATTTGGCAACTATTAATATTTGTGTCACTGAGGATGGTGAAATTCCATAAATCAAACAAAAGATGAGTATTTTTTCCCTAGCTGATGGTTGTACGTAGCTGCACAGCTGCAAAATCTTACATGCTAAACTCAGGGGGAGCCTTCAGTATTACCACTGGAAGTGATGGTAGGGATAAGAAAAGTGAAGTGTGCATTTTCTCGCTCATAAAATGTAGGGATTAAATATTCAGTGCATTCCAAAGAACTTTGTAAAATCTGAAGCACCGCTCACAGAGAAGCAATTGTATGACGGACGGTGTGAAGGCTGTAGAACTCAGCAGGGTAACTCGTGGGACTGCGGCTCTGAGAGCCAGGTCTGATCATCAATCCACCTTCAGCAAAGCCCGCTGACACTTAGGAGAGGCATGGCTCACTTTCTTGTTAGAATCGGTCGATTTTCAAGCTTCTTATCCTCCGTGTTCCTTTCTTGAGTAAAGCTATCCATGTCGTAAATACTTCAGGTAGAGAGGACAGTTTAAGAATACTTAAAATTTGATGATCAAAATGAGAGAGGAAATAGTTGGAATGAGTTACTTTAAACGTTCCTGCTCTCCTTGGTTTTCTCCACTTTTTATTATTTTATTTTCGGAGTTAAAAAAAAATCGTAAACTATTAGAAAAAATCTCATCATACAAAGGCAACAGAGATTCTTATTTTTAGCATTCATTAAAATGATGCCCTATAGATCACTTTTTCCAGTGTTTTCAGCCCAAAACATGATCCTATCTCTTCATATTCATTTCCATTACTGATATGTAATGTCTATGTGACATTAGCCATGAAAAAGTATACGTTAATAACTTACCCATTTGCAATAATGTTTCCAACGTGTCATCACCATAACTTGAACCTCTTGCTTGTTATTTTCTTAAATTGGGTGAGATCCTCTTACAAATGGCACTCGTGAGTGAAAGGCCAGGAAGATTTCTGAAGCTTTTGTTCCTTGCTTCCTTTCTCACGAACCCTACTGCCAGAGTTTTAGTAGTAAAAATGTCCTGTGGTTTGAGTAAGTGCCCTTAACTTCTTTCTATTTCTCCTTTCCTCTCTCTGAATCTAAAGATGAGACTAGGATTTTTACTGACTGGTATAAAAGTACTCCAGCCTTTGAATTCTTTCTACCATATATCAAGGCCATAAAATCGAGATGGGAATCCAGTCGGACCCTCGCCTAAACCCTGATGGGTTCTGCCCGAAGGCCCAGTGTAAAGTTCTCAAGGCCCCACTGGTTTCTTGATGCTTGAGACATATCACAATCCCCCCAGGCAGCTACTGGTTAAGAAACAATATCAATGTAGTTAATGACTTGTAAGAATTTTAAATCAAGTACATCTCATTTGCAGTGCAGAGACATGCTTTGATGTATTTAGGCAGCTGAAGATGAGTTTTAGTATTTGTTTAGAATTTAGGTCTCTGCTAGGTTCCTCAAATATTTTGCTACAAAATATGTATAGTGGTCCATTAATCTAATTTTTTAAAATGACAAGATGCAGAAAAATCATGAAGATGACTTGGGGAAAGTGGATTGTGTTGGTATAATGCTTAGGAAAGGAAACTATTTCATGCCTGAAAGATCCTTGACATCCTGACACCTCATTTCTAGTCACTATTTATATTGTAAAATAGGAAAAAAAAAAAAAAAAAGCAAAATGTCTCAGCAAGTACTCTCGGAAATGAGAAGAAAAGTCCTAATTCTTGAATAAGCAAGTTTGGTGTTTTGGCTGTTGGAATAAGATATACAAGATTTGAGTTTAAAAAGCTTAAATATTTGAAAGCAGATTCCACTTGGAGGAAAAAAAGAGCACGTAAGAGCCAGAATAATTATTCTAGGGTAAGAGGAAGAGACACAAGGAAAGCTCACAGCCTAAAATTTAGCAGTTCCTATTGGTCGCAGAGTGGCCTTTCACCTTCCTCTCACCCTCATGTCAGAATCCTACTGAAAACAAAGGTTTAAAGCTCAGAGTTCTATCACTTGAGAATGAAGAAATATAGATCTTTATATCACTTTTGTAATTTCATTGCCTAGAAAGCTTTCCCTTGACCCAGACATGTAGTTGGCCCCAATCTATGAACTTTCTTGTTGTGCGCCTTCTTTCTTGGCTTTCTGTTTTGAAATTCTTTCTTCTGTAGCCTTATCAGATTTTTACTGCCCATCCTCTTACCCATTTTATCAGGAGACATCACGGCTAGCATTTTAGTTATCTGGGATAGTCCCTTTGTCTGCTCTAGAGTACAAGCTCTCAAGAACTGACATCATGTCTCGAAATGTTCAGACTTGGATAGTACCAGGCTACAAGCCTCAATACATCAGAGCTCAGTTCCTGCCTCACTGTAAGGAAGGCCATGAGCAGCAAAGCAAAGCTTTTGTCTGTTAGTAACAGTTGATTTTTTTGTGTGTGTCAGAACTCGAACTCCAGACCTTGCACTGCAGTTGATTTTTGATGTATTTTATTTTAGAAAATCATGCAATTCTAACTAGGAGTTTGCTGGTGTAGACAGGTTTGGTAGATCGCCCTGCTTCCACCTCTTACTGGGACAGGCAGTGGGAATAACACCCACCCACCTCCCTCCCCCAGCAGCACAGTGCAGTGCTGAAGATGAAAATCCTTTTAGCACTTCCAAAAAGTTTCACATTTGGAGCACGTTAGCCTATCGAGCAGGGATGTACCAGTTCCTTTTGATTAGGAGAAGTTAGAGACATCCAGCAGGGCACGCATGAGATGGGTCACAGCTCCAGATATCCCACTCGTAGACCACGGTGGAACCACCCAGCCAGGTGCCACCCATTTACCCAGCTGGAAGGGTGCAGGGCCCTCCACGTCCGGCCTCCCCGCCTGCCCTGGCTCCCTCCTGTGACTGAATCAGATGATTGAGATACATCTGTGTTGACTGACGCAGCGTGCATGTTTGCCGGTGAGCTGCCAACGGATTTTCCCTGCTGTGTTTTAACACTTGGTATCCGGTTGCACAAAGTCGATTTGCATGTTTCTTACATATTACCTGGGTGCTTCCTTGAGGATATCTCTAGATCTACCTGTATTATTATTTTTTAAATTTAAGAGTCACCATCATTTAAATTCAGAGAATTTATTTTCACTGGACTTAGTTCAAAGTCCTACTGTACTCATAGTTCTCTTTGGAGTATTAAAACTCTTAAGGTGATTGTCCAATGCGTTATATGTCTTAGATAGTAAAAGTCACCAACTGGAAGAAGCTACGTACTGATTTTTTAAAGAAGGGTTTTGAGGACCCTTAATAAGCACTTTGTTAAAATCAACACTTTTGCCAAAAATAAAAACATAAACCAATGGGCAGGGTAAAGTCTCTCTGTAAAAAAGAATAAGTATGTTGCATTTAAGAGAGTAAAATACCAGCTCTTTTATGATACATAGATATTCAGGAGAGATTTTTTTTTTTTTTTTTCTGTTTCGGTCACTGCTTTTCCAATCTAAGTGTGTGAACCAGACTTCATTTCCCAGAAAACTCCCAATCTGCCTGCAGCGACCTTGGTGGCAAGGAAATGCTGACTTCAAGGTCCATTTCCTCATTTACAGCTCGTTTGCTCTCACAGCTCCCTGTGGAACCAGGGCAGTCTATGTCCATGGACGTTGGCCTGTGTTCTTGTGGACACTCACCATGTGTGGATCTCATTAGATCCCATGGGCAGAAGCAAAACCAATATTCAAGGCAGAGAGCTGCACCGGCTGTGCTGGTGCAGGCCTGGATTCCCAGCTCTCTAGGAGGCTGAGGCAGGAGGATGTCAAGTTCAAACCCTGCCCAGGCAATATGGCCACTTAGCCTGTCTCAAAATAAAACATTAAAAAAAGAAAAAAAAAGGCCAGAGTTGCAACTCAGTGCAAAGCCTTTGCATTCAATCCTTACCACCAACAAAAGAAAAAGAAAGAAAATAATTGTGCAAATCCTTCAGCAAATCTTGAGGCTTATGGTCAAATATTCCTCTCTTTTTCTTGAGGTTCAATGATTTGAAAATTAAAGGTAAAGAGAAATGGCAAGGTAATCACTGTGTCCTTGTTTCCTGTTAACAAAACGTATAATCACAGAATTTGGAAGCTGGATGTCAGCCCTGGCTCCTTCTCATGTTTTTTCAGACCTCAGTTTAGATGTTATCTTTTCGGGGGAATCTCCTCTAATTACTCATCTAAGCAGTTTGCTGGCATAACAATTTATGGGTTTTGTTTTCAGTCGTAAGCGTGGCTTTTACTCATGAGAATATGAACTTAGGAGAGACTTTATATTATCTACCATGGGACTTTATAGTGTGTCTATCATGTTCACATTGTACCCTCAGCTTTGAGATCAGCCCTAGGTACATGGCAGGCAGTTAAATAAGTATCTCTGTGAACACTGCGTGAGGTTCAGAAACTTAATCTAATTTGTCGAGAACCGAATATGTTAGGAGTAGCAAATCCACTAGAACCCAGCAATCCTCTTCTCTGTTGTGCAGCAGAGGTACTTGCTGCACCTAATTCCATGTTTTTTTAATTATTAAGCTGGATGAGAAAGCCCCTATCTGGTTCACAACAATTCCTTGCATTTCTCCCAAAGGGTAGGGATGTGTGTTGATGGGCGGGGATGGTTATGCACCAGGGGATACAGGGCTCTATTCTCCATTGCTAGCTCACTGGGGATGCACCTCTTACCCCACTGCATGTCCAATCCATCCACATCCCTTCCACGGGATGGGATTAATTTCCCCTGCGAAAATCTGACCAAAAACACATCCTTGGTGCAATTCTCCCTATGCCAGGCGATCTGGTTAGCCATGGCCTTGGCCGATACCTAGAGTCCTAAAAATCTCTCGGTTTGAAATAACTGGCTACACCAAGGAGGCAAGCATGGCCAGAGGTCCTGATTCCAGTATTCTTTCCTCATGGTGTGGCCCCAACAGTCACAGCCCCTTTCGGGTTATGGTTTTGATCTGACGCATTTCAGCTCTCCTGGCCATGCTGGTTTTACACTCCTTAGACTGGTGAATAATCTAAATGTCAACCATCAAGCCTGCACTCCTATGAGTAAGCCATGTGTCACATAATCTCTATGACACAGCCCCACATCACACCTGTAGCGACGTACTATGGGAATTCTCTGGTTAATTATTATATAAGCGACTGTCAACATGCAAAGCATTAAAGTGCCAAAGGACCAACGGAAGCCTCCATCCACAAACAAATGCAAGGTGAGAACATTACCATGAGCTCAGATTCTTGTAAAATTCAGAGATGAAATCTCACTTCCGGTCCAAACCTTGTGAAGTAAAGAGTACCCAGAAGGTCTCAAAACACCTGACCAACCTTACAAAGATAATTTCTAGTTTTCCCGCTTTAATGACTGGAAAGCTCGGTCTCTGAGATCTCATTGACCTGGGCTAAGTTACAGACCCAGATGGGTTGAGACTCAGCTGCACCTGTGCCGTAGTGCTGCGATGTGTGGTCAGCCCCAGCATATCTGTCCCCACAACCCGACCATTCATAGCCGCTGTGGCTGCCACGGTCCTAATAAACCTGTACCTTGTGTGGTATGGAGCGTGCAACGCACACATCTATCTACTCTTAGTTACGGTGGGCTATAGTAGGCAAATCAAACTGCAGAGCAAGCTTCACAGTCTCTGTTCACAGAATAAAGTTTTGTGAGGTTGCTGTTTTCATTGTTTATGATTTACAGGTCTGTTCAAACCACCAACCTGTGACAGATTCTGCTCCGTTTGCATGCATGTACATCTAGCATGGAGGTTACCAAAACACTAAAGCAGGGAAGAGAGGGCTTTCGGGAAAGGAAAGGACAGGCTGGTGTAGCCTATGAATTTCATTTATGTGTACGAAAGGCCTCAGATTTGACCTTGAAAATTGCTGCTGCAGTGGGCCGTCCACGCCCTGAGAAAACACTGACCTGAGGCAATTCTGAAGCCTCCCCCTTGTCTTTTTATTTGTCCTTTTGAAGGAGTATGTGCAAGTCACCACTTAAAATCAATAGAATTAATATTAAACACCCTGTATGCAAATTAATGCAATTAATATTTAAAACCCTGCACGTCACATGTTCCCCTTAAGAGCGTGGAGGGGTACCGTAATTTCAAATACAAGCTAGGGTAGATTTTTGTAAGTGTAAACACATTGGGAATTTTTATTAAGCAGAGTTTAAAGCAGCCCAAGAGATGCTGTAGACTGAAAATGGAAATCAGCTCTTACAAAAAATCATGGCCAATATTTATAGGTTATGAAAACTAAAGTAAGTCTATGTGGGCGAAGGTTTCCTGTTTGTGCAATTGATTGTAGAACAGATGCAAAGGTCCTGAAGCACAGGTCTAAGTTCCCACTGGTCAGGAGAGGACTCTGGGCTCCACGGCACATGGGTCAGGTGTGATTCTGGAGGCAGAAAGTTCTGGGAGTATCATGCATGCCCTGCAGCCTGGGGCTCACTCTGAAGCCTGCTGTGAACGTTGGCCATTAGATCTACACAGAAACCACGGAGAAGGCGCGGATGGAGGACAGAAGCGTGATGAAGGATGTGCTTTGATTGTTTGATTTTTCTCAGTTGCTGCCATGACATCGGCCACCGCTTGAAAGGGCCCCTGTTGTATTTACCATGCCCCTCTCGAACTCTGCCAAAATACCGCCTTTTGCACTTTCTGTTAACAGACGACTTAACAGGAAGTAGTGATGTCAGCAAGATTGTCTGGTCAGGGGCCAGGAGCTGATGCGGACCTTGAGCTTCTCAGAATGAAAAGCTTTTGTTGAAACAAGTCTGAAATTTTAATTATCTAAAAATACTATGTAATGCCTCTAAACTTGACACATTCTGATGAGTGTAGATCTTTGAATCTCTCTGGATTTTTTTTTTCTTTTTTGTCTTTTTGAGACACGGTTTTATTGTGCAGTTCAGGCTTGTTTTGCAGCCCGAATGGCCTCATAGCCCAAACTGACCTCAAACTTACAGCAATTCTCCTGCCTCAGCCTCCCAAGTGTTGGGATTACAGGCATGCACCACCACATCTGGCTTGATCTTTGAATAATTGGATGTGTAATATCTGTAACATACTTACACTAAAATTTTTTTTTGCTGAGCATGGCAACACAGCCCTGCAATCCCAGCACTATGAGAGGCTGAGGCAGGAGGATCACAAGTTAGAGTCTGGTCTGGGAAGTTTAATAACCTCGTGAGTCTCTATCTCAAGATGTGTAAAAAATGGGCTGTAGATGTATCTCAGTGTGATCTCCAGTAATGAAAAAAAATTAATTTGAATTTTGAATCTAACTGAGTGTCATGATTTTTCACTTGCTAAGTCTGACGACCCTACTTATGTGGAAATTCTATATATTTTGCTTTCTCTATATTATATGTTGTGAAGTATGTAGAATACATACAATATGTGATACATAATACGAAGTATAGAATATGTAAATGTAATGAATATTAGACAGTTTGTCAAGTATGAGGTGCAGCAAATGTATGAGGCTTTACACAGTTTCTGCTAGGTGTCATTGGCTGTTCAGTTGGGTCACTGCCACTACTTCCAGAGTTCCAGAAGCACTAGGTTGCGGAGCTTTGCTATCAACATTCTTATGGGAATTGCGATGGCCAAAAAAACTCCTATTTTAGGGTTCTGCTAATGTGTGTATGTTTCTTCTTGAAATGATCTCAGAAGTTCTAAGAAAAATGGGTAGTAAAGGAAAGAGAGAGAGAAAGAAAGAAAGAAAGAAAGAAAGAAAGAAAGAAAGAGGGAGCTAAAGATTTTGAGCATTAATCAGGACCTAATCTCAAGATGGAGAGCAGTTGTCTTCAGTTTTTTAATTGTTCCCAGTTCTCTGAACTAAGAGCCTGCAGATCTGTTCCAAGTATGCTTTGCATACCTCCCTTGAGCAAATGCCCATCCTCTACCCAGTAAGTAGGATTCATTCCACCTTCATCTCACCATGAATGCCAATATTTTACTGCAGAAAGATGGTAAAGATACTCATGTTGCTTTTCATTATTTATTGTGGTCACTGCATCGCTGGGCAGTTGTGAAGAGCAGCCTCTCAGCAATGATGGGCATGAAAGAGTTTCCTTCCGGGCTGGCCAGTGGGTGCTGTCTGGCCACGCCCCTGGTGTTTGCCGGAGCTCCGGCTCCTTTTGGACCCCCAGGTCCTGGCTGAGTCCCTGTTAGCCAGCGATGGCATGGCCTTTACTCCTTTTTTACCTGGCTGCCTACCTATTTTACCTGCCCTTCAAACAAGGGAAAGCTGTCGTTACGACAAAACTTAGAGGGAAGGCAGAAAGGAGGGAAGAGATGAGATACCCAGTATCGGATAACCCGACTTGCTTGGCATTTCGAGTTTCATTAAAGGTTTTGGAGAAAGTGTACTGTCTCCGTGTTCCATATTTCTTTAAATTCTTTTGTTTTCATTGTGGTACTGGGGACCAAACCTAGGGCTACTCTACCCTGAGCTGCATTACCCTACTTTTGTCTACTTTTTCTGAGGCAGAGTCTTCCTAATCATCTCCAAGACCTTACTTAGGTCTTCTATATTTTAAGTCAAATTTGCAAAAGAAAGTGCAGGCTTTTATGATTTAAAGTCCATTTCTTTAGACTTCATGTCGTCCCGTGAAAGATACAATTTTTTTAAAATCATACGAGACCTCAGAAATTAGCCATTGGGCAGCTAAAGAAACTGAACCCATAGCTGAAGTACAGAGGTGTCAGGGAGTTCATCTGGCTCAGGGAGCAGCAGAGTGGAGAGAGAGACAAGTTCTGCTTGCAACCCTTTCTCAGGACCTGCACCACCAGTTTCAACCTATTTCTGCCACTACCAGCGTTTTGTGATTTGGGGGTAATTTTCAACCCATTTGCTTTCCTGCTGCCAGGGAATTCTTACAAAGTCATGACTAACAAAGTATAAATTGTGAGTCAAAAGTTAGTCCCTAATAAAGTCATTGTGACTTTAATGATTTCGGCAGTTGTTTCTCACTGCAAAAACAGGAAGATCCCACACAATGAGGCGCCTGCCTCACAGCTGGGCTCCTACGTAGACGGGCCACCCACAGGAGTCACCACCAGGCTGTCTTCCTCTCTTTGGCACCTTCTTCCCGGTCCTTACAGTCTTCTCCTCCCGACTTCAAGAGGTTATCAATGAGAGGGCACTGCCTGCCGTGTTAGCTAGTCTAGGATAGGCTGCGTCTGATCACTTTGGATTCGCCCTGGCTCTTCTGTGGGTTTGATACTGGACCCTTATATTATCTGCCCCCCCCCCACCAACTGCTTAGTCCATAGAAATACAAAAGCACCAAATTCCAGATTTGTAAAGATCCGTGCCTAATTATCAGGACAAGCGCAGCTTCTCTGTGGATCTTCCTACAGCCTTTAACTAGTGCTCTGAAGAGAAGCCTAGAAAGTTATACTGTTCTGACCCTTCAGAGAAATTGGCTCAGGAGCCACAAATTTCCATGGACAGCCTGAAACTAAAGAAAAAACGGAGCATCAAATAGGGTGGTCCTGCCAAGTGTAACTGATTTTCAGCTTACTGTATCTGTTCAGTCATTTCTGACTTGTAAAGGAAGCCTATTTAAAACATCACAGATGACTTTGTAGAAGAGACATATTACAGGTAAATAGTATTCAGTCACTTATAAGAGAAAACGGTACTTTCATCCTTTTGCAAAAACTAAATGTACTTTTTTCAAGCAGCATTTGTAAGTCCAGCACGGGAGGTTTTGGGAGGCACTGGTGGGATTTGGGTCATAAGGGTTCATTCATAAACCTTGCTCATCTGTTTTGAAAAGGAGCTCTGGCTGTGCCTCCGGGACATCGTTTCTAGGTAAGCTCTAACAGGGTTTTCTTGTGAAGACAGATTCTTAAAGAAAAGTAAGATCTGTGTACATCAGACGCTGGAGACCCATTTATTTTTGAAATAGTGAGCTTTTGTTTGTGGCTTTCCTGACTGCATCTGATGGAATAAATATTGTCCAGTCTCTTTCCGTCTCATAACTCTTTGGAACACAGTTTAATCAGGACCTGTCGTAACGTCCTATCTGGACTAAACCCCCTTAACTTGATAAATAGACAAGGAGCCTCCCAAAGTCTCAGACTGTAAAATCCTTCACACTAACCCCTTTCTTCCTTTGCTGGTGACTTATTCCTACCGACAGAAGCATTTCTGACACTGCTCTTTTTCTCAGTACTCTAGAGGTAGGTTTTATTTTCGGAGAAGTATTGGTTACTGGTAAATAATTTCCCCAAACTGGAGGAAGCTGACACAAAGCTTATCATAGAATCATGAAAGGTTAGGGCTGAGAGGCTGAGGCTCTGAGATCATGAGTCACCTTCACTTCTATCACACAGAAGAGGTAAGGTGACCTCACAAGGCCCTCCGAGAAATGGGATGAAAGTTGTGGTTGGTCCATGGTCTCAGAGCTGCTTCTGACTCTCCACGAAAGACCCCATATGGCAGTCAGATGCCACCAGCCCAGGGCTGCATAGCTGGCTCCCCAGCCTTAGCCTCAAACATATGTGGCATGGGTCCCGTTCTTTGATGTGTCTGCTCCCACAGGCCAGCCCTAATGGCTCTGATGGGATGCTACCCCACTCGGAATGTGAAGACACTCCCCGTCTGGGCCACGTCTCCCCCCTCCCCCTATTTTGTACAGAGTCCAACGTGAGTGGGCCCTTCAGAAGTGTTTTTTGATGAGAGCAATGCTTGCCTTAGTCAGTGTGGTTACAAACAGGAGGAAAACCAACAGTTGTTGCTAGGCAACATGGAAAAGGCCGGGTTGGTTGCTGACATTGAGTGACCTCTGTTTGCGTACTTGATCATGCTGGGTGTCCTAGGGTTGTCTGAAGATGACTTTGTTTTCTGGTGGCAATGCCAGGCCCTTGGCAAAAGGGTCCTAGGGAGAATTTGTTTAAGCGTGGGAGTAAGGAAGTAAGGAAGATGGTGTTTACTGGTTAACTACTTAACAGGAGAGCGACCCCATCTGGAGAAGAGAGGAGAGGAGAGTGGTCTGACCCTGCAGCCTCTGTCTCCATGCTGGGACTGTTTGACATCTCTCATTGGGTCCTCCCACAGTAGGAACCCTAGAATGAAAAGAAAGAGGAAATTACTGCTTCTTCTACTCTGGTTCAATTTCTACCTGTCCCTGGCTTCTCTGCTTAAACTCTGATATGGCTGACAGAACTGTCCCCACCCCTGCCAACTGGAAACTATTGTAGTTTAAGGCACTCCTGTGCCTTAAAAGGTTTGTGTCTGCTAGAATGACAGCTGTTTTAGTGCAAAGAGTTTTGTTGGCTCATTTATGGTCTAAATGCTGTGTCTCCATTGTTTGGCCTGCCCATTTTAGGCATTCAACAAATGTCTGTTGAATACATGATAAATGTCACTATCACAATGGTACAAAAGTGACTCCAAAATACCCCTAAGAATTTCAGTGATAATGAAAGAAAGAGAATGAGAAAAGGAATTGTTTGATTATCTTTGGCTAAGACTGGTGCACACAGAAAAAAATTACAGGACAAATCATCTATCTTTATGCTTAATATGGGATTTTTTTCCAGTGGTCCAAGAGAAGCTTTGTGTCTTTGCTAAAATTCAGCAGATAGTCAGAGCATATAAACCTACTTTTCTGTTCTGAGTCTTCAGTGAAAGTGAGGCGGAAAGGTGGTTGGAATAAAGCATTTTGATTGTAAAGAAAATGATTAGCATGAGATTTGGCAAGAGGCTCAATGGCACAGATGTGCGGTGAGTAACCCTGGCTGACATGATTGACAGAGATGCCTGGCTGTGGGAAAACACACATGTACATGAGTGGGGTTCCCTAGAAAGAAGGCAATGGGGCCTTTGTGAGGACCATGCAGAATACAGGGAGTCCACAAACAGCAGTGCTGGTTTGCATTGGCTTTGCCTGGAAAGACCAGGTTTCTGGGTGCAGGAGGTGGACAGCCCAGGGCTGGGATACCCGGATGGATGCGGGATGCCCATTGGAAAGGGACGCCTCAGGAAAGTCAGCCAATCCCATGTGAAGGCCCTTCTGTTCCCAGGCAGTGCTGGGGGAGTAGAGGGGAGGGAGCGGTGAGCCAGGCAGGGAATCCCACTGCAGGGGCATTCACAGATTGTCTTTTTTGCCGGAGCTGCAGTGCTGGTGAGGAGAAAAGAGCAACAGCTGCAGGAAAGGAGTGACCTTCTCAGCCTGTGCTAGGTTGTGAGAGTGAAATAAAACCAGATTTAACTCCTGAATACTTCTCACATGAAGGAGAGATACAACACTAAAATACCACCTGGACACTGCCGCCCATAACCCACCACAGCATTCACCGTTCATTCAGCACCTTGTGTTTTCTGACACAAGATCCCAAGCTTAAATGAGTTTGATCCATTTGTCCAGTGCAGCCTTAATGTGCATATTCATGAGTTAATGCATATTAGGAGCACAGCAAATTGCACACCGCCAATGAGCTGCTTTATGAAACATTAACCCCACCCGCATCCATTCCATTGTAAAAGAAGGCTAAATATGGTGGGCAAATAACCCTCCCAGAAAGCCACTGTTAAAATAAAAATGTACTGGAAGCCTCCCTCTCCTGAAAACAGCTTCAGTGCTAACCTTTGTCACTTTTTAAAAAAACGTCCACAAAGGGAACTGATCCGAAGCACCCTCACTCTGACAGAATTGCAGTGGTTGGGCAGTCCATGCATCTGCAGAGACCAAGCCTGCAGGGAGGGAGAGGGTTAACAAGTACCTGCCGGGAGGGGGAAGGGCAGCACTTCAAATTTCCTTAAATATTCATGGGGCTTCCTCCATCTCAGTCTTCTCCTTTTTAAAAGATGGCTGTGTTTCCCCTGCTGGACGCAGCATTGCTGCTCTCTGCAGAGGCTGGCGGAGTAGGACTAACCTGGGCAGGAAGCCCGGGGGGCCACTAGGGCTGTTCATCATTGGTGAGAGCTTGGAGGCAGCGGCTGGGCGCATTTGGAAGGCTCAGCGCTCCTCCTGCACAACCTGATCTCATATCTCACTCTCCTGCTCTGCCAGGAGACCAGCGGAGCTCAGGCTGCTGGCTGCATGGAGGGAGCGCGACGAAGCCTTTGTTTCCATTAGGAAATGCCATCGATTATGGAGGCTTTATCTTTGCTAAGTCTTGGTTATTTCACCACTGAATCTGCCGGGCTTCCCTGACTATTTTGGGATCCCTCTCTCCAAACTGAATTCTTTCAAAGGAATTTGTGGATTGTGGCTGAGAAAGCCTCCAAAATGCCCGAGGCAAACTATTTGTTATCTGTCTCTTGGGGTTACATCAAGGTGGGTGCCTTTGATTGCGTTCTGTGTGTGTCTGATGGCATGTGAGCTTTATTTTCTGTGAAGTGGGAGACATGGATAATGATTTAATTTGTGCGTTCCTTTAGCTCTCTGGGGTTCTTATTGCGAATAAAAGCATGCTGTATTCCATTGTATTAAAGTGTCCTGGGAAGGGTTTGAATCCTGTTCTCATGCAACTCATGGTTTTTTAAAGGATGACTTTTTTTTTTCCTTTTTCCTTTAACTTTTCACTGCATCACTGTCACTGAAAAGCTTATCAATCCAAATTGAAGTTCAAAGTCAAGGACCAATAACTGTGTTTTTGCAATAGCTACATTTTTCAAGTAAAATGATTCTTAAATTCCTTTTCCTGTCTTTGCATCTTCAAAAGAAATCAAGTGTCAATTCTAAAGAAGTTTAAGGAAATGTTTCATCAAATGATGTTGGAATAGCATCAAATTAAGGGCATGGTATGTTCTGTGGCACCCATATCATCTATCTGATGCTATCTGCTTCTCCAATCTCCTGATTCCTAGAAAGTAAAGTTGGAAGCATCAAAAGAGATCATTTTTTCTGTTTTTAAAGATGGCTAATTCTTTTTTTTTTTTTTTTTCCATAAACAGTTCAAAAGAATGCTGAACCGGGAGCTGACACATCTCTCAGAGATGAGCCGGTCTGGGAACCAGGTGTCTGAATACATTTCGAATACTTTCTTAGGTAAGATATTAACTGGGCAAAAGCTATCAAATATCTGAGCTTTTTCAAGGTGAAATTCCTGGACACCTTGAAGGGCATCCCACATGAGTTTGGGCCATAGCAAGGCACAGCTATTTAAAATAAGAACTGAAAGTAATCTTTGAGAGAAAAAGCAAGCAGTAAGATGATGTTTTAGAAACCTATTCAAGGCAGAAGGTTATTATGGGCTAGTTGTATTTATATGACCAGAGGTACTTCACCCACTGCCTTCTCCACCAAGACCTCCAAAACAGTGGGACAGAGCCAGCCACCCCAGGGCTCCTAGCTCCTGTGGCATATTATTTCAGTCTTCCAGTGACCGGGCTTTAGGGAAAAGGTTTCCTGTGGGATATTCTGTAAGAAATATACTAGAGCACCGATGCTAAGGTGACTCCATGAGAATAAGCTTTGGTAGTCATTTACCGATGGCTTTGCTAAGTTATTTCTTAAAGATAAATAGTGGGGGAAGGGAGAATTTTCATGTCTTTAAAAGGTTTGGTCTTCACTAAGCAAAATTATTGTCTTCCGAGTCTAACTAGTTGTATCCTCTGTGCTCACATTGCTAATTCTTAACCCAGGACCCTGAACCAAAGGTTTGCTTGAAGGATCCTCTGCCACTGTCATGAATCTTGCTTGACTCTTAGGGATTTCTAATCTCAGGTTTAAAGGCAACTTGACTGTGTAATGTAATGAACCAAGTGGGACACCTTTAATTGAATAAGACCTAGAGAACCTGCACCTCGGTACTTCCGTGTGGATGAGCAGCATTTAGGTTCCAATTCTGTGAACTGCTAAATTATGCCTGTTTATAAAATTTCACTTTCCAAGGAAATGACCCATTCTTACAGCGGAGACTCACACCCTCTTGTCTTGGCATAGCCCCATATCCTTAAATCAATGGCGTTTGCCTTGACGCGGGGGAAGCACACACCTCTTCTGGTTTGATTCTGAAGAATCAATCCTGTTTCTCCAACACCAAAGTAGTTCCTGCTATCAGCAGATCAATCAGCAAGCTCGCTGTGCAGCCTGGCACGAAGCTCCTGGCGTCCCTAGGCCACCCGCGGTCTCTGACCAGGATCATGGGTGCTTCCCTAATTGATTCTGTAGTCAGCTCAGCACTGCGGTGCCTGCTTTTCCCCAGCTGCAGTTGCAGCAGCCTTTGTCAGAGAACAAAGAAGAGGAGTTTTTCTTGCATCCTATGTCCCAGAAGTGGCTGGCGTCTAGCGGAACAGAAAATGTTCAGCAATGGTCCTTTTCTTCTCCGTACTCCCCCCTCCTTTGTTCCTTTGAGTATAGGAATCTTCCAGGAAGCATTTCACAAGCTGGGGGCTGTCTTAAGAATGTGTGCAGGTTATTGACAACAGTAGAGAAGGATAAAGTCAGTGAGTGCAAAAATTCATTTTGTTTCATTAGAGGTTACATTCTAAAATACCAGTATTTGTCTCTACAGAAGAGCCTGGAAGTCTCTAGGTCCTTCCCTAAGCAACCAGGACCTCGCGTTTGCAGTCTCTTCCGATACCCACTTACCAGAGACAACAAGGGTGCCTTAGTGTTCTAATTAATCTTGGTTGTCCACAGTGGCTATCAAGGAGGAAAGCTGATAAGATAATATAGACTTGCAATCTCCACAGACAGATGTCTACACTTGAGTATTCTGCTTGCAACTAAGGCACCTATCTTAAAGAAGACCCATTCTTTGGCTTCTTCTTCTTATTCTGAAGATTAGATTATGTAGAACAAATTGTTGAGAAAGGCTACTGGAATCCCAGTTCTTGTGCACTCTTGGCATTTGGAGCATGGTGTGCACTTGCGTGTGTGTGTGTGTGTGTGTGTGTGTGTGTGTGTGTGTGTGCTGGAATATATGTGGTAAACCTCACCACATGTGAGAATTTTTTAACTTCTTACACAGATATGGAAAGGAAAACAGCTGTGTAAGAGATCTCCCATTTTACAGATGAAGCAACTGGTGATGTGTTTGTGTTTGGAGTCTAAGATTCTGACGTGCGCCCAGTTTTTAACTTGACTAACACATGCTTGGCAGCCTGGACCCTCTGGGGTGAGCCTCAGGCTTGCAATTTGATAATCTTAATAAACAATTGAATAAATATACATTTTCAAATGGCAGGAATTGGAACTCTTGGCTCTATCTTATGAGCTGCTGAGGCTCTCGGAGGACTGTCCAGGCTTCTATAGGAACTGTCAGATCTCAGAAGGACCATGCTGTCCTCAGGGTGTAAACTCCTCCCATTAAAGGAAAGAAAATTGAGGGCTTGGAGAAGAAAGTAATTGACCGAGGTCACTTGGCCAGTGCATTTCTGAGCTACCGCTAGGACTTAAGTTTCTTGATGTCCAGACTTAGAAACCCTGCCACTTCTAAAGGGGTTCAGAATATATGGAAGAAAATCGTATTTAAAGGCATTTAAGTAATATGCACATCATTTGGCGGGAGGAGAAAAAGGTCTTTAGGCATCAAGAGTGTTGAGTCTAAAATATAAAATACTGATGAACAGTTTCTAGGAACAGGAAAGACTTGGGTCAACCATCCTAGTCAGCAGTTTAAATCAAGATGCTGACCTTAGAGTTTAAGATAAGCGTAAAAGCAGTATTTCAGTAAATCACTGCGGGTTAAAGTGTGTCACCCAGGGAGGAAGGAAATCCCTTAATCCAGGGATCTCTGAAGCTTGTGTTGTTCCCACCTAAAGAGATGGGGTCCAGGTGGCCAGGTGGAAAGGCAGGCATAGACTGCAGACCCATCTGGGCACTTGACAGGTACCGTGGATAGGATGGTGGCTTCCAGGTGGCCGACATGAAAATAAATCAGAGTGTGTAACAGCAGGGTCATAGAGAAAGATGTAATTGGAAAGGACATTTAAAATTTTTTTTACATGCTATATTGCAATTTCAGTAGTATTTTTACAGACAGAAAAAGAAAAGCACCTGAAAATCTGG
Source organism: Cavia porcellus (assembly GCF_034190915.1). Taxonomy (NCBI): domain Eukaryota; kingdom Metazoa; phylum Chordata; class Mammalia; order Rodentia; family Caviidae; genus Cavia; species Cavia porcellus. The sequence goes on along the minus strand of NW_026947484.1, from coordinate 162,388,409 downwards.
AACAGGATTTCCAAGATGTGAGGAAAAGGTTTTGGGAATGTTCCCTTTGACAAGATGCTGGACCTAGCAAGGAGAACAGCACCCTAAGGCATGCCTGAGCAGGGGCCGCCTGTGACTTGCGTTTTGCTGTCTGTGCTGGTTTGCTGTGCACTGGCCCACTGCTCCCGCTGCGTTCTGATGATCCTGTCAGTGTAAATTTGCTAAGGGTTCCTTGTGACTTTGAGCCTGTCGCAGGCCACTTCGTCAGTGTGCTGGCTGAGCGTTTAACAGAGGAAATTCAGAACCTGGAAGCCTACCAGCCACCGTCCAGGGCTTGCACAGGGAGATACAGTCCTGTGTCTGTGAACTGAACTCCAAGCTCAACAATGCATTGAGCTTTAATTAAATGAAGGGGGGAAGCCAGGAGCCCCTTAAAAGATGAGTCTCCCCACAGAGGCACAGGGGCGCCTGACCGTTGCCTCTTTAGCCAGATGTGAGCCGCCGTGATCGGGAAAGGCAGGAAAGAGACTTCTAAGGAAACCCTCAAGGCCCAGATTCTGCGCATTACATCACTGCCTGGAACAAAATAATTGCGAAAGAAATATTTGTTAAATACACTGCCTTTTGAACTTGAGCAAGTTGCTGACTTCATCTGAAAATGAGAGAATGGAATTAGCACTGGTTCCTTGTCCTGGTTGTCATCATCCGAATCTCAGGGGAATCTTTGTAAATTTTCCTACTCAGAGGGGCAGAGCAGGTGGGGCCCACAAAGCTGTAGTTTTTAAAGTTTTCCTGGGTACTTCTGGCACAGGATTAGGCCAGAAACCCCTAAAGGGGCTGAGATGATTAAAATTCCTCCTTCTGCTGAAGGCTGGTGGGCACGGAAAGACCATAGAGGGGTAAGAGAGATGAGGACAGCCCTGCCGCAGCCCTGAAGCCAGGTGACAAGGTGCATGGGGAGGGGCATGGCTTGCTGTGGTGAATCCCCACAGGAGCTGTGCAGGCAGAGGACCCGGGGGCCGCACATGACCGAGGCATGGTCTCATCCTCTCCTTCTGAACATGTCATCTGGAAGCATGTCATTTCTAATGGAGAAGTTATTTCTAGACTGATTGTCCCTGCAATAAGCGGAGATAGATGTGGGTGCTTTTGAGAGAGGGACCTCAACTCTGCATCTACGGGGCGTCATTTAGTCTTGCGGGGGGGTTGGGGGTTCCTCTGGAGGTCTCAGAGCCATCTATCTCCCTGGGAAGTGAGACAGGGCGGGCATGCTTCTCACAGCCCCATGTAAAGGAAAGTGCTTCCACTAGCACAAAGACACTCTCACTGCTGTTACCTCTGTGGCTACTTTGTTGTAACAAATTTTTAAAAATATTAAGTGAGATGTATATTTAATGAGCATAAATATGTTAGTAAATGTAATTCCTATTATAACTCAGAGGCCTTATTGTTAAAAGGGGAGTTAATAGACATGAAGCCTAAACTAAAACTGAAAGTATCGTCTTTCTCTAAACTCCAAATGGCAACAAACTGAGGTTTTAGTGTACTTATCTGAAAATTATATGAGCCATTTATTTTTCCCATTTAAACCAAACCCAGCTAAAGTCATACGAGTTTTTAAAATTAGAAAAAAAGATGTAAAACATAATAAAATGAGCCGAACATGAAGTTTATTGCTATTAACCCCGGGTTAACTGGCTGACGAATATTTTTTTGTTATATAAGCATATAAATTATTCGCTTTAGTAAAAGCATTATGTGGAAGTGTTGATTTCCATTTTGGGTACTGGGGATCCAACTCACGACCTTGTGCCTGCCAGGCAGACACTTGTGCCACTGAGCTAAATCCCTGGCCCTTAGATTTCCATTTTGAACATAGTTTTCCTGACTAATGTCAAGAAAAGAGTGTTGGGCTTGGATCTTGACTTTGCCCACCTTGGACAAGTTTCTAGCCTCTTTCAGCCTTCAGTATACTTAGTGATCGTAAGTACTGTTTCCCCTGTCTACTTGCAACATTGCCCCAGAGATGCAGAGAGGTCATGCCACGAGGGTCTTTTACAAGATCAAACACCCACTGCACAGGGTAGGGCTGTTTGGGACATTAGGTGAACACTCGTCGTCACATCTGTGCTGAAAACGCACCCCTTTGTGTGTTGCAGACAAGCAGAACGATGTGGAGATCCCCTCCCCGACCCAGAAAGACAGAGAGAAAAAGAAGAAGCAGCAGCTGATGACGCAGATTAGTGGGGTGAAGAAGCTGATGCACAGCTCAAGCCTCAACAACACGAGCATCTCCCGCTTCGGGGTCAACACAGAAAACGAAGATCACCTGGCCAAGGTTTGTGGGAGCCGGGGTCCTGTGCCCGGTGTGCCACGCAACACACCTACACCTGCTGACCACAGCACAGCAGCGGGGGCCCTTAGCTTTGTCCTTAAATTTGATGATACAGAACCTGACAGAGCTTCTTTGTCCATGCTGAGGCTTCTGGCTGAAGATCCTTCTTCCCTATCAAATAGACCCTTTTATGTCCTGAATTGGCAGCTCCAATTTTACCCTGGGGACATTTTGGGGACCATCTACCAAGGGCCAGCAGGAAGATTTGCAGAGACTGAGAGGGCTGGAGAAGGCACAAAGAGACAGAGATGACACGGTCTCCTGAGCCTAAAACCCAGGAATAGGGGAAGTCACGGAGCCACCGTCCAGGTTCTTGAATGGTGTACATGGTGCCTTTTGAGGCCCCTGCAGCCTGGCCAGAGGAGGGAGGGCTTAGCACTGACTATGTGACCCTTCAGGGAAACCTTCCAAAAGCTGCCAGTAGCTCAAGGTTGATTCAACTGTGGGCCAAGCCTCTGGCCCTTACTAACTTATGCCTTCCATCAGAAAATCTCAGAAAAATCCCATAGCACAAGCCTGAATGATTCTTCTTCCAGGTCTGACTGTGGCCCAGGAACCCTAGGGTATAACTCATGACTGGCATGCTTCATGGCCTTTCACATGACATCAGGGTTCATTTCTGCACGGGGTAGCACCCAAACTCCTCTGACCTGACTTCAGTATTAGTAACCAAAGGGCAGAGGGCTTCCTCTGACTCTGTTTTCTAGCTGTCACTGTTGGGCAAGGAGCATCAAGGAGAGAGGCAGGGAAGTGAAGCCAGGCTGCCCTCTGGTCCTTAAGTGGCCACGTTGGAAAGCAACCCTGACTGATGCTGATGCTGATGCATAGCAAATGTAGGTCAGCGACTCAGCTTATAAATAGATGCGCAGTTTCCCTTTTCTGAAAAGAGAGAAAGATACACAAAAACACGCAGTTATCCCGAAGAGTCTTTCCCTCGGTCTAAACAGTTCTGTGTTCTGTCATCCAACAAAAATACTCTAAATCAGTGCTGCAATGATATGGCAACCAGTGTCCAAAAAGAAAAGAAAATTAAAGCAAATGTAAACATGACCGTTATGCCTAAATTCCTCTGCTTTTGATCACAGGAGCTGGAAGATTTGAACAAGTGGGGGCTGAACATCTTCAATGTGGCTGGATACTCACACAACCGGCCTCTCACGTGCATCATGTATGCCATTTTCCAGGTGAGCCAACGGGCCAAGCCGGTGACCCCGGTGGGCAGCTCCTTTTTCCTCCATGCCAGCTCGGTTTTGTAACTTTGCCTCTTGAACACCTGCTTACTCTGACCCTAATCCATCACACTACTCAGGAAAGAGACCTCTTAAAGACGTTCAAAATCTCCTCTGACACCTTCATCACCTACATGATGACCTTGGAGGACCATTACCACTCGGACGTGGCCTACCACAACAGCCTGCACGCCGCCGACGTGGCCCAGTCCACCCACGTTCTCCTCTCCACGCCAGCCCTGGACGTGAGTGCTCTCACTCTGTCTCCCTCCCTGCTCATCCTCTTTTAAAGATCAGTGCATGTCCCAGTATTCGATTCGTCATTCACTATGGGTAGTACCCATCAGTTTTGTTATTTATGAAAAGACAGTAACATGTCTCCTTCCTTCACTTTCTAATACCAGAATAATCCTTCCTTTGTGTCTTTTCTAATTGAAAAATTACTTAATTATTAATTAGCAGTATCTGTGCCTTACTCTTCCCTGTGTTCTGAGTAAGGAATACAAATGTCTTGATTAGTGTCTGTACACTACATGCATGAACTCTGTGAGTTCCCCATCAGCATCCCAGATCCCCTGGGCAACCTCACAGGCATATAACATAGAAGACTTTGCCCTGCTCCTGTTAGGAGTACACATCCCTAGGCTTACTTTGCTTGGAACTTGGCAGGCAGATTTCTTAGGTGAAAGGAAAAGTAACCGAAACCCTAGAGCAGAATCCATAGTGTTACAAGGAACAGCAGTGTGCCATGGAGCCTCAGTCAAGACCTGAGGAGGTAGCTGTGACCCCTTCCATTTCAGATTGATGCTCTGTTAGGGACCAGTGTCCTGGGCAGTGTGTCTAGCCGTGCTCTCACTGGCAGGCGGCAGTGGGGGCCAGGTAATTCCCATATGTGCTGGCCCACTGCAGGGGGGCCAGCCTGGTCCTATGCTGGCACCCAGGCAAGCTCAATTCAGGAGGTGAAGAACAATTGATTTTAAACTCTGCACAGTTCTGTGGCTTGGCTTCCCTGAATTCTGAGAGAAATCTAGGAGAAACTGGGGGAATGAGAAGAGCTAAGGATGCTTGATCCTCTGAAGGAAAGAAACAGGATTGTTTTCGTTCTCTTTATGAGTTCCATGCATGTGAACAACACTATTTACCACATCTGGTGTTATTGATGACTGTGGTATGGCCAGAAATTGGCCATGAGTGTCATTAACTTTTAGACAAAGGATACAGTAATGTGTGCTAGAGTCATGAAAATGGGCTTTCTGGAAGAGGTAGTTGGCATTTGAAGGACCCGAGGATGAGGAAAAAAATTTCTGCCCTAGAATCAGCTGCAATTTGTCGCTAATAAATACTAGATTTCAATCACTCTGCCTAGAGTGGGGGCCAGAAGCCTTCATGATGGAGCCTCAAAGAGTTAGAAAATGTTCTGAAACCCTGCCTGTAGCAACCCTTGTGGATGTGTGCTGGATGAATGAATGAATGAATGAATGAACGGAAACTGTGACCATACTCTAAATTTAGCTTCGGGAAATGATTGATAGCTTCTGTTCCAAGTCTGGAACTTAGCTTTTTTTCTCTGAGTTGCTCAACCAGAATAGGAAGGTTGCCGTACATATCTCAGAGCAGAGCCAGTCTGACAAGCTCCTCTGACTTGTGTGTGCTCGTGTTACATAATCACCATGCTGCCACAACACTGGTCCAAGGAACAAACACCAGGTGTTCTCACACACGCACATGCACACACATGCACACACACACACATGCACACATGCACACGTGCACACACCGAGAGCATTGTGCTACTGACTTTCCAAACCTCAGACTGATGTAGCCACAAGCTCTAGATGTCATCCCTTTCACATCAGAGACTTTATGGCGATAAGTGAATCCATGCTCAATTAGATTATCCACCGAGCTATATGCAACTCATCAACCCCTCCCCTGACAACAATGAAACGGGCTCCTTTCTGATGGAGGACCCAGCTGGACAGGCCCTGGGATGCAGGCTTCAGTGGGCTCCTCTTGCTCTGCAGGCTGTCTTCACGGATCTGGAAATCTTGGCCGCCATCTTTGCAGCTGCCATCCATGATGTGGATCACCCTGGAGTCTCCAATCAGTTCCTCATCAACACAAGTGAGTTCACCACCAGAACATTCACGTGGATAATTGTATGACTCACTGCATTTTTTTTCCTCCTAATGTTTTCATTGTGGATAATAACAAGGGCAATAATGAGGTCATCCTTCTATTCCACTGAAACTGTTCAGGCCTTTCCTGGATGTGGTGTCCAGTCTGGCAAGGCAATGTTTGAGCTGCATGGAGACCTTGAAGAGGGCCAGTAGGAAACCATGAAAAGTACTCAAAGTTTGGCAAATGGGACATGGAAGGGAGGAATAACAGATTTGGAATTGTGTAGTGAGGCAAGGAGCCAGTCTTGGCAATAACGTGCCAATGACTTTGGGTTTTACACAGGGCTCTTTCACACCACACAGGGCTCTGCTGGTGTCTCTGTCTCTGCTGGGGAAGCAGCCACAGGTGCTGGACTTCAGCAAGGGAACCTTTGAACATCAATAAGGTCCCCCAACATGCAGTGGAACGGGATTCCTCCAGTGCAGGAGCTAAAACCATGGAAGGTTCCACACATTCTCTCCCAACAGCGTGGGTTTGTTGTGGACTGGCCTGGCAGGAAGATGACCTAGCAGCCCCCAGGAATGGGGTAGCCCTCAGCCACCAAGCCATCCTCAGAGATTTGTCTTGCTCACGTTTGATTTTCTTACTAAGAAAATGCACTGTCATTGTGTACGTGGGGAAAATCTCCGTACTTCTCCCCCTGAGAAGAGCAGCTGTACTGTGTGGTCGTGATTGACACCAAGTGCTGACAGTTGCATTGGAATGATGTTTGCTGTAGGAAAGAACCTTTGTTGTCAGCCCTGGTCCTTTATCATCAGAATGTGAGTCATTTAAATTGAGAGTGCACTGTTTTAAAGAATATCGTTCTTCTATTGAAAGAACACAGTTTGGGCAGCCATTGGCCTGTGTGGGTTACATCAACTGACTTAACGTGCTGCCAAGGATGAACCCAGGCTGATCAATTAGCTTCCTTCAGGAAAGGAATATTTCTGCTACAGACATAAACATATAAAGCCTACTTGTATGCCCATGGTTATGCAAACTGCAGAGAGTGAGCAGAATAGAGTCCTCGATAGCTCCCAAGAGCCTACCACCCTTTCTGAGGGCCATAACTCCAAGCACCCTCTTACAGGAATGCTACACAGATGACACCTCTTAAGCTAAGAGCACATTGCCATACTTAACTGTCATCTTGATTAAAAGAAAATGTGATTGTGTGGATTTGATGGCTGTATTTCCAAGCACTGTCATGGTGCTTGGTGATGGTGTCAAGGTACCTACGGGTACCTGCCTATCACAATTTCTGGCATAGAGAAATAAAAGACAAGAAGTTCAGTGTCAGGATTGTCAAAAAATTATGAGTATCCAGTTGTCATATTTATAGAAAGTTTCAAAAAGCTACATTATTTAAATAAAGCAAAAATTTACTCAAAGTTGTTATCCTCTTTGAAAATCAGAAGCTTACAATGACCAAATTTGAGGGAGCGTAGATAAAAGTGAACTCAGTTTGAAAATCTTAATGTACAAGATAAAGTTCAGTTGTATTTTGGTTTCATTCTTTTCTGAAGCACAAAATGTATGAAGACATGAGGGTAATTATAAGCTGAGATAAAAATATGATTTAGTTGCTTGCGGGTGGTTTTACATACTTTCAGTTTCTTCCCACATTGTAAAACCAGAGAAAGGTCTGTGAGAGGCAAAATTCTTCTAGCCGAAGAGAAAGCAGAAGCCTCAGTATCTGCTAGAAGCATTTTTGTGTTTTGCTTACAAACTATTTCTACCAAGAGGCAGACCCTATGGCCGGAGCCCCTTGTACAGAGCTAGATTTGATTGTACACCAAGGTAACGCCAGTGTTTGAGGCCCATGGTTCTTGCTCTGTCTTTTCTGAAGTTGCCATGTTTTCTCGTTTATTAGATTCAGAACTTGCTTTGATGTACAATGATGAATCTGTGCTGGAAAACCATCACCTTGCTGTGGGTTTCAAGCTGCTGCAAGAGGAACACTGTGACATCTTCCAGAATCTCACCAAGAAGCAGCGTCAGACGCTCAGGAAGATGGTGATTGACATGGTGAGACCCCAGCCTCACCGCCCTGCATGCCCCACATCTGTCATGCTTTCCTAGAGGCTGGATTTACCAAAAAGCTCTCATTTTTGTTATTTTCCCAAGGTGTTAGCAACTGATATGTCCAAACATATGAGCCTGCTGGCAGACCTGAAAACCATGGTGGAAACGAAGAAAGTCGCAAGTTCAGGAGTTCTCCTCCTGGACAACTACACAGATCGCATTCAGGTATTTAACCAAACATTGCGTCACCATAGCACAAACCAAGTGACATTTTGAAAAGCGCAAATTCAGTTAGTTGCGTGTCCTAGGCTCCTGTAACAGCTTGGGGCTTATTTTAAGAACAAACTTAGGGCAATGGACATGTGAGCTTCTCTAATTGGTGAGAAAAAACATAGCTATTTATTGAATTGTTTAGTTCCAAACTTAAATTGCAAAAGCTACTCCTAGTGGGGCATACATGATGTTGGCCCCGCACTGATGTTTGAGCACCTATCCCTCCAATTTGAAGTTTGCAAGGTCTGTTTTGGTTCTACAAATTGCCATCACCTGGTGTTTCCTTCCTGTAAATGGAGACCAAGAAGCCAGCTACTTTTAGTAATTCCTTGCATTCTTTCCAAACGGAGGAAAGGCAATGATAGCAGCATTTAACCTCCGACATTCCCTCTAGTATTTAAATTCCAAGGCTGTCAGTCTACCAAGGTGCGTACTCCCTGAGGGGACCTTGAATGGTAAATGGCCAGAGTCTCTAAACCGCTATAAATCTGCCCCATGGGATATGTGTGTCGTAATTAACTGGCAACTAAAAAGTCCCTGAGTTTTGCGCTGGACTATAAGAGGGACAGGATGTTCTGGTAGTGTTTACACTTGATCTTTACGGGCTTTCCAAAACTTGACGACTCCAGGTCCTTCGCAACATGGTACACTGTGCGGACCTGAGCAACCCCACCAAGTCCTTGGAACTGTATCGGCAGTGGACGGACCGCATCATGGAGGAGTTTTTCCAGCAAGGAGACAAAGAACGGGAGAGAGGAATGGAGATCAGCCCCATGTGTGATAAACACACTGCTTCTGTGGAAAAGTCCCAGGTACTGTGTCCAAAGTGTGATTTATCAGGGTTCCAGTGAGCACTCCTGACTGTGGAACTGGGGTGCTTGGTCTGGTTCCTCTAACAGTGTGTACGTGTGTGGATGAGTCGGTTAAGGAGCAACTGCGGGTTAAGTCTGTGAGGTGTGGGCCTCCGCTGCCCCATCCACTGTGCTCAGCCTCGTGGGGTGGGGATTAGGCGGTCATCACAAAGCATCAGTGTTTGGACTGTGGGTCTGTGCTCTGTTTAGATAATCAGCCCTGACTCAGCAGTCAGCCGGTGTTGGAGCACTGCCGTCTCCTCCTTCCCTTTCACCCAGCTCTGTGCTCACCCGGATCGCAGCCCCTCACCCTTGTCCCGAGCACTCCTCTGTGGCCCTCTGGCCATCACCAGGTATCCTGCCACCACCCCCAGAGGTACTGCAAGCCCTGTCACTGAGCCCTTCCGAGGGGAACATCCTGTACCTGGTGTTTACTGCTTATGTCCAAATTCTGTGTGTTTCTGAAGACAAGAGAAACCGTTCTAAGGCTGCAGCAAAGCCCCAGACACCAGCTGCTGCAGGGTATGAACCAGCTGGAGGTATCCTTGCCGCTGCCTCTGCACAGGCCTTAGTGCTCACTGAAAGGGTATTTTTTAGGACACTGAATAGTCCAAACCACAGGTGATGTGACTGAATACAGACATCTGTCCAGTCTTTAACTCAAAACACTTGGGAGCTTTTTGTTTCCTTGTGTCTAGCCTCATTCCCCAAATACCTGCAAACCCCAAATTTGCATATATTTGTACTATCAATGTATAGTTCCCTCAAAATTCATTTTTGTTGCTTCTTAAAATCTGAGTGTAGCATCCATGAAAATTATCTAAAGCCTCATGCTATAACAATGTAAGATAACATTAAATTAATCAGGGCCGATGGCAGTACCATATGGGGTTTAAGTGGGCCCCGGTATGAGTGAAGAGAGCGTCTTTGCTCAGTAGCAGCAATGCTTCGTTTGCACAGTGCTCGTCATGGCTTTCTGTGCACTGTCGCGCGAGATGAAGAAAACAGGGGTTTGGCCAGGGTCCAGGAAAGACACGGTCCTCTAGGTCCTGCTCAGCAGCTGCTGTGTTACCCAGCTGCCTTCTCCCCAAAGATCTCCCCGCTCAGTTGTGATGGACAGGCGGCCCGTGACAGCACTGCCCAGTCCAGGGTTCCCGCAGATGGACTCTGCTGAGCTGGCTCTGATTTATCTGCCCACAGAGCTCTGGATTAGGTGTTGTTAGGATTTGCAGGGTTCTCTCAGCCAGGACCTAGGAAGTAAGTGGGGTGACCCTTCCAAAAATTCCCGAGCATTTCTCAGCAGAAGCAAAATGAAGAAAGGAAAGGACTGTGCCGTGTCCAGCTGGCTCAGTCTTCTCTTCGCCTTGGGATCATTTCTGATTCCTAGAAAACACCTTGAAAATCGTCCCCAAACACATTAAACACACATAAAGGAATGAACAAGAGAGAAAAGGAGGGGGGCAGACACAAGAGAAATATCTGAATCATTCCACAGTTAACTTCTGATAGCCAGTGTAGATCAGAGATGCCCCAGCTTCAGGGCAAGAGAAAAATCAATCTCAGTCTCTCTCTGTCCCTCTTTTCTCTCCCTCCCTTGCCCTCCCTTCACCACCCCTCTCCTCCCTTCTCCTCCCTTCCTCTTCTCTTTTTTCTCACTCACACATTTAAGTACATAGTTTTACATAAAGTTGTCACATATGACCAAAGTGTTGACCGGAGCACAATATGGCAGTATTAAATGACTGGTTAAATATCAAAATGTCAAATAGAGGAAATTTTCCAGGGGAATGGAAAGATAGCTCTCTGAGGTCTAGTGTCCCGTGGGGGCCTTGCCCATGTGCCCTGAGTCCCACCCAGCCCAGCTTCTCTCAGCCCAAGACCCAGACCGGGGAATTCCACTCCCCCTGTCTACCTGCCCCTCGCAGCACTGGTTTCCTGTTTGTCCGACAATGGGGGTCAGCAGGAGGCCACACCAGGATACACACAGCAGCCCCTGTCAACCGTGACAAAGCCATGTGCCTCGGGCTTATTCCCTGAAACCCCAGCGAAAGGAACCGCTTCATTGTTTTTATTTTCCTCCTTCGGATGGAAATGACTGTGGCCCGGTGGATGCTGAGCAATCGCTGGCCTGTCCACAGAGGGGATATCTGTTTGTTTAGGGCTTGAATTCTTTTCGAGTGTCTTATCCAATTTCTCTACAGCGGCGAGCATCGCCCAGAATGTGCGATTCCAGAGTGGACCGGGTCCAGCTCTGGCCACTTTGTCACAATGGCATATTTTAAAGTCATCAGGGAAAGAATGTTGACTCAGTTTAGACCTGGGGCTTCCTTGTTCAGAGAGTGACTCACACAATCTGAGGCTGACGAAGTCACTCCCAGACTTCTTATCTGGCACAGATAGAAGGAAAGGCAGTGTGCGGTTAGCAAGGGGACGCGGGCTCAGGAATCAGACACATTAGTTCTGTGACTTCTGCAAGAAATTTCACCTCAGTCAGGAGCAGGGGCTCATACCTCTCATGTCCTGCTCTAAGAGGCAGGAGAATCAAAAGTGTCAGGCCAGTCTGGACAACTTGGTGATTTAGCAAGGTCTCAATTAGTTAAAAGGACTAGAGATGTAGTTCAATGCTAAGGCCCTTAATTCAAATCCTAGGAATGCAAAAAGAGAGAAAGAAAGAAAAATAAATAAATAATCCAATGTAGCTTCAGTGAAATTCAGTTCCTGGAAGACAGCACTTAGTCTGGGGGATAAGAATCATGTTGTATATCATATCCAGTGCAGGGCTGATTACATAGTAAGTGCTCAGATAAATAAATCGTTTAGTATTGATTGCTGGGTGCTGTGACTTCTCCTAGCATGCAAACCGCCACCACTGGCGGCTTGGTCTTCATCGACCCATTGCAATAACAGAAAAATAATCTTGTTTTTCTCCAGGTTGGTTTCATCGACTACATCGTCCACCCATTGTGGGAGACCTGGGCCGACCTGGTCCAGCCAGATGCCCAGGACATTCTGGACACACTAGAGGACAATAGGAACTGGTACCAGAGCATGATTCCCCAGAGCCCCTCTCCGCCACTGGAAGAGAGGAGCCGGGACTGCCAGGGCCTGATGGAGAAGTTTCAATTCGAACTGACCTTGGAGGAGGAGGACTCAGAAGGACGCGAGAAGGACGGGGAGGGCCACGGCTACTTCAGCAGCACCAAGACGCTTTGTGTGATCGATCCAGAAAGTGAGGATCCGCTGGGCGAGAGCGATGTGGACACCGCGACAGAGGACAAGTCCCCAACTGACACCTAATCTCCCTCCCCGGGGGGAAGGACACCCCACCCTTGAGGAGCATGCAAGCTGTGGGTAGGACCTGCCCACCATGGGACGAGGCCTGCATGGGACAGAGGCCACTGGCCTTTCCGGTCACTGAAGTTTGGGGCCAGAACGCAAGGCCGAGGAGCAAACAGCAGCTCAGGAAACCCGCGGTTGACTGACTGGGTGACTTGCCCGGCCTGTGAGCTCGGCAGGGAGCTGAGGGTTGGTTCTGTGTAGCACAGGGCAGTTCCGGTCACAACCAAAAAGCTTGAACACGGAAGACACAAAACTGAGAGATTTCTCTGCACTAAAGTCTCGGGCGCTGCCCGACTGGTGGCTGAACTCACTGACTAATACCTTCATGGATAAATCTGCTCACTGTCCCCTTGTCTGCCGACCTGTGTGCCTTTTTTGTAAAACATTTTCATGTCTTGAAAATGCTTGTTGAAACACCTAGCATTTAGTACCAACTTCTACACTGATAAGCATTCAAAGTCAATAGACACTTTTTTTTTTACTCTTTCTGGGAGAGAAAAAAGAAAAGAAAGAAAAATAGTCTTCCTTCTTTCTTGGGCAATATCTTTCGCTTTCCTACCATTAACTTTTGCAAACAGACAAAGACACACACTTTGAACCACATTCTACTTCCCCGTTTGTCCCATCTGGCTCACGGTGGCCCTGGTGACTTAGCTCTGTTTGTTTGCTTCAAACAGTTCTTTGCCTCTCGAGGTCTCACTGTTTGTGCTAGGAAGAGGAAAAAAAAGTGAAACACACTGGGGCAGGACGAGGCCCTTGTGTAGCCTCAGACAGGCACAGCGACCTCTCTGTTCAGGCCTGACCCCAAGAGTCGCGGACCCGACCTCTCCCTCTCCCCACTCCCAGCCGTTTCCGGGGGATCTGCCCCTTTTTTTCTTGCACTGCCTCTCACGCTAACACCTCCATTCCCATTGATAACCGTGTATTTATTACTTAATGTATATACTGTAATGTTTTGTAAGTTATTAATTTATATATCTAACATTGCCTGCCAATGGTGGTGTTAAATTTGTGTAAAGACTCTGCCTAAGAGTTGCGACCTTTTCTTGGAATGTTTTGTATTGTGTATTATATAACCCAGGCATCGCTTCAGAGAGATGTACGGCCCCTCCCTGGGCAGTCAGGACAAGGAAGGGGCCAGGGACCCCAGACCTGGCCCTTTCCCTGCCTGAGTTGCTCCAACCCTTTATGAACCAGTTTTGCGAACAGGATTCTCACATTAGATACAAAATGGTTTATACTGAGCTTTTACTTTTGTATAGTTTGATAGGGGTAGGGGCAAAGGGCCACAGTTTTTAGCCTTGTTTTATCTAAATCTGTGTACACAGGAGTTGGGTTATAACTGGGTTCTACTCTAATTAGGAGTTCGGTTCCAAAAAGCAACACTACATTTGCTCACAAAAGATTCTTCCGGTTGTCCCCAAACTACTGACTTCCGCAGAGCTAGCCTCCTGCCTGCTATCCCGCGGGAATGTCGCGTTCCCATTCACTATGGAAGAAAATAATAAAAACAATGTGAATTTTCATAATAAAATGTGAACTGATATAGTAAATTATGCAAATGTGAAGCTTCTTCTGCTAACTCCTGTTAGGTCTTTTCCTGGTGTTGTTTCAGTTTGTAAAATAAGTTCCATGCTTCGGTTCAGCGTTGTGACGCAGTAGCTACAGAAATGGCACAAGCACGCATGGCCAGCGGGTCGTCTGTCTGTCCGTCAGCACTACACTGTTCCAGGTGGACATCCTATTGTTTCCCAGAGTTTCTCGCCATGTATGTTACAGTACTATTGTTATATATTGTGCAAATGCATTCTTAAGAGGCTTTTATATGAGGTGAATAAATGGAGCATGATTAGATTAGCCTGCAGGCCCAGTCATTTGGCGTCCAGTTCTGGCATACGAAAGCAGACTTTCTTTCTCCGTTCCCCTGTTGCCCCCACCAAGAAAATGAAACTGTGCCCAGCTGAGGTTGCAGAATCTTCCCAACGCGTCCGGTCGCTTGGAGCATTTCTCTTTTCTCTTAGCACTGCTTACACCTGCTCAGTGGTGCCAGGAGAAAAAGCAGTGAACCAAAACCATTTTGCTCACCTCGCAACGTCGTCTAGCTCTTTAAGGGTGGGAAGAGGCTCACTACCAGAGAAATGAAGGGCACCCTCGTCTTGGCTGGGAGTCCTAGGAACATGAACCAGTGTCCCCGCATGTTCGGGCTGTTGGAGGTCCACAGACCCACTGGACACACAAAGACTGCAGTCCACAGGGCAGGGAGGAGGCCCTTGCTCCTCACAGTGATTGGTGGGGTCTTTTGCTGATATGAGGCTTACACTGTTCTTCCTGGAAAGAACTGTGTAAGTACTATAAATAAAATACTTAAATATTTTGTTGAGATATTCAAACCATCAATTACAAAAAAAAGTTATCGTTAGAAATGCTTTGTGTGTGTGTGTGTGTGTGTGTGTGTGTGTGCATGCGTGCGCGTGCGTGTGTGCGTGTGTGTGTCTGCCTGTGCGTGTGTGAGGGGGGCAGAGAAGGTCCCAAATGAGAATTAGTGAGTGGTTCCGGGAAGTGATCTGTGAAGCAGCAAAGGTCTCTATTACCGGAATTCCATCAGTGTGCACAGAAATTGCTGTTTCTCTGGGAAGACAAGCGGCAGGGAGCCAGCGCTGCAGGAACAGCCGTCCCTTGGTCACAGAGGTGACTCCCCTAGGATTTTCCACCATCCCCAGTTTTTGATAGGAGCTCACCATCTCTGAGCTTTCCTGCTTGGTGAAAGTGAGTGTGTTGTCAGAGCTATAAACCTGACTTTCATCAGCACTGCAGCTATATGTATTTATAAGTATTTGCACGGGTGCTTTCTCCTGAGAAGGGGTTTTTAACCTTTGCTGCAAAGGAGAATCAAGTGAAAAATTAGCATTTTTAAAAAACACTGTTGTTTTGTCCCGTTCTCCTCCCCAGATTTCTGACTGGAGGCCTTGGATAGAGCCTTGGGCATTAGATTTTAAGAACAGTCACAGGTAATTGTCACATGCAATTGCAGCCAAGAACCACTGCTTCTGAACCAAAGCCATGTGCTTTCTTTCCCCAGCAGTCTTCAGGCTATCATCTTGTGCCCTGTGTTGGCGAGCTCCATATAACTATCTTGCATAGCATGTTGGATTCTTTCTTATTTTATCTTTCTCATTTAGTTCTCACCTCACCTCCAGGTAAAATGGGACCCACAGTTTCACCAGTTTCCTAGGTAGAAGTCTGAGAAAGGCCAGAACTCAGGCATCTAAACCAACTGTGTTGCCTGGGGTCAGGGGCCCCATTGTTTCTTTCATTCCCTGCTCCTAGTGTCATACTTGGGACAGTTGACACTCACATGTGTGTTGATAAATCTGAATGCTGGTGACAGCGTAGCCACAACTAACAGGAAGACGAGAGCAATCTGTACCCTGGGAGATTCCACTCGTAGCTTTTCTCCCTCTATCTCCAGATTGCTCTCCCTACGCAACCCTGACGCCCTCCCAGAGTGAAAACAATGGTTTGCATTTGTTCTAACTTTTGTGTCTCTCACTAGCAAGCACTCTGCGGTAGCTAAGTGGAAGTGTACTACCCTGCAATGCCAGCCAGTGGATGGCTCCAGAAGACAGGCAGAAACCCTCTTCATTGAAATTGCTTGTGAAATGCGTCCACCTGCGTAGTTTTCTTGGAAAAGGAGTAGAAGTCACGGGACCGAGGAAAATGTGGCTGACAGACCGATGTTCCAGGCTTTTCCTAACTCTTTCTAAGCCATGGGATATGAGAAAATCACTTAAGTTTTTGAGTGGAAACTTTTTTCATCAGTAAGCGAACTAACAATAGAGAGCTGGATACAAAATCAGCTACAGGATTACGTACAATAGGTAGTGGCTAAACCTTTGCTGTCCAGATGCATGTATTCAAGAGTAGAGGGATTTGTGAATATTAAATAATTTTGAAAAATTGCCTTCTGACTTTGAAAAAGAATTCTTCAGCAACACATTTTGATGTAGTGTTCTTGAAATTAAGTTCTAGCTGACAGAGATTTTTCTACATGTATCTCAACATTCCAGAAGGTAAATACTTGCCTACCCATCTGCCAGTAGATGACTATGTTGATAATGATTAGCTCGTGGAATTGGGAGGAGACCTGGAAACATATTGACTGCCCTCTTTCCATGCTATGGAAACCCACTGAAAACATGTGTGATTGAAAACATCCAGAGAGAGAAGGCAATAGTACCATTTGAAATAATGCCAACTGTTAGATGTTTACAATGGAATCAAATTGCATTCCCTTAGAGTAATTTCTCTGGTTTATTCTTTTTTATCTGTAGCCTAATAATATATATAATTCCTCAGGTAATTTCTTGTTCCCACTGAATATAAGAGCCGAACTTTCATAGATTTTGACTGTGACCTTGGGAAAGGACATATGATCTCTGTGGTCCTCAGCTCTCACTTCTGTGAAATAGAGGTAGCAATAATGCATTTACATCCTAAGATTATCACAGAAATCAAACAAAGTAATGCTGTGAAATAGTGACACTAGGGCCTAGTCTGGAGTATGCATTAGCAAATGTTTACAAATACACAACTAGAAATAGCATATTTTGTACAAGGACTGGCCAAAATACAGTGTGTGTTTGAATTTTTCTAAAAACAAAATATTATGGTGAAAGACACATTGTCAAAAATTGCCCTCATAATTCTCCTGCTTTGAACACACTTATCCCGTCCTTCTTGCTGCTTTCTGAAGCAGCTCTGGAGCCCTCTTTCCTGGGGGTTTTTAGTTGAGTTGCCCTGGCTGCCTTGATGTCCTGAATCCACTCAAAACCTTTACAGCAATTCCTGTCTAGCATTACGGAGTGACCACATCCACCATATACATAGGATGGAACATCACAGGGGTCTGATTCTTCTCCAGAGTCAACATAATCCTGCGAGTACCCATTTTGAATGGATTCAGAACATTGAGGCTGCTACAACAGCACTACTGAAGACCTTCACGAAAGGGGACTTCCACAGCTGTTTCCTCAAATGGCAAAAAAGATAGGACAAGCATGTTTGACCAAAGTGGAGTATTTTGAGGAGGACTAGTGGCAACAGATTTTTTTACTAAAATTAATTTTTTTAAAAAAAAAACTCATTTTCATATTTCATGATCACACCTTCTATATTATAGTTTCTTCAGCCACTTTTAACATAAGCACACAGATCCAGTTATCCAGAGCTTGTTAAACTGTTAATGGTAGGATCAGTGACTCCAAATCAAGCATGATCGTTCAGTCATTTTAGGGCACAGTCTGATCCTTGCCTTCTCTTGTTCCGAGCATGGGTCCACATTCCAAGATGCTATTCCTTAGAGGGCACTCACTGCCTCACCTGGACGAGGCATAGGATGCTTACAGACAAACAAGGCCTTCCACAGGACCACTGGTCTCCTCCATTCTTGAATCTTAAAGCAGAATGATCCTTTCCTGTAACATTTTATGTGAAAGGAGACAGTAGAGTATCGGGTGTCAGCCTGACCTGTTGGTAAATTCCATCTCCAGCAAGTGCTTGCTTGGTTTCCTTTTCTGAAAAAGGAGAAAAGAGATCCATAGCCAAAGGTTATTTAGGAAGACAGAGCTAACTTATGCACAAGGCCTGGCTCATTGCAAGCATACAGAAAATGAGACTTATTAGTAATACTGATACCCACTAAGATGACTAAATGACATAATTTAAATGCTCATATCATTGGTTGTTAGTATTGGTTGTTAGTATTTTTGACCTAAAATATTTTCCTGATAGCTCATTGACTACCTCCCCTCCAGCATCTATGTTCTACATCTTTGATAGTGATGTGTTTTATATTTCAATTTTCCTTGTTAAGTACAGGAAAGGGTGGACAATTAACACTGACCCTCTTGTCACTGTTCCACAGTTAATAGCATTGAGTCAAGCATAAATTCAACTATGTGCACAATCATCCAGAGCAATGTAGATATGTTTTAAGTCAACAAAAATGTGTTCAAACTTTTTATAAACAAAGCAAAAATGTGTTAAACAAAAAATTTTCCGTTCTTGATAGAATTTATTAATCCTAACATGCTAACTCTGGTTGCATGATCTGTCCTTGGAGAACATATGCTAATAGTCTATAACTGCTCACACAATTGATATGATGCTTGACAATCTATAGTGCCAGAGTGTTTCTTTCAAAAGAGGGGAATAACATTTGCCTATCACACATTCCTAGAAATGTGACCAATTTTGTATTCTTTCTAATTTCTGAAAAAATAATCCACTGTGAGCCAACAACACTTGGGAAAGTCCTTTTGATATCTCAGGAAATCATGTGCCTACAGACATGAAGCCACATAAAGAGCAGAGATGCTATCGAAACACTTTTTTGCTTTTCTTGGCCAGTCCCACAGATGAGCATGGTACTTACCCACTGTTAGATAAGGGCTTATCTCCTTCTAACTGAAGGAAACTGTCCTCTCCCACCAAATCTACAGTTTCAGATATGATGCTTGCGAAGTGATAAAGGGAGACCTGTGAGCCAATTTACTACTTCTTATCAGTACTTTACCACATACCATGGGATAAATCAATCAATAATTATATCTGCAGGAGTGGGAGGGGAGTAAGCCCTCTCTTGCCCATCATAAAAGGTCATAACCAACATGCTTAGAACAAAAGATAAGTTTACATGACACAGGAGCCTTCAGATTAGAGATCCAAAGATTCAGGGCAGACTATTCGGTTTTGATGCTTAGTTTTGAGGAAACATGGACAGCTGTATAGAAATATGATTGAACAGAAAAGGCTATGATTTAGTAGAAATAGACTGAGAAGAAAACTAAGCAGGGTCTGCCTGTTCAAATCCCTTGCTCTCTCTAGGTAGCATTCTTTCTTCTGTATCATGTGGGTCCCTGAATTTGTTTAGATCTAAAATGTCTCCTGAAGGTCTCATGTGCTTTGAGGGTGATTGAATCATGGGGCACTATACTTATCCATGGATTAATGCAGCACAAATTCAATAGAGGATTGTGCTGTTAGGAGAAGGTGCTTGGTTGTAGGATTGTCACTGGGGCATAAGCTGGAAAGGTGGATTCTCATCCCTGGCTCTTTCTTTCTCTCTCTTTTTACTTGGTTGTTATCATTGGTAGGGCATTTTCCCTCAAAGATGCCCTTCTTCCTGCTGTTTCTGTCTTGGAGCTAGTTAACCATGGACTGAACCCACTGGAAACTGTGAGTCAAGATAAACCTCTCCTCCTTTAAGTTTCAGGTGTTGAGTATTCTCTCTCAGTGAATGACAGGCTAATATACAAAACTAGTACAAAGAGTGAGGCCATGGTTGTGACTATATCTGACAATGTGTTTTAGAAGCATCTGGAACAAGTGTGTAGGAAGAGCTTTCAAAGGTTTAGAGATACAGGTTAGAGAAGTCTTAGAATGCTGTAAGAGCCAGATGGGTGATTCTGTAACTCAGAATGCTAGTGGGAGCATAGATAGTAAAGGGCAAGCTCAAAAGTTTTAGTTGCAAAAAGAGACTTTACATGAAACTGGACTAAAGTCATGCATGTTTAATTTTGGAAACAAAATTGTCTACATTTAGCTCATGTCCTAAGACTGTGTCAGACTGAATTCAAAGATGGTGGAAAATTGTTCTAGTTGAGGAAATTTTGAGGCAGCCCAATGTTCAGGCTGTAGCATAAAGTCTGCTGGATACTCTTATCATTATTTACAGGGAGAATCAGGGCAAAACACAGAGTTAAATTATGTGAAGCTCAGTGAGAAAGGACTTTCTTGTAAGGTTGAAGCAAAACATGTTTTAGGTATATGTGCTGCTGAAGTGAGCACAGTTGAAGCAGAGGAAATTGCAGTTGCTGACAAGATTAGCATTTTTTAAAAGCCATACAATGGCTTTGCACCAGAACAATGAGAACCATGACTTGAAGATAGCTCAGGAATCAGCAAGACCATATCGATCACAAGCTTAAGAATCCAGAAGTGTAAACCTTTCATTTGAGAAGAGAGCCTGGAGGCCCTCCCACTCAGAAAAGAAACTGGTTTTCTAGAATTCATTTCACTATACTCAACTATCCAGACACTCAGAGGCCACTGCTGCCATTGTCCAAGGGAACCAGGCTACTGTTTGAGTGACAGCAAACAAATCCATTCATCAATCATGTGGTGCTCATTCCTTTGGCACACAAAATGCAAGATTTATGGAATCACAGAGGATTACTTCCAGATTTCAGAAGAAGGAGTGGAAGGTCAGACAGTGTGCTCTAGAGAGAACAATGAATGAAGTTGTGGGAGTGAAATGAAAGTGCATTGAAGATTGCAGGGAGTGGAGGTAACAGGAATGTGGGTGCTGTACACTAGCAAAAAGAGCTTCGTTATGTTTGTGTTATGCCTAAGTTATATAACCAAAGTAGCTGTAATGTCACCATATTGTTCTGTATGCGTCTTTTTTTTTCTAGGTGACCTAATTGATATGTTAATCAATGCTCCCCTCTGTAAAGAATTGGAAATCCCTGGAAACCTGGCCTAATTGATATGTTAACCATTGCTGCCCTCTACAAATAACAGATGTTATCTAAAATTGGGTGCTAAAATAAGTTGACACAGGATTGTTAATTCCTGCTAGACTTCTTTGTCCACTGCAAAGGAAAACAAATGTCTTCCTCACTACTTAGTAGATTTCCTGATCCACACCAATAACCCCTTACTTTGTAAACTGTGCTTTCTACAAAAAGTCTAAAAAATTTTGAGGGAGACGCACAGCTTTTGCAAACTCCAACTGCACTGTGTCGCTGGGCCCAGAATAAAATAAATCAGCGTTGCTTTTTAAAAAACATGTCTTGCCCCATTTTTGGACTCGAGGTTGGGGGCCCTGAGGGGCTCATTTGTGGATTACAAGAGTGGGATGTCCGCTGAGGAAAGCTACAGGAGATGAGTAGCACCAACTCAAGAGAGAATCCTTGTGAGCTGCAACTGGCCAGACCACAGAAATAGGGCTGAGCAAGCCCTTTGAAGTCTATGTCTCACCACAACCTGCCCTGACTACTAGACACAGAGCTGAAGATTTAATGTTCACCCTACTGGATTTGGGGCTTGCTTTGGTCCCATTCTTTTTCATTCTCCTATTTCTTCCTTTTGGAATGGGAATGTTAACCTATGCCATTTTCTTTTGGAAGTATTTAACTTACCTTTAGATGTCTACAGGAGATTACAGGTAAGAGCTTGCCTTGAGTCTCAGAGGAGAGTTTTGTCTTTGACTTTTCAGTAGTACTAGAGCTCCTGAGACAGGGATGATGCTCAGAGATGGAATGAATACCTTTTGCATGACATGGTTCAGACTAGTTCATGAGACCAAAAGTCTCATGTGTTTGGAAGGTGACTGGGGCTCTGGAGTGCTATATTCATCAGGAGATTTGCCCACTAATGTGTTCAGTAGCTGAGTGAGGCTAGGACATGGGATATGGTTAAAGGTGGGTGACTCTGGTGTGACCTGGAAGAGTGTGTTATTATCCCAGTGCCTCCTTTCTCTCTGGCTTCCAGCCATGGGTTGAATGGTTTCTTCACTATAGCCTCCACTGTACCTGTTCTTCCTTGCAGCCAACTGAACATGGACCAAACACACTGGAAACTGCAAATCAAAAGTAAACCTCTCCTTCTCTAAGTTTTGAGTTTTGGTCCTAGCAACAAGAAAACTGAATCAAACAGACCTTTCTGGAATGGGAGGGTATATGCACAAACTATTAGAACCACTAGCCAGAGAATCCTTTAATGGAAAGTTGTTACACAAAAATGTAGAAAAACAGTCAAAAGTATATTTTTTCAGGGTTTTTTTGTTTTTGTTTTTGGCTGACTCTGGGACAAAGAGTTGTGGTTTCTGTAACCTGGCTTAGGAGGAGGAAGTTAGCTTTTATGGCTCCTCAAGGGACAATCAGGGGTGAACAACAGCAGGCAGCAGAGGGTCAGAGAGGAAGTCAGCTTCTGGGTCTTCTGTGGTCCCACTGTCTGAGTTCCAGCAAGTCTGTAACACTTTTCAGGCATGATTCTAAGATATGTTCTTGGTCCTTAGGTATTTGATGATACAGAAAAATAGACGTAGAAATAAAAATCTCTGCAACATTGTAAGAAATGGTAAAGTAGAAGCACACAGAGAATACAAGTATGAAAATGATCCAGCCCGTGGATCAATCTGTGGGGTGTACATGGAGGGGGAATGGGGATTAAATAAACACATGGGGGAGACAGAGAGAGACTGAGGCAAGTAGAGAGAGTCCAATCAAGCCCTGTTTATTACAGAAGTGATCACATCTTTTATAGGCCAAGGGCGGGCTGGTGGGACAGGAAGAGGCTACGGGGATGAATACAACAGGGTCATTGTCACGTCCGGGTATGTGATGTAAGCAGGAGAAGATTATGGTTATGTAGGCAGATGCATTGTGCCCATAGGAGAGAGAGAGAGGCAGGGAGGCAGCAATGGGGCTGTCGTGCAGCTCCCTACATGAAAACACCACAAAAATGAGAGCATACAACTCTCTCGGGGGAAGAAGATGAGGGAGCACTTCTCATAGGGAATCTCAGATGAGTCTTCACAAGTAAGTGGGGAGCAGTCAGCAGACCAAATGGATATGGAGAAAAAGCAGAAAGCCCTCAGTTCCAGGTGAAGCAATGACAGGGCCTCAAAGAATGTTTTTGGGACCCATGCAAGTATTCATTCTTTTCAAAAATATTTATTGTATACATACTCTATGAGTCCAGCTCTGCCAGACACTGGGGATACAGAAATTTGTCATTAAATCAGCTGCAGAGAGGAGATATGACATAGGGGAATGAAAATCCTGAACTACTATGTCTGGTTCAAGTTTGTGTTTTCTAAAATCAGAGAATGAATTTTAGGAACAATGAAGGTTAAGAGCAGAATATGTTTATTGAGAGAGAGAAAGCTTCTGTCTGGGAGAGAAACAGAAGGGGTCACCAGTGGGTTGCCAAACACTGTCTTTTCTAGGGACTTTTGTAGAGTAAAATCATGGGGTGTAATAGGTTCAAGGTGGGGAAAACTGGGAACACACAAGGCAGAAGGGTGATGGTGGGACAGAACTACGGTTAGCCAATAAGATTAATTGTCAGGTAAAATTGATTAAATCAGGGACAAATGGGGGAAGCCAGTCACTTAGAAAGTGGGCATTCTTAGAGAGCAGTGACTGTTCCCAGAGTGGGTTAGCATGATGACTCCTGACTTCTTCAGGGTGATAGGGAGCTATTTAGAATACCAGTCCTTAGGTTACCTGGTGTGTTTGTTTGATCTTTTGTCTTGAGGTCTGGCCCACAGCAGGGAGTGTCTATCTCTCCCACAGCTGCAAGGTACCTGGGCTTCTGCACTAGCTCTCCTTGGAGGACCCAGCCCTGTCTCACTGCCTGTAATATTTCTATCTCACCTGCCTGAAACAATAGTAATAAGGCGTGACCAAAAAATATGTTTGATGCTTAAAGTTGAAAATAATTTATTTAAACTAAAGACAAAATATTCAGGACGCCCCCTTCACTTCACATTTATCCTGTCATCCTTGCCACTTTACGAACAGGTTCTCTAAGTCCTCTTCCATGAGCATCTTTACTTGTGCTGTTGCAGCTTCCACAATGCCCTGAATCGATTCAAGACATTTCTGTTGCACGGTCATTTTTAATTTGGGAAAAGCCCAATGTCGCACAGTGCTGGGTCCAGTGAGGAAGGTGGGTGAGGACTCTGTAATGTTGTTAGAAGCCTGCAGCAACAGCAACTCCCATATGTTTTTATTGCACCTCTTAAAGACAGTCACAAAAGGAGGCTCCAGAACTGCTTCAGAAAGTGACAAAAATGACAAGGTCCTTGTCCAAAGCACTGAGGGGGACTTACAGCAATGTGTTTTTTACTTTAGTGATTTCCAAAATCTAAACATTCACTGCATATTCCAATCACACCTCATAATAATGAAATTTTTAAAAAATGAATATGTCCCTAGGAAAGTATACAAGATCTCCAAAGAATGGAAATACACTCATATGAATGTTTTTTTTTTTTCATATGAATGTTATTAAAAGAAACCATCATGGCGAGTTGGGAAGGAAGGGGAGGTGAAAGCATTCTGTGCATTTAAAAGCAATTTGCCCAAAGCTCCATGGCCAGAGGCAGTGGAGCCCCTGCAGGAACTGAAAGAAGTTGGTATGACTTGAGGTGTGGAGAGGTGAGAAGTGGAGGTACAGTGATTGCACAGGAATGGAAGGCTATTAGGATTGTGCCCTTCTTTAAACACAGTGGAGATCCACATACAGTTTGAAGTGGGGGAGAAACATCTGCAATCAGGTTTTTATCCTGAGACCATGATAAAAATCTGATTGTAGACACCCAGCCAGGCAGCACAGGATCTTATGCATCTTGGTGATGGATTATGTTAGGAAGAGATTCAAGAATAAATATCAACACTTTTGGCTTAGGGGATTAGAAAGGTGCCGGGTCATTTTGCAGAAACCAGAAACATGAAGGAAGTTAGTTGGCAATGGGGCACAATCTGGCTTAGGAACGCTTATGTGGGGTTATCTTGGTGACATTGGGGAACCCAAAGAAAAAGTCTAGGCTGAGAATTAATCATGCAGACCACATATAGGACACTCAGAGTTACAGGACATCCCAGGGAGAGAGTGTGTAGAGATAGAAAGAATAAGGGCAGGAATCATTCTTGAGATATTCTGGTATTTAATGAGCAAATAGAAATGGATGGCTTGTAAACAAGATTGAGAAAGAAAAACCACAAAAAGAGAAACTACCAAGAAAATATGGTTCCCAAAATGTGGCAGGCAGCTGAGTTAGTTAAAAATACTACAGGCAGTGAGACAGGGCTGGGTCCTCCAAGGAGCCAGTGCAGAAGCCCAGATGCCTTGCAACAAGCAAGGGAGATAGACACCTCCTGCTGTGGGCCAGGCCTCAAGACAAAGGATCAAGCAAAGGCATCCATACCCTTAGGACTGACATTCTAAATAGCTCCCTAAAATCCTGAGGAAGTCAGGAGTCACGCTCCCAACCCCTCTGAGAAAGTCACTGCTGTAAGAATGCCTGCTTTCTATGTGACTCGCTTCCCCATTTGTCCCTAATGTAATCAATTTTACCTGGACTATTAATCTTATTGGCTAACCATAGTTCTGTCCCACCTTATGCCCATCTGCATTGTGAGTTCCCAGCTCTCCCCACCTTGAACTTATCTCACCCCATAATTTTGCTCTATTAAAGTCCTTGGAAAAGACAGAGTCTTTGGCAACCCATTCAGGACCCCTTCTCTCTCTCTCAGACAGAAGCTTTCTTTCTCTCAATAAATATATTCTGCTTTTGACCTCCATGGTTTCTAAAATTCATTCTTCAATTTTAGAGAGCATGAACTCGTAACGGACATAGTAGGCTGGGAGTTTCATTCTTCTATACCAAAAAGAGCTAAAGGAAGAGAATATTTTAAGGTGGAAATTCTTGTAATCCACAAACGAGTTCCCAAACTCGAGTTCAAAAAATGAGGCAAAAACATATTTTAAAAAACAGTGCTGATTTATTTTATCCTGGGCCCAGTACAGTTGGAGATTGCAAAAGCTGGGTGTGTGGCTCCCCCATACTTGCAGCCTTTATATATGTATCACTGTTTACAAAGTAAGGGGTATGGGTGTGGATCTGGAAATCGGCTAATGAAGATCTTTGTTTTCCTCAGCAGAGAACAGAGGAGTCTAGCAGCAATTAACAACCTTTTGTTATCTTATTTTAGCACCACATCTGTTATTTAGAGAGGGCAGCAATGGTTAACATATTAGGTCACCCAGAGGGAGAAAGGAGAAGAAAAACATTAACAGAACAGTTAGGGTAACATTACAGGTATTTTGATATAATACAAATATAACGAAGCTCTTTTTGCTAGTGTACAACGTTCCCCACTGATTTTGTCAGTGAGTCAAATTATTGACTCATTGGTATCTGTTTATAACCTTGCGTGTGCCTTTAAAATCATAAGCTTTTAAGATCTTTGACAGTTTATCAGCTTGTTTACAATACAAAGCCCAATAGGAGAATCAACAAAGGTCTTGCAGCTGTCATTATTAAAGCTGTTAACCAAAAGGAGAAAGAAAACCAACATTTAAATTTACTCTGTTCAGTCATACAAGTAACAATTTTTTTTTTTTTTAACTCAGACAGAGGCCTCTTTGGGGTCTCTATAAGGGAGAACACAAGATTATCAGTTACATTTGGCCATCTTAAGCTTGAAAGACTCCTTGGAGGGAACGACAGTCCACTTATCCATAGGTTGATTGCCTTTGGAAACTGGGACTTTTTTGAAGTGGGAATGATGAATCCAGGCAGGCTTTTTGGCTACCATCACAGCTCAAGAGATTCACAGTGATGTTGCTTGATAAGGACCGGTGGTGTCTCAGGCTCTACAGCAGGGCGTTTGTCCTCATTGAAATAACCAGTGGATGGAGGTCAGAACTGGCTGAAAAGTCTGGGGGGTACTTAATAAGATCTTGATTAGCTAAATCAGCTAATTCTTTTTTTTTAGAAACCTTAAGGATAAGAGGAAGTGGTCTCCCATACAAAGCCTTGAAAGGGAAAATACCTGGAACATAGAGGGTATATCACACATACAAAAGAGCAAAAGGAAGGAGATGCACCCAGTTCTTGCTAGTGTTTAAGGCCATTAGTAATTATTGTCTTTAAAATCTGACTTATCTTTTTTTCTTGTCCTGAACTTTGAGGCCGATAAGCACAATGGAGTTTCCAATTGATCTGCAAAGCTAAGGTTAGTTTTTGAGTTATCTGGGCTATAAAAGCCGGGCCATTGTCGGACCCCACGGATAAAGGGAGGCCAAATCAGGGAACTATCAGGGCTGACTCAGACTTAGTAGGCAATGCTTTAACCCATCTAGTAAAAAATATCTATCATTACTAATAAGTACCTGTTTTTTTTTTTTGTTTTTTTTTTTTTGAAGTCCAGGCTTTCCCATTTTTGTAAAGTCTATTTCTCAATGTTTTTTTAGGTATAGTCCCACGTAATGAGTGGTTTCTATTTGTTGCAGTTGTTTTGGGTTTACCAAATGGCACTGAGGGCATCTGAGGCTCACAGTTTGGGCTAGCTTTGATATTAGCCCCCAGGGATCCCTCAAAGTTGAGTCACCAGATGCAAGTCTTTTAAGGTGCAAATAGGCTCTGGCAAAGTAGGTGGGATCAGCTTTGAAGAGGAAGAGAGAGACACCAGGATATCTCAGGGAGGGTGACAGGTAAGCGGAACTTAAGAGTGATGTGACAATGGTATAATAAAAATGCAAATATTCCAATAGGAGAAGGAAACTAAAAATACGGAACAATGGTAGGACTACTGCACGGGTGGAGGAAGCACACTTAGAAGAGGACACTTGAAAACGGCACAAGATAGATGGGTTTAGAGGTGCACTAGAGGGAAACTGAAGGTGTTCCCTCTGACACACTTTCTTCCAGGGAAAGAGCACTGGCTTCTATTCCCTATCACACTGTTGGGGAAAAGTTAGAATGTGGAATGTGTGTGTGTGACAAATCTACTCTGCAGCAACCTTTGAATATGTAAGGCGCTTGTGTACAAGAATAAAATTAATTTCCTCTAAATAACACTAAGACCCAGACCAATAGAGTTTATGAGAAGTTTTGATTGGACTCAGAAGAAAAACAAACTAGATTTTTGGACTAATCTTCTTGTCCCAAATGGAATAATTTTACTTACCATATGATGAATCTTCAGATGAAGACTTTTTATTCTTAGGGAAAATGCAAAGGGAGAGTCTCAAACAGGATATGCAGCCCGGATTTTAGAGCTTTGAGTAGCTTTCTCCTCTTTATACCACGAAGACTAGGTTTTCTGCCCTCTTCAGCCTGAACTTCACTCTTCTCTCTGGCAGAGAGAAGATTAAGAAGTAAGAGTTACCGAGGTATGAGATTAGGTATGGAGCAAAATCCATCCCACAGGGCATGTCTCTCAGAGCCAAGGAGGCACAGGGCTCATGTGCAGAATACAGGACCCAGGACGGCAGGGAGAGCCAATCAGAAACAGTGCTATTTCAATTCCCCATTTACATGTGGCAGGAATCTCTGACAGGACACTTTCAGTCTGGTGCTAGGCCGAATGTCCAGTTGACAGGACAGCAGTCCCGATGCCTTGTATGCATGCGGGAGAAGCCAGTTCCAGATATGAAAGATCCCTTTCCCTTCTCGCATCACGAGTCTGCTCCTCAGAGCCTGCTCTCAGCCTGCAGAGCCTGCTTCTTTCCCACCTTCCATAAATATACCTCCCCCACTCCTTTTCCACGTGTCTTGTCCAATTCTTTGTTCAGGATACCCAGAGCCTGGAAAAGAATTTCCCTAGGACACATTAACCAGTAGTGTTACCAGTTACCACCCTGAATTTTATTATTTCTGCACTATTGGCCCATGTAGAAATAGTCCTCTGTCCTCTGTGTGTGTGTATGTATATGTGTGTATGCGTGCATGTGTGCACATGCGAGTGTGTGGCAGGGAGAGGGCAGTAATGTTTGCCTGGGTTTTCACCAGTGCAATTTTTCACCTAGCTTATCCTCGCTTTTCTATTTGTTTTCTTGCTTGCTTGCTTCCTCTGACTATGCACACACTCATGTCCACCAAGTGTCCTACTTGAGTCTTCTATCTACTCCCAATCTTTTCTATTCGCTTTGCGGTATTTGTTCCTCCTCTTCACACTTTTTTAATCCATTGTTTATAACCTGGGCTTTGCTGAGACCATTCTTACATTTATAAGTGTTTCTCACTTTTTTCTGAAAGCCAAGTCAGGCTTTCCTGAGAGACCTTCCTGCTGCCCTCCACAAACAGCAGAATCCATGTTGCTCTCAGCAAACAAGATTCAGAGGCCATAAAGAAATTTAGGTCTGGCCCTGCAATCCCCTGGAAGCCAGAATGCACACCAGTGTCCACACACCTTTGCTGACTGTCCTTGGAACTTTGACCACATGCATTCCATCCAGATTTCCTGAGACTATCAACCCTATTCCCAAACCTCTCGATCCCTGGGCCTTCCTCAGTGCTGCCTGCTGATATCACAGTGATTCCAGCCTGCTTGTATGGACACAATTAAATCTGGTCTTTTTTACAGTCTCACTCTCTGGTGTTTACACACACACAATTAATTAATGAATACCGGTCATCTGTCCATCCCTTTACAGGCTCTGCCATCTCCATTCATAGATGTCACTGCACAGACCATCACAGATTCCACAAATCCCGCATAGGCACCACCAGCTCCATTGGCATCACCACTGCCATCAGCGCCATGCAATCCTCCCTACCAGTTCACCTTTACAGATCAGAAGCAGCACAGAATTGCCTCACACCAGCTCAAGCCAAGACCTGTAGGACCTCCTTGTATCTGTAAAGCTCCTGCCCTAGGCTATCGGCTGTGTCAACTTGGAGCTTGCCAGGTCACTTTTTCCAAAACTGTCTGTTATTTCATCACCAAACTCTTCCTCTTTGTGATTACATGGAACTGTGGTTCCTTTAGTTAGTTCCCCCAATTATAAGGAAGGCTTACTGAATTAAGAAATTCCTGAGTCCCTCCTTTACCAAATTCTCTTGAACACCGATGTCTCTTAGATGGTTTCAGCCATTTCCTGAGTAAATTTTTCTGTTCCTTTTGAGACCTCTGTGTCTAAACTCTTCACCCCAAAGACCTATACAGGAACATACAGAACCTCAGCACTTGACCATACTATTCAGTTTTGTGTGGTCCTATAATCCATCAGAAATGATTTATTATTTGTATGACACTTCCCAAGCACTGTCTATACCTTTAGATTACAAAAATGAGAAACAAAAAGATGCATAGACTATTCAGACAGACATTAACCAAATTAATTACAAAAATAATTGTAGGAATAAGTAGTAGTTTGTTTTGTTTTTGATGGCACTTTTATTTTCCTTGTTGGTCTTTTAGAGTTTATATGACAAACCTATTCCCAGACACTGAAGTCTTTAATATACTATGACTTTCCCACAATGTACCTTATTCTTCTAGGAAACCACTTTGCCCAATCCGCAGGTGTTTTCTAGAGGTGTTTTCTAGGTTCTCTTGGTCCTTAACCAAGAATTGGTTGAGACAAATGCAAAAGGTAGCGAGATGTTATATTTATTAAATGCAGGAAAAGGAACGTGCTCTGCAGAATGAGTGCAGGTTAACTACAGTAGGAAGAGAATGCACTGCACAGGACAAGGGCAGACCACTGTGAAAGCCCAGTACAGTGGCTCAGCACTGCAGGGCAGCCATCTTTGGCATCCTCTGCGCTACAGGCTGACGTCACATCTAGGTCATCCTATTAAAAACCTGCTTGAGTCAGCACAGTGAGTTCTATGATTGGTTCCAGGTGAAGGGCTTGTGGGAACTGGTCTTCTGCCCATGTCCCGAGTCTCCATAATTGACAGGTCATACTCCTTTGTCCATCTGTTTTGTCACACCCTAATCTCCCAAGCCAAAGGACTTTGAATTGAAAGAAAAGCTTGAAATTTAGCCAGAGTGGCACTTCTCAAACTTGAATGTGCTTACAGATCACCTAAGCCACCTGTCATAGCAGGTCTGGGGTGAAGCCTGAGAGTCTGTGTTTTGGCGAGCTCCTTGGGGATGTCACAGCTGGTATCTGGGGAACATCCTGAAGAGCAAGGATGTGGTCAATCACCATCATATTTCTTCTTTTGCCAAACGTAGACTGAATCAAATTCTTTCCACAAGGCCAGGGCACCAGGAAATGTGGAACAGCAGCCTCAGCCTCCAGTTCCAGTCAGTGTGAAGTAACAGGAATACGATTTACCATTTCACCTGAAACAAGTAAAAGAATCGAATCTGATGGTTTTCAAATCGTTAAACTTCAGTCAATGAAGAAGAGTGATTCCCGAGTGACAAGAAACCCATGAGACAAGCCTTATAATTGTCCCTGTTTGTTTCATTGAGAGTTTCCAAACCATGACAGAAAGCGTGGTAAACCAAGCAGCAGCCACCTTTGACTGGCTGAGTGGAAGGGTGGAGAACCTTCCTCTCAGAAAGGAGAGAACTGCACAGGTAAAGGGCTCCAAGGAGACCCCTGGATACCACAAGTTCAAGGGCAGCCTGGGCTATGTATTGAGTTCAAGACCAGCCTATATAGCAAGACCCTGTCTCACAAGAAACTATATATATATATATATATATATATATATGCTTGGAAAATAGAGATTTTAAGAGACAGTCATTGATTTTATTGAGCTTCACTTAGCTTACTAGCTTACCTTACAGGGAGAAAGGCAGAGTAGAACTTCCAATTATAATTCAGTGGAGGAAACATCTTGCTAACAACGGTAAGCAGAAGGTCCTAGAAATCACAGTGCATAGGTTTTGCTAGGTCTGGTTAAAGATCAGGGTATGCTAGAGCTCTGAGAAAATCTGGTCAGGATTCTGTAGCTGCAATTTAGTCACAATTTAGTTTGATCTTTCAATGTTTGATTTAAATCACACACATTTGTGCTTTCACAGTGATGTGAAAAGTGTATGTGTTTACGAGTGTGTGTGTGTGTGTGTGTGTGATGTACTGCCAGCAGGGGGACTGGCAAATGGAAAATGTTCAATCAATATCCAATAAACCAACAGAAATTCACAGCACAGTCACACATACACACACACACCCAGAGAGAGAGAGAGAGAGAGAGAGAGAGAGAGAGAGAGAACCCACTGAACACTCGTGGAACCCCTAGAGCTGCCTGTTTGGATTTCAGGGTTGAAATTGCTCTGTAGTCTGCCTTACAGGCCTCTGACCTTGCCTTTGAGACTATGTTAGGAGATTCGAGGTTCAGTAACAAGTGACCCCAACTCTGATGACTTACAATAACAGAAATAATAATTCCCCACAGTTCCAGAAGCCAGCTGTCGAAAATCAAGGTGCTAGCAGCCCCATCCTTCTCACAAGGCTGCAGAAGAAAATGCTTTGGCTGCTCCGTAGCTCCTCCCAACTTCTCGCAGGCATTCCTTGGATTGTGGCTGCATCGCCCCTGTCTCTGCATCTATCTCCACATGGCCTCACCTCTTCCCCTGTGTGTCTGGCTTTTCCTGTTCTCTTATAAGAGTACTTGTTATTGGATTCAGGCGCCCATTAATTATTGAGGGTGAACTAATCTTAAAACCTATATTCATATCTGCAAAGACTCTCTCTTAACATAAAGTCATCATGAAGGGGACTGAAAACATATGCCGGATAAAATAAAAAACAGCGTCCAACAAATGGTGCCAAGAAAACTGGATACCGATCTGCAGAAGACTGAAACATGATCCCTTTCTGTCACCCTGTGCTAAAATCAAGTCCAAGTGGATCGGTGGCCCAAAACCAGAAACTCTGAAGTCACTGCTGCTAGATAACGTAGGGCACACTTGACGAAGTAAGACTTCCTGAATAGTGCTACATAGGAATAAACACCAAGAATCAACAAGCGAGTGGAACTGCATCAAGTTAAAAGGCTCTTCCACAGCAAAGAAGCAATTAACGGAATGAAAGACAGCCCACTGAATGGAAGAAAAACTTTGCTAGCTAATGTTCTGATAGAGAATTAATATCTAGACTATATAAAGAGCTTAATGACCCCAAACAAATAACCTAATTAAAAAATGGGCAAATGAACCGAGTCCACACTTCTCCAAAGAAGTTTCAAGTGGGCAGTAAGTGTATGAGAAAATTTTCAACATCTTTAGCCATTAGAGAAATGTAAGTCAGAAGTAGACTGAAATTTTGCCAGGGATGTAGCTCAGTGGCATAAGCGCCTGGCAAACGCAAGAAAGCAAAGTCATGAGTTTGATCCCTGGTGCCAAAAAAAAAAGTAGACTGAGATTTTATTTCACCCTGAATGAATGGCTATCACCATAAACATGTACTACTTCTGCTACTACTAAATAGAACAGGAAACACAGTGAATACCAGCCGGGATGAGGAAAGAAAGGAGCCCTCCTACACTCTCAGTGGGAATGTAAACTAGTATAACCACTATGGAAATCAGTGTGCAGAGTCCTCAAAGATTAACTATAGAAAACCATTGGAAGCAGCTAGTCTAATTATGGGTAGGTTCCCCAAAGAATTAAAATCAGTCATACTATAGTGATCCATGTGCTGAGTTTGGAGCTGCACAATTCATAGTAACTGGCTGTGGGAACAGCCTTGTGTCTGCCAAAGATGAGTGTAAAAAATGTGACCACACACATGTGACTATTACGCAGCCATAAAAAAAGATGAAATCATGCCATTTGCAAGGAAATTGATAGAACAAAAGAGCATCATGCTAAATGAAATAAGCTGAACACAGAAAAGGTTAAACATGGTGCAACTTCTCATACATGGGAAACGAAGTAAATAAATAAGCATTGACAGGAAAGGAGGATGTAGGCTTTTGGAAACAGAGAGGTCATCGGAGGGAAGCGGTAGCAAAGGACAGGGTGACCATGGGACAGGACGGGATTGAGATATCAAAAATACAGGCATCAATTTCCAAAATGGACCTCACCATTATGAATTATCAGCACACACTAATTTTTTTAAAATGAAGGGGAAAAAAGAGAAAACAGAATGCTTTAAAAATCACTCTAGAGCAATAGGAAGAGGGTGCTTTCAAAGCCCTTGAAGAAAACCAGTGCCAGGTAGCACTCAGGCCCCTCCATCTCCCCCACACCCTTTCCCCTTCTGCCTTTTGGTGGGGAGGTTACAGCCTGGTGGTGTGAGACAGCACTGCTGCTTGGGCAGCAGGTCTTTCTTTAGCCAAGCTGTTTTACTGCGTCCGCATGCTCCTGGCACTATATTATATGGAGGGCATGGATCTGTGAGCAGCTGTAGCTCCGTTCCTGTTTGGCTGTTAGGTGCACCCTGCTCCATGGCAGGACGCAGATACATCACTCTCTTGGGGGCCTGCTTTTATGTCTCTGTGGTGTAGTGCCTGTTTACATTTCTCAAAAATTAAGATCACCTCCACAAACAGTAGGGGTTAGCACTTGGTTAGGACTTTTAGGGGCCACAGTTCAAGTCACAAAATATCCAACACAGTCAAGACCACAATAAGAAGGGTGAGGCTCTCAGTATTAGGTGCCAGATATAAAGGGATGCTCTCAAATTTGGTAATGAAGAGAGTTGTGTAGTGTAACACTTTCAAAACCAAAATTAATGGGAAAAGGCAGTTGTGAAGAAGCTAAGACCTTCTGTGAGTCAGGACCTGCAGACTGACTGGGCAAGAGCCAGTGGCCAGCTCCTTCCAGTCTGCAGGCAGGAAGACAAGAAGAGCTTTGTCTCCCCTCCCCCGGGACCAGTAAGTGACCAGCTGATCTGGAGAAACACAGGCTGTGATGATGGCTTATGAGGTAAAATAGAACCTAATGCTTGTAGTGCTTAGTATTGCTCTGACTTTGCAGGCCTAAAGCTGGTGGTGTGATCATCTGTTCAGAGGCTGTCTGTATGTAGTATAGCATCTATAGGAGATCTCCTTCTGAGAGTGGTAGTCATCGTTAATTCCCTATTATCTTGTTCTGATTGTTTTGTTTGGGTGTGTTTCATTCTGTTTTGTCTTGTTTGATTTTGTTGTGTCTGATGGCATGGGCAGCTATTTCAAAGATAAGAAGATGTATTATGGCAGCCATTTTTGCACTTACTATTACGTCGTTTTGAAGTCCTGTATGGTGTTCAATGATTTGTTTTTATTGGTTCTATTCTATTCTGTTTTGTTTGATTTTGCTATGTCTGAAGGTGTGGGCAGCTATTTTGAAGACAACAGGAAGCATTATGGTAACTATTGTTGATTTTCTATTATCCTGTCTGAAATCCTGTGTCACTTACACTGTCTTGTTTTGATTGGCTCTATTGTGTTTTATTTTGCTTAGTTTTATTCTCTCTAAAACAAATTTTTTTTCAAAGTCAATGTTAAATAAAATGTAAAAATTTGAAAGGCAACTGGTACTACCTTTGCTTTGTTTCTTTGTCTTCTTTCTGGTCTCCGATATGGGGTTCAGCTTTTCGCTGGGGTCCAGCAACAGCCCAAGATTCCAGCTCATGGTGAGTGTGAGCTTAGCCCTGTCCCGTGTCTTCAGGGTGTCTTTTAAGTCTCCCTTCTCAGAATGCTGCTCCAGGGAGATGTGCTGGGGACCCAGAGCCAGGCCAAGCTGGGATTTTCCTCCTCACATAAGCTTATCTCCCAGAATGTGCAAACGTCTCCTGAGAAGCTAATTAAAATGGAATCGGAGCTGCCAAGTCCGGGAAGCCTGCAGGGGAGCCTGGAGAGGCTGCCACAAAGAGTTATCAGTGCACACACCCAGCCCCACACTGTCACACCAGACAGGAAAAAGGGGGTGGTAGTTGCTGCCCCCAACTGCCTAGGAGGCCAACAAAAGGCACTAGATGGGCACAAGAGTGACTGAGTCACTACCTGAGCGTGGTGGGTGGACGGGGGCTCAGGGACAGAAGGAGAGCAGGAAACACCACTCCCAGGCAGCCCTAAGAAAGAAGACGTGTTTACTGGGACTGGCACCCTACAATGGAAGCTAAATCAATGAGTCAGAGCAATAAGCTGGGGCCAGGAGAAACATTAAAATACAAAATCTGACATGACCATTGAGAAAGAATATTTTAAGAGATTTCCCAGGCGTTGGTAAAAGTACATTAAAACACAGTACCTGGGACACACTGAAGAGGAAAGAGGCAACGTTTATCAGAAAAAGGCTCAACGACTTTCCCTGAGGGCAAAAAGGAAGAATTTCCTAAGTGGCAAAGCATTGCAAACCTGCGTGCGAAGGCTGCTGGGTGTAATATAAACACACCTCACATTCACAGGGAAAGCTAGTGTAATTTCTAAAAAAAAGATCAATGATAGTCCTGGGGGATTCAACAACCTGATTTTAAAATTCATCTAAAAGGTCAAAGCAGGAAAGGAACTGAAGAATTTTTGGAATAAAAAGTGGACAAGAAATCACAAGTAATTAAAATTATTATTCACATAATACTTAAGAAAAGAGTTAATTTTTTAGCTAAGAAAATGGACACATGAAACAGACTTAAGGGCCCAGGGATTTAGCTCAGTGGCATAAGCATCTTCCTGGCAAGCATGCAGTTGTGAGTTTGATCCCTGGTACCAAAAAAAACCAATTAAGATCCCTATATGTATGATTTGAGAAAGTGTAGACGCTTTATAGATAGTTTTTGAAAGGAAGTCTTGCTAGAGAAATCCAAAGGGCCCTCTGTGTAGGGAAAATATTGGCCTCATAAGAAACAAAATAAATGCAAGTGAAAGTGATGACAGAACTCCATTTGTCACATGGATAAAAGGATTTTTAAAAACCAAGACTGACAGTGACATTACAGCAGAAGTTAAATTTCACCTGGGTGATTCGTAACAGAACCATCAGTAAGTACATATTTTTAAAGTGTTTTGCGTACTATATGTCAAAAGCAAAAAGTTCTGATTCTTTAATAATTTCATTTTTAAGAGAGACTGGCTGAATAGAAGATTTAAGCTTATATGTATATTCATCAAGAAAATATTCTCTCTCTCTCTCTCTCTCTCTCTCTCTCTCTCTCTCTCTTTTTCTTTTTGGTATCAAGGATCGAACTCACGACTGCCCACTTGCAAGGCAGGCGCTCATGCCACTGAGCTAAATCCCCTGCCCAAAAATATTCATTATAATATTGCTTATTATATAGAGCTTACAATAGTTTCAATATCCGAAAAGAGGAAAATAGTTGCATGCCAAAATAATAGAATTCCATTAAGATAATCTTTTGAATAGTATTTAACTGTGTATTTCTATATTTTGCTGAAAATTAAAAGCTTTACAACAAATATAAATGTGACACACAAAAGCACACAGATACATACTATAAAAAGAAAGAAAGATAGATTAACATTGATGTATTCATATTGGCTTTTTCTAAGGTACAAACTTTGATTATTTCTTTTTTTCAGGCTTTAGATTTTTTTTAACAATGACAATACCTTACTTTGTCACCAGAAAAAAGCATAAAACTATTCTTTAAAGGGTTGATTATCGGCTCATTGAATGTTTAATGTTTAGTGAAACAAATCAGAAACACAAGTGTGAATATCACATGTTTTCTCTGATTTGAGAAACCCAGAGTACAAATCAG
This sequence comes from Cavia porcellus, assembly GCF_034190915.1. Taxonomy (NCBI): domain Eukaryota; kingdom Metazoa; phylum Chordata; class Mammalia; order Rodentia; family Caviidae; genus Cavia; species Cavia porcellus. The sequence goes on along the minus strand of NW_026947484.1, from coordinate 162,350,961 downwards.
GAACAAAATAAACATGGGTAATAAAGGTAGGGAGGAAAATCTTTCTCAGGTGGGACAAGACTGCGAGATGGGAAGGAAGAGGACGGGAGGAGGACAGGCCAGGAATAAAGCTGAATTACACACAGCATCGGCTCCCCACGGCGAGCGTAGACACAATGCCTGAAAACATTAAAAATGTAGCCCTAAAATGAAATAAGATAGAGTGTTAAGAAGAACCTCACCCAATTGTCTCATTTTCCCCATGAACCGGACTTAGAGAGCTAGATGGGTGACAGATGCCACCCCACGCACTCCCACCAGGACCAATCATTTCAGAGGGCAGGCAGGTGTTCCAAGCAGGCCTCCTGCAGACCAGAGAGTGGCTGTCTGATCAGGCCTTCGTCCTGCCTCTGACACCAGCCCTCAGCCGGCTGACCCACCTGCAGGTGCTGAGGCCTCTGTCCAGGATGGCCAGGGCCCTCTTATCCAAAAGGGCATAAGCAAGCTGGACCTCTTCTCGTAGGCACCGGGTGTACACGAAGGTCCCCTCCCACTTGAAGTTGGGCATTGATGGTGGTGGTGGTGGCTGGGTCATTCCACAAAACATGTTGGGAAAGACCAAGCCCTGCTGTGCAGGGACCTTGGTCTCCAAGGCCTTCCAGGAGCAGGGGAGATAGTGCGTGGGCCCAGAGAGGCTGGACATCAGGTGAGGGGAGGGGACCCTGGTGGTATCAGGTTGTGAGGTGCCTTGACAGCTGTGCGTGGGAACCTGTGGGGTCAAGAGCAGGGCTGGACCTGAGCTGGAGGGGGAAGTAGCCAGAGCAGGCCACAGGCTCAACCACAGAGAGGGGACAGCTCAGCACAGCTGAGGAAGCAGGAAGCAGGCCACAAGCCAACAGGCAAGTCCGGCGTGGGTCCCCAGCCTCCCTGAGGGGCTCTGGGGCTGTGCGTACTTCCTGCCTTGGCTGTGCATCCCCCTCCTGGCTCAAATGGTTTCGAAACAAGAGGATGAGGTCGAGGCAAAACCTAGAGAGGAAGTGGCTGCAGCTGGGTAAGAAAGCTGCAAAAATGCTGGAGGGAGGCTGGGGAGCCAGCCGAGTGGCCCCGCAGTGCCTGCTCAGCCTGGGGACGGCAGAGGCGCTGGGGTGGCAGGGACACAGAAGCCAGCGCCCGTGCTCTCTCGCACCAGCCTTCCCAGACTCGGCTTCCTCATGCACACAGCATGGACAGTAACAGCCCAATCCCTTCTCTCGGGCTACTGGGACATGTCCAGGGTGTGGACACTCAGTGACTATCACTTTATTTTTTGAGACCATGTCTCCCTAGCCTGGCCTGGAGCTTGCTGAGATCTTCCTGCCTCGTCCTCGAATGCTGGGGCTACAGGCGTGCGCCATTATGCCTGCCTTGAACTTTCACTAACTTTGAAGCTTTTCATCTCCTGGAGACCCAGACCTACTGGATGTATTTGTTTTTAAAGATGAATGGCTAAATGAGTAGTCACTTTTTGAATCACTTTATAGGAACTGACTCCTTCTTCCCAGAAAAGCTGAGACTCTGAGGAGCTCAACCAGTTAGGTAAGGTCTCTGACCAGGCAATGCAGAACGAGAACCACATGCCCTCAGACTCTTGCCTCCAGGACCAGCCTTGCCCAGCACAGCTCCCCCAGCTTCCTCACCTGCTGCCATGGCAACGTGGCTCCTACCCCTGCATCCTCCCATCCCCAAACACATCCTGTTCCGCTGGCCAGGCTGACCAGGGCCACGACATCAGCAGATGCATATCCTGGGTGCAGAGCCACCACAGGTCACAGGCACCCCTGGACAGGGCACACCTAACCAGTACTACCCACCAGCAAGACACAGGGGCCCTGAGGAGAAAAGGACACCCAAGCCCAGATCCCGCTGGGCAGTGAGGGGTTGAGGAAGCCTTTGGGACCCTGAGAACTCAGAGAGGGAGGGTCAGAATCAAGGGTGTGAGAGAGGCCATGGGAGAGGGTTTGTCACACTGAAGCTCCCACAATGCTCCCTTGCCATGGCTTAGCTTCATTCTACATAAAGTAGGAAACTGAGGCTCAGAAATACAAGAAGGGTGGCCTTCTGAGATAGAGACACATGACATTGGTACCCAAGCTCTATTTTTTGGTTTTGCTGTGCAGTCCTTGGCAGGTAGTCTAGGCCATGGACTGGTACAACCCTGACATCCATGTCCCCCTCTCCACCCTGACAGAGGGGACAGGCTGGGCCCTTGCTGAGGTACTGCACCCGCATGCTGCCAACAGGATGCAGGAGCCCTCCTTGTCACTCTTTCGAGAACTGGAGGGTCCCATCAAGCTCAGGGTCACCTGGACAGGTGACTCTGGCAGATGTTCCTCCTTTGCAGAACACGGCAATGCTGCGAATCCAAAGACGATGTCTGAACACTGTGTCTTTAGATGCAGCATCCTTCTGGAGGACACTGCCAGGGTGGTGGTCCCTGAGGTCACGCAGGACAGTTCTGAAGGGCGGCAGGCTGCATGGCCAGAGCCACTTGGCTAAACTCAGCCTCAGCCTGGCTTACTCCAATGGTGACTGTTTCTGGAACCTTGGGCTTTGTACTATCAGAACCCGCGCTATGTTGAAACTCTGTAGAATTCAGGGGAAATCTTTGCTGGGTCAGAGCCCAAGCTGCTCTCCCTCTAGGACTTTCCAGGTCTGTCTGGGCTCAACATCAATCTACTTGTTGGAGAAGTTTTTAGGCAAGTGCTCTCTGTACCCTGCCCAGGTTGTTGGCGAAAAAACTCCAAGGTGAGACTTTTATGAAAGGAAGAGAAATCACCTCCGCCTGAGTATCCTGAGAACAGAGGCTGGCAGGAGGGAAAAGGGAAGGGCCAGCATTTGTCACAAGCCCAGTGTCCACAGGGCTGTGACTGCCACCTCGCTTGGCTCTCATCCTAGAGGCAGGACACATTGCCTCCACTGTGTAGAAGAAAAATCCCAGTTGACCAATGTCACCCTGAGAGGCAGAGCTGACAAAATTTTCTCTCTTGGCTACTTCCACAGTGGGTTGCGGGCAGTGAAAGAGCTCTACACTCTACAAACAGGGCTGTTTGGAGTTAACCCTGAGCCCAGGAAGGATTGTTGCACGGCCCTGGAGAGTCCCTAACCTCCATGAGTCAGGGCTCCTGTGAGTTTGAAATGGCTTTACATGAGGGAGACGCTGTGAACAAGGGGCTGGATGACGTGATTGGAAAGATACACAGGCTTTTTACTGGATCACAGAGCAGCCCACAGAAGGAGAAACCTGGAACTCAGCCCCGTGGGGAAGCATACAGCGCTCCAAGGGGGCATTTCCCAGGGGAGGAACCCGCGTGGCTGCTGGGGAGCTGCTGTGTAACTTTGGCGCTGTCGCCTCACACCTGACGTCAGTGACACCTTTCTGCCCATCTCACACTCTGTCACCTCCATGCAGACTCGGAGCCACCCAGCCAGAGACCTGTGATGTGGGGTCCATAGCAAGGTGAGCCTTGCCTCCCTCCTTCCTGGGCAGTCATGTGATTCCCTGAGCAGGGCCTTTGCCCACTGAACTTTAGTCGGTGCTTCCAGTGCTCAGAGCCAGGTGGCCATTCATGCTTCCAGACTCGAATGCATTGGTCTGTGTTTGTTTGTTTGTTCCTTGTGTCTCTACCATGCATCAGCCTCGGGGCTAGAAAATTAGGCACAGGGACGATGGAATGGATGAAATATGAATGCATGTTCACAGCGATAGCATCCAAGACACCCCTGAGTATCTAAAGGGACAGATGGAGTTCCAATTTTCAACTGGAGTCAAAAGACAGCTTGCAGGAATCCAAAGGAAGCCACCCAGGTAAAGTAGAAGAGGAAGAACAGTACAGAGAGGACAGCTTGTTCAAAGGCCCTGTGAGGGAGGGAGTGTGGACTACATGAGGAGCTAAATGAGTCTCAGCGTTCAGAGCACGGGGACAGAGTGAGCGAGATGTTAAGGAGGAGGCCAGAAGGGTGAGCAGGGGCAGAGAGTGCAGATTCGAGCTTTGTTTTCAGAGGCATTTAGAACCAAAGAAGTGAGATTTTTGGTAAATCTGCACACAGTGGTGACATTGTATTGCAGAGGGACAGCCGTCTGTAACTTGCCAGGACCACTCCAAATGACCACTAGTGGTTACGGGAATAATGAGGAGGACGCTGTGGGTCTCCCTGGATCCTGGGAATGGGCACCATCATCCATAGACTGGCAGGCCCAGTGTGGGCTGCAGTGTGCTCTGGGCACTTCCTCGGGCAGCCCAGCATCTCGGCTTCCCAAGCCACAGAATGGGCTGCCAGCACCATCCTTCAAGGGACTCCGGGAGGATCCTAGGGGCTCAGAGGCCTCAGGAGCCCGCCTGATGGTGTCTGTGATAATCAGCTTCCCCAGTGTGCAGAGAACAGCCACAAAATCTGTAAACCTGGAAAACCACTCGGGGTGCAGGAAGAAGCCCCAGAGCAGCCAAGGCACGCCCCCCTCCCTCTGTTCTCTGTGTGCCTGGAGATGACCTGGGGTGAGGCGGGGCCCAGAGAACTGGGACAGCTCCCTCAGAGAGAGCCAGCAACCCCACAGCATGGGGGGGCGTCATTTTTCTAACAGACAGAGGGACTCAGGGTTAGCATCTACTGGAGGACAAACAGAACGAGTGACTACCGAATGCAACCCGAAACAGGCAAAAAATAGCAAAAGAGCATGAAGATTCGTTAGCAAACAAGGCGCCAGGAAATACACATAAATTATAACACGAGGTTTGGGAGCTCCTAAAGGTGGGGGTAGCTTATTTCAATAATCTTAGCATAGGAAGTGCATAGGAAGGTTCTAGAAGAGTAGAAATAAGCAGTTTTTCACTTTTAAAAAACTGGTTTTCAAAACAGTAAAACTGTGCCTTTCATTTAGGGCAAACCCTTGGGGGGATTTCTAAACATTTAGTCACCCACGTTTTCTCTACTATCTGGGGTATTTGTGATAACTTTGATTTTAGGGTGCAAGCATCATCGGAAGTCACTGCAGATATTTTGGCGAGGAAAATTGAGGCTCGAAGTGATCAAATGAGTTGTCCAAATACACATAGTTAGAGAGTGGTAAAGCTAGGGTTTGGAGGGGGGAGGGAGGAGGAGGAGAAAGGAAAAGGGAGGGAGAGAAGAGGAGGGAGAGCAGCAATCCCTGGTTCAGGTTCAGGGGAGTTTCCAGAACAAAGGAAAGAGGGAAGGCCTTGGCTTGGTCCCCAGAGGGAAACCCCCAGAGCTCCTGAGTGCTCACTGGGCTTCAGGACGCTAAAGAGCAGAGGAAATTGACCTGGTGAGTCCAAGCCCACCATGGGAGGAGGACAGCTCCCTCCCCCATGTATGGTCAAAAGAATGAAGCAGACAAACTCCAGGCCCAGAGAGGGCTAAGGCCTGACAGTTGTCCTGTTTTCTTTGGCCTCAAGAGGTCCTGGCCCAGAGACAGGGGAAGGAAGATGGAGGTGTTTTAGGGCAAAACATGAAACTCTTGACGCAGGTTCAACTCAGACAGACTCTGCTGTGTACTGTGGTTCTAACGTGTACTTATATTGTAATCCAAATATTATAATCCCTTTTCCCGTCCTCCTCACAGTCCGGGAAGTATATGTTTGTCTTCCCATTGAAACGTTACCGGAATCCTGGCAAATTAATTCCGATCTACCACCTCCAGTGCAACCCGCAACAAGAATAAAGGAACAAAGTTCATAGTTACAGGCAGTCAAGGGGTCCTGAGTCCATTATTAACTCGTGAAGGAAGAAACAGCCCAAGAATGAGTGACAGTGAGAATGGTAGGAATTATGTGAGTCAGCCATATGCAGAGAGAAGGGAATGCAGAAAGACCAATCTGCACAACTCAACTGGGGTAGTGTTTAAATGTTAGGGGCTGTTGCTTCAGTTCCTGATGTGTAAACTTTTGTGCCCTCGGAAGTCATAGCCTCTCATTCTGAGGCTCGAACCCAATTGACATTCCTGGAGCTATGTGGCTCTGCTGTCCCACTGTGCTCAACCATTTATAGGGAGACAGGAGGTGAGGAAACAGGAAACTGTCAGCTGGCTTCAAAGATCACACATCAGGACCTCAGCTGGCCCTATTTACATTGCTTAGAGCCAACTGAAGGGAGAAGGAAATAGCTCAGCCAGCTGTACATCTACGTGGAGATAGAGCCCAGTTTAACTAATGTGGAAGGGATTGTTCTGCATTCAAGGGGAGCTGTCTGTATGATCTTCTACATACTTTGGCTCAGTGACTCCTAGCAATTGCCATGTGGGTCCCCAGAGTACTCAGGGGCCAGCTTTTCAGGCTACCTTGTTGCTCCACTACACTTTCCCCTGGTCTGGCAGCTCTACCGCATGCAGGGTGTTAAGGTGGCACATGCCAGGATCTGTTGTAATGCCACCCGTAATGGAGGAAAAGAACTCTGAGGCTGTCTGCTGGGGTAAACTGGGTGCCCCAGGCAGCAGGGGGCACTGATAGAAATTGAGATGTGTAAAGCCAAGGACCATTCTGTTCTATGGATGAGACCTTGAGGGTAGGGTCAGACCCAGTCTGGCCGCCACACTGGACACACACCTGCTAGAAGGGCCACTTTTCCTCAGGCCACCAACCTTCACCACATCCGGGGTTCTTCTGGTAAAGCCCAGGGTTCTTTTCTCTCCTCATGGGAGTCTATGAAGGACAAATTTAGCTTCCTGGCTCTGCACCTTTGATTCTGAGCCAGACAGAGGACTCACATGACTCCGCCTGCTGCACCCCGGGGGACAGCATTTGCAAACACCAGCTGCAGCTATGGCTCCGTGACCCACACTCTTGAGGAGCTGTGCACACGCTGCACTTTCGGCAGGGGTCTGAAGGGAATTTGGGTCACCCTAAATGGATCTCTGTAGGCAAAGGTCCTCTCCCTCCCCAGGCCTGGCTAGAGATGCCCCATGTGGGGAGGGAGCTCCTAGGGGTTGGGAGAGCTCCAGGCTCGAGACAAACTCCCCATACCCTATTTCTCCAAGGCCCTTGAAGGACAGCTGTCCCAGAGCTGTACTGCCTGGGTCTCTGCTCCAAATTGCTGATTGACAGGAGATCTGATGTGTGACATGTGCATTGATCCTTGGATCCTTTCTTCCAGAAAATGCTCACCTAGATAACCTCTCTGTTAAGATCCTCATTACAGAGCCTCCAGATTTCACAGGCCAATATCCTGTATCTTCCTCTGCCCCTAATGTGGTATCCTCCAACCCCACTCACACCCAGCAAGCCAAACACACTGAGGCTCAGAGTGGCTGAGTCAGAAATTACCCCAAGGGCTGTGATCAGAGCTGGAGTGAGGAGCCTGAGAGACTCTTGGGGCAACATCTGATAAGCAGAGAGGGGAACAGAACTGGGCAGAGGGAGATGTGGATTCAGGAAGAGATAGAGACTTCAGCTAACCAATTGGGAGCTATGAAGGTAGGGTGGCTCTTGTGGGATGTCCCAATGTGACCTCTCTGCTCTTTGTCCCTTGCAGAGGCATTCCTGAGAGGAAGGGTTGTGTGTGACCTGAGCCAAGGCAGTCACCTTAGGTTGAGAGAGAGCAGTGCTCCAGGAGGAATGGAGCCCTGGGACACTAGCCATCAGCATCCCAGGTGCTGGGCACACAGAACACCTTTGTTCAAAAGAGGAAGCTGGACAGCTCACAGAGACCCAGGGAAGAGCAGTGTGGGCCGGGGGCCACAGAGTCCAGTGACAGGACAGGGACTCAAGCTTGGGACTGCAGACCTCAAGGCAGCACACTCCCTGTGCCACCAGCTCATCCACCTCTTGCAGAGCACTTGTGTGCAGTCTGCCACGGGCCAGATGTGCACTAATTGCATGGAACTCCCAGTGCACCAGTTACTAACTCCCTTTCCTACTGGAGGAAGCTGTCTCCCGTGTGCTTGGCCACCTGTGTGGCGCATGGCACACACAGAACATCTGTCCGTATCCCACCTTTCAGGCCCACCACTGTTCCCTTGCACGCTTGATAAAATGAATTTCTAGCTTATCTACCCTGATGTCACTCAAATCACAACCTTATCACAAAACACTCTTCCTTTCAGGCACTCAGCAAATACACCAGGTTGTACCAGGGCACCTTGAACGAAGCACGCATTCTCTCCCTTGACCTCATCGGGTGAGGGTTTTTCTCCCTCCTTCCTAGATGAAGGAAACAGAGGCCTAGGTAATTCAATCACTGACCCAGGATCACACAGCCTGGATTCCCATGCACATCTGCTTCGCTTTGACAAAGTTCTTTCATTCATCCTCTGTTATTACACAAACAAGTCCTGGATGCGTACGTGCTGCCCGGCACCACCCAGGCACCCTGCAGTGGACAAGCTCTCCTCAGACCAGGCACTCGAAGTGCTCTGCATGGCTGCTTCCTTCCAGGCAGAACCAGAGCGCAAAGGCTGCTGGGCTAGCAGGGACGCGAAGGATTGCAGGAGCAGAATGCGGTGGCCTCTGCAGCCAGTAGCTACTCAGCTGCAGCCAAAGGCTGCACATGAGCTCGCAGACCCAGAACTGCCTTCCTGCTCTTCAAGGGGAGCCAGAAACCTAGCTTTTGTGAGAAATACCTTCGTATTTCAGAATGGGGGGGGGGAATCCAGCCATTTTGCGTCATTCATGGGGACTGAACAAAAGGCACATGTGAGCTTCATCAGCTCTGGGGTACCACAGGTGCCCGGGGACCCCAAAGAATCAGTGCATCTGAAATCTCACAGGAACACATCAAGTGCGCCCTACATTCTCAGTCCAGAGACGCTGCCATGCTGCAGGAAGGCCACGTTCTAGCTCAGGTTTTCTTGCTGGGAGAGCTCTGCGGCCTCCGCAGGGCCTTTCTCTGTTCCTTGAAGCGGTATTCTTTCCGGAGAGCAGGCTATTTGCTGACCTTCTTCTGTCAGGAAACAGCTTGATTGTGGGCGTCCGCAAACAGAGAGACAAGGCTACGTGACCACAGCTCACGACCTCCTTCCCCCTCGTTCCCGCTGCCCCCAGATGGTCCTGAGATAATGCCACTGCTTTCCTGCAAAAAGAAGAAAGGAGAAGAAAAAAACAGCATTCCCCAGCCATGCTGTGATCCTTTCTGACCGTCTTGGGAACACAATTTTTCACCCTGTACCCGGCTGTCACCACTTCCTCTGTCTTATCTTCAGAGGGCTGGAAGACCTAGCTGGTCACATCAGTGCAATCACCAATAGCGGCGGGAGTGCAGGGCTCACGTAGACCACACAAGCATGCAGAATTGGAGTTCTGCGCCCCACTCCCCATGAAGGAAGCTTACCCTATGTTTGGGAACAGCCTAGCAAACCCTCCAAAGTATACATGACACAACCCCACTCACTCTCTCAGCCATAGAGATTGATATTCTCTAATCAAACAAGTGGCATTCTTGCCTCTCACAAATCTCCTGGGAGACTAAAAACAAGATGACCTTAGCCCACAAACCTGGCACCCAGCCCAGCTTTGATCTCTCAGTCCGGCGGCAGTTAGACAGCATCTCTCCATAGCCTAGCTGACAGCATGAGAGGAAAGGGTTGGGCCCAACCAGCAGCTATTGCCTGGCTTCCTGGACATTAATCCATAGGAGGAAAACCAGACCTTGGAGATGAGATCAGGGTTGGCTGGCATATAAATCTGAATCATCACCTAGGTGCAGAATCACTGCCAAATATGCAAGATCGCAAACTACGGAAGATATACCAAGCACACTGCTTGACGTTGGCAGCCCCTGGGACTGAGGCTTTTACATCTGAGGATTGTGTTATTTTCAGGCTATTCTCCATATGTATGCCATGCCGTGAGTTTAGATTTGCTGAGGCACAAATTTGGGCGCACAATGACGCGCATGCCATTCAGCAAATGCATGAGCCTCGATGACTACCTGATGCCTTCCTCTAGGAAGCTTTGTGTGACTTCATTCCATCCTCAGAGAGAGCCCTGCCAGAGAGCTTTCAACACTGTCCTGTTAATATATGGGAGATCCTGGGCTGCAATAAGATTCACAAAGATAAGGATTTGAAAAAGCCTCAAACCGAATCTCACTTGTATATCACAAGCACCGAACTCAGGCCTCTCTTTTCTCCTTGGGATGATCCAACCCAAGGTGAGGATGGCAGGAGTGTGGTGGCCTGGGGTCTTCTTAGCCTTGCCTGTGTGTCGCCTAAGGCCTGCCCAGGTTGAGATGGAGTTAGAGCCTCCAGGATCTGGGCTTCTACTATCTAGGAAAGACTTAACCCCAGACTCCTGGTCACTGTCCCACTTTGACACTCACACGGGACACTTCCTGGCCTTCAAGGATGATCTTTGTCCCTGGAGAATACCCCAGGCCAATACCCCAGAATCCCATCAAAATCCAAACAGATGTTTTAGAGATTTGTAGACTTTGCAGAAATTTGCTTGTTTTTTTGTGGGTGAGCAGAGGCGGCCGAATGGGAGCTTCCTGGAGACGCCCAGCTTCCCACTCTGCACCTCCCTTCCCACCTCTTTCCCCTTCCCTCCATTCCTACCCCCCTGCAGGAGATGCAGGTCCTCCTCTTCCTGTGACCCCTTGCCTGATTCATGGAGCATTGCCAGCCAAATCCCAGGCCTGGGGAGCTGAGATCTGCCCCCAGCAAGGTGATCAGAGTGTTTTTCATGGAAACATGCTTGCATCTCTCCTAGAAGAGTAAAATAGTCTCTGTTGGGTGACATGAGCGGGAGAACTGTCCTACCAGTGGAGCAGGATGTCCCCAGAGACATGGAGCCAGGAGAAGCATCTAGATGGGTGATGAGCCCAAAGTACTTTGAGATCCTTCCAGCCCTGATATCCTGATTGCTCCCAGGGTTGACAGGCTGAGACCAGGAAGGAGCCAACGCCACCATGGGCTTCGCTGCAGGAAAATAGGTCATTGTACCAAGCTCCTCAAAACTTAGTTCTATGCCATTTAAACCCCGTGCTACCTGAGACCAGATGTTGTGTTTCCCAGTTATCTCACACCATGCCTGCTGTACGGTGCTAGCACCCAGGAAAGGTCTGGTCCTGTTATCTTTGTTTTTTCATCCTTGTGAGGTTGTCCAAAACACAGAGGGAGCAGGACTTCATCAAGGTATTAAATGAGGAGTCAGAAGAAATAAGTTCCAGTACCCTGTGTGTTACTTAGTTCTGAGAGTGATATTGAAAGTGTCACTTGACCAATCCGGGCTTGTTTCCTTACCTGGAACTGTGGGTGATGATAGCCATGAGCTTTGACTGCCTCTAACAGTTGTCCTGGGTCTTACATAAAAAGATCAGGGTCACTGCATCCTGAAATTTCAGTAGCCTTAAAAACTAGTCACCATGCCAGAGGCTGACACATCTCTCCTAGACCCCCATGCCACAGTTTCCAGGCTCTCTTCTCCCCACATTCTGGTGCTGGCCCAGCTCGGCTGAGTCCTGCCGTGGTGCTCAGGCTTCTGATGAAATAAACCCAGGCCTGCTCCCCTATCACCCTCCGTCTCCCCTAAAGCTCACCCATCATCAAGAGCAAGCTTGTGATGACTTGGAGGCTGCCATTCTTGGGAAGCATGTCTCATGTTATAATCGGGAGCCTTTCAGAGACACTGTATCCTGAACCAATGAGAAGAGCAGGATGGTGTGGCTCTCACAGAGCAGGTGACCTTCATGGTACCCAGGCAGCTGCAATCCACTGAAGGCGGGGCAGATGTGGCCCCTGCTCTGTCCGAGCTCCCATAAACCAGCTGTGCCACCATGGTCACGTGGATCACGAAGCAACGGTCCTTCCTCCCAAACTGCTCTCCTGTGTGCCCAGGAGTGGAGACACGCACCCAGTGATCCCCAGACTGGATTTTCAGTTCCTGGAGCTGAATATGAAAGAAATTCCAGGCAAAGAGATTCCAACCTTCTGCACATTCTCCACAAGCAAACATTCACTAAACCTCAGGAAGCCAAGCACGAAGCCCAGGTCGGGGGTCACTAGGCTGAGTGAGGTGCGACATAGACATGATGTCAAGCTCTTTCCATGAAAATAAATCAGCATAGAACGAATTCCTTTTTGAAAAAATAAAAACAAAAGACAGTGATGCTTCCCAGCAACTCACAGCGGTATAACTGACAGCCCCACCCGGCACCAGAGGCACGTGGGGGATTTGCTCAGTATCCACGTGCTGCCTGTAAGCAGCAGAGGTAGACTTTGAGGGAAGCGGGCATGACAAGCTGATTGTCCTCAGCCTCTGCCACCTGTCCTTGGGATTCTGTTGAAAGCATTAGCATGAATCACACAGAGAAGTATGTGTGAGAACAAACCCCCTGCTCTAGCTGGTAAGTCAGATCCCTCCTGCTCTACACCCCTGTGGTCTCCATCCCCCACCACGAAGCCAGCCGTGGACACACACAAAGGCAGGATGGGTTTTCACACCCTGCTGAGCCAGCGCGGACCTGGAGGGCTGTGGCCTGTGAAGTGCGTCTCTTCCTCTGCATCAGCACAAGTCAGGACCAGAATGTGACAGTCACAGCCACATACACAGCTGGAATCTGGCCTCAAGTGCCGGGGCTCCTCCACTCTTTGTCTGGAGGCATTCATTTGGCCACAAGACTTGCAGATCCAGGGAGGACTAGAGTTGCCTTCCGTTTCCATGACAATCACATTTCTTTTTTTTTGTTGTTGTTGCAGTAGACCTGCCCCAAGCACAGCGCAAGCTTGGAATCATTTCTTAATACATTTTCTCAGATGGTTGATCCATGGCTGGAAAGGGAACTCCCTTCTCCAGTCTACGACTCATTCATTCCCGACAGTGATGGGTTCCTTCACGGGGCTTCCTTTAGCTGCAGAGAAATGTGGTGTTCATGGAAACTAACAGAAGTAGATTTAAGTAAGCATCCTCTGTGCCTTAAATGATTCAACTATTTTGAAAAACAATTCTGAAGTGGCATTTCTCAGGGCCAAATCACTTTGGTTCCCAATAACTCATGGCAACAATATTTTCTGACTGTCTCCTTGGCAGCTACTACAGCATTCCCAGCCACCTCCAGCTCCTCCTCTGCTAATTCTGGGAGTCCTCAGGGAAGAGCTCATGTCCTCTTGAGGACAGCACTTAATCGCCACTTCCTCTTTTCCTTTCAGGATTGCAGCAGTGATGTCCTTGTTTGCGGCCAATGACAAAGCTCCCGCGTGTGCTCTTGTTTCTGGAATGTGGTGACCTCTGCATTTCAGATGCCCTGGAGGCCCACCCTGCCCATGCTCCAAATGTGCTTGGAGCTGTCTGTGCCCTATGCGAAGACAATTTGGACTGTGAAGTTGCAGCCCCTGCTGCAAGCCACAGTGGTCAAGCACCTGCGTCAGCTTTGCACCAAGAGTGGGAACAACTCAGACCTGACCAAGAGCTGGTGGACAGCGTGTGGTCAGCACCTGGGCTCTCTGATCCCTACCCTCAGGGGTTAAGCTTAGGCTTCTCCTATTCCCAGGGTGATCTAGGAGAACATGCCTCACCGAAGACAGAAGAGAGAGGAGAAACTTGGGCATAGTCTTTGAAGGACCATCACCAGAGTGACATTTCTCAGCAAGAAGCCGAGTCACACATCTGACAAGAGCACTTACCAGGCAGGGGACCAGGTAACTCGAAATGCAGTATCTTCTAGACCCTGCATTTCTTCTTTGCTTCCTGCCTTGCTCCATGGAGGAGTTCGGGCAGCTACTAGAGAAACCCAAAGTCAGAGAGGAACAAACAAGAAACCCCTATAAACAAAAAAGAACCCAGGTTACTGGGGTATGAAACAGAGTGGGAGGGAACAGGGTTCAAGTAAAACAACTGCTCGTGTGGCCCTGAGCTTTCCAGCAATGGCTCCGTGTGAATGACGAAAGTCTTACAGTTCTTAGAATTTGTTTTCCATTTCTTAAGAAAGACAGCTTACATGAATAGGAGGAAATGTCTCCCAAGAGGCCTTGGAAAGTGTGCTTTGTGAGTAATTCTAGAAAATTTGGTTGGCAAAACCAAGGGGAGCCCTGGCTGGGACAGAGAGAGATGGAGGTTCCAGGGTCTCCGCCAGCTGTGCGTGAAGTCTCTCCTGCCTCTACTTCCCGCTTCGCTTCCCCTACCTTTTCCAGCATGGTCTCCTCATGGGTTCTATCCCACGTCCCTCAGAAAAACAGTTTCTGCTTCTCATCCTGAAGCTTAGAAAACAGTTTGGGCCCCAATCCACGTGGATGAGCAGGGCAACTTTCCTGACTGAAGCTCGCAGTCAGACCTGTGTTTCAGCCACCCTCGATCCCCAGTCACTCAGCATCCCCAGGGCTCCAGCAAGGGGTGCCCTCTAGTCTCAGACCTGAACACCACTTGTATACACACATGGCCCAAAATTCTGTCTCTGGCCCCTCCTGTTCTCCTGAGATCCCAATTCCTATGTCCAGCGCCTCCAATCACGTCAAGGTTAAGCGATTACCTCTGGGTGTCTAATGACTAACATGCTGTGGGTGCTTCTTCCAGAGCTTTACCTGCTCATGTCTCCTGAGCTCAGGAAATGGCATCTCCATTTGTGCAGTGAGTCCATTAGGAAACCTGTCTGCTCTGCTGTCATGAAGATCCGAAGCCCAGCACTTCCAATGCTGGCCTGTGTCACCCTCTGAGTATCAGTGCTCAGTCTCCTGCTTGACTGCTAATGTAGCATCCTCTGCAACTCCCCTTTTCAAATTTTGTCCCTGCCCCAGGCCAATCTCCCCCCAGGAGCCTTCATAATTTCATTGCAGTTATATCAGGTCATGGGCAGCCCTTGCTCAAAACTTTCCAGTGCTGCCCTTGTCTTGAACAAAACCTAAATAAGGCACAGCCTGAAGGCTGTATATGACCTGGCCCCTGATGATACCTCTGACCTCACTTTCAGGTGATTTCTCTTTCTCCATGGTACTCTCAGTCATGTGTCCTCTTGGTCCTGGGACAGGCCAACTACACCCCTGTCTGGAGGTTCTTGCTCTTGCTATTCCCTATACCTAAAGTAGAGTTCCTGTATCAGCTGTCTGTGACTGTAACAAAATACCTGAGACAATCAACTTCCAAGCAGGGAGAGACCTCTGGCTTCTAATGTGGCAGAGCAGAATTTAAAATACTGACTTAGAGTTTCAGAGGTTCCAGTCCCTGGTCCCTTGGGCCCATGGTGAGGAGGTCCATGGTGGTGGGAGCACAGAGTAGAAGAGCCCTGTTCAGCCTACAGTGGCTGAGAAGCAAAGAGAAGGAGAAAGAGGATTGCGGGCCTCCTTCCATGTACACCCAGTGACCTAACTACCTTTGCAGTTTCCCCGCGATGTTCCTGTGTCTCAGTGGTGCTACCCAGAGACCAAGCCATTACTACATGGGCCTCTTAGGGACAGCTTGGATCCAAACCAGGATCATCCAGAGCTCTGTGGGTGACTCGTCTTCATCCTCAAGTACAAAATGCCGTCTTGCCCCACTCTCTCCCCTCCTTTGTTTCATTCCTCCTCCCAGAACTCGCTGCTGGGTTACAATCAGCTGCGCTTTGGTTGAAGTCTCCCCCAGGCTGAATGTGAGCCCCATCTTTACCTCTGATGGGGGTATGGCCTGCTGGCTCACACAGTGTCCTCAGCACCCAATGACTCACTCATTGGCAAATGCATGGCTGAAGGAGCCCAACATGAGGACAGTAGAGCATCAGAAACTGAGTGGACGAGTGCCACTGGCTGGGAACATGGCGCTGAACCAGATGGACAGACTTGGTGCTAACGGTGCTCAGCAAAAGCGACATTGTTAAATAGTAGCAGCAGCACAATCATCGGGGGTGCCGTGGTAGTGGAAGTGTGAGGAGGAGGCAGGCACTTCTAACCTGTTCTGACTTGGAACCTGACATCTCAGATGAAGGACCCTAGGACACTGACCTCCCCCCAGACCTGGCCATGCACAGTGGGTCCTGACTCTGGTTGAGAGGAAGAAAGGGGAACGTGTGCTTGCAAAGAGCAGGTGCTCAGTGACTTTCTGCTGCTGCTGCTGCTGCTGCTGGGAGACACTGACTTCACGGCCTCCTCTGTAGCCTCCGTCTGGGAAAATGGCTGCTATTTTAAATTCTGCTCTGCCACATTAGAAGCCAGAGGTCTCTCCCTAGCATATAGAGATTGGCTTCACCAGTGTGTTTTCTTGATTAGGAGGAACACAGAGAAGGTGGCTTTGGTCTATAGCATCCATCACAGGCATCTAGGGGAGTGGTGGCTGGGCACCAATCCCATCCACAGGGGCTTTGGTATCCGTTTTGGCTGAATGGCCTCAAAGCCCTCCTGAAAATTCTGCAAGCTCCCTATGATCCTCAGAAAATTCCTTTGATCTCATGTTCAGGATGAATAACCAGGCTGGTAATATGCAGCTGGATTGGTAAGAGGGTTAACGTCCTGGGCTGTGTCCCGTGTGTTTGCTGATGAAGGGCTCATACAGGTCATGGGTATGGAGTCATCACTGCCTCCAAGTCACTCTTGTTCCCTCAGCCTTTCTAAGGGCAACTGGAGGGACGCCTGCTGTCGTCCTCTTACATTGGTGGCCATGCCCATGGGCACCTGCACAGTCCCCAGCCTCAGTCTCCTCCTCTGTCTCCTTCCAGTCTGCATTCATCCAAAATTCACTGAGTACCTACTACATCCAGATGTGGAGGACACAAAACTGAAAAGATACTGCAGTTCCCAGGGAAGAATTCAGATTCCAGGATTCCCAGGCTGCAGCAGGAGCCCCAAGGACCTTGGGATGCCATCTAGTGCCTACAGTGCAATACAGGCTGAGCTAATGGCAGGGCACAGACTTTGAAATCGGAGTCATCTGGATGCCAACTGACTCTAACACCACCTGGTGCATTTGCTAAATTACTTTCATCTCGTGAGCATCAACTTCCTCATCTATAAAGTACAGTTAATAATGACTAATCCATAGGCTGTTTGTAAACACTGAATAAAACAATGCACATGAAATGTTTCATAGAGCGCTGGATTCTTCCAGACATTCAGTAAATGTTATGAACAACAAGTCTCTATAAGGATGTCAGGAAATCCCCTGTAGGGGGAAGAAAGCTTAAGGAAGCGCCCTCAATCTGAGCAGCCAGGTGCACCTGCGCATTCTCTTAGTCAACCATTATTCACTTTGGCAAATTGTTCTTTGTAACATCCCAGGATGAGGAGTATCCTGTTTTGATTCTTGTATTTTGCAAACAGAGGAGTTAATGAGCTCACCCAGGTGCACACAAAATGCATGCTTTTACCAGTAGAGGCCTTTTGAGAGAGGAGACTGCAGAAACCTGCACCTGATGCCCATGATATGTGCAGCCTCGTGGAGGACCCAGAAGCACACAGCTTCTAAAAAACATCACAGGCGCCACTAGGGATGAGTTAAGAGATGGAGCAGGCTCACTGCAGGGGCAGGAAACAGCCAAGGACCATTTCTTGGTGCAGGACTAGAGTTACAGGAACACAGGCGGGCTGGGAGACAAGAGGGGTGGTCGACAGGCTAGTATAAAGGAAGCCAACTGGAAAACCGAGCCTTAAGGGAAAGTGGACAGGAGGCAGACGGCTGGAAGAGGCCTGCTTGAGAGGAGATGGGCTATGTAAGCAGACCACAATGGGAGGTAAGCAGACCACAGTGAGGGAAGAACCAGCAGCAGCTTCTAGAGACTCATCAGCTAGCGCGAGGTGGGCGCCCACCCAGTCTTAGCCAGTCAGGGGCTCTGGCCTGGAAGAGCTGTCTCCAGACCACTTGTAGCAGAATCACCTAGCACTGCTAACAATTTGGATTCCTGCAGCACTGATCGACCAGGGACCAGGACGCAGTTAATCAGGCTCCTTGTGATGGTTAAGGCCTGCTGACAGTGGGGATTACCTGTCCAGGGTGATCTCATCAACCGTGTCTGTTTCACAGACATGGAAACTGGGGTTCAAAGAGATCAAGGCTGTTCCCAAGCTCACATGGGTTATCTGGGGCTAGGACGAGGTCTTCTAGTCCACAGGTTGACTTACTCTGCTGCACTGTGCAAGACTGGTCCCTAAGAAATGGGTGCAGGAAGAAAGCAGGAGACTTTGCACTTTCAAAGCAGTCAAGTGGAAAAAGACAGGCTGAGGCCTCCTGGGTAAGATTCGATTGTCTTCAGACTTCCAAGGAGGCTCACTAAGCAGGCGGCTCATCCCCTGTCTTGACTTAGACAGGGCCACCTAACTGTGGCCACTGCAGGCGCTGAGCCGCTCGGACCACCCTGCCCTTTCTAGAAGATGGCAGTGCAGGGAGCATTTCCTGACTTTACTAACCCAGAGAGGGCAAGATGTAGAGATGCCCAATCGACTGGCCCTGCTGTCCCCCTCTTTGATAAGCAGTGTTATTCAAGAGGCCAGATATTGAATTTGGAGGAAGTGGATGCAGGCTAAGACCTTTTCTAACTTTCTTATTTGGGATAGGTTAATTATGGCAGAGTGCGGCCAGGAGATTGGCTCAGCTAATTTATAGGTTAAAAAACAAACAAAACCAAAGAGAGCAAAGCAGAAACTCAGATGCTCTGATGAGTAACACTTGTTCAAAGTTACACGCACACTGAATCCCCAGATCACCACTTCTTCAACACGAGAACAATCGCAGCAGGGCTACCTTCCTCACTAAGCATCTTATGTGACTCAGATAGGAAAGTAGGCAGAAAAATGCAACACGGGCGGGCTCGAGGTAGGCGTCAGGGACCCACCACCTCCCCCTTCTACATGTGTAAAATGGTCACAGCCAGCCACACACACGCTCACAGACACCCCCACACACATACACACATACACCATGACATCCTAGAAGATTTATCTTAAAGGAACTTGAGAAGAGAAAGACTAACTCCAAGCAGGATTGCATTTACAAAGGTCACCTTCAGGACCTGAGCACACGTGTCTTGACTCACCACCATGGCTCCCGAGGAGCCCTGCCAGTTTGCCACACTCGTACACCTGTAATTCCGAAAGCCCTTGACTAGCTCGCTCTTTCTTGCTCTCTCTCTCTCTCTCTCTCTCTCTCTCTCTCTCTCTCCTTCCATTCATCTCCCATTTTCTGCCTTGTCCTTTCTGGGGAGCAGAGAGTGGACATCCAGCACCATGTGCCCAGTTAGGGCGCCCAGTACAAGGAAATTCCGAGCTGTTATTTTGGACCCAGGTTGCTCAGCAAGGTCAAAGGCTCTGAAGACCTGGAAAGCCAGTGACATGGCTTCTCCATGCATGGCAGAGTTTTTATACACAAGATCTGCATTCATTCAAGGACAAAATCAAACACCGTTCTCTCAGCTTCACCATAAAAAGTGATGGAAAAAACCCACAGAAGCCAGGGACGGGATCTTTTTACTTGTTTGTTTGTTTGTTTTGGTTTTAGAAAATCATTTACAAGGCGAGCACTGTAAGCAGAGCTCTCACTGGAGACATGGGCTTTCTTTCATTGAAAATACTTGCTTTCTTTGCAGTCTCTTTCAGTAGCCATATTATGTAGCAAAGTTATAAGATCTTAGAGAGAATTTATAATCCAGTAAACCCTGTGCATTCGCTGAACACAAATCCAGTCTTCAGTTCAGACCAATGAGGTGAGACTTACCTGCCAAATAACTTCAGTAGCCTCGCAGAGATTCTCACCTACAGAAGAATCTGGAAGCCACTACATAGGTAGGCTTCGGGAGTATGAAAACGTGTGTGTTCCTCACAGTCAAGTAACCTGTGGATTCCAGTCACATGTTTGCAGGCCCTGGTCTCCACCATGCCTTCAAGATCACTGCCTCTGCTGTGCACTCGGAGCTCAGGCCAAGAGAGCAGAAGGCACAGAAACACTGCCTCAGGCTTCCTTCCTGCCATCAGTTACTCTCTCCTCTCATCCAGCCGCCTTCTCCACCAACACCCAGCAGTTAAATGCATCTATTTTTAAAGTTACACTCTTACATACCCTAGCTTATGGGCTTTCTGTGTGGTTGCTGCTTCTCAACCTGGTCTCCGACCCAGAGGCGGGGGTGGGGGTGCAGGACCAATCTAAGCTGATGCGTCAATAGGAGGAAGGAAGTTGCTGGGGGGGGGGTGAGGGGGGATAAGACAAGACGTGAAGACTGCAGGGGTGTGGCGCCTGGAGCCAGGAGAGTTAGGCACAGTCCCAGCTCTGTCATTAGCTTAGTGTGTGACCTGAGGTGAGCCAATCCTCTCCAGGCACAGGATACTTGGGATAAAGCAGAGGTGGCTACACAGGAGCCTCCTATCCCGTGTGCAGTGCCGAGGCATTGTGCCGCCAATGGATGCAGGTGTGCTATGAATTACAGGAGCCCTAGGCACCTGCAGTGCCATCACAGTGTCCCTGAGTGGCATAGGACTCCCACCTTCCTAGTCCTCAGAGACAGAGGCGGATGTAATGGGCCACATGTACCATGTTTTGTGTCACCACAACCTCTGACAACAGCCAGGAAGGTGCTCAACTGCCTGGGCGCCCAGGGAGCCAGCCGAGGAAACTCCCCATCCTGGACACAGCCTATGGGCCAGGAGGGAGTCTGTGTCCAGGGTGCAGGTCCTTGGTGTCCAGCCCAAGGCGCAGCCGGCTGAGGAGGAGTTATGCAGAGATGGGACAGGCGCACTGGGTCTCCCCAGCAGCAGGTGTCGGCCCAGAATTTCCACCTTTGCCTGGATCAAATACTTCTGCCGTGTATCTGCCGTTCAGATACTCTGCTGTGCACACACAATGTGCAGGCTCTAGGCTGATGGGGCTATTTTGAAAGGCAAAATAAAAATTTGGATTTGAAATATCTTTCTTTTTCACAAAAACTGAAACATGGATTTTCCAGTCCTTAAAAAATAGAAGGGAAGCCATTGGGTTCTTCAGCTACCTGTCTTCGAGGTGCTTGATGTCCTGTGCGAATGTTCTTGCAGCTGACAGGACAAGAAAGGTGAAACAAACGTCAAAAAGTGTCTCCATCCTCGCTGGTGTCGCCCTCATCAGCACAGTGTCTGTTAGGGAAAAGACACGTCAGAGGGAACAAGTTAAATAGAGTCCAAGTGCACAATAGATATTGTGAAAGGCAGGAAATTGTTCGAAAGGAAAAGGGAACTGGGATAGGGGAAAGGACAGAAGAGAAAAGGGGGAAACGCGAGTCAGTCACCCTATTGATGTCCCTGAGCCCCTAGAGAGGGAAGCTTTGTGCTGATACCAACTGGAGAAATTTGAGCGCCCATGTCTCGTACTCTAATAAAAATTTAAGAGAGAACAACATTCAGTGCTTTAACTATCATCTTTCTCATTATTTTGCTATGCAATTTTGTTTTATCTTTCTCCATAAAATAAAAAATTAATGAATAAGAAATAAAAACATTTTTGAGATTTTTATTTGGGAACTTTATATCAATTTAACATTTGTTAAATGTTTCCTAGATATTTCATAGTTTATTTTCCTTACCAATGTATAAACAAGGATGTAGCTATGGCTGCCTATATTATTACAGGGCAGTGGTTTTCAATGTGAGGTGATTTTGCCTTGTGGGGAACACCTGACAATGTCAGGGGACACCAGCCAGCTGCTTCCTGCTAAGGAATGCCCACTAAGCACCCTGCTATGCACTGGAAAATCCCCCACAACGAAAATAGTGGTTCCCCAAATGCCAGGAAGACCAACAAGAGCAGCTCGGGCCAGACTCCTGTCTTCTCAGGTGCTGGTTCCTACTCATGAGCATTCTTGCAGGGCAGCGCAGGGTAACTGGCCGCTGGCTGTTGGGGCACAGCCAGCAGTGGCCCCCTCTGAGCCCCAGGCCATGTCCTTGCTGCAGACCCAGTGGACAGACATGGCGTGAACAGGACTTCCTGCTGCCCGTGGGTGCCAGGCCATGGGTACTGGCCTAACACAGTGAGCATTGGAGATGCACTCGGAACTTCGGTGGCTGCACCCTCAACACCTCGGATGCATTTGTTCTTCTTTCCTGCTCTGCGTTTTAAAGTTCCATGTTCAGAAAATAGCATTTTTGTTCCACTGAGCTGTGACTCTTGTCATCTTGCAACATTTCCCCTTAGCCAGCTCCCCCATAACTCACTGGTCTCCAGTGCTTAGTTCAAAGCGGTCCCCAGTAAACAAACCCGGCCCTGCATCACTGGTCAGTTGGCTCCCTTCTCCCTGCCCTGCCACGTCCTCAGAAGTCAAAGGCCCTCATCTTTCAGCATTAATTCTCTGCCTCCAAGGCTACACACCTCCCCGGCCCCTCTCTCAGCAGACTGTGTTTGCTTTTTGGCTTTCTTTCTTTCTCTTCTTTCTCTGCACTTCAAGATGCTTCAAGCTATTGAGGATTAAAACAGTCTAACCAATCTTACTCCTTTATCAATATGGCTCTGACGACCTCTTTTCAGTTTTCATCAGTTTTCATAGCAGATGCATACCTGCCACCTAACTCCAAGGGCAGGTGTAAGGGGACACTGGGTACTTGCTCTTATCTGGGGACTTCATTGGGCATGAACCCTCCAATTAAAACCTGCTGTCAGGTAGAAGAAAGATCACTTTCACAGGGCCATGGCTTTGTGAGTTTAAATCACTTTATTTTGCCTATCTGGAAAACAACTAGAAGGTTGCTTAAATTCTAACTTTAAAGGACAGAAAAAGCATTGAAATTTTTTGAAAATTATACCGGTGTTAGGAAATGCACACTTTAATGGTATTGACTCATTGTTAATGTGTCATTTCTATTGAAACGAGGAAGCTGGTTTTTACAGTTGGAGTCAGGAAATAGTTTACATCCTCTGTAGGGCTTCAGGCCCCTGGAAGATCACGGTCATTGATGTGACTGGCGATAGCACGTTGGTGGTAGTGAAACCAAGCCATGAATTCATCTAAGGAATATAAATTAAACCGCATGACACTCTTAAGTGCAATAATATTTGTTTCTGTTTTGCTGAGGAGGAAACAGAGGCACCAGGTCAAGACAACCTGACAGTTCTGACCAAGGAGGGCGGCAAAGTGCAGTAGGACCTAAGAGGAGCTAGGGCCGGAACAATAAAAAATTTCCCATCCTCAACTTCACGATTTCAATCCCAAAATGCAACTGCTTAAGTCAAACACTCGTTTTTATGGCCTTATTAATTGTAGTGTTAAGTTATTGATCAGAAGCAAGACATGTTAACGTTACTTTGGGGAATACTTAATTTATTGTCCTATTTGCAAATGTTACTTGAGGTTTTTTCTTACATGTCAGAATCATTCCCATCTGGCAAAACAGCATCCAGTGGTTTCCCCAAGCCCAAAGCTGACCCCCTTGATTTCCTTTCTCTTCCTAATAGGCAGATGAGGTACAGTATCAAACTTCAACTTAGGATGAATATTTGGAACAGTGGGGCTGAGAGTTTGGGAAGAAAACGTGTCCTGTTGGTGTGTGTCACAAAGTTGGGGCCTCCCTTTCCCTCTCCGGTCTTGGAGAACTCACCTAAACCCTGGTCTACATCTAAAACCCACTGGAAGCACAATGTGTATTAGGACACAAAATGTTCAAGTCTCCCAGGAGACTTAATTGTTCAGCAGTTCCAACTGGACGGTAGATGACTCCATCCATAAGCTCCTTACAGAATCCACCCCGTACTTTGGTGCACCACGTTACATATGTGGGTGTTTAGTCAAAACGCTTTCGTGGTGGTAATGCAGGAGGCAATTTGAGAGGTGTCCAGAAATGGACAGCCCCAGGTTCTGGTGGCTAAAGCTTAATATCCTTGCCAACATTTCATGTTCTAAGTCTTTTATTTTTCTTGTAGTCACTCTAATAGGTGTGTAGTGATCTCTGTGACTTTAATTTGCATTTTCCTAATGGTTAATGATTTTAAATATCTTTTCAAGTTATTTTCCATAAATATATCTTCTTTGATAAACTACACAGACTAATGAATAGATAAATAGATAGATTCAACTAGACAGACAGCCATGTATAACATAACAATGCTTTTGGTTAATGATGAACCATGCTTATGACAGTATAAATTCCATTATCCCCAGAGCAAAGGGCTATTTACCATAGGGATTTTTTTTTTCTTTGGCGGTACGGGGGATCAAACTCACAACCTCGTGCTTGCAAGGCAGGTGCTTATACCACTGAGCTAAATCCCCAGCCCTACCATAGGGATCTGTGTTAGTCCACATATACAGTCTGTAAAATAGAGAACACTTTAATAATGCACTTCTCAGGTCATATTTTTGCATGACATATGTATAATAATCAAATAAATTATTTGCCAATATCATCTGTCAGCGTATTTATGATCTTTCCATTGTTTTAACAGTAGTTTCTAAAGAAAACAACTTTTAAATTTTGATGCAATCCAAGCTATTAATCTTATTTTGTGGATTATGCTTTTGAGATCCTATCTAAGAAGACAGTATTTCTCATTGCTGGAACACAATACCTGACACAAGTTAAAGCAGGAAAGGTTTATTTTTGGCTTACAGTTTGTAAAGGTTCAGTTCATAGTCAGCTGGCTCCAAGGGAGGGCAGTATGGCAGAAGGACCTGGCCAAGGGATAGTGATGAACATCAGGAAGCAGAAAGAAATCAAGGGAAGAGGAAAGGAGACAAACCCTTCCACATCACACCCCCAGTGACCCACTGATCCACCCAGGCTTTACCTCCCAACATTACATTTAGCTATGAACTCATCAGTGAACTAATGCACTGATGAGTATTGTTATGGCTTATACCTGGATGTCCCCCCAAAGTCTCATGTGCTCATGGGTGGAACTTTTAGGAGGTAACTGGGTCTAGGGTGTTTGGTACTTGGATTAAATGGTATGTGGTACTAATCAGTCCAGTGATTGGTTTACCATGATTTTGGATGTGGATAAGGGCAAGGTCCACTCTAAGTGTGGATGCCATCAACCAGTAGACTTGTAGCCTGGATGGGGTAAAAGCCCTTTCGGCTTCACTGCTTCTTGCCCTGCCACGGACTGTTTCTCCTCTGTGATGCCTCTCTGCAATGCTGCCCTGCCTTGGAGCCAGCCACCTAGGGACTAAAACCTCTACAAAGTATGAGCCAAAATACACCATAAACTTTTCTTTTTCTAACTTGTGGGTATTATGTATTATGTCCCAGCAACATGAAGTACCTAAAACAAATATCACACCCCCGTGACCCGATCACCGGCAGAAACCCCACCTACGAGTGTGTAAGGTTTTGTGGTACATTTAGCCATAAACCATGACAACCAAAGTCACAGGAATTTTTTGCATTTTAAAAATTATATAGTTTTAATTTTTAAACTCTTATATATCATGCAATATATATACAGAAAAATTTCTTTCTTTGCATGTGGATATTCAACTATTCCAGCATAACAGGCAAAAAAGCATCATTTGTCCACAGATATTCTTTTGCACCGGTCACCATATATATGCAAACTTTGTCTGGCCCCCCCAATCTGATCCACTGAGCTCTTTGCCTGTCCTAATGCCAGTGTGACACTATCTCAACACTGTGACTTCAAAACAAGTCTTGAAATCAAATAGTGCTACTCTTCCGATTTCACCCCTCTTTTTCAAAGTTGCTTTAGCTCCTCTGAGACACTTGCATTCCCATCCAAATTTTAGAATCAGTTGATCAGTTTCCACAGCATCCTGCTGGAAGGTCAGCAGCAGGATGTCCAGCAGGGCTTTCTTTGTTCCCCTTCCCCAAGCCACACCTTGGTCTTGAGGCAGCACAAGGAGAACAGACTCAGCTCATCTCTCTGGCATCTCTGTTTCTCCCTGCCTGGTAGCCAGAGCCCTGCCAAATGTGGCTCCACGTAGCCCATCTTTTGTCATTGTTTCCAAGAGGGGCTTCTTCTGTCTTATCTAGAATGAGGTCAGTGGTGAACATTTTTTGAAGCACCTTCATCTTTTGAAATATCATATTGAGTTAGGTACACGTGACCTCAGATGCCTTTCTCCCCCCCATTCCATGGTGGGTGAGACATCAGACCATCTCTCAGACCATCTCTCAGACCATCTCTCTTGTGTCTCCATTGCTCATACAGTGAGATGGGTGCACTAGCGAACTACATCTCAGAAAAAAAGAAGACATTTGCATGGATTCAAACTTTATCATAAAATGATTTTCAGCGCAAGGAACTTGAAAGCCTGCCTACCTCACAGAATGGCTTAGCGCTACCCTTAAACAGCACAGAGAGTAATCACCTGCAGGGAGCCAACCACCAGACACTCGGAAGAGGTTTGATAAGAGCCGGGAGCTGCTCAGTAGTACAGTATACATCTAGCCTGTGCAAGGCCCTAGGTTTGTCTCTAGCACATTATAAAAACAGTGTGATTATGAACTTCAGTTTCAAAAACCTGACAGAAAGGTTTCATCACTGTTTTGGTAGTGGTCTCTGGCCAACCGCAGGTGAGTTGGGGGTTTGCTCCTCCAGAAAGTAGCATCGGGCATGGTGCCTTTTCTTGGAATCTGCCCCTGCCACTCTTAGAGCTCTGCAATGTGGCCTGGCAGCCCTGCAGCCCTACAGTCCTGCAGCTACCTCTGGTGACCTGAGATCTCCCTACACTTGTCTCTGTAGCCTGAGAGCCAGCACACACTCACGGCACAGCGCCTTCTCCCAGCCCTGCTCTCTGTGTGTCCTGTCCCTGCCTCTGAGCAGCCCGGTCTACCCTGGACTGCTGCTGCTGTCCTGCTGGGGGCCTTGATCTTCAGTCTCTGCTCATGTTCTTCCTCCAGTTCCCTGTAAGAAGTGTGTAGCTTTTCTTTGACGAATCACACTGCCTTGCAAGCTCTGGGAACCTCTCCTCCAGATACCTCTTCCTTGATGTGCTCTGTCTGGGCCACACAGTGACAGTAAAAAGATGGTGCTAGGAGGAGAAAGAGGGGCTGGGATGGGGAGCAGAGGCCCAAGGGTGCTGCTTGCAGGATGGACCAGAGCCCACATCCTCTTCGTAAGAACATGCGTAGACCAGGGTGACAAACTCACCCACAAAACCAATGAACTTAGAGACAGAAGATGAGAGCTGGAAGAAGCCTGGGGAGAATCAAGCTTCAAACTTTCTTCTAAAGAAACAAACTCATTCCAACAAGAATCTGTTCTGGCTGCAAGGGTTGGAGAGGCTGTCTCGGTCCCATTCTCCTTTCACACCCATTTGTACCAGCAAACACACACACATGCACACACACACACACACACACACACACACACACACACCTTGCTGGGCAGCCTGATGTGTTTCTGAGGGCTTCTTGGGTCCAAAGGAACAAAAGCAGAGTTTGAAAACTGCTGGGCAGATTGGATATTTCCACCTGGAAGAAAATCACTCGGATCCTTGGAAAGGGAGTCAGGTCTCAGAGCTTCCGGTTTCTGTTCTTTTCATGAATTAATCTACTCTGCCACCTCTGTCATGCTCCCCACAGATAGCTCTGCCTTCCAGATCCAGAGCTGCAGAAATCTCCTCAGTGCGGAGCCAGTGTTAGGAGCAGTGTTGCTGGAATGAGAGAGAAACACCTTCAGTTTCTCTCAGACAGGAAAGTGTGTGTGATGCCCGGATTGAGGCAGCTGGGAAAGATGAGAGTGGGAAAGTAGGTTCTGCTCAGAAGGCAGCTGCACCCAGCAGGCCATTCTAAAACCTGCATGAGTGGTTTTCGAGCACCATCCAGTGGCACAAAGCAGTACTGTCGCTGAAGCCCAAGTGACTCTGCCTTCCTCTATTTTGTCAGCCTCACGTTGTCAAGATTTACACCAGGCATTGTGAACACATAAAATGTTGGTTAGAAAATCTGACTTCAGCCAGACCTCCCCCCCAGCCCTCACCCACACAAGCATTTCTGGTCTGCTGTCTTCACTACCAGGCCTCTGCCACAGCCTGGTAAGACAGGCCCCTCTCATCCTTCAATCGAAGGTCCAATGTGACTTCTGTCAGCTCGAGCCCTAGAAAACAAAGCCACTTAAATGCTAGGCTCGTGGCATGAGCATTTAGAGGAAAGCGTGCTTTGGTAGAAGCTCTCTGGGCACTAATGACTCCATTGTCCATCTGAGAAGGCAGACAATGGCACTTCCTTGAGTATTAAAAAGTGAGGCGTCCAGATTAGGGTCATCTCTACATACTTCTGGAGACAGATTCCTGAGCTGGCTTAGCTTGCTTGAGGCCCTGAGTTTCATCCTCAGCATGAGAAAAAGGAGGGGTGAGGGGACACAGAGGGAAAGAGAGAGAGAGAGAGAGACAGAGAGAGAGAGAGAGAGAGAGAGAAAGAGAAAGCAGGCAGGGACTGTGATGAAAGTGGAAGTCCCATCGTGCCTTCAGAAAGATAACCCATGAGACTTGAAAAATATCTAATCCATGGGTACATTCTCTTCCCTTTCAATTTTTCATAACTTTACTTTGCAGATGTTGATCAAACTGCATGGAGTTAGGCAAAATTATGCTTTGCTGCTAAGATGAGGGTGGAGGGTCACCTCCGATGGGTACCCTGGATGTCTCGGTGGCTGGGCAGTCTGCTGCCGGGAGAACTCGTACTTTGTCCTTGCCTTTGGATTCTTTTCTAAATCATAAACTACTTGATAAGGCTAAGAGTTTGTCAGTGTTGACTGATAGGTTCCAATCATATTCTCAGTGGCTGTGCCAATATGGGCAAATCATTTCACCCAACTGGCCTTGTCTCTCTCATTGGACTGGACTGGACATGGTAATGAAAGTCATGCATCCTCCTGCAAAATGGTGCAAAAATCCTTGCAGATTTAGACATCACAAATTCTTGGCCTGATTCAACTCTTGTAGCTTATCAAGGAAATGCATGGACTTCAATTTCTAGAAAAATGATATGCTACTTACTCTGCAGAACTTTCTTGACAAAATATAGTGAGATGGTTAATTACACAAATGTAACAAACATAGTTTTATGAAGGCCTAACTAGTAAAACCTTAGCAGAGAGCATTAAGCAGTAAGCCAGTGACTAAACACGACTGGCTGTGCTTACGGCGTTCTACACCCTCGTCACCCCACATCAGCAAACTCCTGAGAACCAGGCCCAAGAACTTCTAACCCACAGGGTTATGTAGAGTCACAGTAATGACCCCATTATTCTAGTACAAATTTGCCATCATCATCAACATTCATACTGCTAGGACACAACATCCAGCAACCACAATCTAAAGGAGGAAAGGTTTCACTGAGTTCACATCTTCAGGGGATTCAGCCCAGGGGCAGCTGGCCCTGAGGAGGAGACACCATGGTGGAAGGGTGTGGTGGGGTAAAGCCGAGTATCACATGACAGCCAGGAAACAGTGGTGTGTGTGTGAGTGTGAATGATTAGGGACCACAGGTAACCCAGTGTTACCTCCGTGGGCCACCCAAGACACACTGAGTGTGCTTTACTAACCTACTAGGTGTATCTTAACCCAGTGAAGTTGACAAATTAGAATTAATGGCCTTAATCCACGCCTTGTCAACTTCACATCCAAACCCAGCCCCTTAAACCATACCTAATTTCCAAATAAAGACAATAGCAAGGTCCTAATTCCAGCCAACATAATAAAACTATTCCTATTCACGTGGAAATACAATAATTCCATGGCATGGGTACTGTGTCAATAGTTCTCACATTTTTTGGAAGTCTAAGTCTTTTCTGAGAATCAAGACAACCTCTTAGCTGTAAACCTATACAAATAAAAAATGAGGTACAATTCCCAAGTTACAGTAACATAAAGGGAATGTTCCCCTTCTAACATAAAAAAGAAGGAGATAGAAAAAAGTAGGATCTAGCCAAGCGAATATTCAGTCTTGTATTCCCATGTCCAGCATTGAGGGCCTGTAGTGATAAGATATGAGTTTAGGAAAACCCAGTGCTGATGGGGATGCAGACAGCAAAGACAAAGCTCAAGAAGTCTGGGTTGGGAACAAAGACTCCACTGCCATTTGGACTAGATACCAGGTGTTTCACACTGGCAAAAAAAAAAAAAAAAGTTCACATTTTTCTCAGGTTCTAAGAATTTTCAGGAGAAACAGATTAAGGGCAGTGAACTAACTGACTTGAAGGAGGAAATTTCAAGAGAGCCCAGCATTCAGAGCATGGCATAGGTACTGGTGACTGCTTTTAGCCAGATTTTTAATGAGAATAGAGGGGGGAAAAGCAGAACAAATCTGCTTAGTTTATGATGGTCAGGAAGCAGAGTAAGGGAACAGTGCAGAGAGGAGCCAGATAGGAACTGTACATATCACTCAAAGTCACACCTATGTGATCCGCCCAGACATACCCAGGAGTGTATTTTACTAATCAGTTAGGCGTTTCCTTTCCAGTGATGCTGACAAATCAGGATTCATGGTCACAGCAGAGGCTGACACAGTTTTTGCTAGTATCAAAACAAAAGAGGAACTTTTGAAGAAACACTTAGTCGTTTTGTGTTTCTGTTTGTTTTGTGGTACAGGTGATGAAACCCAAGGCCCAACTCCCACTAGGCAAGCACTCTACCAGTGAGCTATGTACACAGCCCATTGTTTTTAGTGAGGAAGGCAAACAGTGTACATAGGAACAAGCTTTGCTGCTAGTGAAAGTGTCTAGTATATATTACAATTTTAAAAGAGCTTTTGCTCCAATATTGACAAAGAGAAACCTCCCAGAAACATAGTGTTCTACAGCGATAGTACATAGTAAGACCAGACAAGACCTGTTGAGTCTGGCCACAAGAGAAAGCATATAGTGACATTTGCTGTGTTCTCAGCAATAGGTTAGACATAACAGGCAATTGAAAAATAAAGACAGATTCTTAGATTTACAGAGCAGAGACTTAGAGAAAGAACCAGATATGAAAGCACTTTGAATGGCTTCCCTGGAATTCTTTTTTGAAACTGCTATTATCATGATGACCACAGCAAATAAGAGTAAGTTCCTGTATGTCTCCACTGGAGTCTGTATCTGCTGTGCTAGAGACTTCTTTGTTGCTGGGACACAATATCAACCTAGAAGTTAAAGGAGAAAAAGTTTCTTTTAGCTTACAGTTTGTAGAGGTTTCAGCCCAGAATCACCAGACTTCAAGGCAGAGCAGCATGGCAGAGGGGCATCACAGAGGAGAAACAGTCCATGGCATGGCAGGCAGGAAGTGATTTTTCTCTTTCTTTATTCCATTCAGGCTACAAGCCTGAGTGCAAATCTCACCCAGGGTGGGTCTTCTGTCTTCAGTAAATCCATTCAACCATATCCAAAACTGTGCTAATCCAGTTGTGGACTAAGTCAGTTATTACACACCCATAACCCATTTTCACACACCCTAGATCCAGCCAGCCCCAAAAGCTCCTCTTATGAGAACATGAGACTTTGGGGAGACATCTACATACAAGTCATAATATCTGCATATTCCCTGGGCTTCATTATCAACCCCTTCCGTCCTCCAGGGTGTAGAGAAACAAAAATAGAGCATTCTAGCTGTTTTGGGGTAAGGTATTAACAATATACATATACTAATAAATAATTCTGAATCCATGTTGTAATATTTTTAAAAAACTTCAAAATCTAATCTAGTTCTCTCTCCATCAAGTATACAGTAACCACAAGGAGGTGGTGGTAATATTAATAGATAACATCTATACTTTTTCAACTTATTCAACAAATGATTGAATTCCTCGTTAATATATGTCAGGCACCCTTGTAGATAGTGGGATATGACAAGAACTTCTGTTCCCATGGAGTTTACAATCTAGACAGGAAGGCTGATGATGAAAAACCAATGCTTACCTCTTATGGTGTCTCCTTGTGATATGTGATACGGGAAAACCAGGGTGGAGGACAGAGGGTAACAAGAAGCCATTCACTCAGGTGGCCAGTGAAGATGACCCTTTAATACAGACATCACAAGAGATGACGCAGGTGACATGTGAGGAAGTGCTCTCCAGCTGGACTTCTCGGGTAAGAATAATGGTTCTATATGAAGTTGGTTGAGTTTCTGGAACTTTCTGTGCTTTGGATTCCTCCTCTTTAAAGTGAAAATATTTGCAACTGTTTCACAATGTTACTAGGATTCAGTGTTTTACCTGGGTGTTGATCTTTTCCATTGCTATGACAAACTATCTCTAAGGTGGGTACTCAATAAAGAACCTTATTTGATCTGCTATTTTGGAGATCTCAGAGCATGGCTCTGGCATTTGGCAGCTCTAGTGAGACCCTCTGGGCTATGTCACAGCATTACTGATGGCTTCATGGTGAAATCACATAGGAGAGGCAGACAGCACAAGGCAAGAGAGGAACGTGAGTGTGGTCCTGGGGTCCAGCTTGCTCTGAGAACTAACTCTTTCCATAAGATGCAGGTTAACCGCTTCCGAGGGCCATGGTCCAGTGACCTCATTCCTTCCCATGAGGCCTTGTGTTCTGAAGGCTCCACCCTTTTTACACCACACTGAAGACGAAACCTCCAGCATATGAACCTCAGGGAAACCACCTTATCTCAACCACCACAGCAACTGAGGAGAAGCAATGCGGAAACCTGTTTCCCCCACTTTTTAACATTTTGAAGTCAGGAGCATCTCACAATGAACAGAGTTTAATTTGCTAATGGCCATGCAGTGCTTCTGACTGATGATGATGTCACTGGGTCTTCTGACCTGCCACATCGGGATCGCTGCAGGAAAAAAGAGGACACAAATCCTAATAGTGGGAAAACATTCTCTGTGACACCATGTTGTAAGAGCCAGGAAGCTCGGTTATCAAAACTGAGGAGAAATTTCTGGAACTGGAAATTTCTGGATCCTAAGGAGTACACCATGATGCATCTCTTGATGACTCTGTTGCTCTTATTTTATGGAAAAACTTGAGCTTGGACAAGTATGTCAAAACAGCCTTTAAAATGTAAAGGAGCTTTAGAAATGGTTTGAATAATTTATTTTCCTTTTTAGATGGGAACAAGTGTGAGCTCTGCCTTTGAAAACTACATCCAAACAGGGTCTCCTTTCCAAAAGAACAAAGTAAAAATTCAAAGTGATGAGAAAGCATTGTTCATATTTAATTGTCAGTGGTTTTTCTTCCTTCTTGTTCATAAAATAATGTGTGTCTCCTACAAAGGCTGTGTCTTAGCATCCATGAGGTGTCACTGAATGTTTTAGGGTAATGTTGGGCAATAGGAAAGTTTCAGCGAGCACTCATACACTCAAGGGATAATCACACACTCAGAGAAATGTGGGATGCGGGGCCAGCAGAGGCCCCTGCACTGCTTCCACTGGGCTTCTGTAGGTCCCCAAACTACCCAGGATACGGAGTGGAGAGGGGGTGCTCTGCAGGATTCCCAGCTATGGCAGCTTCCCGGCTCCTTCAGCCTCCGATGGAGCGCTGAGCAGATGGGGTGTTTCTCATATAACCAGGGGGATCACAGATGTGACCCTGGAGGAAAGAGGAGCTGAGAGTGCCTGGGGCGGGGAAAGTTTCCCATCCTGCCACTGTCAAAGCTCCAAGCACTTCCAGAAACCTAGGAGCCATATCAGAGAAGAAAGACACTGGGAGAACTGCGAAGTGATTCAATTTTAACCAAAATGAACTAAGAAAACCTATGTGGTGCGACAAAAAAAATATGATAAATGTTTACATCTTTTAAAAAAAATTATTACATGGGAACACATTGCCATGGATCCCACTCAAAATCTTTCCTCCCGCATCAAACACGCTCGTCCCAGCATTCTCACCACTTCCTGAGCAACTCTGAAGTCCTCTTTCCTGAATGTCTTTAGTTGTGCTATCGTGACTGCCTCCATGCCCTAAATCAATTCAACATTTATTCCTTTTTTGGTCCCTTTGACTTTGAGAAAGAGCCAGAAGTCACTCAGTGCCAGATCCAGTGAATAAGCTGGATAAAATCCACTAAAATGACAATGTTCCTGTAAACTACCAATGAGGTGGGATCGCTAAACACAGTGAATATTTAGATTTTAAAGTAATCCCCCTAAAACACTCTGCCTACCTTCAGACATGCTTTTTGTCCTTGGCAGTGTGTCTTTTATCATAGTAGCTTTTAAAATTTAAATTTTTGCCATATGTTTGATCATTCCATGTAAATGGTTACTCAAAATTGGTGACATCATGGCTCATTCTTAACAAAACAGGAGTTCAAGGAAGAACTCTACTTAGATCTAGGAAAAAGAAAACAAGTATTTTAACATACTTAAGAATGTGGCTTGAAATCTCTTACCTGTTCTAGGCAACTATCCCAAGAAGAGACATTAGTTTGGAGGATTTATGGGTGGAAGTGTTGTAATTTAAATGTGCTATGTGGAAGGAAATTTCTTCAGTTACCTGCAAGTGGTCCTAATCTGGCAGATGATTTCTTCTAAGAGTATATACCAAGGGATTAGCAAAATGGGTAAAAGATATGCTTTGGTTTTCAAATGTGGGCTTGTCCATTAAATTTTTCAGTTTAGTGATGCATGGCTATCTATTTTGGGCTGTGAGGGGTGAAGGATGCTGGCTGATTCTTTTGCAGTGGATGGATTCAAATTCTCTCAACTATTAGACGTTGCGGAAGATTAAGAGTGTGCCAAAGACATGTAGAGAACGGAAATGTGAATGCTGAGCAAGCATCGTGGAATAATCTGCAAAGTGAAAGGCAAAGACGTGGCTTGTGCAGGAAGAGACAAAGGCCAGAGTGAGAGGGGAATGCTGGAGAACTGCACAAGGATGATGGGTGTCCATCTCCAAAATCCTTGGGCAGATAAGGACCTGCCCAAGGAGGGAGGGCAGCCGTCAACAAGAAAATGTTTATGCGCTATAAAGATTATCACAAGCACAACTGAGATAGAAGGTTATAAACTGTGCTTTTCTGGATTTATCTGGTTTCGCCATTACTTCCTAAAGGCTTCATTAGACGTCTGTGAGAAGTTTTATTTGGAGCTTTGGCCTCTGACTTTCTGTCACTGCTGCCCCCTGTGCCTGGCCTCTCAACGCCCATGTCCCAGCATCCTGACCGCAAAGGACAAGCTGCCCTCACGGCTGAGCACATCTTTGTCTTACCTCATAGGCTGTGGAAGACAAGCCCACTGGACAGACCGCCAGTGGAAGTGCTGAGACCTCTTAGCTACACCAAGAGTTCGGGGTTTTAGTTTTTCTTGTTCTTATCTGAACTTCCTATATTCATTAATTTTAAAACTATATTTAAACTGAGCATGGTGGCACCGGCCTGCAATCTGAGATATCTGGGAGATCAAGGCAGAAAGATCACAAGTTCAAGTCCAGCTTGGGCAACTTAATGAGACCTTGTTGCAAAATTTTAAAATATTGTTCAAAAAGTTGGTGATTTAGCTCAGTGCGGAGGACCTGGGTACAATCCTCAGTAGTGAAATAATATAAATACGCAAATGACCTTCACCAGTTTAACCAAGAACATCCTTCAAGGTCCAATTCAAGAGCCCGTGCTATATGATTACAGTTTCACCAGATTCCTCTTCAGTCTCTGATAGAAACTTTAAATAATTGTTTTTAATCTACATAAATTCCATCTAAGGTGACAAAAAGCCTAGAGATTAGATATAACTATTCCACATGTCAAGGATGATTGAAAACCAGTACTAAGCACTGTAGAAACTAATTAGTTAATTTTGTAGTGTACAGTCTTATGAGTTTTGGCCAACACACATTGTTGTGCAGCTGTGGGTAACAGGAGAGCCACCGTCACCCACAAAAATCCCCTTAATCTGCCACTTTGGTGTGCATTTCCTTAAACATCCAGCCACGGCAACTATGATGTGCTGCCCACGTAACCCTCAGTGCCCTTTAGATTCAGTAGAAACTGTAGCGCTGGTATCGCTACCTACTCTGTTCATTTGTGGTTTTGCTCTCTTATCCGCCTGACTACAGACTTCTCAGCTGTATGGATTCCAAGCATAAGCTTCGCTTTCCGTGATTTTGTCTGTTGCTATTTTTTCCATTTTATTTATTTTTGTGCTGATCTTTATTTTTTTCTTTTTATTTGTTTGGTTTAACATGCTTTTATTTGTTTGGTTTAACATGCTCTTCTGTTGCTCATGCCTTAAAGTGGGTACTTGGATTATTACTGTCTAGAAACTTTTCTTCTTCCTTGTTGCTTTGTCCTTCTTCATCTCACGCTATAAATTTCCCTTCGACTACTGCTCTAGCTGCCATATGCAAATTTAAATACATTGCATTTTTATTTTCACTTACTTTAAAACATTCAGTCATTTGTCTTGTTCTTGGAGCTTAAAATGGTGTGTCCAGTTCCCAATATTTTTCCAGGATTTTCTAGATGTTGTCCTATCAATTTTTAGATCAACACAGTGAGAGAATTTGTTTTTTATTATTTCAGTTCATTTAAAGTTCTTAACATTTGCTTTATGGCCTAAGGAAACCCTCTCTCTGTTCCCCTTCCCACCCCCTTGGAAATGTCTTATGTTCTTACATTGCAGGTGGGATGTCACACTAGGATCACTTTTGTCGGTTTCGTTGATAGCATCATCTGTGTCTTCTCTACAGCTGCTGGTATTGAAGTCTGTTTGCTCAGTTACCAAGAGATGATGTGCTGCAGTAACTGGGTTTCCAGAGCTGCCTTGGGTCTCGTTAGGTTTTGCTTTAGGAACCTTGCAGCTCTGTTGTCAGGATCACACACGTACAGGGTTGTCACCTCTCCTCTGTCACTGTGCGACTCTCCTCCTCATGCCTGGTAAAACCCACTTTGTCTGGTGCGTGGCCCCTCCAGCTTCCTTTCATCAGCATTTTCATGAGGCTTCTTTTTCGGTCCAGTTGATTACATTTGTATGCAATCTGATGAGGTCTACTTTTGTTTGCTATGTCCAATTTATGTTTAATGTAGCTGTTGACATATTTTTACTAAAACTGATCATTTTTACACCGACTGTGATGGCACATGCCTGAAATCCCAGCACTCATCACGAGGCTGAGGCACACGGACCACAAGTTCAAAGCCAGCCTGAACTACACAGGGAGACCCTGTTTCAAGAAACAAAGACTAAGATGTAAAACACAGTCTTATCACTCCTTTAGTTGCATATTTGTTCCACTGGTTTCCTGGTTCTTTTTTCTGTTTATTTTAAATCATCTTTTTGTATCCCTCTTTTACCCATGTACTTTTAGAAAACATTTTCTTTTTAGTGGTTGGTCCAGCACTTACAATAGTCCTTATTAACAAACTGCAGTTCCCAGAAAGCTAAGAAGAAAGGGATCCGGACATTTTTACCATAAAGAGGTGGTAAACATTGGAGGAGATTGATAGTTTAACCTGATACAAGCTTGCACGATGTACGTGTATATCAAAACATTCACAGGGGCTCATTAATACCTAGAATTTTATGTATCAGTTCAAATATATTTAAATAACAATAAGCCCAAACATAATAAAGCACATTTCCTAAAACAAGGTTGCAGGATTTGCAGTGTAGTGTAAAAAGCTTGTAGAACCCTTCCCAACCTTTCCTCCCATATTTGAGACCACTGCTGTCAGACATTTCACCTTTACAGCTGCCCAAACACAGCACTCCTACTGTTACCTTACGTGGCCAGTGATTTGCAGTGATTTAAAACAAGTGAGAAAGATAATTTTTACGTCCATCTTTATTGGTGTCCTCTCTAGAGACCTTCATTCTTGGCGGACACGGGAATTTCTCTCTAGCAGCAGACTTGCTCTGACGGAAGAGCTGTCTTTCACACACAGTGCAGCTCTCTCAGCTTTCATGTCCAAAATGTCTGTATGCCTCCGTCAGCTTTCAGATGAATTTTCACTGGGGGTGGATTCTAGGTTTACAGATTTTGGCTTTATTAAGCACTCAATGGTAACACGTCGGTATCTGCTACCTTGCCCGGATCATAGCGTGCATTCAGTAGTAACTGTTTTCTTTGTTTCTCTGTGTATGTCTTATTTTCTCAGATTCACTTTGTCTCCTTATTTTTTATTTCCAGGAGTTTGAACGCACTCACTCTGTATATGTGTTTGTAATCGCTATGCTTGGGGTTTCCTGATGTTCTTGGGTCTATTTTTTAACATATTTCACCATCGTGGGAAACTATTGACTATTATCACCTCAAATACACATTTCTCCCTTGTTCTCTCTCTTTTTCTTCTAGCATCCCAGCTACAGGAATGTTAGATCATTTGGTTTATTCTACAGTCTCTGGGTTCTTTGGTCTACTCTTTGAGTCCTTCTTGTCCTCTCCTCTGTGTTTGAGTTCGAGTATTTTCTTCAAGATCACTATTCTCTTCCTAACTGTATCAACTCTTCTGATCATTTCATGGTGGTCATTTTTCATCTCAGTTTTCATGATTTTCATTTCAAGCCTTCCTATCTGCTCTCTGCTTTGTTTTTAAACTTCAAGGATGATATTCCCATAGTTATATTTTCATTCCTTGGCCCACCATATTTTCTCATAGAATAGCATTTTAATCATAGCTAATTTAAACTTTTTATACTCTCCAGTCTCTCTGAGTCCGATCCTACTGATTGCTTTGTCTCTTGACTGTGATGGATAAATCTTTTTCTGGCACGCGCTGTTGAATACAGTATGGTAAACAGTAGAGACTAAAGTGAGTATTTATGCCTAACAAATAGCACTACTTCTGCTTCTGCCAAGCTGCTGAGGTTGGGGTTGGCAAATCCAATCAGCCTTCCAGCTGTTTGTTGACCTTTCGCTACCTGTCAGTTTAATTACCATAATATTCGCCTGTCCTAGGGGAGGATTGTGTGATGGCTTTGTTCAGTGGGTCTCAACTCCTGAGCTTTAGACCTTTCCTGTGTGTTTCCAGGACAGAGAAGCTGTCTGTTCAGC
The DNA here is from genome assembly GCF_034190915.1 of Cavia porcellus. Classification (NCBI taxonomy): domain Eukaryota; kingdom Metazoa; phylum Chordata; class Mammalia; order Rodentia; family Caviidae; genus Cavia; species Cavia porcellus. Next base: position 162,312,268 of record NW_026947484.1, on the reverse strand, counting down.
CCTTTTGCCTATCTTCTGGCAGTGCACTTCTGTCCCTGGCCCTTGGCACCACTAGTATGGTAGTGGGGTGTGTTGGTTACTTTTCTCATCGCTGAAACAAAATACCCAACACCCAAAGTGGAGGAAGAAAAAATCTGTTTAGCTCACTGTCTGTGGAGGTTTCAGTCCATAATCAGCTGGCTCCAACAGAGGGTGGCTTGGCACAGGGCCAACACTTCAAGGCAGCAGAAGACAGCAAAAAGGGGAGAACAAGCTTCTCGTCCTCCCTTATATTGTAAGCAGGCTACCACCCCTTCAGGGCTCACCTCTGTGGTCTCCTCTTGCACAGGCTGAAGATGTTTAGAAAGTGAGGACCCTGGATCCCAGCTGAGTGGCTTAGTTAAACTTCTGACCTTCTCAAGTTGACACAATGTATCAACCATAACAGGGGTAAGGGAAGTCTCTGTCTCTCTGGCTCTGCCTCCTCCTCATCCCCTCCCTGTGTCCAAGGAAGGGCCTTGAAGTTGGGTTTGCACAGTGATCTTCCCTCTGCCGTGGAGTAAGAGACCTTGTGTGATCTGAACCCAGTTCTGTCTCCTACCTTCTTTCAATTTTACAGAGTTGTCTTCTATTTCTTTTCTCCTTTCTCTCCCTTCCCTAAAACAGCAAATAGAGAGTTGCTTTCTACTTTTTATCCATCCCGTAGGTGGACGGATCTCCACCTGTGCTGAGAAAAGTAGGTAGCAATCTAAGCCTTTTGTTCCTTGGAGGATAAGGGGCTGGGCAGTGTTTTGTGTTTTTCTTGTAGCAGTGTTCCCCCTGTGTCCAGGCCAGTGAGAAAAGTGAGAGTTTTACAGATTTCATGGGACCTTCTACTGTTAATAAGAGAAAGTTTATCTGCAGCTTTCTATAACCTAGATGGAATCTCAATGCTCCAGTTGTATCTTCTTAAAATTGTGAAATTTTTCTTTTTCTTTCTTTCTTTCTTTCTTTCTTTTTTTTTTTTTTTTGGCTTATAAATTCAATGCATAATCACTGCAAATATTTAAAGTTAGTCAAAGTTACCATTTTAAAAGATAAAATCAAATAGAAGTCATTCACACCAATGCAACTCACTGAGCATCTATTCCTCCCATTTGCATTACAAGCTTTGGAGAACAGTGGATGAATGTGAACTGAGATTGTCATGGAAGCCCCAGTGATGAATCTAAAGGTGTTCAGGTACCACACACTCATCCTGGTGAGCAAGTTCCAACCCAAGTGTGCAGACCAAGTCCACATGGGTCAACCCCGGGCAGAGGTCATCAGAGCACTGACCTCTGAGACACAGATTCCCTAGTCCTCTCTTCACCTGGAAGTAGCATCTTTCCCTGCTGTGTCCCTAGCACCTAGAACACTGCCAGCTCATAGTAGTTGTGCTATAATAATTCAGTTTTATGAATAAACACATAAATGAGGCAGGCTCTGTGCTTCTTTTGCAACTATTGTTGAAGCCTCAAAAAGACTGTGTGACCTTCCCACTGGTCATAAAGCTGAATGGGAAACATGAAATAGTCCACAATGGGAAATGTGAAATTGGCCCACCAGTTACATCCAAGCTAAAGATCAGGTAGTGATAAGTTACTTCTTAAATGAGATGCATGTTGCTTGATAAACTATGGTTTTGATCGATTATTACTTTTGGATATATCCCTAGCAAAAAGAAGCAAAGAAGGGAAATTAAACCTAGAAGGCTAGCAGAGGTGTGAAGAAAGCTTGGTTCCCCCTGAGCAAGAGTAATTGACCCCGTCCTTCCTTCTTGCTCTGTGATGGACAATGGAGAGAGTAGGCATCCAATAATATTGGAAAGGGTTTCATTAAATAGCTGCAGGAAAGTTGGGTAGAATTTGATAGAGGAAAAAAAGTCAAGAGAGAACAATTCAGCTCTGTGCAAAACTATGCTTTATGGAAAAGATACTTGAAAGGATTTAGGGAAGGAGGAATCGAAGTATCTGGGACCCATCATAGAAAGCTCCAACACCCAAAGATTTATTGATCATCATGAGTGACCTCTGAATGCTCAAAAGGGTCATCAGATGGCATTAACCACCTTCCCTCTGCCTACCCTACTACTTGAAATCTACAGTGTTCTCTAACAACAAATTCTGTTTCTGTATAAATTATTTTTCACAGTGTAAAAAAACTGTCAGTTTCTGTGCTGCCATTTTACCCTACTTTGCCGTTGCCCTGGTAACATCACAAGATAAAATGTGCCATTGTGCCCACCTGTGCTGTCAAAACAGATGGCATTGTCTTGGCACCAGAGTATCATGGTGACTCCCTGGACTGGCTGCGGGGACTGTCTTAGAAGTGTTAGTCACTCACAGAGAGGATCACACAATACTGCTGTGCGTGTGAGTCCCTTTTAATCACTAGATTGCTCCAGAATGGATCTCTCCCTCCTTGCCCATCAACACAGGATGGGGCTACAGCACCCCAGGGTTCCGGGGGCCTGTAATGGATATCACTTGCCACTTTCCTACTGGGTACAGCTTATAATCTCTGTCTCCATTCTTCCCATTTTGTGTAGGTATCCATACCCCCCAACTTTGCCTGTCATATTTGTGACTTCCAATAGCTGAAGCCATCTGCACCCCAGAAAAGGATCCAAATAACTAAGACACCCACACTAATCCTACTCTCTTGCCAGGGATTTGTTCAGAGACCCAGGGGTATAAGATAATCAGCACACAGCACTTCCCAAGGGACTGTACTGGCCCAGGATTAAGGACACAAACAATTTGGCCCAAGCAAGAACTCTGAGAATAGCGTCTGCTCTGTGCTGGAGGAAAGGTTCTATTTCATCAGTTAGACAAGAAGCAGCACTTATTTCACCATGGTGATGGTGACCGGTCTTGCTGGAAGAGTGCAGAATGCAAGCCCGAGCCCAGAGCTGGCACCTGGTGGAAGGGCAGTGCAGAGAGACCGTGGGATAAGAGTCCAGGCTCCTGATCATGCCTGGCTTGTAGACGGCCCCACCTCTAGACTTCCTGTGCTATGACGTAATGCATTCTATCATTGCTTAACATAGTTTGGAGTAAGGGCTTCCTGTTTCTTGTAACTGAGGCTATCTTAGCTGATATAATTCTGGAATCTAATAACAAATACGTGATCTTGGACAATCCCTTCTATGTCTTCATATCTCAGTTCTACCAAACAATGGAGGAGTTGGGTCAAAGTTTCCAGATTCTCTTTTGCTATTCTAAACTCCCTGTCTGAAGGGCATGGCGTGGTTCTAGGTACCATGAAGTTTCAAAACAATTTGTAAGAACTCAGGCTGGCTTCTAAGGTCCAAAGCTTTGAACAAAGATGTTGCAACACCTTTCAAGAGCAACAAGCCCTCAGTGGTTTACCTGAAGTGAGATGCAGCCCAGCTGGGCAGTCTCCAGCTGGGGCAGGAAGCTCGGGGAAAGTGCAGAGCCTTTGGGGAGAAAAGCGCTCCTCCTTTGCTAGCACCCGAGCAGGGAGGGTGGCTGGTGGCTTTTCTGCCTCCTAACCAAGAGGATTCTGGGAAAATCCCTCACAATGCCTGCAGGTGTCTGCCAGACAGGGAGACTTGAATTTGTCCCCAGGCAGACATTTGTTTGGCTACTGACTTATTCTACCCTCCGAGGACAGGGAGAGATGACAGTTCTGAAAACCACAGCTCTGAGAAAGAGTTTGGAGTGACGCAGGCTGGAACTGACCCGAGATTTCTGTGAAGACACCTAGAAAGGTATGGGACGTCCACCTGACTCTGAGCGGCCAGCAGGAAGCTTCTGGGAAAGCTGGGAACAATTAAACTCCTCTTGGGTGGGGCTTCCTAAGTCACACAGCTGTGCAGACAGGAGGTGTCCTGCAGGCAACAGTGAGGACATGAACCTCTGCCACACCTAATGTGAGGTCTGCCCTACATCAGACACCAGTGAATATTTCTGGAGGAAAGCAGAATGTTGATCGGTTAGTTCTTCGCCCCTCTCACACTCTCAGCAACGCACTCTGTGGAAGACGGGAGAATAAAGGCAAAATGCTCAGACTTCTGGTCCTGCTTTTTACTTCACTGTAACTCCAATCCTCCACCCTTTTCTGGGTCTCCTTCATGCAGCCAGGATACAAAATAAGAGCCTGGTCAATTGGGGCGATGCTATTGCTTTTTCCCCATACTGCAAACAAAGCAGAACAGACCTTAGTTAGGCTCACTCACGATTCAACAGTGAAAATCTTGAGGATCCTCTGAGCGACCTTCACTTCAATTTCTGAAGCCCTGGCCGCAGCATGGAACCCACACGCTGGGGCCTGCGCATTGTCTGCTTTGTCTCTGGTCTGTCCGGAAGACCCCTCTGCTCCACAGCAAAGAGACCCCGAGGCTTTCTTAACCCTCCCATGTAAGATTTGGAGCTATCAGGCCATCTTGAGCATCCTTTCTAGCTCTTTTTTTTTTTTTTTTTTTTTTTTTTTTTTTTTTTTTATCGGTACCGGGGATTGAACTCACGACTGCCTGCTTGCAAGGCAGGTGCTTATGCCGCTGTGCTAAATCCCCAGCCCTAGCTCTTTCTTTACCTAATCCCTGACTGGGGTTTAGCCAACTTCTCTTACTAATCTGAATGTAACACTTTTCTGACCTTGCTTTTAGTACCATTGATGTCTCCCTGCGTTCATTCCTATGAATGCTTTTTGATTGCTTTCCCCCTATCCTTCGTGTTAACAAACTTCTTTGAAATTCAAATTGCATCCTCTAGGGTGCTAGCCACTCTCTCTGCTGGAAAGATATCAACAGAGCTATCCATAGAGGGAGATTCTGTTATGTTTTTAAGATAGCGATGTTTTTGAAGGATAGAATCACCATCCTTGTTTCAGTGGTCAGGAACCTGAGGTCCCAGGGGTCAGATGCGTTCTCCAAGTCTGCTGAGCTACTTGTAGTACCAGGATGCGAAATAAGAGCCTGGTCAATTGGGGCGGTGCTATTGCTTTTTCCCCACACTGAAAACAAAGCAGAACTTAGTTAGGCTCACTCACGATTCAACAGTGAAAGTCTTAAGGATCCTCTGAGAGACCTTCACTTCAATTTCTGAAGCCTTGGCCGCAGCTTTGAATGCAGGATACTCTCTACACCAGTGGTTGGCAGGTTTGTACATAACACGAATTAGAGAAGAAATAATCAGCAGGGAACAGATACAGGCCACCACTGTTCCATATCTTCCCTGCACCACACTCTGAATCTGGGATTCTTAAAACAGGAAAGGACTGTGCGAAAGGTTCTTGTCTGTGTTAAACTTTTTTTTTTTCAGCACTGAGCACTGAATCCAAAGTGCTCTTTTGTTTAGAGTATTGTGCTACGTTGTGTTTTGAGACAGGGTCTCCTCGCCAAGTGGACCACACTGTGACCTAGCATGGCCCCGCCGTATCCTCGTGAGTGGCTGCAAGCAGACACGTGCCCATTGGTGTACATCTTACTTATGACTGACTGACTGCTTGATTGACAGATTGATTCAGTTCTGGAATGGAACCCAGGCCTCCGTACATGCTGGGCAGGTACTCTACCACTGTCCTCTACTGCTATCCCTAGGTCTTACTTATTTATTAATCATAAAACAAACACATCGAAGAAAATATCACTGGTATTTGTTTTAATGACAGGACTCAGGTTCTGATAAGGTAAATATTTTCTTCAAATTTATTGCCAAGAAATTCTGGAGCTGGTTCACAGCTCAAGTGGGTCCAGTCCATGGATTTTAACCCTTTGTGACTAAAGCAGATTAATTCCTCAATCACAGAATTCTGTCCTACAGTCTACCTGGAGTGTCACCTCCAGCTTCATATAGAACATTCAGGCTTGGGCAGATTTCTGTTTTGAGTGGAAACTCTTTCTGTACTTGAAGAATTCTTTGTTTTCCTTCTCATTTTAGACACCTAAAATTTGCCTTCCAGAAACTTCCACTGAGTTCTTATGCAGCCCCTCACCTAGGCAGGCTAATTCTTGGTAACTCTTTCTTTCAAAGCCTCCCATTCTCCGAGGTCCTGAGTCCTCACTTCTTTGGGGAAAACGTCCAGTGTTCTCTCAATTATTATTAACAATGTTTTCCTTCTAGATTCCAGCCCGAGTGGTGTTTCTTGTGTATCGGATTCCCAGTGTCGCTGTTGAAACACAACCCCCAGGAGAAGACACAATTCTCCAGCCCTAGCCTGTTCTCAGCTTGACATTAGATCTAAATAAATGCAGCCTAGGCTTATTAGCTTTTTCCATGAGGATCTCAAATACTGAAAACAGATATTCTGAGTGCCACTCTACGAGGCTGAAGTACACTCAAGAAACTCTCCAAAACTTAGCTAACAGCACTTTAGAAGCATCCTGTTAAAAGTGAGCACAATTAACATGCAGCAAAACACAGCTGAGTTGAGTCTCAAGTCCCAGCACCACAGACTTTTATAGGAAATCACAAGCCACTGGCTCCGAGCTGCTCTTGTGGAGTTAGCCGCGGAGCCAAGCTGTGCCTACGGGATCTTTGCCAGGTTCTGTGCAAGAGACATGCTGGCTTTCATCTACTGCTATTTCTAGGAACTCCCAGTTAGTGACATGTGAAGGACCACAAAAGCGAGACTGGATCATACACCAAGAAACTGGCTTTATTCCTTTGCCCAGTAGTAGAAGCAGAATGTTTTGTTTTCTTGGGTTCCCAGGGCACTGCTTGAGCTTTTCTCTTCCACTCAACGGGGGTCAGCAACAAGCTAGACTCCGTTACTTTGCACCCTTGATAACCAAGAAAGACAAGGAGCCATGGAGAACCCTCTGGCCAGCTCTGAGTAACACATCGCACTCTTACTGTTAGTGCTAAAGTGATGCACGATGAAAGAAAACGTCCTGTTTTGCATATCACAGCCAGCAAACATTGCCTATCTGTATTTTGGTGATAAATAAAAAGGCCAGTAGATTGCAAGCAATGTGAGAAACTTTCTACCTTTGCTATCCTACTCCATGCTACAGGTAATGTTGCAATGCCTGTGGTTAATAACTTAATGAATCAGTAGAATCAAACCCACCTTCGGCTGAAGTCAGCCTAGTTCATGAGCTCTGGGCGTCTCACTGGGGAGTCTAGACTCTTCTGCAGTGAGATGGTTTTTAGATTTTGTTGCTGTCATTTTTCATTAGCATTCCCCGTAACTTCTGCTCCCACATGAAGTTAGATTCTCACTCCATAAATTAGTGTGGATTAGCCAGGTGAACCGAGGCTCTCCACGCAGACCGTTTTGTTTTTCTATCTTAGGAGACAGGTTGTGATCAAGGGAGCCTTTTTAGTGGACGCATCCATCGGAGAGCTCAAGATTCCCTTGCTAAGATGAGTAAGGTCTGCACTGTTTCCCCAGCAAACACACCGAACTGGTGACTGTGGAAGGGGAAGGGTGTTTCTATTAGAACATAGAAATTTTTGTATTCATTTATAAACTATCAAATCCTGGACCAAGGAAATCCTTCTATATTCAGCCAAGGATGTTATCTAAGAAAGGAATGGGACTTTTTTCTTGTGTGTAGAGGGGTGACATTTTTCAAAGGAGAGGTGTTATCCTCCAACTGAGAGCCCTCTGAAATTAGACACAAATGTTCTAACACCAAGACGATGGTCTTCAGGGGCAATGGCTTCTGGATTAGTCCGTGGGGGCTGTGGGATCATAGGGGGATTGGTGCCCTTACAGCAGAGGTAGAGGAAGCGTGTTTGCACCTTGCATCTTGTGAAGACTCAGCTGAAAAACACTGTCTGTGGCACAGAGAGAGCTTACTCACCGACACTAACTGTGCCTTGCCCTAGAGCCTCCAGCCTACAGCACCATAAGCAAAGAACAAAAGCAAAAGCACAAACCATCTAAAGCTTTTTTGTTATAGCAGCCTCGATGGACTAAGTCAAGAGCATGGGAAGCTCCACATAGTGGAGTTAGGAGTTCTTCCGTCAGGAGGAAGAGATTCTCCTGTCTGACATTTCCTAAAAGTGGTCCCTGCCAGCCTTCCGCCATCCAGGAGCATCAAGAGCATTGCAGAGGAATTCATGGGGTAGGAAGGGGACTCTGTCCCACCAGATCTCTAGCGGCACTCTCTGGGGGTTATAATTGGCATTTCCTGGGTTAGGATTTGGCTGATACCTCCTCCATACATGGGACACTTCAGCTCCTTCTCCAATGCCCAGTGGGTGGTCACTACTCCATGTAGATGCATGTGTGTTAAATCATCACACTGTATACTTTGAATGTATGTAATTTTTACTTGGCAATTAATTATATCTCAATAAAGTTAGGAGGGCAGATATTTTAGATCAAGTCGATCTATTGTAAGCACAGACTTTCCAAATGAACATAATGGGCATTATAACATAAGCAGTTTTAGGAGTAAGACAAATACTTCTTCATCGTACCAGGATTATCAAGAGTGTAGAGTGTCAGAAGTTACACATGAAGGTATAGTACATAAATAAAGAGATGCTTTTCTTAGCACAAAACTCACAGCATTCAAGTTTGGGATGAAATAAGAGTCAGCTGGTGAATGGGCCCAGTCTGTCCCCAAGAGTCACCTATCCTGTTGGAGTCTGTGACTGCCTTTCTGTGAAGCACCATACTGGCCTGTTTGCCCTCACACCCTGTCCAAGCCAAGCCAAAGAGCCTCTCTCTCAATTTCTCCCCTCCCACAAGGCAAGCGTAAATATAACCAAGGGATATTTTACAATGTACCCAGATAAGAAAGGAGGAAATACATACAAAGTACTAAGAAACACAGTCAACGTTTAGTCTAAAGAATATTTGATAAAATTTTTGAGTGATGTAGAAATAAATTATCTGGTAGATTCAATGAGATCAAAGAAATTTAGATAAGTTATTTCTAATCAAAAATTTCAAATGGGTTTGATCCAGACTGTAAGCAAGTCATGTTCTGGAGGGTAGAACATCATGTGGTCCAATTTTTTGTATTTTAGAGTATTCAAGACTGTAAAAAGAACTATTCAACTGCATAAAGGGCTGGGGAGGAGAGAAAATTGAAACTCAAATCAGGCACACCGGTCATCCAAGTTAACATTTACTGTCTTGCCTTCAGCTCTCCATGGGCACGAGTCTCTGAAATCCATAATGAATTTCTAATTAAAGTTAAGGCTGTCAATGCTACTTTATTAAGGTACCGTTTATTATGGTCACTTATTACCTTGTAACCAGAGGTCACTCAACATTCCGCAGGCTGGACCTTCACTTGCAATGCTGTCCTGGTTAGCATTTTGGAGACAGGCCCTCTGTGGAGGTGAGGGGCAAGCAGAGACCAGGCGCTGAGGTGGGAAGGTGCATCCCGCACAAGCTCAACCTGGCAGAGTCGCCCACAGATCCCTCGACTCTGCCCCGCCTGTCGCAGCAGCTCCTTCCTTGACAGTGATGCTATTCTGAGGCTGAGGACGTGACACATGCTCTCGTATGTCATTGTGAACATGATTCCTGTTCTGCCGTTTACTCCATCCCCTTTGTCACCCCAAATTCCTGTCTCTTTCTCCTCCCATCAGTGTGTCTATGCAGGTGACCTATCCCTCAGGACTTGGCCCCTCGAAGTTTTAAATGCCGAGGGTCTGTGTGTAAACATCTGGTGTGTGAGATAATCTTTAGAGCTGAAACAGACCCCTAAAGGGCAGGAGTCTCCAGTTGCCACGGTGGGAGGGACCCTTTCCTCCGGTGGGATCCTGTGTAAGACAGATCACATATCGCGCAAGACACCGGGTGGCAGAGCTGACCTGAATGAGCAGGGGCACAGGATCCGGTTTGCACTGTGCACAACTTCACACAAGCGCAGCTTTGGGATAAGATAGAAAGAAGATTAGGTTCACGGAGGGTGATTCTTTAAAAAGAACTGGTTAGGGCTCATTCTTGGAATCTCCGCTCAGCGCAAACAGTCTCTCTGCATTTGCTGCTCTGGTTTCTGCGGACGCGTTCAGGCCAGCTCTAGTTTTTCTGCGGCCCCTGGCGAGCCCATTGCTAACAATGCTGAAGAAGCTGGAAGCTGCAGCCGAATGTCACTGCAGGGCCAGTGCTGACCATCAGAGCTGAAAACCAGAAGGAGGAGGCAGGTCCCAAAATTCCCATGAGAAATGCACCCCAGCTACACCAGGACTTCCACACGGTATCTCTTCCTAAGGGTCCCCTGTCCCCCCACCCTACAGCAACTCCTTGGGGACAAACACACACAGTGGGCCTTGGGGGGGGGGGTCCGCATCCAGGCTGCAGCAGAGAGGCACTCACGTGGGAGCCAGCCAAGCAGGAAGCAGGAGCTAGCAACGGGCGTCATGATGCACTGTGGTGAACTATATTTTCAATTCCTATTTTATGTTATAAATCTCTACTATGTTTACATGTAGACTTGAAAGTCTAAATGGAATTTCTCACTTATGAACTAAACTGTTTTCTTAGAATTGCAACTATAGCTATCTTTTATCCAAGGAGAGATCAAGTGTGACTGAGGTGTGTGATTCAGACCTCCCAAGTTGTTTGGAAGAAGTAGCTCACAAGAGGGTTCTTAGGGGGTAGGAAAGGAAGGATTTAAAGGTCAGAGTTGTCACTGCAGTCCTTGTCTTTTACCATGGCATTTGCTAGAGTGGCACTGCCAGAAGAAGGGTGGAGTCTTCAGGAGCCGGGGACCTATGAGAGGTCCTTCTGTCTGGTAGGGTCAAGGTGACCCAGGAGCCCCAGCCTCTTCCCTTGTCCTCTTTTCCTTTCTGTCCATGAAGTGAGCAGTTTGCCCACCATGGGCTCCCATCATGGCTCTCTGAACATCCCCCTAAATCAAGGCTCCGCCCGGTCACAAACTGGAATCTAAAACTGGCAGCCAAAGCAGCCTTTCCTCTTATGAGTTAATTACCTCAGGTACTTCATTATAGTGGCAGAAAGCTGATTAACACACTCCCTGAAGCCAGAAGGAATACTAATTCTGCTTCTCCTCGAATCCTGATCATTCTGTCACTTTTACCAAGGACTGGTTTGTTCCTGGGGATGTTAAGCCACCCTGGCAGGAGAGTAGGGAGTAGATGCTTCAGGACCTCCTGACCTTAGAGGAAGATTTGTCATCCTGGAGATAAAAGTGGCTTCTTTCTGCTTTTTCTGTGTGATTGTGTGAGCACTTGGGGATGCCTCGGCCATAGAGCAAAGATGGGAGGACCCTTACTGGGTCCTCAGTAAGGTACAACCTTCCTGAGTTGGCAGGCAGTGGAAGAGCCTCCCTTCAGATGCCTACTTAAGTAAAATGACAGCTTTGTTATTGTTTAAACCACTTTTAGTCCTATTCTGCTTTTCAAACTGAAAACATCTTGAAACTATGTCTTAATTATTTTTCTCATTGCTTGGGGGCTGGGGATTTAGCTCAGCGGCATAAGCACCTGCCTTGCAAGCAGGCAGTCGTGAGTTCGATCCCTGGTACCGATAAAAATGAAAAAGACAAAATACCCAACACCCAAAGTTAAAGGAAGAAAGGTTCATTTAGCTCATAGTCGGTAGAGGGTTCAGTCTGTAGTCAGCTGACTCCAAGGCAGGGTGACATTGCAGAGGAGAAACAGCTCATGGCAGGTGGTAGGTAGCAAGCAAATCAACAAAGGATGATCACAGCTCTTTCCTTCCCTTCTACTCATCCAGGCTGCTCAGGGCGGTCAGCGCTCACACCCTCATCCAGGTGCCCTCGATCCTGGCATTGCACCAGGAATCAGTCTCGCATCACACACCCCATATTCAGCCCCTCTGAAAAGCCCCACCTCTGAGCTGTTGGGGCTTTGGGGGACATTGAGACACAAACCGTAACATAATCTTGTTGGACTGAGTCATATGACTAACAAAGAATTTTTAAAGCTTCCTCCACACTAGGTTGAGAGAACAGTGGTAATGCCACTCTCAACTTTGCCACCAAAACTTTTTGATAAAACAGAAAAATAAATGCAAACTTTCAATGTCCAGACTCTCATAGAATTTCCAAAATATTGATGAGATCTTGAAATACAGAAGTTGTTACATAATGTCTAAGAGAAAATCTAGCTGACATCATATGCAAAGTTTATTGTTTGCCCATATAAAAATTTAAACTTCTAAACATGACAAGTAATTCCATAATCAAAACTAAAGGACACAACAACTGATTAAGAAAAATCTAGGTAACATATATGTTAAAAAGTGTTATTAGCACTATTAATACAACATGATATTTTACAAGCCCATGAATACAAGATGTTAAAAAGGAGAAATGGCCAAAAGTAAACCCACATAATAGGCATAAGCATTCAACATTAATGCAGTTAAAATAAAGACCAGGAAACATCTTTTTTGGATAACAATTTATCAAGATTTAACACTGACAAAGGATTGGTGAAATGATTACCTTATAAACTAATAGAAGTATATTACAGACTTACCTGATTAAAACTTCACAACCGTTAACAGAAGTTAAAAATAGTAATACCTTTGACCTAATTGTGTTGTTTTGTGGTGTTTCCCTAAGAAAATAATCAGAACTGTACAAAACTACGGTACATGTATCAACTTCCACTGGGCACTAGCGAGACAGCAGTGTCCACAGTGAGATGAGCAGGTTCCGTTCAGTGCGGTATCATCCCAATTTGGTCCAGGACCACAGCATTGGGAAGGACTTCTGGCTGGTTTGGGAGTGCAGTGACCTATCTGTAGGACCTCAAGCATCTCAGGCTCTCTGACCCGCATTGCTGGGCCTGCAATTCTCTGATATCTGCTCAGACCGCTTCATTGCTAGGAACTCTGCTAGCGACGAACAAACCAGAGCCCCTGAGCACCCGCAGTCAAAGCCATTAACTCAGTTGATGAAAACATTTACGAGCCCGGAAAGCACCATGTTCTGTTATGTGTGCCGGGGATGCAATGCTGTCAGACTCAGGTCGGGTTCCAGGTTTGCTGCCTTTGTACCCACATTGATATCCCTACTTGAAGCCCGTGGATCAGATGTTTCCTTCAGCCAACTCTGTTATAAACATTGCCTGTCCCTTAACGACTAACTTTTTGTATTATTTTAGAGATAGAACTAAAATAGATCAGAGAAAAATACTTTTTTTCACAACCATAGATGTTGTAAAATACACCCTACTCAGTGGTAGCTGCAGGTTTTTCTGGGAAAAACAAACAAACAGAAAGGTAATGGAAAGGCAAATTGGGAACCAGGGGGTAATAAAACAGAGGAGAGCCCTAATGAGAGTTACCCGATTAAATTCTGTGGGGGATACGAAATGATACTCCACCCCATTTTCTATCACAAAAGCATTCATGTAAGGCCTGCAATTGTAAATAATTGTTCCAATCAAAGATTTAAATGAGACACAATAGGGGGTATGTAAACAGTCGGTTAATGAAATGAACCATAAAAATCAGATAAATTGTTCCCCATCAGCTACAATGCAGCTTCCCCTTGGTTTACATTTCTACGGAGCGTGAGAAGAGGAAGCCAGGTGATGGTTGGCAAAGTGTGGTCACTGAACCAGAGGCCTTGGCGGGTCCCGTGAATTGTCACTTTGAGGTCTGACCGTACGCGGTCAATGGAGACAAAAAAGTCCACAAATCAAAGCCATTATTTCACACATAACCACCACAGCTCTTAGTTAAAAAGTATTTTCCTTACTTTTTAAAAGTAATTGCAACAGTTACTTGGTGGCTCTTTAAAGATTACTAGAGGAAATTGTTTTTTTAAGTCTGATTTGAAGCCAGGTGTGGTGGCTTATACCTATAATCTTAGCTCGTGGAAAGCTGAGGCAGGAGGATCATTGTGAGTCTGAGACCAGTCTGGGCTACAAAGTGAGCTCAAAGCCAGCCTGAACTTCATAGTGAGACTCTGTCTCAAAAAGACCAAAAAAAATTAATTAATTAAAATCTGATTTAAATATAATACAAAAAATTAATTAAAATCCGATTTAAATAGAATACGAAAATAGAAAAATATTAAACATATAACTGATGGTTATTTTGTGGATTTTAGTATAATCTTTTATGTTTTGTATGCACAGGTATATAAATCTAGTGCAAAATGGGAATTATCCTGTCTCTAAAATTCGTATCTTGCCTTTTTCATACTTTTGGTCATTTTAAGCACAGACCCAAGAAGTTTGTTTGACTAAAATATTTATAGCCTTTTAGAAACTGCAAATTAGAAGAAAGATTTGAAGACTGTTTAAGGCAACTATACTCTATGCAAAATGAATGTCTAAGGTTTTAGTAAGTTAGAAAAATATTTGGGCAAATACATAATAAAAATCTCAGGATGGCAGGGAAGCTCAGAGACTGTATGTGTGATCCAGCCTGTGTATAAATTCCCCACGTATCATCCTTGTTACAGGGCTACCTCAGTGCTGCTTCCCATTGGACCTCTCCACTGTCGATGGCTCTTGGATCAGAACAGCACTAAAGCCCATAAAAGATAATCTAGTCAGATTCAAAATAGGAGGTCCAATTGGTAGTGGGCTCTCTACCAAGTGCTGATTGGACTGGGTGCTAAGGAACAGAAAGAGTTTGACTAATTAGATACCCAGGACCAGAGCAGTGATTTCAGGTTGGGATCATCCTCTGTCACAGTCAGGCAGGGAAAATTACTGTAGACCGTGTGGGGACCTCACCAAAGCGTACCATCATGGAGTTCCTCAGTCCTATCCAATAAAGCACCTGGAGAAGTAGGGAGGTACCTGGAAGCTGAGAACATAATCACAAGTCTTCCCATGTAGAAAGAGGATGCATCTGCCCAGGCCAAAAGGAATGAAAGGGAGCAGAAGCAGCAGGGCACCTTCACAGAGCCCACAGACGCACTCCAGGAGAAAGTCAGCATTGGCTAGCTGTCCGGCCCATCCAGAGGTGCTGCCCAATCACCTATCGGGGCCATAAAGACAAAGGCACACAGACAAGGCAAAACTGTCCCAGCCTCTATCTCACCTCCCCAAAAGATGCAGATCACAGACATTTTGCTCTCCCTATAAAGCAAAGATAGAGGGGAATAAAGAGAAGGTTCAGTAAGGTCAAATCTGGATGACATTAGCTGCCAGTATCTTAGACTCATTTGCTTGTGCACCATGGAAATGTACTATCTCACCTGTGGTCTAGAGTTCCATAACCAGAGGCCCATAGTCAGGGCAAGTTCCTGGGCAGCATCTTTCCAGTAACACAGGGCCTCTCGTTATTTCCACCTTTCCATTCAGCCACCTACAGCAATGGCTGCTTCCTCTTTTCGTGATGTTCCTCAACCCATATCCACTACATGAAGAGAGAAAATCTGCTTGTGTTCCTCCCCGAGGCCACCTGCTTAGACCAGCACTTCTTGACTAGGTAGGATTGTAACCATCACAGCCTCATAAGGGAAAATTGGTGGTGGTCCAAAGACAATTTTGTTCGTACTAACTGGGTGCAGCACTGTTACCAGCATCTAGCAGGCAGGGATATAGATGCAGGATCACACTTCCCTCAAGAAACCAGGCCCTGTTGATACAAAATGACAACAGAACTGAGACTGAGCACCCTGCATTAGACTAAAGCTTCATGCAGCCAAGAACATGTCTGCGCTCACCAGCGTAGTCACAGTCCTAGCAGAGGGCCTGCTGCAGAGGACGAGGGTGGCACACATCTGCTGGAAGAACTGGTGCAATAAACTTGATCCTGAGGGTGTTCCGTGATGTAGACAAGGTCAGTGCCTTTATCCTTCCCTTATTTTGCAGAAAGATGCTAAGCTCAGAGAGATTCAAAGCCTGACCTCAAATCAGTCACAGAATCAATATTCAATTTCAACTTCCCTAAGAACGTCTAGCGATGTTCTTTGTTCTTCTCCTTGCTTCTCCATCGGCACGGATCTTGATCTAAGACTACCTTCAACCAGATTCCAAAGACAATGCTTCCAGTTACCACACATGGACCCTTAGTTCCTTAAGCCAAGTCTGCTTGTTCCAATGCACCCTCTCTCCGAGCCCAGGACCAAACTCACCTTGCCTGAGTGGAGTCCGTGTCTACAGGAGAAGCTGTTTTCCCCAGCTGGAGAGCCCTGAATCTGCAGAAGTCTTGATCTATGCTGCAGGGTGAAGTCCCAGCTTCACCCAAGACTTCAGCCAGATATTGTTGATGTTCTGCTCTTGGTGAATCCCTTTTCCACACTGCTGGAAATCGCTTTGTAACCAAAATGATCCATAGTTAAGGGAGACAAGATGTTTGTCCTCTTGCTTTGAATTTAGTGGGTCCCACAACAACATCTTCATACAAAACTCAGGTGAGTCTCCAGGGTCTGAGTTACCTGATGACAACAAGGATTTCATGGAGCCTGAAGATTAGGAAGAACCATCCCAACAGGATTGCTGAGCGCAGAGACTTCTGATTGTGAGTGTTTCAGCACCCCAAGCTTCACAAGAGATGCTGATATGATAGGATAATGTACACCCATCACCCTTAGCATGGTAGCAGTTTAATAGGTGCTCACTTCCTATGTCCCCCTTCACCTGAGGGCTTTTAAAGCTCCATTCATTTTCTGGCAAAAGGGTAGAGTTTCGGGTTATGCACACACCCTGGTCTTTGTTGTTGTTGTTTTCTTTTTGCCTTTTTGAGACAGGGTCTCACTATGCAGATCAGGCTAGTTTTGAGCTCACTTTGTAGCTCAGGTTGCTGTCAAACTTACAACAATCTTCCTGCCTGATCCTCCTGCCTCAGCCTCCCAAGAGCTGAGATTACAGGCATATGCCACCACATCCAGCTTTTTCTTTTTCTTTCTTTCTTTCTTGCTTGCTTGCTTGCTTGCTTGCTTGCTTTCATGTGTGTGTGTGTGTATGTGTGTGTGTGTGTGTGTGTGTGTGTGTGTGTGTGTGTCTCTTTTTGAGAAAGGGTCTCACACACTCTGTTTTTAAAAGTGTAGAAGGAAAGAAGCCTTAAAATAGAATCTCATAAGAATAAAAAAGCTCCAACTTTTACCCTTATTTCTCCTCATGTTTACTGAGCAACTCAATGATTAGTGCAATGTAGATGCCACTATTTAAAAGAGAACTTGGGGAGAATGGAGACAGCTTCATTGAACAGTCATGCATCTGTTGGCAAACACGGATGAGTCTGTTTTGTGTAACTCTACTTTGGGTACTTCAGATGACTCAGAGAAGCCTCAGACTTAAGTTTTGTCTCGAGAAGCTCAGAATATTTTAACTTAAACTCTCAGAGAAGGGACAAGAAAGACTAAGTGTAGAGCTATTACCAAGGTATAGCACTGATAAAAATTTAGTCTCCCAAAAGAGTTTCAACACAGTACAAAAGGAACAATCAAGTACCGAGCAGTGGAAATTAAATGTGAACCAATTACTACACAATGAAGATAGATGAAGGGTGACTTCATCTGGGAAACTCCCAGAAATCAGATCAGACATGAGAGAATTTTTAAAGGACACACAGTGTTTGAGCCCAATGGGTTCCCAATAGATGGTCCGGGCTACATTACAAAAAAAATTTGTTTATAGGATTGAAAGTTGATTTATTTGTTTCCAAAACATACACAACTCTAGGAAATGATTCATCATTTCTTGATATATTCTTTTTGAATTGAGATTACAGAAAATCTTCTTTTAAAAAAAGTGGGCTTTCAAGGTAAGTTCATATATACAGTCACATGTACTGTGTAGTGACATCTGGACCAGTAACGGGGTCCTTCAGTTATATCACCCAGCGGCACTGTGATGGTCCCACTTATATAAATGTGTTCTATGATGTTCTCATGACAAAGTCACCTAAGGACACACTTCTCAGAATGTGTATCTGTTGCTAAGCAACGAGTGGCTGTCTCCCATCCGTCATTTCCTGTGTTCTTCCTACCTAGCCCCCAGCGTCTGAGCGGCTGTTAACTATCACGGATGTCATGAGGCAAACAGTTCCTGTCTGTGGTTCCAAGCTGCCCCCAGGAAACTTGAGAATAACTTCCTTGTTCCTGCATCCTTTGGGCCCCCTTCTGGGTGGCTCTGGACGTCAATGCCTCTCCTCTTTAGCCACTGGTGTCTTCCTAGAACTCAGATTTCAGTGCACAACTACCTGATTTCAAAATCCTCGCTGTCCTTACCAACAGTCTCCAGGAAAGCGAGCACTTGGAGATTATAAAAGTATTCCCAAGGAGAACCCAAGCAAAGGTAGTTTTAAAATAACTGATTCCCAATAAATAACTTTTAGTTACACTTTTTGCCAAAACCAGTGTCCTTGAGATGCACCTGAAGTCAAAGACCTCTACAGTTGTTTCTCCACTTAAAAAAACAAAATAAAACAAAAACCAAGCAAATGTCACATTTATTCTGAATTGCTTTGGGTAATTCCTCTTTCAAATACCTGTGGAGTCCAAAATGGAAATAATCTGAGTATTAGTGGAGACAGTATCTATCATCAGTGGGTCCTAAAATCTATTGCAAGTTTCATAAGTTCCATGTCCCTTGTTCACAAAAATTGAATAAAATAACCCAAAATGTTAACCATTAAACAAAGTTTGAGAATTGATCAGTATGTAGTTTTTAGACACATAACTTATAAAAAATTCCAAAAATGGGTCGGCGATTTAGCTCAGTGGCACAAATATCTGCCAGGCAAGTGCAAGGTTGTGAGTTCAATCCCCAGTACCAAAAAAAAAAAAAAAATTCCAAAAACAAGAACAGAGGCCCAGTGCTATAATAAAACTTCCACTTCCACCTCTCTATTTTCTTCAGAATAACATTTTTAAATATAAAATGAGGCATAGAATTAATGCTGATCCTTGACCCATTCTAACAAAAATTATTATTTATCCGTGGATTTTAAACTAACATTTAAAAAAAATTATTATTTGTATTAAAAAATTCCGTGCCAATGAAATGGTAATGTTTAGTATTTTTTGAAATTTTTATTTATGGCTTTTGACAGACTGTACATATTCTATTGAAATTTTGAAGAGGTTTGCTAACCAACTATGTTCATTGCTAATTTAGAAAATGTTTTCATGCTTCAAATTTTCAAACTCATTTTGAATTTTTGAATTTTACCTAAAGAATTGAGAAATAATCTTGTGCTACTAAAATAATTGTATTGATGACTCTATCAACAAGAAAATTAAAGATTTGAGTTTCCAAAATTTTCTTTAATGTTAAAAAAATTTTTAGGATCTTAGAAGGAGTTGTTAACTAAATGCGCCATAAATAAAAGTAATTATTAGGATCAATTTCTGAAGGAAGATGCACCGCGGTGTGAGAGTGGGTTTCCTGTAAACAGAAGGACTCGGCCACGCAGTCTGCCATCTTGGAATGATGCAAAGCCCTGGGCAAGGAGGGGACCAGGTGGTGGCCTTTACAACTGTTTAGGGAACATTTTTCTCTCTCTGCTGCTGATCTCATCTCAGCCTGGCTAGAACCTGCTTGTACTCTGAGTCGTGGAAGCATAACTAGGGTATGTTTGATAGCGTTAGGGGTGAGGGGGAGATAAATTGTCTCTTGCCAGAACTAACAAGGGACTGACAACACAGCAGCCCAAGCCTGTTTCAAAAAAACATTCTTTTATGGAAGTCCTGGGAACACTCTAACAGAACAACACAAATTTGTCCAACTTTCTAGTTCCTTCCAATATAAAACCATGCATCTTGCTTAATGGGTTAAATACAGGAAGCAGCAACATAAGGCATTCCCCAACAAATTAATTTACCAAGACAAGTTTACTTCTTTCTTGGAGAAATATCTTGCTGGGCCTCAGTTTCTCAATCTGTGAAGTGGTGACAATAGAGGTACCTCATTCATAGGACCATCTGTGGAAATTAATAATAATGGATGGGTACAAAATACTCAGAACGATGCCTAAATATCTTCAACACTCATTAAGGTCAGCATTCATTACAAGAACAGCGTCGGTACCCCCAGATTCCTGACTTGGGTCACTCATGAGTAGCTTCAAAGGCCTCTCACATGGAGAGATGTGGATTTGATGGGGGTTCCATTTGTATAACGACCTATGTGAGTGACATAGGGGGCCACAAACAGGAGACTGCTTGGCCAGGGAGCCTCTGGGTTTTAAGCTGAGGTCATTTCTTTTGATAAAGAAAATGATTTATGGAGAGAATATACAGCTACAGAGCTCGTAAATAGAAAAGTACTTGACATATCAAAGCAACAGAACTGTGTTTTTGGTTTAGAGACTGACAGAGGTACTTTAAATTTAACCACAACAGACAGGAGATACAGAGCTGCTGTCTCCAACACCCAAAATTATAGAGAGATATTTATAGTTTTGCGGAATAGGTAGCTTAAATTTTGGCAGAGAAAGAAAAATGCATATATGTGTATGTTGCAGTCAGGATTTGCAAAGGAAAAGATATAATACAGGACACATAATTCATAGGATTATTTTATAGTAGTTTCCCAAACAGTCACTTACAAAAGAGTACAGACCTGTCCACACACGGACCCAAAGAATCTAGCCAAAGATCTGGGTCCCACAGCAACGTCCTGCATGAGTACAGCTGAAGACCTAGAGCCTGTGGCAATGCCTCCCCACAAGTCCCCCTGGAGGCCTAGAGGCCACAAAAATGACTCATGCAAGCAAGGATCTGCTCTGTGAAAGCCCAAAGGTCAGCAGCGGAAGCTAGAAAGTCTGTGCCAGCGGGGTGTAGGATCTGTGCCAGCAGCTGAAGGACCTGCACTGGAGCCAGGAAGCAATGCTCAAACTAAGGACCAGGGCTCCCCTCAAGTGAACCCCACAGCCATTCTCAGCGACAGCAAGATCCCGAGCTCCTCTGACAAAGAGGACAGCCGAGTTCATGTGTCAGGAAGCCAGCATGACAAGCTCCCCCAGGCGAATCAACAGCACCTTCTTCCCCTCCGGTTCTCCATTTACGGTGACCCTCAGGCCAGCACCACACTGACTCAGTTCAGCTGGGTGTTACGAGTTGACCATTAGTCAATCCAATACAGCAGACAATACAACACACAAATTTAAGACCAGAAATAAATAAAATATGTATCTTTCAATGATTACTTAAGGTTCACATAAAATGTGAGAAACCTAAAAATAAATCTAATACAAGATTTTCATGAAAAATTAATAAAATCTTATCAAAAGACTTTAAAGAAGACTAGAAAGTGCTCACAAATGAAATGGTTCATTATGCACCGCCTCTGCCCCAGATCATCCTACAGAATCAAAGATGATAAAAAATGAAACTGCAACCAAGGTTTTCCTGCCACTCGATGTGACTGGTTGCTTTGTCCCCCACTCAGAATCACATCATAAATGAAGACTGTGACAGTTAGTGTGTCTGGAGACAGGATCTTTAAAGGGGTGGTTAAGCTCAGGGTGTTCCTGAGCGGGGATGACCATTGTCTTTACAGGGAGGGGACATTTGGACACAGCCAAGGATGAGAGATGACATGGAGCCTCTATAGAGAAGGCGGCCACCGTGAAGTCAACCAGAGAAGTCTGGAACACATTCTCACCTCACGGCCCTCGAAAGGAGTCAGCCCTGACCGCCCCTTGATTTGGACTCCCAGGCCCCAGAACTGTGTCAGAAGTTGTGAGTTCAATTCCCAGGACCAAAAAGAAAAAAAGAAATGTCTGTGCCTGAGCCACCCGGTACATACTGGTTATACAGCCCTGGCAACCCAACCCACTTGGGAGGACTTTTCTAGAATTTTATAGAGAAACAAAGGACCATGAGCAGGCAAGGCCTCTTTACCTTGTTCTTTCCTTCTTTCCTTTATTTATTTATTTAGGTCTGGCAATTGAACTCAGGACCTTGCACTTGCCAGGCAGGCACTTATGCTGCTGAGCTATATCCCTGGCCAAGGCCATTTTCAAAAAGCAAAGAACAAAATGAAACAGAGTGCTGCAGAGGGCATTAATTTTACTACATGCTATGCTCACTGAAACAGTGGGTTTGGTGCAGAAACTGTGCCAGGAAGCACACCATCACTATAACTGAGGACCTGAGGCAACTGACTTCAAAGAGTAAAGGTTTATAGGGGTCTCAGTTTGGGAGGTTCCTGCCCATCACCAGATGGCCTCTAGTCTTGGGTCTCTGATGGAGGTTCTAATAGCAACACTGGGGAGCACAGGACAGAGGAAATCTAGAAAGCAAAAACAGAAAGAGGCCAGGGCCCTTCCATTCCCTTGGTGGCACCCTCCCAGTGACCCAAGATGCCCCAGAACATGCCACCTCCTGAAGGCCCCCTTTGATAGTGCCAGCCAGGGCACCAAACCTTTAACATGGGGGTGTTGGGGACATAAATCCAAACCTCAGCAGGGACCAACAGGTTGCCAACGTAGAGGGGAAAGCGCAGAACCGAGCCTCGGCTTGAGGAAACTCCGCAATGATGGGTGTTGGTAAAAGCTTCAGTCAAAGGATTGGGGAAACTGATGTTTTGTGGGGAAATGAAACTGAACTTTTACTTCACATAGCACATAAAAACCATGTCACCTGGACTATAGAGAATACATTCAGACTTCTAGAATCTACTGGGAAATATCTTTACATTCTCAGGGCAAGAAAAGGTTCATTAAACATGATACAAAAGTCATAGACATGTAGAAAGTGCAAAGAATAACACAACCACAGTCACAGTGAACACACTCACACACTCACAAAACACAGCGTCAGTGTGTGGAAAGGTATGTTGCACAGCAGAGCAAATATTTACCAGATATATAACTGACTAAAGAATTATCCTCAAAATATGCAAACAACAAATTGCTTTACAATTATAACACAAAACTGACGTTCTAAAAGGAGACAATGTAGGAACAGGCAAATTTCAGAGGAAGAAAGCCTCAATCTCAGGAAAATGACAATTAAAGCCACCCCACGCAGAAGTAAATGTAAGAAAGTCTGTGTCTTGGTTACGTTTCTCTCATTGCTGGAACAAAATATCCGATACCCCAATGAAGGAAGGAAAGGTGTATTTCACTCGCCGTTTGTGGAGGTTTCAGTCCGTAGTCAGGGCGGTGTGGCACAGGGCAACTGCAGCCAGCAAAGCAGCAGGAGCAAAAATAGAGAGAGCTCAAGCCTCTTTTCCTCCCTTACATTGTAAGCAGCCCACCCCCACCCAACGTAGGTGCAGCACTCACAAAGTCCCCGTGCCCTCTTCTGGCACAGGCTCCAGGTATTTACAAAGCAACGATCCTGCCTCCCCTTAAACTTCTAAACTTCTCAAGTTGACGCAGTGTATTAACCATAACACACTCACAGGGATTCAGAGTAACAAATCTTATGAAGCAGGATTGTACAGAAATAACAATCTGCGAATTAGATCCAAAAAAAGATATTGCTAAAATTAACAGGTAGATAATGTATTTTGAGGGAACATTTAATATTCTGGAAGTAGCAATGAGAATATAAAAGTATGGCTTGGAAGAGATGAAAAAGAAAGCAATCTTTTAGAAAGGAGAAATACAAAGACTGAAATTAGAACTCAGCAGGCAGGCTGAATAGATGATTAAACAGAACTGAAGATAATTACAAAATCAGAAGCTGAAGAAATTTCATGTTAGCAGTAGGCAGGATTATTTCACTGGCAGTCATTTTCTGTTATTGATTTCAGCATATACATGTAACTCATGGATCAAAAACCCATAATGCAAAGAGAAAACACTTAAAATTGAATGTAAAAATCACACAAAATAGATGAGGTGTAGCCAGGGCGGTGTTTGAAGGAAACAGGTTGAAAATGGTAATATTAGAAAATAAAAAGAAAAAAAGAAGAGAGGTGCAAAATACACAAACCGTTTAAAACGTAGGATGCACACAAGAGAAGCAGCCCAAAGAAAAAGGAGGACAGAAAGAGGAGGACTATAAAAACACAATAGAAACTCATTAAACAGACCGCAGAGATAATAAAGTTCTGCAGTCCAAATCCAGTGACACAGAGCGAAGTGAATGTGTAATATTGATATGGGGAAAGAATCTCCCGACCTGGCTAGCTGTCCAGTAT
This sequence comes from Cavia porcellus, assembly GCF_034190915.1. Classification (NCBI taxonomy): domain Eukaryota; kingdom Metazoa; phylum Chordata; class Mammalia; order Rodentia; family Caviidae; genus Cavia; species Cavia porcellus. Next base: position 162,288,335 of record NW_026947484.1, on the reverse strand, counting down.
GAGTTTGTGTTCTCTAAAATCGAAGAGTATGTTGTAGGAGCAACGGAGGTTAGGAGAAGAATATATTTATTGAAAGAAAGAAAGTTTCTGATTGAGAGAAAGACAGAAGGGGTCTCGAGCGGATGGCCAAAGTCTCTGTCTTTTTAGGGAATTTTTATTGTTGTTTTTGTTGCTTTGGTATCAAGTATCGAACTCACGACTTTGCCCTTACCAGGCAAGCGCTTGAGCCACTGAGCTAAATCCCTGGCCCAAATGATAAACTTAGGCAGGCCTGGGGCCCGCAGGTTCTCCCCACACCCCTGGGTGGGCTCGAACCGGCAGCCTTTCGGTTAACAGCCTAACACGCTGCTGGCACCACGAGGCATTTTAGGGGTTTTATAGAGCAAAACTACAAGGTGAAGCGGGCCCACGGTGGGGAAAAACTGGGAATCACAAGGTGGGCATGAGGTGGGACAGGACTATGGTCAACCAATCAGATTACAAGTGTAATTGTCAGGTAACATTGATTAAGTTGGGGACAAATGCGGTAGTCAGCCATGCAGCATGCAGCAAGCACGAATACAGACAGGGGCTCCTCCCTAGGGCTCGGGATGGTGACCGAGGTGTCTGTGTCCTCAGCAGCTGCAAGGGATCTGGTTTCTTCAAGGGCCCAGCCCTATCTGACCGCCTGTAATATTTCTATCTAACTCAGTCACCTGTAACAATATCTATGTTAAATTTATCTCAGCTACACAAGGTTCTAAGTATTAGAAAGTCAGTTAAGTTAGTTGGGCACAGAATGTTATGAGGGGGGAAAAAAACACTTGAAACTCTCAAAAAATGTGGGAAGTACAGTCAATAAAACTCAAAATTCCTGCTAACGATTCCTTGTAAACTAAGAAAGAAAGAGAATGTCTTGAATCTGATATAGATTATTTTTTTCAATCCTCAGGGAAAATGCCATGTTTACCGCAGTGCTCAGGACTGCCCCGTTTTATGGATGGATGAACCAATGCTGGGACAATGTGAAACCTTAAAAAGGGGGGTGTCTGCTGTGAGTGGTTTGTATTTTAAAATAGCAGTCAATAACTGAGTGTGGTAGTGCATGTCTGTAATCCCAGCACTTGAGAGGCCAAGGCAGGAGAATTGCTGTGAGTTCAAGGCCAGCCTCGGCTACATAGGGAGGTCAAGGCTATGCTGGACCACATAGGAAGGCTTTGTCTCAAAAAAAAAAAAAAAAAGCAAAACAAAACAAACCACATAAGGAGAGTATTAAAGGTGGAACAGCGCCCTCCTGAGGACAATGTGGATTTAGCAATCAGTGTCAGGAATGCACCAGACGCCGTTATCCATAACTCCAAGGCAGATTAGAGTTATGGGGCTCCTTGTCCGAAACCTTCCAGGTTTTAAGGCTGCCGTAAGAGAACTTCAAGCACGCGCGGGGTCTCTGAGCTCAGAGGCTCTCTGTCACCTGCCCATGGAGCTGGGCGACTAGACAGCTCTTTATCCATCTTCGCCCTCCGGGAAACGGGACGCAGCTCTTCTCACTGAAAGCAAAGCCTCTCGTGATTGTGGGGCCTCACAGGAAGGCATTCCGGGGACACTCGGTTTTCTTGCTTTGGCCTGTAAATAGATTGGATTTGCATTCCTCTTTTATCATGAAAGAGTGACATATGCTAATAAGAACTTTCAAGTCTACATAAATGAAATCACCTTTAGAATTTATTGCCTTTTAAAAATACTTCTTAAAGGGGCTTCCAAAAAATATCAAATTTATCATGAGGCTTAGCCCTGAAGGAAAAAAAAAGTGATGAGAATTTGGAAAGAGACCACAGCTGAAAAGACCTCAACTCTGCCTACACTATTTCATTCTCATATCTAAACGTTTACTAAAATTCAATAGAGCAGGATAGTAAGATATATATATATATATATATATATATATATATATATATGTTTAAATTCTGCAAGCTCCCATTTGAAATATCTCACAATAAATATATTTCAAAGGTCATACACTAAAGTGATTTTGCTTTTTCAGTACAGTTTGGAGGGTGATAAGAATTAATTGAAGTTCTGTCATGCAGTAGGGCTGTGTGACCTTGGCTATGTTCATTTATCTCCCTGCACCTCCCTTTGTTTATAAGTAGAAAAAGAAATGAACATATTACCTTCAATGTCTTTTGTGAGCTATCATTCTACTCCTGTAAAATAAAGATGATGTTTAAAATGTACTTTGAGTTATCTTACAATTCCGGATTGTTTACTCAGTGTAAGTAATTGTGCATTAGCAGAGCACGCTAAACTGTAAAGCCTCAATAAACCCAAAGTCCAAGGGAAGAGAAGGCATGGAAAGTTTTTCTTGGCCAACTTCACTGCAAGGAGAAAATAAAACACCATTGTTGCAGATATTCAAAACTTGCCTATTTCAATCTTCAGCTGAGAAACTAGAATTTCTCTATTTCCAAATCTTTAGCTCAGGGGCTTGGGAAATGTGAACAAAGCTAGGATTCTACAAGAATGTACACCAACCTATTCCCTACAAATGGAGAGGTTCAGCAATTTTCAGTCTTCTGCCAAAATGCAGCCTTGTCAGAAATCTGCCCAGCAGTCAGTCAGACAAGAACGCGAGAGAAAGGGGTGAACAGGGGAGGCTGTGGGGGACAAAGGCCGTGAGCTGTGTAACCTGATGGTTACCCCTCAGCCCCGGTCTGTTATTCCCCTGTGTCTGGCTGAGCCTGGTGTTGCCAAGATTTCCATTTTCCAAGAGCAGATACAAGGCTGGACCTATCTGGGATAGCGGAGGCCCTCATATTCACAGTTGATCCCAATCGTATTTAAATGTGTTGTCTTTCAGCACAACGCCAAGCAAGGGGCTCGATTTAATTCATGAGTCTCCGGACCGAGGAAAGTGTTGCTTTCTGTCTCAGCTCTGAGGTCTGAGGTCTGAGGTCTGCCAGCCCGTCTAAGGAGGTAGGGTTACCTGCGACCCGGGCATCGCTATTCCACATGCGTTGGCACCGCTGGCTGCTGGCTCACTCTCATGAGCGCCACGCCTCCCGTACGCGTGCACTTGGTGATGTTGAGTTGAGTCCAAGCATCACAGCCTGGCTGTCCATGTCCTACTATCTCTGCCCAGTGACAGCGCAGTCTCCCCTGCCTCACCCCGCCTGCCCCCCAAGTCACGCTGTGGACCCTGTCAGAGTGTACTGCAATCCAGCCCCATGCCCCATGCATTTTCTCCACCCTGAACGCTGCCCCAGGAGTCTCAACTCACCAAGCAGCCTCCGACCGCTCATCATCTGCCCCTTTTGCTCCCCTTATGCCTCAGCACCCTCTTCTGCTTCCCACTCAGTTCAAAACTTCCAAAGTCAAACCAGGCATGGTGATGCAAGTGTATAATCCCAGCATTCCCGAGGCTGAGGCAAGAGGATCTCAGCAAGTTCGAGGCTCGCCTGGTCTACAAAGTGAGTTCAAGGCCAGCCTGAACCACACAATAAACCCTGCCTCAAAAAAAGACCAAAAAAGAAAATCCAGTCAGTATTTACAGCTGCTTCCCGCACACTTCCATCCCTCAATCACCTTTCTCTTCCTTTTACCTGGAGGCAAAACCACACGCCTGGTTAAATCCAAATTTCTACAATTTCACGTCTACATCTCACTTGAAAGTGCTTAGGGGAAAAAATTCAACCATACCAACAAAAGTCACTTTAACTTCCTGAACAAAACCCTCAAGCACACCTGCCTGACGCTTGTCTCTGTTTCTCAGTTACCATGGCTGTGGGAGCCAGTATATGCTGGTGGTGTAAATACACAACGATGGGGGAGACCATTTTTAAATCAGGGAGTATTGGGAAAATTGTAGGCAAGATACATCACAGTGTGATAAGAAGGAAAGCCTGGAGCTTTCTGCATGCTGCAGATAAATACAGTGTCTCAGCAAGACAAGAGTCCATTGCAGAGCCAAGTATGCGAGCAGAGAGTCGGTGTTCATATCTGAAGCCTGCTAAGGTAACGCTCACCTGGGAGCAGGTTCAGAGCTGGTTAAAGACCCAGCAGAGAGAGAGAGAGAAGAGAGAGAGAGAGAGAGAGAGAGAGAGAGAGAGAGAGAGAGAGAGAGAGAGAAAGAGAGAGAAGGGCTGCTGGTGAGGAGGTTAGTGCAGCTTTCGCAAGTTAGTTAATCAGCTCAGGTGGGCCTGCTGGATTGTGCAGGATGTCCTGCCAGCGAGAGAGAGGCAGACAGACACAGACATGAGGAGCTTCGGTGGCCACCTGGAGAGAGGCCTGGAAGGAGGAAAGGGATTAACAGCTTTGCGCATTTTTAATGTAAGTAACACTACTTAGAAAATGTCTTCACCTAAGAGAACATCCCGTGGTAAGAAAAAAGATCTGAACTTGGATTTAAAACTTCAGGAGGAGAGAGCACACTTCAAGTGGGTGGGAATCGTGTGAGGCTTTAGAACTAACAGCAAAGGGGCTGAGAAGGAGCCTCTCCATCCCCACTGGTTGATTTGCTCAAAGAATTGCTAGAACCTCTATATGAATTCAGTAAAGCTGCACAGTACAAAATCAACATGCAAACAAGTAGCATCTTCATACACAGATAATGAGCTTGCTGAAAAAGATATGGAGAAAGCAATCTTATCCACAATAGCTAAAAAATGAGATACCAGAATAAAATGACCACAGAAGTAAAAGATCTCCATCATGAAAATTTTAAAATATTGGTGAAAGAAAGTATAGAGGACACACAAAAATGAAAGTTACCCCATGTTCATGTATTGGAAGAATCAATATTGTTAAAGTAACCATACTAGCCAATGTAATCTATAAATTCAATGCAATTCCTATTAAGATACAAATGACTTTCTTCGTGAAATTAGAAGCAATTTTAGATTCATTCAATTTAAGATCATATAAGATTCATACAAGACCAAAAAAAAAAAAAAAAACAGAGTAGCTAGTTATCCTAAGCAAAAATAAAATGTTGTTGGCATCACAACACATGTCTCCAAAATGTTCTGCAAATCTATAGTAATTAAAACAGCAATAATCCTTAAAGAAATCTACAGTCATTAAAGCAGCACTGGCATAAAAGCAGACACATGAATCTCGGTAACAAAACAGAGAAACTAGAAACTGATCCACAGCCACACAGCCAAATGGTTTTTTATGAAGACTCCAAGAACAAGTAGTGAAGAAAAGACAATCTCTCCCATAAATGGTGCTGGAAAATGGGGATACGCATATGCAGGAGAGGAGTAAGTGCCTTTCCCCCGCTGTACACAACAGCCAACTCGACAGGGTTCCAGAACCAAAATGCTAAACCCAAGACCATGAAGTCACTGCCAAAATACAGTAGCAAAGCCACCTTAATGCACGTAGACAATGACTTTTAAGACAGGCTTCCCAAGACACTTGCAACAAAAAGGGAAAATAAAAGAGGCTGTGTCAAACTGGGATGCTTCTGCACGGCATAGGAAGTAGCAAAATTAACAGACAGCCTGCAGAATGGAAGAAAATATTTGCAAGCTATTCATCCAACAAGGCGTTGATACCCATATGCAAAGAATTCGAAAAGTTAAACAACAAAAAACAACCCAATTTTAAAAATAGGCTTAAAATAAAAGCAGGTGTTTTCTCCAAAGAAGACATAGATGCGGCCAACAAGTACATGAAAAGCACTCAATTTAAATAATCATCAGAAAAATGCAAATGGGAACCACAATTAGCTGGTATCTAACCCCAGATACAATAGCTATCATCAAACAGGCAAAAATCTTAAAATGCTGATGAAGACACAGAAAAAAGTGCTCTTGTACCATGCTGATGAAGCCACAAATTAGTAGCACAGCTACGATGGAAAGTAGCACAGAGATTCTTTAAAAAACTAAAAATAGAATGAGACGGAAACGAGGAAGAAACCGTCAATGTGTGCTGTGTGCGTTTACAAATACACCAAAATGCAGTTCACTAGCCTATAGAACTAACGTGCACCAACAGAAAGTCTTCACAGAAAACCGGAAAAAAAAAAAAAAGAATGGGAAATGGCTGAAGATTTTATTTTTCATTAATGAAAATCCTATTCTTCACCAAGCGTTTGGGTTCATTGCAAATTCTACAGTATGTTGAATTAACCTTTTGAAAACCTGGTAGCATAAAAACCCAGCTGTGTGCTGGGCTCAGTGCCCACCACTCTCTACCTCATCTTCCAGGAACAAAAGCAGAAGCGTCCAGGGTCCCTGACCTCAGTCCTTTCAGACACTGACCATATTCGCCCCTGTGTCTCTGTCGTTTTTGTTTGCATGGCTTCTCTCCTGCTTGAACCTGCTTCAGGAGGGTCACCTGCCTTTTTTCCAAAATTGCCAGGCAGAACTGAAGGATAGGCACTGTGTGTGCATGAGCTTAGCCAACACACACACACAAACACACACATACATTTGCACACACGTACATGCTCATGGGTGGTATTTTCCAATTTCCTCATTTGTATTCGCCTCTGAAAGTGACACCCAGAGCCAGCCAATGCATTTAGATTCATCCCTAGAGGAGTAGTGTAAGGTAATTATGTCCAGTCTCACCGTGTAGGAGGGAACCAGGGCTCACAAGAGGGAAATTACTCCACTAGCATCCAGTGAGCGGAAAGCACAGAATGAGGCTTAAAAACGCAACGTATGTGATTTCCAGGCCCAGGCCCTGACACTGAGATGCACTCTACCTGCAGGGAAACGTAGGTGAGTACAGCCCGTAAATGTGACCAAAGGAACAAAGATAAGGAGTCACTGCTCATCCTGAATCCAAAGAGATTCCTGCCCTAACTTAGTCTTGGCTATCATTTAACTAAAAAATGCCCGTCACTAAGCGGAACCTGAGTTATCTCGCATGCAATTTAGACATTTGATGCCACATGTCATTCTAACACAGTTTACCACGTACCAGTCAGGAGATAAGCTATCCCCTCAGAACCTAATGGATCTGCTCTCCAGTTCAATGGCTCCACTTTATAGATGGGTAAACTGACAGGGAGTCTGGGGCACCTGCCCAAGGTCATCGAGCAGGAGAATCACTGAAGAGGAGCTGGAACAGAGCTCTCCCGATGACCCAGCAGCACTCTTTCCTTCCATCACTACATCAGCTTTGCAAGACACGGCTGCATGCCACCAAATAATATGCTTGTCACAGACTTATTGAACACCTAGAATGTGTCAGGCACTATGACACAGTAGTAGCCAAAAGGAAGTAATCATAATAAAGCGATTTTTCCTGGGACTTACAGATTAGTGGGAATTAGGGACATTTACTATCAAATAATTATATGAATATAAAATCACATGCTATAGTAATCACTATAAAAACTTTGAGGTGCTGCTGTTAGAGCACGGTCACTTTGACCTGCTGGGTAGGTCAGATCTGCAGGAAGTCGAACTAAGCTTCTCTTCGAAAGTGATGCCTGATCCAAAATCTGAGTGAAAGGCAGGATTATGAAGCAAAGATAAACCATAAGTGGATCCTGTCTGCAGCTGCTATGGACACTTAGCTTCCCAAATCCCACAGAATATCAAAGTAAAAACCAAGCCAAACACACACCCACATCTGTCAATCTGTCCACAAACACAAAAGACTCAGCCTTGGTAGATAAAAAGCAAATTACCTACTTGGTCAACCAAAGAGTGAAGGAAGATTTACTGCTTGAAGAAGAGCCTTCGGGATACCTCCCAAAGCAATGTGTCTCCCCAAACAAAGAAAGCAGGAGACTTTTACGGAGGACATACATGCGTATTCCTTTAAGAAAAGCTAGTGATCCCATGTAGAGGCAGACCCATTGCTGAGTTTGCTCAGGTAGAGTTCATGACTCTTCCCACATGAAAAGTTCAAAAGAGCAAATGGTAAAGTCCCCTGGGCAGAGACCCTTACATAATACTGAGCTTGTGATGAACAGAGTGTTCCCGGCACCTGCAAGACTCCTCATGACTCGGTGAGTTTGGCTGGGTTCTCATGGTTTTCTCTGGAAGCCTTATCTGCATCAAAGAACAACTTTACAGCCATTCCCAGTGATTCAGAAGCTCACATCCCTGACTACCCACAAGGACAGGGCTTGCCCCTAAAATTACTGCCCACCGTGTAACGTCTCCAGAAACATGGTCCCTAAAGCCAGCGTCACCTTTAGACAAACAAAATGAAGGCACAGGATGGACCAAATGCCTGGCAGTCACTTTCTGGTGTGAGCTCACTAATGGTAGGCAGGATGAATGCTCAAAAGGAGAAGTCAAAGAAAAAGGAAGTCAAAGAAGCAAGTGCTGCTGCAGGTGGCAGTTACAGGTGGCAGTTTGATGATGGTGATCCTTGAGAAACTATAAAATGAATGACACAGCTATCTATGCTGTTGTTGGCTTGGTACCACCAACCGCTTTTAAGGTTGAAAACTACAATGCCCAGGATACCCTTCGGGTCGGAACTTGCTAGTGAAGAAAGTTGCCCATTGGTTGGAAAGCGGAAGTGAAGCGGAAACCATTGCACCAGGGAGCTCATGGGCATCCTTCAGGCAGATTTCCAGAATCCACAAGCTCCTCTGTACACCGGGGGCTGCGGAGGTTTCCCCGCAGGAGGTGACTTTCCCTGTTCCAGCACTTTCTCTGACATCACAGTGAAAACTTCTCCACTCTTCCAGTCTCCACTCCAGACATTTCAAATCTCCAGATGCTTCTAATCTGCTTAACCTCTATTTCTTACTTTAAAGTAGTTATTCTCACCATACTTGCTCTGATTATTATTTCCCCCCAAATCTCAAAACAAATGCACTTTCTGAAATTAAGAGGTACACAGAAACATACAGATATGATGGTGTTAGTTCTCTGACATGATTGCAATTAAGTCAACTGTCATTTTCAGCAGAAATGGACCATGGGGAGTTCACAGAAGATGTCTTCATTGCTTTCCTTGTCTCTAGGAAAAAAAATACACAACACCCACAACTTAGACGAGTACAGGTTAGTTCTGGCTCACAGTTTTAGAGGGCACAGTCCATAGTCAGCCGGCTTCCAGGCAGGAACACTGCTAAACAGGCGACAGCTGCTCCCATGGCAGCCAGAAAGCAGAGTATGAAGGGACACAGGATGAGGATGTGGCCTTCCAAGTCATGTCCCCAGGGAACCATCCCAGCCAGGCCCCGTCTCCTGACCACAGGTCAGCCAGAGCACCTCGTGATCACCCACCTGCCAAAACCTCCACTTGTGAGCACGTGCCAGTTTCAAGGCTCTGTCTCCAAGCTGTAACTGCAGGAAAATTAGATAAATTATCACTGTAGCCATCTGGGGTCACGCTCCTGTGGCAGCAAAGCAGTTGGCTCCTGGGACAGACTCCTACAATGGGAATAATGTGTGTGTATCAGGACTGCAGGCTGGAGCGGCTGCTTCCAAATGTAACTCAGAAAGCAGAGAGGAACTGAGGGGCTTTAAAATCCACCCTGAGATTAGGTAATCAGAATACTCCCACAGCTGTCCTGGAAGAAAACTTATTTGTTGAATCCTCAGAGTTGAAATTTTTAAAACCAAAACAAGAACAAAAAGCAATTCCTAAGGATTATCCTGTGGGTAGCAGAACTCTGGTGTAAATGCATGCCTATGCAGGGAATCTCTTGCTATATTTAGGGAAAAATCAGGATTTAAAAAATTGCAAAGAGGCTACCAGTTCAGATTTTTAATTAAGCTGAGGATCTGGAACCCCCAAGTTCCCTTTGCCAGGAGAAGCAATCTTTCCTTTGCAGTAAAAGACAGTTAGGGCTCTTTTACCTACAGAATCTATAATGACTACTTCAGGATAGTTTCCTTGTAAATAAAAGCTGATCTTGAAGACAACTCCCACCAACCCTCGATTCTCATCGACCCTTGAGTCTCATATGACTCAAAACCCAGGATATGGCAAATGGATAGGAGTTCGTGTACTGTTTCACCAGTGAACACCTGTAGAAACTGGGAAAATACAGCTAAGAGTCCTGGAGAGTGTTAGTTCAGGGCAGGGCGAGTATCATCGTGCATCTAGGTCAGAGTGTATTTATTAATATGAATATGTTAAGTAACAGGGATGATTCTGATAGTTTCTTGGCTGGTTGACTGCAATCTGCACCTAGGAGTAGCCTGTGCTTAATGAAGCTAAAATATCTAAACTCCCTTGGTTTTAAATTCAGGCACTATTGATACTTAGGGTCAGATACCTGTTTGTTGAGAGCTGTGCACTGTGGATGTCTCACAGTAACGCAAATCGTAAGTAACAGAAGTAGCACCTCCTCCAAATTATGATGACGAAAATGTCTCTGGGCACTCCCAGGTGAGAGAATGGCATTCAGCGGTTTATGGAGGCGTGGATGCTGGAGTGGATTCCCAGTGAGCGGCCTGCTTCCTTCCTGCTCATTACATCATCTGAGAGGGCGCAGAGCACACAGAGCTCATCGAGACCCTGAGAAAAAGCACAGCCAAGGCAGTGTCAGCATCCTTGGAATGCTCTGCAGTGGAGGCACAGCAGCAAGCTCGCTGAACTCAGTGGGCGCTGAAAGCCCAGAAAATGACCAGAATGGTTCTGCCTACAGGGGAACAGGAGGTGACTGGTTCATTATGGGACCCTCAGGACCATCATGAGCTACATACGATAGCCTTGCTTGGTTCGTACACATGAATGCAAATGATGTGCAAACTCGAGCTGGTGAGAAAGGTCTGGCGTGAATTACCCCAATAGTCACACTTCCATGACAAAGACCCAGGCTTGAAACAAGTCACAGATCTAGACTCCTTTTTAAAGGAAGAGCAGACACGTGGCGTTCGTTATGGCCCCTCCAGTTCTCAGCCTCTGTGAGTCCCTTGGCAAAGGAGAAACCGAGGGCGCAGGTGGAATCAAGGTTTCTAGTCAGCTGGCCTCCAAACAAGAGATCATCCTGAGCTTTCCGAGTGGACTCATTGAAATCACAAAGGTCCTTAAAGATGAAAGAGTCAGAAACAAAGGTAACACACAGTGAAGAAGATTCTGCTGCTCACTGTTGGTCTTGAAGACAAATGTGAGAAATAAGCCTGGCAATTTGATTCCCAGAGTTGGGAAAAGAGAGAAGACTGACATCTCCAGAGAGGAATCACTACCTTGATTTTAGTCCAGTGAGACCTATTTTAGACTTCTGGCCTCTGAATCTATAAGGTACTAGATTCATGGTACTTTAAGGTGCTACATTGCGGTAATTTATAGGAATAGACAGGGAAAACAAATGTACTGGGTCCCTCTTGCAAGGTTCTACTACCCTTATGAGAGCCTATACTATAAATCTTCCCCAAACTTTTCCAAAAGGAGTGTGTGCATTTCCTAGCATGAGTCCCCCTTGGTAAAGGGAAGCAGCCCAACTTTCCAGGGTTAGTAGAAAGTTCAGAGCTGACTGTGCCCATGCCTGGAGATCCAAATGCCAACCACTATTTCAATAGTAAAAGCAGGGCTTACCGAGCTTGCATGATAAAGTTTCAGTTCACCGCTGGCTCACTGGAGATGCGGTAGATCTCTAAGCTGTGACTTCTCCCCTTGTTCTGCAAAGCATAGGGTTTTGTGGATAGTGATTAACAGCTTAGAGCATTCATCCTGGAGTCAAAAGGCACAAAATTGGAAAATTGTCTACAAGGAGATCTGGAGAAAAGCTATATCCATAAAACTCTCCAAGTTAACACAAAATATGTGTTTATTTATGTCCCGTGCACTTGTGTACCAAAGGATTCAGATAGCAGAGGAAGCTTTCAGTAATCTTAGGTACAAATGACCTGTGTGTAGAAGTCATTTGCCATTTGCCAACCATTCTTGTCCTCGCCCTTGGCGCTGGTCATCAGAATGGGCCGAGTAGCAGGAGGAAGACTCCATTCACCAGGGCCTTTGGCTAAAGTTTCTGGCCAACCTGCCAGAAGCAAAGATCATTGCTGAGACCTTGAGTGTGTCACCGTTCCCTGGGAGGGCCGTCCAGCTGTCCAGTGGCAGTGATTTGTTCTTACGGAAACAAGCATTCCTCAGTGTGTATTTCCCTCCCCTGCTGCCAATGCTTTGACTAAAACTCCCATCTTTGGGTGCAGAGAACGTCCCGTGACCTTCTGGTGATGCTACACAGGCTTCATCTTTAATCACGGAAGGAGATTTACAGGGACTGTAGCGTGGTGGGAGAGCCCTGCCCTCCGAATTCACTCGCCTTACCACATTCTCTGTCACCCTGAAGCAGCTCACCTGACAGAACACTGGCATGGCCTTTGAAGACAGCGGATTCCAGCCTTAACAGACTTTGCAGGTCTGGGGAAATGTGCCCAGGGCCATCGGTGCTGGAATCAGCAATCAGGATGTTGTTTCCGGCACAGGCAGATGCATGGACTTAGGCACTTCACAGCTTCTCTCGTATCTACCCGTCACAGTCCACTGAGGTTTCTCCTGCTTGCAACACATGCCTGCTTCTTTTAGGATCCTAACTCCTCAGAACAATGGAATCAACAATAATTATTTTAAACTAGAAAATACAGTTGCCCTCTGACCACCGAGCAGACACCTCCAGCCACTGAACCAATACCAAAGTACATTTCTGAAAAGGCTAAGCAGTTCATCCCGAGCCTGCTGCTGCAAAATAGGAGTATGAGGGTGCAACTAGGACCCAGAAGACTGGAGGTGCCTCTGACTATTCCTGTGCCCTGACCCACAAGAGAGTGGAAAGTTATAGAATCCTATTAAAGCCAGAGCCACTAATAACAGACAGCTTTAAGAAATACATGGTGGCTTGGTTACTTTCCTCTCATTACTGGGACAAAATACTCAACACCCAAAATGAAGGAAAGAAACATTTATTTATCTCATTGTTTGTGGAGGTTTCGATCCATAATCAGCTGACTCCCCAGCAGGATGGCGTGGCACTGGGGCAACACTTCAAGGCAGCAGCCAGCAAAAGCAGCCAGAGCAAAAGGGAAGAGGTGGAGAGCCGGCCTCTTTTCCTTCCTTGTATTATAAGCAGGCTACCCAACCAGCAAGGGCAGGTGCAGCACTCACAGGAGCTCTGTGCCCTCCTCCTTGCACAGGCTTACCGATATTTATAAAGTAAGGATCCTGGCTCCCTGCAGGGTCTTAGTTAAACTTCTAAACTTCTCAAGTTGACACAATGTATCAACCTTAACACCTGGGTAACTCTGCTGGGGGAAGAACCAAGTGAATCACTTACTGAAGACCAAGAGACTAAAGAAAGTTTAAGAAGGATAAATATAATGATTATGGCCAAGTCATCAGTTATAGAAACAATAGTTATAGTGATTATTCTCATTGTCTTTATTGCTCTGGCCTGCTTATGTTTCCCTTGTCTTTCCTAAGTCTATTTTCTCACCTTCAGTTTTCTATTATTTAAGACATTGTAACAAATGATTAACCATGTATTTTAGCATTCATGTTTTAGTTTCCAAAGCACAAGTATAACTCAGCTAGATAGGAATAGGCATTATCTAGAGATAATTAAAATGAATTACAGGACTGAATCTACTCTTTGAGAAGAGATGTTTTGTTTCTAAGAGATGACTACTGTTGGGAGCCGCGGCCGAGCCCGGTCGCCTTACTTGGCGGACATGAGGCCTGTAGGAAAGAGCAAAGCCTGAGCTAGATTACCCCTCCCATCGAGTGAGCCAAGTTGGCGCCTGCTTCCTGCCCCCTGATTGCCCTGGCGACTTAAACAGCCCGCGCAATAGATTGGTCTACCTAGCAACCAATGACGATGACCAATCAGCTTGCATTGCTTGCTGTTGCCCTATTGGATGATGAGTCCATATATATATATATGTGACCCTCCCTGCGAGAGGAGATAGAGAAAGTCCACCGGTGAGAAAGGACTGGTGGCAGAGCAGAGGCCTCGCGGGGCCCACGCGGAGACAAATAAAGGCAAGATTGCACACCATCAGAATCTGTCGCGTGTTCTTCCTGCCGGCCGGGAGCGACACCGACAGACTACATTACAATAAAGAAAATAAAGAGAAAGTATGATATGATTATATTCTTTACTTAGGAGTTAAATGTGGTTAAGATTACTGGGAATATAGGTCAAATTTCCAAAGGAACAGACTTCGCTAGTATTTTTTATCAGTTTGTTAGTAGCTTAACAATTCCCTATTGAGCCTGGAAAACTCACTTCCTAGAATCTCCTTCTCTGTAGTGCTGGATTAGAGTTCTCCAATACGAATTCTCCAGTATGCACAAGGCTTGGAAAGCAGAAATGAAGTACACAGAAGTTTCAGAGACTTCGAAATCCCATGTGGCAGGGTTCCACATTGCCTCACAGGCTCTTCCTAGAAGTCACCAGCGTGCAAACCTTCCTGCAACTTGTCCATTCTTTCCCGATACCTGTCTTTCAGTCTGATGTTGTAATTGCTGCCTGAGTCTCCAGCTTCGGCCTTCCAGGTTTTCCCCAGCACTTCTTACATTTGTGCAAGCCATGTTCTCTCCATGAAACCCGGCTGTGCCCTTTAATACTTGAGTGGCTCTATTTTGTTGAACAAACTCAGGCTGATATAAATGTGTGACCATCTATGGTTGTTTTGTATTCTGTACCCATGGCCTTGGTGGCAGTGGGTTGTTATATAAAACTAGGGAAATCAGTAAACATAGAAAGGCGTCAGAGCTGTGACACGCAGGTCCTGTGAAGCCAGCAGGAAAATTGAGGGCAGACCAGGCATACGGACCTGGAAAGAATGGTGGTGGGAGCTCCAGTGTCTAGAGCTCAATGCCAGCGCTGAACTACAACCAATACTTCAGGCCTCACCCGCTGGCTGGAATCAGTGCCATGCCTGGCATTGTTTTCAGCTGTGTCAGATTGGGTTCACCACCAGTGCAGCCGATGCTGCCCATGAAAGATACCAGTGATGCTGCTCAGTGACGCTTTAGCAAGGCATGGTCTGGCAGGGGAACACAAATATGCTGAGGATTCCTGTGGCTCCGAACCAGAACTAGGGCAAAGCCTACACCCATAATATTAAATTAACACGCCGAATTATCATCAGTTGATGCTGCAATGAAATTAGCCGTCTCCACACTACTTTGGTTCACAAAGGGAACACGCTTCTCATCTCAAATCCATTTCTCAAGTTCACCATGTGTATCCAATTTAGAGTGTAGAGTTCCTCACTTAAAAAGAATTTATATCCCTGTCATTATTTTTCAAGCAACCTTGAAACTGAAATGATTTATTCAGTAAGACCCTTCTCTTCTTCCATTTTATGGGAGTAATAACTTGGTGTAATTGTCAGCTGTGAAAACGATAAGATTAGAGAACTTGCTAATGTGTCTCTTTGAGGGTAGAAACATTTCACTGTAACCTACTTCCAAGCAAGTGGCAAAATAAGAGCATAACAAGTTTTTTAAAGAGAAAAAAAACCACCACATAAGCATACTGATTTTTTTTGGATGTGAAACTTAATCCTTCTCTTCTCAAACTTTAAAGCCTTCAATGAATACTATAGCACAATTAGTACTATAGCTTGGCTATACATTGGTCTATTTAAATTGGCAGCCCTCAGTCATCTTAGGTTATATATGCACTCAGATTCTGCAATCAGTTGGGCTGCATATGGCTCCTGTTCTGGACCATAGTTGCAGAACCTTCCAGAAGCACATGGTGCCCTGCCCAGTGTTACAGAAATGCTGCTCACCTTCAGCTTATACACATGTCCATGCCTGTACTCACTTACCCATGCTGTGCATGACACACGCCCGGCCACATGTGACAGGACTGAGGGTGGCAGAGGCTCCCTGCACTCCCCCTATTTTTCTGTGCTGCCAGCAGCCTCCCTCTCTAATGGGATCTGTTGACAAGGCCCCTTCTGGACACTTGCTGACAGTGACAAGGAGCTTATGGGTTTTAAATGGAAAGGATTTGCTAAATAAAGCCTCGGTCCAAGCCTTCACCTCTCCCTCCCAGAGGTCAGGGCACTAAAGTCTGCGGTAGCTATGGCAATCACAAGGGGAACCAATGAATTATTGACATCTTACAGCTTGCGCTGGACACCGATCCCCAGTGAAACCCAGTTAGGAAATTAAGCTCATGCAATTAGATTTTCAAAATGAAAATGCAGAGTGGGAACATGGCTTGCTTACCCCACAGCCATGTAATCTGAGGCGGTGTGTGCCTCCTCCATGCACTGTCAGAGATTGATTATCTCTGATGGAGACCTCACTACATTATCCCAGTGAAATTAGGACTCCCCAGAGCCATAGCTCCTTTGTCTACAAACTAATTCTATATGATCCTGGCTCCCCAGCTAATACAGGTTCTATATGCAAAAGTCTTTGATAGCCTTTTCATTCTGTCCTTAGGTCTAGCATGGGATTATTTAGTTTTTAATAAACACTTTAAAAATGGAAGTGAATACTGATGGAAAATACCATTGTAGGATGCAAATGGCCTTCTTCTGATTCTTATCAAAAAATGGTTTTGTCCTCTGAAATTCTCATTATGGCTCTTCTCCTCCACATCTGTTTGGGAGGCGCTCAGTGAATGTGCCCCTGCTGAGCTGCCTCTCCAGCCCCTGTGCTTGTCTCTGAACTAAGCTGATGCACTGATCTTATTTGGGCAAGCAACCTTTTGTAAGAAAAGAATGTCAAGTCTCGCAGAGCTCTTCTAGAATAAATAGCTTTGGATGGCCCAAATCCTGTGGTTCCCACTCCCTGGTCCATTCAGCATGCTTTCTGGTCTGTATCTTTTCGTGTCTGCCTCCTACATCTAGCATTTTATCCTTCTCTTGAGCATGTTTACAGCTCGCAGCATAACGGATACGGACGCGTTGGCACTTACTGGAATGGGCGACTCCACTTTGAACACATTTGCAAGAGACAGCCACCTTGAACTTGCTTGAGCAAAGTGGGGAAGTTCACTGGTTCCTGATATGTCTGTGTTCCCCCAAAGTTCACGCTGATGTTCAATTCTGATGCAGTAGTATGGAGAGGAGAGGTTTTTAAGTGACTCGGTCATGAAGGCTCCTTCTTGTGAAGGGGATGAGACCCTGTAGAAAGAGGGGACCAACTTGGTCCCCTCGGGAAAGAAAACACAGCAACAAGGTGCCCTCTTGGAAACACAGATGCTGACGTGGTGGACAGAGAGAATGTGGACTGAAATAGGTGCCAAAGTCATCAAGGAAAGCTTGGCCTGGAGCTGGACTGAGGCTGGAGAAAAGATAACTATCATGAGAGAAGCCAGGCAGAGGACATCACAGAAAATCTCACTAACAATGGCAGTAAATAAACCACAGAAAACTGACGTTTTCTCACCCTTCCTCCTCCTTCCAACCCTTTCGTTGGCCGTGAACAGTAGGACCTAGGGAAGGAGAGAGAGCTGCCACCAGAGTAGATATGGGAGGAAGCAGGAAAATAACTCATTAAAGGAAAACCAGGCTGGTCTAGGCAAGGTGATGCTGAAATTTGACTGTAATGGTTTCACCTACCATTCAATCTGGTGTCCAAACAGAACACTGGAGGAGGGGTACTGGGGGAATTCAAGTTGGGAGAAAGGAAGGTGAGGAAAAGAATAGGACTCCATAAGAGAAGGTCTGTGGCAGTATCAGCCCTGCTTACTCAAAAGGGTGCTCAGTCAGTGCCTCCACTAGGCATCCTCTCCCCATCCTGCCTCTCCCAAGAGCTTTGTAAGCTAAATAAAAGTCTGTAAGTCTGTGCGCAATCATTGGCTTGCTCACCTGCCTCCTCTGTACTGTGAGTTTCTTAAAAGGGTTGTGTCTTTTTTCTTATCTGTGTCTGGGTAAGTACATGTTTGTTGGGGAGATAAGTGTGATGGTGGTGTGTGCCTCAACACATCAGCGCTGGAACTCAGCCCTTTCTTCTTACTCACGCTGGGTAGGTTGGCTTTCTGTAAGTACCTGGAACAGTGTGGTCCAGGCAAAATGCAGTATGAGTCTTGTGGGTACTTCTGCGAGACAGAATACTTGACACTCAAAATGAAGGAAGGAAAGGTTTATTTAGCTTACAGCTGTTGGAGGTTTCAGTCCATACTCAGCTGGATCCAGGGCAGGGTGGTGTGGCTAAGGGGCAAGCCATTCCTGGAGGCTGCAAGTGACAAGAGCCAAAAGTACAAAAGAGGAAAGCATGCTTCCTTCCTTATATTGTATGCTGGCTCTGCCCCTGGGCAGGTGTAGCACTCATGCTGCCAATCCCAGCACTTGACAATGAACAAATCACAAATGCTAGACTCAGCCACCTCCATGACCACATGTGGCTTTGCGGGGAACATCCAGACACAAACCACAGCAATGAACCACACACGTGACTTTCTAATAAGTACATTAAAAAGAAGCAAGTGGAAGTAACTCAATCATATGTTGTATTTAGCCAAGTGAATAAAAACATTATAATTTACACACATAATAATGCAAAAATTATTGAGATATTTTACATTATATTTGTATCAAGGTCTCCTCCAAATCTAGCATTTTATATCACATACTAGGGACATTCCAAGTGCTAAATGTCACATACAGCACATGATTACCATATTACACTGTGCAGTCTTAGAGACTAAAGTGTATCTAGTTCTTTCTTTCTCAATAGCCCCTACCCTTGGAGTTTCCTGCAACTCTTTTTTTAATAATACACATTTTAAAATATATCACCCACAAAATATTATCCACACATATTACAAAGAACTGAAGTTTATGCTCCTCCGAAGATTCATACAGTGGAATCCAACCCTCCTTATTGGGAGGTAAGGTCTTTGAAAGGCCAGAGTTCTCCTTGCTGAGATCCATCCCCTCATGAAGGGACTCCAGATAATCCCTGACCCTTCCAGGATGTGAGGGCACAATGAGAAGGTTCCAGCTTGAACCCTCACCAGATCGTCTGCTGGAAACTTGCTCTTGGGATTTCAGCCTTCAGAACCATGAGAAATTAATTTCTTTTGTTCACAAGTTCCCTAGTTTTAAGTTGCTATAGCTACTGAATGGATTACATATATACAGATATATGTAAATATGATGCATACTAGTAAAGAGATTAGTACTCTGAAAGTTTAATTCTTTCACAGAATCTGATGAAAACCAGGCAGTTCTCTGACACTTGAAAAGGGCCAAAAAAGTTTGGAGAGTATTAGGCCAGGCCTACAAAATTCCACTGGCCTAAAGGTAATCACGGGACACCTCACAGACTCAAAGAACAGTGAAGAATAGCATCTTCCTAGGGACCCAGCTAGAGATGGTAGTGTGGTGAGCAGTGCATACCACATTTCATTTCTTCATCTTCCTGACATCCATAGAACAGTATTAAATGTTAAAGAACAATAACAACATGGGACTCCTAAGCAACACTCCTGAATCTGTGTCCTGATAATAGGCTCTTCATTATGTCCCCAATTGACAAGTGGCAGACTGGTAGTTAGAAATCTGTATGTTTTATTGTCCTAAGGAAGTTTTTAGACATCATTTTTGTATGATTTTAATTTATTCAATGACATAGCTGAAAATTTGTTAAATATATATTTTAAAAGCTATGGAAATAATGATATAACTGCTGTAGGTTAATAGTATGAATTATATTAGTAGTAATTCTTCATGTTGAATTATTTTTCCTTATTCTTAGAATAAAGTCTAATATATTATGATACATAGGTATACATACATGTATATCATATTTTTGAAAACATGAATTATGTTCACCATTGTATTATTTTAGATTTTTGGCATTCATGTTCATAAGATTGAGCTATAGTTGATTTTTATTGTTTTTGTCATGTTTTATAATTTATCAAGTGAATTTTAGAGCTTCTCATCTTTTCCTAGTTTCTTGGACTGTTACAGCTAGCTACACCAGAGTAAATATTCTCAGAGACACAGCACTGCACTGTGCTCAGCAGCCTCTGCTGCAGCCGTGCTCTTGTGCTCCACTCCTGCACTCACTGGCCCTGCCCAGGGTCAACGTGCATCCCCTCTGTCTCTGATGGTAGCCACAGCATTTAACAATGATCAATAGGACGTCTTTCCTACTTTCATGCATTCTTTCTGGCTCTTGTTTTGCTCTTTGGTCTCAGTAATCTTGGCATTCCTAAAACTATATTAAAACTAAAAAATAGACTACAAAAACAATTTTATGATTTTCAGTGCAGGTCTGGACTGAGCAGCACCACAGTTGGTACCAAACCCTGCCATATCCACATGGGTATGGTACATAGCTTATGGGCAAAAGGCTCCAAGAATTCCAGGGCATGTCTAGAGTGAGTGAGTCAGTAAGTAGGGTCTGTACCCCATAAGTGAAGGATAGAACAGTGTACAGAACGCCTCTCCTTCATCAAGTGGCATGCATAATAATGCACAGTAACCTCCGAATGTCTCTGCTGCCTCATGGTCTTCCTGCAAGCTTTATCTTAGGTTCAATGAGTGATGTTGGTGTGGCAGGTAGCTTTTGCTTCATCCTTTCTTCTTTTGACAATATCTTCTCTTGCCCTCCCATCCTGTAAGAGCTTCCTAGCATTAAGGGTTGTTTGTGGTCTAAGCTGCTTTTCTCCCTGCCCATTTTAGGCACAATAGTGGGTACATGATACAGATTTTGTTTTAACTAAAACCCATCATGGCCATCATCCCCTTGGTCCAAGGGGAGAGCATGATCCAAGCCAGTGACACCATCATCATCCCCATCATCACTGTCCTCCCTGGGTGTTTGCTGAAGGATGTTTTGGATGCTCAGGTTGTGAGGATGTGATCTTAGAGAATGCTAATGGCCACTCCCTAATTATCGGGAGAAAAGCTAGTAAGAGGATCTGTCATGCCTGAGAGAAAGGGAGAAATGGATAAAGCCCTAAATAATTGGTTCTTGTAATTGTCCTGGTTCTTGCTTTCCCTTCACTGTTCAGCTCTTCCTATGATTCTATAACCTGCCCCCCAATAAATCCCTCTTTAGCCATGTTAGTGAGAGTTGGAGTTCCTTCATTTTAAATAAGAATAGTGAGCATGAAGAGACAGACAGACCTGTTACCCCATGGAAATCCAGTTCCTCAGGTGGGTTTTTTTTTTTGTTTTCTGATTTTGAAGGCTTGGGCAGCATTTTTCCACCTGCACCCACTGAATGACCTCATTGCAAAAGTGAGAAAGCAATGGATGTGCTTAGACCTCGAACTTTCCCCTCACGTCCCTCTCTTGCTTCCTTAAACTCAGTTCTTATTATCATCTTTCTCTTTCTAAAATATGCAGATTATCATCAAAAACATTAAACTTGGGGAGTGGTGAAGAAATTCAGTGTTTACAATAAGAATATCAGAGGATTATGTTCTAAAACACACAGATCGTGACAGCACCACCTTGTAAGTGTCATTTTGGAAAAGGGGGAAATGTCCAGTGGCTTCATCGAGTAAGCCAGGGCCCAGGACAAATCCCAGGTGGCGCCTGAAAGCCTGGAGTGATGTGAGCATCCTGTCTGCATCCCAGACAATCCCAGAACTCAGAGGCAGGCAGTAAGTTACCGATCTTATCCCAGGCCCTTTGACTTCCATTTCAGAACTGCAAAAAAATACGCTATTATTTAGCAGACAGAAATTCTCCTTGGCACTTGTTGAAAGGCCAAAACTGTACCCAGAAGTGACAAAATGTGGTTACAATCTAAAGTACTGCACTCTTGAGAGAAACTAGCCTTTATTCCCAGAAAAACCTATAAAACAAAGGAAGATGTTCCAGTCTCTGATGGATTTGGTTCCACTGTTCCTAAGCCTGAGTGAGGCAGAGAATCCTGGGTAGAATGGTGTGATGGAGAAAGAGACAAAGACAGGAGAGAGAGAGAGAGAGAGAGAGAGAGAGAGAGAGAGAGAGAGAGAGAGAGAACCAAGGAGAGAAAGAGGTTTAGACAGGAGTGAAGGCTTCTAGATTATGCTCTCAACCATCCAGCTTCCTCCTCCAGCCTCCTAAACACTGCAGCCATGAACTCACAGCACAGCGCCCCCATGGTCTGATCACCTTCCAAGAGCACCACCTCTGAGCACATTAGCTCTGGGGGAATATTCTAGATCCAACCATAGCATCACGCTTCCCTGAGCAGAGCTCCTCAGCATACCGCCCTTCTGGACACCTCATGGGCTCTGTCACAGCCCTGTTTGTCTACCTGTGTCATACAATTTCCAGCTGGCATAGACATCTTTGCTTCACCTGCCAGCTCTTCTGTGGTAATACTAATTCCGAAACACTCACACGGAAAGCTTTTAATGAACACTCCAGACGCGACGCTAAGTAGCCCACTGGAGGGCAGCTGGCACACTGTGGGCCATGACTATGTTTGTCACGAACATTGTTTATAGCACTGTGCAGTAGGTTTGAGATGGTGATGTTACTGTGATTATCGCTGCTTTGTGGGTAAGGAAACTGCAAGCACAGGAAGTTGCATCACCTGCCCATGGTCAGGAACCTGCAGAAGCACCTGAGATGCGAGTCCATCACATTCTGTTGGACACTAGGACTTGTGCATGCCCCATCCACTGTAAGCTAACTTGCTGACCGCATACACACTAATCAATCCCTTCTGCAGTAACCGGCCTCTAATATCCAAGTTGTTCTCATCCAAGTTGTTCTTAAGGCCGGTTTTACTTTGGAAATCATTGCCCTTTAAAATTCAGCTTCCTTGCAGATACAGGGACAAGTGACAAATATCTGTACTTTCTCTAGAGGTTTTCATTTTGAAAGAGGCCACCAAAAATATGTGCCCTTAGGGAGAGCAATGGACTTTCAATGCTTCTTGTTGCTAAGGAGCTGCCTTTTTGTTTTTAGCTATAATGTGCTGCTTCCTTCTGCCTATTTAGTGATGTTTTATGCCCGCTTCAACTATTTAGCTGTATTTTATTTTGTGTTTCTTAGTCCGCAGCACATCAAATTAGCACTGGTGGAAAAAGCCAGGCCACATCAGGGGCTGAGCAGTACTGAAAGTTTATGAGTGTTGTTCACTTATACAGCACATATACTAAATTTTGTAAGTGTGAAAGGGGTTAACGTAATATAAGATCACTACTTAAATTTTAAAAAAACTTATTACAGTATAAGACACACCGCCACAGTGTGGTCAGTGTGAAGGGAGGGGATTCTGAGTATTTTGAGGAGGATCAGTGGCAACATGTTTTCTTCCAATTCTGTCAAAAGTATTTTTATTTAAATATCACTATATTTCTGATTTTTCAGTGATCAACCATTTATATTTTTTTCTGTCGAATAAAAACACTCCACTGTGTGCTTACCAATTTATTCACTGGATTGACACCATGTGACTTCCGGCCCCTCCCCGAAGTCAGAATGACCAGGAAAGGGAAGCGTTTTGAATGGATTCTGATCGAGGCAGGCAAGACAGCCCAGCTGAAGACCCTCAGGAGAGAGCTCTCCAGAGCTGCTGCAGGATGTGGCCAGAACGGTGGGAAGTGTGTGCGGAGCAAGGGGAAGGGTTCTGAGGGGATCGGCGGGGGTGCCTTGCACTGTACTACAATCTTAAAAAACATTAAGACCTTCACGGTATTTTTCAATCCCATTGCACCCTGTGCACGGCCAGTGTGTGCCGGAACCTCAGCCCTGCTTACGCGGTGCACCTCCTGCAAGGCTCTCTGCGGTTTTCTTCCATCCTAGTATTAGTCGGGCTGGGAACTCTGCAGGGTGGAGAGAGGCCGGTACTGCTCTGTCCTGGGCTCCAGAGAGGCCTCCTTTCCTTCCCTTAGTTGAGTCTGCCTGAAGCCACCCGAGTCCCTGGGCCTGGGCCTTGGCCTGGCGTCCCCCGGAGGGCTCAGATCCCTGGGGAGCAGTCACGTGACCATCAGTCCCAGCAGCCCGGTGCCAAACGCTGTGGCCCGCGACGCACCCAGATGTCGCCCCTGGGAGCCCAGGGCCCCTCCAATTTCCCCGGGCGCACGGCTGGGTGCCACGTCCGCTCCGGTCGCGGGACGAAGAGAAGGCGGCCGGGTTCCTGCAGGGACCGCGGCTGGCGGCTGGGGGCGCGGGGAGGACCGCGGTCGGGGTCTCCTCGGTCCGCTCGCAGCGGTGCCTTCCCTGCTCCTCCCGCCTCCCGCCCCAGAAATGATTCCGGAGCCCCGCTCCGCGGGTTCTTTTGTTTCTTTGTTTTAATGACAGTTCCCAGCCCTCGGGCATGTCGTGCGCAATTAATTCCCTGGCTCCCTGGAAGGCAGCTGGGGTGAATTTTTTTATTTTTTTCTGCATCATCCTTTTGGGGATAATTGTTGATGATGTGACGTCAGCGGATTGAGGTTTCTGTGCTGAATGTGTGTGTGTGTGTGTGTGTGTGTGTGTGTGTGTGTGTGTGAGAGAGAGAGAGAGAGAGAGAGAGAGAGAGAGAGAGAGAGGCACAGATGTGCGCAAAGGCCACAGACACTGACATTTCGGAATTTGGAATCCAGGGTAAAGTCAGATGGGAATACAGTGTGCTGCCAGCACTTCAGGCTGCATGGGATTATTAAGAAGTTTTTCTTAAAAAGAAAAAAATCTCCGCAGCGCCCGCTCTGCCCTGGCCAGCCAGGCCCCGCAGGTGGCCGCGCGCCCCTCGCCGCCTCCCCGCGCGCTCCAGGTGGGCACGGCGGCCCTGAGCCCTGGGCATTGTGTCAGGAGACGCGGCCGTGCCATGTGACGCGGGCCAGCGGGAAGGGATTGGCCGAGGCGGCGCAGGCGGTGCAGCGGGCCGGCTCCTGCCTCTGTCTCCCTCCCAGCATCTTTCCGGGAGCTGTAGGTGCAGCAGCAGCCATGGCCTGGCGCTCGGGGTAACCCTGTCTTCCTTGGGCTCCGCAGCGCGCAGAGCGGACCTGCAGCTGTAGCAGCAGCGGTGTGGCCGGGAGCTAGCCAGGACTCGCCAGCGTATCCTCCTGGGCTTTTCCAGACTCCTCGGAAATTAAGGAATGCGATTCCGCCACCATGATGGAAGGTAGGATGCTCGCCGCCGCCGCGCTTGGTTGGCTGGCTGGCTGCAGGCAGGGTCTGGGCTGAGCGGCCTGGGAGATGTCTGCAGCCGGCCTGGGCTGGGGGGCCGGCCTAGAACCGGGTGGCCTGGGGTTTGCATGCGAAAATGCTGCGGCTGGCTTCAAACAAACCAAGGTTCTGACTAATAGAATCAAAGACCAGGGTTCCAGGCAAGTCAGAGCCAGCAGAGCGCTTCCCAGGGCCTTTGAGAGAGCAAAGGCCCAGTGTGTGCAGGAAGCCGAGACAGAGCTGGGAGGCAGCTCGGCAAATGAGTAAGTTGGGAGAGAAGATAAGGTTTTCTGTGCCGGGTTCCTGGAACTGCCTGATTAAACATTTACAATGGAAACTTGTTTTCTGAAATTGACATGAGACAGGGGAGGTCATTGACAGAGTTATAGCCGCTGTCCTTTTCCAGAGGGACAGCTTAAGCATTTAAAAAATTTTTCTAAGATATTTTTATCTCTGCAATTTGCATCCTATTATTGGAGCCAAGGATGCAACACATTTGGGCCATAAACTGTATTTCACGGGGATGTCATTTGAACAGAGTGAGACTAGAAGGAAAATATCTGGGCCTTCTGGCTTCTGAATCAGGATTTTCTTATGTTAAAAAAAATTGTGCGTCTGTGTGTGTGTATGTGTGTGTGTGTGTGTGTGTGTGTGTGTGTGTGTGTGTGTGTTCTAAATGTTCTCTCCATGCACTGGTTCTTAGCCAAGCCTCAAATGATTGCTTGCTAGTTATCTTTTTTGCACTCAATGTTACGTGTAAGAGAAACTTTCCTTAGAGAGATGCTATTTAAACTATGTATTATTCTAGTAAATTACTGTTCCCAGCCGGAGACAGTGACAGTCAAGATTGCCTCAGAAAGGCAGCAAACTGATCAGAAAAGAAGCAGGCAGCTCTGTGCTGGCTTTGATTTTCTGTTTTCACACTACAGGGCGATGTAAAACTCCTGGCCTTTCCCAAGATGACAGGCAGAAATTTGTCCCTAGCCTGGATTTTACAATGCAGAACTGAGTTCATAATGGGTCTCCAATCAGCCATGAAAATGGCAGAGAGGCCAGCTCTCCAGCCACGGTCTGTCCTACTGATTTCAAACGTTCCTCAGAAATTCGCCAAAATGGGCTAAGGGGAGGGTGCTTTCCAAACACAGCCATGTAGCCTGTACTTATGTGTCAGAGTTGAATTCCTTTTTTTGCTCTCTGTCATTGTGGTAAATGTTGTTAATGTGATTTGAAAAAGTGAAGAATTCTGGAGTCAGTGCCTTTAGATTTTAGAAAATAGCCTTAAAAGCGAGATTGGGCATCATTTTGTTATGGAGCCTGGCCTCGTTTGCAAAGGGATCCCACTAGTTCCTTAGATATAGGCCTCAGTAAACTGGGATTGCTAGCACTGTGAGGTTCAATCGTGTTTCATTCACTCAAAATGAGTTTAACCTTTGACTAGCAAGGCAAGGCAAATAGACAATCACTTGATGGACTTTCGATGACAGGCTCATGCAGCTTATTCTCTTAAGAAAAATACTCTCGCCTGTCAACGTGCTGTGCTCCTCCAGCTGAATTTCATGTAACCTTTCTTGCTAATGTATCTGCCCACATTCTGACTAGCTGCTGATCTTACACCGGAAGTGGGAAGATCTGTCCTTTTACTTCATGCCCTGCAAAGGTAGCGATGACGACGGTCGCTCCTGAGTTATTCTGGGAGTGTGGTCCACTGTGCCACTCCAGAGTGCCAGGTCAGAGTCCTGTGATCGGCTTCTGTAAACTACCTAATCTGAGATGAGACCTGGAACAAAGGCTCGTGTTGGCATGGGATTAGCACCACTGCTGGTCTTGCCAAATTTATCCAATACAGGATATTAGTTTAGCACTGGTAGGAATTAAAGGTGACACTGGACACAGGGGGCTTCTAGAGGATCCTTCTCAGAAACTGGACAGGTGTGTTCACCAGTTTAAAGATTTAAGTGCACCAAATGGTGTTTTTCTATCCATGCTGCCTACTTAAATGCTTTTCGAGCCTTGTTCTCTTACTGGCTTAGTGACTAGTGACCTTGGGAAAGCAGGTAGCATCCTTAACTGGAAATCAGTTTGGCTGCCAATGAATTTCCACTCAGCTGTCATCTGGGGGCAACGTACACTCATGCTTCTGGCAGTGCAGCCCAGAATTTCGCCTCTGCATTGCTCTTCCTCTGCAGGCCGGTTGTGGCTGTTGTCACCTCCACTTAGCTCACCTGGAGAGAAAGCCAGGCCATCCCATCAGTCACAGTAGCCTTGGAAAGAAAGGAGTCCTCACCAGACATCCTCAGATGCTGTCATGATCACCCTCTGCCCAAGCATCAGTGAGCCCCAAAATATCTGGACAGCGTCCTGGCCCCACTAGTCCAGGTCTCTGTCTCGTACATATGTGTGTCACATGCCTGCACTACCATCCACACAAACATCTTTCAAGAGAAGGAGAGAACATGTGTGTGTGTGTGTGTGTGTGTGTGTGTGTGTGTGTGTGTGTGTATGTGTATGTGTATGTGTGGTGTGCGCAGGTTTCTACAATGCTGAAGTGCTGCCAGCTGCTCAGGAGAACAAGGCTATGACTTCCCAAAGCCTCTTCTCTACTTTGTGTAGAAGAGGAATCGACCTTCAGCAGCAGAGCGGCTCCTAGCTGAAGCGTGCATCCTTTCTGTGGAGCAAGACATAGGCTCTGCTCAACCAGTGCCTACTGGAAACTCTGGTCCAAGTGGAGGAATTGCCCTGCCTCCCGGGGGAGTCCAGTAGCATGAAAGGAGCGTTAATCTTTCTGCAGGGATCTTAAGCAGGGGACCAGTGGTTTGTGTCTCTGTGGTTCTATTTCAGCTGTTTTGTTTTGGTTTTTTTTTTTTTTTTTTTCGACTGTATTTTAAGGGATTCGATTGGTTGTTTCCTAACGTTTGTATTTTTTGGCAGTGGTTGGTTTTTGAGTTGCTTCTTTCCAAGAGCGGCTCTTGGTGGGGGTGAAAAGGACTGAAGCCAGTCCTCCACTGGGAACTGCGTCCCCAGCTGCTCTGCTCACAGTGCAGTCCGCAGGGCCAGGCATCTGGTGAGGGGCTGTTGTTGCACATATCACTATCAAGGTTTGAAAATGGCATTTTTCAAGCTACCTTTCCTAAGAGCTTTGAGTCTAAGTCAGGGTTTTTAGGCTGTGTGCTCATCTGTGCAGCTACCTGGAGAGCATTTCCTTGTCTGTGCGGAACCAGCTAAAGGGATTTGTGTTTCCAATTGAGGCTCTTAGGTACTGTATTAATGAAAGGTAATTTTCTGATTGCCAATGGCTTCACTCTACCAACGATTGTCAAGTTAATGAGTATATTTTTGAGAGTTTAATTGCTGTTTCAAGTAATAAAATGTTATTAATTTATTACTAACAACCTGAAAATAAGTGTGGTCTGTTAAGTAGCTCAGCAATGCCTTTGCTAAATCACACACACACACAAACACAAACACACACACACACACACACACACACACACACACGAATACACTAAGGCAGAAAAATGTTAGAATGGAGTTTGAAGCCAAGTTAGTTTAGTAAGATTCATCTTTCTGATCCTCTAGAGATTTTTTGTTTTTACTTTGTATCAAGGCGAACATGTTAGCTAAACTAAAGAATAGACCTTTATTTTTTTGGTTGCTTAGTCTATTTCTCTTTATTTTAAATATGGGTACTCATAGTACCATATTATTTAATTCCTTACTAATGCCTTGTGTGTCCAAAATCATTATTTAGATAATACTGCATAATTTGTATATAATTAAACTTTTGTTTCAATAAAATTTATAAGCAGAAACAGACTTTTTCCCATATAGAAATGGATTTTTATAATATTTGAAGAGTTCTTCAACGTGATTAAAAGTGAGACAGAAGATTTTAAAGTGGGGATGCTCGTGCTAGCACACACCTATAATCCTAGCCCTCGGGGGGCTGAGGCAGGAAGATTGCCTGGTGTTCAAGGCCAGCCTGGCCTACACAGGGAGCTCCAGGCCAGCGTGTACTACAAACAAGACCCTGTCTCAAAAAACAAAAAACAAAAAATTCTTGAAGTTGGAGCTGTTCATTTTATAACTAAGATGTTTTAAAGAGCATGCTTTCAACTCTACCAATCCCCTTCCCTTAAATGAAATCAGTTTAGAAAGTGTAAGCATGCCTGAGAGATTCGGTTTTATTTACTAGTCCATGTCTACGTAACGTCCACACTCCTTATGAGGATGGCACCTGAGCATCACCCTTTGGTCGTTTCCTCCCTCTCCCCTCCATCCTTACATGATTTCTATCTTCCCTCAGGTCTGTGTTAGAGATGTAGATGTGTACGTTCCCACCCAGTTCTGAAGATCAACTTCTAAAGTGAAGTCTTTAAAACAAATCGTACTAGAGAATCCTAGACAATTCTTTCTTATGCATTTGGCACATAAACTATCGGTTTTCAAATCAGTGAGTCATAGGAAGTCACCGACTCACAATTTTTATGTTCTTGAGACTTTCTTTGTGCGGTGGCTCCTCCGAATGTATTCTCACACAGGAACAGTGTGATAAAAAAAATGCTGGCTAGTCTCACACTAGTCAGTCAGTACCTAGCTGAAATACTAAATTTTAGCCGTGAAATGTTTAAAGAAAAATATGCTTCCCGTAGTAATTAACCAGAAGAAAAGGATGACCTAAATGTGTTCTTAATTTCAAGTTTTATTGGTGTTGGATATTGCTGTTAAGACTTCCAGCAGGGTTTATCTAAGGGAATTGTGAACAAAAGAATTTTAATTAGAGAAAATGAAGAGAAGCTGTAGAAAAAAATTTAAGACTTTTCAGAAAAAAATTTTTTAGATATTTTCGGAAGTTTTAGAGACTCATGTCACTGGATTTTGCAATTTCACTTCCATTTTTTGTGGCTTACCTCTTCTTGATTCAGTGTCATCTTAGGAACTGCTCTTAAACTAAGTGAGGGTGTTATGTAAACTCACAAAGAGTAGCAGAAGAAGGAGAAGGACTTTATTGAGGGGACCATAAAGAATTGGAAGGCGAAAAGGGGTGGTGGGTTTGTGTTTCTGAAAATGTCCCCAGGCAGGAATTAGCTGCCTAGGAAGGTCATCGGAGACGGATGGAATGGGGATCTGGTGTGAGGCAAGGTCTAACAGCTGGCTGATGTCCTGTAGCATCAAGTGAGTCCATGGCCACAGGACGGCTCCCTAACTGGAGGGAGAGCTGGAGAGTTCGGGTGCAGAGAGGGTTGAATCCCCACTTCTGGAATTGGTGTCCGTTCATTGAATTACAGAATATTAGAAAGATAATTGGCATCTAATTTTAGGTCATTCACCCCACGTTGCTTCCTTGTTTAAAAGTTTCAGTTTCATCCCGTTTCTCTTAAAACCCTTAACCTAGAAGAGTCTGCATGCACTGGTCTGCTGTCCCCTTCACACTCATCCTAAGGTGGCCTGTCGTCCCCCGTGCTAAGGAAAAGTGCTTGGCTTCCCCTCAGCTCTTGCCTTAGCTGAAATGCTCTTTCTCCAGCTCATGGAAAGGCAGTTCTCCTCCTGCTCCAGCCAGCCCCCTCTTCCTCATCATTCTCGTCCCATGCACCCACCTTAGGCCCTTGAGTGCTCAGGGCGGTGTTCATACACTGTGCTTGGTGGGTTAGATCCGCGAGGGCAGACATCTGGTCTACCATCATCACACCAGCTCCTCCAGTGCTCAGTGGAGGGTCAGCACATGTGCATGTTGAATAAATGAGCAAAACTAGATATAAATGGCTCAGATAACTGTTTGTTGCATGTCGTTAGATACTGATTAAGGCATTATGGTAGATATAAAAAAATAAATGCTTTTTGTTTCTCAGTGGAGAAACAAAATGTGGAAACACGCCACAATTAGGACATAAGAACACGTTATGAAGTGCTAGATTGAGACGCAGAGACCGCATTGTGAGACATTGGACTTTGGACCATTTGGTGACTTTCTCCAAGGAAAATGATTTTACAGTGGAGACATGTTGTGGCCAGCTATTGAAAGACTGCGTCCGTTGGTCAACATGTATATGAGTTTTTCTTTTCTCTCTCCCTTTCACCTTCTTGGATTTTTGCCTTTCTTTTCTTCAGTTTCCCCATCTTCCCCTCCTAGTTTCCCCTTCCTGGGTTCTTTTTCCTTTTCTCTGCTTTATGATCACGTTTGGAAATTGGTAGCTGCTACAAATTACAGTGTTTGACTTGGATTGAAGAAGGTTAATTAAAAAAATAAATGCAGGTGAATGTAAGATTGTCTGATGCATTTATGTGAGTGATGGCAGCCTGATGGTATGTGAGGTTTTTCAAATGCCAAATTATTTCCGATCAGATACATTGTTAATCTTAGAAGCTCAGTGTACTTGCTAAATTGGTACCATTTTGGCTTTTTGTTAGAAAGGACAAAGACCTAGAAATCAGTGATGCGTTTGAGTCTGTGTACTATTTGTGCTTGGTGGTATGTGTGGAGAAAGTTACTTTACTTTCCAAGACTATTCCTCACAAATAAAATGAGTTTACTAATCTGACACACCTCTAGACCTTCCAGCTCTAAGAGTCTCTGGCATTTTCTGAATGTGTGAATTCCCCACATCTGTTTGCTCCCGAGGTTGAAGTCTAAGAATTGATCCCACTTTACAGTGTAATCACCCCTGACGCACACATACATAGTTCTGGTGCATTGCGAGCTTCTTTCTGTTGGTTTGCTCTTCCTCCATTATTGTTCTGTAAGGACACCACAAATTGGTTTCTCATCTTATTATGAGATGAAAGATGAAAAATGAAGATGGAAGATGAAAAATAGGGCCTTATACGGCCTTCCTCTGTCACATGGAGCATAGAACTCCTTCCTGGGGCATCAGAAGTGCAAGCCTATTTAGTAGGTGTCAGACACTGTTCTGGGTGATGTAATGCGGTGCTGAACAAAAGAGGCAGAAATGTCTGCCTATATGGAGCTTCCTATCAGGCACGAGAGAGAGGTGATTTAAAACCGTAAGCTGTGGAGTGCTTCCATAGGAGTACGTACTTTGGAGAAGACTGGAGTGGGATGGGCCTTGAAAGACCTCAAGGAGCAGTCACGTGGGTCAGCTTAAGGGACTGGCAGAGGACGGCAGCTATGTAATTTAGCTGAGGGGTCCAAAAAGCAGGGAAAAGCAACCTCAAAGGCTCAGAAAGGCACAGGAGCAAAGCCAGAAGGATGCTAGTGAGCACAGGAGCCAATCAGAAACTAGGAGGGTGGTGGGGAGAGGCACTCAGAGAAATAAAATGTAAATCAGCACTGAAGACTCCTTTTCAAAGGTAGAAAAGCCAGTTTCCTTTTGCAGAAGACTGTCAACGTTAGGCTCTGTGTTCTGCGTGTCAGATGACAGGCAGGGGTTCTGTCAGATGACAGGAAAACTGGGGTTCTCATACCCACTCCGCAGAAATGTGAAGATGGTGGCCCTCAGACTCACTCCACCACTGTGTTTAAGAACATGGGTGAGTGTCATGGCCAGGTCTTAGCGCATGATTTCAGCTCCAAAGATAGAACCAAAAATTGAACAGATCTATCTAGGAGAAACATAAGGGTTCCCTTCCATATTTAAACAGAAGGAGTCCAGGGCTCAGTGAGGTTAAGGGACTTGCTCAAGAAGACCAACTAACAAGAGGCAGAATCAATGTTTGCTAGCCAGGCTTGAGCCCCAGTGCAGTGCCCTTTGTGTAATTGGAAAGTCTCCTTTTCCTTAGAATTGTTTGGCTGTGTCTCTAGCTGACAAGGAAACAGCAGACCACCTAGAAGGGACATGATGTTTCTTCCCAACTAAGCAGACGGGTATAATGATCAGATCTTCGTCCTTCAGTCCAGGCAATAACGTGAAACACCCTGTTCCGGCAGGCTCCCTGCAGGGTCGCTCACTGTGCCCCAGGATTTCATGATGCAAAGTCTCGCACGGCCATGTCGCTGGTCCCATGTACTCAACTTTCACAGTGTACATTCCACAAAGCGTTTCTCAGAAAGCCTGGCTCCCACTGTGAACAAAAGCCTTTTCTCCCAAAGGACAGTCCATTGTCACTGACACCCTGTGAAAGTCTCATCCATTACTGTGAGCACATCATAGTGTGTGCCATCATCTGAAGATTAGCCAAGGTGATCCAATTTCATTTGACAGTTGAGGAAACCCAGGCCAAGTAGAAGAACTTAGCCCAAAGAGAACAAACCCAGGTTTATTTTAGCAGTGATTCCAAAAATGTGAACAGACAAAGACTTGGAACCCATGATATCTTTCACATTCAAAGGTGCTGAGGCTGGCTGGGTGACTGCCAAAAGACACACAAACGAATGTGTCCCCAGGGTCACGGCTCTGCTGAGAGCACATACAATGTGACCATTTATAGCCCTCTCCACTGCTTTCATGGCTTTTGCATCTGCCTTCCCCAAGTCAGTTTGGCATGGTGGAAGCGCCGAACTTTGAAGAAGAGCTCTTCCTCCTCACTAGTTGTATGACTCTGAGAAAGTTCTGGAACTGCTTGGCATAGCTTCCTGTGTGTAAGGAAGGAATCATGCTGGGTTTTGCTGTGGAACTCAGATAAGATAGTAAATTTTAAAGCACCTGAAAAAATGTGACACAAATGCCATTTATTTCTTATTTCTCACTCCCTGGTAATCCCCTTGGTGTCTTCATGTCTTAGTGTTCAGAAGCTCGACGTGACAGCTTGCTGGTTTGCTTTTTGTG
Source organism: Cavia porcellus (assembly GCF_034190915.1). Lineage (NCBI taxonomy): Eukaryota > Metazoa > Chordata > Mammalia > Rodentia > Caviidae > Cavia > Cavia porcellus. The sequence continues at coordinate 162,254,686 of NW_026947484.1, read as the reverse complement.
TAGATTATTGGGGCAACTCTTCTACAGGGGAAAACGTGCAGATTCCCTCTTCACTCTATTGTTCGTTTTTTTCTTTTCTTCATTTTTTTTTTTTTTATCGGTACCAAGGATCGAACTCACAACTGCCTGCTTGCAAGGCAGGCGCTTATGCCGCTGAGCTAAATCCCAGCCCACTTCACTGTACTGTTAATGTGTTAGCATCTCCTGTCAGCCTTTAGTCCCATGTCTGTGGGGGAATGCTGCCCTTCCCAGCCATGAGGAGCATCAGGATTCCATCACAGCTCACTCTCTCTGCTTCTCTTCTCTCTCTTTCTCTGTCTGTGTCTATCTGTCTTTCTCTCTCCCTCTCTGTTTCTCTGTCTCTCTGTCTGTCTGCCTCTCTCTGTTTCTCTTGCTCTCTGTCTCTCTCTCTCTCTCCTTGGTTCTCTCTCTATCTGTCTCTGTCTCTGTCTCTGTCTCTCTGCCTCTCTGTCTCTGTCTCTCTCTCTGTCTGTCTCTGTCTCTCTCTCTCTCTCTCCTTAGTTCTCTCTCTATCTGTCTCTATCTCTCTGTCTCTGTCTCTCTGACTTCAGCAACTACTTCAGCTACCTTCACTGCAGGTCACCGCTGCTGTGAACTGCTTCGAGTTGGCACCTGAATGCTCTTACTTAGCATTTCCTATAATGGCTGTTTCCCAAAATTACAATACAGTGCCACACAGGTGGTCTAGCTGTGCATCACCATGAATGCCCTTAGGGATTCACTGAAGGTGACATGTGCACAGCTGCTCACACAGCTGCCGTAAAGGTGGGAAATGGACCCTGACTCCTACAGCTCTAACCAGCCAGTTTCTCTCCAAGTGTCTCTCTTAAAGAACCACATCTCCAGAGAGCCAAACTACAAGTAGCGTTTGGATTCGTTCCTGTCCCTCCTCCAGGGTCCACAACAGCCATGCACGACCCCCGCTCAAAGCTCTGAGCTCTGCTCTCTTCCTTCCACCTGCCACTGCCACATCTCATCAGCCTTCACTGTTGCCACCTCCCAGCATTCTCCTAGAAGCCATCAGAGATCAGTGTGTCACCCGGCACCTCCCGAGTGTGCCATGCCAGGTGGTCACACCCAGGCCGCAGTGCACCTTGTCTTTCACGGTCCTGCCTGGGCGGAAGTCCTGGTCACTCTCTCTGTACTGTGTGTGCTATTCGTTCCTCTCTGAATGGGCCTGAAAGTCAGTTCCTGTCGTTCAAGGTCAAACAACAGTGCCCTCTTCATCCAAGGCTTCCTGTACACAGCAAGGCAGGTGTGAGGAGCTCCCCTCCTTGGGCATGCCCGGCCCTTGGTTCTCACTCCAAGGCCACGTGGTGCTGGGCATGGGCAGTCAGGCAGGCCCGGTTCATCCCTATGCGTGTGAGACCTCAGGAACCTAGGAAATCTATTTCTTCATCGTGAAGATGAAAGCGATGGTGACAGTCTCTTTCTCATGGGTAATTTAACGTGAAAGGTTGTGAGAAGTAAATCAGAGTCTCCAGAGCAACAGAGCTGAGCCGATAGGAGCTGTGTCTGAGGGGGAAGACTTTGGGGAGCTGGCCTGCACATCTGTAGAAGATTGGCGTGACAGGTCCCCCAGCATCCCAAATCTGTAGGACAGGACAGGCTGGCAGGCTGGTCGGTGCTTCTGTCTTAGCTCCCAGTGGATCTCAGGTGCTGTATTTTGTCAAGGCCATTGCCTTCTCATACCTGCTGTGTTTGTCCCTCATGGAAGGCCCAAGGACTCTGCTGGAACAGGGATCGTACCTGACTCCAGTTGACATTTCCCAGTGTGTCACATGCAGTGGATGGGTGACCCCCAAGTAAAGATCAGGCAGGGATCGGAGGCACTGGAAACATAGCAAGGCACCTAGCAGTTACCATGAGAACTGCCTATGTTAATATTTGTAACCCAATTAGCAGAGCAGTTGGTCTGAGTAGAGGGGAATTAAGTGCTCCCCTGATGGGCTGTCAAAGGCTCCCCGATAATTCCTGGGTGCAGACAGTCACAGGCCTGTGCTCTCTGCTTACCTAGCACCCCCATCTGCGGTGTGGGAGCCCCATCCCCACCCTGGCTCTGAGCCACCCCTCTCCCAGCAGCAGCAGTTAGGGCATCTAACCCTCACACATGTTTGCCTGATTTTTCATTACTTTTTTCTGCTTTTCAGAGTCCAGGTATCATTGGAGAAAATTTCAGAAACAGGAAGGTTCAGAGGAGAAGTTGAAGTAGCAGTAACCTCTCTGTTAGGAAATTAACAGCAACTGCGCTGATTTGTTGACGGCAGAACACAGAGTTAGAGACAGATGAGCTGAAGGTCTTTAACCATCGTATCTGTCACATGCAGGAAATGAGACCCATCACATGAAATTGCTGGGAAAATAAAATAAGACAGTGAATATTCACACTCAGAGTTAGCATGGGGCCTGGTGCAGGAAGCTCTCAGTGACTGTCAGCTCTTAATAGTTTTATGATCAAAATACATATTTATGTCAACAACTTATAAGGACGTGTGCATATATACACACATATGTGTTGTTTCCTTATTTTGCTTTAGATTGTAACCACTAGCCTAGACAGTGTCTTTATTTTATAAGAATGAGGGCTCTGGAAATGACTCCCAAAATTTAAACCCTGACCTCTTGACCCTAACAAGCTGTGTGAACTTATTCAAGTTATTGAACCCCATGGTGCCTCAGTTTCTCCTTCTGTATAAGATAATCTCTGCCTAAAAAGGTTATTATGAGGGTAACATTAATTCAATCTACAATATGTGTTGCTATTAATATTGTTTTATATTCTATACATTATATAACATATATGTAGAGAAAAAAGTATTTTTTACACAATCAGAAAGTGTTAGTTATCATGAAATAGTCTCCAAAAACATTATTTTTACTGCTTGCCTAATTTATCAATGCCTTTGGTCCTATGTTTACACTATTGTCTGGAGCTTAATTTGTATTGATTTAGAATGGCTTCGATTAATAGCTACATGGTGCCATGTAAATTTTGACTCTTATTTGATGTTACCTTGGTAAAATCGAGCCAGAGTTCGATTGAGCTGTAGCCCTAATGTTGCACCCAAGAAAGGGGATTTTTGGAAAAGCCCTTAACACTGGAAGGAGAGAACAAGGTGGTTGAAGGAAAAATTGATTTTAATTTTAAAAATCCTGACCTCTCCGGACACCACTGCTTATTAGTTACGAGATGAGCCCAGGAATGCGGTGGGTGGCTGGCAGTGACCTCCTCTCCGTCAGCTGGCTGTGTGCTCTGGAGGAGCCACCACTCGGTTTTTGTCCCATCTCTGTAGACTGGTAAATAACATGAGCATTCCTGACATTCCCCCTGGGTTTTGCAATAAATATCAAAGCACAAAATATGTGCCGAAGTATTTTGAAAACCATAAAATTGTTGTCTGAGTCAGGGAGTATTATTATCTTAGTATTTTGGAAACTCTGCTCTCAGCCGAAGGGTTTGGTTAGAGGATTTCGGGAGGGGTAACAGGATCTGTGATGCTACTCTCACCTCCTTTCCCCATAGCCTCTACCTTTCACGGCTACAAATAATTTCCTTCATTTCTAGAGACTTATTTAGCGAATGATTTATTAGAATGGGGAAACTGTGTAATTTTGGCTGCATGTCGTTTTAAACCGAGGAAAAATATTGTTACTAATAAAGAATGTGTAGGGGGATCCTTGAAAATCCAGTCCAAGTGTTCAGCTGAAATTGATCTGGGCCTAGTTACAAAACCAACACAGTTCTGTGTTCGATTTCAGAGCACAGACAGAGATGATTGGGTCTAATGCCCTCACTCTAAACAGCAAGTTAGGTTATTTAGTCTGGATTTCTTCTCCTGACTTTTCTCCATCTACTGACTCGTGACAACACAGGAGTTGATTCATTGAAGAGCAGAGCTGGTCGCACTCACAGTCAAAGTCTGACTTAGATCCTGAAGGAGTGGCTTTGTGGCAGTGGAATCCCACGCGGCAGCCACGGGTGCATGCCTGAGGCTCACGCAGGATGCACCAAGTCCTGGCTCTAGTGGACTCTAAGTTCCAGCATAAGGAATTGAAGAACCAAGTGAGTGAGTGAACTAAATTAAGGTAGCCTCAGAATCATGTGGTGGACGGTGGGAACAGTAGGTGACAGTGACTACTTTAGGTGCTGGTCAAGGAAGGCTCTTCCAGAGTGAGTGCATTGAATGGAGATGTCACCATGTGATGGCAAGCAGAGGCCCAGGAACAGAGCGTTTCAGGATCCCAGGGACAAATGGCCAGAGGCTTGGTAAGCCCAAGGATCAAAAGCAAAGTCAGTGCAGCTGGAGACCAGTAAGGAAGTGGGAGAAGGTGACAAGACTGCGGTCCTGCTCGGCTCTGTGGGCAGTGCCGACAAGTCTGCAGCTTAGCCTGAGGCCATAGAAAGCCACTGGAGGGGCCTATGGAGACAGGCATGGTCTCATCTGCATCCTTAAACAATTACTTTGGAATTTGGATGGGTATCTGTGCTACAGATGGGATTCTGGCTGTTTTGGTATGTTTCTTGTTTTGTAAGTGGGTGTTGACTTGAATCTGTGCACGATAAATATCCTGATGATTTTGTTTAAATTTTACATTTATGTGGGGGGCCTGATGGAGACGGGAAGGAGTGGTCCCTTGCCCCGCCCCAGGCCACCCATTGACACCATCACAGATGAGGGCTGAGGGATCAGAGTGAAGACTTGGTTCAGCCAGTGAGCAGACTCCTTTTCTATCCCAGATGGTCCTGGTGTCAGGCATTTTCAGTGGCATATTGACAGGGGACAAAAAGACAGCAATAGAGAGCCAAGTGTGTCGTGCGCTTTTGTTCGTGTGGTTGTTTTTAATGGCTTTGAAGCAGTACTTCGATTCTTTGGTAGTTTGATGGTGAATTCATTGATTTTTCTGAGCTGGCTTTCTTCACAGAGGTGCCTTCTCTGTAGACCAGAGCAGAAAGGTAGGGGACCTCAAGCGCCCCGGCTGCCAACAGAGACTGACCTCTCCATGTCCTGTGTCCCCTTTTGTCCATGAATGCTTCACCATGACTGCTCGTGTGCTCTGGGAATTTCTTCAGCTGAACCCCCACTCTCCGCCATGCTAGGTTCACCTGTGCTCTGCTCCAACCTTGGAGCCCCTCTCCTCCGACCTTTGAGGAAACCCTCCATGCTCCCAAATGCATTTGTGCTCCCAGAGAAGAGCTCGGCTGTCCTGCAGGCGGGAGCTGTTCCTGGTCCTTTTCTGCTTAGCACCGAGGACCCTGGTGTTCTTTCTAACCACTTATGGGATACAGAAGCAAGGGACATGGGCTTGCAGGTTAGGCTAGATTTGTGTTCAGATCCAGGCTGTGCGACTTACTGGCTGTGTGCCTGAGACCCGTTTCTTCCTCCTTCCCTCCCTCCCTTCGTTCTTTCCTTCCTTCCCCTCTCCTTTCCTTTCCTCCCTCCTCGCTTCCTTTCTGCCTCCTGTCTTTGTTCCTTCACTTCCTTCTTCTCTTTCCAATCCGTCACCAATCCACAAGGTTGCCGCCAAGTCTCTACCGAGGTCCCAGGCATCGTGCTGTCACCAGGTGCATGGGATGGGTAGACTTCATGCAGTAGACCTCGCAGTGCTCACAGCTTTATGATACAGATGCTGAATGAATATGCATAACAGACAGCTGTACCTGAGCCACACGTGGGAAGGAGGTAATGACTGAGATGCTGAAGACCTTCTGCAATGCAGGGCCTGGCCTAGGAAGGTGGGCTGAGTCGAGGTGGTTTATGTTTACGACACTGTGTGTTTCCAACATTTCCTGTTTCCCTCGCTTTCAGTGGGTCACAACTTGTCATTGTCAGCATCGCTGCTGTGACTGTCAGTAGCACAGTCTATACTGGCGCCCATTTGCTGAGCTTTCCTGCATCTGCTGCAGGTGCTCGACAGGTGCCTTATACACTACTTATTGATCCTTGGTGGCTCCCCGAGGCTGGCTGGGCTCCATGTTTCCTGACCCTGGCCGCTCACCTCATTTCTGCTCCTCTATCTGAGTGTTTTCTGGGCTTATCACGCTGGAAGTCAGGAATATTTTGGTTTCCATGCACTTATTAACTCTCTTAGAAGGCTCCTGGCTCGATGTTGCTTTCTCTTGAATGTCCTTGTGATACCAGAGTGGCTGCTACCATGTTGCTATCCCCGAGTAAAGCAGAAGTCTCTTAGGAAGTTTTCCAAACAGAAAAAAGAGCAAACTCCCCCAGCACACTCTGCACTGTGCACCCCGTTCTGACTGAGTTACAAACTCAAGGGCTTTTCTCCCTGGTTTTTGGTAGCATTTCTTGTTCACTGCTGGCCTAGAGAGCAAGCCATTCACCCAAGCCAGGCCATCAGTTTAACCCTCAGACTTTCCTGTCTTTCCCTGCAGACACTGAGAGCCTGTGGGTTTTGTAATTTTTATCTCATCAGCACATCTGTGCGACACATATCAAGGCATGGTGAACCCTTGATGTCCTTGTCCAACAGGTGACAGGGACACTTCCTTGCAGTCCCCGTCACTTCTTCTACCAAGGCTGCTCACAGCTGACTTCACTTCTTTGTCCCCTTCCCTCCCCTTGTCTGATTAGACCTTATTAAAATAGCTGCCTTCAAACCAATGACAGCTCCCGCAAGCAGCCCTGGCCGCTGGATGTTGTGTAGCGTGTAAGACTGAGAATTCTACTGCTGCTGAAATGTCCCAGGATTTTTCTTAAGTAGGTGCAGCTGTCCTGACTCCTCTGCCCCCCCACCCACCGACTCTCCAGGAAGAGGAATACGAAAGCCCTGTTCAGATTTATTAGTGTGAAAATAGTTGTCATTTCTTGAGCCTTTGCTAAGTGCCCAAAACTGCGCTTAAATCATCTATCTGCATTCATCTCATTTAGCCTTCATAATTCTATAATTATCTCCTTTCTATAGATCAGAAAACAGAGTCTTCGGCAGAGTGTCGCTCACCGCATAAATGGAAAAAGTCGTATTTTTGTTTCCTATAATGCTGTGAAGGATTCATAAAGTATTTGCTAAAGCAACTTTAATAAACTGTATTGGATGTTTTAGATAAAATTGTGAATGCCCTTTTCGGTACTTAATACAGTTCTCCTATGCTAAAGTAGGGATTTTCTTTCTGTTCGTTGCTTAACAGTTATTGGGGGCATCTCCTACTTTCGGTCACAATCAAGTTTGCATTGTACGGCATGTCACAGGAGATTCAAGCACCCGTGGACTTTTGTTTGCTGTGACAGTAAAAGTAATTCCGACTGTGGCTTGGGAAGGGTCACAGCTCCTACCGTCACATGAATAGCTTCACCGGAGCTGGGGCTTGGATTTATTAATACTCCTTACAGATGCTCAGTTCTCAATAACTGTAATAAAATGCACATTTTAGAAATGTGTAAAAATATGCAGCTCCTCTCCAAGCTTATTTATAGACCTGACATGGCACACTTATGCGATCGACTCCGAAGTAAACAGAGATACAGTCCTAGGCGCTAGCTTCCGCCTGGCCCTGGGCTCCCGCTCTCACGGCCTGCTTTGCGGTCAGAGCAGAGAAAACCGCAGCAGAGATGAACCTCACACAGTGTCCAGTCACACAGACAGAAGGGACCCCAGAGTGAAATGGACCCATCGAGAGGTGGACACTGTCGGGCAAGGCTAGCAGTCATCACATTATCAATCCATCCTCAGGACTTAGTGCCCCAGGCTCTGAGTTTGGGGCTGTTATTCACATAGGCGTAGCGTGTCTGCCACCGTAGCTCTGTGAGGGTCATTCTTAATCCCACTTTTTCTTTGGTAACTTTTCATGTTTGTTAGTATGCGTTTGCGACACCTAGCGATCTCGTGTCTCTGGGGAGTTGTGCTTGTTCGTAACACACCTGATTTTTTTTTAATGTCTCCTTTCCCTGCCTCTCTTTTCCTCCAACTGTCAGTCTCCTTCCCTTTTGCAAAAGACCTAGCTCTCTGTTGCCTGTTACCTATATTTTATTTTGCTCTTTGGTTTATTTGTGATTGGGCTTCTCATGTGAGAGAAGCCATGAAGTATTTACGCCTGCGTATCCGAGGCTCAGGGTCACAGGAGAGCTCAGCGCATCAGAATGCAATGACACCCTACCTCACTGAGGGTCGGCAGAGGTGGCCTAGATGGCACGGCCCTTGTCCGCTGTCACAGGGAAGGATGTAGGTGACACGGGAACTCTTTATCCGCCCTCATCACCCTTGGCTGAGCCCTTGAACGTGCCTGCTTTGTCAGCTGAGATGCAGCAAACTCACTGTGTCCCCGGGGCTGCGTGCCCTGGCTCACTGGACCTCAGCCTTCTTTTCCACAACCAGTTACGATTCTCCTTCTTTCCTTCTCTTCTTCCTTCGTCTCCGGTTCCCTCACCTGCCTCGCACCTGGCTGCCCCTTCCTGGGTCTCTGCCCTGGGGTTTCTGCCCAAATCTCCCCACATTTGCTTGGTTCAGAGAGCAGCTGGACACCAGCAGTGAGACAGCAGCCTTCGGAGTAGAGCGGGGCAGCTTGGCTTTCAATCCGACCCACGTCCCTTCCTCCCTGCTGTCTTGGTGAATTTACTTCTCTATTCTGTGCTGCTGACTTCTGTTTCTTAGCTTTTAAATAAATATTAATACAATGCTGGTTGTACCTGTTTCATAGAGTCGTGTGAGGAATAAAAAAGCCATCGTATGTGAGGTGCCTAGTACCTAGTAATTACCTAGTCAATCCCCATCGTCTTTCTCTGAACTCCTGCAGTGACAGGTAACGTATTTCGGAAAAACCCATCATGGGGATTAGAGAGAAAGGAACCGTCTCCGAGGAAGAATGCAGAATGAGTCGTGGCTCTAACATGCTTCCCATTTCTTCGTTTTCAAGTTCCCATTCACCACCACCATGAGAATTGGCCAACTGCCCCTGGGACCTCGGAGACCAATAATACATCAGTAAAGTTTCACTTTTCTCTTTAATGCTTGAGACCTCGAGTCCTGAAGTGCCAGCCACGCATCTCCAGTGTGGGGAGAGGCTGACACGAGCTCCGTGCTTTGGGCTGGGGTTGACGCGAGTCCTGCGGGAAACAGATGGCTTCTGGTCCCCTGCAGTGGGAGGACACAGACACTTGCTTCCCACCAAGGGTGGGACAGAGGAGGGGTTCCCAGGGACCCTCAGAGCCAGTGCTTTGCAGGAAGCCTTGACTTTGACGTTCCCAACTTCCTATTATGGATGAGTTTACTGTTTTCCTCTTCAGAAATACCATCAGCCAGAGTGGGGCAGAGAAAAGAGAAGCCATTTGTCTAAGATCCATCAGATTCCAACACCTTCTTCTCCCGCTGTCCCCGGGTGGCCATGCACCGTCCTCTGAGACCACCATTCATGGCCTCAGTGGCTCCATCGGTGAAATGACAGGGTTGGCCAGTGGTTGTAGAGTTTCCCTCTGGCTCCAGCCTCTGGGCACTCTGGGGTTCCCTTCGGAGTTTGGAAGCATGGTTATCGTGATCACTTCCGAAGTGTCCATCCACGTGTGCTTGAGCCAACCCCAAGTGCTGGTTCAGGCCACTGCCACCTGTCACTGCATCACTGAATCACACTGCAGCCTGGGTTAGCACACTTCCTAGGCCAGGCGCACAGCCTTGTTTCATCACTTCTGAGGAAATCCCCTCAGGAATCCAGTGGCACTCCAAGAATTCTCTTCCCCTCCTTCTGCATGGATGTGGCCCTGACCCCAAAGTTCCTGGGGTTTCGGAAGAAGACAAGACGTGTTGTGGACTCTTGCTGAGGCTGATGCAGTGCAGAAGAGAGGGAGCCCAGGGACTGTGCTGCTCACCTCTTCCCACCTCTGTCCTTCCTGTGTCCAGGGCCAAGGAAGGTCCATGGCTATGCAGGGAACTCGGATCCCAGTTCTCCACTGCTTCTCCTGCGACTCTGTGACCTCTCTTTCTCTGTGTAGAAGTCACAAGACAGGAGTGAATCCTTTGGAATATAACCCTCTTCATCACAATCCAGCCATAAAACCCATTGCCTTCTCACCGCATGATCTTAGAGATTCTCTATCTGGAGCCAAGTTAAGCCTTTAATTATCTCAGCTAATTAGGAGGATACTGAACCACATTTTCCTCATCTTCTTTGATAAATTTGATAAATTTTTGATAAATTCAGTCACCAAGCGCTATCCATTCTCTCTTCCAAAGTCTGTTTCTTTCTTTGTTTCTGTAGCTGCCGCTGAGATTGTGGACCTTAATCCACTTCTGGGATCCTGAAGTAACTACAGGCTGTCCACACGCCCAAGGTCTACCCATTTACCCTCCCTTGTGTGCATGTGTATGTGTGTGCTTGTGCACATGTGAGTGTGCATGTGTGTGTATTTCTCACTCTTATCCAGACCTCAATTGTTCCTCTTTCACTTTTCATGGTACCAAACCCTCCCAGCTTCTAGGAACAAAAGCTCCCCAAAATAAACTTCCTGTTCTCCTCGGCTTCCATCTTTATCTGATCTCCGAGTCTCTGCCAAGGTTTTACTGTGACTCATTTCATGCAATTCTTTCAAGGCCTTCAAGGTCCAGCCCAAGTGTAGAGAAAGGCCTTGTCCATGTTGGTCATCATCAGAAGGCCCTGATGCATCATCCTGGTGTCCCACACACACGGCGCTGGGCTCAGGAGCAGCACTCAGGAAGCATCTGCTGACCCGTCCAGTGGGCCTCTTCCCACTGTTTCCCTGGCCACTGCAACCTGGTTCCTAGCCAGATTCTCTCAGCCTTACTCTTGGCCCCAGGGTAGCACATCAACAGTCTTGTACTTGCAGAGAGAGCTGTTTTCTTTGCACCCACTCACAGAAAACTAAAGTTGGTGAAACCAGAAGAAAGCTTCAACAGGAAGAATCCTTGCTCTGCCATTTTCCATAGACTGGGGATACAGGAGCATTTCTATGTGTTGAGGCCCTGTGCTGAGCACCTTATCAACACCCTACTCATTGAAGGATTGTAACATTGTGAGGCAGTGCTATGTTATCTCCATTGTACTGATGTAAAAACAGAGGTCCAGACAGGTTAAGTAATGAGTCCACCATAAGAATGCACCAACATGGTTGTCATGGTTTATGTCAGTGGCCCCCAAGCCTCATGCAGTTATGGATGCAACCAAATCTAGCGTTTGTGATTGGCTCGTTATCTAGGGCTCGGATTGGTGGTGTGAGCGCTATACCTGCCTAGGGGTGGAGTCAGGATATGATGTAATGGCAGGAAGAATGTGTGTCTCGCTCTTTTGCTTTCACTTTTGCTGTTTGCACCGGAATGAATGGCTGCCCTGCCTGCCAGGCTGCCTTGGAGCCAGCTGAGTATGGACTGAAACCTCCAAGAACTAGACGAAATAAACCTTTCCTTCTTTCATGTTGGGCGTTGGGTATTTTATCTCAGCAACAAGAGTGAAAAATAATTAAAACAATGGTTAAACCTGTATTTAATCTAGATATGTGGGCAAGAGCGCGTGCAGTCCTTAGAATTATACTGAGCTGTCTCTCATGCCACTGCAAGCACTGCAGAGTTGTCGAATGTGTCCCCCCTCCATGGCTGGAAGGAAAAGCAGCTCCCCTGTCTTCTCTTACAGTCAGTGGAGCCCAGTACCATAATGCTTAGAAGCAAGAGCCTCTTCATTCCCCTAAGATGCTCCCCCAGCAGTGTCCAGGGTTTTGTGCACTATGGTTTTGACACCAATAGCAACCCCACCATAGCTGGTTTCCCTTTGAAGGGATCTCTCGACCCTCAGAGAAGCCATACACTAACAGAAGGAGTTGCCTTTCTCTAGGAAGCCCTGCTTCCAGGAGCTATCCTGGTATGTCTGCGCTGGGAAGCTCTTAGTGGTGAGCCACTGGTCAGCTGCATAAAAATGAAGTGGGCATTTGTGCTTCCCTGCTGACTGAGTTGGCTTGAACTGACGTGGGTTCAGTTTCACAAAAGCTAAGACAGGCCTGCGTCCAGGCTCTCAGTGGAGCCAGAGGAAGGCAGGCTGTGTGCCTGCTTCTTACAAAGCATGGCCTTGGATGTGTGTCACTGCTAGCCTTTAAAACCAAGACTCAGAGTCCCACACCCCAAGCCCCAAGCCCTATTCCTGGTGACAACTGAACCCTGCTCAAATGCGTGTGCAGATCAGAAAGTGTTTTCTAAAGGAGTGTAGCCATCGGGGATTAAACTTTCTGTCACGCAAGGTCTCTAACCTGTTCCCCACTGATGATTCTGTCTTAATATTTCTCCTCTACACATGAAAACTTTTCCCTTCTCAAGCCTAGATCTCGGTCATAGCAATGCCAGTTATCTAAGAGAATATCAGCTTGGTCAAATTATGTGTTCTAAGTGTTTGTTTGACAATTGTATTTACAAACTTAGGAGCTTCCGGTCTTCGTGTGGTGCACGTTAGGCTCATAACAAAATTTCCTGAGGCAGGAACATGAACCGACCCCTTAGGGATGCAGGAGTTTAGATGGGGTCCATTAGAGAGTACACTGGCTGTCGGGTCCAGATCTCTGTCTCTGCGCTCTGTAATTCTCTGGAGCAGTCATTATAACACAGGGCTTCTCCTCCACATGCAGGGGCACGTGCTAGTACCACGTGAGTGACATCTCTTTAGAGTGTTGTACAAATGGCTGCGACATGGAACTTTTGGAATTTCCCATTTCACACTCAGGCAGATGTTACCAACCAATCCACTGCACCTGCCAGATGCAGCCTGCATCCAAATCTTCTACAAGAGGTTAACTGGATTTGATGCCTGAAGATGGGAAAATTATACACCGTGGCTGGATTTTGTAAGGTCTGGAACAAGCCGTTTTCCCTTCTGTTCATTTGAGCTTGCGTTGAATGCAGGTTTCTCGGTACCCTCCCTTCTATACTTGGGTCTCTCACATGGTACTTGCTGTGTAGGCTCTGAACAGATCAGGATGACTTTTGCTCTGTTCGCCTCCAGTAAAACGGCTTTGAGGTGCTTTGGGAGGGGTCGGGGAAGGGAAATAGGTAGACTCCAGTGGGCCCAGGTTCTGTGTGGGGAAAATGATGTGTCAGCCGGAAACACACTGTGGTCCCCAGGACAGCCCACTTCTCGGCTTTCTGGATAAATGTTGCCATGCCCCAAGTTAACTTCTGTTAGGAAAGGAAATATGCTAATCCTTAGACGATCCTTGGGTTTTGTGGATCTGAGGATCTGAGACTCAGTTTCCTGTACGTCACCACTTCTCTTTCCTCTCTCACACCTCGCCCTTCCGTCTGAGTAGTTGGGTATTGGGTTGCAGCCTGGGACAGGAGCTCCACGGAGGTGGCCCACGCAGGACACCCATTTGCTTCTTCAACTGGAGTTCCAGATACTACCAGTGGGTAGTTTGTTGAGTTTGAATGAGGAAATCAGTAGGTGATAAACTTAATATATAGGAGAATGGTTTAATTTTGGAACCTTACCTCAGGGACCAATTACAGACCGTTCTGCTGACTCCTGATTGCAAGAAGTTTTCTGAAATTGGAATGGACTGCGCTCATCTCTGTTACACTCCTTTTATTCTGAGAGCTGGCTTCGCCACCTTCCTGCACACAAGTGTCACGCTTCTGTGTAAGTGTACACATGAGTGTGCACCAGGATGTAGAATGTGTAGAGCAACAAATAGAGGTCCAACCCACCCTGCTCTGAACAGAGGGAAGATTTCTGCTCCCAGTTGAAAGAGCAGAGACGCCAGAAACAGGCTGAGGAGCCGCAGAGGGCGTGGCTCGCGGTGCCCTTGAAGGCTCAGGCCTTCCTCTCCCCCTCCCTCTCCTCCACACCCCTGTACTTGCCTGTGATTGTTACTGATCTCAGCCTCAGGCGGGCCAGTGTCCAGAGGCAGAAGGCTGCTGTCTCTCTGACATCTGCTCAGAGCCTGAGTATTTTTCTCTTCCATCTTCACAGTTCGTCAGTTCCCAGAAGCTGCAGGCAAATGTCTCATGGTCTATGTCTCGGGCCCATGCCTAACCCAATCATTTCACTCGGGGGATGAATGACAAATGTCTTGGCATAATGAAGGTGGTCAGGGCATCCTGCTGGACCCAGGGAGGACAGCCCAGCCTCCAGGACGCATCTGAATATGTGGAGGAGCAGATACCTGAAGAAATCCTGGGTTTTGTTGGAAAGAGACAGTGTGCTCTGCCATGGGAAGAGAGAATCCAGTCTGAGTTGGTGAGCCAGCAAGTATCCATTCAAGCATGCTCCTCTGCAGGAAGCATTTACCCCATCAAGGGCAATGGTCCATCTTGCCGCAGCTCTGCAGCAGGGAGTCCCAGACCCTCTCTCTGCTTCACCGCATTGCCCTATGCAGAAGCTGACCTCTAAAATGTTTGCTTTGACTTTGAAAAAATGACCTCTCCTGCTGCTCTTGATTGGGCAGCTGAGCTTTGATGCTTAGGAGAAGGAAAAAGGATGTAGCTAAGAAACAAGCACCTGCTTGATTGTGCCCTTGCAAACTCGTCCTTGGAGCTCAGGCTTAACAAATCAGCAGAACTCCGCAGACCAACAGTCACTGCATCTCACAGTGCTACTTTCTGCGTGCATTGCGGGGCGGGTTTCCTCCATGTAGGCACTAGAGGAAATTTACAGTGAGCAAGGAAAACCAACCAGCCTGCTTGATAAGATTCCTGGAAGACCCAGTGAACTGCCAAAAACTAGTCATAAAAGTACATTAAGAGCATGTGTTCCTTGATATGAATTCCTATAGTTAGAACATGCATTACCCGAACCTTCTGTTCCTAGGCATTATCAGCGTTGCTAAAGTGGGAAGGAAGGGAGGAAGGAAAGAAGGAAGGAAGGGGAAGGTAAGGGAGGGAAGGAGGGAGGGAGGGAGGGGAAGAGAAAGGAGAGCAAAGAGGGGGAAGAAGCAACGATGCATAAATAATACAACAGATTCTGAACCCAAATTGCCTGAGCTTAACACTGCCATCGAGCTGTGTGGTCTTCAGCAAGTACCTTCACCTGCTTTTTTCTAACTTTAAATTAAATTTCTTTTTCGGTTATACATACTGGGTTACCATGAGATGTTTCAATTGCATGTATAATGTAATGTTTAACTTGGGTTAGATGCATTGGCCTCCTTAAATATTAGTTCTTTTTTCTGATGAGAATATTAAAATCCTTTCTCCTATGATTTTGAAGCATACACCTTGTAACTGTAGCGGTCAGCGGCCTCGCTTGCTTGGGACTGTATACTCCTGTTTACTGTAACAAAGCGCCAAGCGGGCTTCTGGGGACCACTTTCTCCTCCCAGTTTTCATGTTGGCAACTTTTGGGACTGCACCTGAGTGAAATCCTGCAGTTTTTATTTTTCCGTGCCCAGCTTGTTCCACTGAACAGTGGTCTCCAGTTAATAACACGCTTTCATGCTCGTAGTGCTGTGTAGTATTCCACGGTGTCTGTGTGCCACATTTCCTTTACCCTTTTCTCCATGAGTGGCCACGCAGGCTGGGTCCCTTCTTGGCTGCTGTGACCGGTGCCACAGTGAATGTGGGAGTGCAACTGTCTCTTCTGCAGGCTGACTCAGCTCCTTTGCTGGGACCCAGGACAAGACTCTGGATGTAAGGCAGTTCCATCTTAGCTTTGGAGGAACCATGGTAGAGTTTTCAGTTCCTTCCCTGCCAGCAGTGTGCAAGGCCCCCCACCTCACTGGCATCTCCTGTCTTTTCTTTATGATAACAGCCGTCCTAGGTGGTTTGAGATGACGCCTTTCTGTATGGCTGATTTGCGTCTGCTCGATGATGAATGTCTTTATGCTCAGCTTCCCCCTCTGTAAAATGAAGACAGAAACCGCACACACCTTGTTTGACATTACAAGCACTAAGCGTGCCTACAAACAGAAAAACGTGTGGCACAAAGGAAGCCCTCTGTGAGTGAGCCTGTTCTTCCTTTGTTTCTTCCACGAGGCGGGTCCTGTACTTATGCATGTTTCTCTAACATGATAGAGAATAATCCTAAGAGGTCACACGGTATTGCAAATACCACCGACCAATAATAGCTGGTGTTCCCTGACCATCTGCTATGTTTCAGGCTGTGCTCTGGCTACCAAACAACCAGCATCTCACCGAAGCCCAAAGAACTCCTAGAACTGTGTTTCTCTCTTTGCCAGTTTTACAGGTGCGGGCCCTGAAGCCCACAGAGATCAGTGCGAAGTGCTTTCATGTTTAACTGAACTAAACAGAAGTCTTAATTGTGCAGTGGGTCGCAACCTGCTGTACAGGACCTTGTGACAATGCAGTGCCCCGGAAGTGAGGGGGTCACAGCTGTCCCACGGCCCAGCCTCTTGCTCCTAGGGAAAGTGTATCCTGCGTGGTCTTGGACAGGCAGTGTCACAGCTTAAGTAGCAGAGATACAGCAGACACTTGCTCTGATCAGCCCTGGCTCTACCCTCAGCTTTCCGGTGAAGCTGCAGTGAAGTCATCAAGGGGACCAGTGTCTCTGCAGTGGCTTCACATCTGCCTGGAGATCTCTTGTGGCTCAAGTGTCCATTCCCTGGTCAGGTCTCCAGCCAGAGCAGCAGCTGCAGACAGTAACAGCTCTGGGCTCACTCAGTCTTGGAAATCCAGACACTGCTTCTGTAAAGTTTAAGGAGATGCAACAGATTCTGTCGGCCAGCACAAGCTCGGACTCCCACGTCCCCTGTGCCTGCCATCCTGCCCAGAGCCCCCTATAGGCCAAGCACACGGAGGGTGGGGGAGACACAGTGCCTGTCCACACAGGGTCTCAGACAGTGTCATCTTCAAATCTGGAGTCTGCACAATAACTAGTTTGAATTTCTCATTATGTTTCCCCACCCCCTCAAATGCAGTGATACTAGCAGAAACTTGTTTTGTTGTTGTTTTGTCTTTTTGAGACAGGTCTCACTCTGCATTCCAGGCTGGCCTTGAGCTCACTTTGTAGCCCAGGCTGGTCTTGAATTTGCAACAATCCTCCTGCCTCAGCCTCCCGAGTGCTGGGATTACAGACGTGCACCACCACACCCGGCTAGCAGAAATTTTTAAAACAAGAACATGTTTGCTAGACAAGGATTCCAGGGAGCCAGGATTCCTCAGGGAGATCTTGGGACTCCTCGAGGATACCTTTGCCCATTAGAAACCTGGCTGTGGTCAGCAGAATGTTCCTATGATGCTTACTCAACATCGGTTGGTTTATTTACTCTTTGCCAAAATATTGTGGAGCATGTTAGATATGGAAAACTGGCCCCAGGCTATGGGCAGGAAGAGTGGGGGGAGACAGGAAGAGCTGGATCTTGTAGCAAAGGAAGTTGGGGAACTCATGAAGCACCCAGGACTTGCCTGGAACCAAACTCGGGCAGGAGATAGGAAGCCAGGGTCTGCAGCCCTGAGGGGCAGGGGTGGGGATGAGAGTGGCTTGGGAAGGGTCCCCAGTGATGACCCAGTCCTGCAATTTTTTAAATGCCTAGCAATTTTTAAAGCTATAGACACCTCCAAATTCCATCTGAAGTCATCTGCCTTGCCACAGCGGGACCTTTCCTTTGCTGTTCCCTACTTGTTGTGGTGGCTAAATCTTTTTACCTACTGTTCTTTTATGTCTGGCATTTGAGGGAAATTGCAGAATGAGTGAGTCACTATTGCAGTAAAGCATAAGCAGAAAGTGGGAAGACAGGAGTTTAGCCATAAGCCATAAGCGGTGAAGCACCAGGTTTCTGTGCAAAAAGACAATTTAAACAAAGCTACCCCAAAGAACAGTGTAAGAGGGAAAAGCCAGGGTATGCATTGGCCCAGGGGCTTGGGGTTTATGACATTTCTACTTCTGCAGGGCAGGGCGTCCACAGGCCAAGGACTGGCTGTCCATTTGGCTGGCTTGTGGTTGTTTGGGGGAGCACACTGTGTTGTGATGAGAAGGAACATAGTGACACATAGTGGCTTTTCTTTCATGGGTGGCCATGGAGGAGAGGGAGAGGAGAAGACCTGTTCCTCTCCCCCCTGTCCACCCCACTCTCCCTGCTGGGCCCCCACAAGCGAGGACAGTGCTTTAAGGATGTTGGGTGATTCAGAGCTCTCCACCAGGCGGGCTGCGGACTGGCTGGGCAGCTGGGAAATTCTGAATCACAGGGGCTGGAATGTTTTGTTTACTTCCTCTTCTCGGGCTAAAGGGGAGCGAGGGTTTGTCCTCCACCCTTCCCCCCAGGGTGAATACTTTCCCAGGTCTCTGATCTCCCTCCTAAACTGGGTCTGCCTGTGCTAGCTTCAGAGGAAGCATGTCACTCAGAACCCCGGATTTCTTTGCGGAAGGCAGGGAAGGAAGGATGTCTCTTCTCTAACCCTCTCCTGCTAAAGCTGTTGCCCCTTATTATGAGCCTCACGTTGCACATAAGGTCCGGACCAGGCAGCCAGCCCTGCCGGGAGAGGACGTGCATGGTGATTGTGAAACCAGATTGCTCAGCCAGGCCCGCTGGCATCCGTTCTTTAAACCAAATCAAAAGTCAGCATGGAGCAATCCAGTAAGCAAACCCCGGCGATGCTGGGGCTACCCGCGCTCTCTGAGAGTCCATTAGACTCGGGGTCTTCCTTGCCCTGGGGTTGCAATGGTCCCCAACAGGTCGCCATGGAACTGTAGGAGCTGGGGTCAGCCCAGCTGGTTCACAGCACCCGGGATGACACTCAGCATTTCGAAGTGAGCTGCACAGGCCCAATGGCTAGGGAGCGGTGTGGTCAGACTTGAACTCAGGTCTCTTCTGGCTCTGACGCTGGCTCTTTTGGGTACCTCGCTGAAGGGGCAGAGTGCTCTCAGCTGTCCTCCATTGCACATGCAGGCTGTGTGGTGTGCGCCTGCGTAGGACCTGTTCCTCCACACAGCAGGCTGTGTGACAGGGAGCGGTTTTATGTGAGGACCGATCCTCCAACAGGCTGGACAGTGTGGGATAGCCAACACCTAAAGCCAGCAGCAGAGTCCCCGCCTACCACTTCCAGAGTAACGGCTTTACACACTTCCCTTGCTACGCTTTTGTATGACTTCCAACACGGTGGGCTTGTTTGCACCAGCATCTCCACATGCGCATGGATTGCACCGTGATCTCACCACGGCTGCGGTGTGGCTGGTGACAGGCGTCATCCAGCTCCCATCTGCCGAGGACTTGTGCGATGATGCAAGGCAGGACTGTCATGCTGGAAGGATCTGATATTTCCATGCCACATGCCATTTCCTCTTTCCGTGGCCCAAACGCAGCCCAAGGAAGCCCCTCCACCCTGAGGAGAGGCTGGAGTCAGACATCAGCTGGTGTTTCACGTGAGCCTGGACCTGGGGCCTGAGCACAGGGAATGTGCCATCCTTCCATCCCTTGTTTCGTTACTTACTGGCTGGATGATGACGCTTCTTACGATAATACGGGGGCTTGGAGCTATCAAAGATGTCCTTTCCCCAGGGAAAGCCAAGGTCCGGAGAGCTTGGGTGCCTCCTCCAAGTCACAATTAGGAACAGGGCAGAGACTGGGTATCCAACCAGGACCCCTCAGCACTGCGAATTCTATACCATCACAGCCTCTAAGAGAGTTCAGCTTCTCAGGGAAGAATTATCTCTGCCATGTCTTGTCATCCAATATGTAATCTGTTGCCTCGCTTTTTGGAAACAAATGTATTACAAGGATGGTGCTCTAATGACCTCTAAAATAATTAATTCCATTTTTTTATTGATTGGGGCTCTTTTCTCTGTTTATTTTTTAAACATCTTCCTGTCTTACTCTGTTATGTCTTTGCAAAAACTATGCAGGTTGTCAGAAACAGGGAGAAATTCAAATTTAAGTATTCTGCGTTAAGTTGTAAGGGATGTAAACACATAAACCACGGCTGCCAGCACACAAGACTTGCACTGTGAGGACAGTAAAATCTGTAGGTGAAAACGATGAATCTGTAAATAATCTCCAAGCAAGAGGAGGCGGGCAGGAAGTACGAGACAGCTCCCAAGAGAGAGGAGACCCTAAATTTGGAAGTCGTAAGGGAAAGAGTTTCTGAGGTCTGGGACAAGGATTCTGGGAAGCCAAGAATGTCTCCTTGGGGTCAAGAAGCTGGAAGACCCTGGATCCCTCAGGAATATTCAGTGGCTCTTTGGCCTCCTCTGTTCTATACCCTCTGTTCCCTGCCCCGTTTCCCCGGGTCAGCTCCGCACAGCTCGGTGGGCACAGGCAGCAGCATCATTGCCCTCACGAAATGGACAGCGTGATCTTTCAACAACAAAGCCCACCAGTTCTTCCAGATCCCACTTCCGGGAGGAAGCAAAGGGCAGGAGGGAGAAGCAGAATCGTCATCTGAATTCTAAGTACACATACTCCTGTTTGCACACCGTTTTATTTCAGGAGTGTCCTCTGGAACCCTGTGGCACACGGCACAATTCTTACACCCGGTGAGAGGTGTCTTCCTTTTACACAGAGAAACTGACCATTCAGTGACAATATTTTGGAGCAACCGGACTATAAGAGCCCATTGTTAGAAGGACAGAGGATGATTTTCCTGGTGGCAGGAAACACCCTCGGTGCAGTCAGCCGCTAATTTGCGACTCGAGTCATGTGACAGTCCCAAGATCAATAGGAGTAATGAGAGATCCTTGTCCCTTGGGCATCAGCCTTCTCCCAAGCTGACTCTCTGTCTATCCGCCGTTTAGATTTCAGAGGCATCTGCAGGAGCAGCTGATAATTTGGAAAGGGAAGCTTCTCCGTATTTACCTCCAAAATCTTTCAGTTTATCCAGAAAAAAAAAAAAAAAAAAAAAAAGGAGGAAAGAGAGAAAAAAGAAACGGAAATTTTTTTCTGAGGAAAGAGTTCTTTTAATTTTTGGACCAATGACTGTTTATCCCAGCCTGCAGCACAATCTACTTCAATGAACTAATTCCTCTGAACTAATTCCTCTTTTTTTGGGGGGGGGGCTGAGAATTGAACCCAGGATGTTTGCACTGAGCTAGATGCCCAGGCCTTTTTAGTTTGATATTTTTGTTTTAAGACAGGATCATGCTCTGTCACTACTCAAACTCAGTCCTGCCTTGGCCTCCCAGAGTTCTGAGATTGCAAGTGTGCGCTTACACGCCTGGCTGGAAATAACACACCTTAGGAGTGAGTTGATCTGAGTCTCACCTTAAGAATACCACTTAGTGCATCTCAGTTCTTCATTTGTGATGTGGGTAAGATATTGAAAGCATGAGAGTTAGGACAGAATGGTGGAAAACAGGGAACATCTGACTATTCTTGCCTTCCTCGGACGCATTTCCTTGACCCCTAGCAGCATCCCATCTCTGCCTTGAGGACCAGTTCCCCACACAGCACACAGCACGTGGCCCAGGCCTGGCCAATCAGTAAACGATGGTGCTTGCTTTGAAAAACTAAAGGGATCGAAGCTACTGGGCCAGGGCACTGTGTGCAGTCCAAACTGGCCCAGTCAGAACGAACTTGGGGAATTCCGTAGAAGCTACTGAGGTGCCCTGTCCTGAATTAAACTGGAAGGATGTGAGCCTGGAGCTGCCGGCTTCAAGCTGTGAGCCTGAGAACATCCCACAGAAAAGGACAGTTTAATTCTTCCTTCTCAATCTGTGTACCCTTTCTTTCCTTTTCTTATCTTATTGCACTAGCAAGGACTCCTAGCACAGTATTGAAAGAGAGCGAGAGAAGACATCTTCGCTTTGTTCTGACCTGAGTGGGAAAGCTTTATCAGGGTTCAGCCTGGGGCTTGTTGGCTGCAGGGTTTTGCAGATACTGTTTATGAAGCAGAAGATAATTTCTTCTACTCATTTACTGGAAATTTTTATTATGCGTGGGCCCTGGCTTTCATGAGCAGCTTTTTCCTCCATCACGGTGTGATCATGTAGTTTCCTTTAGGATGTGGATATAATAGATTACATTTCCAGACTTTTCAAACAAACAGCAAAATATGTCATCTATATGCATATATATATATATATATATATATATATATATATATCATGTCTTTAAGTCTAGCCTTATAAATTAGTTTAGAAATATTCCCTCTTCTGTTTTTAGGAAGGGATTGTAGAGAATTGATCTAACTTCTCTCTTAAATATTTGTGAAGTACAGTACCAATCATCTGAGACCAGCATTTCTGTTTTAGAAATGACTGCCCACTCCTACAGCCCAATTTCTGTAAGAGCTCCAGGAATATTATCCATTTCTTCTCGCGTGAGCTCTGGCCATTTGTGCCTATTACATGATTGGTCCATTTCCGCCCGCTTATCAGATTTGTAGGCATAGAATTGCTCATGATTTTTATTATTCTTTCCATGTTCATTGGATCTATGATGAGGTCTTATCTTTTATTTGTGATTTTTTTCTTAGCCTGTCCAAAGGCCTGTGTTTCATTGATCTTTTTAAAGAAACATCTTTGATTTTGTTGATTTGTTATTATTTTTTAATGTTCTTGACTTCACAACATGAAATACCATAGATGGTGCGGTGTAAATTTTCATGACAGCATCCCAAGACCCTTCTAAGGCCTCCCCTAAATGGTATGAAGCAAAACAATATTTTCAAAATTTACTTTTACAGTCTTCTAACCAATTATGCATGTGAATGAATAAATTAATATTCATTTATCTTTTTCTCTACATCCTAAGGCTGAACAACTTGGAAAACAAATGTTGAGCTTTTAAGCACTTTCCTGAGGTGTTAATAATTAACAGGCAAATATCCAACAGGCAAATCAAGTCTGAAGGAAATTCTATATTCTCTCCCCGGCTAGTTGATCTCTGGTACGAGTGTGTGAACATCTATCTAGTTTTGTCTTTCTATTTTTGAACGTAGTGCATATTAATTATGCAGAAGACTGGGTTTCTTTGGGGGATTTTATGCATGTATGTAACATACTTCAACCATATCCACCCCTTGAGAAGTCTCAGCGCTATCCATCCATTCACCCGATCAACCAAGCATTGAGACACATAGTGGACACACAGGCCAGCAGTAATGTGTGGGCCCAGCACTGTGCGAGGCATTGTGGATCCAGGCCTGGCTCTCCCCAGCCCGGTAGGGGCTCAGAATCTTTTGTCCTCCTCTCTTGCTTACCCACCCTGGTTCCTGTCCTTCCCTGAACTTAGAGTAGGTTTCCAGTCCTCCAGTGATTCTACTTGGAATTCCTTTTCTAAGTCTCCAGTTTTCCTGCCTCAGCTTCCCCGACCTCCTCCCTCCTGTAACACAGTCACACCTGTAGCTGGCGCTGTGTCCTAGCTCTGCCGCTGTGGACCTGCCACAAGGGTCCAGGACGGCGCCTTCTGAACAGTGAACCTCACACCTCGCATGGCTGCTAGCAAGGCCACCAGATGGCGAGTG
The DNA here is from genome assembly GCF_034190915.1 of Cavia porcellus. NCBI lineage: Eukaryota > Metazoa > Chordata > Mammalia > Rodentia > Caviidae > Cavia > Cavia porcellus. The sequence goes on along the minus strand of NW_026947484.1, from coordinate 162,231,379 downwards.
CTCTGCGTAGGATGCAGTATGATGGATATGGTACCACTACAAAGTATTCTTACCCTGAACACATGGAAGCCGAGCTCAGAGAGACCCAGGAAGGTGCCGGTTACAGGAAAGGCAGGAGAAAAAGTAAAGGACATCGATACAGAGGCAAGCAGAACAGTGCAGTGGTGTGGGATGTAGGAGCGGGTGGTGACAGGAAGTGCCTAAGTCAATGAACCAAAAGATCCTTATCACCTAGGGCAGCATGGGAAACTAATCGGGGTCCAAAATCAAGCAAACGTCTAATCAGATAGACATGTGTGAGGTAGGATGCATACGTGTGGGCCTGATTAAATGATGCTGGTAATGCACGGCACCTTATTCAGCTGTGAAAACAGACTACAGTCTACAAGGACAGGTCCCAATGCAGACACTTGGAGCTGGAATGGAATTAGGAGAGAGCTCTGCTTTAAAGCCACTCACTTAAAATAAAGCAACACCACGAGATCTGGATGCTTGTTGAGCAGTGGATGTTGTTAGTTTGCGTAAAATACGATGCTTATGGAATATAATTTTCCTATTGTTCTTTTCCATGTATGCATGTTTTCATGGTAAACGTTATAAATCATTTGATCGTGTGTACTGATTTTTTTTTTTTTAACGGTACCAGAGATCAAACTCACGACCGCCTGCTTGCAAGGCAGGTGCTTATACTGAGCTTGTACTGTTGTTTTAATCTGCTGATTCTCTGCTGGGTACAGAACAAAACCCGAACTGGAGGGCGTATTGTGTGAGTTGCTTACCCACTGGGCCACGGGAGTTTGCAACCTACTTCTGAGCCCTGGGTCCCCTGTATCCTCAACTCTGTAACCTTCGATGGGTCCAAGTTGGGATGAAGCCCAGGGTTTCCTTGCTCCCCTTCTCTCCTAGCAAATGTACCCAGCCCTCAAGAGTCAACACAAAATATTTCCCACGGAGACCAATAAGGCTGAGTCCTGCGTTCTAAGCCTGCCCTTCACCCGTGGTTCTTACAGCCCAAACCAGCATCCCGAAATCCCCTCTCTCCTCCGCCACCACGGTGCCCAGCCAGCTCAAACTGCTGGAGAGCACTGTTCACGCGTTTGTCTCGTGGCCTGAAGAGAACAAACTCAGAAACTGTTTTTTTCTCTCCATGTTGGTCACGCATCTTGTAAACCTTCTCAGGATCTGATTTTCCTAGAAAGTCAGTCACGGTTCCAACCTCTCAGGCCTTAGAAATGCGCTACTATGTCATTTTATAAACACCATCAACAAACTGGCCCTACCACAAGACTTAATGATTTTTGGAACAGCTGGGGTTCTTCCTCAGTAAAACACTGACCCTTGCTTCCTGTAATGGACTCTTTTCCCTGACTCAGCAGCTGTGAGCTTCTACTTCATTGCTTGGTGTTGACTTCGGATTTAATTTCTCGGGCTCCTCCCTGAAGTAAGTCCTCATGAAGGCCGCTCAGCTTATGTGGCTGCGCGTGTTATTTTCTCCTTAGATTATGAACTAAATGCTTTTAAGCTGCATGCTCTCCTCTTGTTTCTTTTTAAGTCCTGAAGACTTTCGATATTATCAGTCTGTCAGTACTTTCATGTTTTCTGAGTGTTTTTGAATTAAATTTGATTGGAATTGAAGTAAATTTGGTAAAAATTTGGATAGTTGCAACCCATAACACTTTTTATGTGCCTCCATAGTTAAATCTTCTTTAGTGTGGCTACTTTTAAATGTAGAATATTTTAAAGACTGTACCAAAGCTAACAAAAGCTGACAGATGAATCATTCACTAACAAATAGATGATGCAATGTGGTACAGACACATGGTAGAATATTATTTAGCTATGAAAAGAAATGGGGTACTGATATATGTTTTGTCCAAATTTTTTATTTTATGAACAAACAAATTTCATAGCAATAGTTAACAGCGTGTATAATTATTTCAGATAATGATACTCAGAGCATGAGACATAGACAAAAAAGGATTCTCTCTTGCACAGAAAAAATAGATAATACAGAAATGAACTTAGGAGCTGTCACATAACGCCATAATATAGCATTATTTATTCCCTTTATAGAAAATGCTCAAAATAGGCAAATATGAGCCACAGGAAAGTGGATTAATGATTGCCTAGGCTGGAAGGGTGGAGATCAGTGAGGACCGACTGATAGTGGGTTTATCTGTGGAGTGATTAAAACGGTCCAGGGGTAGGTGTGGAGTTGTTCGCTAGGTCTGTGAACGTGGTGCATCCTACAAAATGAAGCCCTGGCGATGTGTGAATTTATCAAAAGTCTTCTCCACTAGTGGAGCCTCAGGGGTCTCTGGGCTCAGCTGGCAGCTGGGGGAGGAAAAAAGAAGTTATTGTATTGTATTGTCCTGCATTCTCCGCGTGGGAATACCCGGGTCATTCACGTCCCAGGCCCACTGGGTGCGTGGCACATGCAGTTCCAGGAGACTCCTGGGGATGGAAAGCAGTTGTGTGACCAGGAGTCAGAGCTTTGGGTGCCCAAAGGCCAGCCAGGCCTGCTGTGGCGTCCCCGCTTCCCAGGCCTCTTTATTCTCCCCATGCCTGACCCCCTGGCGGGCCAGTATCATGGCCCTGGGTTAGGTGCTCACCACGGTCACTCACAGGGCGCATGCGGTGTACCAGACAGGTTAGGTTCCTGGTCCTCAGCAGGACGAGTGCACATGGGGCACATGGGATTCCCAGCTGGCTCCTTCCCGCCCTAGGCCAGGGCCTTTCCGTCAGATGGCACTGTCCCCAGCAGGTCTGTCCTTCCTACCTCCTCCCCTTAGAAGACCCACTGGCTCCTTGCTGCTTAAGGCTGTGTTTTCGTATGAGTGTAGATTACTTTTGCCTGCACTAAAATAATCGAAATTAAGACACCACAGAGCATATGGTGTGTGTGTGTGTACATGTGTGTGTTTCATCACCAGTCCTTGTTCCAAAAATTTACTTATAGATTGTATCTTTTTTATCTTTCCATGTGTGAAGATGCTATTTCCTTTCATGAAGCCATGGTACTGGTGGATTGTTTTTAAGTGACCTTCGATTCTGAAACAGACTTACCCTTAGGGTTTGTCCGCATGTGGGCAGGTGTGTGCTTTGATGGCCACAGAGCTTTGTAAGGTGTCCCCTTGAGGGAAGGGTTCAGAGTTGCCACTCACAGAACATTTGGAAACCACGTCTCTCTCATGGCCTCATCCCGTGGTCTACATGTTGGCCACCTTAGAAGGTTCCTGCCCATGCGTGGCCCGTGGAGATCAGAGCGAAGGGTCCCTAGGAGTTCAGGAGGTGCAGCTAAGAAGGTGGGGGTGGAGGGTCCCAGCCTGACTGTGGTCCATAAGGTGCCTTTTCAAAGCCCCATTGCCCTCAGGCAGCTTTCTCACGCTTGTGTTTACTGGATTTACACCCAGAGTCAACCTGGGTCTTTTAGCTACTTTTACACGTACCCTAAAATCTCATGTGGCTCTGCCATTTACCTTCAGGTGTACCCCCCCCCCATCCTTTTTATTTGCTGTGGTTTTATAAATGAGCCCCCTAAAACTGCCAAAAATCTCGAAATGGGAACTCAGTACTCAAAGCACACAGTTAAACCCAGTAAGCATCCAGCCTGTCACCTGCACAGGTATGGGTGTCCCATGCCAACCTGCTAGGACTCAGGGTCCATTGGTAGGAGAATGAGAGAGTGGCCGCTCCTATTTTAGCACCTCTTTATTTCTATTCCATGCGCTCTAAATGATTAATTCTGGGGAATGGATGCTTCACCGCACCGTCATACCGAGGGCTTGATTTTCTGTCCATACCTGGAAGCTGACAGACTTCAAAGTAAATCAAGTAGGCATATACGTTTTAGAGCTTAAACTGAAAGAAACTGTGATTTAAGTATCCTGGGAAGACAAGGAGAGACCCAGGCTGCCTTCATCACCCAGGACTTGGCGTGCGCCTCAGCAGGTGCTGGTGTCAGCAGCAGTTCGGTCTTTGGGGAGGGCGCAATGGCTGCTCCTGCCCGAGATTGCTGCTCGCACGAGCACCAGGCCTGGGGCTGGGAGGAAGCTGCAGAGGGCTGGGAGGGCTGGTATTTATTTATCACAACAGGAGGACAGAAAATAGGGACTCACACCACCAGCATGGAGATGGCACTCCGTGAGTGAGTCCTGCACAGGGAAGTTCTTGTCCTGACCAGAACCATTTTCTCCCTGACGAGATGCTGGAACATACACAGGATCACAGGAGATGAGCAAGGAAGGGGAAACCTTTCTCTGTTGTATGAACTGAAATCATCGTCACAAAGGCACATCTGGTGACTGAATTGAGGTGATGAGTCCATTCTAATGTGGGGTCCAGAACATGCGCTGCCATGCTCAGCCACCTGGTCCAGGGTCCAGTTCTGCTGTACCCAAGCCTTAGGACATCGTTAAATTGTGCACCTTTGCAAGGGGCAGAGTCTCATCTGTCACATGGGATCGGTAGTATAGGGTTGTGGTAAGGACTGAAAATTGACCAGTGTCCGTGGCAAGCACTTGTAGAATCAGTGGCCATTTTTCTTGCTCCGCTGACTGGTAACACCTACCCCGAGATCTCCTGAGCCAGTCTTTACATCTTAACCATTTTATTCCAAAAAAATCCAGCCCTTCAAATTTTTCAAAACCATTTTCAGTTTTTTTTCTTCTCCTTCTCTAATCCTTCCTCTCTAAGTCGGTGAGAATGGGGAGTGGCCAAAGGCCCAGCCATCCCTAAAGGACCGTGCCTTCAGACCAGCCATGCGTCACCCGAACTTTCCCATCTGGGGACCGTTGGGCAGCAATTGCGAACTGGACAGGGAGAGGTGTGGTCCTTTCCCCTCCCACCTGCTCCTCAGGGTGCAGCCCAGCTGCGTCCTGCCTGGTGTTCGGACTGCAGCTGTTGCTGTGAGTTTCTGATGATGCTGTTGGTGCTGTGGTCTTGGAAGAGCAGCGGCCAGAGGGTCAGGACATGCCCAGGTATCTTGAACACCTGCCCACCTGTTTTATCCTGGCGGGGTAGTTTTTCCCCAGGTAAAAATTTATGTTGCTCCTGAGACCACCTGCTCCTAGCTCTGCTCATTCAATGTTTTGCTGATTCTCCAAGGTCCACCTCAAACAGCCATCCCCACACGGTTCTCCTGGCCTCCCCCATGCTCCATCTCCATCTTGACACACAGCATCAGCTAATGGCAGAGATCTGCTTATGGAAATCTCCTGATGAATCTGGTGACACAGCCCAGGTCAGCCCAGGGAAAGGACCCCTAGCAGTATGGTGGCTCATAGACTGATCCTGAACAATTCTTTCTAATCTAATTCTTGTTTTCTTCTAATTCCTGTTTCACGATTTGATAATCATTCTCTGGCTTTCATCCAGCATAACCCCGATGCTTAATTAACTCATTAATGTCACCCCTCCTGGCTTCTGATTGTCACCACAGCAGGTGCGGGTCATGTGCAAGCTGAGGACACGGGGGAGAGACGTCACAGGCTATTCTGGCTGGTGGGTGTTACCTTCATCCTCTGTGTTGTAGTGACAAGCACGTTTATCCCGCGTGTCTCCCCTCACCATAAACGCAGGCACTTGGGTTTTTATGTAAGATGATGCTTTGGCCAATGGAAGGTGCTCCAGTGATTAATAATGTGAACCCGATGCACTGATTTTCTTAGCATCTGGAACAGCGACCCCAGTGCGGTCCTCCTGTGTTGTGCTGCGTACCCGGAGAGGAAAGGAGGACAGAAAGCACACAAGGACGGCAGCTCGGTCCTGGCTTCGCTTTGCAATTTTCCTTTCTTTCCCTCTTTTGCACTCTCCCTCTATGAAGTCAGCATTCAAAACCAGGTGGTCAATTTTAGCTTCAGAATTGGTTTCAATGAATTATTTCCCTCTTACGACCTACACTTACCAAATTTCACGTAGTCATTTTTAATTTTTTTAAGAAGTCACCTCTTGAAGCAATATGTGTAGTTTACTTTTTTTTTTTTTTTTTTTTTTTTTTTTTTTTTTTTTTGAGACAGGGTCTACTGTGCAGTTCAGGCTAGCTCAGTTTGTAGCCTAGGCTGTCTCAAACTTACAATGATCCTCCTGCCTCAGCCTCCCAAGTCCTAGGATTACAAGGGTGAGCCACCACGCCCAGCTTGTATTTTATTCTTTCTGTGATCAGATGTAGAATCCCATTGTTTCCTAGTACCATGCATTACTGGGAGTAAAGACACCCAAAGGGAACTCTGGATGCTGAGCCCTGCTTTGGAGTTTCTGAGTCGGGACATCTGACACAGGTCGGGCACTGAGAATGTGTTTCTTTTAAAAGCTTCTTAACTGGAACTGATGAGCCACTGCTGTGGAAACCACCAGGCTGAAAAGAGTAAGTCCTTCCCAGTAGGAGCCCTTAAGCTGTTCAGGGAGATCAAGCCCCAGAACAACAGCGCAGGAGCTCTAATTACACTAGGAGAGACCTTGCTTGTGTAAAGTGGTCACTATGTGTGAAGCTTCTCACCCTGGGCCCTCAGTGACTCCCTGTCTGCTGCTAATGCAGTTGGTCGTATGCTTATTTTCTCACACTAGCATGGAAGCAGACACTGATCCCATGCCAGGAAACCTGAAGTCCTGGCCTGCCCTGACCCCCACTGTCAACCCAGCATGTTTTGTGCCCTGGACTGCACCAGGGATTATCTGGCCTGAGGTGTTTGTTGATGGTAAAATGAGTACCTACAAAAGTGAGCAGAGCGAACGGCAGACGCAGGTGCCCATAAAATGAAACCTGGGTGCAAAGATGCATCTATAATTATGCAGCTGTTTTCCAGTCCCCGGGATGAAAGAAACTCAGCAGGACTTTTCCTCTCTCTCTGCAAGTACGCCAGGGAGTGTGGGTTCACGGCCACTCTTTGGGGGTTTGATTATAACTATGTACACCACCGAGAGGCTGACCATGTTTTGCGGTGCAATACTTTATACTTATTTTCCTTTAAGGAGCTGAAGTGATGAGAAGAGACTGCTCCTCCCACACGCCAGTCCCCACTGAGCTGTCCCCAAGGTGCCCGTCCCCAGCCTTGCCCTTTATGAGTGTCCACAGCTCACCCCTCGGTGTACAGTAAGACAGGAAGTCTCATGGTCAGGGGTTTCTGTGTGGTCCTGTAGACAACAGACAAGGACATCGAGGGGCATAGAAACACAGGTCTGTGCAACTGTGGCAGAGGGCAGAACGCGTGTGCGGAGGCTTTCAGGGACGTGCACCTGGCGAGGCACCTACGGAAGAAAGGCCAGCTGATTAGCGAGCAGTGGAGGCTCTTCACGGTCCTGCAGCCCTCCCCGTCCTGTGCTGTCTGTTCCGGTTACAACGGGATTCTCGTAGCATTCTCACTGTTTTACCTGCCCCTGCCTTGGCTCCCGGTGCCGGCTCTGATGGAAATCATCATCATTGTCCCTGGACGGCCTGTATGACACCTACTGGAGACTTCGTACAAGTAGTGTTGGCGCCAACAAAAGTGTTCTTGGCAACGCACCACCAGATACAACTGGCCGCTTCCTCCTCTTCCCTGTTCTAGTGGATTCAGACTCTGCTCATCCAGCGGCTCTCACCCGTGATTTCTGAAGTTGCTCTGAACTGTTCCTTTCTCCTGTTGGCAATGATCCTCCTGCCTCAGCCTCCCGAGTGCTGGGATTACAAGCATGCACTACCCGCCAAATGAAGCAACTACACTTTTACCTCTAGTGTCAGGATACCCGTGTCCCAAACACAGCCTCTCTTCTCCAGGTCCCAAGCTTTCGCTCTCCTAAATGATCGCTTTCCCTCCACCGGCTTATTACAATAGCTCTCTAATTCTTTCCTGGTTCCAACATGGCCTCACCCCAATGGATTATCCATGGACAGAGGGCAGCCAAATTTGCTCTTGGCTTATTTAATCTTCACCACTGCAGAAGACCGGAGACTTATCCAATGTCACATCAACAAATGGAGACGTGAGATATTAACTGAACTTGTTCCGCAAAGTGTCAGGTGCCCGAGTCCCCTCTGTCCCAGGAGCTCCCAGGGATGCGCTTTCTCATCCCGCATGCGTGGAGCTGTCCCAGACTGATCTGAGCCTGCAATGGAGATCCAGTGTCCTCGGAAAGCTGTGCACGCAGCTCTGCTGGCCACTTAGTGAAAGCAAAGCGAGGTAGTGATGGGCGTCAAGAAAGTTAGGCAAAGAGGCTGAGGAGGAAGGAGAGAGAAGGGGAAAGGAGGACAGAGCTGCAGCTCCAGCGGACGCGGAGATCCAGCTTTGCTCCTTCACCCTGCCTGTGTAGGGCAGCAGGGTCCGCGTCCAGGCCTCGACAAGTCTTTCCAGCGCTTTTCCCACTCCCCAGCCCTTAGAGCTGGCAGAAGAGGTCATCGGTGACCAGTAAATGGGGAAGCAGGGCAGCCCCCGTGACTCTGAAAGAGCTTATAAATTCCGGATGAGAAAAGTAAACCCGACCAATAAGGGGTGGATAATAGTAAACATCACTTGACCTGCGGGGCTGTCTCCATCAGGGAGTGGATTTTCCCCCAAGTGTGTTTCTCAGGGGAAAGGCGGGGGCCCTTGGTGCGTGAGGCTAGCGGGTGGTCTTGGGCTGTCCACATCTCAGCCAGGACGCTTCCCACAGCACAGGTCAGGCCTGGGCTGCTGAGCTAAATGGGGAGCATTGTTCTCTTGGATGATGGAGGAAAGCATTCAGCTCTAAGATTTTTATTAAGTGAAGAGAAAGCATGCTTCACGGGCCTCTGGTGATTTTTTTTTTTTTTTTTTTTTTTTTTTTTTGTAAAAGGCTTTGCAAATTAAGGTCAATAGAAGAGGAATTAACTCTTTACAGCCAAAGATATAGAAAGGAGTTATGAGTCACTCGTGCATGAATTAAAGTGAAGAAATAATCCACCTTGAATAAGCTAGTGTTAATAAAAGTTGGCCACAAAATCTCCTTCTCAAATCCTTGTATGGCTGTTAACTTTAGCAGAGTGGCCAGCAGGTATGGCATGCTAGGAAAAAACAATATAAACTACAGGAACACGTTGCTATAAAGCAAAGCTAATTTATGATTAGCGTAAAAATATAAACTCCAGAGTAATTTCAGTTCACAGATATTTACAAAATTCTGTACTATATCAAGTGTTTGATATCAGTTGACTGAATTATCTGTATTATAACTGGCTCTTTAGACCGCCTGAGAAGTGTGTAGTAAATCTGGACCTATGAACAGCTCCAGACAGGTCCTTCCTAAGGAAAAACCAAGAGCAAAACAACGGCGAACCAAATCCCAGCTACCAAGGCATGCCAGAGCAGCTGAGCAGCTCCGGGGAGCCTAGAGATGGGCTGGTGTGAGCAGCGGCCCAGATGGCAGCGCTTTCGCTGATAGTGACACAGTCGGGACCGTCCAGTGTGACTCGTGTCCACTTGCACCTGGATCCTCCCAGGCGTTTCCTGTAAATCCAGGTCAGCCCCCCGTCTGCTGCCTCCTGGTCAGTGAACCCCAGGAACCCCCCTGCTCTCGGTTTCTGGGTGTGTGCCTGTGCACCCTCAATTTGGCCGAGCAGTGGGGATTAATTACTCACTTAAAAGCTGTGTTTTACCTTTGTAGAAACTGATGTTCTTGGTTTTTTATTTTCACGAATAAAAGCCCAAGTTATTGAGTTCCTGATTCAATACATTTCAGTGTAATTCTCTGGCCCCAAATACCACATCATTCAGCAAACTAGAAAGAAAAATCCTCCGCTACCTCGGTTGTGTCCCTTCGGTCAGAGTCTCCTGTTCCCCATCTCCCCATCTCTGCTGTGTGAAGCCTGAGCATTTCATTCCTCTGAACTTACAGACAGTAGTCAGCTCATGGGAGGAACTTGATCATGGCTCTGTCACGTTACTTTATCTCTGGTTAACAAAGAGATATTATTTAACTCGTTCCGGGAATTTTTTTGCTAAAGAGAAGTCCAGCCCAGAAAGGGCACCAAGTGACCTCAAGAAATATGTTTGAGATCACTTAATAAGTAGACTGTCTAGAGTCCTGGGTTTTGGTGGCTTGTCTTTGTTTTTCTTGTTTGTCTTTCACGTAGTACCAAAGGCTTGTCAGTACTGATATTTTGGCACAGGCTTTCAATCAGACTATAAACATCTTTTATTTATGAATTGGAGCCCAATCATTTTCCTGTCTCCAATAACCTAATACTGAAAAAAGATGAGTTAAGGTGAATGTAATTTCCCCCAGCCATTAGAGATAACACCTGCCTAGAAGCTACTCTGGATTGTGCAACATCTTCACAAATCAATATAGGCTCCTTAAAGAGAAGCAAATATCTAAATATTTAAGTTAAAACAGACTTTAAAATTACGTGTCCAGCTCCTAGGGGTATACTTACCTCTTCAGTCACCCTTGTCAACACTCTGCAGCCCCTCTTCCTCACCCAGGCCCTGTTAAAATCCTGCTAGCTCCAGAAAGCTCGGTAACACCATGGACAAACCAATCTGTTTAGACAGCTGGAGGTGTCGGTGGGGCTGTATCCTACGCGTCAGAGCCACTCGCGTCTATGCAGTGCTGTGGGACTTCTTTCCCTGGGTTATCTTCAGAGAGTTCTGCATTGGTGCACACCTAGCAGTGTCTGAAACGTGACAGCATTGTTCCACAAGCTGCAGTGATAAGTGTGATCTACAGAAAGCAGCACTAGCACGGGTGTGCAGATCACGCCTGCAGCTGGATCCTGTGCCCATGAATGTTACTCAGCACAGGTGCCAGCCGACGGGGGAGCCTTTCCTCGGGCTAGGTGCTCTCCTGACACCAACACCAGCTGCCCTGAGTTGGCCGCACTTTGCGCATTTCCCCAGTGTTCCACGTAGATTGATGGCCATGGTCACTGCCGCAGCCCCCAACATGAACAAGCGTGGTAAATTCTTGCTCTTTCCCGTGCAGTGAGCTCAAGTCACACCTCCGCTTGACAGCCTCCCTTTAATTATGTTCCAGTTGCTCCTGTGTTTTCTTTTATTGCCCCAATCATCTGTGCCCTTTAGCCACTGATTGGTACTCTGTGCTTTGCGCCTGGTCACAGGATGATTTACGTCTTGCTTGGAGACCTTTCCCTGTCAGCCATTCTCCACACACCTTTGCCTGTAGTGCAGTCTTGGCCTGAGTTTGCTTGCTTTGTTCTGTCTTACTGCTCTTGACTGTCTGCAATAATTTTACATTTATTTTGAATTGAACTCTGCTTCTCTGGGACTTTGATTCGTTGTTTTTATTACCTGCCTTTGGTGCAGCATCTTCCAGGTTTTCTCTTGTGGAGGCTGAGACTTTGTGGTGTTGCGTAGGAGGAGTGTGGGTGTGAGGTTATATTAGCGTGGGTATGCAGCTTTAAAAAGCAGGCAACTCACTGTGCCCTCCTCCATGGGCAGTGCTATTTCCAAGAAAATAAAGAGCTTTCAGGTTTTATGGTGGGTAACTAATGAATACCAAGGTTCATGCCCATACAAAAGTGTGCATGAGAGAAAATCGGAATCTAATGATGTCCCTAAGAGCTTTGCTAAAGCAACCTGCTGCCTTCCTGTCCAGTTCTATTTGAGAGATGAGTGTGAAAGTCTCCAAATATAATTTTGGGTTCATATTGTTCTTTTAAACCCATCTTTGTTGATTTACACATTTTGCAGCCTTGTGGTTTGATGTTTGCACATTTAAGATTGCTAATGCCCCTTTTTATCACGATATAGTTTTGTTCTATATCTCTAGTAATTTTCCTATCCTGATACCTACCTTATCCAATACTAATATAGTTATTCCTGCTTTGATTAATGTTTGCATAATACATGTTTTTCTTATTTTTTTAATTTTGAAACTATGTCATATTTGAAGTGAGTTTCTTGTAGACAGCATATACATGGGTCATATTTTTAATCTTGTTGATCAATCTCTGTCTTTCAGTTGAAATATTTAGGCCTTTTATGTTTAATGAAGCCATTGACATGTTATGGCTTACATATGCCATTTTTCAATTATTTTTATTTTCTACTTCTCTGTTTCCTTTTTCCTACTGTCTTGCATGCTACTATTTGAATTTTTTATTCTATAATTTTAAGTGTATCTCTCTGTGTAGTATTTCTAGTGGTTGATAGAGACATTACATTTTACAAACACAGCTCATCACAGTGTATTGTGTCATCATTTGCCTTTTTAAGTACAAAAATTTTACTTCTATTTATGTCCTTTTACCTTCTCTGACTTATATTATTGTCTTTAATATTTCTATTATATGATTTAGAATCACATCAAACTGTTATAATACTTGCTTCAATCATCAAAGATAATTTATCAAGTTAAGAGAAGATGGGACACTATTATGTTTACTCACATTTTTTGTTGCTTTCCATTTTCTCCCCTCTCCCAATACTCCATGTTTCTTTAGCCTACCCTGCCCTTCTAGTCAGATAACTTTAAGGCAACTTTTAGAGTAATCTGGTGGTGATAAATTACCTTCCCTTCTCCTGGCATCTGCTCCTCAGGGTCTGTCTTGATTTTCCTTTATTCTGAAGCCATTTTCCCTGAGGGCTAGAGTCTGGGTGGATGGAGGTTTTCTGTTGTCGGGTCCCTGGCTTTGGCACTTAACTATATCAGGCCATTGTCCCCTGGCCTCTGTGGCATCTGATGAGAAAGGCACTGTCATGGGAGTAAGGTGCCACATTTTCTGGGCACTTTGAAGAATCTATTTCTTTTACTTAGTTTTCAGAAATTCAGTTGTGATGTGCATGGTGGTCTTTGGACCTGCCCTCTTGGGATGCTGCTTGGCTTCTTGAGTTTGCAGGCTTCTGTCCCTTGTCCTCTGTCGTATTTGGAAAAATGTAAGCTCTGTTCCAGGCATGTCACCTTTCTCCTCTTCTTTTGGGACTCCTGTGATACAAATGGACGCAATTTTGCTATAGTTCTAGTCTTTAAGGCTCTATTCATTTTTCCCCCTCAGTCTATTTTCATTTTTCAGATTTGGTCACTTTTATGGTTCTGGTTTTTAGTTCACTGATTCTTTCCTGCTGTTGAGCAGGAAAAAAATTTTAAATTATTTCATTTATTGTATTTTTTAGGTGGAATAAATCAAATCCCTAACCCAGTCTCTGCCTTGCCTGTATTGCTTTCTTTGGGTCTCTTGAATTGTTGGAAATTTCTCTCCATGACACATTAAAACTCGGCTCCCTACTTCACCCAAAAAGATAGATTGCTGCAGTACCTGGATTTATGTGGACACCACAGTACATTCTAATTCCCACTAATTTTACCTTAATGAATTCCAGCAAGTCAGCCTCCTGCTAATGAGACAATCACGCTGAACAATTAATTAGCCACATTACCTCCACTTTAAAAAGTCCTCCTTTCTTCTTCATTTCTCAGTTAATAATCTGCAAAAAGATGGAGACCAGGGAGGGAAAGAGCATATGACCCAGCAGTGTGTATCCCGCCATCTTTTTCCAGTTAAGGAATCTGCTGTATTTAACCTTTATATAGAAGAATCTGCCAAAGTAGCTGTCATTTTCTATTCATTATTTAGATCCTCTTTGTATTAACTTCAATTAATAAACTTCTGAAAGGGTTGCATTTTGTCCTTTGATTAGGGAAGCTGCTGGGAGATCATCTTTTATTATTACCAGCTCAAGAAAATTGAATCCTCGCACATGGGTTTGTCCCATGTAAGTGTTAGAATACGGTTGTAAAATGCTATGTAAGTACTGAAGCCCGCTGCTGAGGGTGCTCTGGTCTCCAGGAAAGTACGTGCTCTCCTGCACCATCAGCATATCCACCTGCAAACTGTGACCGTATCTGAGCCTCGCCTGCTCCCGGAGCAGCCAGAGGACAGGGGAGCAATGGTGTTTCAGTGCCCAGTGAAAGAGAGGTTTGCTAATGTACAGGAGTTTTCAATATTTGAAGCCAACTTCTCAAAGGCAGTGATGTATTTGGTCTAATATTATGTGGAAATTTAATTTTTACAACAAAATTAGAATAAGAATTAACCAAACAAGGTTGATTTTTTTTTTTTTTATCATTTCTACGTCATCCTTCTGAATTTACCATTTCACTCTAAATCCGCAACCTGGGAAACTCCAAGCACAGTTACCGGTGCAGTTGACCTCTCAGGGGACCAGCTTTTCATCGTTTGTTTTTCCCTTCTGATTTCACCTTTGGTTTGTGTCTGTTAGCAGTAGATTCTCAACTGGAGAGTGTCGTAAAGGGAGCCAAAATTTTATTGTTATTCAAAATCCCGTATGTAGGGGCTGGAGATTTAGCTCAGTAGCATAAGCACCTGCCTTGCAAGCAGGCAGTCGTGAGTTCAATCCCCGGTACCGATAAAAAAAAAAGATCAAAATCCCGTATGTTGTCAAAGAAGAACGCGCTGCCTCCTTGCTTCCAGAAGCTTAAGAACAAAGTGTAGTAGAAATTTAATTTTTTTAAAAAATCTTTCAAATGAAAGAAACAAGCAGAATTCCCACCTTGTTTTCCACACAGGTTTTAATCAGTATTAGATGACAGCTCCCATTCTGTTTTCTTTACTTAGATTCCCATACCCACCTGAAAAGTGTTTTTAAGCAAGGTTTAAGATAAAAAAAAAAGCAAACAGTTCAGGGGTCTTTCATGACTGGAAAGAAATCGAATGAATTCATATAACGCTTGCTGAAGAGGCCTATTTCAGATGTTGTTTTCTTAAATGGTTTGGACACAAATATTTCCTATGTCCTTAACCCCAAGGTCTCCTTAGCTTCTTACAAACAAGCAAAACAAATTTCCTAAACGCTGAACAGAAGGGCAAGATTCTTTAAGGAAAATTTAAACTTTTGGAGCTTTGTGGGGCGTAAACTCTGCAAAGCCAGGCTTTACCCCGAGACATCACCCAGCTGCTTACAGTGAAACCCAAGCACAGTGGCCAATGCACTCCTAAAGCCCTGACTCTTTGCGTCTCATGGGCCCAACCCTGAACACACAACAGACAGTGATTTTCAACAGCCTATTACTAAAACATTAACCACAAGGAAAGCATTCAGTAGTGGGTCATCTTCATTATGTTGTGGAAATGTCTCACTCTTTAAACCTTTCGTGGCCACAGAATTTCCATTTCTAAACATCACGTCCTTCTCAATGCATTGGGGCTGATTAAATCTCACTACTTCTATAAAACTTTTGTCCAGCGTTCGATAAAGTTTCCACTGCATTTGTGGACAGTGACGTGCAGTTGCCACCTGGTGACAGATGCCACACATCGCGTAGTGCTGCCTGCTTCTTAAGATTTTAAATTCCATGGGGACAGGGTTCGAGCAAGACCTCAAGGCGCTCCAAGTACAGCCGCTGCCACATCTAATCCAAAGCAAAAATGATGCTATTCATCCTAATAAGCATAAGAGAGCCTAACAAGTTTCAAATTTTCTATACTTGTTTTTTAAAAACATTCTTTAAAACTCTTTCCCAGTTGTTGGAACCCCAGTCAGATGTATAGATGGATGGCCTACTGGATAATATTGATCTATTTGAAGATTAAACACAAATATTGTGTTCCTTGCTGTGGGCATCTGCCTACATCTGTCTGTCTGATTAATGGAGCCCTGCAGTAAATCTATAAAACCAAGGCTACAATAGGAAATAATTTTCATCAGAATTATTAGTTTTATGGTGTGTTATATCAGACTTTCTTTAGATGAAGGACATATTCTATTTCTGGATGAAAGCGATCCACTTGTCCTCATTTTTAAACAGTCCCCAGTAAAACCCCATTCAGCACTGCTGCTATCTTAGTGGGAGGTGAAAATTTTGTTCATTATTTTACAGACAGTGGAAGCATATTTAGATCCTGCACCAGTAGTCAGTCTGGAATTCTGTGTGTTCAGGGCTTTTGCTCTGAAGCTGAGTGCTGGCCACACTGACTCAGGAGGGAAAGAGATCTTTCCCCTTTCCCTGTAGCTCAGAGTTTCTCCTCGCTTCCAGGGTTTGGTACCAAAGTCCCGAGCATCTTACCAAGCTTTTTCTTTTTCACAAGAAACCCTGATCTAACTGTTAATAAAATCTCCTCAATAACCAGACCTTGGTTAAGCTAACAATCTGATTCTTAAACTAAGTGTAAACTGGTCAGAATGATCTCTGCTTTCCTTTTTGATTAAGTCTGTTCTTTGGCAATTCTGCCACTTTTTTCTAGAGATTTTATACTTTGCAGCTGTGTTTACTTCACAGCAGAATTGAGCAGAAAGGACAGAGACTTCTCCCAAAGCCCGAAGCCTCCCCCCACACCTGCCCTGTCATCAACATCTTAAATGAGAAGAGAACCTCATTACTATGGGTAAAATAGGATGTGTTATTAACTCCGGAGTTCATGCTTTTCACTAGGATTCACTTTGGTGTTCCACATTCTGCGGGTTTTGACAAATGTGTATGACCGTTATTCACAATATAGAATTACACAGAGGCGTTTTACGAACCTAAAGATCTGTACTCCACATGTCTGTGCCTCCCTGGTCCCTCACCCTGACAGTGAGGATCTCTGTGCTGCTGTAATCATGCAATAGGTAGCCCTTTCAGATTACCTTATTCTACTTTGTAACATGCACTTGAGTTTCTTCTGTATCTTCTTGGCATGATAGCTCATTTCTCTTTAGCACTGAATAATATTCCATTGTCTGGATGTACCAAAGTTTACTTATCCATTTGCCTACTGAGGGGCCTCGTGTTTCCTTCCAAGTTTTGGCAGGTTCTACAAGCACTGCTGTTCGCTTCCCTCTCATTACTACTGGATGAGAAACAGGGGAAAGGGCAGAGGGAGTCCTGATTACTTCATACAACTGCATGTGAATCTGCAAAGGATTTTTAAGACCTCTCATGAGTACTGTGAGACTCACAACTGTATCTCACAGCAAGTGTCAAATACAGGGACTGTTCCTTCACAGTACTAAGAGAGAGAGGGCCTTCTTAACCTGGCTATTTTCTTAAAGCATCCTGATGTGTCCATGCTGGAGATTGGCCCCAGAGACTTATTTCCTCCCTCATCTGACCGTAGCCACCTGTATGAACGTAGAAAACTGCTTTGCCCACATTCCGCCAGCCCAAACGCCTTGTTTAAAAATTGAAGAAATGTTGGTTTAGTGTTATTGGCTTTGTTTCCTACGTTTGCTATAAAATCGTAAACTAAGTAAAGAGTGAGACCTGATGGTTTTCCTCTTGAAATCAAGGAAGAGGAGAGTGTTATGGGGTTCGGCCAGAGATGACAAAAACGGGGCAAGCCTGCTACCGATCAGCCCCAGCCCTGCTTCTCCCACAGATGGTAGGGGCTCAGCACAGCACTTAGCCTCTCTGAACCCCTGGGTGTCCCCTCGGAATCCTTCTTAGAGTAAGTAGGCTGCGGGGAGCTGTACATTGCCATCGATGAAGAGAGGAAGCCCTGAATCAGCTCTGGCAGGCTGGCCTCCTCCCCAGCAGATGGGGTTTGTACTATACGCTATCTCCATCCATGCCAAATAAAAAGAATTCTATGCATTCACATTATGTCTCTTCCTCCAGCCTCACCTCATCGAAGCATGAGTCATATGCTTGCCGACATGCTTTTGTCTTTCATAAACATAGTCCCTGATATGAGTGTAGGTTGCATTTGAAATATAACGTTCCTCAAAAAAATAAAAAATAAAAAGCTCATGCCACGTGCAGCTGGCGAGCTGTGAACAGATTTTAAAGCCCTGCGTAAATCAAACAGGCAGCACAGCTGGCCGGGGTGGAGGAAAGCAGGTCCTCTGGGGTAGGTGTGTTCCGAAAGCTGTTTGTCCTTTTTTGCAGTAATTAATCCGAGTGTCAAAGCTGATCAGTATCCATGTGTTGCCAATGGTGAGTATTTTTGGTAACAAAGCTGCCTGTAATCCAGAGAGAAGGGGGAAATGAGTGGTTTGAATTGATTTTCTTTGCATGCGCATTTAGACTAGTAAAGGAAAAGCAGTTAGAGCTGCCCACCCACAGACACATCAGCGGACAGAGCAGCTTCACCTCATTCCGCTCCGTCCTGCAAGGCTGCTGTGTGCCGGCTTTCTCATCTGCTCTCTGCACTCGACAGAGCGCACTTCGGGTGGTCTTTACTGTCAGCTATAGACTGTACCTCTCAGTGAGTTCACATCTTCACAGAGCTGGATTTGGGGTGGCCACTGTGGTGAGAAGCAAGCACACCCCAAAATCATTGTGGAAAAAGAAAGGCGGGAGGCTTATCACACCCATTAGTAAGCAGCCATGGTTATTTACAAATACAGTAAAGTTGTTTTTCTGTTAATTTATGTGTGTGTCATTCCTTAGATGATGCCTAGAAGCTGTCAGAGACCTGAGGGCTCATCCAGGTATTTGGACCTAGCTGTTTAATGAGGTGAACTGTTAGGTATTTTTATTTTATGAAAATGTTACTTAGACCTTAGGGAACTGATGAACCTCAACCCGGAGGTGCGGGGGAAATATACTGCTTCCCGGTTCCTTCCTGTCTTCCAGTGGCATTCCAGAGGGTGGGCGTGATCAGCCTGCCTCTGCTCTCAAAGGGGCTGAGCCCCGTGGGTTTTCCAGTGGTTTGTCCAAGTCTACACCATTGCTAAGCCATGGGGACGTGAGGTGCCTAAAACTTCCCAGCTCATCAGAGGCAGAATTAAAACAAAATCTTTGTGTCCTAAATCTCCTCTTAGGACTTCTTTCTTGGAGCCAAACCTCCCCTCCAAGCCCTCTCTCGTCCTCCTCCTTGCAAGTCTGAATTGGGATGTAAAAAGAGAGATGTCCACGCTACCTATCTTGTTTCGGTCCTGCAGGACGCATGCTGATTCCACGACTGCCCGCCTTGACCTTGAGTATGCGAGGCAAATGCCAAGACATCCCGGGCCGAGGGTCTGTGTCCCAGCTGGAGAAACCTGGGATGGTATTAAAACAGCGTCGGGGCTCCTATAACCAAGGAGCCCCCGAGGTCCACCAGGGCGCCTCTCTCAGGTTTCCTGTCTCTAAGTGGCTGATGCCGCCTTTCCGGGAATTAGACACTTGGGATCTGTTTTCAACCCGGTGAGCTCCAATTTAACACTGAGGAGAGTCAGGATTTTCCCTTCAGCCTCCCTCAGATGATCCTTGATACCATCTTTTAAAACCAGAAGGATAAGAAGATATGAAAACCAAACTCTGACAAATGCCAAAGGACCTTTACAAGATGGGATGCATTGGCCCCTACACATAGGGTACTGGAAGGTACAGACACCCCTCACTCATGGGGTTTTTTCTTCTGTCTTCTTCCTCCTTCTCCTCCTTCTCCTCCTCCTCCTCCCCTTCTTCTTTTCTTTGCTTTTGTTCAGTAACTTTTAACTCTCAGCCTTAGGACCTGTTCATTAGGCAGTCAGATTTGTGCCTCTAGGCTCACGTCAACATGCTGATAGAAGTGTAATTTTAAAAATAACATTTATTACAAAGCTGTGTTACTATAACTCCACATATGGAGCAAAAACGGATCTCTCCGATGCAGTGCTCCTTTGGTCTGAGCAGCTTTCCGGTGTTCAAATATTTATTGAGTGGATATTATCTGTGAATCATTCTGCTTGAAACTGGAGCCCTAAGGAGGAGCAGGCAGAGAAAGGGCCTCTTGTCCACGGGAGTCAGGTGGATGGAAGAGCGTGGTCTGGAAACAGAGGCCACACGGTATCCTGTGGGCCCAATGCGAATGGCTGAGAAGCCAGGGACCATGGGTGATGCCAGCAGAGGCCCAGGCAGAGCCAGCACATGGGCTGGGCCGTGACGGGCATTGGTCTCACAGGCTGTGCATGCAAAGAGATTTTAAAGGGAAAAAGAAAGGGACTGATATAGGGCAGGAGCGTGATTTAATCAAATGTGCAAATTTACACCCAAAACATTGGAGAATGACTCGGAGAGGTACAGGACCAAGGAAGGAAGACTTCCCAGATCCGACTTCCCCTCTGGGCATGATCCTGAGTGTCACCTCCACTTCGGAGAACAGAGATATGGACTGGATTGATACCAGGGCTTTTCTGGAAATGGTGGGTCCGAGTAAATCTGCCTGCACAATTTAAGTGTTATGAACAGTAACTTTTACAGAGCACTGTGGCTCAGCCACCCAATGGGAACAGGCCTGGGTCCCCATCCCCTCGCAGATGCCTGACCCAGGCACCAGCGCCTGGCCACTTCTGCACGTCCACTTTTCTTTCCAGTGTGCTTTTTTTCACTCCTGTAACTTCTGTTTCTCTCGTCTGAAAAGGCCAGCAATGACCATATTTCATAGAGGGTGAGAATCCCCTGATGATATTTAACCTCACCTCGGCTAATCTGTGAATAATTACTGAGACTATTATGGACATTATAATCTAATTAAGGTTCTTGGTGACAGTTCCCCCTTATGCTTCTTCCTAGAGGCTCTGAGATGTTAGGAAGCCCAGTGGCCATTGCTGCCTCACGTCGTCCTCCTGCGATGACCTCCTTCACCCAGCTGGGAGGCATGGCCAGTCTCCCCCACGGCTCTTCCTCCCGCATGTCCCTTCCCAATATGACCGCTTCTGAGGCTTGGTCTGTCCCTGCCTCTCCTCCCAGGAGGCCGCAGAGCTCAGCCATAAAGAAGGATAAACTTGAGTCACTGGTGAGAAGCTGGGTGCACCTGACACCACAGCGATATGGGAGGTAAATCAGACACGAGCTTCAGTACCGCTTGGCTTCTCCTGTGCCAGAAACCCAAAGTGTAAATAAATTAAAGAGCCAAGTAAAAGATAGACAGTGGGAATTGGGGAGCAAGATCTTTTACAGAAGGGGAGAGATCAAGAGAGGGAAGGAGGAGGAGGGCAGGAAGGGCAAAGGGAGGGAAACAGAACTGAGCCCTATTCTGTGCACACACCCGCTTCCTGCTATGAGTGTAATCGTGATACACTATAAACGGATAAGAATAAAAATTCTTATAAAAAGAGGCCGGCCATGGAGTGTAGAGGAGAGGGTCCTGCTCTGCCCCTTACTGTAGGAGACTGGGAAATTGACCTCTCTAGGCCTCAGTTTTGCATTTCTTAAATGGGAGTTCCATGGCTCATGGCCCAGGGTTGTTGTAAGGGAGCTCGCTGCAGGGATCAGATTGGCTGTCATCCACCACGACAGCCGAGGCACTGCTGCTTCCTGGTGACCATCCCCATGCCTCAGAGAGATAACCAAATGCCAGCAGGGCCTTCCATTGTTGTGTCCTTCCAGCAACCCAACTTAACATGCACAGGACCTCGACTCTCCTGCCCCACACTTACTCTCTTGCACTGTGTTTTCATAGCACAACAAATGGGCCATTATTAACTCTGGTTACTTAAAATCCATGTCTGTGTTTGCCCTCTGTCTTAGTTACTTTTCTTGCATTGCTGGGACAAAATACTCAAAAGTCCAGATGAAGGAAGGAAGGGTTTATTTAGCTCATAGTTTGTGGAGGTTTCAGTCCATAATCAGGTGGCTCAGAGGCAGGGTGCCGAGGCACTGGGCAACATTTCAAGGTGATAGAAGACAGCAAAAGCAGCCAGAGCAAAAAGGGAAAGGGGAATAAGACTCTTTTCCTCCCTTATATTCTAAACAGGCCACCTACCACCCCTGAGGCAGGTGTAACACTCACAAAGTCTCTGTGCCCTCCTCTTACACAAGCTGAGGATGTTTACAAAGCAAAGATCCTGGCTCCCTGCTGATTTCCTCAGTTAAACTGCCACTGCTCAAGTAGACACAATGTATCCACTTAACTATGTATCCACTATGACTGTGTTTCCTCTTGGTCCAGCCCAATCCCAGCCCTAGTTTCCTTTACTACATTGTATCTCTTCCTCTCTATTCCTCGCCCCTGGCATGCTGCCTCTCACTAAGGTCCCTGGGAAGTCCCTTTGGGGGACTTCTTCAGCCCTCTGTAGTCTCAGAGCACCTTCATTCTGTCCTCCTGGTTTCTGACGTTCTCTAACAAACCAGAACACAGCTGCTGCTGTCTGTCCCTGCGTAAAACCATTCAGTCATTTCTGAGAGAAAGTCTTGTGTCACTAATCAAATGGTATAAAAAAGTCTCAGGACCTTGGCCATCCTGTTAAGCGTTCTATGCATGGTTTTCTTTTTGTTCCAGTTGTTCTGAGGTGCTCTACCCCTCCCTGCCGTCTCCCACCTCCAAGTATTTGTCGGTGCTGCCTCTGTTCATTGTTGGTAGAGCACAGGAAATTTTCTCTCTCCTGCCTGATGCCCCTGGGGTCTCTGTAGTTCACCTAGCTGTGTCTTAAGAGAAAACCGCAAGCCGGAATGAGCTGGATAAAAGCCAGTCGTGCACGTGAGGGTCCAGTGAGCTGTGGCCAAAGACCACTGACGTCAGAGTTGGGGTTCACCGGGTATCTCTGCATGTCCCCTTTTCCTCTCTGCATGCAAACTTTTCCATGAGGGGATTCTAATGAAAGCATAATATAGAAGGTAAAAATCCTAGACCTGGAGTCAGACACAAACCCATGTAGATCTCAGTGTCACTTATGCACCATGCGACCTACATGAGTCACGTATTCCCTCGGGAGTCTCCAGCTGCCCACAAGCGCAGAGCGGATGGGCGACACCTCTGCCTCAGGACTGATTTAAGGATTAAATGGACAAAGTCTACAAGCCAGCCGGAGCTGTGACTGAGCACAGGAGGGACCGGGCTTCTTTCTAGTCACTTTAAATGGCCACATTCCTCACTTCTAAAGTATCTGGAAGGTTGTCTTTATTTTCCTTCCCCTCTACTCAAATTTGATGGATGACCCGTGCGGCCCAGGAAGAAAGAGGCAGGCAGCTTTGTGAGGTGGACATGACAGAGGGCTTGGCTGATTGACTGTAACTCAGATTGTCCATCAATGAGGCTCCAGGGACAGACACTGTGGACGCTGACCCTGACGGGGGCTCTGATGCCTTTCCAGGGACTGAGGGACATGCTTCTCCATGTGCTGGAGATTCACTGGGGTGCTCGGTGTAACTACTGAGATAATTCATTATGTGCTGCTCTTACGCATTAACGTCAATAACGCGTCCCAACAGAGTAGAGAGGGTTGTAAAGTGGCTTTTGGAGGGACACTGAGGCAGCCTGGGGGGCAGATGGATGTGCTTTGTCAGTATTTTATGAATAGAGGGTCCACAACTTTTATTAGATTCTCAATGGAGCCTGTCACCACAGAGAGATTAACCAGCAAGGGCTCTCCCTGGTGACAACTCACAGAGGCTTTTACTGCTGCACTTCTCCTCGGACCCCAAAAAAAACACCCCGCTGAGGACAGCCGGGAGCTGGGCGTCGTCTCTATCTGTAAGCGGATCTGTGTCCCCCACACATCGCTACCCCATTTGCTTTTTAATATAACGGACATTCCAGGTTCCCTCTTCACAGCTGTTGGGACACGCTTGAGTTTACAGGACCCTTTCCCTGTCCCTGTCCCCTAATTCAAAACACATTCACTGGTTTCCTCAAATGACATGTTCTTTGGGGACGAGGAGCCCAAGCTTGAGGTTTTATCATAAGTGGGCCTCAGAGAGCCCAGGTGCAATACTTATAAATACAGTGGTGCCTCGCGTCACAGACTTCATTCTTTCCATTCTGATCACAAACAGAACTGGATGGGAACCAAATCAAATTCAGTGGTTAGGTTCAGTGTTGGCTTTCTGGGGAAATTTGTTTGGTTTGTGACCAGAATCCTGGAAAGAATCAAGTTCATGAGCCGAGGCACTGGTATAAAACCCGCTGAATGCCACAAGTGCCCCCAGGCAGGTGAGAACCCACGAGCAACTTCAGATGTGACCTCACCTGCTCGCTGGAGATGGCACAGGTGGAAGGTGGTGTGTGGGAATTTGATGACTGGGGCCACCTGAAATGCAATCTTTGAAGTCTCTGTCTCTGTTGCCATAAAGGCTGCCACTGCAGAGACAGGGCAGTGTGGTCCTCTCCTCCTGCCCTCTGACCATGCACCTGACTCCAGTGTAAACAACAGGGGGACATGGAAGCTTAAAACAAAGCCCACCACACTGCCACCAGGGACGCCCTGTCACAAAGACTCCTTCCTCATCGCTTCATTTTCTCCAGAGGCAAAGCCTACTTAAAAAATTAACAGTCTGGTGTGCTGGCACAGGCCTGTCATCTCTGCTCTCAGGAGGCTGAGGCAGGAGGGTCACTATGAGTTTGAGGCCAGTCTGTGCTACACAGTGAGGTCAAAGCCACCATGAATTACACAGTAAGATTCTGTCTCAAACTAAATAAATAACCAATGGCCCTGTAAACTTCAAGATTAGGCTCTGTTCCATAATGAAGCCTTTGGTACACTTGGGGAAACCCGAGTATATGAATCCTGTCCGAGAACAGACTTCGTGCAGTGAGGAGAGTATCTCCAAGTTAGCTTGAGGACATTCTGCTTTCCATCATTGTTGCCTGGAATGCAGGGTGCCCCAGGAGAGGCACCACAGCAGGAGCAAATCCACAGGGCGCCGTGGACAGAGAGCTGGCTAGAGCATGGAGAGCGTTTTCACGTGGCCAGCGTAAGGACTCAGAGTAGCAGATCACGCTGGGGAGGACAGGTCCCTGGCGGTCTCCCTGGGATTTGAGAGCTGAGCAGGTTCTGCTGAAGCCACCGAGGTGCCGTGGCAGACTCTAGTAATGTCTCTGTGTGACCATGAAGCGCTTGCAGAGACTTAGCAGGTACAGGGATGGCGCCTCCCTGAAGCGGGACACACACAGCACATGAGAGGCGAAGCCCAGCGTGCCTGCTTGTGCACACTGCCTGCTTCACAAGTAGAAGGAGTGTGCCCGGAGTAAGGATAGCAAGGGTAGTGAATGGCTGAGCCAGGAGTCGAGGCGCCCAGTCTCTTCCCCAGGCACACAATGTGAGCGTCTTTGTGTACTGCAGCACAGCGGGTATGTTCACACCAGAGCCAGCCCAACTCTGTGAATAGCGTGTCACACAAAGACACTGTGATGGTGGGATATCACCAGCCCGCGGGAGCTGGGTCTCATCTCAGAGGCCACCATTGTACCTGTGCCCTGCCCAGCACTGACCAAGACTTCATCATGGTGCTGCCAGAGCAGGAAGAGGAAGAGCCCGGAGCAGGCTTGGGTGCTCAGAGTTTCAGGGAGAATCCCTGGGCCAGCCCCAGTGGGAGGCTGGCCAGCTTCAGAACTGAACACGCAGTGTCTCATGTTCCCGGAAGAGCAAAATGCACTGGAGAAGGACCCCAGCGTTAGCACGACTCCATACCTTTAATATTAGGATCTTGATGCCTCCCCAGAGCCCACGACAACTTGTTCTGTTTGGTTTACATCACCTCCAACTTCCCTTCCGCCTTGGAGATGACAGTCTGCTCACCTGGAGAGTCTACTAAGTGTAATTCCCAGAAAATGTGCTCACGATTTGCTTCAGTGCTCTCGTCATGGGAAATGTGATTCAGATCATCAGAGCGAGGCTGTGCAGGGTACAGGGCTTGCTGTGCTGCTCCAGACATGGGGAGTAAGGCGGTGCATTTATCACAGAACCAGAAAGGAACGCTACACACACATCTACAGAATTATTCAGTACACAGGAGTGACAGAAGACAGATACATCGTTGGTGCCCTGTCTCTCTCAGTAAGGGTGATTACTCAGACTGTTATATATACTTACAGCACGCACACATGCACACGCCCACTCACAGTGAATGTGCAGGATGGTAAAGGCGTGGAAATTTGAATCCATAATTTCCTGCCAAGCCGTGGGTCTGCTGCTTTCATCCCGCTCAGCTTGGGCCGTGCTCACCACACTCCAGGCTGACATTGATCTCCACCTGTTCCGTCACTGGGCTACGGTACCTGGTACCTGTGCCATGTCATTTCACCTCTTTAGCACTTGCTCAGATGCTGATTAAAAGTCCTCTTCCAAAACAAGCACGCTTTGCACAAATTGTGATTTTTTTTTTTTTTACTGGCCAAAGAATGAATAGACAAAATCTTTTAAAGTCTTCTTTAATCATCATCTTTAGGGGAAAAATTAATTCAGCAAGCCATAATATAGATATATACCTTTTATTTCCATCTCATTATTTTTAAAGATTTACCTGAAGGTCAATTTTATATTCAGATTGAATTTCTAGCAAATATTGATTATGAGCACCTTTCATGTCTTGCTGCCCTATGCAAGACTGATTTGCTGTTCATTGCCAGCCTATGGGGAAATATCAATGATGGATTTTCCTTGGAGAGGGAGCTCGGGTAAAGGGCATGGCTAGGGAGGAAGATGAAGAATAATACAGCTATTAAAAGTATCTATGCTGTGTCAGCGTCTGAGGTCATCTTGATAGATTGTTGAAAATTACCAAGATTGTCAAGAATCTCAGCATTAGTGTTACCCAGCAGAAGCAATTGGAGGGGGACCTCCATTGGGTTATAAGAAGAAATGACTTTTCTTCCTCAGTGCAAGAGAGAGGTCTTCCCATTGCAACTGGGTCAAACTCTTCACACTTAGAAGAAACACACTGTTACTATAATTTACTGTCTTCCTGCTGTCAATCAAATGGCACTGAGAATTATACACATAAAGGATGGTGACTTTACCTGGGGAGCACTTGACATCTTTTGATACTTTTTTTTCATTTAATGCCATAATCTTAGGAACCAAGCATTTTGCTGTTACAGAATGTGATTTCTTGAGAGATTAAATGATTTTTTTTCAGCCTTACACAGCTGGTTATTGACACAGTTAAAACCTGATTTCAGGTCTGACTGCAACTCTAACAAATCTCTAAAAGGTCTGATATCAGAAGTTATGGATAAACAGAAAGCTCTAAATTAGTCTGAATTTCAGTTAAGATCGTCAAAATTGCCATAGGTACATACTGCTGCAAAACTTGTAAGAACTAGGAAGTACTCAGCATTCCACTGTTCGGGTGAGCTAGATGTTTCAGCTAGAGCAAGCCTGTGACATAACTCAACCACAGATCACTTCTCAAATACCAATCTTCATTATGTAGCCTGGGCCTCCCAACACTGCTGCAACACTCACTGTAATTTTGAGTTTCGGTGATTTAGAAAATACTAGGTCTCCTTGAGCTTCACGCTGCCAGGTATAAGCCAGTCCTGCTGCCTTGGCCATTTGGCCGTAGGTGCTGGCACTTGATCCTAGTGTCACACTCTTGTCCCTTCGGTAGCTGCTATTGTGCTTAAAATCCAAGTCCTTCACTTGACCTTCAAACACTTGCTGATCGGCTCCTGAAAACCGTCTTGTGTCTCCCTTCCCCTAACACCACTTGATTGCCTCCCTCGAGGAGCAGCCGGGGAGGAACTAATGTGGGTGCAGCTGCCTCATGAAATGGATGTTGGGGGTTTTGCAAATTCATCACTACCAGTTCTCGGAGATTGGAGAAGAGCAAGCCAACCCACGATGGAAATGTTTGCCCTGCTGAGCTGGCCACGTAAAACCAAGGGCCTGCAGTCAGAGCATTAGTAAAATAAATGCAGTTTAAATGTTCAGAATGTAGCTAAGAAAATAGCAGTAAGATCATTTAGCAAGAAGACCCTGAGCGGCAGCTTAATAAACCTTCAGGGCTGGGCATGCTCATTTTCCAGGAGAATCGACCTGAGGGGAGACCGAGGGGGAGCGGGTTTTCACTGCAGCCAGGTGGACCTGTGCTGGCAGCGGGAAGAATTTTGTGGCAGCAGATTGGGGGCCCATTGGAGTTTATAAGCCAGAGGATGAGGGATAGGGTGAGGATCCAGTGATGACGATGGTGGTGGCAGTGGTGACTGTAAATCAGCAAAAAGGATCAATCCAGACGCATTCCTGAGGCCCTTAAGTCCTCTTAGAATGTCAAGCTAAGCTGTACCTTTAGTTCTTTTTCCAATCTTTTGTTAAGATGAGAGCTGATCATCTTAAAAAGTAACCTCGCCGTTACACAATTTGCATGTCAGATGGGGCGGGCCCGGGCCTCTTTCTGTCTCTCTCCGCCTCTTCTGTGTATTAGTTTAGAACTAAACCAAAACAAGTGTGTGGACTTTATGTTCCAGCTTTCTCTTGTAAAATACTAACGAGTGTGATGCAAAGCATTCAACAGGCATCTAGCAACAGTTTATAGATTTTACCAGAAAACATCCTCCTTCCTCCCTGGATGGAACAGAGTGAACGTGAAAAGCACTTCTGTTACTGTCCAGTTTGGTCCAGTTTGCGTTCTCAAGGACTGAACGCTTCTTTCTTTTTCTTTTTCTTTTTTTTTTTAACTTTTTTATTTAAAGAGAAAAAAAGCAAAACAGAAAAAAGGGTAGAAATAATACAGAATTTCAAAAAAATTAACGCTATGAAATCACCAGTTGATATGTACTGCCATCTTAGAAATAGTTGCTCAAGTCACAAAATTAAAGCATAGCAAAGGACAATCAAACAATGAGACTGCAAACCTTTCTGTTCAATGATCCAACAGAAACTTAGTAGTGTGGTTCTCTATCTTACACACTTAGACTTTCATACAGGTATATCCTTTAGAGCTCTTTCCTTCCCTTTCTTTTTCATTGGAGTTTTTTTAAAAACTGAGATTTGGTGAATTATACTTTAGCTGGACTTTCCAGTGTGTTACTGAAATCAGAGTCTGTGTGAGCAGGGCCCGTGAGTTTCCTTGCTTTCTTGGGCCTGCGTCAGACTGGGGAGGGCCAGGGGTGGCCGGCAGTCCAGTGAACCGGTGAATTCAGGGAGAGAATGCAGCGGAGAAGGAGAAAATAAGCGGGAGCAATTTGGCAGGTCACGGTTCTAATGGGGCAAGCCTTAATAATTTCCCTAGAATCTGACAGCGTTCTCCATGAAGGGCCGGGCTGTGGCTCTAGGCCGGAAGCTGGCAATCCCAGGCTCCCTCCAGCTTGGTGAGAAGCACACTGGCTTCCTGTAGCCCGCACCGGAAAGATAGCTGATTAAAGCTTGTCATAAACTCTGCATCCAGAGTGAAGGTTTCACCAGAGCTGCCCTGGAAAGTCTCCCCCCGCCTTGCTGTGTGTCTTCCAACCCTGCTCATCGCTCTGACAATCCTCGAGACTGAGTTCAATTTTATTGTGATTGTTACAACAAAGGAAATTGGAGACTGAACATTTTCTGATTTTCAGCTTTTGATGTCATAGTTTTACTTCTAAAGAAACAGAGCCACAGAGCTGCTGCATGCAAGTGCTGGAACCAGGCATTTAGCTGGTCTGACGTAATCAGTTAGAATAGCTGATTTCCGCTTGTTCTGTAATATCAAGCCTCCAAGGAAACGGAGTGAAATCTGCCTCGAGGGGTGGCCAGTATGTTTCAGGTGTAACTCACGGTCCTTCCACGCTTTTGAAATTTACAGAAGCTTTGGGACTGTTCCTGAGGAAGGGAGACTGGGAGAAGCTCAGCAGCGTGACCCCAGAAGGAGTGAAGATGAGATTTTATCCCGTCTTGAAACTTAATGCGGACATTTTTCTTCCCAGCCAAGTATGCTTCCCATGGTCTTTTGTTGATGTGCTTAAAATTCTTAACAACTTCCTCAGCCCATCCGCACATTAATGTTCCACAGTACACGGCGAAGTCCTTTTGCTTCAAATGGATTCCATGACTATCTTCCCTAACATTCTCTCCTGTGTCACCGGAAAGCCAAATAGTCCTTTGATAAAAATGTACTCAAGTCCCTTGAAGTTCTTAATTGCCTTTTAGAAATGCCCGTTTTAGTGTCTTGCCAGTGAATTTCCGCGTAGCCAATTGGCACATCAAAGTGTCGTCCGTATCAGACTCCCGCAGGCCATTGCTTTTGGGGGTGGCGTTAACATCTCCAACAGCCTCAGCTCCACATGACGGGCCCTGCCTTGCAAAAAGACTTTGTGCCCCCCAAGCAGAGAGGACCCACATCTCCTCTGAGCCAGCTGCACACTAATTCAGCGTGTTGGGATCGAAGAGCGCACTCCCACCAACCCTGAGCAATGTATTGCAGTTAGAAATACAAATACACAGAGCTGCAAATAGACACTTACTGAGGACCACCATGAACTGGGGTCTGCTGGAGCCTGATCTCAGCTTGCCTGGTGCTCACCTGTGTTAGGTACCCCATAAATCCAAGGTGGTAGTCCATCATTAAGAATCACGGGAGGGACTGGCCTCCATCTGAACCAGGCTTCCACCTTTCTGTAAGATCTTTGTACAACACAGTCTTGAAATCGGATCATAGGACCTACATGTAAACTTAGAGAAAATGCAGGTGGGCAAAACACCCTAAGGTCTGCTAACAAATCTGGTGCCCACCCCAGCGAACATGTACCGGAGGGCAGTCAGTATGCAGCCTTCTGTTGGGGACAATTAAATTTGCCTGTTTTTTATTACTGAAACCAAATGTTTGGCTGAGTTCATGAAGAAAATAAGTAATTCCATTACACACGATTCACCTTTCAGTAACCCTCTCCGCTGATGAAGACGCAAGCTGAAAACTCATATTTATTGGAGAAATAATCCATTTAGCCTGCCGCTATGAGCTCCCTGTATGCTTACAGGGAAGCAAGTAGAGATTTCAACATGCAAAATACAGTGTTGGTGTTTAAGACACGTACAGCCTTGTTTGCCAAGAAAAAAAAAGTTTCCACTTAAAAAACATCTCCCCGCTTTGGGTTTTGAATAAAAGGGGGAAATGAGTCGTGATGGCAAATGATTTGCTCTCCCCAAGTCAGCAAGGACCCTGGGCCCTCGGTCTGATGGGGCCTCCAGGATGTGCTGTGCAGGTAACGAAGCACCTGCTCCTGCCCCATGGCTTAAGTAACAGCCCCACCACCACCACCATGCTGCGTGGGGCCGGGTAAGGAAGAGCCTGGAAGATTTCCTCAGCATGGCAAGCACTTGTGACAAGCCTTCCAGTGTCTACCTAACAAGGATGAGCCTCGCCCGCCTCTCAGCCTGGTGTCAGCCCAGCCCCCCACCTTCCTCTCCTTCCCTGGCAGAGCTGGGGAGTGCTGGAATTCAGATGCCAACTTCAGAAAAGGGCATTAAAAATTATTCTACAGGTTCTGAAGGGCTTTCTAAACAACAATAGTAAGCAAAGCCTTGAAGGTGTGTACACTGCATACTGGGCACTGCCCGGGCAGTGACTCATACTGGGGTCTGTCTGCAAGAGTCTTCCTGGCTTCCGACCCAGGTCCTATTCTCTTTTTCCTGCTTTTTCTCAGACTTTGGGAGAGGAGCTGAGTCTCTCTGGTCTGTCATACCTTCACGGGTCACTGAATGGATTGGCACAGGGCTGGGCACAGATAAGTACTTAATACTCAGGAGCTGCCTTCACCCCCATGTCCACTGACCCGAGGGTTACAGCATGGAGATGAATCTTAACTGTGCTGCCCCGACCTTCCACACATAGTCCAACTGGGATCTGAATCCAGATCTTTCCATTCCAAAGAAATGCCAGGCATGGTGGCACACACCCATCATCCTAGCCCACTGGGAGGCTGAGGCAGGAGCATACAAGTTGGAGGCCAGGCTGGGCAGTTTGCACAGTGTGGTGCGAGCTTGTGTCAAAACAGAAAATTACTGGAGATGTGATTTAGTGTGAAAACCTAGGTTCAGCCTCCAGGACTAGGGGGGGAAAAGGAAGGGGGGGGGCATTCCCGGGCCTCCCGGGTCCTGTCCCTGCTTCTGCCTGGGAGACAGTGGGCAGGCCTGGGCCCTCCCTCTGCACTCCAGCTCTTCTGCTGACCTCAGTGGCTGCCACGGACTCCTCCCAGAGCTTCTCCTCCCCCTTTAGGGCACTGGCCCCTTGAGGACCCCGCTCTGAGCCTGGTTGTGGCCTCCTCAGGCTCTGCTAAAACCACAGGGTGGGGTGAGGGAGCAGGCACACCCCAGAAACATGACCCCCAAGGCAGCATATGTTCGGCAACCTGAAAGACAGTGAGTGTATCGGGTGGGGAAGAGCTGTCACAACAGCACAATCGCAAGGAGCAGCTGCCCACCCAGAACCCTAGCCCTGGACCCCAACTGCCCCTGCCTTCCCCTCCCAGTCCCAGCTGCGTACATCTGGCCCCAGCCCAGCCTCACACTGCAACCAGTTGCTGCCCAGGTGTGAGGGAAGAGGACCTCCTCCTCCTCCTCTAAGCAGATGGAATGCGGGAGCTCAGGATAGGGGCCAGGCATCTCCTGGGCAGACCCTTTTCGAGCTGAGCTGTTCCTGCAGCTGACACTGTTCTGGTCCTGCCAGCCATGCTGCTAGGTAGCTTCTGCCTGTAGTTCACTTCCACCTCAGTAGTTTCTGTTTAGTACACAGCTCTGGAGGGCTCCCTGGCCCTGCCCATATGTAGGGGGCAAACAGGCAGGTTTGATTTCAAATAACATAAAAGATGCAAAACAACCAATTTCCCCACCCCTCGAAAAATCCTAAATTCTTTTGAGTATCACATTTCAATGTTTTACCTAAAATTAGTATATGGAAGAGAGTCCAGATTGTCATTCTCAGAAAATCCCTCTAAACAATTCTAATTTCAGTGTAATATTTAAAGGTGGCTCAGATTCGCAGTTTAGTTTAATTAATGAATCACTCACGGCTCTCCTCACAGGAAAAGAAGGTGGGCAGAGGTCATTTCTCTGCTGTTCTACTGCCCTACACTTACAAGTCTGTAAACTCTTAAAGCCAAGAAGCTCTAAGATGGGGCTGGGGATTTAGCTCAGTGGCTAAGCGCCTGCCTTGCAAGCAGGCAGTTGTGAGTTTGATCCCTGGTACCGATAAAAGACAAAAAAGACAAAAAAAAAACAAAAAAAACAAAAGAAGCTCTAAGATGATTTATGCTGTTGGGTTCTTAAAATTAGGTTGGGGAATCTTCAGAGAGAAACATCAGTAAGTATAATGGTGTCTCGAGTTGAAAAAATTTTAAGTAAAAAAAAAAAAAAATGAGTTTTTTCACCTATAAGCCATCATAGGAAATGTGTTCACATCACCACACAACTTGCAAATACCAGGTACAGAACCAAGGCTAAAACTCTTATGAAAACAATACAGGGCTTCAGAACAAGGTAATAGTTTATTTAACAGTGGCTTCCACCTTCCCTTTGTAGATTTTCGTCCCCTTTCACTTTCACAATATCTCTGTACCTTTTGGTTCTGCTGTGTTTGGTTTTATTATGTCTGGTTGATGATACTGTGATGGCAGCTACTGTGAAGATAACAAGAGGCATTGTATTCATTGTCGATTTCCATTTATCTTGTTTTGAAGTCTTGTCTTGCTTTCATTGTTTTGGTTTGGTTGGCTTTATTCTGTTTCATTTTGTTTGGTTTTATTCTCTTTAAAATTAAAGTTTAAAAAAATTCATGAAACAGTATTTATCTTTTCTACACATGATGCATGTTTACTTTTTCTTCTCTACTTCATTTTTTAAATGGAGGTTGCACACTAACAGATTTTTTAATAAGCTTAGAGGAAGGGCCTAATTTGCACTTTGCAAAGACAATTGAGAAATGATGAAGCAATGGTTTTAGAGAACATTCCACCCATGCTCCACTGAGGGGAGGGGGATAGACAGCACCTCTTGGGGATGGAGCTGCTGGCTTCGTGGGGTCTGCCGTCAAACAGGGGTGATGCATGTGTCAGCCACTTTGCATCTTGTGGACAAAATACCCACACCTGCAATCTAAAGGAGACTCAGTTTCAGTGGGTTTAGGGCATGATCAGCTGGCTGCCAGGCAGAGGAATGCTGTCTACTGCATGGTGTCCAGAGGCAGAGGGGGGGGACTGAGGACAACAGTGCCCTGTCCAGCCATGCCCTTCCCAGGGACCAGCCTCCAACAGTGCATTAAGCTACTAAAACCCCATGACTTAGTCATCTTCCAAATGCATGAAGACTTTGGGGGCACATTTTGATCTAAACCATAATTATTCAGTGGTACGATCTGGTGAGAAATGATCAAAGGAACAAGCAGGATAACAAAAATGTGTTTATGAGATGTTTGGTTTTTTTTTTTTGTCAACATTTGGTACTTGAGAGAAAAGTTTGATGTTCTTTTGCGAGTCCTCATGGAATTACTTGTGGTGGTGATCACTAAGAGCACAGATCTGTGACTGGTAGATCCTGATTTCTTTACTAAGAATTTGGGGACTTTGACAACCATAAAACAGTCACACGGCCACAAACTAGAAACCTCATTGCCTTTCTTTCACTTCTTCCCCACCTATTCCCATTTCCTTCCCCTGATCACAGAATAACCTAACCCCAACTGTTTCATGTGTTTGCTCGTTGTGTTAAAATACACATTCCATAAACTTTTTCATTTTGGCCATTTTAGAGGATAAAACTCAGTGGCGCTCAGCATATTTTTAACCCTTGAGAAAGTATCCCTTAGCGAGGTCCAGAAATTTTGGTCACCCAACAATGAAGTTCCGTATGACAATGTGGTCTTTCCCAATTCCCACGCAACCCAGTCTCTGTCAACATCTAACCTGCTTCCTGCAGCAGTAAGTGGACCACTTCCGGTACTCTCTACCAATGAAATCCACAGTATGCAGCTGTCTCTGATTGGCTGCTTTCACTGAGCATAATGTTCACAGTCATCACGCAGTGTGCATCAGTACTTTGCTTCTTTCTATGGCTGTATAGCATTAGTATAGATGTGGCACAGGTTTATCTATGGATGGAAAGTCATATTTTAAGGGGAATTCTATTTACAGAAGAATAATAGGTGATCGTGCATACTTTACAGCTTTGATTGCATATGAAAGTGTACATGTAACATAAAGACTTTTATAAAACTTTGGCATCTCTGCAGAAGCCTGACAGCACATGAGATAGCGCTGGACCTCACCTATAGATTCAGGGTTTTCCTGGACCTATGGAAAAGGAAGCTGTAGATATCCTAGGACAGAGCCCTGACCAAGCCCAGCTTCTGAGGCTAAAGTGCAGAAAGCAGGTCGTCCAGAGTCTCTCTGGAGATGCTGCAAATGAGAAGACATAACTTGAGCTTATTACTTGAGGAAAAAACACTGCCTACTTTTCCAAAGGGCATGTAAGAGACCCAAATTAGACAACAAATTTTAAGAAAGATAACATAGGCAACGAGTACCTGGCCACTGGTTGGACAGCAGGGTCAGGAGCCAGCAGTGATGGAACTTATTCTGGTCCTGTGCTTTCATCATCGCTGACACCAGTTCTAAATGTATTGCTGTGTGTTCCATAGCATCGTTCTCAACACTACCTCAATGGAAACAAGCTTTCTAACCTCCTAAAAAATAAGTCTATTTAAAATGTTTCTCATTATCGCTCTCTGTCAACTTGCCTGGTCTCACCATTAGGACCACAGGAAACAGGAAGATCTTTCAGGAATGGGAAGAGGACTGAGAGCCACAGGGAGGGAGAGAGAGGAAGTGAAAGGCATTGATGTATTGAACCCTGGCACCCACTCGCCATTAGGAATGTGATCGTTCTGTCCCAGACTAACAGCGATGAATTGTTTCCTAAATACACGGAAGCTGGGGGTGTCTGAGTTAATGGGGGACTGGAAAGGAATTAAGGGTGGTGGAGGTGGGCCATGGGGTGGTTCTACCCCATCAGGTCCTCATCTGCTCCCGGGACCCACTCTCGCCCTGGATCAACAAACTTCGCGTCCCAAATGTCCCTCTGTCTTGCTGCTGGCCCGGGAAGAGTCACATCATTTCTCAGAA
Organism: Cavia porcellus; assembly: GCF_034190915.1. Classification (NCBI taxonomy): domain Eukaryota; kingdom Metazoa; phylum Chordata; class Mammalia; order Rodentia; family Caviidae; genus Cavia; species Cavia porcellus. The sequence goes on along the minus strand of NW_026947484.1, from coordinate 162,195,783 downwards.
ATGTAAGTGAGCTGCACTACTAGTGATTCCCAGTTCACTGGAGGGGAAGCTTTGTGTCAATAGCGATTAGAGAATTCTTACACCCATGTAGCATCTTTGAAGACGACACTATGCAGTGTACTGTCATTCTCCTTATTATTTTGTTATGAAATTGTGTTTTACCTGTTTTCCATAAAATTTTTAAAAAGTAAAAAGAACGCTTGGTTTTTGCCCTCCCATTCTTGGTAAAGAGCAGTTGACCAAGGTTCAGGCTCCACCCCAGAAACAATTTTACTGTAGAAACTGACTTTAAAATCCTTGCAGAGTTCTGGAGTGAAAAGCGAAGCAATCACTGGCCAGAATGACTTGTCCTTTCTTTGTGAAACAGGTCATCGGAAGTGGTGTTCAAAACATGTTATACCTATCACGTCCTTGACTGTCATTTCTCCCTTTTGAAAAGGTTGTTTGAATATTTTAAATAAACTCTCAAAACCCAGGATCCTGCCTCTCCATTAATTTTTAGAATAGCTGATGTGATTGTTTCTCCATGGAGCTTCTAAAAGTTTTGAGATGTGAAAGACTTTTTTTAAAAACTTTGTTTCCTGTAATCTTTCAGTGCTTTTTTCTGATTTTCATAAACTCAAATCTTTCCACTTTTCACAGTGGAGAACTTTTTGTGTGCTTTCTCTTATTCAACAACTTGATTCGTTTTTTTCCTGGTTTATATTTTGCTGTATCCTTATCTTATTTTGCTGTATCCTTACTTATCATGTTGAAGTGTGTTCTGCATAATGGGAGCATCAGTTTCTGTGAAAGCAAATGTACCGAGTGGCCCAGCATTGTCTCGTGTGAAGGTGTGCAGATTCTTCCGTGTCTTATGCTGGCTGATTTGCAGACCAAAAGATAGAAGCACAGAGACCATGTGACTGTGTTAAGCAAAAGCAATTAGAAATGCCGCTAGGAATGGACTCTATGTCCTTAATTCCTGGTCCAGAGCCCTTTCTGCTGGGAAATGGACAACCCTGACACTGGTGACCTAGTTCCTACTGGCTGTTGTCCAGATATCATGGTCAAAACCAGGACAGGGCTTATGGAAAACTACCAGTGCCTGATCTGTTATTGATTTGATATAATAATGGAATTTGTGTGTCTTTTTGGGTCTGTTTGGTAGAGGGTGCTGTCTCTGATGGGCTGAGGTACAGGAAATGAAGGACTTGAGATGCGATAATAGCATTCACTTTATGGTCCTGAAGTCACCAGTGGTCATTCATGAATATAACATCCCGAACCCAAAGTTAAATGGCAAACGCAGAAAGCTGAGACAGAGTTTGAAGCCCAAGGGAGAATGTCGATTGCATAACTATGATGCTTGTTCCTATAAGGAAACAAGACAGTTCGAGGTGATAAAGAACCAAGAAAAACAAACAAAATTAGAAATGATAAGGAGAAAATGTTCTTAAATATTATGGGCAGATAGTTTTAAATGCCAGTACATTTTCCTATAAACTCATCATGGGAAGAGTAACAGAGAATTATGTGGGAAGAGAATTTTTTTAAAAAATTGACATTTTAAAGAACTAAACATCTTAAATGGAACAATGGCTGAAATGACAAATTAGGTGCACAGAGACATCTGGGAGAGTGGATTTGATCGGATCCTCAGAGGCAGATACCGAGTGACTCAGCTCAGCCCAGCGGTCGGCGCTGACTCACGCTTTGGAAGATGGTGTCATCAAATCACTGATTTTGGTCTGTGCCAAACAATGCTCAAACACCGGTGCCTTTTTCTAGCTCCATTTGCCAGGACAGTGTGCCAAAGCGCCCCACACTGAGCCCAGGCTTTGGACGGTGATGGGTGCTGGGTAAATTTAAACAACACTTGCTATCGAGAAACCCAAGCCCCAGGTGGCCCCATGGAACATGCAGGAGGTGGGAATCCCAATCAGGGGTACAGGAAATGGAGAAGAGCCCCACAGCTGAGCTCAGATTGTGAGGATGGAAGAAAGGACCCTTCTTAACGCAGGGCTACCCGAATGGTTCAACATTTTCTGATCCCTGTACAAGAAGTCGGAGATGTCCAGATAAGAAGGCATCAGTATTTGTCCTAGAGAGAGTCAGGGAACTGGCATAGTAAATAACAAGGGGTAGATTTTGATATATTAGAACATAGATGAAGCAACATTTCCGGAAAACCCAGAAGAGCCAGCATCTTGCCCTAGGGTTCAGAGGCCCTCTCAGAGGACGTGACCTCTTCAGGGATGCGTGGAAATGCTAAGTGTTGATAAAACAGACAAGCACTTCAGCCAGGGGCGAGGACCACACAAAAAGTGGCCATGCTGCCTGATGCCAAGGAATGGTCGATGATCTAGTCCAGCTATGGAGCTGAAGGGGCGCGAAGAGGCAAGGTGGGAATCCAGGGTGCAGAGCTGGGTCAGGTAGGGGTACCTCTCCTGGCACGCACGCCCCACATGATCTGTCTTGGTATTACCCAGCCTCCAAACTATGTCCAGCCTGGAAATGGCTGTTCTAACTCTGTGATTCACCCCCTGGGCAGAGCCTCAATTCGGGGGCTGAGTAACGGTTGTCTAAGAAAATCTCATAATCTTCTCCATTACCATCCATCCTGATGGTGCCTACGGTGCTGAGCGCTCCCAGCGCCAAGTCCTGACTAAACATCTTCTGAAAAATTATCAATAAGCCACGCACACAGCTGTACGTATCTGCAGATGCACAGCTGAAGGGCCTGCCACTGCTCCTGAGCATGTGTGTTTCACAGCTGTGCTGCAGGTTTCTAACTGTGCCCATGTAGGCTGCTGAGCGATTTCTTTGACCCTTTGCTGTTTTCCCGCAGGACTGAAAAAACGTACAAGGAAGGCCTTTGGAATACGGAAGAAAGAGAAGGATACTGACTCTACGTACGTACCTTGCCTCCCCAGCTAGCTCCTTCCTGAGAGAGGTTGCTATCAAGTACTTCCCATGTTCCCTCACTGCTGGGGAGCTGCAGTTGCTCTGCACAAAGCCTTCCAGTCTGTAGTGACAGGTGCAGGTCTTCTTTATGGTCAGGCTCTTAGGATGTGCTGTTTTTTTCACTACCTGGTATCTATGCTTTCCAGCAGTCTTAGGAGGCAGAAAGTGTGACGTTACTTTAGGGTACAGAACTAAAGATGTTCATTTCCGCTTCTCAGAGCTGCTCCTGGGGCTTCTGAACCGAGCAAACAGCAGAACACCTGTTTAGGAACACAGAGGTCTGCTAGATAAAGTCCCTGAGCTCTTTCTCCAGACATCAAGATTTTTTTTTTGAGGTGGGGAGATGTCAAGATTTTGTCCAAACAGAATCGTAAGCCATCTAGTGGGGTGTGCAGCCAGAAGGGGCTCACTGGCCGCAGACCAGTGCCTAAAGGGGGCTTTTGTAGGTTTAACTGATCTCGTGCAATTGCCCATGGACACCCATAGGCCCTCAAAAATGTCAATAGCATGACAGCCTCATTATAATCCATTCTATGTATTTGATCATGTTGAATTCTCCTTCAGAAATGTGGGCTGGAGCCCGGCATGGTGCCACAATGCCTGTAATCCCAAGCACTTGGGAGGCTGAGGCAGGAGGATCATTGCAAGTTTGAGGCTAGCTTGGGTTACATAGTGAGTTCAAGGCCAGCCTGAACTGCATAGGGAGACCTTGTCTCAAAACCAATTGGCCTGATAATTCTGAGCCACACAGGTAATCTCAGCACACAAAGTCAGCCAGCTGAAAACTCAGGATTCCAGTTCAAAACCAGTATAAGCAAGTGACCACCGACTGGCTACAGCTGGTCGTGAAAATGCAGGTCTGGGATGGTCCACTGCAGGTCAGAATGGAGCACGCTAAACCCCTCATTTGATAGAATTCCTAGAAGTCGTAAAGCTGTAGAGGCACAGGACTCTAGCTTTCCATTCTGTGCATTTTTATGGTGCAGAAATCTAATGCCCTTGGGTGCCTGTCCCCTGTGAACTCGCTGGACAAAACACTGTACACATTAAACTCTTCCATACAAGCGAAGGAGAGCACACATTTGAAATGTCCCCTGTGGCCCTCCGTATTTAGTTAATGCTCAGTCCACGGCCCCTGCTGCTATTATCTATTATCACTGATCCAAGTTGATAGTCACATGTTCCCTGTGAGCAAAGGAGGTGGAATTTCATGGGAATTAGAAGGCGAGGAGGCTCCAGTTGGGAGGGCGGCCTATGGCTTTGGGGCAGGGGGAGCCTCAATCCTGGTTTTCAAGAACTCAAAGACATCGATTTCATGCACAGAGGCCAACAATAGCACAGGGGGAGGTGGGAAAGTGGAGGAGGAGCTAGGAGGAGCCATGGGGTGCAGGGTGACCCCCCCCCCAGGGGACACAGGGCCGAGGTGGAAAGGAGGTGACATGGGGGCCAGGCAGGAGAACCTTAGTGCTAGGATGACCAGTCTGGGTTTTTTTCCTTCGGCAGTGGTCACCTTGACACCTTGGAAGTTTTTCAGCCACGGAATGCAATGAGCTGGGGAGATGGGAGATTTTTGTGTCATCTAGATACGGAGTGCTGGAAGTCTCTTTTTGTTATGTTTGTGCTTGTTTTTCCTAAATGAGTTAGAAGCAATTTTCTACAATCTATGCCATTTCTTAGTAAATATGACATTTTCTACGCATTAACCCAGAATAGCTGATGTTCCGGCTGGTGTTGGAGCACCTGGGCTCCTGTCTCGCCTCTGACCAGAGCAGCATGGTCTTAGAAACTATATTTTGCTTTGCTGGGCCTCAGTTTCCTCATCCATTCGCTGGAATCTCCTTGCCCGAAAGGGGCAGGCACTATGTAAGTCAGTCAGCCAGCAACGTTTGTCAACACCAGCAGCAAACCACATGTGGCCTGGGACTCTGTCCCTTGCCCCTCAGCACATCCCAGCAGAAGCCAACCCATCATGCTGGGAGACAGTGTTGGTAATTGTACTGGAGGTTTCTAGGGTGTTAAAAAGTCAAACAACCCCTCTCTAAAGAAAAAAAAGACGTGGTATGGTGACCCTCACCTGGAATTCCAACCCTTGGAGGCTGAGACAGGAGGACTGCCATAAGTTCGAAAGCAGCCTGGATTACATAGCAAGATCTCACCTCAAAATAAAAATAAATAAATAAATAATAGAAAAAAAAGAGGTGAACCTCCCTGAGACAGGCTGAGCTAATTTACCAGCGGGCAAAGCCCTGGTTTTGTGTCACCATTTCTAAAGCAATGAAAATAAAAGTTTTTCTGCATGGTTTTGATTAGACGCCCAGTGTCGCTGTCCGGCCGTCTCAGGAAACATAGGCTTGCAGAATCCTGAGTTCCTCTTCTCAGCCTCTTACCTCGCAGTGCCCAGATCACTTACTGGACAGCAAATTAGCTGTGCACTGGTTCCCCCAGCAGCAAGGGTCAAAGGGCAAACTGCCCTGCAGGAGCCTCTGTTTTTCATAAACCCCTGTTCTCTAACTGGGTCACACAGCATTTTTGGAAAAGGATTTACAATCACAAAGGGGTCAGTGAGCTGCTCTGGCCACTTGCTGGCCTTCACCTTCCATTAACGCCCATGGGAGTCTTGAGACCTGGTTGATGGAAACTGTTTTCAAGGGCTGTCGCCCATGGCTGGAGGTTGCTAAGCAACCTGCTGGGGCAGCAGCGCCCTTCTGCTGATTGAGCCTCCCCAGATAGAGCAGGGAAGGACCACAGCTTCCTGATTTGACCAGCATCACCACAGCTGATGGCGAGGGAAAGGGGTTGGGAGGCAGTGCCTGGCAATACAGTTTGTCTCACTGATATACTTCCTAATCCTCGAAGTCATTCGATAAGCCCCGTAGTAATATCTGGGCTGCAGAGATGAGGAATCAGGGCTGGAGAAGTTCAATACTTGCTGAAGCCCGTGCAGAAAATAGGATTTGGAGCCAGCATTCTTGTTCGCAAATGAGTGTCTCTGCCTTTATCACCCACACACCCAGGTCCCCACAGGCTCTGCGTTTCTCTCTCCCTCCCCACCAGCCTCTCTGTCTCCTGCTGTGGCCTCTCCCCCCTTCCCCTAGAGGAAGCAGTAAGGAATTACCTTACCTGGTCCACCTCCAACCCTACCAAACCCTAGAGGTGTCCCAGGCCACTCCAAGCACTGACTGACAGACGTTGTTGTCCCAGCAGTACAGCTCTCTCTCCAAGCATAAGTCTGGCTCTTGGTTATAGCTTCATATTTCTAAGGTCCTTACAGAGTGAATTACAATCTGGAGTTTCCCACTGACCATAGCGACCTGTCTACCTCCCCAAAGTAACACTAAAAATCTCCACCAAGTGTGAAGGGGTTACAAAAGGGAAAAGAAATTATAGGTGACTCCACTTTTGATCACTAAGCATGTGTGGGAAAGCATTGTAAGCCTGGTTATCCTACTTAATCAGGTGCTGGGGAACATGTCCTGTGTCTCAGAGCCATGCAGCACTGACGTCTGGACCTCCAGACTCACCTTCCTCAGGAGATGCTGACCCCAGCTGCTACCCTTAGTGTCATCATAGCCTAGTGACCTTGGACTCCCCCGTTCCCACTGCCACATCATCTGAGGGCATCACTTAGCAAATATCACCCTGTTTTCTGTTCTTGCACAATTGAAGGAGACATAAATATAAAAATACAGAAGAAGGTCCAGCATTTCAAAATAAGCTGAAAAAAAAAAAAAACACCAGGAAAGTGTGTTATTGTAAGAGAAAATTCAGGGCCACTCATGGAGTGGGGGAGTAAGAGAGAAGAAATCCGTTTATCCTGCCTTGTGGTAGTAGAGAATGGAGCCTGCTAGACGGGCCAGACTATGAAATGTCTTACAGCAGTTTTAACTCAGTTTTCCTCGGCCAGATTTATGGGGTGGGGACGTGGGGGGGACTGGAAGGTGGTGGTTGATGCCTCCTACTGTGACTGATCTTCATAAATGCCACCCATTTCTTTCTGTTGCAGAGGTTCCCCCGACCGAGACGGCACTGTAAGTATCTAAACGACCGTTTTAGCGGGTTTGCATTTAACCTGTGCTGTTTCCATTGCTGAAAGCCCCACGACTTTTTCTTTTTTTTCTTTTCTTCCTTTAGGGGGAAAAAAATCCAGTAGCTTGGCTAGCTTTTCAGACCATAATTGCATGGGGCAGAATATAGAACTGGTGAAGCAGGACTTATTTATTGCGTTCTCCTGCGCCCTGCCTGGTAGTGGGAGGTAAACTGAGCCTGGGGAGGACGGGCAGTGCCGCACGCAGGGCTTGCTGCCATCCTGCTGCTCCGCCTCCTCTCTGAGGACGTAAAAAGCTCATTATGTGAGAATGTTTTTCTGCAGCCGAGGCCTCAGAGCCATAAGGAGCCAGGAGCCAGTAAAATTAGAAGTGCATTTCCCCTTGAGTCAGCTGGGCTTCAGATACATTTTCTATATTAAATTCAAAACTAAGGAATGGCCTTCAAAACCATTTATGCCTGAATTTACAGCCTAAAGGAGGGAAATCTGTCCGCTGGGCTTAGCTGTAGCAGGCGCAGACTCCTCGCTGGCTGCCAGGTCGCCTGCTGTCTGATGACGCTGTGGCGAAAGCAGGCTGATGGGACTCTGCCCCTACTTCTAAAACAACTCCCTTTCCTAAGTCAGATGCCCCTTCACAGGGTTTAAAAGAGCAGCTTTACTGGAAGAAAAGAGATGGAGTCCTATTAGGCCCTCTGGGCCAGATGGAAACTAAAACCTGGTGATTAAAAAATACACTCCCCCAAAATCACCTTTTATCATATTATTGGTAAATTGGGGGGCTGGTGGAAGCTATAGCAGGAGCTCTCCCCTATCACACTCCTAGGTTCCTAGGCGGGGTGCCTGGGGACCCTGCGGTTCTCCCCGGGAAACGTTACAAGATAGACTGAAATTGACCGGCCGTTGGGTACCGCTATAATCAAGGCTCTATTCAGCAGGGGAAAAAACAGGCCCAGAAGACCCAGCTCCTCCTCAGCTCTTGCTTCTGGTTCAGAGCCCTCTCCTTAACTCTGTCTCAGGTACACTCTGCCCCCATGTCTGCTCTCCACTGCCAGCGCCCATCCTCCTGTCCCCTGGTCCCCAGCTCCAGCTCCCCAAGGCCCCGTGAGCGCATTGCTCGGTCCTGGCCACTCGGGGGCCAGATCGCTGTCTCTGGCGTCTCTCGTTCTGCTCCTCTTCATCTGCCCCATTCTGCTTCCTCCACCCCTCACACTCCACCGCTGCTTGTTGTCTCTGAGGCCCCATCACCACCTCTGTCTTCTGCTTTTTGACAGCTGGCAGGGACAGGGGATAGGGCATTCTGGACTCGTCCTCCTAGGTGACCTTCCTGACAGCATCGCAAGCTTCCAGAGTTTTTTGTTGGTCGTTTTACATGTCTTTGCACCTGCATTAGAAATGCCATCAGTGCCGCTGGGCATGGTCAGTGAGAAGAACACTTGGATTTCGGTTTCTTGGGAAAGACAGCAGGACGGTCCTGAGGGCTACATTTCAAAGAGGTGCATTTTCTCCAGAAGAGATTAGATGGCTTCGTGGGTAGCTAGAAATGCTGCCTCAGCTTGAAAGTTCTGCTTTATCCCCCCAACTCGGTCAGCACCGCTCGAAACCCCGCACAAACTTGGCTAGATCCAAGTATCTGGTTGCGTTTGGCCCTGAGGAATCCCAGCGTGACAGTCTCTGGGACTCACGCTAATGCCTTGGAGACCTGTTGTCTGCTGGCTTGGTCCGCTTTGGTACGGCCGACCTGGCATCTGAAGGATGGCAGGTGGGGTGTCTGAAGCTGTACTTGCAACTTGTGTGTTTCTGTAAAGTGCAGACCGTGTGGACCTGGCTGGTGCCCACGATCTGGGTGACCACACAGTGGGCCCGAAAGCTCTCGGGCAGTGCGGCTCACTTCTCACTCTCTCATCATCTGTGCAGCCCATTGCTGGGGTTTTGCTTTCAATTGCCAGGGGCTTCCTGGCAGGGCCGCGGGGGTGCAGGGGTGCTGCTCTTGCTGGCTACTGCTCACTGTACCCACAGCGGGCAGAGCTGTCCACCACGGTGTCAGGACTCCAGGCTGCTGGGTGTGACTCACATTTTAACCTGGTGGTGAACTCTGATTTGCCCAGCGTCCACTTGAACTTTCCTCTGAGCCCTCCGATTTCCTTCTGCAAATGAACAGAAGCCTGGGTGTCACGGCTCTCCCTGTGAGGGGCTCTTGATTGCAGGGAAGGCACAGATTCAGGACCGTTGGCAGAAAAGATTCAGATTCTAGGGATTAGTGACCCCCCAGAAGGGGTTGGATCAGGAGAAAGCAAGGCCAAGGTGGAGCTAATCCACTCACACTTAGATCAGGGAGACAGCTGTTTCCATCCGGTCTCTGCTTGTTGTCTTGGTGTCTGTTCTCTACTTGTCAATGAGAACTAGATCCACACAGTCCCGTGCCTGGACTCCTCTCCCTCCTCCACCTTGCTCCCTGGCCTGCTGAATAGAGCCTCGTTATGGGCCCCCAAAACCCTCCTTGCAGGAGGAATCCTGCCAAAGATCGGTAGGCCGTGTAATTTGGCCTAGAAATGTTTTCTCCTATGGTATGTTTGCTGACTCCATGTGATTCTTTATATGTGTCTTGAAGAACAAACAGATCCTTTAACAACTTTTTTCTACATGAAAACAATCAATTCCAGCAGCCCAGCCCACATGAGCCTCCGTACAGTTACAAAGCAGAGTGCGTGCGGGAAGGAGCAAAAAAAGCTTCGGTAAGGAAACAGATTTTAGTTTAAAATTTCCAAGGGGTTGTAGAGACAGTGAGTAGAATCCCAATTTGAGATTTGGAAGACGCTGCCCCTTCTTCTACCCCTCCTTCTGAGAGGAGACTTTCGTAGGGATTTTCAAAGTACAACTTCAATACCTGGGGCTGACATTTTAATCAGTCATTAAGGTCTCGGTACTGACATCCAAATAGTCTTTTTAAGAATGATCAGGCACTTAAAAAAAACGAAGAAGAATTTTTGTTTCATATGTCCTGGATAAAAAAAAAGATTCAGATTCTAAAGAGAATCTGCTATCTAAAGAAGCCTTTGGCTATCATGCAAACATTGCCATGAAAATAGAGTAGCATTCTTTGCCAGGATCAGCTCTCTATCAGTCATCTCGAGGACTGGCCAGGACCCTGTTCCATGGAAACTGTGTTCTTGACCAAAGGAGAGAGACCCAGGGATGCTACACCTGGGCCTGGCTGTGCTGTGACCACCGCTGTGTTACCCAGGATGGGTGCCAACGTGACTATTTAGTTAAAATGCAGCCCTGGCCACACTTACACCAGCTTCTAAATACTCCTACCCCCCACTTCCCCATGGCTACCATATTGGCGAGCACATCACCGGGCCACCTCTATCTTCTCAGTTCCCTGCACTGTGCTGCCCTGCAGCACCGCTAACAGAATGATTCCAGTCTACTTTGATCAAGATACCGGGTGGGCAATGCATCGGTCTCTGTACCACTGCCCAGCCTAGGGCCACTACGAAGCTGTGAACTGACCTCAGAAAAGAGTGGCCCTCCCCAGGGGAAACTGAGAACATGGATGAACGTGGGACTGGGTACAGTCGCTACTGTATTTGTCGGCTTAGTTCATCATATTATCTGAGGCTAGAAAACAAGACTAAATAAAAATACCCATAAAAAAATAACATTCCCCATGAGCCTCAACTGTCTTTAATAGTAGTCACCTGTGTAAGTGGTAACGGCTCCCTCTACTAGGTGTAGAATTTTAGAAAAATTTTAGAGGTAAAAGGATACACTACTCCATTTCGAAGAGAAAAATCCAGGCTTCACACTTTAGTGAATAGCTGGCTCACGCAGCTTTCCCGGTCAATGAGGCGTCCATCCCACCCCCAGAGCTCTGCCCCTCTGCAAAACTTTTACCCTCAGCAGTTGCAGCTGGAACACGGGCCTTGCTTTTTCCTTGGGGTTTAACAAGAACGATTCCACAGGTTCGGCCTCACTATAGCAGTTTCCCTTTGTGAAACCAGAATGTTTGTAAGAACACAACTCACGTGAAAGAGGCCAAGCTGCCAATTTCTCTGATAAAACCACGGGTTTGTGTGTGTGTGTGTTGAGTCTCTGCTAAAAACAATGTATTGTTATGACTTGCTGTTTTGTGTTTAGTATTTGTTTTTAAAATGTTTCTCTCTTAACAGGAAAATTTTCATAGGGTTTGCCTTTCCTTTCTCTAAACCTTCTATTGGTTTCCATAGAAATGGAAATTTCCACTCAGCCCAAATATAAAAATTCAGGCATTTCTTTATATGCAGTGTTAGATATATGTTAAAAGTTGTGTGTGTGTTCACTTCCACACACATGGACGGGCACATACACGGTTTGCTCAGCTGGACACCCAGACTGCCTTGTTTTTAAAGGGCTGTAGTTGTAGAGATGGTATTGTCATGGAAACAAGCTGTCAAACTTTGAAATTGTTGAACTCAGCGATTTAGCTTTCAGATGGCAGTGCTTCACATTCTGGAATTATTCAGAAGTGAAAAGCGTATTGATAGCAGTAGTGTACTAATCACAAAATTTCTGAATTTACTCCTCTGGAATCAACTTAATTTAGTTGATTCCTGATTATTATAAATTAAATTTCATATAAAGCTTTATTACACATGCTTTCTAAGAAGGAGTCCATGCATTCTGCAGTGAAATCATCTACGAAAAGTGCAAAAAGACAGAAATTTAGAAAGAAAACAAATATGACGAAAGTAGGAAGCATGCCTACTTCCAAGGAAGAGAATAATTTTTATTATTTCACGATAGGTTATGTTCTCAGCAGCAGCTTCCTGCAATGAATACGCACAACATTGATGTGGCACGTTTTTAAAAGATCTGTGAGTGACGGAGGACGTCACTGAAACTTTGTTTAAAGAACTAATTCCATGGAGGTCAAAGTGAGCCCAGAGAGGTGCGCAGGCCTGTGTTTGGTGTGCAGGCGTCTGGGGCATACGAAGGGTTTCCTGCCTTTGGGACTCTGTACAGTGACGTCACATTGCTGCCCCTTGTGCCCTGGACCTTGCTAACCCACTGCCAGCTCTTAGGGTGCCCGGTGAACATTCAGGAAGGCTTAGCTAAAGATCCTCTTGCAAACAGAAGCTTCCTCCCCGCACCTATGTGTCGAACTGAGTGTCAGCCACTTACACTGGAGTTCCAGGGGCCACTGTTTGTGATCGCAAAAATCACAAGTGCTGTCTGCAGCCTCCTGCGCCAGCGTCCAGTGCGTGTTGTCTTGAGTTTCACTGTGTGGTGCAGACATCACTCTGTGTGGTCAGTGTAAAGGTGCTGCAGGACAGACTGTCCATGAACAACTCAATTTATGTTTCTGTCATTTGTTCACAGAAAGTAGAAAATCAGCAAATTTCATTTGGGTGTTCTTTGTTCACTGTTGTGGTCGTATGTCATGATTATACTTTGAGATAAAGTTCTTCTCTGGAAAATCTTTAAATAAAACTTTAAGATAATCAAGAGCCAAAGTAAAACATTAAGACAATCAAAAGCAGAATAATGTCAATTTCCAATCTACTCAAAAAGATACGGGCTCACAGGGGGAGGGAAGCCATGGGCCAGGGAAATTCACCCTTAATCCCGCAAATTTAGTAACAAATCCCTCTATTTTAGTAACTGCCATTTGGAAGGAATATCAGTAGTACTTGTATAATAAGATACTGAATAAACTAATCTAGAGCTGACTTCTTGATATTTTATCTAGCACTTAGCAAAATAACTGAGTCAAAGTTTGAAAGGCTAACAGATCAATTAATAGTTGGATGAACAGTCTTTAGATATGTTGGGATTAATTATATATGAGAGCAACAAAGAAGTCAAGACGTTTCCTATATATTATTATTATTATTATTATTATTATTATTATTATTGTTATATGATGCCTGGTTGTGTCTCCTGAAGGTACAGAGGATTAAATTAAAATGCAGATGTTGCTAATTCTTGCATAACTAAACACAGTTGAGCCTCTGCTTCTTAATAGCTCTCTGCCTGGGTATCTACAGGCTTGGGAAGTGAGTGTGCAGAATTTTCCACTTATTGCCCAGCATCGTTTCATACGAGGCTGTTCCATTTGTCTTTCCAGTGCTGGATTTTTTTGGTACATACAGATGAGACTTCAGTGGTTTCTGTTCTGTTATTTGTTTGGTTTTCATTGAAATGCTCCCCTCCTGAATTTATTTTGAAATTTATTACAGAAGAGAAGCAACGGAGCACCTAATGGATTTTATGCAGAAATTGATTGGGAGAGATATGTGAGTATCAAAATATTGTCTCTTTTATCAAGTTCTGGGTAACTTAGAAATGAATCGAGCTCAGATTTCTAAGACATAGAGAAAGGTGAGAGAGTCTGTATCTTTGAGGAAGTGTCACGCTTGCTGGGAACACTAGAGTTCAGACCTGGGCTGGAGACCTCCCTGCCCATGTCTTAGCTCTGTGCAGCCTTAGAATAGTTATTGGCTGAGGCTAGTAGAGCAGTTATTTTCCCAGCAAATTGAAGTCAGTATGGTAGTTTGTATTACTGCGGCAAGGACCCAGTGAGCTGACTGTTCGCAGAACATTTTGGGATATACCTAGCCCGACTTGCTTTGTCTAATAGTAACTCTGGGTGTTCCTGCCCAGACTCTATTTCTAAGCAGCTGGAAGGGTCGAGGTAAGCCCATTAACCACTGAGTCCTGGTTCTGTACCAATCATGACAGACTCTTGGTAGCGACTTTTTCTAGGTCAGAGGACAACCCGTTTCTGCCTTGAAGGTCACATTAAATACCCAAGCTCAGGAACCCACAAGACACTTTCACTCTGGGCCTTTAGAGAACTGTGAACATTCTCTTTCACAAAAATTAAACCTTTTGCATATTTGTTTTTTGTAATAAGCGTGATCACTTACTGTGTATTCACTTTTGTCAGTTATAATAGTGAGTGCTATTAAATTCTTTCCTCCTGAAAAGAAAAACCCTCCTTTAAGCATCCTGTGGGGAAAACAGAGGCTTTGGGAGGTGAAAGTCTTCGTATTTGCTGCCTCTGTGGTTGGAATATGTCCCGCCAGCAACGCGCTGCCTGTCTCCTTGCACACACAGTTCGCCAGCTGAAGTCCTTCTGTGTCTTTAGCACTTCAATCCTGCGAATGTTTAACAGCCCCTGATTAAACTAAGATTATTCACATAATCTGAATGTATCAGGAAAGGTACTAGATAGGAAGAGGGATTTCTTTTCTCAAGATCAATTCTTTCTGACCTAGAAAGATTTTGTTGTGCTCTGTAGGATTCAATATACAAGAATGGTAAACTCTAAGTAAATAGGAAGAATGACCAATAAACTATCAAATTATTCATCAGATACTGCAGGCAGCTTCCCATCCATCACAAAAGCCCTGATGTCTAGTGCTCATGTCATGATGTGTTTAAGTAAAGCATCACTTCCTGAAAATTAGTTTGGCCTTAAAAACCAGGTCACAGGACTGGGAATTTAGCTCAGTGGCATAAGCACCTGGCAAGTGCAAGGTCATGAGTTTGATCCCCAGTACAAAAAAAAAAACCCACAAAAACCTAAGTCACGCAGGAATTGTTGTATGCATGCAGTAAAAACCACTTCTCTATGTAATAAGAAGGATTTTATTCTCAACATCATCCTCATTCTGGTGAGGGAAGGGATATCTGGGCAGGCGGAGTGGCACTGGCCAGGACCCCAAAGAAGACAATGCTGCACTAGCCAAACGGGGAAGTTCACAATGGGACCGGAACATGGTGGCACTGGCTTGTGATGCCAGCATTCTCAGAGTCTGAGGCAGGAGGATCTCAAGTTCTGGTCCAGCCTGAACAACTCAGAGAGCTACTGTCTCAAAATATGAATTTTTCTTTTAAACTGGAGATGTAGCTCAGTGCTGCTAAATTCCTGGTACTATAAGAGAGAGACAGAGACAGAGAGACAGAGGGGAGAGAGAGAGAAAAGAGAGGAGATGGAAGAAAAGAAAAAGAGAAAGTGCACAGTGAGAAGAAGGTACAGCTGAAGGAAAACCAAGACAGGTTCATTTGAGTGAGGTTGAGGAGGAGAAGCGGGCTGGGATGCCCAGGTGCCGGGCTTCACTCCCCATGCAGTGTGAAGCCGTGGCAGGTTTTCGGCAGGGAAAGGACCCCCAAACATCTGTGTTTAAAAAAATCCCAAGCGATTCTGAGTCCTACCAAGGCCAGACAGCAGGGAGTTCACAGTGAATGCTCAAGGCCTGGTGGCTTCCAACGCAGGAAGCAGCACGACCTCATTTAAATGCAGAACCACTTTTCCCTTTTTTTTTTTTAATAAAAAATAACTATAAAAATGATGATGCTGAACTTCAAAGCCAAATAGCAGAAGATGAGCAGCGGTAATGTGTTGGCTGTCGTCCCCTTGAGAGCAGTTACCCAGGGTCAGTTTCGGAGGAACAGAGCAGGGCCATTCCACGGCGGCGGCAGGGGGGTCACAGGTACCCATTCGCAGGGAAGTGGGACAGAAACAGCGGGTGGCTCACAGATGCCACGCAGGCTGTGATAAACACTACTTGCTGCACACAGAACCTGCTGAAGGAGGGATTTTAGGTCACGCGTGTACACACACTCAGGCGGTCACCCGATAATAGTGGAGTGGAATGGGATGGTGGTAATTCAGTCACTGGGTCTGTATCTCAAAACATCAAGGATTCCTTACACGGATGCAATAAAGAAATAAATTTTAAAGCTGGTGGTCCGAGCCAAGCATCTTGGTGCACACCTCTCATCCCAACATTCAGGAGGCTGAGACAGGAGGCTCGCCAAGAGTTCAAGGCCAGCTTGGGCTGCTCAGTAAGTTCAAGATCAACATGAAAGGCATGGTGAGACCCTGTTTCAAAAAGACAGAAAACACTGGCCTTTTCCATGGAGTCCAGGGCCCATTCTTTCTCTGGTGGCCAGCCATTCTCCTTCTTTCAGTGACTCATACTCTCCTCGGTCCCGGCCTCTCTCTCTGCCAGACCTGCAGGCTGAGCCTCAGCAGGGCCAGTGTCCCGCTCCTATGTCCCTCCCGCCCCCCACAGGGTCCACTCTCAGGGTGCCAGGTCTGCCTCGTGTCCCTGGGAAATGCCCTCTGACACCATGTCAGTTCTTCTGTAGTGACTGGGTCCTTGGTTCCTGAGTCTGTCCCCTGGACAAGTGGGGCTCAGCTGTGAGCTCAAGGAGCGGCCTTTTCTCTTTCCTGCCTTTTCCTTAAAAGCACAAGACATGTGTTATCAGGCTTGATCAGCTGCAGTTTGTACCCAGGGCACAGACGGGGTTCTATCTGAAGTTCCCCTTCCCCGCCCCCTGTGCCTCTCGGCCTCCGCCTGCCCTCTGGGGATGGGTCTCCTAACGGGGCTGAAGCCCCACCAGCCATGAGCCTGCCCCAGCCCACTGCCCAGCCTCCCCCACTCAGTTCTTTCCCTGGTGCAGGCCCTGCCGCCCTGCTGAGGAGAGACCATTTCTCTGCCCCCTCCTGGCACACAGAAAGCATCCTGCAGAGACCTCCCTGGGTCCCACACATGTCAGCAATTTCCTCTTCCTGTCAACGCTGGTGGGCTGTTTTTATGTCTACAGGTGTTTTGCTTTGTTTGCTGTACTAGGGAGTGAGCCCTGCAGTGCTCTGGCACTGAGCTACATCTCAACCCTTATTTTTAAAAAAATTTTTTGAGATAAGGGGTCACCTAGAGTCTCACTCAAGGGGGACTCAAACCTGCCATCCTCCTACCTCAGCCTCCCTAAGTGCTAGGGATTCAGGCTTGCCTCACCAAGAAAGGCTTGATGATTTACATTATGTTACTTTTGTTTTGATTTTTGGCTGCTCAAATACATTTCAGGTTCCTCAAGAAAAGTAATTTACATTTCGATCCCTGCTTGCTAGGCACAGTTCCTGGCTCACAGGAAATGGTGAAATAAACTCTCTTTACGCGCAGACTCTCAATGGCAATCCCTCCTTTCTTTTCAGAGCAGAAGGGTTCCCCACGATTCTTTGGGTAAATATCTAAAGATACACTGCTCGAAAGTTAAAACCTTAGCCCACTAAAAGGAGAGACTTACCTGCATCCTCAGATGACACTAGAAAGAAAACAAATTCCTCCAGGCCTTGGGATAACGCCCGCGGTGTGCGCGCTTGTGTTTCCTAGAACTCGCCTGAGCTGGACGAAGAAGGCTACAGCATCAGGCCCGAGGAACCCGGCTATATCCTTTCTCCGGCTGTTTTCATCGTGATATTTATTTTCTCCCAGAAAACAGTAAGCAGCGAGATTCAGGTTGGTGAAGGTGATGGCCTCACCTAAGCTTCTCTGCCCAACATTAGAGACAGATAGATAATGCAGGGAAAAGGCCAAGTGCTAGAAGGTGGGCGCTTTGCCCTGACTACTCAGAGAGGAGAAAGAGAGACAGACAGACAGAAAAATACTATGCTGAAGCCCAGTAGTGAGGATTGTGGGTGCTGGGCCATCTGCTGAACCCTTGGGGCAGCATCTTTGATGGTCACTAGGAAGTAGCCACCCCGCTGTCCCTCCAGCTAGTTGCCATGCAAAGCCTGTCTGTCCTCGAGCCCCTGAAGTGCCACAGGCCGCAGGCAGCCGTGCTCCTCTGAGGATGTGGGGTTGAGGCTCCCAACAGCAGCAGACACCTAGCTGTTACCCACCCTTCCTTCTGAGCGGCTGTCCTGATCCTGTCCTGAGGACCCTGAAGAAACCCCGCCTTTACCTCCTTACTTTCCTGTGCTTGGCTCTGGCTCCCCACCCCCACAGCCCCTCTGGTCCTGTCCCTGTCTCAGGCTGCTCAGCTCCTCCCCACGGAAGACAGTCTTTAACTGTGCTCTACCTACCAAAGGAAAGCACTTCTACTCCTCCAGCGAGTCGGAGGAGGAGGAGGAGTCGCACAGGAAGTTCAACATCAAGATCAAGCCTTTGCAAGCCAAAGACATCCTTAAGAACGCGGCCACTGTGGACGAGCTGAAAGCATCCGTAGGGAACATCGCGCTGTCCCCATCGCCCGTGGTGAGTGGCGTTCTCATGCTAAGCGTGGGTGATGCTGGATGGAGACCGTGTCCTCCTGCGTGCGGGGACTGGGCTGGTCAGGAGCCTGCAGCACAGGCTGCCGCAGGAGCTCAGGCCGTCCCCAGAGCGCTGCTGTCAGACTCCAGAGAGTTAACTCACTCAATGCCGCACGTGCTGTGCCTTCCAAAGTGCTGGAAAGGATGCACGGAATCACTGCTCCTTTATATTCCTGCAGGCACTACTTAAAGAGAGCGCTAGAGAGAAAAAAATAACAAAAAAGATAAATAACCCAGACCCACTTCTGAAACAGACTTCATGATTACAAAAAACATGAAGTTCACAACAGTGAGTTTTTTTGTTTGGGGGTTTCTGTTTTGTTTTTGTCGTTTTGAGTGAGGGTTGTGCTATGCCTTTCAGGCTGGCCTTGGGCTCCCTTTGTAGCCCAGGCTGGTCTCAGACTTGCAGTGATCCTCCTGCCCCAGCCTCTGGTGTGCTGGGATGCCTGGAATGCATACCACGCCCGGCTCCAACAGTGAGTTTTAAAGACTCATCTTAGTTTCCTTTTTCTCCATAAAATTACATGAAAGGAAAAGTTTTTTTAAAATGGTTTCTCCTTGCTCTTCTCCAAAAGGAGATACTAAAAATCAGTTGAACTTGGTAGTAAAACCTCTGTTCTTCATATTTTATTATCAAAGTGGCTCAAACACGCATCTTGAAAGGCACTTCAAGTGCAGTTATTGACCAATTCATGTTAACCAAATCAATATTCTCTTCTTACAATCTTGCTTCCCTTCCTCAATTCCATCTCCCGAATTTCTTTAGTTTCTGAATTCTAAGTCTCAAATCATGCAGTGTTTTTCCGTGATGTTTGGTAAATGCCACCACTGTTCTCCAAAAGTCGCCATGAAGCGCTCGACTTTTCCGGGGAGCAGCCCGCCTGTCCCTGCCTCTTCCTGAGGGCGGTGGGGTCTCTCCGAAGCTTCTGCCTGAGCAGACGGGTTAATAAATCCAGGGCCATTTTCAAGGTACTTCTGGAAATATCTCCACCAGCCTTTCTGACGGAGTCGTACTCCGTCATCCTTTGAGAATAAACTTTCACCTGCCTGGGAGGAAGTCGGAATGATGCCTTCCTTAGACCCTGGTGCTGAGAATGACCAGGCCCACTACTGCTGTGACCATTAAAATGTTTGCTAATTGTAACGGACCACAACAAATGACAGCCTAAGTCATATACATGACTGTCAGTCATATACTCACCGGCCACCCAAACACAGACTGCTGAAAAGGATGGGGTAGGTTAGTTTTCTTGCACTTCTCTAGCACAAGGTATAGACCTTAAATCCATATGTTGGCCTGTGATTTCTAGGAAGGGGGCGTTATAAATTCATGCACTTCCACTTTTCAGCTGACACCTTTCAAATCAATTTGCACTGACTATAATTTTTATTGTGAAAATGTATTAAGTTCCAGGAAGCACTTCGCATATACTTCTCCATAGGGAATAATAACGTTAGGGGCGCTTGGAAGCTGCCTCGGGTATGTGAAAGAAGGTGCGTTCTCGAGATTAAGTGAGCAAGTGTATGTGAAGTCAGATTTGCTGGGAGCATCTCAGAAACACGGTGCACGTGTGCTGCAAGCTGAATGCATCCAGGGGGGAAAAGTCCTGCATCGGTGACAATGCTGCCTGCCCACCTGCGAGGCTCCCCACCCTGTGGGTTGCTGAGGGTGCAGGGAAAAGGATACTTGTAGCCTCTGAGCTTCGCTCAGCATCACCTACTGAAGTCCGATATTGGCAACTCCCCAAGCGGGCTCCACTCTTCCTCCTTCACACCACACCTCCGACTTCCCCTCCTACGGGAGAACTCGCTTCTCCTATTACTGAGGATCCTCTAGTTCGTGTCATTTGTAGTGTTTAGTATGGAAAAGTGAGCTGCTCATGCTTTAATAAGGAGAGAGCGTGTTTCCAGATGTACATAAATACACAGACATTCTTAGCTGCAGGATGCTTGTCTTCTAGAGACCCACATGTCCTGACTGTGATCCAAAATATAGTGCATTTAAATTTCTTTAATTTTTATGACCATTAAGGACATACTGCCACTGACCCCCTAAGCATGGTCCCCCTAGCACTCATCTCATCAAATGCACTCATCTGATCACTCTGGCCCCTTCCTGTAATAACTCTGGAGAGCTCTCTCCTGAGGGTCTTTAGTTGAGCTGACCAAGCTGCCTTGATGTCCTGAATCGACTCAAAATGTTTTCCTCCCTGATCATTCTGACCTTGGGGAGGAGCCAGACCCGGTGACTGAGGTGGGTGAGGACCCAGCATCGTGACTTCATGAGCTGCCTCTCTGCTGGACGGCACTCGGCGGCAGCAGTCACTGCATTTTTGATCACGCCTTATAAAGACACTCAGGAAAGAAAACTTCTAGAACTGCTTCAGAATGTGGCGAGTGGTGGGATAAGTATATTGAAGCAAGAGGAAGGATTCTGAGGGGCATTTGCTGTATGGTTCACCGTCCTTCACATCTTCCATGATCAGTATGCAGTGTCTCCACAGCCAGGCAGGTAGAAATAACCTGAAATCCCACTGGCAGCGTGACTGAGGTGACAAATGATTTATACCACTTTAGCTCTCTCCAGCCAGACTCTTACACTTCAAACTGCGGAAAGCTTAGAGTATATCCAGATATTTCATGGAGGGCATGACTGTCATTCAGAAACATCAATCAGGGCCAGGGATTTAGCTTAGTGGCATAATCACCTGCCTGGCAAGTACACGGGTGTGAGTTCAATCCCCAGCACACACACACACACACACACACACACACAAAAACCCCACCTCAATCATTACATTCAGAGAAACAGAAAATTCCAAATGACTTGTAGCAGTGGTTCAGGCTGAATTTCTATTTCTTTTGAAAACCTTTAAGATAAAGTTGTGTTTCAATTGTTCTTTTTATTCATCTATAAAAACATATCTATGAACTGTAACCCATTTTACCTTGAATCAGTTTTTTATTTAGATAATTACCCTGTACTCTCTAAATGACTGAATTACTTGCCAAATGAGTAAGATTAATTAACTAATCATTTGCATCTATGCACATATACAATATAAACCTATGAGAAAATGACTACTCCCGAAGAAAATGCTTCAACACGATAGAAAATTGGGGTTTCGTTACCAACAAACATTCTAGTGTATAGTTAGAAAAATAAATACAATTTCAATCCAGACCTCTCTTTGGTCAGCAGTTTTTATATAAAAATAAAACATAACATGGGCAGAACAAGACCAAACAACTGAAAAAGAAGGATGTAGGTAGGCATTGGCTCCAGATGAAGGGTGCTACTTTGTATTCTTATCCAGCTGCAGCCTCTCATAGTAAGACACCATGCTCACAGGTGAACAGTGAACACCGCATAGGTTTTAATTGCTGATTTGAGATCACCAGGAGGTACCATATTGGTTCATCTGCTTTACCTGAAACCAAAGCAATAATGGCTTAAACAAAATATGTGATTGGTTTCTCTCCCACATAAAAGTCAGCGTTGGGAGACTACCCAGAGGATGATACCCAAGGATGGCTCAGAAATCCAGGAACTTCTGATGATGTTCCTGTTTCCTGAGGGTGCTGCTGCCTGCCACCAGCAAGCCTTCAGAGAGAGGGAAGGGACAATGAAAAGCTAATAGCTTCCCTTAACAGTCTCACTGAGAAGGTGTGCATGCCCCTGCCACTCAGATCCCCAGACCTTACTTCAGTTACATGGACAGCGTAGCTGCAAGGGATGCAGGGAAATGCCATCTTCTGCCAGCTAAATTTCAGATTCTAGAACTGAATGACAAGGAAGTGGTTGTCAGAGGACATTGGTAGTTTCTGGTCTGTTTTAGATAAACTCAGTTTATTTGGGGGAGTTCATCAGGAATTGGGATTTTTCCCCCATTTGTCTTCAAAATTACTTCCTGAACTAACTGAATTCATGATGTCCCCTTTTAAAAATTTCTAATTACTGATTTTCAAGAGGCAGTATTGTTGTACTCCATGTCAGCTAATAGTTGAAGGAACAGATAAAAATTTCAATGCAGAGTCACCCCATCGGGTTGGTACATACCTCTCCAGCAGTAACAGTGCTTCTGTTGTCTTAGGAGATTCCCCACTTTTCAAGGTGGGCTGTTTTGTTGTTGGAAGACAAGCCTTCCTTCCAGTACACCAAATGTCCTTGGGTGGGGTTGTGCTTTTTAGAAACTGAATGAAGGATAAGGATCTTCATTTTGCCAACTGGTTTCCCATGGAGCAGCCTGACTCCAGCTCAAAATGTAGTGTGCAGGGCACTTGTGAAGATGTGACCTTGATCTTCACCCCTGCAGGATAGAGTGGGAAGTGGGAGAAGCTGAACCTTTATGCACATCCACCCATGGCCTGAGCTGGCCCCAGAGGAAGTCTGGAAGTAGGGTGACCGGAGCCGACGCAGCCTTGGAGAAGGCAGCACTGTGCAGCTGAGGCCAGGTATGGGCTGCCTATCAATAATGCTTCTCCGTGGAACACACCATGCATAAACATACCCACAGATGTGCAGTGGTACCAGCACAAGGTCGGAGCACTGTGACTGCTGACCACAATGCATCACCTACCTGCACATTCAATGCACCTGGCCACATAGTTCCATGTGATTCACACAGTGATGGATACTTTATTCAATGTGGTGGTGGATTTGAGAGACTTGGAGGACCCACAGCCTTGCCAGGCTCTGCCACACAAGAGCCCTGGAGGAGAGCAACAGGCTGAGCACTCCTGCTTCTCTGTGCCTGCACTCAGGGCCACCCCCTTCCTTCCAGGTGCTCTCCAGCCACCTGTGAAAGTACTCCATCCTGGAATTTGAGGCCCTGGTAGCAGTGTGCTAAGGAAAGAGTGTAGCTCGGGCACGTGGCTGGCTGGGCCCAAGGCAACACTCTGCTTTCCTGCTCCTCTCAGGACCGCTCTGGAGTCCTGAGCTCCTCTCCCGGGCACTCAGGACAATACCGGGCCTGAGGGATTTCGGCACAGATTGTCATTGGTCTTGACGGGGTCCAATCCTTTCAGCTTTGTTTACCCAGCGCTTGGCACACTGCATAACACACATTAGGCTTTTCAAATGTCATCTTCTGCCAGCTAGATGACCAACAGGAGCCCACAGAAGGTCTCGGGGACAGTGCCTCATCTCTGCCGTGCCCTCCCCCTGCTGGGCCATGTGGTATTTGGAGCTGGTTCCCTCTCTTCGGAGAGTCCTCCTCTGTGTCCCCAGCTCCCGTATCCTGCTGCTGAAGGCAGCGAGGTAACTTCGCATCCTGGAATGTGGGTGTCTCCATCCTAAGGCAAACTCTAGGTTAGGGGTTTGAGAACCTGTTGCCTTGCCTGGACTTTCACTCCTAGTCTGATCTAATCCCCCTTCTAGGGAGCTCCTTTTACATCTGCTTTCTCCATTTTGGACTTTGCCAAGTAACTTTTTCTTTCAAGACCCAATACCAACTGCACTTCCTTTGAAGCTGTTGAGTTAGAGGAGGGACAGGTAACAGGCCAGAACCCAGCCTCTCACCGGCTGTGCTGTTCAGGCAAGGTGTATAAGCCTGGTGGGACTTGGTTTCATCACTAAAATGGAAATAATGGTGCACGCCTCTAATCTCAGCACTGCGGAAGCTGAGGCAGAAGGATCTCAAGTTGCCAATCAGACTGGACAACTTAACAAGACTCTATCTCAAAAAAGAGTGGGAGAGCCAGGGATTTAGCTCAGTGGCATAAGCACCTGCCTGGCAAGTGCAAGGCCGAGTTCAATCCCCAGTACCAAAAAAAAAAAAAAAAAAAGTGGGGGGTGAGGCTGGGGATGTAGCTTGTGCAAAGGAGCTCACGCATGCATGCGCACACACACGAACAATGACAGCAAATCTACAAGTACTGTTGCAGTGAATGTCCATCTTTTGGTTACTACAGTGTAAAGCCAACCCCCAAGGAGCATGCAGAATGGGCCAGGGGATAGCATTCCTGGCCATTTGCTCCCACACTTTCAGGGTGGACATAAACCTCCACAACATCATCCAAGAAACAGCTTTGTTCTTAAAGAGTGAGGTGTCTTCTGAAAGGAACTAAAGAAAATGATGGCACCAGACTGAATGTCAAGGAAACATGGCTTCACCAAAAAGCAGCACAGTCAGAACACAACATGGAATGTGATGCACTGGAATGGGTTGGGATGGAATGGAGTGGAGTGGAGTGGAGTGGAGTGGAATGCGGTGCGGTGCAGTGGAATAGAATGGAATGGAATTGAACTGCATTGAGCTGAATTGAGTACAATTTCCTTTAAGGTGATTTGAGAGAAGCAGAAATAGATGCTTGATGTCATAATTATTCAAACAAATGGGCTCTGATTCCTTAACTGGTGACCTAGGGCACTTTATCAAACCTGTGCTTTGATTTCTTCATCAGTGATTGGGCCCAATTCCCAGAGCTATTCCAGGGGGCTGCTTGAGGTTTGAATGAAACCCTAAAGTAGATCTTATGTTTTCTTTGTCAGAGTTATTGCAGAGCCCAGGACATAAATTTAAGAGATTACACTGGTAATAAGCCAGGGGACCCCAGTAGCCAGGCTCATTTGGGTCCGAGATCAGTGGTATTCCAAGCATCAGACTGGCTGGGCACAGCACTAACTTCCGTGATGCCTGTGAGCTGGCGTTGAAGGTGATTCCAGGCCCTTCCTAAACCGTCATGAGCAGCTTCTGTCCTGCATGAGTGGTGTTTGCAGCATGTACAGTACTGTGTGCACCCTACCAAGTGTGTTTCGTGGATAGAATGCTCCTCCTCACTGCTCCCCGAGTCATTTCACCAGGACTTAGCGAGCACCCAATGGAGCAGCACTAAGAACTTAGTGCAGAGACACCGCAGGGCCTGTCAGTCCTTCTTGATGACACCACCTTAAAATGATGAGACAACACCATGAGACGCTGTTGCTAGCAGCTTAAATTCCCCTTGGGGACCACCCTGTCCCATCTTCCCTTCCGTTTTCTGATTGAAGGTAGGGTCTGCTGCAGTCAACTTAGGGTTCCCTGGCTCCATTGCCCTCCCAGACTGTCTGATATGGACCCCGACGTCCCTCATCCTCAGAGATCTACCTCAGAATGACTCGGGCTCACTGGGCACTTTGGCACCAGGCTGGCTTCTGTGGTTCTCATGGACACAAAAAACCAAATATTAAGGGTGAAAGTGCGGTGTACTTTTTCTCCCTCCTAACGTTCTACTTAGACTCCATTGCTTTGTGTGGTGAGCCAAACTCACTGCAGGACTGAAAAGTTTATTTCACCTGGAAGGGTACAGTGCCATACTGATTGAGAAATTTTGCGAACCAAGTTTGCACTCAGCCTCAGCACACATTAACCATGGGACCTCAGACAAGGTACTTCACTCTTTAAACCTTAGTCACAGTCCCAGCTTAACCAAGGGCAAATGAGGTGACCGAGGCTCCCCACCTCCCAGCACACCTGGGAGGATTAAAGAAGTAAGGTCCACGAAGTTCCATGGACGGCCTGTGACCAGCACGCACAATGAGTGCTCAGATTTGCTAAAGGACCCCACACTCTGCCTCACTTGAACACACTTCTCTCACTGTCTTTGCTTCTTTCAGAAGAATTCTGGAATCCTCTTTTGTTAGTGTCTTTTTGAGGTACAGTCACAAATGTGGTGACCGCTGCTGCCCAGCACCATCCAATGGGAAACCAGGCCTGGAAATCGTAAGAGTGTCCTCGCCCACCTTATTCACCAGAGCTGGCACCATGTGACTTCTTAGTTCTTCCCACAGTCAAGGTAACTGTGAAAGGGAAGCACTCAAACCCATTCCAGACACCAAGGCACCACAGCAGCTCAACCGAAGACACGAAGGGGCGCGTCCAGAACTGCTGCACACAGAGGCAATAGCGATGGGCAGTGCTCCGAACGACAGAGGGTGTTTGGAGAGAAGTTAATGGCAATGTGTCTTCTACTGCACACATTTAAAAACTTCTTTCTCTTTCAATCACACCTCCTTTGTAAATAAAACCCAAAGGAGGTTGTTGTAGTCTGGGGTTGCGAGGAGAACAATTAGAATCAGGACACAGAATTTATTATTTTATGATGGTCACCCAGAGTTTAATACAAGAAAGTACAGGAAATTTGTCCACAACACTAAAGACCCAGAATGTTCAGCCAAGGGTGTGGATCCCACAGCAATGTCCTGCATGAGTCCAAATGAAAACCCAGAAACCATGACAATGCCTCCCATGAGTCCAACTGGAGGTCTAGAGCCCACGAGAAAGAGTCACCCAATCTGTTTTATGGATCTGCACTTTCAAGGCCCAAAGGTCAGAGGTGGAAGCCAGAAAGTCTATGCCAGCAGGGTGAAGGAGCTGTGCTGGTAGGTTGAGGGTTCTACACTAGAGCCAAGAAGTCACACTCAGAACAAGGATCAGGGCTGCCCTGAAAAGCAACACAGCCATCCTCAGCAACACGGAGGAGGCCCTGAGCTCCTCGGATGATAAGAACAGTCAAGTACATGCCAGGAAACCAGCACGACGAGTCTGTCCTGGAGATAAAGCAGCACATATCTTCCCCTCTGAAGCCAGAAAATAATCCTTGATGTAAGGACCAGAGCGCCCCCAAAGTGAACCACAGCCACTCTCACCAACAAGGTCCCAAGCTCTTCCAATGACAATAGTCAAACTCACCATGGGGAAGCCAGCATGACGAGCTCCTCCAGGAGAACCAGCGGCTCAAACAGCAACACTTGGAGAAACCCACAACACCTCACTCTTCTCCACATCTCCATTTATACTGGCAGCTTTCCTCAGGTGGACCATCTATGCTCAGTACCATGCTGATCTAAGTCAGATGGCGTTAAGTTGACCCCCAGATTTTAATCCATAACAGAGTTCTGTAGTAATTGCCAGCTATTATTAATCAGAGCAATTGTACAGTGTCCCATGATGACTACTTTCCACACTTAAAGTTATAGGCCACTGTGAGAGTCTATGGTGGTGGGGCTGGGGATTTAGCTCAGTGGCATAAGTACCTGCCTTGCAAGCAGGCGGTCATGAGTTCGATCCCCGGTACCGATAAAAATGAAAAAGACAAAAAAAAAAAAAAAAAAAGAGAGAGAGAGAGAGAGAGTCTACGGTGCTGATGGTGATGCCAGGGGTTTGGTGGTGATGCTGCATGTGATGGTGTGGGTGGTGATACTGATGATGGTCACGGTGACGGGCACGGGGATGGTGTGGGTGGTAGTGCTGGTGATGATTGAATGATGGTGCTGGTGCTGGTGGTGATAGTGTGCTTGGTGGTGGTGGTTCCAGTGACACTGATGGTGACAGAGATGATGGCGATGGTGTTGGAGGTAGAGACTGGACAACTCGAGTACCGCCTGTGTACATACTGTGCAGAGGCATCACATACATTCACACATGTGCCATCACAGCAGCCTGTGAAAGGGTTTATTATTACCCCACTTTGCAGGTGAGCATATTGAGGGATGAAGAGATGGACTCACCCAGTAAGTGAAGTTAAACACTCTGAATTCAGAAGTCCAGTCTCTAATTCAGAGCTCTCAACTACTGTTATGCTTCTGTTGATCTCTTGACTGTCTAAGGAAAGCTCACTAACTCAACCAAAGCATTTTGTTTCCAATATCCGAGTACCCACACCCTGTGAGGGGGGCTGAGGGATGCCCAGATGCCCAATGACCTGTTCCAGAGCCTGCCTCCTGGCCTTCCTTGCCAACCTACAGACCCTACAGTGTCTGTGGCACTCTCTGGGTCATTCCTCGTGACAAGTGATCCAGCCTAAGCCAGCACCCAAGCAGGTCTGGCTTGAATCCTGCTGTGTCATCTGTGATTCCTGATATACTAAAATTCTCTCATCTTGCATTCAGACATTACGCACCTTTGTTTTAAATGTGAAGAATGACGTCTCATTTTTGTCTGACTCAGTTTCTCCAGTCAGTGACTCAGCAGGAACTTTCTGTGTCACTGTACTCTGTAGTAATGCCTTGTGCTGTAGGAATGCCCAGAGATGAGCAGAACTAAAGGAGTATGCTATGCTCGGGTGCCGATGGGACTCAGACAGGGACAGACACAGAAGCAGCTGCCAGCTGCGGGTTTGAGATCGGGATTTGAACTCAGTACCTGCTCCCTTTATGCCTAAAGTGCAGTCAGCTTTCTCATCTGCAGGGCTGGGGTCTGCGTATCAGTTACGCCAAAGATCACTCTCGGCTCTGGTTTGCTGCTGTGTGTTCTGGCCTAAGAGTCTCGATTGTGGGCGCAGATGGGAGGCGCGGCAAGGGAACCCTGAAAGCTAGGGCTGTGTTTAAAGGTGAAGGGAAAGAGGAGAACTGCTGAGGGTCTGAGCAGGCAGGGCTGCGGAGCCTGCATCTCCTCTTCTCGGGCCAAGGACAAGGTTCTCACCCCTGACCCTGTGGTCCCAAGTCTGTAAAATGAGAACAGGGTGTGAGGACGGATGGAGATGACGATGCGGATGCCCCAAGAAGCCATGCTGCCGCCAGGTCCCCTACAGCTGTGCTCTTTTCTCCTTCCTGTGAGAGACCAGGGAGGCAAAAGGGAAATAAATACAAAGAAGGGAGCCAGGAAGACGGTGGTTAGGAAAGAGGGGAGGAGGAGGCCCTCGGTCTGCAGGCAGCTGGTGCCTCCTCCCTTTCCCCTGCAGCACTCAGGACAGGAGAAATTACAGAACCTAGCGTTGAGCTACGGAGGAGCTATTCGTCTCATCCACTCCTGGAAGTTTGCGATCCAGAACAGAATTGTTGACTCAAAAAATAAATAATAAGCAAGAAGAGGGGAGCCAGCTGGGAACAGGAGACAGCCTAGTTCCAGGTGGCCTGTTCCAGGTGGCCTGCCCACCCTTCTACCCCTGACCGAGCCTCCCTCCCAAGGAGCAAACTCTGTGCCTTCCCTGCTGCTTGGGGACCTCACCTCCTCCTGTCCTTGCTTTGCACAAGGTTCGGCGCCCTTCAGAGTTCAGCAAAAACCAGGAGTCCTCCATGGGAGGAGGAGTGCACTGTCTCCTAAAGGGCAGCACCGCCTGGCTGCAGAAACCCACAAGGCACAAGGAGAGAGAGAATGGGGCACACTGAGCTGCTCGGTGACCAGCCAACCCTGAGACCTGGAGAACCGAGGCTCAGCTAACGTCCTGCCCGGCCCGGAAGCTTCTGGGCTAACTTGATTCGGGTCTGTCTGGACCAGGGCTCTACACTTGGAGCCTAGAAGCTGCCTTTCCCTTCTCCTTGACCTCGGAGACTTGGCAGCTGGATCCCAGATGTCATCAGCAGCTTCTCCAGGGAGAGCGGAAGAGCAAAATCAGCTGCAGCGTGCAACCAATGTGACATTCTTGGTGCTTTTCTTTTTCTTTTTCTTTTTCTTTTTTCTTTGTCTTTTTTAGGCAGGGTCTCAATATGCACTTTGTAGCCTGGTCACGAATTTGCAACGATCCACCTGCCTCAGCTTCCCAGGTGCTGGGATTACAGGCTTGTACCATCATGCCTGATTTTATCTTATTTTATATTGCAGGCTTTACAGAAAAGGATAGATGATGAAATGGGTGGAAAGTTTCTCTTTCAAAATATATTGTTCTCTTCCCTGCGTTTTCACTGCCTGCAAAAAAGTAATATTGTGTCTATTATACTTTCTTTCCTTCACGGACAAAAGTGTTTTTCCTGGAGAATTCTTCACTACTTCCGTTTCCTGACCTATAAAGTTACTTTCCAAGCCCTCTCATGCCCTCTCAACTTTGGCAAGAAGAACCCCTGAGTGTCCTCTGATCTCCTCCTTGGAACAGTAAAATGTTCGGTGTTCAGTCTGACGCCTTCCTCATCGCATGACCTGTTTAGGTTGGACCCTGGGACCGTGGTGTCTGGTTCTGATGTGTGAGGTGCAGAGTCAGATTTTCCTTGGGGAGTTTCAGATCCTTACACAAGCCTACCATTTGAGGGTGGGTACCCCCTCCTCTGGCAACCGCAAACGCTGCATTTCTGCTACCAATTTAAAGTCTAATTGAATGAGACCGTGACTACCACCCTGATACATAACGCTGAGAGAACTTGCCAGAAGCAAGGGATCCTTCAATGGTGCTCTTTTAGTTCTGATGTCAATTGGAATAGTAAAAAAAGAAAAGGCAATTTGAACCCTTCTGCCTTCATTGTGAGCCCCCGTGCTGCAGAGCTTAGAACTTAAGACACTTTTGAGTAACGAACAGCCAGAAGCAGACTAGGGTGAGCTCTAAAGAAGCCATTAATTTGGAAAGTAAGCTTTGATTAGTAGCATAATTGGAAAGCAATTCGTGGGAGGCTGGGTTCCTGCTCCTTCCCTACTGGGCTACTTCTAGAGCCAACATACTGAGCGACACATCGCAGGCACCCAGACCACTGTCTTGGGCTGTGGACACTATTCCCCATGACAGCGATGCAGAACCCGTGGTCTGACCATAACAGGGTGAAGTTTACACTCCTGTGTTAGTCCTTGTAAAAGGAGCACATTTGGGGTTCTAAGTTTCTTAGAGCTTTCCTCTTCGACTTCCAGCAGTTTCCCCACTGCCTCTTCTCATTTCTTCTAAAAGTTGTTTTAAAAGCTGACAAGTGTGTTTTCCATGGGTCCCCAGGTTGTGTCATAATCATCCTCCCTCAGCCTGCACAGCCGCAGGACATCTGTCCCTTCAGCTGCAGTCTGAGGTTCTCTCTGTCCGTAACCCTCAGCCCTGAGCCTCAGGTACCTGTGATTACATTTCCTAAACTCGCAACTATTTTTGTACTAAAGGGTTTCTATAAGGGCCTGAAGAATAGAGTGAAATACCTGAAACACTATTTTTTTAAAAAAGATCCTTTATCTCTTTGCCCTCTGAAGAAGTTTTTTGTTTTTGTTCTTTTACTGTTAGAAATCATAATGATAAATAAAACTTTTACTTGTGTTAGAAAAAATTAGAATGCAAATCACCCACATTAATTATATCAAAAACCACTCCTGGAGATGAGGTAAGGTTTATGCCATTCCAAAGGAAGGTGGCATTTTTCAGGTCTCACATTTGTGGCCCTCAGACCTGAGGACCATGACACAGCCATGGTCATGGAACCCAGCGTGCTGCTGGTCGGGTCTGATCTGGTCCTAGTTAGGACAGCAAAGCCCACAGGGCCTGACCTCTCTCTGCTTTGCCCATTTAAAACTCTCCTCAGCTACCTAGCCTGTTTGAAGCCCATTTTTGGCTTGGAATTGCTCTTTTTTATGGTACCAGGGATTGAACTCATGACCTTATGCTTGCTAGACAGGCACTTATGCAGCTGAGCTAAATCCCTGGCCCTTGAAGCCCATTTTTATATGGATCATTTTTTAACCTGTACATGGGGATCAAAATGATCCACCAAAGAGTGGTAACAAACAAGGGCAGACGTCAGCTCCAGGGACTTCTCCGTGTTGTGCCATTTGTTTTGTCTGAGGCACTTCTGAAAGAGAGGCAGGAATTTCTCAGTGTCCGCATTGGAGAGGTCCAAGGAAGGATGGGAATGCTCACATCGGAGCAGAGTGAGGCCACAGTCTGCACTGTGCAGCACCCTCATGGTCGGATGCCCCAGGACTGCCACGCCTCCCTTCTGTCCCCTGGCTCCTGATGGGCCCTGTTCCCCCGGAGCTGCACCGTGACCCCCTCACAAGCTCAGGGTGTGCTAGGTCTCCTCCTCCAGGAAGCGCCCTCCCCTGGCATTCCCAAACTGCGTCGTCCTGTGCTCAGCTGTATAGATCACATCATCTTCTGGAACACTTCACACTTTGCTGGCTCACTCCATCGGCTGCTTTTAACCATCTCCTGCTTCCCAGGCTGAGCTCCTCAGAGGCTTCCTGCTGCTCCTTCTGCTGTTGGCTGATAGACCGAGAACCGCGCCGGGTATTTATTAGGCACTCAGGAAGTAGCTGTTAGTGGCTTAATCATTATTTGTTTTTGCTCATTTTGAATACCGGAGTTGTTATAAATGATTCAAAGGAGGTGATCATTTGGTAATAGAATTGCACTGGTTAAAATATTCAGGTCTGGAATGCAGCTGTTCTATTTTTAAAGTTAAGCAGCTGCAGACTTAAAAGGCTGACAGATCAAACCCGACTCCTGATGCCTTGATCTCACTTGATAATGCTTGATGCCAAAAATTCGCACGGCCACTTAGACCCTTGCTAAGCGCTGAGCCCTGGGACTGAGCTGGGAGCACAGAGCCTCCATGTGAGGAGCAGCTGACCCAGCCCGGCTGCGAGTTTTCCCCCATGCCCTACAGTTAGCTTCGGCTCTGCTCTTGAATAGAACCCAGCTTTCACCGTGGCTGATTGCCAGCCCTCCCGAAAAAAAGAAGGTTCACAAGCCCTGACTAGGATGAGCGCTTGCATCATCAAGTTCTCTGAAACATTAACATCCAGGGGGAGCATCCTGGTCTTTGTAAGAGCAGGATCTATGTGGCCCCTGCAGGGCTGTTGATCAGATGGGCAAAGTGACTTCAGATCAGAAAGGGTTCCCCCTTCATCCTTGGGACAGGAGCTTCCCTATCCTGGAGCCCACCCAGCAGTGTCTTTAATGCAGCTTTTCTGTCCGAAGTCCACATATCTTTCTCCATTTTCATTTCTATAAAAGTCAGCTCAAATGCTATCCGCTCATTTTAGATCGAGATTTTTTCATTTCCCTTAAAGCAAATTGTCATGTTGTACTTTTTCCTTTGCTTCCAAACATTCTGAAGCGACTCTTCAGTTAAGAGGTGGTAGCTTAAGTGTTGGTAGATCCTAATTAGCAAAGCAACATACTGAATAAAGACAGTTTAATGTACCCTGTGGCCAGGGCTGGAAGATGTAAAAAGGCCATGGAAACCCTCATTCACATGTTCATGCTGATTCTTCTTATTTTAATTGAATGAAAGACCCTAAGGAAACAGAAGTTTACCCTCTCATCAGGGTTTAGCCCCAGGGACTGAAACACCCTAGTTGTGCAAGCTCACCTTAGAGAAGCTTACTGGTGGAAACTTCCAGAACTGCCTGGCATGATCCACTGGAAAGATCCAAGGTTATTTTCCAGAATCTGTGATCTGTGTGCGTTTGGCTTCTGTGTTTCTAGATCTCAATGCTGACAAAAGCCCAGAAAGAGGGTTGAGCCACTGTGTAGGGGCGCCAGCGTGAATCAGATTATCCTATCCAGAGTCAGACCGTCCGGGCTCTGCCCCTCGGTGACCATAGCCCTAGAGCGCGGCCGAGCCCCCTCAGGCAATCAGAGACGGCAAGGAATGGCAGCCACACAAGGCAAAGCCACAATAAATCAGGAAATATCAGCAGCCAGTGGCATCCTTGTCCCTTCACCCTCACAAGGCAGCAGTTACCCTTTCCTTACAAATCACACTGTTTGGGTACAGTGGAATTTGCCCAAAGACGTCCAGAAAATAAGGGGTTTGGTTAATTGGAGGACACAATGTCTCACGACCCTCCTTCCACACTGACACCACCTTTAAAGCCATTCAATTTTATCCCAACATGATGGCTGTGTGTAGATCGAGAACTCAGACCTGGTGAATAATCTGCATTTCACTTGCCGAGAAACCACTGCTCTCAAGCAGCACCGGGACCGCTCCCCTCCCGGGACGGCCTCCCATTCCTATCTATGTCGCTGGAAAACTCCACCCCGCAGATCTCCCAAGATTCCACACAGATGTCTGTGCAATGCAGGCCACTTCCTTGGAGCCGAGGTCACCAATGGGGTAGAGAGAGCACCTAACAATGCAGGAGGCTGAAGTGGAATACTCCGGGGGATCTGGAAGGAACCGATCCCAGTGGGACCGCCTGCCTTGGGCCTCTTGCAGCCCAATCCTATTTGAGGGAGAAATTCACCTTTCCATATCTGCATTTTAATGTCCCCCCCAAAAGAACTCATGAGCATGTTCGCGTCACTCTTATGCATGTGGCAGAGGGAGCTGGGTGCTGGAGAGAACGTGTATGTGACCCTTGCCGTGAGTTTTTAATCTCCTGGATGAGAAAATCACATAGAACTTAACAAAAACTGCAAAAATATATCAGCCATGCATACCTTCGTTTTCCCTGATGCTAGGAAATGTGGAGAAAATGGAAAAGCCTGCAATATTTGTTATATCAGGCAAAAAAATTGTGCTGCCATCAGCTGAGAGAAGGAATGTTTTTTCCTGGCCGGGAGGCTGGGGAAAGGTTTCCTCTGAGAAAGGAGGTTCCTGGCCTTGCACAAGGAAGGAGGTTTTGAGCAGGGAAGAGGGAGAAGCAGCACAGGCAGAGGCGGGGAGGGCATGAGCAGCGGGCACCTGGGGAGGTGACGAGGTGACCAGAAAGGGCAGGCTTCCAAAAAGGACAATGGCTGGGGATTTAGCTCAGCAGCATAAGCACCTGCCTTACAAGCAGGCGGTCGTGAGTTCAATCCCTGGTACCAGAAAAAGAAAAAGGAAAAAAAAAAAAAAAACCCAAAAAGGACAATGGGAAGGCAAGATGCAGGTAGAAGGCATTAATGCCACAGCGTGGAGTTTGCATTCTGTTTCCAGTGACCAGGGAGGCACTGGAGGGTCAAGGCACCATGGTCCTTTACTGTTTTTGGAAAATGACAACGGAGATAGTGGGGGATCAGGGACTGCTGGCCAGGGGAAGAACGCAATCATTCCTGAAATATGAGGACCTGGGGGATGAGAGGTGGTTTCCCAGGAACCCCCATGACTGCGGCCAGTGAGACTTGGGGAGAGACGGTAAGTACCAATTTCCCAAGCAAGGGATGGAATTTCTGGGGCAAACTCCCACGTGGTGCTGTGAGCCATTCGGGCTGGCTATGTGCGCAGCGCTGGCCTTCTAACATGACAAGGCCTTCTTCTATCTCCAAGGCAAAGTCTGATAAAAGCAAGCCCCTCAAAGAGAGTACAATGTGCGCGCCTCTGTACCTGTGCCCTCCAAAACTGGACTAAAAATGATGGCCCAGACGTGGCCATGGCGCAGCGGAGCCCAGGAAGCATTTACAGAAGCAGCTGTCCCCAGGAGCTGCCTCCAGCAGACAGCCAAGCGTCTCTTCCTGGAGACACAGCTCCCTCTCTCACTGTCTTTTATTTTTCCTCCCCCACGCCTGCGCTCTTAGAGGAAAAGTCCGGTAAGAAATACCAAGTCCTGTCTGTGTTTTGACCAAACGTGTCCTGTTCATTTTCACCATCTGCCAGTCTGACTGTGTGTTTGATACCTAAACAAGGCTTTGGATGTCAAAAACAAACCTTGGCAACCCAGGACAGGGTGTAATTACACACACGGCGGGCAGAGGAGAAGGTCAATCGCTACGTGATTTTTGCAGCTCTGTTATTAAGGGCCGTAGGGTGATTTCCTAAAGATTCACTCCTGCCTTCCTGACAGGCATGTGATCAAATTTCTTACATCCTAAACTGTATTTATTGCAACTCCTACTCAAATCAGTTGAGGTAAAATATAGACACCATGAGTGAGGCAAATACTTTTAATTTTTTAATGTATAACTGGCCTGGGAAAGGAGTCTTAGGAGGCTAAAACAATTTATTGCTATTCATACTGCTTTTTGTTTTAGTAAGTCAGACCCTTCCTAAAAGTGTGGGTGACTAGAAAAAGATTTTTATAAAATGTAAATAGTCACTCGGTGTTACAGTTAAGTAGTAGGAGAAAACGGATACTGTGTACCTGTATCTTTTTGCTTTGGAGCATTGTGGGACACGTCTTTAAAGTAATAAATAAATTTGAAAGGGGAAAGGAAATTACGTTCTCGGTTGCCTGGGTCTGTAGGAACAGGTCCCCTGCTTGGCCAGCCCAGGCGACATCTCTGGTAAAACCTGGAAGTGGCTGGCGGTTCTGCTCCCCTCCCCCTGGCGGGCGCTCCAGGAAGTGCCACCATCTGTCACCTCTGCCCCGTGGGAGACCCCAACTGGAGGAAGTCTGAGTGACAGCAGGGAGGAGGAGGAGGAGGAGAAGCACAGAAACAACCACGAAATGCACCGAAATGTGGGTCCAGGCCTTTCCATTCCCCAAAATAAAATGAGCATCTATATCAATTCTGGTTGGGACCAAGCCACGTGACCCACCTCTGTCACTGAGGGCCCAGCCTGTGCCCAGACCATGAGGCAGGACCCCCAGTGCCCCTTCACCGTGACCCTTCCTGTGTGGCCAGCCCTCTGCCCTCCTTGACGCCGAATCCTTCTCTGAATTACCAAAATGTAGCCCCTTTAAATACTGAAATTGAGCTGTAGGAATCTCAGACTTCTCTGCTCCTCCTTGGTCTTCCTCCTGCTTTAATCACAACACTTGTGCAGTTTCACTTCATTTCCTCCTTACCTTAATTATTTAGTTATTGATTGTCTTTTTGAGACAGGGTCTCACTATGTAGTTCAGGCTGGCCTTGAGCTCACTTTGTAGCCCAGGCTGGTCTCGCACTCACAACTATCCTCCTGCCTCAGCCTCCCAAGTGCTGGAATTCCAGGCGTGCACCACCACGCCTGGCCCATTCTTACTTTAATAAGAACACTTTTTCATTTTCACTTCGTTTCCCACTCCCTTGCTTCATTTTCCTTTAGAGAATGTTTGTTCGTCCTGGTGGCTCTTCCACTGGGCATCTCAGAGCGATGTGTCTGTTACCGGAAGGCTCCCTGCTTCACCTCCCACTCGGGGTTTCAAGATCTCCCAACCACAGGGCATGGAAACAATGCTATTTTCCATCCTGAGTACACAGGAAGGGATTTAAACACAGGCAAACCCAACCGCAGCGGGTGCTTGGCAGACGCTCTGTCTTCATCCTGAAGCATTTAAAAACAAATAGGGAGATCGGCTAGGATCATAATAATAAGCCTAATGATCTTACGTTCCAGTTCTTTCCTAGAAATTTCTGGTGACGTGAATCACTGGATATGCTTTGTCTAGACTGTATAAAAATATTTGGTGCTTTAGAGTTTATGGCCCATTTTTATCTGGTTCCCTATATACACTGAATTTAGCAAATGAAGATACTTTAAAACTTCAAAAATTGAGGCCGGTTTATCTAGTTAACTTAACGAGCAAGAGAGACTATGTTTGGTTGCTTCGTAGAAATATCTCAGAGCAATCTATTAACATGGACTGAACTAAGGTGTCCTGGGGACTGGGGCTGTAGCTCAGTAGCAGAGTATTGACCTCATACACATGAGGCGGGGGGTTCAGCCCTCAGCACTAGGGTGGGAATGAAGACTGGGGTACCCTCATTAACCAGTACAAATTAATCCTGTGATACTGAAGTAACAATGCAAAGCCACTGCAGGGTAAAATCCCTGGAGACCAGCAGGACTCGGCCGCAGTGTTTTCTTTTAAAGGTGCATCCTTATAAAAAAAAAATCATATAAATTTTGGAATATATGTCTGCATTCTAGTGACTAAATCATAACCTAGCAAGGTCAACTCACTTTAAAAATAACCTCAAAATACACAGTAAGAGTAACCTCAGAGTTGAACACCAAAATTCAAGTAGGAGGATAAATATGATTTCTGTAGCCAGGTGTGATGGCACGTACCTGTCCTCCCAGCAATTGGGAGGCTGAGGCAGGAGGATTGCTGTGAGTCCAAGGCCAGCCTGGGCTACAAAGTGAATTCAAGGCCAGCCTGAACTGCATAGTGAAACTCTGTCTCGGGAAGACAAAAAAAAAAAATTTCCACAGAGATTTCCACAGTGTACCCAAAGACCAGGAGACTTGTACTACCTATGCCTGATTAGGAATGCAGGGAATTTTGTTCCGAAAACCAGCAGACCAATTACAGGCTCTGCTTGAGTAATCAAGGTAGCTGTAAAGGGATCCATTATGTGTGACACAATGTCTGCCATCGGAGACAAAGTGGCCACCTGCAGCCCCTAAACAACGGAAGAGGCATTTCATCTGTATGTGCGGTTCAGGATAATTTTAGCTCATTTTAAAACTAGAGCCCAGGATAGAGCTCAGTGGCACAGCGTCTACCTGGCAAGCACCAGGTCACAAGTTTGATTGCCGCTACCAAAAAAAAGGGGGAGGGGGGAGGAGAATTAAATAAATAAGTGGTTACAAACTGGAGTATTTGAACTTTAAAAAAAATCGGAAATTTCATCTTCTGAATTTTTGTTTTCTGAATAAATCAAGACCAAATACTACATTTGTTTTCTCCTACTTTGGAGGCAAATTCTCTACACTGGTAGACCCAAAAAGAATGCTAAGTGCTTAAACTTTTTAGGAAATGACAGGAGAAAGGGTAAAATAAAATCCGTGAGGATGGGTGGAGACAGCCCTGCCCGGCAGGCTCCTCTGTGATGATGAGGGGTCTCGAGCCCATGCACCAGGCTCCTGGAAATGTTTTTCTCCTGAGTGTTCCAGAAAGCTCTTAAGGAGCGTCCTCAAGGCTCCTGCCCTCTCCACTCCCCACGGCTTCTCGCTGTGTCTTTCGGCTTCTCATTAATCAGTGTGTGGCCGCATGAAGTGGGGCGGCGAGTCTTGGTAGAAGAATTTTGCAAATGAAATTTCCAGAATGTTGTCTCTGACTATTAAAAAAAAAGCATGAACTAATGATTAAAAGCATAAGTTTTTAATGCATTGGGAATTAAGATATAACTTAGTTCAAGTGGATTAACATATTTTAGATTCTCTTCAGTGTACTTCATAGAATCCTTAACTGATGAATTTTCTTGTGTTAAAGATTCCACTTCTGCATGGTTGCAACGAGCATTTTATTTTGCATTCTTTTTCATAATTTTATGTTGGGGAACTTTTTATTTTAGTATCCTGTTTGCTATATTTTGAAAGTTTGTCATGAAATTCTCACATTTTATTTTAAAAACTTTCATCTGGCTTCTGAAGAATGATGAAGACTAAACTGTTATGTGTAAGGTTGTTTCAGATTTCCTCAAAATACAGTATGGCTGGGCTTTGTGGCTTCTAATCCCAGCACTCAGGAGGCTGAGGCAGGAGGATTGCTACGAGTTCCAGGCCAGCCTGAACTACATGGCAAGATCCTGTCTCAAAAAACAAAAAACAAAAAACAAAAAAAACCAGGATGGGTTAGGCCAGGGATTTTAAGCCAACAAATATTGATAATGTATCTCACTTATTTTCTAATTGTCTTTCAATTGCAGTCAAGTACACAAGTTCATGAGAAAAGTGGGATTGTTACAGACCAGTGTCTGAAAAATAAAGTATTTAAGCCTAACAATCCCAGGTAAAGTTGACTAAAATAAGTAAGTCTAAAGTCCAGCTATTTAGCGCTGTGGTCTGAGAAGTCACCAGTGCTAGGCGTCAGCCACGGTGGCCTCTGCCTGACCGGAGCAGGAAGGCCAAGAAGAGCAGAGAGAGGCCTGGCTCCGTCTCTGCCGTGTACCAGCCCAAGGCTCAGGACCTCACTTCCCTGTCCACATCGCAAAGGCCTAGGCATCTGGGGAGGCCTCCGGGGTGTACCAGACACAAGCCCGTTTGCTCTGTCCTAGGGTGTGGCCCCTCCTCATTGTCTGGGCAGCTTCCCTGGCCTCAGCTGTGGGAGATGCCCCATGGTGATTCCAGATTCACCCGCACCCCTAAGTGAGACCCTGCAAGCCTACATCCCATCCTCCCCCTGTCCCCCCACCCCCATTCAGCAGGAGAACCCTGCAGAGGTAAAGCGAGGGGAGCTTGCTGGGGGGAATGGACAGCCACCATGGTGACACTGGACAGACAGGGAAAGCTGAGTGCCTGCATGCAACCTGCAGACCTCGTCCGGCCCAGCAGTTGTCTGGGGTTCCCCTCTCCCCCATTGCCCTTGCCTACCCACTGGAAGAGGCTGCCCAAGTCACCAGGTCAGGGACAGACACTAAAAGTGTTGCCAATCTCCCTTTGGGCACTGGGAGGTTCAGAATGGTTCACATCTACAATGCTCATACACTCTGTACCACTGAGAAAGGCCTTTCTCTGTACCATATGTCC
This sequence comes from Cavia porcellus, assembly GCF_034190915.1. Lineage (NCBI taxonomy): Eukaryota > Metazoa > Chordata > Mammalia > Rodentia > Caviidae > Cavia > Cavia porcellus. The sequence continues at coordinate 162,155,787 of NW_026947484.1, read as the reverse complement.
TCAAAGTCCCCACACTCAGAATAACTTGGAGAAAAACTGACTTTGCAAGACATTAAGAACATGGGCAAACATCTAGTGTGTCTCTGCCTTGCTCCTATGTGTGTGTCCTAAACCTGGGCCGTCCATGTGGGCAAAGCTGGATCAGACCCTGGTCCTCTGTAAGGGCCTTGAACCCCATTCTGCTTTCACTAAGCCCTGGACGCCAGGCCCGCCTGCTGCCCTAGCCTAGGCTGCCCTGGTCATGTGTTTTATGGCTGTTTTGCAATCTGTCACCCACGCCTGCTGACTGACACTTCACGCTCTGACTTGGTATCTGTTCTCTCTTCCCTTCTGCTGGTCACAGAGGCGCAGCCCGGTAAGAACTCTACTCGTTCTCCCTTAAACATACACAGAAAGTCACTACCCAGGCAAGGAGGCCAGGCCGATTTCCGGTGCCTTTGTGAAAACCCAGAATGAAGGAGGTGCATAATTTAGGGTGACTCTTGAAGCCTTGGGCTCTCTGAAGTGGTGTTTTATAACTGTCAGAGGACTTGTCTGTAATGGGCTAAATTCATACGTGGGGATTTTAACTCAGTGCTAAATGTGAAAAATAGGTGTGTGTGTGTGTGTGTGTGTGTGTGTGTGTGTGTGTCCAAGAACTGCCCATGGCCAGAAAGCACCAAAGAAGCTGATAACAAAGGAAACAATGCAGAACAATAAAACTGTAAAAATAATTAGTATGAATAATAATAAGGGATCAGTTAATGACCTATTTTGTTTCAAGCCTGAATTCAAACCTTGTCTGTGGGCCTCGTTTATGTGGGTTGAGACACTGATACATGCTTGGGATTTCCACTAGGGAGCGGGGCAGCATGCACGTTTAGGTCAGTGCCCTACACTGTCACCAGGCTCGTCATCCCTGAAACTTAGACAGGAACCGTCATGAGCTAGAGTGAGACTCAAGTTCTTTAAAACCAGCAAAAGAGGAGCCTTTGCTTGCTTGATGTGCCCCCCTATTCTCTCTCTCTCTCTCTCTCTCTCTCTCTCTCTGTCTCTCTCTCTCTCTCTCATACACACACACACACACACACACACACACACACACACACACACATACACACGCCTGCTTACTTCCTTCACAGAGGAGATGACACTGAACCAATCTGTCTAAAATATCCCCTTATCAACCCAATTAGTCCATTACTGTCAAAGGCAAACACCTTGCCCGGGAGGACCGCGTCCTCCCTGCGTGTGGTCAGTGCCAGCCTGGCTCTAGGTTTCCGGACTGCCATATCAGGGCCATCAAAGATCCTTTCTGCCTGATGCCAATTCCTCCTGACCAGTCCCGTGTCTGTTCCTGCCTCTCCTGGTGACAGTGTATTCTCTCTAATTTTCAGACAACAGCGTTTTCCTGTCTAGTTCTTCCACAGGTAGCTGGCACTTAACCTGTGATTATTTGTTCAAGAGGAACAATTGTTTGCAGGGAATCTTTGGTGTTAATAAAAATGTCATGCAGACTCCTTTGGTGCCTTTCAGGGACAAATATCTGTGAAGTGAATTGATGAGCATGAAAGAAGTCGTTTGCCTTTCTAGTACATTTTTATATGGAGAGATAAGGAAGTCTCAGCTCAGGCCTCCCCACCCCGACAGCTGGATTTCAGTCCCCTGTCCCCTCAAAGCCAGGCCCCACTAACCTTGTGGCTCATGACTTGATATTAGAGCAGGACCTTGTCATTGTCCTTCTCATGATGCCAGGGTCCTTAACTCAGGAAAACAGTTCAGCCCCATTTACACGATTTACTCTAAACCTTAGCTCACAGCTTTATTAATCCAAAAACAAATTTATATTTGCTTCTGGATTAATAAAGAAATAAATGCATTTGTTTCTGCTACAGTGTTCTCTAATGACCATACCAGAGGGAAATGACCATAATTATTAAAAAGTTTTTGTCGTTGTGCAGGACTTTTTGTTTGGGACATACAGTAGAGGAAACATTGCATTATTAGACAAAATACAGGAAGAGAGGGGGCGGCACCCCCCAGGAAACACAATGGGCCTTGGTCTGGACAGCCATGGTGCCTCTTTCTAAATGGGTCCAAGTGCCCCCAGACGCAGTCGTCCTGTGTCTTTCCTGCCAGCACCCCATGCTAAGAACCTTCTGGAGCTTTCTGCTTTGAGTCCAAATGTGCACTGAATCAGTTCCTCTGTGAGCTGAATTCATCTACACCATGGCGTTGCAAATCCGGAAGTGATCTGCTCACATAATGTGTTCCTGCATGGGTTATTCTTGCCCCAGTAGCACCATGACATGCGCTAAAGAAGCTCCTTCCAGGTCACAGATTGGTGGCAGACCCTGGAGAGAGGGCATGTGCATGGCTTGAAGTCCCCTGGCTCCCTGAAAAAGACAGTCCATCGCAGGGTGCATTCCCCCAGCTTTCCCCTTTCTATGATGCTTACCCCATTTCTCCTTTTAAACCATACTAGTAACGTGTGGTTGTTTGTACTAGTAATGTGGGGGCCCCACCTAATTAGAAGCAGACAGAACCCCTAAGTACATCTTAGAACTTTCAAATATCAACCACATGGGAACTTGGGCTTACTTCCTTATCGGCTAGAATTCAAAAGGGGTTTTGTTTTTAATGGATGGTTTGCTATTTGTCTTCAAATCCCAAACCCACTCAGGTAAGGGGCGGTGTTTTCAGAAGCCTTAGAAATCACCCTCCCTCCCTCTCCTAACTTCTGGGTGAAATGAAAACTGACCTGTGTGTGTGTGTGTGTGTGTGTGTGTGTGTCTACAAATCCCACAGTGAATGCCAGCCCGAGAATTGCATTTGTGCCCCTCTGCATTTCTTTGAGTTTAGTTTAAATGCAATAACAAAAATAATACATATTGTACATAATATATATGTGGTCCTAAGCCTTATAGTGTCTATTTCTAATTCTAGGGTGCAATTAAAAGGAACTTATCCAGTAAGTATATTTTAGCTACCAGAAATAGAGTACAATGTCAAAGAAGAAATAGTTACTTGGATCTTGGCGGATATAGACAATTTGAATTATTCAGCTTGGGTTTGATTGCTAAGGCTTACTTTTTAAAAATCTTTTCCAGTAAAGAATCCTTATAAGTAAGAGCCACTTGGGGGTTGCAAATAATATTTAAATTCAGAAAAAGCATGTTTTTGGAGAAGCTTTGCTGTTTTCTTCCCATATTTGTCAACTCTTGCTGTATCAGTTAAGTTTAGAAATGGATATAATCTAGAAGTGGGCATGGAGGAGGGTAGAAAAGAATCAAAGGTCAAGGCAGCCTACATATTCCAGTATAATTTGAGTGAAAGATTATAGTCAACCGAGGTATATGATATAGGTTACGATATATAGGGCATGATTTCCTCTGCTGCATACAACACATTCTAGGAAACTCTAAACTCATGATTCATAGCTAAAAATGTCACATTTGCTTGGAATCTCAAGAAGAGAATGGGCAGAGAATACTGGATTCGTGCGCTATGCGCAGATGGCCCAGCTTAGCATCCTCTTACGGTGAGGGAGAGCCGTATGCTGTCCCTAAACCCTGCAGTATACAAGTCTTCCAGTCCATGGCTTTGTTTATGGTAGATCTTGGTTAACGAGGTTTATACATGCCGGAGAAAACGCCACTCCACGGGCCAGACATACGGCGATTGCACTGCCGGGGGAGAGGGTTGGTTTCGTAAGGTTTTCAGACTGAGTTGTTTACTGATGGGACTTACGTCTCTGTGTATTTCCAAACGTAGTTCGTAAGACATATGAGGAGGGAGTGGTGAATGTGGGCCTAAATGGGTCTTTTGTCCTATACATAAGGTGAAGAAGTGGCGAGACCCAGGCGCTCCACGCCGACTCCAGAACTCCTAAGGTGAGCGCAAAAGGGGTTCGTGGTGCTCTATGCAAGGTGTCCCAAGCCTCTGAGAATAAGCAAGTGTCCTCCGGGCTGAGCTCTCATCCCCTGCTGCTGAAGGGCTTCCTCGACAAGCACTTAGTGTGGTCCAAATGGATTCTGTCTCGTAAATGCAGCCCAAGGAGGCCTCCAGGGAAGCAGCCTCACTCTAAGCTAAAGTGACCGCCTGCCCGGCAGCTCGGTCCTCTCACTGTCAGGGAGGCTGTGGAGCTGTGTGATGAGGTCCTTGGGTTTCTGGCACTCGGATCTGACATAGGGTTACTGCCCCACAAAGACAGGCTTGTTTCCTTGGATGCGATTTCTTGATGCGTTCCACCTGCCATGCACCAAAGGGATGCTCAGTTTTGGTTTTCGGTTTTAGCAGAGCACTGTTTTCCCAGTGTAGCCCTATGAGTGAATGTCGCGTACATGTGCATAGGTTTCCGAAGAGACCCATTTCGCTTTACAATCTGGATCTTTTTAAAGCTTCTCCCCACTCTGCTTCCTCTTCCTCCTCCTCTTCTCTCTGTCTCTGTCTCTCTCTCTCTCTCTCTCTCTCTCTCTCTCTCTCTCTCTGTCATGGGGATTGAACCCAGGGCCTTCGCACTGAACTACATCCCTAGTCCTTTTCTTAATTCCTTTTTTTTTTTTTTAATTTTTGAGATGGAGTCTCTGACTCAGTTGCCCAGGCTAGGCTCAAACTTGCCATCCTCCTGCCTGTTTCACAGAGTGGGGGCTCACAGGTGTGCACCCTCAGATCTGCCTTCCTTTTCCCGACAACCAGTGTAGTTTAGTCATTAGGAAATAGGGTGAGCGTTTCCTTCCCGACCTCCCATTCCCCTGGGCATCTCTCTGAGACGTGCCATGCTGGGGTACTGGGACGCTATAAGGGGTCCACTGAGCAGAAGGGGAGATGATATCAGAATCATAGTCTCTTATTCAAACACAAACTTCTTGGCAGCCTATCACTGAAGATCCATTCCCACAGGGATGTGTGGACACACAAATGGCCTGAGATCCCAGGACAGCCAGGTTTCTACCAAAAACCCCGTGTCTCTGACACTATCTCTTCTAGACATAAAAGATCAAGCTGCTTTGAGAGAGGTTTTCTCCTTCATTTATTCCTGCTGGTCTGATGCCCTGGTCCTGCCCTGAGAACCGGGATCTTTATTTGCCATCACTCTCGTCCTGTGATGTCTTTGACATCTTTAGTAACACTTCTCAGCTGTGCAGGGTTTTGTCCACATTTGCATGCGGAAGCACAGGGGTGCACACACACTGTTGCTTTATCAGCACAAATATTCGAAAGCTTGTATGCTTTGGAGGTGAGACGTTGAGCCCTGCCTCATCCTGCCTTCCTGTGTGTGATGTAGCAAAAAACCTCCAGATGACACCGCGGCCCTGGCACCCCTCTTCGGCCCGCCCCTGGAATCGGCTTTTGATGAGCAGAAGACAGAAGGTAGGAACAGGTTTTCTTTCCAGTAAGGTGTATCTAGAATAAACATGAATTCCAAAGCATGTTTTTAACATATCATTGGATCTTCCTGGGAAAAATGGGTTTCAATCCACAATGTGTAATTGAAAAAAAGTGATTTAAAATTTTAAAAGTCCCATTGCCATGACTTCCCCTCACAGTCCCACCCCTTGCTTTGCACACACTCCTCCCACCGTCCTGGCCATTTCCTGCAGCAGCTCTAGGGAGCTCTCTCCTGAGGGTCTTTAGCTGTGCTGTCCTGGCTGCCTTGATGTCTTGAATCCATTCAAAACATTTCCTTTCCTGGTCATCCTGACTTTGGGGAGGAGCCGGAAGTCACACAGTGCCGGATCCAGTGATTAACATGGATGAGGCCCCTGGGTTAATTTTTCATGAGCCTGACTGTGTGCTGGGTGGTGCTCAGAAGCAGCCATCCACAGTATCTGTGTCATACACTCGGGGAAAAGAACTCCAGAACTGCCCCCAGAACATCGCAAGAATGGTGGATAAGTGTGTTTGAAGGGAGGGGAGTGACAGGGAGGGTTAATCTTTTACTATAATAAATTTTTTATCTAGCAAGTCACCATTTCTTGTGATCACACCTGAGAGATGTGCTGTTAAGAACTCAATTCCTGTGTACTTTGCAAATTTCTAATAGTTGGACACTGAAAAATTTTACTTCCAGAGATAACCAACAGCTAACAAGTTCACACCTCAAAAGAGGTCAGTAAAGATGAATTCATATGTGCACCCATGCTGGCCAGGGAGTAAAAGCCCCAGGACCAGACCCCCAGCATGGGAGACATGGGTGGAGGTGACCTCCTCACATGCGTGGCTCTCATTGTCGCTCTGCTGTAGACTCTGACCACACTGGCTCTGGGTAAAAGTGGCGTTTGGATCACTCACTGTAATTATTGTTTGCTGACTTGAGACCCAGGAATGATTTTCAGACATTTTGCAACTTACAAAAAGACAGACCCTCATCTCTGGCATTATTGGTGCATTTACCTGTTAAGGATTTATTCTAGAGTTAAATGTCTGACATTTTAAAATTAACCATGTCTTCTGGATGGAGAGAAATAATGTATACCTTGCTGATATAGAATAAACCTGCTGGGAAGGAGATCCAGTTTCTTCTGGAACTGTGTCTATGCCCTGTGCAGGTGCCCCTGGGAGGCATCTTGGCTAATTCAGAATGTCTTTATAAAAGCTGTTTGCCAAGGCATGTGTGTGCTAGTACTGTCTCTCTAGGACTCATTGGTGGAGTGTCCAAAGTTTCAGGGAATAGTGCTTAAAAACCCGATGAGCAGACTATGCTATGATTAACAAAGAGGTCTCAAAGGACAGTAAATTAACCAAGGGAGAATCTGGATTCACGTTCACCGTCCAGGAGTAAACCATCCAGGGCTGGTGGGGAAGACCTGTTTCAGCCAGATCTCATCCCTTGCTGGACAGGAGAAGGGTTTGGGAGAGGCCAGGGATCTCACTGCCTATTGTAAGAGGAAAGTCTGGGAGAGGATCGGGTCACTTCTTGCCAAAGCCCACTGGAGGGAATTTGATGTGGAGTGGGCAGCTGAGGATGATGATATTGTAGGGAAATGGAGGAGGGGTCCGGGAAGCAGCCAGCAGTTGGCTGTCCCTGACACTTCCCCAGGCTTGGTCAGGAGCATGAGTGCAGAGCAACCAAGAGCCCCCTCCGGCGACTGCAAGGCTGTCACCCAGCATCCTGGTGTAAAGGTGGCCAGAATCCTGGTGTAAGATTGTCCTTTGTCTTATCCACCCAGCTGTGCTCAGCCTTATTTCTAGGGTCATAATTGTAAGGTGACCAGAAGTGGGCTTTGACATGTTGAGCCTGAGTCCAACTATTTAAGAAATTCCATTGCTGTCTGGAAGCCTGATACAAAGCCGAAGCAGGTCTCCCACATCCGGTCACTGCCTTCCTTCGCACTGAGGGACATAATGCCCCAGCAGTCTTCACGATCCCTTTCTGACCTACTCACTCCTTCGGATTCCTTCTCCTATTGCTAACTTATAAGATTTAGGGGGAAAGTCCTATAATTTGGGGTCAAATACACCTGGTTCTCATTGGGGTTTCTTTAACTTTCTCTACAGACAACTTACGGAATCACTCAAAACCCTTGGTTTCTGCTCCCAAAAATGCCACTGAAATCACCGACTTGGTGGTGTTGGGAGAATCAGCATCACGCCCCTGTGATAGGTGATCCGTCTACACTTTACAGACTCTGTTTATATCCATTGCCTTTTTTAATCCGTAACGCCTGGGGGCACTTTCACTGCTTCCACTTGACGTGGAAGGCAGGGAGCTCAGAGAGGTTACACGACCTGCTGGGGGTCCACAGTAAGTCCAGAGGCTACATTCAAACCCAGCGGGGCTCTCCAGCATAACCCATTATTACGAAAGCCCAGCTGAGAAGGGTGGGCTGGGCACACAGTCACCATAGGATTTTTAAAAATCAAAGCAAGAACAAAGACCAAAAAATATTAAGCCCTGCATCCTCAGGACCAATACCTAATTGTCCTGACTTACCTCAGATCTCTAAGCACTTGTTTACTTTTCTGGTTCTCTGAAGACATTTCCTAAGCGTTTCTAGGGCAGTCTGATTTTTATAATATTGTGCAAGGTTTATTTAAGGACTCCGGAACACCTTTAAAGAGAGGATCCTGTGCGCTGAACTGAGAAACTTGCAGTTTTGAAGCATATTCATAGCTCACTTTAAATAAACCACCTTAGAATAAAGCAAATGTCCCCCAACATGAATGCCTGAGTTTTCAGATGGGCACTCAGAGCAGAGCCAGTGCGGGTCCTGATATTCAGGGTGTCCTTAAGTGACCCACCAGGCAGAAGCCGAGGACTCTATTTTGAAAGCTTTGCTATGGCTCTATGTCTCTGCTTGAGAAGAATGAAGAGCAGCACATTAACCCTAAATGAATCTCCAGTATGAAGCAGGGAAGAGACTATGTTGTGAAGCTCAGCTAAACCAAAATTTTTTAAAAGTCAGGGTAAGGGGTGGTTCTTTTTTTAACTTACCTTGGAAAATTCTCTTCTTATATTTTCAGTTCTTTTAGATCAGCCTGAGATATGGGGTTCAGGCCAACCAATTAATCCAAGCCTGGAGTCACCAAAGCTAACGAGGCCTTTTCCCACTGGAAGTAAGTTATATGTCTGCTCTGTCTGGAAAAATAAGAGACTCATTGTGTTGTCTGTCTGCGCAGGGAAATCAGGCCACTCTAGAAAGCCTGCGTGAGCAGCATTTAAGCTGGGCAATGTCGAGGAGATGTTGTTCTGCTAGCATGGTTTTAGAGCTAAAGAGACCTTGGCAGGCTAGCGAGGCAGTAATAAAGTGAATGTGACCGATCAACCTTGGGTGGGAGAGTCTTCTGTCATCTCGTTTGCTCATCCATTTCCTTCCTTCATTAATCACTGCATTGCAAATGCATGTGTAAGAATTCCTTATGGTCGGAGCCCTGGGCTATCACCCATCACAGAGGTGCTCCTCCCAACTGCGGCTGCCTAGGACAGAAGGGACACAAGGAAAGGAAACAGCAGCTATTGAGAGCAAGAGAGACGAGACTATGCAGTAGAGGGAAGCTGGGACAGGGAAGTGGGGATATGTATGTAAAGCCACAGCCACCCTGCTCACTCTAGCGAGCTCAGGTGGCTGGAGCAGGAACCTGAAAATGTGTGTAACCTTTCACCTCTGGTGGCTGCACTCTCTGGAATGGATTACCCATTGGAGTACCCATCAAAGCCACAAGCACGACAGATCTACTGAATTCCCCTTCAGTCGCACATAGTCAGGATGCATATGGAAGAGGTTCCTTAAAACACCCTTGGAGGACTAGGTCATGGGAATATGTATTTGATTGGGGAAGGGGAAGTACAAAGGGGATTTTTACTCCTTAAAGCTCACAGATAGACCAGCTAATACTTGTTGTGGGTCAGCATCTCCTGAAACTTGCATTTTGTTATCTGATACATGATCCTAGGAGTTACTGAAGGAAATCAGTAATCAAAACCAAAGTGGTAATTCATTATGAACACTTTTGCAATAAAATCAACAGAGTGAAAAGTAAACCTACTGTTTGGGAAGAAATTTTGCCAGCTGTTCCTTAGATAAAGGATTGATACTAAGAATTTATAAAGAACTCTGAAAAAATCAGACCTTCCCCCCAAATAAAAGACCTAATCAAAAAGCAGGAAATGAAATGAATAGACACTTCACAGAGGTACAAGTGGTCATTAAATATATGAAGAAATGTTCAACATCTTTGGCTATTACAGAAATGCAAATTAAAACCACACTGAAATACTATCTTACCCCAGAGAAAAATGGCCATAAGTCAAGAAATGAAATAATAACAAATGCTCGTGAGGTTGCAGGGGAAAGAGGGACCTTTCACCACTTTTGGTAGGAATGCAAACTGGTGAAATCACCATGGAAATCAGCATGGAAACTCCTCTACAAACTAAAACTGGAGATTCCAGTTGACCCGGTTATTCCTAGCTAAGTATCTCCTCAAAGAGTTAAAGACATCACATCACAGTGATCCATACATACCCATGTTTATAGCAGCACACATAGCTAAATCTTGGAAGCAGCCTGTGTCTTAGCCACTCTTCTCATTGCTGAGACAAAATACCCCACACCCACACATTAAAGGAGGAAAAGGTTATTTCGGCTCACAGTTTGTAAAGGTTTCAGATCATAGCCAGCTGGCTCCCAGCCAGGGCCTCATGGCTGAGGGGCATCCCAGAGGAGAAGCAGTCCATGGCAGGGCAGGCAAGAGCAGCAAGCAGCAAGCCTGTCTTCCCTCTCTCTAGATTTCATCTAGGCTGTCAGCCTACGGACTGGTGCCACCCACACCCAGGACAGGGTTTCCACCATCCACACCCAGAACTGTGCTAAACCCATTTAGTTCTCAGGAATCATTAATCCCAATATTACACACCCTAACTCCACCTACCTCCAAGAAGTGCCACCTACGAGCACATGAGGCTTTGAGGGGGACACCTAAACATAAACGGTAACAGTTTATACATCCATCAACAGGCTCACTCTTGAATCTCCCAAACATGAACAATAACAAGAAAACACATATTTAAAGGAAATAGGAAGAAATGTATCCATTAAAACAATAATTTCTAATTTCACCCACAAAGTGACAAGCCCAGTTCACAAGGGCAAATCCTAGGATAGCAGCTATAATACTGTAATTTTTTCCCCAACATTTTGTTTGGTTACCATTTTTATGAACAGAATCTGGTCATTTGTTTTTGACCTAAGTCCCTTTGCTTCTGATATTCAAAATTATACTGAAATTTAAGAACTACATCTTTAAGAAATCTTTCCAGGCCCAATTTGGGCAATAATGTCAACACTGAGTTACAGACAGCTCTCTGCCCCTCCACCCAGCCCGTTACTCTTGAATCTGGCTGTCCATTAATATGCTGTTCCTTGTTAGTCATAAGTTCCTGGGCACCATTACCACCCCAGGCCCCTAAATGCTGGTGCAGGAGATGAGACTTAGTATGGTTTGAAGTTTGAGAATGATATTTGAACAAGGTGAATGTTGATATTAGTGTTGTCATCTAACATTCTCTTGACAAAGGCCTGTTTTAGTAAAATGCACGACTCCGAATAGGTTCTGCTTTGATCTCTTGACCTTGAACTTTAGAAACTGTAGACCTTCATGACAATCCTGTCCCGGTATCAGGTGTGTGAGTGACAGTGTGAACCACTCGCCTGTCTGGGGTGCATGGCGCCATCACTAACTCTCCCCTTCTCTCTCCACAGCACCTCCACCACTGCCTCCGAAAAATGTCCCAGCCACCCCACCTCGCACAGGCTCCCCCTTAACGGTTGGACCAGGTAAACTTTAGGTCTTTTGTGTCCCCACATGACTGGCAAACAAAGCAGGGCCCAGGGCCCCCCACGCCCTCTGTGCCGGTGCTGTGGGTTTCGAGACGAGGTCTGCAGCTGGTCTGGCTTTTGATGCAGGCACTGTGCAACCTTATTTTAAAACCACTCCACACTTTGCCTGGAGTAAGGACAGTGAGCCCTCCATTGATTTCCCTCAGTGTGATATTGTCGGCCCGCATTAACTTACAAAAGAACAACAAGAACTCATGGTAGGAGAAGTCCCTCCTTCATGGACCACTCCCCAGCTCAAATCACACTTCAGTGGTTTTAAAAGTAGTACTCTCAAAGCACGATTCATCTTTCCGAGAACCAATGAAAGTTTTGCTAAACTAAAACCTGTCCAGTCTGTAAAATCACCACAAGGGTTTAGGATGTGCAGTAGACCGTTGGTGGAGACTTCGCCCAGGAGAAGCCATTCAAGTATTTACTATCTTGTAGTGACGAGACGCAATGAGATCATGAAACAGCAAGGAACGGCCGCTGTCTTTAGACGGACAGCTCATAAAGCACATGTTCCTATCCGTTACCATCAATGCTGTGTATTCGTACATTTATAATGCCAAGTCTCACCGCATCTGAAGGTGGAAAGTAGCAATGGTCATTTCTTGTACCCGGACCTGAGAACACGGTTCTTTGTCACATTTGCAATTCTCCAGCAGCTTCATCCTTTGCTATGTGTGTAGTCTGGTGAGCTTGATAAGTGCAGAGTATTTACCAACAAAAAGACAGGGAGACACAGTCATTCATGAAAATTATATTGGCTGCATCCTGCCAGAGAATCATCAAGAGTCTCATAAAATAAGATGCTTTTGAACCCAAGCCATTGGTGCTTTCCGAGCTCCTGTAAGTTATGCTAGTGATAAATAACCCTACTGGAAACATAATTAGAAATACAGCGAGTCATGCAAAAAGCCACCTCATTTCTCTGTAACCTTACAGCATGGAAGTTAATTTCTTTCAGACAAGAATATCAAACTGGTCCTTAAGAGTCCAAGAGTTATTTAAGGGCAGAGAGGCTTCTGGTCATGCCTTCCAGTTACTTAGTTAACAATTTTTATTTTGAATAACCTCAGTTAAAAAAATAATTATAGTTCTTCAAATTGCAATTGTTATCAGATATTTTCTGCAAGCTATAGAAGACAGTGTTTCCCCCTTTTATTATTGATACAAAATTAAAACAATAGCTGCTGCTAATATTTAAAACAAAGCAGGTGTTTCATATTACACCCTCTGAGAGCAGGGTTCACAGTTATGCTCATGACGTTAGCAGGTTAGACTTGCTGAGAAAAGAAATCATGAAGCTGTGTTTGTGATTTTCTTCTCTGTTAAAGAGGCACCTGTCCGTGCAGTGTCCTCATAAGCACCAGGCACCTTCTCAGGAGCCCATATGGGGGGGGGGGGGGCTGCAGGTCTGTACGTGGGTATGTATGCGTGGGCCTGTAAATGTGTGTGAAGATCTCTCTTTAATCTTAGCACTGTGTTTCTGAGATATTTAAATGAAGAGGCTCTGTGGCTAAAAGTGATTTCCACTATTTTTAAACTCACAGGTATTCCTAGTTCTCCTAATATTTCTGTTGAACACCCTAGAGCAGATGCTACAACAGCTCAGGGTGATTTTCAGCGGTCGGTTCTCTGCATATTTTGCTGTGTGCCTTGGATGAGGCCCGATACCCAGATGCAGCCTCCCTTTGGGGTTGGTCTGCACATCCCTGGGAGCCTCACAACTGCCCAAAGCGCTCGCCCTGAGCAGCCTGGAGAGATGTAGCTCACGCAGCACTTTAAATGATGACAAAAATAGCCAGCTGTGGTCCCCTTGCAGAAGTGTAGAACACAGCGGAAAAACATGATGCTCACTTTACGGGATGCGGCCACCCCTCACTATCAGCTCTAACCCAGTGCTTTTCCCTCAGGAGAAATGCCCACCCAGGTCCCACCCTAGGAAACACATTCACCAGGCCTGGCTCAGGCTCTCCACCCTTTCCCCCCACAACTAAGGTTCCCCAAGTCAATTACCAGTTTAAAAACCAACTACTTTAACCACAGGAAATGACCAGACAGCCACAGAGGCCAAAATCGAAAAGCTACCATCCATCAATGACTTGGACAGCATTTTTGGCCCGGTGCTGTCCCCCAAGTCCGTTGCTGTTAACACTGAAGAAAAGTGGGTGCAGTTTTCGGATACGTCCCCGGAGCGTGTTACCCCAGAGCTGACTCCAAGGGAAAAGGTGGCTTCCCCCGCGGCCGCTTCAGACAACCCGGCCGGCTCCCCAGCTCCAGGCTCTCCTGGGCCCCCGGGACCGCCGGGTCCTCCCGGGCCTCGCACTGTACCATCTCCGCTCAATCTAGAAGACGTGCAGAAGAAAGTGGCGGAGCAGACCGGCATTAAAGATGATTACTTAGAAGCCATCTCATCTCCTAAGGATTTTGGGTTGGCACAAAGAGCAACGCCACCTCCCCCGCCACCACCCACCTACAGGACCGTGGTCTCGTCCCCGGGGCCTGGCTCGGGCAGTGGGACCGGGACCGCCAGTGGTACGTCTTGGGGTGCGTGTGCTCGTCGCGGACCGGGGAATGGCCATGGCCGCTGCAGCCTGAGCGACGCCCTCTTCCCGCCTGGCACCCAGTTTCTGGCTCCTGCCGGTCCTGCCTGGTCTGGGTGTGCCCCGGGCCCTGGCATGACCTCGCCTGTCCAGTGCTCACGGTGCAGTCATGGTCCCAGTCTGTGGATGCGTCCCTCCTGCTTGGCACCCCCAGCCCCTGGAGTCCCCCACCTGCCCCTCCGCTGTCAAGAGGCTTCCGAGTTTTAGAAGAGAGCGGTGATGCCATTGCTTGACCTTCAGGAAGGAGCTGAGAGATTTCACAGCGGCGGGGGGAGGGGCGCTGAGGTCAGATGCCAGGTATTTGGCAAGGGCCTTAGGTTTTTATGGTCAGTGTGGGGAGATGAGCCTACTTTCTTCTTTTTCTTTATTTCATTCCTTATTTATTTACGGTCTTGTTTTGGTTTTTTGAGGCAGGGCTTTACTCTGAAGTTCAGGATAGATCGAACTCACACTGTACCCCTGCCTGCCCTTGAACTCACAGAAATCCTCCTGCCTCAGCCTCCCCAGTGCTGGGATTACAGGCATGCTCCACCATGCCTGGCCTTTCCTTTTTTATGAGTAAGGAGAAAACTATACCAATGTCTCTAATTTGCCTTTAGAAAAAAGAAAAAAAGACGTGAGGTTTAAGAAGGAAAATCAAGAGATTTTAGAGACTGGCAAAAGGGAGGTAGGAAGTGAACAGCTGACACGAGGCACCCCAGCCCAGTCCAGCTGCTGCTGAAAATGAGCTCCCTCTGAGCTCCCCGGCAATCTGCTTATCAGGCTCCAAGCTCAGCTCTAGGTGTGGCGACAGGTGATGAGACATGGGAATGTGCTGGGACTCTGGATGGAAGCTGTCACGTGGAACTTAATGTTTTTGCCTTTTTTATTTGAAGCTGCACTTTGTTTTCTAATTCTGAAAAGCCTGGAACATTTGTGCGTAAGAGAGAAGCATCACGATTTTGCAAGAGCACTTATTCCATATCTTTATTTCACTGCTGCCCAAAGGGCAGACCCTAGGTCCCTTCCCTCCGATGCATGTGGCTTCAGTTCAGGCCCTATGGGGGGCAGGGTGCTATTTTTTTCTTTATCTGCTCTGAAAGAGACAACCAGTGTGAGGTGTCTGGATCTAGGAGACCAAGACAGGCATTTCCATTTCCGGTGGGGATGTTCCAGGGCTGGCTCTGTATCTGCAGGTGCCTCTGTGCAGCCCTGGAGCCTCACCACACACAGAACTGGTATTTTGCATCATTAGGGTACTCTAGCCTGTCTCCCCTCCAAAAGGAAAATTATTCACTGCTCAAATAGGTTTGGGCAGATTTGCGTCACATGGAAGCCGCAGAGGCCTTTGCCACAAGACATCTGAGGGCCTTGACTTTGCCAGCAGTGACAACCACAGTTCACGCCCCGGCACTGTGCCGCGCACTGCTGCACCCTGACTCAGCCTCACAGCAGCCCCCATGGTTGGTTCTGTCATTGCCCCCATGCTACTGAGGCAGAAAGTGAGGGTCAGAGCTGTCACCATTTTGCACCCGTCTACACTGCTAGGGTGGACACCTGGGCGTCAGAGCACCAGCCTGGTCCCAGCCTGTGTTCTGTGTCACTGCACTGTCCAGGTGCTTGTCAGGTTTAATCACAAAATGCCCCAACTCATCCGCCCACAAGCATCCTTCTGTACCCTCCAGTGTCATCATCAAGATCACCAAACCCTGCTCTCTGAATCTGGTTCTCTGTGGCCTGTCTCTAGTTCCAGGGAGCCAGAGAACCCTCCTGAGAGCTCCCATTGGCTTTCCTAAGTATGAGTCTCCACACCTACTTGGACAGTAATAGGTTAAACCTTCAGGTAGCAGATCCCAAGAAGCTAGGTATGTTTAAGGAGGGTTGTGCCTCCCTGGTTGTCTAGGGGACCCCTTCTTGAGTCAGGTCCCCTGGTTCCTGCAGAGGGGAACCCCAACACTACCCACAGAGCAGAGAGGTGATCAGCATTTCTTCAGTTGCCTTCCACAAAGCCGTGGGAGATGTTTGTGTAATTGATTTGAGCATCGATTTAATGAGGAAGAGAACAGTGTTGACTTTTTCTCTCTGTGATCTTTGAAAGTTTGATTTTAATGTTTATTTCCATAGCTTTTTGGAAATTATTTTTAGAAGTTAACAGTAAAGACTTGCTCCTTCATAACTGAGCTGGTGAAAACTGTACTTTGCTGGCATGAAAGGGTTCCATTTCTAATTGGAAGATGGAACGAGCCCAGTGAAGCTCATGAATAAATAAAGTCCCAGTTTGGGCAGTGCCTAACCTTTTACTAATGAGCTACACACAAACCAGCAAATGTAAACTCAGAGGATTCCAAACAACAAGACGTGGCCCATGGTTTTAAAGATAAACAATGGATCTCAAGACCTGCTTTTTATAATACTCAGCTTTCTGGGTCCGACAGGGTCAAACTGGGTCCATTCTGCTCCCAGGAACATGTGAAGCCACGGTCCAGGGGAGACTTACTAAGCCTCAGGCTCTCGCCAGAATGCCCTGTGGTTCTAACATACTCCTGTAGTGTCTTTATAACTGCACAAAAAATCTATGACATTGGCTCAGTAAAGAAAAAAGCAAAATAAACGCGAGCATCCACAAAGGAGAAGGAAAACAATGAACTTGTCAATTAACCATTTTCTCTTGATTTTTTTTTTTTTTTTGGTGGCTCTGCATCAAAAGGCAGCCAGAGATTTAGTTCAGTGGCTTTAGCACCTGCCAGTGCGAGGTTGTGAGTTCAATTCATGGTACCAAAAAAAAAAAAAAAAAAAAAAGACCTAATCTTCTCCACCATTGTTAGCATCTGTTGCCTTCTATTTAGGTAGCAGTCAATATTTTAGCAAATGCTTTCATAAACATTTGCAATTTGGATTATCACAGCTACCTTGTAAGACAGAATGATACTTTATTTTAAAAACTACAAGGAAACTGAGGCTCAGACAGATGTAGACACTGCATCTGAGGAGAGGTGGGGTCAGAACACAGCCCTCCACTGCCTCCATCTGGTATTGTCTGGTACCCACAATGCTGTGAAGACAGCCCCCAGTAACTTCCCAGTATTACTGGAAGGGGATTTTAGACTTCTGGTCTGCAGCAAGAAGGGAAACTAAAAGCAGCTAACCTTTTCCTGAGGCTGCTTCAGATAGTGTATCTCTTACATCTCCTGGAAGAGAAATGCCCAATGTGTTTGGGGCCATCCCTCTGGCATGGTTTCCCCAAGGCCCAGGGCCATACCCTCCCCTGTCCAGAAGAGTCCCTGAAACTCCTGACCCAGACCTCACTGTACAGAACACGTGTGGCCCACCCGCAGCAGGTGCACAGCTACTGACAGAGCCACGCCCCCACCAGAGCCTTCAAGCTCTCAATATGCTGAGATTTTCTGCAGTATTTTTAAGGACTCAATTGCTCAAGCAAAAAGGTTGGATTCACGTGGTTTAAAGGTGGATTTCCCACCTCCATGGCATCTCTTCTGCCTTCTGAAAATCTACCAACATCACCCCCCCATGACAGCTTCCCAGGGAAGCCTGGTAAAACTGTCCCCATTTTTTGTTTTGTTTTTCTAAAAAGAGCTTTAGCCACCGACTAAGTCCATTTATATGGAGGGAGACAGTTGTAGACTCACTGTGCCAAAATAAGAAGAGGTTTTACGCAGTGTCGTGGGACTCTGCTGTCTCTGAAGCCACGGGAGACTTAAGAGCTTTGGAGCTGAGGGCCCCATTTGAACTTCGAGATCTCGGGCAAGTTAGTATCTCTGAGCTTCTGCCTCTGTTGCAGTGAAGAGGTGATTGCTCCCTTACCAGCCTCAGGGACCAGGCAAAGCGTCTCGCACAGATCCTGGCCCCATAAAGTAAAAAGGGAAAGTACAGTAAAGAGAGAATGCAGTGGACAGCGATGGTGGAGGCAGGTGGAGGTGGAGGCAGTGGCAGTGAGCACTGCAGATTTTATACCAGTGGGACTTTAGTCAACACAGCAGTGCGGAGAAACACACTCAGGATGCCACGTGGTGTAAAAAAGAGAAGGGAGGGACTCCAAAGAGTCCTGGTTCACTTCAAAGCTCTTTGACAATTCAAAAATCTAGGGTCCCAAGGTGCTGGTCATGGACTCCAGAGAGCACAGTTCTGAGCTGTGACCATGAGGAGTGCAGGCTGGGGAGCTGTGGGGAGAAGAGGGAGGATATCTTCCCAGGACAGGATTCCTAAGAATTCTCTTAGCTAAGCGGCAATCTGTGTTTCAAACCGAAGTGATGAAACTTCTGAACGGCCGCTGCCTGAATACTGACCCGACCACTGTGAGGTCCTGCCTGAGAGGCTTCCCCTGCATCCCAGACACATGACTGAGGACAGGCGTGTCCCCCACCCCGAATGCAGAGTCCCCGCTGGGGTGCTGACAGTGTGCATGCCAGCCTCTGTGTGACCTCCGTGTTCGTGCGCTTGTCATGGGCAACCAGAAAAGTAAATCCGAGAGGCTCTTCCGAAATTCCCCATGGAAATCACCCAGGAAAACCCTGCGTGAACAGACAGCCAGGCTTCTCCTTCCTCAAGTCCTCCAAATTTGGCACCACAGAGCACTCAGCCAACACCTAATCCATTTTATTATGATTTGTCTTTTCTTTCTGTTAACAGCAAGTGTTCAGGGCCATTGATAAAGGAGTGTTACTATTTTGACAAATGGTCCATCTTTAAAATCTCTAATGTGGATAAATCATTTTCCTTTGGGCAAGATTTCCAGGTTCTCTTCCATTTTTACCTTGAGTATAAATTCTGAATATAAAGAAAAATCAAAAACTTTGTCGTAAGTTTGGTGTGTATGTGACCAAAGCCGCCCACCGGCCACCCAACAGTCACAAACCTCTAAAACCGTAGCAAAGGATTTACCTTTCGGTGGCTGCCCCATGACAATGACAGTAATGGGCTGCAGCTTCTGCCATCAACCATAGCTCAAACAAGTAAGTTTTTTTCTTTATTAAAAAAAAGGGAAAAACCCATGTGTGCCGCAGTTTTTAGTGTAAAAATAAAGCTGTTCGTGATTGGTGAGGCGTGGTGACACCCGTGCTCCGGAGCCTGGCTCTGCAGCCACTGCTAACGCCTGTCTGTGTTCCAGGTGCGTCGTCGCCTGCCCGGCCAGCCACTCCCTCGGGTCCTTGCAGTGGAAGCAGCACCCCACCACCACCTCCTCCCCGACCTCCATCACGACCAAAGCTGCCTCCAGGGAAGCCTGGAGTTGGAGACATGGTAGGTGCCCCTCTGCCCACCCCCAGGAAACAGACAGCGCCAATAACACATGACCCCAGAACACCCTAGCAGGGGACTTGCTCCACTTCAGGGCTGAGCAGTAGAGCTCTCACACGAGGACCCCATGGAGCTGTGGGGAGGGTCTCCCAAAGCTTTCCAGCCAAAGTGTAAGGAGACAGGAACAGGACCCTTAAACCCTCCCTTGGCCTGCAGAGGTGGAGGGTGGTGTTCAGTTGGGCCAAACCTTTAGAGAGAGAAGGTCCCTCTCCCAAAATTTATCCATTCTGTCAACTCCAAGCAAGAGTGAGAGTTTGTTCTTGACCTGATTTGATACTGGCTTTTGACACCACAGAAAACCAGTTATTGGTGGCTGGCATGCTGGGTGAACATCAGGAGGAGAACGGTGGCCTGATGAGCTGATTACTGGGGTCTTTCACACTCTCTCAAGGACGAGGGATAGCAGGCTTTCTGTGCACACAGTTAAGAGGCTTGCGGCTGATTTCATGGGCATCGGTGAACTGAAGTCACCAGCGACGACATTCATGATGCATGGGTCATGGCTCTGCTAGCAGAGTCCAGGATTCTGTGTTATGGATCTTCAGAGGTGACTGAGCTCTGTGCTATCTTAGTCCCCAGGGGTTTGCGGAGCCACACGGAAGACCCCAGCCTCTCCAAGCCTAGCACACATGCTGAGTTTCATAGGCTGTGGTCAGGAGCTCCTCCTGCTCTGCCCCTGCCCCTCAGACACGCACAGTCCACCTTAGGGTGCACAGAAGGCTGCGATGTCCTACCTGGGGCTGGGAGACCTTAACGATAGCGAAGCAAAGTACTGCAAGCTGTGTGTCTAACTCTGCATCTCTTCTCTTCTCCCTTATAGTCCAGACCCTTTAGCCCGCCCGTTCATTCCTCCAGCCCTCCTCCGATAGCACCCTTAGCCCGGGCTGAAAGCACCTCTTCAATATCGTCAACCAATTCCCTGAGTGCGGCCACCACTCCCACTGTCGGTAAACAATCTCTCCTCTCTTTCCCTCTGTTTGTGGTGTTGACCGGCTGTGTCGCCCAGGCCTGTGTTTCTGGTTGAAATTGTTCCGCTGTGTGTTCTGCTCCCATCACCTAACCCTTCTCAGCAAAGGAGGCGAGGGGCTTCCCAAACACAAACAGCGAGATCATGAGCTCCAGGGGGCTGTCCTGTCTTATGCAGCTCCCTACAGAGAGCTGTATTCACAGAGGTATAGGCGACACTGTGGAGCCAGGTCCCCACGGTTCAGTTCTTCCTCACTGTACGAATCGTCTCCTCTAAGGGGAAATGGTGAAATTCCATCCGGGCACCACAGCAGGAACCATGACACTGGTTTGTTTTCTGGACACAAAATGATCTCTCTTTCATTTTGGAGTTGTCTTAAAGTTGACAAATGGTATAAACACAAGTATTGTGAGACTTCCACAAATTTTTTTTTTTTGACCATGTTTTTCCTTGTGCTCTGTCAGTGTCTGTGGTCAATTTTCCCAGAAAAATAATAATAGTGAGTCATTGCTGGCATTTGGGGTAAACACCTTTGAGCCTTGTGCTGTACAAGAGTGAAGGGTTGAGTGTCCATCAGCTGAACGGGTCGGTCCCGGGTGGACGCACCTGGTTTTGCCCCCACCTCCCATCGGCCCCTGCTGCCCTGTCCCCTTCTTTGCATGTGTCTGGAATGTGGAACTTTCTCATTCCTTGTCTCCTGGCGACCTTTCTTCCCGCCTGTTTTCCTGTGTCATCTGGACCCCTCCTCACTTCCTCCAGGTTACCAGCCAGCTCCCCAACCTGCCTCACTGCCCTGGTGGCAGTGGCCTGATCCAAGGCTGGGACTCTCTGGATGAGAAGCTCCCACCCTGTTTCCCCAGAGAAGGGGGGGCTATCTGTTAAAGGGCCCATGGGAATGTCACTTCAGGCCATCCCAAAGGACCCTTTAAATTTCCTGAAAATACAATCAGTTACCAGCTGTGTGTAAGGTACTGTGAAGGGGTTTGCACTGTGTGGCCAGGTCTGCTTATCTTCATCACTGATGGGGCAGATTGGGATTTCCCATCTCTCAGTGTCTGACAGCTCATTGCTTTCTGAGTTTTTGGTTTCCTGTTACATCTCAACTTTTTTTCTAACTCTCTCCTTACTCTTCTTGATGGAGACATCCTTCCCTTGCCTCACTGTTTTGCTCTCTCAAGGGGATCGGTCTGGCACCCCTCCCCTGTCCAGTGTGATTGGCTTTGGGGTCACAGTGGGAAGTGGGGAGACAGGCCCCAAGTGACCCCAGTGAGCCATCCGATGCCTCCTCTCATCCCTCTGTGACTCTGCACATGGGCGTGGGAATGGCCATGCTTTGCACTGTGCCTTTCTGTCCCCCCTGCCACAGAAGTCGCGCATCCCGGCCAGCAACTCTGATTCCTAGCACGTCTGCAATGCATTCTTGCAAGGCAAACCGAGGCAGGGTCACCAAAAAAAGCCACAAAAGAGAAGGGCACATTGCTTCACTGCTGAGGGCACCCTGGCCTCACTCGCTGGCTTCTGCTGCTTTCGTTTGCCTTGATCTGCCCCCTCCCCCCCGCAGACCCCAGCCTCCTGCTCATTTCCTGCCCGTGGTCACCTGACAGCCCCTTTGCTCCGAAGGAAACGTAGCATTGCTGGGGCAGAGCAGCAGCTGTGTGGCTGGCACTTTGGCTGGGCCATGCCCAGGAGCCCTACTTTGGGGGCTTGGATGGTCCACTGACCAAAGTAAGATGGCCCCAGGTAGCCAGTTGTTCCCTCACTTGGAACACAGGTGTGGGACTAAATGAGCCAATTTTACAGTAATTTTTGAGAACTAAATTTTTAACAGCAAATCTAAGCTTTCTACATATATAAGAAAATGTCCCTCAAAGGCTGTGGATATTAAATTTTTCATAAAAGCTCTAATATGGAGCAATAAATCTGAGACCACATGAGAAGACAGAACTTTCCATAGATTGTGTTATTGAATTTAGGATATCCTCAATTTAAAATGCATCATTACCTCACACATATTCAAGATTTTCAAAAGCTGCCCAGTGAAATTTTTTAAATATGAATTCTAAAGCCCACCCCGGCTTTAAACAGCCGAGCAGGTGACACCATGCACAGCAGAGCCAGTGAAACACAGCAAGCGCTTGTACTACAGGAAGCGCACGAGACCCAGGGATGTTAATATTCTGAGGACAGGGACAATGTTGAATTCTGTTGTAAGAAACAAATTCCTGGACCGAGATACGATACTGGAAATAATGGAGAGTTTTCTCTAATTGTGAACAAGTTTTATTACTTCTTTCTTTTATCTGTAATTATGAGGAGCTTGTTTAAAGTTACTGAAAAATCTTCCTCAGGACTCCCCTGCAAAAGGACCCAAGAAAGACAATTTTTCTTCTCCATTGGTTTCACTGTGTATTATATTCCTTAATTAGTAGTCATGTGTTTGACTTTATACCACATCCCAGAAATCCATAATGAAGGAAAAGCAATCTTTATGGCGACCAAAGACTCAGATGGATTTTGATGTTTCCTCTGATGTGGAACTTTGAGGAAAAGTGACTTGTATTCAGTGATGGAACTGTGGCACCTGGAACATAAAGTATTCACCCCAAGATGGACAGCAGCTCTAAAGCTTTCTTTCTTAAAAAAAAAACTGTGGCAGTATCAATTACTTTGCACAGAGTGCTATTTGCAGGCAGAGCCTGTCCCCCAGATATTACAGGATCTGCACTGACTTGTCCTGGCCACCTAAGAGACTCAGTGTGATAACGGAGATTAACAGGTGATGTCTGAAAACCTTAAGAAATGACAAAAGGCAGCCTCCCTGCCTTAGTCCCACAGCCCAGGCAACAAATAAATAGAATATTTGTCAAAAACTGGATTATTTTTCTACCTCTTAGGTTAACTTCTCAACTTAGTAGATCAGTCTTTGTACAGATTTTATTCAATGTTCTAGTAAGGTCATGATCATACTCTTAGGACTTGTAGTATTCTTTTTATTTTATTTTACTTGTCTTTTTGAGACAGGGTCTCGCTATGCAGTCCAGGCTGGCCTTGAGCTCACTTTGTAGGCCAGGATGGTCTTGAACTTGCAATGATCCTCCTGCCTCAGCCTCTCAAGTGCTGGGATTATAAGCGTGCCACCACACCCAACACATTATTTTCTTTTTAATCACATAGAATAAAAACCTCAACCACCGGCATTTGACAGTTAGTGAGTAGAGAAACAGTGTAAATCCAACACTGATGAGGACCTAAGCCATGTCACCATGTTGTGACCAATTCTTGGAGACATTTAGACACAGCTGCAGGCCATAGCCAACGATGGCACCCTAAGGACACTGTCCAGAGTTAGCAGCCCATAACCATCCAAGGCAGGGCAAACTGAAGCTGGGTGCTGGTGAGGTGGAACTGGGATAGTTCACACGAGGACCTGGGGCTCATGCCGTGCTCTTACAGCCGTGTTTGAAGCCAGCTTCTTCTCCCTAGGGATGTGCACACGGGGTGACACTGCCGAGCTGCTGAGACCCAGCAGGAGGTCCCTGTGGATGGGCCTGTGTCCCGCCCTTGAGCACTATGCTGAGCAAAACACATTTACACAAGTTAATATGAATGACAGCACCTGTAGGGACTCCCTCAAATCAGAGGGTGGGCTTGTTTTTCCTGGACCTGACTTCTGCCAAATTCTCAGATGCTAAAATCTGATGTTTTTAAAATTCTAGTTCCTTCTCGTAGAATCATTATCCAGGAAGCGCATCACTGTCTATATTCTAACCACAACCCCAGTGTCTTTTCTTTTTTTCATGAAAGTCATTCCTGTGTTCCTATTAGTAAAGTGCACTGCTTGATTTCATTTGGGATTTGTTGTTTGTGTTTTTGTTTTCCATTTGTTTATGTTTCTTTGGTTCGTAGTGTCAGAAGATGATGTTTTTTATGACAAACTGCCCTCGTTTGAAAGGCGCGGTGACATGCTCGCAGGTATGGTGCTAGCTGAGTGATCTCTAGATATTTAGATTTTAAAAATCCAAGCCATTACCCATCTGAATGCCAGACCCTTCATAGATCCGATCCTCACCTAGTGAGCATCCAGCGCCCCTTGGGCGCACCCCATTCATTTACTGTCCAGCAGGGAACCCATGCCGCTGCAGCGTTTTTAAGCGGACATGTGAAAAGCGGCAGGTTGCATGACAGTTTCTCAGTGAAAAGGTTCAAAAAGGTGAGAGGCCATTGCTTCACGAATTTCCAAAGGGAGAAATCACTTAACCGCTCAGCGTCACATGTCCGATGACTGCTTCTTTCCTGAGAACACAGCCGAGCTCCACTAGAGCACACTTTCTCTGTTGTATGGAGGTAGAGGGTGTCTTGTGTCCAGATGCCCAAGCCGACTGCAGAGGAGGGGATGGAAGACCTCCCCAAGCTTCCATGAACTTTAACCTGATGAGCTAAGCTAACATTCCAGGCAGCCCGTCATTCTGAGTTTACCTGCTCGGAAACCAAGAGGGGGATGACACTGAAGATGAAACAGTCACAGCGGCTGCCGAAGGAGTTTGCCCAAAACCGAGCAGTTAAAGACGCTGGTGCCCCTGCATGGCCAGGAAGATTTCCGCTCCAGGCTCAGCACCCCGCAGCCAGCTTCCTCCCACCGCACCCATCCCTTAGGCTCCCACGCTTTGCTTTTGCTTTCTGTTTTCCCAACTAAAAAAGCCCAGACTACCAGCCCCCCTGCCACCCTGCACGCTCAGGGCATGCAGTGCCTCCTCCCTTCCCTGTAGCGACATAGGTGATCTGCTCTGTAACTCACGTTTTGTCCTTCTCTCTCCCTCCTTAACCTTCCCCATCCCGCTTCAACTCCTGGCCATACAGAGAATGAACAGCCTTCCCTCGTCTGGTTTGACAGAGGAAAGTTTTATTTGACTTTTGAAGGTAAGTGGTGCATAGCATACCAGATTCTAACTTACACTCCCCCGTCCTTCCTCCCCCGGGGCGTTGTAAATCCCAGCTCTCTTCAAAAAAGTTGAAAAAATGCTATGGCTACTTAGAAAATTTTTATGGCTAAAGGAAACATAACATAAATTTGATTTGTCTGTGATCTTCAATTTTTTATATTGAATAAATCAAAGTAATTTTGCAGTTAATATTAGTTAATTGAGATCAATTAAAACAAAACAAAAAAGCACAGCTTTTTGACCAATGAACTTAACTCTGTCAACCAGGGCTCTCTCCTAACTCTTGCAAATGGAATGCAACAAATATACAGACGTTTTGGTTGGTACTGGCATTTAAGCTTGCTTTGGACAACACGCAGTACTGTACATGGTAAATATGTATATATCCTATGACAAGGTGTGCCGAGGAGATTAGAGAAATGTGAAAAAGTACGGTTTTCGTGGGCTTGGTTTGCAACTGAAATGGCCACAGTAAAATGGACAGCTATGGCTGGACTTGCCATTTTAGGAGAACATGACAAATAGACATAAATATGGTATCAAATTTCCAAACTCAGTGTTTGGTAATTGGCTATGTCCTGAATTAAAGATTAACATTCTTCTGCTCTCTATTTAAGTTCTACACCATCTTACATGCATGTGATAAGTGGCCCCTTTAAACTAATTGTGGGGGGAAATTAAGTCATTTAACTTCATTAATGGGCCACATCCACACAAGGATTTATCACACAAGCCCCTAGTTGCTAGACATTAAAGACCCAAATTCAATCTTGAGGTCAAAAGTTGGTCAAGAAATACTCAATTCTAGAACCAATATTGAACCTGTCTTTGTGTTTAATGACACTAAGTAGACTTTTCCTAGCTCAGGTGCATGATTTAATGCATTTTTAAAAATTAGCATAGCTGGTACTGTGAGTGTAGCTTTTTTTTTTCAACAGTGAAGTCTGTTTGCAAGGTACCCTAGACACAGAAGCCCTCAGCTCAGAGCAGGTCGGTAGGTGTAGGAAAGATGCTCTCATTTCAAACTTTTCAG
The DNA here is from genome assembly GCF_034190915.1 of Cavia porcellus. Taxonomy (NCBI): domain Eukaryota; kingdom Metazoa; phylum Chordata; class Mammalia; order Rodentia; family Caviidae; genus Cavia; species Cavia porcellus. The sequence continues at coordinate 162,129,646 of NW_026947484.1, read as the reverse complement.
ATACTCCGATGACATTTCCAACTTGGGTAGCGGACAGGTAGCTTGGCAGCTGAGCAGTCTTCTTGGGAAGATGCGTATTTTCCTTGTGATAGCAAAGCCTTTGTTGCCTTAAATCATTAATTTTATAATAACCAGGATGCAACGTCCAGAACCTGTGACCTCCTAAACCTCGTTTGAGTCAGGTGCAGTTAAACAGTGTCCAGCACATCCCAAAAGCAGCAGCTTTGGCTGAGAAGGCTGGGAAAGGAGACCATTAGACCAAGGATCTACTCACCAGAGCCCCAAAGCTTTGCTGAACGTATTTATGTTATAAGCAGCTCCGCTGAAATCGGAATCTGTTCATTTTAAGCTGGGGAAAGGACGCATGCTGGGTTCTGGATGGTGTTTTTCGAGTCCACCCCAGTGCATATCCTGTTGAACCTGTCGGTTATCTTCTGAAGTGACAAGAATGGTATTTCCACCACACATGGGCCTGCCAGACATTTGAACAAATCCCTAGAGCTTCTGAATATCGAGATGTTTCCAAGAATGTGCTGTCCCTCTCCTGCATTAGCGTCCACACCTGCAAATCTCTCTTGCAAACAGGGGTGAGAAAATGAGCAACTGCTTGTCACCAGAGGTCCCTGAGTGTCTCTGTGTCTTTAGCCTCTCGCTCCCCACACAGCCTCCTCCTGGACACCCCAGCTCTTGTGTGTTGAGTTCCTCCCTAGTGACACCCTTCCCTGGTGAGCGCGCTGTTACTCAGGGTTACACACCCCGTAAAGCAGGTGCAGTGGTGGGGAGCCTTTAGCTCAGCAAGCATGCCCACAAGCTCAAGAAGGCCATGCGCCATGCTCGGGCGGGCGCACTGCTGTTATTTACATCTTGTCGCTGAGCAGCGGCTCTAAGAACTAGGAAGCTGCCCCCAGCCTATGCACCTAGCCCTTGGTTAAACGCGCCCCGAGTGATGTTTATAACCACTATGAATGTACACTGCACCACCCAAAAACCATATGCTTCTGGGCAGTTAATTTTAGCATCTTTAAAATGTAAACAGGTATGATGCCTACATGTCAAGGTAATTAGCAAAAAATCAAACAAAACAATGGTTTGTTGAGGTACTATTCAGTGTGAAAGACCTTTGAGGCTGCATTCAAACAGAATGAGGAGAATTAAAGCAAACAATCAGGACCAGGTTCTGTGCCCAACATGCGCTTTTCTCGTGTTTCTTCTCTCTAATGCCACCGTCAGTCCTCTAGGGTGACCAAGCCGAGTGTCCTGTCTGTCCCTCAGACTGGCTGATGGTGCATTTCCCCCTCTTCTGATCACAGTGCTCTAAATCATGGAGCCATTTCTGAAGTACCCCTCACTCAACAAGAAGGTAAATACAGTCTGACTTGGCAATGGTAGTTTTGCTGGAGACTGAAGCTGAAGAGAGGAGGGGATGAGCCCTGTGGGTGCATAACACTTGCCCAGGGGCAGAAGTCAATTCCAGACCAGGATTTATGACTGCCTGGGTTACCAAACGGGGCACTAACACATGTAGCATGAAGTGTTCTCCCTGTTAAAAATGAACAGAAAAGTTAAAGATTGGCTCATTTATTCCCTCATTCAGAGGCTCATGACTATTCTACAAGCTCTGCTTAGCTGTAGGCTTCTCTGTGGGGAAGATGGTGGTCAAACAAAATGGCTTCCAGGAAGTTACAGAAACTGAAAAGCTCATCACTTCCTGGAAAAGGCACATTGGAGCTGGTACCAGAGTAGAATTGAAAAACATTTCAGAAAAGTACAAGAGGTTTTTTCCCCCTAACTAGAAGACTCTAGAATAAGTTCTTGAAGGAAGTAAGACTTGAGCTGGTTGACATTCAAGGACAAACAGGATATAAAAAAGCCAAGGTGGTCCTGTTTGAAGGGCAACTTGAATATGGGGTGGAAGGAATATCTAGGGTTTCTTGTCCACATGAAATAAAAATGAACTGGCTTCTATAAACGTTTAATATATCTTGCATTTCTTTGCTTATGAATAGGGACATTTCACTTTTCTCTTCCATGTAGTATGCGCTCACAGGGACAATTTTGAAATTCTCTGCATGTCCCCTCAATAACCCTAGACATGTAGTCAGGTTCAGGGGAAGGAATCAGTTGTGCTTTTGTGATGTTCTGCTTGGACTTAAAAACAGCTCCGGACGCTGATGCCTGTTTGTGCTCATAGTTAATATTCTTTAGCAGGAGACAGGATTGTCTCATATGTCCTCTGCATTTGTACAAAATTGAGTACGATGGATGCACAGTAAAATGCTGGCAATTCCCGTGCCCCTAACTCTGCTATAGGTAGACAACGGATGCGGAAATAACCAACACATCCGTAAGAGGTCTCCACAGCGCTGCCACCAAGGCAGACAGTGTTGTGGCCGTGTTCTCTGCACTAACTACTCACCAGGTACCTGTGTGTGTGACACCATGAACGGCGAGGCAAGACAGCCATGTCCCTGTCTGCAGGGGACACAGAAGTTATCCGTTAAGCAAGCGGTAGCAATAATGTATAAAGAATATTATAAGTAAGAGGACAGAGTGCCACAGGGGCACGCAGTGGGCCCTCGTCACCTGGCCTGGAGCTGGGTGACGGGAGAAATGTTAGTGGCTTTTAAATCTGGGGACAGCTTGCTTCAAATGAAATGAAATGTGGCTGGGTTATAGAAGGTGTTACCCCAAATACATACGGGGCTTTATCCTAGGCACTAGAAAGCTCTCCATATCTGTTTACTCTTATGTATACACACACATGCACATATCCGTATGTGTGTGCGTGTCTATATATAGAGATATGGAATGTATGCTTCATATCAGAAATAAAGAGGTGTGCGTGCGTGTGTGTGTGTATGCATGTGCACATGTGTGTGCGTATATATGTGTGTGTGTGTGTGTGCATGCGCGTGTACTGCATGAGCCCTGGCATAGCTCTCTGGTCCGACTTACAGCCCTTACACACTGCTATTCCAGGCGAGTCACCTGACCTCTCTGAATCTTAGTTTCCACCTCTGGATATGGGGATAACGATGGCCCTTATTTTATTTCACTGCATTGTGATGTGGTGAAAGTCAAAGTTAAGCCTGCCTCCGTGCACACCACCTACTCGATGAGCATTGGCGTTCCTGCCCTCTCCACCCTCACAGCCCCTGGCCTATGGCCCGGCGCTGCCCCATGGCTCTGGCTGCACTGCAGAAGTCTGAGTTGGGGACTCAGGTTTTGCACACCCAGCCTCCGGCAGCCTGGTATGCTCTGGGCTGCTGTGCGGCGCCCTCCCTGTCAGTGGGGGCTGTGAGCCTCTTTTCCCATGCTGCTGTGGAGCAGGAGTTACAGCTGAAGTGTGGGCCCCCTGCAACTTCACGGTCCCCCACTTCCACAGCAGGCTCCTGGAGGGGCCATACCCCACCCCTACCCCAGCAGCACATCCTCGGGGTACAGTGTGAACCCCGGTAGGAGGTGTGGACTAAAATCTGTCACCATTGTTTATTAGAGAATTTATAAATCACGGTGTTTCAGCAGATTTGAAGCTAACTGAAACCTTCCAGAGAGAAGAATGGAAAGCTGAATCCCAGAGGGGACTACTTTCCCTGGGGACAGGTCTGAGCTTTCCTCCCACAGCAGCTGCCTGAGGGCCTCACAGATGCTTTTGTTTTTATTAGGAGTCTTTAGCAGAGTTGTCCATAGATTTAGGCTACATACTGTACTTTTTTTTTTTTTTTTTTTGAGGGTTGGGGGACTAGGTCATTAAATTGCCCTGGTTTGAATTAAAATATCCTCCTGCCTCAACCTCCTATCATGGTGAAATCACAGGCTATACTACTGTTTCTATGGGCTGAGGCGGGGGCTTAGTGGTAGGATGCCTGCTTACTATACATGAGGCCCTAGAAAAAATACTCTTTTTATGAAGCTCTCACAACCCTGGAAAGGTAACATAAATTCACAAAGAAGATATAGCAGGTATTTAAAGAGATGGTGTCAGGGCTCGGGAACATCTCCCGTGTCTAATTAATCCCTCTTATGTATCTGGATTAGATGTATTTCATTGGTGCCACATACTCCCCAGCCTGTTAGTTGGAAAAGGCCTTTACAATATACAAATGTAATCACCAAATGAAACGTTAACATTAATGAATCTGTAACAGATGCCAGGCGTGTGCTAAGAATGTTACAGTGCTTCATTTATTGGAAGACTGATATGAAATCACTAAGACCAGCCCTTGGGATAGGTCGTAGAAGGCGAGCACTTTGCCGTCATGCTCAGAAGGGTGGCAGGAGTGGCACGGCACTGCCTTTCAGGAGGTTTTGGTGACAGGGACAGACTGGATGCTGGCTACTCCTCTCCTTGGATTCTCTACCCCCAAGGCTCCCACAGCACGCCCCCCAGAAGCCACGGCTCGGGGGATCCCCATCCTGGGGGCGCTCAAAGCAGCCACCATCTGCCTCTGTTCCAGGGACCCATTCAAGAAATGGGAGAAATAGGGATGTCACAGTGCAGCTGAAAACCCCACAGTAATTCTCCGTCTGCTTACAATGTTTCGCCACAGTATGGAAGTCACGTATGCACACTACAGAAAACCAGGGGAGGTCTTTATATGCGACTCTATGTGGGTGTGTGTGTGTAGTTTACGTTATCATTCAGAATATAATCATGCATCTTCTTCTTTCAACATGAGAATGTCTTCTATGCCATTACAAAATATTTGGAAATACTTCTTAATTTTTTCGTCCTACTCATGATATTGATTGAAGCATATTTTTTAAAATTCAAATAATATGGGAAAGTATAAATACACAAATATATACATATATATCACCTCAAAAACACACTCGTTAGCGATTCACATGAATAACACTTTTACTTTGGGGTGAAAATTCTTGAAAGAGACTGCATGTATCTACGAGACAGAGACAGACAGGAAAGGCACACATTTACTTGATCACACAAAGCCATCCAGGGAGACGTGCACCATGGTTTACCAACTTTACAGGCACAAAATGAACTTTGTTAAGTGTAGAAAAGCATTTGTTTTCTGTCCAACTATGGCACACAAAATGCAAGTCAATATCTTCCATCAAACTATCCGAAATTGAAAACAAATCTATTTTACTTTCAGAATCTACAGATTCATGCGAATCATGTAATGTTTCATCCAGTGAATTACTTTTTATACCACAGATTTAATTTTAAATTTGCAACCCACCAAAAATTCCAAAATTCTACCCCGACTGAGTTCTCCACAGCTTATTTATACACTGCTGCAGACTGCACAGCCTTCATGAGACACAGTATCAGCACCCAATTACTCCTCCACAATGCAGGCCAATCATAATCCATTTGTCCCATCGTTCAAAATTCTGTGGTTTAAATTTCAAAGGCTATGGCAACTTTTCGTGCCCACAGTCACACAGCAAGGAATATTCCAGTTCATTTTCTGTGTGCAAATAACTTTTCACTTTCTTACTGCATCAGAGTACAACCTTTTATCTTTTCCCTTTTCTGAAAGTGCTGCCAGAGGAAGGACCTGAAATGTAAGTTAAAATTCCATCGCAGAGGGGCATCCCACTTCAGCCCCTGGTCTCCCCTGACGAGACCATGAGACTAGAGGCTGCAGCCCTACAAGTGCAAACATCAGCCGTGGTGACATCAGCCGTGGTGACACCTGCTCCTTAGCAGCAGCTGAGTGTCCTGATGTTGACTGCAAAGTGTATCTCATTCCAGAAAAATGAAAATACTTTCAGAACAGTTATTGATATTCAAAGAAGTAAGAACATTTTAATGCAAACAACACACAAGAGGTCTGTACCCTTTAGGCAAAAGTAGCCCCTTAAGTTTATGATACATACACACAATATAGCAGGCATGACCTGAAATTACAGTGCAGGTCTTAAAACATGCACTACAGTGAGAGACACATTGCCGTTAACACCCGTAAAGTGCTTCCCTCCCCTTGCACACACCCAGGCCATTGTCCCTATGCACACACCCAGGTCCCCTTGCACACACCCAGGCCATCGTCCCACACACTTTCTGCAGCAGCTCCAGGGTGATCTTTTTGGAGTATCTTTAGATTCTGTCCAGACTGCGGCTTTGTCCTAAATTGATTCAAAACATGTCCCTTTCACAATCATTTTGATTTTGGGGTGAAGCCAGAACTCACACGGTGCCAGGTCCAGTGAATAAGGCAGTGAGGACACGGCGTCGTGGTTTTATAAGCTGCCTTTCTGTTGGATGGTACTCAGTGGAAGCAGTTACCATATTTTTTATCAGGCCTCAGAAAGACTCATGAACGAGGATCCCAGAGTTGCTTCAGAAAGTTGGGAGGATGAGGGGGTATGTGTGTTTGCAGTAAGGAAGACAGTGATGAGGGGGGATCTGTGACAATGTGTCTTATACTGTAATAAAAGTTTGCATTTAAATTTTAATTTAGTATGAACATAAGGTTTGATCACCCAGTGCATGTGTGTATAAATATATAAAAAACATCATTTTTTCACAAATGACGCTCATGAAAAAGCATCTCAAATACAGGATTTTATAAACACTAGCAAGTAAATAAGTGCAACTTAGCAGTAAATTCAAGAAGGCTGCAGACAAGAAGGCTGTCTGCAGGAGACTGTGGTTCTCAGAGGGGTCCCGTCCAGGACAGGGAGGTGGCTCCCCGGGTTTGCTTTCTGAGTTCCTGCCCATTATAGTCAGTTCTGAACTGAGGCAAGAATGGCATAAATTACTAAAAACTTGATGTTTAACTTTTTTAACGGATGCTTAAGGAAAAAGACACCACAGAGCACAGTATACCAGTTTGAGTTAATCTGAGCTCTGAATAGCTGCTTTATGTAAAGACACTTTGAAAACTAATTACGAATCCATCCATTCTTCCTGTATAATCCACAGTATTTTTTACAGACCTGTAACATTAGAAATAACACTGCCTCTTCAGATTCATTTTAACCATTTGCAAACTGTGAGGTATAATGGTTAAGCCTGCTAATCTGATCAGTTTGAGAGCCACCTGGGGTGAACATGGCTCACCTTGGATATGTCTCAGAGGTCACGCACACATGACCTTGGGGTGTCCAGGCCTTCATCCTCACCTCTTGGGTGCTGTTCCTGTTCTGCTTCCTGTGCACCACAATGCAAGTGGCCCACCAGGCCTTTCCATCATGATGTTCTTGCCCTGGAGCCAGGGACTGAATGTGCAAAAACCGTGAGCCAAAATAACCTGCCCTCCATTAAGCTGTGTCAGGTATTTTGTCCCAGTGTTAGGAAAGGTGATCCATACAGGTGCTAGATCTGTTTCTCTCTCTCTTTTTTTTCTTTGCTCTCATTCCTTTCATATCTTTCTTCTACTTTGTAGAAACAGTGAAATTATTTAATCTGACAAGTTTTAACTGCTCCTCACTGTCTCTGCAACTTTTTAATGTACATAATCATTCTAATGTTTCTATAGTATTATATAATATATAGTACATACATGTACCTACCTTTTATTCATTGATGTTTGGATTTTTACCTTTGTTTTACTATGTAAAATGATGCAGTGAATAGCCTGGAACCTGTAGCTTTTGTTCGTGTCTGAATTTACCCTAAAGATGAATTATTAAGAATGGATTTGCTGTGTGAAGGATGGTCACACTGCAAATATCACTATACATTGCCAAGCACCCCTCCCAAGTGCTGATTAACATTTCCCTTCAGCACTGTGAGTAACTATTTTTCCATGACTTCACCAACACAATTAGTCAGTATTTTTCATTTTTCCCAATCTAACTGGGAAAAAGGAGGTTGTAATTATTAGCATTATTTGTATTACTGAACATTTTTAAATGCCTGCATAATACTCCATCTTATACTAATTGTGATTTATTTCACACACATTTATGCTCATTTTAGTGAGCATTTTGGTTTTTCTCTCAATTGTATCCTAAGTCTTAAAATATAGCTCCTACTATTTTTTTTAAAGTTACTTTATTAATCATCACTTGAGGGATGGATTCATCCTTCCAATGGAAGCTCTCAGGATTCTGTTCTTTCTCCTAAGCTAAAAGAACCTCTAATCTCTTCATGCTTCTTTCATGTGCTAAATGCTCAAGGTATTGAAGGGAGCCTGGAATAACAGTGATGACTCAGTCATCGTGACAGCAGGCAAGACACCTGTCACTGCTGATAGTAATGCAACTGTCACCAACCTCCTGCATACTGCACACCACTCCTGCAATTTACCCAGACTGGCGAAACTCCTTACCCAGGTGTTTTGCGTTGGAGACACTGAAGTTACTCAATTCTGAAGGCAAAGATCGCAGTGACAAGTACTTACTCGACTCGCCTTCTTCCCAATATTCACTTTTCCACATTGCACCAAACATACATCCCTATCCTTTATCCATGAAATGCAGAGCCAGTACATCCTATAAATATCTGACTTTACCAACAATGCCTAATGCAAGGCATCTATTTTGTAAAGTGAAATTTCCAGTCTTGGTATAGATTCAGAGTTTTAGGAAGTCAAGAATAGTGATGATAGAACTCTGCTTCAGTAACACCATCACTGTCCGAGGAAGTCTGACAGAAATAAAACTATTAATAAAGAAAAATATGCTTACGTTATACCTGGTTTAAAAGGAAACTGAGAGGCCTTAGGAGAATTTATAAGACTCTCAAATAATCCTCCAGTAATAGTCCCATCTGTGATCATCTGTCCTGCAGTGAGACGATCACACTGCACTGTCTTTTGCATGACAGTCTTTATGCTCTTATTCACATGCTGGTACCCGTCATTGCCCACTAGTTCATGTTTCATTTCTGGAGACGACACACGTGTGTGTCTCTCTCTCTGCACACACACAGGCCAGTGCAGCAGGTCCATTCTGGTGAGCCTCATGACAAAGCACACAAGCAACCAAAAACAGGGAAAACCATTCTTTCTACCAACTGATCAGTTTCTTATCCACTGACAGAGCCCAGCTAGCCCACATGTTCAGTGGCCAACAGAAAACTGATCAACAAAAACCCTCAAATGGTTTTGTCCCACTCTGCCACCAGGCTAGTTTTCCCCAAACCACAACTGTTTGACCCATTTTTCATCTTGCTATGTAGGAATTTCACATTTCCTTTTGCTGATATCTTTCTCAGCAGTTCCGGCTCAGTATCACAAAAATTAGAGACAATCTGGAGGGAGCACCCTCAAGGAATCTGTCATTATTCCTGATAACTTCTTCTGTATTACCCCACATTATGGCTGTCACTGCAGAAATCAGTGATTGTTCCTGAAGGGACTGAGCACTGTGCCAAAGGCTGTTCCTCATTTTACCTTTAGAGCAGGCCTCCACTGCGGGCTTACCCCCTGAGAGGTCACTTAGATCACAAGCGCTGGAAACGTTACTCAGTTCCGGCTGTATCTGGTGCTCAGCCCATGCCCATAGGGCCTCCTAGGTGCTATTTCTGGGCCTTTCATCTAGTTTTATCCAAAGCACTAAGATTCCAGACTAAGGACAAACCAAGGGAACGACTGGTTAGGGAGCCCCTTCCCACTGCACAGGGAACCCCTGTTCATGCTCTGTGGATACTGCAATTCTTCTAACTTCAGCTCACTTAGAAAAGTTAACATCATGGACTTTCGCTGTTTTATTCACAAGAATTTCACAAAAGAGTATTAAATGCTTTGCAGAACATCTGCATTTCCTGCCACACTCCACACACGCACGCTCGCTGGGGATTGAATCCAGGGCCTCTGGTGCTCCCACATCCCCCAGGCCCTTTTTACTTTTTATTTTGAGGCGGGATCTCACTAAGCTGCCCAGACTGGCCTTAAATTTGCAATCCTTCTGCCTCGGCCTCCCAATCAGTGGGGGTGACAGTTGTGCGCCATGGCATTCAGTTGTCTTTAAGAAGCTTCCTCGCCTCCGATCTGCGTTATTCTCCCCCTCTAGCAGTTCCCCACGCTGTAGCTGCCGTGGCGCACTACGTCCTGTCCTGCAGGCCAGGGCACTGTGCTTTTCTGCAGGTGTCCCAATCTGAGCCCCAGGCCGCCCGAGGGAAAGCTACAATTTCAGGGCCCGTGCACGGGTGCACTACAGCCTCTGAACGCTGTCCACAGGCGCGCTCGGCTCCGAAAGTACCCACAGGCTTCCATAAGATTAGCAAAAGGGAATCGTCATGACAGTGAGGCCTCTAATTCATTCAAACTCAGCCAAAATTTCCCAAACATTTCTACAAGAGTCTTGACGACCTAGCTCCTGGCCAGCCAAGTTCTGCCGCTTCCACGTCTCAAACCTCAGTACCCAGCCCACACCCACTGCCCGCTTCCGGGGTTTCTCACCTTGCTTCGCCCGCACTGCCCAGCCGCTGTCCTCGCTGGGCCTGCTCTTCTCCCTTGCCGACATTTTGCGCATGCGCAGACCCTGTGCCTGCGCATGCCCTGCACCTGCTCGGACTCAGCGCATGCTCAGACCCTTCATGTGCACCGCCCTCGGACGGTAGTGTCTTCTCAGCACGACCTTCTGTTACCTGTCCAAGCAGCAGCATGAACTGTGCACAAACCTTATCCTTTAAAGCGTTTACAGATGTTTTGCCCCCTCGCCAAACCCCACGTTGTAAGTACATGGCGATTGTACCCTGCTCTCTGCACTCTGTCCTTGCTAGAAAAGCCTTTCTCCTCCAGACATTGGTTCTTAATAAATATCTGAACCAAGAAGTAAGCCGAGAGACCGAGCAACACTGGTATAGTAACTCTGTCTTTTGCACCTTCGTTGTCTATGGATGCACATAAACTTCACTTCTCTGAGACCCGCAATGGAAAAGTCAGTGTGTATTTACCAAAGAGCAATACATTCGTGCTGTTTTAGGAACTTGGAGTCCTGTTAAAGGAGTTTAGTCGTAGTCCTCCTTGTAAAAGGTCACAGTCACGCAGGCTGCAAAGACTTAGACCTGCACATTCCAAAGGTTTTGTCCTTAACTGCCTGCCCCGAAACAGCACCTTGATTGGCTGCCAAGAAGGCAAAACAATATACTCCTCAGAGCCTAGATTTTGAATTAATACAGATCTCAGTACCAATGGTAAATTTCTGCCTACAAGTCGTACAAATCTGAGCAAGTGGCATAAACTCTTTGTGTGTGAATCAGCCTATTTTCTATTACTGTGACAAAATACCTGAGATAAAAAAGGAAACGTTTATTTTGGCTCAGTTTCAGAAGTTTCAATCCTTGGTCATTTGGCCCGATTGTATTGGACCTGTGGGGACACTTTGGTGGCAACATGCATCAGAGGAGACTTACTCACCTCATAGTGACCAGGAAAGGGGGGACAGCAAAAGTCCCAATACCCCCTGCAAAGTCGAGCCGTTAGGGACCTTACTGCCTGCTTTAGACCACAACCTCTTAAGGTTCTGTCACCTTCCTATTGTGTCGTAGTTTGGTGATCAATCTTTTCACTCACACGTGAACCTTGGATACACACTAGACCCAAATGCAGCAGCTCTATCAACTGTCAGATAAAGATAGTGCTTACTGCAAATGTAAGACACACAGAAAGTGTGCAGTAAATAATGGGGATGGAGGAGATGCTGGTAGCTAGTGGTGGTGAGGCTGATGGTAATGGTGGTGGTGCTGGCGATGATTACGGTGGCAGTGATGGTAAGGGAGGTGGTGAGAGATGGTAATGGAGGTGGTGAGAGTGGTGGTGAGGGAGGTGATAGTGACAGTGGTGATAAGGATGGTGGTGATGACAGTGGTCATGGTGATGGTAAGGATAGTGGTGATGATAAGAGCACAAACTGTAACTCCTAAGGACAAGGATTGTGTTTATCTTGGAATATTCAGCACTGGCAATACACAATCAATATAAACAAAGGTTTGTTGAGCTAATAATCAATTACTCAGTCCAAGAGAAGGCAGAGAAGAAACGGGTCAATACAAACTCCAGTGATCAAAAAAGCTTGCTTCAGGAAGGAGGCACCCAAAGCCAGGGTTTTCCCACAGCTGAAAAGGAAAGAAGTTACTGAGGAAAAAATCATGACACCGAAGTGTGTAGTCTGTGCCAGTGTGGGGAGGAGTCAACAGTTTTTGTTCCACAGGGCGGGAAGTAGGGAGCAGGAACGAGAGTGATTTTCACTTTTCTGCTCAGACCATGCCTGGAGATAAGCTTCCAGCCAGCAACACTCAGCTCCATCTTTATGGACACCACTTGTCTCAGTAAATCATAGTCTAGCTGCTTCCTATAAATACACTGAGAAAGCATAAAAAAAATACGAGTGTGATAGGGAGGCAAACCTGGGTCTGAATTTTTGTGTCACTGTCTTGAGAAAGTCACTTTCTCTTTGAACTTTGTTTAGCTTTCTCTTCTATAAAACACAGCTCATCATCCCTGTCCCAAGGGGCTGAGGTGGAGATTCAGTGAAATAATTCGTGCAAGGTGGTTCCTGAGCATAGCAGGTGTTTAGCAAACATGCCGGGGTTTTTGATAGTGTAAACTGCTGCATTTATGGGCTTGTGCCAGGTCAATGTGGACATTTCAGTTACATGTGTCTGTAGACATGTGAATTTGAGTTTATTGGTCAAAGGGTAATTGAGCTTGTGACATGGAAAGAGTTCAGACAGGGGCAATACGTGGGACTCCGTGTCACATGATCCCCCTTTACTCCCTGTCCTATCCAGGCGAAGAAAAGCAGAAAAGGTTTTTCATTTGAGCAATTGATTAGTATTCTTAATAAGAAATAGGAAGCTAATAATTTGGTTTATTAACCACCTGCTGCACAAACTGTCATGCAAATACCGCCTGATGCTTCCTGCAAAACATTTGAAAACTCTTGTTACTCTGTCCTTCTGCTTGGATTTTCTCCTATAGCGAGATACATGGTAGAATTAATTTCAAGTGTGTTTGTCTGTAAACCAGCCAAATATTTCCTTGTGAATACTTGAGCTCTGTGTGGAACACACACAGCATTGTGGTTGTGAGCACACTTGCTTTTGGTGTTAGATTTTACGCTTTAATCCGTGAATGAGCTTTGAGCTCTGCCCATAGGACTCCCATAATAAACCAAACCTTTCCATTTCCTGCAGGTTCATCCCGGGGACCCAGCCCCCTAACCATGGGGGCCCAGGACACCCTCCCAGTAGCAGCGGCTTTCACAGAAACCGTCAACGCTTACTTCAAAGCTGCGGACCCCAGCAAGTAAGCCCCAGATCCCGTCACCGTGTGGTCTGTGCTCACCCTGGCTAGCAGGGGACACCCCATCACCTTGACGGTATTCCTTAGGCTAAAGCCAAGAAGATTTCCATTCACCATAGCAGGCGACTTGCCTAGAATAAGGGATAAAATTGAATTAGGGATGTTAATGCACCACTTTTAAACAGGTACCAAAACATCCCATGACATCGTACTAACTAGAAATCTCTCTGTTGTGGTTGCTAGTAACAGAAAACCTCAGTCTAATTTTACAACAATCAGGAAGTGTATTGTCTCCCAAAAACAATACCCAGATCATGACTTTTGTTGCCTTTGTCTTCCCAGAATGAAAACCACCCACATGTAAACTGAAACAGTGCATCACTGAAATGAGAACAGAAAGGAAAGCACAGGTTCCCAAAATGTCCACAAGGAAATTGATGGTTTATTTTTTTAATTAAAAAAATTTTTTTCTTTGGTACCAGGGATAGAACTCATGACCTCAAGTTTGCCAGGCAGGCGTTTATATCACTGAGCTAAATCCCCACCCCTAAAAGTTCCACAAGGGAACAAGTAGTGCGTTGTCTTTAACTAAGAAGGACGGAACGGCCCCACGTAAACTAAAATCACAGCACAGGAAAAACTCACCACTCTATTTTCATGAGGCTGATTTCACTCGTCACCACCCACTGACTTGCCCTGAATGCGTAAGTGACATAGTTTCAACGCTTCTAACACACAAAGAACAGCTGGGGTGTGGACCAGACGTGTGCACTGGGTGGAGCCCCTGGGGACCTCACAGGGACGAATTCTCCAGCACCTGCTTCCCAGCTGGCTTTCCATCACTCCTGGATCTATCCAGAGACCTAGGTGGTCCCCACTCCACCGCTCGGATCCGCAGCACCTCGGGTCTCTTACGGGCTGTGCTTCCTGCTTTAGTGGAGTTTTCTGGCGCATGCTGGAGTGACTGGTCCCTTCTGATCCTTCATGATTCCTCAGTAAATCTATCAAAGGGAACCTCCCAGCTGGGCATGGGGAGGGGGGCACAGCTGTAATCCCAGCACCCTGTGAGGCTGAAGCAGGAGGGTGGCAGGTGTGAGCAGTTTAAAGACCTGGTGAAGCGCTGTCTCAAAACAAAAACAAAAGAAGTTAAAACAGAGGCTGGGGTTTAGTGTGAAGGCACTGAATTCAATCCTTAATACAAAAAAGAGAGAAAGAAAGAAAGAAAGAAAGCTCACTCCCCCCTATAAATCACTGTTTCTTTCTTAATAGCCTTCTCTCTAAATCCCACATTTCTCTGTTGTTTGTCATCTGTGCCTTCCCTAGACTGTAAGATCCACAGAGCTGGATTTTTTAAAATAGTGTTTATTTATTTGTTGGTTTTTTTTTTTTGTCCTGTATTCAGGCTGGCCTTGAACTCACTACCTAGCCCCCCAGGCTGCCCTGAGATTTGCAGCAATCCTCCTGCCTCAGCCTCCCAAATCCTGAGATTATAGACATGTATAACCACACCCAGCACACATTGCTAGATTTTAACTGTTTTGTCCACCAGCATATCCTCAGCACCTCAAACAGTCTCTGTCACTGAAAGTTCAAAGTGTATTTGCTGACCCAGTGTGGCTGAGTTACCTCATACTCACAGAATGGCTGCTGTGTGCTCAACAGGAAACACCTTGAGGCAGTTGGAATGGAAAATAAGACTTGCTCATAAAAATAATGCAAAGTCTACCAGAGAAGAAGTACAAACATTGTGCCCAGAGAGATCAGAGTCCTGAATAATACTACGTTTTTAATTCCAAGAGGAGACAGTGCTGTGTCGTCTGCGACCCTGGCATTCCAGTGGTGTAGTGCTGAGCCTTCTGGGGTCAGCTTCCCTTCCAAACTCACCAAGCCTTGAGCTGCAGATGTGTTTGCACCCCGTTCCGCTAACATGGTCCATAGATACAATAGTGGCTCCTGCCCTGGGAGCCGGGAGATCCAGTTTCACTGAAATTCTCAGATCTGATACCGATACAAACAAGCGTTAAGGTCAAAAAAAGGAAAACTCCCTTTAGTGGGTAGAAAAAATATTACGTTTCACATAAAAAATCTCATTCACGTCAGCAGGGGTAAATCTGTAAGTCAGCAAATTGTGACAGTGGAGACACAGAGATAGAATCGAGGACCGTAGAGTCTTACATCGGACCACACAGATTACACTGTCCACCCACCCAAATCTACCCAGTCCTGCAAGTCTGCGGAGACAGGAGCTGTTCTGCTCATCTGTTAAGAATTATCCTCTGCTCAAAAAAATAGTAGTCACAGGGAATAAATGTTTGCTGGCCTAATAAATGTCACCCACTCCCTCGCTAATTTGTTTTTTTTTTTTTTTTTTTTTTTTTTTACCTGAGACAGGGTCTCACTATGCAGTTCTGCGGGATTTTGTAGTCCAGGCTGGTCTCCAACAATAATCCTCCTGCCTCAGCCTCCCGAGTTGTAATTTGCTTTTAAAAGAGAAGCTATAGCCCCTTCTAGGACAGCTCCCAGGTCCCCTGAACCCTCTGGGGTGTAAACGGGGGTTCCCTGCCAGCTGAACGCGTTTGGGTCTCTGTTCCCATGGTGACCCCTTCCGCAGCCCCTGGGATCCAATTCCCAGGCACGGAGATGGCGCTTCTCCTCTCGGGCTGCCATGCAGTGCCCTGCAGGCCTGAGCCCTGCAGGAACCAAAGCAGGCTCAGCCCAAGTCAGCACAGAAATCGGGCGAAGTTAAGGGGTCTAAAAGGTGCAGGAGGACGGCAGCGGTTTGCTGGGGGCAAGGGAGGGTGCAGTGCCAACTCCCAGAAACCAAAATTCACACTCAGAGCGGTGCCCAGGTGCAGCCATCCCTGTCAGAGGAAGGGAGAGACACAGGGCGATGCTGGGAAACTCATCCCACCCCCCGCCTCCCCCCTCCTTACCCCCACCCCCACCCCCACCTTCCCTGCCCCACTCACGCCTGGCCCTAGCGAGGGGTCTTTGAATGCGGGCCTGGCCGCCTCCCCCAGCAGGCTTCCAGGAGTCCAGGAGGACAAACACTAGATCTTCCCTGGCAGTGTGACGGTCTCCTGCGCCCTCTACTGACAAGGTCTAGCCTGGTCCCTCTCAGAGAAGATCCGCAGAAAGGCCCAGCATTGTTTACCTCTTCAGAAGAAGCAGTAAAAGACACCAAGAAACTGCGAGGTGATGAGCCAGTCTCCTGGTGAAACCGGCGCCGTGGATCTGAATCTCGGGTGGAAGCGCAGGGGACCTACAGCAGCCAAAACAACGCTGAGACAGAGCAAGCTTGGAAGACTCAGGCTTGGTTTCAGACTGTTATTAGAGCTACAGCAATCTCGGCCGTGGTGATGGCTGAAAGGCAGACAAAAAAGGTATCAGCAGAACAGGAAGACGGAGCCAGAAGCAGACCCCAAGCCCACGAGGAAGATGAATGTCCACAAAACTTCCGAGGTCTTTCGGTGAGAGGGGATTGTCCTTCTCACAAATGGTGCTGAAATAGTTATTCATGCACACATGCGTGAGACGAACATAGATCTACATTTCATGGTGCATAGAAACTGCACTAAAAATGAGTCTCAAATCTAAAAGTAGAGCTTTTAGATTTAAAACTTCTAGAAGAAGATATAGATGGAATTTGGGGATGTTAGGGTTAGCAAAGACTCCTCAAATAGGACACCAAAAGAATAGCTGGGTTAAATATCCCTTGTAAAAAGCAAATCAATGAATTAAAATTTTTGCTCCCCAAAGTACTCTTAGGAGAAAGGAAAAAAAAAATCCACAGACTCAACAAAATTTCTCTGAATCATTTATATGGTGATAGGTATCTACAATGTCTTAAAATGTAAAATTCAATAAAAACAAAAATCTTGATTAAACGTTTGGCAGAGAATTTAAGCACATGCTTCTCCAAAGCAGATAACTGATAACAATGAGGACAAGAAAAGATGCTCCAAGTCATTAGCAAATTAAGTTAATGATGTTCCACCAATCAGAATAGCTAAAATTAAAAACACACATTTTACCAAGTATTGGTGAGGATGTGGAAGAAACTCTCACACACATCTGGATTTCGAATTGAGAAGACAGTTAAGTAGTTTATTTAAAATTAAAAGTATACCTACCATAAGATCCAGTGATCCTACCCCTGTGCTTACCAAGAGAAATGAGAACACACTCCACAGGAAGACCTGCATGCATTGGTAACACTATCGTAATAGATAAAAACTGGAAAGAGACTGAATGTTTTTCAACAGATAAATGGATTAAAAAAGAAAAAACTGGCATAGCCATACCCACACAACAGCAAAAACAACCAGCTTTTGATTTGTGCAACCAAAAGGATGAATCTCAAAATAATTATTCTGGAAGAAAGAAGCCTGAACGTCCCCCTCTCAAAAAAATATACCTTTTGATTGTGTCATATAAAATTTTAGAAAGCAAACTAATTCACAAGAGACAGAAAGTATCATGACAGCTAGCCAGAGATGGGTATGGGAAAGTTTGGAGAGGGAATAGTCTTGGTTACTTTTCTCTTGTTGCTAAGACAAAATGCTGGACACTCAAAGTTAAAAAGGGAAAGGTTTATTTAGCTCACAGCTTGTGGAGGTTTCAGGTAAGCATGGTGAGGGCAACAGCTCAAGAGGGCAAAAGGCATCAAAAGCAGCAAGAGCAAAAAGGGAGGGAAGCAAGCTTCTTTTCCTCCCTTATAATGTGCAGCCTACTGCCCTCTGGTAGGTGTAGCACCCACACCATCTCCCTGCTCTCCTCTTGCACAAGCTGAGGGTGGTTACAGTGTGAGGATCCTGGCCTGGTGTTGAGTCACTTTGTTGAACTTTCAAACTTCTCCAATTGACACAAGGTATCAACCATTAGAGGAAGATACAAAAAGGAAGGAGGAAACTTTTAGGGATGGTGGAAACGTTTATCTTGGTTGGACAGTGTATGAATCTGGTTGTCAGCGATGGAACAAATGCCTGGCATATACAACCTGAAGGAGAAAGGGGATTTACTTTAGTTCATGATTTTAGAAGATTCCATCCATGGCTGTCTGATGCCAAGGCAGAAACATCATGGCAGAAGGCAGTGGCTGAGGAAAGATGCTCTGCTGGTAGCATTCTGGAAGGAAGGATGGGAAAGAAGCCAGACAGGAAGGGGCGGACCAGATGGTCTCAAGGCCACGCCCCCTTTACCCACTTCCTGCAACCCAGGCCCACCTCCTAATGGGCTGCTTAGCTAGGAACTTGGCAGGGGTCCTCACCCTTACAGCCCAAGCACCTCTCCAGCAGTTTCTTAGGCCAAGCTGACAATCAAGACTAATCGATGAACATCACGCACACTTAAATGCAATCTCACCCTGTGCATAGTGCACCGAGTGGAAGTGAACATACTACTTAAAGCCTTTTGTTTTGTAACAGGATTGTTCTCCCAAACTATCACCTTGTTGAATTAATCGCTTTTTTCAATTTTTATTTAGTAGCACATTTCTGTGTTAATGTCTATGACTGAACTTACAGCTGTGACTAGAAAACAAAGTAAAGGGATAAAAAACTTAAGTAGGAAACAAGACGTTGACCACGTGAGAACATAGAAGACAAGGCTGGAGGCACTGATTGCGTCACTCAGAGAACTAAAATAAGGCCAGCAAAGTGTGACCGTGTTGTGCAGTTTAGTGTCTTCAAATATTCTGCCAAAATTCACAAATCAGAAATACAAGAGTGGACTTCTAGGAAATGGCAAAGTGGTGAGCAGCAGAGAAAGAGCCTTTCCAAGATTTGGTGTCCAAATGCTGGCGTGAGGAAGAAAACACGGAGGGAAGCTGGTCCCCACACCCAGGGAGCATCTGAAGAGAGACTTGAAACTGGTGGGCAGAGTGGAGAGAGAAACTCCAAAGAAGAAGGAAGAGACAGGTGGCACTTTTTCCTTGAGCCCAGACTCACCACATGGGAGGTAGCTTGAAATTTCAGACACACGGTGACTGCTGGTGACCCCAAAGCCCTCCACAGAGAGGTGCACAAGTGTACTGGAGTGGAGTGGTGGTGCAGCAGACTGCGTGGCTGGTGAGTTTTCCCAAGCAAACTTCCTGCAAGAGCGGTGGGCGATCTTCGAAGGGGACCCACTGAGCTCAGGACTCTGAGTGGCTGCCAGCTCTACCTGGTTCCCTTCCAGTCCAAGCCCACAGTGGACGTAGGGACGGCTGCAGGCTCACCCAGTCTGGTGCTAGCCCACCAGGCAGAGCTTCAGTGGAAATGGGGGTGCAGGCTCCCTGCGATTATCCTCCACCCGCCTTGGAGTTGCTGCCAGCTTGCTGGGATTGATCAGTGTGGATCTGTCTACCAGTGGCAGCAGAGACACACCTTGGAAGGGATATCTTTTCCTTATTTGCTTTTTGTTTTTAATTTATTTTTTCTCTTTGTTTTGTTGTGTTTTGGGGAGTTATTTAGTGGCAGTAGTGGTGATGGTTGTTTTGTTTTTCCTCATTGTTTGTTCTTTGTTTTTATATGAGTGTGAACATGTTTTCTAGCTCTTTGTTATTCTGTTGTTCTGTTCTGTTCTTGTTTCTGTTTCTTCCTTCTCTCTTTCCCCATCTTCTGCACCAGTTCCTCAAAGTTTACAAGATCCAGTCTTGTTTTTAGTCTCTTCCTTTACTTCTATTTTTCTATTATATCCCATAACCTCTTTTAAATTGTCTCCCCAAGGGTAAAGTTGCCATATTAAGGCCTTATTTATTGTGTACAATTTTCTGGTTCATTTCAGACTTTGTTATATAATCACAACTCTAGCACATACGGTTAAAGCTGGCAAATTAATGGTCATCTCCATTTCCAGTTTCTAGGCTGTTTGATGCTATTGTTATTGATGATTGCACTACTTTAGCCAGGGTGACATAACTGTTTTAACCAGTTCTTCTTCCCAGTACAGGCCAGTGCCAAAGAAACAAGAGCTGGACCAAATAGATAGCAACTTTTCATCCCCAATAAATTGAAGAGAGAGTCTTGGCAATAGACTGAAAACCCAAAAGCTAGCTGTTACCTGGAAGACATCTCTCAGAAGTAGCCATTTCCTAAAGGTTCTAATTACTAACAATAAAGCTAGTATTTAGTATTATAGTAGCTAGTGTTTAGCTGGCACAGGCAATTTACAAGCATCAACCCAGGAATTAAGCTCAAAAGAAATACAAAATAAAAAGACACTTAAACAAGATGCAACCCCAGACTTAAAGCTCACCAAAGGCAAACTTAGAGGGCAAAGAGATGGAGCAATCTGAAAGCCACTACCTGGCCTCTCTGAAGTGGTAACAACAAAGCAAATGAATGAGACTGTAGAAGAAATCAAGTCAGAAATAATTTCTCAGGTAACTACAGAGGTGGCAACCATAACAAAAGATGTGCTCAGTGACTCTACAGCAGATGCAGATCTTTTTAAAAATACAGGAGTTTAGGAAAATGATGGAAACCATGAATGCCCATAATAGAAAAGAAATTAATCCATAAAACAGATTCAAACATCTCTAGGAGCCTGAAATTCCATTGAAAGTATATGTGGCAGATGAGCCAATGTGAGGACAGAATCCCACATACAGAGGACAGGACTATGGCTAATGATCAGGAAAAGAAAGATTTCCTAAAAGTGGCAAGGGACATGAGACATTGAGCCAGCAGCTAGTAAGCAATCAAAAGAAGAATGACATGAGATTGATCAGAGTCAACCAAAAAGGAGGAGACACCACAAATAACATTAAAAACCTGTTCACCAATGTCATGATGGAAAGCTTCCCTGGCAGAGAAAAAGACTTTGACATATAGATAAGTGAGATGTAGAATTTCAATCAGTCAAGATAAAAAAAAAATTACAACCAGTCATATAATAGTCAATTCCTGAAACTTAACACCAGAATAGAATATTAAAAGCTGTTAGAGAAAAGAAACATATTGCCTATAAAGGAAAACCATTAAGAATCATGGCAGACTTCTCAACACAAACCCTCAAGTCAAGGAGAGTAAAGGAAAACAACCTCCAATCCAAATTTATATCCATCACAAAACTATCTTTCAAAATTGATGGACAAATAAGCTACTTCCATGAAAAACAACACCTGAAGAAATTCATGACCACCAAGTCAGCACTCCAGGATGTTCTGAAGGACATTCTAGGAAGACACGATAAGGACTACAGCTCCATGAATCCCAACAGAAGGAATCCATCAGGCTAGAAAATCAATTAAAAAGAGGGGGGAAGTGAGCCAACGGCAAGAAAATAACATGACAAGGATAAGTCAATACTTATCGGTTATAACCATCAATGTTAATGGTCTCAATTCTCCAATCAAAAGAAACAGACTGGTAGGATGGATCAAGAGGCAAAATCCAACAATATGCTGCATATAAGAAACATTTAGTTAAAAAAGAAATTCACAGACTGAGAGTCAAAGAATGGAAAACTACTCTAAGTGACAAGAACCCAGAAAGAAGCAGAGGTAGCTATTCTACTTGCAAACAAAGTAGAATTCAAGCCAAAATGAGTAAGATAGACCAAGAAGGTAACTACACCCTTGTAAATGGAAAATTCAAGAGAAAGAGATAATAATCATAAACATATATGCACCAAACACTAGTGTACCCAACTATATAAAACAAATATTAATGGATGTGAAAAAACAAAAACATCACTAATACAATTGTAAAGGGGGACCTCAGTACCCCACTGTCAAAAATAGATGAATTAGACAAAAAAATCAACAATGAAATGTTATAATTGAACCAAACTTTTTAACAAATGCACTTAGTAAATATCTAAAGGGTGTCCTTTGCACAACATCAGAATACACATTCCTCAGCTGCACACAGGATGTTCTCATAAATAGGCCACAAACTAGCTCATAGAACATGCTTAATTAAATGCAAAGAAACTGAAATTATCCCACACATACTATCAGACCATACTGTAAGACAATTGGAAATCAATGGGAAAAGAAATGAGAATTTCATCAGTACATGGAAATTAAATAACACTCTCCAACGGCTCACAGATAAAATTAGAGAAAAAATTAGACAGTTTCCACAATTAAAAATAATCTCAATACAGTATACCAGAATTTATAGGTCACAATGAAAACAGTCCTACAAGGGAAATTTATAGCATTGAAAACCCAAATCAGGAAAACAGAGTGAGCCCAAACAACTTAATGTTGAACCTCAAGCTTCTAGAAAAAAAGAGTGAGTCAAGCCCAAAGCTCATAAGATGGAGGAAATTATTAAGATCACAGCAGAAATCAATGCAATGCAGACTAAAAAATACAAAGAATCAATAAATTGAAGAGTTGGTTCTTTGAAAGAATGAATAAAATCAATTAACCATTTGTGAGCCTTATCAGAAAAAAAGACTGAAATCATACAATCAGGAAAGAAAGAGTGAAGTCAAGACAGACCCTCCAGAAATCCAGATCATCTACCCATACTTCAAGAACTTGTGTTCTAATAAGATGAAAAATTTAGAAGAAATGGACAGATTCCTAGATACCTATGAAGTACTAGAGCTGAATCAAGAAATTATAAAAGTTCTAAATAAACCAATATCAGTCAATGAAATTGAAGACATAATTAAAAACCTATTGAAAATAAAAGCCCAGGCCCTGACAGACTTATTGCTGAATTCTACAAGAAATTTAGAGAACATTTAATTTTCACTAATTCTCAAACTCTCTAATTCATTTGAAAAGAAAGCAGTACTCCCAAACTCATTCCTGGAAGCAAGAATTACCCTGATACCAAAACCAGAAAAGCACTAAACTAAGAAAGAGAACTACAGGTCAATCTCCCAATAAACATAGAAACAAAAGTCTTCAACAAGATACTGACAAACAGAATGCAGCAAAACATCAAGGATGTTATACATCACGATCAAGTAGAATTTATGCCAGGCATGCAGGGATGGTTCAACATATGAAAATCAATACATGTAATACATCATATTAACAGAACCAAGGACAAAAACCACAGGATCATCTCAATATATGGAGAAAAAGCATTTCACAAAGTTCAATATCCATTCATTATTCAATAAAAACAACAGAAAATTGAAATAGTCTTTATCTCAGTCTGATAAAAGCGATCCTTGACAAAAAAACAGCCAACATCATACTAAATAGACAAAAACTGAAAACTTTTACTCTAGAATCAGAAACAAGACAAAGATGTCCACTTTCAATACTCTTATTCAGTATAGTTCTGGAAATATTCGCCAGAGCAATTATACAAAAGAAAGAAATAAAAAGAATAAAGATAGAAAAAGAAGAAGTTAAGTTGTCATTATTTGCATATGACATGATATTGTATATAGAAGACCCCAAAAACTCTGCCAGAAAATTTCTAGATTTAATAGCCAAATTCAGTAGCATAGCTGGATACAAAGTAACACTCAAAAATCAATAGCCTTCCTGTACACAAATAAAAACTCACTGAGAGAGAATTTAGGAAAACCACACCTTTCACATAGCATCCAGAAAAATGAAATCATCTAGGGATCAATCTAACAAAGGAAGTAAAAAAATCTCTACATTGAAAACT
Organism: Cavia porcellus; assembly: GCF_034190915.1. Classification (NCBI taxonomy): domain Eukaryota; kingdom Metazoa; phylum Chordata; class Mammalia; order Rodentia; family Caviidae; genus Cavia; species Cavia porcellus. The sequence continues at coordinate 162,105,903 of NW_026947484.1, read as the reverse complement.
ACAATGCTCTGAAAAAGGAAATAGAAGAGAATATCAGAAAATGGAAAGATATTCCTTGTTCTTGGGTAGGAAAAATCAATATAGTGAAAATGGTTATTCCAAACTGCTATGCAGATTTAATGCAATTCCAATCAAAATTCAACAACATATCTCACAGAATTAGAGAAGACAACCTTAAAATTCATTTGGAACCAGAAGAGACCTAGAATAACAAAGAGTAATTCTGGGCAACAAAGACAAGTCAAGGGACATCATTATCCCTGACTTGAAACTATATTATAAAGTACCGTGATTAAAAACAGCATAGTACTTGCAAAAAACAGACCTGAGGATCAATGAAACAGACTAGAAGATGCAGAAATAGCTCCATACACTCTAAGCTACCTCTTCTTTGACAAAGAGCCAAACACCTTCACTGGAAGAAAGATCACCTCTTTAATAAATGGTGCTGGAAAAACTGACTTCCCATATGTTGAAGATTAAAACTAGATCCATTATCTTTCACTATGCACTAAACTAAAATCAAAATGGATCAAAGATCTAAATATTAAAGAAGAAACAGTCTATTGGAAAATAGAATAGGTAGAACTCTTGAAGACACTTGTGTAGGCAAAAACTTTATCAAACAAAACCCACACACAAGAAATTTTATGAATTTCGTCTTATTAAAAAGCTCTTTCACAGGACAAGAAATCACCAACAGAGTGAAGAGACAACCTACAGTGTGGGGGGAAAATTTTGACAACTGTTCCTCAGACAAAGCACTACTATTTAGAATACATAAACAACTTTTAAAAAATCAGACCCTCTCACATTTAAAACCCAATCCAAAAATGGGAATCTGCTGGGGATTTATTATCTCAGTGGTGTAAGTGCCTGCCTGGCAAGCAAAAGGTCATGAGTTCGATCCCTGGTACAAAATAAATGGGCATTTGAAATGAATAGACACTTTTCAGAGGAAGAAGTAAAAAAGCAAATAAATATATGAAAAAATGTTCAACATCACTGGTCATTCAAGAAATGCAAATTAAAATGACACTGAGATTTCGTCTCACTCCAGGAAGAATGGCAGTTATCAAGAGATCAACCAATAACAAATGCTAGTGGGGCTGTGGGGAAAAAGAAATGCTTCTCCATTATTGGTGGGAGTGCAGACTGGTGATTCCTCAAGAAACTGGAACTAGGTGTTCCCCAGCTATTCCTCTTCCTAGTATCTTTCTGAAGAATTAAAATCATACACAGTGACATATGTGCACCCATGTTTATAGCAGCATATTTTGTAATAGGTGAATCTTGGAGACATCCCAAATGCCCATCAGCTAATGAATGGATAAAGATGTGGTTTTTTTGAATATAATATAGTACTATCTTGGTTACTTTTTTCTTGTTGCTGGGATAAAATACCCAATGCCCAAAGTTAAAGGAGGAAAGGTTTATTTAGCTCACAGTTTGTGAAGGTTTCAATCGATAATCAGGTGTCTCAAGGCTGGATGGCGCGGCACAGGGCAACAGTTCAGTGCAGCAAAAAAAACAGCAAAAGCAGCAAGAGCAAAAGAATGGGAAGCCTGCCTTGTTCCTCCCTTATAGTGTAAGCAGGCTACCACCCCCTAGGGGTGGGTGGTGCGGTCACATGGCTCCCTGCCCTCCTCTTGCACAGGCTGAGAATAGCTTCAAAGTGAGGATCCTGGCCCCATGCTGGGCCATTTCATTAACTTCTAAACTTCTCAAGTTGACACAATGTATCTATCAGCCATTACAACCCACCCCTTGTCAGTGTATCAACCAGACATTTCCAGCTAAATAGATGGACCTTGAGGCCACACTATTAAGGGAAATAAACTGGACACACATGTATAAATATCACATTGTCTCTCTGATGTGAGAAACTGAAAGCATAAATAGAAACCAAAATGTATAATAAATACTGTGAAACAGGATTAAAAAATGTCCAAATGTAAAGGGGAACTACAGAGTGGGGAAGTGGAAAGGAAGAAAGGGAAAAGACAAAAGTGATGAGAAAAAAAGGCAAAATAGAAAGAAAACTTTTGGAAAGAAATTGGGAGGGGAGGAGAGATTAAAGGGAAGGTCAAGAAATGGGGGGAAAGAATCAAATTGTATCATGAATGAGTATACATTTCCATGAGGAATGTAAACATGTAAACCTAAAATGTACCAATAAACTTAATTAATTAAAAACATCATGAGAGTAGATTATTCTGTTTATGAAGATTTGACACTTCTTAGAGTTCAAAACACATTCAGTAAAGTAGCTGGATAACTGTTAGGCATACAGTGTGCAGATAAATTAGAAGTTATTTAAGTTGTTGGGAGAGGTCAGGTAAAGTTTGCCTTCTCTCATGGTGCTGCTCACTTGTAATCCAGCACTCTGGGAGGCTCAAGCAAGAATATTGCCAGTGTGAGCCCCGCTTGGGCAATGCAATGACTTAATGTGACCCTGCCTTACACTAACCAAAACTGTTAAAATGGCTGGAAATGAGCTGGGCGTGGTGGCGCGCACCTGTACTCTCAGCACTGGGAGGCTGAGGCAGGAGGATCCTTGCAAGTTCAGGGCCAGCCTGGGCTACAAAGTGAGCTCAAGGGCAGCCTGAGCCACATAGTGAGACCCCGTCTCAAAAAGACTGGGGTTGTCTCTCAACCTGAAATTCCTGGGTTCGGTTCCCAGTACTGGAGCAGAGGTGAGGTGGGAGTTACTGTCCTTCTCCTTCGCTGTTTTACACTGCTACGCAAATCTCTTCCTTTCACGACTTTTTTGATCCCAGCCAACTGACCTGGGTTTCCTCTCTTTCCTGTCCCATTTTGCTATCCAGATGTATCGTGAAGATTACTGGAGAGATGGTATTATCTTTTCCTGCTGGCATCACCAGACACTTCGCTAACAACCCATCCCCAGCGGCCCTGACTTTCCGGGTGATAAATTTCAGCAGGTTAGAACACGTCCTGCCAAATCCCCAACTTCTCTGCTGGTAAATATGACTTTGTATATATTTTTAGAGCTTTGGGTGGCTTGGCACTTTGTTTTCCCCGTGAAGAGCGTACCCTAGCACGGTAGCAGAGTTAATAGGCTTGAGACATAAAACTTTAACCAGCTGTTAATGTTTCCACGGGTGACTGTGTGTGTGAGTAGCTGCCAATGCATATTTTAATAGCCAACTAGTTAATCTGCTTAAAGAGGCATTTAAAGTAATAAAATCTGAATTAGTGACAATTTCTTCACTGTGCTATGATCAGGAGGCATAAGGCATAAGGATGGCGAATGATGAATCAAACAAGAAGAAATTCCTCTGGTTGTATTAGCATCTTTTTAATTACATAATATTTGAATTGCGAGCTCCTCCTCACAGGAGCTTAAAAGTCTTTTTTTGTGAAACATAACTTCGTTTGAACAGTCATTGTTTTGCTGGGACTTTCCATGTATAACTTCAAAGTACCTCAAGCGTATTTCTTTGCATAAATATATTCTTCTAAACCTGAAGTGAGTCTCCACTGTGCATATGCACCTGCCTGGCCACACACTTGGTACTGAAGGGATCAACTGTGTCACATTATTCATTTGCAGACAGCAGCTGTGGTGACATCCTCCTGTCGGGGAAGTCCACATATTCCGTCTAAAGGTCTCCCTCTGTGGTGGCCACTTCCCCCCTTTATTCACATTTCCCTTGTGAAGCAGCCACTGTCATTTTTCTGGACCACAACAATGGCTCCCCACTCTGAATCCAGTCTTGCCACTCTCAGCCACATTTTTACAGCTCGATGACCTTCCGTGAGATACTTCAAGATGTCTTTGGGCCACTGAGTTTGGTTTTTAAAAGCCACCAACTACCATCAAGATGGCTAATGGGACAGGCTACTCATTGAGATTTACAGCAGCCTATGGGAATTAATCTGTTACTATAACATCATTCAAAAGTGCGTCTGTACCAGAGCCACAGTGCTGTGTTACCATAAGGACATAGAAGTCAGGTGGATTTTTGCTAAGGTGCTTCCTTTGCAGATGGTATTTGTTATAGGATGCTACTCAACTGTTTTTCTTCCCAACTGCATAGTGATAACACACAGAATGATGCCAACGCCAAGGAATTCTGGGTAAACATGCCAAATTTGATGATTCATCTAAAGAAAGTGTCTGAACAAAAACCCCAGGCTACCTATTACAATGTGGACATGCTCAAATACCAGGTAAGCTTGTTCACATGGCCAAGGTGTCTCTTTTGCAATAAAAATTTGTATTCTAGATGACAATAAAGTAACAGTCCTTTCCATAATACATGAAAGCTATAATTGTAAGAAAATAGAAGCCTTACAGGACTATTTGAGGGAGAGTGACAAGGATATTCATACATATTCCCAGTTTAAACTCAGAAGGGAAATATTTTTATTTAAATAGTACAGAAATATGCTACAAAAAATGAAGTTGTGATTCCCATGAAGATTGTATTTAAGTAGATCACTGTCATATTACTAAGGCCATTTGTGTATTGGTCGCTTTGCCATTGCTGGGATGCTGTAGCTGGCACCCACGATTTAGAGAAGGAGACCCACCCGGACACACCCCTGAGTGCCCCTGTGTAGTACAGACACCTGTCTGCAGGTTCCCTGGTAACTGGGAAGCGCAGTCATGTTTGGGATACACAGATTTTTACTAAAACACAGCTTTCTCCGTCCAAAAAATAATTATCTGAACATATTTGATCACAAAGTTACCATGCACTGACAGTGATCCACAGGGGCTGGGGACGTGCTCAGTAGCACAGCACTTACCTAGGATATCAGGCCCAGGGCTCCAACAGATAAAATCAAAACAGTGGCCCAAGGAGTCACGTGGCTAGAGTGGGATAGCCAGGCGCTATGGAGTCTTATCTAAGATCGGAGTATTTGCTGTGTCAAGGGTACTTTTAGGTAAAGGCAGCTCTGGGCACAGAGAGTTCTCAAATACATAATATGTTGTATCAGACATTCTATTGATACTGAATTATTTCTTAACATTAAGTTTTATTAGAACTGTTTCCTAGGATTATTGCTCTAGAAAAACCCAGATTGTTCCCTTCGAATCATTAAAAATAAGAGGTTTTCCATCAGTGGTGGTGATGGTTAATCCTGATACAAAAGCTACTTTGGGTTAAGAAACATCTAGTGAACAGATGCTAGTACTGAATTAGTACCATATATATATACATATATGTAAATATATATTATATATGTATGTGTGTATGTGTGAATACGTATTAATATATGTTAACATATACTTATATATAAATAACCATGAAGACTAGATGTAGATGTGAATCTTCACTCTGACACTCCAGAGAATCTTGTTTAATTGGCTCAGGATGGGATGCAGGTGTCTGCATTTTTGTATGTTCCCTGAGTAATTCTAAAGCATTTTATGCATTAAAAAACACTTAAAGTACTGTGAGGATCATTGAAAGCAAACCACCCCTATGATGGTACATTTTACAGAAACGCAAACAAATGTAACATATTTCCTATGAGAACAGTTTCGTTTAAATGTTGGACATTATAGATCAATACAGGGCCAGGGAACACAGTATGCACCATATGTTCACCACCTTATCATTAAAATATGATAGAATCCATATTTTAAAATTTTTCTCCCAAGATACAAAAAAACTTGTTTAGTGCTGCTTGAAGCTGGTGAAAGAAATGGACTTGCCCAGCGGAATGTTTCCCTAAATAAGAAGTTAAATTTTAGGGTTCTTTTCTGGTTCTCATGTGTAAGTGTGAAAATAAAATGGTGGTGACTTTCCTCCAGGGATTCTAATTACAGACACTGCGTTTGCACTGACATTTTCATCTCAGATTTATTTTTAAATTGTGGCAACTTTTAAATCCTGTGGCATTCTTTTGATCTGCATATTTGTTATTAAGTGAGCTAAAAGTAGACAGTTCTTCGACAGCAGTGCGAGCTTTGAGCAAACCCTCTAGTGCAGGCCAGCCCTGAACTCAGGAGACTTCCTGACGGCTGACCTCGGGCATTCAATGGCCCAAAATCTCAGTGTCCTGTACTGCATACAAAGGTAATAACAGCAACTCCCTCGATACCCCCAGCTTATTGTAAGAGGAAGTAGCCTAATACTTCAGACCCTTCGAGGCGGAGCAGCCCTAGTCCTGCCCCAATTTTCAAGTGCCCTCTGAAGAACTACTTTTGCTGGCATTCACTGTGTTTTCCCACAACGCCGTCAGGCAGCGGTGCTGCACGACCAGCATTTTGTGCAGCGTCCCTGAACTGTGCGCATGTGCACTTTCTGGGTAGCAATAGCATCTCCTGGAAATGAGGAGACCTAGGAACTCCCCTTGACCTCCGCGGGAGAGAAAGTGTGGTCCTGGGCAGGCAGGACAGAAAAGAGCCAGGGAGGAGAGATGTAACTAGGCCACCAGAAGAGCGGAACTGCTAGAGGCACTTAAAGTTGGAGAGCTGTGGTGATGGTCAGCTGGCTGTGTGTGCAAGCAGCAGTCCCATCTGTCATCCTGTAAAGGGACCCATTCCAGACTGATTTCCGCAGCAACCAGTCCTGCCTTGAGAGTGCCCCCCTCCCGAACGACCCTGAGGGTGTGTGGTCACCTCCCAGAGAATCCTGTGTGTTCCCCAAAAGCACAAAACGTGAACTGCATGCACATTCCGCGAACTTGGCCTAACTCACTGAAGGTTGGGTCTAACTGGAATGAAACACTTCCATTTAGAGGGCCTGGGTCGAGTCCTCACTTTGGGAAATCACAAAGGAGTGAGAACAGCCCGCTTGGTGTGTTGGGAAGCACGAAAGTGGGGAGAACATTACTAAGGGATGCTGGCTAAGGCCTCAGGTCCTGGCTGGGTGTCAGGCTCTGTGCAGTTTGAGCCCTTTCTGTCCTCCTCACCACCAATGGGCAAAGATGATTGTTACAGTTCCCACTGGGCAGAAGAGGAAACCCCTGAGGCTCAGCGTGCTTCGGTGACTTGTCCAAGGTCACTCAACGACAGTCCACGCAGGTCCAGCTCTCTTTCTCCCGTCGGCTCTCGGCGGGCCCACTGGTGAATGTACAAACACGAGTGTTGGAACCCTGGGTCACCAAGACAATCACAGCTCCTGGTTTGTCCACGCACCTCACACGTCCTCTCTCCTGTCGTTTGGCAAGGTGTCGGCACGGGGCATTCAGTCCACTCCCCTGAACCTGGCAGTGAACTGGCGATGTGAGCCCACCAGCACCGACCTGCGCGTCGACTACAAGTACAACTCGGACGCCATGGCCACCGCGGTGGCCCTCAACAACGTGCAGTTCCTGGTCCCCGTAGATGGCGGGGTGACCAAGCTCCAGGCTGTGCTCCCCCCGGCCGTCTGGTAAGCAGGGCTCCCTTGGGGACGGAGCCAGGGCCTGGGGACTGGGCCACATCCCGGCCTTTTCATGTGTTTTATCTTGAGACAGCCTCGCTGCCTCACTAAGCTGCCCAGTCTGGGCTCAAACTTGGATCAAAGGCTTCTTAACACATGTGTTTAACAAAGAGACCAGGGCAGCTGCCCTGTGGGCAGCTCCAGAGGGAAAAGGAGAAACTATGGGGGCCGTTTGCTTTTGTCCCTGTTTTTGGCTTTTTTTTTTTTTAAACAAAATAGAAAAAGAGGCAGATATAATACAGAATTTCAAAAAGCTAACAGAAATCAACACTAGTCAACACATTACCTACTGTTATCTTATAAGTAATTGTTCAAGTTACAAAATCTAAGCACAAAAAATGATCAGACAGTCAGCGACAACACAAACCATTCTTTTTGATTAACTAACAGAGAATTAGTAGTGTGGTTATTGATCTTACACACTTACTCAGGTATGTACTGTTATCTGTGTACACCTACAAGTTGTTCTTTCCTTTTGAATACTTTCTTTTCCTTTCATTGTTACAATATCTATAGTGCATTTTGGATCTTATTACTCTTTCAGTTTTTTATTATTCTTATTTATTTTTTACACTCGGGAGACAATACAATATTTACAAATGTGAGTCTGATTTATTTCACTTTTGAGTATGGTCTCCAGTTGTGTTTTTGGCTTTTTAAAAACATATTTTAACATTGGATGAGTGTGTGTTTGCAGTGCACACCGATTACACACATGGTAGGAAGCTGGTGCAGGGACAAAACACGCCTTCATTCCTTCTCACCTCTCCTCTCCTTCTGACCTCCCAGCTGACAAATCTGTTTCCCAGTTTTCTGTGACCCGACTTTTATTTGGCTCCATAATTTATTGATACTGTAGGATTCTCATGCAAGGGACGTCATGTGATATCTAAGCTCGAGAGTCTGATTTATTTTACTTACCATTAGGTTTCAAGGTGCATTTCCCTACAAACTCGCGTGACCCTTCTTTAAGTTTTTAAATAGGAGTTAAAATTTTGCAGATCTGTTTTTTTAAAGTGGGCATTATCTGGGAAAAATATAGACTGCATCTGGGCAAGCCTTCGTCTGCTTTGTTTTCAGGAATGCTGACCAACAGAGAATACTGTGGAAGATCCCCGATATCTCCCAGAAGTCAGAGAATGGAGGTAGGGATGGCAGACTTGTGTTATTTAATAGGTGAAGCCAAAACTACTTCTAGGTATCAGCCAGCTAGGAAGCAAAATACATGTAGTACTAAAAACAAGCAGAATGTCTGATGACCTCATTTTTGCATTTAGGTATATCAGTCAGTGGTAGCAAGGAATCCTCCAACAGCTCACCCTCGGGCCCTTTGCCTACCCCATTCACCCCATGCAGGCGTCCCCTTGGGTAAGGGGCACCCCGCAGTCCCCAACCCCAACCCCTCACCCCCTCCACGGACCAGCTGTGGTACCTTTCCTCTGACCAATCTAAGGGTTGAAAGTACAGGGCTCTACATACAGCGCGCCCCAAATTTTTTAAAGGACCATTTTTCTGACTTTTATCAGTGTGCAGAGTATTTCTCTTGATATTCAGTGACACACTTTATCATTACACCATCCCCGAAGAATGTACTATTTCATAGCAAGTCCAATTTCAGCCGGGAACTTTTCGAATATAATTTTCCAAATTGCATCTAGTCGTGTTGACTGTCATGTTGTAATAATAATCTTTTTTTTTTTTAATTTTTTTTAATTTCAGGGGTGGGCTCTCTCTTGGCAAGATTTCAGTTATCCGAAGGTCCCAGCAAACCTTCCCCGCTGGTGGTGCAGTTCACCAGTGAAGGCAGCACCCTTTCTGGCTGCGACATTGAACTTGTTGGAGCAGGGTATCGATTTTCACTCATCAAAAAGAGGTTTGCTGCAGGTCCGTGGCTGTCTCCAAAGTCATTTGCAAAAATCAGGTTGCTTTTCACATCATGTTCCCCTCCCTTGCCTTAAAACTCCATCCCTCTGAGAAGGCAGCCCCACTGTGGGAAGATATAGAAATCTAACAATGAACTTGAAGTCAGGAATCGAGAATTCTCTGGACACTGCTTTGGCCGAGCTGTCCAGTCATTCACCCATATCGATGTGCGTTTGAGCTCAGGGGGATAAATTCTACTTTTATGACACTGGTAAAGAAGACAAATGCTCTTGGCTTTTGGATTTGTCTCCCACCTGAAAACTTAAAAAAAAGAGAGACAAAAGTACACACAAAATGTATTTCACGCTTAGATTCCACTCCTTGGAAACCTGTTCTCCAGCAGGCCTGTGTAGATTTTAGATTTGGCAGCTTAACTGAGACCTGGGAGGATCTGTGTTTTGTTTTAATAACAACCATAAGAATCTTAGGCTCCGGACTGGAACTGTGTGCCCATGAAATGGCTGTGGCCTGATACAGGTTTTATTGTGCACAAATGATAGTTTTTTAATGAGGGAGGATCCCAATAATAGGTTGATTCCATTTGTCAGTGCTGACTGGTATAAATCCAGGAGAGGGGTGTGAAGCTTTGCAGTGTTGGGGATCCAACCTAGCTGTACCACTCAGCCGTCTCCCCCAGCCCTGAATCTTGTTTTGTGTCCTGCTGTCCTGACGCAGTTATTTTATATCAGTGTCATACTGGAGACTGCATGGCAGGTGGCTGTAAGAGAGGGCGGAGGGGTGGAAAGATTATTCACACGGTAATTGTCTTCCAGCCTGCAGGTGACCCGCTGATAATGTTTCTTTTGCAGGAAAGTACTTGGCGGATAACTAATCAAGTCTTTCACAAGGATTCAGAGAAGTCTCACACTCCAGCACCGTGGTATGAGAACCAGGTTTTAACTCCGGCTGGATGGGAACACACTCAGATCTGCGGGTGGGAGGGGGCTACCCGCAAGCCCATGATGTGGGGCGCTGCTGGCCTCACTGGTACCGTGGTGACCGATCCTACAGTATTTACTTCTAGGTGTAATATTGTTACTGGTTTTAAAATGTAATTATTGTATTTGTAAATTGTACTCATTCTGGTAAGGCAGTTAGACCCTTGAGTTTTACATTTTACTATTCCTGAAGCGGATGTAATTTAAACTGTGGTATGTAAATTTAACAGTAGTACTGTCTGAATGGCGCAATGCTTCCAGAGGTACCCTGTATTTTGTCAGTACATAAAATTTAAATATAATGTGGAAAGCTGTCAGGAAGGGGGTGCCAAATATTAAAAAAAAAAAGCTTAAATGGAATCAGGCAGAAAAAATTGCTTTTCTTCAGTCTTTAGTATCTTTTACTCTAGTGCTAAATGAAAGTTCAGCCTTCGAATGTTGAGTGGGTTAAATTCAAGATACTATTTCAGAAAAAAAATTCTAAGGTTACAGCATATTCAAAGAAAAGCACTAATTACCACTTTTTAAAAGCTTTTTTTTCAAACTGCAAATTTCATAAAAACGCAAACTGTAAACAGGGCCTCTTATTTTTATAACTTATGTAAAAATGGGAAAGCAATTCATATTTAAAGTTTAAGTATATTAAATTATAATCAAGAGTAACGAAGTGGTGAAGTCTTCGCTACTTCCCCTCTCTCTACAGCTTAGCAAATGTGGAGATTTAGTCAAACTAAAACCAAAATTGAGATTTTAAGTTTTCAAGACTTTCCATAATGGAACTGGTTAACAACTTCTGCACGATTATTCTGAGCAGATGGTCGCTCCCCGACTGCAGGGAGAAGGATACCTCAAGTCTTCCTCTTTACCCACAGGAATAAAAATATCAAGACCGAGGTTCTTAGGGGGAAAAATACTTTTTATTTCCTATTTCAGTCCAGAAGGAGAATTTTAATTGTCATCATTTATACCCTATGGAAGGAACAAATACGGTTTAAAATTGAATTCTGTTCACGTTATTGTGCAATAAATTTCCTGTTGGATAATTCAGATTCATATTTGTATAAAATGCAAATCTCTTGTCATTCTTGGGGAATCAAGAGAAGACTTTTCCAAGCCATTTCACTGTTACAAAATACAATAAAGACTGCAATTCTTCAGTCGGGAAATCAAGGGAGAACAGTGCGGGCTGTACCGGTTGTAAAACCTTCCTGGTTACCTTCCAAACATCAGCCTTCGTTTAAATCAAAAGCGTGTTTTAAACACAACCAATCCCTCTTCTAGACTATCTGATTAAATTACTAGAATCAAGCAGTTTACCATTCGTTGCTAAATTTCATCCTCTAGTCGCTCAAATTAGACAAAGAAACTTTAAGTTTTGGAATCAAGTTAAATTTTTTAAGTCTTATCTTTAAAACGAGATTGTGACAAGCAGTTGTTTGTAGTGGAACTTTTAAAATTAGTATTTGTACTGTTTAGTCAGTGCACCAAGATATATGCAAAAAGGTGGGATTTACCTTCACAGGTTCTTAGGATTCAGACTCTCACCCGACTCCCCATAGCATTCTGGTATTGAAGGTTTTTTCAACAAATTAATTAATACACCCATTTTAAGTAAAGATACTCAATTTGGTTTTGAAACCAAAATAGAACATTACAAAACAAAGCTTACATCCCGTGAAGCCCGTGGAAATTTAGAACACAAAAACCAACAAATGGTAAGCAGCAAAAAACTAGAATTATCCAGCATACGAATATAAACATGTGTTTTTAAGTAATCAGTTCATGAAAAACATACTGAATATTAACAAAGCATATTAAAATCTGTAAATATTACTGGTTCTCATGTCTTTCTCTTGATATATTATTTTATATAGATTTAGACTGAATTAGTAATTAAACACAAGGGGTTTTTTTTCAAAGAAATTTTGTTGATATTATAAAAGTGTAAATAAAAGTAGGTTTGAGTAGTCCCTCACACGATTCACATGTTTGTGGGAGCTAACTTTGAAGCTATAAAGAAATCTATGATCCCACAATTGGTCTTTCTGAAGCAGAATAGATTCAGTGATTTCAAAAAGTACCAAAGCTGATAACCAGAACCTTAGTAGACAAGGTGCCCGCCCTGCATGCAGAGGGGGCTGGCGGGAGCCAGACTGCAATGTTTTGTTGTTTTTTAATTCGTGGGTTATAATCTCCTGCTGCACCCACATCCTCAGTGCTGAAGAACAAGAATCCATGCTCTGGAAAACAACCCTTGTCCATGCCAGAGTCTCAGTTATAAAGACCTCGCTGTCAAGTTAGGGTCCCTATCAGACCAGGCTACTCCAGAGCCCTGCGATCCTCAAAGCCAGGGTTTAAAATAGCAAGAAAGGATTCTGGTTAAGGAGTGCATCACTTCCTGCAAATGATAACTTTAAAAAGCTCTGCTCTAAAACTATAGAAAGTATCAATGATGCTAGTTTGTTTTTAGAACATGGAAAGTATGTTTTTCTCTTCATTAAGCCCATATTTCATGAAATTTTTTAAAGGAAATCATCATCGATGACCTGAATTTTATCAGAATTGGAATTTATAATGGCTAAGAATTAAACTTTTAATTTTTTAAAAAAGGTATTTTTGCATGGAAACTCATTGTGTAGTCTTTGAGAATATTTCACCTCTTAAGAAAGAATGGCCACATACAGGTGGTTTTGATTGAATATATGCATAGGAATGTCTTAGAAGGCAAAATACCGATATTCTTGTTTATATATATATATATGTATATATTTTTTTAACTCGGTCTTAATCCGCAAAGTACTTGAGCCATAATCACACACATTTCCATTTCAAATTTTCTTTTCAAGGAAGCATATAACCACACTAGTCAGCCCCGGGTCCTGCCCCGTGACCTCCCATAAACCAGCTGTTCCAGTTTCTCTGCTCAGAGTGAGCGGGCAGGACTCGAGTGGTTTTCAAGCTTTCTGTAATAAGACTTTATAAATAAAATTGTCCATAGAATCCTAGTAGGCAAAACCTCTCCAGACAGTGGAAGGAGCTTCTCTAGCAGTCTAATTTAAACACAGTGACAACACATAAGTCAGATTCAAAGTGTCTTCCAACTCTGAGGTTCCACAGTTCTACTGCTCTCAGATAAACCAGCTCTTAAGGCTTCATAAATAAATGTGTACAGTCACAGTTATTGACTGATACACAATAAACATGGCCATATACTTGAGCGATTTTTTTTTTTTTTTTTTGAGACAGGGTCTTGCTATGTAGTTCAGGCTGACTTGAACTCACTATGTAGCCCAGGCTGGCCTCGAACTTGGAGTGATCCTCCTGCCTCAGCCTCCCCAGTGCTGGGATTACAAGCATGTGCCACCATTCTGAGTAGCTCATTTAACTATAAAAATCCCACAATTCTGAGACTATTTTTAATTTCTACTTATTTACAATGACATTGAGGCTCAGGCAGATTAATTAATTTGTCCAAGGTGACACTACAACCTGATTATCTTGACAGAAGAGAATGACCTGTTTGCTCTGTCCGTTCTGGGAAGTCTGTTTTGTCTGTTTTATTTGACTGTCTGTACTCCACTTGAATTCCAGGGTGAAGGGCAGTACTTGGATTGAAATGAGGATAATTTCAATAACAAAACTGTCAAAAAGAATCAGTGTTCCTTGAAGTGTGATATGCAGACCACTTACATTCTCAAATGAGAGACAGTGATTGGACCAAGCCATGACTCCTTCCCCGCAGCCTAAAATGCAGTGATGTCAATCAGTTTAACTGAGTTACTCAGTCTCTAGGGGTGAGACCTGGGAATGTGATATCGATAAGCACCCCAAACTCAAGAATCATTGCCCTTACAGATCTCTAAGGTCTTTTTTGAGTTCAGACATTGTTTCATATTTGAAACACTGAATTATAACTTGAATACTATTTTTACAGTTTCATTCTATCCTCTGAACTTCCTTCAATCTTAGAAGGAAAAAATGGGGCACTTCCTCCCAAGGAAAATCCCTACTCTCTGTGCTTTCCTGTTTCTCTCCTCTCCGCAGTGGCCTGAAGTGCGCTCCCCCGTTTGAATATTCCTGTCCTTTTTCGGTGTCTTAGGAGACCAAGGGGTGGGAGGCAAGTGACACGCTGTCCCTCAGCCCACTGTAAAGTCCTTTCCTCGAAAGGGACGCGCAGGCCTCCCACTTGGGAGTGGACTTTACTTATTTTGTAGGCTTTGCCTTTACAAGCGCCTCTGAGGACCCCACTCTAAGAGTTATAGCTTCATTTTTGCATTCTTTGTTCAGAATGGTCATGGGTTGTTGATTCAAATAGAGATACAGTAAAATATGCAGATGGCTACTGAAGGGCTGAGTGTGTGTGTCCTCATCTGAGCTTTCTTTTCCCCAAAAGAGTACTCATCTGAGCAAAATCCCATTTGGGGTCAAGGAGCCCATTTTGGCCCTGGATATGCTGATCAGCAGTTTTTTAAGAAAGGAAAGCAGGATTTTTTAATAACGTTAAAATTGGGGTGGGTTCTAAATACAGCTTTAAACTGTAATAGACTTCCATGAAGTGAGCAAAGCAGACCACACTACGTTAATGAAACAAACAGCCCAAGACACTGGCCCACCTCCTGCCCTTCACTAAAAATTCTGCTCTCTAAAGTATGTATCTTGTTTTCCCCACTTTTTTAGGGCATTTAATGTTAAATTTCAATGACGGAAGGTAGAAAGGAAAAGGAGATCGGAGTAAAGTGTTTAAAGTCTCCAAATAGATAAACCAAGGACAGAGCATTAGCAGGTGTTCCATCATCTGTGGGATGCAGGACTGGATTTTAAATATTGCATTGGAAATTAAGTCTCCTTCCTCGTAAAGTGTCACATCTTCGTATCTATTAGGGTGATCGCGGTGAGACTTTAGTTGACTGGCCCTTGTGTTTAATAGCTGGTTTCTGGCCGGGGATATAGCTTGGTGGTGTAAGCGCCTGCCTGGCAAGCATGAGACCGTGAGTTCGATTTCTGGCACAAAAAAAAAAAGCTGATTTCTGTCTTACTGGAGTAATCTTAGAGAACAAGCTCTAGCTGGCTGATTTTCAACAGGAGGAATTTAGACTCCATTTTAAAGTTATTTTCCCCCTGACGCACAGTATTTCTGACTCCCTCTTTCTGTCTTTAGAGTAGGGCATCACCCGTCCTAAGTACACTTCCCACCTTGTAAGAAAAGATATTTCAACGAAAAGTGAATATACGTAAATGTTCCTATGTCATAAAGAAGAGAAGTAAAGTTGGTCAGGCCGTGTTCAGCAGTACCACAGTGTCTCCCGGTCCCATTAATTCTGCCAAATACTCACTGCAGTCTGAGGACAAACTGTCCTGTAGGGCCCTCCGCGTTCTTGGATACTGACAAGAAATGTTGTGTTTTAATGCAGCTTCAGGAGGCTCCTAGATCAGGAAGACTTTATTTCTAAGCACCCCTTGAAAACACTTCGGGAAATTTTCCTCTTAACACTAATTTAGGTGTCTTTCAAAAACGTCAAATAATAGCATCAAGAATGCTTTGCGAAGATGTTTCTAGGATGTTTTTAACTGTAAGAGAAAGCCTGCCATTTCATGGGAACTGCTGTTTTTCTAGTGCCTCTAAGTGAATTTGACTTCGTCATCTAAAATACACGAGAAATGAATTCTCTGTAGTTTTTTAGTATTATCTTATACCTTTGGCCAGCACACGGTGCCCCTATTTGTTAAAGATGTTCAAATTCTTGGCAATATGGAATAGTTTGCTAAGCAGCTTTAAGAAACTGATCTTCACAAGTGAATATTGACAGTCTTTGTACATAAGCTTGTTAAAAAAAACTGTATGAAAAACATGTTAGCTCCTGCTAAGAGCAGCGAGCTATTATCCGGCAGGGGATACGAGGGTTCTAAGGTACATGCCAGGGTGATTTTTGATAATTTTACAAACTTTCCTTTTTTACATAAACTTACCATGCTTCCTTTAAACCAAATCCTGGGTCAATTGTCGGTAAAGTGTGAAGCTGAATCACTTGACAGTCTCCTAAGTACAGTTTAATGTTTTAATCTACTCAGAATTCATAAATCATAAGCCACCAATAACTTCAAAATATTTCATTGAATGTGGATACCATACAAATGTCAGCTCCCCCTCACTCCATCTTACATGACTTTGTTGTCATTTTTCTGGCCAAAAAATGCTTCGTGCTTTCCTATATCATCATTTCAAAGCATTTTAGGTAATACACCAAACAATTATCACAGGGACCTCCGTCACAGTAGCCAAAGCCACATGTTTTCCTTCCCCTAGACGTCCTAGCATGACAGTTGTCACAGTTACGTTGATTCTGCAGCTCAGCCTCTAGCTTGCAGGTGACTGTGCCTAAGGAGCACCTGCCTGTCCCCCATCTCTCTTCCTAAGGCCTCTTCCCTTCCCTCCTCTTCTTCCCCTTCCCGGTCCTCCTCCCCTTCTTTCCTCCCTTTCTCCTTCTCCCTCTCCAGCCCCCCATACCACCTTCTCTCAGCCTAAAACAAAGGTAATTGGAAAATTGCTGCGCAGTAATCTTTCCTGAAACAGCCTGAGTTATTACGATGGTAACGCAGTCTTATCTAGGAGCAGAGTTTTCCTGCAGGCCAAGCAGCGATTTACAGAGGTGGCTCTGTAAGCTGTCTGAACGCCGCTGTGTTCCACTCTAAAAGAATTTTTTTTTCACTCTCTTAGGAATGTATCTATGTAAATGAAATGTTGAATTTTTAACTTTCCTTGCTATTAAGTGGCAATGTAAACCATTGATTTAAAAAACAAAAACTTGTACTTTACCAATAAGGAGCTAGGAAAAGAATCTCAGAAAATTTTGCTAGTTCTAATGATAATGAAATGCAGCCAGAAAAGGAGAGGACCATCCTATCCTTGTGAACTTGAGAGTATCAGTGACCCATGTGGCAAAAGTACACTGAATTGCTTTGTCATCTTGTAACTGAGAATATAACTTCACAAAATACCTCCTGCGTAAAATATTCATAAAAGGCATTGTGGATCACAACACTCAAGATGCATTTTAAATTTAGTCTGACTGTCGCTGCCTCGAGGTTTATTCCTACATGCTCGATTCAGTCCAGTTTCCTGATAGCCATTACTGCTGGCCAGGGAGGGGAGCTCCGCTGTGTCTATGCAGCCCTCTGAAAACCAGCCCTGCCACCCAGGCTCGATTCCTCCCATGGTTTACAGGGAGCTTCAACTTGTGGAAGGGAATCATGAAACCATCTTAATGTTACTTGCCTTATACGTTAGGAAAAGTGTGGATATCACCTTTCTGTAAATAATGATTTTTATAAACTTCTTTTCCCTTCATGATTTTCCCGGTCACCCATTTCACAGAATCTTGAATATGCAAGTCTTTATCATGACACAGTCCTGCAGATAGGTTTCCCATTTTGAATCAAGTTGAATTCTACATGTGAGTAAGTTGTTATTGAAATGTGATTTTTTTTTTCTGGAAAATAAATGGGGAAAAATGAAAATAAATGAAATTGTGAATCTCTTTTATTGCCAGTCTCTTAAATGTTAATCTGCATTTCTGGGAAGCATTCTTGCATCTGGGAAGCATCTGGGGTGGGGAGAGGGCAGAGGTCTGGCAAAGGCAAGGACTTCAGAGTAGGGTAAATTCCAGCTCTGAACCAACTGTAGGCTGGAGGGAGGGTGTTACCCAATGAGTCCCCATTTCTTTATTTTAAAATAAAATTAAAACTTCAATATCATTTTCCTTCTCTTATCTGAGAAACCCAAAGTATAAATAAATTAAAAAACAAAATCAATAATAAGAAAAAGAGAGAAAGCGCTTTTTGCAAATGGGAGGAGGCCCGGGAGGTAGAAGGATGGGGAAAGGGAGGGAGGAGAGGGACAGAAAGAATTCTGACTGTGTGTCTGCTCAGCCCTCCCACCCCATGGCTGCAGCCATTATGTACTGCAAACATGGGCTAACACAAATTTAAAACGTTAAAAAGTAAACACACGAGCAAGCACGAGGTCTTGAGTTCAATCACCAGTACCAAAAATAAAAAAGTAAAAATAAAATTAAGATGGAAATCTACTGTTTTGCATCTGAAAAGCTTTTCAAAGCTGAAGCAACGTGATCCTCAGACCATGGAGTCATTAGCTCTTTAAATGAGATAGCATTTAATCCTTCTCTTAGTGGCTCCAGATACTTCAAGGGAGGAATGCAGTAAATAATCCTTTCCCGGCCTTGCCTTTCTGAGGAAGGGGATTGGGAGGGACCATGAAACCTTTACGCCCTCCTTCCAACCCTGTCCTGTCCATGCCCTGCATGCTGATTGAGATCCTCAGCGGTGGCCGTCCAGGCTCCCTTCTGGGCTGGTGCTTGGGACACTGGTCTCCCTTCTGCCGAGGCTGACTGCGGATGACCATGACCAATGGGGGAATGCACCAGTCCGCAGAGTCCACTTGGTTTGCTCTGCTTTCCGCTCCGGGCCAGGGAAGCTTGCACAGGGGAGAGAAGGATGGGTGAGGCCAGGGCGTCCTCCTGCCAGGCGCCGAGGGCCTGAGCTCTAATGGGATGGGATGAGTCCTGCCCAACAAGGCAGGGCACCGCCAAGGCCTGGTGTCCCTGCTCGGGACCTGGATCTGCTCTTCCGGGGATCCTGGACCTGGCAATTGACATCGGAGCCTCAGTTTCCCGCATCTGGAAGGGGAGAGCGAGCCTTGCTCACAGCGCTGAGATGAGAGAATAAAACCAAATCTTTCCCAGCAGCTGGCGAAGCTGCAGGGACTCTCTCCTTCTGTGGCCAGGGGGCAATGTTTGGGAGGTCGCCATGGAGACCGAGGGAGCCCGACGCCTGCAGGCCAGGAGCGCAGCTGTGTGTGTCCATGTGGAGCCTCTGGGCCAGGGGGCAGCGGTGAGCGCTGGAGCTGGGCCGTGGGAGGACGCGGGCGTGGACGTGTGCTCGGGTGGTCAGGGGCTCTCCGCCGCAGATCCAGGGCCCCCAAAACAAATCAAAAAGGAAGCAGGGGACCCCGAGTTTGGGGGGGCAGCCCCTCAGGGTCCCAGACTCTCACTGTGACCCCGGCTCTGCCCGCGGGGCGCACAGCTGGGAAGACACGCGGGGACCTGGACCTCGCAGGGTGCGGCGGGGATTCAAGGGGACCGCGGTGCGACACACAGGGGCACACAGAGAGATGCTCACCCCTACACGCGGGCACAGAGGTTCCCCCCCACACCCCATACTGCCTCCGCCCGCTGGGAACCCGCGCTCCCATCCTCCGCTCACCCTTGCTCTGCGGCTCAGTTCTGGTTTCCTTCTGGTCTGGCATCTCGGGGTTCAGGTTGTGGAATCTCCTACATGAACTTCTGGTGAGCAGCGGGGCCGCGGGCAGACGCTGGGGTTTCAGTCTGAGCTGTGCAAAGCCCACTGCTGTTGTCGCTTTTTAACAAGCGCTTGTGAAAGCAGCGTCTTTAAAACTTAATTCTCAGCCGCTCTTTCCAAAATAAAGTACTATTGCTTGAAGAAGAAAAAAAAAATCGTTCTTTGGGGAAAATGGTTAATTTTAATTTTTAAAGCAACAAAGAACATTTTAGCAAGCTTTTATGAAGATTAAAGGTGGGAACCATCAAAACAAAGGTTTCAGGGTTGGGGGTCTCATCTTTCTTCCCCTCACGGGCCTCTTTATTTTTTCAATTACTTTGTCCCTCTTTGCTACGAAAGTGTTTTTGCAGCCACTTTGTGTGAAGGGCCGCATTGCTGTAACCGAGTGCTCTCACAGCCTCCGATTTCCAGGGCTCCTGGCAGAGTAGGCACCTCTCCTGCATCGCTCCTGAGGAGCATGCAGTCCGCTCACCGGGGTGGCAGAAAGCGTCTGTGAGCTGTGTTTGGGTGGCTCGCTGGCTGGTACACCAGTTGAAATATTTTCAGATCTTTCTACTGTTTTACCAAATTCTTTTTCCCTGCAACCTGAAGATGTCAGAGGGCGCTAGAGACCCGGCCGGTCCCCTGCCGCCGAAGCACAAGGGCAGCCTGTCCTCTCTCAGCAGCCTCCAGCTCCGCAGGAAGGAAGCGCAGGGCCACGGCAAGGAGTGAGTGGACACCTGGTGCTGCCTGTGGGTCGTGGGGCGGGCGGTTCTTAACTCAGATCAGGAGAGAAACAGGCACCTCCATGGGAGCAAAAGAGACACCAGCTAGTGAGTGCAGGTTAAATTCGTCTTGGGGGCCACATTCAAAATAAGAGAGAGCATTACAGAAGTGAAATGTTGGTGCCTGCAGCATTCTTACTGTTTCAAAGGCTCCCCTAAACCCCTCGATTCCAAAGACATCCCACGTGCATCGCAGACCAGCTACTCTTACAAGATTTCTTGGGTTCTCCTCTGTATCATATGTGTGTGTGTTAATCAGTATATATGAGGTGTCACACAAATACAGTATGTGTTTGACTGTTTAAAATTTATTACAGCAAAGGAGAGACTTCCATGAATCCCCCCAAAACACTTTGCCTGACCTCGGGCCACATCCTGCAGCTGCTCTGGAGAGCTCTCTCCTGAGGGTCCTGGCTGCCTCCATGTCCCGAATGGATTAAAAAGTTTCCCTTTCCTGGTCATTCTGACTTTGAGGAAGAACCAGGAGAAACACGATAGCAGGCCCAGTAACTGAGGAGGATCAGGAGGTACTGTTTTTATTTGACAGAAATTATCTTAAACATTTCAAATCAACTCAGGACATCCAGGCAGCCATGAAAAGACCCTCAGGAAAGAAGAGGCCCAGAGCTGCCCCAGGAAGTGTGGAGAACCATGGGATAAGTGTGCTGGTTGAGCCAGGGGTATTGCACGAGGGGTTAATGACACTGTGTCTTTTCCTGTGATGCTTTCATTTAAACATTCAACACATATTTCAAGAACCCTTTGTATGTATACAATCCACTTAACATTAACACAATTTCTGTACTGTATTTTCTTAGTCTTTCTGTGTAGCCTTTTGGGTGACTGTCTAATATTTTGTGAATTTATAACCAGGGTTAGTTAACACTCTCCAATTGTTAAGTAATTTAAGTTTGTTTCCACTTTTTCTTTTTCACTTTACAGTAAGGTTTGACTTGGTTATTTCCCAGCGGGACAATTAGTGGGTCAGAGGCACTGTTTTTGGTTCTAGCTACATATTACATTTGCTCCCCTAAGGAGTGGAATCAATTTTTAATACCTTCATGGGCTGGTAAGTAAACAAGTATCCGGTGGAGCAGTCATGACCTTATATAATAGAGTTGCCTTCCGAACAGTCTCCACAGTGTTGAAGGATGTGACTCGCTCAGTCCCCAGGCTGGGACAGTTTTTACGCATGGGGAACAGGAACCAGGAGAAGTGGAAGAATTCGAATCCTGAAGCCAAGGTGTTTCTGTTCCCAGAGCGTGTTCATGCACTTGGTTACAGCACTGTTTCCCAGCCCTGCAAGTTTGAGGGTTGCACATGCAAGCTCTTCTCTCTCTTGCACGTGGTGGGGGAGGTAGCAATCCTAGCATGCAAGCAAGAGGAGGGAGCCAGTTAATCCATGGAGAGGAATTCATTCCTCTGCTTCTGACCTTAAAGCATTCCGGCTGCTCTTTCCAATATCTAAGTATACAAGTTCTACTTAAAATGATTTTAAAATAATGACTTGCTTAAATTCAATTTACTTATTCCAGGAAAATATGTAAATGAGGATCTGATGTAATGCCCCCGTGATTCTTTTAAAAATGCCTTTGTTCAAAGACTACACTCACGCCTTTATTTGCATAGTTTTTACTCTACCTCTTCCCTTTAAGAAACAAATTAGAAAGTCATACAGACTCAGAGGTGGGTCAAGCTTGAAGAATTAGAGGTTAGTCTTTCTCTAACTCATTACTAATGAACATATCGGAATAGATTTTTTACTAACACCTACATTTAAGAGGTAATTATTTTGGTCTGGGCCTCTCACACATTCAGAAAGTATCCTCTAATTGCATTTTATGAAACAGCAAACAGCCTCCAAGTGCCGAGAACATTTTGGAGGCTGCTGCCTGAGTCTCAGTCACACTGGCTTTCCGTCCTGAGCCCGCAGTCCGCTATGAGACATCCAGAGCATCCCTTGTGCATGCGTCTTTAGCCGGTAGGAAAACCCCAAAAGCTTAGAATGCAGGCACCATTTGAGATATGGAATGGCACACTTCTTGCATTTGGAAATCACTGTGAAATAATCATTTGCAACATATGATTTCACTGCAAAATAACTGACAGGTCAAGGGACTTGAGCAGTGCCTAGAACACGTCCCTGGCACCATGTACCCGCCGCCCTGCAGCACCCCACCTCTGGTTGTACCCCCACACCCCCAGTGATCTCTCTCTGGCCTCCCGCCTCTGCCTCAGCTACTCCCCCACAGGGAAACCCTCTCCTTGCCTTCAGTTCCCTTTGTACAGGCTTGTGCTTCCCTTTCCTGTCCTGTCCGACCTGAGCCCCAGGAAGCCCAGTAACTGTTCCGCCATAAACACCTTCACTGCCAAACTGAGGCGGCGCTGTCTCCTGTCCCCGCCCCCCCATCTTCTGCACAGACCTGGACTTGGTGACTGTCTTTTCCGCCCTCCTCTATCCACGGTGGACTTGCTTGCCTCGGTAGCCATGGTCACACTGAGTGAGACACGGGCTGTAAGAATAGCAGCAGACCTGGCGGGAAGCTGCTCCTCAGACATAGCCTGAGACCAGCACAGACTTTGTCTCTCTCCGTTTCCACATCTATGGTCTTCCTCAGTCATGCAGCAGCGACCCCGGGCCCCGTAAACACCCCGTGCCTACTGAATTATGCAAGGAAGGCTGAGTGTGGCGGTATTCAGCATCATTCTCAGTAGCTGTTTTCAGGGCTGGGTCTTTTCGGTCTCAGTTATGTTTATTGTAATATAATTTTCATGATTCATTAAAAAATAAAAGAAGCACCTAAGGCAGATCTTCTATGTCAACGTCATAACCATCGGCGTGTGGGTGTATCTCTTTCCATCCCTACCTACTCACCACCCTCCTGCGTCTGTGTGTTTCGGTTTTGTTTGTTTTTCTCCAAAACCATCAGTAACAATGGAGATGGTCTCTGCTAGCATTTATTGTGCCCTTGCCATGGACTCACTTATGCCGGCTAGAAACTCTGGTGAGGGATTGGCAAGCGACACCCAAGTGCAAGCACTGGCTGCCACTTATGTGGGACGGTCCCTTCACTGAGTCTGGCTTTTGCATTGTTGGGAAAAAAATCCAAAAGAAGAGCATGATTTTGTGTCACATGAACAATGACAAGAACTTGCGCTTCTGTGTCAGTCCATGAAGTTTAGTGGACACAGCTGTTCTCATCATCTTCGCGTCCTCTCCTGCTGCAGTCCAACTCAGGGACACGGAGTCAAGTGCTGGCAATTGTCACAAGGACCACAGGGCCACAAGTACCTGCCCCAAGGCCCCTTCGGGAAGCATTTGCACATGCTCCATAAAGATACAAATGAAGAAACACAGGTTTAGATAGGGTGGGGCTCTGACGTTAGGATTGGAAATTAGGGGGGAAAAGCTTGCACTGAATTGGCCATGACATCTTTTCTCATTGCAAGCTCAGCCTTGACAGACAAGAAACAGTGTTCTCTTGTGTTCTCAAAATGGAAACAGAATCCATGGGGTCAGGTGACATCCTCAGGACGATCTGATGTGATGTGCACCTCACCGTCCCTGAAGCCAACAGTTCCAGTAGCAGCTCACAGCAAAGATCAGGGATGGAAGCACTCCACTTTGCATCAAACTAAAGAACAGTGATGTCATATAAGCAGAGCTTTCTGTGGGGACCCCGCTCCCCACCTGGATCTGTCCATGGAAACTAACGTGCTGGGGAGGGAGCCACAGCAGTGTACTTTTCAAACATTCATTCAAGATTTAGTGAGCATCTACTATGTCCTCCTCCTATGCAGTGTGGTAAGCAAGGAATGGTGACTGTGGTATTCCGACAGACAAACGCCTTTTCTACCTGGTGACTTTTGCACAGTAGGCCTGGTCTTTCCATCAAAAGTAAGCAAATTGGAAAAGATTGTATTCATCACCGCATTCTAAGCATTTTCTGAGCCACATAGGAACAATCTCTGCTTTGTAGAGTTTAAAATCTGCTGGGAAAGACAATAAACAAGTCATTTTTAATGGGACGGATTGATTTCACGATTGTACCCGGTAGCACTGACATTCACAGGCAGTAAGGGAACCTGCAGGCTGAGGCCAGGCTCCAACCCCTGCCAGGGTCAGTGATATTTACCTCCCACACGGCTAAACCCTAATGAGAACTCGCTAAGGTGCAGCTTCCTTGCAGAGAGAGAAGCCAGGACGGCTGAAATGGCCAGGATGGCAAATTAAACCTCAATCTAAAATCCATGAGCTTCTTAGAAAATACCTATGGACTAAGCAGAGAAAATATGGCATTCCCGTTTCTTTTTATAAATGAGAAAATGACGCATTTCTGTAGATCATGTTGGGAGACAACTGGCTCACGACAGAGGAGACTGAAAGGGGGCCCTTCCCCGGCCCCGGACAACAGCAAAGGCAGTGGGAAGCCAGCAGTGGGGAGTAGGGAGGACCTGGGTTCCAGGGGAACGAGCGGGTCTCAAGTCAGATCAGAATAGGAAAAATCAAGCCCTGAAGCAAACAGTGTTTTGATGGCTGTAACTACAGTAACTCTGGCATCTCTGTCTAACAAAGGACACAAAAGATGAAGCTCCTAAGCTGGGAGAAGATCGATTTTTAAAGATTCCACCTGTTAAACAGTTCTTTAAAGGATGTTGATTTTAAACACAGTCTGAGAAGACAGAGGTTTTCAGAAGCAAAGCCCAAAGGTCTCAGCAGGACAACTCCAGGCAGACTGAAGAGATGCTTGCCCAGAACCAGAAAAATGTTTTGGTTAGAACAGGATCACGTTTGGGCCATCAAATGGCAGGAAGGAGGAGACCACCCACCAGACAAGCCACAAGAAAAGGACGGCTGCTCAGCCAGGGACCCACAGAGTTTAGAAAACATTGAAGTGAGGGACCAGGACTTTGCTGCATGGAAATGAAAATCAAAGCTTTCACCACAGTGCTCAAGGCCCTGGACGCAGCCCCTCACACCCTCCTAGCTCAGCCCCTTCCCGCCCAGCTGCTGCAGATGCGGCCCCTCTGGGGTGGCTTCCAGCCCGGAGAGCCTCCTCCCAGTGCAGCACTCTGCCGGGTGGAGCACTCTCTATCTCTGTCTCTCTGTCTCTCTCATCATCCACGCGGTTCATTTTCTCACCTCCTTCTTCATGATGCCTCTGTCACTCAGTTTTTTTAAAACTGCACTCAGTATGCTCTCTCGCCCTCTCCAAAACCCCTTGCCGTGTAGAATCTTCTCATATCATATAAAATTCACTTGTCCAGAAAACTGTATTGTCTACCAGGGTAGTGGAGCATGCCTGTAATCTCAGCACTTGGGAGGATAAGGCAGGAGGATCGAGACAAGTTCAAGACCAGCCTGGGTTATGAAGTGAGCCTAAGGCCAGCCTGAACTGCACAGAAAGCCTTGTCTCTAAAAAACAAAACAAAACACCCGTATTGTCCACTGCCTGCCCTTCCTGGTTAAAATGTAAGTTCTATGAAGGCAGAGACCTTTGTTCCAGCACTGTATGCTAAAGACCTAGCAGAGTGCCTGGCAGGTAATGGCCTCTTAATAAATATATTTTTTTATTGTTGAGTGATATTTGTAGTCTGTAAGGACAATTACAGACAGGACACACAATTTATAGTATTACTTTATGATGGTTACCCAGAGTTAAATACAAGAAAGTACAGGAAATCTGTCCACAACACTAAAGACCTAGAAAATCCAGCCAAGGGGCTGGTCCCACAACAATGTCCTGCATGAGTCCAGATGAAAACCTAGAGCCCATGACAGTGCCTCCCCCGGGTCCATATGTCCTGAAGCATATGTCCCTAGAGAACGCCTCAGTGATCACCTCCTCCCCTCTTCCACCTTTGAGGGACACCTTGGCTTTTCTTTCCACTCTCACCTTCTTCTCTAGTAAGATGGAGCCAATAACATGAGTAAAATCCCTCCCATTAAAACCCAGTAAATTTAGCTGGGTGTGGTGGCGTACTTCTGTAATTCCAGCACTTTGGAGGCTGATGCAGGAGTACCGTTCTGAGTTTGAGACTATCCTGGGTTACAAAGTGAGCTTAAGGCCAGCCTGAACTCATAGCAAGACCCTGTCTCAGACAAAAAATAATAAATAAACAAATCAAACCCAGTAAATGTGTTATAAACTCAGTGGCCGCACAATTTAGTTACTTTGCTGAACCAGGAGCGCCACCTACTGTCGGGGGAATTGGTATGCTCTTTTAAACACAGACAATTCCCAAGTGCAGGACTTCTTGTGCATATTTATCTTGTGTTCTGTATCAGGTTTCTAGAACAGAGTCTACATTTCTAGGCCCACCACTATGCCTGGCAGGCTGGGCAATAAATACTTGTTGAAGAATTAAAAATAAGAAATATTATTTTTTTAAACGTACACTGAGGATCGGAAGCTTCTGTTTCTCTACATGCTCTGAGATCTCTCCACTGGGAAGCAGCACATGAGTTTAGCAACAGTTTACACACTCGCATGCGCACACTCACTCACACACACACTCACTGCCCCTCAACCCACCCGAAGAGAGCACACTTCTGTAGATACAGGAGATGGACCTGCGGACACTCCTGGCCACAGATAGAAGGAAAGGGAATCCTGACATCTTGCATCATGATTGTAAAGGCTGTAAGATAAGCCGTGCGTTCAGATATCACCTCTCACTGCAGCCTCTGGGCCTCTAGGTAAACAGCAGTGTCCTGCATGGTTTTTTTCCCAAAAGCAAGGAGGAAGGATTTTGAATGTTTACACCACAAGGAAATGATAAATCTTTGATTAGACAGACAGGCTCAACCTGATTTGCACGGTATGTAATGCGTGCGTGTATTGAAACATCAATCAAAAACATTCAGTTTTCATTCATTTAAATAAGTAAATGCTAGAGGGAAAATCTACATAATAATGGCAGAAGAAAAGACTTCTCAGTAATAACACAGCGCCATGATGACCGGTGAGACGGAATTGAAATCAGTCCCTGCCTGCGAGAGTCACAGAAGACAGGCCTTGTGACTCAGGAGCTGGTCAGCAAGCAATGTGCGAGATGTTTTGGAGAAAATGGAATTTTATGAAAGCATCAACGTGTTCCAGCTTCTTCCAAAGAACGCCTTGCCTCTTTTCTGCAAATAATCAGAAGATAATACAGTGATTTGGGGTGCATGGCTAGATGGGCACTGCTGTGGGAAGCGCAGTAGGCTGAGCTTCGTGGGAGGCGCAGGACTGGCCAGGGGGCCCTGGCAAGAGCTGCGCTGCAGCCCCTGGATGGATGCATGGGCTCGGAGCAGCCAGGAGCGGGGCTGGGAAGAAGCCTCCCCGGGCCATCCAGCCACGAGGTCTGCACTGACTTTGCCATTGGGACAGTCAGCAGCTGACTGTCTGTGAAAGCTGATTCCAACTCTGTCCAAGTGTTAACCAACTTGGTGTTAAAATCACACATGTGATAGACATTTAATAACAAAGTTCCACAGTGTTGCTCTTCTCCCTGTGATAAATCAATCTGTTCGATTTCTGTAAAACCAGTTTATTCCCTATTTTCAGTCTCTAGGGTTACTTTCAATCTCCCTTCCTTTTCTAAAATTTTATAGCTCTCTTAGCTACCTTTGGCCAACTGGAAGTCTTTTCCCTATGGATACCAACAAGCTGATAAAACACATGGACAGCAAGGACGCTTCTCTTTTTAAAAATAAAATTGACTGCAGCATCCTGCTGCAGTGAGATTGTTGCCATGGCCTGAAACTCCTCCTCGTCTGGTTGTGATAAACACCCCTCGAGTTACGGCATACTTGCCAGGCACTCGCAGCTGGTTACTAATTTACTTTCTGAGTGTCTCCTGTGTTTCTCTTTAAGGATTTTAAAGCACTTGACTGCAGCCATTTATCAATAGCAAAAGATGCTGAGATCAATAATACCCCAATTTTAAAACACAGAAGCTTTTAGTTTTAAAAATGTACTAGGTTTACACTGCAATTTAATGTTTACTGCTTATACTGCAAGTGTTTTCATCTCTTCCGTTTTACTTTTCTTGAAAGCCAAATATTACTGAAATTGAGTTCTTTTTCCTTTCCTTTCTCCCCAGTCCACGTCATTCCGCTGTGAGAACAAAGTGATTTGGCTTTGTACAAATACCCCACGTTGGTCTGGAGATGCAGCTAGGTGGTAAAATGCTCCCCTAGTGTAGGTGACACGGGTTCAATCCCCTGCAGTGCATAAAAGCTAAAAAGAGGAAAGAAGGAAAAATACCATGAATATGTTTCGTTTGTTGGTTTGCTGTTGCTGTTGTATTTGTGGCACTGGGGGTTGGATCCAGAGCCCTCCCAGGCCCATCATTTTTTCATGTTTTATTCTGAGACGGGGTCTCATGAAGTCAATAAATCATCCTGATGAGGCTCGAACTTTCGACCCTCCTGCCTCAGCCCCCCAGAGTGCTGATTACAGGCCTGCACCACCGCACCTGGCTTAAACACGATTTTTACAAAGTGAGATTTTCTGACCTGGTTCCATGTCTGGGGGGAGATGCAGCCAGCCTTCTGGGGTACTGAATGCATCGGGCACCACATTTTCCTTCTGCCCACTCAGTGTTGCATCCAGCAAAATACCTGAAACCTTCTTCCCTAAAGCCTCACCTCCTCCGTAAGGCAGGCTCCAAGACAAGCTTCATTCCACCACCAGGAGTTAAGTTGCCCTGAGTTCCAGTTTGTATCAGTTGTATCCAATGCTTCTTATATAATGGTACATTTGTTAAAAACCCCAGCAACTAGAGGTATCAACAAAATAGAAATTTATTTTTCTCTTACATGAAGGAAGCCAGGAGGGAGGCAACTTGGGGATATAGGCTCCTGTCATTCTGACCTAAAGCCCACAAGATCACCTCAAGACCCACAAAACTGCTGAGCCCCTGCCATCACAACCAAGGAGGAAAAAAACAGGTTCCTATTGGTTAGACTGATTGTAGTTAGTGGTTTAGGTTCTTGCTGTTTAGGAGTGTTCTCAAAGTTTCCACCCAACAGTTCCATTTACCTCTTACTGGCTCAAAAGCCACCGAACTATGATACCCTAAGAATTCACCTTTAATCCAAAAGGAAATATTCTCACAAATTCAGGGTTCCATTCACAAGCAAAGGAGAGAAAATATCTGAAAGCAAATGACACTTACAGCCCTGCTGCAAAGTTCATTACTAATTTTTTAGCAGCAGAATATTGAAATATCTAAATGCCCTGGAGAGTACATGGTTAAAAACCTGCAGAATACTATATTTTATGCACTGTGCTGATATTTAAAATATCAACATAGATTACTCTTTGTTGCCATGGTAAGTTAGCCATGACACAATTTTAACTGAAAAAGAAGAAAGGAAAAAAAAAAAAAAAACACAGCATCTATACTAGGATCCCATATGTAAAGTCATATGTCTCCAAAGACATTTGTTAAATGTTAGCAGTATTTAGGTAACTGCCACAGTTGGCAGTTTTTGTGTAACACTACTTTCCTGTGTGTCTTCCAATTTTTACAATCAGCATACACTATTCAAATGGTTACTTTGGACCGGGTGTGATGGCGCACACCTGTAATCCCAGCACTCGGGAGGCTGAGGCAGGAGGAACGTTGCAAGTTCAAGACCAACCTGGGCTACAAGGTGAGCTCAAGGGCAGCCTGAACTGCAGAGTGAATGAGTCTCAAAAAGAGAGAAAGAAAGAAAGAAAGAAAGAAAAAGAAAGAAAGAAAGAAAGAAAGAAAAGAAAGGAAAAAAAGAAAGAAAGAAAAAGAAAAATCAAATGGTTACTTTGGAAATACAAAGGTGCTGAATGCGATCTTTGAGAACTCAGGAAGCCACCTGGAAACTTGTTTGAAATCAGTCATAAGCCGCCAGCGTCTCCACTGCCCTGAGAAGCAGCTTCATAGTTTTAGTAACATAAGGTACACTTTGTTAACTTTCTGCAACAAGGAACACAGGGATAGCAATAACTTTTTGTAAAATCTTTATTTCCATTTTGGTCTTAGGCTGACGGGAACGATTCTGCAAGTGAGAAGCAGTGTCATTCTGAGCTCACCTCAGAATCAAGGGGTTGTGCAGGGCACAGGCTATGCAGGGCACCAGGATCCTTCTGCACAGCCTGCCACACCTGCAGGTCCCTGGGTGGGGATGGAGGTAGGAGGGGGAGGATGAGGGGGCGTGGTGGGGACCACCAGAGGGGTTTCAGAAGGGAGGTACCAGTCCAGGCATCATGGAGGGGAAAAAGCAGCTGTGATTTCTAACATCCCTTCTTCGGGCTGTGTGGGTGAATCTCCATGGGTCCTGTGCACTATTTTGTAGGAAAGGATTTTAGACTAGATGATGATTGTTACAGATTAAAACCTGGTGGTCAACTTAACGCTAGCTGGGTTACATCAGCATGGTGTTGAGTGTAGATATCCCCCTGAGGGAAGTTGCCAGCATAAATAGAGACGTGGAAAAGGAGAAAAGAGGTGTTAAGGCGTTGAGGCATTGTGGCTTCTCCTACAAGTTGCTGTTTGAGCCGTTGGTTCTCCTGGAGAAGCTCTGGTCCTTGCATCAAGCATTGCTTCCTGGCTCCAGAGGGGAAGACTTTGTACTGCTTGGTCTCCAGGATGAACTCATCACGCTGGCTTCCTGGCACGTACCCCACTGTGCTTACCGTTGGAGGAGCTCGGGGCCTCCATGTCGCTGAGGATGGCTGTGGTGCTTTTCAGGACAACCCTCATCTTTGTTGTGAGCATGACTTTTCGGCTTCCGTGTAGAACCCTCATCCCACCAGCACAGCTCCTTCACCCTGCTGGCATGGACTTTCTAGCTTCCACCGCTGACCTTTGGGCTTCCCAGCGCAGATCTGTAAAGCAGACTGGCATGAGGCCTTTTCGTGGGGTCTAAACCTCCAGTTGGACTCATGGGAGGCATTGTCATGAGCTGTAGGTTTTCATCTGGACTCATGCAGGACACTGCTATGGAATCCAGGCCCTTAGCTGAATATTCTGGGACATCAGTGTTGTGGACAGATTTCCCGTACTTTCTTGTGTTAACTCTGGGTGACCATCATAAATAATATTATAAACTCTGTGTCCTGATTTTAATTGTTCTCCTCACAACCCCAGACTACAGCAATGACTTTCTTAGCTCTGCAGTTTGAGGCAGTTTGCTAATTCCAGGTGACTTAGAACACAGTGCTTTAAGCATGCACAGAAAGAGAAATCTCCAAAGACCAAAAACCAACATCTTTCTCCCTCCATGAAAGCCAGAGCATCACTGGCTGGAAAAGGGGTCACTGTGATTGTAGGCACATGTGCGCCACTGTGTCATCCCTTTAAATGACATCTGTCTTTGCAGGTGAGGGGACGGGAGGCACTGGGATCTCATTAGTCATAGTGGGTTTCCTCAGACCTCAGCCAAACTCAACACTGAAGGACCCTCGTCTTCACTTTGGCCAGGTCACCTGCTTAGCACCTGGAAAAGCTCAGATTACCTCGATAACCAAGCAAAGCCCTTCTCAGTGCTGAACAGGGAGATGGTGTGTGCAGGCTTATGATACTTTGGCTGGGCTGCATTTTCTTTCACTGCATAGATGAGTTTCTTGCTTTTCTTTTAGACACTGAGTATTTGGGGGTGCGTGTCCCACTGAGGTTGTGTAAGACACTCCATGGACATATGTTTGCGTCCCCACATTTGTGGGTCCCTTGTGCCATTGGCCAGCTCTATCTACTTGAGAGGAGCTTTTGAATCTATGCTCATGAGGCCCTTTATAGTGGCTTTTCAAGCATGCACTCCTTCTCCCGGGTACACAGATCCATCCTGAGCACCTTCAGGATTATCAGACACTACAGCCATCGATAGTGGCTGTGGCCACCACACTGGAAATCCTCCAAGTGACTTTTCGGTGTCTCTGCATTTTCACCTCGAGATCACTCCAGACTTTACACATGATCCCGGCGTGTGGACACAGGACCTACCTGAACCTCTTTTCCAGAAAAACCAGCTTCGTTTTTGTTGTAAACAACAGCTAACCTGTGCTTTCTCCCTTGCTCGTAGCTACGTAAGTACTGTGTCTTACATGGACGAACCCAGCCAGCGCGATGAGAGCTCTCGCCTCACGGTCCGAGTGGAGAACACCTACCAGCTGGGTGTGTTCCTTTGTTGCTTGCCCCCATTTGCAATTTCTCATGTGGTGAGTGATGTCTGTTACCTGGGAGCTGACAGCCTGCCTGGGTCTCGTCTCTAGCAGAAAGGAGCTTCATTAATTGAGACTCCAGGCTCTGCTTCATCTTTCTCTGCTAACTGGGAACAGTACCCATTGCCCACTTGCCCGCATCAGTGTCGCCTAAATACCAAGCAAATAAACGGCCGAGAGGCACAGAGGGGTTGACCGGCTGGTGAAGGAGCCCGGGGTGTGTTCCCGGCCAGAGTCGTTAGATATAAATATAGGTGCGCATCAGGTGAAAGAGACCTTCAGTGGTTTTATCCAACAAAACCACCTCGTGTTGTTGATCAGTGAAGGAAAATCCTCCAGGGTTTGCAGGTCCCTGTCCACAGAGATGTTTATCTGTCACCACTGCAAACAAAGACCCTGCACCTGTCCCTGCGGTCGGGGGGGGGGGGCCCTACGGCAAATACCTTTTGCCATTCCTATTTCTTCATGGATTACTTGTTTTCTCTCAATGCACCTGTCTGCTATTATCTGACTGTATCTGTAATTACACTGCTGTATAGAAATTCTGTAGAGATTTACCGGGGGGCCGCAGGAGCCTCTAATGACCAGGGTGTTTCCATCTGAGGCCAGTTCACCCGAAGGAAACCGTAAACCCTCAGCCCAGCCTGCCAGACCTCAGAGCCCGTTTTCTATAGCAACCCCCAAATGCATGGAAAATGAGGCTCCAAATGAGCCTGCTGGTATTTTCAGAGCCCTTGCGGCGCAGTACTAGCTCCAGCCTTGCAGAGAGTTTTCTGTTCTTCTTGTAGCCACGCCCCATATCCTTTAGGGCTTTTCCACCAAAATCCCTTTCCTAATGTTTGGGTCACAGAATTGTCCCAGAGGGGATCTGGGTTCATAGAGAGAGCAGGACTGATTCCGTGATGGTGAATCAAAACCCCGGAGAGGAAACTCAGGACAGATTGTGTGGCAGTTGGAGAAGCAGACATGACCGTGTGACCCAAGCATACAAAGGGACTGTGTCAGCTTCTATCATTTTGCCCAAGCATGGAGCCCGAAATGAAAACAACCAAATCCCAGCAGCATTGTTTCTGTCCCAGTGCGGCCGCCTTAGCCTGTTGGGTCAGGGAGTGAAGTTTGGGGCTGTTTTTCCCCAGCGCTGGCCGCTGAAAGATCTTCATCACTGGCGACTTGAGTCAGATTTCCGCCAGACGAAGGTAGATCCCAGTGTTTCTCCTCCATAAAGTGACCTTGTCACAGCTTCTTCAAATAAGCAAGCTAAATCGTATTGTCAGTTTTAGCACTGTGTGGTGGACCAATTAGAAAAGTAACCTTTTACAAATAGCATAGCACAGATAAAATATTTCTGTATTTTCTCCTAAAAATATGTGTGAACTATTTCTCTGTGATTGAAGCTAATTATGCCTAGCAACCCATTTTTGAGAGCACTTGGCTGGCCTTTTTATTAACACTCAAAATTCTATTTTCACTCCCACTTATGGCCGGCTTATGTGACATCAACCAGAAGAGTGGCGGGGAGGGTCCGTCACCAGAACTATCACGTTTAATTCGTTTTTCATTCCAGCCAGTAATGCCTGCATTATCTGAACACAGCTTAAGTGCATAGCATGTTTGTCCTCCCTTTCAATAATTACAGCTTCCAAAATCCAGGTGAAACATGAGTGTAATTCATGTGAGGAAGGTGGGGTGGGAAAAGCAAGATGTATTTCTTAGATTTCTTCTTTAGACTGAGATCGGGTGTATCTGAACTGAATTCTAGCTTTGGTAAAACCTAGGAAAATGAATTTTGAGCAAGGTGATAAATCGTTCCTCACCTGTAAATATTGATACCAGTCCCTGTGTCCAAGGAATGCTGTGACAGTCACATAGGAAATACATTTCCATTGCTTCTCATCCATCATGATGGCTCCTAAAGTAACAGGCGCCAGGATCTCTAAGAATAACCGTCTGCCTGAAATGCAGTGTAGCGTCCTATTAATTATGGGATGAGTTTGCTACAGGACTTTCGCTAGAGCTGTGATTCACACAGTAACTGATTCTTTTTTAAAAAACTTGATAGTATCAGATGAGATAAGAGCTTTGGAGAGCCGGGGATTTAGCTCAGCAGCTCAAGTGCTTGTCTGGTAAGTGCAAGCTTGTGAGTTCCATTCCCTGTACCACGAAGAAAAGAAGAAAACCAACCAAACAAGAGCTTTGGGTGGCCCTGAACAGCCTGCTGAGCAGGAAGCCTGCATAATGGGCTGTGGATCCCAACCAGAGAGAGAGACCCCTTGAGCTCAGCCTCCACTCAGGCTCTTGTGAGCCATCAGGTTTTGGGGTGGGAGCTGGGGTCCTCCCTGTCTCTTCTCCATCCTTCATGGTTCTCATTCTGTCCTCTCCCACCTCTTCCTGCAAAGCGCAAGAACCAGGAGAAGGTGGCTACACCAGTAAGGGTGAACAGGGCAGTTTCTCAGGGCCTGCGAGGCACTGTGGAAACGTTGTTGTTTCATCTCACTGAATCCTAACCAACAGAGACCAGGTTACAGTTCTTCTTCCCTCAATTTGGGGGAGTGTGGCGCAGATCTGGTAGGGCACTTACCTTTAGCTCTCCTCTCTCGAATCTATTTCTAATATTTTTCCCCTAGTCTTCAGGTCTTCGCCTTTTGATTTCTAGAACATTTTTTTTCTTCCTAAGGAAAAATCATTTCAAAAAATAATTCCATAGAAAAAGAAGAGCTGCTGCCCGATCAGTCAAGGCTGAGAGCAGCTGGGGTGCTTCTGCCTGCGGGGAGTGGAAAGCTGGAGTCACCTCTTCCTTCCGTTTCAGTCCCCGCTATCCAGTCTGAGCAAGGCCGGGGCTGATTCTGCAGGTCCAAGGGAGAGACCACAGCCAAGTGAGGAAAACATTTCTATTGCTTTATTTCAAAGCTTTTCTAAGATGTAATCAGGTTAATGAGATTTTTTTTCTTTCTTTCTTTTTTTTTTTTTTTGGTACCAGGATTTGAACTCAGGACCTTGTGCTCGCCAGGCAGGCACTTAGGCCACTGAGCTACATCCCTTGGCCCAGGGCTAAGGAGATTCTTGAAGAGCAGCTAAGCAAAAGGCTGGAATGACACTGGCACAAGAGTCCGTGGGTTCTCCTAGGAGGGGATCCCTGCGTGAAAGAGGCTCCCTCTGCATCGGTCCCCGTGGGCTCAGTCTCCCCAGGGCCTGGCTTCTTCCTGCCATGGAAAGCGGGTCCACACCATGCTGGGGGTCATAGGTCATAAGGTTGCTGCAGAAATTGACAGACTCACTTCTTTCCTGCCTCAGTTTAAAGTAAAAATTCCAAGAAAGGCCTCTCCGGGGCCAGCCTGGGGCAGTGTCAGCCCTGGGTCAGTCACCTCTTCCCTGGACATGGGCTCACAGGAGGCAGCGGTGGCCCCTGAAGGGCGGCAGATTGCAGGAGGAAGGGGGTCTCAGGGGAAGGGGGAACGGTGGAGGGCACCATGCCCCCAGGGGCAGAGTGTGACGCCAGGGACAGCCAGGCCTGCCGGAAGGATGCTGGTCAGCTTAGGGACCCATGACCTGAGTGCTGGGGACCCCGGGACAGGGAGGGCCTGCGTGTGAGGGACGTAAGGTGCTCTGCAGTCCAGGTCAGTGTGTTGTTTCTAAGCTTCCTCAGCACTGAAGGGGGAAATCACCTTAGGGTTTGGCTTCTTCCCACAGAAGTAAGAATTGGGAACCTGAGAGATCCGCAGCGGGGAGACACAGAGCTGGGAGTCTAGGGTGTGCTCGCTGGGCCTGGCCTCTCTGACCCCCGGAGGCACACCCAGCTGGCCCAGGGTCCCAGGCTTGGCCTTCTCTTGAATTCAGCCCGTGGAGACAGAGCCCAGCAGGAGACAGAGAGGGGCCTGACCTGACCTCCTCAGGCCAGGAGAGGTAGCTTTTCCCCAGGAAGCCAGCTCTGCTGGGCTTTCCTAGGAGCTCTGTCCCAGATTCTGTGAGATGGGGTGGGGTTTGGTCACACCCACTGTCCCCACTCCTGCCCAGACCACCCTGAAGGGACTTCTCCTTAGATCCTCTTGCAGTATTCCTAACTTGAGTGTCATGTATGTCTCTAGAAGCTGCCTAAAATACAATTTTAAAACTTCAAAACAACGCTTCTTAATAGATACTGACAACTATGAAAAAAGAATTCAGTATAACTGTTTTTCCTTTCGGTAGTACTCAGGGTTGAACCTAGGACTTTTATCCTGAGCTGCATCCCCAGCCCTTTATTTTTATTTTGAGACAAGATCTTTATCACTCAGACTGGTCTCAAGCTAGCAATCCTCCTGCCTCAGCCTCCCAAGGGTTCTAGGCATGCATCACCACGCCCAGCTGGCTATAACGATTCTTGATCTCCTTCCTTGGTCTTTATCTATTCAGCATTCAGTGCCCAGCCTGGCACACCTGCATGCCATACAGTGACCCAGATACCCTGAGGGCCAACGAGGTTACAAGTCCAGGATGCAGGATAAGCACAGGTTCGCATGAAGCTTTGACCCCAACTGCAGGAAAGGTGGCCGAGAATGTAAACTCTGAACCCCAGGTCAGACGACCCTGAGTGTCCACCTCAGCCCCGCCCCTGTGTGACTTGGGGCTGGTCTCTCCAAATGTCCAAAGCCGTTTCCCACCTGTGAAAGATTACACATGGTAAATACGAGGACAGTGTACGTCACTGGGGCTGACATGTGGAAAGGATTGGCAAGCAGGGGCCCGTGCTGTGCAATGATCTTTATCTGTAAAATGGTTAATTCTGTGGTGATGCAGGTCTGTAATCCCAGTATGCTGGGAGGCTGAGGCAGGAGGATTACAAATTGGAACCCAGCCTGGGAAATTTAGCCAACAAGTGATATTCTGCCTAAAAAATAAAAAATGTAGCTTAGTGCAGAGGCCCTGACTTCAATCCTTAGTACTGGCCAAAAAAAAAAAAAGTTCAATTTCGAATTTAAATAGTATCTTTTTTTTTTTTTTTTTTTTTTGGCAGTCCTGAGGATTGAAGCCAGGGTTCAAAAGTGAAGCTGGCCATAGTGGCACACACCTGTAATCCCAGCACTCTGGAGGCTGAGGCAGGAGGATCATTGCAAGTTCAAGACCAACCTGGGCTACACAGTGAGCTCAAGGCCAGCCTGGAATGCATAGCGAGACCCTGTCTCAAAAAGGAAAAAAAAAAAAAAAAAAGAAAAGAAAAGAAATGGACTCAACCATTATGATACCCATAGCAGTGAATTGGAAGGAAGCCCAGAGCACTTTTGCTATCATCGAGCCTACGAACAGCCAGGCAGTGTGGACCGCTTTGTCCTGGGGGGCAGGCAGAAGGCCACTTGAAAAGGAAGACATCTGAGCTGCACTTGACAGGAGGCTGGACAGCTGGGAAACGAAGCCCCACTTGAAAGAAAGAGCCCAGCAGAGCCCCACAAGCACCCCTGCAAAGACAGAGGGGAGCGGGCTGGGGGGGGCAGGAGGAGCCCTGCAGGCCTGGCCCAAAGGGAGTGAGACCTAAGCCTCAGGGTGGGAGGCTGGAGGGGCAGCACCGGAGCCCCTGGACCTTAGCATTTCGGACAGCACAGCCCAGGAGAAAACCTTGGGTGCTGGCCCTCTTAGGTGATCTGGGGGGTTCCAGAGGCCATGGGCTTCTGGTCTTCTCTCAGAGAACCTGACTCTGCGACTAGGTAGGCCTTCTTTCTTCCTTAGCTAGAGGCCTCCCAGGTGACAGATACTAAAGATCTCCTTGGGTTTCAGTATTCATTTGATGAGCCACAGGACAGGTGGATACAATCTGAAATGACATCTTTGGTTTTTTGTTTTGTTTTTTTGGCAGCACTGGGAATTGAACCCAGAGCCTCATACATGCTAGGAAAGCACTCTACCACTGATTTACACACTCAGTGATTGGTTGATCAATTGATTGATTGATTGATTGATTGAGACAGGGGCTTGCTAATTTGCCCAGTCTGGTCTTGACCTTGTGATTCTCCTGCCTCACCCTCCTGAGTATGCAATGATTTCTTACAAAGAAATTCCATCTATATTTTCAGGTCCTACCAAACATTTTTCTGTGGTCACTGTCAATCGTATTTTGGAAGATGTGTTAACAAACTATCTACAGGAAGAAAAATATGAACCAGAGTTCTGCAGGCAGATGACTAAAACAATTTCTGAGGTGTGTATCAGGCTGACCCAAGGCTGTCTATGCTGCAGTATAAGCCAAGAGCACAGTTTACTTGCTACTTTTTGACAAGGGATTTATTTTCAGTAGTAGCTAAAAGACATGTTTATATTTTATTAAAATATTTATTAGCTCATGCTGCATGTGTATGTATAAAAAGCCTTTATCTAAAACAATCCTGTGTATTTTGCAACAAAGATACACAAACCTACCCACTTTTACGAAGTTTTATGGATTGTTTTTTCTCCATGGCAACTGTTGAGCACTGTTAAATACAAACATCAGTCTCTAAATACATTTCTAGTTTTATCAACTACAGGGCTTCCACTTTCTCATTGCTTTTCTAACAAACTCTTTAATTAACATTCACACTTAGTCATATTATAGGCGATTCAGATTATGTTCCTGTCATTAGACATAAACAAGACAGTACAACCCTTCTGCCAGGAAGAGAAACGAGCTTAACCGAGCTTTCAGACAACGTAGTAACCTGTTAAGTTCTCTGCTCTAGATGACAGTTTTTCCATGTGTCTAGAAAATGCAGACTTACTGCTGCTGTTCCCATTCTTTCCCGGAATGTCCCATCTCATGAGGACAGTACTTACAGGAAATCATAGGCACAGTTCCGAGACAGTTACTGAAAATAACAACGCTCTGTGCTAGTTCCTTAAATGAAACCCACTCTGTTGATGACAAAAGCTGAGATTTTCATGTGGCAATGTTTCCATGTCTGTTTTAATTTCTAGGTTATTAAAGCCCAGGTCAAGGAGTTAATGATTCCACGATATAAACTAATAGTGGTCACTCACGTAGGACGCCTGAAGGATCAGAGCTTGTTTATCGGAAGCAGATGCCTCTGGGATCCGAAAAGTGATACTGTTTCATCCTACGTCTTCAGAAATTCTTCTCTCTTTGCTCTGACCAGTGTCTATGCGATTTACTTTGAGTGACTGCAAATGAGAAATTCGGCTCTTGCTTCGTGTTCACAAAAACTTGATAGCCAAAAACTCTGAAAAAGAAACAAGACAACAGTTCAAATGGATGACAGCTTCCAGAATTTTTAATAATCTGAGAATTGGGACAATAGGGTGAGTAACCCAAGACAGAATCTCCTTGGTCTGGAGCAGGAACTAGATTGCTTTTCAAAAACGCAGACTCTTATTAAATATTACTTTGGGTGTTGATTATTTTAATTGCTCTTTAATGAGAGAGAATTTCCAGCATTACGTTTTGATAAAGAGAACTTTTAGAAAAGTATATGGGGGGCTGGAGATTTAGCTCAGCGGCATAAGCGCCTGCCTTGCAAGCAGGCGTGAGTTCAATCCCTGGTACCGATAAAAACGAAAAAGGCAAAAAAAAAAGTATATGGCTACATTTCCTGACCCCAGTCTGTGAGAGTAAACATTCAACCGGAATACACAAATGATCCATGTTAATGTGGCTCAGTGCTACATGGAAAAGAATTCTGGTTTTCATCTGGCGCTTAATAAATTGAGCAGCATTCATTAACTGCAATTACGGTTATGTGTACCTGACAGTTGGAACTGCAGAGGTAGAATTAATGACTTCATAACAATTAGCCTGGTCCGGTGGGACTGAGAGCTAAAACTAGGCACTCTGGCAGGGAAGCGACCCTTTACCAAACTGCAGAGGGCAGCACGCTGGCTCTTTAATAACGGAAGCTAGGAAGTCACAGCGGCTTTTTAGGACAACCCAGTGGACGGCGCTCTATTAAATATGCATGATGCTTAATGGTAAAAGTATCAGTAACATAAAACACTCAGTTCGCAAGAGGCACTGCCTTAGCATGGACACTGCCTGTGAGTAGATTTTCCTAGCTTAATGAAGTTGTACACAAAATACGTTGCGGGTGGCTTAGCAAATAAAATGTATGTGTTTACTATTTTGTCTCTGTGTGTTTAATGCTAAAGTGACCTGGGGTGGTTTTGAATTAGAATTTACAGGGCTGGCACAGTTTATTATTCTGCTGTGAATGCGTCGAGCGCCATGGGTCATTTATCTTTACTGTGCTTTCAACTTTCGTGTGAGTGGGGAAACGATGCCGGAGTGGGGCCCTTCCTCCAAAGGCTGACGCCAGGGACACATGTCAAAGGGCAAAGCAAATTGTTCACATACGGAGAAAATTAGCAGGGCTGTGGTCTTAGGGAAAAGAGGAGCCATGACTCTTGTTGGGAAGAATTTAATCAGTGGAAGAACCAGTCAATGGTTTATAATTTAAAATGTTTTGGTATTATACTTTGTCCTACAAGAATGCATACTTTATCCCTTTCCTTTGCTTTTTGTTTTGTTTTGTTTTGTTTTGCCTATAAGGTCCCCTTTCAAAGTGATTTTTTTCAGTTTTGTTCCTTCTTTCTGTGTGTGCCTCAGTGGGAACATATCTGCACAGTAAGGAATCACAGCCAGTCACTGTCCGGCTCCACTGGACAGCTCTGGACCTGGGCAAGACTGCAAGTGTAGTGGGTGAGTGAGCTTCATATTCATTACCCATGTGGATGCGTCCCATCCGGAAAGTATCGCAGGGCCAATTGCATAGTGATTTCGCTAGAATAAATTAGAATGAAGAGCCTCGAGATAACAACTGGCTACAGAAGCTCCTTGAGATAGTCAACTTAGAATTCAACATAATTCAGAGTGAAGAGCCCCAAACAGAGGGAGATGAATTCTCTCGTCCCAAGAAGAAATTAAGGCAACTTGTCAACCATCCGAGGTTCCACCGTGACTGGGTGAGGTCCTGATGCGACTTGCCGGGGTCCTGCTGCCACTTGCCAAGCCGTCTGAGGTCCCACTGCTTTGACTCACTGTTGGCACAGTTACATTGAGTTTGAGGGTTGGCAAGCAGAATGGAGGGCTGAACTGGCAGGGTGCATACATCGACCTGTGGTAAGTGACGGGAGTGGAGCCATTCCATAAATAGGGGGGCTCCAGTGGATGACATTCTGGGATTGGGCAGGACTGGCAAGTACAAGGGGCAGCAGTGACTTCAGTCAATTGTTCCCTTCCCAAACGAGATTGGTGGAGTGAGCTAGACCTGGGTTATGTGACCCGGCTGAGCCCCAATAGGTTACCCAAGGTCAAGTCCCTGCAGTAGTGGCACACATTAACCACACTGGCCCCGTGGGGCCTCGGAGGTTTGGCTGGTCTGGAGGGGAGGCAGCGCAAAGTAATACAGTGCAGGCCACAGCAGCTTGACTGATCCAGAGGGGAGGGACCAGCATGCACTGTCCCTGTCTGCAACTCACTATCACACTGCAATGTGAAGGGTCACCTAGCCAGCGTGCTTCAGAAGAATTGTAACCAACAAAGAAAGAAACTGGGGCCTT
Organism: Cavia porcellus; assembly: GCF_034190915.1. Taxonomy (NCBI): domain Eukaryota; kingdom Metazoa; phylum Chordata; class Mammalia; order Rodentia; family Caviidae; genus Cavia; species Cavia porcellus. Next base: position 162,063,796 of record NW_026947484.1, on the reverse strand, counting down.
CTGGAAGAAGCAAAAAAGATGGGAAGAGGAAGCAACAACAGAGAGTCCCCAAGTGCCCCAAGTCCTGAGAACATTTACCCAGGACAGGTAAATACAAAGGAGAATGAGAACAGCAAACATGCAATATCAGACACAGCGCCTGTGGACATAAAGAGATATATTCGGGACCTCATAGATGAGTTCAAAAGTGAAGCATTTAGCCAAGTAAAGCAAGATATAAGAAGATTAATAAAAGAGATGCTAAGTACCCCTCAAGCAGACACAGATGGAAGAAGAGAGGAACTCAAACAAAGGAGAGAATCATTTGATGAAGAATATAAAAAATATAGAATACATAAAACAGATTCAAAGAGATCACCCAGAAATTAAAAACTCTATGGAAAGATGGCAAATCAGCTTGAAAGAAACTAAGGATAGATTATCCAAACTGGAGGACAATTTTTCAATGTGGGAATATGAAAGGGAAAACTTTTTAAAAATAATAAACTTTTTAAAAATACAAAGCAGTAACAATACAAAGGCTAGAAGATGACAAAAGGATCTATAACTTGAGAATAAAGAATGTGAATGAAGAAGCAGGGTACAAACAAAGGAACTACAAAGATTATTCACAGAAATAATTAACAAAAACTTCCCAAACATAGGAAAAGGAAATGATATTCTGATGCACGAAGGCATACAGAACTCCAGCCACCTACAATCAAAACAGAGCTACACCCAGGCATATAATAATCAAGATCCCAGAAATTCAACCTAAGAACAGAATATTAAAAGCTGTTAGAGACAAGAAACAGATAACCTACAGGGGGAGGCCCATCAGAATAATGGCAGACTTCTCGACACAAACCATCAACTCAAGAAGAGCCTGGAGCGAAATATTCTAAGCCCTGAAAGAAAATAACTTCCATCCCAGATTGATATACCCTGCTAAACTGTCTCTAGAAATTAATGGAGAAACAAGATGCTTCCAAGACAAAGAGGAACTTGGGAAATTTGCAATCACCAATTCAACTCTACAGAGAATAGTGCAGGGCATTCTAAAAAGAGAGAAAACTACTAGGATTCCAGGAACAGTGGCAGAGAGGCCTCGATGAATGGAGCAGAAAACAGAATGAAGAAGATAAGCAGACAACTGACGGCAAAAAAAAAAGAGCATAACAGAAATGAGGCAGAGAAGATTTTATCTAAAACTGATATGATTGATAGTATCAAGTCTGAGAGGATAGGCAACCACACTGAAGATGACAAGACTCTACGATATACATTCTGGTTAGATAACTGCCGATTTTTGAAGCTCTATACTATATACAAAGTTGTGTTTTTATTAATACTGTTATGTACTGATATATTCAATTATACTATGTCTGATGATATAGCCAATTCTATTGGAGATAACAAGAGTCAACACAGGAACCATGGTAGAACAATTTGTACAATGTTCTTATGTATTTTTTTCGTTTCATGTGTTTATAGAAATTTGCTTTGTTTTGTTTCTACCTCTAACATAGAAAGGATAGAAATACATGTTAAGACTCATGCATGTGTAGAATCTATAAACAGTTTATGAGAACTGATCTTATGACACATGATGAAATGAACAGATACTCTAAAGAAAAAGAGACACTAAAATACTCAGTACTGATCCTGGAGTGTCATAATGTAAAACCCAGCAATAGTATTATTCTTTGTTCAGAATGATATTAGCCTGCTTGGGTTTATTCAACCTCAACATAATTGAAGATATGGATAATTGCATGTATGTTTAAGTGTGTAGGATTGATAACCATATTTCTAAGTTTTTGTTGGATAGCTGAACAGAACTGGTTGCAATCTCACTGTTTGAATCCCTACTTTGTAAGCTCCACTTTAGTATATAAAGTTAGTAGAACAAAATATAAATATAAAGAATATAAAGTTAGTAGAATAACTATTTGTGAGAAGACAATCTGTAATGAACTAGTGACTTCTTACTGTTTATTTTTTTTCTTTGAAATTATGTATTATTTCTAACTGTTTTCTGTTTTGTTTAGTCTTTCTTTAAATTAAATTTTGAGAAAAAAAAAAGACACTACAGTACCCAGTGCTGATCACGGAGTGTCATGATGTGAAATCCAGCAATACTATTATTCTTTGTTCAGAATGATTTTAACCTGCTTTAGTTTGTTTAATCTAAACATAAATGAAGATATGGATAACTGCATGTATGTTTAAATGTATAGGATTGACAACCATGTTACTAAGTTTTTGTTGGACAGTTGAACAGAACTGTTTTCAGTCTCACTGTTTGAATTCCCACTTTACAAGTTCCATTTTTGTATCTTGAACAACTATTTGTAAAACAACAATATGTAAACAGGAACTAGTGATTTCTTACTGTTTATTTTTTTCTCTTAATGTATGTATTATTTCTACCTATTTTCTGTTTTGTTTAATCTTTCTTTAAATAAAAGTAAAAAATAATAATAAATCCACCATGTTAACACAAGTAATGTATTTTATGAAAACCATAATTTTACAAACCAACAATGTTGAGCAGGACGAGAAGATGGTCATTCATTTTCTGCAAGTCCCTAACGGTTGGCTGAATAAAATCTGGTTCAGTTCCCAAAATGACTTTCATCTTCCTCCGTCTGTCACGGTGTGCTGTGTTGGTTTACACAGTAAGAAATCCCACCGCACATAAATACGAAGTTGGGAGAGATTATTTCAATAACCTTTTCAGATAATTTTGGCCTTTTTAAAAATAATATTCTACCTCAACGCGACATGTGATTTCCTATTAAAAGTCGCATGTAGAATCTGAAACCATAGCAAAGATGTTTTTGTGCTGTTAGATTGCATTGTTTGCACTTTGAGTGGATCTCTTACACATTCACGGTTTTTAAATCATTTCAAGGTAACTGCTTCACTGAGATTTGCAGAGCTCTCAAATGATGATGCACTTTATCACACGATATGAGAGCCAGCCTTATCCAGGATCAAGAAAATCACCAACAACAAATGCTGGAGAGGCTGTGGGGAAACAGGAACTCTTCTGCACTGTTGGTGGGAGTGCAGACTGGTGCACCCACTGTGGAGGTCAGTCTGGAGAGTCCTCAAAAATCTGGTATTGGAAGTTCCATTTGACCCAACTATTCCACTTCTGGGCATATTCCCAGAAGTACTGAAAACATCATGTCACAGTGATATATGCACACCCATGTTTATAGTAGCACAATTTGTAATAGCCAGATCTTGGAAACAACCTAAATGTCCATCAACTACAGGATGGATAAAAAAGATGTGGTATTTTTATACAATGGAGTACTAGTCAGCTATAAAGAATGATCATATTGAGATATTTATAAATAAATGGATGTAACTTGAGACCATACTCATAAGTGAAATAAATCAAACTCACATGTATAAATACCATGTACTCTCCCTAGTGTAAGAAATGGTAAGAGTACATAAGATTTTATGGTAATCATGGTTACCCATTACATTGCTTTGAAGTCTTATAATGTTTTCATTCATTAGTTGGAATGGTTTTATTCTGTTTTGTTTGATTTTATTATATATGATGGTATAAACAGCTATTTTGAAGAAAACAAGACATTATGACAGCCATTGATGATTTAATATCATCTTGCTTTGAAGTCCTACCATGCTTTTGTTCTTCTATTTCTCTTGGTTCTATCATGTTGTGTCTTATTGGATTTTAATATGTGTGATGGTATAAACAATTTTTTATGGAAAATGAGATATTATAGTAGCCATTGTTCATTTTCTGTTATTTGGTTTTGAATGTCTTGTAATACTTTCAGTCTCTTGGTTTTATACTATTTTGTTATGTTTGATATTATTGTGTGTGAAGGTATGCTCAACTACTTCAAAGAAGAGAGACATCATGGTAGCTACTGTTAATATCCAGTTGTCTTGTTGTGAAGTGCTGTGTTACTTACATTGTTCTGTTCTGATTTGCTTTGTTCAGTCCTCTTGTGTTTTATTCTCTTTAAAATAAAAAAATTATAAAGATGGGCTTTCAATCATTCTTTAAAAATAAATGCTTATTGGAAAAAAGCAGTTGATTTTAAGCTCAACCACTTGACCAACTCTGGGTTCCTACAGAGACAGAAACCATCCTCCAGAGCCCGCCAGAGCACCCCTGCAGTCTTCTGGTCATATCACCTCAACCTTGAAAGGACACGTGATCAAGGGCTGAGATTTGTGTAATCAAGAGCATTCACCATGAAACTATATTCTTTGTTTTGTTTTTAAGTGCCTGACAATAAAAAAGATTTTGGCCACCGCTACCGCGGGTTGTAAGGTCTTCACTCACATGGGCCAGTGCACCTTTGGTTCTGACTGTTATGTTTGATACACTGTGTCACCCTGAGCAGTTTAGAAACTTAACTAAGATATGCAGCAGGGAGCCAGGGTCCTTACTTTGTAAATAGTCTTTGAAGTGTTGCCCCTGTGCCATGCTTGGAGCCTGCTGATGATGGGCTGAAACCTCCACAAACAGTGAGCTAAAGAAATCTTTCCTTCCTTCAGTCCCAGCAGTGAGAGATAAGGAACCAAGACACGGAAACACCACGCACTTCACTGGGTGACTCAGAATGCGTTTACCTGATTCTGCACAGCCTCAGTTTCCCCATTTGTGTGCTGATGATAAAGTACTGCCCCACTCATAGATTATGTGGAGGAAAGGTTACATACCACGCACAACGCATCGACACAGCGTCTGCCCGCTGTGTGTCAGACGCTGTTGGATTCACACTAGAGAATCCACGAGTGGAGTCCAACCACTGCGACACTGGAGCAGCTGGCTGTCACTTATATTCTTACTTTTGTGATAGTGTCACTTTTTTATCACTTGGAAAGACATCCAATCACATAGCAATCTCCTAGCTATGGGGCAGGCGCTGGCTTCTCAGGAAGATAAACAGAATTTCCTTTTATCCCTGCAGCAGAGAGGACCAGAAGGGGCTCAGGACCCAGGCCCACACTGAGTTCCCCCCGTGCATGGAAGTGATGGAGATCTATGTGACCCCAATTGTGCTCAAGGTCGAGCTGCGTGTTAGGAAACCTGTCCGAAGCCCTTCTGAGGTTCTTATACCTCTACACGCATCAATGTTTTTATTCTCAGTAGCGCACAGCAACTCGAAAGCAAAGAGCTACACTGGTCGCTTTTGGCTGATGAGATTACAGCTGATTTGGCTTTCTTCGTAACACATGTGTTTTACGTTTTCCTAGGATCAGCATTGTCTGTTTACAGCTGAGAAGTTATTTTACATTTTTTTAAAGGAAAGCACCATGTGCTTGATTTAATTGTATCTTTATTGCAATCTCACAACAAGAGCTAAAATTTGGAAAGAAGAGAGCATTCACCTTGGCAAAGGGAGAAGACAGGCTTTGTTGTGGTCTCAGCCACATTTTAGGGAAGGGCCGCCTATTTCCAAGCCATCACTTGCGTGCAGGGCTTGGGTAAAGGGTGGGTAAGCCAGGGCTGGAGCTGTGTCCACGCACTCTATGTCTGCCTAGCAAAGAGCGCTCAGCTCGGTCATGGAGCAGCCGGTGGTGCAGCACAGAGTTCGCAGATCTCTTCTCAACATCACTGAACGCTTCTCTGCCCGCCGGAGCGCCTGCACAGGCATCCGTCCCTCCCGAACAAGCTCCTCTCCTGAGAAATCCACCTCGGCAAGGCTGCGGGCTGGGTTTTCCTCCGAAGCCTCATGTCTGTCTGGAGGCAGGAAGGAGTTTCTTTTCTCAGCTGCAAGAAAGAGAAAAACAAAATAACTGCACCACTTCGAGGCAGGGATGGCAGCAGCCACCTTCTGCTCTCAGAGATGTGAATTGGATTTCTGAGGCTGCAGCAGGAGAATGATGAGTCCTGCCCCAGCGGGGCAACTTAGCAAGACCCTGTCTCCAAAATACAGCAGTGGGGGTGGAGATGTAGCTCCAGTGAAGGCCCTGGGTTAAAGAGAAACAGAAACTTGGGAAAGGCTTACTTTATAGTGCGCTAGGACTTCAGAGCCATTACTAGTACAACACACACGGATCCATTCTACTGCTCCTTAGGGTTCAGGCTTATTCTGCATGGGTTTTTCTCCCTCGTGCATCTTGATACTATTTTTCCAGAGATTGATCTACATCTGGGTAAGTTACGCTCACTCTCTTATGGTGGAAATCATTACTGTCTCTGTTAACATCTAATCCTAGGTTCCTCAAGCAGGTTCACCTGTCAACACATTAGACTGAAAAAACGAGCTCGCGGGCCCCTGTTCAAGTTATTCTGTTCCCAAGTCCATTCCAAGCTGCACTGCAGCCCTAACAGCCCTGGCCATCTATATAGTTGTAAGGATCTATAGTCTTTACAGACACATCTCCTGTGTTATATAATCAGATTTTTCAAATTCCTGATTATAAATTTAGCAAATGCAAACATTTGTTAAACTGGAATCTTCATAAAGGCAGCTACAGAAAGACAAGTCTGCTTGCCGTGTTCACACGTGAAACCTCAGAAGCTGGCTTCACAGGACAGAGGAGCCCTGTTGCCACTTGCAGCTGGGGCGGGCTCGGAGGTGGGCAGTGTTGGCCAAAGAACATAGTTTCCTGCTGATAAGATGAATAGGGGTGTTAAGAGTTGTCACAAAGCTAAGGGTATCGGGGTGGTACACACTCAATGTAACCATCCCATGATGTACAGGGCATTTAACACACAACTGCATATGATAATATACACAATTTGACCTATGAAAAAAATAATAATACATAGACTCTTACACTCAGTATTGGATTACAAGAAAGAATTCCAGTCAAATGTCTGAGTTACTTGAATTCAAAAGCTAGAGCCTCGCATTGAAGACAGCCCCACATGACTGCTGAAACACACTGGGCTCTTTCCTGTCACGGAAACTGCGGTCAGACAAACCCCCCCGCAGAAGGCCTACTGGCTGCCCCCACCCGCTCACAACTCCCCAGATGGGACAGTGTCTTCGGGGTCTCAGCCCCATACCACCACCCCTGAATGCAAGCAGCCCTCCTTTCACCCGAGTCTCAGCTCAGACTAAGCGGAGTGTTTGGAGTGGGACCAGACAGCCCTGGTTAGCGTCCAGCCACACTGCTGATCCGCGGGGTGGTCAGTTTCTCCTCAGTATGGTGATAAGCAGTGATAGCATCACTGATTTCAACAAATCCTTATCAGAAATCTGCTCATGAAACCTCCTGGATCTTAGTAAATGATCAACAGAAGTTAGATTCCTTCTCCCGCCCTCACCTGATGCCTGCTTCTTGTCCACACCAAGAAGGTGCTCCCCTCCTCACCACCCCATCCTGCCTCTCCCTGCCACTCTCTACCACGGCGCCTGCTGCAGACCTGAGCTCCCGCACCTGGCCTTCCAAGTGATTCCCCACAGAAGGACTAGAGAACACTATGCTCACCTCGCTCCAAAGCCAATTTCTGCTTATTTTGATAATGTACCTCCCTAAATTCATAGAGCAGTGGCTCCTCTTCAAGAAATAGATATTAAATAACCATTTTAAAGTAGTTTATAAAAAAGAAAAAAGGGCTGGGGATTTAGCTCAGCAGCACAAGAGTCTGCTTGGCAAGCACAAGGCCAGGAGTTCAATCCCTGGTAACAAAAAAATTGCCAGATGTGGTGGTACATACCTGTAATCCCAACACTGGGGAGGTTGAGGCAGGAGGATCACAGCCAGACTGGGCTACATAAATAAGTTCAAGGCCAGCCTGAATTGCAAAGTGAGACCCTGCCGTTCCTCAAGAAAGGAAAGGGACTCCTAAAAGGGGGGATGAGGGCACTGACAAGCAGAGTTACCTTGCAGAGCTGGCGGAATCCCCTCGGCCTGCCTCCTCCAGCGGGAGGTGGCACAGATGTAGACCACTGTCCTCACGTACTCTAGCCCGCACAGCTTCACCGTGTCCTTGCTCCTCGCCTCGGGGATGGCGAACAGGACACAGAGCATGACCAGAGCCAGCTTGGAGCCCTTCATTCTGTCCAGGCCCAGCGGGAATCCCCGATGTGGTGCACGGCCCAATGTGTCCTGAGGCCACCCTCACCCTCCTGACCCATTTATACCGACTTTCTGATGGTTTATTGGCCACACGGCATCGTAACGGTGTTTACTGAGCACGTAGGCTGCGCAGGGAGGCTCTGATAATGAGCTTTTATGGCCATGGCCAGTGATGCTGACCCCGTTTCTGCTGTCAGCTGGACCCGCATGTCTCAGGACCTGAATAACCGCATCTCAGACTGAGAAACCTCACCTAAGGTTCTCCCAGTACCAAGCACAGCATCTGTGCCACGGCTTTGGGAAATCACACTCAATAATGCAGGTTGTCATGTCCTGGGTTGTCATGCCATGACTCCTGGTGTGGCAGACCTAGGATTCTAAGCAAGCTATTCAAGTGTGTGCATTAGTCAGGGGCTAATTGGAGAAAACAGGCAGAACATGAGATGTGTGAGAAATGACATGATGGGCTTATGATGGTCAGCCCCAGAGAGGACGAAGGAGTGGGCAGAGGGCATGTGCAGGCCAGAGGCAAAAGGACCCTGTCCAAGCCTGGAGCTCAATGCAGTGTCCCGTGCAAGTCCCCACCAGCAGGCTGATGGCTCTGCGACAGAAGGCCGAAAGGTCTACTGAAGGGTCGAGGAGTCTACCCCGGAAAGCTGAAGGTCTACACTGGAAGTCAGGAGACGACGTCCAAGCCGAAGGCAAAGACTGGAGCTGCTCCGAAGAACAGACCTCATTCGCCCTCCCTCCTTCCCTTTCATACCATCCACGGCATGAGCCACCCTAGGGAGCAGAGCTTCTGAATGTCTGAGTTGATGAGATTAATCAGCTCCCACAGTGTGCATCCCTATAAAATTTGCTGATGATGGGAGCTTCCTCTATGGGCTAATGGGCTTGACACGATATTGGCTTTCTCTCTCTCAGAACAGACAGGGAAAGATAGAGAAAGCTTCTCTTCATGACTCAGGGGAATTTCTCTAACTAAAATCACCCTTTCTATCCTGAAACTATGACAAAGATTCCCTTTCAGGGCATGCGTTCCTAGTAGGAAGCCAAACCCATAATCCCAAATAATGATTTTTTTTTTTTTTTGCTTAAATATCTCTGTGAACCCATTTTTGCAAAACTCTTACCTAAACTAAGCAAGTTGCATTTAGAATCTTAAAGTACGGTTGATCTGCTTTTTAGCAAGCTGAATAACAATTCTACAAAGTTTGTGGAATGGGTATTGAAAGTACAGTCATATGAACAATATTTTGCATCCTTTTCTGGGTTCCACTTTCTTACCACCCATTTTAGCAGTTTCTTAAATGCTCAATTACTAAGAATCAAAATGAACAATTAACATGCAACTCAACAACAAAATAAAAGCAAAATCAATATAAATACAACAATAAGAGAGTAGGCCAGCACTGTTCAAACAGGACATACGAAGGCCAAATGAAAAGGTGGTGGCCATCACTAATCACTAAGAGATTGCAAATCAAATACGAGATGAAACATCACCTCTCCCAGAAGCAGGTGTTGGCGTGGTGGTGGAGTAAAAGGAGCTCTTTTTTTTTTTTTTTTTTTTTTTGGTCTTTTTCATTTTTATCCTTACCAGGGATCGAACTCACGACCGCCTGCTTACAAGGCAGGTGCTTATGCCGCTGAGCTAAATCCCCAGCCCCAAGGAGCTCTTGGTGGGAAAATAAACTGGTACAGCCATTATAGAAAGTAGCACCCACATTCCTCCCAAAATTAACAATAAAATTATCTCATAATTCAGGAGTTCCACGCTTGCCTATATATTGAAAAGAGATGAAATCAGACATTAAAGACATTTCTGCATACCTATGTTTCAGCAATGTGACTCACAGTAACTAAATATGGACTCGACCTCCGTGACCACTGGCGAATGGATGGAGAAAGAGTATGTGGTGTGTGTGCGTGTCTGCATGCACAGATGTGTGTGTGTGTCTGTATGCACAGTGTGCGTGTCTGTATGCACGGATGTGTGTGTGTGTCTGTATGCACAGATGTGTGTGTGTGTCTGTATGCACAGGTGTGTGTGCGTGTCTGTATGCACAGGTGTATGTGTGCATGTCTGTATGCATGGATGTGTGTGTGCATGTCTGTATGCACGGATGTGTGTGTGTTTGTCTGTATGCACAGATGTGTGTTTGTATGCATGGGTGTATGTGTGAGTGTCTGCACAGGTGTGTGTGCATGTCTGTATGCACAGATGTGTGTGTGTGTGATGTTTTAAAATACAACACAGAAAACAAAAATCTACACTCCAGGCTTTACATGGGGGTAAAATATGGACAGGACAGCTACTTTCTTTTCATGTTTTCACTGTTGCCATTTTGTTGTCATCAAAGTATGCGTGGTAATTTGAAACCGCGGGGAGTGATGTTATTACCAGTGAGCTCCCCTAAGGCCCTCTGGCGTCCCCGGCCTAGGCTCTTCCTGCAGACAGTGCACAGCGTGCAGTAGGCGACTCACTCAGAGTCAACTATGATGTGAGCGATTGTTCACAAGTTGTCCCGAAAGCCACACCAACATCCTGTCAGTATTTTAAAAGCAATGCTCGTTTTTATAGGACTCAGAACAACGTTTTATCCAATCCTGCTTAGTGGCCAGGTCTCGTTTTCTACTTAACCCAGGAGCTGGTTTCGTATAAACGGTCAGCTTTTTATTTTATTGCCAAGTGAGATCATCAGCCCAAGCAGTGACAGCTAATAGCCTCGTAAATGTTCTATGGGCTTGGGGGAAGATTTGAACATGGCACGAAATCCTGAACAAACAAGACCCGGGACTAAATATGTGTAGCTTGCGTATCATAGCCAAGTGCCAATAGCAGGGAGGCCTCCGAAGACCTGGCTGGGGGCTGGGGGCCGGGCCGAGGACACTTAGAATCGGAGCTGCCATGCTGGAGCCCTCTTGTGCACTACTGGAGATGCACGGCTCCCCCAGTGGCCCACAGGGGCATGAGTCTCACAAAGAGCAGCAATATGCACCGAAGGAGAGTGGTCACAGGTCCACTTTTAGTTTCCTCTTCATGGAGGGGGGACTCTTCATTGCTATAGAACAAAGACAGCTCTGAGTATGTCGTTCAGTTTCTCAGGACGATTTTATGTCCTCTGTATTTTCCACAGCTTAAAATGGTTTATTCTTTCCATGTTAGAAACCTGGCATGGTGATGCCAACTTGGAAGTACAAGAGGCTCAGGGAAGAGGGTCCCGAGTTCAAGGCCAGGTTGGGGAACTAAATGAGATGCGAGATGGGGGTGGGGGAGAGAAAAAGAAGAGGAGGAGGACGAGGGAGGAAGAAAAGGAGGAAGGAAAAAGAGAAGGGAGGACAGAAGGGAGAGGAGGGAAGGAGAGGTAGCTCAGAGTTCCCTGGGTTCAATTCCCAGTGCCTCAATTTTTTAAAAAGATTTTTTTTTTTTATTTTATGGGGAAAATTTCATAACAAAATAATAGAAAAATAACCATAGTTCATACATTGCATGCTGTTATGTTTAAAGTAGTTATTCAGAGAGAAGATATGGGCATAAAAAGTTCTCTAATCGATATTAGCACAAATTTTCCTTTTTAAAGAACACTAACAGTATGACTGATTCTCACTTTTCCCTTTTCCACCCCTTCCATTCCCCTTTTCCCTAACCTAGTTCCTTTTTCCTCTTGAACAGTTTCTTCCCGTTTCACAACATCAATTTTAGAATGTGCTGTGGTGGTAGACGTGGGTCTAGTTTCAGTCTTCAGCATGTGAAAAGCCAATCTTTCCAGCACATTTTAGAATTTATTTACTCTTTCAGTTTCTTACACCAGGAAAACAATACAATATTTATACATGCGAATCTGATTTATCTCACTTATGAGTATGAAAGTTACATCCATTTACATAGAAAGTCTCGAGGTTATTGTTCTTTATGGCTGAATAATACTTCTATAAAAATATCACATCTTTTGATCCATTCCTCAGTTGATAGGCATTTGGGTTGTTTCCAAGATTTAGCTATTACAAATTGTGCTACTATAAACATAGGAGCATGTATATCCCTGTAGTATGATGTTTTAATTCTTATGGGAAGTTAACCAGAAGGTGAATAGCTGAGTTGAATGAGACCTTTAACCCTAGTTTGTTGAGAAATCTCCACACTGATTTCCACAGCAGTTGCACCAGTCTGCACTCCCACCAACTGTGAAGAAGGGTCCTTTTTCTCTGCAGCTCCTCCAGCATGTGTTGTTGCTTGATTCCTTCATGATAGCCATTCTTTCTGGAGATGGAATCTTAATGTTGTTTTAATTTGCATTTGTTAGAATACAAGCGATGTTTAGCATTTTTTCATATATTTATTTGCCACTTGCATTTCTTCCTCTGAGAAGTGTACATTCATCTCAGTTGCCCCTTTATTTACTGGGTCTTTGATTTAGGGGGTCTGATTGTTTTCAATTCTTTACATGTTCTAGACTAAAATTCTTTACCACTCTGATGATTTATTTTGATGTGAAAAAGCTTTTTGATAAGATGAGATCCCAGTTGTTGATTCCTTGAAGTACTTCCTGTGAAGTCTAGGTTTTCTTCATGAATTCTCTGCCTACACCTAGGTCTTTAAGATTTCTACCTACTATATTTTCCAGTACACTTAGTGTTTCTATTTTAATATTTAGGTCTTTGATCCATTTTGACTTTAGTTTAGTGTTTGGTGGTAGACATGGGTCTAGTTTCAGTCTTCAACATGTGAAAAACCAGTCTTTACAGCACCACTAATTAAACAGGCTATCTTCCTTCCAGTGAACATGTTTGGTCCCTTTGTCAAACATACAGTGGCTGAGTGTGTTTATAGTTGTGTCTACATCTTCTAATCTGTTCCGCTGATACTCAGGTCTGTTTGCCAGTACCATGCTGATTTTATTATAGCAGCTTTGTAATATCATTTCAAGTCAGGGATTGTGATGCCTCTTGCCTTGCCTTTGTTGCCTAGAATTGCTTTTGCTATTCTAGGTCTCTTCTGTTTCCAAATTAATTTTAGGAATGTTTTCTCTACTTCTGTGAGGTATGCTAATGGTATTTTGATCATAAATTATACTAAATCTGTATAACAACTTTGAAAGTATAGCCATTTTCACTATGTTGGTCCTTCCTACTCATGAGCAAGGGATATCTTTCCATTTTCTGATATCCTCTTCAATCTCTGTTTTCAGAGTAGTGTAATTTTCAATATCTAAATCTTTTACTTCCTTTGTTAGATTGATTCCTGCATATTTCCTTTAGTTGGATGCTATTGTAAAGGTATGATTTCCCTAATTGTGCTCTCAGTGAACTTGTCTACAGGAATGCTATTGATTTTTGAATATTGACTTTGTAACCAGCTACACAACTGTAAGAAAAGATATTAAATACTGGGACAAACCGAAAACCAGATTTTCCCCTCTAATTTGAGAATTCAGTCGCTCCACAAGTGCCTGCTACACTTCTGTCTTGGGGAGGTATTGTTCCAGACAGCAGAGACACAATGCTCTTAGCAAAACACTTGGTCTCTACCCTCAAGGAGCTTACAGTACAGGTAGAAGGCAGGCACTCAGCAAGTGAACACACAAATAAACAGGTAGCATAGCAGCCGTAAATCTCGTATTGGAGACCCAGCTACCCAAGAAAGGTGGCTGCATCTTCTACAGCTCAGCGTAATTTTTCATTCAAGTTCCACCGCCCTGGCAGGAACAAGCCACATGCACAGCAGGCTGAGGCCCCTCCAGCTTGCTTCTGACCTCCCTCCGCCTCCTTGGACCACACAGCACATCTGACTCAATTCTCCAGGCAGGGCCTTCTCGGCCTGAGAGCTGCTGCTTCTCTGGTGCTTGACTTCCTGGATTCGAGCAGGTTCTGTTGCTCTCTGCACACACTCATGGTCTGCAGTGTTTTATCAAAGCGGACTGTAGTCCCCCCTCAGGCAGCCCCCTGCCTAGATGATGCTTTGAGAAGCAGGGCCTGGGTCTCCACTGTCCTCTGCAAGCACAGGACTCCCGGTCCTGAGTCTTCCACCCCTACCATATCCGAGGACAGCATGTAATTTTTTCTGCTTCAATGTGTTCTGAATCCAGACAGTTCTCCTAAGTTCTATGGTTTTATAGAATACAATGACTGTCGTTGATACACTGTGAGTTCATGTTTCCTTAAACAGCGTAGTCCTAGCAACCTGAGGGAGAAAGCCAATGAAGAATTGGGACCGAAAAATACATCTCTAAGGCTGAGGCTGTAGCCCAATGATAAAACACTTCCTGTCAGGTGTGAGGGCCTGAATTCAAGTCTGAGCACTGAAAAGTAATCTAAATATTGCCCCTCAGCAATCCTTTTATTTTTTTGTCTTTTTGAGATAGGATCTCACTATGTGGTTCAGGCTGGCCTTGGGCTCACTTTGTAGCCCAGGCTGGTCTCAAACTTGCAATGATCCTCCTGCCTCGGCCTCCCAAGTGCTGAGACTACCAGAGTACACACCACACCCAATTCATCAACAATCCTTTCTGAAATACTGCTATAAGGGAAACTCATGGTGGCTTGAAAAGATTTGACAAGAGGACCAAGTGTAGTGGGGAGGGACTTGGGAAGAATTGTCCTGCTCTAAACATGAGTGTGTGTGCATCCCTGTAATAGGACGTCTTCAATTCTTTCCAGAAGATGCTGAGAAGGGGAAAAGCAGGCCGATGGGATTTCTATTCTCAGTTTTTTCAGGTATCTCCACATTGATTTCCATAGCAGTTGGACCAGTTTACATGTCCCTAACAGTGTCTTTAGTGGCACAATTCACAATAGCTAAATTAAGTGGCCTATGTGTCCATCGGCAGAGGAATGAATGAACAAAATGTATTCACGCCCTGAGGAGAGCTATGCTGCTGTCAAGATTCGGTCACCTGCAGGAAAAAGGGTGCCTCAAGATCTCATGTTACATGAAGCATACCAGACACACAAGCCTAACACCGCAGGGTTTCTCTAAAGTGAGAAACCCGACGAATGCATAAATAAAGGACAAGATAAAAGGGAAGCAATAGGAAATAGGGAGGTGTAAGTTTTGCAAATGGGAAGATAAGAATTAAAGACATACAAACTAAAATGTGTGATGTACACACGCTAAGCCTCCACAAGGAATGTACCCATTGGGCACTGCAAACACCAACTAAAAACAATGAAACTTTAAAAAAAAAATAAAGAAGGAAAGCACTGTCCTAAAAAGGTGACATGTGAATAAGTCTGGAAAGATGAAATAGAGTCGGCAGTGAGGAGCAGAAAGTTCCTAGCGAAAGCTCTAAGGTCAAGTATAGTGAGAATAGAGAGAAAAATCCAGTTTAGGAACCTTATCCTTAGGTACAGAAAACTGCACAGTACACATTAAACGTACTACGCAACAGCAGGAAACGAGCAGTTGTTCAGATTGAGCCGAGCATGACCAAGCAGCTCCTAAAGGGTCCTTGGTGCTGTTACACTATCTCCACAAGCCTTAACTACACATCTGGAAGGCAAGTGTTATAATAACGTTACAACTAGTAAAAGTTATCACTGAGACAGTGGCTGTGAAAGTGTTTTACAGGCTGGAAAGAACTGTAATGTGCATGGTTACTAATACATCAATAGGTAAATGAATCTGCTAAGTGCCCACAGTGAAACTACATTTTCTTTCAAGAGACTCAGGTAAAATGCCACTGGAAGGGGGAAAAAACATTGCAACCTTTGGTAACTCTGTGTCCTAAAACTAGTTTTTCTTAAAAGTTTAAAATCACAATTTCCCTGGTCTTTACCTATCCTTATTTTTTCTATCCTGTCTCATTCCTCTGGTCCCTGCCCCCAGACTTTGACCCCTTATTATGAAGGACATGGGGGTCCCAGGATCTGTCTTCCTATGGCTGCCTCAGGCACATGGGGTGCTGGCGCTGCTGCCTAGCAGGGCGCTGAAGAACTGGTCCTAAATGCTGTAAAGGAGATGCAAGATACGGTTCAAGATAAGGTTTCCATAAGGCTGAAAGAACCTCCTTCTTAGGTAATCGCTTCGCTCTTGAGAACCAGGACATTAGCAAATTACCGAATCCTAAGGCGGCATGTGCCGTTGTACTGATTCGGGGATATGGGTCTTGTAATGTCAGTGCTGTAATGTAGACTTGCCGGGAATGTATATATAAAATTTCATGTGAGGACCGCACAGGTAAGCCTCAGCTTGACTGGGTGCTGACAAGTCCAGAAGACGCAAATTTTATAGGCATGTGAAACAGGCAAGGGCCAGAAGTTAAAAACAGAATGATGGGGAGCAGCAGTTCCCTGAAGGGTAGGAGGCAGATAAACTCAGCAGCAGCCAGGTCTGCCTTCCATCTTTAGTATTAGCTTCTCTTTGTTCTGAGATATTTTAAAGCACGCAGACAGGAGTCTGTTTTATCAATAATAGGTCTGATGTCTTTCCACTTTAAATATAAGGATAATGAGCAAGGAATAAACTAAATAATGACCGGACCACTAAATTCTTATCACAGGGCTCAGGACTTGCAGGCGGCCTCTATTTTGCAGACCTGGTGACTTTCGGGAGTGGTCGAGTCCTGATAATATAAATGCATAAAATCCAGAGTGCATAACAGGAAGTTAGTTTATACCGCAAAAGTAACAATTCTTAGAAGCTTAAAGTATTATCATTTTTATCTTATAGGCAGGCCTATTCAAGAAGCCCAGTCTTTATCAGAGGACTGTGTGAAAGCATGGTGAATAATAGCACCGCGCACAGTAAGATAGGCCGAAGGGCATTTTTTTTAGAACAGCTAATGGGAACCTAGAGCCCGCTGCAGCCGGAGACCCAGAGAGACAGCGGATGTGTCTGGAGCCCCTGTTTATATCAAGTCTAGTTTTGTTTTTAGATTACTATTAATTATTGAACATTTGGTGGTTGTTGCTGGTGTTTAAGACTAAGTCAAAAGAAGATCTTTAATCAGCAGTAAAACTGTGTTTCCCTGTTAAGGGTAGGTGAGGTTCCTCAAGGATTTCTTTTGGGGTTGCATGAGGAGACTTCCACTCATTTAGTTTTTACCTTGCTTTACCAGGTATGTCATCTGCCAGGACAGGTCACCATCTCCCCCAGCCATATGGATTCTTCTAAAAGCATGAGGATGCTTTCCCCAGGGCCCTTCCTCACTGCAGAATAAATATTCTTTGGCACCTGCTCTCTGTGATCAGCGATCTTCTCCACCAGCATTTCAGGGTCTTTCGGAGAGGCACATTGGTCCCAGAGTCCTGGCACACCAGAGGCAAAGGGCCAAAATACTGTGCGTCCTCCGAGCCCTTTTGGCTTTTCTATTTTGGAGCTGTGAGTCTTGAACACCCAATGTTCAGTTCTATCAGCCTTGAAGGGGCAGTAGCGAGTCTTAATTTAATACTGTCATTTTCTTTTGGTGTGGAGGATATATAGGGAATGAGGTAAGACAGTTACCCCTTTTATTTAATAGGCTTTTCTATTTTAGTTATTTATTTTTGAGACAGGGTCTCATTATGTGCCCAGGCTGACTTCAAACTTGCAGCGAACTTACTGCCTGGGATCACAGGTGTGTGTTACGGTGCCAGGCCTTACAGGGGTTTTTATTAGGAATAGTATCGTGTCCATCTGTCTCGTAGGTGCTGGCCGATGGCCTGCCGCTTGGGTGTCTGTTAGAAGTCACCTTCTATGGCATGTTCATAGACAACAGTTACAGTTTTACAAGAAAAATGTAAAACAAAAACTAATAAGAGCAAAAGCACATTTAGTTATACACAGTATAGAACCAAGACTCACAGACACTAAGTGGAGCTTTGTTGAGAAAGCACCCCGTAGCGGGGACTCAGCAGAGAGCTTCCCATGGTTCTACTTCCCATGGTTCTACTGGAGACGTTCTACCAAAAAAACTGCGGGTGAAAAAGGCCTAGAACAACAGAGTTTCGGTGACTGACCAAGTAAGGCAGTTACTGCTTATCACACCGAGCACAGAGTTGGTAATTAGGACTGAGATTATCACACCAAGCCCGCGAGACTCTTCATCAGCTATGTGTAAACACGATGGTTGTGGGATAATTACAAATATATAAGCATGAACGTGGAAAAGCCTGTCGTCACAAATAACTTTACTGTGGAGAACAGCAGTAGGAGAAGATGTTTACCTGAAAGTGATATTTTGCAAGATTCATACACTGGCGGCACATAAATGTGTCTAACACACAAAGAAGTCTGCAATAGTTAGCATCGAAGGTACACATAGGAGATGTATATATACATATACATATATATAATGTTTTATTTTAAGACAAAATTTAGAATCCTTTAATGAGTCTATCTAGATAGATAACAACACAGACAGAAGTCAGAGAATAGCTTTATATGCCTGTCATGGTTTATGTCAGTGGCCCCCAGGCCTCATGCATTTGCATTGTGCATTTGTGATTGGTTCATTGTCTAGCTCTTGGATTGGGGATGTGAATGCTATACCAGCCTAGGACTGGAGCCAGTATACAATGTAATGGCAGGAAGAAGGTGTGTCTCACTCTTTTGCCTGTTTCCTCCTTGGTGTTTACAGCTGCCATAAACTGCGGCCCAGCCATGCCACCCTGTCTTGGAGCCAACTGCGTATGGACTGAAACCTCCAAAAACTGTAAGAAATAAACCTTTTCTTTCCCAGCTTTGGGCTTCAGGTATTTTGTCTCAGCAATGAGTAAAAAGTAACTAATACAATGCCCTACAAGTTCAGCAAACAATACTGGTGACCACAAAAAGGCTTCTTGCCAAATATACCAGAGTGTTACATTTACACATAATAAAATGCTGCTTTGGGCAAAGCCAATATATGTAGATAAGGATGTAAAAGGCAGCACTGAATAGTCTCAGATATATGTAGCAGAGATGCTGAAAACTTTGGATCACTTTATATACTTAAGGTTCAGCGGCAATAAATGTATATTGTATTAAAGAGAACACTTAACTGTTATCTTTTTTTATTAATCTTGCTTGCTTTTAAGTATATAAACCTTGTTCCTTTGGCAAAGGTCAGGGGCACACAGTATATTTAATCCATAGATAGATACATAGATATAAAATCCATTCCCAGAGACTTATATAGCATAAAACATACTATAATAATCTGAAATGTTATTTATCTAAATAATAATTATTTATTTAGCCAAAACTACAAACTATTTCAAAGGCTTTATAACAAAATAACACTTAAATTAACTGCGTCTAAGCTCAGTTTTAAAAAAAAATCTTAAGAAATCTAATAGAAAATGTAAGAACCTTATTATGTAGATGGCTGATGAATTTTTTTATATTTTAAAGGGAATAAAACAAAACAATAAAACAATGAGAACAATATTGGCAAAAACAAGACAGTAGAAAATTCACAGTAGTTACTATATTGCATATTGTTATCCTCTAAGTAGACGCTCAGATTGCGGGCTTTAGGTCTGCAAAGTCAATCAAACAATACAGGCATTAAGTCCTTTCCTTACTCCAGTTGCTGTCAGCTCAGCCTGTGTTCCTGCAAATCAGCCAGCTGCTTTCTGGACTGGCAGGTAAGGATCTTCTCTCCCTGCCCAGGCACCAGCTGAGTCACAGGGAGTTTCCTGGTTCCCTCCTGGCTGGCTCAACCCCCACTGGCACACAGGAGGGTGCTGGAGACTTTCATTTTATATAAGTGTATTAAATTTTGAAACTTCTTGTACTCAGTTTAAGTAATGTAATAATTTTTAATAAGAATACTTTTGGGATGCATCACAGTGAGACCAGGGAGAAAACGGGAGTCGCCGCCCTCAGCTGAGTAAACTGGCATGAACTGGTGCAGACAGTGGCTTTTCAGCCATGGAAGCCAGTCCTGAGAAAAGCTGGGTTTCTGCGGGCTTACAGTTCAGTAGGCCCTTGTGTAATTAGCGCCAGGGCCTTTTGTTCAGATAGCTTAAAAGACAAATTCACTTAAGCTGGTTAGTAAAATAAAGGTAAGGATATCTTTAAAACTGCTAACATACAACATTACTTACCTTGTTAGAAATACTCAAGATAATATTTACCCTTACAATGCAATGTCCCTGTACAACAGCTTTGGGGATTTCTTTGCTAAAAAAAAAATCACAAAGTATTAAATATGTTTGTCTAATACCTTGCTTTCCATAAGTAACACAAAATTAGTTGTCAAGACAGGAAAAGTTTAAATACATATATTATAAATATTTACAGTGTCTTATTATGTTTGATGCTATAGTGTATGAAGGTATACCCAAATATTTCAAGGAAAGAGACACTATGGTAGCTACTGTTATATTGTGTTGTCTTGTGGTGAAACACTATGTTGCTTAAATTGTTCTGTTCTGACCTGTTTTGTTATGTCCTCTTTTATTTTAATTTTTTTAAAATAAAAAAATAATAAATAAATAAAGCATTTACAGGAACGTATTTGAGCCATCCATGCTAAATGTAAATTTAAATGTTCTTGATAATAAGAATATAAGATATTGGGATTTTTTATTTTTAACTATAAATTATTAACATACAGAAAGGTATCCTATTTCTTCCTCAAGGTTACTAAGATTTAAAGTTCTAATATGGAATTCTATCTTTATAAGTTATAAACATATGTAAGTGTTTCCCTCAGGAGGCTCTGACGGGCTGAGACCAGGACCGCCTTCCGCGGAAAGCAGCCGCCTGAACCAGCTGGCTCCAGTTTGCCCCACGGAGGGCCACTCCTCTAGCTTTTCTTGTTGTGCTCCATCCCAAAAAATACCCTCTTAAAAACTCATTACACGTAATTAAGTTGGGTAATGAGAAGATTCAT
The DNA here is from genome assembly GCF_034190915.1 of Cavia porcellus. Taxonomy (NCBI): domain Eukaryota; kingdom Metazoa; phylum Chordata; class Mammalia; order Rodentia; family Caviidae; genus Cavia; species Cavia porcellus. The sequence goes on along the minus strand of NW_026947484.1, from coordinate 162,042,977 downwards.
TTCCAAAATTCAGAATTTGATACACAAAACCAAGATCTCATCAGCTGTCTAAGCAATAAAGTTCTTCCTTTAATGACCTAGCATGTTTGGTAACCCTTCAATATCTGTGTTTTTTTTTTATTTTTAAATAAACCCACACATCTATAAGCCAGTATTGTTTTAAATGGAAGGAAAAGACATAAAATGAACTCAGTGGGGCAGGGGCAGGCCCGCTGGGCAGTGACAATGAATGGGTGAGCTGAGCGGGCAGGCACACAAAACAGCAATGGCACAAAAACAATTTCACAAGTCAGAGTGCACTGCTGGGTGCACTGGCCATGTTGGGTTGTAGTAAGGTTTTGTTTTTTGAGTTTTAGGGTTATAACTACAAACAAATCAGAATTCTCCTATCGTTCAGTGTCATCACAGATCGTTTGTGATACGTTGGTTATGCTAACAACAGAATGTTAAGCCAGGAAGAGTCGGGAGGGAGAGAGCAGAGTCAGAGTGGCAGATGAGATGTCTATCCACTGCTCCCCTGTACCACACTGGTTTGAGACCTCATCATTTTACACTCTCATTTATGGCTAGAAAGTACAGAGAAAAACTAACTTTTCCTTTGGTTTTATTTTTAAAAAACAGTCCCAATTTTATAAAATACATCTTAAAGGTGATGTTTTAGACATAGATAACAAGTTATTCATAATCTTGTGAGCGGCACGCACTTTTTAAGGCCTCCCTTGTGTACTTTTGAAGAAGATTTTTTTAAAAAATGCACAAGACAGAATCCTTTCCAGTCTACTAAAATCCAGATTAAACAATGTCTCCATCCCACAGATGAGCTTGTGGGTCCATTTCCCAGGGCCCAGGGGCAGCTGTCACGGGCCCCTAAGGGACACGGCTGGCTGTTTTCTGGTGACCCTGTTCTCACAGGTAGAATCTGCTTCCCGCATTTCTGGACCTTCCAAAGTACACAGGGGTGTGCATCTTCACAGAGGGAAGACAGAAAGGTAGGAGAACAAAGTCATACACAGGGGCTGGTTTTACTCAAAGTCACCCTCAGGATATTTATGTCTGCAGACAAGCAACTTAGGGATAGATCTCAAGGGAAGGAAAGAAAAAAAAAAGAGAGGAAAGGAAAGGGAAGGGGAAGGAAGGAAGGGAAGGGAAGGGAAGAGAAGGGGGACCCAGTTTATGACCGTAGGTTACAGGAGTGAAAAAGGTTAGTGCGTGAGAGATTAAAGAGGGTTGCACACTGCAGTTTGGAGGATCCCCTTTGGTCTAAGGTGTTTAGGCAGGGATTAGACAAACCACGACATCAAAAGGCAAACACGGTTTTTTTTAAAAAAAGCATTCTGCTGTACTTACCGAAGTTGGTGACTCAGTTTACCTCCTGGCTGACTCACCAAAGGATGTCACCAGGTGGGGTCCAAGGAGATCGCCCAGAATCTGCTCACTTCCTCCACAGGGCAGGCTGGCTGCAGCTTTCCTGGCTGGAACCTGAAGAGGATTTTTTGGCAGAAAGAAGCAGGGCACTCAGGGCCCCCTAGAGAGGGTGCATTATAGTCTGGGGTGGGGGTTCCTTGTGGTCCTGTAGTGTCTTCCAGATGGGGGGCCCAAGGTGTGCACCCCTCCTGCGGCTGTCAGGCTGCCATCTGGGGCGAGGCAGCCAGCTGGGGAGCGGTTTTCCCTGCCCGGTGCATAGCAGCCTCTGGGTGTCCTAAGGCTCCTGGGGGTCCTGGGGGTTTCCTCGCTGGGAAAAGGCATCATCACCTTTTTGTGTCCTGAAGCTGCAGTTTTCGGTAAGTCTGATTTTAAGGTTCTGATTTCCCTTGTCTCTTTTCTACCTGATTTTATTTCTGTTATGCGACCTCTATCCTTTCACCCTACCTCTCAGGAGATGGCCCCGAGGTGGGGAGGGGACCAGCGGGTGGACAGGGCAGGGGCCCAGGGCGACCCGTGGTGAGGCCCAAGAGCCCACAGGAAGCCTCGCATGTGAATCCAGCCAGCAGCAGACTGCAAACCGCTTGCCAGCCCTGCCCACGAGGAGCCCAGAGGACTCATAGGAGGCCCCAGCTCGCTGCCCGCCCCTTCGCCCCAGGGATCCAACCTGAGAGGACCCAAACAGCCGCCACCCCAGCCGGGCACCTCAGGTGGGGGAGTTTCGGATTACTCCTGTCTTCCCACTTTTAAAAGTAACTGTTTTTTACTGTGTCAGTTGGATTTTTAGGTCTCACTCTTCACCTCTTACACATTTTCTTTTCCTCCTTTAAAATCTTGCTGCTTCTTTCTTCTTTCCTTTTCCCCAGCCCCTTTGGAAACCATTGGCTTTTTACTAATTTTCATCTTTTTCATTTCTTCTGTATTCTGCCCCCTTTACTTTCTATTGTCATTGCTAGTGTTTTTAAACACTACACACTGGTTTGCTTCTCTGGAGTTGCTCTCTCTCTCTCTCTTAACACTCACAGCAGTTCACTTGGAGCCAACGCTGACAAAAGCCCAAATGCCCACCCTCTGCAGAAGGGCACACAGTCATGCAGGCACGGCATCACCTGCAGTGACAAACACGCTCCCATTCGCAACACGGTAACAGGCAGATTCTGAGATTAAAGTAAATGGCATGCAGCACCTTGAGTGAGGAACTGAATTGCAGTAACTGAGACACTGATCTGTATGGCAGTACAGATCAGAGACTTAATTAGGGGCTGCAGGGCTTCCAAGGGAGCGTGAAAGTCAGTGCCTTGGCCTGGGAGCTGGGCAGCTGTTGTGTGACACGGGAGCGCTCACAGACCTGTCCACTTAGTATCTGTGATCACTGCGACTTCGTGGGGCCCCACAGCTCCGCTTGCTAAGGAGGCCCTCGCGTGACAGAGGAGGACACAGCCACCCCAACGGATGCGCAAATCTCAACACAGAGACAGAAGAAATACATACAGAAACAAGGCAGTGTGACTACTCTAAGGTCCCTGACTCCTCAGTGAATGAACCCGAAGATGCTGAGATGACTGAAACCCCAGGCAGGTGATATGAAAGACTGATTTTAAAAGTGATCAGTGACTCAAAAGAGCATGTAGGTAAACAGCTGAGGGAACTATGGAAGAGCAACTTAATAGGGAGAGAGAGAGTCTGGAAAAGAAACAAAGGCATCTAGGGAATTAAAAGTTCACTAGTTTAAAGATAAAACAACAACAATAAAAACTCCTCTGTTGAAATCCTCACCAGTAGATCAAGGGGAAGAAAAATATTAGGGCTTGAACACAAGCCTGAGAAATTACCACATTCAGAAAGTATTACAGAAAAAATTATGAACAAGACATACAAGACCTAGGGGACGTAATTAGGAGACCAAAAGTACAAATAATCAGTTTAGACAAAGGTGGTGAGGAGCAGACTAAAGGCACAGAAAACCTATCACATGGATGACAGCAGGTAATTTCCCGCATTTAGGGGAAAACGTGGACATCAGGGTAACATGATGGGTGTAGGGTCCCAGATAGACATGATGACAAGAGAATCTCCCCATGTCATACGATGAACTGCAAAAGTTCTTAACAAAATAAAAAGTTTTGAAGGAAGCACGACAGAAGTATCAAGTAAACTAAAATGACAATGCCGTCAGAATAACAGCAGACTTCCCAGCAGAAACAAAGGGCCAGCAGGGCATGGAGGGATGCATTTCATGCCCTGAAAGGAAATGACCACACACCTAGATTATTATAATAATTAAATTTAAAATTCAGCATAAAAAGTGAACTAAAAGGTTTCCAAGACAAGTATAAACTAAATCTTCACTACTACACCAGCACTATTGAAGGTACGTAAAGGAATTCCACATTGGAAGAGTAATCTCTCATCTCCAATAAACCAACAGACTCAAAATCTAAAAGACTGCTGCTATACACAGAGAATTCTCTGGGAAGTAGCAATTTCCTGAATGTTCTCAGTACTAGCAATAAAGATACCTACCGAAATTAATTTACAAGCCTCATAAATAAAAGAAAGAAAGAAAGCGAGATAGAGAAAAAGAAAATGAGAAGACATGGAAGCAACATGCAAACTCAGACTTCCAGTTTGCCAAGGGAAAACCACGGGGGCAATGAAGTGGGAAACTGTGAAGGCCTGAGGAGGCTGAAGTGATAGCAGCGGAGGTGACAAAGCAGATGAATGACGCTCTAGAAACAATCAACCTAAATAACTTCTCAGATAACTTCAGAGGGGCTGGTCACAATGAAGAGTGTGGTTAGTGACTCTTGAGATGATATGATAAAAAATAGAAGAGTTTAGTAAAATGATGGAAATCATGAATTCCCAATCGAGGAAAGAAGTGGAACCCATGAACTAGATTTAATCAGATATCCAAGAGATTAAAAATCCTATTGAAGTGAATGAGATTAAAAATTCTACAGAGTGGAATGAACCAATATGAGGACAGAATATCAGATCTAGAAGACAGGATTGCAGGTAGAAATCATGAAAAGGAAGATTTCTTTAAAATAGGAGATCACAAAGTATCAGTCCAATAGCTGCTGGATGATGCAAAGAACAGCTATAACTAAGGTGGGAAAAGGTCTCTATGATGGAAATTATAATGCACTACCGTGCAAAAGCTTATTAACTTGGTGTCATCCCCTCTGGCTATTTTTACTATTATTTCCTGAGCTGTGAAGTCTTATTGAGGGGGTTATTGCCCTTGTCTATATCCTTAAATGTTTCCTTAACACTTAAGGATACTGAACAAGAAATTGAAAGAAAGAAATTTAAAAAACACTACAAGATGGAAAGACCTCTCATATTTATATATTGGGAGAATTGGATTAATATTCTTAAAATAGATATACTACTAAAAGCAGTCTACAGATTTGAAAATCCCTACCAAAATACCAATGACCTCTTTCACAGAGCTAGAAAACACATCCCTAAAGTTCACAGGGAACCACAAAGACTTGGCTCACAAAAGCAGTCCTCACCCAAAAGACCCACACTTGTGACACTGCAATTCTTGCATTCAAGACATACTATGGTAGGTTTCGGATCTACATGGAGCTTGTGGAATTGTCCTAAGAATAGAAAAGAATAGAAGAGAGGTTTGGGAAATAAACCTAAGCAGCTACCACCATCTGATTCTCTGCAGGTACCTAACACATACAAGGAATGATTTCATATATGTATAGTAAATGCTTAAATTTTTAAAAATTCATTACAATAAAAGACACATCACCCTTAGTCACCCTCAAAACCCCACCCCCCGTGTTATGCCATCCTTCTTGCCCCTCTGAGGCAGTGCTGGAGGAGGTTTTATGTCTCTGGTTGTGTGGTTGTGGCTACTAAATTTAGTAAGTGTGTCTGAAAAGAGGGCAGATTATCTCAGGAGGACTAATACCAGTGTATCTTTTACTGAAATCGATTCTCAAAATTTAAATATTCTCTGAATAATCTGATCCTCTCGTGTGTTGGGAAAAGTCGGCTTTGTTAGCAAATGGCACAGAGAAAGCTCAGTAGTCATATGTAGGAAACGCAGCTAGATTCTCATCTCTCGCCAGATATAAAAATTAACTAAAAATGGATTAAAGACCTAAATCTAAATCTAAGGCCTAAAATTCTCTAAGGAAACACTTAGGGACATAGGCAAATATATAGGAAGGCAGTAACCCCCTCAATAAGACTTCCATAGCCCAGGAAATAATACTAAAAATAGCCAAGTGGGACGACACCAAGTTAATCATCTTCTGCACAGCAAAGGAATCATTAAAGGAGGAAGGATTTAGCCCACAGAGCGGGGGCAAGTGCTGGACACCCCTTCTTCCCACGGAGGATCAGTATCTAGGTCTCAAAAAATTTAACACCGAAAGCACATGTAATCCAAGGAATAAACGGTCAAAGTTAGGGGACACTTGCTGAAAGAAGTACAAATAGCCAACAATTATGGGAAAATATGTTCCATGCGTTTAGCCACCAGAGAAATGCAAGTCAAAACTGCTCTGAGATTCCAAGGGACTCTAGTCACAATGGCTGCCATCACCAATGATAAATCCTGGCAAGGGTGTAGAGAAAAAGGAAGCCATAGACACTGCTGGTGGAAATGTGAGTTCGTGCCACTGCGACAATCAGTACAGAGGCCGTGGTTGTACACTACAACCCTCACGGGACCTGGCTCTGCTCCTTCCATGCAGGCGCCCAGCAGTGGATGACAGATAAGAAGATGTAAATCCGCACCCTGGGGTGCTGTCCAGCCACAAACAAAACCATGCCCATTCGGCAAGAATTGGGGATCATCACATTAAGATAAGGCAAATTCAGAAAGACAGACGCCACGTCTTCTCTCAAACGTGGAATGTGGAACACAGGAAAACAGAATGACAGGAGAGCAGGAGAGGTTCCTGGGGAAACGGGGAGGGTATGACCCAAGGAAGCACACGCGCATGTGGACCTGGCACAGGAACCCCACGGGTCTGTGTAACTCACATGCACTGCCAAACACAGAATACAACGAACACGGCTTCTCAATTAAATCAAGGTTTATTATCTTACACAAAGTGTTCCAGAAATTCCCACCTTTCACAGATAATCACAATGACATCAGTAAAAATCTCCTAATTCTCATAGCCTATGCTAAATCCTCAAATCCCCCTACAATTTGCTTTGCTTTGGTTTAAAGGGGAGAGAAAGAGAGAGAACATTCTTAACGCGTGCGGGTGTGTTTCATACACCCTCCCCTCCCTTCCTCTCCCCTCCCCTCCTGTCCTCACCTCACCTCTGCTTTCCTCTCCACTCAGAAAGTTTTCCGGGTCAGGCCACCAGGGCCTGTGGCTCCAGTTAACAAACCCAGGTCTTGGGAAGCCCCAGGGACAGCCGTTACAGTCCATATTTGGAGAAGTCACTTCCTTTCCCCATTCCTCCCCCTCCACCTGTCTCTACAGCCTTGATCTGAGACTTTCTGTCTCCTCACTGGGGCTTTTTTATGGGTGTAAAGTCCAGCATGGATTCTGAGCACCCAGAGGAGGCTCCCCTGATTTGTACCAAGTTAATTTTTCTGACTGAATTAGAGATGCAATTCCAATAAAAATGTGCAATTCTGATATTCACTCTTGTGTCCTTTTCTTGCCAAATACAATAAGAAAGTTCTAGAGCTTCAGCTCTTAGATGGAGGCGAATTTAGGTTAAATATAGGGTTAAAATTTAGGCTAAAAGTTGGATTTAAGGATCCACTATTCTCATCATACTGACTATACAGTAAGGAATCCTGGAGAGCAGAAGATTGAAAGTCGATGGAATTTATTTTGAGACAGGTTTTCTCTGTGTGGTCCGGGCTGCCTTGAATTCACTATCCCTGTCTCTGCCTCCCAAGTGCTGAGATGACAGGCCTGTGCCACCGCACCCAGCTTAAAAGTTGTAGATGTGTTGTCTTAAAACAATTTCAGTTTACACAATGGTAACAATTTCCAAATTTTGCCTCTATAAAGAAAAGGTTTTATAATCTAATTGGAGATACTCACACGTCCTTCAGATCTGACCAAGAAGCAGCAAACTATGGAAATTCAAACAACCCTCTTACTTAGAATAACTCTAGCTTACATCACAAACCAACTCCATATTTCTTAACTAAAAGTTCACCGAATTTAAATGAAAGTTATACATCAAGTAGTATTTTCTAAAATCAAAATTCTAGCCTAGAATATATAATACAGTGTACTGAATATTACAGTTTCTTTTTCTTTAAACAACAACAAAAAAGACATTAGGCATGATGAATTACCCTGGTTAGTTGAACTTGCACCCAAGCAAAGCATTTATTACATCTTCCTAAAAAGAAAAAAAGTTACACAATTACAACGCAGTAAAACACAACTTAAGAGGTAAAGTGGTCTTTTAAAGGCCATTTAACATTTATAAGGCACCCATAGGCATACAGAGGGCACCAGGAGGATCATAAAAGGGAACAAACAGAGAAGGTTAAACAGCAGCAGTTACTTCCTGGTGTAAACCTGCTCTCTCCCATGAAAACCCCTTTTAATGAAGCTTGACAAATAATTTTATAAGGATTCACCAAGAGGGAAATTTTGGCTGCTCCTGTTTAGCCTGAGTGTTTAATTCTGAGCGTTCTCCTCTGTAAACCACCCCCACACTTGTCAGTATCTTCAGTTCTCTCTCCATCTGTTAATGCTTGATTTAAAGAGAGCAGAACTCAATTTCCACGTGAGATTTGCATCTTCACTTAATAATACTTAGCACTGTACTAAAAAGAAAATATTTACATAACAGAGAATGAGACCCAAGGATGTATGGAGAGTTTATAGGACAGTAGCGTCTGCACAGAAAGGATAGGAACGGGAAGCAGAAGGGGAGAATTTCCTGAATGTCATAATAAGGCAGTCTTGGGGAACCTGATCTATTTCTAAAGGCTGTGGTGAGCTGGGTAATTACGGGAGGTGTTTGACACACCCTCAGGCATCATAAACCCTCCCCACGGTATCACGGGAGTCAGTTCCTGCCTTGTGGCCTGTGACCTGCCGTCTTGGGCATTCCCTGACCTTTGAGACCTCACTGCCCAGAGGAGCGGCCAAGTCCTCTGACCCTACCCTGCCTCGGGGTGTTTCTCAGACCCTCTGTCCTGCCTCACTCTCACTCCACTTAGGAAACAAACTGCTCGGACCAGTTGCTGGGTGTTGTATCTGTGTGCGAAGACATGGCACCCGCTCAGTAAGGATTCGTGCAGGGACTGAATGGTCTATTTTTTCTGCCTTCTGTGTTGCGTACAACAATAATAGAAGTTTACCGAGAGCTTACTATGTGCCAGGAATAGTTCTGACTCTGTGCCAGCCGGTAGCTGTACTACTGACTAATTCAGTCAATCCCTCAGCCTTTGATGCTGGTACCTTTATTATACCCATTATACAAATTGATAGGCAAAAGTAATGGGAATTTGGGGGCCTTTTATTAAAAAGTTATTTTCCTTAAAACATGATGCTGTACTTCCATAGTTTGGTTTTTGTACAGATCCATTTGGAGTTTACCGTTGCACAAAGTCTGAGGCAGGGATCTGAGTTTGAATCCCTGCTCGTCTGCCCGCCTTGCTCGACTGCCCTTCCTGTCGTACAGAGGTAGTTAGGCTGTCTCTTTTCCAGGGCTTTCTTTATCCTGCCACAAATAACGTTGTCACCAATTCCTGCCTGTGTTTAGGGGTATTTATGCAGAATCACAGACACAGAATTATGGGGTCAAGGGAACCAACATTTCCTGAGTGTTCAGATTGTCAAGTTATTTCCAAAGAAGTCACACCAATTTCTCGTCCAGCCATCAGTAAGAGAAAACTTAGTTTATAAATGCTCATAAGTGCTCAGTAGGCCCATACATTCTTTCCAAATAAAGCTGGCTATTGGACATATAAAAATGCTGTCACCTTTTTAATTTAATGCCTTTTAATGAATGAGGTTGAATTTTAAAATATTTTTACTGGTAATTTCTTGTGAGTGACTTTTTCTGACAATTCCTCACTCTTCTACTGAAGTCTTAGTGTTTTTCTTTATTGTGTTGTGTGTACTCTTAACATTTTAAACATGCTTTTTGGATTTGTGGCAGTAGTTACCAGATTACTATTTGCAGTCACAATTAAACATAAAAAATAGTACACTAAGAAACTAGTATAAAAATAATGAGCATCTAATAAAACAGTTGCTTGTCAAGGTTGGTGACAAACTTTCATAGGTGAGTAAGTGAACCAGACAATGCTAAACCAGCAGAAGCAAATGTCTGTATCAGGAACCCTGGACAATATCTAAAAAATAAAGTTACTTCCTGTAAGAAGTTCTCTAGCTATGTTTAGCAATTAATGAGTCTTAAATACACACTACGTACTTTTCTTTTTGGGGACAGGACCTAGCTATGCTACACAAGCTGCCATGAACCTGCCCTTTCCTGCCTTAACCTCTTGAGTAGCTGGGATTATAGGTATTTGTCACCATGCCCAGCACCTAGGCACAATTTTAAGTTCTTCCACATAACATCCACAATTCTTATGCTCAGAAATATTATTTTCATCATCTTTCTTTCCCAAATAAAGGAAGTAAAACTGACAGGAAATAAACATTGTAGGTACCGTGCCTAAATGTCTTCCAATATGCCACACTTATGAAACTTAAGAAACGCACAGCAGCCCAGTGCCACAAACTTACAGCTGAGTGGACTTGAGACAGACGCATGTGTGAGAGAGGAGAGGGAGAGACAGAGCCACAGAGAGAGAGAAAGAGAGAGAGAGGCTCAGCTTGGCCTCACACTCACAGTCCTCCTGCCTCAGCCTTCTGAGGTGCTGGCTTACAGGCATGTGGCACCACCCTTGGGTGAATGACTCGGTTTTCTGCTTGAGCCTTACCCGGCCACAGTCTGAAGCAGTGGGCATATTCCTCAGCTCGTACACGGCCACCTGCCCATCGCTGTCTCCCACCAGAAGGCAATCTGTGTGCTTGGCGAAGAGAACAGTGGTGAACTTGATTCCAGGGTTGGCAACATTTACGATCAGAGGGTCCAAACTGCAACGAAACATTTGACCCATGCATTCAGCCTTACGGTGCTTTTCTTTCTTCTTTTAGTACTAGAGACGCTTTTCTTTCTTCTTTTGGTACTAGAGACGGAGCCCAGTGAGGACTGAACTGCAATTGTTATTGTTGTTGCTGTCACCATCTCCATCCCCATCGTCACCATCATCTGAAGACAGCTTCTCTCTAAGTCACCAAGTGGCCCTGGCTGGAAGCAGTCACCCTCCTATCTCAGTCTTCCCAGTAACTGGGATTAGTTTGTTGCCCAGCTAAAATGGTCTTTTTGAAAAGTTGGATCTTTTTTTTTTTTAATGTAACAAAATCAAAGGCCTCTGTTTCCAAACTCAAGGTTACTGTTTCTAACTACAAAATCAAAACCTTTCATTGTTTCAGTGAACCAGGTTCAATCAGACAAATGAAAACTTGTTGGCAAGTAAGATGTGAACTTTCGTCTGATCTGTTTCCTTGCCCGCACGCCTGGCTGGGCTCCAGCACATGACCCTTTGGGCAAACACCTCCACGGGTGACTGTGCATTCTCAAGATGCGGTCAGCATCTGGGTTAGCAGAATTTGAATGAAAGTGATCTCCCCTGCAATGAGGGGGCATCTCACCCAACCAGGCGAAGGACTTCAGAGCAAACGCTGGCCTGCTCCCGCCATGAAGAGACCCCTGCAGAATGCAGTAAATGTCTCTCACACAGAGTCCGGGATGGACAGGGAGGCAGAGGTGGGTCGGAGATGGAAAGAGGCAGGGTCACCCTGCTGGTGCTGGAGGACTCTGGCTAATGCAAGTTCTCAAATTACTGTCCCCTGGGAGCTGCGGGTCTCCATCCACATGAACCTCTAGAACCAAAAAGGACATTTCTAATACACTTCCCCCCTACTTTTAGTCATCCAAAACAATCTAGCTACGCCCTTCAAAAGACCAAAAGTAGCAGCTTTTGCTACTTGTAAAGAGGTGTTGTCCTAGGAACTGCATCACTAAGATCAGAGGTTGGATTATTTAACAGTCACTGCTGACCTGAGTCCCCGCCTACCCCAGAGGAACAACCCTTGATCTTTCTTCGATTAATATTATTTTGATGAACAAATGATGATAAAGAATTTTAAGTTATTGAATTATTAACTCTGAGTAAAAAAAAAAGTTTACCACTCATAACAGAGCCATGGAATTTTGTCACTTATTTTAAACACAAATGTATTTTCTTGTTCCTTTTACTAGTTACTAGCATAAAGATTTATATTTCCCAGTGGAAATAGAATCATTGAGCATTTTACTGCAGTGTTGTATAACTTTCATACTAAAGAGAACAGATGGACTTTTTGTATTAAAAAGAATAGAAGAATCTGATCACCTTTGTGTAGTATCTTCAATAGAAAATCTTGTTAAGTGCGTAGTCCTTTGAATATGTTTTGAAATGAGATAAGACAAAAAGTAAACACTGCAAAAGTAGTAATTTTGTTTGCCCTTTTATCTTATTGGAGAGAATCTCACTGTAGAGTAGACATGTAACACATCTTCCTGCACACTTCACACCGCACACCAGGCAATTAACACAAGTGAGTGAGGACCCAAGGTGCACATGGCAGCCGGTGCTGAGGACCGGATAATGCCAACTCTCCACTCAGACGTCTTTAAGGCTCCGTGTGTTATAAGCAGGCAGTGTTAATGCAGCAGTCTGGCATCCAGCTTTACTCATAAAGACTCAAGGAACTAGGCATGGTGGCACATATCTGTGATCCCAGCACTTGGGACGCCGAGGCAGGAGGATCACTGTGAGTTCAAGGCCAGCCTGGGCTACACAGTGAGTTCAAGGTCAGCCTGAAACTACAGAGTGAGACCCTGGCTCATAAAACAAAACAAACAAAACCAACAACAACAAAAGGCTGATGAAATAAGCTGGTTACTGGTGTTAGAGGGGCAAGGGTACTCTCCACAGATGCTAAAACCACCATGCATCACTGAGTCTGAAGTGCGTCGGCTGGAAATGACCCTGAGGAGGCATCCATATGGGCACTCACGTGCTAGCGTGAAGGTCCCAGATCTCCACTCTGCTCTCATTGGCAGCCGCAAATACATAGCATGATTTGGGGGACCAGGCGACATCGTAAACCACGTGAGTTGTTGGATAAAAACTCAGAAAGGGCCGGAAATTCTCCTGCTGCCATATCATGACACCCCAATCCGCTGAACAGCTCAAGAATACATCGGGACAAAATGGGTTCCACGTAACTTTATACACCGGACCCTAGACATAGAAAAAATAAAACACATAAATGGTATTTAACTTCATGTCTCTCAGACTTGGCCAGTGAACTAAAAACAAGATGATTTCTAGATTTATACACCACCATTGTTGCATGGGTATTATTTTAATAGATAATAAGATCAAAAACTGACTTTTTCCTTAATCATTCCATGTAGAAAGACAAAAATAAATTGCTATAATCATCACTAACTATTAGTATTATTACATGTTTTTTAAAAGATAATAATAGTATTAAGAAAAACAAAGAAATGAGGGAGAAAATGAAAAAACCTGGAGGGAGAATCATAAAAAGATACAAAGACTAGGGGTGGACCAGAGAGAATTTCACTCTGGAATCAGCAAGATATTATAAGCAAAAGCCTTTAGAAACAAAAAATGTGACTTCTATAATTTGTAAGGAGAAATTAAAGATTTGATATTATTTTTTTCAGATATACTGTGATAAATTTCCCACGCCTATCATAATTAAACTCACCTTATGTCCTCTATAGGTCTCTAAGTATTGCTCATTATATGAACAGGAACATTTGTGAATATGACCTTCTTCAGTGCCAGTCAAATAGATATTTGTGTCCTACAATACAAGAAACCAGAACGCATTGGCAGATCAGACAATTCAGGATGTATTAAAGTTAACTCAGAAACCAAAGAGGAACACTATCTTGAATACAGTTATCAGTTGCCTTTCTCCTTCCATTATGATCTTACAGTAATTCCTTTGCTGGAATAGATGGCCATATTTAATTTTCTATCTAAAATTTATGTGGAAAACCTGGATTAAAATCAGCAAAAGACTTTCTAAGATTTGAAGTTGCCTGACGATTAAATGAACCATCTACAAAAACAAGAGTGGCTCTTTCCATAGTGTAAGTCAAAGACAAGACAGGTGTTCTAACAATAAATACCACCGACTTGATAAATGTTTATGCATATGATGCTGAGAGATGATTATTGCTGGGAATGAAAGGTTAAACTCCACAGCACCTCAGACATCTTTAATGCTAAATGTGTGTACCCAGTGGGGATATGAAGTGTGCTTTGCACTGAGGGACAGGGTCCCAGTCCTGACCATGTGGGGCGTGGTCATACAGCGATCCCAGCACCAGTTGGAAGCACTGTGGAGCTGCAGATCCCCAGGTGCCAGCCAACCCTGCACTTGAGAATGCTCCCAAGCACCCCACATGCTCATCAAAGCCTGAAGCACAACACTCAGCGCACACACAGTACAACTACCAGACTGCGGGTCCTACACACTCTTTAAACTACACACGACATTGCATTCATGGGCAGCGTGTAAGAGTTCCCTTTCACCCACATTATATTTTCTTAAACAGTTGGTTGCATCGGATAGTATGCGTGCCCATTCCATTAGATGTAAATTTTCATATGGTTTTACATCTCATGTGTTAGTGAAGTCGAGGACCTTTTTTAGGCTTTTTGGCCAATGGTGTTTCTTTTTCTGTCTATATCTCCTAACAACTTCACTAATAATCTGTCTTTTAAAGTGTTAAGTGTGTAAGTCCTTTATCCTAGATCTTATTGCTTTGTCTATTACCTACATTGCAAATATTATCTGCCAGTGTGTGGGTTTTCTGCTTACTTTCTTTTACTGTCTTATTGCTTGTGTCTAGATGTCCCCGCAAAGCTTCATGAGGTCAAAAATGGGGCTTTCAGAGGTGGCTGGATCTAGAGTGTGTGATGACAAGATTAAGCGTGTGTGATTACTAAATTAGTCCACTGTTTGCTCTGGCGTAGTTCTGGCTGCGGATAGTGGGAGGCCCACCCTGGGTGTGGTGGTGCGACTCAAAGGGCAGGAACCTGGAAGGGATCAGAGAGAGACAGGCTGCTGCCACCACTTGCGTGCTGCTTGGCTGTTTTGTGGCCTTCTGCCACCATGAAGTGTTGCCCCTCTGCCATGTGCCACCCTTCCTAGCAGCCAGCCAATTACAAACTGAAACCTCCACAAACTGAGCTAAATAAACCTTTCCTCCTTTAACCGTGGGTGTTGGGTATTTTGTCTCAGCAACAACAAAAGTAAACAAGGAAACTGTCTTTAATAAGCTGATATTCTGATTTTCTTCCACAAATTAAAATATTAGTGCATCCAAGAAACCTTTCCCTACTTTGAAGTCATAGAGATTTTTCTTACTTTCTTCTAAAGTTTTTTTTTTAATGTATTATGGGGTAGAAATTTCACTTCATTTTTAAAATTTGCGTAATGATTATGTCCACATCCTCTGTAAATGGTTATATTTCACTAGAAGCCTTCAAGGGTGCTGACAAAAGTTGGGGTGCCTGGTAAATATACTCATCAAAGAGCATTATGCAGGAGACAGGAAGGGGTGAGTCAGAAGCTGAACACTGCAACAGACAGCTCAGTTCACCCTATGAAGAGCTCTGGGCAGGAGATATCTCCTCACCATCCTGCTTCGTGGCAAGGAGGACAGATAAGTTAAATTCTACCGTTAGACATTTTAGACTCTGTCCCTTCAATAAGCCAGTCAAGCAAGATGATAACCTCAAACTTAACGACAATCTATAATCAAATTGAACAAAAACAATTTAAAAATCACAATTAACTTCTGTCTCCATCAGTCTTAACAGGTTGTATCTTATTGTATTTTATTATATGTGATAATATAAGCAAAAAATTTTATAGACAAGTAGATTATACAGAAACCATTGTTCATTTTCTGATAGTTGGTTCTAAATACCCTGTAATACTGTCATTCCCTTGAATGGCTTTACATTGTCTTGATATATTTGGTGCTACATTATACGAAGTTATACTCAAAGATTTCAAGGAAAGAGACATTATGGTAACTACTTTTATGTCGGGATGTCTTGTGGTGAAACACTATTTTGCTTAAATGGTTATGCTTTGACCTGCGCTGTTTTGTTGTTATGCCCTCTTTTATCTCAGTCTCCTTTTTTTAATTATTTACTTTTTTATTTTTATCTTTTTAATTAAGGGAAAAATAAAAAATAGCAGGATACATTATAGTAACCCACTTTGATTTCCTATTAACTTGATTTGAAATCCTGTATAGTCCTCACCATCTTGCTTTGACTGATTTTCCCCTATTCTGCTTTGCTTGATAGTACCAAGTTCAAAAGTATAGGCAACAACTGTGAAGACCAGAAGATTCATTATGATGCCCATTCCGGTTGACTATTATCTTCTTTTACAGTCCTGTAATGTCTCCAATGTTTTGGTTTTATTCTTTACTGTTTTGTTCAATTTTATTATAACTGATGATATAGGCAGTTCTTTTTAAGAGAGCAAGAGGCAGTATGGTAACCATTGTTGATCACCTAGTATCTTGTTTTTACATTATCTATTATGTCCATCCTTTTGATTTGACTGACTCTGTTCTGTTATGTCACATTTGGTTTTACTCTCTTAAAAAAAAAGTAATAAGAACTGTGGGAGTAATAAAACCCAAAATGTGTAATTGTCATTGTACAAAAGAAAGGAAAAGAAAGTGCTCTAAAGGATATAACTGCGTATATATTTAAGTGTATAAGATAGATAACCATATTATTGAGTTTTGTTGGATCATTGAACAAAACTGTTTCCAGTCTCACTGTTTGAAAGTCCACTTTATATGCTTTAATTTTGTAACCTGAACAACTATTTCTAAGATAACAATATGTAATCTATCAACTAGTGATTTTCTACTGTTTATTTTTTCTGAAATTCTGTATAACTTGTACCCTTTTTCTGTTTTTTTCTTTTTCTCCTTAAATACAAAAATCACAATTAAAAAGCAGAAATTTAAAGATTATATAAAAGAAGGGAGACTAAACTATACGCTGCTCACAAGAAAAGTGCTTTTAAAACATGTCTAAAAACACAAATAGGTCTAACAGAAAGAGACAGAAAATTATACACTATGATAACACTGGCTTAAAGAAAAGTGGAAAAAAAGAAATGTAAAAATTTAAATTTAAATTTTAAAATTAAAATTAGCATTCTGGATAGACAGTATTAACAGTTACAAGTAAGGCTATTTCATAATGACAAGGGAGTTAGTCAAGAGTGTGTCAGAGGGTATTGCCTGGTCCTAGTAACAAAGCTTTAAGATATATGAAGAAAACTAACAGAAAAAAATAGGCAGTTCAGTAACTAGGGTTGGACAATCCCTTTCCTCACAATGATAGAAGGAACTGATGGAAGAAATAGGAAAAACATCAGCAAAAAGTAAACTAGAGCAAAACTATCAAGCACTTTCATCTGATGCTGTCTGTGGAATATCCTCCCTAACTGCAGAACATGTACATACTTCTGTCAAGTGCACTGCTATCTAAAAACGCACATTCTGAGCTTTATAACAGATCTTATGGGGTTCAAAAATATTCCAGTCATGAAAGGTAAAGTCTCTGATCATAGAAGAACTCAGCTAGAAATCTGTAGCAGAACAATCTTTGGAAAATCATCAAAAACTTAAACACTGTATTACACATCTTTAAGCAGAAAATATAGGAGAAGGTAGTGAATATTTTGCACTGAGTAAAAATGGAAATTAAAACATCTCAATTTGTAGGGTGCTGTCAAAGCAGAACTTAGAAAGTTACGGCACAAATACATGCATTAGAGAACAAGAAACACTGCAAATCAGTGACCTCAGCTGTCATCTCACAGGCGAAGAAAAGTAGGAGTAAATTAAAACCAAAACTCAGAAGAAAGAACGTCACCGTATAAATCAATTACAGCAATACCTCGGTTCACAAAGGCTTCTGTTCTCAAACAATTCAGTTCATAAACAAAAGCTTTTGGCAAAGTTTTGCTTCTCTTAGCAAACTCTGCATGCCGTGATCAACATGACCACGGCCATCTCTCCCTGAATCACGGGATGAACTAAGTTTGTGAACTGAGGTACCACTGTATACAGAGATCAGAAAAACCTGGTGAAAATCAGCTAAATCCAAACCTCGCTCAATAGATCAATAAAACCGAGCTGGGCATTGTCATGAGCACTCACGGTCATAGCTACTATGCGGGGCTGACACAGAAGGGTCACTTGACTCCGGGAGTTCAGGATCAACTGGGCTACATACGGAGACCACTGAATCAGCAAAGAGAAAACTCAAAAGACTTCCAGACAGATTAATCAGGAAAAAGAGAGAAAGTAAAATTAGGAATTACTGAGATAAGGAATTATATTCTATAAGTATTAAATGATACCAAAAGAATATTATGCCTATAATAAATCCAACAACTTAGATGAAATAGGCAAATTTCTTTTTTTTTTAAATTTTATTTTAGGAGAAAAAGAAAAAAAACAGAAAAAGGGTACAAGTTATACAGAATTTCAGAAAAAATAAACAGTAGGAAATCACTAGTTAATAGATTACATTTTGTTATCTTAGAAATAGTTGTTCAAGTTACAAAATTAAAGCATATAAAGTGGACTTTCAAACAGTGAGACTGCAAACAGTTCTGTTCAATGATCTAACAAAACTCAGTAATATGGTTATCTATCTTATACACTTAAATATATACACAGTTATATCCTTTAGAGCACTTTCTTTTCCTTTCTTTTGTACAATGACAATTACACATTTTGGGTTTTATTACTCCCACAGTTCTTATTACTTTTTTTTAAGAGAGTAAAACCAAATGTGACATAACAGAACAGAGTCAGTCAAATCAAAAGGATGGACATAATAGATAATGTAAAAACAAAATACAAGGTGATCAACAATGGTTACCATACTGCCTCTTGCTATCTTAAAAAGAATTGCATACATCATCAGTTATAATAAAATTGAACAAAACAGTAAAGAATAAAACCAAAACATTGGAGACATTACAGGACTTTAAAAGAAGATAATAGTCAACTAGAATGGGAAATAGGCAAATTTCTTAATAGACACACATTATCAAAGCTGATTTTAAAAGAAATAGATGGTCATCATGGCCCTGTATCCATTAAAAACTTGAATTTATAGTTTAAAATTTCCTTATAAGGAAAATCCTAGGCTCAGAAGGTTGATTAATTCTATCAAGTATAATAATACATAATGCTAATTTTATGCAAATTATCCTTTACAAAACAATTGTATGGGGTCATCATGATACTGGTATCAAAACCAAAGACCCAACAAAAAAGCCGAATACCAATATCCCTTACAGACAAAAATGCAAACATTTACACAAAAATTTAACAAACCGAAGCCAGTGGCACATTAAAAAGGTCACAAGTCACAATCCAGTGGGACTTATTTCAGGCATAAGCGTTCAACATATTAGCAAGCTTACAAATAAAAAACATTTGGTCATCTTAATAGATACAGAGAAAGCATTTGGCAAAATCCAACATCCATCCTTAATGAAAGTGTTCACAAAACTAGAAATGTAATGGCAAGAGTATCTGCTTTCACTGCCTCAATGCCTCATGGTACTGGAGGTTCTAATCAATGTTATCATGCAAGAAAACAATTAAAAAGGCAATCACATTGGAAAAGAAAATAGTCTTTATTTACAGATCACGCAATCATCTCAAATTCCTCACACAAGGACAATGTGTAGACAACAGACCAACAATTCTTAACCAAGGACTAGTGATATTTTGGGTCAGATAATTCTTTGAGCAGTGGATGGTAGCAAGAGGCTGGTAGCTTCTGGTATCCTGCAGGATTTAGCAAAACACCAGCATCCTGGCTGGTCTCTACCTGCTAGGCTCCAGCAGCTCTTCTCTGACTTCATCCTGACCTACTGCAGCTGCAATGACCCAAAATATCTTCAGATGCAGATATAAGTCTCTTGGAAGAGAAGTCCCCACTCTTACCCTTGATGAGAACGTTCACTGTAATCTACCTTTCTAAGTGAAGGTGGATTACAGGATTTGAGAATGAAGGCATTTAGAAGATGGCTATGGTAGTAAAAGTGAAAAATGATCAAGGCCTTACATATATTGGCAGTGGTATGCATGGATCAGAAAGGGTAAAGAGGTTTAAACACGGTTGGGATAACAGTGTACAATGCAGAAATAGCTCAGGTGTTGTTTGCATAAATGGGTGGAACACAGTGATGCTTAAAAGACAATTATATGAGACATAATCAAAAAAACCACCGTGGATTCAGCTTCTTAGATGTCCATCACAGTGTCTGAACTGCTTAACTGCTTACCCCCAGGTAAAAGCTATCAGAAAAAGTCAAGCTCCGTTTCATCCACTTGAATGGTTTTACACTGACTTGATATGTTTGAAGCTATAGTATATGAAGTTATATTCAAATATTTTAATGAAAAAGACACTATGGTAACTACTATTAAACCGGGTTATTTGGTGGTGAAGCACTAGGTTGCTTAAACTGTCATGCTTTGACCTGTACTGTTATGATGTTATGTCCTCTTTATCTCAATCCCTTCCTTATTCATTAAAAAAAATTTAGTTATTTTTTATGATTTTTTTAATTAAGGGGAAAAATCAAAAAAATTAGCAGGATATATTATAGTAACTTATTTGATTTCCTATTTAACTTGATTTGAAGTCCTGCAATACTCCCACTATTTTGTTTTGACTGATTAGACTCTGTTCCGTTCTGTATGATAGTATCAATTTTGAAGGTATAGGCAACTACTTTGAAGGCAACAAGATTCACTAAGATGCCCATTCTGGTTTGACTATTGTCTTCTTTGGAAGTCCTGTAGTGTTTACAAGGTTTAGGTTTTATTGGTCTTGTTCTCTACTGTTTTGTTCAACTTTATAATACCTAATGAGGTAGACAATTCTTTTTAAGGAAGCAAGAGGCATTATGGTAACCATTGTCGATAACCTTGTACTCTGTTTTACATCATGTGCTATATCTATCTTTGGTTTTGACTGACAGCTTTGTTTTGCCATATTTGACTTTATTCTCTTCCAAAAAAAAAAAGTAATAAGAACTAAGGAGCAATAAAACCCAAAATGTGTAAATTTTGTTGTAAAAAAGAAAGGAAAAAAAGTACTCTAAAGTATACAACTGCAAGTGTGTTTAGGGGTGTTAAATAGATGCCCATATTAATGTTTTTGGTTGGATCATTGAACACAACTGTTTGCAGTCTCACTGTTTGAATGTCCACTTTGTATGCTTTGATACTGTGACTTGAGCAACTGTCTCTGGAATAATTGTAATCTATTAACTGGTGATTTCTTACTGGTTTTTTTTTTTTTTTTTTTTTTTTTTGTAGTTCTGTATTAATCGTACCCTTACATTGCTTTGTTTTGTTTTATTTTTTCTCTTTTTCCTTTTAAATGAAATTTAAAAAAAAAAAAAGTCAAGCTCCGTTAGCTGTGCTCTGATTTGATTTGGGTTGTGTGCATGTGACCTCAGGTGGCCTCCTTAACCCTTGATCCTGACGCCCACCACTCTTACTGCCATGGAGAGCCCCCTACAGCAGGCTTTGGGTCATCACAGCAGGATAGAATGGTGGAGAATCTGCACACAGTTCTTCAGGAGTACGCACTCTCCGCTACCCAGAAAAGCAAGCAGAGCACCCAAAATGCGCCGTCCTCCCTTAGGGCGGAAGCCACCACCATGTAAAAAGCACAATATTTATTGCCATGTTAGCACTTTGTCGTGGTTTATCTCTCCTGACATTCAACTCTGGGATGTTTTTATGGGTAGTAAGTAACAGGCTGAAAGAATTTACCTTGGGATGAAAAGCAAAGCACATTCCCGGAGCCTGGCGTGATATTAAAGCCTCCCCTTTCTTGTCCTTTTCCCCTCCTTTTTTGTTGCTGCCAACAGTAGTTCGTTTTAATCGCATCAGATCTTTGAAGGGGGAAGAAAAGTAACTCATTATTTACCACACATAAAAGAGCAATGCAGTACTATGCGTGCCTCTCCTGCCGAAAATGCTTTGTGGGCTCCCACCTTGTGTGTGGAATTAGGCTAAAATTAGCAAAAAGAAAACTAAATGCTTCAAAGAAAAACATTCAAACCAACTGTCTTTCTTATTGGCCAGCCCAAAATAAATACGTCACACGTGGCTCATGGGGATTTCTAATTCCACAGCAACCAGAGAAAGAGCTGTCTCTTACCATGGGCGTCCAGGCCTTTCCGTATGACCCATTTGGAGACCCTTCCGTCTGCCGAGATGGAAACGAGGAATTCTCTTTTGTCATCCCCTGTTGTCCCTCGGTCTTGCTCTATCCACTGCAGTTGCCATACAGGTCCCACATGTTTTTGGGGTGACTCACTAAAACAGGGGAGAAGGCCCAGCACAGCCTTAGCAGGATGATATTCGTGATAGACACAGCACTTTGGAGAATCATAACATTTATGCAGTGATGCTTTTATCAGTCAACCGGATTTTTAAGTATTTTAAAAAACAACATAGGTTATCCCTCTGCCATAATATTCACTATGGCTTTTTTCCCTAATCTTACAAAAGGAAAATTTTACTGAATTGTAAGTATACTGCTTACAATTAGCTACCTTAACAAGAATACAGAAACAAGTATTTTCTTCTCAAGATCTGCTTTGATTACTCTGTGTGATTCATCCTTCCTTAGCTCAGTCCTGTAAATTGACTTTTATTTACTTTTAGACACACTGAATAAAAGTATCTTCATTTTTATAATTTTTTCATATTTTAAATCAATTAGCCATTTAAATCTTGTTCAAGTAAACAGTTCTTGCTGTGTTTCAGGATCGCCTATTAAATTGATATTCGATTTCTGGATTTTTCTGAAAAATTAAAATTTTTTCTGGAAAATTAAAATGTTTTCTCTTAGTATTGACTCTGTTCCTATCAAATTAATGGGTACTCCATTCCTACTGCTAACTCGTAGTTTTTTAATAGAAACTTTCCAAGGCAATAGTTATAAACTTTTTAAAAGAATAATGAATGATGGGTAAAAATTTATGGACCCTCTTCCTCCCAGAAACAAACACAAATGTCCACTCTTACAAAGCTGTGTGAATAATTTCAAAATTAAGTTTAAAAATTGCTGCATTCACAGTTATTTCCTGTTCTAAGTTTATTCAAACACTGATAAAAATATAATAGCACGGCTTGGTCTCAATATTTCTGGTCTACTACAAAAGTAATCTATATGATTATTTTTCACCTTCCATTTGCTATTTTTCTCAACGGAACCCATTCTTTCACTATGAATTAAACATATATAGCTGTACTGCTGCATGTCTGGAATGGTGAGATACACCTAGAATACAAAGGTGTGACCTGGGTGTCAGCCGGCTGATCTTTAAACTCAGGCATGCCTGTCTATCTGCAAATAGAAGGCATTTGGTGTGACACAGGCTGTGATGAGGGAACATGGAGTAGAAATACCAAGGAAAGAACAGTCCTCAGGAGACAGCAGCAGAGCACGTCCAGCCAAAGGAAGCAGAGAAGAAAAAAGAAGCCAAGCTTGGGCGCATGCCTGTAACCCCAGCACTCTGAGAGGCTGAAGCAGGAAGGCTGCAGGTTTGGGCCCAGCCTGGACAATGTAGTTAATAAGAGCCTGTTCAAACCAACATACAGAAACAGAGACAGAGAAAAGAAAGACACAGAGAGAGAGAGAAGTAAGAGCAAGTGAGCTGGAGAGGTAGCACAGTTTGAAGGCCCTGAGTTCAAAAATTTTTTAAAAAATCAAAGATCATTATGACAGCATCCAGCTGGAGAAACAATACAGCAAAGTCTCAAACGTTTTAAAGTCATGGTCACTCGCTTGGTGAGCACACACATATCCTCTTCACACCGAATAAACTACAGCAAGTCTCCCCAGAAAGCCGTGCATGCCACGCTGGTCAGTTCCTGGTTCTCACCTGCTGTCCAGTACTGGGACGTTCCCACTGCTCTGCACATTATAAATGGCGATGGTGCCGTTGTAATAGCCGACTGCTAGCAAGTTAGGAGTCCCGATGGAGAAATCCACAGCAGTAACACCGTAGGGGCTCGGATAAACACGCTCCGGCCACTGAAGTAAAAACACAGTTCCACTTGCTATTATAGACCAAAGGCAGGCAGGATATTGCAATGGCTGGGGCCAGTCTGGTGGTGCTGGGAATACTGGGAGAGTTGGTCTATGTTCAGCTACTCCTGTCTTGCTAGTAACTCTGAGTATGCATGGAAACCACAGTGAGACACCCTTTTATTCTGGTAAAGCTAAGCCCCGGCTTTAGGCAGTGAGCTGGGGGCCGCTGCAGGACTGTATTTTGTGCTGGCTCAGCAGGGTTCATGTGGCTATCGCTCAGCTCTTTCCTCATGAAAAGAGGGGCTGCACCCACTTTGTCTGTCACAGATGCTTCTGCCCGCCAATATTTACCTATTTCTGAACCATAATACACTGCTCTATTCTACAGACCCACCAAGCCTCATCTAAATCCTTTCCTCTTCCTAATCAGTGGAAAAGAAGACAGGCTAACAACGATGGCTTTCACATTCACCCTTTCACGTGTAAAATGACTCATTTCTGGATTTTATATGCTGTGTCAACCCGGTTCCTGACAGATGAGCTATTTATAAAATCTTACATCACTTTTGTGTAATTTCCTGGCCCTTCTCTAAGTCTCCCACGTCACATTGACTATGGCTGAGTAATAAAAAAAAGATCATAGATATGGACGCATTCTGTTTGCAAAATTCATGACAGTACAGTCATATTAACCTGTGCTATCTGAAGAGTATCAGGTAATAAGGAGCTGCTCCCACATGAGGTATTCAGGAAGTGTCTGGTGGATTTAAAAAGCGTGCTGCAGTAAAAGACACACGGCCAAAGTTCCCCTCAAGCACTGCCCCTTCTGCTATCATGCTTGTCACGGTCTGAAGCAGTCCCCAAGTCCTCTTTCCTGGGTACCTTCAGGAGGGGTGATCAGAAATAAGTGAACACTGCTGCCAAGCACCCCCAAAAGAGCCAGCTCATAGAAACACCACAGTGTGCCTTCACCCACCTTCTGCACCGGATCTGATGCCATGGGCTTCCGGCTCTTCCCCCAAGTCAGTTCAGGACATGGAGGCAGCTAGGACAGCGCAGCTAAAGACACTCACGAAAGAAGACTTACAGAGCTGCTTCGGAAAGTGGTGTGCATATAGGATGAGTGTGTTCAAAAAGAGGTGAACGATTTCAAGGGAGAATAATGATTGGATGTGTCTTTTACAGTGACGTTTTTCAATTTAAACATTTGCCGTATTTTGATCATACCCCATGTTAAGAAACAACCAAGTTTTAAAAATGTCTAATTTTCAAAAGTTTTTACAGAGTCTTTCTTTATAATTAGCTATGATTCAATAGTGGTTCAATTCTGTGCCTTCAGACCTAAATTCATGCACTATAATTATTTATTGAGTGAATTCATAAATAAATTCTTTTTCTCCTATGTCAACAAGAACAAATGTTAATGGCTACAGATTTAAACCAAGACAAATAAAGAAGAAACATTTTAAATTATAAAATCTCCTGGAACTTGTTTAATTATCACATACAACTAAATACTTCATGAGAATTTTGTCAATATTTAACTAAATACAAATGGTTCTTTTTCCCATTCAGCTTACCATGGGATTCTTTATTGACCAGCAACAAGCCAATCCTCTCTTTTGCTCCTTAAATCCAAAGTGTCCATACCCAACAGCTAGAAGGTCCTGAAAACCACAATAATAAATTTAAAATAAAAGAAGATAGCATAAGAATATCAGCACATGTATAATGATAACCATTAGCAAACTATACTTTAAAATACTGGTCAAAGTTTTCTACTGAGAATGAAAAATATCGCTACGCTGTCTGTTCTGGCTTGTAACTAGATGTTCCCTGCAAAGTCTCGTGGGGTCATGGGAGAGCATTTTCAGAGGTGGCTGGGTATACAGTGTGAGACGTTGAAATCGAGGCTGTGTGCTAACTAAATTAGTCCACTGATTGGCTTGCCACCTGCCCTAAGATGGACAGCCTAGATAGAACAGAAAAGAGGAAGAAGGAGGAGCTACTGTTGCTTGCTTGCTTTGCTGCCCTCTGCCCACCATGAATTGCTTCTCCTCTGCGACACCTCTCTTCCATGCCACCTGCCTTGGAGCCAGCTGACTATGGAATAAACCTCTACAAACCCTGACCCAAATAAACCTTTCCTTCTTTAATCTCGGTTGTCCAGTATTTTGTCTCAGCAGTGAGAAAAAGTAACTAAGACATCATCAATTTTCACTCCAATATTTTCCTAAGCAAATAAAAGTAGTTAGCATAATATTCCTCAATTCCAGAAGATTGTGTACCTAGGAAGAACTCATTATAACAAGCTCTCTTACACACTGAAGTCATCTTCCAAGAATGCATTGTATATTTTAATATCTTATAGGTTTTGAGGGTGACTAATTATTTTAATATAAAATGAAAGCCATTGAAATTAAGAACAGGTATTTTGGGCTGAATGTACCCTCCAAAATTCTTCTGTGTGGGCTGGGAGTTTAACTCAGTGACACAAGTGCCTTCCTCACAAGCATGAGGTTGTGAGTTTGATCCTTAGTACCAAAAAAAAAAAAAAAAACAAACAAAAACAACAAAAAAAAAAACTTACATGGAAGCCCTAAGCTCCAAATGACTGAATTTGGAGATGGGGCTTCTGGAGGTCATTAATGTTTAAGGTTCATAGAGCTCATAAGGTGGGGGCTTAACTGGGTCAGAGTGGCAACTTTTTAAGAAGAGAGAGCAGAGCTCCCTCTCCACTCCATGAAGGCACAGTGAGTGAGAAGGGGGAAAAAGAAACTCTCACTGGGAACCTAATTGGCCAACAGCTTGATCCTGAACTTTCCAACCTCCAAAACTGTTAGAAAATAAACTGTAGGTGTTCAAGCTACATCAGCTAAGGTATTTTCTTACAGTTCCTTGAGCCAACAAATATAGCAGACTATGTCAAGAAACATGTATGCGAGCCAGGTATAGTGGCATGCACCTATAATTCCATCACTCCAGAGGCTGAGGCAGAAGGATTGGCATAAGTTTGAGGCCAGCCTGGGCCACATCATGAGTTGAAGCCCAGCCTGAACTACAGAGGGTGAGACCCTGTCTAAAAAAAAAAAAAAAACCCAACCCAACAAACAACCCCAAAAATGCATTTTGTGAATACAGATAGACAAAAGTTTAATGATTGGTCAAAGTCAGGGTGAATTTTGTAACCAGAATGCATTTATCTCAGACGTATTTTCTGGTCACCCTGCACTCTCACAGCACCATCATCTGTCCACGATCCCTCTCTGCTTTTGACAGGTGTCACCTCTCTACCTCTAGATCGGCCGTTGACAAACCCACTGCTCAAAGGCATTCCTCTCACTAGCATGCACTCAAGCAGGCTCTCTCAGTGCCCCCCAGCTTGGTTTATTTTCCTTCCCAAAGCCCTTAGAAATTATTTTATGGGCAGAGCCTGTAATTTAATTACTGCTATATGTCCTGTGTCTTAGCAGTGCCAGCAGAAAGAATGTTCAATATCTGTAGAATGAATTAATAAGAATCATATATGCCATTCACAATTCAGTTCAGTTAGCCTCACACAAATGATTTAATTTAATCCCAGTATCAGTGCATTAATTAAAAAGAGCCAGTGCTGTGTTGCTTCTAAAAATGTTTCATATACCTTTATTACAGATTGCTATTAATGTAATAAATCCCACTTATCTGTAACATTTTTTTTTGTCTTTTTCATTTTTATCGGTACCAGGGATCGAACTCACAACTGCCTGCTTGCAAGGCAGGTGCTTATGCCCTGTAACATGTTCTTAAATATGGTTTCATAAAGACAAATCTAAGGGAAAATCACTTTTATTAAAAATAATAAACAATTAAAATAATGTGTATTTATGTTCAATAAAAGTGATTACAGACTTTGTTTTTCAATGACCATGACAACCATCGTGTTTGTATACAGTACCTAAAACGTGCCAGTGAAATCCTAGGACTGATTCCTAAATATGCATACTATGATATGATTTTTAAGAGACAAATTAGTTTGGACCTCTTTAAAAACACACCACATGTTTATTTCAAGGATATAGCCATCTCCCAAAAGATTATTGGAATTCAAATTGGGAATTGTCTGCAGAACCAGTTTACAAACTCTGGGGAAAGTCTGTGTTTTTAATCTGTAATTATCTCCTTTTTCCAAGAAAATCTATGATCTGACTGCCCGCCTGACGACTCACTCAGGCACACTGAGGTGACCTCCCATAATTCAGGGGGAAAGGGAAGAGCCTTGGCACCAGAGCATTGCTAGCCCTGGCCACCTCACTCATGAGTCGTGTGACACTAGAGAAGTTATTTATCCCTTTTGTACTTCCCTTGATTTATCAACAGAATGGGGACAACAGCACATATAACTCATGAAGCTTTTGTGCTGGTATCAAAACAGATAAGGTGCTCAGAGCAGTGCTTGGAATGTACCAAATGCTACCTACACATCTGCTGCTATTGGCATAACATACGGTAAAGAAGCTCAAAATTATTTTTGCATGTTTACTGGGTCCTTGGAGTAAGCACACACTTCCAAGTCGGATGACTTTGAAGAAAAACCACATTTGGGTGCATGAGTTTTGATAGAATCCATCACTCATGTGGAGATCCTGCCACTTCTCAGGATAGCCCGGGCGTGAACTCAGAAAGTGCCACTGCCAAATACAGCTTCTAAGAGAGAAATGGCACTGTTTTCACGTAGAAAGAGAAAACCCTATTTTGGAACTATTTGCACTTTCCCTTTGTGAAACAGGAGCTTGTTGTAGAGACACCCTAAAACTAGGGGCTGTGGTCAGTTTCAATCTCTGCCCTGTATCTGACAGAAAAACAAGCTTTATTATTAAAATTTGATAACTGCCAATAAATGGATGAAAATGTTTGATAACTTACGGGATTCAGTTTGTTCCAGGCAAGGCTGCTCACATTAAGACCTTTGGTTAAGTCGCAGGTGAAAGACCAGAGCCTTTCCAAATTGGCTGGTATTGTTTGTTCTTCACTAATTTCTATTTCTTCTTCCTCCTCCTTAACTTCTTCCACTTCTTCAACTTTTACACATTCTGAAAATTCTTTAGGCTCTTCCGGCTCCGGTTCTAGAATTAAATCAAATAGAAATATCATCGCTGTCTGCACTACAAGGGCTGCAAATAGCACCTCTCCTCACCACGGACACTTCGGACCACCTTGACCTGTGGGCCAGCAGCTGAAGGACAGGGCACCTTGGACATCTCCACCTGATTCGGTACCTCCTGTTATTCCGGGTGCTACTTGAAGCTAGCAGCTTCTGGGTCACTCAGTATATGAGCCACGGTGGTACACACACAGGAGGACCATGTTACCTACCAGATGCTGGGCCTCTTTTATAGTAAGAAAGGGATCAGGAGCACAGGGCCTGAGAAATTTCGCAGGGGTAGAAGTCAGCTGGGATTGGGGCATATGTGTTTCCCATCCTCCAGTGTATAAATACCTCACCAACTACCTCTCGTTTCCCTGGCCAAATCTATATAATATCACCAGTGAGTTGGGCCAGGGAGATATCTTACTGAAATGAAAGGTCCCTGCAGACTGAATTAGAACATAGGGCTGAAGAATGGATGGATCCCTGAGGAGTGACAGCGAAAGTCCGTTGCCAATCTGGGAAGCTGAAAACAAATGATTTCTGGAGGCTTTTTGCCAACAGACATTAAAAAATTTTAAAAAGCAGTCACTTTATCAATAGCTAGGTAGCAGTGAGCTGAGCTGATTTGCTCAGACTCGTGAGGCCCCATTGGCAGCAGCAGCTGCAGCTGGAGACACCAGCTGGGTAAGTTTGTGACAGCCCGCTGCCATTCTCCTGGAGAGACGCATCTGTCTTCTGTACCAGCCAAACACATGCGTGGACTGGGAGATATGGTGAGCATCGAATGCCTCCTGTACTCCAAGTCCCCAGGAGTGGCCCTCTGAACCTCCCGGGAGTGGTGAGACATTACTTTTGCTGTTCTCATTCTCAGACAAGGTTCAGTCAACAGGAAGATTCGCTCTTGGCCTCGTACATTCTACAGTATGTGAGAAATGTCCAATGATGTGTGTTCTCCACAGGAGCATCATGCAAAGCGGTTTCACTGCCCCCAGGACCTTTCGTGCTTTGCCTGTCCCTCCTTGTGCTTGGGGCTTTATCCCTGGCAGCCACTGATCTTTCACTTGCTCCATAGTTTTGCTCTTTCCTGCACATGCCGCAGTTGGAATCATACTTGTGCACTAAATAACAGGCAGTGCCATGTGCTGCACACCCACTGGTAGCTGGATACTTCAGCGCTGAATGGTGCTCTGTTTCCCTGGAGCATCACGGTATAGGTCTGCTCTTACCTCCTGAAGGATATCTTGGTTCCTTCCGAGCTTTGGGTCAGTACAAATAAAGCTCCTACAAGCATGCATGTGCACAGGTCCTCTGTAGACAGAAGCTTCCAGATCAGCTGGATAAATGCCCAGCAATTGCTCGACAGTGTGCAAAGAGAATGTCCGGTTTTATAAGAACTGTCTGTGCCCAAAGTGAGCAGCACAGCACGGTATGTTCCGCCAGCGGTGAAACGGGGCTCCTGCACATCTGACCAGCACACAGCAGTGTCAGCATTTCAGACGTGGGCACTCTGGCAAGAGTGGTGGTGTCTCGTTGTTACTTGACCTGAGACGCCTAACACACACTCAGTTGTCATCTGTGCCTCTTCTTCCCGGAGATGGCACTTCACACCTTTTACTCCATTTTAAATCTCAGTTCACTCCATTTTAAATCTCAATTCTTACTGCCATGGTTTCAGAGATTTTTGCATATTTTGCATAATGGGTCACTCCTGAGCTCCATCTTTTGGAAATACCTTCTCTGGGGACTGGTCTTTTTATTCTCTTGGCAGAGTCTTTTGAAAAGCAAAAGCTTTTCACTGTAATGAAGTGCAGCCTATCAATACCCCTTTGAGGGGATTGTGCTTTCAGTGCTTATTTTAAAAGTCACTCCAAGCAGCCTTGGCTCAAGAAAGTGGCAGGCGACCCAGGGAAAGAATCAGGCAGCCAGCATCTCCCAAGATCCGTGCCATGTTGGAACTTAGGGCACTGGGAAACCAAGCAACCCGTTCACCTCCCTGGTAAGCAGCCATGAGCCTACTGGTGCATGGGCTGAGAATCAAACACCACCCTACCCGCCATTAGCAAATCAGAGCCAGAGGCCTGAGCATCTTTTGGAAGGATGGCCGTATGCAATATAGCAAATAGGGGGATTTCCTTCTACCATCTCTTTGAAGGCAAATACTGTTATCACTGTTTGGCTTTGTTTTGATTAATTGTATTGCTCTATTCAATACTCTGTTTTGATAGGTTTTATGATGTTTTATATTTGGTTTGATTTTGCTATACCTGATTGAAAGGACAACTATTGTGAAGATAATGAGATATACTATGGTACCTATTACTGTTATCCCAGTAACCTGCTATGAAGTTCAAAATTAAAAATAGGGGCTGAGGATTTAGCTCAGCGGCATAAGCACCTGCCTTGCAAGCAGGTGGTCGTGAGTTCGATCCCTGGTACCAATAATAAATAAATAAATAAATACAAAATCACTCCAATGCCCAAGGTCATGACAGGTTTCTTTCATGATATTTCCTAGGAGTCTGGCATGGATCTTTTCAGACCCACGATCCATTTCAGTTAACATTTGAGAAGGGTGTAAGATCTGTGTCTGGATTCTTTTCTCACACGGATGTCCATTTATTTTCAGTGGCTGTCTTCTCAGCTGTGTTATATGCCCTCTTTTGTCAAAGGTCGGACGGCTCTGTTTATGTAGGCTTATGTCTGGGCTGTCTGCTCTGTTCCACTTAGCTGTTAGTTCCCAGTGTCTTACCACCTGACTACAGCAGCTTTACAGGAGGTCTCAAAGTCAGGCAGTCTCGGTTCTCTAACTCTGCTCTTTTTCTTCAATGCAAAGTTACAGAGGTATTACAGAGTTTCAGAAGCCCCTGTCTGTGCTTTTCAGCACCTCGGTGGCCTCTCCATCTGTTTCTAGTGACTGACTTTTCCTGTAGTTCTCGTCACATTTCCTGCTTCTTCACATCCCTGGTGAACTTTTCTGGACATGTTAGTGTTCGATGCACAGATCAGGCTTTCTCCCTTTAATAACGTGTCAGCATGTGCTTTGGCAAGTAGCTCAACTAACCTTGAATAGAATGCTATTTCATGGCCTTTCCTAGCGGGTCCCGGGCATGTCTACACTACCCTTTACTCAGGCTAGTTCGGCCCTACTAGACAGGTACAGGTTTCCCCAGTGTCTGCTTTCTGTCTCTTGGTGCAGCAAGGTCTCTCAACCTAAACTCAAACATCTCCCAACTGGCTGTGGGCCCTCAGTGTGTGCCTTATGCAGCACCCCAGGGTGGCTGTTGTTTGCTTGGCTTTTGGTGTTTTATCCTAACATGCACAGCATAGGGCAGCCAAAGACTCAGTGGAAGGTTTACCGAGGCTTTCTTTCTCTACAAAATTCCCTGCTAATTGTCTGTACACCAACTCCAGCCACCTCAACACCCCCAGCTATAATCTATGTCTCATCACCACCCTCTGCCAGGGCCCTGTGGGAAAAACTGGGCTGGTTTACGGATGGCCCTGCACCGCCCGCAGGTCCCCTCTGACAGTGGACAGTCCAGCACCCCAGCCCCTTTCTGGGACATCTGCAAAGGGCATCAGTGAAGGGAAATCCTCCTGCTGAGGAGAATTTAGAGTGCAGCTGGCTGTGTGTGCTTTACTTGAAATGAGAAACAATGTGATTATAAGCTGATTCCCTGATTGAAGCAAAGACTTGGCTGAGTGGTCAGGGGCTTATGAAAAACATGATTGGAAAGTTGGGGGTGAAGAAATGGGCAAAGACATATGCAGATGCACGTGGACATACAGGGACCTGTGCTGACGCCTGTCGATATGGATGCAAGTCTTCCAATAAGTGATACCCAGGGTGGGGATTACATTTGGAAATACATAATAATACCATTTAAACTTTTTAAATGATTTGAGGGTATCTAAAATGATCATTTTTTAAAAATACCTTTCAAAATAGGAAGCTGACGATAAGCTGCAAGCTTTGGCTGGAATATGTTTTCCATCAGCACCCGCTCCATGAAAAACAAGTCCTGGAGAAACTTGTCCGATTTGAATATCGCTTCTGCGTGGTCTTCTTCATCTTCATGGACCTTACTCAGAATTACATTTTCTAAATCCATTAGGGAACTTGTTTCACTAGCTGTCAAATACAAACACGGTGCAATTATAAGCTATCCGGTCATATTACAAAGTTCACAGTCTTGTTTTCAGTGCTTGGGATTCAACCCAGGGTTTCCACACAGAGCTACATCCCCAGCCCTTTTTTAGTTCTTGATTTTCAGTCTCACTGAACCTGCACATTGCCCAAGTTAGGTATCAACATGCCATTCTCCCATCTCAGCCTCCCCAAGTATTGGAATAGCAGGTGTGCGCCACCATGCGAGCTGGCGCGCACATTCAAAAAGAGTTAAAAACAAGGCTTAATTATTTCCATTTGTTTGCTTCTAGTTTCTAACAGCTTCAACAGACACTTACTGCAATCTTTCATGTACAAAGCAAATATAGGACAAACATTTTTGGAATTCTTAATTATCCAAAAATACAGTTTTAAGCTGGGTGTGGTGGTGCACGCCTGTAATCCCAGCACGAAGGAGGCTGAGGCAGAGGATCATTACAAGTTTGAGAACAGCCCGGGCTACAAAGTGAAGGCCAGGCCATGCTGAACTGAATAGTGAGACCCTGTCTCAGAAAAGACCATTTATCTATATTTGTATATTATATACTGTTTTTCAAAAGATGAGCAGTTGTAACATCATGGAATGATACATCTGCGTTAGTCAGTTTCTAGTGCTGTATCAGAGCATCAGAGACTGGGTAATTTACAGTTCTGAAGTCTGAGAAGTCCGGGGTCAGGGTGCAGCAGAGGAGGGTCTCGAGCCGTGTCCTAATATGGCAATAATACCATGTGGCTGGGACAGGGAGCTCACAAGCTCGGTGCCTCTTGTGATTCTTATAAAACCACAGGTGCCATCCTGGGGCCCAACTCCTGCCACCTCATCTAAGTCTCCTAACCCCCACCCCAAACACTATCAACCTGTGAATTTCAGGATTCAATGTCCAACAGAAGGCCTTTGAGGGGCACATACAAAGCCCAGGGCTACCTTCCCACTTCTGGAGTCACACTGAGACCACCGTGCTGCTACAGCTCCCTGAAGTTCCCACGGACGCCTCCCAGGAATGCGACAGCATCCTATTAGCTTTCTATTGCAGCTGTTAGAAGTTACCACAGCTCTGGGGGCTGGGAATTTAACTCAGAGGCATAAGTGCCTGACTGGCAAGTGTGAGGTCGTGAGTTTGATCCCCAGTACCACCAAAAAAGAAAAAAAAAAGAAGTTACCATGGCTCCAAACAAGGCGAACATATTTATTTTTAACAAGGCACGTTTATAACCTTACAATTTACAGCTTAGCAGTAGGATACAATGTCACCGAGCTAAAAAATACCAAGGAGTTCCCAGGACTTTGCTCCACAGCGGAGGCCTGGAGAACCCTTCATGTCCTCGACTTCTCAGGCTCCTTGGAAGCATCCCACAACTTCTATTTCCAAAGGCAGATGCACAACAAAGGAAACCACTTATTGTGGGGAGAAAACCTATGGAGTGGAAAAAAATGTCTAGACTATATAAAGAACTAAAGGAAAATTAGAGCCCCCCCCCAATTTAAAGACCCATTTTAAAAATGAGCACTGAAATGAATATGGACTTCTCAGATGAAGAAACACAAACAGCCAATAAATACTTGAAAAAATGTTCGACATTGCTTCCCATTTGACAAATGCAAATTAACAGTGAGATTCCACCTCACTCCAGAAGGTACGGCTACCACCAACCAATAGCAAGTGCTGGCAGGGCTGCAGGGAGAGAGGAACCCTTCTCCATGGTTGGTGAGGGCCTAAACTGTGCAAGCACTGTGGAAATCAGTATGGAGATTCCTCAAAAAACTAAAAGTAGAAATTTCACTTGACCCAACTATTCACCTTCTAGGTATCTTCCCAAAGGGGTTAAAA
The DNA here is from genome assembly GCF_034190915.1 of Cavia porcellus. Taxonomy (NCBI): domain Eukaryota; kingdom Metazoa; phylum Chordata; class Mammalia; order Rodentia; family Caviidae; genus Cavia; species Cavia porcellus. The sequence goes on along the minus strand of NW_026947484.1, from coordinate 162,008,160 downwards.
GACATCAAATCCCAGTGGGATCTGCGTATCCATGTTTATAGCAGAGCAATTCATAATAGCTAAATCTTGCAAACAGCCTGCATGTCCATTAATAGATAAATGGATTTTAAAATGTGCTATTTATACGCAGTGGAGCACTACTGTGCCATAAAGAGGATAAACCTGTAGGAAAATGAATGCACCTTGAAACCATAATGCTAAGTGAAATAACCCAGACACACAAGCTGAAACATCACATGGGTTTCTCTTACATGAAAAACCTCAATGTATATAAAGTATGAAACAAAACCCAGATGGTAAGAGAGAAAAAATAAAAAGTTTTATAATCCAGTGCAAACAATGTATCTAAAGGTGCAATTGTCTTACATGTGTTACATATACTTTGGCCTATTAGTCTGGTTTTCAATCTGTATATGTAATTATTAACTTTTTACAGTGATACAAGGTAAATAAATGAAACTGATGATGGAAAAATAAGAGGAAGATTGTAGCCAGGGGGAAAAAACAATGGAACTGACTATATTATTTCTCTGTACCAATCCCTACTGTAAGTGTAATCATTATGCACTGAAAACATGAACTAAAAAAGTCCAAAAAATAACAACAACAAAAACTAAGACAGTGACATTGCACTTCTCAGACCTTACTGAGCTGTCACCACGCCTGTCTCCCAGATGACAGCTGGGAGAGGTCACCTCCTTCCTGGTGCCTTTGTGCTGAGCTGGGATACACTCATATAGTCCAGGATACATTCCCCAGCTGAAGCTCCCATCAGCTCCCAGGATGCGTGAAAATGTTGGGGAGGCCACCCTGCCCACTCACAAATCTTACTTTAAAAACGCAATGCTCACTGCTTTCATGACAATAGGACAGAGATAGTTTCCCTGCACCCCTGAGAAATCCAATAGAAAATGTGGAAATTATCTAGAAAACAGAGGAAGTCCTCTAGTGAAAGGAAAAGTAGTTAGGGTCCTTGGGAGCCAGAGTGACACAGGGCTGAGTTTCCCACATATCTCTTGTTATCTCACGGATTCCAGACACAGAGCCGAAGAGGCCGTCACCATGCAGACACTCAGGCACAGGCAAAGCAGCTGCCTGGGACTGCCCAGCGTCTGCAGCCAAAGACCAGAGCAAAGGAGCCCGCACTCTGCACCAGTCCAATGCCTCAGGGATGACAAACCCCAGACTGCAGCCTCTTCCACACCTCCAAGGTCAGCTGGGCCCAGGCAGCCTGCTCCCCACACACCCTGGCCACAGGAGACATGCCAACCTCCACTGTATGCGGGGTTACAAAAAGGCTCAGTGGACCACCTGGACACTCATCTCTATCGAACACTGTGAGTGTGAGAGAGAGTGGTGTGGGCTCTGGGATTCCACAGAAAATCGGATTCATGCGGAATCGGGGTCAGGATCACCACCACCCAGTGGGGCAAATGGGCCTCCACTCTGAGGTGTCAGTGCAGGCTGTACCTGGCTGAGTAATGATCACGCCCCTATACCCAGACACAGGTAGTTATCAGAGGAAGCCAGAATTCGTGCTGCACTTGGCTGGAGCAAAGCTGCCCCTCTGGCAGTACTTCTACTTGAACTGGGCTGTAAGAGGTGACCCCAAGGTTTTCCTGCCAGAGCTGTGTTGAGCAAAGCCTGCTAAAACAGAAAGCTGTGAAAGATCATATGGCTAAGATTGTTATTATTAGGTTAGCTAACCTATAGGAGGAAAGAGAGAAGGCCACCATTCACGTGTGTGAGAGACTCCGAGAGCAAGTGAAGAAGCCACAGAGGAGCAGCTCTGAAAACGCGCGGCAGATGTCCAAGCAGAAGAATGCTCTCGGCTGGGAGACTGAGACTGCGTCCGAGAGAACTCGTGCTACTTCTGGGTAAAAGCTGTGCTTTCCATGTTCTGTAAGAAAGTTTTGCCACGGCCAAAAAAGAACTTCAAACATTACATGAACATGTCCTTCCAGAGCACGGCAGCCACTGAAATCTTACTTTTGTCTGTGAGGGCAGCTGGCAGCTTTTGCTCGAGGCGCTCTTTGGGAAGGACATTCGCCTTACTGCTGGACTCAACTGCGTATCGCTTCCCGGCTGAGGAGGAGAGCTTCAGGGCGTCGAAGGAATCATACAGATCCCAGGTAGTGGCCATGACCCCTGAACAAGCAAAGGTGAGAATTATCCTCAGTCGAATCCTAATACGTTAGGTTTATACAAAACTGGCCCTATAAAAGCTTAAACATTACTTGTTTGCCACTGTGGGGCTGCGTTAGTGACATGGAGCTTGACAACAATACAACTCTTATGTCCACAGCTATGGTCAGCATATAATGGCCTACAGGTCCAGTCACGTTTAATTATGTGATTCCATTTTTAGACAGTGAAATTCCCTATTTGTGTGCAGGCCTGTGTTTTTTTTGGGAAAATGATGAGCTCTCTTTAAGAAACTTGTATAGCAGTGTAAGTCTTGCCCCACTTTTTAAATTTTTAAGTTAGCTAAATTGATTCAATAAAACTTGACAATGTTATCTGTCCTCAAAACATTTTAGAGTTTGCAGTCTCTCTCACTGGTTTACATCACCCTCACAGCAAGTCTTTCTTTCATCAGTGATCACAGAGCAGTGAGTCCTATATGTTATGTTTTCCAGATTTTCAGGTAAAGGGTGGTATTTTAACCATGAATTATTTCCCTTTAACCAGACAACAGAATCTGGACCTCATAGGTGCAGCTACTCGATAGCTACAATTATGGTATTTGTAGCATAAGATTAGGGCCCTGGTATCTAATGCTGCCCGTGGTGGTTTGGGCTCAGTTTCTTAGGGTAGTTGGGAGGAATCTTAGGTGCAGCTCTTTACTGCTTGGGAGAAGAGTTCCGGGTCTGTCTTTCAAATAGTCCCCAAGACAGAATGAAAGAGATAAACCCAATTCCTAGCACAATATGTGGTCTGCTCCTAGAATGAACAGGCAGAGCCTCCCATCAGGAAGCTGGCTGACAGTCTTCAGGGATGAGGACAGGGAAAACAGCAAGCGGTTCTGTCTCTTTCCTCCTGCTCCAGCTCTGCCTTGGCTGCTGTAGACCTTGGACTACTTTGCACAGTCCTGACAAGGTTCATTCGACAATGTTTGCTTAGGCTTTTTGGATACTTCTGTGGAAGGACATACTGCTGGAACTACCTGCTCTGTTATTTTTGCTAGTACAATTGAGAACTACGGTTAGGATTAAAGGTGTATTAACTCAGTCAGTCCTGGTAGCCTAGACAGAGTATAAAAGGAGCAGAGAGACACTGTTAAGGGCCTCACTGCTTCTGCTGTCTTCTGCCTACCAGGAACTGTTCTCCTCTGCAATGCCAGCCTGCCTTGGAGCCACCTGATTATGGACTGAAACCTCCACAAAATGTAAGTTAAATAAATCTTTCCTCCCTTAACTTGTGGCTGGTTGGGTATTTTGTCTCAGAAATGAGAAAAGTAACTAAGCCAATGTTCTTAAGTATCTACTACAGCCTAGAACATTCTCTAAAAGCCCATGTCTTAAAGACTTGAGCCTCTGGTGGTGGCACCATTGGAAAGTGGTGGAACTTCTGAAAGTGGAGCCTAGTGGGGGAAGCAAGGTCAGTGTAGGGGACCCTGGAAAGGACGTTGAGCTCCTCTCTTTGCTTCCCAGCTGCCGTGGGTGAACAGAACTTCTGCACCACATGATCCAGGCATGATATGTGTTGCCACCACAAGCCAAAGTGATAGAGGCAAGCAACCATGGACTGACACCTCTACAACCATCAGCCAAACTAAATATTTCCTCCATATCCATTGATTACTTTCAGTATTTTTGTCATAATGGCAGAAAGCTAATTACTACAGTATATAAATAGATGTCAATACTGACTTCAAACAATGATAATTTGATCTATCTGTGTCTTACTGCCATGGTTGGAGTGGCAGAAACAATGTTGAATAATTATCATAGGTGGTACCACTTTCTAATTCCAACATTTAATGGGGATATCTTTAATAGTTCAACTTAAGCAAAAAGTTTCCTTTTTATTTCAGATATATTATCAAGAAAGATCACACTATGCCTTTACAGGCAATTTTATCAAGAGCAAGTGTTGAATTGTATTGACTGATTATTGTGTTGCTGTCATTAAGAAACACTGGTTTTTCTGCCCTGAGTCCTCCTTGTACTAAGGTTTCCAGACCCAAACTGGAACACACACCATTGGTTCCCTGGCTCTCAGAACCTCAAACTACCTAACATCTTTCCTGGATCTCTAGATTACAGCGGGCAGCTGTGGCCCTGGTCCACTTCCATGGCCATGTCAGCCAATAGCATGTCATACAAGTATTCATTTTTCCACACTCATCTAAGTTCATACCAATTAAGACACTAACGAGGAATGAAATACAGATCATCAATGTTCACCTGTACCACCAGGGATGTGTAGATGGACTTTCGTAGTTTAGATGTGCACCAACAATGAACTCCTTAATCTGAAACTACAGACTCAGACAAACCTACAAGGCATAATGTGAGAATCACAGCCTCCTCTCCTACCCCTTTACAATGTCTGTGCAGGGAAGTCAATTAGTATTTTAGTTCTCGGTGTCAGCCTGCTACCAGGAAAGGTAAAGAAGGGCAATAACCATGCATGCCCGCATTTCTACTCCCCAGTCACCCATCAGGTAAGCCTCATCTCTGTTACCAAGCAGGAAGAGAGAATAAAGAGATGAGCACGGGGCGTCCCAATTCCTATCCTCCACGTAACAGGAGATACTAGGAAAGGAAAGAGATGCCCCCACCAGCAAGACAGTCTTATACTTTTTATGAAAACAATGGTTATTTTTTTTTTGCTAGAAACTGATCTACTTTAATGGTTTTTAAAGCTTTGCTTACAGTTTTGTTGAGAAATAAGGACAAGAGTAAAGACACAACCTTTTTCCTGTTACTCCCTTGGTCACAGATGGTAGATTTTTGCCTGTTAAGTTTTCTTAAGGGTACAGTGTTGTAAGATGAAGAGTGCGTAGTTTACAGCACAGGACTCAAAGCATGACAGTCACCTACCTTCTCTGTGCCCCTTTCCTTATCTGTACGATGGGGTAACATATCACTCATCTGTAAATCAGTTCATCTATGTGAAGGACCTGGCACAGTGTCTGACTCATTTGCAGTGTTACTTGTGACACGTATGCTTTGTGACGTAACCGGTTCCATAAATTTTTCACGAACCAAGCATAGAGAGATTTATGATACAGTAACCATAATAACCAAGATGCAGAGGACTGAAACCTACACTTTCATTACTTGTTAACTTAAATGTCCAATTCTCAAAGTTACAGATCACAGGACGCAACCGCTATTGTGATTCAGCCAAGTTATTTCTATTTCTGCTCTAGACATTTCAACATGTATTTGTTGACTGGCAGACTCAACAGGACATACGGTGAAGCATGAAAGTTCAGGGAGGAAGCCGGGGATTCAGCTCAGCGGCATAAGCGCCTGCCTTGCAAGTGCACAGTGGTGAGTCCCATCAGGGAGGGAAGGAGACACATTACCTTGGTCTTCCATTATAATCCTGTCACACTGCACGTCTTTATTTTTTGGCGCCCCATTAAAAGTCTGCATCATCCGTTCAACATACAAGTCATTGCCTAATCTGTTTCTACACAGGGTCTCATATTTGTTATTTCTCTGGCTATAAAAAAATGGAGAATCAACTCATTAATAAAAATTGAGTCTACACATACTATGTTTTTATATTACCATTTTTTAAAAAAAAAGTTATATCATTAATATGGTTGTACCAAAATGTGAAATGAGATATCAAAAAAATCCTTAGGAAAAGATTGCATTAAATAGTCTTTGAAGGAATTATCTGTTTTATTTTTTAAATCAAGTTTACTCGTACAATTTAGATATGTACAATGATTTATTTGTCATAGGGAATTTGTACCTGTACATGATATACCTTAGTTTTTTCCCATTCCCCTCCCCTCTCTCAACCCTCATTTACAAAGCTTTGTTTCCATTTTACCCTTTTTTTCTCATTTTTCTCTTTTCCCTCCCATCTTCCCATTCCTCTTTTTCTCTGAAAAATTACTTCCTATTTCACAGTGTCTGTTATACATTTTGGCTTTTTTTGATATTTTCATTTTCTCACACTAGACAGACAATGTGATATTTACACATACGTGTCTGATTTATTTCATTTAAGAGTATGGTCTCAAGATCTATCCATTTAGCTACACAGAAAACCCAGATTTGTTTGTTAAGCTATTACAAAGCCAAAGCAATTATCATCAGGAATACGTTAAGGACCTCATCCCAGTTCACTTGTTCTATTACAGAAAACTAACCTAAGAAGGTAGAAATTAAATGCCACAACCTAAGAAGCTGTGACAGGGTGTCCTCAGCCAGCTAAGGGCAAGGCAAGTGGTCGCGCCGTGTCTGGCCTGGGGCTGCCTGCCTGCTTGTGCCTCTGGACCAGGTAGGGGTTGGTGCCCTTGTCCTGCTGCAGGATGGGGGGCTGCTTCTAGCTCTAAGACTGGCTTTTAGCCTTCTCTTAGTTGGAGCCTGGGTTCCAGCTCCTACTTCTCAGTTGAGCTCCCTCAGTCTGTTGTCAGACTGCTGGCTCTCTACTGTGACTGCACGGCCCTAGACTCTGGCACTGAAGGGACCCAGTTTGTTCTGCAGCTGGAACTCAAGCTCTAGAGAACTCTCAGACAGAATAGAGCAGTCCCTCTCTCCAGCTGCTACCCAGTGGACTGGGGTGGGGTTGTGCTCTGTTCACTCACCGACCAGGCTTTTCTAGAAAGCAATTGGTCATCCTGTTGGCTGACACTGACAGAAGAACGGACAGGCTCCGTAGAGTTCCAAGATAAATCCTGATGAGACTTAACTGACCCTGCTAGATAGCAAGACATTAATTTGGATGAATGCAAGTCTCACTTTCACTTGGTCTTAAATATCCAACAGAAAAGTATAACCAAGCAATGTGTACAACAATGCCATAATAATAAGCTAGATATAATCACTAAGCCCTTCTGGCAATCTCCAGCTACACCAGTAATGACTGCAGTTATGGGTCATTAACAACAACAACAAAAACTACAATAAAATCCACAAAAGCTCAACAAAACCTTGAATTCTTTAGATAAGATCAGCTAAAACTGGAGAGACTTCTGATAAACTATCAGATTCCATCATACAGAGATCTAAAAGACAGTGGGGCTCACAAAAAGTGTCTACTTGGCTCTGTTCCAAACCCACTTTTCTGTTCTAGTGATCATGCTTTGATTATACATGCTTTAATTTTAAAAAACTTGGCTTATTCTTGCCCAGAGGCTGCCAAACTTCAATCATACAGACAGAACCAACAATAAATATGACAGTTTCCTTCTACTGAAACCCACCAGATCAATCTCATAAAGAGGGTTCACACCTGGTAAGCTGCAAAATCACTTCCATTGGAAGCCCATTAGATTGACTCGCTGGAAGGGTCCCTGACTGCAGTCTCCCCTATACTGACCCTTCTCAGCTTGAAGCAGGTAAGATGGAAACTGTGCAGTCTCCCTAAATGTAGTTGGGGTTAGCCCTTTAGAGGGGAAATATTATAGACAGCTAAGGTAGTTACAGTTATTACAGGCAGTTAGATGGGGTGGGCCTCCACACCAAAGAACAATCATGGCCAAAGACTTACTTAGTAAAAGCCAAGCTTTAAGAAAAAGAACACATCTACCTCTCAAAACTCAATTAAATAAACAAAAGGGAAGAATACACGTAATCCCCACAAACATAATTAGACCTTGCTACTTTAAAAATTGTTTGTAATTTGCTTGCAAAAAATCTGCTCTATCAGAAATTCACTGGCAAAACAGACAAATTGATGAACACACCTAGAGCACAAATTCTACAAAAGGATGTCCAAATAAGAAACTAGGATGGCCTGGTACAGTTAGTAACATGGAGACGAGGGTACGCTTGTGTACTGACAGGTCACAAAGCAGCATCATGAATGCTATCCTGGAATGCAGGGCCATGGAGACAGGGCATCTTTGAAGCCATGAAGTCTGCTGCCACCAGACCCATCTTGGATTCTACACTGGATTGATTATATTAATATGTTTGTATCTTTTATTTCTGTTCTTAGTCTGCTATAGGGGTGCCAATCCTGCCAACACCTGCACCTGTCCAATTTCAAGTCACAATGCTTCAACTGCTGCGATTACAAAAACAGAAAGAGGGAGACGTTGGAGATCAGGTGGCCATTTTCATGAGCACTCACCCCCTGTGTACCCTCCTCCTCCTGCACTCCCCAAATCTGTGAAAACCCAGGAAATGTGATGATCGGAAGAGTCCTCGTGTTTACTGCTGGAAAGTTTTGACCTTTCTGGACTCCCCAAAAACAATACCACCTGTTTCTTTTTATTTAGCTTTTGCTGTAACTCACTTTAGGAGATTGGAGGCCAGGCCAAATCCCCAATAAAGCAGTGACTTTCATCCTTCAGAAGGGATAATGCTGTCAGTTTGTTCCTCTAAAGGTGATATTTTATTTTTACAGCCTTCTCTTTATATTTGGTATTCTGTAGTGCCAGGACAATGCACTGAGGACATTCGCTTGTAGATTTTTTATTTATCCCCCTCCTGTGGAATGGCGTCTCCCAGTAATCTGGGAAAGTCCTTATTCTTTCTCTCCTGGAATAGGCCCTCTTCTCCCTTCTGCTCCTCTGCCCTTTGACACTCTGACTAAATGTCCCCTTGCCAACTTGCTCTTAAACTGTCTCATACTTTATAAAGCATTTACTCTTCAATCACGTTATGTAATCTATCCACCTCTATCTTCTAACTTATTAAATCTCTACTGAAATGTCTACTATAATATTCACACCAAGGTCTGCATTTTAAACAACTGTACAAATGTATTTTAAAGTGCTTTACCCAGACAGGAGTCATCAGCTTGACAGTTTCTTAATGCTGATGACATCTTAATTCTGTTGTATTTGTTTGAACATTTCATGCATGTTTTATAGTCTATATCTGATAATATCATTGTTCAGGGTCTAGCTCTAGAGTTTGTTATTTCTGCTAACTTTTATTCATAATGACTGTGTCTCTATGAGTTTGGTATATTTTAACCAACTGAAATCTTGAGAACTGAACTGGGGTATGCTTCCCTCCAGAGATCTGTTTGCTTCTGAGAGGAGCCAGGAGACCCGACTAACCTCTGGCTATTTGGGAGAATGAGATTTTGACATTTTCCAGGTTGGTATCACACTCTTGGACTCAAGATCTAAAAAAATCCTGGGGGATGCTGGCAGTTGGACCTAGGGCCTCACAAATGCAAAGGCACCCTGCTACGGAACTATGTCTCCAGCCCCCTTTGTCTTCTGCAAGGTTCCAGGAACTTTTACTCACTTCTTAAAACTTGTAAATATAGCTAATCCAGAATCCAGTTGTACTGTACTTTGCGATATGAACAATTTTACAATAATTTTTTCATATAGTACAGAAGAGTGAATTCAGGGGCATTCTGCCACTGAGCTACATCCCCAGCCCTTTTTCAAATTTTGAGGCAGTTTCTAAGTTCCTGGCCTGGCCTTGAATTTGCAATCCTTCTGTCTTACTCTCCCAGGTAGCTGCAGTTAGAGGAGTATGCCAGTATGCCTACCCATTACACAGTATGCTACATTTTAGGCAGGGATAATACCCTAAAACTATTTTGGTGATGGATATTTTAGTAATATGAATCATTCAAATGACATTTGGCATGAAATAATCTGAAATACTATTATTTATAATAACTGTATTAATTTCAGATACAGCAGACTTCAGAGAAAGAAAAGCTCTCAGCAATAGTGACATCTCAAAATGACAACAGAGCCAGTTCTCCAAGAATATGTGCCAGCTTTTAATGTGCTTGTCTTGACTGAATGGATGTCAAAATGCATCAGGCAAGAACTAACAGTCCTTTTACACTTATATTAGAGAGAAATAAAAAATTCGCTCCAACAGAGTAAACTTTTATTTTCTTATGTTTTCCCATAAGTCTTACAAAATAAACATCAGTTCTTTAATAATTAGCCTAATTTAGAATGCATTGAAATAGTATTTATTTTATGTTTTATTGTATGACAGTATCATGGGACGTTCGTATACAGATGTGTTGTTTTCCCCAGAGTAAGCAGGACACCTGTCACCTCAAACTGTTATTCTTTGTAGTGAAAACATTCAAAATTCCCTTTAGCTATCACTGACTGTAATCACTCTGATGTGAAATGGGACACCAGGATTCAGCGCTCCTAGCTCACCACAGCTTCCCACCCTCTGCCCCACATCTCTTTCCCTTCAGGTTTGCCTCGTCATTAGAGAACATGGCTGAACTCTAGGGTTTTCCTCTAGCAAACTGACACCCTCTATAAATGCTCCCCATGTAATTTGTCGAGGTGTGGACGATTTATATATAATTTCCCAAGGCACACACACCTCTATCCAGTACCTCTGGCGAGAACCCTCTTAAAAATGAGAAAAGGCCTGATTTTGCACCTGAACTACAGACAAATGAAATGCACCTACATGACTTTCTCCGCCTCTTCAGATTCTACAGAGATCATGACCGTCGGCAGATCAAAAAATCTCAGGGTGTCCGTCTCCGTGAGTAGGATCTCTATATTCTTCTCCAGGTCCTCTTTGGTTATGACTGTTTCAGGAGCTGCCCTCATAACCTGCATATCTGAAATACTCAATTTCATAAAAACCATTTACTAATTGTTACTGCTAATTTGCATTTTCTTCTCAGACACAAAAATACTGTGACAGATGGTACACTGCAGGTGACTTTGCATGGTGGAGAAACAGGCCACGTGTAACATGTAGTCTATCCAAGCTCTCTGAAACCAAACTGCGCCTGAGAGCCTTCTCACCAAGCAGCATGGCTGGCTGTCTGTGGGGCTCCACCCCACAGTCTAACTCTACTGGCACCCCCTGATAACTCCCCTACATTATTGACAGGGATCTGGCATGTTTGACTGCCTGTACAATACAGAAAGAATGAAGGAAAAGCATATTTGGGGGACATGCCATGCACCACTTCTTTGAGCCCTGAAGTTAACTTCCGTAGCTAGGGTGACATCTTCTAAGTTGCCTTTGGTTAGGGCTATGGGCCACCTCCTCTCATCTTGACCAGGAGCTACCAACGGTCTTCAAGAGAAGCTCTGGTGGACTGCAGGGATAAAATTGGCTCAATATCCATGTGAACAGTATGCTGAAAAGGAACCGCCAGAATCTTCAGGGAAGGCAGTAGTTCAATGTCCTAGGGAAACTGTATCATAAATACAGCCGTAGCACTGAGTGAACTGGAAGTTGCTTCTGTGGATAATAAAGATCCATGACATGACATATAGGTCAGAGTATAATTTTCTGTGCACAAAAAGGAGTGAAGCAGAGATCCATAAGATTTTTCCATGGCAGACACCTGAATAGCTTTAGGGAAATAAGACTTAAAAACAATTTCCAGAGACTAAAGTTCAGTGTCCTCTTCATAGGCCCATGCCTGGAAAAAATTCCTTCCCCATCACCTAAAAAAATTTATTTAAAAAAATTACAAGTCACGTGTGGTGACACATCTCTGTAATCGCAAAACTTGGGAAGCTGAGGCAGGAGGAACTCAAGGCCAGCCTGAAGGACATAGTGAGTTCAAGGCCAGCTTGAACTACATAGCAAGACCCTGTTTCAAAAAAAATTATCAAGCAGTCAACTGGACCAGCAAAATAATTGTGCTACACTTATTTGTGAGTATTATTAATAACATATAATTTTAAAATCATGAAAATGGGTGCAATAAAATGTTAAATAACAGCAGAACCCAGCACATGTTCTAAAGTATGATTGTAAGAATAAAATATTATGCATATGGACAAGGTAAGGAAAGAAAAAAGTTTTCACTTGCCTGTCCTTTATAGCATTGGGTGACTCTTTTTAAAAAGGTTTTTAATTGTTATCTGTGAAATAAATTCTGAAACTAATTTACAGTTGTGATCAATAACAGTACATCTGGCTAAGATTGGTAAAAAGTAAGAAACTCAATGAATTATCCACTTGTTCACTGAGAACATCTAAAGACAGCTGGTGTATACTATGCTGCCTGCCCTGCTCTGGAAATGCAACACGAGCTTTCCTAAGTATAAAACTTCTTTTAGTTACGCAGTGAAGCAGTGCTTCCCAAATCTTAGGATGCCTCAGAATCATTCAGAAGACCTCTTAAAGGTTTTACTACACTTTTAAAAACATTAATAAATTTTTAATTTTAGAGTAATTTCAGGAGTCCAGAAAAGTTTCAAGAATATAAGAGTTCTTAAATATCCTGCATCCAATTTACCCTACTTTTAACACTATTGTGATAGATTCAACACGACTAATGAAACAATACTGACATTTCATCATTGCTTAAAGTCCATATTGTATCCAATTTTCTTAATTTTTAACCAGTGCCTTATTTTTCTACTCAGAACTTCAGTGACGACATCATATTATATTTAGTCATGACTTTCCTCTGGTTCCTCTACACTGACAGCTCAGCTGGCTTCCCTTGCTTTTGAAGACTGACTGTTTTGAGGAGTACTGGCCACCTATTTTTGTATCTTGTCCTTTGGTTTGGGTTTTCCTAGTGTTAGATAATGGTTATGGCTTCCAGGAAGAAGACTGTAGAGGCAAAATATCATTCTCATCACGTCTCATGTACAAGCTGCCGACATGACTCACCGTGCTGACTCCAGCCTTGGTCACCGGACTGAATTAGTAATAATCCTGTTTCAACGCTATTCTTTACCTGTCCCCTTTGTATAATGGACTCTTTAGAAGCAAATCAAAAGGAAAAGCCCTCACTCACAGGAAGGGGTGTTGAGTACCATCCTGAGAAAGGCATAGCTACATTAATTACTTAAATCGCTCTGCACAGGAGTTTGTTTATTCAGTAATTTTCATCAATAGGGACTCATGGTCATAATACTGCAACAGAAAAGTTAAAAATCAGCAGTCTGACATTCAGTTAAGATGTTCTTCCCCAGCTCACCACACAGTTAGACCCTTAGATTTAGGGAGCCTCGACAGACGTCAGCTACAGCTGCAGAGAGTCCAACTCGGTCCAGTCTGACCACGTCCATCTGGACTGCCTGTGCTGTCTGACATATAAACACATTCTATTTTCAAGGCCTGGCCAATGGCTTGCTTAGTTTCCACCACCCACTCAGGCCCAGCTCCCTCCCGCTTTATGATAAAACAACCCTTCTGAGTAACCCACCTGGAACAAACCTGCCTGACAACACACAACTGGATTCATATAACCAGTCAAGTCAAAACCTGCCATCAGCCTTGTACGTCCTGCTTGCAAACTGTATTTAAACTGAACTCTGAGTTGGCTCGTGGCCAGTGATTTGGAACTGACCAACTCACTAGCGTAATAAACAGTTGCCTTCTAACTCCTCTGTGCAAACAGTGTTGATATCAGTTTTTCTGCAACAATACTATGCTACTTATTTCATGGTGTAAACTGTTACTTCTCTGGCCAATGGGCGCTCCTGAGAGCTGTAGGTCCCTTTCACATAACACTAGCACACACACACAACTCTGTAGGGTTGCTTTGTTCTTCACTTTCTATCTTGTCTTATATGTTTCCTGCCCTGTCCTAGAATCATCTATTATGCGTTAGATCTAATATGGCCCCTGAAGTCTCGCATGTTGGAAAATGATTATATTACGGGGTCCATAGCTGACTTCTTGTTAGCAGGCGGAGTTTGGTAGGCAAAGGTGGTCCCTGTGGGCTGACCCAAAACAGGGATCTCCCTCCAAGGTCCACCTTTACTGGGATTCCTGGCTGCTAACAGGTGAGCAGCTTCCCTCTCTCCGAGCCCTTCCACCATGCTACAAACCATGCAAAGACTGAAACTTCTGTACAGGCGCCAGAGGAAACCAATGCTCCTTAAATTGTAGGTATTTGTCAGGTAATCATCCCAACCATGAGAAACTAACTCAGTCATTTTTCCAAAGATGCCTTGTTCCTTTTGCTGGAAAATGGCATTAGAAACTAATGTCTAAGCACTTGGTTACTTCAGTTACCTTCCTTTTTTATCCAGCATGCTTATGTTTTTTCTGAGTACTTGAGATTAAAGAAGTTTGATTGTGATTTCCAAATGCCAGGTACATGAGCATCAGTGGGGGGTCTCTCTCTGTATCTGTAAACAGGATTAAGAGATGGGGAGATCCTACAAAGCCATACAGACTATGACATTAGAATTTAAGTTTCACAAATGTACAAAACAGCGTGTGTGGGGAGGTATGCATCTAATATCACTGAAAATGAGTGAAGACAATAAGATTAAAGACAAAAGTGTGGTTTTATTACCTGTAAAGCTAGCCAATTTTTCTCCTTTATAGGATGGTTCTTCTAGGTCTTCTGCCATTGACTCAGTTGCTGATATACTTGACTTAGAAATTGTACTGCTCCCTAAAGCTGACCTTTAACAATTAAAAACAACATTATCACTTATTTAAGTGATATGAAATTTATGAAAATATATAAGTTGAATCATTAGAGCAATCAAATATGCTACAATTTTATCAGCAACATAGATCAAAGTGCATTGATCAAAATATATTGAAAAATGTTGAGTTGATTTTAATATTCTTTAAATCAGAAGTAATTTAAAATATATTTTGGAATAACACATGTCAAATCTATGTCTAAAGTCATTTAGAATATATTTAAAAGTATGTTCAAGACAAAACCCCAAAACAGAGCCTAACTTTCTCAGCCTTGTCATTGCTGTCACTGTTCGTCCTTACAATTTTGTCACTGATTTTTATTTTTCAATTCCTCAGTCTCATGGAGCGCCCTTACTTCAGGGCATGCTTGCTGTTCAAATATCATCTTAAATATGCTTTAATTGTATAAGGGTCCTGTTGAATTAAACTAAACACATCTATGGACTCAGCAGGAAATCAACAGAAGAATCAAAAAATAATTTCCTTAAACATGTTAACATCACTCTCTGAAGTCTGTATCTTTTCTACTTACCATCTCCTCCTGCCCATTTTATAGCGTGGGACACTGAACTATCTCTTGCTTTCCCTGGCACCCCTACGCCTTCTGTCTGCAAATGTGGGGTGGGCTGAACAGCAATGCTCTGGTTTATCTCTAGATGTCTCCACAAACCCTCCTGTGATCATAGTGGAGAGGAGGAGGAAGAATCGGTTGGAAAAGAGAGTCAGCGGGGGCATGACCTGCCTCCATTTATTCCCAGCTCCTCCATGTTTCTCTCTCCTTCCTGTCTTCCCTGCCATGGACGGCTTCTCCCCTGCCATGTTGTCCTGCCTTACAGCCAGCCCACCATGGACTGAAATCTTTGTCAAGTGTGAGCCAAAATGACTTCTTCTCCTTTAACATGTGGGTGTCAGGTATTATGTCTCAGCAAAGAGAAAGTCAGTAAGACCAGCAGAATACGATTTCTCTATATTCTAAAATATCATAGAAATCAATCCCTTGAAAAACAAGGGTTTTCATGAGAGGATGGAGAAAAAAAGAAACCCATCCATTCCCATAAAATGTAGCATAACAGAAGTTAAAAAAACTGAGGAAAAATACTAAGGGGAAATTGCAATCAATGGTGACAGTGCAAATGGTAACCCTTCCTTTTGGATCCTTGGGAAACCTCAAGTCAAATCTCTACACATTCTACAAATATACTGGTGAGTGTGGGAACTCTTTAAATCATATCCACTCAGGCTGGGAGACGACAGACAATTGATACCTACGGCATACCTGCAATGTGAATACAAAGTCAACACATATGCTGAGAAAGGAGTTACACGGAGCGTACTTCACCTTGTAAACTGCCCCATCACACTGGGGTTCAGCGTGTTCTGGTACATGCTGTAGGAGGCCATGATATCCGACCCCAGGGAGCCCTCTTGGGATGACAGCAGTTTACTGGGCTTTGCTGCACCTGGATCTGAAGAGTAAAGGGGTCTGGGAGTCACATCAACCCCGTTTTCATCCAGCACCTGTGGGAATGTTTATTTAGAATGAAGTCAGTAAAGAATGCAGGCTCCTAAGCAGTGGGACCCAGAAAATAGAAATAATATTACACAGCTGTGTCCAGCTGTTAGCAAGTGCTGCTTGCTTGCCCATTTCCAGACACTGAAAGGTTAACGATTTCACATACTGCTTCTTTATTTCTTGAGACAGGATCTTGCTGTGCTGGCCTCAAACTCCTGGGATCAACTGATCCCCCTGCCTCAGCCTCTCCAGTAGGGACCACAACATAGCCGTGCCACAGTTTGGCTTGTCACTCCGTTCCCTAGTGTAGGGACTTGTGTGTGTAAATTTCCTTCTACGCACTGCTTAAGCGGTGTACAACAAGCACTGGTGTCTGGACTACCAACTGCATCACTATATTCTCCAATTTGCTTTGTAACTTCTTGATCTGCTGATTTTGTTCTACTGTTTGACCACTATAAGGCTTACCACACACATCATCTAGAAACCAGGGTTGGATTACACTTGCTTAATTTACCTAATATATTGGAACATTATTCCCAGATAGTTCTGGTCCCTCTAGGAATATTATTTTTATGTATATCCATTAACATTACAAATACAAAAGCCCAGTCTCATAATTATTAACTTCTTGCCTTTCAAGATTTCTTTAGCCCATTATAATTTTGCTCCCACCAACTCTCTTCATACTATTATCGATGCATATATTAATAATGTATTAATTTCTGTGTGATTATGTATACATTATTTTATACAACTGCTTTTCAAAAAAGGAGGAAGGTCTGATAATTGTGTTGTTATAGTTACAGAATGATATTTAGTTGTGTTTTTTATTCATATAATGTTAATTATCACATAGAATTACTTGCTGTCAATACGTAAAATTTCTCACAATTCTTGTTCATCTGGAATAGCATTTCACTTTACTTTTAAACTGCAGCTTTGCTCGATAGAAGATTGTAGTTACTTTTTTCCTTTGAGCACTTCATTATTTTTGCTATTTAGATATACACAATGATCACCTTCATCATAGAGAATTTGTACCTGTGAATCCAGTAGAAAGAATCCACCAGGCAAGACAAGCAGTTAAACAGAAGAGAAAGAAAGGGAACCAACAGCAGGAAAATAACCTGACAAGGATAAGTTAGTACATATCAGTTATAACCATCAATGTAAATAGTACCAATTTACCAACCAAAACAGACAGGCAGAATGGATCAAGAAACTAAAAAAGATATTTAACTGAAAACCATACTTCATGCAACAAGCCCCCCAAAAAGGAAGGAAAAGTGAGCACTTCATTTTTAAACAGGGATTCCCTTCTAGTTTGCAAATGGTAGACTTTATTAGTTTTTTTCTGTGTGTGTGTGTGTGTGCTTCTTTAGAGATTTCTGTATGTAAGATCATATCATCTCTGAAAAGAGATAATTTACTTTCTTCTTTCCAATATGGAAAACTTCGATTTCTTTTTTCCCTTTCTCCCTCTTTCCCTTCCTTCCTTCCTTCCTTCCTTTCTTCCATTTGTACTGGAAATCAAAGTCAGGACCTCATGCTTGCCAGGCAAGCACTGTGCTGCTGCTGAGCTAAATCCCTAGCCCTGATTTGTTTTTCTTACATAATTGCTTTGGCTAGGACTCTCACTATCATGTTGAACAGAGGTGGCACAAGTAGGTAGCCTTTCAATCTTTCACGCATATACATGTATGCATGTACATGTAGGCAGAGAGATCACATATAATATATATACAAATATACAGTGTTCATGTAATAGCCTTTGTATCAGCATATGTTTCTTTTCGTGTGGGCGAATATCTAGAAGTAGATTAGTAGTATAGTAGATGTGTTTTTAGTACTTAATAACGTGCCATGTTATTTTCTATTTTCCACATCGAGTATCAGTATTTAACATTTCAGATCCTCTGCCAATTGCAAACACTTGGCATGGCCAGTCTTTAACTCAGCCATCCTAACGGATATTTGGCTGTGTTTTATGATTTTTAATTTTCATTTTCTTGATAACTGACTTTGATCTTTTTTCATACCCCCATTTGCCATTTGAATGTCTATTGTGATATATGATTGTTCAAGTATTTTGCACATTTTAAAAAATTAATTTGCCTTAATATTGTTTTGAAAGCTCTTATATTTATATAGCTACAAGTACTTCCTGAGGGGATGCCTCACGGACTCCCCAGAACACTCTGATACCAGTGTCTTTCCAAGGGCAGAAGCTGCAATTTTTATGAAGTCTAATGTACCAGTTTTACATGTTAAAGACTGTGCTTTTAATCTCCCACTTCAAAAACCATCGTCTATGGGGCTGGGGATTTAGCTCAGCAGCATAAGCACCTGCCTTGCAAGCAGGCGGTCGTGAGTTCAATCCTTGGTACTGATAAAAATGAAAAAGACAAAAAACAAAACAAAACAAAACAAAACAAAAAACATCGTCTAGACCAAAATTTTAATATATGTATATATGTGAAATGTACTTTGTATATGTATATATGTTATGCTTTGATTAAAATCATTAAAAATTCTGACTTTAATTATTGGTTTTCTAATATCTGACAACTCACTTTATGACATTTGCAATATTATACTGCTAAAAAGTAGACAGTGGTAGTGTACTAGACATAATTATTACCATAAACATGAAGTAAGGTTCACTGATAGGCTGTCTCTATTCCACTCCTAAATTCTTATTGTCAATAATGAGTTAGAGGAGCCAATAACCAATACTGTGTTGTAATAAATGTTACGGGGTTAAAGATGCCAAGGAAAGCAGTATTTCAGTATTAGATATGATTTCCTAAAAGCAGTATACATTTTATATCTCTAAAATGATGACCAAATTTTTCATAATGTCTTTTAGAAATAAACCCAGATTTCTAAAGAACATTACCTGCACTGTCTTAGGGCCAGGAACATTCACTTTTTCTGTCGTTTTCATCTCAGGCAGAATAACTAAGTTTCTTGATACACCCATTCGACTTTGATTTACACCAGAGAATCCTTTCTTCAAAGCTTCTTTCGCTTTTTCAGTAAAGCTAATAGACTTCTTCGATTGTAACACAGCCCTGTATAAGGAAAACAGCATATAATTCAGAGGATCCTGATGCAAGAAAAGCCAGCCAATAATAAAAAGAAAACCTTTCACTAAGCAATGTGTCGATAATCTACACCTAGAGTGTGAAATAATAATGGCTCCCTGAGAGATTATTTTGGGTTAGCACAGTTTTAGAGAGCTCAGCTACAGGATGTCACCTTTCGTACTGCAGCAACCCTTGGTTCCTGTTGACATCATCTTATGTCAAGTCACAGAGGCTGAAAGGGAAATAAATATCCCAACCATAGCTGAGATTTGATATAGGCAGAAAGATTCAAAGTCTATACAGATTTTTCTGGAGCTTAATTTCCTTGTATATTTATAAAATATAGATAGTAACTGCACTTAAATTATAGGTTATTATGAGGATTAAATGAATGAATTTTTTTTATTTTTTTGGTACCAGGTATTGAGCTCTTGATCTCACACTTGCCAGACAGGTGCTTACACCGCTGAGCTAAATCCCTAGCCCTAAATAAATTAACTTATAAATTATACTTAGGAAGTGCCTATTATGTAGTAAGGACATAAGTGTACTGTGCAGGTGCCTTTGCAGATTTAAACATGAGTAACACTAGAAAGACTAATATATTCATGACTGAACAAACTACATAAAAAATTTCAATGAGAAGTTATAATCAAATTCTATGTATCCAGAATAAAAATATAATTTTACTTTTGGATTTTTTTCTGCAAGTTCTGTAAGACAGAACCTCTATTTATCATTTTACCTTTTAGACTTCTATTTTTCTCTAGTTAATAGAATCTACAATTTTTCAGTTGATCATTTTAAAATTTTATTTTAGAGAGAATAAAACCAAGCAAAATACAACAGAATAAAGCCAATTAAAACAAAAAAGTGTAAGTGGCACAGGATTTCAAAACAAGATAATAGGAAGTCACAATGGTTACCATAAAGCCTCTTGTCTTCAAAATAGCTGCCCAATGAAGTTGACCTTTCCTTAGATAGAAACAAAATACACTTCCAAACAATGCTCTTACATTTAAATCCTAAAAGATCACATAAGAATAAAATACTTTAAATGACAAAAATTAACCCACTGCCTATATTTCCTTTTCTTCGCTGTGTTTACTACCACCTTATATTTTGCTTCCTGCTTTCTCTTCCTCCACAGACTGTGAGCATATTCGAAGCAGGAACCCTCTTATTCGTTACCATATCCTTAACACACATCACAGTACCTGTGTATCCTGGGCACTAAATATTTTTTAAACAAACGAGAAAAATGAATTCTTTTGTACACTATTTTCCATTTATATTCTTTGTAAGTAGCAAACCCTATCTTCCTTCCTCTGGTCTATAAAGAAAGGATTTTACCCTCCACATCATTAATAAAAGTACTAAAAGATATCGATCATGTGACAGTTGTAGATTATTTCTCTATAGTCTTTAAATTCTTCTTCTGTCTCCTGCAAGCTTGTCTCAATCCATTTCATCTGCTTTCTTCTTTCGGTATGCGGTGACGTTTTTATCCAGATGAATCTTTTAGCCACACTCGGAGACTGTCTCGTGCTGCCTTCCCAGGAACTCTTCGCCTTCAGGAATCCCTGCTCAACTATTCTTATTTCCCCATGAACATGTGATTATGCCCCACTCATCCTCTTGAGGTAAAGCATTAGCTGCTTCTTCCTCTGCCTATTACTACATGTCTTCTTTCTTTCACAGTTTCCTAACATATAAAACATTATATAAAAATGATTTTTATCATTATTAGAATTATTTATTAAAATTTAATAAAGTTATTTATTAAAAATATAAAAATAATTCTCGCGAAGGGGGGGCTGTGCTGGAGATCTAACACAGTGCCACACACATGGCAGGCAAGGGCCCTATCACTCAACTTCACCCCCGTCCTTTCTATCTACTTATACCTCCTATTTGTTCCATGATCCAATACACTCTACCCCTTCCCACTTCTACTACATAGAACCTACTTCCGTTAAAATCATCCATCCGCTCAAATCCTTGAACCCAAAATATTCTTTTTAGTATTTATCTTTATAGCATCTGAAAGTTGATCATTTCCTTTTCTTAAATATGACTTTTCAAAATAGCTTCTGTAGCCAGGCACAGTGGCACATGCCTGTAATCTCAGACTTGGGAGGCTGAGGCAGGAGGAGAGCTTCAAAGTTTGAAGCCAGCCTGGGCTACAAAGTGAGTTCAAGGCCAGACTCAACTGCATAGTGAGACCCTGTCTGAAAAAGACAAAAAATAAATAAAATAAAAAGGTTTCTGTGACACTCATTTCCCATACTTCCACTTCCTCAACACGCCTAATCAACTTTTCCGTTTTCCACCATTTAACCTTTTAGACTTCTATTTTTCTCTAGTTAATAGAATCTACAATTTTTCAGTTGATCATTTTAAAATTTTATTTTAGAGAGAATAAAACCAAGCAAAATACAACAGAATAAAGCCAATTAAAACAAAAAAGTGTAAGTGGCACAGGATTTCAAAACAAGATAATAGGAAGTCACAATGGTTACCATAAAGCCTCTTGTCTTCAAAATAGCTGCCCATATCTCCAGTCATAGTAAAATCAAATCAAACAAAAACAGAATAGAACCAATAAAAACAAAACAATGAATGTAATAAAGGACTGCAAAACAAGATAATAGTAAATTCATACCATAATATATCTTATCTTCGAAACAGCTGCCCATGCCATCAGATACAACAAAACAAAATAAGATAAAACAATACAACCCAAGTGAACAAAACAATGAGAGTGATAAATGATTTCAAAACAAGATAACAAGGAATTAATAATGGCCACCACCTTCAGAAGGGGATCCCTCATGTATGCTACACTGCATATTGCCAGCCTCTTAATAGATGCTCAGACCACCAGCTTTAGACCTACAAATTCAGTGAAACCCTAAGCACTACATGCACTAAGCCACATTTTACTTCATTAGCTATCATCAAAGCCTGTGTTTCACTGGATCAGCCAGTCACTCACAGGGGGACCAGGGATTCAGTGGCCCTTCTTGTCCCCCTGCCTACATGCCAGAAAGGGCTGCTGTCTGGCTGTCCCCCACATAGCTCTTGCATGGCACCGACTCATAGGTCTTAACTTCTTGTTCTCCTCCCCTACAGCCCACTAGCTGAATCACTCTTCTGCCATTAATTTTTTTTTATCGGTACCAGGGATCGAACTCACGACTACCTGCTTGCAAGTCAGGTGCTTGTGCCAATGAGCTACATCCCCAGCCCCTTTGCCATTAATTTTAACTCTCAATTCCTTTCTCTTGACCTCCTGCCCTACTATCCTTATAAAATTCAAGCCTGTCATTTTGTTTCTGTTCTTAGAATATTTCTTTGCAAATTATACGTAGGGTCAGATTGCAGTTATCTGTTCTTTTACTATACAGTCACTGAGAAAATCTAGCAAAATCCATAGTTTCAATAGCCATGTTTGACCACAAATCACAATACATCATCTTGACTGGATTAAGAAACACTATTAAAGCATACTCTTGAGGATGTCTAGGTGGGTCATGGAGGTGTGACCTTATGTACTATCATGATCCCTTGCCCCTTCCTCTCTAGCACTGTTTCCCTGCTCTGATTTCTGGTTGTGATGAAGTTAGTAGTTTTGTTCCACTATGCATTTCTACCGTGATGTTCCTGACTTGGAGGTAGCTAACCATGGACTGAATCTCCTGAAATCATAAGCCAAATTAATTCTCTCCTCCTTTAATTTGAGGATTTTGGGATTTTGTTCCAGAAGTGGGGAAACTAATACAGAAAAATTGGTACCAAGAGTGGGATCACTGCTAATCCTGTACCTGACCATTGGTTTAGAAGCCTTTGGACTGCTTTGTGGGAAAAATTTAGAAACGTTTGAAGTTGTGGCCTAGAAAAGTTTATAATAAAGTAATAAGCAGAGCCTCACTCCGGTCAAAGCTCAGAAACCAGGATGCTGATAGAATGTGTAAATAAAGACCAGATTCACAACGTTTCTTTTGGAAACAAAGATTTAATTGGTAATTAGATTAGAGATTCTGTGTGTTACATTCCAGGAAAAATTCCAACATTTTGACAATGTCTTGAAATGCTGTAGCAGACTGTGATCATGGATAGTGGACTGAATGATTAGGTGGAAGAGATTTGAAAGCAGTTTAACATTCTCACTATGGCCTGAGTACTGCTGGCTGCTTTTAGTCAGATTTATAGTGAAAATCTGAGAAAAAAAACAGAGCACAAAAACTGGGAATACTTAAATTTTGGCCTCAGAGGAATCATGTGTAAAGCTAAGGTCAAAGAAAGTGCTTGGTAAACAGATTAGCAGCATTTAAAAGAAACCAAATACTTTGTGTAGGCATAAAAAGAAAGATGCCTTGAGGGCACCTCAGGAATCATTACGGCCTCTCACTTCAGGCTCAAGGATGTAAAATTGTCAACCTTTCATTTGCAAAGGAAAGGGATCTCTACTTAAGATGGTTGCACTGAGCGGCATACTTTCATGTCATCAATGTAATGCTGGTTTTATCAGCATGCAGAATGCAGGAACTGCAGGATTAGAGAGGCTTCCATCCACATTTTAAAGGAAACCCTGGCAGGCCAGGTAAGGAGCCCGAGAGGGCAGTGTGTGAAGCTCTGAATATGAAGCCAAGGGTGGAGTGAAGACTTCAGAAAATCAGAGATGCCACAGATGCAAAACATTTGCTAACAGAAGCTGCAGGTTGTGTCACCAGACTAAGAGAAAGGGTATAAGTGTGGTACCACCCATATCCTCCGTAACACCTATCTCACCAGTATGTGTCCTCGATTTTGGACATGGAACTACAGGATTTAATATTGCTTTGCTGACTTTTGCTCTTGTTTTGGTCTGATTCTGTTTCATCTCCCAATCCTGTTTTGAATGAAAATATTTATTGTGTGCCATTATATTTTAGGATTATGTAACTTGTTTTTCATTTCTATCTGAACTCACAGTTCAAAGTTTGCCTTGATTCTCAGAAAAGATTTTGACTTGGGCTTTTGAAAATGCTGTTAACTGATCAGAAACTGGGGAGAGAAAAGTGGGGTTCAGATTGTGCATCGGAGAGTGCGTCAGCCAGAATTATGAATTTACCACTATCTGTATTTGGTGATTAAGTATGTTTTAAAATATGCCTGTTTGTCAAGTTAACATGGGTGGAGTGTGATCATGAATCATGAAATGTCAATTTTACTGGATTAGGGAACACCCAGGGAGTTATTAGTGAAGAAGTAAGGTGTGCCATAAAGGTGTGCAATTGGCTATTTCATATGGTCCCTACTCCTACCTTCTCCTGCACTGCTCCCATGCCCTGATTCTTACTAGAGCCATTCTCCCTTGATATTCTTGACTTAGAGCCAGCCAATCATGGACCAAATGCCTTGAAACTCTAAGCCAAATTTTGCCTCTCTTCCTTTAAAATGTGGGATTTAGATTGATAAACCAGTAATAGGAATGCTGGAACAAGAAGCCCTGTATACACTGCTTCCTAATGACAGTTTTCCTTCTTCTATCCTCTGAAGATCTCATATGCAGGATCACTGACTTTCTCCTCAGTATTACTCAGGGTACAATTATTGGATATTTCAAAATCTATGAAGGAGCTGGGGATTTAGCTCAGCAGCATAAAAAGCGCCTGCCTGGCAAGCACGAGGTTGTGAGTCCAATCCTCAGTACAAAAAAAAAAAAAAAAAAAATTCCATAAAGGTTAATTTTTCTACTACCTGGAACTCTTAGCTCTTTGAAAGGAAACAGGCAGGGAAACATAATGGAAAATATCCAAATATTTCTTTGAACAAAGAGCCAGCGATTGCTTGTACCATGGTGGGGTATTTATCCCACGTTGTTAAGTCCCAGACTTTCACATATGAAAAACTGAAGTGAGGAAACAGAAAGTCAACATATGCTTTGAGATCCACAAGATCTGGCATAAAATCCAAAAGGAGGAAGGTTAGAAATGACATATCACAACAAGTCAACAGGTGGTAAATTTTAATGTCTTTGACACCTTTTTTTTCCCTTTCCTTAAATGCTGACGTTTATCTGAAAAGTATAAGTGAAGAATGAGGGAGAGGGGGCTGGGGATTTAGCTCAGTGGCGTAAGCACCTGCCTTGCAAGCAGGCGGTCATGAGTTCGATCCCTGGTACCGATAAAAATGAAAAAGACAAAAAAAAAAAAAAAAAAAAAAAGAATGAGGGAGAAACTGGCTCTGCAGAAAGAGTTTGGGAAAAAAAAAAAAACAGGGAGAGATACAGAGCAAAAGAAAGATTAAAAAAGAAGAGTACACTACCTCCCCTCTCCCCTCTCCCTTCTTTTCATTCATCTACAATGAATTTGTCATTAAGTAACTCTGGGGGGTGGGGCACAGGCCTGTAATCACAGCGCTCAGGAGGCTGAGGTTGGAGTCTGAGGCCAGCCTGGACTACACACTGGACTGCTGTTTCAAGAAGGCAAAAACAAACATTCTAAGCAAAATTTTCTAACACCCTCAGACACTATAGACATTGTGTGGCTTTTGTTTTACCTTCCATGAATTCATCTTAATTTCACTTTGAGACGTCCATATTTTGTGGAAACAAAATCTGGAAGCACAGCTGCGGTGGTGGATGCTTGGTTGTGTCTATTTCATTGGTTGTGGGACTGCCCAGAGGGTTGATGATGCCCAGTTCCAGAGAAGTCTGGGTGGGTACCCGAGGGATGGCCTTGGGGTGCAGGTCTTGACACTGTTCTACTTCCTGACCATTGTGAACTGAATAGCTTGGCTCCCCCAGCCCTCTCCGCCATCATGTCCTTGCTTCAGGGCCAGCTGACCATGGACATGAGACCAATTAAAAGTCTCTTCAAGCTGACTGTTGGGAACTGTGCTGAGCAATGGGAAAGCTGACAAGCATCCCATCCCTCATGCATCCATCAGTAAATGTCTACTGAGCATGCTTCCTCACTCTAGACAACACAGGTATAATGAGCACATCCCTGTATTAGTCACTCTGCTCACTGAGACCAAGTACCTGACACTTGTATGTTAAAGGGGGTCCCCTGTATGTCTTCAAGCCCATATAGGTAGGGCTTCTGGGAGGTGACTGGATTATGGGGGTGCGATACCAACCAGTAGGTTAGTCCATTGACGCATCTATCGCTAAATGTGATTTGGAAGGTGAAGCCTGCCTGGTTGGAGGTGGGTCACTGGGGCTCTAGTCTGGAAAGATTTATCTTCCCCACACTCCCTTAATCTCTGCTCTGCTTTCTGCTGCCACACCATGAACTGTTTCTCCTCTGCGATGCTCCTCCGCAAGCCACCCTACCTTGGAGCCAGCTGACTATGGAATGCAACTTCTACAACTAAATCTACAAAATAAACCTTTTCTTGTTAAGTTATGGATATTGGGTATTGTGTCTCAGTGATGAGAAAATAACTAGGAAAGGGAAAAGTTTATTTAGCTCATGGCTTCAGAGGGTTCAGTCCACAGGAGGCTTCCTCCAACGCAGAAATGGAGGTGGACAGGCCTGGCAAAGGAAAGCTTCTCAACTCAAGCAGTCAGCAAGCAGAGAGAGGGGTCAGGAACAGTGCTACACCCCTAGTGACTCAGCTCTTCCAACCAGACCCCTCCTCCTAACAGCATGTTAATCCACTGGCAACTATAGCATCCCATAACCAATCACCTTCCAAAAGTTACATTTCTGAATACATGAGACTTCCTGGGGAGATTTTAGATATGTACACTGTAACAATTCCTTAACTGCAGACAGCTTACTAAACCTCTGTATAATATTCCTGTAAGTTGTATGGGAAATGAAGCAAAGGTAATGAAACGCTAAGAATATTATTTGATGCATGGTAGCATCTGGAAGAAATGAGTCACAAGATGATTTAAAGGCACTATGTTCCAAAAAAACAGCACATGCACAGGCACAGAAATTGGAGTGTCATGTACACAATGTGCTGTGGAACCCATCTTCCCACGGTGAAGAGCTCAAAGCCACACCCTGTGGAGCCCTGTAAGAATGTGAGCACTTACTCTGCAGAAACAAGAAAAATCTCAGCAGTTTGGAGCAGAAAATCCTTGAATTGGTATGGGGGCGGGGGGAGTGGTGTGTTAGCAACTATTCAGGCCTCTAACACAATGCAGCAGTGACTTAGCCATGAGCTGACTAGTCTGGTTTTACTATGTATGTAGGAAGCACTGATTGTGCAGCACATGAGAGAGTGAAGGGTGATTGCAGGGTTTTGGTTTTCTCTCCTGAGTAACTGAAGAGTAAAATGTGCCATTTACTGAAATAGTAAAGACTAAACTTGAAAACGGGGAGTTACCTTCCTTTTGGATGTAAATTTCAAGATCTCTATTAACTTCCATGTGCAGATTTCTCTTTAAAAGTCTATTTCCTTGGAGAGGTCTCAGCTAGAGTTAAAAACTTATGAGCCACCAGCATAAACGGTTTTCAAAGGGATAAGCAACCAGCAAAAAGAACGAGTTTAAGGAATGAGGCCACCAACTCGGGAATACTTATTACAGGAGAGATGAGTATGTACCAGTGAAGTACTTTTAAAAGCTGTAGGGAAGGGTGGTGTCCCACAAAGGCCCTACGGATTTCAAAATTTAAGAAGGGATCATAGAGATGAAAGCTGCTCCTGGGCCAGTTGAGAAATGTAAATTATCACATTTAGCCAGAGGTCTCTGAATGACTTTCAAAAAAGCTTCACTGGCGAAACAGTAGATTGGAGGAGAGCCTCGGTTGTCATATTCAAAGGGTGAACACCAGGTTCTCGCCTGAGGACTTCCAACAAGTTCCGCTAAAAAAAGATGAAGTGAGCTGGAGGAGCTTGGAGAAGAGAGGACCAAACTGATGTGGAATTGTGGAGTCTTTTAATGGGGCTCATTTCAAGTAGTGAGACAAGAGTTCTCTGGTCTGCACCGCCGAACGCTGCAAACAGGAGAGGAGGACATGGGGATGGAACAAAAATCCTGCAGAACCAAGCACTGGAACGATAGGTCTGCTGGCACCCAGTGGAGGTGCCGGAGCATCAGGACACAGAGGGAGGCAGCTGCAAACTGGAAAAACAAACACTGAAGCAAAAACCTGCAACGCTAGAAGCGAGACCCTAAACGAAACAGCTCTCTGGGGAGCAGACCCGGCGGTAACACAGCGCCCGGGAGCAATAGAGCGCATCCCGATACCGTCGGGTCACCCTCCTGTCCCGGTCAGGGTCAGGACCTGGGGGCTCCTGCGGGACCCCGCAAACCAGCCCGGGCCCCAATGCCGGAACTTACAAGTGGCTCACTGACTTGCGGCTGCCGCTCGGAGAGGTGGGCATTGTTGCGGCCGCCTGGGGAGCTGCGGGCCACCGGCCACAGTCCCAGGCTGCGCCCCCGGCACCCAACCGCCCGCTCCGCTGGCCTGGCGCTAGTGCGTGGCGGGCGCCATGGCGACGGCGGCTCGGGCAACAAGCGGCCG
This sequence comes from Cavia porcellus, assembly GCF_034190915.1. Lineage (NCBI taxonomy): Eukaryota > Metazoa > Chordata > Mammalia > Rodentia > Caviidae > Cavia > Cavia porcellus. Next base: position 161,979,563 of record NW_026947484.1, on the reverse strand, counting down.
CGCGGTTGGCTGGCTGCGGGGGCCGAGGGGAGGGCGGAGGCGGAGGGGAGGGCAGAGGGTTGGCGGAGGGGAAGAAGCTCCGGACGCCGCCTCGGAGGAGGAGGAGGTGGAGGCGGAGGCGGGCGGCCGGGCCCAGGCCCCTCCCAGGCGGCAAGTCTCCGGCTGCAGGCGGATGGATGGGGCGTCTTCAGGCGGTGGTGGCAGCAGCGCGGGCGGCGGAGGGCGCAGCGGCAGCGGCTGTAAGTGGGGGCGGCCCCGGCCTTTCTCCCCTCCTCCTCCCGCGCGGGTGTGGGGCGCCCAGAGTCGTTCTCAGCCCCTTGGGCGGCGTCCCCTCCCCCACCGCGGAACGCCGCCCGGAAGACTCTGCACTTCCGGGGCGGGGCTTCTTCGGGACGCGCGGGGGGGGGGCCCGGGGCGCATGCGCAGCGCCTGTGCCGCCCGACACCTCCCGGCCGCCGTCGTTCTCCCTTCGCGGTGGCGGCGGCGGCGGTGGCTGCTGCGGCGGCGGTGGAAGCAGCAGCGGCGCGGGGCTTCCCGGCGTCCGCGGCTCGCTGGGAATCCGCTGCGGAGTGAGTTCGCCACGCGCCGTTCGCTTCTGCCCCCTTCTCGGTCAGCCCTCTATCCCATAGGGGTGGGGTTAAGTAGCCACTCCCCCGTGGCTCCACCTCTTTTCTCCGCGCCGGTCCCGGCCGGGAGGCTCCCGCCTGCACTGCGGGATCCTGGACCTGCCCGTCCTTTGCAGTGGAGCACAGGAGGGAAGAGCTATCGAGAGGGCCGCTGACCGGGAACAGGCCTTCCCGTCTGGCCCGCGCGCCCTAGAGTGGCCGAGTTCTCTGAGCTGGTAGTGGAGCGGTCCCTGGCCTGGAGCCCGGCGCTGATCCCCGCCTGCTGTGTGACCTTGGACGAGTCGCTGCCCCTCTCTGAGCTGCAGGTTTCCCTTTAAAAGCTTCCTCCACTGCTAAAACTGATTTTTTCAGAAACCGTTATGCAATTATAAAATTGGCCTACTGAGGCCGGTTAGCTGTGATAGATGACCCCGAGTTGACTGAACCTGCTTGAAAGATGGGTGAAATACGGCGACCTAATTTTCTTTCTTTACCAGTGGTTGCAAACTGCATGACTCCAAGTTTATTCATGTTGACTTGACATTGTCACGGGATCCTTGACCCAGTTCCCCAGCCATCCTTTGAAAAATGCGAAACAGGGTATATGGTGAGCTTGAGCTAGCGTGGGTTCTGTCTCGTCGCTACTGAGGCTTTCTTTCCTTTAATCCAGATGGTGTGGTGGCTCGATTCTCCCAGTGCCTGGCTGAGTTTCGGACGTGGTTAAGAACCAACTGGTTGAGGTTCAATGCAAACAAGACGGATGTGATGCTGGTAGGCAGGGGCGCCCTTGGCAATGAAGGGAGGGGAAATGCAGACTCCCTCAAGGAATGTGTGGCTGTCCTGTGTCTGGGAACTGCTCAGAGCCGGGGTGAGAGAAAAATAACAGCAGTGTAAGAACTGCAAACATAGTAGTTTGTAACGGACTGCTAAAATTGGGCCACTTGATAAAACTAGAAATCGGGGGGGGGGGGATTACTCTTTGAAGAACCAGAAAGCTAAAAAAGTATTTTAGAGTGGTTCTAATAATAAAAGACTAACAAAAAGATGATGGTTATTGTTGCATGAATGTGGGGCTTCCAGAAATAATGCAATTCTGCTTTTGCAGCTTGCTTTCTGTTTACTAAACGTTGACTCAGTTTATCTTAAATGTCATTTAAGAAAACATAGCTTTTGTATTTAGACGTTTCATGGCAAATTTGTAGTTAGCCATTGATTTTTATTCTCCAGTCATGAACAAGTGATGCAGGCTGTCACTTTTACAGAAAAAAGTTAGTAAATGGTTCACAAAACAATCTCAAAAGGGACTTCTGGGTCCTGGAAATTATTCGATACACAATTTGCATTTTACTGTTTTGGATATATTGTATTCATCTATTTCAGGCAAGCAGCCTCACAGTAGAAATTAAAGATTTAATTGTTGCATTTTGAGAGGCACCTTTTTGATTGCATAAACATGTTTCTCAGTATACATGTATTTCAATCAGGTGGTACCAAATAAAGGGTTATATTTCTTAGGTATATGTAAATGTAAAAGAAGCTTAAAAAGGTACTTGTTGAGTTAAAATTGTAACCCTAAATGCATCTTTTAACAGAAAAATAATACTTCTGAAGGTTATGTGTGTAGAGTATGCATATGCTTGTGAATACCTTCTAGTGGCTGAAATATTGCTTAGTAACTTTTGAATCTAGGAGTCAATAAATGGCTTAAAAATAATTTTCCCAATGTAATACAAGTTGTGAGGAGCTTAATGTGGTAAAAATTAGTGTTTGCTAAAAATAAGGAGGCCATTGGTGGGGGAATAATATCTAAGGAGACATTTATTTAGATCTTGTAGTGATATTTTTGTTTTGGAACATAAACCAATACACACATAAAATTGGAATTAACCACACTTTAAGCATTTTACGCCACAATTCTAACATTTACCATTTTGGACATCCTTGTGGTTAGAACATACTAAAAAGTGTCCCAGTTTTGAAAGGTCATAATTAAGGGTAAATTTTCTCATGTCTTCAGCTCTATCATGTCCTGTTTTCAGCTCTTCTCATATCACTAGGTTTTTTTAACCCAAATTCTTGACTTTGCCTTTGAATACAAAGAGGATACCTGTTGAATTAATCCAAAGTGCTGAAGAACTAGGAATAATGGATGAAAGTAACAGGGAGCAGATTATGGTTGAATAAACAGAAGAATTGAGAGAGGTTTTGTTTTTTTTTTTTTTTTAAGAGCGCAGTCTCTGAGGTACAGTGAGTTCCTGAGGTGTGGAATGTGCAGAAAGCCCAGGAGTAGAAATATTAATGAAGGACTCCTATCTGGGTGGAGTGGAGAATTGACTAAGGTCTTTCAAGCACCTGCCCAACACTAAGACTCTATGACCAGTGAATACTTATTTCTTACACAGTTGATTCTGAAGAAGCAGGAGTTGAAAAAGACTGCTTTCCTTAAGGTGGCCTCTGAATTTTTTTTAAACATAAGTAGTTGCTCACTAGGCTACAATGAGATCGAAGTATACTGAGTTCAGTAGTAATGTATTACCTATGACTTACAGTATTCAAGCTGTTTCTCTTTACCATAGAATGATGTCTAACCCCAAAAACGGAGCCCGAATTTATAAAGGGAGGTACAATGTAGAGGAAGTGTTTTCCCCTATCATTGCCAGACAGTTTTAATCAACTTTGATGGCACTTAACAGAAGAATGTTCATTCAGAGATGTCTGGGACTCAGTTTTCCTAACTTTCAGGGTATATCCAGTTGCTTAAGGAACCTTGAGCCCCTGCTTTTTATCACAGTTGGTCATTTAACTGAAGAATCAAAAATTCCATGTATTAAAAGCAACCAAGTTGTCATTGTACCCTGTACTTTAACAACTTTCAGTCTTCCAGCCAGCTAAGTTTCATACATTATCTTTAATAGTTTAGTATAATGTCCTCCTGGTCTCCAGGGTATCAAACCCAAAGCCTTCGTGGCTTTGCTCTGTGTCCACTGCAGATATATGCGTATCCTTTGTTCTTCGAGTGCATCCAACTATTTGGATATGAACTGGTATTTTTTTAAAAAGTCGTTTTGTTTTAAGTCCAAAGTATTAACAAGGTACCTTCTAGAAACTGTATACCTATGCTAAATATTTTATTTACTCTAGGAATCCTGAAAAAATAAACACTTTATATTTTCTATAAAATAAAATGAAAATACTGTACAGTACAGTTAGTTAATGGTACAATTTGTTTGCAGACTTGGGAACCTTAAAGTTTTCCTTTCTCTTCTTTCCCTTGCTTTTCTTTCAGTAGAAAATGTGCATCAGATGTTTATGTTTAATTGGTTTACAGACTGTCTGTGGACTCTTTTCCTGTCAATTTACCAGGTAATGTCCTTTCACTTAGTGGCTACTTCCTGTATCTATAAATGCGGCTTATTCACGCACAAACTATAAGTGGACGTAGAAGTTTCAGGTTTATGTTGAATCTTTGGAAACAGGAAAATGTTTGATAGCCTTTGAGTTTTAAGGGCATACAAATAATTTAAGAAAGTAGTGCCCTCCATATTATATTCTAAGCATGAATTGAAAAGAATATTTTATATATATGTATATATATATATATATATATCCATGTATGCAATATCTTGTAGCACTAGTGTCACATTATTTCATGGGAATGTGTAATTCTCATTTAACTGTTTGATTTGGGTAGTCATGTTTGAAACCAGATGCAGAAGAATCCTTTTAAGATTTGAACAAAAAAAAGGTCTTTAAATCAGATTTCTTAATCCTGTATAGTAAATTAGGTTAGCGCTTGGTTACCTAGCGCCTTTCACCAACCAGCGCGCCTTGGCCCGGGAAGACTAGGGCTGGCGATCGCGCAGCCGCGGGCCGCATACCGGGCACCTCGCGCTGCAACGCCGCTGGTTCCCCGCCCCCTCCGAGGGGCAGGTGCTCGTCGGTGTTTTGCATTTAAAAAATCTTGTCCAGTTGTGCAAACATTAATCTGTTGCCCAAGTGCGTTGCTGCGGGCATTTCAGAAGCGGGAGGCAGAGGAGAGGCCGAGATGGCAGGCAATTCGTCCCGCCTTGCACTGTCCTTCGGGTCCCGGCGCTGGCGGGCCGCGCCAGTCCGGGAGGCTTGGTCCTGGCGCTCTCCCGCCCGCGCGCGTTCACTGCGGCCCCGCCCTCCGCGCGCCCGCCCGCCTGGTCCCTCCCGCAGGGCCCCGCGAGGGGGCGGGGCGTGGTCGGCGCGCGCGCGCGGCTCCTGCGCGTGCTCGCCAAGGCGGCGGCGAAGCGGTAGCGGCCGTGTCCCGTTGCCGTCTCACATCCGGGTTCCGGCCGTGACCCAGCCGCGGCCGGCGCGGAGATGTGACCCGGCAGGACGGCGAACATGGCGGAGGTAAGGGTGCGCGCTCCCGCCCGCTTGAGCTGGGGCTCGGAGCCGCGGCCGGGAGCGTGCCGGGCCGGGCCTGTCGAGGCCGCCTTGGCGCCGCCGCCCACCTGTTGTCCCGAGCAGGCCGTGCGGTGGGCGGGGGCCGCGGAACTTAGTTGGGCCGGGGGCCAGAGGCCGGGGGGGTGGAGACGCAGCGGGACAAGGGTCCGCGGGGAGGGGGCCCGGCGGCGCCACTTCCGCCCGGGCGCGGGCGGCGCCGCAAGTTTGGCCCTGGCCGGGTGCGGGTGGGCAGACAGGGCCAGGCCGGGCCTCGGCCCCGCACCCGGGGTCCCCGCTTTCCGGCACCCCCGCCGCCTACTCCGCGCCTCCGAGTTACCTTCCCACTTCGAACTCTCTTCCTGCCCAGAAATTCCATCCTCTTTGCAAATCAGAGCTACCTCTTATTTTCCTTCTTGTCTTCGCCGGGAGGTCTTTCCCAGCTCTGCGCATTTTCCGGTGAACGCGTCCCCGCAGCCCCTTCGGTCCCCGCTCGGCCGCTTTCCGCGTTTGATCCCCAGCTCGGGCCCGACGGCCGCGGCCGCTGTGTAATTAGTTGAAACTTAACATGGGCTGTCGGAACTTTGATGTGGCCTCTCACGTAAGCTCTTCAGCGTGGGAAGTGTTCGGCCAGTTGTTTGTTTACCCCCTCGCCCGGCCTGTTAGAGAATTTTGTGATTTCTTCCTTCCGGAGCTCTCGGCGCTGTTTTTGGACTTTCTGTCCGCTTTGAGAGGTGCCATGGCATCGATGGCCCCTGAGTTGCCATTTTTGAGGCTCGCAGTCAGAAAGTAGATAATTGCGTTTATCCTCCAGCCCTCCTGGTGCCCTTTATTTGCTACGGGAAGTCGATGCTGAGTCCTTTTGCCAGCACCTTGAGGTCCTCCTTAATAAACCTTGGAGCGCAGAAAGCGGCTGGATTACGAGGCCTTTCGTGGACCTGTTGTGTGGAGGGGCCTGGAGGTTGGTTTCCGGAGTAGAGCAGCTCTCGAGATGTTACTTCTGCTTCTGCTACAGAAACGAGCGTCGTATTTGTGTCCTTGAGTTTTTGCTTTTACAGGAGGAGACGATTTACTGTAGCAGCATTGGTTTGCTGCCACTGTTCTTTTAAAAACATTTAGTATTTCTGCTTAACACTAAATTTAGAGCTGAGTTTTATTTTCTTTTGCTCTTTATGATTAGAGAATTGTATGTCAAGAGAATTGTATGTCGAGACACTCCAGTCTAGAACACAGTACTATTTCCCTTACATGACTGGGTTTAAACCAGAATATGGAAAGTCAGTACTTGTGAGATTCCCAGTCTTGTATTAGTTTCCTGTATTCCTAAGGGACAGGAGTGGTAGGATGGAACTATTTACTCCAGTTATATCAGAACCTCTTTCACTAAATATGTGTTAGATAAGAAGCAGTGTGCTACAGAGATAATGTGTTTCTTCTCTCGTGATGCTACCATAGTTTGAGCCTTAAGTTATTTTGCCATACTTCAAGGCAAGATGGTATGGAAGAAAATAGCTTTGTATATGAAATTCATTGACATTCATCTAGAAGTTTATTAAGTTGATATTTTTCTTTTTGAAATTAAAGATGGTTGCATTGCTGTAAAAAAGGAAAACTTTTTTTCACTAGTTCTTTCATAATTTTTAGCATAAATAAAGCATAGAGAGCTGGTCTACTCCAGAAAAAATATTTTCTTAAATACTTCATTTGGAGAATGGAATTCATGTTGCAGGAACATATAAACGGCTCATTTTCAAGCAGAAGAAACACCTGAATTTTGTGTTCATTGCGTTTGTTTAATGATTGTTCTCTTTAAATCATTTTTTATAATTTTCAGTTCCTTGTAGATGGTTTTGTTTACAGTGACTTCAGAGGAAGGGTGGAGGAACCTTCATGATGTGTCCTACAAAAAAACTTAGAGGAGATGAAAAGTAAAATTAAATCTGTAGTTTTCTTAAACTCTCTAGTTTAGTGGTTGGAATGATTTTTAGGACCACTGTGTTAAAAATTTCATGAGAGAAACACTTGATTATGAAATGCTTTTAGTTCAAGATGCTTGTGATAAAATTACTTATATGCCGAACATTTTGCTTTTGATCAAGCAGACCTAAAAGTTGAAGCGGACTTACGACGTAATAGTAAATGTGAAGCAATAGAAAACATTTATTTGAAAAATTTGAGGGCTTATTGAAGAAGTTTGTCTCTAGAGAAAATTGTAGCTACTTTGTTTTGGGGTTTTTTATTTATTTTTTCCATATTGTTGTTTCTTATATGAGAGAATGATCCTGATTTGTTTTCCTAGAAAAATACTTAAATTCTTGAAATTGTTTTCAATATGAATAGAATACTCATTTTTTATATTTGATCTGATGATCTTGTTGAATCTGTAATAGAAGTATATATTTAAATGTTCTTTCGTTGTAATAACATTAAAAACATTTAGTGTGCTTAGAAGAAATTGTGTGGGTTCACTTTCTGAATGCTTTTGGTAATATTACTCATTGCTTAGCCCTTAAAATTTTTTACCACAAGGAGGTTGTGCTGCTCACATATAAGGGGAGAAAGTTACAGTGTAGTTCAGAGTTTTACAAAGGCAATGAGGGGGGAAATAGGAAGCAATAGGTGATCCTTTGGGTGTTACAAAAATGTGAAGACCTGTGGGAATGAGCAATTGGCTGTGTGTTTCAGTTTGTAAACACACATTTCTCAGGGAAAAGGGGCTGCGTTTCTCAGGGAGAAGAAGCCACAGTGGGGTGCAGGACCTCTCTTTTCATCTAAACTACATTTCTGTAGAGAAAAAAAAGAAAAGAGTGGATTTGTCTAATTAGGGTTAAGTATTTTCCATTTCCATAACTAAATACAAACTACTCATTATCGCCTCTGACCCTTCTTTCTCTTAAAAACAAATTCCTTTCTTAACATTTCTGAATATAGTTGTATTTTGTCTTTTAGATAATAGACTCATATTAATTGTTTCTTTTAAAAGTATTAATTTGTACACTAAAAACTTGTTTCAGTGCAGTGAAGTTAAACTTCTAAGTAATTTTCCTTCTTTTAGTATTTGTACTTCACAGCCTCTAAGGTCTGGTGCAGAAGAGTGGGCAGGAATTCCAGGGCATGGTGGTACTAAAAAGTTTAAGTTTCTTGGGAGTAAGAACTGAAGTATCTAGCTGGGTGTCCTTTCAGGGACACCCAGGAGGGTCTGTCCTAAGTTCAGGCTAAGCAGGAGGGTCTGTTCTAAGTTCAGGCACAGCCTGTGCAATTTAGGGAACCCTGTCTCCCTGTCTCCAAATAAAGTTAGAAAAGAGGGTGGGGTATGACCTAGTGTAAAAGCCTGGGTTCAGGCTCCAGTACTTCCCCCGCACCCCCCACCCCAGAAAAAGAGAGCACTGAAGCACTTGGTGACTTAGCAAAGAATGAGTGGGAGGCCAGGGATTTAGCTCAATGGGGTGAGCACCTCCCTGGAAAGCCCAAGGCTGTGAGTTCGATCCCCGGTACAGGGGGGGAAAAAATGGATGGGAGACATAAGTGAATTACTTAAAGATAATTCTATTACATGAAACTAATCAGTTTTCCAAGTATTTCAGAAATCATCACTGCCACTGAAGCTTTATGTCATTATGAAAAGCAAACAGCCATACAGAAATTTCTTGTTTAACGTCCATATTGAATCTTTATGCAAATGGATTTAAAAGTCATTGTAGTAGTTAAACTGTTCATTGCTTATTAAGAGCTTATTTTAAAGCCTAGAGCTGTGATTGTTTTAGTATGCTTATAAATGGGAAAATTTTAAAGTAACACTCTAAAATAGTTTTCACAAATTGAGATTGTCTTTTTCTTTTAGTTCTAGATTTAAAATTAAGTTTGGAAGAAACTGTTTGCACGTCTTACCCACTTAGCTGAGTACTCCTTAGTGGTGGTCCATGTTTTGAGCAATTCCTAATTAAAGTGAAGTTGAACTAAACTTGAGGAAAACACATCTCTTCATCGTAGAGGAAATGAAACAGAGGTGCTGGGGAAGCTGGGCCTGGCTCCTCAGCAGTCTTGGCACAGTGAGGAGTGCGAGCCAGGCTCCGAGCTCATGATGCTTTTCTCCATGGTACCCTGCTGCCCTCCGGGTCATCACTACTGTAGGAAATTTGCCGATTTTAGTCCAGCGCACCCTGAGCCTTTTTATGACTTAGGCTCTTGACAATCAGGGGAAAGGGATGGGAACGGAAGGTCCTGGGCAGTCAGCACCCGAAATTGCAGCCCAAAGTGGGTCCCTCGTGCCTTTGGGGTCGCACCTCTGTGTAGTATCTTTAGTGCTGTGAAAAGCCGAACTGTCCTCAAAACACTGAACATGTGATGGAACTAGTTTGAGGGAAAATTGTTCAGTTTATTTGCATTGAAATTAAGCTTTTGATTGCCTGGGATAAAAAAAATCTAATTTATACTTTGTTTTTATTACATTAATTTTTAAAATAGAAAGAATGGTAATACTCTGGTAGTTGGTTGGTTGGTTGGTTTTTTTTCTTTGAGTTAGTCTTTTATCTTGTCCCAAATTACAGTTTGCTGTTTTGTGGGAGGCTTCCCACTATTTCCCATCATATTCTAGAAAAGCATAAAAGAAACATTTGAACACATCTGAGGTATTATTTGTTATAACTGTTACCAGTTTTATCAAGTAAATCATGTAAATATGTTGGTGAGAGTGGGAAGCTATAAAAGCCAGTAGTTTTTTTTAAAATTTCATTTAGCCTACTTTGGGTATAGATCTGTCTTTCTGCCTAGCATTAGTTTCCACCTCAAATAAAAATACATACCAAAAAGAAAATTGGAATCTTCAAAATTAGAATTTAAAAAATTGTATCAAGTACTAGGTTTTCAAAATTAAAAAGGAAAGAAAGAAAAAATGGCTTATAATTTCACAAGAAATCCTGTTTCTTTAAAATAAAAAAAAAAAGTAATTCATGAAAGGGGCTAGAAAATTCCAGCAGTACAGGAAATAGCAGATGTAGACCTCCTATCCCTGAGACGTCCTGAGGTAACTAGTGACAGATGCTTACATGTCTCTTTTGAAGAAAAAAAATTGTGATGCATGTTCCAGCTCAGTCTTATGCATTATCTTGAAGTATTTTTTATTTTACACATTTTATTTCTTCTTTAAGACAAACAGTTCTCGTATTAATGGGTTCATACTGCTCCATTGTTTGGAAGAGCCGTATCATTTCTAGAGGGCTATGTGATGGATTTTCAAGCACACCCACCCACGGACAGCACTGTGATAATGAATTGGGCCAGAGAGATGAGTGTACTTTCTAGGTCTCGAAGTGGGGCTCATCGCGTGCTGGCAGAGTGATCTCTGCAGAAGGGCTGAAACAGCGTTTCTACCAGTGACGCACAGGGCTTTTACATGCATTTTAACCCCCAATTTAAAATTTTTGCTGTCTACTCTCATGGTCTGAGCATTTTCTAAAAGTAGCTTTTGTATAAATGTTTACCTTGGGTTTTGCTTTTCTAGCGGACTATGGTGATTAATAGTAGATGTTGGAGTTTCTCCTGGAGGTATTATGAGTGGAGATACCAGACCCTAAAGAGACACAATTAAAAGTCTGGCATGACATAGTCAGTGTGTTTGTGTATTAAACGTGCTTTGAGCTGATAAAACCCGTCTAGAAGGAAAGAGAAAGTAACAAAGACAGAGGTGAAGGGCAGGGGAAACCTTAGTGACTATTCTGTAGAAAGGCAGAAGAGGAGCCCTGGGAAGTCGGACTGCAGCTCAGGTGCACCTTCATCCCCACCGAGGTGGAATGCCTCACCTGCTCCTGCTCCTGCGTCCTGGGCTGTGCTAATCCCAGCTCTGAGATAGTGGGGTTTGCTTAGGGTTCTACAGCCGGCCCTGGAAAATTACATCAGTGTAAGCGCTTTCTGTTTCTCTTTCACTTCTGAACAAACGTTGCCCTCATCCTGTACTGAAACCTCTTATATTATAAAACAGAACTCACTTTGTATCTTAAAAGATAATTATTTTGTCAGTTAAACAAAATAATGTTCACAGGTTCTTGGTATGAACTGTTGAAATGCCAATTTTCAGAAGCTCATCTTTGATTTAATTGGATATAATTAACTTGGAACTAATCTCCTCCCTGCTAAATTGATACAGTAGAATTTTATTTTGGATATAAAGTACTAAAATGTACCCAGACACAGGTGTGTCCATAGGCAAACCCATCTATTTCCTCTCCTGGGGCTGTGTTACATCAGGCCCTTGGGCCACCCCAGCGTGTCCAGTGTGGCACAGTCATTATGGCCTTGAAACAGTGGGTGTGCCCTGTGCAAGTTGTATTTACAAATGCTTCCAGGCCTCTCAGCATTTGGTATATTGGTGGAAAGTGTCTGGAACCTTCCACAGCTGTAAAGTGGTACCATAGATCAGAAAAGCATTGGTCCGCATGGTATTTATTGTCATGTATACACTGACGTGTAGGAGCTGCCATTTACAATGCAGTGTCTGCTCTAGGACCTACTATCGGTAAAACCAGCACACCTTTTTACTTTCAGCAAAGTTGCTTTCAGTCAGAATTACTGGGGTGATCAAAAAGAACTAAATGCCCAGGAGCTGCCGAGCACCTCCTTCATGAGAGCACTGGCTCTTGGTGTGTACTGCACCTGAGTGTGTTCAGGAAGCTGCTGCTGAGACCCGCGCCAAGAGGACCCCTTGGGTGAACAGCTGGGGACCAGGCTGGCAAATGAACTTGGGAGCCATGGATGGGTTCATGGTAGAGAGTGTTGATTTGTTGTGTAGTAACTTGTGTACTAGTTAAGTATTTTGAGTCGGAAATGTGTGGCTGAGCTGATGCTAAGCTAGAAATCCCTTTTTAGGGTCACCATGCTCTCCCCCTGCCTCCTTACTGCCCTGCTTCCCCTTAGAGAACCAGTGGAAGTGGCACCCGATCGCAGTGTCCAGCACAGTACCTGTTGGGGGGCCATGGTGGGCTGTTGCTGTAGGGAAAGCCACTCTCACAAGTGTTCGAAGGAGCAGTGGCACTTCTGGGGAGTGTGCGCCTCAGGAGACCCTCACCCTGGTAACCTGCCTGCCACCCTGCGGCCTAGTGTACTGTCGGCCCAGTGTACTGTTGGCGTTTTCAGATGAACCTGAGCACCTTGAAAGGGTTTGTCTCGGCCCTCACTCTCCCTCCCCTCTGCTGCTTCATCCTCACCTGCCCGCCCCCTTGCCACTGGAAGGAAGGCTGCTGCCCACTGCCCATAGCCTGGCCCCGGGCCGGGCTCTAGCACTTCCTCCATCTGTCCCCCCGTCCATGAGATAGTAGCTCCCCAGGAGTCAGCCAGGTTTGACTCTCACAGTTCCCATCAGCTATGGATCTTTGGTGTTAACTGTCTTTGTCTAGTGGAGGAATTGATGTTGATAGATGACTTGTTTATAATTGTAAATTAACATACATACAGCCATGTTCTGTCAGGTGGTAACGTGGCTTAAGTGTTCCTCAGCGTTTCTATTTGCCCGTGGGCGAGCTGGCGAGGGGCCCCGTGTGGGAAGGAAGCCCGGGCCTGGGGGTCTGCGGACTCCTCCTTCCCAGGTTCCCTAGCATAATTACCTGAAAGCGAGGTTTTGTGTTGGTAAAGTTGGCCTCTTACAGTGTTCGGTACTTAGATGACATTTTAGTTTTTCCTTTGCTTACTTAGAACATAATTTTTCTTTAAAATTATATCTTTAAATTGTTCCTGTCTCCCTTTTCACAACTCATTTTTAAAGCCATAGGCCACACTGATAGCAAACTTAGTGTGTAGTTTTGTGTTCATGTGTGTGTGTGTGCGTTTGTATCAATAGGTGAAAAACTATTTCAGGAAATTCCGAGGCCTAAAAGCGTATCTTAATCCATGTGTGTCATGCAGCCCATGTTTGCTTTCAAAAACAAGTGCATTGCATGTCACTGTCTCTGTTTATAGATTTGGGACTGGTGGGTTTCTCTCTGTGTAAGTGGAGTGGGAGGGAAGCGTTTGTCGGTGGGGGTTTAACTGGTCATAGACAGTAGTAGTTACTGGAGGCACAATAGTCATGGAGTGCTTTCTCTGACACATGTGGAGTTACAGTGTGCAAAAACGCTAATTTGTCTTCTTTTCTTCCCCTTAGCCATCTGTTGAATCTTCAAGTCCAGGTAAGTATTTTTCCTCCATTTTTAATAATCTCTAATATTTGCCCTGTAATTGCATAAAGGCTAGAGGAGATAGAATGTCATCTGACTTGCTTTTCTTCTGAATGCTTCTTTTCTCTGGGGAGAAAGAAATGGATGACATATTTCACTACCCTTGAAAGTACAGGTGAGGCGGCTGTGAGTTCACCCTCATGCCTATTTTTGGTCTGTTCTCCTTCTCTTTGTCCTTCTCTTTCTCTTAAGTTGCCTTATGTATACCTTGTAGTTTTACATTGTTATTTGAGTTGAAGTATATATGAAGTATCTTTTTGAAAAAGGAATCTGATTAAAAATACTTGTGTAGGAAATTAAAATTTTTTATTTGAGGAAAAAATTGTTAGTGTATTTACTGCAGGAGGGAACAGTTGAGTATGCAAAAGGTTCAACAGGTAAATGTTCAGTGTTATGAATTAATTATATTATTCTCAGATTTTAGTAGTATCAAGTTTTATCCTTTGACCATACATCTTAAGGTTTTTAATATTCTCATTCATATACAGTAGGTTTTTCTATTCCTGTCTTAGTAGTTACAAATTTTTGATCCTTGGACCAATTTGGATCGCCTATGTTTTGGAGGACCACTATAATCTTTTAAAATTTACATATTCCACATAAAATCTAGATGGAGAGTTCATGCTCAGTCCCAGGGCCTGGCCCCACCGTGGAGCATGCCCTCCATCTCTCATGCTGATTTAGATCACCGTGTAGGCAGAGCCAGCCCAGGCCAGTGCGGGGAGCATGGACAGGCGCTCTGAGGCTTGGCCCCGTACACACATGTGCTGGGTGCTTAGCTGTGACACATTCCACACTGCTGTATTTTCATGTTTGGAAGCAGCCGCATTTCTGTGTTTTAAATTATAGGAAGAATGCTTTTCATAATGTTCAACACAATATGAGCCCTTTTTAATGATCCAAGGTCCTTTGTGTGAGTGCAAGTAATCCCACTCTCTGAGGATTAGATTACTTCCAGAACACTCTTAAATAACCAGAACACTCAGTTTACATTTGATTTCTCTATTTCATCTAAAAATGTCTTTTTCTTATATGCATTATGATTAAAGTACATTAAGTTTTGTGACATTTGTGACACTCAAGGAGTTTTTAACTTTTGTAAGTATGTTCTGGATGGTTAACATTGCATGTAACCTGACCGGAGCTAAGTGTTGTATCACTGTATCATTGTTTCCCGTATTTTTTTTTTTTTTTTTCAAAACACATTGAAAAAGCAGGTTCTTGTATTTATAGTGACATTGCAAGTGGAGTGAGTTTTAGGTGCGCCTATGAGTTTGGAAGAGCAGACACCCAGATAAAATGAAATACTTGTGTCAGGTCTGATAGTTGTAGATGACTTCCACAGTTTGTGTCCACCTGTGCAGAGCTGGGGGAGGAGCAGAGCAGAAAGGACAGAGATGTTTCTAGTAGCTTTTGCTGCTTGTTGATATGTAGGTGTTAAGGTTCATATTGTTTATGTTTCTGTTAGGTTGTTTTCCAGCTGAGGAAAATCTTATGCATTTCACAGTATTTGTAGCCTCTGGCTTCAGCCCAAAGGAATGTTTAATGTTCTTTTAGGTAATAATAGTTTTAGGGGAGTTACGAAAGTTGGTGGAGAAGACCATGAGTACAGGCCTCTTGCAAAAAAGATTTTTGATCTGCTGGTTAAAAAAAAAAACGGCCTTTTTTAGCATCTGGGGTTGGGAATCGGTGTTAGTAATTGTGCTTATGTGATCACAGTCAGTGGTTTGTTTATAGATTTTACCAGTATAAACCAGAGAGGAGGACCAGTGTAAGTTTTCAGCTATAAGACCGATCATCATTAGAAGTGGGAATTAAGGCAGAGGAAGAAAAAAATTTAAATGATTAAATAAGTACATGTGAATATATTGTAAACTGAATCTGTCTTTGAGTCTTTGAAAAGATACAAACTGTCCTGGGCGTGGTGTATCCCAGCAGTTAGGCTGAGGCAGAGGGTTGGGTGTGAGTTCAGCGCCAGACTGAGCTACCCTGTGAGACCCTGTTCTAAATGAAGGATAAGATTTCTTCTACAGGGAAAAAAACCCACAAAACTTTGCAGCAATTGTGCAATGTGGTGGGATCTCCTAGCAGATCTGTGGCACTTGGCTTCCCTGTAAAGCAGGGCACTTACACAAAGCACTGTGCTTACAGTTACTGATAGTGCACTGCTAGAATTTTCCCTTAGAAGCAGCCTAGGGGTGGTCCAGCAGTTGACAGAAAGGAACAGAATGGTTGGTTGGTCCGAGAGACCACGGTGAGAAGTCAGATAAGACAGAGGTCGATTATAGCAGAATAATTGAAGTTAAAAGTTTGTAGAATAGTTCTATTGGTGGGAAGGGAGTTGGAGGAGGAGATGCTCTCCTGTGTTGTGTTACTCGATATGTAGAAGTAAAATGGCAAGTTTTCGTCAGCTTTGCAGATACTACCAAAGAAATAGGGCAGCCAGGCATGGTGGCGCGTGCTTGGGAGGCTGAGGCAGGAGGACTGCCATGAGTTCGAGGCCAGCCTGGACTGCAAAGTGCATTCAAGGCCAGCCTGAACTGCCTCATGAAACCCTGTCTTAAAAAAGGAAAAAGAAAGAGAAGTGGTGTAAGTTGGTGGGGAGGTAATAAGTAGTTAGGGCTTAAGCGTAGCCTGCGTGATGGTAACTTGCCTTCAGGAAGAATTCTGTCCAAGGTAATAGTAGACCCAAACAGTGGCCTGGGGTTTTGGAGGAGCCTTTCCACCTACAAGGAAGGAGAGAAGCATAGAATCATCTGTGCTTACTACTGAGTATCTCCGATGATGGCCAGGAGCACTGAGAAACGTGAGAAAAATTTCCATACAAGACTCAGAAGAAGACAGAACATGAAGCTGTAGCTAAGACAGTGGCTTTCCAGGGGGACCCTAGTGTCTGGGCCACCACCCAGAGCCGAAATGGTCTATGACAGTTAGGTAGCCTTTTCTTAATGTCCAGGAGAAATAATAACATCTTTGTAAACCATTTTAAAGCTTCAATAAATGTCAGCAGCTCATTTTTACTGTAATGTGGTGTGAGATCTGATTTGGCAGAGAATTGTTTGCTGTGTTTAATAGCAGTTTCTTACACTTTTCAATGAGCACAGTGTCTTTTTCCCCCTTGCATCTCACCCGGCTTACAGTGGCTCATCTGAGTCCGCGAACGTGGGCTCCTTCCCGAGCCTCCTTACGGAGCAGGAGGTGAAGCCAGGCACAGTTCATCTTTGCCGCTCCTGGCACCCAGTTTAGAGGTGCTCCGTAAACTCTAAGGCCCAAGTCTTTGGTATTTTTCCTCATTTTTTAGTGGGACAGTGCTGACTTGATAGGATGATTGGAAGGTAGAGATGATGCATGTGAAGTGCCTGAACACACTTATGTCTGGCACATGGTAAGCTAAACATGGTGCTTATGCCAGGTCTGGTGCTCCACGCCATAAAGCAGTACTCGGGAGGCTGAGGCCAGTGTAGAATACATAGTGAGGCCCCATCTTAAGAAACAAACAAAATGGTGCTTATTTACAAAGTTATGGGAGGGGCTGAAGAGCCTCATCTCTAGCAGAAGTCAGCCTCTGTGTATGTTTCACTCATCGGATTTTATACCAGGATGAAATACATACATAACTGGATAGAACCATCAACATTTCAGGTGATAAAAAGATGGCTGATTTTTTCATGTTAACCCGTTTATAGCAAAGATTGAGATTTTTTGAATGAAATTCTTGGTGTTACTTAGAAGAATTGGAGGAGCAAGAATTTGAAGAGAACACTTTCCACCATGTCCCACTGTTCCGGGTGTTCCAAGACGGTCCCTGGGGCGCAAGGTGAAGCCCCGCGTTCACCCCTCAGTCCAGCGCTCCTGCAGCCCCGAGTGGCACTGCACCCTGAGGCCAGAAGGAGGCCCAGGGCACACACCTAGCTGCTGGGCCGTGATGGCCCGACCTGTCAGATCCTGCAGTGCTCTGTGGCCAGCCAGCCGGCCCTGGCTTATTGTAAATGTCTCTGATGAAAGTTTTGTATGCAGATTGAATAAATTTTGCTTTTATCTCTGAGCTATTTCAGTTCAAAAATCAGCTGAGTCACTCAAATGCTGGAATACATTTCCAGGGAAGCGCTGATAAAAGAGTGTCCTGTTCACCTGTCTTTTAACTTGACCACGTGTAGTTTCATTGCTTCCCGCGCTATCGCCTTCCAAATAACCAGCCTACAGGGCTGAGCACCGACCCTGTTGCTGACAGCCGTGGCTGGAGTCAGGTGGCCTCCAGGTGACCAGGGCCTCCAGGCCACAGCCTGTTAGTAATCCTATGGTTCAAATTGTGATTTTTTTCTTTCCCCTCCACAAACAGAAAGGCCGTTCTTACTTGGGCTGACCATTTACACGTCACACTTCCTGTTTAGAAGGTTATGACACAGTTTTCAGGTCACCAAGTGCCACATCCTGCCCCCTGTTGTGGTGTGACTGAGTGTGTGAAGCTGAGGCAGGGCAGTGCAAGGAGCTGTGCCATGTGGGGGACAAGAAAGGACAAGGCTTTTAAAAGCGGAAATCTTAGTGTACATAGCTTTTTCCTTGTGCTTTGACTTTTATCCAGCTTCAGATAAGTAATGCATATACACTAAAAAAGTATTAATAAGACACTTAATTTGGTTCACCAAACTTTTTAAAATATTCTTTACCAGGAGGTTCAGCAACATCAGATGACCATGAATTTGATCCATCAGCTGACATGCTGGTTCATGATTTTGATGATGAACGAACATTAGAAGAGGAAGAAATGATGGAAGGAGAAACAAACTTCAGTTCTGAAATAGAGGATCTTGCAAGGGTAAATAATATTAAGAGCTAGGGGATAAAGTGGTGATGACTTTGTGGAGAGAAGAAATAATTGATTCTCTCTGTATTTTGGGGGGACATTTATAGTTCTTATGGAAAAAAGTCCGTGTGGTCACAGAAGGATAAAGTTTGAAATGAAGGGTTTAGAGTAGCTGTATTGCGTGAAGTAATAAAAGTGGAAGTGACTCTGGTACGACATTACAGGCCTGGGCCCAGAAGGGTTCGAGATCCCTGCTGTCCCTTAGCCTTCCACAGTGGCCGACCTTTTCCTTAGCCTACAGAGCCCACGTGTCCTAACACCTGTGCCCGTTTCCGTCCTCTGCGTGCAGTGTTGTGGAGTGTGTCCGCCCCTCGCTGTCAGCAACTGACTTTCATTGGTACAGCCACCGCTGCGTCCGGCCACTGCCACGTCCTCTCTACGCCTTTCTTTTTTTCAGTGGTTTTTGATGCAAGTTAGTGTTCCCCTCCTACTTGGATTCTGGACTTATACTGGCAGGCAGTGTAATCTCCCCCGTTCTCTTCCTGTTCTGTGTCCTCCTTTTTTTTTTTTTTTTTCCTTTTTGAGACGGTCTCACTATGTAGTTTAGGCTGGCCTTGAGCTCACTTTGTAGCCCAAGCTGGCCTTGAAGTTTCGGCAGTCCTCCTGCTTCAGCCTCCCAAGAGCTGAGATTGCAGGCGTGCATCACCATGCCCGGCCTTCTTCCTTTACTACCTAAGGTTTAGACGTTTACATTTCCTGATCCTTGCTTCTTAGCCTTCTCATCTATCTCTAGATTGTTATTCCTCACAATGTAGGTTGAGGGTTGGTTGTGTCAGGGGTATCCGTGGACATACTCGGGAGCAGGCTCCTATGGCCCTGCCTTTCCTCACTAGCTCAGCCTAGGAGGGCGGGTGTGTCTCCATCTCATTGGGCAGGTTTGAATTGCACACCCATTGCATTTCAAAGTCCCTGCACTCTGTGAGCTGTTTCCACGGTGTGTGTTCTCCCTAGTTTGTATGTCCAGCATGAGGTCATCCCCAGTCTCCAGTACTCCACACACATGGAAATTATGAACACCCGGTACTCTCCTCCTCCTTGCTATGCTTTGCCCTTCTTCTGTAGCTCTGTGGAAACTAGTTCTTCTGCTTATCTGGTTCTAAAGTCAGACCCAGGAGTCCTCATCCTCCGTGCCCAGTGTCCATTCTCTGAGTGACAAGACTGGCCTTCCACTCCGTGGCGAGCCTAGTCTTCCTGTCCTACTCTGTCTTTGCCCGGGAAGCCGCCCAGTCTTCCTTGATGGTTGCGGCAGCTTCTCAGCTGGCCACCCCATCTCCTCTCGGCGCCTTGCTGCAGTATGCTGACCCCCAGCAGTGCTGAGCTTGCTGTAATAATTCTGTGTATTTCATCCTGAAGATGGTCGAGACATCTTCATGGAGCTCACATCCCCCACGCCATGTGGCCTGCCATCTGACCACCAGGCTTCGCTGCATGCTCTGGGGGTGCTGCGTGAGCTGCATTTGCTGCTGGGGTGGCCCCTGGCTTCCTGCTTCAAGGCTTTTGGCCTCCTCACTGTCTGCATGGGCTTCTTAAGGCTGGTTCCTCCTCATCTGGGCTTGGTGTTACTCTTCATTGTGCATTTCCTGTCCTCTAGTTGGCTTTTCAAAAAACAAGCAGACAAAACTGTATTGTACCCTGTGCTCTCCCCCCCCCCCGAATTAATATAACAACTGTGTATTTGTCATCTGTAGCCTCTGTTACTTTTTTGAGAGGAGGGACCAACACTGTTCTACTCACCGGTATGTGTCATGGTAAATAAAAGCACTGGATGAGTGAGCACCTGAATTGTCCGGTCTGCTCTGACAGAAGTTGGTGCGTGTGCAGCTGCTGTCCTCCATGGTGAAAAGAACACGCACTGAGATGCGCTGCCAGCTTCTAAGGATTTAGAAAATGTACTGTGAAGAATTACTAATCTCTGTTTCAGAATTTTTATTTGAACTTTTTATAGTATAAAAGCGCCTGAAAAGCAGTCCTGGTACTGTTCAGGCTGCTCTGGTCAGGTGGCCTTGCTTGGAATTTCCCACGCTGACCTGGTCTGTGGTGCTTCTTACTCTACTCCAGAGAGCACAGCTGCTCTGAGCGATGCTTTGCATTGGTCACCGTAGTGACTGATCATGAGGATGGGTTAAAGAGCAGCGGTGAACTTAGGGTCGGGTTACTCTTAAAGTGTGGGGCTGGGAAGCAGTTCAGGAGACAAGAACAGCTGGCTAGCTTAACAGCGATGACTGCTTCCTGTGTTTTGAAGTGAAAAGGCAGTTGTCTTCCGTTATTTGCTCAGAACTGTCTGCACTGTAATTACAGATTCTGAGTGGATGGCAAGAATGAGAGGTGAAGGAGGCCAACTCTTCACTAGCAAGAATGATTGAGTTACAGCGGGTCACGGTGTATGCCGTGGTGGGATGGTTTTCTTCTGCTTCAGGAAGCAGGGTACCTACTACATTTCATTAGTATCAGATCGCTAATGGACTGCTTTACCAGAATTCTAGGTGTGTTTTTGTCCACCCCTTTGCCCAGCTTGTTTTAGCCCCCTAAACTTAGCTTCACCTGATCCTCCTTTAGAGACAGCAATTAAAGTAGAATTATTTACAGAGACTACAGAAGGGGAGGAACAGACCAAAAAAAAAAAAAAATTAGATTTCGTCATAGTGACTATTCATCTGATCCTACAGAAGCAAAACAGTTATATTAAGAAATGGCAGAGTTTCTCTGCTGGCACTTTGTTTGCATGAAATAGTTTTCTGATGTAATTTTTGATAAAACTTTTTTTTTTGGTCTTTTTCGTTTTTATCGGTACCAGGGATCGAACTCACGACTGCCTGCTTGCAAGGCAGGCACTTATGCCGCTGAGCTAAATCCCCAACCCCTTGATAAAACTCTTGACAGTTTGCTTGTGAGTTAAGAATAACTCAGTAGTTTGTGGTTTTAAGTTCAATTTGGATTCTGATTTTGTGAATACTTGACAGAAGCAGCTTTTTTGTTTTCTATTACAGTTGTGTGCATTTATGTTTCTGATATAAAATGCCTTTTTCATTGTAAGTTTAACATTTAAATGTTTTCATAGAATTAGGGATTTTAGAATTTTCTGTGGTTGAAGGAGGGGTGTCAAAATCATTTCTATAATAAAGAGGCTTTCATTTTCTATGAGCAATATTTAAACTTTTTTTAAAATTTCAGATGCACTCTTAATAGATGAGAAGATCATGATTAGTGATATCTTTATATATTTAGATACATTTCAGAAAGAACACAATATCAATATGTAATATGAACTTTTAAGCATTAGGCATGCGCAGTAGCTGGAGAGTACAGATTAAATGGGAGTGATCTTCCTGAAGTATAGTGTAGCCCAAATTTTCCAGATGTAAAGGAGGCGCCAGCACAGTCTCATCCCTCCAGAGCAGCCCTGCCCCCTGGGAGGGGGTTGCCTTAGCAACGACCTCTTCTGCCTCACTGGGATGTGGTCCCTGGGCCTTACTGAGTTTCTGTCCCCTGTCTCGCCTCCTCAGTATATCTTTCTTTAGTGGCGGTGGGTGTCTGTGGCCCCGGAGCTGCACCTGTCCCTGCCTTGAAGGCCTGTGTGTGCTGCCATAAGCAGTGATTCCTGCAGGACTGAAGCTAGTGTTTGGGGCTGGGTGGCACCCCCTCCGCGGGTGATTAGGTGACATGATTCTACAGTCATGATGTCGGGCAGACTTCACCTTGATCATTTGTGTTCCTCTTCCACTCACGCTGGCTACCATTCAGCTCTTGCAGGTGCCACACGCATCCTGCATCCTCACGAGTCCTGTGCTGTGTCCCTCAGTCTTGTCAGCCTGGCACCTATATCTCATGCTACACTAACCTGGTACACCCCTAACTTGAGGGCCCAGTTCCCAGAGGGTGGTGTGTTTGTGCACCCAGCTGCCTGGGATCCTGACAAAGCCAAGATAGCCAGCTCCAGGTGTCTTTACTAAAATGATATGTCTGGCACATAATAAGCACTGCATTAGTTCTTGTAGTGCCTCTCTGGATCATCCAGAACTGGGACCTGAGAGCTCTGTGCTGTGCTGTGAAAGTGCACTATTTACCAACCAGCGTCTCTCTGCTCCCCTGTTCTACATTCTGGACAATGCCATGAATGGAAATAAAGCACTGCTGCTTCCTTCTGATGCTTCCTGGAAGCCGGAGGAAACCCCCTGTTTCTGGTGGAATGTGGGATTTAGTAAAGGAAGCTACTGGACTAGGTGACCGACAGGGCCCACTGGAACCCCATGCTGGAAAATTTTTATCATTCAGTTTTTATTTCAGAGGGAAAAGCAGAATGTTTGCTTTCCAGGATATCCACACTGTTTCTAGCATCAAAATCTGGGGAGCACAAAGACAAATCCATCTGGACTATTACAGGGAAGAGGAGGAATTTAGTGCATGGCTCGTGGGACTTTATTAAGTGTCGGCACAGCCAGGCCTGGGGACACAAGTCTACCCAGAGCGCATTTCCTCTGCTGTGCCACCTGGCTGGCTCCCTGGTTGCAGCTTAGGTTCATTGCAGGAAGTTGTCAGTCCTAGATCTTTAGGCTCTGCTCGAGATAGTTAGTGCATCTTTCTACAGCAGCTAGTCATAAAATTCCAGAAACAAAATATGAAGCAAGATGTCTCTCCTACCCCTCCCCACCTGCTGCCCGGTGAAGGTTATTATTCTTGTGGACCAAGGAGAACTGACTGAAGAAAGCACAGATGGGGCTTGCATTGCGGTTGCCAATCTTAAGTGTTTGCGATGTTTTTACTATGACAAGAAAAGAGAAGGACATCCCTAGACTGATGGATACATTGTCACCTGGAGACAAAGACTCAGCAGAATTATCAAACTTTCCAGTGTCCAAAGCACCCGTGACTGGCTGGGCCTGGTGGGTCTTGCCTGTGATCCTAGCACTTGGGAGGCTGAGACAGGAAGGTTACTGTGAATTCAAAGCCAGCCTGAACTGCAAAGTTAGGCCCTATCTCAAAAAGATGAAAAAAAAAGAAAGCACCCAAGATTTAGTGCGTTTTCCACATGTCCCACACCACGAATGCCATGAGCTTCTCTGAAGGAATAGTGTACTAAGAAAAACAAGAGACTGTAGAGTGTGCTAATTGGCCAAGAGAATAAGGAAGCCAAAGGAAAACACAAGGAACCGATGGCCAGAAGACACAGGCCGCCTCCAGCTCCAAGGCTAAATCCAGTGAGCCTGAGCCCACTGTCAGCTGCCTGCTGCCTGTCTCCGCGTGGGTTTCTGGGTAAACATGGTGATCCAGTGCCTGTGTGCAGATTGCAAGGATCAGATCAGAGGAAGCACCTCCGTCTCTTGGACATCAGTCATCTGTGTGTTCTGCTACCCGTTGGAAATGCAGGTCATTGTGACCAGTAGCATTTTAACCTGCTGTGATGCAGAGCCAAAAGTCACCCTGTACAGTGGCCCAGTGCCCCTCTCCACCCCAGCCCCTCCCGCTAGTGCCTCCTGTCCAGGCTGGTCTCCCAACAGGGTCGGCTACTTGTGTCTCCAGACAGTGAGAACCCACCTTAGTCTTCCTGTGTCTGCTTCACTTCCCAGAGTGACCTCTGCTTCCATCTGTGTTGTTGCAGGTGACAAGGCTTCTGTCTGATGACCAGAAGCATTCCTCTGTAGGGTAATGGTTCACTGGTGTTTTGCCATGGGTGTGTCACGTGTGCCTTTCCGAAGGCAGTCCCTTGCTAGTACCAGCACCGTCACCTGAAACCTGATGGGTCGTGGACTCCAAGACAAGACCCAGCGCTTTTTGAAAATAAAGCTTTAAAGTGTTTTTGATGCCCTCAAATGACAGGCCATCAGGAGAAAACAGTGATCTGACTGATAGTTTACTTGGTTCCTCAGGGTGGCCAAGTGCTGTGGCCCAGTGAGAGGAGGAGGTCAGACTGGAACGTGAGGTAGCTGTGGTTTCTCAGCGCTGTGTGCAGGTGTGAGGTAGCTGCCACCTGGAATCCCAGCCTTGGTGAGGCTGCAGCAGGATTTCAAGTTGTAGGCCAGCTTGGGCCGCATAATAAAACCTGATTGCAAATGAAACTCAGACGAGTACATCCTAGGACCCTGTGTTAGGTTAGCTTCAAGGAGAACTAAGTGTGAGATGGGCTGCCATCAGTTCTCTGGGGCCTGTGCATGTTGAGTGGGAGCCACAGAGACTGCACCAGCAGTCTCCCCAGAGACCTCTGGCCCATCGAGCAGGATGCAAGCTGGGCTTAGAGGTCTGGGGGTCACACTGACGTCTCAGTACAGTATGTTTCTCCCTGCTGGTTTCCTTATCTGCAGGTAGAAGTAGCAAACAAAAGTAGGCAGTCCTGTCCAGTTCTGCTAAAGATCCAGTGAGATTCTGTTGTGGCTCTGTTTCCCTTTTGAGAGAGAAAAACTGAGCGAAGTGTGGAACCTAGACTTGCCACGTGAGAGGTGCTTCCCAACAGTTGCTTGCTCCTGTGCAGAGCCCGCCCTTCATGTGTCTGTCTGGCAAGTGTGAAGTTCTGTTTATTTGTAAAGCACTGACCCTTTAATCCAGGTCTCAGTGTCCTCCACTCAAGGGTGGCATGTGGCCTGCTGCCCGCCGTCCAGCACTGTCCATATCATGCTCCGGAGCAGTGTGAGGGCTGCGGGCTTAGGGTGTCTGCCATCATTCAGCGGGTGCACCGGTGTGTGCAGTCGTGTCAGTGTGAAAGGGAGCAGTAGCAGTAGTTTCTTCCTGTTTCAAAAGTGTATGTTGGAAGTGTTACACTGCTGCTCACTCACAGATTCCGAGTGAGGGAGTGACTTTTGTAATCTCAGCAGTAGTGTCACCAGCTTGTCCTGTGCTCTCAGCCACAGCGTCTCTTAACACATGGCCTCGACTTCTCTGTGCCTAGTAAGACACAGAGTGCTAAGGCCATGCGGAATGCTGGTCACACACAGCATTCTCTGGCTCCCACACTGACTTTTCTGTGGGTTTTCAGAGCATGCATTTGTGTGTTGTGTGCATGCCCAATGTGTTCAAATAATGTGAGTTTTCATCGTGTTTCCTCGTACTTTGTACAACTTCACCAGTGATTAGAGTATCTTCTCCAGAAAGCTTGTCCCACGTCACTGCTGAAGGGTGTTGGGGGATGGAAGCCCTGATAAGGCGGCTGGTGTCTCAGGGGACGATGGCTCCTAGAGGCGAGTGCTTTGGTCTGGCTGCATCTGTGTGACTTGTGACTGCAAAGGGAGCTGCCTGTGATTCCTTTTCCAGGAGATGGGAGGCCAGCTCTGTCACATGGGCAGAAATGGTAGCGTGAGGTGATTCTCCACGGAAGAGGCACAGACACCACAGGGAAGCATCTAATGCAGTGTTATCTGTGGATTGGCGCTGCTTTTCAATGTGTTTTGGCCATTGTGTTTGGCATTTCATTTCTTCCTGGGTTTATTAACTTAGGTGAAAGCCTATTTCCTAATCTCGCTTGCTCCAAATCAATATGCTTCATTTAATAATAGGTAATCCACGTGAAACTTCTCATTGACTGTCATTATATATGTACTGGATTGGTTGCAAAAAATAGTTTTAGACAAATGTCACTTTCATTTTAGTTGAACAGATTTTGTTAGCAAAATTGGTCAAAAAATTAAAATTGGTCAGTTTTACAGAAATACTTAAAAGACTGGGATGTTCATAGTTTTCAAAAATATTTTCAGTTTTACTTGTTTAATTTGAATTTTTTTAGGGGGAGTACCAAGGCTCAAACTTGTGACCTTGTGCTTGCCAGGCAAGTGCTTATGCTACTGAGCTAAATCCCTGGCCCAATTGGAAAATTTTTCATGTGTGTTTTTAAGTGCATAGAGTGCAGCTTTATGTATAGCCTAAAGATATGAACTCACTTGATATAAAAAACTAACTTTTATTTTGGTCTGTTTAGGAAGGCGACATGCCAATTCATGAACTTCTCAGCCTTTATGGTTACGACAGTACTGTCCGACTACCTGAAGAGGATGAGGAAGAGGAGGAGGAGGAGGAGGAAGGGGAAGATGACGAAGACGCCGATAATGATGACCACAGTGGCTGCAGTGGAGAGAATAAGGTGAGGTCACATGTCATCTCTAGCCAGGGGGCCTGTGCAGTGGGAAATCAAAAGGTGAATACTTAAAAGTTTCAAAGATTTATTAGGCAGGCCTGGTGACACACACCTTTAATCCCATACTTGGGAGCCTGAAGCAGGAGCATCACCAAGAGTTCAAGGCTTGCCTGGGCTACTATGTAGTGAGACCTGGCCTCACAAAACCAAATCCATGAGTGAAGTTTCTTGCAGTGAAAGACACATTCCCCTGGACACCCCCCCCACACACACACACACTCCCCATTGCTTCCCATTCTGCTTGCCACTGTCTGAAGTCTCATTTTCCAAGTGTCTTTGCAGGGTATGATCAAAAATACAGGGACTGCCGCTGCCGAGTGCCATCCAGCAGAAAGGCAGGCTTATGACATGTGCTCATCCATCTCACTAGGTCAGCTTTCGAGCCACTCCGAGATCTTCCCCAGGGGCAAAGTGACCATGAAAGGAAAAGGTTTTGAGTTGTTGCAGGACCCTGAGGCAGCCTTGACAGCGAAGCTGCAGATGCTCAGGGGACAGTAGCTCTGGATGTACTGCAGGATGTGGCAGGACCCCGGCTGGGTGTGTTCCTGGGGTGGGGGTGATTAGCTTGAGGGGAGTTCATTGCAACATGTCTCCCACTGGGAGAAATTTACTGTGGGCTTCTGGCACACCTTGTGTACCCCAAGACCTGTAGTGAATGACAGAAATCACAGACAGTGCCAAATTCTGAATATAATTTATAAGTGAAGTATAGAAAGAGATTAAATGTTGAAAAGGTACTGATCCACATGTAACACAGACATTGGAAACTCTGAGCTGTACTTCTGAGAGGACAGTTTGTTTTGTCGTTTTAGATTTCTTCTCTGCTTTTCTAAGTAGTTTGTGATAGCATTTTTTAAAAATACTATTAACTTTAAACAGGAAGAGCTGACAGTTCTGTGCTTATTTTTTCTTATTTTATTTTGAAATAATTTTAGATGTTAGAAGAGTTTTAGAGTTGACACAGAAAGCTGCTGTCTGTTGTTTACCCAACTTCCCCTGATACTAACTTTATCAGAACTAACAAGTCAGCGCTAAAGTACCACCATTAGGTGGACTGCTTGGACTTCCCTATTTGTTCTTCATTAATGTCATGTTTTCTGTCTGGGGCAGTGTTCTTTGCACCTAAGTAAGTGTCATTTATTGTCTGGTAGGAAGAGAACGTAAAGGACTCATCCGGTCAGGAGGATGAAACGCAGTCTTCCAATGACGACCCGTCGCAGTCTGCTGCTGCTCAAGACGCGCAGGAAATGATCCGCCCACGCAGGTGTAAATATTTTGACACAAGTAAGTGTTATTGTGCAGTTACAATAAAGATTTCACTGCTTTATGTGTTAGCCAAAATTCTAACACATGTGCCACTGCCCTTTTTGAATTCATTTACTCTGAAATCTCTTCTAGAAGTAGATGGGTTCCTTGGGTTATTAGTTGAGGGGACCAGGGCCCCAAGGTTGGTGAATGCCCAATGGCAGCCACGGTGCTGCTTGGCTCCAGCTGTACTTTTTCCTGTCCTGGCATCTTGCCCGTTCCATTTTTCTGCTTTACTTTGCCTTGTAGCCTTCTGAGGTGTTGTCATGTTCATTCAGAGCAATGTGTTGTAAGAATTGTATCGTTCAGCAGTTTCTTGGTTGTGTGGACCGGCTAGAATAGTGGTGACTCTGTGGCACGCATGTTGTTTTAAGATAAAATATGTTACCAGGGAGTCAGTTTTTTGTCGACACTAAAACCTCAGCATTCAGGCAGTGTTGGTGCTTTGCAACAAATAAGTGGGTTTTGGTCACATTTGGCACTTGGACCTAAAAGGGTCACATCACAGCCCTAGAATACATACACATAGACCCAGATGGCTGCGACATCTTCAATGATGCAGTCACCCAAAACCCCCATCATACTGTGCCATGCAGGGCAAACTGAGGTAGGATCGCACAGGCATGGCTGTGACCAAGCACTTAACATTGGCAGCCTCATGCTCTTGAGTCCGAGGCAGTCACTCTTGAGGTGGGGACTCCTGTGTGTGTGGTCACTGCCTCTGCTGCCTGTTCCTTCCAAGTCAGTCTAGAAGGTGACTGCTTGCTCAGAACAGCTGGCTTGGTAGTGTTACATTGGTGATCTGAATTTCTGTATTTGGAAAGGAAGAAAGGACATGAAGAGATGGAACTTCATGAGACGTACTAAGGCGACCGCTGTTTAAGCATGCCTGGCACCAAGGGTGACTGCTCAGTTGGGAAGCGAATTACAGTTTTTGTATGAGAAGTGCCATGAGTTCCACCAAAGATCTGGTTCAAGAGAAAGTGTGCTGGTGCCAGGAAGGCTTGGTGACAGGAGTCATGGTGTGAATTTGTCTGTGTAAAGTGTTCCTTTAGCTAGACTCCACTGCCGGAGTCTGCAGACACCAGGCCCGCTGTATCTCTGTTGCGCCTTTCGGGATGGGCGTTCCCACTTTTGCTTGCTGTCTCCTGGGCCAAGCTCACAGGAGCACAGGTCTGCTGCCACCTTGATTTCCCACAGGAGGCTGGTGGCCACTGCCATGCATGCGTCCTCTTGGTCCCATGTGCTGGCTCCAGTGGTTTTCGTATTTCCCCTCCCAGTGAAAGTGTGAACACAGCAGCTTACCTAACTTGGAAGAAGACAGAGGCTTGGAGAGCTGAAGTCTGCAGAACGTGACCTCCATTCCCAGGCTCCACTCCCTGAGGTGGCGCTAGCAGCTCTAGGGTTCAGGGTTTGAGGAGCGCTGCTCGGAAACCAGACCCTCATGAGTTAGACGAATCAGAATCATGTCACTGAGTTGTCACCAGGCTTTGGTACCAGACTTAGGGCTGGAAAATGTCTTAACTCCACATTTCCTGAGTTTTTATAGGAAATCATTTCCTGAGAATACAGATTTCTAGAAGAGTTATGATTTTTTTACTCATTCCTTTGATTTTTGGTGGGGAGTTCTTTTTTGAGGCAGGTTTCACTATATGATTCAGGCTGGCCTTGAGCTCATTTCATAGCCTGAGCTGGCCTCAAACTCACAGCCATCCTCCTGCCTTGGCCTATCGAGTGCTGGGGTGACAGGCATGCTCCACTGCCCTGGCCCCTTGATTTTTTTTAAGTGAAAAATTATTGATTATTTGATTTGGAATATCTTTGCCTGAATCAGCACATGCCACTAACTTGATAAATATTTGATGATAGATTTAAAAATAATATAAAGATGTAAGTGTGGACAGAATGAGCAATCATTGTATAATATTGTTATTTATTTTAGACAGTGAAATAGAAGAAGAATCTGAAGAAGATGAAGATTATATTCCATCAGAAGACTGGAAAAAGGTAGTTAGAACTTACTGCTCCAAAAGAGATAAATTAATATTTAAGAAACCAAGTGTATTATTCTCATGTGTATTGATAAAATTGATGTGTAAGCTCTTTGATGACATTTAAGCATTTGGTAAATGCTCAGGTTTCTCCTCAGTGCACCTGGATGAGAGATGTATTTATCTTTTGCCAGTGAAACAGCAGGACAGAAAGAACGGAGCTTTGGTTTTGGGTCAGTACCCAGACCCGAGGCTGACAACCAGGCCTCTGAACTCGTCATAAGTGGGTGCCAAGTGAGACTTCTGCTGCTCTGCCAAAAGTATCCCATTTGGTTTTTAATATGTTTAGTGTGAAAACAGTTGTGGCATCCTCGATGACGGTTCCATAAATTTTGATAGTTTAGATGGCAGGTTTTTTTTTATAAAGTAAGAATCGGTATTAAATTTAATGTTGACAGTTGTAACTGACAAGTCTTCTTTGTGTAGAGAGACAGGATGAGCTGCTCTGTAACTACACAGTTGCATTAGCTTTTATTTATAAAATTAAAGAGCATCTCATAATTAGTTGTAAAGATGTGGACCTCTGAGGAACATACGTCAGAATATGTGCAGACTGGGTTAAAACCACTCATGAAGAAGAAATGACATTATCCCTGCTAAGAGGTGATTGCTAATTCATTCTCCTTTAAAAACAACATCACGTAAGTGTTTTATGTTCCTCTTCTTCCTGGATCTGTTTTATAAATTTAATGCATAAACAATCATTACTTTGAAAGCACAATAACACAGAACACCAAATCAGTGGACTTCTATACTTTTTAAGTTCATTTAATTATTAGTTAACACTTCTGGACCCTCAGATTTTGGGGGGCAGTGGGTGTGCCCCTGTGTGCTTTAAGATGGTTAAAGTTGTCTGGTTTAGAATGCAGGGGGCAGACCTACGCTGATGGCCTTGCTGGTGAAGTAAAAGAATATCTCATATTCAGAGTTGTTTCTCTCGGAAGAATTAAATGACTCACATGTCCTTAGATTGAGCCTCCTGAGAACTCTAGGTCTCGGCTGGAGTCTGGCCCTGAGGAGTAGTGGTGTAGACATGCACTGTGTCCACTTGCAGAAATGTGGGGTGAGGACCTTCTAACCTCGGTGCCAGGGTCTGATGAGCCCACCTCCTTCAGCAAGGGCCTGAGCCCCTGGTGTGCAGCTGTGAAGAAACAGGGCCCCTTTCCCCAGGAGTTGTGTTGTGCTGTGTGTAGGGACATCCTTCCGAGAAGTTAAACTGCACTGTTAGTGTCGCATTCCATGAAGCCCACGAGAGATGCAGGAGTTAGGAGCACGATGTGGTGTGGCCAGAGTGGGACGGGTGCAGTATGGGATGCAGTATGTTGAAGCTCCTGTGAGTGAGTGGTGGGACTGAAGACACAGAGCGGGATCAGAAAAGTGCCTTCCTGCTTATGTGACCCGCAAGGAGTTGTTCGGTTACGTTATTAATCAGATTCCTACACCATGCACAAAGAAAGAGGAAAAAAGGAAGAGAAGGCTTTGGAGCCCTATTAAACAGCAGGTTCCTGCACCCATTCAAGTTCATAGACATGCCTGTCTCCACCATGCGTTCAGTGGTTTCCTTGTTAAGTGGTGGAGAAAAGCTTGGGGTTGCTGACATGGGAGAGAGGAAGCCTTGGCAGCTGCGGAGGAGAAACCATTTCTCCGGAGAGCAGTGTAGAGAGCGTGATTCATTGCAGTCTTGCTGGATACAGAATGATGAAGATTTGAAATTTAATGTTCGAAGATGTATAAGATGAAATTGGATTTTCATAGAAACTAAGGTGGAGGAAACAACTTTTACGTAAACCCTGACTTAAGCAGTAGAAATGGATGGCCAGGGGTTTAGCTCAGGAGCATAGGTGCCTGCCTGGCAAGTGCACAGTCATGAGTTTGATCCCCAGTTCCAAAAGACAATAGTAGCCATGGAATTTACTGTGTGTTCCCAAGAAAGTGTTTTTGAGATTCACCTTTTCACATACAATTTGGGAATAATAGTGTCAGTCTATGGGGTGTGGTGTATGGTTAATGAAAATTATGTACAAGAAGTAATACATAATGGTAATAATTATGGTCTTAAATGCTGTCTTTCTTCCATTTTGTACACTGCAGAAGGAATCGGCAGGTGAGCTCAGTAAAAGAAGGAAGTACCTTACCTTTACAGCCGTCAGGACTTCTAAGCTCTGGCTTCACGTCAGAGTCACTTGGATAACAGTTACATCCTGTCCGTACCCAATAATATCCTGATCTGACAGGCCCAAGCACTGATACTTGCAGGCATCCCAAGTAGGGTTATTGGCTTGGCTACTCTGCAGTAGGCACCAGTAAATAAAGCTAAAAGGGCCCCAGGAAGTGACAGTAGAGGACTCTGCACAGTGGAAGACAGGCACTCTGGAGAGACGGTGCTGTACACGGTGCCCCTGGAGACCCGAGAGTGCGAGGAGCTGATGGTCTGGTACAGGCCCACTAGTAACCTTACTCACTTGGAGCCAGACCTGTGAGGCTATAGTCGTTAAGGGAGATCTTCCTTCTCAGGGTGACAGAACAGCCAGGGCACCCCGACCATAAAGTCAGTGCCATCCCTCGCGGTAGGTTGGCTCCTCCAGTTCCTCCTACAGGAGGGGCTGCATGCTCTGTGTCCTGTGGGCTGTGAAACCCACTGCTGGGACCCCTGATGGCTTCCTGAACAGCCAGTTTCACCCACTCTGATGATAGACGTTTGATCACCAGATTTCCTGGAGTAAAATTTAATGTTTTTATGGGGAATGCATTCTCATTTTCTCTCTGTTTAATGATAATCAGTTGCTAAGCTGCTTGTCCCTTTGGTCCCTCCTGGGCTTTAAGGAAACCCTTGCATTATTCTCTTACCCGAAAGGGCTATTTCGAGACGTGAGTTCTGTCATACTCTCTTACCCGAAAGGCTATTTCGAGACCTGAGTTCTGTCAGAGTGGCCTGCATGGGGGGCTGAGCCCCATCCCAAGTTCCTAAGGCCCTGAGCGTGCGACAACCTCCGCGCCCTGCCCCACTTCCATGCAGGCGCTCTGGAAATACCCACACTCCACCTTCAGATGGCCAGGCCGTCCTGGGTTGTCCAGCTGTGTCATCAGAGTCTGTCTTGAAGTCAAGTTTGTTTTCACTGTCTGCGTTGAAAATATCCACTGTATTATTGTGGATATTTTCACCCAGTCCTCCTCACCATACTCCTCTGTTTGTATCTTTGTTTTTGAGTTCGTTTTGGTATCAGGGCTCGGACTCAGGACCTTGCACTTGGCAGGCAGGTGCTGTGCCGGTGAGTTGCATTTCGAGCTCTGCATCTGGTCTATGACTGAGAAAGTCGAGAGAATGTAAGACATCATTAAGCCCATTAATGTTCTCTTTTCTCTAAACAGGAGATAATGGTGGGCTCCATGTTTCAAGCAGAGATTCCAGTCGGCGTGTGTAGATACAAAGAAAATGAAAAGGGTGAGTTGATGTGGAGAGCTGCTGGGGGTTTTCGGAAGTGACGAACTGTTACCTCGTGTGAGATGCATTAAGAATGTGACAGCCTAGGAAAAATAACCTCTTTAGCTTATGAGAGAGGACCCTGTGTTATAAGAACTATGTTTACTAGTTTGTACTGTTCTCCATATAAGTCTAAAAAAGAGAAAATGCTATTTTGTATTTAAGTGATTTAAAACATCCCAACCATTTCTTTTAAAACTTTTTTGAAGCCAGTTATGGTGGCACACGCACTTGGGAGGCTGAGGCGGGAGTTTAAAGCCAGCCTGGGCTATATAAGCAAGTTTAAGGCCAACCTGCATTGCATAGTGAGGCCCTGTCTCAAAGAAAAGAGAAACAAAACTTCTCCCATATTTTAAAAGTCCTAAACTTGACTCTTCTCTGTCCTTTATTATTTAGTTTTTAAAAGTAAGTTATTTTATGGCAGTAATAGGTTTAAAAACAAACTGGATATAAACAATTGATAAAGCTTACTTTTTGAAACATCACTACAAAAGAGCATAATTTGCACTTTAACAATTTGGAATACCACTTGTATAATTAAACTGTACGTGACTTTTGTCATTTTTATCTAAATGTCGTATGGTAAGTTGTACTTTCATTACTAAATTCTTGAGGATTTTTAAAACAAGAACCTGTTTCAGATCGCTGTTGTTAGGTAGGAGTACCGTGTGTATCTTCACGGAGTTCCCATGCAGTGTGGCCTCACGCAGGCAAGGCCAGTTTCCTTCTACCTCGTGCTCTTCCCTGCACCCCAACTCTGTGCACACACAGGGCTTCTGGTGTGGGCCAGGCTGTAGCCGCTGTAGGGTGGAGGTCTTGGTGCTCAGGCTGGGTGTCCGGGCATTGGCAGCCAGGGGACCACTAGGCAGTCAGTTGCTGCAAAAGAACTGTTCACACACCCCTTCAGAGTCCACAGCTTGTGCTGGCTTCCTAAGTCAGTTCCTGTAGCAGCCAGGGGCAGTGCAGGCACCAAGGTCCATGTCTTGGTTTAACACTAAAATTCTCTGCATGTGTTCCATGGACTTGTTTTGATTGCATACAGAAATAAATGAGCCGTTGGCAGTTGAGATTTAAATACGCTTTATTTACAGGTACTAGAATACTATTGTGCTTCCTTACACATAATAGCACACATTCACCATTACATTCATTCTACAGATACATGAAGGAATAAAAACCAGGCCTTTATTTGGTTGTTCTTCATGAATTTCTTTTTATTTTTAGCTGAGAAAGATAGTAGTACCTTTGAAAGTTTTGTACTTGGTAGATGAAAGGGATCATTTCAAGTTAATATTACAGCTAAAGACAGTTTAAGTGATCTCTCCATATAGCTCACTTTCAGTATTTATTATCAGGATCGGGACTATCGCTCAACAAGTGTAAGGTCCTGAACTCAATTTCCAATACACACAAATTTTTATACATATATATATATATATATATATATATATATTCACATATCACAGTAAATGAATGATTATAATCTCTGATTTTAAAAATATGGCTAATTCTGGTTTGATGTTACCAATTTCCACATGATTTTACACAGTAGTGATACCTAGTCTTTTTCAACAAAGATGTGATTTGTGAAGCTTTTGAATTTTGAAAATTTGCGTCTGTTGGGTTGTGTAAAGAAGATATAGACCGTAGAAGAATGAGGTTGCTTTGAAGGTGTTGTCATAGAGGGCCTTTGCTCTATTGTAAGCTTGAGGAAATTCAGACTTTTGTTAGGAATTAAGCAAACCATTATATAAATTGTACTTTACTGTTAGAAATAAAATTTGTCAAAAACATAGTACTAATTAAATGGTTTATGGGAAACATTTCACATGGTGTTTTCTGTAACATAAACATACCCTGTTTAATAAAAGTACCCCAACTTCGGTACCTGTGTTATAAGAATGGCTTGGCAAGTGGGCCCACGTTCTCTTTTGCACTCACGCAGGTCTTACCCGGGCATCTAGCGGGACATGGGCAGGTGCCTCCCTCTCCTCTGGTCGCTCTTTGCTGCGCCTGCGATAAGGTTCTAGGCCTCCTCCCTGTCCTGTGGCTCCGGATGTGAGCAGCTGCGATGGTCACCGTCACGCCTGTGCCTGCCTGGTGTGCAGGATTCCCTTAGCCACACCTCATCGGCCCTCTGAGCTACTGTGTGCAGCATCCCCTCCTGGCCACAGGATTGGATTTGGCTCCAGCGTCTGGGTGCATGCTTCTCCTGCCATAGTGGCACAGCCATGCACCTCTTCTCCCACTGCCCATGTGCTGCAGCTCATGCCCCAGTGGCCTCTCACCCTGACACCTCGAGACTCGGGGACTAGTGGGTTGTGGTGCTACTTGTGGGATGGTAAGGAAAAGTCTGCACAGGTTTGGTACAGGCACAGAGCTTTTTCTGAGTATTTCCTGTGTGCATCTGGCTAAGCACACAGATGGCATAACCCACAGGTTCCGAAGTCCTCTGTGTTTGCCACTCATCTTTGAGGTCTTACTTGTATGAGCCAGTTCTCAGCACTGAGGGCCTGAGTGAAGCAGTGGATGCCAGAGTTCCTACCTAGGCACAGACTGGAGCTCACAAAACTGCTGGCAGAGGCAGAGGCGCTCGGCCTGGAGACGTCACCTTCTCTGTGAGGTCTCAGCGGCTGCACCTCTCACTCAGCAGCTGTCACACCTGCATTGTAGCCCCTGCACCTGGCAGTCCCGGTGCATATCGTGTGTGCAGCAGCAGCATTAGACCACGGCTGCTGGCAGGCGGCAGACTGCTGAGCAGGTGTCACAGATGCCGTTTTCTGTGCAGGTAACAGAAACCCATTCAGTTAGCTTAAGCAGGAAGGAATTCCTGAGTGGCTTTACTGGAACTGCGTTGACGCAACTGCAGTTATAACTGGATTCGGGGGCTCCCAGGAGAGCAGCGGTCCTCCCCGCCTTCGGTTTCTTTTCCAACAGCGCAGCGGCCTCAAGGAGTGCTTGTCAGAGCCTTCCGGAAGTCTTGGGGCTAGTGGACCCACAGAAGCCAGTGTTTCCTTTCCCTGAGCTGTAGCAGCAGTCTAGCAGAGCCCACGTGCCTGGTTGCCCAAAGTCGTGTCTGGTTGCCCAAAGTCGCTGAGCAGAGACCAGTGAACAGTGGTTTGCCTGGGCTTGGTCACCTGTCCCATCTACTGGGGGCAGTGCTGGCCCTGTCCGGCCTGAACAGCAGGTAGAAAGCACCCTGCCTCACAGGCAGCTTGGGTTCTGTGTGTGCTGACCATGGTCCACGCCAGTTTCCCCACAGTATAGAAGGCCACTGGTGAACAGCCTGTGGTCACGGGACAGTGCTGCGTGCTCAGAGTCGCCCTCCAGCGTGGAGACCAAAACTCTGCTGGATCGGCTGAGAATCAGATGGAAAGGTAGGTTAGAAAGGAGGGAGATAACACTCACTGTGTCCCCAGTCAGGGTTCGCACTTGCCTGACACACAGAGCAGGTGGCTTGGAGTGGAGCCACAGCGGGCAGTAAAGGACCATGTAGGTGGTTTCACATATACACATACCAGATGGTATTTCATACCCTGTTTCCTGTTTCTGAGGCAGGGTCTGCATTTCCCAGATTGAGGCCCTTTGTTGCTGCCTCCTGCTTAGCTGGGCCCTCGGGCCTGCGCCACTGAGTGCAGCTCTGGCTCTGGCTCTGGCTCAGGAGGAACGTAGGCTGGGACGGAAGGGCTCTGGGTTTCAGGCCATAGTGGGTTCAGGTTTCCCTATTGGGTTCTCAGCCTGTCCTGGTGCTGTTGAAACAGGCACCCATTTAGCCCACAGGTGGGAAGAAGCAGCAGGACTGAAAACCAGGTTCACTCTCACAGGGAGTACAATGGCTTGGGGTTTTGGTTGTGGCCCCCATCATTGTAGCACTGCACATGGAAACTCAGCGTGCACTCTTTTGTTGGATAGTTCTTACCTGGGCTTTAGGAAAGGGTTACTGCTTCCTCCAGGAAAGCCGCAGCCCACTAGTGAGTGTGTGTGTATTCACCAGGACCTGGGTTCCTGATCCCACTGTGGTCTCAGCTTCATGTCAGAGCAGTTTTCCCTGCGATGTGTAACCTCCCTCTTGTTTCTTGCTGACTCCCTGCTGGCTTCCGGGTAGTGGCTGACGTGAGACATGGAAACAGCCTGCTACCTAGACACCAGCTCACGACCGCCATTGTCAGGCTCCTCTGTGCATGCATGAGACACGCAGCAGCTGGGCCCATTCCCGACCGGCCAGGTCAGGGGCCAGCACCAGCCACTCTGCCCTGATGTCAAATGCCTACTTGCTCAGCTCTGCCTGTGCAATTGCAGGCAGGTTGTCACCCAGTAATGCCAATGTGCGTATGGGCTCAGCCCTCAGGGTTGCTCAAGTGTGTGGGTTCAGAGGAAAAGCGCTCATAGCACTGCATTCCATGTGGTGATTGAGGGCACCCTTATGTCACTTACTGTAATTACTGGAGTGTGTTTCCATTTTCTATACACAGAGTTTTGTTTTTAGTATCATGGGGAACCTTTCACATCCTATGTGGGTGTTGTTTCTCCTTTGGTTGTAGTGTTTGACCACAGTACTGGAGTTCTGAATTTTTGATCCTTTTGGTGTTTTGCTCATTCAGTAATAGACCTTCAATTAAAAATAACCTTTTTTTTTTTTTTTTTTTTTTTGTCTTTTTTCTTTTTTATCGGTACCAGGGATTGAACTCATGACTGTCTGCTTGCAAGGCAGGCGCTTATGCTGCTGAGCTAAATCCCCAGCCCCAAAAATAACCTATTTTGATTGTAATCAGAAGTTACTTTTTAATGTGTAAACATATTGGGAAAATAATTCCGCCTATGTCAGAAACTGTTAAGGCAGCAGG
Organism: Cavia porcellus; assembly: GCF_034190915.1. Classification (NCBI taxonomy): domain Eukaryota; kingdom Metazoa; phylum Chordata; class Mammalia; order Rodentia; family Caviidae; genus Cavia; species Cavia porcellus. The sequence continues at coordinate 161,941,683 of NW_026947484.1, read as the reverse complement.
GTGTAGGCCCTGTGGCCACATGGACCGCTGTCATCTGAGCTTCAGCTCATGGAGTGAGGCATGGGCATTGAGGCTGTGGAGGGGGCAGGCGGGTTATGCCCCGCGGTCCAGGTTGTCCTGTGGAGCCCTCATGTGAAGGGCATCTGAGATGCAGTGGGCGGCAGAGGGCAGGCAGGACTCCTGCCGCAGCTCAGGGTCTGCTCTTCCCAGAGAACAGGCGGCGGTGCTGTGTGCCCCTGCCTTCCCGTTTAAGGCTGCCGCCGAGAGTTCCACCTGCAGGCTGGGAAATTGGTGCGTTCGCGGAGTTCCACAGCCGCTGGCGAACTGCAATGTATACACAGGGTGGGCGACTTGTGCGCACCTCACGTTCCCTGCACCACACGGCTGGCTTGGAGAACTGGTGAGCCTTCGTCTCTCCAGAGTTTGCTTAGCCAGGTTCCTTCCTGGGGGCATTCAGCCCTTTTCCTGGGGCTTTGAAGTCCAAGTACTGAGAACATTCTGTGCCTCCACCCCCTCTGGTTACCTCTGCCTCCACCCGGAGACCAGAACATTGAAGAGCATTTTTCTGCTTCATTTCTCCGCTTACCCTTTGCTCCTCAGTCTTGGCCAATGCGGCCTCTCCCAGTGCCCGAGGCCACAGCAGTACCTCCAGAGTGTTCCCTATACAGCCGCTGCGGCCTGTGTCGTCCCTGGTACTGCCCTTGAAACCTACCCTTGGGATTCCTGCTGGACCCCTGTGTCTGGTTCGGTCCTTCCAGTCCCATCGTCCTCCTCCTCTGCTTTATAAACAGCAGGAGGTTTAGGCTCTGATCTTGACTGTACCAGAGGTGGTGATGGGACTTATACATTAGAACTTGGGTTTTTGTGAAAGTGGTTTATATAACCACATCTCCGAGCAGCATGGACACACACAGGCGAGAGAGTCAGGAGAGGGTGCCTGGTGCCGCCAGCAGGAGCCGAGCAGGCCGCGTGTGGGGAGTACTCTGCTAGCGGCTCTGCCCAGTACCCAGTAACACATGTCTGCACCACACGGGGAGCTGGCCTGGGACGGGCCCTGTGCGGGGTCCCGCAGTGCAGACTAACTCTGAGTTCTGTCCTGCAGTGTACGAGAACGATGACCAGCTCCTGTGGGACCCCGAGTACCTGCCAGAAGACAGAGTGGTTGTGTTTCTCAAGGACGCGTCCAGAAGGACAGGTGATGAGAAGGGCGTGGAGGCCATCCCTGAGGGCTCACACATCAAAGACAACGAGCAGGTGCGTGTGCATGTGAATGTACGTGTGCCGAGCAGCCCTACATGCTCTTGGTCTCCTCGGCAGCAGTCTCCACTGGGCCCACCCGTCCTCAGAGCCCCAGCCACTGCCAGCTGTGATACTCCTGGGGACAGTGTCCCTGTGCGTGTGGGGGACCAGCACCTGTTAATGAGTGTGACATGCCAACATCTCAAACCCTCCTGGCATGGTTTTTCTTCTCTGATTTGCTTAAAATGTTGGTAGGGGTCTCTGAAAGCCACAGAGAGAGCACAAAGCATTCAGGGAGAGTGGGGTGTAGTTTACTTTTGGGTGCTCTGGCCATTGTGGCTGCTGAGGTAGGGTGCCGGCAGCTCTGCCCTACCCGGCATGCATCTGGAGAGTCCTGATACACTGCCCATTGACGCGTCTCTTTGGCATTTCTGTGTGGTGCTCACTGTAATTACTGTGCTCCCCCTCGCCCCAGGCCCCAAATAATGAACACAAATGCTAGACCCTGGGAGGCGCTGGACTGTGGCCCGAGGGGCTGCCCAGCCCAGCTCTCACGCAGGGCCTCTTGATTCCAGGCTCTGTACGAACTGGTTAAGTGCAGTTTTGATACGGAAGAAGCACTGAGGAGGTTACGGTTTAATGTGAAAGCAGCCCGAGGTAAGTGCTACTGTCCGCCTCTGTGTGTTTTCATGACTTGGCAGGAAAACAAACATGAAGCTCCTGGGTTTAACATAAACAGACACCCCCTGGGCCTAGCTACCCAGCGGGTGTTGCAGAATGTCAGTATCCTGCAAGGTGTTGGGGGGCAGGGCCTTAGGGTTGTCCTTTCTTCTTGGGAAATGCCTAGTACTCCCTAAGAGTCGCGGGGTGCCTGAGGTGCTCCAGTGGCGGCCAGGAGCCGTGTGACCTGATGGCTGTCCCTCCCTGGACAGCTGTGAGCGCTAGGGCAGTGGTGAGGCCAGTCCCGTTGGTAACCGGTGAAGCCGGCTCCAGTCCCATCTTTTCCCTCCTGTGGGGCACAGCCTGGGAGTTTGGTTAGCTCAGCAGCAGCAGCGTGAAGGCCGCCCCGGCTCTGAGGGCCTCACTGCACCCCGGGGCCCAGCCTCCAGGCTGTCAGACCAGGAGGGAGCCAGCCGCAGAGCAGTTCCCACACCGGCTTCCTTCTCCCCTCCCATGGAGCTGCTGCAGCTGGGAGGAGAGAAACTTCCGGAACAGTGTGACATTTGGCTGGGATCTAGGTGATGGTGGTATGGGGGAGGAAGTAGGGAGCTGTTGTAGGCGCAGGGCGCTGTGCACTGTATCTGAGGTAGGAAAGCACATAGAAACTGCGAAGAATTGAAGGGGGCAGCACAGTGCTTCAGGGACTAAGGCGAAGGTGGCCCAGCGGAGGCCAGACAGGGACCAGTCGGTCAGCGTTTATGAGTTGCAGGTCTCTCCTTGCTTTATCTTCTGCAGTGAAGAGGATTACTTACTGCTCCAAGTACAATGTTTCCCTCATTTCTTACCCGAAAGCCCCACTTTTATTTGCAATTTCATTTGTTGTGTGCAGCATTCAGGGAATATTGCTTAACAGTTTCTCCCCTCGTTTTGTCAGAGGAATTGTCTGTCTGGACAGAGGAAGAATGCAGAAATTTTGAACAAGGGCTGAAGGCCTATGGAAAAGATTTTCATTTGATTCAGGCTAACAAAGTAAGTAGTAATACACATTCATTTTATGGAAAATGTAACACAAACTAATATTTGTATCTGCTGTGTTCTCTCATGTTAAAGTTTCTGTAGTGAATATTACCATCTTTGGACATAGCTAATTACTACAGGAAGCATAGCTGTGCTTCCTAGCAGAAGTTTGCTAGGTCACTGTGCTCACCATGTCATATTAAACTGTCTCAAGGCTCGAACTCCAGGCATGCTGGTTCAGGAATCTTCCCAGCACCTTGCAAGGCTGAGCAGGAGGATGACAGGTTCTAGCTCAGTCTGGGCAGCTTGTGACTCAATGAAACCTTGTCTCAAAAGAAAAAATTGGAAAGGGGTGCGAATGTAGCCCATTTCCAGAGCCCTTGGTTCATTCCCCGCTGGCACAAAGTAATAGTCTGTTAGTCAGCTTTGGGTTGGAGTTTGTGTGATGCTGGGCCGAATGTTGTTTTCTGTCTGTGACAGCTATTTTAGGTAGAATCTTTAAGTTTGAAATTTTAAAGGACTTTCAGCATGAAGTAAATATGATTAAAATAATGTAAGACACGTTGGTTTTTGTTTGTTTTTGAAGTCCTGGGCTTGAACCCTAAAGTCGCCCAGCACCCCGGGAGAGCTCCTTTGTGGAGCAGATCTGCTGTGTGTTGCCCCACTGGGCTCAAACCCGAATTCTCCCTGCCTCCTCCCACCACTGGCTGGAAGTGCCGGCTTGAAAACAGGTGCTTAAGATTCAAACCAACTTCCCAGAGGCACCAGCAGGTTGGTATAGTCAGGCGTGGCTGCGGTTGTCATAGATTTAGAGTTCTCTTCAGTGTGGTCAGTACTCATTCCGTGTTGGTGCACCGTGCTTGTCCCCTGAGAACTTCCTGATTACTTGCATTTTTTTTTTTTTTTTAATTCTTAGAACTGAATTCAGGTGGATCTTTAATAGCAGCTGCTCAATTTATAGGTAGAGAAATTAGTTTTTACAAGATTTACAAGACAAAATTAAGGTATCAGAGCTTAAATACAGGGAGTTAATTCCTAGGCTTTCAATGCTGCATTATTTTTCTTGGATGAACACAAGGACCTCAGTGTCCTGTGTTTCCCTAACGATGGCTTTGCAGTATTTCAGGCAGCTCACAAGAGCTGTATCCAAACAGTCTTTTGCAGGCCCGGATGTAGCTCAGCAGCATTAAGTGCCTGCCTGGCAAGCACTAGGTTGTGAGTTCAGTTCCCCAGTATAAAAAAAAAGGAAATAGTCTTTCACCCCAACAGATTGCTTCTGTTTACTTTTGTTTTGTGGTACGGGGAACTGAGCCCAAGGCCTTACCTCTGCTAGGCAAATGCCCTGCCCCAAGAGCTCCCCCACCCTGAGGCTCTGGCTGGGTGGGGTCCCTTCAGCCTTAGTTAGCATGATTCCTGTTTACAGGTAAGAGTTGCCCACATCCTGTGAGTTCATTTTCCTTAACTTTTCCATACATTAACTAATTTATTCTTAATTATCTTTTTTCATTCTGGTAAACAATATTGGACATAACTAATGCAGAGAAATGTTGTGTCTTAGCATTTAGGAGAATGTGGAGGACAGCAGAATTGCTGTTGAAATGTTTGGCCCTCAGGGGTTCATATCATTGTGTAACATCCACACTGGGAAAAGATTGTTTGGTGCTGATGGCTGGCTATTTTTTTTTTAATCCACATTTCATGGTTGAAAGGATCATTTGTAAAAAATTTTCCTAGCACTGGCATTCTTGGTTGAGGTCACTGCTGCTGATATGACCAGGCTGGCTCCCCATGGAGAGCACCCTGGGATGACGGCTGGTCTGATCTGAGGAAGCAGCAATGCTGCTTCTTTCTAAGCCTAAGAACTCAAATGTGAGGCAGAAGGTCTTACGGCCTGCCTGCCTATAAACAGTACCTGGATGGCGATCTCCAGTAGTCCAGGGTATACAGCCTGTGACCTGCACAGACTCATGCTGGTGGCTTTGGTGGGCAAAGGGTGGACAGAGCAGTCCCTGAGCAAGAACATCAAAGAATTGGAAGATTACACTTGGAATTAAAATTCAGATTTTAACCCTAAGTTCTGTACCGGAGGACTTCCTGTAATGCTGACTTTGCATGTGCCAAAGTGTCTTTCTTTTTTCTTTCAGTATAGTAAGGTTTACTTGGCTTAAACCTATATAGAAAAAAGATTCTACAGAAAGTCAAAAAGAGCGTGTAAAGATTTCTTTTTTTTAATCCCAGTTATTTTCAGTCTCAAAGCAAAATGGGTCACAGTGGTTAAGTGCGGGTAGCGGAGAAGCGCACCTTGTGGACACCTGCGTGCTGGGCAGAATAGGGGTCTGCCATAGTTTTCCTGCCTCAGCATCCAAATTTGTTACAGTACTAGAAACTGTAAGAAATCTGCTCACATCCAGAAAACTGCTGCTGGTGTCTTTTTTTTCTGTCAAACTCTGAGCATTTGATTTGTGTACTTCATTTCTCCAGTGGCCAGAGGCACCAGACGGGGCAGCTCCCTTGGCAGACAGGGCAGCACCGAGGGCCGTGGGCACCGCAGCCTGCAGGCCTGGGGATTCGCGGGCACGTTGACAGTGCTACTGGGAGAACTTTCTGAAAGGGGACTTCAGGGGGCGGCCCTAGGTGCTGGTATGAGCGTGGTACGAGCCACTCACGGTATTCATCTGGCCCACACGCGTATTCATCTGGCCCACACACCCTGGCAGAGCCACTCACGGTATTCATCTGGCCCACACGCGTATTCATCTGGCCCACACACCCTGGCAGACACTTCCAGAGAGGACGCCCCGCAGCAGAGAACCAGAAAGCCAAGGGCCACGCACACTCCAGGGCCACGTGTCCTCGCTACTCGGGAGGTGGAGCTATGCCCGCGCCAGCTGGTGTCGGTGATGGCACAGCTCATCTCTTTTCAGACTCCAGACATTTTTCATGCAGCCGCTCCAGTAACGAAGAAGTGTTTGGTAAAAACAGCATTTTTGTTTTATAGGTCCGAACAAGGTCGGTTGGGGAATGTGTAGCATTCTATTATATGTGGAAAAAGTCTGAACGCTACGATTTCTTTGCTCAGCAAACACGATTTGGAAAAAAGAAATACAACCTTCATCCTGGTGTAACGTGAGTTGGTTTTTTCCGCCTTTAGAGCTGTGGGTTTTATCACTAAAGAGCTTTGGTATCTTTGCTTAAGAGGACTATGATTTTTAGGGTCTGGTTTGTAATGCAGTTCACATCCGTTTATCATCATTGCATCTCTTCATAGGCGCTCCGAGTTTGGCATCAGGTTATTAACTACAGTCTGCGCTGTCTTGAGACAGTCAGCAAAGCAAGTGTTAGTGTTTCCAGTAGGTGTCCCTAGGAGAGGGGCGGCAGTGCAGCTATGGGCATGGCCCATCCAGTCCAGTAGCGGGACAGTGCTGGGCATGGACGGAGATGGCTCTTTCCAGACTGCGCAGCCGTGTGGCCAGGGGGCCTGCGGGGTAGGGGGATGAGCATTTCTTTCCTTCATCCAATCTAGTTTGATCCCAGGAGCCAAAATAAGATTTGACTGTAGTTCTAAAAAGAAAAAAAGCATAAAAATACTGTAAAGTGGGTCAGCCTCGAGAGGCCCATGTGTACAGAGGGGAAGCGGCACAGCTATGCCCCATGGTCTACACCTGCACAGCACCTTCCGGGTGCTTGTGCATCTCAGGCGTGTGGCTGTACTGCTGCCTAGCACAGTGACTTAGAGACAGCCATCTTCCTACTGCTTCGGAGAAAACCAAGCACCCACACTCCAGCGCAGAGTCGGAGCAGCAGCAGGGCAGAGTCGGCCTCACCCTCCCACGCAGAGCTGTGATTGTGGTGGCGTGGCAGGCAGGACAGCACGCTTGCTTTGTGTCGGCACACTTAGTGTTGGGAAGTCGCTGGGTTTCATTGGGATTGCACGGCATGGCGATGCGGAGTGAGGCACAGCTACCCAGGCTGCATAGCGTGTCTTCAAGCCCTTCTGTGTGAAAGGGAGTAGTTCCAGCTTCCTCCTTCCCACCTGGGCCGCATCTCCCTTGGCAGTGAGAGTCTGTGCGCCATGCTGGGCAGAACAGCCCCACTCACCAGGAAGAGCAGGGGGGCTGGCGCTGGGCATTGGGGGGTGCCCCACTACCCTTGTTCTGAGGTCAGCTCTCCTGTGGCTGAGGAACCCCATTCAGAGGAGCCCAGACCTCTTTCCTCAGGCTGTGGAGTTAGCAGCCCCTGCATGCAGCGGTCTGCAGTGAACCACCACAGCTTCTCCCTTGGCAGGGTGGCCCTGCTGCTATGAGCTTCAGTGGAGTCCTGCATAGGTCTTACCCTGTTTGTTTAACTGAGATATCCTTTTTTCACATTATCAAAGCAGTGTCCGGTTACTTTTCTTGCATTGCTGAGACAAAATACCCAAGGTCCAAAAGGAAGGCAAGGTTGACTTGGCTCACAGTTGTGGAGTTTCAGTCCATACTCAGCTGGCTGCAAGGCAGGGTGCCTGGCGGCTGCAGCAGACACCAAAAGCAATGAAAGCGAAGGGAAGAGGGAGGAGCAGGCCTCTTGCCCTGCCGTGTGTTGCATGCCAGCTGTCACCAGAATGAGGCTTTATTTATTCTTTTTTTTTTTTTTTTTTTTTTTTTTGTGGTCTGCAAACAGCCTTTGCAAGATCCTACTACAGATTTTCCCTGTTTTCTGCCTGTAAGAATTGAGGGCATCTGCAAATTAAAGATTTCATTATAAAATATTCAGCCTCCCAAATAATGTTCTTGAAGTGAAAATCAGTCTAGACCCAGTTCCTGGGGCCGTCACTGTCCTGTGGACGGCTGTGTGCTCCCCGTCTCCTTTGCCGGGCAGTCTGGTTTCGTCCCTCGGTAGCAGTTGGTCGTTGTCCTCTGTGTTGCTGCTGTACTCGGAATAGGGAGACAGTGGCGCCTGGCCACCTCTGGCTCCCTCAGCCCGCACTCCTGCCGCTCCCTTTGTGCCCGTCACCTACACCATGGCCTCTGCAGTTCTCACCGGCCCCGTAACTGATGAACAGCGTGGCCCTGGACTGCCTCCCCCGTTCCTGGGGGTGAAGCTCATGCCCCCCAAGTTACAGTGTCCACTCACGGTCTGCCTTTCTGTCCCAAGGATTAGTTTTGTGCCTTAGGCCGCTTGAGCTCCTTGAGGTCAACATCCTATTCCTGTATTTATGACATCCTAATAACCCAAGTGACAGTGGGGTCACAGATTAAAATTCCAACTGCAGGCCAGGCGTGGTGATACACACCTGTCATCCTAGCTCTTGGGAGACTGAGACAGGAACCCCAGAAGTCGAGGCCAACCGGGGCTACGTAATGAGTTCAAAACCAGCCTGAACTACATAGTGAGATCCTGTGTCAAAAAAACAACATAGATAAGGCCACTGGCACACAGGTGTCAAGGACAGCTTTAAGGGTGACAGTCCTCATCACTGGTCCTAGTGATTTTCTACCCCGAAGGTGACTCCTCCGCCTCTTCACACAGACCCCTGCAGGGTGGGGCTCCCCGGCCTTGGGATGGGCCGTGGAGGGAAATGCCCTGGCAGCACAGGTCTCCCGACGGGCTGGGCCACCCACTGTGTGCTGTGGTTTCAGGGACTACATGGACCGGCTCCTGGATGAGAGCGAGAGCGCCGCCTCCAGCCGGGCTCCATCCCCGCCGCCCACAGCCTCCAACAGCAGCAGCAGCCAGTCGGAGAAGGAGGACGCCGCCCAGAATGGTGAGGACGGGCCCTGCCCAGCATGGGGCCGCCAGCCTCTCTGCTGTGGGCCCAGGGACGCATGGCTGGGTGGTTGGACCCGGGTGTGTGTTCCAGGCTCCTGCTTTAGGCTGAGTGTTTCGGCAGTTAGAGTGCGGTTCCCTCCGGCCGCCTCCTGCATCCCTGCTGGGTGTGCTTCCTAGGGGTTGCTGTCACTGTGGTGCCCACGGGCTGGCTTTCTGATGTGGAGGGGCTGGAGTCTGCGGAGAGTGCTGAGGGGCACTGCGGCACCTGGGCTGTGCCATTATGCCAGATTATTGCAGTCTGCTTGGGGACCTGTGTGACCCACAAAGCCACATGACACACAAAATTACTGCAGCAGAAAACGGAAGTTTCATGTGACGCTGCCTCCCGGGGCTCTGCGAGGCGCCACGGTGGCCTGTAGGCCTGGCCCGTGCCGCGCTCCTGCTATGAGGCCGTCTGCTGTTGTGCAGTGCTTGCAGAGGCGACGTCTTGGTATCAGTAGTCTACTTTACTTTTCTTCCATCCTAGGTGTGTCATCAAATGGACCGGGAGACACAGCAAGCAGAGAGGAAGGCAAGGGCGAGGGGCCGCACGTCAACGGGCCTATGGGCGGGCACAAGAGGCCACCGCCCGCGGAGACGGACACCAACGGCTATGAGGCCGAGCGCCTGGGCGCTGACCCCAAGCTCGCACACCTGGCGGCGAGGGGCGAGGGGGACCTCGATGATAGAAGCGAGAGGCCCACCAAAAAGCGGAGGGTGAACAGCAGTGGAAAGGAGAGTCCGGGCTCGGTGGAAATCTTCCAGGAAGCTGCGCCACGCGGGAAGGCAGAGGGGCTGGAGGGCGCAGACGACTGAGCCACAGCTGCTCGAGTGACTCTGTGACTGCAACTTTCAGGGCTGACGGGTGACCTTCTGGGCTGAGTGCCTCAGAGCCGGGGCTTAACCACGAAAATGGTAATGGGTGATTCTGAGAAGTGAGATTTCATAATTCTGCCTTTATGAGTTCTTTTACTTCAAAACTGGCAGACCCTTTTAAGGATATTTTTTTAAAAGTTTAGTAAATTTGAACAAGTTAAAGATAAATGCATACCTTTTTATTACCCTGTCATAAGATTTCACTACAAGATAAATTTTCCTTGATTTGATACAGAGCAATGGAAAAGGTTCAGATCTGTTTGGCACCAGTTCTGATTCCCTGCGGTGTCTGATAGACACGCTTCGATCTGCAGTCAGTGTGGTTACTAAGGAGAAACCCTCAGGAATCCTGAAAGTTATGCTGGCATGATTTTTTATATATAGAAGTTTAAAAATAAACCAAGTCAGGTTTGTATATGTAAAATTGTTGACATCAATGATGTCTTTCCATATTCTTATCTGGGCTCAAGAAATACATTCTGTATTTTTCCAGATTCTCTGTAGCCTTTGAAGGATTTTTACAAGTACATATGTCTGACTGAGCTGTCCTTTCTGAACACAAAAAGCTTGTATAATTTTCTTAACTTGTACAGTTGGTAAACTTTTATGAGAGGAGTTGATATTCCGAGTCCGTCAGCTTCCATTTTATTTTGCTAAGGTTTTTCTAATGAATTTTTAAGTGTTTGTGTAGTTAACTAAGTCATGTTTCTTATCCAGATGGTAAAAACATTCATAAGGGATTGTGAAAATTTTTTTCAAATTTCTACCTAAGGACAAATAGTTTGAGAATTCTGAATTAAGCATGATTCTTAGATTTACTGTTTTGCATTTATTCTAATTTTCAAAATTAACTTTTGAAGCAGAACAAAGGTTTACTGTCCAGCTTAAGTGCTTACGTGTGTCACGCTGCCCAGACTCCTGTTGGGTTGTGTTTATATGCATCATGAATGCTTCCATTTTTGCATCAGACACCAGAAGCAAGGCTGGGTGATACCCGGACCCTGGCCCAGGCAGAGAGCCACTTCTGGTGGCAGCACCCTGAGTCTAGGAGGGGAGCGGCAGAGCTGATGCTGGCTGACCTTGCCGGTCACGGCCCAGTCTAGGTTGATGACGATCTCCCACGATGAGAGAGCAGCAGTGACCACTGGGGCACAGCCTGTGAAAAGGGGTTTATCTGCAGTGCAGTTCTTGTTACAGAGCCTAGTTTCACCCAGCTGCTAGCCCAGCCCAGATCCAGATCTTTGTAAAAGGTGGTTCTTTTCTCACACAGACACGCAGGGACGTGGCCCTCGGCTCCGCCTGCGGTCCTGTTTGCCGTGGCTGGGGGTGTTGGCAGCTGGGTGGAAGGCAGTTGACACTGAGAGGTGACATTCGGGCCTCCACCTGCCGAGGCTGCTTCTTCCTTCTGGTGGCTCCTTTTCCCCAGCACTGGCACCCGGGATGTGTGCACTGTGGTTGCCTGAGTGTTCAGGACTCAGGGTCTGGGGTGTTGTGTGGAGAAGCAGGAGTTTGTTGTTGTGTGTTTTTCTTCAAACATTAGTTTATCCAGAAGGCAGCTTTAGCAGACATCCCCACGCGTTTTCTGAATTAGATCTTAGTCAGGAGAGCACCCCAGCTCTCCCTCCCAGGTGGTCTGGAGAAGAGGGGATGCCATACTTCTTACACTGTTGCAATATGAAAGATACCCTTTCCACCTTTTTGAAAGATGTGTTTTGTTTGCTGGTTTGTGAAAGTTTTTGCAAACCATCGATACAGGAACATTTTAAGTAAATTCTCAGGCATGTTTGCAAATAGCGGCACATGTGTAAATGTTAGGGAATTCTGCTTTTAACCCTGTGCAGTCGCAGGGTGAGGGCATTCCACTGCACGCTGTGGCGATTGTACTGTGTGTTACGCGGTATCTCACCGTGTTCTTCATATGCAGCAGCCACTGTACCTGGTGAGTCATTGCACTATTTAAGGGTCTTATAATATCATGAATTTAATTTGCTTAAGACTCAGTACCTTTCATAACTCGAACTCGTGACAAACTGCAGCGGGAGGAGCAGCCTGTCCCACGGTCCCTCGGTCACCTCACTGTGACCAGGACGTGCTCTGCTTCCATCCAGAATGGGGCTTCTGTTCTCTGATGTGTTTTCTGATGGTTTCGTCACCTGCAACTCAGTTCAGCACAACTCTGTTGAGCTTTCACATGTATTTGAAGTAATATTTAAATAGACATTTAAATAATGAATTAGATGTTTTTAAATTTATGCATAGTAATTTTGCACTGTAAAATATTTTCCTCCTCCCATTCCCTTCTGCCACTCTGAATATGCTTATTAAACTATTTTTGTAAACACGCTTGCGTCCCTAGCATGGTGTGGACAGTCCCCCCTGGCTGAGCTCCCAGGATCCTAGTGACTGCATCTGACATTGGTCACACAGTGGCCAGCTCAGTGGTCGAAGGCGTGGCCCCGCCTCGGTGACCATGGTTGGCGGGGGGAGTGCAACCCAGCTTCTCCAGTCAGCCCGCCATTGTGTGTTCCCTGGACAACTCTAGGGAGAATGGAACCCGTTATGTTGCTGTCTTCACTTGCCCTGAGGGAGGCAGGGTGCACCCCTGGAACAGGCAGTGGGCAGGGCTGCACCCATGCCCAGAGGGCTGGAGGCAGGGGCAGGGCAAGGCTCCTCCCCTGGGGTGCTGGCTGGAAAGAGGGGCTAGGTGTCCACTTCAGGGCGTCTCTTACTTGAATGACTTTGTTTTTGTGTCTCCTGATTCTGCCCACTGGGGTTTCTGACCCCAGGAAGCGGCTGTTCATGGCCTCACCAAGTCACAAAGGTGACAGGTGATCTCCCCGGGCTCTGCCCAGCACCCAGGCTGCAGGGCTGGGTGGGGCTCTCCCGTGCTGGGGCTCCTGTGTTTCCAATGAAGCATGGTTATTTCATATGTCATTTTTCTGCTTCTAAGCCATTTGAACACTTGTGCAACCTCCCTCAGTCACCGGGGACACAGAGTCTAGCTGGACTGGAGTGCACCACTGGTTCCTGACCAGACCCGAGGGGAAGGCTTCTTCCGGGTTAAAGGTCAGAAGTGACAAGAGACCCTGTCGCTTAGACCCTGGTACCACAAACGCCTGGTCCTCCAGCCCTAAAGAACAGCAGCTTCTGGGGTCGGGAGGACAGTGGTGAGGACAGAAGCCACCACTCTCAACAAACACCCACAAATCCCAGCTGTAGATGTGGTGTCACTGACACTGGGAGTGGTTAGAACTAGGACGCACCTTTGTCCAGAGGTCTGCAGAGCCGAGCTCTGCATGGGGCCGAAGCCTGCACCCTGATTCTGAGCTCAGAGCTTTGAGGGCCAGGGATGCAGCTCAGTGGTGCAGCCCCTGCCTAGTGAGTGCAAGGTCCTGAGTGCAAATCTCAGTACCAAAACTGAAAACAAGTGCTTTGATTCTTTCTGCCTGAAGGAAGATGACTTTGGTCATGGTTCATACACACCATAAGGAGGAGAGGGGTCCCGTGAGGATTTGGGGTGACTTCTCACAGAACGAAGGTCAGGTTGAGCCACTGACAGTGCCACACACAAACCTGGGAGGGGGCTACAACCTGACCCTGGGACCCAGGTGGGCCTGTCCCACTCCTGTCAGCACCAGTGGACTCCCCAAACACCACCACCACCCTGAACCCCCAGTGTACATGTAGTGGCCCCCACTGAATGCCTCCACCATGTGCATAAGGAGCCTCCTGTGGGCCCGGGCTGTGCCCTCCAGTCCTCGTGGGCTCTGGCATCACAGTCACAGGGCTGAAGTGGACAGCGAGGAGATGGCCCAAGGCTGGACACCCCAAGTCATCGGGGTTGAAGGTCTGCAGCTGCGTCCTGGGGGTCCCATGTCCTTGGGGGAGAGGGGATGTATCCTGGCTGAGAGGTGAACTGGCCTCCGCCCACACTTGGGAAGCATCTGGAGCTGTACACAGGAGGCTCCCGTGGGGACCTGACCTGGACCGGGACAGTGCTCATGGGGCCTGGCCTTCACGCCTGATCCCTACTGCTTTCAGCAGAGCCGGCCCGGCATCCACACGTCCATCCCAAGGCACCAGTGGCTTATCAGCTCAAGTCACAGCACTGTTCCGCATTCCCAGACAGAGCCTTCTCTGTGCAGGGATCTGGCATTGCACCTGGAGCCTCGGTGGTACCTACCGGGGCAAACCCAGGACTTCACACTGGGCTGCATTCCACAGCCCTCCGTCTTGGCCCCAGGTCTTGCCAGGGTACTAAAGCAGCCCGACTACTTTCCATCCTCCTGTCTCAGCCTTCCAGAGTGCTGGGCTGACAGGCACACACTGCCCTGTCCGGTGTGGTCCGAGTGGGTCTCTGTGTCCAAGGGAGACAGATGTGCTCCGCAAGGCAGGCACAGCCATGGCATGCAGTCCGAACCATCTGCCTTTCGACCCTCGACCCTCGAGTCCGAGCTGAGAAGAGAATTCCCACCCACTGAGAGAGGAATGGGAAGAGGCCCCAGGAGCGGTGTGACGGATGTAGGCAACCTGTGACACCTGCTGGCCAGTCTGCGACCTGGTGCCACAGGTCCCCCAGGATCCCGCGGAACGTGCTGCCCAGGAGCTCAGTGGGGACCAGGCTGAAGACCATGAGGCCCCTGTTGAGTCCCCCGGGCCCCATGTGACCTGAGGGGGCATTGGGAAGGTCACGAACTGCCTCCAGGCAGCCGCCCTGCGGAGCGGGGCTGAGGGGGACGCCCTGACATCCTCGTCCTCCACAGCCGCTGGGAGCAGCACCAGGGCAGGTGACCCAGGGTGAGGCCGTCCCTGTGTCACTGTCCCTTAAGGGAATCCCTTGCTGAGCCCTCAGCGCAGCGCACAGGAAACCGCAGGAAAGACTGCTAAGGACCCGCTCGGCCTGGTCAGTCCCCCTCCTGCCTGCAGCGGCAGTGGCCACTAGAGGGCGCACGCCGGACAGCAGCTATCCTTGACCAGGGGTGTGGGTTTTACTGTGCCCCGCAGGTGGGGACGGAAGCATGGGCAGGGCCTCTCCACTGCAAGCGCTTGCTGAGGGGGCACAGTGGGTTCTGCAGCTCAGTACCCCGAAAGCTTTGGGTTACACTCAGCACCACAGAAAAACAAAAGCATAAAAGCTTTTAGGGAAAAAAAAAAACTGGACAGCGGATTTGGCAATCAAATCTCCAAAATGCCACAAAAAGGCACCAAAGGCACCAAAAGTTAAAACTTTAGAACTTTGGCTCCTCAAAGGATATCGACAGCGAAAAAAGGAAACTTATGGATAGGAAAAAAATGCAGATAACGTACCCGAAAAAAAGGGTCATAATCTAGACTATCTAAAGGATCTCAACAATTTTTTTAAAACCTGAACTAAAATAAGAAGGCTTTGAGTAGACACTCCTCCAAAGAGGGTGTGTAAACGGCCAGGAGGCACGGACTTTTCAGTCTTAAAAAGCTGCCAGGCATGGTGGCCCGCACTTGCAATCCTGACACTCGGGGAGGCTGAGGTAGGAAGTTTGCCAGGAGTCCAGGCCATCCTGGGCTCCATAGTGAGTTTGAGACCAGACTGAATTACATAGCAAAACCCTGTCTAAAAAAACTAAAATAAACCCTGACCTGTGCCACAGCCTGGCTGGACCTTGACAGGACACCAAGGGGGACGCCAGTCCCTAAGCAACGGATGCTGTCTGCCCAGGGAAGGGAGAAAGCGGACGCGACGCGGCGGGCTCTGCACAGGCAGGGGGCCAATGTGCTGACCGCCGCTGACCGGCTCCGTCCCACCGCCAGGAGGGCGAGCACGCGCTCACAAGCGTTTGCTCCAGTGCGTTTAGGGCCCCCTCTTGCTAGCTGGCCTCGGCGTGCCTGTCCCAGGGGCTCAGCGCCCCGCACCCCCGGCGCCCCTGGTGAGCAGGACCTGCAGGGCCAGGCCCTCGGCAAGCTGCTCCTGCAGCAGGTGGGACCAGCGTTCAGCTCCTCCCACTGCCCCGCGGCTCGGGGCGGAGCCAGCCCAGCGCATGGTCACCCCGGGTGCAGCTGCCTTGCTGGGGTGCTGGCTTCCAGCCCCCCATCCTGCAGTACTAGTATGTCTCTCTTGTTTCCTCTTTCGGCCTCACCTCGCATCCAGGCAGCTGGGAATCCTGGCCGGGTCCCCGATACTTGGCGCCGGAACAGGGAGATTCTGATTAGGCCTGAGAGGGATCCTCCACCCACTGGGCAGAAAGGAGAGGGTGCAGCCGCGAGGGGGCGCCGAGGCACGGATTGGGGCGTCCAGACAGAGGAAGGGAGCGAGCGCCTTCAGTGTAGCTTCGGAAAAGACGCTCAGCCACTGGACCTTAAAGTGCAGTGCGACAGTTTTACAGCCACGGATCTACGCGACAGTGAGGTGCTTGTTATGGTAAGTCATGCAACAGTGGGCGTGGTGATAAAAATTTTAAAAAAAGAGTGGGCGTGATGGCACAGGCCTATAACCCCAGCACTCTGAAGGCTGAGGCAAGAAGATTGTGGCGAGTTTGAGACCAGCCTGGGGTTACAAAGTGAGCCCAAGGCCAGCCTGAACTGCACAGCGAGACTGGCTCTCAAAAAGACAAAAAAAAAGTCATGCAAGACCAAGTTACTAAGACAGGGGTGAGCAGGGGGCCTGCTCCGCCTCTATGGATCTGCAAGGCAGTAAGCACCCCGGGTGCTCCCTCTGCTCCCTCCCAGGCGGCTGCCTCTGCCTGCCACGGAAGAGGCTGGACACCCCGGTCTCCTCTCCAGAAGCCACCTGGTAATCACTAAACTTTCACGGGCAGGGTTTCCCACGCAATTGACTTCTGGAACTAGAGAAAATTTAAATGTCCCAAAGTTAATATATTCAGCAAGGCTGTTAAAACACGGCCAGAAGAATATTCCTCATCTCTAACAAACTCCCTTCCCTTAGGGATTCTTCTATAAGATAGGTCTTTCTCTTTCTCTTCACTACAGCTCTTTTAACATAGAAATCCAACACTGACCTAGGTAACTCTGTATCTGAGACATTCATCTTTATAATGTCAGCAAGACATAATTCTCTAAATGATGTAATAATGAACAAAGAAAATCTTTTTTTTTTTTTTTTAGCATTTTAACCAAAAGGAGGATGTTAAGATGGAGTGACTTTAAGTGCCAGCAAACCTCGTCTGGTCACTGAGCTGTCTGAACCACGCTGATGATGCTGCCCCGAACACGGGTCCCTTCAGGAGGGGCACAAAACTGAGTTAACACCTCAAAGATGCCAGCCAGGCATGAGCGGGGCAGAGGCACAAGACTCAGCAAATAAAAACGGAGGGTGCCAAGTTCGACTCTAACACCACAGTTGTCATGAAAAAACCGAATACAGGAAAGACATTGGGCGTTGGAGGAAATCACCGCACACAGAACACGCGCGCGCACACACACACACACACACACACACACACACACACACACACACACACGGGCGCCTGGCAGCCCCAGCAGGCTGGGAAACCACTGAGCCGCCCGCTCCACCGTGTGATCTGTGGGTCTCCTCTGTGCCACAGAGATTCACAGGCATGAAGGGAAAGTGAAGAGGAAGCGCTTGGAGATGTCCAAGACCGATCAGAGCACACTGCTCTCTGTGCTCATCATGATTTTCACTGGGTCTGAGTAAAAACAGTAAATTCTACACAATTATAGCTACAGAACATGAAGGCAGCATTGAGTTGGCCTGAATAACGGCAGCCTCCACCTGCTGTGGACACATAGCCTTTGCTAAGAAATGGAAAATAAAACCCTTTAAAAACAAACAACCCCTCAAACACCTGAACGCCCTTCCTCCAGTGAGCAGGCACGGGTGCTGCATCTGTCTTGTGCATTTAGAAAGGAATTCCTACACAGGCTTCCAGGAAAAGTATTTATTTGACATCATTAACAAAAATATTTAGGCACATAATTTTCATGTTTATGTCACCTGATTTACATAACTCAACTCTTAGTACCTTTAAAAAGTAACTTGGTAAAAAGAATAAATCTGTATTGAAAAAATATCATGAAAGGCTACACAGCAATCAAGCTGGTCACCAGCATGAGAGAAGAAATGTTCATAAACAAAATAATCTCTAAAACATTTCTGTGAGACAGTAAATCTAACCAGTAGATTTCTTTTTAAAAAGGATTTTCAAACTCAACGAAGACTTAGAAAACAGAGGATGCTGCAGAGTATTTTCTCACACAAAGACCTGGCACCCCAAGAGAAAGAGCTGGCCAGCAGGTCAGAAAGTGGTGGCACACTGGCAGCTGCACTGGGACAGGAGGCCATGTGCAGCCCAGCATAAACTCTAGCCTGGAAGAGGCTTTCACCCACAGGGCGGCCCTGAGGGGCAAGCTGAGGTTTTGGCTGAATCACCACTGTGAAACGCAGGTCTTCTGAGATAGAAAATTTTTCCCTTTTTTGAAGTTTATCGCCATAATATCAAAGTAATTTTTCCTCTTAATAAACAGAAAGAGTCTCCCGCATCCCTTCTCTAGGCCCCTGGGTCCTCAGGCAGCCAGCCCCTCCAGGATGAATTAAGGGTTGGCAGCCCAACCTGTAGTGCCTGCTCAGGGCTCCCGATTCCCAGTTGGGAGCTCAGTGACTGTGACATACGCTCCAGGGCCTTGACACCTGCACAGGTGCGGGGAGCCAGGCAGGAACAGGGCTGCAGGAGGCAGGGGCATCCCCCCGACCCAACTGTGCCCCAGCTGGGCAGGGCACCTGGCAGCTGCTGACTCTGCCAGGTATGGCCAGGGTCCCAGGGCTTCACTGGGGATCTGCCAGCACCGTCCTGCCCCTTCCCAACGATGACAGTGACAGCAGCTTGCCAACGTGCACTCCTGGGACCTGTGTGCAAGCCGTTGCTCACAAGGGACTGGTTCCTCAGCTAGAAGCAGCCCTATGGCCACTCCACCTGTCTGGACACCTGCAGGTTGGCCAGAGGACCCCACCTTCACAGCTACCGTCCATGTGACAGAAGTGTCCTCTACCTCTGTCCACCCAGCGAGAATGCTGCCCGGCACAGCTCAGCACATGCACTCCTGGTAGCCAGGGCTACGGGTTGCCGGCCTGGGGGAGCTCCAGAAGTGCGCGGCCACCTATGGCCTTGGACAGCAGGACGCAGAATAGAGGCCAAAATCAGCCAAGCCCTGACCACGTGTGATGTCCCACTATCAGGGAGCAGACCTGGGGGAGCCACTCTGGAGCCTAGCCCTCTGGTCCGGGCTGAGTCAACACTGGAGAGAACTCTCCTAAGGGCTCCCAGAAGGTCCCCAACCAGGTGGCAGCACAGTGCAGGTCGGGGGCCAGCAGGGGGCCCCAGAGAGCTCCTAGGATTATGCCCCAGCCACATCCATCTGGGCAGATGCGCATTTGTGGGCTCCGCATCCTCTGTTGTTGGTGAAACAGAGATGGGTAACCCCTGAGGTCCAGGACCCCTGAGGTCCCAGTCCTCCCCACACCCCACCCTCCTCTGCAGTGATGCAGGACAGAGGAAGGACTCCAGGCTGCACACCACAAAAGTGGTCAGGACACTCCTCTACCTGGGCCACAGTCACAGCTACCTCCAAGGGGGACAGAAGCTGCAGGCCTAGCCAGGGAGCGAGAGCCCAGGGCTGCTGCAGGTCCACAGTACAGAGGGCAGGGCCTGGGGGACACGGCCCCAGAGGAAGAATAAACCTCCATGACACACACCACCAGCACGCTGGTCACTCAGGCACAAGTTCTGCAAAGAGTGACCACGTAGGGACATGGGCGGGAAGGGCTAGGGCTGGGGCCTAGCCTCCACCCACTCCCCCAGCCCAGGTGACCTCAGCAGGCGACACAGAGCTGCCGCCCTCAGCCGGGCAGTGGTGATACCGTGGAGACACAGGACGCAGACCCCAGCCAGGACAGGCAGCTCCGGGGCAGGGAGAGGTGAGACAAGTGCCATAGCGAGGCCGGGTGGGGACGCTGGAGGGCACGCCATGGGGCAGCACGCTCCAAACCGGGTCTCACTCTCAGGACAGAAGAATAAATTAAAAAGCCCAGAACGTTTTCCAGTCTGCTATAAATTAACCGCAATGACGACTCTTAAGTAAGAATCACAAGCTTCTCCCATGAAGTCTTCGAAGGCAGCAATGGCTCCTGGGATCGATTGTCCAGCGCACGAGCCCACCAGTCACACAGCCCCCTTGCCCCTGACATCCATCTTGCCGCTGGCCTCCACCTGCTTGCTGAGCTGCTCCTCGGCGAAGGTGATGTAGGAGTACACCAGACTACCGGCGATGCTGCGTGTAACAGGGCAGTGTTGAGGGCCACACGTACACACACCTTGTCACCCCACCTGGACCTGTACACACGTGCATGAGGCTGGGGACCTCCTTCCCACGGCCGCCCTGTGCCAGCCCTGGGGAGAGGGTGGGAAGGGACCCTGACTGCAGCCGCCCGTCCGCTCGGCTCCGGGAGCTTTGGGCCTCAGAGCCCAGCCAGCGCAGCCCTCACTGAGCTGCTAAGCGCTGCACACATGTAGCCTGCTCCCGGCCAGGGACATCTTCAAACCCAGGCTGTCTCCTCCTCCTACATTGGTGGCTGGGCCTGGGTTAACCGGACACATTGGACAGGTGACCCGTGACCTGTACCAGCCATGGGCTGCTACACAGCTGAATCCACTTTTCCGGGCTTGGTCCCACCAGAGACTGCAGACCCTGGCGGCTGCCTGAACCCTCTCCTGGGCACAGGGTGGCCCCGCTGTGCCAAGGTGATGGAATCAGCCATGCCTCCATCTGTGGAGGAGCCTGGGCCAGAGTGAAGCCACGCAGCAGGATGGCTCCGAGACAGCTGGGACAGCAAACACCTGCATCGCTTAGCAGCGCCACCAAGGCCCACAGCCTCTCCCATCCAGCACTGGGCACTGAGCACCGAGAAGGAGCCCGGCAGGGCAGGCAAGTCTTCTCTCTGCTCCTCTCAAGCATCCACTAAAAACACAGCTGCCTCCATCACAGAGCCCATGTGCCTAGGAGCTCTGGTCACAGCCAGGGTGAATCTGGAAAGCACCCCAAGTGCCAAACCCCACACAACACTTGGTGCTCGCACAGCCCCTGAAGGGGTGCCAACTCTGGGCTGAGTAGCTGGAAGGCGGGGGCCCCAGCAAGAGGACAGGGCTGCTGGGGGTGGGCTCAGAGGAAATTTTAGGCATACACACTCAGCTTCCATCAGCCAGCATTTCGGGGGCTGGCGCACAGCCGTGTCTAACATGGGCTGAAAGTCTGGCCCCACTGAGAGCCTGGCACTTTTCAGCATTTCATTTCAAACCATGAAATTCAAATTGCTAGAAATGAGAGATCTGTACAGTCCAGTCACCCTGCCTTCAGGGACACCATTGACCCTAGGGACAGGGCTGAGATGGAGCTGACAGCCTCCACCCAGACCCCATGGAACAGAGCTCCCACTTCCGGGAGAGTTCCCCAGTACTGCACACCGCGGGACTATCCTCTCCCTTTCTCAGGAAGTGCCCTGCTAGTGCCTGACCTCGTTGGGACACTGGGCAGCAGCGTTACAGTCAGTTACCTGATGTTTAAACCGATGAAGTTCATCCACGTGAAGATGTAGTCTCCACCGAAGACCATCCCAATGTACGTCACTAATATATTCTAAAAGAACAATGGCACAACAGTGTTATCCAGGTTTAGCTGGGTGTTTAAAAAGCGCACGCAAACCCACCTGAGCTGTGACTCCAACACCTGTCCTTGAACAGAGCCCCAGTTTACAGTGGAGACCATCAGCCCTGGGCTAAGTGGGCACGGCAAGGGATCAGTGACACGGGCCTGTCCCCAGTCTGCCAACAGGATGGACTGGCCTTGGCCACCAGGTGCCCACCATGCACATCGATGCCCGCTTCCAGTTCCCACTTGGGCCTGGTGGACCTGATCTACAGTGCCCTGGCTGCCAGGAGCTCCAGCTCCATGCACTGCTAATGCAGCCCGATCTGGCTTCTAACTCCAGATGCAGGGGATCCCTCTCCATTGGGGGTATGCAGTGAACCCCAGCAGACAGGGAAAAACCATCCCCCTGCAGACACTGCCACTGCAGATGTGACTGAGATATCAGGGAGGAAGTCACAGACAGCCGCCCCCGCCCCGTGACAGGCACGGCTTTGGAGCCCAGCCCACTCTGCTAATCCACCTGAGATGCACAGGCTGTGGCCTCTATGGCACCAGGATGAGGCAGGCGACAGAGGCCAAGGCCACTGACGAACTTCCCTGCAACACCTGAGTCAGCCTGGCTCCCCAGACTGAAGATGGAGAAGCCCTGTGCTCAGAGGGGACCGTGTCACCGGACACCCACGTCAGGCACAGCTCTAAGGAGGCACCCTCTTGGCCTTGTTACAGGATGGAATGCTATGCCCCAGGCTTGTCCCAGAGGAACAGTCTTCTAAGGAGGGGGGACCCAGAGGTGGCGGGGTCGTCTCAGACTCACCTTGATGCAGCCGATGATGGTGGTAGTGAGGGCAGAGTTGTACTGCGTGCATAGCACGATGGCATACATCAGGACGAACCTGGGCGGCAGAAACACGGGTGCTCAGAGGCAGCTCCCTGACCTGCAGGCCGCTTCCCTGCCACCCTCCAGTGGCATAATGATTCTGTCATCACTGCCACCAGCCCTCCTCAAACCCACGCATCCCAGGACTTGGGCCAGGCAAACACTGGCCCAACTGTGCACCCTCCGTGGGACAATGGCCTCTGGGTCCACATGGTGGCAAGAAAAATTCTTAGGGACAGGAGAAAACCAGAAGAGACACAGGTGGGAGGCCAGAGGGACTCCCTGGGCACCAAGCACCACTGTGGCCCAGTGCTGGGCCCGTAAACACCCCCACCCTGGCCCAGGCCCAGGGAAAGAAGATGCAGGTGGAGGCAAGGGGAAGGGGGGTCTTCTTCTGTGAGGGTGGCACAGCAGAAAGAGGTCAAGCAGCCCCCCTGCAAACGCTGTCACCGCCATCCTACTAAGTAAGGTCCTTTCGCTGTGACCAGCTTTTCTCACAGGGCGACAGAGCTGTGCACAGCTGGAAGGGGACGCTGCCCTGCAAAGCCCTCTCTGCATTCCTTGGGCAGGCTGGGGTCTGTTGGGCAGGCAGTCCTAAGCCCATGCAGCCGGAGGTTGGAGGCCCGGGTCACGGAGGCGGGCACACGCAGGAATGCGCGTGGAATCCCCCAGAAACAGGGCGGACCCCAGAACGGTCTCCCTAGCCGCTTCCCTGGACGTCGAGGCTCACCCCATCACACAGGAGAGAGCGAACTGCAGCAGGAAGAGGCTGTCCGCCCAGCCTTCGAACTCCAGCGCCTGAAACACACAGGAGAATTCGCAGGTGTGAGAGCACCCCCGCAGGCCCTCAACCACAGGCCCGAGCTCCTTCCGAAATGTGCTTGGAAGCCCGTCCCATGCACACGCACGCACACACCCGCACCTGCACACTGCAAACATCGCCCACCCCCTCCACTGACGGCTACACGTGCGGGCTCCTCCTTCCCAAAACGTGCCCTCTGGGGCCCCGAGATGCTTCCCGGGGTCATGCACAGGCCTGGCTGCACGCGGTACCGCTCGCGATTTAAACTACCTGAGAGAGGAGGCACGGAGCGCGGATGAAAAGCATCCCCGCCCCCCCCGCCCCCCCCCCCCCGTGCTGCCCAGCCCCGCTCCCGTCCCGATCCCGCCCCCACCCCTGCCCCCCTCCAAGCCTCCACACCCGGGCTCCTCCTCGGGTTCCCAAGCAGAGGCTCCCCTCACTGGATCTGCCTTCACCCCATCCTGCTGCAACGCTGGGCTGCCAGGGCCTTTGCCAACTCCGTCCCCTCCCGCCTCTTACTCAGTGTGCCCATCCCGCTGGGCTCTCTGCCCAGGGAGGGGTCTCCACCCCGCCCCCCGAACCCTACCCCCACCCACCCTGACCTGAGGTGCCTGCCCTGAGCCAGCGCTGCGCCTGGCTTTCCCCACCCGCAGTGTGACCTGCACTGGCGAGCCACTGCCAGCTGTCCCGTCTCACAGACACAAGCCAACGTGCTTCTTCCTCTGTACCCGACTTCTAGGGGTCCCCACCATCGGCCCCTGTGGGTGGGCTTGCTGCTCCCCTCTGCCCCGCCCGGGTGTTGCCGGCGCAGCGGGCACTGAGCACTCCCAACCCTCAGAAGCAGCGAATGAGCCACTGGCCTCAAAGCCAGGGGCGCTTTGGAGCTGGGCGGTGGCTGGGTGGGTCCCTCCAGCGGCCTGCCCCCAACCCAGCCTGCTCTGCAAGTCCCTGGCTCCCGCCCACATGTGCTCACAGACCAGGACGCAAGGACAGGGACCACCGAACAGGTGGTCAGCCAGAGAGGACACTCGCTCAGTCCTCAGGGTTGGAGAAGGACCCGCCCCGCCCGCCTGTGCCACAAAGGTCACCCAGAGCCAGAAAACATACACCCTGTGTGTCCTAGGGTGACCGGGAAGGGCCGAAAACCCGCGCTAGAGGGGCCGGCGGAGGTGGCAGTGGCCAAAGAGCCGCTTCTGGGAGCTGGCCTGGCCGCCTCCCCAGCCCCGGAAACAAGGGTCGCTTTATTCCACGCGAGCTGGGCGCCCGCCATGAGCTCTGGCCCTTGCCCGTGGAGGACACACCCAACCTCTGCTGTCTCCCACTGGGCCTCGGCCAATGGGACACCACACTGCCTGTCTGCCTGCCGGGGCAGCCACCGCAGCCGTTTGGGAAGGGCTCCAGGGCAGCCACAGCGCCCCTGGGCCCAGCATGTGTCCTCGAAGCTCTTCAGGCACAGCGAGCTGATGTGTGTGTAACACACAGGCTCTTTCTGTTGGTGCTGAACGGTTGAGAAAGTACATGATTTAAAAACTCAATGCTAAACATACTGGTTCTTTGGCTCCTAGGAAACCCAGGCCCAGGGAAAGTTTTTTGCAAAGGCAATGAAAAAGTGCTTGCGTGCCACACACACACACACACACACACACACACACACACACACACGTGCACGCGCTCTGCCAGACCTGCCCTGGCACCTCGGGAAGAACCCAGCGGTTTGGGCTCGCCCTGGAGGCTGAAGGCAGCTTCCCTCCCGCTGGCCCTGAAAGCTAGAAGAGCCAGGCCCCCTCTGCAAGTCACCCCACGGCCCTCCGCCAGGCTCCAGCCCCAGCAAAGGCTCTCAACCAGGCCAAGGCTGCGACTATGAACAGTGAACAGCCTTGTTGCCTCAGTGCCCCACTACTATGATTTGGGGTTCACTGTGGGGCACTGATGTCTTAAAGAAAAACTATCATTTTATAAAGTATAACTGCAAACACTTTTAGATGGTTCTACACAAGAAGCCACAGAGAAGTGAGAGCAGTTAGCAAGGTCCCCCTCTGTTGTACACACATACAAAATCTCGGGGGACTGTATTACTGTCATGTGCGCTTCCAGTTTCTGCAGTAAACATATGTTTTCATGTTACCCAAGAGTACGGCCCACGTGCTCCTCACATGTGATAGTGTACTCAACCATGTACCCTGGCATGATCCTCCTGCCTCAGCCTCCTAGGTGCCCAGCCCTGGAACATATCCCTTTCTCTCCCCCTTGGTATTCCTTGGTGACTTTGTCTTGGGAATACCGAGCCCCTCCCTTGGATTTGGGACCCGCTCTGCCCACAGGGCGAATTTATACCAGCTGAGAAAGGAGAAAGGAGATCCCATACCCTCAGAGTCCTCGCAAGGCTCCACATCCACACAGCAGCTCCTGGACCCACTAAACAGCGTGCCTTCATCAGCTTTTCCCCTTAGAATAGCAGCCAAGAAAAAAAGCAGTCGTGTCCCAAATGTGAGAACCCAGAGGGCAAAGGCACAGGGAGGGACAGGAGAGGCTGGAGAGGGTCACGCACGCTAGCCTGGGAGGATATGGCCAGGGGCAGGGAGGCTCACGCATCAGCCTGGGGACCAGTGTTTCAGAAGCCCATGGCCCAAGCATGCACACACATCTGTACATGCCCGCGCACACACACGCACGCATGTGCAGCCGCACAGACCAAACCCCACGCGACTGCAGGGCACACGTGCCATTGGGGAGCCTGACCTGGGGGCGCTCCAGGCCCTGCACCCGTCCCCAAGCTAGCACTCGAATGTGGTGGGGTTGAATCGCCCAGCGGGAGGCGCGAATCCCGGTGAGCCTGCTGGTGAGCCTCTGGATCCCACAGGGTCTCCCTAACCTGAGTCTTGCTGCATTTTGAGCACTCTGCGACCTGGCTAAGCAGTGGTCTCACATTCACTCATAGAACTGACAGTGAGTGCAGCAGGGGAACAGCCCAGAAACACTCAGCAGGACACCTGTGGCAGCTTCTCTCCTACACACAGGGAGGTGGGAACCTCTCACGGCCCAGGGGTCAAATCCTCTTCATATGCCAGCAGGTGGCTCTGTCGCTGGTGAGGCCCACATTTATCTGCAGGCGAATCTCCTTGGAACACTCTCACTCCATCGGAATGAGATGGCACGGGGACCTCATTTCATTATCGCCCCCGGCACACCCCCAAAACCTCAACCACTGCTCTCTGCTTGGCTGGCAGTCAGGGACAAAACCCCCCACTGCTCCTCTTTCTTAGCACCTGAGTCCGCATTGAGTTACAGTGAGCAGTGAGCAGCGCAATGGGCCCGGCCTTGAGATGCTGCGAGGGAGAGCGTGCCAAGGACAGTGCCTATAACCCTGGCACTAAGAGGCGGAGGCAGGAGGATCCATGAGAGTTCAAGGCCAGCCTGGACTGCATAACAGGACCTCACCTCAAAAAATCAAAAAAGCAACAGAGCACTGCTAGAAAGCCAGCTGCCCACCTGTACCCACAGATGTTCACTAAGCAGCATGGTAATTAGTAATCGAGGGTGAGAAGGAACAAGTTTTTCCACGGAAACCCAGCTTGGATGGGACAGGAGGGACACACAGTGAGTCAGCACCTAGGGTTATTTCTTGGTTCCAGGTCGGAAACATTTCCAGAGCTGACATTCTCCAACACCATTACTCTCCTAAAATAAACCTCTCTTGGCCTCTGCTTGGCACTGTCACTGGAAAACCAAGAGACTATTCAAATTCCACTCTTCCGCCTCACCACGGAAGAAAATCAGAGGGAGAGGAAAAGCTAATCTAACCCCAGCCAGGCAGCAAAGCACTCTTTGCGCTACCCCAGGAGCTCAGACACTGCGCCTCTCACTCCAGAGGGGGTCAGCACACTTGCGACCACGCGCAGGTCACCCCAGATTTCCACCCCGCCCACATCACTCTAGAATGAACAAATGTTACTGTCAACACCTCGGCTTTGGGAGGCACAGGGAGGCACTATGATTTTATTCCTATGGTTTTATTCCTCCGCTCAGCCAAGCTCTCAAGACACCCAACCATCTCGACCCATCCCATCTCCTCCACTGCAGAATGCCCAGGCTAGGACCCTGAAGCCGCTCTCCTCCCCAGGGGGCGGTGATTTTCTGCCACTTTCCTTCCCTGCAGGAAGTGCCGCAGCAGAGCCCAAGGGAAAGAAGGAACCGGCAAGACCAGGCCTCCAGAGGGGCTCGGGTTTGAGCCCTGACTCCGGCTCTGGCTTGGCAGACTGCGTAGTATGTCTGAACCTCCACTTCCACCCAGCAGAACAGGCGGAGCTCAAGAGCTCTTCCAAGGCCTCCATGATCTACACACACAAAGCCACAACGCAAGGCACGGGGCAGCGAAGCCAGCTTCCCGCCCGCCCCTCGCGCAGCTGGTGAGAGCAGGAATGCTTCCAGCCATAGCACCTGCCGAATCCTGCACGGGGCTGTTTTTTAGGCCTCCTGGTGGCCAGGGCACCGTCCTCTCTGCACTACCGGGAGTCTTCAGGGTGACCTAGGCCTGTGCCTTCAGAGAAAGAGGTGGCGGGGGAAAGCTCCCCGAGTTGCTGGCCTCTGGTCTCTGTTGCAGGAACAGTGTTTAAGGCTATGTCCATAGCTCCAAAGGTCTGGGACAATCATCACTGTCAAACCAGTAAATAAGCAACTTCTTCATTTCACAACAGCTACAAACCAGGGGATTCAGAAGGGAATCTGAAAGAGAAATCCACAGTAGAACTCTGGGCTCCACTTGTTCCCAAAATGTAGTGAATTCTAACAACGTGGCATCTAATTTTAGGAATATGGAGGAAAATTCTTTGGGATTTACTTTGCCCTTCTATTAAATTATGCAACTGCAGAAAACCGGTAAACTACTGTATTAGCTGTTACTTACACGGTCAAAGACACTCAGAGTACTAAGTATCTCTTCAAGAAAATAAACAAATTGGGAGGGTTTAGGGGGGCAGCCTCGATGGATGGCCAGGCTGGCCTTGTGGGATCAGCCTCCTGCCTCAGCCTCCCAAATGCTAGGACTACAGGTGTGTACCACCACACCTGGCTTCCAAACTGGGATTTAAACCAGGACGACAGCTGCCAGGAACAGAATTCTCATGATGCCTAGCACTTTGTTAAGGTTTAAAAATTTCACTACTGTAGCATTTTATTTCTCAAGGGTACTTCGTTACCATTCCTGTTTTCTACTTTAGCAGAAAAAGCAGCTAATTAGGACAGACACACTCTTCTGACGCTGATAGGGTCATTCTGACACATGGCATGCTCCAAGACGGGGCAGCGTGACACATGCAAGCCCGAGAGAAGATTCTCGGTCTGCACCCTTTGATCCACACATTTCTGGTCAGCAACACCCCCGTCCTCTGGTCACACAGGAGCTCGAGCCCTCGGCAGTCATCAGCAGGCACCCGCAGGGCCTACCTTTTGTGCATCTCCTGTGAAGTACACGATGGCCAGGGTGGGCAGGATCATGAAGAGCGCGTTATAATAGAGCAGGCCGTATTTCCCCAGCTCCTGGAACACAGACAGTCAGGTCAGGTATCTCACCTGGTTCCGGCAGCCAGGCCTGCCCAGCCCTGCAGTTGTTCCTAAATCTCACGCAGCTTTATTCGGCATGGTTTTTATTTTCCTTTTTGTTTTGCAAGCTAAAACTGCTCTAACTGCAACAGCTGTATATATGCCTGAGAACTGGCACTCTGCCCTCCACCTGGGACTCGGCTCTCGGGTCAGGATGACAAGCGGCCCTGAAATGATCGCAATGAACTTGGGTCATAAAAGCACCCCAGGGTGGCGGCACTGGCTCAGACATAAACCATTCATGTCCAGTGGGAGGAAAAGGCGTCCAGCACTGGGGTGGCAGCAGGGGACAGGCCACAAGGAGCCGAGACATCCTGGCAGGCGGGCGCAGGCTGACCCGGCAGAGGTGTCTGCATGTCACACTGAACTCCTGAATGCTTCTCTCCAGGCCTGGCTGGGAAATGCCTGAAGGCCTTGGGGTCCACCCCAGGTGCAATGCTCTTCCGAGGTACCTTGTTCTCCGTACTTCTCTTCTGGTCTGCCTGTCTCTCATTGCTAGCTGACCTTTTACACTGCTGGTGAACCTCAGCCTCTCAACAGAATTTTGGCATCTTGGTGGCTTTGTAACCTATGAACTAGGAAAGGCCGGGAAGTAAAACAGGTGTGATGGCAAACACCTGTGATCCCAGCCCTCGGGAGGCTGAGGCAGGAGGATCACTGCAGGTCCAGGCCAGCCTGGGCTACAGCTGGTTCAAGGCCAGTCTGGATTACACAGTGAGACCTTACCTCAAAATCTAAAAAAAATATGAATCCTGAGTAATTTCTAAGTGAAGAACCAAAGGGCTCTAAGGAGTGAAATCCTCTGAAACCTTTTATTCTTTTTCCAGACTCTGTTGTCCAAAATAATAGCCAACATCCACATGGAGCTACTTAGAAATAGTTACTGAGGACCCTCATCTGGTCCTCAGTTCACCAATCACTGTGTAAGTGCTGACTAGCTGTGTGTTTCCTGCCATTCAGGATAGGAAGCAGAGGTATCGTGAGGCCCACCTGCATGCAATCTGCCACTGGATAATATTTTTTAAAAACTGTTTTAAAATGTTTATATTTTTTTGTCTTTTTGAACCAGGTCTCACTCTGCAGTTTCAGGCTGGCCTTGAACTCACTTTATAGCCTAGGCTATAAAGATCCTCCTCCCTCAGCCTCCTGAGTGCTGGGATTACAAGCGTGCACCATCACACCTGGCCCACTGGACAATACTGTTTCAGATAGCTACAGCTGCTGAGAATGAGACGTTATTGCAAGTGTCCACGTTCCAGAGCAGCAAACAGGCTAAGGAACAAAACTGAGCAAGACCAAATCTCCAGCTGCTCTCTTTTATTTAAAAAAAGGTAAAAATGAAATTATCACAGGGTCATCAAGGCCAAGTAATCAGAGGCCAATATAAAAGTTGAGTTCAGGGGCTGGGGATACAGCTCAGCAGCATAAGCTCCTGCCTGGCAAGCGCAGGGTCCTGAATTCGACTGCCAGCACGAAAAAAAAAAGTTGTGTTAAAGAAAAAGTATGAGAAACAAATCTGCACTGCCTAGTTTTTCAAGAATATTTCAAAAACACTCTTCTGAGGAGAGCCAAACAGTCTCAACTAGTTTTCAGCAGGAGACAAAGCCCTGGCTGAGGGGACATGAGCTGGGGGCTGTCCCCGGAGTCCACAGGGCTTCTGTATTTATCCATCATCCGAGGACCAGCAAAGGACCTGCCGTGCAGAACACTGCACACAGCATGGAATTGTCAGACCATGCAGAGCAGGACGAGAGGAAAGGCCAAGGGAGATAAAACCAGTGGTTAGGAGCTTGGGCATCGAGATAACAATGTATCAGCCACCCAGGAAAAGCTACAGTGACCCCTGAGATAAGCAGTGCCTGCATGTCCAAGGACTGAGCCCCATCCTTCACCCACCGAGCCCCATACTCAAGCCGAGCTCTAGGAACACCTTCGCTTAGGAAAGAGCCTCAGCGTTCTGATGGTCTGGCCCGACCCAGACAGAAGGTGTGATGCATGGGCATGAAAAGCGTAGAGGACAAACAAAACTGCTTTGAAAAGCCTTCCTGTTAAGCCACACTGGTACTACAAGCTGTAACCCAGCACTCAGCATGCTCAGGCAGGAGGGTCACAGGCCAAGCCAGCCCCACCAGGTGGCTCAGCCACTTAGTGAAGCCCTGGCTCAAAGTAAGAAGACAGGGCTGGGGAGGCAGCCAGGGTTCAGTACCCAGTACTACCAGCTGATGGATCAGCACAAGTGTCTTTTTTCCCACAGCTCCCGATGCCTGGCATCCAAGTCCCCAGCACGCATACACCTAATGAAAAGCCCCAGACTGCTACCTACTTTGGAGTCCAGTTTCTGTTTTACATATGCACCGTTTGCTGCTGTCAGGACATCATTGATCAGAATAAAAATGTATCCTTCCAGATCAAAGGCCAGGTCTGAGCTGCAAAATACAAGCAGTGTGTTGAGAACAATCTAAGTGGAGAGGAGAGAACCTGCGTTTCATTTCCCAGCTCCAAGCTACAGGAGCACATTCTTATCCAGTCCCAGACACTGGGCGTTTAGCAACCACCAGATTTCTTCACCCCGGCCACGATGCTGACTTCCTGCTCCGTAACAGATTCTTGAGAAACGAGGCGCCCTAACCCTTACAGGCATCACCAGAGCCCACTGGCCATGTCAGCAGGGCATAGCACCTAGGCAGAATAGCAGCTGCTGGCTGAGCACAGGGAGATCGGGCAGAAGGGAAAAGAAGTCAGGAAGGAGGGGCCGACATGTGCATGCGAGAGGACAGCGTGCCTCCCCTCAGGTCAGCACCCCAGCCACGACACCCCCGGCACACCCCATACTGGGCCGCCCCTCCCAGAGCAGTGGCCCCAAAGCAGCTTGAAAGCAACCTCAGTGCCTCCCTTCTGCAGGCCAGGCCCTGTCCAGAGACCTCGCTGCCTGACACCATCGGACCCGACTCAGAGGCCAAGGGTGCCTCCAAGAGAAAGGCAGGGCCCTGTGGGCAGGTAACCACATTCTGGAAACTAAAGACCCCACCTTCTTCCATTTATTTTTTGTCTTTTTGAGGCAGGGTCTCACTATGCAGGTCAGGTTGGACTTAAGCTCACTTTGTAGCCCAGGCTGGTGTCAAATTTGCAATGATCCTCCTGCCTCGGCCTCCTGAGTGCTGGGATGACAGGTGTGTGCCACCACAACTGGCTTATTTATTTTTTAGTAAGAAATTTCACTTGTAGGTTTTAAGGTAAAACAATTTGACTTCTCTTTCCCTCACTTGCACCACAGGGATAGAGCTGGGCCAAGAGGCACCCCGAAACCTTCAGATGGAAAATGTGTGCGGCAGAATCCTCAGCCCCCACCATCCCACCCTCGAGCCCCAGGAGGAGTGAAGTGTCAGAGGCAGCTTCTAGGATGGACCAGAGGATGGAGCCCCAGAAACCTGCCTGCCTTTCCACACGGCACATGTTACTGTACACCCCTGGAGTGTAGCATGGTAGTGTGAATGGGCATGCAGTGCTAAGTTGGGGTAACCAGCCCTCCTCCCCCTAAACACAATCACCACTGTGCTTCCTCCACATAGCTTTAAAAGAAAACTTGGGAAAAGCACAACAGCGTTAGGAACAGAGTGCCAGCATTTTCATCTCTATACCATGAGGAAGGCCAAATAGAGCAGCAATGACACTCCATCCCTTATCCCCATGGTCCCTCATCCTGCTGTCACTCACCCCCCCCCATCACTCACCCTGCCGTCACTCATCCCCGCTGTCACTCACCCCGCCGTCACTCATCCTGCTGTCATTCATCCTGCTGTCATTCATCCTGCGGTCACTCATCCCGCTGTCATTCATCCCGCTGTCCCTCACCTTGCTGTCACTCATCCCGCCATCACTCACCCCCGCTGTCACTCATCCCGCCGTCTCTCATCCCGCTGTCACTCACCCCACTGTCACTCACCCCGCTGTCACTCATCCTGCTGTTGTTCATTCCTCATTCTGCCCAGCAAATAGTGCACAGACGCTGCTGGAGGGCATGCACAGCAGAAGTACATGCAGAGCAGAAGGGAGCCACAGCTGATAACCAAACACACTGAGTTGAGACAGACAGACAGACTCTAGTCCCGGCTGCTCGATCAGCCCGGTGACCCCGGGCACATCATACAACTTACGTTTTAGCCTCAACTATAAGACAGCAAAGTGGCACCTGGATCCCCCAGAGCTGTGTGAGAAGCACACAGCCACCACACACACAGCCTGGAACTTACTACCCAGAAGACAGTGACAGGTCCAGAACAGGCAGTTAACCTCACTGAGCCTCCACCCCTGCTCTGTCAGCCTGCATCACAGAAGAGCCAGGAAGACTCAAACTTTCAGAGTCTCCTGAATGCCTTTCAAACCTAAGCATGCAGTGATCACAGCACGGCTGTAGAAACACAGAGGAGGACAGAGGGAACAAGGACTCAAGCGTGAGAGGGGGCGCAAGAGGACCAAGCATAAGATCTTACTTAGGCTACAAACAATTGTTCTTACTGACAACGGATCATTTATGATAATTATTCATGATTATTTTTATGTGCTGTCTGTAGGCCCGCATCTTACCTGGCAGCTACAAAGGCGCCAAAAATCATTGCAAACACAGTCATTTTAACACCCCAAGAAAAGGTCTTCCTACAAAACAATTAAAAATGTATGTGTAAGACTTATTCATATACCTATTTTACAATAGGCTTTTTAAAAAGTGGCATTTTTTTCACAAAATATACGAACACTGTATCTTAAACATTTCTCAAGGATCTAGCTTTTTCAAGCCTCACCACCATGCAGTAAAAAACTCATCGTTACACAAATGATCATTTGCATGTTTTCTTCCTGGTATTTATTATCATTAGCAAGTTGGAAGTTGTAGGGTTCAGAGTTTCTTTAGGTTTCTATCCCACACGTGGGTGGAAAGCAGCCAAGACAGGACGAGGACACGGTTTACCTGCACCGGGTCTCCGACCCTTCTCCCCAGGGATCATAACAGACCCTGGCCTCTAGAGGTTTCCAGCACAGCCCAGTCCGAGGACACCTCCCTGCACACTGCCAGGTCCGCAGTGGGAGAGGGGGCCACTGTGTCTCCCCACGGGTCAGAGGGCAAGGGACATGGGGCTCGCCTCTGGAGTCTGCTTCTAAGGGTTTAAAGAGCAGGAATGTCAAAAATGGGCTCACTTGAGTAAAACCCCTTCCGCCAGCATGGTGAAGAGGATGGAGAACCTTCGCAGCACAGTGAACATCGGCAGGCTGCAGAGACAAGGAGAGCAGTTAGAGGAAGCCCAGCCCTGTCTGCTTCACACAGAGCTCTTCCAATCCGGCAGCTCAAGACAGTGCGAACCTCTCCCTTCCAGCATGGAAACTCCATGCTACTGAGCCCTCTCTCTAAAACAGTTCTGACTTAAAAACTTTCAAACAGCTGCTGTTAAAAATCTACTAAAAGTGAGAGACGTGGCCTGAACTATAGACAGCAGTAACACAGAGTAGCAACAGGCTGTGGCTTCGGCTGCGAACTGCACACCCTGGGTGGGCAGAAGCTCCATGGCCTCAGGAGAACAGGACTCCTCCCCACCCTGGCCCACGCCCGCCACTCAGAAAATCTCCAGGAACAGCTCCGCTGGCACACCCCCGCTGGCCCTCTCAGTAGCAGCTTTTTCTAAATTCCTAGAGCGCTCTACTTGCTCTAACCATGCATCCAGCTTCCTGCATCCCCTTATTTCTAAAAGCATCTTATCTCATTCCAAAGTGCCTTCCACTTAGCTGGCACTAGAAGGTAGGGTGTGGATGGATGGTGAAATGGACGGACAGATGGATGGACGGGTGGATGAATGGACAGCAATGGTAAGAAAGGCAGACTCCACAAGCAGTGCAGGGGAGGCCTGCACTTCTTTCCGGGTGCGGGGAGGTGGCCCAAGGGGCCCCACATACTGAATGTGACTTCTGGGGACTCTCCACCAGATGCTTCGACACCATCAGTTTCTCGGTTTAGAAAGAGGATGGAAAACACTATCCGGCTGAGGCTTTGCCATCACCCCATGTACACCTCGGGCACTGGGCTCCATTACACTGTGTCCCTCCAGCCTGGCTGGAGCAGCACACACACAGCGCCTCCCGCAAGGGAAGGAGCACAGTCCGGGGCAGCAGCGGAGGACAGGGTGGGGCAGAGCTGCTAGGGCAGACAGTCTCGGCTCACCAGTCTAGAAGAGCCACTAGGGTGAGACCTTCACTGGTACCATGGTTCCTGGTGATTCTGACTACTTCACATTGGAAGAAAAACTAAAAAAAAGAAAAACATAGCCCAGCACTTGGGAGGCTGAGGCAGGAAGATTAATCACTGCAAGTTTGAGACCAGCCTGGGCTACAAAGTGAGCTCAAGGCCAGCTTGGATGCATAGTGAGACCCTGTCTCAAAAGGAAAAACAAAAAACAAAAACAAAATACCGAGAACTGTCGTTCTCATGTCCATCCTGTGAATGGGTTGTGGGGACTCTGCCTCAGCTAAAGTATTTATGATTCATACTAAAAAACTGAAATCCCAAAGCTATCCTACCTCTCACTACTGCAGGGCTGGTAAAATAATGAAAATCTCTTATCAAGCATTAGGCAACATTTTAAGACTTCCCACATCAAAGTGAGGGGGAAAAAACAAACCAAAAGATTATTCCTTCTCTTCAAAACAGCTTAACCTAAAACCTCTGAAGCAATCTTCATTACACAGCGTTTAACTGAATTTTTCTGCTCATTTTGTTTTTTCCCAAGTCAGTAACAATGCATTCACAGCTGACATTTACTAAAGTACAACTTTAAGAGCAACATTCTATTAACCTCAGGAGTAAAATAAAGTTATCCATACTTCAGTCTCTTTGTGCTGAACAGTCCCGTGATTTGGTTCCCAAAATATAGGAGAGGTAGTGGAAACGTCTAGAAAATTTAAAAACAGGGATAACAAAGCTCAATAATAAAAACAGCTAAAACAAGGTCCTTGCAAACAGAAACAGTTTTGTTTATCTGATCAAATGCTTTCCATTGGAAATCAGTTCTGGTTAACAATCAGACCCCCATGGAAGCCCAAACCACATGAAATCTCCCCAGTAGGCACCACAGTGGCAGAGAGAGGGAAACAGGAGGAAGGAGAGAAACAGAAACAGGAAAATGATCAACGATGGGGCAGACCTATCATTTGCCTTAGGATGCCACTCCAAGGCACGGGCAGGGCCAAGATGGGCAGACAGGGCAGGCATGTCACCGGCCTGTGGCTGCGCATGGCTGGCAGAAGCACATTAATCAAAGAGCAGTGAGTGCTGTGGGTACTTGGCCAGGACTACTGGGGAAAGGAATGCTTCATTCCCCGCAGGGACGCATAAATTACAATAAGATTCCCAGCGATTTTCATTTCCTAGGTTTTTCTTTCTTCTTTCTTCTTGCCTTTTTGAGACAGGCTCTCAGTATGCAGTTCAAGCTGGCCCTGAGCTCACTCTGTAGCCCAGGCAGGCCTCACTCACAGTGACCCTCCTGCCTCAGCCTCCCTATAGTGCTGGGATGACAGGCGTGTGCCACCGAAACTAGCTCTGTTCCCTGAATTCTAAGGCGATGGTGCGGCTCTACATGGGCTCCACCGTCCACTGAGCGCTTCGGCCTGGGGCTGTCACGGCTGCCCCAGCACCGAGGTCTACGCACCCCGGCCCTACCTTCCGAGGTATGTTCCAGTCCAGATCGGGGAATTTCACCACCCTGAGCGCCTTGGCCGTCCACAGCACCGTCACAGTGGCCACCATCTGCGGACAGAGGACAGGGCGCTGTGCGGCTGCGGGGCGCGGGCCGGGGACCCCGCGGGGCGCGCACTCACCTGGCCGAGCCCCACGCACAGCGAGGACGGGAACCTGCGGGAAAGGGGCGCAGAGTGCAAAGCTCAGGGCGGCTCGCGGCCCGGGCGCGCTGGCAGCCTGCTGAGCACACTTCCCGGGGCCCTCGCGCCACAGCCCCGGCCCGGTCCCTTCCTACCCCGGACCCCGGACTCGACGGGCCGCCCAGGCGGAGCCCTTCTGCCTCGGCCTCCCCGGTGCCCGCTGTCTGCAGCCGGGCGTGTGACTACACTGGTGGGCGCGGCGCCTGCCAGGGGGCTCGCAGTGACCTGACGCCTCCGTGCTGTGACCCGCGCCCACCCCGCCACCCATCCACCAAGCCCGGACGCCCGAGAAAAAGCTCCCATTCCGCCAGGTCCGAGTGATGCCGCCGTCGCCGCCGTCGCCGCCGCCCTCGCGCGCGGGGGACCGAAAGTCCACGGGTGCCGCGGGCCGCGGGAAGGGTGCGCCGGTGCACCGCGCCGGCCGGACCCCGCGCCCCGCGCCCTCCGGTCCGCCGCGCCCCGGGTCCCCGCCCGCCCCGCCCGCCCCGCGCGGGACCGAAGTCCGCCGCCCGCCGCCGCCCGCCCGGCCTGCCTGTAGCTGGTGAGCACGGTCTTGTTGACCACCACGATGAGGAAGGAGCTGACGCCGTAGAAGCCGGCGGCCAGCAGCCGCAGCAGCACGGTCAGCGGCTCGGCCGGCGCCATGCCCAGCGCCTCCGCATGTCTGCGCGCCGCGGGGCCGGCGGGGGCTGCCCGGGGCGGCCGGGCCCGCTGACGTCGGAGCACTTCCGCCATGGCGGTGGGCGGCGGGCTGCGAGCTGCGGCGGGCGGCGGGCCGGGCTGCGGCGGGGCTGCGGCGGGGCTGCGGCGGGGCTGCGCGGGGGCCGAGGCCGCAGCTGAGCGTCCGAGCGTCCGCGCCGCGCAGCAGGGCCGGGTCGGGTCGGCGCACCTGGACTTCGCCCGGGCCGCGGGGCGGGGCGGGACGGGGCGGTGTGCAGAGGGCGCGGATGCACTGCGCCTGCGTGGTACCGGGCCGGAGACCCTCCTGCCTCTGCAGACGCAGGCCAGGATCGCGGCCTGCAATAGTAGATGTCTAAAGCGTTTTGCCCTGAGCACCCCTCAGATGCTCTCGCTTGCTCGCAGCAAGTGATCCCCTCATCCTCTCCACTACCCGCAGCAGTTCAGGAGCCCTCTTTCTGCAATGTCTTTAGTGGGGCTCTTGGATGTCCCAAATCGACGCTAAACGTTTCCCCAGAGGATAAATAAAGGCACAAAATAAGAGATAATGGGATGGAAGGGGACAGAGAAGAAGAAAGATGTGTGATGAACACGCACAGGCTCCCCACGATGAGTGGAGTGTTCTCTGCTGCAGACACAGACTGCCAATAGAAGAAAAAGGGATCTTTCCTGTGCCAGATCCAGTGATGAAGGTGGACGAGGACACGGCATCGTGTTTTTGACAGGAATCAGTGTAAATCTTAAATCCACGAGCTGCGATCACGAAATACAGTCAGTGTTTGCATTTTTAGTATGTATCATGGTAAAACACTGGCCAGGGGTTTAGCTCGGCGGCACAGCACCTGCCTGTGAGGTCCTGGTTCCCAGTCCCCGCTGCCCAAAAATCACTGCAGTAAAAGAGGTAGCCAAGAATGATGGGCTAAGTTGTGTGGGGTTGGGTGGGGTGAGCAGGATTAATGACAATGTGTCTGTGACTGTAATAGCTTTATTATTACTAGTTGTTCTTTGAGACAGAGTCTCGCTCTGTAGTTCAGTGTGGCCTTGAGTTCACTTTGTAGCCCAGTCTGACCTTGAACACACAGTGATCCTCCTGCCTCTGCCTCTGGAGAGCTGTTATCACAGGCATGCTTCACTATACCCAGCTAACACTTTTTAAAGTGCAGACATCCACAGTGTTTTCATCACCTCTTTCGGGCTGTGTCTAGGTGCATCTTGACTCCAGAGACCCTGTCTGTCGCATAGAGTGTTAGTATCAGATGTGACTCAACAGAAAACATTCAATAAATGTTTCATGCTGTGATTCCTCAGGCTTCTCAGGCTTTCTCAACCTAGAAAACACCCAACGGGATTTCTCTGCATACTAAGGGGGGTACTTTTAAGAAAAAGTAGCCTGATAATTAACCTGCTTGGGGATTGGTGAAAGTGTGAGTGTTTGGAGGGTAAAAGCTGAGGTTCCAACTCTAGGATTCCTTGAAGTACACCCCATCCCTGGCTGCGAGCCCTGGGGCCAGTGGATTGACCTCTAGATCCCGCATCTGCGACTTGCATGACCTAAGCTGACCCAGAGTGGTGCCATCTGCAGAACTTGGGCAAAGAAACAACTCATCTGATTAAAACAGCAAAACAGACTTTGAGTTATTTCTCTAACTGCTTGGTCTATATATTTGTATTTTTTTTCTTAGTTTTAAACCACAGTAAAAATATACCCAAAATATATACTCTCACGCTCTGTGAGCCTGTGGTTTAGCCATGTTAAGGGCATCACTCTGTGGAGCAGTGTCGCCACAAACCCTCCAGGAGGGCCCCCGTGTCTGGTTGGAACCTTGCAGGATGAGGGTCACTCACCCTGCACCTGCTCCAGATGCCTGAGTGGAACCTGGGAGGGTACCCATCACAGCACTCAGCACAATCTCAGCAAGGAGTGGTGATCCAACTGGCCCACGTCTCCAAGCTCTGTCCCATCCCTGCAGCTGCTGCCTCCCCTGCAGCAGCCTCAGCCAGGGCTCCTGCGCTGTATGTTGCCTGACCTCCCTCCCTTGACCTCCCTCCCTGCCTCCTGAAGGAGTCTTCCTTTGCTGTCTCTGTCCGTGCCTCCCCTGCCCCTGTCTGTCCATCCCAGCTTCGAGACCCACCTCAGTGGAGCATTTTACTCCATCTGAGCGGTGGTGCTGAGCCTCAGGCTGGGGCACTTTGTAAGATCCATGTGTGTCTCTGGAAGCTGCCCCTCGAGCCAGGCACTCATGTGCTGGGTACTTGTGGATTCTGCCTCCCAGAGGAGGCTTTGAATGCTGTGTCCTCAGAAGCTCAAGGACACTGTACCCTTCACTGGCAGAAGAGACAGATGTTCAAAGGGGCAAATGTGGTCAGAAGGTTCTTTCATGAGGCAAATTTGCAGCAATCCTTCTGCCTCAGCCTCTGAATGCTGAGATTACTGACGTCCTACTACAGCCAAGAAGGGTGCTGGGTTTCTCACTGCCAGCAAGAACTGGGAGATGCTATGGTCTTCTGGAGTCACACAGTCCCCTGAGGTACCCAGGGAGATGACAAAGATTCTGCCCCTTTCCCAGATTACTGGTACTTAAACTGTTAGATAAAATTTTTATACTTGGTGAAGGAAGGGGAGTGGGAAAAAAATCAGCAAGGTACAAATTCCCTATGAAAAATGTTATCATTAATTTTATCTAAAATGTACTAACAAAATAAAAAACACCCCAAGAAGTTTTTATTAAGACTTCCACCACCCCCTCCCCCATGTGCGGTGACACATGCCTGTCATCCCAACACAGGGGAGGCTGAGGCAGGAGGATCACTGGGAGTTCAAGACCAGCCTGAACTGCATAGTGAGACCTTGTCTCAAAGGGACAAAAAACAACATAAAAGCAACTCCAGGCCTCAGCCCTGTTTCCTACCTGGAGTAATACTGATCCCACATAGAGACTTACTAATGAGCTGATGAAAGTGAATCAGGACTGAAACACCTAAAAGGCGGGGCGGGACTGAAAGACAGAGCCGATCTCGCCAAGGGCAAGTCCGCTGCTGTCTGGAATGGGCAACTTTCCTAGCTGCGCCGATCAAGCTCCTGTCTGGCTCCGTAGAGTCCCTTGCAGAAAAGTCTGTCTCCAGGCCATGTTCTTATCAACTTATCGACTTATTTCCAGTCGCCATCATGTTCTTCCCTAAGGGAAAACAGATTCTGGAAACAATTTTCTTTCCTTTTTTGTCTTTTTGAGCCTGTGTAGCCCAGGCTGGTCTTGAACTCTCAGTAATCCTCCGGCCTCATCATCCCGAGTGCTGGGATTCCAGGTGTGTACCACCATGCCCGGCTTCTGTGAACAATTTTTAAAAGAGA
This sequence comes from Cavia porcellus, assembly GCF_034190915.1. Lineage (NCBI taxonomy): Eukaryota > Metazoa > Chordata > Mammalia > Rodentia > Caviidae > Cavia > Cavia porcellus. The sequence continues at coordinate 161,901,228 of NW_026947484.1, read as the reverse complement.
ACTTGTACATGACTTGTTTCTCCCTCTCATTTTAAACACACTGAGTTTCAAATGCCTTTCTACATCCCTGCCTAACTTGATCTGTGGTGTGGTATTTGCGAATGAGTCATTATTGATTTTGGCTCCCACAGACGGCTTGACTCACTTGCTCTTTTTTTTTGGAGGCAAAGTCTCTCTACATGGTTCAGGCTGGCCTTCACTCACTGTGTGGTCAGGCTGGCCTCAGCCTCCCAACAACCCTCCTGTCTCAGCCTCCCAGATGCTGAGGTATCAGCTGTGTGACCCACGCCCCCCCTCCCACCTGCCCATTCACACTGGGTTTGTTCGTTTGTTTCTTAGTTTTGAATCTGAGTAGCCCAGGATGGGTTCAGTCCTCCTGCCTCAGCCTCCTAGAGGGCTGGGATTACAGGCAAGTACATGGTGCCCACCTCTTGCATGGGGATTTTTCATTGGCCTCTTTCGGTATGGCCCTGCCAGCCTAGATCAGTGACCTGTAGTCACGCCACTGATTGCTGTATGATCAGGAAGCAAAGGTCACAGGGCCTCTCAGTCTGAACACTGCTTTTCAAATGCTGAGAAGCCTGGGAACGCCAGGAGTGTCTCTGCAGGGGCCCCTGCTCTCAGCCAGGCTGGTGTTTACTCCCCTCCTCACACCTGGGAAGTGAGGATGGGGAAGCAACTTGGCAGCAACAAACCCTGGACTCAGGAGGCAGTGTTGGCCGAGCAGCAGGCCCGGGTCAGCCTGTGGGCCCCATTCCTGCTCCTCCTCCGGGCTAGTGGACAGAGCTGCTGTGTAAAAGTCGCCAGTGTCAGTACAGAGAGGCATTCAGGGGATGACGATCCTGCCATTAGTGGTTTCCACCCCCAGGGAGTGGAAAAAGAACCAGGGAGCCTGGTCAGTTGAGATGCCTTGCTCCACAGAGGTCGGTGGACTCCAGGTGGGCACAGACATTCTCGGGATGTTCAAAACAGACGCCCATGATTCAGCCGGTACCACATTGGCAATTGTCCTCATTAGCACCTGTTCTGCAGGCTCCCTCCCCACCCTGTCTCAGTCCTCACCTCCCAGCACATGTTGGTACCACTGTGACTTACCCCCAGGCCACCCCCAAGTCTGGGAACTAAACCCAGCCCTGTTCTTGCCTGACCCCATCACAAAGCAGGGTCTGCCTTTTAGGAGAGATACAGCCCGGCCTGTTAGATGTTATCCTGGTTACTCTTCCCTCTTGTCTGGGACAAAATATCTAACACCCGAAATGAAGGAAGGAGAGATTTCTTTTTCTTTCTTTCTTTCTTTTTTTTTTTTTTTTTTTTTGTGTGTGTCTTTTTCGTTTTTATTGGTACCAGGGATCGAACTCATGACTCCCTGCTTACAAGGCAGGCGCTTATGCCGCTGAGCTAAATCCCCAGCCCCCGCCCGGGGGGGGGTTCTTTAGCTCCCGGTTTATGGAGGTTTCAGCCCATCATCAGCTGGCTCAAGGCAGGGTGGCATGGCACAGGGGCGACACTTCAGGGTGGCAGAAGACAGCAAAAGCAAGAAGGGGGAAAGGAGGGATGAGCAAGCCTCTTCTGCCTGGTTCTGTACACAGGCCACCTCCTCCAGGGCAGATGTAGTACCCACAGAATCTCTGTGCCCTCTGTAATATCCTCTGCCTGTGCCAGAGGATATTTACAAAGTAAGAACCCTGGCTCCCTGCCCAGTCTCAGTTAAACTTCTAAACTGCTCAAGTTGATACTGTATCAGCTGTAACATGTCACTGACCACATTGAGAAGAAGTGAAAGGCAAAGAATTTAGAAGAGTTTCACTGGACATAAGGAGAGAAGAACAGCTCCTGGATGTCCAGGAAGGGTCTTGAGTGGGGTGGCCACTGAGGCCCTGCGTCAGGGGTGATTTACACAGCAAAGTCAGAACAAAGGCACCCTTCAGAAGGGACAGGTCCAGATGCACTGCCACCACCAGGGACCCTGCTGCCCAGTTGGGCTTCCTGCACCAGGTGGAGCTACTTACAGTAAAACTCAAGTGGCTGGGCATCCTCAGGGTGCCCCGGCCTGGCCTCCAGCAGACGCCCCTCTGGCCGCGAAGCTGTTGCCTCTGTGTTCCCCGCTGACTTCCTGGAGAGCCCCGTCTCTCCCTGACCCTGTGTTAAGCTCTTGCTAGCTTTGCTGCCCGAGGCGCTTTTCCACCAGTCAGGCAGGGTTCACTCCTCTCCTGTGGCCAGCCTCCCTGGACGGCTCTCCCGGGCACCCGGACTCAGATGGATGTTGCTGGGTCTCTTCAGCTCCGCACTTGCAGGAGTCAGCCCTCCTGCACCAGGACATACAGCCGTGGACGCCAACTGAAAGGAGGGAAGGCTCATGTTCCATCATGGTTTCTGAGGTTAGACAGAAAAAATAAAGCTGTGTAGAAAGGAGACAAGGAAATCGAAATTTAAAAATTGTACTTTAGAGAAAGTCTGCAGCTTCAGAACACAAAGCCAGTTTATTTACTTTTTTTCCCCCTTCTCCCAAAATAGCAAACCTGGGCAGCCTCCCCAGTTCCTTTTGGCTGGGAAATGGTCCTCTTTCACTGTGAAGGTGATGTAGGAGAAATGTAACTCCTGACCTGCTCCTGACATCCAAACGCTGAATTCCTGTCCTCTAAAATCCAGGAATGAATTCTAGGAATGACGGGGTTCAGAGTAGGAAGGGTTCATTGAGAGGAAGAGAGCTGCTGTCTGAGAGGCACAGAAGGGGTCTGGAAAGTGGGTGCACACTGACCCTCACTTCTCTAGGGGGTTCACTGAGCAAAGCCAGGAGGTGAGGCGGGTTTGAGGTGGGGCAGAGCAGTAACCGATCCATCAGCTCACAAGTGCAGGGCCCAGGTGATGCTGCTCCTGTGGGAGGTCACGGGGTGGGCTGCGGAGGGAGGAGACCGTGAGCACCAGTGAGGGCCCAGCAAGCCTAGCGGCCTGGGTGGGGGTGAGGAAGTGGGGTCAGATGGGGAGGGAGCCCCACAGCAAGCTCCTGTGGGAGAGAAAGGACTTTCTGGGAAGGGGATGGGGAGATGTGGTCCCCACCCAAGGTGACCATGTCTGCTGAGAACATGGGTCACTGCTCTTCACCCCTAGGGAAACACCTTGGTGAGCCATTGTTTTTCTTGAAGCCTGGACTTCAGCGAATACGATGGCCGTGGCACTGACCTCTCGGGCCCTGTCAACTGCCTGCAGTATTTCTATCTACTTTAGCAATCTGTAATACCGGAACCTCCCTGCTGGCATTTCCATAGGAAACCTCCCTGGGGGGGGGCCACCACCCCCCACCAGCCACTAAGACTAAGGCTATGGATGGACGAATTCCAGAGATTTCCACCTCCCAAACACATGAAAGGCCCCCAGATCCAACTGCAGGGCACCTCATTTCTCTCACACCCCCACTCCACTCTTGCATTGTCTTATGCCTACCTCTAACAAATCCTTCTTGTGCCTCTTTTTTTTTTTTTTTTTTTTGTCTTTTTCGTTTTTATCGGTACCAGGGATTGAACTCACGACTGCCTGCTTGCAAGGCAGGTGCTTATGCCGCTGAGCTAAATCCCCAGCCCCTCTTGTGCCTCTTTTACAGAGGTGTGGAAGCCTTTTTCCTTTCTGGAGGTCAGCGAACCTGTATACTCCTCTTAAAGGGCTGGGTTAGGACACTCAGCCTCAACTTGGTACATTTACAGAGACTTCGATCCATGGTCAGTGAGTTCCATTGCTTCTCATCAGAGTGGAGGAATCAGTTTGCCTCATGGCAGCCCGAAAGCAGACCAAGGGGGAAAGGACCAGAGAAGAAAGGGGCCAGGGACCAGACACACCCCGTGAAGGCCACCCCCAGTGACCAGCCTCCACCAACCGAGCCCATCCTAACAGCCTGTCCAGCTTCCAGCTCCTCAGGGATCCCACCCCTCAATGACAGCAGCACCCCTGAGATCCAGTGTTTTTTTTGTTTTGTTTTGTTTCTGGAAATTGGGTCCACTATGCGGTGGGGACTGACCCTGAACTCCCTCGTGTAGCCCAGGCTAGACTCCAGTTTGCAGGGATCTTTTTGCCTCAGCCTCCCTAGTCCTGGGATTACAGGCATGTGCCACCACATCTGGCAATGATCCAACTATTATAGACAGTTAAGCTAGGTAAAAATATCAGAAGCAGGGCTGGGGCCTTGGGGGAGTCAATACAGAAAATAAAGACACTTTGTAACTGTGCTCGAGGGCATCTGTTGGAGGCCAGGCCTCCAAGACAAAATGAACAGGCTTCAAAGACAAAATGACCAGGCCTCCAGGCCTCCATGAGAGATGAATAGTAAATTGACATCAGTCACCCGGGTGGGGACAAAGACCCCTTGATTCATCTCTTCCTGAAAGGTCTTGCTCTTTCCATGCACTTGCATGAGTCTGGATCGTAGCTTCCTAAGTGGCTAAACTTGTAATCTTACTGGCTGAGCATAGTTTTGCAATGGCCAGCAGAAATGCCGAAATGACGCCCAGGATTTGGAGGCAGATTTATTCACGTTCAGCAGCCACTGACGGGGATCACTGCCAGAATATCAGGCCCCGTCTCTGGTGCGCAAGAGCTTTTATAGGATGAGCAAGCAGAAAGTACAGAAGCAGAATGGCTTGTCCACTGGGGATCGGTTTGCACAACATGCATCACAGTGACAGCTGTTTCTAGAAGACCAGATCAACCAGAACTGGAATGGGAACTGTTATCTGGGCAATATACTAGCTGGCTGAGGGGGCAGCATTTTCTGCCAATTTCATCCTACATTTACCCACCTTCTGACTTTATACCCACCTTGTGATTTTGCTTTATAAAACCTCATCTTCAAAATGGAGTCTATGGCGACTCATTTTTTGGGTTCCCTCCTATCTCTCAGGAGCTCTCTCTCTCTCTCTCAATAAATATTTCCTACTCTTAGCCTCCATTGTTCCTTAGAATTCACTTTTCAGTTTTGGGAACAGGAGCTCAGCGTCCCTGGGGTCTCGCAGGGGGAGATCACACTTACCTACCCCAGCAGCGTTGCCTCTGGGCCTCCCCGTCTCGGAGCCCTGTGTGCATGGTCAGCAGGGTCACCACATGGTTAAACCTGCTGGGTACACGGGCATAAATGTGTACCCAGAGGAGGCATCTGTGGAGTGCTCAGACGCCCCTCAGCTGTCTCACACTGAGCCCCTCACTGCTCCTCCAGCTCAGCACCTTGCTTCTCCTCCTGCTGCTCTCTACTCAGTCCTGTAATGAGCTGAGCCTCTGGCTGCCCCAACACCACCACCATGGGGCAGACCTGAAGAGCAAAATCGAATCACGGTATCAAACCAGTTGATTTTATAGAGGAATGTTAACTCCATCAAGAGCTCGGGAAACTGTGTGGTGGCAGAGAGGAGATTTGATGAACTCCTGAAGGAAGGCTTGATGGTACTGCGGCTGTCCCTAACATATAAAAAGTAAACAGCTTGGGATTTAGCTCAGCAGCATAAGCGCCTGCCTTGCAAGCAGGCAGTCATGAGTTTGATCCCTGGTACCGATAAAAATGAAAAAGACAAAAAAAAAGGCCATTTTTTAAAGAAATCACTAGTTAATAGGAAAAAAAAAAAGAAGTAAACAGCTTTTGGACTTTTTCTTTTCATTTGGTAGTCCAGGCTGGCCTCGAACTCAGAGCAATCCTCCTGCCTAAGCCTCCCGAGTGCTGAGATTACAGACATGAGCCACCACACCCAGTTTGGTTATTTTACACATTGACCACAAGAAAAATCATTCACTCTGTCAATAGTTGCAAACTAAACCAAGCATGGTAACACAGGGCTGTAATCCCAGTGCTTGGGAGACTGAGGCAGGAGGATCATTATGAGTTCAAAACCAGCCTGGGCTACAGAGTGAGCTCAAAGCCAACCTGAAGTACATAGTGAGACCCTGCCTCAAATATAGAAAAAAATAGTTACAGGCTAAATGCCAGGAAATGTCAGGCTGATTTTCCCTGGTAAAAAAAAATGCAGGTTGAACATGCTTGGAACCACAAGTGTTTCATATTTTTGGGTTTTTGTCTGGAAGGCTCTTTTAGAGTTCACTTGAAGGCCAGATTTGATACGGTGAGGGAATTCATGACCCCAAATACCCACTTTTTTCTTTTCCTTAAACCCTCCAAACCCTACTCTTGAAAGCCCATAGGCTATAAAATCTCTTCTTCTATAGCCTGCGGGTTACAGTCTAGATGCTTTGCTGGCAGTTAGACATCGGACAGCTCCTGAGCTCTGGCCAACATCCCAAAAGGCCTCCTTCCCCTAACTGGCCATAAAACCATGGAAAGGGGAGCAAATGGTTTTTATCTCAAGGTGGACAAGCTGCCTGATGTCCACCTCCTGTGTGTCAATTAACCAGATGCAAGAAGGCTCGTGACATTCCGAAGTAACGGTGGTGTTGTGTGAAATGGCATCCATGGCACCCCTGTCACCTTGTGAGCCTGCATGCGGTGTGAAAAGAACAGGGGACTGAAGTCTGCAGTTCCAACCGCCTGCATTGGCTGCTGCTGACTGCGCGGCTCCGGATAACCAAACCTCCCGAGTTTCTCTGCTCTCAGTTTCCCGTGGCCGAGTCTCTCAAGGGTGCCATTACCACATAAAACACACGTGCGCTCGTCTTAGTTTCTCCTCTAACTGCTCAGATGGGTCCTTCTCCATGTCCTCAGGAAAGAGAGGTCTAGAGCCGGCTGGTTCCATGCAGGATGACTTGGCAGAGGAGCCTGGCAGAGGGACAGCTGCTCAGCACGCAGAGGGCAGTGAAGGGGCAGAGAGGGAGCAGGAACTCCCGGGAAACGTCCCAGACGTCTGCCCCTCCAGCCAGACCACGCTCCTGACAGCCAGGTCAGCCGTCAGCCCCCACCTGGTCACAGCAGGCTCAGCGTAACCCCGTACTCAAACACAAAACCAGGCTTAATTCGAACCCCAGCCCGTGAGGTCCATTTCCTGAGACTGATATCCGCCCATCAGAGTCCAGTCCAGAAATAGGAAAAACATGGGTTATCTGACCGGAGAGAAGTTAACAGAAGAACTGCTAACTAGGTAAACAGAAGCTTGACAAGGACCCGAGCCCTGACCCAGGAGACCCTAGGCTATCAGGAGGCAGTGACTTCCCGAAGTCACAGGGAGGGATAGCCTGGGGCCATCCGCCTCGGGCCGGAAGAGGGAGGGTTGCTGCTGCACGGGTGCTGGAGCTTTTGGGTCCCGAGGAGATCCCCGGACTGCAGACCTGTTGAGAGAAAGATGCTTCTGCCATGGTGCTGGCTCAGGTGGGGAAGTGGGCGCCACACAGCTGGTTCTGAGAATGGGGAGAAATGGAGGGCTGCCTTTGGGGCTGCTCTGCAGAGGGCTTGCTGCTGCTGGGGTGGAGAATCCAGGTGCTGCCAGGAAGCAGATAGGAGGGTGATCTCGGCCCTTCTCCTGCTCCAGCCCTCGAGGGCCGCTTGAGGCCAACACACAGCCAGACAGCCACCCAGGGAAGCAGCAAGGGATTCATGAAATACAAGCTCCTGCTTCCAAAGCAGAATGGAGAAGGTGGGGGGTCTGTAGCTGAGACACATGAAGGTAGCATCCAGCACACGCATTTGCCTAAAAAAGGGGCCACAGCCTTCCACACTGCTCCTGTTAGGAGCCCAGAGTCCCCCTCAGGGCCTCTCTCTCCTCCTCCACCTGTGTAACCTCTTAGATATCTCTGAGGCTGGAACCCGCCACTGTCAGCATCTTTGGGCACCAAGACACCTGCAGTGGCCCCCTAATGCCCTTCAGGATGGGTGGGCATTGTGCCTTAGAGCTCACAAATCCCCAGAGTCCCACGGTCAGAGCCTGGGCTTTGGAAGCTCACTCAGTCACCGAGGTGCTCATGAAATGAAGCCACGGACCAGTTCATAGCCCCGTGTGCTCGTGGGTCAAGCTGAGGACAGCGGGAGTAAGAGCACACACTGGAGGGTCCTTCTCTGTCCCTCTGTCTCTGTCCCTCTGTCTCTGTCTCTCTGTCTCTGTCTCTCTATCTCTCTGTCTCTCTGTCTGTCTGTCTCTGTCTGTCTCTGTCTCTGTCTCTCTATCTCTGTCTTTGTCTCTCTGTCTCTGTCTGTCTTCTCTGTCTCTGTCTCTCTGTCTCTGTCTGTCTCTGTCTCTGTCTCTCTGTCTCTATGTCTCTGTCTGTCTCTGTCTCTGTCTGTCTATCTGTCTCTCTTTCTCTGCCCCCCCCTTCCTGTTCTCTGCTTTCACTTGCCATGCTGTAACCAGGGCACTCTGCATGGTGGTTCTGCCTTGGCACCAGTCCAGCCAGGACTGCACCCTCTGTGACCATGAGCCAGAACAAACCTCTACTTCCTTCAGTGGCAGGTGTCAGGTATTTGGTCCCAGTTATGAAAAAGTGACTCATACCTGACCCCTCCATATCACTCTCAATAGAGCAGCCACAAGAATTTCATAAAATGCAAATGCATTACCAGGCTAAGTCTACCTCCTCCTTCACGTCCCCTCACTTCCATTAGGGTTAGGGTTCCTAAGGTCGCCCTCCTGTGCGTCTCCTTGACGTCCTTCAGTTCCCCCTGAGTGGCCTCTGTCTCCCGGATCACCCCATACCTGCTCACCCCTTGCCTTCAGACTAATCTTGTTCTTACCAACTGCATTTCCCGCCTTGGGCTCACTGCCCCAAGCCTCAAATAAGATAAGCAAGGAGATCCAGGGGACACAGTGCTCAGTAAGGTCATCACACATTCCAGACACCAGGGCTACGTGCCCCGCACAGGCTGCAGTAACTCTGCCCCTCTCGGCCCTCGGCCTCTGCCACAGAGGCGCAGGTCACTCTGGGTAACCTGCTGTCCGTCCCAGACACTGCTGTTGGAATGACCCAGGGCTCACCCTGGGCATGCTGACATTCTGCTTGTGAAATCCAACGTTGCACAGACTTTAGAAATAATCTTTTGTTCTCTTCCCTGTCTAGAAACCCGAGGACCCTTTCCCAACCTCTCCTCTCACCCCCACCTGACTCAGCTAGTGGAAATTCTATCCTTCCAGCAGCTTAGGCCCAAAACCTTTAACTCTTTTCTTTCTCTCGCAGCTCCTGTCCAGGCTTCAGCAAATGTCATCAACTCTGCCTTTGAAATATTTCCTAACCCCGGAAGTTATGGCTTCCCCCATGGTCCAAGACATCATCTGCTCTTGCTGAAATAGCGAAAAGGCTTTGAGACTGGGTCTCTCTTTCTGGTTCAGGCTGGCCTTGAACTTGCAGTGATCCTCCTGCCTCAGCCTGGGATCATCCACCCTCGGGCCGTAAGAGGGAGTGACTCACTCTGCTGAGGAAGAGTCAAAGTAGAAAATTAAAATTTAGCCAAGAGTCACGGTACACACCTATAATCCCAGCATTTGGGAGGCTGAGGCAGGAAGATTGTTGCAAGTTTGAGACCAGCCTGGGCTACAAAGTGAGCCCAAGGCCAGCCTGAACTGCATAGCGAGACCCTGTCTCAAAAAGACAAGAATAAATAAATAAAATATAATGTACTCAAATCTTTGCTGTGTTAAAATGGAGCGAATTGTTCCAGTATAATTTTCCTCTTGGCCAATAATGTGCCGACTGGGGTGGACCCCGCCTCCAGCCCCCAGCTGCTTTGCTTTCTGTTTGTTTCTTTGTTTGTAGAGCCGGGGTCTTGCTATACACTGAGGTGGCCTTGGCCTGTGACCCTCCTGCCTTAGCCTCCGTCAGCTTGCAGGCCTGTGCCCCACACTTGGCTTATATCTAAGTTTTTAATTTTTGTACTTAATATTGTGTGTGGTGTAAAGTAGGAGTTCATATTTCCCATATGGATATTTGGTTTTCCTGGCATCATTTGTTAAAGATCAAGACTGCACTGTTTTGATTTTAGAAGTTTTAATGTGAGGAAGTCAGAAAGTTGGGATTTTTGTTTGTTTGTTTATTTTTGAGACAGTGTCTCATATAGTTCAGGCTGGCCTCAAACTCATGGTGATCCTCCTGCCTCAGCCTCTCAAGTGCTGGGATTACCAGCATGTGCCACCACATATGGTTTGAAAGCCAGAAAGTTTGAGGCCTCTGTTTTTCTTCTGTCTTGTGATTTGTTTTTGTCTGTGCTTTTCTGCATCCTTTTGGTGCATTTTGTATTTTATGACTGTCTTGTCTTTTTTCCGCATAGGCTCAATTCCTCAATAATTCTATTTGCCCATTCCACACTTGCACACATCTGAACACATTTTTAATACAGTCATTCACACAAGTGGATCGAGTGGAGCACTTTGCTGGCAGGGTCACTGTTAAGTCTGAATTCTGCTGAGGCCTTAGGCTCCTACATTCAACACAACCGCGCCTTGATCTGCAGCAGCTCCTGTTCCAAGGAGCCGGGTCCAGTCCCAGGGCCAGGCCACGCCCCCTCAGGTCTCGCCCCTGAGCTCAGTACTGTGCTTCTGCCCTAAAAAACCTTATCACACGAGCTGATCTTAGGACTCTTTTCTGTTTCTGAAAAAAAGTGCGGCAGAGATTGTCACAGGCTCGCGTGGGTCTGAAGATGGCTCAGGAAGCAAGGACGCTCTAAGGATGCTGTCTTCCATTCCACGGACATCTTTCATTTCTTCCAGAGCTGCTTTAGCGTTCTCGTGCAGAAGCCTTCGGCCTCCTTAGATAGGTTCATTCCCCCGCTTCATTCTTTTAAGGGGATGCCACACACGGACCCCAGGGCCCCCGGCACACAGAGCTCGTCCTCCAGCTGGGAGCAGCGCCCCCTATGTCTGTTTTGATATTAATGTAAACCAGAGTGGCTTCATAATTTGGGTTTTTTGTAAAGTTTGTTGTTAGACAGTAGGAATGCAATTTATAAACTGGGCATGATAGTACACAATCCCAGCACTCGGGAGGCTGAGGCAGGAGGGTCGTTGTGAGTTCGAGACCAGTCTGGGTTGCAAAGTGAGCTCAAAGCCAGCCTGTACTGCATAGCGAGATCCTGACTCACAGGAAAAAAAAAGTTTTTTAAATGTCGGTTCTTTTGATCCTGCAAATTTGCTGAATTATCAGTTCTCATAGTTCTTAGTGTCATTTTAGGGATTTTGATGTCAGAAAATGGAAATCATTTAAATTTTTTGGTCTTTTTGAGACAGGGTTCTTCTTATTTTCCCTTAGGTTACATTGACTTTTTTATAGTGACATTTTGTGATTTCTTTTTTGGGGGAAGTGTTTCCTGTAGCCATTTCCCTTGTGGTTACCATAGTGACAACTGTCTTTTTTTAAAGCTGCTACAATGTCATCTGCATGCAAAAATTTAACCCTGCCACGTCTGCACTGTGCTTTAGGGAATCGGCACTGCAAATTATGTCTTTTTTATATCAGGCCTCCACTCAGGTGCTTTCTAGTCTTTCTTACAGTGTTGTCATTAACTTCTGCACACAGTCCCCATGTGTCGTGCCCATTACCACAGTGAGATGAAAACACCCTGCACCCCCACACCTGCACTGGTAGATTCTGCAAGCTTCTTGTGCTCCGGTACCTGGGGGCCCCTCTGCCAGGTCTGCAGGCTCCTGCAGGGGAGCCCCTGGGTCCAGACCGGGTCTGTGGCTTGCGGTGAGCAGCTTCTCGCTCCCTGTCCCCCACATTCTCTCCTCTCTGCCCTTGATGTGTAGGGTTTTGGGTTCATTTAGCTAGAGTCTGATATTCATGTCCTTTCCCTGATTTGGGGGGTTCGGTACCCTAATTTCTCCAAATAAGCTTCCTGTCGCTTTTCTCCTTCCCCTCCGAGAACTCCTCAAGGCATAGATCATTGGATTTGGGAGGTCTCAGCTGGCCCTTAGGGGTTCTTCTTTGGTCGTTTTTGTTTTGGGAACAGAGTCTTTCTTACTGTGTAGTCCAGGCTGGCCTTGAATTTGCAGTGATCCTCCTGCCTCAGCCTGCCTCGTGCTGGGGTTAAAGCTGTGCACCACCAAACCCCAGCTCCCTTGGGCATTCTTGACTCTTTCATGCTTTCTTTTTGTTGCTCTGAGTAACTGCAGATGCCCTGCCTTTGATTTTGTGGATTACGTCTCTTGCTTGATCAACACAGCTATGGAACTGCCCTGTTCTAGTTTTCAATCCAGGTATTGTATTCTTCTTTCCAGCTTTCCCATTTTATTAGTACGTGTTTGTGTTGCGTATGACCACATGCCTCGTGGGGTGTTGGCACACAGACGTAACACATCTCAATTTTTCCCATCCCCCCTTCCCCTTCATCCATCTCTTGATCTCATTCCCTTTTGAAAAAGACCCCACTTTTAGGGGCTGGGATGTGGCTCAGTGGCACAAGTGCCTGCCTGGCAAGCTGGAGGTCATGAGTTCTATACTTGGTACTGCCCCCCAAAGTCTCACTTCCTACTTCCTGTTCTCCATTGTTTTGCTCTTTATATCTTGGGTCTCACACATAAAAGAAACCTTAAGATATTTTAGCTTGTGAATCTGATTTAGCTCACATAACAGCATAGCCTCAGAATGCACCCATTTTCCTAAACTCACAGAAATGCTCTTTCACATCTGCGCTCTGTGGGCACTGCAATGCTGATGAAGTCGATTTTGCACAATTTTATGTCAGAAAAAGAATGCAATAGCTCATTTTAACTGTATGCATCCACTGTTGAGTACATTCCAACAAGAGGAAACCTATTTTGACTAAGCACTGGTGAAACCTCAGCTCTCTGCTAATAGTCCTCACTACCTGATAACCAGACTGTGTCAGCGCTGGCTTTGGACTCTGTGTTTCAATTCTGTTTCTCCTTTTGGAAATATTTTTGGAAGGCTTTCCTGGTTTTTTTCTTTCTTTTTTTTTTTTTTGTTTTTTTTTTTTTTGTTTTTGTTTTTGAGACAGTGTCTAGCTATGTAGTTCAGGCTGGCTTTGAACTGTCTATGTAGCCCAGGTTGGCCTTGAATTCATGATTACAGATGTGCTCCACCATGCCCAGCTGCCTTTCCTATGTTCAAAAATCTAAATAATGCTCTGAAGTGACTGCACACCACTTGCAAACACCCTACTAAATCCAGATTGCAAAGATTCCAGTAGAACCTCTTCTCTTTAGAAGAATTACCGCGATTCCTGTTGACTCCCAAATATCATCCAATATGAAGGAAAGGGTCTGGAGAGAGATACCATCGGTAACCAACCGCAACCGAAATATGTTCTGTAGGTTTTACAGAATGTAGGAAGTACATAAGTCATGGGGACACATGCAAGGGACGTGAGGGGCTGAGAAGCCGGAGTTTCATTTCTTCTCCGCCCTTGGGGGACTGAGCTTTGCTAACAGCTCTGCTCTTGGTGGGCAGATCAAGGCTCTCCACAAAGCAGCTGTGCGGTATGCACAAGTTAAATTAGTGAGTAACTCAGAAAGAGCGGGCGAAGGAAGGCAGGGAGGAGAAAGGCAAGGAAAAGAGACCAGAGCGAGAGGAGGGACAATTGCTGTAGTTCCTTTCGTAATTTGCGTGATAGAAATAAAACACAGCTTCCAACACTTGACCAAAATTAACCAGGATTAGAATTATTTCCAGGGAGGAAGCCCACAGCCAGCGAGGCGGGGCCGGGCCTCGGTAACCACGCTGGCCGGGCAGCAGCAGCTCGGGCCAAGCCGGCTTGGGGCTCCGAAGTAGAAAGTGCTGTCACAGCAGAGGTGAAGGAAGCTCCCGGAGGAGCACCGGCAGGGGCGGTGGGACACGGGGTGGGGCTGATGTTTGCACGTGTGAATGCAAGCAGGTGCCCCCAGAAAGGTTGGTGCTACTGCGGGCTCTGCTGGGGACCCCAGACCCTGGGTGTTGCTGATGGACTCGTAACGGTGCGTTCCTGGTGATCACCGGTTCCACCCAGGCTCTGGTCCAGTGGGAAAAGCCACAGGGCCCCTAGATTCAGAGCGATGGCACAGTTCTGTAAAACCCGTAAAGCGTAACCTCCCCGCATCCCGAGATCTCGCCCAGTGTCCACCCGGTACCCTGCCCCTCCTCTGGAACCCCACAGGTTCCGCACTCACCAGTGACCCGAGGAGCAGGTCTTGGGGGGGGGGCATCCCCTCCAGCCCAGGTCTGTTCTGGGCTCGGACCGGACTGGCTGATCCATGTACTGGGCTCCAGCTCCAGTAGAGATGGAGGAGAAACATCAACGTTAGAAACACCAAGTCCTTGTGCTCTGACCTCAAGGGATGAATTCTAGGGGCGGCGGGGTCCAGAGTAGGAAGGATTCACTGAGAGTAAGAGAGCTGCTGTCTGAGAGGGACGGAAGGGTTCTGGAAAGCGGGCGCACACTGACCCCCACTTCTCTAGGGGGTTCACTGAGCAAAGCCAGGAGGTGAGGCGGGTTTGAGGTGGGGCAGAGCAGTAACCGATCCATCAGCTCACAAGTGCAGGGCCCAGGTGATGCTGATCCTGAGGGAGGTCACAGGGTGGGCTTCGGAGGGAGGAGACCGTGGGCATCAGTGAGGGCCCAGCAAGCCTAGCGGCCTGGGTGAGGTTAGGAAGTGGGGGTCAGATGGGGAGGGAGTCCCGTAGATGCCTACTGAGAATCCCAGCACTGCTGTTCGCCCTGAGGAAAATGTGGGTGAGCCTTTCCTCTTCTTCTGGAGGCCAGTCTTCAGTGACCGCAGCTGTCATCTACACTGACCTCTGGGGCTGACCCTGTGCCACTGCCTGTGATATTTCTACCTAACACAGAAGTCTGTAGAGCTGCAGGGGAGAAACCACAGGCTGAGGGGGGCCCAGTCCCACCCTCCTGACACCTCCGGGGTGGCCCAGCAGTAGAAACATGCAGCCTTCACTGAGCCAGCTTGATCTCTCCCAGGCTGAGCGGCCTCCTGTCACCCAGGCTAAGCCGAATCCCTTCTGGTCCCAGCTCCTCCTCCGGCAGCTCAGCAAGGCGCACAGCAGTGCTCGGGAGGCTCCCTCAAAGAGCTGACACTATGGTAACTACTATTAAGTTGGGTTATGATGTGGTGAAACACTATGTTGCTTAAATTGTTCTGTTCTGACCTGTATTGTTATGTTGTTATGTCCTCTTTTATCTCAATCTCCCCCTTTTTTTTAAATTAATTTTTTATTATTATTTTTTAATTAAGGGAAAATTTTTTTTTAAAAATTAGCAGGATATATTATAGTAACTTTTTTGATTTCCTATTAACTTGATTTGAAGCCCTGTATTGCTCTCACCATCTTGTTTTGACTGATTTTACTCTATTATGTTCTGTTTGATGTTATCAATTTTGAGGGTATAGGCAACTACTTTGAAGGCAATAAGATTCACTATGATGCTCACTCTGGTTTGACTATTATCTTCTTTTGAAGTTCAGTAATGTCTCCAATGTTTAGATTTTATTGGTTTTGTTCTGTACTGTTTAGTTCAATTTTATTATACCTGATGATATAGGCAATTCTTTTTAAGGTAGCAAGGGGCATTATGGTAACCATTGTTGATTACCTTGTATTCTTTTTTTACATCATGTACTATGTTCATCCTTTGTTTTGACTGACTCTGCTTTGTTTTGTCACATTTGGTTTTATTTTCTTCCAAAAAAAAAGTAATAAGAACTGTGGGAGTAATAAAACTCAAAATGTGTAAATGTTATTGTAAAAAAGAGAGGAAAAGAAAGAGCTCTAAAGGATACAACTGCAAGTGTGTTTAGGTGTGTTAAGATAGATGACCATATTACTAAGCTTTTGTTAGATCATTGAACACAACTGTTTGCAGTCTCAGTGTTTGAATGTCCACTTTGTATGTAATTTTGTAACTTGATGAACTATTTCTAAGATGACAATATGTAATCTGTTAACCAGTGATTTCTTACTGTTTTTTTTTTTAAATTCTGTGTTACTGTGAAATTCTATGATACACCCTTTTACTGCTTTGTTTTGTTTTTCTTTAAATTAAAAACAACAACAACAACAACAAAGAGTTGACCAGCAAACAGGAAGGGGTAGAATCTTAGAGGTTTAGAACCAGAAAGGTGATCTCCAATCTTAGAAAACAATCATGCAGCCTCTTTCCTGTCTCACCAGTAGGGGATCGGCGGGCTTTGTCTGGACAGCCCTGGTCAGCAGACCTGGCTGTGACCCTGGGGCCCTGGGGTCTCCATTCACTCAGCTCCTTCCGGAGGCAGAAAGGCCACCTCCTGTGAGCTGCCCAGGGCAGGGAGGAACTCAGAGTGGCTCAGTGGCGGCTGCCGAAAGTGCCCCCACGAGCTTGTGGAGTACTGAAGAGCCACACAGGGCTGATGATGGGAGGCACGCAGGACACCTCTCCCCAGCACAGGCTGTTTTTAAAATCTATTTATTTATTGAGTACATTTTAGATATAGGTGATAATCACAGTCATCATCAGGGGTTTGTACCTGCTCCTGATCTACGCGGTAGTCAGGGGTTGTGAAGAGAACAATCAGAATCAGGACACAGAATATATAAATATTTTATAATGGTCACCCAGAGTTAAACACATGAAAGTTCAGGAAATCTGTCCACAACACTGAAGGCCCACAATATTCAATCAAGGGCCTGGATCCCACAGCAACGTCCTGCATGAGTCCAGATGAAGACCCAGAGCCCACGACAGTGCCTCCCACGAGTCCAGCTGGAGGTCCAGAGCTCACAAAAAGGACTCACACCAGTCCGTTTTACAGATCTATGCTGAGAAGACCCAAAGGTCAGTGGTGGAAGCCAGAAACTCTATGCCAGCAGGGTGAAGGAGCTGTGCTTCTGTGTTGAGGGTTCTACGCTGGAGCCGAGAAGTCACACTCAAAACAAGACCAGGGCTGTCCTGAAAGGCACCACAGCCATCCTCAGCGACATGGAGGCCCTGAGCTCCTCCGACAAGCACAGTGGAGTACGTGCCAGGAAGCATTGTAAGCAAGCATCAGAGCTCCCCCCAAAGTGAACCATAGCCGCTCTCAGTGACAAGGTCCCGAGCTCCTCTGATGATAACAGCCAAGTTTGTATCAGGGGAGCCAGCATGACAGGCTCCCCCAGGAGAACCAAGGCTCCAAACAATAGCCACACTTAGGAGAACCCACAATGCCCTGCTCTTCCTCTCCAGGTCTCCTTTCATGCTGGTTGCAGTCCACAGAGGGGCCATCTACGCTCAGCACCATAATGATTCTGCTCAGCTGGTGTTATACTGACCACCAGTCTTATTTTTTTTTTTTTTTGTCTTTTTCATTTTTATCGGTACCAGGGATTGAACTCATGACCGCGTCAGTCTTTAATCTATCACAGTCTATCTTGCTTCTTTTACTCCCATTCTCCTCCCCTCCCTCCAACCTCTCTTCCCTTCCTTATTTGCAAAAGCTTCATTTCCATTTTTCCTTTTTTATCTTTTCTTTCCTTTTCTCCTTCCCTGTTCTTCTCATTTGAACATTTTCTTCCCATTTCTCTGCATCTGTTATACATTTTGGTCCTTATTTACACTTTCAGTTTCTCACACCAGGGAATATGCAGTGTTTAAACATGTATGTCTGATTCATTTCACTTACAAGTGTGGTCTCCAGGATCTGTTTAACTAGAAGCATCTCAAGTGTATCCTTCTTTATGGCAGAGTAATACTCCATTGTATCAAACAATCACATCTCCATTCATTGGTTGATGGGCATGTCTTAGTTACTTTTCTCTATCACTAAAACAAAAGACCTGACACCCAAAGTTAACAGGGAAAAGGTTTATTTAGCTTACACTTTGTAGGGATTTCAGTCCATAATTGGCTGGCTCCAAGGCTGGGTGGTACATAGCAAAGGAGCAACCATTCGTGGCAGCAGAAGACAGCAAAGCAGAGAGGAGAAAGGCTCCTTCTGCCCCTTAAATTGTAGGCAGGCCGCTTACTCTGGGGAAGGGGCCGCGCTCACACCCTTCACCTCGGCCAGAATTACGCCAAACCCGGCAGCGGACTGAATTACTAACCACACACACTAGATCCCAGCACCACCCGCTCTAGATTCAGCCACCTCTGGAAAAGCCCTGTGACCGCGGGGGACTTTGGGGGGCCTCCAGACAGAAGCCATCACAGCACATCTGGGTTGTTTCCAAGATCTGTACTGCCATAAACATAGGTGCACACATATCACTGTGGCATGATGCTTTTAATTCTTTCAGAAAGATACCCAGAAGGGGAATAGCTGGGTAAAACAGAACCTCTAGTCCTGGTGTTTGAGGAATCTCCACACCGATTTCCACAGTGGTTGCACCAGTCTGCACTCCCACCAGCAGTGGAGAAGGGCTCCTTTCTCCCCACAGCCCTGCCAGCATGTGTTGTTATATTTTTGATAATATCCCTTCCTTCTGGGGTGAGATGAAATCTCAGCATTGTTTAAGATGAGATCCAAGTTGTTGTTGTGGTATTTCCTGTGCGATCAGCATTTCGTTCACGAAGTCTTTGCCTTCACCAATGCTGTCACGAGCTTCACCTACTCTGTCTTCCAGAAGATTTAGAGTCTCCACTTTAATAATTAGATCCTTGCTCCATTTTGATTTTAGTTTAGCACAGTGTGAAAGATATGAGTCTAATTTTAATCTTGAGTGTAATTACACATTTGATTAGACCATTCTAGTCCAGAAGATTTTCAAGACGTTTTGATTTCTGAAGTCCCAACACCCCTGCCCCAGAAAAGACCACAGAGAGCAACATGCAATGAAACTGTTGCCAGAGCCACTGACTGCGATTACAGCCCTTGAGTGAGAGCTTCCAACCCGTGGGCAGCCGGTATTTGAAAGCAGACAATTTTTCACAGAAAAGTGCGCTGTCGGATGCGGTGAACTGCTGTCTCTGCAGGCTAGTTCAAGGTTGCTTTGGAGCCTGCCTGTGGCAGGCCGCTTGGCTGACCAGTCCTACCCCTCTTTCCTGCTGTCCTGCCATAGCCGAACACGCATAGCCTGCCTCTTTTCTTTGCTAAAATAAAGGAATTCCTTAGGGTGAAGCAGGCAGCAGACAGGATTTACTGTTACTATTATCCCCCGGCTTTCACAGTGACCTGTGTTAACTGTCTCTTTGGGTATTATGTAAAATTCCCTTCTCTTCATATGCACCTTCTTCTGGAGAAAAGCAAGTTGTCCGTGGGGACTTTCTGAATGGCCTCCAGGCAGAAGAGAAATTTTTTAAAACCCAGTATTTAGGAGCAAGAGCAATGATCACTGCAGCCTTTGGCAGAGGGCTAGGAATCCATGGCCCGTGATAAATGAGGTCTGCAGGAAGGCGCCTCCCACTGGCTGTGTGCAAGAGGCTGACTTGAGAAAACCAGTAACAGTTCAGGGCCCAAAACAGATAAAATTTCTCTCTACAGATAGAACTGATCTCCCTGCAGCGGAATATAACCTCAGTGTCTTCAGTTTATTACCTATCAGAAAGTGACAAGAGGGGCTGGGGATTTAGCTCAGCGGCATAAGTGCCTGCCTTGCAAGCAGGCGGTCGTGAGTTCGATCCCTGGTACCAATAAAAAAAAAAGTGGTGAGAATGATGGAATCAATGTGTTTGAAGCCCGAGGGAGCCCGTGGGACCCTGTAAGGTGTCTCAATGGAATAAACTACTTTTAGTTAAATGTTCATCGTATTTTTAATCGCACCTTCCATATTTACCTTCTGTGCTAAGGACCTATTCCTCTGTGCCCCAGGAAGAGAACTTTCCAGATTGCTGCTTATGGAATGGCAAAGGGGAGGGCGTGACTGCTCTGGTGGTGTCCTCAGAAAAGGAGCTTGTGGTGGGCAAGTAACTGGGTGATTTCCAGGAAGCCCTGACCCGAGTAGGGTGCAGGGCTCGGTGCAGACTGCTGCTGCAGGAGTGGCGGAGGGTGTGGGGCTACATGGCGCTCTGTGCTCTGCTGCGCAGACCACCACAGTCTGCGTCTCAAAGGTGTGCGGTAGGGAAGCAAGGGGAGGCTGTGAGCATGCGGGGGATTCTAGGTGTCCTGGTCCCTGTCACCCACCCACATGCATTGTGGGCTTCCCATCTCCGGAAGCATCGGTTGAAGGATCTTTTAAAATCTTATGTGTTATGTGATAGAATCATCTTTGACACATCTGCTTTTGGGAAAACACAGTGGGGGTAAAAAATGCAGGCATGGTGGCTCATGCCTATAATCCCAGCACTTGGGAGGCTGAGGCAGGAGGATCATTATGAATTCGAGACCAGCGTGGGCTCCCAAGTGAACTCAAGGCCAGCCTAAACTGCATAGGGAGACCCTGTCTCAAAAAAAAAAAAAATACACTGGAAGATTTGGGTTGATGTGGGGGCAGAGCTAGAAAATAATTCCTTCTAATTCAAAGAAAGCCACTGGGAGGCAGAGGCAGTGGTAGGTGAATGGTCACAAAGTTGGAGCTGTCAGGACAGCACGGTTCAGGGTGGAGCAGCCCATGGATCCATGCAGGACTCTCCTGCCTGAGTGTCCGGATGGAAGATCAAGTGCTCATCCAGTGGAACAGCGGGGTCCACAGCACAGACCCACCAGACACTGCTACGCATTTTCAGTGCAGAACTAAGGGGAGAAACTGTATGCCTGAGGTCTGCTAGGCATCTGCACATTGTGTCAATTTGAGAAGCTCAGAAGTTTAAGCACTCAGCAGGGGCCCAGGGTCCTCACCCTCAGCCTGTGCAGCAGGAGGGCACAGAGGTAGTGTGGGTGTAAAGGACCCGCCCTAGGAAGGCAGGACAAGAGGCTCATTCTCCTTTTCCTGCTTTGGTTGCTTTTGCTGTCTTCTCCCCTTTGAAGTGTTTCCCCACCACACCACCCTACCTTGGAGCCATCAGATTATGGACTGAAACCTCCACAAACCCTGAGTGGAATAAACCTTTCCTCCTCTAATTTTAGGCACCAGATATTTTGTCCCAGCAACAGAGGAAAGTAACAAAGACACCTGGGCAAATGTGTGCACCACGTGCTTTAGCTGGGTGTGGGGTGCTGAGCACCTGGGATTGACTGAGACTGGTTTAGTGCAGCTAGAAAACAGCTGAAGAAATCACTCTCCTTGGCTTGAAAGGGAAATTAATCTTTTAAACAAAAGCCTGCCAGGAAAGCCTGCTAAGACTAAGCAGACATGTCCAGACCAACTTGATAATAAAACATTCCTTTCTTCCTATAAGCTTGTCTAACAGATGGCTTAAAACGTAACTTGAAATCTTCTTTTGTGTGACCCCTGTCTTTGCTGCCCTTTGTAACTGAGGGCCTTGCAATGTAACTTAAAACGTAGCAGGACAGGTTCTTTCTCTGTATAACCCATGCTTTGCATAGCTGATGGCTTACAGTGTAACCTACAATGTTTAAACTCCCTTAGCAACCCGTGACATCAACCAACCCTCCAATGCACCAAAATCTGCCTCTGTACCTCCCCCTTGATCTCCTCTCATTAAACTCCAAAACCCCCACTAGGCAGGGATCTGGCTGTTTGGGAGAGGTCCCAGTCGGTCCACCAGTTAATAAACTGCCTCTTAAACCTCCTTGGTGCTGTTTCTTTCCATTTTCTACAACAGGCTCAAGTTTGGACAGCACCCTAACCCTATGCATTCCTTTCCATTGTGTCAGAGAGGAAGAAAATAACCAAACAGGACCCCAGGGGGTCTCTGCAGGGAGGGAAGAGCACGTGTTAGCACCCCGCCTGAGCTTCAACACCCTTGCTCCAACCTCATGAAGGTTCTTGAATCTGCACTAGATCATGGTGACTTTGGGGCCGGTGTGCGTGTTGAGGGCCCCTGAGATGGCACCCCACTAATCAACAATCATTCCTGTCACCCTCCCTACAGACTCTGGAAGACACCCGGGCCAAAGTGTGAACCCTTAGGTTTGGAAGCCTGACTGTCTGGGATTCCTCTCTCCCGCAGGCTGCCACCGCCCTCCTTGTAGCCCTGCTGGGAGCTTCAGTGAAAGCACTGTGGTGTATCATCTGGGCTCACCCCTGACAGCAGCAGCAGGAGCGGCTCACCTGCCCACTCGTGAAAGTGCAGATGCCCCCAAGCCTTCCCTTAGCGTGGAGAGGTCATGGCAAACCTTTCAGTGACACCGACAGCTTGCTGAGGCACGCGTGCCATAGGTTTGCCACCACTGGCCTCCATGCTTCTAACCCAGCCTGCCTCTCCACAGCACTGAGGGGTCAGATGGAAACAATCATTTTCTTATTGTTTTCTTTTCTAACTATTGGAATTTAAAAATCAGTGCTTTAAGCCAGGTGTGGTGGTGCACATTTGTAATCCCAGCACTCAGGAGGCTGAGGTAGGAGGGTCGCTGCAAGTCTGAGGGCAGCCTGGGTTACATAGTGAACCCTGTCTCAAAAAGACAACAAATGAATAATCAAAATCACCTTTTCTATTTTCACATAAATGCTATGAGGTAAAATTGCAAGTTATGTAGTCTTTTGGGGGGTAATTTGGAATTAATTACTGCACTTCCAAGGTCCTTTCTTTTCCTGTGTAGGAGACTGAAGCGAGAGCCTTGTGCGTGCTAGGCAAACACTCTACCACTCAGCCACACCTCATGACTCCGAGGTTATTTTTGTGTGAATTACATTCTGAATTCCAAGGAAATGGATACAAGCGGGCTTTTGAGCTGTAGCTTATTTCTAAGATGAATCCTGCCTTTATAATATTTGAGTTAATGGCAAGTTAACAAGAAACAGCAAAATGGCAATGTAATAATGTGTTTTTAAATATTAAGTAATTAAGTGTCAGCAATGTTAATGAAAAAAAGCCATTTAAAATGTTACAAAGCATTTTTAACTGCATGAATTGCTAACGTCATACTGTTTTCCTATGATTCCAAAAAGATGCTGTTGTATGATTAACTCTGCATTTATTAAGTCAGTGATATTTATCCATTTTGATAGCAAATTATAGTGCAATTCAGCTCCCAACGGCAAATTTCCAGCCTGCCTGCACCCTTGTTGGTCGGGAATCAGGCTTCCCTGCGGGAACAGTGACAGCTGATCAATCTAGTTGACTGCTCTTGACCAGATCACTGTCAACCTCTAACTCCAGCTTCTATCCTATGGATCAGATCATCACTGTTTGGGTAAGAACTTCTAGGACTGTGGAACTTGGTGATCTGCTTCTTGTCAGGCCAATATTGCTGGGTAGACAGTGTCTTGGGAGCCGCTTAATTTTCCTTTGGCAAGTGTTAACAGATTATCCAGCGGCGTGGCGTTGTGTAGTTTTCGTAGGTCGAGTTTATGTCTTAAAGGCTTTAAGTGGCTTGCAGGGGGGAAGGCATTGAATTTGTGTGGGCTTCCTGGTTTACGGGTAGAAAATGTTCCCCCAAGCTTGGCAGCCGCCGTCCTTCTTTCCTGAATACCGGTTTTGACACCCAGGTTAGCCGCAGCTTTCTCTGTTGGGCTGAAGAGAGTCTGTGGGAGACCATGAGGTGTACTCCAAGACCCGGTTCCTGGAGTCTGATCCTTAGTCTTCCTCCTCAGTTTACTTTTTATGGTCCTGTGGCCTGTTTCATGAGATTTGGCTTGTCCATCTCTTCTCCCTGCAGTGTGCGGTGTTTTTTGGGGTCTGGAAAGAGTAATAAATGTACCATTATCTAAAGATTTGAGGGTTGCACAGTTTCTTTCTAAAACAAAGTTGGTCCTTTTACATGGATGAATTTTTTCGTTTTCCAGAATGTGGGTGGAAAATCTATTTTTTGTCAAGAGTAATGTTTGCACATATTGTGATTCATGGAAAATTATGGGTTTCCTGTCATCTTGAACCTGTGGATTAAAGAAAAGGGTCCTTAGTCATGGATCTTTTGAGGCAAGAAAGCTACTTACATTTTTAAACATGAAAGTAAAATTGGAAAATATTCTAAAAATGACTACACAGAGGTATTTACTATGAACAATGGTAGTGTTCAAATACACAAACTTATATACACAAATACACAAGTGCTTATATATAATATATCTTCTTGATATATTTTTTAAGACAGGGTTGAGTTTAGGCTGGCCTCAAACTCCTGGCAATCTTCCTGCCTCAGCACCCCAAGTGCTGGGATGACAGATGTGCTCCCCTGTGCCTGGCCGGCTTAATATTCTGCTCAGGTGTTAGGCATCGAGTTGGAACCTTTGCTCTTCTAAAATCCTTTTTGAAATAAAGTGGGCTATGAAGACATAAATGCATTTCTTAAATGAGCTACAAGAGAATTGGCAGGATGGAACATGGTGATAGCGTTTCTTAGGTCAGTATGCTCCGGAAATAACAAAGCAAACAGCCTCCCGACGCAAGGATTGAGTCAAAGAACACAGCAGCCAAACGTGACTGCACGTCAGCACTTTAGTGTCTCGGCACCGGAGTGCACAAGTTAAAATTTTAAAAATTTTCTCGGTCATAGTTATTATTGTGCCCCAGAACTTAACAATACTTGGACATGAATGTTCAATATATTTCTGTGGAATAAAATAGCCAAAGCAATAGACTGACTTTAAAAACAGACTATTTTAATCACAGTAATAACAAAATCTGTCTGAAGGAGTCACTTTTTAAGCTTTTTCCTGTATTTCCAATGTTAGATTTCACAAGTCCTACTTTTTGCTAATGGTAATAAGATTAACTCCAAAGAAACTTATCAGATATGCATATTTTCAGGTTTAGCTTGCAAATTTGAAGTCAATAACTTTCCCTTTTTCTTTTAAAATATAACCAGTGGAATAAGAAATCAGGATCATGGTGCAAAGCATTCTGGTAAAAAAGGTACATTAATGCCTGGAAAGATGAGCAAAGAGTGATTTGTAGATCACTAAGGATGAAAAAATCGCTGATTTAACCAACCACAGAGTAGAAGATCTCCATAGTTTCGGTCCATTCTGCACCTCGGGTGTTTTCCAGCCGAGGAGTCTGTGGCCCAGGTGAGGCAGGGACTGTGTGCCACGCTCTCTGGGCTCCGTACCTAGCAAACACCCCACACTCTGCCAGTCTGCAGTTCAGAAAAAGCCGGAACTGTGAAAAAGCAGGGCTCCTGGAAACTATTCTAAGGAGCCCTGTTCTAGGGATCCTGAAAACTGTTCTAGGGAGGGTGCCAGAACCTACGTCTCAGAAAGCATCGTTTCTATGGGGCCAGATGGCACAGGCCTCTAATCCCAGTACTCAGGGAGGCTGAGGCAGGAGGATCACAAGTTTGATCCCCATCTCAGCAATTTAGCAAGAATGTTTCTCAAAAAAAGATTAGGGCTGCAGCTTAGCGCAGTAGCCCTGAGTTCAGCCGCCAGCCTGCAACAAGAGTATCCCCTCCCCACCCTGAGGCACAGTCTAAGCCGTCCTCATAATCCCTGCCTGGGCCTTGTTGCAGCAATGGTCTCCAGCCTTTGCAGAGGCCAGATTTTCGACAGCAGCAGGTGTTGCGCTTTACCCTGTGAGAAGGTTCACTCCTCCCCGGAGTCACCTGGATGACCTTGGCGTTCGGGTTTCTCAGCTCGTCCTCAAAGCACAGGGGCAGCAGGCTGCGCTTCGCCACTGAACCACATGTACTTGCCCGGTCTTTTGGGGCTGACTGATTTTCCTCTGACCGCAAGTCACTCGCCGAGGGAGGACACATCCTCCTGAAAGTGGATAGGCCAGTGCTTTATATATTTATTAATCTTTTTGAGACAGGGTCTCACTATGTAGTCCAGCTCAGCCTTTAGCTCACTTTGTAGCCCAGGCTGGTCTTGAACTCACAGTGAACCTCCTGCCTCAGCCTCCCGAGTGTGGGGATTATAGACGTGAGCCATCATGCCTCGCAAACAAGGCACTGTTTACAGGGCTGACCTCAATTTCTTGGCTCTTGTCTGCCTCTCCATGTCCCCAGAATCCACTGCCCACGCTGCCACCAATCCTGCCACATGATTGTCAACGTGAGGCCACTTTGTCCTGCCTGGGTTTGTGGGAGCAAACAGCAAAAGCAGGGGTGGAGGTAGATGTCACTCCTGTGCTTCTGCAGGCTCTGAGCCAGCATGGAGAGAATCAGGTGGGCAAAGGAGACCCCAGAGGCGCTGGTCAGCTCCTCTAACAGCTTTCACAGGAGCTTCGTGCTGAGAGTGGGTGGCCCGTTTCCATCCCAGCCCTCTCTTGGTGTGCCTCAGGCGGGATGTGGACAGTGAGCCCGCCCTCGTGGCTGGAGGTGGCCTGCAGCAAAGGTTCCTCCCGGTGGATGCACAGCCTCTGCTAAAGGGAGCAGAGACGAGGCTGTGGCCGAGCTCAGAGAACTGACTGCACTACCAATCCTGGCAGAGCACCAGGATGCCGACCCTGGGACCCTCGCTCAGCATCTCTGCTCACTGCCCACAGGTGAAGCCCCTCGCCCTGAGCTCCTCAGACACCATCTGGAAGGACACAGAGGACCAGCGGGACCTACCACACCGTTTGCCCTGAATTCACCAGACTCACAGGCGGACAGGGGCTCGTGAAAACCGGCAGACACAGTCCAGAGTTAAAGCGCTGTTTCCCTCCGCCAGGCAGTGTCACTAGTTAAATCTGTGCGCCTGCAGCAAAGATCAATCACCCTCCCTCCAGTCCTTCTTTCTGTCTGTCTGTCTGTCTGCCTTGGACTGTTCACTGGGTGGCACTGTGGGACGAGGTATAAATAACGTCCCAGAAGAATTCATTCTGATCTACAGGGAGTCCCAGGCCGAACTCACCCTGCTCGAACATCACTGAGCGGAACGCAAAATTAAAAGCCTAAAAGGAGGTTACCTTTCATTTCCAGAATCTTCCAAATGGCCAGTGGAATGCCATGATTTACTGGTTTTGTTGTCACGTTGACCTGAAATTGTAAAAGATCATCAAAGAGGGTTACAGCACGTGGAAAAGATCGAGTGTGAAATGTTTTACCCTTTAAAATAAAAGAAAATGAAATTACCCTGGCAGCTGCTCAGGAAGCCCTGTCTGAAGGCACAAGACTGAACCAGGCTTTGCATTGGGCTAAGATCAAATGCCAACAGGGTCTAAGGATTTTTCACAGGAGCAGGGTACGTGGTACAGACCTTGAAGGCCCCCTACTCCCTGTCCTGTTCAGAAGTGCAGCTGCAGCTGGTGTGTGGCTCCCAGGGCTCACAGTGACCTGCAGCCAGGGGGTGGGGCTGGTCCGAAAGACACAGTGGGGGCGTGGCCAGGGAGGGGAGTGGCCAGGGAGGGGAGGGTCCCGCCCCTCGCTGGCTCCACCCTTGTCTCCCTGCTTCCTGTGTCTTCCGCCACTTTGCAGGGTGCCCTGCCTCTGAGCAGCCCCAACCATGACTGCATGAGTGCTTGGGGGGGGCCTCTAGATACAATCCAAACACAGAGTCCTGCTTTTATTGTGATTTCCATTCAAGTAACACATTCTTGTTGGCTTAGATCAGTTTTTCCAACTTTTGTAACTCCACAAGAAATACTTTTTATGTCACAGGTCAGCGGACATCAGGTTTCCCCTTGGAGATGCAAAAGCTGTAAACGTGTAAGACGAGGAGGATTTAGCTTTATGGAATCCTAACTGACTGTCTTGGTGTCAGCCCAGCTCCACTGCCATGTCTGCGTTTTCTTCAGCTACTCCTAAGGATGCCTGGGCTGCCTCCTAGAACACTGTATTCCACTTCACTTTTTATTTTTATTTTGTCTTTTTGAGACAGGGTCTCGCTATGCAGTTCAGACTGGCCTTGAACTCACAGTGATCCTCCTGCCTCAGCCTCCTGCATGCTGGGATTATAGGTGTGTGCTACCATGTCGTTTTCATTTTTTAAAATGCTAATGTGAGGCCCTGAGTTTGATTCCTGATACCAAAAAAAAAAAAAAAAAAAAAAAAAAGATTATAAATTCTAGTCATGAGCTGCTAAATTGGTTTCACAAAACATACTGAGGATAGCTCACATCCTGGAAGGTTTATGATTAGGTCACTCAAGATCTGCTCCTTTGAGCTGAGAAGGACCCAGTCTCCTCCCCAGGGAACGGCTGTCTGGGGCATGAGCCCCGAGGCTGCTTGTGAGCCCCAGGGAAGGTGGCAGTGCTCCCACCTTCCGCCTCCTCCCCACAGTGTTCCTTTCAGACGCTGTGCTCCAGAGTGGCCCCCATGGCATCGCCCTCTTTATAAAATTTCCTCGGTCTGTTTACCAAAGCATTTTATGTAACTTACTTTAAAACACACAAGTCCCACTTTGTGTTTTTCCTTTTGAGAAAGGAGCCCCGGTACAGTGAAGAACGACATAAGTGAGTCTCTGCGCCCCTTTCCTTTCTGCTTGCCATGGTTTATTTCATGGTCCTTCCAGGGAGCGCTTGCACCCCGAAGCCTGTGGGTCCTGCTCTAAGCCAAATCTCGTTAGCACTTAGTGTTTCCACTGAGGACCCTAAAGTCTGCTACACAGCTGAGGCGCAGCCACCTGGTAGTTCTGGGAGCTGTGCCTCCCCCTTATTTGTGGTCCCTGGGGTTCTTTCACACAATCAGGCCCCTCAGTGTGCTTCAGAGAGCTCCAGCGTGGCTGGGAGTTCTGCAGTGAAGACAGCAAGACACAGGAAAGCATCTGCCTCAGACCTAACCCGCCTTCACTCCCGTCCGGAGGAAAAACCACGTAAACATCTATGGCCACCTAAAGAACCTGGGACTGATTTCGGCCAGGAGACATAAGGCGAAGCCTGCCGAAGCGACCGCTCTCTGTTATTACACAGCTGACAGAGCTGTTGCTCCTCAGCCGATGCTGACACCCACAGCTGTCTGAAATGGTGGGGACCATGGCGTGCAGCGGGTCTCGGGGAAGCTGTGAAGGCAGTGGGAAGAGCCGCAAGAAGGGACATTGATGAGGTCATTAAGACTGCACCAACCAAGCCCAGGACTGCCTGACCCACAGACTTCTTGTTATCTGAAGTAACAAATATCTTAGTTTGAGGTTCCTGTCGTCAGACTTTGAGAGCACAGAGAACAGAATAAATCAGCTCTCATAGTACTTGGAACAGCCTGGTAGAGGGTCACGGTGGTGTGGAAGGTTAAACAGACAGAATGAAGGGCTCGAAAGGTCACACACGACACACCAAGGGATCTGTGCATCCCGGCTGCGGGGCAGAATCTTCAGCTGCTGCTAGGCAGGGACACCGGAAGGTGCTCTGATCAAATCGCAACCATTTCCTTGGGGAAAGTTTCTTAACTCCAAATTCTGATGCAGGTCACTTTAATAAATTATTTTGATCTAAATCTGCAATTGTATACCTATAAATGTAGTAGAATCTTTTTCCTTTTCATAAGCATGGGATTGATTGCTGAGTGCAGGAGAAAAGAGGAAAGAACGCAGTGATCTCTGGAGTCCTTGTCTGTGCTGAGAATGTTTGGCCTGAGCGGCAGAGAAACAGAAAACAGTCTCAGAAAATATTCATTTCTATGTGAATCTGGACAACTACTTCGCAATTGACTATTTATCTTTGGAGTATTTATCACAGCTATCGGCTTTCTGGTTCTTTAAATACTTTGAAATATAACATATTAATCCTCAGAAAACTTTCTCTGAGATGGATATTCTCATTACTTTACAAAAAAGAAAACAGAGAAGATGAAAGATTTGGCTAGGTTCATACTGTCCACTTTTATCTCCTTCCCCTCTAAAACTTGACCTTTGTACTCATGTACAATTTATTTCCCCAAATATAGGTAGAAATATCAAGTTTTAATACTGAGAAAAAAGTCCTTTGTTATAACAGAGATTTTAGTCTACAGTATGTAGGGCAGAATAGTTCTCGGTAACAGCAGATTACCTCGTAAAAATAATATTGCTTTCCTAGGTAATGCTCTCAAATGAAGTTCATACCTGTTTATTAAAATAGATATATCCAGAATTTCAAAATGTACATATGCATGTGTAAAAATAAATTGAATAATTTGTGAATCTCATCAACAAACCAAATTCAGGACCTTCCCTTTTTTTCCATTTTTTATATATTTTTTGTATTAGATATAGACTGTGTTTCATTTAATAATATGAAACAAAAATCTAGGCCAGATTATTAGATATGATTAGTATCCATAAAGCAGTAGTAAATGATATAGTATAGTAATATCACTAGCAATAAAACTTGTAAATGAGGGACAGGTTAAAAAGAAAGCACAGTTAGAATAGACAGAAGAGATTTCATAGAGGAGGAGAACTTAGCGCTAAGATCTGAAGATGCCAAAAGGCCAGGAAAGATCGAAAACATAGCTTCAAGGTACATACAGTGGTTGGGAAAACAGCATGCCAAGAAGCATTTATTCTTGACTGATTACCCTTGATTAAATTTAGAGGTAAATTTGAGGTAAATTTGATTAAAGGTAAATTTGAGGAGGTTAAAAAAGAAAGCAGTGACAGGATAAAATATGAATGTCTTTAAAGACAAACAGAACAACTTTGTCATAAAGAAAAACTACCAGCCAGGTGTGGTGGCACACCTCTGTAATCCCAGCACACAGAAAGCTGAGGCAGGAGGATTGTTGCACATTCAAGACCAGCCTGGGCTACAAAGTGAGCTCAAGGCAGCCTGAACTGCACAGCAAGACTCTGTCTGAAAAAAAAAAAAAAAAAAAGAAAGAAAGAAAGAAAGAAAAGAAAAAGAGAGAAAGAAAAGAAAAATTACCAACATTTTTTGAGAAGTGGAAAATTTGAGCGTACCAATAACTCTTAAAAGAAATCCAAAGCGTCAAATAACTATCTTTACAAAGTAGTTTTAAAAAAATAACCAGGCCACCTATGATGAGCAAAACTTAAGGGAGCCTGTCGCAGTTAGACTCACCTTAAAAGACAAGTTTAAGGGAATCTTAAAAGCTTCAGGTACGTTAACAGGTGATAACTAACACCAGAGACACACAAAAGTATAATTCACAGATGTGACAGTTCCATAAATGTGATCAAACCTCATGGCAGAACAGCACGAACTTACAAAGACAAACAACAAGAGGATCACAGGATTACATAAAACAAAATCATTTTACTGGTAAAACCCCCCAGACTGAAAGTGAAAGATGGAAAATGATATTCCATGCAAACAGAAGCCAAAAGCCATCTGCAGTAGCTACAATGTTATATCAGATAAACTAGATGCCAAATCAAGACCTGGAGAAAGAGACAGAGTATTTTTTTTTTTATTTAAGAGGAAAAAGAGAAAAACACAAAACAAAACAAAGCAGTGTAAGGTTACACATAATACAGAACTACAAAAAAAAAAAAACATAACAGTAAGAAATCACCTGTTAATAGATTACATATTATCATCTTGGAAATAGTTGCTCGAATCACAGTATCAAAGAATACAAAGTAGACATTCAAACAGGGAGACTGCAAACAGCTGTGTTCAATGATCCAAAAACATTAATATAGTCAGCTATTTAACATCCCTAAACACACTTGCTGTTATATCCGTTAGAGCTCTTTTTTTTTCCCCTCCCTCTCTTTTTTACAACAAAATTTACACATTTTGGATTTTATTACTCCTTAGTTCTTATTACTTTTTTGCGGGGGGAGAGAATCTTATGTTTATTTTAATTAAGGGAAAAATTTAAAAAATTAGGATATATAGTAGTAACTCTTTTTGATCTCCTATTAACTTGTTTTGAAGTCCTGTAATACTCCCAAGATCTTGTTTTGACTGATTAGACTCTGTTCCATTCTGTGCGATAGTAGCAAGTCTGAGGGTATAGGCAACTAATTTGAAGGCAATAAGATTCACAAAGATGCCCATTCTGGTTTGACTATTGTCTCCTTTGGAAGTCCTGTAATGTTCACAATGCCTAAGTTTTATTGGTCTTGTTCTCCACTGTTTTGTCCAACTTTATAATATCTAATGAGATAGACAATTCCTTTTAAGGAAACAAGAGACAATGTTGATAACCATTGTTAATAACCTTGTACTCTGTTCTGCATCATGTGCTATGTCTATCCTTGGTTTTGACTTACAGCCTTGTTTTGCCATATTTGACAGAGTATTTTTTAAAGAAAAAAATTCAAGACGATACAACAATTACAACTATATACGGACCCAAAACCACAATATCCAAAGTTTGAAGCAAGTGTGAGGTCTAAAGGGAAAGATGGCTGACACAATGTAGTTTCAAACTTCGATGTTCCACGTTCAGTATCAGACAAACTCGGCAGAAAACCAACAAACACCAGGGATAAAACACACCCAGACCAAATGGATCCAACAGACATCTAAAGACTGCTTCATCCAGTACCTGCAGGGGAGACCTCGTTCTCATCACCAGGTGGGGCACTGTCCTTCTGTCCTTCCATCATGTCAGGCCACACAGGGAGTCGTGTGTGTGTGTGTGTGTGTGTGTGTGTGTGTGTGTGCGTGTTATCTGACAAAAATAACATAAAACTGAAAACCAATAGCAAGAGAACTTTGGAACTGTACAAATATATGGAAATTAAACAGTGTGTTCCTGGATGACAATGGGTCAGTGAAAGAATTAAAAGAGAAATTAAAACATTTCCTGAAACAAATGAAGACAAATACAGGACATCAAAACCTATGAGAGGCAACGCAGTAATAAGACAGAAGTTTAATCCAAAGAATTCTACATCAAAAAAGTAGAAAATTTGCAAATAAATAACCTAATAATATATCTCAAGGGATGGACCAGAAGAAAAGCAAGAATAACCTAAGTACTAAGTTGGCAGCAGGAAAAACATAGTAAAGATTTGAACAAAAATAAAGACTAAAAAGGACAAAGCCTCAACAAAACAAGCTGATTTTTCGAAAAGACAAATCAACAATCTTTATTGTTGGATATAGGAAAAAAAGACTCAAATCAAAGGTGAAACAGGAACCATCACAAACAATGACACAGAAATGCAGAGGATCGTGAGGACTACAATAGGCAATTATCCACCCATAAGTTAGAAAGCCTTAAGAAATGAGTAAATTCCTGGATGCGTACACTCTACCATCACTGAAACCTAAAGGCATCTAAACAGATCAATACTCAGTACTGAGGATGAAGCAGTAAGACAGGGTCTCCCTCCAAAGCAAGATGCAGAACCTCAGGGCTTCACCGCTGAATTCTCCCAAACACTTGAAGAACGACTCCAATTCTTTGCAAATTATTCCAACCATTAAAATAAGAGGAACTTTCACACTGATTCCATGAGGCCGGCAGTATCTCAATAGCAAAACCAGACAAACACCCAACCAAAAAGGAAAGCCATGGGCCAATAAATATAGAAATAAACACCCTTAAGATATTAATAAACTGAATCTGACAGCCTGCAAGAAGGGTTACATACTGTGATCCAGTGGTGTGATCACAGTGCAACGTGAATTGACTCAGCATTTGACAGAATGAAGGACAATGTGACTGCCCGATAGGCACAGAGAAAGTGTCTGAGAAAATGCAGCATTTGTTCATGACAAAAATTCCCAGCTAATTAGTACAGAGAGAAGCCACAGTGAAGGCTGCGGATGACAACCACAGTTAGGGCAAGACTATGTGAGGGAAATTTGGAAGATTTTGGGAGTAATAAAACCCAAAATGTGTAATTGTCACTGTACAAAAGAGAGGAAAAGAAAGTGCTCTAAAGAATATAACTGCATATATATTTAAGTGTATAAGATAGATAACCATATTACTAAGTTTTGTTGGATCATTGAACAAAAGTGTTCCCAGTCTCACTGTTTGAAAGTCCACTTTATATGCTTTAATTTTGTAACTTGAACAACTATTTCTAAGATAACAATATATAATCTATTAACTAGTGATTTCGTACTGTTTATGTTTTCTGAAATTCTGTATAACTTGTACCCTTTTTCTATTTTTTTCTTTTTCTCCTTAAATTAAAAAAAAAAAAATATATATATATATATATATATAAAGAGAGAAATTTTGAAGATTTTCTGGTAGGATTTGAAATAAGACCAAGATGCCTATTTTTACTTCTCTTAACATGGTGCTAGAGAGTCTCAGCCAGAGCTGTCAGATGGTAATAAAAAAAGGGAATCCAAACTAAAAAGGGTGACGTCATTCCTGTGTACACACAATGGTCTTGTTACAGGAAAATCTAAGGATTTCACCAAAACGCTTTTAGAACTGCTAAGTTCAGTAAAGTGGTAGGGTACAGAAGTGCCACAGAACTGGGTGTGGTGGGGCTCCCGGTCATCCTAGCACTCAGCAGGCTGAGGCAGGAGGGTCGCTGTGAGTTGGAGGCCAGCCTGGGCTCCTCAGGGAGCCCCCAAAAAGCAGCACAGGAATGTTAATAGCATTTTATGAGCCAATAATGAACTAACTGAAAGTGAAATCAAGAAAACAATCCCATATACAATTACAACATCAACAACATCAACAAAAAACCCCTAGGAATAAAATGTAAAGAAATGAAAGAAAATAAAGAATACAGAGAGAGAGAGAGAGAGAGAGAGAGAGAGAGACAGAGAGACAGAGAGACAGAGAGAGAGAGTGTGCGTGAATAAAGGCATCCTGTGTTCACGGATTAGAAGAATTACCATTGTTAAAATGTCCACACCACCTCCCAAAAATCACAAAACACCCTGAGCAGGCAACGCAACCTTAAGCAAAAAAGAGCAAAGCTGGGGGCATCGCAAGATGTGACTTCAAAACATATTCAAAAGCTACTGTACTCAACTCAGTATGGTCCTGGAAAAAACAGACACCAGCCAGTAGAGCGGAAGTGAGAACCCAGAAATAAACCTACACATTTACAGCCAAATGATTCTCAGTAAACATACGAGGCGTGCACACTGGGAAAAGGACCGTGTCTACGATAAACAGTGCTGAGACTGGGTGCCATGTGCAGAATGAAGCGAGACCTCGATCTTTCACGATACACAAAAGTCAGTTCAAAGTAAGTCAGTGACCGAGATGCCACACCTGAAACTATGGAATTATTAGAAGGAAACTGGGAGCCACTGCAGCATTTTGGTATGGACAGAGAATTTTTGGCAAACACAGGCACAGTATAGGTAACAAATGCAAAAATAGGCAAGTGTGCATAAAAATGAAAAAATTTCTGTAGGGAATAAAACAACAGGATGAAAAGGGGAGCTCCAGACTGGGTGGGAATGGTTGGCACATTTGTTACCCAACAAGGGATTAGTGTAGTTCTATGGATGAGCTAAACACCTCAAAACAAAACCACCTAAGCTAGTTTTTAAGAAATAGGTGCATTAGTAACGTTCCTCCTCCTGGGAAAAAAATACCAGACACCCACACTGTAAAGGAAGGAGGGTTTACTTGGTTCAGTTTCCAAGAGTTCAGTCCATGGTTCACTGCTCCAAGGCAGAAACTGCACGGTAGAAGGGAGCTGCTCAACACACAGCAGCCAGGAAGCACAGCGCAAAGCGGGAGCCAGGGACAGGGTGGCACCTTCTGGGTGACATCCCGTGACCACCTGCAGCCAGGGCCACCATCTAGCAGCACGGTCCACTCAGAGCACATCCATAGTTGATCCACTGACAAATATGGTATCACGCCTCCCCATGAATCAGTCACTTTCCAAATGCATGAGACTTTTGGGGATCATATTAAATCTAGAACAGAACAGTGCGCAGGTAACCTGCAGAGGTGCTTCTCAGAAGAAGACATGCAGATGACCGACAGGCACAGGGAAAGGTGTTCAACACGGCTAAGCACAAGGGAGTCAGCACCATGGTGACAGGCTGGCTCATTCGGGCTAGGATGACCATCGCCGGACAGACCACCACCACTGGTAATAGTGGCCTTTGTATGCTGAAGGGGTGAAGCAATCTCCCACTCACCCACGTCAGCAAGACGTGGGCTGAGGGATCTGTGCGTTTAAAAACCCAAAGTGTGCAGACATCGTGCAGTGTCATTCAGGCATGAAATGAAGGGAAGTCTCGTCACTGGTGTCAGGGTGGACATTACAGGTGACAAACACCAGGTATCCCCACTCATGGGGAAGCTGGAAAAGTCATCACAGAGCCAGAGATTTAAAGAGCGGTTACCAGAGGCCGGGCAGGGCCAGGGGAGGGGACCAGGAGAGGTGATTACAGGCATAAAAGCACACGGAGGGCTGGGGTGTCGCTCGGTGAAGGCGTTTACCCGCATGTGTGAAGCCCTGCGT
The DNA here is from genome assembly GCF_034190915.1 of Cavia porcellus. Classification (NCBI taxonomy): domain Eukaryota; kingdom Metazoa; phylum Chordata; class Mammalia; order Rodentia; family Caviidae; genus Cavia; species Cavia porcellus. The sequence goes on along the minus strand of NW_026947484.1, from coordinate 161,865,267 downwards.
TCAATCCCCAGCACTGAAAACTAACAAAACAAAAACCCCTGGATGGGAGGACTGAACTCCGGTGTTTACAGCACAGCAGACGATTATCCGGAGACCATCCTTCACTGCACCTTCCGAAAGAGCCAGTGCAGAAGACCTTGAACTTCCCAGCACAAAACAGTAATAGAGGGAGACTCACTAATTACACTGATCGGATCCTCATACCCTGTATTGGGTACCAAGCATCACCCTGTGACCCTAAGTGTACTCCATTAGTGAATGCAAATTCAAATTCTTAAATGAATAACGTCTGTGCAACCAAAAATTCCTATGCAATATAATATTGACTAACTTAAAAAAATTTTTTTTAAAGTTTTTAAGTTCTTTTTCTGAGTTGGGATAGTCTTCACACCAAGATCTGAAAAGGTAATATAAAGAATCTACAAGCTAACCTGACTACGGCTCCAGGATTTTGTACAAATTCCAAATAAAAATACTGATCAACACTATATTTGTTAACAATTCCCAAAGACCAAATAAAGTTATGAGAACTTAGAGGGTTGTAATAGGCTATAATTCACCACATAGTAGGCTAAAAATGGAGAAAGATCAATCATTCTAATAGTTATATGCAATAGGGGGCTGAGGATTTAGCTCAGCAGCATAAGCGCCTGCCTTGCAGTCAGGCAATCATGAGTTCAATCCCTGGTACCGATAAAAAAGAAAAAGACAAAAAAAAAAAAAAAAAAAAGAAAGAAAGAAAGAAAAAGAAAAAAGAAAAAGAAAAAAAATAGTTATATGCAATAAACACGTTTGACAAGTTCAACAACTATTATTCACAAAACTACACAAATACTTTCCTCATTTGATCCCCGGTACCGATAAAAAGGAAAAAGACCAAAAAAAAACAAAAAACAAAAAACAAAAAACAAAAAACAAAAAACTTTCCTCATATAATACAGAAAATAGTAACATAATTTTTAAAAAAAATTTTTGCTGAGTTAAATCCCAGGTAATATTAATGTAATTAAAAAATGAAACTATGCTTATGTAAAAGCAGGAGCCAGCATCCCAGTTAGTGACAATCCAGGAGTCTGTGACAGATGACACCACCGCCACTGTTATTCACCTATTTCTAGGGAAGCAGCAAATAGTGTACTAGGGAAAGCTAAAGGAATTATTGGTTTATAAAAATTAGGGAATTTTGATTCACTAAGCCTAATATCAGATCTACCCCACCTCAGGGCGATACCATATGTGCTGGAAAAAACACACACAATATCAGTCAGTCAATCAATTGAAAGCCCGGGAGCTGAACCAATGCAGGTGCCAAAATCACTGACACTCAGGAGCACTGGTTCACCACCGCTCCACGACTGGGGAAGCCACGTTGTTTCTGCCCAGTCAACCCAGAGGACAGATTCTGAGGGGACCTGAACCACTGCAAAGTCAGGGATGGGGAGCAAAGAAGAGAGCCAGAGAGAAACTCCCGAGTCCAGCGGCCACAGGCATCATTAGGGAGCTGAAACGGAGCAACCCAGCCACACGGGGCTGCTGCCCCACAGTTCCGTGGCTTTGTTTTGTCTTTTTGACTTTTTGAGACAGGGTCTCAGTGCAAATCCGGCTGGCCTTGAACTGGCAGTGATCCTCCTGCCTCTACCTCCAGAGTGCTGGGATTCTCCTGGCTCAGCCTTCAGTGTGCTGGGATGACAGGCGTGCACCACTACGCCTGGCTAAGAGCTATGTTGTTTTTTGAGTCCAAACTGACTGTTGAAAACAATCAGTATTCTTTGTGAGATTGCGACAGAGTTCATAGTTCCCACAGATAATAATCATGGTGTCCAGGATGAATCTAACTGGACTCAGAAAGAACCAGGAAAAGCAAACCCAGTCTCCATCAGGAGGACAAGCAAAGGAGACAGGTGCCGCCCAGCTGGGACTGTCCCCAGAGCTCCAGGGAGCCCCTGGGCCTGGGCTGTGCCCCTGAGGGGTGCAGGTCATCCACGCCCCTGGAACGCCACCTGGCGGCTGTCTCGTCGCAGGCTGTAGGCACATGGCCAGCTTGGGCTTCCCTGTGAGGCCCCAGCGCCCGGCCTGAAGCCTGACGGCCCCTCAGCACTGTCACCTCGGTCGGTGACCTCAGACTGTGGATTCTGAAGGGACGTCACACACCACGGCAACAAGCGATGAGCAAAAGCAGTGACCTCAGAGATACGTGCAATGAAGGATCAAGGGACTCAGGGACCAGAGGAAGCACGTGGTTTAAGAAGCAGAAGCTTCCCAAAGCTTACGTGGCATCAGGAAATTCTGAGGGCAAAAGGGACAGGATTTTATAGGGAAAAAGCAATCCTAAGAATAAGAAAGAAACACTGGAAATGTACAGTATGATTCCCAAATGATGGTGCTGTGGAAGACATATGGAAGCCAGGAAAGGTCCCGTCCTAAGAGGATGAGAGGGGGAGACAGAGAGACAGAGGGAGAGACAGAGAGAGAGACCGAGAGAGGAGGAGAGAGAGACACACAGGGACAGAGGGAGAGAGAGACAGAGAGACAGAGGGAGAGACAGAGAGAGAGGGAGACAGACAGAGACAGAGAGATAGAGACAGACAGAGGGAGAGAGACAGAGAGAGGAGGAGAGAGAGACAGACAGAGGGACAGAGGGAGAGAGAGACAGAGAGACAGAGGGAGAGACAGAGAGATAGAGACAGACAGAGGGAGAGAGACAGAGAGAGGAGGAGAGAGAGACAGAGGGACAGAGGGAGAGAGACAAGAGAGACAGAGACAGACAGAGAGACAGGGAGAGAGAGACAGAGAGACAGAGGGAGAGACAGAGAGAGAGGGAGACAGACAGAGACAGACAGAGAGACAGAGAGACAGAGAGATAGAGACAGAGACAGAGGGAGAGAGACAGAGAGATAGAGAGACAGGGAGAGAGAGACAGAGAGACACAGAGAGACAGAAGGAGAGACAGAGAGAGAAGAGACACAGAGACAGACAGAGAGACAGAGAAATAGAGAGAGACAGACAGAGGGAGAGACAGAAAGAGAGACAGAGAGATAGAGAGATAGAGAGAGACAAAGAGAGAGAGATAGAGAGAGGGAGAGACAGAGAAGGAGAGAGAGACAGAGGGAGAGAGACAGAGAGAGGGAGAGAGAGATGGAGAGAGACAGACAGATAGAGAGAGAGAGGGAGACAGAGACAGAGACATAGAGAGGGAGAGAGAGAGACAAAGAGACGGAGACTGAGAGGGAGGATGCAGAGAATCAGTTTAGAAGCCTAATACATGAGCCATCATAGAAAAAATTGGAGAGGAAGTGGACCAATAAATGGTCATCAAACCTTCTGGGGGGCAACACCTGGCTTTCCAGTCTGTGGAGCCCGCACAGAGTACAGTGAAGTCAAGCTCCCACTCCCAGGTCCACCCGCAGGACAGCTCAGAGCAGTGCAGGTGACAAAGTCAACCTGCAAAGGCTGAGGACATCTCATGGCATCCTTCAGTCCCAGAGGACGGAGAAGGACACCTGCAAGGGTCCCAGAAAACACCATTTTGGAAACCTCATTCTCCTTAACCACAGCAGCAGCCAAGCGCCTGGGAAACACAGGCTCCCTGCCATCCGCACGGCGCTGCCTGGGGTGAGGTTGGAAATGCCCCCCAAAGCCTGGTGTACCAGAGGGGGACTTTGAGGATGCCGTGCTCCCTCCCGGTGGCAAGCACAGCTGCAGGGAGCTAAGTGTGCTGCTGGGAGATGGGGTCTGGGTGGAGGCCTCTCCCTTGCCACTGTCCTCCAGGCCCTGCCTCGGTGCTGTGGCCCACAGATGACACTGTGAGCCGAAATAAACCGCTCTCCGTGAAGTCCTGGGTGTCGGGTGTGCTGTCCCAGGACAGGAACCTGATTGAGAGACACCCTTTCTAGGAAAATTGCTTGAAATTTCAAAATCGAGAAGCATGCAAGATGTGGGGTCCTAGAACCTGGGACAGAGTGCCAGGGGCGGAGTGACCCAGGTGACCACGGTCGGGCAGGCGGGGAGCAAGGCTGGGTCAAGTCCGGGCCTAAGGCCAGTTCTTCCAGCTCCACAGGAGAGTGAGGGAGAAACGCATCCTGCTCACAAGCAGTGTGCAAGTTGCACACTTCTTTCAGGGAAGCAGCATTTAAGGTTAGGGGCACGGATCAGACCACCAGGCTCTTTTGCGTTCTTTCCTGTTTTATTGATCTCAGGCATGTTGTCTGTGTTCTCTTGTTGCTTTTTTCCCATGTCATATAATTACAACAATACTTATTCATTTGGGGTGGGTTTTTTTTTTTTTTTTTTGATCATTTTGACACAAGGTCTCACTGCAGTTCAGGCTACCCGTGAGCTCACTTTGTAGCCCAGACTCATAGTCTCGAGCTCATAGCGATCCTCCTGCCTCAGCCTCCTGAGTGCTGAGATTACAGGCGTACACCACCAGGCCTGGCTTTCATTTGGTCATTGAGAGTCCACTGTTTAAACAGTAACTGACCCCCAATAGCACCACGTAGCTGCTTCCTATTAGGGTCATGATGCTCTACGAGAAAAACTAACAAGAAATTCTAGAAGAGATACCCTGAAAGTGTACAAGACAGGCATGGTCTACGTACAGCGGAAACCAAAACATGGCATGACTTTTGTTAACCGATGGAGAATGAGCAAAGAGAACCTATTATTTTTACATTGTGCCCATTAAGAAGAAAGGGAACCCTAAAGCATTCCTTCTTTCCACTCTGAATGATCAGTTATAAATGCTGAGTAGCCCTTTGAATTTCAGAATTAATGTGCAAACAATGCACGTGTTCCGTAGAGGTGTGGAGATTCCTGAGAGTCCCCTCTCTGTACAATTGCTTATGAAAGACGAGAGAAAACGAGGTGTGTCGTCTGAAGCCGCAAAGCTAAAAACAGAAGCAGCGAAAAAGGTAACGGTAAAATGCCTGAGGGAAACCGAAAACAGGAAAACACAACACGGTGAAAGCCGCCACCTCCAACTCTTTTCCTCCACTATTCAGTAGCTAAAGTTTAAAGCTGACAAGTTTTTAAAAGTCAGTAGAGACTGATTCTTTACAGAGAAGGAGACAATTATAAAGGGAAACAAAGCCGGTGACATTAAAAGGCCGATGGGAAGGACCAGCGGATGGAGGGGCTGTGGGTTCTCAGCAGCCTTTCAGAACCTCTGACCTGCAAGCAGCACAAGGTCTGAAGTTGCTTACCAAAGCATCACATGTTTACTTAAGGTGATAGCAAATTTATCGTGATCAGCAAACTGTTTTATCTTTCCTGGGAAATTTTTATACAACGTGAATCTTAGGCATGTAAATGATAAAATTTATGCTCTGGAGAATGACTCCTATTAGTATTTTATAAGCATATAAAAAGCAAGACTATGCAATCCAAATAGAACCGTAACTAATTCCAGCTACAAAATATGTATATTTTCATAGTTCTCCATATTAGCAGTGGAGTTGGTAATAAATAGGTTAATACCCAGAAGATTCTACGTGTCTCTGCCTCCCTGATCCTCTGGGTCACTTTGTCTCTCTAGTTCCCTAGATGTAGCCCGCCTAATCAGGCCCCAGGGTGTGCCCAGTGGCCAACCCTGCCATGCTCAAAAATGGTCTTAGCTACACTTTAACATATGTGCACATTTTTGTATTATAAATCTAAATAAACAAATAAATATTTAAATTTTATCTTTTTTTTTCAGTCTTTTTGAGACAAGGTCTCACTCTGCAGTTCAGCCTGGCTGTGAAACTTACTTTGTAGCCCAGACTGGTCTTGAACTCATAGAGATCCTCCTGTCTCAGCCTCCCAGTGCTGGGATTACAGACCTATGTCACCACGCCCAGCTTTTAGATTTATATCTTAAGAAAAATGTATATGATCTTCTCTGTTCTCCCCATAAAGTTTTACATGCTATTAGAGATCAAATCACTTGACACAATTATGTTTTTGATTCTAAAATTCATTTCAATGTGGGATTCATTGACACATACATAAAGCTATCAGGATTGCTAGGAATTTTTAGTAAGTAATTATAAGCACACAGATTACACTTACCTCACTTGTGTCCTTAAGATAAAGAAAGGGTCTCCTAGATCTTGATTTTAGATTTTCTTCTACTTCTGGTGCTAAAGAAATCCAAACAAAGTGGTGTTTTAATAGTCATAAATGATTTCTAATTAAATCCACCAAGTCATTGTTCTCTAACTGTAGTAAACTTTTGGGAACAGTTTAATAATCTTATTTGCTTATATATGCAGTGCAATGTGCTTGCAGTTTTGAAGCTAAATTTACTGTAAAAAGATTTCCTTTGAGAATAAACTTTTGGTAACATAATATTTAAAGTACTTAGTATTATATAATAAAGCTTTCCATTTTTGGAAAAATGGAATTAAATGGAATCATTCTTGCTATTAAAAGAATCTTTTGAGCTAGGGATGCAGCTCAGTGGCACAGCACCTGCCTGGCAACACAAGGTCCTGAGTTCAATTCCTGATGCTAAAAATAAATAAATAAACAATCTTTTGGTGAATACCTTTGAGAAAAGTATTTTCTCCACCTGCATTTTCCCAGCTCCAATTATGAATCTGATTAGCCCAGTGGACATTTCATGCCTTCTTTTATAGTATAGACAGGATAGGAGTCAAGACTTCGGTGTGGCTGACTTGGCTCTAACTCATGCCCATTTGGCGAGTTACGCAGCCTTAAGAAGGTACTTTAGCTCCCTGAGGCTTATTTTCTTCATCTGTCAACTGGAAATAGTGTTAATCATCTTCCCAAAGTATCTCGAGGGTAAAATGAAACGGTAGATGTAACACACACTGTGGGATCTGGTATTCACTCAAATTACAGTCGCTGATTGATCCACTACTCCGTGCCTGGCGCGGCTGCCAGACCCTGGGATTGTGATTCCTGCCCAATGAGGTGCCTGCCTTAGAAGGGGAGGGGGACAGGCTACACCCAGTGGAGCGTGCAGAGGAGGAGGTGCTGAGACTGAGCCCCACAGCCCTGCTGAGCAGAAGGGTGCGGGGTGCAGTGCAAGCACAGAGCACAGGCCAGGGCGCAGGGCTGAGGCTGCCAGACCCCTAGGGGCCTCCAGCAGGAGAGGAGCTACCAACCATCAAGGTCTCGCCATGATTTTAGAACAGAGAGTGGGTGCACAGCAGGTCCACTGCCATGTGGGAGGCAGCAGCCATCGGCCCCAGTCTCCCTGCTGAACGCGACTGAAAAATCTGGATGAAATATTTTTTTCAAGCAAAAAAAGTGGCAAAAAGCTAAAAGAGGGCCGGGAATATAGCCTAGCAGCACATACACCTGCCTGGTACACACAAGGTCCTGTGTTAGATTCCGAGTACAAAAAAAAAAAAAAAAAAGCCAAACACCTGGGTATGATGATGACACACACCTGTCATCCCTGCACTGGAGAGAGGCTGAGGCAGGAGGATCTCTGCAAGTTGGAGGCCAGCCTGGGCCATATAGTGAGTTCAAGACCTTCCTGCACTACAAAGCTAGATAGTGTTCAAAAGAGTTAAAAGAACATCAGACGCCTCTGTACCCTAATTCGAGGAGAGGGTAAGAGCTGAAATTCGTAGGCCCAAGCCTGCAAAGCCCCTTCCGTGCAGAAGAATTTCACGCATTTGAAATAAGCAAACTCACCCTGATTGTAGAAGCCTCAGGAGTGGAGACGCACAAAAGTCCAAAGTTGCCCAAAGCTCCCCGAAGGCCCACGGGTGGGTTATTTAATATTCTCTTCCCCTCCAGCCTCCAGGAAAAAAACCCCACATGCAATCACCATACTGGAACCCTGAAGAGTTACAGCCTTAATGTAGGAAAAACCAGGATCAGCGTGCTCTGAGCTGGTGCTGCTGTGCCCTGAGTGTTCCAGGGACAGTGATAGCGGGAAAGTGGGGTAAGATATGTTCTGACAAGTATCACCCCCTCCTGTGACCTGGCAGAAATAGTAAAAATCTCCAGAGTTAAGGTCCTATCGACCAAGTCCTTGAACTGGTCCTGTGTACAACTTCCCAAATTGTATCTGGCACACACACAATGGTAACAAGGCACGTATAAAACATAGGTTAGAGAAGTGGTAGCCCACGTCTCTAATCCCAACACTGCACTCTGGAGGCTGAGGCAGGAGGGTCCCTGCGAGTTCGAGGCCAGCCTGGGTTACATAATGAGTGCAAGGCCAGCCCGGACTACATAGCGAGACCCTGTCTCAGAAAGACCAAAAGAGAAATGAAGAAGTGAAACACCAGAAATAACAGGAAGTCCAGAGCCACAAGGGTTCTATTGTTAGGCACAGAGCACCACTACGTAGGGCGGCTGCGTTTTCAAAAGGAAGAGAGGGTACACAATGTCTCAAAGGAATTTTAACATAAAAGGGAAAAGGCAGACTTGAAAGGGGCGCATTCCTAAGCCTTTCTTCTGATGTATTTTTAACTTGTGTGTGTTTTTCACTTGAATAGATTCGGTGCACTAAAAGAGAAAGACAGAAATATAGAAAATAGACCAGAGGAATTAGGAATTGGTCAGAAATAGATAAAAAGAGAGCAAAGCAGGGGTGGATGGGGGACCCAGAGCCCCACTGAGCTCCGAGGTCTGTCTCCCCACTCCCGGGAGGGGGTAAGATCCCTACAGAGATGAATTTTGGATAAACATGGCCAACCGGGCTCCAGAACCCATGAACCATCCCTGAGAGGTACAGTTTTACAAATGAGCCTTACGGTTTGGCATGATTTTCAATGGATCTCAAGCAAAATAAATACAAATCAGTTGTATCCTATGCATATCATAGGCAAGATTCGTAAGATGAGAAAAAAGAAAAGCTTACAGGGATTGCATTTAAAAAGTGGCTATGTGATGATAACGGAAGGCAGTGGGCAGCGGGAAATAACTTCCACTTGGGTACTTTTTTTTGATCATTTTGAGACAGGGTCTTGCTGTGCAGTTCAGGCTGGCCTTGAGCTCACTTTGTAGCCCAGGCTGGTCTCCAACTTGCAATGAGCCTCCTGCCTCAGCCTCCAGAGTGCTGGGATCACAGCTGTGTGCCACCACGCCCTCTTACCCAGGTACATTTTAGTGAATAGAATATTCTTCCAGAATTAAAGTAAAATAAAGACTTTTTGGGCAAATAAAAATTCAGAGTGCTCAAACTGAAAGAGTAACAAGACCCGAAATGTATAATAGACATTGTGGTAAAGGGAAAGAAAGTGCTAGAAAGGAAAGAACTGGGATGGGGAAAGGACAGAAGGAAGAGGAGGAAAGATTATGTGTATATAGGTGTACATACGTGTGTGCGTGTGTGTGTGTGTGTGTGTGTGTGTGTGTGTGTAATGGTTTATGTCTGTGCCCCAGGCCTCATGAGTTTGCACTGTGTATTGTGATTGGTTCATTGTCTAGTGCTTGGATTGATGGTGTCAGTGCTCCACCCACAAAGGGGTGGAGCCAGGATGTGATGTAATGGCGGGAAGAAGGTGTGTCTTGCTCTTTGCTGGTTCCTGTTTGCTGTTGGCGGCTGCCATGAACTGTGGCCCAGCCATGCCGCCTGCCTTGGAGTCAACTGAGTGTGGACTGAAACCTCCAAAAACTGTAAGAAATAAACCTTTCCTTTCCCAACTTGGGCTTTAGGTATTTTGTCTCAGCGACGAGCAAAAAGTAACTAAGACAGTGTGTGTGTGTACAAGCTAGAGAACTACACTACTAATCTCTGTAAGTTCATCAAAAAGAGCAGTTTGCACTCTCACTGTTGGATTCCTTGACCATATGTTATGCCTAAATCTTTTGAATAACTACCTCTAAGATAACAATATGCAACATATTACCTAGCATTCATTTCCCACTTTAAAAAAATTCTGTATGGTTTCTTTCTTTTTTCCTGTTTTGCTTTTTAAAAATAGGAAAAGTTTTAAACATTCGGAGTGCTGGTCGTAAGAGGATGTGTACTGAAGGAAATTCTAAAGGAGCTGTTCAAGGCTAAAAAGCACGCCAGGTATAGACTAAGGAGGGAAAATTTCACCGAACATGGACTTCGTGGCAGTCCTAATACTAGCACTTATTTAAAATGCACAGTATTAAACATTAGACCGGCCCACAGGCATTCATGTCCAGCTAATAGCCGCACTTGGTGCTGAACGGAAAGCCGCCCAGAGGCCACCAGAGGGCTGGGAAGGGCACGGAGAGTTTGAGGCAGGGCGACCCTACTGCGGGGGGCCTCCAGACCCATGCATGCACCCAACTGTGAACCCCGGCTTTGGGGTGGTGGTGATGCATCGTGGGGGGTCTCATGATACAGCAGATGCACTTCTGGTGTGGGGTAAGGACCCTGGGGGGGGGAGCTTGAGTGTGTGAGGGAGGAGGGAGGAGGGAAAAGGGAGGAGGGGGAGGGAGGAACTCCCTGCCTTCCTGTCAATTTTAGTGTGAACTGCTCTGAACTACCAGGTCCACTTAACGGGCATGCATCTGTCAGCCCAGCACCCCAGGAGGCTGAGGCAGGAGGATCATGATTCTAGGTCACCCCGTGCAACTCAGTGACTTAGCAAGTTATAAGTATAAGAAGAGGTGGAGGCTGAGCCCAGTGTGGAGGCTGCGGGCACACTGTCCGGTACTGCAGTCAATCAATGAATCAGTCCCAGTGACAGGTCCATTTAAAAAAAATCAAATGGAAAATAAAGACCACACCAACATCATCATCTCTATCATTGTGAAACTATAAAGATTTACAAAAGTTTTTAAACATTGCATTTTAAAATACCAATAATGTCTCTGTGTTTGAAGTATTAAAATGACCAACGGAAACGGCAGACAGTAAATGTCAGACTACAGTAAAACAATTAAAGATTCTATAATTCTTTAAATTTCCAGGAGGAGGGCAATATTAAATTTGGAAGGCTGCATATCATAGTCTCCAGGGTTATCACGTAAAGAATAGAAACAAAGCACTTAGCTTACAAACTGGCAAAGGGGGAAAGTGAGATTGAAAAGTGGATCCTGAAGAAAACACGAAAGGATAGAAAAAGAAGCAATAAACAGGGTGGAAAAAATAAGATGGCAGATTTAAATCTAAAGGTATCGGTAATTATATTAAATGTAAGTAGATTACATGTTCCATTCCAAAGAAGAGAAATAAGTCTGAAACTTTTTGGTAAATGATAATGCTGGCAGCAGAAAACTCAGGAATGATACAGAAATGATACAGAAAAACAGCAAAATATTTGACCTAAAAGCCATGCATAGCCAGCCCTAAAATCCCAGCTAACCAGGCGGTTGAGGCAGGGAGATTGCAAATTTGAAGTTAACCTCAACAACTTAGTGAGACCTTGTCTCAAAATAAAATTTAAAAAAGACAGAGACGCATTTACAGTTGACTGTGTATCGGATGGTAGCACAAACGCTAACTTATTTATAGGACTGGAATTGTTGCCAGGGTCGAGTTCCATAGTGACAAGGAATGAAACCGTGGACAGAGGAGGCGGGGCACAAGCAAACTTACTGAAAAGATATAAAGGCAAGAAAGCAAAAGAGATGAAGGCCAGGAAGTGAATCTGTCACTGGCGAGGGTGGGGTCCGAGTGGGAGTCCCAGGAGGGCGAGGAGGGAGCTCACTCAGTTGCCTAAGAAATACCATCTCTGTCTACGGGCTTCAAGTTTGGGTCTGATCTATGCAGCACTCATGCAGGGCCCTCACACTAGTGGGCTGTCTGATCCCTGCAGGGCAGGTCCAGGCAGCCACAGGACACCTGCACATGTCTGTGCAGGGTCCCTGGAGGGTCCCCCTCAGCGGCCCCACTTTGAGCTTCCTGATTCCGTTTTGGGGCGGCCCAATAAAACCTGTCCTCCAGTCCTGTTACAAAGTCGCAGGGCAACTGCCTTCCAGACTCAGTGTCACTGAACTAGAAGGCAATGGCAGAAAGATGCATAGAAAACCCCTGCAGCATCGCAAGGACAGAAAGGCTGAACCCCCACCCCACACACAAAACAGAGGAACAGTGTCTCCCACAATGTGAGGGAAATATTCAGAGCTGCAGAGGAGAAGCACATACAAGTGAATCCATAAAGCCTGATTGCATAAAGTTCTTTTTGGAGAGAGCTACACAAAGAAAGGCCAGAAGCCAGCAGAGCTGACCCTAAGGCATGAAGCATGGGAAAGGCTGGAAAGGGACCTGGACAGGTGTGAGGCCGCCGCCTTTGTTCCGTGACCTGCGCCCTCTGCGCAGGGTGGGGTTTTATTACGGTCACTATACTGTACATTTCTATGCTTCTGGGTTAGGGGTTGTAGCTCAGTGGGAGGGCACTTGCCTGGCATGCATGAGTTCCTGGGTTCATGCTCAGTGCCACACACATACACGTGTGCACAAACATGGCATGTGTCCCAAGAGCTCACAATTCTCTGGAGCTCAAAGCTGATGGTTCTGAAAATAAAATAGGAGGCATTTACATGTCTCATGCACTTTTCTCTGTGTATATTCTTAATTTAAAATGGTTTAACCAGGGCTGAGCATGGTGGCACATGCTGTAATCCCAGCACTTGGGAGGCTGAGGCAGGAGGATCGTTGTGAGTTTCAGACCAGCCTGGGCTGCAAAGTGAGCTCGAGGCCAGTGAACTGCATAGCGACACCCTGTCTCAAAAACCCAAAAGCAAACAAACAAACAAAATGGTTTAACTAGAAAGAAGGCCTCGGACTGGGGAGAGGGTAAGAATGAAAGAAGAAAACCTGTTGTCCACTAAACAGAAGTTGGTGATGATGTGGGTTAGGGTGGTGAGTGTAAAAATGATGACAAGAGGTTAATTCAAGTGAGTTAGAATGGGAAGGACCTGCTGAACCATAAGAGTCACCAGGGAGAGAGTGCAGGAACAGAGCTTGGGATCAGCTCTAAGCAAATCGGCATTTTAAGGACAGACGGGAAGCCGAGAAAATGAGAGGTGGGGCAGCCGGAACACAGAGGTGGCTCCCAAAGCCGAGGAGGAGAGAGGCTCAGCCCCTGTACTTGCACTGAGAGGCGGAGAAGAATGTCACATGGCTGCAGCCACACGCAGGTCCCTGGAGAGCTCGGGTGGCATCACTGCAGTGGAGCAGTGGGGACAGGAGTGCAGACCCGGGCAGGGTGACGGGAAACAGGAACTGAGCTCATACAGACGGTGTGCGCACGAAGCTTCTGAGAAACCAGATGGGAAAGCCTGACCCAGGAGTGAGGCAGCGTGGGGCAGAGTTGGAACAGGAAGCCTGGGTCTAAGAGCTGGTGACACACTGTGACAAGGGGATACGGGACCCTCACACCCTGCAAGCACCCATGGTTCCTGACTCCCAAATCTCTAATCCTGAGAGTAGGCGTCTAGTAAGCTATCCAAACTCAACTTTTACTTAACAATGACAAGGAAACTCGTAAGACGGAGTGACCTCTGTGAACGGAAACTTGCATGTGTAATCTCTGTTTACTTGTAATTCTCTGTGAATACCAATAACAAGCAAACTAGACCATGTTCTGTGGTTATCGTGTTTAAAATATTAACCAGTACATTTGTCAGTGGTGGTTTTTATTCGCGGTTACACTTTTGCGCATACTTTAACCAGTTACTTTTTAAGGCTAGGCTGTCTAAATACTGCTACTAACGATCTGAATTTTAATGTTAAAAAAAGATTAAGCTAAAGGGACACAGAAACTTTCCTTCTGGAAGAAAGACAATGACCCTGTAAACATGAAAATTTATTAAAGTGCATTTTGTGTTTGTATAAACTGTCTGTTGTGATATTTAACCTCTTTTCTTTGATAAATTCTTTATGGTTCATGCACATGTTTTCCATAGACATCAGGGATTTTAAGAAACATATTAATAAATATTAAAAGCAAAATAAGTCAAAAGAGAAATAAGGATGTTACACAGAGCACTGTTCTCGACTTACTTTCTTGATTTCTTATGTCCAGAGTGACAATGTGTGGTCTCAAATTACACTTTTCAAAGTTGCTTTTGATAGGTTCAGGTTCACATCTGAGGGAGATAAACCTGGAGGAAATAAAAACTATCCTAGATTAAAATTATTATTAAAACAAATCTATGAGATAAACCTGGAGGAACATGAATTTCGGCCATCTAGATTTAGATGCTGTGTTAATGTGTGGAGCTGAGATTATTATGGGATAAAGTATAAGAGACGCAGACCGGGCAGAGGCTGAAACTCTTAGCTATGATTGATCACAGTAGGGGAGAGGAGACCACCATGTGCTGTTGTTACAGGGTAAGGGCGCTCGAGGACACCATTACCCACAAGAGACGTGACTCTCCCTTTCAGAAAACCATGCTAGGGTCAGTTCAGTGTGAAGCCTGGGTTACTACCAGACATGCACCACAATGCGCAAGCGAAGCGTGAGGGGAATTCAGACACCGTGATTATACATTAGGTAGATCCCAGCATGGAGTATCACAGACAGATTCCCCCCCCCCCCTCAAAAGCTCGGTTTGTGAAGTTAACTTCCGGCAGCAGCTGGATGGAGGCAGGGTTCCCTGGAAGCTTGCAGAGGGCCCCGCAGAGGCTGGAGTGTGAGTCAGCAGATGCGGGCAGCATCTGTCCTCAGCATGGCCAAACACTGTCCAGCCAGCCAGGTCCTGGCAGGGAAGGACATGCTCTCCCTGCCCTCCAACCTCAGAGCTCCAGGCTCTCAGGCCTTTGGGCTCTAGGACTTGTACCAGTGGCTCACCGGGCTCTGGGGACTGTGGCCTTGAGGCGAGGGCAGCGTCCTTAACTCGGAGCCTTGATAACCTGCAGCAGTCTTTCCTGGACTCCTCTGCGTCCAAAGCCACATGAACCATGAACCAATTCCCCTACAAATCCCCGCTCTCCTTGCTGTGCTGTGTCTTTGGAAAACCATGACTAATGCAACTGGCTACTGGTGGTGTGTTGTTATGACCTCGGCACATTACCCATCTGACGTGAAAAGAAAAAAAAAAGAAAGCTTAGTGACATGGAGTGGAACTCCGGAGCAACTGCAGCCACTCTGTCCTCTGCTGCTGAACCCAGCTAAATCGTATGGTATCATCAAATCGAAACTTCGTGATTGTGCTAAAAACAACTTTGCTACTGCAACTCTGCTCACCAGCAGACACCCATTGTGGCAAAACCTTCCGCAAAAGCTCATCCCCTTCCGGTAGCTTCTGTTTGCCACATGTAATCAACATCGCCGTCTTTGGAGACTTCTCTGCTGGGGTTGGCTAGAAGCCATAAAATTTTCTTTCTTCTCCTGAGTACTGCCTGCATACTGTGGATTCCATTTTCCCCCAATATTATTGTGTAATTAATGATATTTCTGATGTCTGTCTAGATGCTGGAGCAACCCAAGAGTCGGTCTTCAAACTTCGCTCATCCTTGATAGCTATCACCTGACCCCAGGCCCTTAACTGTTATCTACAGGCTGACCAATGTGCCCAGCATGGCCCGTATGTCTAGGGTTAGGCGTCTCCAACTAAACATACTCAAAAAGAAATGCTCACCATCACCCTCTTCTCTGTTCCTCACCTGGCTTCTCCATCTGCGTTTAGCCAGAGGCTTCAACTGTGAAGTTTTAAGAGATCTTTGGTTCCTCTTTCCTCGTTTTCGATCTGTCAGCAAAGCTCACTGGGTCTTTGCCTTCAAATGTGTTCTGGATGCTACCACTCCCGTGCCCGCTGCCTTCACTCTCCCCTTCCATCTGATGCCCATTGCCAGCCTTCTCCAGGCTTCTGCGGTCACTCCTGCCTTCGATATTCCACTGATACTTGTGAACCGTGAATTAGATTCGAGGCTGGGAAGACTCTTCCCTCCCTTTCTCATTGGGATTTGAAGAGGAGCTTCCTGCAGTTCTCTCCCCGGACCCCTCTCTCCTTGCCCCCGTTTGGGGAACACAGTGAATTTCTAGCTGTTTGAAGGGAGCTCAGGCTCCCCGCAGGGCTTCAGCAGCTGCTCTTCCTCTGCCTGTAGTATTCCACCCTGAGATGGGGACGCGACTTATTCCTTTATTTCCTCAGTTTCCTCTTTCTCTTCAGCAAGATCTTTTCTCCCTTATCCATAAAAAAACCCAATCTTAATTTCCTTAATTTATGTTTTTCTTTATGGAATTTTTCAGCAGTGGGTTTAGATGTGCTCCTTTTTGTACTTAGTTTCCTGTCTCCCCAGCTTATAGCAGGCCAGGAACTCTGAGGGTGGGGTGTTTGTCTGTCTGTTACTGCTGTATTCTAAGCACCTAGACTAGTGCCTGGCACGGGTGCATGTGGCCTGGTTTTCCTAAAATGTGTCCCGTTGAGTCACAGTGCAGTTGGTATGTATTTTATGTAGCGTTGGATTCAGTGTGAATCACCTTTCTGCTACTGTAACAGACACCCGAGCTAAATCAGCTTCAAGGAAGAAAAGGCTGATTTTGGCACAGACTTATGGAAATTTCAGCTCACGGCCTGAAGGGGGTGCTGCTGGAAACATAGGGTGAGGGAAGCCCTCACCTGTGTGGCTGGGAGCAAAGAGAGGGAGAGAGGAAGCGCAAACTCCTCCCACCCCCTTTCAGGCCACACCCCCGATGACCTAAGGATTCCCAATAGGCTCCAACTCTTAAAGGAACCACCACCTCTCACTAGCACAATGGGCTGAGAACGAAGCCTTTGACCGCAGACCTGGGAAACACTTATCCAAACTAAAGCAATTCCATTTTGGTAATGCACTCAGTTGCTGAGTGGCACACTTTTTCCATCACATTAGATTTAGTGACCAGATGACTTTTCTTTTTCACCTTACAGCTGAAGAAAAAGGTGTAATAAATATCCTGTATTCTACAGAGATTCACCAGTAGAACGGCGCCAGGCATTCTTCTGTGTCTCCAAATAGCAGGAAATTACTACACAGCAAAAAGTAAAGTATCAGAATTAAATCACTGGCTTATTACGGTCATCTCTGCCTGTTTCTTCTTAGTGTGAAGGGGGCAGAGATTCCTCCCCACAATGCTCACAGGATTCCCAAAGAATCCCAAAGACGGATCTGCTCACTCCCTCCTCACTGCACATCTGGGGTGCACTGACTGATTGGTCACATGTGTAGTTATCTAAAAAGGATTTGGAGAAGATGGCATGACAGTATGGGGCAGGTCACACCACACATTACTGTCTGGCACAACAAATATCCTGAGTGGCAGGGTTGCTACGGACAGGTGTTTGTGTCCCCCGAAATTTATATGTTTAAGCCTAAAGGCCATCACATTTGGAGGTGGGGCCTTAGAGCTGCAATTGTTACCAGACTGGACCCTCTGGAATGCAATTAGTGTGCTCTCTCTCTCTTTTTTGGTTTTGTTTTGTTTTTTTGATTTTTGGAACTGGGGATCAAACTCACTACCTCATATTTGCCAATCAGGTGCTTGTGCCACTGAGCTGTATCCCCAGCCTTTTTTTTTTTTTTTTTTTTTTTGGTCTTTCTGAGACAGGGTCTCTCTATGCAGTTCAGCTTGGATTTGAGCTCACTTTGTAGCTCAGGCTGGTCTTGAACTCCATACAATCCTCCTTCCTCAGCCTCCCAAGTGCTGGGATTGCAGGGGTGCACCACCACGCCTGGCACAAGAGACGAGTGAGAAGTGACTCCTTCTATCTCCCCCTCCTCTTTCTATCTCTCCCCAACCTCTCTTTCTCTCTGTCTCTCTCTCTCTCTCTCTCTCTCTCTCTCTCTCTCTCTCTCTCTCTCATTTGTCTCCCCCTCCCTCTCCATCTTCCCTACCTTCCCACTACAAAAGGAAGCAAGAAGAGGACAGCCACCTGCAAGTTAGGAAGAGGAGCCTCCTCAAGCACCGTCTGCTGGCACCTTAATCTCTGACTTCCAGTTCCCCGAGCTGTGAGAGTGACAGCCCATGGTCTCAGCCCCTAGGCGATGCTATGTGGCAAAGCATCCTGGGGACAGACAGACACCCGTTCTGAGACCTGTGGTGCTGTGACCTCAGCGTCGGGGCTGGGGGACAGGCAAAGGCAGGAGGAGCTCTGCTGCACAAACCAGGGGAGCCGGGCTGCCTAAGGTCACCGGCACCCAGGCCTGGAGCGCACTGTCTCAGCCTCCCTCACCCTGGAGAACAGAAGCTGAATCCCACAGTGACTCATAGCTCTGCTCCCATGAGGTCCAAGAAACCAACGTGTTGGGAGCCGCAGCCCCGAGCCCGGTCGCCTCACTTGGCGGACGTGAGGCCTGTAGTAAAGAGCAAAGCCTGAGGTAGATTACCCCTCCCATCGAATATGTTAGTTTCCTGCTTACCGCGTAAACAACCCGCTCAACAATATAGTCTGCCTGGCAACTGATGATGTTAGCCAATCAGCTTGCCTTGCTTACTTTAACATGATTGGACACTGTACCCGTATATATACCGGTGCCACCCCTGGGCGGAAGAAGAAGCCAGGTAGAAGCCCGGAAGTAGAAGCCCAGAAGGAGCCGCGGAGAGCGGACCGGTAGAGGCTTCGGAGCGAAGCCCGGAAGGAGCCGCGGGGAGCGGACCAGAGGAGGCTTCGGCTGGGAGCGATCCCAGGGCAGGCTGTACGGAGAAGGAAAATAAAAAGAAAAGGTTGTCCACTACCAGACTTTGTCGTGTGTCCTTCCTGCCGGCCGGGAGCGGACATCGACATTTGGTGGCCCGTACGGGGACTGATCACCCCCGAGACGTGACAGCGGACAACGCTCCAGTACAGAGCTGCGAGACAGGTGAGTTGGGGATAAGCCTGGGCTCTGGGTGGCGCGCACCTACAGGGCTTTTAGACTCCCCTCAGGCTCACGCGTAAGTGGCGGATTCCTTGGGCCTCACGCGGTGAGTAACATATTAAAAGATGGGAAACATGTTAGGTAGCAACACTAAGAGCGAGGGTGGTTGTGGAGAAAGCTCTCAAGAGCTTACAAAAGTACGCAGGGTATCTGAGCAGGCCCAGTCAGGGAGCTCCCGAGAGGGGTCCGTCAAGGGGAACAAGGATGCTAAGGAGGAGGACGGGGCTCTAGCCTCGGAGTCGTCTGACTCCGAGGACGAGGGAAAGTTGAATGGCAAGGAGGCCAAAGAGACCAGCTGTCAGGAGCCTAAATCGCTCAATAAGGAGTCGCAGGGTTCTTTTCCAGCGTTGCCCCGCGAATTGCGCTCTGCTCAACCTGGTCTGCGGAGGAGTAGAGAGCTCCTGAGCGCTCCCTGGCGCGAGAGGGAGGCGAAGCCTTCCGCCCCACCTTGGGGGCCGTTTCCGGAGGCGATTCCTCGCCACGAGGCGGCCGCCTGGGAGCTCTCTCCCCTTTCGCCAGAACAGGAAGTGATGCACGGGCCCCCATTTTCCGCCCAATCACGGCCGCTGTCTTATGCTCCGCCGCCGGCGGGTCGGTATTTTTACAGGCGGCTTTGGCAGGGGGGACGCTTGTCTCATGAGGTACATCCACCTGGGATAGATAGTGGCCCCTACGGGATATTTCCTGTACAAGTAGCTATGGGCCAGGGACGCAATGCATGGGAGCCTTTTGAGATAAAGCAGATTAGAGAACTTAAAAATGCAGTTACAACCTTTGGGCCGACTGCGCCTTACACCGTTGCCATGCTGGAGAATCTGTCTTCTGGGCCCCTCACCCCCGCGGACTGGATTCAGCTGGCAAAGGCGTGTCTGCCCTCGGGCAGTTACCTGGATTGGCGAGCCTGGTACGCAGAGTTCTCTGCAGAGCAGGCTGAGAGAAACGCCAATCGGGGAAACCGGGGGTGGAACAAGGAAATGCTTATGGGAGAAGGTCGGCACGCTGATGACCAGACCCAGTTCCCCGGCGCTGTCTATGAACAAATCAATGCCATAGGGCTCCGCGCCTGGAAACAGGTAAGTGGTGCCGGAACTGCCTCCTTGTGTCTTTCAAAAATAATTCAGGGTACCACAGAGCCATTTGTTGACTTTGTGGCCCGAATGCAAGATGCTGCCGATAAGATATTTCCTGATCCGGGACTGGCTCAACCGCTGGTAATACAGCTGATTTTTGAACAATGTACAAAGGAGTGCAAGGCAGCGATAGCTCCTCATAAGAACAAGGACCTCAACGCCTGGATTAGGATATACAGAGAGATAGGGGGGCCGCTCTCCAACTCGGGAGTGGCTGCTCTCCTGGCCGCGGCTGTACAGCAGAGGGGACCTCGCGGGTTAGAAGGGGAATGTAAGGCTAAAGGGTGTTTTGCCTGCGGGGAGCCAGGACACATTAAACGTCATTGCCCAAACAATGCAGATGCTAGGCCTCGCCCTAGGAATGAAGAACCATATGTTTGTGGGCGATGCAAAAAGGGATCACACAAAGCTGAGGAGTGTAGGTCGGTCTTTGATGCTCAGGGCAACCATATTTGTGGACAAGATGTTAGAGGGCCAAAAAACGGCCAGAGGGGGCCCCCTTCACAGGCGGGCCCCCGCCCCAGAGACAGGACAGCTCAGGGTGGCAGCCTTCAACAAGGGCCACCCCTGGGTCAGCAGGTGTGGACCTCAGTGTCGCCTCCAGACTTATACAGAAGGTCACCATTAGGACGGATGGCGTTAGGACCCTAAATGACATGCAAAAGCTATTGGGAGACATTAATTGGATTAGGCCATATTTACATATACCAAATTCAGATCTCAAACCCCTGTTCGACCTTCTGAAGGGAGACCCAGATATAGCCTCCCACAGGAGGCTCACTCCTAAGGCAAGAGCTGCCTTACAGAGAGTAAAAAAAGCCTTAGGTGGGGCTACCTTACACAGAATTGAACCAGGGCGACCCTTTGATGTCTGTTTGCTACAGACTAGTCTACAGCCTACAGCGGTGATTTGGCAGAAAGGACCACTACTGTGGATACACCCTAAGGTCTCACCTACAAAAGTCATAGAGCATTACCCGGAGGCAGTCGCTTCATTGGCCCTTGAAGCGCATGATAGAGCTGTCCAACATTTTGGCTCAGGACCACAAGCCATCCGAGTACCCTATACCGTCAGCCAGATCAAGACCCTGGCTGCCTGCATAGATACCTGGGCCATTCTGAGATGTGTTTTCCATGGGGATATAAACAATCAATACCCTAAAGACCCTATCTTGTCATTTGTCACTCAGCACCCTATAATTTTTCCAAAGGTTACTGCCTCTGAGCCATTAGTCCTAACAACTACAATATACACAGATGGCTCCAAGACGGGGATAGGCGCCTATGTGATCCTAGGCAAGCCCCCGGTTACCATACAATTTAAACCAGATCAGCCTCAGGTGGTAGAACTACAGATCGTTAAAATGATTCTTGAACGGTTCTCAGAAGCCATTAACATTGTCTCCGATTCTAGGTATGTGGTCAATGCTATGCAAGTGCTTGAGACTGCCGGTTTAATTAGATCCACTTCCACAGTGGCTGGACTGTTCCTGTCTATCCAGACATTGCTTCAGAACAGACACCATAAGGTCTTCACCACCCACATAAGAACACATACATCCCTGCCGGGGCCCATGGCACAGGGGAATGCGGCTGCTGACACTGCCACTCGCCCGTTATGGATTTTTACCTTACTAACACCAATCGAGCGAGCCCGTGCCTTCCATGATAAATTTCATGTTAATGCCAGGACACTAGCAAACCATTTCCATGTTTCTAGAGCAGATGCACGAGATATCGTGCGACTATGTGACTCCTGTGCCACATACAAACCTGCCATACCGATGGGAGTAAACCCTCGAGGTTTGATCCCTGGTGATGTTTGGCAGATGGACATCACACATATACAGGAGTTTGGGACTCTTAAATATGTTCATGTTTCCACAGACACCTGTTCTCACGTCATATTCGCAACAACAAAAACAGGTAAAAAAGTGTCTAATGTGATCAATCATTGCCTGGCAGCTTGGGCCGCATGGGGCAAACCAAAAATATTAAAAACTGATAATGGACCAGCCTATATAGACAAAGCCTTCAATGAGTTCTGCAAAATGATGGAGGTTCAATTAAAACATGGTATCCCATACAATCCCCAAGGTCAAGAAATCATTGAGAGGGCTCATAAAAGCCTCAAAGAAATTTTACAAAAACAAAAAGGGGGAGTAGGCCAAGGCCTGGCCCCAAAGGCACGATTATCCATGGCACTATTCACACACAATTTTTTAAATTTAAATAATGATAATCGCTCCCCAGCCGTGGAGCACTACAACCCTTCCCCCAACCATAAAGGGTGGGTGAAGTGGAAAGATGTCCTGACAGGACAATGGATGGGCCCGGATCCAGTGGTCAGCTGGAACCGAGGCGCGGTTTGTGTTTTCCCACAGGAACCGGGACGAGAACCACTGTGGATACCGGAGAGACTGACACGGGCAACAAAGCCCTCGACTGAAGATCAGACCTGCCCTACTGGAGATCCATCACAGACCAACCAATAAGATGAATAGAAATAGCGGTAGCCCGAAATGGACAAGAAGATCCTCAGGCATATGCATGGCTTGCTCAATTGGCCCACGACCGAGTCTAGATATGGCGGGCATCCCTCATTCTCCTCCATAAGGTGACAATACACAGCAGGGTAGGTGAGTCAATGACGGGTAAGAGCGTGCCTCCCCAGCACGACTCGACCTAAGCCAGGCCCTACCCCATCCTGCACGTAAGCCGCTGGACTGTTAGATGCTGCCCAGGTCTAAATTTCTCTCCGAGGGGATTTCTTTACGGAGAGGAAATGAGTGCAAGCTTGTGTGCATCCAGGTTCCGTCCAGTTTGTGCCTGGCCCTAGAAAAAGGACGAGGGCCTCAGGGCCTTGGCAGACCATGGCATGGCCGACCAGGGTCTAAGCCAAGGACCTACGGTGGGCCTACGCATAGGGCATAAGCCTCTGCACCCAGTCCAGAAAGGGCTACGATGCGCACATTCATAAAAAATAAAAAAGGGGGAGATGTTGGGAGTCGCAGCCCCGAGCCCGGTCGCCTCACTTGGCGGACGTGAGGCCTGTAGTAAAGAGCAAAGCCTGAGGTAGATTACCCCTCCCATCGAATATGTTAGTTTCCTGCTTACCGCGTAAACAACCCGCTCAACAATATAGTCTGCCTGGCAACTGATGATGTTAGCCAATCAGCTTGCCTTGCTTACTTTAACATGATTGGACACTGTACCCGTATATATACCGGTGCCACCCCTGGGCGGAAGAAGAAGCCAGGTAGAAGCCCGGAAGTAGAAGCCCAGAAGGAGCCGCGGAGAGCGGACCGGTAGAGGCTTCGGAGCGAAGCCCGGAAGAAGCCGCGGGGAGCGGACCAGAGGAGGCTTCGGCTGGGAGCGATCCCAGGGCAGGCTGTACGGAGAAGGAAAATAAAAAGAAAAGGTTGTCCACTACCAGACTTTGTCGTGTGTCCTTCCTGCCGGCCGGGAGCGGACATCGACACCAACGGTTTCCTTTACCTTTTCCCACTTTCTCCATTTCCTTGAGTCCCGGCTGGCAGTTTGGTTAGTCGGAGCATCCTTACTCCCAGCAGAAACCATTCTTTGTTCTCTCTGGTAAGGCTGGCCACAGCTGTGTGGTTCACGACCACACCTGTCTCCTTATCAGGGGTCACGGCCGCCCAATCTCTGCCTTCCGTCCCCAACATCCTTGCTCCTGTTTCACAAGGGAGCCAGCTAGAAGTTTCCCAGATCTTTCCATGCTGGTCCCTTTCTGTTGAGTAACCCCATCTGCACTCTCTCCTCTCACATCGCCCATCTATGGGTGTCAGGAGGACCAAGCCACTCCCTGGACACCACTGGAAAATCCCCTCATTCAGGTCCCCTTCACTGCCACGTCCCACAGACCTAGACACATGCACGACACAGCCAGATCCCGGCCACTTTTATAGCAGTGTCCACAGCACACTTCTCACATCCCCCAGAAACCCCACCAGCGTAGCCGCAGCTGCTTGTAAGTCCCCCAAGGGGAGAGAAGCTTCCTCAGCACACAATCGTCTCTCCTTGCCTCTCCTCTTCCCTCCGCTATCTTTTCTTCTTCTGATTCTTCTCTCCCTCTCTCTCCCTCATCTGTCTCTTTCCCACTCTGCTTCAACATGAAGACAGGTACCTGAGACCAGGACCGCCTGCCTCAGCCCCTGGGTCCATAGGGTCCTGATCCTGGGTGGTCCAGCCCTAGAACTGTGAGAAATAATTTTCTGTGCAGTTCATGGCATTGGTCAGACCAGCCTGTAGTGACCAACGCAGGGAGTTCAGCAGACACTGAGGTGACCACAGGGCTTGTGTCATCCTGCCTTATGTCCCCCTCTGGCATTGATGACTTCCAGGTCTTGCCCTGGTGACCACCTCCAGTTGGGGCCCCCACGCCTTCCTGGCTGGCATTGGGTGAGCTGATTGCCTGTACCCCCTGCTGCTCCAGCCCTGGAACCAGAGGACCCCGGACTAAAACCTCGAGCTAAACAAGCCTCCTCCTTGTAAGCTGTGGGTGTCAGGGATTTTGTCTCTCCATTGGCAAAGTGACTAAGAAGTGTCCTTTTTTTGTCCTTGGTTCTTTGGACACCGACCAAACCAAACTTGCTCTCTGAATCTCTGAAGTAAGCACTTCTTTGTCTTTGCAGCTCAGGCGGACTTCAGAGCCCGCCAATTCTGACTCCAAAAGGGACCCAACTCAACTAGGTGGCTGCACTGTCGCTAGCAGGTAATCAAGGAGGCCTTCGTAGACTGTTTCAGAAATGAGCTTATGTGACAGGCAAGCTGCTGCAGCAGTGTGGTCCGGAAATGGCACCATTACCCGTGATTGACTTTAAACTTCCGTGGTGTGTTACATTGTTACATAATGGTCTACACACATCCTGTGTCATAGACTACACAACTGGGTTCAATTCTAATACAGAAAAAAAAATCCTAACATTAATTTAGAGTAATATAATTGAATTTAAGATAAGTCTTTCTTTAAAAATTTAGAATTGCAATTACTAACTATACTAGTGTTATGGATTAAAACCTGATGGTCAACTTAACACCAGCTGAATCAAATCATCGTGGTGTTGCGCATAGATGACCCACCTGAGGAAAGTTGCCAACATAGAGACGTGGAGAAAGAGACCCAGGTGTTGTGGGTTTCTTTTTTTTATTTTATTTTACTTTTTTCACTCCACGTGTTCCACGGGGAGTGGGTTTCTCTAAGTGTTCCTGTTTGAGCTGCTGGTTCCCCCGGAGGAGCTCGTCGTGACTAGCTTCCCCAGTGTGAGTTCAAGCACTGTCATCAGAGGAGCTCGGGGCCTTGTTGGTGAGGATGGCTGTGGTTCACTTTGGGGGAGCTCTGGTTCTTAATACTGAGCATCACTTCCTGCTCCGGAGGGGAAATGTGTGCTGTTTAATCTCCAGGAGAAACTTGTCACACTGGATTCCTGGCAGGTACTCGACTGTTCTTATCATCAGAGGAGTATGGGACCTCTGTGTTGCTGAGGATGGCTGTGGTGCTTTTCAGGGAAGCTCTGGTCCTTAATTTGAGCATGACTTCTAGTCACTACTGTAGAACTCTCCATCTACCAGCACAGCTCCTTCACCCTGCTGGCATGGATTTTCTGGCTTCCATCGCTGACCTTTGGGCCTTCCCAGCACGGATCCGTGAAAGAAACTGGCGTGAGTCCTTCTTGTGGGCTCTAGACCTCCAGCTGGACTCGTGGGAGGCATTGTCCTGGGTTCTAGGTTTTCATCTGGACTCATGCAGGACATTGCTATGGGATTCAGGCCCTTGACTGAATATTCTGGGTCTTTAGTGTTGTGGACAGGTTTCCTGCACTTTTCTGTGTTAACTCTGGGTGACCATCATAAAGAATATTATGAATTCTGTGTCCTGATTCTAATTGCTCTCTGCAACAACTAGTTACTTACTACAACAACTAGTAAACTGTTGCATTACATATTTTGTAAGCTAGGGATATTTAGAATATTGGTATATTTAACTCAACATAAGACAATACAAAGCAACGCTTTAAACCTTCAACCGAAAGTCCACAGTGGCTACGATAGTTACCTTTTTGGTTTCTTAGAGTCGCACAACTTGTCTGCTGTGGTCTGCGATGCCGGCTTATGTGTGGGCACAGCAGTAGCCTCTTCAAATTCCAAACGAAAGTCAAACGTCAGGGGGGTAACCAAAGTCTTTCCTATCTCCACATTCTGAAGCCTGTTTTTCTGCCGTAAAGCAAAAGTGGGAAAAAAATTACTTTTCCTATAGGGTAAAGCCTGTATGGACAAAGATCAGTTTTGCTTCACACACACAAATGCACATACATGCACATGCACACACGCACAGACACACACACACACACACACACACACACATTTAATGTGCCAGGCAATAACAAGAAAGTATTGCAGGTCACAAATTAGGTGTTTGAGCTGGGCGTGGTGGCTCACGCCTGTAATCCCAGCACTCGGGAGGCTGAGGCAGGATGATCGTTGCGAGTTCCAGACCAGCCTGGGCTACAAAGTGAGCTCAAGGCCAGCCTGAACTACACAGCACGACCGTGTCTCAAAAAGACAAAAAACAAAACAAAACAAAAAAGACCCCACAAGTTAGGTGTTTGTACGTGGACTTTTTATGCCTTCACTGTGTAACCTGAGGAATTCTTTTCCCATCTCTGTAAGTAGGTGCTGGACTCGATAATCTCAGGCTCCCTCCTAATCGTAGAATTCAGGATTAAACACAAGACCTATATGTGGTATTTAGCAAAGCATGTTCATTCGTAGAATTACTAGAACCACAGCGGCATCTCTCTCTCCAAACCACTCCCTTCCCAGGCACACCTGGTGAATCAGGCAGACTTCCTAGTTGTGTGAGTCAGAAATGGAGGCAGAGGGCCAGGTATGGTGGTACAGGCCTATAATCACAGGACTCAGGAGGCTGAAGCATGAAGATCATTTCAAGCTGGAAACCAGTCTGGGCTACAAAGTGAGTTCAAGGCTAGCCTGAATTGCATAGTGAAACCCTGGCTCAAAAAACCAAGCCAAAACAAAACAAAAGACAAAGAAGCAGAGGCAGAAATCTAAGTTTGTTAGCACGTGCATACAATTCCAGTGTTCTAGGAGGCAGAGGCAAAAGGGTCACCCAGCATGGGCCACTTAGCAACTTAGTGGGATCCTGTCTCAAAATAACAAATGAAGGCCGGGGATGTAGGTCAGCACAAGGGCCTGGGTTCAGTCCCCAGCATGGAAACAAGGAAGAGAAAGAGGAGGGCTAGGAAAGGAGGGAGGGGGTGAAGGAAAGGTAATAGAGAATAGAGGAGGAGGAGAAGCATCAATCAGAAGATTTCGTTAAACTAAACGAGTGAAGAAAGAGGAACGGCTAAAATGTGTGTGAAGGAGCTGAACAGCGTTTTCTGCAACCCTCTCTCAGGGCACGGAACAGAGGGACAGAGATAAGAATTTGGAAGCACAGTTGAGGAACTGGGAACTCTGCTCCCCGCCCCCCAAGGATTCGGTTCTGCGAGAATCAGCTGCAAAGAGCCAGAAAACCCAAAGACTGCAAAGCCATGTCTGCAGGCACGGGGAGCCAGTGCAGGGGGACCCCAGAGAAGCCACACAGCAGCGTCCAGGCTGAGGTGCAGGGAAGGAGAGCCCAGGACACTCAGACCAAGCCGGTGGCCTGGATGTCGCTGAGTGCGGGAGAGAGGGTCACACGGAAACCCGGGCCTCTGGGGCCAGTGTGCTCCGCGAAGAAGCCACCTCCAAATTCCGCGCCCTGCATGGCTCTGTGCATCGCAGAACGCAGAGCTGGAAAGGCATTGGGGAGCCTGGGGTGGAGATGGAGACGGGTGTGGCCCCTGAGCTACATGGGGGAGCTGTGGCGTGGGGTGGAGCTGCAGGAACCGCAGGCTGAACAGGCACACACAAGCTAAGGACAGGTGAAGCCGGAGGAAACCGGCAATCTGCGGACAGTGACCAGCAGCCTGGCTCCATCCTGGGCTCCCTCGCCCTGGGTCACTGCCACGGGGAACCGGCGGGGGGACATGGCATCCCTTGCTCGATATTGGCAGCTTCCTGTGGGTGTATGGTTGTTTTTGTTTAAAGTGTAAAACAATTTTTAAAAAAATTACCAAAGTGATTTTTTTCTTTCTCTTGAATTGGAAAGGAACTAAGTAAAAATCTACCTTCCCATACTGATGCCCATTCACATTATAAATTATGTAAATTTACATGCACGATAGTGTCTGTGTACATGTTTGTCTTTGTAGAGTACAAAAGGAATATGTGGATGAATGAGCTCCATCTGTTAAAATTGGTTTTCCACAGGTTACAGGGAAATGGCCAAAGACTGCTATTTATTCTGTATTTAATTTCTTTACATGTAACTTTAATATATCCCTAGGTGTTTTTCAACTTTGTGTGTGTGTGTGTGGTGTTTTTGACACAGCGTCTCGCTACACACTTCAGGCTGGCCTTGAGCTCACTTTGTAGCCCAGGCTGGCCTTGAACTCACAATGATTCTCCTGCCTCAGCCTCCTGAGTGCTGGGATTACAGGTGTGTGCCACCATGCCCAGCTTCTTTAACTTATTTTCAAAGCAAATTTTACACTTATACTAGAAGAAAGAGACGTTTTAAAAGGTGATCATACAGTACATAGTTTAAGATTTCCAGTGAACCAAAATTAAATTGTCCATATATACCAAAAATCTAGGTTTTGAGAACTACGGTCTTTGTTACTATTTTCCTTGAACTCTGAGTTTTGCCTTTTTCAATGCACTTCTGTTGCTTCAATAAATCTTAATTACTCCTACTTTGGTGAGTAGGGCAGATATCCCGACCCTCCCAGCTACTGAGTAGCCCTGTCTGCGTTTAATACACTGGCAGGACCCTGGAAGCAGCCCCGGTTCCTATCTGACACGATGGTTTTAGCTTTATTTTAGGCAGGTTCTACTTAATGTGTTTTATTATTCGGTTAGATAAATGAGTCTTCTAATTTTATCAGCTTTTTATAAATTACACCTTCACTAAGTACACAGCAAATGGCAGGTTGCATCTGAGATGGGAGCATCTTAGTGACAGCACCACATTGCAGGTTTTGCCTTACAGACCTTGGCTCGTTGGCGCAGGAGGGTCTTTGCCTGCCCTTCCAGGACGTCTAACTTCTGCAGGACTCTTCCTGCCATGGTCTTCCAGTAACCCCTGCTTCAACAGTGGGAGGAAGAAGAAATTTCCAGTTCAAAGGTTAACACATAACTGATGACTTCGGCAGGAGAGGACTCACCCTGACGTCACTGTTTAGGGTAAATAACAGCTGTACAGATCGCAGAATGAATTACAGAATGACAAACAGACTTGCTTTTCCTAGCAACCCACATGATCAGAGGCCCACATCTGTATGGGTCCCAGTACTTTATATTTATGATAAAGTGGAGCCACAAAAGATTCCAGATTCCTTCAGGAGAACCCCGCGGGACCTGAAGATGACATCACAAAGATCATGGCATGGACAAGAGGCATCAGCGTAGGTGTCATTTGATGTGTGTGTGTGTCTTTTTGAGTCCAGGTCTTGTTGTGCAGTTCAGACTGGCCTTGAGTTCACTTTGTAGCCGAGGCTGTCTTTGAACTTGTGACGACTCTCCTGCCTCAGCCTCCCAAGAGCTGGTATTACTGAGTGCTATAATTTGGAAAAAAAATTTTTTTGTTTTACAATTCTTTTGTGATGAGTAAATTATTTCAGCTCTGACATGAATTTTGGCAAACTACTGTGCCTACCACAGGTTTTTTAAAAGCGGGAAGAATCAATTATTTTTAGGTGTTAGTGACAGTTTTATGAATACTAAATGTAATAGTTACATGAAACCAAGAGAATCTTACTATATGCTACACTTCTATATTTTGGAAGAATCCTGTTTCTGCAGAACACTTTGCCATCAACCAGGTTTCCAACTGTCTAACCTCATCCCAGCTTCCAACACAGTTTTTTGTGTCCATAATTCCTATGATAAATGACATTGGCTTCAAGAAACACAAGACCCCATTCGGCAATTTAGTATCCTCCCTGATAACCCAGGGATGCGGTGCCTTCCACACAAGGCCCCCTCTGTTCCTGTTTTCTTTCCTTTCTCAACTTCCCTCGCTGTATTCTGGATTTTCTATGGAATTCAGTGAGCCGAAGCTAAAACGCATTGTCCAGCAAAGCCCAAGTGTAACCCTTGAATCCACGGTGACTGTGAAAGAGTCAGTTTTGCGTTGTGTACTGTGCCCATCCCTGCCCCTTCCAACTTCAACTGGGGGGGAGAAACGATTGTACTTCCCACGCATGCAGAGAGAAGTCAGGAGTATTAAAGACAAGGTAGCGATGTCACCGGGGGCACGGGGTCCCTGTGTGGTCACAGATGCCTGCCTTGTGGGATCTCGGGGGAGAACACACCCCACCTAATTCCAGGAGCTGTGGGTGGACACTGACCCACAGAGGGGGTCCTTGGTTCCCTGGGCCTCTGTTGCCCTTCATGTCCCCCACTACCGGGTCCCTGCACCTGACTTGCCTGCCCCTGGGCCTCTGCCTTGCCCCTCCAATACTGACCCTTCGCACTGCAGCCAGGGCTGCCTGTCTACACAGGACAGCGATCAGATCCAGCTACAGACTGCAAGCCTTGCTCTGCTTCTGGTCACCTGCCGAAGGACCCCCAAACTCCTCGGGTGCCACATGACACCCTTCGGGAAAAGACAGCCCAGGTCAGCTCACCCCACTTCTCCAGCTGCCCCCCCCCCACTGTGTGCCCCCTTCCCTCTCCTCCTAACCCAGATGTTCCCTTCCTGTCTCCCGTCCAAGGCCTATCCCACCCGGCCGGGGAGGGGGGGGGGTCTCCCTTCCAGGACCTGCAAGCCCTGTGCACTCTGTCCCAGATCCCCACACCCCGCACCTGTGGCTTTGTGCTGATGAGATGGGCTCTGGGTCTTGCCTCTCCCTCGCTGGACTGAACTCACCCAGAGCCAGCAGTGGGTCCCCCACCCCTGAGCCGCAGTGAAACAGGGACAGGTCCCTCAATATGGCATCTCTGGGCCAAGCCTTCCCGCAGCCCACTAGTGCGGGATGTTCTCATGGTGATTTCCTGGGGGACCAAAGAGGGAGTGGAGTAGATTATTATAAAATGTGACTCTTGCCAAATCTAAAATCCTTTTGAAAGGACACTGGATTTATCTCAGTTTTGAATTCCTAGGTCAGTAACGACAGTCTGGGATGATAGTGGAACACAATGAAGTAGAGAACTTGTCAGTTGGGGGTGCAGTGAGCCCCCATCGCTCTCCTTGCAAACCTCCCATAGGCCTCCTCCTGGGCAGGGCTGGCAGCGACAACACAATAACCTCCTTGTCAGAAGCCAAGTCAGAGCTCAAATTATGCCGAGCTTAAAACAGCTGATTTCAAGGGCCCGATTTCATTTTAAAGGTGTCCGCCACCAAGACTGAGAACAAAAACAAACTAAACATCATGGGTTCCACAGCCGCCCCTGAGCTGGCTTCCAGCAAGTTCTGCTGAAAGAAAAATTGGGGCAAACCAAGAGGAGCTCAGCCCACAAACCGAGCAGTGACCCAGAACACCCGGTTTGGCTGGCTATTTCCTCCCGATGGGGCTCTGTCAATTTCCCCTGGGGCCCAGTCAGCCCAGCCCCTCCACTAGGATGGCTTTCTCTCAGTAAGGAGACCCCTGGTGAATCCCTCCAGGGCAGACCCAAGGGAGCCCATTTTCTTTGAGACCTGGACGATTCTCAGTGGCCCGGGTCCCAGGTCAAAGGGTCCCCACACGCATGCTGAAGCCTAAGCTTCCGTCACTTGGAGTGGGATTTGTTTGGAGACAGGAGCTCAAGTTAAAATGGGGGTGTGCGGCTCCGATCTACATGACCAATGTCCTGTAAGAAGTGGGCACTGGGACACAGGTGCCACACAGAGGGTGGACGTGAGGGACCTCCCACCTGCATTTGCAAAGCCTTTGGGCCTCGGAGAGACCAGGCTGCCCGCACCCAGCCCCAGCTCTGCCTCCGGAGCCGAGCAACACGAGTTTGGGTCGCCTCAGTCGTTGGCATTTTGCTGTGACAGCCCTGAAATGAACACAGGTCACACAGAGGGGCTGGAATCCCAAAGCCAGGTTACCAGGGTTGCTGTCACCTCGGGCCTTGTGCTCAGGTTTTCTCTCCACTTTTTGTTCTAAAGAGAAAGTGAAAGGACATAAAATCCGCAGGGCACCACCCTGGGGTGGAAGGCAAGTGTGACAGGAAAAGTCTGAGTCCCGCACAGCCCCGGGGCCAGGTCCACTCTGCAGGGCTGCGGCTCTAGGTCCAGGAGCCGTGGACAGCGCCCACCCCGTCCCGGTCCGCACCTGCTGCCTCTGCATCCGCGGGCCCGCTCCAAGCTGATCCCACGCGTGGGTCCCCAGGCCGCCCCTGCCTGTTCAGCGCGCTCCTGCCCCTGCTGCGGCTCCGCCTCCGTCCTCTAGGCAACGCATTGCGTATCCATGGTAACAGGTGCCCCTTCAGCTCTCTTGGGGCGGGTCAGGGCTCAGGGCAGCGTCCACCCACTGAGGCCCAAGGCTGGCGGGGAGGCCAGGAAGAGCGGCCGCTCTTCCAGTTCCTTCTTCGTTTTATACTTTCCCTGGGTCACACCCTGACCCACATTCACACTCACATACGTGTGTACACACATGCACACTCAAAGTCACACAACGCGCACGTGCACACACACATTCAGAAATGCTCAACTCACACTGACACACACACTTGCACACACCTTACACAGGTACACACACCCACACACTTGCATACACACATGCACACAACACTTTCACACACACTCAGCTCACATCCTTGCACACATTCACACTCACAGACATGTTTTCTTTTTGCTAGAAACTGATGATCATAGTCCATACATGAAAACATTGGAATCAAGAATACAATATAACAAAAATACAAAGTGGGCTTGGTAAGCATGCCTGTAATTCCAAAATTCTGAGAGGCTGAGGCATGAGGATTGTCCCCACCCAAACACACACACACACACACACACACACACACACACAGAGTCATTTGATTTTATCTTTTAAAAATTATATACACTCAAGATCAATATTTACATGGAAGCCAGGCATGGTAGCTCATGCCTGTAATCTCAGTACTTGGGAGGCTGAGACAGGAGCACTGCCTCTAGTTCAAGGCCAGCCTGGGCTACATGATGAGTTCAAGGCCACCTGAACTGCACAGAGAGACCCTGTCTCAAAAAGACAAAACACACCCACATTTACACAGAGTTAGTAACTGCTAGCATGGGGTTGATAGCTGTGATTTGTTTAAGACTGTGATGTCACCTTCAGCTGGTAAATCTGCGCAGAGATGAACTGGTTCCTTAAAGGACAGGTGGCATAAGAGATGTCAGCCCCTTGTCAGTCTGGTCATAATGTGCACATGGCGTGAGTCATCTGAAAGGCCCAGAACACTGTCCTCGTCTAGCTGTGTCCTGGTTGCCGGGCACAAGGAGATAAAATTCTAATCACACATCTCCTCATCCTTTATCGTGACTGCTCCTCCGTCTTAATTAATATCTGAAGTGATTATTTTTAATTTCAAAAAAGATCAGACTCAGAAATCACATGATTTGCCGTGATCCTACAATTAGTATCATATAATGCAAAGCATCTTCTCATTAAAGAGATTTGGATAAAGTTAAGTGAACTGGCTCCTAAGTGCTTTACTCAGTCTTTGATACACCCAATAGATTTTTAGTGAACTTTTTTTTCATTTTGATTTTGGTACCAGGAGTCGAACTCAGGACCTTGTGCCTGCGCTCACACCACTGAGCTAAATTCAGCCCTTTGCAGTAGGGTTTTTACCTTGTGTTTTCGGCAGCTCCAAAGCCAAAGGGCCTGAGGGGCGTTTGTTTAAAAAGCCTGTAAGCCCTGCCCAGCCTGGGTCCCTGGGGCAGCAGAGAGGCCGCCCCCTGGATTCCCCTGTGGGAAGGAGGTCACCATGGAGTGAAGGGCACAGGCTGCTGACGCTGATTCCCCATGACACCCAATGGAAACCTGGTCTCCCCTGCTCACTCTCCGTATGTCAGCAGCTTCCGTGCCGGAGAGGACCCAGCAGGAGGACAGTGGTGTCCAGGGCCAGCCACAAGCCACGATGGCCACCAGCCCAGCATGCTGAAATCACAGTTCACAGTACAGTGCCAGTCAGGAGACCGATGGGTCACCCCCAGGGCTGACCCCTGAGTGGCTCCTCACCCAAGTCTCCCCTGGGTCTTCCCGGCAGCTTTCTCCCCGAGGTCTGTGTGACACCCAGGTGTGCTCCAGGTCTCCGGGGAAATCCGGCCCCTGCCAGGTAGTGCTGGGGGGGGGGGTATTGCAGCCTGAGAACCCCGCCTCGTCCCCTCTGGAGGTGCCAGCTGCTTTCTTCTCTTCTCACGTGAACCAGGCCTCTGACAGGACTGAAAGGCACAGAGAGAGACACGGAGAGAAAGACAGGGAGGGAGAGAGTGAGAGAGAGACACACACAGAGAAAGAGACAGAGAGATACAGAGAAACAGAGAGACAGAGACAGAGACAGAGACAGAGAGATACAGAGACACAGAGAGAGACAGAGACAGAGAGATACAGAGACACAGAGACAGAGACAGAGACTAAAGTACAATTTCAGAAAAACAGTTTCTAAGAGAATGAGCCGCAGCCCTGTGATGCTGGCTGCTCTTCACCTGACAGATCTTCCTGCCACTTGGGGACTGAGTGTCAAAGTTTTGGTGTTTGAAACTGAACAATTTAAAGATAAAGACTTGAAATAACACCAAACTTCTCATAATAACAGCTGCAAAACAGCCTCCCAAAGTGAAGCACCCAAAACTATTGTAAGTTTCCAGAAATATCCTTTTCGGGGCCTGGGGAGTGTAGCTTGGGAGGGCACTTGTCTGTCTGTCTCCCTCTCTGTCTGTCTGTCTCTGTCTCTCTCCATATATACTTTTCCTGTACCAATATTTCACTCCCCCTCCAGCCCACATTCCCTCTCTCTTACATCTATTATGTGTTCATAAAATTGCTCCTACAGAGCAGCAAATGATGGAATTAACACCCAAGCCGCCTTCTTCCTGGTGTCTCGTTGCTTTTTCTGCCCCTGGGCCCGGTTTCCCCTTTCGGACCGGACCTGCTACAGGAACAGGAAAGGCTCTTTTTCCGTGAGGGAAAAGTTGGTTCCCAGCTCAGACGCTGGCGGAAACGATTCTCCATCTACGCCGCAGCCTCCAGCTCCGGCCATCCTGTGCTCACATTTCTTCCTAAGCTACTGATAGTGATTTATTTTTAAACCTTGTGAGCTAAAAGGTTGATGTCAGAGACTATTATTAACTTTGAACTAAACATTGATAAATTGGATTAATTATAACATGATTCATACTCTCGCACACTCCCTCTGCTTCCTTTTGACTTTTTCCTACTGATTTGGTCACACCTATGTGGGCTTTTCTTCTTCCTCTCATGTTTAGCTTTTCGGTTTTTATTTCTATTTATTTTTGGTCTTTTTGAGACAGGGTCTCACCGTGCAATTCATGTTGACCTTGAGCTCACTTTGTAGCTCAGGCCAGCCTCAAACTCACAGAGATCCTACTGCCTCAGGCTCCGTAGTGCTGGGATGACAGGCGTGCACACCCTGTCTGGCCCCTCCTCTCATTTTTAAACATTGGTGTTCTCCAGGGTCCTCTCTCACTGATGGTCCCCAACGGATACCCCAGCCCCATCTCTCTGGGGAGCCCTGATGACTCACAGGCATCATCCTTTCAACCTGTGTCTGCGGTCACTTGCGCTGCATCCCAAACTCCTGTCCACAGCTGCCTTCTCCTCTGCTCACCAAGTCATGGAGAATGAGACACTGGAATTGGCTTAAAATACTGCGTGCTTTCCTTCCACGGGCCTCCTCCGTCTGTAAGAGGACTGCTGTCCTCAGGTCATGGATGAGGAGATGGATTCACCCAGACATCCACACCGAGGAAGCACAGGACCCAAGGTGAGACTCACACACTGTGTTCATGACAGTGGGACCAAAGCCCCACGTCCCATACGGTTTTCTCCTCACCTCCCTCCCAGCAAGGCTGGGGCCATGGACCCCAGACCCGGAGGATGAAGTGGACACTGAAGAACAAATATCCCTAGCCTGAGATCACTGAAAAGATAGTCTTCATCGCACACACCGGCCCCCATCGATGTGAGGGGAAACATACTCTCCCTGACTCCCCTAAGTGCAAACCGGGCAGAGAGGAAAGCTCCTGTGGGTCAGCCCAGGCAGTGCAGGGGAGGAGCCCAAGCTCAGCTGGGCTCTCTGCCCCACAGAGTCCCCTCACCGAGAGACCCCGAGAGCCACTGCTGCCACAGGACAAAAACCACCGCCTCCGCCTCCGGAGGAGATGCTGGGCAGGGAACCCAGCAGTGACCTAAGGCAGCAGAGCCCGCTCAGCTCTGCTGGGTCATCGCCCTGCTGCTGGGGAGCGGGTAACTCCATCCCTCCAGGTAGAGCCAGGAGGGGACCCCGTTACACACTTGTGCTCTGCCTTTCGGACAAGAGACGAGCCTGACAGCTTTTCTGCTCAAAACTGTTTGTGTAAAGAGGCCCGGGACGGGGTGACATGTCCTGGTTTGCTACTGTGGCAGCCCTGGAGGCCGTGGATCCTGGGCACAGTTACAGAAGTGCAGGAGTCACACTTCAGGAGTAAGAATGACAGCTCTGTGCAAAGCCCGAGACAGCTCAGGGTTCATGGTGACCGCAGCGTGGCCGAGCTTAGCCTGCCATCAGCACCGCTCCAGAGTCCTCCTCAGGGTCCGCTCCCATCAGCACGGGGTCCTCTCCTTCCCCCTTCCTTCCGGATTCTTCCTCATCTCTGTCATTTTTCACGGTGTCATAGTCTAAGCTCTCACTAGTTGGGACCATGACAAAAACCTCTAAATTATCACCACACTTCTCAGCGCCCGTCCTTACCTGTCTTCAGTCCTTAGCCACAGTTCAACTGAGAAGTTTTAAATGACTTCCGTCACCCCACAGGGTAAGGTCCAACCCCCCAACACAGGTGACAAAACCCTTAGCAAGCTCAGCAACACCTCCCTCAGCACCCCCATCCCAACCCACACCTGTCCTATCCAGGCCCTACTGTGTCCTGAGTGTCCCCTACTGTGCCACTCTTTCTCACCCTGAGTAAGATGCAACTGAAATACGCAGTGAGCATTTAAATAAAAAAAATGATTACCATGAAAGACACAGGACCATGGGTCACCCACAAAATCCTCCCCCTGTCTTTAACACTCTTACCCCGTGGTTGTTGCCAACTCCTGAAGCCGCTCTGGAGGTCCTCTTTCCTGAGGGTCTTTCCAGGTATGGTAGGGAATATGCAGGTCTGGTGTGGTGGTGCACACCTGTAATCTCAGCATTCGGGAGGCTGAGGCAGGAGGATCGATGTGAGTTCGAGCCTGGGCTACAGAGTGAGACCCTGTCTCAAAAAAAAAAAAAAAAAAAATACCATGAATTCTCTGCCAAGTCTCATCCCACAAGGCTCATAAAATAATGACGCCGTGTCCTCCTCTACCTCAGTCACTGGATGTGGCACCATGTGACCTGTGGCTCTACCCCAAAGTCAGAATGACCGTGAAAGGTAAACACTCTGAGTGAACTCAGGACATAGAGGCAGCTGCAGCTACAGAGCCCCAGGAAAGGACTCGGAGCTGTTGCACACAGTGGCCAGGACAACGAGACAGGTGTGTCTGGGGGGGGGGGGGGGCGGGGGTGTGTCTTTCTCTGTGATAGGTTTTAGGATTTAAGCGCTCGCTGTATAGTTTGGTCATATCTCCCATGCCTGGTGATCACACACACATCTTTTGAAACTCGCATTATTTTCTGCTTTGCAGGAAAGAAGTCTCTGACATGTGTCACATGTCCCCTCTTCGGTGCCAAGCTCCAAGTCTGCCTTCAGCCTCCCTGGTGCCCTGAAGGGCGGTGACATCCCCCCCAAGGAGGCCCCACCATCCTCCTGGAAACCGATTCCAGGGCAAGGGTCCCAGAAGGCCAAGGTGGGTCCCAAGCAGCAGTGGGTTTGAGTCCATCGATGACTGCTGTTTTTATCGGGGTAGGATGCCCCATTTCTCACCTCCACCTGCTCACAGGGGGCAGGGAAGCCAGGGCCAGGCCCCAGCCATGCAAACCTGACCCGTTCAGCAGGCAGAGAGCCCAGTCCCCAGGGAAAGGACTGAGCCCAGACCCCACGGCGGGGGGAGCGTCTCGGGGTCTCCCCTGAAACAGCACTGGAAGTAAGTCTTTGCTCCAGGAGTGGATCAAGAAGGGGTGACCCTGGGTTCCGTGGGGAGGTGGTGAAGCCCCGCAGGGCCGAGCAGCTGGGGATGGACAGTCACGAGGCCCGGGCAGGCCAGCCTGAAGCTTCTCTCCCTGGGTCCCCAGGGTCACCTGCTCCCCGTGGAAACCCCACGGGGAAACGTCCCCACATTTTCCTGAGCCAGTTTGAGTTGGATTTCTGTCAGTTACAGTCAGAACATTTTTAATGACTATTACCAATGTAAGCACATCAAAATAATTAAATTTACTTTTATATCTGTCTCTAATATTCATAATGGGAAAATGACGAAATCTAAGGTGCTAAAGTCGCTGGCCGCTTCCGGGGTTATCTAATAAGAAATCACCATGCTATTTATAACTTGTGGTTACTGTGACCTAATGACATTAAGAAACTGTTCAAGGAAAGGAAATGAATTTTAGAGCCTTTTTTTAAAGAATGGAACAAATTTATAAGAAATACGTCTTATACAAGATCAAATGACGATTTTCAGTATGTTTTGCTGATTTCTCTTGCAACTCCCATTTGAAAATTTAAATTTAAAAAGGATGAATGGGCTGTGGGGAAGAAGGAACCTTTCTTCACTGTTGGTGGGAGTGCAGACTGGTGCAACCACTGTGGAAATCAGTGTAGAGATGCCTCAAAAAGCTAGGATTGGAGGACCCCTTCAACCGAGCTATTCCCCTTCTGGGTATTTTTGAAAAAGAATTGAAAACATCACACCGCAGTGATATATGTGCACTCATGTTTATAGCAGCACAGTTTGTAATAGCCAGATCTTGGAAACAACCTAAATGCCCATTGACTGAAGAATGAATGAATGGATAAAAAAGATGTGATATTTTTATACAATGGAGTACTACTCAGCTATAAAGAACATTAAACTGGACACTTTTATAGGCAAATGGATGCAATCTGAAAACATACTCACTAGTGAAATAAATAAGACACATGTAAACATTATATTGTTTCATTAGTGTGACAAGATGAAAGAAAAAACATGTATATGTACATAAAAATACTAAGATAGTTACACTGCTGATTACTCTGAGTTCACTGAAGAGGAAGTTCTGTGGTGGTGTTGTTTGGACAATTGAAGGCAGATGTCTTGTGCTCTAGGTGAGTGATTTGAGGGTGACAATGTGCAATGTGTGGACCATTGTTGGCCCTCATTGATGTGATTTGAAATTTTGTTATAGTTTTTCTTCTTCATCTTCTTTTTATCTTAAAATAAAATGGATTTAAAAATAAATAAACAAAAAGTATCTATACTTTTTCTAGCAACAAGAGAAAAGATACATGATATAGTACAAAGTAATAAAATCCTTGAAGGATTTTTTACCACTGAATAATAACATAACAGTCATACTCTGGATTTAATGATGCTTCCTGTTGCTCTTTTTAGAGTGAAATATGAATGAAGGTTTAACTCTAACATTCTTTTGTTTTTTTGAGACAGGGTTTCACTGTGTAGCCCACACTGGCCACAAACTCATGGCAATCCTCCTGCCTCAGCCTCCCGAGTGCTGAGATTATAGGCATGCACCACCATGCCTGGCTAACTTAATATTCTGAACCATTCTTTGACCTACGGACTGATTAGTGTTAGGGTTTTCAAGTGCAATACAGAAGCAAAAGGAAAGCAAAAATGGCCTTTATTGAGGACGTGCAGGGGAGGGCACCACTCATGGAGTTGGGCATTTTTCCTCTGCCAGAGACAAACACGGTGGGAGGTCTTCTGACCTCTGGCCAGAAGCATTGCTTGGGGCAGGCACTGATGATGTCCAAGGAACTAATTAGAATTCTCTTTGCATGCACATGAAAGGGGGGGGGGGTTATAATCAAGGCTAAAAGGGAAAGAGGAAAAAGTGGCCGTCAGGGTAAGTGCTGTTTTGCTTTGGTCTTGCACCAGGTTAGACCACCCCCTTAGTGTCCAGTAATTTATACTAGGGCAGAAACCTTTCAGTTAGTATTATTTTAGAAGGTAGTCTCAGCAAGATATATGGTTCACATATGCAAGGCTGTAGTAAGGACGGTGTAAGAAATACGTAAAATGCAGACACCTGAAGGAGAAACCTTAGTTCATCCTGCAAGATTAACCCTGTCAGGTGAGAGGCAGCATCTGACAGCCGAGTTCACATTCTGAGCTGTCTTTTCTCATGTTTACACACGAATAGTTTTACTTCATAATGTGAAGGAAACGAAGCTCGTGGGCAGGCGTGTTTGAAGTGAAGGGGGCATTTTGGGGTGGAATCAATGGCATTTATGTCTTGCATTATAAAACAACTTTTAAAAAAAAGTTAAATGTTCACTGTTTTTGCAGCCACACTTCAGTCTTCACACTGTAAACAAGTAGTGTTCTTCAGGTCTGTGTAATGC
This sequence comes from Cavia porcellus, assembly GCF_034190915.1. Classification (NCBI taxonomy): domain Eukaryota; kingdom Metazoa; phylum Chordata; class Mammalia; order Rodentia; family Caviidae; genus Cavia; species Cavia porcellus. Next base: position 161,824,655 of record NW_026947484.1, on the reverse strand, counting down.
AATGCTTTTTGCATTTTTGTGTCTTCACTGATGGTTTTGCTGTTCAGGTCTAGTGGCGCTGGGTTCAAGAAGGACACAACAGACCTCACAGAGGAGGTGCTTGCTCAACGCAGGCTCCACCCAGACCAGGACCCGGGTACTCTCACACAACAGCTCAGTGTTAAGGTATCACGGTGTACATTGTACAAAGCTTTCAGTGGAAACACAGGAGGCCAAGCTGTGTGTTCCCTGGTTGGTGAACTGTGAACAGAGGCTCAGGGCTCAGGACAATTTTTTTTTTTTTTTTTTGAGACAGGGTCTCACTATGTAGTCCAGGCTGGCCTTGAACTCATGGCCTGAATAAATTTTTTAAAATAACAAATCAATCTGGCTTAAAATCAAAAAATAAAACTTCTGTTCTCAAAAGATTTTGTTCAGAAAATTGAAATCCAAGCTACAGAAGAGCAGAAAATGTTTGATAATGCACACCTGATGAAGGGCTGGTCTCCAAAATGTGTAAAGAACACTCAGAAATCAACCACAAACTAACCCAGTAAACACAGGAGTGTGTTCATGCGGTTCACAGCGCTGAGTTCTGCACAGTGCACAAATACATGAAGAGAGCCCCAGCCTGGCACCAGCCCCCGATAAAGACAAAAGCTGATCTGCACAGGGCTCCCGGTAGGCTCACCCCCACTGCTCACATTCCTGTCTCACCTTGACTTTCTTTTCCATCTCACTCAGTCTGCTTTCTACCTCCATTTCTCATTCAAACTCTCCTCAGGGAAGACTCGCCATTGTCAAATCCAGTGCTTCATTTTCTTTCTTGTTGAGACACAACAAAGAGGCTGTGATTCCCCACCAAGGCTTTACATTCTGTGGGCCAGGGGTCCCCAACTCTTGGGTATATGGCCAATGAGCAGTCAGCAAGTAAAGCTTTATCTGTGTTTGCACCGGCTCCTACAGCTCCCATCTCTGCCTGAAAGGAGCGTGCTCTGGATTCTCACAGGAAGGGGAACCCTCTGAGAGCTCCCCACCCTGCCCTGCAGTGTGGAAACATTGTCCTCAGGGAGACAGGCCCTCAGGACCAGCAAGGTTTGGATTCCTGCTACTGGATAACTGCATAGCAATCTCCAACTTGCTTCTCAAATGCAAATACTTCCCGCAAACCATGAATACCCAGAACGCTTAGCCCAAGCCCTCTGTTGCCTCCTGGAGAGGCGGTCGTGAGCCCTCTACTACCTCTTGGGAGCCGAATGCAGCTGGACCCACGGCACGAGAAGGTCACTGTGCCAAGTGCAGACTGTGCCAGGAGACTAGAACAGGAGGTGAGCAGAAATGCTGGGATCATGTGTAGGCGAGAACGCTGCACCAGCACCAGCCCAAAAAACTGCCACAGCGTGTGACTCTTTCACAGCCCCCGAGGGGACCCTAATCTGCCGGTACCATCTCCCTTGTGTCAAGCATAAGCCCTAAGAAAAGTGCCCCTTGGTCGCTACTGTCTCTGTGATTTCTATCTCGAAGGAAGCAAAAAGGCCTTGAGTCATTGGCTGTGTGGCTGTGTCTAACCTCCCAGTACCTGATGCTGGCCACAGCCCTTCTTGGATCGCTTCATCCTATTTCTAATGTCAACATTTTCTGTTTCCAGGCACCCGCTCCATCCTCATCATGCTGAGTGTTCCAAGTTCCCTTTTTTTTGTACCGGGAATCGATCCCAGGGCCTCATGCTTGCCAGGCAGGTGCTGTGCTGCTGAGCTGAATCTCCAGGCCCAACTTTTCTTTTCCTAGTCTCAGTTTTCATGATGACGTCTTCCCAGGGAACAGCTTTGGCTCAAACGTCCCGCCTGAGCTACCGAAGCCCCCAGGGATCTATGAGACAGCTCCCTGGCGCCACGCTGTGAACCACGAAGGAAAACCAGGCTCATCATTCAGCCTTGGACCAAGGAGGTCCCACCAACCCCTCACTGGCACAGTGACCCCAAAGCCAGACAGAGATGAGGCAGGCAGCGGCTCACCCACTGCCTATGAGAAGGCTGAGCTCCTAGGACCCAAGAGCAGAATGCTGTTTACTAGAGAAGCCAGGCTGGGAAGGCAGATGGTGGTCAGAGGCCACAGACCTTCAGTTATGAGTCAGCTCAGAAAACTCCAGTGTCTCTCGGTGACAGCAGTGACCACTGTGGAGTCAGGCCCAAAGCGTGCTTGTACACTCCCACAACAAAACAAAAGACAGCAAACAGAACCACGCAGCTCAAGCCGTGAAGTATGCCTGTGTTAAAGCTGTTTGACTGTGGCACGATCGTCTCGCGAAGCATAACACAATTCATACCGTACCCATAAAAGTGTAGCAGCTCACCCGTCCATTTTACTCCAGAGCTGACAGAGCCCAATAAAGAGACAGATTTATAATTAGCACTAGTGTTGGTTACAAATTTAAAACAATGCATCATGTTTTTTGATAACAAAAAGTTTGACTGACTGAGCGTGTATCTATCTGTATGCTACTTCTTAGATGAGAAAGATTGCTTGTGTTTTGAGAGTCTCACTATGTGGTTCAGGTTGGCCTTGAACTCACCATGGAGCCCAGCTGGGCTTGAACTTGATTCTTGTGCCTCAGCCTCCCAAGTGCTGGAATAACAGGCATCCCCACCACACCCAGCTATTGGTTTACTTCCTTATTCTATCTATATTTGCAGTATTAAAGGTTGATTTCACTGAGCTACATTCCTAGCCTTTTTAAAACTTTTTACTTTGAGTCAGAGTCTCAAAAAGTTATTTACTTCTCCAGGTTGAGCTCAAATTTGTGACCCTCCTGCTTCAGCCTTCCCAGATGCTGGGATGTCAGGCAGGTAACCCCCACACGTGGCTGAGATCATTTTAAAGTAAACCAAGAGGAGGAAAAAACCCACTGACAAAGCAGCTCACTTTCAGCAATCTGGGTTTTCCCAAATAGTGACAAGACAACCAGTCATCTTGAGATGGGCACTTTGGGTTCCTCGCGAGACTTGGAAATGTAGGTCAGGGCTCTGCAGACAGGTAGCTCCAGGGACCTCAGAGCTGCAGACCAGAGCTCACTAGCAGGCCATGAGAGGGAAGGAGGGAGGGAAGGTAAGGGACCACGGCCAGCCAGGCGCTGAGGCAGGCAGGTTCCCATTGGAAATTCACGGGACCGGTGGTGACTCCCTCTTCTAAATCCACGCAGTCACATCAGCCTCTGGTGACATGGCAGCTGGACCGGGAGTACTGCTGGGTATGGAGTCCGTTTCAATCCTTGTCTTTGCATCTCTTGCGTCAGGTGAGTAGCTAACATCTGACTGGGACGATTTGGGCCGTGTTACCGCCTGGCGACAAGGAGAAGATCTTGGGGCCACCAAATTCTGACCAGGGTGGGAAGGACGCCTGCCCTCCTAGGCCACGCGATGCCACTTCTGGAAAATGTTACCGGACCCTTTGTGCTGCGTGGTGAGGGTCTTTCCTAGGGAAGATGCAGGTTCTTCTGAACAGGCGGAAATGTGGCCAGTGTGGTAACTGGAGGAGCAGAGTTACTCACCATGTGACAACTCCAGTGACAAACTGGGCCTGGGGTTTCTGGCATTTCTGCACTGTGTCTATTCGTCTTCTTGGGGGCTTCTGAAAAGTTTGGCTTTTTCCAAGTTTTGCTCACCAAAAGCTGATATTTTCAAAGCATGATCGATGCAAGACTCTGATTAGGGAAAGTATTCATCATCAGAGGTCAGAGCAGAAAGAGGGGCTGTCCAAAGGGGAGAGAGAGCCTGAGTCAGGAGGGCTGTGCTTTAACAAGGGGCAAATGTCCTGCTGAGAGGCTGCACAGCGAACTTTGAGGGTAGAAAATTCCACTCTGAAAGGTGGGCGTGGTGGCTCACACCTGTCACCTCAGGACTCGGGAGGCTGAGGCAGGAAGATCATTGCAAGTTCAGGACCAGCCTGGGCTACAAACCAGAGACTGTTTCTACCCGGTTTCCTCCTTTCTTTATCTCTCTCCTCCCTGCCTTCCTAACCAAAGTTCCCCAGCCAAGCCAATAATTGTTAGGAAAAACATGATGCTTTTTATTACTTCATGAAGGCCTTACAGTGTAAATGTCTGCATGATCTTTTTCCAGAAAGAAAGAGCTGTTTCCTGCTTTCAGGCATGAAATGGGTGGCAACGCAGCTGGCGGTGTTAATAATCCTTCACGTTGTCTTCCACTGGTGCCACGCAGGTGCAGTATTTTGTGTGCCTATCTCTACCTTTGGCTCAAATGAGACATTGAGAGCTTATGATTTTCAAAGCATTATGCTAGGATCGCTGAAGGATATAAAAAATACTCAACTGGGAAAATATGTGTACATGAAAATTATATGAGACAGCTGGGCAGTGGTGCACACGTAACCCAGCACTCGGGAGGCTGAGGCAAGAGATCTCTGGGAGTTCGAGGCCAGCCTGGGCTACACAGCGAGTTTAAAGCCAGCCTGAAGTACATATCAAGATGCTGTCTCAAACCCCCACCAAAAAAAAATATTTCATAAGACAAAATAACAATGGTCCAACCTTCTTCCAATGCAAGATATCTTTCTCGGAGTCCCCTGAGGGACAGCAGTGGGGTGTTTACTGCTGTAGTTGGCCTGGTCTGTTTTGGGCTATTGTAACTGCTCCAGCAGCCTAACTTTCACTCAGCCCATGGTCCAGAATCTCTATGAATTTCATTTCATTATTATTGAATTGCATTGGCATTTGAATTTACAAATATGATTTTTTTTTTTTTTTTTTTTTTTTTTTTTTTTTTTTTTGCTAGAGATTGAACCCAGGGCTTTATTCGTTCTGGGCAAATGGTCTACCAGTGGGCTATATTCCCAGCCCAATGACTTTATATTATTAGTGTTGTTGTTTTGTTACTGGGAATCAAACTAAGGACCTTGCATTTGCCAGGCAGGTGCTGTACCACTGAGCTATCTCCCCAGTATTATTTGCTTGTATTTACAAATAATGCATCTATTTAAAAACGTAGGCACACATAATTTAAAAATGAAACACGGACAGATTCTCTCTGACACCTTAACGCTTTCCCCTTGTGTTCACCCACTGATTTACTCCACGCCCGCACTGAGCCTATCCTAAACAAGCCTGTTAATTTAACAGTATATATTGTGAGCATTTTCTGTACTGTCAGATTGATGATGAATCTTATGTGGTGTTAAGCACTAGACTTTTGTCATTTGCATGAGTATCGTTTTACTTATTATACTCAGAAGTGTGTGAGAAGGATAGATTTTATCTTTAAAAACAAACCAAGAGAGAACCAGAGACTGGTTGGGTTTCTAAACACTGGGGTTTGGACTCCCTAGTGCCCAGTGCTCTCTCTGATCTTAACTTTGCAACAGGGCTCAGCTTTCTGGTGCCTCCGTTCTCAACTTAGGGGAGGGGAGCAGGTCACTGGCTTTTAGACACTGAGGGGAGGCTGAGAGCTGGCTTCCTGCCTGTCACGTGGCTGGGTGTGAACAGAAGCTCGATAAAAGCGCACCAAATTTGCACAGCTATAAATTCTGCCCCATAAAAATCTCCTAATGCAGAAAGCATATATTTAAAATGCAGTGGCACCTGTTGTAATATTTCCCCACAGACTTGATCACCTGTTGGTTTGTTTTCAGGAATTACAAGCATAAACTGTTCTGGCCGCCTGTGGGTAGAACCGGCTGCGGTTTTTCAGATGGGCACAAACATCTCCGTGTACTGCCGAGCCTCGGGCAAGAACTGCCAGCCCAGGATGCTTTATCTGCACACAAACGGCGTGGCAGAGAGGTTTCTCCTGTCCAGGGTGAACAGGACGACAGCTCGACACAGGTTCCAGAACTTTCTGGCACCTCGGGCCTCCATGTACTGCACTGCAAAGTGTCCAGGACGCCCAGGGGAAACGTTGGTGTGTGGCCAGGACATCACCTCTGGATGTAAGTGGGGAGCTCTGCCCAGAGGCGCAGTAGGGCCATTCACAGGGGACTGCCTGTTCCTGGCCTCACCTGGGCACGGAGTTGGACCAGTGCAGCTGAGTGACCAGCTGGGGGCATCTAATGGGAGAAGAGAGCACAGGGTCGGCTCCGGGGACAGCCACCACCCACATCCAGCACCCGTGGGCCTGGGATGGGAGGCCCTCTCCAGAGGCAGCCAGAAATACCAATGTCTAATGTGAACTCCAAATTTTAAAATATTACAGATCTATTAAAAATTTTTTTATTATTAGCCTGGCCAAATAGGGCATAGGAGTCAGGACTCTCAGATTTAAAATGTTTCTCTTTTCCTCTTTTGTTTTCTTATGTTTTTTGCTTACTTTCCAGACTAAGGTCATCCACCTTGAAGCAGGTTGCATTGACAGGTTTTGTTTTGTTTTGATTTTTTCAGACAGAGTCTTGCTAGCCTTGGACTCACTATGGAGCCCACACTGGCCTCTAGCTCATGGGGATTCTCCTGCCTCAGCATCCTGAGTGCTGGGATGACAGGCGTTGTGAGATTTTGTGACAAAGATTTAGGAAAAGTTGCAAAAGTAGCTTCGGATCTTGCTGTGCTCCTATTTCTGATTTGGGCAATTTAACCATCAAACCCTCAGTCGATTGCTGTGTTAGGCACTGAATCTCAGTAAACTAGTTAAATACACGTTACAAACTGTAAGCACAACATTGATCCCCAAATCCTTAAAAATGCATCCTTTTGACAAAACATATGGAGATTCTCGTTGTACTGGAAATTGCATAATCAAGTTGCAGCTACTATTTGACACCATAATTATGAGGAAAGCATTAGTCCAGCTGATCTATGCAGTAAGTCACGGTGTGTCCGTGCATCTGGAAGACTGATGTTCGTACGGTAACGTGAGCAGACTCGTACAATGACATACAGTTAGGTCTCAGTTCTCCCTTAAAGGACAGATCAATTAGTGGGGTGCTGTTTTAATCTAGGGACTCATTCTCTACAGCACCTACACACATTTTCATCAACACATAAAGGACTTTGCTTCTATACTGGGCTCTCTTCTTCTGTGCTTTTTTTTTTTGTCTTTTTCCTTTTCATCGGTACTGGGGATCAAACTCACGACTACCTGCTTGCAAGGCAGGCGCTTATGCTGCTGAGCTAAATCCCCAGCCCCTTGTGCTTTTTTTTTTTTTTTTTTTTTTTTTTAAAGACAGGGCCTTGCGTAGCCCAGGTCAGCCTTGAACTCCCAGAAATCCTCCTGCCTCAGCTTCCTGAGTGCTGAGATGTCAGGCGTGCACCACCATGCCCAGCCCTCCGTGCTTTTGAGAATCAAGTCTCAATTTTTGCTGTGTCTCACCTGTAGCTTAGCTACGAGAGCCAGGCCAGGGACCCCATGACACTGGCCATACTCTTGTCCCAGGCAGCCGAGGTCCTACCCACCTCTGTGCCTTTCGAAGGGAGGCTTTAGGGAAGCGGGAGGTGAGGGAGAAAGCAGAGATTGGGGCATTGAGGGATGGTGTCGGCAGACCAGCTCTCACGCCTTCGGCTTGCCCTACATGGTGGACATCCACCCGCAGGCCTACTCCCCGTCTGATGCACAAGTTCTCCCTGGCCCTGTGCACATCCTCAGGAAGCAGGGCCAACTCTGGGTGCTGGACTGCACTCCCTAGCCTGTCCTCCAGCTGGGAGGGGCGCGGATGGGTGGCTTCCAGGGTCACCGGCAGAGGTCAGCTGCTCATTTAGCCAGAGGAATGAAGGGATGTGAACAAAACATCCCCTCCTCCCAAAGGCGGCATTTCAGTGGGTAAGTTTTAGGCCAGACTGGCTTCTGCCAGACAGGATGGTGCCCACTGTACTAACACTAGGGCTGCATCTGGTCCTGTGAAACACAAGTGCGCTCCACTCAGCCTGACAGAGCAGCCATTTGGGTAAACTGGGAGCAAGGAAACAGAATACTTAAAACCTAGGGGAAGCGTGTGCCAGCATGTGACTTCTGGTTAACTGCCTCACCCAGATGAGAACAGGGAACTTTTCCTCCCGCTGGGTCAGGGCCATGGGCACCTGCTGTCCTTGGGAAGACCTGGACTCTGGGGGATTTGATGTTTCCCTAAAGCCTCAAGCTGACGATATGGACTTGGCACAAGTCACCCCTCTGGGTTTGGCCTTTGGGGCCTGGGGCAGGACTCATCCCCGACCTGCGCCTCCTGCAAATCTCCCCTCCCCCCAGCCCCACTCCCCCATGCGGCTGGATTTCTCCCCTCGGCCGTCCCGGTGGGGCTGAGCCCAGGCAAAGCCCCGGTCAGAGGGCCCGTCCCGTGACACCCTGGAGAAGCCCCACAGCTCCCCTCTGCTGCTCCCCCCTCCCGCCCCTCCACAGCCTGCGGGGCCTCCCGACAGCTCCGTGCCTGAGCGCGGGTTCCGCCTGTGGGAAGTTTCCTGCACCTGAGTTTGAGCTGAGTGTGCTCTCCTGCTCACCACACTGTGTCCATGAGAACACTTCCTGCCTAAGTGGGTCAGAAAAAGGGGTTTTGAGGGTTTGGTGGCATTCTAGAAATCGCACTGCTTTCACTGAGCACCTTTGAGGACAGGATGTCTCTGTTGTGTGTTCCGGGCTGTCAGTTGGTCCCCACTGTTTTGAACAAAATGATTCTAGGCATTTCGGTAGACTGAAGGGAAATCACGAAAGCTAAAAAAATAACTGAGTCATTACTTTCCCTGAGAAGACATTCAGGTGTAGTTAAGTTTCTCTAACCCATAATTCCTGAAATATGAGCTATGACAGTTTCCATTTCTAACCATACTGTTGGGGGAGGTGTCTTTTTGAGTAGGATCTCACTGTGCAGTTCAGGCTGGCCTTGAGCTCCCTATTGAGCTCAGGCTGGTCTCTATCCTCTTGCCTCAGCCTCCTGAGTCCTGGGATGACAGGTGTGTACCACCATACCCAGCTTTAGACTCTTATCTGTGACCAAATGCACACACCGCAGGAAATGTGTTCCAACAGGGGTCACATCAATCACAGGATTAAATGCCTTGAGATACTTTTATTCATTTAAAAATTCCATTTGAAAGGAACCATAGGCAGTCATGTTTCCACTTAATCACTTATTCAAAATTTTAAGCAACATTGACTTAAAGTTTAACATGTTTTACCTCTATTTACAGTGATTAAAATAGATTTTTAATCCAATAAAAACCTGCAGAATATATATCTTTAACATTGCTATTAAATATGTGTCATTACCATGCCGTGAGGCTCCCGGGTCCTCTCTGGGAAAGGAACTTCAGGGTGGTGAGGCCTGCCTTCATTTTTGTGGGGAATTTTTGGCTGCTGTTATATATTATTATTATTATTACTATTATTTTGGTTTTGGGTTTTGAGAGGGTCTCACTGTGTAGTCCAAACTGGCCTCACACTCTCAGCAGTCTCCCTGCCTCCTCCTGCTGGGGTCACAGGTGTGTGTCATCACTGGACAATATGCCAGTCTTGATGCTTTGTGTCATCATCTTATTGTTATTATTTTTTGTCTTGTCTCTTTGAGACAGGGTCTCACTATGCAGCTCAGGCTGGCCTTGAACTCACTTTCTAACCCAGGCTGGTTTTGAACTTGTAAAAATCCTCCTGCCTCAGCCTCTGGCGTGCTAGAATTATAGGCGTGCACCACCATGGCCGGCTCCTGTCATCATTTTATTAATTAAGTCACACAATTCATGAGATAATCTCCTAGTGCTAGGAAGGCAAAGAAGGGAGAGCCACAAGCTTTGCTTCCAAGAAGCTTCTAGCAGAAATCAACCTCAGCTACGCTGAATGAACAAGAGTCCTGTGGTCAGCGAGGGTCCCAGTCATAATGGAAGGATGGGACTGGCAGGAAAGAGTGCAGGTTAACCCCCTTCCTGGTCTGTTTCCGGGTGCCCATAGGATCTGGCTGAGCAGCAGGTTTTAGTTCCTGACTACTGAATCGCTTGGCAGAGATCTAAGGCGCTGGCGCTGCCCTCGCCCACCCTCAGAAAAGTACTGAGCTTTTCTGCATGTGTCAAGTTCTTTTCGTTGTCTGCAAAGTTAGTTAACCACCCGGCATTTATACTCCTGCGCGTTCACGGAACACAGGCAGCTGCAGTGAAGCGGCCCAGAAGGCATGAGTGTCTTTTGCGATGACGAACTTAGCCACGCTTTCTGTGTGAAACCACGGGGAAAAATAACTTCAGCACAAATTATTGCAAGAAGGAGGGATAACACTGCAATCAGTGTCCAAAACGACCTCAGTTTATGTTTCCATTTTAAGGGATGACACAGGCCCACAGCATTCTGGGAGGCTGAGGCAGGAAGATGGCAAGTTTGAGCCCAACCTGGGCAAATTAGTGATTTAATGAGCGACCATGTCTCAAAAATTAATAAAAGGAATAGTGATCTAGCTTAGTGCAAAGGCCCTGGGTTCGGCCCCTCACTACTAAAATATAAGCGAGTAGATGAAATAAACAGCTAGTTTTTAAAATTGTGTTTCCACACTTGGCCCCTACAGGGCTCACGGAAATCTAGGAGATTTCTTTTACCCTGCTTCTAGGACCTGTTTCTCCCTCGCCCACTCATTGCCGCAACTCACCTAAATGTTTCAAAGTATTTTCATGTGCTCCTACAGTGGGAAAATAGTTTGCTGATTGTAAAATCGATTGTATTCAATTTAGAAAGTTCAAAAATTATGGGGCTGGGCATGCTGGTGCATGCCTATTATCCTAACACTCAGGAGGCTGAGGCAGAAGGATCGCTGTGAGTTTAAGGCCAGCCTGGGCTAGAAAGTGAGTTCACGGCCAGCCTGAACTGCATAGTGAGACCCTTTCTCAATGAAACAAAAAATTAGACCAGTAAAAAACCCCAATCAGCTCCATAATCCCATCACTTTATCAATCACAGTATCTCCTTAATAATTAGAATGTCTTTCAAATCTCTCTCTTTCTGCCACTAAATTGTTTTGTAATATTTTTTTTTACTTAATAAACTTGTTTATAATGTTTTCCAAAACCCAAGCCCTTAAACTTTCCTCTATAACATTATTTTTGATATTTTAAAGCACATATTGTAATTTAACCCTGAGGGGTTGAGGTGGTTTCCAGTTTTTACTACATGGTTCTAGCCAACTATTTTCCTATACTGTGACCGTTTCCCTAAGGAAAGCTGTCACCCTGCTGGGGTGCAGAACCCTCAGCAGCCACCTGAGCACAGCTCCCGGGTGGGAAGGGGGTCCACTCCCGCCCCCCCCCCCCCCAGAGCGGTGGGAGAGGATCTTGCTGGCCGCTTTGCAGCGCCGCCCCCTTCTTAGAATTTCTTAGGACTCTGGCTAGTGTTACAGAACTAAAGGGCCTTATCGCTTTGATTCGCGGTGAGGAGGATTTTCGATGCGGTTTTTGTTGCTTTACCAGTGATTCCCCTGTAGGCGATCTGCAGGCCAAGCACAAGGGCAAATCTTGGGGTGCGGGCTCAGGGGCCTGAGCATCTGTGCCCCTGCTCCTCGCCCTGGCCAGGCTCCCGGGAGGCTCAGAGTCTGGGCGGGGCTGAGCCCCAGCTCTGGTCTCCTGTTGTGAACAAGCAGGAAGGGCCCACTCGTGGTCTCTTCTCCGAAGTCTGGGTCCACCGTGCCCATCCTGGGTGACAGCTTATGACCCTAGACGTTGCTATGCTGCAAATCACAGCTGCCCCGGGCCCAGGTTGAGCAGGATCCGCAGAGCCCGTGGAGCCCCCAGGGTGAGCAGGGTGAGCAGAGCCCATCGCAGAGCTGGGGGTGGGCAGGCCAGTGTGTTCCCAGAGAGAAAGACCCCTGAGGCCCAGATACCTGAACACTGAACCTTCCAGAAAGCCTTTCGGAGTGGGGGTGGGGCTGGGACACGTGCAGAGCCCAGGCTGGGCTTGCAAACCAGGCCTGCACGCCCGCACCCAGTCTGGCCCTGCTCCTTGGGTCCCTGCTCTGGGAGGAGCCGGGCAGGTTGGGCCTTGTGTCCACCGTGTGTCCTCAGCAGCTATCTCCCCCGCACCCCCGCCCGTCACCTGGGTGGGAGCCCAGAGCAGGGAGGAGGAAAGGACCCTTCCAGGGTCACAGAGAGGCACGGGGGATCCCCCCCGTGCTCCAAGAGGCGAGGGGGCAGGTTAAGGTCAAGGTAGAGGTTAAAGTCAGGGGAGACTGACAGCTGGGGGGGGGGGGTGTCTGTGACCAGAGTGCGCTGGTCACAGCGACATGGGACAGGATGGGGCTCAGGCTGGGGAGTGGGTGGGGGCTGAGCACCACGGAGGCCCGAGGAGCTGGGTGGGGGTAGGGGTGGGGGTGGGGGTGGGGAGAGGGGACAGGGAGGAGGAGGACATCGGGGAGCAGCTCCCACCTCTATGGGCCACACAGGCCCTGTCCCCGTGTCCTCATGGCTTCCAGGCTGCCCTGCGAGGACAGGTGGGCTGCAGCCAGACTCCCGGCGGAGGGCCGGGGAGCCCGGGTCAGCTCGGCTCCTGGGCTTCTTTTGCAGATCCGCCGGACGCCCCCCAGGCGCTGACCTGCGTCCTCCACGAGCGCTCGGGCCCCATGTCATGCAGCTGGATGGCTGGCAGGCACACCCACATGGCCACAGAGTACGTGGTGCACGTGCAGAGGTGGGTGACCTGTCCTTCCCAGGCCTCAGGCTCCCCTGGAGGGCCCTGCCCTCTCCGTGCCCTTGGTTGACCGCAGTTCACCGGGAGCCCTTGGGCCCAGCTCAGCCCCTTCTCCGGCCCCAAAACTGCCCAGTCCCGGCAGGGTTTGTCTGCGTTCATTAAAGGTTTAGACTTTTAAGGTGCACTCCACAGTGCGGGCTACCTCCCCCCTCCCTTCCTCAGTCTCCTTCTCCTCCCCCTTCCTCCCTTCCTTCCTCCCTTCCTTCCCTCCACTCTTCCTTCCCTTCTTTTCCTCTTGCACAGCGGTTATTATGATTGGTAGATTCCTCTCAACCAGTGTTAGGCTATTTTCAGCTGACCGAAAAGACACCGGTGTCCATAGCAGCCCGTCTCATTTCCTCCCACTGTCTGCCCCTGGTGACCACTGCCAACTTTCCTTCTTCGGATTTGCCTACTACGATCCTTCATAGAAAAGGAGTTGGATGTCGTGGGCTTTTATGACCGGCATCATTCAGGGTTCACCCCACAGTAGTGTGGATTGGTACTTTGGTCCTTTTGATGACTGAATAGTACTCCACTCAGTGGCGCTCTTGTGGTATGTTTATCCTTATGTTAGTGAGGGACATTTGGATTGTTTCTGCCCTTTAGCTTTTGTGAACAGGGCTATTCTTACCACCTGTATGTTCTCCTGTAGGGACAGGTTTTCCTCCCGGGCGCACACACAGGAGTGCAGTGCTGGGTCGTATGGAAATTCGCTGTTGAGCCTTTTGAGGTGCACCCACCCTATTTTCCATCCACATTTCTGCTAACTGCACTGGTATCTGGCAGCTCTGTACCCACCTGCCCTCATGGTTACCTGTGGGTTGTTGTGTCTATGTGGGTCCCACTGATTTTTGGGGGGCCCACAAACCTGCATGCAAGAGTTCCTGACAGCGAGGTTGCATGGAAAATCTGGAGGGGTCAAACCTCAGCTCAAGAAAATCTAGGCAAAATTCCAGCCTTGCCCATCAGGCCTGGCTTCCTGTTTAGCAGCATGAAAGTGTCCCCATGGATTATGAGGATGGTCACATGCATTTCAAAGCTCTGGGCACCCTCGGAGCTGTGTGTGTTTGAATGGAGGCTCAAGCGGCTTCCAGGATGCTCGATCCTCGGTAAAGTGGTTACACATTTGGGGGTCATGGCCCAGGCTGTTTGTGGTGCTCAGTCTCCCAGGATCTGAAGGGCAAGTAAAGCAGAATAGACAGGGTCACCTCTCCCCTGGGGACAGCACACCCAGCACAGAGCTGGTGCAGAAGTGATTTGACCTTGATCTGTCCACCCTGCCTGACAGCATGGGACTCAGTCACCAGCACATCTTGTGCCTGTTACTCTGTCTTCCTGCGTCTTGGCCTGCTGTGAAAGAAGGGTAATTAATACCACGTGTCTTAAAGGGAAGCAGGCATGGTGGCTTATGCCTGTCATCCCAGCACTCGGGAGGCTGAAACAGGAGGATCTCTGAGAATTCAAGGCCAGCCTGGGCTACACAGAGTCCAAAGCCAGGCTGAACTGCACAGTGTGACCTTGTCTCAAAGCAACAAAGAAATAAAAAAACCTCAAACAACAACAAAAAGGAATGTGATGGGGCAGAAAATGAAGACCCTCCTCTAGCAAACCCAGGTCTGGTTCCTGGCAGCAGATGGCTCAGCCGAGAAGCACATGTCTCTCTGTCCGCCAACACGTGGAAAACCAGATCAGGAGCTGCGAGAAACGAGGGGAGAGACTCAGTGTCCCTACTAAGCCCACGGAGGAAGCCGCCTGTGGGGCCAGTGTTGTGCCAGGCCCTGCCTGGGCTGTGGGTGACCCCCACTGAGGCAGCAAGGAGCCAGCATCCGCAGGGTCCCGAGCAGCTCTGCACCCCAGGAAGCCTGGGACAGGGAGCTGCACCCAGCGCCCGCGGGCTCCTCAGCAGCTTTACTCCTCCCCTGTCGCTAAGCTCCCTGTGCTGGGGACAGCACAGGAGACCGACTCGAGGGCCCCCCTCTGATCCTGTTCTCTCGCCAGTATGCCGGCTCATGGTCCCGGGCACCTGGGGTCTGGGCAGGGCCCTGGCATGGATTCTGGCGCAGCAAGCAGCCGTGGAGAGACAGACTGAGGCCCCGAACCCCAGAAACCATTCACACAGCACAGCGGAATCCCAGGCATCATGAGGACCAGGAAGGAAAATACCTTTAGATTAGGAGTCGTTACATTGATTATTTATTTATGTATTGCTTTGCTCAATTTGGGTTTTGAGACAGGGTCTCGCTGTGTAGTCCAGGCTGGCCTTGAACTTGAGGCAACCCTCCTGCCTCAGCCTCTGGAGTGCTGGCACCGTGCCCACCTGGCTTCTCATTTCTCGTTTCACTCCCAGCCCAACAGCTCAGACCCGGGCCTCCACCGTCTCCCCCTTGCTGGGAGGCCTGGGCTTCTCCTCAGGTCCCCCCAGCACTCCCTGCTCTCTTCTCTGCACCTCCTGGTGCCTCATGGGTGCTGTGCTCAGTACTTTCCTCCCCAGTGCTAGGAGCATTTAGCATCTTCACCTGCATTCGAGACTCGAGGCCTCGGCTGATTCCTGGGGTGACGTTCCTGCCCCATCCTCTCTCCTGCCCACAGCACCTCGAGGGCTCTGTCTCCTTCCTGTCCCCACTGGTCACCTGTATCCCTGACACTGTCCCTGTCTCTCCACAGCCAGTGCACGTCACGTGCTTCTCATCCAGCACTCGGGAGGCTGAGGCAGGAGGGTCATGTGAGTTTGAGTCATGTGAGTTCCTGGCTGGTCTTGGGTGCCTCAGGTCATTCGCCCCTCTGCTCAGACCTGCACTGCACTCAGAGGTCAGAACCAGAGCGCTGGGAAACCCTGCGGGTCTCCACCACCACCTCCATGGGCCTCTGAGTTCTCATGTGGTCCCCTCTGTCTCCTCCTGCTGAAGCTTCCCTGAACAGAGGAGTACAGTTCTACCTCAGGCCCTTTGCTTCGGGAGAGGCAGTGAGTCTGTTCCTCCATTGTCCTGATGTCAGCTCAAATGGGCCTCGCCCTGCTTTGATTGTAAGATCGACTTTCCCCCAGTGCAACTCCCAGACTCGAACTCCTCAATTCTGCTTTATTTCTCCCCATCAACAGCTGTCACCACGGGGCTTTTTCATTTCTTATGGCAGCACTGATGATTAGGCCCAGGGATACCTTACCACTAACGTTCAGCCCCAGGCCTGTCCTTTTTTTGTTTTGAGACAGGGTCTTGTTATGTCATTCAGGCCTTGAGCTCACTTTGAAGCCCAGGCTGGTCTCGAACTCACAGTGATCCTCCTGCCTTAGCCTCCCGAGTGCTGGGATTACAGGCAAGAGCCACCACACCCGGCTCCCCAGCCCTTTTAATTTCTTCAATGTCTCAGAATTCTCAACCGAGGATCTTCCAGTTTGCAAATGTGACATCCTCCTGCCTCAGCCTTGCAGAGTGCCGGGGTCCCCGGTGTGCAGCCCTGTGTCCCACTGCAGACGTCGTCTGTATGTGTTGGTTTCCAGCAGGATGCGCCTTCCTGAGAGCAGTGACTTTCTCTGCTTTGCTCCTGGTGCCCAAGTCTAGGGACGCGCCTGGTGCGTGACTGGTGATACGCACATGCTTGTCACTTGCATAGTTAAATAAACAGGTGACACGGAAAGTCAGCAGTGATCACGAAGATCAAATCAAGGGGACGATGGCCAGGCGCCAGGGACCGTGGGAAATCCAGGAAGCCCTCAGCAGAGAAGAGATCCCATCGGAGCTCTCCTGCAGACGGATGCTGGGATCCCTGGAACCATTTGCACAGCTCCACACGTGAGCCCGAGCGCTTCCTCCGCTCCACGCGACTCTGACCACAGCGCAGCCCACAACATCATCTCCAGCTCTGTGCTCACCTCATCTGCCTGGGGCAGCACACCTTGGCCCACGGAGGGACCCCCACTTCCACACCGACCGGAGTCCCAAGTCCTGACCTGGCCTTCTTATGCCAGTAGACGCTCGCCATGTAGCTAGAGCTGACGGACTCACTACACAACCCAAGTGGCCTTGGAGCTCCCAGCAATCCTCCTGCCTCAGCTTCCTTAGTGCTGGGATTAGAGGTGTGCACCACCATGCCTGGCTACGATGGCTACACGTGGAGGTTCCCAGACCTTCTCCTCGGGTTAATTTACTACAGTGACTCACACGTGGGAAACTCTTCTGCCCTTTATGGTGAAGGACACAATGAAGGACACGACAGACGGCCAGGTGGGGACATCGCCAGGGCCCAGCATGTGGGGAGGGCTCAAACACAGCCACTGGCCCCCTGGTGTCCAGCCTCCACCCATGCTGGGGGTGCTCCATCCCTCCCTGGCAGGCAGGGCCCCCAGTATCCCCAGGGGTACCCCAGGGACAGAAAGACCCACACCTCCACAGTCCCAGCCCAGCCCAGCCCAGCCCAACCTCCGAAGCTTTTCCAGTCACTGCTCCGCTGCAGGGCAGGTTCTGTATAAAAACAGTCCTGGCCAGGACTGGACTCGCACCATAAAGAGTTGAAAACTAAACGCGGCCTGGGAACTCACATGGGGTCGGCTGTAAAAGCAGAGTTAAATGACCTAGTAACCCTGACTAAGGCCGGCGGGAGAATAAATTTCCATCCGACTTTAGGTCTCAATGGATGTGGTAAAAGAATCAGCCACAAACGAATTGAGAACAGGGCGTGTGGTTTTCTCTAACTGGAAAATGTTCAGAGCCATCCCACCTCCTCCTACCGCATCAACTCTCTGGTTTGCACATTGGAGTTTTTATTCAGGGTAAGATTACTATACCCCCTCGCAGCTTCTCTGCTCATGTTGCATTTTATTTAGAAAGAATATTCAGTAGTTATATAAATACTGAAACCTAGTGGCTTAATTTTAGATGTAAGCAGTATTAAAGAAATAGGGAAATGTTGTTTCAAACTATGTCGGGCGTGGTGGCGCACACCTTTAGTCCTAGCTAGCGCTTGGGAGGCTGAGGCAGGAGGATCACATGAGTTGTAGACCAGCCTGGGTAAATGTATAGTGAGATCCTGTCTCAAAAAAAAAAAAAAAGATAAATCATAAGAACCTGTAATTCATCATAGTATTTTTCTTTCTTATGTGCAATTTCCCGGCCCTTGCTTCTTATCTCATTTACCCATGAACGCAGTGCCGTGAGAGGGCTGAGCTGCAGGCTGCAGAGTTCAGGTACCTGCCCTGGGTGCCCCAGCCTCTCACTGGGCCTGCTGTCCTCACAACACAAGCCCTGTGCTTTCAGACCCCTGCTGGCGGCCACAGTGCTGTCACTGCGGGTGTGATGGAGAAGCCCTGGGGCGCAGAGGCTCAGCACTGTGACATGGCCTCCTCCCCACGCCCGGACTCAGGCTGGGAGAAGTCTCTGGTTGCCGGCCCTGGCAGGAAGATTTGTGTGTGTGAATCTAACTATGTGAGCTATGCCGGAGAAGTGTGAATCTTTAAACTTAAAGAAGTTAAAAGGGTTTGATCCTCGGTACCAAAAGAAAAAGAGAAGTTAAAATGATAAAAGCCCCGGTGGCATGAATCCCCGCAGAATCTGCCCCTCAGTTTGCACACACCCGTCCCACCGTCCTGGCCACGTCCTGCAGTGGCTCTGGGGAGCTCTCTCCTGGGGATCTTCAGCTGCGCTGTTCCGGCTGCCTTGGTGTCCTGAGTTGATTCAAAATGCTTCCCTTTCCTGGTCATCCTGACCTTGGGCAGGAGCCAGAAGTCACACGGTGCTGGTTCCGATGACTGAGGGGGACGAGGGCCCATCTATCTGTGTTTTAGGAGCCATCTCTCTGCTGGACAGCGCCCAGCAGTGCACTCACTGTATTTTTTATCACATCTATAAAGACCCTCAGGAAAGAGGACTCCAGGGCTGCTGTACGTGGCAAGGGTGATGGGATGAGTGTATTTGAGACAGTATTTTGGGGTGTGTGAATGGTGACATGCTTTGTACCATAATGTTTATTTAGCCGTTAGTGACATCTCTCAGTCACCCCTGTGTAAAGACCTGCCCATGTGTGTGTATATTTAGTTTCAGAACAGTTTAATTCATAAGCGCGTGGACAGTTGATGGTGTGAGGAGGAGGTTCCTCTCCCGTGTCCCACCAAGTGCTCCCTTCATCTCTGGAGGATGCAGAGGGGTGGGGGTGCCAAGGCTGACCCTGCCGGGTGTTGTAGGCTGCAGGTACCCGGTAGTGAGAGACCTGGACCCGAGCCCGGGACAAAATGACGGTGGCTTCTAAGCCTTGTCGTCCCAGCAGGTTCTAGCAGGCCGGTCCCCTGGGACGGAGAGCCCTCCATGGCATCAGATCAAGTCATCCCAGGCTCCCGCTTTCCACCCTCCCACCTCAGCCTCCTGGAGTGCTGAGATCACAGGCCTGTGCCACCACCACTCCAGCTTGCCCCTGTTCTCTAAACTTCAGAAGATGAAATTTGACTCAGTTTTCAGGACCAGGTTGCAGTTCTGCAAGTGAATTGCAAGGGGCAGTATCACACAGGTGCGGGTAATGAACAGGAGGAGGCTAACCTGAGGGGATCTCTTCTTTGAAGTCTGGAGACTGGAGAAGAGCAGCGCTACCCGGCTTCGGGCTCCTTGAACATCACCCCAGAGGAGCTGCCAGCCGGCAGGGAGTTCCGGGTTTGGGTGAGGGCTGCAAATGCACTGGGCACGGAGGAGTCTGAACGCTTGCATGTCCACCTGGATGACATAGGTGAGGAGATGGGGGGGGGGGCTGCGAAGTCTTTTCTTTTCTTTCTTGAAGTTTTTGAGCCAGAGTCTCACTATGTAGTCCAGGCTGACCTTGAACTCACTGTGTAGCCCAAGGACACTCCTGCCTCAGCCTCCCGAATGCTGGGATTCACACATCTTTAACGCAGGAATTTGTGTTGGCCTTGCCAAATGCAGTCTGGATCCTCGGAGTCATGATGGGTAAAACTAGCATCTCGTGTCCTTCTCCTGGGCTGTCTCTGTAGGGTGTGTGTGTGTGTGAGATTTCATGGGACACTTGTGTGTATCAGGAGAACCTACCATTCCAAGCATGGTCCTGCAGCCCAGGGACAGTCAGACAGACAGAGACCCTTGGCCTGCTCTGAAACAGCCTGCTGTGTGCTAGGGAACAGGGCAGGAGACCAGGGTGGTAACAGAGCATGGGGGCTCTATGAGGGGCACACAGGGTCCAGGGACACGAGAGGAGCTTTGTGTCTCTGCCTTTATGTTTTGCAAAATACACAGAGACCTCCACAGCCCTCCCCAGGGGCCCCCCCACTTGTGACAAATGCTGATGGCTTTTGCTTCAGACACTTCGGACTACACCCCCTTCTGACTACATAATTGACTCCCCAGACCTCATCTCCAACATCAAAGTGTTCAGAGTCATCTGAGTGTGTCTGTCTGAGCCATACTGGTGGGGGTTTCTCAGGTTTTCACTGTTATAAACTCTGTTCCCAAGAGCAACCTGGGGTACATTTTGTTTAGTCCTGGTTGTTTTCGGAGGCCAGCCTGGCCTACGTCACCATACTCTATCTCAATTAATCCATCAGCCAATCAACAATTGATCCTTGAAGCTTTCACCACTGCCCCAAGTCCCAGAGTCAGAACCCAGACAAGACACCAAATGGGACTTGCTCTCTGCAGAGGCCTCAGCATGATGACCCCCATTATGGTTAAGGAGGACCCCAGGATGCTAACATTTATTGAGCATCTGTTTGTATCTCACTGCTCTTATGTGTGGGATTTTAATGGACCCTCACAATAGTCCTAACTGGGAGATGAGGTTACCATTTACACTCAGGGGTGCCCAAGGTCAGTGTGACCTTCAATACTGACCTTGCAGAGCTGGGAGCCCTAAATACAGAAATCAAGCAACCAGCCCTGTAACAGTGGCTCTCCTGCTGGCCTAGGGTGTGAAGCCTCCTCCTGCATGGGGTCAGTAATGTCCCCCATCACAGCAGACGTCTCAGCTTCCCAGCAAGCCAGGGCCCCTAGGGCACTGGCATCTGGAGCTCGGTCCCCTGCCCTGAGCTAAGTCTCCTAGAGAGCCCCCGGCCGCCTCTCTGCTGCGAGCTGGACTTCCTTGAGGCCAGATTGGGAGACAGAGCAAGATCCTTTCTCAGAGACAGTTAAATTTAAAAAATAGGAACCAAATTGAATTTAGAAGCAGCCACCGCCCCTGCAGACCAGGTGAGGAGACCAGGCAGGCTGACGGGCAGGAATTAGATCACAACCCCAGGATTCCTCTGCTCTTTACTTTCAACACATCCCGATGGCAGTGGAAAATTGATGCCAGTGTCTCTAAAAGCCAGGCATGGTAACTCACCCCAGCACTTGGGAGGCTGAGGCAGGAGGATTGTTGTAAGTTCAAGACCAGCCTCGAGACCAGCTCCAAACTGAGCTCAAGGCCAGCCTGAACTACAGAGTGAGACCCTGTCTCAAAAAGACAAAAAACAAAAAAGTAAGGGCTGAGCCATGATGTTATGGTCCCTTTTCCAGTGATACCGTCAGCGTCCATCATTTCTAGGGCTGAGACCCTAAATGCCACCATGCCCCAGACCATCATCCACTGGGAAAGCGACACGGCACTGGAGAAGCTGACCTGCCAGGTCCGGTACGCAGCCACCACCAACCGCACGTGGAGGGTAAGCTGGCTCCCTTGCCATCTGCCCGGTCCCTCTGGGCTGTGGTCTCAGTGGAGGTCCAAAATGCAGGCCTTTCCCCACCGAGCCTTGGCTGAGCAGCGCCGGAGCAGGACGGCTTCCTGACAGCTGCTCCAGGCAGCCGTCTTCCTGCCTCTTACGATCGCTGGACAGACCGAGCCTTCCGCCAGGCTCTGAGCTGCTCTGTTGTTTGCTCCTGGTTATTTAGTGTCACCCAGGGTGAGGTTCACATCCGTGCCCATGGGACATGAAATTTTAAGGACTCCGTGGTGAACTTCATCGGGCATCTAGAGAAACAGAAATTTGTGCAAACACTCAGCACTCTGGGAGGCTGAGGCAGGAGAGTGACAAGCTTGAGCACAGCCTGAGCAGCTTAGCTTTCTAGTGAGACCCTGCTTCAGAATACAAAATAAAAAGGGCTGGGTTGTAGCTCAGTGAGAAGATATTAGGTTCAATCCCCCGCAGTGCAAAAAGAGCAAAGAAAGAAGGAAGGAGAGAAGGAGGAAAAGAGGATGGAAGGAGAGCAGTGGGGAAAGAGACAGCGGAGAGGAGGATCAGGCGGATACAGAGGACCTGCGCCTGGGGACCATTCAGGAGCCTCCAGCCCTCGCCTCAGTCTCAGCCCCTTCTTAGATTCCAGGGCTCGATGTGGCAGTGCACATTTGTAATCCCAGCACTGGGGAGGCTGAGGCAGGAGGCTCTCTTCAAGCTCAAAGCCAGCCTCAGCTACACTGTATCAAACTATAATAACAAAAAGCAAGTTCACGGTGCCAGCAGCCACCTGTGCCCACTCTGTCGCCTCTTCCAGGAGTGGGTGCCACCTGCTGGGCACCTCCTTGCTCACCTTTTCCTTACTTTACCCAGGCTCTCTGCATGGTGTGGCCCTGCCCTCGAGTCATCTACAGATCAGTGCTGGCACCTTAGCTGTTAATGTCAATATCACTGGTGTCCTTCACCACTGAAGGACAAATGTGTGCCTGCAAGCTGAAATGCATGGACTGGGCAACATTCTCTGCTTCAGCTAAACCCCGGGGCCTGGTGAACTTTTCACTGAAGGCCAACAGTGAAGAGAGCAGGGCAAGATATACAGCTTCTGTTCCTTTTCCTTGTTTCTTCTCTTCTTTGTGTGTGTGTGTGTGTGTGGAGGGGAGAACAGGGTCTGGCTGTATGGCCCAAGCTGGCCTTGAATTTGTGATCCTCCTGCCTCAGCCTCCCCAGTGCTGGAATAACCAGCTTGCACCATGCCTGGCTTAGGACATAGAGCTTCTGTTCTGACCGTTCCTCCTTGTGTGGCCTGAAAATTCACACTGCTGTATTCAGTACAGTTTGTTTCTGAATGCTGTAATTCGTTTTATTCCTGTGCATCACGAACTATCCTTTTAGTTTTCTGTCAGCCGCTCGCAAGTGTGCAGTCCCTTCATGGTACCGGCTGCACACAGGCAAAACTCCAGCCCTGCCCCACAAGAGCTGGTGGGCTCAGATCACAAGGGACCAAGCCCCGTCTAAGTGCAGGTGTAAGATGGAGCCATGGGGACTTGGGGTCACTGCCTGCCCCCTGCCTCTGAGCACCAGGTTAAGGCTTCTTGGGCAGAGCACAAGGGAGACTGTAGAGGGGGGACACTGAAGGAGAGTACATGAGAAGGTTGCAAAGGGCCCCATCATCAGGATGACGCAGACAGGGACCCAGGAACACCCCTCGTCTCCCCCCAGCAATGCGCTGGGAACCAAGCTCTAACCAGGTAGGCTGAGTCCAGGGCTCCTGGCCTCCAGAACTGAGGCTGTGAAGATGGCATCTTTCTAGTCTATCTTTTTAAATCTCAAGGTTAAGGTTAAGTTCTCACTAAGTCACTGAGTCACTAAGTTGTCTGGAATGGGCTGGAAACAAACAAAAAATGAGGGTCTGAGCCAGGTGTGGTGGTGCACACCTCTATCCCAGCACTGGGGAGGCTGAGGCAGGAGGACTGCATTGAGTTTGAGACCGGCCTGGGCTGCATGACAGACCCTGTCTTGAAACAACAACAACAATGACCAAGACTGAAGGTGTAGCTGACGTCAGGACCCTGGGTTCTGTCCCTAGGACCACACGCAGGCACACACACACACACACACACACAGACACACACACACACACACACACACACACACACACACACACACACTTCCAACTTGAGAACTGTGGCTTAATTTTAGGGCCTTCCTTTCTTCAAAGCAATTCATTATAAACATGATGGGCAGTAACCACTGGAGAAGAAAAAGTTAAAAGAGTGCCGATAGGGAGCCACACCATGTGTGTTCGAGAGTCAAGTCTCGGGCAGGGTGGAAAGACCTCTGCTGGACCCGGAAGACTCTTGATCGGATCACACAGTGAGCCGAACAGAAGCCAGACTTACAGGAACACGGGAGGGTGTCGTCCGGGATTCACGCACTCGCAAGGTGTCTCCATGAATGTTACACCTCTAATGCCTGCTGAGTTTTCAGAATGATGCTAAGAGGGCCCTTTAACAGAAGAATCTCTGCAGGAAGGTGACACTTCCCGAGTACCTGGTAACATTAACACCTTTCCAGAGGCATCGGATGTCCGCCTTTTGGTGTGCACCGCTGTGTTCTGGAAATACCTCTATAACGCCTCTGGGAAGGATTCTGCAAATGCCTCAGCTCTCCCAGGACACAGACTGTCTGGGGCACCATGCTGCAAACTGTCAGTGTATTCCTCAGTCACATTTTCTTTTTTTATAGTTCAATGTTCTTAAACATTGAGCTTTTCTCTCCTCTCCCTCCCCCAACTCTGTCCTGTACACACACACACACACACACACACACACAGCTTTGTAGAATTTGCCTAAATCTGGAGTAATGACCAGAGTAACAGCTTAGCTTGTCGGTCACTTTTTCTAAATCATAAGCAAGTGAAGTCTTTTTCATCATTCAGGAAAAATTATTGATCCAAATATTCAACAGCAGAGAGAAAAAGAGAGACAGGAGGACAGGAGACAATCAAGGACCATCAAGTCCTGTTACAATCAGCAATTCCAGATGTAGAATAGATGGTGTCTGGGGTTCTCCTATCACACATGTGGTTTTTTTCTTTTTTTTTTTTTTTTACTGGTCCTGGGAATCGAACTCATGACCACCTGCTTGCAAGGCAGGTTCTTATGCTGCTGAGCTAAATCCTTAGCCCCCTAATGCATGTGTTTGCTTCTGGGTGTTTGGTGACCTTCATGTTCCTCTTCCTTTCTCAGAGTTCGGAAGAAGGTGAGGAAGCAACCAGTGCTCCAGCCCTTCCTGCTAAGTGGACTAACTTCACCTTGACAGCAACCGTGTCATTTTTTTACTGCTGTGCTCTTGTTTCAGGTTAAAGAATTTGACACCAACTTCACATACGCACAGCAGGCCGAATTCTTCTTGGAGCCAGGCGTTAATTACGTATTTCAAGTGCGGTGCAGAGAGGCAGGGAGCAGGCACTGGCAGCCCTGGAGTGCACCCTTTTATCACAAGACACCTGACACAGGTGAGGCCGCCCACCACGGGTTTTCTTCTCCAGGGCTTTCCTTTTGTCCTCTGACCCTTTCTAATCTGCATGTGTGTGTGCTTTCTGGCTTGACTTCTGCCAAAATGGAAAAGACTAGGACAGCCGGAAATGCGTAACTTATGTGGTTCTGATTTTGTTGAAGGTGACTAAAGTTTATGCAGTTGTTCTCAAGTATTTTTGGACATGAAAAGTCCTTTGTTTAAGATATGTCTGCTGCTGCTGCTAGGAGTCTGACTCCACAGTTGGGGTGACACCTTGAAAGTATGCATTGCTTGCAAACGTCCTGGATGGTTTTTAATAAACTCTAGAATCACACAGCAAGGTTCTTCAGACTGATAACTCACTGCTTACAAAGCACTGCTCTGCTGTGCATGAGACTGATTTTTATGTCACTCATATTGGTAGTGTAGCACTGTCCTTCTGTAAACCCAGTAGCTGCAGGTGACTGGTGTGGCACACTGCTGGCAGGACCCGGGTACCTGCTTACCCGATACTGGGCACGTCCACCCCTCTGAGCAAGCTTGCAAATGTTCTTCAGGCTTTGTGTCCATGTGGAGGAGCAGCTGGGTGTGGTGGTGCATGCCTGTGATCCCAGCACTCAGGAGGCTGAGGCAGGAGGATTGCCTTGAGGTCAAGGCCAGCCTGGGCTCCATAGTGAGTTCAAGTGCAGCCTGAACTGCATAGCGAGACTCTGTCTCAAAAAAAGTGGAGGAGCCACTAATCTAAATACCCTGCAAGTTATATAGAGGACCTCGAGAGAGCTCTAGGGGTAGAGGGTCTTCCGCCTGGGATGCAAGGGAAGCAAGAACACCAGAGTGACCCTCCCTCCAACGGCCCAAACTGTTTCCTGAGGAGAAAAATCACCGAAGGGGGAAAAATACCAGTGAAAAGAAAGTACCTCTGAAGACTCCCAGGTACCCAAGCTTCCCACATTAGCTGAGAGGAACCGCAGCCTACGTGCTTGGTGCAAATGTCTTTCCAAGACATGTCACATCAGAAACGGGAGAGCGTGTTAGCAAAAGTGCAAATATTAAACATTTGTCTCTTTTTTCTATTTGTAAAAGCAATGCAAATTTATTATAGTGTGTAACACAGAGTACCTATTGTCACTTCCTAATCAATGTGACACCAGTTTTTTCCCACATGCTTATTTTCTAATGATGGATGGTATGGTGTATTTGCAGGTTTGCACTCTGATTTCCTTAGTTTGTTGGATTTTTATTTTTATTTATTTATTTATTTATTTATGGTACTGGAAATTGAGCTCAGGGCCTCACACTTGCCAGGCAGGCACTGGGCTGCTGAGCTATTTCCCCATTGTGAGGATTTTTCAAAGCTATTTAATAAAAAAAATTTAAAATTCTTTTAATGCTGTGCAACAGTCTAGTTGATGGATGTACTCTAAATAAATCTAATCCTTATTTAAACAATATCTAGGTTTTTACTTATAAATAATTTTCAGCAAGCTTCTTTGATATATTTGGATATAAATGCTGGGATTTTTTAGGTCTAAAGAGTTACTAGAGGCTAATTTAGTGCCCTTTATTCTGTTGTCCAATTAAGAAATCTGTTAGATGAAAACACATGGGCTTTTATGTGTAGT
The DNA here is from genome assembly GCF_034190915.1 of Cavia porcellus. Lineage (NCBI taxonomy): Eukaryota > Metazoa > Chordata > Mammalia > Rodentia > Caviidae > Cavia > Cavia porcellus. Next base: position 161,798,274 of record NW_026947484.1, on the reverse strand, counting down.
GGATGAAGCAGATTTTTCTTTACTATAAAAAAAGACTTATAAGATCTAGAGTGAGGCACAGGTTCAGATGCCAACGCCCCTTGCCAAACTGCTTTATAGAAATCTTTAGTAGGAATTGGTTTTGAACAGGGCATCCATGAGGGCCTCTGAAATCCCAGCGCTCTGGGAGGCTGAGGCAGGAGGACTGCAAGCTTCAGCCCAGCCTGAGCACCTTAGAGACCCTGCCCCAGAGCACGAGTTTGCCACAGAAAGATTCGCTGACTCTGGAGGCGGGCCGATCAGCCTCTACTGCACACCTGGCCCAGGCTCTGGCCCGGTCTCTGAGTCACAGCAGCAAAGCTCCTGCTCTGGAAAACTTCCATTCTAGAGAAGACAGAAAATAAAAATCCAACTCAAATCTCATGGCGTTATAAATGAGAGTGTAAACAAAGCGAAAAGATTGCAGCCTCACTGCTGAAGTTTGAGCTGCCTTATGATCACACGAAGAAAGTATTACTTTACTCAATCAGTTTACCTAGTAATGAGGTTTGTCCGTCGGGCAGCCTTGCCAGTAAGTAAGGCTGATTGATGAAGAAACGTGGTCCTGGCAATAACGTTCCCTTCAGGCAGGAATTTCCTGTTTTATTCTCTGACATTCTTGGGTGTGTAGCACTGAATTACTCATCTCCACACAAAAAGAAACCAAGCCCATTCATCTGTGGAGGGTTAAATGAGTTGTAAGAATGTGTTTTTCTTCCTGAGAGTATTGAGGCTTTCATGGAAACCAGAACCTTATTCTAAGAAAGGAAAGCAAGAGAAAGAGACAAAGAGAGAAGGAGGGAGCAGCCCCTCGGAGGATGAAATGAAAGTTTCCCAGACACCCAGGAAGCCCCTCCAGCCTGGCCCCTTCTGTTTCTCCTAGTGTCTTAGCGGGGCCCTGACGTGGTCGCCTCTGGCCGTCCTCACGGTGATAAACAATGGCCAGCGTTTATTGGCTGCTCCCACGTCATGTCCCTGAGAGGGCGACACCACCGGGGACGCATTTAGAGCCCAGTTGTCCGGTATTCATCCCGGAGCCGCTAGGAGGCGCCTAGTTACCCTCCCACTGCACAAATGGGACCCGGAGGCCGAGGGGCTTTGAGAGATGTCACGGAGCTGGGCCAGCCCCGGCCGTGGGTCTGCAGCCCGTGTCACTCACAGCGCTGTGACTGAGTCCTCTGCGGAGTTTGCTGTACAAAGGCAAGCACAGAAGGAGGATGCGACAGTGACTGTCAGCAGCACAAGGCGTGACAGAGGGGCCAGGGCACTGCTGAGACCGGTAAGGCAGGGGCAGGTGTCAGGTGAGCTCTCTGCGGGCACTCCTGCCCCTCCTGAGGCTGAGTGTCCACCTGCTGTGAAAAGCCCCGATTTCCTGCAGTGCAGGAGTCTGGCAAAGGGGAAAGATGGTGTCAGTGTACAAAACCACGCGAGAACACGAGAGTCCCTCCCCTAAATTCACCACGATCCGTGGACAAAAGGAGCACGCACCGCTCCCTGGCAGGAGTGACTTTCACCTCTGCACGGTGACACAGCTCTCCAGTGACGAAACCCAGACAGCAGGGGCTTGGTAATCCCTTTAATAAGTCCCTCGTAATCCCTTTAATAAGCCCCTCCTGATGACTTCGCTGAAATGCTCACACTGAAACTCGCAGAAGTCTCCCAGAGAGATTGCCTCATACTTTTTTTTTTTTTTTTTTTTTTTTTTTTTTTTTTGACAGTTTTCCAAAGAAAGGCAAGTACGGGCCACTCCTGCACTCTGCCCTGCATTCTCACAAAGCCACTGCTTGTTGCATCTCAAAGGGCTCCTTTAAGGTTCTCATTAAGTTTTCAGGACTTTTAGTGACTGAAAGAACAATAACAAAAAAATTGTATTACTGACGCTAGATATAAAGGATATTAAAAATGATGCAACGTCAGTGGTGGCACGTGGAGTGTGTCTTTCAAACAAATTCTGTGATTTTTAGTTAGAGATTTGTCATTCATCCATGTGGAGATGGGTATAAATTTGCAGTCTTGGTTGCTAAACTGCTCCACATCACAGTATTCCTTGAAGTGCTAATCATGTTAGACATTGCATTTGAAGTTAAGTGAATGTCCTTGGATCCTATCCCTGACAGGCATCAAGTTTGTGTAGAATTTTAAAAAACTCAATCTTTCTGAAGTTCTCCATCTGCTCATAGAGAATAAAGATTACAATTTTCCTTGAGGGAGTCATAATTGCCTGTATACAGTTCCCAATGCTGCTAGATTAAGTTATCAACAAACTTGATACTTTAAAACAATATCCACTAGGGGCTGGGGATTTAGCTTAGCGGCATAAGTACCTGCCTTGCAAGCAGGTGATCGACAGTTCAATCCCTGGTACCGATTAAAAGAAAGAAAGAAAAAAAAAACAATATCCACTTGTTGCCTGATAGATATTTGTTATCTTAGTGCCTTTGGAACTAGATCAAGGTGTGTTCCTTGTGGAGCCTGCAGGGCAGAACCATTTTGTTAACTTTCCCAGGTTGTAGAAGCCACCTGCACTGCTTGGCTTGTGGGCCCATCCTACATCTTTGGGTTGAGAAGTGTATTATCTTCCAATCTCTCAGACTTTTGTACTTCCTAAAAGCATCCTTGTGATCTCATTGGATCCACCCATGTAATCCGAGACAGTGGTCCCGAACCATGACCCCCGGGGCCATATAAGGTCCCCTGGTCAACAGGTGGCACAGGGATATCTTTGGGAAGCATTACTCATGCTAAGGCATCACCAAGCCAGGCACCTCGAGGAGCAGTGTTTACCTCTCAGGGTGGTCAGGGGTGAACAAAAACAAGGCAGGTCTGCTTGTTGAGGCAGAATGGAGATGGCTGGAAAGAGCCCAGATCAGAAGAAAGGCTAGCGAAGCAGGCATGGACAGAGTCCATGTGTGACAGGAACCAGAACTACAGCCCAGGACAGTGCTGGCAGGAGCCCTGTGGGTGGCATCGGGGCCCCTGCCACTGCCCATCCTGTGCCTGACGTGGCCCCCAGGGTGGCATCCGTGGCTGAGTGGTTTCCTGAAGTTGAATCTAGAGTCTGGGAGTCAGGGAGGGAGGAGACATCTGATCTGCTGGGCCAGGGCCACTGGGGTGCACAGGGTGCACTGGGGTGCTCTGTGCCCGAGACCCCTGGTCCTGCTTGCTTCTCTGTCTTAGGGTGCCCCCGAGCAGTATGTCCCTGTGCCTTTCCCTGAATGCCTGCATGGACCTTGCTGTCTTAATTCCCGAGGTGAGGTGACCCCGCATCCACCGCATGGTTCAGCATTTGACTTGTTTTTCAGGCGGGGTCGTGAGCGTGTCGCTAATGTGCCCGTGGGGCTGTGAGGGCCACTGTCTTCATCCAACCGATGGACGCAGGCTGGGGTCAAACCCCTGCCCTTGTAGTAGTAAAGCTGAGTCCCACCCTCAGGGCTCTCTGGCTGGTCCTCGGAGGTGGCACTTGCACGCTGTGGTGCAGCTGAATTATTAGACAGTGGTCCCGAACCAAGACTGGGAGGGGAGATGCTTGTGTTTAAAAAATCAGGGTGAGCGCTGGGGGGAACTCCAAGAATCTGGAAAACACACCCTTTGTCTCTTTTAATAGGACTCCTCTTTCTTGAATATCTATCGAGAACCTTCTAAAAGAAAAGTCCAGAGAGAAACTCTGACCAAAGCTGCAGGACCAGGAGGGGTGGGCGTGGTCGGGCGTGGCCGGGGGCGTGGCCCTGACGCCAAGCTAGGCCACGGCTGAGGCAAATAAAGAAACTTTTACAGAGGCCTGGATCCTTTGGTCCAGTGATTACACCTGTAGAAGTCTTACCTTAGGAATAGAGATAGGGAGAGCAAGAGATGGGAAAGGAAATTCACACGCAGGGACAGTTACCTCAAAGCTAATTTCAGTAGTGAAAACGGGAACCAGCGTATGTTCAACAGCAGTCACAGTGCAGACTTCTTGTTTTTGTTTTTGTTTGTTTGGTCCCGGGGATCGAACTCACGACCTCATGCCTGCCAGGCAGGCGTTTATGCCGCTGAGCATAGTGCAGACTTTCTAAGGGTCTGATTATGTGACACAGGGCACTGCGTGCTTGCTGCACTAACTCACCAGACCTCAAGAGTGAAGTCCGCTATCGCCAATTTTACAAAGGAAAAAACCGAGTCTTAGAAAGAATAAAAGACTTGCCCCGAGCTACACAGTTCTGAGCAGTAGAGCCAAGGCTTAGACAAGCTTCACCTGAGTCCACAATGGTCTTTGAAACCCCCAAACTATATGGGTCCCCAGAGGCAAATCACTGGACAAATACAGTGTAAACAGGATGCAGTCTTGAATAGCTGTGAGTATGATGTTCTGAATAACATTAACAGTAATGAAATGTTTATATAACACTGAGCACAAAAAGGCAGTATCACCGTATCAAAGGTGATGATCTCCACAGAGCACGGGTGTACCCAAAAGACGTAATAAGCGTGAAAATAATTGTTCCTCGTTTGTGAACATATAAAAAATTGTGTATACGCGTCTTCCTGCATTTCTGTGCTTTTCAGGCACGCTATCATGAGTGCGTATTGTGTGTACAACCGAGGAAGATGGTTCCCAGAAGAAGATGGAAGGTTGGCGCTGTGGCCTAGCTCGGGGTTGGCCTGCTGTGGGGCTCATCCCGCAGGGCCAGCAGCTCCAGGGCACCATGACAGGAAGCGTCTGGGGCGGGCGGCCGTGGAGGGCTGTCCCCTGCTGAAGGAAGCCGCCAGCTGCTGGGATGGTGGCAGCACAGGGCCAGATGGGATTTCTGATCTCCAGCTATTTCCTGGGGACGCTGGGCAACCTCATCACCCTCCCTAAAAGTTTGCTTCCTCATCTATCAAATGAGGACTGGAGAATTATCTACCCAATAGGAGGCTGAAAAGAAAAAAGTTGCAGTGGATTGGTAACTGGTGGTTAACTTAACACCAGCTGAGCTGAGTCAGCATGGTGCTGAGTGTGGAGGGCCCCCGCTGAGGACTGCGGCCAGCATGAAAGGAGACCTGCAGAGGAAGAGGAGTGTTGTGGGTTCTCTAAGTATTGTTGTTGTCGTTGTTATTGTTGTTGTTGTTGTTTGTAGCCGTTGGTTCTCCTGGAGGAGCTTGTCATGCTGGCTCTCCTGATATGAACTCGGCTGTTATCAGAGAAGCTCAGGACCTTGTTGCTGAGAATGGCTGTGGTTCAGTTTGGGGGAGCCCTGGTCCTTCCTTTGAGCGTTGCTTCTTGGCTCCAGGGCAGAACTAACCCTCAACTTACTGGCACAGATCCTTCACCCTGCTGGCATAGGCTTCTAGCTTCCACCGCTGACCTTTGGGCCTTCCCAGTGCAGATCTGTGGGATAGACTTGTGTGGGTCATTTTCATGAGCTCAGCGTATTCAGCTGGACTCTGCAGGTTATTGCCGTGGGACCTAGGCCCTCGGCTGGATTCTCTAGGTCTTCAATGTTGTGGGCGGATTTCCTGCACCTTCTTTATGTTGGACTCCTTGGGTGCCATTATAAGTAATACTATGAGTTATGTGTCCCGTGTTCTCCTTGCGACCCCGACTATAACGGAAGACCTGCCAACTCTAGGGTGCAACCTGCACATTACTGGCACTCATTAAAAACACCACAAAAGGACAGCAGAACATACTTGGGCCCCTGGGAGACCTGAAAGCACTCACAGACAGGGTTTGGCAACATTTCTAAGATACAAATGGAAGACCAGGTCCATTTCCATGGATTTGATTGATTTAACCTGTTATTTGGCAAGCAAAAGATTGTAGTCACGGTTTAAGTTTTTTCCAAGAATCAGACACTAAATTTCTGTGCGTGTGTGCGTGCGTGCACACACACATGCACATAGTACTGGGGAGTGAACCCAGGGCCCTTGCACTGAGCTACACCCCCAGCCCTTCTTACTTTTTATTTTAAGGTGAGATTTCTCTGAGCTACAAAATTGCACAGGGTTGAGCTCAGAAGTTGTGATCCTCCTGCTTCAGCCTCCCCACGTGCTGGGATTACAGGCCTACACCATCGTACCTGGCCTGACACGACATTTCTTGGATGAAAGCACTCTCAATTTTCTTCAAGCGCATTGTTAGAGGCCAACTCTAAAGTTCTCTGTCAGTGTGTTTAACCACAAAAATAATTCTTCCAAAATTAGGTCTGGTCTGGGCTCTCTGAGAATGTGTAACTATCCTGTGACAGTAACAGGCCTAATTTCACATCCTTTTGCAGGGGCAGAACTGTCTCTTAAAGACAACACCCTGGAGACTAAATAAAGAATGAGAACACTGCGAGGCTTAGCCAGCATCCCCATGCCGAGCACTGACACGGGCAGGGCTTTTCAGGTGGGAAGGCCCCATGTGTATCCATCTCTGTTTGTGAATTCTTTTGTATGTTAAAATACTCAAAAATACTTATAAGATACAAATAGCTGGCAAATTAAGGGGGTGCAATTAGGTTCTTTGATCTGCTCCTTATGTCTCCAGTTTAAACACCTTTGCTTAATTTTTGCTTTTATCGCGAGAAATGTGACAAGCAACGGCCTGGCCACTAGGTGGCATCACGCCTGAAGGACGTGGTCTATCTGGAATCCCTGTAGGCCTGTGCTTAAAAATGTCACCGACTGGATTTCTTCTCTTCCAGCCTTCTTCATGAGCTGTCTTATTTTAGGGTATCTGATGCTCCTTAAATTATCCTCTCCTAACTAAGCACCTCTTTCAAGCGTCTTGACTTTAATTGCAGTGAACACAACTGGTTGATTTGAAGCCATGATAACAAGTAGACTCTAAAGAGAGATGCCATTTATCCTCCATTAGGGCTAATAAAGCCCTATCAGCCACGAAAATCATTTTCATGTGACGTGAGTTAATAATTGAATAAAGTTTCATTGTAAATACCTGCAGCGTAGACAGCAGAATGTCGTCAACCTCTGTTAAAAACCAACCAAGCACTTGCTGCATTTAAATTAAAATGCTAACTTCAGAATTATTAAATAGAAGTCATAGAGTGACACTGGCCGTGCATCTGTGACTTTGCCAAGCTGAAGCCCGCGGCGGGTGTTACTGAGTCTCCCACCGCTGGCCCTGCCTGCGAGGGGGATTCCAATGAGCACTTGTAGAGAAACCAGAATAAAATAGAGGAGAGGAGTTCCGACTTCTCCGGTATTTTCATCTTCTGAAACCCCCTGTGCATTGTTCTCAAGGAATTGCCCTTCATAGAAAAGGAGCCTTTTTCAAAAACTTTCAAAGACCCACAGGAACCTTTTCACTGTAACCCTGTAGTCCAATTTTCCAAGCGAGTCCCAGGGACCCCGTAGCTTGTTACTTAAGCCCATGGTGTCTGTGACCCCCAGGGACACCTGGCCCAGTAAGAATTGTTTTGCAAAGTTTCAGAAGGACTCACAGACTGGCTCCAGGCAGGGACACAGAGCTTTGACCCAGCTTCAGCAGTGTCTCTGGGCAAATCTCGTCCTTGAAGTTTCTGATAGCAGCTGCTTTTAGTGGTCAGGGTGGGCAGGTGGATGATGTCACTCTGGGACTCTGTAGATCCCAGACAGACTCTACTTGCCAGACAGAAGGCAAGTCCACGGCCAATTCTGCTCCCCTGGGCAAGTTACAGCTTTCACCAGCAGGTGGCGGCCAGGGTGGCCAGGGAGTCCTCACGGGGGAGCAGGGTGGAGAGGTGCAGAGGAGTCACCCAGGCCTGTGTCACTGTCCCTCCAAAGTGTCTGCTCCCCAAAGCCAAGCTGCATCTGGGAGCCGGAGGTTGCCAGCACCCCCAGCTGTGACATCCAAGGGCCCTGGGGATGGGAGCCTTGATCATGTCCCCTGCTGGAAGGAATCAAGTGGGGACAAACTCTGGCCCTCTGGCTCAGTGCACTAAACTCCTCGGTATCTGTCACCTGGTGGCCTGGGGAACAGAGTGACACATGGGGACCTCGAGTGTGCAGCCATCCAGAGAGTGTTTTGTCTTTTGAGATTCAGAGCACTTGAAGGTCTCGCTTTGATTTCTCTTTCCAGGTGGTAGCGTTGGCCTTGGTCAGCTCTGCATGGGGGAAGTGAGTCTCAGGGAGCCTGTCCCTTGCAAGCGCAAGGTGCTGATGCCATGTTCCTTTGTGTCAGCCCCCCAGGTCACACAGAAGTCCCTGCAGCGCGGCGCTCGGGATTCGGACTCCGGGCCCCTGGTCCCTTCCATCTTAAAGGTTTCTGGTAAGAAGATACCACAGGGGATCTGGGGGAGTTTAACTGATGCCCCCCCCCTGGCACCACCAGGCATAGGGCTCTGGTCCTACTGTAAGATGTGTGCTATGCCGCCTGTGGTATGCCGCCTGTGGAGGGTTCTCCGTGAGGTACAGAATCCACTGGGAGCTGAACTGAGGACCAGTTTGGGCGGATTTTGCCAGCTGCTGCCGTGGTGTGGATAAATTTCATTTCCGCAGGTCCTGGATCCCAGCACTTCTTTCTGAACAGATGCTATGTGCTACTAGTTTCTCAGGCATCATCTTTCTCAGTCTGCAAAACAACCGAGTGAGCTGAATTCTACGTTTCTGTTTCATAGATGGGAAAATGGACGCCCAGAAAGGTTTAGGAACAAGTGTAAGGTCACACAGCAGCTGGGCCGCAGCTGAAAATTCAAATGCAGTCGCTTACATTTTGCAATCTATGCTCTTTCTTGCATGTAAACTGGCTCCCAGTTTATTTGTTAGGACCTCTGGGTGTTTCCTGTCGGTAAGCAGACACCTAAATGATCCAGGCATTGAAAGAAATCTTAGACCAGGTGCAAACCGATTACAAACTGCACACCTAGAACTCTAGATAGAAATTTCAAAGTGAGAAACTTCCGATGTGACTGCTTCGCCGTGGGGGACCCTTTATCCCCCTGCGTGGGGATCGAGTGGACCCCGTATCAGAATGGATGTGGTATTTTGAAAGTCTTCATCCTTTTGCTTCGTCACTTAGCAAACATTCATTAAACAGTGCCTGTGTTTCAGGCCCGGCTCTGGGTAACGGGAAGTCAGAAGCGCAAGTTGAATGAGCACTGCCCTGTCTCCCTGGAGCTCCCCCTCTAGGCTGGGGGAAAAACAAGAAACAAGACAGGCAGGTGGAGAGTCGGGTGGTGGGGAGCTCGGGGTGCTCAGAAGGGGCACAGACCACTTCAGTACATCTGGGGAACCCAAGGCCACTGTACCCGACAGGGACTCTCGTCTCGATGGCATGGAAAACAAAGCCAGTGCCTCTACGGTTGCAGTTTGGGTGTGCAGAGGAAAGTGTCACACAGCATGCATCATACAAGATTATTTTATAATAGTCACCCGAAGAGTCACACACAGACGATCACAGGAGACCTGTCCACATGCTGAGACCCAAAAAATCCAGCCGAGGGCCCGGATCCCACGGCAGTGTCCTGCATGAGTCCCTCTGAAGACCTAGAGCCCAGGACAATGAATCACACAAGTCTATTTCACAAATTTGTGCTAGGAAGGCCCAAAGGTCAGTGGTGGAAGCCAGAAAGTCTGTACCACAGGCTGCAGGAAGTGCCCTGGAACCAGGAAGCAACATTCAAGGTAAGGACCAGGACTTCGCCAAAGAGACCTACAGCCATCCTCAGTGACGGTGAGGACCCAGGCTCCAACCATAGTAAGGACAGCCAAGTTCACATCAGGAAAGCAGTGTGAGGAGCTCCTCCAGGAGAATCAACAGCAACAGCTCCTCTGCCCCGCCAGGTCTCCCTCCTATGCTGTTGGCAGTGATCCTGGTGGGGAGGTCCTCCATGCCAGCACCACAATGACTCAGGTCAGCTGGGCACCGCAAGCTGACCACCAGTTGTGAACCCCCCGCACCACCACTCCATCACCACATGCAGGTGTCACAGCGCTGAGAAGCAGCGGAGTCCAACCCCAACCTCGGCCTCAAGCGCCCTGCCAGTCCACAGTACCTTTATGTCCCCACTGAGTTCCGAGTGCTGGCGCCCAAGCTGGTGGCTGCCTGGGAATCCTGGTGGCTTGAACACTTTGCCAGTGGCTCTTTAGCTACAGGGAAACTCCAATTCCCTCTGCCATTGGGGTCAGGACACTAAAACTGTGCAGGCTCCCTGGGGTGTGGTGGGCTTGGTAGGATGGAACCAGGGTGATGGGTCCAGTAATGAGGGAGGATGGATAGGCTGGAGAGAGACCCATGACCAGCAGAGTCCTGGAACAAATTCCAGCCGAGTCAAATCTTCTCTTGCTGGCTTCTGTTTTTGAACATAAAAGTTTTGCTTCACGTACTAGGAAGAAAATGCAGCAAAGCCCAATGGGTAATGTCCATTGGATAAAGTCTATTAACAACTTGAAGATTTCAGACACCTCATTCAACTCTAAATTGCTAGAAAAGCATGGTCAGCATAAGTTCAAGACTCACAACAAGTTCAAGACTCACTCTCCTCAGCGCACAGAAAGGTCCTTTCTCGGCAGGAAAGGTTTCATGAGAGATGCTCAGAATTCTCACGTCAATTCTGGCTCATGGAGATTAAAAACATAAAAACTCAACGCCCTGTGGTGGCTGTGGCCAAGGTCAGACCTTGCTGCAAGCCCTAGAGAATTCTCACCTGTGTCAGAACAGCAAATGTGACCCAGCCCTGCAGCTCTTTGCACAAAATCTGCATGCACAGGCAGCTGCATCTGCAGGGCCACCCATCCAGAAACCACTGGCTTCAGGTGCATGCAGTCAGGGAACTCACCCTGAAAACTCCCTCCTGGGGACGGCCCGTGGACTGGAAGAGGAACTCTCACTGGGCAGCCTGGCCTGAGGCCACCCTCACAGCCCACTTTTCCCTTTTGTCTGGGATCGGTGCCCTTGGCTGGGGGCTCTGGCGTCCCTGGAACCCAGTGCCTAGTCAGAATTACTTTTCTTTCATCAGACGGCAAGCAAGACGCTGGACTCTTACCCGGCATGGTCTTCTTCGCGGTGACACTGTCCATTCTCTCTCTGATCGGGATCTTTAACAGAGCGCTCCGTACCCGGTAGGTTTTGTAGACTTTCTGTTTTCTGATTACACACAAGTGCCATCAAAATTCAGTGACTGAGTAGAGGAACCCTTTCATGTTTGTGCATAGAAAGCAAATAACAGGGGGCTAGGGATTTAGCTCAGCAGCATAAGCGCCTGCCTTGCAAATGCATGGTCGTGAGTTCGATCTCTGGTACTGATAAAAAAAATTTTAAAAGAGCAGAGCTCCCCAGTACACACAGGGCTGTGCTCTCTATAAATGTCACTTACTTCACCCTCACGTTGACTCCACCAGAAAAGCTCCGGGCAGTGTTACAGAGACCCAGAAAGCTGGGATTCTTGGCTCAAGCTCACAGAGCACTAAGCCCGGACTCCAGCCCCAGCTGGGGCAGGACAGCCCCTCTCCGCCCTCTGCCTTCTATTTTACCCCAGTGCCACCTACAGAGCCTTGATTCTTTTTCTTGTTTGCATTTTGTTTTTAAACAGGGTCTCTATGTCATTCAGGCTGTTCTTGAGCTCACTGCATGGCCCCATGCCCAGGCTTGCTTTGAACTGTCAGGGGTGCTCCTGCCTCAGCCTCCTGAGTGCTGTGATCACAGGTGTGCGCCCCAGTGCCTGGCTAGGGCCTGGATTCTAGAGCACAGAACAGCCTTGAGTTTTACCCAGACCAAGGAGCAGATTCAACCTGGCAAGCAGCATGAGGATGTCGGAACAGCTCACTTTATGATCACACTTGTGTCCTTAGGATTTCAGCCCCAAAGCGCTTCTGAGGTTCCCCCAGTTTGATGAAGTCTGAGGCGAGTTCCTGAAAGTGGCCCATGCGGGCAAGGCCTCTGGTCTTCTCCCAGAGCCTCTCCTGGGGCTGCTTCCCTCGGGACACCCTGTACACAGACCCTGGTGGCAAATTCTCCCCCAGAGGGGCCCCAGTTTCTTTCTCGTCATCGCTCTCGCTTTGTGACACTGTCTTCCTCTGAAATGTGTGGGAGAGAGGTGCAGGAGGAAGATGATTTTAAAAGCTTTCTAAATAAAGTACCCTGGTGACTGCTATCGACACGCTCAGAACTTGGGAAATGTTTCAGAATTTAAATCGAATGCTAACAGATCCTGCCATGCTTGTGAGGAGGGAAAAGCAGCACAAGGACTTTATTTTAGGTTGTATTAAAAAATATGTGATTGCAGAGTCCTTGGAAATCTCTTGACGTGCACACTAGTTCCCTATGAAAGCAGTAATGCTCCTACGGTTATCCAGAGAGTCCCAATTAGCTCAAACAACATTCAGTTTGCTACTAAAAATAATATAGAAAGCAACTTTCAGTTGGCAGCATAAATAAGGAAATAAACATTTCTGGGTTACTTTAATTATTTAAATTCCTTTTTGTCTTTCTTTTTGAGACAGGGTCTCTATGCAGGTCAGCCTGGCCTTGAGCCCACTTTGTAGCCCAGGCTGATCTTGAACTCACAGTCATCCCCCTGCCTCAGCCTCCCAGTGCTGCGATTACTATGCCCAGCCAAGCATTCTTTTTATAAACAAGAGATAATTTCAGTAGGGCTATTTTGCCTGTTAGCATGCAGCCGTTCACTTATCTTTCCCAGTTTTTACCTCTCCTCAGCAACGTCTGCAGCACGTGATGACGGCCGTCCTCCTGGGAGCTGCTGCCTGACTGCGTTCTTTTCCTGCCCCTTTCCCTCCCCATCTCTTGGCCTCCTTCCCATTAGATGGTGTTATTTAATGGCCCAGCACTTTATTTCTGAAAGCCCTACGTCAGAAACAGAGCTGCAGAACGAAACTCAAAGCATACTGAACAGATTGAAACCAGGAGGTGATAAATAATTTGGTCCTCTTTGAAACAGAGAGAGTGTAAACGGTAAAAACAGAACAAAACCACTGTGTAAACAGAGGTAAAGAAATGACCTTGAGACTCAAAGTACAAGGTCACAGAAGGCCTGGGAAGCTCCGCACTCCCGCTGGTGTTTCATAGACGTCCCTACCTACTGACCGAGTCCCACCTGCCACTCACCGGTCCCCGACATCAGTGCGAGGGAACCTCGGCTCAGCGCCCTCCCCCTCGGTCCTGGGTGTCCCTGGGCCCCACTCAGGCTGGACTGTCCACGCAGAAGATGCTTTTAAACGCCACGGCGGTGCCCAGAGCGGCTGGAGGGCACGAGCCGGGAGCACAGCTCCTTGCTGCCACTGCTCTGCCGTCACCTACTTCCCACCTGCCTGGGCCCAGGGCATCCGGACAGGTCCTCCTGGGCCACCACAGATGGACAGGGAGGACACATGCAATCCACATGACCCTGGTTGGGCGAGCCACCAAGCCCAGAACTATAGGAGCTAGAGTTAGTGTTTTAATGTGTCTCTCTTGGAAGAGCTGTGGCTGTTGTAGACAAATGTCCCCTGAGTTTTTTCAGAGTTTCCTGTCCCAACATGGCCTGCTCGGGTGGCTGGCCACACTTGATGTCTCCAGCTTTTCCCATTTCTCTTTATTTTGTCTTTTTGAGAAAGGGTTTCACTAATGCAGTTCAGGCTGGCTTTAAACTCGCAGGGATCCTCCTACCTCAGCCTCCTGAGTGCGTGTGTCACCAGGCCAGACCTTACTCTCTCCCACGTCTCTTGAGTCTAGTGTTTTAAAGTCTTCCTGCTCATTGGAAAGAAGCAGAGCAGCAGACCCCAGCGGGAAGCTGGGAAGATACAGAGCCCAGGCCTCACTTCACGTTGCCCCAGGATGTCTGCCCCTACCTGTGGATTCCACCCCATCCCTACCCCATCTTCTAACCATGTCCTTTGTTCTCTTAGAATTAAAAGGAAAATCTTACTGCTGCTACCAGGGTGGCTTCGTGACCAGGTTCCTAACGTAGGGAACAGTAACGCTGTGAAGATGCTACAGGTAACCGTCCAACCCAGGGGCTGGGGATTTAGCTCAGCGGCATACCCACCTGCCCTGCAAGCAGGCAGTCATGAGTTCGATCCCCTGTACCAATAAAAAGGAAAAAGACCAAAAAAACCAAACCAGGGGTCGGGCCCCATGATAGGGCAGAAATCCCATCTCAGCACCATTATCTGGGTGCAGGAACAAAGTCAGACATAGTCCTAATCACGCTTATAAGAGTTGAGAGGACGGGGTCAGGGAAGAAGAGAAAGAAGCCACACTGTCCACAGGAGAAAAGTGGAGTGGAGGCGGGGTCAGCGTCAGGGTCACTGGAGACAGAGTGACCACTGGGTGTCCGCAGGGAGGAGGGATGAGCTGGGGGGACTCAGCCTTCGGAGTTTCGGGAGATGGGAAAGGGGGGACATGAGATGGGGGTGCGTGAGGGAGCTGGTGTCTCCGGAGATGGAGGACGGTGCTCTGGTCGGCCTGGGACGTGGCCTCAGAACTGATAGACTGTAAGTTCTGGTAGCAGAACAACAGTGACCTCCTTCTCACGGTTCTGGAGGCCAGGAGAGCCAAGGCCAGGGTGGCGCGGTGTCACTGTGGCTCCCTGGCCAGTGGTGGTGGCTAGATGGTGGCCAGGTGGACATCTCGCTCCTGCCTCTTCTTCACTAAGCACTCCATGAGGGACGCATCCATGCGACCCAGTCAGCTCCCAAAGGCGCTGCCTCCAGATAGTGCCGCATTGGCTTGGACACATGGATGGAGGGCATGGATAGGGTCAGTCGGTCACGGGCGGCTACAATTTTATAATTGCATCGCTTGGGAATGATTTTCCCCAGGAGACACATCAAATCCATTTCTCATCCAGAAAAGTCAAGGGGCTAAAACCCAGAAGTGTCTGGATTCCCCAAATAGCTCCCCACCGTTAGAACAAAGCGTTTATGACAGACTTATTACTCTTACACTATGAGCAAAATAGGAGTGTCTGCCCTTTCCTGTATTTAAACAACAATGTGTTTTCCCATAGTGAGGCTCCATGATACTAAGATACAGTTCAAAGTATTCTAGAGCCCAACTTTTATTTTTTTTAAGAATATATTTATTGGGAAAAGAAAGCCTCTGTCTGAGACACAGAAGGGATCCCGAGTGGGTTGCCCTCCAACTTTTTATTTTTATTTTTGAAACAGGGCCTCACTGTGTAGTTTAGGCTGGTCTTGATCTTACTGTGTCGTCCAGGCTGGCCTTGAACTCATGGCGATCCTCTTGTCTCAGCCTCCCAAGTGCTAGGATACAAGAATGCACCACTATGTCTGGCTCCAAAGTCCAGCTTTTAAAAGAGTTCTGAAGTAATGTGCATGTTAATATGCAAGGCTTTACTTTCACTTTAAAAAATCAAGAAATGTGCTTAAGTTGTGGATTATTTTTATTATCCCTTGGCTCTAGTCTGCTCGTGGGAGAATTTAACAAAGATGACAAAAGACAAAGAAAGGAAAGCACTCAGGAAGACAGACAATATTCGAGAAACGAGAGGGAAGGGAGAGTGGAGAGGAAGGAAGGACATCCCCAGTCCTTTGGTTATCCAGGACGCTCTGTAATGGGCTTTCATAAATCGAACAATGTCTTTTTTTTCCCTAGGAAAAAGATGGGTTTGTGAACAGTAGCACCAGTGAGCAGGTCCCTTATGTGGACCCAGTGATTACAGAGATAAAAGAAGTTTTTCACCCAGAAGGGCGCAAGCCTGCAGGTGGCAGGAAAGACAGGAACACAGGAACCCAGGACATGAAAGCGCCCCTATTCGTCAGGAGCCCCGAGGTGTACATCCCCAACCTCAGCACCGGGTATAAACCACAGATCTCAAGCTTTCTCCCAGAGGGAAATCATCTCAACAGCAGCGGTGAAACCGATCCATCAGCCCCGAAGCCAGCAGCAGACCCCTTTGACCCAGGAAAGAATGCCAGGGTTAGAAAATACCCTCGGTTTGCCTTTCCAGGCGCCAGTGTGAGTTCCCTGAGCAGCACACTCATCCTGGAAGAATTAAGTCTTATTCTCACCCAAGGCGACAGCGGGCCTCCTGACATGCCCAACTCGGCAGCAGGCAGAAGTGCCATGCTTCTGGAAGACGATTTGCCCAGAGATACCATCCCAGAGCAGACCGTACTGCCGGATGACTTTGTCGCCTGCCTGGGGATCGTGAACAAGGAGCTGCCTTCTATTAACGCTTACTTTCCACAAAACATTTTGGAAGATCACTTCAATAGGATTTCACTCTTGGAAAAGCAGAGCGCGTAGCCAGAGTGCAGCAGAGAAAGCAGCGTTGGTGTCAGAAGTTGTCTCTTCCCCTCGGTAGAAATGGCATCCTGCCTCCGAGATCCCGAAGTGGGACTTACTTCACGGTCACACACACCAAAAAAAAAAAACAGCATTAGTAGGGAAACCAACGCATTTATTAAAAAACACCAAACCACACTACTTCCTCTTCAGCCCTTCCTCCCTGAAAGGTACAGAGTAGCTCTGCTGTGTGGAGGAAGGATCAATAGCACAAGATGTGCGGCAGTGAAATAAACGCCAAAAACCAGAATAGCAGCATCTGCTTGCAAAGGGAAAAGTGAGTTTAACTTTCCTCTTCGCACTTCTAATTTTCTCAAGTAGCTTAAAATTAGCTCCGCAGAGCAAACTCAGTAAAAGATGAAAGAAGGAGGCCCGTGAATTCGTCTCATTTGCAGTCACATCTCTTCCTCTGCTTTCTGTTTGGGTGTTAGAGGTTTGGTCTGGCTGTGTTTGGTCCATGAGGGGTAAAACAATGAAGCTATGAATTCCCTCTCTTCGTTCAAGTCAACAGCGGTGCCACCAAGCTCCTGTGGCATCACTGGTGTGTGATCTAAACTCACGGAATCCAGGAGAGGTGGCAGATGTAGGATCAGCTCGGCGTGATTGTTCCTGATATCATCTGTTGTGTAGATTCCTCAGAAACCTCCTTAGAGCAGAGCGTACCAGGAGCAGCCAGGCAAAGGACCTCACACTGCAGACATCGCTAGCCAATCACTGCACACCGTGATTTCCTTTTCATCATTCTGTTTGTTAGAATGTATGTATCCTGCAAGGAATCTGTTTCACATCCCTAATGCAATGTTAAGGTTAAAATATCTTGCTTTCTATCAAGTGCATTTGCCTCCTTCTTCTCCAAAGAGAGGATTGTAATGAAACAAAGAGGCAAGGAGTACTGGAGCCAGAAAGAACCAAACTGAGATTCATCTTTGTTGTTTAATAACCTAGTGTGGGCATCTGGTAATATGGGAATAATGGTTTTATGGTGCATCTCACCATGTCTGTAATTTGTCACTCAATGTAACTGCTTTTGCAGCCGGGCATGGTGACACAGGCCTGTAATCCCAGCAACATTCTCAAGGCTGAGGCAGGAGGATTGCCGAGTTCGAGGCCAGCCTGGGTTACATAGACCTTGTCTCAGAAAAAACAAAACAAATATAAAGCTTCCACCAGGCTGGAAGGAGCACAGCACTGCTCGAGCTCTGTCGGTCACCAAAGAGACCAGACCAAGAGACCAGACCAATCCCATTTTTGCTGTTAGCCTTTTGGTCCCAGTGGGCCAGAAATTTTGCTTGGCCCCTGCCCTAATCATGGGGAAATTTCAGCTGCTTCACCCAATGCCACCCTGACCTGGAAGCCAGGGTTTTCTTTCCACTTAACTTGAACTCACCGGACCACTGAAAACCTTGTGACCAGCAAGGCCCTTGGGAGATTATGAATGTGAACACAGCCAAGTCCCTGCAGCTGTGGGCTTGTATCCTGGGGGTGAGAGGCATCCTGTGGGGAAGGGCGGGCAAGGGCTTCAAAGACCTCGCAGTGGGGAAGTGGTCGGATGGGAGTGGAGAGGGCCAGCGAGAAACAAAGGAGAAATAACGGACAGCAGTGTGTGCTGGGTGTGCGAGGCGAGGTGGGTAATGCGGCAGAGAGCAGCCCGCCTTGCACTGGTGACCAGGGAAACCCATTTGCTGACATAGCCCCTGAATCTCAACAAGCCACACCCTCCCGTAGGCCTCCACTGCCTCAGGCCCTGGCCTCCTGCAGCTGGCGTTTGTATGCTGTCTGCATCTCCCCAGCATCTGAAATGGGATGTGAGAGGGGAGAAGACCCAAGCATGCTACTGTGGGTGCCCTGGGCTCGCTGTTTCCCTTCCCTGTGCACCCCAGGGGGCACCTTGCCTTTGACATCCAGTTGATGCCATGCCGCAGTGGAAGAGGGGAAAGGTTTTTCCAAAAGCAATCTCAGCCACTGATCTGTCCTGTAATCTCACTCCAAATCCCAGCAGCCAGCACAGGAGAGGACAGAGGCGTCCTCTGCCTTCTCACCTGCTCCTTTGCAGGCCGAGTCCCTGACAGCTCAGAGCTCAGGACTGCAGCTCATTCTGCAGCTCCGTGCAGAGCTGCTAGGTCAGGCCCCAGCCGCCCCCAAGGCCCTGCAGGATTGGGTCAGAGGGGCCTCGTCTGCTACTGGACACAGAGCTTTGTGTACTGTTACTTCGCTGCTCTCCAATCACCACACCCTAAATGTCCAGGCTGACTTCAAGTTTATGTCCTTTTGGGATCACTAACAATAAAATACTGCATGGCAAGCATAATTAAATTTCATAAACTGAGAGACAGTTGACTCCCTCGGCGGCCTCTCTCTTTATGAAGTAATTACGCCACTCGCAGGAGGTTATGTTTTAATGGGAAATGTTTCCCACTCGGCAGACACCCGGATTTAAAATAAAAGAAATGATTAAAAACAATTTGCGGGCCTCCCTTGGGGAAAAGCATGAACCCAATGTAAAATACTTGTCCTCTGATTCGTGGAGCAGGTTACGGCTGCTGCGGGTAAGGGAATTACAGGAATGCTAATGCAGGTTTGATAGAGTGCTGTTACGTTCTTCCCAGCGCTAAGATCACACCATTAAACCCAATTAATGTCTCACATGAGGCTCCCTTAGCCATTTTGCTAATTTCACTTTTCAGCTTAACTTGTGATCACCACCCTCTGTCTTTCAGAATTTCCATCAGTTTTCTGAAGATGTGTTTATTCCCTTTAGGCTTATGTTCAGAATACAAAGTATCACCTAATTCTCATAATTAGCATTTAGCAACACATTAAGGACTCAACAGTACAGGGTCCATTTGTATTTAGGGCAGTCAAAGTATACTGGCCTAGCTAAGAAAGACAAAAACAGCCTATTATCTCAGCATTCGAGAGACTAAGGCAGGAAGATTGTTGCAAGTTTGAAACGAGCCTGGGCTACAAAGTGAGCTCAAGGCCTGCCTGAACTGCATAGCAAGATGCTGTCTCAAAAAAAATAAAAATAAAAATAAAAATAAAAACAAGAAAGCAAGCAGCACCCCCACACACACCTGCCAAAAAAAAAACCCTCTAAGCTAAATGGCTGTGTCGTAGAAACCTATATCTTTTCTGCCACTGTTTCAAAAATTCCAAGAAAACAAAAGTGCCATCTCTAACCACGAAGGTGAACCTAAAATTAGGGCCTCTGCAGAGCACAGGAAGGAAATTGTGAACAGGCAAGCGCCAGGACTGCGCGTGAGAGCCGGAAGTCAGTACCCCGCAGCTCTTCCCCAGCAGCTCCTGCAGCCTGAGGAGGTCTCAGCCCGGCGCTCACCAGGAGGAACATGGCAGTGGCTCACGGAGAAAGCGCTTCAGTTTAACCCGCGTGTTATTTGTGAAAATGCGTTTTAAAAACTGATCATGGTAACAGTGGCGTGGATGGGGGAAGTGTGGATGCCCCTCCACACCCTCCTGCATCCCACCCTGTCGATACAGTCTGGACCTCAGTCACCGTTGTGTTTTTTTAATTTAAATGATGAAAACGTAGTATTGTTCTGTGACTGGATTTTTCTCTTGGAAATGTTCACATTTTATTATGTGTGGCTGTTCTTTATTGTTTTAGACAAATGCATGGCATTCCATGGAACACATGCATCCTGGTGCATGTAATAGGCACCCAGGGGTCCCAGGTTTCACTATTACACCTATTCCATAGTAATCTTATATGCAGTGTATCACCGTTATCAATGGGAATTTTGTAAAGGGGGCTTTATTCTTTGTAAAGAATAAAGGAAGTCTCTCTCTCTCCCTCTCTCTTTCTGACCTTGTTTTTGTTTTATGAGACAGGGTCTCACGGGCTGACTTTGACCTCACTGTGTAGCTCAGGCTGGCCTCAAACTTGCAGCAATCCTCCTGCCTTGGCCTCCTAAGCACTGGGAATACAGGAGAGCAACAGATTCTTAAATGTGAAATTGTTGGGTCAAGAAATAAAGTCATTTACATTTTGGTAAATAGTACCAATTATTTTTCCAAAAGGACTCTGCTAATGTGGGGTCATGATTTAAAATGCTTGTCAGTCTGTTGGGTACTTGTTGGCTTTTTTTTTTTTTTTAAATGCGATTGAACATTCACTCATACGTTTTCCTCTTTCATAGTTTGTGTTTTGTTTTGTTTTGTTTTGAGACAGGGTCTCCCTATGTGGCCTTGAACTCACAGCGGTCCTCCTGCCGCAGTCTCCCCAGAGCTGGGACTACAGGCATGGGCCAGCATACCCGGCTATATTCTTTATTTTCTGAATCCCTTTTGTTTATTCTTTGGTCTTTTTTTTTTTTTTTTTTTTTTTTTTGAGGCATGGGTTGTTCTCTTAGTTATTTGTGAGGATTTTATAGATAATCTTTTCTGTTACATATATACCCTTCAAATAATTTCCCCAGCCTGGTTTTTTTTTTTTTTTTCTCTTCTTCTTTGGCTACACAAAAGCTTGAAGATTGTGTATAGTCAATCTGCGGGTATTTTTCTAGATGGTATCTGGGTGAGCTATCATGTTTAGAGACATCTGTGTTTATACCTGAATCTGTGTCATCTAATCTGTGGCTACATCTTTTTTTGCTTTGTGGCCAGGCTGATCTCAAGCTCCTGGTGTCAAGCGATCCTCCTGCCTCAGCTTACCAGTCTGATGAAGGGCATGTACCAGTCAGCCCAGCAGAAAGGAGCTGGGGTGACCCCCTTCTCTTGAGAAGCGCACAGATATGGTTAGAATCCACCTCTCAGACCCTGGCCGCGTGGCTTTTTGCAAACTTTTAATCTGAAGATTTGGTATCTTCTTCCTTATCAAAGATCACAGCGGCCCATGAGGAATGTAAGTAATCATTATATTCTGCAAACAGACGAATAAAAACAAATCTTTTGAAAAACCATGTCACCTCAGTATTTTCCCCTGTCCATTCAGTGAAAGGACTGGGTAAAGAGAGGAGGAGGAACAGGCACTTTGGGAATTTTGATAAAGCAGGGCAGGAAAGCCTGGGTGGAGGAGGAGCTCCTGGGAGGAGTGGCAGGGAATCCTGCAGAGGATGATTTTGGGACACCTGGGACACCCTTGACCATCTGTTAAACAGCGCCTCCTTCAAATTCCGTCCTCCCCGTGTCCTCTGATTGGGTGGCCAGGACTCCTAAGTAATATGCAGCATTCACTGATCGCGGGTTAATACTTGCCGCTCTTTTCTCCAACTTTCCTCTTCTCTAGACGGAAGCAAAGTTCAGTACTCCTTGTACTTGGGGATTTGATTCAGAAAGATGCATTGTATTTCAGTCGTGGAAGCTGGGAATCACTTGTACCTCCCTAAAAGAAGAGATGAAGGTTTAAAAAGTCACCAAGTGGCTAGCACAGTGGTACACACCTGTAATTTCCACACTTGGGAGGCTGAGGCAGGAGGATTTCTGGGAATTTGAGGCCAGCCTGGGCTACACAATGAATTCAAAGGCAGCCTGAACTGTATAGTGAGATCCTAAAAAAAAAAAAAAAAAAAAAAAAAAGTAGCCCAAAGCTGCTAAGTATCTGCAGGCTGTGTTCTCTTCCTTAGCGGGAGTGTCCCCAGGAGGGTTCTGTCCATGGACTGAGGCAGCAGCAATGCAGGATGGGAAAGGGAGAGGTCCAGGCTCTGCAGGGAGAGCATTGGTGACGTGGGTGAGAGCCCTCCCGGAGTTCACAGAAGCACCCTTCAGAACTCTTAGGGTGTCCTTTCCATTTCCGTTTAGTTTCACTAAAAAATAGAAATTGTCATTCAGCAAAATGAATTCCGGAGGAGCGTGTGGAACTGCACCCCCAAACAAAATTGCAGATGGGTGGTTGATTTTCTTTCTCCCTTAGGAGCTTCGGTTAAGGGCAGTTGGGGTTTTCAGATTTCAAGATTATGGGGCACAGTTCTGCCCATGTGGTGGCCATCACTGTCTCCCTGCTGCCCCATCTCCAGGGGCCACTCCTCACCTCATCCACAGGTTTGTTAACTGTCACCAAGTGAGTCCACTCCCCCCGAGCTCAGGGAAGGCTTTCTGGAAATTGTTGGCCAGGGGTTCAGCCTTGGCCCCCCACCCTGGGACCGGACAGGCTGCTCCCAAGAATTGGGTATAGATCTGGGAGAGACCCTGCAGGCGACAGTGTCACACACTGTCCCCAGTGCCACAAGCTGCTGTCCACCTCATCCTGCTCCATGTGAGCACAGAAGGGCAATCGGACTCAGCCCAAGGGGAATAGAGAAATCGATGGGGCATGGGGGACGGGTAGGGGGTTTTGGAGGAGAGTCCCAAGGGCATGGGAGTCCTGGCTTCACTTGTTGATAGAGTTCAATCACACAGGGCGCCCTTAATGCCTTAGCAACTTCGATGATTTATAATTGAGAGTCTTCCCACATGAAAACGCAGGGCTTTGTGCTCACAGTGACCAGGATGGCTCGCAGGGCTGCCTGCATTGACAGCCAGCAGGGACCTCTGTGGAGAGGGACATCGCACACCGCTGTCAGCAAAACTGCTGTAGGGTTAAACCGCAAACCACCTGACAACTCCTCCCTCCGCAGCCTCTGCTGTGGGAGGCCTGGGGCAGCAGTGACTTGGCCCAGGGACGGCACCGCGCTCTGCAGAGGCCGTGGGTCGCCCGCCCCCAGTATCCTGTTCTGAAGCCTGCGACAGAGGTGATGAACGCACTCGTGTCCTTTCCCGTGCTTGCAGCTGTTCCTTTCACCTGGACGCCCTCCCTGGTGGACGCCACCCCTGCGCCCCCCCCCCCCCCAGTACAGGACTGAGGTCCCGGGTGACAAAGCCCGGTGTCCACGCGCACGGACGCAGTGCAGCGCATGGAAGAGAAAGCCCCTTTCCTGGTGTGCACGGAAGCCGGGCCACTTTACTATAAACCACAGAAGAAATGACGCAGGTGTCGGCGGCCACATCCCCTCCCGTGAACGGGCATAGGAGACGCCAGGTGTCACAGGTGTTGCACACAGAAGCAGGACTCGACGTGGGGAAAGCGCTGCTGCCCTGGGAAAAGCTCGGCCAGCTGCCCCGGGCTCCCCGCATACAGGGTCTGATCCCGTCTGCCCCACACCCTGCGAGGCCGGGTTCTCACCCCTCCTCGGCCTGGGCCAGCAGAGTCAGCTAGGGTGCCCGGTATCCAGCCCCACCCGGCCGCCTAGTGGCCGGGCGGTCAGCCCGCTGCCACCTCGCCTTCCTAAGGCCATGCTGCGCCTCCCTGCGACTTCTCCCGGGCGCGGAGCTTCTTGCAGATTCCTCCTTTAAATCGCCACACGGGCCCACAGGCTGCCCCAGCCTGGTCACAATGGCAGTGAGGGCACAGCGTGTGGTGGCCGGCGGGCATGCGACAGGCCCAGGTGGAGAGGCACGTCTGGGGTGCGCGCTCAGCTCAGCTGTGTAAGTCATTGAAAACCCAGCCTCCCCGGGTGCAGCGCCTGAACCCGGGCTGCAGCCCCCTCCCGAGCTGGGGAATTTCCTCTCTGAGTACTGGCAGGATAGTCAGCAAACTCAGTATTTTAGGTTCCAGAAAGAAACGTGGTGTCAGGGTTCCATTTCCCGCATGTGAGGCCTACACCATGAGTATTTCAAAGCGTGCGTGTACTAATGTGAAAGCTCAGTGACGGTGGGCAGCTACGGGGCAAGAGCAGGTACGAGTCCCCGCGTAATCTGCATCTTGGTGGTCAGCCTGGTAGGATTGAGCATCACTGGGCAACAGGAAAGCAGGCATGTGGGCGTGTCTGTGGGCGGGATCCGGAGGTGACTGGCACACAGGACAGCAAATGGTGAGGGGCCTCCAATGTGGGCAGCACTGTCCAATAGGAGGGGACTCATGCATCACTTCCTGGCCTCCATGCCATGAGCAGCTTTTTCCGCCCACGGCTCCTCGGTGGGTTCCTGCCAGCCCCAGGCCTAGAGCAGGGAGCCAGGGACCATGGAGGGACCCTCAGACTCCGCAGGCCAGACACATCTGCTTTTCTGAAGTGGCAAAAATCTAACCCAGAGGACTGAGGCTGGAAAATTATACTGAGAGCACGAAACAGATGTGACAAAACGTTAAAAGCAGGCGTCTGGTGAGACAATTTCCTAGAAATTCATTGTATGGTTTTCACACTTTGTTTCTGGATATTTGAGTTATTTCAAAATATAGTGTTAAAAAAAAAAGCCAAGGGGCTGCGGATTTAGCTCAGCGGCATAAGCACCTGCCTTGCAAGCAGGCAGTCGTGAGTTCGATCCCTTGTACTGATAAAAACGAAAAAGACAAAAAAAAAAAAAAAAAAAAAAAAAAAAAAAGCCAAAACAGAGCACAAGGCTTTGACCAGGAGTTTTGGGTTCAGATGTCTCATTCTCTCTCCATCTTGTTTCCAGGGGACCAGAGACTGCCCTGACGAGAGGCCCGGACTCTTCCCTTGGTCCTGCCCAGGCCAGGGCTCATGAGAAGTGGGAATGGCTCGGCCTCTCTGTCTCTGCAGCTGGCTCCTCTGTTACCATAAACTGAGGGTCACATTCCCACTTCGCTCATCACAGAGACACAGCCACTCCTGCCTTCAGGCCCAAGCCATCAGGGTAAGAGTGACTAGGCTATTTTAAGGACCTGCAGGGACACTGTGGTCTCTTGTCACTTGTGTCTCCTGTCCAGATGGCAGGAGCAGCTCCTAGAAGCATCTAACGATTGCCCTAAACTGGAAGAAGCTGAGTCTACCTCACCTTTCTCTCCTGCGGCTGCCTTGGGCTCCAGGAAGAGCAGGGCAGGTGGACATCGTCACGGCTGGACTAATCCGTGACTCCCCTGACCATCGGACACTGCTCCTTCCCCAGGCGACAGCCACTTTCTGATCTCGGCCAGTCCTGAGCCAGCGTCCCCTGAGCCCCAGCCTGGCACACATGCTGGACTGTGAGTGCTTCCTGCCCCTGCCCTGCAGACCCCAAGAGATCTCATTAGCCCCCCAAGACGGGGCTGGGGCCCTGGACCTCCTGTTTCCCAGCAGGGCTTTACTGCAAATGTCCCTTCTCGTTTCATTTACTTTCTGCTGGACATTTGGATGAGTAGTAGAGCTGACCTATGGAGACCCCCACTCAGCTTGGACCCCAGTGATCCTGTCACATCAGCCCCTAGCACTACCCGTGTCCCTCCTCGGGCCTGAGATCTACAACTTACTTGTCTTGGTCGTGGGTTGGTGTCAAGCTGTCCACGTGACCCTCAGGCCACGCCTTCCTGTACAGTAGGTGATTCCTGTTTTCCCCTGTTAACACCGAAGTGAACAGAGTTTTGTGATCTCTTGTGTAAAGAGTGAATTGCCCGAGAAGACACTGACTATAACTCCACTTGTGTCCCGTTTCAGACACAGAAGTGCATTCTAGTTGGACATGGTGGTGCCCACCTGGCATCCCAGCACTCGGGAGGCTGAAGCCTCTCGGGAGGTGGATCGACATGAGTTCAAGGCCAGCCTGGGCTAGATAGTGAGATCCTGCTCAAGCAAATAAACAAACAACAACAGCAAGGTACATCATAAAAGCACAGAAACTGATACTGGATTTGCCGGCTTTACCAAGCAGCTCACCTCCAGATGGGAAGGACAGGAAGAGGAGGGTGATGGGCTTTCTTTGAGTCCATGAGACTTTTGAGAGATCTTTGGTAAAAGGTGCTGGGCTGAAGCCCCTCACAGTGCCCCCCACCACTCATGGTCTCCATGCTCGGGGACTTGCTAGCCTCCTATGAGTGTGAGCTGCTGAGAAACTCTTCCCCACACTGGCCATTATGGCAGTGCGGGGCCTTGGCCGGTAATGAGCCATGATCCTAAGGCTTGGTTAGTCCTTTCCCTGCAGTCAAAGTGCTGGCACTGCTATAAAGGAAACAAGTCCCGCCTTCAGCCCTGGGCTCCTGGGGTGGAAATGGGAGCTTTCATCCCAAGGGAGTCCCCCATCCCCCATGGCAGGAATCAGGTTACACTGGGATCAACCGGTCCTCCTTGCAGAGCTGCAACTGAGTTGCAGGAAAACACACACAGGGCTTTTCACCAAGGACCCTGGACACTGAGAGCAAACCCAGTGGAAAATGGGCAATTGCCCAGACTTCAGTCACCTTAGTAACCAAACCAATAATTCAAGGACAGAGTTTCCCCAGGTGATATGTGCACCGCCCGCAGCAAATAGCCCACCCCCAGTCACAGGTGTGGAGATGCCCCAGGGGGTGGTCACCCAGTGTGCCTCTGTGAGCACCTAAGACCTGAAGTCCCCACTCGGTCCAAGGGTAGATTTCACTTTGAGATCCACTCTGACCTTGGCTTAGACTGTGGCCTTGAGACTGTCCTGCCTCACAGATCTGCCCTCTGCAATGCTGGGATCATGTCCTGTGTCCACATGATGCTGCAGCTCCAGATTCAAGCCACTCGTACTGCTGCGGTCTAGGGAACAGGAAAGGTCCCCAGGAAGAGCTCCCCAAAACCCCGCTACTTGGGGTGCTGGACACAGCCTGACTCATATCGTCACGGCTGGACTAATCCGTGACTCCCCACTGATCATAGTGCTCCTGATCCCTTAGCACGGGGGACAGACATGTTCCCAGCCAAGGCTCCCCAGCAGCACCACAGGTTCCCACTGATGGGGACGCTTTGGACTCCCAGAGTCACGCAAGGGCCGAGAGGCTGCGCAGACATGGCCTCTGTCAGCTCCAGTTTGTCGCCAGGGATCACGCTTGTCGAGGTGCAGTGACAACTCTGTCTTACGGGGAAGTGAGCAGAGAGTTCACGAGAGCCAGGTATGCCTGGGCGCAGCCGGGTCGGGGCGCCTCACCCTGAATGTCTCTGTGCCACAGCTCACCAGGCTCAGTCGCAGGGCAACACAAAGTCACAAGTCAGTACAGGGACAGTGTCCGTGGGGAAGGCTAGGACTGGCCGGCTACACAGGAGAAGATACAGCATCTGCTGGCTCTGATATCACCATACCTCAGCCTTAGGGCTGGCGCAGGTCAGCAGTGCGTCCAAGGCGTTCATTTAGGCGCTCAGAGGACACGGGTCCAAGACAGACAGAGCAAGGCTGTTGACAGACAGCGAGCCCCACCCTCTCGGGCTCTGGAGCTCTCCTGTCAGTCCTCCAGGGCCCTGGGGAGCTGGTAAGAAATACCAGGCTCTCCTGGGTCCCTTTGGTGACATCTGCTAAGCATCTCCAGATGCTAGCAGAGCGGGACCCACACAGCTTCTCCTTGCTGTGCTTGGGGCTCACTGGATGTCCACACTCAGCCCTGAGTAGCTCTTGACCCTGCAGCATTGGCCAGGTCCAGGGCGGCCCTGCGCCTTGATGCAGAGGCAAAGCCTGGGCTCCCCCTGCAGGGCTGGGCTCCTCTCAGAATGGGCGCACAGTGGCACTGGCACTGGCACTGTCTGCGTGTGGCATCCACAGAGCCTAGTCCAGTCCCATGAGAAGGCCTGCGTTGCCTCCAGCCCTACCTGACCTCCAGCGCTGCCCACTGCCCGATGTCCCCAGTGCCACTGTCTGGCCTCCGCTCACCGTGGCCTCCCTCCCTGCTGGCCCTCAGGGCAAGAAGAGCAGGGTCTGTCCCCTTCTGTCTGTGACCCCTTTGCCCAGCGCAGGATGGCGGCTGAAGCAGCAAAAGTAGAACTTCTCTCAGGGCAGAGCCAGAGCCCGAGATCAAGGAATCCAAGGACTGGGGCCCAGAGACCTCAAGGCTGGCAGTATAGAGGGGCTGGGGTCTCCGGCGTCTGCCTTCATGCTCCTCCGCTGTTCTGTTCATTTGTTCCCTTCTCAATTCTCAGGCCAAATCCTCCATCTCGTTATTTAAGTTCTTTTTTTTTTTTTTTTTTGTACAGGAGATCGAACTTATGACCTCACACTTGCCAGGCAGGCACTTACACCACTGAGCTAAATCCCCAGCTCTCGTTATTTAAGTTTTTAAACATTCTTTTAACAATTAATTTATTTTCTTTTTATCTTACTTATTGTCTTTTTGAGAAAGGGTCTCACTATGCAGTCCAGGCTGGCCTTGGGCTCACTTTGTAGCCAGGCTGGTCTAGAACTTGCAACGATCCTCCTGCCTCAGTCTCTGGAATGCTGGGATTCTAGGTGTGTGCCCCATGCCCGAATAAAATTGAATTTCTTTAGTTCTATGGATGTGAATGTTGTCAGCATTGTTTTCAAATCCACCTTTAGAAGCTCCGGGGCTGCATCTCCTGGGGTGCTGCCTTAGGCTTCCTTCAGACTCGGGCTCCGGTTAGTTCTGGGTCTCTTTCCCACAGAGCTCATGGAGAGGTTGGTGCTGGGCTCTGGACAGGCGGGAAGGGCATGGCCATGGCCAGGGCGGCTGGGGGAGGAGGGGACAGTGTGAGGCATGGAGTGAGGGGGCCACAGTGTGCGTTGAGTCTGCCCCCCTGGGCAGAAGTCTGGTGACCACTCAGACCCCATGTGCCTGGGGCCTGAGAGTGGGGCTGGGGCTCCTCTCCGTGAGTGTGACAGCCTGCAAGTGAGCGTGAGCCTGCAGGGTGGAACCTGCTGGGAATGGAAACTGAACGCAGGTTTCTTAGAAAAGACCAAGGCTGACACTGTGGTTCTTCAGTGAACTGAGCTTTTGATTTGTAAGTGTGTCTTCTTCATGTGAGGCTGGGCTCACTGACGACCGCAGGTGACATTTGGAGTCCTGAGGCCACTTCTGTGGCCCTCGGCCTCCTAACTGTCCAGCGCATGTCTCTGTCCGGATGGCAGTGACCATGCCCGGCTGGTAAAGGACGAGATGGACAGGCAGGGATGGATGAGGAGGAGGGAGAGATCGTCCCTTGCTCACCAAGAAAAGCTGTACAGTACTAGATGTGGTCGAAAAATGTGGTTGGTGCTTTAAAAACCTGCTTTTAATTACTAGAGTAAGAGACTTGCCCGGAGCTCTCCTCAGAATCCTCCCCTCGCCTCACACACTTAACCCACTGCCCCGCCACGGTCCCCAGCGGCTCTGAGTCCTTTCTCCTGAGGATTTTCACATAGTGTGATCAAAAGTGTGGTGCCCAGCACCGCCCAACAGAGAGGTGGCTCCTAAAACACACGCTGGGCCCTCGTCCACCTCAGTCATCGGATCTGGCCCCATGTGACTTCAGGCTCCTCCCCAAAGCCAAAGTGACCAGGAGAGGGGCACATTTCAGATCAGTTCAGGACATGGAGGCAGCGGGACAGTGCAGCTGAAGTCCTCAGGAGAGAGCCCTGCAGAGTATAGGAGGTGGCCAGGATGGAGGGAGGAGTCTGTGTGCAGAGCTGGGGAGGGGATGGAGGGGGACTCCTGGCTACTCATCTTTCACTCTAATGAATTTTCCAGCTCCCTTTAAACTCTCTGCCGGTCATCGCACAGGCAGCGTGCGAGGTGCCAGCCTGTTTCCACACAGCGATGTCACGAGGCAGCCTGCAAAGCTCTCAGAGTGGCAGCCTTTCACTCCAGAAGGAAGTTAAGAGGGTTCTCAAGGCTGCACCCCAGGACCATTCGGTAGATTCTTCATGTAGCATACATAGGTACTGGGAACCTGGCCTAGCGCCCCAGGCTCCCAAATGAGTGCTAGGTAAAGGCCCAGCAAATGAGACGAGCGGACTGATCTTTAGGGCTCCAGGGGGACAAGAACCCTCTGCAGAGTTCTCAGCTCTGGTGGCTGAGACAGACAAGGTCTCTGGGTCCCTTTCCCGTATTTATTCAAACAAGGAAGGGGTTAGAGTGGAAAACCCAGGAAACCTGAGCAGGACCTTGGGAGGGCTTCAAGGACCCCTCAGAGCAACAGATGATCCTAATTAAGGTGACCTAGCCTAGGAGAGAGTCTCCAGGTGGCCTCAGCTGTGGCCTGTCTTGCCCCTGAGGCGTCTCCTGGTTCTCAGTTCAGCCATGCCTGGGCCACGCCACAGCCCTGCATGTGTATTCAGCTTTAACAGCTCGGACACATACGTAATTGTACAGCTATTGTGTCTTATCTTGACATCAACCCCTGCCCTTACAAACCAACCAGAAGGCTCGGTGCTTTTCTAGTTTAAAATGCATGGATTTGAAATCCACTGAGCTGCTCCATTGAGACTGTAGGTGTCCACACCCATCAACAGACAGTGGATAAAGAAGACCTGGGGTTCACACGCTGTGGAGATCTACTCTACCCTAAATAAGGATAATGGAGTTGCTAGTAGATAGATGGATGCACCTTGAGACCAGGATGCTAAGTGAAATCAACCACACTTGGAAGGTCTTCTACAACACGGTTCCTCCTCTAAGAGAGGATCTTTCTTCTTCCTGACTCCGGACCAGGTATTCTTCCTGACTCCGGATCCGCGTGTTCAATCTGTAGCTTTCCCAGGAAGGGGACCAGGCGCTCCTGCCTCTCAAACCCTGAAGGCATTTTAAAAGTGTATGCTTGCACTTTCCCAGGCAAGCTGCAGAGCCGACACAGCTCACCTCAGTTCTCCTCCTCCACCCTGGGTGCACTCCCTGGGGTACAGGGCCGCCTCCCTCCAGGCTTCCATCACCTCCCATGCAGGACCCTGCAAGAGCCTGCGCATCACGCAAGGGTCTCCGCTCTCTCTCTCTCTCTCTCTCTCTCTCTCTCTCTCTCTCTCTCTCTCTGCTTTGTTTACTCAAATTTCTGTTTTATTTTTACTGTATTTTACTTTTAGTTCTAGGAATTGTAACAGCAGTTGGCAAAAAGAGAAACCGAAAGGAGACATCAAATTGTTTCTAAATTTTTAAAGGAATTTTTTATAGACCACGGATAACTAAGCAAGAAAACACAATAGAGAAAAAGCAAAAGAAAGAAAAAAAAAAACACCATGGGAACACTTTGTAATATTTGTTTCAAAATGTTCTCTTCATGGCTGTTTTCACTTGGTGTTAACACTGCTCTGAAGTGACAAAAACCCTGTGGTTTTGGGGCTTTTCAACTTTTTTTCACAAAACTTCTATTAGGGAGCATATTACTGTGATATATGTATTTACAGAAAAGATCGTCATGTTTCGAATATTCCGTCTTTGTCTTTTGTGAAAACCTTTTAAGCAGAACACTTTTTAAAAACAATTTTCGTACCTGGGAGGGATTGAGCCCGGGTCTTCTTACTGAGCTACTTTTACTTATTTTGAGACAAGATCTGGCTAAGTTGCTCAGGTGGGACCCAGCCTGCAGTCCTCCTGCCTCCGCCTCCCAGTAGCTGGGACGATAGCCTGTGCGCCACTGAGCCTGGTCTAATAAATGCATTAACCCATTTGTTTTGGTTGAATTTTCCTTCTCTCGTTTGAATGCACAGGAGTAATAACACGCAGAAAGGACTCTTGCAAAGGATCTTTCTCTACACGCGGCTTTAACCAGACTCAGAAGGAGGAAGCTGGGCCTGGCGCCACGCGGAGTCCCCATCCCACAGGACCCGCCCACCCTTCCCTTCTCCACGTGGGGGCGGGGACGGGGGCGGGGGCGGGGGTGGGGGTCGGCGGAAAAACTCTGTCAGGAAAGTCCGCGGTGCCCACAGGCGGGCGGGCGGGAGAGAGCGCTGCCTCAGCCTTGCTCGCCACGTCCTGCGCCCTGGCGCTCGGTGAGTCAGCTAAGCGGCCGTGTCAGCGTGATCAGTTCTGGGACCCGCGTTCCACCGGCGGCGTCCGAGGGTGACCACTGGGGCCGAGAGCCCGGCAGGGACGCACTGGGTCGCAGGGCCACCCGGTCCCAGGCGCAGGCGGCGCGGTGAGTGCGGGCGACTCGGGTCGGGATGCGGGGACCCGGAGAAGCAGCGCCGGCTCCACGTGCCTGGGCCGGGCCAGGGGTGGCGCGCGCCCGTGAGCACGCTGGGAAGCTGAGGCAGGCGGCCCGCAAGTTGGATCCCAGCTGGGGCACCTTAGCGAAAAGGCCCTGCCTCGACATAAAAAATAAAAGGGGCCTGGGGCGCCTGGCCTTCCGTGCCGCGTTCTCGGGGACCTCGGGCTCCTGGCGCAGTTCCCATCCCTGGCACCCGCCCAGGTTTCCTCCGCGGCTGGTCCAGTGGGGTGCAGGTGCGAGGGAGGAAGGAAGGAAGGGGCCCTAACTTGGTCCACATCGGCGCCAGGCCCCTGCTTGAAATTGGATCGCTCTTGTGTGTGTCGCCCACTGACACCGGGTCCCAGGCAAGGAGCGCGTCCCCAGCCCCTGGCCGGTGGGACTCCGAGACGCACGGGTGCCCAGCTCCGGAGGGACCCGCAGCTGGCCGGGGAGACATGGCATGCGGAGTCGCCTTTGGCACCTGTGTCCCGCCTCGCGCGCCCTGCACGGCCGCGTCCACTCTGCATCCCGAGAAGCCCTGAACCAGATGTGCCCCCTGCCCGGGCCGTGACCGAGCTCCCTGCCCCCTCCTGCGCGGCACCGACCAAAGGGCGCTGGAGGGCTCTGGGCATCGCGGTCACCTCGGCTCCTGGCTGAGTGTGAACCCCGCCAGCCGCGGGCAGGGCAAAACCGCCCCAGAGCCCCCGGGTCTCCGGGGTAGGGGGAGCAGGGGGAGCAGGGGGAGCAGGGGGAGCAGGGCCAAGTCTGAACCTAGCGTGACAGTCACGCCTGTGCACCTCACCTCTGCCAAGCCCTACAGCAAAGAGAGAGAGTTTTAATCAAATGAATCTTTCCGCGTGGCTGGGAAGCCAGGGCAGAACGAGCGGTGGGTTCTTCAAGAGTAAGTGACTCTGTCACTGTGGCTTTGTCCTTGGATTCTGCTGTTGCTGGTGCTATGGCTTTCGGAGTCAGGGTCTCTGTGTCATTCACGCAGTCCTCAAACTCACTATAGAGCTCTGGCTCACCTGGAGCGTGCGGGGATCCTCCTGCCTCAGCCTCCCCGAGTGCTGAGGTGCTGGGGTGACAGGCTGCGCTGCCAAGCCTGCTGTTCTTTCCCTTATCAACGTCCTCACAGCAGACGCCAAGCTGTGAACCCTTACATTAATCCTGTGACACAGAGGCTGCTTTCCCTCGAGGGTTACAGGGGACAAAACCCAGGCCAAGGTGTCCAGGTGATCTGTTGCAGGCCGCACAGGTAGAGGTTGGTTTTTGTGTTTCAATGAATTTTTAGGCGTCCTCGTGTGCAGCCCTCGTGGGGAGTGGGTGCAGGGCCAGCACGCAGCTCCCACACCTTTCCCCCCTTCCCTGCATCTCCTGACTGCTTCCCTTTTGAAACAGATCTCCTTCTTCTCTGTTGTCTCTTTTATTTCCCTCTTTATTTATGCTCAGGGTGTTCGTGGCAGAGAAGCCGTATGATGTTAAGCCCGAGGTCTGGTTCACTTCACTTAGCAGTGTGACCTCAGGCTGCATCCATCTTCCTACGGGTGGCTCAGATTTGTCCTTCTTTACGGCAGAGTAGTGCTCCATGGTGTGCAAACACTGCATTTTCTTCATCTCACTCTCCTCTGATGGACATCTGGGCTGCTTCCAAGGTTTAGCTGCTGTGACCTGCGTTGCTGTAACCGCAGCAGGTGGGGATCCCTGGAACAGGACCTTTTGACTCTTTTGGGAAGAAGCCTGGGTGGGAGTAGAAATCCAGCCTTGGTTTCTGAGGAGTCTCCATACTGATTTCCAGTGCTTGTCCGAGCTGCTGTTCCCATCTGCAGGGAAAAGGGCTCCCTTCCCCCCCACATCCTCGCCAGCCTTGGTTATTACTGGATTTCTTAAAGATGACTGCGCTTTCAGGGTAAAGTCTGACCCCGGTGTTGTTTTAATTTGCATCTCTCATGGCGATGTGGAGCGAGTCTTCCTGCACTTCTGCTGAGAAGAATCCATGCATTCCAGTTGCCTGTGTTTTGATGGGGTCTTTTATCTGGTGTTCTAATTTTTGAGTTCTTTATGTATTCTAGATCTTTTGCTCTGTCCAAGGAATAGCAGGCCAAAAAATATGTTTTTTTTTTTTTTTTTCTCATCCCTGAGGTCGTCTCTTTCCTCGGTTGTTTGCTTCACTGTGTAGAAGCTTTTTAGTTTGTCACTGTCCCTCTAGCTGGTTCTTGGCATTCTCTCCCGTGCCATTGGGCTCTGCTTGGAAAGTCCTCATCTGAGTCTGTGTCAAGTGTGCTCCCTGTCCCGTCCTCCAGCAGGTTCGTGTTCGTGTCCTGATGTTCAGATCCTTGACCATTTGGATT
This sequence comes from Cavia porcellus, assembly GCF_034190915.1. Lineage (NCBI taxonomy): Eukaryota > Metazoa > Chordata > Mammalia > Rodentia > Caviidae > Cavia > Cavia porcellus. Next base: position 161,763,955 of record NW_026947484.1, on the reverse strand, counting down.
TTAGTTGTGCATAGAGAGAGACGTGGGTCTAGGTTCCTCTCGGTGGGTGGACAGCCGTCTTCCCCACCTTGGACTGAACAGGCTGCAGCCCTTCGGCCTGGTGCTGCTCCTGCACCCTCTCCTCTGGGCATTGCACCTGAGTTCGGTTTTGGTGTCAGTACCTCGCTGCTTTAGTCCCCTGAAATCAGGGCTGGTGACGCCCCCTACTCTGCCAAGCCGCCCAGGGTGGCATTTGCTCCTCTGGGTCTCTGTCGGCTCCATATGAATTTTAGAGTCATTTTCTCTAGATCTGTGAGGAATGCTGTGGGTATTTTGAGTTGAGATTGCATGAAACCTGTGCATTGGTCTTGGAAGTGTGGCATCTGGGTTGAGTCATCTGCCCATCCAGGGCGGTGCTATCTTTGCATTTTACAGGGCTGGCTCATCAGGACAGGAGCGGAGAGGATAAGGGTAAGAGTGCTGGGTCAGCTTCATTGTGTGTGTGTGCGTGTGCATGCATGTGTGTGTGCGTGCATGTGTCTGTGCATGGGTGGCATGGCTAAGCTGATTGACCGGCAGGCAAACAAGTCTGTGAGGAGGAGAGGAGAGGAGAAGGAGAAGGAGGAGATGGTACACCCAGCCTTGGGGACCCTGCTGGTGGCTGGCGGTTGCATTTGTGAGACGCCGGCTGGGTGCATGTGGCAACTGTCATTTGTCACTCTGTGGGACAGCAGCTGTTGTGTGGGGCACAGCAGGTGTACAGTAGATACAGCGAGCCCTCCAGGTGCCCACCTGACAGCCTAATGCACCACCTTGTAGCACATCTAACAAGCACACAGCTCTAGCACATGGAAAATCACAGGTGACTTCTTACTTGATTTTTCATATTTTTTTCTGCGCACGCGTGCGTGTGTGTGTGTGTGTGTGTGTGTGTGTGTGTGTGTGTGTGTGTGTGTTGAGACAGGGCTCCTTATGCAATTCAGGCTGGCCTTGAGCTCACTTTGTAGCCCAGGCTGGTCTCAAACTTGCAACAACCCTCCTGCCTCAGCCTCCCAAGTGCTGGGAGTACAGGCGTGAGCCACCACGCCTGGCTTGATTTGTTTTCCTAGCCGTGTTTGCAGTACACAGTGTTCACACCCTCTCGTGGAGCTGCTGGAGGGACCAGATCAGCTTCAGTTTCCTCCCCTCCCCTCTGCCAACCTTGGTCCTTTTAAGTCCATTTAAGGACGAGCTCTCCCGCCTTCCTGTTATCCATCTTTATTTTGCTCCTTACTTATACTCTGGGTTTCTCTTCTAAGAGAACTCATGCAATATGAAGCCCAGGTGTCAGCCATATTTCACTTACATTATGGTCTCAAGTGCACCCATTTCCCGAGAGATGACTCGGGGTTATCATGTTCGTGGCAGAGCAGTACTTCGAGGTATGTAGCTACGTTTTCTTTATCTGTTCACCTGTCAGTGGACACACAGGCTACTCCAGGATGTAGCTCCCGTGAATCATGCTGCTATAAACATGGTTGTGTATGAATCCCAATAATGTGACGTCTTTAACTCTGGGGAAGACGCCTGGGCGGGAGTGGAATTCCAGCCTTGGTTTCTGACGAGTCTCTGTACTGATTTCCGGTGATTGTCTGAGCTCGTGTTCCCATTGGCAGGGGAGAAGGGCTCCCTTTCCCTGCATCCCCGCCAGCCTTGGTTATTATCCTAGATAATGTCCGTGCTTTCTGGGCTAAAGTGGGATCCCAGTGTTGTTTTAATTTGCGTCTCTCTAAAGCTGGTAATGTGGAGCATTTCTTCCTGTATTTATCACCATCTGTACTTTGTCTAAGAAATGTTCCTTCTCCATGGCTTCCCAATTTTTTAAATTTGTTTTGTATATTTTTTGAGACAGAGTCTTACTGTAATTCAGACTGGCCTTGAGTTTACTGTGTAGCCCAGGGGGCCCTAAAACTCTCAACAGTCCTCCTGTCTCAGCCTCCCGTGTGCTGGGATGAGGGACAAGTGCCACCATGCCTAGCCGGCCACCCAGTTTTTGATTGGGTCTTTTATGTTGGGGGTCTAGTTTTTAGTTCTTTACATGTTCTAGGCGCTAGTCCTCCTGCTGAGGAATAGCTGCCACAGTATTTTTCCCATTCTGGGGGTTTTCTTTTCACTTTACATGTTCACTTCTGCTGTGCAGAAGCTCTCTAATCTCACCCGACCCGTTCCTTGGTTCTCAGAGCTCTTCCCGTGCCCCGGAGGAGCGAGTTCAGGAGCCATGGCAGCGTCTGTGATTTCGAGAGCTACCCCACCGTGTCTGCCACAGATGAAAATGGTCTGCCTGAACCCTTAGCTCTCTGATCCATTCTGATTTCAGTCCAGGGCCCGGGGAGGGGACAGCCAGCCTTCCCCACACCCCTAATAGAGAGGCTACCTCTCCTCCGCTGTGGGTTTTGGGCCCTTTGTCAAAGATCAGATAGCTGTGTGAAGTCACAAGGATTTAAAAAAGAAATGCCCCACAAGACCTGAGGCAAGGCCAGGGTCTGTGGTGTGTCTGAGGTGGACGGCCTTGTCTCGGGCCCAGGAGGGTGGTCGGGATGGGGCATTGCGCTCTCGCTGTGAGGTGCCTGCAGCAGAACTTGTTCCCTTGCTGAGCACCACACATTTCCCTGAAATTAACATGGTGCCAGCAGCCAGGCTCGGTGGTGCACACCTATCATCCCTGCACTCAGGAGGCTGAGGCAGGAGGATTGCCATGAGTTCAGGCCAGCCTGGACTAGAGAGAGAGACCCTCCCCAAAATATGGCGCTTCCTAAGAAAAGTACAGTGCAGGTGTCTCTGCCTGCTGCTGGGAAGTGATCACCACAGGGGCAGGGATGCTGGGGATGCTGTCTCCCTGCAGGAGGGAAGGGGCCCCCAGGGACAGTGGCCTGCCCCCCCCCACCACCGAGGCTGTCCTGGAAACCCTCACGGTCCAGGCTGTGAGTAGTGACACAGCGCTGGCTCTGATTCTGTGACTGTGGATGGAATCATCCTCTGCTAGCCGCTGGCAGGGACGCAGGCAGGGGAGGTGTTCTGGTTGGCGGCGGCAGGTTTCACTTTATTGGAAGAGACCTGTTTACCTGAAGGTCCCAGGGCCTCTTGAGTTTCAGAGCAGCAGTGGCTCCGCAAACCTGGCTGAGGTGCGGGGAAACCAGCAGGTTCGTGAGATACAGTCACCCTCTCACTCTGTGTCACCGCCCTCATGCGCGTCCTGCTGCACACTGGGTGTGACAGGTGACACCCAACGCATGGCCCTCGGGCGTGTGAGGACCCACAGATGCACACTGTATATCCATGTGTCTGCTTGTCACTGCCCCTGGAGCAGTGGGACCTCTGGCTGTCGTGGAGACTCTGAGCTGCTGCTGGTGGCCGTGGCTGAAACTCCCTGGGTGTCCTGCCGCAGGTCATTGGGTTTAGAAAGCAGAGATCTGTGTCCACTCCTCTCAGCCTCCCGTGTCATGGGCATCTGGCTCCACCTGTGATTTCCTCTGGGTGGGGGGAGCCCGAGTTTGAAGGTTACAGTGACCCCCACTGTCCTTGCTGGTGAGGCATGTGAGACCTTTCCGCAGATTCTCAGGTCGAGAGCTGTTACCCTTCTGCCACTCGTGCAGGTCCACAGGGGTCACCCTTGCGTTTTGGGAGGCTGAGACAAGAGAACCTCAAGTTTGAGCCCAACCTTAGCAATTTAGCAATTTAACTTGGCAAGACCCTGTCTCAAAGTAAAAAAGGGTGGGATGTTGCTCTGTCTGGAGGCCCTGGGTTCTAGCCCCAGCTCCCCAAAAAATGTGTGTCTCTCTTTCTGGGGTGGAGAGTGGAAGAAAGAGAAAAGAAAAAAAGATTAAAGAAAATAGTGTGACGACCACGGAGACCTGGCACCTGCGGTTTCCCCAGTGTCCTGGCATAAACAGCCAGCAATCCTGGGGGCTCCTGTTAGCGTCTCTGCCACGAGAACAGAAGTTTCCTCGAGGTGACACCATAGGATGCAGCTATGGGAAGCTGGAGACCAAGGGGACCAGAGCCCTGAGGCCCCTGTCACTGGGGAGCGGCAGGTGACAGGGGTCTCTGGTCTGAGCTGCAGACACGGGACAGAGAGAGAGGGAGAGGGAACTTGCTGGCAAACGCCTGTCATCCCAGCACTCGGGAGGCTGAGGCGGCAGGTGGCTGTGAATTCGAGGCCAGCCTGGGCTACAGAGTGAGTCTCTGTCTCAAAAAAAAAAGACAGCTGCAGGGTCTCATCTTGATCCACCAAAACAAAAGTAAAGACACAAGCAGCCAGGTGCCTGTGATCCCACGGGGAGGCTAAGACAGGAGGATCACTCGTTTCAGTGCAGCCTGGGCAACACAGCAACTGAGCAAGAGCCTGGTTCAAAATTTAAGAAAGGAAAAGAGAGGGCTATAGCTCAGTGAGAAGGCTACGGGTTGGATCCCTGGATCCCCGGTACTCCAAAAGAAAGGAGAAGGGAGGAGGAAATCACAGGTCTTCCACAGAGAGAGTTCTTAAGGCCATTGGAGGGACCAGGAAGGCCCCGGGGCCAGGCTGGTGTGGGTGGCGGCCTGAGAGGCATTGCGCCCAGAATGGAAGCCTGCTGGAGAGGAGCCAGTGGGGAGCCGGTGTTGCTGAGGGGCGGGTGGCTTGGGACTTGGGCAGAGCAGGCGGGTGGCATGGAGGAGAGTGGAGGGGACCGTAGCATGGACACGGGGGAGGTCGCGACCCACAAAGACAGGTGTGTGACATGCCTTGGAGGGCGGGTTGACAGCCCTGGGTTGCAGACCTGGGCCCGAGAGGGGGACGCGCTGGCGAGGATGACGTCCAGGGTTTCAGCTGCTGTGCCAGAAGGCTGAGGCAAGCACAAGTTTGGAAATGGGGCTCAGAAGGGGTGTTCATCGTGAGAAGTCTGGAACATTGAGAGAGAGGCTACCCAGGACACGTCCCAGAGGTCCTGCATCTGCAGATCAAAAGAAATCTAGAGTAGGGCGTGGTGGTGCTGCTGCCCGGGGCTCTGATGCCACCCGCAGATTACTGGCCTGATTGATGAATTTGGGGCCCACTTTTTTAAAGTTTAGAGAATTTGTTAATGATGAGTAGAGTTGTTCCTTAGTTTTGAATTCGGAACAGGTTGGAAATCACCAGTTTATATTTTCTGAGCTATTTAAGATTAAAAGCAGTAAAGAAGTCTGAATACACAAGGGAAACCCGAGGTGGTAGGTCACTATAATCCCAACATCTGGGAGGCTGAGACAGGAGGGTCCCCTCAAGTTTCAGGCTAGCCTGTGCTATAGCTAAGATCAAGACCAGCCTGAACTCTATAACCAGACCCTGTTTCAAACAGAAAAAGAAAGAATACACCAATAAACCTGTAATTTCCAAACAACTCTCTTGAAACTCTGGAATTCCTTTTTTTAATTTCAGTTGTTTGTTTGTGTTTTTTTGTTTGTTTTTTGGTTTTGAGACAGAATCTTGCTATGTAGTTGAGGATGGCCTTGAACTCAGTATGTAGCCCAGGCTGGCCTCAAATTCCTGGCAATCCTCGTGCCTCAGCCTCCCAAGTCCTGGGATGACAGGCTGTGCCACCACGTCCACCTAGAGGGCTGTGTGTTCCTTTGTTCCTGACTCCTTTGATAAGGCCCTGGGCGCTCAGGAGCCCTCCGTTGGTCCACTGCCTCCCAGATTGGGGTTGAAATGCTCCCCAGCCCACTGCTTCCGGGCTAGGGCTCTGGCTCTGAGCCCTGAACCAGTCCCGTGTGGGGTGAGCTTGGACTGGCTCGAGCTCCAGGTCTCAAAGTGCTGCAGGGCCCCAAATTTACGTCCCAAATTCACACCAAGACCCCAACGTTAGAGAAGTCGCCCAGGGTCAGATCCCAGGGCAGAGCTCACAATGGGCGACACTTACTTAGAGGTCACCCTCCCGGCCCTCGTCCTGCATCCCAGAGGTCAGTACAGTCACCAGGCCAGACCCTGAGGTCCTTCACCGAGACCAAAGTTGCCTTCGGTTGTTAGTTGATTACTCATAAAGGTGTATTCATTGCCAGGCATGGTGGTTCACACCTGTTATCTCCTCACTTGGGAGGCTGAGGCAGGAGGATCGCTTGTAGTTCAAGACTAGCCTGGGCTACAGAGTGAGCTTAAGGGCAGCCTGAACTGCATAGTGAGACCCTGTCGCAAACAGAGAAAGAAAAAAAAAAAAGAAGAAAAAAAGAAAAAGAAAAAATAAATAAGGAAAAAAAGAGAAAAAGAAAAGAAAATGTATTTGTTGAAAAGTCTCACTGCGGAGAAGCCCTGCGTGGCGCTTTCCACGGTGCTGAGCGGCGGGGGCTCTGGCGTGGCCCTGGCTGAGTGTCCCTCTTCCTCCCCAGGGGTCAGCACAGAGCTACCCGGCCTGGTGTTCATGGCCCAGGCCGCAAGAGGCTGCTCGCTGGTGTCTGTGCTGGTGACCACGTTGCTGTTGGTGGCAGCTGAAATAGGTGAGCTCCTTCTGTGCGCTGGGGCAGCCTTGGCTCACTGCTGGGTCTCCAATGAGTGCTTTTGGGTGACTGTGGGGGGAGGTCTACAGGAGGTTGGAGCTTATTTCACTTATCCTCACAGGGGTAAAGCTGTCAGGCCCCACATTTCCTCTTAGGGAAGCGGCTAAGGGACCCCGATACATCGGGAATCGCATTTGTATCACAGTCATGGTGCCCACGACAGAGGAATGGTGCCCACTCAGGGGAATGTGCCTCTCCTAAATTCTTGCCTGATATTGGTTTTTTTGTTTTGTTTTGTCTTTTTGAGACAGGGTCTCACTGTGCAGTTCAGGCTGGCCTTGAGCTCACTTTGTAGCCCAAGCTGGTCTTGAACTACAAGTGATCCTCCTGCCTCAGCCTCCCAAGTGCTGGGATGACAGGGGTGAGCCACCACACCCACTCAACACGCCTGACATTTTCTTTGCTGTTTTATTGGAAGCTTATTTTGGGACTCTTAAAATAAAAAGAATCATGAGAGAAGCCAAGATCAAACAAATGCCTAAGATTAGAGATGCCATTTGCACTTTGAAAGTAAAAATGAGAAATGTCACTAAAAATGTTTTTCAGTACTTCTTTTCCTTGATTTAAATAATTACTTTGCCAGTTCCTCTTTACAGTCGTCCATCCCGGCAATCTTAGTGTCATCTGAAACACAGCTTTCAGCAGGAGCTGTTCTCAGCACACCCAAAATTCTGGTGAATCCTTCCTTCTGAGGCTCTTTCTTTGACACTGAGATCACCCACGACTGTTGATTTATGAGTAGCCGGCATATTTTTAATAACTTTTAAAAAGCTTCCAGAGTGAAGCCAGCATCTGTCTTTCAAATAAGGACTTAATGTAGCAGGGGATAGTAAATACTGCGGAGAACACTCACATCTCTGTTAGCCACGTCAGGTACCAGCTTCTCCAGCCCAGTGGCCGGGGTCTCACCAAAACACCAAAGTACAGTGCTGTGAGACCCATCGCTGCCCTGGAGGGCAGCTACAAACATGCCAGACTTTGATTTTTATTTATTTATGTTTGAGACAAGGTCTTGCTCTGTTGCCCAGGCTGGCCTCCAAGTCATGGTGATCCTCCTGCCTCAGCCTCCTAAGTGCAAACCAGTCTTTGCTTGTATGTTCACCTTGCTGTAAAATAATGCTGTAGCTCCTGCAAGGGGGGGGGGTAGGAGTGGGACTGGAAAGCCTCCTGGAGCCACCCAGCTTTCTCGGTCTGAGTGTACAGCGGCCTCCAATCAGACAGAGCAGGGAACCGTGTGCGAACCGGGTGAGACTTCTCTGTGAGGCCGGCTCAGTAGCTATGGAGTGAGCTGGGGTTGGGGGAGGCTGACTTTTCCTGACTCAGCCTCCAGCCTCACCCCGTCACTGCCTTCCCATTTAGCCCTGAGGCGGGTTCACACCAGCTCCCCTGGGATGGATGGGATGGGTTCTCTCCACTGTGCCTCCAGGGACCCTCGGGGATCCTGGGCAGTGGGCGCCTCCTCCCCACCACGCCTTCCCGTGTCTCTCCCCCCAGATCTGTGCAAGCGAGGCGACGTCACTGTGAGACCGGCGCGTGTGGTGGCCCTGGGCTCAGCGGTCGAGGTCTCCTGCAGCCTGAAGCCGGGACAGGGCTGCCAGCGCCACGCCAGTTCCGACAGCCTGGTCCTCTACAGGGTCCGTGGGGACCGGGAGCTCCGGGAAGTAGCTGCCCGCCGCGGCCAGACCCTGAGCCTGCATGTCAGGGACCTGCCCCGGGGCACGACCCTGTTCGTCTGCAAACTGGCCTGCGCTGGACGCCACCAGGCCCGCGTGTGCGGGGCCGAGATCTCCGCAGATGGTGAGGCCCATGCTGGGCAGAGGCCCCGCCCTGCAGGAACAGCCACGCGTGGGTGGGGATGGGAAATCCACAGAACTGGGGGGACTTGTGTTTCTGTCCCCCTCCCATTGCCTCCCTCTCCCCTCTTTGCCTCTTCCTCCGTCTCCCCCTCCCTCCTCCCCTTCCCCTCCCCCCCTTCCTCTTCTCCTCCTCCTCTTCCCCTCCTTCCCCCCTCCCCCTGCCTCTCTTCCTCTTCCCCTCCTCCTCCTCCACTCCCCCTCCCCCCTCTCCTTCCTCCTCCCCCTCCTCTCTTCTTCCCTCCTTCTTGGCTTTCACTCTCTGGCCATTAAAATCATTTACCCGGCATCTCTGACCTTCAGTCACAGGAAGATGGACTTGTGCAGTGGTCACTTAGGGTTGTCCCTCAAAAAAGCAGATGAAAATACATCATCATGGGAGCAAAAGGAGGGTGTAACTATGTGCTGTCAGTCCGCATTGACCCACTGGGCCTGGGCCCATCTACACTGCTGACCCGCAGCCACTAGGAGGGAAAGCCTGCACAGCCAGGGCTGGTGGCTGCATCACCACCACAACCCCAGCTCCCAGGAGGCTGAAGCAGGAAGATCACCAGCTGTTCAAGGTCAGCCTGGGCTACACACTGCATTCAGGGGCAGCCTGCACTGCATAGTGAGGCCCTGACTCAAAAAGTAAGAATACAACAGCAGAAGCGCGGGCCTTGGGTCTCAGCCCCACCAGGCACACTCAGACAGTTAAGCCCTCTGAGCTCCAGTCTCTCCGTCTGTCCATGTGAGGAAGGGGCTGAGTCCCGCTTGAGGGATGCGCTTGTGTGCAAAGCACCCGATCCCGGAGCTGGTTGCGCTGCGCTCCCGCTGGGGCACTGTGTGGAGCAGCATGGTCAGGGCGGAGGTTAAATCTGTCCTGGAGACACCATCGGCCCTTCCGCCCTGCGCGCAGAAGGACACCGGCCACGTGCCCTGTACTCGCATATCGGCGGCCCTGGTGCCTGCGCGTTAGATGCGGGGGTGGTGACCACACAGCCACACGCAGCTCTGAGCAAGGTTAGCAGCTTTGAGTGGAGGCAGTGACTGGAAGCGGGCGGTGTTCTGAGCAGGACCAGTCATTCCAAGAAGAGCTGCGCTGAACTTCGGTTTCGTCCTGTGCACCCAGCTCGGCGTGGGGAGGGAGGGCGGTGGCTGCACGGTGCACCGGGATGTGCACTGCACAAGCTCAGACGGCCGAACTCCCGAGCAGCCGGCATCTTTGTGCCTCTACTTCTGGCTGGTCCTTGGAGCTCGTCCAGGTTGTGCAGAAACTAATTAATCTAAAGAGTCCGTGCACGAGCTTCATCAGGAACCATCCACAGCATGTAGGACATCAGGGCGGTGAAGGACAGATGGGGATTCCTGCTTGCCTGCCCTCCGTGCCGTGGGCACGGGGGTGGTGGGATTTCTGAAGGCTTTGCTTTCTGAGCGTTTCTTTCCCTTGATGAGTGGGGTTTTAAAGCCTGTAGGGCGGCCCCGCTGTGGCTCTGTCCTGTGCTGTTTGTCAGTCCACTGACTCTGGTTTTGCCCTGGGCCCCAGCTACTTGGCCCCTTCACCTTGGGAAGCAGGAGGCCGGGTCCCCTGGGGCAGACCATCTAAGACCAAGCTGAGGCTGGGCTGGGGGAAGCCTGGATTTCATGGGTCCTCGAACTCCCCTGGGGAAAGCTGAGCCAGGATGAAGAAGCCGTGCTCTCCAGCGAGTGGGGTGTTGGTTCTGCTCTGCACAGGCGTGGGTCTTCCTGTCCTGTCTGCTCCGGTCCCAGTGGCCATGAGCCACCAAGAGCAGAAAGGACAGGAGCAGGGGGCAGTGAGTACAGTTCGAAGGCAGAGCACAGCTGGACTGGCAGGGACACAGTGCCCACAGCCAGCCTCCAGACCTTTCCCCTGGCCTTACGCCCAGCAGTGGGTGACACCATGCTGTCAAAGTATACAAAACGGGGGCTCTGGCTGGAGTGGGCGTGAGGATGGCTGGAGTCTCTAGTCCCTGTCACAATGGCCAGCAAAGGCTTGGTGACAGGGCATACTGGCCCATGTCCAGCCAAAGCAGCGCAGGCAGTGCCTCTGAGAAGGGTGTCTATGGCAGCAGCAGGCAGGGCCCAGTCCGGCCTGGAGCAAAACTTGGAGCTACCAGGGCTCCCTAGTATACTCCGCCACGAGCCCCACTGTGTGTTTGCTGACTGACTCTCACATGTGAATAAAATCGGAGTGTCAGGCCCTCATCCACCACGAAGGACAGAAACCAGAGCAAAAGGCAAAAGGCGGCTCACTTGGAGGGGCGGGCTGGGCCGGGGAGCAGGGTCAGCAGGCCCAGGTCAGAAGCCTCCGGACGGACGCCTTACAGGTGAGGAGGAGGGTTCATGTTCAAGGGAGCTGCTCCGTGAAGGAAGAGCTCAGAAGACAGATCGGGCCCCTCAAGCCAAGAAAGAAAGAAAAAGGACAAATAGAAATGGAAAACTCTGAGGAAGCTTTGCCCTGGAAAGTGGAGCAAACAAGAGGTAGAGTTTCAGGTACAGCAGACAAAATGTAAAATCCAGGGAATCCAATCTCTGAAGCTTTCAGAGAGCAGAAAAGAGCGGGAGGAAGCTGAGACATTCAGGATTTCGCAAACTGAGGCCAGGCGTTCCCGTGATGTAGGGGGCCTTTGAGAATCTGGAAGGATGGACAGAGAGACCCTCAGGGAGCACAGATGGGAAGACTGAAGAGTCGTGAAAACACAGGGCAGCAGAGATAGAAGACCCCAGGATCCTCCAAGGGAAAACCACGTCAGTGCCTGTGGCCTGGAGTCTGATGGCTCTAAGCTGTGGAGACCAGCAGTGACTAGAAATGCAAAACGCCTGGGTGATGGCCCTTCCAAGGTGCGATTGTCCAGGAAGCCAGGGCAGTGGAGGCCACGCTCAGAACTTTTCCTACAGAGCTCCTGCAGGATGTGCTCCACCGAGACAAGGGATTAGGTCAGGAAGAAGCAAGCACTGGGTGGAAGGAACCAGAGTCCAACGTGGGAGGGAGGAGAAATAGTGTCTGGGTGCTGAGGATGGTGGTCCCAGAATGAGCCCTGGGGGCCCTGGAGGAAGATCTCGAGGTTGCAGAGAGAGGTCCTCACGTGGATGGACAGAGATGCCCGGGGCATTTAAATGCACTGGTCAGTGACTCAGATGACTGGTTTGAGCATTTTGAGTTACAGCAATCATTAGGAAACAAAACAAGCAGGATGACTGATCACTAACCCCAGACAGTAAAGTAGCACAGAAAACTTGACATCGTATTCTGTGGAGTCAGTCATGAGCAGTATGCATATATGTATGCAGTCATTGTATGTATAATAGTGTGCATGTCAGCTGGGCATGGTGGTGCATGCCTGTCATCCCAGTACTTGGGTGGCTGAGGCAGGAGGATTGCTGCAAGTTCAAGACCAGCCTGGGCTACAAAGTGAGCTCAAGGCCAGCCTGAACTGCACAGTGAGACCCTGTCTCAAAAAGACAAAAAAAAAAAAAAAAAATGCATGTACAAGTATATTTACATGTGTGTACACATTTATGTATGGCATATGGATGTGTTTATATTCCTATGCTTATAAGTTTGCTGCATGCATATGCATGCTTGTACACAGACATAAGGAAAAGTCTGTTATTTTAAGGAAAGAGTTTATTATTCTATTAAATAAAAATGCATGAGCTATCTATTGTTACGCTTGTTTTACAGATAAAACTGCAGCTCTGAGATATTAATTTGTCCGAGGTCATTATTACGCCTATATCTATGGTAGCCTTCTAGGGACAAAAAAAGAGACATCTGTTCCAGCAATCACAAGCCAGGACTGGGGGCACAGGCTCAGCTGCTCTCGCCGGAGCCCGATTCTGCCAGTGCGTAATCCATGGTCCTGGCCGCAGAGCTCCCCTCTCTCAGCCTTGGTTCCCCACTTGAATAACGGTGGTGTCTTATCACCAAGACCTGTGCCTAAAATCCTTAACATGGGCCAGGTGTCCGGCAAGTATTTGATCGTAAACTCACGTCTTGGCAGAAGCTGAGTTTTAGCAAGGTCTGGCAGTGCTTGGAGGTGGGAGGTGGGGTCTCCCCGGAACTGACTGAAATGTGCATTTCCTTCCACAGCTCTGCCAGAGCCGCCTGGGAATGTGTCCTGCGTGCAGGAGGGAGAGCATGGCTCCATCACCTGCTCCTGGAGCACGGGCCCAGCTGTCCACCTGCGCAGGAACTACATGCTGCGGTGAGTGGTGGCCGGGGTCCTGCAGCTGCTCCCCAGGCCCTGGGTGGCACGGGATGGCAGGACTCGGGAGAGGCAGTTCCATGGTCTCCTTCGCAGGCTCCAGGGCCCGGGAAATTCGACGTGGCAGGCGCAGTGCAATGACTGCAGTCACCTGGACCTCGGGATCAGCCTCACCTCTGAGCACCTTGAATCCAGGTTCACGGCCACGGTCACCGTCACCAACGCCCTGGGGAGTTCTTCCTCGCTCCCAGCCCCGTTCAGGCTCCTGGACATAGGTGTGTTTTGGTTCAGCCTTGCCGATATCTCTTGTGTTCTCTAAGTCGATCAAAGCTCCTGTGCACAGCTGCTTTAGGAGGTGCAGAGGTTACCGGGGTGGGGTCTCACTGGAGAACTGGAGCACTGGGCTCTAAACCCCACAAATGCACCAGCTGCCAGAGAGGCCCCAGCCTGGGCAGGGCCCCTCAGGGCACTCGGTAAGCTGGATGAGGCCCCGTGTGTTCCAGGTACCCTTTACCCTGAGGCTCCTCCAGGGCTCACAGGTGTGTGGCCACTGTGTCACATAACCAGGGCAGAGGCATCTTGCTGAGCCCACCTGTCTGGGCTAAGAGCTGCTGTGAACAAAACAGCAAACATTTACATTTCTAAAGATACCGAGCAGTAAAAGACTCACCTCTATGAATCCCTACCCTCATCCCATCGTCCTGCCACCTTCTGCAGCAGCTCTGGAGGCCTCTTTCCCGAAGGTCTTTCCGGGATGGGCTCAAAATAGCCAGTGACTGCACTGCAGAGCACTGTCCAGCAGAGAGGCGGCTCCTTAAACACATGCTGGGTCCTTGTCCACCTCAGTCACCGGATCCGGCACCGGGGGCTTCCGGCTCCAGCTCAAGGTCAGGATGACCAGGAAAGGGAAGCATCTAGAATCCATTCAGGACACTGCGGCAGCCAGAACAGCAGAGCTAAGGACCCTAGGAGAGAGCTCCCCAGAGCCGCTGCAGGACATGGCCGGATGGGGGGATGGGCATGAGCAGGAAGATCAGGAGTGGGATGTCTTTGACCCTGATAATTTTTTTTAATAGGCCCCTGAATCACTGGCCCTGTCAGAGGCCAGTGTTCTGGGCACGCCGACTCTGGACTCCTGCCCCAGAGTGGCAGGCTCCCCTCCCAAGGTCCTCTGTCCCCAAGCAGCCCTGGCCCTACCTGCCCACTGTGTGCCCCGCAGCTCACTCCTGCTCACTCCTGTGTCCCCGCCCAGCTCTAGCCTGGCCGCCACAGGCTGTGTGGCCACTGGGCCCTGGCTCAGCCGCTGTGGGCAGAGGCTGAGTGGGGCGAGCGGAGGAGGCCAAGCCGGCTGCCCTGGAAATGGCTTCTGCCTCTCCACGCACTGTCCGTGGGCTGGGCCTGATGCCACCTGTCCCTCTGTCCCCTTACCAGCAAGGCCGCTGCCTCCGTGGGACGTCCACGTCCAGTTCCTGAACGGCTCCAACAGCCGCTGCCGCCTGCAGTGGAGCAACGAGGCCTGGGTGCTGCTCAGCCGGCTTCAGTACCGGCCCCGAGGCAGCGGGTCCTGGAGGACGGTAACAGCCAAACTTCGGGGGGAGGGGGCCCCATGACTTCTGCCTGGTGTGTACGCAGGATACAGGGTTTAAGGGGTATTTGGTCTGAACTGTACACAGTGACACACACCTCCTGCCTGCACTCGGGAGGCTGAGGCAGGAGGATCGCTGTGATTTGAGGCCAGCCTGGATTATGATGAGAACCTGTCTCAGAAACTACAGGAAAGGAAGTACTTTACTTGTGTCTCTTGTCACATTGTGATTCTTTTAAAACATTAAAAAAAAAAAAAAACCGTATGGGAAAGAGACACATTAGGGAGCGTCCACAAGAGTTACATGAAGCTGGGGCTGGGGATTTAGCTCAGCGGCATTAAGTACCTGCCTTGCAAGCAGGTGGTCATGAGTTCGATCCCCGGTACAGTTAAAAAGGAAAAAGACAAAAAAAAAAAAAAAAAAAAAAGAGTTACGTGAAGCTAGGTATCCCTAAGAAAAGTCTTCATTACATTTTTACAATAAAAATAGAGGAGGATGATTCTTTCCAAAATCTTTATAAATTACATTGGCTTTGATGCTTCAAAGATATACAACTAATATTTTCTGTTTTTTGAGACAGGATCTCACTCTATATGCCAGGCTGGCCTTGAACTCACAACAACTCTCCTGTCTCAGCCTCCCAAGTGCTGGGACCTCAGATGTGCGTCCCCATGCTGGGCTGATATGTTTTTGAAGGCAGTTCGGGGTCTGTGTTAACACATTCATCATGTGCTACTTTCATCCAAATGAAAAATAATCATTACGATGAAGAGAGTCTCCGCCTGGAAACTTTTGCACGTTGAATGTTAGTTTCCAGCCTCACTTATGTTCCCGCTGCCTGAGCCCCTGCCGGCTC
Source organism: Cavia porcellus (assembly GCF_034190915.1). Taxonomy (NCBI): domain Eukaryota; kingdom Metazoa; phylum Chordata; class Mammalia; order Rodentia; family Caviidae; genus Cavia; species Cavia porcellus. Next base: position 161,748,930 of record NW_026947484.1, on the reverse strand, counting down.
TCCCAGCTGGGGAGGTTTCAGCTGTTTTTGAGAGAACCGGTTACTTTAGGCTAACACCATCGTGTCCTGCACCGGCCCCTGATGTTTCTGCAGAAGCAGTGTTTGGTCAGGCTGGGCTCCCCATGGGTTAAAATCCCCTCTGCTGGAACTCTCTTCCTAGCTAGGCCTGAGGCACCGGATCTGGCCCAGAGGACCCTGGTGCGCCCCTTTCGGGTGCACAGATGTGGCCTCTCGGTTTAAAAGACCAACTGCCCCCCCAGGTCAACATGACGGACTCCCCAGGGAGACATGACCTGTGGCACCTGGCACCCTTCACGGAGTACGAGTTCCAGGTTTCCTCGAGGCTGCACCGCTCCCAGGGAGGCTGGAGTGAGTGGAGTGAGCCGCTTTGGGCACGCACGCCGGAAGAAGGTGCGTGGCTGGCGGAGGGCCGGGGGGCAGCAAGACAGTGATGGATAGGGGGATGGTGACCTCCGGGGCAGAGAACCCCCCCAGGTGTGAGCAAATCCATTTGCAAGTGATTTGTGAGCCAGGAGTGGTGGGTTTTCATCAGAATGCTCGGGAGGCTGAGGCAGGAGGATCATTGCAAGTTTGAGGCCAGCCAGGGCTACATAGTGCAGTCCAGCGTGAGACCCTGTCCCACCCCATCCCTGGAAAAAAACCTCACCTAAGGCTGATGAGTGACCTCTCTGGTGATAAAATCTCCTCCTTCCATGCTGGCCTGCTTGCTTTCTGCAGATTGGTTTCACCCTCCAGGGCGGGTTCTCACTCTCTCTCCCCTCCCTAATCACAGTCTTGTGTATGCGGTTAGAGCCCTCCTGTTTCAGTTCTCACCTGGCTTCCCTTTTCAGCTCGTGCCTGGATTAAAGCCCTCCAGGCAGGACAGCCAGGTGGGCGGTGGCCCCAGGAGGAGGCAGAGTCAGGCTGCTCCCTGAGGCTTCCTCTCCCTTTCTCTGCTCTCTGCGGTCCTGGTTCCCCTCTTGGGCCCTGTGGTTTCTACCCCCACCCCATCCGTCCTCCCCCTGCGCCTGCAGGTGTGAAGTCTCTAACTGGCCCCTTAACCCCTGAGAGGCTCCTGCAGGCAGAAATCACCAGCATCTGTTCTGGGGGACCAGTTTCTCTCCACTGCAGCTGCCGAACCCACGGGAGGGTGGTGTGGCTGTGGTGGCCTGAGGTCATGGTCACCCCAGTGGGCAGGGAAGGGCCGCTCCAGGTGACCTTCATCCTCTGGGTGACCTCCAGGAGAAAGGGAGGTGGCCTGAGGGCAAGGATGTCCCCTCCTCTGCGGAGGTGGGGGGTCTTCTTTCTCCTCTTGTTTTGTTGGTTTCTGTGGTACTGGGGCCTGAACCCTGCCTCTTCCGCTACATGCCTGGTCCTTTGGTTTTTAACTTCTCATTTTGAGGCAGGGTCTTACTGAGTCTCCGTGTTGCCCAGGCTGGGCTTGAATTTGAGTTCTCCTGCCTCAGCCTCCAAGTGTTAGGATCACAAGATGTACCCCGTTGGAGAATTGTTTTGTTTCTTGTTGTTGTTCTATTGTGGGTTCTTTTTTTTTTTTTTAATCTTGAGTTTTTGAGACAGGGTCTCACTAGGCAGTCCAGGCAGCCTTGAGCTCACAATGTAGCACAGGTTGGTGATCCTCCTGCCTCAGCCTCCTGAATGCAGGGAACACAGGCATGCTCTGCCTAGCCGTGCTCGATCTGAAGGAACCTGGGTGTTAGAGGTCCCAGGCTGAGCTGTGTGGACCTTGGACAGCACAGCCTCCAGGACGGGAGGAACACAGCTGCTACTCAGGCTGCCAGGCTGCTACAGTACCTGTGTCGTGGCCCCAAGTGGCGAAGCCACTGCTCCATGGTGCCACCCTCCCCGTAACACGGAGGGACAAGGCACTGTGTCCCCTTGAGCACTCAGCATCCTGAGTCCTGTGAGCCTCAGACACTGCTCTGGGGCTGCCTCTCTGCCCACTATAGCCAGCTTCACGCTCTCCACAGAGCGAAGCCTTTCCTGAGCTTTCTACTTCGGTCCTCCCGGCTTGATGACGAGCCGAGCTGTCATCTGCCAATCACTATGGATTGGAAGCGTGGTAGTGCATGCCTGTCATCCCAGCACTCTGGAGGCTGAGGCAGGAGGATCACAATGAGTTCAAGGTCAGCCTGGGCTACACAGCAAGGCCCTGTCTCAGAAACACAAGCATGCAAAAATGGAATCACACAGGCTTTCTTTGAGTTGTTTAAAATCAAATACCCCATGCCCAAACGAAAGGAGCGTTAATACTCTGTAAAGGTAAAGTTAGGGAAACAATTTCCTCCTCAGTGTTTTTAAAACTTTTGAGATCACCTTGCTTTTTCTGACCTTTTGGCCAAAGACATCCACACTTGTTGTTAAACAGTAGAAAGCGAGAGGTTGGCGTGTGGAGAGCCAGCACCGAGCCAGGCTGTACCCTGGCTGCCAGCAGTGAGGTCAGGACCCCCCCGGTCTTCCTGAGGCCACAGGTAACCTGAGCTCTCCTCCCTGTGGCAGAGCCCACAGGGACACTGGACGTGTGGCTCCGGACCTGGCCTGCGGACGGTGACCAGCGGGTCTCCCTGTTCTGGAAGGTGAGTGGGGCCTGTCACCCACCTCCGCCCATCTCCCCACACGAGGGTTCCAGCAGTGACCATGCTATCCATTTGTTCACTCTTCAGTCAAACCCACAGGTGTGGAAATTCGAGGTGTATTTTCTGCAGTCACTGAAGGCACAGGCTATGTATAATCCACCCACTTGTGATCCCAACTACTCAGGAGGCCGAGGCAGGAGGATCTCAAGTGGGAGTCCAGCTTAGGCAGCCCTGTCTCAAAATAAACTGGGAAAGGCTGAGAGGCAGCCCTGTGGCTGAGCCCTTGCCTGTGTGCGGGGTTCACACCTGGCTTCCCTTGCAGCGCCCCACAGAGGAGCCAGGACACCCCTGGGAAGCCCCAGACAAACCCATCGAGCGAGAGGGGACAGGTGTGTCCCTGGGTGTGCTCACCCATGTGGACCCGAGTGTCAGGATGTGCGTGTGTGGGCAAGGTGTAGGTGTGAGTGCAACCCCTGCTCCGTTGCTGTGCTTTCGTGTGGTGACTCAGTTTCTCCAGCCAGCGCCCCTCCTAGACTTTCTCTTCTGCACCCTGCTCCTGTGAGCAGAGAAAGTTGGGTGTTTTTTTTTTTCTCTTTAATCAATACCGAGACTCAAACTTGGGGCCTTGCGCTTGCCCAGCTGGGAAAGTGGAGCCAAAATTGTGACTTAACTTGGAAAGGGACCCAAAGCCACCCGGGCCAGGTGGTGCTGCAGGGCCGCATGGGCGGCATTCATGCCCACTGCTGCCCCGGCACAAGCACCGAGGTATACATGGCCCCGCTCCCCTGGCCTGGGGACATCCCTGCTCCACAGGTGCACTGCGAAAGCAGGGGCTCTGAGGACGGCCGGGAGCCTGGTTTTTCTGGTTTCAGTTTTTCTGGGTTTTAGAGACAGGCCCTTGGTCTGTAGTCCAGGCTGGCCCCAAGCTCACTGTGATCCCCCTTAGCCTCCTAAATGCCTCCAGCAGAGCCAGGAAGTGATGCATGGGTGAGGACTGGGGTATCCCCATCTCCCTGGGCAACGATGCGCTGACCACAGACAGACCAGGTTCCTACGCCAAGGTGAAAACATCAGTCAGGAGCTGCTGAGGACAGCAGATAGCTGGGGCAGCAACCCTCAGAGAGGTGCTGTGGCATTATCAGCACTTGGGAGGCTGAGGCAGGAGGACTGCTCGAGCCCAGAGCTCAAATCGAGGCTAGCTTATACAACACAGTGAGACCCTGTCTGCAAACAAAAACACTTTAGGGCTGGGGTTGCTGAAACCATCACCAGATCCACAGACTGGCTTCTTTTCTGTGATGCCTCCTCCCTTTGCCCAAGGGATGTTAAAAAGTACACTGGACGTGGAATTCTTCTCAGTGGACGAGTGGGAGCTGGAGGCTCTGCACAGCCACTGGGCTCCACAGGATTCCAGGAACCGGGCTGCAGGGAGCTCAGGGGCCTGAGGTACCAGGCTCTGCCCCGAGCAAGGCTCAAAAATGAAAAGAATTCTTTGTTCTTTTTTTGAAACAGGGCCTCACTGTGTAGCCCAGCCTGGCCTCAAACTCGTGGAGATCCTCCTGCCTCAGCCTCCTGAATAGTGGGATGACAGGTGTGCGCCATGCCGCCTGGTAAAAAGATTTAAAAATACTTAGTGCAAAATGAACTAAAGTCAGCAGCATTCAAAACGCAAATCAAAAAAAAAGTGAAGCAGGGAGGAACAGAATAGCTCCAATCCTCCTGCCACCCACCCCGGGTGACACAGGCTGCGCTGTGGAAGTGAGGGGGCTCTGAGGACGGCTGGGAGCCTGGCGCTGGCCCAGGTACCCTAAAGTCCCTGGTTCCCGGTTCCTGGGTTCCCCTCCTGGGGATGGTGGGCCACCCGAAGACGTGTTTCCTCTTGCAGCCACCAGAGGGTGTGCCCCGGCCAGCAAAGGGCTGAAAGTTTCCCTCAAAAGCTTCCCTAGCCAGGGTGTGGTGCTGCAGGGTGGTAGTCCCAGCATGGGAGGCTGAGGCAGAAAGATCTCTATGGATTCAAGGCCAGCCTAGGCTACATAGTGACACCTTGTCTCACACGTAAACAAAAATGAAGCTTCCTTATTCACATGTTGCCAGGTGCTCTGACCAGGAGTTCAGATCCAGGTGGGGTCTCCTGGACCCAAAACTGTCCCCAACAGTGATTGGCATACACCAAGCTCAGGGGAAATACGAAAAGCTGGGTGCACGTGGCTCAGTCTCAGCAACGTTGCCGCTGCCATGCCGGCCAAAGCCTAAGCCAGTGCAGGGGCCAAGCTCTCCCGGGTACTGCTTGTCTGATAATCAGGAGGCCAGTTAACTCACTAAGTAGCAAAATACAAACATTAAGTAGCCAGATGTTTATGGTGGCCCAGCACGGGACCCTGACAGGTAAAATTAATACAGAATGGGAGCCGGGGGATCGTAAGGGCTTTTATTTTATTTAGGTTTTGGTTTTGGTGTTTTGAGACAGGGTTTCACTGTGTAGCCCAGGCTGGTCTCCAACTCACAGTGATCCTTCTGCCTCAGCCTCCCGAGTGTGACAGGTGGGCACCACTATGCTCAGCAAGATGACAACAGAATCACTGGTTTCCTCCTTCCTGGCCGGGACTGTTCCCAGGAAAGCCCCACTGGAACTCCTGCTGTTCTGGTCCCTGAGAGCTTAGAGTTCTGAGCTGCTGCCTGGATGTGGCACAAGGTGCAGATTCAACTCACCGAGTGCTGAAGTCGCTCTAGGGGCACCAGAGGTCGCGTGTGTTGTTCTAAGCGGCACCGTGAGGTCCGCAAACTTAGACAACAGGACCCAGCTGGGAGGGGCCAAGTGCCGGCTCCTGGCAGGGCTGGCGTCCAGACCCATGTTTGGACCCTACTCTGTGACTGAGCAGGTGCCATTTAAGAGCAAAAAAAGAATTACTGTGTTTTTAAAACTTGTTTTAGCAGGGTGTGGTGGGGCACACCTATGACCCCAGTATTCAGGAAGCTGAAGCAGGATTATCTCAAGGACACCTTGGGCTACAGAGCAAGACCCTGTCTCAAAAAAAAAAAAAAAAAAAGTTGTATTTTAAAAACATTAACTGCTTTGTTTCCAAATGGGTGGGGAGCACTAAAGCAATCAGCAGAGGTGTGGTGTCAAATGAAATGTCCCTGATGTCACGGTCACCACCACGGCCAGGCACAGAGCCCTCTGCAAGCTGAGTATCTCCCTGCAGAGTCTGAGAACTGCGCAGGCCAGAGGGGAGATCCTACACTACCAGGTCGACCTGCAAGAGGCGATGGGGAGGACGCCCACACTGCGGAACGTCACGCGAGACACCTCCTGGACCTGGGTCATCCCCCGCACCGGGGTGTGGACAGCAGCCGTGTCCGCCATCAACTCCAAAGGAAGTTCCCGCCCCGCGCGCCTGGCCCTAGCGGATCCATGCAGCACAAGTAGGTCACCTGCACTGATGTCACTGTGCCCTCTCCCAAACAGCTGGCTTTTCCAGGTCTCCTGTGGGCAGCTGCAGACAAGGAAATTATTACCCGTGCCCCTCAGTCCCCCACTCTAAAACAGGAATTGGGTCACCTGTCCTGCAGCATCGTGACACTGCTGCCTGGCGGGGGCTTACAAAATATCAATTGGGAGAACATCTGACCCATGAAATTGAATATTGCGCTGGGCCTGTGGCACACACCTGGCATCCGAGCCCTTAGAATAGGCTGAGGCAGGAGGATCGCTGTAAATTCCAGCCCAGGATGGGTTACAGAGACCCTGTCTAAAAATAAAGAGGAAAGAAAAAACAGGAAATAATGAGTGTTGGAGGAATGAGAACCCACGTTACCCTCGTGAAAGTGTCAGCTGGTCGTTCCCGTGTGTGTGCATCTACGCATACATGTGGGGATCTGTTTACCTCCGCAGAGTTGAGCGCGAGCCCAAGGCCGCTATGCATGCTGAGCATGCGCTCTCCACGCTCGGTGTAACTGGCCGAGCACGAGCCGGTCCGCAGTATCGCGAGAACGCTCATGTGACTGCATTCTGAGCATGCGCCACTGAGGCTTCCTGCGCAGGTGCACAAGCTCAGGGTTGGCACGTGGCCGCGCACGGACAGGGACAGGGTTGCTAGACGCAGCATGCAGGGGCAAGGCCGGAAGCCCGCTGGGAAACACGCCAGGGCGGGAAAGGTCCAGGAGCGCTTGGTCCAGGGTCCCGTATTTCTGGGCGACGCAGTGCATGTGCGAGGCTACACAGGTCATCCGGTCTCGCCTGGGGACGGGACTGGATCAGGCCGGACGCCCGTCCCCCACTCGGCTGTGCCCTTCTGCACTCTGACTTACTCCCTTCGCTGTGTCCCCTGAAGGGTCCCTAGCTCCTGCCCTGGTCTCCACGAGCACGCAGGACGGGGACCGCATCCTGGTAACCTGGCAGCCTCCGGGGCGCAGTGGCCCCGCCGTGCAGCAGTACGTGGTGGAGTGGACGGCGCTGGCTGGGCACGGCTCCCGGGCTCCCCCGAGCTGGCTGCGGGTACCCCCCTCCGGCAGGTCCGCTGTCATCTCAGGTACAATTGTCGCCTTGCCCCCAGGGGCCCCAGGGTCGTGTTCACTCAGGGTGCTGCAGCTGGGGACCCAGCACCTGGCTTCTTTTATGGGAGAGAGGCAAAGCCCTAACAGCAGTGTGAACAGCAATGTCCTCGAGTCCATCCCGACAGCACTGCATGAGGAGTGTGCGGCTGGACTGACCCCGACCCAGCTTCAAAGGCAAGAATCCGGGTGTGGCAGCGCACGCCTGTGCTCCCAGCACTCTGGGAGGCTGAGGCAGGAGCATGGCAAGTTCAAGCCCAGTCTGGCCTCTTTATGCACCAAGAAATGCAAAAGGGGCCAGGGATTGTTGTAGCTTGACACAACTGATGCTTGAGCCCTGCATTTAACTAGTGCCCTGGGTTTGACCTAGGAAAATGGAAAATAACTTAGGGTGTAAGTCCCATTAGAAAAGCAGGATGCGCTGTACCTATAGGAGAAAAATTTATCTGCTCAACAAAAGAAGCAGGGTACAGGTGTTAGCCAAAACTTAACATAAGATTGTAGCTAATTGTTTCCCACAGGACATCTTTCTGTGGTTCTCCATAACTTTCCAGTTTGGGACCACTCATTGAGACTGAAATGGCAGGGGCGGGGTGGTCTGTAGACGAGTGGTCCTGGGCTCAGCTAAGTAAATTTCAGATTTATCAATCTGGCCGCTTGGATTCCCATGTTGTTTATAAACGCACTCCAAGGATGTCGCCTATTCCAGAGGCCCTGGGTCTGGTCCTCAGTACCTCGAGGAGAAGCAAAAAAGGACAAGCCAGGCTCAGATGCAGCAACGAGGGAGGAGATGGAGTTGAGATGGAGGCACCAGCCTGACTTGCAGAACTGCTTTCCTTGCAGAGAACACGGAGCCCTACGTATGCTACCAGGTCCGCGTGTACGCGTTGTCGGGGGACCTCAGTGGGTGCAGCTCTGTCCTGGGTGACTCCAAGCATAAAGGTGAGCTGAGCCGGCTGCCTGCTTCTCCATGAGCTGGTGCCCCAGGGAGACCCAGGCTCACAGGGTGACAGAGCCGCCCTGTCTTCCTCTCAGCCCCGCTGAGCGGCCCCCACATCGAGGCCATCACCGAGGACCAAGGGCATGTCCTGGTGTCCTGGAGCCCTGGCCCGACCCTGGAGCAGGTGGGCTGTGTCCTGCGCCTCAGGATCTACTGGCAGGAACAGGACTCCAGCGCCCCGCCCGGGCTCCAGGGTAGGTGTGTGGTATCGAGCCCGGGACCTCAGTGTGCACACTGGGGAACCCTAGGTTGGCCATCCCTGGCCTTTCTCCTCAAAAGGGATAGAGTGCATTTAAGCAGGGGTGACCCTGCCTTCTCCACGGTGACCCCACAACATTGGTCTAATGCTGGTCAACGCTGCCTGCACCCCGGGGCCACCTGCAGCTAATGTCCCCCTGCTGGGGCCAAGCTGCCTCCTTCTCTTTGGGCAGCCACAGCCACACTGCCCTCTTCCATGTGGAGGTCTGCATGAGTGTGTCACACACCAGCAGCACTTCGCCCTGGCTTGGCACAGTGGCCTGAGTGCAGAAGCTCTCTCAAATGAGTGTCCTCATACCTGCTGTGAGGACAGGAGACAGTTCTGATTCTCTCTCTAGCGCAATCACTGAGCTTGAGGGACTTTCATGGGCAGAGGAAGCTGGGAAAGTCCCCCCAGACCCTCCCCTCCGGACCAGAAACACAGCAGTGGCTGTGACAGCGTGGCTGAGTGGCCCAGGATGGGCGGGTCCTTGCTGGGTCCCTGAAGGCTGCGCAAACAGGAAGCAGTTGTGGAAGGCCTGTCCCTCCCTACTAGGATGAACGCTTTGGTTTTTGAGATTAGGTTAAGGTCAGCCAGGGCTACACAGTGAGTTCAAACCTAGTTTGAGCTGCATAGCAACACTTTGCCTCAAAAATCCAAATAAATAAGCTGGGCATGGTGGTGCATGCCTGTCATCCATCCCAGCACTTGGGAGGCTGAGGCAGGAAGACCGCTGTGAGTTTAAGCCAGCCTGCACTGCACAGTAAGACCCTGTCTCAAAGAAACAGACATAAAATAAGTAAATAGATGAGGGGTTTTTTTCCTATGGTTTTGGGGGCTGGGAATTGAATTCACAGCCTTGCTTTTGCCAGATGGGCGCCTATATTGCTAAGCTGTGTCGTCCCCCCCACCCCCAACAGCTGATCGATTGCTAAATGACCCCTAAACAGCCAGCGGTACAGCTTTCACCCTCAGCAAAGGAAGCGTCACCGAGTTAAAGCACACAGAGGCTGATGTTAAACCACTTCCTTTGAAGCTGCTTTGTTCCCTGTTGGTTTCAGAGGTGTCCCCCGGGCGTGCCCAGAACTCCTACGCCCTCCCGGGCCTGCAGCGCCAGGTGCCCTACACGTTGTGGATGACGGCGCTGACCGCGGCGGGCGAGAGCCCCCCGGGGAACCAAAGGGAATTTTTCCTGCGAGGTAAGCGAGGTCCTCAGCTCCTCTGTCCCCTGCCTGAGGTCCACGTGTCCCCTCTTTGGGAGGCGGGGTCCGTGTCCTCCCCGGGAGTCCTCTGGAGTGTGTACCCCTTGTCCTCGGAGCTCCCCCAGGGCTGGGACTGCACCGGGAGCACAGGCTGGGTGTCACTCTAGGAACCCGGGGCCCGTCCCTCCTGCAGTGCCTAGGGGTCAGCTTTGCATGGCTGGGCTGCTGCAGGAAATGACTTACACCGGGTGGCTCACCGTGTTTCCTGGCTCCTAGTCTGTTCCACGTATGTGTGACTTTGATTTCCAAGACAAGGTCTCACTATTAGTCCAGGCTGGCCTTGAATTCATGGCAGTCCTCCCCCTCAGCCTCCCAAGTGCAGGGATCACAGTGTGCGCCACCGTGCCTGGCACCAGCCTCACCTTCAGACCCAGTGCCTTTTCCCCTTCCTGAGCCCTGTGAGGTGGCCACCATGTTGACCTTGCTACCTGTGTGCACGGTGCCCTTCCCTGGGCCTGGCCTCGGGCACGCCTGTGGCACGGTGGTTTCCTGCTTGCACACATGCACACCTGTTTCTTGCACTGCATGTGTGGCTCCCCAAGACAGAGACATCCACATCCCCCTTGTCTTCGTGTCTCAGTGCCTGGCAGGGCCTGCCTGCCAGGTCGCGTGCAGGAAACTGGCTGAGTTAATGAGAAGCCCTCACCTGGGCCGGCCGCCGGCTTCCTGGGTCCCTGGACGCCTGGACCCCAGCCTGGTCCCCCCTTAGATCTGGATGCCCCCCCCCCCCGCCTCCTGAGCTCCAGGCAGGGTTCAGGGAAGGGGTAGACTGCGGGGCTCCTGCCCCCGGCCCTGTCTGGGGCTCATATGACAGTGCTGCTGTTGCAGGGGGAGCTAGCTGGATCTCCGTCCTGGTGCCCAGCGCCTGTGTGGCTGCTGTCACTGTGGGTGTCCTCTCCACCCCCTGCTTTCGGCAAAAGTGAGTTGTCTTTCTGTCTGTTTGTGACATGGTCTCCTTATGTAGTCAAGACTGGCCTCCAACTCTGGGCAATCCTCCTGCCTCAGCCTCCCGAGTGCTGGGATTATAGATGTGCACCACTGTGCAATACAAGAAAAAATACACTGCTTTACAAGAAAAAAAGCCCGGCTACTTTGTCCTTTAACACAGGCTTTCTTTGGAGGCCACATAAAGTTGTAAAAGAGTTGGAATAAAAGCCGAAAGCTGCTCCAGCAGCCAGAGCCCAGGGCGCCGCCTTGTTTGTGGGAGACCTGCCTGCGGCAAGGACTACAGAGTTCGTGTCACCACAGCGCTGACAAAATTGAACCCAGAGTCATTGGGGTCACCCTTGCCCTTTGAGAACACTATTTAAAAAGTGAAAGAGCTGGGGCTGGGGATTTAGCTCAGCGGCATAAGCGCCTGCCTTGCAAGCAGGCAGTCGTGAGTTCGATCCCTGGTACCGATAAAAAGAGGGGAAAAAAAAGGAAAAAGACCAAAAAAAGTGAAAGAGCCAGGTGTGGTGGCACACACCTGTGGTCTCAGCCCTCAGGAGGCTGAGGCAGAGGATCACTTCAAGCCCAACCTGGGCTACACAGTGAATTCAAGTACACAGTGAGACCCTGTCTCACAGTAATAATGAATCAATTCTCTCCCCACTGTTGGTACCATGTCTTGTACCAACCCTGCCCCGCCCAGCAGTGGTTTCTGTGGAGAGGGTCCCCAGAGTCAGGCGGGTCACCACACCAGGTGCTGTCGCCAGAGGAGCCTTGGTAGCGAGGGGCCCACACACGACAGTCTGAGTCCCCAGGACGTGAGCCAGCCTCATGGGCCCTCCGCTTTGTCACCCGCAGGATACTGGTCCTGCTCTCCATCCTCAGGCCACAGTGGTGCAGCCCAGGGATCCCAGACCCAGCCAACAGCACTTGGGCCAGGAGGTTCCTGCTGGGGGAGGTAAGGGCGTGGTGGCACAGGATGTCACCTCCAGTCTCCTTGTGGCTCCCACCACCACTCCAGACCTAGGAAGCCAGATACGGTGGCACACATCCAAAACTCACACACCTGGGAGGCTGAGGCAGGAGGTCTCGCAAGTTTAAATGTCAGCAGTTACCCCAGAGCCCAACCCCTTAACCCCATTCCTGGTACCTGCTGGCCAGAGCCTTGGTCCCCAGTGACCAGGAGTCACCAGCAGTTCCGAGACAGCCAGCCCTCCTGCCCCTCAGCCCAGAAAACATCCACTAGGACCAAGCGCGCAAAGCCTCTCCCAGCCCACACCCCCACAGGGAGGCAGCCTTGCCTGCTTGCAGCCTAGAACATTCCGCTGGAGGACTTGGGGTGCCCTGGCTCTCCCGTCTCTGCCTCCCCAGCCAGTATTCTGTTTTGAGGTACCAAGGGTGCACCCAGGGCCTTCACCCTCACTTCCCTCACCCTTTTTCTTTTTTTTTTTTTTTTTCGGTACTGGGGATCAAACTCATGACCTCGCACTTGCTAGGCAGGCGCTTATGCCACTGAACTAAATCTCCAGCACTCCCCTCCCACCCCTTTTTATTTTATATTTTGAGACAAGATCTTGCAAAATTATCCAGGCTGGGTTTTTGAACTTGGGATCTTCCTGCCTCAGCCTCCTGGAGTGCTAGAATGATGGGTGTGTACTACCACGCCAGCCTCTGACGAATGCTAAGGAGGGTCCCCAGGGCCAGCAGAGTCCTCTGCACTGGGGCCTCCAGCTGTGTCCTCTTCCTTATCCTTCACAGGAGAGGACACCACTGCCAGTGGATGGGACACAGGTGGCCATGTACCCCCCAGAAGAGCCTGAGCCCCTGGTCATCAGCGAGGTTCTGCACAGAGGTCCCCACTGGCCTGAGCAGGGACAGGGAGGCCGAGGTCACTTGGCCTGCACTGAACATCCTGGGGACAGAGGGTGCAGCCCAGCACCTGCAGGAGCTCTGTACAAGGTGCTGGGGGGCCAGGGTGGGGAGCCAGCACATGGGGTGACACTCCCGGGCCCCGACGGCTACCTACCCTCCGGCCCAGGGGATGCAGCCACCCGAGGGTCCCCACTGCCTGAGCCGGTGGAAGAGCTGGGGCCGCAACACGTGGCTCTCTCAGTCTTCACCACCCACTCTCTGCACCCGCTCAGTGTGGCCTGCGGCCCCAGGCTGACCCTGGATCAGCTGAGGATGGGCTGTGATGCCCTGGTGCTCTGAGCCTGCCCAGGGGAGCGTCCCCACGTGCAGGGGCAGCCTTGATGGCTTCAACTCTACATAAGGTGGGCACCAGCTCACCGCACAGACCTCGCCTCCAGCCTGGGCTCCTGGCTGTGGTGACAAGAAAGGGGTGACGAGGGGACAGAGTGGAGAACAGAGCCTGACTGTGGGAGGAGCCGGCATCAAGCATGCAGCAACCAGCTGTGGCCTCAGACTGGCCACAGTCCTCCTGCCTCAGCCTCCCAGCACTGGGACACAGGCCGCTGTCAGGTGCCTTGTAGACGGGGTGAGATTGAACCCAGGGCCTCGTGCCCGTGCGGCCAGTGCTGTGGCATCAGCTGCATCCGGCCACACCACAACCCTGGAGAGAAAGCAGCCAGAGCCTTGGCTGTGCTCAGGACAGAGCCCGCCCTCTGCTGACTGTGACAGGGACCGTGGCAGCCGAAAGGGAAAGACTGCGCCCTCCTGACCTCACCGCATCCATTCAGGCGCACAGCCGGTTCCCTGCTGAGGCGGCCCCAGGAGTACTCCTCCTTCCCCAGTCAGCCTGCTTCCCAATGCCCACATTTCCCACAGCCAGCGGCCACCAGGGGGCGCCCTGGGCACAGTGAACACCATCTGGCTCCTCTGTGCCCCAGGCCCTGGCTAACCCTGTCCAGGTGAGGTCAGGCCTCCTCCTGGTCCTGCCTGGGTGCCCTCAGCTCTCTGGCTGCTCAGAGAAGCCGCTGCCTGGGTTTCATAAAAGTCAGCTTCCTGGGCCGCGGGTTGAGCTCAGCGGTGTGAAGGCCTGCGTGGCCGGTGTGAGGTGGTGACAAAAAATGATCTTTAAATCCACTTCCCCTTTTGATTGCGCCTGCACAACCAGCAAGCAGTCAGCCACCCTTGTGCAGCAGAGCGGTCCCCTGATCAGTTGCACCCGTCTCTAGTTTGATGACAAGAGAAATGGCAGAGGGGTTTCCTCTGAGAACCGTGTGCTCCTGAAGACCGCGTCTTCCCCAGTGTCGTCTCCTAGTATTGGGTTTGTGGTGTTTTGGGTTTTTTGAGCCAGGTCTCACTGTGGCGTTCAGGCTGGCCTCACAGTCAGGGTGCTCCTCCTGCCTCAGCCTTCCCAGTGCTGGGCTGACAGATGTTCGCAGCACAGCTGGCTTCCCTTGTGCTGTTTTACCCTCTTTCTGCTGTGGCTTCCAGCCCTAGCACTGGGCTCTTGCAGGCCGCCGGGCCCCCACGCCTGTCCTGGAAGGTGATCTACCAGACAGTGTGACCAATGCCGCTCTCGGAGGCGCAGACACCATGGCAGAGGCGTGCATAGTACATCTGTGGGGTCCCCTGGGCACACCTGTGATTGACCAGCATGCACCTGCTGTAAAAAGTAGCCCATATCCCAGGCTGCCCGTGCCGCCCTCAGCTTCCTCACTCAGGCTGCTGTGTGTGTGGGAAACCCGTCTCTAGCCCCAACTGGCCTCAGACGCTTGGGGACCCTCCTGCCTCTACCTCCCAGGTGCTGCCTCCGGGTATGCTCCCCACATTGGCGAGGAGCTCTGGATTTAGATTGAAGCACGAGAAGTGGCACACTACATGGTGAGCACGCTGAGGCCAAGGCCTGGGCTCTGTTTTCATGGGCAAGTCCCGTGCTGCCCACTGCTCCATCTCCAGGAAAAACCTGCCGACCACCGCCTGGCCCGGAATGTCCATGTCACCCGCCCCGGGGCCGACCTGATGGGGCACTTTGTCTGCTTGTGTGATTTCCTCTCAGAACCCCTTCCCTGCCCTGACACGTGGACACCTGCAACAGGTATCAGGGTGTGGCTGCAGTGGGTGAGGGGAAGGACACCCAGCCCCACGGCCATGAGGATCGTGACACCTGTGACAAAGGGCTGGGCAGTCAGATGGCAAGGATGAGATCAGTCTGAGATATCACACAGCGCCGTGCCAAGTCATCAGGCTGAGGGCCCGGCAGGCCACCAGATGACCGGGGCAGCAGCCCGCCCTGAGCAGCACTGTCCACGGCCCCACTGAACTCCAGGACAGCATGGGGACTGTCCCACTATCTGGAGGGCCAGGCCAGGGTGCTTGTCCCCCTCAGGGCGTAGGGCCACTGTCCTCCTGGCCCCCAGATGGGCAGCAAGGCCAGGGGTCAGGACGGCACAGCGTGATACTCCACAGCCCAAGGATACCCCATCCTCTTCTGGTTCCCCTTCCCCTGGGAAGCAGAGTCCAGCTCCAGGCTTGGTTTAGGTTTTCCCACCAGGTGAGGTTAGGGTTCAGTCCCACCAAAGCAGCAGCCATGGGAAGACCTGGTGAGTGCTGCTGGACAGGATGGTAGCTGTCAGGGTGTCCCCCAGAGCAGCCCTGCTCTCCCAGGAGGCTGCGCTGGTGCCTCCCCTCCCCCTGCAAAAGGTCTCCCTGGTTCCTTTATGGTGTCCTAAAGGCAGGGTGCATGGACCTGTGTCCACAGTGGCCCAGGAGCCACTGAGGCGGGCATCGGGCTTCCTGTTGGCCTGAAGCTTGGGCAGCTCTCCAAGATAGCCATGCTTGGCGCAGGGGTGCAGACACCCCAACCCACTCTCACACTCATGTGCCTCCCAGGAAGCTGGGTGGGCTGTGTGTGGCCCACCGGGCTGTTGGTGGCTTGGGTCCTGCAGTCAGGCTCAGTGCTGTGCCCCTTCTCGAGATCCCCAGACCTATTCCGCTCAGGTACCTCATCCTGGGTTCAGCCAATTTCCACGTGAACATTGAGTATCTCAATATGAGGACACGGAGCTGCCCAGGAAGGCCAGGACCAAGGCGTGGCCAGTCAGGTCAGGGGTGCACAGCTCTGCAGGTGGGGTGAGGCCTGCGAGTCCAGATATCACCAAGAAACTCATCCAGGACAGGGCAGGGCCAAGATCCACGTGGCCTGGCCCAAGTTGGGTGCCCCCTTTCTCTTTGTCCACCCTGAGCAACAGCACCCCAAAAGGAATTGCACTGTCAGGTGTAAGCAGGGTCAGGAGGCGAGATGGGGAGCGGAAGACCTGCTCATGCAGGACAGAGGGATTTGGGGTGGGGGGTAAGGGCCAACTCCAGGGAACCCTGTGCAAGGCACCCCCCACCTGCCCTGCCCCACAGCTCACCACTGCTTACTGTGTGGGCGGGGTCCAGGCCACACAGACCCAGCCCGCTATGACAGGGCTCCCCAGCACATTGGTGTCCTTAGCCTGCAGCTCTGAGTCCCCGTGAACCCTCCAGTGCCCCTGACGCCGCCCTGCACATCCCTTCAGCCTGCCACTCAGTGTTCTACCTCAGTACTCTCAGGTCCTCGGGTCTCCAGACCACCACCAGTGGGCCTGGAGCCCCAAGGCAGGTCCTGGTTGGCCCAGCCCAAAAGCCGGCTGCTCCCAGGTACAACCTGATGACCTGCTGTATCCAAAACCTTGCAGAAACCTCCAACTTTAAAATGAAGTCTTAGGTACAGATGGTAAAAACCAGGTCACATGTGACAACCCAGGGCCTCCTACTTCATTGCTTTTATGACTTTTAAGAAGTGACCATGAAAATAAATCTTTATTTTCAGTTATTACCCAAGGAGAAAGTTAGGTTCACAGTTCAGCTCTTGATACAAAGTAAACCAGGAGGCAAACCACCACGTCCGTCACACACAGCTCCGGGCTGCCCGCTTTCATTGAGCGGGGATAATTCCCAGCCGCAGGTGTCCCTAGAGCGCTGTCTTGTCCGAGGAGGCCACCAGTGCAGCCCAAGGGCCTGAAGGGAGGCCAAGCTCGCAATCAGAAAACGGTGTTTTGAGGTTAGCACCAGTGCAGAACCAGCTCGGCACTGAGTCATCCAAAATCCTCAACGCCACACCTGGTCCGGGTTTGAGATCCGGGCCCAAGGCCACCCGACCCTGGTGCCCCCACCCCTGGCTACACAGCAGGTGTGCAGACCCAGATCGCTGCCTTTTAGAACCAGCTACTACCAGAGGTAGGAAGCTGCCGGCTAGGAATGACAGCCACCTTCAGACCTGCACCAGACAACTCCCTCCCTGCGGACTCAGCAGCCACAGCACAGTAGGGGGAAACCCCATAGCCCCACTTGCTGCAGGCAAGATGAGGGCCCCCAAAGGGGCTGCCTGCCATGGGCCAGGTGTGACTCCATTCCCGAGAACAGACATGCTTCCGTGGAACAGACTTCAACCCCCTGAACACCAGTCGGTAACAAACTAGGAAACTGAGGAAGAGCAAAGTTCTGGCCTGTAGTCTGTGGTTGCTGCTGCTGTCCCAGCCCTCAGGAGAGCTATCCGTTGTCAGATGCCCAGTCCTGGACACCCTGCCACACTCACCAGCACCCTCTGATTGTATTGAAAGGAAGGTTAAAGGCCTTCGTACACTGCCCACACCGAGGCTGGCCACCCATGGACAGGCACGGAAACAGCAGCGGCCTGCAGCATGACCCCAGCTCCCCACCATGCAGGAAGGGCCTGCACGGCAGGAGGTGCCCATACCCTGGCATCAGGGGCAGACAGCCACGCTCTCCAGGTGGGGTCCAGCTGGGATCTAGGACGGGGAAGCGGCGCTCTGTACAGCGATACAGCAAGGGGACGGGCAGGTGCGCTGGGTCCGCAGAGCCATGCAGGAGGGCGGAGGTTAATAAACCAGTGTGCTTGGAGTCTGTTCAAGTACTGATATTTCTGTATATAAAGATTTAGCATATATAACAGCTATCATGAGAAGTGAAAAAAGATCTTTCCCCCAAAATGAAAAGTATTAAAACTAAGTTAAAATACAGAAAGTAGTTAGTATTCCACACAGCATAAAATCTGACAAGTTTAAAACGTCCCAGCTGAGCACGTGTGAAAATGCAGAGCAGGTCTTCAAACCAACAGTACATCCAATATTTAAAACCAGTCTGGAACTGGGGAACACCTAGACCCTTAATAAAAACACGAATGAAGTGAAAGCTTTTAAGCTGGTACACACTGTTCACACCTATATTTCAAGTTTGGAAATGCATATATGCAAGCAGCAATACAAAAGTATTCATGAAGAATGCATAATCTCTGAAAATTATGAAAACATCCCTGCTACCAATACATTTCTAAATACAAAACTGACTGCCAGATCTGTTAACTTCTGAGTAGCGAGAGAAGTTCGTTTCAAACAGGTAAAAGTCAGTCTCTAGGTGTGAATGGTATGAATGACAGTCTTTTTTTTTCCTTTTTTAAATTTCTTAGTTGTTTGGGATCCTTAAGCATGCACAAAGCTTTGAACAAGAGGCCCCACCGAGGAGCCAGGGCGTCTCCGGGCGTGCAGTCAGGCCAGCGCGGGGAAGGCCTCTGGGTCGTCCACGTCCGGGGCAGAAGCGCTCGACTGGAAGAGAAGCAAAGCAGTGTGAGCCGGGCCACCTCCTCTCCCAGGAGCCTGAGGCTGAGGGCTGGGGACACCCTAAGGCAGACGCACGGGCCTCCCTCGCCTGTGCTCCTCAGTGTCCACTTGTGCACGAGCTCGGCTAAGCCGACTGCAAAAGCACTGAACACTAGAAGGTTCACCCGCTGCCCGGGCAGAGCCCCAGAAGGAGATTAAAGCCATGTCCTGAAGAGGCGCAGGCTGTCACACTGTAACCCCTGTCATCAACACCAGCCACTGACAGGCTGGAGCACATCTTCAGAAGGCAGGAGGACGTGGGGTCATTTACAAGGTGGATGGAAAATAAAAACACAAACCCCAACAAACCGAGAAACCCTGAGTGGGCACATGCCAGGCACCACACGGCAGACCAAACCCAGCTCACAGGAGTTTAGCAAGGAAACATGACAGAAAGCTCCTGCGACCGTGGGTCACACAGTCAGTTTTGTCAGGCAAAAACGCAGATGGCAGTGAGGAATCCCCAGGCACAGCGCACGGATGGCATTTCCAGCAAACCTCAGCTCTACCAAGACAGCCCAGTTCCCTGGTCCTCAGTTTCCTCAAAATGAGGGCATCGCCACGGTAACAGCAGCTAAAAAAAGTTTCCTGTGTGATAGGACCAAGCCCAAAGGTACTGCACTTCGGGCCTACATTCTGTCCCCACCTCAGACTATTCTGAAACATGATCACACTAAATGGGACCCTCCAGCCTCAGCCTCCCCAGGTGCGGAATTAAGGCACATGCCACCGTGTCCAGCTTCAATGCAGCCTCTTAAAGGCAGATGTCTCTTTCTTCTTCCACTTCTGATGTCCCCCAAAGAATCCACATCTGCTAGAAATAGTCTCAGTGTTACTCGATCTAGGGCAAAGAGCTTTCATAAATACCTTGTCGGTCCTGGTGCCACGGTTCGGACGCCCCCCGCGCCCACGGCCACCTCGCCCTCCCCTGCCGCCCCGTCCTGGGCGGCCGAGGTCTCCAAAGTTGATCTCCAGCTGAGATGTGATGTCATTGGCAGGCTTCCGGAAGTGGTGGTCTATCACAGAGTCTTCAGCGTGTGCCTGGAAGGTCAACAGAGCCATCAGGGCACAGAGCACTGAGTCCTCCCAGACTCACCTGCTGTCCAGGATGCCCTGTGTGTGTGAACCTGGCTCTCTTCTGAGGAGGCCTCCACGCCTCACGAGGACCTCTCTGAGCTGTGAGACACTGGCAGTCCCTGGTTAAAAGTACCAGCCAGCCCCAGAGCCTACCAAAGCGATGCAAACACCCCGAAATCTAAAAAGTCAAAACCTGGACACTTTCTATTAGAGATAGCGGGAGGCATTATGGTAACCATTGTTGATCACCTTGTATTATGTTTTCACATTATCTATTATGTCCACCCTTTTGACTTGACCGATTCTGTTCTGTTATGTCACATTTGGTTTTACTCTCTTCCAAAAAAGTAATAAGAACCATGGGAGCAATGAAACCCAAAATGTGTAATAGTCATTGTACAAAAGAGAGGAAAAGAAAGTGCTCTGTACTATATAACTGCATGTATATTTAAGTGTATAAGATAGAAAATGATATCACAGAGTTTTATTGGATCATTGAACAGAACTGTTTGCAGTATCATTGATGGAATGTCCACTTTACAAGCTTTAATTTTGTGACTTGAACAATTATTTCTAAGATGACAATATGTAATCCATTAACTAGTAATTTCCTACTGTTCATTTTTTTTCTGCAAATCTGTATAACTTGTACCCTTTCTCTGCTTTTTTTTTCTCCTTAAATAAAATTTAAAAAAAAAAAAAAAAAAAAAAAAAACCTGGACACTGCAAGCCTGAGCGTTTCAGCTAAGTACACTCAAGCTACAACGTGCAAGGCAAACACCAGAGGCTTTCTCCACAGCGGGCGTGAGGGGCTGTGCACACACGGACAGCCCAGGAGATGGCCCAGGAGCCACTGGGCTGGACCAAGTCCTTGGGTCCCCTTGCTTGCCTGAAGTGATACTCTCTCCCGCTGTGTCTGGGAAGCAGCCACACCCTCATCTGAAGCCCAGGATTACTGCTCAGACTCTGTGCTATGCCAAATCCAAAAGCAGCACAAGACTCTGCTGCAAGAGCCTGAAACGCACAGTACCTGTGCCCCACCCCAACCCCAGATTTCTAGCACGCCACTGACCAATCTGTCCTCTCTCTGGCACACAGCGACGAAGCCTCTGTGGACACAGGTGCCACCCAGGCCTGCTGGCCCGGGGTCCGGAGACCAAGGGTGGCCCCTGGCTCTCAGCAATTGTGGACACACAAGACAGTGCTCCAGTGCATGCAAAGGTGCTGACAGGGAGCCCATGCCGTGTCTCCCGGGGCTGTCCCACAGCGACACGCGCAGCATGTCTGGAAGCTAAACAGAAACCAGCACAGCCAGCAAGGGTCCCAGCCTTGAAGGCACCAGACAGGGCCCAGCCCGCTACTCCAGCCTCACTGCCAATTCTGTGCTTTCAAATGTCCTAGGGCAACAGAGCCCTCCCCAGGGTGACGGTGCCAGGAAGCACCAAATCCTTGCACATGCACCAGCCCTTCTGCCACCCACAGGCTGGGCGTGGCCATGGGACAGGCAGTATTCACTGTGTGGACTCTTTGAACAGAGGTGCGTCACACACCCAGAGGGACTAAGTGGACAGTGCGAGGTGCCAGCACACTGCCCCAGGCTCTGTGCACTGCACACTGTAACAGGGTTCAGATGAAATGGCCCTTCCACGTTTCCTGAGTACTGAAACAAGCAACCGGAATGCACAAAGTGAAACCACAGTCAAGGGGCGCGTGGTTCTGGAAAGTTCATTGCAGGGTGCCCCATACTGGGGCAGGGAGACTCAGCCCAGAGTCCACCAAAATGTCCGGAAAGCCCTTGGGCTCAGAGGCACCTCAACCACCGTCATGGTTTATAGGAAAGTGGAGCTGGACACACAACAGTGACAGGTGACTGTTTTAAAGGAGCCTGTGGGAATCATTTTCCCGTCAGCCCAGCGAGTTCAGGAACTCCTCAAATGGACGTCCCCCACCCACCAAGAGCTCTCCTGGTTCCTCAATCAGGACCCCACTCCACAGGATCTGACAGGCAACACCCGAGGAAAAAAGAAAAAACGAAGCAGTCTAGCAAAAATGGCTTTCTTTCTACCGCATTTGACAGTTAAGACAAATGTCTTTTTTACAGAATAAATGTTAAATATCATCTTTTCTAAACTCTAAAACATTCTGGTCTCTTTAATCCCAATTTTAGTTTTGTAAGTTTGCCCCAGAGTCATTTATGCTTGGTAAACTCAAAATACAGTAAGACCCTGCCAAGGGTTACACACACGGGTAGAAAGCGGAGCAGACACCAGGCAAGCCCAGGCCTGGGTTCAAGCCCAGCACCAGAGCAGCCTCCGCCCATCTTTCCCCTCAGGACGCCTTCCGCACACTTCAGCCTCCCAGGGAAATCAGACCTAAGACCATAAGCAGCAAGTGTTTTATTTCTTTGGTGCTGGGAATTGAACTCAGAACCGCACACTTGCTGAGCAGGTGCTGTGCCACAGAGCTGGACCAGTACAAACCACCAGGCCCAGCAGAGGCAGTGCCCTGACCACCCCCTTCCGCTGCACCAGCTACAGGGCAGCTGGTTTCCAAGGCGGACACATGTTACACCAAACAAAACCATCAGCTTCTCAGTCTAGTACAGTAATTGTTTAATGGTTCTCAGTAAAGTTAGGATTTTTAAAATATAACCACACCTTTAAGAGTAACTACCATTTTCCTAAAAAAGTTATGATAGGGCATCCACTGATAGCTTTTCAGAAAAAGACCTCCCATACTGAACTTCAGATTAATCAAAGGATAAAGCTTCTTACCATGTATAGTAAGTTTATTGTTCTTTCAAGATTAAGTCACTTGTCTCAAATGACCCTAGGAGCTTATTTTTTCATACTGGGGACCAGACCCAAGGCCTTCATAAAGAACAGCTTCCTGAGGCACTTTAGTACAGCATCTTGCTAAAAGTCTCCCAGGCTGAACTCACACCTGCGATGTTCCTGCCTCAGCTTCCTGGAGCCCTGGGATCGCAGCCGGGCTCCGCTATGCCCACACTTTACTTTCACATAAGGAGCCGATGCCGTTACAAGCAAGATTCCACTCATCCCCAAACACCCCCCAGCACCAATCTTGGCTTTACCTCTTCGCTTTTTGATTTATGGAGAACAAAGCCCTTCTTCCACTGCCCGTCAGCACCTTCGTTTGGCTTCCGGATGTTAAACTCCACTTTCGCCCGGTCTTTGTTTTGGATGGCCTTCCACTCGTCCAAGGTCATCTCTTTTGGACCCTCTTCCTTGACTTCTTCCACCTCGTTCTCTCTGTGAAGAGAGGTTCTCTTTAAAGCTGGCAAAACTGCTGCTGTAACTTACGTAAAAGCCTTTCAAACTGATGACTGTAAGCAAACTGATTTCGCCTAGTCAAGGGTCTCTGAGGAGGGAGATGACCCGAGGACGGGTGCCGGTTCTTCTGTGCAACCCAAGGTCTACGTGCAGCCTGGGGGATCTAAAAAGCAGGGCTGTGGATCCCGGTATGGACAAATGAGGAACACACAGAGTCAGCTCCAGAGCTAGGGAAGCATCACCGCTCGGGCGCAGACTTTGGCTGGCCTGGGCTCTTCCGCTGCACCCTCCCCGGGAAGCCTTTCCTCCCAGAAGCGGAGACCTCTGGGCGGGGGCCCACAACCCGGCTTCCACAGATCCTATGCTCCCCACCCCAACCCGTACTGAGAAGCCAAGCGTGGTCCAACACTGGCTGCACTGTTCAGTGCTGGCTGTCCTAAAGTGTAACTCAGGTTTTCACTTCAGTTGCCTTTGCTTCTTTTAACAGAAACAAAGCACAGGCCAGGTAAGCCCTTATCTTGGTCTAATCTCAACTTCCAATTGTCACCAAACAAGTCACTAGCTATTCTGGGAGCCCTGTTTGTTTCCAAAGATAGCAAAGGACTTATATACCCTGGGGACTGAGCAGCCCCTCCAGCCCTCCCTGCAGGCTGTAAGCTGTGGGCTTGGCCAGAGCTTGGCCAGACCTCCCAGAGCGGGGTGGGACCGTGGGTGTAGCACCCAACTCTGCTGTGTCCAGGTAACCTGGAGGTTCCAATACTGGCCCTGTCCACTCACCAGCTGTGATACCCAAGGAAGCCAAGACCCAGCTCATGTACATGGAGAAGCCACACACCTAGCTCGAGGGGTGGCCCCAGAGACAAAAGAGAATGGAACAGAAGCTCTGGGAACCAAGTGAATCCAACTGTACTTCCTACACTGTGACAGCCATGAAAGAGATCAACAGCACACACCACAGCTCAGTGTCGCCCAACTCCATGCCAGGGCAGCACTTCTCTCTGTGGTCAGTGTTGGTGTCTTTAGACGGGCTGCCCCAATTTCATTCCTGGGTCCTTAGCTAGGACTCGCCTCCAGCCGCACCAACACCACTTCTGAAAGGGATGAGGAGTGGGCTGTCCCTAAGGTGAGCAGCTGGGCCCTGTGGGCGGCTTCAGTCAGACAGGGCTCACCCCCCTTGGCGCTTACAGGCTCACTGTGTACCACCACGTGGCACCACGACTGCACACGGCTGCGTGCAAGTCCATTTCTACTAATCCAAGCACACAGCACTGCTTCCTGGCAAAGCTGCCTCCTCCTCCTACCAAGACACAGGAGCACACGCTGGATGAAGGGTGACCTCCTAACACGCTGTGCTGGGTACAGGGGCGTTCCTAGACAGGACATCGACCCAGATCCCCTCCCTGCACAGCAACTCCCTAGCAGTGGATAAAGGACCTAAGGCAGAGGAGTTTTCTAGGGACTGGCCCAGGAAACAAGGCAGGCAAGACAGACAGGCGGTTACATCCCACAGGAATTCACAGAGGAATAAAGAATCCAAACCTCGACAGTAAAGAAAAAACACTCACTAAAATGGGTAAATCAAATGAACACTCATTTCCCCAAAAATACACCCATGACTAAGAAACATATGAAAATGTACTTAGCACCACAGACCCCTAGCAAAAAAATCAAAACCCCAGTATACCATCTCACCCTAGCGAGGAATCATCGAACGCAATAGACAGCAAACTCAGGCAAGCACGCAGAGCGAAGCTCTCACACTGCAGGGAAAGTGGCTCCAAGGGAGGCAGACGGGACTCCAGCTCCTCACAACAGGCAGTAAGACTGCCTAGGAGTATGCCAAATGGGGCTGCCACACTAGGAGCCTGAGGCGACGCCCAGTCTTGGCAAGACCAAAGTCCAAAAGGGCTGGGGGTGCAGCTCAGGGGCAGTGGGTTCCACTCCCCAATACCGAAAAGCCAAGCAAAATTCAACAAAAACCACGACTATACACCCCCTTCCCCAGGACTGGAAATGAGCCACCCTGGGATTCAGTGACCCCACACCAGCCAAGGCTCGGAGCCAACCCACATGTCTGCAGAGGGACGCGAACAGAAGTGGGTTCGGTACAGCTTAGCCAGAGGACACTGCCACACACCAGGCAAACCACACACACACTAAATGTTTGCCGGGCGTGGTGGCTCATGCCTGTAATTCCAGCACTCGGGAGGCTGAGGCAGCGGCTCGTCCAGAGTTCAAGACCAGCCTGGGCTACAAAGTGAGCTTAAGGCCAGCCTGAACTGCATAGCGAGACCGTGTCTCAGAAAGACAAAAAAAAAAAAAAAAACAAAACCACCAAATGTTCTCACTTTGACATGGAAGTGAAAAATGCTGTCCTGTAAAGTGAGCCAACCCTGCCAGGGCCTGGGCAGGCAGGACGGGCTACAGGTGTGGCGTGCAGGTACACTGGGTACTCCCCGACATCCATGCCTTAGCAGGGAACCAGGATCCACAGCAGTGAAACCAGGACCTCACCCCACAGAAGGCACAGGCGGGCCTGGCCCAGGGCTCCTACTTGGTGCTCAACTCCAGGGAGGTACTCGCTGACCCCCACCGGGTCTCGGAGCTCAGGGGACCCCAAACTGCAATCCCAGGCTCCATCCCCATGCCCAGCTTGATTCTGCCTCTTGAAAAGATCAGCTTTAAAACAAGACATCACCCTGAACTCAGGAAGCAGATGCCAAGACACCTGCAGATAACACTTTGGCTGTTCTCGACCTCTAAAGCAGAGGTTATTCTGTGTCCCACAGGGTAGAGAAAAAGCGCTGGGGTGACACTAAGTTTAAAGTGGTCACACCAGCTCACTGCCTAGTTTTACTCTGAGCAACGGGGAACGGGCGGCGCCAGGCATCCCAGGCTGCTCAGCCCATCCCACTGCGGAGTCTCTGGACTGGGCCCTGGCCCTGGCCACTCACTTATTCTCAGTGTCAGCCGCAGGGTGCTCTTCACCTTCCGGAGTTTCCTCAGTCACATTTGATTGATCCAAATCACTGCAATTATAAGACAGTGGTTTCTGAATGTATTTGGGAGACTCTCTAAAGAAAGAGAAGAGAAAGAAAGGCACGGAGGTCCATTTACACAGCTCAAGGTCGGGTCACACACAAACACCCACTCCACACTGCACAAGCTTCCCTCCCTGGCCAACACCGCCCTGAGCTCCAAAGCTGAGACAGGAAGCCCGGACACAAGCAGCACGGAGCAGCCATCACTCCGGGTGGCCTTACGGGAAGCTGCCACCTCCCCTGACCCTCTCCTGGCTGCCGCCCGTTCCACCCTCTATCCAGACCACGCCACCCCTAGAAACCAGCAGCTTCCAAACCCCTCCACACAATGACTTAATTTAAAAAGCCAGAATACCAACGTTAATTCGTCTTTGACGGTGCCCCAGTTGTGCGACCCGCTGCCACCTCGCTTGTCCTCGTGCTTCAGGCCACTGTAATGTGAGAAAGAACTAACAGACCTGAGTTAACATACTCCTCTAGTCCTGGGAGCGCAAACCCTGCCCCCAGCAAGCAGCCCAACACACAACTGGCAGCCACACACTGAGACTTACGATCTATCGCTCCCGCTGTGCCTGTCAAACTCTCGCTTGCCACGGGCATCAAAACCATCCCCTCGGCTCATGCCACGGCCTCGGCCACCTCGCCCTCTTCCAAGGCCGCCACGCCCTCGGATGGGCCGCTCAATAATGGGTCTGCAAGGCAAAACACCAAGATTACACCTCCAGGGTTCCCCAGAAATAGGAAAACTCATTCAAATGCTCATAAACACACACGGGCTTAACAGCTCCTAGGCCAACAATCACGCATGCTCTACAAAACTCAATCCGTTTCTACATGCATGAAGCCAGGAGCAGGGAAATGTTCTGCACGCTCTGCAGCACCGGTGTACACACTTCAGCCTCTCTTGTACTGTAATCCAAAGAAACTGCTATTTGCCAAGACAGTTAATACTAAAATTAAGGCATCTGAGCTGCACAGTGGTTGGCTTTGCTGTAAGCAATTATCCCGTGGTATCGTTCTTTCAACTCAACATAAGGAGAACAAGGAGAAGAAGTCGGCTACCAACCTAAGGGAAAGGCTGCATGCCAAGGGCTCTAAGGCTGAGGTGGTCCCCAGCGGTCTCAGTGAAACACGTTCACATTTTTTCCTCTAAATCTGAGAAGCAATCAGCCACATCACTACCTGGTGATTACGCTCGATTCATAGCTTCTGTTAGGATCTAACTACAAACTGACAAAACATAAAAAAAAACACCCTACCTATCAACTGAAAATTCTCCTCCTTCACCCTTTTCTTCAAGTGGTTTTTCAAATCTTCTTTCCCGAGGTGGTCGTCGTTCCGGTCTCCTGTCAATTATTTTCCCTTCTCCCTGAAGTTGTTGATCAGGTCTTCTTCCAACGCGTCTTATTCCTAAAATGACAAAATACTCACATAAGCAAATTGTGTTTGCAAATACAAAAGTCTAAGCCAAGACTGTTAAAAAAAAGGCACACAGGGTGACCCATATGTTTAAAAAGAAAAAGTTCTTTAGAGAAATTCCAATTTTAAGTTCATCTGTGGTTTGCTAAGCAGCCCCCACCTCCCTCCCTCTCTCCATCCGGAGCTGACCTGGAGGTCACGCTGGCAGTCAGTCTCTGGGTACAGAGGTACACACATGGACACCCAACTTAAGAAATACACCGTATATCAGGACACCATTTAGGACTATGAAGAATGGCCTTTTTAAAGGTTTACATTTGACAATATTTTGTTTTCAAGAAATCTTTAAAATTTATGCACAACAGGAAGACCCCCTTTACGCAGTATCTGATGTGGAGGCACCCCAGCATACCTGGGGCAGAGGAGACCCTGGTAACTCAACGTGAAGAAACACGAGGGAAACTCAGGGCACTAAGTGACAGCGGGGACATCTTCCTCCCCTTACACTTTCCTTGATAACACCTTCAAGATCACAAGAACAACTAATGTGAATTATTTGTGGCCTTAAAAAAAATAAACAAACGAACGATGAAACACACAGTTGAGATTTCAAGTAAGTTATAATTCCTTTAGCTCTGAATCCTTAAAAGTAACTGAGAAATCAGTCGCAGGCGACCCTAACTTCACTCAGCTTCTTTCTAAGAAACCAGACCAGGACTAGGACACACCCACCGGCCAGCCACCTAGTAAACATCAAGGCCGCCAATCAAAGCTTAAGGTTTGGTTTCTGCAAATGGTCAGGATAGACTACAAATGCTACAGACAAAGCTTTAAAACATTTCATCAGAAGCATCGGGTACTGGGTGGAGCTATGCACACAGCCAGGCCCTATAATGATATCCAAACCAAGCACACCCAAATGAAGCAGGGCTGCTCCCCACCCAATACCCAAGAGGAGGCCCACAGACAGAATCTAAGTTCCTCACAGGGCCAGCAGGAGTGCACCTGCCCAGCTTGCAAGGCCTGAGCTACATCTCCACACGGCTCACCCCCAGAACAAACTCATGTAATGAAAAACAGTATTTGTTTTAAAATGTGTCTTCTGATGTACTCAGCTACACCAACAGCTAACAGTTTTAGGTTCTAGACTTTATATTAAAAAATCTGTAAACCCAGCCTGCATCCGGCAACATGCCACTGTGTCAATTCTCAAGTTCTTCAAACGGACAAGACAAACCCAGATTAAGGTAAATGCTGACCACCTAGCTAAAGCCAAGTCCAAAAAACAACCACATCGACAGTGATAAAGGAGGCCCAGCACCGTGCCAGGCAGACTGTCACCAGGGTTCAGAGCACAGGATCAGGGGCATCCCCGGGCACTCTTACCCTGCAGGACAGGCACCGGGCCTAAGCTCCCAGGTGGGGCACAGCGCCCCTCACTCTGCACCCCACTCTCACAAGGCTGTGTCTCCTGCAACCTCGGGTTAAGAGCGCTCTGAAACACACAGGAAAACGCTGACAGCTCAGGTAGAGTATGTCACTGTCCAAGAAGGGACTTCGGGTTGATTTTGTTAGGAACTCACAAGGCTAGCTCCCCGTAGGAGCTCCCTGCGCGGGCAGGCTCTCCTTCAAAGCAACTGCGCGCCTCACAACCACGCTCATGCTAGGAGCATTTGCAGCGAGGGCCCGGGCCCACGGCCACTTCACGGGCTCCAGCCTGGCGACTTTTTCATTTTTAAAAACAGTATCATCGGGAAGGCCACCTTCGGCACAGCGGAAACCGTTGCACGGTCGGGTTCCTCAATTCACACCGTGCTCGCCCACGGACAATCGCCGCGAAGCCCCGGTACCCGGGCAGATACCCGGGCCCGGCCGCGCCTCCTGACCCGGCGACCGTGCAGCCAGGACTGCAACACGAGGGCCGCTCCACGCACCACCTCGCTCCCACAGCTCGCGTTTCTGACTCGCTGAAGCAGTCCAGGAAAAAAAAAAAACAACCCAGAAACCCAGACCCCAAGCCCCACGCGGGCGCCGCGGCGCCGACCTTATGAGC
This sequence comes from Cavia porcellus, assembly GCF_034190915.1. Taxonomy (NCBI): domain Eukaryota; kingdom Metazoa; phylum Chordata; class Mammalia; order Rodentia; family Caviidae; genus Cavia; species Cavia porcellus. The sequence goes on along the minus strand of NW_026947484.1, from coordinate 161,719,865 downwards.
ACGTGGCAGGGGGGTCACCCCGGCCCCCCACGCGGAAGCCTCGCTGCCAGGCCCCATCCGCCGGCCACGCACCACGCACGCTCCTTCCACGCTCTCCGTCCACGCGCAACCCCCAGCGAGGCCGAGATGCAAACCCGAGCCGACCCGGGGTAAGGGGCTCCGTGCCCGCCCAGCCCCGACCCGACACGACACGACCGTACGCGCGGGCAGAAGCCACACAAGCTCCCCGGTGACAGCCGCGGGCTCAGGCGCCCAACTTTGCCCCACTCCAGCAAGTGGCCGCCCAGTGCACGCGACCGTCGCGGCGGGGACAGGACCGCACGTGTGCGGCGCCCCGACGACGCCCCCGCCGGCCCGCAGCCGGCTGCGCGCTCCGCACGCAGGAGAAGCCGAGGCAGCGCCCGTTCCGCTCCGGGAGCACGCGCGACAGAGCGAGCCGGGCGCCCCGCACCGCTCACGGCGCCAACCCGGGCTCGCCCGCCCGCCCGCCCGCGTGCGCACCGCAGGTCCCGCGCCGCCGCCCCGCCCGCCGCCCCGCTGCACCTTCTTTCTTCAGCGCCACGGCCGGCTGCGCCTCCTCCTTCTTGTCCGCCACGCCGACGCTGGGCGGCAGCGGGTTCTTGCGGTCCTTCTGCGACTCCTTGCGCAGCTGCTTGCCCGCCGCGCTGGAGTTGGTCTGGGCCGCGGCCTGAGCCGCGCTCTTGGCCCCGGGTCCCCCAACGCCGCCCCCGCCGGCTTCTTTTTTCTTGTTCTCCGCTGCCTTCAGCACCTCGAAGGGGTCCGATTCGTCGTCAAATAACTGGTCGAATCGGTTGGTGACCACGCAGCCGAAGCCTTCCTGTAGGTGCCCAGGCATGATGGGGGCTCGGCGGCGCGTTCCTCCACGGATTGCAGCGGGCCGCGCCAAGCCAAGAGCGCCTGCTTCAGCTCTTCCCACAAGATGGCCGGGCCGAGCGAGGGGGGCCGTCTTCTCTTCCGGCGCCAGGCGCACTTCCGGGGGCGGCCTTCACCGCAGCGCATTATGGGCTTTGTAGGCCTGCATCGTTTTTCCTGCGGTGTTTGCGGGCCCCGGCACTACGGTTCCCGGCGTGCCCTGCGCAGCCACTCTTCGCGCGCGCCGCGGAGGCGGGATCTCGGGCGGGAGAGCCTGGAGCATGCTGAGGGTGGGGAAGCGCGGCAGCGGCGGCGGGGGCGGAGTCCCGCCACCTGCTCTTGTCACCCGAGACGCGCAGGTCGGCGGCCGCCCTGAAAACAGGGAAACGTGACGGCATGCTTGGCTCGCGGCTACGCCAGGCTTTCGTTTCCCCCGCCCCGCGTCGGTCTCGGGCTTTCTCCGCGCGCCGGCCGGGGTCAAGGTGACTCGCGGACCTCAGGACGGGAGAGCCGAGGACTTCCGGGCGGGTGCGGCGCCCGCTGCCTCCGCGCCGCGCTGCCCTCGGCCGGGGACGGGCGGGGCCCCGCCGGCGGGGTTCGGGGACACCCAGAACCGAGCCCGTCAGCGCCCACGGGGTCCAGCGAGCCCGGTACCCGCGCGCTCGGGAGGCTGAGGCAGGAGAGTGCCCTGAGCGAGCGGCGTGGCCGCAGCCTGTCTCAGAAACATCAGGGGGAAAAAAGGAAAGAAAACAAGATCATGTTGGCGTCTGCAAGGGGAGGAGAACACAGGAATCAGTGGTGACGGACAGCAGGGGTCTTAGTTAAGAATCCCGAGGCCGTGTGGCGTGGGTGTCTATGCAGCACTTCGGGCAGAAGCACCGCAAGTGTTTAAATAGGTCGTGGTTTTTAAACCTTGCTCCACGGACACGACATGGCAAAGGCGTTGCCCGGGTGGCGGTGCCGGAGCGCTCGTTAGGGAGTCGGTTCCGCCTCCAATGGGAAGCGGACCTCCCATGCACACCCCTAAGTTCTGTCCCGGACTTCCGACACCTGCCCTGTGCGATGGAGCAGCCCTGTTGGCAGTGCGAGAGGCTTCCTAAGACTTTCCGATTTGTGAACAGATTTTCAATTAATTCCTGAACATAAATAACAGACAAGGTTAGATTTCAGGCATGTGGCAGCAGGCCTCCCAGTTATCAGAGTCGCTTCTCTGCGGCTGGGCCCCTCCCCCCAACCCTCAGGTTACGAGGGCCTCGGCTGTCACCCGGACAGCCCGCGGGAGTTTGGAAAGTCGCTGGAGAACAATCTGAAGACATCGGTGCCTGCCAAAGCCTCCCTCCTCCCAGTATTGTTACTCCGCAGTTGGGGGTGGGGGTGGGGGGCTCCTCACATTCAGCGTCAAGTTGGTTCATTTTCCCCTAGGGACTGCAGTTTCCAGGCATCTGGGGAAAGCTTTTCTGTCCACCCCCACAGGGCAGTAGGACGTTCCAGCTCTGCCTTCTGGGACCCTCCAGCAGGATCTCACCTCCACTACCAGGAGCCTGAGTGACTCACCCACGGCCCCCCGCAGCAGGGCATTGCCCACTGGCTGGCCTAGTGTCCTCTGCCCCACGTCCCTGCCCTCCTTGAGCGCCGAGCTCTGGCACAAGACACGCGTTTTAGGAGAAGCTGATGGGACTCAGCTGCAGGGCATTGCGTGAGGCTCCGTTAGGTCCCTCAGGGAAGTCATGGGCTCAGATAGCTTCAGAACGGTAGGAACAGATGGGGAGCAGCAGAGAATCTTCAAAGAACATTCAACTTTCTGCTTCCCTTCTCTTCTGAAATTTTGGTTAATCCAAAAAAGCTGTTACTGTTTTCTAAATACATTCCTTCATCCTAAGAAATCTAAGTACTCTGTAGGGCTGGGCTGGGACTCAGAGTCCTTGCCCAGCACTCATCAAGCCCTAATTTGATGCCCAACACATATGAAGAAGAGGTTGTAGAATACATAGTCTTTAAAATACTAAGACCTAGAAAGATACGGTGACCCACACCTGGACACCTAGCACCCTGGAAGGCTGAATCAGGAGAGTTGTGATTTCAAGCCTACCCTGGGCAACTCAGGGACTTAGTAAAAACCCTGTCTCACAGCAAAAAATTAAAAAGACAGCCAGGGCTGGCACTCAGTATGAAGGCCCGGAGTTAAAGCCCCAGTACTGTTAAATAAATCAACACTTCCTGCTGCTCACTGTAGGGAAATATTGGTAGAATAATCCTCACAGGAGGAGAAAAAGAGATTTTGTGGCTTTTTACTTAAAGGCAAGCTTTCTAAAGTAACAAGTTTGTTTTAAGATTCTACTAGTTGGGCTGGGAATTTAACTCAGCGGCATAAGCGCCTGCCTTGCGAGCAGGCAGTCGTAAGTTCGATCCCCGGTACCGGAAAAAAAAAAAAAAAAAAAAAAAAAGATTCTACTAGTTCAGATTTAATGAGCAAATTCAGTAATGTGGCTGGTTACAAAATCAACACTCAGTACCCTTCCTGTGCACAAATAACAAACTCACTGAAAGAAACCAGGGAAACACCACTTTTTACAGTAGCATCCCAAAAAATGAAGTACCTAGGAATCAATCTAACAAAGGACGAGGAAGATATCTACACTGAAAACTACAGTACTCTGAAAAAGATTGAAGAGGATATTAGAAAATGGAGAGAGATCCCATGGTCTTGAGTAGGAAAAACCAATATAGTGAAAATGGCCATACTTCCAAAATTGTTATACAGATTCAGTGCATCTCAATCAAAATTCAATAGCATATCTCACAGAATTAGAGAAAACAATCCTAAAATTTACCCAGAAACAAGAGACCTAGAACATCAAAGGCAATCCTGGGCAACAAATACAAGACAGGTGGCATCACAATCCCTGACTTGAAATTCTACCATAAAGCTACTGTGATAAAAACAGTATGGTACTAGGGGGAAAAAAGACCCAAAGATCAGTGGAACAGATTAGAAGATGCAGAAACAACTGCAGGCACACTAAGCCACCTTACCTTTGACAAAGGTGCCAAAGTCAGTGGAAGAAAGACAGCCTCTTTAATAAATGGTGCTGGTAAAACTGGCTCTGCATATACCAGAGATTAAAACTGGATCCACATCTTTCACCATGCACGAAACTAAAATCAGAATGGATCAAAGATCTTAATATTAAAAGAGAAACATTAAATCTACTGGAAGACAGAGTACGTAAAACTCTTGACAACATTTGTGTAGGTGAAGACTTTATAAACAAAATCCAGATTGCACAGGAACTATCACAAAGAATCAATAACTAGGATCTCACCCCACTGAAAAGCTTTTGCACAGCAAGAGAAACCATCGACAGTCAAGAGACACCCCACAACGAGGGAGAAAAAGTTGCCAGCTTTTCCTCAGATGAAGGATTACTATTGAGAACAAATAAAGAACTAAAAAACAAACAAAAACAGTCTTCCCAGGTTTGAAGACCCAATCCAAAAATGGGCATCTGAGATGAACACACACCTCTCAGATGAAGAAATACAAACGGCAAATAAATACATGAAAAAATGTTCAGCATCACTGGTCATTCAAGAGATGCAAATTAAAACAACACAGAGATTCCCTCTCACCCCAGAAAGAATGGCTGACATCAAGAAATCAAGCAATGACACATACTGGAGGAGCAGTGGGGAAAAGAGAACGCTTCTCCACTGCTGGTGGGAGGCAGATTGGTGCAAGCACTGTGGGAATCAGAGTGAGGATTCCTCAAAAGGCTAGGATTGGAGGTCCCATTTGACCTAGCTATTCCCCTTTGGAGTATCTTCCTAGAAGAATTAAAAAATTATACTTCAGTGATATATGTGCATCCATGTTTATAGCAGCACAATTTGTAATAGCCAGATCTTGGATCAGCCTAGATGAGGAATGGATAAAAAAACTGTGGTAAATTTTATACAGTGGAGTACTACTCAGCCATAAAGAAGGATGAACTGGACACTTTTATAGGTAAATGGATGCAACTTGAGACCATCCTCTTTAGTGAAATAAATAAGACACATGTGTAAATATCATATTGCCTCATTAGTGTGAAAAGCTGAGAGAACGTATGTATATGTATAAAAAATAGTTAAGATAGTTGTGCTACTGGTTTCTTCGAATTCAATAAAGCAGAAGGTTTGTGCTGGTGTCATTCCGACAACTGAATGCAGATGTCCTGTGCTCTGGGTGACTGATTCAGGGGTGATGATACACATGCTGCCCCTGGGTGACATGTTTTGAAATTTTGTTTTAACTTTTTTCTACTCTTTTTTAAACCTTTTTCTCCTTGAAATAAAAAGGACTTGGGAGAAAAAAACAGAGCCATTAAGCTGCACCCACAGAATAGAAAACCAAACACACCCACACACAGAAGAAAAGATTCTACTAGTTAGAAGTGCGGCCTGAGATGTCAGCTCTGCAGCAATACTTGGGTCACAACGTGTTTCAGCGACAAAGTCCCTTGCCTAACTGTAACAGACGTACCAGGTACTAGCAAAGCTCACACTCAGGCTGTTACCACCCCTTCCTGCCTGAGCTCGCCAAACGGGTGCGAATGCTCTATTCTCAGCCACTTTATAATCTTGTTTTCACCCATTTCTAAATCATTTTAACCCACTGGGCCTGGTGGCACATGCCTGTCATCCCAGCACGTGGGAGGCTGAGACAGGAGGATCATAGCAAGTTTGAGACCAGCCTTGGCTAGAAGGTGAGCTCAAGGCCAGCCTGAACTGCACAGCGAGACCCTGTCTCAAAAAGACAAAAATAAAATGAATCGTTTCAGCCCTCTGTCACTGGGAGCATAAGAAATGCCAACAACTGTTATTGTGCCAGGACTCCGCTGTCTTTCACGGTGCACCCTGTTTCCATGAGTCCTGAGGGCTGCACTGGGAGGTGAGCAGTGCAGATACTGCCGGGCCACCGTGGGGGTGGAGAGAGAGCCTCCCATGCTGCTTGTGGTCAGGGACTGAGTTTTTGGGGTACTCCGCAATGCACTGGGAAGGGCCGGAACTGCAGCTCAATGGCATAAGCGCCAACCTGACAAGCGCAAGGTCCTGAGTTCAACTCCTACTACCAAAAAAAAAAAAAAAAAAAAAAAAAAAGCATCTGTAAAGCAGAACAGGGGAAACAGGTCTTGTTGAAGAGAAAGGTAAACCATTGGGGCGGGATGGAGAGAGCGCAGGTCTCGGCTCCTGGCGAGCCTTAGAATACCACGGCTAAAATTAGAAACACTGCATTCCCTATGTTGCTGTTCCAAACAAGACTGAGGAGCCTCCTGATTTTCAGCTCCTTTTTTTCTACATTGTGCTCTTTAAAATAACACGACTAAAAGCGGAAAAAGCTTGACTGAGATGTGATGCAGTGCTTACCACCCACCCCTCTCCGTGGAACTCCTCTCCGCTTTTCCTTGCGTTTAGCAGGTTGTCTGGCTTCCACAACTGACTTTGGAGCATGCCTGTCCCCTCCAAAAGGAATCCACGCGAGGCAGCCATGCCTGCATTGTCTCATCACGGCTGCCCGACCTGCGCAGGTCGTGGAGACGGCGTCACATGCTGCATGCCTGTCCCAGATGGCTTCTCTTACATGTTCAAGCCTCCTATGTGTAGCCGGGTGTGGTGGTGCACGCCTGTCATCCCAGCACCCGGAGGCTGAGGCAGGAGGATCATTGCAAGTTTGAGGCCAGCCTGGGCTATGAAATGAGACTGAGACCAGCCTGGCGGGACCCTGTCTCAAAAAAAAAAGGTTCCTGCCTGGTGGATCCTGCAGGAGACCAACCAATGCTTTACTGCTTGGTGAGGTCCATTTCATTCATCCCTTCGTCCTGGGAGGGAGGTCTTTGTTTTACCTGGCATAGTCATCTTTTCATTCTCATAAATTTTTCTTCTGTTTTATGAGACAGGGTCTTGCTGTATAGTTCAGGCTGCCCCTGAATTCACTGTGTAGCCCAGGCTGGCTCTGAACTTGTGGCAGTCCTCCTGCCTCAGCCTCGTGGGTGTGGGAATTACAGGCGTGCGCCACTGAGACTGTTTTCCGTGCATTCTAGGTTTGTGCAGAAGCCGCTCTGCGGGGTGGGGGCGCAGCAGGACGTGCCCATGTGAGTCCCTCACCCTGGAACCGTAAGGCAGTGGCACTGAATGCCAAGGACAGCAGTCCCATGGGCAGGCGAGAGAAGATGTAGCTGGGCCACCTCGGTGGACGTCATTCTTGGCCATGGCCCCTCTGGAGGCTCCAGGGCGTAAGCAATGCCCAGGGAAGGCGGACGGTGGAGCTGGCCTGGTGCATGTGCTCGACGGGGACCACAGTAGGATCTGGGGAGCAAATCACATGCATTCACGTGTGGAGGCCTCAGCAGGCAGAAACCCACGCGTGACAGGCTCATGGGGCCTCTCTTCCCAGGCACTGCTCCCTCTGGGGCAGCTCTGGACTTGGGGGTGCTTTGCGAACTTGTCTGGGCTCAGCTCCTTGCAGGCCTGTGGATGAGCCCAGGTACCAAGGACGCAAGGGGAGGCCGGGAGGACCTTGCGGGCAGAGGCATCCTGAGGTCAGTGGCAGCAAACACGGCCACGCTGGCTGGGGGAACGGCCTAGCGGGTGAAGTGCGTCTTGATAAAGAAGGGTTTGTTTTTGTTTTTTTGCTGGACTTGGTGGTGCACACCTATGACCTCAGCTCTCAGGAGGCTGAAGCAGGAAATCGTCATGAACTCTAGGCCTGCACTGCATAGCACTGCGTCTTTTTTTTTTTTTTTTTTTTCATAGAAAGCCCCTGATATATGGAAGGCGAGGACAAGAGCTGCCCGCTGTCCGGCGTGGACTGCTGGCCACCTTTGATTTTCTAGCCGAGAACATTCAATCATTGTGTTCCGAATGCTAATTATGTGCCAGGCCCTGCGTAAGGTGCTTCTCACACTTGGTAGCCATCGAGAAATGCAAAGGACAAGGGTCCTCTGTGAGAAGCAGAAAGCAGCCAGGGCAGGCCTTAGACCTGCACTCGGACCCAGATTGGAAACTTCTCGGCCTTCACATACCCAGCCTCAATACTTTTTAAAATTCTTTTCCTTCCCTTTCCTGTTCGGTTCCGGCCCACGTTTGCAAAAGCTCTGTCTCTCCCTCTCCATGTGTCAGGATTTTATTCTGCTCCTTGGTTTATCGATTTCTGCATTTCTTCTGTAAGAGACACTGTGCAGCAGTTAAGCTCAGGTGTCTGAATTACCATTCCCCACAAACGACTCACCTTTGTCCTTCTTTATGGCAGAGTAGTACTTCACATACGTAAACACCACATTTCCTTTGTTCCTTCATCTGTTGGTGGCTGTGAGGCCGTGTCTAAGATTCAGCTGTGGTGAGCTGTGCTCCTATAAGCTCAGGTGTGGATGCCTTTACCTCTTTTGGGAAGATGCCCTGAAGGGGAAGAGCTGTCAGGGATCTCCACACTGAGTCCCATAGTAGCTGCCCTGGGTGACGCTCCCTGCAAAGGGCTCTTCATGACTGTCAGCTTTTGCTGTTATCTGAGTTCCTGGTGAGCGCTCCCTCGAGGGCAGGGTGGGAGCTGTGGTGCTTTAACTTGCTGTTCTTTTTTGCCTTGCACTCACAATGTAGCCCAGAACTTGGGGCGATCCTCCTGCCTCAGCCTCCTGAGTGCTGGGATTGTGTGCACACGGTACCAGGCTGCGTACCTGTTGGGTGTCTGTGTAGGCATCCCCTTTCCCCAAGTAGCGCTGGCTACTGCCGCCTTTGCCTTCCTCTCCCACAAGTGCATTCCAGTGATTCTTCTCCTGCTCCTCCCAAACCTCCTGTCTGCCCCGCAGCCCGCAGTCCAGAGCCGGCTTCCTACCTCATCAGGGTTTTAGATCTCATCTGATCTGGTTATGTGATCATTTCCTCCCTGTCTTCCAGCTCTGTGTAAGAGGAAACCCAGCATCTTTGAAAGGCACCAAGGCCCTTTATCAAGTGGCCACTTCCTTGGCAGCCCCATCCCCCTCCTGTCTGAGTCCTCCGGGCCCTAGACACCTGTTCTTCTCCTTCTATTCCAAGTGCGTGCAGGTGCAGGTCCCAGGCCCTTTGCATGGCTCACGACCTGACTTCTCTGAAGCCATGCAACACATTCCTTATCACCAATCACAGCTTCCTGTACCTGCCCAGTGCCTTCACGTTCCCAGGTTATTCGTAAATCTTGGCGACGGATCAGTGTCTGTGCAGCTGCTTGTGCCCAGGCGAGGCCTCGGGGCTGCAGTGCGTGCTGGGGACTGAGCAGTGAGCTATCCAGGAGGCGCGAGGCCGTGGCGTGGAGTCCCTTCCTCCTTCCCTGCACATCTGCTCGAAGCCCAGCACGCAGTGTGCCAGGCACCTTGGGAGGATGGGGTGTCCTGGGGACCTCAGAGACACTGCAGAGCCACAGCACAGCCGGGATGCTCTGCTCCTGGGGTCGGCGCCCCCTCTGCCGCTCGGTCCATGTGTCTGTATGTGCTTGCTCTGGTTCTCAGTACCACGGATTGAACTGGAGGCCTTTGCATGGAGCCAGGAGGACTCACAAAGTGGCTGCGTTGTGGAGATGGTGATCCTACTGCCTCAGCCTCCCAGAGGGCTGGGGGATGACAGATGTGCACCCCCAAATGAGGGTGCTTTCAAGTGAGGGGGTGCACCAATCAAGTCCTTTCTGGTGTCTGCTGGAGGAGAACCCTGGGCTCACTGAGGGCAGGAAGATGGAGGATGCAGGGGTGAACCCGGACTTGAAGCCATGGCTTCCCGGGGAATGCTGGGAATAACACAAAGACTTCTGGTCGCTGCAGACTAGGCAGTTGGAGCGACTGGGGTGACCGATGACACAGGAGGAGCTGCACTTTGCCTAACACAGAGGCTGCAGGACCTCGGCTCATTGTCCACCACTACCCCGCTCGTAGTCCTGTGACCTGCATGAGTTGTCACCATCACCACCAAGCCTCAGTTTCCTGATTTGTTACACACGGATATAATTATTAGGACCCAGGTGTGGTGGCACACACCTGTCATCCCAGCCCTGGGGAGGGTGAGGCAGGAGGATCACCGGGATTCTGAGGCCGGCCTGGGCTATGTATCGAGACCCTGTCTCAGATGGATAGATGATGGACAGACAGACTGACCAATGGACAGATAGATGTGAAGCCAGGGCCGATGGGCGGAGGCCGTCCCCTCTCTCCACTGCTCACAGGGGCCCACTCACCCCGCAGGAGGTTCAGGGAAGCTGAGAGGGACGCAGGGACCCACAGCCCCAGGGGCCTCTGTGCAGTGGATCCACGCATGCTGGCGGAGGGGCAGGGCCTGGGGGAGTCCCTGAGGCAGCACCACTAACCTGTGCCACCAAACCTGTGCCACTAATCTGTGCCACCAACCCTGCCACAGCACTCGGTCCGTGTTAAGCATGCACAGATCTGATTTCCCAGTTAGAAGCAAAGGCACCAGGTGCGGTCCGCTCCATAGCCAGGTGGCCTCTGGAAAACACAAACAAAACAGAGGCAGAGTCTCACTGCCTTTCCCTCAGACCGGGCTGGTCCTCGGGACTCTGGTCAACAGCATTGCTGCAAGTGCGAGGCGCGCAGGCCTAGATCCCACGCTTGGGAGCCTGAGGCAGGAGGGTTGCTGCAAACCGCCTCAGCTCAACCTGGGCGAGGTGGTGAATTCAGGACCAGCCTGGATTGCACAGTGGGAAGCTGGCTGTGCTCTGCTCCCCTCCCCGCCCAAAATTTGAAAGTGAAAAAGCAGGGACGGCTGGGGGCTGAGCGGGGAGCTGCAGGACAGGACATTGAGGCTTGGCACCTTGAACCTGTGTCTCACTCAGCTCCCCTGGGGTTTCGTTTGCCCAGTCAGGACATCCTGGAACAAGCCCAGGGGCCCCGTGTAGTCGGAAACTCAGGTCCTGTTGCCGGACACACACACGCGCGCACACACACACACACACACACACACACACCCCGCATCGCTGTATCACCTGCAGTGTAACGGAAAGTCAATATGGCGGTCCCTCCAAGCTCTGCAGCTAGAAATCCCAGCTGTCCCCCTCTGAGGTCTCCCCAAACAGTTCCAGGGGCCCACGCATGCTCAGGGTCATAGCAGCATGCCCAGGGTCATAGCAGCACAGCTGCATCCTGGCTGTGGCCTGGGTTTCCATCGGTGGACAAACAGATGAAATGTATTTATGTGCCATGGAGTATTCCTCTGCCATGAAGAAAGGCAAGCTGGAGCCGTCTGTAGGCCAGCGGGTGGGTCTGGAGGCTGGAGTGTTAAGGAAAATCAACCAGACACAAGCGTAGGTGCGCACAGCTTTCCCTAATGAGAGAAATCTAGATTGTAGACAAAGAGCCAAATAAAAGGTCAACAATAAGAGGCAGGGAGGTGGACCCTTCTCACACGGGAAGGGAGCCAGTGTGGTGTACTCAGGAGGCTGAGGCAGGAGGGTCGCCGTGAGCTCCAGCCAGTCTGCGGCCACATAGTGAGTTCAAGGCCAGCCCGGACTGCAGAAGGATAAGACCCCATCTCAAGCAGGCAAGCAAATGGAAACCCAAAGAACAGCAAACGGGCAGGGGTTGAAGAGATGAGGAGGGAGGGGAAGGGAGGAGATGGGCGACTCAGGTGCGCTGACTCCCACAGGCGCTGTAGTCATGGCTGACGAAGGAGCCCATCGCTGTGTGCAGAGACAAACACCCGGCTTGAGCCAGGCCTTCCAAGGGCTGTTGTTAAATCCACCCCCAGGGGACCACTGCCACGGTTTCGCACTGAAGATTTCATAGACAGACAGACAGGTCCACATTGTCCTAAAACGTATAAGCACACAGACAGACAGACAGACAGACATGATCACAGTTCTCAGGGCCGTACAGGACCCAGACCTCTCTCAGCCTGGGGAGAAAGTGGGTCAGAACCCACTCGCCTGGGTGTGGTGACCACACCTGTGGGTCCAGCTCCCACGCAGGAGGTGGCAGTGCAGGTGGGGACAGGGAGGGCTGAAACCAGGCTCAGAAGCAGGTGACTCAGGTCCTAGGTCCTCACTCCCCAACCGAATCTCTCTAGAATCGGAGATGTGATAGCTGGATGCTGGCAGCCCTCTGCCTTTGGAGGCTCTTGCTCTGTGGACATTAGTTTTCACCTTTTAATTAGGGCAGAGGCGTTGGGTTTAATCATCTGTAAGATATTTTCCTGCTTTAATGTTTGTTCTGACTGGTTTGGGACCCAGGCCTCCCCCGAGCCACCCCCCGCCCCAGCTTATTTATTTATTTAGCCTTGGGGCTCTCTAAGCCGCAAAGCTGAGCTGAGAGAAAAGTGGCCCCCAACTGCTTGCCCCAAACTTCAGGGTCCAGAGGTGTCAAAATGCACATGAAACTTGAGTCCAGATCATGCCCGCTGACACTGCCTCAGGGCCCAGGGGAGCCTGGCGGTCACTCGTGGTGTTTCTGCGTGTATCCTGTGAACACTCGGCCTCGGGCCTCAGTTCCAGTTCTTCTGCTCAAGGAGTACAGGTCAAGTTAGCTCTTGCCGTGGCTGAGTCACCACATAAAGCAAAATCCATGGCAAGCGCTTCTCGGGGCGTCCGCTGGGCAGCTCGGCCCTGAGCTGCTTCTGTCACGTGTGACCACTTCCCCACGTGCGCCCTGCCCTCGGCTTCCAGGTTGCTCATTTTCGAGTGCTGTCCCCAGAGGTTCCACAGGAAGAAAGCCTCTGTGACACAGAGGAGGACATGGGGGGAGCTCTCATCCACACAAGCTCTCCATTATTTTTACTTTAATTTTTTAAAAATTTGCTTTCAAATCCACTTTATTTCAAGGAGGAAAAAAAGAAAACAACCCTAAAACTGAATTCCAAAGCTGTCATAGGGCAACCACTTGGGGTACATTTACCGCATTGTGTTTAGGTACCGAAACCCAGCATTTCTGCAGGCATTGCTTCTTGTCATGATTATTATTTTTTTAACCCAAAACGGAACTGTTTCTTCTCCTGGACTGCATCCAGAGAGCTCCATGCTGTATTAAAATCTCAAGTCCAGCAGGGAGAGGGGCGCATCTTAAAAGGCTCTGGCCGCCTCCCTTCCTCTTTATAATTCAAGGTCTGCGGCCGGGTCTTAAGTGTCTACTAGTTGAGGTTCCAGAGTGGCGTGGGGCTCTGCTTATCGAAGCCCTGTGTTGGGTTTTCCGACAAAGCCGTTCTGAGGAGTTTGTGTTGGCCCACAGGAGAGACAGATGGAGAGTGCACATTTGTGGTTTCTTGTTTGTTCTTGTTTTGAGACAGGATCTCACCATATAGTTCATGCTGGCCTTGAACTCTTGGAGATCCTCCTGCCTCAGCTTCCGGAGTGCTGGGATGACAGGCGGCACCTCCTTGCCTGCCCCCCTCCCCCGCTTGTCTTGTCTGCCGTCCCCCATCCTCCTCCCTCTGTCTGCCAGTGTCAGAGGCCACAGAGCTGGAGGGAGCAGAGGCCGAGGGGATGTATTGGCCAGGGCTGTACCCGGAGAGTGTGGAGACCTGGAAGACTCATCTGAGCGGCACCACGCTGTGTGGCGTGCAGACGCCTGGTCACCCTGCAATGACCTTTGTCCCCAGCCTCAGCTGTGGCCGATAGCACAGGTGGAACCCAGCTTTCGAGCAGGCCAACGCACGGGAGTGGCCGCTCTCTTTGATCTCTGCTGAGCTATAAAACCTGGGTCTGAAATCCCTGTTGCGCCTCCCGCGTCCCTCGGGGAGCAGAGGGACAGGACAACAGCTGCCCGGTGCAGAGAGGGTGGGTGGACAGCGCGGTTCCCTGAAGTGTCACCCACTGTCCCCCCAGGGAGCGGGGGTCCCCACGAGCTGAAAACTGGACATAGCAAAGGAGAGGTCGTGAACGCGTTGTGGTCACCTCTGCTGGCTCTGCAGGGGGCTGACAGGGACCCCTGTGCAGACACGAAGGGGGGCAGCAGGGGAGATAATGTTTCAGTGTTTTGTTTTGTTTTGAAACGGTTTCCCTGTGTAGCCCAGGCTGGCCTCCAACTCACAGGGATCCTCCTGCCTCAGCTTCCTGAGTGCTAGGATTACAGGCCTGTGCCACCACGCCCCCCACAACACTGCCCTTCACAGAAGTGGATCCTAACAGGAGAGACAGAAAATAGATGGAGAGATAGAAATGAATTAGATGGAGCCCACCTGGGGCTTGGAGAAAATAAACCAGGTGAAGGCCCAGGGTTTGAGTGTGCCCCACCCAGGAACACTGCATGCCTGCTGCTCTGATGTCCTGGGCTGGGTGATGGGTGAGTGACCTGGGCTGAGACACTGAGGGTAAACTGAGGCATGGTGGGTATGCCCCCACCGAGCACAGGGTCTGGCGGTGCTGGTTGCTGCTGTGTTTCTGTTCATTGCATTGGGTCTTGGGGCGTAGGCTGCGGGGTGACCTTGCCCGTCTCCCGAGCTCCCCAGTGTCCTCCTTGAGGGCATGAGTGGGCGAAGGCATTGCTGCTTCCCACAGCAAGGGTGACGCCCAGCCAGCTGGAGTCCCCTGGGCCCGGCCTCCTTCTCCGTCCCTTGATCCCCAGGAGATGGGGTCTGGACGCCCGGGATGGGCTCATAAAGCCTTTTCCTCCAGAGCCCTTGAGGGTTTTATGGAGGTGACCTGAGTCACCTTCAGGCTTCCCAGGGGCACGACCTTGTGAGGAAGAACTGCCACGTGGGCTGCCCAGGCCTCAGGTCCGGCCTGGCTGGAGAACTCAGGGCTCAGGCCCACTCACCTCCTGTGACTTCTTCTCTGGGGTCCCAGCGATGCGTGTGTGCCGAGAAAGGAAGCCATGAAGGCTGGTGTCACCGGGCCTGCCTTGCCCTCACACACCCAGGGTTTGTAAACCGTATGCAGAGCGAAAAACAGAAAGAAAGTTGGCGGGAAGGGGCCTTGTTTTGTTTGGAACCCAAGGCTTGGGTGTGCTAGCAGGCATCCATCCCAGCTATGGCCTCGAACTTGTTGATCAATCTCACTAATCATCTACGTACCATGTATCCATTGGTGCTGGGGATTGACGAGGGCCCTCTCAGTGAACCACATCCCCAGCCTTATTTTGTTTTTTAATTTTGAGATGGGGTCTACCTGAGTTGTCCAGGTTTGAACTTGAGATCCTCCTGCCTCAGCCTCCCAGCGTGATGAGTTTACAGGTGTAACCAACATGCCCGGGATCAGCCCTTTTCATTTTTATTTTGAGAACAGACAATTTTAAATAGCTGAAGCTGGCCTTGGGCTCGAGATCCTCCTGCCTCAGCCTCCCGAGTGCCCGGATTCAGAAGTGCATCTCCGCATCTAACTAAAAGAACTCTCATCTTTCGGGTCTATTTCTCTCGCGAAGCCTTGCACGCGCCTGCTGCGTCACTTAACCCTGACAGTAACTGTCTGCAGGAAGAAGGACGCACTCTGCTATAAAACCCAGCAAGCTGGCTGGGCACGAAGTTAAGTGCTTTATTTAAGGCCAGCGAGCTCGTAAATTGCACAGCTGGGGTTAAATCCGCAGCACTTTCCGAGAAGCCCAGTGCCTCCCTCTGAGTCCCCAAGCTCTGATGTCTGGGGTGTCACGCACAGTGCTGGGCTGCTGGGCTCTATACCTGGCCACTGCTGAGGTCAGGTGCTGGGCACCTGCTCCTGAACGTGTGCTGAGCTGGCTCGCAGTCATGTACTCAGGGGCTGCTTCTGTTCCTAGAAACCGCATATGCGGTTCCAGCCTGGACTCTGCTTCCAGGCCCTGCCGCTGCATCCCCGCCAGTGGGAGCGCTGCCCGTGGGCTTTCACACGCCTGTGCGGGGCTGGGGCAGAGCTCCAGGCTCTTCTTCCGGTGTGCTTGTAAAGTGGCTTTATGAGCCAGCATGGGCCGTGGCCTCCGCCAAGCCTGTGACTCCATCAGGGCTATGCGGCGTCAGCTGATTTCCCCAGCGCAGGGGTGCAGGCGTGGATGGCCGGCATCCCCACCACCTGGCCGCAGACTGTGTTCAGAGGAGCACATCCGGGCACAGGCCCTCTGCCTTTCTGTTTCTCTTTTAACAAGGAAAGAACTCGCAAACGTTATTACACGCCTCAGGCAGAGAACAGAGACTCCTCTTTCAGGGTTTCTTTTTCTTTTCTTTTTGAGACAGTGTCTCACTGTGCACCGCGGGCTGGAACTCACAGTGTGGCCTGCACTGGCCGTGAACTTGCAGGAATCCTCCTGCCTCAGCCTCCTGAATGCTGAGCATCACCGTGCCTGGCCTTCTGTCGATCCTCAGTGCAGGGCTGGGGATCCAGCCTTGACCAAGCCAGTGTTCTCCGTCCGAGCTCTGCCTTCTGCCCGGCCCCCACCCCACCTGCCTCCGCTTCTCCCCCTCGGCTTTGCAGCCAATGTGAGGAAACGCAAGCTTTGCCAGTGAAGCAGTGTCAAAGACCGGAAATGCCCGCGAAAGCCACGAAGGTGACCGCCCAGCGGCAGCAGGCACACGAGGCCAGCACCCCGAGGTTCCTCTCCCGGTCCTTACAGAGCAGGGATGGCCCAGGGCCGAAGCCTCCCCCAGGACAAACCAGGCCCTGGTAAGCTGAGTCAGCGTGGCCTCCTGGCCACCAGTCTCCTGGGCAAAATAGGTAAAACTCTTGAAGACACTGGTGCAGGGCAAGCTTTACGAACAAAACCCTGATTGCACAGGAACTGTCGAAAAGAATCAACAATGGGATCTCACCCCACTGAAAAGCTTTTGCACAGCAAGAGAAATCACCAACAGAGTGAAGAGACAGCCCACAACGTGGGGGGAAATCTATTTTAGCTGTTTCTAAGATGAAGGATTGCTATCAAGAATATATAAAACTAAAAAAAAAAAAAATCAGCCCTCCCAGATTTAAAGACCTAATTCAAAAATAGACATTATCAAGAAATGGCTGTTATCAAGAAATCAAGCAATAACACACGCTGGACGGCTGTGGGGAGAAAGGAACCCTTCTCCACTGCCGCTGGGAGTGCAGACCTGGTGTAGCCACTGTAGGAATCGGTGTGAAGAGGCCTCAAAAACTAAGATTGGAGGTGCCATTCAACCCAGCCATTCCCCTTCTAGGTGTCTTCCCTGAAGAACTGAAAACACATCACAGTGATATACGTGTGCCCATGTTTATAGCAGCACAATTTGTAATAGCCAGATCTTGGAAACAACCTAAATGGTCATCAACTGAGGAATGGATAAAAAAGTTGTATTTTTATGCAATGGAGTACTACTTAGCCACGAAGAAGGGCAATTAATTATACTACTGATTTCTCTGAGGTCACTGAAGAGAAAGATTTGTGCTAGTGTTGATCAGATAACTACATGCAGATGTCCTGTGCTCTGGGTGAATGATTTGGGGGTGACAGTGGGCAATGTGTAGACCATTGTCACCCCTGATGATGTGTTTTGAAATTTTGTTTTCTTTTTTCTTTCTTTTTTTTCTCTATGAAATAAAATGGATTTGGGAAAAAAACCAAAAAAACAAAAGTTGTCCCCCTGGGGAGGGGCGGAGGGGGCTTTGCCATTTTTAGCCACACATTCTCGGAGCCTAAGGGGTCTCAGTGATTAGACAGAACCTCAGAGAGGGCTGCGATGCTCAGAGGCCTCTGCCATGACAGAGTAAGGGTGAGAACCAGCGTGCTCTGGAAGCTTCTCACCGGGGAGCCGGGCTGGATCCAAACCCTCACCCCTGCGGGGCTGTCTATAAATAGCTACCCAGCGCAGCCTGGCTGTCTGGGTATCATCTGACAGGCACAGGCCAGCGGCCGCTCAGCTCAGCAGAGGGTGGGGAGGAAGAAAAGAAGAGAGAAAGCAGGTGAGGAAGGACAGGAAGGAGGCCGGCATGGCGGTGTGAGCCTGTCGTCCCAGCACTGGGGAGGCCGAGGCAGGAGGAGCTCCATGATCTGAGTTTAAGGCCAGCCTGGGCCTCAAGAATTTCTCTTTAAAAAACCAAACAAAGCGAGGCCCAGGTGGCAGGGCCCATTTTCCCCTGGTGGGTTGAGTCGATTTCCTGACCAGTGTCAGCTTGGAGGAGGAAGTACTGGCAGCCTCAGCTGGGGCAGTGACATCTGGCCTAGGCCTGGGGTTGCTGCTGGGGTTCGAGTCCTCCACGTGACTCATCAGAGCTTCCTGCATGGGCCGGGAGCCCAAGCACCGAGCACAGGTGGGCACTGACTTCCCCAGGCTGGCCTGAACTCCATGGAGACCCTCCTGCCTCAGCCTCCTGGGTGCTGGGATGATGGATGTGCATGACCAAGCCCAGCGCTTTGTCATCTGGAATTGGGGTTCAATTTGATGCCCCTTAGTCTCTTTCAGCCCTAGGAATCTCCAATTCCTTTGAAATCGGGTCCTGGCCCCCTCCACTCCAGGCAGTTTGCCTCAAACCTTTTGAGAGGCTTCGTGTAGTTTATGCTGGATGAGATTAAGAGCAAAAGACAAAGTGAGAAACATGATGATCCCAGGAGGAGCCTGAGTGTCTCCCTGAACCTTCTCCTGCCTCTGTGGCTCTTATGAGCTGGGCCCAGTGGTGCAGGCTGTCATCCCAGACATCCCTCTGCGAGGCTGAGGCAGGAGGATTGCAAATTCAAAAGCCCAGCACAGTGATTTAGTGAGAATCTGTCTCAAAGTTTAAAAAAGAAGGGGGTGGGGATGGAGGGCCGGGGCCTTAGCTCCCTGCAGGCCAAAGGAGGGGGAGGGGGAGGAACAAAGTGGGGAGGGGAAGAATTTTTTGCTGAGTGGGGAGGTTGGCTGGAGCCCAGGGAGGAGGAGAGTGAGGCCCTAATTAGCTGGCGTCCCTGGCTGGCCTGTCTGCCTGTCTGCTTCCCAGGCAGCCCGCAAGATTGCCTCTGGAGTCTTGGAAGGAGCAGGGCACTTGACACCCAAACCTGGATTTTTATATTTATATTTATTTATATTTTGAGACAGAGTCTCACTGTGCAGTTCAGACAGGTCTTGAACTCACTCTGCAGGTCAGGCTGGCCTCTGGTTCTCCGGGATCCTCCTGCCTCAGCCTCCTGAGTGCTGGCATCGCAGGTGTACGCCACCACATCTGGCTCAACATCTATCTTAGGATGGTGGCGCCACTTGAATGTCGCAGGCCAATGTCACCCACACATCCCGCATTCCTGCCCCAGGTCTGCAGTCCCTGTCTTGGGGAGTGCTGCACCCTGCACCCTGCCCCCAGCCTCCTTGCAGCCCCTCCCGACCTCTCCCTGTTTTCTGTTCCCCAGGGAGGCGGAGTTTTGCGCAAGAGTCCCTCGACCGGTTCCTGTGCCCCCCCACCCTCCCCACTCTCCCTCCGAGGTCTGCAGGTCTCGGCAAGCGCTGCCTCTCTGGCTGTGGCCCTGGCTCTCTATCCTGGCCACGCTTTAAAGTCTCCAGGAGCGTCCCATGAAGCCAGACCCCCAAGGTCCACAACCTGGGCTCTCAGCTGGGCTGCACCCTGGCCCCAGCCCCCAACCTGCTGGTCCCTGCACACCACACAGAAATCGTCTAAGAGGTGTGAAAGTCTGTTATGTGTGGATCGGCAAAGACTTTGGACCAGGTGTGTTGGCTCACAACTCCTAACCGTACCCCTCAGGAGGCTGAGGCAGGAAAACACTTAGGAGTTGGAGCCCAGCCTGGGCTTCACATTGAGACCTTGTCTCCACCCCCACCCCATAAACTACTACATGGGATTTGGTTAAAAAAATAAATACCCCTCCTGGGAGGCCCCTCCAGCCAGCCCTCATTGCAGGCATGCCAGCCTTGAGTTCAGTAAACCCCTGGGGAGCACAGCCCCACCCCCACTGGGCCCAGTCACCTTCTCCCTGTGTGTGAGGCCCAGTCCAGCCCTTCCAGGGTCCTGACCTTCCTGACCCCCACTGCAAATTCAGTCTCCTGATGCCATGTACTTCAGGGGCACAGTCAAGTGCACCCCACAAGGAGCTGATTATCCTCATGGAGGTTTTCTCTGGGATTGGCCTGGGAACGTGCAGGGGAGGTTCTGACCGGTGTCAAATGTAGGACTTTGAACTTTATCTGGACAGCCATGTTTTCTCAATTAGTGGCTTTTTTGGGGGTGGGGGGGTCCTGAGGACTGAATCCAAGGCCTCCTGCCTGCTAAGCAAGCGTGGTGCTCTGAGCACATTCCCAATCCTTTTTAATTTTTATTTGAAACAAGGTTGTGCTAAGCTGCCCAGGCTGGCCTCAGACTTGCAATCTTCCTGCCTCAGCCTCCCACATGCTGGGGTGACAGCCATGCATGTCTGGCTTAGTTTTTATTTTCTTTAGTCTGTGTTTGTAGGACATCACTGCTGCATTCACTGTGGAAGGTAGTTCACCTACAGAGCACATGTTAAAAAAAGAATTAAAAAACCGGGCATGGGAGCGCATGCCTGTCATCCCAGTACTCGGGAGGCTGAGACAGGAGGATTGCTGTGAGTTGGAGACCAGCCTGGGCTCAAAGTGAGCTCAAGGCCAGCCTGAACTGCATCATGAGACGCTGTCTCAAAAAGACCAATAAAATAAAGTAAAAATAAAAAGGAATTACTTAGGCTCATCCTGGGTCTTGCTGGGGCCCCATGGACTGGGTCCCAAGGCCACCGCAGCCTGGATTCCTGCCTGGCCCTTGATGAGCCCCGCTCCATGGTGTGTAGCCATGAGGCATGGCAGACACAGCACTCAGAAGGAGCCTGGGGGTCCAGCCAAGTGGTGCTGGCATCCAGGAGGCCAGGGTTTGACCAACTCAGAGGGCAGGAGCTCAGTGTCCCTGTCTTCCTCCTGCTCTGAGGCACAAGCTGGCTCTTGGTGGGACTGCGGTTTTCCAGACGTGAACACTGACGTGTGATCAGCCAAGGGCCCCAGCCAGGCTTGCAGTTCTTTGGCCCCGCAGCCCCGCAGTCCAGTCGGCGTGGCTTGCGTAGCCCTCACCACACTGGGAAGCCAGAGACGTGCATGACATGTTCATTGCGAAGGTCCCCTCTCAGCAGGTCTCCTGATGGCTGTGACAGGATAGCCCAGGAGCCCGGGCCCTGCAGCACACATGTCCCCTGTGTGTCCACATGTGTGGATTGGGCCATTCTAGTTCACTTTTTGCTTACTGCAACCAAAAGCTCCCTGTTCAAGGGTGTGATGCTGCTCTACGTACGAGCTGTTGGAAGACTATGCTGACTCCGTAAACAGGACAGCAGCACCTAAGACCCCTGTGGTCACCTGGTCACAGAAGACAGCCTCTCTGAGCCTCTGGTTCCCCCTGAGCCATAGGGATGGGGCGACAGTCGACTCCCAGGGTTCTATGGACTGAGGTGATGTCATGTGTGTAAACTGTGTGTGTGCACGAGTGTGGGCATGCACAGTGCTAGAGATCAAACCCAGGCCCTCACACTAAACCAAAGCTCTCACTGGGTCAATAAGCTGCCCGGGCTGAGACCCTCCTGCCTCAGCCTCCCAGAGTGCTGGGATCACAGGCCCGCACAACCACACTGGTTTAATGGAAATTCTTCTCAGAGTATTATTTCCCGGGTGAGCTTCCCAGTGCACAGGGCAGGGGCGCTCTGAGGAGTGGAAGGAGGTTGGTGTCTTTCCTGAGAATGCGTGGCAGGAAGAGGCAGGAATGGGGAGGGGGCAGGTGGAGGAGGCCTGGAGGCTCCTAAGGCCTGGCCTGGCCTGGTCAGCTCTGTAGAGAGTGTGTCCTCCAGGCCAGGACACCAGGTTCAGCAGCCGTGAGGATGTCGAGCTCCCCGACCCAAGGAGGCTGGTGAGGCCGGGACACAGGACCCGTGCTGGGCTCCCCTGGGCCTCCCTAAGTCCCAGAGGGGAGCTTCCCACTCACAGAAGCCAGGGAGGTGCCCAGGGTCACATGGACAGACAGTGACTCACATGGCAGGGACCTGGCCCGCCCGATTCATCTCCCAAACTGCAGCTGGGCCACCCTCTCTTCCTGCCTTGGCCCCAGGGGTAAAAAAGACGTGTGTTTGCTCATCACAAAGAATCACCGTGGAGCCTATGATCCCACACTCAAGAGGCTGAGGCAAGAGGATTGCCGCCAGCCTAGGTTCCACAGCGAGACCCTATCTCAAAAAAGAAAAGACAAGAAATAAGATTAAGAACAGACTGGTGGGAAAATGCATCAGTCAGCAAGAGAAAAAACAATACTGACTTCCGTTCCATCTGGCTAAGAGGACTCTTGATGGATGGGGGGAGCACGCTGGCACAGAGCCGCTGAGGGTGTCAGGACTGCGCAGGGCAGGGGCTCCCAGAGTGTCACAGCCTGCGACGTGAAGGGTCCTGTCTCCCTGCTCCATGTCTGTGCATGGACGCTTCTAGGCTTTATTGATCCGTTTGCAAAGCTAACTCTAGATGGCACCTTCATAGAATTTCTCAGGGTTCTTCCAGAGCACAGGGGTTCACAGCAGAAGCGGACGGAGCCCTCTCACCCACCGAGAAACTGACTCAAGCCGAGTCCCAGCCCCAGAGGAAAATACAGGAACACGCGTCTGTGACCTTTCTTCAGACGCAGCCTTCTTTGACCCGACACCAAGACACAGAGGGAAAGGCAAAGCAGACAAGTGGACTTTATCCAAGAGAAAGATCAGTGCTGCCATTGACGTGTGCCTGCAGTCCCTGGTCCCTGGAGGCTGAGGCAGGAGGATCCCAAGTCAGAGGCCAGGCTGTGGAACTAGTGAGACCCTGCATCACAATAAAATTTACACGAGGGCTGAGGATGTAGCTCAGAGGGGGCCTGCTTGCCCGGTAGGTGAGGCCCTGGTTTTAATTCTAGTAGGAAAAAAACAAGAGTGAAACAAATAAAACGCCTACAAGAAACAAAAATAAGCAATTCCCTTCCTCTCACTGTGCCAGGCTCAGAGTATATTCAGAACCAACCTCCAGCAGCTCGGAGACAAAGAGATCAGCGATCGGATTAAGGCACAGGGACCGGATCTGAAGCGGCATCTACCTGAGTCAGGGGGGCAAAGGCGAGTGTGGCTCAGTCGGCAGAGGTTTCGGTCCTAGTCAGCTGGCTCCAAGGCAGGGTGGCATCGCAGAGGAAAAACAGCTCACAGCCGGCAGGAGGCGGCAAAGCGGCAAGGGGTGTCGACAGCACTCTGTCCCTTCTGTGTCATCCAGGCTGCTGGGGCGGCAGCACTCACACTTCATCCCGGCATTGCACCAGGCATCCATCTCAGTGTCACACACTCTAGGATTGCTGAGTAGCCAGCAGTGTCTCAGTGTCACACACTCTAGGCCCAGCCCCCCTGAAGAGCCCTGCCTGTGTCTGCATGAGGCTTTGGGGGACTTCAGGACACAGCTGGAACTGCAGCTGTACGAATGTCTAACACCCTGTAAATGAGCACGCCTGTCACCCTACGCCTGTCAGGAGGCTGAGGCAGGAGGGTCACTATGAGGCCAAGGCCAGCCTATCTTCTAATGGGGTTGCTGCCCATGGCTTAGCCCAGTGGTCCCCTCCCCAAGGAGCAGACGCTATCTGTGCTTTGCAGGGCACAGAGGCAATGGGGAGTCTCATAGCCATTTACCATCTCCATGGTAACCAGGGAGGCTACTGAGAATGTCTCTATGAGTGATCCAACCTGCAGTGACAGCCACTGCCGGGCACCACCCAGCGAAAGGCAGCTCCCAAAACACACGCTGGGTCCTCGACCTCCTCAGTGACTGGGTCTGGCACCATGTGACTTCCAGCTCCTAACCAAGGTCAGAACGACCAGGAAGGGGAAGCGTTTTGAATGGATTCTGGACATGGAGGCAGCCAGGACTGAGCAGCTAAGGACCCCAGGAGAGAGCTCTCCAGAGCCGCTGCAGGACGTGGCCGGATGGAGGGAGGGGTGTGCAGTGAGGGGAGGCTGTGCGGGACCGGGGCTGTGCCTTTTACCCTGATGAAGTTTTAAACTGTGGACATCACCGTGTTTCCGTCGTGTGTCCCTCAGGACAAATGCAGGGCTGGGGGCTGGGAGTCTGGTGCTCACAGCACTCTGGCAGGTGTGTGGTGCAAGTCCAGTAGCCGGAGTACGGGGAGCATGGCTGGCCTGGGGCACCCCCAGAGAGCTCCCCATCCTGCACGGGACCCGAGTCTGGCTGGGGACAGGGAAGCAGGGCCCAGCAGACAGCTCACGGCTTCTGTTTCAGATCTCTGGCTCTGGAAGACGCCAGGCTGCTGGGCTGTAGAGAGCCTACGGGGAAACTGAGGCCACCTGCCCATCCTGTGCCAGCTTATCGGAGCTCAGACGTCCCCAGCTCCATCCAAGGTGGCCTCCCTGGGAGCCGGAGCTGGAGCGCCCGGTGGGGGTCTCCTCTGGGCGAAACTGCCAGTTCTTAGGTCACCACAGCACTGATTGCTGTGCGCACGTGTGCACGTAGGAATGTCCAGCATGTACGATGTGCACACGTGTGTGTGTGTGTGTGTGTGTGTGTGTGTGTGTGTGAGTCTTCCATGCTGGGAGGAAACCAAGGCCTTCACACTGAGCTACAATCCCACCTTTTTTTTTTTTTTTTTTTGAGACAGGGTTCTGCTAGGCTGATAAATTACTCAGGCTGGGCTTGAGGAGTGCTGAGATTTCAAGCGTGCACCGCCATGTCCAGCTCACACGCTAGTGGGGAATCCGTGCAGCGGGCAACAGGCCTGCTCACCTGATGGGCAGGATCAGGGGCTCCCGAGGTGCTGTGTGCTCCGGAAGCCAGAAGGGCAGCCCCTTAGCTGGGACGAACGCGGACCCGTAGGGCGAATCTGCACCCGAGCCTGATTCATCAGTCCTGTATCCAGCTGTCCCTTAAAGCCTCGCCTGCCCCTAAGGATGCTGTCAGGGGCGGGGCCTGTGGGTGGGGCGTGGCCTGGACGGGTCCTCCCCTCCCTGGCTCGGCCCTTCTAGTTGCTTCCTGTGCACCCTGGGGTGAGCCACTCTCCCCCGACAGGCCCTTCCACCGTGGCCTCCTGCCCCAGAGCCAGTGGACCTGAAAATGGGCTGAAAATGTGACCCCAAATAGAATCCTCCCTTAGTCTGCAGACGTATTTTCATTGTTTGTTTGGAGACAGGATCCAGCTCTGTAGTTCAGGCTGGCCTTGAACTCGAGGTGATCCTCCTGCCTCAGCCTCCCAAGTGCAGGCTTAGTTCTTCACCCCCACAGCTGTGCTGGGCTGGGATTAGGGTCCTCCGTGGCGGACTTGGGTGCACTGTGGAGATATTTGCTGTGAGTATAAAATGTCTGCAAGATAAAATTGGGTTTCCAATGAGTGGATGAGGGAGAATCGGCTCTTTTATACAGTGGCCTTCTCCTCTGCCATCAGGCAGGAGAAGCTGGGGCGCTTTTAGCCGAATGGATGCACCTCAAGACCAGACCGTTCCCTCAAGTGAAATAAGTCGACACACACGTTTAACAAGAATAAAATTGGGTGTCGGCCGTCTCAGGGCACTGGCCATGCATCCGACTCAGGCGGCACACATCAGAGCCAGGGAGAGGCGAGGCCACCTCCCCTGCAGGCGGCAGCCCCAAGCCAGGTGTGGCCCTGCTGGGCCGGGCCGGGCAGCGCTGGGCTGTCAGGGCCAGTATTCTGCTGACTAAAGAACCCAGGGCTTCTGACCGCGCACGCGCTGGTTTCTGTCGAGCTGGAAATTCCTGCTCCTGCCCAGCTCCTCCGCGGACCCTAGTGCCATGCTCCTGCCCGCACCTCTGCCCAGCGAGGCTCCTTCCCGGGGCTCAGGAGCTGCTCCGGCCACCAGCCAGGGTCTCTGTAGCTCGGACCCAGGGTGCAGACCTAGGCGACACGGCCCCACCCGGGCTTGGAATCATGCGGAGCCGGGTGAATTGGGCCAAGGAGAGCGTGTTGTGCCACGTTCGCCTGATTGAGGGCAGTGAGAAGCCCCAGGAGAGGCCAGCGGGCGAGTACAGCCGTCACGGTGTCCAGCGCAGGGGGAGCGGCCTCTGGGTAGGGACAGGCTGAGAGGGTGTCACAGCCCGGGCAGGAGTCCCAGGCTGCCGCTGATCCCTGCTCCCTGTGGACCCGGGGTTTGAACTTCCAGGCGCCTGGATGGAGGAGGGCTGCCTGCTAAGCTGCTTCCCTCACAGCCTGGCACTTTGACTTCATCTTTTTCAAAAAGTTTTTGAAGTCTCACTATGTAGCCCAGGCGGGCCTCACACTCCCAGGTTCCTCCTGACTCAGCCTCCCCAGTGCTGGGATGACAGGCATGCGCTGCCACACCTGGCTTTTCTTTTCACCTGTAATGTTACTAACTGTGATGGACTGCAGAAAGCGTCCCCCGAAGTGTCCACCTTCATGCTCGAGCCTCCGAATGTGGCATGCATGGCCCAAATGAATGGAGACACCTTGAGGACTTTGCATGTGGGAGATGCATGCGCTGGACTGGCCAGGCCCTTTAGGAGCAGAGGCCATTGAGTTTGGGAAGAAAGACAGAGAGAGGACGGAAAGCAGAGACCTGAGAGAGGGCCTTTGCAAAAAGAGGAAGGGCGGCCCCGTGCGTGGAGCTGCACACCTGTGATTCCAGCGCTCAGGAAGCTGAGACAGGAGCAGCACAGTGAGCCCAAGGCCAGCGAGACCCTATCCCAACACCTACCCCCCCCCCAAAAAAAAGGGAAAAACAAAGAAAAGAAAAAGCGGCAAGGAAGCCTAGGAGGACGGCCAGAGCATGTGCAAAGCGAGCCCAAGGTTTGACCTGCCTGGGCGAGGGCGCAGCGGCTCAGCTGTGCGCGCTCCTCGGGCTCGGCGCGCCCTCTCCCGGCCGCCGAGGGCGCTGCACCCGGCCGAGGAGGAGCCTGTGGGGGAGGGGCGGCGGCTGCAAGCAGCCCCGGGTCCCAGCAGATGCCGCGGGATGGAGGAGCAGCCATGCAAGCTCGGCAAGGCCGAACCTCGGTCCAGGCGAGGCTCACACCAGGCCGGGCCCCGTTCCCTTAGGCCCAGTTCCCGGGCAGCGCCCCACTGTGGCCGGGAGGCCGGGGACCTTTGCTCCGTGGGGTCCGCGGGGGTCTCCGGAACGTGGGGCTCAAAGGGAGCCAGAGCTGCAGTTTTTCCCGCTCTGGAGACTCGATTCCTGCTAGGGACCTGTGCTGAGCAGGGAGGTCCAGCTGAGAGCGAGAGAGCGGGGCAGAGGGGCCCTAGGGGGGAGACAGCAGAGACGGGAGAGACGGCAGAGACGGAGAGACAGCACAGATGGCAGAGATGTCAGAGACAGAAGAGACAGAGAGACAGTAGAGACAGGAGGGTGGATGACAGCCCCGCGTCACTAGGTCCCCTCCGCTGCCCGACGGTGGACTGGGGTGACTGCAGTGCTGTGGGTTGGGGACCAGGCCAGGTTCTGTCCCCAAGGCCCAGTGCCAGACTCCGAGCCTGCTGCTAGACACCTGCGTCCCACAGACAGGGACCGAGCCTGGAGGGACTCAGATGGGCCTGGCCCTCGGCCACCACCCAGGAGCCCAGGCAGCCAGAGTCAGTTCTGGAAGCCTCAGCCTTGCAGTGACCTCATGCCGTCCTGGGGGAGCAGGGCTGCTGCACCCGGGCTGCAGGGTCCAGGGCTGCCCGGGTCCTCAGCACTGGGGACCATGTCCTTCCTACACCAGTGACCGCCTCCCTGGTCAGTGTCAGTACAATCTCTGGCGGGCAGCTCCAGGCTGGGCGCCTTTGACTGGGGGAGGAGTGAGGGATGGTTGCTTGGCAACGTCATTCACTGCCCTCCCCTCCCTCTTCCACCCTCTCCCCTCCTTGTCTTCTGTCCTTCCTCTCTTCCCCTCCCCTCCCCCCCTCTTCTCTGGGCCTGGCACCATGGCTGCCTTGGTGGGAGTGGCTGGAACTCCTATTGCGCTGCTGCACTGGTGGCCCTCACTCATGCACCCAGCTCAGCTTGCACAGCTCTATGTGGAGCCTTTGAGGCTGGACAGACAGACAGACAGGCAGTGGGCTGAGCGTGGGTCAGGATGAGCGCCCGGGAATGGTGGGATCTTGGCCTCAGTGCTTCTAGCCTGGCATCGGCACTCAGGGCCCAGCTGTACCTGTGGACCTGAGGACTTGCTCTGGCGAGTGGGCAGTGTCTCAGGGCCACCAGCCCTGCAGAGGCCTCCCCAGAGCAGTGGTGGCTCCGAGGGCCTGCTCAGCCCTGCTGGCTGCTGGCCCTGGAGCCCTGGGTGTAGGTGGGAGTCAGGAAGGCTTTTCCCGGACACCATTCCTGTTGCCTGACTCTCTCCACTCTGGTCTCTGCCCAGGTGACCTCAGACCCTGCCCGGATTTTTGCTCTGTTGTGGTTGGGTTTTTTTTGGGGGGGGGAGGGCAGGGTTTTGCTGAGAAGCCTGGGCTGACATTGAACTCACAGCGACCATACTGCCTCAGCCTCCTGAGTGCTGGCACAACAGGTTTCCTTTTACCTCTGCTCTGATGGACCCCAGCCTGGCTCACACTTGTCCTCTGAGGCAGTTTCCCTCCTTGACAGTCCCTTGACTGTCCACTGTAGCCAGAGACGGGTCCTGGTACTGGCATGGAGGCCCAAGTGGGACCCCATGTTGCCTGAGTCTGGTACACACCATGGGTCAGGGTGTGGACCAAGACTGTATTTTCAGTGTGGAAGTGAGTGGATTTTCACAGGTGCAGGGAACCTCCGAGGTCCCAAGGGTGATGCTGGGGCGGGTGTCAGAGACTGGGGTCGTCATAGGGGGCCATGCACTCATCCTGGGCCCAGCGGCTCTTCCAGCTGCAGCACCTGAAGGGGCTGAGCTGGGTCCTGACCGGAGGTCCACTCAGTGACTGTCCTGTGGCATCCTGCTCCTCCACCCTCTCTCTGTGGTCTGGGGCCCTGTGGTCGGGTGCCAAGTGGGCTCTCTCGGTGCCATAGAGGGGCAGATGGTTGGGACTGCCTGCCTCCAAGTCACTGGCCCGAGGCCACAGTGCTCCAGGACAAGACCCACACTTAGTGAAGAAAATTCCGGCCAGAACACAAAGCCCTCTGCACTGCCCAGTCCAGCTGCAGGAAGGCCCTGGAGTGCTGGTGCCTCTGGACTCCTCGAGGCTGCCTTCGCGCCTGCCCTGGCTCCAGTCTTCCCTACACCTCTCCCCTCCCTCCTCTTCCTTTCCTGGGACGTTGACTCTGGGACACTCTGAGATACACGCTCTGTACCCTAATCCATCTCCGAGCCAGCTGAGGGTGATGGACCTGCGGCGTAGTGGGCAGGAAGAAAGCATGAGGCCGAGCAGGACACAGGAGGACACCTCCAGGCCGGGCAGGTGTGCCTCCCTCCATCCGGCGTGGACGTGGGCGTGGGCATGGTCGGTGCGTGGAGTGGGGCAGAGGAGCCACCTGCAGTGTCTCAAAGCACGGTCCCCTTGGAGTTAGGCGGTTCAACTTCCCAGGGCCTGGGTTGAGCAGGGAACCAGCAGGGCTGCTCCAGGCTACGGGAGGAAAGGGGGACCCGGAAGCCCCCACTGGGAGCCTGGGTGGCACCTCCTTGGCTGCTGGAGCCCTGAAGTGTGTGAGGCTTCTCCCCCGCCTGCTGCTCTGGTCTGTGTGTGCATCCAGGCTCCATCTGTAGGTTTGGTTTGATGGCCTTTTGCGCACAGTTTTTGGGGTGCTGGGGAATTGGACCACTGAGAGCCGCTCCCAGCCTTTTTTCTGAGACAGGTCTCTCGGTGTAAGCAGTCAGGCTGGCCTTGAACTCAATGCACAGCCCAGGCCGGCCTCTCACTTATGGTGAACCCTCTGCCTCAGCCTCCCAGGGGCTCAGATGACAGATGTATGCCGCTTCACCAGCTTCCCTGTGACATTTAGATAGGAAAATCTCCCCTTCTATCATCCAGTCCCAGTGCCCACCCAGCCTTCCGCCTCTGGGACTCTTGGGCACCTCCCTGCCAGGGCACCCTCCCCACGGCCTGTGTGGTCTCTGAGGCTTGTCCTGTCCCCTCTCCCGCCTGCCCAGCACTCTGGGTTTGGAGGGCAGCCCTTGCAGGCCACTGAGGGCACCCAGCTTCGCATCATGGATTTGAGGATCTTTTTAGGGTCCTGTGTGAGCACCGAGGTGCCCATGTGTACTGTTTAACTTTGGTGTTTGTATCCCATTGGAGCAGGTGTGGCCTGGTGATACTTGTGTGCGTGTGTGTGTGTGTGTGTGTGTGTGTGCGCACGCGCCTGTGTGTTTGGGTGGGTGCCGGTACTTATGGGCCCCAGGGACACATACAGACCGGGTGGTCCTGGGTCCTCCCCGGGAATCTTGGGAGACAGTGTGGCTGGCAGAGTCCTCACACAGTCTCGTGTGTGCTGTTTTGTTTTGCTGCAATGGGAGACAGACATCATGAGCTCTTTTATTATTTTACTTTACTGTGTTGTTTCACTTTTTGACACATGATCCCAGGCCAGTCTTGAATTTAAGTCGGTCTTCTTGCCTCCGCCTCCCGAGTGCTGGGATGTCAGGTGAGCCAGAGTTATTTTGAATTGAGCTGCCTAGGAGGAGAGAGGAAGGGCTTCCACGCCAGATGATGTGAGCACTTCCGAAAGCACTGTGCTTCGTCCTGGGCAGCACCCTTGGGCCCCAAAGACAGAAGTGAGTCGTTTAGGAAAAAACGCTGGAGGGACCAGTGGGCTGGGGTAGGAGAAGCTGGGGGGCTGGGATGGGGCGGGGACAGCGAGGCCCCACTTGCGGGAGGCCTGGCCGGCCAGGGTTTGGCCCTGTGCCCAGCTGTCCCGGCGGGTAGACCCTGTCCCTCGTAGGCACCGCGCAGCTCTAGGAGCGCTGATAGCTATGCCTGACCCCTGCAGCTGCGGGTCCCAGTGTCTTTTTGTGGGCTCAGTTGGGGTCACCTCGAGGGGCCGCTGCCCAGTTTTGCCTCCAGATTCTCGGTGCATCTCGGTTCTCCCACCCCCGGGGCCCTGGTTTTAATAGATGAGCTCCAGTCCTGGGCTTGTCCATGGCCAAGGGACCCTGCCCTGCCTGTTGGGGTGGCCTGGAGGTCTCGGCCTCGGCGCTGCAGTGTGCACCGGCCAGCCGACACCAGGCGGTGGCGCCAAAGAGGCGGCCTCCTGCTCCTCAACTCGAAGCTCCTGGTCTGGGGTTTGGCCCTCTCTAGTCACCCAGGTCCATCCCTTGGGAAGGGCTGCAGGGGGACCCGCATTCCCTTTGGAAAGGCACAAGGGTTGCACAAACGGGCCCTGCTCGCGGCTCTATCGACTGCAACGAATATCACACCAACTCCGGCCATGCACGCGGGCCCAGGCAGAATCTAAGCGCGCTCCCTCCCTTCCTCGTCCTCAGGACTCCCTGCCGTGATGCACAGGGCTGGGGGCCACGCGCGCCTCCATATGTGATCGCTCTGCAGCGAGGCCCGTGGCGCACGCTTGTCATCCCAGCATTCAGAGGCTGAGGCAGGAAGATCCCTGCAAGTTCAAGGCCAGCCTGGCTGCAAAGGGAGCTCAAGGCCAGTGTAGACTACATAGTGAGACCCTGCCTCAAAAACAAAGACATACCGGATCCCAACAGTCCTGGCTGTGGGTAGCGGCAGCCGTTTACACCACTGTCGTGTTGTATGGTCTGTCTACGTGTAATACACATATCCAGGTTTCCTAGGGGAGTGTGATACGGAAAAGCTGGGGACACAGACCTCATCCTACTTTGAAACAACCGTGGGGCAGGTCCCGTTGCCTTCTCCGACTTACCTAGGAGAAGGGGGGACTCACCAAGGGATTGCTTAACTGCACCAGAGTCACAGACAGCC
The DNA here is from genome assembly GCF_034190915.1 of Cavia porcellus. NCBI lineage: Eukaryota > Metazoa > Chordata > Mammalia > Rodentia > Caviidae > Cavia > Cavia porcellus. The sequence continues at coordinate 161,688,295 of NW_026947484.1, read as the reverse complement.
TGGCCCTGGGGTTCCTGTGCCTGTGACCTTCAGAGCGCAAGTCCTACCTGTGGGATTCTGAGGAATTTAGAGGAAAAAAACAGCCAGAGATGGTCACAGCCAGGGGAACCCTAAGGAAACAGGATGACTGTGTGAAGCGTGTTATCTGGCTTGGGGCCAGGACAGGAGAAGACATCAGAGGAAAGCAGAGAAATCTGAATAATATATGATGTGTGATTGGAACATGCAGCGAATGTTTATATTTAAAACCTTTATGACAGTGAAAGACACTGCCCTAAATTCTCCTCAGAACCCACCCCACCACTTCCAGTGCATATGTCCCTCCCAGCTGCGTCCTGTAGCAGCTCTGGAGAGCTTGCTCCTGAGGGTCTTTGGTTGCACTAGTCTGGCTGCCTCAATGCCCCAAGTCAGTTTAAAATGCTTCCCTTTCCTGGTCATCCTGATCTTGGGGAGGAGCTGGAAATCACCGGAGCCAGAGCTGGTGGCTGAGGTGGATGAGGACCCAGCATCGTGTTTTAGGAGCCGCCTCTCTGCTGGACAGCACTGGGCCGCAGCCGTCACCGTGTGTTTCATTATCATGTCTGTGAAGACCCTCAGGAGAGGGGACCCCAGAGCGGCTCAGAAGGTGACCAGGACACTGGGACTGGTGTGCTTGCAGCTGAGGGAGGAGTCTGAGGGGCATTCGTGGCAATGGGTCCTTGACTGCAGTGAATTTTTTATTTAAACACTCACCGTGCATTGGAGTCACCCTTGTCCAGATTTTAATAGTAATACATCGCTTCCAGTTTATTAATTATGACACGTTACCAACCTGATGTAAGATGTTGATAAGGGAAACCTGATGTGGTTTGCAGGAACTCTCTCCTGTGCTATTTTGTTATAATTCTAAACTGTGGCTGGGGATTTAGCTCAGTAGCAGAGGCACCTGCTTTGCAAGGACGAGGTCCTGAGTTCAATCACTGGTACCAAAACCAAACAAATAATTCTGAAGTGTCCCAAGGCAAGAAGTTTATTGAAACAAACCAACCCGGAAAAGCTGGGGTCATACCACCTCACTGGTCAGCCCCCCCCCCCCCCGCATCTGAAGCATTCAGGGAAGAAGTGAGGGAGTGGATGTTCCAGCCTCTTCCTGGTCACACCGGATCAGCCTCCTCAGGAGGGATTAGGTGGGAGTTTACTGCTGCCAGGCAACTAGCCTGGCGCAGATGGCCAGGGGCCAGGCACTGGGCAGCTGGGGAAACCTTCACTGGAGCATCCCGAGGCCCTGCAGGGCAAGGTTTATGGGACAGGTCCTGGCACCCGGGATCCGGGTTCATACTCCTGGGGTCCAGTAGCCATGTGGCCCTGGGGACCAGGACAGTGCCAGCAGCCCCGCAGCTGTGCGTGGGAGATGGCACGTGTGGTCCAGGAGGAGCTAGGTGGTGGGCGGAGCTCTCTGTGGGCAGAGCTGGGCAGCCCAGCTCCCCCAGGGGCCTGGCTGACCACCACCCAAACCCACTCGCTGACCTCTGCCCCCCCCGCCCCGCACCTGTGCCCCTGACCTCTGCACCCTCTCTGCACCCACACTTGTAAGCACTGCCCTACCACCAGGCAGAGGGTGCTGCAGGCCTGGGTAGCCAGGTGGCACCAATGCCCCAGCCCTGCAGCCTGTCTCACCACAGAGCCGCTCCAAGGACAGACCGCGAGGACAGTACACAAATGCTCCCCTTGCCCAGCCCAGCATTCCTGGGCTCTGTCTGGAGCCAGACTATGCTCACCCTGCTGTCCACCCCCAGCCCCTGAGGTAGGAACTTGCAGGGCATGCCTGTTGCCAGCCACTTCCTGGGATGTGGTGGGCAGGGTCACCACGACACTGCCCAGTCAAACCTGGAGGAGGCACTGGAGGGTGGGGCCTGGAAAACCCCAGTCCTGCAGGCAGGCGACTTCTACGTCCCTGCAACTCCCCCAGGCCTGTCCCTGCCCAAAGGATGCGATGGGCGGGGAGGAAGAGGATGAGACTGCCACAGAGCGATCAGGGCCAGCCTGGCTCAGGCGGCCACCACGCCCAGTACTGTGCTCCTGGGAGCACTGGCCAGTCCGTCCCACGCCACCCCTCCAATGCAACAGCCACCACTAAACACCCAAGGGATGTGGGGAACTGAGGCAGGACTGGCTGGAGCCCCAGAGCCCAGGCTTCCAGGGTGCCTGAGAGATGGGACTTGCAGTGCCAGCCTGCTACTCCTGCTGTGTCAGGTGGGGACAGTTTCTCAGCCCCTTAGAGTCTCGTGTTCCTTGTTGTCACTGACCAAAGCCCACGAGTTTCCTGTGAGGAGGAAGTGAGAAAGCAGACACCGGGAGCTGCCAGCAGCAGCAGCTCCAGGAGGGCGAGGCCCATGTCGTCCACTTGATGGGCCTGGCCACTGTCCAGGCATCAGCACGGCTGCTTCGGGGCTGGGCGGGCTCTGGAGGTGTGGCTCAGGTGCCGTATCCTCCTGGCCTGGTCCCTTCCTTTCTGCTGTTCCTTGAGCACTGTGAGGTGAGCGTGTTGCCCTGCCAGGCCCCTTTGCCTTGCTGTTCCTGCCCGGAGCCGGAGCAGCAACCGTCCCCTGAGGCCCTGAGCCTGAGGACCAGCTCCTCCCTCACCTGTAGGTGGCAGTGTGTCGTCCAGTGACAGAAAGCTGACCGAGGCCAGGTGCCACTATTACAGGGCAGGTGGCCACAGAGGCCACTGAAGGCATGGGGTGTGCTGCAGGTGAGGGACAGGACAGATAGGAAGGCTGGGTGCAGCGCCAGGGCAGGGGTGTGGAAAGGGGAGCACTTGCCTCAGAGACAGCAGGGGCAAGACCTTGTCCTGTTCAGCGCTTAGCGTCAGTGAGAAGCGAAACAGCCCCGGGCCGAAGGTAGAGAGCTGATGGAGGAGGACTATCCTATAATCCCAGCGCCCAGGAGGCTGAGCAGGAGGATCGCTGAGAGGCTGAGGCCAGCCTGGGTTCCATAGTGAATTCAAGGCCAGCCGGAGCTGCATAGTGAGTCCTATGATACAAAACAAACATGATACCGTGTGTCCACATCCAACTCCCCTCCACGACGTGCTCACTGAACTCCGCAAACGGGTACCATAAAAATAAGAGTTAAAGATTCAGGCACTGCAAGGCGTACCCACCCCAGCCCTCCCAACCTCACCACAGGCAGAGCGGCCTGTCCTGGGCCTGTCCAGCAGGGCGCCCAGGCACACAGCTCTTGGGTACACAGGGCAGTCCCCAGCCCCTGCTGCGGGCTGAGCCGGGATTCATATCCGGCCTGTTTGCTCCTGCAAGGCCCGGGTTATCACCATTGTGCAGCCCCGGAGAGCCAAGGGGTCATCTCTGGTGATCTCCATGTGGCTCCAGTAGAGCAGCCCCGCCCCGTCCGGCGTCACCCACCCTGCCCGCCCGTCCACCCCACAGCCCGCATTCCTGCGTGGAAGGACGGTGACCATGATGCCGATGTTTGGAATATTTCAAATGCCACCCCGGGAACATGCTGTAAACACACAGGCGGCCAAGGGGGAGGACGGGAGGGGACAGGACGAGCCTCGGCCACCCGCACCTGTCCTCCTGGCCCTCCGCCCAGTGCAGCCTCTGCCTCCGCCCCACACTTGGGTTCCGGGGACACCAGAGCCGCATACTTGGTGGGCTTGGCCTGAGCCAGGCAGCAGCTGCAATGGTTTGAAGGGTCGGGAGCTGGAGCAGGCACCCCAGGACCCCAATTTCTGGTCTGAGGCAGACGCACCCTTTCCCACAGCAGCAGCAGCAGCGGCTCCAGGGCCCAGGATGGAGAGGGGATGCCTGCCAGTGACAGCGACAGTTGGGCGCTGGGGTACAACCACAAGTGTCGCTTACTCCCTGCTAACAGGTGTGGCCTCTGCCAGGGTCCACGCCCCCAAGCTGGCGGCCGTAGCTCTGGGCGCCTGGCAGTCACCACAGGGCAGGGGCAGTGCCATGGGCCAGATTCGGGCCAGACTCTGGGGGATCAGCTCCTCCAACAGTGCTGGCCCCAATGTGAGTGACACAGGCCCGGGTGGTCGAGTGGTACCCACACAGAGGCTGGTGCGGGGCACCCCAGGCTTGGGGTGAGTGGGCGGGGGGGCGGGTGGCAGTTCTCCATCGGCTGCTCAGGGGCAGGATGCACCCCTGGTGACCCCTGGCCCGGGCCCAAGCCTGCTCCACCCGGGACGGCCCTGGATCTGTTGGCCCCAGAGCAACACACGATGCCAGGCACCAGCTGTGATCCGGTGCCCAAGGAAGCAGGGACAGAGCTGTGCTCCCCACCTGGCTGCACGGGTACCTGTTCCCTGGGTAATAGTATGAGCCGGGGGTCAGGCCCCGAGTGAGGGCCAGGGTCCCTGTGTTCCAAGGCTGCCTCACCTGCAGCAGAGCCCCGGCTTTGGCGATGGTGACTTCGCCCTCCCAGCACCTTTCCCCAGAGGGACCGGGTTGTTCTCGTCTCTCCATGTGATGCGCTCCCATTGGGGATGCCAGGTGCCCAAGGGCAGGTGAAGCACTGGTGTGGTGCTCGTGGCCCTTCTGTGCCCGGCCTGGTGGGGGGGTGTCATGCCAGGACACCGAGTGTGGACCCCACAGCAGTCCCAGGCCATGTGGCTGGCAGAGCCCAGCTGACTGAACCCTTGGCCTCTCCTTCTCCTGTCTGCCACCGTCATGGTGTCGCGGGGCGGGATACGATCCAGATGGCCAGGGTCCCCGCTCCTGGTTTCTGCGGGAGCCACATCGCCAGCCCAGGCCCAGACACCTGGCGCCGGCGCCCAGAGGCCCAGTCCTGTCTCCACCCTGTGAGTCACAGAGTAGAGTCCCCACCCGCCAGGCACCTGCCTCCTGCCAGCTGCTGCCCCTGCCCAGGCCTTGGCTTCCTGTCCCTGGAGGAAGAAGCGGGGCCAGGTGACTCTGATCCACCTGCTGGTGAAGGTCGCTCTGGCGAGGCTCTGGCCATGCCAGCTGCCATCTGTTGCAGTGCAGCCTGCGCCATGCTCACCGCACTCCAGGGCAGCTCAGGGTGACACACACGGGAGCCCAGAGCTCACGCCACACAGCCAGTGAGCAGCTGGGTTCCAGACATGCACACTGGCTCTGGAACCTGTGCTGTAACTAGCACACCTGTCATCCTAGCACTCGGGAGGCTGAGGCAGGAGGGTCACTGTGAGTTTCAGGCCTGAGCTACACAGTGAGACTATCACAAAACAAAACAATGTCATGACCCCATCCTAACTCTCTGCCAGGCACAAGTGATACTGGGAAGGGGCCTGCCATGGTTTCTGGTCCCCCAGTGTGGCCTGATGGACTCTCTGAGGTTTGCCTTCTTTTTATGATGCAGACATTGGGGTTAAATCCCTGATCCCGGGAAACTTGCACGGCTGCCCCGCCTCAGCCTCCTGAGCACTGGGAATACAGATGAGCCTCACCGCTTCCGGAAAGCTGACTTTTGACCCCAATTTGGTGCTTCCTAGCTGCTGAACATTTCCCCATAGCAAGTGCCAATTTTGGATCAGGTCTCTGTTTCCCTGGGGTAGGTGCTCAGGCTCGGGGCTGCGGGGTGAAGGGCACAGTTTTAGGGTTTACGATAAGTAATTGTGCAACTCACTTTTAATCTCTTCCTCATTTGAAAACAGGAGTGAGAATTCCAACCTGGAGGAGTGGCAGGGATTACACAAGATAAGATGGGAGAGCTTTTTATTTATTTATTTGGTTTTTTTGAAATAGGGTGTGGCAAGGTAGCCTAGGCTGGCCTCAACCTCAGGAGGATCCTCCTGCCTCAGCCTCCCCAGGGCTGGGCTTATAGGTGTGCTCAGGCCCTTTGATTAGTCTGTCAACCATCCACCATTATTGAAGGCTGAGCCAGAGCTGGGTTCCAGTCCTGACCCCATCTCCTTCCTGTCTGGGGACTGTGAGGAGCTGCGTGACATGGGCCAGAGCCGTTTCTCATAGAGACACAGAGATGACGCTGCTGTCTGGGCGAGGGACAGCCGGGCTCCTGGGGCCTGCAGGACGCATGGGACAGTGGGCAGGGGCAGGGTACAGGAGCCTGGGTGTGAGTGCAGCCAGGCCTCGCCCCAGGAGCTGCTAGCGGGAGCCGTGGGGCTGTGAGCGCCTCGCCCGCCCGTGTCTGGAGAGAGGAGCCCTGGTGGTCTTGTCCGGCCCTGCTGGTGGCCAGTGGGTGAGACATGGCCTGCTTTCTGGTGGCTTCTCCTGACCTCCAGAGTGAGGGGGTTTCCCCGGGGTCTCCGAGATGCCGAGGATGTGGAGAGGGAACTGCTTTGCTCTGTGCCACTCAGCATGGTTTACTAGGAAACTACAGTGTCATACAGGGCACTCCTGTGACAACGGGACTGTGACCTCCTGATGGCCTTCAGGGGCGTGCATGTGACAGAGAGACAGAGAGAGAGAGAGACAGACAGAGAAACAGACACAGACACAGAGACAGACACAGAGTCAGAGGCGGCGGCTGAGCAGGGAAGCCGAGGCCCGGCTCCCTGAGTCCCCCTAACGGGTCAGACTTCTCCTCCCTGTGAGTGGGAGGTGAGGAGACTCTGCTGAGGCATGGACATGCAGGAGTGGAAATGCCCGCAGCCAGCTCGGGTACTCTCAGGCTGGCTCTGCTTCCCTGAGAGTTGATCACTGAGACCACCACCCCAGGCCAGAGGTGATTTCTTCAGCACCCATGGACGTGACCTGGCTTGGCCATGCTGGCCAGTGTGGGGTCCAGTGGGTACAGCACCCAGACAGACATGGGAGCCTCCCCAGGAGTTGGGTTTCCTCGCAGAGGCCAGGTCCCACCCATGCCTGGGGTGAACTGGTCACCCACGGCAGACATGGAACCACTGTCCCTTAACAGAGCAGAGTGTGCTCATCGGGAGGACGCAGCCAGGCTCCCCCCCGCCATCCTCCCTGCCCAGCTGCAGCAGCTCCTGCACCACCCACGCCTGCCAGGCAGAGCCCCGGGTGCCATCCACTTTCCTGGGCTGGGCTTCTGAGGCGCCCGGGACCTGGTGTGGCCCCGCTGTCCCCTCCCGTCTGTGCCTCAGGGATGGCAGCGGCTCTGAGGTGTGGCTGGCTCTTTGCGTCTGTCGAAGGAGAGCCAGGCCTGGCTGAGTCTGCAGGGCCAGGAAATCTGGGGCCACGGCAACACTGGGCTCTGGGCCGGACCTCATTTCCTCCCTGACGGCAGTTAAGGGCCCCTGGGAAGCAAGGGTAGGTGGGGAGCGTGTGGAGGGCCCCTGGTGATGCTGCCCACACCGTGAGCAGGTGACGAAGGCTGGGCAGCAGGTCACAGGGCCTGCTCGCCACTGACACCCTTTCTGCTCTACTTTTGGTTATGCTGGGATTTTTGAGGCAGCAGGGTTTTGCTGCAGTTCAGGCTGGTCTGGACTGTCAGCGACTCTCCTGCCTCAGCCTCCCGAGGGCAGGAATGACAGGGGGACCCAGGAGGGGCTGGGCAGGGGTTCTGGGGCCCTGACCTTTTATCTTCCTCGAGGGACTGCGGACAGAGTAGAGGCTGCCTTTCCCGTCACTGCCACTGTGGTGACTGTGCTGTTTGCTCAGGAAGCTGAGGGACCCCATGTCAGGGGGATTGGGGCGCCTGGGAAGAAGCTGCTAAGAACTCGTGGTCCATACCAAGCCTGTGGTGCTGCTCGCTTGAAATGGGGTTTTGTTTCCCAGAATCACATAGGTGCCGTGGGAACCAGGTGCAGTGGGGCTTCCTGTGGCCCCAGGACGGGCTCTGCTGCTGCTGGAGCTCGACAGGGTGCCCGATGCAGCCACTGGCCCCAAGGGATGGCTGACCCGGGCGGCCTGCATCTGGGCAGAAGCCGAGTCTGCAAGCCCTCTGAGGCGTTAATCAAACTTCAGGCTCAGGACAGGGACACGGCTGGCTGTCCTGGCTGGTGTGGCTTTATGGGAGGGACTCAGGACCATTTCCGTTCCTCATGCTGTCATGAGGAGCTGGAGGCTAGAGACCACCATGTGGATGGCTATCCTGGCCCATGTCCATGTAGCTGGATCTTGGCTCCTGCTGGAAGCTGCCTGGCCCCAGCAGCTCACCACAGGCCCTTTGCATGGCTTGGTGCCTCTACTTCCCATGTTCTCTCTTGCCTTGCCTGCCCAGCAGCTCTGGCTGTTCACAGCATATCCCAGAGAGGTCTTCCTGCCCATGAGCAATAGGCGTGTCCTGTCCCTCTCAGTCTCACTCTTCCCACTTTGCTCTTGTCACAGCGCTCACCAGGCTCTACCTGATGTCCTCAAGGTAGTGGCGGGCTCGGTGACTGCCTCTGACTCCCTCTGGCTCTCCCCCAAGAATCGTGGCACCAGGACTTCCTTGGTTGCCTTCACATTTTCAATGCCATGGAATGATCAGTGCCACTTGGTGCCAAAGATCTTGGCTCAGCAACAGAGTTGGCTGGCATTTGGAGGAGCTGCCGTGCAAACCCCTGGTGACCCGGTAGTTGAACTTGTTACATGATCTCGATTTTTTATTTGTGAAAAAAATTAACTTTCTTTCTTCCTTTTTTTTTTTTTTTTTGTCTTTTTCCTTTTTATCGGTACCAGGGATCGAACTTACAACTGCCTATTTACAAGGCAGGCAATTATGCCGCTGAGCTAAATCCCCAGCCCCCAAAATTAACTTTCTAGAGTGCAGGTTTTAGAGCTGGGGCCTCAGCTTCCTCTGTTTAAAGTATGGTTGACCATTTTCGATTTTGATTCGGGGTCTTACTAAATTGTTGCATATTCCAGTCTGGGCTCGAATTTGAGGCCCTCTTGCCTCAGCCTCGCAGAGTGCTGGGGTTACAGGCATGCTGTGCGTAGCCAGGTCCCCTTCTCCCTCCCTCTGCCCGTGGCATCGGTCTGCGACCCTGCTGCCTCCCCTCCTCCAACCTCCTGTCCTTCTGTCACCCCCACCCCGTTCCCTACAGAAACAGACCCCCCCCTGGTCTCCTGGTCCCCATTCTTCCGTCCCCCATCCATCGACCCCAGCAGCACCAGGGGGCCCCTTTCTGTGTCCTCCTGCAGTCCCTGCATCCCTCACACAAGCCCAAGCTCCACCTGGCCTAGGGACAGATGTGGGGGTGGCATTCCCACTCCCAGTGCCTGGCTCTCTCCTCCCAGGGCTGACCCTTGATGCCTCCCCGTTGTCCCAGCCTCACGAGGAGTCTACGCAGCTGCACCCTTGGGCCCCAGGGACCACATCCACACCCGAGTGAGGACCATGAATGCTGTCAAGTCTGAGAGCATCTTAGACCATGCGACAGCTGGGACTTAGGGCAGAGTGTGTCCCTTTCCTAGCCAGGAATGGTGCTGCACACAGCCAATCCTAGTGCTTGGGGGGCTGAGGCAGGAGCATGCCAGGAGCTCGAGGCCTGCCTGGGCTACAGTGTGAGTTCAAGGCCAGCCTGAGTTACCTAGTAAGATTCTGTCTCCAAAAAAGAAGTGGGTTAAAAAGGGAAACATATTTCTTTTCCATATCACAGACTGGGGGTGGCACAGGAGTCCTTTCCTCTCTGTCCCATTGAGTCCCCAAGCTCAGAGAGTGGCTGCTGACACAACGGTCCAAATGATCCAGTGCTGCTCCAGCCTGTAGGGCACAGGACAGCACCACAGTGAAAGCCACACACAGATGGTCACACACACATGGGCACACACGCCTGCCACGTACACATGGGCACTCTTACACGCATGCACATATAAACACAGTCTCACACTCACACACACCCTCACATCCCATTCTCCCAGCCTCCCAGCACAGGCACAGCTTCCCCTCAGCCGGCTCGGGGTCTGTGGAGCTGTTTTCCACTTTTCCTGTAGAAGTTCCGGTCGCCCCTGAACCTGGGTTCTGGGCTTGAAGTCTGTGGTGCTGCTTGGTGTCCTGGCCTCTGATTCAGCCTCGGACTTGCCCATTGCTGTGTCCACACTTTCTGATCACAGATGCAGTCGCAGGTCAGGGGTTTCATCCCTGGAAGCCGCTGTCACTGGGGTCCCTGGCGCTGGCTCCCTGTCTCATTCATCTCTGCTCCCACGACTTCCTCTTCCTCGGGTCGTTCTCATCTAACCCTAACCTCCTCCGGATAAGGCTAAGGATGGGGCGGGGTGCACAGGTGCTGGGTTCAGTCCCCAGGTCTGTGGGCAGAGCCCCCTGAAAGCCTGGCCTGCCCCCGGCTGTGCGTATACCTCCAGAATTTATTTTTGTGACACACAACACTGTGACTGCAAAATATTTTTTTCCTAAAAGAATAGCTCACCGAAGCCAGGCAAAGCAGCGCTGTACCAAAAGAATAGCTCACCGAAGCCAGGCAAAACAGCATCTCCTGTTTTCAGGGTCCCCCATAGAGTCCTGAGGGAACAAAGCACTTATTTTTATGACGTTCGATCTGGGTTTCAGGTCCTGGCTGCCGGCTGCCCACAAAATCTGCACATCTTGGGAAGAAACCACAGTTCTTGATTAATGAAGACAGCTCAGCCCAGATGTCCCAGCTGGTGACGCTGTGTTGTGTCAACAGCTTGTGACAAATATGGCTGGAGCCCTCCCGGAACCCAACCTCCCACAGCTAAAAATAGCCCGGCCTTTCCTGTAGGCCCAGGAACAGGACTGGCCCTACTGGTTTGCCCCATGAGGGCACCAGCGAGAAGCAAAGTCCTGCACAACCTCAGCTCCGGGCTGGACAATGCCCCCAAGGCCGGGGTCTCTCTGACAGCGTCCAGCTCTGGGAACCAAGTGGGACACTGTGTAGACACTGCCCTGTCCCTCCTGTGAGGGTGGGCAGCTCCCACTGTCACGCTTGGTCCCCGTCCCTCTTTTCTGTGCAGAGGATGCCGCTCTCCTGGTGGGCTCTCCTGTCCCCTCTCATCCCCTCCCCCATATCACCACGTCACAGCTCTGCAGGCTCTGCTGTGTACAGGGGGCCACAAGCCCTGGGGGCTGCTGCAGGCTAGGCTGAGGAGCAGAGGGTGAGGGAGGCGCCTGACCCAAGTCCTGCAGACCCTGGGGCACTCACAGTCCAACGGTGCACCTCTCCCTGGACGCCCAGGCTGGAAGCTGACACTCGGCTTGGGTCTCAGCCCTTGTCACAGAGGTGACACCAAGACAGAAACCAGAGGGGACCAGGACCCCGTGTATGCTCTGCCCACCTCCCCCGCCATGCCAGGGTCGTGGTCACAGTTGTGCCAGGGGCAGAGGGAGAGGCCTGGGTGTGGTGCCAGTTCCCTACCCGCTTGCTCTGAGCAACCTTGCAGGATGGCGCGAGGAGCGACGGGATGGTTTGGCCACAGCGTTAGCAACCATTCCTGGCTCCTGCCCTCTTCCTCAGGAGACAACCCACTCCCGGATGGAACAACCTGACACTTCTGCCTGTCAGCTGGGATCCCCACTTCCGAGGGACCTGACTCCCTCCCAGGGTGTCCAGCGGCGGCAGGATGGACTCGGGAGCTTGGAACACAGTGCGGGGCTTTGGTGTCATTCAAGATGCAGGAGTGTGTGTGTGTGTGGGGGGGGGCTTCTCCAGGCAGTGAGAGGGAAAAGCATGGTTTACAGCCAAGCAGAGCCAGATAGACAGACAGTGTTGGGTGGGGCAGAGGCAGACACTAGGTAAACTAGGAAACAGCAAAGTGCAGGCATTTGCGGCATTGTTTCTTGACAGTGAATAAAATGTAACAAGGTAGTATGGTGACAAGTGGCCAGGGCACGGTGACCTCGCTGTTTGGTGCTAAGACGTCCCCAGATGTCCCTTGCATGTGGAAGGTAACTGGGCCATGGATGAGCTCACAGCTGCCATGCTGTTAGGAAGCAGGGTCTCCCTGCAGGTGGCACCAGCTGGAGTGACCCGGAGGGGTGTGCCCTGGCCCCTGGCTCCTCCCTCTTGCTCTGCCTCCTGCCCTTGTGGGGTGAGCTGCTCCCCTCTCCAGGCCCTCTGCCATGCTGCTCCGCCCAAGAACCTAGGCCGTGGACTGAGCCCTCCAAAGCCACAAGCTAGGCAAACCTCTCTGCCTGTAAGCTGCGGTCTCACTATGTCCCAGCCAGCAAGGGAAGATGACGGGGACGGCGGGTGATGGTGGCAGGAGGCTCTTCAGGGTGGGTGGTGGGGAAAGGCCCCCAAGCAGGTGTCCACTGAGGCTGAGACAGGAGGACATTCTAGCATCAAGCAAGGCCCACAGGGGTTCACCTCACAGGCCCGGAGTGCTGAGTGCACCGAGGGAGCTGAGGACGGCAGGGAACAGGCAGTTGGGCTCTATCTGTCAGGGCAGGGCATGTCAGGGGCAGGGGAGAGCGAAGTGGATGTCTCGCTGCTCACAGAGTGACTCCAGCTCCGAGAGGGGTGCTGTGGAGAGGAGACAGCCAGCCGGAGGTCCCACTGAGAAGCAACCCAAGCCCAAGCCCTGGGGGCCGGAAGCGGAGGCAGCACTGAGCAGCAAGGACTGCACTGTGCTCGAGCAGGGACAAAGGCAGAGGATGCCACCAGCTCCTCTCCAGGAGGAAACTTACCTGAGTCCAGCTGGCCGTGGTCAGGTCCGTGGGTTCAGAGCTGGGGACGCTGTTGGCGATCAACGCTGTAGGTGTCATCTAGCAAGCAAAGGTTTAAAATGCTCTTTAAACCATGGGGGCTGGGCGATCACCCTGTCTTGCCAGCACTTGGGAGCCTGAGGCAGGAGGACTGCTGTGAGTTTTGAGTTCATTGTGGGCTACACAGCAAGATCCTGTCTCAAAAACTAAGCAAAACAAAGCAACCACCAAAAACAAAAACAAAACACACCCCGTGAGATCAGCAAGAGAAAGGGAGAGCAGAGACCAGCTGCAGGGCGCTGGTGTGACAGTGTCTAAACCCACAGGGCCAGCAAAGGTGCTAGAGAAGAAATCAATGAACCCAAAGAAAACCAAGCCCATTCACACAACCAGAGGACTCCTGCGGGACATCCGGGGTGGGGGGGGCTAGGAGAGGCCTGTTCATCCTGTCTGTCAGTCATGGGGCAGGGCTGAGAGCAAAGCCCAGCCCCTGGGGACAGCACTGACCGAAGAATCTGGTTTTGGGGCAGGAAATTTAACAGGATCTGTTTGGTTCCCTTCTCTGATTAAACCCTTCAATAGCTCTGGGGGGGGGGGTATGCAGGTGGGGATGAGTCCTTGGGTCACCATGACGATGTCCCAGCATGGCCATGGCCAGATAACTGGGCTGACCTAGATTCTTCCTGTTCCTCTACTTCCGGTGGCTCAGCTCTGCGGGGAGCCAGGTCTGTGCCCACCCTGTGCCTCGGTTTTCCAGCTGCAACACAGTGCAGACATCATGCCTGCCCCAGTGGCTTGTGTGCACCATTCTGCCTGCACAGCATCGTAGGGTGCAGTGCCCGTGTCCCCAGCCTGGAACAGATGCCCAGCTTGCCAGTACCGTCCACACAGCCCCTTAGGGTCACTGGGTCACTGCCTCCACCACTGAGTCCTGTGGGAGCCTGAGGGAGGGGATCCCTAAGATCATACCCTCCTCCCTTGCCACTACTGTCCTGGCCACTACTGCAGCGAGACCCCACGAGTGTGGGGGAAACGGGTTCTTCTCTGTCGCTTCTGCTGCCGCTTCCCACGGACCTGAGCTGTGGTCAGTGCTGCAAGCCAGATTATGAGGTAGAGTCCTGGCAACAGAGGGGGAATCAGGGGACACAGAGGGGGAAGTGGGGGACAGGTGCTCAGCCTCCTTCCTGGGAAGGCAGTGCCCGGCCAGGGGCTGTCCCTGGGCATAGCCCTCAGGGCCATGTAGGCAGGTGCTGTGCCAGGGCCCTGACTCCTTTACTGGTGGCCCTTACCACTGGCTCCTGGACAAGAGTGCCTGACCATTCATTGGTCTGGCCTGGGGTTTATCTAGGGGCTGTCACCCATCCCTGTGGCAGCCCAGCAGCTGGGGTCCTCACCCTGTCTCTCCTCTAGGAAGATGAGGCAGCGCGGCAGAGGCGAGTGGGCAGGAAGTGACCAGGTGTTGGCCTGGCTGCATGGGTGACAGAACCGGTTCCAGGTGGAGGCAGCCGGCTGTGTAGATGATTAACTGGTCCCCATGGAACCTCAGCCACACAGGAGGGAGAAGCCAAACACTGACCTCGGGGGACTCTGTCCCTGCTGCTGGGGTCACAGGTGCCTCTGGGACCCTAGAACCAATTTGCCTCAAAGCTGAATGGGGTGTCCCCAGGTGCCCTGGCCCATGCCATCTGTCCATGCCTTTGGCCACCCACAAGAGCATGGGGAACACACTTTAAATATTAACTCCTTTTCCCAAAGCGGGAGGGGCACATGGCTCTGGCCTGGCCTGGAGACGAGGGCTCAGGAAGCAGCTTTCATCCTGCCTAGATTCCTAAAACCTGACATGGGATGGGGACCTAGAGCATGAGGTCTCACACTGTGCCTGGGGAAACACAAACAGGATCGAAAACAGCCCCAACCCCGCACCTCCCAGCAGGAGCAGGGCAGGCAGAGCAGCACAGGCTAGGCGCTTTGGGCACAGATCTGAAGCTCCCCAGGAAGCTGGGGGACCCCATAGGGTGCAGCAGATCCTTCTATGCAGAAGGAAAGTGGGAACCTCCGGTAGTGTTGGGCAAGCATCCTGGAGCAGAGGTCTCATGTCCTGGGATAAGTCAAGAGTCACCTGTCTAACCCTTGCTGACACTGGGACATCAGGGTCTCCTCGAAACCCCTGGGCCGAATATTCCCACAGCCCCATTCCGAGCCCTGGCCTGAGCCGACCCACAGCACAGCACTGGAAACCCCAAATTGACAGCCTTTATTTTCGGTCTTTAGTCTTGGTCGCCCGCGGGTACCCTGGCTCAGAGTAAAAATTAAGTCCAGTTACAGAATCCTAAAGTACAGACAATGAACCCAAAAGATCCCAGGCGCTGGGGGTGTGGTGAGGGGAGGAACGGGTCCCCATGGGGCACCCCGGGACGGGAGGAGACTCCAGGCTGGGACTCCTGAGGGCAGTCTCCGTGCAGTGACCACCCTGATGTGCATTAGCTGCTGGGCCCGGAGACATTAAGATGCCTTCCCAAGACCACACAGCCGGTCACTTCCGAGCCCACATGCCACAGAGCAGCCAGGTCCCCCAGAGACCCCAAGGTGACCTGGTGGACTATGAGCTCTTTGTGGGTGATAGGACCACTGAGAAGCCAGGTGATGTGACTGTACCCCTGCCACCGGGGACATTGACGTGGTTACAAAGTGCACCCCGCCAAAGACCAAAGCAGATGGGGTGACGCACAGGCAAGCCATGCTGAGCCGAGGCAGCAAAGGACACCAGGAGTGGGGCAGACATCCAGGCTCCAGAACTGCGGCGGGACAGTCTGCTTCCAACGTGCCAGCCTCCCAGTCTGCAGCCCCCTGCACAGGAATACGGTGGCTGCTTCCAGAGCTGGGACTCCAGCCACCAGCCACATGCCCATCTCTGGGCAGTGATTCCCGCTGGCTCCCTTCTGCCTCCTCCCGCCCTCTGCACCAGCGCCTGAGTCCTTGTATCCAGCACCGAGTTCCTCCCCTCTTCTGGGTCAGCGGGGATGCCAGCAGCAGCCCTTCCGGTCACTGCGCCACTAAGGGACTCCACCGCCTGCCAGGCCCATCTTGTCATCTTTCTGGTCTGATGCATTCACTGTTCCTCTCCTACATCAGTGGCATTGAAATATGGGCATTTCCACCCAGGGAAGCCTTGCGGGCCCTGGGCGCAGTGTCCTTTGCCCTCCTCCAGGGCTGCGTGGAGGCAGCCAATGGCAGCGCTCAGGAGGCGCCATCTTTCAAGATGGTGGCGCCTATAGCCTGGCCCTGGGCTCTTCCTCCACTCTCTGCCATCCACTGAGACTAGTCCCCTTCCCCTCAGTCCCCATGAGGCTCAGGCTGGGCGAGTTTCGGCTCAGCCTCTGAGGATGGTGTTGGTAGGCGCCTTCCCAAGAGCAGCGAACGTGGCCCTCAGGGACCCTGGCCCATCGCGGCCGACATCCCTTATCAAAGCTGCCGAGGACTATTCAAAGCCGCCACCACCTTGCGGGTCCCCTTGGTGGCTTTCCGCTAAGATGAGGTGATACGGGAAGGTCTGAACTTTGCAGGGGTTTACCATGGAGGCCTGTGCCCGTCTGGCCCAGGTGGAAGGGGACGCGAATAGACCCGCACAGCCTGGTGCATCCTGAAAGCGGCAAGTGTCCCTGCAGGCCCGGCTCTCAGACACAGCAGCGAGGCCCAGGGTCTGCGAGAGACAAAAATGTGGCTCTGCTTCACGAGGCATCTGGAGGAAGGTGCTGGAGCGGCCCTACCCAGACCTCTGCAGCCCACTGAGGGGAGACAGAACTGCTTGCTGAGGCCCACGCATGTTCACTGGCGGCCTCGGGTACAAGGGATGCTGGGAAATGTAGTTCCTAATGAGCACCCGGCGAGATATGAACACTGCATCCTGGAAGGACAGATGTGAATAACTTGGGCAGCCTCTGACAACTTCCTGTCACCTGTCTTCCCACTGGCTAATTATGTGCTGAGTGCCTGCTCTGCCCAGCACCGTTTGGCTCAGTTAGTTAACAGCCCATCCACCAATGCAGATAAACATAGCCTTTCAGTTACATGGCGTTATCTGTGGGCATGGTGTGGTCAACACATACAGGGAATGTTTAAATTAAAATACACGGGTGGGGGCTGGGGATTTAGCCCAGTGGCATAGTGCCTGCCTGGCAAGTGCAAAGTCGTGGGTTCAATCCCCGGCATCCCCCCCCCAAAAATAAATAAAACAATGTGTCACAGTGAGAGGCTCATTGCTATTTATCTCCCTAGCTTTGCACACATGTGTTCTTCTGTCCTGACCACGTTCTGCAGCAGCTCTGGAGTGCTCTCTCCTGAGGGTCTTTAGCTACCCTGTCCCGGCTACCTCGATGTCCTGAATCGGCTTAAATATGTCCCTTTCCTGGTCACTTCGACTTTAGGGAGGAGCTGGAAGTCACACGGTACCAGATCCAGTGACTGAGGTGGATAAGGACCTAGCATCGTGTTTTAGGAGCTGCCTTTCTGCTGGACAGCACTCGCAGTAGTGGCCACCGTGACTTTTGATCACCCTCCTAAGAACCCTCAGGAGACAGCACACAGAGCCACTGCAGAAAGTGATGGGGTGCCTGGCTCAGTGTGTGCAAATCAGCAGGAGGATTTGGGGAGGGGTCCCTGTTGACCATCCTTCACTTTTATGGTTTAAGCATTCACTGCTGTTCTCAGCACACCCTGGGTGCACAGGACTGTGGTGCCCAGGAGAAGGTGGCAGGCACGGTGACAGTGACCCATGGAGTGTGAATTAGGATTGTGGAGGGGCTGTAGCACTCGGTGGCTCCTGCAGAGGATGCAGCCTGGTGGGGTGGGGTGGCGTTGGGTCTGCTGGGCAGAGGGAAGGAAGAGGGGGCCGAGACAAAAATGTCTCCCTCCCTTTCTCCTTCCCTCCCTCCCTTGCTCTGTTCTGTCGGGTCTTTGCCTGGCACTCTGTCCGGTCTTTGCCTGGCCCTCCTGCACTGCTCGATTCTAAGCGTCGATTCTCTAAGAGCTGGAGAGGAGCCAGACCTCCCTCCCCTTCCCAGCGGAGGATCGGCCCTGAGCGTTTCCAAGAAAGCCCCGGGAAGGCTGACTGGATCGCTATAGTCGTCTGATGACTCAGCAGAAAGAGGATTACAAAGCTAAGCTTGTGAGGAGGCCTGTGCTAAAATAGAAGAAACAGAAAAATTAACTTTTCACCATAAAATTTCCCTAAGGAGCCAGGCTTGTAGTCCTGTGGTGCCTGCTTATAGTCCCATCTACTCAGGAGGCTGAGACAGGAAGATTGCTGGAACCCAAGCATTCTGGACCAGCCTGCACAACGCATTGTGAGTGGGCAGGGGCCTTGTATGGGCTGCTGTTTTGGCGCCAAGGGAATGGGATCGGATTCCCTGCTCCGCCCAGGTGTGGAGGCCAGGGCCTTTGCTACCCACCGCTTGCAGGGGGTACTGACATTACCAACAGGAAGGTCCTGTGGTCTCTCACGGTGCCAACCTTTACCCCTTAAAGGGGGTTCTAGAGGAGGCGAGGGTGGTGAGGAGTTAGTTCCTGGGAGGCTCAGTGAGACAGTGTGACAGTGTTTTCATGCAGTAAACTGGGCCTGGTGGCACACGCCTGTTACCCTAGCACTCGGGAAGCTGAGGCAGGAGAATCACAGTGAGTCCAAGGCCAGCCTGGGCTGCCTAGCAAGACTCTGTCTCCGTATGGGACGAGGTCTGCCCCTCTTGGCTGAGCAGGTCCTTGGCTCTGCACCTGACATGCAGCAACGGAACAGGAATCTACCCATTTCCCAACCTCTGGGCATCACTGAGGCTCCCCAGGGGTGGCATGTGCACTAGGCATCGCAGGGGGCTCATATCTGCCAAGCTGGGCTGCGGCTCTGTGGGATCCATTACTCCTCAGGAAACCTCTGGTCACCAAGACCTCAGCAGACTGGGCACCATCTGCGCCTCCAAGTTCCCAGTATCTGCCTGGGATGCACACACCAACCCGGGACAGCAGCCTTGGAAGCCAGTGTCCCCTCTCAGCAGAAGTGAAAGTGAGGCCCCCAGAGCCCCCACTGGTCATCCTGCAGGGATCAAGCCTACCGCCCAGCCTGGCTAGACCGGGCTTTTGGGAAGTCGCTGGCCCCTGTCCCTGCCTGGAGCCAGACAAGCCGGTTTCCCCAGCTGCCGCGCTCTCTGCTCGCTGCAGCCAGAACCGGGCAAGAGCTGGCCAGCCGCGCTGCCCAGGCGGGAAGCCAGACCTCGGCAACGGCAACGCTGGTTTCTTACCCCCCCCCCCCCGTGGCTCTACCAAGGCAGAGGAAGCCAGGCGATGGCCTGCATTACCAGAAGAAAAGCAGATTAGACGTTTTCCCCTCTGATTCCTTTTGGGTTTCTGAGGCAGGGTCTTGCTGTGCCATTCATCCTGGCCTTGAACTCTCTATATAGCCCGACCTGGCCTCCGAGATGCAGTGATCTTCCTGCCTCAGCCTCCCGAGTGTGTGCCGCATGCTCAGCTCACACACATCCTCTTCCTGTCGAGGGCTGGCCAAGCCTTGGCTCCTGTACTTGGAGAGCATCTGTGAAGCTCTGAGATGTCGGCCCTCTGCATGTCCCCTGTGGGTGCTTTCCAGCCACCCCTTGAGCCGCCTCCCTCCTAGAACCCAGCCAGCTTCTCGGAGCTCAGGACATTCGCCATTCCTTCAGCATGACGCCCTCCCCGCCTTCTGGTCCTCATCCTCCTCACGCTCTGTCCTTGGCTAGTGGCCCTGTGTGGAAGCCCCAGCACCCACCTCACCACTCTAGGTGGCCCCAAAGGCACTTTCAGCTAAATCCCAGAGGCAGCCTCTGTGTCTGTCAGCAGTGTAGGGGAAAGAGAATGCAGTATTTATACACTATGGAGTACTACTCTGCCCTGAATAAGGCCACCCTTGTGTCATCTGTAGGGAGAGGCACGCATTGTGAGATCATTATGTTCAGGGAAATAAATCAGATCCCTGAGCTCAAGGGCCACAAGGTTTCTCTTAGATGAGAAACCCACGGTATAAGTGAAGACCAACACTGAGGACAGACAATAGGAAGGAGTCAGAGCGTTCTCAAAGGGGAAGGGACCAGAGCTGCAGGAAGGGTGGAGGTTGGGTTGAAGGGGACCCTCTGGAGGAGCCCCATGTCCACAGACCAACTCCCCACAGTGAGGGGAGCCGCCATGCATCACAGCTGTGCACAAATAAACACATCTTTAAAGCTAACACAAAACTCAGCTGAGTTCATCCATCACTAAATGCTCAGAATCTGGGGTTTTTTGTTTGTTTTTTGGTACCGGGGATCGAATTCAGAGCCTTGCGCTTGCCAGGCAGGCGCTGTGCTGGGTCTCCGGCCCTCAGTCACCAAATGCACTGAGGATTAAATGCCTAGCCACCGGGGCCTGTCCACCGTGGCCTTCCCGGGGCCCGGGAGTCCCTCACTGCTACTCCCAGCACCACCTCTCCCCGTCCTGGGCATTCAATCAGCACCAAGCACCAGAGGCTCCGCTGCCCAGGTGCAGGTGTCCAGTCCCACCTGGGAAGCTCGGACAAGAGCATCACTGGACGTCCCAGGGCAGAAATGGAAGATTTTGGCAAAGGGATGTGGAGGAGTCACATGCAGAGCAGGGCCACAGCCTCACAGCTGAGTTCCAGGCATGAAGAGAGAGGGGCGACGGGGCAGCACTGCCTTTTGATTTGGAAAAGTCAAAGGTGGTTTCATCTCCATTGGCCGTGCTGAGCTTTGTGGCCCTGCCTGGCTGCCGGGGCCTAGGGTGCTGCGTACTTTCTGCTTCCAGTGGAGGAAAGCATGAAAGGAGGTGTCTGAGAGCAGAGGGACCTCAATTTCACAGACAGCCTGGACTGCTGAGCAAGACCTGTCCCCAACAGACACACTGGCCTAGCAGGACAGAATGCCATCCCTGCAGGGTGAAGGGAGGGCACAGCAGGCAACTCCTAGGGCTCAGGTGAGCATGAGGTGTCAGATTTCCCAGCAGGAACCTGGCCTTGTGTGACAGTGCAGGTGGCCCTGTGGAGCCAGGCCTGGTGGCACCAGGAGCAGCTCAGTGTGGCCAGCACAGGAAGGCATGGGATGGAGCCTGGGACACGGGGACACTGGCAGTGAGCCAGGCAGGCGCCATCAGGTGAGGCGGCCTGGCCTTCATCCCTTGGCTGCCAAGAGGCCAGGAGGGGACTTGGCCTGGGGCAGAGAGCAGGGGCAGATGGACACAGCTGCGACTGAGACAGGGGTGGGCGGCCCAGGAGTGTGTGAGTTCAAGGCCAGCTGTGAACGTGCCACAAGAACCTGGCTCAGCAAAGCAAAACCAAACTAGTACAGCTTCCAGGGGCGGCAGGAAGTGATGACTTCGACGGGTGTGTCTCATCTCCTTGAATACTGACGCTTCTAAAAAACCGTGTTGTGGGTTTTCTTACCTCCAGATAGGAAGGGGGATGAATTCGATCAAAACACATGCCTGGGGCTAGGAATACAGCTCAGTGGCATAAGTGCCTGCCTGTTAACTGCAAGGTCCTGAGTTCGATTCCCAGTACAAAAACAACATGCATTGAAACCCAACACTCGTAATACAGAAAAAAGAGACCAAAAAGTCATCTGTGCTGGTTTACACTGATAGACCCTGAACTGCGGCTGCTAGGGAACTTGGGGGCTGAGCAGAAGGGTAGGAGGACTCTTCCAGTGTGGGAAGTGTTGGCTGTCTTGTTACAGAGGCACCATTACTTAGTTAAATCTGACAGGGCCCTATGACCTGACCACTTTATAGGAGCATATAGATCTGTGGAAGTTCAGATTGTACACACACTTCTCCCTAGAGATAAAGTTTTCCTCAGTGGAAAATATTTCCAGGCGCGTGGCACACACCTGTCATCCCAGCACTTGGGATGCTGAGGCGGAAGGATTCCTTTGAGTTCAAGGCCAGCCTGGGCCACTTGGTGAGTCCAAGGGCAGCAAGTCCAGATCCTGTCTCAAAACGGAAACAAACAAACAAAAAAATGAAAGTAAAACTCACTTTCTTAGCAAAACATCCCCAAATAAAATTAAAAGCACTAACAAGAATGTGTGTGTCCTTGCGGGTAACTTCCAGGGCGGACTCGGACAAGACCCAGTGTGTCAAGGTTTTCACGCAGGGCTAATCTGCTAAGTGGTTTGAAAATCGGGGTTCCCAAGTCTGGAGAGCCTCCCAGAGAACTAGAAAACCGAGGGCGGGTGGTGACCCAGCCGGAGAGGAGAGAGTATTCTCTGTAGCTGGCTCTTGGAAGGCGACCAGAGGCTCCCTGCGCAACAGAGGCCAGATGGGTCGGGTGACAGCTGTGCCTGCTTACACTTGTGGTGGGGAGAGGGCACTGGCCTGATCTGCTGCTCGGTGGCAGCGGGACCCCAGGCCCTGGGCCAGACCCGAGGCCAGTAGGGGCCACACACCGGGTGTGCCCTGGCCAGCCGGAGGGCGCTTTCAGGACAGGCAGGAGGTCAATTTCTGTCCTCAGCCAGGGCTAGGGTGGGGGTGCAGACGTTGGCTGCAGCTGCTGATTGGAAAACAGCTCACAAACACAGGAAGCGTGTGGGGAATGGAAGAAAAGAAAATGTTCCCAGCTGTGCAGAGGGCCATTGTCTGCGTTCACACACAAACACACGCACACCCACAGGTATGCAGATGCACGTGCACAGATGCACACACGCACACAGGCACACATACGCACACTCACAAATGCCCAAGGAGGGCATAGACGACCGCAAGTCCGCTTGCCTGGCAGAAACGTAGTCCCCATCTTATCAAACCCTCCGCAGGCCTACCACCTGTGAACCGTAGCAGCTCAGCGCATCTGGGGAGAGGCCCAGGTTGCTCCCAGGGCTCTTATCCCGGGGCTGGGTAGGCTGAGGCAAGAGGATGGTGAGTTTAGCTCGGCTTGGGCTCTGTAGGGAATTACTGCGACCCTGTCTCCAAACTGAAAAACAATTTTTTTTAAGGGCTGGGATTGTAGCTTAGTGCCAAGGCCCTGGGCTCGGTCCTCAGTGTTTACAAGCAAATTCAGAGGGGCTTTTCATAGCAGTAGTGGAGAACTAGGAATCTTGATGGCCCTAATGTTAGAGAAAATGAAAATAAATACAGTAAGAAGAAAGCGACACAGAGAGGAAAAAGGACAGTGGGTGTCATGGTGCATGTGTGCATGGGAGTGTGTGTGCATCTCCTTCACCCTTTCCAGTGAGCAGGCAAAATGCCTTTTGTGGAGAAAAGGACAGAAGCAGCCAGAGGTGGCTCCAGCCTGACTCTGGAGAATGTTCTAGAGGACACAGTGTCGAAGGATGGCCTTCGGAGCCTGTCATCCTCCTGCCTCAGCCTCCAGAGTGCTAGGATTGCAGGCCTTTACCCCTGAATCTGGCTCCTTCTGGATTTTAGTGTGTCCTGACTCAGCCTTCTGTCGGAGCTAGGAACTAGCTCATTCTCCCCCAGAGTCTACAGCAATAAAACTAAGGTGGCCTCTTCCTCCCTCTGAGGTATCTCAAGGTTCTGATGGCATCATAGAAAACAAGCATTTTGTCAGAGTGCTCAGGATATGATAAGTTTTAACAAATTAGCTGTTTTTATTAATGAATAATAAGTCTGAGCAGGAATAAAGTAAGTGTCCTTAAATAAGCAGGACTATGTTGTCACTAACATTATGTAGTATTGGTGATGGCACAACTTAGGAATCTTCTAGAACATTCTGGAACATTTTAGAAGCCAATGCAAATCTCACATTTTAAAGATGACATTTTGTCATCTTTAATTGTAAGAAACTATGCTAGTGAGTGTTGTAGGCTAGAAGGAAGTCCTTTTGTTAGTAAGATCCTAGGAAAGTGTGAGGGGACAATCCCCCCCAAGGCACAGGTGAAAGTGGGTGATGGAATGGAAGCCACTGGAACTGGGGGGATGAGCGTGGTGTCTGCAGGGTGAGGACCATGGAGGGTGGTGCTCCCAAGCCCCCCGAATTTGGAGAACAAATTTCTCCATTTCTAGCTGTGACCACAGTGGGACTCCAGGGCCATGGGTGAGGGGCAGGTGGCCATGTCACTTCCAGGCTGCCATCGTCACCCTCCCTGATGCATTACTGTGGCAGTTTCTGCCAGCCTCTGCCTGTCTGTGCCCCCAGTATGCGTGGTAAAGGGAATCCCTCTTCCACAGAAAGCTCACTGTGAGCTGGGTGTGGTGCCGCATACCTGCAATCCCAGCCCTCGGGAGGCTGAGGCAGGAGGGCTGCTGTGAATTCAGGGCCAGCCTCAGCTACACAGTTGTGACCCTGTCTCAAAACACTGACACATGGAAGCTGGGGAGCAGAGTCTGACCCGGCCGCTGAGGAGCTTCCTGGGAGGACACAACCCTGAAGTGACCACCAGTGGCCACAGCCTGGGAGCAACTCCGCAGAAGTGGATTTCACAGCACTGGTCTGCAGTGGCCTCATGGACGCTGGGACCAGCATCACAGAGGAGCAGAGGCTGCCTTGTGTACTGTATGGGCAGAGTAGGTTGGACAGCAGACTGGGTGACCGTGAGCAGGCAGTGCGATCCAGGTCTCGGGCAGAAGCAGAGGACGGAGAGGGCAGCGGGCAGCCAGGCTGAGGCCACTGCAGGGCTCCGAAACGCAATGGTTAGGTTCGGGGTTGAGTTTACCCAGAAATTTGATTCAGTTCTTGTCTGGGTTCGGTTTATGGCCAGAATCATGGAGAACCTGAGTTTGTGAACCATCGTGCATGAAAAGAATCAGGAAGGGAAGGCTCTTGACCCCGGGCTCTAGTTCAGTCTCTGTGCGTGCTCCTTCAACCACATGGAATGTAGCCCCATGTGTGCACCTGTAATCTCAGTGCTAGAGAGGCTGAGGCTGAGAGCTGCTGAGTGTCTGCGACCAGCCTGGGCTACATAGGGATTCCCTGTCTCTGAAACCCAGAACACTGCCTGCACAGGGGTTGGAGTCCAGAGCAGCGGCCCAGGCAGGGCAGGGCCACGGGGAGGCAGAGTTGGTGCAACCCCTGCCCACGGTCAGGAAGAGCCCCTGGGTGCCTTTTGCAGAGGAACCCCAGGCCTGTGGGAGGTGGGGGATAAGTGTCTGCTTCCCTACCCCAGCCCGCAGGGGCGCCCCTAGCCCTGTGGATTGAGCCAGCCCTGCCTCCCGCCTTCCTTTCTGCCCACCACGTCTGCAGCTCAGAGTGACCACGTACGCCACCGAGGGAGTCGGAGCCCCTTCAAATGTGTCTCTATCCTTTCCCATGGTGCCCCTCCCTCTGTTTCCTCCCTTTCCCGTTTGCAAAAGATCTCTCTCCCTGTCTCCTGTGATCTCTCGTTTATTTTGCTGATTAATTTATCTACACTTTGAAGCTTGTGTGTCTGATTCATTTCACTCCCATCATGGCCTCAAGGTGGGTTCAACTTCCCACTGACCTGTCCTTCTTCAGGGCAGAGCAGTACTCCATGGCATGTAAATACCCACATTACCTTTTTTTGTCCCTGGGATCAAATTCATGACCCTGAGCTTGCCAGGCACACACTTCCACTGAGCTAAGTCCCCGACCCCCAAACCACACAGGCCACTTCCAGGATTCAGCTATTATGCTGCTGTAAACAGTGTGCATGGATTCCTAGACCCAGAAGTCTGACTTATTCTGGGAGATGCCCGGAGGCCAGATTGGGTGGCTATGCTGGACGGAATCCTAGTTCCAGGTTTCTGAAGCCTCTCTGTGCTGACCTCCATGATGGTGCCCGCCTGCCTCAGAGCCCCGGAGGAGGACGGTGTTCCGGGCAGATGCCTGCTAGGCGTTTCCCAGCACAGGGGCGCAGGAAGCTCCCAGAGGGCCTCTTTCTCCTCAGACCCTGACCTCAGGGCCTGCTCTGTTGGTCTTTGAGACCCTTGGTCCAAGGCCCAAAACCACAGGACAATTGATTCTACCTAGGTGATTCTCAGTAGCTAGAGTGTCTCCAGGGCAAGGCACACACACACACACACACACACACACACACACACACACACACACACACAGAGCCAGGTACCAGGGCACACACCTGTGATCCCAGCACTTGGGAGGCTGAGGCAGGAGGATTGCTTCGAGTTCAAGGTCAGCCTACATAGTGAGACCCTGCCTTTGCATATTACAAATGCAAAGGCAGACCCTGCCTCTAAACAAAACAAGACAAAACAAAACCCAAATAAACAAGTAAATGCTAGAAGAGAGGCCAGCAGAGGCGTTACGTTAGCTTTTGATGGGAGGCAGCGCATTCCCACAAAGTTGCTGAAAGAACTTCTATTTTTTTTTTCTCTTTTTATTGGTACCAGGAATCAAACTCACGACCGCCCGCTTACAAGGCAGGTGCTTATGCCGCTGAGCTAAATCCCCAGCCCCAGAACTTCTATTTTTAATCTCACAATTTCTGTCCATCAGGAGTCTGGCCGGCTCCTGAGGGCCTCGAGGGCTGACACCACCCAGCTGCAGGTGGCCTTCCAAGGTCTCCTTGGTCGAGGAGAAATCCCTCGCTCTGAGGTGTCCTTCACTCCCTGAGGAGAGAGCAAGGACGGAGACTGGGGCCTGTCTCTCCAAGAGAGGATCCCTCCCCTGCTAGTCAGGTCTGCTGGGAGAAGCCCCATCCCTGCGGGGCTCCCAAGCAGTGACCCCAATTATTCACTATTTACAGTACTGAGGATTGAACCCAGTACCTCCATGCTAAGCCACATTCCCAGCCTTGGTTTGAAAATGTTTTGAGACAAATTCTAACTACATTGCTAAATTGTCCGGATGGGGTTCAAACTTGTGATCCTCCTGCCTCAACCTCCCAAGTGCTGATCCAAGTGAGGGATTACAGGTGTGAACCACCACGATTGTTCTCAAAAAGATTTGTAATATGCAAATCAAGTAGGGGTGATAATGTAACAACTCTTGAGTCTGTGCTTCCATTTCCAAGTAGAACCATTTGACATTCTTACTAATATGACAATGTCCTTCTGATCCTACACAATTTTAGTACATGGGTGACATGTACTAGTGCTTTATTGTTTTTGTTTTTCAGCACTGAGGATTGAACCCAGGACCTTTATACTGAACTAGCCAACCCTATATGTACACATATACATATATATATATATATATATATATATATATATATATTTAAATTTTGTGACAGGATCTTACTATATTGCTAAGTAGGTCAGACTGGGCTTAAATTTGGGATCCTCCTGCTTAGCATCCCAGAGTGCTGGAATTTACAGGTGTGTGTACAATGCCCAGATCCTGGAGTACTTTAAAACATGACTTCGTATACTGGTAGACATTACACTGACTATAAAACTCCATCTCTTATGCTGAGCTGGAGAAATTCCCCGGATGGATCTCCGGCTGTCAACTCTCCCTGAAGAAACAAGCATCCTTGACAGACAGAAACAATCTCCGCAGCTTTCCTGTGTGGTTATGGTCTGGCAGCCACTGAACGCAGAAGCTCTGGGGCTCTGGTGGCTGACAAAGCACCCTGGGGAGACTCAGCAGCCAGGCACCCTGAGGTGACGCTTCCCAGGCAGGCGTGACAAGACTCTCTCCGGATACCAGAGGATGAGGTCACCTCACAGAGAAAACCCCTGCCACACCTGAGGGCGTGACTTTGCGTTTCCCGAGTGCCCCGCACTCTCACTTTGCAGATCACTGCTGGGCGGGGCTCCGGGGACTGGGTTTTGTTACTCTGCTGTGCACAATGCCTGTCCCATTGTCCCTGGCTGCCATTCGGATGACTAAAGTCATGGGACTTCCAGCACGGCTCGCTGATGACAGGGAATAACTGTTTTGTCCCCAAATCCAGCTCAAGCGTGGCCACAGCAATCAGAGCAGAGGCTCTTTACAGGAAAGGGCTTGGTTTGTCACAGGACCCAGGGGTTCGGACTTCCTAGGGGAGGGGGGCACCCCCCAGAACTGCAGGATCCAGAGATTTTGTTTATCTCAGATTCTGGACCCACCCCCACCCCACCCCACCCCCACCCCCGCTTCCGGTGGACTGGGGAATTGTGTCCATGCTGCCGACACCAAGCGAACGAGGTCATCATGCTGCTGCCCAGAGATGGGGTGAGCCCCCCCCCCCCCGTCACACTTCTTCCCAAGAACCTGGAGGAAAAGTCCAGCAGAACCTGGAGGAAGCCCTGAGTCTGCAGAGCACAGCTCAGCCACTTCCATGTGACATTCAGGGTTGGCCTGCGCCTCAGTGCGCAGGGTGAGGGTTTTTTTGTTTTGTTTTTTTCTTGTTTTCAGCTCTAGGCAGCAAACCTGGGATCCGCAGGCACTGGGCAAGATCTTCACCTCAATGTTCAGGGCAAACCCAGCACCAGGGAAGCTAGTGCTGGGATTGTCCCCCGCAGCACCCTGGGGGAACCAGGCACTGATGACACCCACTTAGTCAAACACTGTCCCTAGCTGACAGTGCACTTGGGGACCGTATGCCAAACGGGCCAGAAAATCAGTCTCCACTCAACAATGATCAGTATCTAGGCATCTTCCCCGAAGAGTTAAAGGACATCCTTTTTACAGTGATTCGCACACAACTCACAAGAACTAAATCATGGAAATGGTCTCCATATCCATCAACAGAGGAAGAGATGAAGAAAATGTGGTATTGACAGACCACAGACTACTACTCTGTCATAAACAAGGATAAACTTGAGTCTTCCATAATGAAATAAATCAAAGTGAAATAAATCAAACATGCAAGCTTAGATATTTTATGGTATCTCATTCTTTTTTGAGACAAGATTTCACTATGCAGTTTCGGCTGGCTTTGAGCTCATTTTGTAGCTCAGGCTGGTCTCAAATTTGTAATGATTATCCTGGCTCAGCTTCCTGAGTGCTGGGATTATAGGCATGAGCCACCACACCCAGCTTCCATGGTATTTCTCATATGAAATTATAAATACAGACAAGGAAAAGGCTCTGTGGCACAGCCCCCGCCTGGCAAGCATAAAGTCCTGAGTTCAATTCCTGGTGCAAAAAAAAGAGAGATTATAAAAAGCACAATAAAAGAGAGATAATAAAAAGTGAGTAGGCAGATTTTTCTCAAAGGGTAAGGTTTGGAGAGGAGGACAGAGAAGGGAGATGAAAGTGGATGAGAAGAGGAGTGCAGATGTGTTCTGTGCCTGGGCCAGCTCCACACACACAAGTGCAAAGGTGAACTGCAAACATGCACTCAGAAAAAAAAAATAAAATAAAAAAGCAAGATCAACCAAGCTGGAAAATATTTGGTCTAAAATGTCCAAACCATGCGGGTGCAGATTCCCTCTGCCCTTTGTGAAACCAACCTCTACAGTGGCCAGCTGTACCACAACCGTAGTAAGCTGAGCAGGGTTTGAAGCCAGGGTGTGTGTGTGTGTGTGTGTGTGTGTGTGTGTGTGTGAGCCTTTTCCACCTTCACACTTTGGTTCCCTGGGTCTCTGAAATGTTTTGTCTTTATGTGTGAACTTATAAAACAAAGGCAGGAACTTGGGAGTATGCAAGGACCGCCTGTCAGTTAAAGTTTGTTCTTAGGCCACTGTGACTCCGAGCTGCAGTGACAAAGGTCTGTCCTCCACTTGCCTCCTCCAGCTTGCATGATCTCACGGGTGACATTTAGCGTCTGACTGCACTGTCCCACCGTAGCTGCAGCTCTGTGATTCAGCAGCCGAGATCAATAATTCATAGTGAAGTCACCAAGAGTGGTGTGGGCACTCAGGGTTGGCTCTGTGGGCAACAGATGCTCTCAGCAGCTGCTACACAGCGCCTACCCCAGCGCCCATCTCTGGGGACTGGATGGGCGTCAGCTGGGACCCAGCCTGGGCACCTGGCCCCCTAGCTCGCGGGCAGCTCAGGGGTTCCGGAGTCAGACGGGAAGCCTTTCTGCTCTCTCTGGAAAAGATTCCACCTTGGCTCGCTGCCACTGCTAAACACAAATGTGTTGGTTTTTCTTTTTTGCGCTTCCAACCCTCACAGCCTTCCAAAAATAAATCAAAGCCGCCATCAGGGCACCGGAGTAATTCTACTACTAATGAGCAGCCTGGCCTGCACTTACGTAAACAACACTTCTGGGTAAACTTTGCCCGGGAGGTCTGGACACACTTTTCTTCTTAAAAATTTTTTTTTTCAAATATAACTCGCTTACTAATAATTACCAGACTTGGGTGCATTCTGGAAATATTCAAACAGCAATCCCTTAAAAGATACGAACCCATCATTAAAAAAGGTGCACCCAGTAGAACACTGGCTGAATGCTTCCGTCCCAGCCAAAGTCACCTCCAGGCCCTGGCATCCTCTCCCCTAGCCCCCACTCCGCGACCCCTCGACCCTTGTGACCCGAGCCTCCCATCAGAGTGTCCCGCCCCCTGCAGGCTCGGCCCCGCCCCGCCCCTCTCCCCGCCTTCCGAGTAACTAAGCCGCTCCTTCTTCCGCTCTTCTCAGCCCGGCTACGGGAGCTGGGGTCAAATTGCTACATCACCTAATTTGCATAGCCCAATGGCCGCGCCACATGCAAATGAGACGGGCTGTGGTTGGCGGAGCTTTGGCCAGATAACTCCGGGAGCCTGGCCCTTTGTCCTCAGTGGCTGGGTGGCAGTTGCCAGCTGGTGTCGCGCTCGTCCCGGCGCGAGGGACCCAGTGGCTGCGGGGACCCAGCGTGCCACACGCACCCGCGCTCTCGGTGGGGGACCTGCGGTTGCAATATGACTCTGGAGGAATTCCCAGCCGGAGAGCAGAAAACCGAAAGGTGAGCGGCCGGCCGGGGCTGTGGCCGTCCTCGCGCATCCCCATGCAGGGGGCCGCGCGTAGGAAAGTTTGCCCGGGCGCGTCCGGACCGGACCGGGGCGGCGGCGGGGCCGGGCCGGGCCCGGGAAAGGCAGGTCGGGGCGGGGCTGGGGCTCTGTGGAGAAGGCCAGGTTCTCACTGACGCCCGCCGCGCGCACGCAGGATGGACACGGTGGGCGATGCCCTGCAGGAGGTGCTTAGCAAAGCCCTGAGTCAGCGCAGCCTCACCGTCGGCGTCTACGAGGCGGCCAAGCTGCTCAACGTGTAAGTGCTCCCTCGCTGTCCCCTCGGGCCATCCCCGTGCGACCTCCTCGGCGATGCCACCACGCTGCCCCGGGGCCCCGCGGGGTGACCCGGCCCGGCCTCTGCACTTACGCCCCGTCTCCCCACCCGGTGCTCCGCAGCGACCCGGATAACGTGGTGCTGTGCCTGCTGGCGGCCGACGAGGACGACGACAGGGACGTGGCCCTGCAGATCCACTTCACCCTGATTCAGGCCTTCTGCTGCGAGAACGACATCGACATCCTGCGGGTCAGCAACCCGGGCCGCCTGGCCGAGCTGCTGCTGCTGGGCGCTGACGCGGGGGGCGAGGGTGCCGCGCAGCCCCCAGACCTGCACTGCGTGCTGGTGACGGTGAGCAATAGGGTCGAGGCACAGCGTGTACCCAGCCGGGATGGCGGAGGAGAGAGAGGGACAGGGCCAAAGACCGCGGGCAGGGCAGCTACCCCTGCCCCCTGCAGCAGCCGGCCGACTTTCGGCCGAGGAGTGCCAGTTTCATCATGGGGACTTTCTGGGGACCAGCATGTCTAAGCATGCTGGCGGCTGCCCAGCGGAAGGGTGTGAGTCAGCAGGGCCGGCGACTCCCCACCTAGCTCGCACAGGCTCGCGTGACTAATTCCTTTAGCAGGGCAGATTAGATAAAGCCACAGAAATTCTGGCTCACCCCCCCCCCCCCCAGTAAGAAGCCGGCCTGGTTCCCTGCCAGGGCACGCTAAAAATAGGAAGGGTGTAGGAGACGGACCTGTGCCTTCCTTAGAAGTGCTTTTGGGGGGCTGGTGCAGAGGGGTTTTCTTTGCAGCCTTGCGTTTTTATGTTCTGGATGGAAACTCCTGGTAGTTGCGTTTTCCGAGTTCAATGTGCTGGCGTGAGCTTCCGGACCTCACTCCTTTTTTGCCTGGTTAGGGGGAAGCGGTGCCCCGTTATTCTGCCGCCCCTGGAAAGTGCTGCTCTGTGTTTTGGGAGGATAACAGGTGGCAGTCCTCACACTCCTCACGCACGCAGTGGAGGACTGTTTTGCAGGATCGTAAACGTTCTCCTTGTTGTGCCGGGCACAGGTCTGGGTGGCACACCCGTGAAGGGGGCTTGGAAACCCAGCAGAGGCTCTGCAGCTCCCTGCATGCAGACTTTGCAGGGATCCTGTTGACAGTTTTGAAAACACTCAGCTGCCTTGGCGGTGCCTGACTTTCTTGTGTGCCGATCTCCCGTCCCCCTGTCCCATAGCCAGCATGCAGGGTGCCCCATGGCTTCCCGCCAGAAGCAGTCAGGACCAGTCACTGCGGGTTGCTTGTCCGGGACATTAACCTCTGCATCATTGTTCCCAGAATCCACATGCGTCGCCATGGAAAGACCCGGCCCTCAGCCAGCTCATTTGTTTTTGCCGGGAGAGCCGCTACATGGACCAGTGGGTTCCGGTCATTAATCTTCCGGAGCGGTGATGCAGCCCTGCCCAGGAGCACCAAGCCAGCCGCACGGCACTGAAGTTGTGAGATACCTTTGTAGTGACTGCGGTTCCCCCCTACACACGGACGCTGGATTAGGGAAACTGAGGCCGAGGGGCTGAGTGAGCTCGGCGACGTGTTCTGGGGGCCCAAAGTGATAGAGGACTTTGGAGATGAACAGAGGAGAAAGGAGGGCGGGAGCCGTGTGGAAACTGAAATCCAAGCTGGAAGGAGCAAATCTCGCAAAGATCCGAGCCCGAAGGCAACCTCTGCGTGCATTTAGGATGTCGCTAAACTAGGACCCTGCAAGCTTTCCAGCTGAAATGTGCAGCTGGAGTGCGGGTGTTTGGGGTGTCTGTGCTCTCCAGTAAAAGAAAACCCAGAAGGGGTCATTGTACTTTAAAACCATATTTTATTGTATTTGAATGAGATGTTAAATTCTCACAAGTTTTATTATAAATTGTACTAAGTTATTTTATGACGTGAGAAGTTATTTATGCTATACAAGTTTTTGAATCACAATACCTAAATAAAGCAGAATGGAATAATTGCATTCTTTCTCTACGCCTGCTCTTGTCTGTTCTAACTCGGACTTTATTTCTATTATTTTTTGTTAGTACATATTTGAAGCACAGACATTTTGCTGACAACCTCCTCTTTTTAAGGTTAGGAAACTCACCAAAATGTCACTTAAGACCTGAGCATGGAGGCCCACACCTGTAATCCCAGAGTTTGGGAGGCTGAGACAGGAAGATTTCTGTGAGTCCAAGGCCAGCCTGGGCTACATAGAGAAAGCCTCTCTAAAAAACCAAACCAAACAAATAAAACAAATAACTGCTTAAGAGGGTTGAGACTGGCTTTAGAAGGAATGGATAGAGAATCAGCTTGTAAAATTAACCATTTCATGATGATAGTGGTATTAGAAGAATTTATGCAACATACTGTGGAAGCCAGGAAGCATTTCCAAAGTAACCTGCAGGGTACCTGTAATCCTAATGCCATAGGAGGCTGAGCCAGGAGGATCTAAATAATTCAACCCCAGCCTAAGCAATCTGGTAACAACAAAACTACACCCCCCCCCCAAAAAAAAAGGCCTGGTTTGCTGGTGTGGTCCTGTAATTTGAGTACTGTGGAATACTGAGGCAGGAGGATTGAAAGTTTGACCTCAGCCTGGGCAATTTAGCTACAGCCTGTCTCAAAATGAGAAATAACAAGGTTCCTGGAATGGTTTCTCTGGTGTAAAAAACTGAAAGTGTAAATAAGGGCTGAAATGTATAATAGACATTGGGAAATGGAAAGAAAGTGTTTCACTGAGAAGGGGAGAGGGTGGGGGAAAGGAAAGAGGAACAAGAAAAAAAAATACAAGAACTAAACAGAAACAAAGCTTTTGTAAATGAGGGAAGAGGGGTTGAAGAGAGGGTAGGGGAATGGGAAAAAAATCAAGTTCTATCACGTACAGGTACACAGCCCTATGATGAATGTGATCATGGTATGTACCTAAAATGTACCAAAGATATATCATGTACAGATGCAAAAAAAAAAAAAAAAAAAAGTTGCCTGCAAGATAGGTGAGACTTCTACTGAAGAATTTGTTGATTTATTTATTTGAGACAGGGTCTCACTATGTAGTCCAGGCTGGCCTTGAATTTGGGCAATGATCCTCCCGCTTCAGCCTGCACGGTGCTGGGATGACAAGTTTGCCACCATCCCCGGCTCCACTGCAGAGACATGAGTAGGTTTCTCTAGCTGCAGGGAAGACAGACGCTGCTGCAGCTGCG
The DNA here is from genome assembly GCF_034190915.1 of Cavia porcellus. NCBI lineage: Eukaryota > Metazoa > Chordata > Mammalia > Rodentia > Caviidae > Cavia > Cavia porcellus. Next base: position 161,654,483 of record NW_026947484.1, on the reverse strand, counting down.
CTGGTGAGGGTGTCGGGCCAGGAGGGACAGAACCAGCTGGGGGACGGGGCTGCGCCTCTGGTGCGGGAAGATAAGGCCCCTGAGTTCCTGGCTCAGGGCTCCCTCTTGGCACTGTGGGGCTGTGGAGGCCTTGGGGAAGCTAGTGCCACCATTGTGCTGCAGGTGTCAGCAGGTCCGGGCTCTTGGCCCAGGGGAGGGCTCCAGGAGGGACGCCCGGCTTTCCCTGTGCTGAGGATGGGGGTGCCATCCCTCGCCAGGTCCTGAGCTCAGCATTTCTGCCTTGGCCCTGGGCTGTTCCATCTGGGCAGCAGGAAGACTTCAGAGAGGAAAGAGGCAAAAGAAGTGAAAGGCTTGGGGGGAGGGGTGGCCCCCCTGCTGGGACAGTGGGCAGCAGAGCCGAGGAAGGGAAGCGCAGCTCCCTGGCCTCCTGTCCTCCCCTCTGTGCCTCAGGACCGCGGGCTTTCAGGACAGAGAGACCCAAGTCAGAGCCACAGAGCCACTGCACTGTGCCAGGTGCTGGGGTGGGCCTGGCCTTGTGTGGTCTGTAGCTGTGGGCTTGTGAAGTCCAGCATGGCTGGGCCAGGGCTGGCTTTCTGGTCACCAGAAGCTAAGTAAAAGCAGAGAGCATTACCCAGGGGGGTTCTTTGTTCTGCTTTGTGTTGTAAAACAGGCTGCTACTATGTAAGCCAGGCTGGCCTTGAACTCATGGCAATCCTCCTGCCTCAGCTTCCCCAAAGCTAGCTGCCTCTCAACAGTGGAATTTTTAACCTTCTTATTAAAGATGGGGTTTTAATCCCTTTTCTCTACCGCTGTGAGTAAAACTCCTCTACAGCGGAATGAAGGAGCATAGCCCAACGGTTATCAGGTGGGTGGAGCAGAGAGACCAGCACCTCTGCAACACTCCTCATCCGAATCACGGAGACATCACTACTGGCCAGGGGCCTCCTGGAAGGCAGGAAGTGACCCTGATCCAGAGCCTGGGCCTGGATGTTACCGGGGCGACAGGGGCTGAACTGACAAGAAGTATAGGAATGAAGAGAAATGATGAACGCAGGCCCATGGGTCTGGTCAGGGCTGACGCATGCCTGTCAGCCCAGCACACGGGAGGCTGAGGCAGGAGGATCACCCAGAGTTTGCGGCCAGCCCAGGCTCTATAAGCAAGACCCTTTCTCCAAACAATGACAACAGCAATGAATTCTCATGGTGTCTTTTATTAAAATCCAGGTGACTGCAGCAAGGAAACATAGCAGGCCTCAGAGCTGCTGCTCCTCACACGCACAGAACCCGCATCACTGCACGAGGCTCTGACCCTGCCCCGAGTTTAGTGTCCATGGAGGGCATGAGATCGCTCTGCTTGTGGAGATCTGAGCAGGGCTGGGCTCCGGGGCTCTGTTTGGTCCTCTTTCCTGATTGCACAGAGTGCGAAGTGAACACCGTGTCGGAACTCAATCAGAAGAAGATGGAGCTCACTGGACATAAGGTCACAGGGACCTGGATGCCGCCAACCTCTCACCGAGGATCAATCCTGCAGCTGCTGGTCTGAGACCCGCCACACAGAGCCCGCCGTGGTGGCCACGCGTGGCTGTCACCCCAGCACTGGGGAGGTTGAGGCAGGAGGACCGTACTTTCCAGGGCGCCCTGAGTCTCTTAGTAAACAGGAGTAACAATGGCTGGGGGTGTAGCACGCTTTACCTGGTACCAGTGGCTCTGGGGTCAATCCACAGAGTTGTGGATGCGATGGGGGGGGGGCTTTGAGGGGGGGGTCTTGAGGGGTGACAAGGACCTCTGTGAACAGAACCAGTGCTGATAGCCAGTGGCTAGCCTTGGGGCAGGGGCTAACGAGCCACTCTTCTGGAGTCCAGGAAAAAGCCAGCTGTTGCCTGGGCCTCTAAACTCCAAGCAAGCACTCCTGTCTTGAGATACAGGAACAAAAGGTGACCTAGGGCAGCCCTTCGGGACTTCAAAGAGCAAAAGCCCTGGGGCAGACAGAGCCAGCAAGGAGGGAAGGAGGCAGCTCTTTGATCTGAAACTACCATTGTTCTGTGCAAAGAGCACACATATCCTTGATTGACTTACTGACTGGTTGGCTCATTGACTGACTGGTTGTCTCATTGATTATCACCCTGCTGGCAGCTGCAGACATCCCGAGAAGAATGCAGAATCCTGAGAAGCCTCTTGGTGCCTCTCAGGCTGCTTACCCTTTACGGGTGCGTGTGCATGTGAGCCCCGCAAAGGTGAGAGTATGTAGGTTCAGGCTGCCACCAGGCCTACTATAACCCATGGCAGTCACAGAACCCCGGGAACCCAGGGAAATAGTTGTTCCCTGCCCCCATCTCTGGGTTTTGTTCTTGTTGTTAGGGCCGAGGATGAAACCCAAGGCCTCCCACTGCCTGCACCCCCAGCTCTGTATTCTAATTTTTATTTTGAGGCCTTGCTGTGTCTCGAAGCTGCCCGAGGTGGGCTCAAACGTGGGGATCCCCCCGCCTCAGCCTCCTGAGTGCTGAGATCACAGGTGTGGGTGGCTTTTTCTAGTTTAAAATTTAGTCCTTTCCCAGTCCTTTTCCAGAGCTGTGGGGACATCTCCAAGGCAGGGGAGAATTTTTCTGAGAATCGCCCTGGCCCAGATTCCTTCCCACCTGGGGAGCTGAGACCAACCCATCCAATCTCTCACTGATCTGAGAAGTGTGGCAGAGTGGGGAGAGGGGGACAGGGCAGGAGGGGGCTAGGAAGTGACACGTTGGTGGAGAGGACGGGACAGGACTGTTCCCAGTCTAGATCCCCATCAGTCAGGGGGGCGCTGAGCGTTTGTGCAAACATCCAGGAATTTCTATTGGAGGAAAGGATGGTGTGGAGACTGGGTGGCCTCCATGCTGCCAGTGAGCAGAGTTCCATCATCGTCCTCGGGCAGAAGCGGCCACCTGGGAAAACCCTGCAATTCAGCTCCTGTGCCTGGCAGAGAGTGGGGGCGGGTGGGAGATGGGTGTGTGGGGGTTGGGCAGGACAGGGAGCCCAGGCAGGGATCCGGGCAGCTAGAGAAGCAGAGGATCCCTGAGTTCAAGCCTGGGATTTCTGTAATAGGGGGCTAGAGCCAGGTGTTCGGAGCAGGCCCTGCGCTTGGGAGGCTGAGGCAGGACTGCCTCAGTTTGAGGTCAGCCTAAGCTACCCGGGAGACACTGTAGTCTCAGAACAGAACAAGGTAGCACAGCAGGGAAGAGGGGGGTAAAGAGGCCCTGCAGTCGAGGGCTGTGTAAGATGAACAGAAAGCGCTGAGCTGGAGTCCTAGATCACTTGGTGGTCACCATCCACCAGGCCCTAGTGCCTGTGTTCCTCTCCACGTGGATGGACCCCTGGACCTATCCTCCACTCCCGAGAATCTCACTCCTCAGTACCTCTGCTGCAGGCACAGAGATCTCATCTCCCCCAGGCAACTGGGCCACGCTTCTGAATCCCTGGTCCACATACACGAAGCCCAATGGAGCCCAACACTCCCAGAGTCAATGGCCATGCACATGTGCAGGTGTGTGTGGGTATGTGTATGTGCATGTGTGCATGTGTGCGCCCTCTGGGTGGTGATCAGGAAGCCTCCCAGGACAGGGACATGCTTAACAGGGTCCTGAAGCATGATTAGGAGCTGGAGGGGCCCACAGAGCAGCGGGCCTGCATGTGTCCTGGAGAATTAGGGTTAGGAAGAGAGGTGGAGATGGGAACAGAATGTTCTACAGGCCTCTCCTGAGCGTGGACTTCGCCCCCACAGATGCAGCTCAGAGGACTTTGCCCTGACAGTGACTTCAGATCTCTGAGCCATGCATGGTTCACGCTGATGGACTGGACTCCCCGGCTGGCCACCATGCACCAGACAGGGCCCCGGCGCTGAGAGCATAAAGGGAGGACGGCTGCCAAGTGCTCCTCCTTCTCACCCAGCAGCCCAGGCTGCACTGGAATCTGTGGCAACCCTCCTGACTCAGCTTCCCAAGTACTGGGGGGCACAGGTGTGTACCACCCACCTGGCCTCCCTCTTCCTTCTGCTACCCTGGCCTCAAGGAGAGATCTGTCCCGGGCCTGGCCACCTGTCCACTCTGGTGATCCTGCTGCTTAGTCAGAGACTCTCCTGCAACTTCAGGGCACAGCAGGCCGTGGTGCTGCTGAGCTGGCGGCTGTGGCGGGGGTCTCAGCTGACCTTGGGAGAGGGCGTGGGTCCGAGTGGGCCAGTGTGGGATATGATGGGTAATTAACTCCCAAAGGAGGCCTCTAGGCCCTGGCATGATAACCAAGTGAAATCAAAGCTACTGACTGAGTTTTAGGGAGTGGGGGGTAGGCTTAGTCTCTATGTACTCTGTTTTGAGTCTTTGAATGACTATAAACAAGTGTCCACCAGGTTGGGTGTGGTGGTGCACGCCTGTCATTTCATCACTCAGGAGGTAGAGGCAGGAGGGTCTCTGCAAGATTGAGAATAGCTTGGGCTGTATAGTGAGACCCCGCCACAATAAACAAAACTGTGCCCCAGGCAGCTGGGAAAGGGGGAGCTTGGAGGAGCCCTTAGGGTTTCAGACTTTGAGGTCTTGGAATGACCCTGAGGGTGATGGAGACCTGCTTCAAAACCCCGAAAGTCCCATGCTGATCCTTAGCACACACTGGCCAGTGTGGCAGGGTGGAGCCGAGGCTGAGGCCCAGACAGCTGCCGGGATTCGGGGACCCGGCTCTGCGAGCTGTGCATGGAGGACGCATGAGCATCTGTCTTCCGCACCCCAGAAAGAGGGCTCACGGTGGTGTGTCACCCTTGTTGTCCCAACATGCAGGAGGCTGAGGGCAAGCAGGATTGCTATGAATTTGAGCCCAGCCTGGGCTACATGGTGTGTTCAAAGGGAGCCTGAACTGCACGGCAGGAACCAGTCTCAGACAAACAGAACAGCAGCAGACAGGTGGCCGAGGGGCGTCTCCATGTGACTGTGATCAGCTGTGTCTCCTGCCAACAAAGGCTGGTGACAGCTGGGGTCAGGACACCAACAGTCACACAGGCAAAGTCCCAGGCGCTAGCCAGAGCCATGTGCTCCATCTACCCTTGCACTGATGTCTGTCCCGCCTCATCGCCCTCCCAGCCGATCCCTGGGTCCTCCAGGGCTCTATCAGGGTGGGAGACCCATGTGTTCCCACCTCGGGCCAGGTGAGTCCCAGCTGCCTGGCTCACCCTCTGCCAGAGAGGGAACAGCAGGAGCCACGTGTCACCATGGCTGATCCCGTCCTGTTGGTTACCTGTCTCCATGGTAATGGCCAGGTCTCAGGAAGGGAGCCCGCCTGGTCCATGGGTGTCCTCATGTTCTTCCTGTCAAGCCTCACCAGTCTCCTGCCCCAGGATGGCCACAGAGGATGGGGACACTGGCCGAGTACCTTCCTTTTGGCCCGGCTCTGTGAGGACCTTGTGTGTACCCCGCCATCCGCCTGCCCCTCTAGGTGCAGGAGCTTGGGGGCCTTAGTGACGTGTGCGTCACCAGAGCTGCCTCGCACCACCCAGCAGCTGCTCAGGAAATGTGGGTTCAAGGAAGGACGCGGGCAGAGACACCGACTGTTACCCACTTATGAGATGTGGCTGGAGGGACACAGCCAGGCCCTGACCCGGCCAGCAGAGCCATCGTGCCCAGGAGACACCTTCCAAACCTGTGGCCTTGCCGGGGGAGGGGAGGCTTCCAGGCCTTGGGCACAGCTGATTTCCAAGCACGGTCACGGTGTCAGGGTTACAAAGGTGCTGGACAGAGAGGTCACTGCCAACCGTGAGAGAGGAACAGATCTCACTCTTGGTGGATCAGATGCGGACTCACGGGGACTGGGGCTTGGGGCTTCGAGCGTGTGGGGCTGCAAATCACTTCTGGGAGATGCGGATTGATGATGGGAGCAAGCTGGGGACAAACAGGTTGGTTTGGAAGGTGGTGTCTGAAGAGAAACTTTGGGCGCCTTGCACTGCAGAAATTAAATCCAGGCGCCGAAATCACTGGATCGCTGTTACACAGCGTCTCTGTTCCCCTGATAGTTTAGAGATTAGGGAGGAACATAAGCAGCCCAAACACGGGAAAAACAAATCAGCTTTTCCTCTAGAGGGATGGTCCTTGTCACTGTAGTAAGGGAAGCCATTAAAACACTGGACTGTTTTTTGTTTTTTGTTTCAAACAAAAGGAAAACAGTTACAACCCAGAGCTATGGTCACCCAGTAAATATTTCCCTTATTTAAAGAAAATGTGTTTCCCTGCGAAGCTTTGGAGCCATGATTTTTGCTCCCCTGGCTAGCAACAGTCTAAGGCCTCTCTGTGCAAGGCAGAGAAGACAGGTGCCCTGAGAAGCTGATGATGGAGCCAGGCATGGTGGCGCACACCTGTCATCCCAGCCCTCGGAAGGCTGAGGCAGGAGGATCATTGCAAGTGGGAGACCACCCTGGGCTTCCAAGTGAGCTCAAGACCAGCCTGAAGTGCATAGCGAGACCTTGTCTCAAAAAGGCAAAAATAAAATAAAATTGGAGGGTGAATGGAAGGCTTTAAGGAGCACAAGCCAGAGCACACTCAGGTTGTTATGGAAACAAGGCTGGGTGCTGTGTAGACGCCTCACCCTGGCGGTAGCAGGAAGAATCCGGCTCTGGGCCCAGGCTTCCCTTATCTGGGGCCGAGCCTTGTGGGCAGTTAAGCCCTGGCTTCCCTGCAGAAGGGGTGCAGATAAAGCAGCGCCGCCTGCTCGCCCTATCCGCACCAGCAGACACCCACGTTGCCCCAGATAGACTCGGGCTTCTAAGTAAAGTGGCCTCCACTGCAGCTCCCCTGGGGCCTGCAGGCGACCGGTGCCACTTTTTCCGGGAACCGTGCTGCGCCTGCTCCATGTGCTCCGGTTGTGGTCTTCATTCCACGCAGCCAAGGCCAATAGCGACTTCCCAGGAGCCTGCAGCCCCCATTCTGTCCCCTGCCAGTTCTGCAGGGATTCACCTGCCTTGGGAGCCGGGGCGCGAGTGCCACCCCAGGATGAGCCCTGTGAGGCAGCAGTGAGGGTGGGCAGCAGGTCAGGCTTCGGAACTATAGCAGCAAACTGCACACTGAGCAATCAGTCCCGGGAAGTGTCCGGGGGAAACCCAGCACTCAGCATGCAGCTGTGGGACCAGGGATGCCAGGAACGCACGGCTGGATCCCTCACCCAGACCCCGGCACCAACCCCGACTCCATAAGGGCCCAGGTGTAGTGTCACCTTCCCACCATGTCCCAGTCCCCGGAGTTGCTAGGGGACTGTCACCACAGAAAGCAGGATCTGGGCAGAGACACAGTAAGACAGGGACCTCAAGGGGCGCTGATCTCACAGCCAGACGAGGGCTTTTTAACATCTCTACTGCCACCTTGCCCAGGCTCAGGGGTCCCCTATGGTTTGGGGTGAGGTGTCTGAGCCCCATCCTGAGGTGAGACTTCCAGGTGCACCCTCCCCTCCGTTTCCTCTCCTTTCCTAAACCCGGGGCCCCTAGGTCCCCAGCTCCTTGTGAATAACACTTGGCCCCTGGGCTTGCTTTCCGCCTTGAGCCTTGAGTTGGGCTTGGCGCAGCTGAGAGCAGCTTAGGGTGCAGCAGGATTTCAGGAGAGGGGAGGCTGAGTTGTTGATTGTAAGGTCTCTAATCTTTACGCTGGCCTCTCTTTTCTTTTTGTACCATCACTGTATGAAAATTATGTCTTTTAGACAGGGTCTTCCTGTGTAGTCCAGGTTGGCCTTGAGCTAACAGAAATCTTCCTGCCTCAGCCTCCCAAGTGCTGGAATGACAGATGTGCATGCCTAGGTTGAAAATAATCTTTTATTCTTCCTACATAGAACTCAAGATACAGGTATAACTTCTGGTGTCAGGCAACCGATGTTACACAGACAGGACAGTTTCCATGAAGAAACAAACTGATGAGTGCACACACAGAGATACACAGACACGCCCTACAGTCCTCCCTCGGGTGCTGACGGGTTAGCACGGCCCGAGGAACCTCCTGTGGCACAAAGGCTGTGGGATTGAAGTCATTCTTGGCATTTTAATCTGACAGGTGCTCAGCCAATGTGGGTCTCAGCTTCCCTGAAGCATCTGCAGGCTGGCGTCTAGAGCGGTGTTTGTGCGAGGCCCAGAACCACCTGCCTCATCCAGCAACCCCACCCCACCCCGAAGCTCCCGCCTGGGCAACAAGGTCGCATCCTGCCGGAAATCAGTGAGGGGCACTGCAAAGAAAGGGCAGCTGGGAGCTTGGAGACATCAGTCCGTCCTTCCCCGAGAAGAGTGTCGGAGTTAGGAGCATGGTGCAGGAGAGCTCAAGGCAGAGCTGGGCAGGAGCTGCTCTGGACTGGGAGAAGGTGGGGGCAGGGCAGGAGAGAAGGGAGGCAGGAGGGGGAGGAGGAGGGAAGGAAGAGGGGGAAGGAGGGGGAGGGGAGGGGCGCCTTTCCCCCACTAGAGCAGGGTGCAGGTCTTTTTATCCTTGAAAGGGTTTTCCGAGGTCGGGATTCCGATGAGCAGAGGGTCACTCCTCGCATGCTCCTCACAGTAAGACATGAGGTCCGCAGACGCCTTAGACACCTGTGACACAGCAGGAGACACAGGACAGCACCTCAGTCCCCTGGAGGGAGGGTGGCAGCCCAGGACCATGCTGCACAGGCAGGGTGCTGGCAGGAAAGGTCATGAGACCAGAAGCAGCTGCATTGGGCCCAAGTGGTGGACCTGAGGCCTAGACCCTCTGGGAAAGGTCCCAGTGCAAGTGACCAGGGTCCTGCAACCTGAGTGGCCAGGATTCTCCCTACACGGATGCTGGCCCAGGGGGACCTTGTCACAGGTAACTTGACATGCTGGGGCCTCCTGCGTGCAAGTGCATGCAAGTGCAGAACAGTGGGGCCAGCAGACTCAGCCAGGCGCCCACTACTGGGAACCAGAGGGCGAGGCTGTTACAGCCCTCAGGGGGCCAAGTCCTGCAGGAGGGCAGCAAGGTGGGGCTGCAGCTTCCCTTCTATCTAAGCAAGCGGACCAGGACTCAGAAGCCCCGAATGACTGAGAAAGGAAGTGCGGACTGGAGGCGGGAGTGGGGTACATGGGTGGCAGCGGGGTGCAGGAGCCACCATTGCCTTGCAAGTTCTGGGTGTCTGGGTGGGGACTCTGCAGGGTGACCAGATTGGGCGTTGAGGCAGGGAGCGTGGGGCACAGGCCACCCTGAAGACAGACAACTGGTTCCCTGAGGAATCGGGTGACAGCTCTGTAGCTGGGAAGGTCGCGGGTCCCAGCTCTCCAGGGCTCTGGTTGCCCTGCCCCCTCTGGGGTCCTAAGAAATGCGTTTGGCTTCCACAAGTATCTGCAGCTGTTGGTGCTCGCCCTGGGGACAGACAGCTGTTACCTACCCAGGGTTCCAGGAGGGGCCCATTCAGACATCTGGTAACTTAGCTCTTCTTTTGTTTTTGAGACAGGGTCTCATTATGTGCTGGCCTTAAACTCCAGGGACGTTCCTGCCTCAGCCTCCCAAGTGCTGGGATTATGGGCATGTACCACCGTGCCTGGCACTTTAGCTCTTTTGAAATAAGTAGGAAATAAAAACGAAAACTCTGTGCTGTTGGCCTGCCCCAGGAAGTCCCAGAGAAAGCAGAATTAGAGGGCGTCTCATCTCTGACCGGCGCCCCAGTCCAGGGGAGCAGGGGGAGATGACCTGTAAGCTGAGAACCCCAGCCCACCTGGCCTCACCTTTATTCTCTCAATGGAGGCTTCGAGCCGCAGCTGCTGCACGGTCCTCCGGGCCTGGGCTATGTTGTTGGTGCTGGCGGTTTTGCTGGACATCTTTACCGGTCCCTCCCTAAAATCTAAAGAGATTTTTTTTCTTAAAGGCGAATAACAGCCTTTCTGATAAGAGGCATCCTTGTGTGTATTTAAAAAGTACCAATAAATATCTTTAGTTAAAAAAGAACAGTGAGTAACAGTTACCTTTAAGTCACTTAAACATTGACTAAAAAATACTGTGGTTACGGAAGAGGCTAAAGGGAAATCTCCCTGAGGAGTCCAGCTGAGGCAGGAGGATCCCTATTTTTAGGGACATGGATGCGTTTGCAAAGGAGATGGTGTTAGGAAAAGGCCCCTCCGCAGGGTCCACACGGCCTCGGTGTCCTGGTGTTTCATCCATTTAAACCGAGACATGAATCTTTGCACAAACCCAGCTCCCGGAGTGAAATCAGTGCACCCCCTCTGCGCCCCCCAAGAGCTGCTGTTGGAGACGTCTCCTAGGAGGAGACACATGCACAGGAGGCTCAGGTAGGTGGGGGGCTGCCTGCAAACAGTCACTGTTCCTGGGGGCCAGGTGCTGCCATCCGCTCTATCAGGAGGCTCGAGTTTTTCCCTCCTGGCCTCTTTTGTAGCTGCCAGGCTGTTGCAAGATCAGGAACGGGAAGCAGCAAGAGAGCCCACGTCAGGGGAGCCCCGAACATAGAGCGCTTCCAGGTGCTGCTGGACGCGCCAGGGTTTGAATGGTGTGAGTCAGGCCCGTCGGTACATCTCTACTTGAGGAAAAGGTAGCTGAGGTGGTGGCCACGCCTGTCATTCCAGCACTCAGGAGGCTGAGGCAGGAGGATCAAGGGTCAGCCCTGGCTGTATCATGAGGTCACGCTCAGTTGGGCTACACAGCAAGACCTTGCCTCAACAAGCCAAGCCGGAGATGGGCCTGCAGGATGCATCACGGGAGATGCCCACGGCCCTGCCCATCCCTCTCTGACCTCTCCCCGCCCTCCCTGGGGGGCTCTGCCATTGCTAACCCTGTCACGCTCAGATTTTAGGGCCACTTCTGCTCTCTGGCCCCAGCCCTGGATTCCAGTTGCCCCCTCTCGCCGGCTGCCTGATGCAAAGCAACAGAAGCTTGGCCCTACTGGGGTCCCAGGACCCATTTCCAGGGACTCCGCCCAGCGCAGTTCAGTCCCAGGCAGGGTGCAGCTGGAGGAAGACGCAGAGCTGGCAGGTGCGAGGCAGCCTGGCAGCTGCGTGACTCATGAGAGCAGGTGGACACGGGCAGCCACCCCGCCTGCCAGGGCTCTGCACGCTCGGGCCACCTCGGCGCCTGCCGGCAGCCGAGCCGAGCTGACTCAACACCCACAGCTGCGCCCGGGCTTGGGCCAGGCCAACTGCAGAGACTGCCAGCACCATGCGGGCTCCCCAGTGAGCCACGTTTCCCATGTCCCTGAAGCCTGAGTCTGAGGATTGGGTGGGGCTCATGCCTTCTGATGTCAGAGGCTACCTGGACAGATGTGTGGAAAGAACTGCTGTGGGCAGACCCTGGCCTGGGCCACTCCAGGGACAGGGACTGCCCCTCTACAAGCCCAGCTTCTCTCACTTGTAACAGAAAGAAAACAAGTGTATACCTGTCATCCCAGCACCTGAGAGCTGAGGCAGGAGGATGGATGGATGGATGCGATTTCGAGGCCAGCCCTTCGCCACCCCATGGCCAGCAACCCCAAGCATGAAGTTGGGGCACCGCCCTTGGCAACCGGAAGCCCTGCGGAGCAGGAAGCTGGGAGGAGGCTGTGCAGGGCAGGGTGGCCCCGGCTCGGTCCTGGCCTAGGTGACCTGGTGTCAACACAGCCTGGGACGCCTCAGGCATGCCATCCAGCCCAAGGAGAGGCTCAGGGTCCCCTCCCAGGGGTGTGGTGGGTTCTGGGCTCCTGTGTCAGTGCTGGTTGGAACACTGGGGAGTAAGGACAGCCTGGGAGCAACGGTATAAGGGGCTCATGCACGGCGGGCTGGGGACAGGATGGACCCGGCGCCTGGCCAGACCGACAGTGACCAAAGCGCAGGTTCTCAGACCCTGTCCAGACTCGGGCCGCTTTCTCCCTGGGAGGTCTGGGTTTTGCCACCCACGTCTCCCTGAGGCCTATACGATGAACCATAAAGGTCCTCTGCTTCCTGACACCTCGGGTGCAATGATTCTGAGATCCGGGCAGGTGTCCTGCAACTGCACGACCAATGGGGACACAGTGCTCTGCTGTCAGCTGTGAGGCTGTCAGCTTGCAGCCCCCGAGTTTATAGCGGGCCCAGGGAGCTCCTTGCCCAGTGTGGGAACACCGACTTCTTGCACACGAGGCGGGCGTTCCTCCTTCCTGACCTGGCTACAAGCAAGCAGGAGCTGAGACTGCACATGCGCAGCTCAGTGGGTGCAAACAAACTACAACAGCGAGACCTGCAAGCCCACCGCACTGCAGCTTCCAGTTCTGATGGCTGAGTTATGGGACGGTGAGGGGGACCTTGTTCTGGTCACTCAGCACCACTCCCTGTTCACTCTGGAAAGGCCCCTAAAATCCACACAACACCTCCTAAACATGGGGTGATCTGGGATGCTGCCTGGCTGGCCTGGGATTCTCAAGTGATGCTTGAATATCTGGGGCCTCGAGTTTGCTCCTCAAGTCCAGACGGTTCACCCTACTTTTCACTGAGTGGGCCTGGTCCTGGGTACAGTGTGTTGCTGGGAATAAACAGGAAGCGGTCACAGATCCTACCGAGAAGTCAAACATGCAAGAGGACTCCTTCCTCCTGGGTTCCCACTCCAGTCTGCCTCATTCCCTGACACCCCCTTCCCTCAGCAGGACCGGGTCGCCAAGTCTAGAAAACGAGGTCAGGTCTTGGACACGGAGATTTTGCTGCTTTACTCACCTCCTAAACGCAAACTGCTGTCTACTGAGTGTCCAACCATAGCTTGGGGAAGCTAACAGGAGGGGCCAGGGGAAAAGAGGAGAATCTCTGATTTAAACTTTGTTCCTATGCAGAAATCGGATCAGAGTTGTCATTTCCAGTTGAGCCTCTTCAAGGTGCTCTGAGCCGTTCTTTACTGGCTACCCCGAGTCCAGGCAGGGGTCCTGCTGCAGTGTGGAGAGTTGGAGGTGCCCCCCCCACCACGTGCAGCTGTGCCGTACCATGTAGCAGCTGGCTGCAGCCCAGCAAGAAAGCCCCACAGCTCTCCGAGCCTCTGGAGGGTGTGATCTGGGTCTCCATCCTGGGCTGTCCAGAGCTTGCAGAAGTGCAGCTTCCTGGCACTTGTGTGGAACCTGAGTGGGCACAGGCTGCTTCCGTGTGACTCTGGGAAGGCTCTCTGTAACCTCAAATGGGCTGTGACTGCCCTGTCCTGGTTTTATAGAGGAAGCAACCGAGGTTGGAAGAGCTGGCCTCGAAGTGACCCAGCTCGTGCTCCTGGAACTGGCTGAGAAGTCTTTCCTCTCTGGAAGCCGCCCTTCCCACCAGCTCCAGGGAAAGGGGCGACTCTGACCAACTCCACCAGTGCAGCAGGGGCAGGCAGAGGTCCTGGGCGGGGCTGACTTTGGCAGGCCCAACTGCACCAGGCTTGCTGGTTGCCTCCTCTTCCAGGTGAGAGGGTTCTACCTGCCCATCTGGTCCCCACAGGGCAAGGTCAGCCTGTGGTGGCTCTGAGCCCCAAGACCAGGAGCTGCTGTGCGGCTGCCATCCAAGCCTTTTGTGGGTACCGAGTTACATCGGGGGACAGCTTTGCACAGCAGTGGAGCTGGGCAAACCTAGGCGCTGGTTTGAAGCTAGCATTCATCTGGAAGCTCAGCTTCGTGGCATCTGCTAGGCACCGCATGTCCCACAAGGGAAACCTGCATTCCAGCCTTGTCTCCGGGCTTCAGAGTGGAGGTGGGGGGTGCAGGCCTGAACACTCTGGAAGGAAGGTATCAGGGAGACCCAGGATCCAGCCAGTGCCTCATCACTGGCCAGCTGCCAAGGCTCCTGAGCAAACACCCTGCGGCTGTAATAAAAGAGGCTGGAAAAAAATTAGAGCAAGCCCCAGGCCTCCATTTCTGCTCTGATCCTGCTTTGGGCTTCCAGGGTCTGATTCTAGCCCTGGGCCATTTGTGGAGCAGCAGGACAGGGTGGCCGGGCTCCCTGGCTTGCTGGGTACAGCAGGATGCAGTGCGATGCTCCTGGGTATGCGAACCCAGCTCCACACCAACCTGGGCTCCTGTGCCCTCTGGGAAAGGAGAGAAAGGTTTCAAGGCTGGGCGGCCACACCAGGGCCTGCAGGGTAAACCTGGACTGCAAGGCACGGGGCCAGCCACATGCAGCTAACTCTGCAGTGAGAGAGAGAGAGAGAGAGAGAGAGAGAGAGAGAGAGAGAGAGACAGCGCTTTGAGCCGACCAGCAGCTTTAGTAGGGAGGCTTCCGGAAAATATCCCCAAATCCTGCAGAGCTGGGCCTGAGCAGCAGGGCCTCTTTAATTCCAGCTAGTGCCTGGCCTGGCAGCTGCCCATGTGACCTGGGGATACTGCCTTGGCTCCATGCCCTGGATACCAAACTTCAGGGACACATTCAAGGCCAAGCCAGGGCATCTGGCCTCAGTCCCATTCCTGCCACTTCCCAGCCACAAGGCCCTGGGCAGGTCTTGTAAACCATAGGCTTCAGGTCTGACCTTCCTGCCTCGGGAATAAATGCACTGGGGGGTTGGCGGGAGAGAACTTGCTTAGTAGGCTCAGGCTCTGGGTTTGATCCCTGGCATCACACACACACACACACACGCACACGCACATGTGAGGCCAGGCGTGGTGGCACATCCCTGTAATTCCAGTATTTGGGAAGCTGAGGCAACTGTGAATTTGAGGCTATGTAGTGAGTTCAAAGGTGCCTGAGCTACACGAGACCCTGTTGCAAAACAATCAAACAAACAAACTAAACAACAACAACAACAACAACAACAACAACAACAACAAAACCACCAACCAACCGAACAAGCACAATGCAAAAGAATGTCCTAAACAAAAAGAATACTTTTTTTCTGGGTGCTTGATACCTGTACCGTCCTCTACACCATGCATGAAGCACTCTACAGCTCTTGAAGGGGTGGAGCTGGCAGCAGTTCTTAGCTCTTCCTGGTATGTTTTCCTCAGCGGCAGGGTGGAGTTAAAAACCATTGGACGGTATCCCGGGTTGAAGTCCATAACCTTGCCCCCATCTCATATGCCAAGGTTCTAATCCTCACCACCTTGGAGCTGACTGGATTTGGATACAGGGTCTTTAAAGAAGTGATTAGCTGGGTCTGGTGGTGCACACCTGTAATTCCAGCAGCTGGGAGGCTGAGGCAGGAAGACTGCAAATTCGAGGTTAGCCTGGGGCACCTCAGTGGGTAGCTGAGTGCAAAGGCTCCAGCTGGAGCACCACCAGCAAAGCAAAGCACAGCCTCAACCAGCTGGTGGGGTGGGCACAGGGTCAGTTTCTAGCTGATATGGACCTGGGTGGCCTTTGGACCCCGTGCTCCCCTCCAGGCCTGGGGGACAGTTCCGGGGCACAACGGGAGCCTGCTCCTTTCTCGGTTCAGCCTGCTAGCAGTGAGGCCAGCGGCTAGCACTCTCACCAAACTGTAGCGCGCTTCTGTGAGCTGTACCGGACCACGAAGTCTGCAAAAGGGCTACCTCGGCTCCGACCCAAGTCTCACCAGGCCCCCACTGCTGAGCAACCCAAATGCTGCAGGTACTGCCCAGGCCAGGGGACTGAACCTGGATCCTGAGGAGTCCACAGGTGAAGGACCCCGCTCAGGGCTGGGCTGCTGCTAGGAGTTGAGGACAAGTGCTTGGGACCAACAGAACAGGAAACCTGAGTGCGAAACCTCTGAGCCCTCTGGGAACGAGGGGCACTGTGGAGGCCTCACCCAGAGTGGCAGTGGTGCAGACAACGCGTGCACACACTTTCTGTACCGTGGTAGGGTTTAATTTCCCCAGCGTTTCTGGGGCTGTGCCCCTCCTGCACCTGCACCATAGAAGGGGCCCAGAGCAGCTGAGCTCCATGCCTGGCCTCGAGCAGGTTGCACGCGGCTGGCCCGGCAGGGGCCACTGCCAACCCAGACGGGGCTCCCCGTGGTTGAGACACGGGATGCGCGAAACTCCGAGGGCCCTGTGGGGCGAGCAGTGCCACGGAAACAACTGCCTTTGAATCCAGGTGGCTGCTGCCCTGCACCAGGCTGATCCTGGCACCCTCCAGCCCTGGCCGCGAACCCTAGGAACTGGGTGCTGATGCCAAACCTGACCCACGAGGCGCCAGGTGCTTCTGGCTGGCTCTGCCCGTGGAGACCAGGTCTCTGCCGCTGGATCTGTGACCCTAGGGGCCCTAACTCCTTTCTCTGCCCTTGACCCCCCGTGCATGGGCGGCCTCCGACTCTGCAGGGCACTCAGTATTTGCCACACTCCTCTGCTATGGGTGGAATCTGGGGTTTGCTGAGAATAGCCAGGGTAGGCAGGGAGCCCACGCATGCTCTGCCTGATGCCAGCCCTGCATGACAACGCGCAACCCTTCTCAGACCCGGGACCCAGGCTAGGGGGCAGCCAAGCTTCAGTACCCTCATCTCTAAAATGGGGCAGGAAACCAGAGGCCTGCCTCGAAAGCTTGTGGCCATGATGACCTGAGAATGCACACAGCAGGAGCCCAGTGGGGTCAGGAGGGCACATTGGCCACGACGCATGGCCCAAACTGCTGAAGCCCTAGCAGGCTTGCTGTCAGGGGGTGAGGCCTGGCAGGAAGTGGCATCACCAGGGGCCGTGGCATCTCTTTCTGGACTCTTCGTCTTTCCTCCTGCTGCTTGTTGCGTCATGCAGCGAGCAGCTCTCAGCCAGCCCCTCTGCCATGCCACCCTGGCTGCAGCCGGCGACCATGCACTGAAGCCTCTGTACACTGAGCCAGAACAAACCTCTCCTTTAAGTCGCAAGTGCCAGGTGTTTGGTCCCAGCAAAGAGGAAAACAACCAAGACACCTGGGAAACACCCCCGTTTCTCCCTCATCTTCCTGATGACCTTTCTCTTGAGCGACACCGCCCTGTCCTGGTGACCACAATGTCTGATTGTCTCAAACTTCTTCTAATTCTAGACCCAGGGCTGCCCGATACCGAGGCTGACCCCGCCCGTGACTTGTGAATGCTGGTGGCCATGCACAGAGTAGAGGAGAAAAGGTGAAATTCATTCTAATACCACTGATTTAGCACCACAGAACCATGCTGGCATAAAACCCATCTCAGTTACTGACAGAGGTTTCGTTTTGGGCACTGAACTTTGGAGCCTGGTGCCCTGTGCTTGCAGGGTGTCTCAGTTTGCAGTGGCTACGGCCGACGGCCCAGTGTCACAGGCATATGGGACTCCAACTGCTCACAGCCAGTTCTGCTTTTCTACTTGTTCCTCATAAAAGCCGGCTCCTGGGGTCCCGGATTTTCCCAGGATTCCCGGAGGAAAGTCCAATGGGCTGGGCTCTGTGCTCCCCGGTCATAAAGATCCTAATCACAAAAGCAGCTCCCAGAGGTTAAATGCCAGAGAGGAGGCTCCCGGCCAGACATATTATCCTGGTAGCCCAGGAGATCCCACGAGGCAGGCTCAACCTGCACCCCCCTCCTACAGGGAGAAACTGAGGCCCAAGGAGGCCACGCCTAGGGTGGGACAGCTGAGCCAGCTGACCTTTGTGCACAGTGACTGAGCTGACCTTTTATGGACTCCTGCTCCCTGCTGATGACCCAGAAGGTTTCAGGGCTCGGAGGTGCACAGGCGGGCTCCCTAACCCTATGTGCAGGGTTTGTTGAGAGCGTCTGTGTTTTTCGTTTGTTTGGCTCCTGACAAGAACAGCAACTGTGGACTTCTCCAAGAGAATGGAGCACCTTTCTTCTTAGAGGCTGTTGGCTTCTGAACGCCTGTTGTTACGCAACTAACTGCAAATAAATACTGTTCCCCTCTCCTGTTAGCTCAGTATAACAGGAATCATCTTCCTCATTTATCACCACGGGCCATGGCGACACCGGTATTCCATTAGCCCTTTATTACGCCCTGCAGCCCTACGAGGTTGGATGGGGTGAGACCACATGAGAAAGATCATGTATTTTGCCCAAGATCTGCTGGGTATTAAGTGGTAGGAATAGTTTCTTTTCTTTTTTTTCCTTAGACAAGTTTTGCTATGCAGTCCAGGCTGGCCTTGTACTTGCCATTTAGCCCAGGCTGGTCTTGAACTTGCAGTAATCTTCTTGCCTCAGCCTCCCAAGTGTTGGGATTATAGGTGTATGCCACCTTGCCTGGTTCAAAATGGAGTTTTAGTCCACATTTTTCTGACTTCAAAGCCATAACCTCACCTAGAGGGGAAGCAACCCACGGCTTTTTCTCTCTCAGCTTGATGAATGCTGAGAATGAGGCTCTGTGGGTGCTGAGGTCAGATGAGGACGGGTGGTTTGCAGCCGACAGGGCAGCCATCAGGAGCCTGCCAGGGGCCAGGTGCCCAGGGGTCACTACCTCAGAACCAGAGTGTCCCTTGCGGTTCCTTCCCCAGGTCTCCTCCAGGACACTGGCCACTGGTCCAACCAAGCCCACCTGCTCGGTTGGTTCCGGGGAGAGCTCTGGGCCACTGGACGGGATTCCTGCTGCTCCTGTGCTCTGGGTTAGAGCCCTGGGCCGAACTGACCCTGGGAACAACTGTCTGAGCACTCGACGGCCACGTGTGTGGCACCAGGGTCCCAGGCTATGCTGCCCTGAGCTGGCACACTCTGTACCCAGCATGATTCCAGCTGAGGCCAGCAGGCCCAGGAGGGAGGGAGGGAGAGAAGTCCAGCATGGCCTGGCTGGGCTGGGTCTGGCGTTTACAGTCAGCACAGAGTTGGGCTTGCAAAGGCACTGTCCTCTCCAGGCACAGTGCAACACAGGGCTGCTTGGAGCTGGCTCAGACATGGACCACACCCAGGGGCAGACACAAAGGGGCTGCACGTCCACTGCCTCTCCCTCCCTGTGCCCAGGCTGGCACTGGCTTAGGAGCCTCGTGGGGAGGTATGTCACCACCACGTCACAACCTGTCTGAAACGGAGATGAGCTTTGGGTCTTGAGCTAGCCGCCTCTCTTTTTTTTGGTACAGGGAATTGAACTCATGACCTCGCACTTTGCCAGGCAGGTGCCATGCGGCTGGACAGAGAAATGGAAGCCTACAATAAACACGGCAGACAGCACAGGGGGCCTGCGATAAAACGGCTGCCCTGGAAACCCAGTGTGATCATGGGGACGGGTGCCCACGGGGACCCCATGCGTGCGGCACGCGAGTGTGCAGGGTTCTGGCCTGGGAAACGTGTGTGTGGGGTGCAGCACGTACGGTGGTGATCCCTAGATTTCACCTCCTTCCTTGTGCAGAGCTCGCAGAAGTTCGTGCTTTGTGCCAAGACCACATTCCAAGCACGACACAAGGGCAGCAGGGCCTCTGAGAGCCACAGGTGCTGAGCCCCCAGCCAGGCCCATGTCAGAAACCCGGCAGCCCCGTGACTCTGATTCTTTCAGGGTTTAAGCTAGAACCAGCCTGGGGCCAGGATATAGCACCTGCCTGGCAAGTGTGAGGTCCTGAGTTCGATTCCCAGCACCCACCAAAAACAAAAGCAAGAACAAACAAACAAAAAGAACCACACTTGCAGTGAAGGTGATGTCTTTCTTTCTGATTTTTGGAGACAGGGTCTCTATGCAATTCAGCTCCCAACGATCCTCTTGCCTCAGCCTCCTGAGTGCTGGGATTAATGCTGAGCTTCTAACTCATTTTCTATTTACACTGACTAGAGTCCTCCCTCTAAAAGCAAACTGGCCCATTAACCAATTTTTTAAAAGACTGAGGGAATTCAAGGAAGGGGACAGGAAGTCCTGAAAGCTCCCACCTTATCAGCAAACAAGCACAGTTTAAATTATGGGGGTGAGAAGCGATCCGTACTCTGTCATCCAGTGTGTTCTAGATACTTCAGTGCCATCCGGTTCATCTAAAACAGTGATGTGAATTCCTCGGAAGTACCACGTGCTAATTCAACACCATGGGTGCTTTTCTTTAAACGGATTACAGAACTCTGAAGACCGCTGGGACCCACAGAGCTCTGCTTAAAGAAGCTGGAGCCCTGGCGGCCTCTGGTTCACTGTTTCAAGAATTTCACAACGTCGTGTGGGGATCCTGTCTGTGGGAGAACTTCTGTGGGTTTTCAGCCCTTCTGGGTCACGCCCCAGTCCATCATCTTCATCCTTGGGCACACACTTGGTGTGTTAATGTCATCTCTAGCCTGTAAATCCTCCTTTGACAGCACTGCCTGGCCATTTGGTTGATGGCGAGGTTCCTGGCCTGATGCTTGTCTTGTACGTTCCACCCAATCTGAGCTAATGGGAAACAAAGATAGTCAAGCACTGCCTGCAATCCTAGCACTCAGGAGGCCGAGGCAGGAGGATCACCATGAGTCCAAGCCCAGTGTGGGCAACACAGTGAGTTCAAAACTAGCCTGAACCACCACAGAGATGCTGTCACAAAAATGAAGCAGAACAAAACTAAAATAAGATGGCTCAGTGCTCGCTTACTGGGGGGGACGGCGAGCATTCACTTAACAAACGAGAGCATGGCGTCCGCGGCACTGTTTTTGTTCTCAGTTTTCACATTTATGAGTCTGCGTTTGCAGCACACTGGTGGCTGCATTCATCCCGGGGAGCTGGTGCCTGGATGTGACGGGTCTCAGCTGGGATTCCCTTTGAGTCCAGGAGTGTGAACAGTGCGGAAGCAGAGAGGTGACCTGACACAGGGACGAGACCTGTGACCCACCGGATGGACAGCAGCTTTGGAGTGGACAGGACAGGGTGCAGGAGGGGGCAGCGGTAGCGTAGCCCAGCCAGGGAGCCAATGCAGACCCTGTGCCCAGGACTACCCCAGGGCCAGCCTGTGCACTTTCTTTGTTTTCAAATAAGGAACGAAGTAGGCTGCAAAGTTCAGATTGCATCTGAATGTGAATAAAAGCTCTCTGATCTCACTCTCACCACCATGTGCTTTCTCCTGTCCCTTAGAAACTGGTTTCCTCTGCACAGATAGGGGTTTTTAAGTGAAAGGGATCATATCTCACTGAGTTCTGCAAATTGCAGCTTTAATAAAATTTTTACTTTTCAGATAGGGGTCTCACTCTGGAGCCCAGGCTGGTCTCGAACTCTCAGTGATCCTCCTGCCTCAGCCTCCTGAGTGCTGGGGATTACAGGTCTGTGTCTCCATGCCCAGCTAAAAATTGCAGCTTTCATCAGTAATATATCTATCATGTACAACCAGGCTTGTCTAGGCCAAGGACAGGTGATTCTGATTTTAGTTTCTCAGTTTGAGGCATGTAAAACTGATGGGCAGAGCACAATGGCAAGGTAATGCCTCAGATATGTTTTGAAACCAGATGCATTCGTAGCTTAGCATGTGCAGGAGGGCTGAGAAAACCCCAGCGTCTGACCTCTGTCCTGGAGCTGGACTCGGCAGCAGCAGCCCAGGCGACAGCCCCGTGACAGGTGACTGGGCCAGGTGCAGTTTGCCCTCTTGCAAGTGCAGGTCCAGGAGTCTCTAGGAATTCAGGCTCCTGTCCCTCCTGCCTGCTGTCTCTGCAGACTTCTCTGGGCCACCCCCACATGTGGCCAAACCGGATAGCACGCTCCCCTCAGAAAGGCAGGCCCCGGTCTGGACCTGAGCTGCTGCTATCTGGGGCTGGCAGGCGGGGAGGGCGGCGTGGTGAGCACCGTGGGGGATGTGGCTCGGGCACTGCTCTTAGCGGCAGGAAGCAGCTGCTTGGCCCTGGCAGAGCCGCCTGCAGCCACGGCCCCGCCCTTCCTCCAAGTCTTTAGATTAAGGAGCAGTTTCCTGTGCACAGAGTGGCACTGTGGGTCATTCAGATGCACGGCCTCGCTGGCTCAAGCCATCCTGTGCTCCCTGGACGATTGTCCCCTTGGCACAGGAAGTAGTGTCATTTCCCGAGGGAGTGGTGAGCACGGCTGGAGTCCAGGAGCTCTGAATCCACAGCCCACGCATCCCCAGGAGGTACCTGGAGGCCCCTGGAGGCCTCCCTGGAGCGGGTATGGCCTGCAGGTGCGCAGGAAGGAGCAGCTTTCTCCCCCTGTGGGGCTGGCAGGGCCTCCCTGAGTTTCTGGGACACGGAATCGTCCCAGCAGTTTCTCGGGTGCAGTGCTTTTTTGGACCTCACTTTGAATAATACAGTCAGAGGGAGCTGTGAGCACTGGGGCTTAGGCTCCCCTGTCTTGGGCCTGGTCCCCTTTCAGCTGTGTATCAAGCTCAATGTAACTGAGCCACCTACAACAGGAGCCAGGAGTTTGAGACCAGCTTGGGCAGCGCAGCAGAGCCCGTCTGGAAGGCAGATGGAGCCTGTTCCCGGCTCCTGAGGTGACTCACACATCTGCCGGGAGAGGAGGCGTCTCCTCCCTGGCAGGCAACACAGGTCCCTGCCAGCCACCCCCTCTTCCTGTCCTGCCTGCCAGCACCAGGGAGGTGACAAACACAGCCAAGACTCCCGAGTGGCAGGCAGGGCCAAGGCAGCTCAGAGGCGCTGGCCCAAGCCCAGCACGGAGGCTGAGGGCATGGCCGAGGCTCGGGGACCTGGCACCTGCTGCCACCTGTGCCCTGCCAGGCTGCTCTGCATTGGGGTTGCTTCCTGTTATGCTATGCAAATGAGCCCTGTGTTAGCCAGGGGCCAGCGGTGCCTGCCCTGTGGGTGGCAGGGACTCCAGGGTAATGCAGCTGTCTGCAGGCTCGGGTTGGAGTCCAACCCTGGGCACTGCATCCCCACCAGGCTCTGCCTGTGCCAGTGATGCCATCCTCTCCCCTGGGGGACACCAGGGACCCCAAGCCAAGAACCTGGAAATGAGGGAGCTCGGAGGACACTCAAGATCCGGGGGGCTGCAGTCCAGGCTGAGCCCAGAAGAACACCCCTGGGGTCCGTGCTGCCTCAGTTTCCCCAGGCAGGACATGAGCAGCTCATGGCTGCAGGCGAAGCATGTGACAGCAATGCTATAAAGGGGATATCCTGCTCTCTACCTCCAGATGGATAAACTGAGGCTGAGGCATGGGGTGGTGAACACTGCTGACATCTGTCCAGGTCCTAGAGCCAAGATTCGAACCCAGGACTAGTGTGTCCCTTCCTGAAATTCTGATAGGCTTTGAAGCATCCTCAAAATGTCTGCTGCTAGGACTCTTTCGGTTTTCACTGTGAGCACCACGGTGGGTCCTAAATCCCCTGTGGATTGACACTC
The DNA here is from genome assembly GCF_034190915.1 of Cavia porcellus. Taxonomy (NCBI): domain Eukaryota; kingdom Metazoa; phylum Chordata; class Mammalia; order Rodentia; family Caviidae; genus Cavia; species Cavia porcellus. The sequence continues at coordinate 161,631,458 of NW_026947484.1, read as the reverse complement.
TTACTCCACCGAGCTTTCTTGGGCAACCGACTCTTTTGCGTGACCCAGGGGGGCGCTGCAGTGCGTGGGTGGAAGAAAGTTGGTTCAGAGGGAGGGAACCCAATGGGGTCCTGGGAAGAGCGGGGGCCCAGAGGGAAGGGACCAGGCCTCTCTGGGCTATGTGGTCCCTGCACCCGTGACACCGGCAGTTTATTGATGGCCCCAATTCTTCTATACCTGTGAGGCACCGGCTCGGATGAGGCCAGCCCAGCGTCTTTGCCCTTCAAGCCCAAGGTAACCCTAACGCGCAGGAGCGCTTCTGCCCACTATGGCGGCTCCCTGGAGCCCGCTGACCGCAGGGATCCACAGGGATCAGGAGGGTAGAAGGGCCTGCTGTTGCGCTGGGTGTGGGTCACAGCCCTGGCCGGGAGCAGGGCCCGATGCGGCCCACGGGACACCTTGCTCTCCCTGCCCCTCCCCCTCCTGCCTGGTGCCTTGTCATCCGGGTCCCTGGCTGCCGAGGCGACACGCTGGGCTTCTACGCTGTGTGGAAGGACCGGGCCGGGCTTTAGGTAGTGACTTCGTTTTGCACTGAATACCACGCACGGCACAATGATAGCCACAGATGTACTCCACGCACATGCACGCGCATGCACTTGCACACACGCACACACAACATGTATGCACACATGCACATTCATACATACACATGCACCCACGTGCCCTGCAGGGGCTGCACAGGTGACCGATGGAGGGCTCCCCCCCTCCAGAGCTGGAGTCTCCCCTGCGTCTTCTCAGAGCCCCGACCCCCTCATTTTCTCCCATGGCTGCAGTTTCAGTGGGCAACAGCTCCCCTCGCCGCACCGCAGCCTCCTTCCCACGGAGCCGGCCGGCCTCTGGGCTCCTTCCCCGTTGCTTCGCCTCCCAGCCAGCGTTTGCCCAGAGGCTCCTCGAGACTTCTCTGGAAGCAGAGCGACTCTAATCCGCCATCCCCACCTTTACCAAGCACCCCCGAGGGAGGTACCAGCACTGGCAGGAGACAGGGGTGTCCTGTGGGCCAGACGGGATGTTATCAGTGCTGGGAAACCTCGCCTGGCCTTCAGGAAGTGGGGTTCAAGGCTGCACTTCCCGGAGGAGCCCTTCCTTGCAGGTACAAGGCCCTGGGTCAGATCCTAGCCCCACCTTAGATGAATGAAACATAAAACATCACCCCCTTGACCCAATGGTCTAACAGGGAAGCACTTTACCTGAAGGAAATAAACCAAAGCAGGTGCCTGGGGGAATCACTGCAAAATTATTTACTAAAAAATTAAAAATGAGGAAAACAATTCTTAAAACAAAGACACAAGTAAGTGATAGCATGCCAGTTGGGGAATCATCACACGCCACTGAAGGTGGAAGTTTCCAACCAGGTGTGGTGGTGCACACCTGTAATCCAGCACTCTAGGAGGCTGAGGCAGGAGGGTCACAAATTCAAATTCACCCTAGATAATCCTTTTCTCTGAGGAAAAAAAAAATCAGTAAGGGAGGAGGTTGTGGCTCATCGTGAGGTCCTACGGTCAAACCCCAGTTCCATAAGTAATCACAGAAATACTTTCCAAAGACTACATTGCTATATACACTGGCCCATCTACCATGGGGAACATAGCAAGATGGCATCATCGGAGTGGAAGTGTGGGCTCGCTAGACCCAGAACCCGCCTCAGCCCTCACCTAAGCCTGCCAGCCGCCAGGACTGCAGGAGAGGCCTCCAGCTGACAGGGTGTAGGTTGGCACAATCCAACAGATCAGACAACAGCCTAGCAGGTGAGCCAGGAATAAAGATGAGCCTAGTGGGAACCACCTGCACTCGGAAGTTCCTGCAGCCGGTTCTTAACATAAAACACAAAAGCACAGAACAAGACAAAACTACTCCCAAACCTGTGATTACACACCTGTAATCCCAGCACTCAGGAGGCCAAGTCAGGAGGATCCCCATAGTTCCAGGCCAGCCTGGGGTACACAGGAAGACCCTCTCTCAAACAATTACGAAACCAAAAATAAATCTATTCCCCTGTCTAATTCTCCTGACTGTTTCTACTTCAACGTGGCTATGAAGGTTAAGTAGCCGGGCGTGGTGGCTCACGCCTGTAATCTCAGCACTCGGGAGGCTGAGGTGGGAGGATCATTGCTAGTTTGAGACCAGCCTGGGCTACAAAGTGAGCTCAAGGCCAGCCTGAACTGCATAGCAAGACCCTGTCTCAAAAAAAGACAAAAAAAGAGAAGGTTATGTATTAATTTAGAAAAAATTATCTAATTTGAAAACCAATTACCTAGTCGGTTCATTTGTATATATTACAGATTGGGGAAAGGAGAAATGAAATGTTTCTGAAGTTAAAGATCAGCACTAAGAACGGAACTGCAGAGCATCTTAATTTAAGGTGATTTTCTTTTTCTCTGTCTCTGCGTCTGTCTTTCTGTCTGTCTTGCTCCCTGTCTCACTTGCCCACTGCTGACAGCGGATAAAAGTGGACAACCAGTCCCCAGTGACCCCTGTAGGTCGCAGACCTGGACGCTGTGGCCCGCCTCGTGTGCATGGTCATTCCTGTGTGCAGGCAGCATGTCCCCTACTGCTGGGCCACAACCTCAGCCCATCTTCCAAAGAGCCTGGTGAGTGGCCCCTGCCTGCTGCACTTGCTAGAGGGGAGGCTGGGGTCCAGTGCCACCCCGAGCAGAGATGACCTCGCCTCACAGGTCCCTTTGGACTCCAGCGCACAGCACCTGCACAGGCCATGGATGGCAGGATTAGTTATTTAAAAATTCTTACCAAGTTGGGGCAGACTCTAAAATCGGACCGGGAAATGAAGTCCAAGGCCAAAGCCAGAGACCGGCAGTGGCGGCCGGTGCTGGCCGATGGACTTGTTACACTTGGCCCACCAAGAATCATAAAAACTAAAAAAAAAGACAGCAGAGCCAACATTTAGAAACCGGTAGTTTTCATATAAAAACGCGGAGTTCTGGCTTCTTGCTGGACATGGTCTTTCCAGGGCAGCCTCCAAAGCGGTGACCCTGCATAAATCGGTTTCCAGCAGGCACGGGGCCCAGGCAGGAGGTCAGGGATCAAACGCCCTCTGCTCCCCCCGATTGGGGAGGGGTAAGGGTGAGCGAGTCTCCCGCTTTTTTGGAAACAGCTTCAACAGCGTGCAGAAAATCCACAAAACCACAGCTGGCTGGGGGCGCATGTCTGTATAACCCAGGCACCCTAGGAGGCTGAGGCAGGAAGATCGCAAATTCCAGTTCACCCTGGGTGACACAACTTACGGAGGCTCTGCCTGAAAAAATTTTTTTATGAAGGACTGTGGATATAGCTCAGTGCAAAAGTCCCAGGTTCAATCCTTGGTGCTACTAGAAAAAAAAAGCAGAAACCAAAACAAAATGCAAAAAGCCACATTCATTATAACATGTGCAGATCAATGAAGACCAAGAAATGTTTCACTCTCACGAAACATGAGACCATTTCTGCCTCTGCTTCTCTGATGGAATCTAGAATGCCACGATTTTTATACTCAGTTAATAAACACGTGTTGGGAATCTTCCAAGAAAGAAATATTGTACGGCATTCTCACAGGATTCCTCCTGGGCTCTAACTGTTCCCAAGACACAGCTGGGAACAAAGTTCCGGAACAGCACAAGGAGCTGCTGGGGGCACCCACATTCTCTGGAACAGAAAGCTTAGCTCCAGGAGGAGCCAGGAGGGGTCCAGAGGGCGGACGAGAAGCTACAGAACCCCAGTGCAGGGTGACTCCTCGCACACCAAGGCCAAAAAGTGCATTTTGCATTATACTCGAGACCCATGCGTTACATTTCAGGGAGAGATCACTGGTGAGTTACAGTGCTGGACTGGTCGCCGGGTCAAAGAGTATTTTTCTACTCTCGGATACCCACAGAGACCGTCAGTGACACATGGTGACCCAGTCCTCATTTTAGTAGATTTATTTTATTTTATTGGTTGTTAGAAAAAATAGTAATTTCCTACCAAAGCAGTGACTATAGGTATGATACTGTTGGAGACATGACTAAATTAAAAACCAAATTTATTTATTTTTGTTTCTGTAGATCTCACACTTTGCCAGGCAAGTGCTTGTGCCACTGAGCTAAAATCTCTGGCCCTGAAAACTGAATTTACAATAGACAGAAGAGCAGTGGCATCCAGCGAAATGCAGGTGCCGGCCGGTTATGAGTGACCAGGGTCAGTGGCAGGGTGGCTGCCAGGGCAGTGACACTGGCTGCCCCTGGAACAGCGTCCCTGGAGGAGCCCTGAGTCCCTGGCCTGAGTGGGGAGAGGTGGGAAGGAGGGCGGAATAGCACCAGAGCGCACAGCACACCGTGAACGGGTAATAACACAAACTGCGCTCCATGCAGGACGCAGATGCTTCCATATAGCAGGCGAGGAGTCAGATTTGGGGCCGACACCGCTGCAGGTGTGAAACAGACATGGCCACGGCGGCCAGGGAGGCCATGCCGCAGGCCAGGACTAACCCTGAACCCTAAGTCAGTGGTGGATTCTGAGACCTCAGGCTCCCGGGACGCCGCTGACATGGATCCGCCTTTTGCAAAAATTGAGACTGCTAAAGCAAGTCACTCAGTTATCCAGGTTGAGCTTAACATTCCAATTGTCCTGCCTCAGCCTCCCAGGGTGCTGGGGTTCCAGGAGCACCTCACCACAACTGGCCCCCAGGAGGAGCGGGAAAACTGCACCCAACCCAGGAGCGAAGTTCTCATTGCCAGCAGCTACTAACACTGCATGTCACACGCGAGTCTTTACCAAGTGCATAAGGCGAAAGGGCCCTCCTACGCGGACACTGACACACAGGTAACAGGATGAGGGCCAGGTGTTGTGGTGCACACCTGAAGTCCCAGCACTCAGGAGGCTGAGGCAGGAAGATCATCCCAAGTTTAGGGCGAGCCTGGACTACACAAGTGAGACTCTTATCTCAAAAAGCAAGATAATAATAACGATCATGATAATGACGATAATCATCATAATGGAAGCTCACAGTATTAAGCAGCAGAGGGGAGGGTTAGAGATCTCTGCAGCCCGTTCCTTCCCCAGGGGAGGTGGCCGGTGTGGAAGGGCGGATTCAGACACTATGAAGTGGTTAAATTAACACACTCAGCAGGTCGCAGACTTTTGAAGGCTGAATACCAGCTGAGATAATTAAAGGCCAGGCTGGCTCCTTTTTTTAATTGACTCCCCTATAAACTTCCTGCTGACAGAGGCATAATTAAGTTGATTCCTGGAAGAATGCATAAGGGGACTTTTCTTCTCAATTCCTAATTTAAAAAAAGAAAAAAAAAAGCCCTACTCCCTCTCCCCCAGCAAGCTCAGAGAGCTCCCACATTCATCAGAACTACAAGGAAATTAGCAAAAAGCCAAGAAATGCTAAGCCTGCAACTGCTCTTCTGCCTAGTCCTGGATTCCCCAGAGGTGCTGGTGGCTCTGTGGCACTGGGAGGTGGGAGGTGGCCACTTCTGTGGCCACCGGCTTGGCCAGGTGCCCACGGCCTCCATTTCTGTGCAGCCATATGGCTGAAAATAAATTCTGTAATTTTTAGTACTGTTCTAAAAATAGGGAGTTCAGCTTAAATTTGCCTGTTAGTGTTTTGATTTTCAAATTAGGTGCAAAATATTATGCCGAATGGAATGCTGGGCTCAGTGTTGATCACTTCTATTCCCAGCACCGAGGGAGGTTGAGGCAGGAGGATCGCCACCTGTTCGAGGCCAGCCTGGGCTCTGTAGTGAGTTCCAGGCCAGCCATAGCGAAACAAGGAGACCCGGTCTAAAACAACACCACCAACCAAAAAACCATGCTGAAAACCCAGCTGGTCCTTACCTCAGGGAAGTGCCAAGTTTTATCTTTATCTAAAAACCCGTCCCCCTGGAGCCTAAGGAAGGGGTAATGGAGACAGAGATGGGGTGTGAGAGGCCTCAGGAAGCTTGAATTCCACCTCCAAAGGAGGCAGCAGCTGGACCTTTCCTGAGCAGGTTATTCTGAAAATGCTGAACTGGGGGTGGGCTTTGTCTGTTCCCTGCAAATGAATGGAAAAAGAAGTTGGTGTCTGAGTGACCCAGAGCTTGACTGGGGTCCCACCTGGTGACATTTCTGGGTCCAGACTTCAAGCACACTGAGCCGAGAACAATCCCTAACCTGCGGACTGAAGAGCGCACAGCATCCGAGGCCAGGAACTCAGAGCGCTGCAGTCCCACCGCTTCCGGGCGGACACTGTGTGTGACTGAGCTGCGCTGAGAAAGATTAATTTCACATGAGCCTGGGCAAGTCGGAAATGCATTTGTAGCTCTTGGTTTATGCCATTTTTGAGACAGGGTCTTGCTAGGTAGCTGAGGCTGGCCTTGGACTGGGAGTGATCCTCCTGCCTCAGCTTCTCAAGGGCTGGGGTGACTGGCCTGCGCCACCCTCACCCCACCTGTGTCTGCAGCCCCTGCAGAGAATCCCACTGCCTGGTCCTGTTCCTGAGAGCCGGAGCTGGCCGGGCTGTGGATCACCGGTTAGCACACAGCTGCCCGGAAGCTGGGCCCTTTCCTGCTGACAGCTGTTTCCTGCCCCAGTGACCTGGTCTGATTTGCTTTCTGCCTCTCCCCCACGCTCCATGTTTTTCTCTCACCCAGGACTCCTCCTGCAGAATACATGCCTCCCACCCTCTGCCCAGTTCCTGGGGTGGGGAAGCCAGGCTATTTCCCAAGTCACTGAGCAGGGGTGTAAGGAGCAGTCCATGACAAGAAAAGACAGCCCAGAGAGCCGCCCCGGAGGGGCACCCTGTCATCCCAGCACTCAGGAGGCCAAGGCGGGAGGATTGCCAAGGGTTCAAGACCAGCCTGGGCTACACAGTGACATCCTCAAGAAAAAAAAAATTAAAAACTGGAAAGAAAGAGAAGAATCTGGAAATGCTCTCTAGAGGCAGAGAGCTCCAGCTTGGGGCCCTGTCACCCTCACATGCACGATGACGGTTTATGTGGGGTGCTGCCCTCAGCACTCAGTTTGCTCATCTGCAAAATGGAACTATGAGGAGATGGGTTCCGGCAGTGCATGGCAGGGTGGGGTTGTGCATGCACCTCGATAGTCCCCCCCCATCTCCTGGTTCCCTCCCTGCTTCCTATCAGGCCTTTTATTTTGCTCTTCAGTTTTACTTTGCGTTTCTCCTGAGAGAGACGCTCTGCACGCTACTGGAGCTTGAGGGTTGGATTTAGTTCACCTTTATGTGAGACAGGGTCTTTAGTACAGACCGGCCTCAAACTCATTATCACCCTGAGGTGACCCTCCTGCCTCAGCCTCCCAGAGTGCTGGGATGGTGGGCCTGCACCACCATGCCAGGGAAGAATTCAGTGCTTTGGAAAGCTGAGTGATGCCTCTGACGGGAGGGTCCAGTTTGCTGGGCCAAGGATCCGCTCAGGCGCCTGCAGGCAGGACAGACCGGTTGGTTGGGATCCTCCTCTGCCGCTGCCTGGTGCCAGCTGGCGACTCAGCAATCCTGCTGCCAACCTGTGGGACGGCACCTTGCCTATCCTGTCCCTTCCCTCCAACCCCCCACAGAAGGAAGGGCACCCAGGGCCCTGCCCCCGAGATCTGGAGTTGACATCTCCTCTGAGTCCCTGAAAGTGACACGGTGCCCCGGGGCAGGCTGCAGCCTCAGCTCTGGGCCGGCTGAGTCACCGGGGAGCGAGGCCCAGAGCCCAGCGCTTCCCTAAAAGAAGAGAAAGGAAGGAGCAGCCGAGGTTTCCTAATAAGGTAAAGCCACAGACTGCCTGGCTGCGGGTTGCGCGCCTGGTTCTGGGTTCGGATCCCATGTCCTCGGCGGGCTGCGGGCTTTAGCGGAGGACGGGGACACGGGGCTCAGCACCCTCTGCCTGCTCCCCGCCCTGAGGGCTGCTCTGGGCGTCCCGCTGCTCCTGGCCCGTCCTGAGCTCCGCCCCCCTGCCCTCCGTGACCCTTCCTGTGGCCACGCAGCCAGGGCCGGAGGGGCAGCGTGGAGAATCGCAGCCCGCAGGCCTCGTCGCCATCGCCGTCATTAGCCTGACTTACAAATTGGCAGGGGTCCGTGCCCCGGAGCGCCGCGTCTCCATGGCAACGGGCTGGCCTGGGCCAGTTCCGGCCGCGCATTCCCAGGGAGCCCCTTTGGGGCCCGCGTTCTTTCCTCCCGCAGCGCAGCACCCGCGGCCGGTGGCTCCCTGCAGCCACTACCATGCCGACCCAGATGGTGACCCGTCCCCTCTGCCCTCCGCGCGCCCAGCGGTACAGAGGGTGCGAGCACTTGGGCTCCGATTTTCTGGGCAGTGCCTGTAACAGCCTTTGACTGCAGGCACTGGGCTGCTGCGGGCGCTCAGCCGTGCACACGCACTGGCAATAGGGGGTCCAGTATGCAATCAGTTCCTGCCTGGGTCTGTGGATCCCGAATGACATGGCTGTAACTGTGAAACCTGCAGCTCCCTGCAGCAGGGCCAATGCGCAGGGTGCTGTGGTGCAGGGACCTGGTAGCCAACTCCCTGGGGAACAGAATTTCATGCCCCCTGGCGGTGGGGGCGCAGAGGGGACAGGCACCTTGGCTCTGGCCTATCGTGGGCTGGCCCCGGGCCGCTGGACCTTGACCCCCGGGGTCTGGGGGGGCTCAGCCACTTCAGAGTGGTGGGGGAGGGGTGGCACCTGCAAATGGGTGCCCAAGGCCAAAGGTCAAGGGTGGCCCTGCAGCTCTGTGACAGCTCCCTAGACCCACAGGGGGCCCAACCACCTGGACTTGGCTCCTGCTTCTATGAACAGCACCCCAGCTTCAGTGAGGCCCCCTGGGCAGGGCTGACCTGAGCTGGTCATGGAACCTCTCTGAGACCAAACCCAGGCACCCGGGCTCCAGGGGAGCCAGCCCTCTGTCCTCCACCATCATGGCCGCCTCTGCAGCCCTGAGTGGGGTCAGCACACAGCAGAGAGCCCAGGACAGTGACGGGGAAGTGAGGAGCACAGGATGGGCGTCACATGTGCCTCTTCTGCTAGCCTCCTTCTAGCTCCGTGGTGACTCTAACACCACCTAACTGGAGCTCCAGGGAGCGAACCTGCCTCTGTTGGGAAAGGCCAGAGGCTCCTCTGTGCCCTGCCCTTGGGAGAACAGGTTAGATCTACCTAGGGGCCCAGCACCCTGTATCCTCCTCTCCCGGGGCAGGTGCTGGGGTGTTTCCGCTGCCGCAGAAGATGCCATGCCTGGCCTTGGGCTTGTGCGTTTGACGTCAATGGTCTTGGCGGGCTGCACGCAGGCGCATCTGATCTCGGGAGGGCAGACCTGCAGCTGCCAGAGAGGTGGCCTCAGCCCCTCCTGTGGTCCCCAGAGGTGAGTTAATTAATGCTCATCTCAGCGCCTGGCCCTGGTCAGTGTAGACGGCTCCTAGCTGGGCACTCAGGGACTGCAGCTGGTGTCAGGAGCAGGCGGTGGACCAGGGAGTCCTGACCCAGGCTGCTTCCTCCACTAGGCTGAGCAGCTGCCTTGGCCAAGCGCTGTCACCCCTGCCAGATACTGCCGGACACTGTAGGCCCTCAACGCCCTCAGAAAGCCACAGGAGGAGAAAGCAGCTCAACCCTACCTGGACCTCAGCTTCTAGCAGGAGTTGTCAGTGTGCGTCCCCTGCCCTCTCCTCTGGTCCTCTTGGCAGCTCCTTTTTCTGTCACACACAGCAGCCTGCTGTCCCTGCTGAGTCCAGAGTATGACCTGGCTGTGGTCAGTGTCTTTCATGTCTGCTGCCCTCACCGGCACAGAAAGGTTGCAGGCCTCCTACCCTCTCACACCAGCACCAAGGCAGATGACCTGCACCCTGCCCTTTAAACCAACTGAGCCACTGGCTCCTCCAGGAAGCCTGGTGACTCGGCAGCAGTGGACCCCTGTGAACACTCGGATGTGTCCACTCCTCCCCTCAGTACAGGGTCCCCCATGGTTTCTCAGTGGTCACACTTCCTCTTCTGCAGCACAGTTGCTGTTGTGGGGACTCCAGGGTGGTCTTGGCCATTTGCCACGGGTGAGTGTAGGGCTAAGCCTGTGCCCTGGTTCCTACCAAGAGGCGCGAGGGAAGGTTATGTATGTGTGTGTATGTATGTAAGGCTGTGTATGTATATGTATGTATGTAAGGCTGTGTATGTGGGGGGTGAGGGTTTCAGAAGGTCGAGGAACAGTTCTTCATTGGCCTTGGCACTTGCATGAGAAGGTAGGATGCCTGCAGCCTCTCTGCGCCCATGAGGACAGCAGGCAGGTTATCTGTAGAAGGCCAAAAAGATGAGAAGAGCTCGAGACCCCCATAAATCGCTGAATTGGCAGACTGTGAGCAGGTGTTTCAGGTGAGATGCTAAGTTCCTTTTCGGCTTAGGCTGCTTGGAGTCGTTTTCTGGTACCAGTTGCCAATGTACTCTTGGCAGTTTTTATTCCTCCCGTGTCGTGGAGGAGCCGGACAAACTCTGGTTTCTTCCTTTCACACAGGTATTGTAATCCCAAACACGAATATTGTAATCCAAGTACTGTAATCCTTTTTTGGTCTTCCTCACAACTCAAAAATTTTATATTTGTAATCCCACTGGAAAGTTATTGGAATCCGAGCAAGTTAATTCCAATCCACCACCTCCAAAGCGACCCACAGCATGAGGGAAGACAGCAAGATATTTGCAGAGTTAAGGGCAGCCAAGGGTTCCTGAGTCCAATCCCTGTGAGGCTGTGTGGACCGAGGCTCTCAGGATTTACTATCCTGTGAAGAAGGGCGTAGCTCGAGGATGAGCCACTGTAAGGATGGCAGGAACTCCGAGAGTAACCTGAGCTGGCCAGGTGGGGAGAAAAGCATCTCTGCAAAGTGCAGGGAGAAAGACATGGAGAAAGGTCAGTCTGCATGACTCAAGAAAGGTAGCAACTGAGTGGTTTTGGGGGCTTTGCTTCCGTTTCTGACATGTAAACTTCTGTGCGCTGGGGTGTCACAGCCTCTGTATCCGATCCTCACGCCCAGCTGACATTCCCGGAGCTGACTGGCTCTGCCATCCCGCCGCGCTCAGATCTGGGGACACGTCTTTTACAGAGCATGAGGAAACCCAAGTCCGTCAGAATGGCCTCAGCCGGCCTTGGCTGCACTGCCTGGAGCCAACTGAAGAGAGAAAAAAACAGCACAGCCAGCTCAGTGTAAGGAAATGAGCCGTGACTTGACTGACAGGGCAGCAATCACTGCATTGCCGGAGAGGCGCCCAGCTCGTCTTCTACACAGGTGGGCGTCCATGCAGAGGCCACAGCCTTTCTGGGTGTGCAGAAGCCCATTGCCCTTCCATCAGCGTGCATTCCTTTATTTCTTCGCTTTTTAATATTCGGCAAAGGAAGAAATGCAGACGGAGCAGAAGAACTGCAGAGTCCACTCCAGGGCTCCAGGTGACCCTTGGCCTCTGACACAGGCCTGGGCAAAGTGCATTCGGGATGTTTGCCAAGTGAATAACTGAACTTGCCTCTGATGAGCTGAGGGTGCTTGGGACTGAGAACACCCGGGGCTGCAGCAAGGAGTGGTGGTTAGTGGAGGCACTGTCTGTCCCGGTGTTGGGACGAGGCTGTGCCAGCTTCTGTTTGGCTGCACGGCAGCCTTGCTCCTTGGAAGACGCTCAGTCTTTACACAGAACACAACCCACGTGCAGAGAGTGCTGCTGTCTCCACGATCTGCCGTCCCTGGCCTGCAGTTCTCAGAGCCACCATGGTCGTGTGAGCTGGGGAGCCCGGCTGGCGTGGGGGAGAGTCTGGGGGAGCATCAAGGGGAGACCCAGTCTGCCAAAGACAGACTTGGTCCTCAAGGGTGGGCAGCACTGGTGTAGAGCTCACACGGCCGCCTTGGGCTCCAGCCTCTGTCCCCTGACGTCTGGCTGCAGTCAATGTAGGCTGCTGCAGTTAAATGTTTCCTTTGTTTATTTATTGAGACGAGGTCTCAGTTAGGTAGCCCGGGCTGGCCTTAAACTACAGCAATCCTCCTGCCTCAGCCTCCCGAGTGCTGGGACAACAGATGTGTGTCACTGATCAAGCTTTGTGAGTCCTCGTGCCTCTGTTGGTAAAGGGAGGTGCAAAGCCTCGGGGCGTCTCAGCGGCATGGAGCCAAGGCTGAGGTTGCAGGCACAGATGACTACAGCACCGTACTCCACACTGCACTTCTTCAGCCGCACAGCTGCCCACAGCTGCCCAGAGCGGCCCGCGGGGAGGGTCCTGGGGTTGCCCAGCACAGGGCACACACTGGCAGCACATGAGCCACCATGCCTCCTAGAGCAGTTGCCTGGAACCATTTCAGGTTAGGAATGCGGACCTGAGTGATGGTTCCTGGGCACCGTGTCAGCCGGGGGCATCTGGGGACACATCGCTGTCACCTACCCCACGTCTCAGCAACACTCAGGAGCCCCGAGGTGCCCCCTGAGCCACCTGCCCTTCCACCCCTCCCTTCTGCTTCTGCGCAGCAGTGCATGGCCACGCCTTCCTGCACTGGCTCGGTGGTCTGCCCAGCCAAGCCCGGCCTCCCTGCTCTGCAGGCCTCAGGCACAAGGGCACGAGGTGAGAGGGGAGGCACCAGGTCCTGGGTGACTCTGCCATTGGCCAGGCCCCCTGGTGGTCGTGGCCGGTCACGCGCAGGGATCTGAAGGATGGTCACATTGCAGGGAGGAAACTGAGGCACAGAGAAATGACCAGTCATGCTGCTGTCTGCACAGGCTGGCTGGGGTCCCCGAGTGACCAGTGGGGTCATGGAGGCGCTGGCAGTGGAATCCACACTATGAGCATTGGAAACAAAATGGGGCCCCAGGACCACGGTGCGGAAGAGCCTGGCCGAGCTGCAGGATGACTGTGCTCCCAGGAGATGGGGGGAGGACCGCCTGCACATTGGGGTCCCCAGCAGTTGGGGAGCGTGGCACTCACAGCCCTGCTTCGGGCCAACCCCAGGCCCCAGGGCTCCTCTGTGCAAGGCCCAGTGTGTGCTGAGGCTGCTCTCAGACACGTTGCCCCGGTCAGCAGTCAGCCTATTCTCCAGACCCTCTCTCCATGAGCAAGCGCTCAGCTAACTCCAGACTCGGGGATCAGCGCTGCTCTCAGCATGGCCTCGCCCACCCGATTGCCTCTGCCCTGAGCCCATACCTGGAAATAACTCGAGCAACTCCCTGGCTGCCGGAGGGGCCTGAGGCTGTGGCCTCTGCCTGCGGCCCTGGTCTGGAAGGCTCAGAACATCCAAGATAGAAAGAGAAAAGCTGGGGGCCGCCCGGGGGCAACATGGAGTCCGAGGGTCATGTGCTCCCCCCACCCCCAGCTGGGGCGTCTGTTTTCCTCTTTGTGTTTCCAGAATTGCACGACCTGGAAAATGTGCCGATCACTTCAAAGTGGATAAAAGAGAGCAGAAATCGGCGGGGTTACATCTCCTTCAACTACTGTCCTGCCTCAGCCTCTCGAGTTGGAAGGAAAGTAAGTGCCGGGCTTCCAGAGCACCATCTTATACTCTGCTCCTGTTCAGCAGAACCACTGGAGCGGGTGGTGACAACCCCTTTACAGGCCTCTGCTTTAACTAGTCCTCTGACAAGAGCTTCAGACTCGGAAACCCCCAGGAATGGCAGGGAGCAGATCCCCACCAGCCTGACCTCAGTGGGGGAGGCTGCTTTCCCCAGGGCATCCCTCGAGGTCCTGAATAAGTAGTTCTCCTGTGTGGCCTTCCTGCGGTGAGCCAAAGCAGGCAGCGAACAACGATGTATTCTCACCTGGCCTGAGACCTCATAATTCCCCTCAGCAGAGCTCGACAGCAGGATAAAACCCCAACGACACACTTCATTCTGCTGCTTCAACCTGGAGGCTTCTGCAGCCTATCTTTGTATTTCGAAACAGTGACTTTTAAGAGTCAGGTCCAAGTTGAGCATCACGACGGACACTGTAATCCCAGCACTCGGGAGGCCGAAGCAAGAGGATTTTCCTGAATTGGAGCTCAGTCTGGGATCCAAGTAAGCTCAAGCCCTGTTAGAACTACAGTGAGGCCCTGCCTCAAAAAGAGAAAGAGACACAGGGAGAGAGGGGCAGGCAGCAGGGACCTGTTATTTGGTAGACAGCCACTCAGCAGGCTGTCGTGTCTCTTCCAGGTGAGACACAGGTCTCTACAGCTGTGCCAGGGCCACCACTCACCTCCGAGCACCAAGAGTTCCAGGTACTCTGTAATTTGGCCGTAACTGACACAAGGGCCCTGCACAGCCCTCACTCACCCGCTGGCCTCTTCTAGGGGTCCTCAAACCCCTAGGGTGCCCACGGCCACCGACGGATACAGCGCCGAGTGATCTCCTCACGGGGCGCAGCAGCAGCTGCCCCTTCACACGGCACCAATCTCTCTTCTCATCACTGCAGGGGCCTGCGTCCATCCCCTGCCCAATTGCACCCCGTCCTCTGGGTCAGCAGAACCTGGAGCTCAGTGAGCTGCGGCCTGTGAGCCAGAGGGAAAGCCTGGAAGTGTCCGGAAGTGAGGGGCGCCCAGGTACCCCTCTGAGGTCGCCATCCAGTCTTTGATGGCGTGAATCGGGTCCCCTGCTCCATCAAAGGGCAATACTGGTGGGGAAAAAATGGCCAAGGAGAAAAGGAAGGAGGGAGAGAGGGAGGGCGGGAGAGAGGGAGAGAGAGAGAAAGGCCAATGCTGTGTGCAGCTCCTCTAAACAACAGGGGTGCTGGCCACCAGGATGGGAGGCTGAGGCAGGAGGATCACCATGAAGGTTGAGGCCAGCCTGGGTTATACAGGGAGTTTAAGGCCAGCCTGGAATACACAGCGAGATCCTGTCTCTAAAAACTGAAATAAAACGACACGAAACGAAACAAAACAAAGTACAACAAAGAAGAGTACGCAGCTCCACCTTCACGGCAATTGTATTGGGGAGGAAAAGAAGGCAAACTCAGGGGAGCAGTTCTCCGGGTCTCCTCTAGGGGGCGGGGCTGGCCAGCGCGCCACGGAGAGCCGCGGTGCACGGTGCGCGCATGCGTGAGCGCGTGCCCCCTCCCCCCCGCAGGCCCACTCCCAGCACCCTTGCAGAGCGGGGGCGAGGGGCGTGGCGGGCCGTGCGAGGCGGGGGCGCTGCTCGCCTCTGGTCCCCGGGAACGGAGGCCAGAGCCGGGGTTTTGCAAAGCTGGCAGAATCCAAAGGATTTCAGAGCAGCGCAGAGCGGCGCAGGCCTGGGCTCCTCCTGGTCCCCCCTACAAGCCCCAGGGAAGTCCGAAGGGAGCCCACAGGCTGAGGGGGAGGGGGCCTGTCCCTGGGGAGGGCGGAGCTCCTGGCCTGCACTTAGGGGACCCCCTGGTTTAGCAGCAGAGCGCGGAGGGCAGCGGCCCGCTCCTGCTGCAGGGCAAATCTCATCCCCGAGCATTCTGTGCTCACAAGGTGCGTCTGAGACGACCTGGAGAGGGCGCCAATCTGCACCCCGGCCAAATCACACATCCCTGCTGCCTGCAGAGCTTTTTTGAGACAGGCTCGTGCTGTGTAGTCCAGGCTGGCCTGGAACTTGCAGCAGCGATCCTCCTGTCTCAGCGTCCTGAGCGCACTGAGCTACCATCTGCCACTGTGGGCCACCGTGTCCAGCAAGGCTTGGTTTTGCAGAGGCTGCAGATTCCACAGGGCGCCCTGAGCAGAGCCAGCCCGGGTACACGCTGATGTACAGGGCAAAACCTCCTGGGCCTAGGCTAGAGGCCTCAGGCTGAGTCTGCAGTGGCTCCACAGCCAGGGAACACACAGAGTCCTGACCCCGGAAAGAGGACCGCTGGGAGGGCAGGTCGGCTAGGCTGGATCAGTCCATCTGGCGTCTGAATCCCAGGTGTGAGCACCTGGGCTTGGGGAGGAGCTGGGAGAGCTGTGTCCTGCTGGTCGGTTAGCGGAGGCTTCTGTGACAGGGCTGACACCCAAGTCCCCGAGGCTGGGAAAATCATAGGCTCCAGGGAGTCACCTGGCTACAGTGCCGGGCGGCTCAGGTCACTGCCAAGGCGGGTGGGGATCCACAGATACTCGACTCACCAAGGCCTGGGGGAGAGAGAGAGGCCTGGGAACCCCGAGAGTCCCTGGGACTGCAGGCGACACTGCTGAGGGGGCCCGACGACTGTCCCAGAGAGCAGCGCAGGTGACTGCGGGAGGCAGGAGGGTGATGGGGTCCTTCGAGAGGCTGCTGACCGCGCACAGCCCCAGCAGAGGACGCCTGAGGGGACCTGGACAGGGACAGAGACTTACAAGGTGCCTTCAGGGAACCAAGAGTGGGGGACCCCTCACTGCGAGCCCTAAGAGGCTGCAAGGGTCCCCTTGGCTGGGTACAAGGTGGCTTCGCAGAGCAAGGGCGATGAGCTGGGCAGCCCTGGGTCCTGGGCAGTTACACCGAGAAGCCCGACAGGGCCCCAGGGTGGGGACAGGACACTGAGGGCCCTGTGGTGTCACCACTCTGCCGGGTGGTGCTGTTCCCCACCAACCCTGTTCTCTGTGACCCGCACTGCACTGACTGAGCCACAGCAGGGAAAACTCAGGCCCTGGGGGCAGATAGGGGAGGGGAAGGGACAGTGGGTGGTGCCATGGGGAAGACGGCGCAGGGTGAGGACCCAGTGCTGGCGCTGCCACTTAGGCACCTGCTGAGCTCATGGGAGCCCCACGCAGGGAAGTGTGAGGCTGGGTTCTGGGGTCCCGGCCAGCAGGACAGGGCAAGGGGGGCACTGTTGGAGCCCTTTGCCCCACACCCTTCCTGTTCCACATCACTGTTTCTGGGACCCCTGGCCCCCCTGCCCTTGCAATGGGATTCCGTAGTTCCTCTCATCCCCAGGAGACTCAGCCCAGTAATGTGCCACTCGCCTGTAATCTCAGTTCCCTGGGAGGCTGAGGCAGGGAGATTTCAACTTAAAGCAACCTAGCACGATCAGGTCTCAAAATTTAAAAAATTAAAAAAACAGCCAGGGATGTAGTTGAGTGCAAAGGCCTTGGGCGCAATCTCTGGGATCATAAATAAATAGAAATAAAAATAAAGAAGATAATTTGTATGTTTACCCTTCGAACCCAGGCAAGCCACAGGCCTGCTTTAGCTTGAGGAACACTGGGTCGCTGCTGGTTCGGCCTGGATGCCTTCTCTCCCCACCCCGTCTCAGCATCTTACACATGGACTAAGGCAGCTGAGGGATGGCGATGCACAGAACGTAGCCAGTGCTGCCACGTCTGCCAACAGCCAGGTGACCCTCAGAATCAGAGCCCCAGGGGCCTAGGCCTGACATCTGAAAAGCCAGCCAGCCACAGAGGGGACACACAGCCGAGTGCAGCCCAAATCAGCAAGCCAGGAGGTTGAAAGAGAAATAAATGACTTCCATTGTAAGTGAGTCCATTCTGGCATGGTTGTTACATGGCAGAAGCTGACCCATACACACTGCATACAGGAGGCGAGCCCTGCTGTTCCAGAGGCAGGGCCACACTGAAGCCCTAGATGCTCGGCTTAGACAGAACTTTCTTTCCTGGCTCTGGAGGACATTTGCAAACGGCAGAACTACCAACCTTTAGCAATCACATTTAGGTGAGATGAGAGAAAAAACAAAGCAGAAAGCAAGACAGCAGCTCTAGGAGGCCGCAGCTTTGAGCCTGTGCTCTAGCTGGGCGGTGAGGGGTCACCAAATTCCTCGGCTGAAGAAACCCGAGACGCACAACCATCAACCCAGGCCTGGAAACAGTTTCTTGACCAAAAAAAGTTTGCATTTTAACAGTACTTGGCATGCAATCTGGGTCTAGCCGGTGTTCTTAGAACAGGGCCCCCGGCTCTGTTTTTGTAAGGAATGGAAACATTGTAAATCATTTTGGAGAAAAAAAAATTAGAAAAAAGGCAGCTAGATAGAGGCAGGCACTGCAGGGTTAGGGACACAGCCAGCCTTGGGGGTCAGTGCTGTCTCAACAGTGATGCCCTGGGCTTTGCTGTGACATGGAAAGAGAGCTCACCTGCAGGCTCTGGTGCGGTCCAGGTCCTCAGGTTTTGGGCTGGAGAGTGTATCTGAAATGGAATTAAACAAACATGAGCACACCGCGAGCCGGGTGGGGGCTCCGGGTCCTAGGGCTGCTGTATTTATTCTGCTGGGTCAGAGGTTAGAAGAGCTTTTTCTGGCTCCTGGGGAGGAGTGTGTTGTTAGCCCACATAGCTCTGCTCCCCGGGTCACAGTCTCCCTTCCACTCTGGGCCGCAGCCTCACTATAAATGGCAAAGCCTCAGCCTGGCGAGATCCCGAATTCTGTAGGATGCGGCCTCGGTTTCCACACCAGGACCAGAGGCCCTAGACGGTCCAGGCCAATGCAGAGGACAGGGATGGCCCCGGGTACCAAGTGACCACCAGTGCTGGGCCCCGGGCCAGGTGGGTCTTGGCCGCACCCTCCTGAAGCGTGTGATCTCAAAAGGATGGGAGGGATGATAAGGGGGACCCGAGAGGGCAGAAGGGGAGAGTGGGGTGCTCGGGTGGGAAACGGGGTGCACAGGAGACGGAGCCCCGGGAAAACACCTCCACCGCTGCCTTGTTTACCCAATCCGGCACCACGAGATGGACAGGAAAGCCGTGGAGCCGGGTGCCTCAAAGTCTCCCTCTCCCAAAATCTTACCCAGTACACAGGCGGTGAAATGCTTAGGATGGGGAAGGTCACCGTGACGGCTCCCTCACATAGATAGCTTTGCATGTGTGTGTGTGTGATAAACACAGCCAAAACACTGGTAACCAAAGCCCCAAATACACTACTATTTACTTTGTTTATTCTCTGTGCATTTTAGGCTGAGCTATGGAGCCCAGGCTAGCCTGGAACTCACAGTGATCCTCCTGCCTCAGCCTCCTGCCGAGTGCAGGTTAACAGCGTGACAGGCCGGGGGTTATTAGTGCTTCCCTGGCAGGACACCGCGTCTTCCCCCAGGACCCTCCCTCCCTGGTTCCCTCGTTCAGTGCTGCTGGCCTCCCCCAACCTCCTGCAGCTGTTTCTCCTCCTCCTGCCCCGTGCCCAGGACAAGGAGCTGGGAAGCAGTGCTGTACCTGGATGGTAGACACGGTGTGCCGGAGAGGGCGAGTCCCACACAGCAGAGCCAAGGGCTGAGGAACGCGCAGGCAGGCCTGGCGATCCAGGGGGAGACTCATAAAAACAGACCACGTGTTTCCTAACCGTGAAGACTCACAGGAAGCCAGGACAGGGATCGAGGGAGGCAGAGATATTCGGGACCCAGTCCGGAAAGAAAGCATCGGCAATGCAGTCCAGCTGTATTACTCTGTGCGTGAGCACCGCCCTTGGCCTGCTGCTGGCCCGAGACAGCAGAGCAGGTCCCCCTCCTCCAGGTAGCCACACAGACCGGTGACACGGACTGCAGGCAGTTCTGGGAGGGGACACAGAGGCCGTCCTGGACCGGCCTGGGGTAATCAGGGAGGACTTCCGGGAGGAAGCGGCCTGAAAACTCAGTTATATGCAGAATGAGCAGGGGTGGATAGGAGAGGAGTCCCCTGCCCTGGGGCTGCCATGAGCCCGGGATGCTGGGAGAGAAGCTCCTGAAGGGTGGGTGAGGCCTTACTATCTGGGCAGCAGGAGCTGGGTGAAACTCTTTCCTTTCTGTCCATGGGCCCCATGCCTGACTGGGAAACCATGTCATCTTGATCCACTTGGCTTGGTCTTCCCAGTTTTAGATTGGGGAGTCCAAATCCCATGAAGGACCACGTGGGGGACCTCACAAGCCAGAATGGTTCAGAGTTTGCACAGTGTGCAAAGTGGGCAACAGGACATGTGATGCAGGGGGTGTGTTGAGGACTGACACCAAGTTCCCTGTGGCCCAAGGGCCACAGCCTGGGCTCACCTAGACTCTCAGAGCTCTGGGACCTTGGCACAGCTCGGGGCTTATCTCTAATACCTGCAAAAGGGAACCCACTGGGGGCCTGGTCACCACCTGCTACTCGAAATCTTCAGGAAACAGCCAGAAAGAGCACCAGAGTTAACCACTCCCCTGCTGCCCCTCGCAGAGGCCACTGCCTGTCTGCTCCAGCTCTCCCTGGGGAAAACCCTCCTTAAAAAGTCCACTTCCTGCAGCATGGGAAGTGTTCTCATCTAGCTCTTTTAAGTCGGTTTTCCTTGCTGTTGTTTGGTGGTACTGAGGGTCTCCTTGGGTAGCCCAATCTGGCCTTGAATTCACAGAGACCCTCCTGCCTCAGCCTCCTTAGTGCTGGGATCACAGCCCAGGTTGACGAGCATTATTTAAAAAAAACCTACAGGAATCCCGGGCTGCGTCTCTCAGCGTCAGAAAAGGAAGGAGAACTGGGGTGGTCAGCAGGGCCCACTCCTGGGAGAAAGGGGTGGAGCCACGTATCACTTGCTGGGTCATGGGGTTCTGCTTGGTGCCGCCCATGTGGCTCGGGCTTGCGATCGGACCCCCCTGCTGCGTCAGACCCAACACGCAGTCACCCTACAAGGCACAGCTTCTGTTGGCCAAAGGATGCAGCAGGGCCTTATCCCTGGAGGGGGACAGGGAGGCAGTGATCGGGCCCCCGTAGCCTGTGAGTGCCGTAGCGGCTAGCACACACTGGGCGCTGAGGATTCCTTTCTGAGTCCTTGAGAACCCCACCCAGGAAGCTGGCAGGGCAGGGGATCCCCGGGCTCTGTCCACTTCCTCCTGTGTGGGGAGCCTCAGCGACACAGAGGACCCTGGCTCGGATAAACCATGCCCCCAACACGGCACGACGCTGCCTGCCCCAGAGAACTTGCCCCTCACTGGAGCAGCCTGCAGCCTGCGGTTTGCACAGCTTGGGGCACTGTGGCCCGGAGGGAGCGGCACTGAGGGGCCCACGTGGTAGTAAGCTTGGCTGCCTGGCCCTGCCTCGGATCCTGGGGCTGCAGAGCAGCAGCAGAGTCCAGCGAATGAAAGGGGGCCTGCGGCGGTCACTCCTGGGATCACGGCTGGCCGCTGGCAGAGCTCTGGACCGTGCCGTCTCCCTCCTCTCCTTTCTCTTAGTTTTTTGAGACAGGGTCTTAGGCTCCATCACCCAAGTGGGCCTGGAACTCACGGTGATCCTCCAGCCTTAGCCTCCTGAGTGCTGGGATCACAGGTGTGCGCCACCACGCCTGGCCCCACGGGACACTGAGGACTCTCCAAGGAGACTCAGGAAGAAGTGAACCCCTGGCCCAGGCTGTTCCGCCATCTCTCCTTTCCAGAGGAGGGAACTGGCCTGCAGATCCTACAAGGTGACTCTGGAATTCCTGCCCCAAAGCAAGGGATCCTTCAGTCTCGAATCCCCAAGAAGCAATTCAGACAGCGCCCAGGTCAACAACCAGCTCGAAGCCCAGCATTGGGAGAATGTGACCAGAAAGCACTCGGCAGGGTCCCCGAGTCCCTGAACAGCCTGGAAAGGTCTGCGCCTGCAACGGAGCCCCTGCAACGGAGCCCCGTCTAACTGCCGGGGAGTGGGAGCTGGTGGACAGGAAGAGGAGAGACTGACCGTGAAGGAAGCACTCTGTCACCCAAGGGAGTTGGTTCTCCTACAAGATACTTCCTCTTTGAATGTGAGCCCTGTGGTCCCCATGTCCAGCGGGGCACCCTGTGCACCCATGGGGTCAAAAGGCACCCCAGTTGGGCAGCCAGATGTCACCCGTTTGGGCAAACGCAGAGCGGAGCAAACTGCGGGTGTGCGGAAGACGAGGCACACTCAGAGAGCCCAGCGGTGAGTGCCAGAGCCCTCAGGCAGGCGGCGTCAGGCCAGGAGTTTAAGAAGCCTGAGGGTTCTTAATCAGCTGCCCAGGGCTGTGCTGCAGAAAGAAAGTGACACATGGAACGGGTGAGAAAGCAAAGACACGGAAACTGACAACGAATTTACATAAACACACAAGAAATGGGCTCCTGCAGCCAAACACAGATGCGTAAGGAATCGTAAGGAATCGCTGAGCTCCCAAGGGTCCCAGTAGAAACCTCCAGGTTTGAAAAGCACAGAGAGAAAAAAGCCAGGAGGCGGTGGGTGGCAGGGACCACCCAGGAGCCCTGGGACCACTATGAAAGGTGTGACGGGCAGTGGGAACAGAAAGGGACACAGGTACCTCGAAAGCCAGGTCAGGGACCCTGGCGATGCCAACCAGTCGGGGACCAGGACAGCGCTGGAAGCCAGCAGCGAGTGAGACCTGTAACTGGGTGGATCACACTGGGAATTCAGGAGGTCAAAGAGAATGATCTGGAGAGGCAGGAGCAGAAAAAAAAGCCCCGAGGTGGAGCAGACCGGAGATAAAATCACACTGGTATCTTGGAAGCCATGCAAGCAGCAGAGCACGTGGGCTACAGGGCGCTGAGTGACAAATTCCACCTCGCTGACAGTGTGCACCCTGCCAAGGGACCCTGCGCCGTGAAAGGGGTGCAGGCTCCCCGGGAACCAGCACGAGGGATCTGCCTTGCAGGAAGTGGTAAGAAGAACTCCTCGGAGAGAATGGGAGGGAGAAAGGTCGGGAGCTCAGGTGTCTGTGGAAAGCCTCAGAGGGTGGGTAAGTGAGGGTCCACCGTAAGCCGCCACCTTTCTCATTCATCCATAAACGACTCAGAGCTGGCTCCGGGAACAGTGTTCAGTGAGGTCCACCTATGTGCGTGTGCCTCTAACCGCAATCGTGAGGCCAGGTGAGGCGCGGGGAGGAACTCCAGCTCCTCTGTGATCGCACAGTCCCTGTAGCCCTTGCGGAGACATGGAGTTATGCGGAAGTGACCTGGCTGTGTCACTAACTGTGCACCACACACTCCGGAGACCACACTACCAAGCGCTCAGGAGCAGCAGGGCTGTGCTAGGGCAGCAGAGACAGAGGGAACTCGCACCACGACCTCAGATGGAACAGAGCACAGAAGGGAGGAGACGCGGCGGGCACTCCTCCTGAGGCCCATGGAGGACGACGGAGCTGGGCATTCCTGTCGCTGGGAGCCATGAGGATGCAGAGAGGTCCTAGACAGAGGACACGCTGCCTGTGTCCATGGGAACGAGGTGGGAGAAAACCCTGGTGCTGCCAGTCACAGAAAAGCGCACAGATGACTCCGCGTGGGTGGCTCTGGGGTCCACCTCGCTCTGCCTCCGCCTCTGCGGTCATCCGGACTGCAGCCCTTGGGGTGGAAGCGTCATGCAGGCTCTGTTGGCCCTCAGGAGAGCTCTGGGGGGCCAGCTGTGGACCTCACTGTCCCCCAGCACCATGCCCGGAAAGGGAGGGCAGTGAGCAGGTTAACAGTGTCCCTGGCTCTGTGCCAGGCAAACATGTGCGTCTCTCTTAGGTTTAACAATGACCAAAAGTTTTAAAAGTCAAATAAAACTAAAATTTTCAAGACAGGAAAAGCTTGCAAGACACAGGTATAAATACATATTTTGCTACCCGTGCTTCTGTTTTAAGCTGTTATTAAAAGTTAAAAAAAATACAAGTGCGTGATAAAATGTGATGGGCTGTCTGCAGGCGCTGGGGCATGCATGATGGCTCCAGCTTTTCCCAGGACAATTCCTTCTGGTCCTGGTCCAGCCAAAGATGCAGCCAGGGACAGCACGCTGCCCCGGGACACCTGCCCGAAGTGACCACTGCCCAAATGTACAGCCCTCTGTTGTAGGTGCTATCCAGTTGCCTAGGTATGCAGACACCAAACAGTGCACAGTCATTGTAAATGCACCCTGTGACGTCCACACAATGACAGTGACGATGACAGTAACGCCACACAGCTCTTGGCTGTTTATCAGTAATCACCTCAAGTGTCAACAAGGACAAAGGCTGTTAGAAGGGTTTCAACACCCAACCCAGTGTTTACGGGGAGCAGTTAGGGAGAAACCACCCCAAATACAGACACAGGTTAAAAGTAAGGGGGTGAAGAAACCGGGCCTGGGGCACAGCCTAGAATCCCAGCACCTGGGAGACTGAGGCAGGAGGGCTGCCAGGAGGAGTGTGAGCCCAGCCTGGGCTACACAGTGAGTCCGGGGCAGCCTGAACTGCATCACAAGACCCTGTCTCCAAACTCGAAACAAAACAAAGCACGAATGAGGGGATGGGAGCCCTGCATGTGCCCAAGCGAATCATCAAAAGCAGGAGCCACGGATACACAGGCTCTGGAGAGAGCAGGCTTCAGGGCAAAGAGAACCACCGGACACAGGAAGGGGCATTGTGCAGAGAGAAGCAGAACCGTTTTCCACGCAGCAGTCCTTCACAGGTGTGTGCCTAGCATGGATCATCTCACCATCATCACTGGAACGCACAAGGCGAGACCGGGTGGTACTGTGAGAGGAATACCCGCTGCTGCCCTGGGCAGGTCTGTACCAGGAGGCCGAGGGTGCTGCACAGAGCACTGAAGAATCTACATCAAAGTCCCAGCTGAAGCCGACAGTCTATGCCAGAAGCCACAGGCCACATCCAAGCTGGCGGCCGAGTCTGCAGCTCCTCCGAAGGACGAGATCCCTCCGCCTGCGCCGGACGAGATCCCTCCGCCTGCGCCGGCTGCCTTTATTGTACGCAGGCTGCACCCCGGCGGTAGTAGCACTCACTGTCTGCCTGACCTCCTCCTGCACAGCCTGAAGATGTTTCCAAAGCAAGGACCCTGGCCCTGCTGGGTCACTTAAATTTCTGAGCTTCCCAACTGGACAGTGAACAGCATTCTTGAAGGTGATGGCTCCTCCTCTACCCCGGAGGACCGAGCCCTGCAGAGTCAGTGAAGCTTCCAGACTTCTGGAGTTGACACAATTTATCAGCGGTATCCTGGGCTCTGCAACCTGGGCTCTGCAAAGCATGCTCATTTGACTGCACTGGGTGGAGAGCCAGGTGTGTCCCTGCGCTCCCACCAATGTCCCCCGCAGCCATCCCAGGGGACCTCTGGGTTGGTGGACAGTGCCGTTGGATTGGATGCATACACCAGGGCTTTTGGTGCTTAAAGGACAGACTCACAAGACACCACGGAGCCAGCTGCCAGGCAGGCCTGTGTTCTAGCCCACCCTGGGTCACACCCAGGGCTCCCCAGCTGTTCCCCTCCCTATGAAATAGCGCAGTCCAGTCTGGGGGCCCCATGGGCTGTGGCTGCCAGCTGGATACCGCTGTCCGGGAACAAAGCCCAAAGCCACCAGAGCAGAGGCTGCGATCAAGGAGAGGGCAGGAGGGTCCCCTTTCCCGTTCACCTGGTGCCCCGAGTCCCAATGGACTCACACAGGCTGGCAACATCACAGGGCCCAGGAGCCCGTGGGAGAGCTCCTCCCAGACCTGCAGCAGTCTCAGTCTCTTGGCACACCATGGACACTTCTCGGTTCAACGTGGCCTGTCTTTCGCACTCTTGACCCTCAGGCTCCACCAGACCACACCGCAGCCACACGGAAACACTCCCGTAACTCGAAGAGAACGTTAATCTTATTATGACGCAGGCTATGGAGAGCTAAAATAATTAAGGGCTGCTTGTTTTTTATTTTTTTCAAGAGCCAGTAACTACTGTGTGTAAGACACTGCATAATTATGGGCTTGTCTAACCAAAAAAAAAATTTTTTTTTTTAAAATCAGAGTACAGGGCTGGGGATTTAGCTCAGCGGCATAAGTGCCTGCCTTGCAAGCGTGGGTCGTGAGTGGGTCGTGACACCTAAATAAATACATATAAAATAAAACAACCCAGAGTAGAGTCTCAGTAGTGAGTCACCAATGTCCTGATCCCTGGCTTCTGCTTCACGAGGGCTGTGAGCTGGGGGCCCCTCTGTCCTAACAAGACCCCAACACTATAAGGTCACCCAAGGCTGCACCTTGGAGGAATAAAAGACGCCCACAACTATTCTTCAAGCCAAACTGTTTCCAGAACCCAAACTACTTTAAAAAAGCAAAGCAAAGCAAAAAACCAGAAATCTCCTGGGGGTCCCCACCCCGTTCCCTAGTGTGAGCCCCTCCTGACATCTCAATCCACAGATGACAGTGGGGGAGACCGAGGCACAGGCGGACCCTGAACCCCGTGGCAGGTCACCGTGGTGGCCAGGAAGAGCCAGGGTTCCTGTGGGGGAGAAGCTGTCTGGCTCCTCACCTTAGAGAGCCACCTGGCCCCTGCACAGGACAGAGCTGATGGTGGCCCCACAGAGTTCGTGGGTTGGCTCCGGGGAACAGTGGTGGCAAGGATGGCCCTGTCCTTCTCCCCAGCCCAAGTGGCCGTCCACAGGGCAGCCCTCAGGCACAGGGGCCACATGTAGTTCCACCGACATGGATTTAGTGACCACAAGCGAAGCCCTCAGCCTTGGGTGATGCCTGGTGGGAATCCTGTGCCCAGAGGCCCTGGGGGCGGGGGTTCCACCCAGGACAGGGTGCACACAGCCACCCTCTCATAGAGCTGCAGTGAGTGTCCTTGGTGATGACCACAGCCACGGTGGGGAGGTAGGAATCTTGGGAGCCAAGAAAAGGCTTCAGGCTGCTCTTGACCCAGAATGGCGGGGGATGAGCCTGCCAGCCACGGCCCTGGTCACCCCTGCCTTCCTGTCCTAGGCAGCCCTGTCCTACTTGTGCAGAGAGTGACTTTGCCTTATCCTTTCCTGCAAGGAGGAGGAGGAGGAGTAGGAGAGGAGGAGGAGGAGCAGGAAGAGGAACAGGAGGAGGAGGAACAGGAGGAGGAGCAGCAGGAGGAGGAGCAGCAGGAGGAGGAGGAGCAGGAGGAACAGGAGGAGGAGCAGGAGGAGGGGAGGAGAAGGAGCAGGAGGAGTAGCAGGAGGAGGAGCAGCAGGAGGAGGAGGAGGAGCAGAAGGAGCAGGGGGAGGAACAGGGGAAGAGGTGCAGGGGAGGAGAAGCAGGGAAGGAGGAGCAGAGGAGGAGGAGGAGCAAGAGGAGCAGCGGGAGGAGCAGCAGGAGGAGTAGCAGGAGGAGGAGCAGCAGGAGGAGGAGGAGGAGGAGCAGAAGGAGGAGGGGGAGGAACAGGGGAAGAGGTGCAGGGGAGGAGAAGCAGGGAAGGAGGAGCAGGGGAGGAGGAGGAGCAAGAGGAGCAGGAGGAGGAGCAGCAGCAGGAGGAGGGGGAGGAAGAGGAGGAGCAGTGGGGACGGGCAGAGGCAGGAGCGACCAGAGGCAGGAGCGACCCATCCCTGAGGTCGGCAGTTTGGCCTCCGCTCAGCCGCAGCGGGGTCTGGTCGGAGTCCTGGTCCTGGGCACTCTCGCTCCCTGGCCCCGCCTGTGATAAAGATTGCCCTGTCCGTGTGACCCTGACCGCACTGCCCCTTGCCCAGCAGTGACTCACAGGCGTCGTCCCGCCCTGGGAGGCCCTGCCCTGTTGTGACCCTAAATACCTGTGGGCAGCAGGGGCAGACGGGCGGGGAGCCGGGTGCACCCAGGCCTGCGCCCGCCCACTCCGCCATCTGCCCGGCTGGCGGTGTAGACCTGGCCAGCAGCAGGAAGCAGAACTCCAGGCTTGCCACCCGCTCCTGCCTCCGCCACCCGCTAGGCCCAGGGTCCCAGGCAGAGGCAGACGCTGGCCACACAGAGCCTCAGTTTCCCTAAGGCGGCACTAACCAGACTGCTAAGCTTCCGGAAGTGCAGAGCTTTGGAAGTTAGGCTGTTTAACCCAACGGCAATTCCCCGACAGTGCCTGTCACTGGCAACCTAAAGGTGACAAAAGGCCACTGGATTCAGGGGACAACACATCCCAGCGTGTCCAACCTGACACCCTCTTTCCATTGCTTTTCTTTTCCTGTAAAACAGCACAGTCTTGGACCTAGCTGGGCGACACTGTAGCCACTGTATGTAAGAACTTCGTTTACTTTTCTTGTTCTGTTTTTTTAGATAAGGTCTTGCTATGTCACCCAGGCTGGCCCTTGAACTGTGTAGCCCAGTTAGCCTGGAACTCATGGTGATCCTCCTGCTTCAGCCTCCCAAGTGCTGGGATTATGGGCACACATCATTATGCCTGGTTATTTTTTAAAGTTTATGATAACATTTTTAAATGGAGGAGAAATACAGACAGGCCTCGAGTTGGACGTGACTGATGTAGAGGAAAGCTGGAAGCATAGCAGGTGGCCCTGCCCATGGGGGTCACCAGCATGACGGGCACGGCAGGGACTCGGCCAGCGGTTACATGCATGGTTTCCAAGGAGCTGTGGATAACCGGGGGGGGGGGGGGCAGGTGATGCCGCTGCCCCCATTCCACATGGAGGAACCTCAAGGTCACAGAAGGCCACCTGCAAGGTCACACAGGGCCACTCCACAAGGTCCCAGGCTGCACGTGGCAGGGTGGGGCAGTGGCTCTAGGTCTGGCCCCCCATTGCAACTCTTAAATCTTTCCCTCAGCTTGGAGTCCACGGGGTGGGAATAGCCCGCAGCTAGAGCTTAGTAAGCCTTTGGTATTTAATAATGTCGTATTCTTTAAACTTTTCTTTTCTGTTTTTTGAAACAGTCTCACTAGGTAGCCCAGACTAGCCTCTGACTTGTGGTGATCCTCCTGCCTCAGCCTCCCTAGCTCTGTGTCACAGAAGCTGATTGGGGCTCGGGCTTGCTGCTCCTTACAGTGTCAGGGCAGTGTCTGTCGGACTTGTGAGATGGCTGGGGTGAGGGGCTACTGTGTCTGCTCTGCGGGTGGGCAATGGTGACCTAAGGGGCAGGTTTCTCCCCAGCTGAGCCTGCATTAACTCCTGTGCTGTCAGTGCCCCAGGGTGGGTGTCCGCTGCCACAGCCAAGGAACTGTGACCCACTCGTGACATGGGGGCGGTGTCCACAGCGGGCCCCGGACACAGGGACCCTGCCAGGTACAGTGGGTTGGCACCCAAAGGTGCCCAACTGTGATGCTAGGTGCCGCCGTGAGCCCCCAGGAGAGAGGAACGCCAAGACCCGTCCCTGTGTGGGCAACGCCAGGAGAGCCCTAAACCCAAGAGCTTCACACCAAAGCAAGGCTGCATCCACGAGGGCCCAGGCCGTGGACGCTGGGTGCGGAGGAGGAGCTGGGGCCATCACTGGGGACGCGGAGAGGGAGATGGTGCCTGTGTGCCTCATTCATTTCGGGTTTTTTTTTCTTATGAAGATAAAGGCCAATGTGATACAAGACTGCCTCTTAGGAATTTCCACAATCCAAAAACCCTTCATCTTTCCATCAATCATAATTTCTCTCTCTGTGGAATTCAGCCTTGAAAAGGTGAAGGTGAACTTTGTATTAAAATGACACCCCAAGGTCATCCATAAAGCACCTCAAAAAAGCCAGATGTGGTGGCCCACACACACATACCTGTCATTTCAGTACTCAGAAGGCTGAGGCAAGAGGATCACCGTGAGTTTGAGGCCAGCCTGGGCCACTCTGTGAGTTCAAAGCCGGCCTGAACTACATATGAGACCCTGTGTCAACAAACAAACCAACAAACAAAACCCTAAACAAAAACACAACAAGAAAGGTGCAAGACCAGGCCACTCCATCCCCACAGCACAGGGCCTGCCTGGTGTTCTGGGCTGAATTTCTTGTCCCTCTTTCACCCTGGAAACCCAGCCACCAGCTCTCCTGTGGTGAAATCCAGAGGACAGGAGGAGCCCACAGCAGGAAGTCAGCGGGACAGCGCAGCACTGACCGAGGCACTGACCGCCTCTGCGGAGGAGAGAAGATACGGGCAGGCGAGTGGAAAACTCTGGAATTCTCAGAGCTGCGGCAGGAACGTCAGTGGAATTCACACCCTCGGTCCACCTCCCTCATTTCGGTGGAGGAGGGAGAAATTCTAGACTAGGAGATCATGGTTTTGGAGAAGCCCCAGTTTAATAATACCAAGAGCAGAAAACTATTTATAATCCAGACATTAGCAACTGGCAGAAACCTTACTTTCCACTTCTCTTTGATTTCGAACTGACAGTTTGGCAGCCCTGGCTATACTCGGGCCCCAAAATGCCACCATGTACCTCAGTGTGCAGAGATGTGTTAGAGAGACAGGCAGGGTGGGGCAGGTGATACACACCTGTCATCCCAGCACCCAGAGGCTGAGGCAGGAGGCTCACGGTGGGATCAAGACCAGCCTGAACTGCAGTGAGTGACAGCCTGTTTCAAAAAGACAAAAAACTAAATAAAAAACAAACAGGCATCACAGTAAAAGGCACAGGGCCAGCAAGGCCCTCCAAACCCTCCCTTCCACTTTGTGCCCTCATCCCGCTGTTCTTGCCGGTGTTGGAAGCAGTTCTGGAGTCTCCTTTCCTAAGTATTTTTGCAAAGTGTAATAAAAAGTTCACTGACTGCCGCTTCCCTGCACCGTCCAGCGGAAAGACAGCTCGTGAAAATACGATGCTGGGTCCTGGTCCACTTCAGTCACCGGATCTGAAACCTCAAGACTTCCAGTTCCTCCCCAGAGTCACAAGGACCGCAAAAGGGGAACATTTAAAACAGGTTTAGGACATCCAGGTCACCAGGACAGTGACACCCAGGAGAGAGAACACCAGAGCTGCCCAAGAAGTGACCAGGATGGTGGGACGTGTGTGCGAAGTGAGGGGGAAGAGTTTGTGGGGATGCAGGGCAACGTGGCTTTTACTGCAACAAATTAAAAAAAAAAAACACTGAGCATTCCCCCCGGAGCAGACCTGTCACACCTCCTGTCTCTACATAGTCAAGGGCTCCAGCTAATCTGAAGCACAGAATGGTCCACACAGAATGGTCCACATAGAACGGTCCACATACAACAGTCCACACAAAACGATCCACATAGAATACCACCCTTCACGACGAATGTACAATTTACACAAGGTCTTCTCCCTCACTGCATTTGCAAACTGTAGCTGGCAGTGCACAGAAGTCCTGAGGAGCACGGGATGGGAGCGAGACACCTTTGGTCCCGCTTTTCGTTCCTTGTTGTGAGATTTCACTGTGCAGTTCAGGCTGACCTCAGATTTGCAGTGATCCTCCTGCTTCAGCCTCTTGAGTGCTGGGATGGCAGGCGTTTCCCTCATACCCAGCTCCCTAATTTTGAGGTGATGTGGGTGACTTTCCCTGGAGCACGAGGGACAGGATAAGTGCAGAGGAACTGAGCGGGGCGCCTGGGTCAGACGGTGAATTCTCCCATGGACACTGGAGGAGCACCTGCCCTGTCACCTGTGGGTGGCTCGGGCCAACCTGTGCCCCCGTGGGGTGGAAGGAAGGGAAGATGCAGGGGGGAGATGTCAGCGCTACAGTGCCAGGATGTGCATTTGCCCTGGATTTGCATGGCCGGCCGTGGCGAGGCCTCTGCTCCCGTGTGCGGTATGGGACACCGCAGAGCCCACGCCTGAGGGACTGACCATGAGACCCCTGAATCCGAATCCCAACCTGAAAAGGGACCTGGAATTTGCTGGAAGAAGGCTGTGCTGACCCAGATTCAGTGGAAACCCCTGGCCTCTGGGAGACACGGAGGCTGAGGAGGGGACCCGCTGGCACCTTTAGCCTGCGCCATGCCAGTCCGACCACCCCCAGGAGCAGGTGCCGGTGAGCTCATTCCTCCATTTCCTGCAGGTGACAATGATGTCCCTCATTCCATACCTGAGGTCACCGCAGGGGACCCCACATCCACTGCTGCTTTTGTCTTGTTCCCGAGGGGCCCACATCGGCCAGCAAAGACCACACATCCCTCTGTGACCCAGGAGTCCCCACTGAGCCCTTCTATGTGCAATGGACTTCCTAGTGCTGGGAGCACCTAGCATGCACCAGGCAGTACTGAGCATGCTCCCGTGCAACCACAGTGAGTGGTGTTAATGGCACCCCAAGAGTTGCCCTCCCCTACCCCACCAAAGAATGGAGGATGAAGACGAAGATATCCACACGCGGCCATGGGTACCTCTGGCAGTTTCCTAGAAATAAGATCCATTTGTTGGTTTGTTTTTGAGATGAGTCTCACTGTGCAGTCCAGGCTGGCCTTGAACTCACTATGTAGCTCAGGCTGGTCTCAATCCTCCTGCCTCAGCCTCCCTTGTGCCGGGATGACAGGCATGCACTGTGGTGCCCAGCTTCAGTCCTTTGATTAGGAGAGGACTGAGGGTTGCCCCTGGCTAGCGCACGTTGCGCTGCTGCTTTAGGATCTCACTCCACGCCATTTACAGCGCAGGCACCTGGAGGCCACTCTGGCTGCCTGGAGACACACTGTGCTTTTATGTGGGAGCTCACCTTGTAGACCTGACCACGGAAGGGTGCAGCTCTGCATACTGGCACAGCCCAGTCCGTACCTGTTTGCTTTTTTAATTTCTCCAAGCAGATTTCAGCCTCCAACCCATAGAAAGGCAAATCTGCACCCTTCTTTTCGTCTTTTTGAGACAGGGTGCAGTTCAGGCTGGCTTTGAGTTCACCTTGAAGCCTAGGCTGGTCTCGAACTTGCAATGATCCTCCTGCTTCAGCCTCCTGGGTGCTGGGATAGAGGAGTGCGTCACAACGCTTGACAAAACTAATTTTATTACCTGGGTTTTTTTTTTTTTTTTTTTTTGGTACCAGGAGTTGAACTCAGGACTTGCACCTGCCAGGCGGTGCTTATGCCTCTGAGCTCTGTCCCGGCCTGCAGCCCGGGAAGACAGTCACACTGAATCCTCTGTGTCCACAGTCAACCTCTCCCTTGCATACCCGCAGGAGGGAGAAGGGCAGCCCTGCCTCAGCCTGTGAGAGC
The DNA here is from genome assembly GCF_034190915.1 of Cavia porcellus. Taxonomy (NCBI): domain Eukaryota; kingdom Metazoa; phylum Chordata; class Mammalia; order Rodentia; family Caviidae; genus Cavia; species Cavia porcellus. Next base: position 161,598,923 of record NW_026947484.1, on the reverse strand, counting down.
ATTCAACTTTAATCTGGACCAGTTCCCCAATCTCCCTGAGATCTGGGGTGAATGTGAGCCTCGATCCACAGTGCTCAGGTTCCCTTCCGCCCCAGATTTAGCTCACTTGAGACTGAAAGGATTTCAGCTGGAGTCCTCAGGGGAACAAAAGCCTCCTGCTTCTCTCCTCTGCAGTGATTTCTCCCCCGCAGGAGCTCAGTGAAGGCCTGAGGTGCTGCCATGTTAGGGTCCCCCCCATGGAGCAGCGCTGGATGGGGTGATCCTCTGCACACAGGTGCAAGAGTCCTGACTGCTCAGCCAGGTCCCAAACTTCTTTCTCCAAAGTCAACGGTGGGAGCCCCAGGCCCAACGTAGGGCCTGGCCCGTGGGGCGGTGGCAGCGCGTTCTACAGAAAATTGGCCCCAACACCGTTGGTCCGCAGCCACTAAGGAATCTGAAAAGCCAAGTAGTTTCCCAGCTACTCTGAGAGGCCCAGAAAAAGTCCTCTCGGGGACTCATCCTTCCTCGGAGAGTAAAAGTCCCAGAGTCTGCGCCCCGGCTGGCTGCAAGGGGTGACAGTGATTCCAGGAAACGCTCAGCTGCGAGCAGACAGAAACCTTTCCTGTCTCAGGACGGCAACCAGACGCTCACAGCTAAGCATGTTTATGATGCCCAATAAAATGACACAATAAACCAAACATTTACCCGACGCTAGAAATGATTTTCAAGAGGGACTTGGCAGGAAGCAGAGGCACCTTGGAAGTGAGCTTGGGCGCAGTCCTGCCACCCTCTCCTCAGCCCCAATCTACTACTCAGACAGGAAAATCGGGGGGGGGGGGGGAGGCTCTCACAGCACCTGGCAGGCCACTTCCGGGTCTGCATCGGCCAGGCTTCTCCTGGGGTCCAGGGAAGCGGACACGTGCTTCCCAGGACCCGAGGAGCCCCACCTTTGGTTCACTCCCAGCAGAGCATGCAGAAGCCACAGCCTTGGCAGCTAGGTTTGGCCCCACATAAGGACCAGGGTGGCTGCAAACCAGAGGGGCTAGGCAGGGGCCCGCACGGTCACCAAGGTGCTGGGGGCTGAAGGTGCTGGACAGACCTAGCTACTGCCACAACGTCAAGGCTGGTGGACTTGGCCGGAGCCGGACTTTGCAAGCATCTCTGACCGAGATAAACAAACCTAGCAAAACCTGACTGCTAAGGCTCACTGCAAAGGAGCTGGCATTGAACTCCAGGCCTTTCAAGGTTGGAATGTGGGTGTTCCCCATCCCCCAAAACAACAACAAAATCCTTCAACAGGAAGTCAGTGAGCAGAATTGGTTTTGAGGAGCGCTTACAGACACACATTATTCTGTACATGTCAGCTTCACCAGGGTAAAAAAGCAGGAAAGGGGCCCCATGAACTCGGTATCTCATTTGTCTACATTTCCTTCTGGGCTCTCCAAAACACATTACAAAATTTTAAGCTAATTATGTAATTATAATTGTAATAATGCGGTATAACTTGCACGCCAGCTTCCCCCCATTTAATCTGTAACAGGCTTCAGGTAGTACTGATTTTTTAAAATTTCTAATAAGAAAGGAAAATGTAATGGAGCCCTAGGAGAATTCATTCGTTGAATATATTAATATCACCATCCCTTTCACACTCGAAAGACACAGAGAGGCTGCCTAATTATGGTGTTCTCTGTGCCACTGCTATTTGGCAGGCTTTTAAAATGACCGAGCCATTTCAGATTTGGGGGAAATGTGAAAATTTCACGGAGCTGTTTTCATGATCTAAAAATAGTGCCAGGCTCCCAACAGAAGCTTCAGAGAAGTGATTTAATGTGAATATTTGCCGAGCTTGGTGGACCACAGGCCAGGTTCGGGAGCCCAGTTCGAAACACTCTGCCTAGATTGACTCGCTTATTCCTCACAGCTTCTAGTGGGGGTACGGGGCAGGGTAGGGGGTGACAAAATCACTGGTCCACAGTGGACACCCCCAGGACGAGGCCCCGGAGGTGTCACTACACAGCCACCCTCAGGAGTAAACCACCCAAGACTGATTCCACCCAGACCTCCTCACCTTCCAGCGCAGTATCACAGGCAGGAAGCAGCCCCCATGAACACCCTGCCCGGACAGTTACTGTAAATCATCACATACACACCCCAAGGGCTCCGGGTCACTCAGGGACATTTAGGAGAAATCTGGAGTCATCAGGGGCTGAGCCAGGGTCCTGATGAGCATAATTCTGCGTGCATGGGGTGCATTATCTCTCTCTCTCTGTCTCTGTCTCTCTCTCTCTCTCTCACACACACACACACACACACACACACACACACACAAAATAATAAATAAAAAGAGTGATGACACAGATGCTTGGAAAGGGTTTGGGTTAAAAATGGAAGCTTTTTTTTTTTAATTTTGCAAATTTTAGCAATGAGTCAATGGCGTGACGTGCAGATTCCCTGAATGAACTGAATGCCCACTCTTGCCAGAATTCAAAAATAAAGCAGAGACGCCCACTGGGTCCGGCCATCCTCAGGGCTTATCTGCTGGCCTCTGAGAGTGCCAGGAGAATGACCCGACACCCTGGGGCCACATGGTTCACACCTTAATTAAAGTCAGACCTAGGCCAATAAACAGGACTACCTGAAACACAATTTCTCTCCTGAATTTAAAAGACAGTGAACCATTTCAGACTCCCTGGCTGGGCTTCAGCACCCAAAGCAAAAACTAGGAATAATTATGATGCTCTGTGGTGGTGAATATCACACTCAGCCACACACACATTCACACTCACGTGCATCGAGGACTGTATTTTTAAATTTAAAACTGCCCTTTCTTTCATTCCAAGCTTTCAAGCTGCCATTTTAGAATTTATCCAGCACTCTGCCCATCGGGCCGGCCCGATAAATAAAATATCTAATCACTTTGCACATTAACTGTGGTTGAGATCCAGCCAGATTGCTCTAGGAAGATGGTGTAACAGGCTTTTATTAAAATGCTAGAGATAGAGACAGCTAGAGCCCTCATCCTACACATCAGCCTTAAAGAGACTAAAATGCACAACCGAAACCACTGTCCATGGACTTTGCAAAAAACAGAGTCGGTAACATTTCACCACTTACCCTTCCACTTAGGCTGGAGAGGAGCAAAACCCCAACCAAAGGCAACACCACTGGGAGTCCAAGCCCGTCAATGACTTAACTCTACAAAGTACCTGTTTTCCTGCTGGGGAGGGACACGCAACTGGTGTCAGTTGACCTTGGCTCGAGTTTTTCCACTCACAACCTGTCGCGCCACGGTGACAAGTGACAACATGGCCTTGCCCGAGAGCTCGTTTTTCAAGTAGGATGGGAAGAAGGTTCCTACCCAGCGAGCGCTCGGTCCCATCTCTGCAGTCTCGTGAAACATGGATTTCCATTTTCACGTCTTTCTAGACAAATCTGAGCGCCCCGGCACCATGCTGGGGTCCCTGCACAGTGACTCGGCAGCAGTTTTGGGGTTGAAAGCAGGATTTCCCAGTGCTGGAAATCTGGCCCGGGCCTCTGATCCCCAAGTCCTCTCAGCCTTGAAGTCTGCTCCAGACTTCGCTGGTTTTAGGAACCCTGTGCGCCAGCCCCGCGCTAGCTCCTGGGACAGAGGCCTTGCTAATGTACGCAGAACCAGCTCCCAACTCCAAAGCGGCTGCTCGGGCACCAGCAGGGCTCAGCCAAGTCTTTCAGGGCGGCTTCCTGGTCCCCAGCGACGATCGATCTTGCGCCCCGATCCGGGCCGAAGACCCCAGGGCGCAACCCGCAGACCCGGCAGTCGCGGAGACCCACCGCACGCACCGCATCCGGCCAGGTCGCGGCCGCCCGGGGAAGCAGGCGGCGTCCTCGGGACGGCAGGGGGCGGGGAGGAAGCAACGCGGAGCCCGGCCGGCTCCCCAGCGCGCAGTCCCGGCGGCTCCCGCTTGGCGCAGCCCTGGAGGCGGCGCGTGGGCGCAAGCACCGCGCTCCCCGGATCCCCGCGGCGGCCACTTGTTTGTGCGCAACCCCGATACCCGCCCAGGGCGGCCGGCAGGCCCGGCGCGTCCCCCACCCCCACGCCAGAAGTTTCTCCCGAGCCCACGGGCGGCACCAGGCTTCCCTCCCGAAGTTGGGAACGGCCGGAGCCGAGCGCGCACGACACCCGGGGAAGGGACGACCGGGGCGGGGACGCTTTGGCGGAGGCGCCCGAAGTGAAAAGGAAAGAAACCGCCCGGGTCTTCGGAAGGGACCCGCGCGTGCCGCGATCTCCGCCTCCCACCCGCGATCGCGGCCGCCGCCAGGGGCGCGCGGGGGCTCAGGGCCTCCCGGGAGGGGCGTGGCGCGCGCGGGTGCCCGGGGCCCCGGTGTGGGGACCCCGGGGCGTGGGAGCCTCGGGGACCTCCCGACCCCCTGCTGCCAGCTCCCAGCCGCCCGCGCACTCACTCACCTGGCGCGGGGCGCGAGTCGTGGGGTCGCCGCTGCTGTCTCCGCGGGCTGGGCCTCTCCGGATCCGATCCTCTCAGCCCGCCCGACCCGACCCGATCCGAGCCGATCCTCTGGCCCCGCCCCGTCGGCCCCGCCCCGGCCCCGCCCCCAGGGCCCGAGGCGCGGCGTTCAAGGCCCCGGCCCGCGCCCGACCCTACCCCGGCGGCCCGGACGCGCCGCGCTAGGCCCCGCCCACGTCAGGCTCAGCTCCAGAGATTTCCCAGGAATACAGTCCGGGGCCTCTGAAAGCGCCCTGAGCCACAAGTGTGCCCGCGAGTGAGTATAGTTGGGCTTCCTGCCGCTCTGCCCCCCGCGGGAATTGGGGTTTCGCGAGGCCCAGAACTTGGCCGATACCCAGGAATTAATTGGATTTGCTTGGTCGTTTCTGGATGGATTTGGGGTTGGGATGGAAGAGCAGCTTTTACTTCCAAGCTTCTTACTATTCATAAGTCATTCAACAAACGGTATTGAGCACCTGCTTTGGAGCCAGCGTGGAAGTAAAGGTGACGGGGACACCCGAGCCCACGGGAGGAGACTGTGGAGAGAGGCTCTCTAGAAGCTCTAGAAAGAGCACAGCAAGTGGAGGAACAGAAATCTCACTGCTCCACACACTTCCGGACTGTGCCAAGCATCAGCTTTCTGCCAGAGAGCCGGTGCTAACAGGTGAGGACAGGCTGGTCGCTGGAGCCAGAGCGGCCCTGGCGTCGGAGCCACGGGTGGCTGAGGCTCGGGCCGGGATTAGGGCTTTGCCTGCTTTGTGGCTGCTGGGCTCTTTGGGAGCACTGGCCAGCAGGTGCTTGGCCCTGCGTGTCTGTGTCTGAGCCTCGGTCCTCCTGCCCTTTCCAGCTTTAGGAGAAAAACTTGGCTGAGGAGTCGGGGGCTGCACCCCACCTATGCCAGCGGCAGAGCCTGATCCTGAACCGGCGCACTGAGCTGCCGAGTGGGGCCGCTGCCAGGGCCTGCACAGTATGGGCAGTGATGCAGTGACGGCCGCTGCCCACAGCTGAAGAGTGGCCCAGGGAAACTCTTAACGGCCGAGTGGCTCTGGTGGGGACCGTGGGAAACAGGGTCGTCTCTCTCGAACATCCCTGTGGTTTATTTGGTTTATTTGATTTTTCTCGTGGACCGTTTCCAGGGATCTTGGATGAAAATCCTGGCCTATGGCAAGTTGAGGTAAGAGACAGCTGGTCCGCTCCACTGTATCTCTAGACCGTACATTCAGAATCTTCGGGGTCAACCAACAGCAGGTGGAAACCGGTTTTGAAAAACAGAGGTGGGCACGGAACAAGTATGAATGTTTTACCGTCATCAGTTTAGCAGGTCCCATGCACCACATCAGCCAGAAGAGTCACCTTCTCAGGAGGGAGGGTGTGTGCAGACCCAGGGGAAGGCGGGGTCCTGTAGACTCCGCCCCACCTCCCAGGGCAGGGCAGTTCAGAGCCCAGGACTAGATGGCCACCGAGGACTCTGCACCCGGCAGCTGGAAAGGATGGAGCCACACAGAATAACAAGAGCTAACATTTAACCAGAGCTTCCTGCGGGGCAGATGTTGCTGCAGGCGCTCTGCATGTGTGAGCCTCCTGTCTTCCCGGAGATCAGGCCGCGGGCCTCACTGGAGCATAGGGAAGAGAAGCCCATGCCGAGAGTGACAGAGCCAGGATTTCACGCCCAGATCCTCGTGCTTCCTGAGGTCCAGGACTCGTCCTCCACCTCCCAATGGCCACACCTCCTGCCTTTTGCTGTTGTTTTTTCCCCCCTTTTTGGTGGATTTGCTTCTGTCTCTTCTTGTGGTAGTTACGTCACCCCTGGGGTCAGGGACTCTGCTGCTGAGCATTGGTCTCTTGTGCAAGGACTGGCCTGGCTCTGTTAGTTGCTGGCACCTTGGCCACATCCCCTGGAACCCTGTCACCAGTTGGGGTACCAGGTTCCAGATGTGCCTGCTGCCTGTCACACCTGTGTGTCCCAGAGTGCCACCTTCAGCTGCAGGAAGTGTGAGGACAGCTGGAGGCTCTGTGTCCTCCGGCCTTCCACCTAGGTTTCAGGTGACAGGTGAGCATGCAGGTGACAAGCAGGTGACATTATTCCAGCTTCTTTGCCCCAGCTCAGGACTCTGCGCTGACCACAGGGCTTCTCACATGGACGGGCCAAACTCCTGCCTTCTTCTCGGGCCTTGGCTTGACCTCTCTTGCTTTCCAGTCCCACTTCCCATGTCCCTGTCCTTTCTTCCTGGGACCTGCAGCCTGATGTGTGAGGCCCAGTACAGAGTGAATGGTCATAAATTATTGGAGAATTTTGAAGTGGCTGGCCCAAGAATTCCACCTGCCTGGAATACGTGGGCCTGCCGCTGGGTGTCTTCTCTGGGCTCGGGCTGATGTAATGCTGATTCAAGTGGAAACCAGCCGGGCAGGCCACATGGAGATGCACCCTGTGCCTTGGTGGGCCGCCCGCAGGATGGTGTCAGGTCCAGCTGCACAGAATGAGCATTAGCGGCACAGGAGGCCCGGTGTTGCAGACTGAGTTGGTTAGAAATATTATAGGCAGTGAGACAGGGCTGGGTCCTCAAAGGAGCCAGAGCAGATACCTTAGGACTGTGGGGGAGACAGACACCTCCTGCTGTGGGCTAGGCCTCAAGACAAAGGATCAAACAAATGCATCCACAGCCTAAAGCCTGATATTCTAATTAGTTCCCTATTACCCTGAGAAAGTAATCCCATCCCACTAGGGGAAAAGTTACAGCTCTAAGAATGCCGCTCCGTATGTAACTTGCTTTCCCATTTGTCCCCAACTTAATTTTACCTGAACTACTAATCTTATTGGCTAACTATAGTTCTGTCCCACCTTATGCCCATCTGCCTTGTGAGCTCCCACTTTTCCCCACCTTGAACTCATCTCACCTCATGGTTTTACTCTATAAAATCCCTGGAAAAGACAGTCTTGCCCAACCCGCTCAGGACCCCTTCTGTCTCTCTCAGACAGAAGCTTTCTTTCTCTCAATAAATATATTCTACTGTTTAACCTCCGTTGTTCCTAAAATTCATTCTTTGATTTTAGAGAGCATGAACTCGCAGAGGTAAGGACCCCAGAATGGTGGGCTCCTGCTGGGGCTTTGGACACTTGCACCTCCACCCCCCATGGGACTGGAAGAAGGGGCAGAGTGGTTCCCCAGGCAGGGCCTAGCAGCCCCGGTGGCCAGGCCGGGAGTCGGCAGGGAGTCCTGCGTCAGCTCTGCCTGGGCACCTGGGATAAGCTCCCAGCATGCCCTGCAGCCAGACGACCTCCCACATCCCCTGGGTCGGGTGGCCAGGGTGGTGACGCACGGCTGCCCTTCAGTGGACCTGACCTGGCCTCCCGGCGTGGCGTGACGGTAACCCAGTGTCCTGTCCCTTCCGGATGCTACAAGCCGGTTAGGTTCCTGGTTTTCTTTCTCCAGGTTTCCTCCCCTTTTTGTGTTCTGACTCTGCGTTTTCCCCCCTCCTCCTTCGGGGGCGCTTGAAACAAACACAAACCATATGAAAGCCCCGTCCCCAGCAGAGGACGTTTCATCCAGGCTTGGCCACTGACAAGCTCTCACTTCTGGCCTCGAAAGGACGGGGTTCTAACAGGCAGTGAAACCTCACCGAAGTGGCTTTCCCCACCCTCAGCCCCTGTGAAGTCTCCCTGGGTCGGTGCAGTTCCTGCATGAACGTGAACGCACTGGGACCTGACTCAGTCTGGGCACCAACACCCGACTACAGTGAGAAGCAGAGAGGGCAGGAAGGGGTGAAGAAGCAAGGGTTCAGCTGGTCTCTGGGTGCCCAGGTGTCCACACCCCTCAGGACACCATGCCCAGGATGACCACCACCACTGTGGTCACTGGGGACTCCACTGGTCCTGCCTGGACCTCACCGGTCTAAACCTGCCCTGGGAGTGACGGAGAGCCGTCTCCTCCTGAGTCTGTGGCCACCTGGGCTGGGGTTTCTCAAACTGGTTTTTCTGCTCCGTCAGAGGCTGCCTTGTCGTGTCCCATGCAGCAGGGAGCTCAGGAAAGGATCCCAGGCTTGGAAATCCCCAGGGAGCCTGCTGAGACAGGAAAGGCCAAGGGCAGGAGCTGGGAGGACCCATGGAGGCGGACCAGAGGGCGGGTCCTCTATGGCTGGAGCCTGGTGGGAGTGGTTCAGGCAGATTCTAACTCTGGATGGGGTTTCCTAGCTGGAGCTGATGCTCCTTTGGGATGCTTAATAGTTGACTTCATCGGAGGATTTGTGGAGTTTTCTGCTTTATGACCAAGAGGCGCAGAATTTGTGGGTACTGTTGTCAGTATATGAGAAGTCAAGCCCAAGGCTCAGCACCTGAGCCCCCAGCTAGCCAGTGGGGACGCAGGGGGTCCCCAGGGAAAGCAAGTCACGTGTGTGGCTGGGAGCAGTGCACCCCACGAAAGCAGACAGACATCAGAGTGAGACCAACCACAGGACAGATGCCCGAGTGTCAGAGTGTCAGAGCTCAGGGAGGTTTCCCGTGCGAGTGTGAAGAGCCTTGTACAGGTATTTCTTCACATCTGCCACGTTTGGTGAAGTATCAATAATGACTTTCTGGAGGTGGCGGTGATACAGGGGAATGGAACTCCCAACCTGCTAGATGTCTGGGATGTGTTAATGTTCTCTAAAATCAAAGAATGAATTTTAGGAACAGCAGAGGTTAAGAGCAGAATATATTTATGGAGAGAAAGAAAGTTTCTGTCAGAGAGAGACAGAGAGACAGACTGACAGACAGACAGACAGAAGGGGGTCCTGAGCGGGTTGCTGGGGTCTCTGTCTTTCCTAGGGACTTTTATAGAGCAAAACCACAAAGTGAGGTGGGTCCAAAGTGGGAGAAAACAGAACTTTCGAGGTGGGCATGAGGTGGGACAGAACTATGGTTAACAGTAAGATTAATTCTCAGGTAAAGTTGATTAAATCAGGAACAAGTGGGGAAGCGGTCAGGCAGAGAGCAGCCATGCTTAACAGCAGTGACTCTTTCCGAGGGGTTGGAATGGTGGCTCCTGGCTTCCTCAGAGTGATAGAGAACTATGTAGAATATCAATCCTTAGGACTGAGATTTGTTTATTCTTTTGTCTTGAGGTCTGGCCCACAGCAGGAGGTGTATGTCTCCCCCACAGCTGCAAGGTGTCTGGGCTTCTGCCCCGGGGACCTAGCCCTCTCTGACTGCCAGTAACATTTCTAAGTCAGCTGCTTGTAACAGTGGGATTTCAGGTACCCAGCATTTTATACCAGTAGCTTTTTAATTATTATTTTATTTATTTTTTGCTGTAGCTTTTCTGTGAAATCATGTGCATTTTTAATGTCATGTATGCATCTTTTTGAATATTATACAATGAATTCAAAGGGTATTGTGTAGGTCAGGTCAGGAGTCGGTGAATTCTGGCCACAGAGGCAAAGCGCTGCCTGTTTTTATGAAGTTTTATTGGAACACAGCCACAGTCATCATGCACCTATGGTCTATGAGAACTTCTGCTTGACAAGAAAAGAACAGGACCGGACAGGACAGACAGCTGTGATGGGCCACAGCCTAAAGTACGTATCAGTGTCTCTAAGAAGATGTGTGGCAATCTCTAGGGTGGACAGTTGGACCGGAAAACATTTTCAGTGTGCAAATTGCAGCTGCATTTGACCTGTGCTTAAGATTTCAGTATCTGTCAGTTTTTATATTTGAAAATAGTGGTGTCTGCTTATGGTAAAGGCCTTTGGGTTCTGAGGAGGGGTTATAGGAAGGGATGGAAGTGAGGTGTTAGGGGCCATACACTGTGTGAACTTGAACAGTTTAGAAGTTTAAGAGACACTCAGCAGGGAGCCAGGGTTCTTACTTTGTAAATATTCTCAACCTATGCAAGAAGAAGCAGGAGATTTTGTGAGTGCTACAACCACCCTGTGGTGAAAGGGTTACGGGGTGGCCTGTGTACAATACAAGGGAGGAGAAGAGGCTTACTCTGCCCCTTTTGCCCTGGCTGAGTTTGCTGGCTGCTGCCTTGAAGTATTGTCCCTGTGCCACTCCACCCTGCCTTGGAGCCAGCTGATTATGGACTAAAACCTCCACAAACTGTGAGCTAAAGAAACCTTTCCTTCCTTCATTTTGGGTGTCTGGTATTTTGTCCCAGCAATGAGAGAAAACTAAGACATGAGGACACTCACACTTGGGTGGCCAAAGTCTCAGTGTGGAAAGCCTGCCCTGCCCTTGCAGCTCTGTCCCTCCTCCTGCAGTACAGTGTCCACTTAGGTGCTATGGCGCTTGAGGGAGGACTGCTGGGAGGACTGAGGCTCGCCTCCGCTGGCTTGAGTGTGTCCGACACAGTGGCGGGAAAGTCTGGGGCACAGTGGTCCTTGGGAGGAGAGGAAGGGAGCGAGATTGCTCCCAGAGGGGAGCCCAGGAGCCAGTGGGACAGTCACTGCCTTCCTGTCCCTCCGTCACATCTCACATCAGGCCCCATAGCCTCCAGGCCTCAGTGGGGCCCGGGAGGTTTGCTGTGTCATACCCACACTGCCCAGCCTTGAAGCTGCCACATGCCTTAGGGTCACCAACACCAGTCTGAGCGACGCTGGGCACTCACGCATCTCTGAAACTTAGTCCAGAGCATTGGACTTGGGCCCTGGTAGAAAACGTGCTTGGATACCAGGAAGTTAAATGTATCTGCAGACCGTTCCTGCCCAGTGCCCATTTAGCTCTTTCCTGAAGAAAAGATTGATCGGGCATGGTCGAACTGGCCAGCAGCAGTCTGTGAGGTGACAGCTGGCTGCACTGGCCGGGGATGGGACCTCAGCTCCTGCACCTGCTCCAGGGAGGAAAGCGTTTATTACCCCTGGCCTCTGATAACACAGCTGCTTCTTTGTAGCCGTGGATACCGTGAGCCTGGAAATCGCCTCGCCCGACACCCCAGCCCCCAGCGTCCACAGGGTTTCTTCTGAGCATGGGCGAATCTCAAAATTATTCTTCTGCTGAGGTTTCCTTTTTCTATTCCAGGATTCCAGTGTTCCGGTGTGTTAGAGTTCGGAAATCTTGGGTGATTGTTATGCAGTTATCCAGATAGTGTTTTAAAATAAAACTTGGGGTCATTTCTTGTCTGTGGATCGTATCTTGAGATGACCAAGCACGGGTGACACATTTGAATTCTGAAGGTACTAAAGGTGCCTCCGCAGAAGTGTCCACCTCGAGAGGTCAGGCCTGCGCAGGCCTCCCCGGGCTCTTCCCATGTTCCTGGCTTTCCAGGGGGGGTCGCGCATCCTTCCGGACAGAGTCACCCCTGGCCTGAGGATCAGCTCGGCTGACTATCTCCTTACAGAGGCCTGCTGGACTCTGCTGGGTAATTTTGTCCTCCTATGAATAATTTGGAACTTTATTCTGGAATAAACTTGGTTGGAAACTGGTTAATCCTCTCAGATCTTGTTTTATTTGGCAGGATTGTGGCTGATTTTCTCTCTGTCAGTGGGATCTGCATGGATGCAGCCCACACTGAGGTTTTCCAGCCCATCTCCCTCACCTCTGCGCCCCGGGCCTCCTCCATCCCTGGGCTACTCCTCACGTGCACCCTCTTTCTGGTTTGCAGTCCTGTGACTCCTGCTCAATCTCCCCAAGCCCGCTCAGGCTCCTCCCAAGTCCTCCTCTGTGCTCTGGCCAGGAAATTCCCTCCAGGGGTGCTGTGGGGTTCAGCCCCTCTTCTGGCCATCTCTCCCACTCTCAGGGATTCCTGTCCTTTCGCCAGTATTTTAGAGAAGATCATCTGTTGCACTTTTCTTGGCTTGGGTGCTTCCGGTAGGAGGGGAAACTGTTCCTGTCCTTCATCCCACGGCTTTCCTCACCCTGCGCCATTCGGGGGGCTCGTACTGCTCCCTCGCTGTGACCTAGTACCCAGGCGACAAGGTCCTCCAGGACAGTGACCATGTCTGCTGCCTGCTGCAGTGTCCCAGGGCCTCTTGCGCTGCCTGACACAGCGCAGTGCTCACTGAATACAGGACGAGTGAACAATGGCTCCAAGCCGGACCAGGACCAGAGTGGGGGAAGCCTGGAGCGCTCAGCGGAGAAATGAAGCGACAGCTCTGTTTCTGAAGCGAGAGGACGTGGGTCAGGTCTGTTCCTTCGCGGGGTGAGGGCCTACAGGGCTCCAGCTGGCAGCATGGCCTCGGCCACTCGTGGGTGAATCTGCCGGAGCTCTTGGTTGGCGAGGCCACGCTCTTGGATTCCACTGGAGATTCGTAGTCTCTGCTGCTTGCGAATTGCTTTGCACACGGAATTCTGTGTCTCACGGTGGAGTCCTTACCCTGTCCTCTCTTCCTACGAGGGAGGCTTGGGGACCAGGGCTCTGCTCTGCTGTTCACGGTAGCACAGGTGCTCTTCTTGCCCAAGACAGACCTGGGTGTTGCCCCAGCAACACCTTTTGGGTTTTTTGGATCTATAGTTTTTATTAGTGCATGTTAGCCATGCATGAAGGTCACGGTCGTGCGGAGAAGGTGCACCCGTACCGATACATTTTCATGCTTTTTTCCATTCCTCTCTCCTCCCTTCACTCTTCTTCTCCCCATTTACAAAAGCTACGTTTGTGTTTTTCCTTCCACTCTTTTTAATCCCTTTTTCTTTCCTTTCCTCCCCTCTCCCGATTTCCAATCTTTCAGCTGTTTAACTGGTCTGAGAGGTGGACATAAGAGATGGACAGTGTTCTTACAAATCTTCACTGACAAACCTTCTCCGCTGTAGCTGGACTGTGTCAGGAACTGCAGCTGACTGACTCTTTAGCCTTCCTCAGTGCTTTCGCTGGGGCTGAGGAGGCGTGCAATCAAACCTGTTTCCCACCGCACTCCAATCCAGAAGCCCCGAGCTGCCCCAGAGGGCGCCCGCATGCAGCCCTGGCTCCTCCAGAATGAGCAAGACCTCGGGCCTGCAGAGGTCTCCCAGGGAAACACTTCCACGGGGGCTGGTGGGACGCACATGGTTTTCCATGTGGGTACAGGTTCAGCCCACGCCAGTTCAGCTGGAGTTCGGGCGGAGCCTTCCAGTCCCCCCAACTCGGGGCATGGACTTTGGAGGGACAGGTCTCTCTGCCACTGCTGGCTGTGTGTGCTCAGTCTTCTTCGAGGCACCTGGGATCCGCAGGTCTTCTGAAAAATACGAGGCCCTGTCACCAGGTGGATGGGCGGAGAAAGGATGTGCATAAGAAAGTTCAGCCATTCAACAGACACCAAGCAGCACTGACAGAAGACAACCTTCTCCCCAGGACTGCTGGCTTGGCCTCCCCAGCTGACCCAGAGTGGCCAGGACCCCTGGAGCTGCCCCGGGTGGGGTCTGTGTTTCGTGCCCAGTGCGTGTGCCCCCATGAGAACAGCAGGTGGTTGTGGGAAGCTGCGGGCTGGGGCCAGCGCACCTGGGTCACAGCTGTGGCTGAGCCCTGGCTCCAGCTGTGCCTGTATCAGAGCCCCAGCTGGTGTCCAGAGCACCGGATGTCGGTGAGCTGGGGCACAGTTGTTTGTTGGGTTTCTGTCCTCTGCACCAGGATGGATCCGGAATGACGCAGTGCAGGTCTGCCAGTCACTCACAGCAGCGCTTCGGCCAGTTGCATTTCTCCGTTGGTAACCTGGGCTTCCGGCAGCCCTTCTTCTGTTGGATGGACTCTCTTCAGTCTTCCGCTATTTGCTTCGCCCTGTGCCTGTCCCGGGTCCCTCCGGTTCTCGGCCTCCCAGCCGGGTCTTTGTTCACTGCACCCTTAGAACACAGGTGCAGCGCTGGGCGTCTGTTTCCGTCTCTCTGCACCATGCGGTTAAGGGAGACGCGGCTGCAGGTGACAGCCATCTACTGCATCTGCATGCTAAAACCTAGAAGGAAGGGTTTTTGATGCTTTTGGATGTAAAGAAGCGATAGATGTTAGGGTGATAGAAACTTATGCGGGGTGATGGGACCCCGTGGTGGTGAATGTTTAAGCAAAACTTACCGCAGTAACAGACATCTTGCTAAAAATGGTGGCATTAAGAGGTGAAAGGAGGGGATTACTCTGAAGGCTGTAACAGCAACATGTCAATTACTGTAACAATTTCTTTAAATAGTTAATGGGCTTCTTATTTTATTGGTTTTGTTTTTGTTCTTTTTGGTACCGGGGATCAAACTCAGGACCTCATGCTTGCCAGGCAGGCACGGGTGCCACCGAGCTAAATCCCTGGCCTCACTGTACTCGTGATCACCTTATTGCTCAGTTGTTTACGGCAGTTTCTATTAAATAGAAGCATCCCCCGGGGCCGCCTGCCTTAGTCACCGGACCTGGCACCATGAGATCTTGGCTCCTCTACAGTCAAGGTGGTCTGAGAGGGAAGCGCTGTGAATGGATCAGGGATGTGGAGGCAGCGGGGACAGTGCAGATAAAGACCGTCAGAGGAGAGGGCGCCAGGGCCACGGTGGAACCTGGCCGGCACATAGGACGGTGTGTCCCAAGTGAGGGTGGGATTTTAGGGCGCTCGGGGCAATGTGGTTTTTCCCACACACACTGTGGACAATGGGAACGTTTCCCTCTGACCTCACCACAGCGGAGGCCTCGCTGGCCCGTTGTGAGAGCAGCCTCCTGGTTCCTAAGGTGTCTTCACTTGGAGTAGTGAGATACCCCAAAAGGGGATCAGGTGCTCACCCCGGTGGGGAGACGAGCCTGCCTCAGCTTCCCAAGTCTGTTCCTGCCGCTGGGATATGCACTGACCTTTCGGGTTGTCCCCCGTCCCGTCTCCCTGATTCTTAGGAACTGTGCCGTCTTTCTCTGTGTCTCTGCTTGGATGGGGTGTGGGGAAGAGTAGAGGTTGGCCTGCACTCGGTCACCTTTATCAGTCACGGGCCAGCAACTCCTGGAGGCATGAAGTGCTGGCGTGGCAGGTAGAGGGTGGCAGCCCGCATGGAGGTGGTGACAGTTTCTGGTTTCCCCTAGCAGCCTTTGCGCATGGCCAGGGCTGAGAATAAGACCGCAGAGCTGAGCAGAGGCCCCAGTGCCTCCAAGCCTGGCTCTCGCGCGCTCCCCCATCCTCTGTGCCTTCTCCCGGCCCTCTGGCTCCTTAGAACGCCTCTCTCTTCTCCTCCACCTCACCTTTTCTTTCTGTTCTTTTACTTCTATGGAACTTCATGCTTTCTCTTCAAGAAAAGAGAATATTTTAGATTAAATTTTTAGCTGTTACATACATCTAGATCATAATTTATAAAAGAATTTGAAAGAAAGCATTGGAAGGAAATGTGAGGCCCACTGGCTGCTGCTTTGTCTGCAGCCCTACTGTGTGAGCTCAGCTCTGAGAACTTCCCACACACTTACTGGAATCTCTGTTCCAGCCCTACAGGGTGAGCTCCACTTACAGACATCTGGTCTACCAAGCTATTTACTCGATGCTAGACTTCAACAGAAGGCTGGTCTCAAAAGAAATGAATACAGTCATAAAATCAAATCTCAGGGCCTGATATGGCTAAGTGCTGGGAATTCCTGAGGCCACCAAATCATGCTGTGCTCAGGTCCTTTATATAGGGTGGTATCACCTTAGCAAGACACCACACGCATGCATTTCCCATCCACTTTAGACCGTCTCTTGCATGTCACGGCTGTCAGCCTGTGCCCACTGATGCAGTGTCAATGCTGTGGAAATCCTTGCTGTGCTGTAGTGCTGATGGGATCATGGCAGGAGGCGGGCATGGTGGCTCTGTAATTCCAGCACTTGGGAAGCTGAGGCAGGAGGATCCCCATGAATCCCAGGCCAGCCTGGGCAACATAGTGAGACCCCATCTCCAAGAACTGGAGATGATAATGATGATAATGATGATGATAAAGAATGACAAGAAAATGTTTGTCCGCCTCCAGTGCAGATTCAGTTTTAAAAACGTTTTGCTCAGGGGGCTGAGCCTCTGGAGGAGAGGCTGTGGCCGTGGAGCGTATTTGTGGCTTCCTGGTTATTTATTAGAAGCTCATGTGTGCCTTTCTAAGAGTTTGAAGTACAGCTTGGGCTGGGAACCTCTGAGGTGTAACTAAGGTCCATGGCCAAGAAGAGGACAGACAAGCAGATGGATCTGATGGCCAGGCAGGAGTGCCCTGAGGCCAGGCTCTGGCAATCACATGTGGCCCTGAGGTGGCGCGATGGTTCTGGTCCTAGATGTAATCAGGGGACAGTGGAGAGGGGGTGACTGGTGTCACCCATGTGGCTAGGGCCCAGCGAGCTGGACGGAAAGCTGCCCAGAGTGATGGGAGTGCTCAGGCACCTGTCCCCTGGAGTCCAGGGAAGGGAGATGAAATGGGAAAGCTCGAGAGGACACAGGTGGCAGCAGGTGGCCCATAGCCAGTGGCCAATGTGGCTCAGACACAGCCACGGGATTAGCACCTGCTCATTCCCTCCTTGGGACAGCGTCACAGAGCCGTGTCCTCCCTCCTGGAAACTGAGGTGTCCTCTTTTCTGGGTTGACATGGAAATGTGAGAATTAAAAATAGGTTCACTTTTCAAACCTGCTATTTAGTAGAGAAAAAAATGCTCATATTTCAAGCACTGCCTATTGCTGGTTCTGTAAAGTCAAGACCGTGTCATCCTTTTACTCAGTCACGCTCACCTGGAGTTTTAAATACGATTTATGATTCACTTTGATATTTTTCTCCTATTTCATCTTTTACACCAATCCTGGATTTTGCCTACTCAGTGGGTAGGATTTTGAGTTGCTAACGGCTCAAGGATCTTGAACTTGGAAAACACTGATCCACAAGGTCTGTTCACATACTCCTTTTTTTTTGGTTATTTTGAAACAAGGTTTCATTATGTATCCCAGGCTGGCCTTGAACTCACTGTGTAGTCCAGGCTGGCCTCAGACTCGTGGTGACCCTCCTGTCTCAGCCTCCTGAGCGTTGGGATTCCAGGTGGGTGTCACCACACCTGGCCTGCAGGTTACGTCTGTGGACCTTTGTTTAGACACAAAACAAGTATCAGGACCTAGACTGAAAGGAGTGACTCAGACTAAGACATGGGATCGGAAAAACTGCAGAAATACTACTGCTGAAGGGCCTTCTCCTTGAGTGCAGACAGCGGAGGCAGCCCGGCCATGTTGGCGGCTGCAGCAGGTGGGGTGCGGGCCCATCTGCCTCTTACCAAGCAGAACTGACCTTACACCAGGGGGAGCTGTCTCTGTCCTGGCTCTCTGGAGATCCCTGATGTCTGGGTACCACGGGGGTAGTTGTATGCTGCTGCCACAGCCAGCTTTGGAGGTGGCGACTGTTTTAGCAAGCAGTGGAGCCTGGAGCCACCAAAACCCTTCGGGAAGAAAAAAAATGTGGAGTGAATCCTTCCTCTCTCTGCAGGTGCAGCTGACTTCTGCAGGACACAGGGACAGCCAGCACCGCGTCAGGGGACAGCATCGGGGAGATGTGAAGTGAACTCCAACGGGCTCCTTGATTCCACCCTGGCCGTGGTCCCATGTCCTGTGCCCGGAGCTGCCGCCCTGAAGGTGCGATGAGACTTTCTTCACTGGAAATTTTATTAAGATGAAACATTTTGTTCTTACGTAGTCTTAAGAAACAGCACAGGAAGGTGCCCTGCCTCAGTTTCTCCTGCTGGTAACATTGTGCAAGAGTCTAGCATGGTCTGGGACTGGGCGCAAGACGGAGAGTAAAGACGGAGAGTAAAGTCCCCCTCTCTGGGGTCCCGAGCGCTGGCCTTTGCAGCCCCACCCTAAAGGCCCAAACCCCTAGAGAGCATGGCCTCCTCGTTTCATAGCTGTGCTGTCTTGAAAGGTGTCATTTAGATGGGATCATAAGTTGCATGACCTGTAGAGACTGGGGTTTTCCCCCCTAGCATAACTCTCTAGAGATCCATTCAACTCAAGTCTGTGGTTCATTCTTCTCCTGTCCTCATCAGTGTTCCATGGCACTGGTCTCTAGCATTTAAATCCACACCCACCATGCAGACTGTTTGCATTTTCTGACCGATGTCATTAAGCTACTGTAAATGAACATTTGTGTACATGCTATGGATTAAAAATTGGTGGTTAACAACGCAGGCTGAATTAAATCAGCATGGTGCTGAGCGTAGGTGATCCACCTGAGGAAAGTTGCCAGCATAAATGGAGAGGTGGAAAAGATGAGTTAGGCGTTGTGGGTTTCTCTAAGTGTTGCTGTTTGAGCTGCTGGTTCCCCTGGAGGAGCTTGTCATGCTGGCTTCCCCAATGTGAGTTCAACCACTGTCATCGGAGGAGCTTGGGACCTTGTTGGTGAGGTGGCAGTGGTTCACTTTAGGGAGCTCTGGTCCTTACATTGAGCATCGCTTCCTGGCTCCGGAGGGGAAGACGTGTACTTCTTGGTCTCCAGGATGAACTCGTTATGCTGGTTTCCTGGCATGTATTCTACTGTGCTTATCATTGGAGGAGCTTGGGGCCTCCGTGTCACTGAGGATGGCTGTGGTGCTTTCAGGGCAGCCCTGGTCTTTGTTGTGAGTGTGACTTCTTGGCTCCAGTGTAGAACCCTCATCCCACAGCTCCTTCACCCCAGTGGCATGGACTTCCTGGCTTTTACCACTGACCTTTGGGCCTTCCCAGCACAGATCCATAAAACAGACTGGCCTGAGTCCTTCTAGTGGGCTCTAGATCTCCAGCTGGACTCGTGGGAGGCATTGTCGTGGGCTCTGGGTCTTCATCTGGACTCATGCAGGACATTGCTGTGGGATCCAGGGCCTTGGCTGAATATTCTGAGTCTTTAGTGTTGTGGACAGATTTCCGCACTTTCATTGTTAACTCTGGATGACCATCGTAAAGAATATTATTTCAATTGTACTTTGAGTCAGGGTCAGTTATCCAGGGTGTCTGAGAACTCGGAATCCCCCTGCCTCAGCCTCCTGAGTGCACTGCCACACTTGGTTGTGTACAGGCTTTGAGCATCAGTCTTTTCTCTGGCTTCAGCAGTGGCACATAGAACCGTTTCCCAGGGTGGCTTGGCCATGGTGGGTTGGCACCAGCGAGATGGTGAAGGCAGAGCACTCATCTCTGCAGTGGTGTTTGTCACCACCATGGTTTATTACAGCCCTCCTGACAGAGGGTAGTAATATGTCACTGTGTTTTACTTATGTACCTATTTACTTGATGACAGGGTCTCACCGTGCAGATTCAGGCTGGCCTTGAGCTCACTTTGCAGCCCATGTTGATCTTGAACTCTCAGTGATCCTCCTGCCTCAGCCTCCCAAGTGCTGGGATGACAGGCATGCGACACCACGCCCAGCTTTTGTCACTGTGTTTTAAATTCACATCTGTCTAGTGGCCGACAGTGCCGGACACCCCCTCATGGTCCTATTCACCGTCCACATGTTCTCTTTGGGGAAGCGACCGTAGCATATTTAATAAGCTACCTGATGAAATAGCACAGGACGGGACTCCCTGAGTCATTATATTGATCGGAATCAGAAGCTTCCTCCACCCTTCAGAAACACCCGGTGTGATCTCTGTGCTGGGCACGAGGGACCACAGGACAGCCCAGCAGCTCTGGTGTCTCCTTCATGGAGCTTAAAGCCTTGAAATGAGCGGGGAACTGGAAAACTTAAACAAAAAACTCAATGCAGAAAGGTGTTTAAAACAAGCGCACAAAGGAACACACTCTGAAAGAAGACAACAGGAGTCCAGATGTCATAAAAATCACCCTGGAGGGAGAGACGAGGGAGCAAAAGAACCGAGACACGTTCTGTCCATGGACCACCTGCCCACAGTGGCTGGAACTGGGTACTGCGAGTGGGTGCTAAGAGAAATAAAAATTGAAAACAAAAAACAGTGTCCGAGACTTAATTTACATTAAAATCCACTTGGGATTTCCAAGCTGTGTCTGGAAAGCAAGCAGAGGAGCCAGGACTGCCAGCTTGGGAAAGCAGCAGGTGTAAAGGTCCTGGGGCAGGGAAGGGCGTGCATGCTGTGAAACCCGATAGAAAGGTGAGTGGGCTGGACCGCAGAGGAGGAGTGGAGGGCGGTGGGCGAGGGACAGGCTGGTGGTGGTTTCCATCAGTGCTGTAGTCCAGGTGGATCACTCGTGGTGTCTTTTAGAGGCAGACTTTGTAGGACAAGGTATGGGATGGTGTGGACAGGACTGGAGGAATGGAGTGCCGGGCACAGCTCCCCGATTCCTTCGCTGGACCAGCTGGTGGATGGAGGTGACTCTGCTAAGATGAGGAAACCAGGGATGCAATGTGTGTGTGCGGGTGGCAGCCGCGTTATGCTGGGATGATCGGGAACTTGGCGGCCTGGGCGCCTCTGCAGGGAGGAGCAGCCCTAGGATGGCAGAGAAGCGTGTTCCTCCCCCTCTTCTCCCTCCTCCCCCTCCCTCCTCCCTCTCCTTCTTCCCTCTTCTCCCTCCTCCCCCTCCCTCCTCCCTCTCCTTCTTCCCCCTTCTCCCTCCTCCCCTTTCTCCCTCTTCTCTCCCCTTCCCTGTCCTCCTCCCCCTCCTCCCCTTCCTTCTCCCCCTCCTCCCCTCCCTTCTTCTCTTCCTCCCTTCCCCTCTCCCTCCTCCCTCTCCTCTGCTTCCTCTCCTCCTTTCTAGTTTCCTCCCATATTTTTAAGTGTGGCCAGATGTCCACCAGGTGGCGACCTTTCTTCACGAAAGCCCACACCTAGAGGTCACACTTTCTCTCTGACCCAGGGGGGACTGCTGGGCCTCTCAGGGTGCCTGGCCAGGGCTCTGTCCACTGGGTCCTGGCCACCTTTCGGTGGAGGACCCTTAGGAGCTTGGTCCCCCCAGGCTGGGCCAGGGCTGTGTGTGTCTGGCGTGTGCTGGCCCGGGGTATCCTGGGAGCACAGGTTGGACCTGCAGCACCTGGTTCTGGGGTCCCCAGCCCCCTGCATCCTGGGATGTGTGCGATGCATGACTCCTCCTGTCCCCACGCGGCCCTAGACTGAGGCAGACACTTAGCTCAGGACTGCAGTGTCAGGTTATTCCCACAGCAGGGCTCATTCCCACGGTCCCTGCCCTCCTCGGGGGCAGGCATCCTCCTGGCTGAGCTTGGAAGCGACGCTGGAGTCACACGTGGTGGCCGGGTCCGAGGAGCCTGCCTGTGAGGCACCTGCAGGCCTTGAGGCAGAGAAGGGACAGGCCCGCACGAGCTGCAGAAGCCGGGAAATCCGCCTTCTTGTGCGCTGCTGGGAAGTCAGGGAGCTGTGCTGTTTGTCCTTCCTGATTCCGGGACATTTGAGCCACTGCCTGCCATCACAGGCGCACATCGCTGGGCACAGGCGTCACAGGCACACAGGCACCTCCAGGCTGGGCTAGGGTCAGGAGCTCACCTTGTCCAGAGTTTAATGCAGGCTTCACCAGGTGCGAGTGAGTCCCCCCACCACTCTTCCTCCCTCCCTCCTGACCCCATCCTGGGCGGCTCTGCAGGACTCTCCTGAGGGCTTCAGCTGAACTGTCCCGCTGCCTCAGTGTCTTGAACTGATCTGAAATATGTCCCTTTCCCGGTCACTTTGGCTTTAGGGAGGAGCCTGAAGTCACATGGTGCCAGATCTGGTGACTGAGGTGGACGAGGGCCCAGTGTCCTGTTTCTGTGAGCTGCCTTTCTGCGGATGGTGCCCAGTGGTGGCGTTGCCTGTATTTTTTATCACATCCCATAAAGACCCTCCGGAGAGCGGGCTCCATAGGAAATGGGGCTGCTTGGTCACAGTGATGGTGGAGACAGGAGATGGATGCAGGGTCCACGGGACCCGTCACATCAGCTGTGGAGTGGCAGGCATCAGGAATCGGTGTTGAAGCCAGGATTTCCCAGATACAGGGTTGCCAGGTCCTGGCGTGAGGGCTCATGGTCAGGTGGGCCTGGCCGAGTGACTGGAGAGGTTGGGGCAGAGGTTGGCAGCCTTGGTACACAGATATTCTTAAAACTGGGCCTGGCTGGGCTCGCTGGGGGCTGTGCGGTAGAGGAGAGGTCTGAGGACTGGGCCCTAAGAGTTGGCACAAGAGGAGAGGAATGGCCTTGGAGGAGGGGACTTTGGGGTTGTGGTTCTCGGGAGTCATTTGGGGGCGTCTCATGGAGAGGTGATCCTCTCTTCTCGGGGTGTAGAGAACGCGGTGCAGGCCGCTGCCTCCCCCAGTGTCTCCCCTCTTCTGTCTGGGGGTCCGCTCCATTCTGCAGCCCTGGCCCTGCGCAGGAGACAGCTCCACCAAGCAGTCACCCAGGGGCGGATGAGGACGGGGACGGGAAAAGGGCAGCGTCTTTACCCCAGCAGTCAAACCTGGTGAGGTGCTCGCAGGCCTGGGGCTCCACGGCTGTCTGCACCCCAGACCTACTTCACCATCTCTCTGAGCTCTGCCACCCTGCCAGTGAATCCTCTTCTGCTTGGGTTAACCCGAGCCAGAAAAGAAATCCCCACGTCGAAGCCCTCAGTCAGTGTTGGCCAGAGGCTTGAGGCGGATGGCTGGGGGAAAGCCTGGCGTTCCGAGCGCTCCCCTCTGCCTCCGGCCACGCAGCTCCCTTCTCTCGCCTTCCGCGGAGCCCAGAGATGGTCGTTTCCAGGCAATGGGCCACAGGGGACCTGGCCACGTCCTCCTGCCTCGAGTGTGTAAAGGAAGCACCCTCTGTGTCAGCGTCCAGGCGGGGGTGAGAACTGGGGCCAGGATTCAAAGGCACCCGGAAAACCTGCCCTGCTCTGCTTCCTGAGGAGTTTGCTGTTAGACTGCAGGACAGGTAGAGTTTGAAAAGCCTGAGCCCTCTTTTATAGAATTGGGGGCCCGAGAGGCTGCCCCCAGGCTGTGGAGGCCCTGGACTTGGAGGGTGGAGTGGCACCTGGACCCTGGGATCAGAGCGGCTTGGGTGGAGGGAGGAGGGGCACGAGCGTCCACTTGATTCTGGTGGGAATCAAGTAGACACTCACACGCAGATCTCAGCCAAGGCTTAGTGACCTCAGCTGTGGCTGCCGGCCTCTCCCTCTGGAGAGGAAGGTCTTCTCCCACTCCGGAGCTCTCCGTGGCAGTTGCCTCCTGCTGTGACCTTGTTCTGGAAGTTTCTCTCACTCTCCCTTGTAGTACCCCCTCCTGTCCTTTCTGGCCGCTTCTCCTGTGTGTGCGGTGGGAACCATGGAAGAGGCCAGAGGTTCCCTGGAGGCAGGAGGGCAGTGAGGGCAGCGACTTGGAGGTGGGCGCTTGGGGGGTGCATGGGGTGCCCGGGGCAGGGAAGCGGCTGAGTGTGCCGGGAAGTCAGCGTGCAGACGGACATTTCCGCTGTGTGCACACAGGCACTGTTCCAGGCGCTGGGCGCCCAGGGTGGGAGCGAAGCAGCACCTCCCTTCAGGGGCTTCCCTTCTGTGACAGAGACATGAACCATAAGCAAGCAATGATGTTTCCGTTTAGACGCTGGCCCGATCCCACTTAAAGGCGCTGAGGGTTATCTGAGTTACTTTTCTCGTAAAAATACCCAACACCCAAAGTTAAAGTGGAAAAGTTTATTTGGCTCACAGTTTGTAGAGGTTTGAGTCCATCATCAGCGGACTCTGAGCTGGTGTCAGAGAGGAGAACAGTTGGAGGTGCTCACAAGGCAGCAAAGGAACAAGGGACCTTAAGTGTCTTTCTGTCCCCTGTGTCATCCAGGCTGCTGGAGGGGGCAGCTCTCACCTCATCCTGCTATCACACCGTCTCAGCGTCACACACTCTAGGCCCAGCCCCTCTGAAAAGCCCCATCTGTGACTGCGTGAGGCTTTGGGGACCTCAGGACACAGCCAGGATCAGCACAGTGGGAGCGCCTGGCACAGGAGAGCGCTCACCCCATGGCGGGCAGGAAGCAGAGCCAGAGGGAGGAGCCAGGGACCCCCCCTGGGTCACCCCAGTGCCACCTCCAGCCAGGCCCCCCTCCTACAGTACGGTCAGCTGTGAGCACAACCCTGGATGCATCCCCTGAGGGACACAGTGTGAGCCCAGCCCCCAGCCAGTCAGCTTGCAGCCCACGAGGCCCGTGGGAGCCACCTTAGATCTAAGCGGCACCTGCACACCTCAGGAGAAACTGCAGGTGGCATCAAATCAGTGAAGAACAGGAGAGCGCTGAGTGTGTTAGCGAGGCTCGAGGGTTGGGGTGGGAGCAATGGACTCAAACGGTCTGGAGTGGAAAGTCCACTCCGCCAGGAAAACCTGGACGGGCTGGAAGAAGTGAGGGGTGATCGTCGGGTGGGAAGCATTCGAGGCGGGGCCGGTGCATGGCAAGGTCTGGGAACGGTTGTGCCTTTGGGCCCTGCGGGAGCAGGTGCCTGTGGTGCGGGGGAGGCTGGGCCGGACAGGCAGGGCTGCTGCGGTCACCGGACTTTATCCCGAGAGAATCCCGGCTTCCGAGGGAGCTGAGGGAAGCCGGATGGAGCGTGCTGAGCTCGTGGAGCTGGAGTGTTGCGTTTGGTCAGCGCAACACGATTGTTCCATGGCCCCGGAGATTTCCCTTCTGCGTCACTTACATGGGGCGGGGGACGTGGTGCATAAATGTGATTTCATGTGTGGCACACGGGGTGCCCACTTGGAACAGACAGGGAGAAGAGATGGTTTGTTTGGAGGGACACAGGCTGCCCTGCTCTGCCTCGCCTTGGCTGGGAGCTGGACACCCGGGGCGTCTCTCCCTCCCCACTGTAGTTGTAAAGGTTGCTCAGGAGAATTAGTGTTCTCTGCAAATCACGTTTCCCCCAGCACTGGTGATGGAACCCAGAACCCTCTTCTCTGAGCTCCACCCCAGCCCTTTGTGGTTTATATTTTGAGACACAGTTGCTGAGTTGTTCAGGATGGTCACATGCTTCTCCCAAGATCTGAGCTGATATTAATCCATATAGTCGTTTATTCATTTAACAAACTCTTAGTCTGGGAGCTGGGTGCTGCTCTGGAAGGCACTGGGAAGACCCAGGAGAACAAGACCGGCTCCCGTCACAGGCCGACACTCCGAGTCCCCAAGCAGACTTGCCCGAGACTATCAGCAGGATGGAGGTGTGGAACCCTTTACCTGTCAGAGCTGGCCTTTTATTTTTAATTAATTTATTTTTTGTTTTTGAGACTGAGTCTTCTGTGTAGTCCAGGCTGAGTTTGAGCTCACTGTGTAGCTCAGAGTGGCCTGGAACTTGCAGCGCTCCTCCTGCCTCAGCCTCCCAAGTGCCAGATGACAGCATGCATGCTCGGGCAGAGTTGGCGTTTAAAGGAAACTTTGTGGCCAGCCCTGCCTGGGCACCGTGGTTCTGGACGGAGCGTGCAGCTCCATCAGTGTATGCAGCGCAGTGGTTCTGGCGAGTGGGCCATGTTTGCTTGCATTATGGAAGGGAACCCGATCTGCGAACTCTGGATATTCGAGGGCTGAGGAGATGCAGGGTGTGTGTATCCCTGAGCTGACCGAGCACTCTCCCTGGAATTCCTTTCACCAATAGCAGAGCTAGCCTGGCAGTCAGCCACCCAGACCCAGTCACCTGGGTCATCTGAGTGCCTTCCATAGCAGCACCCTGCTCCTAGACTAAGCATTTGTTGAATGAATAAATGAGTGCATGGATTAGTATCAGCACTATTGACAGCAATAGTTTACCTGATCAGCTTAATATCAGCGATGCCACTTTTTTTTTCCTTTTTATATCTCCAAACATGTCCTATGCATTTGGTGCTGTGTGAATTTTTCTTTATGTTTTTCATGAAAGTGAAAGCATTTTGCTGTGCCTTTCCTAAAAAGCTTTCGTAACACTTTCTTGGTGTTCTACAAAGAGTCCCGTAGCTGTGTTAAAATAGTGATCGCATTCATTATCCTGCTGGTACCGCTGGCGGTGGACAGGGAAAGCTTTGTTCCTGTTTTCCTCATGTGCAGGGTTGAGGTTAATAAACTGACTTGCTGACGTGGTAGGAAACCAGCTTTGCCACAGCACATCCACAGTTTCCTTCTTCAGCCCGCCTGTGGCAGTCCCATGAGGGTCGGGGGCTCTGCGTCTACGCAGCCGTCCAGATGTCTGAATGTGTGGTTCCCGTGGCCCCAGTCTGGTGCCTCACTAAACAGCTGCTCTATTGATGCGCGCGGGGTGGAAGAGGGTTGCTCGATTCCCGAGCCTGGATGATGACTCACGTTTTTGTCATCAGTCTCTCTAGTTTCCTAGGAGATGAAGCTTTAGAGCTGTCGTGGTGCCCGCACGAATGCAAACGCAGAATGTCCCTCTGCCAGCCTAGCGCCAGCTCTGAGGGAGCTGTGAAAACAGACCCGGCTCTCCCCCTTCCTTTCCCTTCCCAGGAGGGGGCCGGACAGCAGCCCTCTCCCTGGGCCTCCAAGTCTGAGCCCTCGGAAGACTCCTGTCACCAGACAGAGGCTCCTAAACTGGCCCAACTGTGCCTGCTCAGGAGCAGCTTGTCAGAAATCTGCAAGGTGCGCCCTTTCCTTGATTAGAGACGCGCCCTTAGTAGTGCATTGTGCGCATGCGTGCAGCCAGGTGGGCCGATCAGGTGTTTAGTTCCTGCCCGCAGCTGGTGGAAGAAGCCAGCTTCTGCAGTTCGGGTACCCTATCATCCCGCTGCGTCTCTGCAGGTGACGAGGGTGAGCGGTGTCTCGCTAGATGGTGCTGGATTAGGTCCTGCCTGCTGCTCTGTCTCCAGCAAGGCTTCCTGATATGGGGGATAAAAACCAGGTCGACCAAGCTCGAGCACCTTGCCGGGGCTGCAGGTCACTGAACTCATGAGCGAGTGATTTTCACCGTGTTTATTTCCAGCCTAACGGCAGAGGACACCCTTTGAAGAACCACCCCGCTCCCCAGTTTGTTGGGATTATAGCCAGTGACAGCCGATTCTGACACCCACGTCACAGCACGGTGAGGTGTGGAGCCGTCCAGCCCTGCTCTGCAGACCAGGAAGCTGGCGCTCAGGGGCTGGGGACGAATTCCAGCCTGAGCTGGAATGCGGTCACCGCGTGGCTCTGCGGCTTAGCTCCTCAGACTCCGCGCTGTCATGCTGCGGCCCCCAGAGTGGACAAAACGTGGACTGTGCCAACCGTGTCGTGTCTGAGCTGTCTCAGTGCCTGCCCTAAGTGCCTGCTGAAGGGTGGTGCTCAGTACTGGTGAGCCGTGACAGGCTTGGGTTCCTGTTTCCACGGTGGAGCCAGGCACACAAATACCCGGAGGCTTGCCGGTCTGGGCGGGGTCCAGGGATCTTTAGAAGGAATATAAGTGGGAAGAGGCGTGGCTGAGTGAGTGCAGACACAGGACCACTGCCGGGGAGAATTACCATAGCACACTGCACGCTGTGTGCACACTGTGGCTGGTCCTGTCTGTTCCCCAAGATCAGGAACAGGAAGTGGGAGTGACCACATTTCAGGAGAACATTGTAGGGCACTGGCCAGAGAGCCAGGCTTTCCAGGCTGCCCCCAGGCGCTGCAGGAACTGTCCCTGGGATCCCGGGGGCAGGTGTGTGAGAGATGTCCTCATCTGGGATCCAGCTGTGCACCCCCCAGGACAAAGGGGGCCCGTGGATGTGACAGGAGGGCACCCCAAGGACCCAAGGTCTCGGCTCTGGGGTCACACTAGGGTCGCCTGACCTAGCAGGAAGTTAAGGACGCGCTGAGAGCTGCTGCATGATTGCAAGTCCCTGCTGCTGCTCTGGGCTGGTGAGGCCTGGGAACCTGACTCGTTTGCTAACAAAACCCAGACCAACTCCAAGCAGAAGGAAGAGAAGACCCGTGCAGTGTT
This sequence comes from Cavia porcellus, assembly GCF_034190915.1. Classification (NCBI taxonomy): domain Eukaryota; kingdom Metazoa; phylum Chordata; class Mammalia; order Rodentia; family Caviidae; genus Cavia; species Cavia porcellus. Next base: position 161,570,834 of record NW_026947484.1, on the reverse strand, counting down.
TTCCAAGCACCTGCAGGAGTTTTTGTGCTTCCTGATACAGATAAGTAACGCAAGACCGGCATTCAGTCTCACAGCGCTGTAAGCGCACCTGATTCTCAAAAACTGGATCCTGCTTGCTACTGTCGATGTAACTTAGGGTGCTGATGGCGACTCAGTGTGTTTGGGCTTTCAGTTTCCACCCTAAAGACAGTGAGTGTTCATATATATATATATATTTGGTCTTTTTGAGACAGGGTCTTGCTGTGCAGTTCAGGCTGGCCTTGAACTCACTTTGCAGCCCAGCCTGGTCTCAAACTTGCAATGATCTTCCTGCCTCAGCCTCCTGAGTGCTGGGAACAATGAGTGTTTTGCGATGCTGAGCATCACGAGGTCCTTGTGATGGTATTGGAGTAGGAACTCTCAGGGCTGCTCTCACGGGAAGCCTGTGTCGCACTGGTTGCCTGGCGTTATCACTCTTGAAGCTCGTTCTTGGACTCCTTGCTCCGAGCTGGAGAGCCGTGCGGGCCCGGCAGGCCAGGTGTCCACACCGCCTGTGCACATCAAGACCACGAACAGAGGGAGCTGCCTGATCTGGAGCCCACATTGGCCCTGTGCAGGCCCCCAGCTCAACAGGAATCACTTCCAGTGTGACCAGCGTTGATTGCATCTGGGTGGTTTGCTTTTCTAGCTCCATTTTAGGAGCAGACGACTGCAGGGTGCAGTGACCGTGTTCTTCGTGGGAGCTGGTCTGTGCACAGAACTCATCTCCGCTCTTGTGACATCCCGTCCTCCTCCCTCCTGTCATCCCTTGGTTCCCCTCCCGCTAACAAAAGATTAATCAGTCTGATTTAGATTTATTTAAATTTAAATGGCAGCACAGAGCTAGTGGAGCCCATGTTGGATGATGTGGGCCTGGAAGAGTCCTTGCTCGGTGTTGCTTTTTAAGTCTAGAACGTTCTCAGTAGGGACATCAAGCAACACGGCGTAGAACGGGTGACAGTGGTGGGCCAGCGATGGCATCTGTGTGCAGAGGTGACACCTGTGCTTCTCCTTTCAATGTACTGGGCCGTAGCCGGTTATCCATAAAGACAGGGAGACCTGGTCCCTCTTTTCAGGGTGCAGATGGGAGGCTCAGGCTTTAGCAGGACAGTGGATCAGCAATGCAGAGCGGTCCAGTCTGGAGGACACACGCACACACACTCACACTCACATGCATACACACTTGAATCCAGGGAAAACATGCACATCCTGATCAGTATTGATCCCTGTCCTGAGGAGCATCACCCACCACTGCACCTAGCTGTTCCCATAGCTCTGATCAGCAAGATATCTGCTTCACACACACACACACACACACACACACACACACACACACGCACAAGTGTGACACGATTGTCCTTGAACTGCTACCTGTTTGCTCTTACTGACCGCTGCCTGTTATGCAGGCAATGTGTGAGGTTGGGGAGTGGGGAAAGACACAGCTCAGTCAGGAGCGTGGTGGGCATCCTTGTGTGTCCAGGTGAGATTGCGTGGGGGTTTCTCGGCAGAGGCTGAGTGTGAGAGGTCACCCACACATCAGGGGAGGAGCCTGGTGACCCAAGGACCTTGGTGTCCTGACAGCGTGCTTTGAACTCCACATTCAGTGCTTGAAAAAGGTCTGCATGCTGATTAAGAAAGTGAGGTACAAGCCTGTCATCCCAGCACTCGGGAGGCTGAGGCAGGAGGATTGTTGCAACTTCAAGACCAGGCTGGGCTACAAAGTGAGCTCAAGGCCAGCCTGAACTGCATAGTGAGACTGATTGGCACAAAGGCCTCCCTTCTCCCTGCATTCAGATTTACTTTACTTTACTTTTTTCTCAAAAACAAAAAAGAAAGAAAAAAAGTGAAAAGGTAACCCAAAGCATAGGAGAAAACATTTTCACAAAAATCTGCAACATGAGTCCCTTTATGACTCATCAATAAAAATAAGCAAAGGATTCCAAAGATTCAATGGCCAATGAGCCAATGAGCATGCATAAAGCTGTTCATTAACCATTAGGAAAATGCAAATCCAAACCTCCAGGAAATACCGCTTCATGCCCAGTATAGTGGCTACAGTCTAAAACGTGGATAATTGCAAGTGTTGACAAGGCAGGGTTGATTTGAACTGTCGTACAGTAAAAGTGTATAGCACAGCCCAGTCGCTTCTGGAAAAGTCTGGAAGTGCACGAGAAGCCAAGCATATGACTTTGCAATTCCACAGCTAGGTGGGTACTGGGAGAATTGCGCACATCCGTTCTCACAAAGATTTGTCCATGATGACTCAAAACACTTTGATGCATGATAGACTCAAAATGGAAAAGCCCCTGATGTTCACCACTGATAAATACAGACAGGAGCTAGGGACCCACGCCCTGGAATGTTACCCAGCCACAAAGAGGGCTGAGTGCTGACCTACTCTGCCCACACGGAACCTTGAACATGTTCCACGCTGAGTGGGTCGGTCTCTCTCAGGGATGAGGGAGGCGTCCTGGACGTGGCTGTACAAGCTGGTGCAGACACTGAGGTCATATCGCGGTTCATGTTACATCCTGAATCCTATGGCATGGGGATTACATCTCAGGGTTTAAGAATCCTGTGATGCACATGTCATCTAGGTGTCCTCTGCCACGGAACCTGGTGGTGCTTTTAAGCACCAGGGTGCTGCAGCTTCTAATGGGATATTTCGGTCTTTCTAACCCTGAGGAATAAAATCTTTGATCAGTTCTGGAATTCCGTAGCCACTGTCACTACGCAGCTTACCTCCTTGCTGTGTTTTCTCTGCTCATACGGGGACTCCAAGTAGATGCATGATTCCATACTTACCTCTTTTTCCTGTGTGTTTTTTTTTTTTTTTAAATCTCTTTTCCTCTGTCCACAGTATACTGGGTGAGTTCTTCAGATTTACTTTACAGCTCTGCTTTGGGTGATATCAAATTAACTTTTAAATCATCTATGAAGGATCTCCTTGAGTTTACGTGACCGCCCATGTGGCGGGAATTTGGTCTCTGTGAGACCTTACGGTACCGTGAAAGCTCATTTCACCCTCTGCTAAGTGTGAGAATACCATCCTCTGCCAGGTTACTCTGTGAATGTTTTCACATTTGCATTTGCAAGCAGGCAAAAACTCCAGGCTTCTAACCTCAGGCAAGTTGGAGGTGTCTCTTCCCTGGGGCCGCTTGTTTTCGTTCCAAAGGGCTGTAAACCCTGAGGGCCCGTCCCTCTGCTGCCAGCTGGTTGTTTAATTACACAGCAGAAGTTTCCCTCCCTCTGCAGCATAGCCAGACGCAGATCCTACACAAGCTCACAGGTTCTCGTTTTTGGAGTGCCCTTCTGGTGGGGTCCCTCTGTGCATGCAGGGGTAAAGGAGCACGGAGATCATGACGTTATTGCTGCAGGAGGGTGACCGTCCGGGCTCTGTTCGGGACAGAAGCACAGCCAGGCACAAAGGCCTCCCCTCTCCTCCCTCCAGGACAAGCGGTCTTTCCACTTTGGTCTTCTTGTCTTCAGCCTCGTGCTGTGGTTCCAGCTGGTACCCTTTTGGACACTGAGATGAACAGTGTTGTCCTGCGCGTCTGCGGTCAGCGTTAAACCCCTCTGCACGCACTCATGTGTGAGTTACCTCAGTTTTATTTATTTTGTTTTTTATTTCTTAACTTGTCTGTGTTTGCAGTCCACAGTGGTCACCCTCATGGGGGAGCTGCTCCCTGGGCCCAGCCCGTTTTAATCCTTTCACCTCTCGTCCCCTCCCCTCCCCCTCTCTTGAATTAAGGACTTCGTTTCTGTGCAGCTGAAATGCTGTAATCTGCATATATTTGATCAATCTTGGCTCTGCCCATTCCTGAAACTGTCCCTAAGGTCAGTGTGATGAACGTTTTCTTTACCCAAAGGTTTTGTCTGTTGCTTGGTAAAACAACCGAGGGACCGCTTCCGTGGGGATGGTAGGGCACGATCCTGTCTCTGTGGACTCACAGTCTCTGGACTTTGGCGGAGCGGACCCACTCCGACTGCAGGCTGTCGCCTGGCTCCTCCTCTCGCTGCGGTGGTGTTGGGGCGGAGGGTACCGCCCTCTGCCTTTGAGCTTGTCCCTTTTATACACTTTGGTTTTGGTCTCTGAAGTCCGCTTTTTAAGTTTTCCCAGCTCCTCTTGCTCTTTAAGAGACATTTGACCCAGACTTCTGAGTTGTTTTTGGTAGGGAAGGTCAGGCTGGGCATCTCGTGTGTCACATGGCCAGAGACGGAGGTGGCACCCTTGGGTCTTGCTGAAGGAGGAGACCTCTGATCACCCTGACCCACAGATCTTCTCAATGTCTGGTCTCCTGCCCAGGATTATTCCTTCTGCTACTCTTTGCCAACATTTCTGGCACCTCTGCCTCATTATGGGGGACAGAGCGGTATCTAGAGACCTCCGGGGTGGTCTGAGGCAGTATTAACATCCTCCATGGCTCCCAAAGCCATTGGTCAGTTGGTTGATTGATGGTGGCACTGGGGATTGAACAAGGAGCTACATCCCCAGCCCTTTTTATTTTTTTATTTTGACATGTCTCACTAGGTCTCTAAATTGTCCAGGCTGGCCTCAAATCTGTGATCCTCCTGCCTCAGCCTCCCATGGTGCTGGGATCACAGGTGTACGCCACTCCTGGTGGCCCTTTTATTTTTTCAGTTTGGATGATTAGTATTTGAAAGTTCAGTGTGTACTAGGTCAGCAGACCAGCCCCAGGGCCAGAAGAAAGGAACTGGGAAGTAGAAAGGGCTCTGAGAAGGAGCAGGAGGCTGAGGCTGGCCTGCGGCAGCCCAAGTCTCCTTGGTTGTGTGTCCTTGTCCCTTCCATCCCCCTCCCTCCCGAAAATGCTAGACATTTGCTGTGCCCCGTGTTAGCATGGAGTGACCGGTGAGTGTCCACACTCAAGATACTCAGCACAGAGAAAGACTTGAGGCCTGTCATCTCCCTTGGAGCCTTCCCGCTCACATCTCACCCTCTCCCCCCTCCCCTCGTTCTCGTCACTTTCCTGAGTCTGAAGTCCTCTTTCCTGAGTGTCTATCAGGTGGGAACAGAAGTGTAGTGGACATTGCTCCCAGATGCCTTCTGCCAGAAAGGGAGACTCATAAAAATGTGACGCTGTGTCCTCCTCCATCTTGGCCACTGAATCTGGCACCGTGTGACTTCTGGTGCCAGGAAAGGGCCAGACATTGAGGCAGCCAGGACAGCGCAGCTAAAGACCCTCAGGAGAGAGCACTCCAGGGAGGCTGCAGGAAGCGGCCAGGATGGTGGGACGGGTGTGTTTGAAGTGAGGGGACTCGTGGCAGTGTGGCTTCCACTGTAACACATTTTTAAAACTAAACACTCACCATGTTTTCGATCATACCTGGCATTTCAGTGCCCAGCTCCTGTGGACACACAGGTCCAGCTGGAGGGGACCATGTGTTTCCTCATCCCCATGACCTCAGCACCCAGAGCAGGAGGGAAAGCAGCACAGGCTCAGCAGGTGTTTGTTCAGAGGCTGAATGACCCCCGAGTCCTCTGCCCAGATGCGGCTGTGCTGCAGGGTTTTCTCCCAATGTCCGGAGATTGGTGCCCAGGTGGGTGGGGGCTGGGCTGGCATGGGCAGGGACATTGCTGGAGGAAGAAGTTGCTCTGATGATGAAAAGGGCTTGTGACTTGGGGACAGGCCAGTGGCAGTTGGGGAGAGATGAGGGTGGAATGAAGGGAACCCCAGGCCTGCCCCAGGAGCTATGGGTTTGCTGAGCAGGCAGGCTGGCTGCAGAGGGTGTCCGGGCGGGGTGTTGTAGGATGAAGAGAAAGGGGGGCTGGATGTGGACTCTGGGGTGTACAGAGGCTGGGATATGTCGGGTGAGGAGACCATGGCCTCCCGGGGGGCCTTTCTGAATGCAAATCCCGCCAGTCACCTCCCACCTGCGCCTTCCAGCAGCTCCCACTTCCCTGCAAGGACCGTTTCAGTCTGATGCCCAGCTGCCAGCCAGCCCTGGCCCAGCCGTCGCCTTTGATACCTGGCTTTGTGGCTTCTTCCACGAAACCCTCTCTGCCTCTCCTGGCGCTGAGGTCTGTGCCCCTCGGCCTGCTGTTCCGCCCAAGTGCCTGCGGCTCCCTGCCCCACCCTCGGTGCTGGGCCTGCGTCTGTCGTCTGTCTCTCGAGGAGGACGCCCTCAGTGCTTGGCTGGCCGAGTCCTTCCTCTCCCTTCCCGCGGGCTTCCTCCTTCCTGCTCTTTCTGCTGGCAGTAAATGTTCCTTCACCGCAGCAGCTGAGGGCCTGGGGAGTCGACCTGGGACAGCACTTGTCTCTCTGGCTCAAGGTCTTCTTTTTCTTTTTCATGTACAAAATAATTTATCATAGCATCATCTAGGTTGGCGTGTCACAGTGAGTTTTCTTTCTCAGCAATAGGGACTCTAGGATGATTAGAGTAATAGGTTTTCTAAATTAAATCTCAGTTTTGGTTTACCTTTATTTAAAGGTACACACTGACATTGCAGTCATATTTACACAGTTCTGAGACATTCTACATGGTTATTACTGTTTTATTTACAATATGCAATAAAAAGCTACCTTCCCAAAATTGTTGGACAATATTATGACTTAATGGTTAAATTCATGATAGTTTAAATTCTCATTTTACTGAGAAACATAAAAATGTATTTAATGTATTTCTGCAATAGTAACAGAGTTTGATTTGTGTTTTCTGCGTTGTGACATACTTTAAAACATGCTTCTTAGGATTAACTACTTGTTAACATGCAAAACAATTAAGGCAAGAAAACATAATTCTTCTACGTGGGTTGCAAATCTACTTTGTGAAATGCAGTAAACCTACCAGTGAGCCTCGCTGACTAAAAGGCAAACCAAACTCATATCCTGAGTGGTCTCCCGGAATGAAGTAATCTTAATCATCTATAAAGCATAATTTTTATGGATATTACAAAATAAATAGTAAGAGATGAAAAATCAGGGTTTCAAAAAAAGCAAATTGATGTTAAATCTCACTGTCTCCTAAGAGGAATTCTATTTTTTAAAGAAATGCTAATACTTTAAAAGAAGACCAAAAAAAAAAAAAAAGGAAAAAGAGAGAAACAATGATAAAACAAATCAGTAAAACAAAGGATCAAAACAGATCCAGAAGCTGGGATGAACAGGAAATGACACTGGGAGGACACATACAACTTATCTTAAAAATTAAATTGCCTTAAGTATGATACTGAAGCCACAGTAGCTAGTACAGTGCTGATAATTTAAGAGTTTACAAAAACTGTAGGTGTATAAAAAGGTAACATTAACAGATGCGTGTGTAAGTTAGCAGTCACAAAAAGAGAATACACTTACAGGACAGTTCATTTAAACATTCTTTCCAAAAGTTGCATTTCACCCCTGTATTAAGATGTGCGCTGCAAAACACACTGTGAAGTAACTCAGTTTCCATCCTGTAGGAGCCAGCTTTCCACATGATCAGATTTCACCGGCCAGTACATCAGAGTTAGCCCGACGGTTCAGGGCCTGGCCCAGGACCTTGCACCGAGGCATTGCTTTTTCAGAGGAGGTGGCTGAGATTTGCAGTGGCGAAGGGACTGTAAAATCCCAAGAGCGTGTGTGTGGTTGTGCCTAGAATCTCACGGAGAAACCCACTCTGTCTCAGTGACCTTCGGTCACAGGAACAGCCAGCGCATGCCCCTGTGAGGGTTCTGAAGTGTGTAATGAGGGTTTACATTCCAAAAACTGTTACACTAAGGACACATGGCACAGACCCTCCCCGGGCTTCTCTCCGCTGCTGCACACGCTGAGCCTCGTGTTCCTCCGTTTTCTGCAGCAGCTCTGGAGTCCTCTTTCCTGAGTATCTTCGGGAGGTGTGATAAATAATTTGGTGACAGTTGCTGCCAGTTGCCACACAGCAGAAAGGCCGCTCGTGAAACCATGGCTCTGGGTCCTCGTCCACTTTACTCAGTGGGTCTGGCACCGTCTGACCTCTGGCTCCTCCCCAAAGCCACAATGGCCCGGAAAGGGAAATGCTTAGAATCAGCTTAGGACTAGAGGCAGCCAGGCCAGTGCAACCACAGACCCTCGGGAGAGAGGACAGCAGGGCCACCGCGGGGAGCGGCCGGGACTGCCGGCTGAGTGTATGCAAAGCGAGGAGGAGGATTCTGAGGGGAGTTCCTGGCGATGGGGCTTTTACCTTGACACATTTGTAAAACTGAAGTTTGGAGTCCCAGCTGGTAGATGAACAAAGCAGGCTGTGGGCAGCCTGGAGCCCGGCATGGAGAGTAGGTGCTCGTCAGTGGTCTGCTCCTGCCATGGCCTTGGGCTTTCCTCTGTGCCCTGCAGAACAGCGACAGGGAGGCTGAGCAGCACCCAGGGGACACAGACTGTCAACCCTGGGGCAGATGGCCGCCGAGTGTGGCTCTCAGGCCTGTGGTTTCTTGTGTCTCCTCATTCAAAACTCAGCGTTGATCAAGAGTGGCAAGAGCCCGACTTCCTAGACTGAAGAAGGCTGACCAAACTCAGGAACAAAGAAGAGCATTATGAGATAGGACTCATGACTCGAGGTAAGTGGACACAAGAAGCCTCCGTGATGCCATGCCTGATAACATCATACTCAACAATGAATCAAGCCCAGTGACATCATGCCCAAATGATGTCACACCTGATGATGTCATGTCCAGCGACATCATGTCCAATGACATCACTCCCATGACATCATGCCCAGTGATGTGGACTCTTGTGATGCAGTGGCTGATGACGTCATGCTCAGTGCCCAAGGGGCCTGCACTTGGACGATGGCCCCATCTCCCTCCCACTTCCTCTGTTCACACTGCTACGAGTCAGAGAGACCAGGATAAAATCAGGATGGAATTCAGCACCCTACTCATGTTCTTACAACCTTTGCTTTCTCAGATCTACAGCTGGGAAATAATCACCCTCGTCCTCTCAGGGGTTTGTTAGGACTGAGTCAGGGAGGAGGAACTGAGCTGTGCTACTGTAATCCCAAATACTGAGTATCATAATCCAAGTATCGTAACCCCTTTTCCAGCCTTCCTCTCAACCCAAAAAGCTGTGTTTGTAATCATGCCGAGGCATTATTAGAATTCCAGCAAGTCAATTCCAATCTACCACCTCTAATGGGCACACAGCGAGAGTAAAGACACCAAGACATCCTGAAAGGTAAGGGCGGCCAAAGGGTCCTGAGCCTGATACCTGTGAGGATGTGTGGATGGAGGCCCTGATCCTAGGCCTCTCTCAGGATTTATTATTACCCTGTGAAGAAGGGCTTAGCTCAAGGACGAGTGACAGTGAGGATGGCGGGAACTCCGAGAGTAACCTGAGCTGGCCAGGTGGGGAGAAAAGCAGATCTGCAAAGTGTGGGGAGAAAGACATGGAGAAAGGTGAGTCTGCATAACTCAAGAAAGGTAGCAACTGAATGGTTTTGGTAGCCTTTGCTTCCGTTTCTGACATGCAGACTTCTGTGCCCTGGGGACTCAGCCTCTTTATCTCCAGGCTCGCACCCAGCTGACATTTCTGGAGCTGACTGGCTCTGCCATCCCACTGCACTCGGATATTTTACAGAGGGCACCACACTAAGAAATGGAGAGGGTCAGGCTGGCCCCCAAGTTTACATATCTGTATTTTAGCTGGCCTTATTTGCATTGATTAGAGCCAGTCGAAGAAAGAAAGATAAACCACAGCCAGCTCCATACAAATCAGGATGTGGAAACAGACTCGATTTAACTAACACTGCAGTGACTGATCTGCACTCATCACGTGGATTAAAGAATGTCCTTTAAAACCTGTCAGTGGCCTGAGACGGCTTCCAAAGGCCCAGGGTCTCCAGCTGGACTTGTTGGGTCCAGCAGCTCAGCCCCATCTGGTGCCAGCCTGGCTCATCCTGCATCCTGCCCACATTGCTGTCTCTGTGTCCTGCCCACATGTTTGACAGATAGGTAAACGGAGGCACACAGCAAATCAGCAAACCTGCCCAAGGTCCCACAGCTAGAAAGTGCCAATGCATGAATAATGTTATTATAAGCAATATGTCCTCTCCGCCTCTTGGCCTGTAGCACAGTTGTGGGTGCTGAGGCACTGATCTGTTTGAGGTCTCATGCAGGGAAGTGAGGAGGGTGGGACTCCGGGCTCCTGAACCCGAGAAAGGACTGGGGAGGAGGAAATGGCCAGCGAAACCCGTCTCTGCCCCAACTCGTTGTGTGCCTGAGGGCAACTGCCCGAGGGCCTCGGTTGCCCCTCTGTAGTCGAAGCCTCTGTTGGTAGTGTCTGTCCTCCTGAGCCCCGGACGTGAGCATGTCTGTAGGGCACACAGAGCAGGGCCCACATCAAGGGCAGCAGCTGCGGTCCACCCGTGGAGAGGACCACGGAACGCGGCCGCCTCCACCTAACTCTTCCCTGGGGAGCATTCGTCCTGGCTTAAAATGTCAGAGCTGACCCCCAGCTAAGCTGTTCCTGCTCATCACGCAAATCAGGAAACCAGGACCGAGATGCAGATCACCGGGCAGAGGCGAGGCGGGATCCTGGGGAGTCTCTCAGAAGCGTGGGCCCGTCTGTCTGTCTGTCTGCCACAGGTTCTGGAAGACAGGACAGAGAGCGCCCAGAGCTGGGGAATCAGGCATCTTCTGCGACTGGCAGAAAAACCTTCCTGATGGATTCCAGGCAACTTCTCAAAGGCTGAAATGTGGGGCTCGAAGAGAATCAGGAATCCTCAGGACCCTCACTCACCTTCTAATTTTATCCTTCCCTTTTATTTCTTTCGCGTTCCCCTGGCACTGCTCCTGAGGAGTAAATCTGCCAAGTTAGGGCTTATCAGAAGGAGGCAGAAAAGGGAGAGACATTTCAGGTCGTCAGGCTCTATCAGTATGGTTTCATATTTGGAAGCCGGCCCAGCAGTAAGGTGTCTGAGAACTCGGCCCCATTCTTTACAGATCTGCTCCCAATTCCCTTCCTTTGGGTCAGGAGCTGAAGGGCACCGCACTGGTCCTCCTTTTCGCTCCCACGCGGCGACTCAGCTGCCTCCCGGCCCACTGAGCAAAGCGTGTGCAGGCCGCCAGTGGGACTTCTGCCCTGCACCGCTGCAAATGCAAATCATTGCAATTTTTTTCCCAAAAAGCAATCTGGAAATACAGTTTAGGAGGCTTAAAAACGCTCCTGCCCTTTCACCCGGTGACTTAACGCCTTAGGAACTGGGCCCCAGGAAATAGAGACAGGGCTAAAGGTGACACGCAGATGACTCCCATAGACACCATACGCAGCTGCTGAAAGGCAAAAAGGACCCAAGGGCAACACCTGACAGCTCAGAAGAGCTTTGCTGTCCCAGCCCACCCACGTGTGACTGCTCTGTGCGTACTCGTGGCGCGGGGAAAACATGAGGGGGAGAACCCAGAGGCCGAGGACCAGCAGGCTCCAATTTTGTCAGCCCCATCCCTTCCCCTCCCGCCCACCCTCACCCTCAGGCTACCGTGTGGAAGAATGGCTAGAAAAATGACTGAAAATACATAAATAGGTGAACTGTATTTTAAAATATTTTCCCACGTGTGTTTTTTCATTTTTATACTTTTCTGTATTTTCCAGTTTTCCTAGAGTGAGCACTCGTGCTTTAGAATAATAGGGGCAGTGTTAGAAGGAATTTTCTCTGCAGGAACAAACCAGCCCTTACACCTCCCGGCTGTGCCTTCTCCTGCCTTCCTCAGCCCTCCAGCATCCCTGCAGCTCTGCCCGAGGTGTCACTTTTCCTGAGCCAGTCCTTTATTTATGTCATTCTTTTCCTTAAGAGACTCTCTAGCTCCTCGCTGCATATATAAATGATGGTGGAATTCCTCAGCTTAGCCTTCCAGATCTTTGGCAGCCTGGCCCTGGTATCCTACCTGGATTCGTCACCTATATATTGCTGTGACAAAAACACCTGACACACCCAGCGTAGAGAGAAATGGTTTGGTGCACGGTTTCCGAGGTTCTAGCCCAGGTCCTGGATGGTAGGCCAGGAGCATCATGGCGGAGGGTGGGACAGACGGAAACTGCCCCCATCACACCTGCCAGGAAGCAGAGAGGAAGGGGAAGGGCCAGAGAAGAGGCGGGGACTGGGTCCAGTCCTCAATGTCAAGCCCATGTGCCCCCCAGACACACTCAGGAGGGCCTTTGCTACTCCCCTGGCCGCGAGGACCATCAAGGGGAAGGAGCCTGGGCTACCCAGTGAAACCTGTTTCAACAAACAGACAGACAGACAGAATCAGGGGAAAATCAGCAAGTTGTAAAAACAGCCAATTTACCTGAGCCACTTCATGTGCCAGGCATGGCGATGACACTTTTCATGCTTTTATTCTGTCAAAAACCTTAAGTGCGTTTTGAAGCAGGGTGACCACGTCACACCGCTCCGTCCTCTGAGTCCCCAGCTGCCCTGTCTCCCGCCAGACGTCTTTCCTGCTCTCTGCCCGCTGTCCGCTGTTCCTGTCCCCCCCTGTTTTGCTTCGTGGGTCTCTGCCATCAGCCACCCAGGTCCAACACTTGGGAGTCCCCTTCCTGCCCCTCCAGCCTCCCGGAACTCATCTCTGGGTCCCACCAATTCCACCTGCTCAATGCCCGTGTCCCCTGGCTCCTCAGATTCACCCCGGACTCCAGGGCTCCTTTTCCTAACAGCGACAACCTCCCCGCTGCTGTGGCCCACCCTAGCCCTCTAGTCTCCTTTAGTCCTTGCTAGGGGCACAATCTTTCCAAACTAAAGGTGACCCTGTCCCTCACTGCGTTCCCAGCCCTCTGTGGCTGGGACCCCATCGCACTCCCATCCTCTTGGTCCCTGCGCTCTCCAGCCTCCTTTGGCCACCTTATGTGTCCCCACCCACACTGGAGTTTGTGCAGGACGTGAGAGATCTGCAGAGCATGGTAGGGGACCCTTGGGGTCCCCAAGTATTAGGGGCAACTAAGTCAGGTAAAAACAGCACAGGCAGTCGGGTAGGAAGTCCGCACAGAAGGTGAGACGTTCCGCCCCGCCGCCCCAGCTGTGGCTGGAGGCACTTTGGTTGAAGGCCAGGCCTCAAGATAAAGACACAGTGACTCCACCTGCTCTGCAGGCCTGTGAACGTCCCCGGGGATAAACAACGACCCCTACTCAGTCACCTGGGCAAGGACCGTCCCTTCCAGGACTGCCTGTAGTAACAACAAAACTTTGGAAATAAAACCCGAAAGCACAGTGTTACTTAAAATTACCCCAAAGAATGCAATCACTATGACATCACAGACGTCACGGGTTTTGCCTGCTGAATTAAAAATCACATATCAAGGAAACCAAAGACACCTTCACTAAACGGCAAGACCTACTTTGTCCGTAGGCTGAAAGACTTAAACTAGCACAAATGTTAAGCTGATTGACAGGTTGAGTGTGAGTCTCAGCCAAAGCGAGGCTCCATAAATACAGATGAGCTGACTGTAAAATTTATGTGGAAAACTGCAGGACACAGAATAGTTTAGGAGTGTGTACTGATCTCCGATGACTGCTGTAAAAATTTACCACCAACTCTCTAATTTAAAACAACACGCATTTATTGGCTCATCGTGGTGGCAGCCTAAAGTCCAAATTCATGCCCCTGGGCTAAAGACCGGAGCAGGTTCCTGAGAACCCTACGATGACTGCCGTACCCCAATATCTTCCCACATGGGGCTGTCCTTTCCTCTCCTGTGGGCAAACCTTCCTTAGCCCACAAAGACAAAAATAGGTAAAGGTCCCATTTCTCAAGATCTGAAACTGTATCCGCCATCTAAGGTAACATCCTTGAATTCTGCTGGACATGGTGACACACGCCTGTCATCCCAGCCCTTGGGAGGCCGAGGCAGGAGGATCCTGGCCATTTCAAGGCCAGTGTGGGCTACAAAATGAATTCGAGGCCAGCCTGAACTGCATAGAGAGATCCTGTCTCAAAAAACTAAACAAACAGCAAAGAAATGTTTCCAGATTCTAAGCATTAGGGCCTGGAGATCTTTGGTGCCATTATTTCGCCTCCCCAAAGTGGGAGGAGTAACTCTAGCTCATGCTGAAGTTCCCCAGGTAGCTACAGAAATCCATGCAATGTTGTTCTGGTGGAGAGAGAGTCGTGCAGATGAATGGGGTAGAACAGGGAACCCAGAAATAGACCCACACAATTATGCCCAGCCGGCCGTGCAAAGTGTACGGTGAGAAGGGCCGGGAATATGGTCTTCTCAGCAAGCACTGCTGGAGCAGTGATTCATTCACACGTTCGTGAAAATTAATAAGCTTCTGAGGCAGGTTTCATACCTTATGTAAAAGTAACAAGGGATTGTGGCGTTGCAGACAAACACACAGCTATAAAACTTAGAAAGCAGAGAAAGCTCTTCGGACCTAGCTGATGAGTTCTTAGCAGCAACAACATAACCAATGAAAGAAAAGCTGGATAGATTCGATCTCATCAAATGTGAAAGTTTCGGGCCACCCAAGCTGCTGTTAAAAAGATGAAAAGACAATGCACTGGTCAGGAGAAAACACTGTAAAATCACGCCGACAAAGAATTAAGAGCTTCCCGCCATGGGTGCAGTCACTATATACTGCAAACAGGGACTGATATGAACTATAAAACTTAACAGAATGAAAATAAACACATAAAACCACAAGCTGAAAAAGGAGCCGGACACAGAACACACAACGAACTCTTAAACTCTTAAAACTCAGCTCTAAAAACCCAACAGTCCAATTAGAAAAATCATCTATACATCATTGAAGTTCTAGACCGGTGAGTTGCATGAGTAAAATGTTCAGCATTATTTGGAAAATACATTTTTATTCAGAGCCTCTGGTCCCTCAGCTTTTACAGGCGCCTGAAAAGTCCTACCCTGCCAGCCTCACCCGAAGGGGATGAGAGGAGACCGGAGGCTGTAAGAAAAGCCCAAGGGAAAGAGTGCTAAGCCAGGTCAGGGAAGACAGCGGTGTCCATCATGGGGAGGACGCGGGAGCACTGGCCATTGGAGCTGGGCTTGGGGCTGAGTCCTAGCCCCCTACATAGAGGACAGCTTCGCAGGGCGCCTTGTTCTGTCCACACTTGTTAAACTGCCGTGAGGTCAGAGTGTTTTCTGAAGGTGAGACATTTCACACTGAGGGGCTCTTACTAAAAACCAGTTCCAGAGTTAGTTACTTCCAACTGTTTGCAGTAGATCTGAACTGTCACAGTGACCACAGCACAGCATCACAAGGAGGAGCAGAGCTTCCCTGCTCACCCGTGGTGTGTGTGTGTGTGTGTGTGTGTGTGCATGTGTGTTTAGTCCTGTGACTTTTATCACATAGGTAGGGTCACGTCATCACCACACCACTCAAGACCCACATGACAGCATCACAGGGAGGGCCCCGCTCTGCTACCTTCCAGCACAGCCTCCTCCAGAGACACTGTGCAGCCGGACTGGGAGAGGAGGGGTGATAACCCCGCCGCCCTGCTGCCCACGCTGCTGGACCATGAAGGCTGCATTTCAGCTCTTGGAGGCCTGGTGCTGTGTGAGGCTGAGACCCAGCCTGGCTGGCAGGCCAGCAGCGGGCTGGGCCTCGGAGAGCTTGGGTGGGAGAGAGCCCTGGCTGAGAGCCGCCTTCTGGGCCCCTAAAGGAAGTGGGGGAAGGACGGCTTCGGGGGAGGTGGGTTCGGTGTGCGTGGCAGGCGTGGGCTCGGATTTGGGGGCACCTCGGATTTGGGGTGCCTCAGATTTGGGGGACAGGCTTCACAGGAAGAGGCAGGGTGGTAGCTCAGGCCCAGAGGCGGGGGTAGGGGGTAGAGCATAGTTTGTGGGGCAGAAGCCCAGCCCTGCGCCTGGTCACATGCAGAGACTTCCTCCTGCCCCGGCACACAGGGCCACCTGTTCCCAGACCCCAGCCCTGAGGAAGTCTGGCTGTGTTCAGAACGGGCAGGTTCTCTTTTCCTCAGGTTCACTCATTCCTCTCCCTCTTTGTTCTCCACTTCTGGGGTTGTTGAACCCAGGGCCTTCACACGGAGCTAGCTCTCCCCCAGCCCTCTGGTTTTTGAGACAGGCTTTCTGTAAAGTGTTGCCCGGGTTGGCATTCACAGCAGGTGATTCTCCTGCCTCAGCACCCAGAGCCCTGGAGCTACAGGCTATCACCCCCACTCTCCTACAGAGCCTGTGACGTGATGTTTTGATTTTATTGACCTCATCTTTTTCATGAGATGTTTTTTAAAAAATTAATTTTATTGGTGCAATTAAAGTACTCGTAGTGATCACACTGTGTGTTCACCACAGGGAATTTGTCCTGTAGGAGACACATCCTGATTCTTCTTCTCTCCTCCATCTCCTCCTCGCCCTCCAACCCCCACTCACCTCCCCTTTCCCAAAGCTGCTTCCATTCCATCGCATCTTTCACAGCTGTCACTTCCACCCTTTCTTTTATGACGTCTACCTCTTTGTATTGAGATTTTTCCAAAGAGAATTCAGCACTGCTGTTTTAAAATTCTCCACAGACAGTTCCGTCTGGATCACCTTGGTGTTCGTGTCCGAGGTTCTGGTTGTCACAGCATGGAGCCCTGGCTCCTGAGTCCAGCAAGCAGCCCTGTCGGGTGTGTGACGTCTGCGGGCCGGTGGCTGTCAGTTTCCCACTGGCCTCGGTCAGCACCCTGGAGGGAAGTAAGGCTGCCTCGAACCTCCTCCATGGAGGAGGGGGAGCCCTGCTGTGCTGTGGGCACAGAGCTGCACCCGGAACAGCCTGTAGGATCAGTGCTCCTGGACACCACGGAACTGCATGGCCGGATGTGGCCTCCTGTCCACGGGGCCTCTCTTTCCACCAGTGGTCTCAGAGTAAGGCCCTCGTCTCTGTCCCCTCTAGCAGTGTCCCAAGCACCAGTTCCCAGTCCCACCCTGGGCCACTCTCAGCGCTGTCCAGTTTGTCCCCCTGCCTTTCCTTGTGACCTGTTCCACGCAGGTTGCGTGATATGGGCAGAAAAATGACGGACTCCAAAAATTCAAAAGAAGCGCTTTATTAGCTGAGCTCAATGAGCCACACTGTCCCAGAAAAGCAGCCAGGGAAGTGTGAGCCCAAGCCAGGGCTGCAGGGAGTTATAAAATAGCAAGCCACAAGGGGAGGGGTCAGGGTCTTAGGGTCAGTTTGTGTCCATAAAAGGAACCAGGGAGGTGGAACAAGCAGTTACAGGAACCAGGGAGACAGGGAGGGGGTTACGTGGTGGGTATGTTACAGGGTTGCAGCTTAACTGGCAGTTATACAAGTTTTATGGAAGAGAACAAGTTATAATGAGTACAGCACATTTTGGGTTTTCGAGCTTCTAACATTGCAGGGGAGTGTCTTGCAGTGCAAACCTGACTAGCTGTGCTGAAACACTGGGCAATTCTCACTGCCTCCCTCCCGGGGATCAGTTCGGCTCCAGCTCTGCAGGCTGCTCCTTGCACCTCTCTCTGCCTACCTCCAGAGGAGGTCTGCGGTCTCTCAGAGCCCATGCTATGTCCCCAGCTTTGCTCTTGGTTATCCTGGGTGCCTCCCTTGCCCAGTCCCACCCTGCCTACCCCAGCTCTTGCTAGACCTAAACCATTCTGGTCACACTTCATGTTGAACTGGTCTTTTCATTTTGCCTCCCATATAATATTCTAGAGAGGCTCTGAGGATGCTTTATTACTTCCCCCCTCATTAGGAAGAGGGCGCTGTCCCCTGCTGTGAGCTCTTCTGGGCTGTGCAGCATGGGAGTGTTCAGGCCCTGATCGACTCTATGGTTTAACACAGTACTGTGGTCTCTGGCAGGTTTAATCACAGAATGGCTGGGCCAGAAAGGGGGCAGGTGGGAGCTCCAGCATGTGTGAGAGCCTCAGCCTCCCTTGAAGCTCCCTGGGGCCTTAGCTTCCTGCCTATGACAGGGAGGTGACAGCATGGGACAAGCAGACATTGCAGCACACAGTGGGCTCCTCATAAGGGTAACGGTGACCCTTAACCACAGAAGGCCGCACCTGTGCTGGGGCAGAGACGGTGATGACCCCTGGGTTGCCCCATGCAGGATATGTGACTTCCTGCCTGAAGAGCAGGGCTTTGGGGGCCATGGGTGACAGCCAATGCTCCACCCTCCATCCTATTCTAACCCTAGGGCTCCAGAGATCAGAGTCTTAGAGTATGCTCCCATGTAAAGTTTTCATTTTAATAAAAATGGCTAAGCTTCAAATAACAAACAAATAAGATAAAAGGCACTTTCTTCCATTTACCTGTTCCCAGTACTGGGTACCAAACCAGGGGCTTTGCCCTGAGCAAACCCCAGCCCTTTTTATTTTTGATTTTGAGACAGGATCTCATTCTGTCTCTGAGTTGCCAGTCTGGGCTCAAACATGCAACCCTCCTGCCTCAGCCTCCCAGAAGGGCTGGGATTTGCTCTATGTTGAGAAGCTGAATGACCTGGCGCCTTGGCAACTTGGTCACCACCAGATGTCGCACCCAACCCAGTCTACATGGAAACCAACCCCGGGGGCACGATGCCACCTCGGCAGAGGCCGATGGGCTCGTGGTGCTCACAGGACATCAACAGCTGCGAATATTCAGTTTACATCAGACACATGGTGTGCCTAAGTTCTACCAGAGCAAATGAGGCCGGGAGCTCAGGGAACGCTCAGGACCAGCACACCACACTGCCCTCCCCTGGACTGCTGAAAAGAGGGCGCCCAGCACTGTGTTTCCCGGGCACCCTGAGGTGTCCCCAGGCCAACAGGTGAGAGCTCTGCTGCCTCCCGGGGTGAGGTCAGCTCTGTCCCCTGCCCACGGTGTGGCAACAGCCTACCGTGTACTCTTGGCTCCAGACCCCCGCGCACCCCCAGTGAGCCCTGCCTCAGGAGCTCGGGGCCTGGCCTGTAACCTTACCTGACCACCTATGGTAACAGACCTTTCTTTGCCACTCTGCCCGGGGTTGGGGCGCTGTGAACTCTCTCTCGTCCAGCTCTCACCTCCCAGTACTGTATGCACTCCGACTTGCCTGGGGTGCTGGGGGTCGTGGGAATGCAGCTGGATAAGGGACCCTGTGACTACCAGCTCCCTGGCTGCGTGGGTGTCCAAGAGAACCTGGCCTGGTGGTGAGGCTGGCACGGCCCATGAGCCTGCAATCCCTCCGGGCATGCTGACACGGTGGGAGGACACAGGTGGGCCCGGCACTCCCTCCTGGCATCACTCATGAATGGCATTCGAGTAGCACAGACAGCAGCGCAGCCTGGTGACTCACCTTGGAATAATTAGGAGCGCAGCCAGCTGCACCAGTTTCCGAACCTGTGGGCTCAGGGGGGAAGCAGTCTCCCGGATCAGGTAGATACTTTGGCTCACCTTTATTCTCTGGGCATGCAGCACAGCGGGGCTCTACCCAGTCCTGATGCTGTGAGGTGTCGGAAGTAACCTAGGAATAAAGTACAGGAGAGAACAGGTGTAGGCTCTGTGCACACAGGGCGCTGCTTCACATTCAGGGCCGTGGGCATCGTGGGCTTTTGGTATCTTGGGGTGCAGGGTCCCTGGAACCCACCGCTGTGTCTGCCTCGGGATGACGATTTCCTGCACCGGTTACAAACGAGCAGCTTCAGATCCTGGCTCTGCTGTGATGTTTATCGAGCATCCTCAAAACAGACAAATCCTCACTGAACTGGTTTGAGAATCAAGGTGGTGGAGAGAGATCACAGAAATGTTTTTGCATAGTATGGGCAGCACGTTGGTGTGCAGAGGCTGCTTTCGTGTTGGCTACCTTGAAAAATTCTGAGTTTTTCTAAGTGCTATCTGCAGCACTAAACACGGCTCCTCCCACCTAAGGGTTGGAGTTCACCACCTAGCAGCGGAGTAATGAGTCCTCTGCCTCCTGTGTAAGGAGCTGTAGTGAGTACACTACCGTTTTTTCCAAAGAAAACTTTGGAAAATAACCAGGGCTGAGTACTCTGTTTTAGAAATGGATGACCAGATGAGGAGCTGTAGCTAAGAATTTTTTGTCTTTTTGAGACAGGGTCTCACTATGCAGCTCAGGCTGGCCTTGAGCTCACTTTGTAACCCAGACTGGTCTCGAACTCAAAATGACCCTCTTGCCTCAGCCTCCTGAGCTAACAATTTTTAACAAGAGTTTATAAGAAGCAATGTGGTGTAGTCACTTAGGCGTTTCCTAGTAACTGAGAATAATTGCTACAAAAGGAAAGAGGGAAAAATTTTAAACAACTGATTGTTTAGAGAGAAACCAAGAGAGGCATGTGGGGGAGGGGAGGGATGAAGAAAGAATTAAGCCATGATCCGCCCACAGGTCAACACTCAGTGAGGAACAGCATCCTCACGCACTGCAAACCTGTACCACAAACTGAAATACAGAAGCAGGAACGCGGGGCGAGCATGTTCAAGGCAAGTGGAGTGCTGTAGTCAGGAGCTTCGAGGGGAACAATTACAGACAGGACACAAGCTTTACAGTATTATTTTATAATGGTCACCCAGAGTTCAATATGAGAAAGTACAGGAAATCTGTCCAGGTTGGAGACCACTATGAAGTGGCTCTGAGCAGGATTTAAATTTTACTAATTGGCTTTCTATGTTTACCTGTGAGGCTGTCCTAGGCCTCGGCCCCTTACCTGGTGATGGGAGCTGATTCACAGTAAGTGAACCTCTATGAAACACTGGTCCTGGCTGAGGCCTGTAGTGGCCTGTGAGGCCAGAGATACCTCAGAGGGCAAGATAAGGTCACAGCTGCAGACACCTTGGCTATAGTACTAATTAAGTAGATAGAGACTGCAGCTGAAGGAATCTCACTCCTGCAGTTCATCCACTCCTACCATAAATGTCATCCTGGAGATAACATGGTTCTCCTAAATTGGCATAATTTACTACTTGGAGAAGTCTTTGAAATGACTCCCAAGATCCTGCTCAGTTCCTGTGCTTTCCTCAGTGTCCCCACTCTTTGGAGATGAAATAAATATGGGCAGTCCAGAGAGGTCTTTGTCTTAGCCTTCATCTTAGCCCTCAGTCTTGAACTCAGCAGAAGGGTTTTGAGTCTTTCGGCACCTATTGAAAGAGTTTTGGCCCAGACAGAACACTGTAGCTGGTAAAGCCTCAGGCAGAACCAAGGAGCTCCATCTCCCCCACCCCTAGAATTTACCTATGGTGCCAAAAGAATACCAATGGGCTACCTGTGCATCACTAATGCCCCTTAGGTCCCACCCCTAACCTAGGCTACTTATATGCCTCCACTCCACGTGTTCCACATGGAGATTGCTGACCCTGGGGGGAGATGCTGCGCCCCAGGGTGTCGGAGGTGTCTCTCCCCGCATTCTCAAAATAAAGGTCATTTATATTTCATACTTCTTATCTTTTCAGCCACTGCCGGTCCCCCACAGTTCTATCACCTATCTCACATAAGCCTTCACCATACACTTATTTGGGAGATTGGGGATCCCCAGTATGCCTACCACACTAAAGACCTAGAAAATCTAGCTGAGGCCTTGGATCCCACAGCAGTGTCCTGCATGAATCCAGCTGAAGACCCAGAGCCCATGACAGGGCCTCCCACAAGTCCAGCTGGAGGCCTAGAGCCCCAGTCAAGGACTCCATGCCAGTCTCTTTTACAGATCTGCACTGGGAAGGTCCAAAGGTCAGCAGTAGCTAAGAAGTCTAGGCCAGTTGGGTGAAGGAGCTGTGCCAGCAGGCTGAGGGTTCCACATTGGAGCCAAGAAACGATCCTCAAAATAAGGACCAGGGTTGCTATCATGGTTTATGTTGGTGGCCCCTTGGCCTCATGTATTTGCATTATGCATTTGTGATTGGTTCATTGTCTGGTGCTTGGATTGGGGGTGTGAGTGCTACACTGGCCTAGGGGTGGAGCCAGAATGTAATATAATGACAGAAAAAAGGTGTCTCTCTCTCTCTCTTGGGGATCTGCCGTGCTGTTTGCAGCTTCCATGAACTGTGGCCCTGCCATGCCACCCTTCCTTGGAGCCAACTGAGTGTAGACTGAAACCTCCAAAAACTGTAAGAAATAAACCTTTCCTTTCCCAACTTTGGGCATCAGGTGTTTTGTCTCAGTGATGAGTAAAAAGTAACTAAGACAGATGCCCTGAAAATTACCACAGCCATCTTCAGCAACAATGAGGTCCCGAGCTCCTCCGAGGATAATGGCCAAATCCATATTGGGCAAGCCAGCAAGGCAGCTCCTCCAGGAAAACTGACTGCTTGAAACAAGGGGAACCCACAATGCCCCACTCTTCCTCTCTGCATCTCCTTTCATGCTGGCAACTTTCCTCAGGTGGGCCATTCAGCTGGTGTTAAGATGACCACCAGGTTTTAATCCATAACAGGGAGTATTTTGAAGGCCATGTCTTTTCCTGTAACCCATGCTTTAGGCATCCGAGTTCCCCGTTTATTAGAAACCTTTATCAGATGTGGCTTCCACTTTAATATAAGCGATTTTGTTTGGTGCTTGTCTGTTGAGAAAGGAATTCTCTCTGCTGACTGCATGCAGGAAAAGTTTTATTAAGTCAAGGAACCACTCAGCCATGTAGCCTCCCGCTGAGGGTCACCCAGCACATCTCTGGCGAGCCAGGGCTGCTGCTGCAGATAGACGTCAGTCTTGTGGACTGGCAAAGGTTTTTGTCACAAAAATATTTCTTAGTGACTAAACACACAGTGGAAATAGGTAGCCCTGTTATATAGTAACTGGGTTACAGAAAGGGCTGTGATTCCTTTAAATTCATTTTGATATTTTATTCTCTTAAAATATTTTGTTAAATGTATTTTTAAAGGTCTTTGTCTGCATCAGCGGTGCCCCCCACCCCTGAAATACCAGTGTTAGACCATCTGAACTCTTGCCAGGCAAAGACAGGTGTTACAAAATTGTGCACATTTTTTGAACCGCGGGCATCACAGCACAGACCACGGAATGCAGGCGACGTGGTTACCGTGGGCCAGTTGCGTGTTTTGCACTCCAGGCTCAAGATAAGGCCCAGTTCACCAGCAGCTGCTCCAGGGCCCCGGGTCCGGGTGATGTCTCCCGGAGAGGCGCAGCGGTGTGCTGAGAGTTTCACGCAGAGGTCGAGATCTGAAGACCCCACAGCGCGCAGGAGGCGCCAAGCTCCACGCCACCCTGTCCCCCGCACTGCTCCCACCCCGTTCCCATCAGCACCACTGGGGAACCAGTGCAGATAGTCGCCTAGGAGCTCTCGGATCAACTCCTGGAAGGGCATCAGCGCTTCCAGCATCCCCCTTCTGGTGACCCAGTAGACAGGAGGAAGGCGTGGGTGGGCCCGAGCCGCTGCCAGTGCTTCCACCTCGGGGAACGCGGGCTCCGGGGGTAGACACAGTGTCCTGGACAGTGCCGCAGAGCCACCCGCGCACCTGCCGGTTGCTGCCCACAACACGAACACGAGGAGATCGCCGGCCGGGCGGTGACGCACTAGAGTGCACAGGAGCTGCAGGGCGAGCAGCCGGCCCAGGAGGCCGAGGCAGAAACTCCCCACGCGGGGTGCAGGATGGAGCCCCGGGCACACAGTGCCTGGGGGAGAAGGGGAGAATGGCTGGTGTGTGTGTGTCTGTCCCTGGGCCGCCTGGGGCCCCGTGAAGTCTCATCTTGTAGATGCGGCGCACTCCACAGACCCTCTCTGCCCACTGCAGACCGAGTGAACACGCAGCCTTCGTTTGCCCGCCCTCTTCCACTGCTTTATTGCCTCTTGGCGAGCTGGCGTGCTAGAGTGCCGCTCTGGTCCGCTGCCACTGCGCCCTCTCCGGCCCTGCTCGCACGCGCGGTGCGCCGCACCCCACAGCCCGTGCGGTCAGTGGGTCACACCACACCATGCCGCTCGGGCGTCCTGCACACTGAGCGAGGTCTGGCCTGTTGCTCCGGACCTGTGATCTCGCGCTTCTCACCTCGAGGACGTTGCTCCTGTTTTGGACGCGTAGGTTCCTACTCAGCGTGAGCTACGCAGTCCTCGCTCCGCAGGGAGTGCCCGCGTCGCCTTCAGGGTGCAGCCGTGCAGGGCCAGGACATGGCAACCCGAGAGCTCTCTGGGTGAGAGAGTCACGTGCTACGGATGCCAGAGCCCCGGGCCGGTGTCGGGGACATCACATCCTTCCAGAACAACGTGCCCCTTAACTTCCCCTGTGCAGCAGCGCATGGGGAACCCCACCCTGTCACACACGCTTCGCACCCCCATCCTTTAAAACGCAGAAACTTGTTTCCCTGTCCCGGGGCTGGAAGCAAGGAAAGTGGAACCACCAGCTTGCAGGCAAGTGGCTGTGGTGACAGGATTGGAGACAGCCAGTGCCTCTGAGCAGAATCAGCGGGAGGAGGTGCGCGCCGGCAGGGCTGGCCGGGACTGGCCTCTGGCCTCGTGCGGAAGAACAGCAAACCCTCCAGGCTGGCCCAGCCTGCAGCCCCCTGGCGTCCGGAATAGAAAGAAGCACGTGGAAAGGTTAAAACACGACACAACACAACACAGCAAAACAAAAACAAAACAAAACAAGGGGATCTAGAGCGGGATGGAGGTGGGGAAGGTCGGGGAGGGAGCGGTGTGGAAGACTTATATACAGGTTCGGGCTCCCCACCACGAGTGTGAGCCTGTGTCCTGCAAGCACGGGATAATAAGGAAGGATCTGGAAAAAAGAAATAAATTAGCCTAATTTTAAAGAGGGATTGCAAATATACACACACAAAAGCAAAACAAAAACAACCCCACCCTGTTGAGTCCCCGCCCCCCCATTCCCAAGGAACTAAAATTCAGCCTCTTTTTTTGGGGTGGGGGTGGTGTGAGTTCAAAGTCTTACTAGGTAGCCCAGGCCGACCTCAGACTCACTGAGATTCCCCTGCTTCAGCTTCCTGAATGCTGGAATTATACCCAGTCAGCTCTGCACTTTATAATCCCAGCTCTCTGCAAACAGACTCCAAATGGCCTTTTCCAGACTCACCTTCTGCAGACTTCTGTGCACCCCAGCTTCATGATGGGTGATTTCTGAGATGAAGGGCATTTCCATCTCCATTCTCTCACCCATGCACCCCAAAGCTACCTCTGTCCTTCAAGAGCCCCCCCAGTGACCCTGAAGCTGGAAGAACCCCCTGCACCCCCATTCCGGCTCCTGCAGTACTGTTCCCCCTTGCAAGGCAGCTATGCGTGTACTTCTTATTTTCCCCACAAAACTAGGTGCCTTCTGGGGCAGGACTGTGACTTGGATCTGATACCCTCCATGCCAGTTAGAGCTGGCACACAGTGCTCAGAGGAACCCGGGTGCCCCCCCCCAGGAAAGGGTGGCACTATGTGGAGAGATCCAGCCTCACCTTGGCAGCCCGGCTCCACTGTGTCTATAGCTTGGCCTCGAATGCCATCTTCCTGTGCTCGACCAGTGATGGGCACAACGCCTGGCAAAAGCCACCACACTGCACCTTCCGCAAAGCCCAGCAGGTGGAAGGCCGTTGGCATGGGTCACTCGCTAGCTGCAAAGCCCAGGGCCAACTGCTGGGTTTCCTGTTACCCATGATCGTTCTCTTTAGCTGCCAAGTGGGAATGGAGGATGCTCAGGCCATCCGTCAAGAGGGCACCCACATCCCTGGTGCTGCTGACACCAGTGCTCCTATCTCCGTGGTGCCTGTGGGCACAGGCAGGGTAAGGATGGGTGGCAGGGTTACGGGGACCACTGTACCATGCGGCTGGCATGTTTCACAACGTGGTCACCTTCTCGTGGAGGCCCTAGGTGATCTGGGGCCTTAACCATTAGGATTACGGGTTCTGCAGGCCCTTCCTGTCGCCCTTGTTAAAGCTCTGTAGAAAACCAGTGGTTGTGGCTTCCCCAGCCTTGGCGGGCAGCTGAGCCCTGAGTCTTTAGGATTTTGCACAGCCAAAAATCCCTTCCCTCGCCTCACCAGGGCGTCTGCCTTCTCCTGCTGCCTGTAACCACGCCCCTTGGTCCACTGGGCCATGCTGCCCCTCTGCTTGGCTCACGGGTGCCATCACCTGAGCCCAGGTCTGACCTGCTAGGACCTCTGGTGGGGGACTCAGGGGATGCCCTCTGCATCATCAGCCTGCAGCTGGGCCTGGACCTGCAATTTTTGTTGTTTCTTTTGCATTTCAATAAAAAGTTGAAATGCCAAAAAAAGGAATTACAGTAAATGTAAATTGAAATGCAAAAAACCAAAGTATTACAGTAAGAGATACATTCCCATTAATTCTCCTAACATCCCCCTCCCTGGAAATGCCTTATCCCATTAATCTTGCTACTTTCTACAGCATTTCTAGAAGTCACGTCTGCATTTTAACATCCTCAGGTGATCCTAGTGCAGGAGTGGTAGGGAGGGGCGCCGAACTCAAGCTGGTGAGATCTGGTTTCACTGACCTCCCCCCCCCCTTTTTTCTCTCTCTCCTGTTGCTCATGTCTCTCACTCTAACAGATTCTATCTCTTAGTCCAAAAATGTACTCAGGTCTCCTCTGAGGCACACACCTGTCATCCCAGCACTCAGGATGCCTTCTTGAGCCCTGCATTTAACTAGTGCCCTGTATTTGACCCAGGAAAATGGAAAATTACCAGGGTACAAGTCCCATGAGAAAAGCAGAATGAGTTGTACCTGCAGGAGAAAAATTAACCTGCTCAATAAAAGAAGCAGGATACAGGTGTCAACCAAAAATTAATGTAAGATTCTTGCTAAATTGTTTCCAATAGGATGTCTCTTGTGATTCTCTCTTTTAAAAACTCTGTAACTTTCCAGTTGGGGGCCACTTGTTTGGATCCTGAACCAGGTTCTGTATAGGAGTGGTCCCTCAGTTAATTAAATTACAAATGTATCAATTTGGCTTCTTGGATTCCTATATTGTTGTTCAGGAACCCCCCTCAATTCCAGCTGTTCATTGTCCGTGTAAGGAAAAAGCGATTGGTTTTGTACATTAGCATTTCATCCGATGGCCCTGCTATGGTCACTTGTTAGTTTTAGGGAACTAATTTTGAGATTTCTTCTATAGGCAGCCATGCTGTTAAAGAAAGACAATTTTATTTCTTCTTTCCTAATCCATATTCCTGTTTTTCCCTTTGATTTCCACTAACTAGGACGTCTTGCACAAGATTTAATAGGAATAACTAAGACATCTCTATCTTGTTCCCAATATTGCAAGGAATTTTTTCCCTTAAGTATGATGTTAGATGTGGAGTTTTCTACATGTTCTTTATTCAACCGAAGAAACTTCTTTCTATATTTAGTTGGCTGATACTTTTTTTCTCGTGAATTATCATTAATAATGGGTTTTATCAATAGTTTTCACTGAATCATTGCTGATAATGAGTTTCTCCTTTAATCTATTTTTAGATTTCACTGATGTTTTAAACATATAACTCAGCCTTACGGGCTTGTGATGGATCCATTTGGCTGTGATACAGAATTCTTTTTCTACGATGCTGGACTCATACTGCTGTTATTTTCTTAAGGATTTCTGCTTCTCTGATCATAAATGATATTGGTCTACAGTTTTCTTTTCTTACATCATCTTTGTTCCGTTTTTCTGTTTTGGTATTAAAGTAAACCTCTGATGTGATGAGCTAGGAAGTGTTCTCCCATGTCTGTTCTCTGAAAGAAAGCAGAAAATGTGTGTCCTTTCTTCCTTTAATGTTTAGCAGAATTCATCGGTGAAATCTTTTTTCTTGGTAGTTTCTTTTGTAGATGACTGTTAGTTATTGATTCAATTTTTTTTAATAGGTAGAGTGCTATTTAGCTTATCTGTCCTGTGGGTTTTTATGGCTCCTGACTTTTGAGGAATTTATATTTGAAAGATAAAGCTCATGGATGTGATATTGTTTGCTGTGAGCTTTGTTAGCCTTTCACATGTGACTGACCAGCAGTGATGGCCTCTGCTCTTCTTTCTCTTTCTCTTTCTTTTTAGGATGGAAGATTGAACCCAGAGCCTCCATTCTGAGCTACACCCCCGACCCGTTTTATGACTTTTATTTTGAGCCAGATTAGCTAAGCCAGGTTGGGCTTGAACTTGCAACTCTCCTGCACCAGCCTCCCAAAGTGCTGGGGTTAAGGTGTGTGTCAGATGCCTGGCTTCTGTTTTGCATTTGGTGTTGGTAATTTTCATCTTCTCTCTTCCTTTTCTTAGCCAGACTGGAGGTTTAAGAATTATATTGGCCCTTTCAAAGACTCAGGGTTTTGTTTCATTACTTTTCTCTATTGTTTTCTACTTGTTCTATTGTTTTAATTGATTTTTGCTATAACTTTTACTATTACTATTTTCTTTCTTCTCCTGACTTTAGGGTTATATTTCTCCTTTCTCTAGTTTTTTAAGGCAAAACCTTAGAGTACTGATTTTATATTTCTTTTTTTTTTTCTAGTATGGGCATTCAATTTTATAAATTTCCCTCCAAACACTAATTTTGCTGCATCCAATAAACTTTTGTAAGTTCTATCTTTATTTTTATTTAGCTAAGTGTATTTCAATTTTCTCTTCAAACTTATTTATTTCATATGTTATTTAGAAGAGCTTTGTTAAATCTGTAAATATTCAGAAATTTTCTATTATTCTGTTATTGATTTCCAAGTTTAATTCTATTGTGATCAAAGAACATACTTCACATGATTTCTAGTCTTTTAAATTTGTTCAGAAATGTTTTAGGTGCTAGCATATTGGCTTTCCTGATGCATGTTCCATGTAAATGTGAGAGGAATTGTCTTCTGCTGTTGTTGGACAAAGTATTTCGTAAATGCTAACTAGGTCAACTTGGTTAATGATTGCTGGTCTACTGAACTGTATTTTCCTTTCTTTTCTTTTTTCTCTCTTCTTCTTTCCCTCTCTCCCTCCCTCTCTCATATGAAACCCAGACCCTTGCATGTGCTAAGCAAGCGCTCTCATCCCCAGTCCTCGACTGCATTCTTAGTAATTTTCTGTCTGCTGAAGCTAGCAATGACCTAAAGAGCTTTAAATCTGCACTTTGTTAATGGCCTTTCTTGCAGCTCCAGAGCTTTACTTCTTGTCTTTTGGTGCCATATTGTTAGATGCACATATGTTCAGAACTGCTATGTATCTTGGAGAACTGAACATTTTATCACTATGTAAAATCCCTTATAATTTATCACTAATCATTTTCCTTGCCCTGAAGTTTGCTTTCTTTGAAGTGAATATTTCAAACTTCCTATGTTTAGTGTTGTTATAGTATACTTTTTTCCGTTGCTAGACTTTACCCTTTTTGTGTAATAAAAAATAAGTTTCTCATAAGCAATATAAAGTCAGATCTTCTTTGTCTACCCTGGAAGCCTCTGTCTTTTAATGAATGCACTTAGATTATTTATATTTAATATGGTTGTTGGAAAGAAATAGGGAAAGGGGAAAGGAAGAAAGGGAAAAAGAAAAAAATATATTTATACACAAGATAGTTAAGATAGTTACACAGCTACTTTCTCTTAGTTCATTGAAAAAAGGTTTGAGCTAATGTTTGGACAAGGTATCATGCCTATGTCTTGTCTAAATAACTACCACAAAGACAACATATCAGCTGTATTAATTATTGTAACTCTCCTATTAACTGGTTTTGAAATTATTTTATTATTTTTATTGTTTTCCTCTTTAAAGTAAAAAAAATAAAAAAATAATAATACGATTTCTGGCATAGTTGATTCAGTATTTATCATGTTTGTAACTATTTTCTATTTATTGTACTTTTTCCTTGTTTCTTTTACATTTCATCCTTTTTGACTTCTTTTTATTTATTTACTTTTAATTTATTGTCTTTTTGTGGCAGAGTTTCACCTTGCAGTTCAGGCTGGATTTGAACTCGCTGTGTAGCCCAAGCTGGCCTTGAACTCATATGATCCTCCTGCCTCAGCCTCCTGAATGCTAGAATTACAGGAATGAGCTATCAGGCCTGGCTCACCTTCTCTTATTTTAAAGCATTTTATATAATTATATTTTCTCTCTTTGCTTAGTGTATCAATAATACTTCAAAAAAATCTGAGTAGCCCTAGAATTTGCATTATGCATTAGTTATGAAATAAAATTTATGCTCACTTTCAAATAATGCTAGACCACTTCATATGCAGTACTCAAAACACTGTGTTCCCAGCTCATCTCTTTTATTGTTTATAATACTACTGCTATTTTTCCAACTTATATGACATAATCACTTAATACGGTACTATTAGCTTGAGCAGTTATTGTCAGTTAAGAGTGTAAAAATGAAAGATTTTATTTTACATTTATTCCATCTCCAACGTTCCTCTTTTCCTTATTTAAATCCAAGGAGTTGATACTTTGAAGATAACTATACACAGTGTACTAACAATTATCACTCTCTTACAATCTTGTTTCGAAATTTTGTGACATTGTTTCCAATGTTTTTCTTTAAAATAAAAAATAGAAAAATCTGAGTTGTGAGCTGTATTGTTTTCTCTCATCGTGAAGAATTTCTGCTAATTCCTGCACCACGTGTCTAGTGATAGTGAAATCCCATTGTTAAGCAGAGAAAGTCTTCGCTTGTCTTTCACTTTTGAAGGACAATTATACAGGATATAAAACTTTAGTTTGATTAAGTTTTTTTCCACAACCCTTTAAATATTTCATCTCTCTCTCTCTCTCTCTCTCTCTCTTTCTCTCTCTCTCTCTCTCTCTCTCTCTCTCTCTCTCTCTCTCTCTCTCCCTGTTTCTGACATTGTCTAGTGTAAGTTTCATACTTCTGTAAGGTGTTCTCTCCCCATTTTGTTCCCTCAGTGTATCTGTCTGTTATTTGAATGTGATACAAATAGGTTGATGTTTTCTGGGATTTATCCTCAATTTTTTCTGAAATTCTTGGATCTGTGTCTGAAATTAATTTTGGAAAAATCTCTGTCATTATTATCTCAAATGTTTCATCTGGTGTCTTTTCTTTTCTATTTCTGGCCTCCTAATTTGCTATCTATCTCACACCTCGTATATATTGTGCATGTGGATATTACACTTTTCATGATGTTCTCACAGTTGGGACATATTCTATGCTTGTCATCCTCTTCCTCCTCGTCGCCTCGCTGTATTTCACCCTGGGACCTTCTGCCATTGCACCTCAAGCTCCCCAATTCTTTCCTCAGATACATCTACCTGCTGTGAGCTGTGGAAAGCCTCCTTTATTTCTGTTGCAGGATGCTTTGTTTCAAGACTTCTTTTCCACCCTTTCTTAGAGCCTGGCTCTCGTGTAATATATTACCCATCTGTTCTTGAAGGCTGTTTGTATTTTTCCTTGACATATTGATCGTATATACTTAAAATTTCTTACCTTGTGATTAAAAAAAAAAACCTTCATCACGTTTGAATGTGGTTCTGATGCTTCCCGTTTCCTCGGGTGATGTTTGCTGCTGACTTCTTGTGTCACACACGTATGTGTCACTCTCAAAAGCCGAGTGTAGTGCATGGCACAACTGGAGGGCAGTAACCGGCGAGGTGGGCACTTGATGCAGGGCTGCTGCGGGATGTGCTCAGTGTTTGCTGCAGTTGCCAGTGCATTTAGTTTCTTCTGATGCCCGTGATACTGCCCGGTCCGTTTTCTTAGGAAGTACTTTTAAACACTCCTGCATCTCTTTCAGCTGTAATACTGTCATTAAATTCGCAGCAAGGTACAGGAAAGGGAACAGACCTAACATCTGTGTGCAGGATTCAGTTCTTTAGCGGCCCTGAGTGCTGTGCTTTGGATCTGTTTCTTAGGCTGCATTTTTTCTTTCTAGTCTGCTAGGTAAACAGGAACGCTACAGAGACCGGCTGCGGCTCAGCGCGCGCTTTGCCTAGGTAAACACAGCTCTGAGAAGCGGATTTCCTTCCCTGGAACCACAAACATATTCTCCTGTTTTTTCTAAATTAGCATTACTTTTATCTTTCACAGATAGTCTTTAAATCTGTGCATGTCCTGTGCTGATCTAGGTTTACCTTTTGTGTGGTGAAGCGTGCTTCCCATTGGTATCTTCTAGTCAGGCAGAGAAAGGTGGCAGTGGGCAGTGGGGATCACTCCCAGGACGGAGGGGACCGGAGGGTGAGGATCTGCTCCCCGGGACTGCGCCACACCGTCCGGAGTGAGCCTGTCAGGAAGCAGAGTGCGGGGAAGCCGCAGTCCAGACAGGAAGGCAAAGCCGAGAAGGCACCGAGCCAAGGAAGCAGCTATGAATGAAACAGCTGCTGAGCTGGAATCTGTCCTAGAAGTCACTGTGCTCTAATTACCTCGTTTCCGGCTGAGTAACGTGCCCAAGGTTACACAGCTAGAAAACTGCAAAGCCAGGATTCAAACCCAGGATGAAGCAGCACCTGTTTGCCCAGCTCCAGGAGGAAGCAGGGTTCTGCTCCAGATGGCCCAGCCAGTGGGACGGAGCCAGGGGTCCTGGCTCTCAGCCCCGGGCTTCTGTCCTTCTGCAGGTGCATACCCTGAACCCTAATTCATGCTCAAGAGTCTGTGGGGATTTAACAAGGGCGATGCCAGAGTCCGCCAGGTGGTGGGTCGGATGGCTCTGCAGGAACTGGGAATGATCCAGCCTCAGGAAAGGGGTCAGCAGTGCTGACCGGGGCAGAATGAGCTGCCAGTGTGGTTCTTAATGAGATGAGCCAAATCTTTCTTTGGATAGTTTTTTGAATGGAATGACGAGGTCTGAGGAAGAGGCCATGTGTGCCCTAGACCTAAGAGAGTGCACCTCACGACTACATCAGCTCCCTTGGGAGCCTCGGGGGGAGGAGTGGGCTGCAGGTCAGGGTCTCCCCAGCATCGTGCAGCAGTTCGAGGTAAAGATGCCTTGTTCACAATAACAGAATTAAAACACATTGCTGACTGAGGACAGTGATAAAATGGGAACAGACACGGGGTACAACAGAACTGGAGGATGGGAGTTAGGGTTCCACTGGGCCGTAAGGACAGCTGCCCCAAAATGCAGCCAGGAAGCCCAAAATAAAGGCTGCTGAGGGAAGACCCTCCAGGGACCTTGCACAGATATGTGCAGGTGTCCTGTGGTTGCCTGGACCTGCCCTGCAGGGACCAGACAGACCCTCGGCTCATGCAAGGGCCCTGGGTGGATACTGCGTGAACGCTGCATAGATCAGACCCTAACACGTTTGTAGCTTCCAATGGTGCAGAGTGTATGTTGGTTATAAAATAGCCTTGAGTTCCCTTCTAGACCCCTTAAAAACCCTAGGAAAGGGGCTGGGAATTTAGCTCAGCAGCATAAGCGCCTGCCTTGCAAGCAGGCAATCATGAGTTCGATCCCCGGGTACCGATAAAAAGGAAAAAGACAAAAAAAACAAAACAAAACAAAAAAAAAAAACCTAGGAAAAAGCCACCCTGGATAATCTATTGCTGAATGAATACCTTCCTCTAGAACTTCCTATTTCAGCCATTTTCCTATTGACAGGAAAAAGTGCCCACCACTCACAATTGAAAAGAGTAGGGGTTTATTTTGGTTCATGGCTTCAGTCTGTTGTCAGCTGGCTCCAAATCAGAAACAGCATGGTGAAGGGCCGGAAGGGCTGGTCACCACCCAGTGCTGGGGGCTGCCTGCTCAACCTAGGTGCCCCGGGCTGACAGCGAGGCTGGGGAAGGCGCCAGAGGTCATGGAGCAGCCCTACCCTTCTGGACAGAGGTCCGCCCCGCCCCACGTGGTCCCTGAGGGCTGGAGCTCATGTCCCAGCTCTAGGGCGGGCATTGGGGCTGTGTCCCTGCAGAACACTTTACAATTCCGCCTTTTAGAAATACCAGCAAGTTTCAGAAAACATGAAATTAAAATACCTTGTCTTCTTCCCAGGTTAGTGTTTTTGTATGAACATTTTTTTTAAAAACCCATGGTTTTTACAAGATTAACATAGGAATCAAGGGCTTGTGACAAAACCCCACCCCACCAGGTGACAGCATCTGTGTGGCCATCCTGACACCACAGGCCTGTGTCCTTGGCCGGGAGCTGCTGTCCCCTAGCTGGGTGATGGCAGCGCACACCCAGCACTCAGGCCGGTTCAAGGCCAGCCTGATCCACTTAGTGACTTAGCAACACCCTGGCTCACTATGAAGAGTGAAAAGGCTGAGGTTGAGGCACAGTGTGAAGGCCCTGGGCTCCGGCCCCAGTACTGAGGAAAGAAAAAGGAGGGAGGGAGATGGGGAAAGAGAAAGGAAGGAGGAAGGGAGGGGGCGGGGGAGAAAGGCAGGCTCCGAGGCCCCTGAGTTAAACCAAGCCGGTCACTCCCAGCGCTGTGGCAGGGAGCTCCTGTGCCCCACCGGTCCCTCCACCTGGGGACACTGATCGCCCCATGGTGTGGGGCCTCTGGAGGGGGCCGCGCTGGTGCAGCGCCATTCACTGTACACAGTGCCGAGTCTGGCGCTGCTGCCTAGTTAGGTCCGGCCCAGTCCTGTCCCTTTGGCTTGCAGAGCACGGCTAGACTCTGCAGTTTCCCTTGGGCAGTGCTGCTGTGGCTTGCGGAGGCCAGCAGAAGGCAGTGGGGAGCAGATCTGCAGCTGACCGAGGGGAACTGGGGAACAAACAGCCTCAGCCGGTCATTTGTCACCAGCTGGGGTGGCTGCGGGCTTTAGCCCCAGTGCCTGTCCCTGAGCTCTGAGGACAGAGGACAGAGGACAGACAGACCATTTCCTGAGCAGCTCCTGGAAAGCCTAGGTGCAGTGGACAGCGACCCATCTTGTCCTCAGGGCCCAGCCCCTGCACTCTCCCCACCTCATGGCACAAAGGGCACCTCCTGGGCAATGCCCGGGCCACCCTGGCACTGTCGGAGCGAGGTCCCGGAAGCCCTGGTGGCAGGGACCAGATGGCTCTCTCCCACGCAGTCAGCCCGGCTGCCTTCGGCCCCGTCTGCATCACCTGCCCTGGGACATCTCCCACGGCCACCGCTCAGCACTGGGGTCGCCTGCTGCTGCGGCCTTCCAGGTTTGCTGACCGTCTTGACTGCCTCCCACAGTCCCATTATCCAAACTACTATGTGGGAATAATTATTTGGAAAGATATTTTGAGATTCCTACAGAAAAACAAAGCACACATGCATGGACGGGTGAAAGGGAGAAACAATACAGAGGGAATGGCAGAAACTCAGAAGAATACTGAGCTATTCCTGGTTGACAGAGATGCCTTGCCCACTAAAACAGAGAAACTGCACATGAAGACAGTTACAAGTCAGCTACATAAAGACTTAAGAATTCTGTACCCCAGGAAGCACCAACAACCACAGTAAAAAAGCAAGACACAAACTTCAAAATGTTTGGTTATCCTCGTGCAACCAAAGGGGGACCCCTAAGACATCAGAGGGGAGCAGTGACAGATCTGAACTCCATCTCTGGGACGCAGCACCCGACCCTGTGGTTAAGGAGGAGAGGTTATTTTGCTCACGGTTTTGGAGGGTTCAGTCCGTGGACAGCTGCTCCGAGGCAGAAGTTCGAGGGCGGAAGGGAGCAAAGGGGCTCGCTTCAGGGTGGTGAGGAGAGGAGGGGCAGCACCCGACAGACTCAGCCCCAGGAACCACCTCCCAAGGGCTGCGCGTCCTAACAGCACACTCGGCCATGAACATAAGGGGACTGACCCACTGTGGCCCCATGACCCTGAGACCTGTCCCGGAGCCTCCTCACACAGCTGGATTGACAGTGAAGATGAAATGCTCTGTGACCAACCTGACAATACACAGTCAGTGGCTGTGACAACCAGGCTTCCTAGAGCCCTTTTCACCATCACCATATCTGCTCATTCCCTATCCTGCCTGCTCTGCCAGGTTCATAGGCTGCATGATAAAAGTGGCATCGATTATTGATCCATCTCAGGTACTTAGCACAGCACCTGATCAATGGTAAGATGCCCAGCATATGTGTGATGAATGAATAACTGACCGTGAATCCTAGTAACTCTCAAGAGTTGATCTTTTGCTAGGTATGGTGGTAGGTTTTTGTAATCCTACTACTCAGGAGGCTGAGGCAGGAGGATTATCAGAGTTCAAAGTCAGACTGAGCTACATAGAAAAGTTCGAGGCAGCCAGACTTTTCCTGTTTGGTTTTGAGGCAGGGTCTACCTATGCAGCTCAGACTGGACTTGAAGTCAGGTAGGCTTTGAGGCCTTGAACTCACAGTGCTCCATCTGCCTCAGCCTCCCGGGTGCTGGGAATGTAGGTGTGCCCACCATACCTGGCTAGAAATTGACCTTAGGTGACATCGGTGATGACTACTGTTATTTCTATTCTGGGACATTCGTTACATCCTGACCTGCAATAGTCCGTCTTGCCACCGCTGACGTCCTGGACAGTACGGGGTTGGTGAGGAGTCAGCCGGCCATGGCCTCACGAGAGGACACTCTGGGGGGAGGTCACTAACTTCACGTGGCAGGTGACACGTGGGGCACGTTCTGCACGCGGCTCATTGTGAAGGGGCCGTGCAGGGATGCTGCCCCAGCCTTTGTCTCTTGACACGCGTGTCCCTGTGCATGGGTGGATGGGATCGTGTCCACGCAGACCCACGTGGAAACCCCTTTGTGAGACCCTGTGCCCCATCTGGAGCCCCTGTGGGGCTGAGATGAGGAGAGGGTTGGGTTGGGGTTTCTTTTGCCTTCACTCTGGGTGTTTCGGTGGGATCTGTGCCCCAGAGGTGGCCCCTGCCAGTGTCTCCCTCCCTGGCCTCCTGCGGAGAGGCCCCAGGCAGTGGCCTCTCTGCCCCCTTTCCTGTGCGTCCTGTGCTCTCTGTGCAGACAGCATGAGTCACCCTCCAGCCCTGGTCTCCACATCCCTCAGACAAGCCCGGGATCCTCTGTCCACCTCCTGGTCGAGCCCATCTTGGAAAAGAATTTTCAGGACACTCAGGAAGGGGCAGAGGACTCGTTCTGCAGAGATTGAGGTGTACAAATGAACTGGGGTGGCCTCAGGCGACAGCGCAGGATTTCCTGGAACCAGGCACGTGTGTGCTTCTCTGGAGGGGTGGGAACCCTGGGAAAAGGCGGCCTGTCCCTAGTAGGGCACGGGGCCACAGCACCTGGATGGCAGGGCTGATTTTTCTGACGGGTGAGGTGCTTATTCTCCCAGCCCGACCCTGTATGCTGGGCTCCATCTCTGCTCCTTACCCTCCCTCCACACTGAGCCACTGAGCGCGCTTTGGGGCTGGCAGGACTGTGGCCTGGACGCAAACCAGTCGCTTTGTGTGACTCCGGTGGGGTCCCGGAGCCCCCTTAACAGGACGGTTCCTGGTTCTCACGTCCTCGCCTCCTGCCTGTCTGGTTCCTTCTCTCCCGGCTCAGGACTCTCCTGGCCTTCTCCACCTCTGACCGTGCAGTGTATAAGTAAGCACTCGCCTTGGTCCCTGCACTCCCTTGGGCACCCCGGTGTCCCTACAGTGAGGGGGTCCTGCTTCCCAGGAGAAACGGCCCCCACGCTGCTCACCCCATGCAGGGATTTGCTGGCGCCTCCTTGGCAAGGATGGGCACCCTGAGGTGGAGCTCTGCAGGGCTAAGGCAAAAGCACAGGTGATCTCTGTACATTCCCTGCAGCAGGGCTGGGACAGGTTGGGCCCTGTGACACTTGGCACCCACAGTAGCCTCTGTGAGGACTTTGGAAACCATGCAGTCCAAGAGCTGGGAGCACAGCAGCTTTCCTGGGGTCTCCGTGCTGACAGCATGTTGACCGCCCTGCATACCTGGCTTCTGACCCACAGGCAGAGCCAGGGCTGGACCTCACCGCCAGGCAGCAATAGCAGAGCCTGGCTCCCAGGTCCCCACCTTCTCAGGTCTGACTGGCCCAAGGGTTTGCTCCGAGATAGCCGTCATTCTCCCTGTGGCCACAAGAGGGCAGACGCCCGCCACGGTGGAGACCCTGAGCAGCCGGCCCCTTTTCCCTCTGGGAGAGCGTCTGGGGTGAGGTCCAGGCTCTGCCCACAGCGCTGCCCACGAAGGGAGCAGAAGCCTGGACTCTGCAGAAGCGCTCACGCTGCAGCGGTGACTCGGGAGACTGCGGTGCCCCTTTAAGTCCCATCTCAAGTCACTGCATGCACTGGGCCTTGGGTGACTCCTTATAAAATCACACCCCTACACACACACCACATACTCATACTTCCTGATTTCATGCACCGTGTGTGCCTGTGCAGGATGGAGCTGGACAGGTCAGCCCAAGCTGACTTTCGGTTCTTCTTGTTTTTGGTCCTGAGACTCGAACTCACGACCTTGCGCTTGCCAGGCAGGTGCTGTGCCTCTGAGCTCTATCCCCCCCCCCTCCGCAAAACTTCTGGTCCTAAATTCTCCAGTGACTGAAACCAGGCTGTGTCTCATGTGGAGAGGACTGAGTTCTGTATCATCAATACCTATTTTTAAATCTAAAGACATACTTCACGCATGGGATTTGTGTGTGGGTGAAGTGAAATCTTCCAGGGAGGCCGTGAAGTCTTCCTATACTGATAAGGCCCATGTCTGCTTCTCTAAGCTGGATAGCAGTTTGTGGACAAGACAGGCAGAAAAGTCAGCTGTGGGGAGTTAGAAGAATCCGGAGTGGTTTTTCTCGGACCCTCGGGCCCTGTACGGGAAGCAGTGTTCTGATGTGAATCTGGGCCAGCTGGAGCAGCATTGCTCCCCAGGATCCAAGGTTGGAAGAATGAGAGAACAGTGAACAGGGCAGCAGGACCTGGGAACTTTCTGGAAGCTGTGTCTGGAGGAGCAGACAGGAACCGAGACGTGGAGGCTGCAGAACACAGCTCTGAGTGAGTGAGGCAGGATGGACAGAGGTCTCCATCAGGGCAGCAGGGTAAAGACACAGGAAAGGCCTTGTCCTGACGCGGGTGGAGCTCACAGGAGGCAGGGAGCGCCCCACACTGGACGTCTTTAGACTGAGCTAGAAAATGCAGGCCACAGAGAGGGGCTGCCGTCCGGTCTCTCCCTGCCTGCCTCTTGCCTGGACTCTGCCTCCTGTCTGACGTGCAGGGAGCAGCTTTCCTCCGCCAGGCCCTGTACCAAGTGCCTGCTTTGGAGCCCGCTGACAGTGGACTAAAATGTGAGCCAAAAGAAACTTCTTCCTTACACTGTGGGTGTCAGGCATCCCAGCAACGAGAGAAGTGACTAGGACCGGAGATCGTGCACGGAACCTCAGACTTCATTTCTTCCACTCGGGGAAAATGTGGAATACACACAGGTAACCAGCACAAAACGGACTGTGTTTTCTACTTGGAAGTCACTGGATGTTACTTAATTTTTTAATATATTGATGAATTTTCTTTGTTCTAAAAAAAAAAAAAAAGGAGCATTCAAAAATTACATACTTTTCTACAGTATCTTTTTCTTTCTTTTTTTGGAACCAGGGATTGAACTCACAACCTTGTGCTTGCCAAGCAGGTGTCCATGCTGCTGAGAAAAATCCCTGGCCCTCTACAATATCCTTTTAAAGGAATTAAGTTGCTTTCTTGCTGCTGGGACAAAGTGCCTGATCCCCACAACTTAACAGAGAGGTTTCATCTCTCCTATGTGTTGGGTGATTCAGTCCGCGGTGGGTGGGCTGGCCTCAAGGCCGGCAGAGTGGCCACACCATGGCCAGTAGGAAGCAGAGAGCAAAGGGAGGAGCCAGGGTGAGATATGGATGCTCAGAAGGGACCTCCTGTGTGTGTCCCCGCCTCCAGCAGACCCACTTCCTATGGGCACATTGAGCCATGGACTCGCCCAGGGGTAAACTGTAATGCTCCCATGATCTCAAAGCCCACATGAGATTGTGGGAGGAACTTCGATATCTAAGCCAAACCTTGCTGTGATGACGTGCGTTTAAGACTGTGTACATGGCTGGCCATTTTTCCCCTAGCCTGCCAATCTGTAGTGAAAGCTTTTCACCACCTCAGCAGTTCCCGCTCACACTCCACTGTGGGGAGCTGGCTGGGCTCCCCTCACCTCTTTGGGCTGGGGGTGTCTGGGCCCCAGCACTCACTTCCTGTTTGTGGAGAAGCCAGGGTGCTCCCAGGCTGGGCTGCAGCCGCTCCCCTTCCCGCCTCAGCTCTCTGCTCTCTCCTGTGTCTGCCTGTTGTTTTCCTCCTAGGATGCAATCGTTCCTCCCTCCCTCACGCTGACTCCTCAGGGCAGCTGCTCCTGGACCTCTCTCTGGCCTTCCCATGACTATGTCACCTGCTCTGCGGCCTTCAGATCTGCAGACACGGTCCGTGTCCCTCCCTGACCGAGAGGCCAGCCTTGCTTTCACCAGCCGTCCTCAGAGCAGGCACCATTTCCCAGCATGGACCGCACTGACTCCGCTCGGCTCTCTGTGTGACCTGGGCCTTTGCTGTCCCAGGAGGCCACATGCATCTGTCACCCAGCCTGTCAGCCTCGCCCAGTCCTCATGGCTGCTGGGCTTTGGGGCGTCCAGCACTGCTGGTTCTATGACTTGGTGTTTTCTTGAGCAACCTCGACACCCAGTTTTCCACCTGACTCTCGTTTGGTTCCTCTGCCTTGGAGTGAGGCTGGTGCTGGCTCGCCACTCTGGCCCGAGATTTCTCCTGCAAGTTCTTCATGCTCTGTGTCCAACATCCTCTTCTGCAGTGACAAGGGCTGCTGTGTCTTCTGCTCATCACATTCTCCAGAGAGGGTTCTGAAAACAAAGCTCGGAGAGGCCCAAGTTCAGTCCTATGCCCAGATGACTCGTTTTCTCTTCTTTAGGGCACAGCAGTACTCCGTCCACCCATAGGTGAAGCCCTGCAGCCACGTGGCCCAATGCCCTGCCGGAGCCGAGTGACACAGGGACACCACTCAGCCACCCATGGTTTGAAGTGAGAGATAAAGACTTGGCTTCAGCCTCAATGGAGGCCTCCTCCAGGGCAGAGCTCAGCTCCTGGACCTCTTGCCTTGGGGCCATTTCCGGCGGCCTGGACAGTCCGCTCTGCCGGAGGCCAGCATGATGCCTGGAGAGCTTGGAGCTGAGGCTGTGGGTCCACTCCTGATTTCCGTGGTGCCTATGTTCTGGCCACGCACTCTGGCTCCTGCCTCCTCATTTCACCTCCATGGTGACCCTCACCTTCTCCGCAGGGTGTCGGCCGGGGGCCTCGGGGCCGGCCCTGCCAGCCGCTCTGGGCTCAGGGTCACTCAGAGCACAGCCTGGAGCCAGAGGGGGTCTTCTTACTCTCAGGGTTTAAAACCCCGCCGCTAGTTTCCTAAAGGTAAGACTAGAAATTTTATGCGGCCCCTCCTCAGCATCTTTCTGGGTCAAAGTCATCACGTAAGGAGGGTCCATGCACACCATTCACGGCAGCACAGCTCACAGCAGCTAAACCTTGGACATGGTCTGCGTCCGGGGACAGGTGAACGGATAAATGTGTTCACACACCATGGAGGGCCACTGTGTCCCAAGAAGGACAAATGAGTCACCTGCAGGAAAATGCAGGCCGCTGGAGGCCGTGATTAGGTAAATCAGACCCACAAGTTTTAAAACACTGCATGGCTTCTGTTAGATGAGAAATTCAAAGTCTAAATAACCCAAGAGAAGAATGAATAACCCAAGAGAGAGCAGGATGCAGGCCATGGAGAGGCGATGGAGGGGTGGAGAGGGGACAGGCAGGACAGGAAAGGGCAGGGAAAGTGATGGGGGGGGGCACATGTCCCTGTCATAGGGTCCCACGGCGAGGGTAGCTGTTACGTGTCACAAATGCAGAAACTCTGATGAAAGCCCTGCTGCTTCCGGCTGATGGGCGTGTGGTCAAGGGCTGCCTCACCCCGTCCTGGGTACCCACTGGGCTTGAGCCTTCTCTGTGTTTCGTTCGTCCTGGCCCTCATCTTGTGTGGCCTGGCACCCTCTGGCCCTGGGAAGATCTTGCTTTTTCCCGTTGCCTTCTGACCTCAGCCTGTGGCCTCTGGGATGAGCTTCCATGCACTCTTCAGAAGGCTGGGGAGCTGGGTGGAGGCCTCTTCCTGAGGTCTCTGGCCCACACCCAGCAACTGCTGCCCACCCTGCTGCCAAAACTCAGCTTAACCACCCAGTACATAAACATCCCCTTGCTGGCAGGAAGAGCTGCTGTCACCAAACGCCCTGACTTGATGGCAAAATATTCTAATTTCCCATAAAGCTTCCTCCCCACCCATACCCCCAGCCTGGGTCGGCCTGGATCAGCACCTCCCTGCCTGTCACTTCCAGCTGGAGGAGGGGGAGGAGGAGGAGGAGGAGGAAGAGGAGGAGGAGGAGAAGAAGAAGGAGGAGGAGGAAGGGGGCAGAGAAGGGGAGGGGAGGGGGAGGAGGGGAAGTGGGGAAGGAGGGAGAGGAGAAGGAGGAAGAGGAGGAGGAGGA
Organism: Cavia porcellus; assembly: GCF_034190915.1. Classification (NCBI taxonomy): domain Eukaryota; kingdom Metazoa; phylum Chordata; class Mammalia; order Rodentia; family Caviidae; genus Cavia; species Cavia porcellus. Next base: position 161,528,684 of record NW_026947484.1, on the reverse strand, counting down.
GGGTGAGGCCCCATCTAGGCAGATGCATGTGGGTTTATTAAAATGACTGAATCTCTACTTTTGGAGAGTGTTTGAAGCATCTTATCAAAAGAAAACACATTTTAGGCAAGAGGTTAAAAAAGCTTTTCAGACCCAAAGGCCATTTAATACCATAAATCCTACTGGGTGGTTAAGCAAACATTTTTTTTAAAGTCACATCCGACAGTCGGTTAGTGCTAGAGACACAGACTTGGTTTCCAAGCGAAAATGCCTCTGGTCGAATAGACCTTCTCATGAAATTCAATTAGTTTGTATGAAGCCATAAAAGTAGGGACAGATATCTATGGAGAACTTAAATATTAACTCAGCAGGCTACTGGGTATAAATAGGGAAAAGAAGTGTCTGCAGAGCAGGACAGTGGGCCAAGATACCAGCACACCCTGGGCTGCAAAGAATGTTAAAAATCTACCCCGAATCTAAAACAGGAATAAAAAGAGTCACCATCCACTCGATACAGACCCCATCCGGCCCAAGCACCCCAGGAAGAACACCCCACACGTGAGGCCCCCAGCCGGCTCCCAGTCCTGGTGATCGTCGTTGCCAGGTAACGGTGCCCACGGAGCGTGAGTCTGTTGGAGTTTATTACCAGACCCATTGCCCTGGTGAGGGGCTGCCGGACCCTCCTGAAGCTGCTCAGGGGGCGGCCTGACAGGGTCCGCACCGCAGGTCCAAGAAGGCCTGGCTGGGAGGCAGGAGGGGCTGGGCAGGGCCCGGCGGGCAGCCCCCCTATGCTACTCCTGGGCCTCCTTGCGGGTCAGCTTGTAGATCTCGGTGGGCCCATCCGCATGGGTGATGGTGGTGGTCAGCTGCAGCTCCTCCCCGCTGTGGACACCCAGGTCGCCTGAAACAGGAGGGCGGTGTTAGTGGGGTGAAGGAGGGCGGGGGGGGGGGGACACAGGCTTTGTGTTGGCTCCTGTCCCTGAGCTGGGCCCCTGGGCCTCCCCCAACCTTTGCACTTGAGATTGGCAGGATTTAAAATATCATCCTGGGGTCCAGAGAAGAGCAAACGACGTAGGTGTTGGCGCACTGCTGAGGCCGTGTGTGGGAGCTGCTAACACTTGGTGGGTGCTTGCCTGGTGCCTGACCCTACTCTAAACGCTTTATCCGAGATCTTCCTTCCTTCCTATCAGGGCCCTGAGGGCCCTGAGACTGACACTGCAGCAACAGTATGGGGGGACAAACTGGGAGGTAAGAGAGACCCCTGCGGCTACCTAATAAAGCTAGCCATGAGGCTGAGGCAGAAGCGTCTCCTGTGGGCTGAGTCAGTACGACTCACTCCTGACTGGAAGGAAGGCAGGCACATTCACATTTGCTGGGGGGAGTTTACACAGTGGCTCTCAGGACAGAAAGGCGAGGAAGACGCTCTGCCTATCTGGACCACGATCCTGGGCAGGCTCCTGCATTTGTGAACACCCAGAGCTTTTTCTCTTGAGGAAAAAAAATGCAGAAATGTGCTGGGCATTTTCTTGTGCCCTCAGGGTTCAGGATACCCTGTGTCTTGAACTCACTCTCCATGGACAGAGCAATACTCTGCTAGAAGGATTACGGGGTCTTTCCTCGGTTAGCAGGAAAACAAAAACAAAACAAAACAAAACAAAACTGAGTTTCTGTGGCTTAAACCCTCTGTTTGTTATTTACCCTCAGACAAACACGCGAAGGTAAGTTTGCAGGAGGAACACGGGAGATGCCCGGAGCCATCCATCAGCTCGGGCAACGTGTGGATATTTGCATGCGGGAAAACCAGGGAGCAAGTTGAGCTTGTACCTTTCATCTTTTTTTAGGTGAGAAATTCTTTCATCATATTTAGAATCAAAATATCCCTTAAACTACTCACTTTTTGCAGTAAAAAGGGTAGCAAAACACAAGATCGCTGTGTCTAACTTTTATCTTGTGTACCATCAGTATTTTCTGGCACTGACATTTTTCCTAGTTCAACACATAGAAGAGGTAGATGGAAAGATTGATCGAACGATCAACAAAGAGAGAGAGAGACAGACAGGCAGGCAGATGGATTCCCATACCATCACCCTGGGGCAGCCTGCTCCCTGCTTCTACCTGGCACGGATGGGTCCAGTATTCTCCGAGCCCTGAGGTCACACATAGCCCTGCAGGGCGCCCCACCAGGTACAGCGTGGACCCATTGGTAAGGGCTGAACAGCAGGATCCGTCCTGTTCCCAGCTCTGCTCAGACTTGGGCACGAAGGCCCCAGAGAGGCATCCATCACGAGCTCAGGTGCTGAGCAGTGAACCCACAGAACTGGTGGCGCCTCTCCAGGGGAGGAGTACAGAGGCTGGCTGGGGTCAAGAGCAACCACTGCAGCACAGTGCAGGTCACTAACTCGCCTTCTTGGTGATTTCTTCCCCGTCCCTGGGCTAGGAGACTGCTTCACCAACCCTGTGGTAGGGGCTGGATCAGCTGGCTCTGGGGCCTACAAAGCAGCCCTGACCTGCATGTCTCTGCCAGAGTCCTCGGAGTTTCAAAGGCCCCTGAAGTCCAGGGAAGGTTTCCCCAGGGAAACCCTGAACCCTTCCTAGAGCCCTGGGGTCCCTTTAAGCCTGAAATGTCACTCCAGTAGGCAGACCCAGTGGAGATACAGCCAACACTGCTTTTTAAAAACAAATAAATAAATGAAAAGGCCATCTATATTACATCGCTTAGCACAGTACAAATGTCAATGCACTAATCCTTGTGTCTGTCTTTGGACATAGGCGCTGTTATCAGCATCTGCGGGTGGAGAAACTGAGGCATTGAGAGGCCAGGAACCTGCCGAGGCCAGGTGTGATGCTCAGTGACGTGAGATTCAAGCCAGAGCTGTGGGGTTCTGCTATCCATGCATCCAGCCTTCAGGAGCATTCCAGTGTCCAGCTGCCGTGACAGAGGAAGCCCACAGGCAGCAAACAGCAGGTGCAAATGCCCAGTGGAGCCAGCAGGAGGAATGCTTAGCCCTTAACTCTGTTCTTTTTTTTTTTTCTTTTTCCATTTTTTTTTAAATTTTATTTAAGGAGAAAAGAAAAAAAAAAGCAGGGAAAGGGTACAAGTTATACAGATTTACAGAAAAAAAAAATGAACAGTAGGAAATCACTAGTTAATGGATTACATATTGTCATCTTAGAAATAATTGTTCAAGTCACAAAATTAAAGCTTGTAAAGTGGACATTCCATCAATGATACTGCAAACAGTTCTGTTCATTGATCCAATAAAACTCTGTGATATCATTTTCTATCTTATACACTTAAATATACATGCAGTTATATAGTTTGGAGCACTTTCTTTTCCTCTCTTTTGTACCATGACTATTACACATTTTGGGTTTCATTGCTCCCACGGTTCTTATTACTTTTTTGGAAGAGAGTAAAACCAAATGTGACATAACAGAACAGAATCGGTCAAGTCAAAAGGGTGGACATAATAGATAATGTAAAAACATAATACAAGGTGATCAACAATGGTTACTATAATGCCTCCCGCTATCTCTAATACAATTGCCTATATCGTTAGTTATAATACAATTGAACAAAACAGTAAAGAATAAAACCGACAAAACCAAAACATTGGAGACATTGTAGTTCTTCAAAAGTAGATAAAAGTCTACAAGAATGGGCGTCATAATGAATCTCATTATCTTCACAGCTGATGCCTAAACTTTCGAACCTGATACTATCCAGCAAAACAGAATAGGGGAACATCAGTTAAAAACCAGATGGTGAGAGTAATACAGGGCTTTAAATCAAGGTAATGAAAAGTCAAAGTGGGTTACTATAATATATCCTGCTATTTTTTTCCTTTAATTAAAAGGATAAAGATAAAAAAGTAAATAATGGAGTGGAGATTGAGATAAAAGAGGGCATAACAACAAAACAGCGCAGATCAAAACATAACCATTTAAGCAGAATAGTGTTTCACCACCACATAATCCTAACCTAAAGGTAGTTACCATATTGTCTCTTTCTTTGAAATCCTTGAGTACAACTTCGTATACTGTAGCATTAAGTATATCAAAACAATGTAAAACCATTCAAGAGAATGACAGCATTACAGAGTATTTAGAATCGACTAACAGAAAATGAATAATGGTTTCTGTATAATCTCCTTGTCTTTACAAGGTTTTTGCTTATACTATTGTACATAATAAAATCCAGTAAGATACAACCTATTTAGACCATTGGAGACAGAAGGACAAAAGCTAGATGAGACTTCAAAACAAGATGATACTAAATCAGTATTACCTATTAAGATGTCATTTTCTCCAAAATAGCTGTTCCTATCATCCAATCTTCTCTGCCTCATTTCTGTTGAGCTCTTTTTCTGTCAGTAGCTGTCAGTTTGTCTTCTTCATTTTGTTCTCTGCTCCATTCGTTGTGGCCTCTCTGCCATTATTTCTGGATTCTTTGTATTTTTCTTTTTTTAGAATATCCTGCAATACTCTCTGTAGAGTTGAATTGGTGGTTGCAAATTCCCCCAGTTCCTCTTTATCCTGGAAGCACCTTGTTTTTCCATCAATTTCCATGGATAGTTGTGCAGGATATCTCAATCTTGGCTGGAGATTGTTATCTTTCAAAGCTTGAATTATTTCCCCCCACGCTCTTCGTGATTTGATGGTTTGTGCCGAGAAATCTGCTGTAATTCTGATGGGTGTTCCCTTGTAAGTGGTCTGTTTCTTGTCTCTTACAGCTTTTAATATTCTGTTCTTGTATTGAATTTCTGGAATTTTTATTATTATATGCCTGGGTGTTGCTCTGTTTGGGTTGTAGGTAGCTGGGGTCCTGTATGCCTCATACATCTGAGTATCTTTACCTTTTGCTAAATTAGGAAAATTCTCCTGGATTATTTCTGTGAGTAGCTTTTGTAGTTCACTTGTTTGTGTCCCTACTTCTTCTTTTATGTTCTTAATCCTTAAGTTATGGATCCTCTTATCATCTTCTTGTCTTTGTATTATTGCTGTTTGTTTCTTTGTTATTTTTAAGAAGTTTTTCATTTCATTCTCCCATATTACAAGTCTGCCCTCCAGTTCAGATAGTCTGTCCTTAGTTTCTTTCAAGCTGTTATGCCAGTCTTCTATAGACTTCTTAGTATCTTGGTAGTCCCTTTGAACCTGCTTCACGTATTCTATGCTTTCTCTGTTTTCTCCATCAAACAATTCTCCCCTTTTTTTCTGTTCTTCCATTCCACCGCCTGTTTTTTCTTGGGTGGTACTTAGCATTTCTCTAACTATTCTGCATACTTCTAGCTTCAGGTCGTTGATAACTTCGTTCCTGAATTGGTCTATGAGGCTCTCTATATGGTGCCTTATGTATATTGGTGCGGTGTCTGCTATTGCCTGTTTCTCAGAATTGGGGGCCGAGGAGCCTTTCTTGTTGCTGCCTCTTCCCATGCTGCCTCTTCTTCTCTGTTCCTTATATATGCAAGCTTATATAAGAGGCCCAGCTTCTCTCCCAGTCAGACACAGCCTGATTGAATTGCGCCAGTTAGGTGTTCCCGCTCACCGCTGTGCACCAGGGAGTTACGGACCAGGCAGCCTACGCGTCTCCCCTCCCGGCCACCGTCAGGCTCTGGGATCTGGGTTGGGACAGCCTATCGGGTCCGCCGGCAGAGTCACGCAGGCCAGCCACTTTTCACCAATCCCGCCCGAGAGGGGGATGTGTGGCTGGAGTCGCCACTGCGCCCTGCTCCCGCAGGACTGCTCGGGCCCAGAAAGTCCTCTGCTGGAGTCAAACTGTGGTAGAGTGTCAGCTTCTCTCACTCACCTCACCACAAGTCAGTGCACGCCTCCCTGCCGTTCGCAGATTGCCGTTCTCAGAGCTTCTGCGTGTCTCTCTCCTTGCCGAGCCACTGTAGAGGCAGCCAGCCGCCGCGCGGCGGGAAACCCAAATCGCGGCTTACAATGGCGCGGGGTCCAGCCTCAGCAGTGAGACTTTTCTGTTCCTGTTTTAGCACCAGGACTGCATTCCAAGTTGGTTTCTCTCAGCCCAGTTCGTTCCTGAGTCAGCAGAGCATAACTCCACCTGCTTATGTCTCCTTAGTCCGCACCATTCCTGGCTTCTGAGCCGAGTCTTTCAGAGAGCCTCCGGTAGTTGCTGTTATCTGTCCGCCATGTTCTCCCGGAAGTCCTTAACTCTGTTCTTACAGAGGAGCCTCAGTGCCCAGCCAGTGCCCTGGCAGTGCAGAGGGCGGGATTTGGGTGCATTTGGCTGGATTTGCCCCTAAAGTGCAAGACACCGAGGTGCAATTCATTTCTTTAATGGGTGGATGAAGACCCAGAGCAGGGGACCCGAGCCAGCAAAGCCTTGGAGACTTATGCAGGGTTATTTACTGTGTCCTCAAGGGCGACCGAGCCCTAGGGATAGATGGGATCACACACTGACCTCTCTTACCTCAGCATCGAAGCTACACTTATATGATGACTCCGTGGTGAGGTCGCTGGTTTACAGCGGAAGGAGTCTGTAAAGCTAAGGACTGTCAAGGGAAGAGTGCCGTGCTCTATGTGCTGAATGTTAATGTAATTATCATACCTAAAGAAGATACATTTTCCACTTTGTTTTCTTTTTCAAGGAAGTAAACACCCCACACAGAACTTAGTGTGTAGTAAGTGATCTGGGGTGGCTGGGCCTGGGAATCCTCCCTAGGGTAGTGAGGCTTTGGTGGGACAGGGTGCTGGACCCTGAGGCCCAGTCATCTCTCACTTCCTGTCACCAGGGGACAGGGGACCAGCGCTTGCCATGAGCATTTCCTACACACCTCAAATAGGCTCCAGACATTGACAGCCACACACCAAGTTCCCCAGGGAGACAAGAGACACTCAGAAGTGTGGGGTGAAATTCGGGTGTCGTGGGCTGCACTGTGGCCCTACTCCCCCAAAAGTCTCATGTTGAAAGCCCCCTACCAACCCCTTGGCAGGCATTCAGAGAAAGGGTCCAGAAAGGGGACATCGGGCATCCCCGGGGGCTGGTTCTGAGAGTCACTGGTGTCCCTGCCCAAACTCTGAAGGCCTCTACAGAACCCTGTCACCAAATACTCTTCTCAGGCATGCGTCCCATCAGGGCCGGGCTACTGCTGCCGCCTAGCGTGACACGGATGGATCTGAGTGAGGGTGACAAGATGCCTTCACTCTTGGGACCCTGGGCCGACAGAGTGAAGACAGGAGGTGGCCAGGGCCAACCCTCTACCGGCACCCAGCACACGTGCCTTCCTCTGCAAAAGCTGCTCTCAGCTTGAGGTCACAGCGTTCCCACAGCATCCTAAGGGGCGGTTCAGCAGGCATGGGGGCACACACCTCCTACCCCAGTGCTCTGGGACACTGGGGGCGAGGGAGGATGGCAATTTCAAGCCCAGCCTGGATCATTAAGAGATTTACGGAGGCTCTGCTGTAAAATACAAGTGATTTTTAAGGAAGGGTTGGGAACATAGCGCCCTCGGAGTGACCAGTCAGCAGGAGAGCCCAGGTGTGGACAAACATCTACCACGTCCACTCAGGTAAAGTGGAACCATTATCCCCAGGTCTGTTGCATAAAGACAGTGGCTCTAAAAGCCCTGCTTTGTGGGACCAGGGCTCCAGGGACATTCAGGGATACAGAAAGGCTCTGTTAGGCCAGCCTCTGTTAATTATTCACAGTGCACACTAACCTAATGTCCCACAGCATGAAGATGACCATGGTGACAGCCTCAGTCCTGCTCATAACGGAACTCAGACTGACCGCTAAATCCTGCCATGCCTCTCAGAAACCACAGCGCTGGCTTCTAACGGGGTGGTTAGCAGCTGCACGTTCTGGTCTGGTGAGACCTCAGGGTGCACCAGCTCTAAACCACAAGAAGGTTCTGGGGAGGGGAAGAGGGCTGGGGTGTAGCCAGGTAGGAGATCACTTGCTTAGTAGGTTTGCCCCCCAGCAATACAAGCAAACAAACAAACACAAAGAGGAAACCCTTGAGAGAAAAGGAATGGGAGCGGTAACCCCTTCCACCCGCCACCCTCAGGGCTCCAGTGCCCTCCACCTGGCATCGCAGGACCTCACCTCTCAGATGGGAAGATGAAATGCGGCAAGTACTTGTTAACTGTTGATTTTGTTAAAGAAAAATTCAAGACGGTTAATTTTGATTCTTTTTGTACTAAAACTGGGACATATTTTAAAATAGTACAGAGCTTGCCTCTCTGGTAAGCGGCTGTGGTGTGGCAGGCTGCGGCTGCCCCAGGGCGAGAACCACCATCTCTCCTGAGATCCACACCATGTTGGAACTTAGGGTGCTGGGAAACCAAGCAACCAGCTCGCCTCCCTGCTAAGTGGTAGTGAGCCTACCAGTGCACGGGCTGAGAATCAAACATCCCACCCCAGCCCTGCTAGCAAATGGGAGCCAGAGGTCTGAGCATCTCTTGGGAAGCTGACCATATGCAATATAGCAAATAGGGGGCATTTCCTTCTACCATCCCTTTGAAGGCAAATATTTTTACCACTGTTTTGCTTTATTCTGACTAATGGTATTGCTCTATTCAATATTCTGTTTTGATAAGTTCTATAATGTTCTGTATTTCATTTTATTTTGCTCTATCTACGATATATACTATGGTACTTATTATCCTGGTAACCTGCTATGAAGTTCTGTACCAATTTCACTACACTGTCTAAATTGGCTTTATTCTGTGTTGTTCTGTTGTATTTTGCTACCTTCAAAATAATAAAAATTAAGAAATAAAATTAAATAAAAATTAAGAAATAAAAAAAAAAATTGTACAGAACATCCTAAATGTATTTTAGAGATTAAAACATGAAGACTTTGAGAGCTGCCTGGTGTGTGCTTGGTCTTACTGCCCCCCCCAGCATCCTGCGGGTGCTCACTTCCTGTCCCCCAGCATGAGGGGCCTGGGGGAGTGTCTCACTCATGAGCCCGGAGCTCTCACCCTGGCAGCGGTGCAGAGGTGGAGACTCACCATGGGACTGGTCCTCCCCGTAGCTCTTGTGGGACGGCGCGTACAGGAACATCAGTGCGAACACATACAGGTTCCACATCCCGTAGATGCCGGTAAAGAAGGCGCTACTCACCTCCACCGTGACACCGCCCCATTTCCAGTGGCCCTCGGTCACCTGCACAGAAAGAACAGCACTGCTAACAGGGACCAGGCAGGAAGGTGCTGCAAGCACAGAGCCCAATCCCCAGGGACGCAAGGCCCTGCGGGTCCAAAGCCAAGGCCGCATCAACCCTGTCCTTGTCTGAAGCGAAGTTGTACAGGCAGAGGGCGGTGGAGGAGACCCCAGTGCATGGTCACCCCTAAATCACCACTCTCCCCACCATCACAGCTCCCCTCTGCTGGCCTCTCAGATGCAGTAATTCCCCGCAGACAGAGGGCAGCTCTGGCTGTCTGTCCTTCTTCCAAGCCCACCACATTCCGGGTGCCTTCAGATTTGTTCTGCTTCCTAAAACAAGCAAAAGGAAGCCTCTGGACCTCAGTTTCCTAAGCATAAAATAAAAACTTGCAGGGTTGCATGGAGAGTGAGGTAAAACTCTTTCCAGAAATTGTGTGGGCCCCATGGCAAACGATAAATCTCACGTGAGGGGGGTCAATGACCAAGTAATCATGAAGCATTTGCACGCTTTATAATTCTGAAGAGACGGTGTGGAGCTGCCCTGTCTGCCTGGGAGGCTCAGTCACTGTTTTAAGGGCTGCCCGAGGTCGTGGATGGCGCTGAGAACTGTAAGCACAGCCGTGGAGCTGAATGACTAATAATTTGTGCCAGCTCTGAGATTACCAGAATGACGTTGACCACTGCTGCTGGTTGTGGGACATTTGAAGTGGGAATGAAAGCAGGTCCTGGACACGTCTTTCTGTGGTGGCCTATGGAGGCTGAGTTACACGGACCCACCGCTCCTTGGTGAGGTGAGAGCCAGGTCTACAGGCAGGCAGCTCCTCTAGCGCACAGTGGGTCTGCATTCCTGCCATGCCCTCTGCATTCCCCGCTGCTGTGGCCTGGACCTGGAATTTCCCCAAAGCCTGGCACATCTAGAGCTAGGGCTTTGGGAAGGAGGTTGGATCGTGGCTGTGTAGACTGATTGGTGGACTCAACCATGGTGGATAGGTTACTAGGAAGTGAGTCTGTTTGGAAGAGGAGGACCCCTGCAGGGCATGGGCTTTTTCTAGGGGGTGTGTATCCCCCTGGACTCCTTTCTTTTCGGCCACTGTGATGGAAGCAGCTTTTTCTCATCAGGGAACCCTTCCACTGTTTCTCGGAGCCAGCCACCCTGGCACCAGGAGAGCAGCCTCCCCTTTAGGCTTCAAGGGCTGAATATTTGAGAAATTAACTAAGACACCAGCGCTCCACGGGGTCACAGGCCAGGGAGGTGCAGGTGCAGCGTTTCTCTTTGGAGGATCGGTGGACTGGGTTATCCAACTGGGTTATCCAACTGGGTTATCCAACTGTAACCCTGGGTGACACATAATTGTGCATTTTGTGTGACTCATGGAAAAAAAAAACTACAAAACACCCCAAAAAACAAAACCAAAAAACATGAACTCTTAGTTTGGGAAATAATTCACTTTGAAATATCTGGGCATGGTTTTTGGCCAAGAAGGACTTTATCACCATGACTGATTTTAGCCCACGCATCAGCATGCCAGCTACTTGCAGTATCAGCAAAATGTCCCTAGATGTCACTCTTCTTACCTCTAAGTGCAGGACATCCTAGCTTTACATGAACTGTAGTACCCGGGGGGCACCTCACAGTGATTTTTGATGTATGTAATGGGAGGCGAAAAGAAGATCTACGATCTCATGTGAGGGGAAGATTCAAATTCCTGGAAATATGTTTTGTGCTGTCCTGACCCGGGAAGGTTTCTGCATGAGGTTAAGGAGGGGAGCTGAGGCTGAGGGAGCTGTGAGCCCGAGGAATGTGGTTTCAGGGGTGGTGGGGTGTTTAGCTGGGAGACAGTCCCAGAAGAGACCCCACCTACACCCTCTATACACACTGGGGTACTCAGGAGGGGCATTTTGATGGAGTTGATTCTTGCTAGGGTTGGGGCGCCCAGACCTTCTCAGGCAACATCACCTGTGGGTTTGGTACCCGCGGTGCTCAGCAGACGTCTGCTGATTGAACGGGGTCAAAGCACAGGAAGCTGCAGGGACCCCAAACAAACAGAGACAGGGATTAGGACAGAAACAGCTGCTCTTAAACAGCTGCTGGAGAACGAAAGAGGAAAACACTGTAATGCAGAGTGCATTTGAGATGAGAAGAGACGCCGAAGGTGACTAGAGTTGGTTCCTTTAAACACGCTCCCTGACTACCCCTCGAAGCAGAGACCAACGCAGACATTACCAGCAAAGCTAAGATTCTTCTATAATAACCACTAGATGACCACAGTCAGCATTTATTCCATACCTCTGCTGTGCCAGCCTGGGCTGAGCATTTTACACGGAAGGTGGTATTTATTTGGGTAATATGTCCAGGTAACACACAGGTCCAGCATGGTATGAAGAAGTCTTGCCCAAGACTGCTTTGCTAGAGTGCCCTGAGTCTGACTTGAGAGTCAGCGCTCAGCACAAGGTAGAAGGGTTATCTTAAGGTGGGTCTGTCACGGAAGGTAGCATAGGAAGCCAATGCTTGGGAAGGCCCCGCTTCCGCAGGAGAGTGGCCTCAGTGCCTGTGGGTCTGCCCAATCTGTAGTCATACACATGCAGCGTGCATCCTAGCACCATGTGTGAACACACAGGCTGCGTGTACAAAGCAGAGGCCCCGCTCCCTTCCTGCACGGGCCCTGGGACCGGTGTGCTGCTCAGGACCGAGTCTGCTGTCTGCTGAATTTCTCATCTGTAAATGCCTTGCTTCCTGCAGTGGGCAGGGCTGGGCTGCACAAACGAACCACACAGATCTCGGCCTCCACTGGGGGATTGTGTTCCCAGCTTCCCTCCCACCATGCCTGAGATGGCCCGAGCTGGGGGCACATTCCTACCGATAGGAGCCTCAATTAGCAGGCTCCACAGATCAGACCTGAGGATCCCAGCCTTTCTGATGTCTAGGACAGTGGGGACAGTTCTCTCCTTTTAACTTTCAGAGGTGAAGATCAGGTAGCGCCATCCAAAAAAAAAAAAACCCAAACAAACAAAAAAATTGCTCTGCCAAAGTCTTATTTCTTAGTGCCCAGTTTTTCCTGATTTTTACATTTCAATAATTTACTTTTGTGTGAAACCACCCAATTATACCCCGGCAGCCAAGCAAAGGTCAAATCCCTTCGCACCCAGTAGTCTTGACAACGGGCATTCCGCCTGGCGACGAGGTTTCCAGAGCTGGGAACGCTCTGTGCCAGCAGTCCGGCCACTGAAGTCCTGGAGTAAAGTGATCTTGTGCTAGAGAGCAGTGATAGGCTCATGGGGCGTCAAATGTCAGACACCTGGGGGTCCCCTCCTTGAAGGTCAGACACAGTGTGGCCCAGATACTGCATTTGTGTTCCCTGCGGCCACCACCTCTACTGAACGCCTCTTTCTCTTCCAGAAGGAAGGGGTGAGGGACCAGGCGCTGATGTGCCAGCCCTTGGTTGCTATGACTGAGGCCATTAAAGTGGCAGGCATTGAAAGCCTGCACCTCAGTCCCCAGCCACAAAGCCGCAAGGTCACCGCATTCCACCACTTCCCTGGGTTTTTCATTCCCGGTCTCAGAGCCTTGACATCCCAGCAAGACCCCCCTCCACCCCACCCCCCAACCACATTTCAAGGGGCTTACATGCCAAGATCCCAGCGTGCCCGGAGTACAATGCAGGCTTTAAAACATTCCTTTTACCTAAGGCTGGGATCCATCTCAAAAAAGCTACCCAATAGGTTTTCTTTCAGGTGAGCTCACTGCTCTGATATTCTGAAATGACATTTAGAAAATAAATCCTCTGATGACTATATTAACACAGGATGGGGGCACTGAACGTTTTGCTGGAAAATGTCTTAGATGTCTATAAATACACCTTGAAAAAAACCCAGCAGGAGGAGTGTGAGGAGCTAATGGAAAATCCACTCCAGCCCAACTATGGCTGCAGACATAAGGAGGTGTGGGGCAGTGGGTGTTAATCTTTTTCTCTAAGGGAAAGCCACCAGCTCTGCTGGTTTCCATTGCTTTCAAACGTGCATGAAAGATGCGCAAAGTTAAACTCTGCCTTGAGGACATTGGGTGCAAGGACTCGGCAGAGGCCGGCCCCACGAGGGGTCCAAGGTTTCAGAGACACATTGCTGGTAGGACACAACGGGCCCCATGCTCGAGGGCTTCTGACCTGCGGTTCCCTTGGATGGAACTTGAGGTGGGGGAGTCCCTGAACTGGGATTGGAAAAAATTATTTTGATTTTCACGGTTTTATCTGCAAGTTAGCTTTTTGTGTAATTGTGATGATAGGAAACAAATTCCTGTAGAACTGGCACTATGGTTTTATCAGCAGAAATCACGGAAATTTCAAGTGACTTAGGTTTTGAAGACACCCATCTGTGATCCTCAAGGAATGTCTAGCATGTGTGTAATTACATATGCTGCAGATATACACACTGCCAAGTTATAAATGAGTATAGGTAGATGGTTGCCTTTGAAGGCTGGAATATTCTAATGGACGTATGCAGACGCCTTCTGAGACTCACAGGCTTCCCCAGAGGGCCTGGAGCCCACAGAGCCCCTGGACCGGAGGGGACGTTCTGGCACAATGAAGCTGTCTCACACTAATGCTCTATCTGTCCCCACAAAAGTCCCTATGCTGTCAACTGTCTGGATGACAAAGCACAGGCCAAAGAGGCAGAAGGAGCTAGCTCTGGTCCCCGCTTGTCTGTATTTTCACAACACATTCAGTCGCTTGCCCTGCTGTTCACACACACAGCTGGGGTGCAGCAGGCCCTGCTGGCCCGCTAAGCACTTTCCAGCAGTGCTTCCCATCCCGCCACCCTCACGGCAACCTTCTCCTGTGCTCTTATCGCTGAGTAAGGAAAATTAAACCCAGAACTGTAAGCCATCCACACACTCCCAGGTGGCTGGAAAACAGCAGAAATGGGAAATGTCTCAATGCTATTGGATTTTATATTCTGGCAAATGGGGACATAACCGTTCCTAACCTACTTCAGAGATTTTCGTGAAGCTCAAAAGAATGACAGATGCAGCACAGGCCTGGACCCAAGCCTCTCTCTGTGAGTCAGTGCCATTCGTGGACTGGGGAGAAAGAACAAGGCCACACCAGCAAGCAAGAATAGTCTAGGAAACAGCCACCACTGGACTGGGAACAGCCAGACCCAGGCCGCTTCTGGTACTCGGGCTGGCAAACAAGAAGTACCATCCTGCCTGCCCCACGTGACCGGCTTATCTGGGAAACACAAGCTGTGGTGTTGGCTGTGGAGGTGAAATGCAATAGGGTGCCTGTGGTGCTTTGGTGTTTCACTGAGCTTGCGGTCTAGGGCCAGTGGTCTGATCATGGGTTCAGAGGATAGTGGTACACAGTGTGACATCTAGGGGAGTTTCCTGCTGAGGGTTGCAGCCACCATGACTCCCTATGGGCTTGGTTTGACATCCTATATTGTTTCCATTGGGTTGTGTTTTATTCTCTTTTGTTTTGTTTGATTAAGTTAAATCTGAGGGCAGGAGCAGCTATTTCAAAGATAGCAAGACATATTATGGTAGCAATTTTGGATTTACTATTGGCTTATTCTGAAGTCCTTTATTGCATTCATTGTTTTGTTTTTATTGTTTCTATTCTATTCTGTCCTGTTTGAGTTTTACTATGTCCAAAGTTACATGCAGCTATTTTGAAGACATCAAAAGGCATTATGGTAACTTTTGTTGATTTTATAATATTTTTAGGCTTGTAGCTCTTACATGGGTTTGCTTTGATTGGTTTTATTCTGCTTTATCCTCTTTAAAATAAATTAAAAAATAAATAAAAGAATGATCTATGCTTAACAGGTTAGATTTCAGCAGTACTTCCCATGTTCCAAAGCAAGTTACCAATATTTTTCAATCACTATTATCACTCCTGAGATTTCCAAGCTCCACTGACATTTTGAGCTTGGGAAACGACCAATGGAAAGGCTGCCCCAGTGGGACTTTTGGAATTGCACACTGTGTTTAAGTGGCAATATAATTACTACAAAGCGTGGGTGATGGGCGGTAAAAGGGTCTACATTAACGCTGGATAAGGATCCAAGCAAATCAATTCTTGCTTGTTAGTGTAGCGCTGTGGGGCTTGGCTCACAAAGTTTATTCTCTTCAAGAAATGAAACATGTTCTCCTCAATCTGGCTGTGGGGTTTTAATTTATCTAGCAACTGCTACCACCTGGCTGCCCTGAAAGCGTTGTACAAAGGTTGACCAGCTGCCTGGAGCATAAGCCCTCTGTGATTTCTGTGTGTGTGCAAGAACCTCTGGGGACCTTCTCTCTGGATGTCTGGGGGTCACTCACCTGACTAACGATGAAGAAGATGACAGTCATCGCAGCACAGGCCAAAGTGATCAGCATGAGGAATTTGAACCTGAAGATCAGCCCCTGTGCAGGCAGAGAGAAAAGCATTCAGTCTTTCACCAGGCCTTTTGTTCATATAGAAATCCAAGGAAAGCTCCTTGGAAAGAACTCTGAATGCAAATCCTATGAACGATAGTGAAACAATCCTGCATTTCTCCTGCCTAGGTGAGGGGGCTGACACTTCTGCTTCCCAGGTTCCTTCATCTCCCCAGGGAGTGCTGGAGGAGTCCGGGCAATCTTGCTCCTAACATGGAGGCTGCTAATCCCCCTAAGCTAGCCAGGCTTCTCAGCAAGGACCCTGAGTTTCAAAACCCAAGCTCTCTGTAGTAGTAACAGTTCTGCTCCGGTGAACAAACGGAATTGTTGGGGCTAGGGATTTAGCTCAGCGGCATAAGCACCTGCCTTGCAAGCAGGCGGTAGGTGGTAAGTTCTATCCCCGGTACCCATAAAAAAGATTAAAAAACAAACAAACAAACAAACAAAAAAAAAGGAATTGTGCACATGTGTCAACGGGAAGTGGTTTGGTTGGATTTGCACGTGTCACTCCAGGTCTGGGTACAAGCAAACCTCAGAAAGTCCCTGTGGTATACCAGAGCGGGACTGGAGGTTTGTGAATCGGGCTTTTCTGTGCATTGGGAAAGCACCGGGGTTCTGCCGATTCTCCTGTCAGGAAGCATCAGGCCGGGCTGGTGTCTTTAAGGACGGCAGCCACTTAGGCACCGAGGAAGGGAGCCTTGGAGAAATCAGGAATGTGTGGGTGTGGAGTCTTCTCCCCAGAGGAATCTAACAACGTGCAGAGGGCTGGACACTGGCTGATCACCTCCTGGCTATTTTAGGAGGATATGGGCTATCAGATCTGGGAAGCAGCTTGAGGCTCATTCTGGGCAAGCGAAATCTGCTGAAAGCCTCACCCCCAGGCCAAACCCCAAATCCTGCTGCCCGGCTGGAGCCAGCCAGGGCCCTGGAGCCACTCACCTCGTAGTGCAGCCGTCGCACCCTGCTCATGGCGGGCAAGCTGGACTGCTTCCCGCTGATGTTCCGGAAGACCTGGAACACCATGAAGCACAGGAAGAGGAAGTAGAGGCACAGGCAGATGCCGGCCACGATGATGAAGGCCATCTGTCAGCATGCAGTCAAGGAAGAGGCGGGTGTACCGTGGACCCGAGCGGGGGACCCAGGCACTTGTGCTCCTCCCAGAGCCACTGGCCATGCTTGTGTGGTCTCCAAGTATTCAGGGAGTTTTGAGGGGAAAAACATGACAAGCTTCCATGCCAAGGTCAGTGGGAGGTCTTTGGACACGATCATTCTGCAGAGGTGACCAAACTGTTTCCCAGGCCAGGAAACCATGAGCTGGTGTGGAACCTTCAAGGACAAGACCCAGATGTGTGGAAGGGAAAGGTCAGTGGGAGCTACGGGCAGCGGCCACCAAGGACCTGGCTGGAGGCTGAAGACCTTCAGGTCAAACCTGGAGGAAGCCCTGGACATCATCTGTTCTCACTGCTGACAGCCTTCTCAGATGCAATGGGGATCAGAAGGACCTGTGGCAATGATAGGAGCTGGGGACCGGACCACCCAGGAGGCTCTGCGCACACTGTGGGGTCCAGCAAGATGACCACCACGGCTTGGACAGCCTTTCCTGGAGTGGGATCGGATTGGCTTAACACCTGCTCCTCTCAGCTGCAACAACCTCACCCCAAATTGCTTGTATTTTAAAAAACCATTTTAACAAGTGTGAGCGCAGCCAATACATGAGGCATGGTCAAAAATATGATAGGTGTTTACATTTTAAAATGTGCTAAGTTAAAGACCCATGGCCATGAGTCCCTCTTTGCTGCCAACACCCTCCTCTCATGGCTCCTGCCGGAATCTGGAGAGCTCTCTCCTGGGGGTCTTTAGCTGTGCTGTCCTGGCTGTCTCAATGTCCTGATTAGATTCAAAACATTTTCCTTTCCTGGTCACTGTGACCTTGGGGAGGAGCCGGAAATCACACCACACCAGATCTGGTGACCGAGGAGGATGAGGAGCCAGTGTCCTGTCTCTATGAGGCTGCCTCTCTGCTGGCCGGTGGTGGCAGCAGTCACTACATTTTTGATCACACCTTACAAAGCCCCTTGGAAATGAGCACTCCAGAGCTGCTGCGGAAAGTGACAAGGGCTGTGTGATGAGTTTGATGCAGGAAGGGAGGGTCCTGGGAGGCATTCATGTGTCTACTGCACATGAATAAAATACGTATTTATTTACTTTTGATACCAGGAACCAAACTCAGGGCCTCGTGCTTGCCAGGCAGGCACTTATGCCACTGAGCTACATCCCCAGCCCTAAAATAAACTTTTATTTAAACATGTGTCACACTTTTTGATCACACCCCACATTCACTAACCAGTATGAAATTTCTCCTTTCTAGGACCAACGGGACTCTGGAATGAAGCAAAGGCGGTTATTTCCTGCAGACCTTGGAGTTTTCCTTTCTCCCTCGACTTCCTTCCCCATCCAAATGAAAGAGTGGAACCACATGACCTTACCAAGGCTCCCTCGCTGAGCAGCTAGCGTTTCTGGAG
Organism: Cavia porcellus; assembly: GCF_034190915.1. Classification (NCBI taxonomy): domain Eukaryota; kingdom Metazoa; phylum Chordata; class Mammalia; order Rodentia; family Caviidae; genus Cavia; species Cavia porcellus. The sequence continues at coordinate 161,510,638 of NW_026947484.1, read as the reverse complement.
GGGGCAGCGGGGCAATGTTGGAGGAAGGCAGACATCTGCTGTCTGCTCAGTTAGTTTGTCACAACATTCTTGTGACACTTGGAAACCAGCATAAGCCTCAGTAGCGGGAGATAAAACAGTCAAATCCAGCATCCTGAAAGGGGTAAGGCAGGACTGTCACCACAGCTTCATAAAGAAGCCTGGGATGTCTCCTGGAACATCATCATCGCCCCCCTGATGTCTTGGGGATGGGCAGAGTGTCTGGGTGTGTCTGTATGCACACCCAGGTCACTGCCAGGAATCTTGTGCACATGTGACTTCAGAGACACACTCTCGCCACATCCACCCAGAGGTGTACCCTGGGGGCCGAGGGAAAAGCTGGTCACGCTTCAGCCTGCAGTAACTGATCATTCGGACAGGTTGAGGGGAAAACCAGCCACTGTGCTCCTCTGCTGTCAGCCAGGCTTGAAAGCAAGCAGTGATTCTGGCCACCAGTTGCCTTAATTCTACCGTTATCACGGGTCTCAGGAGCAAACCCTGGCTGTGCACATATGGAAAACATCAGCTGAGTTCTGGAACATGATCTTGAGAACCTGGCAGCTATGGGAACAAATAAAACCCCGAGCGCATCATGGAAGGATACAGCCAGCTCCGTGCCAACGTCCGTGGTCCAGATACTGTAGAAAGGGTTGGTGAGCTGCACGCCTCTACAGAGACAAAAGGGAAAAGAACCAAGAGGGAAAGCCGGGGTGTAACTGCTGCTAAGGCGAAGCAGCTGGACTTTGTTTGCTTTCCATCTCTAGCTGGGGGAGGAGGAGCTGTGCCCTGACCAGCAGCATCACAGAGAACAAATCCACAGTGAAACAAGCTGGAGAGAGCTTGATGGCCCAGAAGTTTTGCAACTCTAAGGGGCTATGCATGGACCTGGGGCTGCAACAGGACCTGGGTTGATCCCCAGTGCTGGGAAAAAACAAATAAAGGCCCACAGCTTGGACTGAAGCCCAGTCTGGACCTGAAGACATGACCACACCCAGTGACTTCCTAAAGGCTCCCAACCACCTTCTCAAACTGACCCTTGGAAGAGATTGGGGGAGGTCATGCACCTTTTGTGCTGAGGCCTGGGGCACCTGCTCACCTCTCACACATGTCAAATACGAAGAGGCAGAAGGAGCCAACAGCGATTGGGCCAACCTGCTTCCAGTAGCCGGCGATGTGGTTCCGCTCGTGCTGATCCTGCAGGGAAGAGGAGGTCAGGCGGGGGAGCAGGCAGGGACAGAGGTTCTCCTGGTGAGCCAGCCTTGTCCCATGGTATGTGCTGTCCACCACGGGCCATTCGAGCTGGACTGGGGTGTCTGAGAACAAGGATGGCAGAGGTCCCCTTCTCCTAGATCCTACTCCTCTGGGGACAGGAAGAAACCATCACGAAGCCCGTCCTTGAGGACTCTGATGACAGTAAGAGGACAGGGCACATGGGGACATGAGGTAAAGCTCATTTAGGGCTGGTGGCTGGCTCAGTGGTAGAGCACTTGCTTTGCATGCACAAGGCCTTGGGTTCGAGCCCCAGCATCTCCTCAGGAAAAATGGAAGATCATCAGCTGGAAATGACTGGGGTACAGTTGGCCTTGTCCTCCACAATCTCAACAGGCAGCTCCACTCCTCTCCCAGCCCCCAGCCCAGAACTCAGTCCTCCCGGGCCCCTCTGTGGGATCCTCAGCATGCAGTCAGGTAGTGGACAAAGCCTCCTTCTCTGCCCCTCCAAAGCCTCGAGTGGTCAGAAGACTTCCTCAGAGGCTGAATCTCAGGTAACTGATTCATAGTCTTGCCCTGTGAGTCAGCACAATTTGCGGACTACAGTGGGAGAGAACAAGGCCACTCCAGCACGGAGGTCCAGTCTGGGAACCAGCACCACGTGTGGGCTACTGCTGGACTGGGAACAGCCAGACCCCAGCCCCTTCCAGCTCACTGGTTGGCAAACAAGCAGTACCAATCCCCCTCTCCCCGACTGTAAGTGACCAGCTTATCCGGAGAAACACAGGCTGAGCTGTGCTGATAGCTCTGGAGGTGAGATGCAGTTGGACGCCTGTGGTGCTGTGGTGTTTCACTAACATCGCAGGTCTAGGGCCAGTGCTCTGATCACGGGTTCAGAGGGTAACAGTACGCAGTGTGGCAAGATTCATACTGCCATGCTGGGACTAAGGTAGGGGCGTGGGGTCAGTCCACTGACTGGACCGGCACTGCCCTAACGTGGGACAGAAGGAGGCTTGTCTGGACTCCTTTATTGCTTCTACTGTCTCCCACTGACTGCCATGAATGGGTGCCCCTCTGCCTCGGAGGGGCCTCGAGGCCACCCTGCCTCGGAGCCAGCCGGTTGAGGCCCGCACCTCTGCAAATTGAGTTGCCTTTTCTCCCTTAATTTGGGTGCCTTTGTCTCAGCAGTGGAAAAGTAATGAGACAGAATTCTCTGCACCACCCCGCAGGAAGGAGCAGGTTGCAGCGGATGACCTTCATGGTCAGGCTACTGTGGAACTGAGAAATAGCCCACTGCAGCACGAAGCTCATGGCCTGGACATGAGCACGAAGCTCAGGTCACATCTAAGCCACCATGTACAGATGGCTCCAGTCTTGTTTTATTCATGGCACCTCAGTCTCTCTTAAATTAGGGTCTGATGTCCATGTGACAAGGTCTGGGGTCACTGGGTCATGGAGACAGATGGCCGGCTGCAGGGGCTGTGCCCGTATGCACGGTGGCCACCCTGTTCTCAGGGGCACAGCTGAGCCACAGGATGGGAACTAGGACCATGCACGAGAATGAGGATCCTATCTTCTGGGTCACTCACGGTCTCGTTGGGTTCTCACCCAACTCAAGCTGTGAGGCGGTGACGCAGTGACCCGAGGCCCTGCCCGGCCGCTCACCATCATGTGCTCCCCGCAGAAGATGACCCAGAAGGACAGCAGCACGGCGTAGAAGACACCCTGCCGGATGTCCCCAAAGAGCAGCATCCAGGTCCAGTCGAAGCCGATGGAGAACCACTCCACAGGAACGTTGATGAAGGTCATGGAGATGCCCAGCGCGAAGATGACCCTGTGGGGAGGAGGCACCTCAGAGCCGGCTGAGCCGTCTGCAGGCTCGGAGGAGGCTGCCCCTTCCTGGGACCCGGCCAGCAGACTGGCTTTGCAGCAGACACAGTGAGCGCCCACCCGAAGTGCAGACAGCCGGCCACCCTCACCCCAAACACCCGCTTAACTTTGGCTTCCTCCACCCTTCACCTCCTTAGACAGACCCCAAGGGGGCCTCTATCCCCGACTGTTGTGGACAGGGTGTCCATTGTCCATGAAGAGCTCAGGTTCCCACTGTGAGAGAGACACCAGCTACGAATTAGGTAACCACCCCTGTCTTGCTAATAACCCCAAATGCGCAGGAAATACCAACTCTCTGGGCTGTTGCTTGAGGCTTTATTTTGCTTTTTGCTGTCTGCTTGTCCACTGCCACTTCTCTGTGACAGTTGTGTTCCTGCATCTCAATTTATTCTGATTTCTTTTCACACCCCTGAGATATGGCCCACGGGTTTAGGAAGCACAGACACTATACCAGGAGTGGTGCTAGGAGACAGACAGACCCCGAAAGGACAGCTTGGGCCTCTCGGAGACATGCTGAGTTGGGGAGAGTGACAGGCACACTAAATGACCAAAGTGACAAGCAGCATCGCCACGCTGTGGTGACCAGAAGGCTGCCACCAAGACTGGGCTCCTGGGTAGGGACAGGCGCTGAGCCTCAGTAGCCCAGGTGAGGAGCAGGAGGGAGCAGTGGGGCTGGGCTGGAGCCACAGGGGCCCAGAGGAGCTTGCAGTACTGGTGATCTGTGAATAGCACATCAGGAGACCAGGGGACAACACAGAAATAAAGAGGCTGAGCTCCTCAGTGCCTCACATACTCTTCAGGGAATTGGAACTTATCTTGAGAGACTGTGAATCCAATTAAGAAGCTCAAGAGTGGAGTTACATGATTGAATCATTCATTCAACAAACGTCCATTAAACTCCTTTGTCCAATCTATTCTAGACATGGAAGATAGTCATGAATGAGAGAAGTAAAGACCCAAACAAAGCTGGGTCAGAGGAGGAAGAGGGATGGGGGATGAGATTTTATATAAGGTGGATTTGAAAATGCCTCTAGGATGAGAAACATCAGATAGCCGGAAAGGACCAGCAAGTGCAAAGGCCCTGGAGCAGCCCGCAGCAGGTATCAAAGGAGCCAGATAAGATCATAAGATCAGAAGAGAAGAACAGATAAGATCAGAGGTGGCCGAGGGCCAGATCATTAAGGGGTCTGCAGACAAGGGCAAAGGAGATGAAAAGCATGCATGATGTGATCTGATTAACACTCAGCAGGAAGCACTGAGGCTCCTGAATTAGTCTAGGAGGAAACAGCAGAAGCCAGGGGAGGAGGTCCCAGGCTGCTGTCGTGGACGTGGACGGGCTCAGGTGGTCCCCACAGAAATGGTGAGATTATCCAGTGGGTGAGAGAAGTGGAGAGAGGGAGAGGGTAGACAGGGTGATCCCCACCTTTTAAGCCTCAACAACTGAAAAGATGGAGTTGCCCTTCACTAAAATGGGGAGCACTGGGAGGAAAGCGGGTTTGGAAGGAGAGAAAATCAAGCACCGTTCTGTGTACAGGTTACATTTAGAACGCAAGTGGAGATGTCAAGTAACAGTGGGGATATTTGGGTCTATCGCTGGGAGAAACCGAGGTTGAAGATGTAAATTTAGAGTCATCGGAGGGCTGGGGATACAGCTCAGAGGCACAAGCACAAGGTCACGGCAAGCCTAAGGTCATGAGTTCAGACCCTGGCACCAAAAAACCAAGCTAAAACAAAAGAGTCACCGGAGGGCAGAAGTTTGGAAGCCCTGGGAACCCCTGCTGAAAGGCAGGGGCACAGCATGGCTGGTAAGAAGGGGCCCCAGCCTGAGCCCTGGCTCCCAAGTCGAAGGGGTTGGGAGGACGAGAGGGAAGTGTAGCAGAGCGGGGTGCAGACCCCGGGGGCTGCTAAGTCCACCGCTGCTAACCGTCCGTCCAGCAAAGTGAGGGTCGGAAGTGACCCTTGAGTGGTTTTAGAGGAGCTGCAGGGAGGAGTCCAGGCTGAGAGGGGCTCAGGAGAGGAGTGGAGGAGATGAGCACAAGGCTCGGAGGGTGCCTGTAGAGACGAGGCAGCAGCGGCTCTGGAAGGAGGTGGGGAAAGCGACTCTCACTCAGGGTCAGCCTTACTTCTCCAGGAGCACCGGGGGCCGGGACATCATGGAGATCCTGCGCCAGTACCACACCATGGCCACGAAGATGCTGGGCGTCAGGAAGGTCTTCATGGCGAACCACACCTTGGTGAAGCCTCCATTCTGGTGGATTCCCTGGACAGACACAAGCAGGATTTTGAGGGTGGATACATCTTTGTATTATTATTATTATTGTTTTTGCTGTTGAATGCACTCAGGTTACAGGTGAGTGGAGAGTCCGTGTGCCAAGCTCTGGAGATCAAAAGTGTTGCTAAGCGTGGCAGGAACAGCCTTCACCTGCCCCCTAAGTGCTCCTCCAGAGCTGCAGAAACACGTACGCTAAACAGCAGAAGCATGGATCTGTCCACGAGAAGGGAAGGATTAAGAAAATGATCAAAGACTTCTGTAGGGTTTTCGCCCTAACATAGAGTGAGATAAGGTTGGCAAAATGCCTGAGGGTGAATCTAGGCAGCAGCATCCATACCACGGCAGGAAATGAAGAAAACTCAAGGAACACAGGTCACTCGGTGTGACCGCCTCTTTAGTAATGAAGTTTCCATGCAGAAGCCTTGGAGGGAATGGATCCAAAGTTCAGTAGAGGTCACTTCACTAGACACTGGGATGTGGGTGTGACAGGTACCCGCTGGGACCCGCCCAGGGGCTTCACCTAAGTTTCCCTTGTGCGATGGCTCTGAGGCTTTAAAACATGTTCTCTTCACTCCATGTTTCCCCCAATTAAACTAATAAAACAGGGAGAACCTGAGCCACCCCAGGCTCCTTGAACACCTGGGCCCTTGGGCAGGACACCTGCACAGTGCTTCACCTGTATCTCGGTGCCATTGCCAGCCTGTCATCGCGACCCTATCACCATCACAGCGGTTCCCGGCATCTGCAGCCCGCTGGAAATATCTGCACTGGTTTCCACCTCTGTCATCTCTTGCTTTGATTAATTTTCACTCTGATCTCGCCTGGCAGGGCCGTGGCATTCACTCCGCATCTCAGAGGCAGCTGGGCGAGGGGGTGCACAGATGTCCAGTGTGGGGGGTCCCTCAGCACACCTGTCCCTGAGCTGCATCCCTGGCCGGCATCCTGCCATCCCCCAGGCTTCGGAGTCAGCACCATCCACTCACCACCAGCCGGATGTCCTTGATCTCTCCGATCCCCACATTGATCTTCTTCTTCTCATTCACGGGCAGCCGGATGTTCAGCAGGTAATACTTGTGGGCCACGGAGCCGATCTCCATGAAGGGCAGGACGTCACATTCGTAGTAGCGGCCCTCGTGCTCTGGGGTCTGGAAGAACAGCACAGGGTCTCAGGCAGTGGCTGGGTCCCAGGATCTCCCATCGTGCACCCAAGGACCTTAAGGCTTAGCAGATGCTCTGGAGGGCCGGATCGATTGCTGGGGGTCCTGCTGCCATGGTGTCCGCCCAGCTCTGCCCACCTCAACAAAATAAAGATTGGCCACATTTGAGGCAGAACAGTTTTACAAAAACAGAGATCTCTTGTATATCTCAGTGCAATTCTCTGCTCTCTGGTCCCTGACACAGCCTCACCCCAGACTGCTCTGGGCCAGGGGCGACGGTTCCTTGTCCACAGGAGACCACTAAGGCTGCATGGTCAGTCAGCTCCTTACATACTCCGGGAACGTGCCCACTGGAGCCACTACACTCTGAGGAGGGCCAATGATTATTATTATTATTTGCCCATTATTGTGGTTATGATTATTATTTGGGCAGTCAGACCTGGGCATCTGTATTGAGCTATATCTCCAGCCCATTTTTATTTTTGAGGCAGAGCCTTTTAAAAAGAAGATACTTTCAACTTCTTTAGCTTCACCGTGAAAATAATTAGCCACTACCTGCAGGGCCTGGTGTGCACAGCTGTCATCCCAGTACTCTGGAAGGCTGAGGCAGGAGGAGGTAAGGTTCAAATCCAGCCTGGGCAACTTAGTGATTTTTGTGAAAAAAACTCGGGCCAGTCACCCGGCCAGCTCCAGCCAGCTGCCCCCGCCCACTCCCCCACCCCCGGCCAGCTCCTCGGAGGGAGCCGCACTTCAGGAGACACCAGCTCTAATTTGTCACATTGCACCAGCTGAGCAGAGCCGGGAGGGAAGATCTGAAACAAAATTCCGCTGCTTTCCCAAACCCTGAGTACAAGTGGGATTATTCTTCCTGTATCAGACTCTCTGTCTCTCTTTTTCTCCCTCTCTGTTTCCTCTCTCTGCCTCTGGCACTGTGGATTAAACCCAAGGCCTCCATGCTGAGTTAACCCCCAGCCCGTTTTTATTTGACACAGGTCTCTCTTAGTTGGCTAGGCAGAGCTCCAACTTGTGATTTTCCTGCCTCAGCCTCCCCCAGGCCTCCTTGCTCTCTTGCACTTACAAATCAGGACTAGTGTCAGGCTGTGCAGGGCACTAAAAACACTCTAGGGGCTCTGATTCAGCCTCCCGGCACTAAAAGCCCGCCTGTCCTCTGCGGCTAACAGCACAAGGTCAGTCTGCGACCGCTCCAGTCAGGACCCCATTTGTGCATAGAACCCCAGGCTTCAAGGGGGAAGGGAACAGACTCCATGGGGTCCAATACTACTCGATGGGTGTCTCTCCCAAGGTCCCCAAAGCAGCAGCAGAACTTGGCAGTGACCTGGGCCTTCCAAATCCAGCTGTGCCACACTGCTGCCTCTGCCTCATGGTGGGGGACAGAGGCTGTGACCCCAGGACTGTCTTGCCCCTTGCTGGACACCTGGATCAGTCATATCTCTGCCAGGTAGAGCCCAAGGTTGATAAGAGGGTCATTGGGTCATTACTCCTTGTGGTGTGTGTCCATGTCGAGGGTCACATTACCATCGGGGACAAGGAATTAGAGACCCCAGCTTCCACGCTGGCTGCCGTCTGATGCTGGACACAAAGCAGCAGTGAGAGGTTTTTCCTGTGGCCTCTGCCAGTATTTAGGGCATTTAAGAAATCAGACATCTCCTCTCTCTCTTTCTCTGTTTGCTCCCCCACCCCCTCCATCCTCCCAGGCTCCGGCATGAGACCGGCTAATTAGGACAAACTGCAGCAGGTGGCAACTTGACTTGCTTTCTTTCTTTTTCTTTTTTTTTAACTTCACAATCCACCAGGGACTAAAAAAAGCTTGAAAGCAATTTCTCATTTAATCTTCAGACTGAAGACTAAATTTCACTGCAATCAAAAAGCACAGATTTGATGATTCATTTCCTTCCCGCCTTTCAAGGTTTAATATGTCTCTCCAAAGGGATCAACACATCCTAAAGATAATTAAGAGACTGTCACCAGGCGGGGGCAGGCATTCCCACCCCTCTGTCCTGCCCTGCCCTCCCTGTGTGCTGGGAAGGTGGAAAACACCACAGCATCCTTGTAAAGGTTCACCTTCTCAGGGTAGAGCCTGAGGTTATTAAGAGGGTGCCACCCTCCCTCTGGGGCTCTGAGCAGGGTTGAGAACAGCGCTCAGACCCTGGCCCTGGCACCTGAGAGTTCAGTCCAGGTTGTGCTGCAGTTCCTCCTTGGCTGGCGCTGAAATGAAAGTGTGACCGAGTTAAGGGGCTGTGGGTTCTAGAGGCGATGGGGCCTTGGGGCCCTGCCTCCTGCAGCCCATCCGCTGTTGCAGGAGTGGGTTAGTTACAAGAGGCAGGGTCGCTGCTGTTGGGACCCTGTCTGGTCCCTTCTGGGCAGTTTGGTGCTGTACCAAGGACCCTGCCAGGTGTCACTGCTGTGACTGTGACCTCTGGGGCTGCAGAGCTGTGAGCCAGGGGAACCTGTGCTGTCCACCACGTGCCCAGCCTGTGGGATGCTGCAGAGCAGTGGACGGAAGGAGCGTTGGGACCATGGCCGTGAGGTGCGGCCCGGGCAGCCCGGGAATCTATGTTCCCTATGCGCTTGCAGGGGTCGCTGCAAGGCTGCAGACCCTTCTTGGGGTGCGCTAGTCTAGCAGGCTGGGTGGGGGAGGGAGGCTTGCTGGGCTCCAGGTACTGCATGAGGTCCTTAGGAGAGAGTGGTCTGCCCACGAGACTAGGTGTGGACCTATTGTCCAGGCGACCCATCTTGATAACACCCCCAGTTCATCCTCAGAGGCACCCCCAATGTGATGTACATGGTAAGGTCACCCCTGCTTGTGCATGATCTCATCTGCTCCTCACCCGGTCCAAGGCGGGTGTTAGTATCCCATTTTGCAGGGTGGGCACCCAGCTCAGGCAGACTGTGTATGCACACAGGCAGGGTCATGGTGGGATAGGACCTTGTAGACTTTGGGCTTAGCTTCGGTGAGGACTTCAAGACCTCCCTGCCTCAATTTACCATTCTTCTGGGAAGGAAGGGTGGGGCTGGGGTGTAGGACTCAGAGGCTTCTGCCTGCCATTCTTCATCTTGCAGGGATCCCAGCCTTACGAGGACAGGCAAAAGCAAAGTGAGGAAAGGCCAGAGGCTGGGAGAGGAGGGCAACAGAGATCTCTACACGGTGGAGATCACCAAGCTGTCCAGGTCCCTCGGAGCTGCAGATCTGAGGACAGCCAGAGGACAGACATCATCGGGACAATGTGGCTGTTCTTGCACTGCACACCAAGAAACCAGGGTCCTTTCTGCAGCGGACAGAGGGACACCAGCAACCCTCTGGCTGGTGGCACCCGTGTAGAGCCCCTGGGAAATCGAGTAACAGAGCACAGAAGTCCTTGCTCTGTCTCACCCGCACAGAAGCTTTCAACAGGGAGAGGGTGGGCGGAGAGCGTGGAGGCCAGCGCTTTGCCTATGAAAAGCCCCACGCCATTCTGGTGTGCTCTGCCACAGAATCCCATCGTCCTTTGGGGTCATTGTGTTGATCCCTTAGGAGGAACGTCAGGATCCTGCACACAAGAAAATGCCTCCCTGCTTCTAAGAGCAGGACCATGACATTCTCCCAGCCAGCTGGACAAGCTCCCCCGAAGCACCAGCGAAAGGGGAATCCAAGTCTTGAGTGAAACCGGATTTCCTCTCTGGGTCCTCCTTGTCCGAAGTGACTTCTGGGATTGTGTGCTCACCCGTGACCAACCATGCAGCCCACAGCTGCCTAAGGCACCCAGCAGCAGGTGCAAGTACTGGCCGTGCACGGTGAACCTGAAATAACCTAGCAACCCCCTTCCAGCACTACAGCTGGCTACTAAGGAGCTGACAGTTGCTCTGTGGGATCATCTCAGAGGCATGACTGACACATCGGCAGATGCTCCTCCTCTCCTGCTGCTCTTCCCTCCTGGGAGGGACATGCAGTGTCTGTGCTGTCCTTCCCCAGAGAGACGAAGGATAACGATGAACCCTTGTCCTCAAGCCTGCTACGTGACAAGGGACCCGTGGGTGAAGTGTAAGCAGGTCTTCCCACACACCGGCCAACTATGAAAGGTTCTCAGCTGCGACATCCAGGCGTCCTACCTTGGGGGAGGGGAAGGTGCACTTGAGCTTCCTTGGCACTCTCTCGTGGGCCATTTCAGTCCATTCAGCAAGGGTGTCGTCACGGTAGGCCAGGGAGACATCCATGGACACTTCTGCATTTTCTCCTGCAAGGGAAAAGGCACACGGCTCAGAGAAGGGCTTTGGGAAGATTCTCTGGAAATGGCTCAGACATTCTCCAAGGCTGCGTGTGGGAATCAGCAAGACAAAGGTGGTGCACTGGTTCTTAAACTCCAAACCTGAGCCACATGGAAGTCACAGGATGGAAGTTTGTGATGGATACTGGATCCCTTCCCTTAGGCAATCTACCAGAGTAAAGTATTCCACATAAACTCCTCCAGAGACAAGGGCCTCACTGGCTCTGTGGCAGCTCAAAAGGCCAGGTCCTGCATCAGGTCGAGGACCAGCCCTCCTGGACTCACGCCTCTGGGCCTAGATCTGTGCACAGGAGCCACATGGAAGGTGAACGTGGAAACACTGGATGAATGTTGGTCTTGCTGAGTGGGTTGGGTCTCTCAGGAGGGAGTTAGTTCCCTCAAGAACAGGTCATTACAGGAAGAAAGCACAGCCTCTCCTCAGCCTCCCACTTCTTATCTCCCCATGGGATCCTCCATCCCTTTCCCACCACTCCCACCATGATGCCGTCCGCCATGTTGGGATGGAGCCGGAGGCCTGCACCAGAGGCTCTGCTGACGGGGCTGCCCGATCTTGCCCTGATAGCCTCCAATGCTGTGAACTGCTGAAACCTCTTTCTTGGTCACAGTGCTGTATGTACTGACATGCTGCTCAGATGTGAGGTGAGTCTCTCTGGGGCTGCACTCCTCTGGATAGATGCTGGCCTAACAGCTTCTTTCCTGAAACTCTACCCAAGAGACCCTCAAATAAAGAATATGCTCTGTAACTCAAAACCCCTTCTTCACGCTGTGGACAAAATTAATGCAAAGGCAAAGGGCTCTTCCAAAATTACAGACTTACACACAGATCGAAATAAAGAGCATAGAACAGCAAAAATAATATTCATACTTGCTTCCACATCAAATAAGGGCCATAAACTCATATCTCATTGAGGACATCAGATTAATAAAAAAATGTCACCTGATCTGTCAGTTTTATACTATATTAAGTTCAAGAAGAGAGAGGTCTTAAACAAACAAATAGCACAAGTCACATTTCCACAGCAGCCACCACCGGGGGACTCCTAAGTTTGGACTCCTCACTCTTCAGTAAGTGTACATACCCTACAAGGGGTCAGGTTTGTGGAGGCACCGTATGCTGCCCTGGACGCAGTGGGTGCTTTGTAAATGTTTACTGAACTCGAATACGCAAAAGGAAAACAGATAAGAGTGATTGCTATTGGGAAACTTAGGACTTTTCTATGCACTGGTCTAGTGTGGCCTGAAGCTGGTTCACTTCAACGATGTTTTAAAATTAAATGGAACAGTTTCCAGATAGCACATAATAAACTGCCACAGAGGGAATGTTCTGGAAAAACGAGCCTGGGGTTTCACTAGGAACAGCACTGTCTTGCGCTTCTTCAAAGCTCCTGCTCTCTCTGGCTGTCCTCATCTGCCCCTACTGTCCCCGATCAGGAGACCCCGCGGTGAGGGGGATGGGAACACATGGGGTCCCCAGTCCTCTGTGCAAACAGCTCTTGACCCTGCTTCCAAGGCCTGTGAGTCCTCTTCCCCAGATGTGGGAACTCAGAAACTCAGTACTACTTGGTTGGTCCACTGGGTGGTCAGGAGAGATCCAGAGGCTGCTGTCCACCAGAAGACATGACCAGACCTTGCCTGAGCTTGGAGGCAGGGTGTCCACACACAGGCAACCAGGTGCCAGCACTGGGGAGCAGAGAGGCCTGGAGGCTCATACTTCCTTGTTAGTCACGTTTTGACACAGAACCCCAAAGATGCCATGAATCCCTGCTTCAAACTTGGCCTTCCAGGCCATTATGAAGCTTATGCGTGATAAGTGGAGAAAGGAACAAACATGGCCTAACCGCTGGCGGCCTCCATTGGCACTTTTAAATATGCAGACACAGCACAGGTGTGCCCTCAGTGGTACTCCTGCCCTGGGCCCCACAAATCCTCGGGGTGAGCCTGGTTTAAGCAGGTGCCTCAGAGAGACAGAGACAGACTGCTTGGCTGCCTGGTCTGGGCCCAGCTTCCCTAGTAGTTCTAATGTGTTGAGGACCCAAAAGGGAAAATTGAACAAAAAGTATTAAACTCACCCATAACACATAACTGCTCCATATGAAGCCCCAGTGGCTTCTGGGATTTCATTTAACTTACCTGAGGTCATTTCCCAGCCACTCAAAGTCCTTTTGATTACCTCATCAAGTGAAGGTCTCACCTATTCAGCAGCCCACAGGCAGTGACCCTGAGGGCCGTTTTGAAACCACTGGTCACCTCAGGCACCTGTTTCTTTCAAATCTTTATGGTAAGATCAGTAATTTAATGATCCTTCACCGCTTTAGTACAGAACATCACGATGGATGCACTAAATACACACCATAAAATTAATTTTTAAGAAAGCATGATCATTTTTTTTTCATATCACTCAGAGAAAACTACCTTGTGCCAAATACAGCTCCTCAGATTGGTCCCAAAATACGAGTATTTTAAGTCTGTAAGGAGAGCTGCCACTGTCCCAAGGGAAATGGCCCGGAACCCGAGGCCAATCATGGTGGAAGTGGGCTCAGCCTCCACCTGGGCCACCCGGGCCTTCACTGCCCTCTACAACCATTGCCGGGAGAAACCAGACAGAAGCACCACAGCTGGGTGAAATGGCCTCTGTGGAGGCTGCTCAGTGCCTACCCTAGCCCCTTTCCTGAGCGTGGTCACTGGGAGATGCCAGCCCCAGAACCTGTGAGGAGCAGGCCATGCAGAGGAGACGGCCGCGCCCTCGGCCTCAGTCAGTGGCCGCCATGATGGCCCACAGCTCGGCCCTAACAAGACTTCTCGGTGTTCAGAAGAGAAGCAAGAAGTGATCATGAAACATCCTCCAGGTTTGAAATGTCAGTAACTGAGAGCCAAACTAAACCTTAGGGGCAGGCCTGCTGCAGCATCAGGAGACTTCTGAGTTACTCGGAGGAGGAGACACCAAACCATGATGGCCAGCACATCTCCATCTTTTTCTTATTTCCCTATCAGATCAAGTTCTGCTAATGCTGGCCGTGATTTTTCACTGAATTTATACACCTTTTGTCCCATCCTTACTCCCCACCTAGTTGGTCCCCGAGTAGCCTGGACAGAGGTCCTGCTATTTCTGAAGATGAAGTATAGAAGCCAGAACTCAAAGCCCGAACCTGGGATCACTCTGCATCCTGATGGTAGTCTCAGAAAAATGGGAAGACTGGTCTCCTCCAGGGACCCTCTTGTCCCCTGCTTATGTTGTATTACTCTCTGGACAACTGCCTGCCTTCCCTAACTGTTAGAACGAGAGTTATCTCGTAGGATTTTGTGATTAAATTAGTTGCTACATGAAAAATAGTGCAGAAAGCAACCCAGGTTAGCTAGTGTTTCTGTCACCAAATTAGGTGTGAAACTCTGATACTGACTGTTAAACAGTTCTTATCCAGGTGTCCTCAAGAGCCTCCTGTGCTCACATGAGGGACTCTGAGGGGCTGACAGGGTGATGGCGTCTCTTAGTGGACTGACAGGAAGTGGGCCCTGGTCAGAAGGGGTGGTCACTGGAGGTGTGGCTTGGAAGGGCTCCTCCTTTTCTATTTCCTGTCCACCATGCTGCAAGCAGCTTTCTTCCACCAGACCCCTGTGTCACGCTGTCCTGCCTTGGGGCCAGTCAGCTACGGACTGAAACTTCTACCTTTCAATCAAAATAACTGCCAGGAGTCAGCATCTTAGAGCCCAGAGCTGGAGCACAAAGCTCAGGGTCAGGAAGGTGCTGGGCAGAGAGATCCAGCAGAGCTGTTCAGTTGACCCCTAGGTTCTCCGGAAGTGAGGAAAGGAGACTCTTGGCTTGACTAACACTTGGTCTCTTCTCTCCATGAGACATGGTATTAGATCACCAGGATGGTATAAGAGCACAAATCTGGGGGCACACAGAGCTGGTCCTGAATTCTGTCTTTATCTTCCCAGCTGAGCAACCTTGAATTTGTCTCGATTTCCTTTTCTGCAAGACAGAAATAGTGGAACCCACATCTCACACTGGTCAGTCCCTCTGACACCTGGCCTCCCTGGGCAGTCAGATTATATTACTGACCAATTAGGTGGAGCCAAGGGGATGGGAATTACAGTAGACAGGGAATAAAGAGTTATTTCATGGCTGTCAAAAGCTTTTGGGTTCCTAGAGGAACTTGGATTTTCTTGGGTCTTTGTCCTGGAGAAAAAAAAAAAAAAAACTACAGAGGTTTCCAAATGCCTGAGTGCACTGCAGGGGGAGTCACTCTCCAGTCTGTTGATGTGACCTCAGTGGGGGCGAAATGTTATAGGACTTAACAGGCTGTTACCCATTCCAGGTTCATAACCCATGGACCTCCTGCATACCTGAAGTCTGCTAATTATAAATTGGGCTGTGGCTGGTTTCTTCAGGTGTGTGTGGGAGTGTTTACACACACACACACACACACACACACACACACGAACACAATTATTGTGCAAACCAGCCTCTCAGTTCAGCTCTTACTATTTCTCTGTTAGGCCAAGTGTTTGCATGGCTGAAATGTTTTCCATGGGCAAGAGAAATGGTCCCTTGCTGGACACTGATATCTGTGCTGTCTCTTAGTTGAAGTCAAACAGCTGTCAGCAAATCGTGACGAGGACCTGGGAAAACACTGTTGGTCTTGGGTCTTGTTTCGGGGTCATCTTCCCTGCTAGGAAACATTCTTCTTGCTTCTGTGGCCAAGGCTGCTTCTGCAGTGGCCGTGCAGCCGGAGAACAACAGGGGCAGCCCGTGTGTAATCCGAAATCGCATAAACTTTATCTGCATCCTGTGCTGGTTGAAAGGCAGCTCATTTGGCTTCCGACTCAACACTCACCCTGAGGGAGGCATCGCCACTGGGATTCTAGGGTCCCCGTCAGGTCCAGACTTCCCACCTGAGTTCTGTGTCCACGGGTTCTGCCCCTTATGTCTCCTCTCCCCTGCTTCACAGAGCCCCACTACCCACATGGGTCCCCTTTCTCTGACAAGAGCCCTGTCTGCTTGCTGACCTTCCCACTGGTGACTGAAATGCTCATCTGTTCCTAACTGTAACACTTCAACTGGACACCTGGAAAACTCTCTATACTGCACAGAGTCCTAGGTCTAAAGCGAAATGTTATAGGACTTAACAGGCTGTTACCCTTTCCGGGTTCATAACCCATGGAGCCTTCTAGAATCCTGCTGGCTTCCCTCCTGCCTTTTCTTGCCTGCAAAGCACAGCACAGCACCCCTCATCCTATTCCTGCGGGACCTGCTGGCCCAGCAGTGCACGCCTTATCCTCCTGCAGTGTCCTGCCCCTCTGGACCTGAGCCGGAAGGGCTCCCAGCTTTACCTCCATAGCTGTCCCCAAGACATACTCTGAAATATTGCCCAAATCAATGAATGCCGTCTTTCTTGTTCAGGTATTCTTACAACCCCAAATGTCCTGTCATTCTATCACCTCATCACCAATCAAGTGGTTTGCTGGAATCTGGTGACATCCACATTGTTATGGTTTATACCTAGATAAGCCTCCAAAGCCTGGTGCAGTCAAATGGGGAGCCTGGGTGGGATTTAAGGGACACAAGGTTTAGGAGGGCTTCTGCTGTCACTTGGTCTAAAAACAAAACCTTACAGGACATAACAGGCTGTTACCCATTCCTGGCTCATATCTCTTGCCTGCAAAGCACAGGATAGGTTTTTCTGTCTTCTCCCAGGCCACATTGCCTTGGAGCCAGCTGATTATGGACTGAACCTCTACAAACTGTGAGCCAAAATAAAGTTTTCCTCCTTGAACTTTGGGTATTAAAGGTCTCATTTGTCTCACAATGAGAAAACTACCTAAGATACACACTTTCTTCTTTCTTTCTCCATGGTCTGCTTTGCTATTCTCAACTTTATTTATACAAATGCAAGCGCACACACATACACACACACTCAGAAAGAGGACAGTCCTCTAACTGGTCCATGGGGTCCAATTGTCCTGCTAAGGAATGCTGTGCCTGAGAACTATCCTGCTAGCGCCAGAAAGGAAACCACAGAGCTCCAGAGCCTTGGCCCCCAGCACAGCCTCCCTGTGGAATTAGCATTCCTCCAAATCCTCTCACACTGCATAGAGAAAGCATCTCAACTCGCTCCTCCACCTAAGACTGTTTAGCATCTCCTGGTTTCCACGCACAACAGAGGCAATCGAAGGTCACGTAAGGCAGCCACTGCCCTCAGACTGTCCCCAGTGTGGTGGGAACGGCAGGCATCCCACAGGCAAGCCTGGTTCTGTGCAGTTCACACTGCACTGAAGAATTCAGAAGGCGTGTGGGACGGGGTGAGGACAAAGAACACAGATAGGTCACCCGTGCAGCAGAGGCGATGTCCACCTGTGATGCGATGAGCTCACCAGGCAGCAGGGTGGGCCTGGTGAGACAGAGGAAGGCGCCTATCTAAGAAGTCAGGTGAGCACCAAGTGACATGGTGTCATTGGGGGAAACCAATGTGATAGGGCAGGAAAAGAGGAGACTGGAGGGAATCGGAAGGCAACACAGGCAGGGAGAGGGGACGTGGGGACCAAGCGGCCGCTGACCGAGGCAGGCTCTGCTTAAAAGGATGAGCTGGGATTGAGGGGGCGTGGGGCTGGTGAGCGCCATGGAGAAAACAGGCCCAGAGCAATGCCCACTTCCTGTGTGCTCACAGGATTGCATGCCACAGAGGATGGCACCGCAAGGGTGCTGCTAAGGAATTCACTTCCCATGGAGCGAACTCCACGAGGAGCCCATCTTTTCCTGACAAAGCTGGAGAAACTGGATGTGTCAGAGGCTGGCAAGTCTTACGACTCCAAGAGGCAAAGGCGGCCACGGCGCTTTCCCATTTGACTATAATCAACACAGAGGCACAGAGAAAACAACCAGGGAGGAAAACCAGACGGGCGTCTTTGCTTCTTTGCTCTCGGCTTGGCAGAGCTGACTCGGTGGCTGTGAAATCTACCTGCCTCCCTCCCCCACCTCTTTCTCTCTGAATGCAATTAGAGAAAAGGGCTTCATTCACACTGCATCTAAAAATAGACCCTGGCAGTGTACTCGGTGTGACAGCCTCATTCTCTCCCTTCCAGTAAGTAGGGAGGGAAGGGGCTGATGTAACCCTGCAACTCCCAAAACAAATGCCAAGGAAGCCAGGAGCCAGCAGGAGGAGCCCACAGTGAGGTCCACTCTTCAAAGGCAGAGGAGGACTCTGGGTCACTGGGCAGTGGTTTATGAGTCCTCCCAAAGCCAGAGGAGACCACCTCGGTATTTTGCAGAGACCTTCCCAGAGGCCTGCAAGCCAGAGAGGCCACTGCTACGGGGCAGAAGGGACAGGGCAGTTCCTCCTAATGGGCTCATAGGCAATGTAATCAAAAACTACAGTGAGGAGTTGAATTAAAAATTTCTTACAGTAAAAGACGCAGTGGCCTAAAGCCCCCAACATCCTCCTCCTCACTTGGAGCGCACTCGTCCCACAGTCCCAGCCACGTCCTGCAGCCGCTCTTGGAAAGCTCTTTCCCCAGGGTCCTTGGCTGCACTGTCCTCGATGCCTTGGTGTCCTGAATCCATTCAGAATGTTTCCCTCTGGGGTCATTCTGACTTTGGGGAGGAGTTGGAAGTCGAGTGGGTCAGAGTCGGTGAATAATGAGGCTGAGGCCACAACGTAATGTTTTTATAAGCTCCTTTTCAGCTGGATGGCGCTCCTTAGTGGCATTCATTGTATCTTTGATCAATCACGTTTTGTAAAGACCCTCAGGAAAGAGGACTCTACAGCGGCTCAGAAAATGGCAGGAATGATGGAATGAGGGTGTTCAAAGCCAGGGGAGGATCTTGGGGTGATGCCCAGCAAGGTGCTTTTTACTGTAATCAATAGTTTTTAAATTTAAACATTTACCACATATTTTGGTCACCCCTCACTCATCACCTAGACACCCAAGGCCCGGAAGAGTCACCCTATTTTTCAAGGTAAGAGGACTCGAACTGCTCTCTTCCACTTTCACCTTATCCAAATTGCACACTGCCTGGCCTGGGGCATGAAGTCCTCAACCCAGGAAATCAGCACCGTGGTGATCAGACCAGTAAGATCTGCCTGCCCTCGGCAGGAAATGATTTCACTTCCTCTGCAGTGGGCTTTGCTCTGGGAAGGGATAAATTTGGGCTTCAAAAGAAACTGGGGAAAGGTGTGGGTGGGAGGCAGGGCCTGGCTCTCAGGGCCAGCTAAATAAATGTCCCCTCCTGCACCCTCATTCCAGGGCCACACCAGCTCCATCGCCCCGTGACTGAGCTGTTTTGGCAGCTATGTTGTTGCTGGAGCCGGGCCAGCCCAGGAGATCTGGGTTCCACTTGCAGATAAGGCCTGTGACCCTTCAGGCCCCGCATTCCATGCCATTCGGCTCTGGTGGCCCTGGCACAGTGTCCTGATGCCCAAGAGGTGGCCGGATTCACAAAGTCATCATCAGGGAGAAGAAGGGTCTACAGGTAGGGACTGAAACCAGGGCCTTGGCGCTGAGCTCTGTTCCCAGCTCTTTTTGTTTTTTATTTTGTTTCTAAATTGTCCAGGCTGGGCCCAAACTTGAGACTCTCCTGCCTTAGTTTAGCCAACTGTCTTCGTCTTTCCTTTGCAATCGTTTTATCTGCTGGTTCCATCGGCGGCTCTGGGTCTGATTCTCGGGGCTCTTGCCCTGCATGGCATCTGTCACCTTGTCCACCCAGGGGCTCGTCCTGCAGCCCCAAGCCAGGTCCCTCATGCTCCAGTCACTGCAGAAGCTGTGGGTCTGCTGTCCTCAAGCCCTCCGCCTCTCTCGGCCCCCAGCCTCTCACTGTGCTTATCCACACCAACTCACTCATGTTGAAGGAGGCAGGAGAGAGTTGGGACATTTCCTGTGGGTGGAACTAGCTTCATTCCTGGCCCAGCCCCACCAGCCAGGTCCCTTGTGCCCCTCAGCAAGGGCGGCGCCTCTCCTCCTGCTGCGTGGATCTCAGAAATGTGAGTGAAAGAATCTTACCCTAGGCCAGACACTGTAGCTGGGAAGAGGCTGAAAGGTGGAACCAAGGGCTCTATCTCCCCCACCCCTAGGAATTTACCTGTGGCGCGAAATGAATACCAATGGGCTACCTGTGCATCACTAATGCCTCTTAGGTACCACCCCAAACCTAAGCTACATGTATGCCCCCACTCCACAGTCCGATGGATAGAATGCCAGCCCCAAGATAATGCCAGACCCCAGAGGGTCAGGGGGTTTCTCTCCGAATTCTTAAAATAAAGGTCATTTATATTTCATACTTCTTATCTTTTCAGCCACTCCAGAATTCTATCATATGGTTCCCTGACCGGGAATCCAATTCTATCAGTGAGGGCTTTTTTTTTTTTTTAAATAAAGGTAACAGAACTTGTAAACAGTGGCTTCTAAGAGCACTCATCTCTGATGTCTGCAATGTGAGGATGTTTTCACCCAGTAACTGTCAGACAGATAACAATACCCATTGCCAGCTGAGAGAGAGGAAAGTGAGGCACAGATGGACCCAGGGCTGTGTGTGCCACAGGGCCAGCGCAATTTCTTTGGGTCACCAGGTCAGGAGTTTGGGGTCCTCACCCTC
The DNA here is from genome assembly GCF_034190915.1 of Cavia porcellus. NCBI lineage: Eukaryota > Metazoa > Chordata > Mammalia > Rodentia > Caviidae > Cavia > Cavia porcellus. Next base: position 161,490,223 of record NW_026947484.1, on the reverse strand, counting down.
GGCCTGAAGAGGTAGCCTACGGATTTTGCACCTCTCACTTGAAGTAGAAGTTGGGTCACCTGGTTCCCAGGGATCCTCCACACCCCACAACTTCACAAATGTAGGGATCTAAACCACTCCCCAGTGCAAAAGACCACTATGCCTGCCCTTGGGCCACCTGTGAAGGCAAGCAAAATAAATAAATTAAAGAGCAAAATGCAAGATGGATCACAGGAAATAGGAGACAGCTCTTGCAAAGGGGCAGGGACCGCGAGGGGGAAGGAGGCCAGGGAGGAGAGGAATTCAGCCCCTTCTGCCCAAGGACCAGCTCCTCCCAGGAATGCGCTCATTATGCGCTGCGGACATGCGCCAGGAGGAATAAATTGCTTTTTAAAAACTTGAGTTTGACGAATGCAAGATTTTTAAGAGCTGGTGAATTCAAAAAGACCACAGGAGCAGACACAGGGAGGGCAAGGAGAGGTCTGGGGCTGGAGGAAAATAATAGGGCTGGTGACTCCTGACCCCCGGGCTGCCAGCCAACAGAGAGGCAGCATTTAATTGTGGAAAAACCAGCCTGGCGCTCCTCTTATCTATCTCCTCTGTGACTGCAACCCACAATTACCGGCAGCCCTGCATTCCGACAGCCACTCAGCTGGTGGTGGCGGCAGAGGCTGGCTGTCTGCTGCTGTAAAGTGAGAAAGCTTCAGGGCGGTGGTACCTGCCTCCCAGCTGGAGGAAGCCGGCTCTGTGCCTTCCCCACCACAAAGCTGTCACAAACCCTCTGTCCTCATCAGACCGACCACCACCAAGGGCGAGTGCAGGCAGGCAGAAGAAGAGAGCGATAATTTAAAGGACCTGCGTGATGAGGCTCGAATTCCCAATTCCACGTTCACTTCAGCCCCATGCATGTGACTTTTCAATTCCTCTTTGCAAGCATCAAACTCCCCATTTCTTAGCTGGGTTATCGGGGCCTGTTTGTGTCTGGGAATTTATCTTTTTCTCTCTAATCTGGACATTTTTCTGAAGCCTAATGCCTGGGCTCTCTGTCCTGTCACAGTTAATGTTTGATTTTTATGGAAAACATTTTTATGGAAAAAGATGAGTCTCAGATTTGACTTTTTAACCTGCAAATCAGAAGACTTCCATAATTTCAGTTTGCAGAGCTGTAAAACCTGTTCCCTGGAACAGGCTTCACCAAGCTCGGTAAAGAAAAAATGAGGCTTAGGGCTGGGGAGGCAGCTCAGAGCCTAGGAAGCTGGGGGAAGAGAGGGAGGGAGGAGGAAAAGAGAGAGGGAGGGAGGGAGGGAGGGAAGGAGGGAGGGAGGGGTTGCTTCCTCAGCCTCAATGGCTTTGCTTCCTTTTCATCTGGTCCTTCTGGTCCTGTTCCCCTCTGCCCCTCTAAGAGGGCGCCTCCCACACACTCCCCACTTACTCTGTTTCACCCATCTGAACTCACAGCTTCATCTGTTTGAAGTCACACATAACAAAATCAAGCCCCGAGGGCTTATTTCTTGGAGGATGGGGTATTTTTGGGGTATTCGCCAATTGCTTAATTGATGATCCACATGCACTTTGGAACCCTTGGCACCAACCCTTTGGGGGTTGCCACCTGGGATTTACCAATCTCTGAGTTCTGTGGCTGAGCTTCAGGGCTCTGGTGTAAGAACTGATACTAAGCGCAGAATGAGGCCAACTTTTCCTCCTAGGATTAAAGACCTGGCCCCGAAATGCAGAACCAGTGACCAAAGTGAGGCAGGCAGTGGCCTGCACCCACCCAGGCCTGGTTCTGCCCTCTTCCCGCCTGCTGTGTCTCTGGGCTCCCCTGCTGTGTCTCTGCATCTTCCTCCACCCCATCCAAGACCTGGCGCCCCAAAGCACCTCCCAGTCAAAGCTACCCAGGTCCTGCTCCACTGTAATTTTCACAGTGACCACAGAGAGGGAGCGGGCTGTTATCTCTGTATTATAGATGGGGAACAGGAAGCCCAGGAAAGCTTTATTGGCTCACTTGCCAAAGGTACCATTGTTTAAGCGTCAGCCCAAATGCTGTTCAAAGACCATCCTAAGTTACTCCACAAAAATAAGGCTGCCCGAGGCTGCTTCGTGCCTTCACACAGAATCGGGAATTCCGGCCGTTTCTGCTGTAACTCTATCTTTCCAAAGCTAACCTGAAAATTTCCTTTTCAAGGAGCCAACTGCTTCCCCTCCTGTATTTCTAGAGCACTATCGCCCTGAGTCATTGGTGTCATTTAAATGTTTTGTTGTTTTCACTGTGAACTAGGCTGTGGGCTCCTAACTGACTGTACCTTGAGTGACCCTGGGGTATTTACTGTGCGGAGGACAGGGTTAAGTGAAGGGCATAAATGCGGGACAATACCCAGTCCTGGCGCTCCAAGAATTTGGTCTGCAGGACAGATGAAACTAGAACAGAGGCCGTGGTAGAATGATATTCTCAGGGATAAGAATTTACGTTTCTTTCCCAATCCCTAGTGAAATGCTTCACTCAGAAGCCCAGTGAATACTACATGAGGAACAAAATCGGGTGGTGCCCTTCGGAGGTAAATTAAAGATCTACCAATCCATCATGGAAACTCCGGTTATTACACATGACTCACCTCAAACCTGCTTCCTGTGTTGGTGTCTATGACACATTTTTTAATGTCAGATTAAAAATATACTCCCAGGGCACCAACTCTGTCTGTCTACCCAAGGACTAGATATGAACACAAGGTAACATGGCACCAAAAAGTGTGCAAGGAAAGTCATGTCAACACCAAGCTCATGCAATAATGAAGGGTCTCTTCCTCGGGGCGTCATCTTCTATACTTCATAGATGAGGGTCTCTAAAGTCAGCTGTGTACAAAGCTGAAGGAAGAGATGCTCATGAGAGTTTTATAAATCAGAAGGGTATTAAGAAGTCCAGTCTGGGCATCGCAGAGGTACAGATGGGACCTCAGAGGTCACTGAGTGTCACTTTCCATTGAGAGCCGAAAGCTAGCAATAGATGAAGGGGGGGACCAAGGCTCTGGAGCTCTAAGGACACACACACACATAACCCGTCAATTCCCAGCTCGGAGGCACTGGATAAATCGTTTCCCTCTCACTTTCAGCTTCCTCTTTCTGCCAGAGAATTGTTAAGATGATCAGAAGAAATAAAAGCCAAGTCAAAATCAGAGATCAAGTCACAGGGTTCCGCCCACTCTAGCTTGAGCAGAAATGATCTGGAAGGTCTCAGGACACCTGGGGCAGGCAGGGCTGGGAAGCCTGGGGGAGCGGTAACCAGAAGGGAAGTCGCCTCTGCTGGCTTAGCACCGTCAGTCCCCTCGGTCCATCTTCTCTGTGCTCCCCTTTCATCCGCCTCCCTGCTCTGCTGGCCCATTGCGTGTGGGCAATGGTGGTGGCCTGCAGGACTGTCCAGTCTTAGTGCCAGTGCAGCTAGCACTAGGTTTACGGAACCTCAGTTGCTCACAGGCAAGGGTGCAGCTGATTCCTCTGGGTCCAGGGTCCAGGGTCCAGCCTGAGCAGCTCGGCCATGGCTACAGACATCGCTCAGGGGCGTGGTGGGCACCCCGAGAGGATACGAGGAAGGGACGTGAACGCCCTGCCAGTGAACAGCAACAGAGTCAATCCCCAGTGTCCTTGGTGCAAAAGGATTGGTAAAGAATGCACCATGCAATGCAAGCTACCACCGTGGTCAGCTCGGGCCACCATTTCTGACTGGTGCTTCCGCATTGCCAGACAACGTCAATGATGCAAACCTGTTTCATCGATGACATCTTTCGAAGCTCCTAAATTTGATGTTTTGCAAATAGGAAAGGGACCGGGAAATAAAGGGAGGTGGGAGCGAAGGCAGGGAAAAGGGACGTAAAAAGAATTAAATGTGTTGTGTGCGTGTACTAAGCTCCCCGCGATGAGGGTCAGCCGTAATATACTACAGACACGGTGCACTCATAAAACAGAAATTAAAGAAAAAATCGTGAGTCTGAATATCTACAGTCTTTTACCAAAGTGCAGGAGAAGCTGGAAGCAACTCCAGCACCCATGCTTGGACCCCAAGCCCGCATCACATAGGGAAAGGGTTTCTCCCCATGCTGAGGTCCGTCACTTCTGCAAGGTAAATTCTGCATCGCTCAACAACAGAGGGTTTCTGTAAGCTTCTTTTGCTTTGAAAACAGTAATCCAGAAAATAATCTTCCTTCTCTCTCTCCCCACCCATAGACTAGACAGAATAAAGGTGTGATTTTCTATCCCAGAAGCTCACATTGTCAACATGACCAGCTGCATTTAAATGCTGTCAGGAATACGTGGGAAGAGGAGGCGGAGAACCAAACACAGCTTGTAACCCTCTGCACCTGCAGCTGTTGGCTGCCCCTGGGTTCACGCTGCCCAAGGCTGGCACAGGGCTTCTGTTTCAGTAACCAGGACAGACTTGCTATGGATGCAGAGAGAATCTCCCCATTTATATTCTAAACCCTGCAGGAAAAGAGACAGCAGGATGACCTGCATCTGTGGTACTATAATCAGGACCCACCTCCGACCTCGTCTAGATTCTACCTCATCTAGATTCTAGATGGGGCCACGCTTCCTGAAGTAAGATCAAGAGAGTTTCCAACCTGGAAACACAGCTTTTTGTGTATGTATTTATTTTTATTAATTATTTTTGGGGGAGGTATTGGGAATTGAACTCAGGACCTCAGGCTTGCAAGGCAGATGCTGTATCACTGAGCCAAATCCCCAGCCCCAGTACTTTTTGTTCACTTGTTTTTTCCAGTACTGGGAATCAAACTCAGGACCTTGAGCTTGCCAGGCAGGCACTTAGGCCACTGAGCTCTAACCTTGGCCCCTGAAATGCAGGTTTTTTGAAAGACCAGTGAAGCTGCTGCCCACAAGTGTCACTGTGCATGGTCCCATGTGGGGACGTTCGTGTCCCTGGCTGCCAGTACCTCCCATGTACACCCAGGAGCTCAGCCATGGTGGGTCAGAGGCAGGCACAGCCGAGCTTAAGTTCTGTCCATCTGGTAAGTTAGATTATTCCTTTAACCGGTTGGAGGTTCACTTGCAAGCGTGACAAAAGCTACGAAACCTCTTACTCCAAAATGCAAGTGAAAAACATGATCATCACTTTATGTGGACTCGGGGCCCACCTAGTGCTTCCTTCCACAGGCTGCAGGCTGAAGGTATCACTCAGTGTTCCTGCTCCTGCTCAGGGGCTGCTGGGAGAAGCTGGGTGCTCAGCGATCATTTCTACTAATCACTCACCACCATAGACTGGTGTATCGTTGAGACTGGGGTCCACCTAATGCCATCTACTTCCCAGTGTAGAGTTGACCAGTACGCTAGTGGACAGCTACCGGACAGTGTAACAGCTACCGGACAGTGTAACCATGAGACAAAGCAGCTGTAAACCTTACAGGCTGCATACGCCTCGTCCAAATGCTTGGGGCCGGAGTGTGTGTCAAATTTCAGTTTCTTCTCAGACTCTGGCACACACGCAGCTGCACACTCGCAGCGAGCTTTCTTGGCAATGGGATCCATGTCTAACAGTTGAGATTGATCTGGATCTCACAGGCACCTTCTGCACGGTCTTGGGCTGATTTTATGCCCGAGCTCAGGGCCCCGTGTGTTGAAGGTGATCTGTAGATGTGGTCAGGAGTGTGTTTTTCTATGTGTAGCACTGTGCTGGCACTCAGAAAGCTTTGGATTTTGGAGTATTTTGGGGTTTCAAATTTTGAAAACATTCTCAATCTGTAATAAAACACCTTGGAATAGCTTTGGAAAAGGCTTGCTCTGAGTTGAATTTTTTTTTTTAATTCTTTTTGAGACAGACTCTCGATATGTAATTCAGGCTAAACTTAAACTGACTGTGTAGCCTGGGCTAGCCTTGAAAGTCATGGAAATCCTCCTGTTTCAGCCTTACAGTGCTGAGATTACAGGCATACACCAGCACGCCTCACTTCTGGGTTGAATTTTTTCATTTGTAAATGCACAATACAGTACCACAGAGCCACACAGAGCCTCAAAGTGATGCTAACACACAAGCTGGTAGCTTTACCACGATGCTCGCCAAGTACTATGCCTAGAAAACAATCACATTCACATGAAACAGAGCCGAAGGCTGTCGGCACCTGCCAACCTAAACATGTCCACGGCAGCGAATTCCAAAGCAGGAGCTGTACAAAGGCACCTGAAGGTAATCCGTGAAAGAGAGAGGATGGACACCATGTCCTAATCTTCGCTAGCCTTCGTGATGCAACAGCAGCTGCTCCTTTCTGTCCCCAATCAGGACAGGGAATTCCAGGTGCTCACCTGGCTGTGGGGGAGGTGCTCTGGTCTCTGGAGAGACGCAGCCTCCCTGCCTCCTGCCCGGCCCGGCAAACCCTGCTCCACTAAGTCTCTGAGATCTTTTGGTGTGTATTTGGAGCATTTTAAGCTAACCCTTTTTGGGGGACACGAGAAGTAGAGAGCAGAGGGGAACTGAGAAGTTTTTATTTTTTTCTTCCATTGATTCTAACTGTGGCAGAGGAAGAAATTTAAAGTGTAAGTTACAAACACCATAGCCAGGTCTGTATTTGGATAATCAAAGCTACTCAATCAGAAATGATGTGTATGAACAAAGACAGTGACAAGGTGTCCCTCATCTAGGGAAGCCTCCATAGGGGAAGGGAGGGGTAGGAGGATCTCCAGCAGCCGGGGAGCTTGGAAAGCCAGCTGCGAAAATCGGGCGGCAGAGGCCACCTCGGCCTTTGATGGGTTGGAATCCTCTGTCCCGAAGACGTCTTTATGGACCATCTCAAAGCCTTGGATCACAGAAGGAAGGACCACAGCGCTTGCTGATGGGCCAGAAGTCTGTTCACAGGATTTCCCAACTTTCTTCCTTCTGCAAATTCTCCTCTTGCTGTTTGGAATGTGAGTTTGCTTTACACAGTCAACAGATGATGTGTGTCTTCTCTCAGTGTCCACCCAACAATTTATCACAGACACGATCACAGGACGCTTGACTCTCGCTTGAGATCTGACTGAGTAATAGTTTTACTCTAAATTCTCTTGTCTCGAGAAATGCCTTCAGCTTGGGAGAAAAAAATCGCTCACTGCTTACAGACATTGAGTCATTAATAATAGTGAAATTAGCAAGAAAAAGTCACACTGGGTTGTATGTAGTACACAGCCCAGGGGGCTCAAGGCCAAACTTGCTGCCTTCTTTACCTAAGAGGAGGACACAGCTGGGCATGATGGTGCACGCCTGTAGTCCCAGGACTCTGGGAGGCTGAGGCAAGAGGGTCACAAGTTTGAGCCCAGGCTGGGTAACTTGGTGACTTACTGAGATGCTGTCTTTTTTCTTTTATATAGGTACCGGGGATTGAACTAACGACTGCCTGCTTGCAAGGCAGGTGCTTATGCCGCTGAGCTAAATCCGCAGCCCCTGAGATGCTGTCTTAAAACAGAAAGTAAAAGAAGACGTGGCATGCAGCTCAGTGGAAAGCTCTACCACAAAGGAAAAGTTTTTAAAGCACATGTACAACTTTCATCCACCCCATATTACTAGGTGGTCTGTGTTCAGCCTGGGAGACTCTCTGACTCCTAAAAATCCTTGCTTTGCTTCAAGTCAGGTCACCCCAGGTAATGCTGGGGAGCAGGGCTTGGTCTTACCCAGGGACAGCCATCCTGAGATGCCACTCCCCCTCTGCCAGCACTTGTGAGGATGGTGTCACCCAGGAGGCGCTAGGGCTTCAGAAGCCAAAGGTCACAATGTCATGCTTCAAGCTGCTGCTCAGTGTAAACACAGGACGACCAGCCAGGTGAGGGAGCGCGTGCCTGTGATCCCAGCTCTTTGGAGGCAGAGGCAGGAGGATGTGGTCTGGGCCAGCTCGGGCTGGATAGGGACCCTATCTCAAATACCAGCAGCGCTTTGTGCTTCCACAGTGAGAAGTAGGGGCTCTTTTAAAATGCATTTTAGGGGGCTGGGGATTTAGCTTAGTGGCATAAGTGCCTGCTTTGCAAGCAGGCAGTCCTGAGTTTGATCCCTGGTACCGATAAAAAAGAAAAAGACAAAAAAAAAAAAAAATTAAAAAAAAAAAAAAATGCATTTTTAAAAAATGTGAATTACTTTCCGTTGCATAATATGCATGGACACCTTCTTTCTCAATAATTAATATACTATGCACCCTCCCTAACCATTTTATTAGCATAAATTTCCTGTAATGGTACCATTTTCCTCCTACAGGCACTGACCTGATTACATTTTGGAAGTAATGAAACAATGACCAGCTCTAACAGCATGGTGAATGATATTCTAGCTTCCTAAGGGTTTGCTAAGGATCTCAAATCCTAGCCACCCAGCACACACAGGTCCAAACGCTGACAGTCTGTGTTAGCACTCCCAGCTTTAACTACAGAGCTGAATATGAATCTCCTTTGTTATTTCAAATCTGAAATGCATTTTATACACTGTCTGGACAAGGATTAGCTTTCATTTTGTTCCCTTTAGCTTTTGCTGTTGTTTTAAATTTTATTTTATCCTCACCTTTCTCTGCATTTCAAGTCACACGGTTACCACGGAATCTGGGAAGCAGGAAGCCCCTGCACATAATAAGGTTTGTTTATCATGCATCCAGCCACTTTTCTGAGCTCTCATTTATGTGCTTCAGGAAGGCATCCAGGATGGTGATAAAATGTAAAAGTGTTCTGCTGAAGGCAGAAGCAGGAAACTCTAGACTGGTCATGAGTGCTAAGTATCGTCATCAAGACGGCTGTGCGGTACCTGTGCACCTGTCCACAGGCACCGACTTCTGGTTACTCTTTCATTAAAGCCTCGCTCAGTGTTCGCAATCAAACACACAGAGGCTGAATCTGCGGGAAGGCAAGTAGCTCAAGTTCCTCCTGGTGGTTCAGGTGCCTTAGCCACAATTTCATAAATATAAGCCATTGGTGAACAGCTACGACCAGAACTGGGTGTCGGGGTTGTTCGTCATGGAAATGCTATTCAAAGGTGAAATCTTTGCTTCACAGCAGGAAGCAAGCACCTCAGTCCGTTCACTGCTTTAGGCTCTTTTTCTCTTTGGCAGAACAAGGCGGTCCAGAAATGTTTCCATCCACAGCTTCACAAACGTGATGCATAATCTGCCCACAGAGGTCACGAGCTGGAGGAGGACCCTAGGAAATAATCCACCGGGTGGAGCTGGGGCTTGGGCTCAGCGGTAGAGCGACCGGCCGGCTTGCAGTGGCCGAAGGGTTTTGCATGAAGAAACAGCAGATTCCAGCTCAGCTTCCTTTATGAAGACTTAACCCGATAACTGGATGTAGCAGTAAGAATGGGAAAAAGGACCCTGGTAAGACTGGAAGGATGATTATGTCAACTTCTCTATTTTTATTCTTTCATTTTAAAATACTACTTATGCCTTGAGAGGTTTCTCTAATTTACTCCTCGGAATGATTTTGCCAACTAGGAACTGTGATCTCTATTTGGCCCATGAGGAACCGCTGGCTAGAGGACAACACTTGCTCTGGACAGCAGGGTCATTAAGGCACAGTGCCAAGGTGTCAACCCCAGAACTTCTCCGGGCTCCCAGCCTGTTCTCCTAAGCGTTCTGCTCCCCGACCTCTGGATCTGGACAAAAATCAGGAAGACTCTGGCTCCTCTGAAGAGGACCCCACAGACCGGCAGCTTCTGACTGTGAGTGAGCCCTGGAACCCGGGCCCTAGAGTGGCACCTGTCAGAACACAGGCTGGCCACAGCCTTGCTACCAACCAAGGCAGTACAGTGGACCTGATGGCCTGGGGTTTCTGGCCAGCAGCTTCCCACAGGCTGCCCGCTGTGCTGTGAAATCCGCTCCCCCTGGGTCCTCCCCATGAGCTATGCACAGTCTCGTTTGTGGCCTGCAGTGTCCGTGTTCCAAGCGTCTCCCTCCCTACTCCTTGCAAAAACATATCTTGTGAAACCTTGTGCGTCGGTGCCACTTGCTTAAAGTATGCCTGGCGTTCAGTACAGTTTGAAGGAGTCAAAGGCTCAATGTGTTTTGTAATCAATAAACAAACTAGTATGTCCACAGGAGGGCGATGGGCGGGGGGGGGGGGGAGCATCACCTGACTGCGACAGGCTGCAGTGGGAATCTGGGCCTTCGAACCAGCCATTTCCTTCTAGAACTCTCCTCCTGATGACTTCTCAACTCTATCCCTGTCTGTCCTGTCACCACCATGATTTGTCAGGCTTTTCCTCTTTAACACTCACCTCAAGTGTCTCACTGTTTACTTCTCCCTACCCATCACGAGTGGGCTCCAAGGTGCCCCCAAAGGTCCTTCTCGTTACCGCGAGGCAATGCAGACTAGCTGAAGGCAGTGGGTCCCCGAAGCGTGACCCTGGGACTGTGCCCTGTCCTCATTCTCTCCCTTCTAGCTCTCTGCCCTCTCTCATGCTGTGCTTCCCAGCTGCCATGAGTTGATTGTTCCATACAGAGCACTCAGCCACGAGCTTTCACATCACCTCAGCCAACAGCAGTGGAAACCAAAGCCCTTGGCCTGAAAGCCTGGAAGCTGGGAGCCAAAACAAAACTTTCCTCCTTTGTGTAGGTGTCAGGCATTTTGTCACAGCAACAGAAAGCTGACTGATATGGCCCTCTCCTGTCAACATTCCTGTCAGTCCCAGCTTCCTGTCCCCTGCACTGAGGCCTCTCCTTACATGCCCTTCACCTCTTGGTGTTCCTTGGTCACAACATCCGCCATGCCACACTGCGTCGACTGGAAGCACTGAAGGTTGGCCTTGCCACCTGTGCCTATGGGGTCCAGTCATGGGGCACCCAAGCCATTTGACACGGTGGCTCAGATGGGGAAAAGGAAACCTCATATTCTGAAGATCATCTCTGCTCAGTCTGCTCATTCCGGACAAGAGGCCGAGCACCCAGCCAGACTGCTCCCAGTCCTGAGCGCAGTGGAAAGGACCCAGTCATGTACCGTCCACATGGGAAGTGGGAAGCGTGCAATGGTCTATGGACAGGGATGTTTAGGGCTGCCTTCCACGCTCTTGCCTCTGGCCTGCACATTCCCGATTCTGTTTTGACCTCAGATTCCCAGTGCTACGCCCTGGTGACCCCAGGCCTCTGCTGAGAAATCCGCCCCCTGGCTCCTCCCTATGAGTTATGCACAGTCCCGTGCCTTGAGGTTCTGCAGGGCTATCGAACAGGCTGGAAAAGTAACCTGGCCTGGTGGGGAAACAACTGCTGGCTGGCTTTCCTTTCCATGTAGATCTGCTTCCAAGGCCAGGACCTCCCACAAAGCCAGGTGAAAAAAGGCACTGAAGAACAGAAGAGCCTCCCGAAGCTCTCAATTATGCAGCAGAAGGAGCACCCTGGAACTGAGATCATCCTGACTTAGGGCCTGGGATCATCACTCTCTGATCTTCCGATCTTGGTGCCCTGTGATTTATCTGCACACTGAAGCAGTATTAAGCCTTACTTCCAGGGACTGCTGGGAAGACTGCAGGGTTTAAGACAGGTCAAGTCCTCAGAAAGGGCTCAGGAAACAGTGAAACAGTAAGCCATCAGGTAGACAGTAAGCCTCCTACTAGGGTCACTCCTGTCTTTCCTGCCATGAGGGGACCGTGAGGGGCTCGCACTTACGGATCTGGTTGTTGAGCTTGAAGGCGATGTCCAGCTGCAGGAGGAACAGCATGAACTGGAACCAGGGGCTCATCTCCATGTTGGGGAGCGGGATGTGCACGGAGAACACGATGTCATTGGCCTCGATTTCCCTGGGGATGGCTTCCTCAATGTGTCGGATCTTGTCACAGTGGTTGGGTCCCCATGGCATCAGCCACTTCGCCTTGTGGTGATTCTTGCGGACATCCACGCATTTCACAGACATGTAAGACACCGCGGTCGTGGGCCCTGGAGCTGAAAAGAAGAAAACCATTTTCTGTTTCAAAGTGTCTGTCTTGGGGTTGCTCCTGGTTAATTTCTTCCGCTGTGTGGCTCCTGCCTGGTTTGTGCACTGCCTTCTGCAGCTGGAAGCCACTTAGAACCAGTGAGCATCCTTCAGTGACTTCCAAAGGGTCCTTAAAGGCATCCCCGATCCCATACCCGGCTTCCAGCACACATCTGAAAACAGCCTGGTTCAGTCATCTCTCCACTCCCAACTGATGTCCCAGAGGTTCAGTGATCCATAGCCCCAGGTCCTACCTGCCTGGCAGCAGGGCACTGGGGCTTCCTGGAACAGGCATCTGAACCCCCAACTGGGTTAACTTGGTGCTAGCTTCAGCCTTCCTATCTGAGACACAAGATAACTCATTTCGAAGATGCCTCCTGGCTTTCAGATTCTCTAACACTGAGCTGGCTAACTTGACCTTAGGCCAGGAGACGGGAACTCCGACCTTGACTGATCCTCCCAAACTGTACTGAAATAGGATCCGTGCAGGTCAAGGAATCTGATTGGAAATATGTACTATTTAAACCTTTACTTAGGGACCATCGAATGGTCCCTGGCTGCATTATAATATAAAATTTGCAAAATGTAGATGTCTTAAGTTTCAAACAACATTTACCCCAAATCCTACTAGAGGAAAAATATCCAAACACTGTCTGTTCTGGTATACAATTATATATAATTTGACCCACAAATTAAGACACATGTACGAATATTAGCATGTTTTTACAAAATAGGATCAAATATATCGCTTTGTAGCTAGGCCTTCTGATTCTCCTGTTAAAGCAGGGTGGCTTCTGTGGACGACCTTGCTGGTGCCAAGTCCAGGCTCTCCTATTTCTAGCTGTGCTGCCACAAATCCACGCTGGGAAAGTTTCAGGTGAATTACTAAGCCCATCTTTGTATTCAAGCCACCATTTCTTAACAGGCAACAATAATACCAGCACCCATTCCTCCAAGTCCCTGCACACATTAAACAAGTAACATGGGAAAAGCACTCATAACAGCTCTTGAATTCCCCAAAGCTATAGGATTGGTGTTAGCTACTGTAAATTAGTTCTCATACAATTAAGAATTTTCAGTTAGTGATTGCAAAAGTCAGTAGTGTAAGATACCAAATTTATTCATCAGTTTGTAAAAGTGACCTTTAAATAAGTGTAACCCTAATTTTTTGTTGGTGATTATTCTCAACTTTTCTACCTGGTATCTGAATCTGTTTATGGCACATTTTAATACAGAGAAGTTCTAAAATCCCTCCTTTCCTTTACGTTTTTTTGTTAAACCTTTTGTGCTTAATCTCCAAATTAAATAAATAGCCATCTATACCAACTCCTATTTACTTTTTAAACATTTAAATAGTTGACTGATCTGGAATTGGCTTTGACCTAAGGTATGATGTGAAGTTATTGACTTGGACTGGCCCAGTCCAGGCTAGAATTCTGTGAACTGCTGGTTGATATCAATACCTAATGGACTTAGTCCCCTCTACCAGTCGATTTCAAATACATATGTTTTTGCTGAAACTTCTATCGTGGTGGCATTAATCTGTAAACGAACGTGGATGGAATCAGCACTGTCTCTCAGCATTTAGTTTTCCTGTCCAAACAGTGCTTGGTTTTCTATCATCTAGAATTTCATTTTGGGTTTCTTTAAAAACTTTCCCAGTTTTTTTTTTTTTTTTTTTTTTTTTGGTCTTTTTCGTTTTTATCGGTACCGGGGATCGAACTCACGACTGGCTGCTTGCAAGGCAGGCGCTTATGCCGCTGAGCTAAATCCCCAGCCCCCCAGTTTTTTTCATATGAGTCCTGTTAGCATGGCAGGATTTAAAAATGTATCTATGAAACTTTCTTTGCAAGTTAATAATGGAAAGAAAACAATAAATCATGGTATACTGTATGTGAGGCTTACATACGTTGAATTTTATGCATGTGACTCCTTGCATGATATGTTAGACATTTTCTTAGCAGAAATTCCTTTCCTTAATGGAAATCAGACAGTAACTAGAAGAAATCTACAGAGTAAGAGGCAACCATGTAGGGGCAAAGTGTGTCTCGTTAACATTTTGCCCTACTTCAGTGCTCAGATCCACAGTTTCATATCTCCAAGTATCTATCATAATGGTAAATTTTGAGTAGTAAAATGTTGCATTTGCAGAAAGTTGGGCTAATGATAATCAGCACTTCCAAGGAAATTCAGCACCACTAAGCCACAGCTGAAGCATCACTGTGAGAAGTTTCACTTTAAAATGCAGAAGTGAAGTTGGGTGTGGTGGCACATGTCTGCAACCCAGCACCCGGGAGGCTGGAGCAGGAGATGGCCAGGAGTTAAAGGCCAGCTTGGTCCACATAGTGGGTTCAAGGCCAGTTATAAAGAGAGAGTCTGCTATCCAACAAAATAAAACAAAACAAAACAAAGCAAAACAACAACAATAAGAACCTCCCCAAACCAAAAAAAACAAAATAACTTCAAAAGTGTACCACAGACTTTTTATGCCTGAGTCATGTGAGATCAGCCACCTGGCTTACCATCAGTCGTAGGAACCCAGCATGCTTTGGTCACCCTGACTCAGCTGGATGGCCCCTGACAGGAGAATGACCAAGTGGCACTTTTCACTGGACCCCTTCTCATGTGGTTGCAGAAATAAACAAGGAGACCAAAGTCATGAATTCTATTTTGGGCTAACACATGCAAGCTGACTATTTGCGGTGGAAAGCAGTTACTACATTTTAAAACTTCTCCCAAAACAGACTTAACCTTTTTTTTCTTTAAAACTTTTTTCCTAGTTGAAAAACAAGTCTCTGACTCCTCAGACCAAAATGAAAATTAACGGGAAGCAGCCGAGCCCCGCTGCTGGATTCCCAAGCCCCACTCCATGGCCCAGATGCTGAACGGCGGTTGTCCTCTGGGACAGCAGGCCACGCCACCTTCACTTGGCCTAGGGTTTTGTCCATAAAGAAGAAAATCCCAGGAATACTAACATTTTCACGGAGATCCTGGTGGTGAACTTGGGAGATGCCTGGCATGCATCTTAAGCTTTCTTATAATCGTGACATGATTTCTTCAGTGGACTAAGTCAGTTCTCTAGCTAAAAAAACATTTTTGCCTGACTTAAACACCTGCAGATGACTCAACATTTTCCTCCTAGTGCTTAAAAGGAAAAACAAAATGCCTATATTGTTTGAGAAAGCAAACTGACAATCCCAATACTCAAACACAGACAGTTAATGTGCACCCAATAAAGTTTTATAACCCCGCTTCCCGCTGTAGCTGGAAGTCAATTCTCAGCGGGTTGTTTAAGGAGAAGGCAAACGGAGCAGAGAAGTAAAGTTTATAGCTCACAGCCGCTAACCTGGCATGGAAGGTTCTTCATTCATTAGCTGTCGCCCAAATGTGCACCATAAAAAGGAGTCTGGAATCAAGAGAGATTTGATTTCATTTCTCTTTAAGTTTTTTAAAGTGACTTTATTATAAAAGAGAAGAGCAGGATGCATGGAGGAAGTTGAAATGATCAAGATTCAATCAACTCCCAGACAGGCCTGGCGAGGGCGGCCTTCCTCAGTCACTAACCAAGTGGCTCCGGGAAGGAGCAGAGCTTGTGTATTTAAGAAGGGGTCAACAAACCCAGCCCTGTTTGCTCAGGTGAAAGCTAAAAATAACCTCGCCTCAGTACTACAGGGTAGTAATGCAATATCACCAGCTGGCCCGCCACACATTATAATAGTCTCTTCTGCCCATCACTGGCCAGTGGTTTAGCGGAAAACAAGACGTCCAAAAGCCACTGCCACCATTGGTGCAAATTAACAGAGCAGTCTGGTCTCAGATGAGCTTGTCCCATCGGTTACCTTCCATGGCGGCTGGCAAACACATCCCTGAAAATACACACACAGGCCAGAGAACCAGGAGCAGAGCCGCAGTGATGGCTCAGCCTCACTTGAGGTCGAATGTAGGCCGTTTTAGCCTTTCTCTCTCTGTATTTCAGTGCGGTATTTTTGGCCACCACGTCTCAGTGCCAGTATGGAAATGGGAGAATGTGACACTTCACTGCCTTTAAAGTGAGGTGAAGAAAAGTGAAACTCAAGGTTGCTGAGAAATTCACAACCCCACTTGATGCCTCTTTGAAAACCCAGGGGTCCCTCACACACCTCACACCTTTACTGTCTTGAGCACCTACTAAACTGTTACAGCTGGGATGCAGCTGAGGGACCTTAATTGTGCACAATGGACAAATCCTGGAATCCTGAAGTTATTTATAGTAAAATCTACAGGAAAATCAGTAATAACAGAGGTGACTGTTACATTCGCCCAAACATTACGGAGAAAGGCCAACAGTCTGCTATTTAGGATGTGGGAGAAATGGATACCCTAGAATGAGACAGACTGTTCAGTCGCCACCGCAAGGTGATGACACGGACGGACGTCAGTGAACAATGACTAACCCGCCCTTCACAGAAGGAACATGCCTGGCTGTGGCTTCCTGCTAGCTCAGCCCCAGCACCGACATCACCAGCCAGCCTGCTGCCACCATCGCCCCTGCTCAAGGCTGAGTCAACACCAAGCTGTGAGCCCAGACTCCCTTCAGAACCTGTGATTAAAAAGCTGGGCAGAGAGAGACACAAGACTCAGTGGCCTCCTAGAAAACTTAAACTAAAGCTAAAACAGCAGCTGATGGGACCCCGGCTCGCCACTCGGGCCCACACGCACTTTCTTTGCTTTCCTGCAAGCAGCAAAGGGTCCTTTAGCAGCAGCTGCCTGGAGTGGTGCAGTTTTCTGGGCTCTGTGCTAACTCAGGGCAGGGACCTAGGAGTGCCCCAGGCCCGCAGAGTCTGGTGTGGGAAGCTGGGGTGAGGGTAGGGCGCTCCTGACTGACTGGACCCGGCTCCGGGGCTTGCACGGTGCTTCCGTTACTGGAAGACCTAAGGTGACGGCTTGCAGGGCTCGGCCTGGGAGGACAGCAAGTGCCAGGTGAGGGGCGGAGGGGACATGGAGAGAAGGGTCTGCACAGGAACCCCGTTTTCTGCAGATGTCTGTATCTGAGAGCTGAACAGCTGCAGGCTGCTGGGAGCAGGGAAGAAGAGGGGTTTGTGCTACCTCTGTCCCTGCAGCCAGGCCCCGAGGTGCCTTTGAAGTCTCAGCCATCGTAATAACAGCCTTCCCCTAAATTAGAGGAAGAATGCCTGCCTCACAAAGGAGATGAGATTTGAAGGTGAGTCCGCTTTGGACTACACGGGCAAGGAATGCAGAGGGCAGGTGGGTTGGCCAGGGTGAGTCCTGTTACGGGCATCAATGCACAGAATCCTGCGACAGGTAAAGTCATGAGTCTGGAAAGGTCAAGGGACTGAGAAATTTCTTAGAGAATTTTATTCATGCAGTAGCATCTGGCCAAGAAAAAGGGCTGCAAAACAATAACACACAATGTTTATTTTTCAAATATGAAAATATTTGAAAATTTTCATATTTTTCAAATATGAAAATCGCTACCAGATCTTTCTCTTCTACTGACCTGAGAGGGAGGTTGATTTAATCTTGAATTTAGTCTCCTTAAAAATCTACCACTATATCTGCACCTATAAAAATATGCATGTTTGATTTATTATTTATATTTTATAATTTCATTTATATTCTGCTTTGTTGTACAAAAAATTCGGGGGGGGGCAGAGGTATTAGACTTTATTAAACACCAGATGGCTATCGCCGCAGATGTATGGGAAAAAAATGGTTCTTGTTACATCAGTCTTTTTACCAATGAAATTAACAAAAATCCACCCAATGGGACAGTCATGCAGACACCACCCATGGTTCAAGCTTCAAGGCAGTGATACATCTGACTCCACTCTGAACTAAAGAAATCACAACTGGGGCTGATTTAAAGAATTCCTGAGGGGCAAAAGCATTACGTAGTCCTTATCTGCAATTTTTTTTAGTACAGAATAGTGTAAGCTTCCAGAATTATCACCTGAACTACAAAGCTATCCAGTATCGATTTCACTTAGAAGGTACAGAAGATTTTCATTGTCTGGCTATAAACGATGTTTATAAGAAGTTAACAACAACCATAAATAACCAGTATATATCTGAAATGGTTCTAAAACCCTGTCCATCCAAATACCTGTCTTGCTTTAATAAGAAGCACTGTTATTTAGATCTTTGGATAATTCCAGAGGTTGCTCAGCATGTTTGGATGGGCATCCTGGAGGAGAAGGTACGAGGGGGTAGAAAGGAGCACAGAAGACAGAGCTGCACATGAAAGCTTTTAGTTACCTACACAGCTACGGTTTTACCCAAATGCCCCTCTCCACATAGCGGAATCTTCAGCTATATTTAGAAATCAGCTTTCAAACCTGTTCCACTGGGTCCTCTCAGACGTTCCTTTTCCCTTTCTCCAGCTCAAAAGCCTTAATCCTGGTTAAAAGGAGTGTACAGAATAGAAGTTTAAGCACGGTTTAAGGGGCCAGGTCACATTTGCTGGTTGAGTGGCGAAGCTTTAGACACTAAAGCTTGCTGGAGTCCATCTTGTGGGCTGCCCACCCATGCCAGTCCTGAAAGATCCCCTCTTCCCTCAGAGCTGCATATCTGAGTCTCACAATGCTTTCAAACATTTCAAACTAAATCTCAAAGACAGTGCACATACTTGTGTTAAACTACTTAGTACTTGGGAATTATCTGGCACAGTCTGTTAATTCCTTGCCTGAAATTGCTCTGGGGTTAATAATGGTCACGGTCCTGCCTCCTCCACTGCCTTCTTTACGGCGAAATTCTCCTGTGTGTCAACCGCACCGGTTAAACCTTACCAGATCACTACATAAAGCATTAATTCACAGTTCAGTCTCAGTTCCTAGAGAACTGAGATGTCTGTCAGCCTAACCTGGAGGAGGGATTTCTGGAATTACTGGAGCTCTATTACAGTGCGTGAGGTGGGATGCCATAAGCAAAATGCGTGATTCAGTGAGTAGGTAATCATGCTGACGTCTATTCCAGGAAAGCCAAGCCATTTCAAAACAGCAGTGCACTCCTGTACACCAGACCACACTGCCCAAACCCACACGCGGGCAGGCACACCCCGTGCAGAACGGAATGCAAGGTCGAGAAGCTATTTTTAAAATAGTTCCCTATAACATAAACATGTGAATAAATGACAGACATTTTGACAGCAATGTTTCAGACATGGTAGCAAACGTATGTGTAATTTATTCTGACTCAACAAAATACTTTAAAATTGTTTATGTTTATACCACAGGTGAGGATGTTAAACAGTTTCCTCTTGCCTCTGTCTCAGGGTGTAGAAGACCCGCTCTGGGCTTTTCAGAATCGGCCCACCAGTGGTGGGCAGCACCCCCTCGGCTTTGGTTGGGGCCTGGCCGCGCCCTGTGGAATGCAGGAGCTCTGGGGTCCAGAGGAGGGAATTCGGGTGCTCTGGAATGCAAAGCCAAACACATCTACCGGATTTGAGTCTGGGGTAAATGTGAAATCGTTTTAGACTCAATTAGTGTCAGCTCTGCTTCTCTTTTTGAAAAAATAAAAGTAAAAAGCTCATCTCAGGTCCCTCCCAAGGTCTGGCACAGGAAACCTGCAGCTGCAGACGCTAAGCAAGGCCGTGTGTCAGAGCTCAAGGGATCCCTGGAAATGTCTGCAGTGACCGCTTCTCCATCGCTCTAGGTCTTATCAGAACTGCAAAAATGAAACACATGGGAAGAGAACACAAACAGGCCTCTGTGGAAAACCCAAAGGGGCCCTCTGTGTATACCACTGCCTCGGCCTGGCCCTACCTGGCAGAACCAGCCAGCCAGGCTACAGTGTAGATTTGGGCCAGCACGGCAGAATCTGCTGCCTCCCCGCCAACAGGGGACAGATGACAGGCTGGAGGCAGCACCACCTTTAGAAAGTAGACTCTGGGCTCCTAACTGCCTGCTGGGCCCTGAGCTCCTACACCACACCTGGGGCCGGCAGTGTGGGAGCCTTGCAGCCTCTCAGGACTGCTGCTCCAGGCCACTGTGTGCAGGGGGTGACAGAGACAGCCAGCCAGCTGTGCTTCTGGGGTGTTCAAACCTCAGGTACATTTTTGTATTGGATTTTAGGATTGGGAAACCCCCAAATTAAATCTTCTAGGAGAAACAGCTGCTTTGATCGGGTGTAAAAGCCCCAGCCTTCCCTGCTTATCCTGTTATCAGGCACTGTTATTTACCAGCGATGAACCCTCTGGCTTTATCAGCATCTTCACTGTTAACGGAGATGGAGATGTGCACAGGGAACCCTCCTGGTAAACAAGTGACCCTGATCATCTGCACCGCACACTAGGGAGACTGTTGGGTTTTGTCTCACGAGTAACGGGCAGAGCTAGGGCCCCTGGGACTTCATGCCAGCGCTCCTCCCAACTCACACTCCGCTTCTCAAGTACTGACTTACATTAGTTAGCTGACTAGCTCTCCCTCCCTCCCTCTTTCCCTTGCCTTTCCTTCCTTCTACCGCAGCACAGAGGACTGAACCCATGAGCTGCATCTCCAGCCCTTTTTAAACTTTTACACAATGTCTCACTAAATTGCCAAGTTGCCCAGGCTGAGCCCTCACTTGCGATCCTTCTGCCTCAGCCTCCCAGTGTTGGGGCTACAGGTGCGCCCCATCACACCAGGCCTCATAGCTCCTCCAGTGACCTGATAGGTAATGCTGAGAGCAGGGGATGGAGGAAGAAGACTGCGTGCATTCCCAAGGCGAGGCCCTGCGCAGGTCCATGATCTGGGAGGTGCTTGTGTGGTCAGGGGCACCAAACCCATGGGGGTCAGTGGATTCCCTCCCGTGTGCCCTGGGGTCGTCGTTGTGGCTCCATTTGCAGGCCGCATCCCACACTCTGGTTGCTGGAAGTTCTATGTCAGGACCACAGAGCTGCACTCGAGCCCTGTCACAGAGTTTGTGGGCACAGTCAGAGATGGAGAGAGGAGGCAGAGGCAGGCTGACCTCCTAGCAACCCACGGAAACATCTGTTGATCTCTCAGGGAGCCAATGACCACACCATGGGGCCTGTCCGTGGGAAAAGCCAGAAAGTTGCTGTGCAGACAGCAGTGGGGAACCTGGATGGGTGGAGCAGAAGTTCCTCCCCAGCCTCCAGGACATCTGAGGCTCCTCTCCACGCAGGGGCATGCTAACAGAAAGGAGCTCTGGGCCCAGAAAATAGCTGTGCACAGCATGTTACTGATGCCCCCCATTTTAGGCCAGTTTCAGAGGGGGGCTGCATACAGACAGCCATAGGCACATGTTCCAGCCTCCCAGATTGGGAGGACCAACATGTACTTGTCCCAATGTCCTCCACTGCACACAAAGAAAAGTCATTTAGAGGTCAAAAGAAAGGGGGCACCCTATGCTCCGGGAGGCCAAGACAGGAGGACAGAGTTCAAGATTCGCTGTGCACCGAGTAAGCCGGAGCTGCAGGCCAGCCAGGCCCGGCAGTGACCACCTGTACCGATGTCCACAGATGCCAAGGCAGTGAGGTCCCCCCGGGCCACTCGCAGAGGACCGGCCCTCAGAACGGAGGAGTCCCTAGAACCGACGCAGAGCTTCATGTGCAGTTCACCTGCTGCTTTAATATGCACAGTCTTAGGACGCGTTCCTTACGGACACTGAAATGGCAAAGTCAGGCAGAATCCCTACGCCAGGGTGACATGTTCCAGCACTTCATCAGTCCAGGCTCCAGCTCCAAAGCCAAATCCTCTGTCCAGTTTATTAAACACCTCAAACATGCCAGGTCCTGAGGCTTCCTCTGGGTTCCTGTTTGTCTTAAGTGAACCTCGATTCCTTGGCTACTGATGTCATTTGCTGTGCTTTTCTGAACTTTCTTCGTAAGTGCAGCTCTAAATCCTGCACAGTTCCGAGCTCCTACAGGCCGGGCTGCATCCTCTCTCCTGGTGGCAGTTAGCAGGAAGAGTGAGGCATGCAGATCCTTTACACCCGACGTATTTACGACATACAGTCTACAGGTAGTGGGTGTAGTGATGTCCTGTCACCCCAGCACTCTGGGATGCTGAGGCAGGAGGATCCTAAATTCAAGTCCACCCTAAGCAACTTAGCAATGTAGCAAGACCCTGTCTCAAAAAATACAAGGGGCTGAGGATGTAGCTCACAGCAAGAAAGCCCTGAGTTCTTTTTTCTTTTTTTTTTTTTTTAATTTTATTTAAGGAGAAAAGAAAAAAAAAGCAGAGAAAGGGTACAAGTTATACAGATTTGCAGAAAAAAAATGAACAGTAGGAAATTACTAGTTAATGGATTACATATTGTCATCTTAGAAATAATTGTTCAAGTCACAAAATTAAAGCTTGTAAAGTGGACATTCCATCAATGATACTGCAAACAGTTCTGTTCAATGATCCAATAAAACTCTGTGATATCACATTCTATCTTATACACTTAAATATACATGCAGTTATATAGTTTAGAGCACTTTCTTTTCCTCTCTTTTGTACAATGACTATTACACATTTTGGGTTTCATTGCTCTCACGGTTCTTATTACTTGTTTTTTTTTCTTTTTCTTTTTTTTTTTTTTTTGAAAGCCCTGAGTTCAAACACTGGTTACACACACACACAACGTGACATAGGTATATTACATCATAACCAATGTAACACTAAGTTATGCTGGATGTCTTGTTAGGCACCATTAAGAAAACACCCCAGAGGTTACATAGGTGGCCTGCCTGCATCCGTGTACATTTAGGACCAACGGGGAGCCCTCAGGAAGAAGCCTCCTCGCCTGCCCGGGCTGCAGGGGGTGCACTTCTGCCCCAGCCAGACCCACTTCCCATGCGTACTTCTGGTCATTCGCAGCTCTGATTGGTCCACACAGAAAGGAATGCTGATTCTGAGGACCAACATGTACTTGTCCCAATGTCCTCCACTGCACACAAAGAAAAGTCATCTAGAGGTCAAAGAAAAGGGGGCACCCTATGCTCCGAGAGGCCAAGACAGGAGGACAGAGTTCAAGCCCAGCCTTAGCAACTTAATGAGACCTTGTATCAAAATTAAAAAAAAAAATTTTAAAGGGATGTAATTAATGATAAGGGCCCTAGGCTCAATTTCCAAACCCTAAGAAAAGGGGGAGGGGGAGGAGTGAAATTGAAATGATTTTATTCTTTTTTTTTTTTTTTTTTTGAGACAAAGTCTCACTATGTAGTTCAGGCTGACCTCCAACTCACAGCAATCCTCCTGCCTCAGCCTTCTGAGTCCTGGGATTACAGGCATGTGTCACCAAACCTGGTTGAAAAAAATGACGATTTTTGTAACACTGTTCCCAAAGGGTTTCTAGGCAATGCTGATATTACGGGCACACATTTAGGTAACCACTTGGTGACATGGCTCCTGGAGAATGAGGCTGTCAGAGCCAGGACTTAGTTATTTACCTTATTCCCATGCTGTAAGGACTGTGTAGATGGGAAGCAAACGGGAAACAAAATAAGAAGATGCATCCTGTCTCAGCCTTCCATGTGTGTAAAGTTTAGCTGAGACCCATATTATTTTGGTACTGGGAATCGAACTCAGGACCTTGCATTCACCAGGCAGAGGCTTATGCCACTGAGCTACACCCCCAGCCCCATGGGGCCCTCCAGCCAGTATTCTTAAGCCTGCACATAGAGAATACCATGGCCACTTCATTAACACCTTACACACACACACACACACACACACACACACACACACACACACACGGCCAGAGAACAAAAGCAAACACCCTACCCATGTGCTGCCAAAGGTTCAAACACCCTACAGAACAGGTTTGGACAGAAGGACAGGCTCGGACAGAAGGACAGGTGTGCTGCTGGCCCGTAGATCCAGCTGGGTCCTCCCGGCCTCAGTTACCTGGGAGAGCACCAGCATGACGGAGCAGCAGACCAGTGCTGGAGAGGCTGCAGGGTGAAGGAAGCCCCCGGAGTCTCAGGTGATGCCAGCTCCCACAGGTCACAGTGGGTCCTCCCCTGGGGCTGGGGGGAGGAGCTCCCTGGGAGGGGCAGTTTGCAAGTCCCATTGCTTCTGTTGGAATGGAACCAGAGACAGAGACCCACACAGTTCAAACACAGGCAGCAGAGATGGGAAGGGACCCGATCAATATATCTGTCTGTGTACCACCAGAGGAACCCAGAATGGGGATCAGGGAAAGATGGCTGCAGATGAGGCTCGAACACACGGATGGCTAAGAGATGGGACGGGGTTCAGTCCGTTCTGGGTAATCCTAATGTTGCTCATTGCAAGGAAAAGAAATTGGTGATCAAAAAATTCAGACTGGTAGTTAGCAGCAAAGCTAACCAGACCAAAGACCATGAGCCACCCCAACTGGGTGGGCAGGAAGGGGCCATTGGACCGTGGACAGGGACAGGAAGATGACCTTGTGCCTGCCCTGGCGGTGGCATTCTGTGTGTCTGCTTCGTTTACTTGTACATCAATTTCGGCCACACAGGGGCTGCTACCCCAAACTTCTACCCATCTAAGGTGAGGACCTCGGTGGAAATGTGTGGAATTAGCGTCCTCAATTTGTCTTTTTGTGCCAGGAAGCAGGCACACAACACAGCTGATCGTGGGCTTCGTGTTCTCAGCTTTGGGCACGATCCTAACTGTCAGACATTCCCTGCCCGGCAGCCCTCGGGTTCCGATGGCATGGGTGCGCTCTGTGCTGGACAGTGAAAGTCATTCTTTGACAGTAAAAAGAAAACACTCTTCAGTGAGGGCCAAGTTGTCTGCCAGGGGCACAGACTGGCTCCAGAACCTCTGAACCTCCCTGCCTGGTCGTTCCCTGCCGCATTTTGCCATTGGTTGGAGGCACAAACCCTCGTGGCTGGCTGTGTTTTTTGCTATTGTCTGGGACCTAAATGGGTTCTGAGTGTTTTCTTTCTTCCAACAACCGAGGAGAAAAGACGGACTTCACCTGGCGGAGCTCCCTCTAGGGAAGTGGAGGGAATCCCTCTAGGGAAGGCGGCAGTCCAAGCACAACAAAAACCTCCAGAGAAAAATAACAACAAGAGAACACCCCTTCTCACTCCCTGCCCTCTCCTTCCCCTCCCCTCGCAGGCTGGTCCCACACAAAGACATTCCACTACAATGAAATAATTTGGATCATGGCCAGACTCTATTTTTTAGAATGGCAGAAATAAGCTCACGGGCTAAGCCTATTGTTCCAAAGAAAGGAAAGTCAGGCCTGAGCCAACAGCTGTCACCAAAGGGACACCAGTTCATCAGTTCATCGCATTCGTGAGGGTTTGCATTCCAATGCGGTGGGGGCTTCTGAAGGTGTTTTAAAATGTACCCCATTACCTTGCTCCTCCCCAGCAAATTAGCTAGGGAAACGCCCCTCGCCTCGCAGTGGGTTTGCCTTCCAAGCTATGCAGCCGGCACCTCCTTCATAGACCTAAATATACATTTTCGTTACCAAGGCTGTTAGCAGAGGGAGGACACGGCCCCTGTCCTACCCCTCTTCTGTCTCCTTCCCCCGAGGGACCTGCTTCTCTCTACTTCAGGAACCAAAAGACATGGGTCTTGGGTACGAGAAGCAGGTGTTCTTACTTCTCAGTGGCAACTGACAGAGCCTGGACCCCACCAACTTTAACTTGGCCGTCTGGTTTCTCTGATGAACACCTCAGCTCTCTCACCATCTGAGACCCTCTGCTCCCCCTCCACCGTCCCAGCTCCCACACCCCATCTCTCCATCCCAGAGTCAACATGATCTGGAGCCAGAGAGCCGTTCCAGGGGCAGGGCAGCAGGCGTCCCTGGCATCTCCCCACCAGTCGTGTCTTCTTCCCTCCCCTGTCAAGTCCTGACACTAAAAATATCCCCAGAAATTGCAAAATATCCCCTGGGGAGACAAATGGCTCCCAGTTGAGAACTCCTACCTCACACTCCTCCAAGTCCCTCTGTGCCAACTCTCCTTTAGGGGATCAGGATTCCAAGTGGCCAGCAGCTATGCTTGGGCTGCTGCCAGCCAGAGGGCACAGGTGACATCTAGGAATCATAAATGATAACGACGGCACTGTTTGTGCGTGACGGAGGCTGGCGCAGCTCTCTCCATTTGGACAGGGCTAGAAGGAGGATCTGGAAAATGGAAACTACTTATTCAAGGTTGTAGCTAGTAACTGGCTGGCACTGGGGGGTTGAACCGAAATCCGTCTGCATCCGGTTTCTCTCTGCATAGACCAAACCACTTCTCCCAGTGAGGAAAATGAGTGCAGGGACCCATGCGCAGTGCTTCAGCTGTGGGCACTGGGCACCAGACTGCCCAGATCTGTGTCCAGCTGCCTTGCTGTCTGGTACCCTCAGTGAGAAGCTGACCAGCAGTGCGGATGTCTTTGTCCTAAGCATACCAACCAGCTGATCACTGAAGTATGGATTTTTCTGTGAAAACCAGCAAAAGGTGGTTTTCACCACTGAAACAAGCTAGGTAGTGGTTACCATGGCAGCAGAGATAAACTTAACAGTGAGCGGAAGTCCAGTCACCTGAAAGGGATCCTGGGGCTGTCAGGAGCCCGAACCAGTCAGGGAGTGAATCATTGGAAGAAGACAAAGCCCAAAAAAAGTGACAGTCAGCTTCAGTTATGTGACTAGTTAGTCGGGCATCTAACAGCAGGGACGCCCCTGTTGCAGATGATCCTGAAGGGAAAATGCAGGGTTCGAGGGTGGACATTACAGTGCGTCAGTGGGAGACAGTTCTCCACTGAGGAGGAATGTGCATTTGCTGCGGGGTTTCAACCGGATTAAACCACTAAACAAGAGATCTGAAGAGGAGCTTGTGGTGAGCACAGAAAGGGGTAGGTGGAGAGCGGGGCTCCGCTGGGAGACCCCACTGTGGGTGAGAAGGACCAGGGCAATTCCCAGCCTCTTCCAAAGCCAAAATCTTGTTTCTCTAAAGAGTCAGTGGAGTGTGGGTTCTGCGTGGGAAATATCCACAGGGAAGGTGGAGGATGGGGTTTGGGGTGGGTCTCTGCTGGGAAGGTGGGGCCAGCATCGCTCATCCCAGGACAGGAGAGGGAAACTCTCAGTCTCGCCCGGAAAGACCGTGTCACCAGGTGAGACTGGACGCAAGAAAGGAAGAAGCAGGAGGAAGAGTTTTCACTGTGTCCTGAGCAGAAGACCACAGGAGAGGCAGTGAGGGCCAGCAAGAGACCAAGAACCAAGCAGATCTTTTCCACCGTCTTCCAAATCTTCCTGCTCTCGTGTTCTTTCTTGAAATTGCAGTAACGTGTCAACCATGTTATCTGAAAACGCTATTTAATTTTTAAACGGAAATGGACAGCCAACCAAGTACGGGTTAGCTACATAACACTGGATGAGCTCTTTTCTAAACATGCACCTGGCTTCAGATTTAATAACTCTTCATAGCCCGAACCCAACGATTCACTATAAAACATCTCGTCAGCAAAGGGACAGGTCAGCACTACACGCGAAGTTTCCTCTTGGAAATCCAACCTCACTGCAAATTTGGAGGCGCTGTCCTGAAAACATTAAGCTCTTACAAAGTCCAGCCACTCAGAAAATACACAACCTTCCTTGTCAATGAGCGATGTCGAAGGGGTAACAGGTTTGCCCAAATCGACAACAGCAAAAATCTCTCCTGATTCGTTTTTCCGTGTTAAATCTGAATAACGCTTAGGAGAAAACGGTCTATCTCCTCATCTCCAGGGAGCCCAAAGCATTTACAGCCTCATTATTGAACATCACACCCATTAAGTGGGCACCAAGAATCATTATCCGCCTTTGATTTCCAAGAAAGTGACAGAGAGATTAAACAGGTTGGCCCAGGTCGCTGGGCGAGCGAGGTGTTTGGATTTTCCCCTTAGCCTGAGTAGTAAGGACTTAGCACAAGGGGGTGACTGGTTCACTTGACCAAAAGCCCTGTCTTAAGGATCTCTTTCCTAGTTCTCACCACTGAAAAAAACTTTCATCATCTAAGCATTAACTGCCCCCAGGACAGCTAGGTCAGTCAGGTCAGCACTAAGCCTGCAAGGAGCCTTTCTACCTGACCTGGCCTTAGGCTCACTGTTAACAGAGTCCTTCATCATGGGAGCCGATTCTGCCTGGCTGCTTCTGGGAACATTTTAACCCCTTGATCAGCGATTCACAGTTGGTTTAACTCAGACGAGACAGCAGACAAAATAGGAGTGGCTTTAAAAGGTGTCCCCTCCATTCTGGGGACAAAGGAGACATGATTAAGGGAGTTCCCTTTGTCCCCAAGCTCCATTCTGAGAGAGAGAGAAAGAGCTTTGCTCCTCTGGCTTTTTTGATTTCTGGGTCCTTCCCTACTTGCCCTTCACCCACACAATCTGTTCACAGCCCGACGAGACAATCCAGCCAGTCTGTGGAGAGTTCCTAAAACATGTCTGTGAAGACAGACAGGAGGCGGGAGACCTCATCTCCACAAAGGAGGAAGAGACACTGGGCAGAAGAGTTTACAAAGGGCAATCAAGACAGAGGCCCAGGGCTGAACGGCTGTGCCCACAGCGGCTGACACAGGGCTGATGGCCCTGACAGGGACTCAGCCTTCTGGTCAGTTTCCAGCCACCTCCAGGCTTTGGTCCCTGAACTTCATTGCTTTTGTTTTTTCTTTTTTAAAGAAAATCAACAAGTTAACCAAGTCCACACCAGTGTTTCAAGGATCCTTCAGTTTCTGTGGAACTTAAAAGACAGAGAGTTAGGCACAGACTCTGGCCTCCTTCAACCAACACAGGAAATGGAGACAATGCCTACAAAACACAGCACAATGGCAACCTCACTCCAAGGGCTTGGAGCAAATCACCCAATACTCTTGCCATGTTCTGTGCTGTTTTCTTTATATTTGTACACACGTCCTGACTGCCTGCTCGCCTTACCTGCATGTGGTACACTATCCACATAGCTGCTTAACCTGCATCACCTTCACCCAGGTTAGACCAGAAGGCCACAGGCTGTAATGCAAGCTCCGGTCTCAGAGCAGGCAAGTGGCAGATTCTCTGACTGATGGCTCAGTAATTTCTTTTTTTTTTTTTTTTTTGTCTTTTTTGTTTTTATCGGTACCAGGGATCGAACTCACGACTGCCTGCTTGCAAGGCAGGTGCTTATGCCGCTGAACTAAATCCCCAGTCCCTTGGCTCAGTAATTTCACACCCAGTACTTTCGTCTGGTAACTCCATAGACGAGCACGTTCCCAGGCCTTGAAGATCTTGCTGGTGTCCAGAACTGAGCAGAGCAGTCACAATAAAGGAGTAGACAAGTGGGAGGTACTTGCCACAGAAAGCAGCAGAGGTCCACTTACCAAGCAGAGTACAGAAGGACCGACCGGGTGGCAGTGTCTGAAGAGGTGAGTGCTCTAGGGATTTCTTTGGACTCCTTGCTAGTGGCTTTTCCTGTTAACTTACTATTCCAATAACAGCTTAGAGGAGGGGGAATCTTGTCCTAGATCAAACCTGGTGAGTTCAAATGATCACCCCATACTTTAATAAAGATTCATATCAAGTCCTAATTATAAAAAAATCTTTTTATCTGCTCTAAAGCATGTTCGAACTCTTTGTCCATTGCACTCAGCCTTCACGACAGTGGTCATCTTTTATTAATTTTGTCTTTCTTATCCAGTGTCAGCTGCCCACGCTACTGTAGTCCACGGTGAGCCGGGTTCCGGACCGCAGTGACAAGTGTGGGCCCATGTCATGGGCTCCTAGATGTCCTCAAGAAACCTCTGGGGAGTCATTGTGGCCTCGAGTGAAATTTTCCAGCCCTCCCCAGAGCTGCTGCCCTGCCCCGGCAGTCATTAAAGTGTCTCTTCCACTGCCGAGAATTTCGCTTCAGCTGCTGTGGTATCACGTTGCCACTGGTGTCACACAGCTGTCCAGCCTGGCAGAGGCAGGGAGCTTTACTTCAAAGCTGGCATCCTGGCAGAGTTCCAGGAATTGTCACAAACACCCCTCAGTACTGGGCCCTGAACACACAGGTGCACACACACACGCACACACACACACATGCACACACACATAGAGGCACCCACACATCCCACCTGCTCTAATTACAGGAGCTGGCGGAACATAGCCTAGCTCCACCCCCAATTTTATTTTTAACTGTCGCAGAAGACAGATTCTGTCCACACACTGTAATATAGCAGTGGTTTCCACCAAGGAATCTCCACAGGGAAGATACAGGAAGGAAATGCGTCTCTTTGGGTTGCAAGAGGCAGAAAACTGCTCCAAGATGCTCGAGCAAAACCTAGTCAAACAATTAGTAAAGTGAAACCAAAAAAGTGCCCCAAATCTGAGCAGCCTTCCACCGGCTTCCTTGAGGAATCAAATCACATCATCATGTACCGCTCTGCTCCCTCGCTGAATTCTACCTTGTGCATTGCTAGCTTTCTCCTCAGGGTGCATGAGAGTTCCAAGCTCTCAGTCTCTGAAGTTCAAATTCAGTAAGAAAAAAGGAAAGGATGTCTTTTCCTGGTAGGCTCCACAAAAGTCTGGGAATTCACAGATTACACAAACTGGACCTTGTTACACGCCTCCCACTCTGATCAGAGCCAGCGTCTCTAAAGTCACGTGGACTGAGAGGGGAGAGAAAGCTCCAGAAGGCATTCAGGATCCTACTACCAAAACACAGTGCAGCCTCCCCAAGAAACCAGAACTCACTCTCCCCAATAAATCCTAATCTCGGAGACGCTGCATGACCAGAACACTAAATTTTAAAAACAGGACATTCAAGGAAAAACACAACAAGGATGTCACCAAATAAAAGAGGATCATCCTTGTAATCAGTCAAAGGAATGTAAATTAAAAGAAATCTGTTTTGGGTACATTGGCAAAATTTTTAAAAATTTTCTTAAGGGTAATACTTAGTGCTGGCCAAGCTGGAAGGAGATGGACACTCCCAGACATGGCTAATGGGTTGATCATCAAAATCTCTAATGATATAAAATGTACAGAAGTGAAATTGATTAGAAAATAAATACGGATGGAAGATTTTATCTACAAAGGAAGCTTTCCCCATTTTTAAAAAATATTAGCTCCCAAACTGGCCCCATTGTAAAAGTTCAAGAAGAAGAGATTGAGTAGCTTAATTATAACATTCTTTCTACAGGATAGCATAGAAACACCGAAAATAGCTTTTCAAAGTATATTTCTTGGCATGGCTTGAATAGGAGGGAAAGGCAGGCCACAGAAGAGTCAGTCCTGTGCCTGGCCGCGCCATAGCATCCCTCACTAAGCCCTCATCCCCTCAGTGCTTCCTGATTCCCCTAAGATTTTCCCAAGATTCCAAAGACCCAGATTCTTCCAAGGCGAAGGGCAAACATCTAGCCCTTTCAGCATGACACAAGTCACCAAGTGGTCATGGAGAGCCAGGGCCGGGGTGCTGGCACACGCCTGAAATCCCAGCCACTCAGGAGGCTGAGGCAGGAGAATAACAAGCTTGAGGCCAAGGCAGTGATTTTGCAAGACTTTCAAAATAAAATCAAAAGGGATAGGGATATGGCTTAGCATCGCCTGGTGTCAATGTGTCAGGCAGAGGAAGGTAAAGGGACCATAGATGACATTTATTGTCCTAGCGGAGCACCCCACAAACACAGTGAATTCTCCATCTGGGGCTCCACATTAAAATGTAAACATCCCAGGTGGACCTGCCTCGCTCACAGTGCTGTTGATTAAGATCAAATGAGTTGATTTTTACAACAGTGCTTTGAAGGAAAGATAAAAGCGCCACCCAAGTGAGGCAGCAGGAATATCAAACGTATCACCTGGTGTTGGCAGACTCTCAGCAGAGAAGCAGAGAGCGCCTGGCCGGCCTCCAGCTCCGGCAGGACCTCCTGGTCCTTTCCCTATGTTTGGTTCTTTCCCTCCCATCATGTCTGAAAACCAGACGTCTGCTGGCACAGAAGGGCAGACTTCCTCTCACCCTCAAATGCACCAAAGACTGATTAGAAAGCATGATGTTTCTAGATGTGGAAACTTAGAGAAATGCCAAAGATCATATGGACAGGAGCAGACACACCTGCCGTGGACTGGGACCCTAAAACGGGAAAGCCCAGAGCTGGAGGCGTACAGGGTAGCTGGTTCCCATACCATTTCATTCAAGTCACGACAATGAAAAACGCCAGAAGACATAAACGTGGGAAAGGAGTACACAGTCCTCCTATTAGCAAAGTGTCCCAGCACCCTCTATATTTCCTCAAAGAAAATCTCTACTAAAAACCAGAAGAAGTTGTTTGTTATAGGGCTTTGCCTCTAGCCTATGGATCGGCGCAGCAGCCTCCTCACATTAAAGATGGTTAAAAACTTCACATGAAGCGTGGGATGGGTCAGCGAGGTCGGCCGTGCCCTTCCTTTCAATCCTTACCCCATTACGTCCCTCCCTGGAGGATATTTACAGTCCCCCATGACACATGCTCCGTACCTTCTCGGTTCAAGGAAAACACACCTACAGCATTTCAAATTAACTACTGACCCTTACTCTCCCACTATAAACAAACCGTTTTCACAATCTCAATTGCATTGTGTCCACATTGATTAAAGCTTGAGGCCCAGTGACCTCATGTGGTGTTAACTTCTCCCATGCACCAACAGCATTCCGCCTTTCTACTCAATTACCCCCTTCGGTGCCAGGGGATCGCTACCCAGTGCACACACACAATGGGCTTCTGCTTCATTACACTAACCAACAGCGGGCTGGAAACAAGCAGAAGAGGAATAAACAAGCTAATTTATCACGAGGACAGAGCAAGCTTTCACCAGGCTCTCCCCACGGTAAGTGCCGGCGGTTAACGGGAATACCAATAGTCCAAGGGCGATGGTTATGATCTTACAGATTGCAGCCAAAGCCACCTCAGAACCGCGCTGATGACAGAATTCTGCAGCCTAGCAGGTGTGAGCACACACACGCTCACATCATGGCCCGCACACTCCAAGGTCCCGCAAGGAAACCTACTCGATTGTTACTTTGGGACACACCACCCTGGGCTTTGGAGCCACAGACAGACGCCCTGGTAATTTGGCCCAAGCGTGCAGCCTGGCTGAGGGGCCTCTCATTCATCTCTGACGAGGTGGTCAGAAGGGACCCGGCCTTTTTGTGAGAAGGGTCCGCCTGCCCTCTTCATTAGGCTTGGCGAGGGCACAGCGGTTGATTAAATTAACAACTTTGGAGGGCTTCGCTCCCAGTTCCCAGACATTAACACCGCCATCCAGAACAAATTAAAGAGTCTCACAGCAATTAAGCCGATTTTGAAAATGAATTTCCCATGGTTCAGTGGCTCAACAGCGATCTCGAGTTAAGTAGTGGGAGAGTGCTTGGAGGAAGATTGAGGGAGGGCTGCTTAATTTCCACGGGGACACCCAACCGGCATGTGGAACGTGGACAGTAAATTCCCATACCTCTGCTAAGTTAGGCTATTGAGTTTCTGGTGCCTACAATTGGAAATATTCCATCAAAGGTGAAGGGAAAAAATTTTAAAGAATTATTGTGATACAAAGTGGATTGCAAAAGGGCTTCTTTTGTTCTATTTCCTCTGTGGTTGATTCCTCCAGTATCACTGTGTTTGTTCAAAAATATAAATGGTGGCACATGCCTATAATCCCAGCACTTGGGAGACTGAGGCAGAAGGATTGTGGTGAGTTTCAGATCAGCATGGGCTAAAGTGAGCTCAAGGCCAGCCTGAATTGTATAGCGGGACCTTGTCTCAAAAAGACCAAAAAAAAAAAAAAGAAAAAAGAAGAAAGAAAGGAAAAAATACATAAATAAATATCAAAAGAGACAAAAGTACCCATCTTCAGCCGCTTGGTTTGAAACCGGAACCTGATTGAGGCACTGGGACGAAGATGGCCAGATTCTCAACGGGTGAGGCACCCTGCTGCTAGCATCTAGTGCTGCTGGCGTCCAGGGCTACTGGCCTCCAGTGCCACTGGCCTGGCACCTCCAAGAACTCACTCCCAGGTGAAGAGTACCATCAGGAGGAAATTATTCCCTGTCGCTTCCCAAGGGTTTCCTATTTGCCTGCTATGGTACTGAAGTCTTCTCCTGGATTCTGGGGTCAAATCCTCCAGACATAACCGCAGTGGGGGGCCTCCTCTTCCCTCTCAGAAGGTGAGGATGCTCCAGCTCTGCGACCCAGCACCTGCTCAAGGCTCAGGGCAGCAAGTGCCAGAGCCAGGGTTTCACTCCAGTCCTTCTGCCCTCAAGGCGCTCACTTACATTTACAGTAGCAAACGCTCATTTCCTCTGGGTTCATCTGGTCTCTGGGCAGCGATGGTTCATGGAGAGAGGGGAACGCCCTTCCTTTAAAGGATCCCAACCTTGGGGTGCTGGCCGGCACAGGAAGTCTCACTGGGAAGTCCCGCTGTGTAGCTTTCGCCTAGTCTTTGACTTCCTCCTGGCCTGCACCTCTGCCTGGCTCTGCCCTCAGGCCCTCTGGGGCTGCAGGCACACGTTCCACACAGCCTCCGGGAGCGTGGAGGAGGGCGTGGACTCCTCCACACCCAGGCTCCACGGAAGAAGATTGGTTATCTGCATGAATTACACTTTCTCATGCAGCATGTGCATGAAAGTTGACATCATAACTGTATTACTGGTCTCAAAGAACGACTACAAAATTCTAGAAGGGAAATTTAGAAAGATATACATTTCATCTTTAAGAATTGATACTAAAAACCATGGCATCTTCTAAAAGAAATCCCTTCAAAGGATTTCTCCTGGGGGCAAGAGACAGACACTAAATTCCTAAAGACAGGAGATCGCAAAGTTTGCAGCATTATTCGACATTCGAATATTTGAAGTCTGGAAATCCACGCAGAGGGCTGTGCTCCCTTCCTCTCCCTGCACTTGATCAGCTGGAACAAGACCGGCCACAGTGAATTCCCTGCGTTTATGGCTAAGTTAGGATCAAGGAATCAGACGAGAGACAGCGGCGGTCAACAGCGTGGCCGTCCTGCACCAGTGGTTGGGAGACTTGTCCATCTCAGCCTTCGCTGGATCTTAGTTAGGAGAAGACTCCTTTCCAACTCCGAACAACTCTATGGCTGTTGTAACTGTGAGCGTACACACCATGAAGGTGCTGTCGCCTCCAGGGAAGCCTCGGAATGTGGAAATGAGACTAATCTGGAAGGGAGCATTGCAGAATTCACAGCAGCCCTTAAAACACTTCTGCTTCCTCTACGACTGATTCCAGAAGCAAAGTACTTATCCGTGCCTTTATGGCACAGATGTGAACAGCCACCCACACTCCCCTGGTCCAGGGTAACACAATCACCCCTACAGGGAAGCCCGTAACCATCCTTGGGCCCGGGCAGTCCTGGGTGGGTGGGGGGACCTTAATGTGCTTTGTCGTTTATAATTTTTGATGATACAGCACTATCATTTAGCTAATGTTTCAATAATTAATATTTTATAAGCAAAAGATCACTTTTCCTCCTCAAAGTTTGACTTTCAAAGGTCTTTGTCACACATTTTATATCCAGAAGGAAAAAAATAGTTCCAGTGGGCAATGACACCAGTGTCACACGTAAAGTAGAAGCAGCTGGGGGGATTCATACTGCACATGCGTAGCCGGAACAGGTCCTCCCAACGCATGAGTGGCACTGAGGTCCTGCTACCTGGGTTGTTAGGTGCTGGAAAGAACACAGTAACACGGGCCCAGAGTTCAGAGGAAAACACTTCTGATTCAAATTAGACCTCGTGAAAATTACTACCGAATTTACCAGGTCTGTGAATGGCATGCTTTCTAGGCTATTGATAAGCCCGGATCATTCACCACAGCAGGGCTACCAAGCAGGACCCCTGGGGGGGTGTGTGCTGTGCACACATGCATGTGTGTGTGTGCGCGTGTGCTAGAGACTGAACCCCAGGCCACGGATGTGCCAGGCAAGGGCTCTACTTCTGAGCTACACCTCCAGTGCTTTTCCAGTTTTATTTTGAGGCAGGGTTTCGCTATGTTGCTCAGGCTGGCCTTGAACTTTCTGATTCTCCTGCTTCCGCCTCCGTAGCTGTAACACCATACCTGGCTGGATTGCAGGGCTGTAATTATATTTTATCCATCAAGGGGCAGAAATAACCTGCCTTGTTCTAAAAAGACACACGGTGATCCACATGTATATTTTTTTTGTGGTAACTCGTCATACAGACAACTGGCTCTCCTATCCCGATTGCTCTAACAACACCCCTGCACAGGTAAACACAAAAGTTACCCTTTCCCGACCACAGGCTCCCTGGGAAATGGAATATTTTAGAGGAGGAAACATTTTTAGATGACACCTGCAGCCTCCCAGCGTGTTGGGCCTGCAGCCTGTGAGCTGTCTGTCTCTTGCTTTTGTAAATGTTATGATAAAAAAACATTTTTAAAAAGGAAGTTTCCTACTTCTCTACGTGAAGTACGATGTATATTTTGTACGTGGCCCAAGACAATTCCTCTTGGCTCAGGGCAGCCCAAGCCAGGCAAAATGTTGGACACCATGATAATGGTTTGTTCAGATCACAAAGCAGGTTTGACCACAAGCAGATAAAGCCAATCACTGATAAAACAGCATTCTCTTAGTCAGAAATCTGATCACTTTGAATAGAAAGATTAGTATATTTTTCAATGAATGAAAACCATCATACAGAAAAACTCCAGCTAATATGCCGGTGCCCTGTAGTGATACGATTTCCCAGGAACCCTGGACTAATCAACAGGTAAGATTCCACATTCCCAAAGCACTCCACCGAGGAGGAAGTTAATGGTTCCGAAACAGAGCTGGTGTAAACGTTTCTGTCTTCTGTCTGCACTGCCCCTGGCAGTGTTAAGATCCCTAACTGGTCACGCTTCCCTCGGACTATTCCAAGGACTCTTTACCTTTTCTAAAAAGTGGGCTTGGTAGGGGAAGAGGGCCAGGGAGGAATTCTTTTGTTATTTGTAAAAGCAGAAACAATGCTACTTAAAAGCTGACCTTAGTGCCCTTTGAGTTGAAGAACCCCAAATTAAAAATTATTCTGCTGTGGATTTTTTTTTTGTCCTGTTACCTAGAAACGTCATGTGTTCTGTTTGGATACAAAGCATGAGCCAGGGATTTAACAGAGCGTGCTCACGGATGGACTCTGCGTATTCAGGGCCAGGGCAATGTGTGAAAAGACATCTAAGGCCCCCAGCTGCCCGACCCCCAGGGCTTCTGGAGGAGCTGATCCCTCTGCCCACAGACGTGTTCCCCAAGTGATGGCTAGGCCCAGGTGCACGGCCTACTGCAAGCCGCAGCACAAATCTTATCTGCAATTTCCTTAGGCCTGCGTGCAGGGGCAAATGCCGGCCTGGCTCCTCCTCCCAGCCAGAACTAGCTCCTCTGGAGAACACAGAAAGAAAGGAATGTGGGCCCTCTCTTCCACGATGGGGCATTCCACTCTGGGGTGAGTCACAGCCTCCAGGAGAGCAGATAAAACACAGCACACGCACAGTAAAGGATCTCCACCCCCAAAGGCCAGGTCCGCCCCAGAAGGCTGGAAGGAACTTTTTGGCTGAGAGATTTAAACATCAGAGTTCATGTCAGCTTCACGAGGTGGTGCAGAGAAAGCACAGCCTTGTGACTGCCCAGTTTCAACCAAGAGGAATTCATGGTAAAAGGCTGGCATCCTTCAAATCACCAAAAAAAGAAAAAGAAAAAAAAAGCTAGCGTTCTCAACATTTTAAGCCCAAGTTTGGCAATGTGAACTTCTGTTTGCAATTGGCTTCAGAGTGAAAAAATGGTAGTGATGGAGGAGGAGACTTTATGGCTTCTCTTGTACAAAAATAACACCCTATGCCCTCCAAAATACGGGGCCATGTGATCTCTCCCCCCTGAAACTCCAGGCATCAAGGCTGTGCCAACCACAACTCTCCCCAGGTCAAGGCAGCCTCTGAGTCACAAAGTCTTACAACTAAACCCCGATTTTTGAGTTTAAATTTACAACATTTCCCCATGCAGGAGGAAGGGAATGCACCACACCCTTAGCAAGCAAGCAAGGAATTCAGGTTTGTTTCTGGTCTCTAAATTCCAAAGTGTAATTTAAATTCCACATGGAACAGGAAAAAAAAAACCTACTGTGTATAATTCTGTTGCTCCACACATGACTAGCTAAATTTACTAAGAAGGCAAACTGGCAAGCGAGGAGGACAAGGGTCCTGCAATCTTCTTCCCAAGGACTGGAACAGTCTAGTCCAGCAAGCCGTGAGAAGCACAAGCTGGGAAGCTTCCACACAGTAACTCCGTGGCTGCCCAAGGCAGAGAAGTGCGGAGCCCTTCACAGGCAACTCAGAAGGAAATAAACCTTCATGGCAGCGATTGGATGAGAACCAGCCAGGGTTTGGGGGATGAGTGACCTCTGTTCTGGCCACTGGGATTCCTGCTGGACTGAGGCAGGGTGGGAGGGGCTCTGCGGCCTTTTCATCTTTACAACCCACTGCCCAAGGGCACAGCCAGTGTCAGGATGAGACCACAAAGTGCAGCTGCCTTGGGAGCAGGGGCTGCTGGGTACCAGTGACCTCAGAAGCCTGCACATGGCCATTCTGGTTAGACTTTTCATTGATCTTGTCTCTGTCCTCATGTGACTGCAGCCCTGAGTCCCAATTGAAAAGCAGGGATCCTCGGCCACCAGTCCCAATTGAAGAGCAGGGACGTGGAAAGTACAAGTAAGCTTTGTGACAATTGTGTGCAAAGCAAAAGCCTCGGATCAGAGTGAAAGCATGAGGGCTTCTCTCAGGAGTGAAGTGTGGACCTATCCGGAGACTGATCTGGACTTGTGTGATTCATTAGCCCTCTGTGGCAGTGTTAGGGTTTATCATCTGGGGACAACTCCTAAGGAGATGTTCAGATATGATACAGCATTACGACCAGAAAGCAGGAAACTTTCCCCGGATTTTCAAGCCGAGACCTCGTAATGCTTTGGGTCATCCCCCCTCCTTCTTCCTCCATAGACTCATGAATCTGAAAGGTACCCAAGGAAGACAAAGAATGGATGTTAGCTCATGTAGGATCTAAGAGCAGAAAGGGGCAGAGAAAGAAAAATCACAGGTGATGGATAATGGGTTTTAAGCAGGTGGGGTCAGTGCAAAGTCCTTTGGAAATCGTGCCTCTGTGGTGCCCGGTTCACTGAGACACCCAACAGGTGCCAAACCTTCAAGAGAGTGGGCTCCTTGCAGTAGCTGAGTGTTTGTGCCTTGAGATCATGGAGTCCACACCTTGCTTGGGGGAGTCCCAGCAAGACTGTCCCCACCAGTGGATCCTCCTTGGATACCAGGAGCAACCCGAGGTCAGAGCCAGGATCCAGGAGCACTTAACTGGCCCCCCGTTAGCTCTCAGGAGCTGGGCTTTATCAATCCAGGCCTTGGAAAAAAGGAAAAAAAAATGGAGCAAATCACTTTTAGACCAATTATCTCCTTTCTAAAGGAAAATCATAACGCCTTGCCAAAACCAATGTGGTCACTTGGGCTTTCCTTTCAATTAACTCTGCTTTCTTGGAAGTGTGGATCTGTGGATAAACCCCTGAGCTAACCCAGGGAATAAACCAAAAACTTAAGAAGGCCCTGCCTTTCCTCCAGCAGCTGTGTTTGGGACTCCTGCAGGCACACTAAAGCCCAGAGCCATTCTGCGGGGTTGTCACTGGACTTTCTTCCTGTCCCAACCCTCAGTGGCCCTCTTCTGTATGCCGTGGTAGCTGTGGGAGGGGACCTGTGACATCCTCAGGATCAGCCCTCCCCAGCGTGGCAGTGGGCACCATCCGCCCTCCCCACCAGGGAGTTACTGTGGGTGCTTGCCGAGGAAGCAGCCAGGTGAATGATCAGGGGTCACAGGGGTGCTGGGTTTGGAGGGGGGTCCCAGAAGTAGAGCTCAGCTTTCATCTCCCGTCTAATCTGCCTAGAATGAGTTTCCTCGTGCTCGCTCCTTTGTTCCCCATAGAAACGGAACGGACAAAGGCCTGAGGCTTAGAAGCCAGGCTTAGGATTCC
The DNA here is from genome assembly GCF_034190915.1 of Cavia porcellus. Taxonomy (NCBI): domain Eukaryota; kingdom Metazoa; phylum Chordata; class Mammalia; order Rodentia; family Caviidae; genus Cavia; species Cavia porcellus. The sequence goes on along the minus strand of NW_026947484.1, from coordinate 161,450,434 downwards.
ATCCGGGATCATGGGCTGACTCCTTAGCCTTCTTTTAGCTGCCTGTGTCACTTCAAAAGAGTCCTCTACAGAAGCCGGGGATGTCTGAGAATGAGACAGCAGCCACAACTGCCCCTCAGCATTTTATAATCCCTGAGGGAGGCGATGCACAGAAAGGCCACACGGTCACCCAGGGCATCCTCACCGAGCAATTGTCTCACTAGTCACCTCTTCCTCCTGGCCAGGTGTCACCTGCTTGTGACCCCAGCATGGGTGGATTAGGACCAGGGTGCAGTGCAGGCAGGTGGTCAGCAAAGCCTGGAGACCGTCAGACCGTCATCCAAAACATTAGTTCCTCCTTGCTGGGACTAGGCCATCGTTTTCAATTAGTCTCTCGGTGCAGAAAAGGTTTTGTAATCTTCTTTGAGAATTTACATGCCTCCAGCTCTTCCTCTCCCCTCTCATCCAGAATAGGCACCATGAGACTCCTCAGGCCACCACCCCAAAACTCACAGGTGAGATCCTGGTGGACAGACAGGTGAGATCCTGGTGGACAGGACCACTGCTTCCTGTCTTATTGCTCTGCCTCCTGTCACCTCTTAGAGGGTCCTGCAGAACGGAGGGCTACAAATCCTGCAGTAGAGAAAATCGTCAGTGTCCTCCCCACCCTCAAAACATAAACTATGCAACAGCCAAAATCCATGGTGTCCACACAGTGACACCCATGATTGGGAACACTGACATTTTGGACACGTGTGTGGATCCACACAGACCTGGTGCTTTCCCGGAGGGATTTTGGCACTTTGGGGAGGAGGCTTCTCCCTTAACTGCTCTTCATCATAGCCAATCCACAGGCCCCAAACCCTCTCCAGCCTCAGCTGATTCCTCTGAGAAAATCCAGCCCTCCTGTATCACTGCATAAATAGGTTAAAGCCACAAGCCTGGAAGATGGAATCAAAGTAGCCCTCCTCGGAGGAGCAGAATCTCCAGCGCTTCACAGCTAATGAACTTGTCTGCTCACTCAGGGGACTGGTTAGGACTTGCAAGGAATCGGCTGGACAGGCATCTGCGGCTTCGAGGTCCCTCCCCGGGCCTCAGCCAGGGCGGCTTTGGCTTTGGTCTGCACAGATGGGCCCATTACAGCACACCAAGTGTTTGCTCTTAGCATTTATAATCCGATGATTCAAAACCAAGACACTGGTTCCCCTCTGTTGCTCTGCTTTCAAACCATTTCTATTCAATCTAAAAATCAAAATCTGGGGAGCAGAGCGGGGCATCACCCAATGGCTGGCGGGGATGTGAGACTGCTGGAGTGGACGGTCACCTCTGACCGGAACCAACCCGGGTGACCTGGAGAAATTCTACCAGGTCTTTGTGCACCGAGGTTTACTGACATGTAATACAGGTGTAAAAATGCCAATCCGACAGGGCTCTTTGTGGAGTAATCTAGATATTATTAGATTGTCTGGCAAACAATACAAATTTAGGCACATGAGACATTATATTACTTTATCCATATATTTATTTCAGGAGGAAACAGTAACATAAAGTTGGAAGGTCTAATCAGCAGGGTATCTAATTTCACATGTTCTCAAATTCCAAGTAAATAAATAAAAGTTACCTTGGTGCCAGACAGTACCATAGGACATCTTTTGCTGCTAAACTTGGATTAAGAGAGACTTTTCTCTTCAAGGCGTGGCGTTGCACATTTAGAATCCCGGCCCTGAGAGAGGCTGAGACCGGAGGATCACAAGCTTAGGACTTGCCTGGGCAATTTAGCAAGACTATGTCTCAAAATGAATTATAAAAAGGGCTGGAAAAAAAATAAAATAAAAAGGGCTGGGGATGCAGTTCGGTCACAGAGTGATCACGAGGTCTGTCCAAAGGATGGGAGTGGCTTCCACAGCTGGGACCGCTCTAAGCCTCCTCTGTACCAACCCTCTAGGCATCTCAGCTCCACCCACCCTGAGCATGCCGCAGGCCCCAATAAAACAGATTAGGTAAATGGCACAGAAACCCTTCATGCAGTCTTAACATAAACTCTAAATCTCCATAGAAATACTTTTAAGAAACACTTTTAAGAGGAAAATAAGGTAAGAATCTTTCCTCAATCTATACAGATATTTTTAAATTTAAAGGCCAAGTTATTAAAAAGTGTCAATGATGCTCACTGTGGTGGTGCAGGCCTACAATCCCACCATTTAGGAGGCTGAGGCAGGAGGATCTCTGTCAACGTGAGGCCAGGGTTACACAGTATGTTCAAGGTCAGCCTGAATTACATGGGCTATCCTAAGTCAAAACAAACAACAAAACAAAACATGTCTGGAAGGTTTTAAATCTAGATCTGGTTTTCAAGCAGGGGTTCTGAAGGTCCCTCAAAGCTACCAGTAACATTGTTTCCCAAAGAAATGTTTCTCATTTTTCTGGTGGGAAGAGAGAGTTCCAGTAGAAAGTTAGACAGGCTACACTGAAAGATCAGATGAGCAATGATCATAGATTAGATTGTTCCCACAAGCACGATTTCTTTGCAATAACCAAGCAGAAAGCTCAGCTTTTTAAAAGTAAAAAAATGTGATTTCATTTGTAAACCAAAATCACCAGTCCTTAAGAGATGAACCCCACAGTACTCCTTACAAACCTCACTAGATAACAAAGAGCAAAAGACAATGGTTTAGTTAGATACAAAATTTTACAAAACAAGACTGAGTCAAATGCTGAAAATCATGGATAAAAATCAACCAAATTCCAATTAACTAATGTAGTTTTACATTCTCAGCAGGTAGCTGAACACTACAGGATTACAAATGGTGCCTCATTGATATGTCAAAATATATGCAAAAACTTAAATGGAATATATTGGAGAACAAATATCTACTCTGCATGAACTGAAATTTTATTAAATTTAAAATTCTGCAACTTTCAAATAAACAATAGCAACAGAAATGAGAGCCCATTTGAATGGCCCGCAATCCAGACCATCAAGTTTCTGTGTAACACAGCAGCAGACAGGAGTACGTGCTATATTTTTGAAGGTAGATAAATCCATGCACCATTCGGAAAAAGGTTACCTGTGCATGTGGGCAGGTGTCTGCTTACGTCCATTACATTAGTGTGAAAGACATAGCGAGCATTCCTGAGGAAATCCTAATGGCCGGGCTGTGGGTGGATGTGTGGAATGTTCTCATCTACGGGCACACTCCATCAGCAATTTTCCTTTCATCTCACCCTGATCTTCATACCCTTAATAGTTTTGGAGCAGTGGCGAAAATGACCTGCTTTTTCAACCCTATCCGGTAGACGTGACTAATTGGAAGCTGAGAAAATTGCACGTAATGGGCCAGGGATTGAAGTCCAAGATTTCTAGTCTGCTAGAGTCTTGGTGAGGGCGGCAGCTGCCTCTTCCGAACTAAACTCACCAAACATGAAATCAAAGGAAAATTATTTTTAAATTTTTCTGCATGCTTATTTTTAAGGAGGATTAAGATTAAGCTGTATCTTTTGAAAACATATTCTTTTCCTTCGGGGTTCTTAAATTTTAAAGTGAATGCTAAATACTAAAGATGTCAGCCACTTGAGAAGCTTTCTGTGTCTGGAAGGAAACAATCAGATGTCTGATTTCATAGTGGCTCTGAGCTTTTTTTTTTTTTTTTTTACTAAAGCATGATAGAAATCACTGAATTTTTAAACATTCCAAGTTCTTTCATATTAACTTCCCGAACCCCCCATCCACCTTTTTTGTTTTTTGCAAAATACCATTAAAGGTGTAGCAGCATATACATACTGCAAAGAGAGATAAACACACAAAGTAAACAACAAACAAACAATCAAACTTGGCCCCAAGGCTACTGGGGTCAGGAAGGATTTAAACTGGCTGAACCAAACCTCCAACTTCCCCATTTGCTTTACAGCTAACATTTTTCACACCAATTCTAGAAACTACAACCAAGAATCAATCCAAATATCATATAAACTAAAAGGATCACACAACGAGGACGGAAAGGGACTTTAAACTCATTCAGCCACCAACAAGGAGACAAGTCCACTTTGTACCAAGTCTCTGGGGATCCTGGCCTGGCACATTTTCTGGGGGGTGGCTGTGTGTTTTCATGCTGGGGAGCTCTCCACATCATGAGTTCTGCAGTCTGGACCCTCCCTTCTTAAGCTGCCACCAGGGGCAACCATGGTCCCCATGGATCTTGTCCGTGGTCAGCAAGCAGCACTGCTTCCTCTCCCTTGGCCTCCCGAGGGTTTTTTGGGAGACACCTCACCCAAGACTCGTGGCCCCTTAAGCAGCAGCAGTAGCATTGGGCATTCTGTTCTGGGCCTGGCAGAGAAGAGTTGGGTTCTAAACTTCACCTCGACTTTCTGGGTCATAAATTCTTCCCACTACTGATCCCACATTGCTGAAGTTCTCTGCTCAGTTTCATTTACAGGGAGGAAGTTGGGCGGGAAAATCTATTACTTACCTTTTTCTAAAATTCCTTTCCCATACTTGGGTCTTGCAGCATGCCTTATGCGCTTGGGTTTGTCTAAGAGCCAAAATATTAACTCTCCAGCAGGTAGCTGGAAAGGCTGAGGCATTATTCAGCCCGGGCTCAGTTAGTGTGTCCAGTTTCAAACTAGCAAGAGAGGAGGGGAAGATAAGGGGTAAACTTAAACCATAGCAATTTCCCCACAAGGATCAGAAGCAGTTTATTCATGCAGAAGGCCTCCTGTGGACTTTGAGGTCATCTGCCTTGCTCACTAACCAAGTTCTATGGGAAAACAACACTTGATATTATGTACCCCTGCACAAACCCTGCTTCAACAAACATCTCTTGTGAAGCCAGGCACCTCCAGTGTTCAACAGCCCCTCACAGGCTCCTGGGACCTCCTCCTTGGCAGTAATAAGATTCCAGAAATCCTGCTCCTTCCAGAAGCGTCTAGGAATCTGCACCAAGAGAGCCAAACCCAAGAGATCAGCTTCAGCAACAAAAAAAGAAGGGCACACTAGTTAGCACCAGGAAACTATGTGTAATGGTTCACTGCTTGTGCAAAAACCTCAAAGAGGATGAAGGTCAGGCAGGGATAATAGGCCAATTTAATTCTGAAAGCACGAGGTGCAAGAAATTTTAATTATGGTCTGCCACTGAAATCACACAAGATCCAATGGCATCTAACTGCAACTGCTCACCAAGCCAGACAAGAGGTGTAATTGTAACCGCTGCATAATCACCGAGGGTGAGGCTTGCGCTCCCAGCAGAGAAGGCATTAAGAGCCTCGAAAAATCCAATACAGGGAAACAGAGATTGTGCGCAGTCAAACAGGCTCTCAGCACACAAAAGCCAAACCGGCGTGCGTGCGTGCGTGCGTGCGTGTGTGTGTGTGTGTGTGTGTGTGTGTGAGCGTGCGCGCGTGCATTGAGGGTGAGGGTTCCAGAAATAAAAAGCTGAAGTCGTCTGGCCCACCTCGAGGAGAAGAGCGTGAAAACTCTGCGCCCTTCCTGCTTTGGGGACAGAAGCCCTCCGAAAGGCGCGATCTCCCGCGGGAACTGCACTCCTCTTAGAAGCTTCACGCGCTCTCCTTTGTCTAAAACAATTAGCTCGGCTGTTACAGGGATTTCCAGGGCCAGGCTGTCTGTAACGCTATTCCCCCGTCAGACCCAGGTCTGCAGACCAAACGTCCCGCACGCAGCCCGAGGCGCCCACGCCGGTGCAGCCCTCGCGGTTCCCGAGGGGACGCGCGGGGGACCCCGTCCGCATTTCTCCACTGGGCAAAGTTTGCGGGGCCTGCAAGGAGGCGGTCAAGCCTTCACTCCGCGCTGCTGCAGAGTTGGCGCTGAAGTTCGCGCCCGGATGTCCCAAACGTGCAGGGGGAAGGGGGACGCGCGCGTGGAACGCGCGAAAGGATGGATGGAGGCGGAGAGGCCGCAGCAGGGGAGGAGGCAGGGCTTCCCGAGTGGAAGATGCGGAGCTTCTGAGCTCCAGGTCCCAGAGCGCGTGCCACTGGGGGTCTCCCAGAGTGGGCGCCGTCGCCCCAGGCTCCGAAGCTGTCACCTGCGGGGGACCAAGAGCTCCAGACTCGCTGGCTCCCGGGCTCTACGAAGTGGGGGCGGGGACGGCGGGCCTAGGCAGCACCTTTGGGGGTGGGGTGGGGGAACGCTTCTTCTCAGCGAGCTTCCCGGCTCCGCGGGGTGTCAAGGACCTTCACACCCGCCCTGTCCGCCTCACCTCCAGCCCGTAGCAGCTAAGATCCATGCAGCGTGGTCTTCCGAGAGCGCGCAAAGGCTGGACCCCCCCCCCCCCAGGCAAGCGTCACCCCGAGCAGAGCTACGGGCTCAGAAGGAGTCCCGGCTGCGCGCCGGGCGCAGTTTCCCCGACTCTCCTGTTGTTCTCCCAAAGTCGACTACGCTGCCCTCCCTCGGGGAGCTGATGGGAAGGAAACGGAGAGGAAAACGGGTCGGGGGGGGGGAGCGGAAAAATAAAAGCGGGGCCCGGGTGGAGTAAGGGGCGGGGGTGGGGGACCCACTCCGGCCGGCGCCTCCCCGCGCGTCGACGCCATGCTGCGATCGGATCCCCGCCCGCTGCCCTTCAAGTGGATACTGAAACTAGGCCAAAACTTTTTCCCCTCCTTTTCTCTCGGCCACTAGACTGGATTGTGTCCCACGGAGCCCCATGGAGCTCTGCTTTCTTAAGCACAATAGCCGGACTAATTAGATCATAGAGGCGAGGCAGTGATACTGTAACAACTCGCCCGGAGAGGCGAGCGCGGAGGGGCCGGGGACCAGACCCGGGAGACGTTGAGTCGGGGAGGCGGCGGGCGGGGAGGGGAAAGTTTTCGGCTCCCGCACTCACCGATCAAGCCTCCCACCAGAAAGGCGACGACCTGGAAGGCCAGCAGGATCCCGCCGACCACGCACAGCTTCCTGGTGCTCATGTTTTCTATGATGGCCCCGGCCATGGCTGCGCGTGGGCCCCCGAGCCGTGGGCTTGACTTTAATGTTTTTTCTTCTCCCCCACCGCACACCCCGCCTTGCTTTTCTTCTCGCACTCAGCGCTGCGGGGCGCGTCGGCCGCTGCCTCCTGCGCGCGCCCCTGGCCGGGCGCCGCCGCCGCGAAACTTCCCGGTGCGCGAGCGCTGCGAGGATGGGACCGGGCGCGGGCGCCGCTGCCAGCCCGGGCGATCGCGCCCCGCTCGCTGCCCGGAGCTGTGATTGTGGCCGCTCCGCCGCCTGTGGACGCTGGAAGGAGCAGGAAAGCGGATCACATGACGCCGCCTCCCTCCCTTTCTCTCCCCTCCCTCCCTCGCGCGCTTCCTCCTCCTCCCGCACCGCGCTCCCCGCCTCTGCCCCTCGCCCCGCCGGTGGGGCGCGCGGCCCGGTGCGGCCTGCAGCCCTGCGCCCCGCGCCGGTGACCTTGAGGCACGGTAACTGGTGATCGTTACGTGGGTCCCGGGCCCGGCCTCCTCGCTAGCGTCTGGCCTCTCCGGGCTCCCGGAGTGCGCGGTTCCTTTCCCTGGGCCCCCTGGAGACCTGAAACTTACACGCGTTGACTTTGGAAAGCGATGATCCCCACCTCCCATGCTGGGCAACTCGGGAGGAAAGAGCAGGAGAATTTTTTTTTTTTTTTCAAAAGGAAACCAGTGGGTGCGAAGTCGGAGCCCAGAGATGCAGTGTGAAGTCTCAGCCCTGCTTCCCTCCGCGACTACTGGCCTCGGCCTCCGCAAGCTCAGCGGGGCGCAAACGCAGCCGTCCTCGCTGTGCGCCTCTGGAGGGACCTCGCTCCCAGCTGCGATCCTCCGACGTCCAGGCCTTGACTCCGCTACTGCCTTAAAAATTTTTTTTTAAAAAATAACTGTTCTACCCCCATCCCCCACCGTAGTTCTAAACTTGAGTCGGACCCCAAATTGTCCAAAACTCCCGTCTTGGTCTCCCACACCACCTCCAGGGATATCTATGAAAACCCTGGAATCTCACCTCCTACTCTGAGGACCTGTGTGTGCACACCTGGCTGTAAATCCCTGGGAACAGAGACCTCGTCTAGTCCCCAGCCGCCACCGACCCCCCCCCCCCGCTGTGTCACACCCCTGGGGCCTGGGACCTTCCTCTGCAGGGGTCCTGCATAACTTTGGGAGATAAACAAACAAGAGTGGGAAACCAGCCGAATCCTTCTGCATTTCAAAGGCCTAAAGGGCCTTGGCGATTTCGAGGGTACACATACTAAGTTGCAATAATGTTTGCTCCTGTCTTTGTGAAGATAAGATGCATAGGTAACCGCTAGGAAAAGCGTAGAGTGGCGTGAAGGGCTTAACAGACTCCCGGCTGTATCTATGAAGCCTAAATTCCTGGCCCGATTCGTCCCAATTTGTCAAAGGCGGCCGGTGCTATTTATGACCCAAGGGGTTGGGAATGCGGCTCCCAAGGCAGGGTGCCCACTCCTGCTCTGGTACCTGATGTCTCGCCCCTTCCTGTCCAGGGACACTCCTAGTGATCCCTCACTGTCTGCCAGGTCACTGGCCTTGCAGAAGCCGGTCAGGCTGTACTGACTTCATGGATGTGCGATCCTCTCTGATCCTGGAATATGCACTCAAGGCTCATCCTGGGCTCTGGGTGTGTGAAACCCGAGCCACTTGGCCCCTGCGGCTCTTAACAGTCCTGGGGCTGTGCCTAACCCAGGTTCATTGGCCACTCTGCCCTTGATCAAGCACAGTCAGGCACAAGCCCAGGCTTCCTTTCTAAGCACTGGAGGCCAGCAGATGCCACAGCTCCCGTCCTGTCCTGGAGGTGCCCAGTCTAGTGGCCGTGCAGTGGGCAAGGCTTGACTGTGTGGACTTTGAATATCGCCAGGTGCTCTCAGAAGAGGAGATAAGCAGGTAGGACTGTAGTCCACACAGGATGGGCCATTGTGGGATGTTTACCTTCCCTCTGTCTTCTCTCTGCTTCCTAGCACAGGCAGCCATCAGGATACAGGAGCCAGAGCGGCCGGCCCTGCTGACCCCAGGGGCTCTTCACTCTGCATGCTGTCCTCTTATCTCCAAAAGCTGCTCAGTTTCCACACACTGGAATAATTAGCATGCTGCTTGCGAGTCAAAACTTCTTTTTTTAAAATACCAACAGATTTTTTAAAAGTAAGGTTGGAGGGCTGCAAGTGCAGCTTAGCATGAGGCCCTGGGTTCCAGTCCTAGCGCACATGTGCACACACACACACACACACACACACACACACACACGACTGATAGAAATCAACGTATTTACTGTCCATTTTATACCACATTTCAGCAAGAGAAAAGCCTAAGGAACATATTTAACCACACGTTAGTGACATGAGAGCCTTCAGAAGAACAGGCAAAAGCCCAGGCGAGGTCCCCGACCTAGTTCTTAGGTTTTATGAAGTAGCGACAGCCATGCAGAACTGAGACTGGAACAAGCGTGGGAGCGCATGGGAACAGACCAAGTGCGGAGACCCAGCCAGGCCTGTCTGTCCAGATTTTTCGTGTCCCTCAGTTGTGGGGCCCCTTCCTCGAGGGGCCAGCTGTCTTTATGGGCAGCGGTGGTGTGGAATGGTAGGGAAGGGTTAGGACAGTGTTGCTAGGCTCCAGGGCTGCCTCAGAGGGACCAGAGACACTGGCTGAGACCCTTGAGGATGGACTGGGAAGGGAACCAGCCACCTCATGATCCACCTCCTGATCTCTCTGCAAGATCTGAGTCTTCATAGTGATGATTTTAGGAAACATTAGGGAATCAATAACCTTGTGTTTGAAGCTGGTGAAGTTGGTCATTGAGTAGTTTTTTCTTTACAATTTTATTATGCTTTGAATACTTTTTGAAGTCTATTTTTGCAGAGGTCTGGAGGGTTGACTTTACTGACCAAGGTGCTCATGAGGATTCCCTTGAGTACTGAGCGCTGAACACTTAGTGAATTTTAAGGCAGAAACATTCCACTCTCATGGTTGCTCCTAACCCCCAAGCATGCATCTGTGGTACTCTTAGGTAGCATATCTTAGAGACTGGAGTAATCCAGGGGGCACCCCAACCCTACCAACAGAAACTCATCACTCCTGCTCCATTCTCTAAGTGAATAGCCTGATGTGTTCATCTTTCTTTTTTCAAAAAGTATTGGCATGTGGAAGCCATAATGGTGATTGGTGCATATTTGTTAATAGATGGATGGATGGACGGACAGATGGATGGATGGATGGATGGATGAACAGATAGATGGATAGATGCATGGACAGATGGATGGATGGATGGATGGATGGAAGGATGGGTGGATGGATGGATGGATGAACAGATGGATGGGTGGATGGATGGATAAGTCTGCCCACCATGGATTCTTATGTAGAGTTTGCTGCTTATTTTCTTACATAGTGCCTGTGTACTGGGGTGCTTTGCACATACACCTGGACTGTGGGGTGTTACTGAACAACCGATGTGTGAATTCCTTAAGCACAGGCAGACTTTAGTCACCTTCAGAATCCCCAAATCACCTTGCACAAGGCTGAGAATCCCCCTGTCTTCACAGTGTATGTAACATAGAGATCTAAAAGAATTGCAGACTCCCCTTAGACACCTGTTTTGCTTCCCAGAGGGGCCCAGAAAGAACAGTGACCCCACTTAGAGGAGCCACTTGGTTCTCATATAGAGCTTTTCTCCCTCAAAGCCCCCCCTGTGGCTGGTGGTGCTTAGGTGTAAGCAGATCCTGTGAGTTCACACTCTTGTTATTCAGTGTCACTTCACTACAGTGTGCTTCTGTGAGTTTCCATGCAGAGTTTCTCTTAACATGATTTTCCCCACACAGAACCACCCCTTCCTTCCTTCCTGGTGTGTGGAAGCAGGGGCCCCCTTATCTTGTTTTGTACGGAAATAAGAGACCTCTCCTGACACAGCCTTCCCTGCACTGACAGTAGGTGGAAGCCCTGCAAACCCTGACCTCCAGATGACACTGTTTAATCCACACCACTGCTCCACGTTCTTTGTAGACCCCTGATACTCCCCAGCAGACTTGCACCCAGTTTCCTTCACCCTTCCATGTGCTCCAGGGAGCACACTTATCCAACCCCAGCTGTGTGTCTGGCTGGTGGCGTAAAGAGACTTGGGGGAATTGCTCACCTTTGGATCTCATTTTTTCCCTCATTTCTTACAAAGCACAATATCAAATTCATAGCTTCTTAGGAGCATTAAGCAAAACCATGCAACTAGTGCACGGCATCTAACACAGAGTGGGCGAACGCAAGTTGCAAATATTATAAGGAAGGCGGTTTCTGTTCCCAGAGAGCAAAACAAAACACAACAAACCATAAAACCTCTAATTACAGTCCTGCTTGTGAAATCGCCTCTTTGAACCCAGGCAACCTGGAAGGGCAGGTAAGGCACTTTATAGGTGTCCAAAGCCTCCAGTGGGAGGCGGGAGGTGCAGCAGCCAGGTGGCCCCCTCTGCGGTTCCCCAGACTTGAAAGAGGCGGCGGAGCGGCTCAGCTCTGAGACACCAGTGCCGGAGGCAGGAGCAGAGCCCGGCACAGGGCCTTCCTCCTGCTGCTTTGCACAGTGAAAGCCACATGGTCCAGCTGGCTGCACCCATGGGTCCCATGCCCCCCACTCTCCCCCCATCTTCTCTGTTCCCCTGTGTGCCGTGGCAGTAGGAGGAGACAATCCTACCCGGGATGGGGTCCTATGACACACTGACAGTGGCCAGCTCCATGGCACAAGGTCAACGGACACCATGAAGTTTTATTGTTATTTATTTGTGGTACTGGGGATTGGACCCAGGGCCGTCACGCTGAGCTACATGTCCTGGCCTCTCCTTTCCCTTTGCTCTGTATTTAGAGACAAGGTCTCACTAAGTCACTAAGTTGATCTAGCTGAGCTCCAGCCTGCAGACCTCCTGCCTCAGCCTCCCAGAGTGCTTGGATGACAAGGTGTGGCCAACACGTTATACTTGTCGCAAGTTTTGCTGAATGCATGAATGGAAAGTGAGCAGGCTCCTATCCACTGATAAACAACTTCCAGTCCCTGGTTGTCCAGGGGCTTAGTGGACCCCTGGGCAATGGCAGGAAGTGAGGTTTAGAGGCATCCACAGCCCGCACTCAGCCAGACCGAAGACAAGCTCTGACCTAGGACCCTACTTGGTCTCTTCCCCCCAGGAACACCGAGATGACCCAAAATGACCAAGTCCCTCAGTGTCCAGGGTAGAGATCCATCAAAGCACCTCCAGGCACCTACCTGGAAGATTGAAAAAACAAAGCAAAGGTTTTTGAGGGTAAAACACACAAGAATCAAGAACCTCTCGTGTGTCTGTTTTGCACAAAAACTGGAATGGTGGGGAGCCAGGGAGGACAGATTGCTCCCCAAACACCGGATGCAGTGGAAGCTAACAGCCCTGCCAGCCCTGGTGGTCATTATAACAGTGGCAAGGACTGTGTGGTTTGCTTTCTAGGCACCAAAGGCCCAGCTGAAGTCTGTCTCTGCCGTATTCACATCCATCTGCAGGCCTGGCTGTGAGCTAGCAAATGTGTTCGTCCTTCCAGGAGGCAGTGGGCTCAGTGGGTGAGGACCGTTCCCCTGCCCAGACTGCTGCTGAGGCTGAGGGCACCGTCCATGCCCATGAGATCCAGAGTCCGTGATCATGGAGCGGCACTGGCTTGGGTGCTGAGGGGACCAGGGAGCCCTGCCAACTCCTGGTCCTCAGGGAGTTTAGTACGAAAGCCAACAATAGAACCTGAGGTTCCAGCTCTTTTGTGTCAGCTGTGTCCTGGCAGCCACTGCAAGAATGTACCTCACTGGCCTGTTGGGGTGGGAGAAAAAGAGGCTCTCCATGACGGTTATCCCAGGGCCCTTCCTGCCAAGGCTGAGACCAGCACTGCTTGTGGTTCGCCAGCTTCTCCTTCGTTCACCGTCCACCTCTGTCCTCCTGAGGTAAGTGCCCCCTGTCCGGCCCTCCTTCTGTGCAACCCTTTCTTCCCCAGTGATGTTTACTACCAAAGGCTTTTCCAAGCTGAAGATTCATTTTCAAGCTCAAGCGACTCAGGAGACAATTTGTTAAGTATAAACCGAGGACACTCTTGAAAAATGCACCCAGGAAAAAGCCACAGTACACAAGGTGAGTTTGGCTTAGGTGATCCATAGACTGCTCCCTCCACCACGCCCTGTTTCACTGTTATTTTGTGGTCATGACACAAGTCTCCAGTGGAGACACTTTTTGCACAAGAGTTCAAGGTATCTTAGTGTCATTCGTCTGTGTGTAACAAGGAACGGGGAAAATTTTCTTTCCTGATATGCATCTTGCTTGGTGCCTGGAGCCTGGATGATTTCATGATGCTTTCTTTTAGTTCATGCTTTCTTTTTAGTTCATAGATATGCATCACGTGGTTAGCCAGGTGTGGCAGGTACTAGGATACAGATGCAAACAGGACAGGCGCACTCTTGCTCTTGCACGAAGCAGACACTCAGGTATGCAAAGGGAGTGGCTGTGTGATGTGGTGAGTCTGCCAGCCGAGGCCAGAGGTCCTAAGAAGCCACCCGTGTAAGGGGCCGGAGGATTGAAAGTTCGAGCCCAGCCCAGGCAACTCGGTAAGACTTGGTCTCAAAATAAAAAAAATATGAAGTCTAAAAATGAAAGAAAGCCAAATATAAATTCAAATTTATAACCGAGAAAAATCTGAGAGCAAATACTCACTCTGAAAGTGTTATAGAGCTTGCTTACCCTGTATACCGCTGTTAGTTCAATCCCCAGCACCCCTACCACCATCAGAAAGTGTGTGTGTGTGTGTGTGTGTGTGTGTGTGTGTTCTTCTAAGTGACTGAGAACCTTACTTAAAGATTTCTTGGAATTTTAGATTTCTCAGATCATTTAACAGTTATTTTAAATAACTTTTAGCAGGAAGAGAGAGTCTTTATGTACATTTAACCATTTGACTAACTCAGCAAAAATTTATTGAGAAATGTCTTAGTCTGTTTTCTGTTACTATAACAAAATACATGAGACCAGGTGATTTATAAAGACCTGAAGTTTCTGGCTCAGGTACTGGGGACTGGAGGAGCCAGGAGTATGCACTGATTTTCATTTATCCTGGAGGGAACCTCCTTGCTTCCTGGCTGAGTAATCAAGGGCACTCAGATTGAGGGTGCTGGTTTGAGTCTCCCTTCTCCTCTGGAGCTATTTATGTGTTTTAGGGCTTCTTCCCTGTCCTTACCTCACCCCAACTACCTCCCAAATGCCCCACCCCAAATGCCATCAGTCTATGAGTTAGAGACCCAGGTTCCTACCCAGGAACTTCTACGGCCACATTCAAACCACAGCGGGTCTCTGCTTTCCACAAGGCACGAGACACAGCCTGAACTTTGGTATTTGCTTCTCGTGTGACTTGGAAATTCATTTAGCCAGCTGATGTCTCACTGCTCCTCATAGCGCAGAGGTCTCTGATTGCTGTCTGGATATCACATTTTAACACACAGAAAGGACCTTGCTGAGCGCCCAGCACATGGTGATGCTAAGAGAAGTGGCCCCACCGGTGGTAACCATAGCAACAGCAGTAGCTGTCCTAGTATTCCCACAGAAGGCCGTGGGCCCTGGAGAGCAGGAGCAGGGTGAGAGGGTTGCTTTACACTGGAGGGCAGGAACAGGTTCACCCAAGTCTTTAGGCTGAAAGCTAGCTCTGGACAGGTCGTAAACAGTGAATCAGGGTTTTGCTGGTAGACGTAAAGGAAAGAATCAGGGCAAGATTCTGACTAGAAAGCAGCCACTTTAAAGGCCACATGTCTGGCTGCTGTGGCATGTGTCCACAGCAATGCACGGTGGAGACAGACGGTGGCCCTGTCACCTGAGACCATGTGAGACGGGTGGAGAAGTGATGAGATTATAGAGCCCTACACGCCAGCGTTTGAAGTCAGGTTTGTTACCAGGCTCCTCTATCTGAATAGCATCATTTCAGTGCTGTTTAAGACGCTGTCTCAGTGATCCTCACCGCCTGGGAGGTCTGGCCAGCGGCGGCCATCAGCACTCTGTAAAGGGAAGCAGGAGTGCAAAGAGGGGAAGCCAGGCAGCCAGGTCCTTCCAAAAGCCCGATAGCTCCAGGCGCAGGACCCTAACGTGCAGCTCCCAGAAGGCCCTGCTAACAGAGCCGTACAGTTCCTGCCCCGTTGCTCTCCTTGTCTTTGGAAACAGGGCCAAATGCTGGGGTAAAGCAGACAACACTGATTAAAAGACAATCAGAAATGAGGCTAGGCCACGCAGAAGATATGAGATGAGCCACCATGCAGGTTTCCAACGAGGAGGAGGACAGATGTGTTGGGAATACATTGGCCTCTTTACCAGAAGGAATTGGAGCTGATTTAAACTGCTTTGATTACTGTATAAACTGACATAGTGTACCCAAACCACAGGCGGCACAGTGACGAATTTTTGCCTAGGAATACAGTGTTAGTTCAGGCGTGGTGATGCACACTAGCGATTCTAGCACTTGGGAGGCTGAGGCAGGACGATTGCTGTGAGTCCAAGGCCAGTCTGAGCTACAGAGTGGTTCAAGCCCAGCCTAAACTGCAGAGTGAGAGCCTGTACGAACAACCACCACCACAAGAAGGAAATACTGTCTAATCAGGACTTCCATAACAATACAGCACAGTGGGAGTGGTTTGAACAACAGAAAATAAGTAATTTATTTCTTGCACATCTGAGGTTGGAGGCCCCAAGGTCATGCCCTGGCTGCGTGGCCCAGGACTTCTCCGTGGGGCCTGGAGGCTACAGATGATCACCTTGCTGCTCTTCTGGGCCCCGTTCCTCTGCACTGAGCTCACGTGCCCCCTTCCTGTGGCCTCAGGAGGACTGGACCCCTCTCCACCCCAAAGGCCCTTAGCTTACCCACCTGTGGCAGATCTCTTCTTCACAGAGGGTCTGCTTCGGGGTCTAGAGTGGACTCAACGTATGGGCGAGGGGTGCAGCTTAGCCAATGATAGCCACATCCATCGCTCTAAGACCCCCAGCTCCAAACACAGACCTTCCCTGCCTGTGCTCCCTCAGTCCAGACTTGGCTTCCCTCGTCCCAGGATGCACCTAAAATGCACTTTTCCACATGGTCATTGTAGACAGCTATTGCCCACATTTGAGTGTCATGTTTGTGTTCTTTTTTTAATTTAATTTTATTTTTTTGTCTTTTTCATTTTTATCGGTACCAGGGATCGAACTCACGACTGCCTGCTTGCAAGGCAGGCGCTTATGCCGCTGAACTAAATCCCCAGCCCCTATGTTTGTGTTCTTTGGCTATTAATCTTCTTCCCTGGGCCATGCCTGTGAGTTTCAGCCACGTTATTGCCTGTGACTTCCTTCATTTCACTCTGTAAAAGCATCACAGTGTGTCTAACATTTGAGTTGCTTCTAGTTTTGGGTATCATGAAGAAAGCCATGGTAGGGACCCTTGCATTTGTCTTTTGTTGGAAATAATCATTCCATTCAGTTACCAACACATGTGTACCTCTGCATACAAAACAGTCCATAAATACACAGACTTATCATAGATTTAACATTGCTATTCACTGCAGAACCATTTTCCAAAGCAGACATGGCAGCACACACTCCCACTAGCTACATGAATTCTAGCTGTTCCACATCTTCACCACCACTTAGCATTGTCAGTCTTTTCAGTTTGTGGCATGCTGGTGAGGATGCATAATGTTAGCATTTTATATTTGTATTTCTCAAGACTAAATGTCTCAATACTGCTTGTATTGGACATTTAGGGTTTTTTTTTTGTGTGTATGAAGTGTTTCTTTAAGTCATTTTTCCTTTTTAAAATCTGTTGCCCTTTTCTTACATATTTATGGGAATTCCTTATATATTGTAGAGGCAGAACCATTTTTTAGATTTGTGCTATAAACAGTACCCTTCACTCTATGGTTTGGATTTTTCTCTTTTAACAGAATTTTTTCACAAGCAGATATCTTAGTGTTAAGTAAAACTAATGTATCAATCTTTTTTGTGGTCTATGTTGCCAGTCCCTTTAAAAAAGTCTTTTCTTATCTGTTCGACATAATGGCCCAAGCCTGTGATCCTAGCACTCAGGAGCCTGAGGCAGGAGGATTCCTGTGAGCTCAAGGCCAGCCTACATTGCATAAGGAGACTCTATCTCAAAAAAGCCATTGTTATCTTACTCAGTTTCCTAAAGATAATTTTCATCTTGAAGTTTGATTATTTTACTTTCCACCAATGCCTATGATTCATCTTAAATTAAATTTTTACTGAGTCTACGCATCGATCCAGGACCAATTCTTTCTCACTAAATTGCACTGGTAGCTCTGGGTGAATCAGGTGACTGCATTTGTGTGGATTTGACAGGGGCCCCTCTGCCTGTCACATCTTAACCAACGCCCAAGTTTAATTAAAATAATGCTAGGCAAAAAATAACTTTGTCACTGGGCAGGCCTTTGTAAGGATGTTTCAAAAGTTCTCCTATCAGACAAGGAGAGGTTCCTTTCTAAATGTACACCTTCAATTTGGTCCTAGGGATTAATCGGTTAAGTTTGCTATTTTATCAGTTTTCAAACTCTATGCACCAGAATGCTGCCAAAAAGATAAGAACAGATTGGGAAAATGTTTGCAATAAATATGACAAAATATCTTTAATACACAAGAAAGTTCTACAGATAAGTGAATAAAAGGTAAAAGACCAAGTTAGATACTATGACATGTAACTGTGACCCCAGCACTTGAGAGGCTGAGGCAGGAGTGTCTCTGTGAGTTCATAGGCAGCCTGGGCTACGTAGCAAGACTCTGCCTGTTTATCTAGATAAACAAACAAATGAACATTTGCAGAAAAGATACCAGTAGACAACTAACACAAGGGTACTTAATAATTTTCACATTTTAAAGTGAACAAATTGAAACAAGAAATAAAAAGCATTAAAAGGTGAGGTAAGGTTGGGCTGGGGGTGCAGCTCAGAGTGGGGGGCACTTGTCTAACATGCATGAGGCCCTGGGTGTGTTTCCCAACACTGGAAACAATTTAAAAGGGTTGGCTAAGCCCATGGCTGAAGAGAAATAGGTACAGCTATATACCGTTGATGGAGTGAGTTGCGGTAAACTTCTCACAGGGAATTTGCCATTGTCTTAGATACTGATGAGCATATCCTGTAAGCTGAAATGTATCCTCAAGTGTACCCACGGAAGTGTTCAGAAATATATTGATAGGAATTATACCTTTAATAAGGTTAAGGACTGCACATGGTGTATCCCCAAAATCTGTAATGCCAAACACAATTCTACCTCAGTGTTTTGAAAGATGTTTGGAAAGTGATTAAGATGACTTGGTTACCCAGGATCCTGAGGGGCATTGGGGCCCTGGCCACAGGGGTGACAGCACAGGGGCAGCCACCGTCTGTCCAGAGCCCAGCAGAAACCAAACCTGCTGGCATCCTGACCTCGGACACCTGCCGGAGAGAATGAATGCGTGTGTCCTGTCCAAGTCACCCACGCCAGGGTATTTTGTTCCCAGGCCCTGGGAAATTATTATAAATAGTGAAAGTGACATTTTTTCAATGGCTCCAAGTAGAGGAAAGTGTTAGCAGTGATTTGCAGAGTGAATATGCAGTGTTTCCAGAGAGAGGAGAAGATAAAAGGCAGTGAAATTTTATGTTTTACCTTACACTTACTTATTTATTCTGCTATTTAAAGCATTGAACCGAACTACGGCTGCAGTAAAATAAACTAGCTCATTTGAAGAAGTCACGGGGAATGTGTGCCAATTTTAACATAGCAGGAAAAAAATCTAGAAATCGCTTTGAAATCGACATAGACTTTCTACTGTTTTATTTGTCTTTTGTTTGCTTTTTGTTTCATGATGTAGACTTAAACATAGTACAATTCACTTCAATTGCTGGTGATTCAGCAGTATTTTTCTTTGTTTTTCTTTGCTGGACCTTTGAGTTTATTCTCTTTCTTTCCAAAACTTGGGAAAGTATTATTCAGTCCTTTCTAGCTTTGCACTGGGATATTTAGAAAAACGCCTTGGTCTAACAGTTGAGCGCTTTATTTTTTAAGAACTCATCCATCAGCCTACAAGCAAGTACCTGGGGTTGTAATCCCTCTGCCTTTGAGTTACTTCTCAGCCACAGGGGCCTGGAGAAGGTGCAGGAGGACACCGCTGCGACCCGGCAGTGCCCTATGTTAGACGCAAATCCGCAGAGCCCTTTCCATAACCACGCTCAGGTGACCGAGGGCCAGGCATCCCTGGGACTCACTTGCCTTGAACGTTAGTAGGACCCTAAAGCTAAAGTTTGCTTTCTCCATGATAGGGGAACATTACCCCACGACAAAGTCTCTTGTTTTGTTTACAAAGATGGCTGCAGAGCTGTCCAGTAGCTGGTGCTGCTTCCCCAAGGGGTAAGGTGTCTGAGTGGAGTGGATGGGACCAGGGTGTGGACGGCACAGACATCCCTGGTGGCGCGCACCTGTAAACCAGTATTCTGGGAGGCTGAGGCAAGGGGACTGCAAATCTGAGCCCAACCTGGACAAGTTAGAGACCTAGCAAGACCCTGTTTCAAGTGAAAAATAAAAAAGGCCAGAGTGATACTGGAGATGTAGCTCAGTGTGAAGGCCTTGGGTTCAATTCCTTGTATATATATATATATATATATATATATATATATAGACACACACACACATTCGGCATTAGAGTTTTGGGTTGGAAACCATGGTTTTATATTTTATATCATTATTCTGACACCACAATGTAATATTCCCATTTTACAGATGAGGAGACTGAGACTCAGAGGGGTTACATACCTCATTCAGGGTTTCATCCCTAGTAATTTACACAGGAAGGGTTACTTCTGAGATTCTGACACAGAACTGTACTTTTAAACTTTGGCCTATGCTGTTGTTCACAGATGGCTTTCATTAATTTCTAATAAAATTCCCAATAAGCAAAAACTCATAACTTTATTCCCTTCAAGTCTTTTATTTTTAATTTTTCTGATAGTTTTTGTCTCTAATTCATACAAAAAAATCAAGCATTTTGCATTTTTTGAGATAACAGATGCTTTTCTCCTAGGAGGCTGAAACCTTATAAAAGTTGCTAGTTTTAAATAATCAATCTCATGGTGGACATGAGGGAAACCCCGGATGGCACCGTGTCTTAGTGGCTACCGGTCCTGTGTCGGTCGGTGTGTGCCGACACCCAGAAGGCAGAAAACCTCATTGTGAGGGGGTTTTGTAGGTTACACTGAGAAGGATTATCCGGAGTCTCACGCGGGCAATTGCCATTGGCTGTCCAAGCCCCTCTGCCTAATATTAGTCATTAGTTAACCACTTTAGAATTGGTCTTGTTGCTATCAAAAGTAGCAAAGGTTGCATCACTGTCAGAATGTGAATGTCTATCTTGATTAAAGCAGATGTGCCTATTTGCTTCATTTTCAGATCAGGATTTGATAACCCAGTGGTTTTATTTTATTTTATATTTTATTTTATGTGTCCCAGTGTTTTAAAAATGAAACTAAAGTTTAAAAACATGAATAGCTGCTGAGTGTAATGGTACACGCCTGTAATGCCAGCATTCTGGAAGGCTGATACAGGAAGGCTGCAAGTTCAAGCCCTGCCTGGGCAACTTAGAGATTCAGTGAGGAACTGTGTCAAAATAAAGAAATAAAAATTAAATTAAATTCTAGGTAGCTGGGTGTGACAGTACACGCCTATAATTCCAGCACTTGGGAGGCCGAGGCAGGAGGATTGTTGCTAGTTCAAGGCCAGCCAGGGCTACATAGTCAGTAAAGGCCAGCCTAAACTGCTGTGTAAAGCACAGCTGTATTATTCCCCCCCCCCCTCTCAGTCCCTTTCTGGCTCATAAAGGATCCATCCCTCCATTTCCTGTTATCTCTTCTATTTTGCTCTTTAATTTATTTCTGCTTTGGGTATAAAGTATAAGACAAACCATGCAATATTTAAACTTGTGTGTCTGATTTATTTCTCTTAACATTATGTCCGCCCTTATTGATGGCAGAATAGTACTCCGTTGAAGGAAGAGAGTTCACAGTTCCAGAGGTTTCAGTCCTCGGCTGACTGGCTCCCAGCCAGGAGCATCACGGTGGAGGACTGTGGTGGAGCAGCAGTCCAGCTTCCTGCAGGCAGGCGGCACAGCAGGGCAATGGTGGCAGAGAGGAATGGGACTCTACAACACCCAAGGTGTCACTTTCACAACCCATCACACACATCCGGAAGTGTGCGTCACCAATCCCATGGGCAGCCCTCAAGCTGACAATTGGTTTAGCTGATGCGGTGGCCACACTGTCTTTGACCATGTGGGAGGGAAACACACCATCAGAGTGGGAGAGATGGAAAGAGGAGTTGGGCTCGAGATTTGCAAAGGATAAACCAGGCTCATCTTGCTTTTCCCAATGACTGTTTTTTGTTTTGCTGAGGGAAAACTTACGACCTTGCACATACTAGACAAGTGCTCTACCACTGAGGTACATCCTTGGTCTAGTCCAGCTGTGATTTGAGGGGCGCGGACAGCAGATTAAACATAGACACTTTGCGCTGAGCCACATCTATAGTCTTTGTTTGTTTGTTTGTTTTTGGAGACAAGGTTTTGCTGAATTGCCCAGGCTGGGCCCTTGGAACCTTGGGATTATTATTGCCAGTTATAGCTACAATGCTTCACTGACCTTTAATTTTCCATTGCAATTGCTGTACTCTTTTACTCCTTAAAGTAGAAATGATTTTCAGTGGATTCAGATGAACACACGGGCTCAGAAATCATGGCCACAAACTCAAAGCGTGCCGAAGATTTGTCTGATAGCGAGCTGCTCTCAGGATTACCTGGTGGCCGAGCGATTCCCCAGACTGGGTGTTCTCTGAGTGAACAAATGGCTTATGCCTTACTCGTCTTCCCACCTGACGGTAGCTGGCCTGGATGCTGGTGGACTGCAGATGCCCCATGAATAAACGCCAGGTCAGTGCTCTCAGGACAAAGAAGGAACAAGGTGAAAACCCTGGCCTCTGGCTTTCCCAATCTCACGGGAAAAAGCAGGGCTGATATCATCCAGCTGGTCCACTCGGTTCAGAGGTGAGCACGTGATCAGGGCCAGGCCAATCAGAAATGGGCATTCTTGGATTGGTTTGAGGTGCTGGTAAAGAGAAACTCCCTTGTTAGGGTGTCCTAGAGCCGCCAGGGATATTTTGCTGCCAGAAACGAAAGCTTCCTGAGAATAGAGCCGCCCAGAGGAAAGACCAGCAGAGAGAGACCAAGGCCAAACTTTGAGGATCTTGTCTCTGCCCTGGTTCAGTTTGCAGTTCTACTCCTCACATTTCCAGTTAAGTGGGCTAATAAATTACTTTTTGGCTCAACATGGTTTCAGTGAATCCTAAGTAGCACGAGGGAGGTTCGACGTTCCAGTTACGGGTGCCAGACCCACCTCTGGCCTCGGCTCTGGGCTGTGTGTCCCAGGCAGCACACTGATAGGCTCGGATGTGATGATTGCTAGGGTCTTTTCAGCTCTGATTCCCTTGAGTCTTTCTCCACGTGTGTGTGAATTAGTTAGCACAAGACCACTGTGGAAGGAGACAGATGCGTCTAAGTTGTAATGAATAGACTCATTTCTCACTAACACAGCATCCACAGCAGAGGTGTCTGAGAGGCGGTGGATCTACTTCAAGTGAAGATTTAGGGATTTCAGGCTTATTTTGCCTTGTGATTCTGCAGGGTTTTTTTTTTTTTTTTTTTGATTCTGCAGTTTTTAACCCATGGCTTACTAGGTCACTGTGTGTATTGTCACCAAGCCAGGGGAATAGGAAAGAAAACAAATACTGTTTGTTGTGGAGGAAAAGAAAATTTCCCGTGCATGATCACCTCGATTCACTTCCTGTGAGCAGAGTCATTAGGAGGCCATGTCTAACTGCAAACCAGACTAAGAAATATGTCAGGCAGAATGCACACAGGTTTGGAGGATGGGAAGCCCTGAGCCATGCTTCCTAGCTGGGTAGCATATCTTTGTCTCAGACTTAGGCTGGCTAATGAGCTATCTGTCCTCCTTCTGAGGTCCCAGCTACGGGCTCTGTCACCCCTGGAAAGGAGTATAATTCAGAGATCTCACGAGGCCCAGGCATTAGCAGGTTAAACATAGTTTATTTAACTTGTGAAAAATGCTAAAAGGAATTCATCTGCTCCCGTGTACATCAAGGCTTGGCTACAGAAAGAGAGACATTAGATATCCAGGCTCTTTGTATATGACGGGGGAACAGAGAAACAAAAACACTGGTGATTCAGCCGTCCTGCAAAGCTTTCCTGTGACTCCGGCTTTTCCTCTCAGGTTATTGGTAGTAAGGGCAGTGTTTGGGACAGTGTGGAAAAAGCTAAAAACCTGAGAGAGGAGTCCTCAGAAAACTACAGCCAAAAACGCCATTGGCCCAGCTGCACTTTCTCTGACTATCCTCCCAGATAGGTTAAAGACGTGTCACACCACTGCGATCCATGCATAGCCATGTTTAAGGTGGCACAACTCGTAACCGCTAAATCTTGGAAGCAGCCTGTGTGTCCATCAGCAGATGAATGGACAAAGAAAGTGTAGTGTTTGCACACCATGGAGTACTACTCTGCCATAAAGGAGGAAGAGGACTAAGGTGTGACATGTATGGGTACCAGCTCTCCAGGAGGATGTTCTCATTCTGTAGCACAAACGCACAGGAATGAGCATCACGGTGAGCACCCCCTGAGGGGCTCTACTGAGCCCCGCCCTGTCCACAGGCGGCCACCTTGCTGGACCTGTACCCTGTGCCCACAGCAGGAGCCCATGGCTCTGAACTCCCATCTCCAGACAGGCTCTGCAGTGAGTGTGATCTAAGCTGCTTCCTTTTAATTTTTATCATCCTGGGGGAGCGATTTTGAAAGACCTGCCTTTAAAACTCTCCCACACCATTCGCAGTATTCAGGGAGTCAGACACAAACACCCGACACGATCTCCCGGGCCTGGGTTCTCCGCATCAGCACCCTTTGGCCTCTGTCATCGGAGGCTCTGCGGTTTCAGGCAGCGTCTGATTCCCTCACTCCCCTTACACACAGGGCTTGTTTCATCTCTCTGGGTGATTCTGAGTTAGGGCCGTGCTGGGAGCACCCCGCTTTCCTCTTGGGGAGCAGCTCTGGCTCTGGCTATTGTTGCCCTGAGGCACACGCCAGGCCCTGTCACCCCAGAGCCTGTACCACTTGTCCCAGATCATGTAGCATTTGTGTTTTTCTCTGATCTGCACTTTCACCCCCTTCCGTCCCTCTGATAACAGCCCAGCTGTGGAGGAAGTCCAGCGATCTAGCAAGCCTCTGGTCAGGAAAGAATACCCAATCCCAGTTAGTCACGGGCTTCCTTCCCGCAAAGCAAGGGAAATACATATTGTACCCAGCTGTTTCACCAGTGAGTTGTCCCTTAGGTCCGAGGTGTGTGTGATTGTCACACAACCGGAAGCATTAATGGTGCATTGTCATCAGGGTAAACGACTCTCAAGTAGTTGTCTGCTATAAAACGTCTACCTGGAAGTCCTGTTTTTAATGAGCAAAGCTGACCCTGTGCCCCAGTTCTGGCTGATGTGAGCAAAGCTGATAGCCCTCCCGAGGACCTGACGAGATTCCTCCCCAGCAGATGCACATGGAGAGCGGGGAGATTGCGTCCACATTGGACCTGGAACGATGCGTGGATTCCAGACTGTAGCAAGCTCCATCCTTGGCAGCAGGATTAGGCTCACCGGTGACAGTTACCTTGTCCCTAGTTATAATTCTTTTGCTGTATTTGGAGACCGGGTCTTGCTATGTCATCAGGCTGGCCTTGACCTCACTGTAAAGCCCACGCTGGCCTCAAACTCACAGCCATCCTCCTGCTCCATCCTCCCCAGTTCTGGGACCACAGAACTGCATCACCACGCCCGGCTCCTATGACAATACCTCTTCACTTTTGTTCCCTAAAATACCTGCAACACATTCTCCTTACCCAAGGCAAGCAGCTACTGATGGTTCACTGCCATCTTTAAAGCCTAACTAATATAATGATTCATATCCCCTACCCTGCGTGGGGGCTGGTTATCGGTGAAACCTACACTGGGGATTCCAGGCCCTGGGTGACCCAACAGCTCAGGTTTACGCAGAGACTTATGCCCAGCCTGATTGTTGACAATGCCTCTTTCAGTCACTCTAACTGCATCCCATAGGGGAAGATCTTCACCAAGGCACTGGGTGAGCTGTCACCATGAAGCCAGCAGGGGAAGCCAGCAGGATAACACCAAAGGCTATGCAGTTCGCACTGCTGCAAGCTCCTGAAATGAGTGACCCAACTGAATAGTCTCCAAGCATGCGTCACATGCAAGGGGCTAAACAATGACACTTTCCTCCCTCTATCTGGTTAGAAGCAGGCAAATGTTGAAATGTACCCTGGACCAGCTGCTGGCCTTAGGGAAATAGGTTCGGGTGAGCTACATCCAAGTTCTCCTAGTTCATGTTCGGACAGTCTTAGTACCTGGTCTGATGTCATCAGATAAAATCTTGTGTTTGTTCTTGGTGTTTTTTGAATTTATTTTTCTCAAACCGTAGGCAGATGTAGGGTCCACTCTGTGTTTCCAACATGGTCTTAGAGTTGTTCCTAGTGTCCGGTATCAGTACCGCAAGGCACGTGGTACCCAGACATGCCGGGCCATGGGGATTGAAAACAGGACACCCCGATGTCCCTTGACCCTGATCAAGCTTTAAATTCTCATCCTGAACTGTCCTCTTTCCCTTTCCTGAAACAGGGATCGAGACATCATCACCCACTTGTGACCATGTGGATGCTGGCCGAGGCCTGGTCTGAGCCTCAAGAATGAGGTCCAGGGGGCTGGGGGTGAAGCTCGGCAGCTCAGCGCTGCCTGGAGAGTGGGAAGTTGTGAGTGCAAATCTCAGTACCAAAAAAAATTGGAAAGACTGTGGTGCTCAGGCCAGTAACATCAGTGTCACCTGGCCTCTCTTAAGGAGTATGGCATCCTGGGCCCATCCCCGACTGCCCAGGCAGAATCCGCATGTCAGTGGCCCCGGTGAGGCCGGTATGCACAGGAGTACCCAGAAAGCCCTGGCCTGGCTGGGAACGCAGAGACAGCACAGGGAATCCGGCTCTGTCATTCTCTGTGCGTGTGTAGGTGAGCGGGGCTGTCTGTCAGCCTGGTCTCCTGCCCACAAACCCTGCTGAGCACCCATCGTAAAGCCCTATCTTACCGAAGTCGTAGAGTTTGGGGGCCCTTTGGGACTTCTGCCATAACTTAGATGGATTTTCAATCGAAAACTTAGTTTTAAAGCCTGGCTTAGTGACTTGAAAAGGGATTGCAAGGCTGTTACTTCCTGAGCATGCTGGGGCATCCCCTCCACCCTTTAGAGGAGGACTGACTTTTAACTATGTTGATTTATGGGGCCCAGGGTGAGGTGGCCCATCTTCTGGTTATCACTCTGCAGATCTACCTTGGTCTTTGGTGTCCTGGAGGAAGCTGAGTTAAGGAGCCCAATATAAATATTAAATGAGCTGAACACACATGTCTCCAGAGAGGGCTTCATGTTTTCATTCCAAGAGACCTAAATTCCAACTGTCAGCGTTAATCAAATAGACCACGTTTATCATACAGAGTATGAGGGCACCCCTGTCCTCCTTAAACACACAGACTGTCACCGCTATGAGATTCCACAGGAGCTATTTTCCCCTTTCTTCTTTTCCACCCCTAGCTTGGAAGTGTGTCCTTATGTGCCAGGCGCTGTTAGATGCTAGAAAGGCAGTGCTCAGTACACCTGGAGTCATCCGTCGATGCCAGTGTGATTCGGCAAAAAACAAACCAATGAGGAACATGTGATTACACAGCTGAAAAATGTTAAGAAATGTGAAGTACTTAAGGTGTTTGTGATGATGATGATTGGCTCAGGAAGTGGAGAAAAGTAAACTACCCATTGGTCATGCTCCCCACCAGCCTCGGGGAGGCAGCAGCTCTTCCTGACTTCCTCCTCCTCTGCTTCCTGCTCTGCTTCCAGTTCCGGTTGGTTTCTGTGTCTATGAAAGAAAAGGTGGATAATGAATCAGCTAAAAGTAGGGTTCACCCTGCACGTCCTGCTGGAAGAGGACTGGGAAATGGGAACAGCTGTATTTTGGAGAAAAGAGGTGGCTGATTCTCTTACTTGTACTAAAATATTGCTTGTAGAGTGCATTCCAATTGGGACTAAGAATTTGTACAGGTGTGACTTTATCTATCACTTTCTAAGGAAATGAGATTGTGTTTTCTGTGAGTGCCCAGCTGCCACTAGTAGCTTAAAGCCAAGTCTTTTCCTGCAGAATCACTGGCCTTCTTTGCAGTTCTGTATGTGGGATCATCACAATGGAGAGAGACAGACGGTGAAACACATAGGTTTTCCTCAGTAAGTTAACAGGGGCTGCTTTAGGATAAACACACTGCAGGATAGGGCACAGCCAGTGAAAATCACACTGTTGGGGCTGCCACACTTAGCTCAGTGGCATAAGCACCACCTTGCAAGCAGGTGGTCCTGAGTTTGATCCCTGGTACTGATAAAAAGATTAAAAAAAAAAACTTAAAAAAAAAAAAAAAAGAAAATCGCACTGTTTGTTTTCTGTGGATGCCTAGGAAATTTGTCTCTGTTCCCTTGGTGTTAGCTGGTGTGGCTCAGCAGGGTGGGCGGGGTGGAAATGGTGTCACTCAGGTCTGGAGTTCCAGGGTGGGGATGAATGAGGAGGACGCACCTCCACAGAGGAGCAGGAAGCTTACCTTCTCTCAGGAAGCTTACCTTCCAAAAGTGGCACTTCGTAAACGGAAAGTCATTTGATTGTGAAAAGAAGGATCTGCCAATGTGGTTACGAGCAGACCAGGGAGGAACTGACGATGATGATCTTCTGTACTCAACTTGAAGACAGGCTCAAATGAAAGAGATTTGGGCATTGTTCATGGATCGAGAAAACTCACCTCTCTTGGAGAAGAGGCACCTCTCTGTGCTCTTGGACTCCCCTGAGAACTAGCTCATGGAAATGATTTCTCATGCCGATTCACAACTCAGGATCTGGCAGAGGCAGCAAAGATAAACTCCTCACATTTCATGCATGCTGTAATGATCTAGATCTAAAACATCCTCCCCAAGAATCATGTGTTTGGAAGGTGACTGGATCATAGAGTAGCACACTCACCCGCAGATTCACCCATGAATGAGGTCATAGCTGGGTGTATTGTTAGGAGCCGAGCCCGATGGTAGTGAGTGAAGGTGTGTGTCACTGCAGGCATGGCCCAGGAGGGTGCAGCCTCAGCCCTGGCTCCTCTCCTCTCTTTCTGCTTCCTGATCTCCATAGTGCCAGCAGCTTTCTTTCTCCATGTCTTGCACCATGTGTTTCTTCCTTGAAGCCATGGACTGAACCTACTGAAGCTATGAGCCAAAAAGACACTTCTCCTCTTTTACGTTGTAGTTGTTGGGTATTGTGTTTTAAGGAAGGCAGAGCTGACTAATACACATCAGAGGGTCTAATACACATAGAGGTGACTAGCACATGTTCACTTTATTCCTACCCTTCATTCTTGGACAGGCTTAAGTCCAATAAACATTCATCTGAGGCCACAGTCCTCCTACTTAGGGCATATCTTCTATCATGTTACAGTTTCTTTTATTGCTACTGAGGTTTTGTGACCGCTTTTTACTTCTTATAAATTTAGAAGAATAAATTCAATTAGCTATTCAAATAATAGACAAAACAAAAATTGTTGCATGAGTTGGTATCATTGAGACAGAACCCATCCTGGCAAGAGACACCACTGTGTAAGATTTACACCCTGGCTCTTGGGCTGGGATGTAAAAGTCTGGAATTAGCTCGTGGTGTACAATAGATTCAATGTCATGCATTGAATAGACCCGACTATGGAAATTTGAGACCTACTTTTATGAGAATAGCTCAGTATCCTAAATTTATTTCCTCTGCGTTTCTGGGAATGGAACCCAGAGAACTGATATGTAAGGCAAGTGCTCTACTGCTGAGCATTGTATCCGAAAGTTCTCATAATTCATCTCTGAAGGCCATGTAACTATTAGAGAATAGTGGGTAACAACACAGAACAGCATGGGACAAACGTCAAATGAATGCCACAGGTGAGGCAGGAAGTAGGGGTTTTGATGCAGATGATGAGCCCTCTTCTTCAGTTTACCAAGGTCTGAATCACTATCTTCAGATTTTGCAAAGGTGCCCAAAGGTGTGCATGCTGCAGAAAGCACACTTTGAATTTTGTTTTTTTTTTCCAGGCCAGTGCTATGTGTCACAATATGGTGGCAGGGGCCATGGTTCCCAGCCAGCCACGTGGTGGTGACATGAGCAAGCAGTGCCTCCAGTGTGCTGTGCTGCTGAGCGAGGTGTGGGGCGGGGTAGGTGTATCCAGTGCATTGTACTTTAATAAATTTTAAACTTACAATGGATCTGGGACGGAGCCCCACTCTAAGCTGAGAATCATCTGTACAAATTGCCTGGAAACATTCAATTTCTTTCTTCCTTCTGCTGCTTGAACCTGGCATCTTTGCAGTAAATGACATTCCAAAATACTTTTAAATTTTTAAACTTTGAAACAGGGTCTGGCTAAATTACTCACTTCCCCAGGTTGGAAATCAATTTTTGAGCCTCCTGCTTCAGCCTCCTGGAGGGCCAGGATTTTAGCTATGTATCTCCTCTCCCAGCTGATAGATTTTTCTTACTTATTCTTTGAAGCAATGCAGTTTTTCTGGCTGGAATGTTGAGTGCAATATAATCCTGTTGCAAAACTTTCTCACAGACACATTTGCTCAGGAAGAAATAAAGCCAAGGTGTCTAACTTTAAAGCTCAATTTAGCCTCTGTTAAATTAACAACTTAAAATTTCCTCAATTGAACTGAACTTTTCCTGAGCCCGTTCAGTTTTTCTCCAGAAGGTTCTGATGATTCCACAAAGGGATGTGCCTGCAATTCAAACCCTGCCTTCGAACCCTGACTCTGCCATTTCTTCCTAATGACACGGAGTGAGTCAGTCTCACAGCTTTAATAGGAGCAGAGTGGCCATTGCTGTATGTGAAGGCCCCTATGGGTATAAGCTGGACTCAGTGCTCAGGGATGGGACCCAGGGAGCCCCTTGAGTGCCTGCTCCCCACGATGCCCTGAGGCTGTAGAAATGCTTGTAAGCAGAACAAAGCAGGATTCTTTCTTTCCGTAGTCCTGGGGATCACGTCCCAGACCCACAGAGCCATCCTCTCCGCCAGGCCTGACTGTCATTTCCGGTCCTCACCTGGGGCTGCCACGGCAGAGGAGAGGCCAGGTTCCTGCATGCTCACAGGAGCACAAAAATCCGGAAATCATTTTCTAAATGAGGCCTGGGGATGACTCCCGGGTTTCCATTACCCATCCCCTTGCTGGGCCTCATAGCACACAGAATTGAAAACAGACTCTGGATAATAAGGGACCCTAGGAGGCCCTGATCGGGGCCAGTGTGGGTTACTCATTTTCCATTCCACACACCCCCAGTCTTGCCACCCCTCAAACACAGCCACAGAAGATGAGGAGAAAGAGCTGAATTCTTCCTTAGCAGCATTTCCTGTGATCTCGGCCTTTGACAGGAGATTCTGTTCCAAGCCAGATTTTCTACTGTGTGGAGACACAGCGCTAAAATCCAGGCCTTGGGGAAACCCTGGGCTTTCTAATGTGCTCCTTCTCAGCGGTGGACTACACTGCTGTCCAAGCGGTGAACACCAGCTCCTAGGGGCTGACAGATACTGTGCATATCAAAACTGAGGCCTTCGCAGCCTGGCCAGAGATCTGCTACAGCAGAGATGTCTGAATCTCATGGGGAGATGCTCAGGGAATGGGAGGGGCTGCAATCACTGTTAGTGCTCTTTGAGGGGCACCTCCTGGGTGCCCTGCCTGGTTCTGAGGCCAGGTAGGAGCTGAGGACACAGGTCTTCTGTGCATGGCTCTGGTTCCAGTGCTGGCGGCTGCAACAGAGGAA
Source organism: Cavia porcellus (assembly GCF_034190915.1). Lineage (NCBI taxonomy): Eukaryota > Metazoa > Chordata > Mammalia > Rodentia > Caviidae > Cavia > Cavia porcellus. The sequence goes on along the minus strand of NW_026947484.1, from coordinate 161,419,500 downwards.
AGTTCAAAAGCCAGGCTGCCTGGTTTGTAGCCAGCTAAGTCACACAGAGAAATCTAGAGCTCACTAATGTCTATGTGGCTCCACTGTTTCTGTCTGTGAAATGAGTATTGCGATGCCTGACCCTTCAAGTCACTGAGAGAGGTGTTTTCAGAAAACAAGGTGAAGGTGTAACAGGAAATGCTCCCCTCACCCCACCCAGTGTACTTCAGTTTCTCAGTTGCCCAGGTAACAGTTCCTGTTCCAGTTCCTGTTGTTTCTGTCTCTTAGAAACAGCTGGTCACTGATGCATGGATGGTCACTGTGATGCACATTGTGTAGGCCAATCCCCAGTGCATAAGCTGTTCTGCTTTTGCACTTCCTGCTTGCTCATCCTGTATAAACCCTAGAGCACCAGAGATAGGGCCTGATATTCTAGGAGTGATCTGATGTGAATAAATCTGTCTCCAAATCCTGGGTGTCATGTTGGTGTTCCTGCTTACCATTGCAAAGATCTGTCCCACCATTGAATCCAGACGTTTTAGGTGATCAAACTTGGACATCCTTGGGGCTGGGGATTTAGCTCAGCAGCATAAGCACCTGCCTTGCAAGCCTGTGGTTGCGAGTTCGATCCCTGGTACTGGTAAAAATGCAAATAATAAATAAATAAATAAATATCTGGGCATCCTTTAGAATACAGAATAGACAGGAATAGACAGAACCTGGAAATAGAATATAGAACAGATTTAATATAGGGGTATGATTGAAAAGTACAGTGACTTATACCGGCCAAACCACCACAAACATGCATGATCTTGTAGAAAAATATGGTGACTATTTAAGCTAAAAATACTTGTTATAGCAAAAGACCTGCTGCCACTAATGCTCCTCAGAATTCTTGTCCTTGCCTCCAATGCACTGATCCCAGCACCTGGCCACTTTCTGACGTAGCTGTGGACATCCTCTTTTGTGAGCTTTGCTAGTTGTGTGGTTCTGGCTGCCTCAGTGTCCTAAACTGATTCAAAACCTTTCCCTTTCCTGGTCATTTTGACTTTGGGAGAAGAGCCAAAAGTTGCCTGGTGCCAGATCAGTGAATAAAGTGGCTGAAAACACGGGGTCATATTTTACCAGCCTGCCCTTCTGTCAGATGGCATGGGCATCAGCCTTCACTGTCTGTGTGTGTGTGTGTATCACACTTCATAAAGACACTCTGGAAAGAGGACTCCGGAGCTGCTGCAGAAAGTAGCAAGGACCATGCGATAAGTGTGTTTGAGGGAGTAGTGTTTTGAAGGAAACCAGCGGAATATGTCTTTTCCTGTAACAAGTTTTTAAAATGTAAATATTAACCTTATATTTCAGACACCCCTTGTATAGTCCCACAACACAAAGAGTCAGGTTTATCTTAGAGTATCTGTCATGTTTGCTCTAGCAAACCTTGTTTGAAGTTTTACTTTACACAATATGCAGGGGCACCCCTTTTCTCCTCTGCAGGGGCTGATTAATCTCATCAACTCAGACATTCAGAAGCTCTGCTCCCTAGGGTGGCTCATGCCGTGGATGGTATGAAAGGGAAGGAGGGAGGGCGGATGAGGTCTGTTCTTCGGAGCAGCTCCAGTCTTTGCCTTCAGCTTGGACATCGTCTCCTGACTTCCAGTGTAGACCTTCAGCTTTCCGGGGCAGACTCCTCGACCCTTCAGTAGACCTTTCGGCCTTCTGTCGCAGAGCCATCGGCCTGCTGGTGCGGACTTGCATGGCACGGGACACCGCAGTGAGCTCCAGACCTTGGAAGGGTCCTTGTGCCTCCGGCCTGCAGATGCCCTCCGCCCGCTCCCTGGTCCTCTCTAAGCCCACCGTAGTCGTGTCATTTCTCACACATTCGTGCATCTTGTGTTCTACCTGTTTTCTCCAGTAAAGCCCTGACACCCTCTCCCTACAGCCCCAGTCCTACCATGATGAAGTAAACTTTCAACAAGTGTCCCTGCCTGCCAGCCCTGTTACCTGGCCTCTGCAACCTGTGGCCCAGAACGGACTTTCTGTAAATGACAAAGGGGAGCTTCCTGGGGGATGGTTGTCTGCCCCCCTGGGGACACTTTGTTTAGATAACAGGGGTTGCAGGATAAAGGCTGCTGCTGGGAAAGGCCTGTCTCCTCCCCAGGGTCCCTTAGATGTGGGGATTTGTGCTGGAGGAGGAAGCCCTGTCTCCTGCCCCTGCTGGGCTGCAAGAGCTGTCCCTGCTATCCACAGCACCCCTTCTCCTCCTCTCCTCACTGCAAAAATAAAAATCAACATTTTAAATGCTTTTACCTCACCTGCAAAGCAGCGCTTGCCAGTATTCACAATGCCACTTATACCAGCTTGCAGTGTGATCACTGGGTCCCGGAGGCCAGGCCAGTGCGAGTCCCCTCCCTGTACTAGTTTGGGGAACTTGGCCCTAGAGAAGCAGGGGCAGAGCCCCTCCTGTGTCCTGGCCCCCACAGGTCATTTTCTGATGCTCCCAAGGGTAGGAAAGCACCGTGGCCGGGTCTCGATTTCTGTCTTCTCCCTCTGTTTTCGGAGTCAGAGGGCAGGGGCTGCACAAGGGTCGTGGGTTCAAAACACCCCTCACGAAGTCTGTTCCTATTCCCAGGCTCCTGGGCTGGGCATGGGTTGGGGGGATGCAGGAAGCCCAAGCGTCTGTGGAGCCTGGGGAGAAGGGAAAGGAGACCAGAGCCAGCTCTTCTCCAGCACCTGCTGACCCAGGTGGCCCAACTGTGCCATCAAATTTGACTCCAGTGGACCTAGGGTTCTGCAGTCATGCGGTATCCGGCTCCCATGGGCACTGCCCCAGCCCCAGAGCCAGTCCCATCTCCCTGTCCCCTAGTGGACACCCGTGACCCTGACTGGACTCAGTACCTAGAAGGCCAGGCAGCTGGTGGGTCCTGGCTTGTTACCTGATGTAGCTCTGGAAGGGACTCTGTCCAGCCTGTGTGGTCTGCCAGGAGGGACTTATTGGGGGGAATTTCAAATGATCCCCCGCAGATAATAGGCAGGAGAGAGGGTGTCAGGCTCCTGAGATAGGGTCAGGTGGTTCAGGCTGCACCGGGTTTGGCAGGAGCTGGATAGACCTAATTCCCGTCCCTTGGGTGTCCCAGCTGCCCTCCCAGATGCTTTGGCTCACAGAACTGTACATAGCAGCGTTCCCAGGAGATCAGGTTATTCCCATTTCACAAAGGAGGAAGCTGAGGCTTAGAATGGAAAGGGCTTTGGCCCAGGCTGCTAGCCGAGCACGGACTCCTGTGGTTTAGCAGCCTGTTCCTGACTCCGGGGCCCCCACACACGACTCCTTCCTTCCTTCCTTCCTTCCTTTCTTCCTTCCTTCCTTCCTTCCTTCCTTCCTTCCTTCCTTCCTTCCTGTCTGCAGCCCCACCCTGAGTGCTCATCTGGCATCTCCCTGTCTGCAGGAGCCCTGAGAATCCAAACACAGGGCAGGGCTGGTTTTAAAATGTGTTAGAATATGTAGGAGTAACACAAAGGCAAACTCGACCCCACACCCCACATTAGGTGGAAGAAATGCCCTCAAAGAGACAGGAAATATGTAAGAGACAGAAGCCGACTGCCTGAAAGTCAAAAGGAGAGCATGCCTCCTACTCAAGGAAAACTGTAGTGTCCGGCTGGGACTTGAACAGGAAGAGCTGGTGCTGTTGGGAAGGGGAAAAACATCTCCCCTGCGTCCTGGTGGTCCCTCCTTGCAGAGCTTTTGATGAGAGCAAACGGCCTGCTGTGGCCCGCGTGCCACAGGTTCACCACCTCTGCATTGGTCCTCTGAGGTGCAGTTTTGGGGCCCTGGGTATTAAACCTCCGAAGATAGATTTTATTCATACTCACACAGTGCACACTGGAGTTCATGATTATCTGGAGGAAGCTTGGGGCTCATGGGCCTTTTTAGCAGGGGAGAAGGGCACTTCTGGGAGCGTGATTTTTGAGGAGCCAGGGTTCTCACAATGGGATGCCCTGCAGGGCTCCGCCCTCTTATCCTGAGAGCTTTGAGCTAAATAAAGGACCTGAGGAAACCTGGAAGGTTTTTCTGGACCATTCCCTCCTCTCCTATCTCCGGTTTGTTCCTGAAAGTGAGTCACAGGAAACAGAGTTCCTCCTCCTCCTCATGGGAGGTGGGTCATAAAAACTAGAATTCCTTTCCTTGAAAGCTGGCCACAGCATCTAGAAAGATTTCTTTCCATTCTCCCCTGGAGACTTGTTCTGCGGGGTGCTGTCTCCCACCTCAAAGGGAGGAATGGAACCCAGGGGGATGAAGGAGCACCTGAACAGAAGGGTCATGTGGGGGTTCTGCCCTCAGCCGGTGACAGGAGCAGTGACCCTTTGTCCAAGCAATGTCGGACAACTGTCCGTCCTGTGTCTTATCATACCAGATGCTCCCCGGGCTTTCCGCAGACCTGCAGCCTCTGGGCCTTGCAAGCTTTGATTAAACAAGTGAGTGCCCTTTCTGTTGTGGACCAGCCTGTGATAGGCATCCAGGTCTTGGCACTGACTCCTAGAATGAGTGAGGGATGTGTTGCCCCTGCAGGAGAAGAGACGGGGCCAGTCTGGGTGTGGAAGGGACCCGAGTGGCTCCGTCTGCCCGTCAGATCCCCGGGGTTCTGGGGTGAGGCCCCGCTGTACTGCATATAACACAGTTCTGGGAGAAAGCGTGTCTGCCTCAGGCTCCAGCTGACAGCAACTCACACTCCTGCCCTGCAGAGAAAGGGCTGGCGTCCTGGCTCTTGGTGCCTGGTGGAAACTTCCCAGGAGCCCCCTTACCTGATGCAAAGCAGGCTGCCATGGCTGGGTGCTGGGGGCTTCCGCCATCTGCAGGTCTGCAGAGGCCACTGCCAAGGGTACTTGCTGCTGCCTTTTCTGATGATCCAGTATCTTTTCCACCTGGGTCTTTCCTCCTCAAGCTTCCAGTCAGCAGCGAACTGAGTATGAGAAATCAATAGAATGCTCAGCTCTGAGGGGCCAGTGATGATCTTCATATTTTTTGATTTTCCATTAAAAATCTAAAGGTTGAAAGCCAGGTGCAGTGGTGCACGCCTGGAATCCCAGCACTTGGGAGGCTGAGGCAGGAGGATTGCTGTGGGTTCAAGGCCAGCCTGGGCTACATGGTGAGTTCATAGTGTGCTACATGGTGAAAACCTGTCTCAAAGAATAAACAAACAAAACAGTGAATAGCTTTTGAGATCATGAAGTGTCAGTGAAGGTACAAATGATTATTGTCTTTCTGTGATTCTTCCCAGAATGCAATGTTCACTATAAAATTCCTAGAGGGCTGCATGTGTGGCTTCCAGTCTGCCTTGCCTTTGTGGATGCAGAGAAGTGGCTGGACAGGAGAAGGAATCCCTGGCTGCTCCTCTGCTGGCCTCCTGGGCCTGGCCTCCAAATCTCTGGCTTCAAAGCGGAAGGATGTGGTTTTCTTCCAAGAAAAAAAACATAGGTTCAGATTTCACTTGTGAAAAATGAGGGCAGAAACACATCAAAAGAGGACCCCTGGTGTGAGATGCATTAAAAATGAATTCTTTCTGGAACTGTGAGAGTGTGGGGTTCTGACACACTCAGAAACCGACACCCGGTGAGGCCCCAGGGTATAGAAACCGTACTCTTCATTTTTTCCCAGTATCTTAGATTAATTTGGAGAGAAAAAAAAAAACAGTATAATTATTGCATTGCAATTTTTTCAAAAAACAGATTTAATAAACTCCATTATCACCCAGCCTCATAAAAGTTTTTGAAATTCTTGCTTCAAAATATGATAACCATTAGAAATACGAACACTGATAATATTCTTCTGGCTTATAAACATCCTTTTCACAGCATGGCTTTGGAAAATAGTAATACCTATGCAGAAATCCACAAATGACCTGCAATTTGGTGAGCTTGGAGAAGCGGGTAGGGCCTGAAAACAGGTTTTTGCAAATTCATCTTGTTCCCCGTGAAGGGGTCTTCACCTGAGTTTGTGATCCACGGCTTCCTTGAAGCAGTATAGAGTGAAGAAAAGGGAGAGATCGCACAGTGAAGTGAGGTAGAAACACACAGTGGGGCAGGAAGGTGTCTATAGGATCTCCTGTGACGTGCAGGGCACTTTGGGGACAGTCTAGCCTGCAGGATTCATCCGGCAGGTGAGAAACAGCAGGGACCCCGGGGGCGCTCTCATCTGCCTTCTCCCCAGCAGGCCACAGACCTGCAAGGAGGGTCACTGCTGACCGTCCTTGCCTCTCCTGGTCCTGGGCCTGCCCCTTTCCGGGAGGAATTTCTCACAGGATGAATGCGGGGCAGCCCTTGCTAAGAGCACTTGTTTATTGCCTTCTGCTCAGATCCCACCCTTTAGTCCTGTACCACCATCCACCAGTACACACAGGCTCCCCCTTTCTTTGGGTTTTTATGGCAGAAATTTGTTTGCTTTTCTCTTGCTCATCTGTCCTTTGTTACAGAGCCCGGCCTGGACCCCTGAAAGCCACGCTGTGGTTTCTCCCGGACACGAGGAAGAAGGGGTGAAGGCACAGGGCAAGGCTGTGGAGACCTCAGTGAGCTCAGAGCCTGGTGCTCCCTTCTGGGCATCCTTTGCTTGGCTGCGGTACAACCTGCCCAGCTGTTTGTGCCTGCTGTATGAATCACACACACACACACACACACACACACACACACACACACACACACACCACACACCCCTTTGGCAGACTCGGGGAGAGAAGAGAGAAAGTCATTTTTCAGCCCCAAAGTGCTCTTTGAATTCTGGGGACAAGAAAGGCATCCCAGGGAGGGGTCCCCACAGAACTGGGCCCACCTCCCGCTGAGCTGGAGCCAGCCAGGAAGTAGGCTCTGGGGGCTGCAAACATTTCAAAGGGAGAGAGAACAGTTGAGTGCAAAGGTCAGAGGTCAGCAGAGGGACCCCAGAGAGCTCTGGAGTGCTCAGGAGAGGCTTGGAGTCTGGGCCATAAAGTGGAGGGCCACAGTTTCCAAGCTGAGCACATAAAGGTTGTGCGAGAGATTAAAAAAAATCCATTTTTTTTTAAAGCTACAAATGACTTCCCATCTCTTCCAGACATTATAGTTCTTGGGAAAAAAGGAAATTAAAAAAAAATTCTATCAGATAAGTGATTTTACTAAATTGTCTAAAGTTACATTCTTTAAAAAGCAGTTTCCCCTTAAAGTTTTCTAGAATAAGTAGAAATCCAAGACTGTCACTTAAACTTTTATTATTTACATTTAAATGTAATTGAAACCTTATTCCCCATGCTGCCCAGTAAGAAAATTCCAGCATAACAAAGTTAAAAGGGATGGGAAAACATTCCAAAGTGACCGAAAAAATTGAAACCAGAAAATACACTTTTGGATCACCGGCCAGGGTTTTAGTGATTATTATGCAAATAAAAATAGACTTCCAACTCTGAGGTTATGAATTTCTGCATTGTTGCAGTTTCTCCTCCCTTTTAAACCTTTAAACATATTAATTTAAAAATTCGTGTGCATAAATGCTTTCCGTGGCTTATTCTTAGAAGATGAACTGTGGGTATTACATACAGATGCTGGAGGAAGAGAAAATGTATTTAAATTAAAATGAGAAGCTTAAATTGGAGAGATGTGAATGCGATGCTTCATAGACGGTATCCATAGAAACCACTTAAAATAAAAAGAAATGTTAATTCTCCTTGTAAATTGAGCTCCCAGAATCAAAATGAGCTTAGGACATTTGGTGGAGGTGGGAGTCCTCTTTGGCCTTATCTACATGAAACACACTAACTGACTATTATAATTTGCTGGCCATGGTCTTGGCCACAGTCACAGCAATTCGTGGCCAGATTCCGGGGTTCAGCTGGGAAACTGCCCGCCCGCCCACCCCGGCCCTACTTGTTGATTTAACCAGGTGTGAGGTTAGAGAGCTGTGGCTACGGGGCCCAAGCTTTCAGCAGTTGCCGGACAGCACAAGAAACTAAAGTTTTCCTGCCAGTTTACCGTGATGGTGGAGCAAGGTGGAGACATGATTTCAAACTGGTAAAAGAAAAGCATTTCCTGTGCAAATTTCCCTGCAAACTTTCTGTCTCCTGTGTTCCTTCAGGCCCGGGCACAGCAGGAGTGTGCACCTCCCTGTGGTCTCAGTGCAGGGAGCGTCAGGTTCTTCTATTTACGTGTTAGGTAACACTTTCCTGTTACTGCATTTACTCCTTGTGACTTTTTTTTTTTTGTCTTTTTGAGTCAGGGTCTCACTATGCAGTTCAGGCCGGCCTTGAGCTCACTTTGCAGCCCAGGTTGGTCTTGAACTCACAACCATCCTCCTGCCTCAGCCTCCTGAGTGCTGAATGACGGGCGTGCACCACTACGCCTGGCACACTGCGTTTCCTCTTAATTCCTTGATTTTTGTCCCTGTGGGATGCTCCTGCAATGATGGTCCTCTCAGAGCAGCCCACTGGTCATCAGCCCTGTGACTGCTGGTGGGGCGGCTGTCCCGCTGCTCCTGTTCTTGGTAGCTCTCTTACGAATGGCTTTTGACTTCACTCTTGTATTTCTGCCAATTCCTCTAGATCTTCTGGGTGGAACGGCCTCAGACATCCTCAAGTGGTCTGGCACCACGGGTTTACTTCCCGCTGTAAACACGGCTGTGCGCGATTGCTGCAGCGCGATGACTGTAACTCTTCTGGGAAGATTCCTCCGAGGGGAATGGCTGGGTCTGACTAAACTGCTAGTTTGGTCTCCTGGGGAATCTCCACATCGATGTCCACGGTGGCTGTCCTAGCACATTCCTGATAGCAACGCAGAAAGGTCCTGCAGGCTCACTGAGTCTTGGAAACAGCCCGTATGTCCACCAACAGATGAAGGAATAAAGAAAATGTGATACTGCCACACTGTGGAGTACTACTCTGCCGTAGAGAAGGGTGGACTTGAGTCTCCATGGGAAATTGGTGCCCCGAGAGACAGTAGTGTTAGGTGAAATAAATCAGACGCATGGGCTTACAGGTCACATGGTTTCTTCTAGAGGAAGAATCAAATAAACAGCGCAACAAACGAGGTTATAGGAGCCAGGTTGAGAGATCTTTCTCAAATGGGAAGGGGACCACAAGAGGGAGGGAAGAGAGAGAGGAGCAGGGGATGAAACGAGCATTACACTAAGTTTTGTGTCTGTGCCAACCACACATCACGGGCTAATGAAAAGTGGTGAAAAAGACCCTCATTTTCTTCCAGTAACAAAAGTTTTTGCTTACAAACATCGGATCTACCAATACTTCCATATCAGAAACCAAAAAGATATTTAGAAACATGCATTTAAAATAGTAGTGCACATAACTCGTATTATAACTGCACTTCTAGGAAAAGCAGCTATGTCATCTCACATGGTAAAAGTCAGCACTGCTGACCGCTTTGTGTGTGTCTCTCAGTGTCCATCCAGATGACACACAGCCGGGGTCTCCTGTCCTCTGAGGCTGTGACGGCTGGAGAGCCGGAAGTGAGGAAGGTAGAACACTTGCACACTGTCATGAAAAGAATTTTGACCTCAAGGAGCACTGGGACTCTCCAGGGCCTGCGACCACGAGCCCTCGGATGACGTTGGTACCTCTCTGTGCCGGGAGACGCCATTCCAGGAAAGAAACCTACGTTGTTTTCTGTTCTGTTCAGAACCTTGGTGAGGGTGAGAGCTTACGAATCAGAGCTTTGTGTTTCAGCAGTCAGGAGGTGCTGAGTGCTGGGCATTAAGTTTCAAATTTCAGAGTCATTAGTATTGCATTTTTAAACTGAGATGGTATTTTATGTGTTGGTTTTTCAATGCAAGCATTTTAGAGCCAGAAATACAGATGCAGAAATCTGTAGTATCTTCCAATCAAATCTGAGCTAGGGGCCACTGTTAATATGTAAAAACAAAAAGCAAAAAACCCTTTGCAGTGATAGAACGTCAGGTAGTAGACAGCCAACATGTTAAATAACATTGAGCCACGTAACGCAAAAGTCATTTCCTTTTGGATTTTCCCCCATGGGTGGCACTGTGTAGGGGCCTAGCTTGAGAGTACCCCAACTAATGTTCTGGGGCTTTCACCAACCTGAGGATTTTCCAGTTTAACTTGAGGCTAGTCAGAGGCTAAGGCTGTGGGCAGATGTGAGAATCTAGCTAGAATTCAGGACACTCTCTCTCCCATTATCGTTACTTTTATGGTATTTTAGAACAAATCATTTTGGTTTTTACTCTAATAAAGTTTAGTTGTAAAACACATATTGTTTGGTTTTAAAATGTGCATTGATTTAAGCGGGGCAAAGGGGTTCACAGCTGTAACTGCAGCACTGAGGAGGCTGAGGCAGGAGGATTTCGAGCTCAAGACTAACTTGGGCTACAAAGCAAATTTAAGAACAATTTGGATTACAGAGCAAGACCCTGTCTCCCCCGCACCCCCCAAAAGGTGCACTGATCTAATGAGACACCTTCGCTATCCTACCGTGAGAGGATCGGGTATGCTCCAAGTGAGTGATTGAAGTTTGGGTGAAGGAATGGCTGCTTTTGGCCCCACATACATGGATTGGAGAATCAAGAGACAGAGGAAGTTGATTTGCTGGTAGCCAGTGAACACAATCTGGCCTCCTTGTCTCCACCCAGAGGTTCTGGGCGTGCTAATGTCTAATGCTGGGTGTTTGTTGGCAGAGGCTGCTCCATCTGGGGGCTGGGGGAGCCAGGCAGACTGCTTCACACTGCATGAACCACCCTCAGTTTCTTCATTTATGCAGGTTATAGTGTGCTGTCTCATCCACTTCTGGTCGTGTCTTTCTTGAATGAGGAGCCTTTAGATGATTTCTGACAGCTCCCGGCTCCTAATCAGTGGACACTTTCTTATTAGCTGAAGTTGCTTTGCTTGGACTGCAGAGTGCTCGGACAGCGCAAGGCCTGCCTGTATCCTTCCTTAAGGAAAGGCTGGAAACCCTTGAGTTGCTCAGAGAAGAGAGTGGAGGAGCAAAGTGTGACCTGGGGAGCTTGGGCAGCCGAGAGTTAAAACTGCTCCAGAATCCTGGCTGAGATCTGGGATGCAAAACCCATAGTGTTTGCCTCTGTGAGCCCAGGACCACTCTGGGCACCTGATTTGTTGTGGGAACACACAGGATCAAAGCAGGGAGAGTTAAAACGATCCATTAGAATAACAGTGGAGGCTCCACAGCAACCCTGCCAAGGGCCTTGAACCCCAGGGCTCCCACTGAGAACAGACTGTTAGCAGCCAGCAGCTGGGTTTCAGGGAGGCAGAGCTCTGTCCTGGGCAGGAGAGAAGGATAGGGCAGGCAGGAAAAGCTGGATGGGCCCTGTGAGGGTGGGGTACAGATGCCGCCCTCCTGGCCTGGAGATTCCTACAGGCCCTGCTCCGGCAGGGTGGGGGCAGCATTGTGAGCCAGCCCCTCTTGGATTAGAGCACTGCAGGGAGAGAACCTGGGACGGCAGGGGAGAGCCTGTGGCATTGCATGGGGTGCTGTGGGAAGGACTCCTGCTTCTCCCCATCCCCCAAATGCTGAAAAGTACGGACACGTCCTGCCGGTGACCCTCAGTGGCTGGTGTTGTGGGTTGGCAAAGTTTCGCTGATCCAGGGAAGAGGAGAAAACTGGGGGGCCCTCTCCCCCCACCTGTTGCTGGGAGGGTGAAGGAATCCTAGAATTGGGGGCTGCGGTCAGATCTGAGGAGGCTGAAGCCGGCCACAGAGGGCCGCGAGAGGACACCCCCATCCAGGTTAATGAAACCATGGAGGGAGTCAAGCGGCCGTCACTCTCCCATCGCTCACCGGTTGCCATGGCAAACGACAACAAGAATGCACGCGAAAATCTAAAATCCAGAAATCGGCCCAAGAGCATGATCTTTTGCGAATCCATGATGTGACACCCTACGTGAATGTCACCATCGTTGGTGCTTCTTGAAGATGATAAGCATCATCAGGTTTCTTGCTTCTGTGTGTTTTTCTCCTGGGCGGGCAGCTGCAGGGGGAGCCTTAGCAAAGATTGCTGCTCCCCAACCCCAGAGCGCCCTGGAGTACTCTCCCCCCACCCTGCCCAGCCCTAGCAGGGTCCTTGCCCTCCTCCTCTAATCCATAGGCACACTAGGACAGATGGCGAGCCACAGGGGTCGGGGGACAACTTAGGTGCAGCACTGTCCAGTGCCAGCAGACAGTGGAGCTTGAGGAGAAGCCAGAGGAGCCCCTGGACCCATCCCCTGGGAGTCACAGGTGATTCTAGGAAAGGTGGAGAGACAGAGGGAGGGAAGGAGGGAGGGAGGGGGATGAGAGGCCACAGCAAGGGCAGCTCACACTCCTGGAGGAGCAGGCACAGCAGGAGCCTCGAAAGAGAAAGTTAGCCAGGTCTGCAGGCTCACACAAACCCAAGCCCGGCCCCTTCCCTCCTGCCCTCCCCTCCCCGCTCCTCTCAGTTCCCTTCTCCTCCCCTCCCTCCTTTCCTTTCTGGGTCTCCAGGCAATGCTTCCTCCAGGAAATGTTTGGTGATTTTTAATTTTTGCCCTGCTGCTTAGGAACCTGCCTTCCTGGAGCCCGTCTACTTTGAAAGGGGAGAAGTCTGGACACACTTTGTTTCCAGGCCTCAGACCCATAGCGTGGGAAGGAGACAGCCAGGGCTGCCCGCAGAACCAGGGCAGTGGGCCTGGCATTGGAGCCCCCAGGACCCTTCCTCCCTCCCAGACCAGGCCCCCACACTGCCTGCAGCAATCAAGGAGAAGCTGCTGGAAGAAAACTAGATTTCTGGAACCACTTCCCAGGTCAGAATTGGGGCCCTGTAAGCCAATATTGACGGGGGGGGGGGGGGCTTTCCCAGTCCCCCATGGAGTTAGCAAATGAGGGTGAGTCTTCCCTGGAATGTCACAGCGGGCAGTGGTGATGGATACTGACAGCGAAGCTTTCATGTTGCAACATCCTGACTGGAGAGAGACTCAGGAATTCTCAGCACCCCTCCCATTAATCCCTGTGCCCCACGGGGAGGAAGGGTCCTGCTGGGGCCCAGGCTCTGATGTGGCCGCAGAGGCTCTGAGCCCTGGGGACTGGATCGCAAACACTCTCACACTGTCTCATTCAGCACCACGAATGGCTCTCTGGTGACTTCACTGTAGGCGCCTGGAAGCTGCCAGGGGCCCCCACTCCCTGCCTGTGTTCACACCCAGCCTTGTCTCAAAAGGGGCTGTAGCAGGGGCCACGGCCCCAGAGGAAGGGGGGGAGGTCGTGCAGCCAGGCCCACAGTGCACAGAACTGCAGCTTCCGGTCCAACTCTGCTGCCTCTATCTATCTGTCACCTATCATCTATCTGTTATCTATCTATCTACATCTATATCTATCTATTTATCTATCATCTGTCAATCTATTATCTATCATCTATCGATGTATCAATCTATTATCTCTCATCTATCGATGTATCAATCTATCATCTATTTAGACATCATTTATCTTTATATCTATCATCTGTCTATGTATCAATCTATCATCTATCATCTATCTATCTATCTATCTATCTATCTATCTACCTATCATTTCCCTATCTGTGCATCTTGCCTCTCCTGGAATTCTCTGTAAACAGCCCCTGTGCTGCTGGTGTAAGGGAACGTGCTGAATGTGCCTGAGCTCCTGTCCTGTCCTGCCCCACCGTCCACCCTCTGCTGATCCTGTACATAAACGCACTGCAGAGCCCAGCAGTTCCATCTCTGCTGATCTCAGCTGTCCTGCTCTTGTCTTCCTTTCTTCATCCTATACCATCCTCCCTCCAGAATCTCAGTAGCTGTGCTGACATCTGTCTCGAGGCAGTATCTACTGTGTCATCCAGGCTGCCCTTGGGCCTACTGGATAGCCCGGGCTGGCCTGGAACTCATAGCAATCCTCCTGCCTCAGCTTCTTGAGTGCTTTGTGACAGGTATGCACCACCATGCCGGCTATGCTGCCTCTCAGGATGCTCTCCAGGGTTCTTCCCCAGCTCCAGCTTCCTCCAGGCACTGTGGCAGGGGCCTGCCTCTACGTGTGTCTCCGCAGCCCTCCAGGGCTGGCTGACCGGAAGCCTCTGAGGGAGGGTGCGTCCTCTGTGCTGGGGCCATGATGGGCCCTGCCGCCCTTGAAGCAGCCTGGTGTTTTTTCATAGAGGTAGAAGGGGCCTAGGAATCAGACCAGAGTCCCAAAGGAGCAGAAATGAGTACTAGGAAGTCAGTGACTCAGTTTCCCCCACAATGGCCCTGTCCTGCCTGAAACCCACCCAAGGTCCTGAGTGTGCCTGGGAGGTCTAGACTCCAGCCAGCCCCTCAGCTGTGTGTGCACGCCATCGGAGGACTGGAAGGAGACGGAGTGACAGTTCTTGCCAGTGGCCGAGAGGAGCAGGGAGGGAGGCCCTGTCCTCGCCCTCTGGTCCTTGTGTGATCCTCCCTGTTAGCCAATCTGCATTTCCACGCACTGGGCTGCAGGGGAGGGACCTTTGCACTCCATAAGGGACAAACAAACCTTTCTGCCAGCTGCCTTCGGGTTTTAGCAACAACGTCTCAGTGTTCGTAATAATGTCACCATAATTATTTAAGAATTTCATAAACCGGTTGTGATGGTGCTCACCTGTCATCCCACCACCAGGAAGGTTGAGGCAGGAGGATGGTGGGGAATTCAAGGCCAGCTTGGATTACACCGAGAGATTCTATCTCAAAAAAAAAAAAAAAAAAAAAAGCAAAGGAAAAAGGAATTTTATTTCCTGTGCTGGGGATGTCCATTAGTGGCACAGTACTTGCCTAGCATGTTTGCAGCCCTGGGTTTGATTTCTAGCACAAGTGCATGTGTGTGTGTGTGTGTGTGCGCACGCGCGCATGCACACGCACACACCACACATACCACCCAAACACAATCATTATAGTGGGCCTTGTTTTCTTAAAAACACGAGTAAAAGCAAAATGATCAACGTCATCCCATTCACTGGTATTTGTCATCTTCTCTGTAGGCAGATCTGCGGTGAGCAGGGCTGCCGAGAGGATGAAATACAAGCAAATAAATAAAAGTAGGGTGCTTGAGAAGCAGGATGACGCAGGGACTCAGAAGCAGAGGTGGAGGGGTGAGAGGGTTGGGCTTTCCAAGGAGGCCCTCAGAGGCGGCCATCCCTCGGGTAACAGAAGTCCGGTTTTGCCAGAAACCAGCCGAAGGATTCTGGGTGTGCAGGGGAGGGAGGGGTGCAGAGCTGCTAGGGTCCAGGGGCCCAGGGGTCCTTAGTCGTGTGAACCACATTATAAACCATTCTGGAAAACAGCACGGTCCTTGGCGATTCCTCCCAGCTTTTAAGCCTTAAATGAGCTCCACTTCCCTCAAGGCGCAGCACACAAGCCAGAAAGAGAAGCTTTCTGTTCTGTTTGTTTCTATTTTGGGATGTTTGGCACTGAGAATCGAACTCTGGGCCTCGAGCTTGCCAGGCGGGCACTGGGCCGCAGAGCTGCATCCCTGGCCCGGAGTGGTTTCTCGAGCTGCGCGGTGGAAACTGTCATGTTTTCTGTTCTCCCGGGTTTGAGTTGCTGAGCTCTCCTGGGTACACTGGTTTTACAGTCTGATAAATGGCTCGGTTTGCAAAGCTCTGTGCTAGAGGCTACTAAGGAGTTTGAGTTTTATTTCTGGTGTAACTGGATACCTTCAGACAGTGGTGCACAGGAGTAACAGCTCTGATTTGCACTGCACGTGTGCATGTATGCATGTATATGTGCATATGTATGCGAGTGCTTATGTGCATGTGTGTGTTTGCGTGTGTGCAGTGCATATGTGCATGCAAGTGTGTGCACATGTTCGTGTGTGTGTGCGTGTGTGCACACGCGCATGTGTGCACACGCGCATGTGTGTGTGTATGTGTGTGTGTATATGATGCAAAATTGAGGGTGCTCAGGTTTCGGGAATGGGAGCACTGTTGTGAATATTTCAAGCTTGGACAGGGTCCCCACTTCCTGTTGGGGTGATATACTGGAGAGGAACATGGGGGACCCCAGAGGCAGTGGCATGTGGGTGTCACCTAAAGTTGGGGGACCCCAGGAGAGTCCGTGGAGGGAACAGGTGACTGGAGAAGAGCTGAGGCCCTGGTCCTCTCCAGCTGTGGGCGACAGGTGAGCAGGAGGCCAGGAGTTCCCTTCTCAAGGCTGTGAATTCTGTCACCGAATGACCACTACAGACCCCAGGGCAGAGGCAAGTCTGAAGCGGAGTCCGCAGGCCGGAAGGTTGACACAGTGTGTTCAGTCTCAGCGGAAACCACCCTGAAGAGCTCGAGAAAATGGTGGCAGGGACTCTGCTGTAGAATACACAGAGGATTTCTGTGCTGCTTTTAGCTCTCTGGATGTTTCTGCTTTCTGGAGTTCCGCCTAGAGTTTCCTGTAACACCCTGTTCAGCTCTCGCCTGGATAACTGTAGTCCCATTTTGAGGGATTTTCACAAAACACGAACTCTGTCTGTCTGGCAGCCCCATGCCTGGTCCCTGAGTGCCTCTGCTGGGCTCTGGCCGGGGGTGTTCACATGATCCTTCAATCTGCCGTTTCCTCTTATGACTGGAATGCTTTTCTCTCCTCCCTTCCTGGGCAGGAAGCTTCTGCTCTGTTCTCCCTCTCCCTCTCCTCCAGGCAGGTAGCCTGTCAGGTGACTTTTTAAAAAGTTTACTTATTTTCATTCTAAAGATGAAAACCCCCACAAAAATCAAGAAGCAAGAAAACAAACAAACACAAATGCAACAATATGCAAACAATCACAATAAGAAGGAATCAACAGCAGCATAGGATTTCAAACAAGATGCTAGGAATTTAGCAATGGTTGCTGTATTGCATATTGTTATCTTCAAAATAGTTGCTCAGGTTACCAGATATAGGCATGCAAGATTGATCACACAATATAATTTCCCTTTGAGCAGTTTCTTTCTCTCTTACTGTGTCTGTTGTAACTTTTGGATCTTATTTACTCTTTCAGTGTCTTACACTAGTGAGACAATACAGTTTTTATACATGCAAGTCTGATTTATTCACTTATGAATATGGTTTCCAGTTGCATCCACTTACCCTTAAGAGTACTGAGTTTGTTATTCTTTATGGGCGAGTAATAATCCATTGTATAAATACGCCACATCTTTTTCATCCATTCCGAAGTTGATGGGCATTTAGGGCTGTTTCCAACATCTGGCTATTACAAATTGTTCTGCTATAAACATGGGTGCACATATATCACTGTGGTATGATGTTTTTAGTTCTTCTGGGTAAAAACCCAGGAAGGAAATACATACCTGGGTTGCAGGGGTTCTCTAATCCCAGCTTTTTGAGGAATCTCCACACTGATCTCCACAGTGTTGCACCAGTCTACACTCCCACCAACAGTGCAGGAGAGTTCCTTTTTCCCCACAGCCTCTCCAGCATTTGTTGTTGGTTTTCTTGATCCTGGCCATTATTTCTGGAGTGAGATGGAACCTCAGTGTTGTTTTAATTTGCATTTCTCTAATGACTGATGATGAACATTTTCATATATTTATTTGCCATTTGTATTTCTTCATCTGAGAAGTATGTGTGTTCATCTCAGATGCCCATTTTTGGATTGGGTTTTTGAATTTGGGGAGCCTGATGTTTTATAATTCTTTACACATTCCAGATAGAAGTCCTTTGAGGGACAATTGGCAAAAATCGTTTCATAGTCCGGGGGTTGTCTTTTCTCTGTTGGTGATTTCCTTAGATGTGAAAAACATTTTTTAATAAGATAGGATTCCAGTTGTTGATTCTTTGAAAGACTTCCCATGCAATTTGTTCATGATGCACCACCTACCCCCATGTCCTTGAGATTTCTACCTACTTTTTTTCAGAGTACTTTAAATTTTAATATTTAAGTGTTTTACTTCCTTTGTTAGGCTGATTTTGAAGTATTTCATTTTTTTGATGTTATTGTGAAGAGTGTGGTTTCCCTAATTTCTCTCTCAGTGAGCCTGTTGTTCACGTACAGGAAGGCTATTGACATCTGAGTGTTGCCTTTCCATCCAGCTTGCTGCTGAATTTCCTTATTAAGTCTAGAACTTTGTTGGTAGAGTTTCTGGAGTCTTCTGTGTAGAGTTCATGTCTGTCAGGTGACTTTTGGAAAATAAAACACCACTCGTTCCTTCTTACCGTCCTCCCTCCCTCCCTCCCCCCTCTCTTCCTCTTCTCCCCTCTCCCTCTGTCTCTCCTCCTCTCTCTTCCACTTTAAAAGTTCAAGTGAAATCTCACATGAAAGCTGCACATGGAAAATTGCTGAACAGGACTGTAAGGTTTTCCCCTCTCTGGAGGAACTGTGCTTTCTGGAATCTACAACCCCTGGGTAGGGACCATAGGAATTCGCTTCCTTTCTGAGAAACTTCACACAAGAGAAATCCTGCCTCTCCTTGAACAGTGGTTCATCCGGAGATCCGTGGAGAGTGGGCAAAGCCACGGGGTGACAGACTGTACTCTGGGGCATGGTGGGGACCCGCGGTGCCCACACGGGGTTCTCCTTAAAAAGAATCATGTTTCACCCCTCACTCTGGAAGAATGGTGCTCAATGATTTTTTTTTTTAAGTGACTCTTTTTAAAAAGCCAATATTATGTAGTTTAAACAATCCTCCCTTTGGAATCAGAAAATTTTATTTCATCTCAGCCCTTCCTTACACCAGATATACGCCTGGTATAAAAGTAAGTAATAGATGCATAGCCTGGCACTGAGGAGGCTGAGGCAGGAGGATCATGAGTTCGAGGCCAGGTGACTCTGATTTTATAAACTGCGGCCCCAGCCTGGTGGCTTCTTAGCAACACAAATTCATTCTGCACCTCACGCCAGTGGTGCCCGGCACTGGGCCTAGTGGCCGAGGGCACCTCTTTGGGCACCTAGACTCGAGGTGAGGTCCGGGGACAGAGCCCTCGGTGGGGACATGGAGATGGCAGGACACAGAGACAGGCGGGGTTCATGGAAGTGAGGTCACGGGCTGGGCCTGACATCCACTTATTCCTACGCATGCTCAGTACAGTTTTAAACCTGTTGACCTCAGCCCTGTGTGCAGCCTGCCCTGATCACTGTCCTGGTGGGGCACACTGTAGGCTTCATCTCCCCTCCCCTCTCTGCCCCCTTCTCATTTGCAAAAGCCTTGTCCCTGTCTCCGTCTGTCTGTGACTTTGTTCCTAACTTATTTACACGCGAGGTCTTTGGTGTAAGAGACCCTGTGCCACGCTGAGTTATTTCATTCAGCAGTGTGGTCTCTTACGATGACCTGGGTAAAACCTGCTGAAGTCTGTGTGTCCCACATCGCCACAGGCACAGGACAAGCACGTTTCTGTCCTCAGGAGGGGTCAGACCAGATGCAGTGCAGAAATCAAGTCCTTCCGGGGGATACTGATGGGGTGAGGGTGCCCCCGTGCTGAGGTGGACACCAGGGGGAGACTGTCTGGCCCAGAGCAGCAGTCAGGTGCTCAATGAGTTTTTTGGGGCTCCAGGGCTGCCTGGAGGAGAGGGTGTTTAGGAAGAGATGAGGAAGCCGCCGGCCAGAGGAGGAATTCAGACAGCAGCTTCCCGGGCAGAGGGACTTCAGCGGACAGAAAGGGAAGGAGCTGTGACATTTCCAGAACTTGAAGGAAATTGACGTGATGAAAATCAGGGAGAGGAACACAGGACCTGGGTCACATAGGCCTTTGAAACTGTGGCGGTGCATTGGCACGTTTTAGGGGTCTCCAGAAAGCCTCGGAGGGCTGTTGAGTGGGGAGGAAGGCAGGCTGATTCATGTTCTCAAAAAAGATCATTGTGGCTCTCTCTTAGTGTGCTGGCTCAAGCCTGTTATCTCAGCCCCTCCGGTGGCTGAGGCAGGAGGATTGCAAAACAGAGGCCAGCCTGGGCAACTTAAGCAAGAGTCTGTCTCCAAATGAAAAACAGAAGGGGCTGGGGCTGAACCTCAGTCCTAGGAGGAAAGAAAAAGAATGAGCAGACCAGTACGGGTGGACTGAGGAGGAGGGCAGTGCGGGGCCAGGAGAGAGGGCAGCGGGCTCAGCAGGCTGCAGGGCTTAGCTGGAGGCAGAGCTGAGGCGGCGGAGGGAGAAGGGTCCCTGGGTTTGGCCTTCACCGTGGTCTGGGGACTGCTGTCCTCAGAGGGAGGGGAGGGAGGGTGGGAGGCAGAGCCAGGCCTGCTGGGCTGAGGACCAGGACAGGGTCCTCCTCTGCTGCCTGGGGATGTGAGTGTTTCAGCCGCCCAGAGGCAGCCAGGAGGGCACTGAGCTCAGCCGAGGGCGAGCTCACGGCACGGTCCGGAGACGCAGTGTCCGGGAAGAGGGAAGAGTATGTGTTTGCATCCGAGGAGGAGAGCAGGATGGAGGATTCTGAGCCTTGAAGAAGGCAGAGGAAGAGGAACAAACAGAGGATGCCGAGGACCAGGGCCCAAGACAGGAAGAAAACCCACAAGGCAGGAAATAAAAACAGCATGGGCCCCGGGAAGCCTGGGCCAGCTGCGTGCTGGGGTGGGAGTGGCGGTCTGGGATCCAAGGCCGCCAGGACCTGGGCTGTGACGCCAGTGCTCCATGTGACAGGGACCCTTGCTGGGGGCGTGCTGCTGTCTGCTGAGTCTCAAGGGTCACATGAGACTCACTTCTGATGCTGAGTCAAAGACGACACACACTGAGTCACCTGGAACACTGGCCAAGCTCATTTTCCACAAAGACACAGGGACACTGGATACATTTTAAAAAAAAGTATTTTGGTGGCAGTGAACAAGTTATTTCTACGTAGTTCAGGCTGGTCTTGAACTCACTATGTAGCCTAGGCTGACCTCAAATGCCTGGTGATCCTCCTACCTCAGCCTCCCGAGGACTGAGATTGCAGATGTGTGCCACCATAGGCAGCTCCTGTGTGCCGTTTTGCTTGGACCTGATGGAAAGAGGACAGCGGGCTGTGTTGTAACAGCCGCCCTCCGGCGGGGTGCAGCCAGGCCCTCTGTCTGTTCCGCTTCTTCCTGGGTGAAGCTGGGACCTTTCCTCCAGCAGGAGGACGGACGCCTCTGAGACAGCGAGGTGATCGGGGCCCTGGAGAGAAGGGCGAGGAGATCCTGACAGCCAGACTATGCCCGCCTTTTCGCAACAGCTCAGTGCCTATTTTGGGGAGCCGGCCCTGCCCCCTGCCCAGCATCAGCACGCTGTGACAGGACAGCAAAGTGAAGCAGGAGGTGTTAAGGGGCAAAACCTTCTCTGGGTTGTAGGTTGCAGTTAGAGTCACCAGGCAGCTGCTGAGTCTGCAGAAGGAGCCCTCGTGTATCTCAGGGTCAGCAGGGCTTGGGGTCTCTGCCCTGCAGGGCCCGGGCTCCTTTAGCAAGCGGTGTCCCTGTAGCTGTGGCAAGGCGAGAGGGCAGCAGCGGGTCAGAAGCAAACTCCTGCCCACCGCCAGCCTCCCTGGTGCAGGCTGGCTGCTTCCAGGGCTCAGAGGACTTCACCTTTGGGCATCGGGGGGCTACGTTCACGCCAGGGAAGTGACGCCTTCTTCCCTTCGGGGTTTCAAAGGAAGGCCGCTGACCCTGAGGGGTAGCCAGGCCTGGACCTGTGGCCTGCTACTGGTGGGGAAAGCACTGCCCTAACATAGCACATTGCTTTAACCAGCACGGTTTCTCACTGCTGTCCAGGCTTAGGTTGGGTGGCAAGTGGAGCAGAATAAATTGCTTCCCTGCCCGTCCCTTCCCTTCCCTCCCCTTCCTTCCCTTCCCCTCCCTTTCCCTCCCCTCCCCTTCCTTCCCTTCCCTTCCCTTCCCTCCCCTCCCCTCCCCTTCCCTTCCCTGCTTTCCTCCTCCCCCTTCCTTTCTTCCTTGCTTCCTTCCTTCCATATTGACAATTCAACCCAAGGCCACTGCACCGAACTACAAATTTCCAGGCCCTCTGGGGAAACAAAAATACTTACTTTGAGACAGGATCCCACTAAGTCACCAAATTGTCCAGGCGTGGCTTGAACTTCAGGTTCTCCTACCTCAACCTCCCACTTCTGGGCTACAGGTGTGCACCACTGTGCTGGCATAAATTTGTTCCGGAGACCAACAGCTCTCACAGATTTTATGTTCTTGGTATTTTTAGCAGTATAACTTGAAAGGGTTAAGAGTCATGCAACAGTTGTTATTGGTCAGTCTGAGCTACAAAAAATAGTGCTGTCTTCTGATCTCGGTTCTTTACAGGCTTCCCTTGATCTGGCATCAGCCCTGTAGTTGTGTGATAGAAATGTTGGTCACCAGTGTCCTCACAGGGTCAGAGATGGCCTTCTTGGTTCTGGTAGAGTCCTTGCAGGTTCCTCTGAGACACCACACTGCGGGGTCAGGCAGGGCTGACTGGAAGGTCTTTGCTGATGGCCAAGTGTACTGGACATGTATTTATCAAAGTCTACATTTTTAAAGTTTTTGAAACAGGGTCTTGAAATATAGTTCCAGACGGCCTCAAACTCAGGGTGCTCCTGCTTCAGCCTCTGGAGTCCTGGGATTACAGGCCTGTGTCACTACACCCAGTTTACAAAGTTCTCACGCATGTGTGTGTGCTGTACACACTGTTTGGACATTGGCATGGACAAGATCATTCTGACTCCATTGTTCTCTTTTTTGTATTTTCATATAAATATTTTTAACTTTGACTTTTACTAAGATAGTGTGTGTGTGTGTGTGTGTGTGTGTGTGTGTGTGTTTCTTTTCTGTTAGGATATGAGCTCTTCTTTCCTTGGGTCTGATGAGATCACATAATGATATCTAAACACAACTCTTGTTCTCAATAAAATAATATAGTTTAGGTAAATTGCATTAGTGAGGAAAAGTAAGTGACTCCTAGCCACTCAGTAACTGGGTGGAGCTGATCTGAACTCTCATCCTTTCAGGTCACACCTGGCTATGAAGACACAGAGCATATGAAGAGCCCAACACAGTGCCTCCTTGGCACTGACCTCCCTTTCTCCTCATTCCTCTTTTCCAGTGGTGTCCCTACAGGCCGGAGAGAACCGGTGTGGAAGGACTTGAATCAGGTTTAAATAGTGGAAGAGGGCGGAGGGGTGGCCACCACCAACCAAGAGTTACAGGCTCGCCTCCTGGCATGGTGGAACGACACCTGTTAACTCCTGTGGTCACAGGATGCTTTGCCTTCTTTTATACTCATGAATTAAATTTTTCTCCAGTGAATTATCAGCAATCATTTTCTTCAGGCCTGGACGCTCCTGACTCTAGAAAGCAAGATTGAGGAAGAGAGTGAATAGAGGGCAAATAGCAAAGAGCCAATCAAAGGGTGGATCATCTAGCTGGTCCCTCGTGGTACCCCGTGAGACTGTTGTCTGATCTCATGGTACGTCTAAGAAACCATGGAAACAACTGCCTCTCAAGTCAGCCCTTCCAGAGGAGGAAGGCAGTAGAATTTGCTCATTAACCTCCATTTCTCACTGGTAAATGTTTGCTCTGCAGAGCATCAGTCTTTATGCACACGTGGTGTCTGTGAGCCACCTCATCCCTTACTGTGACGATGAGGATGAGGGGCCTTGGGTGCATTGTGTGAGTAGGTGTGGTAGGCTCTGACGGGGTGAAATTAGTCAGAGTCCAACCAATCCACACTGCTGGTGCTGTCGCAAGTATGACTATTTCTGAGGCAGGGAAGGCCAAGAGAACCTGAAGCAGCCATGGGTGGACTGTGCACAGTCTACCTCTTTGTGTGATGTGCACAATCTCCTGTGTTCCTGTTACTCATTATATCTGGATGTTGTATGACCATAAAAGACTGTGTGTGTGTGTGTATGTGTGTAAAAGTGTGTGTGTCTGAGTGTGTGTGTGTGTGTGTATGAGTATGTGTGTATGTACAGTCTGCTGTCACTTTTTCCCCCAAAGGGGAAGTCCAATCAACCAAAGACCCCTTCAAAGTGGTGACGAGCTATCATCTCAGAAAAAAACCTTAAGGCGAAGTGAACCAAGAAGTTAGGGATGTGGCTGCATGGCAGAGCACTGGCCTAGCGTGCATGGGCTCTGGGTTTAGTCCTTTAACACTGCTGAAAAAATTTTTAAGTGCACATACTTTGTGTTACATGGCTTAGATTATATACTTCTTGCCAGGACTTCCTTGTTCTTGAGTCCTGGATTTTCTACTGTTGTTCCCTCCAGGCTCCTCAAAACCAGCCAAGTCCTATTAGCACCATGTTGGGGGGCCAGGGCATAGCTCAAGCCGTATCTCATTGAGTTAGAACTGAATGAAGGAGTGTGCTGTTAGCAGCTCTCCCACTGGGGGTTTGGCCTTCACCCCTGCCCTCTGGAAATACCTTTCATTGAGATTGTGATGATTGCTGCCCACTTTCCAGATCAGTGCCAACATAGTCACGGCAACCCATCTGTGAACCCAACCAAGTTCTTTTGCCCAAGTTGGTTGCAGGGAACCCTTATTAACTGCAGGCTGGACTTTTTAGAAGAGGCTTTTGTATGTTAGAAGTAGGTGGCCTGGGAGTCTGAACCACCCATTCATGAAATTTGCCCTTACCTTCTTTAGTTCTTGAAGCATAATTCTTGACCTCCCGTTTTGGTCTCTTGCTTGAGCTAATAGCAGGGTGAGTTAAATCATACCCAGCTCCACTCACATAGTCACTGATGCCAATCATCAGGCCCTGCCATGCCAACGGAATGCCAGGCACTCATTTTCACACAGAAAGCTGTGAAAACCTTCCTGCAATTAAGTCTTGGTTCACTTGGGAGGACTACAAATTCTCTTTGCATTCCTGCAAGCTCCAAAATGCGTTTTATCTAAAGACTGCATGCTGCATCCTGATTCTCCATTTGGCCTCGCTTCTTTGGTTTCAGTAGGCTCAGAAAGCAGTTTCCTTTTTAAAGAAACTTTCCATACAGCCCGGGAATATTATGCGTATCCAGAGAAACGGGGCTGCCGTGACTTCGGGCAGCCAGCAGCGGCCCTGTGATTGCCGCAGCTCTGCGTTCCCATCTGTGCTCCATGCAAAGTGAGGATCTTTGTCCTGACAGAATGCAGCTAAATGTCAGCTGAGCATGAATGGACAGGAAAAACACCCTCCTCCCCTAATCACACCACTCTGGCAGTCAGGCAGGTTCTCTTCTGCGTGTGGGAAAGAGATGCCGTTATGATAAGAGTAATTATTAAACATTAGTTAGAATCCCACTTTGGGAGCCTTACATGGCTGGTGTTTTAGAAGAGGTTTGCTCGTGCTCAAGTTGGAAGGAGAGACTAATTAGTGTCAATGAAGGTCTCCTGGATAAAAACACACCAAGCTCCTTCGCCATCCCCGCCTGGGTGTCCTTGACTGCCTTTCCTTTGTGTCGGGACAGTGTTCGGTCTGATCTATTCTGACTGGAGAGAAGGGAGAGGGGCTCCCGTTTCCTAGGGTGTCTGATGTGCCAGACAGGATGATAGGTGCTTTCAAAGGAGCAGGCACCTTTGAACTAAGATTTCCTGTGGTTCCCACCCAGCCCACAGCGACCATCGTGCCTTCAGAGTACGTGACACAGATTGAATCATCTGTGTAGAGTGGCCCCTCCAAGTCCCTCTGGATTATTTACTTCCATTTCATTGAAACAGGTAAAAGAGGATGGGGATTAAAGAAGCCCATTTCTGTGGGTTGTGTCTCTTCAGCTCCCCCACGGATCCTAAAAATACCTGCTTCAGAGCTGCTGGCTGGAAGCACATTTTAAAAATGTGGTGGCAGGTTCAACCCCTATCTAAAATATGTGTTATTATTTTTTCGTTTGTCCAGTTCTACTGGCTACACTATTTCATCATTCTTCCCCATCAGATGTTGGAATCTGATACTCATCATGTGTCAAGTGCTGCTGTTTTTAGGGAAACCTATTGCCAGTTTGGGTAAAATATTACAGATAAACTTAAATGTGTGTTGATCTTTCTTACCTTTGGGACATTTATTATATAATAAAATTCACAAATCATAAAAAAATGCCCTAATTTTACTCTAAGCAAACATGTGTGCCTAACATCCAAATCTTATCCTGTCCTGTTTTTCAATTGGCTTTGCTGGCTACGTAAGCTTTGACCAATTATTTAAACCCTGTGAGGCTGTGGGGATTTTCACTTAAAAAAAGACTCACCTCTTTCAGTTCCAATGAGCATCAGGTGACGTGAGGTATAAAATAGCTTAGGAACTTCACTGTTAGTTCAAGATGCCAGAGCAGAGGCTGTAATTTACTCTGTCGGCTGAAACAAAAAACCTGGCTAAAATATATGAAATAATTATCCTGAGGCATTAGCCACCAGGCAAAAATGGCAGTACCTGCTGAGAGATGAAAATCAAAAGAGATAAGGCCTACAATAGTCCCAGCTTATTGCTGTTAGAGTTACATGGCACAATAGAGAAGCAAAAAGTACAAAATGTAAAGAACAGGTTTATTGAGTTGGGGACAAGGAAAGGAGTGGCTGGGCTGTCTCCTTCGACCAGATACAGAGAGGCAGGGGGTTATAGGACCTCTGATCAGAAGTGGCACAGGGGGCGGATATTGATGATGTCTGAGGAACTGATTGGAATTCTCTGTGTGTGCAAACAGGGAGGGGACTTGCAATTAGGGCTGGAGAAGAAGGAGGTAGGCATTCCTGCTTTGGCCTTCCGCCACGTTAGACCACTGTCATAATTGTACAGTAATTTATATTAGGGCAAGAACCTTTCAATTGCCTTTAAGAAGTTTCTGAGCAGAGGGAGAAATTCAGGCAAAGCAAACTTCAGAGCAAAGAATATTAACAAGGATAATGACTGCCATTCTGTAATGATGAAGGAATGATTTCATCCAGAAGAACAACACTCTCAAACATATATGCACCTACAAACAGAGCTTCCAAACACAAGAAGCAAAAACTGATAGACAGATAGGAAAAATAGGTCAGTCACTAACAGGTTTCTTTTCTTAAATAGCTTTCAGTTGCAATAGGAGTGACAGTCAATAACGTGACAGATTAGAGAGCTCAAAGTGGCATAGAAGCAACATTACAAAGGATAACAAATGAAAAGATAGCTAACTATATTTATTGGAGAAGAGATTTGGATGGCGGAGCAAAAGGAGAACGTGAACGAGCTGGACAAGTGGGAGGAAGCTGAGTTCTGTAGACTCAGAGAGGTGTGTGGAGGCTCAGTTCCCTGTGGTCATTCAGAGACCCGGTCTCCTTTTGTGTCTTTCTCCTCTACACCTTCCAAATTCTTTCTGCTTTCGGCTAGTGGATGGGGAAGGAGGACCAGGGCTGCACAGGAGAAGCTGTTCATGTGGCAGGTGCCGTGCAGGCTTGTATTTCATTGGCTGAAACTCAAACATGTGGACTCAGTTCTTTGTGTGGCTCAGCAGCTGTGTGTCCAGAGGAAAATCAGAGTGGTCTCTGCGGCAGAGGTCCCTATCCTGCCGGTCTATTGATGCTCAGGAATCATTCTGCTTTGTGGACACTGAGTCTAACTCTTGCTTTATTCTCCAGTGGACTCAGCAGTCTTGATTAAGGTGGATGTTCATGGCAAGAATTTGAATATCGTCACACTTGGATATTTTATAACTTTTCTGAATGGAAATAGGGTGTCATACAAAGACATAAAAGGCTTAAAGGCTGGAGGTGTGGCTCAGCTGTAAGTGCATGCTTAATACATAGGAACCTGGGTTTAACCCCCAGCTTTAAAAGGAAAAAAATGGAGGCCCAGTGTATTCTGCAATCTTGGTTAATTAGAGGAGGAAAAAGAACATTTCTGGTACCCTCATTCAGTCTTCTGATTTTGAAGTTAAGTAAACTGATACACAGAGAGGAGAAATAATGTGCTCAAGTCTATAATGATAATTACTAAATACGAACGGGGTGAACTCACGGTTTCAATACCAACAAAATTTAACCCAGTAAGATAGAAAGTTTCCAGGTCATGCCTTTAAAAGTCATAGAATAATTGAACGGTTTAAGAACCCAGTAAGCCTTATCATTAGACGGGGTGGAAAGGAACTTCACTTTTATTTTGAATAAACATTTTACTATTTAAGTGAGGAGATGACAAGATTCTACCACAATTGCAGGCTACCCACAGCTAATGAATTGGATTCATAATTATAGCAGGGCAGATACGGCTTCTTTGGAAAACCATTGACCAAATTTCCTGCTTTAAAAAAAATAAACTTAGGTCCAGTCAGAACTAGGACACTGCATCTTGCTGTGCTTTGAGGCTGGTGACATTCTCCAGTCCCATGGACTAGCATTGTAATACGTAGGCTGCTGTTGCTCCCTACTTATGTTTTTACGCTGGATGTCACAATTCCTTATTTTGATTTGACCCCCGGGATTCCACGTAAATGGCTTTCCTAGGAAAATAAGGTTGACCCTCATCATCAGTGTTCGGTAAATTCAGAAGCTTGTCTTTCCGGATTGGATCCCGGCTCATCCTGCCCCTCGAAGACTGTTGAGAGCTATCGTTCTCTGTGGAGCTAGGGACGCTTGAAGCCAGACTGCCTGGGTGTATGTCCTGCCGGGTCTCTAACCAGCCACTTAACTTGACACAGGTTATTTAATTTCTTTATGCCTGCTTTCTCATTTGGAAAGTGAGAATGACATTCTTTTTAAAGGTCCTAAAGGTTAAACATTAATATATGTACCAACACGAGGTGATGCCTTAGGTACAGTAACGGCTCGGGATATTACAGTTGCAGGGAGCCCCAGCCGCACATAAGGAAAGATTAATTAATGGAATACTCAAATACCCTTACCAGCTGTGCTAAGAGACAGGAAAAGTGCTGAGTGCTGTGACAGTGTGAACCGGAGAACCAGATCTAGCCTGGCATTGTGTGAGAGGATTCTTTACATTTTGGCTTCTCCCACTGACGTGCGAGTTTTTTGAAAGCAAGAATCACATCTTAATCTTCCTTATGTAACTGTCAGCCAGTGCTGTATCGTGTGCATACCAGGGGCTCCAGACTGCTTTGGAAAGAGAGATTAAAGGAAAGAATGAAAAAATTCTACAGGTATCACCAGGAGAATCTAAAGTCACTGGAGGCCGTCTTCTGTGGGCAGAGAACTCGGTCTGGTGCCTGGGCGCTTGTGGAGGGTCAGCACTCTGGCTCCGGCCTGTCCGGACTAGTGAGGCGGTCACTGTGTGTGCAGCGGGATGTCCCTTCGCTTTGTGCATAGCAGCCCCTCAGGTCTCCCTGGAGGCCAGGCTCGCTGATTTCACAGGGCAGGTTTAGCACTGCTCAGACCACAGCAGTTAGAAGGGAGCGCTTATCTTGGGAAAGGCAGGAGCCTGTTGGCAGGGGAGGCAGTTTCTCCTCTTCCCCAGGGCTCAGCTGTTCAGAGCTGGCTGCCTCCAGCCATGGGCCCAAGGGGGACGCTCAGGCTGCAGAGAGGGGGGCTGCTACTCTCTTGTCCTGGGGGTAAACTGATCCCACAGGTGGTACCAAGCCGAGCACCCCAGACCATCACAGGGGTGAGGGGAAGAAAATAGGGAGGGGCTGTAAGAGGACTGTAAATATATGCAAATACCTTAGGAGAGAGAAGGAGGAGATGTTACTTAAATCTCTAATTTCTAACTGTGCTCGTGGGGATGAAAGCCTATTACCAAAATGCAATCTAAACACTTCAGGACATTGCAGGACAGCACTGAGAGGCATGTCATTTACTATTAGCTAGGTAATCACTCATTTAACTTCCATACCAGCTCTGGGGCCTGGCTCTTACTATGATCCCAGTTGTACCCACAGAGAAACAGATCTGAGAGCTCCAACAACCCACCCAAGTCACACATTTAGCAGACTGAAGAGACAATTTTTTCTTTTTTTCTTTTCTTTTCTTTCTTTCTTTTTTTTTTTAAGACAGAGTCTCACTATATAGTTCAGCCTGGTCTTGGACTTTTGGCAACCCTCTTGCCTCAGCCTCCTGAGTGCTAGGACTACAGGCTTGTACCACCGTTCCGGGCATTTCCAATGCTTTTGTGCCCCTCACATCTTCCTCATAGGAGCCAGGGTTCCCGAGCTGCCCAGAACAGCTCAGCGCCGTTGGCTGAGTGACAGACAGTGCCATGGAGAAGCACAGGGCCGACTGTGGGGGTCTGGGGACCTTCTCCTTGCTGTGGTTACAGGCCACAGATGCCATCTGCAGAGAGGGAGGGCACTGGCTTTTCCCTGCAGTGGGTGGTGGTCCAGGAAGCGTTAGTACATTTCCCTTTGCTAGGAACCCAGAACCACAGCTGCGCTGACCTTGAGCGTGTTAAGCAATGTTATGCAGTGGGAGGGTCTGGGAGAGGGATGTGGGTGGTTTATGGGCAGGAGATGAGCGAAACCACACAGCCCATTTGCCCACACTAATGGGTCTGAAGCCAGGCGTCTCGATGCCTAGGGCACAGAGAAGGGAAGACCTGCAGACCAGCAAAATGCATTAGTGTCAGCTCTGTGAGCCTCCTCCGGACACTGGGTTCCAGCTCGCAGGGAGAAAAGACCAACACTTTCTGCCCTCAAGAGCTTTGCTGTGAGCACAGAGTTCCCAACAGGAGAAACTGAGGAACACCGAGGAAGCAAGTGTCTGTCCTCTGCCACGCTGTAGGCTTCGTGTCTTGTAGAGATGACTCTTTGGTCATTGAGGAAATCACCTGGACTCTGCTCCTCAAACCTTCATACTCTTAGCAAGAGATTCCTCACCTTTTCGAGGTCCAAACTCAGGCCGCCCACCAAACAGTCATCCACACAGCTGCACGTAAACCAGGAATCAGGCCTTAGGCCTGAGCCACCTCCCACTCCAGCAAAACAAATCGTTTTGATCTGCACAAATAGCAAACCGCCCATTAAAATAGCAATATCCAATATTTATGAGTGCTTACGTGGGCCAGATATTAAGTGCTTTACAAGTTCTAACCCACCTACTTCTGACAATAGTGCCAGGGGTGAGAAAGCAGCCACACAGCTACCCCAGAACATAACCATGGTGGAGTAGCCTTTAATCCTGGGTGGCCGGAAGCCATGCTCTGTGGCTCTTGTCTCAGGCTTTATAAGGACAGAAGCTTGCATAGCGCACAACCGAGGCAAGCCGCTGTGTTCCCTGACCCCTGGGACCTCAGCTGGCACGGCTCATGGGATGCTTTTGACCTAAAATGTCCCCCCAGAGTCTCATAGATGTGGAAGGTGACTGGATCCTGGGGTTCCTAGCTGATCCTCCCCTTCCCCCCTAGGGTTCCTAGCTGAATGTGGTTTCAGGAGGCAGGTGTGGTTGGCAGAGGTGGTTACGAGGTGTGACCCGGAAGGGGGCATCTTTCCCCCCCAGCTCCTGCCCCCTCCCTGCTTCCCAGCCCTCAGGATGTGAGTAGCTCTGCTCAGCATGTCCTTCCATCACGCTGCTTCTGTCATGGATCTGGCAGACCAAGGACTAAAACCTCAAGCCAAAATAAAACTTACCTCCTTCTAGTTGTGGGCCCCAGGTATTTTGTTCCAGTGACAGGAAAGTGACAAGGACAACTCAAGTCCCTGGGCCCTGGTCAGCATAGCCCTGGGCAATGTCTCTCCATGTGGCCAGGCTGAGCTACAAATATAGTGACCTCAGGGTAGTGAGCCTCCTTCTCTGGTGTCCAGGGCTCCAAATAACAAATGTCCCAGGAGCCTCCGGTGACAACTAAAGGCTTCTAATGATAGCCTCAGAACCCCCAGATGGTGACAAGTCCTGAACAAGAGCCAAGACTCCAGGGAAGGGAAATTTGATCCTTCCTCTAAATTGGAGGATTATCACCAGATTTAGAGTCATTCTAGTCTGCCAAGGTAAACAAACAGTCAACTCATATTACTAGTGAGCTGAAAAAATCAATTGTAACGCAGGACCTCTTCCCCACTAAAGCTAGAAAGTTCAGTTTATGTATCACTGAGGCAAACCCAGGGTGTGATCAACTTTCTGACATTTATTTGTAATTCCGTTGTGTCAAGAATTCCCATTTTTTTCCTGAAGAAGTGCAGTAATGTTTCTTTGCTTTCTTTCTCTATTAATTATTTGCTAAACAGCAACTTTGGGCCAGGTGTTACCTTAGGTGTTAGGGATGAAGGCACACAAAATCCTGTCCTTGCTTTTAAATGTCTCCTAGGCTACTGAAGAGAACAAGGTGTGCTCAATTACTGGAGAGTGTGATTAACACCACATGGCAGGAACTAACACAGTAATGGAGGCAGAAACCCCCACTCTAGCTCAGGGGTCTTGGGCAGTGTTCTAAAGGACGCAAGGTTTGAATTACATATTAGAAGATTAGAAAACACTTGCCTGGTGTTATGAACTACATATTTAAAAATTTTTATTAGTACCTGTTTGCAGTACACAACGATTAATTCACCATGGGAGGTGGAACATGTGCAAGACACGTCTGAATTCTTTAATGTTAATGTCCCAGAAAAATCCTTATGTCGAAGCCCCCACCTCCAAGGTGGCTGCTTTTGAAGGTGGGGCCTTTCAGGGAGTTGGTAAGGATAAATGTGTTCACAAGGCTGGGGCCCTGTTCAAATAGCATTAGTGTCACTAGGAGAAGAGACACTGAGGGTTTGCACCCTCTGCTATGGGAGGGTGACGGGGCAGTTGGCTTCCCCAAGCCAGGGATGACAGACAGTCCCCCCAGGGACCTTGGCCTGGTACTTCTTACCTTCCAGCCTCTGAGAAAATGGACCTGTGTGGCCTAATCCACCCAGTATTCTGTTATGGCAAAATGGCTGAGACAAAATGACCAAGATGAGGAAGACAGCAGGTAAAATGGGAAGGAAGGGTGTTCAAAGGGAAGCCTCAGTGTATCAAAGTGAAAGGGACTCAGGGAGGGTGACATTTGCACCTCTGCGGTGAAGTATAGCGTGTTGGGCTAAGCGGGGAGACCAGGTGTTTGAGTTTTCTGGCAAAATAGAGAAGTGACAAGTTAAAAAAAGAAAAGAATGTGAGGATGTGGAAAGGAGCCCACAACCTGTGGCGGCTGGGCTGTCTCCCTCATCAGAGACAAACATGGCGGGAGGTTTTGTGACCTCTGACCTGAAGTGGGCATTGATGACATGTGAGGAACTGATCGGAATTTTCTTTGCATGCAAACAGGCGAGGGAGTTGCAATTAGGGCTGAAAAAGGAGGAGGAAGTGGTAGGCGTTCCCGCTTTGGTCTTCTACCATGTTAGACCACTGCTGTAATTGTATAGTAATTTATACTAGGTCAAAACTTTCAACCAGAAATATATCAGAAGTTGGGGTCTTTGTCTCAAACTTCAAAACTAACAGCTCCAGGGCTACCTGACTGCTGGATTCCTTTTTGTGTGGGAAAAATTTCCATACTGTTGGAACCCCTTTGACATATATTTTTCTGGTTTTTGTGTGTATGTTCAAAAGCGTTGAATCATTAAAATGAATTTGGGCTGCATGGTACGGAAATCTCAGGATAATCATTTTAAAAATATAGAATTGGAATTATCTTTTAGTAAAAAGATGTTGATGTTGGCAGCCAGGACAGGCACACAGCCTTTGATGGCAAAAGTTGAGATCTCTTTACTGTGTTGTGACATCATTCCTAACAGATGGCTTCGGGATGGTGCTGTGACATCCAGTCATCACATCTGGTCCCTACGAGGTAGATGGGAGTGTACAGTTTACACACCTTGCACACCTTTCTGCAGACATGTAAACCACACATGCTCTGCTTATGTGCCATTGGTCAGAGCTGAATGCCACGGGGACTGCACACCTGACTGAAAGGTTTCCTGTGCTTTGCCAGCTGCGCTTCCAGGGATGGGTCGTGCATTTGTTCAAAGAGGGGACATAGAGCTATGTGCTCTGCCCCCCTGGGGACCCTCCTAAGTCTTCTCCATGCTGGGGTCACCTGGACTTGGAGAAGAGAGGGTAGAAATGGGCCCAAAGGAGGTTCTGTGGGTGCCATGAGGCTAACGCTGCCACAGTGGGATGCTGGCTTCTGCCGTGCAGCCGGTCTCCTGGGCGAATGGTGTGTGCTGTTTCCACTGCCCCAGACCACTTTCCCGGACTTTTAAGACCCTTCTCGTCTTTGTCAAGAAGGAAAACAGACATTAAATAGACTTCTTTTCTCCCCTGCTACTGCATGATGATTCCCAGCCAATACTGTGCTTCTGCATGGAGTAGCCCCAACAGAAGAAGCGAAAGCTTTTTAGGGTTCCTGAGCTCCCCCACACCTGAGGGATGGGTCAGGACGTGGTGGCCTCTGTGGAAGTGGTTAGGGCATCTAGTACCCACGGGAGCCAGAGGTCAGACACACTGCACCACAAGAGGACAAGGAGTCTGGCAAGACATGGCATCGGCCACACATCAAGTCTCTGGTAGCCTCATCTCTGTCTTCCCAGAGCCATTTCTGTTGCTCATAAGCCACGTGGCACACGGAGTTTTGTTATTGTTCCTGAACAGGAATGGGAAGGAACAGGCCTAGATTCTTTTCTTCTTTTTTGGTGATACTGGGGATTGAGCAACATCTTACCCTTTCCCTCCCCCCATTTCTTTCTTTCTTTGGAGGCAGAGTTGCTAACTTGCTGTGCTGTCCAGGCTGGACTTAAAACTGCAGTCTCCTGCTTCAGCCTCCAGGGTGCCTGCCGTGACTGGCTTAGCAGTCACATCTTAGGTTGTTTCTCAGGAAGAGTGTTTCAGTTTCTGGGTGCTCCTCATCCCTCCAAACCCTGCGGAAGGCCGACCGCCTGCTCCCTGTTTTCCTGTGAGCGTGCTTGTGATTCTTTCACCTTCGCCTGACTTGGCTTCTTCTCTGAACTGTG
Organism: Cavia porcellus; assembly: GCF_034190915.1. NCBI lineage: Eukaryota > Metazoa > Chordata > Mammalia > Rodentia > Caviidae > Cavia > Cavia porcellus. Next base: position 161,384,844 of record NW_026947484.1, on the reverse strand, counting down.
GGCCCTGAACCTGTACCTGGCCTCGACCCAGATCTGCCTCTGACCTCTCCTGCTTTCCTCCCCACCAGCTGCCTTTGCTGCCTGTTTTGTATTTCTCCTCTCAGAGCAGTGAAGGGCTCCTTCCTATGGGAACTGTTCTATGCCGGCTGGAACCCGAATCCGCCCCCCAAAGCTGCGCTACAGTGCCGTGATGAGCACTCTTCTGACAGCTCCGGCCGGGTCCTGTTCACTGACCCTTCCTGCTGTGTGTTAGAAGGTGCGGGCCCCCTGCCCTGCTAAATTGTCCTGGGTGGCTCACATCAGGACTCCGTCTAGGTGGTACAGTGAGTCCAAACCAGCAAGAAAGAAGGCATGACGAGAGGGCGGTGTTCAAGGATTTGTCCGCTCTTCAAACCCTCAGGTCCCCACAGCTCCTGTTCCTGTGTCCCTGGGTATAAAGGCTGAAAAATGAATAACTACCCTGCCCTGAGTATGATCCTTGCGATTAAAAAAAAACAAAAACAAAAACAAAAAAAAAAAACCGAACTGATTTCTAACTATTCTTTCTTTTTCACTTAGTTTGTTTTCTGCAGCAATCTGTTGAAGCTTAGAGACTTCAAAGGTGTCCCACAGCTGCTGCATGGTGGAGCTGAGACGGAGAGTTCATTCTTTCCCTGATAAGTTCCATGTGCTTGATCCTAAGGCCCTGCCGTCCTTGGTGAAAATGGGGCCAGAGACAGAGACAGAGATGGGGGCCGTGGTGTGGCGTGGCAGGGCAGAGCTGTGGGATTTCAGCTCCTTCCTTCCCCTGTGCCCTGACATAGAGCTTCAGAGCCAACAAGAAGGCGGAGATGAGAGAGGCATCTTTATCTCCAGTTTTAAGTGCAGAAACTGAGCTTCTAGAAGTTGCTGGACTTGGGCAGGACCCCAGGATGTCAATGGTCTTGGGGGTGATCAGAAGGGCACTTTCCTAAATGCCCAGTCTGTGGAATGGAATGGCACATGTTTGATGTTCAATGAATGTTTTTAGAAAGGAAGAAAGGATGGAAGGAGGAGAGAGGAAGAAGAGAGAGAGCCTTTCGTCACAGCTTTGTGCTGTGGCTCACTGTCATTGAGCAATCCCTGGGTGCTGGTCATGGTCCCTTGCCCCGCGCTCAGCAGACCCCCAAGCTCATTTCTCAGAAGTCCAGTGATGTGAGCACCAAGGCCTCCCTAATCCTGGGACTCTGTGAGTCACACTGCCCTCCAGTCCAGTCACATAACAAAGCTAACCGCAGGCCGATGCTCACTGCGTGCTGGAAATGACCTCGCTGCTCTTTGTTTAACGATCTCCGCTCATTTCCATCTGGCCCGGGGGTGGCTCCACAGTTATTAGCCATCAGTGGAGCTCTGCAAAACACAAACACATGCGGATGAGGATAATAAAACTCCAATACTCTGCACTAATTGGGGAGAAAGCCTATCAGAATGAATGAAAAGTTTATTTTATGACTTTTACGCCTATGATGTCATTAACCACTAAATGAGCATGTGGAGGAGTGGTATCCCAGTCCTCAGAGCCACATTCGTTAAGGATGTAAAGAGAGGAAGATCAGAGACCGAGTTCTTTTAACAGGCGCCCCTGGCCCCCGGTGCGCAGGGTCCGACCCTTAGACCCCAGCTTTGGGCTTGCGGACTGCTGGTGTTTTTGGGGATTGGTCCACTCTGCCGAGCTGTGTCCAAGTGCACACTGCAGGTGGGGAGTGGCGCCCAGAAATTCATCTGTGCCTGGTCCACTTGAAACCCTGGTTTGTTGGCGTCTTTGTAAACTGTCTTCCTCACAGACCAAATGCACGGCAGGCCAGTGAGTATCTTGTCTGTTTTGCAAGGAAGCGCTCAATGAAGCCACTTTAGCTCTTATACCAGTGACAGAAGCCGAGATCCTAAGCAGAGAAGCCAGTGGGGGAAAGGCAAAGCAGGTGAGACCTGCTGGGCTGGCAGAGCGTGTGTCTTCTCCAAGCCTGATTGGAGACATCTACGTCAGTCTTGTTGCCTGTGTGGCAGGCACCTGCCCACGGGCCAGGCTCTGCCCTCCAGAGGGTCAGGTTCGCGCTGAGGCTGGCGTCTCTCAGGGTGGCAGGAGGCTGAGCTGCTTTGTGTCTGTACTCTCATGGCCTGGCGTGGAGCTGAACTGAGAGGGAGGGAAAAAGCAAGAGGGCAATGGGGTCCCGGGGGCTGAGAAGGCACTGATGTGGTCCTAACGCAGATCACCCTGAGGAAGGCGCTCGCAAGCATGGAATCAAGTAGCAGGATCTCGGATAAGAGGATTCACTGGAAGCACCCCACTTCCGCTGGGGTCACTTGTTTTGGCCTGGAACAGAGGCAGCAGAGCCAACCCATCTTTCAGTGCCCTATTCTGGCCCCAAAACAGGCTTCATCTCTTCTTAACTTGGCATCTTTCTTGTTATTTTTTAAAATCTTTTTTTTAAATCTTTTTTTTTTTTTTTAAATCGGTACCAGGGATCGAACTCACGTCCGCCTGCTTGCAAGGCAGGTGCTTATGCACTGAGCTAAATCCCCAGCCCCTTTTAAATCTTTTTCATTAGTTTGTTTTTTAACTTTGAACCTGCTGTGTAACTCAGGTTGACCTCAAACTCACCATCCTCCTGTCTCAGCCTCCTGAGTGCTGAGGGCCCAGGTGTGTGCCACCACACCTGGCCGTAGCGTCCTCTTCCTTGAGGAAGATTACAGTAAAAGGCACTGGACCGCGGCTCCCCTGGGACTGTGCTTTAGTGACCCCTTCCTGACTTGACTTGGAAAACATCCATGCACATGAGCGCTGTAGAGTGGCTGACCCTGGCTTGTTTGTGTGGATTCTAACCGGTTTCTCTCCCAGAGACCAGTTAAACTCTCTCTGTGTGGCATTTACCACAATAAATGTAAAAGTAATGTAACACGCATACATGAGTCCATCTGACCGACAGAAGGTATTACTTTCATTTAGAAAGGCTAAGCGTCTGGCCGACAGCTCGGTCTCTGAATAAGCATCTGTACTGCTTCCCACGTAGCCTACAGCCACCCCAAGAAGTGAATCCTGATAAAGATCCTAGCTCTGCCATTGTCCCTGTGGGTGGCCTTGTTTTCTTCTCTTAGAAATGACAGGGTTGAAGAGATGATCTTTGAGATTCCATCTAATTCTCACACATTTCCTATTTATGTATGGTGCTAACCTTTTACTTTCCCAGACTGCTTCTCCTGCGGACAGTCAGGAAGTGAGTCATGTGTAATACGTGAGTAAACTGTGTCCCGGGAACTCAGAACCTCTACCTTCCCTTGAAAATGGCTCTGGAAATCATCCTGAAAGCCACAAGATGAGCTCCAGCTGCCAATCGTGGAAGGTGGGTGCCAGGGTGAGGGGCTGATTCACCCCAGGGTCCCCAGGTCTTCCCTGCTGAGGAAGACGTCTCTCTTCTGAGGTTCTCGTGACATCTCTGGGACATGGTAGCTGTCACAGCATCCAGCTGGTCACAGAGCCTGAGTCCAACCATCCACTTTTCTCAGATGGGTTTTATCTTTAAAAATTAAACAAAAAACAAAAAGAGATGTGAATATGAACAGGAAAAATCTAGGTGAATCCACACAGGTACCGTGAACTCTATCCTTGGGCGATGGTGGCGGTTCTTGTTTCCCTAGTGTCCGCTGACCCTCGGCTCCTGCTGGCCTGTGTGACCAGGCATCACCTCAAACGTAGGGAAAGTTTTTAAATGCTGTGTCCCTGCAGGAGCCGGCTGGCCTAGTGACAGCGTGTGGCTTTGTGTCCTCTCTCAGGGGCTGCACTGTGGAGACCCCGTGGGGCCATGAGGGGCCTGGATCTCAGTTCTGCCGCTTGCGAGCATCTAACTTTCCACTCTGACCTGCTCAGTGTGCATCCTTTTTGTGCCCTGCATTTCTTCCCTCCTCCTGCTTAGGCTTTCTTTTACCTTATTGAACATACGGTGCACACTCATAGAAGTTGTTTTAGTACCCTTGGGTATTAAGTGTGTCACTGGTACCAGTTCTGTGTCTGCTTCTATTGATTGATTTATGCCCCTCTGATCTTAAATCGTTTTTCTTCCTTCTTCTTCCTCCTCCTCCAAATTCCTTTTTTTCTTCTTCTCCTTCTCCTCCTCTTTCTTCTCTTTTTCTTCTTCATTTTCTTCCTACTCTTCTTCCTCCTCCCCTTCTTGTTCTCCTCCTCCTCTTTCTCTGCCTTTTTCCTCTTCCTCTTCTTCCTTTTCTTCGTTTTCTTCCTCCTTTTTCTTTTAGAGACCAAACCCAGGACCTCAGGCACAGGACCCAGGGACTCTGTCACCAAGCCCCACCTCCAGCCCAGGCCTGCTACTTTTTGATTGGATGGAGAAAATGTCAATTTTTATGTTTTGAGGTACAGGTTTTTTAAAAAAAAATTTCGTTTTGTTTTTAGGCCTTTTAAAAATTTTCCTAAGGGATTGAAATTTAATTTATATTGCAACAAAGTTGTTTGGAAACACATTTTAGGAGGCAGTTCAGTTACTGAAAAGCACATGGCTCCTTTTGACTTATTTTGAATTCCTGCTCGGCATCTGGAGGACAGTTGTAGCCCCAACACCCCGGCAGGACCTCCATCGCTCAGCCCAGACGATGGAACTCTTACTCCAGCCACAGGAACAGCGCATCCCCTACGCTGGGTCCATTTCTGAGACTGCTCTTTCCTGATGGCTCTTTCCATGCTTCACCTGTTTCTCTGGACAAGTGCAGATCTGTATCTAGCAAAAGATGAAAAGGGGTCCCTGTGCGCCTTTGCAGCTCCTTTTGTACGTTTCTGCCCCTTACTGTCCCCCATAGCCTCCCAGAGCTCAAACACCGTGTCCTATCACTGTGGGGTTCTATCTGCTCCCTGTTGCTATAGCCCACACACCCCTAGTGGCCTGCAAGCACACACTGTGGGGTGCCCTGTCCTGCTCAGCTCCCAAGTACCAATGTTTCATCTGTTGGGCTTGGCGTGTGAGGCATTTGAGGAGGGTGACAAGTGCCACCATTGCCACCTGGTCTTCTCCCAAAGTGGCAGCAGAAATCAATCTCCAGATGGTGGGCACCAGCAGGCCTGAGACAGTTCTAGAACCCTGCAGTCCTCAGCCATGAAGCTAGAACTGTGATTCTACTTACAGTAGGGTTGTGTTAGCAAGATGACCCAAAAGGAGTCATGCTTAGTCTAATGCTTGGCGTGCAGCAAACAGCTATAAAATACTAGCAGTGAGGATACTGATTCTCAGACCATATCTGTTTACAATGAACTCAAAACCATGGGTTCTCAAAGCCACACGTTTCATGTCTATGAAATTTTGGGGATCTGTTTTTCCCATGAGGCTTTCTTCCATGATTTTTAATTGATGGCAATTAGTATAATGCTAAAGATTGAACTCAGGGTGCTGTACCACCAGCTAATCACCAGGCCTTTTATTTGAAATTTTGATTTGACTCAGGGTCTCATTAAGTTGCCCTGGCTGATGTGAAACCTGCAGTCCTCCTGTCTCAGCCTCCTGAATAGTGGGGCTCACAGGCCTGTCCCACCACGCCTGGTTGGCCCTTGTTTTTGTAAAATGCATTTTGATTAAACATACTTCACCACATCTATTTCTTCATGTCTTATTCGAGGCTCAGGACAGATCCCCAGAGCCCATGACATTGAGATATTCACCACCTGGTGCCTCAGAGCGAAAGGACACCTGCTTCTCTAGAGGCTGAACCAGGCGAGCTCAAAGGATGGCCGGGGATCTCTGTCCCTTCCTATGCCTGTCCTGGCCTGAGGAGGGGCCTGTGGACAGGAGTGGAAAGCAGAAGGTCCTGTGGGGACTTCCTGGAAGGCCAGGAGGCCCCGAGGTTTCCCTGACCTCCCCTTGCCTGGAGAGGCCCCTCTTCGTGGCCGAGTCGGGGATCAGGAGAGTAACATGGAGTCCAGGGCGTCTGAAGAGCAGTTAGAAGCCATTCACCTTGAGAAACCACGTGGGAAAAATGTGTCTTTGAGCTCAGCTCGCTGCGGATATTTTCAGCAGAAATAATCAGACTTGCAAGTTGAACCTCTGCATTTTTTCTCTTCTAGGAAAAACTCAAAGTATAAATAAGTCAGCAAAATAAAAGATGGGGGAGTAGCAAATGGGGGAAAGATCTTTGGTGGATGGTAGGGGGACCAAGGGCTGGAGGGAAGAGGAGGGAGGGGCCACAAGGAGAATTAAGGTGTGGTGGGATGGAGATCAGCAGAACGAGGCCTGCCTGGCAAGCGCAAGGTTCTGAGTTCGATTCCCATATCAAACGCAAACAAAATAATTAAAGTGTGATGTTTACACACTATTACCCCGTGAAGCTGTAGCCATTATGTGCCATGAATATGTACTAACAAACATGAAAGTTTAAAAAAGAAGCTTTTTAGCACAAGCCTTTAGATTCAATCCCCAGCACTGAAAACGGTATTCTGAGTTCTGCTCGTTCCCACTTGGGCTAAGCATTGTGTTGGGGAAGGAGGCTCGGGATGTCCGCACCCCTTCCCGCCCGCTGTTTGCTCGTCAGTTCAGGAACTGGCACTGAGTTTTCTCCCAGCTCCTGGGCCAACTAACTGCCTGAGTCCTGCAGATTACATCTCTCTGCTCTGTCTCTCTCTCTTCTGTCTTCTTTGACACAGGCTCTCGATATGCAGTTCTGGCTGGCCTTGAGCTCACTTTGTAGCCCAGGCTGTTTTTGAGGTCATAAGGATCCTCCTGCCTCATTTACGGGCATGCGCCACCAGGCCTGGCTCTGCATCTGTCTCTCTTGATGTAAGCCTTCCTGTCAAACCGTCCTGAGGTCTTAGATCACTTTGCTCAAGCTCCTAGGACCACTTGGTCACTTGCTTGGGGACAGTGTGGTCACTGCCTGCAGATGTCCCTCCCTTGTGTACAGGGGACTCCTGGGAGCCCGGGGCTGGCTGCACCTCACAATCTTTTTCTTGGGAATGCCAGCCAGTCCGGGAGCTATGGGCTTCTTGGCCTGTCCCAACCTCCCTCTCTGAACTCCAGGCCCAGAAGGCACCCTGCCTGTCACCGGGGAGACAGCCATGTGATGGGGAGAAGGTTGGACACCCATGCCCAGGAGTGTTGATTTGGGACTACCCTTGATGTCGCCTGTTTGAGCATGAACTTCTGTACGACTGTTATTTCCTACCCCACACTAAGTTTTTGGTCAGACAGAAAGGATTTCTCTTTTGGTTCCTCTCCCTAGAGGAGGTCAGGGGTCCGGATGTCCTGCTCGGCCTCCCTGACCTCGCTTTCCCCTGGGTGCCGGTGGGATGTGAACACAGACTCTGGGTGGAGAGAATGAGCGGCCTGTTGGCGTGGCCTGAGCTCTCTGATCAGGTGGTGACCAGGCCAGGGAAGTTTTGATACAACAAGTGGCACAGAAAAGTGGTGACTAGCAGGGTGTGGCAGAGTGTGGCTGTCACCCCAGCACAGGCTGGGCAGGGGATAATGGTGAGTTTGAGGCCAGCCTGGACAACAGAGCAAGACTCTGACTCATATGGGAATAAGTGGCCAGATAGAGGAACCAAGCATGGTTTCGAACCTGGTGGCCAAGGCCCTGCAGGACCTTAGAGCCTGGCTGGTCCAGGTGGGGAGCCAGCAAATTAATATCAGAGAGGTGATGCAAAGAGCCTGGGGTCACCCCCAGCTACTGCATCAGATCTGTACTTAGTAAAACCTGGAGGAGGCTCATGCACCCAGGAAAGTAGGGGAAGCACTGATTTTGAGAAATACATGTTTAGAAAATAGAAATTTAAAGAAACAATAAACTAAAAAGGTGCTGAACATCACTTCTTCAGCAAATGCAGATTCACTCAGGAGGCACAGCTGCTATGACCAGAGGCCACTCGACATCTGCTGGGATGATTATGATGGCCAAGGCCAAAACACAGAGGCCAATGGAAGACTCCAGTTTTGAATGAAAGACAGATAACATGAGGTTTATGCACAGTGGAATATTACACTGACTGTAAGAGGAGTGGGATCCTGGCATTTCCAGATTGCAGAGGAACAGGGAAGGTTCTGTGCCAGCGAAATGGGAAAAGAATGCACACCCTGAAGAACAGACATTGCGTGATTGTTCTTCGGAGTTCCCTGGAATAGTGAGAGTCACAGAGCAAAGGGGGACAGAGCTCAGAAGGCGCCGAGGGAGGGCACGGAAGGGTTTACAATTTGAAAGGTATGGAGCTGTAGCTTGGGATAGAGAGGTGGGAGGTGGGAGGTGGGGCGCACAGCTACGCCAGCATCCTCAATGCTACTGAATGGCTCGCTCAGCCATGGTTAACATGGGCAGTTTCATGTTCTGCATCTTGTACCACAATGAAAAACAGAGGTAAAATTTCACTTGAGAGAAGACAGAGACTCACATAGAGGGGTATAAAGATAATATTCATAGCTTGACCTTTCACAACCAGAATCCAGGGACCCAGTTTATATTCATTTAACAAAGCCGGATGTGGAGAATCAGTGATGAGGCACCTGTGTATGTATTATTAGCCCAATGCTATATTATCACAAATATGTCCTCAGAGACGGGTTCTGAGCGAAGGAGCGTCCTGGCCCCACGGGGTGCTTTGGTGTTGCCCTGGGTCCCCTGGGTCTCTTGACTGAAGCTGGAGAGACTGGCTGGACCCAGCTGGTCCTGGAAGCTGGGTTCTTCTCTCTGGTTTCTGGTTTCCCCTGTAGGAAGTTCCGGTCCAGAGTCTGCCTGAAGAGGTTGGAGGGGATGTGGCCCAGCTTAGTGGCAGTCCTGGGGGCCAGGGGCTGCCTGCCAGGGTGACTCAGAGGCCCAGGGCAGGGGCTTTGCCCACTTCTGAGGAGAGGATGGAGAAAGATCTGGAGGGAAGTGGTGTGTCCCAGTGATACTAGAAGGATCCTGCCTCTCGGAGAGCAACGCTCTCAGTGGATTCACTTAAGCACCTTCAGCAAAACTAAACATCATGTGAGATTTGCAGGGGGATTCTCCAGGGCAGCCACTTTATTCCTGTCTTAAGATGACAAGCCCAGCCCAGAGAGATGACCTGTGCAAGGGCGCAAATTCCCTGAGGCCACACTATCAAGGCTTCTCAATGGATTACTGGAAAGGATCCATTTTAGTCCTAGCTGAAGTGTCGTCCAAATGCCAGGTAGACAATAAACTTTTTTGATAGGTATATATAGAAAAAATGATTGTTTTTGGCTATGCAAAGCCACTGGGAAAGAAGCACCTTGGAGGCGAGCTCTGCAGTCATCTCAGGTGGGGTTCGAAGGCAGCTGAGCCAGTAAAAAGGACAGCAGGGAGACCAAAGCGGTGAGTGCAAGAGTGGGACCAGCAGCACCTCACACATTTCAGCTAAAAGTCTGGGGAAAGTCATCAAGGAAGCTGGCTGGAGGCCTGTTGCCAAGGCTTTGGGAAAGGAGCTTCATTTCCTGGAGAGTTGGAAGCAATGAAGATTTTTGCCCAATTTTGGCCTGCTGGAGCCTGGCGTGTATAGAACTGCCCTCCAGGAAGTTGCCATTGTGGTTTTTAACAGCTTATGGTGGGCTATAGGGGGCCAGTGTCCAGAGGGGGGACACCACAGGAAAGGAAAGGGTGGGTGATCCATGATGGTAAGAAGGGTGCTGAGGACTCTCAGGAGCCAAGACAGGGAGCCAGCCCCATGCCACCGACAGGTAGTGGACAGAGAAAATGTGGCCGACACACAGCAGAGGATTATGGAGCCACAAGGCAGAATAGTACCCTGTGATTTGCAGGGAAACGGATGCATCTGGAGCAGAATAAGCCAGGGTCAGGAGGAGAAATACTGATGTTCTCTTTAATACGTGGAATCTAAAAAAAAAAAAAAAAGATGACAAGAGAGCAGAAGGGAGACTGTTACAGACAAAAGAAAGGGAAAAAGTGGGTGTAAGGGTGGGTAATAGGGGGTAAACGTGAGCAAAATACCATATATTGCATGCATTGAGGTCCCCAAAATGTGTGACTAGAGGACAGAGCGGGGCTGCAGGGTGTTTGGGGTGAACTTGATCAAAACATTATGTGCGTGAACGAATCTGCCAAAATGAAACTGGTAATCTGATTACAGGTGTGTGCCACAGCCCCAGGCTCCTGTGTCTGCTCATCCACAGAGAAAGAGAGTGGATCAGTCAGGAAACAGGAGAGCTGGCTGCCTATAAGGGGCTGTGGAGGCTGAGGATGTGGGGGTAAGGGAGGAGGGGAGAAGTGACAATTCCCGTTCCATGGTTTTGTACGGTTTTTGACATTTGACATCACTTGACTATTCAAGAATTTAGTACTCTTAAGACAAGTAAAAACCATTAACGAGGGAAGGCTAAGCCTGAAGACAAAATAGAAATACTGAATCTAATTTTCAAAAAAATAAATGTTCTAACCTTGCATAGAGGAAATGAAGCGAGGAAGAGATGGGAGAGTGGGGAGAAGTTTAAGTCAGTGAACTAACTCGGATGACTCTGTAACCTTAGTCCTGGGTGGGAGGAGTGTGCGTGTGTGTGTGCGTGTGCGTGTGTGTGTGTGTGTGTGTGTGTGTGTGTGTGTGTGTAGGAGGGGCATGGGGTTGGATGGTGCTGATGAGAGAGAACCAGAAGTAAACCCTGCACTCTTTTTGGTAGGTTTATTTATTGTAGTGGTGGTGATGAAACAATTCTGAAACTATTTGAGATGCGTCACAGGGCTGAACAAATGAATAAATACCGTGTTTCTGGGAGCCATGATTCATTCTGTGGAAGAGACACACAAATATGAAACGCAAAAGGTGAGAAAGAGCTCTGAAGGCATTCATTGCAGTCAGAAAGATCAATCACTTCATTTCTAAGGCAAGTACCAGAGACTCTTCATATGCCTGTGCATTTTTTATTTTTTAGGCACTGAGGTATACACATATGTTTATGTTTATGCACACATATTTCTATGCATGCATAAACAGTGAGATTACCTTTACCCTGGGTCTTGATTTCTAATACCATTTTGTGCTGCAATCAGCAAGAAAGGAGCTGATTTCAGAATTGAAGCAACACAGGTACAAGATAGGCTGGGAACATTTTGCTATACCAGGTAGTAAGGAAGTGCTGGGGGGTAGTAAGGAATGCTGTTATTAAAAAAAGACGCTGGGAACTAGCTTTGCAGTGGCCAAGCTGGGGACATTCAAATGACAAGACAATTAAATACTACCGTAATGAATTAAAAACCATTGAAAAGCACAGTAACTCCTGAGTCCATGTTGACAACTGATAAACGGGAAGAAGGAAGGACACCTGCTCGCAGCACGATGTCAAGGACTGACTGCGCTTGCATGAAAAAAACAATTAATTTTGTAAGCACCATGCTGAAGATTGGATTAGAGAAGTGTCAGCAACGGATGCTGAGTTTAGAGGGAGATTCTGCCAAAGGGCAAGGTGTTTCTGGGCCTCGTGGTATCTCAACACAGCCTCCTCATTCACTGCAAACAAGAAACACGTAGCAGAGCAGCCAGGTAAAACCTGGGCCCAAGGGTTAGCTTTCACACGCAGAAGCCACGGATTCCTAAGTGCAATACCTGATGGCTCGTTCTGGCTAAAATGCACAGGGAAATATTGGTCTATCCTAAAAAGGGGAATTCCTGTTTCTAAAAAGACAGAAGGAATTGTATGCATCAGAAACATTCATGTCATAAAAGACAAAGGAAGGAGCGGGGGGGGGGTGGTGGTTCCAGGCTGAAGGAGGCAGAAGAGACACACTGTGTAATTACGCTGTCTGACCGTAGCCCAGATCGTACAGAGGGAGAAAGGCGAGCAACAGAATTAAATCCACTGACGCTGTGGGAACCTGGGAGCAGATGACCTGACTTACTGTTTAGAGGTTATCTCCATTCTTGGGAAACACGCATTGGAGGACAGGAAATGGCCCGTGGTGTGTAGTTATATATAATGTGAGATCAAGATGGTGGGAAATCTGTGTAAAGAGTTCATGGTTATTCCATTTTGCTATTTTTATTTTTGCACCTTTTTAGAACACAATGTGCATTTAAACCTGGTGTGGCGGCCCCAGTAATCCTAGCGCTTGGGAGGCTGAGGTGGGATGATTATGAGTCCAAGGCCAGGTTAGACTACATATCAAGATCACAGACAAACAACAAACAAACAAGCAAATAAACAGTTAATTTCAAAATGGCCTATTTTATGAGAACACAAAAAGCCCTAGAAGGGACTCTAAGGCATAGAAGTTTTGAAAAAGTGAGCCACATGCTTGTGGATTAGCACGAGAGACAAACCTTCCACAAGATACTTGCTGGGTTACTAAGTAGACCAAGCAACAGAAAGCCAAGCCTCCATGCTGTGCAGTAGACGACCTTCTCTCTTCTGGGTCCATTTGTTTCTGATGCCAAGGAGAAAGTTCAAAGTGCTCCAAAAAATGAATCTACTTGAAAAACAAAGGTCATCATTCTTAAAAATAAATGGTATCATCTATTCAGTCAATTATCACATGACATTCATTTGGTAAAGGAAGACAGGATTAATTCAGGGATAAACAAACCAGCCAACGTCTAAGATTAGCAATGAGTCTACTAGAATTCATTTTCAACCAGGGAAACAAGCAGCCTATGGCTGGCCTGGTTTATTTTTCAATTTTAATCTTTTTATTAGCACATGTTTGCAGTACTAGCGATTACATTTCTCCTGGGAGCTGGGACATATGCACAATACAGCTTCATTTTGAGGCTTAGTATTCCCTATGAGACCTATTTTTCCTTTTTGATTGTACCAAGGACACTTGCCCCAAAGTTTTTGTGTATCATAAAGCATTTCCTGGCAGGAAAGTGGCTAACATACAGGAAATAAAGAGGGCTGCACCCCATCTGTCCAGTCCCAGTGCCGGGCTTCCCATGTCCCCACTCGTACTCAAAGGAGTCCTTACCAAAGCGGGAAAAGGAGACCTAATGTAACCCACATTGTGCAACAAGAATTAAACACAAATGAAAAATAAAATCTGTTTGTTTTACAGCAACCCATCTGATGCACTTGCTGGAGAATCTTCACAAGAATCCAACCAAACCAAAGTGAAAGAAGCTCTTAGATGGGCCTTACAGGACTCTGCCCCATGGGGTGCTCTGTATGGAATCTATTGTCACTGGCAGCCTGCTGTGTAGACCTCTGCCCAGGCTTGCAGCTGGTTCTAAGTACCCATCTTACTAGTGAGTCTTTGATTTTCTTCAGTTCATCCTGCATCCTGCATCCTGCGCGAGATTAATCTCAAAAGTCCCACTCGTCTGTAGGAGATGGTGATATTTGATTTTCACTGCCCAACACCCATTTATCCTTTTTGTGGAGGTAGTGATCTGGGGTGCGTGGGGTAGGGTGGGGTGGGTTATGTAATGTCCCTCCACTTTCAGCCAAGGACTCTCTTTCCACGGGCCTTGGGCTCTAGGCTCCAACTCACATGTTTCACAGGTGTGCTTCCAGTTCAGGAACATAACCAACTCAAGATAAATACATGCTGGAGAGGCTTGACATTGAAATTTTGGCTCAGTCATTTGGAAAGAGAAAGTTCCTCTTTGACTGCAGAAGGCTTTGCAGCGGGAGCCTGAAGCGGCTGGGAAACACACGCAGAGTCTGAGAACTCAGCCCAAGCCGAGGAGTCAGCCGAGTGCTGGAGCCCGGACAGGCCATGGGGAAGCCAGCCCTTCCTGTGGACGCCCCCTCATACGGGCCTTGCCTGCCCTTCTTATTTATGCTACACAGGGGGTTGGGGTTTTTAATCACTTGTCACAAAAACATTCCTAGTGCATAAACCATTTAATTCTGAATCCGTAGTCCCGGCCGCCAGCTTGAGTCTCTCGGTGCTGCTCTCTGAGTGAATGCCATTTGCCATCTGTCAACGGTGCCAGTTAGAAATCTACAGGTGACCTTGACAGCTTAATTCTTTCCGTATCTAATCCCTCAGCGAGCAGGAGGCCGTTTACCACTTCATTGTTTCTTGAACTGACTGTATTCCTTATTCAGCATCACACTCTAGACGGTTTCCTGACTCACCTGGGTGACAGTGATGGCCGTGATGATGATGATGACAATGGCAGTGACAACAACACCAGCAGCAGCGTTCCGAAATATCTCTGAGAATCCTTTCCACGCACCCCATCACCTGTGCTGCCTTCTTTACCCAGGGATTTTCCAAAGTACAAGTCTGATCACATCACCCCAATCTGGATTTGAATGCTGTAGTTACTTTAGGAGAATGACAATCCAGCAAATCTGACTGCCCCCGTTTCTTTAGTCCCAGTCATCCTGATGTCTGCGCTCCCCCTGTCACTGAGGCCACTGGATGTGTTTCTTCTGCCTGGAATGAGCTTCCTTCTTCCTTTCAGCTCTGGTCTCAAATGGAATCTCCCGGGCTGCCACGCGTAGGTTATGCAACGCTGTTATCAGCTTTCCTCTCCCCACGGGCTTCACTCGGGATCCACCACAAATCAGAGATGATTCCTTCTTTGAACATGAATGAGACGGTAGGCAGAAGCCAGCCAGATGGATTCACAAACTCTTGTTTCATAGAATAGAAGTCATGTCCGAACTATATTAGTCATTACCTATGTGTCTGAATATGATCGTGACCCTAGAGTGGGTGTTGAGGGGACAGACACGTGGTTCGATAGTGGTACAGACACAGCACAGCTGTGAAGGGACTGTGGAGGACAGAGGAACCAGGTCCCCTAGGTTTTTCAGTAACTTGTTGAGTGGGAGGAGACTGTGACTGATCCTCCTACCACGGCCTGGAGCAAACTATAATTTTACTTTACTGTTGAAACTGAAGCCCGCGCCCCCACCCCAGGGTAGACTCACCTGATCTTGTAGCACCTGCTGCACTGGGCTGCCCCATCCTCCCTGAAGTCAGAACAGCTGCAGAGGAAACAGTGAGCTGATGACCGCCAGCTGTTTCTTTGGCATCCACCCAAGTGACCACGGTGAGGCTACTGGCTCTTTGGGCTGCTCCAGCCAGGTATCAAGTGTGGCAGGACTATGGAGCTGCGGCCTTCTCGGGAAACCTTTGCTCTTAGGTGCCCTGTTTGCCTTGTCTGGGGCTCGGCCTCCCACGCCATCCTTTCTTCCAAGGATCAAAGTCTGAATCTTTCTCACCTGTTGCTGTTCCCGCTCCTTTATTATGCATAGCCACATAGCCACGTCCTCCAGGGAATCTTCTCCAAGGCTACATCTGTTTTGGGATCTGCCTCCTGGGGCTCTCACCTGTTGCACACCCCCTAGGGAGCTTCCTATGGGAGAAGGTGGTGGGGGATGTCGTCCTTTCTCTCTTGGGAGGGAGCTGGGGGAGCTCAGTCCCCTTTGGCTAATGGATTGAATATGCCTACATTGAATGTCATTAATCCATTGGGTCAGAAAAGTATCTCAGTGGTAGAACATGCGTTTTGTGTGGTTTAGGCTCTGGGTTCAATCCATGGTACCAAAAATCAATGGGCCAATCAACAAACAAACACTGTTGCAGAAGGAGGTCTAAGGTCTGGACAGTGATGGACTTGTCCCTGAGCAGCCACCTGGGCACTGAAGGTTTCTGTTAAGCACATAATTCTAGCTCCCCTCTGACAGTGATCACTCACCTCATATGCACGGGATGCCTGAGGTCCACTGTAAGTTGAGTGGGGCTTCTCCTTCATTGGTTCCCTTACTGGGAAGTTCACTCTTCAGGGTGGCACCATTAGAAGCAGTGAGGGTTTACAATGTTGAGCTTAGTGTGATGTTCTGGAGTCATAAAGGGTTTGCCTCTGGTTCTCACGGGAATGGGAAGTAGCAAGATGTCTACCAAACGAGCAACCTGGGCCCTACTCTTTAGCTCTGGCTTCCTGTCTGATGATATAATCTCATCCTCTTACAAGTGCTTCTGCCATGATTCTATCTGCTGTTAGGACCTCACCAGAGGCCAAGTTGATGGCCCCCCACATTCAGCTTCCAATCTTCAAAATGGGAAGCTAGAGAAGCTTTTCTTCATAAATATCCAGTGTTTTGTTACAGCAACAGAAAATGAACACCTTCGTGATCCATTTGGTGAAAGCCTCCACTCTCACTCCTGCCCAGCTCTGATGTCCACGTGTGATTTGTTTGCCCACAGCACTGAGGAGACCATGGTGCCTACACAGCCAGTGGTCCTGACGCTGAGCCTTGCTCTCTTGCTGTTATTCTTCCCTTCTGCCTTGAGTACCATTCCCGTGATAGCAAATACTGAGACTCAGCAGATAAAATACTGGTCAAGAGCAGTATTTTTGTACAAAGCAAAACATGTAACAAAACTCAGCCTCTCCCTGTTATCTGTCTCCTGGAGTCCCCCCAACCCCAGAAATGAAGGTTGAGACCACAAACGCTAATACCCAGGAACCCCCAAATCTCTTCCTATCCATGTTTATTTTTCTCTCTTTTCCCCTACCGAGAGGGCAGGGGCTAAAAAGGTGAACTCTTGTTTGTCCAGACTTCCCTCTTTCACATCATACTGATTAAATTCTTTGAGTCTGACTTGGGGTAGTTTGGGGTAGGTATGGGGCTTGCCAGGAAGGGAAAGTGAGCTGAGGCCTTCACTCGCATTGCTGCTATTATGGTTTAGATCAAGAGTCTCTCGATTCTCAAGCAACAAAGGCAGAGTCTGTGAAAAGTGGCCAGATCTTAGGGTGTGGTACTCATCCGCGGAATAATCCAGAGCTAAGTTCAGCACTGAATGTGCAGTTGGTAGGCTGGGCCTTCCCCGGAAGAGGCAGGTTATGGAGAAGGGAATTTCTCCCTCCCTGGCTCCTTCCTTCTCTCTCTGCTTCCTGGATGCTATGATGCAGGCAGCTGTCATCCACTGAGGTCCTTCCACCCCAGGGCTTTGTCCTGGTGCCTGGGCCCTTCCACCCAGGGCTTCGTTCCGAAGTGGCCAACGATGTGAGATCTGAGATTTGAAACTAGCCAAAGCTCTCTCTGAAGTTGTGGGTGTCAGGTATTTTGTCCTAGCCATGAGGAAATGGCTCAGACAGCTGCTTAAGCACATCCCTTGCAAATCAGTTACAGCATCCGTATTATAGATGATACACGCAGAGTGTCTAGAATGGTGTCTGGGCATAACAGACAATCAGTAAAACAGTGGTGCCTCAGTTCACAGCCTTCATTCTTTACGATTCTGCTTGTAGAACTTGTTCCACTGTGTTAGCTACTGTTTGGCACTGCTTATAAACACTCAGCAGAAAATAGAGAATAATTTTTTATGTAAAAGTGTTATAATAAGTACTTCTGATTCTCCTAGCAAAAGTTACAATTTACAAAGCCCTTATTTGGCTCAAAATGGCAGAAGAAAACATCATGCTATTTGAAAAATCATGAAATTTTATTCATTCACAGGCACAGAATCAAAAGGCCGAAGTGCTTGGCAAACACCTTCGGGGTCACTGAGCTTTCTAGCACTGTGTTTCCCCTGGGTTTTCCTTAGCTGTACTTCCGCACTTCTCCAGCACAGGGGTAAATGACTCCCACTGGGGAAATTTGGAAGTTTGCACTCTGTGGTGTGCACTCTGACGGAGTAACTTTTGCTCTGTCTGCTATGATCCATGTCACAGTGTGTAACAGTATGAGAGGGTCCAGGTTGGCTTCCTTGGTCATCATCCCCAGGCCCTTGTACGGTACCTCTCAGTGCAGGTATTGTGGCACAGGTTTTCTTAATTATCCTAACAGTGTCAGTTTAAAAACGAGTGATCATAAAATATCATTTGAGGACAGTTCCACTTTGTGCAAACCACCGGTATTTGTTCTTCCAGATAATCCTTTATAGCAGGGATTAGCAACCTGCAGCCTTCCTCCGACTTCCATCAATAAACTTGCACCGGAACACAGACACACACATGCTCATTTTTGCTTTGTCATTGGCTGTTTCTGCCTCACTCTAGCCGTTTTCTGGTTGCATCCACCTGTCTGAAATCCTTATTCTCCACCTCTGGGTGGAAGACGCCTTGCTGATTTCTGTTCTACAGAGGCCTCACCCGGGATGCACTTCATGAGTTTTTCAGATCTTTTCTCAAAGGTGGATGTTTGACCTCTGGAGAGAGAAAGAGATGAGTCTGGCTGCTTTCTAGATTGTTCCAGTTGGGTTACATAAGCAGGGAGAATAAGCAGTGACCTGTACTATGAAGAGACCATTTACTACCCGGGCAATGAACAAGTTTCTCTTCAGCCTTGGTCTTTAGGACCCAGTCCCACCTTACTTTGGGCAGTAATACCATGTTCCCATCAATTTGAATGGGATGGCGAGAAGGGTGATCAGATTTTCCCTTTCATCTGTATTTTGCCTGAAGTCCTGAGTCGGCAGCCTTTTCTCTCAGCTTTGGGACTCCGCAATTATCCATGCTCTTCTAATATTAATCATCTGCACAGCAGGGGGCAGCTTTTGAAGCCACTTGAATTCTGCAGTTGATACAGTTCACATTTCCCTCGGCTTTTTAAAACCAATTTAGAATGGCAGACTTCGTCTTCTTCATGTGTTTTAACCCCTATTTCACATTTTTCTTTTGTCTCTCTGGACAGAGTTTTGTAAACTTTCGTCTTAAATTTCCATTTTCCAATTCACTAAATCTCTCCACTGCTGAGTCTAATTTGCCGTTTTTGATGCTGAAATAAGTGTTGTTGTGCGAGGACTGAATACCTCCTGGCCAAACCTGACGTCTCTTGTACCTTTCTCATATTGTTCAATACTAATTTTGGGGTATATTAAATACACTACTTCAACATTTTGGGATGAATTTTCCAACATCTAGTATCCACAGTTTCATTCTGTAGTTTGTTCTATCTGCTGACTCTCTCTTATTGTGGTTTGTTTCCTTTTGTTTGATAAAAGTTTTGGCTGTGAATTTATCTTGGAGCTTTATCTCTGAGAATTTGCTGAGTTCTGTGCATGAGGTGAGCTTCTCCAGAGCAGATTTGGATTTTCTGCTGGTTCTTGGGAACAGTGTTGTAGAAGACGAAGTGGACAGCTCACCTCGAAGTGGACAGCTCACCTGGAATGCAGAGCTGTGACCTCCGCATTATTTAAACAGGGTCCCATCTCCATGCACTGATATGTGCAGAGCTGGCTATGTGAGTGTCTGCTCCCTTCAATTGGCTCTAAGCAATGCAAACAAGGCTGCCCAAGGTACTGATAAACAATGTTTAAGGCCAACTAATAATTCCCTGTTTCCTCCATTGTGTTCCCTGTAGATTGGTCCAATGTAGTAGGGCAGCGGAGCTGGTCAGCTCCCCGAATGTCAGCTGGGTGTAAGCCTGAAAGTAAGAGGCTATGACTTCCCAAGGTACAAAAGTTTATATACCAGAAACTGACACACAGCCTCTCAAATTCACCCATATGCTGTCCCAGTCGAGTTACGTGGCCTGGTCCTCCTGAGTGTCTTTCTCCCTGAACACTGCAGAGGTGCTCCTCTCTGCCCAGCCAGCTCAGCTCACCTTGCTCAAGTAATTCCCACGATCCTCACTGTCACTCATCCTCCAGCCACCCGCTTCTTCACAAGAGAATGAATTCTGGGAGAGGCCTTGGATCAGGGCCTTTGTGCCTATATCCTCACTTGGATCGGATTTAGGACCCGTGGCTCCTCATAACTTTGACTATGTCTTGGTGTCTTTACTCTCACTGTGGGTTTCTTTGGAGGGGGTAGATTAGAATTATCTTGCTGGGATTCCAATAACATTTCAGTGGGATTAAAAATACAGCTTTCTGGATTGTGAGGAAGACTGGTTAAGGGATTATAATATTTGGATTGCAATGTTCAATACAATGTTACGTAAAGACAGCTTGCATTGACTTTGGTTTGGAATTTTCAACAGGCAACATAGACTTTGGCTCTTAAACTCTAAGATGTAGATTTACCTGAGGGATTTCAGGGGACAGGTTAATCTTTCTTCTTTATTTATATTTTCCCTTTCACCCCAAGTTTAGCCTTAGAAAAGTAACTATTTCCATGACTTCCTGTGGCAAGAGGCTGCTTCTAGTTCACCCATTGCTGTGGCTTGGAAAGGAAATGTCCCCAAAGGCCCTATGCGGTAGGGTTGAGGCACCACTGGGATGCCATGGACTCATTGGGGGCGGGGCCTCATGGAAGGAAGTGAGGTCACTGGAGGCGGGGCCTCAAAGGGAACTGGAACTCTAATTCTTCCTCTTTCTTTTGTTTCCTGGCCTTCTTGAAATGATGCTCCTGCTGCCATGATATCCTGTCCTATACAGATCCAAAAGGAATAATGAGCTGATATAAAAATTTATTCCTTTGAGGCTGTTGCTTTGTCCTGGGGAAGGAAAGCTGACACACCTAATGAGGGTTTGCGCTTTGCTAGTTCTGACCTTTTTGGAAGGGTCTTTGATTTGGAATCCTGTTCCAGTGAGGCTTTTGAGTGTGGCACTGCCAGTGACCAGCAGGACCCAGATCTTGAGCCCTGAGGAATTAGCAAGAACCTCTGAGGAACAGGCTGGGATTAGTAATAACTTTTGTGTATTGTGGGACTCCTTTGAGTAAATTCATTCCTTCTCAGCATCAGAGTCATACATTAAATATTTTGTTGTGGGGCTGAGGGTGCAGCTTAAGGGTCTAGAATGAATGAGGCTCCAGGTTCCATCCATACAACTGGGAAAAAATAAAGAAAAGGAGAAATAGAGAAAAAGGCAAAGAAATACAGATTTAGTGCTTTTCCTTATACATGAGTTTTCTTAGCTTCATATGATTTCTTGGTGTGTGATGGAGTTTTACTTGATGCTTATGTAGCTGTACTGCCAGGAATATTTACTCACTTGAAAGACTTTTTGTCTATGCTTAGGTTTACATCTCTTACTTTTCTTTTTCCGCAGCATCTCTGGCATCTTTTGTTTATTCTTCTTTTTTGTGTTCTCAGCTTGACTCATATCCCCACCCCCATGCATCCTGCCCGTGATGGCCAGAACTCTACCTGTAGAAGTTAAACGCAAACAGTCAACAATGGCATATTTTATCATGTATTAGAAAAGTTCTCGGAGAAAAAATCACCAGCAGTCTAAGGAAGGAAGACTATATTGTTAGAAAAAAAATAGGGGGCTAATACACATATCCACACACATACTATAGTCAGGTAAGTACTATTCCAAAGCAGGTCCATGGGGCTGACACTGAGATTGGAGAGAAGGCAGCGTTCAAAGCCAACCTCTGAAAAGAGAGAGTTGTACGTGGCTTTACAGGCAAGATGGTCCCTCAAGGTAGCAGTTTTCCAACTGAAAATAGGTCAAAAGAAGGGATTCTAGGAACAGAAAGAGCCTGTGAAAAGGCATCATTGTCTGTGGGTCACTTGAAGACAGGAAAGTACTGGAAGAAGACTACAGCACAGAGTTTAGAAAACTCCAGTGGTAGGAGGTATGGTTTTACTTTGCATTTCTGTAGTGCAGAACTATGTAACATTTCTACATTTTTCTCTATATTTCAGCATAGTTTCCAAGCCAACGAATTGACAGCCTTATGTCCAAGACATTTGCTTTATGAATCACCTCGTCCAAGCCATATCTCAGATTTAAATCCTGATTATGTCTTTCCAAATTGCTTGAGTCTATTCTTGAATACCTTCGTGGGCAGATCCTGTGGAGCAGCTGTGATGAGCAGGCTCTTGGCTTTGTTTCTGATGGTAGTTTGTGTCCAGGAGCTTCATGGACCCATCAGTCAGGAAGAAAATCTGGGAGTCGGGCCAGGGAAAAAGGGTCCAACCAATTGTTATGAACCTGGAACCCTGACCTTAGACTCTATTGATGTAGTTCCTTCCTGGTCTAAAGACGAATGGAGCCAAACCTTCAGGATAAGCATATTGCATGAGCTTCAGAGCCAGTCCTCTTTAGGGTTCTTCCTAAGCAAAGCAAATTGTCACTAAAGAAACATGACTCCTCCCCATCTTGGTTCTTGTGCAAATATGCTTGCATTGCTCACTATTTGAAGCAGTAGTAGAAAAGTTAGAAAGTTAACCTTAGCTCAGGGTTATCGGATTTGCCAATCTAAACCTTGTGTGCCATGCATATAGCTTGATCCCTTGCAAGCTATGATTTACTCATCTGTAAAAGGGTTTGATTGGAGGATTACATGAGACAATGGCCAGTTCATAGGAGTATGAACTGAAGTTTGTATTATGAAGTCACAATCTCACTTGGTGGCCCATTCCATTTGTCCTATTTCTGTCTTATGCAGAATATGGGATCATATATCATGCCTGGAACTTTCACTTTTTAGGCCGAGGTTCCAAAGTTTTGTGGAATGAGCCAAATTCCTCTTTTATAGTTATTCTGTTTTCATGTTACCTTTATATCACTCACCTTGGCTATCCAAATTCTTCTCCTACCGTCTTCTCCATTCTGGCCAGGTTTCCCTCTTTCATTCGATGGGAGTTGCAGGTCTCTTTTTTCTCACTTCCCCATTGCAGCCCATTACATTTTCCTGCGGCCCCCTACTCCAGCCAGTTCAGCATCTCTCTTAGCTCATGATAGTGGCCTTTTCACTGTTGTTCATGGACATTCTCCTTGCAGCAGTTCACGGAGCTGGTTAAAAGGAAAACTTTAATATTGCTACTCCTTTATTCAACCCATCAAATGACTTTCTGCCTCACCCAGTAAATGTGCTGTCTTTTCCTTTCTTTTCTTTTTTTCCTTTTTGTAGCTGTGAGGATTCAACCCAGGGCCTAATGCACGCCATGCAAGTGCTCTACCCCTGGGCAGTACCCCTGCCCATGTTCTGTTAGTAGAAGCTATAAAGATCTCTACGACGTGACCTGCCACTTACCTCCAGTTCTTTGGCACAACTGGCTCTTTGCTGCCCCTTGAAGTCATCCCCTATTTATCCACTTCTTGTTATGCCTTTCGGTTGGTTGTTTATTCTCTGCCTTAGGTCTTTGCTTGCATATCACCTTCTCATGGGGTTTTTCCTACAAATTCTCTCAATGTAGATTCTGCAATTCACTTTCTGTCTTAATTTAAATTGCTACACAACATTCCCCCTGAGAAACAGTTCTTATCTATTGTTGGCCTCCTCCAAGAATCTGCATTCCATGAAGGTGGAGACTGTGCCATTGCCTGCTTGTCCCACTCTTGGCTTCTCAGAGGTGAAGCAGTTTATCTTTAATAGGCCTTCAATAAACCTGCTGGCATGGAGGAGGAGATCCCAGGAGCTGCACTGTCATGGTCACTTTGCTTGTTGCTGGACACCCACAACTTGGAGGAGAGGTTTATGTTGGCTCATGGTTTCCATCCATAGTTGATGGGCTCCAGGTCAGGAAGGGGGTGGAAGGGGTGGGTGGAAGAGGGCTGCTCACATCATGCTGGACAGGAAGCAGGAAAAAGCTGGGAGGGCGATAAACCCTTCTGGGCCACCTGCTGTGACCTGCCTCTTCAGACCAGACCCTACCTCTGCAATCCGTTCATCTTCCAAAAGCCCTACTTCCAACGAGGACAGGTTTTGGGGGAACATCCAAACATAACTCAGAAAACATGCAAACCACCTTTGTTGTTCATGTTAGGAAGATTTGTGATGTGTTTATTATGTGTTTTCATCAGAGAGTTATGGCTTAAACTGAATACTGGGTCTCTAGTTTGGAACCAAGACATTCTTCCTTACAGATACAAGCAGAGAGAGGGTCTTATGCCTTTAAGACTAAGGATTTTGACTGCTGTATTAAGATTCTTGAAATACTTAGTTTTATTCATATAATGGATTTTCATTCGTCTTCCCAAGCCTACTATTTGTGTAACTATAAGTTTCTGAGTCCAACTGTAGGAATTTTTCTGTACTCAAATATGGTTACGGAGATGTGTCTTTTGGAGATCGTTTTAAATGCTGGTACCCTTACCTATAATGAGGGTTCTAAGCACACGCCCTGTCTCCATTTGATCAATGTCAGTTGTGTTTTCTGCTTATCTGTTTGCAATATACATGTATATTTGCCCTCCATTTCTCAAATCTGTTCCTGAGCAAGATAAAACTCAGGAGGGACAGATACACTGCCCCAGGCCATCTAGCTGGTCAGCTGTAGATATAAATCTAGAACTCTACTTCAAGGTCCTTCCAAATACTACATAATAATATTCTTATGTTTTCTATAACACTAACCACAGTATTTTGCCAAGTTCTCAGGAAATGTGCTTGTTATATTGATTAAGATGCCTCGTCCTGAACTTCCTGCGAAGGAATTCATTCATTTAGGTGTAGCTCACACCTGGGGCAATTTTGCCTCCAGGGAACATTTGTCAACGTCTGCAAACATTTTTGCTTTTCAGGAAAGGGAAGCGATGCTGGCATCTAGTGGGTGGATGCCAGAGAGAACTGCCAAGCATCCTCTACTGCGCAGAACAGCTCTCCTGTGACAGAAAATGATCTGGCCCCAAGTGTGCCAAGCCTGGGGATCCTGATTTAGAACTGAGCTTATCAATTTGGAAGCAATCAGAAGGAGGTCTAAAAGGGGACCAAAGCAAGCTGATTGCTTTTCTTCTCTGGTTTCCTTGTTCATGGCCCTGACTTTTAAGGAAAATACAAGATCAGGCATGCTTGTGAGAACCTGGTTGGTCCAGTGCAGCTCTTCTTTCTACCTGGGCTCCTGTGCCTGTGCTGAGGGCTGAGGGCTAAGGAAGAGTCACACCCCCAGCAGGGATGAAGAAAGTGACACTGGTTACATGTTCATGTCTGCCATGCGTTCTCCACTGAAGAGATGCTGGGCACATCATTAACTAAAGCAATGAATTCCCCAGAAGCACACTAATTAAACCTCAAAATCAAAACAGCATAGGAAGGCAGATCTCATCTCTCCACCTCCTCTGAGCAGAGGCGGACAGTCATCATTTCGTCAGCCCCGTGAGGACGCTGGGCCTTTACTGGCAGGAGGACCTGCTGCCTCTGCTGAGGGCTTTCTTTCCAATCCTTGCTGCTGGCTCAAAAATGAGCCATGGTGCAGCTGCCAAGCTGCAGAGGACGCGGGGCGCGTTGGCGTTCCCTCACCTGCTGTGGCCCCTCTGCCTTTTCACTTGAGGTGGTGCAGCCTTGCAGTCTAACTCTGAATAGTTGCTAACCACTTCCAGATCTTCGTTTTTTCTTTCAGCGACTGTGCTCAGTGGTTTTTATGCCGGATATTTTTATAAATCCTTCAATGCCATGTGCTCCTGTGCACATTTCCCAAGTGATGGAGTGAAGATTTAGAGAAGCCGCTGGCATGGGGTCCCATGTGTGAGGTGCAAGTGCGCTTCTGACCCATGTCTTCCGCTGTTCGCTGCAGGTGCCATGTCCTTGCCTGGACCTTCGCTCCACTTGCGGGCTGGACTCTGCTCCTCCATCCTCCACACTTCGATGGAAGGCACCGTTTAAGACGCACATCTAAATCTCCAGGCCTCACTCACCCAGCTAAGGTGCCTGGAGCTCCTCAGGTCTATGTCCGGACACAAGTTGCTTCCCTTATTGACATTTGTTTACTTTTAGACGTTCAACTGGTACATCATGCATATTAAGCAGAAAGAAAGCCATGCCTTCCTTCGTATATAAATCAGATTATCTGCTTAACATCTGTCAAGAGAGAGGAGACGGGACAAGGGAGACAGAGACGGAGAGACAGATACACAGACAGAAAGATGGAGAAAAAGAAAGAGAGAGAGAGAGAGAGAGAGAGAGAGAGAGAGAGAGAGAGAGAGAGAGAGAGAGAGAGAAGGCACCCTCTGAATAACCATAGTATGCTTACACATTGTTTTCCCACCTGTAATATTGGACCATTGGTCTCTGCAGTCTCCCTGGGTGGATGAATGCTGGTGAGTTCTCTTGGGGCTGGACACTCCCTCTGTGCTGGGAGATGGCCCTTGACTCGTTCTGATCTGGTGGTGGCACGGACAGCCTCTCACTGCTTCTGAGTATTGGTCAGTGAAAGGTTTTTGCCCCAGACGGGATACTGTAGCCAGTGAAGGCTTGGAGGCAGAACCAAGGAGCTCTATCTTGAGGCCACCTTTCCCCGCCCCTAGGCAATTTATCTGTGGCATGAAATGAATACCAATGGGCTACCTGTGCATCACTAATGCCCCTTAGGCACCACCCCAAGCTACATGTATGCCCCTACACCACGTGTCTGATGGAGAGAATGCCAGACCCAGGAGGTTCAGGGGGTCTCTCCACACATTCTTAAAATAAAGGTCTCTTTTATTTTATACTTATCTTTTCAGCCATGCTAAAATCCTATTAGATGGTTCCTTTCCGTGCTGAAATATTCCATCAGTCAGAACTCCTGTTTGCTGGCACTCGGCCCTTTTCTCCTGCCACTCTTCTATCATCTGATTTTGCCTCCACCAGCGAGTACTTAGGAAAATGGCTTGGCATTGTATTTCCTTCATGGAGAACTTTGGCAGCTCCTAAATTGGTTTGTATGGTCATACCAGACAGAGGCCCCGGGCAACAGAACAAATGGTTCAATGTGCAGCCTGCTCCCCAGCTGGGCCTAGGTTTTGGCTCAGTGGGAAATGTTTTAAAACTTGGGACAATTTTTTTTTGGTAAAGATTAACATCTACGGTAAATGAAGACAGAAACTCAAGCCCAAGTTGAGTGAGCGAAGATACTCTGCATCCTTGAGACAGAAATTCCTAATCTTATTTCAATGACGAATCAATTGTACATTTCAACACACAAATTTAGGCAAATTCAGAATGGCTTAGGCCTATGGGAAAGGAAAATCAGATTGTCAGTCTAACTTTTCAAAAAGTATAAGTGAGAAACCTACATGAAAATCTCTTTTTCCTTCTCCCAACTTTCTGTTTCCATCCTCTGCTTCCTGGGCTCTTTCACTTCTGAAACCCAAAGGTGTAAACCTCATCTACCTAGCTCTCCACGGCTCCCCTGTCAGGGTGGCTGGGGAACTCCTGCAGCCATGGAGACCCAAGGGGTAAATTGGGTGATGGCTGACACTGTTCTCTGGGACCTGGTGTGTGTGTGGGGGGGGCTCTGAGCTCTAACCGCCTAGAAGCCTATCAGGTCTTACTTTTCCTTAAGACTTTTTTTCCTGTCTTTCCTTTTTTCCTTCCTTTCTACCTTCCTTAGCCCTTGTTCAGGTTGGAGCATTGGGTATGACGCAGTGCTCTGGGTTCGTTACCCATGACTGTCAGCCTGCCTGGATCGGGAGATGCCTGGGGGAGCAGAATGTCACCCCACAGTGGGTTAAGGGGGTCCAGCTGGAGGAAGTGGGTCTGAGGGCAGGACCTTGAGGGCCATATCTGATCTCTGCCCCCCTTTTGTATTCCTCATCTCTTTTCTGTTTCTTGGATGCTATGAGCTGAACAGCTTTGTTCTCCAGGCCTTTCTGCCATGATTTTCTGCCATAGAGACAGCCATCTGAGGACTAAAACCATGAGAAAAAATAAGCCTATCCTCCTTTCAATTTGGGTGTCAGGTATTTTGTCCCTGCGATGGGAAATCTGACCCAAACAGAAACCAGTGAAGTGGAGCCCTTGCTAGGACAGTACTTGAATATATGGTTTAGAAGCCTTTGGAAATGCTCTGCAGGAAGGCTTTGAAAAATCTTGGGGGAGTAGGGTAGAGAAAACCTAAAATGCTGGAAGCAGCCCCTAATGGCTGATTCTGGCCAGATCTTAGAAGATCAGACCTGAGGCTCAGCTAGAAGGTTTCAGATTGGAACAGGAACTTTTTGTTTGTTTGTTTGTTTTGAGACGGGGTCTCACTTTGTAGTGGAAGCTGGCCTTGAATTCACTTAGGTTGCCCAGGCTGGCCTTGAATTCACAGTGATTTTCCTGCCTCAGCCTCTCGGGTGCTTGGGATTACAGGTGTGCACCACCATACTTGATTGGAACAGGAATTTTTTTCAAGGAATTACACTGGAGCTATGCATGTTACATTTGGCCTATGTTTACTTTTTATTTCAAAATGTTTTATTAATGCACTCAAAGACTGGCAGTTCCTTGAGCCATGGAGACCCAAGTGGCAAATTGGAAAATTCTTTAAGAAATACTAATTATATGTAACTGTGGCAAAATTTTCATTAGACAGCTGTATATGAGTTCATTTATATCACATTGCAAATGAATTCACAGACAAGATGGAGCAGTACTGCTTCCTTCAAAGGATGTAAGGCAGAGCTGTTCAGTATTATGCGTTATCAATGTATTTACAAACATAAGTTCTGATATACATAATATTTATATGTTACTGTATCAAAGCACATTTAACACATGCCACAGCTCATGTCATGCTTCAGTTTGCTGTCATTCATTTGAAAGATTTCTACATGGAATGCCACTGGGGTTTCAGGGTTCTGTGTAGAGGTGCAGGAGTCTTTCAGGGCAGCATCAGACTGTTTTCCTTTCAAGCATTTCCTGATTTCACTGTGGGGCTCCATTTTTGTTTACTTGGCTTATTCCCTTTTGTATGCTGTCAGAGGAGGCAGGCTGTTATCTATACAAATACCCACGTGCAGGGAGATGGTAAATGTGTGGAATCAACATCGTGGGAAGAAACCTCAAGGTCAGAACAGCAGTCAGAACCCTCTACAAGAGGACGGTAGTTACAATTCCTGTACCAAAATGCTCTGGGCAGTAACCTTGTGTTAAGTGGTGGGTGTTCTGCACGAGAGGATCAAGTTTCTTTTCCATTGGTGCCTCTGGAATCTCCAGCTTCTGCATTCAGTCCATGCATTTTCCCAGAGTTAAGTCTTCAGTGGAAGAGCTATGTGGACATTTTTTTGTCTGTTTTAAATGTGTCAACAAATCTCTTCAATGCTTCTTTGCTTAGTACACTGCTCCTGATTCTCACGTAAATGAGAAGTGCTCCTCCATCATATAAGCCCTGCTTTACATAGGGCTTAACATTTTTCCCAAAGAAAATGGGCTCTGCAGGGTTATATTTTGAAAGAAGCCATCTCAAATTGTCTAGTATGATGTATGTATCACCATCTGTTTTCACTAACCAATCAGTATCTTCTGAGTAATGGTCATGAACATACTGAAAAGCTTTAACTGTTGTCCAGTATGGTGGGTCTCTATCTTCTTTGGTTTTTTTAGTCCCACTCCAGGGAAGATTTTATTTCTTTTGAACTCACAGAAATCACTTTATTACAATGCTGGGCCCATGTAGTTTTTGACACGTTTGGCCTTTTTCTTTAGATTTGGAGGGCTTCTCATAACTCAATAAAGAATTTTAACTTTCTGGTAAGGGTTTTCAGGGATGTCTGTGTTCTCATATTTATGTTGCCTACAGTCTACACTGAAATTCATTTATCCTTCTAGACGATCCTGTTCATTATCATCTGAATGTCTTGTAGGAAGTTCCTTATGAGTAATATTTGGTGAGTGTCATTTTGTTCTCCCAACACAATACTAATGGGCTGAGAACATTAAAAAATTCTACTGCTGATCCACAGAGGAAGGTTAAAAAATTCAGCCAAGATTTGGAAATCATTTCCCCAAAGTGTATTTCTGACATCAACCTGGGCTCCCTCTCACCACTCCTAGGTTGGGAGAGGGAGATGACATGGGACTGGTGACCTTCGAGTCTCTGGGCAGCCGTAGAAGCAGCTCATGGCTGCTGTGGACCATGTTCTAAGACTGTGTGAGGCTAAGTTTAAGGATATTGTACTAATTGATTTGGCAGAAGAAATTTCAACACAGTCCAATGTTCAGGTTGTGGAA
Organism: Cavia porcellus; assembly: GCF_034190915.1. Lineage (NCBI taxonomy): Eukaryota > Metazoa > Chordata > Mammalia > Rodentia > Caviidae > Cavia > Cavia porcellus. Next base: position 161,355,188 of record NW_026947484.1, on the reverse strand, counting down.
TAGGTATTACTGGAGCCAGATTTAATGTGAGAATCAGGAGCAAAAAATAGAACAAAAAGATTTTGAAATTTTGGATTTGGGCCAGAAAAGTAGTACTTACAAATATGAGGTTAAAGAAGATGTGGTCACTGAAGAGATTAGTGACATTAAAAGGAAATCAAATACTTTGTTCAGGGATAAAAAGAAACAGCAAAACACAACCTATTGAAAACAAAAAGTGTAAACGTGTCATTTGAGAAGACCTCCTAGGTTCCCTGCTCAAGAAAGGCTACCTGGGGAATGATCCCCTGGGACTCATTTCATTATGTCCAATCATTCAAGTATTAAGAGGCTGTTTCAGTCTGGTCTGGCTTGGGGGTTTCAGTTGTAGGTAGCACAGTTATATCTTGTTAGTTATCTAGGCAGAATCTTGAGCTTCTCTTGGGTTTGTTTAAGGACTGTTTTAAGGAAATGTGATAGGTTTTAAGAGGATGAGTGGACTCAGATTGGTTAATCTTGATTGTCAATTTGACCAGATTAAGAGACTCCCTGAGAGGTAATTGAATTGTAATGACTCTAACCACATGGATGCATTTACTCATTACTGTTGGATCTTTCCTTGACTGAAAGGTGAGAGTTGAGCACCTTTCCTCCACCATCCCCTTTTGCCATGATGTTTCTGTCTTGGAGCCAGTAAACCATGGGCAGAAATCATGAGCAGAAAAAAAGTTGTGGCTACTTTATTATTGCAGACACTACTTTAAGTTACAAATATCAGATATTTTGCTCCAATAGGCATGTTTATGGTGGTATAGCTATAGACTGTTCCCATGAAAGGAAAGCTGGCCAGTACATGATATTATCTAGCAGGGAATAAAATATACAGAAAAGCCAGAATCTTTGAAAAGTTCTCCATTTGCTTAGAAATGAAAAGCACTACTTCTCAGGGCCCCTGGGGAAGAATCTTAGCTATTAGTCTATGCTCATAACTGATTCCATACAGAGTAAAAACCTGATGGCTGCAGCAAGAATCCCATTGAAAATCATCTACAATAGAGTCTCCAGACTCTGAAGAGCAGAGACAAATACTCCCACTAGCCCACTCTGGGTGGCCCTGGGTGTCTAAGGTCTTAACGGAAGTGGTGGGGAGTTTGGCTCCATGACATACGGTGGTATTGATATAGGAGAAATGCTAGATGTCAAATATACCAAGGTTGAAAAATGAATTCTAAGGAGCAACAGAGGTTGACAGTATGAAATTTATTGGAGAAAAAGAATGGGGAGTAAGAATAGCTCCTTGGGGCTGGGGATTTAGCTCAGCAGCATAAGCACCTGCCTTGCAAGCAGGCGGTCGTGAGTTCGATCCCCGGTACCGATTAAAAAAAAAAGAATAGCTCCTGAGGCACATAAAGGGTCCCGAATAGGTTGCCAATGAGCCCACCTCTCAAAGGAAGAGCAAAATCATAGAGGCGAATACCACATTGGTTAAAATGATAAGGTTGCAAGTAAGTTCAGGTTATATTGATCTAATGGCACCAGGGTACATGGGTCATATCATTAACCATGGTGGTAATCGATGTCTTTTTAGTTTTGGTAGTCTTAGTTTTAGTCCTAGTGGTTTTAGTCTTAGTAGGTGGGAGAGCACGGACCACCCCTAATGAGATAATGGAAAATCTCAAAAGGATGATGCCAATAATGCTGAGCTGTATTCACCCCTTAGGGAAGCATGAAAAAATAGTCATAGTGATTTTAATCTTTAGATGTACCTCCAGTCACAGTCCTGATAGCTTCTCATCTTGTGCACTGACTCCCCCAAGGGCCCAGCCCTGTCTGACTGAGTGCTAGATTTCTACCTAATGTACCTGTCTATAATAGTATCATAGGAAACCACCTCAGGAGAACATACCTCACTTTTGGATTAGAAGGACATCTAACAGCTTGAGTGGGAGGTGTAAACTGGGGAGTCTCACTTTGCCCCTTGAGCTAGCCATACCCTTGAGTATTTTAGGCTACTGGAAATTTGGAAAAGGGGATTTGCAGCCCATTGGTGATACTCTAGGAAGGACTCCTCCTTCGGAGAACCTTTTGACCCAAGACACTTCTCTAGCATAAACTTTTGCTTCTACCAGTAGATCATCCTCTAACAACTCATGATGTCTTTACTGAAAAATTATATTCAAGGTTTTTTGTAAGTTGTCCCAACTGGTCATGGCTTATGAAAGGAAAGATTTAGAAAAAGGGAGTCCTTTTTATGCTGAGCTATAAAACTGCTTGGTTCAAGATTTGCACAAAACTTGCAAAGAAGTACCTTAAAACCTGGGAATATAAAGGCTGTATGACCTTGGTGAGTATAGGATATTTTCTGTGTACCATCTTTGAGTACATTTTGTGTGATGGATTAAAAACTGGTGGTCAACTTAAACACTTACTGAACTGAATCAGCATGGTGCTAAGTGTTAAGGGCCCACCTGAGGAATGTTGTTAGCATAAAAAGACCTGGAGAGAAAGATTCTTATAAGTGTTGTTATTGTTTGGAGCTATTGGCTCTCCTGGAGGAGCTTGTCCTGCTGCTGGCTCCCCTGATGTGAACTTGGCTATTATTATCAGAGGAGCTCAGGACCTTGTTGCTGAGAATGGCTGTGGTTCACTTTGGGGGAGCTCTGATCTTCACTTTGAGCATCGATTCCAGGCTCTAGACGGGAGCATATGTGCTAGGAGAATGTGTGCTCTTTTTTTTTGCCTTTTTCTTTTTTATGGGTACCAGGGATCAAACTTGCGACCACATACTTGCAAGGCAGGCAATTATGCTGCTGAGCTAAATCCCCAGCCCAGGATATGTGCTCTTTAATCTTCGGGAGAACATTGTCATGCTGGTTCCTGATATGAATTCGACCCTACTCCTCTGTGGGGGCTCTTGTGACTTCGCTGTCACTGAGAATGGCTGAGGTACTTTTCATAGGAGCCCTGGTCCTTACTTTGAGCTTTGCTTCCTGGCTCCAATGCAGAATCCTCAACCTATTGCACAGGTGCTTCATCCTGCTAGCACAGACTGTTGGCTTTCACTGCTGACTTTGGGGCCTTCCCAGCCCAGATCCATGAAATAGGATTTCATGAGTCACTGTCGTGGGCTCTAGGCCTCCAGTTGGACTCATGGGGGCATTGTTACGGACTAGGTGTTCAGCTGGACTCATGCAGGACACTGCTGTGGGATCCAGGCCCTCAGCTGAATTTCTTGGGTCTCAGTGTGGATAGATTTCCTGCACTTTCTTTGTATTTCACTCCTTGGGTGTTGCTTATAAATACCACTATAAATTATGTGTCCTATATGTAATTGTTCTCCTTGAAAACCCCTGACTGCAACATATTGTATGTATGTCTACATGATAAAATACTCCCAAAAGTTCTATTTGAATTGGCTTACAGATATTAAAATGCTCACATAATCAGCCCCAAGACGTTTTAGTTCACATGACTTAGGTAAATCTATGACAAATAAGTAATTTAAATTGGTTGATAACATAACATAAAGATGCCTTCAAAACTGTTAAGATAAATTTGCCTTAATTTCTATCTAATCAGCACAGTATTGTGGGTGTTTGAGATGTAATACTGTCACTGTGTATGTATTAAGTACAAACATTTTTTGGAGGATTTTTTTCTGCCTTTGACCCAGGCAATGACAGAACACTGACATATGCTTGTGTCTTGTATGACGTGGGTAACTTAGAAGTGGCTGTTAAAAGTAAATTGGATGGGTATGATTGAGATAGTTATAAAGTAAATCATCAAATATTTGGTAATTACAACACTAAAAACATTTTGTAAGTATAACTTTGAGTACTCTGGGCTTCCTATGACCTATAAAAGATAATTTTTGACAAGTGTATTAAGTATATTTTTTATATACACCCCTTGGAGATGTGCTATCAAGGGATATCTGATCCTCTAATAAATTTGAGAGTAGTTATTCTGGAAGGATAATTATTACCTAGAAGTAAATACTTTTGTTAAAGTAAAATTTCATATATTATATAGATCAATAAGTTAGAGAGAATAAAATTTACTACATTATAAGATATTTAAGGTCCTATTTGTTCATAATTTTAAGATATTTTAATGTTAGGATATTCTAAGTTTTTATAAGAGCAAGCCCAATGTTTAACTAACAGTCAGTTTTAGGGAAACATCTTTTATGTTGCTGTAGATCCTGTCCCACGTAGAGTTAAGTGCTATGACTTACTTGGTTCATCCAAAAATGTGTATTTTTGTGCCTGATGCTAATAGCTTTAACTGAGACCCCCAAACGCTTGCTTGTTTCTCTGTAACAGATGAACTGCTAGGGTTTTCCTAGCTGGCCCTTGCTTGAATCAGGAAATCATAATCTAGCTTTAAAAAAATCATTTTGTGGATTAGAAAGAATGGAGTAAAGTAGTGAAATACAGCCTCTCCTGGGCCTGGAATCAAGACTCCTGGAAAATGACAATTTAGCAAAGCAAATAAGTAGAACTCCAAGAATCAAGAAAGAGCAGACAGCAAAACTAGAAATTCCAGAGAAATTGAAGACAGTGCAGAACAAAGAACAAGCAGCTTGGGATGCTCCTCTGGACACCCAGGAAGGGACATCTTTCTCTGCAAACACCAGGGCAGCTCCTGGGAGACAGTGGATCAGTGGCACGAGCTCCAAGGAAAGACCATGGTGTTGTAAACTACTGGTACAGCGGGGTTTACTCTGAAAATGGCTCCTTCTGCATGGCAGTTGGAGCTCTCCATACTTGGGAGTGTCAGAATCAGTAGGCCTTCTGAGAAGAGTTTATTGTTTAAGACTGAGCTACTCCAGGGATCATAAGTCACGGATTGGCCTAACTTCAGGGTCTCTGTGGTCACAATCCCACAGTGACTGGATAGGAGACAGCCACAAGAAACAGTCACAGAAGAAGGGTGGGTTAGTGGCAGATCCCATGAGAAGTTCAAGCAGTAGCATGCTGGAATTGTGGGGGACACAGTGGTTCTACCCTCTGTGGTGAGAAGCAAGATGGGTCACATGACTTTCTAAGGGAGTTGGAGGTTGGGTCTGAAGGTACTGACATTAAATCTAGCAAACTTCTTGGTGTTGCCTAATTTTAGCATAGTGCTTGGTGGTCTGTTTGCTTTTCCCATCTGCCACCCTGATCAGGAATACACATGTTGTGGATGGTTTCTACATCCAGGGTTATGGACAGCGGGGGTTGTGGAATAAGAGAGGTGCTTCATGAACCCACAGACCATAAAGCTGGTCTGAGACAGACTGACTTGGGGTACACAAAAGGCACAAACACCTAGAGCCACTGGAGTGAATACAGCTGTGGGGCGGGTTAGCATACCATGGACTGACCACATGTATACCCATTTCCTGGATTTCGTTCTACTTTGTCTGCAAAGTTATGCTTCTGTGTGGTTCAACAGGGCAGCCCATCTGCTCTTCTTTTGGCCAAATTGTGACTAAACTCTTCTTTCCATTTTTACAGGTTTTTATTATTATTTTAATGGTAGTTTCCAGATAGTCTTGGCCCGGATTCAGATGTTTACCTCAACGCTTTCTCCTTATTCTCCCCAACCAGAGTAGGACTGATGAAATCATTGGCCATTGGTGATTGACTTGATCATCAGCCTGGCTCCCTTCCCTGTAGGTAGCCCTGTAAGTTCCGACTCCAACTGAATGCTTGGTTCCCCTGGCAACCAGCCCCTTATCCTGTGGTTATTAGGGATGTTCCTAAAAACACCTCATTAATATAAACTCAGGTGTAGCTTATAGGGTTTTATTCTGAATAACAGAAAGACTGTCTTCTACCTTTATCACTCTGGAGCTGCTCTGGAGCTTAATGGGAACGGAGGACAAAAGGCCAAAAACTGTAACAAAAGAAGCTCACTGCTGTGGCCATGCAGAAAATGACAAGTTAGAGAAGCTGGGAGCTGGATACCAGAACAAAAACCAAGATCCGTGTGTTATGGATTATGATACCACAAATAGAATCGATGCTTTTCGATGCAATATGTCTGGTAGTTTGAACCCAGATCCTTGCTGTGATGCTAATGACCCTTTGTGTATAATAAATGTAAAAGAAGAGTTTCGAACCATGTAAACATCACTGCCAAAAGCTTTTGGGTGGACTTTTGAGAAAAATGACATGTTAGCCCACATCCATTTTCCACATCACGATTTTGCTTAAAAATGGCATTTATAACAGGGCGATTATAATTTAAATTAATGAGTCCTCAAATAATACTTGTTACTGCCAATTATTTTTGAATATAATATGCAATCTCTGGATTCATAAATAACATTTCTTTCCCTATTCAGGAAAAGTCATGCTGAGCGATGTGTTATTCATGACTTAATTATTCTATAGACGCTTCATTCATATGCATGTGGATATATCTGGCAACCTTGCATTTTAATAAGACGCTGAAAGGCAGCAGGCTATCATTTCTAACAGAGAATTCTGTCAAGACTGCACAATAGGAGCTCCTGAAGAGGACCAGGAAATAGCTCAGCCCAGAAAGAAAATTAAAAACCCATTTAAATATTTTAATTATAATCTTCATTAGGGAATTTTGAAATCCTTTTGTACATGCAGAGCTTCTATAGCATAGGAGCAACTTTTGTTTTCTCTGTAGAGGAGAGAGGGATGTTTTCAAGACTTCACGGATGAGCGACAGCTCCTCCTAGGGGAGTGTGTGTCATCTCTGCTTGGTCTCCTGCTCCTCTTTGGCCTGGCTTCTGTTTTTGAAGTGGTAATGGTGTCCCCAGGAAGCTGGGTCCTGACACAGTGAGGAACCTGACCTCACTTCTTTGGTTCCGTGTTCTTTGTGCGCTCAATGAAATAATTCAGTTAAGACACAATAGGCCATGGAGAAACATAGGTAGAATTTATTATAAAATAGATGCAAGGTGAGTTCCACCTTCAAGCATGAAGGTGGGCAGTAGCATGAAGGCCTCTCAGTTTGGATATATTTTTGTGCACCTGCGAGTGACTCTTGGGGTTCAGGGAACAGGGGTAGTTCAACACTTAACATGTATTTAGAGATTATTTTGAAATTGCAAAATATCATCCTATCCTTTTTAGATGGTCAGTGTTTCCTCAGAGGCTTTAATCATGTCAGAAATTTACAATAGGTAAGTTCTTAATTTAAACCAAAGCAGAAAAGTCTTTAAAGACCACTGCCTTTCCTCGTATCACTGGATTGAGGGCTGGACAGACCTCAGGATGCTGTGTGTCTCCTGTCAGAACTGGATGGACGGAGAGCAGAAGGGAAACGTGCAGTGTGTAACCTTCGCATGTCCCTGTGCCCTGAAAGATTGCTTTAGGTCTGAGGCCTAACAAGTGTTTATAAACGTGTTAGACACTGAGGTTTTGTTTCTTTTCTCACCTGGCAGTGTATGCTATTGTGGACTTCCCTTCCCCGACTTGCTAATATCTGACTCCCTGCCTAATGGTTGAGCTAAAATGACCAATTAGATAATCTTAGAACAGGGAAAGAGAATAGGAAGAGGTGAACATTGAATCAAGGATTTTTTTTTTTTTGCGCCGAACACACACACACACATATTTCAGCACCGGCTGGCTGCACTGTAAACTGCCATTCTGTGATCATCCAGAAAGCTCAGCTTGACTATAAACAATTTTGACTACAAGAACTGCCATGATTTTATTATGGTTTCTCATTCTCTCATCTTCCTGGAGAGAGGAAAACATCAGAGGACTGATAGACTCATCAAGAACACACGGAGTAAGCTAGGTATGTAGAGAAGCAGCAGGTCATAATTCCACGGGGTCTGTTACAGAAGAAAGGCAAGGTAGAAAGTTACTGTCACAAGTAAGGCTTCCAGTGGAGACAGTCCTAAGCCAGTGACAGTGCAACTTGGGGCACAGTGGGAGGTTGGTGTTTTCTAGAATGGTGAAGAGGAGCAGATTTGGCTGTCTCTGTGCTTCCTCTGCTCTGTCACTAGCTGGGCTCTGAGGGGTCCTGCCAAGAGGAGACGGACTCAGCCCGGGAGCACCTGGAGTGAGCTGGACTTGTCATCGCAAAGCGTCCAGGAGGCGTCAGTGGGAGGCATCCACAGATGAGGCACAGGTGATGAACCACACGAGAGAGAGAGAGAGAGAGAGAGAGAGAGAGAGAGAGAGAGAGAGAGAGAGAGAGAGAGAGCCTTCAAGAGGGAGGTGCATTATATTCTGGGGCTGGGGCATTTCTGTGTTGGGGGGTTTGGGTCTGTTTTTATTAACAGACTAACAGGTGACCCAAGTGCTGCATGCGCTGGTCTCAAACTCAGGCGGTATGTGACAATAGTCACCACGCACATTATGCAGCCAAGCCCGCATTAGCTGTACAAAAGCGCACAGTGTGAAAACTTTTTCCTTTCAATAAAAAGCTGTTTTTATCACTGACAGCTCTGTTGTGTTTTTAAGACAAAATGCGTTAGTGTATGAGTTGGTTTTTCCTAAACTAAGATTAGGTTTAGTTGCAGTGTTGATGCTTGCGATGTGCAAGTGGGTTTGGGTTGCAGTTTGGACCCTCAGTCTCTAGCAGGCTCTAGGATGGGTGTTCTTAGAGTCGGGTTCCCTGTGGGGGCCAATGTAGGGTGGCAACATTTGCCTGTGGGAACCTAATGAACAGCGCGGCTTTCCTGGGTGGAATCTGTGAATTCCTCTTATTGGAAGAGCAGTGTCAGCTCAAGTGATCGGTGGAAGGTGCAGGACCAATCTGCAAGCTTATTAGAAATTTTCTAAGTGAGTCTCCAGGAGGGAGTAAAAGCACTGTAGTCTTGGGTAACTTTGATTCTGTCTCAAAGTTGCAGTTTTCTTCAAAGTAAAAATTTGAAAAAATGGTTTCCCTTGGCTCCTTTCTCCCCACCTTTCTTTCTTTGTCCTGCTATGAGTTTCTCTTGCTTTTGTTATAATGCTGAACCTGAAGGTACGTCTCCCTCAGTGCCAGTATAAATTGAAACAGAGGCAGGAGCAGGAATTTACAGACCCCGGATTTAATGACCGCTTGGGAGAAAGGGCACGGTGAGATGACAGCACCAAGGCAGAATACAACAGGCTGCCCCCCAAAATGGAAAGAATTCTGATTCACGGGGTCCTGGGGTAGACTAGTGTGTGGATATTTTCCCGTGGGTCATGAGGATGTGATGTTGAAAGAAGTGTTTTTCTCTGTTTCAAGTATCTCTCCCTCGTGTGAGGTGTGGTGTGAATGGCTGTGCTCGTCCTTGGGGGCTTCCTGGCACACCCTAGCTGTCACAGCATACCTGGCAGGAGGCGGGGGAAGGCGCCTTCCGTGTGTCCTGGGTGAGAGAGGATGGGAGGGGAAGACACTGCCATGAGCAGAGGGCAATATGTCGTGGGTTAAGACCCCAGAGTCTGTCTCTCTCATTACCATGAGGGTCTCCGTGCGTTTCAGTTGTGGTCACCAGTGTTTTCTGTGTCTTCAAAGTTAGTACCCTCTTGGCTGTCTTTCCTGAGTATTCAGATTACAGTATTCATATTTTATTTTTTGTGGGTTTTTTTTTTTTTTTTTTAGAAATAGATCTTACCATGCAGTTCAGGTTGGACTTGTACTTGCTTATGGAGCTCAGGCTGGTCTCAAACTCACAGTGATCCTCCTGCCTCAGTCTCTGGAGTGCTAGGATCACAGGTGTGTACCACCACGCCCAGATTGCATTTTACATTTTTGATTAAGGATTGTTTCTCCTTGGTTCATGAGCTTCTAAAAAGTCTTATGAACATTTAACTGTGTCTATAGTCTTGTCATATTTTGATGTAGTTTCCTCTACCTGTGGCCACTTGTCCCAGCATTGCCGACTGAATATTCTTTCCTGTGATCTGCAGAGACAGCCCCGTCACACAGCCAGGGTCTGCGCAAGCGCAGGTCTGCGTATCTGTTCTGTAGCTGCAAAACCAGTTACCAGTCCTGGGGTCCATTGGTTATAGTCTTGCACTTCTGTAGGTCATAAGCCCAGGCTGGTTTTGCTGGGGTCTCATGTGCTGAGATGGTGGGGGAGAGATGCTGGCCTGGGGAACCTTGGAAAGGAGCGGCATGTTGAATCTAATGACAAGGGAACTTCATGTGAGCACCATTTCTCACTGATAAGGTTGTTTTCCTTGGGGGACAGCTTACTTCGACTGTCCTGTGTGTATATTCAGGAACTGAGCAACAAGGAAGATGGGGTGGGTGGTGGGCGCCGGGGTGCTGAGCCCTGGAGTTGGAAGGTATCGATCAGCAAAGGCGAAGCCACGGTGATTTGCGTGGCCACTGATTAAAGCTGGAAACAGCAATGTGGACTCACTTATTATTGATACAGCTATTTGCATATAAAAGCATGTGCACACATGGGTGAGTATATACACACACACACACACACACACACACATATCCTTTTTCATCAGGTTAAAAAACCTAAAGAGACAGCAGTAACAGGACAGTGGTGTGGAGTGCAGCCTGGACTCGCATCTTGTGACCAGCAGTGTCCTCTAATGGGGGGAGCCAGGCCCCCTGGAGCCATAGCTTATGCTAGGATGTGGCAGGAAATAGAAGGTTGGAGCATCAGGTAACACTGGGAAAGGAGGACACGTTTCAGAAAACAACCCCTTCCCTTACCACAGTGTTAAGGGGACACAGAAGCCAGAACAAAGAGCTCCTTGCAGCCAAAGCCAAGCAATTTAATCACAGTGTGGGTAAAGCATTACGGATCATAACCAATCGCTGGGTAACTGTCGGTGAGTCTACACTGACACACAAATGACTGAGTGAAGATCAAGGGGAGGAAAGACGCAAACCTTCCAGGCAGAATTCCATAGCTTAGGGAGACACTGTAAGTCCCAAAAGGTGAAGTATGAGTGGGGGTGCGTGCCCGTATTCCCAGCCCTCCAGGCAGGAGTATGACAAGTTGGTGCCCAGCCTGGGCAACTTGGTTTCTTATTGAGACCCTGTCTCACACTAAAAAATTAAAGAGGGCTGTAGATGTAGCTCAGTGTGAAGGCCCCGAATTCAGTCCTCAGCGCTGCGGGGAGAAAGTGGAATTCAGTCTCCACCCTTGAGCATCTCACATGGAAGCGGGGAGCAGGACAGAGGCTTCATCACAGCAAGACCCTGGCGGATGCCACCTCAGTCAGCTGGGTGAGCCAACAGTCAGGGTCACAGTGACAGCCGGCGTCTCCTTCTTGAGATGGGATACAGACAGAGCGCTGCCTCTGCGGTTCTCCTCCTCCAAACCCACAGCTGCGTAACCCGGGTCCTAGATGGGGATCCGCCCATCTCCTGCAGTGCATTCAGCTACTGAGAGAGAACCAGGCAATCAAAAAAGAGGACTGCACGGTGGGGAGTGAAAGATCTAGGAAACTTGAGGTGGCCCAGTGGACAGGGCCTGGGACCAGGAAGCAGGCATCGGAGAGCAGGTGAGCACATGTGGTTGGAGTGTGACTCTAGTTCCCAGTGCGTTAAACAGTGGTTTAAATTGTGTAAAAGTAATGTAAAATAATGTACTATGGGAGGTTCATTCTAACAGATATAAATATTTAGTAAGGGGTGAGGTATACAGAAACTATCTTTGTAATTTTTTTGTAGATTCAAAGCTTTTAGAATATTTTAAACGTGTGTCTACACAGATCCTGAGTCCATCAAAAAATGTACATACACTTGGGTAGTCTGCGGTGCTAGTAAATATTTGGAAGCAAATGGTCACCAGCGTGAGCAGCTCTTGTAATCATAGAGGCCAAAGCTAATTTGTGTTAATCTCATGATGTCTCAATAAACTTAGTATTAAAATGTTTATACAGGCCTTTCTTCTCATGTACACATTTGTTGGGCAGACTCTGTATATGTGTGTACTGTGAATGTGTGCATGTGTGTTTGTAATTTGCTCTATAAACACTGTAATGGCTATCACAACACTGGGAAAAATAGAATTAAAGATGAAAGTATTGGTCCAGAGAAAATGTGAAGGTGTGTACCATGGGATATTCAGCATAAAAAGTAAAAATTTCAGATATACGTGCACCTTAGGGGAACCTCAAAAACATGCTGCTAGCTCAGAGGAGCCAGCTTTTCCAAGCAGAAATACCTCGCATTGTGTGATTCTGTTTACAGTCTTGCCGTAGTGCTTGGCCGCATTGAAACTCGTTCAGTTTGACACCTGGTGCATTTTGATGTGAAGATTTGTCTCGGTGCTCGAGATCTGGCCCTTCATGTGCAAGCTGAGATGTGTCAGGATGGTGACTCGTTCCCCTTTCCAGCCCAAACAATTTATTTCTGTGCTTCTCACGTCTCCCAGAGCCAATTAACAGTGAGTACTAAGGTTCCAGCCTCTGCCTGTGGTTAAGGAGAACTTTTACAGGGTGCTGGAAATGTTTTGAATGGGAAGGTGATGGCTGTGTACTTTCACTGGAGTTTGCTACACTTAAATTTACTAAAATGTATTGAATCATGCAATTAATATGGACAAATTTGGGGAGAAGTGTTTTTTAAAAAATATAAATGATTTGTCAATAAAGTGGTTTAAAAACTCACTCTCGATAAGTTAATGATTAAAAAAAACCCAGTCAACCAATGGTTTGGTTAATGATTTTTAAAAGTATGCACCTCTGGATGTGTGAAGCACTGGGAAAAACTGCATGTGCCCAGCGACCAGGTGGACCAAGACCCGTAGTTTAGAGGAAACACAGTGGATTCCAGAAAAAACAGAATGAGGCACTCAATTCAAGGCCATGAAGTAAGCGCTGGCAACCTGAGTCTCCATTTGGACTTCTTTGTGCTTCTCAAACACAGGATTGTCCCTCCCAGGGAATGGAGTGGTACCCACCATAGGCCTTCATGTAGTTATTGCTTTACTGATTTCAAAGACTTGGCCCCTTCCTGCCCAAGCACCACTTGGTTCCCCAGGGTGCGGCCTGTGTGGCCAGGCTGCAGGCATGTGGTCCTCTGGAAGGCAGTGTGCAAGCTGCACTGCTGTTCAAACGTTTGCACTGCTCCCCCATAACGGGGAACTTGCACCGCCCCACTGCACTGATCTTGGGCTTGGCTTTTCCTGACTTGGTTTGGCACCACCGAGCAGAACTTATTTCTATATCCGTGACCTTGAGTGCAGCTGTGTGATTTGGTGTGGAAGGAAGAGAGGTGATATACACAGAGGTTTACTGCGCTTGTACAAGTTTTGCCATGAGAACTTCCCCTGGCTAGTTGTAGCTTTCAGCTGTAGCTGAATGTTACATTCTAAAGTAAGTATTTAGAAACAAAGCCACCCGGTCAGCCCATCCCAATCAGCCAATCAATCGCCGAGCAGTTTACCCACCATAAATAACAAACGCTATGGTTAGAAGCCCTGAGGTTCAGTGTGCTCTTGTGTACCGTGAGTTGACTGACACAAAAAGCTTTATTATAGTTCAATGTCCTATACGATTTTTAGTGCATTAATATCACCAAGTACTTGTCTTAGTTAGTTTTCTTGTTGCTGAGACGGAATACCCAACACCTGAAGTTAAAGGAGGCCAGATTTATTTCAGTTCACAATTTGCAGAAGTTTCAGTTGTAATGGGCTCACTCTAAGGCAGGGTGGCCTGGCAGAGGAGACACATCTCATGGCTGAGCAAAAGGGAGCAAAGCAGCAGAGTAGTGATCAGAAACTCACAAGCAGCAACTTCTTTCTGGCCTTATGTTCTGTCCAGGCTCCCACCCAGGGTGGGCCTTCCCCGCTCTCCACACCCAGAACCATGCCGGACCAGTCAGTGGACTCATTCGGTCACCACACATCCTTAGTCCAGCACCACACACTCTACACCAGCCACTTCTGAAAAGCCTCACCTCTGACCGCATGAGGCATTGAGGGGACATCCAGACATTGGCCATAACATGCTCCTGAAGTAAGTGTTCAGATATTGGACAGAGCACCAATAAAATTAATAAAGTGCAGACCAGTGAGAACCCAGCCTGGTGCATCAGGAAAGGAATAGCTGCGTGGACAGGCTCCAGCTCTGGTGATGAGTAGAGGCGGAACTGTGTATCTCTTTCATGTGTCTGCATGGAGGAACTCCAGAGGGAACGGGACACCGGGTCATTCTACTTCCTTCCAAATATCACTCCCTGGCCTGGTAGCGCCTCCATAAAATCTCCTTGGATGTGGGGTTTCTGTGTCCCTCTCTAGCAGGCTTTGGTTTCCAACCAGAGGACTACACAAAGTTGAGGGCTGTATCTTGTACATTAATTAAAAATTTGAGAGAAAGATAGAGGAGGAAATATCAAAAGGCAAAACAAAACCCTGAGAGGGTTTTGGTCGTGTGTGTGTGTGTGTGATTCAGGAACAGGAAACATGTTTTAATTGAGTCCTCTTAACTTCTGGTAACAGCTGCCATTGGCAAGGTCCACTGGGTCCTTCCAAAGTGCCATTCACAGGTTGCAAGGACAGATTGCCTACCACTCAGGGGTCCACTTCCCAGAACAAGAAGCTTCGTTTAACACCCAGCACAGGATAGACTTTTGACAACTCTTTGCTGAATACCTGGAGGTTTTAATAGTTATTTACAGCTCACAGACACAGGGTGGTATCGAGCACGCCATGCCACCTACTTGGACAACACCAGTTCTGCCTTGTTGGTATTTTATCTCACCACTGCCCCGGCTTAATCTAAGCCAAGATGTCTCAATTTCTTCCATGATTTCGAGTCCTGTGATGTTTGTAGCCCAGTCTACTGCACAGCTGTGTTCTGGCTTTGTGTGCCATTAGAACATTTGCTGTTTGAGTATGCAGGGGGTGAGGTTGTCTACTGCCAGAAGGGGACCCACATGTGAGCAGGGAACCCAGCAGGAGGAGGAGGAACAGGCAGCAGGAAATCTGGGTGGGCAGGGATGGGAAAGGGGGTGCTGGAGAAGCCTGGGAACTGAGATTCTGAGACACCCCAAGGTGCCCCCTGGAGCAGGGCACAGCATGTAGGCTCGCTGGGAACACTGCTTCTACCCTGAGGGTGTTGGGCTGGGGCTGGGGCTGGGGACTGCATAGTCCTTAAGGACCGATATATGCATGTGTGTGAGCACATCTGTGTGTGGGTGTACACATGTGTCTGTCAGGACAAAGTGAGAGCATATTTAGCAAGTTCCTAACTTCTCTAAGCCATACTTCCCTACTAGCATAGTGAAAGATTTAAAGGGAATGATTCCTAAACTGAAGGTAAGGCTCGCATGAACCACATAAAACTGCCATTCTTGTAGGCAGGTAAAAATCAAGCCTTTCTACGGCTCACAGTAACACTAGTGAAAGCCTCAGCCTGAAAGCCACTCAGAAAGCCTGCTTTGTCACTGGACCGCTCTGTGATGCTTGTGCTGAGCATTAGAAGAAACTCTTATTTTGATTAATGAACTACTTGTAATGCTGCGGTGAACATTCTGCCCATTTTCTGAGAATTTAAATTGCATCCCCTGCCCTTTCGCTTCACAGTTGGGGTGTTCCTGGCTCTGTTGGCAGCCTGAGGAATACATGACGTGATTCTCCGGAGACTGCCACAGTCACTCCCGCCTGAGGACAGGGTGGCTCCCTGTGGCTCAAGGAGAATCCGGCTGCCAGGCTCTTCTTCACCTGCCATGTGTAGGGGACGGGGAGCCTGGAGGGGAGCACAGCAGCTTGGCAGCCTGCAGAGCACCTGGAGCCTGTCCCACCTGGCTTCTGGCAGGGCATACCTAGAAGCCAAGGTCCTTCCCAGTCCTGGAGGTCACCTTCCAGCAGCCCTGAGATCCACACTGGAAACAAACCCCAGGACCAGCAAAGTCTGTAGAAAGGAGCCGTGTTACACACAGCAATTCCAGGGTGACTTTAGAGCCCTCAGAGAGCCTGTGAGGGGCCACCAGGCTGGACTGAGTTATAAGAAAGTGATGACCATGATCACCATGATTAGTGATGTGTGTGCGATGGGAGGGAGCATGTTAGAGCTACTCTGTGATTCCTGGGTGTCCTCTCTCCAGACAGCGATGCCCTCTTCCCTTCCACCCCATGTCTGCCCCACTTGGGAAATCCGTTACTGCCTTCAAGGTGGACTCAGACAGCTTCTCCTTTGAGGTTGCTCAGCCTTTGTGAGGCGTTGTTTCTTTGCTTCATCATGGGTTTGGGCATCTCTCCTTTAGTATTCCTCACTCTGAACTGCGATCCTGAATCTCTGTGTAGCGGGAGGGTATCTTGAGGAGCTGAACTGCACTGTCACTAGCATTTTGTACAGAGGATAGTCTCGAGAAAGTGCTGAATACGTATTTCAGTCCTCAGCACAGAATAACTAAAGAAGCAGGGAGAGATGCCAGCTTCCCAAGGACACTTTGGAGCTCCTCTGACCCCACATCCATCTCTTGGCCTGGATGCCAAGCCCTTTGTGGGACTGATGGTGCTTCTGGTTCACCTCTCTACTCTATTAAACATTTCTAGTACAGATTGCTATGTGCACCTTTGAAAGCTGTCTTTCAAGCTCGTGGCCACCGACTAGGTCGCAAGTGTGTGTCTTTGATTGCAAGTAAGAGAAAAGTGTCTGTGGAGGAAATGTTTCCATGGAAAAGATTTCATACCATGGTTATGAAGAGCAGAAACAGGGAAGCTGCTCTTGGGGAAAAGGCAAGGGGACCAGATGGTGGCGGGAGGAGGGGAGAAGGGAAGGGAAGGGATAGAAAATAGTTAAGATGTGTTATTGTCTTAGTCACTTTCTTAACGCTGAGACAACGCTGACACCCATAACACAGTGTGTAGAGGTTTCAGTTCATAGTTGGCTGGCTCCGAGGCAGGGTGGCTTGGCAGGCAGGAAGAAGAAAGAGAGAGATAAAGAGAGATAGACATAGAGATGGAGAGAGAGAGAGAGAGAGAGAGAGAGAGAGAGAGAGAGAGAGAGACAGAGAGAGAGAGAGAAGCAGAGAGAATATCAAGGAAGGAGGAGGGAGCCTGACCCTTTCAGGTCACACCGCTAGGGGCGCACTTCCCCCAAACAGGCTTCACCTCCCAGTACCACACTGAAGTATAAACTCTTTAGTGCACCAACCCACTGATGAAGATCACATCCCATGATACAGTCACCTTCAAAAGCCCCACCTACGAGCACACGAGGCTCTGGGGATGCATCTAGAAATAAAGCATGACAGTTATGCACCTGTACCAACTCCACACAGTGAATACTGCACACATGACATACTGCAAAGGTGCTAATAACAAAAATTTAAACAGTCTTTCTAACATCACGAAGGAATAGCAGATTTTTCCGAGTGTTTTCCCAAGGGTGCTGGGAAGGTGATGACTCCACTCTGAGTTCCATTTATTGACTTGTGAAGGGTCTGTCTTGTGTTATTCTAAGTCAAGGCGAACCCCGCGTACCTTCAGCTGCCGTGTTATTCTAAGTCAAGACGAACCCCGCGTACCTTCAGCTGCCCGGTGAGTACTCTGCCTCCCATATGCATGAACTTTTGTTCTTTCTTCTTTCTGAATAAGGACTTTACCACATAAAGGTCACCCCTGCCACAGCCTTGGCCTCTCTTGCTCCTGGCCAAACATCTTTGTAGAAATTCACCTGCAATACTCGGCTCCCTCTGGAAGAGTAATCCCGTCCTAGCTCCAGGAGTCCCTGAGGATTCCTGCTGTCTTGTACCTGGCTGGGCTGCCTGGTAGTGCATGTCTGTTTCATTCGCTTAGCGCCTGCATTTCCAGCCCAAGGCAATGGAATTAAATTGTGCGCTCCTTTAGCACACCGAGTTGCATAAAAAAATTACCCTGAGGTTACAGACCCTTGTGGGTGTGGCTGCTCCCTCCAACTCTTGAGAGTGGAGACCAAGCCCGCTCTTCTCCTCCTCCCCACTCCCCAGGCCAGGCCCTGGGGACACCCTTGTTCAATGACTCTGGAGTGAGAGGATGAACTGCAGGAAGCTGAGCGATGGTCAGGCTCAGGGTAGCTGTGGGGAGCAGTGTGGCTGCCTTTGTGGGCCTGCTCAGGGCGCGAAGGTGAGAAGCTCAAGATGACGGGCAGCCTGGGACAGTGAAAGGCAATAAAGATGAAAGGAAAGAAGAAGAAGAAGAAGGGGCCAGGACGGAAGAGAGGAGCAGAGGAGGCGCCCGCCCAGCAAACCTGACTCTTCCTCCCGGTCCCTTTGGGGTTCAGCCACCCACTGGCCTTGCGTTCCTCGCTGTGGTCCTCTTTCCCCTCTGGGTCAGTTCTAATCGCACATGCTGCTATGCAGGACGATGAATTGTGGGCAGGCAGAGAAGAGCAACTGAATGTACAGGGTAGGGATTCATAAGCTGAGAAACCTGCAGATGTGCTGAAATGCAGGGTCTGTACCTAGGACTTCGGCAGAGGTGAGAGCCTTCGAATGACTGTCTGATCATCCTACCCCGGGTAGTGTGATGCACTCAGGTGGACACAACCCAGCCACAGTCCGGAGCTCACTTTCCCAAGGTCTCGATTCTGGGTTGGTTTAGGGGGTGGGGCGCAGCTGGGGGACACTAAAATTAAGCCAAGATCTTTTCAAAGCAACCTGCCCTGGAGAAGCTCTGGGATCTTCTGGGCCCGGTGTCATCCGTAGCCCTGGGGCTTGGGGTTCTGGTGGCCTGGGAGCTCCCTACACCTGGCACACCCTGCGAGCCAATTGCACTGAGCAGGCACACTCTGCTGTTGCAGCTGGAAGCAGCTGATGGGACCCTAGCGTTTCAGTTCCTTTCGATACAAAATAATCAGCTGGCCTCAAACCTTGCTATACACTCGCTGGTCCATCTGTCTTAGTTACGTGTGAGCGTGTGCATATTTGCAGAAAAGCCTCGCAGTGCTAACTGAGGGATCCTGATTGTAGGCAATGGTGCAAACCGCAGAGCCTCAGGTCCTGCAGGCCTCTGTGATTTGAGCAGGGAACACTAATAAGGCCATAATTCTGGACTGTTCCCTGATTACAAATTTACCTAGATTTAAAAGTTTTTATTTATGATTAACAGGGACATATTAAAGAGGATCAGTGCTCACTGAGCAAACCCAGCTGCCCTTTTTCCCAGCCCTTCCTATCCTCTTCTTAACCTTCTCTGGAATCGCCATTTTACATTCCAGTTGACATCTGTCCTTCCATCCCTCCATCTGCCCATTTTTTTTAAAGAGAAAAACAAAACTAAATGAAGCAAAACAGTAACAGGCTACAAGTAATACAGAATTTCAAGAGAAAAAATATACAGTAAGAATTCACCAGTTAATAGATTACATATTGTCATCTCAGAAACAGTTGTCCAGATTACAAAATTAAAGCGTACAAAGTGGACATTAATACAGTGAGATTGCAGACGGTTCTGTTCAATGATCCAACAAAAACTCAGAAATATGGTTTTCTATCCTACACATTTAAATATACTTGCAATTATATCCTTTAGATCACTTTCTTTCCTCTCTTTTTTATGCTAACAACCACACATTTTGGTTTCCATTACTCCCACAGTTCTTATAACTTTTTCTTTGAAGAGGAAAAGAAAAAAGATAAAAAACACAAAAAACAAAAAACGAAACAAAACAAAACAAGACAGATCAAAGAAAAACCCAATGTGACAAAGCAAACAGAGTCAGTTAGAACAGGAGGATGGACATAGTATATAATGCAAAAAAAAAAAAAAAAAGATTACTAGGTGATCAACAATAGTTACCATTATGCCTCTTGTTATCCTAAAAAGAGTTTCCTATATCAGCTGGTATAAAAGAATTGAACAAAACAGTACAGAAGACCAATAAAACCCACATTGGAGACCTTACAGGACTTCCAAAGAAGATAAGAGTCAAACCATAATGAGCATCATAGAATATCTGGTTGCCTTCCAAGTGGTTGCCTATACCCTCAAACTTGATACTATTAAGTAAAACAGAATATAATAAAATCAGTCAGAACAAGATGTGGAGAACAATACATCTTGTGCAAATCAGGTTAATAGGGAAACAAAAAAAGTTACTACAATATATCCCGCTATTTTTAATTTAGTTTTCCCTTAGTTAAAAGATACTAAGAAATGAATTAATTAAAAAAAAAGAAAAAAGGGGGGAGATTGAGGTAAAAAAGAACATATCAATAGAACAACACCAATCAGAACCGAAAAATTTAAGCATCATTGTGTTTCACCACCAGATAGCCTGATATTAATAGTAGTTACCATAGTGACTCTTTCCTTGAAATATTTGAGTCTAACTTCATATAGTATAGCATCAAACTTATCGACAGTGTGAAACCATTCAAGAGAATGAAAGTATTGCAGGGTATTTAGAACCAGCTAAAAGAAACCGAACATCGATTTCTATATTGTCTCTTTGCCTATAAAAAAATTTGCTTATACTATTGCATACATTAAAATATAATAAGATACAACATGTTAAAATCAATGGAAACAGATGAACAACAACTTGATGGGGCTTCAAAACAAGATGATATTAAATCACCACTAGCTATTACGCTGTCTTATTTTCTTCAAAATAGTTATTCATAGTATCACAGACAATAAAATAAAACAACCCAATTAAAACCATTCCAATTAATGAGTGAAAACATTATATGGCTTCAAACCAGTGTGACTGGGAATCATGATTACCACATGCTTTTATGTATTCTTATCGTTTCTTACACTAGGGAAACTATTCGGTATTTATACATGTGACTTTGATTTATTTCACTTATGAGTATGGTCTCAAGCTGTGTCCATTTATTTATAAATGTCTCAATGTGATTATTTTTTATAGCTGAGTAGTACTCCATTGTATAAAAATACCACAACTTTTTTATCCATTCCTCAGTTGATGGACACTTAAGTTGTTTCCAAAATCTGGCTATTGCAAATTGTGCTGCTATAAACATTGGTGCACATATATCACTGTGATATGATGCTTTCAGTTCTTCTGGGAATATGCCTAGAAGTGGAATAGCGGGGTCAAATGGTGCTTCCAGTCCCAGCTTTCTGAGAAATCTCCAGACTGACCTCCACAATGGTTGCACTAGTCTACATTCCCACCAACAGTGCAGGAGAGTTCCTTTTTCCCCACAGCCTCTCCAGCATTTATTGTTGATGGTTTACTTGATCTTGGCCATTCTTTCAGGAGTGAGATGAAATCTCAGTGTGGTTTTAATTTGCATTTCTCTAATGACTAATGATGATGAACATTTTTTCATATATTTATTTGCCGTTTGTATTTCTTCATCTGAATATTGTTTATTCATCTCAGATGCCCATTTTTGGATGGGGTCTTTGAATTTTGGGGGTCTGATTTTTTTTTAATTCTTTATATGTTTTAGACAGAAGTCCTTTGTCAGAGGGGCAGTTCACTAGGATTTTTTCCCAGTTTGTGGGTTTTCTTTTCACTACATTAGAGATTTCTTTTGATGTGCAGAAACTTTTTAATAAGATGTGATTCCAGTTATTGACTCTGGGAAGTATTTCCCATGTGGTTTGAGTCTTGTTCATGAATTCTCTACCTACCCCTATGTCTTCAAGGTTTTTACCCAATTTGTCTTCCAATAGATTTATTTATTTATTTTAGTATACGGTGACAGGCATGGGTCTAGTTTTAGTTTTCGACATATGGAGAGCCAGTTTTTCCAACACCATTTATTAAAGAGACTGTCCTTTTTCCAGTGAACATGTTTGGCACCTTTATCAAAGATAAGGTGGTGGAGTGTGTTTGTAGTTGCGATTGTATCTTTTAATGTATTCCACTGATCTTCAGCTCTGTTTTGATTCCAGTACCATGTTGATTTAACTACAGTTGTTTTTTAGTATGATTTCAAGTCAGGGATTGTGATGCCTCCTGCCTTGCCTTTGCTGCTTAGAACTGTCTTTGCTATTCTGGGTCTCTTCTCACTCCAGATGAATTTTAGGAATGATTTCTTGACATCTATGAGGTATGTTGATGGTGCTTTTATCAGGATTGCATTGAATCTGTATAAGAGTTTTGGGAGAATGGCCATTTTCACAATATTTATTCTTCGTATCCGTGAGCCAGGGATGTCTTTCCATTTCCTGAGATCATCTTCAATTTCATTTTTCAGTGTATTATAATTTTCTCTGTTTAGGTCTTTTACTTCTTTAGTGAGAATAATTCCTAAATATTTCATTGTTTTGGTTGCCAGTGTGAAGGGTGTGTTTTCTTTTATTTCTCTCTCTGTGATTTTGTTGGTAGTGTATAAGAATGCTATTAATTTTTGAGTATTGATTTTTTATCCAGCCACATTGCTTAATTTATTTATTATATCTAGGAGTCTTTCAATGGAGTTTTGGGGGTCTTCTATGTAGAGTATCATATCATCTGCAAATAGTGATAATTTAACTTCTTCTTTTCCTATCTTTACGCCTTTTATTTCTCTTTCTTGTCTAATTGCTCTGGCTAGTATTTCCACTACTATATTAAATAGGAGTGGTGACAGGGAACATCCTTGTCTTGTGCCTGATTTTAAAGTAAAGGCCTTCAATTTTTGGCCATTTAGTATGATACTGGCTGTTGTTTTGTCATAGATGGCCTTTATTATATTGAGGTAAAGACTATTCCAATTTTCTGCAAGGTTCTTATCATAAATGAATGTTGTACCTTATCAAAAGCATTTTCTGCATCTATAGAAATGATCATGTGATTCTTACTTTTGACTCTATTGATATGGTGGATTACATTTATTGATTCATGTATGTTGAACCATCCCTGCATACCTGGGATGAATCCCACTTGGTCATGGTGTATAATCTTCTTGATGATTTGCTGCATCCTATTTGCCAATATTTTATTGAGGATTTTTGCATCTGTGTTCGTTAGGGAGATTGGTCTGTAGTTCTCTTTTTCAGATGGGTATTTCTCAGGTTTTGGTACTAGAGTAATATTTGCTTCCAGGAATGACTTAGGAAGGATTGCTTCCCTTTCAATTCCACTGAAGAGTTTGAGGAGTGTCAGCATTAGGTCTTCTTTATATTTCTTGTAGAATTCTGCAGTGAACCCATCTGGGCCTGTGCTCTTCTTTGTAGGTAAGGACTTAATTACATTTTCGATTTCATTAATAGAAATTGGGTTATTCAGCAGTTTTACATATTCTTGATCTAGCTTTGGTACTTCATATGCTTCTATGAATGTTTATTTCTTCTGTGTTATCAAACCTTTGAGAGTAGAGGTTTTTGATATAGGTGTTGATGATCTTCTGTATTTCTATTGGGTCTGTAGCGATTTCACCTTTTTCATTCCTTATTGCATGAATTTGAGCTTTTTCTTCCCTTTTTAAAATAAGGTTAGCTAGGGGCTTATCAATTTTATTTATTCTTTCAAAGAACCTACTCTTTGATTCATTGATTTTTTAGATTGTTTTCTTAGTCTCTATTGCATTGATTTCTGCTCTGATTTTTATTATTTCTTCCTTCTTTTGGCTTTTGGCTTGACTTGCTCTTCTTTTTCTAGCTGTTTGAGGTGTAGCATCAGGTTATTTATTTGTATTCATTCTGTTTTCCTGATGTGGGAACTCAGTGCAATAAATTTTCCTCTGAGGGCAGCTTTCATTGCATCCCACAGATTCCGGTAAGTTGTATTTGTGTTTTCATTTGTTTGTAGACATTGTTTAATTTCTTCTTTAATTTCCTCTGTGACCCACTGATTACTCAAGCGTGTGTTATTAAGTTTCCATGTGTTTGTGGGATTTTTGCAGTATCTTTTATCATTAATTTCTAATTTCATAGCACTATGATCTGATAACATGCAAGGGATGATTTCAACTCTTTTGCATTTGTTTAAATGTGTTCTGTGAGTTAATATATGGTCTATTTTAGAGAATGACCCACGTACTGCTGAGAAGAATGTGTATTCTGTTGTTGTTGGGCGGAATACTCTGTATATGTCTATCAATTCCATTTGTTCACAGGTGTGATTCAGTTCTTTTATTTCTTTGCTGATTTTCTGTCTTGTTGATCTGCCCATTGGTGTCAATGGTGTGTTAAAATCTCCTGTTATAATTGTATTACTGCTAATTTGGTTTTCCATTTCTGATATTACTGGTTTTATATAACTGGGTGCTCTGGAATTTGGTACATATATATTTAAGATAGTTGTCTCTTCCTCTTGAAGTTTTCCCGTAACCAGTATGTAGTGACCTTCTTTATCTCTTCTGATCATTATTGTTTTGAAGTTCACATTGTCTGCAAACAGAATAGCTACCCTCACTTTTGGGGGGGGGGTTCCTGTTGCATGAAGTATTATTTTCCATCCTTTGACTTTCAGTCTGTGAGTATCCTTTTGGGTTATATGGGTTTCTTGTAGACAGCATATGGTTGGATTTTGTTTCTTGATCCATTCTGCCAGTGTATTTCTTTTAATTAGTGCATTGAGACCATTTACGTTAATGGTTATAACTGTTAAATATTGGTTTATTGCTGACATGTTATATTTCTGCTGTTGCATCTTTATCTTTCTGTTCTGTTTAATTGTCTGCTTTGTTAAGTGATTTTTTCCTAAGTGTATCTAAACTGTCTTTCAGTATTCTTTGCAGGATTGGCTGGGTGATCATGAATTTCTTCAGCTGTTCTTTGTTGTGGAAGTATCTTATTTCTCCATCAATTTTAAAGGACAGTTTTTCAGGGTACATCAGTCTAGGCTGGAAATCATTTTCCTTTAGGGTCTGAAATACTTCATTCCATGCTCTTCTTGTCTTTATTGTTTGTGTTGAGAAGTCTGATGTGATTCTCATAGGTTTTCCTTTATAGGTATCTCTCTTTTCTCTCTGACAACTTTTAAAATTCTATTCTTTTGTTCGATTTCCGGGATGGTGATTATTATATGTCTGGGTGTTGTTTTATTTTGGCTATGGCTATTTGGAGTTCTATGTGTTTCATTGATCCTTATATCAGTTTCCAATTTCGTGTTTGGGAAGTTTTCAGCAATTACTTCTCTAAATATCCTCTTGACGTCCTTTATATTGTCTCCTTTTTTATTTATCCCTATCAATCTTATGTTGTTTTTCTTTGCGTCATCTTGCAGGTGTTGAATTGTTATTTCCTGATTTCTTGTTATTTTTATTTTTTATTTTTCATTTTTATCAGTACCGGGGATCGAACTCATGACTGCCTGCTTGCAAGGCAGGCACTTATGCCACTGAGCTAAATACCCAACCCTGATTTCTTGTTATTTTTAAAAGATCTTTCCTTTTCTGTTCACTGGCTGCAATCTTGTCTTCAAGGTCCGAAATTCTATCTTCCCATTCATTGAGGCGGTTTTTATAACTTTCAATGGAGTTTTTGATTTCCTGTATATCTCTTTGCATCTGTTTTATATATTCTGTTTGTTTCTTATATTGTTCATCCAGGGATTCTTTTTGTTTAGTTCCTCCGATTTTTTAACTGTGTCTTCTTTAGATATGTTCAGCATCTCCTTCATTTTTTGTTATTATTTCTTCTTTTGCCTGAGAGATTATTTCTAGTTTGAATTCCTTTAAAGCTTCCTGGAGTTGCTCTTTACTATTGTTTCAGGTACATGGTATGTATTTTCTTCTATGTACATGGCTCCTAGGCTTTCTTGGGTTGGGTTGGGTGTTTGAGATTGCATTTTGGTCTTTCATTTTGTCATTTTCCTATATTACCGTGTTTCAAGTGTTGTTCCAGAGTTTCCCCTGATCGTATTGTAAATTGACTCTTATGTCCTGGCTCTTGGGACTCCTCTGGTAGTAGCTCCCTCCTTGGGCAGCAGAGCCCCTGGATTAAAAGAGGCTTGCCAGGCTCCTCTCAGGTAGACCTAAAGCCTCCTCAATCTGCACAGCTTCCCCTTCTGGTAACAAAGCTCCCCTGAAGGATAGAAGGCCACCTGTATGGTATAGGCAATCCCAAATCCTGCTAAGCCCAGTCTAGTGTGGCTGCAAGCCTATTGGGCTCCCAACCCCCTAGGGCAAGGATCTCATACTCTCCCGGAGATTGGATGTTGTGTAACAATCCAGCTCTTTGGATGGCAAAACTCCCCAGGCTGATAGAAGGTCCCCTTATGGCCTAGGTAGGCCTCAAACCTCCTCAGCAGGGCTGCTCCTTCCTCCAGGCAGTGGCAGTAGTGCTGGTGCTCTCCAGGTCAAAAGAAGGTCGCAGGCGAGGTCGAGCAGGTTCCAGCGGCTCAGCCCAGCTCCCTGCTTCCAGCCAGCAGCTGTGGTGCGTTCCTTGGCCAGACGAGGTGGCGGGCGGGGCTGGCCCAGAGTCTCTCCTCTCGGCTGTGCCATCTCCTTCCAGCAGGCAGTGGTGGTGTGCTCCCCGCCCATTTTTTTAAATTTATTTCATATTACTGGGGACTGAACCCAGGAACCCTTCAATAACTTCATCCCTAGCCCTTTCGATTTATTTATTTTTTATTTGAAGACAGGATTTCACTAAGTTACCTAGGTTGGACTTAAACTTGTGATCCTCCCAAAACTCTGGGAGTATAGCCCTGTGTCACTGTGCTTGGTGACTTTTTAAAAAAGACTTCCACACATGAGAGAGAACATGTAATACTTGTCTTTCCATGTCTGGCTTATTTAATTTAATATGATGTGGTCTACATCCTTTATGTTGTATATGACAGAATTTTATTGCTCTTTATAGCTGAATGATGTCTCTTTCTTTCTCCTTCCTTCTTTCCTTCCTTTCTTCCTTCTTTCTTTGCAGTACTGGGGATCGAACCCAAGGTCTTCACATCGAGCTACATCCCTAGCCACTTTTATTTTTAATTGTGAGACAGGGCTCCACTAAATTGCTAAGCTGCCCAGGCTGAGCCTGAACTTGTGATCCTCCAGTCCTCCTGGAGTGCTGGGATGACAGGCCTGTGCTGTCATGCCCACTATCACATTTTTAAAATCCATTTTTATGTGGATGGGTGCCTATGCTGATTTTAAATTTTGGCTTGATTGTTCTGTTATACAAAACAAGGAAGCAGAAAGGAATGAGAACTCACAGTTAGCAGCATTAATGTATTTTTAGAATATTTCCCATATACGTGTGTGTCATAGAATCCTGAGCTCTCATGTGTCTACCATCTGGGCTTCTTCCTGTGATTATATTATTGCTTTGCAAATGGGATTTTCCTGAGGTGATCAAATAGTGAGTCAGTTGGCTTCAAAATAAGGAGATCATGCAAGGGGACCTCTCCAAAACTCAGAAACCAACCCTTTAATTTCCCTTAGATAACTGGAGGAGCAGAAATCAGATTCAAACATGAGAAGAATTAGACATGTTATTGATAGGGCTGAGATTGTGGCTCAGTGGTGAGAGCTTGCCCAGCATGCTGACCTCCTGGTTCAGTTCCGTAGTGCTATTACAATAAAGAAAAAGAAAGACCCCAAATGCTATTGATTGCTGAAAACAGAAGCAGACACAACCTGTAGGAGTTGAGAGTGATCCCCACGCAACAGCCAGCAGATGAATGGAGTCCTGAGATCTGCACACATGTATGTGTGGATTCGCCTGATAGATTGAATGAACCTGGAAGTAAACCTTACACAGCCCCTCAGTTTGCCAGCACCTTCATATCAGCTTCTGTAATCCTGACCAGAGGCCTTGGCTAAATTTCTGCGATGTCCGACTCATAGAAACGGTGAGACCATAAATTTAAGAATGTGCTACTCAGGGCGACTTACTGTGGGGTACCTAGTTATACAGCAATAGAAAACTAACACAGATTTTGGCACCTGAAAGGGGTTGACTGTCACAAGGAATAAAAAGGGCAAGTCACTTAGGAATTAGGCAGTGGTGGAGGTGGAAGAATTTTGAGGACGACAAATGGATGAAGATTGTTAGTTAAAATACAGGCACAGAAGGGCAGGGGATTTAGCTCAGCAGCACAAGTGCCTGCCTGGCAAATGTGAGGTCGTGAGTTCGATTCCGGGTACCAAAAAACAAAACAAACAAACAAACAAACAAAAAAAACAAAACAACAACAACAAAAAAACAGACACAGGCAAAAGTCTTCGGAAGGAAGCAAGTGTGTTAGGGAGGGAATCTAAGTGAATAGACTGTTAGAAATCTGTACGCTTAGCAAGCATGGGTGGAGATTCCATCAGGAGTGGGGTGGGAGTTATCATTGAAGGAGAGTCCTTGCCGTGTGGTTCAGAAAGCTTGAAAAACTCTCCTGCAGTCATGTGCAAAGCACAATTTGGACATAAGGAGCTGGGTATTGTAGCCAAGCAAAGTGCTGTGTCGCCTTGTTTGTTTTCCCTGACACTCAAATGGGAGAAAAATAAACAATTTGATGAAAAACTGATAAACACAAAGGGCCAGGACTGGATGATTTTGAAAACAGTCTCTTTCTTTTTTTTTTAATAGCAAAAGATACTCATTGTCAGAAATGATCCCTGAAAGTGTGGCATAGGGAAAAGACTGTGTGACTGTTTAGCTTTTTACCAAAACTTCGGAAAGAACAAAATGCCTATAAATAAAAAAAAATAAAAAAATAAAAATAAAAAAAATTCTTCTAAGAAATGAATGTTGCAATCACAGATGCCCTCAAACTGCAAGGCTGTCAGAAAGCTAGGGGACTGTCCCTTAGCCATCTTGGCAGAAGCCAGAGGCAGAAAGATTATCTTGAAAAGATATGTGAGCATGGCTTTTTGTCTAATGGAGTAAAACCCTGTGAAATTCGTATAAGGAACACGCAATGAACAGAGTTGTTCCCCTTCAGAGTTTACATCTTTGTGGAAACTATGAAGGGCATGTTACTAGAAAAAAATTATGCTCCTCAAACTCTGAAGGTGTTACATCCTACACATCATGACTGGAGAAGATTCCAGGTCGGAATGCATAGATTATGGTTAACCACCCAAACATCGGCTGGGTACACTCTAAGCCTCGGCTGGGTACCTTGGTGATTCATGGCTGCTTGCAAGCTTGGCTCATCGCTGGTGCTCAGCTCCTACAGTGAGGACCCTCCTGCATTTCATTAGCCCAGGAAAGATGAAAATTCAAAATTCGAAGTCAGGCAGAAGACGAAGACATGTCAGAGAGGTTGGACAGTGTGGCGCAGTCTGTCAATCACAGAGACCTGGCAAATCGTGGCCAAGATGTGTTGTGGGTGTTTTGTGCAGTCCACATCTGACATCAGAAGGGCGTGGAAGATGGCTGCTGGGTTCTTTTGCACTGTCTCTTTGCTTTCAGAGTGACCTGCTCTGAGAGCAGGTTGTGTTTCTTTCTTCCTTCTTACCATTTCTACTTCTTTTGTCTCTTTTTTTCACTTCTTTGTGTTTATCCCTTCTTTCCTTCTTTTATCTTCAATGAACTTTGAACCATTGGTTGTCCCATCTAATTCTTTGAATGAGACACCAAGAGCCTGGAAACGACTGCGGCCACCAAACTGTGTGGTAGCAGAAGTGTCATTTCCAGTGCAAGTATTAGTTGAATTTACAGCATCGTTAAGCTGACACATTGTCGATCAAGCATCCTAAACTGGTGACTGTCTGAATGGCCTTCCATAGGTATTCATATTAGAAGGGGGGTTCACCCTGCTTAGGGCAGGCCCTTGTCAGTCCGTCCGTACCCTTGGGCACATAGGAGCAAAGGACAGAACACTTTGTGAAGACAGAAGCAGACACTGGAGTGATGCAGCTACGAGCCAAGGATTGTCTGGAGACAGGAAAAGCTAAAGAGGCCAAGAAGCGGCTTCCTTAGAGTGTCACAGACAGCATGGCCGTTGATAGGTGGTATAAGATTTGGAGCCTGTGGACTGTGAGAGAACACCTTTTAGCTGTTATAAGCCAATCAGTTTGAGGTTCTTTGTTGCAGCCACCAGAAGAAAGCCAAATTAGACTGTTTTGAGAGACTTTTACTAAGAGAAACATTGCAGGTGTGGATGGAGAAGTACAAAGAAGACATTGAGGTGAGGAGGCTGTTGCAATTCTCTTACCCCCAAGTCCTATTGCCAGGAAGCCAAGTGCTAAAACTACTCAGCCAAAAGCAAGGTCTTTGTTTCTTAAAAAGGAAAGGGTGATTCAGAGGATGGAAGCAAGAACCCTGAAGGTTAAATTGAGAGCTCAGAGTGCAGAACTGGGAACCAGGGAAGACTATCCCCAGGCCCTGAAATCAAGGAACTCCACCTGTAGTCTCCCCAGATGTATTCCAGATGTGCTTTGGACTGCTGCCCCCCTCTTTACCTCCTGTTTCTCTCCTCCTGTATCTGTCCTACCATTGTGTATTTCTAGAGGGACCATAATAGGTCCCATTTCCTGCCCATGAGTAGAGAGAATTTGTAATTAGAAGCTGTCATTGTAGATTACCCTGGGTCACCATGACATATGATTTAGATGGTGATTTGGGACTCAAGAGGATAATAAGCTTTAGAGGAGAATTTTAGACTCTGAGTAGCTGCTGGAATGGGAATCTATGGATATGGCCAATCATAGAACCAGCATGTGGACTGTGGCAGGCTGGATTCTAAGCTCTCTGTCATCTGGCGTGACTCCCTGATTATTCTATGTTGTGTGAAAAGGGGATTTTACAAGTGTAGTTAGAGTCACTAATTGTTGATCTTCAGAGGAAGAGGTTGTTTTACCCATGATAATAACATGAATGTTTTAAAACAGGACGTTTTCTAAAGCTGATTGCAGAAGCTGAAGATAGAAACTTGAAGCACGAAAGAAATTCAGTGTGTCTTTGCAAGTTGATGGAGGGACCTACAAATCTAGGAATGTGGGTGACTTGTAGGAGCAAAGATTTTCTCAGCCAACAAAGAATGGAGGCCTCAGTCTGTAAGGACTGGATTCTGCCAACAGCTTGGATGAGGTTGGAAGATTCATTCTTAGAGTCACCTGATGATGTCACAGCTCACCTAACACCTTGATGTCATTCAAACTTTGACATCTTGACTAGAAAGTACAACTGAAGTGTGATGGATACCTGACCCATGGAAGAGTGGATGGTAAATTTGTGTTGTTTAGAGTTATATTTGTGGTAATCTGGTATGGAACAAAATAAAACTAGTGTTTGTATGTGCATGTGTGTGTGCGTGTGCGTGTGTGTGTGTGTGTGTGTGTGTGTGATCTTTCCATCCCTGTGATAAAATACCTGAGATAATTCACATAATCTACAGTTTTAAAGGAGGAGAGGCTTGCTTAGGTTGAGTCTCAGAAGTTTCAGTCTGTGGCTAGTTGGCTCTGTTGCTTTGGGCATGTGGTGAGACAGAACTTCAGGGTGGGAGCACCCAGCACCTCACAGTAACCAGAAACCAAAGAGAAACAAGTGACCAACCAACAAACAAAAATGAGAGAGGGAGGAGTGGAGTCCCAGGAGCTCCTCAGGAGCATGCTTTCATGACCTAAGTCCCTCCCACTAGGCCCCACCTTCTGGTGGTTGCACCATGAACCAACACCCATGAGCTGGTAGCTGAGCCTTTGGAGCCTCTGGAGGATGCCAAAAACTAGAGCAGTGTGTGTAAATAATTCCACACGTCCATTTTCCCAGAATACATCGCATTTATACATTATCCAAAATCTGTCTGGTCCGAAGTTTGCAATCTTCTTAGGGTTAGTGATGAGACAAATTTCATAGAAAAGTAGAATTCCATTTGGAAAGGTTTAATAAAAAAGGATAGCCCTGGGGTAAAGCTTTTTATTGCTTTATCCTTCTGGGAACTTCTGCGAGGAGGAACCTGGTTAGGGCAGAGATCTCAGTCAAACCAAATCAAGCCGGTTAGGAATTACTGAAAATCATGTGTCCACTACCAGGCACTGGGCTTAGCACTGGGAGCTGAGTAATGAATATTCCTTGCCCTCTAGATTCCTCATGATGGGTTGGGGGTGATAAGATTATATCCAAAAGATGAGAAGTATAAAACAAAAGAGGCTTTTATTCTGAGAACACGGAGAGAGAAAACCAAAATCCCTGACTGCTGGAGTCTGGCTTTCTCTCTGGTGGACACGTGGTGTGGGGGTATGTAAGTAGCCTCAGTTTGGGGTGGAACTTAAAGGGGCATCAGGGATGCACGGGTAGCCCATTGGTCTTGGTTTGGTGCCATAGGTAAATTAGGGGTGGGGAAGATGGAGTAACAGGTAAATTCCTAGGGGTGGGGGAGATAGGGGCTCCTTGGTTCTGGCTCTAAGGCTTCACTGGCTACAGTATCCTGTCTGGGCCAAAACCCTTTCATATTCCGTCTTATGATTATTATTATGAAAAGGGGCAAAGATGTCTCTCTTTAACTGCTTCCTGCTGGCAGGGGGCGCTGTACTGGAGTCTAGGGGAGTCGATGGGATGACAGTTGATGCCCAGATAGACGCTGGTGCCAGGTGTTTTAGCCAGGACAACTTCACTGGTGAATGTACTATGTTAGACTGGAAAAACAAAGAGACAAGATGTTATAAGAAGACATGGCACTGTCATATTTAAGGACCCAGGTGAGGTAAAAGGAAAGGTGCCTTTGATTTAGACATGTCATTATATCAGGATGACATTGAGGTAGGATCATTGTCACGGTGAGGTAGAATTCTGAAAAATAAGTGTGAGTTAGGAGGAGTGAAGTTATGAGAGGTGATTACTCCCCATCTGAAAGCATAAAAGTTAAGAGGGTAGGTGTATAAAACTTGTCTCTGGTCCAGGAGTTGAACTGGAAAAAATAGTGGGAGCAGGGAAGATGGTGGCTGTACCAGTATAGGGAAGGTAAGGGCTTAGGCTTTCAGGGATGTCACGTTTAACCAGACAGCTGAGGGTAGAAAGAACTGCGACAGTCATTGCATAGAACATTATGAAGATTATCTTACGCATGATGTGGGAGTCTTTAGGAAAGACTGTTAAGAGTCCTGCTGTAAAAATGATCATTAGTAGAACTTAAGAAATTAGGAACCAAAGTGGATAACAAAACATGATTTAGCCTGTTAACTGTGGCTGCGAGGCCTTCATGAAACAGAGATGGGTGGGTGATAGAAGATGAGATGACCACTCAGAATGATCAGATTTAGGGCTGGGAGGGCACTTCTTAGCCTGAGTGATGTGAAAACAGGATGGGAGTCCAGCAACTTTGACCACTGTAGGGGTAGCCAAGTAGACCAGATAGGGGCCACTCCACCTTGGTTGTAGTCCTGTGGATTTAGAACATTTGAGATAAATTAGATCTCCTGGGGATATGGGAGGATCTGGTTTGGCCTCTCCAGAGGGTTGTGGAAGGCAGAGATCAGCATGTTGTCGCAATAGGTGTCAGAGGAAGGAAAGGACTGGGACATAGTCAGCAAGGCGAGGGAGATTTTGGGGAGTAGAAAGATTGTGGAGTAAGAATAGCCTGCCATATATAAGTTCAAAAGGACTTAAGAAAGTAGGAACCCCAGGGGAGTGCCCTGAGCTTAGTTAAGGCTAAGGGCAAAAGTTGAGGCCAAGGTTGGTTTAGTTCTAAAGTGAGTTTTGTAAGGTGTGTCTTTATGAGGCCATTTGCCTTTTCTACTTTTCCTGAGGATTGTGGATGGTATGGGATGTGTAGGTGCCAGCTGATATGTAAGCTTGAGGATACCTGTTGAGTGATCTGAGAAATAAAGAAGGGACCATTTCTAAGATGATAAAATGTGTAATCTATTAACTGGTGATTTCTTACTGTTTTTTTTTTTTTGTTTTTTTTTTGTTTTTTGTAGTTCTGTATTACTTGTACCCTTACACCACTTTGTTTTGTTTTGTTTTTTCTCTTTTTCCTTTTAAATAAAATTAAAAAAAAAAAAGAAGGGACCATTATCTGACTGAATACTCTGAGGTAGACCAAACCTTAATATGACTTTGGTAACTAAATCAGCAGTTTCCCTGGTTGTGGGAAAGGCTTCTATCCATCCTGAAAAGGTACAAACAAAGGTGAGAAGATATTTGAGAGTTTTGTGGCGGGGCACATGTGTAAAATCTATCTGCCAGTCCTGACCAGGGGTGTATCCTCAAAACTGATGGGTAGGAAAGGAAGGGGGTGCCATACATCTCTGAGGAGAGGTCCTAGCACAGAGATAACAGGTGTGAGTAATCCTAAGAATGATAGCTTTTAGAGAAGGGTGTGTGACTATTGGCACTAAGAGTTTGTATAGGGCCTGTGATCCTATATGAAAACAGTTGTGTAAGTCAGTGATGATGTCTAAGGTCTGTTGATGTGGGAGAACAAGTTTAGATCCCTGAAAAGTCCATCCCTGAGTGTTTTGTGTGTAACCTGGTTTATGAAGTAGCTGTAACTGCTCTGGTGAATAATTAGGCTGAGGTAGACTGTTTGGGACTAACGGGAGAAGATGAGAAGGGCAGGGCCCTTGTGCAGCTAACTTGGCTTGTGAATCTGCAAAGGCAGGCATTGCCTTGAGCAATTGGATCTGTAGAGTTTTGGTGTCCTCTACAATGAATAACTGCTGCCTGCTTTGGAAGTTGGGCTGCCTCTAGAAGTTTAAGGATAAGGGGAGCATTAATGATGGGGGTTCCCAGAGTGGTAATAAAACCCTGTTCTTGCCAGATAGAGGCATGAGAGTGTAAAATGCTAAATGTATACTTTGAGTCGGTGTATATATTTATAATCTTGTCCTTTGCTAGTGTAAGAGCCCTTGTAAGGGCAATAAGTTCTGACTCTGTGACGAGGTGCCAGGTGGCAGTGGATTTGCCTCTATAACTTTTGACTGGTTAACTATTACATATCCTGCCTTCTTTTGGTTGTCTGTGTTTGTTGAACTGCCATCTATGAACCATGTGTCAAAGGCTAAAGAGAGAGGTGTGCTACTGATGGGAGGGAAAGGGGTTGGAGTCATCTGTAGGAACTCAATACAGTCATGATGAGGATGGCCCTTTGAGGTGGGAAGTAAGGTTGCTATATTAAGAGGACCACTAGTTGCAATAGAGATGCAAGGGTCTTGAGAGAGAGAGCTAAGTGTACCTGTTGAAGGTGAGAAGGGGTCATTAGGGCAGGGAGCACCTTATGTGAGATAAGCTCACGTAGGTGATGAGGTGAAGGTAATGTAATAGATAAACTTCTTAGCTTCCTGTGTCAGGAGGGCTGCAGCTGCAAGAGCTTGGAGACAGGGAGCCCATTCTTTTACTGTGTGATCTAACTGTTTTGACAAGTAAGCTACTGCTTGAAAAGAAGGTTCCTTTTTGTGTCCTAGTACACCTATAGCACGTGGCCCTGACAAGTAGTGTATAGGATGAAAGGTTGGGTGGGATCAGGAAGGGTAAGAGTTGGAGCTTTTAGGAGAGCCTCTTTTAATTTATGAAAGGAGGCAGGTATGGGCCTAGTAGGGTCCGGGGTTCTGATAAGGGACCCTTAGTGGCCTTGTAGAGGGGTTGAGCTAGGGCTGCAAAGTTAGGAATCCAGAGACGAAAGAAATTAGCTAAACCTAGGAAAGATGTAACCTCTTGTTTAGTTGTGGGCCTCTGGAGATCACGAAGAATTGCCTTATGATATGAGGTGATGGAATGAGTAGTGGGGGTGAGACCTGGTATTTGACTAGTGAGACTAGTGAGACCTAGGTATTTGACTTTTGGGGAGGCTATCTGGGCTTTAGCAGGAGAGACCCTGTATCCACGACAAGCAAGGAAATTAAGATGACTGGCTGAATGGTGTATGGCTAACATATGGGATGGAGAACATAATAGAAGTTCATCTATGTATTGAAGAAGGACACTAGGTTTGAGATCAAGTTCTGTGAGGCCAGTATCGAGAGCTTGACTAAAGAAGTGGGGACTATTTCTGAACCCTTGGGAGAGCACTGTCCAAGTAAGTTGTTGAAACCTGAGAGTGTCTGGATCAGTCCATGTAAATGCAAAGAGGTTCTGGCAATCAGGGTGTAGGAGGCATACACCCTGAAAAGAAGTAAAGAAGGCATCTTTAAGATCTATAACTGTAAAGTGAGTGGTGGAGGGAGGGATATGAGAGAGCATGGTATAAGGATTTGGCACCACTGGGTGAGTGGGGGTAACAGCACTGTTAATTACCCTACGGTCCTGTACCAGGCGATAAGACCCATCAGGCTTGAGTACTGGGAGAATGGGAGTATTGTGGGGTGACTGGGTAGGGTTAAGAAAATCATTGTCTAAAAGGCACTTAATTATGGGTTTAAGTCCCCTTAAATGTTGGGGAGCTATAGGGTATTGGGGAACACAGGGAAAAATTGAGGGATCCCTGAGACAGATTAAAACAGGCATGGCATGTGTAACCAGAGTGGGATTGGATGTGTCCCAAACTATGGGGTCAACCAGAGAAGGAGGAAGGGGAGGGAATGGCTTTGCTATGCATTGTGAGGCTGTTTGGAGGATTAGGGCTGTAGGGAGAGAGAAAGTAAAAGAAAAATTAAGCTTTTGAAGAAGGTCTCTACCTAAAAGTGGTGTGGGACATGTTGGGATTATTAGGAAGCTATGGGTAAAGAAAAGAGTCTAGAATCGACATGGGACAGTCCCAGTTTGCAAAGGCTGGGTAGGCTGGCCTTCAATGCCCACAACAGAAATCAAGGACTTACTACAAGGTCTTGAAAATTCAGGAAGTACACTATAAGTCACCCCTGTATCTACAAGCAGAGATATTATTTTACCTGAGACCTCCAGTGAGACTTGGGGCTCTGACAAGGTTACCGGAATGGGGGCTGTGAGCCCCGAGCCCTGTCAATCTTTCACAGCAAGTCTGAGCAGATCAGTCAGCAACGCATCTGGCATTGACGGAGTCTCCTGTGAGGGCAAGGAGTTAGAAGATGGCTTACCCGCTCGCTGGCGACTAGGACGATTGCTCTTCCAGTGGCCCTTAACATTGCAGTAGGGACATGGCCCTAGAGGAATGACAGGGTTGGGGCAATCTTTTGCCCAGTGTCCTTGTTTGCTGCATTTAAAGCACAGTCTGGGTGGGACTCTGGCAGCCACACCTTGTTTCAGATTTCTTGTCCTGGGAGCCCCGAGTGCCATTGCTAAGAGATCAGACTGATATTTAGCAAACTTTAATTTTTGAACTTGCTTTTCCTCTTTTTGAATTTTAGCTCTGTTGTTGAAGACACGGAAAGCTAATTTAAGTAGATCCCCTTGAGGAGTTTGAGGGCCATGTTCGACCTTTTGTAATTTTGCAGAAATATCAGGAGCAGTCTGGGAAATAAAATAAGAGTTAACAACAATTATCCCTTTATGAGAGTCTGGGTTCACATTAGTAAACTTAATTAAGGTTTGCAGAAGCCGATTTAGGAACACAGCTAGGTTTTCATTAGCCTCCTGAACCTGTTCTAAAGTTTGTTATAGTTAGTATGTTTGTGAGCAATCTTATTAGGCCCACAATCAGACACTCAATCATTTTATGTAATTTTGTCAAACCTTCACTGTTTTGATAGTTCCAGTTAGGATCTTGTTGTGGCACAGCTGCAGGCCCAGGGTCATTATCAGCGGTGTTCACCTTATGTCTGTGATCAGCTTCTTCTCGAGCTGCTTGCCACAGCTGATTTTGCTCTTGTGAGCTGAGAGTGGAGTGGTATTTATAATCACATATACATCCTTAAAAATGTAAATTGTAACAATTAGTTATAAAGTCAAATTGCCTGATATAATTCTGTGGGTCAACAGAGAAGCTACCTAATTTATGGGTAATATGAGATAAATCAGAAGGGGAGAAAGGCACATGTATATTAACAAGTTCCTTGGGGCCAGCTTGCTCCCGAAGTGGTAGCAGAGATTGAGGAGAAGATTGCGGAGTAGATGGCCATTGGGCAGCCATCCATCTGGTAGACATGTGTGAGCAATTATCTGTAGACTGGCCACAAAGTGGCTGCCAGTTACCCTGGGATGAGGAAACACAAGCAGATGGCATCTCACTGTGTGCCTTGCAGCAATGCAATTGCTGTCCGCAATACAGGGAACCGTCATGTGGTCTGCAACAGGGTGGCTGTTGCTGATCACAAGAGGAGCCACAAGGGGGCACCCATTGACCGTGAGATCCATCCCAAGATGGCGGCACCCTGTCACATGGCGGAGGGCCACAACATGGCAACTGTTCCTGGCGCAAGCTGGAACAGTTACATGGCTTGCTGGAAGGAAACAGAGACTGAGACCTAGCATGGTGGGCTGGAAGTGTGAATGCTGTAGGGGATAGAGAATTCTCAGGAGAATAAGAGGTCGGAGACTGCGAAGAAGCATTAACAGAGGGATTGGAGCCACTGGGAGAGTTATGGGCTCTGGGAGAGGGAGGGGAAAATGATCACACAGTAAAAAATCCAGGGGTACTTCATTGAGCGGATCATGAGGGCAGGTGGGGAGAGTTTGCAGCGCAGCAGAGTTAGCTAAAAGTACCTGTGCGGGGGTACAAGATTTAATGAGAGATGGGCCTGTTCTCAGAACATGGAAAGCCTGTATGTAAGGGATCTCTGTTAACTTGTTGCCAGTTTGGCAAAAATCATCCAGATTTTTGAGAATACAGGGGTCAAACCTTCCCTCTCTGGGCCAAGGGTTGCCGATAAATGGGTAGGTCGGCCAAACGATTAAAAAGTTAATCGTTTAGTTTTTATGGTGCTTTTAATCTTAAGAGTATGTATATTGGAAATTAGGCATTGAAGAGGCATCTTTTGGGAATTAGAAAAAACATTTCCCATGACTAATTCAGGCAAGAAATGAGCCGTGGTCCGGATGGTGAGCTGTCACTTGTCCCATGGCACCAAATGGCAGTTAGGGTCCAAAAACTCATATATTCCAGTCATCACTGAGAGATTTATGAGTGGAATCCATGTGGGGTCAGTAACAGTTCTGCCCATGAGAGCGTGAAGCTCTGAGGCACATGAGGATCTTACAGTGTGGGTGGTCCAGAAAACTCTTCCTTGGACTATCTGAACCCAAAGGATGTGAGAAATTTTCGAGTGTGGACACAGGTTGCCCAGAAAGACCCTGTCCTGGGCTGTCTTAAGGACGTGAGAGCACCACAAAACCACTCAAAGGGGGAGAAAACTCACCTGGGGCCGAGCCCAGCACCAAGAATTCTCCAGAGTTTGCTCACCTTAATCGGGCCAGTGTTGTGTGTGAGCGGTTGGCGACAAATTAAGCAGGTCCTGGGAGAGGAAAAGAGAAGTAATCCAGGATGGAATCTGGTTCGTGAATCAGCTGGGGACTCAACTGGGTATGTCCCAGGACTCCATCACCTGCTGATTGAGTCACGGCACCAAATGATAAGATTATATCCAAAAGATGAGAAGTATAAAACTAAAGAGGCCTTTATTCTGACAACACGGAGAGAGAAAACCAAAACCTCTGACTGCTGGAGTCTGGCTTTCTCTCTGGTGGACACATGGCATGGAGGTATGTAAGTAGCCTCAGTTTGGGGTGGAACCTAAAGGGGCATCAGGGATGCAAGGGTAGCCCATTGGTCTTTGTTTGGCACCATAGGTAAATTCCTAGGGGCAGGGAAGATGGAGTCACAGGTAAATTCCTAGGGGTGGGGGAGATAGGAGCTCCTTGGTTCTGGCTCTAAGGCTTCACTGGCTACAGTGTCCTGTCTGGGCCAAAACCCTTTCAGGGGGAACAAGTAAATTCCTAATAACAATGTGATGTGTTAACTTCTACACTTGAGCTACACGAGCACAAAGGAGGATGATCTTATCCATGCCTGGGATGGTGGTGGTAGAGAAATTTCCAGATCTGAAGACCAGGAAGAGAGAGAACCATCTGGAGGCCATAGTGTGCAGGAATGTACAGGCCTGCGGGGATAAGGGGTGTGGGAGGCACTTTCCAGTGCAGGAAATGCATATGGAAAAGCAAAAGCGCCAGGTGAGAGAGCTTTAACCCATCTGTAAGTAGTTCAGGACATCTGGAATATGGGTGGCCAGACCAGAGGGAGATGAAGAGGAAAGGTGAACCAGTGAATGAAGGGTTTTAAGGCTGATGTGATCATTTCCCGTAGGACGGTGGGGAAAGCCATGAAAAGTGGGTAAATACAAGATGCTGTTCCCAAGATCTTCTTCTAGAAAAACCTAATGTTATCAGGGTGGAGCTGGATTATAGGAGGCAAGATAGAGGCATGGGGATCAGAGCAAACTCTTTCCAAATGGAGAAGGAGATGTGGGTGGGAACGGAGAGGAGGATGGGGGCTTGGCAGAACCAGTGTGAATTTTGACAAGGCTCTGAGCAGAGGAAGAGCGGAGGCTGATAGTGAGGACTCAAGCCTGGAGGTGGGGTGGCTGGGAGCAGAGTCAGTTTATCAAGCCTCTTATGTTCCAAAATACATGGCATCTGACCTCCAGGATAATCATTTTATGAGGCAGTAAAAACTGCTTTTATCCAACCCCATCTCCTCCATCTAAGCAGTGCAGATTCCAGGCACAGTTCTTTACCACCCCACTGGGTCATTCTGCTACATTGTCCCGGGTTTTAAAAATTACCAGTCATCTCCTGTGTGTGTGTGATGTAAGGATGAGCAGTGTATAATTAGCTCCAGATCTAGAAAGGGCTGAGCCTAGTAGGGCGAGGCGCTCGCCTCCCAGTGGCTCAGAGAGTAGTCCTGGGGATAGAATGACACAAGGCATCAAGGAGGTGATGTAAGTGCTGAATACAGCCCCAGGCCCAGATGAAGAGCGCTATAAATGCTAGTTGCCATTGTTGTTAATTGCTAGTACTTACTTGGTATTGTTGCTCTTGTAATAACTATTGTCGGGAGCATAATAAGGCTGGAAGGACTGAATGAGAAAGCTGGAAGGAAGGCTGTGGTTAGTAAGCACAGCCTTTGAATCGGGCATTTAAGAGATGGAGAAGTTTCAAGTAATGACGGCAGGCTGTCTAGGATGGGTGTGGAAAGGCAGTGGTGTGAATGGGAGGTGCAGTGCGATGGAGGTTGCTGGTTCCAAGGTTGCCAAAGGGGAGGCTGGGGATTGTGAGCTCTCCCAGGGTGACAGCGTGACTTTGATTAGAGGATACAACACCAAAATCCTTAATAAAACAGAAGGGTACTTGAAGGTTTGTTGGCAAGCTCTCCATGTCAAAAGCATCTCAGATGCTGCAGTTGTAGCAGGACCATGATGCACTTGGCTCTGCCCTCCTTACCCTGTAGCTTCAAGAAGTGACCGTGGGGCCAGGTAGGAGGTGGTGGCTGCGGGACTGTGTTTGGGTCCAGAGCTAAGTGTTTGGAATCCATCAGAGGCTCTGTGCCCATTCATCCCATCCAGGCAAATTGCCCCGCTTCTGGAAGAAAGACCCCTTAAGAGCTATTTGACAGAACGTCAGGGAATCTGTGCTCACTCTCATTTAGAATGCAGAGACTGGTGTGGTGACTCATACATTTGAAAAGCTCCAATTAAGTAGGGGTGATCTCAACGGTGATTCACCGATGCAAACTGGAAAGTGATTCATCCCCATGTTCCTGTCCTTGGGAGTCTCCAGGGTGGGAGGTCGCTCGGAAGGATTCCCTGCGCTCAAGGAATGAGGACGAGGATGCTGGGCCCTCCGGTGGCGGGATTTCAGTAATTACATGGAGTCACCCACAGCAGTTTTTCCATAAGTCATTTTCTCCAGTTGTTTTGATTCTCCTTTACAGTCTGCAAGATGCTTCTGTGCTGTAATGCCTCATGCTAATAAATTAGGGAACACAATGGTGCCTGCAGGTCAAAGATGGGGTATATTTAGTAAATGGGGGCTACATATCCCTTTCTGTGAGCTCTAGGGGGTAGTATACCTTTTTGCCATCAGTTAGCAAGGACTCGTTTTTTTTTTTTTTAAAGAATAAACGTGCTTAAATAAACTTTATATGATGCTTAGAGGAAACACTGATGAAAAACCTAGTGAAAAATGCAGATGACTTCTACTGTATCAAGCCCAGAGATGAATGATTGTTATGTGTTAGTAATAGCACGGTGTGGAATGAACGATCAATACCGAGAGAAGATCTATGTGGAAAGGGGAGACCACATCACCTGATCCCATGAAGTGCTTATTTTTGTGCCTAAGAAGTGCCCAAAGGCTCTGCTGACGACCCAGGGGCTGACCGCAACTCCTCAGAATGCCCCAGCTCTTGCTTAGCACACACGATAGCCTTTCTCGGTGATTAAGTCCATTGCCTATGATACATCTCTATCCCCATCCACAGTTTGCAAGGTTCCTAGCTATCACTTCTAATGGATTTATTTTGTGCCAGGAACTGGGCTAAACACGTATGAACTCATTTAATCTTTACATCAACTATGGGAAACAAATACTTATCAGCAGCTCTATTTTTATACAGAGAGTTGTAGTACAGAGATTAAATATACTGTATATAGTCACACAACATGAGGAGAGGGTGCTGAGGTCCACACCCAGCCTGCCTGGCTCCAGGGCTCCAGGTCTCTGCCATTCCTCTGTGTCCACCTCTGGGAGTTCTCCTGGCCCTCTATTCTCCTGGCCCTAGTGCTGGCTGTGCTCTCTGGTCACTCAGCTTCCTGGCTTGACCCTCTTTGGTCTGTTCTTCACACAGTCACCAGGATGACGTTTTGAAACCATTAGATCACATCCCCATCCTTGTCACCTTGCCATGGTAACCCAAAAGTAGGACATGACATCAGCTGTAGGAGCTGAAGGGGTAAATGGTGGTGAGATGTGAGTTCCAGAGGGCTTGGCCTTGTCAGTGGCCACACACATGACCTCTCTTGGGTCGGCTTGCCTTGTTGCTTGTAGTTTTACTTAGTAAACAGTTTATGTTCCTGGCACCTCCAATTTCCTGGGGTCTCCACTGTGCCACTGGCTTTATTCCAGCAGCCCCAGGAATTGCTCTCTCAGGGGCTCCTTGCCTGGCATCCCAAGCCTTCCTTAAAATCTGGGGAGAGCCTCCCTGACCTCGCAATGGTTGTACTCTGCACGGTGGTAAAGTTAGCATCATGTGGCTGACACCAAAGTTGGCAGAAAGCAGAAGCCAGGCCTCCTTGGGCCATGGAGGCAGTGGCCTCTGTGTGCCTGGATAACTGAACACAGGAAAATGAATCACAGGGATCCAACTTCCTAGGAAGCCCTTTGTAAGCCCTGCTTAAGGGCTCTGTTTTGAAATGAAGGATTTACATTATTGTACCTTTGAGTCTGCAGTGGGTAAGATTTTGCTGATTCCTGCACTGTCCTCAAAGCATTTTTCTTGGCCCTGTACCAAGTACTTGATTTCTTTTTCATGATGCTGATGTCCTCAGCAGCCATGCCTATTTGGTTCTAACTTTACATACGGCTCTTTGTGAGCCAAAATTCAGGCTTAAAAAGTCTTTATGCCCTATTTTTTGCTCATGATTCTAACACTAAATCTTGATTCAAAAAAACCGGCTATCATCACACATACCACAGCTTGAATGTTGGGCTGCCTTGAAACTTTCTCTATCACATCAATTATTCTGCTGCACTGAAACTCAGTCTTTTGCAAAATCTCAGGACATGGGCAAACTTTAAACAATTCTCCCAAAGTATAACACAACCTCTGATCCATTTCCCAATAGTCTCTCCATCCCAACTGAAACCCCATGAGGGGTCCGCAAGCCAGTAAGCATTTAGGTCTTCTGAACTCTGACCAGAATTGCCTACAAAACTCTACTTGCAACATTCTGGGGATTCTGTAGCCATTTTGCATTTCTAAAAGTCTTCACATGAACCAAAAGTCTTCATATGAAGGCTTCTCAGAAACACGATAGATATAG
Source organism: Cavia porcellus (assembly GCF_034190915.1). NCBI lineage: Eukaryota > Metazoa > Chordata > Mammalia > Rodentia > Caviidae > Cavia > Cavia porcellus. Next base: position 161,311,676 of record NW_026947484.1, on the reverse strand, counting down.
TTACAGAAATGACCCAGTGTTATGGTTCATGTCTAGATGTTCCCCCAACATCTCATGAGGTGGTAAGTGGTGCTTTCTCTGAGATGACTGGATCTAGAGTATGTGATGCTGGGATTAAAGGTATGTGATTAATAAATCAGTTCACTGATTTGTTCTGCATCACTCTAATCCTGGCAGACTAGGTACAATATAAAAGGGCAGAAAGATGCTGATAAGGTCCATTGTTGTTTGCTACTTTCTGCCTGCTATGAACTAGTCTCTTTTCTGTAGTCATCCTACTTTGGAGTCAGCTGATTATGAACTGAAACCTCTATAAACTGTTTAACCTCTATAAACTGTGAGCAAAAATCAGCCTTTCCCCTTTTAACTTTGGGTGTCATGTATTTTGTCTCAGCAATGAGAGAAAAGTAACCAAGACACTCCATTTCTCTGGTACTTATTTTCTGTTTTAGCTTTCCTACTGCTGGGAACCCATAATTTGAAGGAAGAGAAATTTAATTTGGCTTATGGTTTCAGGGGATCCAGTCCATGGTCATTTAGTTCCAAGGCAGAAACATCGTGGCAGCTGCTCAGTTCTTACTTTCTGAGAAGCAGAGAGGGGAACAGTGTCAAAAACGAAGGGGCCAGGGGCCACATATACTATCAAGGTCCCGTCTCTGTGATCCACATCACCAATCCAGAAGCATGCTTTACTAATATCTTAGGTGGCAACGCAAACCTATCAAACTGACAATCCAGCTTAACTGTCACAAAGGTACAGAGAGATGGAGGCACTCCTTTATTTTTTGAGAAAATCTTCAGTTTTATGCTTGTGCTCACATCTTGTTTAGAAATTATACAGAGTGACAATACAATATAAAATTTGCTGCCATTACTTTGAATAGGTATACATATGTAACATTTAGAGGCTCTTGTGCCTTTGGCAGAGATTTCCTTCGGTGGTGAGTTTATTATTTGGCAAAGCATTGCTGGACTGTCTATTTTTTCTTTTATCAATGACATGCCAGTTTCTCCTTGATTTTATTGTGACAGATAAATTGTCTGTCACAAAATACTTTAAAGTCCCAACTCCTGTAACCTTAGAATGTGGCCTTATTTGGAAACAGGTCCATTTCAAAATCATTAATGTGGGTCTTTAATATGATTGAAGGTTTTCTAAAAAGGGAGAGTGATATGTGAAGACAGAAGCAAATGTCAAAACTGGCTAAGGCTATTCGAAGCTAGAGAAAGGCAAGAAAAGACTGTTTTCCTCTACTGACTTCTTGATTTTGGACACTGAGCCTCCAGAATTGTGACATAATATTTCTGTTACTTGTAGCCATCCAGGTCATGGCACTTCATTATAGCAGTGGCAAGAAGTGAACGTACTTATCAGTCGTTGAGTTAGACTTTGTTGGACAAGTGCTTTTCAAGAGGTGTGTGTGTGTGTGTGTGTGTGTGTGTGTCTGTATGTGTGTGAGTGTGTGTGTGTGTGTGTGTCTGTGCATGTGTGTGTGCATGTGTGTGTGTGTGTAACAAGTGCTTAGGTGTCCAAGGTAGCATTCCAACTTCAAACTGACAACTCTCTTCTTTTCTGCTCTGTTAGAGACACACTGCTTCCTGAAAATACGACTTGCCTACTTGTGTCTTTGGGGGCCTTCTTTTTAAATGATCAGTACCAAGTTAATCCAGGAAGACTTAGTCCATTAGCTCTTCTTAACTACTCTTGCACCTATTTTTGTGAACTCCATGCTTGTCAGGCAAATCGTGGTAATGGCTGTAAGATATTTTGAATACTAAGACTTTTTTCTACTACTTTAGATTTTTTAAAACTTCTTATGAATTCTGCCCCATCTGTTCTTATTTTGAAGTGTGCAGAGTCTGTACACCAAAAGAGTATTCAGGGGCATTGCTGTCACTCTAATTACTGTCCTCCTCCTTGTTTTTCTGTGATTGACAAAAGGGTAGACGTGGCTTTACACTGCAATGTTCGTGAGTAGAGAATCATTCTGAACTTTGAAATTGTAATGTTAAGAATGGAAGACACATAAAATTAAGAGATTGTTATGACTCACATTGAAATGTTTCCCCAAAGTCTCATGTGAGTACTCATAGATAGGGCTTTGGGAAGGTGGCTGAGTCATGGATGTGTGATGCTGGATTATTTCACTGACTGGTTTAGCATAGTTCTGGGTGTAGATGATAGCTTTACTGATGAGAGAAGACCTAGCCTGGATGTGGCTGGTACCACCAGTAGGACTGAAGCTTGTACAGAATTAAAAAGGAAAAAAGGAGGAAATCTTGTTGTTTCCTGCCATGAACTGTTTTTCCTCTTCTATGCTCCTCTACCCTACCTAAAAGTTGTGAGCTAAAATAAACCTTTTCTGTTTTAATTTGTGAGATATTTTTGCCCCAGAAATGAGAAAGTAACCAAGACAGTGGTATTGTTGTTTTTCCCTCCTCACACTTTTGATTAGAATAGTTATAAGTAATGGTAATACCAGGCATCTTCTTGATAGAAGTGGCTCCTGATGGAGCCACTCTGTCCATCTGTGTAGTTCCAGAAACACCCTAATTCTGTTTTTTCTAACATCACCTCTGAGTGTCAGCATGCAACAAGTCTCTCTTGAACCAGTTGGTTTGAATGGAAACTTATTTAGCTTCATTTTTGTAGCACCAAGCATTAAAGTCAGGGCCTTGTACATGCCAGTTAAGTGCTCTACCACCAAGGTACTCTTCTGTATATTTTCTATTGAAAGATTTAGCAAAGTAAGTGTTTCTGGTAACTTTTGACATCAAGTCAATAGACTCTTTTAGCATTCATTCCATCAGTAAGTACTGCATTTATTGAGCAGTTTCAATGTTCCCAGCTTGTGTTCTAAGAGACAAGTAATGAGCAAAACAGATATTTCCATTTTTTTTCTTGGAGAGTAGTTTAATTTCCTTTGAGATGCATATGCACAATGACTCTCTGATGGATGGGTATCAAAAGCAAATCTAATATTTTTATTTTATGTTTCTTTTTTATTAGCTGCAGCAATAACATAGTGTCTAAATCACCTTGTTATTTTGTCTCTGGAAGAACTAATTATGTTCCTAATGCTAAAAATAAAGTCATGATAACATTGCTATATTCCAGCTGTACTGTTTTTCTCCTCTGAAGAGTGTCCTCTGTGCTTTTGTGAAGGGTAGGGTCCTCAGATTTAGGACTGAATGGAATCAGAGTTAAAGCCTGGCCTACCTACTTAGAAGGTACTTGACTTCTCTGAGCTTCAATTTCCTCCTCTGGAAAACAAAAACAAAAACAATAATATCAACTTTTCTAGCTGCTTTGGATCAAATGTTTTTTTCGATTCCTTGGCATGACACTTATGGGAAGCTGAGTCATTGGTGGTATTTAAAACTTTATTATTGTCACAGCTATTTATGGCAGTGTGCATCAAGTAAATCATATGTTGCCTATTCTAGGTATGGTCCCTACATGATTTTCTCCCTTCCTTCCCTTCCTTTCCCTTCCCTTCCCTTCCCTTCCCTGCCCTGCCCTGCCCTGCCCTGCCCTTCCCTTCCCTTCCCTTCCCTTCCCTTCCCTTCCCTTCCCTTCCCTTCCCTTCCCTTCCCTTCCCTTCCCTTTTCTTCCCTTCCCTGCCCTGCCCTTCCCTTCCCTTCCCTTCCCTTCCCTTCCCTTCCCTTCCCTTCCCTTCCCTTCCCTTCTGTTATGGTTTATGTCTATGTGGCCCCCCAAGCCTCCTGCAGACATGAGCGAATCTAGTGTTTGTGATTGGCTTGTTGTCCAGCACTGGGATTGGTGGTGTGAGTGCTGCACTCACCCAGGGGCAGAGCCAGCGTACAAAATAAGGGAGGGAAGAAGGTGTGCCATGAATGGTTGTTCCTCAGCCACACCACCCCACCTTGGGTTAGGGTTAGGGGGTGCTGAAACCTCCAAAAATTGTAGAATAAATAAACTTTTCCTTCCCTAATTTTGGGCATCAGGTATTTTGTCTCAACAATGAGAAAAAGTAGCTGAGACACCTTTCCTTTCCTCCCCTCCCCTTCCCTTTCTTTCCTTTCTCTTCCTCTCCTCTCTCTCTTCTTTCTTTCCTGATTTTTTGGAGATAGAGTCTTGCTATGTAGTCCAGGCTGACCTTGAACTCACAATGTAGCCTAGACTGGCCTTGATCTCATGATTTCTCTGCTTCAGCCTTCCAAATACTGAGATTTCAGGTGTGTATTACCAAACCTGCTTGACTTCCCTTCTATATTCCTCTAGAGAGAAATTTTATACAGACTTTCTTTCTTTTTTTTGTAATTCCTCACATATGCCTTCATATATTGCATTTTTTATTTTTGTTGCACTTATTGACGGTGATTTGGTTTTTATTTGATTTTTTAAAATTTTGTTTCTTTGAGGGGCAGAGCAAAGATGACAGATAGATAACAGCTGGCTACAGAGGCTCCCTGAGATAGTCAACTTAGAATTCAACATAATACAGCGTGGGGAACCCTAAACAGAGGGAGATGAATTCTCTCGTCCCAAGAAGAAAGTAAGGTGAGAAGAACCAATCAAACATACAGTCCTGGTGTTATTATTGGAACAGCTAAAGAATCAGTGCTCTCGCAGCAGCGGGCGACTTGCTGAGCCGACCGAGGTCCCACCACTTCAACTCACTGGAAGCGCAGTCACACTGAGGTCAGGAGTCGACCAGCCAAATGGAGAGTTGAGCTGGCAGGGAGCCTGCATTGACCTGTGGTGAGTGATGGAAGTGGAACCATTCCACAGAAAAGGGGGCTCCTGCAGATAACCTTCTGAGACCAGGCAGGACTGGCAAGTACAAGGGACAGCAGTGACTTCAGTCAGTTGTTCCCTTCCTGAATGGGATTGGTGGAGTGAGCTAGGCCTGGGTCACATGACCTGGCTGAGACCCAATAGGTTATCTGAAATCAAGTCCATACAGCGGTGGTGCACATTAACCACACTAACCCAGTGAAGCCTCAGAAGTTTGACTGATCCAGAGGGGAGGTGGTGCATAGTAATAAAGTGCAGGCCTCAGCAGCTTGACTGATCTGAAGGGAAGGGGCAAGCATATGCTGTCCCTGTCTGCAACTCATAGCACACTGTAGTGTGAAGAGTCACCTAGCCAGCTTGCTTCAGCAGAATTGTAACCAGTAAAGAAAGAAACTGGGGCCTCCTGGAACAAACAAAGAAGATGGGAAAAGGAAGCAACAACAAAAAGTCCCCAGGTCCTAAACCTTAGGACACTGACCCAGAACAGGTAAATACAAAGGAGAATGAGAACACCAAACATACAATATCAGACACGGCACCAGTGGACATAAAGAGATATCTTCAAGACCTCGTAGACAAGTTCAAAAGTGAAATATTTAGCCAACTAAAGCAAGATATAAGAAGATTAATAAAAGAGATGCTAAGCACCCCTCAAGCAGACACAGATGGAAGAAGGAAGGAACTCAAACAAAGGAGAGAGCCACTTGATGAAGAATATAAAGAAAACATAGAATACATGAAGCAGATTCCAAGAGATCACCAGGAAATTAAAAACTCTATGGAAAGATGGCAAATCAGCTTGAAAGAAACTAAGGACAGATTATCCAAACTGGAGGACAGTTTTGCAATGTGGGATTATGAAAGGAAAAACTTTTTAAAAATAACAAGGAAACAAGCAGTAACAATACAAAGGCTAGAAGACAGGAGGATCTACAACTTGAGAATAAAGAATGTGAATGAAGAAGCAGGGGTACAAACAAAGGAACTACAAAAGCTATTCACAGAAATAATTAAGGAAAACTTCCCAAACATAGGAAAAAGAAATGATGTTCAGACGTATGAGGCATACAGAACTCCTGCCACTTAGAACCAAAACAGAGCTACACCCAGGCATATAATAATCAAGATCCCAGAAATTCAATATAAGAACAGAGTATTAAAAGCTGTTAGAGACAAGAAGCAGATAACCTGTAAAGGAAGGCCCATCATAATAACAGCAGAGTTCTCTATACAAACCATCAAGTCAAGAAGAGCCTGGAGAGAAATATTACAATCCCTGAAAGAAAATAACCTCCAACCCAGATTGATATACCCTGCTAAACTGTCACTAGAAATTAATGGAGAAACAAGATGCTTCCAAGACAAAGAGGAACTTGGGAAATTCGCACCACCAATCTAACTCTACAGAGAATACTGCAGGGCATTCTAGACAGAGAGAAAAGTACTAGGATTCCAGGAACAGTGGCAGAGAGGCCTTAGTAAATGGAACAGAAAACACAATGTAGAAGATAAGCAGACAATTAAGGGCAAAAAAAGAGCATGACAGAAATGAGGCAGAGAAAGTTGGTTTAATCTCTAATATAGATGGCCTTGATACACTAAATTACAAAAAACACACGTGGAGTAGATCAGGAGGCAGGGTCCACTGAGATGCTATTTATAGGAAATATAATTAAAAGAAAAAAAGAGTACATGGACTGAAAATCAAATATGAGAAAACAGTGCTCTATGTGACAGAGAAGCAGAGAGTAATAGTGGCAACTAGACCAGTATTTGTGGATAGGTTGGAAAGACAGGCTTTAATAGGTAAAGGAATACAATTAGAGATCAAGCCCAGGAGAGAGAAGGTTCAGAAACACTTAGGTAAATAGCAGGTTGCACCCCCCCCCCAATTTAAAACCAAGGGTCTTGGTCAGACCCAAAAATGCACAGTGTACCCTGGGGAAGTGAAAGGGGAGGGAGAGTCTTTTTTTTATTTAAAGGGAAAAAACCAAAACAGTATAAGGGTACAAGTAATACAGAATTACAAAAAAACAAAAACAAAAATGGTAAGAAATCACTAGTTAATAGATTACATATTGTCATCTTAGAAATAGTTGTTCAAGTTACAGGATTAAAGCATACAAAGTGGACATTCAAACAGTGAGACTGCAAACAGTTGTGTTCAATGACCCAACAAATCTCAGTAATATGGTCATCTATCTTAACACACCTAAACACACTTGCAGTTGTATCTTTTAGAGCACTTTTTTCCCTCTTTTTTACAACAAATTTATACATTTTGGGTTTTATTACTCCCATAGTTCTTATTACTTTTTTTGGGAAGAGAATAAAATCAAATATGATGAAACAAAGCAGTCAGTCAAAACAAAGGATAGACATAGCACATGATGTAAAAACAGAATACAAGGTTATCAACAATGGTTACCATAATGCCTCTTGCTTCCTTAAAAAGAATTGCCTATATCATTAGGTGTAATAAAATTGAACAAAACAGGACAGAACAAGACCAATAAAATCTAAATACTGGAAACATTACAGAACTTCAAAAGAAGATAATAGTCAAACCAGAATGGGCATCATAGTGAATCTTATTGCCTTCAAAGTAGTTGCCTATACTGTCAAATTTGATACTACAAACAACAGAACAGAGTAAAATCAGTCAAAACAAGATAGTGGGAGTAATACAGAGCTTCAAATCAAGTTAATAGGAAATAAAAAAAGTTACTATAATATATCCTGCTAATTTTTTTATTTTTCCCTTAATTAAAAAAATAAACACATAAATTTTTTTTATGAAAAGGGAGAGATTAATATAAAAGAGGACATAGCAACATAACAATACAGGTCAAAGCATGCCAATTTCAGCAACCTAATGCTTGACCACAAGATAACCCGACTTAATGTAGTTACCATAGTGTCTCTTTCCTTGAAATATTTGAATATAACTTTGTATATGATAGCATCAAACATATCAAGACAGTGTGAAACCATTCAAGTGGATGAAAGTATTACAGGGTATTTAGAACCAGCTAACAGAAAACGAACAATGGTTTTGTTTATCTGTTTTACTGTTTATCTCTTTGCCTATAAAAATTTTGTTTATACTATCACATATAATAAAATCCAGTAAGATACAACATGATAAAACCAATGGAGACAGAAGAGCAACAGTTTGGTGGGACTTCAAAACAAGATGATATTAAATCAGCACTAGCTATTATGATGTCTTGTTTTTTTTCAAAATAGCTGTTCATTTCATCACAGGGAGTAATACCAAACAGCCCAGAATAAAGCCATTTCAATTAATGAGTGAAAACTTTATAAGGCTTCAAAGCCACATAATGGAGAATCATGATTATCACATACTTTTATATATTTGAATCATTTCTTACAATAGGGATACTATTCGGTATTCATACATGTAAGTTTGATTTCTTTTACTTGTGAGTATGGTCTCAAGCTGTGTCCATTTATTTATAAATATCTCAGTGTGATCATTCTTTATAGCTGGGTAGTACTCCATTGTATAAAAATACCACAACTTTTTTATCCATTCCTCAGTGGATGGACACTTTGGTTGTTTCTAAGATCTGGTGATTACAAATTGTGCTGCTATAAACATAGGTGCACGTATATCACTGTGGCATGATGCCTTCAGTTCTTCTGGGAATATGCCTAGAAGTGGAGTAGCTGGAACAGATGGGACTTCCAATCCCAGCTTTTTGAATCTCCAGACTGATCTCTCCACAGTGGTTGCCCCAGTCTCCATACCCACCAGCAGTGCAGGAGAGTTCCTTTTTCCCCACAGCCTCTCCAGCATTTGTTGTTGATGGTTTTCTTGATCCTGGCCATTCTTTCAGGCGTGAGATTGAATCTCAGTGTGGTTTTAATTTGCATTTCTCTAATGACTAATGATGATGAACATTTTTTCATATATTTATTTGCCATTTGTATTTCTTCATCTGAGAATTGGGAGAGTCTTAAAAAAGATGGCAGAAGATATTGTTAATAGTGTATCAGAATTTAAAACCCACATTACTCGCACCACTCGGCTTAGATAGATTTTTTTCTTTTTTTTTTTTTTGATAGATTTTATTCTGTCTCACTTTGTCTTCTTGCATTAGATTTGAGAGCACAGACAGCTAGCCCCAAAACATCAGGATATAGCACAGTAATCATCTTTAATTTCCTATTACCTTAATTTGGAGCCCTGTATGACTTATACTGTTTTATCATGACTGATCTTAGTTAAATCTGGCTTGTTTGATTGTTGTTTGGTATCGACAGATTTTATTCAAAACTGATATGATTGATAGTATCAAGTCTGAGAGTATAGGCAACTACACTGAAGATGACAAGACTCTACAATATACATTCTGGTTTTATAACTGATGCTTTTGAAGTTTTATACTATATGAAAAGTTGTGTTTTTATTATAACTGTTATGTACTGATACATTCAATTATACTATGTCTGATGATATAGCCAATTCTGTTGAAATAACAAGAGACAACATAGGAACTATGGTAGAACTCCTTGTACAATGCTCTTATATGTCTTTTTCATTTCATGTGTTTATAGGAATATGTTTTGTTTTATCATGCTCTTTTTTGTTTCTCCCTCTAATATAGAAAGGATAGAAATACATGTTAAGACTCATGCATGTGTAGAACCTATAAACATTTTATGAGAACTGATCTTATGACACATGATGAAATGAACAGATACTCTGAAGAAAAAGAGACACTAAAATACCCAGTGCTGATCCTGGAGTATCATAATGTGAAACCCAGCAATAGTATTATTCTTTGTTCAGAGTGATATTAGACTGCTTAGGTTTGTTCAGTCTCAACATAATTGAAGATATGGATAACTGCATGTATGTTTAAGTGTATAGGATTGATAACCATATTTCTAAGTTTTTGTTGGATAGTTGAACAAAACTGGTTGCAGTCTCACTGTTTGAGTCCCTACTTTATATGCTCCACTTTAGTATCTTGAATAACTATTTGTAAGAGGACAGTCTGTAATCATCAACTAGTGATTTCTTACTGTTTATTTTTCCTTTGAAAGTATGTATTATTTCTACCTGTTTTCTGTTTTGTTTAGTCTTTCTTTAAACAAAAAAAAGACACTATAGTACCCAGTACTGATCCCAGAGTGTCATGATGTGAAATTTAGCAATACTATTATTCTTTGTTCAGAATAACTTTAGCCTGCTTTAGTTTAATCTCAACATAAATGATGATATGGATAACTACATGTATGTTTAGGTGTATAGGACTGACAGTCATATTACTAAGTTTTTGTTGGATAATTGAACAGAACTGTTTGCAGTCTCGCTGTTTGAATTTCCACTTTATATGTCCCACTTTTGTATATTGAACAACTATTTGTAAAAGGACTGTATGTAAACATCAACTAGTGATTTCTTACTGTTTGTTTTTTCTCTGAATGTATGCATTATTTCTACCCATTTTCTGTTTTGTTTAGTCTTTCTTTAAATAAAATTTTTTTAAAAAGCAAAAAAAAAAAATTCATACTTAGCTCCTAAAAATTTTTTTTGTTTCTTTTTAGTTATTTTGCCTTTGGCCAACTAATGATATCTGTGATTTTCTAGAAGAGTAAAGCATGAGAAATGCTATAGTTTTTCCCAACAAATTCTCCTTGCAGCAAAGGAACTTGCTAGAGGTCTCTCCATGGTGATCCCAGATCTAGTGCAGCTGTCCCCAAGAATACTCTGCCATGGGTGGTGTGCAGGTGTGGCAGTGAAATCTGTGCCATGGCAATAGATGTGAGATGTTTTGAATAGTAGGCCATGTCGATGCTTTTCATTGGTTCTTTGAGCACTAAACAGTATAAATACCTATACCAAATGGTGTTGATTCTATGAGCAGTCTGAGAGAAGCAATAGGAATATTATTTTGCACTATGATCCTGCACTCAGAACAAATTTCTAGCAATCAAGGGCAGAAGTAGACAGATAATAATATTATCCACGGTACTGTCAAAGACATCAAGGGATGTGAGGTATTCTGGTTTCTGACCTAGCTAGGTTTCATAAGTGAAGGCGTGGACCTGAGGGAATCTGTTGGGTTTTACCAGATCTTCTCAATCAATGGAAATGTCAACTATAGAATGGCTCCAGAGACAGGCTGCTTGGGCACAAATCCTGTTTTGCTACTTGCTGGAATGGTTCATTAGGCTCTGTGTGTCTCTGTTTCTTTATTTGTAAAATGGAGGTAAGCAGCATCTACTCAATAGTGCTCTTATGAGGATTAGATGTGCCAGTGCATAGAACATGCTTAGCAGAGCACCTAGTACATAGAACATAAGGCAGGACTGCATGTCCAGGCAGTCAGGTGGCCAAGACAGGGTCCAGCTATAGAACAAGACCACCCTGCGCCAGGCCCTTTAGGGCTCTTTCTGCAGGCACCCTCTTCTCTTTCTGTGACATCCAGATTTGAAGATTTCCACCCTGGGTGAGACAATCTCACAGGTCTCCCTCACTGAGAGCCTTTCCACCACTTTATGCTTTCAGTGCATCAGAAATAATGTTGCAATTTCCTTCACTGCATGCAGCAGCTGAAGCTGGAGATGGATCACATGTGGGGACCTAACACAGTGCCAGCCCTGAAAACACAGAAAGCCAAGGTGAGCTACATGAACAAGCTGGCCTAGCTCCGTGAACACAAGGCACCTCAGGTGAGCCAGGCAAACAGGTCATCAGGCAGAGAGGTTTGAACTGACACCAACCTCCTGAGTGTATAAATAAATGCACCGCAGTGCTGCAGCCTGTGCAGCTCTCAGTGTCCCCAGAGTGAGGACAGTGAGAGGACGGAAAAAGGACAACAGTTGGAATCCAGGAAACTGAGACTGTGTGGCGCTGCCTCTCCTGAAGAAGAAGGAGGAGGGGAAAGAAGCAAGAGGCAGGAGCAGGAGAGCTCTAAGGGCTGCAGCAGGTTTATTTATACACTTGCAAGACTGAGTGTCACGTGACACCTCTCTGCCCATGAGCTTATGAACATGACTTGTCTCAGATCTTCCCTGCTCTCCAGTAGAGCCTTGCTCCAGCCCTGCACGGGGTTGACCTTCAGCTTTAGCACTCCCCACACTGCAGCCCTCAGGCGGCTCTTTCTTTCCCACCAGAAGAGGAGGCTTCACCTGAGCTCAGCTTTCTGCATCTTGACTCATTTTTCTTCATCCTCCTCCAATCCCTCCGCAGAGTTTCAAGAGCCATCATGGACACAGCATTTCATCCCTGTTCTTACACTCCCTGGCTGTCTCAGACTTAGGATTTAATTCTGTAAGATGCTAGAGGTTGTCCTTTCTGTCCATATTTTCCCCACTCCCTATCTGCTTAGAACCTAGAATTCAGAGAAAATTGTCAGTAAAATCCTTTTTTATCCTTATTCTCCTCTTAGCTTGCAGTCACTGTGACTCTTTGCTGATAATTCAGCATCGATGCAGCCTTTTCTAGAAGAGATTGTTCTGCTCAGAGCCTGGCAGCTGACAGTTTCAGGCCATCTCTCTTCTCCTCTGAAAAGCACTCAGCTCGAGTCTTAATTCTCCTATGTTAACCGTCATCCACTGCCCCACCCTAAGCGACCCCATTGGTATTTCCCACACTGCTACTCTTCATTCCTTGAACACACTAGTTTTTCCCTTCAATGTCATTTTCCGTGTCATTCTAAGAAATGCCGACATCTGGTAGACAACTGCTGGGTACGTTGCTTTTCTGCTTCCCTTCTGCCCTTCCTCAGCCACTCAGTTCCATGTCCTACCCTTGATCTTGCCATGGCTTCACTGCAAACCCTCAATTTTAGATATTCTACATCTCATTTCCCTTGCTTCAAAACTAGTTTGACTAACCACGAGCAGGGGGCACAGATCCTAAACTTGTGCAACCTACTCAATGTCTACTCTAGAGCCCAACCTCTTTTGCCTTTTGATTTTACCCTTGAAATTTTGCTTGTTCTCCCCATTAAATCTTCACATTTTCCCTCTCAACTGGATCATACTTAGCATACAAACATGCTGTAATTTCTCCAATTAAAAAAAAAAAAAAAAAACCTCTTTCAATCACAATCTGTCCTGACCACCCCCGCTACCATCTAACTTTCTTCCCTCTACAGAAAAGCTTGTCAAAGGCATTTTTCAATGCTTTGAGTTTAGAGTTATTCCATCTCATTCTTGAATTCCTCCACTGGGCAGAAACTGCTCACAAGCGTCAATTCTCCATCCCCCTGTTATGTGACTTATAGCGCTGGGCATGTTTGGTCACCCACTGATTTATAAAATATTCTGCTTCCATGACGCCCACTTTGATTTTCTCCCTGCATCACTGTATGTTCTTTCTTTGCTAATTCTTTCTCAGCTCCCTGATTCGTTTCAGCTTTGCACTATGAATGTTGAGGTGCTTAGGGTTTCATTTTTGTACCTCTTTCTTTCAGTGTCTATCTCTTCTGTAGATGACTTTACTTAGTTTATGATGTGAGGTATTGTTTACGTGGTAAGGGCTCCTAAATAATATCTACAACCCTGATTTCTCCAAAAACTCATAACCCAGCAGCTTACTTGATACGTCACGTGGAGTTACATATATATATACATTCCGTTCTCCTCCTAGTGTTCACAATGAAGATTTTGGTGCTGGACTGCTTATTTCCCTCAGCCTTGTGTTAGTTTTCTACTGCTGTGATCAGGTAGCTGAGAAAAACAACTTGAAGGTGAAACATTTATTTTGGTTCATAGGTTTCAGTCCATGGTCACTTGGTCATGCGGTGTGGAACAGGGGCGGTGCTGCTCACTCAGAGGAAGGAGACAGAGAGAAATCAAAGGAGCTGCTGGGGACAAGATACAGTCCCCAGGGTCGTGCTCCGGGACCATCCCCTTCAACAAGGCCCTGCCTCCTACATTTTATGACTTTCCGATAATGCTATCAAATTATTTTAAAGAGTAGTTGAATTTAGATGAGTGCTATCTTCCATTACTCCATAAGCTACATCCCCAGCCTCTGGTCATAAACTTTTCATGCATACTTTTCTCTGAGATGTTGCTTGGAGGGGCTGGGGATTTAGCTCAGCCGCATAAGCACCTGCCTTGCAAGCAGGCAGTCATGAGTTCAATCCCTGGTACTGATAAAAATGAAAAAGACAAAAAAAAAAGAGAGATGTTGCTTGGGAAACCTCAGTTGATTAGGTTTTCTCTCTGTGAAATCAGAAATGGCAGCATTTTCTGATATTAAATGAAATAAAGCACGGAATTGCATAAATTGGAGTAACGCAGTTAAAGCTCATGAGCTTGAGACTCTTCAAGCACTTACACATATGCAAAACAGTTCCTGTGTGCTCTCAGAGTAGTTTCTGGTTTAAATAAACGCTTGGTTTCACATGTAATAACTGAGCATTTCTGCCTTGAATTACCAGAGCTACCTACAAATCAGATGGAGAAGACTTTGTTGTATAAATAGTAGAGAATTATAGCAGACACTCACCTAAATACAGCTTTAAAACAGGAATAATAAGCAGCTTAGCAAGTTTACATTCATTTATTTGACAGCAAGATATTTAAAAGAAGTTTTCAGTTATCTGTCTCACCGAGATAGCATAATTATTTAAATATGCACTTTTAAAAAAGGAATTATTCATTTACCTCGGCCAGTATTTTCTGTGAAACTCTGTAAAATTTGTGCAGGGTAAAACCCTGCTGCACACAGTGGGATAAAACTGATCAGAGTTAGACTATAGACTTGAAGCTGGTTTTCAGGTTTCTTTTTCACCGGAAATAGATCCTGCTGGAACATTCTCAGGCTTTTTTGAACAGTCCATGAAAGGTGACAGGGATATTCACCTCCACTTCAGCCCTGGCCACTTCACTCAGATCCTTGGCGTTCAGGATCAGCAGCGAGGCTGGCTTTTGTCCGGGCCCTGGGCTCACCACCACACTCAGAACCACACCTGTGAGTCACACGGGGACGGGACAGGTCTCAACGCAAGTGCTCTCTGGCCACAGATTAAACGAGACTGAAATAACAGGATGAATTATGTGGGCAAATAAAGAAAACCATGTGACCAGGCTTCTTGTTCTGACTTCTCTACCCTCTGGCTGAGGAACCACCTGCAAGTTCTTTTGGAGTCTTCCTCCTGGGGTACAGGCTTCAGGGACGGGGTGACCCTCTCTGTTTTTCTTATGGTACATTTTAGAGCACAGAGTTCTAATCACCACCACCAGATCACAGGAGGCACCTTAGCCAGTGCAAGGTCTGTGACATTGCTTGTGACAGGAATGTAACACTTGCTCCTCCTACTGCAAAAACAAAATTGTGATGATCCAGGGAAAATGTGTGTTAAAAGACTTTAAAACTAGACCTATTATTCCTATAGCTTCCAAGGTCTATCTGGAAACAGACTTCTTTCCAAAAAGTAAGCAAGTAAGCAAAAAAGGAAGGAAGGAAGGAAGGAAGGAAGGAAGGAAGGAAGGAAGGAAGGAAGGAAGGAAATCAAACCTTTTGCACTTTTGCTGAATGCACGGTGTGCATAACATGGTGTACAGTCACTTATCTCACGTCTCCCTGGCTGCCTGTCTTTTATTTCCGAAAGTGTAATCTATGGCCCTGTCTTAGCTCATTGAAGATTGGCTAGGATAGATGTTGGGTCACTGGGCTGCTGGACTGTAGGCTGTGGCCCTGGGTTCCTTTCTGTCCCCAACTTGCTAAATAAAATGAAAGCTAGGGCTGCAGAGCTGCACTCCCATTCTCTCCACTTCTAGAACTCGGTTTCTGCTCTTAGAACTCTCCCTGTTTTCAGAAATATATCTTGATCTCCCCCTCTTCTTCCTCCTCCTCCTCCTCCTGCTCCTCCCCCTCCCCCTCCTCCTCCTCCTCCTCCTCCTCCTCCTCCTCCTCCTCCTCCTCCTTCTCTTCCAGAGCAGACACCCATGCTGGCTCCTGACACCAGATGGTGCCTTAGCGCCTTTCCCACTGGAAATTAACAAGTCCTCATCACAGGATGAAACATTTCAAAATAAGTTTAAATCCCTTAGTGCCATCCATTTGTACAATTTTCTTTTAACGCTGGGGAATAATCGCCCTAACTCCGCTTTCAGGAACACAGAACCCCAGCAGGAAGACACAGTGCGGGCACAGTGGGTATGATCCTTACCATCGTCTTCTTCCAAGGCATCTGGGTGGGAAACAAAGATGGGCTCTGATGGGTAGGACTCTGGCTCCTGCCACACCCAGGTTTCTTTAGTTCTGACATTCAGCTTACAGAGCTGCTTGTAAGAAAAGAAAAGCAACAGATCTCTCAGTCAATATCACCCTCACGGATTCTGTACCATCCCCACCTTACCCAGAGGATCAGTTACCCTGTCGGGAACAAAGTTATTCAGGCCAAGTCCGTAAGCGAATGTGTAAGGTTTCCCGCTGTACTTTCGGTAATTGATTTGAGGAAACTCAAACGCTGCAAATCAGAGCACAGAGTCAGGGATCCTCGGTTAACCTCTGGGAGTAGCTGCCCCTGCGTTCCCTTCCCAGGGATCGTCTTACCCTGGCGAGGCCCTGAGAAGAGGACCTCGGGCTCTAGCCAGACGGTGTCATCGCTGCGCAGGATGGCAGTAGCTGTGGTGTTGGGCAGTGTGACCAGGTTCCTGCCTGTGTCGGCCTGAGGATGAGGGGAACAGAAAGCTCAGTGAGCAACCATGTGCGCAGACTTCACCGGTTAGGTCTCCTGAGCTTGTCCCCTTGGTCCAAGTGCCAGGAGGAAGCTTCCAGGAGCCTGCAGGCCAGGGAGCCCTGGGTCCTAATCACGGCTGTGGCTCACTGGGAGGTCACCCAGGTTCCACTGTGCTCATTTGCAAGCCGAGACTCCTCAAAGCAAAGCTGGGGCTCTGAGGATGGACCTCTGGAAAAATACATAGTCCGTGGGTAAAACTGCAGATGAATATTTTTTGTGGAACAGCAAACGTTTTGCTGCTGAGGGGTGAGGGAGAGTGTATCTCTTACATGGTTAACAAATATTTTGGCTTTGTTTGAAAAAGCTGATATAGTTATGTGGTCAAAAAGAAAAAAATATATGGAAAAACCATTGGATCAGTTGCTCTTTTATCATGCATGCGTGGACATAGCTGTGCACATAAACAATACACGACCTTTTAAGTTATTCTATGAAAACAGTGGATTCCGTGAATTTTTTCTAAGAACATATAGTATCTATTTATTAGTATTTTTATTAAATACTTGATTATAATTTTTGTTTATTCTAGACTCTATTCTAGACATTTAGACTATTTCAGAGGGTTAAGTTCTTGTTCTCAGGAAGCTTGCATTCCACTTAGGGAAGTTTAATAATAAACATACTGAGCAGGCCACGGTGGTGCCCCTGAAACCCCAGCACTGTGGGAGGCTAAGGTGGGGCGGATTGCAGGTCCAAGTCCGGCTTGGGAAATTTAGACACTTAGCAAGACCCTGAGTCTCACTGAAAATTAAAAAGGTGTGCAGACGTAGCTTAGTGAGAAGACCTCGGACTCAATTCCCAGTACCACACACACACACACACACACACACACACACACACGCACACACAATACAGTGTGTAATATGCTGTGCATGTGGGAAGAAAAATCAAGGAGAGGATAGGGGATCAGACCAGAGAAGGGACAGTGGGTGGAAATTTTATCAGGTGCTTGGTGTCCATCTCGAGATCAAAGAGACATTTGAGAGAAAACCCCAAAAGGAGGCGGAAATGAGCTAGAGGCACTCAGCAGGGAGAACAGGAGTGCAGGGTCTGAGGAAGAAGGATGCTGAGGGCTGGAGAAGCATCAAAGCAGCCTGTGGGGTGGCCACCGAGCCCAGGGGACAGAAAGGGGGAGGCCAGGAGGGTCCCCGGGGCCAGGCTGTGTGGGCATCTGGGTCAGAGTGAGGCTTGGAGGCTGCTGGAGGGCTCTGAGCAGAAGAGGCCGTGATAACATCGTGAAAACCACTCTGTTGACCAGGGCAGGGAGCACTGCCTGCTGAGTCCTCCCTGGGAGTGGGGAGACAGCAAGAGTAGAGTCAGGTGACCAAGGAAAACCAAGTCTGGCCAGGCTAGTCAGGGAACCATGGGAGGGAGCTTGAAGAGGGTTTCCTGACAGGCAGGAGGGAAAGCAAGGGAGACATAGCTCACAGCACCATGGGGGTTTGACCTGACACTTAACAGCTGGTGCTGGGCTTGGGGTGTCATGTTGCAAGGCCTTGATTCCAACCCCAGTGCCACTGATGTCCCCTCAAATGTTAGTATTGTCACCATAAAGATAAGGATTACTGCAGGTGGGATAAGGTTTTGGGTGGCGAAAAATGAGAAATTCAGATCTTACTAAGCTTAAGATGTCTCCTGAAGACGTAGGTTTGGTATAAGACTAGAAGGTCCTGAGATGAAAGAAAAGCGGGACGTTAAAGACAGGCCACTCTAACACACTGGTCTGGGAAGGGGAATGAGTACACAGACAGACAACAGGAGGGCTGCAAGGACTGTGTGCCGGTGCCCTCCCCCAGGGGAGGCCTGTGGGGGTGGCTGGATGGGGCCAAAGAGAGCAGGAACCTGCAAGAGCCTGTGTGAGCCAGTGGCTGAAAAGGCAGGAAGGGAGGACGTGGGAGAGGAAGGCTGGGAGGCCCAGACCTGTGCTGGAGGGTGGAGTTCAGTGTCAGTGCAGATGCTGAGGGCCGTGGCCAAGTCTGAGGTTCTTCCCGGTTTCCTGCAGCAGGCAGTAGGAGCGCCGCCGGCCTCTGTGTCAGAGCGTGGAGGAGGGAGGTGGGTGGTGGAAAAGGTTTGAAGACAGGAGGACGGGGAAGATGTAACTAGCAAAGCCAGATGGCAAGTGCTGTGGGGAAATGTCCTGTGGTCACAGATTTCAAACTGGAGCACTCAGCGGGATGGTGTGTTCCCAGGACTTACATTCAGACTTGGGGGTGCAGACACAGTGTGTGTGGGGGGGATGGTGGAGCTCAACTAGGGCTGTGATTTTGATAAGTGATTTCACTGAAGTAGGGAAGGGGAAGAAATGAGGATCCACACAAAGGGTGACCCGAAGTGTTGTCACCTGAGTGCTGAACTAGGGCCCTGCCGCTGCCCTGTGCCCCGACAGTGATCATCATCGCTGGGCATTGACTTCAAACTGGTGTGCATGCTAACAGCGTGGAACTCAGGGCTGGGAGAAGAACCGGGACGGGGGAGGGTGAGATCCAGCCAGGAGGAAGTGGCGGTGAGTGGAGGGCTGCGTGTGCACACAGGTGGCTCTCAAAGCCGAAATGATATTAAAAATGGGGGATTTTAAGGGAGAATGGAGGGAAAAGAGGATGGAAGAAAGAAAAAAGGAGCAATGGCCTCTGAATCAACCCCTGTGCAGGGGAGAAACTTCCCCCCTGGAAATTTCTGTCAAGAGATTGATACCCCAAGAACAAATCAGATTTTGGTTAAAGAAGAGGGAGAGAGGACATTTAGGAGTAAGGATGAAGGGAATTTTTCTGGAGTTCACTAAGAATCAAGAGTACACAGTAAACAGTGGAAGGTTTCCGGGATAGGAAGGAGGTGGGAAGCAGTGCAGAGTAGATGTCGTGAAACCAGTTCCCAGGACTCCTAGTGGTGACCCAGGGAAGACTGTGTGTGTGTTTACATTTTCACACACACTCAACTAGTGAGTACAGATGGATATGTCAAACATCTCCACTGACGTCAATTTTAAATTGAATTATTTTACTACTTTAGCTTGTTATTTTATTATTAAATTTGGGTTTAATACCAGAAATCTGTAACACTACTTTTGTTTTCTGCAAACAACTTATAGCTTTGTTTGTGTTTCCCTTCTTTGGTTTGAAGCAGAGACATTTATGCTTTGATTTGGCAATGTGGCTGGAAGTTTACCAGGCTGAGAGATCCGCACTTGTATGAAAGAAACATATGAACAAAGTTACCTCCCATGACATCATTTGATCAGAAACAACTCCACTGACCAGCACTGACCAGCAAGCAATAAGGGCTTTGTTGAATGAACGGGGTTATGCCCATGGAAAATGCAGTACATACTGTGTAAAACAGCATATACTGAAAAATTCTCAGCATGTATCGTTAAATTAAAAAAAAAAGCAATGCATAGATCTTTGCTGTGGCTATACAAAGTGGAGAGTTGGGTATGGAAAGGCACAAGAGAATGAGAAATAATGGTTATGTAATTGTACACATGTTCCTACTGGTATTTTATTACGTTTGCATAAGCAGGGATAGATTAGTAAAAGCCACACACAGGAAATTGGGAGGAGGGATGGAATGGGATGCGTGGAGAGTCTGCTCCCTCAGAAATCACCACCCCTAGCTCTGGTTCTTCCTCTTTCCGCAGTGGCTAAAGCTATGGGCACAACTGCTCAGCCCTCCTCCCTTTCAGATGGCGGTTCCTTCTCTTCCTGGTGACGCGGGCACCCTGGTGGCTCTTTCTGTGTCTTTCTACCACTTTCTGCGCAGGGATGTTTCCTGAGCTACTGTGCTTGGCTGTCTGTTTTCTTGGTATTTCCTGGCTATCAAATTCTTTATTGTTTGGTTTCTCTTCCTTTCCACCAGTCTCATCTATTGCTCTCTGTCTGATGGTCGTGTCAGCGGGAATAACTACCAGCTTTAATTCCATTCAGAAACCTTCCTTTCCATTAAAGCACAGTGACGGCCATACGTTTAGAATAAGCCTTCCTTTCTCCTCACTTTACAGTGTGGTGACTTAATGGCCTCATTCAGCTCCTCTTTTATGGGCTCTCAGCTCCAGGCAGGGGTAAGGGAAAGAAAGGGTGCTTGGGGTTTCCACCTGCTGGGGGGTGCATGTGGCTCTGATTTGCAATCCCAGCACTCAGGGTCAGGGGAGGAGGAGGACCATGGGTTTGAGGCCAGCTTGAGCTACACAGGGAGCGCTTGTCTCAGAAAAGCAAAACCTCTAAACACATAAACAGAAAACCCGCCCGATGTGGTTCACTGTGAGTGCTGTTCTGAAACCCAGATTTGTGCGACTCACTGAACATATCTGAGATGGCAAACACATCAACCATCTTTTAACTCAACATGTACAAAGCAAACCTGGCTCTTTCCTCTGTGAACCAGCCCCACCTGCTTTAGTTCAGGATGTATTGAACCCTCATCTGCTCTGCTGCTCAGCGAGGAGATGAGGAAGTGATTCTGAATCCTTCAGGTATCAGTCAACACCACATGGCTCAACTCTGCACCTTCCTTTCTCTCTCATTTGCCATTTCCGCTTATTCAGGTGTTTATGGTCTTTTGTGCTCGTGCATTTGTGCTGTCCTGGGGCTCCTAAGCTCTCCATCTTCCCCTCTATTCCCCACAATGTGACCTGGGTGACCTTTCCAAAACACAGACCCATGACATCATACACACGGCACATGCTTGGAATACTGCAGTGGCTCTTTATCACTTACAATCACGCAAAGGCTTATAAGATCACTTAAAATACCTCTCCAACCTCTTTTTCTAGTCCCTCTGCCCAATGCCAATCTCCTCAACACTCCTGATAAACCAGCCTCAAGACAACTTCCATTTCCATGTTAGATCTTGCTTTTGTAAAAGCTCTTCTGTCTATGCCTGACCTCAACCTGCCCCCTTTCTCATCCTTCACAGGACTTACAAGCTGGTGTAAGAGCTGTAATATCTGGGTCTAAATTGGCTTCGCTTCCCACTATCTCTGATCTAAGCCTCTGGTTCCAGGTTCTATGTTCCACACAGCTGCCTCAGCCCCTTTGGTGCAGCCAGGGACCATAATGATTTACCTAACAGAGTGTGTCACATTGGTTTTTTGTCAATCTGAGAAGTCCCTTAGAGGATAAAAATGCATGAATAGCATTAGATAGTTGTAGGGAAGTTTAACCTTTTCCTTTGAAGGTTTGGTAACTGCACTCAAAAGAGAAAAGACAAATTGCACACGTAAAAGAGATAACTGTGTTGGGGTGGGAATTTGAAACCCCCAAACAACCACTTTGGGG
Organism: Cavia porcellus; assembly: GCF_034190915.1. Classification (NCBI taxonomy): domain Eukaryota; kingdom Metazoa; phylum Chordata; class Mammalia; order Rodentia; family Caviidae; genus Cavia; species Cavia porcellus. The sequence goes on along the minus strand of NW_026947484.1, from coordinate 161,289,906 downwards.
TTCAAACTGAGAGGCTTGAGGAGAAGCCAGTGCAGGGAAGGGATTTCCCCAAATTGTCTTATTTCCCTCAAGACAGAGCCACCAAACAGTGGCACAGCCCTTCCATTTTTTTATGGAAACCCCATTTCCCAAGGAAAATTATAGTTCTATTGCAGAGGAAGACCGAAGCTCAAACACCAGCTGGAGACCTCAGACCCCAGAACTTGGCTTCAGTTCATTCTTCAGGCTCATTCGTCTTCCCCCCAAAATCACTTCTCCTCCTCCAGCGTGCCTATAGCATCCCTCCAGCACACCCGAAGGGACTATTCAAGTCTTATCCCTCTGGCTTCTCTTGGAGTGCCATGTTTTACAGGGCTCTTATGCACATGCACACATGAAGAGATTTTGTGTCTTTTCTCTTGCTAGGCTGCTGGCAGTTTCAGCCACCTTCAGAAAGAAATTCTGACTTTCCTACAACTGTGAAATGCTATTCATGCTTTCTGCCCTCTGGGATATTTTCAGATTTATAGAAAACTAAAATAATGTGCTGGATTCCCAACAATGATACTTTTTGATGATTGGTTCCTCTAGAGGTTCAAATTATTTATTTAGTCTTTATGCTACTGACATAAGATCCTAAGTACCAGTGAGACTGCATACCTCAGGGAGAAAGCCTATTTTTCAAAGGATTCTGCAACTGAGAGAGGAGTGGATTTAGAATCACGAAACCTGGTCCTTGTCCCGGCCTGGCCACAGTTTGCTTTTGCTAGATTACATCATTTTTCTGAGTTTTAGCTTTCTCATTTGTATGATGAGAGAAGTTCAACTAGTTTTATTTTTAATGTTCCTTCCAACTTTGAAGCTTTGAAACTTTATATAAAAACACGAAGCAAGAGAAGGATTCCTGGGGAAGAAGAAACATGCCCATTACGTCTAGAATCTGTGTAGCAGAAAGTTAGCTACCTTATCGATGTTCAGGGGAAGCACGTATCTCCTGACTTCAGGCTGAGGAGCTTTGCTGGCGTTCTTTTTCACCTCTTCCCAGTTCTCACGTAAATTGGCTAAATATAAGTAATTATAAACAAATTCAAATCTGCAAAAACAGGAAACCAAGAGTGAACACAGTTACACATCATTTTAGGGAGATGATTCATGACTTTTAAAATCATATTCTCTTTATATTCCGGTGGCTAAAGCACAAGTAATTTTTAGAGTTACAGCTTATAGCTCATGCTGGGCAAAAAATAAAGAAGCCGGGCTCACGGCTGCCTTTAAACTGCGGCAGCTTGGATACTTTCTGATCTGCTGGTCATTTACTACTATATCTCCTCTTTCCCCCAGTTCCGGAGTGAGCAGTGTTCTAGGCACCCTGGAGAGCTCATCAAGGTTAAGTTTATGCCCTTCTCAGGCCACAGAATTCTTTATTTTCAAGTCCGGTTCACGGGCCCAGCTGGTTTTCAATTGTCTGCCATGGCTGGACGCTCAGTTTGCATTTCTGGTGCCCTGTGCTCCCTGCTGCTGTCCCAATTACATCTCTGTGACTCTTGCTTTTCTAGATGCAGCTCAGCCCCATCCTGAGCGCAGCCTCTCTGTAAAAGCCTCATTTCCGGAAGCAGCTGGGGCTGGTCCACTTCTCAAGCAGCTCATCCTTACCCTTTCCAGCAGCAGAGGTCCACGATCAGAAACTCACGGTCTTCGTAGGTGTTGATGTGGTGGAAGAGATTGAAAGGGGAGGTCCTGTATTTGTTATTGAGGTACTTCTTTCTTTTCTTGTCAGCGATGTGAAGCCAGACCTTGAACAGTAAAATATTTTGATCTGATTAACAGGGGACAGTGGTACATTACCAAAACCTTTTGCAATCACAAACTGGACAGATCCCTCTGACTCACCCCCATGGTTTCGTTGGACTCAAAGCAGTCCATGTAGTTGGTTCCCCACAGACTCCAGGAAGACAGGAATTTGAACAGGTTAATTTTGACTGGTGTCTCCACGAAAACAATGTAGTTGGGAGTCAGACCAAAGCTGTTTAGAAACATAAACAGGCTTGTGAATGGAGGCGGGTGGTTCGCAAATGACAAAGAATTAAGCAACCATAAAGGTATGCTTCGTTCCTTGAATCACCAGTGCTTATGTGAAATTTAATTATGTTTAAATTTAGATTTCTGCCAGAAAATGTCATGATCAAGATTGGTATGAAAGGCAGGCAAAGCCCGTCTTTCAAGTCTGGCTTTGGAGACGATGGGCAGCAGGCCTCCAGGTACCTGTGGACGTAAGACGGCTTGAATCGGTCGCTGCAGGGGAACTGGACAACGATCTCTGACTTGCTGATTGGGTCTTCCTTGTCTGAAAGAAAGTGGTTTCAAAAGGCATTGGAAAAACCTCTCACTTTTTAAAACATAAGCAAAGAATTACATTTCCAGGTATCTGTATTTTCAGATGGTAGTTTCCTTTGCTCAGCGATTGGTGAATCTTAGTGAAATTTCATGCAGAGCTGCCATCACCCAGGAAAATCCAAAGAAGAACAGGTTTGGAAAAGTGCACTCCTGCAAGAGTGTTATGAAATATTAGGCCACATCTTGCAACAGATGGAGAGGGATTTAAGTCAGAAGAGCAAGGCAAGACTTCAGTACGGTCAGGTGCCTTTCATGGGCTCCTAAGGCGCAGGTTTATGCCAGCTGCTCTCTACAACAATTCGTATGCACATTAAAGTTCACTCACTCCTAAGCTGGTGGCCCTCAAAATTTGAGGTGCATCAGCAAGCCAGATGAATTCATTTCTAAGATACTAATTGTGGCACCCGCTCCCAGGCTGTCTCAGTCATTCAGCCTGAGGTGGGACCAAGATTTCTACTTAACAGGTGCCCTAGCAATGCTACTGAGGTAGGTGCTGCCCTTCAGGGAACTGCAGGAAACATTATGGAACAAAAATCCATATGAAATCATGTAGTCCCACAGTCAAAATGTTTGTCAGTGGCCTGGTAATGAGTGTAAGATGAACGGAAAATTCTTGAGCACTGTCTGTTCTGTTTTACTATTGTTTTCTAGATTTGTTTATTGACTTTCTTGTTTTGGGAATTAAACTCAAAGTGGCACTTTTCTGTATATACATAAGTGTAGGTGAGTTGCATGTTTGTTTAATTTTGCTTGGCACATGATTAAGTGCTCAATCAATATTTGCTGGATTTTAATCTAAGTCATATATAATCAAATCCACATGTATACCAGATCATGAAACACTGTAGAACTGAACTTGTTCACTTCCTTTCTGTATTTTCAAATGGTCATCTCTGGGGCATTCTTCCTCTGGCAGGTAGGAATGAGCCAATTGTTACAATGTGAGAATAATTTAATTATCTATGCAGTTTTTTATCTGGCATCCTCTATGCCCATTATTTGGATGCTTTCCACACGTTTTCAGCAGAGGAGAGATTGGTACACTCACCCGCTTGCAGCGGAGGGATCTTGATGATATTATAGGCAATGGAAAAGTTTTTCCCAAAGCAATTGCCAATGTTGTAAACAGTTCCGTCATTTTCTATGTGGGGGTGAGCGGTGGCTCCATTGACTGAGACGTAGTTGCAAAGATCAACCTGTGGAGGGATGGTAGATGTCATCGATGCTAGGAGAAAGGAGGTTACACTTGTCCTAGGTCTGACCCCCACCACTGCCCTTGGCACTTTCACGATAAATGCACGGTGTCTCTCTCTCTCTCTCAGGATTGTCTGCAGCCCACCTTTCATGCAGAGCTCTCCTCTGAGCCCCGTGAGGACTTTGCAGGTGACCAAAATATGGGTTCTCTGATCGTGCTCTTCATTTGATGAGTACTGTTTTGGTTCGAGTCTGAATGTCCTCCCAGAGCCTCATATAGTCAGGGGCATGAGCTTGTAGAGTTTGTGAATGACTCATGGGCCAATGCTGGTATTGTGGGTGTGAGTGCTGTACCAAGGGGATGTGGCCTGCATACAACAGATGAGACAGAGTCTTCTATCCACGATCCTCCCTTTTGCCCTTTTCCTCTTGTCACTGTGGCATGAGTGGCTGTCCCTTAACCATGTCACTCTTCCTTGGAGCCAACTGAGTATGGACTGAAACCTCCACAAACGGTGAGCTAAATAAATCTTCCTTTCTTTCACTTTGGGTGTCAAATATTTTGTCTCAGCAATGAGAAAAAATAACCTAGATAAGTACCATATGAGGCTCTGGTCAGTTTCTTTTCACATGTACAAGTTTATTGTAATTCAAATATTGAATATTGTAATCCCAGTATTTTAATCCCTTGTTAATCTTCCTCATGACATGGTAAGTTAGATTTGTAATTCCCATGAAACACTGTTGCAATGCCAGTGAGTTAATTCCAGTCTACCACTTCCAATGCAACCCACAGTGAGAGAAAAGACACTGAGACATACTGAAAGTCGTGGGCAGCCAAGGGGACCTGAGTCCCATCCAGGTGAGGACATACAGACAAAGCCCCTGATTCAAGGGCTCTCCTAGAATTTAGTATCTTGTGAAGAAGGGAGTGGTTCAAGGATGGCAGAAACTATGTGAGTAACTTGAGCTGGCTGGTCAGGTGGGGAGAAAAGCATCTTTGCAATACGCAGAGAGAATGATATGTGGGAGGAACTCAATTAGGGTGTTTTAGGAAGCAACTGCTCCAGTTTCTGATATGTAAACTTTTGTGTTCTGGGGACTCATAGCCTCCTGAGGCTGGAACCCAGCTGACACTCCTGGAACTGAGTAACCCTGCCATCCTGCTGCACTCAATCTTGCACAGAGAGTGCTGTGTGGGGAACCAGGAAATTGTAGGTTGGCTTCCAGTGTGGCCTGTCAGTGCCTTAGCCGGCCCTATTTGCACAGCTTAGAGCCAGCTGAAGAGAGAAGGAAACAGCAAAGCCAGCTCTGAATGGAAATAGACTCCATTTAACTAATCTTGCAATTGTTCTGCAATCAAGGAGAGGTGCCCAGGTCATCTTTTATACAAGTTGATCTCAAACAATTATAAATTTGAGTCATGGGGTTTATTTTTATTGTATTATTTTGAGTTACACAAAATTGCTGGTATTCAATCATTTTAGATGTATAAAAAATGACAGTTTGGCATGGGACAACCTAGCTAGCAAGTCCAGTGTCTTGCATGTGATACGCGTTTGGAACTGAAAGCCAGCTCCGCATTCCTTTTATTGCCCTGTCCTGGGAGATCTGGAAACACTGGGGCTGTTGTGGATTTGTACCACGACTGAGGGTCTGATTGGCATTTAGTGGATGGGCATTTAGTGGAATATAAGAATGACACTTTGGAAGTAGGTGTCAATAAATACTGGGTGAAATTGTGGACCTATTTTAAAGAACACCTCACTGAGATTCCCCAAGTTCTCAGCAAAAGCTTTCTGGTGTAGTTGCTATGGTATTTCATTTAAGACATGCTTTATTTCTAATAAGAAATTTGACCAGAAGGGTAAGTTGGTGCAACATATTTATCTAGAATCACGAAAAGCAGAGTTTTCAATATCAATAGCTAGCATTTTTGAATACTCTGTATGTACCAGGTTCATAATAGCCTATAAAAGCCCTAAGGATCAGTGACCCTATTGTCTTAGTCACTGATAAATGCTTTGCATCTGGCAGAAATTCTGGGGCATGGAAAGCACTCCTTAAGTATCTCCCTTATGAATAGGTACTTAGTAAATGAAAGAAAGAATGAATGAATACTGTTATGGCTGATACAATGTGTCAACTTGAGCAGTTCAGAAGTTTAACTAAGAAACTCAGCAGGGAGCAGGGTTCTTACTTTGCAAATATCCTCATCCTGGGCAAAGGAGAGCAGGGAGATTTTGTGAGTGCTACACCTGCCCCGGGAGAGGGTAGCCTGTGTACATTATAAGCCAGAAGAGGCTTGTTTCCTTCCCTTTTGCTCTGGCTGCAACCTTGAAGTGTTGCCCCTATGCTATGCCACCCTGCCTTGGAGCCAGCTGATTATGGACTGAAACCTCTAAAACAGTGAGCTAAAGAGACCTTTCCTTCCTTCATTTTGGGTGTCTAGTATTTTGTCCCAGCAAGCAGAATAAAGTAATCAATACAAATATGCTTGCCATTTTCAAGGTTTCCTGAAATTCAGGTAAGTGTCCAAAATTTCATGCAAGAAGAATTGAAGTCTGTCCTTTGTTGCATAGCTAGCAGTTGCTGACAAAGCAAGGACCTGAAACTTAGTCTGGTTCTCACAGCCCTCCCATCCAGCTGCACGGTGGGTTCCATTCTAAGGTCCGAATTCTGGCTCCCTGCACAGCAACACCTGAACAGGGTCTCCTACCTGCTTGATGGTCTCCAGGGTCTCTGGATTAATCCTGGTAATGAAGTTGGTCTCTGTGCAGGCATAATAATCTTCCCCCACTGGGTAGATATTCACAAGGGCATTGTCGGTCACCTCCACTCCTCGAAAGTAAGAAAAAAACCTACAGAAGCAAACACAATTTTCAGTTCAAAACCTTTTGGGCCATCAGGAAGAGAAGAGATGATCTGAAATGTCTTTAGGAGCACGTGGTTTGGTTTCAGGGACCTGGAAAATATGTTCTTGCAGGGATCTGGGTAAGCATAGGTCCCGAATTCCGTTATGACAATCCTTTTCTCGGTCATGGCACGGACGTAGGCATCGGTGCGGATGAACCTGTGGGACAAAGAGATGGGAAATGGTCACCTGTGGGGTCACTTTCCCCACTGCAGTCCAGGTAGTGCCCGACATGGACAGTCACTCAATCAGCACATGGGAATGAAGAATAGTGTCGGCTCCCTTTCTAAGAGTGGCCAGGGCAGGGAGACACAACGGGAGGGAGCCAAAATTCTGTCTTCTCAGCCTCACCGGGACAGGAGGTCAAGGTCTGGGGACGTGGTTGGCGTTTGTGGGAAATCACGGGTTGGGCAGAGTTGGATGGTGCAGCCTGACTGGCAGTTCCCGTATGACCTCTAACCCCCTGGCGCCTGGAACCCGAGGGCCTGCGTAGTGGGCAGACACAGGACCAGTGTGCCTAGCCCTAGTCCTCCTGCTACTCTCCATTCCTCTTGTGTCTTGCTTCAATCCTAGCATTCATTTCGCTACGCTTTTTTATCTAGGTATTCTTGAATTCAATCCCTTGGGCTGGCAGATTAGCCGAAACCTATCCCAGACTTGCTGGTAAATGTGCCCAGGATTTCGAATGTGAAGAGTCAATAAAATCGGGTCTTGCACCTCTATGAAGAGGAATGAGGTCTTTAGGAGGCCCAGGAACATTTTAGCTGAACTCCAAAATTTTCTCCTGTCACTAAAGTTTTGTTCGGCAATAGCTGATCTTCCCCTCTTACAGTCCAAGGATCCTGTGTCCAGTCTGCATTAATTCTTCCAGCCTCTTCTCTCTTCACTAACCAACCCAGATATTGAAACAGGAGACAAAGTGTCCATTGTGGGGTGTTGTTGGGGCTCCGTGGGGTGACGGCTGAGGCTTTCAAGCCTTTCAGGGACAACCTCTTGTTTTAGGAGAACCTCTCTTGTTCTGTTGTCTGTGTGACACACATGCCCTTCCCACTCTGGTCCCTCTGTCTCTTTCCCAGTCCTTTCTGGTTATAAAGTGAGGAAAGAATCTAGGTAGCTGGTAGTCTAACAACAACCTCTGTAGCAACTTTTGCTGCTAACGAGTGCTTCCTGTGTCTGGAACTCGGGTATTTAATCCTTGCAATGAACATATCAAGTCAACTGTGGTATTTCTCCACTTTGCAGTGGTAACACCCAGAAGTAGAGCACAGCATCTGGCCAGAGGTCACCAGGTGAGGCAGCTGGTGTCTGGCGGAGAGAGGGCTTGAAGTCAGGGATGCCGGACCCCAAATCCCGGTTCTTAGTTTCTTCATTTACTCCCTGGGCTCTCAGATGTCTGTTCAGACCATGCACCCAGGTAGACTGTGAGGCTGGACTGGGTTCAGGGGTCTTGTCCAGGGCTCAGGAGGTGAAGAGGCACAGGGAGGGGAGCCCAGCCGGGCCCACTCTGGGGAGGGGTGGGACCGAGCGCTCCTTACCTTCTGTAGTACGTGACATGTCCTTCTTTGAAGTCAAACTTGTGCAGAAGGGCTTGCCCATCAAACAGGTGGTAAAAAGGCTCAGCTCCCACTTCAAAGAGACCCGGTCCACAACGGAGGAGACTGCCGGTGAGCCACAGTGGGACCCTGCCTGGGAGGAAGTGACACACGGGACCCTGTTTTGCATCCCTGTCCGGGGCCCTGCTCCTTCCCCGTGAACTGCACCAGCAGTGGCCTGGCGGCCTCCTCTACACGAAGCCTGCGGTGGCATTCACTCCGTCCTCAGCCGAGCAGCGTCAGGAGGCATCTGCTGCGCTGAGTCTCCTGTCCCGGGGGACCCGGTCACTCCAGGCTCTGAACAGGTGGGAAGGGGCCAGGACAGAGCAGCTGCAGCTGACTGGGGATCTTCACTTTGCAGCCTTCCCAGACACCCACCCACAGACCCCCTTTTAAGAAAAAGAATTGAAAAGTTTTTGAAGTACTTTGGTGGGTTGAGGAGAGGATGGAGAAAAAAATCTAGGCATTTTTAAAAGATGTGTCTAGAGAAGAAACTATGAAGTTTAAAAAAAAAAAAAAAACCAGGAATATGGCCTTATTACAAGCTCCAACCTCCCCCTCAGAGGCAGGCGTGAATCACTGTGCAGATGAAGACAGCAGCAGGAGGTTTGGGCAGGGCTGGGCGTCAGGACCCGACAGTGGTTCCAGCCAGGTACAAAGGCTTCCTGGCCTGAGCTTTGAATGGGAGCTAGACACTGAGACTCTCCATGAGACTAGTTAAGAAAGTGCTGGCCTCTGCCCTTCTGTTTTACAAAACAGGAAACAGGGAGCACAAGAGGGCTGCCTGGGCACTGACTCTTCTGTAACCCCAAGAACCCCAGAGAGGAGCCCGTCCTGGGCACCGTGTCCTGGCCCTGGTGGCCATGGTGGTAATAGCCACAGTCTACTGATTACCTGATGTTGGGGGAGTCATTCTGTTTACATTGCCACATTTAATCTTCAAAGTATCCCCATGAAGTAAATTTTGGTTTTTTGGGGGGGGGCGGGGGCGTTTAAGTGTTTGAGGTTCAGAAAGTTCAAGGAATTTACGGAACGCATTACGGTGTAATAGAAGGCTAGGATCACACCCACATCCACCATCTCTAGACCCCAATGCTTTGTCAGCTTCCTGGACATGAACCCCAACACCGTTTAATGTAGTACCCCTAGGTGTTTCTCACCAGGCTCTCATTATGCAAACCCTGTGGGGAAAGACATTTATTGTACAGGACATTTACTATGGGTCAGGCTCTGAGCTGGTGGGTCTGGTTTGGCGATGATAAGGAATTCCAGTTAGGCGGCTTTTATCTGACTGCAGAAATGAAGGTACAGGAGAGGAACGGGTTTCTAGGAGAAACACTCTGAGCCTGCTGATTCTGCCCAGTGTAGCCTGGGCAGAAAGATACCTACAAGTACAGGGAGACAGAGACCTTGACCCAAAAGCAGGTGGCGTGGCTTTGGGAAGCAAGACTGACCTGTGACGTGCGCTGTCAGCGGCGAGGACAGCTCCTCCACGGTTTCGAAGAGTTTCCTGTACCCACTGGCGGGGTGCTCAACTCTGAACGGGGTTGGAAGAAGCCCTCTCAGTGCACAGGCTCTCAGGGCTGTGCTCCCTGGGAGAAGGCGCCAGGGGCTTGACCCCAAGTGCCTCAGCCAGGCTGGCCTCAGCCAGAGAGCAGCGGGAGCGTGGGGGGCAGAGATGTGGGAGAGGAGCCGGCCTGTCTTTTTGCATGGTGGGAGTGAGCTCTCTCCTAACATCTGGGTCACAGCAGACTTCATCCTGCTCGCTGCAGCTTCCCCTTATTTCTGGGGACAAATCAGGTGACCCTGTGGCCACTGCTGCTCTTCCTTAACTCTGATCCCACCCGAGGTCCTGGGTGAGAATCACCCTGACCTGCGGACACTCACTGCCTTTCTGTCAGATGAGGAGCCTCACCCCCCACCCCCTGTCCCCCCAGACAGGGAGACCACGGCCTTCAGGGCCGGGCACATCACTCTCTGTTGCTCATCCGCAGTCACCCCGTTTCTCTAACTCCGCAAAACTACAGTGCTTTTTAAAAAATAGATCAGAAGTTTCAGGTGCGACGGAATTTGCTTCTTTCCTTGTCTTGTTTGTTCCCTCTCTCTCTTCTTTAGTTCATGTATTTACTTGGAGCCAGGGTCTTGCTCTGTGGCTCAGGGTGGCCTTGAACCCCTGACATAGTCTGGCTGGCCTTGTGTTTCCGGATTCTCCTGCTTTGGTCTCCGAAGCGCTGTGGTTACAGGTGTGCACCCCAGGCCTGGTGTTTTTGCTTATTTCCTTCACTTTATAACTTCTGAGGGTGCACCTCTGATCAGGCTTCCTGATTATAGTAATTGCTCTTATTAAGTCCTTCTGTGTGACGTACCATAAAATGAACTTTGCGTGACATCAGCTAACTTAAATAGCAACACATGGGGTGAGTCCTATGATCACCCCTACCGCATGTACGGAAAATACTTTACAAAGTGATTTTCCCAGTGCCACACAGGTAGGAAGTGACCAAGCAAGAGGTGGAACCGAGATTGCCTAACAGTCCTGTGCTTGGAACTGTCCCCACGTCCCTCTCGGAGTCACACATGCAGTCCCTGTCATGCAGACACAAATTCTATGTGCTGACCTTAGTATAGAGAGAATTCCCTCACCCAGACCCAAGGGTCTCCTTAATCAGGCCATCGGTCAACGCTCTCTGTCCAGCAACTGCTAATCCCTGTCCAAAGCTGTGACTACTGTCCCTTGACACACCTCCCGGAGATACTCACTGGAGAGACATGCTTCCTGGCAGAGGAGCAGGGGTCCTGGCGCTGGCTGCGGCTGCGGGGTGAGGAAGCAGGTCCTCCCCAGGGGCTTTTATAGGCTTTCTAAACCGTCCCTCCCCCAGGACTTCCGGCCCTGGGAACCCTTCTCCGCCCTGGCTGCAGGCGGAGGAACAGAAGTGGCTTTGAGGACTCAGACCCCAATGCTTGAGCATTAGCTGGGCTTTCTGTTTCCATAACAGCTTTCTGGCCATTTCCCAGAGAGCTAGATCCTGCCTGTGGAGATTGAGAAGTGGCTTAGAGAGAGAGGTGGTGTGTGGAAGCAGCTGACCCAGGTCACTTTGGGGGACCTGGGACTGTTCTCTGACTCTACTTCCCGCTGTCCCAGTGGGTGGGGGGCCACATGGTCACTCTCATTCACTTATTTATGTACTCACATCTATGACACAACATAAGCCTGGACAGGGATGGGGACCATCCTTGTCTTCCTGAGACTTGTGACTGCAGGGGGAACAGGACACTAACACACAATTTCCTACCTTTTGCTCCCTGCTGACCCTAGGGAAATGGAAGGTGACAGAAGCACCCAGGAGAGGAGCAACTCTGACCCCGCACAGCCACCCCACCGCTGCCATCCAATGTCTGCTGATCCATCCTGGCTGTTCCCATTCCCTGGGGACTGCCCACTGGTCCTGTCCTCGCTGACCACTGTGGCTGGGCGCCTGCCTCCCCTTCCTGTGCACCTGCTCTGCACACAGCATGGCCCAAACCATCTCTTCCCCACCTCCGAGCCCCTCGTTGCCTGCTGGTGGAGCACACATGGGTGGCCCACTGCTGTCCGGGGAAGGGGGAAAAGTGCCATCACAGGCTAGGTCAGTTGTGACTGTCACAGTTTTTTGAGAAACTAAATGCGTTTACATTTAATAGATAGGAATCACTCCTTATATATAGATCCGTGCTTCAGGAAAACTACAACCATGGTTCTGAGCGGTTCCCAAGGTAAGCAGCGGGAGCTTTCTCTCCCTACTTGCTGACAGTGAGGGCACGGGCAGAAGGCAGTAAATAGCGTCACAGGTTGAAGAGTTAAAACATTCAGGAAACCCCTCTTGCCTTGTCACTCAGTCAGAATAACCAGATGTTCTGACTTGATAGGGAAGTTGTGATCCGACGTCCCCAAAAATAAGACCACCATGAACCAGCGACCCTGCCAGACAAGATATGAGTTTTCAAAAACATCAAGCCACCTGCAGCAGATAGCTCACCCACCAGTAAGCAAAGGACACGACCCCTAGTAACCAATGCCATCTGCTTCTGTAACCAATGCTTGCTTGCGGTTTTCGGCTATATATACTCTGTACTCCCTTACCCGGGGCTCTCTCCCCTCTCTCTACCGGAGTGCGGTCGGAGAGTCCCTCACATGCGTGGACAATAAAACCCCTTGATTTTTCACGAGAGCTGGTCCCTTGGGGTCTTCTTCACGATGGTGATCTTAAAAGGTAAACATTTCCCTTGCATTTTGCTATTTTGCTCCACCTCATCTGCAGTCTGGCTGGCTCTGCTGGTTTGCAGATGTGGCTGGACTTGTTCTCCTAACTGGGCTTGCTTAGCTGCTAGCTGATCCAGGTCTGAGCTGGGTGAAGACAGTGACCTGAGATAAACACCTCCGATAACTGTCATTTTCTCATTTCTTCACCCAGCCAGGGAGACTCTGGTTCCCCCCTAGAAGGAGGCACTTGGGCTCCCCAGCTGCCACTGCTCTGGTCTCTGACACCCCCCTGCATGAGGCCCTAGCATCTTTGCTTTTAAGGAAAGTCTGACCTTGGTGCTGCCTGCTGACAGCCTTTCAAGAGGGCTGCATGACTTAGGCAAAGTCCCAGAGCTGGAGCCCAGCTCTCAGACCAACCCACCCTGACCCCTGTGTGCTCCTAGGGTCCTGACCAGCGCTCTCTCCTACTGCCCAGGCAGTACCGAGCCGTTTGCTGATGCTCATGGATGCCTACTGCTTTGGTCTCCCTTTCTTTATCCTTAGCTGCAATGTCCCTTCCATCTCATGTCCATCTGCCACGATCCTGTCCTGTGTCCCTCACAACCCTGATAAAGTTCTGACTTCCCCTGATGCCGCAGCAGTGATGCTGCTGTGCTTTTCCCGAGACTCGCTTGTATTTTCATGCATGAATAACATGTTATTTTGCATGTTAGTGAGTCCGTCTTCTACTGTACAGTGTGAGGGATGGAGAGAGCTCCTTGCTTACTGTACAGAAATAGAATCAAGTCACTCCCAGCAAAGCGACATTTGCTAAGCTCTCCAATACCCGCTGGGTGGAGACCCTGGCAGGCTCGCAAAACCCCTCTGCTTGGTTGGTGGACCCTGCACTCAGGACCCTTTATCTCCCCACCAGTGCCACAATGTAGTCTTTCTGGGCATCCTTCAAAAACATTCCCAGGAAGAGGATTTATACAGCCCTGGTCCTGTAAAGCTCTCTTCCTCTAGCAGATATTAAGGTTTCCCTTCCTGGAAGGTCCCAGCCTTTGTTCCTAGAACTTCCATTGGTCTCCACACAGTTAAATGAGTTTATCTGTGGTCTCTGGATTGACTGATGACGTTTTGGCCAGATCCGTTGTTTTTAAAAAAGTGGAGTTTGACGGCAGACTTAGTTCAGGATGCTGGTAGCAGTGTGATCAGCCCAGATGCACAGGAGCTCAAAACTTGTTCACGGAGCAGAAAGTAGATAGCAAGTTACCTTGGTTCCCTGAGCAAGTGAGAACAAAAATTTCTTTTCTCCATGAATATTTAAGGATTGGGTTTAGTTCTTGTAAAGAATCTGAAATATTTTACTTGGCATCTTGATTAAGCTCTGATTTTAATTAATGTGCCTCAATTTACAGCCTTGCAAAAACATTCTGGGTCAGCTCTGTTGGATTAGTGGTGGCTCAGCTACCAGAGGCCGGCGGCTTTGCTGTGAGCTCTCAGGCCCAGCCAATGGGTCCTGGAGCAAAGAAAAATGAGAACTGGATCTTCTAGTCTGGAAACCCTCTGAGCAAGAGAACTGGCCATTAGATCCAAGAATGTGGAATGTGGGCGTGAGCAGCTTAACCTCTTTCTGCAGGCATCAGACAAAGAGCTATTCTCCCAGCATTAGGAACCCTGGCAGCCGGGTCCAGGGGATGGAACTATTAGGTTGCTTCGTGGGTAAGAGGGCTCAGGCCATGGAAGACGAGGTTTCCCGACAGAAGAGCTGCTGATGCGATTGGCTGAAGGTCCACGCTTAAACTGCTGCTCTGCCTACCAGAGTGCACCTGTGGACCGTTTTCAGGTGTGTCCCTCTACTTCTCAGGGAGTGACCCTGTGATACTTGCTCCTGTAATGTAGACTCCTTTACTGAGTACGTGGTTGAGACCACTGGCGTGGTGTTTTGTTTTATTTGCATTTATGTTTGTTGTATTACACTGGGAAGAACTAAATCTGATACCCTATACCTGTTCCAAACTCTCATTTATTAGTTTTAGCACCTTTCATGTAAAGGAAATGTTCATTTTCAAAGAACAAAGGCGGTTTTACTTCTTCCTTTCCATTTCTTACACTTCTAATTCTTTCTTTCCTTCTTTCCTGCTTTCCTTCCCTTATTCTTTTCCTCTTCCTTCTTGCTTCTTTCTTATCTTTTTTCTTTTTCCTCTTCCTCCCCCTTCCCTTCCTTTCCTTTCTTTTCCTCTTCAATAACGCACTGTCTAGGCTTGCCAGTAAAATACAGAATAGTGTGGTAAGAGAAGTGTGGTCCTGATTGGGTCTTTCTTTCTTTCTCTTTCTCTCTTTCGTTCTTTCTGTACTGGGAACTGCATCCAGACTTTCATATTAGGATACATTCCCAGTCCATTTTATTCATTTTTTATTTTATTTATTTATTTTTGAGATAAGGCCTGATAAGTTACTAAATTGTCTGTGCTGGGCTCCAATTTGCAATCCTCCAGCCTCCCAGGATACTGAGTTTACACATGTGTGCCAGCACACCTGCTTTGTTTCTGATCTGAAGAAGAAATCATTGAATATTTCACCACTAATTACGGTGTTAACTGGGGGCTTTCATCAGTGCCCTCTATCAGGCTGAGGAAATGTTCTGCCTTTGTGAAGGTGTTGTATGCCAGTTGCCTTTTGGTTTTTTCCTTTCTTTCTTTTTCTTCTTCCTCTTCCTCTTCTTCTTCTTCCTCCTCCTTTTCTTCTTCTTCTTCTTCTTCTTCTTCTTCTTCTTCTTCTTCTTCTTCTTCTTCTTCTCCTTCTCCTCCTCCTTCTCCTCCTCCTCCTCCTCCTTCTTCTTCTTTTCCCTCCTCCTCCTCTTCCTTCTCCTCCTTCTCCTTCTTTTCCTTCTCCTTCTTCTTCTGTTTCTCCTCCCTCTCCCTCTCCTCCTTTTCCTTCTTTTTCAATTTTTGAAGTTTTTGGTGCTGGAGACTGAGCTCAGGGCCTCTCACTTGCTAGACAAGCATTCTAACACTGAGGTTAGTCCCCAGCCCCATATGTGAGGGTTTTTAATCTGGATTATATCAAATATTTTTTCTATGTCTGCTAAGATAATCATATGAGTATTCCTCCTTTAGTTTGTTAAAATAATAAACTAATTATAAAATAATGAACTAATTTAGAGTACTGCACTAATTTACACTTCTGAGATTAACCAGAAACACATATTGTGTTTTTATCAACTTTCAGATAGTATTTCTTATAATTTTAAGAGTTTTTGCATTTATGTTCATGTCAGATATTGGTCTGTGGTGTTTTTATGTTTTTGTTTTTCTTTCTTTTTTTCAGCAAGATAATTTTGGTTTCAAAGATTGAGTTGAAAATTACTTCTTAAATTTTCTGGAGTATTTGTTTAGAATTATTATTTCTTCTTTGAATATTTAGCATAATTAACCACTAAAATTATTTGGATCTCCAGTTTTCCTTTTGAAAAGATTTGAAATCCAGATTCTACTTTTCAGTAAGTCTAGGGCTTTTTTTAGGTCATTGTTTCATCTTAGAGACTTGATGGGTTTGTGTCTATCAAACAATTTAGCCATTTCATGGAAGTTATTGAATGTATTGGTATAAAGTTGTTCATAATCCCATATTATCATTTTAACACATATCTGTAGAATTTGTGCTTATGTTCTGTCTCTCATTTTTGGCATAATTTGTATTTTCAATCTTTTATTTTACATCTGGCTAGAGGTTTATTAATTTTCTTGATCTTCTCAAAACATCATCCTTTGACTTTCAATCTAGTTGCGTCCTTATATTTAAACTGCACTTCTGGTAGCATAATAGAATTTGATCTTGTTCACTTAACCCAGTCTGACAATATGTGCCTTTTAATTGCACCATTTATGTTTGCTTGGATTATTGAAGTGGTTAATATGAATCATCCTTTTTTTCCCTGTTCATCTCTTTGGTCTTTTATTTCCCCTGTCTTCTTTTGGGTTGACCAAGTCATTCTATGTTTTTAGTAGTACATGTTTGCAACATATAGTGAATACAGTCATGGTGAGGAGTTGGTATATGTATGTATCACATCTTAAAATTGTCTTTTTTTATTAAAATATTTTTCATGTCAAGCACAGTACTTTTCATCTGTAGAATTTCTATTTGGATCTTCAAAGTACCTTTCACATCTCTACTTCACTTTGGAATATACAGAATACAGTTATAATAAATGTTTTACTGCACCTAGGATGCAGAATAGTTATAATAAGTGTTTTAGTGCACCTATGTGTTAATCAGAGCACACATCAATTCTGCACCAGAATTGATTATTTTTTCCTCTTAGTTGTGGATTACATTGCTTCTTTGCATGCCTGTTAATTTTTGGTTGGATGCTAGACATTTTATTTGTACCTCATTGGGTGCCGGATCTATTTGTATTCTTTCAAATGTTCTTGAGCTTCATGTTGAGACTCACTGTTATTGGAAAAAAATGTCATCTTGGTTGGTAAAATTTTAATATTTATTAAGCAGGATTCAGTTACCATATACTACTATTATACTAAGACTCTTCTGTATTCATAACGAATAGTGCGGGCTTTATTTTCATTTTTAGTTTTTCATCTGGTCTATGTGGGTGCTTATTACTGTCACTGCTAATCCATTCTCTCTTGTTCTTGGGTGATTTCCTCACCCAGAGACTGTGACTAGTATACCAGATGAGTACCTCAGGGTACATTCTACTGAGCTTAAATGTTCTTTCTCTAAACCTCCCTTGAGCACGTCCTCCTGTAAATGCTAGCACACTCTTCCCTGAGATTTTTAACTCCGTGTGCTCTATTTTGGGAGCCTTCCAAGTTTTGCTGGCTTCGCTTCCTGAGCTCCACAGGCTGGGAACTTCTCACGGCTGTAGATGCAATAATTGAATGACTAACCTTGTTTAGTGATCAGTATTCTTTCTTGGCATCTGTGTGGTATCGTGAACCCTACTGTTTCATGTGAAAGCATAAATAAATCTGGCACCCTTTGCTCAATACTGGCTGGAAGCTGAAGTTTACCGGTTGATGAGAATTTGTTTTAAATAACCTTGGAGAAATAGTCAGGAAAGAGTGGGTGAAGGAGCTTTATTTTGTGAATTTTCACTGTGTGAAAATGAGATAGTGGAGTTTCAGGCTGGAAGTCAGCAGGAATGACAGAAGGGCAGCAGCGGTTCGATAAAACAAGAAACCTGACGGGGATGGGCAGACCTACAATAAGCTCCAAGTATTGTCTGTTGCGCTCTATAAAACAAGCCTCTACAGCAGACTTCACTGTGGTAGGAAGGCAGACAACAGAAGCAGTGAACAAGTGAAAAACCAAGAAGAAAACATGGTAAACGCTGCATCACAAGTTTCCGGTTCCCTTGTTATGGCACTTGTCACATTCTAAGATAGAACTCAGTGTTTAAATTTTAAAATCCAGGGGGACAAAGGGCCAATTGCAGTTAAGGTCCCTCAGTACTCTCCACCTCGTTTCCGACACACTCACCCCGTCCTCCTGGCCACTTTCTGAAGTGATTCTGGAGTCCTCTGAGCGTCTTTAGTTGAGCTGTCCTGCCTGCCATGATGTCCTGAGTTGACTCAGAATGTTCCCTTTTATTGCTGTTTCGGCTTTGAAGAAGCCGCAAGTCACACAGTGCCGGTGACTCTGGTGACTAAGTGGCTGAGGGCGCGGTGCTGTATTTCTGTGAAATCGCCTTTCCACGGGACAGTGCCCAGCAGCAGCGATCACTGGCTTTTATCAGGCCTCAAGAAGACCCTCATGGAAGAGGACCTCCAAACCTGCTGCTGCAGGTGGAAAGAACGTGGGATAAGCGAAGACAGGAGGCACATTCTGTAGGGGATTAACGGCAATGTGCCATTTACTGTAATACAGATTTTAATTGAAACATCCCCCTTACAGTTTGATCATACCGTGTAGAACTGCTGATTGCTTCTGCTTTCTCCAGCCTCTCTGTGAACTTCTCTAAGCCTAGGACCAGGATGCATTATTTGGTCTTTGGTTCCCATCATGTAGCATAGTACAGAGCATATAGCAGCTGTGAGTGCAAGAACAAATGGATGGGTTCACGAAAGTTATGCATTTTCTGCAGCAGGATTGACTGTCAAGGGGTTATTTCAGATAAATAAGTCTTTTGTTTGCTTTTAGATCCTGGATCTGATACCTGTCAATCAAAATGGCTGACACGTACCGAGGCCCCGTTGTGGGTGACGGTAATAACTACAGGATAAGTGATCAGCATGTATTACTCGTACTCATCTTCCAGTAAGTTCTTCACATTTTTAACTGCATATTTAAATTAGGGAAAAGCTAATTGTGTGTCCCTCTGAGCATAACTTAGTTCTTGCCAATGTGATAAAGCCAGGTCTGGCAAAAGAAGCAAAAGAGGGCCTCGGCCCTTTGTAACAAGCCCAAGGCCACAGGGCCCTCATATTTGTCTTTAATATCTAGGACGGTCCTATGAATGAATGAATGACAGAGGAATGAATGACCTCCCGTTTCTGTCTCAAGGTAGATTCACTACCAATAAAAAAAAGGACTCTGGGAATATGGCTCAGAAAGTAAAGTTAAACTCTTTTCCACAATTGAATCTGTATTTTGTGAGGATGTTGTTATTGTGGTTTATAGACAGAATTCTCATTTCTCAGGAGATGTCCTATGAAATTTCATTTTTAACAAATCAGATTTTTCTTTCTTTCTTTTCTTTTTTTTTTTTTAATAACCAAATAGACTTCGACCTCTGTAGAGAATGGACAGGAGGGTTTGTTCTGTAAAATATCTTTTAGCTCAGGCCAAGCTGTGGAAGCCATGACTCAGTATCCTAAATTAAAATCAAGTTTGCCAGGAGGTGAGCTTGGGGCCTCTGCAAGCAGATGTCATTTCTTCGAGGCCCTCAGATGCATTCAGCAGCATCCTGTGTCAGCCCATTGGCGAGAGGAGAAAAGCAGCACGGCATGGAAATGCGCTAAGGGTTGTGTAAGTGACGGGGCTTCGACGTTATTTAATAGTTAAATGTTTGGGCAAGCATTTGATAAGGCATCAAATGCAATTATGAAAAGGTAAAATAGCAGAAAATAGCCTATTAAAGATGCCCAAATCAAATTTGTTGAATTAGTTGTTTCTCAAATCTGCTTATCTTGCACAGGGAGGAAAAACAGCTGAGGGGGAAAAAAACAGATCAGTAGATTCTAATGGCTTACCAGGCGGGCTCTGCTGATTAGTTTGCAACTGCTGATAGCTGCTCAAAAATGTGCATTAAAGCTGTGAAATATCCCATGAAACCGCGACAATGCCTCTTTCTGGTATCAATCCAAAGGTGCAGAAATTCACACGCAGTCGGCCTTGCGATTCCCTCTCCGTAAATCCCACATAATCTTTATTCAGCTAGATTGAGCACATCGGTCCAGACTGTGTGCAGCAGAGGCTCTTGAAGAGCACCGAGACTTGTAGTGTTCACACTTCTAAATGGACCTATCTTTGCTGTTTGAATCGCCTACTGTGGAGTTGAATTTCTATTTTATTATTTTTATGAGAAAAATAAAAGAGTATTTTTGAGTAGCTAAGATATTATTTTGTGCATTCTTTGATTAAAAGTGTTCTAGTCAACTAGGAATTCTCCTAACAGATAGACTTGGAAAGATTGCAAATCCACTGAAATTACATCTTAACTATTATCTCCAAAGTACCTACCCTAGGTCATTAAGGCTGTAAAATTTAGGTCATTAAGGCTGTAAAATTCACGAATAGATTGGAATTAGTCAAGAATTGAAACGCAAAGTGGGCCAGAAAAAGAAATATTGGTGCTATTGTTTTCCTGGAGGCCTTTAGATGAGTATCTTTATTTAGAAGTGATGAAAACTTTTTCAGTCAATCTTTGGGCCACTGGACCCATTCAAATAGTCTGGGTAGAGAAATAAAGAGTAAAAGGAATGACAAAGAGTTTTTATTCCTCTATTTCTAATATGTAAACTTAGATTTATCTCACCACCATCTATCTGTCTTTCTATTGTCTATCTGTCTGCTATCTGTCTACCTCTCACTCCTTTATTCCCACCTTGAGAGTGTTTATCCTCAACCCCTGTGCAGATCATACTGATGGCAGAGAGCACTTTTCCATGTCTCTTAATTGTTGGAAGAGAGGGGAGATCTCTAGGTACGGCTCCCAGTGAGGCTTATGCCCAACCTATAGAAACAGTACGACCAGACTGAGTTTCCAGGCCAAGTTCACTTTCACCAGGGAAAATGTGAGTTTGTGAGTCTGAACCTGGCTTTCAACACTCACTAAGCTGCTTAGAATTAGCCTATGCAGTGAAGGGCCCTCTACTTGGAGAGGTCAGTGTTTAGCAAACCCATACGGCTCTACAATCAGAACCTAGGAACTCATCAGAGATGGAGATTTTCTTCCTGCAGAATCATCAGGTCTGATGTGGTGGGTTAAGGTAAGGCTGAGAAGTGCTGGGTAGGGTTAATTAACTGAGACTAAGGAAGTGTAGGTGACTGAGTCAAGGAAAGAAAAGTTTGAAAGCCAAGATCTAGACACAAAGGCTGAGGACCTTTGTGTCTTATTGGTCAGAGCATGCATCAAATGCTCTAGAATGAACCAGGGTGCTTCTTCTAGAATCGTCCTATTAGGCTAGTGTCCATATGTCAAATTAAAAGTCCCTATGGGTCGTGATGTCCACAGTGTCTGGTATTATCATCACTGGATACATTTTGCTGGAACTAAAATAAAATGTGTTTCATAGGGATGGCGGAGAAGTCTTAAATAGTGGAATTGTTCCCATAAAAAATGACAACAAATGCTAGGGAAGCTGTGAGGGAGAAGGAATCCTTCCACATAGCTGGTGGGAATGCAAACCAGTATCACCACTGTGGAAATCAGGGTCGAGATTCCTGAGAAAACTAAAATCAAAGATTCAGTTTGATCCAGTTATATCTCTTCCTGCAAGAGTTAAAAACATGCTTATAGCAGCTCAATTTATGATGGTTAAATCTTGGAGGCAGCCTCTATGTGCCCATCATCAGATGAACACAGAAAATGTGGTATTTATGCACATTTACACTGCTCTGCCGTACAAGAAGACTAAATTTTTGTCATTTGCAGGAGAATGGATATGACTTGAGACCATAATGCCAAGTGAAAGAAGTAAGATACAGAAGGTTAAATATCACATTGTTTCTCTTGTCTGAGAAACCCAAAGTATAAACAATTTAAGATGAAATAAAAGTTAGGGGGCTAGAGATGTGGGTCAGCGGTGCCTTGAATGCTAGTTCAATCCCCAGCATCTCTCTCTTTCTCACACACACACACACACACACACACACACACACACACACACACAATGATAAAAGATGCCGAGCTAGACTGTGGAGATGGGGAGGGTGTTGGGATTGGGGGAAGACTGGAGGGAGGGACAGGGGAAATAAAAAGGCTCACGATGCCATGTGTATATTCATAGCTTTCCCATGATGAATGCAGTGCACCAGTACCAAAAGAGAAATGGAGATGATTTGATGTGCTTTAAAATCATTGGCTGAGACTGTCATTGTACCAGCATCTCTTTAACAACTCCAAGACAACTTCATCTCAGCCTCTGAATCTCACTGCAGAGGACAGTCTCCCTGCAATAGGAGGCTGAAAGCGTTCAAGCTCTCGGATCCTTTGCACTGGCATTTAGTTCTGCCTTGCTCTCCCTCAGCTTCGTGAAGTTTATCTTCTGAGGCTTCTCCCTGCCACCCCAGTACGGAGGATTGGGTAAATTCCCCTACCTCTCTAGGTCTCATTTTCCTTATTGTAACACAGCAATAATGTCAGTACTTATCTTTGGAGCTTTCTTGTAGAAAGTAAGTGCATTATTAATACGTGAAGTGCTCAGAATAAAGCCTGACGATGAGTGCCTTATAAACGCTTATAATTTTTATTGTCACTGCAGCATGAGGGTAGTTACAAAGCTAAGAGTGAAAAAGGAAGGAAAACCCCTGGACAGGTGGGTGATGGATGACAATGGTGCCCCTGGTTTATGTTTTCGTGTTCATGCTCTCTGCAGTGAGCCTGGGCCTCTGCTTCCAGTCAAGGGATAGGCACTGTTTTCCTGTGCATTGAATCTGGGCTGACACGTGACTTCCGTAGATGGTTTTAGGGTGTTGTCTCTGGGTCTGATCCTTAGCAGGCTGGTTCCACTCTGGGTCTTGGGGCTGTGTCTCTGCTGTGAGATAAAGCTCATGCTGGGCTTCTGGGGATGACCACAGGAAGCAGAGATGATGTCCTTCTAGGGCACTGCGCACCGAGGAGTTCTCAGACCCAGGTTCTCCTACTAAGGTGCTTCATTGCCAGGCCTCCCAAGTTTACCCCACAAACATCTGTTGAGCATCTTCTATGCCAGACACTGTTGTAGACTCAAGACAGTAACACACAAACTCTCCTTTCCAAGGTGGGCATTAGTTTCCAGCTGCTGCTTTAACAAATTGCCACATATCCAGGGGATTAAAAGCACACATGTTTATTATCTTTATAATTCTGGAGGTCAGAGGTCTGAAATGGTTCCACAGGCTGATTCCTTCTGGAAGAGAAAGGGGAATCTGTTTCTTTGATTTTTCGAGTTCCTAGAGTAAGGTAGTTACATGGTGTCAACTGGAATAAGAAATGTCCAATGGATTGGTTCAGCATAGTTCTGGGAGTGACTGGGTGACCGACTTACGGAAAAGGGAAGACTCGCCCTTGGATGTGGGTGGCACCAACCAATAGGCTTGAGCCTGGGTGGAATAAAAAGGGAAAGAAGGGAGTCTCACTTTTGCTTGTTGGGAGGGGCTCCAGCCTTCACCTTCGCTTTTAGCTGTCCATCTCCAGGCTTCTAGCCCAGACCCTTTGGCTTTCTGATTGGACTGACATGGAACTCTGCTGTGAGCTCCAGGCCTTTGACTTGTGGTTGAATCTTCCTGTCCTCTAGCACACAGACTAACTCTTGCATCCTTCCACACCTGACACTGCAGGCAGCCATTGCAAATCCGTGTGTGTGTGTGTGTGTGTGTGTGTATCTCATTAAATTTGTTCCTCTTCTGAACTCTAGCTGATACCCAGAGGCTGTCCATGTTCCTCAGCCTCCTCCTTCATCTTTGACTCCAGAAGCACAGGGTCTTTTCTCTGATACTAGCTCCCATTTCACTCCTCTCTTTGATTCTCCTGTCTTCCTTTTATAAGGACTCCTGGGATAATCCAGGGTAACTTCCCCTTCTTAAAATCCTTATTAGAATCTCTTCTGTAAGGCCTTCTTTTATCACAGGAAGATAATATAATTACAATTTGGTCTTTAGGATATGGATTTGGGGGCCCATTATCAACCTATCATAAGGATATTATGCTATTCACCTGTTGTAGTCAGCGGTTGCAAGGAGAACAATTACATAGTATTATTTTATAATGATCACCTAGCTAAATATATGACAGTGCAGGAAATCTATCCACATACTAAAGACCCCAGGAAATCCAGCTGTGGACCTGGCTCCCACAGCAATGTCCTGCATGAATTCATCTGAAGACCTAGAGCCCATGACAGTGCCTCCCCAAGTCCATCTGGAGATCTAGTGCCCTTGATAATGACTCATGCAAGTCTGTTTTATGGATCTGCACTGGGAAGACCCAAAGGTCAGCGATAGTGAAAGCCAGAAAGTCTATACCAGCAGGATGAAGGAGCTGTGCCAGTAGGTTGAGGGTTCTATACCGGAGCCAAGAAGTAACACCCAAAATAAGGACCAGAGCTGCCCTGAAAAGTGCCACAGCCATGCTCAGCGACAAGGAGGTCTCAAGCTCCTCCCATGTTAATGGTTGAATCAGTGTTGGGGAAGCCAGCATGGTAAGCTCCCCCAGGAGAAGCAAGACTCCAACCAGCAACACTTAGGAGAACCCACCATGCTACTTCAAGTCTCCTTTTCATGCTGGCCACTGTCCTCAGGTGGGCAATGCATGCTTAGTACCATACTGATTCAGTTCAGCTGGTGTTAAGTTGACAACCAGATTTTAATCCATGACATCATCTGTCTAGGGTCCAATCTAAATTCTTGAATATGACTCAGATAAGTTTTTATGATTTTTTCCCCATTGCTTTTACTTGTAACTCCCTGCTGCAAATACAAAGCTAGCAATCCTGACCTGCTTCTATCAACTTTTCCACAGGACACATCTGTCACTTCTCACCCTTGTGATTTCTACCTGTCTGTGGTGCCTTATTATCCCAAATTCCTTCCTTGCATCTCTTCAACCTTTGGTTGGCAAAACACAGCCATCCCTCAGGATCCATCACATGTTGAAGATTGGTTCCTAGATTCCCAGGAATACCAAAATTCAAAGTTGCTTAGGTCCTTTACATAATAAAACAGTGTAGCCTTGCGTACAAGCTTAACACATCCTCCCACGTGATTAAATAATCTCTAGCCTACTTGTAATACTTCATGTAACAGTTTTTATGCTGCATTGTTTAGGAAATAACAACAACAAGAAAATGTGTGTTTATTCAGTACAGATACAATTTTTTTAAAGTGTATTTTTTAAGTTTTTGATGAATTGAATCTGCAGATAGAGAGCTTGTGGCTCTGGTTAACTTTTCCTAGCCAGGATATCACTTTATCTGAGAAATATTATACAGTAATACCACAGTTCACAAACCCTTCTGTTTGCAAACATTCAGTTCTCAAACAAAAGTGTTGGGCAAAGTTTTACTTCCATACCCAAAATCTGTAGAGGGCAACAGACAGGACCACAGACATCTTCGCACACAAACATAAACACGGCCATCTTCCCCGTAATCATGGAGCAAATTAAGTTTGTGAACCGAGGCTCCACTGTTGCACTCTTCCCATTTCTTAAAAGACCCTGAGCTCCGCTTTATGGAAGCACCTGAAACCTCTCAGTGTGTTTTTCTCCTTGGCCCAGCAGCTCTGTGAGAACTGCAGGTGGCCTTCATTTCTCTACCGCTTGGTCCAGCACAGTGGACACAGTAAGGTCTAAGAAATACTACCTGAATCAGTGTCAGGGAGGCTGCTACCTAACAGCAAATTATAAGAGGTGAAAAGGTAGGAGGGGAAGTTGGAGTTTTTATCTGCAGTTGTTAGGAAGGTTTGGTAAGGGTGGATTTCACAGCTGGCCCAGGAGAGAAAGAACACCAGAGAGAAAACTGCCAAGGGAGGAGAGGAACCTGCCTGGGGCGGGGGAGCTTGGGGTGAGAGGCACCTGCCTGGGGCGGGGGAGCTTGGGGTGGTGCCCCCCGCAGGGGTGCTTTTCATATGTGCCGGCTTTGATCCCTGCTGGGTAGCAGCAGCCAGGGTGCTCCGGAAGGGAGAGAAACTCCTGAGTCCCCTGTTCTTGGTTTCCAGGGTGTGACAGAGAAGAAGCACTTGGGGGAGAGGAGTCACTGCAGCAAGGCTCAGAGCTGAAGCAGACAGAAAAAGAGCCACAGGAGGCCACGCGAGGCGCAGGAGAGACACAGGGAAAGTTTGCCAAGTGCTTTGTAAAATAATATCTGCAAACAGAAATGGTGCCCATCAAAATCTCTAGCTCAGTCATTCTTCCTGAGATCACGGGTCTTAGGTAGTTTATTCTCTTGATCAATCTTGAGGAAATTTATAGATAGGTCCCCTTGAGAGCTGTATGCTCTAACTGCTCAGTGAAGGTTTCTTTTTTTCTGTTCTGTTTCAGTTAGGAGCAAAGACTGAAGAGGGAGAGGTAATTATCATTTCTCTTTCATAAAAGGGTAATCTCATTCATTTTCTGTTTCTAGGTGTTTAAATACATTTATACTTTAACTTTTAAAAATAGTGGTGCCCATGACCAAAATTAAAACAATAATAAAAAATATTTAAAGTAACACTCCTTCATATCTCCAGAATTCAATTATTGCTATTTATCAATTTCTTGTAGGTACAAACATATATTTAAATATCAAAAGGAACTGGAATGAAAAGAGAGAACAGGATAAACCATTAGTTTCCTAGGACTTTTCTTCAAATTGCATTTTCTTCACCCTGGTCACGCTATAACTCTTAAATATTAGGCACAGAGGCAAAACATGACCTCAAGATTTTTGCTTAAATTATAAGGGAAAGGGAACTGTTAGTATTTGGGGCATATTGTACACACGTTCTATGCCAGGAACTTTTATGTGTTATCTTGCTTGGACTTTTAAATATAGGATGAAAAAGTATTATTTCCACATTATAAATAAGGAAGTTGCATCTTGGGTTAAGTTTTCACTAAGATGGGAAATAATTGATGGTGTCTTGGAACTTGATTCTTCATGACTTCAATCTGGACCCTTATTCCATAGATATTCTAGGTCCTGCATATTTAGTATTTTGGTCATGTATGTGGACATCAGAATCTGTATTAGGTCAATGTTTCAAAAAATCCCTAACAGGTATCCGCACTGGAAATTTGTCTTTGTGAAATTTCTGATTAGTAGCACTTTGCATTCGACCGTATAAAGGCACGAATATTCAGCAGAATCAGATAAATCCCTTTGCTGGAGTTCCCTGCTCTAAAAAGAGCTGCATCAGAAGAAGCCTGCAGGTGGCACTGCTGGCTGAGAGTCGCTAAAGCCTAACTCACTGCCGCTTTCTTTAAAAAATACTTAGGTAATTATTTTAGGAATATCTGACACTGTTTTTAAAAGTTCCCTCCCACCAGTATTTGAGTGACCTATAAACTGTGTGATTACTTGCAACTCATGGTTCATGCCGACCTTTACATCTCAATTTAGTGAAGGAGGAGCGGACGCTTGGCTTCCAGCCCAGCAACAGGTAGATAAAAATCCAAGGGGAGGTGACCCATGAATGTCAGTTAAACATAGGGAGGGAGATTCTGATTCCTGGCTTGAGCACAAAGTGCTGCCTGACAAACCAGATCACCGAGCGTCAGGAAGACAGCTGGAGCTTGCAGAATCTGAGGCAGATGATGACTTTGGTGTTTCCAAGTTATGGATCGGAAAGCTAATGAAAACGCGACTTCAGAAGTGTGACACATTGTATCTGATGAACACAAGTGGCAGGTCTGAGTGTTTTTAGTAGGAGCTTGAGCTTTTTAAGGAAAATTATTGCTGATTTCCAACTCTAGCCAATCGTATAAGCGTTAGAAGACAAAAAGATTGCTACTGGCTCCAAGATTGTCCCAGTCTGTTTTCTGGATGATAAATTATGTATGATTTAAACTGCCTTTCATTTCCAAATCATTTACAATAAATAGATATTCATCTTAATACTAATCAATCAATATTAAAAAAAGTCACCCAAACACACCATTGTTGTTCATTCCTGTCTCTGCCTGTCTCCTGGGTGTTACTACAATCCCTTTTTTGTTTGTATGAAGGTTAGAGATCTTTGAATGCAGGATGCTTTGCAAAAGTCTGTAGTGCTGAGTCATTCATTCTAGCAACTGTCTGGAATATTGGCTATGTTTCTCTTGGGGAACTGAGCTCAACTGAAGGGAGCTATGCCCCCTTGCCTTCCGTCCAAGACTAGGTTCTACCTAGTGAGTGGCTTATGTGAAGGTGCAAAGCCCCGGCCCAGTCCCATAACTCACTTTGAAAGGTCATCCCAGCTCCAGAGCTCCCTGTGGGTCAGCTGCAATCACTGTCACAACTGCACTGCAGTTCACAGCTTCCTTTCACCCCATCCTACCTCCATCTCTTTCCTACAATTATCCTCCGGAGTGAACCTTTTACATACAATTGGCGTCTCAGTAACAGCGAGAACTTCACTGAATGCAGCACTAGGCAAGGTTTTAGGAAGCTTGCATCAGCTCCCAACCAAACTGGCAAAACAGTGTTACTCAGCTGTTCTCTAGATTGCATAGTGTTTAAGCATTTTAAAAACTGACATAATATTTGTACTCCATGTGGATAGGAGGCCCAATAGTGGAATAGCCCAGTTGCTCAGTGGCTGTATTTTTAGGGGTTCTTTTTTGGAGGAGGTATTTCCAGTCTGTTTTCATAATGGCTGTACTACGGTACCTGCCCTGCTCCCAACAGGATACAAGTTTCCTTTTTCTACATCCCTGCCACCACTTGTTACTCTAGCTATGTAGCTTTGGTTTGCTCTTCTATGATAATTAGTGATCTTGAGTGTATTTTCATATAATTGCTGGCCATTTGTATGTATACCTTTCGAGAAATACCAACTCAGTCATTTGCATTTATTTATTTATTTAGTTGTTGTTGTTGCCTGTGTTCTTCATATACTCTGTTAGCACTGTCACACTGTTGCAGAACCAGTACCAAACCAAAAGGAAGATGCTCTGTACCCAGGAGTTGGAAAGCAACTGTTTATTGCACCGGCAGACTCCTGGGAATCAATTCCAAATCACCAGCTGTGAGTCAGTTTGGGGTTTGGTTTATCATAGGTTTGCAAGCAGGAAGTACAGAAACTTAAAAGCCTGGTGGGTTTTTATTGGGTTGGGTTAGTCATCATCTGTTTCTGGGTAGAAAGTCCTTGAAATATGTTAGACAAATAGGATGTATTTTTAGGTGGAAAAACACAGACATTGAACTGAACGTGGTCAGGCTGACCTGGATCAGGCTATCTATGAAAAGCAGCTGGACACAGTCAGTCGAGGCTGTGTGTAGCTATGTGGCAGGCAGGATGAGTGTGTCTTGTTCCAAACGATACCTGGCTCCTAATGAGTTTTAAGATTTCAAAATTTCAGTCACAACATGAATAGTTTATAAATATCTTTTCCTGTATGCGAATTGCTTCTTAATTCTCTGGTTTCCTCTACTGTGAAGAAGTTTCTAAATTTGGCATAATCTCTTTTATCTGGGTTTTTGTCTGTGCTTTTGGAGTCTTATATAAAAAAACATTGCCTATTCCCATGTCTTAGGGTATTTCCCCTGTCTTTCCTTTTAGTAGTTTAATAATTTTGGGTCTTATGCTTCGGTTCTTGACCTATTTTGAGTTTTGTACACTGGAGGAGGCAAGTTGTCTGGTTTCATTTTTCTGCATGTATGTAACATTTCCCCTTTAGCGGTCCTTTCTCCAATGTATCTTTGTAAAAATCAAATGGCTATCATTACGGTTTGTCTCTAGATGTCACCCCAAAGCCTCACACAGTCATAGGGCTTTTCCAGAGGTGGCTGAGTCTAGAGTGTGTGGTGCTGGGATTAAGGATGTGTGATAAGTAAACCAGTCCATCATGGGTCTGGCATACTTCTGACTGAGATTGTGAGTGTTACACCCACCCGAGACTGAGTGGCCTGCACCCAATTAAAAGAACAGAAAGAATCTTCTCTTCCTCTTGGCTGCTTGCTTCTGCAGTCTTCTGCCACCATGAACTGCTTCTCTTCTGAGGCTGCCACTCTGCCTTGGACGGGCCAGTTAAGGACCAAAACCCTTGTAAGCTGTGAGCCCAGTAAAGCTTTCCTCCTTTAATGTTGGCGGTCAGGTATTTTGTCTCAGCAATGAGAGAGCAGTAACTAAGATGGCTATAAACACATGGATTAGTTTCTGAATTTTCTATTCTGTTCCTCTGGCCCATGTGTTTGCTTTTGTCAGTAGCGCGTTGTTTTGATTAGTATATCTGTGGAGTGTTTTGAAGCCTGATATTTGAGATCTCTACCATTAATCTTTTTCTCCATCAGGACTTTGGTGATACTAGGTCTTTTATGGTCCAATATAAATTCTGTAATTTTTTCCTAGTTCTGTGAAAAAGTCTTTAGTATGTCAATAAGATTACATTGCATATGCAGATCTCTGTAATATAGACATTTTAACAATGTTCTTGCAATCTGTGGGCATGTTTTCTAGAACTTGTTTTATATTTTTCATTATGGCAAATTTTCACTTCCTTGGTTAAAATGATTCATGGTATTTGTGTGTGCATATAGGTATTGTGAATAGGATTTTTAAAAATTTCTTTTCAGCTAATTTGTTACCGGTATATAGAAATGCTACTGCTTTTGTGTGTGTGTGTGTGTGTGTGTGTGTGTGTGTGTGTGTGTGTGTGCTGACTTTGTATCTTGCAACTTTACAGAAATCATTTATAAGTTCCAAGAGTTCTTTTAAGCAGAATCTAGGTTTTTCTGTATGTAAGATGAAGGGCCACTGTTGTGTTTATTTTTGGCTATTCAGTATGCTTTTTCTATAGAAATTTGTGAGATTTTTCTTCTTATTGCTGTTTTTCAGCAGCCTGATTATATGTGCCTAGGTGTGGAGTTTTACTTTTTGCTTGTGGTTTCTCTAGCTTCTGTGGGCTTATATTCTTTTGCATATTCAGCAACTATTTTTGGCAAGTAATTTTGTGTCCTACCCCTTTGTGCTCTTTTCCAACTTCCAATTGTGCTTTATATTCTTACACAGCATACAGAACTGTTTATTCTTTTTCCTGTACTTTAAATAGTTCCTATTGCTATTTTCCAATTCTTAGAACTTTTCTTCCACTGTTTCTAATTTGCTCTAAATCTCACCACTTGTAATTTTCATATTTCATCCTAGGAAATTGTTTTTTATATCTTCCATTTCTATCATGATATTGTCAATTTCCTTATCTGAGTATTTATAACGGTTACACCTCCTTAAAATTTGTTTCTGTTCATTCTAGTCCGATTTCAAGGTACATTTCTTTTGGTTAATTTTTCTTGTTTCTTAGCACGTATGGTAATTTTTGCTTGGATACCCATCAGTTAGGCTTTTTACTGTGCTGAATGCTGGAGTTTGTTCCTTTTTCTGTTGAACTTCTTTCTGGCACACAACTTACCTGAAGATCAACTAAGACATTTTGAGGCTTTCTTTGAAGATGTTAAGGTGAATCATAGCTGCTTTTATCCTATTTTGTCCTTGTTAATAGCTTAGTCCTGCAGAGTAACACCAGCTTCCTGTGGGTCTCAGGCTCCTTCCATTGTGCTGGGGAGGATATTAACCCTTTTCAGTTCCCTGAGGTCCAGAATTGTTTGGTTTACTGGTTTCCCACAGTCTTTCCTCAGCCTCCTTAATCACCAGTGGTTTCTTTCATTCCATGCAAATTAATACCAGCCCCTCCCTCAAATCCTCTAGTATTTCCTACAGATCTCTGGAGTTTATTTTGCCGTAGCAACCTTCTAGTCACCTTGCACTCATCTCGGTCCTCTCAGTCCTCTCAGACTTCTTCAAATGCAGCAAGACCCATCAGCTTTATTTTGGTTGCTCTGCCTGACAACTACTTCTAGGCTGTAACCTGGGACAATCATACTTTTCGTTCTTCTGTTTTGCTTTTCTTAGACTCATGACCCTGCATTACAGTAGTTTAGTGCTGAAAATCGTTGCTCTGTATATCCTGTTTGGTTTTCTAGTTACTGATGGCAGTGAAGAGATTTCAGAGTTCAACCAATACATGTAAAGTTAGGTGAAAGCAACACTTTCTATGAGTGAAAGTTACCTTGTATTACACATTATTTCCTCAGTGCTCATTTGAAGAAGTTTTAGGAAAACATATGAACAGCTCAAATGTTCATACCTTTTTAGTTTTGAGGAAAACAACACTGTTAGCCAAGGTTAATAAAACATTGTATGTTGGTTTTCTTTAGTTTGTGTAGAGCTGTTAGATTTGTTGCTTGACTTTATTCCAATTTAGTTCAATATTAAGCTATTCTTTATCTTTCCTGGAGATGTTTGAGTAGTAACATCCACAGTTCAGCTTCAGAATCAAAAGGTGGTTAAATCTGTTGATAATCACCAGGATATAAAATGTCAGAGCTTTCATCTCACCCTACTGATGGAACAGGAAAGGCGAGAAACAAGCACATGGAGTTTTAATCAGTAGAGATCTTGAGCTCAGTGCCAGATGAACTTAACAAGGGAGTGTGGTCTTCTAAGCTGAGATTGCGATGTTGTAGGCTGGGCCTTCACTGTGCTCTGAAGGCCCTGTTGAAGCTGTGGCTCCCTGGACAGGTGCTGGGGCATCCAGTGGGGAGGTCTTTGGGTTGCTGAAACTGTGTCCTTGAAAGTGACAGGGACGTTGTCCTGTCTTCTTATAGTCTCTGGCAGTGAAGTCAATAGGCCCTGCCATGACCTTCTGTGTTCCCCAGAAACACAGGGCCCCTCAGTGATGGCCTGAAAAGCCCCAAACAGTGAGCCCAAGTGTGAGAGCTTTTCTCTCTGTAAGCTGATTGTGTCAGCTCCTTGTTATAGAAACAGAAAGCTGACCAATGCAAAAATATTTACTGCCTTCACTGACAGCAACCTGCTTATGTGGATGTTTTTACTCATGTTTTATGGGTGGAAAACTCAGCTTCTTTCCTGAAGACAGAAAAGCAGTCACTTGGAAATAGCATGTGCTTTCCACTATTAAGTAATAGGCAATGTGAGAAAATGGCCAGTGATTAAGCAGCAGGTACTGGAGAGAACGTCACTCCTCCCACCTGCCTTCCACTGAGTTAGGCTTCTGCCACGCAGCCAGGCTGGCTGTGAACCACTGGTCTCCTGCCCCAGCCTCCCAGGGATCACAGGTGTGTGGCACCATGGCCAGCAGTTTTTCTTTAAATGTGCAACACACTACCTACCTCCACTTTACACTCCGGAGCACCTCTCTGATTCCTGTTTTCCTAAGAAAGCAAAAACAATCAGAAGGGAATTTCTGCCTGCAGCTGAGATCAAATCTAATAACCAGGTCCCCGTATTTGAATTTAAAGCCTCTGCCTTTCTTTCTTCTGGAATGGAATCTGTCTCTAGCACAGGCGGCTTTCCACTCCGTGCTGGATCCCACATGCTCCAGGACACTGCTTCCTGTCCAGTCCCTGCTTTCCTTCATCGCCAGAGTCCTGCTGTACTTATTAAAACATTTCAACCAGTGTGTTCAATCAGAACCTTTGTAAAAAAAAATACGACCATCAACTGCACAGTTTTATTTTGTTTCATGTCTGTATAAAACAAGAGGGGAATATAGTTTTGATAATCTCTTCGTGTTATATTTCTAGGTGATTCTAATATGAATAGCTAGTGATTTACAGAGTGCATATTCTGTGATAGACACTGTGTTGAATATTCTGCATGCATTATCTTAATCTTCACAATAATCCTTAGAGAAGTGCTATATCTTCATTTTACAGATAAAGAAATTCAGGCAGATTTCATGTTATTAAACATCTGGACCATGTATTTCCTAATCTCAACTGCATGTACACTCATGTAAATGAAAGTTTACCATTTTTAATATTTAAATACTTAATAAAAAAGCAACATTAAATTGTTAAAAATGTAAATTTTCATATCAATTTGCTACATAATTCACATTGTCTCATACCTTTATCATGAAGGAAGTTTTATCATGCAAAGAATACTCAGGAAGAATTCAAATTATAATATGCCCCAATAATTTTACAGGGAAGGGTCCGGATTAAAGGCACATTTGTCATTTATTGTTTGCTGTCCAAATTTTTAATAAAATAATATTAAATGGAACATTATCACTGTTTGTCAATAGTAAATAAAATTACAAAGAGAATCAAGACAGTCATTAAGCAGAGTCTGTTACATGTATATTTCTTTATACTTTACAAACAAAAAAGACAAACTTATTTCACACATGTACCAAATCAATCGCGCGGGAATCCAGGACAGACATTTACACTTGGCTGTTTTTTCAATGAAAAATAAAATCCGTGTGCCATCAGCTTGGCATTTTCTTAAATGTTGTAAAAAGCATTTGGGGCACTGAGCCTCAAAGAGTATCTAAATCCCCTCCTGAGCTAAAAGAAGCACCAGGGCCGAGGTAACAGCCCTAAAACAGAGAACTGACTGGGATAACGAGGGCCTGGGCCCTGGGCCTCTAGAACTGCCCCACAGTCACAGAAGTCCGTCTTCTGCAGAGGGACTCCCCGTGCCTGGATTTCATGAGTGCTGCGTTAAGCCCTCGATTAAAATACAAATACATTAGGGAGTATTACTGATGTACCATTGCCAGGCACCGAGCAGCTGCTAGATTTCTGAACAAACACGAATGCCTGGTGTACTTCTTTTTCATCTCTATCACTCTAGGTTATGAACATAAGATTTCAAATGACACTCAGAGGGCAAAGAGTGAATAATGCAGGATAATGTTTAAGGCAAAAAAAAATTTTATGTAGATACTTAAAACACACACACACATAAATAGATCGAAAGGTGAAAGGGAACATACAAAAGCGTGCAACATTTAGCAGTTAAAAATTCAATGTGCTTCCAAACAGTCTTATCTTACACTCAAAAGCAAAGTAATCCTAACAACTAGCTCCTCAGCTAACAGCCTTACGCACATGAGCAGAACAGAATTATTCTTGATGATCAGTTTTCAAGATTTCACTGAATAAAGTTCAGTACGACCATGATAGATTATCCAGATAGTTGTGGGATACATCACCTACTGTCACCTCCTGGGTTGAGACACAGCTTCTTAGCAGTCAGCTTATATGGCTCCTCTTCACAATTTGTTTACTTAGGGAAACTTATTAACAACAGACTCCCTCCTGGAGCTGGACTCTGAGATATGGCTTCATGTACTAGAGTTTCACAGGTGTCAGATAATTTTTAATTAAGTTAGTATCTCAGACTTCGAAACTTTGGTTTTCTTAAAATCAGCATGGGTTGTTTGATGGTAGGTTTGTCTCCAAAAAGCGCTGCTTCACTCTCTGTGGTTGGGAATCTCTTCTGATATATCAGGGGGTACTCCTTCTGAAACTTAAAACACAGGGAGGAGTTAGAAGGTGTTAAGTATTATTTCCTTAGCTGCAGGCAATGCTCAACATTTCATAAGTGATTTTCTCAGGGAGACGGGAAACAGGAGGACGCACCCTCGTTTTCCCTTCCTCCCCTTCGCCTTCCCCCTGCGAATGGTACACACACCGTCAGAGCCCTTAGTGCTCTGCTGGATGGGGATCTCCTTAGTCACTGAGGACTTGTCCCCTCCTGCCAGCTACTCCCCTAAATGCCAGGGCCGCGCTCCCCTTGGAAAAGCCCGTGAAGGTCACAAGGAGCTGGTACAGCTCATATTTCTCTGAGTGTCTCAAACGAATTCCTGTCAGTCATGCAAATGCTGAGTTTTGCCTTAGAATAAAAATTTCTAAAGGGCAGAGATGAATCACCCAGAGATATGTGCTGTGTTATAATCCAGCTTGCATGACTGCTTTCCTAGACTAATTCATGATGTAATCATACAAAACACCAGGAACACAGGACATACCCATTATTGTAATTATTTTAAAATTCAGGATAGAGTGTAGTTCAGGTAGGCATTCGATGCTTTATTAGCAGCTTCATGTATGCTGTTGCATAATACTGTATACAGCCCATATATTCAAACGTAAAATTCAAAATATTAAAAGAAATTCTACTCTAAGGGTTATTAAGTGGCAACTGTTAAGGCATATCAGAAAATAACTATGTGAGTGAGAAGCTGCTTCCTGCGCTCTTACCTGCTTCAGTTTTTTCCGTTTTTCCTTCAGAGGTAAACTCTTGTTTTTCACGAGACTCTCCAGAAGCTCTGCGATGGCAGCCTGAGAGGTAGAAACCTTCTGCTCATCAAACTCCTGGGTGCTGATCTGTTTACAGTAAGAGAAAGTCGGCAGAGGAGCGAGGAGTCCGTCCCCGGGGCCGGTGATCTGCGGTGAACCAGGAAGATGGTAAAATCGTTATTCTGCTCACGCTCGTATGCTCAGTGGTGCTCCCCTAGTGAGACCTCGCACCTACTACCCTGGCAGCAATAATAACTCCAGGCACTCAGAAAACCATGCTATGCGCTAAAGCAGTCATAACTCAGGAGGCTCTAAATTCCAGCTCTAAAACTTGCTACTTTTTTGGTAGCCTTCAGCAAGTTATTTAACTTCCTTGGTCTGTTTCCTGTCCTTAAAACTGAAGCGATATGGGAAAACATACATGTAGTGCGGATCGCACAGAAGTGCATGGAAAAGGCAGCTATTATCCTTTCTTAGCTATGGATTTTATGCGCTTAACTACAGGACAGTTAACAATTTAAGCAGGGTTTCATCTTAAAACTTCAGTATTCTGACTTAATAAAGTGCTCAGTTGTGCTTTCAAGGCCTCCAGGAACGGGCAAAGCATACAGATCTGCCAGCAGGGGAAAGCTGCAGGGAGGGGCCTCAGTGGAGAAGCACAGACACCGTGCTGGCCCGGACCAGCAGGGTCGCCCTGGGTGCTTTCTGGCTACAGCTTTCCTGTTCTCTGCTTACAGTTCCTTCCCCCTGCGCCTCTGCCCTCACCTCCTCTGAAGAACATGCATGTCCTGCTCTGACCTGGTGACAGCCAAGCACAACATGCGCCCTGCTCTGTCCCACTCACCTCTAGCCACCTGGAGGCTGCATGTTGCACCTAGGCCGGGCCAACCAAGAGTCTGCGCCTATACCTTTGACATCCAAGGGGCACAGACAGCTCCTTCTCCTCTGGACTGCAAACCCGAGACCCTGCCACACGGACTGCAGCCACATTCCTCGCCATGGCAAGGAACCACTTGGTAAAGACAGGACAGAAATGGATGGAAAAGCCATGGAAAGCTGGGAACAGCCCTAGAGCTCTTGGAGCCTCAGATTCTGTCCATAGTCCTGACTGTAGACTAGACTCTAGCTGAGCTGGTCTTTTGTGATAGAGCTGGTTTGAGACGAGTTTGCCACTGCAAATGAGGAAGGGGGATTTGTGAGACTCCCAGTACCTACCTGGCCCTTCTGTAAGCAGTCCAGTTGTTTGTCCACTGCGGCCTGCAAGTAAGAGGGCACCTGAAGAATCTCCTGCTGATGATCCATTAGGAAGGAAACTAATCTTGCAGCAAGCAGTTCGTCCAGGTCCACTTCTTCTGCACAGCACAGCACACACCGGGAAAAAGTGTGTATCATCTAGAGAGAGCAGGGGGACCCAAACTGAAACACCCAAGGTGTCGCACAGATCCGCATGTCTGTAATTTCCAGACGGCATTAGGTGATGTACTGAGATAAAGTGATAAGCAGATTCCAGTTTAAAGCTCAGGACAACAATTTATTAGTTACAAAGATTAAGAATTTTATTAGACTTAAGTCCTTTTAAAAGTACTTCTCAGTATTTAACAGAATTCAAAAGGGTTCTATTAGGCTTTGCCTTTTAATTCTGTCAGTGTCATCACACCACAAGCTCTATTAATACTGTGTGGATTCATGCAGAATGAGGACTTACCGCAGGAAATAAATTCCACTAAACAGCAAACAGAAAAGCAACATACAGAGAACACACTCACCAGAGGTTGTAAAGTTCACATTATTCATCATGTGAAACTACGTAAGATAGTGTTAAATGCTTACTTTAATGCCCACATTTTTCAGCTGTATCATAAGGATCTTTAAAACTTGGGATAAACTGTGGTTCAGAACTCACCACTCTCACTCACAGCCACACCAGCAGCGAACCACACTCCGCACCTCACTGTAGGACTGGAGCATTAGAACTCTACTGCTTCTTCCCACAGTAGCTGATGAGGAGACATGGTGAGTTCGGAGTGTTTCTTAGCATATGTTGGGCAGATGCTCCTTTCTAGTTCCTAGGTTCATCTCAGCCTTTTCCTCTTTCTGTATATTCTTAGCTTCGTAGAATTCACTGGCTTTCACACCTCCTGCTATCATCTCTGTGTGGATCACTCGGAAGCTGCCTTTTGCCCGGACCTTTCGTTCACTGGCTCCCCTTTCCAATATTCTCCTGGGGTATGTTTCACCTGGACGTCCCACACCTTTACAAGCAGAATGTGTAAATCCAAAGCTGTCACCTCCTGATTCATTCCCTCAAGATCTCTTCCCTTACAAACCTATGCTTTTTCCCAGTGCTGCAATCCCTGGAGAACGACTGTCCTCTATGTCAGGACTGTCACTGTTAAAGACCTTCCTGACTGTCTATACGGGCAGCGGGAAAACCCAGCACCACGCCAGACTCCTTACTATTCTGGAAGTGGAATCCTGGTCTCTCACTATTCCTGGTGCTGCTGAAGGCATGTGTGTGTGGGGCTATTTCAAGGGTTCATTTCCTGTCAGCGCCTACACAGAAAAGGCTGTCTCTTCTCTCAAGGAGCCAGAGGCTCCTTGTCCTTGACCCTCCTCCACAAGGACCTGCTACCCTAAGAGCTCGTCAAATACAACATTCCTGCGACCACAGCCTGGGAACGTGTGGCTTACTACACAAGGACTAGCCGTCATTTTCTACTTTCAGCCTTCACCTTAAGCAGTACTCCATCTCCTCCTGCCTTCTCACCGGACAGACCGACAGGAGACCTGCTGACCTGGTCTGTCTGGGTCAGCCACAGAATGAATGAGGCAAGTCCTCTATCAGGACTAACAGCGGGTGTGAAAGTGTGACAGATCGACTCCAGTTCTGCTGCTAGGGGAGATGAGACTTCACGACTTCCTGACCCAAGGATGATCTAGAGGCTCAAGACTGAGATGTCACTTGAGTAGTACAGTCAAATAGGGTTAATTTGTGCTTGTTTGCTTGTTTGTGGGGGAGGTGTTTGTACCAGAGCTCACTCCCCCACAGGAAAGGGGCTTACCAGCGCCCTTGTGCCCATGGCGTCGTGCAGTATGGGCAGGTCCACGTTTCCACTCATGCGGGCCATCATGCGCATGAGGAGCTGGAGCTTCCTACGGTTTGGCGGGGGAAGCAGCAGACAGCACAACTGCAGCGCACTGACGGCGACCCTCTCCAGGTGGGGCTGCAGCAGGCCTGAAGCAGTCACCGGGAGAAAATCATCAGTGACGACAGCGGCTTTCACACGACCAGCAATGCCATCATGTGAGAGTGTAAAGTAATACCTCTGCATTTAACTATTTCTAGAAATTTCCACTTTCTTCAAAACCATAGTTAGATTTTCATTATTTTCTTCACAACCTATTTCTATGTATTAAAATCCTTTACTCACTACAAACAAAATGACTTAAAATAAGCGAGACTACAAGAAAGGTCAGGTGTTTTAAGGGCATAGAATAAATCTTTGATATGTCATGATTAGACTTTTATAATAATTTCTTTTGCAAGAAATAAGTAAAGCAGTGTTGGAGAAGAAAAGCCAAGTGCAGAAAAGCAAAATGCAGCGTTAGTGAACACTAGAAGTTAGTACCGCATGCACGGAAAGCAATGACCTTACTTTGTGTGCCAGTCAATACAGCAGAAGCTGGAGGTAAAGAGTTTTCTGAGAGTTCTACAGTACTTTTGCACAGTCTTTTATTGATTGTGACACAATCCTCCCTGAGTTCACTTTCCATGGCTCTGTGCACCCTTGTGCTGCCATGTCCAAGAGTTGGTTTCATGACGACTTCCGCCACGGGTGTATTTACATAGCTGTTCCGTCTTGAGCTACTCCTTAACAGCAGACTTTGAGACCTGCAAAGTGGTTGGGGCCTGCAGTCCCCAGAACCAGACTCCTCTTGGTCTCTGACAGTCAAAGCAGAAATTCTTCTGAAGCCGCCACTGCAGAGTGGCTTGTGAGTCCTTCCCCCTGAATGCAGATCCAGCAGGGACTCCTGTTTGGGCTCTGACTCTAAACACTGTTCGCTTTTGTGTCGTACTGCACTCAGAACAGAGTGCTGGAAAGCACTGGACACCCTGGCACAGGAATAGCCCGGTGTATCTACAATTCCCTCCAAAGACGAGCACCTTGGCTTGATGCTAGCGGATAGAGCACGTGAGCTACTCAAGCCTGTCAGACTGTGACAGCTTCCTCCCATCCCATCCCTGGTCCTGACTCTTCTGCTTCTTAGGTTAACTAGCTGCATTTTCTTAGCATGTCCTTCTTGAAATCCATGATCACTTAACTGGAGTCTCTCGGGAAAGTCTGAGTCTTCTTTGCTTTTGTCTCTGTGAAGCAGACTGAGAAGAAGACACTCAGTGGACTTGAAGGAATGCGAACTGGTTAGGTGAAGGGTTTCTGAAGGCTGTGGGTCGTCTTGGATTTTATGTGTCCCACTGGGTCTATCTGAAACTGTGATGCAGCCACACACAACTACCAGAAAATGAAACAAAAATTAAGATGCAACTGTGTGACAGTGGACAAAAACAAAAAAGTGAAAAAATAAAGCATCACAATAGTATATATTGTTAGTATAGTATCAATAGAAGCTGCTTAATTTGGAAGCCACTGAAATAGCACGCATGCACAACACTTGGTTATAAACGTGCAGGACTGGCGAGTGGTTTTCCCATTTGTGATATAAGTAACTTAAAAAATTCAGCCCGATTAGATGGATTGAGTGCGAATACATTTAAAAATACCTGCTCTCGTTCTGTAAGCACTAGAAATATCTTAGGTGTAAGACAACTATGATGTAAGAGAACATATCCTGTCATCCCCAGGAACCATGGGAAATCGTCCTAGGACCCCCTATAGGTATTGAAACACCAAAATACAAGTCTTGTATCTAAAATGGTATAATAAACACATGTATCCCAGGCATATCCCTTCACACTTAAATCATCTCTAGATTCCTTATAATAATACAGTATGAATAGATCCCCTATAATACAGTATAAGTAGTATCACTTTAAGAATGGGAAAAAATCTGTACATACTCATGTTCGATACAGTTGCAACTTTTTTAAAAAAATAAATGGTTTTGACCCTCAACTGCGGGATTCACATGTATGAAAATCACAGACAGGAAACCCCAAGGTATCTGTGTCTGGTGTGCACCTTGAGGGAATTCTTGGCCTGGATTCGCTACAATCTTGGGCTCCCGGCTGGGAACTCTTGTTGGGGCACAGCTGAGCAGCTGCTCAGGTCATGTGCGGCCAGCAAGCTTAGCCTGGACTGCTCAGCCCCGCCTGAGACGGGAGGTGCCTGGGGAGTGAAACCTGAGCAGAACTTGGACCATCGAGGTCCAGGGAGCTGCTGGGTAGACGCCCCGTGATGAGCGGGGAGAGGACACCAAGGCTCTGTGCTTCGCTCCAAATGCTTCTGTGTACACTTCTCCCATGGCTGGGCCTGATAACTGATCAGAGCCACCAAAGCTCACTCCTGAATCCCTTGAGCGGCTACAGTGAACGGGGAGGGGTCTGCAGGAACCCTGGGGCCTGGCTTACAGTTGGCGCCTTGAGTTGAGGACAACCTGGTGGAACTAAACCCCTGAGCTGTGGTTGGCTCCTGGGAGTCAGCATTTCAACAGGAAAGAGCAGAATACTGCAGATGCCGGTCCTAATGGTGTGGGAACCGTGCATCCAAGCCATGTGAAAACAAGACA
This sequence comes from Cavia porcellus, assembly GCF_034190915.1. NCBI lineage: Eukaryota > Metazoa > Chordata > Mammalia > Rodentia > Caviidae > Cavia > Cavia porcellus. The sequence goes on along the minus strand of NW_026947484.1, from coordinate 161,248,407 downwards.
GAACAGCGACTACAGTGTCACTGAATTTTAGCACAAGGGACACAGCCAGCCATTTCACATTCACCTGTAGTGCTACCTCTTTCCAATTTTAGGAAAACTGAAAATGTTAACGAAATGAATTTGAATAAAATAAAAGGCATACATACCCAAAATGTTCACAAATAATTCATAATATTCATATGTAAGTAGAGGTTCAGGGAGATGGAGAAAATAATCAGCAACTGTTCTGAACACATCTCGCTCAAAGCCAACGTAAGCTGGATGACACGCATCATTGCTTCTTGGCCCTAAAAAGTCAAAGGCAAAAAAAAAAAAAACCAAAAAAACCCCAAAAAACCCAAGCAAAATATATTTTACCTTAAATACAATTTAAAAAAGTAGCTTACGTCTCATGGGGAGTTAACAAATGTGCACAGGTCACTAGCATCTTACCAGGAATCCCACCTACCAGGCAAATGCCAGCACATGGTTTTACTTGATTATTTTAACATCTGAAATATCATGTATAAAGCAAATTCTTTAATACATTTTAAAAGTACTAGGGAAATCTATTTTAATAAGATTTTACTGTAATTCATTTTGTAAGGCAAAGATTTATGAATTATGCAAATAATTCTTCAAATTATCTTTTGTAAATTTATAACTTTATGAATTAAGTTATCCTGACATGAAGCATATCTTTAATGAATTTAAATATTCATTAATGATTAATTAATGAATTAAATTCATTAAATTATTTAACGAATTTAAATAATTACTGCCTCAGTATTGTTTCTTAAGCTTACTGTGGTTATGGAAAGAATCAGGTCTTAGAAACAAGACCTGACCAAATTGTATATATCAGGAAACTGAAGCTCAGAGTAACTTGTTGGTAGAAAAGTCCTTGATAGTGAAGCTAAAGTTAGTACTTAGAGCAGTGAAGTTTTCAGGTTCAACAACATTTGAAGTACGGTCCATTCATTACATAATATTACCAGAATTATTCAGTGACCTATTAAATATACAAATCTGAACACAGACTAGACTCCATCAAGATGAACCAGAAACTTAGCAATCTTCATTATAAGAAACCTCTGGGCATAGTTTTTAAAAAATCCTTGACCAGCTACAATTGGTGCAATCAGAATCCTTTTGGACAGTCTTCCTAGTGACCAAAATGTATTCACGTTTTAGAGTTATTCTGTCAAGTTAAAATCTTTCTTCCTTGAGGCAAATAATCTGTCTCCATACTTTTGTATGGTTGCAAAAGTCTATATGAATTTTATATAAAGTACATATTTTTCTAAGGAGGACATAAAAATATTCTCAATACATAGAATAATGTACATGACAATCACTGGAAAGTTTCCTAAGTCCCAATAAACATGCTCAGTGGAAACAGGACTGACAGCTAGAGAACTGGGGCTTGAGCTCTGGCTTCTTGGCATTAAAGGAGACTTAAGTCTTGGTTTTCTTCGTCTGGAAAAAAACAGAACCAGGACAGCACACTGATTACTGATTCCTCCGCCTTACAGCATTCCTAGGAAAGTGAAAGTCTTAATAGTGCCTCTGGTTAAAACATGGCGAGCTGTATATTTGGAACCATTTGTGAAGAGAAGGAAAGACACAGATTTTAAAGATAGATGTCAGGGAAATCCCGATTAGTGTGTTCATGAATTGTTATCCGTGAGCCTCAGAAGAATAAAAAGGCAGTTAGGGAAGGCAGGAAGAGAAGTTTAAAAGTCCTAAGCTGAGGATCAGGATCTTCATTTTTAACTCATACTAACTTTTGGTAACTTCAGTACTTATTCTGTTGGTCTGTCAGATTGACACTCAGGGAACAATAAAGGAATAAATATGCTGAACATTAATAAAACCCCATTAGTATTTTTTAAATACTAATTTTAAAAGAACCAGAAAATTGTATCTCCAACTAAAACTATTAAAATGTGACCTCACTTTTGATGATTCAGAAACATACATATTTATAAACTTCTAAAATTCATTTTGAAAGAAATTAGATTTTTGTTCTTGAGCTGATGAAAATCAACTTTCACTGATCACTATGAAAAAGCTTGATGAATAAAGGGCTGAACAATGACTGGGGATTAGTGACAACCACTTCTTCTCTTCATAAACGCAAGGGCCCTGGAAACAGGTGCTACAGAACAGAAGCGGGTTTTTAAGCACAGGGAGGCTGGGGTGCACGTTAGGAAGCCTGGTTTCCCAGGGAGCCTTTCCTGCTTCCGAGCTAGTTCACCTCCCAGCTGCCACGTGGACTCACTGGGCCTCACAGGGACAAATACTGCAGTGCAGATACCCAAGATCCTAAAACTCTCCAGCCTATGCTTGTATGATTTATGTGAATTAAGCCATAAATGATAAGCTTCAATTATCATATCGCCTTCTGTATAAAAAACAACTGAGGGTTCCATGTGTAACCGAGTCTACTAGACTTTCACTTAAACGTCAAGAGAATAGTACATTTAAATTTTATCAGGACTTTTACTTATAAATTGTCAAAAATTTATACTGCCAGGCATGGTGGTGAACGCCTATAATACCAGCACTAGGGAGGTTGAGGCAGGAGGATCAACACAAGTTCAAGACCAGCCTGGGCTACAAAGTGAGCCCAAGGCCAGCCTAAACTAAATAGGGAGACCCTGTCTCAAAAAGACAAACAAACAAACAAATGAATAAATTGCTTTACTTACAATTTGCTAGGCACTTCATGGCAGATAACACCCAGTGAGGAAGGTCTTCTACATATAAACAAAACAAAACATTGTTTAGTAAATCACATAATTTTTATGATTATCTATTAAAACTTCACAGTTATATATGTAATTATGTGCATATATGCATATCTGTATGTATATTACCAGTATTAAAAATTACTAGTTTCAACAGGACAGGGTCAGGCTTGTATTTTAAAATACAAAAAGCTTGAAAAAAAGAGATCTTCAGTTTGACTTAATCCACAATCCACCAAACAATTAGGCATTCCCAGACTAGATTAGTTGTTTCGGGGGATGTCCAGATAGGAATCCCAAACATTTTTCTTAATGCAATGACTTCCTGTTCGTTCTCACTTTGCTTCTGTCTACCCCTCTGCCATTTCGTCTGGGATGAAGTCAACTGGATCCGAGTCAGTAGGGCAACACATCCAGGGTGGCTTGCCTATGATTTCACAAGGCCTCCCACTTGAGTCTTACTCACTGTTAAACCTCAGCAATGCCTAGCACACAGTAAGCCCTCAGCACAAATGTTAGTGACCAATAATTTTTATTATATCTGTATACTCTTGAAATGCTTAATCTTGCCATTTAAAAACATGCATGAATCCATCCTAGTAGCTAAATAATTTCTTCTAACAGCATGAATACCGAGTTAACATTCCTCCACTGTTATTACTTAAGACATCTATGACGACAGAACGACAGACCCTCTGCCAGTTCTCAGTGAGAATAATCTCCTTTCTAGGCTGGGTCTTTCTCTGCTCCACTGCAGCCACCGTCTGTCTCTCAGCTCGACTAGTTCCCAGCTGCTTCTGTGGCACCAACCTGATCTGTCCTGTAGTATAACCACTCCACGCTTACTCGTGTTGGCCATGTTGTACATCACGTACTGGGGAATTACTTGGTTTGGATTTATGAGTTCTTCTAGGGATGGTACACACAAAATGGTTTGCAGGCTGAAAAGAAGAACACAAACTTTTTCTCCACAAAATAAAAATAGAGTGCAAATGTGAGCATGACTAGCAAACAAAGCCATCAGAATATTCTTTTCAATCAAACTGCTCAGGCTTAATACTTAGTAATCATTTTCCAACATACTAATCTTGTAACTGTCAAAGGCTCCAAAACAGACTCCAAATTATAGCCATGACTTTAATTCAAAGAAAAAGCAAATCATACTGAAAATATTTTATCTTTACAGTACTAAAGCTATGACAAGAATATTTATTAGGAAACATGTACGTATTGAATTCTAAACCTTGAGAACTAATCTGTTCTGATTCATGTGCATATTTTGATGAAATGTCAAATAACCTAAATGTTTTGGGAACTTGATTATTGCTTGTTTTTTCTTACTAGATCAGAATAACGTATCTCCAAACTTCTTCGACATCCTCCTGGCTTATTTCTCTATAATCTCCTAAGTTTTCTTGATCTTCTTTGATTTCATGATTTATTTTCTCTGTAGTTTCCTGAAAAAAGAATTACTTTGGTTTAACTCTTTATGCTCACATTAAGTACTACTGTACTTTTCAGCTGTGTCACTGTTATAAAAGACTAGATGCAGAGAGATCAGTCGAGGAGTTACATTGTGACAGTTTAGATCTTGACCATCACCAGAAGATCCAGGTGTCAAAGGCTTAGTACCTGGCCTGTAGTGGTATTTGGGGGAGATGGACTTTTAAAAGGTGGGGCCCTCATGACAGGAAGTTAGGCCGCTTGGACGCTGCCCGCTTCTCTTTTATCCCCAGCTGCCATGAGGTGAGCAGTTTCCCCTGCCACAAACATGAGCCTGTTCCACCTTGTACAGGTCCTACAGCACTGGAGCCAGCTGACGAGATGCAGAACCATGAGCCAAAATAAACCTTCCCTTGCTTGAAGGTGTCCTCAGGCCTTTTGTCATGGTGACAAAAGCCAATACATGAGGAAGAATAGTAGCCTAACAGAACACACATAAATCATACAAACACCATTTTCAAGTATGTTTTTCTGTCATTTTTATCATTGTTTCAATGGGTTCCAAATGAATTTGCACATGCATATTTAGAATGTTACATCCATTGGGGTATTTTAGTATGGGCTCAAATAGTAAAGGATCATTTAGTTTTATATGACTCTCTTTTTAACTACAGGGTAATTATATTTTAAACTAGTGGTTAACTGAAGAACATTTTACCTGAGAGAAATGTAAGCCATGCTTCTTGGGAGTTCTACGAGTCAAGTTTCGTAATTTAAAAACATTCTCTTTGTCTTTCGAAAAACTGTCGATGCTGCCTTTTCTCAACTCTGGATGCCTTCGTGGAAGTGATTTAAGTGGAGAAGTTGCAGGAAACCTGGTTTTAAGACAATATGTAATTAAATAACCTAAAATTAGAAACAATTTTCATAGCTGATTAATTTAAAAAATCATATGAAAAACCTGTTTTATTTATATTACTAAGGAATACAAATCAATTTTCCCACTAAGCCTTCAAATTAATTTCTTGCTTTCTTTAGTATATCCTGGATATCTGAATTTTATTCATGAACAACTCTGGATCACTACTGGATCATTTCTTTTTTTTTTTTTTTTTTTTTTTTGCCTTTTTCCTTTTTATCAGTACCAGGGATCGAACTCACAACTGCCTGCTTGCAAGGCAGGTGCTTATGCCGCTGAGCTAAATCCCCAACCCCTTGGATCATTTCTTTAGAGAAAGTGGTGCTTATGCACAAAATGGTCCTTGACAGTTTCTGTAATTAGTTATCTAGTTTACATATATATTTGCCTTTTACTTGGCTATATTTATTTCCTCTTGCTCCTTTGATTTTAATTGTTTTTGCTTCCTTTTAAGGTATACTGAAATAGTTCAAAGATATAAAACTACAGGAAACATAAAGGAACATTCATAAATGCAACCACCAAGTTATGAAATAGTTGATATCTGATCAAAAATTTCATTGTTTTTTAAGTAAATGTACTTTTTTGCTCATTCTTTTCCTTTCACTTCCTAAGGTAAATCCGATACTTATAAGTACCATTTTTCTTTCTTGGCAATGCTTTTAGTTTCAATAAACATTAGCAATATGTCATCTTATTCTTTTTAACTTCACAGTATCTTCTAATATACATAAGCTTTTATTGACATTAGAAATTCTTACTCCAGTGTCTTACAAATATTTTCTTGCATTCATTTTCCCTTAAGAGTTTGTTTTTGTACTTATGGATTCATGCTATTTATAATTCACAGCATTCTCATATATGTGTAGATTTGGCTTCTTGGCATTTAATTATTTTGAGCTAATTTAAGCCCAGATATTGGGCAAGGCAATTCTCCTTACTCTTCAAAATTGGTGTCAAATTCTATAAAAGTCTATATTGGAGCACTGGATAAAAAAGGCATTGGATTTTTATGTCAATTTGGGAATAGACATTTTTTGTGAAACAAAATTATTTGTAATCAGGGTATCTTTCTTCATTTATTTTCTTCAATAACAATCATGATTTTCTCCAATAGGATGTTATATAATTTCAGAGAGCTCTACCTATGAGTACTTCATTACAAAAGACTAGCGACAGTAAGGCCAGTTGAGGAGTTATACACAAATCCATGTAAAAAATAGTAACATAGTAGAGAGTATTCATATTGGAGAGAGAAGAGTCTGGTCAGACATACTAAGGTAGTTTTATAGACAGGTTTTATAATCATATTTAAAGGAGAGAACAAAGGGAAAGAAGGAAAAGCAACTATAGGGAAGGAAGACATTTGTTATGGTTTGACTAGATGTCCTCCCAAAGCCTTATGCAGCCATAGGTGGGGCTTTTTGAGGTAGCTGGATCAAGCGTAATGCTGGGATTGATTCATGGTGCAATGCTAGGATCAAAGACATTAGGGTTAGGAGTGTGAATGCTATCAGCTCTAAGTAGCCTGCATAAGATATAAGGATCAGAAAGAGCTGTGGCTGTCCCTTGCTTGTTTTGTTGCCTTCTGCTCACCATGAACTGTTACTCCTCTTTGATGCTTGTCTGCCATGCCGTCCTGTGTTGAGGGCCAGCTGAATATGGACTGAAACCTCCACAAACTGTGTGCCAAATAAACCTTTCCTCTCTTTAACTTTAAGCATTGGGTATTCTGTCTCAGCACAGCAATGAGAAAAGTAACCAAGACAATATTCATTTAGATAGGGGATGCAAAAAATAAAACATTAAGTTAGGGAGTGAGAGTGATTTTCTATATGCCATATTTTACGTCTAACAAGCAGTTGAAAAAAATGGATCTAAAACTCAGAAGCAATTTGGGTGGGAGGTTTGGGAAAGCAGGAAAAGGAGGTAGGCATGGTATAAGATTGCCCAGGGCGTAAGGAAAAGTGAGGACAAACAAAATTTAGAGATGAGTAACAGTTAAAGGATGAATAGTTCCAAAGGAGCCTCCAAGGTAACTGAAGAGTAATTAAGAAAGATTTATAAAGTGCTATATAGTACATACAGACAGACTACTCACATGCTTGTTATTACAACTGTAGTACGCAAATGTTTTTCTGTTTTTTAGGTCCTATGGTGTGTCTCTTCTGAAATGACACTGAAATTTCATTCCTAATGAACAGGGCAGAGGTGGTAGGACCATGCAAAGTTGCATAGCTTGTTAGAGGGATTCCTACCTTCCTTGAGGCAGTTCTGGTTCTGGCAGGACTGCATTAGCTACCACCAAATGTGAGTGCTCTTTGGGTTTTGCCTTCTGCATGTACCATGTTGCTCCAGCAAAGCAAAATGGCCCTCAAGGCCTTGTCTGAAGTCCTTGTCCAGTAATGGCCTTCTTGGCCTCCAGAACCAAAACCCCAAGTGAATTTTCTTTAATGAATTACCCATTCTCAGGTATTCTGTTATAGCAGTAGAAAATGGATGAACACAACAGAAAAAAATCAATTTCTGAGCTATTTTGTTCAAAAAGTAGTGAAAAAAAGGGACATTACAATTCACAGTACTACTTTAACGGCATACAACAAAGAACGTAAGCAGAGGTGAGAAAAGCAATTATACTAGCAGAAGACTCGGATGCCTCATACAAGATGCAAACTGTGTAGGTTTATTACATCGTCTGAAAAATGCGTACAGTGCTCCAAGGTGGGAGAACACTTCAAAAAGACAGGACCTGTCATGCACGGTTTTGGCACACTGCCTGTAGAAAAGGCCTGATACAATAGCCTGTGAAGCTATACTAGGGATTAAACAGGAAACACAGAAATCACAAAGCAGAGTTTCTGATGTAAGACAACTGCTTAAGACATATTCTCCTTCACCTACGCTTTAGTTCCTCTGTTATCTGTTAAAGTTTAATATTCTCTTATCACATGTATTTTTAGATTATATTAGGTTACATGTTATTTGAGGGTAAGGATCTATAGATTTGTCTTATAACTGCACACCTGTGAATCTAAAGGTCAGTAAAGGTACGTCCTTGAAATGCTATAAACTCACTGTTCTAAGGATTAACTGAATTAATAAGAGGTAGTAACACCTTTCAAAAGAAGCTGCTGCTATAGTAAAAGTGGAAATAAAATGACACTGTAGTTTCATTGTTTAGCTATACATCCATTCAGTACCTGAATAGCTGATTATTGTCATCGAGATTTTCTGATCCCCATCTGCCTTTGATATCTTCAATTACATGATTTTTAAGAAATTTTCTCAATAGTTGAATAGTCTGTTGCCTCGTAACTTCAGGACCAAAATTGCTATTATTTCTTAATAGGTCATAAAGCCAATCCACGGCTTCCCCTGCTGTGAAGCAGTTTCCGTATTTTTTAAAGTGTTGCCTGTGTTTTCTCAGGGGCATTCCTGCTCGGAAAGATGTGGTTACTTCATTCCACTGCAAAAGAAAGACAAAACATGTTAAAAGTAAACAAAAATGAAACCTTACTGATTTGAAATGCAAAAATAATTTAATACACATTTGATTACATTGTAAAAATTCTTGAAGAAATCATCTCATTTGTGCAACATAAAATTGATATCTCACTGATTTTGTTTTAGTAAGTTTAGTGCTATAGTAGTATTTTTAAGCAACAGAATTTTAATACAGGCAGTAATTGGCTGGTCAAATTATGTAGGAAACCTAGGAAGGAAGAGAAACTGCAGTGTACCGGTTTAAATTCTCATATTTCTGTTTTTTATTTCTAGTAGTATTAGTAATATGCTTGTAGCATTTGTGCCAAGCATTTAGCTTTATATTCCCCATTTCACCTTAACGCCCACAATTCTGTGAGTAGGTATTAGGATCACCTCATGTCTCACATAAGGAAAACCAACCACAGAGACATTAGTTTGACCAAGCTCACACAGCTAAGTGGTGAACCAGGCACTCAAATCCAGGGTTGACAGAATCTAGACTTTGTACTGTTATTTTCTGTGCTGCCCAAACAAAGCTTCAGACAGGAAGTCATTATACCAGCAAAACGCCTTCAATAACCGTCTCTAGCAGTCTCTCTTCTATGATGCTTCTATGGCGAACATAAAACAAACAGGTAAAATAAATCAGATGTAAATCCATCCCCTTTAATGAGCCTGCAACATATCTATATGTTAAAAAATAATGGTATGTTAAAAACTGCCCTTGAGTTACCCAAATTTCTAAATTTGTTAGACAACTAGGGTTGGTTTCCCAGCTGTGGCCTTACCACTTATTGTTTACAAACTTTTGTGTCTTCTCTGTTCCTCAGCCCCCTTATCTATAACAAGGGGACAACAGTACATATCTAATTGGCTTATAAGTAATGATAAAATGATTTCAATTGTGTAAGGTACTAATGGCTAGCAAATGTTTTTTTGTTCAGCATGTTCATACTACATTAATGTGATCGATTTTTAATAAGTTGACAGGACTACTTCATTAAGGTTCCTTCCAGTCATAAACACTTCCTGATATTGATAAACAAAATTAATAACTTACTGAGCAGAGAACTTCTTGTTAAGGTCACCATACCAGAAATATCTGTCTTCTTCTAGCTCAGTCACTTATTGTTTACGTGGTTTGGCGAGGTCACTTAACTTCTTTGAGCCTCAATTTCCACACTAGTAAAGTAGGGCTACCCACACGTGCTCACACTGAGAGGGCACTCCTGAGGGTGCCTTGCTTGTTACTCTATAGACACGCTGTCACCCCAGTGTCTCCCAGGACACCCCTCAGGGTGGCAACATCACCCACGGGGAGACGGAGTCTCATCGGAGGTTTAGGGAATCTAGGTCACATAACCGGCAGCAGCGTGTCCCTCAGGGCTGAAGTCGCTGGGCACCGCAAGGCCACACTGCAAGGGCACATCATGGTGTGCCTGGGTCCTCCCTGCCTTGCATTCCAAGGCCTAATAAAAGAAATCAACGAAGCCCCTACTGAGTTCTGCCCGATCTGACCCCCATGCTCTGGAGCCCGTTCTCCACTACTCTCTCGGCCCTCCGGGGAGGAAAACCAGCGATGGAAGCAGCTGCAGTCGGCATCCTACACCCGAGGTGACGGTCGGGGACCCCACACCCCAGGCACAGCTGTCGGCCCCCAAAGCCGCATACCGGGGGTCCTCGCGCTCCTTCCCACCGGCCCCAGGTGCCCGGGCCCATCCCTAAGTCGGCCCCGGGCCGTGCCCTCGTTCCGCGCCCTTACCAGCTTGGTGGCCCGGTAGGGCCCGGGAGGCCCCCCGCGACTCTCCATGGGCTGTCAGCGCGCCGCGGCGTCCATGGCGGCGCTGGGGACCCCCCGAGACGCAGCTCCGACTCCAGCGGGCCTGCGCACAACTGCCGGCCCGCGACTGATTCGAATGCCTCGGAGCGCTGCGCTGATTGGCCGCGCCACCGGGTCATGTGATGCCGTCGGGGCGGGGCCGGAGGAGACCTGCTGCAGCTGAGCGCAGGTGAGGGCGTCTGCGGGTCACAGAGACGCCGCGGCCCAGCACGGGTGGGCGGGGCCCGGGCTCCCTGGAGCCTGCGTCGGTGTTGATTCGGTTCTGCTGTGCCGCAATGCGGGTTCAGACCCCTCTTCCGTGATTAGCGGGCTGGAGCCCAGATTGTCATGAGGACGTACCCTCCGGGGATCAGGGCGGTGTGAAACTTGCCGTACTGCTTTCCTAAAGCTGACACCGCCCCCCCCCCCCCCCGCGTGTTTGTGAGGTTGGGGTGGTGAGTAAGCCCGGATCGTACCAGGCAGGGACAGTGCGAGCAAGGTGGTTATTCCGACCATAAAAGTAGCGAGGTTTCCTAGCCTCGAGAGTCGCCCATGGCCTCAGTTTCTTGGGCAGAGCTCAGACCTCACACTGGAATCCGCGCCCTGTCCCAGGTCGGAACCGATCGAGCACCGAGAGCTGCTTTGGTGACCCGAGGCCTCGGGAGAATTCGTTTGGAAATTAGCAATTGAGAGCCAAGCACTTAGTGAAAAGAAAGGGAGGAAAATGTCCTGGGGTGGGGGCATGCTGCCATCAGCAGTGTCCCCTAAGCGTCACACCTGATCAAGTTCTAAGCAGGACCTCAAGTTCTAAGCAGGACCAGGGCAAGTTTCAAAACGGGCTTCGCACACACAGAAGCCATTCATCTGAATTCATGTCAAGGAAATGTCGAGAATGATCAATGTTTCAAAATACTGTTAAACATCTTTTTATCTGGCTTTATGACAGTGTCCTAGATTTTTATCTTTCCTCTTTCCTCTTGCAGCCTATTTTTCTTCAGAATACAATGGAGATGAGCGTATGGGAGCTGAAATTTATTTTGTATTTTGCCCACCTCCCTAAGTGAAGATGACCATACTGTCACCTATGTTCTTCAAATGCAGCTGAATTGGACAAAAATAATTAAAAATCAAAAAATGTCTTCTGAAACCTTCGAAAGATTAACGATGACTGTAAATCCAAAGTTTTCATGAGAGCGTGGTTGGAGAAGTCCTAAAAAAGGGGTGCAACCAGGTGAGGTGTTGCATTTTAGGAAAAAACCGAGGCTGCTTCTAGGTTTTCCCGCTTTGTCTGTGGGTTCGCTGTGGTCACCACTTCCACCCTGACAATGTCTGCATATGGGAAGATACCTAAAAGTCAATGTGAGTGGTCTTGAGTTTCCTCATGGAGCTGCTTATCTGTGTTCTTAGCAATGATCAATATTATATAGTCCCAATCTTTGAAGTGATTGTATTTCATTACGAATATTTTAAAAGTCAGTTACTTTCCCTCAACTCCTTAAGTCTGGGTTTTTTAGTGTTACAGAGTACCTGACTGAATGCAACCAGTGATGCCTATTAAATGCTGGTTCTTGGTACTCTACCACAGTATATCGAAACAGAGAGAGAGATAGATACAGAGTGGGTACAGGGTATATTCTTAAGGGGGAGCAGTCAGAATCTCCGAAGTTAACTTGGAGTTGAGCTGCTGTAATCCCCGTTGACTGCCTAGCTATTTAGGAAAAAATACAAATCTGTTAATTTACTCTCGCTTGATGCAGTGTCTCCCAAAGGAAAATGAGTGTATCATCATTTAAATATGTTGAAAGAAATTCTTCCTGGGCAGAAATTGTTCTACTAGGGTTCTCTACTCTGTCCATGGACGTCTGTTTATTCCCCTGCGAATGTAATTAAGTTGCACAGGCGAGCCTTAATCCAGTTTGTTCACTGCTCTATCTCCAACCTCTAAGTAGCACATAGTAAGAATTTAATATTTGGTGAATGGATGAGGTGTTTCAGTCGCTAAAATGGAGCCCTGTGGGTGGCACAATCCAATTATCTTTCCTTCCTAAGAAATGTTTTATAAAAATTTCTGCATATTTGTAAGGTTTACTTATATATTGGACACTTTGCCACACACCATAGCCAACACCCTCAATTTACGAGAGGTTTATTTTGTCTAAAGCTTGTGGAGGGTTCAGTCCATAGTCTCCTGTTCCAAGGTGTGAAGGGAATGGTGGAAAGGTCTGGAGGAGGAGAGCTGCGTGCATCATGGTGACCTGGAAGCAGAGCGCGAGGAGAGGAGCTGGGGAGGGAGATGCACCCTTCCTACCAGACTCCAGCTCTCACTAGCAAGTCAGCTAGCACAGCTTGCGTTCAAAAGCCCACCTCTGAACCCCAGAGTCTGTGGAGGGTGCTCCAGATTCAGACCATAGTAATTTAACCTTGAGGTTTAGCCACTCTACCTGCTGGAGCTAGTTATGAATCTTTTCCCATGAATCTTGTCTAATACTTCTCTAGTTTGAGAAAATTTCTCCTTTTAAATTACTCCATTCTGTTTTCCTTTCTGCTTTGGAGTCTGTGATCTCATAGATCTATCTTATTTTTCTGACATCCTTCCTTTTATAATTTTCATTCCCGACAGGTTTTCAGAAAAGTTCTTGTAGCTGAGCTTCTAATTCACTGATTCAATTTCCTTCTGCTTCCAGTCTCATTCATCTCCAGGAAGACTTTCCAATTCTCTGATCGTTGTTTATTTCTGTATAGCTGACTCTTGATTTAACCTTGAGAGTATGAATTATGAATTACAGAATAATTACTTTTCCCTTATGTTTTACAGTAATTTTGTACTGTAGAATGCTCAAAAAATGATCCTCTTCTTCAAAATCCTGATTCATTCAATGTGTGGATTTTCTTTTTCTTTTCAAAGTATGGGTATTCTTACAGATTTTAAGTTTAGCATTAGTGAAGTCCCAGTGAGGATAAGGTAAATTCATTTAAGTATTTTCCAAAAGACTACTTTTATTTTTGAACCGTTTATTCCCTAGATCCTGCATCTCCATGTGTTGAAACAGCTGTTACACTTGTAGTATTTGGGGCTGCAGGTTTGGTTGATGTGCAGTGTTTGCCTTTACCATCAGCGTTCCTTTGGGACAAGCACACCCCTGTGTCTGGGGAAATAGCTCTCCCACTCTAACATATATGAATGGTCTGTCATCTCCACTGCTCTCAGGGATCCCAGAAGAATGATTACTGTAGTCCAACTGTGTGAATTCAGTTGTTCTCCCCTGGATGAATAAGGTGGTCATGTGAACCAAGGTGAGTCAATCAGAGCCCTCTCAGGTTTTTCACACTGAGTCAAAAGGGAAGAGCTGTGTCTTTTTGTTGTCTGAAGTGAGCAATGTGAGCCACTAGCCAGTGTAGCTACAGTTACAACTGAGCGGAGAATCCTACTTACTCAGAAGGCATGGAAGCCCGAAGAGAAACAGAAACGAAGAGGGTAGAGGGCTAGTTTTACTCTGTCTGAGGCTTCCTTGCATTTTAACTGAGGTTACTAGGTTCCTGTCCATGGCATAACTTTATTCTTGTTTCCCTTTTCTCTCCTCCTACCATTTGTCCCTGTTCCCACGTTCTTCTTCCCTATTGCAGGAGACCCATCCTTCTTCCCATCCTTGATTATTCTCTTAATTTGCCCTTTGCCTCATTCAAAAGAGAGGTACCTTACACATTGTATTTAAGCTTGTTAACATCATGTAATTTCAAACAAAATGGACTTCAGAGCAAGGCATATTGTCAAGAATAAGGAAGGGCATTGCAAAATGATGGAAAAGTCTACAAGAAAACAGCAATACTTAGTGAACATTTTCCTAGCAACAGGTCAAAGTATATGAATCTAGAACTGATAGGTAAATCCACTATTGTTTTAGAACCTCAACACTCTCCACCAATAGTAATGACAGATCAGTCAAACCACCAAGAATAGGGTGAAACTGCAGAGAACCCTCTCTCAGTTGGCTCCAATGGATATTTACAGAATGCTTCATCCAACAACAGCTGAGTGCAAATTCTTATGTTCCTAATGATCATTCACCAGGATGTGTCCCATTCTGAGTCACCAAATGTACCTTAACACATTTAAAGTTAGTGATGTCTGATCTCAGGCCATAAGGAGAGTAAAGCTGGAAATCATTTAATAAAAATAAGTTGAACCCTTACCACCCAAATATCTGGAGATTAAATAGTATATATTTAGTTAGCACATAAGTCAAATGAGTAGCAATAGAAATTTTAAAATATTTTGAGCCAAATGAAGATGAAGACATTAACATTTGTAGGGTGCGTGCTTCTGAATTTTCTCTACTGGTACATTTAGTGTGTCTGAGGGAGCCACACCAGACTGATTTTATCATCACAGCTTGATAATGTGCGTAGAGAAGACTACCTGGGTTACTGGATAAAATTTTTCTTATATAATTTACCATTGATTCTCCATTTACTATCATATGCTACACCAAGATGTTTTGATTTATGATTAACTCCATATAGTGGTTGTATGCAATTATACTGGGACAGAAAGAATCTTATCACTTAGTGATGGTGTAGCAATTATGATATCCTAGAGCAACCCAACCCTGGAATGTATATGGTGATGCGGTTACAAATAAACTTACTACACTGCCAGTACTATACAAGTGTAGGACCTACATGCCAGATAGTGACACACACTTATACTCTGTGATGGATTAAAAACTGGGTCAATTTAACACCAGCTGAATTAAAGCAGCATGGTGCTGAGTACAGAAGGTCCACCTGAGGAAAGGTGCCAGCATAAATAGAGATGGGGAGAAGTGCTAGGCATTTTGGGTTCTCATAAGTGTTGCTGTTTTGAGCTGTTGTTGCTCCTGGAGGAGCTCGCCATGATTAGCTTGTCCAATATGAGTTTGGCTATTATCATTAGAGGAGCTCAAGACTTTGTTGGTGAGAGTGGCTGTGGTTCAGTTTGGGGAAGCTCTGGTCCTTACATTGAGCATCACTTCCTGGCTCTGGAGTGGAAGATGTGTGCTCTTTAATCTCCAGGATGAACTTGTCATGTTGGCTTCCTGGCATGTACTCAACTGTTCATATCGTCAGAGGAACTTGGAACCTCCACGTCGCTGAGGATGGCGATGGTGCTTTTCAGGACACTCCTGGTCCTTATTTTGAATGAGACTTCTCAGCTCCAGCATAGAACCCTCAACCTACCAGCACAGCTCCTTCACCCTGCTAGCATAGACTTTCTGGCTTCCACCACTGACCTTTGGGTCTTCCCGGCTCGGATCCATAAAACAGATTGGCATGAGGCCTTCTTGTGGGCTCTAGACCTCCAGTTGGACTCATGGGAGGCATTGTCACGAACTCTAGATCTTCAGCTGGACTCATGCAGAACATTGTTGAGGGATCCAGGTCCTTGGCTGAATATTTGGGTCTTTACTGTTATGGACAGAATTCCAACACTGTTTGTGTTTAACTTTGGGTGACTATCATAAAATAATATTATAAATTCTGTGTTCTGATTGTAATTATTCTCTTTACAACCTGTGATTGCAACATATTCCCAGCAATCTAGGAGGCTGAAGTGGGAGATTCACAAGTTCAAGCCCAGCTGGGAACTTGGCCACTTAGCAAGGCCTGTCTGAAGAAAATAAATAAATAAAAAGGGTCGAGGAGACAGCTCAGGGTGGAGGCCCTGGGTGAAGTTCCAGTACCACAAAAAAGCATAGCAACTACAATAATATGCAATGCATGTGCTCGATTTTCATAATCAATGACTATTCCTAGTTTACATAGCTTTTCTTTCATTGGATTAGTACCTGTGCTTATTAAAACTCACTATTGAGTTATGTTACTGTGTCATGCACATGTATACATCTTGTGTTTGACTGCATCAGCAGGCCTTGCTGAGCCACTGACCCGCACCACCTGGGTTTGTGAGAGAGCACTTTGTAATGTTTGCAGGATGACGGAATCTTCCAGCTATGCGTTCCTCAGGAGGTAGCCCTTCCACTGAGCAATGCATCACCATTTTACACAGCTGCGAAATGTACATAGGCACACAATGTATTTTACCTCTTTGCTTTTTCTAATTTATTTTAATACTGGTCTCAGATATTTGGTTCCATATTTTCTGTGAAAATCTTAATAGCTATATATCTAACTTAATTTTAAATGTTAATAGCTATATTTGTAACTATTAAAATTTAAAATTAAATAAAACTATAACTATTAAGTAGTTAGAAATATAACTTGAAATTTACTTAATGTTCAACTTATTAAAATTTTCTTGGTAGACAGTGAACATACAAACATTTCAAAATTTTTTCTGTGAGAAACTTCATTTATGAGATTTGTTCTATAGCTTTTTCTCTGTTACTCATATAAATACATAATTAAAACTTCGAATTTGTAATTGAGAAGTAGCCATTTAAAAATATTGCTTAACTTTCCAATTTTATAAAAAAAAGTTTGTCATTAATTATTACTTTAGTTATGATTTGGTGTTATTGTGAAATGTAAATTTCTGATTTTTTAAAGTTTGTTGGTATTTCTGCCAAGATGAGGTCAGCCTATAATAAATACTACATGAATATGAGAGGAAAAAAAGAACTTGCTCACTTGAGTCAAGACATTTTTTAAAAAGCGTTTTTTTTTAAAAAGCCAGAATTTTGTCATTTGCCATCCAAAGAGCACCAGTAAAAGAGCTAGTTTTTAAGAATCGCAGTGACAGTGTATCTCTCAGGAAGGACGCCCTGTCCCTCCTTGGTAAGCTTTGTATTACTCCCATGTACTGCAGAGCCCAGTGGAGCTAACAGAGGAACTCATCTGTAAGGACATCGGAAGAGTTTCCAGGATTGCTCACAAGTGACAAGCAGTGTGCTCCCGAGCCTTGTTTGGAGACAGCCAATAACTAATCTTCTGGGAATGTGTGTCTATGAGTTTTTCCTCCTTAGACTTGCATATTCTACCTCTGGTAGTACAGGTTCATCACTTATTTCTCTAAAGATTCTGGTGAAGCCTCTAATCTCAAGTGCATTGCCAGAGTTTATTGGGAGGAGAACCATGGGGACCTGCATCAGGATGCCATATTCCACAATTTTCTGGGCTGTTTGTACATTATGGGGTCAGTTATAGGAAAGAAAGAAGCATTTGGGATTGAAAAGGTGCCTAGAAATTCATTTATGTGATTTACTTTACCTTCAGGATCATTTTGGCCTCCAAACAGCCCCATAATTCATGCTTTGTAGCACTCAGGTCTGAGACATATGCATACATGTGTATATTAATACCTACCTCAAATAATTCTTTAACTTCTCTGTATCTATATTGTGTACATGGGAAATCTGGTAAACTGAGGTATGATTTGACATTGTTAGGAGAAGTTTTAAATTAATTAATTAATTTATGGTTTTTGAGATAGGGTTTTGCTTTGCGGTTCAGGCTGGTCTGGAGTTC
The DNA here is from genome assembly GCF_034190915.1 of Cavia porcellus. NCBI lineage: Eukaryota > Metazoa > Chordata > Mammalia > Rodentia > Caviidae > Cavia > Cavia porcellus. The sequence continues at coordinate 161,230,544 of NW_026947484.1, read as the reverse complement.
ACTATGTAACCCAGGCTGACCTTAACCTCTCAGCGATCCTCCTGCCTCAGCTTTCTGAGTGCTGGGATTACAGAAATGAAAGGGATGTGCCTTCAGTAATAACTGGAAAAATCACAGCAAATGCTAATCAGTGCTATACATGGATATAGAATTTCTTCTAAATATCTACCACACATTCTGCTGTAACATGCTATTTCTACACAGGCCCCAAAGAAAATGGGGTCACTGGATCATCAGCAGAAACCTCTAGAACCATGACCAAAACAAACCTTTTTACTTTATAAGTTGATTACCACAGGCATTTTTTTACAGTATCAGAAAGCTCACTGACATAAATAATAAATTCCAGTTTTTTTCATGTAGATAATAAGTAAAATCAGTTGTAAGGTAGACTGTGGCAAAAAGGACACTTTTTAAGAGTGATTATACATTGTGTCCTCGCCCTGGCTCCTTTATTTGTCTTCTTAAAACTTATAAGCATCAAAATACTTGCTGATTTGTATATAATCTATTTTCATCCACTGGAGTGTAAACTCAATGCCAGAAAGAATTCATGGTAAAAAATCTGTAAGAAAACACTACCTGGTGAAAGCAATCCTTAAATGTTTACTCTGTATAAAATTTTAATTGTCTCTATAAGAGGTTTTTTTTTTTTAATTTCGGCCTCATGTTTGAAGTTTTTCTATTGGGCACTCATTTGTACATTACTTTAAAGAAGTAAATAAACAGAAATACATTTTCTCAGGCTCTGTGGCAACCAAGATAAACTATGCAGAATTCACAGGAAAGTCAAGAAGCCTGCGTGCGGGATCTCTATGGGGTGGAGCCACCCAAGCTAATCTTTCCCTGTGCACTGGGAAGGCCAGGGGAGGAGGAAGGGGAAGTCTCATGAGAAGAATTTAGAGTCCAGAGGTCTGTAAGTTTGGAGCAGCAGGGGCATCCTGAGTTAACTTCCATATACAGAGAGAAAGAGGATAGTGAAACCCTAGAGCTCAGCAGGGATCCCACTGTGAGTTTGTTTAGGTGCCATGTTAAGAGCTTCATTTTCCACTGCTCCTAATCTGTTCTTGTGTATTCTCACTTCTGACTTCTAAAATCATTTCCCTGTGAATTTCCAGATGACAGTCCAAGGCTTCACGTCTGCTCTCTCTCTGTGGTGTTATCATCCATAACCCCTGTTTAATTTTGCATCACTGTGATCTAACACAGATATTAGTCCTGGCCTTGTTTCCTGTCCCAGTGTCAAAACCTTCTCCAGTGTATCTGTATCCCTTGCAGACCCCGTGAGTAGTGCTATAAGTTGTTGCTTTTCAAGACCAAACATATTTTAAAGAACTGTAGGGAGCTAGAAAAATATTCTGTCCACAGAAATACTTGCTATTTCTGTTATTCTGTCTGCATTCTTTAATGGCATAGGCCACATTGGAGTATTATTTTTTCTGCCCAAAGATGTTTCTTTAACAATTCTGTAGCAGATCTGCTGACCACAAATTCTTCGTTTATTTACCTCCTCCTGAGAATGTTTTATCTTCATTCTTAAAAGATATCTTCTCTGGATATGGAATTCTGGGTTAAAATTATTTCTCTTTTACCGCTTTAGAAATATCATTTCCCTTCCTTCTGGCCCCGATGGGCAGCTGCAGTCATTTGAATAAATGTTTCTCTGAAAGTAAAGCATCTTTTATCTCTGCCTGCCTGCGGGATAGTCTCCTTGTCTGCAGTTTTCAGCAGTTGGGTTACATTGGCTTTGAGTATGAATTTCTTTCTTTCTTCTTCCTGTTTGGGTTGTTGAATATCTTGAATGGAAGACTTTGCCATTTCTTCAATCTGGCCATTATTTTTTGAACATTTTAATCCACATACTCTTTTTTTGTCTCTGTCCACAATTAGGATAGCGCAAATATTAGTCCTGTTATTATTGTCACACAGGTCCCTGAGGCCTTTTAAATCTGCTGTTTTTCAGACCAAATGATCTCTATTGCTTCACTAGGTTCACTTATGTTACTTTCGTCATTTTTGTTTTATCATTGAGCCCATTTAATAAAATTTGTAAAGTTATTATTGTAGTTTCTAGTTTGAAAGTTTCCATTTGGTTTTACTTTATAAATTTTATGTTCATATTTTCTAACTTTTCATTTATTTCAAGATTACCTGAGCTTAGTCTCTGGAGCATTTTCATTATGGTGGGTTTAATGTCACTGGCAGATAATCACAAACTCTCAGCATTGGAATTTGCTGATTATCTTCACGTAGGTTGAGACTTCCTGGTTCCATCGTGTGCCAAGTAATTTTTGATTATATGCTGAGCATTTCAGATGCTCCTCAAGCTGTAATGGGTTTACATCCCAGTCCCAGCAAATTCTCTGTAAGCTGAACATACCATAAATCAGGAATGCACTGTATCAGTCAGCACTGCATCACTGCAACAAAAGTCATGACACAGGCTACTTATTTTAGAAGAGGGCTTTATTTTGGTTTATGTTTCTGAAAGTTCAAGTCCAAGACTGGATGGCTCCATTGACCTGGACCCTAGTAAGGTGGGTAAATCATTATAGAAGCATATTTCAGATTGAGTATTCACATGTTGAGCCATGAAATAGACAGAGAGAGAGAGAAGAGAGAGAGAGAGAGAGAGAGAGAGAGAGAGAGAGAGAGAGAGAGAGAGAGAGAGGTATCTGCTTCTCCTTATGATAGTGTAGCTGACTGGGAGCTATGCCTACCTGCTCTATCCCAGCATCATAGAAGGTATGAAGCTGCATATTTCTAGCCCTGAAAAAGTTCAAAACTTTAAAGTCAAAGTATGGTTTCTACTGAATCTGCATCGATTGCTTTTGAACAATTCTAAGGTGGACATCATCTATAGCATGAGAACTGGATCTTACTTAAATTCTATGAAAATGTTGACACTTTCATTTCAGCAGGCAGGTGGCCAAGTTGGGCTCAGGCCAGAGGTACCAGCCTGTCCTCTGCAGACTGTGGCTTCAGTGTCAGCTCCAGTTCCAGAGCTGTTGTCACGCACATAATCCTTTTAGTGTGTGTTACCCAGCGGTCAGTGTGGGATCTGAGCAGTGGACAGGGGCCCTGGAATGCTGTGTAGTCAAATTCACAGATATGCAGCTGGCGGCTTCCCCAGGGTTTCTAACGCAGTCTGTGGTTGCTTCTCCACTCTCCTTTCCATGCACTATTTCCTGATTCTGGGGCTCCCTTTTCAGTCTCCTGGACAGAAAGTTGATATTTTGCCACACACTTCGGGTGATTCCATTGGGATCTGTGCAAATCACTAAGGACAGAAGAGGGTGGGAAGGAACTGTCTGAAGATGAAGGTTCCCCTCTGGGAGGTGGGGGCCTGAACCTCTCACTGCCCCCTCAGCTGTGGTCCTGGACCTCTTACACACACCGGAGAGAATACAGAAATAATGTTCTTTATACTGTTCTCCACTCCTTAAAGTGTTTGTTGTGGCTTGGTATGTGGCTGATTTTTCAAATAAGTTTGTTTTGTGTGTCTTTTCAATATGATGTCTACTTTAAAGTACATGTTCTTGTTTGTGTATCTTTATGTTCTAAAATTCAAAATGAAATCAAAGCTTTGGTCCATCTGAAGAAGCAAGCAAATTGTTGAACTACTGAAAAGCAAATACCGCTATACAAAAATCCTATCAGTTACTGGAAGTTGCATTTCTGTGTGTATCTTATGAAATAGTTCCAACCATTTAAGTATCCTTTTTTATTTTAAAATCTAATATATAATAAATAACCTTTTGTTTGGTACTGTACTTGATTCTGTTTCCCTCGAAGTTGGAATGTTCATTCTTCTAACTTGAAAAATAAGTTTAAGATGAAATGATACAAAACAAAATTCTTGTATTAGCTAAACATAGAAGTAGTGACCATTTAAAATTTTGTATTAATTAAAATTATTTATAGCTGGAAAGCTACCATACAAGTCATATGTTGATTCTTAAGAAATAGGAAAATAAACTTTCCAGATGTATCAACTAAGTTGATCAATTAAGAACACACCTCTAATTCATTCCCGCATTGTCCCTTTATGGAGCATGAATACGGCGTAGGTACAAGGAGTTACAGTGGGATTGTGCTGTAGTTGATACTTTAAAACTCATAAGACTTTATTATTCCACAGGGCCAAGGGTATGGTAAAGTGTGAGGTCCTGAGTTTGAGAACTGGTTCCAAAAAAAGAGAAAATATTCTACAGTAACTGTGCACCAGAGACTTTATTCTCACTGGGCTTTAGTCATTAGAAGGAATTCTAACTACAGGAAACAGTGTCATAGACTCTGTAAAATGGATCACTGGACTCTTGAGAATGAGGCCTGGGCAGGAACGAGGTTACCTTAGCTGCCATCTTGGTACCATAGGGGAGGAGACCTGGGTATGAAGCCTGCGTTCATAGTAGGCACACATCTCCTAGGGGCTATGAACTGATCCTTTATATGATCTTTCAGGAGCACAGAAACTCCTCTAAGCATTCATTCATTGCTTCAATAAATATTTATTGACCGTAATATTAGGCAGGAAGACAATTTCACTTAAAGCTACAACTCAACAAAAGTAAAGCTTATTGGTTGCTGTGATAGGAGGAGTGTAGGACTTGGGGGGTACCTAAGAGGGACCCGTAACTCAAAGGAGGTCCAGGATAATTCTCAAGGCCAAGTCCGTCAGGCAAGTGAAGAGATGGTGGAAGATTTCTTTGCCTTTTAGCTGCTCCAAGGTCTCCTAAGACTTACAGCCTGCAAACAGTGTTTTGTTATCTCATTTCAAGATTATATTGCATTGTCTAAGGAATGAGATCCAGGCAATGTTTATGCACTTTTTCTCTACACGATGCCAAGGACTTAAATAATGTATAATTTTGGTCCCATATGAATGAGTAAACAGTGGTGGATAATAAAGAAATACAATGCTATGCACCATCAGTATACCTATACCATCTCTAACCCATTATTACAGCACTCTTGATGGCTGCATTCTGAAACATGAACCTGTCACACTGTCCTCATCTTTCCCCACTCGAATCATGCCTTTTTTAAGACTTATTTTTGCTTTGACACAGTAAATTGTACTATTGATGTTTTGATCTATGTGTGCATAGATTGGATCAGCTATTTTGTTATGAATTTAATATCTCTACGAGCTTATTTGCAGATACCTTTTGCTTTGTTCCCTCTTGTCACTAGAAGTTTCATTTATAAGTTCAGCCCTCTGTGTTCGCTATCTTCCCCTCAGCAGCGTAATAGAAAAGCAGTCTTGTTTGGCTGGGCCCCAGGCCTCAATCGATAGAAGGAGTGGACAAGAGGCTCCGGTGTCCAAAGCCTTCAGGAAAGAAGCCCGCATGACCAGAAAGTGAAGCGCACGCTGACTTGCGTTTCTGTGTTCACAGATAAGAGTGCTTCTGATCCTGGTCATTTACTTCCGTGTTTATTGGTGAATTTAAGCCTTTTGCAAGGGGTGGCCTGTGAGGGCTCTGGTGCTCTGCTGCACAATCTGCATGTGTATCTTTCATCCTGCAGTTCACAAGATAGAACCCTTGAAGACATAGACTTGAAGCGGCTGAGACTGTGCGGTAGCCACTGTCTCCAGGCTGCAGAGGAGTCCACTGTTAGACTGCATCAACTGGACTGCAGTTCCTGTGGAAGGGTCAGCTCACACCGGTGCGTGGCCATCACCTGCTGTGAAGGGAGTGAAGAGACAAGGTGTAATGTCCAGAACTGCGCTCTCCCCACAATCACACCCTTGTGTACCTCTGCCAGGAAGGCTGCGCTGTCCTGTTCTACGAAGGGACATACGGGTTGTACCTCTGAGGGTTCTTACATTTTCGTGGCCAAGAAAGTGGTTTAAGCCCAGAGATAAGCATGCTTCCATGGCATTTGATTCTTTTGGACATGACCAGTTTTACAGAACATAATCGGTGGATATTTGTCTACTATGAAATCAAAGTGCCATCAAGGATCACTGTGAAGAGCTGGACTTATGTTGCTTTTATTACCCTGAGAATTTCTATCCTAACTGTAAAGCATTGGATAATAATACTCCACAATGAATTGTCTATGACAAAAATGAGGTGAGTAGTTCTCTCACTCACCGCAATTTCTATTGCACAATTACCCAGTCGCTTGGTTTCAGGACTTTGTTATCTCTTTACACCATTATTAACATAGCAATATGCTGCATTTCTGCTTCCTAACCATCGCTTACTCAAGCAGGCATAATCTTCTCTAATCCTATTTTGTGCAGGCATATTTACTTTATTGCATTTTCAGTTTTATTCAGAGCATCTTATTGCTGCTGAGTAAGACAACATGGGTGGGAGTCAAAGGCTGGACTCGGAGCGTACAGCGATGCTGATGCTGTGCATGTTTCTGTAAAATTTAGTGACATCAGCACTAAAGAATAACAGATTTACGGTAAGAAAGTGAATATGCCCTGCAGACGGTATTGGGTGAAATAATCAGGTACATAAGCTTCGGTTTTGTGTAGCTTCCTTCCTTTGAGTTACCCCTAGTACAAATAGAGAGCAAAAGTACTGATGAAAAGAGAAAGGGAGACAGAACTTTTGCAAATGGGAAGGGGCCCAGGAAACAGAGAATGGGGTGAGCTAGGGGTCATGAGATTTAAACTGCATTAGGGATCATACCGACTCCCCACAATGGATGTGATCATATGCTGAAGACAGGAACTAAAAAAGTGCAGAGGGGATCTAGAGGTGGAAGGTGAGGGAAGGGGGAATAAAAGGAATCAAAATGTGTTTAAGTACAGGTACTGGCTCCCCAAAATGGATGTAACCATCATGCGCTCCAGTGTACTAATTATGAATGAACAGTGAGTAAAAGATCTGAGTTTTGCATTTATTAATGCAATGTCCTAGAACATTCATGTTTAAAAATTGCTTAAAACTTACAAGTGTTGGGGCTGGGGATTTAGCTCAGTGGCATAAGCACCTGCCTTGCAAACAGGTGTTTGTGAGTTCGATCCCTGGTACTGATAAAAATTTAAAAAAAAATCTCAAAAAAAAAAAAAAAAAAACACAAGTGTTTCAGGAAGTTTTGTTGTTGTTAAATTTCAGCCACATAAAATATAGCAAGAATAACTCAAGAGATTTGTGGCTTTGCTGGATCATTTTTCTCACTTAGTTTAATTCAAGTCAAATGATACCTACGCCCCTGGGTAAAATGGTAAAATGATAAAACCTGGCGACAGCGGAAACCTGGCCGCTGAACTGGAGACCTGGCTGATTTTGGTTCAATGCCCCGGTGGCTGCTTTGCTAAGGGTGCCTGTCCCCGGACTCCGCCTGCTCTAGGAGCGGTTTCTTGCCCTGTGGAAAATGTGCAGTCTCCGGGCTCACACGCTGTCCCAGGCCTGTCCAACCTGCGGCCTGGCTTTTCCTCATCCATTTGTTGACTGAAGAGGAATCCTCTTGGGCCACATGTAAAATGTTAGCATACTTAATATGTATGTATGTAATAAATTTCTTGGAAAATATTTTTTAGTATAACCTTTAAGGAACAAAGAACTGGTTAGCAGTTCGGATGCACCTGCTGGAAGGAAGCTGTGAGCGTAGTGAGGGGTGAGGAGAAAGCCCTGGGAGGTGACTGTCTGCACAGGCACTGCCCGATTTAGAGAACATTAGCAGAGGCCTCCATTCCACAGAAGTCCCTGGAGACAGGGGACAGAACTTTTAATGTAGGGACTGCAGGGCCAGCTCACCCCAAGATGAGCTGGTGATTGATTCAGGTCTCTGTTGCAGCGGGACCCTCCCACGGGCGCCCCCATGGGTTTGGTAGGCCGTCCTTACCTCACCTCCCACCACTCCAGACCCTAAGGCCCAAAGGACTCAGGAACAGTGAAGCAGTGGGAGTAAAAACCCTAAGGGGGAAAAGATAGAGATATCGCAGTGAACTAGAGCTCACCTGTGCTATGGCATATTTAGAATCAGTTCAGCTGGGCATGATTTAGAGAACTTTCCTAGAAGTGAAGAAGAAATATTTTGGAGAAATCGCTGGCTAGAGGAGCTCTCCCCCGGCAACACAGAGTTAAGAGCCACTGTGGGGTTCTCTGACCTTGTGGAGTTCACTGCCCTTGCCTGGGGGTGGCTGTTAGCGTCCATCCTGATGGGAACTTGGATTCCAGGGAGGAGCTCTAGGCACGTGAGTGGAAGAGTTCCACCGTGGTGCAGCCTTAATCAGGGGCTGGAGAAAGCTGGATAGAGACCCTGGGTAGAGATTAGGATTAGGCTGGAGACATTTCTTCTTTGCATGATACCTTGTCTCTAGCAGGGATTTCCCTGACATTAGAAGACTTTGGTTCCCCATAAATAAACCCCAGTTTCCTGGAAGTAATGGCAGTAGGTATCTAAGAAGTAATGCTATTGTGTGTCTTGAAAATACCACTTGGCAGAAGTTGGCCAAGTGTTACTGGCTCTGAGAGTTGGCGTGATGGAATGGTCTAGGTGTATCATAATCAGATTATTGGCGAGATTGTAAGTTATAGGGACATATTTAGTGTCATTCAGTTTGGTGTTAATGGAAAGGTGAAAATTCATTTTGGTGCTGAGGGTGTTTTCTACTAAAATGATTATAGGTATAAATAAATACACAGGACATAAAACCTGGAAGGATAAAAGAATTCTAGCGTCAAGGAGACTGCTGGGGAGTCTGGAGTTGAAGACTTCCTAGCCAGAAGTGGTGTGTGTCACGGTGTTAGCTCTGACCCTTTTGCCATGCAGTGTCTGGAAGTGGAACTGGGTGGGATGCTCGGGTTCTGGGCTCTGATCCCTGAGACGGGAAGTGTTTGGGGTGATTGGTTCCCAGCAGTTAGCTCTAGATTTCTTTGTCAAAAGCATGGAAGGAACTCTGCCCCTGGCTGAGTCCTCCAAAAGGGGTTCCTTTCATAAGCTGCTGCTTCTGATCTAATTAAAAATGGCAGACACACCAAGCAGAGCACTGTCACATGTCACAGCTTATCTGCAACTTTAGTCATCATTCGAGACTGTTCTGTTTATTGGATTTCAACTCAGCAGTACCCTTTTTGGGGCCGGGGACATAGCTCAGCTGCACAAGTGCCTGCCTGACAAGTGCAAGGTTATGAATTTGATTCCTGGTCCCCCCACCCCCCGAAAAGGAAATGTCCTTTCAATCATAGTCTCTTCCTCTATCTCCTCCTCTTCTACTTCTTTTTTAAAATTCCCTTCTATTAACAATTTTCTTTTCCTGAGCGTCTACTTTGACTTTAACCTTGCTCCAGTTATTTTAATTACTAGATAATGAGGCTTGAGGGAACAGTTTCAGATTTCAGGAAGTTCTCAGTCTATTACACAAAAAAGAACAAAAAAAAAAAAAAGAAAGAAAGAAAGATAAAGGAATCAGGAAATGACAATACCATGAAGCAAGAAATCTGTTAGACTATTGTTTTCATGTCTACAGGGGTGATCACATATACAGTGAATATTTAAGAAATTCATTACAGTTAAAGCACACATTACCATCAATCCTAGATCAGTTATCTACCAAAGTAGTGCCGACTACAATGTGCTAATTTAATTATTTCAATTTCTTCCCGAATATATTCAATTGTGTAAAAGTAAGTGTTGGGCTGGGGATGTAGCTCAGTGGCGTAGGCACCTGCAAGTGCAAGGTCCTGAGTTTGATTTCCCATACCTAAGAAAAAAAAGGTAAGTGTTATTATTTAGAGATGGAGAAGCACTTGGAGTAGAGAAGCCCAAAAGATAGATGGGAAATGAGGGCAGATCAACGTAGACGTTTTGTAAGATGAAGATAGTAACGCGCTCACGGAAATAGAGAAGGTGTTTTCCCAGCCAGTGCTAGATCGTGCACTGCAGGCTGGAGAATATCATTGTGTAATAGCATCGACCTCTGCTAGGGACTCGTCATATATTTTCACAGGTGAAAAGGCTTTATCCACAAATAACTCCTTGCCAGCCGACTGTGTTCTCCTTTTAGCTAACAGCTGCCCAGAGAGAAGCAGGCGCTGATGAACTCACTAGGAGTGTAACCACAGTGGACGGACACACACACAGCCACGGTTTTTTCTTAACTGTTGACCAAAGGCTCGCACGTGGCAGGCTTGGCTCCTAGCTTGGCAACATGAGGCGGTGGTGGGAACAGAGACGAGGCTGTGTTGCCCACGCTCAGGTCTCTGCGGGGACCCAGAGGGCACTGTGAGACCTTGCAGTCCTCCTCTGCTTGTCTCTTTCCAGCCGTGAGAGGCACGGTTCTGCTCCTGCCTGAGTGTGTCACCGCAGGACCAAAACAGTGCAGCCAGTCCATCAGGACTCAAACCACCAAATCCATGAACCCAAATCAACCTTTTTTCTTTATCAGTTGATTACACCGTGTCTTTGTTATACTGTCCGAAAGATGAGTAACAATACACCTTTTAGAAAACAGTAGTTTATGTAGATGCCTTCTTTTGTGGGTGCTGGCTCGTAATCCTTTATGGGTTCTGGAACATTCTCTATTTCTCATTCAATGCAGGAAATTGAATTAAGGCTCTTGAGATCCATTTTGTAGCTAAGCACACAAAGTGACTGTATTTTCTGTCCCCGTATTTTATACAGACCCACTTCATCTAGCTGACGCTGCTCACCTCAGTGTGCAAAATAAATTAGTTTTCCAGGTAGCTAAAGGTTACCAATTATTGTACCAAAATGATTCTACTTTAATGAGTTCATTGGAAATCTTTTGAAATACATGCTGCACTGCCAGTCCTTCTTATGCAAAGTACATTATACAAAATTTATTCTGTTTTTTGATGGTCTTGAATCATCTTTATGGACATCGGTGTTTATGTTACACAACACAGTAATGCTCCCTAAAACTATTCAGGTATAATTGTTTTTTTCTAGACCAAGACCATCTCATAGTTGGAATAATTATTTTGAGAAGACAAGTGAAACAAATACCACTGGGTGTCAGGGAGCCACCTCTGTGTGGCTGGAAATCTTAGCTCTTTCATTGTGAGCTGAGGTATTAGGCAGGTAGATTCTTAACCACATACAGCTCTTGTGTTTTCCCACTAGGCTAGCGAGGATGGTCAGAAGAGCTAATGTTGGATATGTGCTGAGTGCCAAGATTGACGCTTGACTCTGGCACAGGAAGCAGCGTACAGAGAATCCTTGTTTAATGACCTCGCTGCTTCCCACCTATGTAGACTGACAACCTGGTGGTCAGACATACAAGCCCCATCGGACTTACAGTGCAGGAGCATGAATAGATGTGCAGCCTTATGGTGGCTCCTTCCACAGTACAGCGCTGTCCTTTTGCTGATTGTCCAGCACAGTAGTTTAATGTTCTATTATGCGTCACAGGACTGCATGAAAGTGTTATGTAAGTAAAAACCAAGTCATCAGGTTGAAGTTTCCTCTGACCATTTCTTTGCTCTGAATATCATAATGTGTATGTGACATACAATCCCTCACTGAGGGACCAAGCCATCTGACAACATAGACACAGGAACACACCTCGGTCATAAACAAGGTTAGAAGGGCAGACCCTGGTGCCATGCCATTTCCTTCCTTTGTGATTGTAGGCAGGTTGCTTACCCTCTCCGTGACTTGCTTTCTGTGTTAGTAAAACTGTGAGCATGTAAACCTGTTCCCTATGGTGACAGCTACCATTTGAAACACTGACTGAGGTGAATACCTCGGCCCTAGCCGCACCCATTCATGAGAATGGTGGTGGTCATGATCTCATTTCCTCCCCATAGTGCTTCCAGTGGCCATTTAATGTCATGATTTTAAAATCTAGAAGTGAAGAAACTAAGGCTCAGATACCTTCGATGACTTTCAGGTTCACACCACAAGTGAGCAGGTGACCAACTCAGACCACGGGTGCAACCACTGAACAGCATGACAGTCTGCGTGCACACTCTGTGTGCACGGTTTGTGTGGTGCAGCCTGCCTCAGAGCCTTATAAAGCAGCTCTGCTGGTAACGCAGGCAGCCTCTACCTCAATGCAAAGAAATTTGAAGGGGGAGGGAAGCGCTATACCTGGAGACACCCGGTATGGTTTGCAGATGGGTCCCCAAGAGTTCCTGAATGAGGAGCTCCGTCCCCACTGTAGCAATGTTAAGAAGTGGTGGGACTTTGAGAGATGCGAGATAACTGGGCGTTGATCACCGAGAGGTCAGCAGGTGCTGCCCTGAAAGGGCTTCAGCAGTTCTGAGGGATGCTGCTTTTCGTGAGAGTGAGCTGTCATAAATGAAGCAAGACCAGCTGTCGCTGTCACTCTGGCTGTCCTGTGAGCTGATCCCTTTCTGACACACTTGTTCCATGGCACCACCCCATCCAACATGGTTGGAGGCCATCACCGCAGAGGACATCCTGCTATTTGGACTCTCATCTTCAAGAATGATGGGTTGAATAAAACTCTTTCTTTATAAAATATTAAATATGCTCAGATTTCAAATTCAGCCCAAGATTTTTTTCTGGTTTTGGTCTAAACCCCACCCCTTAATGCTCCTGAGACCGCCGTTTAATTTGCTCAGGATGTGGGTCACCTTCTGGAGACAGCAGTGCCATTTGCTTCTCCTCACAGAATCATGAACAGGCTCATTAATATTCCCGGTGCTTTCACTTCTCAGAAGAGTCCCCTTTCTCTGTCTTATCATTCAGTCTTGTACAGTTTAAGACTCTGGTCCCAAATTCCATTCAAAGTTCTTTCTTTTTTAAAAAGCATAACTATAACCATCTGAGTCTTCAGCAGCTTAAAGAGGAGTCCTCCTCCCTGACCTGGTCCTCTGCTGTTGACTTCTCTGCTAGGTTCACATGGAAAGGAAGGAAGAAGCGTGCACACCTTACCAACAGCTGCAGACCCTACCAACTGGCTGCAGAAGCAATGACTTGTTCATTGGTGAACAGTCCCTTGTGCATGCTGGTCACTTACCTCCTCACGGGCTGCAGGAGGACCCTGGACAGGATTTCTGCTGATTGTTTGGTCTGGAATATCCAGGTCTAGTTTAGTATTTTCTATTTCCTGCCCCCTCACCTAGCTCCTGTCTGGGCCCATTCGCATCTTATTTTTGGATCCCTCTTGGGAGAAGTTCTTGCAAGACAAACCCAACCTGGCTGCTTTTTATGTGGAAGGATTATTTTTTTGTTGAAGATATATTTGCATAAAATAGTTCATATTGGCAGACAAATAAATTATATTACATTAACTTGTGTAAGAGACAATAAATACAGACGTTATAGAGGCAAAGTAGCAGCATGCAAAAATAACCATGTTTATAAAATTCAACTGCAAAAGGGTAACAAATGCATGTATGGTACTTTTGCAGAGATGAAAATACATTAAAAGTAAAATATACAAGCCAGGCATGGTGGCTCATGCCTGTAATCCCAGCACTCGGGAGGCTGAGGCAGGAGGATCATTGCAAGTTTGAGACCAGCCTGGGCTACAAAGTGAGCTCAAGGCTAGTCTGAACTGCATAGCAAGACCTTGTCTCAAAAAGACAAAAAAAAAAGTAAAATATACAAATATGATAAAAGAAAAAGATGTACAAGTACAAGATATGGGTATAAATTTTTTCCAATCAGTGTGAGCATGAATCTTCCTCTTCAATGAACTATGAGAGACTAATAGTAAAGCATTTATCATTTTTTAACTTGCATTTATCATTTTCCCCCTTCTTTCCTTTCCCCCTCACTTGTCCTGGTTCCTTTTTTAAAAAAAAATAATTTCTTCCCATTACACAATATCTGTGGTATATTTGAGACCTTATTTACTCTCTCAATCTTTCACACCAAGGAGATAATTCAGTGTTTACACATGTGAGTCTGATTTACTTCACTTTTGAATATGGTCTGAAGTTACGTCCATTCACCTATAAGTTTCAAATTTATCATTCTTTATGGCTGAGTAATGCTTCATTGTATAAAAGTACTACATTTTTTTTATCCATTCCTTGGTTGATGGGCATGTGAGTTGTTTCCAAGATTTAGCTATTATAAATTGTGCTGTTATAAGGGGTGCACATATATCACTGTGGTATGAGGTTTTTAATTCTTCTGGGAAGATATCACAAAGGGGAATAGCTGGGTCAAATGGCACCTCCAATCCTAGCTTTCTGGGGAATCTCCATTTTGATTTCCCCAGTGGTTGCACCAGTCTACATTCCCACCAACAGTGGAGAAGAGTTCCTTTTTCCCTACATACCCCAGCATTTGTTATTGATTGCTGTTTTATTTTGGAGATGGAGTCTCAGTGTTGCCTTAATTTGCATCTCTTGAATACCAATGATGTTGAACACTTTTTCATATATTTATTTGCCTTTTGTATTTCTTCATCTGAGAATTGTGTACTCATCTCAGATGCCCATTTTTGACTGAGTCTTTGAATTTGGGTGGTCTGAATTTTTCTGTTCTTTATATGTTCTACATTCAAGTCCTTCATCTGAGGGATGATTGGCTAAATTTTTTTCTCAGTCTAAGTGTTGTTTTTTTACTCTGTTGGCGATTTCTTTTCTTGAATAAAAGCTTTTTTTTTTTTTTTTGTCTTTTTCCTTTTTATCGGTACCAGGGATTGAACTCACGACTACCTGCTTGCAAGGCAGGCGCTTATGCCGCTGAGCTAAATCTCCAGCCCCTTGAATAAAAACTTTTTAATAAGATGAGAGCCCAGTTCCTGATTCTTGGAAGTGTTTCCTGTGCAGTCCAGGTTTTGTTCATGAACTCTCTGCCTCCACCCATACCTTCAAGATATCTACTTTCTCTTCCAGTAGATTTAGTGTCTCTGATCCATTTTTAGTTTAGTTTAACACATGGTGAAAGACATGGGTCTAGTTTTAGTCTTTTCTCATGTAGAGAGCCAGTTTTTCTAGCACCAATTATTAAAGAGGCCGTCTTTCTTCTAGTGAACATGTTTGGCCTCTTTGTGAAATTATGGTGGCCGATGTCTTTGTAGTCATGTCTGAGCATCTTTGTAGTTGTGCCTATATGTTCTAATCTGTTCCACTGATTCTCAGGTATGGTTTTTTTTTTTTTTTTTTTTTTTTTTTTTTTTTTTTGCCAGTGTCATGTTGATTTTAACCCAGTAGCTTTGTAGTATAATTTCAAGTCAGTGATTGTGATGCCTTCTGCTGTGCCTTTGTTACTCAGGATTGTCTTTGCTATTTTAGGTTTCTTCTGTTTCCAAATGAATTTTAGGAATGTTTTCTCTAGTTTTGTGAGGTATGCTAGTGGTATTTTGATTGGGATTGTGTGGAATTTGTATAGCAATTTTGAGAGAAGGAGACAGAGACAGAGAGAGACACACACACAGAGAAAGAGAAAGAGACAGAGACAGAGACAGAGAGACATACATACACACAGAGAGAGAGAGAGAGAGAGAGAGAGAGAGAGAGAGAGAGAGAGAGAGAGAGAAAGAGAGAGAGGGAGGGAGGGAGGGAGGGAAGAAGGGAGGGAGAGCCTAACTACATTTTGAGGTTTGCACTTGCCTCTTCCTGAACAGTACGGCTGAGCTGCAAAGTGCTTACCTCCCTTGCAGGAATTACAGTATCATGAAGATGACTTTCTAGCTCCCACTCTCCATGAAGTTTGGAAGGAGAAGCATTCTTGGAGATTTCTGCCGCAAAAGTGAGGAAACCATCTTTCCGTGCACACTGAACTTTTGAAAAGTCCACTCTTTCTCTTGCCTTGCTTCCTCAGCGAGTTTTGCCTGGCAGGGATGTGGGCATCAGGCATGGCAGGGAAGATTGTTGGGTTTGTGCCTGCCATTAGGTCCCAAAGTTGTAGCTGACTCTCTGGTAATCTGCTTACAATGCAAAGATTTTGCTGGTTTCATACATTTGTGCCTCTGTAGCAATATCTGAAAATGGGACAAAATCTCACATGGCTGTTGTGTTAAACTCTACTAAATTGTAGGTATCAGAGATCTGGGACCATTTTCCTTATGTTCACATTTTACTCTCTAATATCTAACATCTAACACAGTGTTTGAAAAATACTATGTATTCAATGACTATGTATTGAGTGAATAAAAAAACCAAATGTAATACAAAGGAAAACTGATCTTAAATTCTGTGATCCATTAGATGGAGAAAATATAATCCTGGAAATATGCACCCAGAGAAATTGCTGTCATCATCTTTGTGCTTTATAATACCTAAAGTTCTTAAATTGGTCCCTATAATACCATTGTGTTTATTATGTGAATTTCTATGCTCATATTTTGGTTTAATTTTCTACTTATTAGTTAAATAATTATCTCACGAGAACTGTGGGAATAACCTAAACTATTTCTGTTTTGCAGAGTTCTGCTACAATGTAATGACTATTAAATGATCTCAAATCTGTTCAGAATTATTAAAAGGCACAGTCTAACACATGTTTTTACTTTTGTGCATTCTTTTCCAAATCACATTAAAGTAATCCCTCTTGGATCTAAGTGATATTTTGTTTTGTTTTGTACTCATTCTGATAGACCAGGTTTTTCCCCCTGTGCTTTAAATCTTTCCTTTAAAGCTTTATTTTAATGCAAAGCATTCAAAATAAAGTTTAAATCCAAATTCAGTTTATCAGATAAAAACAAAATTTAATGAAAATTACTGACTGCTGTGTTTTATAATTTCTTGGAAAATTCGAGACCTTTACCCAGTCCCCAAGTGGGGTTACTAGAGGAAGCAGCAAAGAGGTATCTTTAGTTATATTAGCACAGTGTCTTGATAGCAACAGATCTGTACATATCTTTACCACAAACAAAGAAAAGTAGTCAGAGGGTTCATTCCAGTGTGCTCACACATGTTTGCAAGAGGAGAAATGGCATAAATCTTCTCAGAGGTCATGTTCTAAAAATTTCTAGCAGTTTACAAATTGCTGACAAAATGACTTACATATTCAGCCAATTGCTTGGGTATTTCAGGTGCTTAGAGGACGTCTTACAAGGCAAGTTACCAAGGAAACATTTTTCCTCATGGGCAAAACATAATTGTCCATGCAGAGCTGGGTTGAAATCTTGATATACTTCAATTTTATCTATTTTAGCTGCAGAGGAAAAAACACTGTAGGACATTGTTGGTACTGACAGCAGTGCTAATCATAGTGCTGACACTATTGATAAAAATAGTTATAAAGATATAAAATCATTCCCAGTCTAGTTGGACCTCTATAGCTAAAGAACCATAGACTGGACAACAACACTGATTTCTCACAGTTCAGGAAGCCACGCACATCCAGGGTCTCAGTTAGCGGAGTCCATGTTTGGTCAGCGTCTGCCTCCTGGTGCAGAGAGGGCTGACCTCTCACTGTGTCCTCCGCAGTGCTATTATCTATAAGGTCCAAGGATCTGTGTCCTAATACCATTCTATTGCTAAGTAGGCTTCAAACTCTGGATTCTGAAGGGTATAGCGACAAAGTATGAATTGGAAGGATATAAACAGTCTGTATCATACTCTTCTATAGTTTAAAAAAGCCACACTTCCTTAAATTGTGTTTTGTGCAAGGCATAATTGTCATCAGTCTTGTCCTGGGGTGAGGAAACTAAAGGCAGGTATGCAGGGAGCTAAATAAGAGCCTGGAAGTTGTACTCAGCCTCCTTCATTCCGGAGCACGTTACCCTTACACGTTGTCTATTTTTGCAAAATCACGCTGACTCTGATCCAGCCAGAGGCAGGATACTCAGGGAGGTTAAGGTGGATGAAAGGATTCACAGCTTCAGGCTAGCATGAGCCTGGTCTCATATCTTTGGAGAGGCCCTGACACATCTTATGGATTTATGTATAATTGTGTATTATTTTTAAAAAAATAAGATTTTTATTTTCAGCCTGGAGTCAGTTTTATAGCACCTCTCCACCTCTGTCTGATTTCCTCTTGTATTGGGTCGATATCCAATACATGTGGACAATTTGGGGACCTGATAGAGAGGTTGAAGATTGGGGATACAGTTGATTTAGTGAGGCTTGTGTGCTTTCTGTCACTCCCAGTAAAGTTAAGTCACTTCTAGCTGTGGAGAGGCATGTTTATTTTTTGGGAATGTTATTATGTTCCATGGTGTTGACCCAGTCAGGTTGAGACAAAAGAGAATGGCATAAGTAGCTGTTTCATAACAGAAATTCATCTTCCAGCCTGAGCTCCTAAAATATATGTACAGAGGAAGGGAAAATGTTAGAAATAGTCAGAAGCTAACTTGCTGAAAATTTGCTCAAATATCAGATAAATAAGATGCAAGCAGAGAACTGGGTTCGTATCAACATCTAATCAAACATCTCTTTTATTGACAGGGGCTGTCATAAATCTGACACCCTCAACTTTAGCATATTGTTGCCAATGTAAAATTGTTAGACGAATGCTAATTTAATATAGATATTTAATATAAACATATTGTTTTTCTGATTCTAAGATTTCAAAATGGCAACTTAAATTTGTAACTTGTCATGGTTTATTTTTTTCAGTTCAAGTACATGCTTTTATTTCTGGTTTTGTGTTTATAACAAATATTTTTAAATGAGGTTTTTCTTTTTTCCCAAATTAAGTCTTCATGAAGCCTGTGGTCTCTATGGAGAGCATGTATGTACACCTTTGTTCATTGAATCAGCTCTTCTGGAATTAGTTTTGATGTGGACGCCACTTGAGACCCTGAAGTTCTGGAGCTGCTGGAGCTGTGGAGCTTGGAGGACCATGGTAGGTTTTCCTCCCCAGGACTGACAGACAGATCCATGGACACTGTACTGGTTTTTCATAGTTCTGCTCTGGTGCCGGCCCGAAGTGAAGCAGGTGCACTGTTGCTCTGAGATCTCCCCTCTTTCTTCCAGAACCTTAACTTCTTACCTTTGCAGATCAAACCAAACCCTAGGTTTTGAAAACCTAAGCCCCTCAGGATGATGCAGAGTGACTGAGTTGGACCTGGAATCACCAGCAGAGGTGATTGTTGTACTTCCCCAAAAAGGCCCCCGAGATGAAAAACGGGGCAAGACCCCCGAGACGGAAAAAAAGACAGGGCAAAACAACGCCATTTTAGAAGCGCTTTTATTTTAGCTGGCCCAGTGACACAGTGAAGATGGAATTTGCAAAGCTGTGCAACTGAGTCAGAATTTTGACTGATTTTTATAGTTCATTTATGATTAGCTCATTGATCATTAAGTACATAGTGATGAGAAACAGAAGCAAGGTGGGCCTTTGTTCCCCTTTGCTTGAGGTCAGAGGCGTTTCACAGTGGGTGGTTAGCTAATTCGTAGCCCTTGGTCTGCCAATTCCAGGAACATTTGTCTCTCATAAAGGGAACAATGGTTGACACAGCATCATTTGTCTCTTACAAGGGAAACAAAAGTTGACATAGCACACAGATTACTTGTGGGGGGGGTGACACGTACAGAGGTGGTCAGTTAATCTATAACTATGTGGTTGGTGCTTGGTTACTAGGGTAATGAGCTCAGTACAGATTGACAATAATGCTAATAACTATCCTTTTAACTATTTTTTCTAATTATCTTTTAATCAATTATTTTAACTTTTTAGCATCTTAGTATAACAGTGATCTGCTCTGGGAGAGAGAAAGCCTGAATGTCGCAGACGTTAGAAGACTGTTGACAGTAATAGGAACCAGATATCGTTCTTTCCTAATCCATAAGTCTTGAAATGATGAGATTTCCAAAAGGCTGGAGGGATGCAGCTCTAGAAATCACGCTTGAGATTCTTGGTGATAATTTCTGGCATCCAGAGTTGTTGGTGAGGAAAACAGAAGTCCACAAAGGGGCACTGGACGACTGAACGGCAAACATCCTGGGGGAATTATCGAACTGATGACAAGTGGTCCTTTTCTCTGATTTATGGAACTGTGGAATCACCCCTCTGCCCTACTGAAACAGATGATTACATTTTTTTTGTATGTGATGTAGGACAGTGATTTTCAAAGCATGATTCCCTTTTTGTATATCCAAATGGCCAGCCTCACCCCAGGACCATGAATCTGAAGCACTGGGGAAGAGAGCTCTCAGGAGAATTTCCACGCACTAGACGTGGATCCACAGGACTGAGCACAAGGTGGGCAGAGGAAGTTCTGCCTGGCCTCATGAAGGTAAGAAGAGTGTTGGGAGGCTGGATAAAAATGAGGCCACAGTGCAGACCCTTTCTGGGTAAAGGATGCCTCGTCTGTTTGGGCACAGCGCTACGAGTCCACTAACCTCTTTTTCTGAAGCAGTCAGCAGAGGTTGATTAATGTACCTGAAACCAGTCCTAGAAGGAAGATTTGATTGACTTAATGTGAATTAGTTATGGCCAAGATGACAGGACCATAGCAATAGAGAAGCCTAGCGCTTTGGTGTCGTGAGTCGTTTCCCCGAAATGGGCTTGGACCAGATGCTCACTCCTCACACGTCCAGGCAGAGAAGAACAGGGTCCGTTAGACATCAACTTCTTTATTAAAGCTCTGAGGATGGAACCCGGGTCATGACCGGCTGGGTGAGCCCTCTGCCACTGAGACACATCCCCTTCCTGAGTCCTGTAAGACCGAGACTGCTAATACTGAGGGCTAAATGTTCACATTTTCATCAAATTCCTTGCCCAAGGCTTCCTTCCTTTCTACTTTGACTCATGCAGTATTGGGCTCATTTCTCTATGCCTGGACACATGAAAATAAACTGAGTTTGCCAGAAAAGTGAAATTTATGTTGGAGTAAGAGGTAGTTGGGAGTTTGACTTTCATGCTGTGATTTTATTATCCATTTAGGGTACAAATTGTGTATCCCCCCAAATCTCTAAAAGGACAGCTCAGCAAATAAATACTAATATGTAGGTTTTTTAATTAAGCATCTCTCACTTTCACTACTGTAACATCCAGACAGTGTACGACCCAAGGAGCCTTCCTGGTTGGGAAGCCAGAAGCCCTCTAGTAATTTAAGCAGTACTGCAAATGAATTTAATTTAACCCAGATTCTAGGTAACTAAGAATTATTTTTACTAGGGTCTAAAAAGAATCAGATTTGTTTTCCCTTTAGTCTGTTTTTGTTTTCTTTATTGTTAATAAACAAGGTTATTTCAAAGCCTAAGTATTTATGTATTGTTTATATATGGCCAATTATGCTGCATTCTCAATGCAGTACAGTAAGACTAAGCCTCTGTTTGTAAAGACTTCGACAGACTCAAAGGGGGGAAACCTTATTTTTTTTTTTTAAAAGAGACAGATAATAAATTTTTTAGGCTTTATTGAAAGGGAAATTAAAATTTTAAATAAAGCCTGCCAAGAATGCCTTCCAAAACCAGGTGGACACATCTGGACAGACCTGGTAATAGAACATTTCTTCCTTTGTGTGACCCCTGTCTTTGCTGCCCTTTGTAACTGAGGGCCTTGCAATGTAACTTAAAATTTAGCAGGACAGGTTCTTCCTCTGTATAACTCATACTTTGCATAGCTGATGGATTCCAGTGTAACCTACAATGTTTAAACTCCCTTAACAACCCGAGATGTCACCCAACCCTCCAATCACAATGCACCAAATCTGCCTCTGTAGTTCCCCTGGATCTCCCCATAAAACCCTGAAACCCCGCCAGGCCAGGCAGGACTCTGGCTCCTTGGGAGAGGTCCCAGTCAGATCCACTGATGTAATAAACTGCCTTCTAAACCTTCTTGGAGCCATTTCTTCCGTGTTTGGTCCATCTTCCATAACATTCCAAGCCCAATGTAATCTCTGACATAAATGCTTCTTGGCCTTCTTTCCTTCATTTGTTTTCCTTCTTCTTTTCTTCCTGTTTCTTCTTTGTAACCCATTGTTAGTTCAAGATCCAGACAAAATCAGGCTACAAGTTGACTTTGGTCCCTGAGCTATGGTTTTCTAACTCATGAGTCCAAAAGAGAACTCACAAGCAGCTGAAATTTCCCCCGGTCAATGGTTGTGTGAACTTGCAGTCATCCTTGTGTCCTGAGCTCTTATGATCAGACTGTGGTGGAGGAAGAAGGTGAGAAACACAGAGGCGGGGAAGAGCCAGGGACACAGCTGAGAACAGAGAAGAGCACTTGCTTAGCCCACAGGAAGCTCTGGGTTCATTCTCAACCAAAGGAATTAGAGAGGCGGGGAAGACAGGCGGAGCAAAGTGGTAAAAGGTTTCAGGAAGACACCTGTAAGCATTCGTTATGCTAGATAGTAAGCACGCTAGTTTTACTTAATCCCTCATTCCACACTAGTGGGTTCTATAATAACCACTTTGTGGATCATAAAACAGACAAAGCAGTAACAATACCAAGTGTCTGAAAATATTTGTTGTAGAGGCAGAAGTTCAATTTCCACTTTATGAGGCACGTAATGTGCATCCTGTGATACACACCACATTGTGACCTCCCATGGAACAGATCAAAGATCAGTGTACACCTCAGCGAAGATCCATAAATACTTTAAAACTGCATTCTAAAGCCTTTTATGAAATGGCCAAGGTGCTAAAAGAACTTGACAGGTATTCATTAAAGTCAATGAATGCTAGCCAAGTTGAATTGCTTTGAAAGAACACATTTAGAGGTAACATTGTCCCTTTAATAACACATCGTCCCTTTGAAACACATATGATTTAAAAGGTTCCAAAGTTCTTATCTCAAAAAATGGAAGCAATACATTGCAGTGAGCCATGGTCGCTTTCCCTGTATCAGTACACTGATTTTCACAATGTATTTATGAAATATTCAGGACAGACGCAGGGTGATTTTTCTTCCCTTTTGTCCAAGATACCAGGTCTTCAGCAGGACCTGAAACGAATATGCTGAGTAATGGTACTAGTCTAGCAAGAAATGCTTTGGAGTCGTCTGTTCCCTTAAGTTAATGAATATTGCACTAGATTGGCTCTTGTCTCCTTCTTTCTGTTTCCGAGACAGCATTTTCCTTCTTTCTAATGAATGTACAGCTGGACTTCCTTCTCTCCAATTAGCTTAACCATCAAAGATATTATTCCGTGAATGTGCTTCAGATGTTCCTTAAATCAAGCCTGATTATAGATGCTCCCTACAGCTTTATTCAATTGCTTCCCTCTAAACATTATGCCATTAAAACATTTAATTTAGTCATCTCCAAAAGTTTCATTTACATTCTTTAATAATATGGGCATTAACCAACTCATCACTCAATCTAAGAAAAGAAGTTATGACAGATGGTAACAGTTCTTTCCCCGTGTGTCCAACAGAATAACAAGATACTGTGTCAACCCAGTTTGTATTTGTGAGATATGAAGACTACCATCTTATATCTAGATTTCATGGATGAAGGAAATCACAGCAATGCATGAATTAAACAAAGTATAAAGGTATTACAGTATATTTAACAGCTTTCTGGTTTTTCACAGACAAAGGATATACTTGTCAAAATTTTATGAACTTGCCTTAGTGTGTTTGAACATTATGTAAAATTACAAAACTACACAAGATAGTTATATCTTATACGATATCTATATCTATATCTATATCTATATCTATATCTATATCTTGCTGTCCAGCACAGTAGCCACTAAGAAGGGTGGCTATTTAAATTTAAATTATTTAAAATAAAATATAATTGAAAATTCAGGTCTTCAGTCATCCTCACTACATTTCAATGCTCAGCAGGCACAAAGGCACAGTGGCTAGATATTAGATGGTGTAGATTTAGTTTTTTATTTATATTTTAAACAGAATAAAACAACAACAACAACAAAAAAACCCCAGAACAGAACAAAGCAGATAGGAACAAAACAATGCAAGCAACACAGGATTTCAAAACAAGACAATAGGAAATCAACAGTGGCCACCATAATGTTTCTTGTTTTTTTTGAAACAGTGGTCCATAAATACTCACACAATGAATTCAAACAAAGCAAAATAGTATAAAACTCATCAAAACAAAAGAATGAAAGCAAGACAGGCCTTCAAGACCAGACAATAAGAAAATCAATAATGGCTACCATAAAGTCTCTTGTTCTCTTCAAAATAGCTGTCCTTACCTTCACATATATTGAAATCAAATAGTAGAAAAACAGACCAAAACCAATCAAAACAAAGAATAAAATCATCATTGTACTTAAAACAAGATGATAGGAAATCAGCAATGGCTACCATATTGTCTCATTTTCTTCAAAGTAGCTGTTCATAACATCACATATAATAAAATCAATTCTTATAGACTGTAGGAGAAGTTCTAGGCATGTATAAGCCTCTACATGTACATCTATCCTTTCTGTATTAAAGGAAAAACAAGGTTTTCTTGATCTTGGCCATTCTTTCTAGAGTGAGATGGAATCTAAGTGTTGCATTAATTTGCATTTGCAATGATGCTGAACAACTTTTCATATATTTATTTGCCATTTGTATTTTGATGAGAATTGTGTATTCATCTCAGATGCCCATTTTTGGGGTCTTTGAATTTTGAGGATCTAATTTTGTAAAGTTATTAATATGTTTTGATAGAAGTCCTTAAGAGACTGTTGACTAAGATTTTTTCCCAATTCATGTTTTTTCCCCCCTCTGTTGGACATCAAAAACTTTGACATCAAAAACTTTTTAATAAGATAAGATCCCAATTGTCAATTCTGGGAATTATTTCCCATGCCATTTAATTTTCGTTCATGAATTCTCTGCATACCCCTATGTCTTTAAGATTTCTACCTACTTTGTCTTCCAGAAGATTTAGTGTTTCTGTTTTAATATTTAGATATTAAATACTTGATTTTAGTGCATGATGATAGGCACAGGTCTAGTTTTAGTTTTTGGCATATGGAGAGCCAGTTTTTCCAGCACCATTTGTTAAAGAGGCTATTTTTCTTCCAGTGAACATGTTTGGCCCATTTGTCAAAGATAAGGTTGCTGAATGTGTCTGTAGTTGTGATTGTATCTTCTAATTTATTTCATTAATCATCAGTCTGTTTTTATTCCAGTACCATGCTGATTTTATCACAGGAGCTTTGTAGTATAACTTCAAGTCAGAGATTGTGATGCCTACTGCCCTGCTTCTGTTACCTTTGCTATTATAGGTCTTTTCTGGTTCCAGATGAATTTTAGGAATCATTTCTTTAGATCTGTGAGGTATGCTAACAGTTTTTTGATTGGAATTGCGTTAAATCTGTATAAAAATTTTGGGAGAATGACCATTTTCACAATTTTTGTTCTTCCTATCCATAAACAAGGAATGTCTTTCCATTTTCTGAGATCCTCTTTGATTTCTTTTTTCAGAGTATTGTAGCATTCACTGAATAAATCTTTTACTTCCTTGTTAGATTGATTCATAGGTATTTCATTTTTCTGGATGCTATTGTGAAGGGTGTGGATTCTCATATTTCTCTCTCAGGGAGTTTGTTGTTTGTGTGCAGGAATGCTATTGATTTTTGAGTGCTGACTTTGTATCCAGCTACCTTATTGAATTTGGTTATTGCATCTAGAAGTCTTTCAATGGAGTTTTGAGGGTCTTCTATGTAGAGTATTATGTTGCCTGCAAATAATGATAATTTAACTTCTTCTTTTCCTATTGTTATTCATTTTATTTTTCTCTCTTGTTTAATTGCTCTGGCTAATGTTTCTAGCACTATATTGAATAGGAGTGATGCTAATGGACATCCTTGTCTTGTCCTTGATTTTAGAGTGATAACTTTCAGTTTTTTACTATTTAATATGATGCTGGCTGTTGATTTGTCATAAATGGATTTTATCAGATTGAGGTAAAGACCATCAGTTCTGATATTCCCTAGGGTTCTTATCATGAATGATTGTTGGATTTTATCAAAGGCTCTTTCTGCATCTATTGAAATGTTCATGTGATTCTTATCTTTGGCTCTATTGATATGGTGCATTATGTTTATTGGTTTGCGTATGTTAAGCCATGCCTGCATTCCTGGGATGAATCCCACTTGGTTGTGCTGTATAATCTTGATGACTTGCTGCATTCTGTTTGCCATTATGTTATTGAGGATTTTGGTATCTATGTTCATTAGGGAGATTGGCCTGTAGTTCTCTTTTTTGGCTGGGTCTTTCTCTGGTTTTGGTATTAGAGTGGTACTTGCTTCTAGGAATAAGTTAGGGAGAATTGTTTCCTTTTCAATTTCATTGAAGAGCTTGAGGAGTGTTGGCATTAGATTCTCCTGAATTTCTGGTAGAATTCAGCAGTGAATTCATCAGGGCCTGGACTTATATTTTCAGTTTCATTAATTGAAATTGGGTTATTCAGCAGTTTTATATCTTCTTTATCCAGCTTTGGTAATTCATATTTTTTAGGAATTTGGCCATTTCCTCTGTGTTATCAAGCCTATGAAAGTAGAGGTTTTTGATTGATGATCTTCTGTATTTTCACAGAGTCTGTAGTGATTTCACCTTTTCATTCCTATTGCATGAATTTGAATTTTTTCTTTCCTTTAAAAAATAAGACTAGCTAGGAGCTTATCAATTTTATTTATTCTTTCAAAGAACCAACTCTCCAATTCATTAATTCTTTGTATTATTTTCTTAGTCTCTACTGCATTAATTTCTGCTCTGATCTTTATAATTTCCTCCCTTCTTTTGACTTTGGGCTTGACTTGCTTTTTTTTTTTTCTAGAAGTTTGAAGTGTAGCATCAGGTTGTTTATTTGTGTTCATTTTGTTTTCGTGATGTGGGAATTCATCAGAATAAATTTCCCTCTGAGGACTGCTTTCGTTGCATCCCACAGGTTCCTGTAAGTTGTTTTCATATTTTTGTTTGCTTGTAGATATTTTTAATTTCTTCTTTAATTTCCTCTGTGATCCATTAATTGTTCAGGAGGGTATTGTTTAATTTCCATGTGTTTATGGAGTTTTTGCAGTTTCTTTTATCATTAATTTCTAGTTCCATGGCACTATGACCAGATAATATGCATGGGATAATCTTGATTCTTTGAATTTAGTTGGGCATGTTCTGTGGGCAAGTATAAGATATATTTTAGAGAATATCTCATGTGAAGTTGAGAAGAATGTATATTCTGATGTTGTTGGGTGGAATGCTCTGTATATGTCTACTAAGTCCATTTGTTCACAAGTTTGATTCAGTTCTGTTATTTCTTTGCTGATCTTCCATGTAGTTGATCTGTCTTTTTGTGTCAGTGGGGTGTTAAGGTTTCCCATGATAACTGTATTATTGCTTATATGATTTTTCATTTGTATTATTATTTGTTTTATATAGCTGGTGCTCCCATATTTGATGCATATATATTTAAGATTGTTATCTTTTACTCTTGAAGTTTCCCCCTAACTAGTGTGTAGTGACCTTCTTTATCTCTTTTGATCATTCTTGATTCACATCATTTGAAAAGAGAATAGCTCTCCCTACATTTTTATGGGTTCCTGTCAAATGATGTATTGTTTTCGATCTTTTGACTTTCAGTCTGTGAATTTCCTCTTGGGTTATATGGGTTTCTTGTATACAGCATATGGTTGCATGTTGTTTCTTGATCCATTTTTCCAGGCTGTCTCTTTTAATTGGTGAACTGAAGACATTTATATTAATGATTATAACTGATATATATTGGCTTATTTTTGCCATGCTATCTTTCTGCTGTTGGTTCTTTGCCTTTACCCTCTGTTTAATAGCTTGCCTTGCTTAGTGGTTTGTTTTTCTGTTGCTGTTCTTAAAGTCATAGTTATTTTATGTGTATCTAGAATACCTTTCAGTATTCTTCACAGGGTTGGTTTGGTGGTCATGAAGTTCTTCAGCTGTTCTTTGATTTGGAAATATCTTATTTCTCCATTAGTTTTGAAGGACAGTTTTTCAGGGTGCATCAATCTGGGTTGGAAGTCATCTTCCATTAGGATTTGAAATACTTCACTCCATGCTCTTCTTGACTTCATTATTTGTGTTGAGAAGTCTGCTATGATTCTGATGGGCTTTCCTGTATAGGTGATCTGTCTCTTTTCTCTAACACCTTTTAATATCTTGTTCTTATGTAAATTTCTGGGATGTTAATTATTATATGTCTGGGAGTAGATTTATTTTTGTTATTGCTAATTGGAGTTCTATGTGATTCACTTATCTGTATGTCAGTTTCCTTTCCCATGTTTGAGAAATTTTCTGCTATTACTTCTGTGAATAGTCTTTTGATAGCATTTGTGTTGTCATCTTTTTCATTTGCACCTACCAATCTTATATTTTTTGTCTTTGCATCATCTTGCAAACTGTTGAATTGCAATTTCCTGATTCCTTGTTATTTTTAAAAGATCTTTCCTTTCATGTTCACTAGCTGCAATCTTGTCTTTGAGATCTGAAAACTATATTCACATTCATTGAGGCAGTTTTGTCAGCTTTTGATGGAATTTTTGACTTCCTGGCTATCTCTTTGAATCTTGTTTTATGCATTCCATTTCTTTTTACATTATTCTTCAAGGTTTCCATCTTCCTCAATTTTTAAACTGTCTTCTTTAGAAGTGTTTAGCATTTCTTTTATTATATTTATCATTTCTTCTTTTACCTGGGAGATTATTTTTGACTTGAGTTTCTTTACAGCTTTATGGAGTTGTTTGTTGCTATCATTTCAGATGTTTCAGGTGTATGGCTTACACTTTCTTCCATGTCCATGTCTCCTAGGATTGTTTGGGATGGGCTGGAGATTTGAGATTGCATTCTGCTCTTTTTTTGGGTCACTTTCCTATATTCCTCCGGAGAAGCCAAATACAGTTGCTTCCTGGGTTGAGGATATCTGTCCGTACTGCAAGGAGTTTCCCCAGTTGAATGGGGGTCATTAAGCAGGCCTTACTAGGTCCCTAGTGGCACTTGAAGGTCCCCAAAATGCAGTAAGCTGGAAGATCTTCAGCACACCCCATGTTCCACTCTGAAGCTCCCAGGATGCTTGAGGTTGCTGGGCAGGACTCTCCTAGGTTCTGAGTGGCATATCAAGGCTGAACAGCTAGGTGGAGTACGCTGTGAAGGCCTTCAGCTCATGCCATATGGCACACCAACACTCCCCAGCTGCTTGAGTTTGCTGGGTGGGGCCTAACAGGTTCTGGGTGAGGAAGGAGCATAGCTTGCATGGTTAGGTGGAATTTGCTGTGAAGGCCTTCAGCTTGTTCCACTCAGTGCAGGAGATTCCCCTGTCACTTGAGATCACTGGGTGGGTCCAATCAGGACCTCAGAAACCTACCAAAGGTCTCCAGCTGTTTGGAGATGCCAGGTGGGGCCCCACTGGGTTCCAAGTGAGGTGCCGAGTTTGCACGGCTAGGTGGAGTTCCCCGTGCAGGTCTTCAGCTCATGTCACTCAGCACAAGAAGATAACATGGTGTAGATTTAGAACATGTTTATCTTTGCACAAAATTCTATTTGCAGTTTGTTATATAAAGTACCAGCACTTTTGCAGAAGTTTTATGTTTATATTTTATTATTTTTTATGCTTAAAATTCATTAATATTGACAATAGTTATGGCTGACCAATCATAATTGTATATATTTATGGTATACAGTGTGATATCATATGTATAAAATATATTATGGTTGAATCAAGCTAATTGATATACCCAATTTTTAAAAAAAATTTTATTTAAAAGTAAAAAGAGAAAAAAAAACCAGAACAAAACAAAACAGTGTAAGGGTACAAGTAATACAGAACTACAAAAAAAACCCCACTAAGATATCATCAGTTAATAGATTACACACTATCATCTTAGAGACAATGGTTCAGGTCACAGGATCAAAGCTTACAAAGTGAACATTCAAACAGTGAGACTGCAAATAGTTGTGTTCAATGATCCAATCAAAAACATTAATATGGATTATCTATTTAACACACCTAACACACTTGCTGTTGTATCCTTTAGGGCACTTTTTTCCCCCTCTCTTTATTACAACAAAATTTACACATTTTGGGTTTTATTGCTCCCATAGATCTTATTACTTGTTTTTTTATACCCACTGTTTTGCTTAACTATTATTTTCATGGTGAAATGCTTCAAGTTTAATAGGTTAGTTATTTTGAAATATATAATAGAGTGTTATTGACTATAGTCACTCTGTCATGCAGCAGATCTCAAAACCTATTGCTACTGTTTATCTTAAATTTGTATTCTTTGATTCATACCTACCCATCCCCCTTTCCACTCAGAGCCTCTGGAAGCTATCATTATAGCCTCTGCTTTCAAAAGCTTAAGATTTTAAAATTCCACATGAAGTGAAATAATGTGTTTTCTTTCTGTGCACAACTTATTTCACTTAGCATAATATCCTTGGATTTATCCATGTTGTGATGATAGGATCCCTTCTTTCTAAAAGTAAGCAGTCCAGTCCTACACTGTATACCTGTACCACGTTTTCTATATAGATTCATCTGTGGAACTCTTAGATACTCACTGTCTCAACAGTTTCAAATAACACTTCAATGGGCAAAGGAGTATGCATATCCTTTTACCACATCTCAATATATTCCTACAAGTAAGATGATTACTAGACCTTATACCAGTTCTATTGTTAGCTTTTTGAAGAACCTCTGTCACGTTTTGCATAATGGATGCCCTAACGTACATTGCCACCAGCATTCTGTAAGAATTCCCATTTCTGTGTGTCTCTTCAACACTTGTTATCATTCATCTTTTTAATAAAAGCCATTGTTGCTATCTGAGGTGATTTTTTTACTCTGGTGTACTCTGCATTCCCCTCATAATTTAGTGAGGCTAAGCATTTATTTATTGGCTGTTTATGTATCTTCCATTGAAAAACACTGTTCAAGTCTTTGGCCCATTTTTAATTGGATTATTTTCTTGCTATTGAATTTTTTTTAGTTATTTACAATTTAGAGTATTAACCTCTTATCAGATATATGGACTGCAAATCTCATTATGTGAGTTGCTTATTAATTACTTTTAATTTATGTGAAAAATTTATTTTAGGATGCTAACAGAAATGTCAAATATGAAAACATTAAAACAACTTACCAAAGATAAAGAAATAGTGTTATAAATAAGAAGGGAAGAAAAACTGTATAGAAATTATTGTTGATAGAATAGTAATTAGTGATAAAATTTAGCTTCTGAGCTTCTTTGCAGCTTGGCAGAGAGAAAATGATAAATATCACTATTTTGGAGAAAAAGAAGAGCATATCCAAAAATTTATTAGATATAGTAGTTATCTGCCTTATAATGTTCCTTAAATGAAAGAGAAATAAAATTTGTAAAATTAAGTACATCATTTATTTATGTCTCATAACACTAGAAAAAACATATCAGTTAAGAAAAATTGAAACAATAAAAGAAGCACACGGTGGCCATTTACAATGTGGAGACATTACTGGTCACTAAGAATCAGGGTCTTCTAAGTTTGGTATGATGGCCCTCATCTTGTTTTATAATACATTTTTGTTTTCCCATTCTCCACACATTCAGTAGGGGATGCTAAGGCTACTGGTGTGTAGTATTATTGGAGAGTACTCAAACAAAACCAATAAGAAGAACTAAAAGCATGATGTACAGATTTGGGAATAAATTTTCATATCGCCTTTATGGCCAAAAATTAGTTGATAAAAGGTCTGTACCTTATTGTAAACAATATTATTTTGGAAGAATTGAATTTTGGTTAATGGAAGGAAGCTTTAATCACTCCTTTGAAGACTCAATTCTTGCATAATTTTTTTCTGAAACATTTAAAGCTTCTGTTTGACACTCATACGATGACGACACAATGCACCTATGCAGACAGATCCTACTGTGATAAATTCTAAACTGCATAGTTTTCACTAAAATAGGGTTATGTGTACAGCTCATCAGGAATCCATTTTTACCCTCCAGCCTCAAATCCTAAGACAATTTATAATTGCAGAACTCTGGGGTAATGTACATTAATAGATGATGAGATTAGGAAGAATTCTAAGAAACATGAGTGTTTCTTTACTTACTATTTCTTGAGATAATCTTCAGTAAAAATCAGTAAAATAATGAGAAAGTAAAAGTCCATAAAGGCATGGTTAGTGGTTGACAAAAGGAAATTAGAAAGTGCAATATTTCAGGAAAGCAACTTTCAACCCTTCACATTTAACACATGGATAAGATTTTAGTCATCTTTAAATAATAAGAAACTGCCACTTTGAAGGTATCTTTTATCTAACAGCTTTAAAGGAGTAAAAGGGAAAAGAGAAAAAGAAAATCTGTAGAGCACCATTCTCCAAAATTTGTGCTATCATCAGAGGGCAGATATCTACAATCCCTTGTTTTAAATATGAGACCAATAGGATGGTTGGGTTTAGGGAAATACCTTTCCAGGATTCAGAGGCAAATAACGTGAAATGAATTTAAAAGAGGAATCATTCAAGGTGCAGTATTTTAAGAAAACGTCCTGTTGTTACAGGCTGCCTCTAGATGTTCCAGAGGGGAAGGACCGCGAGAGGATGGGAAAATAAACAAAACAGATGAAAACTGGGGTCAGGTGGAGCCTTACTCTCCTGATGGGAGAGAGGAAACTGCTCAACCACTGCAGAACATTTATGTATACACTCAGGATGATGATGTCAATTTCAACCCCTCTGCCTAGCAACTCATTTGCCTGGCTGGCCTGGGCCTCTTGCCTTCTTGGAGCTGGACAGCTTGTTTATGTGGCTTGTTTTGGGTGCTCTGTGTTTTCAGGGATGGCCCTGCTTTAGCCCCACATGTGATCAATCTCCAGCTTCAAGGGCTCCCTACAACAGCAGCAGATGAGGCCAAGTAATGTTGGTGACAGGACTGGCAGCTCCTCTGACGCAATGGTGTTGGAGGTGTTCTTGTTTTAAGTTGATGATGCCCTGGAGTGTTTATTTTATTGCTATGTTTCTCAATTTATAACATGTTACACCCAAACATTAGATATGAGTGCGCAACAAATTTCTCTAAAATTTAGTAACTCAGGACAATAATATTTATTTTTCCCATAGTTTCTGTGAGTCAGGACTTCATGAGAAGGTTGGAGTCAAGATTTCATTCAGGAGCCAGAATTTCATTCATCTGCTGGCTTAAATGGGGCGAGAAGATACACATCCAAGCTGATGCACACACATGACTGAAAAGTTGGTGCTCAGAGTAGAGGAGAAGATTCACTCTTCTCCTTTTTAGGGGACCAATGAAGTATTCTCAAAGCATAGGGTTTGGCTTCCCTCATGGTCAGTGATTCAAAGACCACAGAGCAAAAGCAACCTTGCTTTTTATAACCTTCGCTCCAACTCTTACACCTTGCCTTCCACCGCATTTTATTTGCTAGAAGTGAGTCACGGTGTATATATACAGTCAGAGGAAAGGAAATTAGGATCCAATGTCTGATGATATGAGGATCAAAACTTCACAAACATGTTTTAAAATCCTCTTGTTAAAATATACATCAAAAATTACTTGAGTCTGGATACTAAAAAGAAGTTAATATGAAAAATAAAATGATCTCTGAAATGAAAAATGCAGAAATTGCTAAAAGGCACAAAAATATTGGAAAAAGCAATAAAGTAGAGCATATATTAACAAGTAAAAGATATTCAGGGTCAACTGAATAAGGGCCCTAAACACATGTGGATCCTAAACACTAGAACCAGTAAAGTTGCCTCATAGTGTAGAGTCACCTTGCAAACGTGATTAAGTTAAAAAGTTTGAGATGAGAGATTATCTTGGTGATTCTCAAATGCAGTGAGAAGAGTTTTCATAAAAGAGGGTAATGAGATCTTTCACTAGATAGTCAGAAACGGGGAAGAAAGGGAGACCAGGTGGAGGATTTCAGAGGAAGCACTGTTGACTGCGTGGTAGAAAGGACCACGGGCCAGGTGCTGTGAGAAACATAGGTCTAGACAGGGATATCCCTCGCTTTCCTGCAGGGGCGCCATCCCAACCACACCTTTGCTGTGGACCTGACATCCATGTGAGCTTTCTGTCCTCTAGGGCTGTCAGCGAACAAATGCATCCTATTTAAGCCGCGAGATTTGCTGTGATTTGCTGCCACATCAACAGAACACAACACAGGGTTAGGGGGAAATGCGTAGGTATGGAAAAGAAACAAAACAATCACTGAGCAACAGAGTTGAGAATTTGAAAAAAATATATGTATATTAAGAAATATTCTTAGAACTAAAAGGCCTGGAACAATAAAAGTAAAAGTCACACCATACCTCGAGACAAAATTTCACTGAAAATCTCTATATGAGGATTCGTCTTTCCACCGTTGTATTTTAATTGGCACATTTAAGCTGCTAATATTTAGTGTTAATTTCAGTATATTTGGATTTAAACCTAGTAATTATGCTAATTATTTTCAGTATGTGGCACCTTCTCCGTTGTTCTTTCCCCCTCATTTTCTGCCTTTGTTTAGATGAATGTATTTAAATATTCAATTTTATCTCCATTATCATTTTAATGCATGTTCCTTTTTGCCTTTGTTCTAGAATTTAATTTTTGCATTTTAATTTATCGTAATTTATCTTCTAATATTATATCACATCATAAAAAATACAAGAAACTAACAGTAGTTTATTCTCATTTCCTTTGTGCTATTTTTGTCACATATTTTACTCTATCTCAGTAATGATCCCTAAAATAAGTTGATAATTTTTGCTTACAAATATTCAGTGAGTTTAGTTTTTAATGAGGAAACAGTTGCTTTAGTCTCTTTAATAGTTAGTGTACTTTAAAGATAATGCTGTAAGAGATCAAGTTATACAGTGTTGAAATGTACCAAACTGCCTGCAGACTTCACAATAGCATTCAATGCCAGAAAACTATTATAAGTATTTTTTGAAAATCCTCAAGTAAATAATTTGTGATCCTAGACTTGCATAATGGCCAAAATATTATTCAAATGTAAGTGTAACAAATCCTTTTGAACTTCTCCAACTAAGAAGCTATAAAATTAATTCATCATATTTGAGGAAAAAAGTTAGAAAAATTTGTTTAAGTGGAGAATTGAATATTTGATATTAGAAAGCAAGTGGATGAGCTAAATAGTATAGTGGCTCTAAGGGAATCAAGCATAGTAAAACAAGAAGAAATCAGGTACAGCAGAGCAAAGGAGAAGAAAAAGTAATTACATGTAAAACAATCATAACGTGTTTTACATTACATGTAAAACAACAAGAACTAATGGTTACAGCTAAAGAATTGAAAGTTTATATGATGTCTTAAAGTCTGTGTTTTGGTGTTAAAATTTCTAAACTTCAAATAAGTTAAGTGGAATGTTTAATGTAATTTCAAGACTAGTACAAAGGGAAAAGTAGAATGAATAAAAAGCCCCCAAAATTGAAAAAACAACTTCAGGCAACCCCCCAAAAAAAACACGCATAAGAAAAAACATAAAATCATATCAAAACCACACAAACCACAAAACAATAAATGTAAATGTATTCAATTACTTAGTTAAAAGATGAAGGTTTTCAGATTGCAGTGAAAAAGTGAGAAAAAAGTTATAGGAGACAAATACAAACTAAAATATAATTAATGTTATTTTTAAATATAGTCACTATAGTGAACAATTACAATTTATTGAAACTAATGAAACAACTTTCATTTTGTGACCCACTATTTCTTTAATTTGTTCAGGGCTACCCGAAGAAATTTCTAGGCCTCCTGATTTTTATGCTTACTATTAGGAAGTCATTTCATGATTATACTGGTCGTGAAAATTATTCCATTCCAAACATTAACGAGCACCTCCATATTCATTTGAAAATTAGTTGTAATTGGGCACTCTTTGAGTCAGAAGGTATATTGTAGTGAGAGAGGAGAAAAAGAGATACCTGAATTTTTATTTCACTTATTTTTGTTATAGATTAGTTCTATAGGACTGATGGATACTGACAGCATTTCTCTTGTAGAAACTTTTCATGGCTTCTCTGAAACTTGTCTGTTTTCCCCAGCAAATTATAACATTCTGAAGGTGCAGTGGTACCATTTAGGTGATTCCTTTTCTCATGTGACCCTGACAGTGGTCTCCACATAGTGTTTTTGTTAGGGTCCTCATGTCCTGGCAATAAGCTCTCTTAGCTAGAAATGACATCATTCTGACATTCTAATCATGAATTTTTCAAAATATGTCAGGACCAGGGATAGCTTTTGAAGGAGACAGGCACGGAATATGTCTGCAGACTCCTTTGGCTTTATCAAACATGAAGTTCCTCAATGGTTCTGAGCTGGGTTACTTCCAAAATAGCAGAGCAACAACAGATGCGAGCTTCTTTTGCTAGGCAGGTTTCCACAGTTCTGGCTGAACAGGCAACCATGAGACCAAACAGACCCAGTGTTTATTACTCATAGCACAGCAGGAAGCATGCGGTGCATGCTCTACGAGTCTCCTAGAAGTCCTCTGGAGGTAGATCCAGGCGGATTCTTCACGTCCCTTTATCTATATGAGAACTGAAGGGCACCCACCGATCCTAGGGAACCTGCAGTTCTCTTGGGGACTGCTGGTAACCCTGTGCATCACGCCCGCCGAGCGGAGGCAGAATCTTCAACTTGGACTATAAGAGAATCTTGCTGGAGAAAGAAGGGAAGCATCTATCTTTACTGGTCTGTAATGTTTCCAGGAAAGATGTCTCTGTCTTTTTAAACACAAGTACAATAAATTTTCCCTAGAGTGAGTCTTTGCTTCTCTTTTCTGAGCATTTATTTTTGAAAAGTCAGCCAGGAAGCAAACAGGGTTTTAATGCTAGACATGTAGGAACAAGAGCCACAGAGAAGTGTTTTTACTACATTCGTTCTGCCTGTGGTGGCAAGGTGAGGGTTGACTCCTAGTGGTGTGTTGAATGGCTTCAAAACCACCCTAGTCAATCCTACTGAGTTATCAGTTTTGATATTTTCTTTTCTGTTTTGTGAACAAATTTTTAAAAACAAAAACACAGTGTGGAGAGCATTGTTAGGGTCACATGAGAAAAGGAATAACCTAAATGGTATCACTGCACCTTCAGAATGTTATAATGAAACAAATTCTCAAACCCATCATTTTAAACTCTAGATTTTGGTGTGAATTTTACTTTGGAATTTCTTATTTAATGTGTCTTGAATGTTTGCATCTAGAAAAATTCAAATAAAGAGTCTGGTACTTAAATAGCAGGCAAGAAAAACTTCAAGATAAAGCATTATTGGGGAAAAATAGTCATTACACTTTGATAAAAATTTCTTTTCTATATGGAAATATAAAATATTCAGCATGCATGTACCTACTACCTAGTTTCAAATATGTATGAAAACAATTTTCACATCTATAACAAAATTGAGAAGTATACTATTAAACTAGGAAATATTAATGATTCCTAGCTTATTTTATGAGGCTAATAAGATTCTTATTTTAAAAATGAGAAAAAAGAAAAAATAATCTATACTTCAAGGAAACGCACAACATGTAAGTAAATTTTAATGAGGAGATTCATCAAAGGGTGATCCATCATGAGATTGGATTTATTCAAGGAATGTGACATTGGTTCAGAAATAAAAGATTAATGTATTTTACTCACATAATTTAAAGGTAAATATAAATGTAAGATATAATCATTTCAAGATATAATAGAAAATATTTCACTGTTAAATCCCTATATCTTTTAGGTCTCAGGGACCAAATGGCAAATGAATGCTCCCTTATCCTAATGAGGGATCCACAAAAATTTACACCAAACATTATCATCCCTGAAAGAATCCCCCCGAAATATAAACTAAGATTTGCATACCTAACATAACCATTTTATTCCAACATTTTCAACATTGTAGTAAGTTGCTTCAAAGAATAACATTTAAATAAGTAGAAAAAAGTTTAAATTCCTGCATTCAGCCAATACGATCACATACTTAGGAGGCAGAAAGGAATCCACACACAAATTATGTAGAGAAGGCTGTGTTAGGAATCTCACTCTGTGCTTTCATTGTGAATAGAGACTATCGGGATAAGGTCACTCAATAAATGAATGAACATCACCAAGTTTACGAATTCTACTTCAATTGAATATCGTACTATTACAATACAATGAGATTAAATGTTATATAGAAATTATTGCAAAGTATTAGTGGGACTAGAGAAGAAAATGCCCAATTTTTCCTTTGTTCCCTCATAAAAAAATCTCAAAAAGTATGGGATAGGTGAGCTCAACTCTCCTTTTGGAAGGTGAAATAATTGGGAGCAAATTGTTTAATGTCTGGATCTTGGTTTCCCCAAGATTAAATGGGGAGTATGAAAACTATGCAAGAGGATTGTTAGGATCAATTAACGCCTGTGAAAGTGTCTATAACATTTAAAAGTCTAGCTTTTAGTTCTTGCTTATCTTTCTAAAGTTCTACACCTACTTGTTTATTTGTTTGCATTGCAGTGAGATCGCTGCTTCTTTTCTGGGCTTTTATATTTTTATTTGTTTTACTGGTGTTGGACAAGGGAACAAGAAACCACCATTATCAGTCATTTCAAAGGGAAAAACTAACCACAGTTTTCCTTTTTCACAGAAATTTTGCTGCTGTTTCAATATTGGCTAAGTTGAAAATAATTTAATGAGGGGCATGAGGATTGCCCAAATGACACAGAAATGAATGTATGTTTGTGTAGAATGTTAATTTGTGAATTTAAATTGTTTTTGGGTGACTTTAAAAAATTTAATCTCTTTTGCCACATGATGGTAGTATTGCTTCTCTGGTTGAGATGGAAAAAAACAGATTTCAGCTGCCAGTTAAATTGGTGAAAAATTATATTTCTCCAAGGAGACCTAACAATAAAACATTAGTTTCATAAAGAAGAAAGACTCCTACACATTTATGTTATTTTTAAAGAGCAGGAAACATCAGTGCCAGTGTTTCCTGAGGAGAATTGCCATTTCTTCTTTAGGAAACAGATCTGTGCATGTCAGAAGCATTCCCACCACCTCTCCTGGAAGGAAACCTTGTCTTGGGCATTGTCTTTCAGAGTACCACCCTCCCTCCGATTGGGTTGACCAATATTATTTGTCGCCTTGTAAGCTGTAGATATTGATCTTGAAGAACAGAAGTTTTAAGGCACTTATACTGATCGCGTTCTGTGTAAGCTTTTATAGCAGATTTTGGATTAGAAGCCAAGTTGGAAGTTGTCTAGCGTCACCGTCTTCTGGCATTCAGTGATTTCTTGGGCATCAAGCAGCACAGATGGCTCTGTGGTTTCTTAAGCATCTCCAACGGTCTCCTTCAGCCTCTTTCATTGCGAGACCCCTCAAAAAAGAACTTGTTTGCTTCTATGCTCCACATAACGCATAGCTTGGAAGCTGCATAGCTTCTGTTTGCCTGAATCCAAAACTGTTTCATTCGTCTGGAGGCAACCATTTTGTTGCTGGAATGAGTCATAGGACAAAATTGTGAAATGTGCTTAGTCGGCTGCACACTACAGCCGGTCACAATCTGTCCCACAGATCAAAAATTATGGCGAGAGCTAACGAGTCCACATATACACTTAGAGACAGGTCAGAAGTGATTTTTCATTACGAAGAACATGGACTTAGAAATAGTCAGATCCTGAGGGTTTCTGGCTGTACAGTTCTCAAGAAATATTGTTTCCAATAACAAAAATAGATGGGATTAGTGGAGGAAACGAATTCCTTTGCCATTTGATGTCTTAGCTTTTTGTCACTGTTACAAAATCCACGATAGAGGCTACTTACTGAGCAGAGGTTTCAGGGGCTCAAGGGCACGACGCTGACTGTGGCTTGGTTCCTGGCTGCATGACCGTGTGGTAGACAGCCACAGCAGTCACATGAGCTGGCCTGAGCGCCACGAATTGGAAAATAGAGAGTGGGCTGGGCTGACCAAACGCAGGCTTTGCTACAACCTTCTCATGAGACCCACCAGAGAATCCTGGAGAATTATCTTCTGAGGGCACGGTGCTGATGACCTGAGGGCTGCCCACTCTGTCCATCTTTTACAGTTCCCAGTGCTGCCTGGGAATGCCACCTCGAGGGCCAATCCTGCAGTCACAGTGGACTCTTGGGGGCACTCTCAAGGTGCGCTCCAGCCATAGCGTTACTGTCTTTTTAGAAGTGCAATCCCCAGGAACAGTTTTATAATAACTGTGTAAGTGGAGCATGTAGGTTTCTGTGCCCTCTTGTAGGGTGGATTGTTGGTGGGTGCAGAAGGTGGGCTTTTCTCAGGAGACCATTTCTCCTGACCCAGTAAGGCTGCCACTCAGAACTGTCAAAATGGAGATGGTAAGAGAGACATCTGAGTGTGTAGAGGTGCTCGTGTACCCAGGATGCGTTCCTAAGCTTTGTAGACCTAGCAGTGTCCCCTCGCTGGTTCAGCTGGAGCAGAGTCTGCTGTGCTCGGGGTGGGGTAGGGGACCTGGTACACTGTTGGTCTCAGGAGACTGGTGGTTAAACCTGAGCCCTATTTGTCACATCCTGCATTAGAAATTCCCCACCCCACCACTACACTGGTCATCACCACTCTGTATTTTTGAATGAGCATCATAATGTCTACTCTCCAGGGAGCACAGAAATGAAGTCGAACCTTGTGTGTTTCTGTAGATGGCTGACCACTTCCATTTTGCGTGTATTTTTCTTAGTTACAATTTCAGATGGTGATATTTGTGACTGCTCCAAACTTCTCATGTATTCCTAAAGCCACCATCACATGGTAATTGCTTATACTTCTGTGACTGAAAATCTTACATTGTTTAAACCTAGAAATTAAATAGGAACCAGTTTTACTTCTAATGTATGCCATTTTTAATGTTGTTTTTGTGCCTGTATTAACATTTTGATCAAGACAAGTGGAAGTTTTTAAATTTCCTCATTTTTTGATTAGACATCTGTTTAAATAAAATATAAAGGTTGAAAAAATGGCACAAAAATGGAATCATAATATAGGAATAAAAAGTTAGATTATAATTTAGTACTCAAATAGGAGGCCTAATAAAGATTCATATAATACTCCTCCATTTAAAAAAATCAATGTTGATCTTTTTCTACTTGATGGAGAATGTATGCCTGATAAATATTTCTTCATTTATAAAAGCATGTAATGCCAGGATTGAGTTAGTCAAGGAAATAAAGATGAATAAGACCTAGTCTTCCTCAAGGAGCTCAAAACCAGGTGAGAGTGGTGAACGAGTAAAGAATTCTAATTAAATAGGATATTCAAGATGTTAGTGAGATAGAGAAAAGTGTACCTAGTTAAGATCTCTATTATTTTTATAAAACAGAGCATGCATACTCTAAGCAATTTGTTTTTATTCTTTTCCAGTCTTTTTTATACTGAAAGATTTAAAGTAATTGTCCATGAAGAAGTGATGTGCTTATTTTATGAACTACTATGCTTGTATAATCAAACTCTTGATCATGGAAGTGAGAGTCTTCAAACAGTGACACATTTTTAATCACTGTGTGGGAATGTTGCAATATTTTCTCAAATTTTTGGGAGCTTCTACAAAATATTAGCCTGCAACCTACACAAAATCTGTAGGGTGTAGACACCATTTCTGGCAAATCTTTGGAACACACAACATACATATAACTCTTCTAACCAGTGTACTGGCCCAAAGCTCCTAGCAGAATTTCTAACAGAAATGCAGAATCCCCTGCTATATGGTAGGTGATTTATAATCTAAGGTGAATCATTGTAGCAGAAGTAGATTCCATCGTAGTCTGTATAATATACAATGGTGTTGCCAAGATGTTAGCACCACATTCATAGAATTCCTGACTGAAGTTGCATTTTATTTCATTTCTAGAAACAAATGTAATCAGCTGTACTACATTTTCCAGAAATTCAGAGAAAAAATAATGGGGCCTTTATAGATCTCTTTTCAGTGAACTGCAGAGCCTGGGCTCTGAATGCTCATTGCAGGCTGCAGCTCTGAACTAGTCATTTGCCCATCACTTTACAAGATGAATGGTATTAAATAAAAATCCATGTGCCCATTAATCTACCCATTACTCCACCCCCGTGGCATTGTTTGAGCCATTATTATGAGGTGGGTGCTGCTCTACAT
Organism: Cavia porcellus; assembly: GCF_034190915.1. Taxonomy (NCBI): domain Eukaryota; kingdom Metazoa; phylum Chordata; class Mammalia; order Rodentia; family Caviidae; genus Cavia; species Cavia porcellus. The sequence goes on along the minus strand of NW_026947484.1, from coordinate 161,188,727 downwards.
GGGATTCCGTCATGAAGAGCTTGTCATTACTTCCCCCGGGGAGTTCTTTCACACAGATCATGGGAGGCAGACTTCGTAACGATCTACCATGTGACAATATTACAATTATTTTTTGAACACAGTGCTATAAAAACAGAGTGAAAGGATCATTCTGTCTTTTATGGATGAAGAAAGACTTCAGAGAAGAGGTAGTCCTTGTACACATTCTTGAAGAATACATAGAAATTTTCTAGTCAGAGCGAATAAAAATAGAAGTAGGTTATATATGCTTCACCAGTTCTATTCCTTTTTCTGCCTTTTAGAATGTGAGATGATTAGGTGTAGCTCAGCTTGGTCTGCACTATCTTATTTTCTTGTAGAATACTTCATTGGGTTTCCCCCAATGAATTTACTTCAGAGGATTTCCTAGGAACTTACTAACATGAAGGGTGCAGATGCATTATTTATAAAATGATTTTGATTGTTATGACATACTCATTTTTCAATCTAAGTGGTGATGGGCAAACACTTGCTTTACATTCTTAGCAAGTATTTATCTTTTCTCAGTCCCTAATGTTCCTAAGCTTGTGCCATCTTTATTTGAGAGACACTTGTGTTTTTCTGTACCACCTCACAGATCAAGTAGGCCCTGTGACATATTAAAATGCTCAGAGTCCTTTGCACTGAATCACTAAGTTTTTACCCTTATTTATGTTTCAAACATTTTAGAGACAAAACTTACCCTATGAGACGTCTATTCATTTTCCAACTCTTCCTTTGGTATTTTATGTAATCAAATACCGCATTTTGTAAATGATGTGTCTTCATAAGCAGAATGTCAGCCTATGAATATGCTTAAGACTTTTTTTGGAAAAAAGAATACAAAGGACTTTCAATTCTATCCTTTCTGTTTATCTTTTTTCATTTATTGCCAAACAACTTGAGTAATGACCAGATTTGTGCATCTGTTTCCTCACTTAAGATTAAATCCTTATCCCAATTGAGTGGCTGCTGCCCTCCGTCTTTTGGAACTGTTGTCGTAAGGAATGCCAATGCCTTGTCTATGCTTAACATAACCAAAGTGTACTTTCTACACTTGATATTGCTACAGGACCCTACACATAAGCAGTAGGATCTGTCTCATGCTCAGACAAAGTTAAAAGAAGTTTATAGGATTTTGGGTTTAGCATGGCAGATAGGCTTAACCGTCCCATCCTGATTGGCTTGGGAGTTGTGCACGGGATTAGGAAAGCATAGTTCTGGGTGTAGCTGTGTGCAGTTCGTGGCTCCTCCTTCTCTGTCACCGTTTACCTGCTCCACTTTCTGGCTGCCATAAACTAAGGAGCTAATGCCCTACTGCTGTGACTTTTCTGGCACTGGAGCCAACCTGCCGTGGACTAAATCCTCTACAGCCATGAGCGATGTTAAACCTATCTTCCTTTAAGTTATGAACGTTGGGTATTAAGTTCCAGTAACAGAAATGCTAACTAATACAGCAGGGGGAACCTCAGCAGTAGAGTGCTTGCTTCCATTGCATGGGATTATGCATTCAGCCCTCAAGACAAAACAAAGACAAAAACAAAAAAACACAGAAAGACATCTTGGGGAGTTCACAGAAACAACGAGAATGCTGTAGAACTGGAGCTAGATACAGCAAGGGGAAATAAGTAAAAGATCCACGGCCAAGTGATACCTTAGGCAAATGCTGGGCACACTGGACACTTCCAGAGTTGCTGAGTGTGAACTCTTAGCTGTCTGTATACACTTACACACTCACTTGAGACTCAGAGTCCTGGACGGAATATCTGGTTACCTACACCTGGATGACTTGTCCGGTCATACATGGCCCTTTGCCCTTCACATGCAGCAGACTTCCCCCCCAGTTAAAACAAAGAGGGTTTAGATGTTGAGAATCAAACACAACTGTTCCCTCTGTAATTCCCCTGTGGCTTTTGGGACCTTAACTCAATCAGTTCTTAAAATCTTTGCCTTATTTCTGAAGACAATTCTTTGTTCCTAGTGTTTTACTGTTTGTACGTTTCTGTTATCAACAGACTAGGAATCAAATCTTCAACCTGACATTAACCGCCCTTCATGACTTGCCCTTTTGATGCTGAGAATGGCACTTTCCTTTCTCCCACAGCTCTCCTTTCCGCGTGCTTTGTCTAGGGCCCTTGGTTAGTGACACAGCTGGCTATTATAACTCTTTCAATGTGGTGTGCACTTGGACACAAAGTCTTTCTCCTCTTGGTCTTTTCATTCGTCTTTCCAGGTCTGAGATTCCCTCTGAGAAAAATCAATCATGCCCTATCCCAGCTGCCTTCCTATTGTATTTTTCTTGTGAGTGTCCAACTTTCCCTTGTGAAGATAATATTATATTAATATTCAGCTTAATGTTAGTTGAATGAATTTTGATTTATTTTATTTTCTGGAACTATTACTTGAATATAAATTTTATAGTAACAAGAATAATGCTGCTATTTCTCGTCCAGGCTTCCAATTATTCAAAATACCATGTTTTCATTTAGGATGTGCATTTAAAAATCCCTTCAAAGCACATTTACCTTCAATTATAATATATTTATTGCACTGTTATGTCAAAGAGCTGGATATACTTCAATAAACCAAGCTGGGGTTGTTGCACTGAGGAGAAAGATGTGGTAAAATAGGGGGAAAGCCTCTTTCCATTGCACATCTATTCTTGTTTAGCACAGAGTAAAGCCCACCTTGCCAACTGCCTAATGTAACCGTTGGCATAAATTTGGCCTCATCTTTTAAAAATCAACATAGAAAATTCTAGATAGGAAACTCTAGCAATTGCTATGAAAGCCCTTAAGTTGTCACCTGCATGTAACTATCAGAGTTTCTGACATGTGCTGGCTGTGATTAGTCCCTTTCTAGACTATGCAATGGGGGGTTAGATCTACAATGTCCCCCAAAGGTCTCATGTTTGGATCCCGGGGCTCTTTACTCACACGCGGACATGAACAGGTTCAGTGCTTGAGTGTACTGTCTGGAAGTGGGGCTTGGCTGGAGGAGATCCCTGGGGCTGTGACCTGGAGGGTGGATTCTTGCCCCTCCATGCCTCTCTTTCCCCTGTGCTTCTTGGCTAGACTGGGTTGAACACCTTTTCCTTTGCCAGCCCATTTCGGCCTTGGAGCTAGGTGATAATGGACTGAAACTATGAGCCAAAATAATCCTCTTGAAACATCTAGTCTTAGCTACATGGTTAGAAGTACTCAACCTATGTTAAATGGAGAGGTAGCAAAATATCACTTTGTAAATGTCTTTTTGCTAAAGCTCATCTATGAAATACTGCCTTCTGAGAGTGGAATGGTTAACCACGTCTTGAGCAATATGATACTGCCTGTTCAGTGGTTTGGAGGAAGTGATTACAAAAGGTATTACCTTAGTGCATTTGTACTGAGACAGTCTGACACATTTCCCCCCCCCCCCATGTTTCATGGGTTTTGCTTTGCTGTGTATATAACATATATAATGGACAAATCCAAATTTTGCAACATGTGGTTCCTAAATGTAGGAGTTTGGCAGTGTATGGCAAAGTAGGAAAGTTAGCACATTTTGTACACTTTGTGTTGAAATGCACAGAAAAGCTTGTCCTCTGTAGATGAATTTTGTATTCATCCATCTCTAATATTACATACACTTGTACTTGTCCACTGGGTTGAAGCAGAGAGAAGCAAATGGAGCCAAAATGGTCACACTTACAAGATACCACAGATTACACCACCGCCATATGTGCAATTTTATTTACCAGGATTGTATGACAGTAGACAAGTTTTTATATGAAAAATTTATTCTAGATATGTAGAAGAGCTTGATATATTTAAAAATAGAAGTTCTATAGATTTTATAAACTAATAGAAAATACAGTGCTTCTGAGTAGAATGTTTAAACCATCTCTGAATAATAAAAAAAATTATTCTCTTTCTCTTCAAGTTGTGTGTGTCAGGCATTTTGTGGCTAAGACAGTAATAATCTTTGAGTGATCAAAGGATCTTTCTGGGATTCACTAAAACCTACACAATTCCTATGTCTCAAGCACATACAGAGTAGACCAACCAAAGGGTGGACACTCATGCTAAGCCTTGAATTCCTTCCATACTTAACCATGTCCACTATGCTTCTGATATGAATCAGAAGAGACACTTTCTGTTCCTCATTAATTATTCTTCACCTTTGGGGTAGAAAGTACCTATTGCATAAAGAATAATCCTCCACCCACAGAAGGAAATCTATAAAAACAAACCATAACTGCTGGCAACGACCTTGAATTACTAAATTGTCTTAAATCTTAGGCCTCAGCTTCAGGTTGTGAGGTCCCAGTACTGCTGCTAACTCAATCAGTGGATGAACACTTCAGAGTAGTTCCGTTTAAAAAGATTTCTCTGTAAATCATGTGTGCACTAAGTTCTAGGTTTAGAATTTACATAGTGCATGAGCTCTGCATAAAGAAAAGAAGAGAGATGGAAAGAAAGAAGAAGAGAGTTACACACAGCAAAACAAGCAAAGGAAAAGCTGTGGGCAGCAGGTTACCGTCCTGAAACATACAAGCAGACATAGACTCTATTTACCCTCCTGGGCAGTGGTAGGAGGAGGCCCACGCTGGCAGTGGGAGAGCAGATGTTCAAAATTGATAGTGGGATCGCGGTTCCACCTGTGGCAGTAGAATTCCTGCTGCTTAAATTCTGAAAATTCAAAATTTTCAGAGTAACCACTCTATTTGATAGTGCACTGAAAATTTTTGCTCTTATGAAATAATTTATAGAATATATTTAAGCAATTTTGTTTCATAGATCATCCATGGTTTTTCACAAATTAATGGCAATCATCAAAAAAATATTGCTCTTCTTTTCTTGAATGATATCTCTGAGATACTGTTTAGTAAAATGGAAGTTACACTTCTTTCTTTTTTTAAAAGATATTTTATCAGGGAAAGTTGTGAAAGATTGAAGTAGACAAAAGAGTATAGTTGGGTATCGTGTCTGTTGAACTTTTTTGGATTTTCTGTTTTTCAGTGTCTTTGACCTGTTTTATAATTGGAAGTTTGATGATGTAGACAGCAATGCAAATGATTTCTTGTTCATAAAAACATGAAATATGTCCCCTGCAAATGCAGCTGATTATTGTTCTGTGGGTGTTAACCAATTTTGCACCTGTTAGTAAATTCATTTCATCATTCAGTGGTCTGTGTATGATATGAGAAATTCTTCAATTCTCTTTCAGACTATTTGTGACATTTTACTGGTTCCCTCATTATCTAACGAGTCAAGTGGAATCTTGGGCACATCGTAACTTCACGTTGGTAGATATATTACTTCTTAAAAATAAATCTTCAACAGTGGCAGCATGGTTCTTTTTTGTTTCTTTCTTCCACCCATATTTATTGTGTATATACTATTTTTGAGGCAAGACTGCTGGGAAATAAACTATGGTTATGTAAACAACTTGCTTAGGACTCAGAGTCTGGTTCTTCATAAGTATGCAGTGAATGTTAATTAACATCCTGTACTGTTGCTTTTTAAAAACCAAGTTTATTGGTACAATATCAATACAGATAGTGGTCATATTCAACACAGGGCACTTGTATGATTTGTATTTTTTTCCTGAATCCCTTCCTCTCCCTTCAACCCTTTTTCCTTTCCTTATTTACAAACTTTATTTCCATTTTATCTTTCTTTTATCTGTTTTTTTCCCTTCCTTTCTTCCCCTCCTCTCTTTTTACTAGTTCCCCTGTCTTTGAACTGTTTCTTCCTATTTCACAAAATCTGTTATACCCTTTTGGGTTTTTTTTTTTTTTTTTTTTTTTTTTTTGGTCTTTTTCCTTTTTATCGGTACTGGGGATTGAACTCACAACTGCCTGCTTGCAAGGCAGGTGCTTATGCCGCTGAGCTAAATCCCCAGCCCCACACTTTTGGTTCTTATTTACAATTTTAGTTTCTCAAACAAGAGAAAGAATGTGATATTTACACATGTATAACTGATTTATTTCACTTAAATGGTCTTAAGGTGCATCCATTTACCTACAAATGTCTCAAGTTTATCCTTCTTTATGGCAGAGTGGTACTTCATTGTACCAAAAGAAAGCCCATATCTTTTTATTCATTCCTCAGTTGATGGCCATTCAGGCTGTTTCCAAGATGCTGCTCTATGTATGGGTACATATACAATGCTGTGGTATGATGCTTTTAATTCTTCTTGGGAGATACTACAACAGGGAATAGCTGGGTCAAATGGAAACTCTAATCCTACTTTGTCAAGAAATCCCCACACTGGTTTCCACAGTGGTTGAGAAAAGTTTCCTTTTCCTCCACAGTCTTTCCCACATTTGTCATTGGTTGATTTCTTGATAACACTGAGAAATCACTACTTGATAATTGTCATCTTAGAAATAGTTGCTCAAGTTAATGAAATTAAAGCATACAAAGCAGACATTCGAACAGTGAGACTGCAAACAGTTCTGTTCAATGATCCAATAAAACTCAGTATCAGTCTATGAATTTCTATTTGAGTTATATGAGTTTTGGTACACAGAATGTTGCTGGATCTTACTTTATGATACATTTTGTCAGTCTTTTCCTTTTGATTGGCGAATTGAGACCATTTACATTGGTGGTTATAATTGATATGTATTGGCTTATTCTCATGTTATTTTCCTGTTGTTGGTACCCTGTCTTTCTTCTCTGTTTAATTTCTGTTCTTGCCTGATGGCTTCTTTCTGTTGGTGTTCTTGGAATCGTTGTCCTCCTTATCTCTTTGCAAAATATCCTTCAGAGTACTGTGGAGAGCTGGTTTTGTGGTCGTGAATCCTTCAGTTGTTCTTTGTCATGGAAGTATCTTGTTTTTCTTTGATTTTGAAGATAATTGTGCTGGGTACATTGATCTTGGTTGACATTGTTTTCTTTTAGGGCTTGAAATACTTCACTCCCTGCCCACTCTGACTTGAGTGTTTGTGTTACAAAGTGTGCTGTGATTGTGATGAATTTTTGTTTACAGGTAATTTGTTTCCTTTCTGTAATTGCTTTTAATATTTTACTCTTGTGCTGAATTGTGGAATCTTGGTTATTTTTGCCTTGGTATAATTTATTTTGGTCATGGCCAATTGGAGTGGTATGTACCTGGCTTATTTGTATGTTAATTTTTTAAATCCATGTTTGCGAAATTTTCTGCCATTGCTTCTGTGAAGAGATTTTTAATGGCATTTTCATTATCTCCAGCTTTCTGATTGATTCCAGTTAATTTTAGGTTATTCTTCTTTACTTCATCTTGTAGCTGTTGGATTGATTTTTCATGGTCTCTTGCTGTTTTTGAGAAGTCCTTTCCTGTTGCTAACTGCAATCCTGTCTTATAGCAACTCTAATGTTTCATCTATGCTTTTGTTCAATCTGTTGTGTATACTTTTAATGGCATTTTTACCTTCTGCATATTTGTTTGGATCTGTTTCATGGCTTCCATTTCTTTCATATTTTGGGCATTCATAGCTTCCATCATTTTCCTAAGCTTCCCTGTGTATTCTAGCTAATCTGTGTATTCTAGATTCACTGGACATGTCTTTCCCTTTGATTGCCATTTCTTCTTTTACCCGAGACACTGTTTTTCTATAGCAGCCTCCATTCATGTTTCACTTCAGCTATTATCATTTCAGAGTGATCCCGTGTATGACTTCTGAGTTCTCCTATCGTGTTGTCTGGGGTAGCATTTTGCTTCCACATCTCATCATTTTCTCTTTTAAAAAGAGTTTTGTTTTATGTTCTGTGTTGGTACTTGCAGAATTCTTATGGTAGATAGCTTTATCATGAATATTGAGGCTCCCCTAGGAAATGGCTCTTCCCCAGAGATGTATTTTATATGTAGGTGGTTCTTGGTCTTTGTGTCTTTCCCAAGAACTTGTCTTCTCTATGTATTAAAAATGAGAAGTTATGATGTACTTGGGTCAGTACTACATCATTTGGTGCTGGACCATGGTGATAGTTATTACCCCAGACAATCACAGTGCTGTCATATGAGAGCGAAAAACTAATTACATGTGTTATCTCCTGTCTAGCAATAACAATAGCATCCAGCACAGCCTAGCAAGTGAAAAACTGTGTGGATTATTAATTTGGTACCTTAAACTATAAGGGCAAGTGCTACAGTTATATCACAATATCCCAGCATGAACCGGGAACTTGTATTCATTGTTTGCCTTTGGTAGGTTGGTTTTAACCTGCTGAGGTGGTATTTAAGAGAGATAGGGCACCAAAGAGAGAGAGGAAGGAGTAGAAATGTATTAAAAAGCAAGGTTGTAAGGTGGGAGATGATCACCCACGTGGTAAAACTGGAGGGGAGCATAGGAGAGAAACAATGAAAGAGAAAGCAAAGAGTATTAAAGTGAACCGAAAGAAAGGCTATGTTCACTGACATGAAAGTATCATAAGATCAAGAGAGACAGTTGAGGAAGGAGAGAAAGAAGATCAATAGAACAAAACAAATAAAGAAAAGCCTTAATAATGTTATTAATAACCAAAAAATAACAATAAGCTATTAATATATAATTATATATAATATACTACTATATTATATAACATATTATGATATATTATAATATAAATTATATTATAAATATATAATATATAATAAATATATTATAGATAATACATTATCTGTATTTATATATTATATACAATATATAATATAATGTATTATATTATATAATTATAAGTATAATACACATATAATTATGTATAATACATTATATTATATAATTAATTATAGATTATAATATATACTTATATAATATGTCTGACATATTATATAATATACTATATAGGTTGTATATTATATTATATTAATGTAACAATCATATATAATATATTAATATATAATATGAATATTATTTTATTAATAAAAATAACAAGTTACTAAGTTATTAGTAACCCCAAAATAACTGAAAACCAAACAAAGAAAACAAAAACAAAATAAAATCCAAAAACTAAGTATCCAAGCAGGCTGAAAAAGGTGAACCACTGACACAGAGAAAAGGAAAAACAGTAAAATTCTCTCCCGGTGTTCACATTTCTGCAGTCGTGTACCTGTCGGGTGACCCCACCGGCTTTGCAGTGGGGTTTGCGCTGGCTCTGGGGCTGGTCCTGGCCTCAGGATGTGGGGTCTGGAACTGGTCTTCGGCTCTCCTCGTTGAGATGCCCATTTCACCTTCCCATGTCGTCCCTGGGTGCTGTGCTGGCTGCCTGGGTGGCGCCCTCCAGGAGGGAGAGCCCGGGCTGCTCCTGGGCCCTTGCAGAGCTGCCTGCTTCCGGACCTTGGGCCTTGTGCAGCTGCCCCTGCTCCACTCCCAGCCTCTTCTGCTGCCCTCTTGCTGCAGGCAGGTGGGGAAGCGTCCTTGTCCTGCTGCAGGCCAGGGCTGCTTGCCTGCTTGTGCTGCTGCGCCAAGCGGCCACTGGACATGGTCTGGGTGGTCCCGGCTCCTACCTCTCAGCAGAATGCCCCCGGTCTGCGTCTCAGCTGCCCACAGTCCACGTGGCTGGGTGGCTCTTTGCTCCTTCTGCTCCTGGACTTTGCAGTGAAGCAACCTGGTAGTGTTCCGCTGCTGAGCTTTGCCTGGGTTCCTATGACACACAATGGTGGCCCCGCCCACCTGCCCCTCTTCCGCTTGTTCATGTACCGAAACACAGCACTGGTCACCTCACTCATGAACTGCTGGTCCTGCGAGGCCTGGACCTGCTTGGCTGGGGCATGCTGGCGCTGGGCCTGCTCCCTGTACCCTTGCTTTTAATCTGCTTTTTAAATCCCATGCTCTTGGCCAATGTCCCCTAAATCACAAATTAGTACCGCAGTCCTTATTTATGGATGCCAAATAACTGGCCAAAGATCAATAAGCATTTAGACCACTCGTGGACCATCCAGTATCCAGCTCAGTGAGCCAGGAGGCCCTAAACGAGGAGGGAATCTGCGGCCAGAAGCATCTCCAGATCTACGCGCTAGCTGATATGGGATTATTATTGTAGCAAAAATGCGATTTACAGAAAAGATCCCTTCGCAGCAAGCATCGTGTGAGTCTACCTGGATAAATAATGGTCGAAATTCTACAACGTTAAATTCTCCTTATCTAGTGCCTAGAAGCAAATGTCTCCTTTCCTGCTCATGTGGGTTTCAAGGTATTTATTTTGCTCAGCTAATATTAAATCTTCCCCTAATATATTTCCCTCCGAATCTGCTGGTCAGTTCTCCTTTGGCAGCCAAACTTGCTTGCACTCTTCTCCTACGTTCTTTTGCTTGGTAGCTTAGAATTGGTTAGGATACACTTGCCACTGTGCCATTACTGTGTCATTACCACGAAGGATGGAAAGATGCATATGCCTATTTCCTGTGAGCTTAATATATACTCTTTAGGTCCTGATCTATTGTATCATTTTATTGGTAATGAGACTTCTCTGATGATGCTATGAAATACACATCCGTTGTGAAGAAAAAGCCATTATTTGTCACTAGAGGGAGAGGGCTATGTTCATTTTTATTGCCCTTACCTGGGCTGCAAGGACAGAGAGATGCAATTTCAACTTGGAGGTCTATGCTTGATGTGATTCTGAGATGGAACAAATAGCCATGAAATTAGTCTGAGACCATTCAATCATTCTCTTGCCCGGGCTCGGCCAGCTTCATCCTGGTATATGAAGTATAGCTTTTCAGTCTCACAGCTTCCTCAGGAGAGGATCACATCGGACTATTTGTCCCTGTTACACATCAGCTCATACAGGGTGAAGGTTGGTACCAAGAGGAAATGAATTAATGAAGGGGGAAATGGCTTTTGAAGCCAGGGGACTCTAAACAATACCGTTCTGTCAGTATTGTATTTATGGAGCAAAGTTGTTGCCTGGTGTGAGCTGGACAATAACTTTTGTAAGTATAGTCCTGGGAAAAAGACACAAACAGGTATTTTCACATCATGAAGAAAATGAGAAAAATTAAATGCTGGCTGGAGGTCCCTGGTTTCCAAGAGCAGACAATCTCACTTCCTTTACTTCATTCAGTTCCAGTGAAACACAGATACTCTCATGAGAACCCAATCTTAGTCTGAAGTTTGCTAAGTTTAGAGAAAGCTTTTTGTGCATTCAAAAATGATTACATATTACATATGCAGGCAGAAAATTAGCCCGGCTTGTTGTATTGGTGAGTTTTGCATTTTCCTCTAAGTTTTAAAATAGGCTCATTTCTTCCTTAGGAAAAGTAATACCTCGGGTCAACAGGTAGCAATGTATGGCTGCAGAATTTACCTTCATTCTTTAGAAGCATGTTATAAATATTATCTTGCATGACAGCAAAAACCCTAAAGAGCAGACAGACGGTTCTACAGAGCTGCGGAGTATTACCTTAGAGATGCATAGGAACCTACAGAAGAATTCATGCCCGTGTCTAACGTTAGGTGGGGTGTACTTTCTGCTGCTAAAGACAACTCTTTGCACGGCCACAAGGCAGTAGTTAATTTCCACTCTGCTCAGGGTGCCAGCAGTTCACTGCACTGGTGGCGTTAACTAGTTCTCTCTCTTCTATGTAATTTAAATGGGTGGCTGAGTCAAGCATCTGCAATACTGTCTGGGACTCAGAAAATCAACAGTGACCTTGTTTTTTCCGTAACTGCAGCTCTCCTTTCATCATCTCGGTGGTCTTGTGCTCATTCTGCTGTCCCAGCAGCACCTCCTTCTTCTCTAAGTTATTCTGACTCTCCAGATCTTTCACCGCCACTGGGACCTGTAGTCCTTTGTCTTTACCACCTTTTTAGGGTCTCTTACTCCTTCGAGGTATCAGCTTACTTTTGGGCCAGATCACTATTTGCATTGAGTAAAATCTCCCCCTGAATATGTAGCTAATTCTGTCTTTCATTCCACCATACACTTTTGCATAACACTGTCACTGGGTCAATCTAACAGGGCATTGCTGAAGCAGGACAAGATTCAGAAGGGTGCGCCGGGCTGCTTCCACCAGCAGTTCTTGAGAGCAGCTCTAGTAGAAGCCCAAAGCTGCCGGTCTGGCCCTGGGCCCTGGGGTTCCCACTGAACCCCTACTCATTTCTTTAGATTGCCATCTCTTTCCTTCTGTCCTCAGGTCTCCAACTCCTCAATCGTCTGCAGTCCCAATTGCTGGTTTCAAAGTAAAACTCTCCCCTGCTCCCAGCTCAGCTCCAGCCCCTGCTGTGATTCCCACATTCATTTCCGGTAGGCTACCTGGTGTGGAAAGTGACCTGCACCACATCACCTAAGGACAGTGTCTTCTCCAGTGTGCTCATGGCCCACTGCCGTGGTTTCTCTCTTTCGGGATGTGGGCCGGCAGCTCTCTGTACTAATATTTCCCCCTTTCATGAGCTTCTGGAAAAATAAAAGTAAAAATAAGCTGGCTTTGTCACTTCTTGGCAAAACAAAACTAAAAATGAAGAACCTCTCAACCTCTGTTTTCATCCTCTTGCAACCAACTACCCAGCAGGAACTTTGTATCATTTTTGTTTTTTCTTCCTTCTCTAGTTTGAACTGAATTCAATCAGGATTTTTCCCGGAATCACTTTACAAAACTGTCCTGCCAGGGACACTCATATTGCTGGCAGTCCTCAGCTGACAATGAACTTGAGCCATCAGCAGATAGACGTGGATTGTTCTTTCTTCCTTCAAATACTTTTTTCACTTGTTGCTTATACTTTTTTCTGGTTTTCTTCTTCTTTCCTGGTGGCCTCTTTTCAGTTTCCTGAATGCTGGTTCCTTATCTGCGTCCTTATCTTAAATCCAGGTCCCAGGGATTAGACCACTATTCCTCGTTCTTGTTTAATCACATCAAAAATCTGCAGTCAAAAGCCCACAGCCTCAGATCCAACTGGCTTCTGTTTGGCTATATAAAAACTGTCCTGGAGCAGATAAACACTCACTGCCTACCCAAATGATAGGGCTAAATATATTCTGATTATCCAAAGGGATATAAAGAAAAATTGTGATGTACTGAGGCACAGTGGTTGAATTTTGAATGCATTTTCTTACTGTAACTTTTTTCTTTGTTTTAAATTGTGAATCTCAGGTATTTTGTCACAGTGGTGGAAAGCTGACTGAATCCATTAACCAAATCACACAGTTCATTTGGATTTTGTCAGTGCTCTTTTCTGTTCCAGGCTTCAGTCCAGCATTGTTTCTGCCTTTCCTTGTTCTCTTTCATTGTGACAGCTCCTCTGCTTTTCCTTATCTTTGATGGCGCTGGCATCTTTGAGGCCTGTTGTTTTGTAGAAAGTCTGTCAACCTGGGCCTCTCCGATGTTTTCTCCCCATTAGTCTGAGGTGATGCACATTCGGGAGGGCACCGCAGGCCTTCTAAGTGCACTTGATGGTTTCCATGATGTCGCGATGTGCTTGGGACAATGTTTCCCTATCTAACAGGATTCTCCAATTATTCCTCCTTTTCCTTGCGTCACTTCTAAATATTACGGATCAGATAACTTGAAACTGTGCAGTTTCTGCTTAAATCTCCTCCCTCACTGTGTCTTCTAACACAGCCATGGTGACTCTTTCCTGGAATAGTATGGTGGTCTAACACTGATTTTTATATTTCACTATTTCTCTATGTCTTAACCAGAATTCTTCTGTAGGGAGGAATTTGCCCTTCATCAGCCCCTTTTCTTCAGTTGTTTATGTATGTTAACGTGGGCTTATGTATTTTTAATTCATTTTGTTAAAATCCAAATTTGAGCATCGAGAGAGCTTCCACACTGGCTCCTGTGGCCCGGCTGATGCATGCTGACATTTACTTGTGTATCTGCCTCTCTGGACTCTTGGTAAAATCTGCGACTCCATGTTGACACTTCTGACTAATCCTGCATTACAGGTTCCTTTAAGATGTCCATCATTTTTGTGTTTTTTAGCTCGTACTTTTGTCTCATTCTCTTCTGCAGGCTACAGGTCATCTTTTCTCTATCATCCTGCTTTGACTGATGTTTTCCTGCTTAGCCGCTCTCTTCCCCTCTTCACGCTTCATTGACTCCCTTTTTACCTTTACATATTCTACCACCATAAAGTGCACTGTAACTAATTTTTCTTTGAACAGTTTTGGTTTTTAGAATGATTGGAAGTAAACAGAATACTTTAATTTTGTTTCCAGTGCCCTGGCTTTAACTTCATTCCAACATCAAGATCATTCTGCTAGATAATTTCCTTTAATACTTCTCATAAAGTAGTTTCCTGGGAATGAGTTCTCCCAGTTTTTATTTGAGCAAATTTTTATTTCTCTTCCAAATGTTTAAAGTTTTTTTTTCTGGGTGTAGAAATTTGAATTCACATTTATTTCCATTCAGAGATTGAACAATGTCACTTTTTGTTTTCTAACTTAACTTGGTTTCTTAGGGAAGCTTCCTGTGTATTTCTTACTCCTCTGGATATAAAATTTCTTCTTTTTCAATACAGAAAGATTAGTCTTTGTCTTAGTTCTTAGCAGTTTGATATGGTACACCTATTTTAAATTTTGTTTTTGTTTAATTCTGTTAATTTCTGAGCTACATTAGTCAAAGGTACATGGAGTGATCAAAATACACAGTGAATGCTTAAATTAAACATTTTATGACAGTAAAAGACACCTTGTCATTTATTTTCCTGAAACTACTCCCTTGTTTTAAACATGCTTATCTCATCATGTCTGCTGGTTTTGGAGGTAGTTCTGGACGTGAGTGTGGCAGCTGCTTCTGCTGCCTAGTCCACAGAAAGGCAAAAACACGACACTGTGTCCTCCTCCACCCTCGTCCACCTTTTTCACCAGATCCGGCAACATGGGACTTCTGGCTTTTGCCAAGATCAGAATGCTATGAAATGCTTTTTAACCAATTCAGAGGCAGTCGGGACAGCAGAACTAAAGACAGAAGAGACAGAGAGACAGAGAGAGACTCCAGAGCTCCTGCAGAAAGTGGCAGGAATGTGGGATCAGTGTTTCAAAGCAGGGTGGGCTGTTTAAAGAGGATTAATGACAGTGGGTCTCTTACTGTTATGAAGTTGTAAAATGTAAACATTCACTCAGTATTTTGATCATGTATGTTCACCATCATGCGATCATTCTTTCTCTCAGCCCAACATTCCCTTCTCCTCATTCTCCTCTTCCTCCTCCTCCTCATTCTCCTCCTCCCTACTGGAGACCGAGGCATGGCCAAGCATGCACCTTACCGTGGAGTTGTGCCCTCAGCCCCTTTGCAGCCTCTGCCTCTCCAGCCCTTGTTCCCTACTTAGTCCACATCCTTTAACTGGCATAGTGCTATTTCTCTGTAAATCTTCTGGATGATTTTTCCTTTTCTATATCCTAATAGCTCACCTGCAGACATTTGACTGCTATAGGTTTAGGTAAAAGTCCAAATGTATATAATCTAAGAAAGCTGATATATTCATCAATGTTAGCATAAAATTAGAATTTAGCTTCCTGACTTTTAAACCCACTAACAAAGAATACTGACTCCACTCAGTTCATCATGCTTAAAAAGACCAACACTTGTGGCCCTTAGAGCTTGTTATTTATAAGACAAAGCAATTTTACTGTTTGTGTTTTCTTGAGATGCAATCATTTAAAATTTAACTTGAGTTTTAATTGCCATTTTAATTCCATTTGCATGTAATATAAAATTTAAAGCTCTTGCAAATTAGTACTTCATGTACAATTAAGGATATGACAGGTGTGTTTGTAGTTTATGCCCCAAAACTATAGTAAGAAGTCAGAAGATAAAATATAATAAGACAGTCATAAACATCTTAAGGCAATAGATTATTAATATTTGAAAAGTTGAAATCACTATAGCAAAAAGTATATTTTAATTTATAATTTAAACTGATTTATCCAAATGTTACAATGATGCAATTGTAACGTCTTAAGGCATTCATTAATTTTAAATACATTTATTAAGAACTACGTGTCAGGTACAATTCTAGTGACAGGTAAAGAACAGTGAGCAAAGCACCCTGTGGTCAAGGAGCTCACAGTTTAGGGCATACGCAGCTGAAAACTGAGGAGGGGTTTGTCTCTTGAAGAATCTAGGTAGAGGTGTGGCATTTGCAAAGGCTTGGAGAAATAATAGTGTCATTTCTGGAAACTGTAAATAAATATTTTGGATCACAGAGGAAAGGAACCATGTCTAGTTGTTCATTACCCCTTCCTTAGCGTATAAGGTAAGAGCTATTCAATAAATAATTCCTGAATAAATTGATAAACTAACTCCCTAATAAGTGAAGTTGAAAAGTTACTTCAAGTGTTTTACTGGCCATCGTAACAAAGACAGATTTCATCTTACAGTGTAATATTTGCTGAAATATAGTCAATGGATATTATGAGTATTAAAAAGTATGAAGTGGTTGAAAGAAAATCTAAGAAATGGTAATTACCCAGATTAAATACTTTTGTTTGCTGAAAAGTCTCTCAGACTCAAGCATGCTAATGTTGCTTTTGATTGCTAAGAGAGATTTAATTAAAGTGTATTTTCCTACTTCTGGACCTGAAAGACTTCTACTCATGCCCCTGTGTGAGTCAATAGGGTTGTACATAGGGCTGTATGTGTTGGGGGGCTACTTGGGTTCATAGGATCCATTACTGTTTTTATGGAAAATTATTCTGGTGCGCAGATTAACTACATGGACGCGGATCTGGAGTTGGGGAGCTCTGTTGGAAGTTCTTGTCATCAAACACATGAGAACTGCTGAGCCCCCAGTGTAGACTTTGCCAGTGAGGACAGAGAGAAAGATAGAAATGCCAAGGGAGTAGAACTGAGTAATAAAATAGAAGTGGAGAGACACTGAACACCTCTAATGGTTTCCAGTTTTTGTTTCGGTTACTAAGATGGAGATGTCACTTAAAAAGGGTGTGTATCTTAGCATGAGAAGGCATTCAAAGGGAAATATAACAAGATTAATTTTAGGCGATTGCATTTAAAGTTCAAGCAGGTAGCCGAGATTAAGTGTGCAGGCCACAGTTAATGTACTGGTTTGGATCTCGGAAGAGTCTAAAGCTCATGGTGAATGTTCTGGGAAAAGTATTTTCAGTGTTACTCGGAGTGTGTTACCTTTGCCTTCCACGGCCATTTAGATTAAGTGAGGTAGACTCTTGTTTTCAAGACTCAGTTTAGGCTCCTGTACCAAAATAACACAGAACAGATGATTTTTAAACACCAGAGAGTCATTTCTTATTGTTTAGGAGGCTAGTGTCTGATGCAGCACGGAGCATGGTTGGATTCTGGTGGGGACTCCCTTCCAGGTTGCAGACTGCTGTTTTGTGCTGTATCCAAGCATGACAAAAACAGAGGCTGAGAAAGTTCTCTAGTGTCCCTTCCATTCATGCAGCTTCCACTCTCATAACCAAATTAGCTGCCAAAGAAAAACTTCCTAATGCCACCACTTTGAGAGTTACGATTCCAGTTTAAGAATTTTGGGAAGACACAGGCACTCAGCCTGCTGTGGTGATCATAGCACACCCCCAGCTTTCTCTTCTCCATGTGCAAATATTCCTTGTGTGAAATCCCATCTGAACATCTATTCCTTCCATTCTTACCTTGAGTGAATCACAAATCCTCAATGTCTCTGCTAAGAGATGGTGCATCACGGGGCCTTGTAACACACTGATAAAATTTCACACATTATGCTTTATTGAATGTCCTTTTCCTGAATTTTCATGATTTATTTCTTTCTATGCCAGCTCTAAGCCACTTACTCCTTTCTTCGACCTGACACTTACAATGAATGCCATGTGTACTGAGCGAGAACCGTTCTCTAGCTCACTGTCACCACCTGGGGTTTCTCCAGCCCAGGTCCCTGCAAGTCATACTCTGTTTTTGACTTGAGTGTTAAACCTTAGTGTTGGGACGACTCTCTGTTCTCTCCACTTGTCCATGTGCACGTGATGGCCAGGCTTCTCCTGTACTCCATCAGGCTTGGGCAGGGCTTTGGTTGCTACTTCTATTACACTGGGTTTTTGGCAACAGCTTGTTTCATGTACCCATGATCTCCGTCTCCATGTGACCACCCACAGCTCCTCCCTTTGAGCACACCAACATGTAAGATTCATCCAGAAGAGGTGAGACATGGTTATACACCATTTCCTGGAGAACAGGAGCAATTATCTCTTTGGTTTTGTTTTTTGGTATTTCTGAGGGCTGGCACAATGCCCGGCACCTGCTGGGATGCTGAGTGGGTAGACGGGTCGGGAATGCTAGCAAGAAGCAGCTCCCCTTCTGACCATTCAGCACTGTATCCTTTTAGATTCAGGTTTATTTGAAGACATGAATTCTGCTTCTGAAATCACTGGAAACCAGTGCTTCATAGAGAACGGGTTAATTAGCTGAATTTTTTCCATTTCTCAGAGTTGGAATGGAAAGGTAATAGTGGGGGTATTTAGGCATTTTTTCTGTTCATTTGTTTATTTTTGAAGGTCTTATACATGAAAGGTTTGGACAAAGCATTTTGTATTTGGTTTCCCTTTTACCCCGAGGTGTACACATTATTATTCCCTTTAAAGATGAGAAGCAGCTGAAGCCCAGCGGCCTATATGGCCAAAGCTGGTAAGTGATGGAGGAGAGGTCAAATTCCTGGCTTTTAACTCAGATTCAGGTTTGCTTCTTCGTCCTCCAGAGAATGTGCTCCGTCTCTAATGAGCACTATATCACGTAGCCTAATTATTTCTGTTTATTCTTATGCTTTCTTAACTTGAAAGGCAGAAAATGAAAGGCTGCAAAGTGTCTGAGAATTTGCTTTGCAGGCACATTGGCTATTTCTTGGGAAGGAGATGCTACAGTTATTTTCCGGGAGAAAAACTTTGAAGAGAAACCATGTGTTGGTTTCCAGTGGTAGTATATGAAAAAGGTGTAATGCCAGGGCAACTCAGAAACAATACATGAACTTTGCAGTCTTTTTCCAGCCCAGGAAAGAGAGGAGGCTGGTTCTGAAGGTGTCAGAGGATGCATGTCTTTGAGGCACCTCAGAGTGGGGGTGACACAAGCGAACAGTGCTGGTTGAGCACATGTGTTATTGCGGAATTACCAAATACTGCCACATAACCTTCCGTAGTAGAGATGGTCCCAGGAAACTGCCACCTGCTTAAATTTAACTATTTTCTGTGGCTGTGTGTCAGTGTCGCTCCCGGCCGGCAGGAAGAACACACGACAGGATCTGGCAGTGGCAAGGCGCTTTTATTTTCTCTCCCTTTTACAGTCTGCCCCGGGAATCCTCCCGGCCGAAGCCTCTGTTGGTCCGCTCCCCGCGGCTCCTTCCGTGCTTCTCACTCGCAGGGTGGAGGCACTGGCTTATATACCGATACAACCTCCAATCATATCGAAGCAGTTCGGGCGAGCTGATTGGCTAGCGTCACTGGTGACTAGGTAGACTATTCTGCTGAGCAGGCGCTTAATGCAGAGATACAGATCAGGAAGCAGGAAATAGGCGCCATCTCGGCGTGCTCGATGGGAGGGGTAATCTCAGGCTTTGCTCTTTCCTACGGGCCTCGCGACCGTCACTCAGGGTGACCTAGTGGTGCTGTGGCTCCCAACAGCTGTGGACTGTGAAGAGATTGTTATGGGTCATTTTTATTTTTCAAATGCTCCTCCAGATCTAGCAGGAATGGAATAGTTACCATTTTCCAATTCTTCAACTACAATGGACTTAATAATAAAATTCCTACCATTTTTAATCTATTATTTATTAGGTGATCTAAGTAAGATATCTATTTTTTTCTTTCCCAACAAATGTAGAAGGAAAGTTTACGTTTTATTGCAGAGGAAAATTGAGCTCAGAGAGAGTAATTTGCCCAGGGTTTCCCATTTGAAGCTGGGATTTGAACTAAGATCTGACTGAATGTTTTGCTTTGATCTCCTCTCCACATTGCTTTGGGGCATTAATGCTTCTTTGAATCTCTGGATCTCTGCTTTGCTCAAATGCCTCTTCAAAAGCTCTAATGTTCACCTTATCAACAGAAGCAAATGGCAGAAAAATAATTGTACATTTTCTTCAATTAAGTATTTACACTTTCTACTTCATTATTCTAGGTTTCTTTGTAGTCGATTTATTACTATTATTGATTGCAGTTGAAATTAAAATATTTATTCTGTGGAGAAAAGCAGTGGTTGTTGAGGAGGTGTTTTTCTAGATAGCTCAGCGGATTTTGCTGAAAGACTTTTGCCCGAGACATACGTGCTTCCTGAGATGCCCCGTGGTGTATTTTCTGAAGGCTTCTCTTTTGTCTGCGATGTGTTCATTTTGATTAATTTCTAGTGGGGTTTCTGTGGGATCTTTCTTCTGTGACTACTGTGTGGTATTTCTTAATAGTTTGTGACTCTTGGCTCAAGTCATCCTGGGCACAGATGATAACACTGATGCAGGGGAGTTGGTAGGGGCAGAGGGAGTGGGTTCACAGGAGGCTGTGCTGAGACTCAGCTTCATTTCCCTGCTCAGAGATGTGGCTTACCCTTGTGCAGCTTAATCCGAGGGCCAGTGTATTGGGAACTGAGTTTTGAAGCCATGACCATGTCAAGCTGTTAAGATGCAGAGCAGTGTCTAGCAGGAGACATCCTGTGTGGAAAGAAGAATATTCCTGATTTGGGAGATGATCTTGATAATGACCTCCTACGAATGGGATGCTGCTTTGGGAGGGAAAAGCACTATTTCCCTGTCCTCATTTTTATGGGATCATTGAGGAGCTGTGAGTAAGAGCAGCTTGGGATCAGCTCACTCGGATAACTGTGGACACACAGACACAGAAGGTCATCTCTCCACCCAGGAAAGGTCGGGCCCAGGGCTTCAAAGAGCATTGTCCAGAGGCCAGGAATCCACGTCAGGAGGGGCTCCCATGACTGTTTGTGGGGAGGCATCTCCTCTTGGGATCTGGTCAGATTTATTCCAAGAAGGGAGTCTCTCAGCTCAGCTCTGGTTTGGATTGGAACTGCAAACTACCAGGAAGCAAGACAGCTTCAGGCTTCTACTCTCTCTCTCTTCTCCTCTTTATCTCTTTCTTTCCCTCCCTCCTTCCCTCCATTCTTTCCTCTCTTCCTCTTTGTCTTTCCATCTTTCTATTGCTGTCCTTATCTATCCTTGGTGTCTGTCTCCCTCTTCCCTCTATTATATTTGTATGCCAATATCTATAGTATAGAATATGAGGGTCATAATCATCTATGTCAAGAAATCTAGGATATGATTTTTTTTTGAGGTCTTGCTATGAAGTTCAGGCTGGCCTTGAACTCACCAAGGTTGACTTCAGATTCATGGTGATTTAATTCTCCTTCCCGAGTGCTGAGATTACAGGTTTATGCCACCATGCCTGGCCTAGAATATGGTTTTAACTATGAGAAACTGTTGTAACTCATGAGAGATAAAACCTAAAGAAACGGAGTCCATGCCATATCAGGCATTTGTTGTTCTCTTGGGTGAGTGGAGAAATAATCAGCAGATCTGCTGCAAATGCAAGATGTAATAAAATGTTTTAGAAGGATGGCCACTTCAGATCTAAGATTTTTTTTCTTTCAGGCAGAGGAGGGGACACAACCAGCTGAGAAACACAGTTCAGGATAAGAGTAAAAATGATTGCTTAGGCCTTGAAGGGAGAATGTAAAAGTCAGAAGGAAATGCATCAGCTTACAAAGTAGTTTTTAATTTTCCCTTAAAATATGAGATGAGGAGAGGAATTCAAAAGGAAGACAGATGCAACACTAATTCCTAGAGAACATTGTTTCCTACTTTATATGCTTCTGTTCGGGATATGCCTCAGCTTGAAGCCACGTGACTCTGGTTGGCTGTCAGTCTTGGGCCTCACCTTCCTTGAGATGAAGCCTCCACTGTAAAGAGCAGGAGTTTGGAGGCGCCTGCAGTAGATAGAGGTTTATCAAGCAATGTTTTTCTTTCTCTTCCCAGGATGGTGATTGGCCTGGGGGTAGACACATACTTTAGGCAAAGGTGATTGGAATCCTTTCCTGTGTGCTGATGAGAACTCTGATAGAAGGTCCGTCTTCATAAAATCACAGAAGAATGTTTTGTTGCTATGTGGAGAAAGTGCCTATGATGGGGGCCAACCCTGGAGCAAGTTGAGATGGAAAACAAATGAAAGGGAGAGAGGGAGGGTGGGTAGGTTAGGGAGTGAAGAAGGGAAGAGAGCAAGAAAAGTCAAGAAGAAAGAGGGAAATGGAGAGAAAGAGGAGCAGGAGAAATACAGAGGAGAGGGAAGAGACACACACATGCACACACACACACACATGCACACACACACACAGGCACACTCGGAGGATAAACATGAGTTAGCATTTTGAATTCGTGGACTCTGCATTGCCTGCAGATTTCTAGTGCATGCTTTACTTTTCCTTATAAAAGTTTCAGTTCAAGTTCTGTCACATGCAAAGGTAAGAAAGGTGCAGAAGCAAACTAAGAAACAGGCTTGAGCTTTCAAAATCCAGCGTAACAGGCATGAAAGGAGTGGTGGGGTGTGGAGCACCCAGGAAGAACCCAGCAGCAGAACATGAGTGACAGAAAGAAGTGTTTACAGTGCTGATTAAAGAACAGAGCTTCAGGAAAAAAAATAGAAAAAAGAAAAAAGGTAGAACAATACAGAATTGAAAAAAATTAATATCATCTAGTTGATACATCATCTAGTTGATATCACTAGTTGATACATTACACATTATTGTCTTAAAAAGTTGCCAAAGTCACAAAATTAAAACATAAAAAGTGGCTAGACACTCAAATATTGACACTGCAAACCCTTCTGTTCAATGATCTAACAGAAATTTAATAATATGGTCATCTGTCTTACACACTATACACACCATTATCTCCAAAGAGTACTTTCCTGCTCTTTCACTTTTACAATATCTACTATACTTTTAGGATCCCATTACTCTGTTGGTTTTTATTATTTTTTACACTAGAGAGACAATGTGATATTTACTCATGTGAGTCTTGTTTATTTCACTAGGAAGATATTCTCAAGTTGCCTCCATTTACCCATAAAGGCCTCAAGATCACCCTTTTATAGCTGAGTAGTATTCCATTGTATAAAAATACCACATTTTTTCATCCATTCTGCTGTTGATGGGCATTTTGGTTGTTTCCAAAATTCAGCTATCACAAAATTTTCTGCTCTTTTTTTCTTTGCAAAAAAAGATAACAGTATGCAATATAACCACCACTGTTAAATTTCTTTCATTCTGTTTTGAAAGCCTATATTGTTATTGTTTTGGGTTTATTGCTGTTGTTTGTCTCTTTTGCTTTTTGATTTTCTTTTCTGACTTCTTTTTTCTTTTTAAAATAAACAATTAATAAAAACAAAGAACAGAGCTTCAGGCAACTTAAAAGCAGGGGAAAGGATAGGGCAGAAGAGAGTGAGATTTTTCTCTGGAACCATAAACATAATAGCTTGTGAATTACAGGGACAGTTGTGATTCTACATAAAATGCAGTTTGAGAAAAAGCTACAACCATGTGAGAACAAAAGTTGAGTCTCTTTAGGCTTTGAGAGTTATAACCTGGTAGAATTATACAGGAAGAGGCAGAGAAAGTGGTTGTACAGCAGGAAAAGACCTGATGGGACTGGAGTCCTCCAAGCACAGACTGGAGAGTACCTGATGTGGGTGGTAGAGTGTTTCAATTAATATTTTGTTGCTGAGACAAAATACTTGATACCCAAAGTTAATTGAGGAAAAGTTTATTTAGCCCACAGTTCATAGAGCTTTCAGTCCATAGTTGGTTGGCTTCCAGACAGGGTGACTAGTCAGAGGAGAAGCAGTCCATGGCAAGGCAGGTGGGAAGTGGTGAGCCTCCCTTCCTCTTTTTATTCTGTTTGGGCTAAAAGCCCATTGGTTGATGCCACTTACAAGTAGCCTCAGCCTCTTGTCTTTAATACATCCATTCAGCCACACCAAGAGCAATGCTAATCCAATTAGGGGGGCCACATGAGGCTTTCAGAGCCTATTTAGATAGAAGCTGTAACAGACTCGTTGGTATAAATACAAATTTCCTCTTCACAAGAAAGAATAGCATCTGTGTCTTTGGAAAGAGACCAGACAGAATTGAAGACTGGGGCATTTGGAATCAAAAGGAATCTTTGAACAAGACTCTGGAGGGCCCCCATACAGAACGAGCAGGCAAAGAGGGTCTCAGGAAAGATCTTAGGACCATAAGATGACTACTATGCCTTCCCAAATTTTACTAGAGATTGTGCATTTCCCAAATACTATTTAAAAAACAGAGGCAGTAAGTATATAGTATATTTGCACTATATAGTATAGAGGGAAGTGAGGCAATGATTTTCAGTTATTTTAAAACAAAGCTGTATGAATTCAGCTTGACCCGACTGTAGCCATCTTGAGTTGTAACCACCATGATTGCCTTAGAACAGCTGTAACAATTTTTCCTGCCTTGTTTTCAAGTGGACAATATGATTGGAACTTTACAATTGGCTCCTGGCTTCTAGAGATCTGCCTGACTCCTTGATATCAGCTTCAGACAAAACAGGTAAAATCCAGTTAGAATGAAGGTACTATGTGCTAACCCATTTGGGTCCCTTTTGCTGACCCAAACTGTGGCAATCCTACTGGGCTCGCTGTCACCAGGGTCACAATTCCATCTGTAAGTGCCCTAGCAAATTCTTATCTGTTCAGTCATAGATGTCTGCTGCTTTTCCTTTGATCTCATGTTACTTTGGGTTCTGATTTCACACACCAGAATATTCTAGAACAGCAGCAAAACCCTTTTCAACTAGAATCTTAGGCAGATGTCTAAGGTAAACCAGCAAGATGTTGATTCAGAGATCATTCAGAGGTGGAGCTGCACATCGACTTCCTGATGCACTCAGTGCAGATCACATGGCTAAAGAGCCACTGGTCCACCCCAGCAGCATCTGTGGCTCTAGGGTAGGAACACACTGACCTGAGGCCATAGCTTTGGCTTTCTTCTGTGACACTATGCATTTTCCAGGTGTGACTTTCTGTATTTCCAGGGACCCTGTGGAGTGGCGGAAGCCTCAGCAGGGCGCTGGACACTGGGATCCTGCACTGCAGCTCTGTTTTTATCAGTGGCTGTGGCTAAGGAGAGGGGCATTGGAAGCCTGGAAAGAGCTGCAGAAATAGTGGGTTGTGGTGTGTTTTGATAGTGCTTCTCAGGGATGGGGCACAATGTCGTCTAGCTCAAACCCCAACCGCCCCACACCCCGACAGACATCACTCCAGATCTCTGCTCACCACTAAGTTTCCATCTTCTGCAGGAAGTCTCCCATATCTTCCCCTTCTTTTTTCCAGACTGGTAGCATTGTTTTCACGCTATCCTACAATTGTTTGTCTATGTCCTGGCATTAAAGTATGAACTCTGAGTTGGAAGGCACCGAATTGTTTACCTCTCCATTTCTAGTATTTGACCTAGCACTTATTTCACGGCAGCTATTAAAAAGAAAGTTTATATTTTATGAAAGTTCAAAAATATATTTTCATAAATTAATGATGCAGAAGGAGGGGAAGCCCACACTTCTTTGTAATTTATCTACTTTTGAGCACTTGCGCTTTCTGTGACATCAACATAGTGACCGAAGGGAACTGAAGTCTGTTCCTTCAGTTCAGCAACAACAGCATCTGGTGGTTGCAGCCACTATGCACTTGCACAAAAGGCTCAGTTCCCAGCAAAGCCTGGGATCTCAATTCTTAGACTTCTCAAGCTGAATCAGAGTATAAAAATTGCTCCCTGGTGCCTGGGTTTTGTTAATTTGTAGCTGGTGTATTTATTTTGGAATTTTGAGGCTGGCCTTCCTCTGGCTGGTTTGTTGCTATTGATTGTTCTGCTCTACTGTGAGTCCTCAGGGAAGCAGAGGTGGCTTTTCCTTGCCTGGCTCCCTTCCACTTCTCCCTGGGGCAGGAGCACTTGCTGGTTGACAAAGGAGCGTTCCAGGGAACCATATTTGTGACAATAAAGCTTCTTGGGCAACAGATAAAGCATCTCACTGTTTAGATATTTATATCTTATAGTTTTATAGGCTCTCAAGTATGTGTGTATTCACACACACAGACATAGACACACACACACACACACACACACACACACACACATACCAGCCCCACTCCGCCCCCACCCCATACTGCCTTCCGCATCTGGACAGTGCTTTTCCTCTCCAATGAGAGTAAAATTAATCAAGCAATTCAATAGCCATACTGAGAGTAATATAGCATCCTGCAATTAGAAGCAGCACTCCCTAAGTGCTGTAATAGCGGAGTCATAATCTATGGAAAATAATTAATGTCTAAATGACAAAATGATATGGCTCTCTTCTTCACTCAGATGAGTGAGGCCATAGCCAGTGCAAGAAGCAGGGAAATGTCTGGGTGGCAGTGAGGTGGGCGCACAGCTGGCCTAACACCCAGTGAATTAGAGCAACTGACTTGGGTCTCTTATCCTCATAGATCTTTGGATCTGCAGTCCAGGCAGGATAGCGAGGACTGTGTTACAGGTGGGGAGACGAGGCGGTTAGCATGAAACCAAGCCATGTTCCTTTGCTCACAGTGCATGAACTTCTCTGACCATGATGAGCTGTGTGGCAGCAACCAGACACACTTTTACAAAGACCGCATTCCAGAAGCAGTAAGTGAGAAAAACTGCTCATTGCAAGACAGATTAGAAAAGAATCCTTGTAAAATCGTTATGAAGTTCAATGTAAGAAAGACTTTTCTGAGTGTAGCAACTAAGAAGCACATTAACTATGTAAAAATTTAGAACTTCTGAGTTTTAAAGAATAAAATATGAAGCTCAAAAAGGAAACATTTTTGCTAAACCTCCGGAAGACAAGTATCAACAATAAAGGATATTGTGTACAAGTTAATATAAAAAGGCACTTTTTGTTTGTATTTCTGAGACAATCACACTGTGCAGATCAGGCGTCTTTGAACTTCCCATGTAGCCCAGGTTGGCTGTGAACTGATGGTGATCCTCCTGCCTCAGCCTCCCAAAGGCTGGGATTATAGGCATGCATCACCAAGCTCAGCATTTGCAAATATTGAAAATCACATGAAAGAATTCGTGCAATCAGAACTCCTTCAAGTAATGTTTTATTAGAATAAAAAGGATGCATACACCAGCAAGCAAACACAGTCTGGGAACCAGTGCCACCGGATTGGAACAGTTAGATCCCAACTCCTTCTGATGCTCAGGCTGGCAAACAAAAAGTACCAACCACCCTCCATCCACCCCCTCTGTAAGTGGCAAGCTTATCTGGAGAAACAGGCTGTGATGGTAGCTGTGGAGGTGAAATGCAATCAGATGCCTGTGGTGGTTTGGTGTTTCACTAACATTGCAGATCTAGGACCAGTGGTGTGATCATAGGTTCAGAGGATAGTGGTACACAGTGTGACATCTACAGGGGATTTGCTTTTGAGGGTTGCAGCCACTGTTGATTCCCTATGGTCTTGTTCTGGAAGTCCTTGATAATTTCTGTTGTTTTGTTGGGTTTTGTTATCTTTTCTTTTGTTTGATTATATCAAATATGATGGCAGGAGGAGCTATTTCATAGATAGCAAGATATATTATGGTAGCAATTTTGGATTTGCTATTGGCTTGTTTTAAAGTCCTTTATTACTTTCATTGTTTAGTTTTTATTGTTTCTATTCTATTCTGTTCTGTTTGATTTTTACTATGTCTGAAGTTATCTGCAGCTATTCTGAAAAATCAAAAGACATTATGGTAACTACTGTTGATTTTGTAATATTTTGATGTCCTGTATCTTTTACACTGGTTTGTTTTGTTTGGTTTTATAAAATGGATAGAAAAAACAATAAAAGAAATGCATAAAGCCCCAAATTTCAGGAGAAAGGCAGAGCCAGAGAGAGACTGTGGAATGACCCTTTCTTATGTACAAGACTGTACAAGAGTGTGAACAGCAAAGGAAAGGGTGGGCTGGGGCCGAGCTGTGCGTCTTCATCTAACCTGCTGCAAGAATAGCGTCAGGGAGCTGGGTGCCATTCACATGGGGCTGTGAGCATGAGATCTCCAAGGTTTGTGGCTCTACACGGCAGTCGGGAAGAAGGGGCCCCTCTTCATACCAGGAGGTAGGAATTAAAGAGGTTTGCTAATGAACTAAATGATAAGCAGAGGTGGTTACTAGACTTTGAGGGCAAAAAATCTGCAAAGAGCTTTGGAAGAGCTAAATGCAGTGCAGTGGACTTATCATAGGAACATTTGCTTGGATTGCAGAGAAAGAAACAGGTCTAAGGCTATGCTCGGTACCCCCTTAGATATTTCAGTCTAGTCACAACTCTGCCAATTGCAAATGCTTGAAGTATTGTGGCTCTGTGTGGATTCATTGGTTCTGCATGACTCTACCCTTACCATGAAATAACATCAGTGGAAAGAAAAGTTCACACAAATAGATGGCCAAACAAGACTGTTTTGTCTGTACTTCTGTCCTCTCAGATCTGTATTTATATCTAGTAAACAAATATGGAGACTTTCCCAGTCAGTTGGTTTCTAGGGTGCTTAGATGGACAATTTAAAGACCCTGGGAATTTTTTCTTTGTCTTTGAATCTCTTCACTCTTCCCTTCTGAATGCAGGTGAGCTTCCTGGAAAAATGGTGGTAGACTGTTACGACTCACATTAGCTTCATCATTCATGAGCCCTGGGGAAGAGGAAGACCTTGTTCTGCCCCTGCCACTGCCAATAGCCAAAATTTCAATCCCCAGAAGACTCTCTGATCGGTGGTGTTGTTTGGCCCACCCTTGGGATAATCATGGGAGTCAGAGGGATGAGATCTCACTAGGTTAATGTAAAGCTAGGTGCTGGAGGCTGCAGTTGGACACAGTCAGGGGCAGCTTGAGGCCCTTTCCCACCAAAATCCTGCGGGAAAGGAGGACGATGCCTCCTTTGTAAGGACACGCAGCTCAGGTAAGTAGGGGTGATGACTACCACAAGTACAGTAGAGAATATTACAGTATCACATGTACAAGAAAGAATGTCCAACCTTGTTGGCAGTCTAAGTGATCTAAAATAAAGAGGGGGGTTTTTTTGACCTAGCAAGTTGAAAAACAAAAAACAAACAATATTACTAAATGATGAAGGGAAATAGAAACTCCAGTCTGCTTTACAGCAATTTTTCTGGAGAAAACATGCTTTAATGTCATATTTAATAGAATGAGGAAAATTTTAATTGCTATGTGAAAGAAAACAGGGCACAGATTGTACAAGGTTCCACTTTTATTTATAAAACAGTAAGTTTGTGTGCATGTATATATGTAGTTTTGATACAATTTTTTATCTTCATGGTGGAATTATGACTGCTTTTTAATTTTCCTCATGCTTTTATACACATTTCAATTTCATCCAGTGAATGTTTATAATTGTTTTTTATTTTCAGTTTGAGATATTAAAATATAATGCACTATAGGGAATAATATAAAAATTCTCTTGTATCCACAACTCAGTTTAGCAATTATTATTATGTTGTCATATTTGCTTCAAGTGTTATTTTAATAGAAATAGTCACTTTTATCCACCATCCTCAGCACCTTTCTGTTATTTCTCCATGGTGAACCACTGCGATTAGTGGAGGGATAGGCTTCCAACCCATGTCTGTACATTCAAACAGATTGCTTTATTGAATTCAGTTCATAATTAGAAAAATACTATATTGATATGCACCTGAAACAGACAAATGCCCCTAATTTTAGTGGCTTAGGAATGCAAAAGTGTTGTTTCCTGGTCCTGGTCCTGATGCCTATCATTGGTACAGATGTGGCTTTCCTAACTCCTCTGTTTCTTTCACCCTTTCACCGGGAATGCAGGAAGGTGGCGGTCGCCACACATGCTCAGATGATCGCTCTGTACTATAAGCTGGTTAGCTGCTCACACTTTTGAGAAATGGAGCAATTTATTGCCACATTCCATGTGACTGTGCCCAGAGCAGGTAAGAGCCCTCTGATGGGCATTAACAAGCATCTTCCAGGCTGGTTTGGATCCGCTCTTGCTCACACCTGTCTCTGGTATCTCAGCTTCCAATCATCTCCTGTGCAACCACGTGTTTGGATGAGACCCCTTGCTCCACCCTGGACCTCAGCCTCAGGCACTGTGTTCCATACGCAGCCTCCTTCCCTTTAGGCAGGGCCACAGCAAGTGCCCAGATGGAGCCAACTTCCTATGTGGCCTCCTGGTCTAGGGAGGAGAGAGGGAAGGGTTCCATCCTAAGCTAGCTTTTGGTCTTAAATAATAGATTGCTATTTAAAATTATGTGTGCAACACCCTATAATCTAACTGCAATCTCATTTTAGGGGAAGAAATAGCAGGCAGGCAGGGAGCCTAGCTCTCTGTGTGGGGAAATGGGGAGTCCTTGCTTCTCTTCTGGATATAATCAAGTCAGAGTGACTTCTGTGCTTCTGGGCCACTCAGTTTGGATGTCCCAAGAGGAGCGCTCCATGCCTGCGTTTAGGCAGGGCTCATCCAAATTTGTCCCCAGAACAGAGCTGTTCACTTTAGGCTTAGGCTACTGGACCCATTCCTTCAGAGCATGGACATCAGCGACC
The DNA here is from genome assembly GCF_034190915.1 of Cavia porcellus. Lineage (NCBI taxonomy): Eukaryota > Metazoa > Chordata > Mammalia > Rodentia > Caviidae > Cavia > Cavia porcellus. Next base: position 161,158,225 of record NW_026947484.1, on the reverse strand, counting down.
TACTGGGTCAGGGGTCTTTCTCTCCCCCCACCCCACTACCACTTTGGGGAATGTGGTTCTAAGTCCAGCCAAATCTTGAGGGGTTTTCTCTATTTCTCTCAGAGTTTATTCCAAACACAGTGTTTCTGTTTCATTGGATGCTACACTTTTTTTTTCCCTACTTGGTCTCCATTTTCTTGTTTTATTTTTTGCCAAGCATGACCATGTTCCCACCCCAGTTCAGAAGGTAAAACAATGGCTCTCCTGAATTTTCATCGAGGGAGAGGGAATGTTGCAACGGAATACTATGAGACCCTAAAGGAAAATTATTCAAAAAATTTGTTTCCAAAATCCTTTAGGGGCTCCTTTTAAATGTTATCTGATGAAATTCAGCGTTTCAGCCTTAGGTTTGAGAAATGCTTCTCTCCAGTCCAAAGTGGATGAATTTATGGGGGAAACATGTCAGAGAAATCCTGCCATGCTATGAAAAGTGTCTGCTAATGCGCTGAGTTCACCCTACACAGGAAAGGTGGCTCAAGACGGCGGGTGCTTTGTCCAGGTCGGTGCTCTTCCCTAGTTGGTAGCTTCTTCTGTATTCTCCCGAGACTCTCTGGGCTTTGTGTTTTCATATTCCTCGAGTTGTGAGATATTACAGGTACAGGTGAAGTTATTTTTACTGTGGCACCGGCTCTGGATAAATTCACACACATTTAATAAAGTGGTAGGAACCAAATGGGTGTGTTCTGCAGGATTCACGTTTAGCTCTTGCCCTGCTCAAATTAGAAGCTTTAATGAAAAAAACCCCAGGCTTTTGTCTATTTTGCACGTGAACCTTTGTCTGAGCCAACAGAGAGCAGGTGAGAGAACCCTTACTGTTGTTTGGCGGGCTTGTGTATTCCAAGCAAATAGACCTAGAAAGAAGCGCTGGGTGTTGTTTTATTTGTGAGTCTTTAGCAAGCACATGCAGCTATGGTCGCGGGAGGTGAAACTCGGCTCACTGAGACTCTGGTTGAGAAAGTCTCTGTGAAGTTCTTTTTGTCGCTGCAAGATTTCACAGCTCAGCCAGATCTAAGAGAAATAAATCTGGGGATTATGTAACATGAAATTTCTTTCGAGGGCACATTAAAAAGTTAAAGGTGCAGTTGTTCTTGACAGACTTGTTCACTCCAAATTCACACCTTGTTCCACTGCTGCAAACCCTGATTCTGCCCCTGGATGACACAGCAGGTCCCACTTTGTAGATCCGAATGCCAAGAGTGAGGCCAACATCAACTTTTGGGTACCAAGCCAGTAACCTTCACCACGTGAGGGGGTGGTTGTGCGATTTTTTGAGGAGGGTGGTTTTTCTGAAAGCCACTGAAAAATTGAACTCTTTCTCTAATCCCTACTTTCTAAATATAAATTGCATTATTGTATATAAAACTAGAAGTCTGAAGTCATAATTAGGTAATTTTTGTTTGGAGATAAACAAATGTAAACTCCTTGGTTTCCTTGACATAAGTGATTTTATGGATAAAGAAAGAAAAAAGTACATTTTATTGGAGCAAAGGTTGAGAACTTAGCTCGGGTATCAAGCTCATGGCAGTCATTTAGAAACACCGCCTTGTAATTTGCAAACTGTTTGGCTTGGGGTAGATAATCTATTTAACTTCTACAGGGCTCAGTTTTTTTTTTTCTTTACAAAATGGAAATACCCATTCTAATTCAGAGCATGAGACACATTTTGAAATGTATGAGACTCAGTGCTTGGCATGTATCAAATGCTCAACTGCACTGAGCATGTTGGTTCTGTCCCTCACACTTCTTCCTTGTGTCCTTGTCATAGGGGTGCAGAGATATTTGGGAGAGGACAGGTAAGGCTTCAGAACTTTGGGGTCAAAGTGATCAATGGTAAGAATATTTTACTCAAAATGTTCCTTGGCTTTTGGTAACTGTTAAATGTCCTGTGCAACCTCCAAGCCATTCAAGGTGGCTGCGTCTGTAGAACTGAATGCTGTGTGGACTTTGCCTCTCCGCATAGCATCTGTCTAGTGTGAAGTCAGCTGGTCACCTCATCTCTCTCACTCGGTGTGTCCAGGAGTGAAGGAAAGTTAATGCCACTTTTATGTCGAGCTATTTCTGAGAATCCGAGTATGACCACCTGTCCTTGTGTCTCTTCCCTTCTCATCCACTTTTTGTCCCTTTCACTTCCTGATCCTCATTATTTTCCTTTTTTATCCTTTAGCAGTTTTGGATGAGAGAGGATTGTATGTAAACTTAGATCTTGCCCATTTATATGGTGGAATCAAGGGAACAGCAAATTCCATTTTGAGTAATTTGAGAAGCAGCTTGAGTACCTAAAATATTACTCTGACAGTATTAAATCTTTTGAATTCTTCAAGATAGCACTATTTCACTGAAAATGGAAATATTTTAACTTGACCATGTTTTTTCACTTAAAAATGTTTAAGTCATTTCTTCTGGATCATGAGACACAAGTGGATTTCAATCTCATAAGACTGATGATTCTAGACACGAAGTTCTAAATAGGTTTTTTATTACTTATTTCTCAAATGGTTATGGGATGGATTACAGCATTTAGTTTTCTTAATTGACACTGCAAGATGAAACAATTAGTTGGAACATTTTCTTTTAGGAACTGAGGAAGGGCAGTAATTGATAGCAATTAATTAAGATGATACATCATTTAAGACTTTTAATCGAAGTACTCTAAATTCTTTTTCCGTTCTTTTCATTTTTTTAGTACTGGGATTCAAACATGACTTCACACTTGCCATGCAGGTGCTGTGCTGCTGAGCTACATCCCTGGACCAAAGTATTCTAAGACTTTTCTCAGTTTAAAGGTGTAAAAAAAAGATGAGATGTTTAGGATTTTCTTCTGGTTAGAAAAGTGTTTGTTCACTATTGCTTCTGTAATTAACTGCTGGCAAGCCTAGTGGCTTAAGACAACTCAGATTTATCATCTAACAGAGTAGAGGGCTGAGCTGGTTTCACAGGTCAGCATCCCTTCAGGAGACTCTGGGAAGTTAGTTTCTTTGCCTCTGCTGCTTCTAGAGGATTTCTGTATTCCTGAGCTTCAGCCTTCGGGTTCCATCTTCAAATCCATCATTAAACCCACCTGGATGATCCGGGGTACCTTCCCCATGTCCAGCCTCCCAATCACACTTTCCAATTCCTCCTTATATTATCATGTAAGCTAATTTGTCCACAGCTTTGGGACCATAACATGGTCATCTTTGATGGACTATTATCCAGTCTGCCATGGTCAGTGTCAGAATTCTCAATTCTTTATGGTAAAATGGGGGAAAAGCTCGTGAAAGCTTCTAGAAATCAATCTCATAAAAGGCAGTCAAAGTTTGAAAAATGGGCAAGTTGAGAAGTGATGAATGAGTGATAAGCAATGCCCAAGGGCAGCGGTAAACATTTCCCAAGTGTAGTGAGTATGGCTACCTGAGATGTTTCTTGGTAGTTTCCCAACAGCATAAAAAGGCAGTGGAAAACACAATAAAGTGAGAGACACTGGGTCCAGAAAGACCTGTCAGGAAGGTGAGGACTTAGAGAGCAGGTTGCAATTACTGTGAGGAGAGAAGGACACTGTCTATTCCCAGTCTCATTGGTGACGGGAATTGAACTCAACGAAACAGAGAGAACCAAGTATTGTAACTAGCACAGCCTCGGCATTCACTTTTAAAGCCAGTACTCTCTGTGTCTCCTGAGATGAATATGTAAACAGTTAAACAGTCAGATAAGGGCGTAACAACTTCCTTTTTATTTTGGAATAGTGAGTTATGCCTGCCAAGGTGATCCGGATGTACCTGGCATTACAAAGCCGTGTTTCTGTTGGTAACAAACCAGTGAGATGAATATCTTGCTGCTTCTCCTGCACCCCTGCTCCTTCCCACCTTATGTAATCAGTATCCTGCTCAGGGTTCCCTCTGCCTCCCAGCTCAGCCCTGGCTTCCTGTCTCCCAGCCCGGCCCATGTCTCCAGGTTAGTGGACCCTGTCTCCAGGCTTTTTAATTTTCCTTCTCTTGTCCACTTATTGTTATGTGGTTATATTAGCTGACTGTGCCATACCAGGTCCAAAATCCTGTCATTGATTTCTGGAGAATGAATTTAGACCATTTGGCCTCGCATGCCCACTCCTCTGCAGTGAGGTGACCCAGTCTGAACAGGCGACATGGTGAGGTGGGGAGTCTGCACGCCTAGGCACTTTCAGAACAGTCTGCTGGGTGAGGTGATTATCTTTGGTGAGCTGTAGCTGCTCCATCTTTAAATTGGAAAGTGTCATAATGCCTGAATTAAAAGGTCATTAGGGGAGTTATATTTGTAAAAATAATGAATCTGGAAACACTTTACGCACAAAGCAAAAATGTTATCATTATTCTTGTGTAAGGTGATTCTTCCCATCTTTTCCTCCATTGACTGCCCCTGTGCACCATATGCACTGAGGTATTTGATGTGTACAAATAGCACACAGTTCCCTATTCGTCTTTGGAGACTAGTTTCCTATTGCTGCTGTAACAAATAACCATCAACTTAGTGACTTAAAACAGCATAAATTCACTATCTTGTAATTCTGGATGTCAGGGATATCAACGGGTTGTGGAAGATTCAAACCTGGGATTCAGCAGGACTATGAAGTAACCAGAAGAACTGGCTTCCTTGCTTACTCCAACTCAAAGGCTGCCTAGCACCCATGAATTGCGTTTCTCCAAATCACGGTTCTGCCCTTGCATCCTCTCTGACTCTGGCACTGTTCCCTCCTCTCAGAATGACGTGGTTTACAATTAGGGCCCACTCAGGTTATCAGAATAATCCTCTTTCTCAGATTTATTAAACAATGGCATCTCCAAAGTTCTTTTAACGCACTAATGTAACAAAGGAGGCTACCCTAAGTCCTGAAAAGTCACACATGGACATTTGAAAGCACTGTTATGTGGTTATATTAGCTGACTGTGCCATGCCAGGTCCAAAATCCTGTCATTGATTTCCGGAGGTCTAGAGGTCTACTTTTCTGTCTACTGCACTTTGTGTTATCTCTCTTTTCACCGGGGGTTGCTGTCCATCCTAGCTAGCACTAAACTATGGTCTATTTAAGTATCTTCTCTGCCATGAAAACGCCCTCAGTTACTCCCAGCTGGAAATCAACTTCGCCCAGTAGACTGTGATAGGAGAAACAATTTTAATGTGCTCGCATCTTTCCTGCACAAATCTTCAGCTGAATATTTTGAGTACTGTTTTGGTGGTTACTTCTCCATATCTCAGCTCTGCAAAGACAGAAGAGGGGAGAGATACAGTGGCTGATTGTTGAACGAAGGCAGCTAGGTTTGAAGTTGAGCCAGGCTTTCTGGGCTCTGCTCACAGCTGGGCTGCCATGTATGTGTCACAACACACCTGAGGAAGGATTGGTATGAGGTGGGACCGACCTGAATGAAGAGCCTGGTGGAGACCCGGTACTGAAGGGAAAGACTTCCTGGCCTTCAAGGTGCTACCACAGGACAAAACAAAACATAATACTACGTTGGTGATAAGCAGCTCACTTAACTTGTCTTTCAAAAGGAAGACAAGCAGGAAGAACATACCTAGCAGTTCTCTGTGCTTCAAGGAAGCTCTGCCTGAAGACGGGATGCTTGGATGGTGTGATGGATTTGAAAGGTTGGTCTCCAGGGGTTGGTGCTGCCAGGAGAGGGGCATTAGTTGGAGGAAGCATGCTCCTGGGGACTCACTCCTGAAGGAAATATTTGAACCCTGACCCTTGTCCCTTCTGCTTTGTGGCTCCATGAGGTCAGCTGTTATGCATTACCATTTTCAAGTTACCGTGATGTCTATTCTGCCAACAGACTGACAACAGACTGAATCTGCTGAAACCATGAGCCAGTTATGCTTTGCCTTCCTTTAAGGTGATTTTTCCAGGTAGTTTCTCACAGCGACGCAAGGTTGACCACCACAGCTTCTACTATGAACTTAGCTCCAGAGAGCCAGTGGAATTTCAGGGTAGAACTTGAGTCAATGTGTCTAGAAGCCTCAAACTTAAAAAATGATAAATATTTTTGTTGTCCCTTACTGGCCTAGAGGAAGGGAAGTATAGCATATTTTTAGGCATATAATTATGTATCTCCATATGTATATATATCACAATACACAGTACATATATTTTGTTTTTAAAGTTACAAATAATTTTCTAGCTAAACACCAATATTTTTAACATAAGAATTTAAAGCTAACATAACTGTGACTAAAATTATCATTTAGCAATAGCAAGATGTTAGCAGAATTCTTTTTATTTAAAACCACATTTCTCCAACAGTGGTTCTAATCATGGTTCACAGGTTGTTGTTTTGTAAAATGTAAAGGATTTTTAATTGAACAAAACTGGATACCTTCCTCTGTCCGATGATAAGTCTACAGACAATACCATAGTTCCTGACAGTAACATTTTGAAAAAGTGATTATGGAGAACGATGAATGTTGCAATGTTTAAGAATAAAACAAAAACCTAAATTGCAATGAATAGAATAAAATAGGTTATGAGCTGATCAGAATTCATCAGCAATGGAGTTTAATTCCATGGTACTCTACTGTTATCTGTCAAACATACGTACAATTAAGAGAAAATATCTCCTAGCGTTTCCATGGTGCTAGAGCAATCCAATAGAACAGCCAGCCCACACAAGGCCGAGGAGCTATAAAATATTAATTCAGTACAAGTATGCATCCGACAATCTTAACATTTATTACAGGTTAGAGCAATTTTGCCCTAACAAGTGACTCAGTTAAAATGAACACTGCCAAATACTGCAGAACAGGGCATACCTTCCCATTCTCTGCAAAGATGTTTTTCTAAAACCGAAGGTAATAAGCCTATTTGCATGACAGAGAGCTCTGCAAAGTCACTGTGTGTGCATTCTAAGGGGAAGGAGGTTGAAGGCTGAACAACACCCACCAGCTGTGTAGCTCTGGTTCCCTGCAAGTATGGCGCAGAGAGGGAGGTTTTGAGGTCAGGACTGGCGCGGGTTTGTTTCTCCTGGGACACAGCTGTTCAGGAGTCAGAGAACTGGTGAGCTTTGAGGTGGAAGAAAAGGGATCTTTGTCTCAGTCAAAGAAAAGGAAGAAAATACCTGAAAGGGAAGAAGGGAGCCCAGATTCTATCAGAGAGGGACCACTCAGATATGAAGAACACTGTGCACTGAAAGAAGAAACAAAAAATATCATTTCTGTTCCCAGCTGGAGGCTACCTGTATAATTTTTGTAAACTGAACTATTTCTCTTCTATCTCTCTTAAATTAGGCACATTCATAGCTTGTGAATGAAAGACTTCATTGATTATGTGTATTTTCCACCAAATCATTTCCTTTATCTCTTAAAAATATTTATGGTATAAAATGCTAAGACTTACAGTTAGTTATTTATGGAGATTATTTTAAAAGTCTAACAGATAACATTTATCACTTACCATAACTCCAGTCATGGCTCATTTTGGCATTAGTCATTTCATTAACCATCACTGCTGGCATTTTTGTCTGAAATGTTGTGATGAAGAAAGCCAAGTATTTGTGGGTTCCAGGAGTCATCCTGTTAACACCTGTTCCTTATATCCAAAGTGTTTTGAAGGTTTCTTGTTGAAAGAATTTCTCATTTTCTTACTTATGATCTCTCTTTCTCTCTCTTTCTCCCTCCAGAATATATTTATTGGGGAAACAAAGCTTTTGTCTGAGAGAGAGAGAGAGAGAGAGAGAGAGAGAGAGAGAGAGAGAGAGAAAGAAAGAGAGAGAGAGAGAGACAGAAGGGATCCCAAGTGGGTTGCTAAGGACCCTGCCTTTTTAAAGGGATTTTATATAGAGCGAAACCACAAGGTGAGGCGGGTCCAGGGTGCGGGAAATGGGAAATCACATGGTAGGCATGAGGTGGGACAAAACTATTATCATGATCATGAGCATAACACTCAGCTAGAGATTAAATTGGATCAAAAGGAGGAATCAGGTCATGTAGCTTGTGGGCATGAAACACAACAGGGGCTTTTTCTGGAGGTGCGGGTCAGTGCTCTTCCAGCCTCCTTGAGGCGCTAGATACCTTTAGAGCACCAATCCCTGTTGTTGATCCTAAGGAGAAGAATGTGGGTGCACTGGTTCATCTTTTGTGCTGCGGTCTGACCTTCAGCAGACGTATCTGCCTCCCCTCCAGTTGCAATGCATCTTGTCTGTCTTTGGCACTGCCTGAAGAATGACTTTTAGGAACACCAGAGCAGGTTGTATTTATTAGGGAAAGAAAGCTCTGTCTGAGAGAGACGCAGAAGGGGTCCCCAGTGGGTTGTTCTTTCACTCTTTCTAAAGTTGCTGCCTTTCCAGATATTCAGACACTCATGAGCATTGTCTGCAGAGAATGTCTTTTAACCAATGAAGAAAGTAGAAGTCTCTAGGTAGAGCGCAGGTTCCACGTCGCTCCCTAGAAAACAGACGGAAACAGGAAGGGGAAAGGTGCCACTCACCCGGCTCCCCAGAGGGGACTAGTGGCAATGCCTGGGGAGAAGCTGCTAAGGACTTGGAGACTGGGGACAATGGTACAGCACCCCATCTCCCACACAGCCCCAGTGTCTGCCGGGGACACAGCAGTGGGCAGTGTGCCCCCTGCTTCAGCTCCCTTGTTTCTATGGGAGGCTTCCAAACATAAGTTAAAAATGCCCACTCTGTTGAATCAGCATCATGTGAGGGCCGCTGCAGGGACAGCCAGACACCAGCCTTTTCCTGTGGGTCAGCGCCATTCACAAAGTGCAGAGGATGAGACAAGAAGTCACTAAGAAACAAGCCGCCCCTGCAATCAGTGCCATGCACGCACAGGTCACAGCAGAGAGCCAGGTGCCAGCCTCTTCCAGAGCACGGGCTGGGAAACAAGAAGAGCCAGCTCCCACCCTCAACCCCTTGAGTACCAGCTCTTTCTGAGATAACTACTGAGGCAAAATACAATTTAATGCTTGTAGGGTTTAGGGTTTCACTGATTTTGCAGGTCTAAAGCCAGTAGTCTGATCAGCCATTCAGAGGCTAACAATATGCAGTGTGGAATCTATTGGGGGGAATCTCCTTCTGAGGGTGGTGGCCGCTGTTAACTCCCTATTATCCTGTCTTAAAGTCCTGTATCATCTTCACTGTTTGGTTTGGTTTGGTTTGTTCTGTTTTGTTTTGATTTATCATATCTGATGGCATGGGCAGCTATAACAAGATGACATGGGCGCTATTTCAAAGATAACAAGCTACATTATGGTAGCCATTTTGGATTTACTATTATTTTGAAGTGCTTGGTTGCATTATTTGCTTTATTTTTATTGGTTCTATTCTGTTTTGTTTGATTTTTGCTATGTCTGAATGTATTTGCAGCTCTTTTGAGGGCAATAGGAGGCATCATGGTAACCATTGTTGGTTTCCTATTGTTTTGAAGTCCTGTGTCACTTACACTGGTTTGTTTTGATTGGTTTTATTCTGCTTGATTTTATTCTGTTTAAACTTTAAAAAAGGAGTATCTAGGTATATATGTCACAAGGAAATACGTCTCTCAAACAACATGATGAAACTTCTTTTTTACTATTAAAAGTTGTTACTCCTAATAGGAAAAAATGAGAGCAAGGAATTAGTAGAAAACTGATAAAATTTATTATGAAAACCATATTGAAAAGTTAAAGATCAAACACTTGCCAATTAAAAAATCACCTTCTTTTATTTTCATGAGAACTCCAAGAGAGAGACTGTGCTGTTCTTATTCTTGTTTTACAGGCCATTTTCCAAAGCTGCTTAAGATTCAATAGCTCCGTGTAGTCAGAGAACTAAAATGGAATTACCGAGGGCTTACTGTAGAGCCTAAGCTTTTCCATTAGGAAGACTGAGGAAGGAAGGAAGAAAGGAAGGAATACGTGAAGGGAGGAGGGAAGAAAGGAAGGGATAAGGAAGGGAGAAGAAAGGGAAGGAAAGAAAGGAAGAAAAAGAAGAGAAAAAAGAACACTGGTTTACTCTTTGCACCTGTCAGGTTGGTGACATTGGTTTGATTATGGTTTAACGGTTTAACCCTTTATGGCTGTGAAGACTGGAGGAGATTTGAACTCACACTATTTTGGAATTATGGACTGATAATATTATCTAACTTCCTTCCAAACTAATTGGCCCTGGGTACATGACCCAGATTTATCCGGGGTGAATCTAAGCAGCCCACTTGAGGAAGACTTGTTCTTTCTCCTAACCTAGAGGAAGAGAAATGTGTTCTCAGGAGCTCTTGGCTACCATGCCATCTGTGTTGAGGAGGGCACCTCAGATCACAGTGCAGCGCAGGGACAGGGGAAGCAGGGGCATTGGTCACATTGGTGAGCTTCTGTCCTCTAGTCTGTGACTGAAATTATCTCTGGACTCTCTTTTTTTAAAATAAGAGCTATTAAAATGCCTTTATTGTTTCAGACGTTCTGCTGATGGGGGTTTCTGCAAAGGGTCACTGAAGGCATCATGTAGTGAGGAACCCATTTTTGATACTCGTTTCCAAAGTTCCAGGATTCTGACTTTGTTTGACCTAGGAATCAAATGCAAGGACTTTAACTATGGAATGATATGGTCATATGACTGTATCACTTTGTTTTACAAAACAAAGAGTATGAGTGAAAGACAAAGTAAATTACTTGGAAGTAGCAAAACATTGGAGAAAAACTAAATTTCTAACAATGGGGAGAGTCATTGGTAAACTGATACATCTATATTACATAAAATAATATGTCATAATGTGGAAGATGGTTTCCTAACATGGGAATGTTTGCAGTATATTTAAGTGAAAAAAGTGAGCTGAAAGCATATACATATATATTTTTGCATATATAAATTTAAAACATTGTACTGATGTTGCAAGATGATCTAGAGTATCAAAATATTGAATATGTTGAACTAATATACTTAAATATATTCAGTGTGTATTGTTTCAGCCTCACACAAACACATAAATACATGCACATATGCAAGTGTTAAACAGATATAAAACTTTCAAACATATTATTCCTGAATCACAAAATATTGCAGGAGATTCTGTTTTTTTTCCATTTGTATTTCTTTGAGTATTAAGAATATGTATTTTCATCAAGGACTGATATAGGCTGCTTGAGACTGGGCTTTACCTCACCTGGAGGTGAGCCCTTAATCAGGGTTCATAAGTCCTCTAAGCACATGAGTGCTAGGACCACACTTGGTGCCCACTCTTTTGCAGAGGCAAAACCATCCTCACTGAATGGAGCTTCAAGGTTGTGGCTGGAGGTGCTTTCTGACCTCCCTGGGCTTCTTGGTGATAGGATTATCTTCAGAGGATAAAAGATGCTTCCCAAAGTTGAGGAGTATAAGACAAAAGAGGCCTTTATTCTGGGAACATGGGGAGAGAAGACTGGCACACTGGCCGCTGGAATCTGGCGATCTCTCTCGTGGACACGTGGCGTGGGGGAATATAAATAGCCTAAGCTTAGGGCAGTGCCCTAAGGCCATTAGAGATGCACAGGTATTTCATTGGCACACGTTTGGCGTCAGGGACAGGTTCTTAGGGATGGGGGTATAGGGTTACAGGTAAATCTATAGGGGCGGGGGAGGCAGGAGCCCCCTAACTTGGCTGAGGCTTTTCCTGGTTAAAGTGTCCGGTCTGAGCCAGCAACTCTTTCATATCCCGTCTTATGATTATTAGGAAAAGGGGCAAAGATTTCTCTCTGTAACTACTTCCTGCTGGTAGGGGGCGCTGTATTGGGGTCTAGCGGATTCGACGGGATGAAGGTTGATGCCCAGGTAGACACTGATGCCAGGTGTTTTAGCCAGGACAACTTCACTGGTGAATGTACGTATGTCAGACTGGAAAAAAAAAAGAGACATGATGTTATTAGGAGACATGGCACTATCATATTTTAAGGATCCAGGTGAGGTAGATAGGAAGGTGCCTTTGATTTTGAGATGGTATTTTATCAGGATGACATTGAGGTAGGAACATCATCATGGTGAGGTAGAATTCTGAAAAATAAGTGTGACGTTAGAAGGAGTGAAATTATGAGAGGTGATTACTCCCCCATCTGAAGGCATAAAAGTTAGGAGGGTAGGTGTGTAAAACTTGTCTCTGGTCTAGGAGTTGAGCCGGATAAAATAGGGGGAGTAGTGGAGATGGTGGCTGTACCAATATAGGGAAGGTGAGAGCTTAGGCTTTCAGGGATGTCACGTTTAACCAGACAGCTGAGGGTGGAAAGAACCACGACAGTTATCACATAGAACATTATAAAGATGATTTTACACATGATGTGGGAGTCTCTAGGAAAGACTGTCAAGAGTCCTGCTGCAAAAATGATCATTAATAGAGCGTAAGGGGATCTAAACTTGTTCTCCCACATCAACAGGCCTCAGACATCATCACTGACTTACACAACTGTTTTCATATAGGATCTCAGGCCCTATACAAACTTTTGGCCCCAATAGTCACACACCCTTCTCTAAACGCCATCATTCTTAAAATGACTCACACTTGTGATCTCTGTGCCAGGACCTCTCCTCAGGGACACATGGCACCCCCTTCCTGTCCTACCCATCAATTTCGGGGACACACCCCTGGTCAGGACTAGCAGATAGATTTTACACACATGCCCTGCCCCAAGACTCTCAAATATCTTCTCACTTTTGTTTGCACCTTTTCAGGATGGATAGAAGCCTTTCCCACAACCAGTGAAACTGCTGATATAGTTACCAAAGTCATATTACAAGAAATCATTCCGAAGTTTGGTCTACCTCAGAGTATTCAGTCAGATAATGGTCCCGCCTTCATTTCTTGGATCACTCAACAGGTATCCTCGAGCTTACACATCACCTGGCACCTACATACCCCATACCATCCACAATCTTCAGGAAAAGTAGAAAAGGCAAATGGCCTCATAAAGACACACCTTACCAAACTCACTTTAGAACTACACCAACCTTGGCCTCAACTTTTGCCCTTAGCCTTAGCCAAGCTCAGGGCACTTCCCCGGGCTCCTACTTTCTTAAGTCCTTTTGAACTTATGTATGGCAGGCCATTCTTAATCCACAATCTTCCTGCTCCCCAAAATCTCCCTCCCCTGGCTGACGATGTCCCAGTCCTCTCCTTCCTCCAACACCTGTTGCGACAACATGCTGATCTCTGCCTTCCACAGACCTCTGGAGAGGCCAAACCAGATCCTCCCATATCCCCAGGAGATCTAATTTATCTCAAATGTTCTAAATCTACAGGACTATAACCAAGGTGGAGTGGCCCTTACCTGGTCTACTTGGCTACCCCTACAGCGGTCAAAGTTGCTGGACTCCCATCCTGGTTTCACATCACTCAGGCTAAGCGGTGCCCTCCCAGCACCAAATCTGATCATTCTGAGTGGTCATCTCATCTTCTGTCACCCACCCGTCTCCGTTTCACGAAGGCCTCACAGCCGCAGTTAACAGGCTAAGTCATGTTTTGTTATCCAATTTGGTTCCTAATTTCTTACATTCTATTAATGATCATTTCTATAGCAGGACTCTAACAGGGTTGCCTACAGACTCCAACGTCATATATACCAGAGACAAACCTTACCTACCTACCTTTTAACTTTTATGCTTTCATATGGGGGAGTAAGCACATCTCATAACTTCACTCCTCCTAATCCCACATTTAATTTTTCAGAATTCTGCCTTGCCACCTCAACGTCATCCTGATAGAATAACAGGTCTAAATCAAAGACACCTTTCCCTCTACCTCACTTGGGTCCATAAATATGACAGTGCCATGTCTCCTCATAACATCTTGTCTCTTTGTTTTTTCCAGTCTAACATACGTGCATTCACCAGTGAAGTTGTCCTGGCTAAAACACCTAACATCAGCGTCTACCTGGGCATCAACCTTCATCAACCTTCATCCCGTCGACTCCCCTAGACCCCAATACAGCGCCCTCAGCCAGCAGGAAGTAGTTACAGAGAAAAATCTTTGCCCCTTTTCCTAATAACCATAAGACGGGATATGAAAGAGTTGCTGGCCCAGACCGGACACTTTAACCAGGAAAAGCCTCAGCCAAGTTAGGGGGCTCCTGCCTCCCCCGCCCCTATAGATTTACCTGTAACCCTATACCCCCATCCCTAAGAACCTGTCCCTGGCACCAAACGTGTGCCAATGAAATACCTGTGCATCTCTAATGCCCCTTGGGGTCCACCCCAGACAGAGGCTACTTATGGGCCTCACTCCACATGTTAGAGAGTGTGTGTTCCAGAGAGAGACCGCCAGCCCCGGGGTGGAGATGCTGCGCCCCGGGGGGCCGGGGGGGGTTCTCTCCCCGCATTCCTGAAATAAAGGTTACTTATATTTTGTACTTCTTATCTTTGCAGCCACCGCCGCCCACTCCTTTCACGGCCCACTCCACTCCACTCTTTCCTCTCCTTCCCCACTCCTTCCACCACTCCTTCCCCTCTTCCTCCCCCTCTTCTCAGACCTAACACTCGGGTCCTCCTTCAGATGTGATATTTTCCCCTGTTGCTTCTCCCATTTATCTGTTGTCTCTGTTCTCTGTCACTTCAATTGGGTCTTTCTGCCTTTATAAGTCCCCTGTTAGCACCTTTAAGCCTTTCCCCATGTTTTATCAGGTGATTCTTTGTTAATTTCTCCCTTTATTTTGACATTGACATTTACTTGTTTTTCATTTATTAAGCTGTGTTAAGAACCTCTCGTTCCATCCAACCCTCCTTGTCTGTCTCCTTTCTTCTGCTTATTCACTGAAACATTTGCTGTTCACCCTTCCTTCCCTAGTAGTATCCAGCATGGGACCAGACACTGACAGTTCTCAGAGATGCCCCGTCTCTCTTCAACTATTGACTGGAGACATCTGAAAGAATGGTTGGACCGAGGAGCAGGGAAGAGAAGTTTCCATAATTACAGGAGGGTCACAGTAGAAAGGCAAAAGGGAGCACCAAAAACAGATTTCTGGTTGGACATTGACAATAGATTTCCCTTTCCCTCTCCTTTTTCCTAGAATTAAGACAGGAACATCTCTCTGAGTTTTCCTATTAGCAAAAGTTACTTGCAGTAGTTAGCTTTCCAACACTGCCACAAAATGCCTGAGAAAAATCAATGTATAAGAAGGGAAGGTTTATGTTGGCTCAGAGTTCCAGAGATTTCATTCCTTGTCACTTGGTCCCATTGTTTTGGGTTGTGGTGAGGCAGAGGATCATGGAATGGAGCATATGTGGGCCAGAACGGCTCACCTCATAGTGACAGATAAGTAAAAAGAAAGAGCAAGAGGCTAGGTCCCAGTATCCCCTCCAGGAGCTGTGCCCCTCAATAACCTACCCTCTTCTCCTGAAGTCTCACCTCCTTATGTTCCTCCACTTTCCACAGTGTCACAGGCTTAAGATCAATGTCCAGTGCATGGAAGTGTTTACCATCCAAACCTCTACAATCCTCTCTTTCAATCATCGCCAGTCTCTCTGAGACACTGATTGCGTATTTTTATTCTCCTTACTATTAAGGAAAGAGAGAGAGGAAATTTATCAAGCCTTTGCAGATGTTCCTGTATATCTGCCGGGATTTTTATCCTATGTGAAGAGGAATTTTTGTTCTTTTAGCTCACTTTTATATGCAGAGCCAGTATTAGTTGAAGTTTGAATAAATGAATCCCTTAAATTTAGTTTTGAGTGTTCTCTTAAATCAGAAAGAGAAACACAAATGTGACCCTGATGCCCTTTCCTCCGCTCTCCCTTTCTTCACTTGCTGCACCCCGGCGTCCCACCTTGCGGAGGGGTGGGGTGCATTCTGCAGCCTATGCGTGAGGCTCAGCCGTGTGCCCGCAGCACTCCTGTGCAGAACCCTCTCCCACCAGCCTCACCATGCACATTTCAACCCTGTAGTTTTCTTTGAAATGCTATATATATTTAGTTTCTGTGATTGGTTGCCTATATCATGGCACATCCATAAATAAAACCCATGAATGTGGTTGCATTTTAACCAACTTTAAAAAAATACTCATTTCAATCATGCTGGTTGGTCCTGTGGTGCACTGCGCATGCATCTTCACGTAGACACATCACATTTTGTGCTTGGGCTCACTGGCACGAAAGTCAAAGCGATACACGATGCACCTGAAAGTACACATTGTGCAATTCTGCACCGCCAGCCACTCCCTTCTCTGATGTATAAATACAAGTATTTGCATCTCTTCTCAGAAGCAGAGACCCTAGGGTGTTGGAAAACCTCTTGAGAGGTTGATATTTCTTTGTGTACCCGAAACCTTTTCCCAGAGGGGAGAGAAATCCTCATGGACACACGGCACCTGGTGTCTCAGGAGGTCTGCTGCTGCTCGCCTCGGGGCTGGTGTGAATGTCACGCTCCTCGGGGATGAGATGCAGGGTGTTTACTGTCACATCTCGAGATCTCCGTGGACATGGACCTCTCAGCAGCTTGCAGCTGATGACTTGTGGAATTTTTTATCAACACATTCTTAAAGCCACACTCAGCACTAAGTTTTTTAAAATTTGGATTTCTTTTATATGAAGCATGGATGTTTTTCATTGCTGGAATAATTTATACATGTGAATAAAATTTGTGAAGTATGATGTCTAATCTATATGACTATCCAAAACTCTACTCTTCAGAGATAACATCTCAATATTTTAATATATTTAATATCTATTTTAATATATTTTAATGAATATACATATACACATATTATTTTTATAAAAATTAGATGATCTCATGTAATCTGGCTTGAATCACTTAATATGGATTGAATAATTTTATGTCAGTAAATAGTTTTCTTCAGTCTTACATTTAAAGGTTGTAGAATGCAACATGTGTTTATGTATCATACTTTATTTAATTATTTTCAACTGCCAGGTAGATATTTTTGGCTATCCTAACTAATCCTAATAAAGATATTTTTGAATTGAATCGTAATTATTCTCAGGTCAAATTTTAAGATCTGGATCCTGGAACAAATATGGTAAACATATTTTAATTTTGTTTAAATTTGTCAAAATTTTAGTTTGCAGTACATAAAGATGGTTATATAAAGATGGCTGATCCACGAGTTTTCCTAAATGTATTCTTTGCAGTCTCTGAATCTGTGATGAGCACATTTTAAGGATGTCGGTATTTATGGTTCAGTTTTCCCATTGATGTTAAGAAATGTGTTAGGTAACGTGTAACTCCACCCCTTATGCATAAGGGCATGCTTCTGCATAAGCTCTGTGTACCTACTCTTTCTCTTTATCAAGGTGAATCAGTCACATGATTTAAGGAAATTTACCCTAGCTTAGTGCCAAAGATGGATCCTGAATTCTTAACACCAATAATAATACTGCTACGTACCCTACAAGGTGATTTTGTTGAGAGAGGAGCACCTGAGACAGGCAGAATCCACCTGGAAGGTGGAATTTTCCTGGTCGTGGTGATGAGTTAAGCATTTGCTGTGTGTCTTGATTACCAGAACTGTGCTGGTTGAGAGAAGAGATTTTTGGGAACTGAATCTCCTTTGCTGATTAAGTCATGCCTGAAGCCCACTGTACCTCTGGAATTACAAAATTTGAAAGTGCATCCATTTTTCTTGAAGATATTTTGAATTAGTTTGTTGTTATTTGTGACTAAAAACATTATGTTATGTTTAAATATTCTTTCCAATAAAGTATTTTTGTTGGTATAGGAGGGAAAAGGTAGTACTTTGGTCTTTATTTAATTATATATAGCCTGAGTGTTTTTCCATATATTTATTTGCTATTTGTGTTCCTTACTTATGAATGTCTTAGTTCTATACTCATCCTTTAATTTTCTCTTTGTGTGCTGCTTCTTTCAGATTAAAAAGAAAAAAAGTCCAATTACACTTATTGAATCTTTTTCCATGTTACCTATTTGTTTCTTAATGTTGAATATTCTGTTTCAAGATAAAAAGAAATCTCAAGATTTTAATTGTTAAAGTTTGTCTTACTGATAAAGAATTCTTTTCTATTCTAAAAATCAGAGATGTAATAGATTATATTTTCCTCCTGTTTCATATATTTGTGCTATCTCTATATTTAAATCTTTCAAAGGTTTGAAAATTTTTTTAGTGTATGATACACAGAACTCAACTTTACTACATATAAGAGCAATCAAATATTTGGGACAAATAATTTTGAGATATAAAAATACTTCTAAATCATTAGTTTTCTGAAGTTTACTCTTTGGCAGGTAACAGAAGTTTTTCTCATTGGTTTATTATTCAAGGTGTAATTTTTAAAATCCATTTTTCCCCAAGCAATTTTTATTCTAAATTATATTTTTGGCCCATCTGGGGGTGTTGGTGTTATGACTAAGATTAGATGTTTCTATGGCTGCAGATTACTTTTCATTTTTTGGTAAGTGCTTCCCTTTATCTTTAAAGCCCTATACAAAAGGCCCAGCAACTGGCTGTGTCCTATAAATACTTTCCACTGACACTTTGTAGTGGGTATTCAAACAGGAAGTAGAGAACTAGGAACTGAAAAAAAAATAGTCGCCCTAATTCTGCTGTTCAGAGATTAACAGCAACAAAAAGGACCATGACAGTTCTTTACTTTTTCTTTGAATTGCAATCTTTTATGTTCCAACCACATAGAGAAGGGAAAAGAAGTTTGGGGCCTTATGGAGACTTTTTTCAGATGAAAAGCTTTTAGAGGACATTGGTGTGGAGCAGCTTAATGAGGTGGAAAAGATTTAGGCCATTTTTAGAGGCCTACAGTGCAAACAAGGGCCACAACAATAATGTAGAGTCTTGGGGAATTTTAGCAGATTTTGAGGTATCAGAGCTGATACCATCCATTGAAGAAAGGACATTTTTCTAAGTGAAGTAAGTGGGGGTACGAGTCTTGCTTGGGAACTGTAGGTCTGTGTGGTGAGTGCAGTTCTCATGTGGTAAAAGTCTTTACAGAAATGACAGTTCACTTTAAATATGACAGAGTCAACACCGGAAAGCTTTCACACATATCCACAACTTTGACCTAGCTTGTGTACCCTGCATCAAGAGATACACTGGGAGGAATAGGTCCTTGCTATTCTAATTGATTTTGTTTCTTAAAAGTAATTCGTAATATGCTACCTATTCATTTAGATGATTGCTCTTCAGCTTGATCCAGGGATTGGCAAACTATTGCTTCAAGTGGCCAGACACTAAATATTTTAGGTTTTTCAGGCCATGTGGCCTCTTTTCCCAGTGAACTCTGCTATTATTGCATGATTCTCACCATAGTACATAAATGGTATATCAAAAGCACTTTATTTGCAAACACACGTGGAATGCTACGTGAGGCTCATGCGGCTTTGGTTCTGTGCCTTCTGAATCTTTTAATATCTCTCACTAGAGTTGCAAGGGTTTATCTTCATCAGTTCATTAGTTCATTTCATTTCCATGATCATGTGTGCTTGAGACAGTCCCAAGGAGAGCTAAGGCAAAACCTCTGTGCTTGAGGAGCTGAAGTCCAGCAAATACACAGGTGGGAAAGCTCAGAACCTGAACACGGTTTGGTAGGACTGTTCTGTGTCTTTGCTGCCAGGTTGAGCTTTCTAGAAGAGATGCTCATTCCCTCTCTGCCAAGGCCTCTTAGTGATTCCTCAGGACATAGTCACAACTCTTATGAGGCACCTAGGTTGCATCTGGCAGATCGTCAGCTGCCAGGACTCACCGTTATCGCTTTCTACTTCCACATCTTAAGATCTAATTGCAATAAAACACAGTCTGGTCCCAGCTACAGCAGCAACACGCACTAGTGTGCTCTTTGACACTGTGTCTTTGCATGTGTCATCCAGACCTGGCCTTCATTCTCCCACATCCAAAGAACACAAGACTTTCGTATGCAAGCTGTGCATGGGTGGCAGTGGGCTTCCTGGTTAGGCAGGGGTGGTGGCGATGAGGTCTTGTTCACTTGGAGGCATTCAAGCAGGCAAGGCTAAACACTTGGCAGATGTATCAGACGCCACTGGCACCCTGCCCAGATGCCCTTATGCAGGACTTGTATCAGTCTCTAGCTGCCACAGGTGTTGGCTTCTAATAGTATCCACCTGTATCCTTGTCCGAGTATTTCTCTAAAAGGATGAAGGCCACCTTACCGGAGATGCCAGAGAGGTTAAACCTTTCCTTTGTCTCTGCATGCTTTCTCCAAGCCAATGACACCCGGAAGTGGGGTGGGGGGGAATAGCCCAGCACCCTTGCTTCTGGGTGAGACCATTCTGTGATCTAAGAGCTCCCCACAAGCCAAGCTGTGACTGGGATTCTCCCAAATCACAGCTGTGCCTTGTTTCTTTCCCTGCCTTTTCCTGTCTCTCTCCTACCTTTATAAACTTCTCCTGAGCACACTGCTTCAAAAATTACTTGTGAAAGAGTCCTTAGAAGAGGAGTAAGGCTCCATGAACTTTCAGATTTGCTATGTGACTGAGTTTGGAAGCAAGTCTTTATAGAATTGAATTAAAAATATGAATTTTGAAATAAAGTGCTCTTGGGCTCTAGTCGTATGTCACTTACTAGGTGTTACCTAGATAAGTTTTATCACCACTCTACCTCAAATTCCTCATCAGTAAAATTGGCATAGTAATGGTATCTGCCTCAAAAGGTTAGGGGATTGAAAGAGGTGTTATATAAATTTAGCACAGTGGTTGTAAAATGTACCCCATAATATGAGACCTTTTTTTTACCTGTCATTATTATCATTATTGTATTTCCAGAAGGAAGTATAAAAGTAATATTTAGTATTTAAGACAATAAGAAAATTGCCTAGGTAAAGTAATGAAAAATGTGAAAAATCCATATCCTTGCATTATATTGCATTTGATGAACATATTTGATTTTCCAATTGAAATAATCTTGTCTGTTTACTTTTCACTAAAAATCTTATAGATGTCTATTAAGTATTTGTAGATGAGTGTAAGAACATATTGGGCTTAAAAAAGATTTGAATTCTTGGATAGTCAGTGAACTCTAAACAAAAGATTAAACATAATAGAATTTTAGCAATGAGAAAGAACTGTCTAAGATTTATGTGAAGAAGAATCCATTCATGTACGTGTGCACTAGTTAGCCTGCACACCGGTAATCTTTAACTCAAAGATTTTGCTATTTGCTGGAATCATATTTCCCTTTAATACTCCCAAACAAGTCCAATTCTCAGACCCTCTTGGAACTAGAAATCCTACCATTTTACTGGATTCCTTCTTCTAAATATTTTCTGAAACTTTTGAAAAACCTGTTCACATAGCCCGCAAAGCTGCTGTCCAAGGTACTGTGTGGCATTTCACCCAGCTGCCTGATTGTGGACCTTCACTCTCATCATCTGAGAGTCACATAATGGGTCTTGGGAATAATTCTTTCTGTATCCCTACTTTCCACTGAACTACTTCGCTATGAGTTTGGATACAGTTTCATTTCTTACTTTCCCAAAGCACACTTGAGTCCAACTCAGGTTACTGAAGGTTTCTGGGTGTTATGGCTTGTGTACAGGTGCCCCCACCCCAAAGCTTCATGCACTCACAGGTGGGTCTCTTGGGATGTGGCTAGATCTAGCACGTATCATTATGGATTGTGAGTGTGTAAGAGCTGCATTAGTGCTCTAATTATTTTGTCACAGTTCTGGATGTGGCTCACTGGATTTACTGAAAACAGAAGACCCACCCCAGCTAGGAGTGGTATCAAAAAGAGGCTTATATTCTGGATGGACTGTAAAGAGAAAAAAGGGATCACAGATTGTTGCTTTTTGCCTGCCCTGACATGGGTTGTTTCCCTTCTGTGATGCCTTTCTTCTATGCTTCCCTGCCTTGAAACCAGATGACTCTGGGTTTAAATCTCTACAAACTATGAGCTAAAACAAGTCCCTTCCTTTAACTTGTGAGTATTGAGTATTTTTTCTCAGCAATGAGAAAAGTAACTAAGACAATGGATGAGAGAAGTGAGCAGTTATTTCAGACTGCATTTTTAAAATGTCCGTGCCATTCTCAAAGATGACCACAGCACCTCACATCTTCATCTTTCAAAGTGACTGTGTTTTCTAATGCTGTCTGGTAATTCGCCAGTAATTTAGTGATCTCAAGAGCATTCATTTATTGTGTTTCAGCTGAGTATTCTGCCTGTGGGTCTTAGCAGGCTACAGTTAGGGTACTGACTGGGCTGCACTGTCTTCTGGTGGTTTGGCTGGAAAGGGTCCACTTCTAAGGCTACTCAGGTTTTTGTTCCCATAACTTGCTCTCTACTCATACAGGTCACCCAAGGTTACCCATGTTAGTCTAAATATAGGCAGTTGGCATTGCAGAAAGTTGCATCTTCAAGGTCAGGAGAATTCCCCTTCCATAGGCTGGAGTCTTGAAACAACAGAATGGGTAACTAACTATTGTTATTCTCTAATTATCTTTTAATGGATTTTTGTTTTATTTTTCATAAAAAAGATGGGAGTCTCAAACAGCACAATGTAATCTTGGGAGTGTCCTTGTAACACCTTTGCCATATACCGTGCTATTATCTGTTTTGGCTGCTATAACACTGGGCAACTTTACAGGAGAAATTTATTTTCTCACCACTCTGAAGTACAAGCTTATGGTGCCTGCAAGAGTGGTTTCTGGTAGTGATCCTCTTCCCTGTTGGTAGACTGCCACCTTTTTGCTACATTCTCACACATCAGAGAGAGGAGGAACAAGATTTCTGATATTTGTTCTTTTTTTTTTTTTTTTTTTTTTTGGTCTTTTTCCTTTTTGTCGGTACCAGGGATCGAACTCACGACTGTCTGCTTGCAAGGCAGGTGCTTATGCCACTGAGCTAAATCCCCAGCCCCCTGATATTTGTTCTTAAGAAGCACATTAATCTCATCATGAGGTTCCCACCTTTATGAACTAATTGCTTCCCAGATATGATCACATTTGGGATTAGGTTTTCAACGTATGAATTTCAAGGGAACCCAGACATACATTGTATTGCAAGGAGTCCAATCAAGGAGCAGCATGACACCACCTCTGCCCTATTATACAATCTGAGCGAGGTTGCTGTCTTCTACTGCTTTATCCAGACTGTGTTGACTGGAAGCCAGGCCCAAATTCTGATCTCAAGGGAAGGGCATTATACAAGTGTGTGTCTCACATGGTCACCTTCGACTGTCAGCTTTAGTGAAGGTGACACAGTTCTCCATCAAGGGACCCATTCTGCTTCTTCCCTTTGAATGGGTCATTAAGTGTGACCTGTTCCCACTATGTAGACGACACAGGAATGGAGGCTGTGTGGCTTCTGAAGCTTGGTCCAGAAAGGTGGTGTGATCTCTCTTTCTCCATATTCAGGTTCTCTCTCTCTCTCTCTCTCTCTCTCTCTCTCTCTCTCTGTGTGTGTGTGTGTGTGTGTGTCTGTCTCTGTCTCTCTCGGTCAACCTATGCCTCTGGATTCAGGGGCTGCTATAAGAGAAGTCTCTGGCTTTGAAACCCTGTGCTGGAGAAAACTCCCAACAGGGCCCACTTGGAGAGGAGCAGCCAATGGCCAACAGCAGACACCAGCTGACATCAGAGGTGCCATCCTTAGGTGGCTTCACTTCCTTGAGTTTTAATCTCCCACTGGAGATCCATGACTTCATTCAGCAAGGACCAGAAAACTGTGTTGTATGTTGTTAGAATTTCAAACCCACAAAACTGAAGAGCATAGTAAAGATTTGCATTTTAGCATTGGTTTTTGGTTGAATATATTACATAGTAATAGTAAATGGGAACAGTAAAAAAGAAAAGTAATTAAAATAGCTACTCTACTACCTATAATGGTTCTTAGACTTGCATGCCATGATCCACCACCAGAAATTCCTGACTGGCCACACATCTCCTCAGGCGCTGGCTTTTGCCATGTCACAGAGCCTGATCTTCCTCTCAGACCTCAAGAGATAAAAGCAGCACCTGGAGAAGGAGTAAACTCTGAGTATGTGTAATGTTATTGGTAACTGTTATACAGCCGTGACATCCGCAGGAGGCTGGAGCTTGTCCCTCTCTCACCTGTCTCCGTGCCATCACGGTGTCTTTGTGTACTTTTACCAAGCTGAGTGATGCAGGAAACTGTCTTATGCTAAAACAAAGACCCAGTGTTCGCTTAGAGATGAATGAAATGCTTAGTATCTAGAGAAAAACTATTCACAGATTTAAAGATGGCCTTTTCTTTTTATCTTCTCAAGAATGTCAAGGTTAAGACTCAGACTGAATCCATGTTTACCTCTGTGCTAGGTCGGATAACAAGTTTGGAAGAGGTAAAAAGCCCATCACCTTAGAGTAAGTTGACTTTTTTTCTGACTGTCAGTGTGAGAGTCTGGTAGAAAGAGAGGTGAAAACTATGCAGAAGAGACTTAACCTCTTTTGTATTGAGGAATATAAACATCAAACAGAGCGCCATCCCCAAATGAAGGGGGTGTTACTGTTTTCACTGTAATAAAATATGAAGGATGATATTCAGCAATCTGTGTTCTTCAACTAAGCTATTGCTAAAGAATATTTGCCAATTAAGTCTATAAAGGTAAAATATAGTCTCCCAGAATGCAGTTTTTCATTTCTAAAGTGGTTACCTTGTCATCCACCTTCTGGACCACTCTGCTTCAGTAGTTTTGAATCCACAGGAAGAATTGCTTAAAATGTTTGTCCTTGATCTTCTTTTCTCAAAGCACATGATCTGGGCAGTTAAAGGAAAAAAAATAGCAAGTATGTATGTTATGTGCTGTTAAATCTCTGGGTCATTTGTTTTGGCAACAGTAGCGCCATCTGGTCAGCCAGAAATGGGCTTAATAAATATTCTGCAGGACATCCGTTGCCCAGATTCATTGCTCAGGGGATTGACGCTGAGCTGGAGAACTTTGCAGGACTCATTAGTACACATTTGATGGAGCAGAGCCTACTGGGTTCATGGTGCCCATGGAGGATTTGTACCTCTCAGAGCTGAGGGTGTCCTCATGGGAATTACGATCTCGTCCTCTTCCTCAGCCTTATTTCCTGTCTGGAGGAGCTCACTAGCTAATGTGAGCTGTGAGTCTCTGGCTTAGCAGGACTTCTGTGTTGCCTTGTGAGGAAGCCTCCACCCTGAGGACTGGGGGTTATTGTTTATGTAAAAGGAGATTTTTGACCCATCTCAGCACTATAGCCTTTGCAGCAAGGAAAAGGTGGTGACTTATATCACAATAAAAGTGTCGTGGAATATACTTGCCCTGGAGAATTTCTAGCTGAGGATTGGTACTGAAGAATCATCAATTTCCTTTTTTATCAATCCTGGGAATTGCACCAACAGGTTCTTATCTCTTTCATTCTCTCAGAGACTACATTTTTGACTAATGTGATTCTTGGGAGACAGTTTCAAGATTTTGCGAATGCAGAGCTATTTCAGCATATTAGCCAGAATTAATCAGTCCTTGGAGGAAATATTTCTTTTTGAAGAGGAAATCTCACTGGTTTCAGTTACTTGCTCTGGGAACAAAATTTCTCCTTCTGTAGGAGAACTGTCCCCGGATTTAATATTTCCTGCCTCCTTGCCTTCCCTGTAGCCATTTTTCACTCGAGTGCCGCTGTGCCACCCGCAGCCTTCTCTCTAGTTATCCATCCCGCACTTTCTCCAGAGGGTCAGTTACCTCCTCCTAATGTGACAGGTGTCCACAGGAGGCGCCGATCTCTGTCACAATGCATGGCACGTGCACTGCAATTATCTCTGTAAGTGTTTATTCTTCTCAATAAATGTGAGCCTACATGCCAACGACTATGGCTTGTATGTGTTCCTTGCATAGTGGTAAGAGCGTTTAATATATTTCTTATCCGGAAAAAAAGGTCTCTTGATGAAAAAGACCAGCAGGTGATTTGGGTCCCGACACACATCTTTCTTCTGTGAGTTTCTACCCCTCCACAGTGGATTCCCAAGTCTAGGTGTGATTCCTTTTATTTGTCTCCGTGCGGTCTAAGCATTTCTCCATGTGCATCACTGCTTTCTTATCCAGATGCAGGTGATCCGGCAGCACAGTGAGTAACAGCAGTGAAGTGAGGAGTGTGATGTTTGCTAATGATGTTCTGTGGTCTAATAGCCGCCCTGCCTTTAATTTTGTTGCCGATGTTGTTTTTAATCCTCATTCTCTCCTGTGACGCCACCAGCAGGATGGTGCTGGAAGAGGAGAAATGCCCTTTATATTCTTAAACCAAAAAGTGAGGGAGAGACTAAGTCCATAAGCTTCCTTTTGACAGGTAGAGCATTATGTTCTCATTAATACCGAAGACATGCGTATTGATCTCTCCACAAAATAATACAGCACATATTCGTATCTAACAACTAAGCATCTCATTAAATTCTTTAGATAACTGCGTAGCTCTTTAAGCAATTAGATGTATCAAAAATTTGGGTCTATGTAAAAGGTCATTTTCCACCTCATTTTTTCTCTGTCAGTCCAACTATTGATCTAAAAGACCAAGAAATGTACTTTTACAAAAGAATTGCAAAGTCAGGGTAAATCTATTGGTAAGTCATGCTTTTGGAATTTATCAATGAATAAGATGTTATTTCCCCCAAGAGCTTACTTCTCTTTTTTTATTTCACTTAAGTACCACAAGGGTTCCCAGCACACGGATTTGTTTTGTTTGGGCTTCATATTTCATAGCTTAGCAGTTTTCCACAATATTTATTGCATTTCTTTATTGGATATTCATTGTTCAAACTTTATTGAAAATAACTTCTTACCTAGTAGATCTGTTTCCCTCAGCTAGACTATAAACTCTTTTCTACAAAAATATAACTAACATTTGGCTTCACTCTCAGCAGAGCTTATCAATGCCTGTCCAGAGCAAATATTCAATAGATATTGATTCACTTTTCAGCTCACTTTCTGAATGCTGTTTCAAGCCATAAAAGCTATGTTAAACAGTACTGGAAAGAACACAGCACTCAGGGTTGACTTTGGCCTGTGATGCCATACCTGTGACACGTAAGCAGAGCCTGGAGTCTGAGTCCCAGCCCTTCCATTTTCTGTACAAATTATGTTTCTCGATTCCCTCATCTATTCAGAGAAGATTGCAGTTATACTTCCCTGCAGGACTGCAAGAATTAAATAAATTAAAATAGAGGTTTGGAGAAGTAGCTCAGTTGTTGAGCACTTGCCTAGCATGAGGCCTTAGCTTCAATCTCTAGTACTGAAAAGAAGAAAAGAAAGATCTAAAATGTGTTAAATATATAACATCTTCTGAAGTGGTTTGATGTTGCGTTGAGTACTGTATCAGCTATATCTAAATTTATATATGAAAGTGTTCTACAATCACATAGGATTATGGAACAGCAGAGTTCAAAGGAACTTTGGAAACTGGAGTAGAAAGAGAAAGACCTTGTGGTCAGAGGGTCTGGCTTTGAGTTCAGATGTGACACCGAACTGATTTCATTTGCAAAGCAATTCTGTACTAATAACTAATTATAATGATATTTTGAGGCTTACAGTAGAAAAACATATTCAGGACTACATTATAAATGACAAAGCAGTGCTGGTATGTTTGTTATTGTTATTACCCACAAAGGAAGCAACTGAAGTCTAATTCATCTTTCTGAGCAAATTACTTCTTTCCATGCCTGTATCATTTCCATAAAATGTACTAATAACAGAACTCATCTCAGAAGGCAGTTGCAAGGATTAAATTAGCTGATATGTAGACAGCTTGGGCAACGTGTCTCTTAGTTACACAGTGTCGTAAGGTTAGCTCTTTATTTTTATACTTATTCAATAAACACTTATCAAATGAGGATACCTGGGAAAGTTAAAGAGTTTTGTTAAAATTTTGCTTGGTAATTTTAGGATAGTTCTGAGAGGGCAGATAAACAAGATATGTGTCTAGAAATAGCTCAGTCTCCTACCTTGATATATGCCCTACTGTAAAATTCCTTCTGTCTTGCTGAGACCTGTTATGGGTTTTTTTGTTTTGTTTTGTTTTATGTACTTTTCCAATGACGTTGCCTAAATGAAAACAAACAGCAAAGATCACTCTTGCTTTAGCCAACAACATACAAATCTAAGTTTCACGTATATCACACTCAGGTTTTCTTTGCTCTCCACTGAGGGAGTTTCTCACAGTACCGTTTGCTTCTACCGGGAAGCACGGTGTCCTGTGGAAGCATTTTAAGGCAATTACAGTTTTTAGTCCAAGGTGGTTTCTTGTTCTCTGCTCAAATCCATCTTCACAAAGACTAGTTTTGCTTGAACAGCCTGAACCCTAAACCAATAATTTTCCAGGCGCTAGAAGCTACCAGTTATGAGAGATTTCTTTACAAGTAAGAGAGGAGATTGCTTTGTATTTTTAATAAGAACAATGAGACTAATTCTTCTTCATGAAAAGGTCTAATTTAAGGCTGTTCTTTCACTTGCCCTTTCAACATCAAATCATTCTAATTCTCAACACTTGAGGAATTTGGCAGAATTTATAATTAGCTTACAAGTTATGAAATCTGAACGTAGACATTAGTTTGGCTTTAAGCATTGTCTTGCCAAAATTTAGGGCAAGGATTTAGCAGTCTAAAGAATGTTAAATGCTCTTTAACTTTGTTTTTTGTATTCTGGCACTTATGAAACGCAAAATTAATATTTGATGAAGACTAATAGGAGTCTATATTGCTTCAGATGTTATAACGATTTTGTTTGTTTTGTCTCATTTAGTCTCCACCTCATGCAGAAGACACCATCACCCTAATTTTACCCAGGAAGCAGCAGAAAGCTTGAGTAACTTGCTCACATGGTAAGAGCCAGTGATTGACAGAGAACCTAGGTCTTTTTTACACCAGGCCCTGGATTTAAAATTTACCTTTCATTTTTCTCTCAATGAGAAGTAAGTGTTAACAAGCAAAGTCTTGGTTTCTTGGCCTTGTCCATCAATCTTCACTCTGCATGGCTCTGATTAATTTGTAATTGGGGTATATCTGTTCTAATTATTTCTTCCTGCAAAACATCTTGTGTATCAGTTCTTGCCACTAAACTATGCATGCTTCTAATGCTGGAAAAAGGACTCCAGCTATTTTATTTCTTTGCTACTCCTATTGTGGTAGACTCACCGTAAGCATTTGCTGAAAATTATTGGCTCTGTGTCCACTTGACTGGAACATCCTGAAAATAAGTGGGAGATGAACAGTGGTTAATTGGCTTTGGTGCTGTGTATCTGAAAGGTTACTGGAATGACTCATCATTTTTAGCTTCTTTGGTCCTACCTGATACAATTTAAAATATGTTTTTCCAGCTGCATTGAGAATATTGCAGTAAATATGCTGCTTTTCTTAGAAGGTTTGAGAGAAGGCAGTCTATGTTTCTCATGTGAGCAACGGGCATTAGTACATCTTTTTTTTTTTTTGATGACAGAAAAGGAGCAGGATTTGCAGCCATGGATCATGTTCACATTTATAATTTGGTTTTAGTATTGTAGAGTGCATAGTTGTACCAGTCTTGAATTTATACATGCTGGAATATTTAATGCAGATATAAGTTTTTAGGATTGCTTTATATAAAGTCAACATCTTGACATTTTAAAATCTGAGTTTAAATTTCACTTGCTGTTTATGGAGAGCCTTTCTTGGTCCTTATCAAAGTCCAGGAAGTTTATTTTTGTAATCCCATAGATAAGTTATTGGAATTCTAGCAAGTTAATTCCAATCTACTGCTTCCAGGGCAACCTATAGTGAGAATAAAGACCCTAAGGCATACTATAGTTGTGGGAAGCCAGGGGGTCCTAAGTCCGGCTAGGAGAATGGTTAACGGGAAGGAAGGCCTTGAACCAGGACTAAGCCCGGGTTTTATGCTTTGGTGAAGAAGGAAGTGGCCTGAGGGTGAGTGACTATGAGAATGGCAGATACAGGAGTGCTATGAGCTGGCTGGGTAGGCGGCCTGAGATCACCTCTGCAGTGTGCAGAGAGAGGGATGTGCGGCAGGAGTCATCTGCAGAGCACAATTCAAGGCAGCATCTAGTGTTTCAGCTCTGAAGTGCAATGTTTTATGCCCTGGGAAGTTATGGCCTCTTATCTCGAGGCTCCATCCCAGCGTGCAGTATGGAGCATGGCCCTCCTTCCTTTCTGGTTCACACATGTGTTTGGGGAGCTCCGGGGTGGAGAAACACTGATGTCACCTAGCTTTAAACGGTACATATCAGTACCTCGCCTAGACCAATTTGCATTGCTTAAAAGGATAAAGCAAAGTCCTAGCCAGCTTGGTATGTGGAAACAGGGCCAGGTTTACCCAAGATGCTAATTGCTCCTACTGGTTTTATAGCTTTGAGTAACCTCTTAATCTTCCTGTGGTTCTCCTGCTTTATTTTAAATCTAATATGTGCCAAGGAATAGCAGCTCCACGGTTAGTGTGAGAATAAACAGGCAGGGGTGCCGCACTCATAAACGCTAAGGACTAAGCAATACCTGCTTTTCTGGGAGCATAAAACAGAGCAGCTCTTTCAGAGCTTGAGCTGGTTGATGTGTGTGTCAGCTTGCTAGGTTATGGATCCTCAGCTAGCTGAAAAGCTGCTTTCTGGATATGTGTGAGGGTGTTTCTGCAAGAGATGAACATTTGTCAGTAAACTGAGAAAGGATCCACCCTTTCCCATATGAGTGGATGTTTGGTCATCTGAACAACTCTTTAGAAGACAACATACAATGTAACAACCATTGTTCAATTCCTATCACCTTGTCTTGAAATCTTATACTGCTATTGATTTTTTGTTTGTTTGTTTTGTTTGCTTTTTGTGTGAGTTGGAGTTGTCACATACGAATCAGACACTCTCTGTTAATTTGCTCGTACACTAGTAATATTTGACAAAGAAATTTGTTTTTCCACAATGGATTCCAACAGCCAAATGGATAAAGAAGAGATTATTAAGATTGTGTTTCATCATCAATTTTACCTTTGTACCAAGATATCTGCAAAACAATAAAAAACAACAACAGAAAAAAAGGACGTTTTGTCTTTATCAAACAGTGACCAAGGAGAAACTGATACTGAGCAATGATTAGCTTGCTAGTGCCCAAGTGAAGCCATTAAAATTGTTTGAAAATAGTTTTACCAAAACTCAAAAAGGCAGAAATTCAGACCAGGAAGAGATGAACTTTCAGATAGGGGTTCTCTGCAGTGTGTTCTCTGCTGAAATAGATACTGTAGAATTATATTTCTTTGAAGATTAGAAGATTCCACAGCTATTAAGGAGAAACAGTTTCTGATGGAGCAGATATTTGAGGGTGTTGAAACCATGTCCCTGACTGGTTACATAAATCCCTTCTCCCATGAGGCCACCAGACCACAAACTCGAGACTACTGTGTTTGCTCGCCACGTGAGCTAAGACCTTGCTGTTGTAGACAGCGGATAGAGGTCACAGCCCAAGCCTCTCATCAGTATTTTTAGTAGAAGATCACTGGGGAAAATTTAACTGATACAAAAAGAAAGGGAATAATTTATATAAGAAAACACCGACTCTGGAGGCCAAATGTAAGTAGCAAAGACTTCATGATATTCCCTTCTCATTAAGTGTCTGCTCAATCAAGCAAAGACCATTTGAAGGAAAATCTGAGAGAGAGTCACAGCTGGAGATCCGGGTCTCGGATACTTGGCTGCCCTGGATTCCTATTACCCCCTCGGGTGGGTGCCTGGGCTGTTGGAATCATAGCTTCACTTCTGTTGGATTTCTTTTTTCTTCATGATGTAAGTCTTTGCCTCTGATCCAGAGGTTCACTTCTATTTTCTTGATTTACAGGAAGAAATTAACTCTCACGCAGTGAAGATGAGACAGCAAACAAAACATGAGATTCCTGGTGGGTATCTGTTGTCCGCTCTTTCTCCTGGACCCTCTGCCTTCCCAGAGACCGTGCACCTCGGACCACTCTGACAAGTGAGGTATAAGCAGAGTGATGGGTGGGAGCTGCAGGCTGATCCCTAAGACTTCCAGTGAAAATTTCCCCCTCATTCTCCTTTTTGAGTTCCCACGGCCAGGAATAGAGTGGTGCCATCCCATAGAAATGGAGCAAATATAGAATTTCAAACCTTCCTGTAGCCACATTAGAAACAGTAAAAGGAAACAAGTGAAACGAATTTCAATGACATATTTATTTTGCACAATATGTTTTCACTTCAAAATGTAACCAAAAAATATGCTTTAGTTAATATTTGTTTATTAGTGCATGCCAGCTGCCCAGTAAGTTCGCATTCATCGTGGGAAGGAGGTAACTAACACACATGGCGCTTCTTAGTTTTTTATTAAGTCTCTTCCCCCTTCCTTTCTCTGTAGTCTCCTGCCCCATTTCATTATTGCTGCTGTTACTTTTAGTTCATGTTTGTGATAATTAATGTTTACATTCACTGTGGGTATTTGGTCCCAGTATGTGACATGTCTTAAATCTTTTTCCTTTTTCTTTTCCTCTCTGTCTTCCCCTGCCCTGGTCCCCTGGGCCCTTTCGCATTTGCAAAAGATTTCTCTCGTTTTCTTCGTCACTCTTTTGGTTTGCTTTATTTGTAATTTGCCTTACTCAAATGAGAGCCACTGTACTGTATTTAAGCTTGTGTGTCTGCTTGACTTCACTTAACATGGTATCATCAGGTGTGTTCATTTCCCTGCTAACGTCCTGACTTTGTCTTTCTTTGTAGCTTTCTAGTCCATTGTGTGTAGGTTCTACATCTTCCTTACTCAGTCATGCATTGTAAGCACGCAGGCTGCTTCCAGAATTTAGCTGCTACAAACATTTTCATGCGTGTGTTGCTGTAATGTGATGTCTTTAGTGCTTTTGGTAAGAAACCTTGAAGGGAAATACGTGTATAACATGGAATTTCTAGTTTTAGTTCTTTGTGAAATCTCTACATTGATTTCCGTAACGCTTGTGCTAGTTTACTTTCCCAGAAACAATGGAAGAGGTTTCCTTCCCCCACAGCCAGGCCACCATTGCCACTATCTGATTTCTTGATGATGGCCGTTCTTTCTGGTGTAAGATAAAACCTCACCATTGCTTTACTTTGGATTTTTCTAGTGGCCAGAGGTATAAAATATTTAAAACTAGTTTACCTTAACTTTAACACCACACCTTCAAAACCAGTGTTTGCCTGATGTTTAAACACATGCTTATCAGCTTCTGTCACTGTGACACTGCCTGACATCATCAACTCATGGGGAAAAAAAGCTGCTTCGGGCCCACAGTGTAGGAGGCTGCAGTGTAAGGTTGGCTGGCCTTGGGGCTTGCGTGGAGGCTGCACGTTATAGTGGGAGCGCACAGTGTACAAAACTACTCACCCACCAGGAGGCAAGAAATAAAAGAAGAGGAACTTGCACAGTTCCCTTCAAGAACACGCTGCCAGGGAACCAAACATCTCCCTCTGGTCCCTCCTCCCTGTAGGACCACCATAGCTCCTCCCAACCGTGTGCCATGCTGGGGATGGAACCTTTACCACAGGGACCCTCAGGGACCCAGAAGATTGGAAATGTAGTACAGCACATCTCAGGCAGACTATGCGTAAGTGTCCAGCACACAACAGCCACACGTGGATAGTGGCTATCCTACTGGTCAGTGCATTTCTGGAGGGTGAAGTGGAGAGAAGGGAAAGCAAAGAGAAGGACAATGTGTATGTGGAGAAAACTGAGGTCACTGATCCATACTGAACTGTAATGAAGGAAATGGAAGTCATTAAAACACTGGGATTCTAGGGCCTGTTTGTTTTCAGTGCATTATGGATGATGAGAGCTAAGAGTCACTGTCTGTCCCCCCTTTTCCCTTCGCCTCTGTGATAGGAGTGTGCAGCCTTGCAGCAGTGTCCTGGGCTGGGTCAGGCGGTTTGCTTCGGCTTATGGACCACATGCGGGTGCTAAGCCTGGGCTTTAAGACATCGTTCATTTTTAATGAACAATTTTTACCCTTTCCTGTTAAAAGAACAAGTCAGACAACCCGCTGGTATCTGATGAACAGGAATATGCTGAGAAGCTCTGAGTTCACACCTGTGGTCTGGAATTGAGTTCAGCCAAGTGTACGCTAGAGCAGGCAGGCACCAGCCGACCTCAAAACACAGGCACAAGTAAGAGGGGTTTATTGTTACTCGCAGCTACCTCTCAGGGTGGGTTATCACACAGTGTCACACTGGTAGAAGCCAATCAGTAGAATCACCCGAACGGATTTGCAGTAGCATGCCCACCCTGCTCCACCCCCAGACCCCTCTTCCTGTGATGCAGACTTTCTCCTGCTGTGTGTCCTCCCACAGACTCTTCTCGTGGTCCCCTATCTACGTGGTTTTTTGTTTGCAGTGGTTTGGGTAAGGTTTTTTGTTTTATAATTATTTCCATGTGTAATTTCAATGGGTAGCCAATGGCTGTCTATAGCTTAAGATCTGGGTTTATAATCATTTATTCAGTAATTCAATAGTGTTTTTCCTTTCATGCTAATAAGTTCCAGGTACTGTTGTGGTACACGGGACACAATAGTAATCTGAACTGTTGTCATGGTACCTAGATTTTTTTTTGCAGGAGACAGACAATACCCAGAATTACAAAATGGAGATGCAGTGTGGCTATACTGAAAAGTGAGGAGTAGAAAGAGACTAGAGGTGGTGGCTGTGACTACAGAAGTGAATTATAAACCCTTATTCTACCCGGAGGTGATATAAACCCTTTGTGACATCTTTGCCTGTTACAGAGGACTTTACTTTGATACTTCCCTATACTTCCAGCCGCCTCCCCTGGCTTAGTTGAGTTTGAAGATTACTGTATCACCCACCCTCCCCTGCTTTGCCTTGTGTTATCTGAATTAATTAATGTCACATCTGTGTACGTGTAAGATTTACAGTGGGTGTTGACCTTATGGGAGTAGTTTCATCGCAAAAACAGAAGTTTGATGTCAGAATTAGTTGTTTCTGATATTAAAAATCAGAAAAGGATATCTTATCCCCCTTCCAGGACATTTCGTTACACACATTTTCTATATTTAATATTTTATCCTAACTTCTGAATTTTCCCTTTTTTTCCTCAGTGGTTATCTCTCTCCCCTTTTTTTGTTCTACCAGTTTAGAACTCTGGGGGGAGTATGCTGAGATTTTAATGTTGTCTCTCTGACATTAATGTTTGTGAAGTGAAAACAAATTTAATAGTCATTTCTCTTAGGTTAGTAAACTTACGACTTAAAAAAACTATTTGCTGCCTAGAGTCTGCCCAATAGGAAATAATTAATGTGATCATTTCTATGTAAGCTCAATCTTTCTGTGATAAACATTCAGCGAAGTAAGAATTATATAAGATATTTCAGGGAGGTGGTGTGTTACTAGGATCAGGGGACCATGTTCTTATCTTTCTCTATCCTCTGCCCATTGATGGCATCCACTAAATGATAAATCATTCAGATCGATCATAGCCTGGCCCCTTTCTTTGAATTATCTATTGCTTACATCAATCATGTTTCCATGGTATTAGTAGTACGTCACCCTCTCTACCCCGACCTGGGTCTTTATCATATTCTTAAGCCTCTTTTAGTCAGCTTGTACTCTCCCAGCCATCTTAATGCCATTCAGGGAAAAATTAGTAAATCTCATATGTTTTTACCCAAACTAGAGTAGGATAGAGTGCACATGGAGATTCCACTCGGTCTTGTCTCCTTAAAAATTTCCTTCAGGGGTTGCCAGTCCAAAGACCAACATGGCCTGCAGGATAATGGCCTCCGAAGTGGGATCTGTAGGTTACCTTATATAGCACAAAGAACTTGGTAGAGGTGATGAGGTGAAGAACCTTGAAATAAAAAGATTATGCTGAATTGCTCAGTGGGCTCAGTGTCCTCACACAGACCATTAAAGTGTCTTCGCATGTCAGAGCTGGAAATGAAAAGCTTCTCCACCTTTTTTAGGTCTATTCACCTGTACCTCGCCTAGCTTAGGTCTCCCATCACAAGAATATTCCTTAATTTTTCACAAGCTGTCATTTCTGCCCCCCAGCAATTTAGATTTCAGTACCCTTTGATTCTCTGCCCCTGGCCTCTGGCCCACTTCCCTTGCTTACTTTCTCTGCATCTCTGCCTGTTGAGCAAGTCTGCTGTGCTTCAGCTAAGTGCCTCTGATAGATATTTGTTTCATATCTTTTCAAATCAATTACTTGGCTTTGTTAGTGCATGACAGTCTGGGTTCCTTTGTCTTGTCCTTCCTCGCCTTCAGTTCCCAGGCTGACTGACCACAAGGTGGACTGGTGCTCTGGAATCAAAGCCGAGCCTTTGGTTCTCAGTCACTGGTTCGCCCCCTCCCATCCTCTCACTGAGAACTGCGGCAGCTCTTGTTCTCAATCTGAAGGATAACTTACCATTCTGTACAACAAGGGTCGAGCCCACCAGTCAGAAACTTCTTCCACTTCCCTTTCATTCTTGACTTAGAAGTGTTGTAGCAACTGTATGAATACACAAGAAACAGGAAGATAGGACCCCTGAACATAAGGAATTAAAACAACTTAACTCTTTTTACATCACGATGCAGTGACCCATGCATACCTATGCTTATAGCAGTAAGATTCGTAATAGTTAAAATTTTCAAGAGGCTAATATATCCACTAATAGACAAATGGATAAATAAAATGTGGTATCTATGTACAGAGGAGTATTTCCATATTCTGCCATAAAGAAGGATAAACTTGGATAATTTTTAGGAAAACAGTTGTACCCTGAGACCATGATGTTAAGTGAAATAAATTAGACACACAAGCTTAAATATTGCATGGTTTCTTTAATATGAGAAACTCAAAGTATAAATAAAGAGCAAAATAAAAGAGAGATATAAAGTAGGAAGACAGATTTCTTGCCAAAGCAAAGGGGACCAAAAATTGTAGGGAAGGAGAGGAGGCAGAAGAGACAAAACAAGAATAAAGATGGATTCTGCATGTGTACCAGCTCCTTGCAGGGAGTGCTAATAAAAACAACATCTGAACAGGAGGAGCATGGTTTATACACCAACAACAGCCACTGCTTCATCCAAGGGCCATTGTAAAATAAAGAAAGTAAAATCATATAGTAAAACCAAAGAGATCAAAATGCTCTTTATACTTTCGAGTCCCTAATAACCAATTAGAAAGGACCCAGTTTGTCTAGCTGTGGAGCATCTTGACCAGAATTCCCTAACTGAAGCGGCCAAGTGGAGCTTTGAAGGTTTATACCTGACCCTGTTCTAGGAAAGAAGAAACTGAGTTTGTGCATTAATCATAGACTCAATTTGAGCACAGGCTCTGGGAAAAGCACTGATGAGCTGAAGTATGAATTCTAAGTGCCACTGAAGCAGCAGGCTGTGCCTGTTGCCTGGACTCTTATTCAAAGCCCTGACGACATGTATGAGGGATACTCAAACTATGTGATGACTGTCAAAATTTAAAACATGTATTTCAATAAGACACATTGCCACAAATCTCCCTCAAGACACTCCTCCTGGCTTCCAACACACTTACCCTTTTGTCCTTGTTCTTTTCTGAAAAGCTCTAGAGTCCTCTTTGCTGAATGTCTTTATACAGTTTGATCAAAATTTACAGCGACTACCAGTGTTGAGAGCCATTTGCAAAACAGAGCTGGTTAAAAACATGACACTGTGTCTTTGCTCACCTTATTCATCTGGTCTGGTACCATACAACCTCTGGCTCTATCCCCAAATCAAAATGACCATGAACAGAGAATGTTTTAAGGAGACTCAGGACATTAAGACGGTCAGATCAGTGCAACTAAAGACATGAAGGAAAGAGCACTTACAGAGGGGCTTCAGAAAGTAGCCACGGTGGGACAAAGGTCTGAAGCAATGGGGAGTGCTTTGCGGGGATTAATAGCAATGTGTCCTTTGCTGTAATAACTTAATAAAAATGTAAACATTTACCATACCTTGGGGATCTGTATTTCTTAGCTATAAGATCTTACTGTTTCTTTCCAAGCAGACAACTAGAAAGATTAGCTGATACAATTTTAATGTATAATTACACGTGGTTATGTGATTTATTATTCAGTCTGCCTGTGCCAGCATGACTAGATGCTTTCTCAAGCAATCAGGCTCAAATTTACCTTTTCTTCTCTGATCAGTCATACTAGTTTTCTTCAGGCCCTGCTTCCTCAGGACACAAACTTTTTCCCATGCTGTGTTACAGTTAAAGCTTCTTTGATTATGTGAGGTTCTACCACCTTTTACTTCTCATTTCCATTGCATGCACTTTATTGTATCTTATTCCCATTATCATAATAAACTCCCTTTTCACAAGTGGCCAGAAGAGGGACCTGCCAGGCGCAGCTTGGTTTTTGCTGTCTTTCTTCTCCCGTAGATCCCTTCTCTGGTCAATACTTTCCTCTTAGCATTCTTAGTCAGGCATAGTGCAATGCATAAACCATTCTTTAATCGAAAGGTACATCCTTATGAGAGCTGCTACAACACTTCTAAACCTGACCGCTTAATATTTTTTGTCAAGATTATTATTATGTTTTGCTCTTAAGGGCAGGGGCTTGGGAATTTTGCAACTGCTTTCAAAGTGCTTATCTTTCAACCAACGACTTCTTTTTGTAAAGAGACAGGAACAATCAGCTTCAGTGTGTTACTTGGCTATACCACAAACCCTACCAGCCACTTCTGTGCCAGTTTTAATCAAAGGTGTTTTTGTTTTATTTACTGCTGTTGTAGAGTAAGCTGTCAAAGGTGGCTTCAAAGGAGTGTAAAAAAAAAGAAATGTACATTTAATTTCAAGTATGTGTCTCTGAGCACATTACAGTTGTCTTTTGAAAAGAGTAGTATAGTTCTCTTAATTATTATGAGCATAATTATAAATCCAGACAACGCCATGGTACGTTTACTGGGCTTGTAGCTGTCAGTGTTAGAAAGGCAGTACTCAAATTCCGAGCCTTTCTCTGTCTCTCTTTGGCATATGTACGACAGTCTTCTTTCAAGCTCTTGGGGTGGGAGGAGGGTGTGCTGAATTACATGTGAGACCTCCAGAATCAAACAGAATTTTCAAATATAGAAACTATGCAGGTATTACTGAAATAAACTGCTATCCTAAAACTAGGAAAAGGCTAGGAAAAATAATTTTAGAAGAATCAAGGAAGGAGGATAATATGCAAACCCCTGGCATTCCAAAAACAAAATTTAAAAGTATCAATTTCAGTCAGAAAAACCCTTCATAAAGAGGAAAGAAAAGACTCAAATCCATGAAATTAGGAATGAAAAGAGTGAAACTACAGCAGTAGATGCAGTAGAAATCCAGAAAATTATCAACACCTGCATCAAGGAACTGAATTATAATAACATAGAAAACACAGAAGAAATGGACAGAGTCTTAGATACATATGAACTACCAAAGATGAATCACAAAGATAATGCAATCCTAAATAAGCCAGTAGCCGTCAATGAATTTGAAGATGTGATTAAAAAATGCTCAGGCCCTGAAAGATTCATTGCTGAATGTTACAAGAAATTTAGAGATTTAGCGCCACTGCTCCTCAGACTCTTTAATGAAATTGAAAGGGAAGCAATCCTCCCAAAGTCATTCCTGGAAGCAAGTATTACCCTGATACCAAAATCAGAGAAGAATCCAAGAGAATGGGGAAGGGAGAGGAAAGAAAGGACAAGGAAAAAAAGACAAGAAAAAAAAAAGAATACAAGGAAAGCTTTTGTGAATAAGCAGGGGAAGAGGGCAAGGAGGAGAATGAGAGAAAAAGAAGAATTAAGATATATCCTGTACAAGTCCAAGGTCCTTGTAATGAATGTTATCGTTATTTATATCTAACATGCACCAAGAAAAGAAATTTTTAAAAAGTCTTTGAAAAATAAAGAAAATTGCTGCCATCCCAGAAAGAGCTCTTGAATGTATACTCAACTGGTGTCAACAGATTTTTCTTTTTGCACCAACTTCTCACCTATAAAAAATATTTTGGGGGATAATAGTAGAATCCTTGGATCTTTGGTTGCAGTGTCAGCTGTGGTCCTTGGAAACAGATTCTTAAATTGAGGACTAAGGTGAAGGACTGAGCATTTTGAAATAGGGAAAAACATTTCGAAGAACAGCAGATAACTCCTCGGTGCACTCTGCACATTTGCTGTCAGATTACTTTCCACCGTTTCAATTCCATGGGTCTCTAAAAAGAGAGCAGTCATATTTTACAGTGGCAGACCTGGACTGTGTGTGTGTGTGGGGGGGGGGGGTCTGGGTACTTTTTATTAAAGCATATAATTTTACAAAATATTCAACTTTAAAGTAGTGTTTTTGTAGATGCATCTAGTTCGATCATATCCACCCCCTGTTCCTTCTGTTGTCTCTTTTGTCATCTTTCCTGTATCCTTTTCCTCTTGTCAGCTAACAGTGACAATAGTTTCCCTTCAACTCTCATGTCATCTTTTGCTTTTCAAGATTCCGTGTGTTAGGAAACATGTGAATACTTGTCTCTCCAAGTCTAGCTTATCTCATGCCATATGATTTCCATCCAGTTCCATGCATTTCCTTGCAAATGACATATAGTAATTATGTCCTTCCTTACAGCTCTGCTGTATTTCCTTATCCACTGATTCATTGATGGATATCTGGGATTGGTTCTAGTTTACTGAATTCACACTTATGAATTAGCAGATAATATCTGATCTGGTCTGATTTGTTCTGAAATCAGAACGACCTCAGCAGGAATACTGGTTCTTATATTTGTCAGTAAACAAACAAACAAACAAACAGAAAACTTGATTAAAGGAATTATCAGCATTTGCATCCATGGGTAGAGAAATAATGATAAATGTTTTCTTAAACTGTGGTAAGGAATGTTATCCTACATGGAAAATTTCAAACACTTATGTCAAAGTAGGCATTTAGAAATATTAGCTGTATTTTCACTTTCACCCGAAAAGCAAGGTTACCCTTTGGTTTAGTAAGGCCAGGGGCTCTTGAAGATTTGTTACTTAAAGAAATCTAAACTCTTAACATTCAATAATCTAGGAGGATGTCTGAATTGCAAGTTAATGGCATGCATTCTAAATTTAAATTTCTAGCACATCCTTCAAAAAAAAAATGAAAGGACTACTAGGACTTTTTCTAAAACAACAGAAAATAAGAGTTTTAGGATTGTGTCACATAGAATCTTTTTCACAACTAACTATGTTATATATAGTGTGAAAGAGGCAGTAGAAAATAGACACAGAACTAAGGATGACCATTTTTCAGTAACTTTATGTCAAAAAACATGCAATGTGCCATATTTGGCCTGGGAGCCACAGCTTCCCTAACTCTGAAATAGAAGACCAGCTATAAACACAGAGTCGCATAACTCTAGCACAATGGTGTGTCAGGAAAAATTACTGTCTTCAAAATCTAAAATCTAAAATCCTATAATCAATTTTCAGTGGAGCTATTTTTCAACTATCTAACAGAAATCTTCAAGGTGAGACCAGAAAAACAGGAAGGGGAAAGAGGGATATGAGAGGCCTACAGATGAACTAAAATCAACTGCAGAGAGAGAAAGTTGATTTACATAGGGAAATACTGTGAAGAGTCGGGATGATTTTGAACCTTGACTGCAAGAATGAAGGTGAGAGAGATTTTCAGGGAGCAATCTCAGTGAGCCAACAGAGGAGACAAGAATAAAAATGAAGTGAAAGGCTCATTTTAGAGGTTGCATGCTCAATAGAAGAAAAATGAGGGGGAAATTTATTACTTACGAGAGAAAATAAAATTTAAAACAACTGAAAGACATAACTCTTCATTTCTCTGTCTTTGCAAGTGTCAACTGTTAAACTCAGTTCTCACACTGACAGCAAGGTGGAATTCACCTAGGCATCTTCAAAACTTTCTGAGTTGTCAGCTTTCTCAAAGAAACGCAGAAGAGCTAGCAGATTTGTGTATATGAAGCCAGCAAAAGTAGGTCATGTAAATATCTGTTTTTAGATAATGAGAATTCCACTTGCTCTACTTGAATCTGAAGGGAAAAAGGTAATTGCAATGTATAATTCTATGCTGAAACAAATATTATCAAATGTCTAAAGAAACCTCTTGTATCAGATACTATTTTTATGAACATGTACTTATTACAGGAAGTTGAGAACAGTGAATTCAGCAGAGTAGGAAAAATTACAAAATCATATCAGAAATGAAGACTATTACAATATTCCCAGAAAATATATTTAAATGACTATTAAGTAAATTCACAAAACAACATTGAAAAAGTAAAAATGTTCCTAGAAACAGTTAAAATCAACACACTCAAGGATGACCCAACATAATTATAATAGGAACTTCTAAAGATTAAAGACTTCAGTGAGGTATATGTGTCTGTTTTCTACCAGGTAACTGGTAAGGTTGCCCTAGAAGTATCAACTCTTGTCTAAATGTGAATAAAACTATTAATTATAAGTATAGAAACAAAAACACCAATCAAAGTATGAAAGGAGCAACATTTCAGAGAACGCAAAGAAAGTAAATGTGAGTCAAGGATTTTACATTTGTCTGACTTGTCCTTTAAATATTATGTTGCAAGCTTATAAATATGCACTAGGAAATAGGAAATTTTATTCTTGAGACTTTCTTGGGCAAATTTCTAGAGAATGAACTTCATCCAGCCCAGAAACAACTAAGAACTTTTTTAATAAGAGGAATTTAATTTTAAATATTGATTTAATAAAGGTAAAGATTAGGATGAAGAAAAATCTTATATGCTCTTAAGAGGTTTCTCTAAATAATGCAACTTAGAGGAGAAGGAAGAGACAATGAGAAAGTAGAATAAGCTCACTGATTATCATATAAGGAATATGTAGCAATCAGAACACCATTAAAACAAATCAACCAGAAATTATGTTATTAATAAGACAAGAACATCAGAATATTTTCAATTATATGAGTATAGAGACAAGCAATAGAACCAGAGGATAATTCTTTATAAATTTGAAAAGAAATCAAAAAGAAGAAAACTATGACATAGAAAAAGAAACATGAAAATAAATATGGTACACATAATATTTATGATGTTAAGATTCAGCAGGCAAAATATTTGTTTCCATTTTTCTTTCTATTCTTTTTTCTTTTCCTTTCCTTCTCTTCCTCTTCCCTCGCCCACTTTACCCCTTTCCCAGCCGAACATTTTCCCTAATTCCAGGGTCAAAGGGAAGGGAGGTTGTGGGGAGATGAAAAGAAATGTCTTAAATATCTAACTCTCAGAGTTCTATAAAGAATGAAGCAGCCAGGAAAGCATCAGACAAAGTAATAATGACAAACAGACATTAATAATGTAGAGACTTGAGTTGAATATATAACAAATCAAATCCTAGTTTTTGAGAGAGAATTAAAAATAGATGAACTGCTAGCTAACAATCAAAAGTGGTAGAAATAAAAAATATCCCAAATGAGAAATGATAATGGAGAGTTATCTGTAGAAACCGGAATTTTGAAACAATATTGCTGACATTTATGCAAATATACTTGAAGACCTATTTGAAATGGATGGTATACTAGAAAAATACAGATTACTTTTAAATTGAATTCATTAGAAAAAGTTTAAATCAACCAGTTTTTATATAGGAAATATCAAAGGTTATCAGGAAACAATCTCACAAGGAAAGTCTAGCAAATATGTAAAGTCCAGGTAGTTCTAATGCTACATAAATTGTGTCAAGTATAAAATAAAGAGAAATATCTAAATTTCTTTTTTATGCAGCAAATACTATTACTATCTAAATATTAATGAGGAGTACAAAAATAAGTTATTGATCAATGTAATATATAAAAATTAAAGCAAAAGTCCAAATAAATTGTTATTAGTAAAGTTCAACACCACAATAAGAAAATAAAATACAACATGATACAGGAGTTTATTTCAGAACTTCATGATTCGTTTAATACTTGAAAAAAATCTACCATGTAATATACCAACTAGATAGATCTAAAGAGAAAAGTAGAATCAAAGGCTACTTTCTTAACAAAAATATGTTATATACATGATATGTAGATACATATCAAATAAATCTATTCACATACATCTGCATCTATTTTCAAATTAAATCAACTTCTCACATCACAGGAAAGTAGAAGAGGTGGTTACCCAGACAAGGTTGCTGATTATACTCAGTAATGGATTCAAATTTATGCTGTGGGTTAAGCAAATGAAATAAGACAAGAGACGCTAGTTAGAGTTACAAGAATTGGATAAAAAGTAAAATTCTATGTATTTGCTGTTGATAGAAAACTGGATAAAACTGGGAGGCAATGAGAAAATTTCAACATAAAATAATTCAGTAAAGAGAGTAGCTATAGGGTTAAAAGACAGATTCTAGTAGCATAACACTACAAACAATAACCATGTAAAAAGAATAATAGAGAAGTCCCATTTTAAAACAGTAAAAATAAACAATGAAGTGTTAGGAGCAAAAAGAAAAAAATTAAACCTATGTGGAAAAATAAAACACTTCATAACACTCTAAAAATACAAAAGTAGCTTTAAACAAATGAGGAGCTCTTAATTTTGCATGTCATAATAATGCTGATAATTTTTCCTAAATCAATTTATAGATTTAAAGCAATCTCAATAAATCTAGAATTTAAAAATAGGTAGGCAAACTGATAATTAAACTTGTATTGCAAAATAAGCATGCAAAACCATCCAGAAGACTAAAGTGAAGACCATGAGAGTCCTGGCAGCTATTAAAATACGCTGCCCCCTCTTTTGTTAAAACAGTGTGCTATCCACTCATTGTTGGACAGATAAGTCAAGGGAATAGATGTCCAGAAAGAAGCCAAAGTAACATGGAAATCTGATGTTTAACAAAGGTGAGATCTCAAACTATAGGCAAAGCTTGGCTTTTTGATAAATGCTTCTGGGATTGTTGGATAGAAACTCGAATAAAATAACAATAAAATAAAACACTTATGTCCAGTTAATTATGTTGGAATAAGTCAAATCTTCAATGCAAAACAATAAAACCATACTGCAAGAAAATATGAATAAATCTTCATAGAACATTGGTGTAGGCAATGTTGTTATAATTT
Source organism: Cavia porcellus (assembly GCF_034190915.1). NCBI lineage: Eukaryota > Metazoa > Chordata > Mammalia > Rodentia > Caviidae > Cavia > Cavia porcellus. The sequence goes on along the minus strand of NW_026947484.1, from coordinate 161,113,323 downwards.
ATATCTTGGATTTCAGATTCAGTAAAAAGAATTATTGCATTCAACTGCATAAAAATAGAAGTTTGTATGTCATTGTAAACTGGAATGACAACACGATATGCTTGTTTTGGGTAATGCGTCCTGTGGGCACAAAGGAATGATTTCTAATTTGTACAGAACTCTTGAAAACTGAGAAGAAAAAGACCTTGTAGGAGATAAGCACAAGTGGATAATTAATAAAGTATCAAAAAGGTCCTTTACTGTGAGGAAAGACATTTAACCTCACCCATGACCAAGGCAGTTGAAACTGCAATCATGTGTCCCAGATTTCAGCTGGTGACAGTCAGTTGACAAGGGTGGCTGGGTTTGACACCTCCCTATCACTGCCTGGCAGCAGCTCCCCCGGTGGGCTAGGTGGGCGGACGCTGTCCTCTTGGTTCCACACCTCTCAGAGATTGTACTTACCTCCTCAGTGCCTGATACACAGTGTCCTGGAAACCGTTTTCCTTGTGTTTTTGTCTCCTGATTTCAGGGGAAGGGTAAATCCAGTCACTGCTATTCCCCTTCTAGCTGTGAAAGGCTCTGATTTGAGATACAAATTATTGTTTGGTCCTTAGATATTATAGACATCTACAGCTCAGCAAGTATCGAGAGGAAAATCAACTGGAGAGTGAGAAAAGTGTGAGCCTCTTCCTTTGTTTTGAGCAGATGGCAGGAGATTGACCCAGGACCTACAAAACCAGCCTGTTGTACATTTTTAAGTTTGAGACCGGGTGGGTCTCACTAAACTCTCCAGAGAAAACTCAAACTTGTCCTCTTGCTCCACCTGCCAGAGTGCTGGGATCACAGTCGTGCACCACAATGCCTGGCTTCAAACACACTTTTAGTGAGCTTTTTCTTCCTTCCAGGTCCTTAGCATAATGTCCTGAATACCCCAGTTTCTTGACAATCATTTTTGAAAAGCTATTTCTCTTATTTGTCCAGCATTAGGAGTCTTGTTAGCAGAACTGGCTGGAAGACTCTTTCTCATGATAGGCAGAGACCAACGCTCAGTCAATATTTCTTTCTAATACGACTCCTCCCTCATTCTTTCTGGTCTTTTCTTTCTAGAACTGGGATTAGGGATAACTACACAGTCTCAGCTTCTCCTCCTGAATCTTAATCTCTTTATTGTAGATACCATGTTGTTCATTCTCTGTATTGCATTGTTTGTTTTTTAATATCTATTGTTCAGTGCATGAATTCTACCTTTTACTTGCTGTCAGTTGAGTTTTAAATCTCAGTCTTTCAACTATTTTATGTTTGATTTTCAGGGTTTCTTTTTGGTACTTTTTCAGCTCTGTTGGGTCCTGTTTGATAGGCTTTCATTTCTTTTGTCGCACTTTAGTGTCTTTTGACTATAGAGTCTCTGTTTTGAATTTTTTTAAACATTTCATATTTCATGCCTAGTAATTCTATGTTCAGATTTCTGCGTCTGCTTAGTTTGTTGCTTTGGAGAATTCATTTTGTTAATAATCACTTTCTGGTGTTTTTGATTTTCATGTACTGATTGATAATTTCCTTGAAACTGCATTTGGGAATTACTTGAGTTTGGTTTTAAAGTGCACAATGACACAAAGAATTTGCATTATTTCCCCCAGTAATTGTTACATGACCAATAAGAACCGCTTCTGAGACCATGCCTTTAACCTCTTAGGAGAAGGAGTGCCTTATATTGAGTCTGAGTTCAGGATAAAAATGAGATTTTTCTCTTGCTTCTGGTAAATATGAATGACTGGTTGTTATTTAAGACTCCTCAATACTCAAGAGTGGAAGATGACTTGAATTCCTGGGAGAATACGTGTTAAAGAACTGGCCTGTGTCTACCCATCATGCTCTTCTGACATTTTGGGCCTCAGTTTCTCTTTTATTGTCAGTTCATCCATTATTAAAAATGTAGGCTTCAACAGTCATTGTTAAAAATATAACTTGATAGTTTTAGGGGAAACCGGAAGTATTTGTACTGCACATTTAGCCTGTGACCTAGACACCAACATTGCTGGAAACACAATCTTTCCAACTTATTTGTACTGAAATCTAAGTTACATATATGAACAGCAAATACCAGGTCTGTTACATCTTCAACTCATGTGATTCTTCCCTAAGGTCTTCAAGCTGAGGAATGTCTTCCTTACTGAGTTACCAGGCATGCTTCACGGTCTTAGCCTAGCATTTCAGCTTGAACTCGTGAACCACTTCCCGCTTGCCATCTTTTTGGCTGTTACTGAAAATTGCGTCTCTCCACGTAGCATGGTGAATCTTGACCCTATGCGTTTGTGCAGCTTACTCTCATTCTGAGGTTCAGGTTCAGTTTTTATTGATTTCTCTAATCCATGCCCATCTTCAGAACTGGGAAAACTTTGGAATATGGCTTACAGGAAGGAGCAACTGGTCTTTGACTGGTCATTCCATTTCTCCTTATTTACCACTGTATCCATCATTTGACTGTATTCTATCTTCATGTCCGTGGTAGCACTAATCCAGAGAAAAGCGTGAGGCCAGAGGTTTCTTTCCTCAGCTGAGATGTGTGTCATGTGTTTTCCACATAGCGAGTACAGTGAATGCTGAGTGAATTAATGTGCTAATCTCATTACTTTACTTGTCCAACTTTTATTAAGAATTTTTTCAGAGTGTATGCAATTTATGTTACTTTATGCTTTCACTTTTTATACTTTCACAAAAAATTTCCATGTACATGACGTTAAAAGTAAAATATCCTGAATTTTAAAAATTTCTTTTTAATTGGATGGTCAGGTTAAGTCTGACTACAACATGAGTCTCATACTATCTTGAGTGGACGTTAATATCAGAGTGGTTTAATAATGCTGTTTGCTGCTGTGTGCAATATTGTTTGCTGACATGATGAATATTTCTAAGACTTTTCCAATTCTTCTTATTGCACATTTTATCTTATTTTACAGTTGCAAAAAGTTTCAGTCAAATCAAAATTAAATTTTTTTCCTCATTTTCCTGTGGTGCAGGCTTGAATGTTAACAAAATCAATTCAATATTGATATTTGTCTCCACAAGGATGGTTATTTTTTTAGAGCTCTGATGAAAGCAAAAGAGATTTTATTGTCAAAGCTTTTCATATGACATTTATGGGAAGATACTCAAAATTTAAAAAATACATGTCTGATTAAAAGGCTGAGGACACAAGGACATTTTATCAGGGAGGGATGTGCGCTTCAGGCATTGCTTCAGTAGGCAGGACCTGAGTGGAGTGGGGGTCTCATCTCCTTGGACCTAGCTATGGAAGTAATCAAAGCGATACACTGTGATACAGTCAGTGGAAAACAAGACCAGAAACACAGAGTCCATTCTTCGCCCAGCTTCCTCTTGTGAGTGAAGTAGCTGAGGTATTTAAAGTTGGGCCTCAGCTCACAGCAGCTCAGTTTTTTAAAGATTGGGCTGAAATTTACATAACATACAATTAACCTTTCTACAGCATACAATTCAATGAAATTTAGTACATTCACAGTTTTGCATGACCTCGATCCTTCTCCATGTTGGTGTTTTTCATCGCTCTGGAACACCTGTACCCTGCACTTGATAAGCAATCAATCTCTATTTTTCCCTATAAGCATCACCTGGCAACAACTAATTGCTCTCTGTCTTTCTGGTTTGGTTGGTTTTTCTGGATAGTCCCCATGAAAGAAATCATAAAACGTGACCTTTTCGTGTTACTTCTTTCACTCAGCACAATGTTTTAAGGTTCATCCAAGCTAGAACACAGATGAGTACCTCACTATTTTTATGACTGAATAAATTACATGGCCATAACCAGGGATGGTGTGGAGACTCAAGAACAGTGTTGATCCCGGAACTTGCGCTCATGTCTATGTGGTACCTACCCAGCGGGGGGATTACTGATCAGTCTCCACTCTGCTTAACCAGGGAGGAAGCTTGGATCTTTTCCACAGTGGCCAAACCATCTTCCTTTCCCATCAGGAATGTATAAAGCTTCCTTTTTCCCTACCTCCTCAGCAATGCTTGCCATTTTCTTCTTCTTCTTTTTCTCTTTTCCTTTTCCTTTTAGTCCAGCTATCTGGTGGGTGTGATGTGGCATGCCATTATGCCTTTGATTTGCATTGGAATGATGACTGAAGTGGAATAGATTTTCATATGCTTGTTAGCATTTTTGCACCTTCTTTAAAGAGCTACCTATTCAGCTTATTTGCCTGTTATTTAACTAGGCTCTTTTTGCTATTGAGTTTGAGTGTTCTTTACACACTCTGCAAATATAAAGTCTTATTCCACATATGCTTTTCAAATATTTTCTCTCATTCTGTAGGTTCTTTTCACTTTCATAATGATATCTTTTAATATGCTTAAATTTTTACTTTAAAAAGATGAATGTATTTTTTTCTTTTGGTGGTTAAGATGACAAATAATAGAATCTACTGGAATGAAGTCCAGATCATGAAGAATTATTGCTATGTTTTCTTTTAATAGTCTTATTATTTTAACTATCATATTTGGATCTTTAATTCATTTTAGGTTAACTTTTGGGTATGGTGCTAAGCAGAGCTCTGGACTCATTGCTTAGTTGTGGTCAAACAGCTGCTCCAGCATAATTTGTAGAGGAGGGTTTTTTTCTTATTGAAAATTCTGGTGATCCTTTTCAACATCAGTTGGCCAGAGATACGGGTTTATTGCTAAACTTCTAATTCTGTTTTGTTGGTCTCTAAGTCTACCCTGATGACTGCACTTCATTATACGGTGATGTTTTGCTTGCATGTGAGCTGTCCACATGGGCTTTTCCTTGAAGGACACTTTTTCCTCCTCCTCTCGCATGTCAGAGAAGGCACATAACAGCACATGTCTACCTTTCTTAGCTCTAGTGATTTCCAGTTCCCTGTGATAAAAGATAGAACAGATAGGCGATCCCATGCACAAAAGTGAAGTGGGTGAATCTGCAGCACAGAAAAATGAGCTGTGTCTTCTAAAGTGCTTAGCCTGGATCCCCAGTGATAGCTGTAACATCGTGGGAAAGTATTCCTGGCTTCTTGAATCATTAACTTATATTAAATAACATGTGTTAAATGTGGCTGAAAATACCTATTCCATAGTATTTTTGTGATAAGTAGACAGAATATACATAAAATTCCTCTACTTCAGTGCCACAAACAAAATGATCATAGAAAATATGCTATTAAAAGAAGTTTTTTAAAGCAAAGAGAAACTTTCATTGACTATGACCCTAAATTTTGAAGAATGTTTTGCGTACCTCAGAAAAGCAGCCCGTGGTGGGCATTTTGAAAACTTCCTGGACCCATGGCATCACTCCCACTGATTACTTTATTTAGGCCCTGAGTGCTGGGAGTGAGCTTTTTTCATTCAGATGTGACAGGTGTGTGTTTGTGTGTGTGTGTGTATGTGTGTGTAAACATTCACTCTGCACTTTTGTCGTACATGCTGAGTCTGTGATCTTTGGTGCCAAGCCTTGTCTTTATTAATGTGCTGTTTATTGCCTGGTGTCTATGAAAGAACGAGCTGAACATCCACAAAGGAAAACGAGAAGCCGCAGCAATCCCAGCAACAGAGTGAATGGGGGCTTTTGACTACCTTCCCCCAGATCATCCACATCTCAGATTTATAACCGAGAAGTTCTTTAAGGTAACTGCATTGTAGATAAGAGAAATTTGGAGCCAATTTCATTTCTTTGAAAGAAAATTGATTTTTGTTGTTCTTCTGGTACCAGGAGCCTTGTTACTCCGGTATGATCTCTGCAGAAAGCTGGAGATCTGTCCACAGTTAGTCCCGAACTGAAGTCCACCTGCAGCCACTCACTGACTGACTCCCGGAGTCGTGTGACCTCTTGAAACCTGAGTGTTTCCTCTATAAAAGAGAAAGAATATTCACATAGAGATATTTTGTGGGGATAAAATGCAGCCCTGGATGTGCAAGTGCCTCTGGAACCATCTACATGCGAGTTCTCAGCGCTAATGATAGTTAATCATTGAGACTCTGCCCAGCCCGTGTGATGCAACTCTAATTTATAAATTAGGGAGATGTAATTTGGACACCTAAGTTTTAAAATCATATCCCCTTATCTCCAAGAAATACTTTTCTTCACTGTAAGCGGATATATGTGTATTGTTTTTAAGTGTAGTTAAGAACTGTGTCAGAAAGTGACATGACACTCCACAATTTCTACCACTTTGATAATCAATCAGAAACGCAGTTATGGAGCAACACCTAATCAGCAGACTGAGTATGATTTTATGGTGCTATTCTGTGTCGGCCAGTTGCGGTTTGCACATAATCTCTAGTCTGAGTTTTAATTGCAGGGAGAGAATCATCTTTCCTTTCTTTTTAGGCCATGTGATTTGCATGTATTGGATTCAACCCATTTATTACCTCAACAATAATCTATTTATGTCAAATTGACATTTTATTTTGAAATAAATACAGATTTTTTATGCAGTTATAAGAAATAATACTGAGAGAATCTATAAAGCCTTTACCCTGTTCTCCCATGATAAAGCCACAGAGAACTGTGACAACCAGGCTAGTACTATGGATACAGTTAAGATACAGAGCTTTCACCGCCCCAGTGATCCTTTACAACGCATTTTTGTGGTCATACCCACTTCTTTTCCTGCTCCATCTTCTGTTTAAATTCTAGTGGCCACTAATATGTTCTCTATGTCTGCCATGACATTTCAAGAAAGTGTTCCTGACAGATTCACATGGAATGAACCTTTGGAGACTGCCTTTATTCTGAGCATAATTTGCTGGATATTCATCTGAATTGTTATAAATCTCATTATTTTATTCTTTTATATTTATAGGTAGTTTCCTCAACATTGCTAAAGTAGTTAGTGAATCATTTACCTCCAAAAACACATCTAGCTCACTTCTTTATGGGGGCTATTACAAATAAATAAAGCTGTTATGAAAATTTTTGTACAGTTTTGTGTAAATATAAACTTTTCCTTCTCTAGAATAAATGTATGAGAGTATAATGACTGGGTACAGTATTTGCATATTTAATTTTTTAAACCATAGCTAACTATTTTCTAGAGTAACAGCAGAACTGTACCTTATAATCAGCAGCCTGTGAGTGGTGCAGCTCCCCTATGTGTGACAGACATTTGCTCTCATCACTATGCTGTACTGTGGTCATTTCCACAGGTTTGTAGTGAGTCTCTCTGTGCTTTTCATTCACATTTTTATAAAAACTATCATGTTGAACTTTTTCTCATGTGGTATTCTGTCTCCTCTTCCTTCCTTCCTTCCTTCCTTCCTTCCTTCCTTCCTTCCTTCCTTTCTTGCTTTCTTTCTTTCTTTCTTTCTTTCTTTCTTTCTTTCTTTCTTTCTTTTTTTGAGATAGGGTCTTACTACATAGTTACTATGTAATCTTACTGTGTAGGGAGGTCTTAACTCACTGTGTAGCCCAGAGTGTCCTCAAACTTGCAGTGATCCTCCTGCCTCAGCCTTCCGAGTGCTGGAATTACAGGCATGTACCACCACACCTGGCATTATGTGGTATTCTCATCATGTGGATCTTCTTCAGTGAAATGTGTTTTTTTATGGCTTTTTTATTGCTCATTTTGTAGTTGGAAAAATTTTTTATTTTTTGTGTTTATGGACTCTTTATTTGAAAAAGTAGTCCTTTGTTAATCCCTTAACAGAGTATCTTTCTCAGAATAAATTTTTGATTTTTATGATATCCAGTTTAACTATTTTCTCTTTATGGATTGTGTGTCAGGTCTAAGAACTTGTTTAGTTATACATCTTGAAGACTTTCTTGTGTAAAAACTTTTTAAAAAAGTTTTTATTATTTTATGTTTTACATTTAGTTTTATTGTTTTACATTTAGGTTTATGATCCATTTTGAGTTACTTTGTATAATACCTGAGACTTACATCAAGATTCATTCTGTCTTTCTTCTATTGAAAAGCAGTTGTGACCTATTAAATTGCTTACGCCCATTTTCCAGAACTAAATTGGGTGCATTTGGGTTTTCTCTATTCTGTTCCACTCACAGACATATGTATCCAGTCCTGACTATTGTTGGTAAATAATATCTTGAAATGTTTTATTTTTCTTTTTAAATGAAATTATCTCAGTTACTCTAGGGATTTTGCTTTTATATTTTAACTTTAAAAATAATCTTGTCTATAACTACAAGTAAATGTTACAGGAAGGTTGGCAACTATATTAACTTGTATGCCAACTTGGACAGAATTGATACCTTTTCTGTAATTTGTCTTTCACTGCCTGAGCACGATTGGTATTGCCATTTATTTAGCTCTTCCTTGGTGTTTTGTGTAGGACTGGATTAATTCCTTCTTAAACATTTGGAAGAATGCATTATCTGGCCCAGTGATTTCTTGTATCTTGGAATTTTTGAAATATTATTTTTTTAAATAATTGTAGGACTATAGTACTTTTATTATAACCAATATATATTAATTATACATGATAATGGGCTTCATTAGGACATTTTAATACATACATTAACACACTGCAATCTCATCCACCTTCCTAATTCTCTCTTATCCTTTGCTCCTTATATATTCTTCTGCCCCTTTTCAAAGAGTTCTTTAGGGCCCTTTAAATGATCTATTTCGCATTGGGTGACTTTGGTGATTTTGGGGAACTCACACAGCCCTTTCCTTAAGCTGTGAAATGTGGAGATGGAGTTGTTTAGAGTCTTCCTCTAGTATATCTTGATAGATGCATGGTTCTGCTTCATTCCTTTCTTTTCTTTGTTGGTCTTGAAAAAGGCTTGCCAATTTTGTTGATTTCTTCAAAGAACCAGCTTTCTTGTCTCGTTGATTTTTTTCCCTATTATCTTTCTAGTTACAACTGTTTTGCTTTTTTACTTTATTATGTGCTCCCTTCTGCTTTCTTTGGGATTATTTTGCTCTTGAGATAAGATTATCGAAAATTTCCCTTATTTTCCTAGCATGAGCAGTTAGTACTACAGATTTCCCACTGTGTTATGGTTAGAGAACATAATCTTTGTATGATTTTAAGTCTTTCAAATTTGGTTTTGTTAAAGCTCTGGCTATAGGCCTTTTGTAGGTGCACGGCAAGGGAATGTTATAAGAATACAATCTCAGAAAAGTGTCAAAGAGTTTAACAGACATCTCACCAATTGCAGAGACAGACGGCAAATAAGCATACAAAACATGCTTCCTGACAGCAGCTATCAGGAGAAGGCCAGCTAGCGTGGCAACAAGATCCTGCGACATGGCTGCCAGCATGGTCCAAATCTGAGCACTGACCACACCAAGTACTGGCAAGGGTGCAGAATAACAGGAACACTCATTCACTGCTGCTGAGGATGCAAAGAGGTCTTCTTTGGAAAAGAGCGCAGCAGCTTCTTGCCAAACCAAACACACTCTTATACAATCCAGTAATTGTGTTTTTCGTATTTACCCAAGGTAGCTGAAGCCTTTCGTCTACAAAAAAATTGGCAGTCTTGTAGTTGCCTCATTCACAACTGTCAAAAATTGGAAGCAACCAGGATCCATAGATGAACATATAAATGATCTGTGGCATATCTAAACAATAGAGATGTATTCAGGACTCAAAAGAAATGGGCTACTAAGCCATGAAAAGACACAGAGAAAACACGAATGCTTATTACTGAGTGAAAAAAGTCATTTCAAAAAGGCTGCCTACTGTACGATTTTAACTCCATGCCATTCTGGAAAGGGAATAACTAAGGAGACCAGTAGTTATTAAAGATTCGAAAGAGGGAGGGAAAAACAGATGGGCAATGAAATTATTGGATGTGATGCTGGAAAGGAAGACAGATGTCACTGTAGAATTGCCCAAACCCTTGGAAGGTAGGGCACCAGGAATGGACTTTCACATAACCATTGGAAGGCACTGATGTGTCAGTGGGGATTTACTGCCTGAGACAAACGCACTGCTCTGGGGGGAGGCACCAATAGTGGGGGAGGGTGTGTGTGTGTATGAGTGTGTGTGTGTGCGTGTGTGTGTGTGTGTGTGTGTGTGTGCGTGTTTACTTTTATTAGTAGTAACAAGGATATTTAGGAAATCTCTTAATTTTACTATAAACCTAAAACTACCATATAAATAAAATACATTGAGAAGAATGTGTATTCTTTTGTAGTTCAATGGGGTATTCATAAATGTCAAGTAAGTGAGAATAGAGACAACTTCTAAACACTTTATACACCTGCACTGCAACAGAAAAAAATCAAAATTCTTTATATTTTACCACTTACTTTGTATTTCTTTTCACACGTAGCTTTTCAGTGGCCTCAAGTGCAATTCTGAGGGAATTTACTGGGTTTCTTCACCTCAATAGATTTTTAAGTTCAACATTTTCCCCCCCAGCTCTGCAATATTTCTGAAAATTACCTTAAATTTTCAGTTTTTTAACTTCTACCTTTGATTTGGCAAATAACTCAAGAAAAGAGGCACTAAATGTGTGTTTTACCTCTTTTCTGACTGTTCTCTGTAGGTTCTTAGCCAGGAAAATCTCTTAGAAACTTTCTGGGATGTGTGTGTGTGTGTGTGTGTGTGTGTGTGTGTGTGTGTGTGTATGTGTGTGTGTGCGTGTGCGCACATGTGTGTGCATGTGTGTGTATGATAAAATTTACATTTTTCAATCTACTTTACTGCTGTCTTCATATAATGGTGGCTGAATTTTTCTGATGCAAGATAACCTGCCACACTGGAAGTGGATTCCTCAGTGATTATTTCCTGAGCATATATTATCTGCCAGAGTCTCTGTTCTGGCTTCTCTTCCTGAATCAAATAGGCCACTGAGCTCATGGAAGGCACCTCATGAAAGCCCAGCCAGTAATGGTGTCTCACTGCTGACACTTTTGCTGATAAACCTCCACAGTAGGTTTATCCACAAAGCCAAGTCAGGAAGACTCAACAAGACTGAATTCCAGGGCATTTGAAGGGGTCATTGTTCAAAACTTTTTTCTTCTTACTGGACTTGGCGGTGACAGAATGTAAGCTGAAGATACTGGATGCAAGAGAGGGGTAAGACATTTCCCCCAACCCGGCAGGCAAAATCAAGGCATCAGCCCACAGGAAAGCAGGAATGAGAAATGGACTGATCATATTGGTTATTATTGTTTTTAATTTCCAGGGCTACTTCTGGATAAATCAGTCATTTATAATAATAATTTTGCTTAAGCCCATGTAACTTGAGTCTTTATCACTTAAGGTCTAATTAATACACATTTTAAGTAGCAAATTCTATAGATTTTTTGGTATTAATTGTATATGGTTTTCTTGTGACTTTGCATTTGACTTTAGTTTTTCTTGACTATTTCTTAGCCATTGGCTTCTATACTATGAGTATCTCCTGGTATGATTTCTAGGGTTCTGATTTATTTAATTTAAATCCTTCCCAGTTTTTTCTCTCCTTTCATCTCTCTACATTGGCATCGAGATGGTATCTGTAGCCCTCTGTCCTGTCTTGTCTAAGTGAATGTCTGTGTGCCTTGACTAAATGAATGCTAACGTGAATTCATGCAGGAACTCAGCAGTTATTCTTGACTCATTAATTCTTCCTCCTCACACGCTTTGATTTCTCTTCCTTGATTACAGTTAACTCTGGGTTTCTGTAGCACTTCCGCTTTCAAAAATTTGCACTTGCACTTAGCAGCAAGCTCCTATCACTCCTTCCCTCTCATCATTGTCTACCTGAGCACTAGAGTGTCAGCATTCTATTGCAAAATTTACTGTGTTGTTTTCTTACAAGTACATTGAACAGCCCAGGGAGTGGTCCTCTGGCTTCATTTGTTAATTCTCCTGTCCACTCTTTGTTCTTGTCAGAGACAGTGGGCTGGAGTTCCCTAAAAATATTAGGCTTTCTTATGCTTGGTCTTCTTGCACCTGCTACTCTTTAAAAAGTATTGTTGTGTGTGCTGATCTGCTGAACCCATGGTTAGTACTTTAAATTGCAGCTCAAATATTTACCATGTCTTTGGTTTTCAACACTTTGCCCAAACTCTTTCAGGCAGATCCAGATAGCTGTCAGCTCTTACATAGTTGATCTAGCATTATGGTAGTACAACATTTATACTTATGTTTTCATAGCCTGTGACTCTGCCTTTTTTAAAAAATTCTAACTATTCCAATAAAGGATACATTTTAATTAATTACTGTATGGCCAGGATCTGGAACTACAGTAGGTACAAACAATAATTTTTCTGTAGATAGTCTGGGAATATAGTTTCTCTTACCCTTTTTATCTGAAACTAAACTTATGTTAGGCATTTTTTATCCTGAAAATATGAAAAATAAAATTTAAAACAGTACAAGTTGTGCATCTACTTAATACCACAGAAAAGTAATATCAAGCCCAATCATATTGTTGGGAGCTGTTGACTCGGGAAATTGATCACATGTGCAGGGCTGTGGCATGGCTGGGATATGACTGTACATGAAACAAAGACTGCCCGGGGTCAGCCACCTGAAGAAGTTGCTACAGCCCATTAAAACAGCAAGCTCCTAGACAATCCAAGAAGTGGTTGCTAGGCAGCAGGGTTGAAATTGACATCATACCTTCCAAGCACCTAAATAAACATGCTGCCCTGCTTGAGCAGTTCCATCCCTCCCATCAAGAGGATGAGGACTCCACCTGGCTCCAGCTTTGCCTCTTCTTTATTTGCTCATCCTCCTGTGGTCTTCACCCCAGGAACTTCAAGGGCTGCATGGGCCAGGGCTTCAGATTAAAAGAGATAGATCTATTGCATTCATTTTTAGAAACGGGTAAATTGAAGCATCATGATATCTATCAGAAATTTGTCTGGGGTAAGAGAACAGTATTTGGAGGTTTGACAAGAGCTTAAGAGCTGGGAATATAACTCAGCAGCACAGCACCTATATGACAAGTGAAAGGTCCTGAGTTCAACTCCTGGTATCAAAAAATAAAAAATAAGAACGATGGTGTGTGGTGATGAGTTCTGCCAGACCCATGTGGTTTCAATGACAAGAATGTAAGTGTTTCCTAACTGAAGAATTTTGCTCTTTTTGCTATAATGCAATTCGTTATTTAGGACTAAGTAGATAAATGGTTTATGAGGTTTCAGCTTGTCACATGACCGTCTTTTATGACCATTGCCTAGAGCAGCGAAGACTCACCTTTCTTCCTGTCACCTGAGACAATTTCATAAGCTAATCTGGAACCCAAGTCCCCAGCCCTTTTCCGTTCCCCCTGTTCTGTTACATGTTATAATTATTTTCTAACTTATTGTGCAATGTATTTTTTATATTTTTTTTTGTTTCTAGCCACATGAGTATAACACTAGAAGACAGAAAAAAACTTGTATTTTTTAAAACTAATAAAAACACAAAATCCATAAAATGGACTATTTCATATTGTGTGGTCACGTGGAGGTACAGACAGATGTGTATGAAATGAATGGGGAAAATTCCTGCAGAGTCACGAGGGAATGAAGGTTTGTAGGGCTTTTCGGCTTACTTTTCTTAGACAAACTCAAACGTTGCAGGTAGATTCAGAGACCCTTGGCTGTTCAGAGCTGTTTGACAATAACGCTTGCCAAACACAAATAGGTTCTTACAGATTCAGAATCTCTGTGAGCAAACAAAACATCTACCTCACCCTACCCTATTATTACTAATTGAGGATGGATAAAGAGCTGGAATAGAGCTCTGACTTGAATTTAGTGGTAGTGGATTGTGAAATTGGCCATATTTTTACACCTAGTCTTGAACTTTTCTTCAGTTTTTTCCTCACAATAACTGAAAGAAAATAAGGAAAGCAAGGTCATACGTCAGTTTTTCTTTCTGAACGCAATGATTTAGGACAATTAGCACTGTGACAGTAAGTTGTCTGAGTTACACAGAGCTCAGCGAGGGCTCAGGGTAGCTTGCCTTGGGATAATTGCCTGCCAGACAGAAAGAGGAAGAAAATCAACAGTGATAGAAGACTAAATTGATTGTGCTCCCATCAAGATGGGTTTTCCTCCTACCGTTTGAGGGAAACAGATACTGTTTTGCATAAAAACAAACCACAATCTCTTCTAAAAGTTTACTCTGTCTGGGAAGTTTTTGGATGAGTAAGGTTTCAGTGTTGCTCTTTCCTTATGAGGTTTCTATGGCTTTAATGTGTGCGGTGTCTCTGTTTACATGTACAGATGGTCTGCATTTGTAATGTACACGTGTGTATGTGTGCACCTGCATATATGCCCAGCCCATTTATTTATATCATACAGGTCAGTTTATCAGTCCCTATCTCACACCGAGATATTGTATTAAGTCTAGGCATTTTCTTCCCCATTAGGAGCATTTTTGGCTAATTGTGGTCTCAGTCTCTCACCTGTGTGGAGCTTTGTTGGTGATCGTCCTTCTCAGAGACTTCTCCTAATTTATCTCATCCCACCGGCTCATTTGCAGTCTGACACAGACACTTTTTCATCCGAGTGTGGTCGCTCTTCCCACCCCTTAAATCTGCACAGCTCTGGGACTGTGACAGAGGTGATAGAAATCTTCTAAGGCTAAGTCATAAATAAAGGCTGATGCACTTTTCAGCTGGATGGCTTTCCTGCAGGGCCATGAGTCTCAAGATAGCTGGATCCCCTAAGTCAAGTGCGAGGGGAGACTGGAAGGATGGAGGAGAGAGAAGCCCCGCAAGCCCCAGGGTCTCATTACCATCAGTTCCCGCGTTGGCCTCAGAGAGGACTTCAGATATTTTCCAACCTTTCTTTCAGTCCCATCAGTGCAGAAACACGAGGTTTCAGCTGAGTTCAGCCCAAACCAGAGACTCAGTAGCAATACTGCTGCTATCGAGTACAGAGCCAGAATAGTGGGACAGTTTAAAAAGCACATAGACACTGCCTAAAATGTTGGCGTGCTCATAATTACATGGGATCTGTAATTCAATTTGGGGGAAATTGGCATTAATATAAATAAGAGCTTTCCAATCCATGAAGCTCATATACATTTTATTATTCAGAAGTCTTAGAAGTTTTCTCATAAAGTTTTATAAATTTTCTTCATACTCAACTCACATGTTTTTTTACCTATATTTTCCTATCTTATATTTGTATTTTATATTTCATGTCTATATTGATTTTTGTAACTAGTTATTACCAGCCTATGGAAATATAATTCTCTTTGATGTTGATATTACATTTAGCCCCTTACTAGATACAATTACCAATTGTGCAAATTACTAGTTGTACAAATTAACTATTAATCAATGGAGTTTTCTATAAACTCTCTAACATTTTTGGCTATTTACGTCTTCTTTTCTGAATGCATATTTTAGCATGTAGTCATTTGTGTCTGTCACTTTGTTTGCAAAATTCTTTAAAAGTATTAACTCAGTTACTTAATGGTTCTCACCAATCCTAATTAGGCTTTCACTTATTTTTCAGTATTTTTTACATATTAGAGGATCACGTGTTTCATGTAATTTTTTTTTTTTTATCGGTACCGGGGATCAAACTCACAACTGCCTGCTTGCAAGGCAGGTGCTTATGCCACTGAGCTAAATCCCCAGCCCCTCATGTAAATTCTTAAACTTTGGTCACAAAATGATTCACAATATTTGTTCAGCTTTTAAATATCTTCTGATTGTATACTTATATCTCTTTTTCATTTATAATATTGTTTATCTTGTTTTCTCAGTTTTGATTCACCGTATTAGCAGAGAAATGGCAACTCTGAAAAACTTTTAAAGGTCCAGCATATATATGTTTTTTTAGAGACTCACTATATTGCTCTTTTTTAAAATCCTTTTTTTCTTTATTTCACCTTAGAAGATTTTTAAAAAATATTTACCTTTTAATCTGGCTACTATAAATAAGACCTTGAGTGAAAATGGAAGTGAAGATATCTCTTCATTTGCTTGGAAAAAAAAAATATATATATATGGTCATTTATGATACTCACAAAAATGTGAACTACTTATGAGTTAATTTAACTAAAAGGACAAAGGACCTATGCATTGAAAATTGTATATAAATATATATGTAACTATTTTATGAATGTAAACATTTATATCTTATATTTATAAATATGAATTTAATACAAAACTACATAATACACAAAGAATATATAATATACAATATGTATATTTCTGTAATGGCTCTCTGAATTTACACTCCCACTGTTTATTTAGCTACTGCCTGTGTGCTATTCTTCTCATTTCTTGTACTGGAACTCTATTAGGTTAGACTAGTTTTCTTATTAAGTTCTCTTCATACATATTTGTCCCTCTCATATGCATCATCACCAGTTTTTTAAGGGCTATTATTCAATTAATTTATTTTCTCTTTAGCTACGTATAACCTGTTTTTATGTACAGCCATTTAGTTTTTGTTTTCTGTATTTTAATTTTTGTAGGTTTTTAACAGTTACTTCTCAAATTATTTCCCCCTATTTCCAATCTGTGACTTCCTTTAATCGTATTAAGAATAAGTGGCCAAAGTCTCATGCCTGCTGAGTTTAATGTTTAAACTGTGTGGGTGTGAGCCTGTTATATGTGGTCTCCTTGGCCATGCCTGATGATGATGCACCCTTGGGTACTGATTTCCTCAATTATGCTTTTTTTCTGTAGAAATTCTTTAAGGTCTTAGATAAAAATAGCGTTGATATTTTCCTTTGCCAGGTATTTGGAGGCTTTGCCAGACTAAAACTCCTTCCAGTGAACTCTGGACTTGAGGTTTTCTGACCTCTAATGCAGTATGAACTCAGCCTGGAACAACAGCAAAGTCAGCTATGGATTCAAACTTCTTAAGCTGTTTTTTCATTGACTTAAGTTTTTAGATTACTAGTTTTTTCCTTGCCTTCTAGTCCTTTTGAATGGGGACAATAGAATGGTGACCTTTTGATGAGTAATTTTTAAGTGAGATGAGTTCTATTAGAATCCTCATTTTGAATGGACCTGAACTTTTTGTTCTTACGACTCAAACCTCACAGAGCTAAAAACCCAAGGCTTAGTTTCCTGGTTTATGTAAATGTTCCCAAGCAAAAACTATTTTAGGCAATCATCTCATTTCCATAGATTCTTGCCTTACCTTGGTTTCAATCCAAATATTCCTTATGTTAAATTTAAGTATATTTTTAAAGCTTTTCTATCTGTCAATTTAAATTGATTTCAACAAGATGGTTTAGCAAGGTTCTTAAAACACCACGGTCTCGAAAATAGAAATGTAATGTTTTTTCTTCCCAAGCATTTTACAAATATTTATTGCCTTCCTCTAATGCACAAGTGATTGCACAGTGCTCTGGATACAGAGTTAATAAATTGTAGGCGCTGAGTTCACATTAATCAGTTGAGAAAAGAGAAGAATTCTGATAAACAGTAGTGTAACACTGAGTAAAGCCTTGAAAAGATTTCATGATGTCAGAGAGATGAAATCTACTTGCTGGGTGCTAACGCATTTGGCTTTAGAGAATGGTTTTGGAAGGAGTTGGAGTCTGTGCTCTGGGTAGGCAGACACCTAATCTGCGTTTATAGTGCTGTTTTCTGCTTAGCAAAATGCATTAAATTAACAAATGTTTCAATAAGATGTAAGCACAATTGGGCTACTTTATTGCCTCTGCCTGAAAGAATCATGATTGAGAATGATTTCTAAACCTGCATCCTGAATTTCTCTAGATGTTTTCTGGTTACAAAGTGTAGCATCTTTCTGAAATGCAGCAGGACACAGGAAGGGAGGTGGCCGTCAGGTTCAGAGGGTCTGAAGCCCAGGACAGAAGGAGCGATTGTGTGTGCACATTTTTCATTGTTTAATATTTTCAGTTGTCCTTTGAATTCCTTTAAAATATGAAGGATGAGTTCCCCCTGAATCTTGAATGTGTATTTAATTAACTATATCCTAATAGAAAGAGCTTTGCAAACAGCAATCTTGACTCTGAGTTCTGCTACTTAGTTGCTACATAGGCTCTTTAAGTCTCATCCTTATTATAAAAATTGAGTTTGTAAAACTTCCTTGCAAGATTTGAACTTTTACAAATAAAAAAGATACATTACACAAAAAGTATACATACATTATAAAGCAAGCATATTGCTTAAGCATTAGTTTATATAATAAATATAAACAATATATAGGATATAAATAAGCTGTATAAATATAAAGCAAGCAAGAACAATTAACATACGCAGCATTATTGTCCATATTATTGTCATTATTCTAGTTGACCTAGGAAGTGTTGAGAGAAATCTGGGCTCATAAATATCTGTTCTGTCTGAGTTTACTCTTTAAATACATGAAGAAATGGTCTCTAGAATAACTATTATAATCCGTGCACATCTATCTCTCATCCCCTTGGGCTTCCTCACAGGGAGTCCTCATCCTTCTTTTTGGTATCCTTTTTCAATGTCACTGATTCCCCTTTCTTAATACGAGGAAGATGGACTATTATTTGGGGAATTTATACTTTCCCTTTCATGGTCCCTCATAGACTCAAATCCCTCATATTTGATCTCAAGGAGTTGTGACAAACAGCCCCAGCTGGCTCCATCTTTCACAAAGGACATTTCATGGTATGGAGGAAAGAGGTGAAACTATTTCAGTGGGTGAAATCACCAAGGGACCGGATGCAAACAGAGGAGAACAGAGAGCAAAGTCAAGGAGGAGGAGAACAAAGTCAAGTCCAGCGCCCAGTGGAAGGCTTATTTTTAGACGATGACAGGAAAACAAAAGAGCCTAAGAAGGAGAAAGAAGGACAGTCAGAGTGGTGGAAGTGTAACGTAATAGAAGAAAGGGCTGAGAGAGTTGTCTGAGGAGGCACAGGGGCGGCGATGAGGAAGGTGACTTGGGTAAGCGCTGTGGGATGGGAAGGCAGTGAATTCTACATCAAGGCTAGTTAAGCCAGGGAAATGATGAAGGTGCGGAACTCAGCCTGCAGATAAGGATTTCTGCAGTCTTGCTAGCAAACAGGAGAAAAGGCAGCACTGTAGTCAGGGATTGCAAGGAAACAGTAACATACAGGACATGTAATTTATAGAATTATTTTTAACAATCACCCAAAGAGTCAAACATGAAAAGTGCTGGCAATCTGTCCAATTGAGGGCCCGGATCCTAGGGCAACATCCTGCATGGGTCCAGCTGGAAACTTAGAGCCTATGACAATGTCTCATGCAAGTCCATCTCACAGGTCTGTGCTGCGAAGACCCAAAGTCAATGGTGAAGTCAGAAAGTCTGCACCAGTGGGGTGTAGGATCTGTGCTAGTAGGTTGAGAGTTCTGCACTGGACCCAGGAAGTGTGCCAACTTGAAAAGATTAGAAGTTTAACTGAGTGACTCAGCAGGGGGCAAGGGTCCTGGCTTTGGAAACACCCTCAGCCTGTGCAAGAGGAGGGCGCAGAGGTGGTGGGGGGTGTAAAGCGCTCTCCGCTCCAGGGCAGGCAGTCTGCACACAGTAAAAGGGAAACCAGGAAGGAGGGACTGCGGTCTTTCAGAGGAGCTCCAGTCTTTGCTTTAGCTTGCACAGCAGCCCCTGGCTTCTGGTGCAAACTGCTCTGCTTTTGCTTGGGCCTCCTGAGCCTTCCGGTGTAGACTGTTCAGCCTTCTGGCCTAGATTCTTCAGCGTTCTGCTGCAGCCCCATCAGCCTCCTGATATGGACTCGCCCTGGACTCCGCAGGGAGGGAGCTCCAGACCGTGGACTGAATCCTTTGGTCTCCAGTGCGCAGTCACCCGCTGCACGCTCCCTCATCCCACTCTTTGGCTACCACCGTAAGCCGATCTTGTCATTTCTTATACATTGGTAGATCTCGTGTTGTGTTTCTCTAGTAACCCCTGCCCGAAACAGCATCTATGAATATAAAATGAGTGAGCATACGTGAGAGAGATGATGTGACCAATGAAAAAGGAGACTGTTTTAAAAGATGGTGCTGGGAAAAAAATAACTCAGTTGCCTAGATAGCAATACCCTCACACTGGTGTTGGGTCAACGGGTTTTGATAGAAAAAGACACTGAGGTGACGACGGGGGCCGGGTGAGCGCCCCCTGTCCCAGGAGCTGCTTTTCTGCCTTTCTGCACTTTGCTTTGGATTCTATCTCCGTGGTCCAGCGAGGCTGAGCCCTTTGTCGCCTTGTGACCTCCACTGACAGCTGTAGCTCTAGGGAGGGCACGAGGAAGCCCTGCAAGCCTGGAAAACGTAAGTGTTAGAGGCGGGAAGGACGAGGAGGGGCTATCCAGTCGGTGGGTCGTTGTGGTGAGGAACACGCCCTCCTGCCCTAGGCCACTGGTGGTGGGGGCGGGGCCACGTGAGCTGTCCAATCAGCATCCTCCACTCCATCCTCGCTGGGAGGACGCAGACACGCCACGCATGCGCAGTGGGCAGGGCTAGGTCTACTGCGCAAGTCAAGTCTATAGTATCCTTTGTCGCGCTGTCACCTGGGTGCTGAAGGCTCATGGGGAGAATGCACGATGGCAGCAGTGGTGTGTCCTTTGCCCAGCCTTCCGTCTTTTCCTGGTCCTGGGTTTCGGAAATGCTTGGGACTGACCTGGGATGCCCACAGCAGCCAAGTGTGTTGGAGAGCCTTGAGAATATCTAGCCCCCTGCTGTCTCCTTCCCAGAAGACTACCTGAGGGTCTTCATTCCTTGGGAACATATTAATGGTCTGCTAATTAGATGCTAGTATTGAGGGAACAAGATTGCAATGATTGCAGCCTTCTGGATTCTGACTTAAAAAGGGACAAAACTATCAGAAGAACAAGCAAGACCCACCCAGTGAGGTAATGGCAGAGCCTGAAAAGCAAAATGTACTTTGGGAACATGGCAAGGTAAGTAGTCTCTATTGGGGACCAGAGGCTCATGCCCGGTGACTTCAGGTTTAGGCCGTGGTTGAAGCCATGGAAAGCAGTGATTTGTTACTAGGATCCTGCCTTGCAGATGTTCCTGCTCACAGCTAGGACTGAAGAAGCTCTTGGACGCAATGACGCTGGACAATGTGGCAGTAAGCTTCACCCTGGAGGAGTGGGCTTTGCTGAGTCTTTCCTAAAGAATCTCTACAGAGATGTGATGCTGGAAACTTTTGAAAACCTGACCTCTGTTGAAATAAAATGGAAGGACCAGAACATTACAGATGGACACAGAAATCTCCAGAAAACTTTAAGAAATCAAGTGATGGAGAGATTCTGTGAACACAAAGAACACAGTCAGTGAGGAGAAAACTTCAGCCAAGTTCCAGATCATACTGTGAGGAAGAAAACCCTCTGGCAGTCCTGTGTGTGCAGAAGTGGCCATTTATCATTCATTCCTTAGTAGACATGGCACATCTAAGTCTGGACACAGGCCATATGAATATAAGGAATATATAGAAAAATCCTATGAACATGAACAATGTGATAAAGCCTGTCAGAAGCCCAGTTCTGCTCAAAATTTTAAAAGCACTCACACTAGGGAGAGAAAGCCTATGAATGTAAGTAGTGTGGGAAACCCTTCAGAAGTTCCAGTTATGTTCAAATACATGAACAGACTCACACTGGAGAGAAACCCTACAAATGTAAGCAATGTGGAAAAGTTTTTAATTGTCCCATTTATATTCAAGTACATGAAAGAACTCACATTGGAGAAAAGCCCTGTGATTGTAAGCAATGTGGGAAAACCTTTACTTACCTCCAGAGCGTTAGAAGACACATGATAATGCACAGTGGTGATGGGCCATAAAATGTGAAGCATGTGGGAAAACATTTCATTATCCCAGTTGATATCATACATGAAAGGACTCACACTGGAGAGAAACCCTATGAGTGTAAGCAATGTGGGAAAGCCTTCACTTGCCCAAATTACATTTGAATGCACGTGAGAACACATACTGGAGAAAAACCTTACGAATGTAAGCAATGTGGGAAAATATTTACTTGTCTCAAAAGCGTGCAAAGACACATGATAACCCATAGTGGAGACAGACTCGCAATGTTTTGAAATACAATAAATCTAAGAAATACTTGTGCAAATAAATATGGATATATTGCTTCCAAAAAAACACAATTGGAAGCAAATATAAAAGCTATAAATGTGTTGTCTTTATCAGTGGTCATTCTTTTTTGGGGGGAGGGGTACCAAGAAATAAACAGGACTTCACACTTGCCAGACAAGCACCATGTCACTGAGCTAAATCCCCAGTGGGACAGTCTTTAAGTGGATCTCTGTAGTGAGGCCACACTGACTCCATGTTGTCCCAGACTCATTCGGTTGACAATGTTACAGAAAAAGTGCAGGCCTTGAGACATCTCCCCCATCCCAAGGTAAAAACTTGAGGTCCTGTGAGGTCAAGAAGTAAACAAGTTACATCATCTAAGAATGTGCAATTTTAGTTTATTTTTTCTTTATCTCAGTAAAAGCTATTTGCTTAGGCTGGCTTTGCGGCAGCCATTTTGCTGACCACTAGTGTGTATAACCCTTTATTTTCCCTTTGCTTGCAGGACCCCAACAGATTTCCCTGCTTTGGACTTCTAAATCTTATTCTTACAAATGTTGAAATTGTCATATTGTAAATACCTTTAATAGTGTGAGTTTTAATAGGTAATGCTTCTCTCTTAGTCAATTAATAAAGCTTTTATAATTCTAAAAGAAAAAACAAAAAAAAACCCAAAAAGACATTATGAAGCTGAGCGTGATGGTGCATGCTTATAATCAGGAGGCCGAGGCAAGAGGATCCTTGCAAGTTCGAGACCAGCCTGGGCTACAGAGTGAGCTCAAGTTTAGCCTGAACTGCATAGTGGGACCCCATCTCAAAAAAAAAAAAAAAAAAAAAAAAAAGGTAAAACAATAAAACAGTCTCTACCCAGTAATCATTACTGCTCACCACTGGGGATAGCATGAGTGCTCCCTGTAGCTTGTGCTAAGAACAGCACAGGAAGAGGAGGCTGTGCACATAGTGCCAGAGAATGAGGACCTCTTAAAGCTTAAGTTGCATGCTCTGAACAGCCAAGGGCCCCAGCAGAACCTGAGCAGCACTGAGCTGGGCTATGAGGAGAGGGACAGTGGTAGGAAGAGAGACCACAAGACCCTTGACCTTTATATACTCACATATGTGAAAGAAACAAAAACAAAAAGCAAATCACCGAAAGAGGAAATGATATTTTCAAGTCAAGTAGCCAAAATGTTACCATTCTGTAACTGCAGATGGTCCAGGAGAAGTTTCTCAGATTTCTCACCTCTGGCTATTTTTCTGGAGGAGCTTAAGTAAATTAACAGAGAAAACCAGGCAGCAGTAGCAGTGCCTAAGATTAGACCACAGGTTCTCCCATGGACTGAATGAACCACAGCTAGACACTCACGCCTTGGAGGTACTTGCTACAGAGCACCTGTCATGGTAATTGGCACCCATAACAAATGGCATCACCAGCAGTGCTAATAAAATCTATTTGTTTGTACATGGAATGAGTTTTAATTCTTTTCTATGCTATTAACACAGAGAGGATGGGTGCATAAAACCTTAATGGAGACACTTGCAGCTGTAATATATTTCATTTGAAAAGGAGATTGCTTTAAAACTGAATGGGATGCACTATTAGGCTTCCTGTTGATCTCTGCACGTCGAATTTAAATTCCTGAGGTAGCGCGTGTTGTAGTTCATGCAGCTATGCGGAAGGAAGTGGTAATTCTGTTTTCTTGACAGCCTGTCTAAGATGAGTGAGAAAGCCTCTTTTTTAACAAGGTGATAGTGTATTGATTTGCCTTTCAAGTATTTATTATTTATTTATTGTATGTGCCACTTCTGAAAAATGAGAAGCACAACACAAATCCATGGCTATTTTGAGCTTCTGGAGAGCTGGAGAGGTGTAAGAGTATATTTATGGGGTATTTATTTCTTAATATATGCAATGGAGTTGATCCAAATGATTTGACTTAGAAGCAGAATATAAATCTCTACAGGCACAAGCGGAGTTAAGGCTCACACTAAATCTTTGCCTAAAATACTTCAAAGCAGATTATAAAAACTTTCTGATGCATTGCGGTAAACCTACTTTCATTGGTGACTGGTGAGGAAACAGGATTCCAGGACCAGTCTGTTCATCGTGACAGTGTCACCAGCCCATATTTGATGTGTGAGGGAAACCTCTTATTTCCCCTACTATAATGTACGCTCTAAAAAGTACTTTGGCCTTTTCTTTTGCCTGCATATAAATGAACCTATGGGCATTTTGACAATGGTTAACATTTAATAATGATTACTGTGCAGTGGGCATGGTATCCCCAGAGTGGTGTTTTCTGTGTGGCATCATTTGATTCTCACAATAACCATGTATCTGGCTGCAATGGATTGGTAACTGGTGGTCAACTTAAACCCCAGCTGAACTGAATGAGCATGATGCTGGGCATGGATGGTCCACCTGAGGACTGTGGCCAGCTTGAAAAGGAGACCTGGAGAAGGAGAGTAGCATTCTGGGTCCCCTAAGTGGTATTGTTGTTTGGAGCTATTGGTTCTCCTGGAGGACCTTGTGCTGGCTCTCCCTATATGAACTCAGCTGTTATCATCAGAGCAGCTCAGGACCTTGCACTAGGAATGACTGTGGTTCACTTTGGGGGAGTGCTGGTCCTTAACTTTAGCATCACTTCCTGGCTCTGGAGGGGAAGATGTGTCCTGTTCAGTCTCCAGGAGAAGCTTGTTACGCTGGCTTCGTGATACGAATTTGACTCTTCCTATCATTGAAGGAGCTTGGGACCTCAATGTCACTGAGGATGGCTGTGGTGCTTTTCTGGGGAGCCCTGGTCTTTATTTTGAGCATCGTTTCTTGGTTCCATTACAGAACGCTCAGCCTGCTAGCACAGCTCCTTCCCCGCTGGCATAGACCTTCTAGCTTCCACCACTGACCTCTGGGCCTTCCCAGGGCTGATCCATGAAGTAGACTTGCATGGATCATTGTCGTGGGCTCTGGGTTTTCAGCCGAACTCATGCAGGATATTACCATGGGATCCAGGCCCTTGGCTGGATTTTCTACGTCTTCAGTATTGTGCATTTTCTTGGTATTTTACTCCATGAGTGACCATTATAAACAATCCTATAAATTATGCATCCTGTATGTAATTGTTCTTGCAGCCCCTGACTACAACACTGACCATCATCCTCTGCTTTCCAGATGAGAAACAGACTCTGAGAGGCTATGCGACTTTCCAGGCATTAGCCAGCTGAAAATTGCTGAATTCTAACCAACAAATTATGTTCTGTTGATGGAGAAGTCCACTTTTTTGCATTATAGCACTCCTCAAACTCTTATCTAACACTGTTTACCTAAGGTCTCTCAAGCTGCAGCAGCAGCTTGGTGAGAGCACACTTTTCCTGGCAGACAAGAGAGGAGAAGGTGGGG
Source organism: Cavia porcellus (assembly GCF_034190915.1). NCBI lineage: Eukaryota > Metazoa > Chordata > Mammalia > Rodentia > Caviidae > Cavia > Cavia porcellus. The sequence continues at coordinate 161,088,054 of NW_026947484.1, read as the reverse complement.
AGGGGGGAGAAAGAGAGGGAGAAAGAGAAAGTTTCCTGAGATTTTACTGCAGTGTGCAGTTCGGCATTGTCTTTTTATCTGGTTTGGGAAATTATACCCTTTCTCAGGAACTGGTTGTCATTTCTGATGTTCCGAGAAGGAGGCTGACAGTTGACAGACTGTTGAACTTTTCTGAGATTCTGCACTGTCACCCCCCACCCCCCCGTCCTTTGCTTTCCTAGGCTGACATCGCCAGCCACTGCAAATTTCCTTAATAGATTGGGATTTGAATGCAAAGGCTGCTGTGGGCCTGAGAGGATGGGAAGAAGTGAGTAACAAGTTAAACAGCTGGCATTTATTCCTGGGCTCTTGCCAGGCAGTGAAATACAGGGGTGGTGGAAAGTGCTGGAGAAGTGAATCACACGTGGAGGGCTGTGCACCCTGGCAGACTTCAAAGCTTGCCATCGTGGTCTTCTCAACCACACTGCAGCTTGCTCTGCCCATGGCAACACATCTGGCGAGGGGACTCTTCCCGCTCACCCACCCTCTTCCTCCCATCGCCACAAGCAGAGATTTCAACATACACTATAAACTCAAAAGTGTGCATGCTAGTAGGTTTTACACCTTTAAAGAACAATAATATTGACACTGAAACAATGGGAACATTTTTCTCTACCTCTCCCTATGATTCATCCCGTCTCTGTTCAGTACTGCCACAGATATTTTTTACTTTTTCCATGCCTGGGTTTTTTTTTAGAACCCTTATGACAGATTAAGTATTGTTGTCTCTTCGCTCTATTCTTGTAGACTTGCATATTGTCTAGTGCAGACCTCAGCATCTTAGGACGCTGGGCCCTCGGTCCTCTCACCCCTTGGCAAGCTTGCTCTTCTGCGTGTGCACACACATCTGTCTGTACAGCCATGTGTAAAGAGGACACATCAGTGCAGCACCACGCGCCTGCTTTACTGGGAGGCTTGCAGTCCTCTCCTCTGAGGCTCACCGCTTTCCCTGTGTAAGGGTTGTAGTCTTCTTGTTTAACTTCTTCACCGTGATTTTGGTGATTCCCACTCCCTTGCCTTGAACTGATCCTAATGCGTATTTACTGATAGTGTGATACAGCTGCAAAATACAAAGAGAAGGTTGGTTAAATCATCTTCCCCTTCTGCCACCTGAATTCTTTATTCCTAGGAAAACATTTGGCTAAGAAAGAAAAAATTAATAGCATTGGAGAGACAGCTTAGATCTAGGATACTGTTCATTCTAAAGCAGCTAATTGAAGGTACATGCAAAACTTTCTCTGATTTTTACATCAGATTGTGTGTCAGTGATTAGTATTACTTTCCATCTCTCCATCTTTCAAGGACAGAGGTTGGTTCTACTTTAAAGCTTGACATACAGTGGGCTCTGCATAAAGATTCTTGAATATATCTTCTATCACTCTCATTTCCCCCAGGAGTGCCAGAGTTCTAATTTTCAAATTTTCTCAAGAAATATTGTACAAAATGCATACTACCTCAATTCAGATGATATCATCTTGTATTGATCTGAATGACTGTCAGAATTTAAGCAACTGTTCCACACCTCCAATGCCCTTTTAAATCTTGAACATGTTTTGTACAAACACACATTAGAACATCCAATTATGCAACCAACTTGAGAGAATGCATTGGGAAATACGAACATATGTAATTTAAAAACAGAAAGGTAAAAATTAGCATCTCCAAACCACCAAGGAAACAGAAAAGATTTAAGACACGAGCTGTGTGTGCATGGTATCACCCAAACTGTTAAAAACAGTGAAGTCAAACCTTCAGCTTCTCTAGGTTTCCCAGATTCCATTCTGTAAGCTTCTGGGCAGAGGAATGAACTGGCTGCACTTTGTAATCAATCTCAAAGAGCAAACAAGATGCCCAAATGTATTTTTGTCCATTGATTCACCTGGAGCAGAGTAGGAAATAAAAAATGTACAAATTCTGCATGTTAAACACAAGGACAGAGGTGCTGTCCTTGAAACAGAAAAGTAGAAAACCTCCAGAGGAACCCCACTTAGCATTTTTGCTGCAGTAGGAAGGGGAAAATTTCACTCTGCAGTGAGTGAGCAGAGCTGCACCATGAAAACTCTATAGCCTGAAAGAGATATTTAGAAGCCCTATACAGGAGGAAAAGCACCATCTTCAGTGTGAATATTAAAAAAAGGAGAGACAAGGAGAAAAATTAGAAGAGACTTGTTGGTAGGCATGCATGTCCAAGCTTACCTTGATGAGGAAAGGAGGTGGATTGGAAGAGTAAACCCTGGATGAAGTATTTTGGGGGAAGATTTAGATGGTAGGGTCTTCCTTCGTCTCAAGGAGGGTTTTGTACTTAGCTTCCTAATGCATATGAAATAGTTCTTTGCAGGTGTTTGTGGCTTGGCCCCTTACTAGGGAAAGTTCTCTGTATTTCTTTAGAGCTCTCTGTATTTCTTTACCGTTTTGTTTACAGCATACAGAAAGGACCCCATGAAAATTTTCTACCTCTTACTGCTCATAAGGATGCACTAAGCCTGGATGGGTTATTTGGAGTTGGTATGGTGGGAGTGGGGTGGGTACCATGGCACATCAGAGAGGGGACACATGAACACAGTATAGTCAAACCTTCATTCATTCACTCAGCACACGTTTATACAAAGCCTACTCTGACAGAGGCATCGTGCTTATTCACTCAGCACACGTTTATACAAAGCCTACTCTGACAGAGGCATCGTGCTGGGTCCTCAATAAATAGTACAGGGTAAACATGACCCATGGATTGTGGAGGGAGAAAATTATTAAACCATTACAGAGTGAATTTATGATCATAATTTGGACACAGATCCAAAAGAAAAACGATTAGTAAATGTTGGGAGCCGCGTCTGTGATAGCTCGCCTTGCGCGGCGGACGTGCGGCCTGTGGTAAAGAGCAAAGCCTGAGGTAGATTACCCCTCCCATTGAATATGTTAGTTTCCTGCTTACCGCGTAAACAACCTGCTCAACAATATAGTCTGCCTGGCAACTGATGATGTTAGCCAATCAGCTTGCCTTGCTTACTTTAACATGATTGGACACTGTACCCGTATATATACCGGTGCCACCCCTGGGCGGAAGAAGAAGCCAGGTAGAAGCCCAGAAGTAAAAGCCCAAAAGGAGCCGCGGAGAGCGGACCGGTAGAGGCTTTGGGGCAGACTGAAGCACAAAAGGAGCCGCGGGGAGCGGACCAGAGGAGGCTTCAGCTGGGAGAACGCAGGGCAGGCTGTACGGAGAAGGAAAATAAAAAGAAAAGGTTGTCCACTACCAGACTTTGTCGTGTGTCCTTCCTGCCGGCCGGGAGCGGACATCGACATTTGGAGGCCCGCCCGGGGACTGATCACCCCCGAGACGTGGAAGTGGACAACGCTCCAGTACAGAGCTGCGAGACAGGTGAGTTGGGGATAAGCCTGGGCTCTGGGTGGCGCGCACCTACAGGGCTTTTAGACTCCCCTCAGGCTCACGCGTAAGTGGCGGATTCCTTGGGCCTCACGCGGTGAGTAACATATTAAAAGATGGGAAACATGTTAGGTAGCAACACTAAGAGCGAGGGTGGTTGTGGAGAAAGCTCTCAAGAGCTTACAAAAGTACGCAGGGTATCTGAGCAGGCCCAGTCAGGGAGCTCCCGAGAGGGGTCCGTCAAGGGGAACAAGGATGCTAAGGAGGAGGACGGGACTCTAGCCTCGGAGTCGTCTGACTCCGAGGACGAGGGAAAGTTGAATGGCAAGGAGGCCAAAGAGACCAGCTGTCAGGAGCCTAAATCGCTCAATAAGGAGTCGCAGGGTTCTTTTCCAGCGTTGCCCCGCGAATTGCGCTCTGCTCAACCTGGTCTGCGGAGGAGTAGAGAGCTCCTGAGCGCTCCCCGGCGCGAGAGGGAGGCGAAGCCTTCCGCCCCACCTTGGGGGCCGTTTCCGGAGGCGATTCCTCGCCACGAGGCGGCCGCCTGGGAGCTCTCTCCCCTTTCGCCAGAACAGGAAGTGATGCACGGGCCCCCATTTTCCGCCCAATCACGGCCGCTGTCTTATGCTCCGCCGCCGGCGGGTCGGTATTTTTACAGGCGGCTTTGGCAGGGGGGACGCTTGTCTCATGAGGTACATCCACCTGGGATAGATAGTGGCCCCTACGGGATATTTCCTGTACAAGTAGCTATGGGCCAGGGACGCAATGTATGGGAGCCTTTTGAGATAAAGCAGATTAGAGAACTTAAAAATGCAGTTACAACCTTTGGGCCGACTGCGCCTTACACCATTGCCATGCTGGAGAATCTGTCTTCTGGGCCCCTCACCCCCGCGGACTGGATTCAGCTGGCAAAGGCGTGTCTGCCCTCGGGCAGTTACCTGGATTGGCGAGCCTGGTACGCAGAGTTCTCTGCAGAGCAGGCTGAGAGAAACGCCAATCGGGGAAACCGGGGGTGGAACAAGGAAATGCTTATGGGAGAAGGTCGGCACGCTGATGACCAGACCCAGTTCCCCGGCGCTGTCTATGAACAAATCAATGCCACAGGGCTCCGCGCCTGGAAACAGGTAAGTGGTGCCGGAACAGCCTCCTTGTGTCTTTCAAAAATAATTCAGGGTACCACAGAGCCATTTGTTGACTTTGTGGCCCGAATGCAAGATGCTGCCGATAAGATATTTCCTGATCCGGGAGTGGCTCAACCGCTGGTAAGACAGCTGATTTTTGAGCAATGTACAAAGGAGTGCAAGGCAGCGATAGCTCCTCATAAGAACAAGGACCTCAACGCCTGGATTAGGATATGCAGAGAGATAGGGGGGCCGCTCTCCAACTCGGGAGTGGCTGCTCTCCTGGCCGCGGCTGTACAGCAGAGGGGACCTCGCGGGTTAGAAGGGGAATGTAAGGCTAAAGGGTGTTTTGCCTGCGGGGAGCCAGGACACATTAAACGTCATTGCCCAAACAATGCAGATGCTAGGCCTCGCCCTAGGAATGAAGAACCATATGTTTGTGGGCGATACAAAAAGGGATCACACAAAGCTGAGGAGTGTAGGTCGGTCTTTGATGCTCAGGGCAACCGTATTTGTGGACAAGATGCTAGAGAGCCAAAAAACGGCCAGAGGGGGCCCCCTTCACAGGCGGGCCCCCGCCCCAGAGACAGGACAGCTCAGGGTGGCAGCCTTCAACAAGGGCCACCCCTGGGTCAGCAGGTGTGGACCTCAGTGTCGCCTCAGGACTTATATTAGTGCCTGATATGGGTGTTCAAGTGGTTGAAACCACCTTTAAGGGACCGTTACCCGAAAATTCCGTGGGTCTGGTGATCGGGAGATCCTCCACGGCCCTTCGGGGTCTCACAGTAGTCCCAGGGGTCATAGACTCAGACTACACAGGACATATTAAAATTATGGTTCAATCTCTTGTGGGTACTATGGTAATCAATAAAGGAGACAAGATAGCGCAGCTCTTGCTGCTCCCCAGTCTCCACAAGAGATTTCCCTCAAAGCAGAAAATTAGAGAAAGTCAAGGTTTCGGTTCCTCAGGGGAAGTCTTTGAGGGACTCCATATGACACTTGGTAAAAGGCCCATGCTCTCACTTAAGGTCAATGGCAAGAATATAACAGGGCTCCTAGACACAGGAGCTGACCGTTCCATTATCTCCAGAAAGGATTGGCCTTCCAACTGGCCCACCAACACTACAGATAACACACTGCAGGGCCTGGGGATGGTGTCAGCTCCTCAGGTTAGTGCTTCAACCCTGCTCTGGTGCGATGAGGAGGGTCATCAGGGCCATTTCCAACCGTTTGTGTTGCAGTTGCCAGTGTCTCTATGGGGAAGGGACATCCTCACTCAGATGGATGTCACGCTTACGTCAAACTGCTCCCCCCAGGCTAAGGATATACTCAGGAACCAGGGATATACCCCCGGCAAAGGCTTGGGCAATGCCCTGCAGGGTCGGACATCCCCAATACCAGTAGAAAACAAAAAAGGTAGGCAAGGATTGGGTTTTTCTTAGGGGCCGCTGAAGAAGCTCTCCTACCCACTTCGATCAAAATCACCTGGAAATCAAATGATCCGGTTTGGGTACCTCAGTGGCCCCTGCCTAAGGAGAAGCTATTAGCCTTGTCAGAAATAGTCAGTACACAACTTAGATTAGGACATATTAAGCCGTCAACCTCCCCATGGAACACCCCCATTTTTATAATTAAGAAAAAGTCTGGCAAGTGGAGGCTGCTCCATGATCTAAGGGCGGTCAACGCGCAGATGCAGCCCCTGGGGGCGGTCCAGAGGGGGCTGCCAGCTCTCTCAGCCATCCCTCAGTCCTGGCCAGTTTATGTTATAGACCTTAGAGACTGTTTCTTCTCAATTCCCCTGCACCCAGAGGACACTCATAGGTTCGCCTTTACTTTGCCCACCATTAACCAAGAAAGCCCTGATCTCAGATACGAGTGGGCAACGTTGCCCCAAGGTATGGCCAACAGTCCCACTATGTGTCAGATTTACCTTGATTCCCTACTGGCCCCCCTACGAAAATCCTTTCCCAAGATAAGATGTATGCATTACATGGACGACCTTTTGCTCAGCGGCAGGGACCCAGACATGCTAAATAATATGCTCAGCCAGTTGGTCGAGGCCCTGAGACAAGCTAATCTGCATGTTGCCCCCGACAAGATTCAGGGAGGAGAAATGGTGACCTACTTAGGCGCGAGAATCTCCCCTATGCTAGTCTCTCCGCAGAAGGTCACCATTAGGATGGATGGCGTTAGGACCCTAAATGACATGCAAAAGCTATTGGGAGACATTAATTGGATTAGGCCATATTTACATATACCAAATTCAGATCTCAAACCCCTGTTCGACCTTCTGAAGGGAGACCCAGATATAGCCTCCCACAGGAGGCTCACTCCTGAGGCAAGAGCTGCCTTACAGAGAGTGGAAAAAGCCTTAGGTGGGGCTACCTTACACAGAATTGAACCAGGGCGACCCTTTGATGTCTGTTTGCTACAGACTAGTCTACAGCCTACAGCGGTGATTTGGCAGAAAGGACCACTACTGTGGATACACCCTAAGGTCTCACCTGCAAAAGTCATAGAGCATTACCCGGAGACAGTCGCTTCATTGGCCCTTGAAGCGCATGATAGAGCTGTCCAACATTTTGGCTCAGGACCACAAGCCATCCGAGTACCCTATACCGCCAGCCAGATCAAGACCCTGGCTGCCTGCATAGATACCTGGGCCATTCTGAGATGTGTTTTCCATGGGGATATAAACAATCAATACCCTAAAGACCCTATCTTGTCATTTGTCACTCAGCACCCTATAATTTTTCCAAAGGTTACTGCCTCTGAGCCATTAGTCCTAGCAACTACAATATACACAGATGGCTCCAAGACGGGGATAGGCGCCTATGTGATCCTAGGCAAGCCCCCGGTTACCATACAATTTAAACCAGATCAGCCTCAGGTGGTAGAACTGCAGATCGTTAAAATGATTCTTGAACGGTTCTCAGAAGCCATTAACATTGTCTCCGATTCTAGGTATGTGGTCAATGCTATGCAAGTGCTTGAGACTGCCAGTTTAATTAGATCCACTTCCACAGTGGCTGGACTGTTCCTGTCTATCCAGACATTGCTTCAGAACAGACACCATAAGGTCTTCACCACCCACATAAGAGCACATACATCCCTGCCGGGGCCCATGGCACAGGGGAATGCGGCTGCTGACACTGCCACTCGCCCGTTATGGATTTTTACCTTACTAACACCAATCGAGCGAGCCCGTGCCTTCCATGATAAGTTTCATGTTAATGCCAGGACACTAGCAAACCATTTCCATGTTTCTAGAGCAGATGCACGAGATATCGTGCGACTATGTGACTCCTGTGCCACATACAAACCTGCCATACCGATGGGAGTAAACCCTCGAGGTTTGATCCCTGGTGATGTTTGGCAGATGGACATCACACATATACAGGAGTTTGGGACTCTTAAATATGTTCATGTTTCCACAGACACCTGTTCTCACGTCATATTCGCAACAGCAGAAACAGGTGAAAAAGTGTCTAATGTGATCAATCATTGCCTGGCAGCTTGGGCCGCATGGGGCAAACCAAAAATATTAAAAACTGATAATGGACCAGCCTATATAGGCAAAGCCTTCAATGAGTTCTGCAAAATGATGGAGGTTCAATTAAAACATGGTATCCCATACAATCCCCAAGGTCAAGGAATCATTGAGAGGGCTCATAGAAGCCTCAAAGAAATTTTACAAAAACAAAAAGGGGGAGTAGGCCAAGGCCTGGCCCCAAAGGCACGATTATCCATGGCACTATTCACACACAATTTTTTAAATTTAAATAATGATAATCGCTCCCCAGCTGTGGAGCACTGCAACCCTTCCCCCAACCATAAAGGGTGGGTGAAGTGGAAAGATGTCCTGACAGGACAATGGATGGGCCCGGATCCAGTGGTCAGCTGGAACCGAGGCGCGGTTTGTGTTTTCCCACAGGAACTGGGACGAGAACCACTGTGGATACCGGAGAGACTGACACGGGCAACAAAGCCCTCGACTGAAGATCAGACCTGCCCTACTGGAGATCCATCACAGACCAACCAATAAGATGAATAGAAATAGCGGTAGCCCGAAATGGACAAGAAGATCCTCAGGCATATGCATGGCTTGCTCAATTGGCCCACGACCGAGTCTAGATATGGCGGGCATCCCTCATTCTCCTCCATAAGGTGACAATACACAGCAGGGTAGGTGAGTCAATGACGGGTAAGAGCGTGCCTCCCCAGCACGACTCGACCTAAGCCAGGCCCTACCCCATCCTGCACGTAAGCCGCTGGACTGTTAGATGCTGCCCAGGTCTAAATTTCTCTCCGAGGGGATTTCTTTACGGAGAGGAAATGAGTGCAAGCTTGTGTGCATCCAGGTTCCGTCCAGTTTGTGCCTGGCCCTAGAAAAAGGACGAGGGCCTCAGGGCCTTGGCAGACCATGGCATGGCCAACCAGGGTCTAAGCCAAGGACCTACGGTGGACCTACACATAGGGCATAAGCCTCTGCACCCAGTCCAGGAAGGGCTACGATGCGCACATTCATAAAAAATAAAATAGGGGGAGATGTTGGGAGCCGCGTCTGTGATAGCTCGCCTTGCGTGGCGGAAGTGCGGCCTGTGGTAAAGAGCAAAGCCTGAGGTAGATTACCCCTCCCATCGAATATGTTAGTTTCCTGCTTACCGCGTAAACAACCCGCTCAACAATATAGTCTGCCTGGCAACTGATGATGTTAGCCAATCAGCTTGCCTTGCTTACTTTAACATGATTGGACACTGTACCCGTATATATACCGGTGCCACCCCTGGGCGGAAGAAGAAGCCAGGTAGAAGCCCAGAAGTAAAAGCCCAAAAGGAGCCGCGGAGAGCGGACTGGTAGAGGCTTTGGGGCAGACTGAAGCACAAAAGGAGCCGCGGGGAGCGGACCAGAGGAGGCTTCAGCTGGGAGAACCCAGGGCAGGCTGTACGGAGAAGGAAAATAAAAAGAAAAGGTTGTCCACTACCAGACTTTGTCGTGTGTCCTTCCTGCCGGCCGGGAGCGGACATCGACAAGTAAAAACTAAGAAGTTGGAGGAACTGTTTTATAACTAGAAGAGTGCTATAATTCCATTTTAGCAAGCTGCACGTGCTTGTGTCTTGACCATGGGAGAAGGACTCAATGCCTTCAAGTGACAGTGGGCTCACATGGGAAATGGGTAAAGCCAGTGACTTCATGTTCTTGGTTTGATTGGTGAGAGAAGGGAGTGTGTGTCACGCAGACCTGCTTTGTCTGCTGGGCTGAGAGTTAACTAGGAAACCTTTTGCTCTAGTTTTATTGCCTGCAGTCTAATCCATGTTTTCTTCTCATCCCTGTGTGAATGAATGTCAGGGACGTAGATGGAGGCTGGTGTAGATTCCCAACAGCTGATCCTCAGAGTCAAGCTCGTTACCTCTCCTGTGCTCTTAGTCCACAGCCTGTTCTGCCCTGGCCAATTAGCTGCAAAACAGCGTCTCTATCACAACATACTCCAGCCCTCCTTGTAATGACTCTGTTTGTTACCAGCGAACAATCCATCCCTTATTTTTTGAAGCAAAGCCTTGAGCCCTTTATCTGTCAAACTCATTGCAGGGAAGTAGGTGAAGAAGCTTTGTTTTTGGTGCTGGGCATTGTGGAAGGCCTCATGTCCAAGGAGTTTTGGTGGCATGAAAGAGTGTTAAAATCAGAGGCCTGACAGCACAATGGGGTGCACACCCTAACATTGCTTTGAAGATTCAGGGTCTTGGGGTGCCCTCAGCTCAAACTTGCTAATGAATCCATCCTCTCTCATGCTGGCAGCAGAAATTGAATGATGCAGCTGGAGGCCACACCTTGAGTGTTGATTTCTTGAATTTGGACTCCTCTTAAATCCTTAATGCTAATATTTTGCCTCTTTTTCTTAATAGAACAAATGCTGGTTCATTAAGTGAGACAGAAAACATAGTTCTGGTTATTTCAAATCTGAAGAATTGCATTTGAGGGGTGGTTGGCATTTACACTGAAAACTGATACGTGGGTGCACTCCCACGCCCATGGTTCAACCGCATATTTTAACGGCACCCCCTGAGGATTCAGAGCAAAGTTTTCCTCACCTGCAAGTCACTCCTTAGTGCAGAGAAGCCCTTGCTGCCAGGTCTTATTTACTGCATAACATGCAAGAGAAGCTTTAAAAAATAATACTGTAACCCAGGCTCTGTCTCAGACACACAGAACGAGAGATTCCAGACGTAGAACCTTGAAATCTGTAGCAGCAACAACAAAAGTCTCCAGGTGAGTTCGATGCACAAGGTCCGTAGATTCGCACTGATGTACTAGCAGAGCGGAAGTGGGGAGTGTGAGTCTCTCTGTCTCTTTCTCTGCCCCCAGGTGAGCTTCTGATGGTCCTACAGGTGTAATCAGGGATTCCGCTGAGGGCAGTATTTTTTCCTCTCTAGTTATGTCTCGGATGTGTTGTAATTCGACAGAAAGCTCTGTTTGAAATATTGGGAGGGAAGGTAGCAGGTAACACTGGTCACTCACCAAACATTCTTTTCCTCCCCAGGGTACGCTGCTGAGAAAAGACTAAAAATAGAGTGTGTACGTGTGTGTATTTGTGTGCGTGTGTGGTGTGTGCTGTGTTTTTTCCTGGGATAATAGCAGCCTGGATGAGAAGCCCTTTCATTAGGATTATAGCAGAAGGACCTATAAAAACATCCTTAGATAAACTGCTGTTGTGTAAGCTTCTCGGTTTGAATAATTCAGCTGTGGTTACTATGGAACCTCGAGCCTTGTTCACTTGGCAGAGGAAAATTCTAATGGTCCCCCAGTGTCCCCACACTGCAGAAGAGCTCATTAAAGGAAAAGAACTGCCCTCCGTTTGAAGACACACAGCCAAGCACAGAATGTCCACATCCGGATTTCAGGGGCACCTTCTGCGTAGGGGAGCTTGCGCTTTGAGATGGGGGTGTTCTTTGAAGTGTTAAGGTGCCTCTTTGCTGGAAATGTGCTTAGGTCATCTCAGTGCCAGGAATTTGACATTTTGGAATGAAAAGCCCAGGTTAGGATGTGTCTATGTGTGTGTGTTGAGTGAAATTATATATATTTCCCATTTATTGAACATTATTTTGGCCTTATACTGCTAGGATTTATGTCTATACAACCAGGGGCTTCTAAGGGAGGATCATTCCATTTTATAAAAGCAGAAACTGAGATTTTGGGCAGTCACATACGCCCCGAGGTGAGGAAACGAGCTGTACCTAAGCCTGAACCTAGCTCTCACCCTGGACTAAGAGAGGATGCATCCCGTGGGCTTTGTGTGGATTGCTGTTACCAAGTATTCTCCAGGGGTTTCCTAACTTTCCTTTCAGCTGCAGCACGTCCCTTCCCCAGGTACTGGTGCCAGAAATTTCTACCCCACTAACTGACCACAGCTCTGCTCTCTTTTTGGGAGGGCTTATGAGGTTCTGGAATATTACAAAGCGAGTGGACCTGTGCCCCACGTGGGCAAGGTGAGTGGGAGAGAGTGATCAGCCCTGATGTGTGGATGGGCTGATGCCGACTGGAGGCAGACCATGGCCAGGCCTCGGGAGGGCAAAGTGAGGGCTCTCTGTCAAAGTTAGTGTTGGCTGCGTCTGATTGATGAGAAATAGAGACAATGTGAGTTGAATTTTTCAGGGTTACAAAGGAAATTCATGAAAGTTAATTCAGCCATTGACACAGAGTTCCTTTTTTATTTTTTTGGACTCATTTGTAAAAGCAGAGTACTTTATTGACTGAGGGTATTAGCAGGGTCTGGGGTTTTATAGGCTCTTGCCAGGGATTCTTTCCAGGTTCTTGGTGTCCCTGAACAAAGTGCTGGACAAGATATGTGAAAAGGATAGCAAAGGTTTCCATATATGAAAGCTAGAGAAAGAAGTCTGCTCTGCAGACAGGGTAGGACACTGAGGAAGCTCACGGTGGCCACAAACTTCATGGCACTGTCTTCCATACCCCCATTCTTCTGGCTGTGCCAGGTCGAGGCTGTCCTCACAAAAACCTGCTTGATTTCACACCAGAAAAATTAAAGTCAGCACTTTCAATTGGTACCAAGGCTTGGAAATTGTTTTCCACATGTGTCCTTGATCTCTGTGATTAACAGGACACACCCACCTGTCCAGTCAGCCGGCCGTGCCCTAATCTCCTGCCTCGAGGGAACTTAACAGATAACCTAGGTCAGCTTTGTTTCACATGGGGCAAAACTAAGGGTACAGAAACGAATAGGCTGGAGGTATCCATATAAAGATGGAAGGAGAAGGGAAAGCATAGAACCCCAGTCTCCCAAGAGGTTGGGGAGCCCAGGCTCCCTGTGCCCCATCCGATCCCTGTCTGTCAGGGGTCAGTTCACTTCTGCCATCTTCTTGGACAGAGAAGAGAGATTTGGGCATAGAGAGGCAGGCCTCAGAAAAGAGCAGATAACAGGTGGGAGAGTAGATGAAGCTTAAAATAAAAGAGCACAGCACAGGAATCCAGCTGGCAGCAAACTGTACCAGTTACAGTGGTGTCCAGAGTCGCCTCAGGGTCTGAGAGTGACATCCTTCATTTCAAGCCTCCAGGAGGTTCTGAAGTTTCCGTTAATGAAGCCAATTGCATTTCTCCGAAGAAACCTCGCGGTGTTATTACATTTTTTCCCTCTATGTTTTATTGCCTCAACTTTCACCTTTCATATGCAAAAGCAGCTGTTTAAAAGCCTGGGAGGTTCTCTGCAAATTACTTTTGCATCTGTGAGCTGCTTTTAAATTTGATCCCCAGCCTCAGCCCTGACAAGACTTTTTCCTCCAGAACAGGACAGGCAGCGTTTCCCCACCAGAAGGCGCTGGCTGGGTCCTTGTCACTGAGGTGACCGCTGTCCTCAAAGCAAGTTGCAGTTTTCAAGGGAAAAAGGACAAGGCAGAGAATGAACAGGTGATGATTGATTTTTGCCTGTGATGGTCAGAGATGCTCCCGGAAGAAGCTAATTCTCCAGTTTTGGTGTGTGTGAAATTGCTTAGAGAGTGTTAAACATGTGTCTGCCTAGGGCCCACTGTCCAACCTGAAGTTTTTGATGGAGAAAGCCTGGACTTAGAAATCTGCTTGCTTACAAGGACTCCAGGTGATTTGACTGCAAGGAATCCCTGTCCTAAATTTTGAGAAATCTTCATCTAGAGGATTCAAAGTGTGGTCCCAGCATCTGTATGGGCAACACAGGGGACTGACCTCCCAGATAGAACCCCCACTGTGGCAAGATTCTCAGGAGAGAAACTCATGTACAGTAGGACTTGAGAAGCAGTGGTTTAGAGGGTACACCTACTCATTAGGATCACTGTGACAAAATACCACATATGTGCGGCCACAATGACAGAAAAATGTTTTCTAACAGTTCTGCAGCTAGAAGTCCAAGAGCAAGGTGTCCTCGGGGTTGGTTTCTCCTGAGGGCTCTGTAGCCTGCAGACAGCTGTTCACTTTGTCTGCATGTGGTTTTCCTTCTGTTATGACGTCATTGTTCCTCTCATAAGGGCACTGATCAGATTGGATTAGGGTCTACCCTTATGGCCCCATTTTAATTTAATCACCTCTTAAACCTTTTATCTCCAAATGCAGTTACATCTTGACGTTCTAAGGAGGAGAGCTTCAGTGTACCTATTTTTGAGGGACATCACTCAAGAAGAAAAAGACTGTCTGTCCCTTGTGCCTATATGCATTTTTGTCATCAGGAAGAGCCCTGAGACGTTTGGAAACTTAGATCCTGTGAGCCTGGACCCCCTACAAGCTCTCCTTATCCTTTGTCCCCCATCTTGGTGAATAGTGCTATCTTTGACCTATTGCGCCAAACACGGATAATCCCCCAGGATCTAGTCACCCTCTGCCTTGCCGCCCACATTTAGTGACCTCACTCTCCCGTATTTACCCCTTCTTGAGTTCCAGAACAGAAATTCTGATCTCTGCTATCCTTCACCTCACCTTCTCATCCCCCCACCACTAAGCACAACCCCCCTCACCAACCGCACAGCAAAGAGCTTGTTTCTTAATCTTATCTTGGCCTCTAGTCTTATTTTCCAAGTCATGACCTTCATCTACAGTAGAGAAATGTTTGGAGAAGCTAAAAAATCATGTCGTTCTCCTGCTTAAAAATGTTCATAGCAGGGCTGGGGATTTAGCTCAGCAGCATAAGCACCTGCTTGGTGTGATGTCATGAGTTTGATTCCTGGTACCAAAAAATAAAAATGGCTGACATTGCCTTGAGAAGAGGATGCAGTCTGTCTTAGGGCTGAAGATGTGGATCGTGGTAGAGTATTTGCTGAGAATGCATGAAGCACTGGGCTTGACCCCAGGCACCCTTCCCCGTCACAGGCACGGGCACCTACACTCTGTCATCTCAATACCACCATCACCATCATCTTCATCCTCCCAGCGGTTTACAGGGCCATCTGCTGACCTCGAGGTCTTCCTCTCTCTGCTCTGTGCCCCCTGGCATATTTCCCATCATTCTCTTCTCTGCCCATGCTGTGTTTCCTTCTCCCGAAGGTCTTACTTACCTCTGCCATCTCATGCACGGTAGGTAGGTGGCTCTCTTTGGGAGTCATAGTGCCCATCATCCAATACATTTCTCCCGTCTCTTTATTTTCTTCAGTGGACTGAAATCTCCATGGGGGTCGGGATTATGCTTCGTGTACATCTGTGCTTTGGACACCTGTGAAGTGTCTGAGACAGCTGCGAGCTCACATGTCCTTCTCTGATCCTTTAGCAGGGGTCATCGCTGCTATGAAGCCTGGAAGCTTGGGGGATGCAGAACCTGAATATATGTACTAGGTGTGACTAAAAAAATACAATTAGTATTTAAATTAGAAATTTCTCATGGTAAAAGGCACATGACCACTAATCACACTGAAAATACTCCTCTCTTTTGGTGTACTAATCCTATCATTGTTGTTGCTTTCTGAAGCAGCTCTGGAAGTGCTCTTTCTTGAGTCTCTTTCCTGGTGCTATTTTGGCTACCTCTGTGCCATGAAGGGAGTCATAGCTTTTATCTGTCCTGGTCACCGTGCCTTTGGGGGAGAGCCAGGAGTTGTGGGATGCAGACCTGGGGGGTGAGGCGGATGATGACACACTATGGTGTTTTAGGAGCCTGTCTTTCTGCAGGATGGCACTCAGCAGCAGCACTGACTTTTTTTGTCACACTTTATAAGGGTGCCCATGAAAGAGGACTCACAGGGCTGCTTCAGACAGTGGTGAGGACAATGGGGTAAATGTACTGCAACTGGAGCCGGGTGTGGTGGTGCACATCTGTGATGCCAGCACTTGGGAGGCTGAGGCAGGAGGGTTGTTGTGAGTTCGAGGCTAGGTTGGGCTACAAAGTGAGTTGAAGGCCAGCCTGAGCTGCAGTGTCTCAAAAAGACCAGAAAACCCCCCCAAAAATACTATACTCAAGAGGGAGGACTTTGAGGCATATTCATGGCACAGTATCTTTTAGTGCAATAAACTTTTTATTTAAACATTCACAATGGATTTTTATCACCCCTTGTACAAATAATTAGCACTGTTGTGATACAGTGAGGAAGAAACTTTCTCACTGTGTGGAAAGGCACTGGAAGTTCCCCTGAAGAAGTTAAAAGTTTACCCTATTGTTCTCTGGCCACAAGTGTACTCACAGAGACAAAGGGACAGGGGATTTGGAACTGGGGTGGACACTGCATTGCCTCAGCCCTCTGCCCGCTGTCCAGGCCTGTGGGTCCTCAGTGGTTAAGGTCACCTTTTCTCAGAATTGCTAGGAATCCAGGCCTGGCCTCCCTGCTGAGAAAGCTGCTCAGGGAAACGTGTGTCACGGCTGTCCACCTTTCACAGCAGTTCGGGGAAGAGTGGTCTGGAAGAAATCTTGTATTGCTCTGGACCCTCTTCCTAGGACAGCGGTTGTCTTGGAGACTCAGAGAGTCACTGCTGATGTTGCTGTAGAGTGTGCAGCCTGGAAGTGTAGATGTTCAAGCCGATTTGTGAGGTTCTCTCACCCCGAGTGCTTGATGTTGCTCCGACTGCAGCAGTGTTCTTCATGCCCTGCAGGCCATGCCACAGCCCACCCCTGCCGTCACCCTCCTTTCCCCTTCTAGTCTGTGTTCATGTTCAAGACAGTGGCTTAGGCGTGTCTTCATCACTGCAAAGCCTGCCTGTCTGTCAGTAACCTCTCCCCGACACGTCCAAGTGCAAGCCTGTGCTTCCTGATCTCTCCCCACTGCGTCTCCTGCCCATGGCTTCCCTGCGCTCAGATTCCCTATGCCACCTTTATCTTGATACTAATGTCACCCAGGGACAAAGCCCTGGGAAAATCTTATCCCAGACCTTCTTCTGGTTGCTGAGACCAAAATTCTGTGAGCCCTCCGGGTCATCTCTGCCACTGGTCAATGAAAACTCATTCCTTAACCCCAATCAGCTCTGCTTTCAAAGTGCGGTCACTTTCCATGCTCCACAGCTACCCTCGTCTCTTCCTGGAGATTAATACGTGAGCTTTCCACACCAGTCACGTGCACAGCCCACACCTGTGAGTCCTTGCCGCTTCTGTCTCTCTGACATCCTCTCTGTCCACTCCCACCTCTGCTGGCCCTCTTCACCCTCTGTTTTGCAGAATTTCAAGCCTGCTTCGGATTTAGGGTTGTTGCCCTCGCGATGGTCCCTCGGGAGCATCTCCCTGTGTCTGTCAATAATTATTTACTTTTTCAGATCTCTGCTCAAGTGTGACACTAGACAAGAGGTAACTTCCTGAACAATCTGTACACAAGGTCCACCTCTCCTATTAGCATTTACTTTCATCTAACACAGTCTTCTCTCTCTCTCTCTTTCTCCTTTCTTCTTCTTTCCTTGTTATCTGCATATAATGAAGGTGTGTGCTAGTTCTTTCTGTGTCCTGACCCCTGGAAGACTGACTGTGAATGTCTTTCAAGTGAATAAAGCTGGCCAGGTATTTCCATTTCATGTTCACATTGTGCACTCATTGTGATGGTATAGTACCTGTTTATCTTGTAGAAGCGCAAGTTTCGTGAAGTCAGAGATGGAATCTGTCTCATTCACCTTGATGAACTAGCTCTTTCACAGAGCTGGTTCAACACATAATAAATTCTTAATAAACACAGACTGGTGATGAAAACCACTGCTTGGATGCTTAGTGATAACAACAAAGTGACCAAACTGGAGACAGATGGACATGCACATTTGAGAGGGAAAGATAAGGATAGAAGCAGACCTACGCCAAGGAGACCCAGAGTCTATGAGGTGTCATGGTACTGGAGGTACAGAGGTTTGCTTTCATGAGGAAGCATCAAAGCATGTGACAAGGACATATTTAGCCTGGGTAGGTGACACCACTAATGTCAACTGACACATTAAACATGCTGCAAGCTACACATGGTTTTAAGTACTTTCCAACATCAGTCTGCTCATTTAAAAGCACAAACTCTTAGTTTTTGCACAGACTCCAACCTGCAGGGGCTGTTGTGGTCCCCCTTCCTAAGTGAGAGGTCAGGAGGAACTTGTCCAAGTCCACGGTGATGGAGTGGCAGACAGGTTTCAGAGTCAGTCTGTGTGGCCCACACGTGGAAATGGTTGAAATAAACGAGGAGGAACCTGGATTCTGCTACTTTGTTCCATCCTGTTCTATTAAGCATCAATGAAGAAGGGCCATTGTTCAATGAGGTAGCAACATAAATTTTGGGGTTTGACATTGTCCTGGGAATGCCAGTCCCTTAATTTCACAGAGTGGAGGTCTACACATCGGTGATGGCTTTGCATGAGCTGCCTTGGGTACCAAAATAGCCCACAGACAACGTGATGGCCAAGGCTTTCTATTAGAGCACCTTGGGTTATTCTGGGCAGCTTATCTGTCCTGAATAATGAGCTGAAACTTGCTTTGCCTTCCAACATCAGTTGCCTGTCATGGTCGCAGATAGCAGAGACACTCTAGAAACCGTAAAATTGTCTTACAGGTCCGGTTACATTTTCATCTTATCTGGTTTCCTTAAAAAAGAAAGCAGTGTGTTTCATTTAATGTTACTTTTCTTTCAGCTGGTAGTGGTTACTATTCTGAATTAAGCTGGCACCATGTTAGCTGAGGGACTTCCTTCTAGCAGGCGGATGGGGTTATCCTATTTCAGTGCTATCTGAGGTGTGCTGCTATCTTGCCCACTCGTGCACTTTTATGTTATATGCTGATACAGTTCTTGATACCATAGCAGATATTTTCTTTTTCCAGAAGAACACCAAATACACTGAGGGAACATTTTTGCTATACACAGAGTTAAAAATACTCATTCCTAGTGCTAAATCTGCTTATCAAAATTTTAAAGAACTCTAGTTTTACTGAACGTAGCTTCCGATAAACACGTGAGCTTTTCAATAACTGCTCTAAGTGGGGAAACCCCTCCACATCTCAAGCAGTGTGGTCATTTCAACCTAAGGTTTGCAAAATGTGGTCTCTCAAGATGTGCTTGGTGGAACAGGCTCAGATGACGGCCTGATTTGTACATCATTAAGAGAATTTATGCAGAATCTTGTGCCAGCAGTCCTCAGTAGGCTGAATGTCCAGTGAAGACGTGAGTTTTAAAACATCTTCATGTATAGTGTCTGGTAAACTTGAGTTTGCTCTTTAGTTTTGCTTTTAAATGAGCAGATTCTACCCAGCAGTCAGTTTTTAATTGCATCCTTGGCTGATGATTTTTAAGGATTTCGCTGAGTGCGTGCATGTACGCGGGTGTGTGCGTGTGTGTTGGTGGGCGTGGGGAGAAATCACCAGCGATCTTAGCAATAAGCTGTTAACAGGGAAAGCAAAATTCCACCTCCACATTTTTCCCACTTCTGCCTCATTTTGTGACTCTGTAGTGTTTATGAAGGTGGAAGGATGGATACCCGAAGCGCTCTCTCCCTGAGACATGATGATATGAATGTCCTTGCTGTGGAGATGGCAAGTACCGAACAATTCCTGCTGGGTTTCACTAAGCTCAGCTCGCTCTGTCTGAAGTCTTGGAGAGAAGCCCATTTATTCACGTGGGCATTCTGGGTATCACTGACATTTCTTTTGACTATGCCTCAGGCTGTTGTAGTGGTGAGGGCTTTCACAGGAGGGTTTACTGCCTGACTGTCAGAAAGCTTTGACATCCGTGGACTTTAACAGCAAATAAATTCATGTTTTTATACTTTCAGGGGATTTGAGAGCAAGTCATATATTAGTGCATTTTGTGTGAGGATGGGAGTTTGGGGTAGGATTTGAGGAAAGTTTATAATGCTTTCTGCCGTCCCAGTATTTGAGTATTAGGAATTATACCCTGCCTGCGGATTACAGCGACAGAGGATGGACTGGAGGCTCACACACAACCTCCATAATCATATTCCTACTCCCTCTTATATTCAGTCTTATAGGGAAAGCCCAGCTTTAACCCACTAAGTGCAGGTACCAGTATGCGATCCACCTGAGCTCACCTATTCCATCTTCAGGCTCCTTCTGGGCATCAGAAACACAGCTCAGCTGCAGGATACTCCTGCCAATGGCCCCAACTGAAAAACAGAGACAGCAGTAGGACCTCCCTTGGAATATTACTGTGGGAATTATCACATTCATGGTCTTATAATTATGAGATGACTGAGGTTAAATGGCCAGCCCAAATCATTTGACAGAGGACAGTGAGACCTGCTGTACTGACAGAGGACAGTGAGACCAAGGTCAAATCTTTGATTCTTTCCTTATTGGAAAAGGGAATCATTAGATTTAGATGTTTCAGGCTGATTTTTAGATGTGCTGGAGGAATTTTTCGAAGTCAGCTGTTTTTTTCCCCAGCAACATTTAGAGGGATTCCTTTCCCATTCCATATAAAAGCTATCTCAAACTTCCCTTGTGTTCTGTATTCAAGCTGTTCTTTGTTATTGGAACTTATAATGCTGCTCTGACTTCACTAAGCACATTTGGGCTTCTGCCTAAAAATAGTCCAGCCTCCCAACCCAAACCCTCCCTCATATCAACTAACTTATTAGCTCACTCACTACGGTGCTGGCTCTTCTGTGCTTTGTGACAGGGACTTTCAAAATATTCGAGGTAGGTAGTATTAGTCACATTTTATACTGAAAGACACAGAAGAGATGCTGCAAGCTGGATTGCCTCCCACTAAAATACTTATGTCTTCAAAGCTATTCCCCACTGTGATGGCATTTGAAGATGCGATCTTGGAGGCCAATAGATTTAGATGAAGTTATGTGCATGGGCTCTTATGATGAAATTGCTTCATAAGAAGACACCAGAGGACTTGATTCCAATCTCTCTGTCCACCATGTGTGGCTACAATGAGAAGGTGACCCTGGTGCAACCCATGAGGGCAGCCTTCCCTGGGGCACAGCATTGGCTGGCACCTTGATCTTGTGTTTCCCAGTCTCCAGAACAAACTCCTTGCTGAAGTCACTCTGTGTATGGTATTTTATGAGGACCCTGGTTGACTAATATGGAAATAATTTGGCTAAAGTTAAATTGGCTATCATATGGGGAAAGCCAGGACCAAGGCTGGGCAGTCCTCAGCTGCACTGTCATATGGTCACCCAAACTGCTGTCCTTCTCTGACCAGAGCTGAGGCCTCCACCTGGGCTCTTTCTCTTCCAGTCTGACTTTTGGCACCCTCTATAACTGGAGCTGTCTCTTCCTATTAATGTCTAAATTGTCCCCCAACAAGTTTCATGTGTCTGGATTGTGGAAGTGCTATATTCATGGTGCAGCGAGGACTTCAGGATGTTGGTGAGGAATGCCACAGACAGTGAGTGGAGCCAGCCCACGAAAGAAGCCATGTGAGCTATAATTGGCAAGGCCAAAGGGACAGGGCTGCCCCAGATCTCTGGAGTTTATACTGTACCAGCACATGCCCTGGATACTACACGTGGACCTATAGATCCAATGGTTGTACTGCCAGGTCTTGCTGTGGTCCTGTTCTTCTCCTGCTATTTCTCCCTTATGGAATGAGAATGTTTAACCCGCACCATTGTAGGTCAGAAATAGTTAACTTTATATTTTTCACAGAGGCTCATGGCTAAGAGTTTGCCTTGAGTCTCCAAAGTCACTTTAGAGTTAGACTTCAGGAATGCTGGCACTATAGGACTTTTGTGACTCTTAGAGATGGATTAAACACATTTTGCATAGTGAGCTGGACATAGGCCAGGGTGGCATGTTATTATTTATGATCTAAAATGAATCCCCCCAAATCTTATGTGTTTGGAAGTTGACTGGGTCATGAGATGCTATGCTTATCAATGGATTCATCCATTGATGAATTCAGCAGCTGAAGGTGCTATGGTGCCTTGGTGGTGTTGAGGTCATCAGTGGTGTAACCTGGAAAAGCCCCTATCTTTTCCTTTCTCTCTTTGTTTCCCAGTCACCATAAAATGATCAGTTTCTCTGTGTAGTAAACTAGTTTGCTGTGCACTAGATGCAATGAAACTGTGAGTTTGAATAAACCTGTACTTCCAGTTGTGAGCATTAGGATTTTGTCCCAGTGATGAGAAAGCTCACTGACACATGTTCTTTCTTATAATTCAATTTTTTGGTGGCACAAGGATTGAATCCAGGCCCTTTCCACTGAATTTCCTCTCCAGTATTTATGTATGTATTTACTTATTGACAATATTCCAGATTGAACCCAGGGCCTTCACACTGAACACATCCCCATCCATTTTTTAAATTTTGAAACAGAGTTTATCAGGGTCTGGCCTAGATCCCCAATATCCCAAACAAGTATAGGGCCAAGGCTTAAATAAATGAAACAAGTGGTATGATTTTAGGGCTCCAGGAGGATCAAAACCCTTTAGCCAAGTTTAAGACTCTGAGGGCTAAGACAAAGAATTCTCTGGACTGCCCGTATTTATTAGGTCCAAACAAAGAGCAGGGAAACTGAGGAAAGCACAGGCAATGAGCAGGACATTGGGAGTCACTTCAAGGACTTCTCCAAGTAGTAAATTATGCCAGTTTAGGAGAACCGTCTTATCTCCATGATGACATTTATGATAGGAGACTGCAGAAGTGAGATGCCTGCAGCTGCAGTCTCTACCTACTTAATTGATATCTGAGCCAGGTGTCCTCAGCTGTGACTTTATCTTGCCCTTTGATGTATCTCTGGCCTTACAGGCCACTACAGGCCTCAGCCAGGACCAGTGATTCATAGAGGTTCACTTACTATGAATCAGCACCCATCACCAGGCAAGGGGCTGAGGCCTAGGACAGACTCACAGATAAACATAGAAAGCCAATGAGTTAATTTTAAATCGTGCGCAGAGCCACATCCTAGTGGTCTCCAACAGAGTTTGCTAATTTTCTAAGTTGCTTAAGCTAGTTTTGAATGTGTGATTCTCCTGCCTTGGCTTCCCGGAGTGCTGGAAATATAGGCATTTGTCACCATGCCCAGCTTCAAATTACTCTTGATGGTCTCTTTCTTTCCTTAGGCATGTATTTGGTTATATTTCTCATCTTCAACTATACTTCTGTCTATTTTATCCTACCCAGTTCTTTTAGTTACCAAAATAAATGCATTTTGTTCATTTACTATTTTTAGGGATCACAGTGTAATATAAATGATTGAGACTGCTGAGACCATTTGAATCATTTTCCTTGGGTTTATTAATATGACATTATACTGATATTCTTCCTTCTCTGTTCCTTGCTCATCCTGCTTAAGGGATTGTGTCCCAAAATTTACTCCTCAGTCTTATTTCCTCCAGGGCATCAATTCTGTATATCTCATTCTTTCACACTGTAGTAGCTCTGGGAGCTGCACACATGTTCTAAATGAGTGCGCAGAGTATGCCTTGTCTCTTTCTTCACTTGAATGTTTCCTTGGTGGCTGTTGGTCACCTCACAAATACTCAGAGAGGTATTCTTCACCTTTAAAATCAAACATGATATTTTCATATTCCCATTCACTGTCTCATTTTATAATTTTCTTCATTGCCTTTGGTTTGGAACATGTATCACCTTCTGCTTTTATATTTTATATTTGCTTATTTATTCCTTTGTTTTATTTCTATCACAGGAAGATAGGGTCAATAGAGAGATTAAAAACATAAAATGGCTTACAGTAATTTTACCAGATTAGGGATCTGCCTGGGCCGAGCTGGTGATCTGTGCTGTGTCTGCATGGTGTTGTGGAGAGTGACTTAGTTCTTGGTTGTGAAGATCTGTGAGGAGGGGGACAGGAGGATCTTGGAGTCAGAAGTTCACAGGTTTGTCAGGCGTCTTCACTGAGGGGGAAGCAAGCACAATTGAGAGAAATCCAAGAAGACAGCTCAGTGGAGGTTGAGTGCCACAAGGACAGGTTTGGTTTCTCTTGTTTTCCTACAATTTGGGCATAGTGGAGGGATGTTACTAGCAATGTTGACAGTGCCTTCTTCCAATTAATAATATTCCACTTCTCCTTCAGAAGTTCTTTTTTTAAATCAGTGGATGTTTGCATATAATAGTTGTGTTTTGGGAAACTGGCGTAGGTGTGTGATTTCTTGATCTTCAGTCCCTTTGCTTCCTCCTCCACACCTCTTGGCACATCCATTGATCCTGTTCTTCTCTGAGAAGGAGAGGGGAAGTTTTGAACTTTTGAACTAGGCTTAGCTGAGATGACCACTGTGGCTGTCCCTGACAAGGGGAGGAAGGCAATACCACAATGCATATTTGTGTAAGTAAAGTTGAGTTGGATCAGATAGGATTTAAAGGCATTAGTCTGGGGCTTTAATCCCCTACGGGCACAGATATTGACCCCAGACATATGTAGTTGTGCAGGGAGGGGCTTATCTGCCTTGCTTGTCACCCACCTTTTCTCTTTAGAATATAATTTCCCTGTGCTCAACAACTTTTGGTCTGTTGTCTTCTGAGTCTCCTAGACTAGCTCCTGGAACAGAGAAGGCATTCACTATGCAGTAGTGGATGATATCCTTTCTTTTATCCTCATTTTTATAAACATGGAAACTGAGGCACAGATTCCTAAAGCTAGTAAGGTAAAGCTGAGCTTCAAACTTAGGCAGTTTGCTTGGATTCTGTGTCAGTCAGCTCTCCATTACTGTGCCAAAATACCTGAGGACATCAACTTTAAGGGGGAAACAGCAAGTTTCACTCAGGTTTCAGAGGTTGTAGTCCATGGTCTGCTCATTCTACTGTTTCTGCGGATCTCATGAACACCTCTCAAGTAATTGAGACCACTGCCTCCCAGGCCCAGTCGCCATTCTTTGGGATCCAGCTCACATGTCATTTACTACTTGCTGTATAGAGTCTGGATTTTGGGTGTAGAATGTTCCCCAATGGTTCATGTGCCTAAAGGTTGGTCACCAGTGCAGCAGAGGTGGGGTTTGGGAAGGTAATTGAGTCATCATGGATCTGCTTTAATCAATGAGTTAATCCATTGATTGGTATATAATTTTTTGGACTACTGAGGAGTGACACCAATTTAACAGGTGGGGCCTATTGAAGGTAGTGGGTCTTTGTGCGATATTTCGGAAGAATGCGTCTTGTTGGGTCCATTCTTCTATCTCTTTCTTCTTTGTTTCTGGCCACTATGAGGTGAGCAGCTTTCCTTTGCCAGACCTTCCTACCACAATGTCTTACCTCACTACAGACTCAGAAACAATGAGCCAGCAGACCATGGGCTAAAGCCTCTGAAACTGTGATCAAGAATGGGCCTTTCCTCCTTACTTACTTTCTGGCGTTAGTAGACCAGAAAGATGTACTCTTACAGTCCTGGCTGGCCTGGACCTACTCCTGGTGGCCTTCAGCTTGAACTGCACTATTGACTGCCTTTAGTTGAGAGCCTGCCAGTCCACCTTGCAGATTTGGACTCGCCAGTGTCCCTAATTTCATGGGTTAATTCCTTACAGGAAAATTTCTTACCCCCTCTATCCCCCACACTGAGCAACTTGTTGAATGAACATGTAACTGACAAACTAAATGCCTATCTGCAAATAGTTTCTTACCATCTTGGTCACTCTTTTTGCTGACCAGTGTCACTTCAGTTTTGAAGATGAAGTGGCATGGCGTGTTTTGGTGACCCATAGCGAGCTGATGGTGTGCAGTGGAAGGCTGGCTGTTGGCCAGTGGGCCAGGGAGGGAAACTCTCTAAGAAACATCTGTAACATTCAATCCACAGAGTTCCCCTGAGGCTATTTTGAAGATTTACTGAGATAATCTTTACAAAGTGCTGAGCATCTCATACGGCACCTACCAAGCTCCAGCAAATGTCATGTGCTATTACTACTCTCTCCTTAGACGTCTGCCAGGTTTCCCCCAGGATTTAGACAAAATAGTAAAGGGATCTTTGGAACATTTGTGTGCCAAATTCTGTGCCAAACACTACATATTTTTCTTACGTTTCATACTTACAATAACCTGATTTTATTTTGTTATTTCTATTGATGGAATCTGAGGAAACAGAAAAGTAAATGAAAACTTACCCCAGATCCTCAGTGGCACGGGCTCAGAATGAATGGGGCCAGAATCATAGAACCCTTTGATCTCACTCTCTGCTTGAAAGTGGAGATATCTGCATCTTTATTAAAGCTCTTCTGTTTACCAGGCTAACAAATAATTAACAGTGTCTAAACTGGGCTTCTGAGGGAAGTCCTATTTTATTTGAGCTCTTAAGTGTTTTATTCTGGTTGAGCTTGGGTCTTGCCTCATGTGTTCCTCCTTCTGTGTTTGTTCCTTCTCTGGAGCAGCATTGCCCTGCCCAGCCTGGGGACCCAAGTAAGATGGCAAAAGCACAGAGGAAGAAAAACTACATGCTACTGGTATGGGTGCTGTGAGCCCGGGTTCTATTAGTGAATCCAGTGACTTCTAGACATATGCAGGGGCCAGCAAACACCAGCAGAGCCGCCCACCATGACCAGGTCGCAGAGACCCAGCCTGACCTTCAGCCAGCACACAGAGCTCACCCACTAATGCAAGGGATGACCACACTACTCTCTACACATGCTGGATGTGAAGGTGACAAGCTGTTTCCTGCAAGACACATCTGGAAGTCCTCTTTCATGAGGGTCTTTGCCAAGTGAGTGCCTTCCGGCAGAAAGACAGCCTCACTGGAATGTGGGGTTGTGTCTTCCAGCCTCCTTCGATGCAACTACCAGCTCTTCCCCAACATCAGAATGACTGTGAGAGGGGATACTGTGATCCATTCAGGACCCCAAGGCAGCCAGCACAGTGCAACTGAAGACATTCAGGGGAGGGGACTTCCAGAGTTGCTGCAGAAAACAGCAAGGATGATGGGATAAGTGTGATTGAAGTGAGGGGAAAATTTTGGAGGGTGATTCGTGGCAGTGTGTTCAATTTTGAAAATCTAAATATTTACTGTGTTTTCCATCGTACTTCCTAAATGCTTTTTGCTTATTATGACCTATTATTTTAGAAGAAACTTGACTACAAAATATTTTCATAGTAATAGTTAACCAATGCATTCAATTTAGTGCTGATAATGCATTTATATGTGTATAGAAAGTATTATATTTTGTGATTAAGTTGCTGCCTGTACATAGCGAAATAGTATCTGATTCCACAGATTCCAACAGTGGTAAAATGCACACAGATCACCCCCATAGTTACATAGATTTAAGTGACTTTAGTACATTTGAGAATAGTCAAAATTAAATGTTGCTGGAGGTTACAGTTGTGGGTAAAAAAAAGTTAAATTTCATCTGCTATCACTTGAAATTATTTCATGTGTTATGGTTAACATGATATTGTATTTATTGACATACTTATTCTGGAAGATCAATATGATAAAGAGGATATATAAATGCCAGAATACAAGTTGTTTTTTAATTTTAGAAAATTAGATGGTAAAGGTTTTGTGTAATGCAACTTTATAATATTTTTTTGTACCAGGAATCAAACTCACGACCTCACCCTTGCCAGGTAGGCACTGTGCCACTGAGTTCGATCCCTGGCCCTAATTTCACAGTAATTTTAAGAAAAATACTTTAGGAGATTTCTAGACAGTGTCTCTTTTTTATAAGAAAAATACATATTGATAAATTTTAGAGATTTTCTATTTTACCATGTTACAACTTGATGTGGACCTCACCATTTTTAGGAGTCAAGAAGGACAAGAAATAAATAGCCAATAACCTAGCCACAACTCCCCGATAACCCCCTAGGTCTTGTATGGAATGAACTCTGAACTCTACAGTCTTGCCCTGGAGAATACCTTCTGGAAGCCAGGCCGACAGTGGGGTAAGTGAGAAAATGAACCTGACATCCTTCTTTGGAGGTGTTTAAAGGAAACAAAAAATAATAGGAACCTTGTAGTGCCAAGGCAGTTCCTAACCATAGGCAGCCAGGATTGTTTTTATTGCAAGCTTCGTTGATAATTTGATCTTATTCTTTCTTAAATTTCTCCCCAGTTTTTCTTAGGTAACATGGAGTGAGGCAGACCATGGGTGACTCTTCACTTGATAACTTTACTCACATGTGGCTTGAAGTCACGCTTGTGGGGATGTCTACCTGATCCAAGAACCCTGATATTTCTGTGGATGTCTATTTGCATTTCTCTTGAGCTATTCAGCAGTAGCTTACTTTTGTCGCTCTGTGGAGCAAGTTCTTCTGGGAATTCAAAGCAGGCTCAAAAGTAGCGCCCCAAATACAGAATCCTTTATAAGACCTTTTAAATACATGTGGTCATGATTTATAATTTTATATACACTTTGCTATGTATTACTATTCTTCTAGTACAATTAATTGCCCTTTATATTTTATAAAATCTGATGAATACTACCGTGATCTATTCTGCTTGATGAGATCACCTCTTTACACAGAATTCCTTGCCTACAAATTCAAATCATATATAATTCTTGCATAGCATTCTTTGCCTTTCCTGGCTTCCTGACCTCTGGATACACCAAATGATGTTTTTAGCCCCTTAGGAAAATGGGATACAGAAGCGTGTGGTGATGACATAAACATAAATTCTTTATTCACCTAGATCTGTTACATAGCCATAGGCAGGGAAACCTTGTGTTTCTCAGTTTCCACAGGTATGCACCAATGTGGATATTGGTGTAAAGCATGCACTGCTTAATGTTATGGCAATTTGTGTAAGGTAAGTACCATGTTAATATCACTTTCCTTTCCTTCAGGAACGGGATACTAAGGAAGCTAACTAATTATGCAGCCATAGCTTGGAGATCATGTAGGTTTACTTCCAGATCAGTGCAATAAAGTGAGCATCCCAGTAAGGCAAAAAATTTTTTTTATTCCCCAGTGCATATAACAGTCAGAGTCATACTGTACTATCAATGTGTAAAAGCATTAAATCCAAAGATTCACTCACTTTCATGTAAAATCCTTCACTGTTAATAAACTCTAGTGGTCACCTGAGCCTTCATCAAGCTGAGCTACTTTTGCTGGTGAGGGTCTTATCTCTGTGTCTACAACTGCTGATTGGTCAGGATGGTGATGGTGGAAGGCCCAGCTGGATGAAGTGATTCCTGAAAACAAGACAAAGGAATCTGCAGTAATCTTCCTGGGGTTCTATGGAGCGTTACCAGCACGGATGGTTTCAGGTACAGATGACTGCAGACGACCCTGTGGGAGCCAAGCCTGCCTCTCGGGGAACCTGTGGACCGGAGGGAACAGACTCCCTGGGTGCAGGCTGACTCCAAGCAGCAGGCCGAGTTCTCATTTCTTTTCCAAATCACTTCAGCTAGAGAAGTTGTGGTTTCTTTTTAAGGAAAAAAATAAGCAAGGCGGCTGTAGAGAAGAGCAGACACTTTCTCGCACTCATTCCTGTTTTAGGAGCTGGCAGGAACCCAGGGAGAAGGGGGAAATCGCTCCCTTCTATACTGCACAGTGATGATCCATCCATGAAGACACTCAAACCACAGCAGAGCTCCAGGCAGAGAAGGGGATGGTCACAGCCACACCTGCTGCTGCTTCTCAAGCTGAGCTTTCCTTCCTGGGATCCCGGCTTCCCTTGATAATCTGTGTCTCATGGTAGTGCCCTCGCGGGTGAGCATCCCTGCTGAGCTGGGAAGCATACAGGGAAGCATCTACACACCTGGGGTACAGGGACGTGGAGCCAGGTGAAAAGATCAGGGTGCAGGCACACGAGGTAGCAAGTCCAGTGCAGCAGGAGAGGGGACCTTCTGCGGGTGCAGCAGTGGTGACCAGTTCGCTGTAGCCTCTCAGACTCTGTTCCTTCTTTCCTTCAGTCACTCTCTTGTACTAGATATTACCATAACTTTTGGGAATATACCAGTGGACTAACCAAATAGTCAAAGTCCATCCCTTGGTTGTGTTTCCTCTCTGCTGTCTCATAGGGTTCTTTAGGGAAGACACTGTGCTATGTAAACTGGCAAATTCTTGTTGCAAATGGTCCGCCCAGGATTGCGGCTGGCCTGCCTGTGCTCTGCACACACTCGTTGAGTGAAGGCTGAATTCATCAGCATTTGGAGCTATGATGCAAGGATAAACAAATGAAAGGAATTCAGGTGTGCCTCTACCTGGCACCACAGTACCCATGGCTTTGTTTTGCATTTATTTGTTTCATATTGTCAAAGTATGAAGCACACCCAGCTGTTCAAGGAGGCAGGTGGGTCACTGACAGTAGGAAAGTCAGCTCATAGGTGCTGACTCCTAAGACCACAGACAGGGAGGCGGGAGCCTTATACCCTCGCACAGAGGTGCAGGATGGCCTCACAGAACAGCAAGACTGTAGATGTCACTGGTTAAGATATTTCCAAAATTAAATTAAACAATGACAATCATTTTATTTTCAAACTACATGGCAGGGAAAGAGAGGCCCTTGGCCAGAATTCTTGAGTTGGAAATCTTTGGATCCTTTAGAGATGAACAGACAACATATCTGCACGTCTAAGTGACTTTGTGTATGTTTGTTTCCTTCTTTTGGTACCATCTTTAAAAAAGGACAATTGCAGTTTTGCCCACTGATGCATATTCACCATCCTCTAATGGCATTCCTGAAGGTTCAGAAATACCCATTTCAGAGCCAGGCCTTTGTATGGAGTGAGAAAAATCAGCCAGGCTTGCAAAACAGATGCCCTCCTTCTCTTGCTCCCCGAGAATTAATGTCTTCTGATCTCTGAGGAACTGGGCATCTTGCCACCACAAAGGTGCCTGCATTGTGTTTAACAGGCACTTGCATTCTGTTATCCTCCATTTCCTGAGAGGCAAAGTCATTAGACACTGTTTATCAGTCACAGGGCGCTCTAGTTGTCATTATGGCCTGGTTCCATAGCAGTGGTACCCAAGAATAGCAGAGGATGATGTGTGTGCACGTGTGTGTGTGCTTGTGCGTGGGTGTGAAATCAAAATGCTTGCCTGTCTCATAAAATAGAAAAGAAAGAGACTGAGCAGTCAGCAGTGAAAACCCAGCCTCCCATAACAATATCACAATCTTTGGGATTCAGAAATCAGACCTTCAGCAAAGAGCAGAAAACTGCAAACATAAGGTGTCAGTTACTTACACTATTCACATGACCTCAGTCACACACTAGCTTGCAAACGTCTGCAGTTATTTCAATTTTTAAAAAATATTCTGAGGAGTAACTTATTTCCTAGTGCGCTGCAATATTTCTCGCTCCTACTTCCTTCCCAGCACTCCTTTCTGATAGATGTAAAGCCTATGTTACTGTTAAACAATCCTACCACACCTGCTCAGATCTTTTGCACTCAGGAGTCACGGACAATATTTCTCTTTACTTTGGTAAATCCTCGGGAAGAGGTGTGTGCCCTCTACTGTGTACTCTGCATTTATTATCTTTCCTTCATGTCCTCCTTATTTAGGTGGCCTTTTGCTTCCTGCCTCTAGTCATCATTATACTTTATATTTTATACAGTCTCAGACTTACAATATAATTTTTTCTTTTACATCCTTACTTAAATCACAGCTGCTTTATTGCCTTATTCTCTAGTTAGAGTCAAGAGTTCCTTGAAAAGGTTATTAATTAAAGATTCACTTCTAGCTGTTATTTTTTTTTAACATGCTGGGTTTTTAAGAGTTAAAAGTCCATTGGTCATTTTGTGGTTATTGGCAGAAAAAGCTCTTTGTGAACTGGCCTCAAATAACCTTTTAGAAATGATCTCCACTAATTTCATTCAGATATTCTACTTCACCTGCTCATGCCTCAAAGATCTGGATTGCCTTCTGCCTTTTCACTTTTTCTCTTCCTTCCTTCCTTCCTTCCTTCCTTCCTTCCTTCCTTCCTTCCTTCCTTCCTTCCTTCCTTCCTTCCTTCCGTCCTTCCTTCCTTCTTTCCTTCCTTCTTTCTTTCCTTCCTTCCTTCCTTTCTTTTGATTGCTTTGTTTTTTTGTTTTTTGGTTTTTTTTTTGTCTTTTTGAGACAGGGTGTCACTATGAAGCTGGCTGTGGGCTCACTGTGTAGCTCAGGCTGGTCTTGAAATTGCAACAGTCTTCCTGCCTCCATCTCCGAGTGCTGGGATTGCACATGTGCCCCACAACACCTGGCTGCCTTTTCACTGTTATCTATGCTGGTCCTTCTGCTTTCTCTGTAAAATCCAAGAAATCCTATGTCAATTTTTTTTGTTTCTTCTCTCATTTGATGCCTTTGACCATGCACAGACCTTTATCTACATCTTATCGATAGAGTTGATCAGTTGTCTATAATTAGGTAAACCTGAGCTGTCATTGTGCAGAACCAATATTGGATTCAGCATGGGTCCTTTCCCTCGTGCTTAATATATGGTAAGCCCTTGAGATTTAATTTTTGAATCAATCTTACTTTTGTAACATTGTGTCATTCACACATTTGCTTTCCTAGAGTTTGATGAATTATGCATTTTTAAAGAATTCTGTTTATCATAGGCACCATATTCTTGGTTTATCATGTCAATAAAACTTCGTTGTTTCTTTAATGTTTCATTGTCATTATTTCTTCTGGCTCTCCTCACTGTGCCTTATTTCTTGTCACATGATTTTAGATTTGAAGTGTATTTCTGAGAACATTATTACCGGGAGTTCTTTGAAGTTCATGATGGTATACTCTGGTTTCTCTTCAGATCGTATGAAGTTCATGATGGTTTGTGTTTGTTTAAAGCTTTGTATATGGTTAATTAAGGCACTTGAAGACATTATCAGTGTGGGCCCATTTATAATTAAATCCTCAGCTTCCATCCGTAATATGATCTCAGGCTAAAAAAGCCAAACAGTGACCAGTTTGAGGTTTAGTGTTATCCACTGAGATATTTATTCCTTTTCTATTGAGTGTCAGAGTTCTCCCTTCCCCCCAAAAAAGCCATTTTCCTTACAAGACTCTGAGTCATGGAGAAGGATAATTTCTGGCTTTCCTTTCCCTGGAATCTTCTGTTTGCACAACAATTCCTTGTCTGCACAAGGTGACGTTCTGTTAGGCTTCAGCTGTAGCTCGGTCCCTACCTTCGTCTTCCAATCTCCATGTCCATGAAAAATAAAGCTCACATTCACCAGTTCAGCTAGTGGGTTTTTGTTTATTTGTTTGCTTGTTTGTTTTTGAGCACTTTTTACTTGCGAGTTCATTGATGCATTAAAGTTTTTAAAATATATTTTGTACAGCATTTCTAGTTGTTTATAATGGGCAGGCTGGGCACAGTGTCGAGCTGCCAAACTTCCAGAAATAGAAGTCAACCTATTCATTCAGAAAATTGAATTTTTCCCTTCAAGTAGATTAAGTCAGTGTATTTAATTTAATTTACTTACTTGGTTGGTCAAGGAATTTTTTTTAAAAAAGAAGAACTATCCAATCAGTGTGAAATTGACAAGAAGAAATGCAAATGCTAAATAATTACATTTTGATCATCTTAAAATTATGTATCAATATCATTATGGGTGGCAAGGTCCTGAGTCTGCTTAGCATAGCTCATTTCTCTTGGTGTGAGAAACACAGGTAAAATGTCATGTAGATCATTAAAATAGAGACTGCATAAGGCGAGTGACCTTCTCTGGGCGTGTTACACTTTACAGCGTGTATGCATGTGTGTGTGTGCATGATGTGTATAAGTATTGTAGCATCTTACTCTTTTTTGGTACTGGGGATCAAACCCATGACCTCATGCTTGACAGGCAGGCACTTAAGTCACTGACCTAAATCCTTGGCCCAGTAACATCTTGTTATTACAGAGCAGTTCATTGAAATTCTATTACATGAAGAGTTTGGTTATACGAAGGATAAGCCTATGGTCTTCCTTTTCTTGAGAAACAGACTAATTTTCTAGAAAATAAAGGGGAAGCCTTTTGCTCGAGTCCCTATCTGCTCATCTACAGAATCCTCACCCAGTCACAGTGCTGTGTCATGAATTTCCTTTCCCTGGCCTGTGCTTAATGACATTGCTCTGTCATTTCTCTACAATCTGCGTTTTCTCTTGCATTATCAGTTTTTCTTCATTTAACTTGTTCATTCCAATTAGTTAGCATTAACATTATTTTTGTCTCCAGCTTTTTCTCTAGCTACCCTCTCATTTTCAGATCTCCCCCATGAAACTACTTGAAAGGGATCTCTTAAGTTCTTCACCTACAATTCCACTCCTGTTGCTGAAGTTTAACTCCTTTGGATTCTTGCACACACTATTAACACAAAACTCTCTTCAGGTAAAAGAGTATCTTTGTGTTGTTGAATATAATGCTTGGTTCTCACTCTTCATCTTACTCGAGTTCTTTGTTCTTGTTCTGAAACATTTTCTCAGCCTTACTGCAGTGCAATACACTCTCCATCTCTTCTATCTTATTCATTGCTTTGGCTTAGAGTTCTTCCCTCCCCACCGAATCAATGTATTTAGATAGGTCTCCCTAATCAGCTGAACCCATTTTCTCAACAGAGTCAGAACTGTCTGGTAAACCCACCTCAGGTCACGCCATTCTGTGCACTGAATTCATTAGTGAGTTTCCCTCTCACTAAGATGGGCAGGCGGGCAATGACGTCCTCACGGTGGTTCACGGGCTTTGTATGACCTACTCCCTTGCTCCCTCATTTCTCCTGTCCTGTGCAGCTTTTCTAGCCATCGTGGCTGCTTTGCTTCTCGGAGAACAGAGGGTTTTCCCTCCACCCAGTCTCTGTGCCCTTGTCTGTCCTGCCTGGATGAGGATCCTCACACTTCTCCTCCCGTTAACTTCCTGTCCTTCAGTCTTGGCTCAAAGTGCTTTTTTATTTTTTCAATGAGATATCCCCAGAACACCTTCTTTGAAACTGTGACGCACACTCCTTTGATTGCCCCCCTGTCTCATTTCCCTCCTTAGGCTGACACCCAAGATCATTTACTAATATATATTGGATGCTGTCTGTCTCTCATCCTTAAAATAAAAGGTCCAGCAGAGCCTGGTCTTTCATTTGCTTTAAGTGCTTCCTCTTCAGTGTCCAGCATGTGGAATTCACTCAGCAAGCTTATGTTCAATAAGTGAATAGATGGTCTTCGAGTGCCCTCCAACTTCTTGAATCGCATTTAACTTATTGCAGGCATTTTTTCTTTGAGTTACTCCAAGTCTTCTTGGTGTCTTTCCCATGCCAGATCACCTTTTATAAAGAAGCCTTCCATTTCTCCTCAGTCTAAGTTAGAGAAGTCCTTTGCTCTGTAAACGCCCGTTCTTCTCCTTTGTACACTTACGTGCGAGACACCCTCATTTCCTTAGAGTCTCTAAGCTTAAGCTCTGCTTTGCAGCATAAATTCCATACCTCAGATGCCTTCCTTGAAGAGGCTGTGACTCTTCATACTTAAAGGAAGCTGTTAGACTCTAGGAGTGTTCTTCCTTGGAACCTGGCTGGAGTACCATCACTTTCACAGTTTTCATCACGTCTATACACTTACAAAATCCTTTGCAGCATTTCAGTTGACTTCTTCACTTGGCCTATGTCTGCTTTCTCTTTGTGGAAACCATTTAGAAAGCCATAAGTAGCAGAGGAAATAAGGGGGCTAGGGAAGGTAATTATCATGCTGTACAAAGAATATGGACCAGTGTGTCAGGGGAGTCTTTAGGTGACAGTAACCTGGGGACTGAGGAAGCTCTACTGGGACAACAACTCCAGGGGAGAAGGGAGTTTTGATGGTGATATCAGTACTGAGGCAGTAGAGATCAACTGTGGTGAGTTGCATGGTGCAGGAAAAGAGGAGAGACAGGGCAGTGCGTAAGAGTGAGTGGTCTTTTAAGGAGTATAGAAAATGTAAGAAAATGTTACCACTGCAAATCTTACCATGCTATACATAGCATGGAAAATGAGGACATGTGGCAGGCAGAAGATGGACCAAGAAGAAACACAGATACTCTGGTGTAGGATCCCAGGGAGGATGGAGCTCAGGGCTTTGTGCTCAACAAAGCAATGTGTGCAGGGTGGATCAAAGCAGTTTCCCCAAGCATCACGGTTTCCAGATCACAAGATTGCAGTATAGCAAGGACTTCAGAAAACATAAGTACAAATGTCAAAGCAGGAATAATACAATGAGTTCAGCAAAGAGCCATGTGGTGCAACTGTTTTCAGTTTCACTAGGCACACTGCATCTTTATAACAAGTATATTTAATCTTTTTAGTATACTGAGAAGAAATGTATCACTTATTTTTATACATTCTCATAAAATCACTGTAGAAGC
Source organism: Cavia porcellus (assembly GCF_034190915.1). Classification (NCBI taxonomy): domain Eukaryota; kingdom Metazoa; phylum Chordata; class Mammalia; order Rodentia; family Caviidae; genus Cavia; species Cavia porcellus. The sequence continues at coordinate 161,051,957 of NW_026947484.1, read as the reverse complement.
ATAACAAATATAATAAATACACAGCAGACATGCAGACAAAGTGAATTATAAAGAAGTAATATGCTTTAGTATATATGCTTTCCAGAAAAAACACATTTAATCATCAAAATTGCTCTCCTATATTTCCATCTGAGGTCTCCTTCTGTGGCAGTGAGGGCCTAGTATCTTTTTCTGGTCTAGTAGTGACTTAGAGACAAGTTTTTATATTGCTGGGATAGATAGACCTTTAAGATACCTACTTTCCAGTTGTTTAAAATCAGAGAGATGGGAGGAGGTAGGGTGCAGCTTGGAGTAGAAAAGCAATGTTTGCACAAGTGTGAGAAATCCATGGTTTTCTCCAGACACTGTGATTTCTGCATAGTAGACAAGTTGCCAACTGTATTTATACTACACCTTGGCCTTGTGAGAACAGCCCTGGGGCATGGGTGATATTATAACCCTCATTTCAGAAACGAGGAGCCTTGAGACCAGAGCTGCAAATTAACTTGCCTATTTGTCCTGTGAGAGGGGTGATGGGTCTCACAGCCAGGTCTCTCTGCATTTGGAGTCAACATGGCAACCACACTACACTTGTATTGCGGCCACGGTCACAGCACACGGAGAATATCTGAACAGTGGTGGAGTGAAGGACATGAGCCAGCAGGGAGAGGTTTAGGGGAAGGATGTAATTATTTATTTGATCCTTTTAAAATACTTTCTTGAAATTGCATTGAACAACACAAGAGGAAACCCTTGGGGATATGTCAAGCATCTTTTGCATTTGTTCTGTAGGATCTCCACTGAGGCCCAGCTCTAGCATCTTGTTAGATCTTCTTGATCACCATAAATCCTGGTTTTCATGGCTTCTGGCCACAAGACAGAATATTGTTTTAGACTCTAAAATAAGCAGAGCTAACCCTTTGGGACAAGAAGTTGGAAAACGCTGCAGCACCTATGGTTTTGAGGGAAGAGCCCTGTGAATTACTGACTCCTCTGTTCCGTGGGCCTGTGGACACCTCCCTCTGTCATCAGCACTGAGGGATGGGACCCGCTGAGGAGCTGCTGCTGCATGAACCCCACTCTCCCAGAAATGATAAAAGCGATAAAAGTAGCCACGAGGCTCAGATCGCCCAATCAACCACCCGGAGTTTGTGCAGACAGACTTTTTCTCTTGAAATGTTTCTTAGCTTTGCCAGACTAATTAACTGAATACTCCGAGTGAACTTAATTTGGGGATATCCGTGTACAGCTCTGGACGCAAAGCCTCAGCACAGTGCGTCAGGAGGATCTCGCCTTCTAAGGGAGACTGCCAAGAAAGGGGAGCTCTGAAAAACAGACCTGGCCTGGGGGACGGACAGCACACCAAAACAACACCAAGGACACCGTGGTTTTACTTTGCAGCCGTCTGCTCCCCTTTAAGTTTTGTCCTTAACTTTTTAAAAAGGAAGCTTTCAGACACGAGTTAAATATTGTGGACAAACATCCCTTTCTATCTGTTCACCTTTGGAATATTTACTAATACGCTATTCCGACCAGCTGGTAGCCTTGGTCTTCCTCTCTTCCCCTCTGCAGCCACAGAGAAGCTGTATTTGTGGAAGCACAGAATGCTAGAGAAATATCAGGGTGATTTGGGTCTGTGTGGTTTCACATACTCTGGGGAGCAGTATTGTCTCTGCTGTGAACCTGGCAGCCAGGCTTCCAGTTTTATTTATTTATTTTTTTCTTAACCAAACCATCTGGCAGCTTCAGAGCTCAGTTCTATGGTAATAATTGTGCTACTTATTCCATCTGTACTTATAAGCTAACTAGTTGCCTTTGCAAATTAAGCTAGCCCATCTGTTTCCCTACCTTATAAATGAGTACAGGGCTTCACACCCCTCCTGGGTATGGACAACAGGTAGCCTGGAGGGATGGGAAGGGAGGGAGAGAGGCCTTTCCTTCCCCTCACAAGGTTGGAAAGAGAGATGATGCGTTCCGGGAGCCCAGCATTTTCCATCCTGGAATTGCAGGGGAGGAATGCGTCTACAGAGGGCCTCTGTTCTGCTGGCACCCGGGCCGCTAGACTGCAGTGACGGTTGCTCTGAGGGACGGGCTGTAGGAGGCTCCGTGGGGGCAGCGCGAGTACAGTACTCGCTTGGGAGAAGCGCCAGCCTGGAGAAGCCTGCACCGCCTGTTCTGCTTCCCATTGAAGCTGCTGAAACTGAAAGAAGGAGAAAGGCTAAGAGAGCGGACCAGAGGGGCATCACTGGGTGGTTGTTCTGACTCCCTTGTCTCTCTGGATCTGCAGAGTGAAGATTTCAATTTAATCTGCCACATCCTAGGACCCGTCAGAGTTAATATAGTGTCCTCGAGTGATTAACAGCCGTGTATATATTTTGAGACTCAGGCTTAGTTGATAGAGCACATCAACTTTATGCCACCAGAATCTACAGGCCAGAGACTCCACCAGGAGGCTGCTCTTGGTTCCTCAGAGGAGACAAGAGTTGGATGAAATAGCCCTTGTGTTAGGGAAGAATGTAAGCAAACACTAAAGTCCCGACTGTCGGTGTCTAACACGTGGAAAAGAAACACAAGCCCACGGCTTTATTTAACTTACTAATTGGTGAGGAAACTGCTACGAAGTTACAATGAGCTCCAAAGTGAATCCAAAGAACAGATGTATTAACATGGGATTAGGAGGCTGGTACAGCCTGGCTGTATAGGTGCAAAACTGGCTTTAGAGTGAGGGAAGAAACGGCGCTCTCACGCCGGTCAGAGTCAGTGTGTGCAGCTACGGATAAACACGATCTGCACGGCTATCAATTAGCTACCATTTTCAGAGCTGTAAGGTAGCCTGAGACATTGAAAGACCAGAGAGTTCATAAATCCAGTTACCAGAAAGTTCTCCCCTTGTAACTAACATTCCCATTTCAAGGTTTGTACATCTGCCTTGATACTGGAAAGGAACTGGGAAGGGATGGTTGGTGTCTATAGCATCTAAGAACCAGGTTTGGGCGCTGAGTCTGTCACCTGTTACCTTTTTAAATGTTTAAATTAAAACTTTAAAGCTTATGTGACTTTTCTCTGAGCCACTGTTTTTTATCTGTCCAAGGGGACTCCAATTCAAGATCTACCCTGAAAGGAGGTCATAAACATCATTTATGGCTGTGTTTCTTAGTAGACTGTAGAATTCTTTCTTACACAATGTCCATCATCATCATCGATAGCAGCTGATCTATTACTGAGCTCTTAGGTCAAGTGCTATGTCAACCACATAGCTCGCATCATGTTGCACTGATTTCATCTGATGCGATTCTTACCACTGTCGGCCTAAATTAAATTTCAGGGGCTACTTAAACCAAGTGTCACAGAAGTGTGAAGCTGGCATCCAGAGGCTGGAAGGCTTCTGAGTGAAAGTCTGTGTTCTTTACTGTCTGTAGCAGAGCTTTAGATGCGGGAAAGGAGTGCGGAGAGGTGCTGTTCACTTTCCCTTCCGTGCAAACGATTGCTTAGGATTTTGAGATTCGTGCCCACTGTGATGGTCTCTGGTTGGCAAAGTACTTTTGCTGAAGGAGCACGTGGAAGGAACTTAGCTTGGGAAACTGAACCTTCGATGTATTATCTTGTGTCTGGATCCTGGCGTGTATCGTTCTTTCCTTACATTCATCCATTCCTTCACTGGTGCAGCTGACTGAGCCCAGAGCCTTGACTAAGCTATGCAGCCTCTGAGCTACTGAGCTACACTCTACCCCCTTCTTTCTCCAGACTGTGGGGCCTCACGGAAAAGGAGAGAGGCGGGGAGACTCTACCTGAAGTATGCCATAGATGAAATACATGCAAAAATGTTCTCCCTTTTCACCACTTTTTAGCCCAGAACAGTGGCAGCGAATCTTTTAGAGCTCTCAGTGGTACAGACAGCCTTCTACGGGACATATGCCATAGGTTCGCTAGCACTGGGCTCAAATTTCCTGAGGATTGAGGAATGTTTCTATATTCTGACAAGAAACTCATAAAGAAAATATGACATTTTAACAGAGACTTTGATAAGACTGATGATGTCATTAGTACTTACACTGAAAGCCTGTATTGGATTGTCCTCATATTATAAATCTGGTTTTGTGTACTTTGGTAAATATGACTTATTTTACATTTTTTTTTGCAGTCACAGATGGAATTATACAAAAATGATGAGAAAAATTTAGCCCAACTGTTAAATTTTATTTCTGAAAAGGAAAAAAAAAAAACAGAGAAAATACATATGAGTTTACTTACATACATAAGATGAAAGGAATTTAATTTTCACTTGGGTGTTTATTTTTTGTGAGATGAATATTTATAAGTACTTTTCATATGGCAACAAAGTTTTCCTAAAACTATATGAATTATTAGATTTGGCTAAGAAAATTTAAATTTGTTTGTAACTTTTCTATGTTTTATTTCGAGTTTTCTTTCAGATACCAACTAATTTTATAGTTTCTCTTTTTTTGTCTGACAGCTAATATTGAGTGACAGATCTTTGAAACTGGAAGGCTAAGTTCCTTTTATTGTCTATCCTCTGTTTTATAGACAGGAACCTGGGGCCTCAGTTATTTTATGAGCAACAGTACTGAAAGGAAGTATGGGCTAATTGCTGAGGTCCTCTTAATCCTTCATTATTATCATGCAGTCTATCAGAAAAAGGTTTATACTTTTTTGAAGCTAAGCATCTCTCTTTCTCTCTTTTTTATCACTCCCAGAAAGAAAACTAAAGACATTTTAAAATTCTAATTTGTTTGATTTCAGCAGTTTGGTTGCCTTTAAATATTGCTTATCCAGGTTAGGTATGCTAATAATGTAAGTATCAGCCCTTTGCTCTCTTTCTGTGAAATAGTTCTGGGAATGCATAGAACAGTACCACACTTGAATTCTTTAGTACCCTTCTAAATGCCCTAGAGAATTTTTTCAAAGCATCATGCGGCTGCACTTGACTGTTCCCAGCTAGGGAAACACCTGCATCATTAACACCTCTGCTGCCCTGGTATGTCCAGGTCAATGAAGCTAGCTGAGAGAGAGCCGGGGAGTCCACTGCTTTCAACTGAACTAAAAAGTGTTTTCCCCTAAATTAGCACTCCCGGTGGCACCCACATGGGTAAATATTAGGGAAAAAATCCTTTAGCCACTTTTGAAATCCTAGGTCAGGTGGAAAAAGCCCTGATTCTTGCCTGCACCATAGCCATGCTGTTCAAACTGACTAGGAAATTTCTGGAAAGAGAGGCATTGGAATACTTCTAATCGACCACCACTGATTTTAAGTTTTGCTCTTTGTCTGTTTCCAGAGTGCTGAAATGGGCCATGTCTGCATACGCCTCAAAGTGGGCACGCACGGGTGTAAAAACCAAGAGCCACATCACAATCTGAGACACAGGCATCACACCCACTGACCTGGGGGAAAGGGTCCTGTGAATCCTTCATCACAGCCAGGAAATCTCTGTCAGCTTTTGTTTTTTTCCTCCTAAGCATGCAGCTCTCTCTGTCTCTCCGCCCCCTCTTTCTCTTTCTGTCTCTCTCCCTGTCTCTCTCGTTCTTCATGTGTTCACACTGTTTTTTTCTTTACTTCCTCCTTACTCATGCTGTCTTTCAGGTTATCACAGCAAGGAGACTGCAGGCCGTATCTGAGATGAGAGCAATGGACTTGAAGTCAAGTGGACAGGATGTGATCTGTCCTAAGCAGTAGTGGTGGGACTTCAGACAAGTTATTCAATACCCGCGGGCCTAAACTTTGCTCATCTGTGAAGCGGACCCGAGAACACTGACTTCACGAGACTAAGGATGGCTGTACCCTAGTGAGAGCCTGTTTTGCTCCTATAGAAGTTAGGTGTGGTAGTTTACACACGTTTCTGATGTCAGATCTACTCTCCACAGTAAGCTATTTCATCAACATCTTACATAAGAAGGAACATTCTGTTTGTCAGTGTCTTGTTATATCTCTGTTCTTTGTGGAGATTGCCCTGTAGTTCTTCTTCTTCTTCTTTTTTTTTTTTTTTTTTTTTTGTTGTGTCTTTTTCTAGTTTTGGTTTCAGTGTAATGCTTGCTTTTAGGAATCACTTTGAGAATACTGTTTTGCTTTCAATTTCATTAAAGGGTTTGAAGAGTTCTGACCCCAAGTCTTCTCTTTCTTGTAGAATTCAGCAGTGAATCCATCAGTATCTGGGCTTTTCTTTGTTGGTAAGTTTTCCATTACGTTTCCAATTTCATTGACTGATAATGGGTCATTTAGAATTTTTATAGCTTCTTTATTCAACTTCAGTAATTCATGTATCAAGTATTCTGTCCAGTTCTTCTGTGTTTTCCATCTTGTTAGAATACAAGTTTTCAAATTAGATACAGATGATCTAGATTTCTGCAGGCTTTATTGCATTTCACTCTTTTCATTCCTAATTGTGTGGATTTGAGCCTTTTCCTTCCTTTTTTTGATAAGATTGGCTAAGAGTTATCAATTTTATTTAATCTTTCAAAGGACCAACTCCTCAATTCATTTTTGGCATTGTTTTCTTAGTCTTCATTGCATTAATTTCTAGTTTGATCTTTGGGCTTTATTTGTTTTTCTTTTTCTAGAAGCTTGAGGTTTGATATTAGGTTGTTTATTTGAGCTCATTCTGTTTTCTTAGTGTGAAAATTCACTGATGTTAACTTTTTTTCTTATAACTACTTTCATTGCATTCCATAACTTCCACGATGTCACACTGGCACTATCATTTACTTGTAGATACTGTTTAATTTCTTCTTTAATTTCCCTGTGATCCATTGGTTGTTTGGCAGGGTGTCATTTAATTTCCATGTGTTAATGTAGTTTTGTGGGTTTTTTTGCCATCAATTTCCAATTTCATTGCATTATGGGCAGGTAATACGCATGGGGTAATTTCAATTCTTTTGCATTTACTTAGCCATGTTGTATGGGCTAGTATGTGGTCTATTTTGGAGAACATTCTGTGTGCAGTTGAAAAGAATGAGTATTCTGATGTGGGGTGGAACACTCTGTGGACATCTACTAAATCCATTCGTTCACAGGTTTGGTTCAGTTCTGATATTTCTTAATTTTTGTCTATTTGATTTATATGTGCCAATAGGATGTTAAGATCCCCCATTACATTATGTTAATACTTATTTGAGTTTTCATGTTCCTTAATATTTGTTTGATATAGGTGCAAATATCACCTGTATTTGGTGCAAATATATTTATAATTGTTATTCTTTTTCTTGGAGTTTTTCCTTAAAATGTATGTAGTGGTCTTCTTTATCTCTTTAATCAGTCTTGGCTTGAAGTTTGCATTGTCTAGAGCTACTCCTACTTTTTTCTGGGTTCTCTTAACATGGAGTATTATTTTCCATCTTTTGATTTTCAGTCAATGAATTTCTTTTGAGTTAAATGTGTTTTTTACATGCAGCATATTGTTAGACCTTGCTTCTGGATCCATCCTACCAGTCTGTTTCTTTTGATTTGTGAATTGGGATCATTTATGCTGATGTATATGACTGATATGCCTTCACTTAGACTTGTCATATTACTTTCTTATTGTTGGTACCATCTTTTCCCCATTATTGAATTGGTTGACTTGTGTGATACGTTCATTTCACTGGGGTTGATGGAGTTATAGTCATTGCTAGCTCTTTCTAGAATGTCCTTCAGAACATTAAGGAGGGTTGGTTTTGTGATCATGAATCTCCTCTGGTGTTCTTTGTCGTGGAAATATCTTATTTCTCTATCAATTTTGATAGGTAGTTCTACAGGGTACATTAATCTGGGTTGGAAGTTGTCTTCTTTTGGTGCTTGAAATGCTTCACTTCGTGTTCTGCTTGACTCGTAGGTTTGTGTTGAGAAGTCTGCTGTGATTTGGATGGGCTTTCCTTTATAGGTAATTTGTTTCTTTTCTCTAATATTTAATATTCTGTTTTTGTGTTGAATTTCTGGAATCTTTATTATTGTATGCCTTGGTGTAGAATTTTTGATTATGGCTAATTGGAGTTCTATATGCCTGCCTTTTAGAACAGGTTTTTTATGTCATTTATACTATCTCCTGCTTTTTCATCAATCTTGTGTTATTCTTTTTTACCTTATCTGCAGACATTGGATTAATTTTTCATGGTCTCTTGCTTATTTAAAGAAATCTTTCTTTTCATGATCACTAAGCACAATCTTGTCTTGTAGGTCTGATATTCTTTTCTCACTTTGGTTCAATTGGATGCATATCATTTCAGTGGAATTTTTATCTCCTGGGTATCTGTGTGAATATGTTTTATGGATTACATTTCTTTCCTATGTTGGATGCTAATAGTTTCCAACATTTCCCTAACCTCTTCTATTATTTTTTTGTGATCTGTGTCTGCTCTAGAGTCACTAACCACACTTTTGATTATGGTCACCATCTCTGTGGTTATTTAGGATATTATTTCTGATTTGATTTTTTTCTAGAGCCTTGCTTGTCTGCTTTGTTATTGCTGCTGTTACGGCTTCAGAGAATTCAAGTGGATGGTGTTTGAGTTGTTCCTTCTCATTGACCCCTGGGTTTGTTTTTGGGATCCAGAAGTCTGGAGTTATTTAAGTGTCTTCTTGTTTTCTTTCTTTCTTTTTTAGTTTAAATTCCAGGGTTGATGCTTGTAAATCATTTATGATGAGTAGTATTGTTGTTGGTATTTAGAACTCTTAGGGAATGACTACTTCTTAGAGATGTCCGCTAGGTGTAGCTGACTTTAGAGTTTTGAATCTGTTACAAGATCCTACCTTCTGAGTTTATTGGAGATGAGAAGCTGTTGACTACTTGGCTCAGCCCCTGGTTCTTTGGCCCTGGTATGTGGCATTGTTTATGGCCCTTAGGAAATCTCAGTCTTGGTATACCAGGAAGAACAATTGATTAGAACAATTTCCACTTTGGTACAGTAGTACAATCAGCAATAACAATAGCATCAAACATCCTAGAAAATGACAAACTGTGTTAACTATTTTCTACCTTCAGCCATATAAACTAGATTTGTGGTTCTATAACAAAATCTAAAATGAATTAGAATATTGTATAATATTAGAATATTGTAAATAAGCCCTCATGACATGGTGACTTTACCTTCAAGGGAGACAATTTAAAAGGAGTTGGGGGAAAATAGAGAACTAGAAGAAGAGGAAAAGATTGGAAGCAATCTTAGGGGTCAAAGGGAGATTATACAAACTTTGAGACTGGTAAAGAAGGCAAGAATGAAAGAAGGAAAGGAGGAATGAAACTCAGAACAGAACAAAACAAAAAATCATAAACCATGTTCACAGTCACACAAAAATGAAAAAAAAAACAATAAAAAAGAATAAAACAAAAGCAGAAAAGAAAGAACAAAATAAGAAAAAAAGTGTCCACTTCAAGGCATGTCTCTGCTGTTGCTACGTGTTCAAGGCATGTATACAACACACGCAGAGTCCAGGTCTGAGCTGACTGATACTGGCAAGGCAGCTATAGCTTTACAGTAGGGGGTGGACAATCCCAGCAGGCTTGTTATCTGCAGTTCCGCTGGCATTCAGGCTGGCTTCTGACTGGAGGCTGGAACCTGACTGGCTCAACCTCTAACACTCTGTGTGCATCCTGCAGGCATGAACTCGGTTCCCTGATGGCTTGAGCTCGACAGCCTCGCCCTGACCCTGGAAGTCTCTGGACACAGCCAACCTGCAGCTGCTCTGCACTCCGAGCTCAGCTGGCCCCTCTCCAAGATGGCTACCAGCCACTCTCCCCCTTCTGGGGGCGGCTGAACCTGAACAGCTCACCAGCTGCTGCAGTTTGCTGTGTCCACTTCTATGTTCCATCAGTGAGTGCCCTTTTCTGTGGAGGCCTCTGGGGTCGCCAGTGGTCACCATGCGTCTGCAGGTTCAAGTCTCTTCTGCTACCCAGTGAGTCCAGCCTCAGGCAGAAATCGGTGATCCCACCTCCTCCTTCATTGAAATCTCTGTCTTTGCTCTCACAGGGGCTTCAGTTCTCACTTTGCATCCTTCCTCACTTCTCTCCTTCTTCTCTTCCTCATGCTGCTATATTCCACTGTCCTGAAACCGGATCTGGTTGAGGCTCACCATTCTGCCATCTTTCTGGAAACCTCTGTTGGGGATTTATAATATGTAATAGTAAACTAAGTTCAGTGAATTCTTGTAAAAAAGGAATTTTAATGTTAGCGTCCAACTTTTTTCCGCTTTCCCTTTCCAGTTTTAAGGGAAGAACCCAACAGTGTTGACAATGCTAGTCTAGCAGGACCTAAATTCTATTCTTAAAGAACATGTGAAAAAGAGTACTTAGAACAACTTATTTTTAAAGATAGGCCCTAGAGGAATCCTATCCTTGCAGCAAACTGAATTAGCAGAGGACGACTTGCCTAGTTTACCTTGATTCAGACCATTTTAGAATTACGAACACCAGGTTGTATTTTAATCTTATGAGCTCTGCTTGTGCTAAGTATAGAAATAAGAAACAATTATTTGCAATTCATTTAAGCTATTTTTGTCCACCATGTTGAGAACATTGTCTTGTATGTGGATTAGAGTCTTCTGTAGAGAGAGTTTATAAATTTTATTTTAGAATTCTCTGCTAGGAATAGTTTTGCTTCCTGTGAATAAACAAGGGAAACAATATTTTCTGCTTTTCTTGTAAGCAGATTACAAGAAACTCAAAGAAGTACTTGAAGCCTCAGCAGGGCGACATTGTTATTCTTTATATTTGACACTTTTATGTTCTTTTTTTCCTTGGTTCTACTTTTCTATTTTTACTTAAACATTTGACTTCAGTGGCTTTTATTATAAGCTACCTCAACATCTTTGTGGAGAGATGTAAGCATAAAATAAATACAAATGCATTAAATAAGAGTCAGTTTAAAAGGGAAGTTGTTGCTACAATAATTCCTATGCAAGTTTCTGAGCAAGGTGAGTGCAAAGAACCAAGCGACTCAGGAGAAATTCCTAGGGGGAGCTGGGAAAGGGTGGTATGTCTTCAGTGACTCAACACATGGCTACATCCCAGAGGTTGAGGCAAAGGAATAAGGCTTCCTAGGAAAAGAAGAACATCTTTAAAGGCACAGCAGCACGAACCACACCACTGGTCCATTTACAGACTGTCTGGGAGCGTGGTGGGTCTGAAACAGCTGATTGTGGGAGTCACAAGGCAGACCTGAGTAGTTCTGACTGGTGTTGTGTTTGTGGTCCCCCTCACCCCTACAGTGATAGGAAGCACATCACAGTAACTCCTTGGGTCCCTGAGGAGCTCATCCCCTAGACTTCAAGGATGCCATATGTCTGGTAACTTCGTGGGAGAATTAGTGAGAATCATTCATCACCCTCTGGAACCAACATCGGGATTATAGGATGCACTGGGTGAGGATGTACTCAACAGAACAATGAGAATCCTAAGTGACCTGGGGCAGAAATTAATCCTAATGAATAAGCTAATCCTAATAAATAAGCTTTACTTATTTGTTTTGCCTATGTCTGTTTTATGTAACTCTATCTACTGACTTCCCACAACTTCTCAGAGAGCTTTTGTTTATTAAGAGAAGTTAATTGACATGCCTTCTCTGCATGTTGTATCTATTTAGTAACAAAGGAAGATGCAGTCTTCTTCCCTGTGTGTTTTTTTCTGTATGATGATGCTTCACAGTGTTTCATTATATCACTGTCTCCATGCTGTTTTGCAGAGAACTCTAACTTTTCTGCTGCAAGTTACAGTGAAAAGACATCTTTGTAACTTTGCCAAGAGGTGACACCTTTGGGATAGAGCCAGTCAGGACCAACTCTCTACAGTCTCTGTCTCTGTCTCTCTCCTTCTGTTGAAAAAGTATATGGAGGTCTCCTACCCTATTCATTCACCTCCTTATATCAATTCTCATGTCTTCCGCAAGGATATTATATCTGACAATTTCTCTGCATCACCGTTATTACTTTTTAAAAAATCGTAGGATATATATACTTATTCAAAGTTAACAAGATGGTGAATTTATACGGTCTTTGCTTATACAGAATCAATTCACTGGAATAAAATAACCAATTTTCCCTGCTAGGTGACCTCATAAAATTTAAGGATGCTTTGATGCTTTTTCTGGAATTTTTATTCTTTCAAATCCTAATTTAGTGCTGTGCAGACATAAGGTACAAGTCTCAGTAACTATCTTAAGTAGTTTTCTTAGTCCAATAGGGCAAATTCTGTGTTTTTAATATCCTTTACCATATAATCTAAGACCCGGCAACAGCTTGAATATGTCTTTTAATGTTTGTGTGCTGGGCACTTTATCCTCAGTGTAATAGTTGGATTTCACAGTCTCAAAGAGGCTAAGAAAAAAATCTGTTCTTTAAAAATTATTGAGGATAGAGTATTTTGTTGTAGCAGCTGAAAATAGACTAAGACAGACCATATACCTCTTGGGGATTGAATTAGTCCTCCTATTAACAATAATATACTCTCTTACCTGCTAGTAAATCTTTGCAAAAATATTATTTGCACATTGCCTTTAGAAAACATACAGGTTTAGGACTATTTTAACTTTGTTTCTACTTTTTTTTTTAATCTTGCAGAGTTTTTCTTACTTGTGGGTAATAATCTCCCTAGTGCTACTTTATTTTCCCACAGCACGCATACATTTGCCATATGATTGCTAGAATACAGGAAAATCTGATTAAAGAAAAAGAAACCAGATTCAAGCTGTCAGAATATTATGAGTGAAGGGCAAATCTTGTGTTTTACGATGTACTCCATTGATGAAATTTGTTGTATCCTTAGAACAGATATTTGTGGATTAATGATAATCTGTGTCTAATAACTCACGACAATTTTGATTGATTTTGATTATTTTTATTCACATTCTATAGTTTTACTCTCAGAATTTGGAACTCACATGTACCTGAAGTTACTGAAGATTGGGGTCACTGCTGTGGATGATCTCGAAGAGCTAACCTTTAACCTAAACCTCTATCACCCTAACATTCATACAAAGGACAGGTTAGGCCTTATGCTTAAATATGTGAGATTGACGCTCCCCTTTGGTATTATGAAGGCCAATTTAAACTAGATACACTTTTCGTCATATTGATACTATCATAAAATGTGAATAGTCTAGTACCCCAATTAGAAGGTAAAGATTATCATTCTGAACAAACAAGCAAGACTTAATTATATTCTGTCTGTAAAATGTATTTTAAAAAGAAAAATATACATAGATTAAAAGCATATAATGGAAAAAAAGTTGTACTAACACCAATCAAAGGAATTTTTATGTAGTATCAAAGTATTTTTGAAAGCAAAACATATTATTATGGAAAAAGAATTGGCTTTCTTTATATTAAAGGTATCAGTACACCAAGCAATATAATAGTCCTAAATTTACAGAATAACTCTGGATTCTCAAATACATCGAGCAAAATTCAACAAAATTACAAAGAGAAATAGATAAATCTCAGTAGTATGTGGCTATTTTAATTCTTCTCATTAGTTGACAAAGCAAATGAGCGAAAATTAATGAAAATATATAAAATATCTACAACACTCTTAACTAATTTGGGCCAACTTATAGACCAGCCCATGTAGCAAAAGCAAAATACATGTCCTTAACAAGTGCAAATGAAATATATGCCAAGATAGATCATGTATGTGTCATAAAACAGCTCTTTAAGTTTTCAAATAATTCAGGTGATAAAAAGTACATTCTATAGTCTCTGAAATTAAATTAGAAAACAATAATGTCAAATAATATTCAAGTGTAAATATTTGAAAACTAAAAATTCCTCATTAAAAATTCCACCAATGAAAAAGTGGAAAATATCTTGATCTGTGTGAAAATAAAAGCATAATGTGTCAAAATCTGTAGATATCAATAAAACAGAATTTAGAAGGAAATTTGAAGCACTAAATATCTGCACTAGAGAAGAAGAAAATTCTCTTCATTCTTATCAATGATCTCAAATATTGCCTTAGGAAAATGTAAACAGAAAATCAAATGAAACTAAACAGGTGAACAAATAATAAATATCCTAACAAAAATCAGTGAAATAGAAAACAAAAACCAATAGAGAAAATCAAGGAAACCAAAAGCTAGCCATTTGGAAAGATCAATAAAATAAATAATTCACTTACCAAGCTTATCAGAGTAACAGGAGAAAAGACAGAAATCACTTATATAGTGAATAAGAGCTGTAATACCACTTCATATTTTAGATATTTAAAAATATAGTAAGAGAAAGTGCAAAATCTTTACTTCAATAAATTAGGTTGGCAGATTATGGAAAAATTCTATGATAAATAATCTATCAAAACCTCACTGATGAAGAAAAAACCAAATAGTCCAATATTATTAAGGAAATTGAATTTGTAGTTAAACATTTGCCAACACAAAAACTACATACCTGGATTGTTTTGGTAGTAAATTCTAGCAAGTGTTTAGAGATGAATAATATGAATTATGTACAAACTTTTCAAAAAAGGATGAGGAATAAGTCTAATTTCATTATTTGAATCCAAGATTACACTGACAGTAAACCAATAACATTGCAAGAACAATAACATGCAACTCTAATGAATGTAGATGCAAAATTCTTTAACAAAATATTAACAAGTAGAATTCATAATTAGATCAAAGATAGTACTTTATAATCTAATAGAAAAATATGTGGTTAGCTTAACTTTCAAAACTCAATCATTACAACTCACTAAAACAAAGTAGAAAAGAAAATCCACAGGGTTATCTCAACAGGGCAAAAACTAATTTGAAAGGTTCAATGCAATTCATAGTGAAAACCTTCAGAAAACTGAGTTTAGAAAGTTGCTCCTTCAACCTGAAGAGAAGTATCTATAATCGACAGTCAGTATCATGGTGAAAGCCTAAATTCTTTTCCATCAGACAAAGACGTCTTCTTTTCCATCGGACAAAGACCTGTATGTCATATTGTACTGCAGCCCTGAGTTTATATGCATTAAGGAAATATAAAAAATAAATGGCACCCACGATGTAAGGAAAGAATAGTTTTCATTTTCAAGTTATAAGATGATATTTGCCAGAGATCTGAAGGAATCTGCAAAAATATTAGAAGAACTACTAACTGTTTTGAGGGCATCTTCAGGATACAAGATAAACGTAAAAAGATCCATTGTATTTTGTATAGTAAAAGCAAAAATTGGAAATTAAAAGTATTTTCTGTGCAATTAAATAATATGATAAACTTTTGATAAATTTAATACATATAAGATTTCACCTTTAAAAACTATGGTGCATTCTGAAAGAAATTAATTACAACCCAAATAAATAGATATATCAGATTCATGTACCAGAATACATGATGTGTTTCAGATATTTATTTTATCTTAAGAAATCTATAAATTCAACATAGTACCAGTCAAATGTAAATAGAATATCTTTGTAAATCCTTACATGGGGAGTCTAAAATTTATACAGAATTTCAAAGAAATTGGAATTACATCCAACATTCAGAAGGCTGCAGCAAGAGAATTACTAGGAGTTTTAAGGAAACCCGAGTTACATAATGAGTTCAAGTCCAGTCCGAACTACATAATGAGAACCTGCCTCAAAAAACAAAAAGCAAAAAACCAAACCAAAACAAAAAATAATCACAAAAACAACTTTGAAAACTAACCAAAATTTGTAGCCATATATCCACTGATTTCAAAACAATATAGAGCTACAATGGACAGTGTAATATAATATTAGGCAAGGCAGACATACTGGAATACACTACAAAGTTGGAAAATAGACAATACATATAGTAAAATGATTTTTGTGAAAAATATCAAGTTAATTTATGTGCTAGTTAAAAAGACTCTAAAAATGATACTATAGCAAGTGAAATTTCATGTGCAACTTCAACTTTTATTCACACTATATAAAAATTAATTTGAGGGCCAGGGATTTAGCTCAACAGCATAAGCACCTGCCTGGCAAGCATGAGGTCATGAGTTCCATCCCTGGTACCAAAAAAAAAATTAATTTGAAACAGTTATACATATAAATGTAAAAGTAGATACTTTACAGAAGAAACCTTAGAAGAAAATTACTTTGCCCTCAGGTTAGAGAAGAATTTCTTAGTGGGACACTAAAAACACAAAGCATAAAGAAATAATAACACATGTAATTTTTTTAAAATGAAAACTTTGTTCTCTAAAATGCACTGTAAGAATATTAAGAGGTGAATTGTTACTGAGAGAAAATACTTGGAAAATATTTATCTGACATAGGATTTGCAGTTAGAATATACAAATATCTTTTATGAGTCTAAAAAAAGTAGACTCTGAACAGTGAGAAACTTCACAAAGACAGTTAAGCAATGCTCATCATCACTGGTTATTATGGAAATATTAATCAAAACCACTCCTGTCACAAGATAGAATTGTGAAAACTAAAACAGCTGGCAATATTAAGTATTGGTAAGGATATAGGGCAAAGCAAGCTGTCACACACTGCAGGGTTGCAAAATGATCCAGACGCTGGAAAAGAGTGTCAGTTTCTTGCAAAGTTTAACACACATTTCCCCTAGAGTGATAGTTTCTGTGCAGTCAGGGTTTTGTTCATAAAGTCTTTGCTCACACAAAAGTCTTTAAGGTTTCTACCTATTCTTTCTTGTCAGACTTAGTGTTTTTGTTTTAATACTTAGATCTTTCATTCATTTCTATTTTAGTTTAGTTACATAACAGATCCTGCAGAAATCCAGATCACCAACACCTACTTTGAAATGGTCACTCAAATAAGGTGGGACACACAGAAGAATATATATGAATCACTAAAGCTGAACCAAAAAGATATATAGTAATTCTAAATAAACCAATCACAATGAAATTAAAGATGCAGTTAAATACCTACCAACAAAGAAAAGTCTAGGCCCTGACGGATTCACTGCTGAATTCTACAAGAAGTTTAGGGAAGAGCTTATGCTGCTACTTCTCAAACTCTTTAATAAAATTGAAAAGGTTATTCCCAAAAGCACACATTACTCTGATACCAAGATCAGAGAAGGATCCAACCAGAAATAGAGAACTACAGACTAATGTCACTAATGAACATAGAAGCAAAAATCCTCAATAAGTAAACATAAAGCAGCAAATTATCAAGATTATTATTCATCATGACTGAGTAGGACTCATCCCATGGATGCAGGGTTCAACATACACAAATCAGTAAATATGGTACACCATATTGACAGAGCCAAGGACAAAAATCACATGATCATCTCAACAGACACAGTAAAAAAGCATTTGACAAAGTCCAACACCCATTTATACAGAATATTGGAATCAATGGTCTTTATCTCAATCTGATAAAAGCCATCTCTGCCAAAGTAACAGCCAACATTACACTAAATTTTACAAAGCTGCAAGTTTTCACTCCAAAATCAGGAACAAGACAAGGATGTTCACTACTGTCACTCCAATAGAGTTCTGAAAACATTGGCCAGAGCAACTAGACAAAAGAAAAAAGTAAAGGAAATAAGGACATGAAAGGAAGAAGTTAAATTATCATTATTTGTGGGAGATACGATACTCTACATAGAAGACCCCAAAAACTCCACCAAAAGACCTCTACATTTAATAACCAAATTCAGTTGGGTAGTTGAAGACAAAGACAACACTCAAAAATCAATAGCTTTCCTGTACACAAATAACAAACTCACTGTGAGCAATTAAGGACATAACTCTTACAACACCAACAGAAAGGTGAAATATTTAGGAACCAGTCTAATGGAGGAAGTAGAAGATCTTTACATTGAAACTGCAGGACTCTGAAAAAGGAGATTGAAAAGAGTATCAGAAAATGCAAAGATATCCCTTGTTCTTGGGTAGGAAGAACCAATAGAGTAAAAATGGCCATGCTTCCTTTAGTGTTATACAGATTTAATGCAATGTCAATTAAATGCCAATAGAATATCTCAGAATTAGAGAAAGCACTTCTAAAATCCATTTGGAACCAGAAGAAACCTAAAACAGAACAATTCTGAACATCAAAAGCAAGGTAGGGGGCATCACAATCCCTCAATCAAAATTATATTACACAGCTACTGTGGTACTAGCAAAACAAAACAAAATGAACAATGCAAGAGATCAAAAGGTACAGAAATAACTCCAAACACACTCAGCTACTTTATCTTTGACAAAGGGGCCAAACACCTTCACTGGACAAAAAATAGCCTCTTTAATAAATGGAGCTGGAAAAAACTGGCTTTCCATATGCCAATGACTAAAACTAGGCCCATGTCTCTCATTATGCACTAAACTAAAATTGAAACAGTACCTCCATTGTCAAGAAATGTGGCTGGAGAAGTGCCCCCAACCAAATCATCAGAGTGAGCAGTGGGCTCATGTGTGGTTCTCTTGGCATTTTCCCATGATACTTAAAAGATTAACATAGCTCAAGGCATCCACACAATAAATCCTAAAACAAGGGAGAGAGCAGTGGTAGGGTGGATGGTGCAAAGAGCTTTTTCCTATGTGAATCTTCATGTCATCCCAAAACATGTCATTTTCTCTCTAGAGAAAAACACTGGTGAAGAAACATGAAACTTCTCTGATGGGCTTATATTAATTATGCTATATCAGCTTATTGGTTTTATTCCAACTGATCTAAATTTCTCTTCCAAACACTTCATAAATATCTCAAAAGAAAAACGATAGGTAACTCATGTTATACTTCTCTTTCAGAAATAATTTAAGAGATCCTACCATCTCTGAGTCAAAATAGACCCAGCCCTCGTAAATTCCAAAGGTTAAATAAAACAACAAATTCCCCCATGCCAACTCATGAAGGTGTTTCCGAGAGCCATGGAAAAACCCTGGAAGAAAGAAGTCCCGAAGATGAACCTCGAGCTTTCCTGTAAACTGATTTCTCCCTGAGTACTTTCCACTCACCCTCTGAACAAAGTCCTATGGGTCTGATAGATGTTTCACAATCAGGACTCCCTTTTGTAAGAGGTTCTGGATCTGGGAGCTTCTCTGTGGACTGGTAGAATTTAGGGGAGCTATGTTGTTCCTGCTTCCGTTTTCTTTAGAATGTACATGGTATTCAACACCAGTTTCTTTGTAAGCCTAATAACAGCAGCTACCTAAAAGAGAAAGTGGAGAGCAGGGGCTTTGCTTAGTTTCTACCATCTTCAGTTGTGTCATCTTAAAAATAATCTAATATTTCCTAGAATTAATTGCATTCTCTGTAATGGCATATATATCAAATGCCATGATGCTTACTATATTTCCAATAACTCTGCTCATGGTTCCTCACACAGGTACCAGACATGTTCTATCTATTACAGACATCTAGGAAGCAATGTCCTCTACTTTGATCCCAATTTCAGCTCATTACATGAGGCGTTTTCCTTTCTTTTCTATTTTCTCAAGGCCTTTACTTCAAGTAGAATCATTTTTATTATCAAAGTGACCATTTAATTCCAAAATCTCAAGCTGCAGATTGTGAAGTGGGTGGTGAGAATCAGTGTTTGCTTCTTTCAAGAGCTTGTCTAGAGTGCTGGTCAACATGTACCCTTAGTGAGTAAGTCATTAAGAGGGAAGACAATTTGTAAAATAATGTTTTCTCCAGCTACTCAAGGTTTTAAGCATCACACAACAAACATCAACTCATAGCTTTTATTCTGACTGATTTGAATTCCTATCACCAAGCACATTATAAATAATTCAAAAGGAAAACAATGGATAGCCCACGTTATATTTTTCTTTCACAAAGAATACATTCAAAGCATTAAGTCGTGTCTTCACAGCCCCTTGTGAAATGAAGGTCTTCCCCCCTTTATGGTTAACTCTGATCACTGTGGGCAGAGGCAATCAGGAATCGCTAAGCAAGAGTTAGGACAGTCTGCCTCCACTTACTGGATGCCTGTTGGGTGTCAGGGTCTATCCTAAACATTTGCATTTTCACAGTAACCCTGAAAACTAAGGATTACTTCTCTTATACTTGAGAGATTGGAACAGAATAAGTAAGTAACCAGCCCCAGATGATGAAGCTAAAGGAAAAAGAGATACTTTTATCTCATTCCACGTAAGTGACCTTAAACGCTATGCCCCTCATGGCCATCACCACTGGACAGGCTGCCAGTCTACAAAAGCATCCGGGAGGCACAAGGCACGATGTTTTGGATCATGGTAGCTTCTGGATCCAGAGTGGGGCATTTTCATGCCTCAATCTTACTGCTCACTGCTTTTCCTCTTTGAAAATCCCTACCGAAAAGTCTTGATTTTACAAATAATTCCTGAATAATAATTAAATACAGCATTTTTAAGAGGTAGCGAAGGCTTCTAAAAACTCAGAATTCAGGGTCCGCAGTCATGAGGTTCAGGCATACAGATCTCAGAACTTCCTTCTGGAGCCCCTCTTTGAAGACGGCCAGTCGACACTCTCATGTCTGCCCAAGTGGGAAGTTCCAATTGACCTCAGGGGGCTTTAGTCCTCGGATGATAATCACCTACAATACCACACAGCACGAGCTACCAGACCTTGGCAATGTGCTTGGTGCTTGAAGAGAAAAATATAAGGGGAAGTAGAAATACAGCCAGGCTGCACACTCGGCCTAAAAGAAGAGAGGACAGGTGGGGTGCAAGTGTACCCCCCGCTAAAGAATCTTCACCTTCTCTCTAGTCCATGCCGCAGCAGATAAAAGGGAGGCACAGTATCTGCTGGATCTGCTCTAGCTGCCTACACAACCACCGTGTTGTCTAAACCATGCCTGAAAAAATACCATTGGCTTAAAACTTGGAGGAGAATGGTAGCACCTCATTTATGTAATCCGAGGACGGAATGGTAGACGGAAACAATTGCTTGTCTTTCAGTCTGGGTCCCATTAAATGTTCTGTTGTCTAGGGCAAGTTAGTTTCTCTGGGCTTCCTCATTATGAGAATTACAATATTTTTCCTTAAAATATTATAAGAACTAGAATATTTATAAGGTTAATGTTAGTTGGCATATAATAAGCATGCAATAAATTTAGCTATTATTATGGATTTTGCTATTACTATTAATAATAATACATAATAAGTGTCCAGGAATTCCTAAAAATGCTTACAGCTATTTTAAAACTAGAAAGACTTAGAAAATCACCACCACAAAGAGCATATACTGAATTCACACTCATTAGGCATTGGTGGATTGTGAACTATTGTTACATTCAATTATACAGCACAAGCATTTTCACAGAGGGTAAATTAATTACCCAAACTCACATAGTTAGTAAGTGGGCAAAGTAACTCAGTCACACAGCTAATAAATAGTAGAATCATCAAGTTCTTCTGTTACTCTATACCAGCTTATGAGATATTGGTGAAATACAGGGGAATCTCACTTTCTAAGTTAGTAAGACCTTATTATACATTTTCTTTCTTGAAGACACCCAGTGCTCCTCCTCCATAGATTTCAAGATAGAGCATAATCACCACAGCATGGTACTTGACATAGTGTCACACAACTTTTCCTCCCAACCACATCTCCTAACAGAGCTCCCATCCCTCCCCCGCCTCTCCACTCTAGTCTTCTCACAGTTCCCTGCAGATGGCCAAAGCCTTGTGGGCCTCCATACCTTTGCCTCCTGTGACTACTGCCTGAAATGTTCTCATAGCCCCGTATACACTCTGCCTTCTCTGATGCTCACATTCCTTGATGAAGACTTCATCAAGCATTAACACTGACTCACGTACACAGGATTAATGATCACCTTTGTGTCTAGATTTAGCATTTGCCTGACAAACATTAATTTTGTGCCTCTCTTCTTGATAGAATAAATTCCCTCAAGAGGCAAGTTGTTGCAGTCTGGGAACCAGTGCCATGTGCGAACAGCCAGATCCAAGCCCCTTCTGGTGCGCGGCTTGGCAAACAAGAAGTACCAATCCCATCGCCGCCCAACTCCCATAAGTGACTGGCTTATCCAGAGAAACACAGGCTGTGATGATAGCTATCGAGGTGAAATGCAATGGGATACGTGTGGAACTTTGGTGTTTCACTAACATTGCAGGTCTAGGGCCAGTGGTCTGATCATAGGTATAGAGATAGCAGTACGCAGTGTGACATCTAGGGGGATCTTCTGAGGGTTGCAGCCATTGTTGAGTCCCTATGGTCTTGTTTTGGAAGTCCTATATCATTTCCACTGTTTTGTTGAGTTGAGTTTTATTCTCTTTTGTTTTGTTTGATTATGTCAAATCTGATGGCAGGAGCAGCCATTTCAAAGATAACAAGATATGGTAGCAATTTTGGATTTACTATTGGCTTGTTCTGAAATCCTTTATTGCATTCAATGTTTTGTTTTTATTGCTTCTATTTTATTCTGTTCAGTTTGAGTTTTACTATGTCTGAAGTTATCTGTAGCTATTTTGAAGACATCAAAAGGCATTATGGTAACTATTGTTGATTTTGTAATATTTTGAAGTCCTGCATCTTTTACACAGGCTTGTTTTGATTAGTTTTATTCTGTTTTATCCTCTTTAAAATAAAAAAAAAACCTCATTTTCTAAGCATATTTTAGAAAGGGAGGTTGTTGACTTACTCTGCTTTGTGGCCTTAGTAACCCCCTCTTTCTGACTGCATGCACCCCGTGTTGTTGGCTGACAGGATGAATGAAGTACACTGACTGAAGGAGTCTGTGTTGATGAGCAGCTTGAGAGACTGGGCTGGTAGAGACAGAGTTCACCAGGGAATCCAGGTGGTGCTGCTCCCCGTGCCGTGTGTCTTCTGTGACCACACTTGGCAAGCTGAGATACAGCAGTATTTCAGCACCACTCTGGATAAGCGCAGCCTCAGCAGGATGCGTCGTTGCGCAGTACTGAATCTTACTGGTTGCCTTTGCTTGTGCTCCGTGGGATTCCCATGGTGCTGGAAGCCGAGGAAAGCAAGTCCACAGGAAGGAAAGTGTGAAGACTCTCCTGACCGGTACCTACATCTAGCAAGGCATTAGCCGGATTCTTACGACAGGTTGATAGATCAGAGGGATGAATCACTGGATTCAGTGGCTTAGTAGCATTCTGTGGCTTAGCTGGTTGTAGGACTGTATCTAAACATCTTCTCAGGGGAATTTCTGCTCACAGAATGAGTTTACTTCATCTTACTCTTTCTGGGTCCACTGAAGCATGCCCTGAAATGTACCTTCTCTCAATAGCCAACATTGACTATTTTAGTATTCAGTCATGAAAGAATTAAAATGTAGCCGAAGACCTTTTTGCTTTTCATTTGTGTTAGTTTTACACTCCTTAAGTGTTTTAGAGTAGGGCACACATTGATTCTCTTCTCCTCCGTGGCCCCTTTACAGAGTGTCACCATGGAGGGATCCCAGAACTTACGGGCAGACAGGCCCTGGTCAGATGGCTGCTCTGCCGTAATTCCAGGGATTGTTCTGTTCCTCTCCCATGAAACAGGGATAAGAATGTCCTGGTCCTTCTGAACGTAAACATTCTTCAAGTCTAAGCTGACGATCAATGATCAACTCCTCAGGGAACGCTTTTCACTAAGTTATCTCCTCATTAAAACGCTCTCAAAAGGCCACATTCTAACCTTATGTGGTCATTAAAATAAAAGTCGCCATTTAATTTGAGCTGTTTGTTAAAAGTTTGCCCATTAAACCATAATCTCTGTGAAGTCAGGATCCAGAGGTACGCTTTTCCATTTCTGCACTTCTAGCACTTTTACTAAACACACACCTCAAGGGCGAGGGCATGGAGTGGACGTTTCTCACATGCATGAGTGGACTCTGGTGACCCACAGCCCTCCACCTGCCTCCACAACAAGTGCTGTAAGCAGAGCCCCCTTCTCCTGCGGGACAGTCACACGGGCCCCTTCTTAGTCCCTCACTGGTCTCGAGCTTTGTATGTCACCTGCTAGCTCCTTTCTTGTTTTCCTTGCCACCTCTCAGTCTAGTCTTTGCTCTGTAATCTGCCTTCCTTCCCTCAGCATCCCCATAAGAGGCTCTTTCTCGGGGTGCCTTCTTTGTACACACTGTCACAACTACTCCACCCTGGGACCCCATTACACCCTGGGACCCCGCTACCCCTATATTCTTTTCTCTTTGCCCCATAATGGTTGAATTTGTTTGTTTAATATGATATGCTAGACAAATAGCAACCTTCAGGAATCGGATCACATTTACCACTGTAAAAATTCTTTGGATCCAACATGGCGCCAGGCGTGTGTATACTGATACGTATTTGCTGCCCAAAGAATTTAGGTTAAGTGCAAGCAAGAAGGCTAGCGAAAAGAGGGAAATGCACCAAGTTGTGGGGACAAAGCCTTCAGGACACTCACCCAAAACCATTTGCTCATCTCCCTGGATGCAAGGTCCAGCACACAGTAAGCCCCTCATGCAGCCCCAGGTGCCAGACAAGTATTTAACTAAGAGAATGTATTTCTGGCCTGTCCAGGTCTAACCTGCATGAAAGTCCTGCTCATGTTTTTCCATATTTCTCTTCCTCCTGGGTGCTGAAACAGAGAGGCCAAAGTGGCCTGGGGAGCTGCATATTGAAGATTTCAGAGGGTTGAGTTTGGGTCTCCTCAGGTCCCTTGGAGAGCAGCTACATTACTATGCTGACCAAGAAAACCTCTCTCATGTTTCCGAAGAGAGATAAGCCCCTCTGTGCCTCAGTCATTCAGCATCTTTAGATATATGAGTCATTTCTGTTATTACTAACAGAAATACTAATTCTGTTATTACTAACAGAAATTGCTAACAATGAAATAACTACTGTGAAGTATCTGAAGGATGCATTTATGGTAAAGGAACTGCCTTCTTCTATCAAGTAAAATCAAGCACGTGCTGAAACGATGGTTCTGAAGTACGATCAGTGACTACACCCTTCTCTTGGGACTTACTAAAGTGGAAATTCCCAGGTCTCAACTGAGGTACCTGAGAGTGAGATCTGAGGGTCTGTGTTTTACAAGCCCTAAAGGCGGTTTCATTTTCTAGGAAGTTTGAGAATCCACTGCACTTTGAGTCTGGAGGGGCTTAACCTTTGGAGGCTTTGTGACTGTAGACAAGTTAATTTCTCTGCATTATACATTTCTCATTTTTAGGAAATGTGTGATGTTCTTTTGTGGTAGTGTTTTAAGAGTTCAAGTGAGTAATCTCCTTGAAGTACCCAGCACAGAGCAGGCAGTTTCTGGGTGCTCCCATGAAACTGGGCCATGATGAGGGTTCTAGGAATCGGAGAACAGGCTTGATCAGGACATGCTGACTACTGCGTGTGGTACTGATGATGTCCTGAGCAGCTCTTCCATGCCTAGTGGGAGAGGCATAAGTGAACAGAGGTTAGGAGTGTCCCTCCTGCCTGTGAGGTTAGATTGACCTGCATAGTGCTTAAGGCTGGTGGTAGCTGATAATTTCTGAGCATTTTCTTTAACTGCTAATTTCTTTTTTTTTCTTGTGAACCATGAATATAAATCTCTCAAATAGTTCTTAGTTCTTATTCAGCATGCACTATGCATTAGCTAATTACTACTAGATGCTCAATTTATAAAGTCAGACTTTTTTGGTTGATTTTCTATATTGTGTTAACCTCAGCATGCAAAACACTGTTTTGCACAAACCACTTCCTTAACAAACACACATGCAAACATAAGTCAAACAACACCTGCTATGTAAATTTCATAGTTTTATATAATAGTGTGTACTGCCAAAGAGCTTTAGCCTCCAGTTTTTTAACGATATATTTTTATTTAGGAGGATTTTTAATTATTATAAAAAACTTGAAACTTGAAACGGTCTATTATTCCCATTCGTTGCCAGTAGATATTTTGTAGACAATCCATGTATCATTTCATTTAGAAATAATTTGGTATTCCTAAAGTATTAGATGTATAAAAATCTCATTCTCACAGCTCTTGAATCGAACCTTTCTTAATATTTTGAGTAAGCACTCCACTTTCAGATCTTTATGGTTGTCTTTTGGTTGCTCCTTTTTTTTTTTTTTTTTTTTTTGGTCTTTTTCCTTTTTATCGGTACCGGGGATCGAACTCACGACTGCCTGCTTGCAAGGCAGGCGCTTATGCCGCTGAGCTAAATCCCAGCCCCGGTTGCTTTTTTTTTAGCAGTCAGTTTGCTCATCAAATCAGGAGTCCAAACAAAGATTGTACATCGAGTTGGCTGATATTTCTCAAGATTATTTTAATCTATGTTTTCTCCTCTCTCTTTACTTTTTTTTCCTCACAGAAAACTTTGGTGAAGAAATGAGATCATTTCAAATACATTTCTCCCCACATTCTGTAATGATGGTCTATAAATTGTTACTTGGTCTCTGTATTTCCTATAAACAGGTCGGTAGATCTCAAGACTTAACCTATCTCAGGTTCTGTTGTTTGACCAGAATGACACATCAATGTTACAAAGCAGTTCTTTGCCTGAAGATTGCTGAATATCTCAGGGTTAGGAGAAAAGGGATGCCATGCAATTCTCATCTAAAGATGAGAATTCTCTTGCAGTACCAGCTTTGGAAATTCTGTTCATTCCTACTTTCCCATGTTTGAAGTAAGACACTCAATATCTACAATTTAAAAGAAGAGATTCTTACCTTGGTTCCTGATTTTAGAGGATTTAGTTCATGGTTGGCTTGCTCCAATGCAGAAATGACATAGTAGAAGAATGTGGCAGAGAAAAGCCTGGAATCAGAGAGCAAAGAGAAAAGGTGAGGACAAGAGCACACCTTTCCAGGTCATGCTCCCAGTGACCACCTCCAAATAGGCCCAGCTTCCTGGAAACACATTCACCTTAGACTCATGAATGGATCAGTCCATTAGGAGCACAGTGGCCCATGATGTAATCACTTTCCAAAACTTTCACCTCCAAACACATCAGACTTTGGGGGGCAGTTTAGAGCTGAACCCTAACGTGAAGGCACAAAAGATAGCACTTTGTCAGAACTACCTGACTCAGGAAATTCTATGAGAATTGCTTGTAGAGTTATGTTTATTAGCTTCTTATGAAGAAATCTAGAACTATCCTGGATTCTAAAGAGTGGAAGCAAGTTTTCAAATATCATTAGATTTTGGAATCAATGCAATAATTAAACCTCAAGGAGTAAAAATTAAGAAGAGGCACTAATCCTTCTTTCTTGGGATTATATTACTAATTACTCAGTGCAAGAGGTTATAAAACTCATTGTTTTAGGATTCACAGTTAATAAATGCCAGAGGTGAAAGTTAAACCCCAGAAGCCAGATGTTAGAGTATAATAAGCACAAAAACTATGCTTTACTATTTCCAGGGAATTATGTCACTCCTAGTAAAAGCCCTCTAGTATTTTCCCATTGAAGACATCGGAATTATTGTATGGTATTCAAGGCTTTTCATGCATGGTTCCTATCTTCCACATCTGTGAACACGGCCTCTTCCTCACCTGCTTCTCTCTGTAAATACAGAAAATGCCCAATCCAATTACACTGTGGTTTTTCAGATCTTTGAATGAACCATATTTTTTAACTTTTGGCTTTTGTGCAAAGATTTTCTCTCCCTGAAATGGTGTCTACTCTTGTATCCTTTTCCCACCATCCATTTTTCATGCTAATGTTTACTTACTCCCCAGGTTCTGAGTTGAATTCCTTCAAAATCACCTGTAAGTTCTTATAAAACCATATGTGCCTGCTATCAGAGAATCAGTGTACCGTTTTTTCAGTTCCTCCTCTCACTGTCAGGAATGGACCAATCCTATCTCACCATGTTCTATCCTGAGCACACTATCGAGCGCCTGTTATGAATTAAGTGCTGCAAGAAGATGATTTGAAAGAAAGAGGATCAAACGAGCACCTTAGCTAGAACTAAATGTAAGCAGGCATAACTGGCCCACTGGATACTCAGATCACACCTACTTCCTTCCGCTGTGTATCATAAAATAAGTTCCTCTGAGCTTAGCTGTTAGTTCTGTGTTCCTTCCTGACACACTCAATGCTTTTGGTTAACTGCTGAATTTTGCCTTACTCAATGTCTGACAGATGGAGGAGTCCACTGTGGCACACAGGACCTGTGCTCCATGAGTATGGGGAGGGCCCCGTAGGCTGAAGGGGTTAAAGCCAAGCGTATTTGTTCATGGAGCTGCATTTCCTGGAGTCCTGTTAGGAGGTAGGGAGGCAGGACTCAGTCACCATCTGCCCACACAGCAATTTTTAGTTCCTTTAAGGCAGTGTTTTCTTTCATCCACAAACTGATAGTTCACTGGGGCGCTGGCAGGCTGACTAATTTGTGCAGTGTTTCTGGCGACTGCTTAGAAACCTTGTTTCCCAAATTCATGTAAATCATATTATTTTGACTCCCACTAACGAGGTGTGACTTCTGTTAACATTTCCCCCCAAACCCCTTTCTCTGTCAAGCTCTCAAAACGCTTCTCAGTAGGACTCAAAAAATAACCAGGATGTCATTAGAACAAATGTATTTTTATGTATAACACAATCCATAAATAGCATGTACATTACAGGGAGAAACCTATTCTACTTTTTCCCTTTTCTATTTGAAATTATATGTGAAACTTTTAATTATAAGAGAGCATTTTGTTTTTCTTGGGGCTTTAATGTAGTAACCAAGAACTTTCTGACAACATCTACTTGAATACTGCTGTGGATAAATATGGTTTCTGATATCTTGCTAGATATTGCCACTGAAATGGTTGGATTTCCAATTTCTTAAAGGATGGATATGAAGGAGGTTATGGTTTTATTGTCAAAGAATTCATTTTTAAAAAAAGAATCTTAGCCCATTCCTTTAGGTCTGACCTAACCCAATCATTAACAGCACATACTAATGGGCTAAGATTCTGTTTTTTTTTTTTTTTTTTTAAATAGATTCTTTGACAATAGATAGGCTAGAGGAGATGGGTCACTGGGTGCATAGCCCAGAAGGATCCATTTTTGTCTCCAGCTCCTTCATTCTCTCTGCTTAGTGGCTGCCCTGGTTTGAGCTGCACTCTCCAGCCGTGCTCTCTACCAGGCCATTGGTGCACTGGATTCAGCCAGCCATGGACTGACTTCTCGGAAACCATGATCCAAAACCAACTTCTCATTCTGCCATTTGAGGGTATTGGCTGTTTTGTCCCTGTGACAAGAAAGTGACTAATACACATGTTAATAATAATAAAAAAAAATCATAAGGCTGGGTGCTGGTGACCACACAGGACACAGCTGAACCTGGGTTGGTTTGCCGGTCATCCACTGGGGAAGCAGATTGTAGAAAACTTGTAACTGATCCAAACATTTCTGGGCATTGACAGCGGTGCTGTTTTGGACTGGAACATGGGTCAGGCCCCAGCCCCAGGCCCTGCAAGTCGCAGGAAACAGTGGCATGAGCACAGCCTACACATCAGGCAGGACAGCCTTACTGAAGAGGGCTTTGCAGTGTTTGACCACATGCTGAGTACGGAGAAAAACACTCAGAGAGGTGAACAGAGAAAGTAATCAAGTCAAAACCAGCAAAGCTAACACTGAACACCTGAGGAGCCGTGGTCCACAAAGCAGCTCATCACTGAAGGTCCCCACTACGGGCCTGAGTCTGACTTCTCGCTGCAGGACCGGCAGTGCATCCTCCATTGCAGAGCCTTCTTGGACAAGGCCTGCTAGGGCTGGCCAGGCCCCACCGCTGGCCCACACTCATCCCACCCGGCTCTGCTCTCTCACTCCTGTGCTCATGGCCCAGCCCCACCGGTCTGTCTGTATGACTTAGCATTTCGCTCTCCAAAGTAATTGTAGGTACAGGTGTGCTGTATTTGCAGAAGAAGACAGAAGTGTGCTTGATTAGGTATTTATGGGGTATGGTAAGTGTTCTTAGAGCAGTTGAATGTCCTATTTATAACCAGTCCCTATGTACAGATCATTGTAGATGTCTCCCTGTTTACCAAGCAGTGAAACAAACAAATACAGGACAGCAAAGCAGAGCACAGTGGAGCAAGAATGAGCCGAAGGCCCAGGTCAGCCTCTTGGCCCAGGAGGACCTGGATAGTCTGTGTCAGCTCGAGTGAGTGTGCAGATGATGGTCCCCACCCCCGTGTCCCTCTCCACCCTGGCCTCTGCCAGAATCACCGCAGCCCACCCACAGCAGTGTTTCCGCTCATGGCATCCCTTGTGCACATTTTGTGTGCATGTGATCAGAAGATATAGCAAATGCTTAAAGGTTCTAAAAACATTTGCAGTAAAAGGTGCATTACTATGAAGTCCCTAGTAAGTCCACCTCTTGCTTTGGACAAGCTTGCCCCATCGTTCTTGCCACTTTCTTGAGCACCTCTGGTAGTCCTCTTCTCTGGGCATCTTTAGTTGAGCTTTCCTGGCTGCCTAGATATCCTGAATCAACAGAAGACATTTCCCTGTCATGGTCACTTAGACTTGGACATGAGCCAGGAGTCACAGGGTGCCAGACCTGGTGAATCAGGCAGACGAGGACATGCTCATGCTTTTAGGAGTATGCCTGGCCATCAGATGGCCTGTCATGGTTTATGTCTGTGGTCCCCAGGTCTCATGCATTTGCATTGTGCATTTGTGATTGGTTCATTGTCTAGTGCTTGGATTGAGCTGCACCCATATAGGGGTGGAGCCAGGATGTAATGTAATGGCAGGAAGAAGGTGTGTCTTGCTCTTTTACACTGAGACATGGCACTTGGCAGCAGCAGCCACTGTAGTTTTGTGACACTTTGTAAGGACTTGAGAGGACTTGCACGATTGCTCGGGGGTGGGCAAGAGCTTTGGGATGAGAGTGTTTAAAGCTATGGGGAGTATTTTTAGGGGGGATGCATGGAAATCTATCTTACTGTAATAATTTTTAAAATGTAAACTGTGTATTTTGATCACACCACCTAACCTAAGCTAAGAAGCAGAGATTGATTAATAAAAATAGTATTAGGTTTTGTCTAATCTGTTTCATGAAAAGGTCTGCTTATTTGATTCCACCTAAGCTACTTTCCTCTAAATATTTAATTCTGTCCAAAGAGAATTACACTCTTAAGCAGTGTATATTACAAGCGGTTGGGCGGTGTATCTGTTTTAAATTCACATGAGTCTAATATCAGATGCAGATTGGCTTAGGTATAACACAGTAAACAAAAAGTTGGAAAAGTTGCATTATGTTTGTATGCTTAGATATTAATATGTTAATAAGAAAGTTATAGGCAAATAGAGGTAATTTCATTTCATTTTCAGATTCATATGGGTATTAGAAAAGATTGTTTTCAAATCAAGTGGGAAGTTACAAAAGTACAATTGAGATAAATCTGGTATTTTCCTCCCTTTTTATTGTCAATAAAGAAATATTTGAGAACAAAAATCATGATAAATGGTGATTTATTGGACTGATTAATTTATATTCAGATACAAATGCTCTTTCTCTGGAAAATTTGATTCTCGGGGAACATAAATACTCTGTTATTCACATTTATATTCTGTTTAGTGTATAAGACTGCTTCATATATAAAATAACTACTTAAATAGGCTGAAATTAGTTGCATATTCATTGACCTAAGTGGTGAAGAGTTCATCCTTATTAGAAAGTGTTAAAGTATAAGCACAAATTTCCCCATGAGGTCAATATTAACTCTAACCATTGAATTGGATACATCCAATTTGTTTTGCAACCAGAAATATGGAAATTAAGTTAGCGAACCAAGGTATCACTGTACATTTAAAGATAAAATATGCAATTATAAAGAGACAATACTAGCATTTTAGATATTAGAATATTTAGCATCAAAACCTCCACAAAAATGTTGTTAGGTACTTGGGGACACAGAGGTAATAGTGATTCACTATTCCGTGTAAATACCTCACACTTACAAGTGGAACTGGATATGCAAACAAATTACAAGTATACTGTGGCTCTGCAGGCCTCCTGGACATTTCTAAATATTACCAAAGAATAAGAGCTGGTCATTATTGAGCACTCTAATAAGACCACAGTACAGTTTTTTATTTCAAGGGGTCTCCCCCAAAAGACAGCGGCAGTTGATCTTGCTGAGAGTAGGACTATTAACCTACACAGTGTCATTGTACGAGACAGAAGAGTGTGCCTGCATCTGAAATAAGACTACCTCATAAAACACCTCACTTTCCTCATTAGTAATCAAGGGAAGGCCCAGATCTCTTCCTGGCATGGTGGTTGTGACAGGTAAACTTGCCAACTGTAAGAGACTCTGAAGAGGTGAATGGGTCATGGTGGACCTACACTCTTGAGTGGACAAAACCACTGATGTTCATGGTGGAAAGTAGTGCCCAGCAGGAGGTGGGTCCTGGGCTCTGGCTTTGGAAGGTTTGTCTGTCACTGGTTCCCATACTCTGCTCTTGGCTGCCATGAACTGAATGACTTTGCTGGGCCGTGCATTCTCCCATGAGGTTTCTGCCTTGGAGCTGGCTGACCATGGACTGAACCTTCTGAAACCATGAGCCAAATTAAACCTCTCCCACTTTAATTTGTGGATATTGGTTATTTGGTCCCAGAGACAGGAAACTGACTAATATGTCAGTGAACAATGCACTGGAGTCAGAAAATCCTTTGTGATTTTTTTCAAATTCCTATTTTGGTGCAAACCAAGGATGGAGATAGGCATAGTCCTAAGTTAGTCTGTCTGGTGAACAACGGCATCCCTTCCAATCACAGCAGTGAATATTCTTACTATAGATTAATTCAATGCATATAAAGTTCACATGGCCACCATGAATTTCTTGCTCCCTTGGTGCTACAACCTATGTGCCACAGGGCTTTTTTATGTTCTAAAATCCCAAGTGATCCTATGTTCTAGGATGTTGATGGATAGAGTTTAAAGTTTGATTTTTTTGCACTGGGAATTGAACTCAGGACCTTGTACTTGCCAGACAGATTGTGTGCAACTGAGCTATATCCCCAACCCCAGAGCTTGAAGTTGGAGAACTTTTTGAACTCATTGGAGAAATCGTTGTATATGTAGTTTTTAGGTCCAGAGTGCATAACTTTTATTAGATCCTTAAGGGGGTTTAACTCAAAGTCACTGTCATTTGCACAGTGACTGAAACGAATGCCTCCCCTGTAAACTGTGACAGCTCACCGGGCTCCACATTTAATGAAACTAGGGTGGACTCCAGTTCTCAACATTTTTCCATGCCAATGCTGAAAGAGTGTCCTCATTTTTTGAGTAACAATGGCTTCTAACAAAAGTAATCCTCAGTGTGAGTGAGGCAAGCAAAGTACACATCTCACGGAGGAAAGGCCAATCATGTAAAATTTAGTTCCTGAATGTATTCTGATTTATTCTGATTTCTTTTTCTGAGTATATGAGCTATGCAATCTAAAGGAAGATATTGTATCCCAATCTCTCTCTCTCCCTCTCTCTTTCTGTCTCTCTCCCAACAAAATAATAGAGAAGAGTAAAATGATTTTTAAGTCAAGAAATGACAGTTGTATTCATGTTACTTTAGTGTGAACCATATGAAATTCATTCTCTCTCTCTCTCTCTTTCTCTCTGTCTCTGTCTGTCTCTCTCTCTCTGTCTCTCTCTCTCTCTCTCACACACACACACACACACACACAATGCACACCGACTCTTTTGCTTCATTTCCACTGCCATTTTCCAGTGTTAGCCTATTCTGGGCCTTCATTCTTACTGATGATTGTATCTCCCTTTCTTGGCATCTCTGCTTCGGTTCTTTCTCTTCTTCTTCTCCAGCTCATGCATTTACCACATGTAAATGGAATGATTCTTCTGTTAAGTGGAACCAAAGAAACTGATGGTATTTGACTATTTTTGGCTGGCAGAGACAGAAAAACAGAAAGATAGAGAGAGAGAGAGAGAGAGAGAGAGAGAAGCAAGTGAGCAAAAGACAGAGACAGAGAATGAATTTCATAGGTTCCCCCTAAAGTAGCATAGATACAGTTGTGCCATTCCTTGGCTTAAAATCATTTTACTGTTCCCTATTATTTCTGTGAAACATGACCACACTCCCCAGGCACATTCTCCGTTAATAACAGACCTTGAATTTGACTGCTTGACCAGGGTGTGAAAACTCAGATGCCTACCGGAATCAAATGCAGTGCAGATTTTTCACATGACATGGAGCTCACTCAGAGCAGCACAACAGTGCAGAGATGAGAGTTGCGTGCCCTTCCAAAAGAGCCAATTTGGTAGATTGCTTTCTAGTTCTATGTTTCTGATCTTTAAGAAGCTGGAAATCTAGAGTTTTATCTGTAATATTTTAGATTTTCAATTGTAAGAGAAATGTGTTATTCTAAGCATGTGTTTTCCCCTGCAGCCAGCTGTATGTTTGTGTATCCCAGTGCCAGGGTATTAACAAGGAAAGCAGCTAAGAGGTGATTAGACCACAAGTGTGGGACCCCAATGAACTGGATTAGTGGCCTAACAAAAGGCTTGAGGAAGTTGGTTTGGCCTTTTCTGCCTTTCCACCTTGACAGGAAGCAGCAAGAAGGAGCTCTTTGGCAAAAGGGAAGAGAATCAAAAGGTGGGGACAGCGGGCAGGAGGGGATGAAAAAAGACTGCAGCTGTGTCGGGTCCAAGGAGGGACATACCGATGAGGAACATGATCAGTATGTTCTGTGGATATGCACCAGTAAACTAAAGAGGGCCTGTGTATCAGGAAAAGGCCTTTGTTGGATGCCAAACCTGCCAGTGCCTTGGTGTGGGTCTTCAGCTCCCAGAACTGTGAGAAATCAGTTTCCACTATTTATAAATTACTCATTCTGGTATTTCGTTAAGTGACAGCAACAAACTGAGACACTAGCCAATTTGACAGTTTTAACAATCATTTGATGGCAAAGCCCAGCACACGTATAAATAATGCTGGTCTGCAAGCTTCCAGGTTCTGACTCCTGCTTCTGGTCATTCCTGACATTGCGCCAGAATATATTCACATCTCAGACAGAGGAGCCACTTTCCTACCTCCTGTGACATCCTCTGCACTGAATTTCTTTTTGTGTCTGTCTCAGCTCCTTTCCTAGCCTCTGCCCTGTGGCACAAGTGCATGACTGAGGTCCCCGGTGCTTTGCTGGCTTTTGGCTAGTGGGGTCCCTTGGGTCCTAGATGTCACTTACAATTTTTCAGCATCAGCTGCTTATTTCATGGAGACCACAACGGAAAGACATTCTCTCAAAAGGGACGAACTCGGGCCCAGCCAGCACGATTTCCCTTTTAATCAGCTGGACATGAATTTAGGACCTTAATTCCATCCACAAAGTCCCTTCACTTTGGCTATATTCTGTTGTCTCAAAGTAAGTTACAAGCTGGTTATTATGGGTTAGGTTGTCTTTTTTCCCCTAAAAATTAATGTTTTGAACTGTTACGCCCCGTGCTATGGTTTGAATGTGTCTTCTCTCCAATTTCAAGTGTTGCAGTGTGATCACTAAGACTGGGGCCTTTGAGGGGTGACAAGGGCAAAAGGCTCCCCCATTGTGAACAGGATTTGGTGCTCTTAAAAGAGGAAGTTTGGTCCTCCTGCCTTTCACCTTCTCCCTGTGAAAACACAGAGCTCCACCCCTCCAGAGCATGCAGACCTCACCAGGCAACTGCACTTGTGGGTGTCTTAATCTCTGCTACCACCTTCAGTGCCGTGAGAAAGCAAACTTCTGCTGATACAAAGTTCCTAGTGTTGGGTATTGTTTTTAAAACGACATGAAAGGACCAAGACACCTCAGAATATGACTATACTTGGAACCAGTGCCTTTAAAGAGGTGATTGTTATTATAACCGATTATAATCCAGTATGATGAGTATCCTTATCGGAAGAAGAGACTAACAGATCAGTGTTGGGAGACCAGGAGGAAAGGCAGGAGAAATCAGGCATTGATAACCCAAAGAAAGAATGTTAGAAAGAAGAAGCCCTGCCCACCCCTTCGCTTCTGATGCATTGGCTTTATTTTATGTCATTTCATTTGCAGGACATAACGTTTATATTTCTGGTGGGGAGCTGATACAATGCATCTATTGTGTGTCAAACTGAACATTTGCAAGTTTAACTAAGTAAGAGATTCAGCAGGAGCTAAGATTGTTACTTGGTAAACATCCTCATCCTATGCAAGAGGAGGGCAAAAAGAGTTTCTGAGTGCTACACCTGCCCCGGGGGTTGGGTGGGGGGAGATGGCTTGTGTACCATACATACAGGGGAGGAAAAGAAATTTGAAGTAAAAAAAAATGAAGTTGA
The DNA here is from genome assembly GCF_034190915.1 of Cavia porcellus. NCBI lineage: Eukaryota > Metazoa > Chordata > Mammalia > Rodentia > Caviidae > Cavia > Cavia porcellus. Next base: position 161,015,901 of record NW_026947484.1, on the reverse strand, counting down.
GGAGACCAGCAAGGGTGTGTCCTTCAGTCATGGTAGGAGGCTGCTGCAGTGGAGGGAGAAGGAAGAATTGGAGGGTCAGGCAGGGAAAACCTGCTACTAGGTCAGTCTCTAGCTCCTGAATGGCCTCCGTGGACAGCAGCAAGCTGATCTACTCTGTGGAGTCCTCCTTGTGGTTCCAGGTGTGGCTGTGTTCAGATAAGTGCTTTGGGGCAGTAACACTGCAAAGGAGAGGGTGTCTGCCCTGCCTTGGGGGAGGGAAGTCATAGGCTTCATCCCCATATGCAGGTGGCACAGTGACATGTCCGATATGTGTTCCACCCCTTTGGGAGAAGCTCTTCACCTTTCCGACTGAACCTGTGACGCCTTCTGAAGGAGTCCGTCAGCTGTCAAAGCCACCCGGGAAAGGCGGATTTTTTTGGTTAGGGTGCTGTGAGATAAGAAGAGACTTGGGAGGAAGCACAGAGAAGGGAGAATAGGTTTCTTTCTAAAATAAGCTTTATGAGGAAGCATACTATGGCAAGAAGACCTGTTCCCCTGCTAAGATTTCACTTCCACTGTATTCGCTGTATATGTATATGCATAAATATGTCATCATTCATATATATATATATATATATATATATAATTCATGGAGACTATATATATATATATATATATATATATATATATATACATATTTTCAATCAGCAGAGAGAATCAGGCTGGTACATATTCTGGTTACTATGGAGACCAAAACGGAGCATGGGAAACACAAGAGTTCTGGTGTCTGAATGTTAACGGTTTGTTACCATTCTTGAATTTTTAGAAATTCCTTAAATGACTTTAATTAGAAGCATCTAACACCTAGTGTGGAATGGGTCTGATTATGTCTAGACAAGTGAGAATTTTTCACATGCAGGTCTTTGTTTCCCCACAGATGTGTCTATTTACCTTCTTTGCCGAGAAAGAAAGCCTGAAAGCACGGAGAAGGAGTCTCCTGCCGGAATGCTGACAAGAAGATTTTACAAGAGTATTTCACTGCATTTTCACATACTTAGATTACTAAAGTTTGGGTAAACAAATAAAAGGCAAAAAAAGAAAAGAAACAAAGAGAAAGTGCTGAAATGACTTCTGTCTGTGATGAATCCACATATTTGGAGTTTGGAGTGTGTTTGTGCAACCAGCACTACTCTTAATAGAAGAAAATAGAAGAAGAGTCTCCTTATACATCTTAAAAATAATCTGGAAACTGAAAGCTAGTTTTAAGATGACTTAACAATGGAATAATTAATTTTTATTTGTTTACTGACTTATTTTGTCTTTTGGAGACAGGATCTCCCTATGTGGTTCAGGCTAGCCTTGGGTTCACTTTGTAGCCCGGGCTGGTCTCGAACTAACAATGAACTTCCTGCCTCAGCCTTCTGGGTGCTGGAACTACAGGAGTGGGCCACCACGCCTGGCTGGGATAATTCAAGCGTTCTTTCCTGATCACCTGTGTTTTACACTTTGTACTGTAAGCCACTGTCTTAAGAACGTCATGCAACATACTGTCTGTGATGTTCTCTGCAGTCTTCTTGGGATGAATGTCGTTAAGTGTGAAAAACATGATGGGATTGTGGAAGTATTAATACTGAGGCTTGCAGGAATGTCCCTGAGGCTGACAGTGCCAACGTCAAGGTCAAAGATCTACGCCAACGTCCTTGGCTGAGTCTTTCTGCCTTTCCCCATTCCCATTTGCAATCTATTTCTATTAGTCTTTTGGGTTCTTAGCATTTTCTTGTTCAAATTCATCTGCACCTTCACGCCATGCCCGGTCCGCCTTTCTGCAGCCTTCCCCTCCACCAGATGTACTGCCCTTTAAGCAGCCGGTGTGTCTTGCAGCTGCTCACCGCTGACCCATTTCCCATATCTGGAGACAGTGGCGTGGCAAAGCTGACTGCTCCAGGCTCGCATGAGAACCCTTTCCAAGCCTGTTGTGCTGCTTAGCGTGGAGAAGACACGCTCCACGGCTCCAGGTTCCTGTGGCTCTGACCTCTGCACGTGTTTCCCTGGTGGTCAAGTCTCAGCATCTTCTTGGACCGCTACATCTGCTCATCTGTGGCCTCCTTGGTCGCCCTTCTCTTCACGGCCATCTCGTGTCCCTTCCTGCTGTGCCGACTCTGCTCTGCTGAGTCCACACGTGCAGAGTCCTCTCCTCTGTCCTTCTTGCTGCTACTTGGTCCTTCAGGTCTCACCACAAACTTGGTTCCACAGGGAAACCGCTGCACTGACACCAGACTGGACCCACAGTGTCCCTGTGAACTTTCTTATTTACAATTCCCTTCACAGCTGGTAATTAGAAAGTGTGCTACTGTGAACTTTGTAGTCAGGAAGCACGAATGTGTGGAAGGATTAATTTCTCTCTCTATCCAGTGCGGTTTAGCTCTTCGTATTTCTTTTACATCCAGGGAGCAGCTAAATCTTGCCGTAAGTTATGCTCAGGGTTTTTTTTCCCCACTACTCTCTTTCAGACAAATGCTATTCTTTTTTGCTTTCTTTTTTAAAGTTGCTTATTTATATTAGTACATTTGCCTCACATTATGTTTGCATTTTTGTGTGGAGTTGGTTTGTGTATATAACACACGTTCATTCTCTTTCCATCCTCTCTCTCTCTGCTCCCTACCCCCTGAACCCTTTCCATCTGACAAACAGCTGTCTCTTTACTTTCTGTTATCTACTTATTTTATTTTTCTCTTTATTTATGTTTTGGATTTTCTAATCTAAAACTTGCATATCTGATTTTTTTTACTTAATGTTACAATCCTTAACAATTCGTAATAACCAACTCTCTCAGTGGCCTACTACTTGCTGTTACTGCTGGTCCTGCAGTGACCCCTGATTATAACATCTTTCCCCCATGTCATTCTCATCTTTCTCGGGACCTTCTGACCTATTTGTAGGGCTTGGTTTCTTTTTGTTGGGAGCAGAAGCTCAGAAGTTGCATTCAAATGCAGTTAGTTTTCTACACCTGTTAGATCAGATGGGATCAAAAAGTATGGTGACTATTTTAAAAATTTAAATTAGACTAAAAGACACGTTGCCATGAATCCTTCTCTAAACACCACCCCCTCCTTCCAAAGCACTTCCCCCATCATTCTTGCATTTGATGAAGCAGTTCTGGGAGTCCTCTGCTGCTGGGTCTTTAATTTCACTGTCATGACTGCCTCGATGGCGTGCATTGATGCAAAATATTTACTTTTCATGATCATTTTGACTTCAAGAAAGAGAAGAACAGGAAATTCTCTGGTCCCAGATCTGGTGACTGAGATGCATGAGGACACTTTGGATAGAAGCTGCTGTACCAGACTCAGTGTGTGACAGGAAGCATCGTCATGAGGGAGGACGAACCCCTTGTGCCTTCTCAGGTCGTTTTCTACACACACTGTTTCTTAAACATTGTGGTAACCCTCATAACATGCACCACTCACAGCAGTGTTCCTGGGTGCTAGCTTAACTTCCACAGTTCTATCAAGCTCAAACACAACCCCACAGTCACATACCTCGATATGGGATCTTGATTGATGTGCCTTTTTGTTTTTTGTGACGAGAACTGGATGATTTCCTTTGAGAACACTGGACTCTGACCACAGGATCATAAACCCAAGTTGCATTTCTGGTGACGACATTTCTTAAAAAGCTGGAATCTGAAGCAACACAATGAAAGTTGAAAGCTGAGGAAACGCCAATGAAATTGACAGATGCTATTGGTTTTGTTCCACAGTCAAAGCACAGGGAACAAATCTCAAATGTACCCAGCTCTCATTGGAATCTATTGGTAAAATGCTTTGAACAGAACCCAAGTTGGAACTTGTCATACCCTGTTCCTAAAGTCCCACGGTCACTTCTCGTCTTGAAGATCCTTTCCTTTCTGTCACATGGCCCTCAGCAGCAGCATGCACCCTATGCTTGGGTCACACCTCGTGCTTGCTAAGGTGTGTGGGTTGGTGTCCCTCTGAAGTCCGTTGGAATCCCGCCACTCCAGGGTTTTGGGAGGTTGATCAGGCCCTTGGGGTTGACTGGGCCATCAAGATGGAGTCTCGTGAATGGGATGAGTAGTTTTAGAAGCAAGACTAAGAGACTCCTGGCCTCTTCTGGAATCTATGAGGACACTGTAAAAGGAGCACCTTGATGCATCAGGAAGTTGGCCCTCACCAGACAGTGCACCTGCCTCCATCCTGGACCTCCCACCTACAGGGAGATGAGAAGTAAATTTCTGTGGTTTGTAACAGCCAGTCTCGGGTATTCATTATAGAAGACAGAATAGACTAAGGCTAATGCCCTGAGCCTGCCGCATCTGTGGGCCTGCAGCCTGGCATGCCTGCGTACAGCCCTCACTCAGCTAATCTGCCAATAGCTGCTGCGGTGGACCTGGCTTTCCTATGGAAAGATCCCAGGATGCAGTAGACTGTCACAGACATGCTCCAGCCCAGACTGTGTTGTTATCTCAGAAGGCTGAAAAGTCCAGAGGCCCTTCCCCAGTCCCCTGCACCAGCTGTAGGCTTGCTCTCCTCCTCCCCCAGCCCTGAAGCTCCTTCCCCAGCTGAACGCTGGGCAGGTCCCCACTGAATGCTTTTCTAACCTGAAGCTCTGAGTAGTCACTGCACCCAGATCCTTGACACTTTGCTGCCTTTTGAGATTCAAACTTTTCATCTTCAGTGTTTTCTTCCTGGCTTCCCATGGACGAGAGCCCTTTATCTGTAACGAGCCTTCAAAATTCTCAAAGTATTACAACTCATTTAAAATGCATTCAGGGGCTGGGGATTTAGCTCAGTGGCATAAGCGCCTGCTTGGCAAATGTGAGGGCATCAGTTTGATCCCCAGTACCCCCACCAAAGTGCATTCAGTATTCAATTTGCTTTCTTATTTCTAAACTGATTTACTTCTCCTGGGGCAAGAAGACCAATTTTGAGGCAATTGATCCCTACTTGTATAGTTTTCAAAATGTTATTTTTCTTTATAGGGTTGAGTTTTGTATCTTCCATAGAAATTCAGGCTCTCCAAGGTTTCTGTTTTACTATTGTATTCATTAACACGCTGTTGGTCTTTACTAATAGGTATCATTGAAGAAATGATTATACAAGCGAAAAGTTATAACAAAGGAACATAAGCTCACCCTCACGGGTAGAGGCCTGAGTCCAGACTTTCACATGGAGATCTTGCAAGCTCTGCTGCAACAGGAAGACTGACCAGGAAACTGTGTATTTATTTCTACTACCAGGATTTTATATCACTCTGTTCTGTCTTGAACAGAGAAAGATCATGGCCTTCCTTCACCATTAGCTTCAGAGAAAGAAGAGAAGGGTAAAAACAAATTTAGTGAATTATCTGAACTGGTCCCTATTTCCTATACTACTAGTTTCATTTAGTTGATCGAAAAGAAAGTTTTGCACTATTATCTGTTTCTTTGTTGTAAGAGAAAATGTCTTTTGTCTTTTACTCGGAGTAACTGTTTTTAGGATTATGATACATGGCATAGGAACTATTGTTAGTCTCTTCTTTTATTAGGGAATTTTGTTTCTATGTTTTCATAAAATAAAGAAATGTATGGCAACTAGGAAAAGCATCGAATCTGCAGAAAGAAGAGCTTTGCCTTAGTTCTCTATGGGTCAGAAAAAATGTTGTGTGGATAGAGGTGCAAAGAACAGAACTGGACTCACTGATTTGATATGTGAAGGCATAGCGGCAGGTGTCACTTGCAGGCGCTTCCGCTTGGTAACTTAGAATGTTAGCATCTACACAGAGAGTGGGACAGAAAGTTTGGAGAGCTCGCCCTGCTTCTGCTTCCTGCATGTTTGCATCCAACTTTTATAGGGAAGAGTAAGCCTTTCATGTGTCAAAGGACAGTTACTCCTTTTACTAAGCATGACAGCAAGCAAACATTGGAAAGTGGCCAGTTCATAGAAATACTTAGTTTTTGGACTCAGAATTGAAATGCAAAACAAGGTCCCACCTTCTTTCTTTTAAAGGGACTTCTCTGGTGAAAATTTTCATTTTTAGAGGTCAAGCCCCTCTTTTATTTTGAATTGTATTTCAGATGGCACAAAGAAAGACATCATAGGACGGTGCAAAATTAAACTGTCTTGATCTTCACAGTGAGTGCAGTGCTATTTAGAAAATAGCCAAACAAAAATTTAGGGTGTTTCTCAAGACCACAGACAAATACAAAGGACCCAAATTTCTGTTTATAGGATTAGGGCTATAAACAGTCACTCGGGTAATTTCACTCTTCTTGTGGAGTCACTTGCGGGTGTGCCTGAGGTCAAGCTGTAATTCAGTGGTCCACTCTGGGGACAGCAGTCTGACTGCTGTTAGTCAGACAGAGTCTTTGTTCATTTAAAGTAAATATAAACACAGAAGGAAGTGGAGAAGAAATTTGGAGAAAAGGTACCTGACAGATGTGGCCTAAAAAAATTTATGCATTCTTCTGAAAATGCCCCAGTCAACCCTGGCCCATCCTTGTCATTTCAAAGAGCTCCTGCTTTCCTAGCTAGAACCTGGGAACTTTCTATCCAATACCATTCTGAAAGACTTCTTCCTGGTCAACCAGAGTCTGCATCTTCTGCTTTTAATTAGAGAACACAAAAACATGCAATATCTATACTACACAATCTCTCAAATTTCTTTTGTATGCCCGTGTAAATATTCAAAAGGTGGAGGCTTATATGTGACAGTTATTGTATTTATTTGACCTTTATTCATGGTGTGGGCCAGGGATGCAGCTCAGCAGCACAGCACCTGCCTGGCAGGTGCAACGTCTTGAGTTCCATTCCTGGCACCACACAAACAAACAAACAAACAAACAAACAAGTGTGATGGTGCATCACTTGAAATATTTTCCTTTCAGAACACATTCTGGTAATCACTATTACCATGGCTTTCTCCTGAGACACTGCCTTAGCCCTAATTCTCAGCCTACCGTCACAAACTTCGAGACCTTTTCCTGTTTACTGCATTTCTACGGTTCAAGGATGGTGTAAGTTCTGTGTTGTGATGCTGAAAAGTCCAGTTAGCACTCTGAGAGAGTATTACATACGGTGTTTTTATTGAACTCTTTGGGTACAGTACCAGGGTTTCTCCAATTTAATTTTTGTTGTACTATTGACTCCAGTGTCTTTCAGACAGTGTTCCATGCCTCAGTTTCTCTTGAGCTGAAACAGAAAGGAGGATACTTACTTCATATAACTCCTGAACAGCTGCAGGTTGAGTTAGGTGGCATGATTTCTGCCAGAGACAATTATAAAGCACCAACAATGGACACCACGCAAATGTACTTCTCACATATTTTAACCCAATGTTAAGGTATTTGCAAAACCAGTTTACTAAATCTTTTTGAGTTAATAATGGAAACAACAGGGCCATAAAACATCTTTGTGATGATCTTTTCCACAAGACAAGACAAAGTACAAGTTAAAACAGTTCAAAGTGAGCTCTTCAGACATACAGGAAAATCAGGCATTGCGATAGGGCCCTTGGTACATACTAATCCTAGAGCTAAAGATATGGGAATAGTGGCGGTCTGATTCGGAAATATATAAATTCTCTATTTGCTTTGCTGTAATACTCTGGTCCTTTATTTTGTGGGTTATTTTAACCTGAGGAAAGATAGCTGGGGAAAAACACAAGATCTAGTAGGAGTCACTGGTGCAATTTTACCCATTTATCTACAGAAAAAGTCCCTGTAATTAGACTTCCCATTCGACACATTTTGTACTGAAATTTTGAAAAGTAACATCACTCCAAAGTGATGACCTCCATTGCTGGTTTCAGAAACAGCTCTTGTAAGTGCAGGAAAGCTCACGGAGAGAGAGGAGAGAGCTACTTTCAGGGACATCTCATGTGCTTAATAGAAGCTCACAAGTGGGGGCCTGATTAACTCGGAGCCCAGCAAAGTGGAGGCAGTAGGAGGCGGGAAGCCCTTTACATCAGGAGAAGGGCACTGACACCCCATTAGTGGAGAAGGGCTGCTCACAGAGGTGGAAATGGAATGGGGTCTGTTCCTAGTGATAGTTTTGGCTCCTCTCAAAAATGAAGGCACACAAAAGCAAATAATTTGCTTGGCTCCTGGATGGGGTTTCCAAACCTGCTTTTAGTGGAAGTTTTTCAGCTCGGGAGTGCCTGCCCTGGAGTCACACAGTTGACCCTAAACACTCCTACATACCCAGAAGCGCTTCTGCACTTAACCAGTGTACAATTAATGATATTTAAATGGAGCTTGCCTCTGTCTTCCTTGCAAAGCTACATTTCCCAGCACTCCTCTCTTTGGAGATGTGGTGTTGTCTTGGAGGATTTGTCCCTTCATTCATTTATTAAATAACTAGTTGTCAGAGACCACAGCATGCAACGATGTCCTACCCTCTGATACTGTAATGCTGACTGGCATGCGTTCCTCCACCTAAGTTACTTTCTACCCTAATTGAGAAGATGGACTGTAATCAGGTGATTTTAGCACTGCATGACATGCATTTACTACAGGTCAGGAATCAGAGAGGGAAGGCAGGCATGTAAATGAGCCATAAGCATCTTAGGTGTCTTCTGGAGGGGATGAGGGCTGAGCTGAGGACTAAATGATGAATATGAATAAGACACATAAAACAAGGAAGATGAAGAGAGAAATTTATTTCTCACAGCCTCAGAGGAGCAATTTTTCTTAGTAGTAACACGAGCCAAAGGTTTTGAACACTTCATAGATGTTCCATAGTTTATGGTGTGTCTTTTTTCCTGACGATCTTATAAAGAACCTACTGTTATTACTAAGTTTTTCCTTTTGTGGTTTTGTTTTTCCCCAGCACTGGAGATTTTACCTAGTGATTTTGCATTGAGCTATACCTACAATGATTTTTGTGTTTTATTTTTAAGATTTTGTTTAGAGAAAAAAAGCAAAAGAGACAAGAGGGTAGAAATAATACAGAATTTCAAAAAAAATAGCAGTAAGAAATGACTAGTCAAAAAATAACAGTAAGAAATCACTAGATGATAAATTTTATATTGTTATCTTAGAGGTAGTTCAACTTACAAAATCAAAGCATGAAAATAGACAATCAAACAATGACAGAACAAAGTATTCTGTTTGATGAACTAATACAAACAGTAGTATGGTTATCTACCTTGCACACTTAAACATACATATAGTTATATCCTTTAGAGCACTTTCCTTCCCTTTCATTATTACAATATCTATTATACATTTTGGATCTTACTACTCTTTCAGTTTTTATTATTTTTTATACTTAAGAGACAATATGATATTTACAAACGTGAATCTGGTTTATTTCACTTATGGGGTTAGTCTCAAGTTGCCTCCACTTACCTGTACAAGCCTCAAGATCATCCTAGTGGTACTTTTATTCAATGAAGTATTACTCAGCTATGTTTTATTTTGACACAGGATCTAATTAGTTTGCTAATTTTCAAGGCTAGACTCAAATATGTGGCCTTCCTGCCTCAGTTCCCTACAGTGCTAGGATTACAGGTATGTGCTACCATGCCTGGATATTATCGCTACGATAAATACAAGATAGAGTCTACAGTGCTTAAGTTGTTGCATAAAGTCACACAGTGAATACATGGATGAATCTTAAAGTAGACAGAGATTGCTCTGACAACAGAAATTAATTTATTTCTTTCATGATATATTTGTTCTTAGGTCTCTAAAATAAACCAGTTAAGTTAGTCATGGATAGAATTTTGATCCAAGTTCAGCAACTAAACAAAAAGAAAGGATTCAGTCAAACTATCACTCTTATGAATTCCACCAAAGACAAGTAGAGAGATATTGTGGTGGGTTAAAGGTTGGCATAACTAAAATCCACTATAGGGACCATGGAAACCAGGATAAGATGCATATAAAATATACAAATGGAGAACTCTAACATAAAGTGTGAAAAAATGTAGGTGTTCTGAGTCTTCTGAGAGACAGAGACAAAAGACTTGGCAGCTGAGTCTTCAGTCCTAGTGTTCATGAATTTGGGTGCCAGATATTTTTTTCCAAATACTATCCAGTGCTCTGCACAAACTCACATATCACACTGTAAGATGATGGAGTTTGGTCAGAGAAATGAGCACATGTAACTGTAAATATGTTCAAAAATTGAAAAACATTTACAATTAATGTGCTTGATATTACTCTTCCTTTTTCTCTTTACTGCCTTATTTTAGCAACCAAGATATGGATGCATGAAATATAAAGTCAGAACTGTCTAATCCTATGCACATTTTCAAAAAGTTATTTATTCATCAGTACACGTTTGCAGTACATAATGTTTGCATTCCTTGCGTGGAGATGGTGTATGCACATAGCTCATCTTAATTCCTTTTTTCATCCACTATTAAAAATTTTATTTAAAGAAAAAAAAGAAAAGAACATTAAAGAAAAAACAAAATAGAACAAAGATGAGAAAAAAGTAGAACACAGAATTAAAAAAAGATTAACATCATAAAATCACTAGTTGATACATTACATATTGTCGTCTTAATGATAGTTGTTAAAGTTATAAAATCAAAGCATAAAAAGTGGTTCAAATGTTGGCAGTGCAAACCCTTCTGTTCAATGATCTAACACAAATTTAGTAATATGAACATTGACCTTACACACTGTACATGCCGTTATATCTTTTAGAGCACTTTCCTTCCCTTTCACTTTTACAATACCTATTATACTTTTATATCTGTTATATTTTTGGATGCCATTATTCTGTCAGTTATTATTTTTACACTAGAGAGACAATGTGATATTTACTAATGTGAGTCTTGTTTATTTCACTAATGAGGATATTCTCAACTTGCCTCCATTTATCAATAAAGGCTCAAGATCATCCTTTTCATAGCTAAATAGTATTCCATTGTATTAAAAATACCACAATTTTTTTCATCCACTCTGCAATTGATGGGCATTTTGGTTGTTTCCAAAATTTAGCTATTATAAATTATGCTGCTATGAACATGGGTACACATATGTCACTGTGACATGATCTTTTTTTTTTTTTTTGGTCTTTTTCATTTTTATCAGTACCAGGGATCGAACTCACGACTACCTGCTTGTAAGGCAGGCACTTATGCCGCTGAGCTAAATCCCCTGACATGACCTTTTCAATTTTTCTGGGAAAATACCCAGGGGGTAATAGCTGGGTTGAATGGAACTTCCAATCTTGCTTTTTGAGGAATCTCCATACTGATTTCCACAGTGGTTGTACCAGCCTGCACTCCCACCTACAATGGAGAAGTGTTCCTTTTTCCCCAGAGCCTCACCAACGCTTGTATCAGTTGATTTCTTGATGGCAGCCATTCTTTCTGGAGAGAGATGAAATCTCAATGCTGTTTTAATTTTCATCTCTCAAATGACCAGTGATGGTGAACATTTCTTCATGTATTTATTTGTCATTTGTATATCTTCATCTGAGAACTGTGTGTTCATCTGTGATGCCTGTTTTTGGAGAGGGTCTTTTAATTTGGGGGGTTTGGTGTTTTTCAGTTCTTTATATGTTCTGGATATAAGTTCTTTTTCTGAGGGATTGTTGGCTAAAATTCTTGCCCATTCTGTAGGTTTTCTTTTCATTTTGTTAGTGATTTCTTTTGAAGTGCAAAACTTTTTAGTAATATGATATCCCAGTTGTTGATTCTTTGAAGTATTTAGTGGTTTGCATTTTATTCATGAATTCTCTCCCTGCCCCTATGTCTCCAAGATTTTTACCTACCTTGTCTTCCAGTAGATTTAGTGTTTCTATTTTAATATTTAGATCCTTGATCCATTTTGACTTTAGTTTAGTGTATGGTGATAGGCATGGGTCTATTTTCAGCCTTTGGCATGTGGAAAGCCAATTTTTCCAATGCCATTTATTAAAGAGGCTGTCTTTTTTTCCTGTGAACATGTTCAGCCCCTTTGTCAAATATAAGATGGCTGAGTATCTTTGTAGTAGTGTTTGCATCTTCTAATCTGTTCATTGATCGTCAGGTCTATTTCTTCGCCAGTATCATGCTGATTTTATTTGGCTTTGTAGTATAGTTTCAAGTCAGGAATTGAGATGCCTCCCGTCTTGCCTTTGTTGCCCAGAATTACCTTTGCTATTCTAGGTTTCTTCTGTTTCCAGATAAATTTTAGGAATATTTTTTCAAGATCTGTAAGATGTTTTAATGGTATTTTGATTGGGATTGCATTGAATCTGTATGGCAGTTTTTGGAGTGTTCGAATATTTTCACAATATTCGTTCTTCCTAGTCAAGAGCAAGGAATATCCTTCCACTTACTAATATCTTCTTCAATGTTGTTTTTTAGAATAGTATGGTTTTCAACATATAGTCTTTTACATTCTTGGTTAGATGGATTCCTGGTTATTTCATTTTCTTAGACACTATTGTGAAAGGCCATATTTCCATAATTTCTTTTCCATGGAGTTTTCTTGTTTGTGTACAGGGATGCTATTGATTTTTGAGTGTTGACTTTGTATCCAGCTTCACTACTGAATTATTACCTCTAGTAGTCTTTTAATGGAGTTTTTGGGGTCTTCTATGTAGAGTATCATGTCACCTGCAAATAATGATAATTTAACGTCTTCTTTTCCTATTTTTATTCCTTTTACTTCTCCCTCTTGTTTGATTGCTCTGGCTAATACTTCCAGGACTATATTGAATAGGAGTGGTGGTAGTGCCCTTGTATTGTTCCTGATTTTAGAGTGAAGGCTTTCAGTTTTTGTCCATTTAGTATAATGTTGGCTGTTGGTTTGTCACAGATGGCCTTTGTTAGATTGAGGTACATATGGTCTATTCTGAGTTTCTGTAAGGTTTTTATCATGAACATGTGCTGGACTTTATCAAAAGCTTTTTTTTGCATCTATTGAGATGATCATGTCATTTTTTTTTTTTGCTGTGTTGATGTGGTGTATTACATTTATTGATTTGCATATGTTGAACCATCCCTGTACTCCTGGAATAAATCCCACTTGGTCATGGTGTATAATTTTCTTGATAATTTGCTGCATTCTATATTTGCCAATATTTTATTGAGAATCTTTGCATCAATGTTCATTAGTGAGATTGGTCTATAGTTCTTTTTGGTTGGGTCTTTCTCTGGTTTTGGTATTAGAGTGATACTTGCCTCCTCTTGGAGGCAAGTATCATTCTTATGAGCTAGGGAGGACTGCTTCTCTTTCAATTTCATTGAAGAGTTTAAGGAGTCTTGGCATTAAACCTTCTCTAAATTTTTTAGAGAATTCAGCTGTGAATCCATCAAGACCTGGGCTTTTCTTTGTTGGTAAGTTCTTAATCATGTTTTTGATTTCAGTAGCTGATACTGGGTAATTTAAAATTGTTCAGTCTTCTTGATTGAACTTTGGTAGTTTATATGTCCCTAGAAATCTGTCCATTTCCTCTGTGCTTTCCACCTTATGTGAGTAGAGATTTTCAAAGTAGGTGTTCATGATCTTTGGAATTTCCATGGGAACTATAGTAATTTCATTGTTTTCAGTCCTTATTGCATGGATTTGAGTTTTTTCTTTCTTTTTCTTGATAAGGTTGTTCAGGGGGCTATCAATTTGTTTATTCTCTCAAAAAAACAGCTCTTTGATTCATTAATTCTTTATATTTCTTTTAGTTTCAATAGCATTAATTTCTGCTCTAATCTTAACAATTTCCTCTCTTCTATGAGCTTTGGGTTTGATTTGCTCTTTCTTTTTTAGAAGCTTGAGATGTAGCATTAGGTTATTTATTTGTGTTCATTCCATTTTCTTGATGTGACTATTTATTGCTATATATTTCCTCCAAGACTGCTTTCATTGCATCCCATAGGTTACGATATGTTGTATCTGCATTTTCATTGTATTGTAGGTATTGTTTTATTTTGTTCTTTAATTTCATCTGTAACCCACTGGTTGTTCAGAAGGTTGTTATTTAATTTCCATGTATTTATGCAGGTTTTGCATGTTTTTTGGCCATTGATTTCTAATTTTAGTGCTCTATGATCAGATATTATGCATGGGATAATTTTGCTCCCTTTACATTTAGGTAAGAATGCTTTATGGGTTAATATATGGTCTATTTTGGAGAATGTCCCATGCACATCTGAGAAGAATGTATGGTGATATGGTTGGGTGGAACACTTTGTTAACATCCATAAGTCCACTAGCTCACAGGTATGATTCAGTTCTGTTATTTCTTTGCTGACTTTTTGTCTAGTTGATCTATCTCTTTGTGACAATGAGGTATTAAGGTCTCCTACTACAATTGTGTTCTTGTGTATTTGGTTTTCCATGTGCATTAGTATTTGTCTTTTTTTTTGTCTTTTTCATTTTTAAGTTGGGTGCTCCTGTATTTGGTGTGTACATATTAATAATTATTAGTTCTTCCTCTTGTAGTTTTCCACTTATAAGTATGTAGTGGCCTTCTTTATCTCTTCTAATCCTTTTAGGTTTGAGGTTCACTTTGTCAGAACAGAACAGAACAGAACAGAACAGAACAGAACAGAACAGAATAACTACCCCAACTTTTTTCTGGGTTCCTGTTGCATGGAATACTCTTTTCCATCCTTTGACTTTTAATCTAGGAGTTTCTTTTCGAGTCAGGTGTGTTTCTTGTATACAACATATTGTGAGATCCTGTTTCTTGATTTATTCTGTCAACCTGTTTCTTTTAATAGGTGAATTGAGCCTATTTACGTTTATGGATATCACTGATATGCACTGGCTTGACTTTCCATATTCTGCTCCTATTGTTGGAATCCTGTTTTTCTCCTTTGTTTAATTTCTTATCCAGACTGGTGGTTTCCTTCTATTGCTCTTCTGGAGATTGGTCATTTTTATCTCTATCTAGCATGTCTTTTAGTACTCTTTCTAGGTGGGCATGAATTTCTTTAGTTGTTCTTTGTCATGGAAGTATCTTGTTTCTCCATTGAATTTGAAAGACAGCTTTTCTGGGTACATCAGTCTAGATTGGAAGTTGTTTTCTTTTAGGGCATGAAATACTTCACTCCAAGCTCATCTTAACCTGAAGGTTTGTGTGGAGAAGTCTGCTGTGATTCTAATAGGCTTTCTTTGATAGGTGAGTTGTGATTTTTCTCTAACAGCTTTTAGCATTCTGTTTTTATGCTATATGTCAGGACCTTAATTATTATATGTCTGGGTGTAGACTTACATTGGTTGTGACTGTTTGGCATTCTGTATGCCTCACTTATTTGTATATCAGATTTTCCCCCCATGTGTGGGAAATTTTCTGCTATTACTTCTGTGAATATTTTAGTTATGTCATTTGTGTTGACTCCTGCATCTTCACTGATGCCTATTAGTCTTATATTGTTTCTCTTGGCATCATCTTGAAGCTGCTGGATTGTCATTTCATGGTGGCTTGTTGTTTTTGTAAGTTCTGCCCTTTCATGATCACTATCTGCGATCCTGTCCTCAAGGTCTGAAATTCTATCAGCTTCATTTAAATGGATTTGCCATCTTTCAATACAATTGTTTGTTTCTTGGATATCTCTTTGAATTTTTTTGAATTCTGCTTGTTTTCTGCATTGTTCATTCCAAGTTTCAATCAATTTTCCATGTTCCTATATTTTTTTAAATCTATTTCTTCTCTCGCTATGTTGAACAACTCATTTACTAAGGTTGCTATTTCTGTCTTTACATAAGTCACTATTTCTAATTTTATTTGCTCTACAGCCTCATGGATTTGTATCTTTACTTTATTTGCTATCTTTTCAGATTTCTGATGTATGACTTTTAAAGGCCTCTATTTCAATGTCTCCTATACTTGCTCCTGATGGACTAGATGTTTGAGATTGTGTTTTGCCTTTTCACTTTGTCATTTTCATCTTTTGGGTAAATTTTAGTCTTTCAATCCCAACAATCTCAACTGTCAGTAATATGAGTTTTAGGGTCCAATTGCTGGATAACACAATAAAGAAGAGATCCAGCCACCTGAATTCCTCCTACAGGGCCTGTTTGGGTGAGTCCTGTATTCTTTCTGGGCTAACTAGCCCAGAAGTATTGATGTAGGTCAACTCTTAGTTTCTGTTGTTGCTATGTCTTCAGGTTATTGCAGGTCACTAGATCTCCCTGTCTGTAGTGTTTGTGTCAGCTGCGGCCCTACTGTGTCACTGAGGGTCTCATAAACTCTTTTAATTTTTTCCAAGTTGGCAGAGGCCTTATTGGTGCACTCCTCAACCTGTTTGATGTTCTCTGTATGGAGGAGGGGATTACCCACTCTCTTGCCGGGTTTGCCAACATCTTCCAGTTGGAGGGAGTTTCCCTTCCATTCCTATTTACCCACTACAGACCTCTGTTTTAGGGGAAAACTCACCATACTGACCGAGTCTGCTGAGGTCTTCTGTTTTGGTGAGGGGTTCCCGAGTCTCCCATCCAGCCAGCACAGTAATCCACTGTAGTCCAAGGTTCTTGGGTAGGGGGTTGGATCCAATGATCAACTGCAGTACTAGGTCCAGAAGGCAGGTAGGTTCCTCAGGGGGTAGACCAATGGCAGTGGTACAAGGCTACCCAGTCAGGCCAGGGGCTTGCTGGGCGTTCAGAATCCTTCCTTTTTGGCTACTTTCTTAGTTTCTATCAACTCAGCCTGTCCTCTGAACCAGCAGATTGCTTATGGGAGTGAAGAGGCTGTTTGATTTTCAGCCTGCACACTTATTCATTCACTTTCTTCTTCTCCATCACTGTCTCTTAATCTCCTATTTTTCCCACTTAGGAAAGATTTAGCTCCCTACTTCCTATTGTCTATCTTGTGTTTTGCTCTTCATTACTATAATTTGGGTTTATCATATGTATATGTTTCAACACTTCTGAGAATTAATGATTACATTTTCAAGGGAAAACTTGCAACTTATGAGTTGCAAGATAATGGAGAGGGTTCAATAGCATAATATAAACAGAAAGGTTAATCACAATGCCCCACATTCTGCATTTCTGCCCTTCCTTCCTTCCTTCCTTCCTTCCTTCCTTCCTTCCTCCTTGCTATTTCCTTTTCCTTCTTCATTTCTTCTCACAGTCTTTCCTTCCAATAGTGATTTTAACAAAAGTTCAGAAATTTATATTCCAGGAATCATTTTTAAAGGGAAATGTGAGACATGTTGCAGAGAGTTTAGTATTGAGAGTTATAAGGCAGAGCAGAAGGACAGGAATTGCTTTCCCCAAAACCATGCCAGGAGAACAGGAGAGATTAGCTCCTGTGTCATCACCACCTCTAATGTTTGTAATCATTTCTCCTGTGACTGACACAAGTACCAGGCATGGTTCCCAAAGAAAGTGTACATTGGGTTTTGGATGAAGGCCTCAGAGCTTCGAACAATCCCTTAAAAATGCCTGGCTAATCTTAGAAATGTTCCTTGGGTACTCTGTAGGACTTATGTCATTTAGTCCATAAAGAATGTTTTGGAAGAGAAGAGATGAGCTTGGAGTCATTAGGAATGGAGATCATCAGTATGGTGTTAGGATGGTTCATAAAGAAGGTGTTGATGTCTGATCAGAACTAGATGGCTGCCTGCTGTAGGCCTTGAGTTGTCAGACTGGCTATGAAACACTACCAGAGGGTAGTGAGAATGACCCATCCCTTCAGGCAGAAGGGATTGAAATCTCCTCCTATCACCCACTGAGAATAGGGTTTATCTGGAGTCAGCCTGGCAGAGCTGGGAGTTTCTGAAGCAGGGTTGCTGCATTGTACAGCTCCAAAGGGCATGAGTTGCCTTGCAATCTATGCCAGTGTCACTCCTGGGGTTGTGCACTTGTCCTGTGCAAGGCTTGCACAGAGTCTTTCAGCCGAGTGCCTCATTTACAGTTTAAAAAGCTGCAAAGCTTGGATAAGACAAGTCCCAGGCTAAAGCAGTAGCCAAGTTGGACCAGTAGCCAAGTTTTCCATTTTCATGGATTCCATTTAGAATAGATTTTCCATTTTCATGGATTCCATTTAGAATGGATTTTCCATTTTCATGGATTCCATTTTAGAATCTTTCAACTGAACTCAACTTGTGAGGTACAAATCTCTATGGAATGTGAAGCAATTGTAGAGTCCTAGTGTGTGTATGTGTGTGTGTGTGTGCGTGTGTGTGTGTGTGTGTGTGTGTGCGCGTGCATATGCATGCAGTGCACACGTGTGTATCGTAATCACTGTACTGTACACTAAAAGTACAATTATTTCCATGTACTAGATTTTCACAATTTCTTGCCTTAAAAAGGGCTCTTCATGGAAGATTATGATGTCAATCACTATTTTAGGTCACTTTGCCTGCAAAGTTGGCCATGTCTATGTTGTTCGGATTTTTCATTAAAGGAATGCATAAACAATACCTTCAAAAGATGACACTTCGAAGCACAGGTGCCTAACAAAGCCTATGTTATGACTGGCCACCCAGTGAGTCTTGGATTTTACCTTGAATAGAATATCACAATGAGAAAGATGAAATTTGTGGAAAAGGCTTCAGATACAAATCTAAATCTGTCACTAATTGCATGATCTTGAACAACTCAATTATCCTCTCTCATTTACTGGATGGACAATTACTGAGAAATGCCTAGTTCCAGACACTTCCTTGATATGAAGCAATCAAAAAGAAAAAAAAGCTAATCATAACCTTAAAGTGTTCCCACACCAATGAGAGGGGGAAAACCATGGTCATCAGTGCATTATTTTACATTGTTTTTAAGTTCCGCTATTATTTTGTTCACTATCTGCCAACAGGATCTCAGCAGCGATTACTGTATCCTGGGTATGGGGAAGGAGCAATTCAATAGTAAACTCTGCCGAGAGTCCTCAATGCAAAAACTAACTGTGGAGCTGAGTTGGCCACTGGGAAGTAAAGAAGGAAGGAAAGGAAGCCTTTCTGTTTAAGAGATGGTGCTGGGGATAAAGGGAGCCGAGGGTGAAACGGTAAGGTCTGTATGGCTTGATTTTCTTCCCCTCAGTCCCTTGACTCTGGAATAGCTAAGGAAAAGCAAATCAGAAATCTGTGTGTATCTTCTGTATTTCCAGAGACTCCCACAACAGCATACAGCCTCCCCCTCAAGCGCTGTGAAGGCCAACTAAAAGGTCAAGCCTCTTAGCCTTTAATTTTAATTGCATCATCTAAATTAATCTGCGTTGCATGCTAATCAGCAGCTCCATTTGAGAATTATATATGGCATTGATTTCTAATGATAAGAAACATAAACCCTGTCACTTATTAAAAACAGTTTGGTAGACAAAAGTTCTTTCTAAGATGGGATGGAGGAAGAAGATGTAATGGAGTATGTGAGGTTTTCACATGATCTTCTCTGCCAGTGACACAGCAAACCTTTTAGAGCTGTCAATGATAAAAGCCTGCAGGAGACCCATGACATAGGTTCACCACCGCAGTCTTATGCCTTTTGGAAGCAGGACATCCACTGCCATGCTTGGGTTCTGCATCTTGCTGAGAATCAGCTGGAATAATAGATCCCCATCTTTCAGGCAACACTGCCTGTGAGTTCCCTTCACTCTTTCTTACTCTTTAGCTTTTATATACATGTTTCACTCATGTCTCCTCTTTGAGATACAGGAAGCAAGAATGTTTGCAGTCCTCTCTCGCTTCTTAAAATAATCATATTTCAGTAAAGTTAATGAGAACTCAGAGCAGTATCCAAGCACACTAAATAAAAGGTTTCATCTTAGGGTAAGGAATCTAGGGCCACCTTCCTAGGACAAAGTTGCTGTGTCTTCTGAATTACAACTCAATTTAGTGACATCTGTGGATACTTACGAAATGTAAGATATGGGGCCCAACTTTCATTTTCAATGAAATGAAACATTTCGAGAAGAGAGACCAGATGGCTTTGGTGCCCCTTTATCTTTTCTCCTCACTGTTTCACAACTTTTTCTAAATAGCAGTAGTATTTGGTTTTGACTATAATGCCAGCAAGCTCATTACTTTTCCATCTATGTTGTCATCTCTGTAATGCTGGTTTTTTTTTTTAATCTGTAAGATTAGAGTGAACAGTGATGCCCTTCAAGGCTTCCATGAAAGTAAAATGAAGTGATGCATCTACAACACAGAGCACACATTAAGTGACTGCTGCTCACGAGGGTGGCCAGGAGGAGTGCTGGTGACGGCTTAAATCCGAAATGAGCACAATCAGGTGCACATTTTTTTCTCTTACTGTTATCAGTTTTGTGATCTCAGGCTAGTAACCTCTTAGGACTTCTCTTCCCGGTATGTCAAGTGAAAATAAAATTTATTTATAGAATATATGTGAAAAAAATTGATAGTTATATGGGAAAGGCCCAGCACAATGCCCAGACCATGGAATCAGAAATGTTCTCTCTTCCATTCTGGGTGGTGAGAAATCTGGAAACAGAGAGTTCATGGAATGATTTGTTATTGTATCTGCAGTATGTAAGGCACAGCTTGGAACCTCGGAGGCCCATAATATTTACAGAACTGAATTGAATTTTTAAAATACCTATGGAGTTAAGCTTATTCATTCATTGCGTAGACTGCCTAGTGACTCGGTCCAAGATTTTTCAAATAAAGATACATATAGATTTGAAGCATGAGATATCTGGAAAATCAAGACCCAGTTTCCAGTGGTCTGTGAGCTCATCATGCTGTGTTGCACCTAAATCCGGGGTCGTTAGTGTCTGCATCATGGGCATCTGCTGCGGAAGTTGGATGATCTCTGTCCTAGGGCTCAGATGTAACATGAATTGGCAGCATACCAAATGCCTGCTTATTAATCTTTGGTTCCACCGGGCAAATTCTTCTTACTCATCTAGTTCTGTACTCCACGCTTGGATTCCATGGTGTTCTGACTCACTTATGAGTGCAGGGTATGAAATGCTTCCCTAATCAGTTACGAGACCACTTATGGCTCCAGAGATGATCACAGCTAAAGAAGACTGGGTGACCAGCTCAACCAACTGACAGTGAAGGATAGGCAATAGGCGAATCTTGGTGTTAGAGTTCTCACTACTGCCCATCTGTTGCAGGGTGCATTCTGAGTAAGAATCTGGGCAAGGAAATCTACTTTGGACCCAAGGATGTAGAATTAACAGAAAATTGATGTCTTCCGATCCCCTCCTTTTTTTATCACTATCCCAAATAAACTTGCAGTATATTCATTCCTTGGTCAGTGGGATTGTTCCCAAGACTGAGCTATTGCAGATTGTGCTGCTGTAAACATGCATGCACATATATCACTGTGATATAGTGTTTCCAATTATTCTGGGAAGAAACCCAGAAGGAGTATAGGTGGGTTTAATGGGACCTCTCACCCTAGTTTTTTGAGGAATCTCCAACACTGATTTCCACAGTGGTTGCACCAGTCTGCACTTCCACCAACAGTGAAAAAGGATTTCTTTTTCCCCACAGCCCCTCCAGCATTTGTTATTGGTTGATTTCTTGATAATAGTCATTCTTTCTGGGGTGAGATCTCAGTGTTGTTTTAATTTGCATTTCTTGAATGACCAATGATGAAATTTTTTTCATGTATTTATTTGCCATTTGTATTTCTTCATCTGAGAAGTGTGTATTCATCTCAGGTGCTCATTTTTTGATTGGATCTTTGAATTTGTGGTCTGATCTTTTTTAATTCTTCATATGTTCTGTATAGAAGTCCTTTGTCTCAGGAGGTATAAGGGATTACTATTCAGTCATAAAGAAGAACAAACTTGAGAATTTTATAGGTAAATGGATGCAACATGAGTCTATACTCATACGTGAAACAAATTGGACTTATCTGTATTAACATTGCATTGTTTTTCTGGTGTGAGAAACTGAAAGAGTAAATAAAGTCTAAAATGTACAAAGTCTAAATGATATTGTGAAATGAGAAGAAATTGTTCAAAAGGGAAAAGGAATTAGGATGCGTGAAAGAGGAAATGACAGGAGGGAAAAGGTAAAAAATGCAAGTCATTTATATTATTAGTGTCTCTTAGTTCATTAGAAAGGAAGGTTTGTGCTAATATTGATTAGAAAAATTTTTATGCTCATATCTTGTACCATGAGCAAGATAACCTTAAAAATACTTTAAAGATAAAAACACGTGTCGGGCGTGGTGGCTCATGCCTGTAATCCCAGCACTTGGGAGGCTGAGGCAGGAGGATCATTGCGAGTTTGAGACCAGCCTAGGCTACAAAGTGAGCTCAAGGCCAGCCTGAACTGCACAGTGAGACCCTGTTTCAAAAAGACAAAGGAAAAAAAAAGATAAAAACATATATTGTATTAACTCTTGTTATATTCTCCTACTATTTCATTACAAAATTTTATTTTATTTTTTTCCACAAAATAAAAAAATAGAAAAATAAAAATAAACTAGCAGTATACAGTAATACCTTCTTGGAAAAGGATGGTTCATTTGATGGGATCACATAGGTCACCTAAATAGAATTGAAATAAACTGTGTGCAAATTAGGTGGCTGAAAATTATTCTGACCTGGGTTCTCTTTCTGATAGTTCTGTAGATGTTAACATCTCTGTGATCCTATGTACAATCTTATCTACACCAAGAAACTCAAATTCCCCTAAAGCCACTGTATTCAGTGACTATGCTGTGGTAAAGACCCTCTAAGGACTTTTTCTTCATCATTGACAAACTCCAGGTCATGCTAATTCCTCCTCCAGACTCACTTATTCCCATGTAGGTGTCAAGTCTCTACATTTCACAGCCTACAAACTAAATGGCAGTAATAACCACCAGAAATACCCTAAATGCATAAGCTTAGAAAAAGGAGTATTAAACAGTGATAACTACAGTAATTTTCTTCTATTTAAAAAAGGAAACAAATTTTTAAAAAACACAAAAAAGAACAAAAAGCAAACAAGAGATCAGTGCCTCTCACTGCCATACATCCTGCCTTTTCTTCAATACCTCATCTGGATGGAGATTTTACTCCAGGCTTTTTGATCTTCATTCCTGTGGTGCTTGAGTCTTTGGTAGTCTTGCCAATATAAAATTGAGGACATTTTCCATTAACCTTCTCCTTTAGGTATATCATGATACAGAGATGCCCAGTAAGCCTCTATGTTCCAGGAGTCGATGCACACTCTTTTTAGGTTTAGATTATGGTAAAAGGCAATTACTTATTTTTATTTAGTGTTAATAATTTGGCAGACACTGGGATAATTTTCCAAAATTTCAATCAGTGGTCCAAGGAGCTAGGAATGTCCATATGGCAGTTGTATTGAAATTTAGTGTAAAGCATTATGGTGCAAGTGATACATACATCCTTCTCTTGTATACCAAAACCTACAGAGCACTAGAATTTAGAATGACTGAAGAGAGAAACAGAATTTGAAAGTGACTGATCCTCAGACTTACACAATTTGGTTATGGCAAAAATTAGCATCATCTGTAGGTCACTGGTTCAAGACACATGCTTTTAAATCACACAATTCATAGGCTGATACCTTGAAATTATCACTGGGGAAAAGTCACAAATATTAAAGGTCTTTCTGCCATTCAGTAAATCCCCACTGCTGTTTTGGGGTGAAAGGCTGCCTAATCATTACAGTGACTCCAAGGCAGCAGGCCTGGAGCTCCCCACTTTTATTGTGAAATGTTGTCCTTTGGTTAGAGGAAATGTTATTTCTTCAAAGTGCTGGCAGTGTCCCCTGACGCATGACGAGCAAGGCAGGTCCTCTGGGGGAAGAGATTATTTTGGTGGTAGGGCTTTGGAATGGGCATGCTGTTGGAAGAAAGTTGATGAAACTGATATAACTCAAGGCAAGTGCTGCTTTCTTTGATTTGAGGTAGAAAATTAGGGGTTGTGACTAAGAATTGCCCTCTGCTACTGAGAAATTATGCATTTAGGTAGGGTGGTGGTAGATAGGTTAGCCAAGGTAAGTTGCCTGTGTTATTTCTTGCTTCTTCCAATTTAAATTTTACCTGTAACTTGCACTCTAATTTCACCCATGGCTTTCTACTGGTGCTTTTTTGTTTTGTTTCAAAGAAGGATGAGAGGCAGGATCCATCAAAAATAGTAATAAACACAGGCTTTAAGATTGGTGCACATTTTTTCAGGAAAAAGTATAAGTGCATCTCATTTTTCTGGTGTCTAGTTCTGAATTATAGCCATGATGCATATGACTGAGGTGTCAAAAAGGAACTATTTGGAGGCCTTGTGTGGCTAATTTTAGTTAGGATGGGAAACCATGGAAATCAGATTATAATAGGACTTCACAATGAATGAAGAAATAGAGATAGGAGTCTGACTCTCCTTGGGTAAGCTTGGCTGTGAGAAGGAGCTAAATGGGTCCTCATCAAATGGAGAAACAGGTCCAGGCTCAGGGTCTTCAGAATCAGAAATGCAGCATCTCCTCTGGAAGCAGGAGCCAAGTTAGTAGAAAAGAGGCCTGGGTTAGGAATCATCCTAAGTTCTGGGTTATCTATGCGGCCACCGGCCTCTGCCTGGGTCCACCTCTAACTCAGGTTGTGCCACTGGCAGTGGCAAAGAAACTCTTTACTCCAAAGCTTATTGGAGTAATTGCTTTTGGTTTGGCCCACAGCAACTTAGCTGTGTAACTTGGTAGCAGGGAGAAATGATTATTTTTTAAAGGGCATGTTGTCCTGGATGACCCCTGGAATTTTGGCCGTGAATAGCTATGGAGAAACCTAGGTATAAATAACTACAGCAAACACCTGTTTGGCTCAGAAGGTAAATAATAGTTGATGACCTTGTACAGACCTTCACAAACGTCCCATACCCTACCGCTCTGTGGCCTCACCAAGGAAGCACTGTGTGGCTGGAAAAAACAAAATCAAATACAAACCAACTTCTTCTGTTCTGCATCATGCATAATCGACAAAATTGCCCCTTCAGCCCTGATTCAGAATCTTTATTGTTGGTGCCTGTCTTAGTTACTTTATGCTCATTGCTGAGACAAAATACCTGAAGCCCAAGGCTGGGAAAGGAAAGGTTTATTTCTTACAGTTTTTGGAGGTTTCAGTCCACACTCAGTTGTCTCCAAGACAGGCAGGCATGGCTGGGCTGCAGTTCATGGCGGCCGCCAGCAGCAAACTCGAACCACCAAAGAGAGAAAGACACACCTTCTTCCTGCCATTACATCACATCCTGGCTCCACCCCTATATGGATGGAGCACTGAAACCATCAATCCAAGCACTATACAATGAACCATCACAAATGAACAATGCAAACTCATGAGGCCTGGGGGACACAAACATAAACCATGACAGTGCCAATTTATGAAGCAAACATCAGAACACAGCCTGACTTTTCAGATGCTAAGAGAAGTTGGCTGTTGCTATGATCTTGTTTTGCCTTGCAAATGGATCTTATTGAGGTTGAAACTATGACAAAAGTGCAGATACAAGAAGCCAGGATGCTGTGAAAATCTCTAGGTTATTGTCCTAGCTTTTACAACCTAGGAAATGGAGTTTGTGCTAAGAAGGGTTAGACTCAGGGTGTAGGCTTAGGCTTTGGGGTATAGGCTGGTGGAATTATTTCTAGTTAATATTTGAAGACACTAATGAATAAATTAGTAAATAAATACTATGGTAGCACCTGAGTATACATTTAATTGACTCATTTTAGGGATAAGGAGCTATTAATTGACTGGAAAACCTAGAAAACACTTGAGTCCAACTGTCCAGCATGACTCAGAGAAGAACATTTTCAGGGCATCCTGCAGTCATTGAGAAAGAGAAAAAAACAGACATTACACTGTGGCTTCAGTGGGATCAGCCACTGATCTTCAAAGACTTCTGGTAAAAAAGCAGGACTTGAGAAAGAGTTTGAGGCAAAGAGAGGGAAGGGTTCCTCAGAACGAGGCTGTTGGCATGGTGGGATGGGGCCACATGAGAGAAAGCTCAAAGTTTGCTTCCATGCACCACACCAGCTCTTACCCTGTCCAGCCAGGGCTTTGTGAATCTTGTTTCGTCTCACATTTCCAGCACACTTTCCCATGTTTTTGTTGTGTGTATATACAACAATGCTGATAAGCAACTTACATGGTCCTTATAACCTACCCCTGCAAGGGACATTCCAACTATTACCTCATTTGTGTTGTGTAAGAAAGGTGCCAGGAAGCTGTGTTTAGCCCTATTTCACAGATGCAGAGAACTAAGGTAGAGAAGAGATAGCTTACTTGCTAAAATCCACACATCCACGAATGATTACGGTTAAAAATTAAACCTGTCTCCCTGTGCAAACACAAATGGAGAATAAAAGCATTATAAAGCTAAGAGTGCTGCCACAGAATGATGGTATAATAGTTCTGATTGGTGGAGAAAGGTTCTCTTCATCTCAACATCTGAAACAACGTATGTGGTCAGTTTTCCTAGAGGGAGTCACAGACAGAACTGTACAATGATATCATTAATAACAAGGAAAGAAAACAGAAATGAAAAAACATGCTATGGTCACACCAAGAGCAGTTCCCTCCATTGCTCAGAAGATCAGGGCTTCAGAGCAGTTTAAAGCCCTTAATGGTACAAAGTAGGGTGAATGTGTCTAGGGGCTCCAGAGACAACATTATGCTGTGGTATAGAGCAGAGATCTCCCAAGATTCCGTGTCCAGATCCCCAAGGAATATGCATATGCTACGTCACATGGTGAAAAAGAACTGGCAGATGTAATTGAATTTAGAATCTCTAGATTCTGGAATACCTGAGAAACTTAAAGGTAATCACAGGGGTCCTTGCAAGACTCTCAAGAGTTTAAGGTAGATGAGACAATAAGAACAGAGGCGGGAGGGAGGAAAGGGTAAGGAGAAACACAGGGAAGGAGGGGAGGGGAGAGGACTGGGGAGAGAGAGAGAGAGAGGATTCTGAAGATGTTATGCTGCTAGATTTGAAGGTAGGGAAGAAATCATGAGTAATGCAGGGCCAGCGGCCTCTACAAGATGGAAAAGCAAGGAAACAAATTTCCCTCTTGGGCTTCCAGAAAAAGTCCAGCCCAGGGAACCACATTCAAGCTGTTGACTTCCTCTGCCTCCCCAAATTATCTAACATCTCTCATCTATCGGTCTGTCAATCTAATCTAATCTAATCTAATCTAATCTATTTAATTATCTATTTATATATAGTTATAGTTGTATGAAATCGCTAAATTTGTGGCAATTTGTTACAGCAGAGCACGATGGCATAAAGAATTCTTGAGTGTGGGATTAAAGGGTGATGGGAGGGATTAACAGAAAGATAGAGAAATCCCTGTCCCTGGTCTTAGTCTTTTTAAAAAAAATTTTTTTTAAATCAGTACTAGGGATTGAACTCACATCTGTGTACTTGCAAGGCAAGTGCTTATGCTGCTGAACTAAATCCCCAGCCTGCTGCCTATTTTAGCAGGAGTAAGGGCTTTACATTCTTTGCTTTACATTCTCCTAATTCCTTCGAGAACAGCCTTATGCTGTGGGAATCACTCAAGCGTATCCTACAGTTGGAGGAATGCAGGAACGGCTTCCTGTGTGGGAACCCAGTGTGTCTTGGAAAGATTTCCCTGCATGCCCAGGCCTGGGGCCTGGCCTAAAGCTGTGATGCCCACAGCACCCACCTGCCAATGGGAGTGTGGCTCTGTGGTGGTGCTGATGTTTGGAGCGAGTCAGAGAAGGCTTCTTGTGTCCGTGCTGAGAGAGCCAGGTTCTGGTGAAAAGATATTGAAATGGGGTGCAGACCAGAATCCTCAGAGCAGAGGGGGCTCCCGCAAGGACGCTCTCTTGCTTACTATAGCTTGGACACTGCCCAAGACACCGAGAGACCGGGAGGTGAAGATGTCTGGTGTGAAGAACGGCTGGTGTGGGAACGTTATAGTTAGAAGACTGGCTCTTCCTGAACTGTTAGATTTTGTTGAAGGCATGCTGGTTTCCTTTATTGTTGGAGTCTTCTCGGATAGCATCACTCTGGAAATATTAGTAAAGTCCATCAAATAACTTTTAAAAGAAGGAAGGAAATGATGAAAGGAGAAAGACGAGGGGAGAGGAGAAGAAAGTAAAGCGATGGGGGAAGACAAGAGGAGAAAGAGGTTGTCAGTCTTAGGTCTTATCTCAGCCTCAGTGATCCAGTAATGACAGCTACTGAAAAGTGAAATAGAGTAACCCTTTGAAGGAAGGAGCAGTGAAGGTCATTATCTCCTTGACGGTCAGCTTCTTTTCTGGAATTTACCTCCTAGCGCTGGTGAATTATGGTATGCCTGTCACAGGCAGGCCATGTATCCCAGGAGACAGACCCTGAAGCAGAGACCTGCTCAGAGAAGGCTTATGGGGGAAGCTCTCAGCAGTAATCTGGAGAGGACAAGACACGGAGGATGCAGACCAGATGTACTTAGGTCAGTGGCCTCGGCCTGTGCCACAGGATGCTGTGAAGCTGCAGCATCTGGAAGTGATGTCCTGAGCCGGACAAGAGCCTGCGCCCTGGTGTTCACACACAGCTCTGTCCTTGGATTCACACTGCTCCTAGGAAAGGACTCTCTCCTGTGCAGAGCAGTTCCTGGGGAAAGGACAGTTTCTGGGGCAGGCCCTTCCAGATGAGCGCTTCCCACAGCTCTGTGCATAGGTGCTTCTGCTGTGCAGAGGGAATCTGGGAACTGAGCTTAGAAAACTCATGAGCACTTTTGTTTTAGTCACAGCTGAGGCTAAAGATGCAGAGCCTTCAGTAATTATGCACAAAACCCACTGGAGGGAAATAGTGTGTGTGTGTGTGTGTGTGTGTGTGTGTGTGTGTGTGTGTGTTGACAGAAACACATATGAAAAGATGAAAGGCACAGAACAGAAAGGCTACTTGTCCCCTCACTGCTATGAATCCATCTGGGGGCATCAAAGCCTGTCCTCACAAGGAGTTTGCCTGAGTGTTCACAGCACTTTTATTCCCAAAGATGAACGTTTGCTTGGTCCATGGGCTCTACCTGGCTAAAGCAAAAGTGGTCTATCCATGCAGAAGAGCACCATTCCACAAATATGAGGAAAGGACACATCCTCCAGCTTGGATTCACTTCAAAAGCATTTTGCTCGGACCAGGGAGCCAGTCATGGAATGAATTCATATTGTATGTATGATTTCATTTCTAGAAAATGTTCAGAAAAAGCAAATATGATGGACACAGGAAGTAGATTAGTGGTTGCATAAAGCTTGGGGTGGGAAGGTGGAGGGACTGTAAATTGGTAGGAGGTTTCTCTCTCCAGTGATGGACACATTCTTAAATTCAATTGTGATGAAGGTTGTAAAGGTCTGTGAATGTTCTAAAAGATATCGACTTCTCTGCTGCACACGAGTGATTTTACGTTACATAAATGATTCCATATTAAAGCTGTTAATAAAAGAAGAGTGATTTAAAATTATACTAGACAGACTCATTTAGCTACCCTGGAATGAGGTGTAGTCAGAGAAAATATGGAGAATCAAGACCACTGGAGCAAAGTTTTTTCAGGAAAATATCTGCTTTCTATGCAAAGGTGTCTGGAAAGAGAATTTCAGGAGGATAAAGTAGCATATGAAAAACACGGAGGACTATGCCGTGAGGGGATGTTCAGGTTGTCTTTGTGCACTCAGGGCAGAAGGAGGCCAGTTCGCTGGGGATCAGGGCTTGAGAGACATTTGATGAAGCAAACGTGATGCCTGGCAAGGAGTCTGACATTTCTTGTTTCGAGGCCTTTGCACTGCAATGCTCTTTCTATATCCGGAGTGCTTTTTCTGTATCTGTATCTTTCTATATCCAGAATGCTCTTTCTCTGTGTTTGTTCTGAGGTCTGGTTCTTTCTTACATTTCAGACCTCACATTAAAAATACCCCTTTCACGATATGTCCTCTGATCGCCTAATCACTTCAACTCCAAAGGCTCTGCGCTGTGCTCAGCATAATTCAACACCGGAAGCATGTTTCTAATTTATTTGTTTTTGTTAAATTCATTTCAGTGCCCCATCAGATTCGGTCTACTTTATTCTCTAGAGTTAATTTTCCTGCTTTTCAGTTGTGGAAATTTGGAACATTTTACTTCTTTGACTTTCATCTTCTTTCCCCGTCTAATGTGTTGATTTGATATCCAACTGTCACTTAGCTTTTATGCGAAGATCATCACAATAGATGGAAAGTTGATTTGCAAATGTTAAATAATCTAAAAATATTGAGTTATTATCAACAGTGAATAAAGTATTGTTAATAACATTTACTAATAATTACAGTAAAAGCTTGCCTTGTGAATTTAATGAAATTTTAAATTGGCATTAATTGGGTACTGATTATAAATTACTTATTATACTCAATTTCTGGAATCTTGATTATTATATACCTTGGGGTGGATTTATTTTGGTAATTGTTATTTGGAGTTCTGTATGCTTCATTAACTTGTAGGTCAAATTCTCTATGTTTAGGAAGTTTTCTGCCATTATTTCTGAGAAGAGGTTTTTAATGGCTTTTGTGTTATGTCAAGCTTTCTCACTGATTCTGATCAATCTTATGTTGTTCTTCTTTGCTTCATGTGGTAACTGTTGGATTGGTTTTTTGTAGTTTCTTGGTATTTTTAAGATATCTTTCTTTTCATGGTTGCTAGCTGCAATTCTATCCTCTAAATTTGATATTTTATTTTTACCTTCAGTCAATCTGTTGCATATACTTTCAATGGAGTTTTTAATCTCCTGAACTTCTGTTTGGATCAGTTTTAATTACATGCCATAAATAACCTGATAAATAATAAATAACATAATACAGTATTTATTTAAGAGTCAAGGTCTATTTTATGGGCATCAATTAGTCCTCTTGTATTATGCTACAGCTTCAAATATCTGAGGATTATTTAGTCCCATATAATTGATCCAAGTTGCTGCTTAGAGAAGTTTGTGATTCCATTTAATATTTCCTCACATCTTGTTTCTTCATATCAAGCTTGTTAAAACTGTATATAAATTACAAGCTAGGGGATTTAAATGACATCTAAGACATCCCCTTATTGCTACAAAATATTCTGTAAAATGTAAAAATCCTATGAGGATTTTGTTTTTGAGGTAAAACTACCTCAGGTATAGATCACGTCTTCAAGGAGTATGTATTCTAGAAGAAATCGTAAGTCGTAAAATCCTACAATGCAAATGTGTCTCAGCAAAGTGAGTGTTTAACTTGATGGTGGATTAATTTTTATTGGGTAGGGCTCCAGGGGGATTCTGGGCAGCACAAATACTGTAAGGAAATTTAGCAAACCAGACATGGTATGGTAATAAAGGTGGTAATAAAGATAAATATTGCAAGGAACAAAAAGGAGCTAATGGATTATTTCATAAAGAATTGGCTGATGACTTAGCTGAGGCAGTGAAAAGGATGGAGCACTTCATTCCACTGACAAGCAGGTTCTGGAAACCTAATGTATGCTCTGTAGAATCAGGACTGCAATGCTGGCATGCATTAATTACACTGCAGGTGCTGTGTGGAAGTTACATAGCACCAAAAAGACACAGGGGTTGTATACCAGGAGATTAAAGGTTTTGCTTTAAATGAAGTTTTTGTTTCAAACACGTTGGCCAAATACCTCTCCAGAGACACAGGTGCACCATCACTGGATTCAGTAACTCAAAGAAATATAGGAATTTGTGATGAAGACTTGAAAAATAATGCTCATTGCAGAGAGTTTCACACCCTTTTAGAAGAGCAAAGCACTTCTCCCCAGATGAACTGTGGCTCAGTATATCATTATCTAGTGTTTTTCAATAGCCATAAAAGTTACTTGGAGTATTTTGAATTCGTTAATAAATGAAGAAAATTGAGGCTTCCATTTGCACTCTAATTGAGAATAATGCAGGCTTTTAAAATTGACTAAAGTAGATTTATTTTAGGGAATGCTTTTAGGCTTTTTAACTATTACCTTTTCTAATTTCAGTTCAGGAGGAATGTTCATATTTTTCTTTCAATTAGTACTTCAGGGCAAATACTAATTATGTTTGTGATTTTTCATAACTTTTTCTTCCATTTTGAAGTTGGAGTTTGAAATAAAACTTATGAAAGAATGTGCCAAAATTTCCAATGCTATCTTTAATTATCTGTCCAAATTCAATGGTCTCCATACCTTTTCCACTTAATAATAAGCACACATTCATCCCTTCCCTATGAACACAGCATTTCTGGACTTTATGTTATTCTGTTAACATAGATGATGTTTGTGTGATGTTGTTGTGAGTATTTCATTGAATATGCTTTGTTTTTATTTTGAGCCTCCTTTACCTTAGGTTTTTAGTCAATTGATAGCTTTCATTAAGGTTTCCAACATGTAGCCTTGGAAATTTATACTAATATACGAATGCAGAGTAGACCTAGAATGTCATGTGCAGGCAACACATTGGTAGGCTGAGACTGGGGAAGACTGGAACTAGGCTTAGCTGAAAAGAGCTTCAGGGATGAAGACTTAAAGTGTGCTACTGGCGCCCACGAAAAACCACTGAAAGATCTTTAGTAATTAAGTGATCTGATATATTTTGAATTTTAAGAGATTCCTTTGATGCCAAGGTAAATGAGGACAGATGAGAAGAAGGACAGAGTTGGAGACAGAACCTTGCGGCCGGGAAAACATACAGAAACTTAACAGCATTAAAGTGTACCAAGTCTCTGACTAGAACAACGGTGGCGAAAGAACTGTCTAGAAAATAGAGGTGACACAATTTTATGGTTAGTTGGATAGGCCAGGAATGAAGAATGGTCATGCCTAAGATATCTTGTACAATTCTGTTTTTAGTGATAGGAATATTACTAATTAAGCCATTCTAGGCTTAATCTTACATTCTAGTAAGATAATAATTCTTTTTTCCAAAAGGAAACAAAATTTTATAGAAATAATAGTATTGATCCTAATATGAAAGAAAAATAGATAAAATTGTGTACATGATATACTATACAGTAAACAGGTATCTTGTCATATGAGAAACATAACATGGTAATCTACAATTTATGGAGAAATTCTTGAGAGGAAGATTTTTAGCACTGGAGTTGTTTAACTTGGCCATTAGACATAATATTAATGTTAGAGAATATGATTAATTTGAGCCCAAGTTGAAAAGGAATTTAATGTAAACACCTGTACCATACCGTGGTGATAGGAGCCCCCTGTTTGGAAAAGATTGGACAAAAAGGGTTCAGTTTTCCATAGGACACACTTGACAAAGGAGGACTGGAAAAGTGGAAGAAAATGCAGTTGAAACGCTGAAAGGTACTGTGAGGGCGATCGAGCAAAAGAGGCTTCAGCAGGTTCCAAGCTTGAACCTCTGTTTTATTTCCGTAATTTAACCTCCTGGTCACATTGTGCCTGACATTGTCTCTACCCTGTGTGGCTGTCTGTCTGTCCCCCAAATGTTACTTGGCCTCGTCTGTTCAGCTACTGTCAGTTTCAAGCCACTTTGTAGTAGTTCTTTCCCTACAGCTCTCCCACAGCAAAAATACACTCTCAACGTTGAACTGGCCTCTTAGAGCAGGGCGCTTGTCACAGTCATTGTCTGAAGCACGTAATCCTGTTTTCTTGCTTTCCTATTTTATCATAGATAGACCAAAAATACTGACTGATAAAAGCTACCCAAGGAAGCAGTTTGTACAAGTTTTACCAAATTGTTAACAATAGACATTTTGGTGTTTCATCATCCCTCCTCTCCCATCTGATAAAGGTAAGAGACGCAGCTTAGGACCCACCGGGTTTGGGGTGATTGTGGAACATCCGATTGCAGATGCTTTGTCATCAGCTGAATACTTGGGGTTGGATGTTCAGAGAAGGTGGGGAAATACTTAAGAATCATTGGTTTATAAGTAGCAGTGTACTGAGATTTGGAAGTGCTTCATTCCCAAAGAGATGTGTTGGGATCTCGGTCCCCAGCACAGTGATGATAAGGAGCCCTGGGATCTTTAGAAGGTAGAGTCTGGTGTAAAGTCCCTGGGTCACTTGGAGCAGCTCCTGAAGGTGCTGTCCTGTGTGCCTGAGTTCGTTTGCATGAGAACAAGTTGTTCTAAGAGCCCCTCTTAGTTCTCTGGCCTCCCTCTCACCCTGTGATTTCCTACTTACTGTGCCACAGCCACTGTGATGCCACCTGCCCACAAGCTTTCACTGGGGCATCAGAGTCACTTTTGTGTTATTTGGACATTAAGCCTCCAAAACTGAGCTAAATGAAACTCTTCAACTCATAAGTGTCCAACCTCAGATATTTTGTCATAGCAATGGACAATAGACTGACACAGAGGTAAAGGAAGGGAAGGGAAGGGAAGGGAAGGGAAGGGAAGGGAAGGAAAGGGGAGTTGATAATTAGCTTGTTTCTAGGAATATAAAGGACAGGAAAGAATATGATGAATAGACATACATCTACAAGGTTAACATGTAGCTATAAATATGTTTACACATACATAAAACAGATACAGAAAAGATAAGAGAGGTTCAGTCAAGCAGGGAGATGAAATGCTTGAATTTAAAACTCCATGTTCCAGGTACATTTCCAGAATGATCTCATTAAATCCATGCTTTTAGCCATTATTCACACATTGATAATTAAACTCTGGTGGTTGGTGACATGATCTTTATAGCATTGCTGTACATTAGAAAGAAGCAGTATAGGGAAATAAAGCGCCCACAGGCAGGTCAGTGAGTAGACATTTGACGTCTTTACCTTTATTTTCATTCTTGTTGTCCATCCAGTATCCAGAGGTTAGGTTATAAGTTACTGAGTCACTGGCTTGAAAAATGTGAGATTTGCAGCACCTTTAATTCCTGCAGTGCTGTTAAAGCCTGGTACCCCAAACATTACAAAACCCCCCCCCCCGAATCCAGTATATCAAGTCTGTTTCCTCTACTTTTTCTCAATCTCGTTTTTCTGTAAAATTTCACTATTATGAGCCTGGATCACAAAATTTCATTCTTGCCATAGTGGTTGAGCTGACTCCTGAAGAGGAGCTGAGAATTTTTTTAACAATGACAATAACAAGACTTCTCTCCTCACCTCCAGATACATGAGCATCATCCCCTGTTTCTTATTTCATAACACTCATCACAAACAGTTTATTCAATGTCTGTTTTCTAGGGTAAGATCTGTGATGTAGCGATGTACTTTGTTTTTTCCAGCACTCTATCATGAGTGTGAAGGGGCATCCAGCAAATAACAGACACCTGATGTTTGTTAATTGGAAAACATGATAATAAGTGCTTGCTGGGATTTTTTTTTTTTGGAGGGCCTTGAATGCTAAGTTGTACTTGATTCTCGAGGGCATGGAAAACAAGTGAATATGAGACCTGAGGAATGGACAGAGTAAAACCTACTGTTTAGCAACGTGAATCCAAATGAGAAGGGTCACGGATACAAGTATAGAATCATACATGATGCCTACCATTGGCTGAACAGATTTTTAAAATGTGATAAATATACATGATGGAATATTATTCAGCTCTTA
Organism: Cavia porcellus; assembly: GCF_034190915.1. Lineage (NCBI taxonomy): Eukaryota > Metazoa > Chordata > Mammalia > Rodentia > Caviidae > Cavia > Cavia porcellus. The sequence continues at coordinate 160,980,602 of NW_026947484.1, read as the reverse complement.
AAAATTAAACCCTGTAAAAATATCCAATTCACTGTTTCAAGATGTGCTGTAACTTAAGTGTCTCCTGCATATGAGGAGCAGGACACAGGCCATCAGCCCTCCTCTGCTTTTGGAGAAAAAATAGAACACTGGCACTTCAGGGCCACCAAGAAGATGGGACCTTCTCTAGGAAAAATGGCCTGAAGCAAAGAAGAAGAAGAGCTCGGACATGACAAATTCCTGCATTAGCTAAGTGATCTTTCATTTTGTTCCTCATGAATGTATTTCTTATTCTATACCATCCAGATAGTAACACGAAAGATCCATAACCATGTTATGACATCGATGCATGGATACTATTAAGGTTGTTCGTGAGCGCAAGAAATGTCACTAGCATCCTTCACCATGAAAAATTGTAGTTCCCTTCGCAAAAGTGCTGTACATTGCAGAGGATGTGTGAGATACATTTTTGAATGAATTGAGTGTCAGACTGAGTTCCGCAGGTAGAATCCTTGTGCCCATTCTGAATTCCATGGACTGCACGAAGACATAACAGATCTCCTTTTCATACTTGCTCTGAAGTTCACTGACATTTTAGATAATAGAAGGCACCATTTAGAACAGGAGGGATCTTTAGCTACTCCAGAGAAGTTGTCTGAATATTAACATGAGGCTTTTGAGAAAAAAAAAAATAACCTTGACCTTCTAAATTGTACCTGTTCAGGAAGGCTAAGGATCATGAACTGCTAAGCTATTCATATTAATAAAGTGTGTGCAGGAAAAATCATATTCATTTGCATAAGCTTCTTCTCTCTGTAGCCCATGAAATTAACATTGTTTAATGGCTGGAAATACGATCACCTTTCGCTGTATCAGTCACACTCTCTTCTCCAAAGGAAAAGATAGAGGGTCTTGGCTCAGTAAACTGGAAACTGTTTTAAATTACAAGTGCTTTCGGGAGACAATCAGTGCGAGCCCAGGTGCCAGGAAGTGTCAGATCCAGATGAATATAGGTTTCCATGAAAGCCCATTCCAACACAGCCTTCCTGTCCACCATCTCATTCAATCATTTTATTCTTTCTATTGACATACATATGTGGGAGGTGTTTGAATAGCTCTTGGCCCTACCTTCAAAGGCCTCACTGTGTCCAGTGAGAAGACAGTAACCAATTTTATCCTTGGGGCTGTGGGACAACTGCCATAGTGCATGTGACGTTTGCACTGGGCTCTGAAGACCATGCAGGAGTTCTCAGGTTAGGAAGGAGAAAAACGATCTGGCTAAACTATTACAGTGCTATGAAAGGAGTTTTGGTTTTGAAGAAAAAGCAAGTAGTTCAGTGTGATGGAGGGTTATCTACATAATTTGTAGGACTTAGTGAAAAACTAAAAATACTGGGCTCTTTGTTTAAAAAAAAACAGGAAAAATGCTATCCTTTTTAATCTTTTTAATCTCTTTCTGGTCTCTTCTCTCCTGTCATTTATTTGCTATTTAATGTATTACCACAGAGTGGAATAAAGCCAGTGCCAGCTACGGTGATGTGTGCTGTGATCTTTGCTTTCTGGGAGGCCAAGGCAGGGAGATCATAAGTTTAAACCTAGGCCAGGCAACTACTGACTTCGTAAGACACTGTCTCCAAATATATACATTAAAAAAAAGGGCTGAGGATGTAGCTCAGAGTGAAGCCACATACCCAGTGATTCAGTCCCCAGTGGTAGATTCAAACATATGAATACACAAACAGAGTACATTACGATTTGTTTGAGGTGCAGAGCTAGGAGTATTTACTTCATATGTGGAAGCAGTGGAGTCACTCAATTCTCTCAGGAGAAATACGTTAGTGGAGGCTGAGAGATGTGGTCTGTATACACAGTGGAGTATACTCGACCTGAATAAGAGTAAATGTCAATCATTTTCAGGAAATTGGAGGACTTTGGGACTCACAATGCTGGGTGAAATAACTCAACAGAGAAGGTTAAATGTCTCATGGTTTCTCATGTATGGGAGGAGCTCAAAATACAAAGAACAGACCCACGCAGCTGGCTATAATGTGGCAAGTGTATGTATGAGGTAGAAAGAGGTTATGGTGGGGGTAGGCTGGGCCCACATTGTGAATGACCATGTTTGACAAGCTGTGGAGTTTGGAATTGATAGCTTGGTATCAGAAGCCAAAACTTTGTTGTTGGGTATGAAAACGGTACATCATACCTAGGTTTCATGAAACTAACCCTGAAGCCAAGGAAAAGACTTTGGAACGGTGCCAGAGGAGGGCCTAACTGGACAAGGCCGCAGTGGATGTGCAAAGCTACCTCAGGAGGGCAGTTCTGAGAGGAGGAAAGGGAACCCTAGGGGTTCCAGACATGAGTTTGGCAAACAAGATAGTGAGAGACATAAGTGAACAAAACAGATTTCTAACATATTAGTATTTTGTTTTCGGCCTGAACATCACACCCTTCAGTGCCAAGTCCTCTAAAGCACAAACAATAAACATTCACCATCATATGTGTTTCACTCCTTGCAGTCTTGCAAAACTGACCACTACTGCTTTGATTCATCGTAGGCTGCATTTCGTGAGCACACCCTGCGCTGTGCTTATGTGAAGACTCTGAGCTCATGGAAACATTTAAAAAAGGGTGGATCAAGAATGCCTTTGCGGGGGCTGGGGGTTTAGCTTAGCGGCATAAGCACCTGCTTGCAAGCAGGCAGTCGTGAGTTCGATCCCTGGTACCGATAAAAACGAAAAAGACAAAAAAAAAAAAAAAAAAAAAGAATGCCTTTGCAACTCTGAGTTCATAACAGGTGATAAATATTTTGACCACCAAAGGCAAAGACCTTGTCATATCCCAACAACCAGAAAATATACTCCATATGCAAAATAACAACTTGTTATCTCATGGCTTCCTGTAGCTCACTGATAATTAGTATATCAAGACATTTCACATAAAAGTCATTCAGAGGGTGAACCAGTGATTGAGGCTGAGAAATATGAGAGATGCTGACCTTCCTGCCACCAGGATCCGCTATCTCCTTGTCGGAATAGGTGAGATGTGTTAATCACCCATTTACTAATTTACTTCAACAAAGGTGCTAATTGAAAAGGTGACATACTCAACTTTTTGTTTTATTCAGTAGAATGCTTTTCTGGGACTTATTGCTGTTATCTTAGTTTAAAACATTCTTTAAAATGTTGTCTGGATTATGGGAAGGTAGATTCTCTCTTCTCAACTAGACAACAATTACTGGCATAACTTCTCCGATACAAATATTTTAGAAATTGAGAGTCTATTAAAAGCAACTTCCGGGGGGGAGGTTTAAACAGTAAATTGCTTTGTTTTTTAATTTCAGCTGTGCTAGTAGCGACCCTCCCGCTCTGTGGCAGACAGCTCTGTGTGTGTTGTAGAACAACTTACAGGAGCTAGGGTGGGCACACAGCATCCCGTCTTTTCCACACTGGGTGCCTGTCCTCTGATTATTGCTGTTGCCCACAGAAGTGCAGACAAAGCGGAAGGGGAAATTGTTGTTTCACCCCTGTCCATGGTTATAAATCCCTTCCCCCTGGCTGGAGTGATTTCCAGGGGGTTTAAGTAACCTGTAACCTTTCCCCTTTCCCATTCATTTTTATTTTTCTCTCACTTTTGAGAGCCAAGCATGAAAGGCCAGGACACGCAAACTCAACTAATTTCACAGCTGTTGCAGTCAGGAGTTGCAAGGAGAACAATTACATATAAGACACAGAATTTATAATATCATTTCATGATTAACACCCAGAGGAAAATACAGGAAAACACAGGAAATCTGTCTATAACACTAAAGAAAATACCTGCAAAAGCCTTATGTTAGTACTTCAGGCTGATCCTTGGGACATCTTATAAGCATTACAAAAATTTAAAAAGATGAACAAAAGAGTAATAACATCCAGAAAACCATGGGGTTGGAGAAAAGTCTGACTCCAGGGTCATGTAAATGTTGGATTCAAATGTATAGTTTTTCATTAAAATCTCCTAAGGCATAAAGGAACATAAAAGAGCAACCCATTCAGAAAAAAGAAAAAAACCCCAAACCAACAGAAACTGTCTTTGAAAAGAGTCTCAAGTCAGACCTGCTGGCCAGAGACTTCAGAACAACTGTCTTAAAAGCACTCTACTACTAATGGAAGATGTGCAGGAAAGCCAGCAACCTCTCAGCAAACAAAATGGAAATATCTGGGGGCTTTAATAGGTAAATAGATGCAACCTGAATCTGTAATCATAAGTGAAATAAATCAGTTCCATATGTCGTAACTCTGTATTGTCTCTGCTCGTTTGAGAAACTGAATGAATAATAAGATCTAAAAGTACAATGGACATTGTGAATTGGGAAGAAACTGCTCAAAAGAAAAGACAACCTATGATGAGGGAAATGAGAAAGGAAGAAAGGGGAAAAGAAAAAGATATGCGTACACAAGATAGTTAAGATAGTTACACAATTAGTTTCTCTTAGTTTATTAAAAAAAAGGTTGTGCTAATGTTGTTTGGACCAGGTATCATGCTTGTATTTTGGGTGCTAAATACAAAGACCACAGTATGCAATGTATTAATTATTATAACTGTCCTACTAACCTGTTTTGAAACTGTTTCATTGTTATTTTATCTTTTTCTCTTTAAAATAAAAAAAAATAAAGAGGTACAAACCTTATCTAGAAATAGAGCATAAATTATGGAGTTGAGAAGTACAATAACTGAAATTAAAAATATGCTAGAGGAAGTGAAAGGCAGATGTTAGCAGGCCCAAGATGGAACTGGTAATTTGAAGGTAGTGTAAATCTATCAGATCTGAAGAACAGAAAGAAAAAAGACTGAAAGAAACTGAGCAAAGCTGAAGGCACCTGTGGAGCAGCATACACATTGTAGTCGCCCAATAAGAAAAAAGAAGAAAGCAGAAAAGAAATATGGAGAAATGTGGACTGGAAACTTCCCCAATTTGATGAAAGACTTCCAAGAAATTCAACAAACTCAAGTAACATGATCTTACGGAGGTTCACATGAAAACACACTGCACTCAGCTTCCAAATGTGAAAGACAGAGACTCTTGAAAGCAGTAAGAGAAGTGACTTCTTGTATGTCACGGATACTCAATAAAAATGTTGAACCCAGAAAGCTGCACAGAGATATGTTAAAAATGTAAATTAAAGAAGATATCAGCCAAGAATCCTACATCCAGAAGTGCTGTCTTTTAAAAGTGAGGGAGAAATCAGGGGATTTCGGTGTAGGAAAGTTGTTCACCACTGGTAGGCTGCACTGTGAGGGCGCTCAAGGCCATCCTACAGCGGGAAATGAAAGGACAATGGACAAGAGTGTGAAGCTGCCTGAGAAATTAAGGTCACCATAAAGGTAAGTACATGGGCAAATATACAGTTTTTAGCTCTATTTTTTTATGTTGTGCATGATTTAAGAAAAAAAAATATTAAAGAGATTGGAAATCTCAAAGCTAATACCATTGCAATTATGGTTTGTAACTAATTGCTGTACACGTATGGCGATGGTCTAACATGGTGGAAGGCCAAAGCAGGACACTTACCCGTGGGCCACTCCCTCCTTCTTCCCCTCCTGCCCAAGTTGTTACTTTCCCATTTGCATGTGAAGAAAATTCCAGTCAGTCCCTTGCACATCATCAATGCCTGTCCCACGTGCCACTTCCAACCAGAGATCGTATAACCCTCTGCTCCTCTGGATCGGGTCAGAAGGAGAAAGCCAAAGCCCCACGGGTTGTGGACTCCTCTTTGTGTCCTCAGGAAATGGCCACTTTCACTTTCTTTTCTTCTGCTTCTCTATTGTGCTGGAAAACTCTTAACACTAATTCTCCTCAACTCTTTCCAAAAATTTTCAGAGAATATATCAAGTTGTTTATGAAGCCAGGATTATATTGATTGCAAAGCTCGACAGTGAAACTATAAGAAAAGGAAATTACAGACGGGTGTCTTCAAAGAAGACTGATGCCAAGAATCTCCAACAAAATACTAGTACAAGCATATTAAAAGATTACACACTATGGCAAAGTAGGAAGTTTTCTTGGAAAATAGAAAAATCAATCAATGTAATATGCTATACTGACAGAATGAAGGAAAAGAAACAATAACTTACATGATTGATCATCTAAATTAATGCCAAAAAAACCCTGACAATTCAATGCACACTCAGGATAAAAAGCATTCGATAAACTAGAAGTAGAGCAAATCGTAAACACTTTATCAAAGCCACACATAAAAATCTCACAGCAAACATCATATTCAGTGGGAAAACACTGAAAATTTTTGTTGTAAGATCAACAGTTGTTTTTACCATTTCTATTAAATGTAGTAGTATTAAAATATTAATTCAGTGAATTTATAGAAATAGGATATAAGGTAATATGCCAAGCTCAGCTGCCTTTCTCTAGACAACAAAGGGAAACATAAATAATAATACTATTTATAATAGCATCTAAAAGAATAGAATGCTTATATTTAACCAAGGTGAAAAAGATGTACAAAGAAAGCTATAAAATATTGCTGAAATAAACTAAAGAAGATATAAATGAATGAAATTATATTCTTCCATTGAAAGACTGTATAGTGTTAAAATTCCAGTATTACCCAAAGAAATTTACATATTTAGTGCTATTCCTTTTGAAATTTCAATGATTTTTTTATTTTGCAGACATGGAAAAACTCATTCTAAAGCTTACAAAGAATTACTAGAAACCACAAAAAGCAGACTAAATTTTGAGAAAAGAGAGCAAAGCTGAAGAACTCATACTTGCTGATTTTAAAACTCAATAAAAAAGACCAAAACCAGTACACATCAACAAAAAGACAATCATATGGATCAATGTAACAAAATGAAGAATTCAGAAATAAACCCTTTCATACATGGTCAAATAATTTTTGGCAAAGGTGCCAAGATTAGTCAGTGGGGGAAAAGATGTTTTTTTTCCCTACAAGTGATGTGGGGAAAAACAGGATATTCATATAAAAGAATGAAGTTGCACTTTTATACATATGAAAAAATTTGTTCAAAATGAATCATGGACCTCAGTGTAAGCCCTCTAAACATAAAACCCTATGAACAACTGTAGGGTAAAATTTCATACCAGTACAATACAATACAATACAATACAATACAATACAATACAATACAACATAATACAATGCAATATAATACAAAAAATAATACAATACAAAAAATAAACACACAAGACAATTTCAACAAAGTAAAATGTACACAACTGATAGAGAATACTTGTAACACTATATCTGATAAGGGCTTCATCTCCATAATATGAGCTGCTAAAATGCAACAACACAAAAACACACAACTGAATAAATCTTTCTTCAAAGAAGATGCACAAATGGCCGAGAAGCATAAGAAAAATCGCTCAGTTTCACTAATCATGTGGAGAATGTAAATCCAAACTCCAATGAGATACTGTCTCCTACCCATTAGTACGGCTACTGTAAAACCACAACAAACCGGAAGCAAGAAGGGCCGGGCAGCATGGAGAATATCTGCAACCCTACGTACTATTGGTGGGGATGGTGAACGGTTTAGTAATAGCAGAAAACAGCATGGCTGCTCATGAAATAATTAAAAACTGAATTATCATAGAAATGGACTCTTTTTTTTCTGGGTAGATACTGCAAAGCCTAGCATTCAGACTCTTGAAGAGATACTTGTATAATCATGTACCATTTAGAATAGCTAAAATGTGGAGATAGCCCGTTTCCACTGAGAGATGAATGAATAAGCAAAATGTGGTCTGTAGACCATGAAATCATTCAGCCATAGGAAGGAAGGAAATGTTCATCTGGACTACAGTACAGATGGCCCTGGAGAACACCATGCTGAGGAAAAAAAATGCCAGTCACAAATAAACAGATACTGACATACTCCATTGTTTTTCCCTTTGTTTCTCTGCTTTACTCAACTTCGTGTAAATCAAAATATAAATCACAAATCAAACACAAATGATAGCTTTGCTTTGACCAAAACATTTTTCCAACAGCTCAGATCATCATTAGCATTTTTCAGCAATAAGATATTTTGAAATTAATGTATGTACACACTTTAGACAAAATGCCATTTTAGAGGCAATAAATGACACAGCGTAGACACAACATTTGTATGGCATGTGGAAAACCAAAGGAATCATTCAACTTACTTCATGGAGAGCCCCACTTCTTTGTAGCTGTGTGGTACTGAGCCTTCAGTGTCTCTCACTCACACCTGTGCTGCACGAGTCCACTGCAGAACTTCAGTTTCACAAGATGAAAAGGCTTTCAGGTGACAGTGCCTCCACCATATCAGTCTGCATAAAATGGTAAACTTATGTTATGTATTCTACTACAATAAAAATGAGAAGAAGTTGTTCTCTTTTACAGTAAGGATATTTTTATTAACTTTGTGATTTTCAACTCTGGCTGAACAGTATGATCTCCTGGGGAGGTGTATCTCCATGTACATTTACCCAGCTCTACCCAGACCAATTAAATCAGAATTTCTGGGAGAGATCTCAGGCAACTATAATGCAGAAAAGTTTCCTAGGTGATTCTAAAGCATAGCTTGGGTTAAAAATAACTAGGGTGGATTTTCCCTCAGATTCTCTGAGACACAAATGTCATCTTAGTTCAAGATAGCTGACAAAAGTAAAAGAGAGAAAGCTTGTTTCAATCAATAGGAGGTGGAAACAGTTCCACCAGAGAACAGCAATGGCGTGTTTGTGTTTGTTTTAGTTTTTGTAAATTAAAGAATCCACACCATCTTTCTTTAGTAGTGGTCAGCCTCGTCCAGGACGAGCAGCAGTGTTTTGATGTTGTTTTCTGAGGTCATTAATCACTTCCTATCTCAATTTCATTTTTAAGAAAACACAGATTTTTTTCTTTACATTTTCTTTCCTTAGGTCCTATCTAATCAACACTGGGAATACCAGTCTAGAAGAAGAATGTTATACTCTGAAAGCATGTATTCTCCTAGTTGAGCTAGCTGAGATTTTTGTCTGTGTTAAGATGAATCTTCCAGTGTCTAAGCACGGACATTATTTTCTCTAAAATGGTTATAAACATGTAGTGGTCAGGTATTTCTGCAATAATGCCATATGACAAACAACTCCCTCCCTTCTTTCTGAATAGCTTACATTAATAAAGTTTTATTTTCTTGCTCATGTTCCAGTGGCTCATCTGGATTTCTGCTGATCTTTTTGACTTGAGCTAGATGTGGCTCTAGGACCTAGGCCAGGTTTGAGTCTGTGGTGGAGACCACTACGAAGCAGCTCTGAACAAGATATAAATTTTACTAATTGGCTTTCTTTGTTTATCTGTGAGTCTGTCCTAGGTCTCAGCCTCTTGTCTGGCGATGGGAGCTGATTCATAATAAGTGAAGTTCTATGAATCACTGGTCCTGGCTGAGGCCTGTAGTGGCCCGTGAGGCCAGAGATACCTCAAAGGGCAAGATAAGACCACAGCGGAGGACACCTGGCTCAAACACCAATTAAGTAAATAAAGTCTGCAGCTGCAGGCATCTCACTCCTACAGTCTCTCTCCTACCATAAATGTCATCATGGAGATAACATGGTTCTCCTTAATTGGCATAATTTACTACTTGGAGAAGTCTTTGAAGTGACTCCCAAGGTCCTGCTCATTGCCTGTACTTTCCTCAGTTTCCCTGCCCTTTGTTTCGAACCTAACAAATATGGGCGGTCCAGAGAAGTCTTGGTCTTAGCCCTCAGAGTCTTGAACTCAGCTAAGGGATTTTGATCCTCCTGGAGCCCTAAAATCATACCACTTGTGTCATTTATTTAGCCTTTGCCATACACTGGTTTGGGAGATTGGGGATCTAGGTCAGGACCATATAAGTCTGTGTCCATCTGGGGGTGAAGCAGGTACAGAGAATGAGGACAATCTCCTCTTATAGTAACTTACAGGTGCTTGGGAGGAGACAGTGACGCCTCTGAGCTCCTCAGCTGTGGACTGGACCATGACTCCCATCCCTGGCCATTTGCCAAAGAAATTTGACTTTAACCACACTGAGAAGTCTGGAAGCTCAAACAGCTAAGAGTTTGATGTATAATGTTAAAGAACTGGTAACAATGATTTAATCTATTCCAATGACAGTTCAAGAATAATTGCCTGAGTTTACATTTGATATATCGATAAAACTGAATGGATAATAGACATCTTTTTTAAAGGCTTGAGGGGGCTGGGGATTTAACTCAGCGGCATAAGCACCTGCCTTGCAAGCAGGCAGTCGTAAGTTTGATCCCTGGTACTGATAAAAAGGAAAAAGACAAAAAAAAAAAAAAAAAAAAAAAAAAAAAGGATCAGCAACTGATGGCAGAAACAAACGCCTATATCAAAAAAGGCTTGAAAGGATCAATTCAATAGTACCAAAATGAAGACCCAGTTCTGCACATATCTTGATGCCATTTACCAGTTTTTATAAAATTTCCATGTGCATGTTTTTTTCAACTGTTGGAAATGCATAGGAGTACCCTGATTATGAGGGAATACCTCAGATGGAACATTTGAGAACACTCGGTGAAATCTAAAGTACAGTAAAATACAAGCTTGCTATAATTGCACATTTCACTTATTGTCTCAAAGATTCAGTTTAAAATCACATTTAATTACCCAGCTGAGAATGCCATATTTTCCCTCTGCCTCATTTCGTGAGTGACACAGGAAAAAGAGCTGGTAACTCCAGCACTTGAAGCAGGGGCTGCAAACTCCATCATACAGAGCCTATCCAGTCTGGCCAGGCTCACAGGCTCAGTGCCAACACTGATGTTAGTTCAAGGTTAAGAAAGTGAGAGATATTTCTGTAACAATCACATTTCCTGGTTTCTCTTCAAGTATGGAAGGCAGAGTACCTTCAGCCTGCATTCCTCCATGGCAACGACATGGCAACTGCTTCTTTAAGAGGTGGGAGCTCTCAAGGTTCCCACATTTCCCATTACTTCCCATTGTGTTGCAGCCACCCACTTCATTCAAGTCTGTTATTTTCTGGGATTCTTTGTACAGTGCTCCTATGCATTCGACAGCTAGAAAAGCCAAGAAACACCAATTAGAAACAAATAGAGTGGTGAAGTGGGATTGTGGGGCAGACATGGATCTGGGGCCAGACATGGATACTATAAGAGCTGGCATATGGGAAGATGTAAAAGATTTTAGGAATAGGGCCAGGGTGGCTACAGTGGCAACATGGACAAGCTGGGGTCTCTGAGGAAGGGTCCTTCATCAAGTGTTAGAGAAGGATTTCAACATTTTGATAGCAGGTATACTTGTACCCAGCTTTGAATATCAACACTGTTGTAAAATTTGCCTTTTTATTCTAGAATGGATTTGATCAAGAATAAGGACTATGGATGGAAATGATTAGGAACCTAAATTCAGAAAAACTTGACCCAGTTTCCTGGAAAGTATGGCTAGAATATCAAGGAGCCAAGAAATGCTTGCTTATTCTGGAAAAGTTGGCTGTCTCCTGTTCTACCCACACCTCTCTGTTGCCTGTCATAGGACAGCTTTTCAGTTAAACAGAAGAGGGTTTCTTCTGGGACCTCAGTGCCCTCTGCTGCCCTTGGACGGGCCCATCTCAGCCTGGCTCTTCTTGTTGTTAGTGCAGGGGGATGTCAGAGCAAGGCAGGTGCTCAGGGAAACCACCTGACAATCTCTGATCTCTTAGAGATAAAACACACAGATCTAAGATATACCTTAATGAAATACAATGGGTTTAATATTCAAAATGATAGTTCCTTTCTGAAGTTCTTCATGAAATGCCCATTTCTAGTTTATAAGTTGCTGACTTTTGTCATCCATAAAAAAGCCAAGTGTGTCATTTCATTTATGAGACAGACGATTCTCTCCCATGATCTTTTGGAAAGTTTTTATGCTCATGGCAGAAGAAATGAGTCTTTTTCTTTAAATGTCAATTTTATGATTCCTCAAATATCACATTTCTCTGAGGTTTCCGTTTTTAGATAAAGTGGAATGTGCCATTTAACCAGAACAGTCTATTTTACGATGGAAATATATGGTGTTCAGATTGAAAAAGGAGCAGTAATTCAATAGCATGGCATGGCATGCAGCAGAGAAGACGAATAGGATGGTTGGAAGGTTCTAGAGCCAAACTATTCCCATCATCCCTTGCTTCCTATTCCTAAGCCAGGTGCCACAGAGTGGCAATTTGCTCTCTGGAGAACTACACAGCCTCAAGGCATCGAGCTCAAACGGTGTCTTGGGAGAAGACGAACTTGTAATATCTCTCTGGGGTGCTCCTTGAAGCAAAAAACTTGAGGGGGTTGCTGGGAATTGCAGTAAAGAAGTTGTATAATATGAAACATTCTGAATTAATTTACTCTCCATAGGATCAAGGAAACGAGCAGGCAGATTAAACCTACCACTCTAGATTTTTAAAAATAGTTGCCTGATAGAGGTTTCATGCTGGTTTACTTACCAGCCTATCACAACTGCTCCACGATGCCATGGTATCTGGGCTGTTTACCCACATTAACTGACCTGTGAGACCTGTAAGGTCTCATAGGTTCATGCCAGGTTGGGGAAAGTAAAATGAATAACCTTAAATATCCATAATATTGCATTGTTTTGTCTTTTCCCCCTCTTTTTTTTTTCTTTTTATGTAGCTTTTGCTTTTTTTTCTCAACCTGGATACCTCATTTCACCCTCAAAAAACCTACATGGCAGGTATGATGATGATGATGATGATGATGATTATTATTATTCCAGTTGAAGAAATTGAGGCCAAAGAACCTGAAATTAAAAGGCTTGATCCATTTGTACCCAGTTCTCTATTACACTGTATCTCTTTTTATTCTGGTTTAAGTTGTTTCTTTACCATCATCCTGAAAAGAGACTGGCTGAAAAGTCTTTCTTTTTGTCTGGGTCTCCATTTCATTTATTTCAGTTGCATTCTTTTCTTATTTCCACACAAAGTTTGTTAATTCTTAGGCTGTATAGAATAAGAAAGTAAATCTTATGCTTAGCAGGGTGACAAGAAGATCAAATTTAGAATACAAAGAGTGAACTAAATAATATTACAATATTTTATTTCGGATAGCAAAGTACAGTACACAGGCAGATAAATATAATTCCAGGATATTTTATTATTTATTGGGTTGACTTACTAGTGGGGTCCTACAAGGAGAAAGGTATTTTATTGTGAACATGGTGATAAAACAACGACTCACATAATTTGTCTGCGCAGGGAGTGCCGTCACACAGGAGATCTTACTCTCTAGTATGAAGATAGTTAAAATAGATGTAGTTGAGGTACAATAAATGCACAGGGAAAGCACAGAGAAGAGAGGAGATTCATTCTCCTTGGAGTTAGCTGGGGAGCATTTAACAAGAATGTGGCCTTTGAAATTTTCCTTTAAAGATAAAAAATAAAAATAGAACATGAAATGCAAAATATAGAAGAAGTTGTTTTGGTTTGGCTGGAGCCCAGTACCTCCGAAAGGGCATAACAGAAGATACTAGTGGGGCAAAACATACTGAGGTCAGAGTCTGAAGAACCACATTAAGGGTCTAGATTCCCATCCAAAGGCAGCTAGGATGTGCTGATTTTTTTAAATGTTGGAAAATAAAAGCAATTCTGACAGTGCATGAAGGATGTCCTAGGGGGCGCCCGTGAGCACGAAGAGGAGTTAGAAGGCTATTGCCATTGTTGGGCAGCTGATCAGCGATGACATATTGTTGCTGCTCTCCGGGGCTGTATAACAGATTACCCTAACATTTAGTCGTTAAAGATAACAAACATGAACTGTCTTACAGGTCTCATAGGTCAGGAATCCCAGCGTGGTTTACTGGGGTGCCTGTGGGGCCCCGGTTTCTAATGAGATTGAAATCAGGTTTTGGGCCACAGCTCAGAGCAAACTCAATTCTGAGTTCAATCATGCGGATCTGTGCAGGTCTCAGGTCTTTGAAAGCTGTGCCTTGGAAACCTCAGTGCCTTGCCTTGTGGTTTTTCCACAGCACATCTCACAGCGTGGCCAATACTGCGCCCAGGGCGCCTACAGAGCAAACTACAGCTTTTTCCTAACCTCATCTTGGAAGCGGATGCATCAGTTTTGCCCTGTTTCATTAGAAGCAAGATATCAGATCAGCTCATGTTTAAGAAGAGAATATTAAACAAGGCATGAACACCGGTAGGCGGGAGGGTCCATGAGATGGACTTTAAGGTTTTCTGTCGTAGAGGATTCTCATGGGCTGAATTATAATCTCCAAATGTGTGTATTGACGTCTTCAGAATGTGATCTTACTTTGTGACAGGGCTTTTAAAGAGGTAATGAAGGCATAGCAAGGTCACATGAGCGACCCCCTAATTCATATGGCTAGTGGTAGCTTAAGAAGAGTAGATGTGGGTGCAGGCCCACAGAGAGGAACACTACGTGAAACACAGAGACTGCCATTGGCTAACGATGGGAAAGAGGCCTTCGGACTCAGCATGACACCGTGATACCTGATGTCAGACATGCGGTCTCCAGGACTGCAAGCCCATCAATTTCTGCGGCAGCTCTCCAAGACTACTGGAACCACGAAGGTGCAAACGTGAGCGGTGAGAAGGGAGGTGGGAAGGACAGGAGAGTTATGAGTCATGCTCATCAGCGGCACTGTTAATTCTTAGGAAAGTGGTGACTCCCTGGCCACAAAAGGAGTGCGCAGGTATAAATCCACTTCTGCAAAACTGTCTTAGTTTGTTTATTTACTTCTTTTTTTGGTTTAATGAGGGACACAAACCCGGCAGAGCAGATGCAGTGTAACTGGAATCCCACTGCACCGGTAACATCTTCAGTCGCTGGATATGTTCTCCAGAAGAAGACACTGAACAGAGTGTGACAGGCAAGATTCAGAGACTGACAGATGTGAAAGAGAGAGGAAGCTGGACCAGTAGAGGGAGACTCATCAGTTATGATTCCTGCCAGCCACTGTCACGAGTTTGGAAAAGGTGTTACTGGTTTAAGGTGTCCCACACTGGATTGAAATGGCTGGACCTCAGCCATCTCCCATCCTGTTACTTTCTATGGACCATCCTACAGGGAAGACTGGGCAAGGTGGCCCTGCAGCTGAGATCCCCCTGGCGGCACTGAAAGCTGCACCTGTCTGCAGTCTACCGCCAGCTCTCCCTGCCGCTGGGCAGCCAGCCTTCTCTTTGAAAAAAAGCTGTAAGTCAGGTGGTGGCTCTCCAGGTTAACCAAACGTTCCTCAACACAGGATGATGTACATGCTGTAACATCCTGGTTTTGAGTTCCTGGAACTCAAAACCAACCCACATGCAGCTAGGGTAAGAGCTAACATGTGACAGAAGCTGACTGTTTACTATGCACCGTGCTGTGGTCTGTAACATGACTTTATTTATTTTTCAAAAAAGTTTTATGTGGTTATTTTATTACTAGTTCCACTATATATATGGGACTTTAATATTTAGGGAAGTGACATTTATCCTTCATAGCCATTCCATGGGTGGCAGACCAGGAAATAAAATCTGATTCTCTCTTCTCTAAGAGTCCACGATTTGACAACTCAGTCTTACTCCACGTTGACTAATGGATGGTGTTAGGCTCAAAGCATTTCTTAAATGAGGTGTTGCAAGATTTTTTTCACATGTCTATACTGTCAAACAACACTTCTAATGAAGGCATCAGCAGACATGCTTGTCAAAGCTGTAGATGACAATTTCTGGAAAGGAAAAAATACTGTAGACACAAAAATCAAAGGCATCCCAAGTGCAATGATGTTCAAAATTGCCAGGGTGAAACTTAGGAGGGATTTACATTAAATTTTACGCTTAGGTTCTGAATTTCCATGTGCAAATTTTGAATGAGGAAAACCTGACATAGAAACAGTTTATTTGAGAAAAAAAAGCTGTAGAGGATTTGACTGGCTCCAGAGAAACTCAGTGAAGCTGCAAAAGATTAAGTGTGATTATCAGTTAGACCTGATTTTGGATCTTGGTTCCAACATGTAACACATGGTTGGATGCTTTTATTCTCTAAGACTGGATTTCTTCAACTAAATTAGAGATAGTAATACCACTTATCTTGATGACTTCAGAGACTTCCTAAGAATATTTTGAGAAAAAAGCATGTAAAAAAACTTATAAACTATTACATAGACTATAGAAGCAAACTTTGTCATTATTTTTGATGTATGCTGTCTCACATCAGATAAATAGCAGGTGGGCCACGTGACACAGAGCAAGGTAGCTCAAGAGCACACTAATTGGCACGGGCTACATCCATCCTGGTCCCTTTTTTAGATGGGCATCTGGCTTTGGTTGGGGCAATAGTTTCAAATGCATTGACTCAAAAAAGTCAGGATCCCTGTCATGGGTATGTTACAGGGTTTAGATGCATTTTTTTTTTTTGGAGACCCAATAAGAGGAGGAACAACACTGATTTCAGGAAGGCTGAGAGGAGCAAAACACAAAGTTCATAACAAATTTCATACTCACAGATTCTATGGATAATGTTTAGGGCTATTTCCTACCAAGCACTTCTGAGCATGAATTTTGCTATAAACACTTTTTCCCTTCTCAGTGCTCCTGTGTTTGGTAGCTATTCTTTCACTTATTAGATTTTCACAAATGCTCACATAAACAGAGAATAAAGGAAAAGACCGTGTTGACTATTAACAATACACTAATCATTGTTGTGCAATGCTCTACAAATATTTATTCTCACCATTGTCTTCAGTTTGCAGCTGGTAAAACTGAAGCTTTGTTGATGTAAACATCTTATAAATAGATAAACTATCCAGTTAGTAATTAGTGGAGTTGGACTGGAACCCAGGTTTCTGACGGTAATGCTCTGTGCTGAACATCTTCCTATCCCACCATCAAGACAACACTAGGGAAAATTCTGTGTTAGTGTCACCCCAGGCATCCTCACAGAAGGCAGAATGTTACTCACAGTAGGTTGCTGAGTGTTGTGATGACAGTGCTTGCCGTGAGCAATCATCTCCATGGGGAACGAGGTGAGGTTTTAATGGCAGGTGACCACCTCTCCTCCCATACTTACTGTAACTGTGACCTTTGTGAGGCTCCAGAGACCAGTCAATCTTAACAGTTCTTAGAAGTATTATGGAGGTCATGAATCATTCAAATGTGTGGCATCTCAAGCCTTGTCCCAAGATGTCCATTGTAATAACTACTGACATAGTTACAGGAGCTCTGGGACCCTCCAAATTGCAGTAACATGCATCCGCTTCCATCACTTTAGCCTTTCACCTACACGGTAAAGTCCAGTGCCAGAACTAAAACACCGGAGTCAGTTCACATTAGAGGGTTAACAGGGACATGAAGGAAACTGCCTACACATTCAACTTGGATTCCTAGATCAGATCCTCAGGGACTGTTTGGTGATATGGAGAACCCATGCCATGGGCCAATCAGCAATTTAAATATTTGTACACAGAACTGGGCACCAATGACACCTACCTACCCAGAATATTAGATGCACCCCCAATGAACCACCTCGCCCAAGAGTACATCAAAGTCCTATCTTGGCTATATCCTAATCAGAAAGGGACTGTCAAATGCTGTGAGATAAAAGGGAATGTTAGATGTCACCAAAAGGCACTATATATAGGTACAGAAGCATGGCTGTTCGAGAGCTATGAAAGCAGTCTCCTGAGCTTTAAAAGAAGAAATTTCAGGACTAGGCTGGATTGAAATCTTTGCTCATCCAGACCTCAGTCCTTACTCTGCTTACTCTGCCAGCCCACCATTCTATCTGTTTTATACCCTCCCATAAAATACCCTGCAGATGTGAAGTGCTAGCTAACATTTGTGAGTTTTTCATTTTTGCTTTCTCCTCTCTGGCCAGGAGCAAAATGGTACGGTATTAGAATTGGATCTTACTTAGAGAAAGAGAGCATTTCTCTCTGATTACCTCAAAAAGGCCTCTGAAAGATTTTGCTTGTAGGAGAGAGAAGAATGCAATTACTCTGGGACCTTCAGATTTGGGGCATGTGACATAACTGAATCTTGTGGAACAAAACTAAATAGGAACTCAGATACCCTATCCTGCTTCCAAGGAATTTGGTGTCAGTGTGACTTATTAAAATGAGCAAACCCCTGGGAGGTTGCTGCATTCTGGGATTATTACTTCATGAATCAGCATAAACTAATGCTCTTGAGCTATGATACTCTTTAATTAAAAAAAACTTACATGGCAGAAAGATTCTCTTTGACAGAGAGACACTCGTGCCCACTGTGCACATAGTGAATTAGGAATTTGCAATCTTAGACTGCAAATGAGTCGGTGTGGAGTTAGCACAGTGATTGTGAGACTCTGACACTCCTCCTGTCCTCCCCGGAGGTCAGTGGCCCAGAGGGCCTCCACCTAGAACACGTGAACAGCCTGTCTGCTACACTTCCTCTCAGTCTCTCCATTTTTGTTGAATGAAAAGACAAATGGCAAGAATATTCCCTGATCACTTTAGAGTTTCCCTCTATAACTGACCTAACAAGAAAATGAGCACTTTAGGAGAAAAATGAATTAATGATATAGGGATCAGAGTCAGTTACTCAGGCATTCTGCTCAACAGGTGGGAACCAGGAAATGGCATCAGGTGAAGGGTACCTTCTCTCCTTAAAACTCCTCTTTGAGGATCTAGTGCTGCCGTCCTCCCTTCAGTGTCCTAGGCACCTTCATGTCCTTATGTTTGGATGTCTGCTCTTCTTTTTGACCCAGGTTTTTCTAGGGTGCCACCGACTTCCACATACCCAAATGCAATGGTCAGTGGTATTCATTTGTTAGTGCAGCCTCAACAAATACCACTCACATGTATTTACCATAATTTATATTCTCACAGATCTCTAGGTAAAAGACCAGGATTGTAGTGCTGGAGTGTCACTTTCTTCCAAGGCTTCTCCCCTTTGCTTATCAGTGACTGTCTTCCTGTGTCATTGCGTGGACTTTCTTTTTGTATCAGTGTCATGATTTCTCTCTGTATAAGGGCACCAGCCTTTGCTTTAGGGCATAACTTAATATATCATTATAAGCTAATCACTCCCTTAAATACCAAAAAGACCAACATTTTGAGGTACTGGGAGTTGGGACTTCAACATATGAATTTTTGTGGGATGCAATTAAGCTTGTAATGCCATGTTTCTCAAGTTTGATTTGATGTCTCTCTTTCTCGCTTTCTCTCTTTCTCCCTCCCTCCATCTCTCTCTCTCTCTGTCTTACACACACACATTCAACTATTGTAATTCAGTTTTGTAGCTATCATGCTTTGCTATAGTTGGCTGGTTACTCCTTTGTGTCTTCTGTTTTGATTTTGTTGGTTGGTCACACACCATCTTTGAAATCTCTCAACCTTAGAGGACTGGAGGGTACTTTACTCAGCACTGTCCATCCTCACACATTAGGTGATTTCATCTGGCTCCAGAGATGAAGAACTATCAGAATTCGATAATGATTCTCAATCTGTAACTCCACCTGCGGATGCTGATACATCTAAACATATGTCTAACTACCCATTTCCTACTTTCATTGAAAATAAAATTCCTGATCTCACCCCGATCTCAAACCTGCTCCTTCTGTGTCTTCCTTATAACAGTAAATGACATTTTAATTACTCAGTTATCTCCAGCAAAATTTGAGAGTTACCCTCAATTTATTTCTTCTGTTTATATCTCATGTCGGTTCCAGTAACAGTCCCTCCCTAGATTAGCCTTACTTTCTAAGTACATTTAGGATACACTTGCTCCTTGACTTCTTATAGGATACTGTGTGCAAACATCTCTTAGCTAGATGTGGCCCCTTGATCCATCCCACAGATCAGTCCATGGGGTATATACCTGGAGGGGGAACAGGGATGAAATAAAACAGGGTGGGAGACAAAGAGAGATGGAGACAAGATGAGGAGTCCAATCAAGTCTTGTTTATTCAGGAAGTGGTCGGATCCTTTATAGGCCAGGGGCAGGCTGGTGGGACAGGAAGAGGCTATGGGGTGGTTTCTGATGGGTCATCGCATCGTCATGTCCGGGTATGTGACATAAACAGGAGAGGATTATGGTTAATGTAGGCAGGCACATTATGTGCCCATAGGAGAGAGAGGCGGGGAGGCAGCAATGGGGTGGTCGCACCGCTCCCTACAGCCCCTGAATTCATCTCCATGCTTCTTGAAACCTCTCTTTTGGTTTGTTCTCCACACATCAATCAGTGATTCTTTTTAGATTTACTAAATTATATGACCTTACTTTGCAAAAATTCCAGTGGCTTCTTGTGACGCAGTAGAAAGGCTGGGAGTCTTCCCCATGGGTGGTCTCACTGCACTGTGTGTGCTCCCCCTTGACTTTCCACCTGGTACCCTGCCCTGCAACTCTCCCAATCATAATACCATCACACCAATGCCACACTTTGGCATTTGCCCTGCCCTTTGCCAGTGGGTTTGCACAGAACCCTCTTTCTCACTTATTTTCAGTCTCTGATCATATTTGTTTCAACAGGATTTTCCTGACCTCAACTTTACACTAGGATCTCTTTCTTCTTTTTTTCAATGTTTTACCTTATTTTTCTTGATATCTTTTATCCTATCTTGTTTATTTTATCCCAAAATGCTTTTATTATTTTATAAACTTGCATGTTACATTTTAAATTGACACATGAATAGTTATATATGGAATGTTTTAGCATATGCCTTTTTGTACAGTGATCAAGTTGGGGTAATTAAGGTATTCATACTCTCAAACACTTATTATTTCTTTGTGATACGAAAATGTAAGGCCCTCTTCTATATATCCTGAAATGCACAATATATGATCATTAGCTATACTTGCCTTACTGTGCAACAGAACACCACAACTTATTTCTCCCATCTAATTGTAACTCTGCACCCATTGGCCATCCTTCCCCCACCTCACCCCATCCTCTGCCATCTCTTTTAATTGTTCTTCTGCTCCCTGCTTCTGTGAGATGAGTATGTTAGATAGCACACCTGAGTGAAACCATGCGGTATTTATTTGTGTGAGTCCATCTTATTTTGTTTAACATATGTCTTCTCATTTTATATATGTTGATGCAAACAACAAGACCTCACTAATTTGTTTGGCTGAATCCTATCCTTTATGTATGCCTACCATGTTTTCTGGGTCTTTTCATCACAGTGGAGACTGGGGTTGGTTCCATGTTCTGACTCTTGTGACTGGTGCTGCAATAAATTTGAGGGTGCAGACACCCCATTGATGCACTCACTTAATTTGGATATATACCCAGTGGTGGGATTGGTGGGACACAGGGGACTTTTGTTTTTATTTTTGAAGGCTCCTTCACACTATTTTTCACAATGGCTGCACTAATTTACTTTCTCACCAACCACGTGGAGAGCTTTCCTTTTCTACACATCCTTGCCAACCTTGTTACTTTTTGATGTTGTGTTCAGAATTTTTTCAGTTATTCTGGATTTAATAAGCCTCCTACATAGTGATGTCTCTATTTTCCCCAAGATTAGGGAAGGTATCTGGGATCACATCATTGAGTAAGTTTTCTACGTTCTTAACCTTCCTCTTGCCTTTCACAGAGGCACATAGGGACCCTCTTAATGGTGCTTCAGGGATCTCAAATGCTCTCTTCATTCTTTCTTTTACTTGATCTTGTCTGTTGTTGAGGTTTTTAACTGAATGTTTTCTTTGCTTTATTGGTGTTTTCATTTCCAAGATTTCTTTCTTGTTCTTTTTCAAAATCTCTCTTTGCTGAAGTTCTCATTCACAACCTGTATTATCTTCCTAATATCATTAATTGTTTATCTGTATTCTTGTAAACCTCACTGAACTATTTTATAATCATTCTTTTGAAATCTTTATTAGGCATTTTATCTATGTTCATTTCTTCTGCGTCTTGATTGAATGCTATGATCATTTATAAGTGTCTTCTAAAATATTTGTCCTGTTTTAAATGGAGGCTGGAGACTCTGAGTAGGTTACCTCTACCACTTTTACACGGTGCCTCTCTCAGTAAATGTTTTCCTCCTGAAGATACATCTTCAGGGATCAAATTGTTGTGCAGTGTTTGCTTTGATTCTAGTTTGATGCTCTCATGTAGGTTCCCTGTAGCTGTTCAGCTATTGTTAGTAAATTGAGGCTGCAGAGTCAGACACACTGTCTCTGCAGACTCACAAACAGTCCAGTAGTTCAGGTGTGGTGTAGACAGCAGGTTTGTGCTGCTAAATGTGCGATTGGTCCTACACTAGGAGTGTTTTCCCTTTTAGGAATGGGGGGTGGTGGTCCTCAGACAGTGTTGGTATTAGCTCTGGCAAGAGTCCCTGGCACTGGTGCCATAGTGGTGAGGGTCTGAAGGACTTGTCTTCTGATGAGACAATGGCTTAGGTTCACTGTGTTAGGACTGGACGTGGCACAGCATACTTTATGGGTACTCCGACTCAGTACCCGGTTTTTATTTCATATAAACATGTGTTTACCTGGTGTTGGTAATTGCACAGGTGTGGTGACAGCAGCTACCATGGTGCTCCTCCCTGTAATTACCATGGCAATGCCTGCCCAAGAATGGGTGTCAACCTCCCAGCGGGCTGAGCATGCCCAGAGTCAGGGCCATGGCCATGGCTCCCTGACCAACCCTATCTGCACTATCTGCCCAGGGGTGAGCAGGAACACGATGTGGCAGGAAACAGGTACAGTTCCTCCTTTCCCTCTTTTGGCCGTCTGGGCCCAGGGCAGCATGAGTCACAGCTGTGGTTGCACCGGTGGCCCCTTCAGCCCAGATCATCCTTGCATGACATTTTTCTATGCTTTTATCTTAGTAGTTATCATCTTTTCACTCCTGGTGAAAGCACATTCTTAAGCATTTGTGGCAAGGCAGGTCTTATAATAAATTCCCTCTGTGTTTTCTTCTGTAGGAAAGATACTTATTCTTCATTTCTGAAGAAATCTTTCCTGGATACGGTATTCTAATATTCTGGGGTTTTTTGTTTGCTTGTTTTCACCATTCTATACAGGTATGTGTAGTCTCTACTGAACTGCAAGGTTTTTGTAGAGAAGTTGGCTCAAAGTCTGATAGGAATTCCTTTATGTGTGACTTGACATTTTTTCTGCTCTTCCTGGGATATTGTTTTTGTATTTTACTTTTTAAAAATCAAGTTTATTGGGATATTTCAGATATACACAACAATTACATTCATCATAGGGAATGTGTACCTGTGTATGGTATTCTTTTTTGTTGTTGTTAATGCAGTTCAGGCCAGCCTTGACTCACTTTGTAGCTCAGGCTGGCCTCGAACCACAGTGATTCTCCTGCCTCAGCCTCCCAAGTGCTGAGATTACAGGTGTAAAACTACCACATACTGTTTACGTGCATGGTATATATCTTGATTCTTCTTTTTTCCCATTCTGTTCCCCTCCCTTTAGCCCCCAAACCCCTCTTTATTTATAAAAACTGTGTTTTCATTTTTCTCCTTTTTTCTTTTCCCTTTCTTTCCTTCCTCCTAGCCCCTCCCTAGTTCCCATTCTTATTTGAACATTTTCTGCCTATTTCACAATATCTATTGTACATTTTGGTCCTTATTTACACTTTCAGTTTCTCATACCAGAGAACAATGTGGTATTTTTACATGTGTGAACAATTTATTTCACTTAAGAGTATGGTCTCAAGGTGCATCCATTTATCTAGAAATGCCTCGTTTGTTCTTCTTTATGATTGAGTAGTACTCGATTGTATGAAAAAACCTCACATCTTTATCCATCTTTGCTTGATTGATATCTGAGCTGTTTCCAACAGTTAGATATTACAAACAGTGCTGCTAAAATGGGTATACATAAAGTGCTGTGGTGTGATGCCTTTAATTATCTCAGGAAGATACAAAGAAGTGGAATACCTAGGTCAGATGGAAGCTCTAGTTTTAGTTTTTTGAGGAAGCACTACAATGATTTCACATTCATGATTAAAACTCTACAGAAAATTATAATAGATCTTTATCTCAGTCTGATAAAAGCCATCTGTGGCTTTATCACAGATATCAATAGCCAACATCATACTAAATGCACAAAACCTGAAATCTTTCACTCTAAATCAGGAATAAGACAAGGAAGTCCACTGTCACAAGCCTATTCAATATAGTTCAGAAAAAATTAGAGCAATCAGACAAGAGAAAAAAATGAATATGGACAGGAAAGGAGGAGGTTAAACTATGTTTACTAGTGGATGATATTATACTCTACATAGAAGACCTCCAAAACTTCACCAAAAGACTTCTACATTTAATAACCAAATCCAGTCAAGTAGCTGGATTTGAAATCAACAGTCATAAAACAATAGCACTCCTGCACACAAATAACAAACTCACTCCGAGAAATTTGGTAAACCATACCTTTTACAACACATCCAAGAGAATGAAATTCTTAGGAATCAACCTCACAAAAAAAGTAAATGATCTTTACATTGAAACTACAGTACTCTGTAAAAGGAAATGAAAGAGAATATCAGAAAATGGAAACATTTCTCTTGTTCTTGGGTAGGAAAATATACTCCCAAAATTGTTATACAATATACTCTCAAAATTGTTATAGAAATTTAATGCAATCCCAATCAAAGTATCAATTATATACCTCTCTGAATTAGAGAAAATAACCATTACATTCATCTGGAAACAGAAGAGACCTAGAATAACAAAAACAATTCTGGGCAACAAAGGAAAGGTAGGAAGCATCAGAATCCCTGACTTGAAATTATACTACAAAGCTACTGCGATAGAACACATCATGGCACTTAAAAAAATACACAAATCAAAAGATCACTGGAGCAGATTAGAAGATGAGAAACAACTCCAAACACATTCAGCCACTTTCTCATCTAAAAAGAGGCCCAACAAGTTCACTGGAAGAAAGCCGTTTTAATAAATATTCCTGGAAAAACTGGCTTTCCACATGCTGAGGACTACAACTAGATCCGTTTAACACCATAAACTAAACTAAAATCAAAGTGGTCAAGGATCTAAATATAAAAAAAAAGAATTACTAACTCTGCTTAAAGGGAGACTAGATAGAACTCTTGAATACACAGGCATAGGCAAAGACTTTATGAACAAGAACCTGATTGCGTGGGAAATACTACAAAGAATCAACAACTAGGATCTAACCTTAGTAAAAAAAAGAAATGACCAACAGAATAAAGAGACAACCCACAGAATGGAAAAACATTTTGTCAGCTATTTCCCAGAAAAGGACTAACATCTAGAATATATAAAGAACTACAAAAAATACCCCCAAACTTACAGACCCCATCTAAAAATGGGCATCTAAAATGAATATGCACTTCTCAGATAAAGAAGTACAAGCAGCAAATAAATACATAAAAACATATTCAGCATCATTGGTCACTTGAGGGATGCCAATTAAAACAAAACTGAGATTTCATCTCAGTTCAAAAAAAATGGCTATTATCAAGAAATCAACCAGCAACAAATGCTGGCAGGGCTGTGGGGGAAAAGGAATCCTTCTTCACTGTTGGGGGGGAGTGTAAATTGTTTACTTTTTATAGTTTGATTATAATGTGCCCCCAGGAGGACCTCTGTGGTTTGACTTTGTATGAATTTTTATTAATTTCACAGAACTGGCTGCCTGAATCTTATACAAGACTTTGGAAATTTTCCAATATTATTTGATTTGATAATATTTCTTTGCCTCTTTCTTCACTCTAAAACTTTCTTAATGCAAAACTTTTAAATTTTTATTTATATTTATTTTATTTGCCTAAAGACAGTCCTGAGCTCCATAGATGCTTTTGGCTCTTTTAGTTCCTATTTCTCTACTGACTGATCATTTCAAAAGATCTGTCCTCAAACTCAGAATCCTTTTTTCTGTTTGGTGAAATCTGCTACCACAAAAGTTTTTGATTTCTCTCATTGACTTCTTTCAGCTCCAAGGTTTCTGTTTGGTTCCTTTTTAAAAAATGATACCTGCTGAATTTCTGATTCACATCATGAATTGGTTTTATAATTTTCTTGAACAGTCTTTGTGTATTCTCTAGTATGTCACTAAATTTTTAAAATATTTTTCTTAGCATTTCTCTTCATGTATTCCCCTCTTTATTGTGGTTATTGGTGTTGAAATGGTGCCTCACTTTATTAGATGTGTCTTTGTCCCTGCACTGGCATCTGTGCATCTGGTGGAATGGTGGCCTGTTCTACTTTTATAGAATGACTTTTGTAGGAAAAGACTTCTCTTGTAGGAGTACTCTTGGGTGTGGATTGGGTAGAGTGCATGCTTTAGTTTCCAGTGGACTTAGTAATAGAGTCTCTGTGTAGATTTTTAAAACTATAGCGAAAGTCAGTCATTCCCATGGAGACCTGTGTGACATAGCCTGCAGAAGTCTGTGTGGTTGGTCTGCTGGTTCAGCCGAGGCTCTCCTGGGATTCCTTATACTCTGGGCAAGTCTGGCCCAGACAGCTTTGCTCATGGGCAGGACCTTTATCTTTTGATGGGAAGAAGACCAAGTGTGTTCCAGTGTCTGGACATTGTACCTAAGTTCAGAAAGGATGGGCTTGGGACACCGCAGTCACCAGGAAGTGTAAGGTGGGGCATGTCTTACCCAGTGTGACCCTTGGGATATAGGACTGAAGAGCTGGGTGGAAACAATGCCATATCGTGTGGAGCACAGTACGAAATCTGCACAACCTGGAGGATGGAGAAACCCAGTGCCTAGTAGTACCCAGAATAGGATGCAATTTGGCAGCAGCTCTAATTTCAGATCATTTTGTGTAACTTCAGTCTTAGGGGCAGGGGGTGGAGGGGAGGGCAAATGCACCATCTTTTCTCCTTTTCTGAGGGTAGAATAGCTAGGTGGTTTTCCAAACTGGACCACATTCCACAGGGACTGCAGAATCCTCCCACGGAAAACACTGCAAGTGTCCACAGCACTAATGGGAACGCTGGAGTCTTCCTGCTTAGCTCTTCTCTGCAGGGGAACTTCAGTCTGCTCCAGAATGACCCCGACTGGAAGAGGCAGGTGCTTCACTCTCCTCTGTACATAACCCTTCTTTTGCTGGTTGCACGGGCTCCTAGCATTCCCCAACATTCTCCTTGAAATACTAATATTCATATACTTAACGTTTTGGCCCCTGACTTTTATAGGCGATATGGAGGTTAGGCACCTCTAGTCTGCCGTTTTTCTTGACCATACCTAGCCTTATTGATATTTCCAACGGTGTTTAAATTTTAAGTTTCCTATCTCCCATCCCTGAAATGTCAGCTCTCTGGGTCAGAACTTAATTCATTCCATAACCATTCATTCACTCTTTCACCCATTCCACTTGAGGCAAAGCAAAGTACATCATACAATATATGTTCTATGCTAGATATTGTGGATTCATTAGTGCATCAACGAACACTAGTTGTAGGTGTAGGTACAGCCATTGAAGGCAGTGAACTGCATTTATTGCCCCAAACGAAGATCCAAAAGAGACAGAAAAAAGTGTGTCACTCTCAGAACTTTTTAATCTAGAGGCTTGGACACAGAGACAGAGAATGGAAAGGTAAAATACGCTGAGCACTGTGCAGAACTGTGCAGCTTAGAAACGTGGACGGTTGCATGGTGTGCCATGGATAGGTCTTGTTATGGATTAAGAACTGGTGGTCAACTTAACACCAGCTGGATTACATCAGCATGGCACTGAGTGAAGATGCTTCACTTGAGGAAAGTTGCCAACATAAATAGGTGGAGAAGAAAGGAGGTGTTGAGGCGTTAATGTGTTGTTGCGTTGAGGCATTGTGGATTCTCCCACGAGTTGCTGTTTGAGCCATTGGTTCTCCTGGAGGAGCTCTGGTCCTCACATTGAGCATTGCTTCCTGGCTCTGGAGGGGAAGACATGTGCTGCTTGGTCTCCAGGATGAACTTGTTACGCTGCTTCCTGGCATGTACTTGACTGCTTGTGGGAGGAGGAGCTCGGGGCCTCCGTGTTGCTGAGGATGGCTTGTGGTGCCTTTGAGGACAGCCCTGGTCTTGTTGTGAGTGTGACTTCTCAGCTCCAGCGTAGAGCCCTCAACCTACCAGCACAGCTCCTTCACCCTGCTGGCACGGACTTTTCTGGCTTCCACCGCTGACCCTTGGGTCTTCCCAGCACAGATCCATAGAAGAGACTGGTGTGAGTCCTTCTTGTGGGCTTTGGACCTCCAGTTGGACTCGTGGGAGGCACTGTCATGAGTTCTGGGTTTTTATCTGGACTCATGTGGGACATTGCTGTGGGATTTAGGCTCTTGACTAAATCTATGTCTTTGGTGTTGCAGATAGATTTCCTGCAGTTTCTTGTGTTAACTTTCGGTGACCATTATAAAAATAATATTATAACTCCATGTCCTGATTCTAATTATTTTCTGCACAACCCCTAACTACAACAGGCCTCAAACGTACTGCTGAGTAAACGGGCATGCTAGGGAAAAAAAGAACTTTATGTGTATTTAAAATACATGGGGAGAGAGCCCTATTATATTTTTTTCAAGAGGAAATAAAACGAAGAAGATGGCTAAGCACATTAAAACACTGCTGTGGTGGACAGGATGAGAACAGAACGTGAGGAAAGGAATGAAATGAATCGGGAAGTAAAGGAATAAGTGAATAAACACTCCTAAAAGGATAATATCCAGTGGCCCAGTAATAGTAGTGCACAGTAATTAAGTCAATCAACATCCCATGTCTGAGATGAGCGGGACTCTTTGAGAAGCTTCCTGAGTGTCACACTGTTCAGAAGCGATGGCCTCCTGGGTCATGTGTTCTAAGTGCACCTTGCCCTTTCTCCATCTGTCTAATGTCCAAAGCTGCCTGTCAGTCTTCCTGCAGTCATGTGTGGAACAGTTATTGCTAATACTGAAAAGTATGTCGCTGGGGAGCTGGGAGATTCTAAGTTTGAAACTAAAGATTTGTCTGTGTTTTATATTCTATGTTGTGTTTTATATTACTAAGGCAAAGGAATGGTTACTAAAATGTCAATCAAAAAATTCAATTAGTGAGATGCTTTGAGCTTTCCAGTTGACTGATATTTTATAGTACGTGACTTAAATAAAGTTATGGAGCACACTCTACCATGGCTGGTAGCAGTAAAAGTGAATTATGGAGTGACTCAGACTATTGAATATTGATTTCTTACAGACAGTGAAGTGGTTCTGTGTGGTGCGCTTGGATTCAGCCTACTAGTATCTGTGTCTTATTTGATGTCTCCTTGACTGGACCATTCATACAACCTTACTATGCTTCAATATCTACTCTTTAGAAGAAGGATACCACTCTTGCTTATGGGGTCCCTGTAAAGATTAGGTGAAATATTTCATGTTATTTTTTTCTATCTCAATAATCTTTTACTGATCATGTATTCACATTTCACTGTCAGAGATGTATTAGATACTGACAGAGAATGCTAAAAGATGATTTTCTTCTTTGACATTCTAATAATCTAATAATTGAATACAATTTCAGCTTTTCTGATCCCTAAAAGTCTACAAATTTTGAGGTTTTGTGATACTTGCTGTAAAGCAAAAGGAGGGTATGTATGACTTCTAAGAATATAAAGTTTTCTCTTTAAAAGAAATTTACTCACCAAATATTTTTAAATGCTAAATGCTATAGAGTTCCCAAAATGAACACAGCTATTTCTTTTCCTGCCCTTGTGGAGCTCACATTCTAATAATGGAGACTTTAGGAAATCAGAACAATACAATTCAATAAATGGTACAATTGAGGTAGGTTGAAATTACAGTGGTGACATAAAGTAAGTTAGGTTCTGCTTGAACAGAGCAGGACAGTTTCCATAGAGAGACAATGATGCTGAGGTTGCCAGGATGCATGGGATTTTCTGGGGGGAAAGAATGGCAGGGCACTTGATACAAGGGATACATCATCCACCAAGGTATGGAGGGCTGGACACACAGGGCAGCTGAAGAGCTGTAAGTCTGCTTTATCAGAACTTTGGGTGGGGAAGACATAGGAGAAGACCTTGTATACCAACCTGAGAACTTTGGTTCTCTCTGGAGAGTTCACGAAGTCACTGAAGAGTGTTAAACAGAGAGCAGCACTGCAAGAGTGCGTGTAAAAACCCTAATCTGATAATATTGTAAAGCAATGAAGAGACAGGCTGTAAGGAGGCAGATATGTGTAGTCCTCGGTAACAGCAATGAAAATGCGATAGCAGTGATTTATCATAAAGTGGGAGGCAGTAAAAGCGGCAGAATTTAGAACTAAGAGGGGCGGAGAGGAATGAGCTGAGAAAACATAGGAAACAATGGACTTGAAATTAACCAAAGTAAGGAACCTAGGCACAAGAGGAGGTTCTGGAAGAACAGTTGGTTGCTGGTGACAATGGAACAAGTGTGGGGCAGTAAGGAGACGGACTGAGAAGTTTGGGCTAAAGAAGAGGACCTAGAAATCACTGAACTGGAATTACCCAAAGGTGACAGCAGTAGAGTGATTACAAGAACAAGAATGAAGAGATCTGAGAAGTAACGCTTCCAGAATAGATGAAGAGGTCAAAATAAGAAATCTAGGAGAAAGCAAAATATAAGAAACCAAGGTAATATTTTTTGGTGTCTCTGTGTGTGTGTGTGTTTGCTTTTCAAGAAAGCATTTGTCAGAAACTAGGTAGAAAAAAGTCAAATAAGAAATGACTTATGAAGTGTAATATGAATTTAGAATGAGGGTTTCAGACCTCACAGGAAAGGTCTGATAAGGACACAGAGCCAATCACCAGCTTTTAGTTAAGGGGCAAGTGGAAGGCGGCTAAGTGAAGGTGACAATATTCTTTCAGAAAGACTGGCTGCGAAAAGGGGAGGACATATGAATGTTAGGGAGGAAGATACACACAATTAATTACCTCTTAAAACCATCTACCACATTTCCAGAGTACAAATGTCCTTCAAGTTCTATATACACAAATTACTTGAGTCTCCAAGAGCAATGATTTAAGTGAATTAGTGTCTTTTCCCCTCTACCCTATTCAGAGAAAATGAGAGGGAAAGGAAAGTCCTGTGATTACTTATTTAAAATATACTGAATATGTATTACATTCATTCAACAATCAGTTATTGAATACCAGTTATGTACTCACACTGTACCAGGCCTTAGGCAGAAAGAGGTAACAGTATAAACTGATATTTCTAAAACATTATATAAATAAATCCCGACTTACTAATAAGGTGACATTTCAATACGTAATATCTGCTAGGACATAAAGAGGGTGCATAACTTTGAGGTATACAGCTTTTTCTCTATAATTATGATGTGATATTAATTCACAACCTTTGAAATGCTTTTATCAGAATTTCCACTAATGGCAGCTGCCAACTGAATTATAGTTCAATTTTAGGAAGGCAAAGGAAACTAACCTCATATATAAAAAATATATGCCCTAAGACTATAGAAACCAAAGATAAAGAGGACAATAAAATTCAAAGAAAAGATTTCTTATTTTAAGGATTATAAAATTATAGTTCTAGACTTGTAGGATTTTTTTTAGAAGAAAACAATTTTTAGAACATTACTCAGTACCACATGGAATATTTAGGATTAGAAGGGGCATAATATGTGTAGCTATCAGATGATGGAAGGAAAAATATATGTATATAGCTAGAAAGCTTGATAGACACAGCAAATGTGAATAACTGGTGAATCTGGGTAAAAGTTGTTTTTACTATTTTTGACACTTTTTTGTAAATTATCTTTTTGTCTTTTTTGAGACAGGGTCTTTCTATGCAATTGGGCAGGCCTTGAGCTCACTTTGTAGCTCAGGCTGGTCTGGAACTCACAACGATCATCCTGCCTCAGCCTCTAGAGTGCTGGGATTACAGGTGTGCACCACCACACACGGCACTTTTCTGTAAATTTTAAATTATATAAATATAAAATATTCCCCCACATTTTATTCAATATAAGAGAAAGTACTACGAGGGTAAATTCAAAACCTTCAGATTCATCTCAAAATTATAAAGATCATAAGTTTATAAAGTGAAAACAGTCTGTGCTAGAAAAGCACTAAACAGGAAAAGAGAAGCCCTTGGATGCTAAAAATGTTACAAAATTCAAAATTCAATGGAAACAAGACAGTGCAAAGTTGTGTTGCCGAGGAAATTCAGCACTTGAGTGCCTGCCTCTGACCTCCAACCCCTTCCTCAGAGGCCTCAAATAAGTGTTCAAGTCTTGAGAACCACTATTCAAATAAAGCATTAGGATATCAAATATACCACCAAAATTGCTACACTTAACGGTCACATTTGAACAATATTCAAGTAAATTGCTTAAATAAACCATCCAGGTGATTAAGTGAAAAAAAATTGCACTTATGTTCACAGCCTTTCAAAATGGGGCATAGGTTAGAGCAGAATTGCCCAGGTTGCTCACTGAACTCTGCACGCATGCCCCGACTGCTAACCCCTGACTCCTGACCCCTGACGGCACCCTCAGAGAATGTCACCCCCACCAGAACGATCACTGCCCACTTCTGTTCCCCTGCTCCACCTCTTGGCCATTTATAGGCCCCTTCTCCTCTTCTGCTTGGCCTGCTTCTGGGTCCTTTCCCTTCCAGCTCCATCCACTACTGGAATCTTCCCCTTCCAGTCCAGTCCATTTCTGGAACGTGCCCCCCTAGCCCCACCCATTTCTGGAACCCTCCTCCTCCAGCCCTGCCCACTTTTGGGATCTTCTTTTTCTAGCCCTGCCCACTTCTGGCACCTTCTCTTTCTGGTCCCACCCATTTCTGGAACCTTCTTCTTCAAGGCTCCACCATCTGGGACCACCTCCTCTCAGCCCCGCCCACTTCTGGGACTTCCCCTTCCGGCCCCGCCCACTTCTGGGACCTTCCTTTTCCTCTTTGTGCTAGACGCGTCAGCCTCGCTCGCTTTGGCCTCTGCCTGGAGCCAGCCCTCCGCTGCCTGCTTTCCTCAGCCACCCTGGGGGGACCACGCGGACATCGCCAGCTGGGCAGCCGTCGCCGCCGCCGCCGCTGCTGCCCACCCGCTCGTGCTAACCACACAGCCAGCGCTAACCTGTTGGCCACCACCGCCCTCGCCGTTGCCTTCGCCGAGCCCGCCATGGCTGCCGCGCCGATGCAGCCGCCCCAGAACTACCACGTGGAGTGCGAGGCTGCAGTGAACATGCAGATCCAGCTGCAGCTCTACACCTCCTACGTCTACCTGTCCATGGCCTGCTATTGCCAGCGCCTCGACGTGGCCCTGCAGCACCTGGCGCGCTTCTTCCTGCGCCGCTCCCACCAGTGGCAGGAGCTTGCTGAGAAGCTCATGTTCATGCAGAACGAGCGCGGCGGCAGCGTCGTCCTCCGCGACATCGCGCAGCCCAACAGCGATGACTGGCATGGGGGCGCCTGGGCCGTGGAGTGTGCCTTCCACCTGGAGGACGCGCTGCGCCAGAGCCTCATGGAGCTGCACCGCCTGGCGGCCAGCCGAAGCGACCCGGCCCTCTGCGACTTCCTGGCGCGCCACTACCTGCGCCCCCTGGGCCCGGTGCTCAAGGGCCTGGGCGAGTACCTGACCGAGCTGCGCAGGGCAGGCCCCCAGAGGGAGGGCCTGGTCAGCGTCCTCTTCAGCAGGCTCAGCCTGGAGGACCGCGACAAAGAGGACTGAGCGTGGACTGTCCCCGGCACCCAGGGCGACAAAGAGGACTGAGCGTGGACTGTCCCCAGGACCAGGGGGTTCTCCCAGGGTCACCGGGCAGGGCAGGGCATGCGCGCACCTCTGTACCCACGATCATTTCAGTTTGTTCTGAGCGACTGTTGCTTCCAATGTAAAGTTACTTGGTTCTTAATGCAAAAAAAAACAAAATAAAAAAAATTGTTATAAGTAGAAATTTGATGTAAGATGCTGGAATGAAATGCTGTGATGCGTAATTGTTCTGGTGAAGCAGTAAGTGAAGCTTTCAGCAGTAATTGTTAAATGTCTACCATGTGACGGTTTATTGCAAAGGAAGGGACAGAAACGAGTAGCCAGAGTCCCTGTCCTTCCATCTCAGTTTATTCAGGAGGTAGACATGCAGTGACACAGGATGGGATGTGATGTACTGTGGTAAATGTTATAATAAAAAGCATGGCTAAGCTACAGGCTGCGAGTCTCATTCTGGCACGGGTCTCCAGAAATTCTGTCATAGTTTAGTGGCCTATGGAACAATGAATAGGAGGGGTGTGGTGTACACAGAAAAAGATTTTAAGTAAAAAGAATGCTTGACCAAACCTGCCTGGAAAATGTTCAGGAGTTAAAATCTATGAGGAGGATACAAATCCTAGGTTTCAGGACGTCTTGCTTGGACATGCTTCATCTATGTTCCCAAGTGCTGTTCACCAAAGAAGTAGGGAGCCTTGTAAAAGTGGGGAACTGGAGGAATGGGGCCCTGGCCATCATGGGGGTCCTGTCACTGTGGGTGGGCCCTAGAGTCTCAGCACAGTGTCTGCCTTTACTGGAGTGCCATCAGTGACCTGCCCACTTTGTATCTCACTACACATTTCAACCGTATCTTAGCCCCCAAGGAAATGATTGGTGTCAGATGCTATTCTGCTTTGTGCTTGCAGTAGTCTATTCTCTCATAGTAAGGGTTATGTGATGGGACATACAAAAGTGGGGGTGGTGGTGAGGCCCATAGGAGTTTGCATGAGCTTTAGTGGACTTGGGTGAGCAAAAGGGGTTGGGGGTGCTCACTGGGTTTTTTGCTGAGCTAGCAAGAGCAGATACACAGAACACCAAACAACTTAGAGAAACATCATAAGAAATGAGTTGTTAATGTGAGAGAAACTATTTTACATCAGCAATAAAAAATACTAGATTAATCATGCTGGAGGAAATCCAGTTATAAATTTAATTAATCTCATTGTTGTACAGAAAATATTAAAAAATACTGCATGTGAAAGAACAGTTTGCAGCCCCAAACATTAGCAAGAGTGGTATTAAAAATGTATGGTAGGATAGTAGTTAATAAAAAATGTAACGCTCTAGGGTTTTTTGAGGTTTGCCAAATTGTTAAAATTTGTAATATATAGTGCTTTTGTATTTATAATTTTGTGATTATTCTATTAACAAAGAACCCCAAATTAACATAAGCATGTAGTTTCACAAAACCTAGGTTCTTTTTTTTAAAAAATTATAGTGCTAAAAATTAGAGGTGAAAAATTTTTCCCTTGTAATTTTCCCGACCTCTGAAATTTCTGACCAAAATATTATGCAAGGACAATGGCCAAAAGCATATGTATATTCACACACATTATATTCATACAAAAGGAGAATGAAAATTACTATGAATGATATATAAGTTTTTAAAATTTATTACATTTAAAGGCATAAACCCTACTGAAAATACTTTAACCCTACTGAAAATACTTCAATTTGCTTCTAACACACTTACCCTACTCTTGTTGCCACTTTCCGAAGCAGTTTTGGCGTTCACCTTTGGTGTCTTTACAGGATGGGGTTAAGAAGAAAAGTGAATGCTGCTGCCTCATGCTGTCCAGTGGAAAAGAAGGGTGGTGTGACCATGATGTGCCCTCGTCTGCTTTCTTCATGTGACTGACATGCCTTAGACACTCCGCCATGTGACGTCTGGCTCTTCCTCACAGTCAAAATGACCCTGAAGTGTAGGTGTTCCAAATCACTTCAGGACACCAAGACAGCCAATGCAGCACCTCCAAAGACACAGCAGCGGACTTCAGAGTGCCTTCAGGATGTAGCCAGAGGACTGGAAAAAGGTGTAAAAGTGGGGAGTGTGTTGAGGGAGTCTATGCCAATGTGTCCTTTACGTCTGTAATCAGGATTTGAAATTTAAACAAGAACCATGTGTTTGGATCACACCTCATGTGTGTGTGTGTGTGTGTGTGTGTGTGTGTGTGTGTGTGTGTCCATGTACAGTAATGTATCATTCACCAGCAGAGTCAGGTCCTGGGAGCTGCATTCTTAGTTAATTTCATCTTTGTGGGAAGATGCCTAGGTGGTACAGGCCAATCCCTCAAGGCAGCCTTTCAAGGCTGTCAACAGATGAGGTTAACACAAGCTATTGGAGACTACTGACATATAACACAGCATAGTTTTATGGTAAATTTTTTTAAAAAATATAAATTCTGCTTATATGAAAGTTTCCAAAAGAATGATTTAAGTGTAGCAAGTACATAAAGCAACAACATTGCTATTTGTTGTTAAAGATTATGTGCTGCACATAGTTGTATGTCCTGGACTTTTATATGGCTGGCAGGTCAGTAAGTTTGTGGATATCACTAGGCTTGCTACAAATCCACAAGTAATTACTGTGCTATGCTAATGCAATGACGAAAATTTTCCAGCTGTCTCACATATTATGAGATCATTGTCATACACGTGTTCCCTAATTGGAATATTATGACTCTGTGTGTGTGTGTGTGTGTGTGTGTGTGTGTATGTGTGTATGTGTAACTCCCTCAGTTTCATGTTAATGTGTAGGAAGCTTGGGCACAGAGTGCCAACAGTAAGAGAGAAGGCATGGACCTTTAAGGGGTATGGCCGAGGGGCAGGCCTTAGGTCGTTCAAAGTGCTGTCTTAGAGACTGAGTGTTCTGGGACCCTGCTTAGTCCTTAGAAGACTTTTGCTGTAGAACAGTAAGCATGAGCCCTGAATTCCTGTCTTACGATGTGATTTACCCTTTTATTTACACCCTTCCCCACGATGCCATCAGTTCCAAGAACTTTGCCAGAATTGGTGCCATGCAGTTTGGACTTTCAGCCTCCAAAACCATGAGCTAAATAAGCCCATCTAGTTTATAAGATAACCACTCTTGGGCATTTAATTATAGGAATGGAAAATGGGTTGATGCAATAGCTAGCTAGCTAGAATAAATGGATACCTAGAATCAGATAGATAAATAGATAGACAAAATGGAGCTAGATCTTCCAGTGTAATCTTTCAGTACTTTACTTGAAACTCTACTTGGGAAAGCACTATAAGGCATAAAACCTCCTGCTTATGTACCTTTGAATCCAATTTGGTTTTACCTGTAAACCAGGGTCTAACTTTTAACTTAATTTCCAGCTCAATGGAGGTGAAACATAAGACCTTGCTGGCTGGAACTGTGTGCATAAAGACAGTAACTGTTTATAACTGACAGATCACTCACTAGCACTGTGGCCCGATCACTAACCTAGACTAAATAACCAACCACCAGATTCTCTTTCCTTGTCATTAGAATTAGTTGAAACAAAATAGTAGAGGCATGTAGTCCTTATTTGACAATAGGTACTTTCAGATAACTTTGTATGACAAACCTAGTTTCATACTCTTTAGAAGTTGGAAGAAAGTACAAATGCACACACAGGAATGATTTCTACAGATAACAACTTTGGACTTAAAACGAATAGAGGTGAGATTTTTTTCACAGAAGGAATTGCCTTATTTCAGACATAAGATGATTTGAAAACTGGAGAGAAATAATCAGAGTGGGAATGAGAAAAATTACCCAAAGACCCTCCCAATGTGAGGTATTTAAAGCAGATGACAAAATTGCTTTGGAGAGTGAAGCATTAGGACAGAGTGAGATTTGATTCTAGTCCCCTCCCTCTGGAGAACAGGTAATTGTGATCCTGTTCAGGAAAAATAATAATACAGAAGAGGGGATTTGGTAGCGCAAGTAGTAGAGGCGTGGCAGCAGTGGAACCACCAGGTACCCTGAAATAAAGATTTTACCGAACGTCTTCATGGAAGACAGCCAGCAGAGTCAGATGGCAGACTGGGCTTAGAAACGATGGCGCACGTGAATGCCATGGAAACTGCACACTGATGGCAGAGGGGGCTTCGGGGTTGGATGCCAGTCCTGGTCCTTCTGGCCACCTACTGTGGGACTTTGGAAAGTTTACCTCACCTCATTGAACAATTTCTTGTGTGTAAATTATCATAGTGCCCCCTTTCTTCTGTTCACTCCCAGGCCTGCAGAGGGCATGTGATCTGTACTACTAGCTCTTTCCATCTCTCCCTCTCAGTCTTCTGTTGACTCTTCTGGCTCAACTTCTTTCTTATTGTGAATTCAGTCCTTTGCAATGAATCCTGAAGTGACTTTATAAAATCTCCAATTGAGACACATATCTGGTATTGATAAGGAGTGTAACCAGGAATTGAAGTAATCGTCCTGATACCTTGGTAAATGGCCCTTCTTTGAGAGTGCCCTTTGAATGGCTTCTGTTCCTAAACTGCGTTGCCTACACATGGATAGTGAACATTGAAATTAAAGCAAAATGTATTGCGGTAAAAGATACACTGCTATTAATCTGGCTCAAAACATTCCCTTTATTGGGGACTTGCTTATCCCATCATTATTGCCATTTACCAGAACAGCTCTGCAAGTTTTCTTTCCTTAGCATCACTACAAGATATGGTAAGAAATTAAGGTGACTGCTGCTGCAGAGATCCAGCCAATAGAAAGGGAGAGCTGTAAAATAGTGGCACTGTCCTCCTCTACCTGATTGATCAGAGCTGGCATTGTGTGACTTCTGGCTCTTCTCCAAAGACGAAATGATCATGAAATTGAAACACTTTAAATCAACTCAAAATGTGCAGGCAGCCACAAGACCATAATCAAAGACACTTAGGAAAGAGCATTCCGGAGCTGCTGCATTGGCAGGAACAATGGGTGGGTGTGGTTGAAATAAGGGTCAGTTTTTCAGGGCAATTATCCACAAGGCCTGTTTTACTATAATTGACTTTTTCAATTTAAACATTTGCTGTGCTTTTTTTTTTTTTTAAATCACACTTTGTATATAAGTAAGGGATGTGAGCAAGAGAATGCAATTAATTAGCACAGGTTATATGATTAATTTTTTTTTTTTCAAAATCAGAACAACTAAGAAATAGTAGGTCCACAAACATACTGTAGAATCAATGAAGACACTAAGAATTTAAGAGGTCATGAGACCTGCTATTTTCCTTTTCTTTCTCGTTTCACAGCAGAAAATTTTTCCAACAGATGAAACCTTATACTAATAGTCCGTGAAGTTTCTCAAATTGATACAGGAGTGAGTCTCCCAGCCTTGTGTTCTCAGCCTGTCTCAGCCTCCTACTTCCACTGCTTACCTTGATACTGCAGTGATACTCTGGGGCTCTGAGGAACAGTTTAGCCTCATGGATTTAGTTCATTTGGCTCATTTAATGATAGGGAAACTGAGTTGTAGTAGGGAATAGTTCATCCTAGGTCCTAGTGGTGAGTTCTTAGGGGCTCTAGTTAGATGGCATTTAAAAGGCTACATTTTGAGCAAATTATCATCTTCCCACTTTATTATTGTATCCTATTTCCAAAGAGTAAGAAAAGACTCAGAATGCAGCTCCAGCCTCTCCATCTCCAGCAGAGTACCAGGAGAAGATGCAGAAAGCTTTCCAGATGGGGGATGGGCTAGCCTCCTGCCAAGCCTGATTAAGTAGGAGTGGCAGTTGGCTATGGACTGAGGGAGCAGATTCCTTCAAGGCAGCCAGAAACTGAAGGCCTCCCATGTGGCGACACAGCCAGAATCCTGCTGGGACTGAATGTGCGTCTCAGAGCCAGGAATTCATGAGCTTGCATCCAACCATGGTGTGCAGGGAAGGACATCGCTGCGTGTTCTTCGGAGCATCTTGGGGCGGTGTGTGAGAGGAAAGAAGAAAAGGGTCAGCTCTGCAAGGTCTGAGGCTTGGGGGAGCAGTGAGGGGCTGTGTGGAGGGGGCTTGCCAATTTTGAGAGGGGAAAAGTGTAATCTATGCTCTTCTCTCCACGGCAGTCTTGGGCTTTGGCCATGTGGGATATTCTACTGATCTAAAACAATTTCCACATTTTCTGAGCACCCACTGTGTCTGAGATTTACGTGTTTAAAATTAGTTACTTCCATCAACAATAAGGTATAGTAAAAGGAATGCACACACTTGTAACTGAAATGAAACAGTGGTTTATTCATCTTTTATCTTTTTAGTATAGTGAGATGCGTGGCTCAGCGTCCTTATGTGTTAGCTGCAAACAAGGTTTGAAGCAGCTCTAAAATGTTTAAAGGGGTGTTAATAGATTGGAAAAATCAGGATTGGAATAGAAAGAACAATGCAGTTTTGAGCTGCCAGAGAAAATTTCAATAAAATTTGTTCAAGTCATGGATCTACCAGTTATTATCTGTGTAAATACCAGTAAATGATTTAACCTTTCTATGTTTTAGTCTCATTTATAAATTGATGTTAACAATAATTTCTGCCTTTTAGATTATTGTGAGAATTACATTATTTAATTTGCATGTAGTTAATAAGTATTCAATAAATTGTAGATATTCTTTTGCTTTCCAGGACAATTCTTCCAAGTTATTCCCATAATGGGAAATTGTTACTGTATCTGTTTAAGTTCCAAGAGCTCTTTTCTGGGCCTATAGCTTATTTCTTTTAAAGGAAGTGTATACTTATTAATCTAATCATGTTTTTCTGAGTATAGTAAGGGACTTTGGTTCATAAGTTTTAAAATCAAATTCCAATTATTATGGTTCTGCCACTTTTTAAAAATCCATGTTTTGTGATGGTTACTATCAACACTAGGGCACTGGCTTTCAAATGTGTTTGATTGTGATTAGTGACAAGTACTTTTATATCAGTACCTACTGCTAATCACACGTGTACAAACACACACATATGGA
Organism: Cavia porcellus; assembly: GCF_034190915.1. Taxonomy (NCBI): domain Eukaryota; kingdom Metazoa; phylum Chordata; class Mammalia; order Rodentia; family Caviidae; genus Cavia; species Cavia porcellus. The sequence continues at coordinate 160,940,016 of NW_026947484.1, read as the reverse complement.
GAGAGAGAGAGAGAGAGAGAGAGAGAGAGAGAGAGAGAGAGAGAGAGAAACAGAGAGAGATGATGTGGGGGAGAGATTTGCTTACACGTCATTGGGAATTTTCATTTACTGACCAACTATCAAACATAAGCTATAACTAGGGAAATCTGGTCAAAGGCTCTGCGGGTGACTTGTGTGCGTTATTGGCTGTGGGTTCACTCACTTGCTGTAGTTGGGTCATTCGGCTGATAATATGTCAATGTCAATATCCTTAAGTCTTTTCTCTTAGGCTCAGCACAGTCCCAGGGAGGTTGTTACTGATTTCCTGTCTGGAGTGTCAGAGGCTGGCTGCCAGCACTGCACTGTGGGAGCTGAGGGAGAAAGATGCTCAGTCCCTCTGTGTAGACGGGTGTTCGTTCCTCCTTTCCATGCAGTGTAACACGACTCTTCCCACTGTGTCAGTCACATGACAAAGACTCCGTGCATTTCCAGAAAGTAGGTTTCCATTTCGTCAGGAAAGGGGAGTAGTGAGCTGTTTGCATGGAGGGCTGTGAGTCTTCTCACCTTTAGGTGATTTCTGAATGGACATTTGACCCGTTGCCCTAATGTGGGCCCCATTGCCCCTCCTTCAAAGTAGTGGCATAGCCAATTCCTGGCCCTACCTGGGATCTGCAGTCCTGAGTTGCTACAGCGCTCAAATTCCACGGCTGCCAGCCTGTGACCTGGTGCTCTCAAGTCTATCATTTACCTCTCATGTATTTGCACATAGGGTTTCATTTTGCTACTAATGTTCTTTCTGCTTTTTTAAAAAAATTATCTTTTGCATTTATGTGTAAAAAACTCGCTTTGATCAACAGCATTTTGGAAAAAGGTAAATACATTCAACTCACCATCTTTACTCAAAAATGTTAGTTTTGTTTTCTATCTGTACACTTTTGTAGCTATGTGTCTTCGAGCAAGAACATGACCATGGTAAGATAACTGTTATAGAAGGATAGGAAACCTTCCTTGGATGTAAAAAATATCTTCAGTGTTCCTGAAACATTAAGAAAACAGTGAATGGGAGGCCCAAAGAAATGTGGGCATTTAGTGGCCGCCGCGCTTCTCCTCACAGGAGTGTGAGCTCTGAAAGGGTCTTAGAGATAAGAAAAAGAAGCACATCTTGTACCATGCGATTTGCTACACAAGACCTTGGACTGTCCTCGTAATCATTTTCTGGGTAGAGCATGGCATTGTGTCTCCTTTTAAGAGGAATTTTGTCTTATGCTTTTTATTTGTTTTTTGCCACGCTCACAATTGTCAGGTACAGCACCTCATGTAATTTCAGGGAATTGCTGCTCAACACAGATCAATACAAGTTGCAGTACTGACAATTTCTCAGAATGCAAACCCCTGTGAAGCTGTCTTCTGAACAGTTTCACACAAGCCTCATTTAAGGCTCTCTGGAAACTTAAGTCCTCTGTAGGAACAGTGCCTAATTGATTTTCCCTAGCAAACTGACCCCATCAAGCGTTGGAGGTATCCGTAATGAAGGGAAGCGAGCTCCCTTAGGATCCATGGTTACGAGTGGAGGAGGAGGTTGAAAGGTGCTGACCTGTAGGATGACTAATTCACCTCCCCAAAGAGCAAGTTAGCACGGAAACTCTAATAGTGGTAAATGAGATTTAAAAACTTCTGGATTATTCTTTTGCAAATAAACAAAAATCTCAGAGTTTCAAATTCATGCTTCCTTCATACTCTCAAGATAGAGAATATATCAAGGTATACTGATCAAGTTTTTTTAAATGTAAGACTATTTCCATTTCAAGAAAACTATATATTTACTTACATTTTTTAAACTTACATAAATGCCAAAATAAGCAAGAACCATCCTGCTGTATTTTTAACATAGAAAGATTACCATTGCTTATGTATATGCAATTTTATCTTCCAAATGTAGATTTTAGAATATTTGAAATTTTTTTCTTAAATTTACCTTTTTTTAAATTTTAATTTTTTTATTTTTTTGGTACTGGGGATTGAACTCATGACCTTGTGCTTGCCAGGCAGGCATGTGCTACTGAGCTATATTACTGGTCCTAGATTGCTTCTTACTTATCATAAGATAAAAACATTCTATTGTTATTATAAATTCATTGTAAACATTATATGGAATTATAGCTCTATAATAGTTTGACAAGGTTGGTTTAGTTATCTTTTACTGTGGGGTATTTAAACCATTTTCATATATTTCTAATTTAGTATATAATTAAAGGCAACCTTTAAAATAATTAGAGAGAAAAAGAATATTTTCAATAGCATTCTTAAAAGTGGGTAGCTGTAAGTTAAATCCCACTTCTTAATTTATTTCTGAAGCAAATGCATTAATACTGTAATATTTAGAATGCTAGTGGGAAATGGCTAGAGGATATAAAAGTGAATATGTACATGATTTTGAAAGATTTTGCTGATGAACGAGAAAAATAAATATCCTGTGATATATTTAGTTTTGTAGAATTTAAAAGCTGCTTTATAATGAAGTATATATATATATATATATATATATATATACACACATGCATTCACATATACACATATATTTACATACAATGTATATAGCACAGTATATATGTATATTGGAATAAAGGAAATATAATGATCATCTAAAAAGCTCTCACAAATCTATAATAAAACAAAAGATACAAAATTATTTATACTTAATATATAGATGATCATTCAAGAACCGAAAATTTCTTTATAATGGAATAAATGGAAAATTTATTTATAGTTTTTATGTATACTAGTAATAAAATAAGGTATTAAAGAAAAGAATTCTTTTTACCTAAAGAATAGTAAACATGTCATTCTGGCATAACCAGAAGAAAGTAGGTATATCAGATAAAGAGAGAAATTGTAAATTGGTACAACTTCCCTGCAAGTGACTTTGAGAATATATATCAAAGAATATAAATAAAGAGTATATCAAAGAATTGGTTACTTTAAAAAATCACAGTTCCAAGAATTTACTCTGTAGATGCAATTAAAAACATGTCCATAAATGTGTACGTGGATACTCATTCATTGTTGTATAACCAAAAGTCCTCAAAAGCAACCCATATATCCAAAACACTGGATAAAACATTTTGATATGAATACATGATAGAACATGATGGGATTTTTAATAATAAGTTGCAGATGTATATGCTGTAATGTTATAGAACTGAGAATAATTTCTCACTCAAAATATTACACAGTATTATTTTACGGTGTCCTATTTTTTCATAATTCTGTTTTTCCTATTACTTGGGGACTCACTCATCCAGATAACTAAGAGAGAAATGTTAACGCGAGTGTTTCTGGGGAGTGAGATTTTGGCTGGTGCAACTTTATGTACTCTTCTCCATCTACACTTTCTGTTTTTGTGCCCTGTTAGAATTATGTACTTCTTAGTCTGTCTTTTTAAAGAAGTACATAAACAGGATTCCAATAATTACTTAAATTCAGAATCTCCAAGGTATTCACTGTGATTTTTTCCCCTTAAGATAAATGACTAGGTAGAGAAGTCAGTTCAAAGGATGTGAACATTTTTGAAACTCTTGAGATACACTGCAGACTCTCCCATATCTAACGATACCCCAAGGTGCATTAACATAAAGCTGTCCATTTTTACTGCACTGTCATCATTGTTTAGAACACTACTAGCAAGAAGAGCATATTTTCACATTTTAAATGTTTGTTAACTACTTGAATTTTCACTGCTGAAAATTGTTGATGCGAGGGCATATTTTTAAAGCCATAACAACAGAGCTTACATTGGAGGCAATCGATTTTTAGATTATCATAAAAGCAAACCCTTTTTATAAGGTATGGAAATGTTGCAGAATTACCATAATTTTTTCTACTTTAGCAAAGAGGGCACACTGTTGACAAATTGAAGGATCTCATATCTATTCCTTCTTCATTTGAAAGCATAAAGTTGGTGCCAAGGTAAGAGATATTTTATTAAATCTTATTTCCAGAGCATTTCCTTTTACTATATTGAGGAATGAATTTTAAGTTTCTAGATGTGGTCTGCAATTGTGTTTTTCCTTATTCTGTCCCCTTTGATTTTCTGTGGTGGAGAATATAAACTTTGTTGGAGGACTGAGATGGGACACCTACCAAGACTGCATGCATTCTCTCTTTCTCTCCTCAGCCCCTTCTCCCTCCACTCTGCCTCCTCCTCTCTCGCTCTCCCTTCTTACTGAACTCACTCTCTCTTGAAATGATTATTAGGATATACAGAAGATCAAGTTAAGGTTGGTTTAAACAGAAAGGAGATGGAAATGCTACATGTTCTTGCCTGGTTCAAAGCCCTACACCTACATTATTTAGGAAAACTTTTCCTTTCTGACAGAGCCTCACTAGAGGACTACATTTGGATCAGAAGCAAAACCTTAAAAGCATACAAAGTATGCACTTATCTACTTTGTCTTCTGGGAAATATAGTCCGCTGGTGTCTTTTGAAAATATTGGACTCTTATTTTTATGGCACATAATGCCACCTTCTCACACAAATCAGTGTTCGTTTATTCTTCCTGGGCACTAAGTTAGACTATACTACAACAAGTTCATTTCCAGTGGGCTGTACTTCCATGACTGAGTCCCAACCAAAGCAATGGGAAAGAAAATGATCTGTGTCTCTCCCAAGTGATAATCTCCAAGAGCTTTCTGCTTCTAATAGTGCAGAATAGACAGACTTCGTAAACCAAAAGGGGTGATGCTGTGGTCTCTAAGTTAAATAAAGAATTTGTCAATATAGAAAATATTCTTGCAGTACGTGGAATTTCATAATCAGACAAAGATCCTGGATGATGTTGCTAAAGGTATGCTAGGCTAGCTCTTGAAATTCTGGGAACAACAGTAGTCCACATTAAATGAAGTGGAAAGCATAAGTGGTTGAAAGGAGATCCAGATGTTCAGAGAAGTGTGTGTTAGGGAGGCATAAATTTGTAAGATTCTCAGTCAATTGTGATGAGTAGAAGGGCCTAGAGTTTACTTTTCTTATTAAAGGGAAAATATCATGCAGTAGGAGAATTCCTTGCATCACTGAGAAACTTGGTGGTGTTGTTTTCTGTAATCCAGGAGGAAGTGTGACTGAACTGGCTTCCATAACAGTAATGCAAGTCACAGGACTCTGAAATAATGGAATCCATTTGATCATCAGAAACAGAATGTGAAAAAATTATAGTAATGAATGGATGGTCAGGATAACATAGAGCTGCAGTGATGATTAATAGGACATGGTATTTCTAAGGCCCAATAACAGGGCAGCCAACAGAGTGTAGCTCAGTTTGTAAAAACAGAAGAAATCAAGGATGAGGAACGCCAGTGTTACAACTTGTATCTAGATGTCTTCGCCAAGGCTTCAGGCGCTCATGGATGTGGCTTTTGGGAGCAAGTGAATAATGGATGAGTGATACTGGATTATGGGCATTGGTACTGGATTAGTTTCTTGATTGGTTTAGTGGATGGTAGGTTCACTCAAGAGGATAGACATACACTAGATGTGGGTGATAATATCCAATAAGCTTGCAGCCTGGATGGAATAAAATGGAATGAAGCTGCCTCCTGTCTGTCCATCCATGAACTTTCTCTTCTCTGATGACCTTTTGAAGGAATCTGACAAGCACTATCCTGAACAGAGACCCCTCTAAACATTCCCTCTCAGCCCAGCTACACCTGGGTACTCATAGCCCTATGAGCCCTGCTGTTGATAGTAACCACTATGTCTGGTGCTCCCTAACCTCAGCCTTGGACATCCATTCCATTTTTGTGCTCTCCTAAGCCTTGTTCCTGGTGGGGAGCCACAACCTCCTCTCACTAGACTCCCCTTACTCATGACCCAATGAAGGACCCATTGCCTGTAGGAGAGGAGTTGATCTGGTCTTCAGCACCAGACGGGTCCCTTTCAGGTTTGTTCTGAAATACACCTGTCCTGTTGAGCTCTTTGCTTCGTTTCTTCTTTCCCTCTTTCCTAGTGCCTCTGTCATGCTGCCCTGCCTTGAAGTATGCTGACTATGGACTGAAACCTCTACAAACTATAAGCTAAAATAAACCTTTTTTCTTTAATTTGTGGGTGCCTGATATTTTATCCCAGTTACAAGAAAGCAACCTAGACAGGGAACCTCCCCAATAAAGTTCACAATAGTTAGCACGGTTTTTGGACTCAGTGACTGAAAAGAATACTGAATTCTCAGAAAAAAAGAACCTGGAACACCAAGTGGATGCTAACAGTAATGATTTCCTGGTCCTTCCTCAAAGGTACTTGACATCATTTACCAAAGTTACCATGCACTGAGGTGAAGGACTGCTCAGCAGAGAGCCTGAGCCTACCCTGGTTCCTAGGCACCTAAGGTCATCTTGGCTCTGTACATTTAAAATAACTTATAGCATGGCTCCTGGAAAAGTTAAATTTATTGATAAATAAGTGATAGAGAACTTGAATCTGTAAGGCACAAACTATGAAAAGTCACAGGTGCATCTGAGAGGTTAAAGTAAAGGAATAGTTTTTAAAACAAAAAGGAGAATCAAGCCCACGTATATTGCTCTAAAACAGTGTTCATTGGTCATGGAAATTTTTTTACAGGATCTGGCATTAGGACATTGATGGAGACAGCACCTCATTTGAATATTTGCAATCAAGTGAGTTTCCTTCAGCAAGCCTTGCTGCAGACATGCTGAACTAGCAAGCATGTGCGGTGCTTTGAAGTTTCCTATCAAAACTCACGTTGAAATTTAATCCTTTCAATGTGGAATTAACTGGACCTTATTAGGTGAAATCTTTTAGGGATGATAAGGTCACAAGGACTCTACCCTCATGAGTGGATTAGCTTATTCACAGGTTAATGGATTAATCAGTTACCTCATAAGTGAGTCTGTTGCAAAAGACAGTTTGTCTCCTCTTTGCTTCCATCTCACCATGCAATGCCCTGTGTTAACTTGGGACTCTAAAGAATACACAGGAAACCTTCACCAGCTTCTCATGGGGTAAAGCTTTCACCTGCTGTGAGCCCCAACCTTAGAACTTCCACTGCCAGAGCCATGAACTTAATGACCTTCATTCTTTGTAAATTACCAAGTCCTGCGTTCACTTTTAGAAACAGACAAGGGACTGAGACAGCATGTGAGGCAAGCAAAACATCAAACACAAGGACGCAGGAGTTTCTGTGGGTCTCAGAAAAATCCTTGTGATAGACCTCATGTCAGACAAACACGAGCCTCTTCCACCGTGATCTCCTGGTCTGGGTCTGATGAGAGCAACTCTACCTTGGTATTGGTAACTTACACTTTCACCATTCACACCTCCCTTGCAGCAGAGTGGGAGGGAACCCGATAACAAATATAGTCCATACCTTGAACCAGATCGCATTAAATTCACTGGCTCTGGAGTAGGACAAGGGCTAATTCTGAGCCCGTGGATATGTATCAGGAATGGACATGGTTGGTAGCTGTAGAGTTGCTATGTATATCCTTTAGCCTGTGTAAAACGAGTGGTTCTGGACAGGAAAGAAAATTAGAATTCCCGAGTCTCAGGAACAATAATGAAAATAACAATAACAGTAACAATAACAATCATTCCATGGGAGTATGGTGAAAACAGTGCCTACACCAAGACTTTAATCTTTGCAGGGAAGATAATTCCTATTAATGCATCGTGTGTTGCGTTGTTCTCGATGTAAATGAAAAGTCAGGGCCTGGCAGAAGATGATGGTGTATCACAAATTTAAACAAGCTCTGGTCCCAACTGCAGCTGCTCTTCCAGATCTAATAACTCTGCTAGGGAAGATTAACACTGCCTCAGAATGCGGTGTGTGCCCGCTGAACTTGTGAGTACATTCTTTCCACCATTTCTGTATGGATGAAGGAGCAGAAAGATTTGCGTTGCTTCGGGATGAACAGCATTTTGCTTGTAAGATTTTGCCCCGGGGCAATGCTGACTCATTGTGCTTATCATAGTATAATCCAGAGGGACCACGGCTGTCTCAACATTTCACCAAATATCAAATTAGCTCACTACATGAAAGGCCTCATATCTACAGGACCAGATAAGAAGGCAGCAGAATGCACCAGGGTTATCCTAGAGGCCAGCAGATAAATCTTAGGAAAGTTCCATGTGCACCAAATCATTATTCTGGGACATACCTGAACAGCCCTGTACATTAAAAAACAAATTATTTTATTCTGCACATTCTGCAGCTATGAAAGAAGTGCAATTTGGGGCAGATATCTCAAGGTTCCAAAAACACATGTTCTGTCTGCACTTGAGAAAATGGCTCTGATTCATTCACAAAATGCTTACAGAGTCTCTGACAGTACAGGAGCCCAGCTCGTGAAGTCCTCTGTAGGAGAATCTCTGCAATGTAGGCAGCCCTCACTGCCATTAGATGATCTATCTGAATAGCTCCTCGTATTCTAAGTAGAAGATGTCACATGAAGTCTGTTCTTTAAAAAAATCACAACACAGTTCTCTGACGTTCTGATTAAAGTCATATCATATGCTGGTGTGATTTACACACCATTTAATAAATCAGTCATAGCATGGTACCAGGACCTGACACAGACAGAGCTCCCTACCATGACAGAATAACTCATCCTAAGTGTACTTTGTTGGCTCTACCAAGTCACATGGTTGGCAGGTCTAGCCAGGGCCAGGATCACTGTAAAGAGTGCCATGCAAAACCTCAAGAGTCACATCGGACTGGAGGACTGGAACTGGCCAGCCCCCAGAGTAAGTACCATTATTTCCTAATCAACATCTAAGACATTTTCCTCTAACTGTTGTATCATTAAGTGAGCTGGTCCATCATCCTGCTGTGAATTAACTGCCAATATTTTAGAGTTCAAATGTAGAGAATCAGTTTTCTACAAGTTCTTTGGCACTTGATATTTCAAATAATTTTTATTTCAACAGAATGACTCTCCTTTAAATCTCAGGGCCAGGTGATGCTGTTAATTTACAAGGTGTTGGATATACATTCCACATCCAGTTCCTTTTGTCTGCCGTCTTCTTCAGTTCCAGATACCACTGTCCAGCATATGATATATTGTTTGTTTAATTTATGAAATTTATCTTTCTTCCATCAGAATGCAAATTCAGCAAGACATCTTTGTCTGTTTTTGTCACTACAATATCTCTTGGACATAAAACTATACCTGTCCTATTAAAGTTGTTCAACAATAATTTCTTGAATGACTGGGCAGTAAGATGGTCTCTAGAGCCCTACTTCTGTTCTCTTTGGTTAATAGAGTTATACGAGCATGCTGAACCTTGGATAAATTAGAGTAGATGATCCAGTCAGTGATGGGGAGAAGCCACTTTACGGCTATTTCTTTGTGTCCACTGCTCAGGAGGCAACAACAGACCTGATTTACCATAGACAGCCTTTTGAGTCAATGAAAGGAAAACACGCTTCTAGGAAGGTTTAGCAGATCTCCATGTGATGAAGAGGAATAGATGCCGAGGCTGTTCCCCTGGCTCAAGGCTGCACGGTTGAAAGCCAGGGATGCGCAGCCCTGCTTAGTTTCATCCTGAGTATTGGGAAATGCTTTCTCCCTCTTGCTTCTTCTTTCCTGATACCTGGTGTACACACACTTTGAGCTGGTGTATCACTGCCCTCAAAGTTACAGATGCAAAAGGTCAAGGGTCAAAGGAGAATAAAAGGGAAATCATAGTTTGGTTAGAATCTCAACATGGTGAAACCAATGTGCGGGTTTTATTCATGCAACTAGCAGGAGGACACAGATGGGAAAGTGAAATTATTTATTATATCCAACAGCATGCCTAAAGGCAAGATAATTTATTGTCATGGGAGACTATAAATGTCTCAAAGAATAGGGAGTTAGTAATAATGCCTCTGTACTCTTGAAATCAGATTTGAATTCAGTAGTTCTTTGGGATTCCAGCAGCTACTTCTCATTCATATTCAAATGCGATTCTTACCAGCATCAAGCTAATAAAAAGTGTACTTCTTCCTATGAATTATCACATATCTACTTTCTGCCTTAAGAAATTTATTACCTAAAACTCTTCGTTGACACATGGCAAATCGTGCAAAGCAAGAATCAGAGAACCCCTGCCAAGGCACAGCAGTGGATTTACATTTAGGTGAGAATTTTTAGCTAACATTGAATTTAATTCCCAAGTGAAAATAATAACAAAATCAATTTAAATTGACTCAAGCTCTTGATAACCTCTTCAACATAGTTACATAAACTTCCATACAATTTTATTAGAATATAGTCACTTGAAACTTATTTTCTACTGATGAAATTATTTGTAAGTACAGTTGTGAGAGTGAAATAATTGAGTTTGATGTTTCAGTGTCTAAAATAAACATTTTTTTCAGATCCATCAAAATGGGAAGTGTATATATTGTGGCACTTGAGGGAGTTGATGTAACACAAAAGTTCTTGGCTTTGCATCCTTTGAATTCAGTACCTGAATGTACTGAATTCTGGAAGGCACTAAGAGATGCTCTGAGCTGCACTGTATTCCATCCAAATTCCAACTGGCTTTCCATGCCACATCATCTGACATTCACAGCATCAACTACAATAGCTGCTACTCATTTACCAACCAGTAGTCAAAGTCAGAGACTAAATGAAGTGATATATATATATAAATCCCACAATGGATCAACTATCAATAGTGACATTGTCATCTCCATTTACAGACGAAGACATCAAGATGCAAAACATTTAAGTAAGTTTATCTTAAGATTATGTAGCCTCTATGACTGAACACTTATTCCAAGGCAGATTTTTCCCTCCCTTGGAGCCAGCTGACTATAGACTCAATCTCCATAAATTATGAGCAAAAGTAAATTTTTCCTCTTTTACTTATGGGTGTTGGGTATTTTGTGTCAGCAATGAGAATATAACTAAGACAGATTCCAGCTTGGGCCAGGCAGTAGAAGGGGTTTGAAGAAGGCTAGTAGGTAAACTGAGAGGAAGGATGCATTTTGCTTTTCTCCTGATTGCTCTTATGGCTCCCGGCAGTAGCGGGCAATGGCAATGGCAATGTCTCTGTACAGTTCCTGGTTCTTCCATAGAGGTTCAGCTTGTACTAGGTCAACCTACCACTTGGGTTTTGGTAACACAAGTTACTCCTTTGCTTTCAGTTCTAAGGCTGGTGGTGTTCCATGCTTTCTGAGTTCTGAGTCTCTTCATTTTCATCTATTTGCCCTTTCAGCTCCACCAACCCCAGGAAGAATAGTTCTCTAGACTAAATATCCCTATTGAACAAATCAATGTGTCATCTGTTTTGCTAACTGAATTTACATGGTATAACATGACCAATACTCAACTTCCCCCATACTGTTTATTTATTTATGAAGTAGGACTGGTCATAATTACTGGCAAGTTACTTAACCTGTCAGACCCTGTGAAATGTGTGTAAGGATGGTGCCCAACTTGAGCTAAGGTTAGCTACCTGCTGTAAGAAACAACAAACTCTAATACAATACTTTGTTCTAGCCAAGGTTCAGTCTAATGAAGATCTAGGCACCATCAGAGGAGTGTGTGTGTGTGTGTGTGTGTGTGTGTGTGTGTGTGCCCATGTGCACACACTTACAATGGGGCTATTTCTAGCTCCCTGGGTATTTCACAAGCTCAAGCTGGTGGTGGTTTTGGCATCTTCATTGTTAGAGTTGACATCTTTAACATGGTTTCCAAGTTCATTTCCCTAATCAGAAGAAAAAAGAATCATGAAGGGGATTGTTACATTCAGAAACTGGAAGATTCTCATAATCCACTGATTACAACTTACCTCTGCACCTCTGTCTATTACTAATGGAGGCAGAGGAACATGATCTTAATAAATATAAAGAAAAAGTAAATGATTTTGGTGATCAGCTACCAGTTTTTGCCCTAGTCCCATAGGATTTTTATGAGGATTAAGTGTATAATATTAGTTACTAATCAAGACTCTTTAGAACAGTGTCTGATATATAATTAATATAAGTATAAGGTGTTGCTGTTATAATCAGTGTTAAATAAAGCAATGTTAATAGTCTATCAGAATCTGAGGCATAGTGGGTCTCAACAAACATAATATGATAAATAGTCACTGTCATCACTGACAAAACTGTCATGTGAGATTTGACTATAAATTTCAGTTTACCACTATTTTACATAATAATTATTTTAATTAAAAGGTTTGTATTTGTAAAAATGGAAATGGTGGGAGTTTTACTGGTGATGGTAAAGATGATCAATTATAAGGTAGTTAAAAATATTAAACAAGTTGGGACACAAGTTTGCCTACTGAATTTTTTTATTGCATCATATATACTCAAAATTTAAGTCCTATGTCCTTCCATAGATTGAATTCATAAAAGGAAGTGGTTAAGAACACAAAAATCAGTAATGGCCCATACATACAAAGCTAGATATAATCCACAAGGAGAGAAATATATATCACACAACATTATAGGCATTTTGGCCTATAGAAGATGTACTATAGTAAACAGACAATAAACAAGTACCCACACACATTTAGATAATAGAATTCCCATAAAAATAAATCAGCAAGACTATGTTGTATACAGAATAAGGTGGGTATGGGTGCTTCCATTTGTACTTCATAAGGTTCTCTGTAGAGTGGCATTTAAATAGATATTTGGGAGCTGTAATGAAGTCAGTGGTATGCGGACAATGTATTTGTCACTTTCCTGTCACTGGGACAAAATACTTGCAATTTAAAGAGGATGGATTTACTTTGGTTTAGGTGTTCAGAGGATTCAGCCCATGATAGGCTCTAAGGCAGAAACATCACAGAGGAAAATCTTGATGGAAGGAAACTGCTTACTTCTTGGAAATCAGAAGTCAGAGAAAGAAAAGAGGGGATGGAGTGGGGGGACCCCTTCTAAGGCTGGTTCCCACTGACACACCGCTACTAGCCAGGTCCCTCTCTTAACAACAGGTTAATTTCCTGAACTCATGGATGGGTAGGTAAATCATTGACCCCCCATGAGCCAATCGTGTTCCAAAAACACCACTCCTGAGTCTGAGACTTTTGGAAGACAGAGATAAATCATAACAGGCCGAAATGTGAATCTGAGACTAACATAAAGCTTATGACTTCAGGGGCAAACTAAATGTGGTGGGGTTTACTGCCTATGATTCTTAACCCATTAGGATTAATTTTTTTATTTTAAAGAGAATAAAACACAAGAGAACAGAACAAAGCAAGTCAGAACAGAACAATGCAAACAACACAGCACTTCACAACAAGATAACCGGATATCAATGGAAGCTATCATAATGTCTCTTTTCTTTGAAATAGTTGAGCATACCTTCACACACAATAATATCAAACATAACAAAATAGTATAAAACCATTCAAGAGAATGAAAGTATCACAGGACGTTCAAAACCAAATTACAGGAAATAAACAATGGCTACTATAATAGCTCACTTTCCTTAAAAAATTTGTTTATATCACCACACATAATAAAATCTAATAAGACACAACAGGATAGAACCAATCAAAACAGAAGAACAAAAGCATGGTAGGACTTCAAAGCAAGATGATATTAAATCAGCAATGGCTGCCATAATGTCTTGTTTTCTTTAAACTAGCTGTTCATACCATCACACATAATAAAATCAAATAAAGCAGAATAAAACCATTCCAACCAATGAATGAAAACATTACAAGACTTCAAAGCAATATAATGGGAAACCATGATTACCATAAAATCTTATGTATGCTTACCATTTCTTACACTAGGGAGACTATATGGTATTTACACGTTGAGTTTGATTTGAAAACATCATACCACAGTGATAAATGCACACTCATGTTTATAGCAGCACAATTTGTAATAGCCAGATCTTGGAAACAACCTAAATGCCCATCAACTGAGAAATGGATAAAAAAAGATGTGGTATTTTTATACAATGGAGTACTACTCAGCTTTAAAGAATGATCACATTGAGATATTTATAAATAAATGGATGCAACTTGAGACCACATTCGTAAATGAAATAAATCAGTATTAATTTTTAGATAATTATTTCCACAACTGGAGATGAGAACAAACCAAACAGAGAAAATCATTTAAATTTTTATTTTATAAAATAAACATGACATACAGATAAGATATATGACACATTCTTTCAAAATATATTATATGGTGAAATAATGACCTCATTCACGCTAATTAACACATCCGTCTAACACACAGTTACTATTTTTATATGTGCTGAAAGTACTTAAAGCTCTGTTCTCTTAGTGAAGCCAAAATGTACAGCACAGTAATCTTTAACTATAGTCACCATGCTATACATTAGATTCTACACTTATTCATCTCACACAATAGAAACTGTACCACTTGACTAACACCTCCCTATTCTTGCAATCCTCCCACTCCAGGTACTTATTTTTCTACTCTCTTCCACTAGGAATCTGATATTTTTAGACTCGACATATAAGTAAAGTTTTGCATTATTTTACTTCCTTTATTTGCCTTGTTTCACTTAGCATAATTTCCTCTAAGTTTTCCTGTTGTCTCACATGAAAAAATTTTCTTTTTAAGGTTTAATAATATTCTATTGTTATGTATCCATTATTAATGCATATCTATATGAAATATCTATCTACCTGTCTGTCTGTGTGTCTTTATATCTGTCTGTCTGTCTGTCTGTGTGTCTTTATATCTGTCTGTCTGTCTGTCTACCTGTCTGTCTTCTCCATTCATTTGATACTGAAGTTGTCCATATTAGGCTGTGCCAATTATGGAAGTATAACTACTTCTTTAAGAAAGCGATTTAATTTCCCTTGGATATACAAGATTGCTGGATTATATACATTGTTGTTCTATTTATAAGTTTTTGAGGAACCTCCCTACTCTTCTTATAATGGCATTACAAATTTTCATCCCAGCCAACCCATCCCCTGAGGAACAGGGGCTCCCTTTCCCCCATACCTTTGCCATCGGCTATTAATTTTTGTCTTCTTAATTACCACCACCTTCCCAGATATAAGGTGATAGCTCATTGTAATTTTGATTTTCATTTCTTTGCAGTTTAATGCTGTTGAGAGCTTTTTCATAGACCTATTGGTCATTTTACATCTTCTTTGGAAAAAAAAATGTCTATTTGGAGCATTAGCATGTCATGAGGGAAGAGTATTTGTTTCGTTCTGCTATGAGATCAATTAAATTTTTATGTAATTTGGATATGAGTCCCTGCAAATCTTTCTCCCATTGCACAGGTTGCATGGTGGTTAATCTTGACTGTCAACTTAAGCACTCTAAACTGAATGTATTTGCGACTGTGTTTACAGAGACAAATGCCATGTGAGATGGCAAACTAGTGGGAGAGACCCACGCTGAGTCTCTCCACACCACCCAGCAGGGAAGAGGCCTAAACAAGGCAAAAGCAGAAGGAAAAGCCCACTAGCACATCCTTTCTCTGTCTACCTTCTGTCTGCCGCAACATGAGATACTTGCTTTACTATAATTTCCCCATCATGATGTTGTTGTTTATTGTGACTGAGAGGCAGCGGTGTCATGGGACCTCAGAAACCAGGAGCCCAAACAAGCTTTCTTCTTTTAAGCTGTTTCTGTCAGGTATCTTGACGCAATGACTAACATGGTTTGTCATTTTATTTAGTGTGTCAGTTACTTTTCTCATTAACAAACCAACTACACAGCAACCACAAGTTAAAAGGGAAAGGGTTTATTGTTTTAGGAAAGTGTTTAGAGGTTTCAGTTCATAATCAGCTGGTTCCAAGGCAGAGCAGCTTGGAAGAGGGGCTTTGCAGTGGAGGAGAACTGTTCATGGCTGGCAGAAGACAGCAAAAGCCAGAATCAAGGGAAAATAAAAACCTCTTTTTGTACTTTATATTGTATCCAGGATACTTGGATTAGGGTGGTGCCAAACCAATCGGTGAACTGATTTAGTCATCACACACCCTTAATCTCAACATCACATCCCTAGACTCAACCATCTCTGAAAAAAACCTCACCTATGACTGCATGAGGCTTGGGGTGACATCTAGACACAAACCATAGCATCTAGTTAACTTGACTCTTTTGCTGTGCAAATGATTTTAGTTTGAGGTAGTCCCTGTTATTCATTAACTAGTTTATTTTGTTTCCTCATGCTTTGCAGGGGGTTGAATGTAGGACTTTGAGCATGCCTGGCAAGTGTTCTACCCCCAGCTGACATCCACAACCTCTATGGTTCTATATCATGTGCTCATATATGGAAAGCCATTGCCAAGGCCAGTGTCAGTTCTTCTTTATGTGTTCCCACAAGAGTTTTATGATGTTACAACTTATATTTAAGTTTATTTTCAGTTGATTTTTTTGTGTTGTAAAGGGTCTTCCACTTAAAGAAAATCAATAAAATATATATGTAAATATATCCAAATTTCTTGAGTAATTACCTCCCAAGACCATAAAGGCTGACATGGTACATGATAGGCTTTTAAATGCTTGAGAGCCAGAACAGTTGTTACCATTGTTCAGTCCAAAATGCTGGAAACCCAAGAGCCAGGGAAGCTGAAAGGCAGCTCCTGGTCTCAAGTCAAAGCCCATGAGCCCCAGGAAGGTTGCTGGTGTGAGTCTCACAGTGTCAAAGTTAAAGAGTTGAGAGTCTCACGCCCAAAGGAGGCTGCATGCAATGCATCTTCTCCAGAAGGAAAAGCCAGAGAAGAGAATTACAGCCCTCTTTTTGCTTTCCTGCTCCAGTGGTTCTCCAGCCAATTAGGTGATGCTTCACCCATGTCGATGGTGCGTCATCCCTATCCAGTTGCTGACCTGTATATCAGTCTCCTCACACAGACACACCCAGAAATAACCCCTTTGGAGTTCTCTGGGCATTCTGCAATCCAGCCATGATGATACCTCAAGTTACATATATGATGTAAGATAAAGATCCAATTTTGTTCTTCTGTATGTGAATATTCAGTTTTTCCAATAACATTTATTAAAAATTCTGTCTATTCACCATTGTGTAATTTTGGTATTGGTATTTTTATCAAAGATCAGTTGACTGTACATGGCTAAGTCTATTTCTAGACTCTGTTCTGTCCATACATCTTTTTGTCAGTATCACACTATTTTGATTACTGTAGCTTTATGATATAATTTGAAATAGGGATATCTGATGTCTTTAGCTTTGCTGCATTTTGAGACTTCATCACTATTTTGTATTTTTTTTTTGTTCTATATGAATTTTAGGGATATTTTCCTAATTTTTTGAAAAATGTCAATAGAATTTTGATGAGAGTCTGTCTCTAGAGACAAGAAAGGTCACTACACTATGATAAATGGGTTCATTTAACAGGAAGATGGAATAATTGTAAATACATATGCACTCAACGTCAGAACGCTTAAGTAAAATATTGACAGATTTGTAATTAGAAATTGAAAGCAATAGAAAAATATGAAGGGACTTCAATGTCCCACTTTCTATGATGTATTGATAAGCTCAGAGTAAATCAATAGGGACTGGAATTTAGCAAGTTGATCCAAGAGACATATAGCTAAGTTTTTTTTTTTGTTTTTTTTTTTTTTTGTGCCAGGGATCAAACTCACAACTTCATGCTTGCCAGACAGGGTCTTGTGCCGCTGAGCTAAATCTCTGGCCCCCATGGTAAGTATCTTTTATGACCATAACACAAAGAAACTGGAAGTCAACAGTAGCAAGAAAATGAGAGAAATTAAAAAATAGGTGAAAACCAAACTGTGCACTCTTGGATAATCGTTAGGTCAAGATGACACTTAACAAGTTAAAAATATGTCAAAATAAATGAGATCAGAAAAGTAACTTGCAAAAACTGATGGGACATAACAAAAGAAGTAAAACAGAAGTTTATAGTGATGAATGCCTATATCACAAAGGGAAGAAAGATCTCAGGTAAACTAATTTTATTTGAGGACTTGAAAAAGAAAATAAAAAGCCAAAAGTTCCTTATGAAATTATTTCCTTCCTTACCAAATAGTGAAGGGAATAATGAAGATTGGAGCAGAAATGAGTTGAACAGATAATAGAAAAAATTAATGAAACTAAAAGTTGAAGGTTTTGAAAATACAAATAAAATCAATAAATCCTTGGACTAAATGGAAGACTCAAATAGGGATATTCACAACAGATGCCTTAAATAAAAGGTCTTAGAAAAAGTCTTAATGATTATTATGAATAATTATGTGCCAACAAATTACATAATACTAACGAAATGGATAAATTAGTGTAAACATGCAGCTTATCAAGATGAATCAAGAATAAATAGAAATTCTCAAAAGACCAATCATAAATTTAGAATTTTGTGTGATAATCCAAGATTTCCCACACAGATAAGCCCAAATACTTTCACAGATAAATTCTATAACACATTTAAAGGAGAACTAACACCAATTTTTCTTATAGTCTTCCAAAACACTAGAAGAAATACTCCCAAACTCATTTTTATGAAGTCATAATCACTCTGACACATGACATACCATAAAACAGCTATAGGCCAATGTCTCTAATTACCGTATAAGTGAAAATTCTCAGTAAAATGCTAGCACAGCAGTTTCAATAGTGTGCACATACACATACACAAAAGATTATCATCAAGACCAAGTGAAATTTATCCTTGGAATGAAAGTTTGTTTCAGGATAGGAAAGACAATCACTTTGATACACAATATTAATAATAAAAACCACTGAAACCAGTGAAAGGCAAAAATATCCTACCAAAAACAATGAAAGATAAGAAGATAAAAATCACTTCAATAGATGCAGAAAAAAGCAATGACAAAGTTTAGTATTCATTCACAGTAAACATTTTCAACAAATACGGAATAGAAGGACCTCACTCCAACACCACAAGAGCCATTTCTGAAAACTCATGTCTAACACTGTAAAAAAACTAAAAGTTTTTCTTATGAGATCAATAACAAGGCAAAGATGCTCTTTCTTACCTTTACATTCAATAGTGTACTTCAAATCCCCACTTGAGCCATTAGGCAGCAAAAAATAAATAGAAGTCACCCTCACTGGAAAAAAAGTAAAATCCTTTCTATTTGAAGATGACAGATTCTATCCTATACATAGAAACACTTGAAGACACCATAAAAACCTATTATAGTTAATAAAAATTGAGCAATTTTGTAGGAAACAAAATAAGCACAGAAAAATCAATAACTTTTCTTTACAACAACAACAAATTATCTGAAAAGAAATCAAGAAGACAATTCTTACGATAGCATGAAAAGGACAAATATATTTAGGAATAAATTTAACCGAACTGTTGTGAGATTTGTTACCATAAACTACAAAAAATTGGGCCAAACGTGATGGCTTAGCTCTGTAATTATAGCATGTAGGAGGCTGAGGCAGGACTTCCAGGCCAGCCTGGACTACATAGTGAGTTCCAGGTCTGCTTGAATTACATAGGGAGACTCTTTTCCAAAGAACCATCTATAGAACTCCTCGAACTATACAATATTGGTGAAGGACACTGAAGCACCACATAAATGATTGGAAACATACCTGTGTTTAAGGATTAGAAGAATTAATATTGCTAAAATATTGATGGTATCCAAAGCAATTTGATAAAGTGAAATTTCTTGCAAAAGTCCGACAGCATCTTCCCCATAAAGGGAAATCATTCTTGAAGTCTAGTTTAGAAGTGGAGACCATTCCTGCCATTGTGGGCAGAATAGTGTTGACAGATTCCCCCCAGGTTATTTCCTTGGGAGGACTCTGCTTAACACTTGGGGAATAGCAAAGACGAGCCCACTGGGATTGTTTGGCATGACCACTGTAGGAATTTTGATCAACAGTATTAAAAACTAGTACATTTAGTACAGTAGAGTTGCTCTGGAATCTGCCTATAGAGAGGTGAAGAGAATCATATCTTGATTCCCCAAGCCATCTGATCCAGCCAGTGTTTTATGTGTTATTGAGGCTGGGCAAAGAATCACACTGAGAACAGGAATCATGTGGTGTGGTAAAACTCACACACCAAGAAGGGGCTGTGTCCTTGTTCCAACTCTGTTACCTATTTACTTGATGTTCTATTTCTTTCTCGGCAAATACTCCCTGAGTCACAGCACTGGCCTTCAATGATGGGAAATTAAATATTTATTGGTCTTTATTCTGTGTCAGCCTGTGGTGTACATCTGGGCGTGCGTCAAAGAGATTGTATTCCAGAAAGGAAGTCAGACAATGAAAACTATGTGAATGGCATAGACACTATTTTAGGGGTTGGGAAATAATATGGAGAAAGTTAAGTAGGGAGTGTAAGGAAAGGGCCAGATTTTAAATAAGATGATTGGGAAAGAACTCAGTGAGAATATGAGATATGCTTAAAGACTCTGAGGAAGTGAAGGAATAGTGATGTTTTCTGGAGACAGATTGTTCCAACAGAGGAAGCAGAAAAACAGATGTCGCCGGGCAGGAATGCACCTGGGCTATTCATGCACCAGCAAAGAGGGCTGCATGTGAATGAGAGGGAGGAAGCAGGAGATAACTAAGAGAGGAAGAGGACTGGGCTGACAAGTGACAGGCCCAGGGCTGGCCCCAGGCAGGACCTCATGGCCACCGCGAGGGCTCTGGTTTTGCCAAGGGAATGAAATGCAAAGCCATTCTGGTAGAATGGTATTATCTAATTTACCTTTTTACATGGATTCCGTAGTTTCTGTGTTGATAGGATTCAGCATAGCAAGAGCAGGAGAAAGAAGATGGTTAAGAGAACAAAATTTCTGCCTTTCTGTGACCTTATTTTGTCCTTGAAGGTGAAATACCTTCTCTTCCACTCCACCTCCTGTGCTCTTAAGCTTCAAGCTATCTTGTACTGCTCTCTCTAATCTTCTAATTTCCTGAGGAAAAGAGACACCACACTCCTTCACTTTGAAGTATAAGTGATGTGTAAGCTGCCCTGTACGATGAGACTGTAGCTTAAACAAAAAGAGCTCTGACTGAAGAATCTGATAGTGTTTTATTTTAGCCAAAAGACCTTTTAAAAATATTTAAAATGACTTTAAATGGATGTTTCGATATCCTGAATGAAAAAATGAGCCTCAGTTGAAATCCTGTTTAATAAGAGGCAAGGAGAGCACGCTCAAATGAAAATGGATTAGGCTTGCTTGTAAAACTAAGGGTGACAGAATACTACGTTCATAAAAGAAAGCTTGGTGTGGTCATTCACTGTATCATTATAGATTCCACATCCTTTTCCTGTCTCTGATCAGTCTCCCCCTGCCAGCTTAGTTGGGGAAACTGTGTTCTAACTTCTGTTGTGAACTCTGGGATTAACCTCTCACCCAATCCAATTGCCACAGCAGAATGACCTTAAAATGCAAAAGATGTACAGATTTCAAAGCAAGTCCACTGGAGATCTTCCTTATCTAACTGTCTCTAGCTTCTTACAAATAGTTGTCCCTAACTTCACCCACTTTATATACTTATTGCATATTATAGAACTAATCAAATCATTACAGGATGATGAAGTCTTTTTAGGTCCTCAAGTTCCAAATTAGGGAAGACAATATTACGGAGCTTTTGTTCGATCATAGAGCAGAATGGTTTGTGAGGGTCACTTTTTTGAATGTCATTCTAAATACTTTAATTCTATAACCTGAACAGCCATTTCGAAGATGACAATTTGTAACTTATCAACCGGCAATTTCTTACCTTTTGTTTGTCTGTAATTTAGTATTATTTCTACCCTTTTTTTTAAATCTCCATGTATTTTTTTTTCGTTTCCTTTTCTTTAAATAAAAAAAAAAATGCAAAAGATGTCGGTTCTCTGTTCAAAACTCTCTTAGGCCCCTCCCTTGCTTTACGACAAGATAATCCAACCTGTTTACTCTGCTATACAAGTTCCCTTAGGAAGGCATGTTCTCTATCTCTTGCTTCACCTAACCCTTCCCACCTTCATCCCAACATCCCTTGTACATGCATGCTGCTTTCTTTAGCTACAATCTACACTAACCTTCCTCTGGAGTTCAGTACCTTTCTATTTTCATTCCCTGATACAGATGAACATCCTATTTCCCACAGTTTATTTCTTTTCTTTCTTTCTTTCTTTCTTTCTTTCTTTCTTTCTTTCTTTCTTTCTTTCTTTCTTTCTTTCTTCCTTTCTTCCTTCCTTCCTTCCTTCCTTCCTTCCTTCCTTCCTTCCTTCCTTCCTTCCTTCCTTCTTTTTTGTGGTGCCGGGGATCGAACTCATGACCTCATGTTTGCCAAGCAGATACCCCGCTGAGCTAAACCCCCAGCCCATCCCACAGTTTATTTCTAATAACCCTTCAGGATGTGGTGTAGATGTCACCTCTTCTGCAAAGCCGGCTCTCATGCCCCAGACTCAGTTGGATGCCACCTTTTCCACTATTCCCACCCTTACCTAGCAAAGGGATTTTCTGTTACTTACTAGTTTATCCTACCCATTAGATTCTGAGTTTTAAAGAGGCAGAAGTCTTTCTTTATCTGGCTGAACACCATGCCTGCCAGAGCACTTATTTATAATGAAATCTCAATAAACGCTTGAGCGCATACGTGAAAGCTATGTATGGAACTTCTTATAAAACTTCACAATGTGAAACAAAAGGAAGTGCTACAACTGATCTCCAACAAAAATTGTTTAGGAGAAATATACCTATTTCTGATACTGAAAACAAATGGGAAATTTCTCTTGGATCTTCATAGAAAAGGCACCAATAAATAATAAGCCAGGCACTATGAAAAATGAAGGGAATATTAATCGCAATGGTCACGCTAAATTAACCCTATTTGTCTTTAACAGACTGAAGATAAGGAGACGAGGCATCATTTTTCAGTTTAAATAGCTGTTATAAATGGCAATGACCACTGTGGTCAGTGATTCCCTGTAAAATGTTTGTGTGCTAATTCATGGGTGGTTTGCTGAGACCAAGCCTGTGCTGAGAACCAGTTGAAGGAGGTTTCATCGAATGGAGCACCATTAGAGAACAGTGATTCTTCTCTGTAAAATGGGCAGTAATTGCATGTGATCATCTAAGGAAATATTTCATGATTATGAAAATTCAAAAAGTTCAATAAAGAAGGAGGAGAATGTTACCTTGTGATGGGAAGCAATGAAAGTATTTTTTTAAAATTTCAATTAAGTGGCAGATTCTTTTGGTCTAAAAGTCAAAATGAAAGTGTTCTTCCTTTGTAATTTTAAAACTATTATTTGAAAATACCAACCAAAAAAAAAAAAAAAAACCCAGAAAACCAAAACCAAACGAAAATAATTGCTGTTCAGCTATTGCTTACCTTTTTGGGTTACCGATGAATGAGGTAAGTTCCTTTATTTCCATTAGATTCCTAGGGTTTAGTTACATTTTTTCTCAAGTCCTGGAGGCTTCATATCCACATTGCGATCCCAACCTGCCTTCAGGATCTGTTTCCATGTTCTCTAGGACCCAGGGAGAAACCTTTTGATTTCATGGTAGGTTCCTCCTGGGACCTTGGTCTTCATAATAAAAGGACAGTGAATTTAAAATAAATGAGCATACACAAGACTTAATCCAAATTGTCCTCTAAATTGCTGCGTAAACCTGGGCAAGACACATGTGCCTCTGGTTCTACAGAGCTCAGTGCTTGATTACAGATTCTCTGTATTTCCTTCCATCTCTCTTATACTAGGCTATGTGGCTCTGTGGTTTATAGAAGGAGCCTCAATTCTTTCCTCAGAATTTCTGCTAGGTTTGTATGGAACTGGTGCTAGATGCCTCTGAGATTTAAGACCGATGAGTGCTGCTTATTTTAGTACTTGAATTCCTTTTGAGGGCGATACTTTTTTTTTTTTGTTCTGGGGATCGAACTCATGACCTCACTCTTGCCAGTTAGGTACTTACTATGCTTAGCCCTGGTCCTTGGGGCAACACTCTGTAGAAGTTCTAGGATACAATGAAAGAAGGTATAAACTTTGGCTGTCCAAATCTTTATTGCCTCTGTGCCCCACTCACTATACCATGTCTCAGTCCAGTTTGGCTTGGAGACAAAACAGTTCCATAGAGACATCAGCTGGAAAAACCAGAGTATTCTTACATCAAAAGTGTGTTGGGAAATGGAAGAAAACGTTCAAAAGGGAGGGGACCAAGCAATGAGGGAGGGGGAAAGGAAGAAGAGAAAAAAGAGACTAGAAACAAGTAGAAACAGAGCTTTTGTAAACAGGGAGGGGAAGAGTGATTGGATTATAAGCTGGTCCAGAGATAAAGCACAGGAGCTCTTAGAATTCACTATGTAAACAATGTCCAGGCCTATTGATATCATCCAGTGCACGGGCCTGGACCTGATGAATTATTTAGAAGATACGTGGAGAAAGGGAGATACAAATCTTCATAGGTGGTGACTGTAATGAGAGCACACTGTACACACTTAATTGTAAAGCTTGTGAAAGTAGTGGATAAATAAAAAGTTAAAAAAATGCCAAAACCCTCTAGCATATTTTCATTTATTCTTTTTGGTCAGAACTATGTACCACAGATATTCTTTACTGCAGGAATGACTAGGACTTTCCTTTGCATTTTATTTTATTATTTTATTCCTTGTTATCTGGGAACACTGATCCGCCAACAGATAAATTTCTCTCAGTAACAAAGAGGAGATAGACAATTTGGTAGCCAACCAGCACTAGCAGGGTCTGTCATACATACTGAGTTTAGGTTTATAATTTAATGGATTAACTACTCAGTATCTTTGCAAAAAGCATTGAAATACTAGCAATGAATTTCAGCTAGTATTTGAGAAATTGCCGAAAAAGGTACTGCCTTTTATAAACAGTGTGCTTTGTCGCAGTGAGAGGTGACAGTGAAAAGTTGAGCACTAAGTTTTTATTCTGTTTTCGTTTTGATATAATGGACTGTGGGAACATGTTCAACATCCCCTTAGAACTAACGGCTTATAATAATCTTTTGTTTTAACATTGCAGTCACTGAGAATAAATTCATGACAAATGAACTAAATCAAGGTAAGTGCTTAAACATATTTGCTCTTTCTTAGTGGAAAATGGCAAATGCACTTTAGTTAGCAGACATCATGGTGCTAGACAGCCCTAAACATGGTGACACCATGGTGACGTACGTGAAGTTCTCACAGCAGGATATTGCTATTTGTTATGCATGAAATAAATCATGCCACTTAATTGTTCGATTTTCACCAAGTCCTGTGATAATTGGGAAGCAAGTCAAAAGTAAAAAAAATTTTTTTTTAAAGAACTGAAATCAGAGAAAAAGAAATTATTTGGCCATGTAGGTCATGCAGGACTCCAGCAGTGGTCATTAGTTGGAACACAATGTGTGATTAAAAACACGTAAACATTTTAAAGGTTGATAACAGTAGAAGAAAAGACACTTGGTCACCGATGCCCCTTACTTCTGCTCGGTCCCCAGCACACTCAGGTCATCATCCTTGCCATTTCTGAAGCAATCTTGGGGATCTTTTTGCTGAATGTCTTTAATTGTGCTGCCGAGGCTGCCTTGGTGCCCTGAATTAATTGAAAACCTTTCCCTTCCATGGTCATTTTGACTTTGAAGAGGAACCAAAAGTTGCTCGGTGCCATATCTGGGGGACAAAGTAGGTGAGGGCACCAGCAGGTTTCCATGAGCCTACCTTTCCTTCGGGTGGCACATGGTAGCAGCCTGTACTGTCGCTCTGTGACACTTTGTAAAGACAGGAAGGAGGTCTGCTTTGCAAAGTGATGAGAACAATGGGCTAAGTGTGCTCCGAGTGAGGGGGAGGACTGTGAGGGAGCTTCTCGGCAGTGTGTCACTGACTGTAATCAATTTTCTAAAACTTGTCATTCACTGTATATTCTGATCACACCTCCCACATCATTTTGAGGAGCAAAATGCATATTTCCTGCATAATCTCTGTCTCTGTGCTTCTCGCTCTGTCTCTTGTTCCTCTGTCTTCTCTTTCCTGTGGGAATAAATTAGGAAAAAGCACACCTCCTGGCCTCCGGCACCTCACCTTCGACACATGTGCCAGTCAACAGTGTGAACCCGCTTACATTTCTTTATGACACATGTTGAGAATTTTTCATACTTGTTTCTTTATAAATGAATGGCTTTCATTTTAGGGACCCTCACGTGTCCCCTTGCTAGTTTAATGAAAACATTCTAACCTGCAGCTGCACACATAATATTGTATCTAATTTTTTTGCAAAAACTTATCTTCACTCCTGCCATCTATTTCTTTTTCTTCTATTGTATTAGCTTATCATGAGAAAATGACATTTTCTATTTTATCTTTGGGTTCCAGGAGTTTTTTTGGTTTGGACTTCATTAATCTGTAAGCCTTGCTTAAAACACCGTCTTCTTTGGAAATCATGTAATATATAATCTCATAAAGGACCCACTAATGAACTAAAGATTGGCACACTAATTGTTGTTCCAGTGGGAAAAACATTCAGGGGGTGAAGGGTGTGAATTTTTCTTGTTTTAATAGTTGCAAGCCAACCTCTAATTAAAATTAGACACTCAATTGCTTTCTAAATGATTCTGGTGACTTCATTAATCTGCAGTGATGAGTTACCTCTGCAATATTTAATATCTTGACAAGGCAAGCCACATAGTACGAGTCAAATTTCTGTTTGACTTTTGATATTGCTGGACACCAGAACCCGTTGCTTCTCTTGTACAAGGGGCAAATTTTCAGACACAGTTCATGTCTTAAATAGCCGAGCACTTGTCCAACACGGCAGACTCCCAGAGGGCAGACAGCAGTGGCAGCTATGATGCATTTTAGCTCACTTGAAGGAGCGCTAAGAGGAGGTGAAGTTGCTCATCAGCTCTCAAAGCACTCGGCTGGAACTCGCTGCACTGAAGGATGAAGATATAGCTCTCTGAGACTGGTAGGGTCTCTCATCCCTGAGGTGAGAGCTGCCCTCTGTAAGGATCGTACTTCTAAATAACCATGCATTGCCAGAGGTGGCTTTCCTCCAACTGTCCCTTCCCTGCAGAATCTGAGCATGACACCTTCTCACTCTCATTCTTTACCTCTGGCCCTGTTGGCTTTCTTGTGACCCAGACTCAACCATGTATCTAGATCCAATACATTAGTTAAATAACTAAGAATCAGACTAACATTTTCAGTGGGCATTTTCTTTACTTCAAAATATGCTCATCTGTAGGGACTCTATTATCCACATCTAAACGCTGAGAATCTTTTCTTGATGTCTTCATTTCCTTTGGTGTCCACATTCAATCACTGGCCAGGTCTGGATTTTTTTTATCTGCTTTGCATGTCTCTGTCCTATCCTTTCCCACGTTTCTGACATTCTCTTGTCCATGTCTTTTCCATCTGCTATAGCTGGGTTCTGGAATATCCCCCAAAGCCTTGTTTCCCACTATGTGGTGCTCCTGGGAGGGGTGAAACTGATGTGATGGGAGGTCACAGGGAGGGAATTGGGTTATTAGGAGTGGACTAGAGTAGGGGATTTGGGGACCTGTGTTTCCTTTATCTCTGCCTGCTTCTCAACTGTCAAGAAGAGAGCACACCACCCCCATGACATGTTCTTGCCGTGTACACTCTGCTGCTGTGTGTCCAAAGTAAAAGGACCAACCCATCATGGACTGAAATCTTTGAAACCTTAAACTAAAAACAAATCTTTCCACTTTTTAAATTGGTCATCTCAAATATTTTGTCACAGTGATTGAAAACTGACTAATGTAATTCAAAGCTTGTCTTGATAACTGCCTCCTAAGCACTCTTTACTTTTCCTTTTCATAACCTGAATATTGCATATATGTACAATCCTCCCCAAGCCCACAGTGACACAGGAACAGCTTCTCCAGACTCTAACTTCCAGAAAAAATCTTCAGTAGACCTAGTAGTAATTCTGTACACTTGGACCTAGTGATTCAGTTCAAGAAATGAGGTTCCCACAATCTCGCAGACCAAAGACGGGACAAAGACACAGGATCTATTTTGATAGTGAGATGTACAAAATGATTGCTGGTAAATTGTAGTGATTCCTTAAATCCTGAATCCATCGACCCATGTGAAAGAAGCCAGCCAGAGGATGACACAGACCCCAGGCAAGGGAGAAAAAGTGGATTTAGAACAATCGCATTAAGCCATCTTCAAAGCCCACCCTTCTCTCTACTACCACAGGAAGCAATGTGCTCCCTTAACTCATAGCTGAGGTCGACTTGGAGTTCATCTCCTTTGCAGAATAAAAATCTCTATGTTGGTCACAATGGTTTTGCATTCAGTCTGCTATGGTCTAAGTCCCTATAGTTGACCACTCACTTTCCTGACATGGTGATCTCTCGAAACCCCCACAAATGTATTCATATGCTCCCAGCTCCGTCCTCTACCACTGTGACCGCTTATCTTCAGAATAAATTAAACCTCATCAGTATGTCACACGAGGTCCTATATTATTGGATTTTAATTCTGTGCCACAACCCTTGTCAAATAATTTCAGATCCTGAGATATAAAATCGTTATCAGTCACCTCTCTGTCTTTGCACACAAGACTTCATCATCTTAGAATTCAGTTCGGTTCTATTCTATTCAGCAGCCAGCTACTTTGAGCCTTCATTGTACCCCAATGTGTTCAGCATTCTGGAGAAGCTCTTTTCTCTCCCTCTTTCCTGGTATGGTCCTGCTGCAAAACCTGTCTGTTCCTCATTAAACATTTTTTTCTCCTTTGCCTCATGCCTCCTTTCTTATTAACATTTATCACACAATTTCAATGGGATCTTATAATTAGTTTCTTCTTAGTTCTTTCCTTAAAGGCATGAGAGATTTCTTATCACTACATTTTCAGATTCCTTGCATTGTGGTTGCTGTACTGACTTCCTCATAGAATTAAGTAAACAAGCACAAATGCAGATGATTCAAATTGATAGACACAGTAAATATCAGCTACCCCTAAATATGAGCGAGTGAGGTGACTACTGCCTGATGAAACTAGGCATCTCATGCTGGAGCTCAGGAAAGAGGGGCACAGCAAGTGAAGGGTCCATGATGATGACTGGAGAGGACAGACAGAGGGAGGACTGCTCACATCTCGGCTCGCTGGATCCTTGGCAGCAGGTAAAGAGGCTGCTGTTGCCAGAACTTCTGATGTTTGTTGAAGACAGAAAGAGAGAGAGAGAGAGAGAGAGAGAGAGAGAGAGAGAGAGAGAGAGAGAGAGAGAGAGGAAGGAAGGAAGGAAGGAAGGAAGGAAGGAAGGAAGGAAGGGAGGGAGGGAGGGAGGGAGGAAGGAAGCCCACATTGCAGGCAATATGGTGGACATCACCACTGTGGACTGGATATGCCCAAGACCTGGTATTATTCTCTAATTTACTCCAACCTCATTTATAAGTAAGAAAGCCAAGACCAGGGCCAAAGCAATGTTTCCCACAAAAGCTCCCTCAGGTCAGGGTCCTTGCCTTTCCTGTGCACTCTTGAGACCCTTTGGCACCTCGCTGAGTGCTCTGTAGTTGTCTGTTCTCTGTCCTGCTCCTCCTTGGTGCATGCTGTCGCCTCACAGAGAATGCTTTTGTTTCTTGTCTGTCACACGAGACCAGGTGCTTGGTGCTTCATGAGTGGGCTTTCAAAGGAAATCGTGCTCCTCGGCATTCTACTCTGGACACTAAACCACCTTCAGCATGGAGATGTGTAGGATCAGCCCATGGGGCACTGAATGCACATTTCTCTGCGAAGCCCTCAGTAACTGAGAATGAGTTAGAGATAACCATAAATCATCGCATGCTTCGTATCGATCACAGGCTCTACTACAAGTCCTAGTGTTCAAATAAAGGAATAACGTTTTGCATTAGGCCAAAAGGGCATCAGATGTAGAGGGAGCATCTAAAGAGATGCTTTGGGGATGGGAGCATCTAAAGGGAGTGAGCAAGGATGCATTGGAGTTGGGGGAGCAGAGAGCTCACTGCTGTCTTGGAGAGTACATGCGGCTTCTCCACAAGCCGGGTTGCGCTCTCACAGCACTCTGCTGCCTTCCTTTCTGCCCCTGTGGGCATCTCTGTGCTCACTTGTGCTGCCCGAAGGCTGCTCCTCAGAGCTCAGAGCAATGACAGGGGCAGAGAGTCTTTAGATGCAGCCACTTGATGACCCAGAGTTGGGAGAATTACACACACACACACACACACACACACACACACACCCCTCCAAAACACAGAAATCAGCCCAAAATACCACCAATACAGAGAGATTCTGGGTGAGCTTTGAAAGCTCTGTCTGGTTATCTGGAACGGACTCAGATTCTACCTCCATAGCCTCTGTTGGAATCCCAGATAGTTCCCAAAAGAGGACGCTCATCTTTGCGAGGGCAGAGTCTTGGAACTGAGTGAGAATTCTCTCTGTTTTGAAAACTGAGGATGTTGGCTGTGGTTGTACAGTTATCAAAACTCTAACACGGTTGATCCTTAGCCTGCGAAGCCGGTTGGTAACGGTACAAGAATAGTGTGATGAGGAGCCTCTTATTTTCCAGGCTCTTTTCCTGGTCTTCTAACTGCTTTCAACATGGGTGTTCTTGTTTACCATTTACATATGAAGTACCAAGGCCTCAGAATGCCAAATCACTGCTAATTGAGTCAGGCCTTTGAGTGACTTTGCCAAACCAGAGTTCTTCTATGTTGCCTGCCCAGGGACCCCAGTCAGAATCCCAGAGTCTGAGATGGCTCTGTCACTCACAAAAAGTGAGACTCTCATCGTGACACTCACTTGCTCTGATCCTAACCCTAAAATGTGGCTGATCATAGCCTCTGGGTCACCCAATTCCCTGTGCTGCGGCCTGCATTGGAATAAGCTGTCAGCCCTGGAAGTTATTTTGGGATGTTGCACTTGGTAGGAAGTACTAGGACCATGCTCAGTCGTATCTCTTTTTAATGTGGTTTTTTAATGGGTAAGAGTACAGCCTTCCAAATCAGATATATCTGGATTTCAGTCCTGGCTTTGCCTACTTTTTAGGAGCTGCTATGGATAAATGAATGCCTTTCAAAGGGACTCAAATCCTAATCTCCAGTCCCTGGAATATGTGAGGGTGCAGAGCATGTTAGTCACTTTCCTCATTACTGGGACAAAATATCTGCCACTCCCAGTTTAAAGAAGGAGAAATTTGCTTTGGATCACAGCTTTTATAAGTTTCAGATGACAGACGGCTGGCTCCGGCACAGGGCAGACACAGGGAAAAGACTTGTGTGGGAAAGTGGTGCACACCATCAAGGCGGAGCAGGAAGAGAAGGGAAGAGCCAGGGAGGGAGGGAGAGAAAACTGTCTAGGTCACACCCCTCGCCACCTGCCGTCTAACCAGATCCCAGCTCCTAAGAGCAGGTCAGCAAAGGACTCATCAGTGGATCCAACCACTCGCAAGTATAACACCCTCATGATCTGATCACCTTACAAACACAAGGAGACTGGGAGCTCACCTGAGATCTAAACCATAATACCTGGAGATGGTGAATTAAGGCAGCAAATAGAATTATTGTTGCTAATCAGTGATGTTAAGATGAGATTATCCTGTGTTATCCGGATTTTGAAAAACCAATGTAATCGTAACACCCTTTAAGTAAAAGAAGGAGGCAGAAGAGAGAGACAGAGATGGAGATGTGATCATAAATGCAGAGTTTGGAGTGACAGGAATGAATTAAAGTTTGAAGAAAGGGTCCGTTAGTGGGTTGATAGTATCTAGAAGGTGGAAGAGGCAAGGAAACAGGTTTTTCCCTAGATCCTCCAGAAAGAAACTGCCTGAGTTTTAGCCTCCTGAAACCTACCCCAGACTTCTGATCTCCAGAACTATAAAAAATTAGTGTTGTTTGAACCCACTAAATTTGCACCAATTTGTTAGAGCAACCACAGGAAAATCACACACTGCACTGGCTGTATGACTCTGCACTAATCCCTGTCCTCTAACAATCTTACCTGTAGGACAAAGTAAATAAAATTGAGTATGAAAGACCAGCTTTCCTGTTATGATTAGTACTGCACAGAAAAATGCTACTGAGCTAACTATAATTTTAATGAGACAGAGAACTGTGCCTTTATCAGAACCGTGGGGAATCCACATGCTTGATTTTCCTGCTTACATGCTGCTACCCACGCGGAGGAGCTCTGGACAGAGCAAACTGGCTGACTCACTCGGAGCATAGCCGAACTCCCTCTGCACACTGCCAGGTTAACTGAGGGAGGTTCCTGCTGGAAATATCTGTTGCCTAGTGAAGGGAGTGTTCCCTGCTTTTGGGAGCCTAGGCAACTGCATATGTGAAGCTTTCTGGTTTCCTGGGATTGCAAATTAAATGTCATGGAATATACAAATGCTGGAAAATGCTGGCAAATGCTTCCAAGCAGCAGTGCAGTGAATTAGATCAAGAGAAAGATCTCTGCTGGGCCTTTGATAGAAGCCACTAATGGGTAAGTCTTAGATGACGGTGTTCACCTATCCGCAGTTTGTCATAAATCATGCTGAAATTGGGAAATGTGTGGAAGGGAAATCTTCCATCTCTTTTCTGCTTTGTAACATCAGCAGTCAGAAGAACTCATGTTTGTGCCACTGACAAGTTTATAAAGCCACTCTGAGTTTTACTTCCTCATCTACAGTATTGCACCAAATGAATAATAAAGAACTCTAAAAAAGTGTCCTACTTAACCATGATAATGATAACTAACACTCACTGGTGATTTGCTGTATGCAATAAATTATTCCGACTTCTTTGTATGTAATATCTCATTTAGACTTCCCTACACCACCACAGGTCCCAATTTTACTGCTGAAAAATGCTGGGCCATAGGAAGATGGATTTCCTTGCTTGCACCATAGTACATGCTAAAGCCTTGTAAACACTATTTGATTTCCTCCTTAAGATCTGATACTTAGCATGGAAGTCTCAATATTGTGAACTGCTTTGTGATGGCATCATTAGGATTAATGATGAAGACTCTAAAAAATAAAATACCAGCATTTCAATAGGTTCCACAAGCTCTAGCTTTTCCTTGTGCCATTCTGACTTTTCCAATTTCTGCACCAGCATCTCATCAGTTCCTTTGTGTGCTCCCTGACCTCACAAGGCTAAAGTGAGACACCGATCCTGCTCAAACACAAACCACAGGATGACATCCCTGGAGGAAGCATGTGCACAGTGCTTCTGAGCTCCCCAAGTGTCCTACAGGCTGTCAACATGATGCCCATCATTCACATCTCTCTGGGAGTCCCTGGCCACACTTACATTTCATTCAAGTTCTGTCTCTTACCTGCTGTCTGTCCCCTGATTACTGCTCACCGAGACACATAAGCACATGCTCCTCTGTATACCTAGCACACTCCTCCCTGCTTTAAATGCCAGGTGAGCCCCCTTACTGCCTTTAGGTCCCTGGCCTGGTGCATCATTTTTAAATGACCCTTAGCTAATGACTCACCATATAAAATGATTGGGATGCAATAATGTTTTGCATGAAGGAAATATTGCATAATTTGGTGAATAGTCTTCATCTCCTAGTGCACCCAGATCCTTTGTTCCTTGCTTTATTCATTCATGCAAACTCCTCATGGCCACTTTGTTCCTCACCTTTGCTTTTCTGTTCAGTATACCCCAGAGTTCAGCTTCCTTTCTAGATGAATCCATCTTCCTTCTAGACACAAAACCATCACGGTAACCTCTCCTGGTCCAGAATGATCTGTTCTAGCACAATACGACATCTTCTGTCACATAGTGGGAGGCTAAGACCCAACATTTCATATCACAGGGCGCTTTCTTTTGAGAAGCTTGCTGAACTCTTGACGAGTCATTCTCTCTTATCTCCTAGGGAGACTGTTAAATCCTTTATGATGGGATCTTCTTACAGGATGATTATTGTATACCAATTCTGGCCTTCCAGAATTCATCAGTTATGTTCTTCTCATCATTTCTGCTCCAGCCTTGTCACCTACTCTAGGGTAAATTCCTTAAGCTTTTCTTTCCTAAACAAACAAACACAAAACCCAAGTATATCCTAATAACATTTAGCATTGAGCAGACTAATGAAGATTATAACACATAGAAAAAGTGCCCTGTACAACACACAATAAGAACTAACATTTGGTAGCCAATACTATGATCTTATGTATGGAGACACTGAACAATTTCCTCAAGAGTGGAGATGAAGAGGGTTAGCAGTGGCAGCCTCTGCCCCTTCCAGCCTGTTCGGACACCACAACAGGTCCACATTGGTTTCTGCTTCTGCCTTAAGTACCAGGCTGAACTGTGCAGGTCCCAAGGTGATGATCTATCAGTGGTAATTGTATCAGAACTTGGTGTACCGAGAACGGGTGCTGGGAATCTGTTAACCTTCCCTGTCCCTCTTGGTGGTGTCTGTAGTTTACTCTGTATTCTCATGGGCTCTCTAGGTCGACTGTCAATCTCACCCAGTTCTCACCCACACCCCAGTGACATCTTGTCTGAACTTGGCCAAATCTCTTCTCTGAAGGTAAGAGCTGCCATTTTCTAGGTCTTCGCTAAATTCTACTAAAATCCCGTGCCTGCTTTAGACTTGAACCCAATTATTTAACCAGTATCAAAGAAGAGTGTGACTCTGCAGGCTGCTTTGCTGCTGTGGCCCTGACTCCATCTTCTACACAACTCTTGGTGCTTCTAAAGTAGTTCCAGAACATCTTACAACTCATGAGTCCACATGAGATATTAGAGGAGTGACGCATGTTTTCACTGGGGTGGAAAATGAATGACAAGGAGCTGGACTCTGATGTCTCCTTCCTTCCTTCCTTCCCAAGCCATTTAATAAATTCTGATGATGCACCTATTGGCAAAGTTTCTTCCTGCAGTTTAATAAGCAGTATCTCTGTGCGCTTAGAGACTATTGCTGTATCTTACAAAAAAGGGCAGTTGTTTGATGAAGCTCCTCCACTTTCTCATTTCCTTCAAATGCCTTTTAAAACTTGAAAAAAGAAAATATGATCTCTTGGGGACCTGGATGTTGCTAAGCTATTAGCTCAAAACTAATTTGTGGAGTGTCTTCTTCATTAATTCCACCCTTAACGTCCACCTGCTACCTCTTCCCTGCCCCTCCCACTGTTGCTGCTGTTAAAGATTTGTGGCATAAATGTTCCTATAAGGTCCCCATATAAAGGAAAGAGAGATGACTAAATTACAGTGAGTGTTCACCCAGGCACGTTGTTCCCTTTTGTTTCTAAAGACATCTTCCAGCACCACAGGAGGATTTCATCTTTTAATACATCTTTCCATCTATGGTGTCAGTTAGGAACCAGATTTCATTAGTGGTCATTGTATTCCTCTTTCTTTTGAAAATGCAAAGGAATTTTTTCCCCTAAGACCTGAGTTTCCGAAAGACCTTAAGATGTGACACCTGGAATTTTTCCCATGGGAATTAAATTCTGAACTGGACTCTGTACTTATCATTCCTTTAGCACATCAGCCTGAGTTCCTCCTGATAAGAATGGACACAAACTATGACTCATCGGAGAGAAAGGGCAGAATTAAGAGGCTAAGTTAAGATTGCGGTGGGTAATATTGCTGTCCTGGGACAGATTTTATGTCTGTCAGGGAGCTCTCTCTCTATGGAAGGGCAATCAAAATAATGGTGAATATTTAGGTTGAAAAATAAACATTACAACTAAGTTTTTGTTGGATCATTGAATACAACTGTTTGCAGTCTCATTGTTTGAATGTCCACTTTGTGTGCTTTAATTTTGTAACTTGAACTATTCCTAAGACGACAATATGTAATCTATTAAGTAGTGCTTTCTTACTTGTTTATTTTTTTTGAAATTCTGTATTTCTTATACCCTTTTACTGTTTTTCCCCTTTAAATAAAATTAAAAAAAAGAAAAAGAAACATTACACATTGCCATTAATCTCCCTTAAAAGTCTTCCATTCATTTCACACACACCTGTCCCATCACTCTGGCCCTTTCTGAAGCAGTTCTGGAGTCTTCTTTCATGAGTGTCTATAAGAGTGTGATCAAAACCATGGTGGATGCTGCTGCTGAGAGTCATCCTGTGGACAGGCAGGTTTGTAAAGACAAACAGTGCATCCTCATCCATGTGATTCACCAGACTGGCACCATGTGACTTCAGGCTCTTCCTGAAGCTAAAATGATCATGAAAGCTAAGCATTTTGAATTGATCCAGAGCACTGAGGCAGCCAGGACAGTACAACTGAAGATATCCAGGAAAGAGGTCACCAGAACCACTTCATGGCAAGAATGATGACATAAGTATATTTGAAGTGAGAAGATTATACTGAGAGACATTAATGAAAATGTATCTTTTAATTTAAAACATTTTAAAAAATATAAACATTCACCATATTTGTTGATTACACTTTGTGAATTAGTCTATTCACTCTTTTAACTTTAAAATCATGGGGTGCACTTTTCCATATAAAACTTCTTCCTTGAATGTTGAATTCATGTTGCATTCACAACCTTTATACAATTCTATTTCCTCTGATGCACTCGATCTCACTGTGACAAGGAAATTAAGATTGCCTTCAATTCTTTGTTTTCTCAGGCTTTTATTCAGTCAGTCACCAAGCCCTGTCAGGTTTGTATTTGACATGTTTCTCTAGTTTGCATTCATTTCTGCTAGTGCATGACACATAGATTTTTCTGGTTACACAACTACTATTTTTCAAGGGCTGGCACAACTGCCTATGACCCATGTGCCAACTGTCCGTGTTAATAAAGTTTTATTGGAATGTAATAATATCCATTTCTATGTGTTGTCTGTGACTGCTTTGACATGACAGTGATAGAATGGAGGGTTTTCAAAGCCTCAGATATTTAGTCTGTGACTGTACAGAAATGCTGGCTCACCACATCCTAGTTCACACCCATTACCTGGATAATTGTAAACAGCCTTCCACCTGGTTTCTCTATGACTATCACTGTAATATCAAGCTACTATGAAGTCAAAATGATTAAAGTGTCTTTATTTCTCAAATTCCAGGAAAATTTTTTTTGCTCCTTCAAGAACTAGATTAGTGGGGCTGGGGATTTAGCTCAGCGGCATAAGCGCCTGCCTTGAAAGCAGGCAGTTGTGAGTTCAATCCCTGGTACCGATAAAAAACCGAAAAAGACAAAACAAAACAAAAAAAGAACTAGATTAGTTATAACCATTCTTTGGCACAAATTAGGTATGAGAGATAAACCAAATTCCTGCCCTCTTTTAGTCTATAGAAGGATAGATAGACAAGTGAGCCAGCCCTGACACAGCAGGGTGGCCAGCACTGTCACAGGTATGACAGTTTACAGAAGCGTTTACATTTAAATAGTATCCACATCATGTAACTATGAAAAGTGTACTTGAGTTCAGCCTCCCTTTCCTTATTTTCTAGTGTGGTTAGGAGATGATATGGGGTCACCCATGTCAGGGACATGGCCTTCCATCTGGCATATGCTCAAGGCATTTAAATAATGGTTTACATATTGAGCAAGATCACTTCATTAGTCTTAGCATCAGAGATTGACTGGGGTAACCAATGATTATACTTAAATTCAAGTCTGGGTCGGCAACGGGAAAAGGAATATTGTTCTGGGTGTACAACTGCGGGGAGGACATCTTCCTAACTCCTCCTTGAATGTTAAATAATTGTTTTCCTCTTGGTGTTTTCCACAGGACTTTGTTTATACTGCGAATTCAGCTGTCATCATATCACATCTTAGTTGTCTTTTTGATAGTGTAAGCTACACTTAAATTTTCATCTTTGTATTCCTGCCACTTCTGAGAAGTTGGCAGACTATGCAAGTATTCAAAGATTATTTCATCTGAGGAGACAAACAGCATGATCTTTTGAATCAAAGGGTGTGGGATTAATCTCAGATCTTCCATTTAAATAGTGAATGACCTCAAACACATTAAATTACTTCTCTGACCCACAGGTGACATGGCTCCCGAATGTAAAAAGAATTACCTGCCACATAAGATTTGCAGGATTTAGCCAGAGGCTGCTGGTAAATTTTTAAAGTTTCAACATATATAAGCATTACTATTAATGAAATCCTCATTAATTTGAACCCAGGATACCATCACAAATCTTTTAGGAGTAAAAGAACTGAACAGTTGACAGATAGTAGCTGAATTCACAAGCATTTAGTTCCAGCAAACCCAGAAAGATATCCAGGAAAACATACCCAGTTCTTTTCATCTCATCCAATGAATATATGCTGAGAGTCAGCTCTCTGGAGGGAAAAAGTGTTAGGAAATGGGCTTTGAATGAAACATGCCCAGCCCTGGCCCTCCTGAAATGCATACGATCTAACAATATGACATTTTCCATCACATGTTTTATGGAGAGAGAGAGAGAGAGAGAGACGAGAGAAAGCAAAAGTGAAACGGAGGAAAAGTACTGGCTAGAGCCAATCTTACCATGTTTTACTAAACTGCATGAACAAGGCTGAGTCTTGTTTTGATTTTGTCACTCCTGCTCCTAGCCCAGGAAATAACACACTATTAGTGATCAATCACTCCTGGTGTCATTCTCATTCAAATGACCTCGAGACCCTATGAAGACACTTTCTACTCCCAATCATAGGTTTCTGGTGTTTATTTTTTGTTTTGCTTTTTTTCCAATTCCTTCTCATTACTATTTGCATTTGACAATCTGATAATCAACTAAGTAATAAATTTCTCTATCTTGGATAGAGAAAAATTAAAGAAATACTATAAATTTGATAAGAATAAAGGTGGTTACCCCTCATTTTCTTTCAACTATCATCCAGGGGTTTTTGTTACTTTTAGTCCTTAATAGAATGTTGCAATTTAGGAATCATTAAGTTCATTCTACAAACAGAAAGCTAACATTCAAGTCATCTGAAAGATCTTGCTAATTTGGTAGGTGACTTCACTGGGAACCTATTACAGACCCACCTGCGGTGGACCCTATGCACTGTCCACCTGCAGTGCTTTCTGTGGGAGGCAGAAAAAGCCTTTCTAAACTGTCCACACCTAATCCCTACTGCCTGGTAATATGTTACCTTACAGGGAAAGGTAGGGATTAAATTCAAAGATGAAATTATCTGACGTAAAGGAAATAAGGGAAGCCATACGGGTCATAGTTATGTCAGATGAGAAGGACACAACCCAACTTTCCTGTCTTCCAGGATGAGAGGGAGAGGCCACAAACCAAGGTATGCAGGTAACTTCAAGAAGTGACAAAAGGCAAGGAAACAGATTCTTTTCCTAAAAAACATAGCCTTAGTGACACCTGGACTTTAGCTCAGTGTGATACGAACTTTACGTGTGTTTCTGGAGACTCCACACTAACTGCAGGGCCCACGTAAGACACCTGAACAATGGGGAATACAAATGTATGTGGCTTAGGTCACCGAGGCTCTCTTATAAGTCATGAAAAACTAATGTATCACCTTGCCAGGCACAAAATTCTTTTAAAATGTATGCCAGGAAATAATTATGTACTATCGTTTATCATCCTATTGAAAAAGACTTTAGAAAATCTAAACTCATCAAAAGATGCATGCAGTACCAATCTTGGCAGGGGACTAAGACTTTGTGCACAAGTAAGGGGTTGGAACGGGGAGTTTAAATCAAGGATTATTAAAATAGAATATGATTGCATATTATGGCTGGGAGTTATTTCATGCCCAAAGAGAAAGCAGAAAGGGAAGAGGAAATAAAAATCTTTAGGCTGTGTGTCAATGAAAAGGAAACAGCAGACTCAAATGCTTTGTTTTTTAATTACAGAGAAGAAAGAAGCATGAAAACAGAAATAATCAAGCAGGGAACATCTTTTATCATTCTTTTCAGCTCTGATCTTCGCATTAAATTAATCCAAGAGGGAAGTTTTCTTCCCTCTGTGCCTTATCCAAACAATCATTTCAGCTTTTTGAAAAATAAATAATACAAATAGGTTTTGTGGAGATCTTGCATTCATTCATGAAAATAATAGACACATCTGAATTATTTATAAAGCCAATTATTTTTTGCACAGACAGTGAGTGACAGGTAATGGGGCAGGAGAGCTTTGCTAACAATTTCTCTTTTAAATATGTGAAGAAATCTGTACCAGGTTTTAAAAGTCAATAATAAATCTGCCATCGATTAATATAAACTCTTGAAAAGAGGCCAGTCTAGTTGTATCTCTGTTATGTATCCCTCTCCACATATATCCCCAAATAACTGACTTCTGTATGTGAACATGGGATGATTAAAGAAGAAAAACTTCATATGAGGATGTGAAGATAACCAGGCATCTTTATGGTAGGTGAATGTATTTCCTTCTCCATGGTGGTTTCTTTCAGACTTCTGATTGCAAACCTATGTAAAGATGTGTGATCTATCAATATTATTTTGAATTATATTCCAGCAAAAAAAGCTCTTAAAAGCTAAGAGCTAGAAGGACTGATATAAGGTCATGAAATATTTAAGGTTCACTTATTTTCCAGAAGTCCAAAGAAAAAAAAGTTGATTCTCAGTCCAAGCATTTTTTAGCTTGCCTCTTGCCTGTCCTTTGTTAGGAAATACTCTTCTGAGTTTAAGAAATCTTAAGACTGAGGTTTGTGGTAGCAGACTCACTCTTCCTATCAATGAAAAAAATTGGGGGATTGATCAGAATGACTGATACCCTCTGA
Organism: Cavia porcellus; assembly: GCF_034190915.1. NCBI lineage: Eukaryota > Metazoa > Chordata > Mammalia > Rodentia > Caviidae > Cavia > Cavia porcellus. The sequence continues at coordinate 160,899,499 of NW_026947484.1, read as the reverse complement.
GAGGTAGACTTATATGACAGAGGTGAACGTGCATCCAGATCTTCAGTGGATGTTTGTAAATTGTTTTCCAAAGAGATTGTACCAACCCCAGTCCCACTGACAGCATCGAAAAGACTGGTTTCCCCAGTCTGTAATTCAGTAACAATCTTGCTGGTTATTGCTACTCTGTCAGGAATGAAAAAATTCCATTCAGTGCTTCAGCAAACATTTGTGTAGTTAGACATTTGCTCAACAAGTACTTGGCAGCAAATATATTTTTCAATAAAAATAGTTATTATAAGCAAGATTTTACCAGTTACCTATTGTTATGAGCTCCCAAACTTTCTAACTTAAAGCTTTCTGTTACTATTTTATCTCATGATTCTGTAGATTAGGGATATTGACAGTATGTATTGAGAATTACGTGTCTGTGTCCAACAATAGTTGGGCTGAATCTACTACAAGGAGTCTTAGCTAAGAAAACCTCTCTCTCTCTATCTCTTTCTCTGTTTGTGTTTCTCTCTTTCTTTGTCTGCCTCTCTCTTCTTCCTTTCTCCTTCTCTCTTTCCCCTCTCTTTTCGCTTCACTTTCTCTTTTGTCTTTTCTTTCTCTAAAGTCTCTGGCTTCCTCTGATTTTGTACTTTTCAATGCCCTTCTATACAAAGGTCTCCATTTACTTGAGGGGGGTTTCACACAAATCTAAACTTAAAGAGGAAGAAGCAGGTGAGGAAAACAGAAGATTAGTGGTTAAAATGTTTTCAGTTGTGCTTTATAGAATTTAAAAAGACATTTAAAAAATCCTTACAACTGTGTTAATTTTATGATTTGTGAAACATTTCATGCTAACGTAGAATCTTATGATAGTCTACATATAGAATATTTTGTTATAATAAATAAGAATAGTTATTTTCTCAGCTTCTACTGAGTGTTTTCTGTACAACTGATAATAGTAGAGAAATTGTCTTCTTTTGATGAATGTGAGCTACAGATTATATTAAATTGGAATTAAAAATGGTACCCATCTGTAATCCCATTCCATCAGGAGGCTGAAGCAGATCTCAAGTTCATAGCTAGGCTGAGCAAACTTCAGATCCTGTCTCAAAAACAATAAAACAACAACAAAATGGGCTTGGATGTAGCCCTATGGTAGAGTTCTTGCTTAGAATTTGAAAGGCCTTGGATCCAATCATAGTACCTTAAAATATTTTTTAAAAGAAGTAGATACTAAATATTACTTCCCAACAAATTAATTTCTTGTCTCCACTAGGCTTGTGCACTGAGGAATCATAAAGTGTCACTAATTAATTCTCCAAATTCTCTTACACTCTGGAAAAGTAGTCATGAGTGTAGAATAGACGGTTCTTACCTAATCTCTGGTATTAAGGCAAGATGCTTTTGAGAAATTTCTAGATGAAATTTTTAGATGAAATCATAAAGAGAAAGAAGAATGCAATAGAGAAAGAGCACTGCGTAGGGGGCAGGATCTTAGAGGGAGGCCAGATGGGAGGGGTAAAGGCAGAGTTGGGGCCAGGGTGAGTGTTTTGGTGAAAGCTCAGATTTCCTGAAGTGGGGGAGAGACCTGAAGACCAAGACTTGAAAAGAGGCCACGTAGCTACTGACTGAAAAGCACAGGAGCACAGCACAAAACAAGGTCAGAGCAGCACCCTCCCAGAGGGCCACATGGAGGGAGGACACCAGTCTACCCTAGGACTCAGGAAGTATCTAACGACTAGAGTCACTGGCTCTAGGTCCTCTCTCTTCACACTCCCAATCCCACCTGGGGTCCAGGGTCCAGGCTTTTTAAGTAGTGTTTACCTCTTCTCTTCCAATCTCCTTCTTTATGTGTGGAAAACACTGGGAAAACATTTTAAATGCTGGAAGATTTCTCTTTGAAACAGTTACAGCATTCAGAACTAGAGCAGGAAAGAGAAACAACTGTGTATTTTTCTTGAAGAAAGGGATTTAGTGTAAGAAATTAGGTGCTGACAAAATAAATAGAAAAGCTAGGCGGAGTGGAAGTCAGTTCTGCTACTGAACTATTGATCTCAAGAACCAACTTTCCTTGCTGCAAAGCAGACATCAGACCCCAGCTGGAGCAGCCCCTGGAGCTGGTGACAGGACACTGCAGCCTGGACTGCTGGCTCCTGAAGGGTGACATCTGTTGGAACTTTGAGGACATGGCTCTATTCCCTCTTCCTAACAAATCTTGACTAAGTACATCTTGTTGACAGAAGACCAATTACATGCATAGCCCTATCACAAGAAAGCCAGGGTTAAATTGTTTCCCCACTGGTGATTGCTGCAATGTATAATAGGCAGTGAGAATGGTTGCTGAAAGCCAATAGATAATGTTCCTTCTACTAGGAATCTCCTTTTCCTGGGAGAACATGGATGAATAAGTATAGGAAGAAAAATGCTCAGTGATCTCCAGGAATAACTGACAACTATTACCCAATAGATAAAATTTGAAATAACTAGTACTGAGTGGTGATGATGTACATTGTTTTGTTGGAGGGGATGGAGGCTTTAAGCAGACAGTACTTTGTTCTGTTTGTTGAGATGTTGAAAAATATTATAAAGAATAAAGGAGGTCAAAATATTTCATTCACAGTTCACTAAAGAACTTACACGAATAGGGTTGTTTTACAGGTGGATTATGTGTGACAAGTGCTTTCACCTGTCATGAGAGGTCTGATTCTTGTCTGCAAATATGTAACTGTTATCCATTAAGTAATATACTAATTACTTCACAGGCATACTATCATTACATATGTGTGTGGTGATTACCTGGAACTGAATATATCGCAGGGCAGAAAGCATAGTTGTTTAGCATTAGGAGATATTTATTTTACTTCCCATCATGAACCTCTGGGTATCTTGGCTTCTGATTATGTAAAACTAAGAGTAGGGGCTTGAAAAATTTCCCAAATACCTTATTTCCTAAACTTTTACTTTGTTGTTCTATAATTTTATAAATTGACTATCTCGATTTAGATGTAAGCATGACTATACTGACACTCCCCAACTTAGTTTGAAATCCAGAAATTACTTAGAACTTTGAACTATTCTATTGTCCCTCTCAAGACAGCAAACTTTGATGGGGCTGCCTTTTCTCCACATCTCACTGCACAGATTCCTTTTTGTCCCTGAGGTAAAAAGAAATCAGAACAATGTACTTATTTTTCAGAAAGAAATTTTGCAGTCATGGAAACATCTCTTGAAATCACCCTGCATGACCTTTTGCAGAGAGCAAAATGTCCTGCAATGCAGCATCCACAACACAGTACATTTAAAATCTGTCACCGGTATTTTGCAAATACCGTGGGAGAAGCTGAGGGCCGTGTCCTCTTTTGGGACAACATAAGCATTTTGACCTGCAGGGGACTCCACCCACATCCTTCCATCCAACATTCTCTGCTGCTGCAAAACAAGAGAACTCTCCTCTGCAGTGTGAGACTTCTTAGTTGAAGAAAGTTTCCTAACAATAAAATTTAACAATCTTCAGTTCTTACCCATAGCAATTGCTTGAAATGGAAGCTGGGCATTCATCGGCTGCTTTTCAAAATATGAAAAACAAAGATTTCCCAGGCTTTGCAAGAGGACCAGCTGTGGCTGTGCTAAGAGGACTCGTATAGTGCCGCCCTGTGCCTTCAAAGACAGTGGAGAAATTTGAATTTGTATCGGGCATTTTTCCCTCCCAGCTGCAGAATTACCCTATTTTTCTAACACAAAGATATTTTGCTTATACTGCTGCTTATTCTATCCTTTCTGCCCCTGGAGAAATGTACTGAGTGCCATGTTTCTAGAAAAATCTCAGTCTTTCCACAATGAGCATGCTGAGTGACAATCTTTTCTATAAATCCACTAAGAAAGACATCAAGGCTCTGACATATTTAGGTCCAAATGCCTACCAGTATTCTTATCTCTCTTCAAAGAAATTAACGCAGATGCCTGAATGTTGGCTTAGTATGGTATTATTGGCATGAGAAAGCACAATTAAGTAGAGATAGATTTGGAAAGGTTGAAGAAAGTGCTATAGCTAGAAGGAGAGCAAAATTGGGAAAAGAAAACAGTAATCAGAAAAGCCATTAAAACCAGGAGAGTTTTCTGTAGCAAGATATAAAAAGATGTGTACTTTCCCTCCGTGATCCTTCTTCTATGTCTTCTTCACTCCACCTATACATGGCTCAGTGCTCAGTGGTAGCATTGCCCTGATTAGTTCCCCTTCTCAGATGGCCACGTTTGTTTGTAGGGCGTTAGAAACCCTACCTCTTACGGACTGTAAGCCTGTGTCTCCCCAGGATTTATAGGCTGAAATTCTAACCTCCAGTGTGGTGGTGAGTCCCTCCGGGTCATGATGATGGAATCTTCATTCTTTATAAAAACAGACCAGAACCTCACTCCTTTTCTGTCCTGAAGCAGTGGGTGGGTGGGAGGAGCACTCAGCTGTCAGCAGCCTAGAAGGGGCCTTTCACAGGACCTGACCCTGATGAAATTCCAGGCTCCAGAACAGTGAAAAGGAAGTTTCAGTTGCAGCTACTTAGGGTGGAATATTTTACTACTGTAGCCCAAGCAAAGACATTACCTTTTTTCACAAGGAAGACTGTTCACAAGGAAGTTACTAGAAGAATACAAAGGGCACGACGAGTCGCATAGACTGATGCCTACTGACCACATCTTCCACTCGTGTGCTGCGTGCATGTTCCTGGATGCTCTATTCCAAAGCTGAAGGGTTTGTGGCCTCAGGAAGCTCTCAATCTAGGGATGAGTGAACTGGCCACTTCTGCTGAGAAAGGCAGGTGGTGCTACTTCTCGGGCAACACGCGGTTAGGGTGGCTTAGTGAGTAAAGGAGACATGACTTTTTGCTGGGTGTTTGAGGTAGTGCAGTGTCTTGTCAGCAGATCAAAAGCATAACAAAGCAAATATGCAGTGAGGTCAGGGTTAGAGAAACCTACTTAGAGCAATGACGTATGCAAAATCACGGAGAAATGCATCTATAGAAAGTTATTAATGATCTGATAGAGTCGAGTGTCCAGTTACAGAGACAGAGTGGTACCTTGGTTCATGGACTTAATGCTTTCCATGATCCTGGTCACAAACCCAATTGGATGAGAAATGAATCAAATTTTCCCAGAAGGTCAAGACTGAAGCTAACCATTGAATTTGTCCTATTCGGTTTGCAACCAGAGTTGTGGGGAGAACTAAATTCACTAACAGAGGCACCAACGTAATTGAAGAGATACAGGATTAAAGAGCCATTTACCAGAACAATGGAATTTCCCCTCATCATTGCACAGCTACACTGGTTCCTTTCTGATTGAGAGTTTTTCCTTTATCTTCTAGTTATTGTTCTTCTCAAATCATTGATGCAACCATTAGGTTCTTAGAATGCCTTATATGGAACTTTTATTTTCAAGTAGATCTTCCAAATCCTGGTTTATTAGCGTATATGTAGAGATGACAGGTGCTTTTTAGGGAAAGAAAACCCATGTCACAGAAACAGGCTTGAGCAGAAAGACCTGATGTGTGTGTGGGTGGGTGCATGGAGGAAGACTGGCTCAGTACTGCCTTTCCACAGAGAGTATGAAGGTGTCCTGAAGCTGCCCAAGACAAGTAGAAGAACTAATAGGAAAATGAATGGAAATCTTTCTTTCTCAAGTGATAGTGATAGTCTGCTGCTGGAGCTATACAGACAGAATGAGAAAAATATGTGAGGATTTCAAATCTGTGGATTACCAAGGACAAGTATAAAAGTGGGGAGATTAGGACCAGCGATAGTGTAATGGACAGGTTTAAGGTAATGTGGAGCCTTAGAAATAGGTTAGGATTGGGTAAGACTTAAAATTGTCCAAGCTCCAAGATGAGGTAAAGGATTGGGACAATAATGCAGTGGCCATAGATGTTGACTAATTAATAATTTGATTATGATATAGCTCTTGTGAGTCGCTAACAAACATGGCTTCTCCAAACATCACGTGTTCTTTGAGCTAAGAATTATCAGTAATAAGGCAGGGTGGAGGTGCTGGAAAGAGAGGTTTTGTTTCTGCCCAGATCAAAATTCAGTGTGTGTTATTTTGTTGGAAATGTTAGAAATAGTACCCTAAAAGAGATTTTCTTACTCATAAGTCTGGTAAAGCAAAAATTTTATCAATTTTGCTGAAGCCCTGGGAAACCAGAGGAAATTGATAAGGAAGTAGATATCAAATTTCCAAGCAGGAAAGCATAAGTATTTTCAAATCTACTGATGACCTTTAGAGTCTGGGGAATTCTCAACATCTACGTTTAGTCTGCTTGCTGAGCATTGGGTAAAGGTGCTCAGTAGCATTTCTGTTTATTATATTTCAATAAAATATTATGTTTAGAGTGCTTACCTGTTTCAGATATTCCTGGGAGTTTCAGTGAATGACAAGACAGACTGCTATCCTTACTTTTTCATGAACATAATCGCGTATTTTCAATACATGAACAATTTTATTGTTGAAAAGGTTTTTTTGTTTTGTTTTGTTTTGTTTTGTTTTTTTAATTTTTATTTTGAAAGTATACAACAGAATAAGTCAGAATAAAGCCAACTAAGATCGTACAGTGAAACTGGTACAGAACTTCACAGCAGGTTACCGGGATAACAGTATCACAGTATATTTACAGTATATTTTGTTATCTTTATAATAGTTGTTCTTTCAATCCCGTATATCAAAATGAGATGAAATATAGAACACTATAGAACTTACCATAACAGAATATTGAAAAGAGCAGTACCACTAATAAGAAAAGAGCATAACAGTAATAAAAATATTTGCCTTCAAAGAAATGGTAGAAGGAAGTCCCCCTTATTTGCTATGGTCAACCTCCCAGGAGATGCTCAGATATCTGGTTCCCACTTGCTAATGGACCGGGAGGGGGAGGAGAAGGAGCATAGGGGAGTGGGATATTTGACTCTAGGCCATGTAGCAGTAGGTTCACTATTGGTAAGCAGGGAGGCAGAATGGTCATTTGTTTTGACTGCATCCTCAGTTCCATCATGGTGTGGATTTCAGGAGACACTGCTAGTTCTCCCCCTGGAAGGGCTGCAGTCTGCAACCCTGCCTCCGCTTACTAGGGAGGGGAGGTGCTGGATTGGCTTCCCAGAGTCCTAAGTTCCAACATGGCGTGGATCTCAGGAGACACTGCTAGTTTTCCACCGGAAGGACTGTTTTATAATTTTTATTCCCTTGTGAGCAAGTGCACCATGTTGAGGCTAAGAGCAGAAAATCATTTTATAAAGGCAGGAAGCTAGGCTGATCTTGCAGTGATTTACCAGAGTTGTAGGGCAGTGAGTCAGTAATGGAAATTCCAAAAGGGACTCAGCTCAGTGCAGAGTACAGTCGGGAAGCCACAGTTCTGGGAAGGATCGCTTGTACCATGGCAAGGCTAAGGTGTGTCTGAAGCTAGAGAACAGTGGGCAGATCTGAAAGCAATGGACGTGGCTGTGAGCAGATTTAAGGTCCAAAGGTAATAAAAATGGAAGCAAAAATGGATAATCATTGCATTGAAGATTGGAACCAAAGGAAAAACCAGCTCATGCGCATGTCTGCCAAGGTACTGTTATGATTCTGGCCTCACTGTAAGGTCTTTTAGGGCAACAGAGACGTACAGACAACTACTCATTCTTTCTGCAGCCTTTTTGAAGAATCTGTTCAACTGACGCTCACAGAAAGGAGCAGCTCCAGACAGATTCTCCGTGGATACTCCTCCAGATGTCTCCGTGGGTAACACAGAGGAAAGGCAAGAGATGCCCTTGCTCCAAGGCTGTGATAAACACTCATTTGGGCAGTGTGGCATGGAGTGGAGTAACGAGGAATGAGTCCTGCCTCTGATTCTTCCTGCACTCGACCAATGACAGGGAAACACAGATGAACCAAGAACGTCCATCTAAAATTTCACAAAGCACATAATGTGCAGCAATTTACATCTTATCTATTATTGAAATGTTGGTCCATCACACATTTGTAAGGAGGAAAAATATTTTAAGTGCAGTAAACAGTCAAAGCATGACAGTTCTTGAAGACATTAACCAGACTCAGCCAATTGGGTTCTTAAACATTAATGTTGAAAATGCCTGACCACAAAGTACTCATAGCTGGAGGAGGATTTTAAACTCAAGGTCTCCACTGACACTTTGCTTTGATTATGGCTTCTGCCAATAGATGTGATCAGTGTTCCGCTTGCCTGGTGGAACCTCCTATATTGTCATCTGCAGCTGTCACTTTCTGAGGCCTTGCAAACTCAGAGATCATTGAAGTGGCATGCCACGTGATCCAGATTTGACAGACAATCACTGACTAAAAATATCTGTCCCGCTCAGTGCCGATGTTCTAAGAGGATATTTTCAGCTTCTTGTTCTTTCTCCCTCTCTGTGATGACACTGTACCCGGTGAGTTAAAAGCAGCAGAAGATGTGGCTTTACTGAAGGCAGCAGGCTACTGTGGTCCACAGCCTGCCAATGGGAATTTGGGTCACAAGCAGGAACCAAGGTAATTCTGTGAAGGTCTCATCTTGCTTGATCCTTGGACCTGTCAATGTGCACTCTTAACTTCTATGCTTCTTAGACAGCTGTAACTCTTCTCTCCAAATGGCCTTTATTTAGAGCTGATGTCACTATTGCTTAGTTGGATAGGTTTGATCTGACTTCTTTCTGGTTCATTATAGTCTCTCTTGACTCATCCTTAATTGGTATGTCAGAGATTAGGACTTTGCATGATTTCTCAAGTTGACGAGTAGTAAATGGTATGGGCAGAGAAGGCTGGATACCTTATGAGAATTAGGCGTCAAGACATCATCACAAATCAGCCTATGATCTCAACTTCTCTATTGCATGCTTTAGGTTTTTTAGCAGAGTAATAAGCAGCAAGCAGGATAAAAACTCAACTTTTAAACTGTCTTGCCTTGTGAATTATACTTACATAGTCTTACACTCCAGGCTTTGGAATTTTAACTGCAGCTAGTGTTGAGATTTACCCATTCTAGTGTCTGACTTTATAACTGCATGCTTTATATTTTGGTTATTTGTGCTGAAAATACTTGTTTCCAAACTGAGTTCCACCTGAATAAAGACTATACCAGGATAGCAATAAATCAGCTTTCCCGATTTATTAAATTTTCAAATATCCTTCTTTTATTCTATGTCTAGAAGCCCAAGGTTATGTTTAACTGTTTGACCTTTATAACATATATACTATATTTACCAACAATTGGTTTTGCCAAATACTTTATCATAATTGGGGATGACAAAAGTGTAATAGCAAATTTCCCTTCCACCTGTGAATTCTCAATGCTTAAAATTGCATTACATCCTATCAATAATGAGGACCTCAGTAATCACCCAGACAATGAGGCCAGTCAGAAAGCCTGTAATCAGTGGTATCAGTCTGTTCTGGTTTGGATAAGGTCTGCCTGCATCCCCTTGAGTTCAGTATTGCAAGCTTGATCTCTAGCGCGGCCTCATGAGAAGTTTGGGGACCACAAGAGTTGAGGCTTATGGGGAGGTCTTTGAGTGTTGCATTTGGAAGGGATTGAGGAAGTTTGCATAAAACTCTTGAGTTAGTTCTTGTAAGAGCGGGTTGCTATCAAAGAGCGAGAGCGGCTCCTCTCTGTTCTCTTGTCCTGTCTCACCACACGTAACCTCTCCTCTCCCGTGTGTTGCTACCCTGATACCATCTTCCATGGTGTGTTACAGCTGGAGCACCTTACCAGAGGCCAAAATGATGGGATTACCTAGTATTAAATTTCACCCTCTTTCTTATGAAGTATCCAGGTTCGGGTATTTTTTTAACTGAAAAGAAAACAGATCAATTCCAGGTCTCATAATACTTTTGGTATTGGTCAGAGATTTATTTGTCTTCACCCTGAGAGACTGTGGCAGGAATAAAGTTCTCCAGTTCTATTATATAAGATAACGATGCTGATCTTACTAGAAATATCTCTTCCTCCCTGGCTTTGAAAAAAGCCTGCCTCATTGGGAGCTCTGCCTTGGCGAGGGTCACACAGTAAGGAGGAAAGGGTAGTCTTCAGCTAACAGCAAGTGTCAGTCTGACTCCTTCAAGAACTGAGTGCCACCAACAAGTGAGCTAGGAGTCAAACTTTCAGGGGAGTACAGCCCTGGTCGTCACTTGGACTTGCATTGATGTTTTGCAAAAGGGCCATCTAGGTATGCCCAGATTCCTTACTTAAAGAACATATGCCATCGTAAGCTACTAACTTTCTGATAATATTAATTACTGCATGGCAATATAAAATGAATACAGATGCTTATTGAATGGCCAACGTCTATTTTTGTGACTACGTTTCTAAATTAATTAGCCACTAAATGCTTTTCTGTATATTATGTACATTACAATATTCAGAACAAAGACATGGTCAAAGGAAACTCCAACTTGATGATTCTGCTTTTATTTGCATAACCTTTACACAAGGTAACATAATATGTAATGTTACACACAACTTTAATACTGTACAGTACAATCAGCAAAAAATTTGCTACTGTATAAACAAGATGTACTCTGCCAAAAAAAGGTACTGAGGCTCTATCAACAAGATATACAGAACTGTGAAAGAAAATGGTGGATCATAAGTCAGAACAGCGAGCCTCAGTTGGAAGGCCAAACAGTCTTTTAAATAGGTATGTGGTTGAATGAGGAATATTTGTTTAGATCTTGGGACCCGGAAATTGGGTATTCTCAAAACATATACTTAAAATTGTGAGAAACACTTTGGAACTTGGCAGTGGGTAAATGCTGAGAAATTGTTGGAAGTTACAGAGACACAGTGACAGTTTTTAGCAATAATTTGAGCTGTAATGATGCTGCCCCTAAAAACCCAAAGGCTGTGGGCAATGTGTCACTGGAAACTGGATGAAGGGATGTCCCTATTATGTAATGGCAGAAAACTTGAGGAAATTTTCACCTGTGGTCACGAGGGAAGCAGAACATCGAAGTGATAAACTCTTTTGGCTAAGAAACTTTCCAGGCAGTGTTACAGGCTGACCCAGTTTTTCCTTACTGCTTGTGATAAAATATGCAGGGAGAGGTACACATTGAGGAAAATGGCTCAACACAAAGCAATCACAAATTACTGATCTTCAAAACTTTCGATTTGTTGAGATGGCAGAAGACGTTCAAATCATGAGATGGCTTCTGAGAACTATTAGCAAAATATGGCCAAAGAAAACCCCAAGGGAATCAGTGTACTATCTGTGTTAAAACTTCACCAAGATGAAAGGATCGTGATAGTATTCAGTCACAGAAAGAGTCCTTTAAAGAGAATAAGAGGATGTCTCCTGGAATCTCTCAGTCAAACCATAAAGCCTCTAGAAAGATTAATCATGGTGTCCCTCTGCTATCTCAGAAGGAACCTAAGGTGGAGACGAATTTATCTAAAAAGAAAGAAAGTGCGGCTGCCTAAGGGATGGGTCATAGAAGATGTACAAAGTCACTGAGAAAGTTACAGCAGCAAGAAACACTTCCAGTTTGAAATAAGAGTTTAGCGATAAAGTTAAACAAAAAGAGACATTAGATCTCCAAACTTTGACAGTCAGCAGGACAGTTACTATTACTGCTTGGTAGCAAGCTCGCATTTCAAAATTTTGAGTAGAATCAAATGACGGAGGTGGGGGAATTTATTCCAAGATCTTGAAAAGTAATCAAGAAACTCAGGACATTCACCCCACTGGACTTTAGAATTCCTAAGGAACACTGAGTTCTTTCATTTGTACCTTTCATTTGCTGTCTTTATATTTTTTAGCTTTTCAGTACTAGGAATGGAACGGAGGAGCTCTAATACTGAGTTGTATCCCCATCCCTTATTACATTTTGTTTTGAGACAGGGTCTACATGTCAGAAGCTGCCTTTGAACGTATTACCCACCTGCATCAGCCTCCAGAATAGCTGGGATTACAACATGCACCCCTGGGCCCAGCACCTTCCATAACACTGCCTTTTGAAACAAAAATATCTAGGGCTGAGGATTTAGCTCAGCGGCATAAGCTCCTGCCTTGCAAGCCTGAGATTGTGAGTTTGGTACAAAAAAAAAAAAAAGAAAAAAGAAAAAAAGAAAAACAATCTGAAGCTCTTTTCTTATTCCTATATTGTAGGTTGAGCGTATAGTGGGCAGATAATTTGTCTCTTCAGTTTTTCAGATCGGTGAGACTCTACACCCAAAGAAACTTACCTGTGCCTGGGTTTAATGTACAAAATGAAGTTCTGAACTTTGACTGGAGATGTTGGGAGAAAGTGGGATGTAATTTTCCATGTGGAAGGGCCTGGGTCTCCAAGGGCCACAAAGTGGCAGGCAGATTCTAATACTGTCCCATGATCCCCATGTCCTGGTACCCATGCCTGCTGTAACTAACTTTTTGTCTAATAGAATTTGACGAGAAGTACATGGTACCCTTCTGTGATAACAGCACATGAGTTTATAAGCCTGTGACACTACGCAGCTTTCTCTTTTGCATGTTATGAGCAGCTGCCTTCTGGAGAGACCAATGTGACAGTGACCTGAAGGAAGCCACTACTGGCCAACAGCCAGCAAGAACCAAGGTCCTCAGTGTGACACCCGTTAAGGAGCTGAATGCTGCCAACAAAAATGCAAGATGGTGGTACATCCATCCACAGTCAAGCTCCAGATTGGAATCCAGGTGTGGGCATGACCTGAACTGCAGCTGTGGAGATAACCTGAGTGAGCTGCACCTGGACACCTGATTCACAGGAACTGTGAGAAAATGATTATGTGTTGGTTAAAGCTTGGGTTTGAGGTAATCTTATTCAACAAAAGTTAACTGATATGTTAATTTAGTGAACTGAGCAGTTCGTGCTTTGAAAATTTGAGCAAAATAGATAAACCAATAGTCTTATTTTTAAAAGGAAAGAAAAGACCCACATATATGCAATTAGAAATGAAAAAATTTACAATGCCTTCTTGGCAACTGCAAGGTCGTGAGTTTGATTTCTGGAAAAACAAACAAACAATGTATGTACATATATATAATCTTTTGAGAACCTGTACTCTAACAAATGAGAAAATGCAGAAGAAATGGATAAATTTTTAGATACATGATCTACCAAGGCTGAACCACAAAGCTAAAAACTTTAAATAAGCAAATATCAGTCAGTGAAATTGAAGAAGTAATTTAAAAAGCTACCAACTAAAAAAAGCTCAGGTCCTGACAGATTCACTGCCAAATTCTAAAGAACTTTAGAGAAATTCTAGCACAAATTCTCCTCAAATTCTTTAATGAAACAGAAAGAGAAGCAGTACTTCCAAAGTCATTCCTGGGAGCAAGCACTACCCTCATTCTAAAAATGGAAAAGGACCCAGCTAAGAGAGATATGTGCAAACAAATTTCTTTAATGAGCACAGATGTAAAAATCATTAATAAGCTATTGGCAAACATAATGCAGCAAGTCATCAAAAAGATCATGACCAAATAGGATTCATTCCAGGGATGCAGGATTGAGTAATATATGCAAATCAATACATGTAATTCACCTTAAAATTTGAAGCAAGGACAAAAACCGTATGATTATTTCCATACATGCAGAAAAAACATTTGATAAAATTTGGTATCCATTCATAATAAAAAAGAATCCTCAAGAAAACAGGAATAGAGGGTACTTATCACATTTTGATAATGACCACTTGTGACAACCCAATGGCAAACAAATTACTTAATGGTAAGAAGCTGAAAGTTTTCCTTCTTAAATCAGGATCAAGACAAGGATGCTCACTACCACCACTTTTGTTCAGCACAGTTTTTGAAACACTAGTTAGAGCAAATTAGAAATGAGAAAGAAATGAAAGGGATATGGATAGGGAAAGAAGAAGTTAAATTATCATTATTCATGGTTGACATGATCCTTACGTAGAAGACTCTAAAAATTACATCAAGACACTTAGAACTAATAACTAAATTCAGTAGTATGGCAGGAAATAAGGTCAAGAGTCAAAAATCAATAGTGTTCCTATACAGAAATAACAAACTCACTGAGAAGGAGATTAGGGAAATAATACCTTTCACAAGAGCACCAAGATAAATGAAATACCTGGGGATTATCCAACTCAGGCAGTGGAAACCATAGTACTCTGCAAAAGGACACTGAGGTGGATATTAGAAGATGGAATGATATCCCCTTTTCCTGGGACAGAGTCATTAGAGTTCAAATGGCCATATTCTCAAAACCATTATATAGGTTTAATTCAATTCCATTCAGGATATCAATAACATTTATTAAATAACTGGAAAAGAGAATCCTAAAATTTATATGAAAATAGAAGAGATCTAGAACAACGAAAGCAATGCTGGGCAACAAGGGCAAGTCAGGGAGCATCACAAAGCAGACTTTCAGTTATATTACAAAGCTACAATGATAAAAACAGGATAGTATTTTAGTGAGAGAGAGTGAGAGAGAGACAGACAGAGAGACAGAGAGACAGAGAGCTGTAGATTGATGTAATAGAACAGAAGACACAGAAACAACTCCAGTCCCACTCTGCTATCTTATCTTTGATAAAAGGGGTCAGATCCCTTTGCTGAAGGAAAGATGTCCCCTTTAATAAATTGTGCTGGGAAAACCTTTTACATCTCAAAGCTTGACCTCAGATCCATTATTTTTACCACACACTAACCCTATAGAACGGGAAGATTTTCTTCCAGCTACTCTTCAGGCCAAAGACTAACATCTAGACTACAAAAAGAGCTCCAAAATATTAGATCATCCCCAAATTTAAAGATCCAATCAAAAAATGGTTGCCTGAAATAAATATACATTTCTCAGATGAGGAAATACAATTGACCAGTAAATACATAAAGAAGTTCAACATTGCTAGTCATTCAAAAAGTGCAAATTAAAACAACATTAAGATTCCATTTCGCTTCAGAAAGAATGACTGTCATTAAGAAATCCATCAGTAAAAAATGCTGGTGAGACTGTGGAGAGAAAGAATCCCTTCTTCATTGGTGGTGGAAGTGTAAACTGATTCAGCCACTGTGGAAATCAGTATGGAGATTCTTCAAAAACTAAAATTGGAAATTGCAACTATTTCTCTTTTGTGTATCCTTCTCAAAGAGATAAAAAAAACCCCACCCTGCCACAGCACTGCAAGTATATCTATATTTACAGCAGCACAATTCCTAACAGCTGAATCATGGAAACAACAGACGAATGGATAAAGAAAATGAGGTACCTATTAAAAAATGGAGTAGCACTCTGTCACTGAGGTAAACGTGAGGCTTTTGCAGGAAAATGGATGCACTTGTAGGGCCCAATATTAAGCGAAGTAAATCAGACACACAAGCTTGTACATTGCATTGTTTTTCTTATATGAAAATTTTAGTAAGAAAGAGGAGAGAGAGAAAAAAGAGGAAGAAGAAAAGTGATTATATTTGAAGAATACTTCTGTTGTCAGTCTCTGATTTCCCTTTGCTATGGCGTGAGAGCTCACATTGCATGATTTATACTTCCTTTGATATGATAAGGGTGGTGTTGTTCTGAGCATGGTCTATTTTGGAAGAAAGAAAAACAAATTCCAAGAATAGGGAAATCCATAAAGAAAGAGAGCCGCCCAGTGTTTATTTAAAGGGAAGAGCTTGGGAGACGTGGATTAGTAGATAGAGTGGATTTGCAATTGCAGAAATGACTTCAGTTTGATTGTGATTCTGGTTGTGCAGCTCTGTTATTGGGCTGAGTTTACTGAATCTTATATTTTAAGGCTGTGAGTCATAGGGAGTGTAGATTTTTGGTTCCATCAAGTTGTCTTACCAAAAAAAAAAAAAAAAAGTTAACCAACGTGGATCTCTCAGTATGTCTTCCTTGGTTGTCGAATTTGTTTTATTTTACAATTACAGGATGAAAGTTAATATTTTTGGCTCAGAATGCTGAAAACTCGCTTGTCTTCTAACCCATGATGCTGCTATCCAGAAATCTGCTGCATAATAATTTTTAAATACACGCAGCTGATCCCTGTTTATTTCTCTTCATAAGCTTTGAAGACCTTTGCTTTATGCCAAATGATTTAAAAGATGCATTTGATATACACTGACACAGATAATTTTGGTGACCCCTTCCAGTATGAAAACAGATGTCTAGGAAAATTCTTGGGCTATTGCATCCTTTGTTTTCCTAATTTTTGAAACTTCTTTTGCCACTGTCCTGCACTGATTTAATTTTCTTACTTTTGTCTATTATTTTCCAAAGTTTTAGTATTTTTCTTGGACATTTTTCAACTTTACAGTCCATCTAAAAACATCTGATATGTTTGTTTCTGTTTTCCTACTTTTAATTCCCAAGTACTATTTCTTTTTATCTTGCTTTCCTTTTCTTCTTGTTCCTATGCCTGCGTCACCAGACTGTGTAACAATGACAGCCTGTGGGGTCTTTATCTAGTGTCTGCTAGTTGAAAATGTCAAAGGATGTTGGGGTGGAGGTGCCAATTAAAGGACATTGTATGACAGAAAGTTCTGGGAGGTGTTTGTACCTGCTTTTTCATAATTGACCTCATTCACTGTAACAATTTTTCTTCCAAGTCCCTGAGAACAAGGTTCCTGGTGCTGATAAGCATGACATCTGAAGTCAGTGAGATCTGATCCTGGGACTTGATTGTGTTACTTCTTGGCTGGCAAGGATCTTGATCTCTCTAATGGTCTCTTTTTTCAACTATAAAATGAGTGCAATATCTTCCTACAACCACATAATTAATGACAAGGCCAAAGTAAATGATCCATAGATACACTTATTCTTGGTGGCAGGGGTATTGCCACGCTTTCTTTAGAATCAGCTAGAATAATGTTTGTACAAAGCCCTTCTTGACTGCCTTCGTGTACCTAGGTGTTTATTTTCCTGCTTTACTAGGTGTTTCTGCTGCACTTGTCCATGCTTATCTTGAACATTATTTTTGTATTCGAGTACCCTATGGAAAGATACTTGAAGGGGGACCTTAATATCTTTTCGTTTGTGTATCTCAGTGCCTAACACAGCATCTGCATCACACTAACGCTCACTCAATAATCTTTGAATGAATAAATGAATGAATCCTCAGACCAAGTCTGCATTTTGTGAGCCAAAACTTGTTTTCAGTGAAGTTTTTCTCCTATGCCTGCAGCCACACTTGCTCAGAGGCTATGGACGCATTGTTGATATAAATAGCATTTAGCAGCTTAATATGCTATAAGCCACAAGGGAGATAACTGGAGCAGAATTGCCTACAAGCACAAATGTCAATGAAAAATTTGTTCAACTCAAAGACATAATTTTCTTCTATTCTTTGGATATACAAAGATCTAGATGAAGCACAAGAATAACCTTGTGTATTAAAGAATAATCATTCTTTCAGGCCTAACTAAAACCCTACTGCTCCCGGAAAGATGTTCTTGGCAAAGCTGACCCAAACAGATTTCCTTTTCCCCTTCCATTTCTCCTTAATGCACTTTATTTTGTGCATTTTCATTGTACACTTGCCTATAGAGCACAACAGACATTACAGAGGATCTAGACATTAAGTTATAAGCTACAAGCATTTCTGCTCTTAAAGACTCACCTTGTAGTGAGGGGCTCACATAAGGCTTTGAGTATGGCTCAGAGTGGAACATGACAGCCTGATAAGTTAGACTACATTAGAGGAACAGAGGAAAAAGAGATTTGTTAGACTGGTACATAAAACCAGAGATAGGAACCCACATAGTCCACAATGGCTGCCTGCAGTTGGAAAGCCAGAGAATCCAGTAGCTGCTCAGCCCAAGAAGCAGCAAAGCAAGAGGGTCCAAGGATGCTGCCAGAGTCCAAACCCAAAGGCCTGGAAACTCCCTAGACAGTGGTAGTGTAAATCCAGGTAGAAAGGCTGAAGAAGCTGGAGTCTGATGTTCATAGGCAATGGCAGCACAAAAAGTACATCTAGTCAACTAGAACCAAGCTTGCAAGCCTGGTCCGTTTTCTCCTTCTTCCCCTCTTCCTTCCATTAGGACTATACACCTAGTAGATGATGCCACCTGTGGTCAAGGCTGATACTCCCTCTCAAATTTGCTGGCCTGTATCATAGTTTGTGTCTAGATGTCTCCCTAAAGCCTCACTCACATGCTCACAGAGTTTTTTCAGAGGTAGCTGAATCTAGAGTGTGTGACTGATTCCTAGTGCAGCGCTGGGTGCTGAGATTAAGGGTGTGAGTGTTACACCCACCCTATGGCAGGTAGCCTACATGCAATATAAGTACAGAGTGAGGCTTCTCCTCACCTTCTTTTGTTGCTTTTGCTGTCCTCCTCTGCCATAAACTATTGCCCCTTTGCCATGTACCACACTCTCTTGAAGCCAGATAATTAAGGAATAGAACCTCTACAAACTGAAAGCTAAATAAACCTTTCCTCCACTAACCTTGGGTGTCAGGTATTTTGTCTCAGCAACAAGAAAAATAACTGAGACAGCCTGTGTGCTTGTCAGCTCTAGAAATACTGCCAGTGACACATTTTGAGTGTGCTTTACTGATCTCTTGGGTCTCTCAATCTAGTCAGGTTAGAAGCCAAGATTAATTATCCTCCCGTTCATGTAAGCAGACCATCTCCTCCCTGACATCATTAGTTCCTTGGGGAGACTCCAGACAATCAGAGAGCATTTGTAGACACTAAGATGCCCATCATCATAAATGATAGAAATTGATTTTTCAATTGTCTGGAGGTTGGAAAATTCAAATTCAAAGTAGACTAATATTCCAGTAGACTTAGCATCTGGAGAAGGCATGTCCTCTGCTTTCAAGATGGTGGTTTCTCTCTGTGACATCACCTGGAAGAAGAGCAAAGCTATCCTTCAATCCTTTTTATATGGACACCTACCTCACCCACTAGGGTGATACCTCCCAAAGTTTCCCATTGGTTTCCCATTTGGTTTTTCTAAAAGGTCCCATTTAGATGGGAACAAAAGAACTTTGAGACAGAACATGAATCTGGCTACATGTGATTTTTACGCATGGCACATGGATTAATTCACTTAATATTCAATGGGAACTGGTACAAAGAGGGAGAGACAATAGAGAATTATCACATGAAGCATAATGGTGCCCTTCCAGTCTCACCACAATCTCTTGCTTCTCTTCGCTGTGAATATAGAAGTGTGGAGGCAACTGTGCACAGCTGATGGTCTTCTGAAATTCTCCACTCAGTGTCCAGGTGATCTGTGAGATGGATGTAATAACTAAGTCTCAACAGATCAGCTGTCTTGGCCTTGCCTTAAAAAGTCACTTTTCTCCAAAAGCAGAAGAGATTTGCATCTTGCTGGAAAGGAGAAGAGCACCAGGCACCAGCAGTCTGAATAAGACATATAAGGGGCTCAGAAGTAGCCGCTTGTCAGCAGTGAACATTTGGATTCCAGAAGTAGCAGCCATCAGGCAGAAGAGCCAGAAGTCCTAGCCCTGACTATGAGAGTCATGTCCTTCCTCACTCCTAAGAATCCTTCATGAGGATGAGTAGGGAAAGAGATTCTTGAAAAGACTTTATTTAAAACTGGTCAAGACAATGATGTCTAAGATCACTGAGATTTGTGACATTTCTGCAAGTTTCATATACTTATTCTTAATGGGAATGCAGGGAAGGGGTAGATTTGGTACACTGATAAATAAACAGTTAAAATGCAAATGCAGTGATATGCAATATCTACTGAGTGCTTGATCTATGGAAGGCTGGTGATACATAGATCAGTTTATTTAATAATCAAAACAAAGATATAAAGTAGCTATGTGTTATGGCTTCAACATATGTATCTACCCAAAATCCATATGTAGGAACTTAATCCAAAATCCACAGTATTAAGAGTATGGAAACTCTGGGAGATGCCCTGATTGGTGCGATAAGCATCCATATAAAGAGTTGAAGGATATTCACCCTCTTTTTACTCTTCTGCCAAGTTATGTCACAAAGATAAGCCACCATCTTGAAAGTAGAGAGCATGACCTCTTCAGATGCTGAATCTACTAGAACCCTGAATTTGAATTTTCCAATCTCCAGGCAACTGGAAAATCCATTTATATCACTTGTTAAGTTACTAAACATAAATTATTTTGTGATAGCAAAAATAGAATAATTAGAATAGAAGAGAATAATTGTATCCAGGACATTATATAAGGAAATAAAATGGATCAAACCACATACTTTGCAAAGATATGGATTGGAACCTACATGGCCTGTGGTCTGACACCAGCACATATGATTGCTTCTGAAATGGTTCAGTTTTTGATTACTGTATCTAGGAAACCTTGTCTTCTAACTAGATGTAACTTCCCAAGGTCTGAGGCTGTGCTTGCACCCCAAGATACTCAACCAGGTACTGGCAGGAGCCCCCTCTCTGCGTAAGGCTTCCCATAAGTGCCTCCTCAGACTCCATCGCCCTGATGTGCTGCTGTCTTTGTTCTTTTACCTCCTGGACACATGCATCTGTGTACTCTTGGCTTCCAATAGATTATGCTGCCTGCTGTTTATCCAAACCATCTACTCTGAGTAATTTTGACCTTGGTCCAGTCTCAGTCATCTCATGTTCCAAGCCTGTCCCTCCTTAGCAGAACTCTGCATTACTTAGTAGAACTGATCGTCATGAAGTGAATGGATGGAGGACAGCAATCCAATCAAGGTAACTCTAGTGAGCCTGAAGTCGTTCCACAGTCATCTTGAATGCTCTATCTTAATAATCTCATAATGAAATCTAGGAGATGTAACATTTACAGTGAGAATTATATAGCTAGAGCACACCACCTAATTTGCAGTATGACGGAAGAAATTAGGAAAGAGAGAAATCACTTGGGGTTCTGAGGCTTCTTGAAAGTGGCCTTTCAGCTGGTCCTTGAACTGTTCAAAGAGGGAAGGAAAAAATCTCTGTGTTTGGATGGGTGCAACAGTGGTCCTTCTATGGGGAGCATTTATTTGTACTCTACTCTGGAATATCTGAATGTTGGAAATGGGTGCCCTTTCACAGATCTGGATCTCCACTGAATGGGGCTGTTACAGATGCTTTCATGAGGTTCCTCTTCAGCACCCAGGCTGACCCAGACCCTTTCCCCTATTTTACCTCATCTGAGTTCACAGCTTTACAGCTCATATATAATTGTCTGCATTCAGAGACGAGGTTGTGGAGGCTTGGAGGTTCAGTAACTCGCCTAGTGTTCCATGCTATTTGATGGCTCCATGGAAAGCAGATTTGATTCTCTCTGTGTGGAAAACTGGACTTTTTCTGTGCAACTATTTTGGAGTGCATAGTAGGGGATATCTTAAAAATAATGGGAAAGGGAAAAATAAGGATGAGGATGTATTTTAAGGCCAAATAAGACTAGAATTCTACTGTGTTGAAGTTAACCATTGTTACAGGTATTCTTAGGATCTTCCTGTTCACAAACAATAAAAATCTCCAAGATATGGTATAGTCTGCAAATCTGCAACCGGGCCACAGAAGTGGATTTTGGGAAGCATTTGTGGGATGAACATTGATCAAATATGCCTTGGACAGGGCTAAATGATAATTCTGGATTCAGAGTAGAGTTTCAGGTAGTACAAGGGAAGAGGAGAAAAAGAAGGAGCCATCTGGGATCCAGACATTTTCCTGGTTCTACTTGAAGCATAGCATATCAGCAACCAGCTGCTCTAACTTTAGTCAGCTCAGTTTTGGCCGAGCACATCATATGAGTGCAATCAATACTTGTAGGATTGGATGGGAGCAGAGAATGAAGTACATGCTCTCATGTCACAGCAGAACTTTTTTGAGGCAAGATTCGTGGAGAGTTGCCCTGGAGGTAGCAGAAGGGCATAGCTCTCCATCTGCACAACCCAACAGGAAATTCCAGACTGTCTCTTTCTCCTCAGGATCATCTCCCTTCTTTACCTTCAGCTTCAAATTGTGATTCAAAAGCTTCCCAGAGTATATTAGCTATGTTTCAAAGGCATATTAGTTGCTGCTCAATTTTCATGAAACATTTATATAGTGGTTCCCTTTGAAGAAAAAATATCATACTTCAGAGATAACTACAGCATCATGGTCTTTATTTGATCTGAAGGCCCATAGCATTTCTGCAGAGGATGAAGCTGCCAGAATTTTAACTACACCCAATTCTTCAAATTATCAGGTGATGGAATACTGAATTTCATGAACCACAAGGCAAAAAGTCTGATGTCCCTGAATAAATTTTATCCAGTCACCTTTTATATTTTACCATTCAGAAATGATTGTGTGATTTTTTAGACTTTGTAGAGAATAACAATCACTCCATTTACATGGTAATTTTAGGTTATGGAATTTTCACTGTGCATTGTATCACTAACTCATGACTATTACTATATAAAGTAGAAAGGCCAATTATTGACTGACCTCCTTGCCACAGAAGAGAAAACAGAGACCCAAGAGAACTGCAATTCTTACTGATACAAATCTATTTTAATTTTTTTTTCTAGCATGGCTCTTAAGCAATAACATGTGTGAAGCTCTATATGCAAATCTTGGAATGTGCAGGCAAAGATGAATCAGGTAGTGTCAGTCTTAGTTACTTTTCTTATTGCTGAGATCAAGTACCTAACACCTACATGTGAGAAGAGGAAAGGTTTATTACAGCTCATGTTTCATGGAAGTTTGAATCCATAGTTAGTTGACTCCAAGGCAGGGTGACAGGGTAGAGGAGTATCACAGAGGAGAAACAGCTCATGGTGTGGCAGTGAAGCAGCCGCAGTAGCACCAGCAGCAGTGAGCCTCTTGTTCCCTTGTACCCCATATAGGCTACAGGCTTTCTGGGTGGTACCACCCACACCTGTGGTGGGGCTCTGCCATCAGTAAATCCATTCATGTCCACCCAGAACTATGCTAATTACAACCAGTGAACTGATTAATTTAAGACCACACACCCTTAATCTGAGTATCATGCACCCTAGATCCTACCAGCTCTGAAAATTCCTCCCACAGGTGCATGAGACTCTAGTGGAGGGGATCGAGATAAGTCATAACACTGTCTCTGTCCTTAGGTAAGTGGAAAGGGCAAACTTGAATCTGTGTTGAAAGTATGGTGGCAAGGTCATGTCAGTGAGAAACGACAAATGTGTCTTGAGGATTCTGGGCAATAGTTCCCAAACTCCAAGGTACACTAGAATTGCCACACAGTTCTGGGTCTCATACCCAATGTTTCTGACTAACAGTTCAGTAGTGGAGTCTGAAATTTGATTTTTAACAAGTGATGCAGAAGCTGCTAGCCTGGGCATCACACTGTAAGATCCATTGATTTAAAGATGGGATTTGTAGGCTCTTTGAAATGTTGCAAAATTCAGATTCAACACTAAAACAGTGAAGTTTGTCAACTTGTTTTAAGAACACAGTGGTATCAATTGTACATTTGATCCTTACTTACTCTTTCAGTTTCTCAGGTGATTTATTTTACTTATAGTCTCAAGTTGCAGGTATTTACCTATAAATGTCTGAAGTTTATCCTTTTTATGGCTATTACTTCACTGTATAAAAAAACCACATTTTTAAAATCTATTCCTCATTTGATGGTCATTCAGGTTGTTTTCAAGATTTAACTATTACAAATTCTGCTGCTATATGGTGCACAAAGATTGCTGCAGTATTATGTTTTTAATTCTTCTGGGAAGGTATCCAGAAGAGGAATAATAGCATGGAATGGGACCTCCAGTCCTAGTTGTTTTAGGAATCGCCACATTGTTTTCTACAGTGGTTGTACCAGTCTATGTTCCCACTAGAGTGGAGAAGTGTTTCTCTTCCCACACTGACCTTCTAGCATTTGTTAATGGTTGATGCCTTGATGAAAACCATTGTTTCTGGAATGAAATGGAAGTACAGTGTTGTTTTAATTTGCATCTCTCAAATGATTATTGATATTTAACATTATTTCAAATATTTAGTTGCTGTTTATACTTCTACTATTGTTATTCTTCTATTATTTTGTTATGAAATTTTATTTTTTCCATAAAATAAAAAACTTTAAGAATAGCAATTGGTATGAGAAATTATGATGCAAATTTTTAATAGAATCCATTAATACCATTGCAAATGTTCCTATCAAGACTTGAGATCCTGAGAGGGAAGTATAGGCAACTGCTGTAGATCCTTGCTTTAGACCAGTGGAAAAATGATGACTGCATAGAGATATCTTTAGACATCTGATTTTTGATTGGTAAGAGGGAAGTGAAGACAGGTTGGGCAGATGGGCCTCCTACAATTGTTTCATAATGGAAAATACTAGGAAAATTCTCACAGCTGCAAATTTATGCAGGTGTCTTCAGAGAGAGGGACAAGTTCGCATTCATCACCCCTTGTTTCAATTCAAGTCTCTATGTTTTATTTTGTGTTGTGTCTATTAGGGTGCTTGCCTTGTGACTGTTCATTTCCAGAGAAGGTTCTATAGCCACATGGAATGTGGTCGTAGAAGAACCAGCACAAAAGAAGTCAGTAATCTGTCAGTCTTGATGCTTTTACTGACATGGGGGTTCTTTGTAGTTCTGATCACAGCCCATGCTCCTGTTTGCCAAAGCAGATTTTCCTTTGTGTAGAGCTGATTCTGGAATAATGTTTTCATGGAGAAAACCCAAGTGAGAGATAAACACAGCTGTCTCCTATTGAAAAGGTTACACACAATTATTCCTAAGGGCTCTGGGAAGGTAAGAATGTGTTGTCTTTTTAGCTGGATACTGTGTCCAACGGTCATTTGTTCACTGGGAACATTGGGTAATTAGTAAATTTGCTGGCCCAATTGGCATTTGTCTTATTGATCCCTTGATATTTTGTAAATGTTTTCATTCATGTAATGCTATTTGCTTTCCTTATACAAGCCTTTCTGCTGTGTTTCTGGAGAAAGTGTTTGGGGGAAGATAAGACAATTATGTGCAGAAATATCTATATATTAATTTACTAACCAGAACAAGGCTGAAGTGTTAACAAGATAAAAGCCAGGCCATAATTTAAAGCATTGTTTTCTAAATATGTTTGAGTGATAAGTCCTAGAAAATACTTGTTAAAAATAAGATGTCTAAATTTGGAAATACTAAATCAAAACTTCCATTGGAACACCTAGAATTTACATTTTTAACAAGGTCCCAGGTGACTGCCTGTAGTCAACTCATGATTGGGCTTAAAAAAACACAGCCTGAGGCCACTGAGGCACAACTGCATTGCTACATCACTAAGACCAGCCCATGACACACTCAGCTGGGCACACCACAGGGCAGCCAGGTTCACATGCTCCTCTCATTTGCCACTCTCTTTTTTATACTCACTAGGGATCTCAGTTTCCCACACAAAACATGTTCACAGTACATATTTTTAATAATCTTCTGGGATAAAAGTGGCAAAAATTTAAAGGCACATAGTTTACAGAACTACTTCAGGGAAAAATTTAATTCCAGCATGGCAAATATTACCTGATTCTTACATATTTAAGAATCATGCTATGATCTGAATATCTGTATTCCATCCAAATTCCTATATTAAAAACTAATGACTAAGAGGATGACATCAGGAGGTGGTGTATTGTGAGGATGATCACGAGAGTTGGATTGTGGTTTGGGGAATACTCATGAGGCACAATTCTTTCCTTCTTTTCCATTTCTTTATTTTAGAATGGCGGTGTCTATCCCTTGTTTATCCCTTTGGGTTTTGGAAGTACACTACATGTTTGATTTGGCAGGTTCTGATACTTCAACAAATACCAGCTGCTATGGTTACTTTTTTCTTGTTCCTGAGACAAAATATTTGACATTTAAAGTTAAATTTATTTGTTTTACAGTTCATAGAGGTTTCAGTCTACAATCAGTTGACTCCAAGGCAGGGTGGCATGGGAAATAGTTCATAGCAGTGGAAGGCATCAAAAGCAATGAGAGAGATAGAGAGGCAGAGAGAGAAAGAGATACACATAGAGAGAACAAGCCCATTTTACAAGCCTTTTTCTGTCCCTTATATTGGGTGCTGGCTGTCTGCTTTAGTGTGGGTGTAGCACTCACACCCTTAATCCCAGCACTGGGTCACGAATCAATCACAGACTTTAGATTCAGTCATCTCTGAAAGTTCCAGCAACCATAACTGCATGAGGCTTTGAGGGGATATCTAGACATATACCATAACATTCTGCCCCAGACCCCAACAAAGACTCATATATATTCCTTTATGCAAAAAGCACTGGTCCATCTCTATGAGTTGCCAATGTCCTAATAGTTTTGCCATTGTTGAAAAATCCAACTCCTGAGTCTCCTCAGAGGTTTAAGGCAAATTCTTAGCTGGGAGTCCTGTACAAATGAAAAGAAAATTAAATGCATCCAACATAAAATGGCACAAGACAGACATTTCCATTCTATATGTTACAAACAAGGGGATACAAAGCAATGGGACAAAAGCAGACATAAACTTCATTAGGGCAAACATCAAGTCCTGTAGCTCCATGTGCAGCATCTGAGGCAGTCTGTGGAAAGATGTGAACTGCCAAGGGTTTGGGTGGCCCTGCCTCCAAGGCACTGCCAGTGGTTGTAGCTCCCATATCTTGAGCCCTCTCTGCTCCCTCCTTGCAGTTTTCCCCTGATGATACATCTTCCTGGCTTCTCTAAACTTCTGGGGTCTCCACTGCACCTTTGATTTCACATTCACAGCTTCACACATTGCCCTCTCTCGGGCACAATGCCTGACTTCCCAGATCTTCTTCTGAAATTTGGGCAGAAGCCTTCCTGACCCTACAACTCTTACTTTCTACATGAACCTAAGACCATTTCTGTGTGGATGATGCCAAGGACTGATGCCACTTGGAGAAGCAATCAGGCTTTTTTTTTTTTTTTTTTTTTGGTTTGAATATAGGGGTCAAGTGTCTGGATCCCTGAACACTCTGAACCCAAATCTGAGGAACAGATTCTCTAGACCACTGCCATTCTGGAACATGGTGCTCCAAGACTCTTAAAGCAAAGTCTTTTACTTTTGCAATTTTGAGGTTGCAAAGGGTAGAGTCTTGCTATTTCATGTGATTCCCTCAGGTCATATTTTCTATTCTCCTATTCCTTCTCAGCAGTCAAAATCTCCTCCACTCTATCTTTGCAGTCCACAGTTGTACTGGACCTTCCTTTCTGACCAAATGCACAACTTTTTAAATCATCTGGGTGGGCTTTTTATTCTTATTTATTGACACATTTCTGGATAAAGCCCCTGACAGGAGCTATGCCACAGCTTTAGCACTAGACTGCCTGGAAATTTCTTCTGCAAGATTCAGTTAGTTCACTGCCCTTAATCTTAGTCTCAGGCAAAGTCTCTGGACATGAGCAAACACAGATAAACTTTTTAACAAGCCATAATACATATCATCTGGACTCCAGCAGCCAATGTAGTCCTTCTTAGCAGAAAATTCCTGAACCTGGTCTTTACAGGCAGGATTTCTATTACCTTTCTTGTATTCTCATTTCTTACCAGAATACTGTTAAAGATGTTTCAGTGCTACTTTTTTCATCTGGCAGCTCTGAATCTTTCCAAATTCTTCCCACAAACCACTTCCAATTGGTTGACTAAAACTTGGGGGAAGGAGGCTAATTGTGGACACCAGTCTTTTAGAGAACAGAGGATGGGCACATCCTCATTCTCTGGGTTCAAGCTTAAGTCTCAGTATTCCTGGTAACAATTTTCATGACATTAGAACAAATTGGTTTAGAGTCATTAAACTTTAGTTTACCATCAGCAAAATGGATGTCTTCACATCCACTCCAAAGGTTGTTAAAACAATTTCATGCTATAATGCACATAGAGTGCATAGCACAGGGTCCAGACAGTAAACCTTATGGAACACATCAAGTCATTGTCATCCCCTTGAGGTCAGCCAGGTCCACTGGCTTCATGTCCAGTACATTCCAAAGAGTTGTATCCTATTTTCTTTTGATTATTCTTTCTGTGAAGCAAGATCTTTTCTTCATACTAATGACATCATATTTTTCAGTGTAATTTTGCTTCATGTTAAGTGATAATTCTTGGTAAAAGTGATATTTAATTGCATACTTAAATGTAGTGTGACTTTGTATTGTCCTACAGCAGGATTTTATAGGGAAAAGTGCTTGGATTTTTAATTGATACAAAATTGGATACAAATATCTCACCATTTTTCTCTGGTTGTGTGAACTTGGAACTATTTCTCTCAGACACTGTCCTCATCTATAAAATGATACTAATAGTGTCTGTGTCAAATAGTTTTTGTGAAAATTAAATGACAAAAGGGTCTAGTAACATGTAAAGACAGTTAGTGGAACTGTCACTTACAAATATTACAACAGTAAGGGACAGAAACTCAAATTGTTTAAGTGAGCAATAGCCTAATTTATTTGGGCTGATATTACAAAATAGCAGATTAGGTAGCTCATAAACAACAGAAATCTGAGAAATGCAAGACAAAGATTCAGTGTCTGGTGAAACCCATTTCCTGATTCATAGATAGAAACTTCTTGCTGCCTTCATATATTGAAAAGAGTGCGAGTTTTTCCTGGGTTTCTTTGACAAGGACAATAGTCACTGATCCCAATATAAACTCTCTAGCTTCATGATATAAATACCTTCTTAAAGGCTTCTTTTCCTGATACCTTTACCGAGGAGGAAAAGCCAGGAATGGTATTCCAACAGCTGATTTTAGCAGAAACAAGCCTTCTAACCATAGCACATTTCTGTATTTTCTGATGATTACAAGATGACTTCAGCAATTTTAATTGTAAGAAAGGAGAAAAAGAATCATAACATCTTTTCTTCTTGAGACTTGGGCTTCATATTTTAAGTAGAATTCTTTCTTAGCAAAGTTGACATTTTCCATTTCATTGGTAAAAATAGGTCACATGTTCCCCAATCAACGGTCGTGTGTAACAGTTATGATTGGCCCGGAGTGAGGAAAGGTCTGACCCATATGAGATCCTGAGATCTCAGCCAGATCCTTGATACAACTAAGGTCATATCAAACAGGGAGAGGTGGAATGGATGAAGAAACTGAACATGTGCTAGTTTTACTCTCTTTTTATTTAATAAAAATTCATAAATTTATAAATAAAAGTATCTTATGTTAGCTAAAGAGTCCTGATATTAGTTATAAGTACATGACCTTTAAACCCTAAATATACTATAAGATTTAGTAGGCTGCCTTTTTAAAAAGAAGTAGATTTTTAAGAAATAAGTATCCTACTTTGGATCAGATGTTTTAACCTAACTTCCAAAGAATGGATTTTGACCTAAAATACTGGAGGAGATAAATAGTAATGAAAGGGAAACTTTCAAAGAATGTTGGTATTAGCTAAATATTAATAATAGTGCTATCAGGGAAGGTAAGATGGACATTGGATCTTTCCCCAGAATTACACTTGTCAGCCCCATAAAGGCAAGAAGGAAGAGTAGAGCCACAGCTAAGAGTCCAGGATTGCCTTTTCTTGTGTGGGAAGTTTTGACTGGATACTATTCCATTGTAGATCTAGCCCAAGCCAAGATCTGACTGTCACACTACCACTCTCCATCTCACTACTTCTGGGGCCACTCCTCCCTCTGCACGAGAGCTCCTTGCCTTCCTTGACACCCATTTCCTGTATAGCTGTCAGTTATATGCTGCTTGAGCACCTGGTATTTTCTTTTGTAGTGCAAACATGCTTGTAATTTACTGATTGGCTACCAGCATAATTACACATTGCTGCCTTTCCTCCAGTTGAATGTGAACTCCATGAGGTGCTACATGCTCAGCACCAGCTAATGCCTGATACATGGTAGGCAACCCATAAATATTTATTTTTGAACATGCATATTTAGAACACTCCAATTAAGAAATTTATTTAAAAATCTAAACATGCTGACAGATTGGGAAGAGGGAGTGAATTTTCACTTTACAAAATAATTTCCCAGAGGAGTCCTTTAAACATGGAGCTTTCTTCAGGGATTTAAAATAGGATTTCATTTACTAGACTTTGATTCACATCACTTTTCAAGAACACACACAGACACAGACACACACACACACACACACACCCCTAGTGCAAAACCATATGCCACAAACACACCCTCTAAATTTCTCATTTCCAGGCACAATTCAAAACCAATTATAAAAAAAAAAGGAGAAGAAGAAAGAAAGAGGGTGTGGGGGGAGAAAAAAGGAATTCATTTCTAGAATAACCAGCCCAGTGATCAACAGAATAAAATATAGACAAGAAAAACCATACCTTTCCCAGGGAAATTCTAGGAGTTTTTTAAAGCAATCACCTGTCACTCTTCTTTCAAGTAGTTAGTTTGGTTTTGAGTCACTTCTGCCCCATAAGCCTGCTCTGGGGAGGACTCAAATGGCTGTGCCTCTGTGAAGCAAGCCAGGTAGGCTGCGCACCAAGCTTGTCATGTGGGCCATCACGTGGGCCATCACGTGGGTTGTCACTGCGAGGAAGTCATGGAACATATCACCTGGGCAGCAATGATGGTGGAGTTCATGTCCCCGAGCATGTGGCACGGATCCCACGCCATGACACGCATTGCATATTGCATCATTGCTTTTGAAATTTAAATTCCCATATGCAGGGCAAGTCAGAATTTCCATAAAGTCATTTAGTCTCTTATTATTTAGGACCAGCTCAAAAACATTCTTTGCTATATGTCAGAAAACGTTTTGGTGGCTCAAAGGAGAAGATGGACATAATTCACTTTGTCACCTATGAATCACTTTAGAAATACGACATTTAACTAGCCTGGTATTTATGTTTATTTATATATTGTATCTATCTGGATTTGTATATGCATATATTCTCTTCTGTGTTTTGTATCTGAATTTGTGTTTGTGCTGATTTTAGTTGAATAAATATTTCTCTAGTTTTATGCTCAGAAAATAATGGTAAATGAGAAGCGAGTTATCTCACCAAGTCATAAGGTTAAAAAATGGCCACTTAGAAAAGGAAAGTCCAAAACTGCTCCTTAAGGAGGATGAGAAGACGACCTGACCTAATAAGACCAGAAGTCAGGTATGCAAGATAGAGTCAGTAGAATGAGTAAAACTCAAGCTGGAAGTAGAGCAGATTAGTGTTACTAGGAGTTGGATGTGTCAGGGGCAGTGAGACAACAGGGCTGGGAGATTAGACAAAGGCCAGGCTATGCGGAGTGTTCCTACTGCTATGGCTGACCTCAAAGTGATGGCATTTAGAAAGTGGAGACTTGGGAGGTGATTGGGTCATGGAAGCTGTGCTCTTGTGAATGCAATCAATGTCCCTTAAGAAAATAGGTCTGCAGGAATCCTTTGGTCCTTCCCCCACTGTGAGCGCACAGTGAGGAAGCACTGTCTGAAGACTAGGAAAGGAGCTCTCCCTGGACCCCAGATCAGTGGCACCTTGACCTTAGCATTCACAGCTGCCGAATCTGTCGGAAGTGAGTTTGTGTTGATTAAAGGCCATTGAGACTGTGACGCTGCTGCTACAGCAGGCCAGCAGACTGGATGCATTCTTTATTCACATGTTTGATCTGTATTGATTGTCATTAGAGATCAAATTCAAGACACCAGTGGCTTTTCTAGCTAAGGTTTTGTTTTTTAGTGCTGTAAGTAACGTAAGCCTTATTACTGAATCAAATTACTCAGTCACTCAACACCAAATCCCCACAAACACTGTTGAGTACCAGGCAATATGCTAGGCCATTGTGAAATGGCAAAATTAATAATATTGGACATTTTTGAGAAACATATACTTGTGGTAGAAAAGATGATCTAAAGCAACCTGGAGCCAAATGATGGATGCAGAAGTTTAAATATTCAAGTCCTCAAGTGTAAATGGCATTAACTACAGTAAACTGCATACCTGTTGCTTGTAAAAGGTTAGCTAAGCCAGAGAAGATCATCACCACTGAGTAGAGGAACAGGAAAGGAAAGTGACAGACATGAAGAAGTGAGGGACAATCCGATGTGAGTAGAAAGGTTGTATGTGTCTGGAGACACCACGCCTCTAGTCTAGGCGCATGTGAGACACGCTGGTCAGCCCAGCTTCCTGGCCTTCTTTGATCTGTCATAGTAAATCTCTGCAAAGCATTTGCAACCTTCCAAACATTTTAGATGTCCCGTCATTCTTCCCGAATGAACACTGAATCCCAATATATAAAATAGAGGAAAGAAGAAGTAAACGTACTGAGGTGAAGGGCTCCCTGCAGAGATAAGGAAGCTCACCTAAGGCCATCGCAAGAAAACTCTAGTGTTCTAAATATTTCACAGCTTACAAAGTAGTATGTGAGGCCAATCTGTTCATTTTATAGAAGAGAAAACTAGGGGCCCAGAGAGTCTATGGCATCCGCTGAGAGCTTCCTGTGCTGATGGCATCTGAAGCACTGGAATCATGCCGTAAACAGAACCAGTGTTTTCCAGGATGAGGCTAAACCGAAGCAGCCTGGGTCAGAGAAAGACAGCTTGTTATATTATACATCACCAGTATGTTTGTTTTTAGTCTTTTCTAGACAGGGAAGCTGTTATTGTCTTGAGGCTATCCAGTGTCTGCAAAATCCCTATCTGCTTTCTAAGTCAAGGTAGCCCAGAACCCACCCAGCAGATTCCCTATTGTACACAATGGTGCAGTTAAGGGGATGTTAGTGTCTGGCAGTGGACACCTTCATGACTTGCATCCCCTGTGCTGTCTCTGAGAAGAGCTAATTTCCTCTGCTGTGCATTCTGAGTAAAGTATTCCCATTTTTGACAGATGTTCTAATTCAACAATTAGCTGTGACTATGACAGCAAAAATTACCAGTTGCTAAATTCCCATTCAGGCAAATGGAAGGCAGGGGGTATTTTTATACCCGGCAGCCCTGGGCTGTGTAGCTTGAAGCATACACTTGCCCAGCATCTCTCTTGCTATGTGCTGCACCACTAACTGTAATTTATTTTTAAATATTCTAAAAATGGGTCCCTCGCAATAGTGTCTGAGTGGTGGGAGTAGAAAAGAAAAACAGGGATGCTGTATTAAATTGCATCTGCTAAAGGACTTTCCAGACTTCAGTCTCCCTGGAGCACAGGCATCCTGGAAGTCCTTTCACAAACAGAAGCCTTGTCAAGGGCCTGCATTATACCTCTATTTCCCCATGTCATATTTCTCTCAAAAAAAAGCACAATCTTAGTGATTTGAAATAGCTCCAGAGCCTTAGGTTTGGAAAGTCATTGATAGCTATGATCTCTGACCTTTTAAGATTACACCTATTTCAATAAAAGAAGTGCACAAGCAAATCGCATCTTCTATACATAAGCACATGCTGGCACATGGAAGCGTAGTTATAAAGTATATGCATGGCAAACACCTATTAAAATGTTAATAATTAATTAGATGCAAGTAGTTCAAATGACTTTCTTCAGGATTTTAGCCAAATTACTGTCAAGTCTGATTTGAGTGTCCATCTTTATTTTCTGGTGTAGCTGAGGAAGACTTTATATCAGGGATAGGAAGAGTCTTCATAGTACCTTGTGGCTTCTTTTAATTAGATACTCTGTAAATTATTTGTGTTATCCTTCCTCAGAGGGGATTGGTGTAAGCAGCAGTGCATTTTGTAAGGTTAGTGTGTTTCATGTCAGTGTGATGGCTTATATCTAGATATTCTGTAAGAACATCATCACACACTCATAAGTGGGGCTTTAGGAGGGAAGATTTTGCTGGTTTGCTGTTAGGAGGTGGCTCCAGATAATCAGGTCACTGGTTGTGGCCTGGAAGCATTTATCTCCTTTTCTGCCTCTTGCTTCATTCCTGACTTCCTGGTCACCATGCTATGAGCAGCTCTCCTTTATCTGGCTCCTTCCACCATGTCTTCCTGCCACAGAGCCAACCAACCAAGGATCAAAATCTCCTCCTTCAAGTTGCCAGTGTCAGGTATTTTGTCCCGGTTATGAGAAAAGTAACACAAGCAGATAGCCTACTCCGTATGCCTACTTTGTGTAAGCATAGTACCCGGCAGTATCCCCAAAGTGAGCCCCCTGTGTCCACACCACTGCTCTTATTTCCAGGTAAGATGTTTTGCTCTTTGAGTGCATGCTTCTTTTACTGGCACAGATATTCCAGTTAAAATGCTGCAACATGGTGTGAGTCTGTATATGAATATGAGTATTTTTCTCTTAATTCTTCGTATATTAAAAAGAAAAATGCTCATATTTACTTTCCAACTGCTGAGTTGATCATGCTGAGCTATTTTCCACTTTGGAGGTTGCTGCACATCTGGGTCCTCTGCGTGGCCGGCGTGGCTCTCAGGTCTTGGAAAGAGGTCACATGCAACCAGGGCAAAGGCTTGGTGATCAGAAATCTGGTGCCTGGGAGCTGAGTGTTGTACACAGTTCAAATCAAGTTCTCTTCAAGTCTACATTTACAGGGAGCACAGTTCCTGGCCAGGAAGGCACAACCAACCTCTCTGTGAACACATGGCCCAGGGTGGGGTTGGCACTGGATTCCAAAGTGTTAAATTCTAAAGGTCAGCAAAGCTGTCTTTCTGGCTTAGCTCCTAATCCCTTAACAGTATGCGGTGTCTCTCTCTCTCTAACTGTGTATGTATTTCACCACTCTGTTACCCACTGTTTTCTTCAGCTCATCGTTGGTGAGAGCCCACCATGAATCTTCATCAGACTCCTTACCAGTTCCCTCATCTCCACTCCACAGTACTTCTCACATTGGCTTAGTCTTCCCATTTTCACTCCTCACCCTAATTCACCCTCCAGATCTCCTGTCTGAACTGGTACAAGGGGTCCTGCTAATACCCTGGCTTCCCAAGTGTCCTCTCAACACCACAGCTGCAGGAATCTGGTGAGCAAGCCCTGTTAGAGATGAAGGGAGACACAAGAGCAGAAAATGTTTGGGGGAGAGGCAGGAGTCTTTGCACTTAAGCCTGGCGCACTGGAACCCCCAGGTGTACTGAGGAACAGCACAGGCACTGAGTTCCGCTGAGGCCAGATTTTGTTTTGGGTAGCAAGCCATGGCAACAGTATGGCTGAATAATTTTTATCTGATTGTCCCCTCTGGAGACTTCTTGTTTTCTTCATAAGGTTCTTCTCTCCAAGCTGGGAAAATATCCCATTTTCAAGACGTTTTGATTCCTTGGAATCCACAGTTCATCTCCTGAGACAGCCCAAGCTAACATTAACCCATTGGGTTATCGAAAGGAACCCACACACAGCCACTTCTCTCTCTGTTGCTTGGAAATTTCCAATCTCTCTTCCGCAGCCTATGTCAATAGTGAGTCAGCAATTTACATCGGCATTTGAGATCACCACCTGTGGGCCTGATCTAGTGGTTTTTGTTTTTGTCTTTTTTTTTTTTTTTTTTTTTTTTTTTTTTTACTTCCTGTACCTCTCTCTTAAACTTTTTATTTTCCAAATGAATGATCCTGCTATTCCTGCAAAAGAGTCCAGATAGTCACCCCTTGTGCCTTTCTTACTAGTTCCTGTGCTGTAAGTATAATTCCCAGTGTTAATCTCTGTGTTTTAATCCCCTCATTCGACTGCTGCTGTTTGAGCACCCATTATGGCTTTCAAAATTTCTCACTGGTTAAATGATTTGCCCTTCCAAGTCCACATCATACATAAGCTCTTCCATTAAGCCTTTCTTATCTATACACACCAATGCCAACTCTAGGTCTTTCAATTTCCTTCATATTTCACTGTTCCTGTTCTTGTGGCACTATTTTTTTGTTTTGTTTTGCTTATACTTTAGTTAAAACCAGTTAACAGACACCTAGCCTTTGGCAAGTACTGTAACGGTTCATTGATGGTTATGTTTAGTACTCTAATATCCACATTAGGGCTGTAATCTTAGCTTTATTTTGAAGACTCAGAAATTAAAGAAATTTTTAGAAACTTAGCTCAGATCAAGTCACTAAAACATTCAAGATTCAGGAATCCTACTAGGCTTCCTTTCTTTCCTGGGCACATGGTGCCCTGAGTAGAATCGTAAGTGGACTTTCTGATGCTCAGTAATACAGTGCAAATTCATTGATGACATAGGCTATGGCTTCTTACAGGAGTCCTGGCCACAACATATTTATTAATGATGAGTAGCACAGAACTGAATGAGTTTAGTGCAACTAAATAGTAGTGGAAGGAGCTTTCAGAAGGGACGTCGAAGGAGTTGGTGGTCTCACCAAGCCTTTCAGTGGACCAGCCTCAGTAGTCTGGTGCCTTAGAAGATCCTGAAATAGCTCAGTTAGGCTCACTCTACATAAGTCTTAATTTTCTAGCTTTCTAGAAGTCACTGCCACCTAACTCTTGGCTGCTACACAATCTGTTGCAGCTTTAAATATTCCCTATGTTAATGCTGATTAGCGAATAAAGTGGCAATTAAGTTTTCATGGCATAATTTCTATGTTTCACTGGAACAGTGCTAATAGTACATTGTGTCTGTCCTTTCAGAGAACCCACCTGTTCCCTGGGGAGACAGCAGCAGGCCGGAACTGTGGGCTGCTCCCCAAGTGCTGGTGTTAGTCTGGGATTGAATTGCTACACCAGGAACCCCAGAACCTGGGAAGAGGCCAGAGGAGGAAGATGCATGCATGCATGCCTGCAACTCTGCACCTCTAAGGCTGCCCTGGCTTAGACTCAAAGGAGACCATTCTCTGTGGCCTTTGTGGCTTCATTTTCCTGGTATTTATTTCAAAAGCAGGGCGATCAATGTCTTGCAAACGAGAAAGGACCAGGGGGGAAGAGGGAAACATGAAGTAAAAAGAATTATGTGTTGACACACATCATGTACTCAAACAGGCACTCATAACAATCAAATGAAAACGCAAATGGAGCTGTACTGTACTAGCAAATGGAGCTGCACTACACGAGTTCCCTATGAAATCGTGCTGCAGTAGATTCCTCTGAATCTCCTGCACTGGGGCGTACTGATGATCTCAGCCTTCAGGTTTCCACAGCAGCTCCTCAACCTATAACCTACTTTTTCATGTATGATCTACTCTTCTGGGTCAGAACCTTCCTTCAGCCTGATTCTTCGCTGCCTCAGCCCAATGCCTTTCAGGAATCTGACTGTTGTTCCTTTTGGCCCTGGATTCAGGCTCCACAGCTTGAGCCAGGCTCAGTTCGTCCACTCCATCCCAGTCCAGAGTCCTAATGCACCTGTGCTATGGGCCCAGCCATGCAGGTTGCTGGGAGGCTGAGACAGAACTGAAAATAGGAAGGAGAAGGACAGGACCGGGGGATCCTGGCTCAGCAACAGGGCTGCCCAATGGTGAGGAACAACAGTGAAAAAATACTTGTGTAGCAGCCTAGGGTTATGGAGCCGGCTCCAAGCCATGATTAAGATCAGGGTCCTAGATGGTGGCAGTACACAAAGTCAGACAGGTGGTAGCTGTCATGGAGCAGTTTTGCATAATCTAGAGAAGCTTAACCTCACCAAAGCTGGGTCAGGCATAATGCAAAGGGCTTGGGGCTTTACAGTTAAGAAGACTTGGAATCGAACTCCTGCTGATCCACAGCTAGTGCTCCATTCCAGGAGTGTACGGTAAGTATTATATTCAATGGTGGCACTGAGATCCAGCACCAATGATAGGAAATAGGTAGACAGGAAAGAAGGGCCTGTGTTTGGGGTCTCAGCAGTCAAATGGAAATGCAAATCAGCAAGTGAGTCTAGGAAGAAGAGGGAGCCAGGTCAGGCCAGTGCCAGAACTCCCTGGTGCATTTGACTCAGACAGGACACATTTGACACCTCACCAGCTGGTGGGTGAGAGACTGCTCACTGCCTCCCTCCTTCTATCAGCTTTGGTCCAGGAATTGGGCAGAGAGCCCTGGAAACTTATGAATAAGCAGACAAGAGCACTGGACAGCAGGCAGCTTTTCAGCTGGCCGGTGCAGGCAGCTGTCTGAGGAGGGATGGAAAGGCCATTACCAGCAGCCCTGCCAGCCTCCACCTCACCAGGATTTGGGCAGCCACCTGGAAGGCCACCCCAGAGCCAGGAACACAGGAGCCAGAACACAAGTTGCAGTGGTGGCTCTGTACTTACAGCTTGTCTCTGAGGGCCCAAGTAGGGCAGGGCTGATTGGTGTCAGGAAACATCTCGTATCAGAAAACAAATTAGGAATCGGGTGCCAAAACAGAGCCCTTGACAGGGCTCAAGCATCCCTTTGCTACTTTATTTTGTTTTTAAATTTTGTTGTTAGTTGCTGGGCTTTTTTGTGCATTTTGGCTGTGATTTTGTTTTATTTTGGTTTTTATGTCTGGTGTTTTAAGCTTCTGTAACAGCCATGATGTATGTAGGTATTTGTGTGTATGTATGTATGTGTGTGTGTGTGTGTGCGTGTGTGTGTGTGTGTGTGTGCACTTACATATTTATGTAAAATAAGAATTAGTATCAGAAGGCAAAGGGTAATCAAGTTGCATAAATATGTTAGAGGACCCATAATTATTTCAGTCTCTCTTCCCATATTTGCCGTAGTTTTGATCAGCATCCCGACTTCAAACTTTAAACTTCATGAGGGCAGTGAGAACTTCCAGTGTCTAACATAGAATAAAACCCTCAAAAATATCAACCAAATGAGTCATCTGTATTTCAGGCCCTGTGTGTGGGGAATGACTAAGACTGCTTCAGAGCTGATGGGCATCTGAGGACACCTGACCCCGCTGGACTATCACAGGTGGGGAGAGGTGTCCAATTATGTAACCATTACTCAGCACAAGTAAACATGCCTGCGCAGGTTACAGCACCATGTAAGAATGTAAACATGAGATAATAACCTGTGTAAGGATTATACAATAAAGATGCAGGAGGCTCTGGCTCTTGCTTTTTCTCTGGTTCTTGTGCATTTGTGCTCTGCTCTGCTCCATGATGCCTGCTGTTGTTGCTGGTGACTTGTACACACGCATTCTTTAACCTTGGGATCTCACCCTCCAAAATCTCCCTTGGGCCCCCTGAGCAAACTGATGCTGTGCAAGGTGCTTTACAGTATTATTTCTAATTTTGTCACAGCTTAATGAAATACCATTAACCTCATTTTATAAATAAAAATGCTGACAATTAGAAGAAGTCTATTTAGAACATATAGGTGGCAGAGTTTAGAAATAGTCTGTACACTAACTCTTGTACCATATAATGTGTTTATATTTGAAATTTGGAAACATTTGGTTATTATTTAATAGCTCTAAAGGAGGAGAGAGATACTCAAGCATTCTGGGAACAGATGGGGGAGAATAAAGCATCAGAAAGGAAAGAAGTAAGAATTGTCTATTTCCAAAGAGACATGACGGACACAGGCACTTTGTCTGGTGTCCTAGTCTGTTTGTGCTACTAAGACAGAAACCCACAAGCTAGTAATTTATAAAGAACAGACTGTGTTTCCTGTCAGTTCTGGAGGTCAGGATATCCAAGATGAAGGCAACAACACAGGGTGAGGGTCTCTGTGCTACCTCACCCCAGGGTAGAGGGCAGAAGGCAACACAAGAGTGTGAAGAATTTGTTTTTAACCAATCAGCTTTCCTGGTAACAAATGTATATCTCATGATCAAAGCACTTATCAATTCACAAATGCAGAGATATTAGGATCCAATTAAAGAGCCCACCTTCAATTCTGTTCCACTGAGCATTAAATTTGCAACACACAAACTTTGGAAGGCAAGTTGGAACTCAAGGACCTAGTTCAGTGTTGCTGGATTTAGCAAAATAAAGCTACTGGTCACTGGAAAGGTTTTAGTTTCAGATGAACAAGAGACAATTTGTAGTGTATGTCAAAACTGCATGAGAAAAATATACTAAAGATATTCATTATTTTTCTCAAATTTAAATGTAACTAGGCATTCTGTATTTTGTCTGGTAACCTTACTCTGGTTTGATCTATAAGCTAATACATGGAGCTGTTGGTTAACACTGATGGGAACAGATCGCTAGTTGAAGAGATTGTGGAAAACTTTATGTGGTTGCTTCCTAAGAGGCCCTGTGAAGAAAGAGAACTTCTTCCCAGTTAATCCTCATGGTACTTGCAGTCTGACAGAAGGGCATGGGAATGTGCATGGTTTACAGTTGTGTCAGGGGATGGAACAAGGTGATAGACACACTGCTGGAGAGATTTAACATGGCCCAGGGAGGTTTGCTGGGAAAGTACCTGCTCCAGCTAGGTGCGACCCACTCTCATTTCCCTGATCCCATCCCACATCTAAGTTCCATACTTCTACCAAAGCCAGGGAACAAAGTGTGAATCTGAACACATTCCTATCCGTGCTTAATCCCCACTACCTTCTTGGTGAAATGCCAAGTCTTTCTGCATGGG
Organism: Cavia porcellus; assembly: GCF_034190915.1. Lineage (NCBI taxonomy): Eukaryota > Metazoa > Chordata > Mammalia > Rodentia > Caviidae > Cavia > Cavia porcellus. The sequence continues at coordinate 160,859,312 of NW_026947484.1, read as the reverse complement.
GTCCACATCTCTGCATCACTGTGTATGCCCAGCCTCACTGCACCCCTGCTCTGCTGTGGCTCTGAAGAGCATTCTTCAGCCTACAGTCACACTTCCCTGACCTCACACCTTCTCTCTGCTGGTCTCCCTGGTATTGGTTTAATTCCTCTTCATTCGCCTATCTCTTACTGTCTCTGCTATATGGCTAGGAGGTAGGAAACCTCTTTTGTGTGGCTAGTCCTCTACTGCATAAGGAAGGACCTGTTCCTCCCAAACACAGCAGCAGACTCTCATCTCTCTGAAACATGCGCCCCATGTGTGCCGTCATAAAAGGGTCCTCTCATTAGCCTTCCTTTATCTTAAGAGCACCGCACCCAGCTGAAGTCTTTGCTGATTTGCTTTTTTATCTTTATCACAACTTGAACTCTTTGAAGAGTAAGATAGTAGTACTTTTGTCTGTATCTTCAGGATCTAATGCCATGCCTGGCTTGTAGGTAGAGTTTGGACATTTGTTGAATGAATGAATGAACAGTTTTGGGAAAGTAACAACTCTGTGCAATGTTACCTAGTGCAACATCCTAATTATCATATATATATATTATGTACTGATCCAGACACTGAGTTAAGTAGTTTATTTGTATGGTTTTACTTATTATTGACAGCCACTACTTCAGGCAGATAATTTATAAAATTCATTTTGCAGGTGAGAAAACAGAGGCTATACGTGCTGGATAACTTGATTACCTAGTGAACAGGCTAGCATTCGAACTCAGGTGTACCTAACTGCAGAGCCAGTGGTCTAGACCACTAGGCTCCCCTGCCTCTAAACTATCCCCTAAAACCCTCAGCTTCCTTAATCTATAGCTCCTACTATTTCCACAGTGGATTAAAAAGCACTTGTCATGTGTGCTGCTCAGGAGATACAGCTGAGCCAAAGAAAACATATCTGCCGGGAGATTCAGAGACTATGCAAATATCCAGACAGTGAGGGCAGCCCATGGGTTTCCTTTGTGCCCTGTTTGTAATAAATAAGCCATGGTGATGTGCTTAGATTGTTAACAGAAATATATGGAGCCAACCCGGCCTTCACTCTGCACTTGGCAGTGGATTTGCTGCTCTGTTTGGGATGGTTCTGTACGGTGGCCCAGTTTGGTGCAGGATTCCACAGCCTTTATCTTGCTTCAAGAGGACAGCTCCACAGGGGAGGAGAATGATGCACAAGATGCCTTCTGAGAGGAGTTTCTGAGAGACACAAACCAGAGACAGCAAGTCAGGGGTTGATGAGGGCAGGACCCAATGGAAGGGTCAAGGTGAGATCTGTGTACAAATCCCCATACCCCAAAGATCTCACGGTTCTCATTCATCAAAGGGGCAGGGCTATCATTCCTGTCCAGACCTGCCAAGGGCACGCTCACATGCTCAAGGTCCATGGCATGTTACAAGGTATTATATGGAGAAAAGCACTTCCTGTTTAAAATGGAAATGGAAAGCCTGCCTAGAAAATGTTTGCTATTGCTTTATATATGTTTTTATTGCATGATTCATCAAGGTTATTAAATACTACTGTAAGTTAATAATGTCCTAGAGACGATAACATTTCCCAAACTTTATCCCCAAACCACATTTCTAACGAGCTTATCATGGCATAGACATCCCAAGACAGAGCTCAGGAGACTGCTACCCTGGGAGGTATCTAGGGATATTCGTCTGAAGGAGAGCGGGGCTGTCACTGCTGTTCGCCAGAGAACGCCTGGGACAGCGTGGCAGAGCCAATTTGTTTGCTGGGGAGCCGGGGGAGACACAGAAGGACACAGACTGTGTACTTTTTTGGTTGAAAAGCTGTTTGCACATCTGTGTCCCTGAAACTTCCCTCATTTTCTTGACAACACATGAAACCCCTGTCAGAGACAAATTGAGCTTTGCGTTATGCTTTGAAAAATAGTTTATGCTCACATGGACTGCATTCACTACATGGTACATTTTATATAAATCACATATAGACTAGCTCACATAACTTTTCAGAGAACTCTACAAAGTGGTTGTGCATGTGGTTGTAGCAGAGATAGTCATAGTCTTGTCTGAAATAACACATGCTCATCCCAACTAATTACAATTTAACAGATTCAGGGAGCTTAAGTATCAGTATAACCAGTGAGCTTGGAGACACACCTAAATCTTTTTCTATTTAAATGCCAAGGACAACTTCAATCATCTAGTCTTTCTTTCGTTCTTTCTTTCTTTTTGTGAGGCGTTAATTAGGTTGACCCCAATCAGTAGTCAACTTACTAATGCAATCTCTGATACCAGTTGAAGGTTCAACATTTAGTATCTTCTTGGCCATTTGAGGAATAATGAAAATTACTAGAATTTATGGAAATTTGCATTTCCGTTTGTAAATAATGAATCATAGCAAAACTTGTGGGGTTAAAACACAAGGCATTTTGTTTGTTCACAACATTTGCAGGCAATCCCATGGCAGGAATCATCTGCTCCTCAGCTGGGACTAAAAGATTCATCACAGCCTTTCACTCCTCACATCTAGTTATGGTTCCTGGGTCACCCCAGGACCTCCATACCCAACAAGCAAACCCAGATTCTACACAAGATCAGGCTGCGGGCTTAGGCCTCTTGAGGCCACGGTTTAGGCACTCCCTCCTCATCACTTTCTTGAATTTTGATAATCAAAGCAAGTTGTAAGTCCAGCCCAGGTTCAAGGGGCAGGAAATAGACTCACTTGTGATGGGAGCGAGAGCAAAGTCTTACTTCAGGGGAGCCCGTGGATACTGACACTAGAAGTCCCCTTTGTAAACACTCAATCTCCTCGGAGCAGAAGTCTCTTACAACATCTGCTGGCTCAATGGCGCTCATTTTCTTTTTTCTTCTTTCAAGTCCACCTCCTTGTTTAAGGGATAGAGCTACAAATTACCTAGCAAAAGCTGGTTAAACAAGAGACTTCGACCTGAGAAGGACTCTATCCACAGCTGGTATTGAGTCCATCAGATTCTTTTCTATGAATTTTAAGTTGTGACGCAAAGATGAAACTGAGTGAATCAGAAATACTGATGTATCTGTAGCTCCCTTATATGGAAACACAGAACCAACCCACTCATTTATCCATTCAAAAATGTTTACAGCATACCCATTGCATGCTCGGCGCTGTGAAGGTACTGGACCCACTCACCTAAGAGAGAATAGTACAAACATACACAGGGTGGAGAGACCAAGATTCCATGTTCCAGGGACAGCTCTGGCTCCAGAATCTGCTGATGCCTGGTTATTCATGCTGTCCTTATTTGCTCTAAGTTGCCTCTGGAAATGTAGAATAAAATCTTATTTTTCTTAAGCGGGTAGAAATAGGTTCTCTTACTTGCATCTAAATGAGCCCAGTTATAACAGTCTAAGAAGAGAAGCTGCCAGTTACTTTCTGTATTGGCAGAGAGACTATAGCATTAGAGCAAATGTCTATTATTCTGGGACTTTCAAGAATTACTATTTGGGCAACATGGTCATTTGGATTCAGTGACAGCAAGACCTCAGGATATTTGGTAGACTCTTCTTTATTTTTCTACAGCAAGACATCTCCAAATATAGTAAATCTCTGACTTACTTACTGGGCATAAAATGACTTAGGAGGAAATTGTCTTATCTTTCTGACAATAATTGTTTAAATCTGCTAAGTCTGAGAGTCTATTGTTTACAGACACCATCCTGGATACATAAGAAACATCAATAAAACCAAACTAACAAAAGTCTTGGCAGCCTAGCACATTATTCCTCATCTATGAAAAATAAGAAAAACCTGAAAGTCATGTTAATGCTATTAGTCTGTTTAGAGGTAAATCCATTTCTCAAATACTTTCTGTAATAGATGTTTTCCTATTGATAAATTTCACAGCTAATTATATGTAGTCTGAACATGACAACGTCTGAGTATAGTAAAAAAGGAAAAACAAAAACATATTTAAAAATAACTCAGTTACCTGAAATAATTGTGCAATAACTTGCTGATCATTTTCTTGCAGAATTTAGTGCCTAAACTTTAGACTAAAGAAGTGTTGACCTTCCCTCAGCATTCCATAGAACTCGAAATGTCAGGGGACAGTACACCACATAGCAGAATCCAGCCCTGCAATTCATCTACTATGAGAATGTACAGAGCTTGGTTGTACTCCCAGGAGTCCCGGACAGTCTTTGTTTTTCCTCTGGAAATTATCACAATTAATATAGATTTTAAAATACATCCTTCCTCTGACTTTTAGGGACAAAAAAATTCTATCTAGTTTTTAAACTGTTTCACAAAATTAGAAGCATTAAGTATCTCTTGAGTTGTTTTCACATAGATAAAATTTTGACTTAAAACGTGACCCTTTTTGCAAAATTCAAGCTGTTTCTTCTCAGGTGGTTCAATCTGAGACTGAACTAGGAATTCAAATATTAACATTATTCCTCAGCAGTCCACCTGCCCAGCCAGTGCATTCATAGAAATATTTTCTAAGTCTGTTTTCATAATTAACTCTTACCTTTTCCTGATAAGACAAATATCTCTATAACAGGGGAAATAGAAGATAGATGGATAGATAGATAGATAGATAGATAGATAGATAGATAGATAGGATAGATATAGAGCTTTCAGTGTTCTTAACCGCATTTGGATATGAGCATATGAGAATCATTAATGTGTTGGTATGTCCTTTGAAGGCTTACTCATGACTGATGAATTCATGCCTGTGCTTGATAGCACTCCTTTTTGTGCTGTCTGTAAGAGCATGTCTGCCCAGTTGACTTCATGAATGTGCAGCAGAGAAAGAGATCACACTAACTATTCCACCACAGAGATCACAAAGCAGAGCAACTGGGGGTGAAGATCAAAACCAGGTTCCTATCTGGTCTTGACTGCTTATTGGTCTCACAATTTGAAACTTAGGCCAAAACCCAGACTGTTCATCCATTTTATGCTCATTTTAATACCATGTAGTTCATAAACACATGTTTGAAATAAAGGAAATAGTACAACGAAGCACAATGACAGAGGACGGAGGTGTTATGGTACTTCAAGGTGATGGAACAGTGGTGGGGCCAGGGATGGAAGGAAGCAGGATACAGACTTGTAAGATCCTAAAACAGGAAAGGGCGTTGCCAACCACCTTTCCCACGCTCCTTGTTTTATGGCCTTGTAATTAGTGGCACCAGAGCACAGGACCCCAGCTGACAGACCAAGACTTAGGCACAGGTCTAAAACCAGAGCTAAGACACTTTAGTTTTCATGTGTTCTTTCATTTCCCCCTATCATAATGAGTGATGTTTGTGTGTTCATTACCAGCAGATTACCAGAGCGGCTTAAGCATAGTGATAACTTCAACCCAAGGAGTTACCTGAAACTCCACTGCTTCAGTGAAACGTGTTTCACAGGAGGACGTTTTGTGTCATCAGGACAAAAGGGCGTAAGATGCCTGAAGAACAGCTTCTGTCCCTACTCTATGAACTCTATTTGTACATTTTCAAAAAGAAATTCTTCCAGGCAGACAAGGGGTCAGCATGCTGAAAGATAATACCTAAATTCTTATGCTCAGAACCTGAGCGGGCTTGCTGTCTGAGATGGAGTCCACGCTGCACCACAGTTTTCTAGAAGCATCTCAGCTCCTGTGCATCGCTCCTGGCTCTGAGAAGCAGGGGAAAGCAGTGGCTGTAGCTCAGGGTACAAACGCATCATCTCCCATCTCCAACTTGCTCAGATGTGCCCCCTCACAGCGCCATGCAGGACGTGGGGAGCTCGGGGCCACTTCAGGAAGGAGTAGCTAGTACCATGCTGTGGCTGTACATGAGGCTTTCTGCTGATCCAGGATTGAGTCCTGCAGTGAGCATCTTTATCTTCTACTTAGATCTTTCAAAAATCACATGTGTAACTTTTCCACGAAATACTCTTTTCTGTAACCCCAGAGAGCCAGTAATAGGAAACTCTATCTTCACTTGGGGGAGCAGCTCACAAAGTCCACGTGGTCAACTCTTTTGCTTATGAGCTCGTCCTCCCATGTCCTCTGATGAAGAAATGTCTGTTTAATCTCATTTAGATTATGCAGTTGCGTTGTTTGCAGAGGAATTCCAGCAAAAGCAAATTGTTTGTAAGATAAAAGCTAATTGTTTCCAATAAATTCTCTGGGAACATTCATCATTTATTAAAATGTATTATATTTTAAATAGGAGGTTTTAATTTTAATGTATGCATTGTGAGTGAAGGGCAGAAGGCTATTTTGCTATGACTTTAGCTTGCTATGCCCTGAGTTTCCACTTGGGGCAATAGAAAAAGAAAAATATGTGAATTATTGGCTTCTGATATTCCAACAACTACAAGTATTTGTTTGTCTTAATTGCTACCTTGAAGAATATTAGGAATTTATGTTTCAGAAGCCAAGTAATGCTACTTAAATATTAGTCACAATATTGTGACTGAATTGATATATGGAGGGGCAAAAAATGTTTTAACTGGAGCCCTGACCACACTTACAGTGAACATGATCTTCTAAAGCAAGAGCTGTGAATGACCAGAGATGGGTCCATGTTATCTGCTTCTATGACTTTCTAAAAATTCCTCACTAGATAAGATATTTCACTTAGAACATCTGAGCTAAAACATTTTTGTCTGTGGCTAGTTATACTCCTTTGTGAACAAGATTGTAGCCTGTGAAATAAAGATTTATTTCCTTCCTTACATATAAAATTAAAGTAACTTGGTGTCTTTGAATTGCAAGGCTGGATATTCTTGCTGGTGCTATGGATCATGAAGTAGCTAAGGAGACAAGACTCCCACCCTTCCGGATAAGCATCGGCTACCTCTTGTCCAATCTGGTTTGTTATATACGTTGCCATGGTGTTGGAAGGCATGGCCTAGATAAAGCATTGCAGTACAGTCTCATGCAAAAGCTCTGTGAAATAGCCTGCCTCTTAGCCGGGCTTAGAAGAGCCAGGATCCTCATCCGACATCCGTGATCTGGTCATCAGTAAAATCTCCTAAAATCTCCTTAATAATACCTGTTGTCTTTCACATTTCTGAAGATTCCCAAAGTGCCTTAGTTATTATCTTTCCGCTCTTTCTTACCCCCTTTGCTCTCTCTCTCTCTCTCTCTCTCTCTCTCTCTCTCTCTCTCTCTCTCTCTCTCTGCCTCTCTCTTTCTCTTTCATATATAACTATCACAGGGGAACAGTTCCTGGTAACATACCCTGTTACATATGCATTACTTTTTGTTTTTGTGCGGTTTTTTTTCACACACTGCACCTGAAACTTAGGGAAGTTGAATTCACCATGATTCAGATAAGTGTCCCCTAAAATCAGTGTTAGTTAATACAGGGTTAGTTTCCAGCCCATAACAATTAGCTTTTATCTTACAAACAATTTGCTTTTGCTGGAATTCCTCTGCAACCCAACTGCACAATCTAAATGAGATTAAACAGACATTTCTTCATCAGAGGACATGGGAGGATGAGCTCATAAGCAAAAGAGCTGACCACGTGGACTTTGTGAGGTGCTCCCCCAAGTGAAGATAGAGTTTCCTATTACTGGCTCTCTGGGGTTACAGAAAAGAGTATTTCATGGAAAAGTTACAGGGTTAGTTTCCAGCCCATAGCACTATCAGGGGGTGGTAGGATCTTCAAGCTGGGAGTCGAGTGGTAGGTTTTATAGTCATTGAGGAGTGCTCCCTTGAGGGAAATATGGGGGACCTCTACCTTTTCCTGTCTCTCTTTGCTGCCTGATTGCTACACATGAAGTCAAGTAACTTGGTCCACCCTGTGTCCCCTGCAATGATGTGCTGCCTCTTCATGGACCCATGGCTTTGGGGACAAGTGAACACGGACTGAAACCTTCAAGAGCAGTCAAACCAACCTTTTCTCTTATAAGTTGATCTTTTAAGAAATTTTATTACAGCAATAGAAAGCTGACTAACACAGATTGCACTGCTCCTAACCTTTGGTAATGCCTGGTTTTAGTCAAATTCTGTCCAAACTTCCTTTCTGATCTATCTGATATCAGAGTCTACACCTGCTGCTTTCAGGGTCTAAAGGGATTTAAATTTGCCAGATGCTCCCTAAGGCTATGCCAGTGTCTGACCTGTTACTAATTCATAGATCACAGATGCTTCTAGCCATCATCTATCTTGAGACAAAGTCTCATTATGTACTTACAGCTGTTCTTGAACTCACTATGTAGCACAAGCTGGCCTTGAACTCTCAGTGTTCTTGCTTCATCCTCCCAAGTGTGGAGACTACAGATGTTTACCACTAAGCCTGGCCACAGAATCTTCTTCTTGGCAAGGAAATCGGTGACAAAATTTAAAGAATACAAATATCTGAGAAGGTTGGGTGGATACTATGGGAATGAGAAAGTGCCAAAGATCTGGAGGTTTTGTACATCAATGTAAAATTTTTTGCTATAATTTAATATTCAGCTATTTAATAATAATAATAATAATAATAATAATATATACACAAGCATATGAATCCACACATTTTCTGACAGTGTGATCTTGATTGTGGTGCTGAATTTCAATAGGCTTCAAATGCAGTATGTATAACCATGTGCTGTGCTGCCAACCAGTGTTTCAGTGGATGAAGACACACATATATGGAGGTATTCCTGTAAGATTAAGAGGAGTGAAAAATCTCTGTTGTCTAATGACACCATAGCTTCTAAAACATAGTGCAATGCACTATTCATGTGTGAATCATGATGCTGATGTACACAAAGCCATTATCAATCATATAAAAGTTATACATAATTGTACAGCACATAATTCCTGACAAGGATACTAGTAGCTAGGTTACTTGCATATGTATTTACTACCACATACTCTATTGTTATTGTAGAGTGTATTCTCTCCTCTATCTATACATGTATGTTTGCTGTAGAACTTCATTCTATAGTAGCACAGCAACCACCTAGAATGCCTGGTGTTGACTACATCTGTTGTTTGCATCATGGTCATGTTGAATGATTAATCTATATTGTCTAGATTTATCTAAGTATGCTACGATGTTGACAAAGTAATGAAGTTGTTTAAAGACATATTTCTCAAATGTATCTGTCATTAAGCTATATATCACTCATGTGTGTGTGTGTGTGTGTGTGTGTGTGTGTGTGTGTGTGTTTATGTGTGATGCATGAGACCCATTAATCCAATTTTAAGCAATTTTAGTGCTATAGTGTTTTGGTCACATCTTAGAAGTTACATTTGAGTCACAAAGACTAAGAAACCTAGTCTAAGTTCTTCAGCAGCTAAACAAGGATGCTCAGACACAAAGTCACATGTTGTAATGTTGTAAAATTGTTTGCACTCACCTTTCTATGGAGATTTGGTAAGAGTGATGACGATTATGGCAGGTCATCTTATTTTTTTGGCATTTGGGAAAGACAAATAGTCTTAATTGCACAATTTGTATGAGCAGCTACTTCATCTTCAAGAAGAGGAGGGGAGGTCCTGCACTTGACCTCTCAACAAGAGACAGAGGTTTTCCTATAGGTGTTCATACACGATATCATCCAATACTAACATTTTACAAGTAAGCAAACACAGAAGATGGAGCAGATTCTTAGGTGAACAACTGACAAATTTTTTAAGTACCTCAATTCTTCACCCTACTCTTTTTGAGAGCTATACCACCTACACTCTCCTTATGTAGAATATTCTATTATTTCCACTTTCCTGCTTATCCAAAAACTGAGCTCAAATATTCCTCAGATTCACTCGGTCTGCACTGATCTCCCTTTATTCTCAATGATCCTGCAAAACCACTAGCTTAGGCTGTTTGGTTTACAAACATTTATCACAGTTCTTAAGGCTGGGACTTGCAAGATGAAAGTGTGGGCAGATTTGGCATCTGGTGTGGGCTCCTTCCCTGTTTCACAGAAGCAAAGTCTTCAATGTCCTCACACAAACAAGACCAAATGGACTCTCTTGAGCATCTTTCATAAGCAGATTGATTCCAAACATAAAGGTCCTATTTTCATGTTCTAATCATTCCTTAGAAAGCCCTACTTACTAATCCTGTTCCTTGGAGGCCATGATACCAGCATATAAATTTTGGAGGAACAGAAACTTTCAGAACACAGCTACTATAGCCCAGAGTTACGAATGGTGCTATCTCACATTGCCTTGAGTGTGTCTGTTTCATTATGTTGGGTCCACCTCCTACATCTTGTCTAAGCTTTTCTTTCATGTACACTTTGTTATGTACAACTGAGTCTAGTTCCTTTTCCCTTCTACTATACCTAAAGACAACTAGTCTCATACACACACACACACACACACACACACACACACACACTCATTGAGTATTTTTTTTTAACACAAATGATTCACTTTTCAAGAATATCCAGAAGGGGCCATATACAGTCACTGAATAGTTATGTAACTTTTGACAAGTCATATAATTTTGGGGTTCTCTACTGCTTGCCTCTAAAAATAAGGTACTGAATTAATAACTTTACAGGGAATTCCTCAATTTTATGAACCTCACCTAGGGATGCCTATTGAGTCTGGATGCTATGGCCATTCTTTGTCATTCACTAGAACAGCAGTGAAACTTAAGTGTCTGAATTTTTAGCATTCCTTGACTGGTCTCACAGGAATGACTTGGGGACTGTATCACAGTAACAGTGCTGAGACAATTGGAATAACCTGGAAGCTTTAAATAGTGCAGATTTCCAAGCTTCATCCCTGGCCAATAAACTCAGAATATTTGCAATACTCAAGAGATGAGCCCTGGAAATCTACACTTTCTCACAGTTTCCCCAGGTGGTTTTGAAACAACCAGTCTCATTACCATCATTTGGTTAAGTGCTCTCCACTACATTGTCATCCATATTTCATCAGCCTCACTTTCAGTTCTGCATCTGCAATACTGACACCTTCTGCGAGGCCTCTGGCTAAATCCCATCACCTCTCTCTAAGGGGTGAAAATCAGCCCAAAGCCAAGCTGCCATTTTGGAAAAACAAAATCCCCTAGGAGATGAATACGTTTCAAGTATCATTTTGAGCTAAACACTTGATTTCAGCAATAAATCTGCTTCAAAATTATGAATAAACATGGTTTAGTGAAACTATTGAAAATTCCATAAAATTTAACCTGCATGACTAAGCCGTTGCACCTTTTCATACTCAGTTTAACCCACATGGAAAATATTAAATCACCACATTAACAACACCATTCAGGAGTTAGATAGCATGGCAGTTGCCATGGAAACATGCCAAACACAGGTGGGTTGACAAGGTGTGTGGTGGTACTGGAGGGGATGTTGGGGGTTACAGGAGAACAGCTATGCCCCATTTCCATATTTAAGTTATTCTAATAGTCATCTGGTTTTGAAAAGATGCAGTATGCTTTTAAAATATAATCTTTTATTCCTCCCCTATTAAACAGGGAGAAAATTATTTAATTGCTCGAAATAGCATCTCACTCCTAGTGAAAAGATGACTGTTTCTTCCTTCACCTAGAATTACTGATTTTTCTTTCACATGTAGTCTTTTGACTGAAACTGTAAAATCTAAGTGCATTCCACGTGAGACTCTGGGTGCATATAATCCTGCCTATGTCTCTGAGGTCACCTCATGCAGTTGTTTATTTGATCTTTATAATAATCTTATGACATTTTATTCATGTTTGTTTCACAGATGAGCAGGACACTTAGGAAGTTTAAGAGCTGGAAAAAGGTCCCCATCTTTAGTAGTAATATTGTAATGCCTGGTGATCAAAGAGATTACAGATTAAAGGCACAGAAAAGAAAGCTGTTTACATTTGTTAATGACATCACACTTTTAGATTTACTATGCATAAGCAGTAGTACTGCTATTAGTCCTCAGCATAACAGCAACTGATTTCTCTGAACATGGTATTGTGAAAAATTTTGCGTACTCTCTTACTTAATCTTCCAAACAACCCATAGAGATTGATGCCAAAATTATCTTCTGCATTTTTCCAGTAACAAAACCTTGGGTCAGGCAGGCAGTATTTATCCCAAATCCTACACTAAAAGTAGACCGCAGGTTTTCTTCTTACACAATATCTCTTCTCATGATTATGTTTTGGGAGGAAGAGAACTGACAGTAATGGTAAGAGAGAAGAAAGAAAAGCACAAGGAAGAGAAGATGTGAGAGAGGGAAAAGGAGAAGCACATCAATAAGAGTTCACTGGAGAAACAGATTTAATATAAAATCCCACCGATATACACTCTCTATCTATCCACATCTATCTATCTGATTTACAAGATAAATTACAGTGACCACGTACAGAGCCAGGTAAGGAAGAGTGCAAAAAGGCCAAAGGCCATCTATGCTCTGGAAATCCTTAGGACTCACTCAAAATCTGAAAGTCCGGAGCTCATTGTAGAGTCCCATGGTGGTTGATGACCAGAAGTTGAAGGGTCTTCACTGGAAGACTGAGCAGTCTGTACTGAGATGGACATCCACAGGCAATGGTGAAGCAGAAGCTCCTCCAACAAAACAGAAGCCAGGCTGCCTTCTTTCCCTTTTTATACCATTTCGGGTACAAGTCTATTGGTTGGTACCATTCACACCCAGGGTGGGTGTTTCCTCTTCAGAAAGTCAATCATCTGCACACCCAGAGCTGTGCTGAGCCAACAGCAAGGTGTTTCCTACTCAAGTTGACATCACACTAATAACACAGGAGCAGGGACACGAAGGGGGAGAAAGTGGAGGGATGGTGTGATTAAAGTAGAAATACAGGACTACCCTGAAGTCCCTTCCAACCTTTTTCTTTCACCTAAAAATGAAGTTCTTTTTCTGGTCACTTGCTAGAGACATCTGTCTTACACCTCTGTCACTTATGGGATTGGTGTTTTCCGGATCAGAGTGAAACAATACCTTTCTCTCTCACCCTAAGGAAGAGAGCCAATGTAGGAAAGTCCTGCTCAAGCATAGTATTAGATGATGGTGTTTAAGATTAGACTTTTTGCTGTACTAAAAAAAGGGTTTAGAATGTTCTGTTATATGTGGGAACTCTCTTTTCTTGGGGGATTTCATTTCTTGGAATTATTTCTTTCATTTGCCTTCCCTGAAGTTCACGTTAAAATGTGATGAAATATTGCCTTCTTCCTATCTGACTAATAAGACAGGAAGATGGACTGAGCCTCATTAACCCTGTTACAGTAAGCCTTGGGGAGAAGGTAAGAGAACTTGGCCAAAAACCCAGGCCGGAAGTTTTACTTTGGATTTTGTTTCTCATCATTGTAGTACCAATAGGGGCTCAAGGTTAGGTTGTGGGCCTGAGCTAAGGTCCTAAGGTAGATCAGTTTCTTGCTCTTGGTCTGGGACACTCACATCTGCCCCCTTGGAAATATTCTCTATGTGTCCTAGAATTCTGATGTTCTACATGGGCTCTGTGACCAGTGTTCCAGGGGACATAAAACACGTGCATTTGCCTGGAGTGCACCTCTGACTGTTATCTCAGAACGTGAATTAGCAGAATATGGCTTGTCAAAGGATTTATGAATCCTGGACCTTGTCAAATACAGTACTGAAAGAACTCTCCCCTCCCAGATCCTGCAGTGAGAAGAGTCTTTCCTAATCTCCCTGAGTTGCTAACACCAGCGATTACCAAATCCCCTGGGGCTAAACAACAATTCCTTTTGTGAAGGAGATAGCAGGTTTCCAGGCAAGGCTTTTCTTACTTGAATCAGGAAAGATTTTCCAGCCCTCAGACTCTCCACTTGTGAAAAATACTGTTTCTATTTTCTTTAATGAAAAATCAGATTGAAAAAGTGTGACAGGTGGGAGGTCCATCGTTGGAGTCAACACACCCAGAATTCATTTATGCTCCTCAACATGATTGCAGATAAAAATTATTTCTGTATGTGTTTCCTTATCTTTGTCTTCTTGTCAGGGATAATAACAATAACATAGATATTTTGTGAGATTGAATGTAACAATACCTGGCACATAGATTATTTTATAAAGTCAGAGAACAATCCCAAGATCTAGTCCTTAGAACTGTAACTTTATGCTCCACCACCAAACTATAACTTTTGCCCTCCACCAAATCCTGCACCTTTAGTCTCAAAGAGCTCAAGATGATACAAGTTGGGTTATCCAAGAAGCATACTCTGGGAGGTGGCTCACAGAATGCACTATGTTTGAAGCAGGAGATTCTCCAGGTCAGTCTCCAGGAAAGGAACAAGAATGAAGGAAGGAAGGAAGCCGAGCACCTTCAGTTGACCCTGGCCTTGGGGCTGAAATGGTTTTCGGGAGGGGAAGACGGGGACTGGACCAACCTAACCAGGCCCTTCATTCACCCATGCCTCAACAATCTTGGGATGAACCCAGCCTAGACAGATAGGATGTAACCTCAGATAAGACGGCTCTCTGTCACCGAAGCAGTCCCTGAAGGCAATGGTAAATGAAGTGTGTCTGCTGGAAATACTCCTCCTAGGTGAGCTGTACATGTTCATGCAGCAGAGTTGGGAGGATCATTGTGGGTTCACCATGCCATGCTGTGGCCATGTGGGACATGTTGATGATCCAGCTCTCAGCTTCATCTGTGCCAAATAATCTTCTATACATGAGCATTTCTATCTAGTCTGTCTAGTATCTATGGATGTGTCTATCCCTCCTGAGTACACATAAGTTAAATAAACTGCTTAATATCAATCACCTAGAAAATAACAGTGTGAGTTTTGAAGCGACCAAGTCTAGCTGCAGTGCTCATCTGGTATACACTGTCTAGCAGGGAGCTGATGTTCCAAAGCGATCTGTTCGTCTCATCAGATACACAGTGTGTCTCTTACAGACTGATTCTCAAATTTCATTGCCAGATCAGCATCACTGGAAATTGGGTAGGAATGCAAGTTTTCTATCTTCCTCTAAACTCAGAATAACAAATTCTCTAAATGGAGCTCACAATCCATGCTTTTAAAACTCTTTGGGAGTTCTGATGAATCCTCAAGCTTGGAAACCATTGGCGGGTTATATAAGGAAAACAAAACCAAACCAAAAAATATGTAGCATCACCTTGGAGTCTTTCAGTTCAATATTCCTTCCAGCTAACTCTGCTGGTCCTTCTTGCTGTCCTTTCCTGACCATTGGCTTTCAGTTGCTGTCAGCTAAGTGTCCCATGAGAAATGGAAAGTTCCCTGTTATACAATGTTGCCTCTCAGCCTGAAGAATACTGTTCAAATGGTCTGATTATTTTCAATTTGATGCTATCCCAAGCTAATATTTGGCAACTCAAACTCAAAACAAACATTTTGATTTTCTAAGCAGACCAAAAAGTCTTGAATTAAAATCCAGCCTCAATAGTTACTAATAATATATCACTGACCAAGTTCAAAATCAACTTTGTTTCACAATTTTTATCACAAAAATGGAGGTACTATTACCTACTTCACAAGTTTGCTCTGCATATTTAATTATAACACTAATTTAGATAATTGCATAGTTTCTGATATGTAAATCATGCTTCCTGAAAGACCCCCATTAAATTTATGTGGATGGAGTCTTTTCTGTCTTCCCTTTAGATGTCTTAGAAAGAACAACTAGGTTTAAGAATCAAGAGCACATACATAGATCATATATTCATGCTAGGAAGAGCATCCTATTCATTTCTCCTTCTTACCATCACCAAGAAAAACATTTGTTAAAGTATTTTATATTTTTTCTAATAAATTTCCAGAAGGGTGCCAAAAACATACAAGGTATTCAAATAGTTTTGTTAAAACTGAATATATGCATATGTGTGCATACGCAAAGAAAAACATTAAAAATATTCAGAGGAAAAACTGAGTCTGTACTGCACTTGTACAGACCTCCTACCATTATTTTCTCAATAATGAGGTGTAACCTTTATATAACATTTGTATTTTGCTAGGTATTATAAGAAATCTAGAGTTGATTTATAGCAGACAAGAGTATATGTGTAGATTATTTGCAAGTAACTTGCCATTTTTTATAAGAGACTTTAGCATCTTTAGTTTTAGCATCCTCCAGAATCTAGGAACCAATTCCTTGCAAATATACAGGGATGACTGTGCATCTAAACTTTTACAACAAGCCATCACATAATCACATCATGTAGCATAAGATCAGCTCTGTAAGATAATCCTAGAGTCCACCTCCATTGTAATGATGACAAACTACCACCAACAGTGCTTAACTAGTTTGCCACCATCACACAATTAATAAAAGACAAGACCAAACTGAAGTTCAGAAACCCAGTATGGTCTTCCTTCCATTGTGGAACCCTCCCTCAAAGAAATATAATTATCAAGTAGGTTAATTTACTTAAAAGACTGAGTAAACATCTTTGATATTATTGATAAGTAAGGCCAGTACCAGCAGATAAGGGTCACATTCATCTTTTCTAACCACAGAATTACAGAAACTCTCTCTTCCTGGTTTACAAAGAAAAAGAAAAATCCTATGACCAGCAGGGTTCAAAAAGGCTACAATGTGGAAGATGCTGAGAAGTTATTAAAATTTCTGGAGATTATCAAATAAGGCTAAACTAAGGAACTTGTAAGTGGAAAGAAAAATGAGTATCTCCTGTGGTGAGTGCTTTAACATCCTGGAAGAGCTAACTATGCAATAGGAGGAATCTAAAAGCTTTCTAGAGGTTGATCTTGAGAACCCAGCAATGACCACAGAGATTTTAATTCCTAGAAGTCCTAGCTGAGCTATAATTTTGAAGAAGTCAATTCACATAAGAACAGCTGTAGCATTTATCAATGTTGGTTGTATGTTTGGATCATCTGGGAAGATTTTGACTATCCCAATGCCCAAATTGCACCTAGAATAATTAAATCAGAATCACTGGAGGTGAGACCCAGATACTAGAGTTTTCTTCATTTTCCTATAAGATGATAGATTATAGCTAAGATCAAAGTCAGTGTAGTGGAAGTTAAATGATTTCCCCTTCTTCTTTTCTTCACACTATAGCTTCATTTTTCACCCTTTCTCTTTCTTAGCTTTCTTTCCATCAATTTTTAAGAAAAAGAAGCCTTGGGGACTTAGTATATACAAAGCCAAGAATTGTATTGATAAATGTGATTTCTGTACCTGTTTTATTTTTATGTAACTGGGCAGTAAATTTTTGATGATTTACAGCTTTAAAACAATACAAATTTATTACCTAATCATTCTATAGTTCAGGAATCACACATAGCATAAATGAGTTCCTGTTCAGAATATCAAAGGAAAGAAATGAAGGTGACAGCCAGATTGGATTCTTCTCTGGACACTGGGAAAACACTAACTGAAAATCTTTCAAGAGAACTGAATGCCTTTCTTGGAGTTGGTAGCACTAAAATCTTGGTTTCCTTGCAAGAAGCTGCCATCAGTATTCAGGGTCTACTTATAATCTTGGCCATTTGGTGTTGTTCACCTTGAAGCCATAAACAGTGCATTAAATACTTCTCACACTGGAACCTTTGATTTCCACTTCTAGAACCAAGGGTATGTAAAGAGTTCAAATAATTAGGTCAGCAGCATTTGGATGATTACCATTCATCAAGGTCAAATGAACCGAGATCTGATTACAGCTTTAAGATTCTCTTTATAGAAAACCCTAGATTAGAATTTGAATAACTGGTGTAATTTTTATACACAAGAAAGCAATGTTGGATGCATTTTGGAATTCTGCCTACTGTATTAGTCTCCAAGGAGTTCATAAGTATGCAAAAACACTTGGGAACTAAAACAAAGAAGCAGAACAGTAATAGGTAGAAAAAACAGAAACAGTATGGATGAATTACTGAGTAACTGTGCTCATTTATCCTGATACAGAAATTTGACTAGATTAAAAACGTTTATCAGATTAGTAAAGCACTTTTGTATATATCTGAGTGACTCATAAATGTGTGACTGGGTAATATATATACATATGGCTTTAGCTTTATTCCTTCTTGTTCCCCTCCTCTACTTCCCAGCTGCCTTGAACTAAACAGTTTTGCTTTACCATACCATTATGCCATGATGTTTTTTCCTACGAGACAGCCAACTGAATCCTGTGAAACCATGAACCAAATTAAATTTCTCCTCTTTTATGTTGAGGATATTGTATATTGTGCCCCCCAAATGGACTATTTGACTAACATAGGAAATTGATACTGCAGAAGTGGAGTTCTTGCTGTGACTGTACCTGACCATATAGTTCTGAAGACTGCTTTGTAGGAAGAGTTTGGAAAATTTGGCTGTGCAGGATAATGTAGCCTAAGGATGTTGTATACAGTTACAATTGATAATTATGGTCAGACTTCAGAAGATCAGAATGGTGACAAGTATGGCTTTCACAGGCCATCTTCATGAGGTTTCAGTTGGGAACAAGGATTCTTCTAGTTATACTAGAGCTCATGTACATTTGATACCAAAAATTGTACATTTGACCATATCCTGAGACTTTAAGGAGTGTGAGTTTAAGGGTTATGAACTATGGAGAAAATTTCAAGGCAGCCCAACATTCTACTTATCACATGAGTACTATTGGTTACTTTTGGCCAAATGTGTCAGAATCAAAAGCAAAAATCTGAGCAAAATAATTGGAAAAATTTAAAGTTTGGCCCCAAAGAAACCACATGTAAAGATAGGACTAAAGGCGTTATAGCTGCTGAAGGGATTATCACCATTGCAAAGAAACAAAGTACAGAGACCAGATGCCTTGAAGGCATTTTAGAAATCATCAAGACTCCATTAATCTCAAAGTATGAAAGTATAAACCTTTCATCTGAGAAGAGTTTCCCTGGGCTTCCTGCCCTATAAGGGCTGCCTATGGAATTGGTTCCCAGAGATTCACTTTATCATACTCAATCATATAAGCAATTGGAGACTTCTGCTGCCATTGTGCAAGGGAGTCCAACTACTGTCCACACAGGCATCAGACTTTGGTTTCATTGACATGATACTGATTTGTTCAGCATGCAAAATGCAAGAGTTGTGGGGTCAGAGAGGTTTCCACCAGTATTTCATAGAAAGTCCTTGGGTGGGGGAGAACAGGTAAGAAACTCTTCAGAAGGCAGCACATGAAGCTCTAAAAATGAAGGCAAAGTATAGTGAAGACACAAATAAGAGATGCCAGGAATATGGAACATCTTCTAAGGAACACTGTAGGGTATAAACTGAACCATCCTAACAGAGAGACCATATGAACTGCAACCAACCCTAGGGGTGGGACCACGCAAGCCGATTGGAACTCACATCTCATCATTATGTGCCCTGGATATTGGCTATAGAGCTATAGTATTTAAATTTTGCTCTTCTTATTTTAGTATTGCTTTGGGGTAACACTCTTCTAGCCCCTATTCCTCCTTTTTTGGAATAAGAATGTATATGCTTTAGAATTACAAATATAGACCTTGTTGAAATTTTTCTGGAGGTTCACAGCTAAGAGTTTAGAAGAATTAAATTTCAGAGGAAACTTTGACTTCCACATTTTAAAGCAATACTGGAACTGTTGAGACTTGGGGAGTAATTATTGTGTTGTGGTTTTTACATGGGACAATTGTATCATGTTGGTAGAAATATTAACTTATTGTGTTTATTTGGAGATTAAGTATAGTTTAAAGAGACGTGTTTGGGTGTTAAGTTGGAAAGGGGTGGCTTGTGGCGATCAATTCTGATGTCAATTTGATTTGAATAAGGAGTGTTGAGCAGATTAGTAAAGCAAAATTTTAGTTGGTTTTCAGGTGGGCCATAGATGTATAACTTTGGGTGCTTTTATGGTTTCTGATCTTTTTTCTAACACAGTCTAAAACAGTTCCTCTGCCCTACTTACCATCTGTAATGAAATGAATAACTGCTCCACCATACCCTTCCACCATGCTGTTTCTGCCTTGATGTTAACTAACCATGGTCCAAATCTTCTGTAACAGAAAGCTAAATTAAACCTCTCCTCCTTTAATTGATGGGTGGTTTGTGACATGCCCCAGTGACGAGAAAGCTAACTACTATGTGGTTATCACTACAGAAAATGTGTAAGAGATCAGAGTAACTGAGGAGGTGACACCTGAACTCATTCATGCATTAGACAATTATTTGGGGAAAATTATATATGTACAAAATCTTCTGTAAATCTATACACACACTCCAGGAAAAGAACAACATAAAATATTTTAATGGTAAATTTATTGAGACATCGTAAGATTTATACAAGTTACCTTTGGCCTCTACATTTACAAAAGGTGCTCAAAGTGGTGACCATTAGCTTCCAGACATTTGTTTTGTTTTTCTTTTCCTGATGTGTTTATAAATTTTTCTGGCAGGCTCTGAAGAGTACCCTTGGGACAAAGAAATACAGCCAGAATACTGCCTTTGAAGAGTTTATAATCTAAGCCAGAGTGGAGTCCAGTATAGACTAGGTACGATGCCTCTGAAGTTTAGTGGTCAGCAAGAGATGATATGCAAACAGAAAAGTCTGCATGAAGAAGGCTGTATGCAAAAGGACTTCAGAGGTAAATGAAGAGTCTTGTGGTTTTTGGCAGGAGTTCATATCAGGCAGGGTGACAGTCTGAGTTGAATGAAAGAGTGGGTCCATGTGTGATTTCAGTGGCTGCACGTACAGTGTTATAGTTTGTCAGATCCTATCTTCCACTCATGCAGTGAATTAGTGAGATATTATCTCCATCTCCTAGAAATTCATTCTGTGGTGATTAAAGGAGCCCAACAAATAGTTGCAAAAAGACTGAGGCCACTTCTAGGGTAGGAGGCACAAAGTAAGGAGTAACTTAGTGGAAATGAGTAAGTCTTTACTCAGAAAGGCAGGAGAGTTTCTGGAAGGTGTGGGAAGGAATACTGTTAAAATAAGCTTTCTGTAGGGCAGCAGCATGAGATGAAGGATGCTCGGATCTGTTAGAGCCGTCTTATTTCTGCCTTCCTTGCTTCTTTTTAGAAGAATTGTAGCCTTAAAATCTAGATTTGGGCTTAAAGTGGTAGTGGAGACCCTTGTTCAGTTTCCAGTCTCAACTGGGTCAAGTTCATCTAGTATCAGAAAGTCTTTGTCATGGTGTCAAACGCTCATCCAGCTTTAATGATGGAATCTTTTACTTCTCTTGGCAGTATTGATCCTTGCATAAATGTACCTCAGATCCTTCACATGCGGGAGTAGAATTAGAAGGCAAGATTCATGTTTTTCTGTATTCCCATAACACTTTAACCACCCCAACTAATTTAGAGTGAAGGACTTAGTTTTGCTCCAAGCTGTCAAGGTTTTGATTAGAAATGCTAAATTTCCTGAGGCTCCCACAGAATTATTTGCTGTTCTCTTGGCTCTGTGGATTCTCCTTATCTCCTGTCTCAGAGCTCTGCGGTGTCTTGCATTTTGATGGTAAGAAACCTTAAGGGAGACAATGCAGGTGTTTGGAATTTCAAGTGGTTCAGCACCACCAGGGACATGAGGAACTAGAAATGACAATCTCTCCATTTCCACCTGCTAGAAACTGGGGGACCATAGCACCATCTCCCCAAGTCATGAATATGATGAATAGCTTTGTGCTCACAGGCAGTTATCTTCCTGGAGTAATTCAGGCTAAGGAGATGTTTTATAAATGGAAAGCTCTAGTGCGAGCTCAGAAGGTCCTTATGCATATTGGAATCTTTATGTATGCAACTTATTTGTTTCAGCAAGTTCTATCAGTTTCCCTTGAGTCCAAGGAAGCATCCAGGTGGCAGAGTCAAAGCATTGCAAAAGGACACTGCTGCATGTGAATTTTGACAAAATGGATAGAGAGGTAGGCTGTAGTCAGCTTGGGTTGTCATAACAAAATAATATAGGGAAGGGGGTGTTGTTTTCTTACAGTTGTAGAGTCTAAATGACAGGGACTCTTTTCATGCCCCACTTTCATGATTTCATTTAATCTCAGTTACTTCCTCAAAATCCTATCTTCAAATATAGTCACAGTTGAGGTTAGAATTTTAACATATGACTTTGGCAGGACACAAGCCAGACCATGGTATGGAGATTGCCTTGTGTCTCAGTTTCTTTCTGGTTACTGGGACAAAATGCCCAGTACCCACAACTTAAAGGAGAAAACATTCATGTTAGCTCACATTTTATAGAAGTTTCAGTTAGCTGGCTCCAAGGCAGGGCAGTGTGGCAGAGGAGAAACAGGTCACAGCAGTGCAGGCAGCAGACCACAGTCAGCAGCCTCCCTTCCGCTTGCTTTCCCTTCTATTCCATCCAAGGTTCTGGGCTTCCCCACAAGGTGGAGTTTCCCATCATTCATTCCCAGCACTTTGCTAAGCCAATCAGTGGACTAATCCAGTGTTGTGCATCCTTAATTGAGTATCAGTTAATCAAGTGCCCATAATCCAGCAACTCCTGAAAGCCACACCTATGAATGCCTGAGGCTGTATGAGAACATCAAGATATAAGCCGTAACACCTTGACAGAGGTTTATCAGTAATCAAAGAGTGATTAGGTTCTCCCTTTTTGGAGAACAGAAGAAGAAGAAGAAGAAGAAGAAGAAGAAGAAGAAGAAGAAGAAGAAGAAGAAGAAGAAGAAGAAGAAGAAGAAGAAGAAGAAGAAGAAGAAAGAGGAGGAGAATTGAAAAGAAGGACAAGGCAAGCTATAAGTCAACCTCACAGGACTCAGAGAACTCTCTAAGGAATTCTGAAAGTGGAGGATTTTAGATCTACTGTAAGTTGTGTTTTTTTTTTTATCATCACCATGTGAACCAGCCACTGTATGTGGGCTGCCCTTAATGAGAGTCTTATTATCTTCTCTTTGATGACCTCTCTGTATGTTCAAGATGCATAGATAGATGTCTAAGCTTCTGCTATTATTCCATAGGATCTGTACATAACCTCTTCAATTTTCTTGATGAAGATTAGGTTTTATGAGTTGGGGGAGAGGGAAGCATCCAGACAAAAACACTATGCTTCTGAAATCAATCTAGGAATAAGAGGATGAGACATTCAAAATCTTTTATGTAAAATACTTTTATGTAAAAGTGAAGAATGTACCAGTCTTTAAAACATCCATTTGTTTGAGTGATTCTGTTTCTAACTAACTATTGCACTGATCTTTATATTTTTAAATCTCAGCTGGCTGGTGGAGTTAGGGCTATTGAACATTTCTGTCTCTTGCCTCTGGTCTAGAAATTATTTTCATTGAGAAAATATTTCCAGCACCTTTACCTGCACCTGTTTAGCTACTACAGTGCTTTGGACCTTTAGCTTATCCTAATTTCACAGAGTTAAAACTTCCTGCAATGATCTTCCTAATATTGCTGTGTCTTTTCATGAAGACCCACAGATGTAATCACTTGAATAGTGACAGTGAGTGAGTCTGGGAGAATGTGAGTCCCACGAACCAGGTTTGCTTATCTCATTGTTACAGCATTGATCACACTCCCTGTACACACCACTCAGGTACTGTTTGGTGAATGAATAAATGGATGAATGAATGTTAAGGCAAAGATTAGTTAGGTATTTTGGGGTCATTTAGTTTCTATAAGCTGGAGTCCACAGTGTCTATAAAAGACACGGGCCATTTTTCAACAGCTTCTTTTAAGAGATTATTGACTACAATATTTATTGTCATATTTTCCCTCAGAACTTCACTTTGGGGAAAACACCTCAGGATCTCTCTTCCTGGCATACATTAACATTAATTTGTAATCACGAAAATGGCAGTGATGTTAATTTGCTCTTCGTAGTCTCTGACAGCCTGTGAGGAGGTTTTCCCAGGGAGATGCACACATCAAAATTCTTAGCCCTTTACTGAGGAACTGTGCTTTATCATGGGAACTTTTTCTGCCTGGTGCAGAAGGAGACATACCAACCTCATTGGTTGGAGCACCTAAGCTCACCTTACTTTTCAATATATGCATGGCTAGGTCACTTGAATGTCCAGTATTCTTATTCTTCTTCAAAATTAAAGGAAACATAGTCTTAATAACTTACTAAGCTTATTCAAAGAGGTTGTGCTATTAATTATCCTAGAAGAGACTATTTCTACTTTTTATGACTACCAGTCTTGAGGTCTCAGGAAATTACTGCAAATGCATACCATGGCTACATGTATTCATATATTGTTCCTCACAGGATACATCATTAGTTATTATTAAAGCTCCTTCTGTATAATTCTCCATAGCACAGAAAGGAACTGCTGTTCCAAACCTTGTTGATAATGTGACACAAAGCTCCCTTTCCATTCTTATTCTAAGAGAAAACATGATTTAACTGGGCAAAACTTTAAGAACCCATCAGAACAATAACTGATTCAAGGGATGGTATAAATCCATAGCTGACAGATTAAACATGTCTACGTGTGAATTCCATCACCAGGGCATTCATGCAGTTGCAATTTACAAAATCCCTACACGTAGCATAAGCAAGTCAGACATTTTCTATCATTGTGTGGTTTCAAAAAATGAGACTGAGAGAAGTCCAAAGACTTCCTAGGGATGAAGAAGCTAAGAAACACAAAAAAACCTGAACTTCCGATTCCAAATTACTTTCATTTGCAGTAGAGCCATGGTGCATTTAGTAATTTTTTTTTCTATTTCTCTATCTGACTGGTATATAAAGGAAAAAAGTTTTTTAAGGTTAAAAGATATAATGTGGCAAGCTTCCCTTTCTCTGATAAGCTACCAATTAAAAGCCTTATTCTCAAATGAACTTTATTCGAGACAACTGAAAAGGTCTTCTGACTCAGAGAGGAAAACTGGTTGTTTTCCAAAGCTGTTGTCAAAATATTGGCTGATTATTATCTTTCTGGCAAACAAACTGCTCCAAAGCTCCTTCACTAAGCAAGGAAGCGGAAAACATGGCTCTGCTTACTTAGCAGGTCAGTCGTTGGAGCAAGGAGACAAGGGTGAGTGATAGGCCCGGCTGGCCTGCTCTGCCTCACAGGCCACTGCCCTGCCACCTTCCTCCCTGGAGTGCTTCTCTACAGGTGCAGCACCAACAGATCTGTCCACGGAGCTTGTTCTTGAGAATTGCAGAGCCTGAATTATTTTATCAGTGCGAAAAATAAGTGCATATGAGTCCAGGGGTTGAGAAGTATAGATAGGAGTATGAAGTTTCTAAAATAAACTCACATCTATGTGTATGAGTGTGTGAGTGTGTGTGTGCGATCTTTCTGCTTGAAGATTTAAAAATGAACATTGAGAAAAGCATTTTGTCCTTTCCCTAATGAAGAAAAAAAAATACACTAATAGCATGAGCTTGCTTCTGGCCTTTTCTTTCCCATGAGTTTAAACCCTTACTGTACTACTAATTGCAGTAATTCTGAGAGGACTTGGTCAATTTGCTCTCAGTTGCAAGGCCTCTGGTTTCCATCAGACAAATTAATATTTTTTCTTCTGTCTTGCATCAGCAACGAGAATGACAACATGTGCTTTCTAAGTGTTATTCTTAAGGATCTCACCCAAGAACTGCATGTAACTGTCCCAGAAGTACACCTTCCCTTCCCTGTAACAAAGGAAGCAAACAGCACAAGAATAACAGCTTCTGTGAGATTGTCTGTATGCAGAAAAAGGGTAGCAGCTCAGTTTCACTTCAAAAACCACACCTGTTGAAAATAAGACAATAACGTTGTATTTCAACAATCTCACTGCCAATTATTTGCAACCCAGGATAAGCTCCATTGAAAAGCCAGATGAAGCCTTCCTTTTGGATGGAAAAATTTGCAGAGCATTGGATCCTGACGTTTCTGGAGCTTGCTGCGGAGCTGACACTGTGAGACAAGCGGGTTGCTGGAAGCAAGAACAGAGGGACAAGTCTCTCTGAGACCCGGATCAGCCACCAGAGAGCGTGTACAAGACTTGCTCGGTATCAGTACCATAAAGCAATTTGATCTAACATTTTAAAAACACTTCAGCCTACATACTGTGATATAAATTTACATTATTTCTTGGCTTTCTATAAGCAGAGTGTGAAGTGGGATTAGACCTGTAAGAAATCTGTTAGTGAGACATTGTCTAAGAAGAAATGGGAAAGAGGAAGAGCAATAAAGAGAAGTGTTACACTGTTAGAAATATCTGATTTTGAGTGAGAAAGGAAGGTGATTCCCATACAAAAGAGAGAGAAAGGAAGACAAAAAGACTTTACCACTAATTGTTGATTCCCTTTGATGAGCTGAAGTTCGTAATACCAAGGCCATGTGTTGTGCTTGTATTTTGATCCTTTATTTCCATAGCTTCTGCATCAGACTTTCCACAGCGTTGTTTCTTAGTAAACATTGAATGAATAAACAACGGAACAACTATTCTACTCTTGGGTATTGTGCTGTGCTGACCTATTTGTGCATTCTTAATAGACTAGCTTTTCTCTGGAGAGAGTGTTTATGTGAATTGGACATGTTGCAAGCAATAGCCCGTGATAAAATAAGTTACATAAATTTGTATATGATTTAGGAACAACTGGAGATGCTAAATATTAAAACAACCAATAATTTATTTACAATTCATATACGATTTGGGGAAAAGCATAGTAGAACTTTTTTGAGATCAGAATCGAGAAACTTACATCAACACACAGGAAAGCACTCTTTTGCTTAATGACTGTGATATTCTTGATGCTAGTTTAGAAAAAAAAATATTGTGGGAGTTCCAAGTTTCTTGTTACCTAGGCAACTACAGGTAAAGCACAAACATGATAGGGTTGACTCGCTAAATCCCGTTCTAAATCCTTTCAAAGATTTAGTGCTTTTAGCGTATCCAACCTACCTCTGGAGCTCTTGTTCCTCTAAAAGACTTAGAAAAAACCCTTTGATTGGGATCTGAAATGATTTTTCTGGATCATTGATGAAGCTTTATTAAACCTGATCTTTGAACACTCATCAAACTAAAGATTGCACTTCCTTTAACAATGACAAATCACAGCTTCCAAATCAGATCTGGGGTATTGGTTGTCTGTTGATGTGGTCCACAGCAATAGAAAATCCCCCAAGAGAGAGATGCACTTGGGCTTGGTATTTATATTTAGTACTTACTGCGCACACGAAGGATGGTACATTTGCTGCCCAATAAAAACAAACAAAACCGGTCATTAAGTGTACTTCACCATATTTACTAATACCCTGATGTCACCTTCAAATCTGTCCTTTTTAAACTGTGCAGCTGTTGAACAATGGGGCACACTGTTTGGCTTAGCACCAAGACCATGTAAGGTTTAGCTGCCTAGTAATTTCCCTTGTGATGTGTTCCCACACCATGAAGGGGCCAGGCAGTGACTGGATTGATTTCTAAGGACACTGGACCCATCGATCGGGGACCTTGTCCTCATGATTTAATCTCCTACTAAAAGCTGCCCTCTTGAGTGCCATCACTCTTATGATTAAGTGTTCAGAATAGGGATTTGGGGGGAGCACAGTCATTCAGAGCACAATAAAATAAATAGAACATACAGTTAACTGAAGTAGGTCATTCGAGATAAAAAGCAGATGTGATGGGAAGATAGGCATTCACTTATGACTCCTCACATTGTGTGTTTCATACTATCCAATACGCTCTTAAAATTAATTTAAGTTGGTCATGGTGGTTCATATTCGTAATCTCAGCAACAAGAGACTGAGGCAGGAGGATCCCAAGATTGCAGCCAGCCTAGACTACACAGTGAGATTCTGATTCAAAACAAATCAGATTTAATTGCTGCTATTCCAATTAAATAAAAGCATCACAAAGATATGGATCAAACCATCTCTGAATAGAAAATTATACTCAGATGCTTAACAGCTGGAAAATAAAGTGTTTTACTAAAAATCTACTGAATTAGAAAGGATGCTGGAGCCCGTAATATTTTTCTTAGGTTAAGTTAGTCAGTTTTTGCTAAGGAAAATAGAACTCATACCACATGCTTTCAATAATAAAAGATTCACATGCAACTACATGCTTCTTTAATGTAGTTCTGGTGGAGTGCAGGCATGAGAACCAATGCACACTTTTCTGAAAATCCACAAGACAGCACATTACAAAGAAAGTTCTGTCAGTCCTGATTCCTTGTTAAATTTAGTTGAATATCTTTGGGAATGTAATTGGTACCTGCTAACAAGATTTGATGTCTGCTGTCTGTTTGATCCACGTGTCTGTCCATTGCTGCCACTGAAAAATTATGACTAGTCTTTTTGCTCCACTTTCCAAATACCGCTATTATCCACCAAAGTTCCCCAATATTATTCAAACAATGTTCTTTGTAAGCCTTTGGCCTCTGCAGGGAAAGGCAACTTGGAATGGTGAGTGTGGTAGCATCTTCAAATGCAGTCTGGCAGCTACGTGATTTGTTTTATTCCCAGGCTCTCTCAGAGATAAAAGACAGTTTCACAACAGCTTCTGCCTTCTGTGTTCTCTGACAGCAAACCTTGCGGACCACTGTTCTTTGCTCTGTGCCTCACAAATGCACATTTCTTGTACAGTTGTTCCATATGAAGATTCAATAATATCTCCTTATTGTATTATTTTCATTTAGTTCAACTCTGTCTAATATTGGTTAGTGTGGTTTGTGTTGTCAAAGATTATGCTTCTAAAGACAAAAGGGATGACTTGTTTCTTGATTCTGATAATGTTATTCAGAAACTGCACTCATCAAAAATCAAATCAGGCCTCAGTTTCACAGAGAGTAAAAGTACTGTTGAAAGGAGCCTAAGTATCACCAGATCTCAATGTTTTACTCAGTGTGTGAAAGTCTTTGTAGTATCTCAAAGAGCTTCTCATTATCCATACTTCTATAGTGAGGCAATCCCTTTCTACCATTTTTCCCTTCTCAAATCAAATATTTATTCATTCCATATATAGAATTCATCCTTTAGCCAGTTGAATAATCCTTGCCAAATGAATAACATGAATGCCTGACCTCACTTTACTCAGGGGATTGATTACTTTTGTTTTATAGTCATAATTCACTGTCTTTCAGACATGTAACGATTATCTGCTTCAACTGCATCGTCTAAGAAGGTAAACCAAATTTATCACCGTATAGGTAGTTCAGATAATCGGAAGCATTTTTCTACTAACTACTCAAAGCACTGTTAAAATAGTGTGAAAATTTAGTTGGAGTAAAGCTAATTTACTGATAGATAAATCACTCACAATTCTCAGGCTAAACCTCAACTACTACTGTTTTTCACTATACCAGTCTCAATTTTGGTCAAAAGGCATCATCAAAGGTTTTGCTGAAATGAACTCTTTTAAATATTTTATTGAAATATAATTGATATGAAACAGGCATTAAATGTTACCATTTTATGAGTTTTGACACGTGCAATTATCCATACATCTCCTATTGTGGACACACCCTTAGAAGACAAACACATTTCTGTCAATCACAACATTTATTTGTATTCTATCTTTATATAGCATCCTTTGTGCCAAATCCTTACATATCATTACATGAGAATATTATAATTTTGTTTATTCGTTCTTCTGTAAACAGATCTTTGGTCTACTTTCAGGTTTGGGAATTGTGCACAAAACTGCAATAAGAATTCTTCTACAAGTATTTTTATGATTCATGCACTCATATTTCTGTCTCTGTCTCTCTGTTTCTTTCTCTCTGACTCTGTCTCTCTTTCTCTTGTTTCTATCCCTTGCTCTTTTTCTTTCTCCTTTTCTGAATACTGGAGATTGAACCTAAGCCTCATGTGTGCTAGGCAAGTGCTTTTCAACAGAGCTAAACCCTTATACTGTGTTTGTTTTTCTTGAATAAATGCTTATGGCCATAGAACAGTTGCAATTCTGTGATTTAAAAACATAGTTAATACTTAAATAAAAGTTTGGAAATTTTATTATAGTAAAAGACACAGTGTCGTGAATTCTCCTCAAAATGCCCCCACCCTGAACACATCCCACTTCTCTTGCGACTTTCTGAAGCAGTTGCAAAGTCTTGTTTTGTGAGTGCCTTTTTGTGGCTGCCTCTTGTTTCAGAATTGATTCAAAGAGTTTACAGCAACTTCTATCAAATAAAAATGTTACAATGTATCTTGTGCACCCATTCACTGAATCTGGCACTGTGTGACTCCTGGCTCTTTCACAAAGTCACAATGACCACGATGGTAAATGTTATGAACCGATTCAGGACATTTAGGCAGCCACAACTGCACAACTAAAAATATGAAAAAGGACTTTCAAAAATGCTTCAGACAGTGGCAAGAGTGACGGAATAAAGATTTGTAAACTCCCAAGAGATTAATAAAAAGGCATCTTTTACTTTTTTAATTAATCAAGACACATCTCAAATAATTTTTCTAAGAATATGTGCACAATTTTTAAATTTATATCAGCAACACGAGATATTTGAATATTTCAGATCTTCAGAGTTGATGTTTCTGAACTTTTATATTTTACTAAAAATTTTGAATGAGCAGGCTGCAAAACAAACATAAAAATGATAATATCCTTGTACATAATGAACCCACCTAGAAATAAAGTAAGGAACCCAATGCCATTCAAAATAACTTCAAAAAATTTAATATATTAGAATTAACCTTACCAAGAAAGTGAAAGACCTCTATAATGAAAACTATAATATTCTGATTAAATAAGAGAACATTAGAAAATAGAAAAGCATCCCCTCTTCCTGGATAAGCAGAACCACTATTGTCAAAATGGACCTGATTATATATCATATAACATTATCTATATTGTATATTATATATATAGAGAAAGAGGGTTTTATATATATATGTGTATATATATATATAAAACTTTACATAAATATGTATGAATGTTTAATTAAATATATATATTTAATGTGATTGCAGGCAAAAAACCAACAGCACTGCTTACAGAAATATAGAAAAAACATCTTAAAATTTATATGGAATCAGAAGAGACCTAGAATAGCAAACGCAATTCTGGACAACAAGAGCAAAACAGAGGCAGCCCCAGATTTCAAATTAGATCACAAAACTACAGTGATAAAAAAAAAAGCACAGCACCACTGCAAAAATAAATATGTAAGACAGGAGAACACAGTGGGAGACACAGAAACAACCTGAGGCCCATCCAACTACCTGAACTTTGAAGAAGGTGTCAAATACATATGCTGGACGGAAGTTAGCCTCTCTAACAAATGGTGCTGGAAATCAGGTAAGTCACATGCAGAACATTTAATGTAGACCTACATCTTTCATTTCTTAAAATCAAAAAGATCAAAGATCTAGATATTAAAACAAAAACAAGACCTGGGGATATAGCTCAACAGCACAAATGCCTGCCTGGACGTACAAGGTCATGAATTCAATCCCTGGTACCAAATAAACAAATAAATAAATAAATATGAAATGAAATAAAAGACAGTTTGCTGCATGACAAAACAGGTAACACTCTTGAAGATAGGTATAGGCAAGGAGTTTCTGAGTAGAATATCATTTTCACAAGAAGTAACACAAATAATCAACAAATGAGTATGTATCAAATTTTAAAACTTCTGCATAGCAAATTAAGCAACCAATAAAGGAAAACATAATGTTCAGAAAAGGAAAAATGCAATCCAGCTATTCTTTGGACAGAGGACTAAAATTTAGATTATACAAAGAACTAAAAAATTCCAATCAAAACTGGACAATCAAAATGAACAGATCCTACTCTTCAGAAGCATAAATGACAAATATGTGAAAAGTGGGCAATATCTTTGGGTACTATAAAAATGCAAATCAAAACAGCACTGAGATTCTTGTTTGTTCCAGAAAGAATAGTACCACAAACTCACAAAACAACAAATACTGGCAAAGTTGTGGGTAAAAGGAAACACTTCTACATTGTTGATGGAAATACAAGCCAGTAAAACCACTATGGAAAGCAGAATGGAGATTTCTTATAAAACTAAAAAATGTAAATTTGATTCTACCTACCTATACCTTATGGATATTTCTCCAAAGGACTTAAAGACATCACCTTCCAGTGCTACAGCTATATTGTGTTTATAGCCAAATAATTCACAAAGCTAAATCTTAGCACTCTGTATGTATGAATGGATAAAGCACTCATTATACATATATATATATATATATATATATATGCTCTATGAAGGATAAATTTGAGTTATTTGTAAGAAAACAGGTGCATCTTGAGACCATAATGCTAAGTGAAATCAGTCAGACACAGAAAGTGTTATAGTTTACGCCTAGATTCCCCACTAATTCTCATGAATTCATAGGTAGAGCTCATAAGTGACTGGATCATGGGTGTATGATGGATCAATGGATTCAACTGATGATTAAGCTAAATGTGATGTTGGGGGGTGAGCCTTGTCTTTTAGTCACTTTGTGTTGCAGAGACAAATACCAGATACTCAAAGTTAAAGGGGGAAAGGTTCGTTTAGCTCATAGTTTGTAGAGATTTCAGTCTATAATCAGCTGTCTCGAAGGTAGGGTGGCTTGGCAGAGGAGTACTGCTGAGAACAATTCATCATGCCCACAAGGAGGCAAAAGCAACGAAGGACCTTAACAGCGTCTTTCTGCTCTTTTATATTCTATCTAGGTTACTAAAATTAGGGTGGTATCAAACCAATTGGTGGACTGATTTAACTTAAACAGAAGGTTAAATATTAATGTTTCTCTTACGTGAAAAATACAAAATATGAATAACTTAAGGAGCAAAATAAAAGAAAGATGATAAGATATGGAGGCAAATCTTTTGCAGATAAGAAGAGGATGTGGGTTGGAGAGATAGGAAAGGAAAAGGGTGTTATGATTGATACATTGTGTCAACTTGAGAGGTCTAGAAGCCTAAATAAGTAATTCAGCAGCTCTACATCCTGAGGTATAGAAAACAAGCCATTACTGCTGTAGAATGTTGTTCATTGCATCAATATGAGAAAGTCAGAAATTTAACTATGTGATTCAGCAGGGGCCAGGGTCTCTACTTTGTAAACATCCTCAGCCTGTGCAAGAGGAGGGGAAGGGAGATGGTGTGAGTGCTATATCTACCGCAAGTGTGTGTGTTGGTGAGCAACCTGCTTACAACATAAGGGAGGAAAAGAGGCTTGTTTCCTATTTTTTGCTCTTGCTCCTTTTGCTGTCTTCCACTGCCCTGAAGTGTCGCCCCTGTGCCGTACCACGCTGCTTGGAGCCAGCTGATTATGGACTGACACCTCCACAAACTGAAAGCTAAAAAACCTTCCCTTCTTTCATTTTGGGTATCAGGTAATTTGTGTCAGCAATGAGTGAAAAGTATCTAAGGCAGAGGGAGAAGGAAAAGAGACTAAGATGTGACACTTACATGCACCAACACCCAATGGTGATTAAGTTCATAATGTATTATTTTAAAATTTTTTTATTTTAAAGAGATTAAGACAAAAGAGGACATAATAACAAAGCAGATCAGATTAGAACAATGCAAGTAACACAGCATTTTACCACAAGACGACCCACAACTAACAGTAACTACCACAGTGTCTCTTTCTTGGAAATAGTTGAGCATAGCTTCATATACGATAGTATCAAGCATAACAAAAAAGTATAAAACCATTCAAGAGAATGAAAGCATTACAGGGCTTTCAGAACCAAATAGCAGAGAAGGACTAATGGCTACTATATTATCTCATTTTCCATAGAAAATTTGTTCATATTATTACATATAATAATATCCAATAAGATATAACAGGATAGAACCAAAGGCAACAGAAAAACAAAAGCATAGTAGGATTTCAGAGTAAGATGATATATAATGTATTATAAACACATACTAAATACAAAACAAAAATAATCATTTATAAATGACAATGTTGAGTTCTTTTTATTACAAATATCAGTCATTTATATATCTTCTGTCATGATAAAATTTTCCAGATTGACATTTTTTATAAAATTTATTGGTGTAATTTAAATATACATAATGACCATAGCCACCATGACATTTTTTTTGATACCAGGGATCAAACTCCTGACCTTGCACTTGCCAGGTAGGCACTTGTGCTACTGAGCAGAACCCTCAGCCTCATGAAATTATTTTCAATTGCGTTAATTTATCTTTTAGCAACTCATTGGAATTATTTCTTTATTTTGGATTCAGTTGTGTGTGTGTGTTTTAGTAGGTATGCTGAATGTCTCTCTCTCTCTCTCTCCCTCTCTCTCTCTCCATATATATACAATACATATACATATGCACACTCATACTTTTTTAAACTTTTCTTTTTTAAATCATTTCTATTGATACACTTTGATATATCATGATCACATTCATCATAAAGAATTTGTACCTGTACATAATATATCTTGATTCCCCTTTTTTTTCTCTATTCTTCTCCCCTCCCTTCAACACTTTTTCCTTCCCTATTTACAAAAGCTTTGTGTCTATTTTTCCCTTCTATTTTCTTTTTATTCCTTTTCCCTTCCTTCCATTCCCCTTCCTTTCTCCCTTGTTCCCCTCCCACTTGAACATTTTCTTTGTACTTATCAATATCTACCATGCATTTGGTCTTTATTTACATTCATACTTTTGTATCTCATTTTATAATATGCTCAGACTTTTTTTAATGTTACCTTTTGATGAGCAGATATTTAAACTTTTTTAAGTCAATGGAATTTATTGGTTTGTGATGGTAATTGTTCTTTGATAACCTCTAAATGTTATTTACTCATGATTTTAGTTACTTTTCCCATTGTTGAGACACCATACCTCACACCCAAAGTTAAAGAAGAAACACTTGATTGTAGAGATTTCAGTTCATACTTGGCTGGCTCCAAGGCAGGGCAGAATGGTAGGGGTGCAACGGTGGGCAGAAGGCAGGAAAGCAGCAAATTAGTGAAGAAGTAACATAACAGGTTCCTCTCTTTCTTATCCCTTCCAGGATACCTGCCCCTGTTTGGGCCACCCACATACAGGGTGGGTTTTTCCACTATCTGTGCCCAAAATATACCAAACCAACCAGTGGGTTAACTTAGTAATCCCACACCCTTAACCCCAGCATCAAAACCTAGATCCAGCCCCCTGGGTAAAGCTCCACTTATGACTGCAGGGCGCTTTGAGGAGATGTCTACACACAAGCCATAATCCTTACTATGAAGTTTTCAAATACCATCTTATGTTTCCTTATAAAATATTTAAAGCTTTCCATTTGTTCTTCCATCTATGAAGTAAAGGTTCAATTTGTATTTTGCATTTTCCACTATTCCTATTAATATTTTCTGAAAAATTTCTGTATATATAATGTATAAATGTATTTCTGGGCTTTCTATTGTGTTCCATTAATCAAATTTTCTATCTTTATGCCAGTGTGAAAGTATCTCTGTGACTATGGCTTTATAAAAGCCTTGAAATCAAATAGAGCAATTATTTGTTCTTTTTTTATTCAAAACTACATTAGTTATACAAGACTGAATTTCCACTTAGATTTTAGTTTTAGCTTGTTATTTTTTTAAATAAGTAGAAAAAGTATGTTCAATCAGTGAATCAATATTGGAGAATTTACATCTTAGTATCATTGAATCATTTGATCTGTGAACATGTTATCACTGTATAATTTAGATAGATTTCTTTGACTTTGTTCAAAGTCAAGTAGTTGCCAGTACAGAGATAAGGAATGATGTCAGTAATCTTCTCAAAAGACCATTTATTGTTTCTGTGATTGTAAATGGTTTTTAAAATTTTTTGCTAATTTTAAAAAAAATCATTTTTTATTGAATTGAAATCCTATAACCTTCCTATATCCCTCTATCAGATTTAGTATTGTACTTTTGTAGAGATTTTTATGGACACCATATGTTGTATCCAAGAGCTTTATTTCTTCCTTTCTAGTCTATAAAGCTTCTAATTATTTTTCATGCTTTGCTGCACTGGCAAGAATTCTCAGTACAATGATGAGCAGAAGTGGTGGAAGAGGGTATCTTTTCTACTTTTCTCACCTTAAGAAGAACATGTACAGTTGTTTAGTCCTTTCGCTTTTAGTTTGATGCCAGGTTTGTGGCCGGTCCTGTATGAAGTTTAAGGAGGTTCTATTCATGTTAACATGAGTGAATACTGAATTATTTTATGGAGATAGAACAAAAAAGCAGGAATTTGTCCTGTGTGCCTCCTACCTGCTGGAGTCCAGACATTGTTCTTCTTGTCCTTGAGCTGGAGTTCAGGGCCTCAGTCACACTGGCTCCCAGGCCTTTGGATTTAGAGGCAATTCCTACACTGCATTTCCTGTGACTCCAGGCTAAAGTTGAAAGACTGGGGGCAGGGCTGTGGGGCTTCCATAACCAGGTAAAATCGCCCTTCTCTCCCTACCTCTGTCTCCCCTGCCCTCTGCAGAGATGGACAGAGAGGGATTACAAGTGTGAATCTATAATTTATTGCTTGTATATGTGCATTGGTTTTGTGCAGAACCCTGACTAAAGCACAAGCTTGTATTTAAGAAGTTTCGGAAAAACAGTACTTACACTTCAATATTACTTTTGTGTCTATCTCGCTACACTGTGCTTTTTAACTGAACTGTATAGTCAGTTTTCCTTTAGCACTACCATTTATATAATTGAATGTAAAATCACTATTGAACATCTGTTTTCTTATTATCTGAATTTTGTTCAATTTCTCTTCCTTTTCAGCCTTCATTTCTGATTGAATTTGTTTTCACAATTTGAGTTTTTATTTCATCTGTTGACTTACTAAATATGGACTTTTCTTTTTGTTTGTTATATTTTGCTGGTTGTTTTAAAGATAATCCCTTTCACAATCTACCATGAAGTAATATCATCCATCAACATTTTTTAATAGAGGCTCTGTGTCTTTTATAATCTTTCTCAATTTTAATCTGTCTGACATTTTCACATGATTTAAAAGATTCATGTCCTAGCTCTGCTCACAAAGTCAAGCCAGGCCATGCTACACAGTTCAAGTTTAATTTGGATAAACCAGTGTACCAAAGTCCTTACAGCTGGCATTTTCTAAGATCTATATATACTTGCATTGTTCTCTGTATAAAAACAACACTCACCTGAGAAATATGTCAAATATTACAATAATTTAGCAATTTAAGATTAAGTTAAAACTTTACATATCAACTGGAGTCTGAGTTTTTTATATTACTGACTTTTATATTACTGACTGAGTCCATGGGAGTTAAAAGCTACTTATATAATTGTGAAATAAATTGAGTTAGCACAGTTTACACCGCCACAAATCACTATGATTAAAAAATACTTATGGACTAGAATTATTTAGGTTTAAAATGTATCCCAGAAGCCTGATGTGATCAGAGGTGGGGCTGTTGGAAGACAACTGGGTCATAAAGGCACAAGCCTCATGGATGGGTCAATCCATTGAGTTCATAGGTAAATACAGTATTAGGAGGTGGTAACCAATTCCAGGAGGTAGGTGACTGAAAGCACAACTTAAGAGGGCAAACCTCTCACATTCTCTTCCCACGTGCTCTGTTTCCTGGCTGCCATGTGTTATACAGCAGTCCTCTGCCGTGCCCTCCTACCATGCAATTTCTGCTGTGAAATTGCTTAACAATGGACTGAATTCTCTGAAACCATGAGCCAAATAACATCAGTTTTAAGTTGTCAAATATTTTGTGCTAGCAACAAAAAGGATGAGCCATACATGAACTATGCTTTCCTAATGGGTCACAAAAGCCTAAAGTCAGCCAGCTAGTTAGATCATGAGCTCTGATCTTTTTTGTTTGTCTTTTTGAGACAGGGTCTCTCTATGCAATTCAGGCTGGCCTTGAACTCACTTTGTAACATAGGTTGGTCTTGAACTCACAAAGGATCCTCTTGCCTCAGCCACCAGGGTGCTGGGATTACAGGCATGAGCATCACGCCCGGCTATGAGCTCCAGTCTTTCTATGCAATCTGTGTTGTGAAATTTATTATTTTGCTTGTTTCCCAAAGATACCAGCCCAACATACGCATAATACATGAGACTGGAGAAGATGCCATGCACAGTGACCTATAAGACTGAATTGCATCAGGTTATACAGAGTATTTGAAACCTAAATCTATGTGT
This sequence comes from Cavia porcellus, assembly GCF_034190915.1. Taxonomy (NCBI): domain Eukaryota; kingdom Metazoa; phylum Chordata; class Mammalia; order Rodentia; family Caviidae; genus Cavia; species Cavia porcellus. The sequence goes on along the minus strand of NW_026947484.1, from coordinate 160,821,471 downwards.
GGTTTTGCATAGTAAAAACATAATTGCATCTAAGGGGGAGAAAAATGTGTCTCCATTTTTCTACTAGATTATGCACTCAAAGCAGATTTTATGTTTCAGCAAAGCCTGTCCAAGTTCAGTTAGCAAAATAAATAAATAAATAAATACAAATAAAAGAAATCCATGGACATTCATCAAGAAACCCTCCTGCAGTGATGGGCTGAGACTCAAGGGCACTCATCAGACCCTGCAACTTGACATCCAGGAAGAAGCAGCACAGGCACAGAGAGTACAGATGTGTTATTATTGCTGTTGACAGAAAAGCTCCTGCAGTATTGGAAAACTGAAATGGAAAAGATGAACAAATCAGCCCAGAGAGCAGGTGCTGACACATGGCTTCCTATCAGATGGAACACTTCCTTCCCTTGCGTGACAAGGAAATTGAGGACAGAACAACCGGCAACATTACACAAAAACAAAATCTCACGGAGGGAACACAGGGAAGCATAAAAGTGATAGATGAAGAGGCCACGAGATGGGGCCTGATCAAATGATTCAAAAATGGTGCTGATTGAAAGATTCAAGGTGGCGCCTCCTCCGGCCCCTGTGGTGGGCCTCTGGAGACTTCACCTCAGCTGCCTCTCACCCTGAAAGAAAGTTGTAATGTGGAGCTCTTTCTGGTGGACTAAAAAGGATCTTCTGTTTAAATGTGGATTTGAAAAGCTCTGAATTTCCTAACCATGAAAGAAGGGAAAAACTAGGACTAGGAGACTTATTTTAGGACATTATAGTGCGGTGTTTTTCTAACCCACAGAATTTTCCAGAAATGGCGTTAGCCAACAGTTCTCCTGGTTTGATCTCAAAGGTTCTGAAAATCCCTCAAACTTCTTAAGGGTCAAACCTATTTACATAACAGCTTTAAGGTGCTATTTACCTTCTGAGCCTTATCTTAAGCAGTGTGGAATTTTCCAGAGGCTGCCTGAAGGATGAGGGGTAATGGAATACATTCTTACATATTCTAAAGTTTTCTAAGGTCCTAAGTTTATATTACACATATTTACTTTTTCAGTTTGCTCTAAGTGCTTTTATTTTGCTATCACTGTTATCTCCAATTACTGGTATATCTTCCATACATTCGCTGATTTTATTGTGATCTAATAAATTATGATTTTAAAATTCCAGAATAAACCATCAAATTTTATAAAAACACAAAGGCCACCATGACGTGTTAGCTAATAAGGAGGTTAGAGAGACTTGGAAAGTAAATTAGCTGGTGTCACACTTTTTTAAAAAAAGCTCAATAGTTTTCCTTTTTCTCTCAAATTGATTTGTTTGCTCTTATTTTTGTTTTCTTCTTTCTTCTCCCTAGGCCTCAATATTCCCTTTCTATATTCTTATGGTAAAAGTTGTAATCATTTAATCCATAACTTACTTCTTTTTTAAAGTAAAAATGTAATGTTTCAAAAATTTGAAATTTTATGCAATATAGTAAGTATATAATGGACTGGAAAATAAAGCTAGTTCAAAACAAAACACTTAGACGTGTCCTCAATATTTAGTAACAACATCATTTTAAATAAATCATGCACCAAAAGATCACGAAAGAAAAATAATTGCAATTTACTAATAATAATCAAAATTTATAGAATGATGTAAATCGACACTCAAAAGAAGTTATGTCTTCAAATGTTTACATTACCATTGATGACATTTTATATGTTAGGTATTATTCTAGGACTCAGAATAGTGTAGGAAAAATTCAGAACCAAGATGAAGGTTGTTGAGTGTAGTGAAGAATTGAAAGGTACCTGACTATTATTTCCTTACCACTGATGTGAATTACATATCAATGTATAAAACTGGTCAAATGTCTACACTCAGGTACTTTATATACCTCATGCATAATTTTTATAATCTCTGTAAAAATTCAAACATAAGGAGTTTGAAAGCTTAAAAAGTAACCTGTTCTTAAGTTCATTGCTAGCTACTGGCAAAGCCATAGAGCAAACACACATTGTCTGTTTCTAAAATGTTGATTATTTCCATTTGGACTAAGAAGAAATAGAAATTTGATGACCCCATAGAAGACACAGTAAGTAAATTTTCATGTATCAGAAATAATTGGGGTAATTAACGTTTAAAGAAAACCTACTATGATTCAGACATTGATTCAGTTAATATGGTTCTTTATTTGATATTTAACTTTAAAACAAGTATTGCTTTCCTGGGATTCACCCTCATATCTGTTTTGCAGAATACATTACTATGCTTTATAAATACTAATGGATTTGGGTTACAAATATCAGATCTTGTTTTTAAGGGTTATTCTTTCATGGTTTTTAAAGTGTGCTGGTGTATTATTTTTAAAATACTCACCACTAAATATATTTAGACCTGAAATTTTATTTGTGGACATATTTTCATTTATGAATATTTTTTTGATCACAGGTGAGGATATTTAGATCTTTTCTTTGATCATGTCTTGTAATTTGGTAATTTAACTATTACTAGCAATTTTTATTTGTTACTGGAATTTTATAGACTTAAATTTATTCATTATATTTTATTAACTTACCAATGTCTTCATGATCTGTAGTGATGTCCCAATTTCCTTTTTGAAACATACATTGTTAATTTATGTTTTTCTTTCTATTCTTTATCAACATGGATGAAGTTTCATTCATTAATTGATAAATATTAACAAATAAATGTTTGGCTTGGATAATCTTGAGTTTTCCCTTCACTCTCAAATGATTTTTTGCTTGTTTTTTTTTTTTTTTTTTTGTCATCTACTTTTTTCTACTTAGGCCTTAATATTCCCTTTCTTCCTATGGTAAAAGCTATGATCATTTAATTTATAACTTTCTCTTTTTTTGCTACCGGGGATCGAACTCACGATCTCGCACTTGCCAGTCAGTGCTTGTGCTGCTGAGCTACATCCCTACTTTCTTCTTTTTTTAATGTAAACAAAGAGATAATTTCCTTTGAGCCTCTGATTTATATCATCCTTTAAATTTTGATTTTTATTTTTATTATCAGCAAGTTGCAAAATTTTTCTTTTGTGAATTTTTCAATGCGTGATTTGTTTAAAAGGATGCTGTTACTAAATATGGGGAGCACTCCCAGGTGTTCTGTTTTAGCAACCAACTTAACTTCACTATCCATTACTGTATTTCAGGTGACATATTACATAAGGTCTTTATGGTGCAACATACATTCTCTTTGGCTATCATTCAGTTATCTCATTGGGTTATCATTTGGAAATAGTAAGTATTCCATATAGTTTTGTGTGATTTACTGTCAAGGTGTATGGAGGACCCAGAACGGCACCCCTTGAAAGGAGAGCGTTTGTCTCCATTTTGGCTTAACCTGGCCCTGATCCCATGTACTGATCTGCACAGAGCTGGCTAGGAAAGTTCTTTATCTCCTTAACTGCCTTTAAGCAATACAAATGGGTCTAGGCAAGGTGCTGATGTGCGGTCTTTAAAACAGTTCTTCTACAGGTCAGTGATGCTTAGCCGATAGCTTCCAATTACTGTGTCGGCTCGGACTGAACCTTGAGAAAGAACACGTGAAGCCACAAAGCATGAAAACTAAGCATCAAGGCTGGAGCACTGATCCTATACTTCCTCCAACTGTGCTATGCAGATTGCTCTTCTTGTGTACCTCTCTCCGCGTGCTGCAGAGGGGCTATCAGAGCTCCTGCCTTCCCCAGCTTCCAGCACCGAGGTACTTCCCATATTTCTCACAATCTCTCATCTCAAGTCACCCCCTTTTCACAAATTAATAAAACTTGGGTTCAGAGAAGAATTAAAATCTTAACTATATGGGATTTCTCATCAAGAACAAATAAGAAATTTTATTCTTTTATCTCAGTCTTTGGCACTGCTTTCATTACTATTCTATATCAGTAGATACTATGCTTAGCTGTTATATCTAAATATTTCATATTTATAAAATATTATCAGTGATATTGGTTTCTTAAGTTCTCACTTTCTATCATTGTACACAAATATTACTAACTTTTGTTTATTGGTTTTGTATGTATCTCATCTTGTTACCCTTACTTAGCAGTCCTAGGAGCTTTCTTTTAGTCTTCCTGGTTGTTCTACAAAACATTATGCATTTTTATTTACTTTCTTACCACTCTGTACACCTTAAGTTTCTTTTCTTGCTTTATTTTCCGTCCTGAATGTCCAGCGTGATACTGAGTAGGAGTGAGGAGGGTGGAGATACTTGCCTTGTGCCCAAACTGAAAAAAAATATGTATTTAGCATTTCAACCACCTGTGCTGTCATCAGTTTTAGGTTTGTTATGAATGCGCTGCTAAGACTTGGACATGGAGCATCCCCCAAGGGCCCAGGTGTCCCCAGCCCGCGCTGCCATGGGGAGGTGGTGGAGCCTTCAGCCAGTGGGGCGAATGAGAACTTTCAGATGATTCAGCTCTGCACTTTTAAGGGCCTTGTGGGACTCAGGACTCCTCTCTCTCCCTCAAACAGAGATGATCAGGGCTCCTCCACCATGCTCATCTGCCCAAGTGTACTGTGCCACCAGAGCTCAAAGCAGCAGGCCCAGAAGCCATGGACTGACACCTCTAAAACTATAAATATATTTTTCTTCTTTTTAAAATTGATAAACTGCAGGCATTTCTTTTTACAGTAATGGAAACTAACACATGTAATTTATCAAGTTAAGTGTTTTCCCTTATGTTTTTAGTTAGCTAATAGTAGTAATCATGGATAGACGTGGAATTTTATCAGTCATGTTTTCTACACACGTTGATAAGATACTGTGGTTTCTCTTGGTCAGTGGCACATTACTCTAACTGATGTTTCAATACAATCTGTGGAAAAATCCCACCTGTGTATGATATAATACTGTTCTTATTAGTGCAGCATTGAATTTATAATACAGAGGATTTTTGTGTTTCTCTTCATGATAAATGTATACCTGATACCTTTCTTTGTAATTTTTGTTGTCTTTTTGAGATTTATTTTGTAATATGCTTTTAGAATTTGGTAACGCTAGGTTCAAGTCAATTGAAGTGTCTCATTCTTTGCTTCTGTTTTCTAAAAACAATTATGTAGAGTTTCTATTATTCTTTAAATTGCACTGTTCACTTGTGTATTTCTTCTCAGATAGTTTTAGTAATTTGTGGCTTTATGGCATTTGTCTCTTTTGCCTAAGACTGGATTTTGATGTGCAGCTTTTAGTACTTTCTTACTGCTTTAATATTTCTGTGCTCCAAGGTGATGATTTTTCCTTCACTCCTCATATTGACAGTTTGTGTCTTTTTCTATTTCCCATTCTGTATTTACTAGTTTTATTGCTATTTTTCAAAGCATAAGCATATTATTCATTATTAGTACAGAGAAATAGGATTGAGAGAAACCTATTTATTTACTTATTTTATGGAACTGGATTACATCCTTGTGGAGGTTTGTCAAGGTTAACAGTTGAAGCCCATATTCTGGAAACTCAGAAATGAATGGTAGCTCAAATCCTGAGACAGACCTATAGATCAGTGTCCAATTGATAAAGCGTTACGAAGTCCCCACAGAAAACACAACAAGATACATCTTATAAACAAGGTAGACCTGAACTCATCTTCATGGATCAAACAGATTGGGATATACTGAGCTAAATGGAGAGAGTATGATCAGAGGTTAGAAAATCCTGAAACCACACTGTAAGACTAAGCTAATGTTTCCTTTACATTTTCCATAAACCAGGTGACTACATAAAGCAGATACCACTGGATGACAAAGTTTACTCAGAGTCACACGGTTCAGTTATGGCAAAACGAAAATTTTGGGGGCCCCCTTAAAACTGGTACATAACGAATATTTCCTCCGCACTTCATGTGTCTCCCTTGTCTCTTTGTCTGCTCCGTACCTGTCCTCTAACTTTCCTGCTTCCCTGAGACAATTGTCTATGTGAGGCTGCTCATACACGTAGGGCTGAAATCTTCAAACATGAGCATAAAGAGTTCAATGTGCTACTCATTTCAGGAAAATTTTTAAAAAAGAGTTCATGAATTGGGATGCAAACATTAATTACTAATACAAGAATTCCATTGTGCAGACTGTGTTATTATATGAGCTAAAAAACAGACCTTTCTTCTGTTTCACTTCCATTGTGAGGACCCAGCATGCCCAGGTACATCGGGCTGACACGCTGACCTGAATAGCCCATATGTTCAGTCTAAAAACATTTTAAACCGTGAAAATGCTAACATATTCTGAAGAAAATGCTAACAAATATTCAGATATCTAATGTGTTCTTGGGGACTATCCAGCTCTCAGTGTATCCAAATTCATTTTTAATAATGAAGGCAGGAGAGTGGGATGGAATAGGAGAAGTTTATCTTAAGGTCAGCACCATAGTAACAAGAATGTTCCTCAACGTTGTGGATAAATTGAGAGCTCCTTCAAGAGAATGTAGTTCTTTGAGTCTAGCTCAAAAAGAAAACATTCAGGAATATGTAAATACTCTGGTCTGAAAGAAATACAAAATTAAGTTGTTTGAGACAAGCTCCTTCTTTCTTTTCTTTGCCTGGAAATGAATAGTGTTTCTTTGTAGAACATTTAGTTAGCATTGTAGAACATAAAAGGGACACTCCCCTTCAAAGAAACCCTGGTTATATTATGCAGTTCTATGTTAAATTTTATTCCTCCCCTATCACTTTGACAGTAACTATTCTACTTTTTGGATCCCATTAAATTCTTCTGTTTCTTATGCTAGGGTTCACACGTATGAGTTCAAACTGTTTTGCCCATGAACGTGATCTCCACTTGCCTCCATTTACCTAAATGAGCCTCAAGATTATTCTGCTTTATTGCTGGGCAACTTTCCACTGCATGGACATACCATATCTTTCTTATCCATTCTGACATTAATGGGCAAGTTACCCTTGTTTTTTTTTCCCTCTGGTCTCCTGTCACATGAAACAATTGTTTTCTCTCATTTGATTTTAAGTCTATAATTTCCTTTCCAGTTACATGTGTTTCTTGAATATAGTATATTGATGAATCTTGTTTCTTGATCCATTCTCCCTGTGTTTCTTTTTATTGCTGACCTGAGACCATCGACATCATTGGTTATAACCAGCATACATTGGTTTATCCCTGGCCTGCTATCCTCCTGTTGTTGGCCCTCCACTATTCCCCTTCATTCAACTGCCTGTCTTGTTTGGTGATCCTTCTCTGTTTCTGGAACCATGGTCATCTTTATCTTTCTTTGGAATATTCTTTACACTCTCTGTAGGATTGGTTTGGTAGTCATGAATTCCTTCAGTTGTTCTTTATTATGGAAGTATTTTATTTTTCCATTAATTTTGAAAGATAATTTTGCAAGGTATATCAATCTAGGTTGGAAGTTGTTTTCTTTTAGGATTTGAAATGCTTCACTACAAACTCTTCTTGACTTGATGGTTTTGTTGACAAGTCTGCTGTGATTCTAATTGGTTTTCCTTTATAGTGACCTGTTTTGGTTCTCTAGCAGCTTTTAATATTCTGTTCTGTGCTGAATTTCTGGAATCTTGATTATTATATGTCTGGTTGTAGATTTCCTTGGGTATGGCTAGTCCTATATGCCTCACTTACCTGCATGCCAGATCATTTTCCCATATTTGGGAAGCTTTCTGCTATTATTTCTGTGAATATCCTTTTAACTTCATTTGTGTTGACCACTGTTTCTTCACCGATACTATCACTCTTAGATTATGCTTCTTGGCATCATCTTTCAGCCACTGAGTTGTTATTTCCTGATTCCTTGTTATTTTTAAGATATCTTTCCTTTCGTGGTCAGTAGCTGCAATCCTATCTTCAAAATGTGAAAGTCTATCTCTAGTGTCTTTCAAGTGATTTTACCAGCTTTTGGTAGACTTTTTAATTTCCTGGATATCTCTTTAAATCAGTTTCATGCATTCTAATTCCTTTCTATATTATTTATTCAAGATGTCCACCACTTCCTTGTGCTCCTCTTTTTTATCTATGTCTTCTTTAGATATGCTGCGCAATTCTTTCACTAAGCTTGTGTCTTAGTGAAAGTAAGACATTACTTCTGATTTGATTGCTTTTGCGACCTCATGAAGTTGTTTCTTTACTTCAATTGCTATCTTCTCAGAGATTTCAGGTATGTGACTTCCATTTTCTTCCATGACTATATCTCCCAGACTTGTTCTGTGTGGGCTGGATGTCTGAGATTGCTTTTTGCTCCTTTGTCTTGACTTCTCCTGGGCTTCTCCCAACAAGTTGGTTGTGGGACCCCAGACACTTTCCACATTGGCTGCCTCTCTATCGTGTAGGGGGATGGGACAGGCATCTGGGTTCCTCTAACCCCAGATTTACAGGGAGATAGCAGGGCATGGAGCGGGCTTCTCCAGATCTATGCAACTACACTGTGGCTTCGCTGATCATCAGGGATACATGTAGGTGGGGCTGCTACTCTCAGCCTATGTGTCTACACTGGAACTCCCATGATGGTGGCAGACACATAGAGGTATGTTTGTCTGATTCTGCTAGTAGGTGATGGCTGCCTGAAGGAACCAAGGGTCTCCAATGGTGGCCTACAGATGCACAGGTCTTACCTGGCTGTGTGTCCCTGCTCCTTCTGGCTGCCTGCAAGAAGGAGCCTTCTGGTGCCAGCTCCCTGAGGGTGAAGGCGGATCTGCTGGTTCTCTCTGCCCATGCTGGGCACACAGAGAAAGGGCCTTCTGCAACTACTCCTTCTTTTTAGTGGGTTAGTCATACATAAAGTACTCAACCATCCCGAAAATGTTTTTCTCTGCCAATTAAGATCAAGCAGGCAGTCGTGAGTTTGATCCCCAGTACCAATAAAAAGGAAAAAGACAACAAACAAACAAACAACAACAACAACAAGAAAAAAAAAAAAACAAAGATATGGTAGCTAGAAGATACTCACCAACCACTCTTTTCATGGTAAGCAACCCTGAAGAGCCGTCTTGCAACCCATGGATGCACAGATCATTAGAGCACTGTGTAAATGTTACCAGCTATTTATCTGCCCCTTCTTCACTCTCTATTGTTATTTTATACATATACATAAATATTTACACATATGTATCTGTATATGCACATTCGTACATACATAGATGTCCATTACTTCAAAAATATTATAATTTGATTCATTGCAAAAGTATTTTGAAACAGCCAGAAAACAAAACAAAACAAACAAAAAAGTCTCAGCCATTCTATGTTGGCTAATTCAAACTATTGTAGGAATAAATCAAGTTATAATATTTTTAAACTGGTAGATTAAAGAGTCTAAAAATAAATGTTGGAATACATTAGAAATAGAGGAACTTTGCTTTACTGGATAGCTTATTAAGCTCCCCAAACTTCTAATTATATTTGTTTCTTTTCATGTCTTATGTTTTCAGAGCTAGCCTATTACCTGTACACTTCATTCATGGACTGCAGGGATTGAAGAAGGTCTAAATATACTCCTTTGTCTTTCCATCTGTTGCAAGCTGTTTGAAACTGCATGAGCATATTCCTGATATTTCCTCTCACTCCTCCTGTTTTTTCTGGCCCCTTTATCCAATCCTTGCTTCTGTGGATATTTCTTAAGTATCTTTCGAGGATCAGGTCAAGCTGCAACACCTCCAGGACTCTCACATGCCCTTTCTGTATTTCTGTAATGTCTCATAGGGATATTCACTGTATCGCTTATCCCAGGAAACTATGATAATTTTTTTAGTTCATTGAACAGAAACCATGTTTTGTTCATCAAAGTATCTCTTACAGTTAGTATGTTGCAAAGGACATAATAAGTGCTCAATAACTGACTGTTAAATTTACAAAGTTTCATTGAAAGATACTTAATCACAAGTATCCTCATCACTTTCATCCAGTCACAAATATTATTGAAAGAAGCAGGCTTTGAATACAGTTGGAGGTGTTCTAAGGACTAGTGACTGGCCACTCTATATGGAAAGTTTACCCAAAGGCCACCCTAAGGTTACAGAAAGTGTTCAGATTGGAACTCTGAGGAGAAATCATTCCAGAGCAGCCCAAATTATTCACAAAGCTGTGTGAGATTTTTAACTCCTTATTTGCAGTAATTTTTCACCTTAGCCTGAATAGAATGGTTGGTTAAAAAAGTTTTTCCCAGACATTAATAAAAACAAATAGCATTTATCACTCTGCTTGAAACAAAATTTTTTTCCTACAGATGTGCTGTATAAAAATCATATTAAAAACTCAGAGTAGATAAGATCCAAAAGTTATAGTAGATACAGTGAAAGGGAAAGAAACTGCTCAAAGGGAAATTTTATAGTTTGATCAGTCTTGCATGCCTGTATCTGGAGCCTGAGCAGTTACTTTGAAGACAACAATGTACAACATAACAACCATTGTTAAAATCCTTTCAAATTGTTTAAATTCTTTGAAAGCCTATTATTTAAAAATCTGGGAGCCAAGAAATCAGTATGGAATGCGAAGAGGGTCCCTAGGTTCTCGTGGGGGACTTCCAGGGTGTGTGTGGCTGGCTTCGTCACTTTTTGGCAGCAGAGTCTGTAGGACTGGACTGAGTCGCATGGTTTCCTAGTTTTCCTTCTCTGAGACCCTCAGTGACCTGCGAGGAGACTCCTAAGTCTCCTTGCTTCTGTTGTCCCTTTCTCCAGGACTCTGTGAGGCTGAACAAGAGAGAAGCATGATGAACGCTACATCTCTGCCTTATGCGCTGTTGCCTTTAAACAGCCATTGGCATAAACTTCCCTAAAATTAATGATGAGAATGACACCCTGCTGGAGATTTTAGAAATATGCTTATTCTATTTATAGTGATATTTACGCATACACCTCCTTTGGCTTTTAAATTTACACTGAGCTTGAGGTACCTACAGAAAGCCTATTGTGGAGACCTCATCTCTTGGTTTAAAACCTCCAGTGGCTCCGTGCTGAAAGCAGGATATACTTCAAATGTCGTTCAAGTCTAAAGGAATTTGTGCAATTGAGAAGCAGCATCTATAAATGTCTGCTCTTTCTATCTTCTGTACGGACTGAGGCCCTTTATTCCTCAGGAGCTTGGCATGTGCTTTTCAGGTATCTACTTCCTTTCTATTCAGACCCCGGCTCAGATGCCTTCTTAGAAAGACCTACTCTGACAGTCTTAGAAAAGTAGGCCCTTACACAGGTTGTTGAAGGCATGGGCTTCCTGTTTGGTCACTGAGGAGACAACTTGGCTGAAAATGTGGACAGCTTCGCCATTAAGTTTAGATACTCAACAGTGATAGTACCTCTGATTGGGTTAACCTCTTGAACAGTTATGGAGACTGGAGCATAGGAACACAATTTGGATCACACATCTTCTGCATCTGAAAGATAGCCCAAAGGCAGAGAGTAAAGCCAAAAATGGGAATAAGAGAGATTTTCAGAAAAAAAAAAAAAAAAAAAAAAGAGGAGGAGAAAGAAAAGAAAGGGAAAAATTAGATAATTTGGCTGGAAATAAGTAAACAAAAGTGAAATGGAAGCTATGCTATAAAAGCACTGGCTGCACATTGAAAGAAATGGAAAATGATAAAGTCAGTTTCAAAGTTTGTAATGCATCCTTTATGGAGATAGGACAGGGAAACTGGGAAAGATGCTCCTAATATAGTGACGCCATCATCACTGTACACAGAACCAATCAGAAAAGTGCTTTTTGGACCAATCAGAAACTTGTTATTTTCAATCCTTCATTTAAATCTTGTGCTATTCTCAGAACCAATCAGAAGCTACTCTTTTCAACTCTCCATTTGCATGTGGACACGACCAACCAAAAGACACTATTTCTGATCCTTCATTTATATGTCACAAGAGGTCAAGTGACTTTTTTGATAGGTCAGTTTAAACATGGCCTGATACCATGTGAGTGTTTGATAGGACAACTTTCCTGGTGCCTTATTTGCAAAAAAGAGAGAGAACCCGAGAATTCTGGACACAAAAGATCCCTTTCTCTTACCCTTGAGGGTCACTGTGAGTCTTTTCATAGGCCTAGTTCTTTCTTCTTTTCCACCTTCAATAAATACACACATTAGCTGCCTTTTCTGTGTGTCTGGTCCAATGCTTTTTTCCAGACATCAAGAACCTAGAAAGAAACCCCACAGGAATTTTCTTCCAGTAACAAGTGTATCTTAATTTAGTAACATTTCCCCATGAAAGCATATTTTACTTTGTGAAATGGCATTGTGATGAATGCCATTTTTCATGCATTTTGATTGCATTTAGATAATTCATCAAAGCAAAAGTGCAGGATCCTAGAACTCTCATTAAACATCCAATTTAGCAAGCATCTATTGCATGCCTTCTAGAACCTCCTTTTTATTTCTAGAGCAGCCATGCCCAATAGAAATATAATGTAGGACCTAACTATGGCTGTAAATTTTCTAATAGCCATTTTAAAGAAATACAAATAATATAAGTAGGCAAAATGAATTTTTCAGGTATTTTATTTCAAACTGTGTCAGCAACAGTCTCAGCGTGTAATCAGTACTAAAATGTATTTGCAACATAGCTGTGCTTTCCTCCTGCTACAGTTTTGGAAATCTGCTGTGTGTTCTACATTTATACCACTTGTCAGGGGGACACAAGCTCTGGAGCCATGTGTGAATGTCACTGCTGAGCTCAGCTGTAGATTTTCCTACTTTGGTGGATTTATATTCCTTCATTCCTTCATTCATTGTGGTACCAGAAATTAACACCAAGGGACTCTAAGATATCTAGTCAGTGTTTTTCTCTGACACAAGGTCTTTCTGAGTCATCCAGGCTGGCCCCATACTTGCAATCCTCTTGCCTCAGTCTCCTGAGAACCTGAGATTACAAGTGTGTGCTGAGATTTAAACTGCTGACATTTAATACTAACGTTTATGTTCATTAGTTCATTTCCTATTCTATTTTCACTGTATTTTCTGTGTTAATAAAGTGTATAACTAATCATTTAAATCCCTTTATACAATGTCACTAGCGAGTAAGTCATCTAAACTCTTAGACATGAGTATTATAGTCACTGAAAGCCGCTCTTTGAAAATTAATTATCTAATTTCTAAACTCAATTGATATGTTGGTGTCTTATGTATAACAGAGATCGGTCCTAAGACCTTTATCAACTGTGGGAATGCAAAAAATGTTATTTAAAGTTGTATATAGCCAACACTGGAGAGAGAAGGGGAAAGACAGAGAGAGAGAGAGAGAGAGAGAGAGAGAGAGAGAGAGAGAGAACAGATGGGGAGGAAGGAAAGGGAAGAGAAGAGAAGAGAAGAGAAGAGAAGAGAAGAGAAGAGACAGGAGAAATAAAAAAACAGTTGAGGAGTTGATGAGTGTAAGGTAAGAAAAAATAGTATTTTTTTTCTCACTCATCATAAGATGCATGACTGACAGCTCAAGAAAAAGGCAGGCAAAGCTACTGAATCTATGTTTTATATTACATGAGAACAAAGATCCAAAGGCCCATAGACAACTACCTTTAGGAACAGTCATGCACTCAGTTGGTGACTGAGAGATGGTTGTATGAGCTCATGGTCCTAAGCTGGAAGTCTTCAACTAGGCTTGTCTGTTCAAAATCTTCTTGGCTTGTTACTGATGGGCAGAGGCTCCTGGGGTGAGAGTCTTATGATCTACTGTCCTCAGTGAAGGTAGGTAAGGGAATCCACATAAAACCTGCCTGAGGCCTGAAAGGCAGGAGACAGTCAGAAAGAACCTTTCTGACTTCTGTGGTTTTTGTTAATTTCCTTTCCTTCAGTTGGACTTGCTCAATAGGCTAAAGTTGTATAGTTGGTAGTGTTTTGAAATCCAGCAAGACCGAATCCTGAATTTTGGTGAGTCCACTGAGCCCCGCCTTGAAAACTAGACTCTCTCTTTGTCTTTATGGTCTCTCCATCTTGCCTTCCTGACAATTCCACAGAGTTGTTTAGGGAGAAATTGCCTTGGGGTAAATACAAAAGCACTCTTCATCTTAATGTGACAAGGAGAAAAGTAGCAGAGGACCAGAACAATAATCATTTAATTGTTCTTGATTGCTTAGGAGATACCAGGGAGATTCAAAGCTCTGCCCGGGGCAGGATGTGAGAGGAATGTTAGTGTAGGAGAGTGAATTATCTGATTCCAATTCCCTAATCTAGTTGGAGACACAATATTTTGACAAGCACACACACAAAAGAAAAAAAATGGCCTGAGAATGTAAAAGTTCTTCTGTTTCTTTGCTACAAGTGAATTTAGGTCCTCAATTTGAAGTTTCTCTACTAACAGTTCTTTGGCTTTGAAAAACTCAGTCTTCTCACTGGTGAAATAAACAAGTAATATATATTTATAAGCATATCAGGATCCTAATAAATTGCTCATTTGTAAACTTTCAGGGCCTATCTTTGAACAGAAACTTGGGGAAAACACATGAAATTGTTTCTTAAAGGACTTCTATTCTGAAATTGCTTTTATGTGTCTGTCTACCCTGTGGCACCAAGCTGGAGGCCAGGGAAAGAATCAGTAAACAAATACTCTTCCACTCTAGAAGCCAGAAGAGAATCACTGCTGTCTCCACAGGTTATATGGAAATAACCTAAGACCAGGGAAACAAATGCAGAGTTTATAGTAGGCAAGGACACCACTGAATGGAGAGCCTTAGAATGTAAATTTGAAGCTGCAGAGAAGACTGTTCTTTCCTTCCAAAGGATGTGTCTGTTGTTCCATACTTGCCAGAGAGAAAAAGATGATCCAACAGACTTCTATAACATCTCAGACGTGATGTTCAGTCTTTCCTCACCCTGCTTCGGATGGTAGAAAAGAAATCTATCATCTAACAGTATGGTAGAAAACAATGTGGTAAAGATGCTTGAGGACAGAGTCCATGTTCCTCATTTGTCACTGCATCTTCAGTGTGGCATGGACAGGGCATGTAACCACTAATCATGATCTGTCAACTTTCCCAGTTTAAGAAGCACCCACACACGCAGGTGTGTTTGGGTGGGTGGTGAAGACATGACTTTGTGTGCTCTCTGGCTCTGCCTTCCTGCTCTCCCTCACGCCACCAGGAACTAAGCAGCTTTGCCCCACGACACCCTTCCAGGCATGTCTCTGCCCAGAACTGGCTGACCATGGACTGAATCAGCTGACACCATGAGCCAAATTAAATCTCTTTGTGTGTACATTGTGGGCGTTAGGTACTGTGTTCCAGTGATAGAAAAGCTAATATGCGAAAGAGATAATAGTCACGTTTTCTAGTTAATTTTTTCATCAATGATGTGCAAATGATATTAAATATACACTAGGGGAACTTTTGTTAGATGCTATTGAAGAAATTCAAGAAAGATCAAAGCAGCGAATCTTACTGTCCTTTATATCTTGAGAGTCTCCAATTTTAAAGCCTTTAAAGTAGGACTTGCAGCTTAATGGGTGAGATGGAGCAAAATGTCTAAGTCCCTCTCATCTCAGGAGCACCATGCCTCTGACAGAACTGGGGGATGCCTAAGTTTTGGGGACCTATTGATGATAATAAACATTTATAAAAAGGACTGCTCCATTTCTTCAGATAAACCTGGAGCACAGGCTTCCTCTGAGACAAATATGAAATTAGTGATCTGAGCAATTTTGGAAAAGAATTTTTCAGCATATTAGGCTCTGTAATTACCTCATCAGAGGACTGAAGGAATTCTGTCCTGTCCCTTAGGCCTGGTGAGAACCCTCTGAATCTCAGGAAGAGCTCAAGAGACCGGAACACATTTAATTGGCTCCTTTTTTGGTTCCTTTGAAGTCCTGCCTGCCTCACCACATACATGGACGTATTAGCACTTGTCACTTTGCATTCATTAGTATAATAGCTTTAATGATTTGATTTGATCCTATAAAAGGTGCTCTATAAATGCAAATGATCATCCAGAATGATAATTAACAGTCTTCAGCTGCAAATATCTCACACTACCGTCCATGTGTCAGAGAACCAGAAATGTAGAAGTATTACTTGAGGAAACTGTCTCCTCTTTGTACTTCATATGATGACGAGAATTGATAGAAGCTGTGCCTTTCTCTGGTTCCATAGTCTGAGTACCTGATGTTTTTGCTGATCAAGAGGAAAAGCTGATATAATTAATTCATCTTTCAAAAGCGTGAAATGCTAAGGCGGTGAGATGTTGCATTAAAAGTGGAGAGAGGAGGAAGAGGTGGAGGAAATAGAATCTCTTCCAGGTGGCAAGATTCAAAGTTCCCAAACCCTAAATGCCCCTAATGGAGAGAGATTTTATCATGATTTGTGCTCGGCCGGCAATGTACACAAACAAATTTACAAGATGGCAAAAAATGCCTACAGCAGGGCCCAAGCATCTCGGACTAAATGTAACTTATCCTTGTATATGCCATGTTCTCTGCTCCTAATCACATATTAGATGCTGCTTATTGACAGCATTGATTATTCCCATAAAAAGCAACTATGCAATTAAATAGCCAAAGCTTCAGGCCTTTTTATTTTAGCCTGGAAGGAAGAGGAAATTTACTTGTTCCAGAAGAGCTCCATTTGCTCAGAGTTACCTCACCTTCTGCTATCAAGTTACCAAGAAGAGTGGAAGTTAAGGATAAAGTGTTCAGTTTTTGGTGCGGTTCAGAGACAAAGACAGCGATAGGGAAAAGCCTTACTGCTGATGCAGGCGGCTGCGGGAGACTGCAAGGACCTGCAAAAGGAGACAAAGCTGGGGCATCGCTTTTATGGGATTGGGATGGGGTGGAGACTTGTGAGTGGACATCGTGGTGGGAGAGAGCTGGAGGACTTTTGTCACACACAGGAAAGAAAGGCAGAAAGTTTGTTGTTTGGGGTCCAGAAGAGGAGCGTGGGAGTGAGTGTAGGAGAGATGAGCTGTTGTGTCAGGGGCCAGTGCCATGATGGAAGGGTGCCACACAGAACTGGGCAGAGCCCCATACGAGTGGACCTCATCGTAAAGGAGGCCCAGTTCTCATTCCTTTAGCACACTATGTTCTACATTTTTAAAGAATAGATTTCATGAGAAATTCATTTTGGGAAGAGAGAGTACGTGGCCTTTGTTTCTTCTATTAACCTGTATGCTCCTTCAGTAACTTTGGTCCCGATGAACAGAGGGCAAAACTCTCTGCTCAGAGCATCATGAAAGCAGAGCATTAAGTTTGAAAGGGGACAGTTGACCCCTGTTTATTGTCCTTGGTTTCCTAGGGACTGTTTACTTCACTGGATGAAACTTCGCATCGTGTCACAGGATCACCAGATGGGATTGAAGGAGGCCCCGCGAAGAGGAAATGGGAGACTTCAACCCACTTTCTCCTCCTGCCACAGAGTAATTTCTTCAACTCTCATCAAGAAAAGTATTTCAAGATATGTCAACGGCACAGGCAGATTTCCCAGGCAGAGTTATAGGGTGAGGGGAAATGGGAAGAGGCTTCTGTTTAAGGAGGTGAAGGGTCCCAGTACTGAGGAAGAGGATTAGACTGGCCCAGTTATGTGTTAATTGAGGTGAGCTAGAATCTGTTTGATCTCTATTTCTGTTCTGGTTTTTACAAGATGACTCCTCAAGGAATCCTTATGGCTGGAGAGGCAATGCAGTCTCCATGAGACGATTGTTTCTTCTTGGGACAGTCTCAGTCTTGTGGAGCTTTGCCAGTCACTGGAGCATTCCTGAGGCAGTTGTATGACTCCATATACCTCTTATCTTGATGTCTTCATGAAATGGAACAGGACAAGTTATGTAAATTTAGGACTAATCAACCTTGTTTTGCCAAGTTTTAGAAGGACAGTCCTTAAGTGACTAGTGCTTTTCTGTGCAGAACTGAATATGGATCTGATTCAAAGGAAGGTCAAGATTTGTTTTGCTTTTATTCACCCATGATTCATCTGTAGGCCCAAGCGAGAAGTCATTGCCTTTTTTTTTCTTTTTCTTAGCAAAAACAGCTTTAAAGTCCTTGACTGCATCAGGGGAAACACAAATCATGCTTTTAATGAATAACAAGCGAAGGGCCTGGAGTTTGTTTGTTTTCTGTTCTTAAGCTGGTCTCTGACTGTGCCAACAATGTAATCTGATCTTGAATGATGGCTTCCCTCTCTTTGTGATCCATTCTAATTCAACAGTTTAGTTCTTTCATCTGTTTTCTGGTCACTGATCATGCCCCTCATTTCTTTATAATGGTGGAGTGATGTGATGTCTTTCCTTTCCGTGGTGAAAGTCACAGCCTACACCCTTAAAACAATTCCAAACTAACAAGAGAAAAACATAACATATTTATTTAATCAAAGTTTGAGTTGACCAGGAAAGATGCAGAAATGAAAGGCTGAGGGCTTGGAGAAAGCTATTTTCATACTTACATTTGATGATGAAAGGGCAGTCCTGGAGAAATAGGACAAGACCAAAAAATAATATCCAGTGATAACAGATCAAGCAGGGAAACCTTACAGTGTTTTCCTGCTCAGGCTCATCATGGGTTTTCTGTGTAGCATCTTCCCCATCAGTGTATAGATCAAGAGGGCCTTATGTCCTTAGCAGCTTACAAAGGACATCAGAAAGCTTGTTTATGGTCATCTCCTACCCAGAAAGGTAAGCAAAGGTTAGGGTGATATCTCTGCTATCCATGGCCCATCTTAGGGAAGAGGAATTCACGTTCTATGATTGTCCTCTGTGTAGAAAGACAGTTGGGAGTCAGGGTAGGAGAAAGTCAGAGAGGGCCATTGTTCCCAAGGCTACTTCTGAGGTCTCCCAGGCTCCTTTGGTTGATTATATTCAGCACACCCAGATGTCTTACTATAGGACATCATTTTCTGAGCATCACCAATAGATAATTTATTCCTACTGCTTTTTTTTGGGTGTTTGGGCTCAGAAAACTACCAAATATGGTACTTTTACACGCTCAATATTTTATAATATGGACTCAGAGACTGCTTTTACTAAAAGCACTAATACTTGGACCTAAAAATGCCCATTGGGTAACTAAAAATGGAGAAAAGCTTGACATCTCTGCCTCCATTGTATGCCTATCTTCATTACTTAACTTAAACTCTGAGTCAGATTCATGCTTGGTTCAGCATGCAGACACGTTAACCATCCAAAGAGTATTTGCCTAAAACTTGGCAACACAAGGCTGATTTCCCCTATTTCTAGCTAACCTCTTCATCCAAGATGGAAGGCACTGAGAAACAGATATTTTCAAGAATCCAGGAATGGTAAGAATTGCAGGCAGATCTCACTTTGATGAGACCTTCCCAAGTAGAGCAGTTTTATGATGGGGACCGGGGATGCCCCCTAACCAAGCAGGAAAAATCGTTTCATAATGGTAACTAGATTGCCTTCTCCAGGAATAACAGGTTTTCTAATTTCTCTGTAACTAGAAAGACCTCACCACCAAACCCAAGATGATAATCAACAAGATTACACTTCGGCTAACACTGCTGAACTATGAATGCCTCTTGCCTCCTGACCCAAATTTTCCTCTAGATGAGTCTCAGGTCACTGTAAGTACCCCTGAAAGCAGGGCTGTTTCTAGTATAGAAATGCTGAACAAATTCCTTTCCTGCCTTTCACCATCACTTTTGTTGTTCTCTTTGATTTTGGAGGAGAATGGCAGATCTGCCATATTGGGATTCCCCAATGCCATGTTCCCTGACCTTGGATTCTAGCAGTATCTTCAATGACGGGAGGACCAGGTCTCTCTGCCCTTCCACCCCCATGTCTCTCATTCCTCTTTACTGCCTGAATAGCAGAAAAAGGCTACTTCTGAGGGTCTTTTATCTGGCTGAAGGAAGTTCCTTGGGAATAAATGCCATTGTCATGAGTCTCTTCCCTTAAATCTCACACAGCCCAGGAGCCGAACTGCATACACAATGGTACCACCTAGCATTCATTCCTCCGAGGAGACTTTCTCTGCAGTCTTTACTTGCATACAATACAGTCTCTGCTCATTATGCATTTTCTCTTCTGACATGCATCATCATCTCCTCACAAGAGGCTCTAAGTCCCTATTTCTTTTTGCAACTCAAAATGCTATTTAAGCTGCAACCATTGGGCTCTTGCTTGGGTCTCCTGTTTTCTGAGGCTCTTGTACTTGTATGTGTCAATATGTGTGGCCTTTCCTCATGTGGATCTGCTAATTGTCTGTTAATTTCCTAGATTCAAATTCAAATTGCCCAATATTCAGAAAGTAGAAGGAAAATTCCTCTCACTCCATAGAGAATTGAAATGAGCAGTTTAAAAAAGGAAAGTGATTCCAGTAATTTAGAGAGCAGCATTTAAGGTTTATCCAGAGATTCACACCCCAGTCTTAAGGTGAGGAGTAGAAAGCCTGGCAAACTCATGAACAGACTTCTGAAGTCTCATGCAACTTGCTTTTTAAAAAGAAATAGATTTGGGGTTTAGAATAGAGTCCACATACAAGGAAATCAGTAGTGAATATCTTAAATTTGTTTCGTAATTGAGAATTTGGTGTGAAAAAGAGAAGAAATTGAGCCTGCATTTGGCTGAAGATAAACACTAACATATTATCAATGGCCTTGGGAGGTAAAAATAACTTTTCTTCTATTATTATAAACTCTTGGCTGAGATTATAATAAAAGATTGGTTGACAAGAGAAAGCAAACACAAATTGCCATCCAAAGAGTTTGCTTAGAATTCAGGGTTAAATATATTTCACTTACATAAGAAAAGGAAGGGTGTGGAGTTATGGCAAGACTACCAAGAAAAATATGTAAACCAGGGTAGAGTTTATTAGCGGATTTAATTTATTGCCTTCTCCATTGATAGAATTATCTCATGATTTATAGTCCTCCCCTTTCTGGTACCAAGAGGGAGACACATACAAATGGAGATTTCCTTATAAATGTAAATTTTCCTTATGAAAGGGTAACTTCTACTCTGTTTTTGGAACTTTTCTGTGTCTGCTGTTTCTCAAAATAATCAGCTCAAAATAATCTTTCTGCAAAAGAGGCATATTTGGAGTAGTGTATTCTGGTCTCCTACAGTCATATTTTGGGGAAGCATATTCTGATCTCCTAGAATAGTAACATTTTAAGGCAATCCAACCCCAATTACAGGATTAAAGTTATTTCAATCTTCAGCAAGTTTTCAAATTTTGCAAATTTGTTTTTGTTTCTTGTTTTTTCCATTCTTCTCCTTTTGATATTGGACAGTCTTTTGCTTCATTCATACTTTTTCAAGAGGATAGTTTTTGAACACAGGGTTTTGCTATGTTGCCTAACTTGGCCTCAAACTCATGGCAATTCTCTGACCTCAACCTTCCACGTCCTGAGATTACAGGCATGAACCATCATGCTGACCCATGTTCTAATGGTTCCCTCTTTAGGTAGCCACATAATGTCCCATATACCTATTTCCCCATAGACTTCAAATTTTCTTTATTTAAAAGGTACTGTCACCTAGGATCAGGAGTATTTCCCCTTTATCAGATTAGTTGTAAAAAAAATATATATAGGAGAAAAAGAAATATTTTGTTAAAGCAACAACACACTGTAAGTCCTATGATGGCTGCTTACATTGCCATTCTAAGAATTTTAAATTCAGTTTAAGATAAGATGTTCCAAAAAAGCTGTTTGTCTACCACAGAAATGCCAAAGAAATGCATTTTATTAGACAAATTCAAACTGATCCTAAGGTTGTCTGAAGCTCCATGTGGTAAGAAGATAAAGAAGGATAGCAAGAAGGCAGGGACCATCATAATTTTAAGAAAAATTGCAGATTGAGGACACAGAATTTCCCTCAATGGATGTTCTTGGACAGAATTCAGACCAATATATTGTGAATAAAGTTCCTAGAGCCTTACCTTTAAGCAGGACTGTGTAGAGTACATTACATGTAACATGCAGTTGAATTACATGTAACTATTTATTTTATGACACTAATTTTCTTTTCTTATAAGGTTTTAGATAAACTGCAGCAGCATATAAAATGACAGGTTTTTTTGTTTGTTTGTTTGTTTGGTTTTTTTTGTACCAGGGATGGAACTCATGACCTCATGCTTGCCAGGCAGGCACTCATACCACTGATCTCAATCCCCAGCCTGACAGGGTCCATTAAAAAAATTCAGACCTCAGAAATACCTTTTTTTGGATGAATTACTACCCCAATTTCTCCTTCTCCCTGACTTCAAGCCCTTTAAAAAGCCTTGTCTATATAGGAGTCACTTAGTGAAACTCTGACCTTCAGTGCCTCAGGATGAGGCTCTATTTGAAGATGGTGATGAAATAAAAGAAAACCATTCAAGTGCACTCCAACCCACTGTGACAGGTATCACGAAATGAAGAGCAACCCAGACACGGGGAGAGATGCCAGCAGCTCAAGCACAGGGGGACACCATACGGGGACAACTGTCATATGAGGCAACCGTCTGCAAGCTCAGGTAGGAATTCTCTCAAGAACCCAAACCTGGCCACACCTGCAGCTTGGAGGAACAGCCCAAAGAGCTAAAAAGGCATTTCTGGGTGAGCAACCCACCTGCGGTGCTGCTCATCACAGGCCTCCCAAACAGTTTGCCTCTTGTATATCACCTCCGTTTTCGCTCCAACTTGCTCATTCAGGAGTGGCCTTCCCTTCTCTCCCCAAAGGCACATGCCCATGGCACACCCTTGGTGCCTTTGGTGATTCTCTTTTCCTTAAATTCAACTCGACTTCCCCTAGAATATCAAGTCTTTCTGGGTTTTCTCCTACTCCCCCGTCAAGGCTCTCTCAGTCTTTCTGTCATGTTTCTTTTTCCTCCTGAGCTCTCACGCAACCTCTAACCTGGGACTCCGTGCTCACCTTTCTCTGGGTCCTTACCCACAGCCCTAGCCTGTTAGGACCTGACACCCAGCTCGTACACTTACTGCCAGTGAGTGTCTCATTCCCCACACAGTAGCCTAAAGAATTTCTGCCTGTTCTGTTCACAGCTATGTCACCAGCATCTTGATCAGTCCCCAGCTCATCAGTGGGATGGCTTGGGTGTTGCCCTCTGAAGGTTTCTGTGTTGGACCCTTGGTGCTCAGGACAGCTATACTGGGAGGGGGTACCGATAGGAGTCAGCTAGAGACACCCTCACCCAGTGCCCAAGCTCCTCAGGCTTCCTGGTTTGAAATGCCATCCTTCCTTCACCTGTGCTCTCTTGCAAAGTGATCCAGCCAAGAGGGTTTTCAGAGAGCTGACCCAGCCGGCACCATAGCTTGCATCACCCAATGGTGAGCTCAGTGAACCCCTTTCTACCTGCCTCACACATTTAATTATAGCCCTGAAAAGGTACTGGAACACTAGGTGGGCTCAGTACATGTTTTTCAAATGAATAAACTATATAAACTCCATCAGCATGCTTAGGAAATGGTCTCTTGTTTGGTGTAAGTCCTCTTTTCTTCATTAAGCCTCCTCCAATGCCTCTTATCCAAAGCAGAGAAGGCTTATTTCAGAAGCTTTATTGAGTTTCAGGACAGTCTAATGGTCAAGACAGTTGATTCCATACCTAGATGCTGTACCTTCTCTGGCTGTGATATCCTGGGTACGTTCCTTAACTTTTCCAGGCAAATTGTCTCAAATTTGAGAAAAATTCTAATGATTATCCCTCCCCCCCACGTTACCGAGAAGTTTCAGTGGAAAAATGCATGTGAAGTCCTTTAAAAATTGCCTCACGCCCTGCAAGCACTCAGTGTCTCTTTCATCAGAAATACGATCAGAATTTCTCTAGCAGAGCTGGGACAAATCTCATAAATACAAGAAGCTTGACTCCTTTAGTGTTTACCAATTGCTGGTGCCATAATCCACACAACAAAGCCACTCAGAAATGTCCCTTTGTAACCAAGAAATAACCACCTAACTAGCTTCAGAGGACAAGGGAGGCTTAGGAGCCCTCAGAATTAACCAGAAGCTTTGGGTGGAAGAAAATCTGTGCTCACATTTCCCCTGTTCTGATCTTCATATGACATCCAAACTGCCTTTATAATAATGGGCAGGAAGATGAAAGACAACCTAGGATCCTTTTCAAATTTAAGAGAAGGAAGTAAGTCAAATCATTTTTTGATATAAAATTTCAGTACAAAACAAATAACTAGGACACATTACATAGGAATGGTGACGGAGTCTATATTTGATTCTACAGAGTAGCACAATGATGTTGAATGGAAGGGGGTTGCTTCAGACTTGTCCTATGAAAAGAATTGTAAAGAATTCTTCATAAGGCTGCGTTCCTTCCTGCTTGCAGCAGGAAGCAAAGAGGTTTAATTCACAAGGCGATGAACTGGAGAGCTTGAAGTAGTAGATCCTAAGGGGAAAGACTTTGACATTAAACACATAAGACAAGAAAACCCAAACACAAGTTCTTGACATATGCAGGAAGTCTACATTTTGCAGAAGGCTTTAAAAGAAGCAAATCTTCTTAGCAACTCTGATAATAAATACCTTTTGAAAATGTATATTACATATTAGGATAAGGAAAGGCAGTGCATTTTGAAAACTTTGAAAGAATTGTAAGTAAACACATAAAGAAGTGTAAGGTGGGGAACAGTTGGAATAGTAAGTGGTGTGGTCCATTGGTGTATAACTTAGGAACACATTCTCTGGGTATTTCTATTTTCAAGATAGTATTTAGATAATTTCAGAATTACTAGACTTGAGAATTTATATAGCATAAAATATAAAAGCCAGGGTTTGAATCTGGGCCAGTTAGATGTAAATTCCAGCTCTCTTTTTGTTTATGTTTATGTTTATGTTTACATTTTGTAGTGCTAGATTTTAAACATAGGGGTTCACTCCTGCTGTATGGATCTGCTAAGCTAAGTCTCCAGTGCTTTGCACATTTGATTTTGAGCCAGGCTCTTCAAAGCTGCCCAGGCTGGGACTGTAGGGGTGATAACACTGCCTTCCTCACAAGAAGGCTGTGAAGATTTAATGAAATTATGCACACAGAGTATTCTGCCCAGCACTTGCCATCTTGTCAGTGTTTGCTAAGTGGAAGCGACAGCACTGATACTGACCACAGCAATGAAAAAGGGCCAAGAAGGGGTGATTTAGGAAGAAAGAATTTTACTTCAGAAAATGAACAGAATAGATTCAAATTCAGGTGAATAAATACATCTCAGTTCCTAGACTATACTGAGGGGTAAGGAGACCATTGCAGCCTCACAAGGAAGATGTGAGGGGCACTGGACACCCATGCTTAGCTTGAAGGGACACTTGGAGCTGGGCAGAGGAAATGAATTTACTTTCTTGTCGCCACACTTTGGATGTCACTCACCTGAGCATGCTCTGTCCTCAGCTGCTGGCTAGCTGTCATCAGAAGAGCAGTGATGAACTTGGAGAACTCTGACAAGCCTTACTCTGTAACTTTAGAATGCTGTGTTGTTCATTCACTGAGGTGAATCCAGAAAACTGTTCCTCTTGAATGGTCGGTGATTGAAATAATATAAACATACTTTTAAAAAATCCTTCGGGTCTTAAGAGTTGGTGCTCCTCTTGCAGGGGTGTTACAGGGGTATTCAGGTCTTATTGTAGAAAGGACACACAGATATATCAGAAGAAGATTCTTGCTGTGCTTGGATCTGAATTTCCCCAATGCATGTTTGAAGATCATCCATGAAAAAGCTGGGTAAGGTGATCATCTTTCCTTAACTGTTTATCCAAGTCATTTGAATGGTTGATTATTTTTGTCTGTGCTACCATCATCCACATTGGTAAAATATTTTCCTGCTGATCCTCTCAAGCTCTAAAGCAAGGCTTTGTATTTCATAATACACTTTGACTCCTGAGGTGATTATATTTTGTGCTGGCTCATGGCATAAACTTCTCAGGCCCCCTGCGGAGCTGTCATTGTTGCATAGCTGACTCTTTGTATCATGTACAATGACTGAATGTCTTTTCTCCTGGCTTCCCACTGGTTATCAGATTGCAGAAAAAGAATGGAAGAAAAGAGGATACAGCTCATGCAGGATTAGGGTCTCTAATGATGTTAGGGGTTACCTGCTCTGTAAGAGAGCATCTGTTGTGTTAAATGATTGGATCACTCACGTAGGTCATGTTAGGCAAGTCACCTCCACTGCCAACTGGAGCTCTGGAAAACTTTCTTTCTGATCCCTGACTTCCTCTAATTTTTGGCCATAAGAAATCTATACCCTGAGAAATTAGATGTCAGAATGATCATTAATCTCAGTGGATTGTTCCCCCCAACCCTCACTGAAGTGCTGTCCTATTGTGAGAAAAAATAGAATTTTTAAGAAACAATCCAATGCTGGTCTATTATTTTGAAGAAAAGACACAATATTTCCCTCCTTCTCTAAAAAGAACTGTAGCTATTTATTTCTTTTAAAATGGAAGAAAATTGATGCATTGAGACATTATTTGGGAAGAATATAGGATATGGAAAGTGGATTTCTAGTGTATGAATACTCAGCCTATCAAAAGATTCAGAACTAAGCCTTGGTTAATCAATTTGCTTGTTTTCAAAACTTCTCTGAATCTATTATTACATAAAACAATCAATGTGTTTCTTCCTGAGGTGTTTGCCAGCATTCGTTGCTCACACAGCCTCCCACACACACACCTGTCCTGCAGAAAGGGAGCTCGGCCTCCTCACTGCCTCTCTTCTCTGTGCTCAGCTGGGTGGGACTTAGAGCTTTGTTTTTAAAACTATCTTACCTGAATCTCTGCTGTGGGCTTTTAATACTAATGGATTTTGCTGCTAGATCTTAAACACTTGTCACCTAAACAGTGAGGTAAAGGAAGCTGGCATGCAGATGTGGTATCTAGTGAGGAAAACTGAGGCAAGCCACTGCAATTGTCCTGGAACTGGCTGCAGAGAGAATGCAGTGCAATTCTCATGGCCAAAGTAGGTCACTAAAAAGAAAACAGCATTAGGCTGAAAAGCATTCTGGTTGGTGGGGAAGTTTTGGTTACCTTTCCATCCTCTGGAACAATCATGTATCACTGGAAAGTGTCAGCCTGTCTTTCTTCACATCCCATTGCCCGTGGCTTAGAGGCATTGATCTGGCTTGTAGCTGATCCATTTCGCTTGGCTTATGGCAGGAAAGGCTGAAGGAATGGCTGACAATGGCAAGAACTGTTCAGCTTTCTTAAAAACGGACCTGTAGGGTTCTGGCTCCCTCAGATATCTTTGGCAATGTGCAGATCAGTTGCAGGATGAGGGGTGCCCAGCTAATCTCCCGGAGCAGTTTCACCAATAGTGCCAAGATCCCATGGCTAGAATTGTTCTCACATCTAGCTTGTCACCAAGAGTTACCCAGAGGCAGGAGGCACATGTGCTCTGATGACAGCTGTGGTAGAACAGAAGGGAGCCAGTGTGTGCAAGTTTCAGAGCAGCTGTTGTAGCTCAGGAGAGAGAAGGCCAAAATTGAAGATCAGGGACTTTGGAGAAAATCATCCTCAGTGAGAGAGGTTCCTTAACTTCCATGGGCCTCATGGAGTCAGATTCCTGTGCCAAGTCTCTGCCTCACTGGTGTTCCTGCCCTGTAGGAGAGCATTCGCTGAATGCCTAACTGTGTACCACACACTATTACTTCCTTGTTCACTTTCGAACAGTGGTGAGAACCCATTGTCCGCTCTTGCAGAGATGAGTGTTAAAGACTTCCTGTTTCACAGAGGAAGAAAATGAGGCAGAAGGGATTAAATAATTTGTCCCCAGTTACATGGCTAATGCATAGTATTAGGATTCAAACCGCTATACAACCAATTTCTGAGTTTTTAACTATAGTACTCAGTGGCTTCATTTCTTCTCTACTTTTTACAATTTTTTTTCTGGAAAATTCTCAGATTTGAATATTCAACTACTTGCCTAGAGCAGGATTCAGCCTGGAGCATGTTCATGAATGGACTTTTCTGGACTAGTGGGTCATAAAGGCCAAGATATCCTCTGGGCACAGTACTAATTGCTTGATCAAGGATTCCAATGCAGAGTGCTATGGCAGGTGGACAACTGCAAAACTGGAATTAAAAATTAACTTTGGGCAAACAAATACCATCAGTGCTTTGACACACTGATTGAACTCAAATTACTTCTAAGCATAATATCTAATGAAACATGGAGGCACAGAGGTATTATCTGTTCATTTCTAATGTGGGTTGGTTGCTGGATGTGTGATACGTTGGAGGTGTGTGCTTGATTCTATGACTACATTTAAACTATTCTATTCCATACTGCAACCTATTTTAAATTACTAATATTTAAGGGAGATTAGGCTAGTGCTAATGTCATCTACTCCTGCTGTGTTGTCCCCATTAAGATATGCAGAACTGTTCTGGTTTAAACTGATAAATCAATGCTGAGAAGAAGGTAAGGAAGACAGGTTGAATGCATTTTACTGGCTAAGAGTAGATGAATTTGTGAAGTCAGTCTGCAGCCATGAATTCCAGCCTTCTACTGAGGCTGCAGAAAGTCAAATCCGATT
Source organism: Cavia porcellus (assembly GCF_034190915.1). Lineage (NCBI taxonomy): Eukaryota > Metazoa > Chordata > Mammalia > Rodentia > Caviidae > Cavia > Cavia porcellus. The sequence goes on along the minus strand of NW_026947484.1, from coordinate 160,793,128 downwards.
GCCGAGGCAAGTGGAAACTTAGACCTTTTAAATTAAAAACAAAACAAAACAAAATGCACAAAACTTGCATTGTTCTAATTTTCTGGGAAGCATTCTGTTTTAGGTTTACTCAGAGCAAGGCAGAAGTTTGAGGCAAGTGGAAACTTAGACCTTTTAAATTAAAAACAAAACAAAACAAAATGCACAAAACTTGCATTGTTCTAATTTTCTGGGAAGCATTCTGTTTTAGGTTTACTCAGAGCAAGGCAGAAGTTTGAGGCAAGTGGAAACTTAGACCTTTTAAATTAAAAACAAAACAAAACAAAATGCACAAAACTTGCATTGTTCTAATTTTCTGGGAAGCATTCTGTTTTAGGTTTACTCAGAGCAAGGCAGAAGTTTGAGATATGGTCCCCACCAGGAGAAGCAATAGTCGAGGGAGGGGAAGGTCATAGTAAGGGGAGTGTGTAAGACACAGGCGGTTCCAGAAAGCTCAGTACAGAGGTACGTGGTAGAATTTACCTCCCACCAAAGTGAGAACTCACAGTCATGAGTCCATTTTTCAGAGATCCTCTGAAAAACATACACATGTGTATAATTTTTCCCCCTTCATACCTTGGAGTCAGAGAGTCAGGATCTGAGTTATGCTGTCTAAGTGAACTTTCTGTGCCTCTATGCTTTTAGTTTTTTTAAGGAAACCAGTTGTTAAAATAATTGCTATTATATTAAATGTGAAGAATAAAATGACTCCTTTGTATTGCTCAGGGCAAAGCTTGGCACATGAAAGAGAGTCAGTAAACAATGTAATGACAGAGATTCTTGTTTACCTAATATGCCTTCTCTACTGGAAAAAAAAGACACCAAGTGAATTGCAAGACAAGGTGTCTAGGTCAGGCTCACTTTCTGGGTTCCTTCTAATGCGGGCAGGGGAGACAATCACATGGCGAAGTTCTGCTTCTTTTCAGTAGGTAGCAATTTCCTGGAAGTTTCTAGAAAAGTTGTCATTTTCTTATTAAAAGAGGGCATCCCTTCTTCGTTTTTTCTTCCTTGGATGTGGGACCAGTGTTAGGAGCCAAAGCCACCATTTGTGACCAAAGCAACAAGCCAAAGGAAATTTCAAGGAAATTACAGAAATATCAGCCAAAAGAAGATGAAACTTCTAACCCAATGCTAGCAGATACAGATTTCTTCTTATGTAAGAAAAATGCCCCTTTTAACAACAACAACAAAAAAGGAGAACTGTGCAAGAAAATGTTTTACCATTTGCAGCTAAAAGCATTTTTACTAAAACTATTTATCATTTTTAAAAATGTAGATTCAGTTATTATCTTCATTTATTCTTTGAGAAAAAGGTCCATAGAATAGATATTTAGTCCTATATATTCAGCTGAGACTTAAAATCTCTTGGGGTGTAATAATAAAAATGAACTTTAATATTAGAAACAGGTAATAATACAGTTATAAGTAGTGAATTATAATGATATAATCCTTATAACAATTCCATGTAAGGGTTACTGTAATCATTTCCATTTTACAGATGAGGAAACTCAGGCATAGAGAGATGAGCAACTTCCATAAAGTCACAGAGTTAGAATTCAGATCCATTATCTTTCTGAACACCAAGCTCATGTCTCCAGTAACCAACTAATCCTTTCTGCCTTTTTGCAGTTCAACAATGATTTTTCTCTGTCTTCTAGGTCTTGCCCATGCTCCTCCTTGTGGCTGGAATAGTTTTCTCCCCAGTTTTGATTCCTGGCTAAATCTTACTGAAGTTCTCATACCTCAATGTAAGTACATTATTCTTAGAAACCTTGCATGACCACCTCTCTTCTCTGTGTGACTCATTTCCTCTGAGCTAGCTTTCATCCACTCCTTCCTGTTTTACTTATTTTCTATCTAGTTGACCCATCTGAGGATTGTTTTCCTAGCCATTCAGTCTCTTCTGGGTCCACTGCCAACCACTGGCCTACCATACCCAGTCAGTGGGTATCAGTGGACCAGTCTTTTGTGTTTGTTAGGATCCTTGAGGCTGCCTTGAGCATGAGTAACACAAGCAAGTTTGGGAGGTGAAGGGTGGTGCTTTGCATTCCAGGACTCTAGGCAGGACCTGCAATTTGGTTCACCATGTTCCAGGGAAGTCGTGTTGGTTTTTGAAGCATTTACTGTAATTGGCCCTAGAGAGCTACTTAGTTTATGGCAGAAAGAAAGAAAGAAAGAAAGAAAGAAAGAAAGAAAGAAAGAAAGAAAGAAAGAAAGAAAGAAAGAGAGGGAAAGAAAAGAGAGAGAGAAAGAAGAAAGACAAAGAAAGAAGGAAAGAAAGAAAAAGAAAAAGAAAATTCTCTGAAAGGTAGCATTGTGAGTCTGTAAGCCAAGCCTAGACATGTGGTGGGAGTGGAAGAAACGCAGAATTATGAAAAAGAATCCCTCCCACGAATGTCTAAAAATGATGTTTCTAGCAGCTTTAGGTACCACAGTTGTGCAGGCAGAAAAGTATTTGATTAACTCCCTGGCATTATCTCTTAGGTGTGGGTGTCTTGGAAATCTGCATGCACAACATTTCCTTCAGATGAGCTACTGGGTATTGTTCTACATGCAACACATGTGGCCCTTCAGCTCCCTATGAATGGCTGAAGTCAGACTCTGAAAAAATTTGTCCTTCTCAAGGTCAGGATAGCTGTGCTGAGGCCACTTTGTGCTTGGCATTTAAGAACCAGATAATGACATTTAAGGTTGACTTGAAATGAAATTTCTGAATGTCCCAGAACGAGGAATACACCTCACCTCACGCTTCATTCCCTGTGCTGTTTCCTCCTGCAGGTTTCCTGATAGCTCTTTCTCATCTGTGGTTTTCCTTCAGTGCTGAGTACACAGTGAGTCAGACTCGGTTCGTTTAAGTGGCATGGCCAGTTAGAGTGCCATGCAGAAGCTGCAAAATCATAGGGTAGCATCTCCACAAACTATGATGCAGACGCACTGCTGGAGTTAACCCATCTCTGTCCTGCCATGCTCCTTTCCTGTGCTTGGATGAGAAGCAATCTTTTAGTTATTCTTAAGGCCAAATTAAAAAAAAAAAACTTTCATCTGGAGTATAAAAATAAGAAATGCTGGCAACAGAAAATCTGAATTTCCAATGTGGCTTGATATTCTTATTACCTCGATGTATCAGTGATTCTGTTTTCTCTATCTGGGTTAGTAGTAACAATATTAGCCCTTTTTAGATCATAGGAATGCCCAGTTAGGCTTATTTTTATGTCACATTTTGGTCAAGTGGTAATGGGTATAAGGGCTAATTTTTTGATAACACATTCCAATCTGTGTATTGGTTAGTAGATATTATGCTTAAACTGAGAGATTGGATTGGTAACCACTTTTTTATATAGGTCCAAATAAATATTTTAGGCTTTGCATGCCATATGGCCTCTGTTAAAAATGCTTGAGTCTACTATTTTATTTCAAAAGCAAAGACAACAAATAAATAAATGGGAGTGTTTGAGTTCAAGAGCCAACATTTTCCCCCAGTACCGGGAAACTGAAGCCAGTGATTTTGCACTGAGATATGTCTCCAGCCCTTTGTATCTAGAGACAGTGTCTCACCACATTGCTAAGCTGCCCAGGCTGGGCTAGAATTATGCTGCTTCTTCCTCAGTTTCCCAGAGCACTGGTAGTAGAGGCATGTGCCACTACACCCAGTAGAAGCAACTGTCTTTGTGAAAACATGTTGCTGTGCCCAATGGCTGGGACACGGTTTGTTGATCTCTGCACTGACCAGTGTCTTTAGCAAAAGGTTGCACATTTCCACTGTGCATTTCCCAAAGCAAGTGCAGAGACTGACAGCTACCACATGTTTGTATTTTTACAGTCTTGGACTGAACACAGCAAATGTGCAGAAATACAACAGCAGCAGCGGGTGCTTTAAGGCTGTGATGCCCTGTGGTTACCAGTACACGCTGCACTGGATTCCAGTTTTGCTGTCTGTGAGCCGTACGATACGGGGCAGAGGGCTATCTTGGTTGTGTTTCAACTTCTTAATCATCTGAGTGAAGGTAGCAATGTCAGCCCCAGACATAAACGGTTTTTCCACAGATGCTTGGAATAAATGCAATTATTATTATTATCTTCCTTCTACATACTGGGTCTCACCTTAGTTATAAATATTAATAAGCGAACATGTATGAAACTTACAATGCTTAATATGTAATAATATTTACTGAATAATTATTATACATAGTACCGTATTACAAATAAAGGAAGTTACAAATAATCAAATCCTTCTGCCAAAGCTTTCCAGTGAATAACAACAGAAATGGAGCTTTCGAATTCCAGAGATTATTCTATGCTCACTAAAACGGAGCAAAGTTGTGTCGGAACTCCTTAAAAAGGCACAAAGTGAAACTTAAATAGAAATACGTTTAATTAAAAGTGGTGGTATGTAGATTAACATATATTTCCTCTTACAATACCTATTGGTGACGCATATATATTTTACAGGGAACTCAGGAAGCAGCTTTGCCCTGGGAGTAGAGTACAGACTTAAGAACCATTAGGGGTAAGATGCATATTCCATCCTTCCTGAAATAAGCCTGTTGCTCTAGATGTTCATGATTTATTCCATGTTGACTCCATCATCTTGAACTGAGTTGAGTGGAGACACTGGCGGGCCTCTGTGCGTGTGTGTCTCCGAAGGTGATCTGGTGCAACCCGATCGCCTCTCTCTCCCCCTCTGTGCCCCACTGTCTCACCTGCTCTCCCTTTGGAATTTCACTGAGGGAACCAGGAGAAATTTCTCAGTTTGCAGTGTAGCACAGGATCTCAGTGTAGCACTGGGATATGAGGAAGTGCAGTGCAGGCCAAACAAACCACTGGGAAAGAGGAGGACATCAGGGAAGCAGAGCGTCTACACAGGCAGAAAGAGCAGTGTGGATCCTGGTTCAGCGCAGTGGGTTGGCTGCCTTCACGTCCTGTTCTTGGTTCCTCTGAGAACCTGCAGGGCAGCTTTGCATGACCACAGGCCCCAGGATGACCAAATCAGCCCTGTGGGCCTCTGTTCTTTGCAGCTGCTGTGGTTCAAAAAGTGATGTCCCAGAAGCAATGTCAATGGAGCAGACACATGAAATGTTGTGTCCTGACACTTCACATGTAGGAATGGGGAGAGAAGAAAACACTCACACCTCCAAGTTTTCTTCTGTTTATTACTTTAAGGGTAAAACGAATCAAAGCCTTATTAAACGTAACTTGCTCTTTAGGACTAACTGGCAGCCAGCATCAGTTCCTGGACAAAGCTCTGTAATGCCATCACTTTGGTTTTCCTCTCAAGCAGTACTGTACGTGATTTTCTGCCTCGTTTCATTTTTATCATGACACTAAATATTATTGCATATTATGAGTACCCAACTAATAATTTGCTAGTAAGGAGTGGATACTTCGAATGCTGTCTTTGTTCTTCTTGGCATTTCTGTAGGCTCATTTTGAGTGTTGTGATCCATTCACCAGCTGCTGAAGTTGAACCTGAGTCCTTAAAGTTTACTTTGTCCACCTCCTGAATTTCTTGCTTTCCTTAAGTTGATTAACTCTGCCTGCTTTTCCCTACTCTCCAGCTTGCTTCCCACCCTTCCCTTTCCTATTCCTCATACCCAAAGCTCTCACTATCACTTTCATGGTAGCAGGATTCCAGGGGAGCACAAGTGATTCCAGGGGATCACAGGTGATTGCTTCCTACAAATAGTACAGGGAGAGTCCATCACTGGCTTATGGACTCTCCTGATGTTTATTATGTGATTGTCACTCATTCAGGAAAACAAAACAAAGCAAAGCAAAACTTCCTTTTCATATAAGACAAACATAACCCCTGACCTGTTAAGCTGTAAGTGTTTGACATGTAACAGTCCCAAAACCTCATGGAATGAAGTCGCAAACCAAAGGAAGAATTTAGGAGAGTTTCACCTGACATAAGGAGAGAAGAAGAACAGCTCCTGGATGTCCGGGAGGGGTCCCAAGTGGGGTGACAGCCGAGGTCCTGGGGCAGGGCTGGTTTATACAGGAAAGTCCCACCATGAGTACAGTGTGGGTAAAGCTAATGACCCACAGGATTCCAAGTGCAGCCGCTGGGCTAATATTGAAGAAAGGCGTTTTGGGAAGGAATGGGTCCCGATGCTCCAGTCACTCACCTGGGCCACTGATGTCATCGGAACTTACTGGACCTGGTGGTGCTAATGACAACACAGTCTCAGGTTATTGTTCAGCCTTGAGGGAGGCATGGAGGGCTGGCCCTGCATCTCCACCTGGAGGCCTGGTCTTCTTCAAATCCACCTCTAGGCGCAATTCTGCTGTCTTTAGTTTTTGCTGACCTCCATGAGAGCCCCGTCCCTCTCTGACTGTATGTTAATTTTGTCTAATTTAGGTTCCTGTCATATTTTCATCCCGATCTAGATGGATGTGCTACTCAGTGACACCAGTCGGATGGTCACCATTTTACAACTCGGCAAATAAAATAGATATAATACATTTTATTGGTGTTTTCCTCAAAGGAGTAATGGACCAGAATGAAAGTCAGCAGGAAGTGCTGAGTGTTTTTTTTTTTTAAGATTTTGCTTTGTTGTCTAGGAGATCTTGAAATCCTGGACTCAAAGGATTTACTCAAGTAGTAGGAGTTCAGAGGCATGTCACAATGCCTGGTTCAGGAAAGGTCAATGGTGGGAAACTGGTAAAAATTATGTGGTGGCAGCAGACTCAGGAGATAGTGTTAGATAGCAGGTTGGATGGCATTAATTTCTGGTTTCACACTCTTTTAGTTTCAAATACAGTATGATCAAATCCAAAATAATAAGCAAAAACCTGCAAACACCCTTCCAGCTAAGTGCTCCAGCGTGATGCTCTAGAGGTTACATAAGTTATCAGTGTTACCCCAAGTGAATTTGTGAGTGTCCTGAGGATACCAATCTTGATCCTCAAAAGATGGACAGACAGTGAAGCAATGGTTATGCTCAAATGTGCTAAATTCTATGACAAAACCATGGGGCAAAGCTCTGGGAAAGGCTTTGGAGAGGTGGTGACACTTGGAGAGTCACAAAGATAATAGAATTTGAAAAAGAACAGAAAGGAAAGGTATTGCAGGCAGAACGCATAACTGCAGCAAAGAAGTGCTGTTGGGAAAGGAGAGAGCGATCCTGAGGAGGATGCCAGGAAGCTTTGGAGACAGTTGCCTGGTAACCACCCAGCACAGTTGGTCTCTGTAGCTGAATCATTCAAATACTCTTGGCAGCCCAATCTCCTCCACCCCCATGAAGTTGGGCATTTTGTCTAAATCTGGACTGTAAGTTATTTCAGGGCTACCTTCTTAAGTCAGGGGTAAATTCTGATTCCTATCCAGGGGGACTCTGGACTCTCAGGCCCAAGCTCAAGCAGGCTGCCAGGGTGACGAGTAGAACTGACTTTGTGGGTACTGTTTTATGGGTACTACTGAGCTCTAGAAGAAGAAATGAGACTCAGAAATGAGGGGGAAAAGGCTCAGAGGAGGGAGTGAATAAGCACTTTCACATACTAAAAAAAAAAAAAAGAAAAGAAAAAGCTAAAAAGAAAGCCAACCCACAGGACTCTTTTCCAGCCTTGGCAGTGGAGGTAGAGCTGCACCAGTACCCCTTGTGTTTTCTTTATGATACGTCTCCTCCCTTTGTGAACAAATTGGTAAAATGTCAAGAGCTTTTCTGGAGATATCCAGCCCCCACGAACTTACAGTAGGTGTTGTACTTTGCAGCAGTGACGGTGTCTATTTGATTCTAGCCAAAACAGATTTGCCTGCGGTGAGAGGCAGGGGCGGAGATTCAGACCATGATTCATGAGGGTGGCCAGAAAAAGTGGGTAGTCCGAGAGATGGATGTCTCAGGTTAGTGTGTGCCTTGTGCGCACCCTCAAGCCTGGGGTGTGTGGGGGCGGCCTTCGCTCACCCCCCTCCCAATTTGCTCGTCACTTCTCTCTACCTCTTTCTCTCTCCACCCCCACAAACACATGCACACATTGGGGAGGGAGGCTATTTCCAGCTTGCTCACAAAGACAGAAATCACACCCAGGCACACAAAAGTTAGGGTAGGAGACTGCCAAGGGAGCAGACCACAGTTCTGAGCAAGTGAGTTGAAAGGAGGACCCTCCAGGAAAAAGGAGACCTACAGGTGACCTCGGGCTCTTCCCAAGTGATTGACTTGTGTTACTTCAGTGATTAAAAATCTGCTGAACTGTGATCATTAGAAGCAGCTGTGTGGGAATTTCTAAAAGAATGAGAGTGCCTCCATCTCATGAAACTCTTTCCCTATCATCTGTGTGAAGGTTTAATGTGTGCTTCTTTCACTCTGTGGGAGAAACACACTACCCTGCTAATGCCTGTGGGTCTGGGCATGTGCTATTTTTTTATTCATATATTAGGGAAGAAGTGAGTCACATTTGATTAAGAGACTGACACCACCTACTCATGCAAATTGTGTGTGTGGCCTTTGAAAATGAAGGCAACTGCCATGGCACAGCAAAGGTCCTTTCTCCTTGGAGGTCCTATAGACCTCAGAGCTGCTGGGTCTATAGCTGACACTACAGAGAAGGAGAGTATTTGTGTGTTTGAGGTGTGTGTGTGAGCATGTGCACGTGTGTATTAGAACTCTGGTTCATCGTGGATGTCCAAACTATTATGTTTATGCGATCTTTATTGATTCCATGAAGGAACTGCTGGAATGGCAAATCAGGTTGTCAGGCACAAATTACTGTCATACACTAATGGCTATTTATTATTTGTTTTGTGCGTGGCCATATTTTCTCCATATCCCACAAGTTGATATTTATAATCTCTTCAATAATAATCACAAGGGGGTTGAGTGAGTAAACTCAGCTTAAAGCTACTTATCTCTAAAAAAATGCTCATAGCTTTCTGAATCTGACTTTAGAATTGCACCATGAAGCCCACCATTGTTTAAAAATATTCCTATGTAATATAAGGCAGTAAGATAGAATATTTTATTCATAATGTGTCACCAAGACAGAGATTTAAAATATTTCAAAATCTGTGCTACTCCAGTTAGCACATAACTTTATATTTTCACAAATTGTTCTGTTTCTTTTCTAAAGATCAATCCTTGATCACAGGTTAATTTTTGTTTTTATGTAAAAATTTTAGTGTATCCTCGTCTGGGCTTAACACAAGGTAAGAAATTCAATGATAGCAAGGAAAGTAACAGATAGTCTGCAGTTTCCTACAGAGTTACAGTTTTCACAATGGTTGGATTTTGAAGTTAGCACACCTGGGGATTATTTCTTACCCTTTCCCTAGCATCGAAATGTCCTTCTAACACACCCCTCTATTTTCTGACTGCCAGGAATTTGCAGGGACTGAGCTCGCATAGGTGTAGGCAGGGACCTGACTGTCTTCGGTTCGTCAATGAACTACAGCTTCCTGGCTACATTGAGATCACATGACCCAAACAAACTAATTAAGATGCAATTCCTGGGTTCTGCTTTGGGCTGTAAGAGAAGTCAATTTCCTTTTCCTATAGCTTCAGGAGCCTTCTAAGGTCCAGGAAGAAATGGATTTCTTAGGAATTCGCCCAACACTGAAAATGCAGAGCTGCAAAGTGTAAGAAGGATTCACATCTTAGGAACCTTGCTGGAGTTCCAGGTTGTCCCTAACCCAAGACTAGTGGATTCAGTTTTTAGAAGACCAAAGCAACCAATTTTTCTCTTATCATTGAGAGGGAATGTTGTGTGTTGAAATGTACAACAGATGAGGCGAATGGTACTGACTTAAGGCCATGTCAGGAAAAATATGCTGCATTAAACTTTTTGATGACACTTGGTGTGGTTAGAGGCTCAAAATGTGGAAGGCGAATGGGAAATCAGCTCACTGCAGGAAACAGCTCGATCTCTGTGCTCGCTGTGGGACATTTGGTTATTGAGACAATGTCAGGTAATACCACAGACACTATTTAAAATCCTCTCTCTCCTTCTGTCTTTCCAATTAAATATATTAGATGTAATAGGAATATACAACAAATGTTTCAATGAAAAATTTACAATAGTAAAAGACACATCGCCATTACTTCCCCTCACAATAAGCCCCTCCTTTCCAACACACTTATTCCAGCCTCCCTGTCTGCATGTGGTGTGGTCAGAAGTGTAAGTGCTGCTGCTGCCGCCGTTGCTGCCGTCAACCAAAAGACAGGCTCCTGCCACACTGCAGTGTGTCCTTGAACCTTGCAACTTCTCATTCTTCCCCAAAGCAAAAGTAATCTTGAAAGATAAGTGGTTTGAGTCAATCCAGGACATCTAGACAGCCATGACCAAACAGCTAAGGACACTCAGGAAAGAGGATGTGCAGAACTGCTTCAGAGCGGGGTGAGAACCATGGGAGAAGTGTGGTGAGGCTAAGGGGAGCATCTTGAGGGGGCGATAATGGCAATGTCTTTTACTGTACTATTCATTTTAACAACAACAACAACAACAACCAAAAACCCCTAAACATTCACCTATTTTTGAATCACATCTCATATTTGTTGTCATATAACAAAACGAAAATATCTACGGTGTTATCTAACTTGGTCTTCACAAAGTCATTTTAAAGAGGAAGCTAGTGCTTCAAGCTTCTATGTGTGAAGATGGTGAAACTCAGGGGAATTTAGTTCTTTCTTCAGCATCATGTAGAACATAGCTGAAGGCAGGGTATATAGCCAGGCTGATCAGACACAATGTACAAGATACAGGAAAGCAACACATTATTTGCAATCGATTGGGAAGTTTACTGAACTTCGATTTAAGGAAAGCTATTAATATGGTAGCAAATCGCCACCACTCAGGAATCAATGAGCCTCTTTCATAACGTGTTATTTAGAATCTGGGGCCCATCCCCTCACTGTCTGAGTTTTCACAATGTTCTAGTTTTTGAATCTTAGGTAACTCTAAATAGCAGAGTGCTTGGAAGTCATGTGAAAGTGTGACCCTCAGTATAGCTGAAAACCAATGATTTCCTATAATGTGTGGAAGCCACTCAATGCAGTATGGCAGACAATAGTTAACGGCATTATTGAAGGATATTACAATTGCTTACTGAAAGAAAAGCACTAAAAACAAAAGTCACTTCATCTTTAACACAGAAACAATGCAACTGGTCCCCCTCCTGTTTGGAAGAGCTGCAGATAAAATGGGACAACAGATATAGCTGAGGCCTCTGGGGACAGAATGTGTTGGGTACAGGACTGCGCCTGCTCTTCTGAGTGCAGGAGGAGCCAGCTCTGCTCTTTCCACAGGGTCTCCTGGCAAATTCTCTTTCTGCACTTTCCCTTTTGATTCCACAGAAAGAAGAAACTAGTATTTACCAAGCACCTGCCTTGTCAGTCTCCTTCAGGTGGTGGTATTATTTACCTCCATCACTTCAATTATTTACCTCCTCTTTCCTGGGAGTTTTCCATTGTGCAGAGACAAACATTTGAAAACTTGAAGAATGTCTGCCGAAGTGAATGTGACATGTTAGGAAATCCAGGTCTCCAGATTCTCAAATCCGGAGCAGGTTCACTACACTACACTTGCTAGCGGGTCTCGTTGTCAGCCATGACACCAACACTGCCCTTTACAGCTTTCCTCAGACTTAAACTGTGATAGTTTACAAGATTCCTAATTGGTCTGTATTTTTAGTTAAAGAAATTAGTTCTCATGGCTTTCATTGGACTCACTGAGCTAGACTGAGAATGTGTCCTTCTTTTCCCCTGGTATTATTGCGTACACTTCAATGCCTAACTACTAAGTGGTAATGTGAATTCGGGGTGGTAAAAAGAGGGTGAAATGAAAGCATTGGAAGTAGCATGGCGTCAGGGGAGTGTTATTTTCCCTGAATGACCTTTGACATTTACCTAACAGCTTTGGAACTCCACATTTTTCTTATCTGTAAATGAGGATAATGATCTCTCCAAAGATGGTTCTAATAAAGAAGTAGTGTGTGGAATGCATAGCTTTCTTTCAGTCTTCCATTCCCACTTTCTTTTATTGGTTAAGTTTGGTAGATAGACAGGAATCAAGTAGTCAGTAGGAAAACACTCACCTAATTGCTTGCAGCCAATACTTCTACCCTCAGTCCTCATCCCAGTGTAGGATCCTATGTCCTGTAAGGGTTTTCCAGAGCCTATTATCTTCAGTTCCTTCTAGTAATTCTGAGTCTTGCATTAGAATAGTTAATGGAATTGATAACAACTTCCTGGAGTTAGACTCTGACCTTAGTTCTCAAGGGTAAAAGTAAAAGAAAAAACCCAGTTGTAGGGCCTTTTGACTGATTCACAGGGGCTTCCCCTGCACACACCAGGTTGAGAGTTCTGAGTTTGGGCCCCAAGCGTTGTTTAGAGTGATGATAACCATAGACCTCTCTGAGAAACAGGTAGAGAAGTTCCTCTTCCTCGTGGAGAAGACTACCGAGTCTTTCCTTAAGTCCTTATAGCTGTGCTTCTTGAAGGGTGTCTCAGAATCACCAGCGTCAGTTCTATGAGTGTCCTTCTGGTGAACACAGCTGTCTAGGCCTGACCTTGGATCAGAATTCTTGTTTCAAAAGCCGCCATAATTCATATGTCACAAGAACTCCGGGAGATGCTTTTGCTGTCTGATGTTAGAAAATGGTCACCCAGGAGATGGTCCCAGCGAATCCTCTGCAGACAGCCTGGAGAGGGAGGGACAAACCAGAGGTTCTCAGACATAATTTTCTTCTCTTTACAAAATGGGTTTTGACTGGTTGAGGATTGAAACTGTACTTGTTTCTCAGGTGCACTTGATCTAGACCCAGTCACCTATGTTCTCCTTCTTGAGCTCCTCCATAACCTGAAGCACACCGAGCTCATGAACAGCAGCACTAAGCTCACTTCAGACTCAGCGCAGAGCAGAATACACTTTTTTACTCTTTCCTTGCAACCAAAATCTGATTTAATTAGAATAGACCATATTTAGGATGGAGGTAAAAATCATAGGTATTCTTAGAATTCCTTCATTTTGTATAATTTTAATAAAAGCCTGTGGACTTGAGTTTAGGTGACATTTGAGTGAATCCAGGGAAGCGGATGGAATAGCACTTGTTTTATAAGTCAGAAGGGAAACTGCTCGGCAAAGTGCCCAATTCAATGCCCTGGTTTTTGACAGGCTATCTGGGAAAATGTCATACTGCAATGCCAGGGAAATTGCCAATCTCCAGGAAAAGAAAGCTTTTTTTTTTTTCTTATACTTAGGAGGTTTAGTGCACACTGGGATGTAAAGACTTGAAAGAACTTGGATCTTCTGTGAAAATGCTGGAGCTGTACAACACCTCCCATACCCACATCTGTCAAACACAGTTTTTGTTGAAAATTGCTTTAATATAGACTTTAATCATAACTTCTGCTGAGACCTGGCCAGATAAGTGGGACCTGAAAATAAAGTAACAACTGCATGTTGAGAAATTTTTCTTCATTTTTGTTTTAAATATATCCTGATTAAAATAAATTCAGCTAATTGATGAACTGAATAAATTTGGCAGACCTCTGAAAACACTGGGAAGCAAAAAATATTCTTTCTACACAAGTACATATTCAACTTGTAGTCTTTAGGATTCTGTGGTGTATTGCAGTTAGGTGTTTGGTAGCCAATGTTATGAGTAATGAGGGAAGAAAAGAGGAAGAAAAAAATTTCTTTATATTTTCTTCCGTTGTTTTAAGGCAATGATTGTTTATAGAATGTTGGGCCACAAACTAGATTTTATTTTAAGGGAGTAATAACCCACTGAAGGTAGAGTGTCTGGCTCCACATGCATCTGGGGCTTGGGTTATAATTTCCTGTAAAAGGTTGAGGGCTCAAGAAGTGTATTAAGGGCAACAGGTCCATAGGATGCTGACGTGATCACCAGGGGCTATCTGGGAAAATGTCACACTGCAATGCCTGTATTATTTTAGTCCTTTTGGTTTGCTCGTTTCTGTCATCACCATGCCAGGGTTCTTTCTAAATTGTAAAGAACAGTTCTTTCTAAAAGAAGAGAAAGCAAGAGACAGTATTTGGATTCAGGAAATTTTACCATACTCCTTAAAATGTATCCTAGGTCCTTCCTCATCTGACTGTTCCCCTGCTCTTCCAGCTCACTGTTCATTAACTCACCACCTGACACCAAATATCCCCCCATTAGGTGATACCTTCTCAAAAGAGTTAAAATCATCACACCACAGTGATATATGCATGTCCACGTTGATAGCAGCACAATTTATAATAGCCAAATATTGGAAATCATCCATAATCCCATCAAAAGATGAATGGAAGAATTGATGTCTTTCTATCTAATCCACACCAATTAATCCTGGAAGCCCTTAATACACAGGCAACCCCACTCAGCTGTGGGGTTGTTTTTTTTTTTTTTTTTTTCACATATGTCTTGCTGGAAATCAAGAAGAAATGGATGTTTAATCAGAGGACAGGAACTAGGATGGTCATGCAAGTGGCAGAACCGTGGTGTATGCTATAAGACGGGAACTGAGCCATGAGGTGAAGGGATCCTCTTTGGGGAGCTGAGTCAGAGAAACAAAGGGTAGCAGCTGCTGTGAATGCCACCACACAGCGTGCGAGACATAAGTATCCTGGGTTCTCCTTCTCCTGTCCTTCACTCTTCCACAGTGACTTCCATTGCCTGGATGAGGTAGATGTCCCTTGACAAGGGAGCCTGGGAAATACAGCTCTCTGAGATCAAAAGCACATCAGGGAAGAGTGGGGGATACATCTTAAAGCAAACATGCAAATGAATTTCACAACCTGCCAAACTACTCTGAAACAAGGATTTGAGTCCAAGTAGCTTATGTGGGAGGCGAATTTAGGATCCACAGGAAAAGGGCTGGAAAAAATGATATGTGGAATTTAAGGGAGCCATGCAGGCAGCACTCATAAGCAGGCTACAGCCAGTCTGTAACTGGGACTACCTCCTGCTGGGGGCTCTGGGAGAGTCCATAGAAAACCTCTCAGCTACCAAGCTGGAGAAATTAAGAGACCATTCACTCCTGCCCATGCTGGTTTGAGGAGGAGGTGGATCTGGGTAGTAATTGCGGCATCCTCTGGGGATGAGCTGAACATGGTTTTAGGATTAGAGAAAATTAGCAGAAAAAGGAATGAGAGTCTGCAGCAGAAACCTGTCCCACATACAGACATGGGTGTCCAGGAGCAAGATCAGCGCCCACAGCACCCCCAAGACTCAAACAGGTGCCTCATTTCTATGCATCTTTTGTACTTTTTGCATACACCTACCATTCTGGTAATCACACATCTCATTCAAATACAGACTTCTATTCCTTAAGGAAGAAGTTATTCCTTTTTAAAACTTTTCATTAGTACGTATTTTTCACTCATACCGATCCCATTCATCATAGGCAACTTGTTCCTGTACATGATACATTTTAATCCTCTTTTCCCATTCCCCTCCTGCCCCTTTAATCCCACTCCCCTACCCATTTATAGGAGTTTGCTTGCATTTTTTTCTTTCACTCTGTTTTCTTTCTCCTCTATTTCCTTCCCCTCCACCTCTCTTGCACCCCGTCCTATTTGAACACATCCTTCCTATTTCTCAACATCTATCCTTCATTTTGCTGCTTATTTACCCTTGGGTTTCTCATACAAAACTTATGTGTCCAACTTACTTCACTTAAATTATGTTGAAGTGCATTCATTTTCCTAAAAATGAACCAAGTTATCCTTTAAGGCAAAGTGATATATAAATGCCACATTTTCTAAAAAAAAGCAAGCAACAAACAATTACTCCATTTGATCCATTTGGCCTAGGTATTTCCCTTTTGGGTATCTTCTCAAAAGAGTTAAAACCATCACACCACAGTGATATATGCATATCCACATTGATAGCAGCACAATTTATAATAGCTAAATATTGGAAATCATCCATAATCCCATCAAAAGATGAATGGAAGAATTGATGTCTTTCTATCTAATCCACACCAATCAATCCCGGAAGCCCTTAATACATAGGCAATATCAAACAAGTGTCTCTTAACTCAACCAGACCCATTTTTCCCATTTTATAACATAATTTTAAATATCCAATTTACTATCCTGAAATTAAGAGTGTGACTTACTGCTGTATACTAAATAGTGTCCCCATAAAATCCGTATGTTGGGGCCTTAATCCCCAGTGAGACTGTATCTAAAGATGGGCTTTATGAAGCAGTTAAGAGTAAGTTAAGTCTTAAGAGGGAGGTCTTAATTTAACAGGGCTGTGGCCTTTCATGAAGAAGAGATCTCTCTCCCTCTCATTGTGAAGACTCAGAAGAAGAGAGCCATCCTGGTAGGGAGAATCCTCTCTGGAGCACAGTGCTTTGACCTCTGACTTCAGAATCAAGGGAATATAAATATCTTCTGTTCAAACCACTTGTCCCATGATGTTTTGTTATGGCCTCCCAACCTGATTAAGATGCCTATCAATATACACTTTTCTCATATACAAAAACCAATGTTATGTCCTAATTCTAAAAAGAAGGAAAGATAAGAAGCAAACAATGAAAAATAAAATAATTCAACTTTCATTAAGCACACAAGAAGGCATAAGATTGTCAGATACTTGCCTTTAGTTTAAAACTTAAGAGAAAGAGGAAGACATTTACCTGAATATAGTTGGTATTTTTTATTCTTTGTTAATTAGTATAACACATGGATTCAGCATGTAGATTCATAGATTCAGTGTGAGCATAATATTAAACATGAAGAGTGATGAAGAATTTCCTATTGGCCACCTAAATTCCATTAGCTTGTTGTAATGTATGAAATCATTTTCCAAAAGATTGGACAAATTTATTATAAAGGTATTTTTTGTTAAATAACTTGGTGCTATTTTTGAAAAATTCTATCCATTAAAATAAAGGTAAATATATTTAGGTTACACAAATTATAGACAGTTTTATATATAAAATAGGGCTAGGATTTAATTCAGATACAAAGCAGAGATTACTATTTGATAGGCTTCCCCCACCAGATACTTCTCCATCTGCAAAATCGAGAGAATGCTCAATGCACAGTTCAGGGAATTCATCAGAGGATATGAAGTGTCCTGGTCATTCCCAAAGGCTTAGCACCAGGAAGGCACATTAATCATTGGAACAAGCAAAGGGCAAGCTCCAGATTCTAACACATCTCTTGGAAAGGGGGACTGCGTGTTGGAGAACTGCTTGTTAAATATTTGTTGGAGGCGTCTGCTTTCTTAAGTAAATGGGCCCAGAGTGTTGGATTCATTTTGAATAGGTGAATCAGAAATTTAAGTTCCCTAAAAACCTAAATCAGAAACTCAAACATAGATTGCATATCCCCTCCTGAATATAAAGATCACTGAATGATGTGTGGGAAATAATTGACTTTGAAAACTGGATATTCATTATGAGATTTAAAATTATCCTCTGAAGGAAAATATTGTCAGTTCAGTATTTTGATACGAAGTTGGAAAAAGATACAGGAGCCATGTTCATCATATTTGGAAATATATAACACCAAGTTGAGAGTAATAGTTAATATTAAAATAAATACAATGATTTTCAGAGTAAGATCCCAGAATATGATCACATAAGGATAGAATTAGGCATGAACTCATTTGTACACATTTTCTCATTCCCAGTTTAATATCTACAGAGACATTGGTTTCAACTCTTTCCATGTAATATTTAGCTGCAAGAGAGTCCTCACAGCTCCTCACTTACAATAACACACGTCATTCTGAGTGGCCCACTATTAAACAAGAATTGATCAACTCTTCTCTTTCTAGAAGAGAAAAAGATGCAGAAAGATTTAAAAATCTCTCCACTTGAAATGCAATGAACAGAAATGGAAATGTTCAGAATGAAAAAGAAAATATTTATGGAAGAATATTTTACATAGGATTTGAACTGATGCTCAGAGAGGTTAATTTGTCTGAGTAACCAAACTAATGCTGATTGTAGTTGAACTGATCACACACTCATTGTCAGCTATGCAGCCTTTGGCAAATGTGCATGATAAATACATGTACAGTTATGATAACAGTCACAGTGGTAAAAATAAACCCCAAATTTTGGTAGTTTAACATAACAAAAGTATATAACCACACCCACCCACCCAAGACTCTGTCAAATCTTTAATTCTGCTATTTGGTATGATTTCCTCTCAGTGATGGTTGTAGAAACCATGTTTCCTTCTTGTGTCTTGTGATTGGTGTCTCTCTCAGGGCCAGAGCACCCTCCACATTTACCCAAACGAGGATGAAGGAGCACTGGGGGCAGCACAAGTGCTTCTTAACATTATCCAGAATTCACACGAGCAAACTAGGAGAAGATGCTTAGCCAATGGAGAGCAAAAAATCAGACAGGCATGGGAGATCTACATCCCAGTTTGGAAGTTGTCCCCAAAGAGCCCTGGCTATGAAAGACAGAATGGAGTTTGGGTGAGCTACTGTACTTACATTCTTGGCCACAACCAGCACAATCTTGCACCCTCATTTAAAAAGTAAGGATACCAAAGCTCAAAAAGATTTGAGGAATGCTCCTGGGACTCTACTTTTGAATGACTGCTCAATTTTTGTTTGGTATTAAAGTCTAGATGTGATCTTGCTCTATGAAACCATTTCCAGTGAAAGACCGGCCTATTACTAGGTTTTGGTCTTTTCCGCCTATAAGTGCAGTTTTCCTGTTTGTGCTGTCTGTTTCTGGACCACTCAGTGGAATCTCAGTTAGTTCTAAGTTTCTGAATATCCTTTTGTCTCTTTTCTACACAAATTCTTCCCATAGTGTCCTAAAATGATTGGCATGCTGCCAATCATCTTTCTATGAGTAGCAAAATACACATACATGCAACACACACACACACACACACACACACACACACACACACACACATTTACACTTAGATACATAGGTCCCTTTACTGACCTTTCCCAGCTTTCACATGCTTCTCCTTTGGAAAATTAAACTACTTCTGGCTCCACCTCTTGATATTTTTTAAATTAGTCTTCATAAAAATGCTGAAGTCACTAATCTTCCAGGCTTTTCCCAGTCTCCATAGCAACCTCCCTAGCAACAGATCATTTTCAAAAGGAGTTTCAAAAAAGTTGCCCAGGACTGTATTCCTTGCAATTATACTACAAACTGGGAAGCACAAAGCATCTCTCATCACAATTTAGTCTGACTCCTCTATGGTTGGATCATTCGGCATCTGCGCCTTGCTAGCCCAATGGCCATCTGACTCATCTCCAATCACAAGTCAGTCTGTGTCATTTTCTTATCAAAATCTTTCTTCCCAGTGACTTGGGCTTCAATTCTGAAGCAACCCAGATTTGGAGCAGAGCCTCCAAACCAACCAAGACCCTTGCCTGAGCTCAGGTGGCCCTCTCTCTGCCCCTCATGGCTTGGGTTATTTTGTCTTGATGTTACTCCAACTCTTATCACCAGTTTTCAAGGCCTGCACATTTGCTGTGCTCTCTGCCTGGGCCATGCCACCTTCAGATTTTGATGTGACATTAACCATCTCATATTCAGTACGGGGACTCCTCATGTGGACTGCCAAGACTGAACTGTATTATTTTTAAATGTGTTTTAATCTTATCAAAGATTCCATCTTGTCTTGTGTGTGCATTTATTATGAATTTTCATGAGGGGAGGGACATTTTTGTCTTCATGGCTTTATTCCTATCACTTAGCACAGGGTTAGCTTGCATAAATTAAATGACTTAATTGCCTGCATTTGATGCTACTTTCCATGTGTCAGGCTCTCCTGAGTAATTTGTTTGCATTGGAGAGTGCTGATAAAATGAATGACATTTATGGAGAACAGAACCCAGCACTGCCTGCACCCCAGAACCAAATACTTAAGCATTAGAGACATCCCAGATTTAATTTAAGAACCAAACTGGGATTCTAGAAGACAATTGAAGCTCCCCATAATTAGTCTGCTGAAGCAGGGAATGCTTTGTGTATGTGGTTTTGCTCCTTGCATTCATCTAGCTTTCAAGATCATGCATAAAACATGTTTGCTTTAACTCTGGACAAAGTTCAGCATAGTGGAGTTGAAGTGAAATTCATCTTCCAGACAGGTGGTATCCAAGATTTTAAAACTGAGTGCAGGTGACAAAAGAGGATTGTGTAAGAGCGGAGGAATGGCTCTTTAGTACTTTGACTGTACCTCCTCTCCTTTCCCAGAAATGGGCTTGAGAGAGCTTTACGGATGATGCAGATTATTCCAGAAGAAATAAATGTGTAAAGTTAATCAAAAGAATTTTCTCAGCATTGACTTTTCCTCTTTGCTCTTTAATTAGCTCTTCAAGTGCAGCCCTCCTGCACATGTCTAAAAATAGGCAGAAGCCTGGTCAGGAGAAATGTACCGCATAGCAACCTGTTTCTTTTTTCTTTTCCTCCTGTATTTCAACAATGGCACACATCTGCACCTTAATGTCATGAAATATATAGGTCTGCATATTTATTTCTCCTTTCAAATTTTGTGTCTAAAATAAAGAGACATGTCAATAGGTTTTGCTCGTTTTAAAAGCATATGAGGAAGCATACTGTGCTGTTGTGTAAAACTTTGTAGTTTGCAAAACCCTTTAATATAAATAATCTAACTTCTCTTCCCTGAATTATAAATCAATTATATTAATGTTTAAAACAATTGTTGTGGCACCACCTTTCTTGTGTCCCAGGCTTTCTGTAAGTCCTAAGGAAATATTTGACCTGTCTCGCCATCTTGTGTGTTGGTTACTGTGCTCACAAAAAAAAGATGATTGTTTGCTCTCTCAGTTTATTCTGGTAGGTTTTGCTGATGTTCTTTATTCTCAACACTACTGTGCAAATGCTTTCTGGTGCTTCCATTCACCATGGCAATGCTGATACCTATATTGACTCTTGAGGTGACAGAAGGGAACTGCATTCTGCATGAAAGTGGAATGTACACTTCACTGTAGTGACCTTTATACTACATTTTCTTCCTGTCTTCTTCCATCAAATGCCACATTTGTGCCATGCTTTAAGCAGGCACCTCAAGGCAAGCTCAGAGGATCCTAGCACCAGACATAACCTAGGCTCCAGTGAGTCTGCTTTACCTTTTCCTGTTAGAGTTCCTGGATCAGCTTATGAAGTAGTAGGGTAAGGTATTCCTGGCCCCATACTATGTGTTAGAAACTAACATACAAGGAAACAGATCCATTTTTAAATTTAAAAAATAAGAATTAAAGGGTTACACTAAGGAATGAAGGATCTTTTCAGTTATTTGCCTAAAGCTATGCTTTCCTTTTTATCTTCTTGATATGAGAACTTCAGTGCCTCTAAATAAGAAAAAAACAAAACAAAACAAAACAAAACAAAACAAAACAAACAAAAAAAAAAAACGTATCTAGCCAGGGATAGATTTTCCATGAGCAGAGTCAGGCAGGTACATCAGAATGAGTAGATACCAGTTGGGCCATTAGGGCTTGATAATCTCTGTTATCCCTTCGCTATCCTTTTTGTGGTCAGTAATCTCATAGCCAAACTGAAAAAAGCAAGCACACAACTCTGCTGAGGGAAAGGGAAGAGGTCAGAGTTTTTATTAGAAGAACAGCCCAGGAACACCGGGAGGAATAACTCAAAGCAAAATGGTTGAGAGGTTCACAGAGAAAATCAGAAGGAAGGCTGAAATAGAGGCTTCTGTGTTTCTGTAAGTAGCAGGCGGGAACAAGCAGCGGGTGGCTCGCTAATTCCGTTGCAGGGTGAAGCAGAGAGGTGCTGAAGCGACCTCCGGCTTTGGAGGATTCTGGAGTTTGAAGAGGGAAAGAATGAAGCATAAGGAGATGACATCTGCCTGCTTGTGAGACTGGCGCAAACCTGGAGTTCCGAAGCAGCTGAGTTGCACAGAGGCAGCCCTGAACCCTTGCCCATTTGCTGTCAGCTCCTCATCCATGTCTGGAGGAAGCACCCCAAAACAGATGCGGGATCAGAAGTGATAGCAATAGTGGAAAATACCAGCCAAACAAGGGAATCCCGCCACATCAGACTGAAGAAAGATTGAAGCCAATCACATGACACCCACAAGTACCCTGCTCTCTGGTCCTTTTCTTGAATAAACATGACTCAGAATATTCTGGCACAAAGAACTAAGAGCTAGCCAGTAACAAAATCTGGTGGCTTGGAAGAATTGTTCCTTATTCCATTACTCTCTGTATAGCGTGTTGGTCATTTGTCTTCCTAAGAGGTTTCCCAGAGCTTAGATTTAAGTTCACATGATTCTCCTGGGACAGTAGGGCTCCTCCATTCTATGTCTGTTTTGAGATGCTGATATTAAAGAGAAAATTATTCTGACAATAAAAGAGGAGATACTAGAAACAATAACAGTATTGCAATAGGGTCTCAGGCTCTCTCAGTATGGAAGAAAAGTGGGGCGCTTCATTGAATATTGCAAAAACAAATGAGGAGCGAGATTAAGGGTTTGTAGATGAGTAGTAGGAAATGAAAGGGTAGGGAGAATTCTTGCTAAACCAACTTAACGATATCAAAGGTGAGGTAGAAGAATATTATCAACTGTGGAGGATGCTCTGATGTGACTCAGCTGCTCAGGCTAAGGAGAGATCCCTATTCGGTCTCTGTTACTTGGCTTCATGTTACCACAATGAGACACACAAGGCAGTTAACTCATAAAAAGAACAAGCTTGTTTAGTTCACGGTTCTGAAAATTCCAGACAAATCGCGTGACCCCATAGCTTTGGGCCTCCTGTGAGGGTACCAGATGCTCATGGCAGGGGACACTCAGGAGACTTACTCACACCAGGTACCAGGAAACAGAACCAAAGCCTGGAGCTCTACATTCCCCCTCTACGGCACACGCATGGTCACCCAGGGGACCTATATGAGGCCTCGCCTTTAGATCCATAGCACCTCCCCAAATCACCATCCTGAGGCCCAAGACTTGCATATGGTTGGCTCCCTGCAGACAACCCATTTTTAAACCATAGTACCAGTTTAACAGGACTCTTGAAGAACTGGATTAGGCAAGTCAAAGGCACAAGCATAAGTGTCGATGTCCGCTCCCGGCCGGCAGGAAGGACACACGACAAAGTCTGGTAGTGGACAACCTTTTCTTTTTATTTTCCTTCTCCGTACAGCCTGCCCTGGGTTCTCCCAGCTGAAGCCTCCTCTGGTCCGCTCCCCGCGGCTCCTTTTGTGCTTCAGTCTGCCCCAAAGCCTCTACCGGTCCGCTCTCCGCGGCTCCTTTTGGGCTTTTACTTCTGGGCTTCTACCTGGCTTCTTCTTCCGCCCAGGGGTGGCACCGGTATATATACGGGTACAGTGTCCAATCATGTTAAAGTAAGCAAGGCAAGCTGATTGGCTAACATCATCAGTTGCCAGGCAGACTATATTGTTGAGCGGGTTGTTTACGCGGTAAGCAGGAAACTAACATATTCGATGGGAGGGGTAATCTACCTCAGGCTTTGCTCTTTACCACAGGCTTCACGTCCGCCAAGTGAGGCGACCGGGCTCGGGGCTGCGGCTCCCAACATCTCCCCCTTTTTTATTTTTTTTTTTTATAAATGTGCGCATCGTAGCCCTTCCTGGACTGGGTGCAGAGGCTTATGCCCTATGCGTAGGCCCACCGTAGGTCCTTGGCTTAGACCCTGGTCGGCCGTCCCATGGTCTGCCAAGGCCCTGAGGCCCTCGTCCTTTTTCTAGGGCCAGGCACAAACTGGACGGAACCTGGATGCACACAAGCTTGCACTCATTTTCTCTCCGTAAAGAAATCCCCTCGGAGAGAAATTTAGACCTGGGCAGCATCTAACAGTCCAGCGGCTTACGTGCAGGATGGGGTAGGGCCTGGCTTAGGTCGAGTCGTGCTGGGGAGGCACGCTCTTACCCGTCATTGACTCATCTACCCAGCTATGTCATAATTTTTTAGAGGAGGAGTGTGGGAAGCTCACCACCCCTAGACTCGGTCGTAGGCTAGGCGAGCGAGCCATGCATATGCCTGAGGATCTTCTTGTCCATTTTGGGCTACCGCTATTTCTATTCATCTTGTTGGTTGGTCTGTGATGGATCTCCGGTAGGGCAGGTCTGATCTTCAGTCGAGGGCTTTGTTGCCCGTGTCAGTCTCTCCGGTACCCACAGTGGTTCTCGTCCCGATTCCTGTGGGAAAACACAAACCGCGCCTCGGTTCCAGCTGACCACTGGATCCGGGCCCATCCATTGTCCTGTCAGGACATCTTTCCACTTCACCCACCCTTTATGGTTGGGGGAAGGGTTGCAGTGCTCCACAGCTGGGGAGCGATTATCATTATTTAAATTTAAAAAATTGTGTGTGAATAGTGCCATGGATAATCGTGCCTTTGGGGCCAGGCCTTGGCCTACTCCCCCTTTTTGTTTTTGTAAAATTTCTTTGAGGCTTCTATGAGCCCTCTCAATGATTCCTTGACCTTGGGGATTGTATGGGATACCATGTTTTAATTGAACCTCCATCATTTTGCAGAACTCATTGAAGGCTTTGCCTATATAGGCTGGTCCATTATCAGTTTCTAATATTTTTGGTTTGCCCCATGCGGCCCAAGCTGCCAGGCAATGATTGATCACATTAGACACTTTTTCACCTGTTTCTGCTGTTGCGAATATGACGTGAGAACAGGTGTCTGTGGAAACATGAACATATTTAAGAGTCCCAAACTCCTGTATATGTGTGATGTCCATCTGCCAAACATCACCAGGGATCAAACCTCGAGGGTTTACTCCCATCGGTATGGCAGGTTTGTATGTGGCACAGGAGTCACATAGTCGCACGATATCTCGTGCATCTGCTCTAGAAACATGGAAATGGTTTGCTAGTGTCCTGGCATTAACATGAAATTTATCATGGAAGGCACGGGCTCGCTCGATTGGTGTTAGTAAGGTAAAAATCCATAACGGGCGAGTGGCAGTGTCAGCAGCCGCATTCCCCTGTGCCATGGGCCCCGGCAGGGATGTATGTGCTCTTATGTGGGTGGTGAAAACCTTATGGTGTCTGTTCTGAAGCAATGTCTGGATAGACAGGAACAGTCCAGCCACTGTGGAAGTGGATCTAATTAAACTGGCAGTCTCAAGCACTTGCATAGCATTGACCACATACCTAGAATCGGAGACAATATTAATGGCTTCTGAGAACCGTTCAAGAATCATTTTAACGATCTGCAGTTCTACCACCTGAGGCTGATCTGGTTTAAATTGTATGGTAACCGGGGGCTTGCCTAGGATCACATAGGCGCCTATCCCCGTCTTGGAGCCATCTGTGTATATTGTAGTTGCTAGGACTAATGGCTCAGAGGCAGTAACCTTTGGAAAAATTATAGGGTGCTGAGTGACAAATGACAAGATAGGGTCTTTAGGGTATTGATTGTTTATATCCCCATGGAAAACACATCTCAGAATGGCCCAGGTATCTATGCAGGCAGCCAGGGTCTTGATCTGGCTGGTGGTATAGGGTACTCGGATGGCTTGTGGTCCTGAGCCAAAATGTTGGACAGCTCTATCATGCGCTTCAAGGGCCAATGAAGCGACTGCCTCCGGGTAATGCTCTATGACTTTTGCCGGTGAGACCTTAGGGTGTATCCACAGTAATGGTCCTTTCTGCCAAATCACCGCTGTGGGCTGTAGACTAGTCTGTAGCAAACAGACATCAAAGGGTCACCCTGGTTCAATTTTGTGTAAGGTAGCCCCACCTAAGGCTTTTTCCACTCTCTGTAAGGCAGCTCTTGCCTCAGGAGTGAGCCTCCTGTGGGAGGCTATATCTGGGTCTCCCTTCAGAAGGTCGAACAGGGGTTTGAGATCTGAATTTGGTATATGTAAATATGGCCTAATCCAATTAATGTCTCCCAATAGCCTTTGCATGTCATTTAGGGTCCTAACGCCATCCATCCTAATGGTGACCTTCTGTATAAGTCTGGAGGCGACACTGAGGTCCACACCTGCTGACCCAGGGGTGGCCCTTGTTGAAGGCTGCCACCCTGAGCTGTCCTGTCTCTGGGGCGGGGGCCCGCCTGTGAAGGGGGCCCCCTCTGGCCGTTTTTTGGCTCTCTAGCATCTCGTCCACAAATACGGTTGCCCTGAGCATCAAAGACCGACCTACACTCCTCAGCTTTGTGTGATCCCCTCTTGCATCGCCCACAAACATATGGTTCTTCATTCCTAGGGCGAGGCCTAGCATCTGCATTGTTTGGGCAATGACGTTTAATGTGTCCTGGCTCCCCGCAGGCAAAACACCCTTTAGCCTTACATTCCCCTTCTAACCCGCGAGGTCCCCTCTGCTGTACAGCCGCGGCCAGGAGAGCAGCCACTCCCGAGTTGGAGAGCGGCCCCCCTATCTCTCTGCATATCCTAATCCAGGCGTTGAGGTCCTTGTTCTTATGAGGAGCTATCGCTGCCTTGCACTCCTTTGTACATTGCTCAAAAATCAGCTGTCTTACCAGCGGTTGAGCCACTCCCGGATCAGAGAATATCTTATCGGCAGCATCTTGCATTCGGGCCACAAAGTCAACAAATGGCTCTGTGGTACCCTGAATTACTTTTGAAAGACACAAGGAGGCTGTTCCGGCACCACTTACCTGTTTCCAGGCGCGGAGCCCTATGGCATTGATTTGTTCATAGACAGTGCCGGGGAACTGGGTCTGGTCATCAGCGTGCCGACCTTCTCCCATAAGCATTTCCTTGTTCCACCCCCGGTTTCCCCGATTGGCGTTTCTCTCAGCCTGCTCTGCAGAGAACTCTGCGTACCAGGCTCGCCAATCCAGGTAACTGCCCGAGGGCAGACACGCCTTTGCCAGCTGAATCCAGTCCGCGGGGGAGAGGGGCCCAGAAGACAGATTCTCCAGCATGGCAATGGTGTAAGGCGCAGTCGGCCCAAAGGTTGTAACTGCATTTTTAAGTTCTCTAATCTGCTTTATCTCAAAAGGCTCCCATACATTGCGTCCCTGGCCCATAGCTACTTGTACAGGAAATATCCCGTAGGGGCCACTATCTATCCCAGGTGGATGTACCTCATGAGACAAGCGTCCCCCCTGCCAAAGCCGCCTGTAAAAATACCGACCCGCCGGCGGCGGAGCATAAGACAGCGGCCGTGATTGGGCGGAAAATGGGGGCCCGTGCATCACTTCCTGTTCTGGCGAAAGGGGAGAGAGCTCCCAGGCGGCCGCCTCGTGGCGAGGAATCGCCTCTGGAAACGGCCCCCAAGGTGGGGCGGAAGGCTTCGCCTCCCTCTCGCGCCGGGGAGCGCTCAGGAGCTCTCTACTCCTCCGCAGACCAGGTTGAGCAGAGCGCAATTCGCGGGGCAACGCTGGAAAAGAACCCTGCGACTCCTTATTGAGCGATTTAGGCTCCTGACAGCTGGTCTCTTTGGCCTCCTTGCCATTCAACTTTCCCTCGTCCTCGGAGTCAGACGACTCCGAGGCTAGAGCCCCGTCCTCCTCCTTAGCATCCTTGTTCCCCTTGAAGGACCCCTCTCGGGAGCTCCCTGACTGGGCCTGCTCAGATACCCTGCGTACTTTTGTAAGCTCTTGAGAGCTTTCTCCACAACCACCCTCGCTCTTAATATTACTACCTAGCATGTTTCCCATCTTTTAATATGTTACTCACCGCGTGAGGCCCAAGGAATCCACCACTTACACGTGAGCCTGAGGGGAGTCTAAAAGCCCTGTAGGTGCGCGCCACCCAGAGCCCAGGCTTATCCCCAACTCACCTATCTCGCAGCTCTGTACTGGAGCGTTGTCCGCTGTCACGTCTCGGGGGTGATCAGTCCCCGGGCGGGCCTCCAAATGTCGATGTCCGCTCCCGGCCGGCAGGAAGGACACACGACAAAGTCTGGTAGTGGACAACCTTTTCTTTTTATTTTCCTTCTCCGTACAGCCTGCCCTGGGTTCTCCCAGCTGAAGCCTCCTCTGGTCCGCTCCCCGCGGCTCCTTTTGTGCTTCAGTCTGCCCCAAAGCCTCTACCGGTCCGCTCTCCGCGGCTCCTTTTGGGCTTTTACTTCTGGGCTTCTACCTGGCTTCTTCTTCCGCCCAGGGGTGGCACCGGTATATATACGGGTACAGTGTCCAATCATGTTAAAGTAAGCAAGGCAAGCTGATTGGCTAACATCATCAGTTGCCAGGCAGACTATATTGTTGAGCGGGTTATTTACGCGGTAAGCAGGAAACTAACATATTCGATGGGAGGGGTAATCTACCTCAGGCTTTGCTCTTTACCACAGGCCTCACGTCCGCCAAGTGAGGCGACCGGGCTCGGGGCTGCGGCTCCCAACACATAAGCATAAGGTTTCTTTGGGAAGCAGGTTCAGAGAACCCTATTTAAAAACTTGGTCAAGGAGATCATCATTCTTAGTGTTGTGGAGAGGACTCATCGTGGTTATTTCATCTTTCTGAAATATCCTCTACTCTTCAGTTCCTACCCTGGACTGTGAGAATTCTTACCACCAAATCTGTGCACTGTGAGAACGTGGTGGTGCTGAGCCTGACAACTCGTACAGGTGGGTTCTTGTCATTGATCTCAGCCTTTGCCTTCAAGTAGAAAAAAGCCTTTTCAATGATGTGAGAATTATACTGAAATCGAATCTCTTGTTTATACCATAAAGGTGAATTTAGACAACTTTGGTAATCTATTACAGACTCACATCAGAAAAAGAAATGCAGTTTTTCTTTCCAGATGGGTAAACTGAGACAAGTGAAATGTGTTTCTCTTGATAACTACTAAAAGGAGCAGAGCTGGGAATTTAATCATGCAACCTGGATTCCCAGTTCCCTGTTCTCATCAATAAAACACGGCCAGCACCTTGCTCTGATTGCTGTATTTACATGCCCCAATTCTCCCATTAATTCTAAATTGTATTTGTATTTAAATGTAAATTGTGCTTAACATCCCCAGCAGAAGCTTTAAATTTTAAATCATTTCTAAGAGCTCTTAGGAGAAGCTACAGGAATTTAGTCTTGTAAACCCAGGAGAAAAAGTAACACGACTGTTAAATGACTAACCACGGGTCACACACACTGCGGTTCCCAGTGTAGATAAGAACTCGTAAGACGGCATTCTTTCTCTTCCTGTGACTGTTTGAACATCTATGTAGCCAAGCTTCAAATGCCACTAATATAAAAATATGACCCAGTGAAAAGAATATCTGTATCCAGTTGCTCACTAAGCTTACTTTTTAATATACAACTTTTAATATGCATGCATCTTTAATTTCCGTTTTCCAAATGTCATAGTAAGAGATTTGCATGCATACAATGAACATGATATGTTGAATGACTCTAGGGAAAATAGTGAAGGCTTGAACTCCAATGGTGTTGGTACCAACTACTGACATGAATATACTCTATTCGTGCACTCACGTGCTATCACTGCTTAAGGGGAAAGACACTGAGTATTGGATTGAAAGGAAATAGACATGATGAATTTCCCCAGTAACTCAGAACATTTGCAAGTGACAAGGAAACAGAAATTTTCACCAGTGCTTTCAGAAATTTTTATTTCAATAGAAATATCTCATTGGGAAATAATATGATCTTTATATTCTAATACAAAATAAATAAGACTAGTTTTTAAGACTTGGTGATGGAACTCCAAATACAGTGAATCGAGAAAGAAACAGAATGTGCAAAATACAGAAACAAATACTGGGAAAGCCATTACATGACTGTTTTATACCACATGCAGTATTCTGTGAAATTTGAGCAGAAACTGACAAAATTAATTTGCACATTCTTAAACTACATGATGTGAGTAGAGAGGAAAAAACAGAAGTCAAAAAATTAATTTGGGGATTTTTGAGTAATGTGGATGAGAGCTGATAAATATCCAAAGTAATACAGTAACATGTTCAAAAGCAGGAGTCACAGTTGAGAGCTAATGAAGAGGAAGGATTAATTGTGAATATGAGAGATATCTAGGAGTGCCCTGCAGTGTTGGGTGGATAGTGGCCACGCAGGATAGAGAAGATGCAAATCTGTTGAGCTGACATGGAGATCTGGAAATTTTCCTTTTGCTTGGTTATGGCTTTTAAGATGTCCAGTAGTCAATAGAAAAACAACAACAGGAGCTCAATCAGGAGTTGGGGGAGACATTTTTATAGGACTGAGATAACTGAGTTAGAAGATAATCTAAAAAGACTGCTCTAAGTCCTAAGAGACCAGAGGATTAAACTTTGAAAGTGCCATGTGATCCATTAGTGACATCTTTGTGATTGTGTCATAAAGCACTAAATATACACAAATATAAATGGAACAATACATTTCTAAACACACACACATCACTTTGGAGAGTAGAAAAAGAATCTCTGTCCTCAACTCTTGGCTGGTAAGGCAGGGAAATTTCCCTTAATCTTAAAGGATGTTTTCTTGCTGTTATGTGCATGTGACTTGAGTGTTCTCTCAGTTTTCTGAGTCAGAGCTTGGCCTTCAGGATGACAGTGAGACTTAGTGGGGGGTAAGCACCTCAGTGAGGGTGGGACCCTCAGCAGGGATTCACGGAACACCTTGCAGCGTGGAAGGAGTTTTTACAAAGACAACAGACTCTGGCTCCTCTTGGTCTTTCGCTTTCTATCTTGCATAGAACCCTTTTCACCCATATTCTCTCCACTAGGAGGCCACTCAGCATTTCATCCTCAACAGAAGCCTGGCACCATGTTGTTGGACTTCCAGACTGTGAATTACATAAACCTTTTTCATTTACAAAGTACCCAGTCTCAGGTATTTTATTATAGCAATAGAAAATAAACTAATACACTTCTGAAAGAGGAAACCGACTTAGTTTATATGATTTCAAGGACATATAAGAACAATAAAGGAAAGAAAGTTTTTCTAACAAGTTAAACCATACAAAAGAGTTTGGCTACAGGGAAATGAATTTCCAGGCACTGAGACTGTGTGTGATATACACAAAACACACAATACACCTTTGTTAAATGAAGAAAGCTGATTACTTTTTTGAGAGTTGTCGATGATAATGAAATAACAAATAAGGAGCTATTCGAAGAGCCCCTAAGATTGATTGTCATCCAGTCTTATGTCTAAGATTTTATACCGCACCTCTCTCTGATCAGTTTTTTAGAACCTTACCATAATAGCTCATCTGAAGACAAGATTTTCCTGTAGTGACAGCATCATAAAAGCAGCTTGTCACTCATGTCCAAGAAAATGGTGTACCTAATGTCAAATATAACCTGGAAATCAGATAAAACCTTTTCTCAGAATTATCCCTTTGCCAATAGCTTTACTCTGAGCACAGTAGATTTCCTTAATGTTTTAGAGTTTGGTTCTTCTTTCATTTCAGTTCTACTATCCATGTAGGAACACGGAGCTGAACTGGCCAGTATGGTCATTGTTTCATCCATCTCCTTACATTCAAGTAGAAGATGATTTACATAATTTTGAGCTAAGGAAGACCTAAAAATTTTCATTGTAAAAATTTTATGATTTCTTAGTTTCAAAATTTATGTTTTGTGTTAGAAATATGAAGTACACAGGAAAAAGCATTTGATTCTAAGTCCACTTTCACAGTTTATCTAGCTTCATTTTTTATTTTTTCTAGTTTGTTTTAAGAAAAATAGTAGCTTACTTATTTATTTTAAAAAGCAAAACAAAAAAGTTACAAATGATACAGAATTTTAAAAGCAGTAGGAAATTAACACAAGTTAATATATTGCATATCATTATCTTGGAAGTTGTTCATATTATAAGATCTAGGCACAAAAACAATCAATCAAACAATGACAGCACAAGCTGTTCTTTTTGATGTAACAATAGCAGTTTACTTTTACACAGAACTTACACACACATATACATGAACATACAATGTCACTAATATTCAAAAATTGCTTTATTTTTACCCTTTTTCTATATGAATTATGCATTCACAGTTTAAGTTCTACATTTTCTTCTTTAGTAAGTCTTCAGTGTCCCTGAAGTCTTCTGGATGAGAAGAGTGTATATCATTCCCTAAATTGTGTTTTATTGGAACCCCTCTGTGAGGGTCTGCAGGGCTTTCTGGATTAATATAAAACATATTCTTCCAGTTGATATAGAGAACACTTTTTCTCTTTTAAAACACGATGCAACACTCTGCTTCTGGGTAAATTTAGGGCAGAATATATGAAAAATGTCAACAAGAATAACAGTTGAGTGTTTGGCACTGAACATATGCTACAATCATTTTAAGGACAAGTCTAAGCTGGAAATTCTAGTCAGAAAAAGGTCAGCTTTGCTGGGCAAAGGAATTAATAAGACAGCACTACTACAACATCGAAACTGGAAAATATGTGGGTTTTTTTTTTTTTTGCATTCTAAGTGAAACTTTGTATTTTAATACCTTACCTAATACAATAGTGGAAACATACGAATAGCACATAACTCATTTGATTCTGAAAAGCACAAAATACGCAGGATATCCATCTCTATCATTTAGTTTGATGGTAAAAATGTATGCCACTTTTGTCCATATAGATCTGGGTACTTGTCAATCAGTTGTTACAAGGGATTACTTTTCTATTTGGAACTTTCACATTTTGGGGGAAGACAAACACCATCAATTAGGATTATCAAGGTTATTTGTCCAGCTAAAGGTGCTGAATGGATAGTATGCTCACAGGTTTGATTTCAGGTTTGCTTGATTTCATAAACAAATACATGTCAAGCGGTTTGATGTATCCTGTGTACACAGGCAAAGATTACTGAGAGCAGCTCCAAGTGCTAACTGTGGTTTAGATATGGTTTTAGGTAATATGTTGAGATGCTATTAATTAATAAAGCACTGTGCAGTTGCAAAGAGCTTTCACTGCTCTTACAAACCTTCTAATTACCACCAAAATGAGTTCTTCAGTTGGGTGCCTCTGTATTTTAAGCTCTTCTCTAAAACTCAGAAATAAATTTTGGTGGATGTGTGAAAGGGAGAGGCATCTGTCTAAGAACTTCAGCTACACGATACTATTGTTATCATTTAATATTAGGATTTGCTGTTATTTTACTTTGCATTCTCTTTCTGGTTAGAATAAGAAATATTACTTTCCTTTAGGATATTATTTTCCTTTTAGGATTTTTTTTCAGCCAAAAAGGAAAAAGTTCAAATGGAAGGAACATTGACAATGCAAGTGATGTCAGGTTTGTAAAATTTGTGGACAGTAACACAAATGCTCAAAGTGGTAAGCACTGGACAGCTCTGTCTTTTGTTCACGGGGATCACCATGTGAGTTACTTTGCTGTGGACAAAGGGCTTCTTTCATTACGATTCTAACCTCTGTGCTTTGCTACACTGAGTACTAATGGAAATATTGAGACAAAGATCATTGCCACCTTAGAAACCCATACTGTTTTAAAGATATGAGTGAAATAGAAAAATTTGATATGAAAAGACATAATTTTAAAAGGAAATATCTGGGTTATCAATGTGCCAAAATGTATTTCTAATACATTCTTTCGGCAAACGTGAGAACAGAGGTGCATACTACTTTGTTCCATGATGCGATTCCCTGTGGTGCATTTTTAAACTATGGGGTTTGCTCCCTTCTGGTCACCAAATTCCCATGTACATCACAATTCTTGGGCTTTTTCATGACATAGGTACACGATCATACATAGTATATGTATAATCATGAATTATTTTAGGTTATCATTATGCTTTTGAAGCACAAAATGGCAAAGGAAAGGAAAAAGCAAGAAAAAAAGCGAGGAATGGAAGAAAGGAAAGAAGAAAGGAAGGAAGGAAAGACAAGGACTTAACAAGCTAGGCCTCCACAAATGTTTACTGGTTGCAGTTTTCTGTTCTTCATGAGAAACAACTATGGCCTTGTGTCTTCACCATGAAGAAAATGAATGGCAGGAATGAGAATCAAACTCAGAAACCAGATTTCTAGCCCAGTCTTCTTGCACTCATAGTAGCAGCACACATACAGTCCTCCTGGAAGTAATGCCAGTGGACTGCAGAGAGCATAAGAGAAGCCTCTGGAGGAACAGTGAAGAGATTAAGTCATGTGACCTTTCAGGGCTTATTCAAGCTGTGAGGACCTCAATTTCCTTTCTGAAGGAACACGCTCCTTGTCTTCTGTGACCTACTATGAAAATATCTGGTAGCATTATAATTCTATATTTCCATCTCTCCTCCTATGATACTGATTTTTGTTTTTGACCATGATTCTCAACCATGGTTTCCCACATTTTCATCCTGGGTCCATGCTTCCTGCTCTCTCTGGATGGGAAACTCGACAACAGGCCATGCGGACACTGCTGTTTGTCAGACAGCCTTCCCCTGCCCTTTCTGGCTGAACCACACCCCAGGGATGCCACTTGCTTTGGATCCCTGACCCAACCAGAGTTCTTTCTTCTCTTCGTCTTGGAGAACAAAGGAAGTCAAAGATGTGAAAGGAGAAAAGCCAGGATCCCGGAGGGGTTTAGGGAACCATTCTTCCAAACTTGGGGTTCTGGTGGTGCATGGATGACTGTAGGTAGGGCTAAGTGTCAACTGGAAAAAATAATATTGAAATTTATGATCCTCCTTGGAAATCATGTTCCCTCTGGAGTTCTTCCTGGTATCCATTAGACGATCAATAGATCTGAAGTTTTGTTTTCACTGCACTTTGATAAAAAATTCTGCTATAGCACATATATTTTAGATAAACTTCACATATTTAGGTTTGACTTCTTACCTGACCTGCTAGAAAGGGAGAATCTGTCTTACATATTCCTATCACCTCAGCATCCTGCTCAGTATTATATAACAAGCTCTGAGCACTTTTTGGGGAGGGGATACAAGAAAGAAGGGAGACAGGATGAAAGAGGGTGATGCAGAGAGGACAAGTGGGTGAATTTGCTTTATTCTTTAAAGTCGATGGCTTTGCTTTTATCATTCCTGCATGTGGTACTGTCATTTTAAACCTAGATTTCAGCACAGAATATTTTCAAAGATATATTTTCTTAGGTGATAAGATAATTGTAATAACCTAGCTCAAAAGATATTTGTTCTTTAGAATCCATCTTGCTAGCCAGCTTTTCTTTTGTTTCAAAGCAGAACAGAATTATTCTTAAGCAACTACGTTCTCTGTGACACGACCAGCGTACATAAATGACAATCACAAAATGTTTTAATCAGCTTTTCTTTTGCCTACAGGATTCTTGTTTCCAGTTCTAAAAACCAAAAAAAGAAAAGAGTTATGCAAAATCTAGATGACTTTGCCTTTTGATTTGAGATCTGGGCGTCATCTTATTCTTGTGCTGCAATTAGAATCAAGAGAATCATTAAGCCCTGGTAAGAGGACATTCTATGTGAATTTAAATAACTTACATTTTTAGTTCATGTTCCCCAACGTTAAGCCACTGCACCACACACTGAAAGGCATTTTTAGGTCAGGTATTTACCTAAGCAATTTCTGGGCACACTTTCTTTGTTGTTGTTTTGAGGTAAGAACTTAATGTCTATCTTCTCCCTTCAGGGAGCTGCTAAGTCTTACGTGACTACGGAATAAAAATAAGAAACAGAAGGAGGATGTGGAAGGTACCAAGACAGAGAGAGCTAAAAGGAGAGGAGGAAATTTTACATAGATTGTTAAGCAGCAAAGCATTTGATTTACCTAGATTTGTTAAGCATTTGCTATTTAAGAGTTTCTTATTTTCCTCTTTGTGTTTCAGTAAAGTCCCACAGAGACTGTTCTTAGCAACACTGAGTCACAACCTATGGAGGGCTGGCACTGTATGCGCTGATATTTCATCGAAGTGAGAGATCATGTAGTTTTATCTTACAGCTTATGATCTAGTGGGCACATAATAAAGTGTATAAGTGATTAAATGATGTCTGAATGAGAAAGATCAAATGTAAAACAATATGATATGCCACCCCCAGTGTTTAATTTAGTTGAAAATTACAAACGTGTACTGTGTACCTGCTATTAACACATTGAGTTTGATCATGTAAATTGTATGTAATTAGTAAGTGTTTGATCTTCAAGGAACAATTTTAACATCAGTCCCATATTCCATCAAGGTGTCTGTAAGCAATCAGCATTAAGTTTTGCTTAATTAATATAATTGTGACATGATGCAGTCATTACTGAGAATATGATGATTAACCTCACTAATTAGTTTTCTGGCCTTTTGTCCATTTTGTAGAAACTCAGAGGGAAAAGTCTTCATATATAAAACTTCATACTGGGAAATCATAGCATCCTTTCATTGACACTAGGTGAGCCTTTTTAAATACGAATTATGTATGAACCTTAAAGTACTTGCATTTAAATCTGAAAATGGGTAGTTTCTATTTCTGGCAGCTCAGAAATGGTGAGTGAGTCAGACAGGACAAGGGCCGAACTGAAATCGGCAATCAAGCTTTTACTCACTTATCAAGTATCCTGTGAGGTTGGTGGCTCAGCTCAGGCTGAGGCAGAGTCAACCAGTGTGGCAGGGTTAGGAGTCACTTTGCTGCCCAAACCTTGAACAGAAGGCTCCTGTATACTTATTGCACGTGGTCCAGAGGGGGAGACTGGAAAGGGGCTAAGAGCAAAGGGGCTAAGGGGCTAACCCCTCAGCTGAGGTTCCCAGTAAGGAGGAGTTTGGATGAAGTCGGCTACGCTAGACCAGAGGTTGTACAAGGTGTGAGAAGAAACACAGTGAATGATTAAATTTAGAATTCATCACAGTGAAGACACTTTGCCATTGATTGCTTCTCTAACCCTCACTTTAAATATACTCATGCCATCATTTTTGCCACTTTTGGGGAGTCGTCTCTTGTGAATGTCCTTATCTGCACTGTGGTGGCTGCCTTGATGGTCTGAATTGATTCAAGTCATTGACCTTTCACGGTCACTTTGATTTCAGGAAAACTTAAAAGTCACCTGGTATCCTATCTGGTGAGCAAGGCGAGGGGGACACAGCGCCATGGTTATGCAAGCTTCCTTCCATTGGACAACACTTGGCAGAGGCATTCGTGGTATCTTTTACCTTCTCTCCTAAAGACTCTCATGAAAGAAGACATTCAGAACTGCTTCAGAAAGTGGCAGGAATGATGGGATGAGTGTGTTTGAAGTGAGGAGGGGTATTTTGAGGGAGATGGATGACGATATAGCTTTTACTGTGATAGCGTTTTTTATGATTTTATTTAAACATTTACCATATATTTCAAGCACATCTCATGTGTGAGTACATCTAAGCTGGGAAGGGGAGCTTGGGTCCTGAACCGTAACTCTTTCCAAAAAACTGCAGAGCACTGGCTGGCTGTGCACCAAATCTGGCATATGGAGGTCAGTTTCCTACCATGAGGCCTGCCAGGCTGCACATTTCTGGCCCACGTAGGGCCAGAAATATCACACAGATGATTGCAGCCAGCAGCCAGAATCTGTAGTGTTTTACCACATTTTTTCAGTTCCACGTCATTCATGTGCAGACTCCCTCACATTGGTTATCACGCTTGGAGTTCCCCCACCGCTGGCTCAAAAATGTTGTGTTCTATGCATTTCCCATCTTTCCAATACTTGGCCTCCTGGTCATTCACCGTCTGCCTCAGTTCACCTTTATGTCTGCTTCTTACTGGCTCTATTCCAAAATTTACAGAATAAATTAAGAACTGTCTCAGTGTTCTTTGGTTACTACTGAAAACTAGAACGTGCTACATTGTCATCTCTAGCCCTCTTTCTTCTCATATGCAAAATTATTTTGCATTCGCTATCTTTTCTAATAGTATCACCTTAAAATATTTGCTGAATCACCTCAGGAAGAAATGGTGATGGTGACTTGAGTTGCTGTCTCCCTCCCTGCCGCAGCCCACCCCTCTCCTCCCATTCAGTATCAAGCTTTGCTTCATCCTCACATTTTGTTTTCTGTGCTCTGCTCCTCTTTCCAGGGCACCGCATTTGCTGTGGGTATCAAGCTTGGCTCACCAGACATTTGAGCTGTCCAACCACAACTTGGCTTAGACCCGGCTTGGCAAGTCTTTGTTCATCCCTCATTGGGCTTCTGGCAGCCTCTCCTAAGTGACAGATCCAGGCTTTACCTCCCATTATTTTCTTCTGCTCACTTCTCCTTGCAGATGACAACTTTCTTTATTCCTGCAGTGAGGCGTGAACTCTATAACTACCTCCCTATGTACCCTTTCTCATTCCCTGTAAGGGATAAACTGGTATCTCTCTCTTTCTTTAAAAGTAGTACTGAGGCAATCATTAGCACTGGGAAAAAAATCTGAATTTGAATACCCTTCATTTTCGTAAATGAAAATCTATTATGATGAAGTAATGGGATCTGGAGATGCATGCAAATGTGGACTAATGCATTTTGTATACACATGCATACATACATACATACATAAATATCTATGTACACCTATATACATAGAATCTTTTCCCTTCTTCCTTGTCTCTTTTCCCCTATCCCGGTTGTTCTTTCCTCCTGAGCACTTCCTCAGTCATTATCACAATATCTATTGTGCATATTGGATCTTATTGCTCTATACCATTAATCTCTGTTAGTTCATCAAAAAGAACAGTTTGTGCTTTCATTGTTTGAGTGTTAGATCATTTTTTCACACCTGAATCTTGCAATCTGAACAACTACTTCTAAGATAACAATATGCAGCTCATTGACTAGTGTTAATTTCCTACTATATTTGTTTGAAATTCTGTATCATTTCTATCTTTTTTTCTGTTTTGCTTGTTAAAATTAAAAAAAAAACACAATAGAAAAGGAAAAAAGTGTGAACTAATCCAGAAGGAAGAAAACAGACAAATGTATGAGCCTTTGTTTTCAAGAGATTGGAATCAGATTATCAAGAAGATAATCCATGAAAGATGGGAAGCACATGATATAAGCTCATAATTACCCAAGCTTAGTGGCTTGGAAGAGATCACAGACAGCAAGCAGTCAGGCAGGAAACATCCAAACAGAAGCCAGCCAATTCCTGGGATGTGAAGATGAATAGAGAATCTGGCTTAGAGTTCTCAGGGAAACCAAGGTGACCTGACAGTGCCAAAGAACAACAGGGAGAAAGATGCTTCCGGGATTTATAGACAATCCCTGTGAAGTCCTCCACTGTGTAGAAATCAGTGCTGTGTGTGCAGAAACAACTTGGGCCTGGAGACAGAAGGGGAAAGTGTCTCTATATTTACTCGGTGTTGAGAGGTGCACCTCTTCCCACAGGTTTAAATGGAAAAACGAATTCACAGGAAATTGTGTCAATTTAATCAAGGTCTTTCCGTACAGTGGGAAATAGCTAGCTCTAGTCTGAGTGCTGCATGGGATCTGCTACCTAAGCATAAAATCCAGACCCAAAAGGATCTCATTCTCCCCTAGGATCTGAGCTACATTCCACAGAAAAACTCAAGAGCAGGAATACAAAAAATACGCAGTGTTGGACAAGATAAAATCCATAATGTGTGGCACCTAAACAAATATTATCAGGTGTAATAAATGGCAGGGACAGGTGACACGCAATGAGAACAATGTATAAATTCAGGTAGACTCAGAATGCACACTGATGTTAGGATTAGTAGACAAGGAAATTAAATTAGTTATTATAACTAAATTTTCTGTGTATTGATAAAGTGAAGAGATAGGGAAGGTATTAGAAGGGGCAAAGTTGACATTATTAAGATGAAAACTACACTAAATGCAATGGAAAAATATAGTAGATATGTTAAGTATATACTAAATATAAGAGAATTAGTGAATTTGAAGGCATGTCGGAAGATATCCAACTGAAAGAGAGACAAAGAAAGTAACAATAAATTTGAAAAGGATCAGTGAACAGGTCTGAAGTGCACATCTGTAATCCCAGCATTCTGGGAAGTCGAGGCAGGAGAATCACAACTTTGAACTCAGTCTTGGCAGTTTAGCAATGTAGCAAGATGTCACAAATTTTAAAAAGTATGTTTATGCCTAGACTTTATAACCTATGCAACTAATTCTGAGATAACAATATGCAAATATATTAACTAATGTTAATTTCCTACTGTTTTTTCTTCTTTGAAATTCTGTATTGTTTGTATCCTTTCTTTCTGATTTTCTTTTTAAAATAAAATTTTTAAAAAGGCAGGAGATGCAGCTTAGTGTTAAAGCCTTGGGTACAATCTCAAGTACTGCTAAAAATAATAATATATAAAATAAATAAAAGCTTTTGATTATTTATTCACAGTGTGCTGAGAGACAAGTTTAAGCAACCTAACATGCACACAATCAGAGGCTTTCCAAGAGGGGAGAGCAAATAAATCTACAGATTCAAATCATGAGGGACACTAGGCCAGAGCACATCATGACTCAATTATTCAAAAATAACCAAGAGAAGAAACAAAATTAACAACAACTCCAAGGGGAAATGAAAGACAAATTTCATGAAAACAACACACTTAAGGATGACAGCAATGCTCTCCTTGGGAACTGGGCAAGCGAGAGGGAAAAATACAGCAACATCTTAAGACTATGGAAAGAAAAAACTGTCAATCTACGATTCCGAGAGAAACAGACTTCAAAAGGAAAAGTGAGATATAGGAACTTTTGGACACACAAAAGCTAAAACTCTCATGACCAACTGAGTCTCACTACAAGGGAAATTGAACGAAGCACTTTGGGCAGAAGAAAATTAAAATGAGACAAAATCTGGGACTACACTATGAATGAAGAGCAGTGGAAATGGTAATTGTGTGAGTAAATGTGGAATTGCTTTCTCATTGTTTAAATCTCTTTAAAAGATAGTCACTGTTAAACAAAAATAGCTGTGGGCTTTATTACACATTTGTAAGGACAGTTTGCTCATAAGCCAAGTTCAATGCAAACCAAATCAGATTCAATGGTAATGTTCAGGGTTGACCTTATAGGAAATTTGATTCCGTTTATGATCAGAATCATGAAAGATTTAGGTTTGTGAACTTATGACATGCCACTCTTTCTGACGGTAAGGCTAGGAGAAATAAAAGCACACTGTCCTCAACACAAAACACTGGCAAAGATGTGCAGCTATAGAAACTCTCCTTTGCTGGAGGGACTATTAGACAGTAGTCATGTTAGGGTTTCTTACAAATCTAAACATATTCTTACCACACAGTCTGGTGATCACTCACTTGGGCATTTGCTCAAAAAAGTTGCACACTCATGTTCACACAAAAACTGGCAGATGAATACGTATGACAGCTTTAGTTATCATGCTATGAACTTGGAAACTACTTACATGTCCTGCAGAAGGTGAATAGACATCTCGGCAATGCAGAATTATCCAACACAAACAATAAATAAACCGCCAACCCCTAAAATGCATGGAGAAAATGTGAAAAGGCCACGTGGTTCCATCTCCGTGACATGCTGGGAAAGACCAAACTAGGGAGACAGTAAAAATGTTGGCTGTTAGGAGACCAGAGAGGGGAGCACAGCAGAGCAAAGTGGAATTTTGGGGCAGAGAAACTACTTGCATGATACCATGATAGGGATACATGTCATTACACATGTGTGTACACCAGTGCGTGTACGCGTACTGCAAGCTGTGGACTTTGACGACAATCATGTGTTGGTTAAGCTTCTCGGTGGTGATGTCTGTGGGGCATCCTTCATGGTGGAGACTGTGTATAAAGGCAAGGGTGATCTTTGGGAAGTCTGTGCACAGTTACACTGGGAATCTACAACCGCTATAAAAATTAAAGTGTATTTAAAATATATCTACACTTTTAAGACTCTACACTATCCATGAAGTAGGAAAATATTATTTGGAGATAAATACTAGCAATTTCCAGATATTGTTAGGACTTAGAAAATTACATGCCAAACTATGGCATTTTGGCAAGCTGAATATTTTAAACTAAAGGGGATTAGAAGTCCTCGGATAAAGACGCAAAGCAAGGTCACTCTCTGACTTCTCTTAACTTCCTGTTGCTTCCACGTCTTTCTTTCCTTGAAGTGATTCTTAAACACTGGAGTTTTTCTTCCCCAAACCGGGTTACAGAAACTAGCAACATTACTCTATCCTTCTCTGTCTTTGCGTGCACAAGAATGCTATGAGAAAAACTCCCCAAGCCGATTTATCTGATGGCAGGTCACAAGACTCTCATCCCAGACAGAACCTGCCCTATTGCAGCCGGAAAAATGCTACTCTGGAAAGCTAATTAGACCTTGTGCAGTCAGGCCTTGGTAAAGTTCCCTCCTCAATCTGTTATCATTAGATCAGATCATCTAGTTGTATCCTATCTCACTGTGCTGCCCATCTTTCACTAACCCTAAGCATAAAATAGCCTTCATTGTTGAAGGCTCCTATGTCATGCAAAATTTTGATTTAATAAACATGGTCCGCTGTTCTTTTGTTAACCTGTCCTTTCTTATTGAGATGTTGGCCATGACTCTTATGATAGAGATGATAGAGTGGAAAGAATTAAACCTTTCCACCCCTAAACTTACTGTACAATTCAAGCACAAGGGAAAAGAGTTATAGCTAATGAGACAATAATGAAAGGAAATGGAATCCTAAAAGAAATTCAGTGAATACAAAAAGAAGCAAAAGGAATGAGATGGAATACAGTTGATATTAAATTGATAGACAAGCTTAACCATGCCAATAATCACTCAATTTAAATACCATACTAAGTTTTGGTTAGTTCATCAAACAGAATAGGTTGTACTGTCAGTGCTTGATTGACCAGTTTTCATGCTTGGATTTTGTAACTTGAACAACTACTCTAAGATAACAATGTAATTTATCAACTATCAAAGAAATTTATCAATTTCTTACTGTTTTTTGAAATTCTGTATTATTTTTACTGTCTTTTGTGTTTTGCCTTCTCTAAATATAAATAAATAGATGCAGCAACCATTGCACTGGGTTAAAAAATCCAAACAACAACATGCTACCTATAAAATAATTATTTTAAATTATAATGTTCCACAGATAAAACTTCATGTGGATAAATTTTAGGAGATATTTAAGGAAAAAATATACCAATTCAATACAAAACTTCCTGGGAAATCAAAGAGGAGGAAATACTTTAAAACTCATCATGCTAATGAAGCTAGTAATAGGTGTCAGTAGCAAAGCGCATATGAGAAACTTATCAAATACACTTGAGATGATTAGCAAAGTCTTGAATTTTCTTTCAATAAATTGTTATTGATTCTATATATCATAAATTGATAATACAGTGCTGTACTTCAAAATAATGCCCATTATCTGTGTCATTAGTACCATAAGCCACAATTCTAATCAAAGAACAAATTCAAAGAACCCTGAAGAGAATGTCAACTGTGAATCCTTTAAACATCTGTTTTGTAATTGCAAGCGAAATTTTTCCAGATGGTTCTGTTTGCGAACCAAATTATTTGCAAACAGAAGCATTTGTGAATTGAGATATCACCTTTAATTCT
Source organism: Cavia porcellus (assembly GCF_034190915.1). Taxonomy (NCBI): domain Eukaryota; kingdom Metazoa; phylum Chordata; class Mammalia; order Rodentia; family Caviidae; genus Cavia; species Cavia porcellus. The sequence continues at coordinate 160,749,846 of NW_026947484.1, read as the reverse complement.
AAAATTTTGATTTATTTATCATTTACTCAGATTCTTAAAGGTTATTGTAACAATGAAGTGATTTTTCGTGATAGAAATTTTGTATATCTTTTCTTTAATTCAAGTTACTCGAATTACTATCTAGCTAATGAACCCCTCAGCTTTGATTTGCATAATTGTTGCCAATTTTGACAAGATGAATTTTTCCTGCTGTGATAAAAGCATCACCACCATTGGATTCACCAGTACAGTGACGATTATTGGGTTTAAGGTCAGCACATACACAGCGCTAAGCAGACAGGTAGAAAGACATCCGGTCACCCTCAATTCTTACAGTCATCTGTTTACAGAGCTTTGGCCTTGAAACATGATTACACTCATCGTTAAAGTTGGAAATAGCGATGAAATTTTCATTTGAGTAGCATCTTCTGACAACCTGAACAGTCATCTTCAAAATGAACTATGCTTCTTTCAAATTTGAAAACATTTTTACATTATTTTCTACATAATTGTGATTCTCTCAGATCTCTCTGCGTCTCTTAGTTTTGGAGCTCCAGAGACATGTATTAAGTTGCATAGTTGACGCTCCACCTGATGCTTTATGTTAGGGTAGGCTCTGTGCTAAACTATTCCCATGTTTTATGTCACTCTTTTGCCAGCTTTGTGAAGGGCATGCTAGCATCCTCATTTATACATGATAACAGAAAATCAGGATCAAGGTAAATTATAATCCCCAAAGCTGGTAGGGGGAGAACATGGGATTCAAATCAAATTTTACACTGCCTCCTACTTTATACTTTATCTTAGAAGCAATTTGATTTAAAATTGAGCTCCTAGATCAAACAGTGATTGAGATCATGTCTGTAAAAAACAAAACAAATCTTCCTCTTTCATTCTTTATATCAGTGAAGCATCGTTTCAATCAAGCAAAATGTCAGGTTTATTCTCTGCCTTCCTCCAAGCCAGTAGTGATAAACCACATCAATCAGTTTGCAGAGGCCGGCTTTTGAAAAAAAAAATTCCTTAAATAGAATTCAGCCCAATTTTGGGGGGATTAAAGCAGTAGCTAGGTGAAGGGGAATTTCTAATAAAATTATTATAAAAAACGATCATTCTTCCAGACTAAAGCATAGTTAATAATTTGCATGGATTCCTATATGGCAATGAAAATGATTCGGAATGATTCTAGAAGTACAAAAAGTTAAATCATCAAAAAATTAACACAAATCATCAAAAAATTAACACAAATCACTGTTGCATTTTGATTTGTGTTGCACACGCACACATACATAGATACTGCATAAAACTCATAGGCCCATAATTTGATTACTGGGTTAAGGAATCAGAGTAAAAGCCAAGTTAACATTTCTTGTCTCTTACTAAACTCCATAAAATCCAGATTCCTTCTGGAATAGCTGTATGGATCAACTGTGATATAACAAAACCAACGCTAACAAGATTTCCTAGATAACACAATTAATCACATGTTTCAGTAAAGCACAAGCATTCTTTTTATTGATTCAGATAACTTAATCTAAGAGTCCTAACCTTTACGGAATAGAAAGCTACCATTGTTAGAAATGGAGAAGTATGTGGGGAAAAAAGGAATAAGTACATTTGAAAAGGAACCAGAAACTTACCTTGAAGTCAGAGCTCAAATAGTCAGACGGAGTTTCAAGAGTCTGACAGTTATTTAGAGCTGTTAGGAGGTTAGGAAGGATGTGTAAGATCCTTAATACGCTTTGTAACTTTCATTCCCTGTGAATTTTCCCTGAGTCATGGGTCTACACCTCATATTCAGGACAGTGCTTGTTAAGATTCCTGTGATATTAGTGCTGTTTTATCTTAACTGCCCTTTGGAAATAAACTTAAGGAACTTGTCCTGGATTTCAAATGCATTATTTAAAAATTCAACCTGAATTTACTTGACTCCAGAGAACTTGTTCTCAAATTCTACACAGTTTTGTTATCTATATTCCTAGATGTTTCCTTACCAGACAAGTGAAATTAAAGAATGTGTTATCTGGAGGAAAAGTAAGAAAGATTAAAATCTCAAATTTCGTTCTATCAAGTACTACTTGTACATTTATGGTCATTGCAGGTCTAATATGAGCTTCAGTTTCTTAACCAGTGTAGTGAGTACTAAAATTTCTAATTCATCTGACTTGCTGTCAAGGTCGCATGAAGCTATCTGCGAAAAACATGTGATGTATTATCTTGTACTCAGAAAACAAAGATCTTTATTATATTATTTTAGAAGATTGGTGGCTTTTTTGCACTGCCTTCTTGACATCTAACAGAACATTATAGACACTTGAGAAATGTTTGCAAAAGGAGTAATGAGTGGATGAATTAATGACACACAGGGCATCAAAACCCATGAGCCTATCACAGAGTGCTCTAGTAGTTGAGATATATTCCTTCGTTACCAGTGTTCTTGCTTACCTGTTTACTTTTGAAAGAGTCCTATTGTGAAATAATAATAATAATGCTTCCTCTTGCAGTTTTAAAAGCACATCAGGCCAGCAGATATACAGGAGCTGAGTCAGCACATATCATATTCAAACTAGGTCAAGAGAAAATGATCTGGTAATCCAGAATGAAAAAGCACCACTACTGGATCAAAATATTGAGTGGGCTCTGATTTTATAATATTTTATAAGATAATGCATGGAATAATATGCTTTCTAAATCTTCCCACATACAAAGATGTTCAGAGCCTTACCTGAAGCAGATCCCCTAACGGAGAGATGGCACAGACATTTGCACAGTACTCGGGTAGGCAGAAGTACTTTCGTGCAAAAGGCCACACGATTCTGCGCAGGAAGACAGAACTTGAAAAAAGCCATGATTATTTTCAGAAATGAGTATTTGAATTTAGCTGACCCAATTGGAAGACGCTGGTTGCCTTTTCTGTAAAATGTAAGGACAGCAGTATGGAGATTGATTGTACTTTTTGGTTTATGAAGCTTGAAAAGTCCTTTCATTCTGCTTACACATACATACATGCATGAACTTCTCAAAATTATGTGCCATCAAGCAAAGATTATTTTTTCAGGAAAATGAAAGTTTCAAATATGTGGCTTATGTTCCGTTTGGCGGACAGTTCTGACAAACAGTGGCAGAGTATAGTATCACTCACAATATTCAGTCTGTCCTTTCTGCACTAAATGTAACCGGACCCTTAACTTCTAGGTCTGCCAGGCGGCACTTGTTTTTAATGTAAAGAAAAAAAAAAAAAACAGTATAAGAGTACAAGTAATACAGAATTACCAAAACAATGGTAAGAAATCACTAGTTAATAGGTTACATATTGTCATCTTAAAAGTAGTTGTTCAAGTTACAGGATTAAAGCATATGAAGTAGACATTCAAACAGTAAGACTGCAAACAGTTCTGTTCAATGATCTAACAAAAACTCAGTAATATGGTCATCTATCTTAACACACCTAAACACACTTGCAGTTGTATCCTTTAGAGCACTTTTTTTCCCTCTCTTTTTTACAACAAAATTTACACATTTTGGGTTTTATTACTCCCATAGTTCTTATTACTTTTTTTTGGTAGAGAATAAAACCAAATACGACAAAACAAAGGATAGACATAGCACATGATGTAAAAACAGAATACAAGGTAATCAACAATGGTTACCATAATTCCTCTTGCTTCCTTAAAAAGAATTGCCTATATCATTAGCTATAATAAAATTGAACAAAACAGTACAGAACAAGACCAATAAAACCTAAACATTGGAAACATTACAGGACTTCAAAGCACTTTTGACTAAGGAGTTTTGAGTATAAACCAGGACATGGCTGCTCCAATCCTAGGCTTAAGAGTAGAGTTGCTAGATTTAGTAAGTGAAAATACAGGCTGTCCAGTTGAATATGAACTACAGGTAAACGACAATGCATTAGGATAAGTATACCACACGTAATATGTGGAGGATATTTATACCAAGATGTAATCATTTTTTATCAGAGCAAAGTTATCGGGATAGTTTCTTCCAAAAGTACATTATCTCTGCTCTGCTCTGTACACTCATCTCACAAATGTTGCTACATAATATCCATAGGCAGCCACAGCGATCTCTCTCCGTATTCTTAAATTTATTATCAGCTGCATTGTATAATCATGTGGTCATTGACTTTGTATTATTTTCTTCTCACTAGCTACCAAAAGTTCTGCTTGACAATTGTAAGACCTTAAAAGATGCTTATTGAAATTTTCATGACATAGTAAAGACACAGCAAAGTCTTTGCTCCTATTTGAAATCCCTGAAATGGCAACCCTGATATCCTCTTTTAAGAGTACCAAGAATTCATATAATTATCCTTCACCATATAAATAAAGCATAAATTTCTTTTTTTTCATATGTCAAAATATATTAATAAAGGTAATGATTTATAAAGTATTTTTTGTAAAGCATTTAATTGATGATTAAAGTTACTTTCACTTTGTTGCAATCTGTTTACTAATAAAATTTTTCTCAAGATTTTTTTTCTTTTTTTATGAAAACATCCAATCACTTGAATATTTTTCCTTGTGATCTGTGATTGTGCTTTGTGTCCAAGATACAGACAGTGACATCTGAAAAGATGATGGGAAGGGGAAAAAGAAAAAGATGTACATAGACACACACACAGAGAGGCACTAAGAATATGAAACAACAAAAAATAATTATAAAACGTGGGGGCTGGACATGACTTGATCTTCAGAGATTTATTTGAAGGTCATACGCAAGGTGATCCCAAACCACTCTATTGTCCAGCAAAAATATTATATTTGATTTTATTCATAGTGGAGAGAAATGAATCAATGTTTGTCAAATTGAATTGAGCTGAGTCGAATATCCATTCCTTCTGAATCTCGTGTCCAGAGAGCATCTGTGTTATTGCTTCAGGGCGAAAACAAACAGCCAGGTTTAAAAATCTCAGTGAATAATAACAATTATATTTCCAAGTACTTTATCTTGTTTTTTCAAGTCCCTTCTTCTAACTTTGTTTATTAATCTTCCATGTACAGCATCAGAAAATGGGGCCAGCTCACAGATGGGGAGTTAGAACTCAGGCCAGACAGCTGATGCATTCGTGCCACCCTCTGGTCAGTCAAGTGTGTCCATCTGATTTAGCATCATAGGAGACTTATTAATACAGCATTCTGTCATAGTCATGGAATGGAGACTAAAGTTTGTTTCAAAGAAAAGAAACCACACAGTCACAATGAATGTTTCACAGACTGTATGGGGAAGAGAAAGATCAGATTAAGCTGAGGACTCCTCAGCATCTAATAAAAGCTTCCCACCACAAAGAAGAATGTATGTTCCCTTTGTAGAATTCTTTTGGAGACCTACATCGATAGTTCATACTTGCTTTATACAGTTATTTTTACATACGTAGGTAGACAGATTACAATGTTCAAACTTTTTTTTTTTGAGACAAGGTCCCAAAGTAGACCAGACGTGGCTCTAACTCTTGATTTCCTGCCTCGGCCTACTGAATAGTTGGGATTGTAGACATGCACCATTGCACCCAGAAAAATCTAAATATTTTGAAAATGAGTCACGAAGTAGAAAATGTAGGATGTGATATTCACAAATGCCAGTTTAAAAAACCCAATTTAAATAAGGGCTCACCAATTTGCTACATAATTTACAGAAAACATCTTGGGCACAATTGTCTAATTATGAAATGAACTCTCCTTCACATCATCTTTACCAGAAGACATGCTCAGTGAAGTGAAGAAGGGAGGCAATTCTAAAGCTAAATTGAACAAGTAAACAGAACACTCAGGCTTAAAATATCTGAAGTCCAGAACTTAACTTGCATGCATAGATTTTTCAAATTTCCAACTCATGTCTCCGGTTCTGGCCTCCAATAGCATGATAGTCATTAACCTTCACACTTTGGAGAATTCGTTAACAATATAAAGCCAAGAAAGTAGCTTAGGATGATGAAGGAAGCACCAAATTATGAGATATGGCGGTTTCTCAGGGTCAGTACAGTGCCAGGTTGAAAGAGGATGATCTTCAGAGCCAGTATAGCAAATACAGGAAGACTCCAGGGTTTGTAATGGTCTAACCAATTACCAGCTTGGACTATCTTCTTAACCTTTGCTTCACATTTTGGTTATTAATTTCTGTGTTGGATGATTATGTATCTATTATGCATAGAATTTTGTAAAGATTCTATGATACATAGTAAAGCACTTAGAAACCTTACATGCAGTAGAAACTCAATCATGAACTCAATTAGACATTATTGATGGGTTTTGGGGGTGTGAGAATGTTATTTCGCTGTAGTGACTCATTTTCTTTGTGTGACATAGGGATAATATTGCCACTGACCGACGGTGGATTTATTGGTTTTCACATTATTATTAATATTGTGATATTATAGTATTTCACATTGCTCTTCTGTTCCTGCCAAAAGCCCCCAAAAGTAAATTCATATTCTCATTCTCTGTACCCCTGAAGCCTTATAAAGTAACTGTTAGCCATGTGTAATTATTTAACCTAAACCAATTTGAATGCAATAAAATTTTTCATTTCTCAAATGTGCTAGCCACTGGTTAAATAAACTACGTGGCTGGTGGTTACCATTGTGGGTATCGTAGAGTGTAGAGCGAGTCCATTGGCTTTGCTCTTCTGCTGTTGCTAGATGCTTCTGCCACCTCAGCTTTAGTGAAAACTTCATCCTGCCCGTGTACTGCAAAACAGCAGAGCAGCAAGCAGTGTGTGCATACAAGAGTGTGTGTGCTTGTCTGTGTGTGTGTGCGCGCGCGCGCGCGTGTGTGTGTGCGTGTGTGTGTGTGTGCGTGTGTGTGTGCATGTGTGTGTGTAGGTGATGGGGGAAGGGGTGGCAGGCTGGCTTTGCAACAACTCTCACAAGGAATAACTTACTCTTGAGGGAGCTGCGTTAACCCCCTCATAAAGGTGGAGCTTTGTGCCCTAACTACCACCTAAAAGCACCATGATGCTGGGGTTCAAGCTTTAACACACACTTTGGCTGAGACCAATCACACCCACATCATATACTCCATTGTTTCAAAAAGCACAGTGCTATTCTATAATCTGAGCTCTCAAGAGCCATGACACAGATTCCGATAATGCCTGGGTACTAGGAAAATTTCTAAACGAAGACTTCATTTTCGTCTCTAACAGCAGAGGATGGAGACTTGGTCTTTGTCAATCAGTCAAGTTCAATAAGAGCTCTAATAATACTAGTTCATTTCATAGAACTTTCCTTGTGCCAGGTATTGTATCAAATGTCGCATAAGTTTTGTCTCATTATTGTTACAATAGGTTTATGAAACAAGTTTTTAAAGAAGTAAACAATCCAAGGTGATAAACTAGATAGATCACAGAGCTGTGGCATGAACGCTAGAACTGGACAATTTGAGAGCCTGCGTTTGAGAGTGTCATGGGTTTTGTGAAGCAAACATGGGAAGGATGTGTGGAGACTCAGGTGCTCATTCTGAGAACAGAATTCAAAGAAATTGATTTCATCAAAACCTCAGTAATCATAAGGAGAAATATTTTTAATACATCATTTTTTTAAAAATCAGAAGCCATGCAAAAGTTCCACAATGAGCACAATCTCAAAATTTTAAAGGAAAACAGGGTCACTATTAGTGACTTTTGCATTTGCCTCAAGGAAATGACTCTGCATGGGACTTTATTGAAAATTATGATATATGATTTCTGTTATGACTTTTTATACTAATTTGATTTTTAAAAATAGTGTCTTTATAAACTCTTCCAGTAACTTCCTTTGATCTTTGCTAGAACCATGATGGATATAAGTAATTAATCAGAATCTCTGAAGGTGTGAACCAGAAAGCCAAGTATTTTTGCAATTCTAAAAATGGATTTGATAAATATTGATCCATGCGTCTTTTGTTCTTCCAATGAAATATGCAGATATATTAACTACCTAGACTCAATACAACAAACTTTTGCAGTAATGCAGTCTGACATTCTGCCTGTTTGGATTCTGAGGACAATTCTCTCTTCTCACGCAGTCTCCAGTAACAATGGTAATTGATACTCATCCTTAAATACAACTCTTAGCTATGGAATTACTGGAGGCACAAAGTACATATTTAGAAATCATTCGATTAGGTGACCTTCATCTTTCTCTGCCCTCTTCTGGAGAGACAAGCAAGTTCACAAAGGTTAAAAAGAAGAATTGAAAAGTTGTAATAGAATTTCAGCAGTACAGAAAAGGCGAGGAGCTATTACAAGTGGTTAATAAGCAAAAAGTGTCATTGTCTTTAACAGTTAAGTTAATAACTTGTAGGGTGGATTTGACCATAACCGCTAAATAATGAAACACAACCCTTCCAAAGTTGTAGTTTAGTGTTATGCTGCCGGGGTCTCAGATTCTATGACTGGTGTACATTCTGGGACAAGATACTTGATTTCTCCAAAACTGAATTCACTTCTAGGAAAACCATGGTTATCTGAGTATGTTTATTCCTGCTGTGCCTTAGGCTTAACATTCACAGAGCTTGATTTGTTGTTTGATTTATGTCAAATGCATTACTGTTGCCTGGTTATTGCAATTACCAGACACTATTTTAAGCTAGGAGAATAAAATTCTAATGAGAAAAAAGAAAACACATCAAGAGAGGCAATTTCATTTGAGGTTCTCCTAAGAAAATTAACCCAGCCTCCATGCTAATAGGTGAGTAAATTATATTAATAAATTGATAACTAACAGTCACACTACTGTTCAATATCAGTCACTATATATTTTGGTATACACTTGTGAAAAACACAACTATGTTTTAGGGAATAGAGTATTAAGTAATATCTTACATATTGGGAAGTTCAAATACATTTCTTATTAAGCTTTTCTGTATCTTAGGCTTATCCTAATCAAGTACACTTAATATAATTACTAAATAATTATCAAACTATGCTCAATCCCATATTATTCAGACACTGCAATGAATTTTGATGGGTACTAGCAACTATCCAGTGATAGGTACATTAAAGTTGTGCAGGAAGAAACCACAATTTTAATTCACATATAAACTGTTGTATACATGATTACATGAACATTTCTGTTTCAGATTTCTATTGTCTTAAAAAATACTTGGTATAGTTTTTATCTAGATGGTCCCCCAAAGCCTGATGTAGTACTCATAGATTAGACTTTTGGAAGTGGCTGTATCCAGGGTGTGTGATGCTGGGGTTAAGGGTGCCCCACCCTGGGAGTGAATGCTACCTGCCCTAAAGGCAGATAGCTAGGTAGCACATAGGAACAGAAAGGGGACTGCTGTTGTCAACTGCTGCTTGCTACTTCACTGCTGATGACCTTCTGCCTGCCCTGCTTTGCCATGGACTGTATCTCCTCTGTAATGTCCCCTACCAAGCCACCTTGCCTTGGAACCAACTAATGATGGTCTGAAACCTCTACAAACTATGAGCTGAGGTAAACCTTTCTTCCTTTAATTTTGGGTGTCAGGTATTTTGTTTAGCAGTGAGAAAAGTAACTAATACTTAGTGGTATCAAAACATACTGTTTTTCAGAATTCTGTTTCTTGACCGAGCTAAGTTGGATGGCTTTCCTGTGTGATCTGTGAAGACTGGGAAGTCAGCTACACTGAAATGACTGACATGGCATCTTACCGCCCCTGGCCAGGCACTGCTCTAATGACTGGCTTCCAGGAGGTGGAGAGCAGAGCTCTGTCTTCTTAAGGGTTGGCCCTCAGTGTCTCTTTGGCTTTGTTCAAAGCAATTCATGAGATCAAGCCAATTTCAAAGAGAGAGGCAGTAAACTTAGGCTCCTAATGGGAAGAGTGTCAAACAGGTACTTGGAAGACAGAGAAACTACTGGCTGCAGCTGGAGCCATTTCTAGGTAAATTTTTGAAAATGGATTTTTATCTATTCACTTATGAGAAGATATTGCAAGAGATGGATGAACTAAAAAAATGTTGACTTTTCAATAGAATTGAAAGCAAGTTTCAACCTGAATCTTGCTGAGTTAGAAACTAATGTTATTTTGCGATTCTTGAAAGCACAGAAAGCTTTCAAATTAAGAAGTAGCTTCAGGGAAAAGATTAAACTTAGGCTTTGACAGTAAAATGTGGCTTCAAAGTTAAGAACAAATCAATGGTATTGCTGTAATGTTGATTTTAAAAATTCAGAAAGATTTGGGACAATGCCTTATAGACATTCTCAGTCAGACAAATACCTTCTAGGAATTCTATAGCTGTATCCTAGTGCATTCTGAAGTTCCATTCAAAGTAGAATGGGGTCAGCCTTGGACAGATCTATAACTACGGTATTTTCTTAATATTGTAGATTTCAATTTGATAGCTTGGAAATCCACAATGTTTTTAAGGTGTTGAATTATATTGGGTGCAAAGAAATCTCTAAATCTTTAACTTCTTGAGCAAAATGAAGGCTCAATTGTTGTTTAAATACAGTATAGACCATATCTGACATAAAAGGAAACATGGTTTAGGAAACAGAACCAAGAACCAGCGATGGAGCCTATAATCATACAAATTACTCATTTTTTGCAGCAATTACTTAATCAAGAAATACTTCCTGCCCAGAGTAGTGTTTTCTGAATATATATGCCTTCTCATTTTATGCAAAGTTTATATTTACAAGTCTCACTTTGACAAAATTCACACTGGAGAAGCTTTATCTCAATGTGAATGTGGGCTAGAAAATTTTAAACTTTCACACTGATTCCATATTTGAACAAAACTTGTAGTCTTTGAATTGAGATTTTAAAAAAAACCTTGCAATTATGGACTAGAAAAGAGGTGTTATGGCCAGCCAGATGATATATTTCATAAATTGTCTGCAGATATTGCCATTAATAATTTCTTCCATTCCAGTATGCTCAGGATATTTCTGGTATAAGAGAAGAGTCTAGTTTATATATTGCTAAGAGAGAGAGAGAGAGAGACAGAGACAGAGACAGAGACAGAGACAGAGACAGAGACAGACAGAGAGACAGAGAGAGACAGGGAGAGAAAGGGAAAAGGAAAGAGAAAAGAAAGAAAGAAAGAAAGAAAGAAAGAAAGAAAGAAAGAAAGAAAGAAAGAAAGAAAGAAAGAAAGAAAAAGGCAGAGGACAAAGCAGTATATTGCTTTGACAAATACAGGAAGAGGGAAATTCTGGGAGCTTTGAGGCTAGATATTAGGACTGTTGGCAACTTTCTCTCTTTCTTAAATTTCTGAACCATCACTGCAGAAGCTGAATTCTGCTTGTGCAGGACATCGAAGAGGGAGTGTGTGAGACCACTGCAGACACCGGAATCATGAGATTGCCCCTCTAAAGGCAGCCCAGTGACCACAGCAGTCAACCCCAGGTGACAGCAAGTCATTCCCAAGAGAGATGAGAAATATCATGTCACACTTGTGCTTCAACGACTGCATTTTCTGTTACTGTATCACAGATGACCCCAACCTTAATAGCGTGAAATAGCACTTTGTGTCTCACAGGGTGTTAGGGATAGGGGCCTGGTCACAGCAGAGTCAGGTCCCCCTCATAGGAGCTTGAGGTTGTAACTCAGGACCACACACTCTGCCAATGCCTAGGGGTGCTGCCTAGAGGAGAATCTGTCCCCAAGCTCATTCAGGGTGGTGGCGTCTTTTATCTTCACTGATCCACAATTCACTAGAGGTCTGTAGCTTCTATCTCATTCTCAGCCAGTGTCTCCTGCCAGTCCTGCAGGCCACTTGTAGATTCCCCCTACTTGGTTTCTCTCAGGTCATTCACAATGTGACTATTTCTTGCTCCAATCTGCAAGAAAGATAACAAAATGTAATAGAATAGCGTTGAAAGATACTTAGATATTAAAAGTTTATTAGTGTAAAATGGCCATTAATTCCCCCTCAAAAGAATCAAAATTTTCCTTCTCCCTTCAAGCATACTTATCCTGTCGTCCTTTACAATGTTTTTTACTGTAAAAAAGGCTTTTAAAATTTAAACGCTTTCTATGTAGTTTGATCACCTCTAGTAACATAATACAATCAAAGATGACATTGTAATGTGAGCATGGGAAAGGCCGCTCATCGGCTTTGCTGTATGGTTTTGGTTACTGGCAGGCCACAGAGTCTGCTCGTACTCAGGGACAGGCCTTCTGGCCAGCACACTGGCCACTTTAGATGTGTCTCCAAACCTACTAGGCTTTAGGTGCTTGTCAAGCAGCTATCAATAACTAAAGCATCTTTCTTACGGTAGCAACTCTGTAACTGGGTAAAATTTGCCAGTTTTTAATTATTAAAGAACCCAGCCAGAGAAATCCACTTCATTAATTGTTTAGGAAATTAAAGCACCTTCTTTATTGTAACCTTGGATTCAGTCCTTAAATAGAAAGAGTTCCCCCTCTGAGTCAGCAGGCGAGAGAAACAAACGCCAGCTCTAGGAAATCTCTAGGCCATTATGAACACTGAGCTCAGGCTAAGCAGTGTTTTATGCATATTCAGCGGCTTTCACACTTAAGATTTGAGCAGAGTTTTCTAGAGGGATGGCTCTGCTCTGGGACTATGGCATTTTGGAATTCATGAATACAGTCCAGTCCAACAATTTATCACTTGTCATCAAGCGAGCTTGAAAGCTGAAGGTCAAGAGAGGTGACACACATGTTCAGACATGGTGACCTTTGAATGTTCTAATTTTCATGTGAATAATTGAGCCACTCTAAGGTGAGATGCAGAGAATTTAGATTGCACTGATTTCCTAACCAGGGAAGGCAACTTCCAGGGAAAAATATTACCAGGATCAGATGTATCATTCAGCTCTGGGTTATATAAGAATGTAGTATTGCTGTAAGCCAGTGGTGGTGGGTGCACCAATGGCATTGCATGCCACAGTGGGCTGTTTGCAGCACTGAAAGTTCTGTGTCACTGAAACTCTACAAATGTTGCTTCATACAAATGTTGCTTTTTTTTCATAGTGAATAAAAAAACAGTGACAATACCACTCATATGCTTAAACTACATAAATAACATCATTTGTAAGACACTTTATATGGATACTCAATTAACACTCAAAATAGCCCTATCACACTTACTATTGTAAACTTTCTTTTAAACATATGAGGGAAATGAGTCCTAGAAAGTTTATTAAGATGCCAAAGTTCAATCAGCTAGGAATTCAGGGATCCATGATTCTAACTTCATTCCTTCTCAGTAGATTCCCAAAGCTCATAAATTTTATCCACAAGACAAATGGTTGCTTCCCTTCAAAGTGGAAAATGCCAAACTTCTTTGGCAAATATTTGACTTATGCCACTGTATTCCTTCCATTAGGAATTAATGATGCAACGAATGAATTTTACAGGGTTTTCTCCAAAGAATTGAGGTTGTATTTGACAGAGATAGTGTCTTTTGCATGTATCAAATCACCGGTTTCTAGAAAAGTAATTTTCTTTGTTTTGTTATTTTAAATGAGAAAGAAAAGTTTTGAATATATCAAAAAGATAAGACCTTGACCCAGTGAACATTGTAGAGTGCTTTAAACACTGAGATGATAATAAAACCCAGTGGCATTCTCAATACAAAAAGCTGAAAAGAAGACTCAAATAAATGGAGTTTTAGAAAAGTAATCCTAAGTTTATAAAAATGAAATCAATCAATTGAAGAACTTTTCAGGGAAAGAATCAGCACTTCTTGTCTCATAAATAAAGTGTGAAAAAGTCTCAGTGCTTCTCTCAGAGAAGAGAGTTGCTATACTTCACACCCAAGAACTTCACAGAACTGTCGAACTTCAAACGGACTAGCTAGAGACAGTTATGAAAACTCAGCAATGTAGTTATCCTCCTAGGGTCACCTAGGAGATGGGAATAGAGAAGAAAGGGTTCTTCACCCACCAGTTGACCCAGATTGCTTCAAAGCAGGATGAGCCCTCCTCTTCACTCATTCATTTATTCATTTATTGGTTCCTTCACTCATTTCACTATGCTTCGATACTGCAACCTGTACTACATGCAACAGAGAGATAAGCTCAGGGGTCAACAGTGAGTGAGACTCACTTCTTTTCCTCTTCCCCACTGCTCACAATATCATGGAGAGGAGAATTAGAACAGAGGGACAAACATTTGCAATTTAAGTGCTGAGTTATACAGCCATAGACATATTCTCTATGCTTAGCTGGGGCATGTGTATGTCAAGGAAGACTTCCTGGAGGAAACCAGACCTATAGTGAAGCCTCAATAATGATAGCAGAGCAGATTAAAAAGGCTTGGGGAGCATATTTTAGACAATGAACTGACTTGCTTTGAGACTTAGTATTGAGAAAGAGCACGGTTGATTGGAGGAATGGGATGAATATAATCTGGTGGAGCTCAAGTTTCAAAGGTAGAAATGATGAGAAGGTAATAAGGAGCACTGGTCCAGAGGAGAGTCCTGTGAGTCTTAGGATCTTCATTTAGGTGGCAGGAAGTAGTTTGTATAAGGAAGCACCAAGGAATAGAGAAACAGGCAGGTTATTCTAGTTGCTGTTCCAAAAAGCAATTGGAGCTGCTGAGTCACAGAGTAGGGAAATAATATGGTAGCTGTTATTTGATAGAAGCAGCATGGCTTGGTCCTGATTAGCTTCAGTGATGAGGGTTGAGGCCATCTGAGTTACTGGATTGGCCAGATGGACCCTTGTTCAGAGTATATGGAGTACTGGAGGTGATGGTCAGTAAAATTCACAAGTGAAACAGGGAAGATTGGAGAGATGGTTATCCAATGAGTTCATCATGTGAAGATCTATGTATGTTCACTGAGAATCACTAGGGTACATGCTCGAATGCTTTCTTGTTTCTTTTAAATTACAATTTAGCTTTTCTTCCCTTAAGTTTTAGTAGCATTGCTTATATTTCTAGTATGACTATTACCATGACTGTGACCTAGTATTTACTGAATAGCTTAAGGTACATAGCTTGCATTGTTGAATTAAATTGGTTCAGGTTCTATGGCCATCATGCAGGGTAGACTCTGAGAGACTACAGAGGGTTGTGAAGGTTAAGCTGCTTGGATATGTGGCACAGGATGGCTCTGCACGCTGTTTATTTCCTAATGCCACTGAACTGTTATATGGAAAGTAGTAGTTAATTTGGCAGAAGAACAAAGACTCATTCAGGATAAAAAGACATGGATATAGTCTTTATTGATTTTCAAATGACATTTCTGCAAGTAAATGAATCAAGCCCACTCCTAAAGGATATATAATTTAGTAAAAGACATAAAAAGCAAACATATTTGTTTGTGATAATTTCTTTGAAGCAAACAGACCAGTGATATTGAGGAAATAAGGAAGAAGTCTAAATCCAAGTGAAGTCAGAAAAGATGTCAAAAGTGTGAGAGAAGCCATGTACATCCCAGGACATTAAATGATGTAAAGTAATCTTATTTATTTTTTGAAATGGGGGGTTTCACTCTGTGATTCAGGCTGGCCTTGAATTTACTATGTAGCCCAAGTTGGCCTCAAACTCATGGTGATCCTTCTACCTTAACCTCCTGAGTGCTGGGATAACAGACATGCACCACCATGCCAGGTTATGAAATAATTTTAGAAAATTGGTTAATGGTGAGATATAAAAGTGATAAAGAACACAGTGAAAAACAATCAGAATTCAGGAAGACAATTAAATGTCAGAGTGTTTTACTTACTTTTCTTCTTGCTGAGACAGAATACTCAATACCACAAATTAAGAGGGAAAAGATTTATTTAGCTCACAGTTTGCAGAGGTTTTAGTCCATAATCATCTGTCTCCAAGGAAGAATGGTATGTCAGAGATGCATTGCAGAGGAGAAAGAGTTCATGGTAAGGAGAAGGCTGCAAAGCAAGCAAAGGACAGCAGCTTTTTCCTTCCCCTTTATACTCTATTAATTTACAAGGATCAGACTTACCACCCAGAGTGATGCCAAGCCAATCAGAGTTCTGATTCAGTAGTCATACACACTGAAACTCAGCATTGCATCATGAATCAGTCACACCTCTAGATCCACCAACCTTTGAAAAAAGCACCATCTATGCCTACATTAAGCTTTGAGGGGGTCATTGAGATACAAGCAATAACACACAGAAGGGTATCTTGGCTATCAACTGAAGTTAAACCATTAGAAAAATTTTGAGCCTGGAATGAAATAATGAAGTCTATATTTTGATATACAAGATACCAGAAGCCAAATAGAAGACTCAGAAAGAAAAAGAAGAAATCACAATGACCACGTACACATAATTTGCAAACCAGGTCACAATTTGCCCACAGTGATGGTTAATTTTAATCCTTTCAGTTGGAAGTACTTTGAACAGTGCACCAAGCTGTCCATTTGCTTAGAAGTAAAAATATCTAGTTGTTTCATTATGTAGTGACTCATAGGCTGTGGCCATGGCTTAGTTGGATAGTCAGAGAATTGGAAGGCACATGATTACAAAATGGGAAATAAAAAAATTTGGGAAGAGGTACATAGATATCTCAGGATGCGTAAGAAAAAAGTCATAACTATTTCCTGGTTAGTTTGTTGTAAACACAGTTGGATATGAAATATTAGTGTTTTATTTCCTTTCATCCCTTCTATATATCATATATATTTAGTTTACGTCATAGTATTTCAGTGTTATTCATTTTACATCATAGTATTAATATTACTGGATATCGAGGAGAAGAGTGAATATCTTTCAAGGACTTTCATTCCTCTGAGAAGGGAATATTTATGGTTGTTTGTAAAATAGCCCCATCATATTATGTAATTATCAAACATTTCATTATATTTTGGGGGACGGCCCTAGTACAAGAGGTGTGTATGGGTTCCTAATTCATAAACAGTGGACTCATAATGGCTAATTTCATGTATCAATTTGACTGAACTAACAGTGCCCAGATAGTCAGTTACAGTACTGCTGGGTATGACTTAGGCTGTGTTTCCACTTGAGATTTGCACTCAGACTAACGGACTGAGAAGAGAAAACTCTTTCTAATGTGAGTGGCATTATTCAATCCACAGGGGGCATGAAATAAAATAAAGACATGGAAGATGGTTGCTTGACCACTGGCCGACAACTTGTAACACCCAGTAGAACTGAGTCAGTGTGGTGCTGAGTGTCGATGGCCCACCTGAGGAGTGTTGCCAGCATAAAAAGGAAACCTGGAGAGGAAGAAGTGATACAGTTGGTTCTCCTGTTGCTGTAGGTTCTCCTGGAGGAGCTTGTCAAGCTTCTCTCCTGATATGAACTTGGCTGTTCTCATCATCACAGGAAGTGGGACCTCATTGTCACTGATGGCTGTGATACTTTTCAAGGGAGCTCTGGTCCTTACTTTGAACATGGCTTCTTGGCTCCAGTGTAGATCCTTCAGTCCACCAGCACAGATACTTTACCTTGCTGGCATAGACTTTCTAGCTTCCACCTTTGGGCCTTTCCAGGGCAGATCCATGAAACAGACTTGTCAGAGTCATTGTCATGGGCTCTGGGTCTTAAGCTGGACTCACTGCCATGGGATCCAGGCCCCTCCTGGATTTTTTGGGTCTTAGGTGTGTGGACAGATGCCTGACACATTTTGTATTTGACTATTTGGGTGACTATCATAAGATAATTCTACAAATTCTGTGTCCCGTGTGAAACTGTTTACCGTGCAACCCCTGATTACAGTGGACTTTCCTCTAACAGCATTACCTGAGACTTCAGTCTTCTCCGACTCTCAGTTCTTCTGGTTCTCAGTCATGCAGACTCATGCTGGGATCCGTATGCGCAGCTCTCTTGTCCTCCGGTCTTTGATCCACATCACCATATGTACTGGATCTCTAGGTTACAGATGGCAGATTGTAGGAATTCACTAGAGCCTATAATTTCTAGTGAATCCTATTCTGTCTCCTACAAGAATTAAAGACCCTGAATAATACGGCCACAGAATTATTTAGCTACTATAATGCAAAATGAAACAAATTCTATAAACAACAAACAGAATTTCCAATGAGAAGGGTTTTCTAAAGAAACAAGAATTTTCCCATTTCTTCTGTTTTCATTATTCCTGGTTGTCTCATGTGCTTACCATATTTATGTCACCATGCCCATCCCTCGGTCAGAGAAATTGACAACACTAAGAAGTGAAATGCTAATGACTTAACTAAGAGTGACTGTGGTATTAATTCAGAACAAAGAGATGAAGAAGAATATGGAAGTGAAAATCAATGCCACGAGAGGAAGGGAATATAATTCGTGAGTCACGAAGAAGAGTAAAGATGACTTCAAGGCCGAAGAAGAGGTCATCCTCTGTGGTTTTGCAGTAAACAAAGCAAGTTGTGTGGGAGCCACTGACTTGAAAAGATAGATTTAAGAAGAGTGCAATAGTTTGTAAAGAAGACCTTGAAGGTGGCCAGGTGTGCACTCTATCTCTGCCCTTCTCAACTATGTGACATTTGCCTGTGAATCATTAATAAGAGAAAAAATAGAGGAAAATGGCTTTACAAAGTAAAAATATCCTTAGAATCACAGAGTTGCAGTCAACTCACCTCAGCCTCCATCTTCTCAGAGGTGAACTCATCAAAGCCAAAGTAACACATGTTGGGACTTACAGCAGGCTACTACTTTAAATTCAATATTGCTTAAATGTGTGTTCACATTTGTTTGGTGGAGGCAGACAGAAACTGAGTCTACTAAGCAGTTATTTAAATCACGCTGTTTTCTGAACGTATGTACTACCCACCCGTAAGTTTGTTATTGGAACCTAAGCCCTAAAGTAATGGTAAGAAGCAGGACTTTGGGGGAGGTAACTGGGATCAGTGTTCATATGAGTGGGGCTTTATTTACCAGGTGCCTTGGAACACATCTGTCACAAGATTACAACCAAGACAATGCCATCTTTAGCAAGCCCTCTCTAGATGTCAGCTCTGTTAATTCCTTGGTTGTGGACTTCTCAGGTTCTAGAACTGTCAACACTACATTTCTACTGTTTATAAATATCTAAAGCATCTCATCACAGCACCACAAAAGAACTAGGAGAAATCATGCAAAATATATATTAGTTCAAACTATTTTCCAGTTCTCATTTGACTGTCCACATGTACACCTCAGTGACATTTAGCACATTCACAGTATTGTGTAACCATGACGACCATCCATCTCCAGTGCTCTGTTCATCCTGCAAAACAAAACTTCTCTGCCCATCAGAGAAGAATTCCTCATTTTCTTCTTACCCTGGGTCCTGGAAACAACTGTTCTATTTTCTGCCTCTCATTTGAGACTACCTTATTTCTTATAATTGGAATCAATGTTTGCTTTTGTGACTGGATTAATTCATTGGGCAACATATATTCAAAGTGTACCCATGTTCTAGCAAATTTCAGTGTTTTCTTCTCTCTTGATACTGCTGATAAAGAGGTCCATCAGTCATTTGGTTTCTCTCACATGCCGTTCTCTCCTAGCTTTCCCCTCTTCTTTTCTGTCATTATTTTCTTCTGTGTTGGTTGATTTTGTAATGAAATGTTAAATTAAGTTTTTGTTTCCTTTTTTGTATATTCTTTAGCAATGCTTTGGGTTACCATGGGGATTACATTTAAAACACTAACATTATAGCACCCTAATTTAAATTAATACAAGCTTAGCTTCAATATCATACAAAACCACTGTGTTCTCATTTCTTTTGGATCTTGATAACATATTCTACTCTTTGTAAACTTTGTTCAGAAACATAAAATGGTAAAGTGTAAAAACCGATAATCTCTTAAATGTCATAGAAAACAAAATATCCAATTACAAATTGTTGTTACAATAATATTGGTTTTTAGACCAATGACTGCCATTGTGATAATGTATTGGTTTCTTAAGTCATTTAGAGACAAAAAGTAGAGTTACACACTATTGTAGCAATCATATTAGTTTTATAATTGCCTGTAGTTTTACCCTTACTGAGACATTTCTTCATATGAATCTGAATTCAGTATCCTTTCATTTCAACCTACAGGTCTCCTCAGCATTTTTTACAGGGAAATTCTAGTTGTAACGAACTCCCTCAGTCGTTGTATATCTGAGAACATTTGATTTGTTCCCTGTATGAAGAAGGGGTACTTTCAGAGATAGGATTCTTAAAATTGTTTTCAGATATTCTTGGCTGATTAATATTTTTTTAAAACTTTATTTTTTAAGAAATTTGTATCAATCTATTGCCATCTGTGTCTCAAATTTTCTGATGAAATATCTACTGACAATCTTATTTGTAATTCCTTGTATATGGTAACTCACCCCTTTCATTCTTTTTAAGATTTTGTCTTTGGAAAGTTTCATCACAATCTGTCTTGATGTGAGTGTCTTTGAAGTCATCTTTCTTGGAAATCATTGGGATACTTATATCTTTATACTTCTATATTTGATCAAATTTGAGGTGTGTTAGGAATTGTTAATTAAAGTATTCTCTTTGGTGTTCTTTTTCTTTCTTTAAAGGCTCTTTCAGTTTATAAACCAGTTAGCTTGATGTGTCTTAAAAGTCCCTAAGACCATTTATATTTCTGCATTTTTTCTTTTCTTCAGACCTGATTGCTTCCACTGTCCAGTTGTGAAGTTCACTGATTGTTCTGCCTGCAGGCATCTTTCTTTGAATTTCATTAGGAATCATTTCATTTCAGTTTTTTGTACTTTTCAACTTCTTCAGCTCTTTTTCTTTTCTTCATTTCCATTTCCATCATTGTCACACGTTGCTTTATTGACTTTCTTGTATCTCCCTAGAGCTCTTGAGCATTTGTTTGGGTGATTGTTTTTAAGTCTTTGTCTAGTAGATCTACCATCATGTTTGTGATTTTGTTGTAATCAGTTTTGAAAATCAGATACTTGATGCTAAGGAAATCAGATTCACTTCCTTCCCAATAATTTATTTTTTTTAAATTTATTTTTCTGCTTTTTAATTGATATACATTGTGTCTGTAGCAAGAACAAGCGTGATGTATAAAAGTTGTACCTTCTCATTTTTTTTCCAACCATGCTCATATTGTAATTTTTGCCATTTATATAGTTGCATTTGAATGTCTTGGTCTTTAATATTTGCCTTGATAGTAAAAAGAGGAGAAAATGAATGCTAAATAACCTGAAGAACATTTCACCCAGATGGAGAGAGATGTTAAATAATTGGGAAAGTACAATAATAATGGCAATCTTTTTTTGCGTTGCTCAAAAGGAGCAAATATGATTCAGATCACAGATCTTCAATATTAGATTATATAATTCTTTCTGCCCATTCTGGCTCCTACATCTGTATACATGGCTGCCCATGCAATGTACACATGACTGCCTGCTTAGGGATGAGGCTGGAAAGTGTGCAGCTACTGACATGGTGAGAGCCAAAATATAGTAAAATTAACAATTTACTATCCAGTCCTCACCATGGACTTTGATGGATTCCAGTGTTCTAAAGTTGCCTTGCATATGGGGAGTTAGATTCCTAGAAGAATCCTCTATCATATTTTCTGATTCTACTGTTAAAAATTCTTGTGTTTTAGAAGTTCCTACATCCCCATTAAGATCACACTTCCAGTGACCTAACTTCCTTATACTAGGTCCACCTCCTACAGATTTTGCAATCTGTCAATAATACATGGCCTCGGGGGTTAGAGAAAAACAATATAATACATATATGTAATATATATTCTTGATATATAAAAAGTTAATATAAAATTTTTTAAAGTTTTACTTTTCCTCACCCAAATATTTTTTCACTGTTCTATTTAAATTGTATTCATTTTGAATTTTAGAGTTAACTTATCTAAAGACCTTGATTAAGACCTTGTGTAGTAACAGAATTTTTTATGGCACTGAATTCAGAGCCTTACATGAAAAGACAAATACATTTAATAGTAAGGATTTCCATTCATAAGCTATCGGTCTCCACTGAAGACTTCTTTTAGGCTCATCCTTATTTAGACATCTTAGGTATAATTCTAAACATATTATTGCTAGTTGAAGTAATGTCTTATGTTTATATTTTCTTATTTGTCTTTCACAGATAGAGCAATGGAGGTTTTTTTAATGTTATTCTCTCATATCCCACAGTGATACTAAACTTCAACTGTTAATTCTTAGAAAAATTCAAGTCAATTCTCTTGTATTATTTTGGTAGAGATTTGTGTCATCTTCAAATTTTTAGATTTTAGTGTTTTTGAATGTGTATCCTATTCTTTTAGAATGTGTACCCTGTTTGTTTACTTTTTGATTTAGTACATTACCTGGGATAGCCAGGAAGACTGTGATTAGTGATGGTAACAGACAGAGCAAAGGACTGAACGTTCCCTCCCACTCCTGTGAAAGCCCAGCCCCCAATATGAAGCTACTTGGAGGATGGCCTCTGGGAGAGAGCTATGTCACCTCATAAGAGCCTACATGAAGGGGATTAATGCCATTATCAGAAGAGACATAAAGGAGATTAAATTTTTTCTCTTTGTGTGATGTGACTCTGGGAATAGTTTATAAAAATCAATCAGGATGATATTTTTAATTCACTAATGTGGGGACATAAACTTGTATATTCTTTACTTTATGGCTAGTTTCCCTTAAGAGTAGGGAAAGAAAATGCTTAGAATACTTTATTCCTTGTTTGTTTTTGTTCTTAAAACATTGATTTTGTCTCATACTCTAGCATACTTTCTATGCTTTATATACTCTGAAAAGTTAACCACGTGGTTGCAGATGAAGGTCCTGCCTCTGCTTGGAATACAGTAGCTGGGGAATATTGAAATGCATTTCTGTGTACCATAGAAGCACTCTTCCTAGAAAAGAAATGATTGATTAACCTCGTGTGCATACCGAATAGTGAAGAATTAAACGACTCTAGCAGCAATTTGCAAAATGTTTCCTTAGTCAAAGCCTGACTAGTGGATACCACGTCAGTGTCTCTGGTGAATGTTGCTCCTTATGTGATGGTAAAAGTGAAAGTTGTTCCTGCTGCATTAACTCTGGCTCTGCATCTGTGTCACAGATGCAGTGACTGAGACAGACCTTGGCAAGGTGGGACCTGGTATCAATGATCAGAGCATCCTAGTGTCATGCTCCTTGGCTTGGTGCTTCACTTATGCTCAACATCTGCTTTCCCTCCCACCCCTGATCCTTCTGTTTCTTCAAATAAATAAATAATGTAATGCATTCTTTCACCTGGAGATGGCCCATCATTTCACTCTTACTTTTTCTCACATTGAACTAGTCTAAATTTCTACAGTTCTATCTCTTTGTGTCTTGTAAATCCCTCTCCTCTACTCTGCTTCAATCCTATAGTCACTCGATAGTTTTTCCCCTGTCATTTCTTACTGTTGCAAAGGTTATTAAGTAAGGGACTATGTATGTCCAGGATGGGAGTTAATATTATAGCACAGACGCTATCTGATTCCAATAGGTTGTTGGGAATTACCTAAAAAGTTTGGTAAGTCTTATAATCTTAGAGGTAGATCCCTGGTTATCTTTCCATATTTACCTCTGAACATTATTCAAGTTTTGAAATAGTGAGTCTTTTTAAAAGCTGAGGATGGAAGCAAAGGGGAACAAAAACAATTATATATATATATATATATATATATATATATATATAGTATTCATTTTATATATACCAATCCCCTAAAATGAAAACAAATAACAACTGTCATGTATTAAAAATATATAACAACTTTTTAAATTATACATTATATTTCTAGGCTTCCAACAATTGGGAACTTGATATTTTCTCCAATAATATCATGAATTAATCAATATTTGTACTCTTTCCTTGGTTAAAGTCCAATCTGAGAGCTTCAGCATAGTGAGCCTTTGGTTTACTGGTCCTCAGGCTCCATTTCTATGAAATAATTGTCTTCAGCTTCAATCCGTGTATTTTTTTGATATTGCATATCAGGATTTATTAAAATGTCGCTATGTGCCCACTTTTCATCCACTGAAGCTTTGTGTATTGTATCTCTTCATTTGATATTTAGCTTTTTGGAAGAACACGTTTTTAAGTATGTCTTAACAAGTCACAGTTTACTCATCCACTTGACTAAAATGTTCTGTACAAAATTTTAGTTTCACGAGTATTTGCAAATTTTCTCTGCAGAAAACTGAAGATATTTTTACTTCAATTCTAGAACATAAGTACCATGCAGAAGGCTAATGCAAATATTCATCTTCTCCCTTTGTGAGCAATTGCACTACTTTTTGAAAGAGTTACAGTTTTTTTCTTTATTCTTGGTCCTCTTAAGTAAATCAAGATACCATGATGCTCTTTTTCTTTATATTTAATTCATCCTATTCACATTCAGAAGACAATTTAAAACCCAACGCCTTTATTTAGTGCAGTGAAAGGGTGTTCTATTATTTCCTTTCTTGAATTATCTCTGTTCTTTCATTTGGAACTCCTTTTAAATGGAGATTGGACATCCTGGATTGATCTTTGAGACTTAATTTGTTTGTACGGTAAATTTCTTTGCTGTTTTTGGTCTTTAATCTTTGTGATTTCTCTGGATTTATTTTCCAGATCATTAATTTATTCTTTAGCCACTACCTTTCTTGATTCAGCCTTCCTTCTGATTTTTTTCTATGCAAATTGTTCCATTGTAATTCAACAGATCTTTCTGAAGTGCGTATTTTCATATTTATCATTGTAATAGCAATGTGAGTTTTTCTCAGAGGGTGCTAAATGCTTTATATTGACATTTTCTAATTCTGAATTTGGTCTTTTTCCAAACTCAACATTGCTCTTTCATTATCTTCCTCATTCTCTTTGTTGCTGCTTTTCTTGATATGTTTAGTCAACCTTGATGGCCAGCACGATTTAGGACTGAAGGACTAGGTAGGTTAACAGGCGGTAAGAAACAGCGCCTTTAGGGATGCAGCACTGTGTTCCCGACATTGCTCTATCCTCACTGGCGGGGCTGGCTGGGGTCTTCTGCTTCCCTGAGAGATGCAGCAGGCATGCTTTCTTTAGGGTGTGTTGGGAGAAACAGGGATGGAAAGACTGAGGACTTCACAGTGCTTCTGCCAACGACCAGGAAAAAATGCCTCCCTGGAATTCTGGGCACTTTGCCTCCTGTTCTGTCTTCCTAGAGTTACCTTTGCTTCCCAGCTCTTTCCTTTCCATCCTCATCTTTAACTTATCCTGTGAAATGGTGTGACTCAAGCCTTGCTATGATTTTCTGTCTGACCCTCATGCCCACATAAGTAGAAAGAGAAAGTGCTAATTTTTTATTGGTACATCTTTCTGGTACATAATGATACATTCATCACAGGAAGCTGCTATATGGAAATGGCTGTTTTTTATAAGTCCCTTCCTCCTGATTCCTGCATCTATTGGAAACCTTGTTATAGAGAGATAGATAGATAGATAGATAGATAGATAGATAGATAGATAGACAGAATCAAGAATTCAGAATATATGTCTTCCTTACATAGGCTAAAATATAATTTATAATTCCAACTGATAATGAAAAGTGGAATTCTTATTAACACACATAAACTAGGATGTCTTTGGAAGACTGGACTGGCAAATAATTTATTACTTAATTGAAAGTGAAAGATGGTACTATAAATGCTTACCCCGTAACAACGAGGACTTCCTGGGGGAATCATTTCTACCCAGCAGCTATCACACTTGAAGAAAATACTGCGGACTCAATTACTAAAAGAAAAATCTAAGAAGCCAGGAAGAAATTAAAGTGAATTGAGGTAAAGATGGGATTAAAGTAGAAGAAAATAACTGGGCTAGCAATATAAATTATGGATAAATGTAAATAAACAGGACAAATCAATTTGGAAAGAGTAATCTAATGTTAAATAACACTTCTGGGAATACTAGAAATATACTCAAGATAAATCCTACCAGTAATTTGAACCTAAATATAATAAAGTAGATCAGCATAAACTGAAATAAGAACAGGAAAAAGAGAAGGAAAGCGAGTATAAGAATAGTGGGAGTGTTTTTACCATCTGAGGTTCTGGAGGAGAGTAGAAAATCAGCAGTGAACTAGAAAACTTTGAATTAACCAGCCTCTAGGTTAAAAATGCAGCCATCACTGACTTCTAAGTGTGCCCGGTTTCCTGATACCAGGCACGAGTTCAGTTATCCTGACAGTAGTCTTCATTTTAAACAAATTTCTACAAATTTGGGGGCCTCCATGGACTTCCATGTGTTCAATTATTTGCTAGAATAATTCATAGAGCCTAGGAAAGTACTGTACTTACAAATGCAACTTTATTACAGCCGACAGACACAAATCAGAATCAACCAAAGGGTCAGAGGCACAGTGCAGTACTTGAGATCAAGGATTCCAGTCCTTCCTCTGTGACAGATACCTTCTCCAGTGTTGACAGTTGGCAAACACTCTCATAGAGTAATGGCAACCCAGCGAGCCTCCCTGAGCTTTGGCTCTGAAGCTTCATCACCCAGCAGTGATGGCCAGGATATTGTTGAATTGGGGAAACTCAGAACTTAATCTGTACTATTACCCTCTCTCCTGGAAGTGGTGTTGATATCAAATGGCTTGAGGTACCAATACTCTGATCACATGGTCTTCGGACCTGACCAGCCCTGTCTTGAGTCATCTCCGAGTATAAAAAATCAAGTATGATCCAAGGAGGCACCAGGATCAACAAAATCACCCCAAAAGCATTTAGAGGTTACCAAAAAAGAACTGGGTATAAATCTAGATCTCTCTCTAGTTTGAGGCAAAATTCATTATAATCCAAGAGCATCTTTTTAAAGGCATTAATTGGTAACTTTTTTAGGTTTTATCATTGAGGTTATATATCTGAAAAATCAATGAAAATATATAATACATCTTAGAAAACATCAAAGGAGAAAAATGAATGAGTTGATAGGCTAAATCAGAAAAATTAAGAAAAAATTGAAAGATAAAATATTGGTTATTCGATAAAAATGAATGTGATGATTATAGTTTTCAAGTTATTCTTTTCAAACAGAGACTCCTGCCCACATATTTATTCTCCATCCCATGAATTCATCTGCAGATGCTGAAGATGAACTGTATCAGTATTTTGTTTGATTTACAAACAAAATAAAAAAGGGAATGACTTGGTATTCATCTTAAATAATTAAACTTATGCAATAAATAATAACAGTAACTTGGAAGGTAGTGTTAAAAGGAAGAAAAATGATACTTGTATGAAAGAAAACAGTGGGGAAAAGTTTTAAAATACATAAAAACTGGTTTGGGGGTGGACTTTTATTACTAGGACTTAGAGACTTTTAGTAAAATTAAAAGAATCCTAGATTAATGTATCAAAAGTGGTTGATTATTAGACCCTGAGGCAGCACAATTTTAAATTCAAGCCCAGCCTGGATAAGTTAGCCATCTAGCCATCTAGTGAGACTCTATCTCAAACTTAAAAGGAAGGTGATTTAGCTCAGCATGAAGACCTTGGTTCAGTCCCCAGCACTGAAAAAAGTTTTGCATAACAGATTGGTTTCAGTTTTACTTGAAATTCTCAACATTTGTATTTTAATGAGTTTTTTAAAAAGATTAACAAAAATAATGAAAGCGATTAATAAGAAAGATTTTTCGTGGTCACTATCACAGCTATCTGTATTCTACATTTTAATCACATTTGTGGGATTAGCAAATTACAATCTCTGTAGACACTCTAAAATGCTCTGTATAATAATTTACCTGATCTTTCCCTTTCTAACAAAATATAATCACAGACAAACCAGAAATTAGTCTTCTGGCTCATTTTGGACGGGTAAGATAAAATCGAAGTTCACTTCCTGTGGCTTTTAAGTCAATAACATTCACCTTTCTGTGAATTCCAAGTAAAAATCAGAATTGCCAAGGATCACACCGTGACAGATTATTTAGAAGTGTGGGTTAGTCAGACAAATCTTTTCGAATCAGTTCTGTGAAGATGATAAATGGCTAAAACCGAGGAGCCAAAGGGAAGGCAAGAACAATGGACAATCATTAAAGGGAAAAGCAGATCTCTTGGTTCTGCTGTATCAGGATGCAAGGGCTTTGTTGGGAGAGCAGGGCTGGGAAGGTGTCCTGAGGAGGGCCGAGAGACTGCAGCCCCATCTGTTCCTCCAGGCTGCAGCTGGCCTTTACGCTGGGCACTGATGGAGGCATCCCCACTGACTCCTGGCGGGCCAGGTTGTTGAGGACATCTGAGTTAGACAGGGGTCCCAGGGTCTTGGATGTGAGCAAGGAGCACCAGTTAGGACACCACCGGAAAGCCAAGGAATTGTCCTCTTCCCACTCCCCTTTCCTCCTCAGTAGTAATGGAGACAGGGAAAAGTAAATAAGTAAATAAAGAGCTGGGGGTGTAGCTCAGCGGTGTGGCACCTATCTGGCAAGAGCGAGGTTGTGAGTTTGATTCCCAATACCATGAAAAAGAAAAAGAAGAAAAGAAAATTCAAGATGTAAAGATAAGAAACGACAGCAAAATCCGTGGCTAGGAAATAAATGACTGATTACCAGCTGCTTACTTACAATGAAAAATAATTCACCTATAATTGACCCACTTATTCCTCTCTGTCATACTTCTTTTATTTTTATTCTTCTTAATTCACTTAATTTACTTTGACATTATCTGAATTAATTTTTATTCAACATTGAACATTCTGCTGATAATGTGTAGAATTTTCTTTATTTCATTTTTTTATTTTCAGACCCATCTCTGTGATCATACTACAGACTGCCCTTAATTATTTATACATAAATTCTTCTATGTATTTCCATGTTGAAAACATTCAAGGATATAGCTTTACCAAATGTATAATATTCACTGAAACTATGTGAGAACTGAATAAATATCATTTTATATAACTGGTTTCAATTATTTTAGCATTTTAAATAAAAATCGGATGAATATGTGCTTCTGTGTGTAGGCAAATTTCTTTGTGTCATTCAGATTGTTTTCTTAGATGAATTCTAAAAGAGAAATATCTGGATTAAATGCAGACATTTTAAATTGGTTATAGATACATAGTACACTGCTCATTTGTGCTCTCTCTCTCTCTCTTTCTCTTTCTACATCTCTCTCTATCTCTCTGTCTTTCTCTCTCTTCCTCAAAACATGTGAAATATTTGCCCAGACAGCAGAGAACCTAATTACGGTTAGTGTGAGTGTTCTCATAGTGTTTCCATTATTTTTCTTCTGTTTTTAACAATGTGACAGACATTAGAATGTACCATTACTATTTTTATTTAAATTTCTCTATTTGTGAAATTAAATAGTTTCATGTAATTCCATACATTTGTTAATCAGTTGTTCAAATCTTTGCTGATTAGGGATCCGAGGCCTTGGTGGGACCTTTACTTGTTTCATTCACTGGTGTACCCTGGGTCCAATCCTGAGGCTCCAAACTTCTGTTGATCTCAGTGATGAATAAAATAACTAACTTGCCGAGGGTTCTCACTGGAGAACAGGGAGAGTGGAAGCTGTAGTGGTGGAGGGGACCCAGAAGGGGCCTGCAGTGGGTGGACAGATTCCTGAACAACGTCGGGTTCTTCTTCCCACTCATCATGATGCTGATTTGGGTGGTGTCTGTGGCCAGCATGATGTGGAAGCTGGTATAGGAGTGGGAGATCCAGAAAGGGGCACCAAGCTAACACGGCCACCCTCTGCACCAGCCTGGTGTACCTCATCAGCTTCTTGCCCTACATAGTCCTGCACAACCAACTAAGCCTGGCTGTCCACACTCTTCTAGGATCCAGTAGCATAGTATGTACCAGGCTCCGGAACAAGGGAGAATGACATTTGGCTGGGTTTTCTGGATGATTCTGTTTGACTCAAGCCTTTATTTTTTTATGTAGATGATATCTGAGCAACTTGATTCCTGGCTGTGTAGACTTCCGGGAGAATATGGCAGATAGATAGCAGCAGCTTCGGAGGCTCTCTGAGAAACTGCACTTAAAATCCAGGAATGGTGCCAGGTGAGAAGTCCTAAGCAAGGGGAGATATACTTTGCTGACCCAGGAATGAACTAAACTAAGAGAAACCAACAGGAAATGCAATCCCGGTGATACAACAGGATCAGATAAGGTCTCAGAGGGGAAGCTAGGGCCCATGCCACTGGAAGCCGCATTTTGAATTTCCTGCAGCTGCTGCTATGTCCCAATCAGCACGGCAAGGAGAGAGGTGTGAAAGCTCTGAGAGTGGGAAGCAGTGAATAGAGTTGAGAGTGGGACTGGCTAGGAGCCCTGCATCGACCTGCGGTGAGTGAGCAGATCGGGGACACTTCCATAAAGTAGGAGGCTTCAGCAAAGGACATACTGGAACTGGGCAGACTAGCTGGAACAGGGCAGTGCAGTGACTTCAGTCACATATTCCCCTCTCAAGCGGGATTGATGGGGAGCACCTGGCTTGGGTGACACCACTGACTAAGACCCAGTAAGCTAGCCCAAACCAGGTCCCAGTGCCTGGACGTGCACCCTAGCAGTGAAGCCTTCAGTAGGTTGACCTGGAGGGGTGGGCCTAGCAGAGGCTGCCCAGATCTGTGTCTCCCTAGTACACTGCAGTGGGCAGGAACACCTAGCCAGCTCAATTCAAAAAAGTGTAACCAACAAAGAAACTGGGCCTCCTATATAGGCTTGTATAAAAGGAACAAAAATTATGGGAAGAGGGAGCAACAAGAAAAGGTCCTCTGCCCCCAGTCCTGAGAAACATGCAATATCAGACACGGCACCAATAGATATAAAGCGCTATCTCCAGAGCTTCGTAGACGAGTTCAGGAATGAAGTTATTAATGACCTGAAGCAAGATATAAGTAGAATAGTTAGAGAAATGCTAAGCACTGCCCAAGAAAAAATATCTGGTGGAAGAAGGGGGGAATTGTTTGATGAAGAAATTAGAGTAAACAGAATATGTGAAGCAGGTTCAAAGAGATTACTAGGAAATAAAAACTCTATACAAAACTGGCATAACAGCTTAAAAGAAACTAAGGATAGATTATCTGAACTGGAGGGCAGATTTGTAATATGGGAGCATGAAATGAAAAACTTCTTAAAAATAACAACAACAACAAAAAAACCCAGCAACAATACAAATGCTAACTTAAGAATTAAGAACATAAAAGAAGAAGTAAGGACACAAACAAATGGACTACAAAAGCTATTCACAGAAATAATCCAGGAGAATTTCCCTAATTTAGCAAATGGTAAGGATACTCAGATGTATGAGGCATACAGAACTGCAGCCACCTACAACCCAAACAGAGCTACACCCAGGCGTATAATAATCAAAATTCCAGAAATCCAATATAAGAACAGAATATTAAAAGCCATCAGAGACAAGAAACAGATCACTTACAAGGGAACAACCATCAGAATTACAGCAGACTTCTTGGCACAAACCATCAAATCATGAAGAAAGTTGGGGGAAATAATTCAAGCTTTGAAAGATGATAACCTCTAGCCAAGATTGATATATCCTGCACAACTGTCCCTAGAAATTGATGGAAAAACAAGGTGCTTCCAGGATAAAGAGGAACTAGGGGAATTTGCAACTACCAATTCAACTCTACAGAGATTACCGCAGGATATTCTAAAAATGAAAAATACCAAGATTCCAGAAACAGTGGCAGAGAGGCCACAATGAATGGAGCAGAAAGCAAAATGAAGAGGACAAACTGACAACTAATGACAGAAAAAGAGCTCAACAGAAATGAGGCAGAGAAGTTTGGATGGTAGGAACAGCCATTTTGGAGAAAACAAGACATCATAATAGGTAGTGCTGATTTAATATCCTCTTGTTTTGAAGTCCCATCAAGCTTTTGTTCTTCTGTCTCCATTGGTTTTAACATGTTGTATCTTATTGGATTTTATTACATATGATAATATAAACAAAAACTTTTATAGACAAGGAGATTATATAGAAACCATTGTTCATTTTCTGTTAGTTGATTCTAAATACCCTGTAATACTGTCATTCTCTTGAATGGTTTTACATTGTCTTGATATGTTTGATGCTACAGTATACAAAGTTATACCCAATGATTTTAAGGGAAGAGACATTATGGTAACTACTATTATGTCGAGATTATCTTGTGGTGAAACACTATTTTGCTTAAATGGCTATGTTTTGACCTGTGCAGTTTTGTTGTTATGCCCTCTTTTTTTATCTCAATCTCCTTTTTATTATCTACTTTTTCATTTTTATCCTTTTAATTAAGGGAAAAATAAATTAAAAAATAGCAGGATATATTATAGTAACCCACTTTGATTTCCTATTAACTTGACTTGAAACCCTGTATTGCTCTCACCATCTTGTTTTGACTGATTTTCTTCTATTCTGTTATGCTTGATAGTACCAAGTTTGAAAGTATAGGCAACAACTATGAAGACAATAAGATTCATTGTGACACCCATTCTGGTTAACTAATATCTTCTTTTGAAGTCCTCTAATGTCTCCAATGTTTTGGTTTTATTGGTCTTATTCTTTACTGTTTTGTTCAATTTTATTATAACTGATGACATAGGAAATTCTTTTTAAGATAATAAGAGGCATTATGGTAACCATTGTTGATCACCTTGCATTTTGTTTTTACATTATGTATTATGTTCATCCTTTTGATTTAACTGACTCTGTCTTGGTATGTCACATTTGGTTTTACTTTCTTCAAAAAAAAAAAAGTAATAAGAACTGTGGGAATAATAAAACCCAAAATGTGTAATTGTCATTGTACAAAAGAAAGGAAAAGAAAGTTCTCTAAAAGATATAACTGCATATATATTTAAGTGTATAAGATAGATAACCATATTACTGAGTTTTGTTGGACATTGAACAAAACTGTTTGCAGTCTCACTGTTTGAAAGTCCCCTCTATATGCTTTAATTTTGTAAGTTCAACAACTATTTCTAAGATGACAATATGTAATTAAGTAGTGATTTCCTACTGTTTATTTTTTTCTGAAATTCTGTATAACTTGTACCCTTCTTCTGTTTTTTTTTTCTTTTTTCTCCTTAAATAAAATTTTTTTAAAAATTTGTAACTTGAACAATTTCTTATAGGACAAGATATAATATACCAACTAACGAATACTTACTGTTTACTTTTTTTGAGATTCTGTGTTACTGTTATCCTTTTTTTTTTGTTTTACTTTTTTTCTCTTTAAATAAAATTTTGAAAAAATAAAAAAAATAAAGTCCACTTTATATGCTTTAATTTTGTAACTGGAACAACTATTTCTAAGATGAGAATATGTAATCTATTAACTAGTGATTTCTTACTGTTTATTTTTTAAATTTTGTGTTACTTGTACCCTTTTTCTATTTTTTTCTTTTTCTCCTTAAATAAAAAATAAAATTAAAAAAAATCTTTGCTGATTAGTTGTCTCAGATTTTATTCTATGTGTTTTCTTAACACAACTATCACTGTAATTAGACCTATCCAAAATCTTCCTCCTATGAAATGGATGGCCTCTGAGTACTTTCTTAACTGTTTTTATCTTAGTTAGCTTACTTGTTGAAATGGAGTGATATTGGTATGCCAGTTACCACTTGCTTTTTCTTGCAGTAGTGGAGATCGATTCTGGTCCTTCCCACATACCACTGAGCTATATTCCATCTCTGATATTTACTTTGAGTTCATAGATACATATTTCTCTTTTTACTTATGGATAATTATATTCAATTACCTCTTCAACATCTTCTTTCATGTCAGAAATTGTCTTAAACTCAATGTGACCAAAATCAAATTCGTTATTATGGTTTGCATCTTGATATCCTTGCAAAGTCTCATGTACTCACAGGAGGCACTTTAGGGAGGTGGCTGAATCTAGGGTGTGTGGCTGTGGGTTAATGGTGTGATGACTGAATCAGGCCTATGGTTGGTTAGCATTGTTCTGGGTATGGGTTTTGGGAAGCTCCAACTTCAGTGAAGGTGGCCCCACCCAAAAGACTTCTGGTTGGGACGGGATGAAAGGGAAAGGGAGGCTTGCTGTTGCTGCTTCATCTTGATGCTGCTTGCTGCATCCTGCCTGCATGCCATGAGCTGTTTCTCTTCTCTGATGTCCTCTGCCCTGTGGCCGACCAGGGAGCCAGCTAACTATGGACTAAAACCTTTACAAACTGTGAGCTGAAATAAATGTTTCCTCTTTTAACTTGTGGGTTTTGGATATTTTGTCCCAGCAGTTAGAAAGAAACTGAGACACTCCTTTCGCCACCATGCACTGACACTTTGCTTGGCCAAAGATCTAGAGCATTTTCCACTTATGACTGTCACGTGTCCAATCAAGAACATTAGCTGTTTACCATGTCTGAAAGTAACACTTTATTACTGCAGGGTTTTGCAAATTTCTGTCCAATCACACAGGAAATGGAATTGGATAAATACTGAGACTTAAGAAGTATCCTGATTTCAGAAAGATTACTTTTGGGAATGCATGTTAGAATTGTGAAATATGATGCTTTTCTTTACTACCATCACAATCGTCCCAGGTGCACTCATTTCTTGCTTAGACAACTATAATTTTTACCCCAAAATGCAGTCTTGGCTGCATTTGTCACTCTATGAAAATCTCATCTCCCCCTAGTAGCCAGGCAGTTTGCAAATATGATGTTACTATGGTAACTTGTTCCTTTGGTTCTCTTCAATGACTTCCCATTATACTAAGAATAGACAAAAGTTCACTATTTGTCAGGTCTTGTGATGTTGGCCTCCACTCTGCTTTCCAGATTCACCTTTCTCTTCTCTTTGGTCTCTCCAATCCAGAGATGAGAAGAGCTCTGTGTCTCTGTTGTGTATTTACATACATGTGGTCCCCCTATCAAATGTTCTTTTCCCTTTGACTAAATTATTCTTATTCTTCAGATCTCAAATCAAATTAGTCTGACCTCTTTAAACAGCTAAAACCACCCATTAGTGCCATTTGTACAGCACTTAAAATTGCATATTATGACTATTTTTGTGAGTATTAGGTTAGACTTCAAGTTCTATAAGGACATGGACCAGGCTTACTACTCAAGTGTCAGTGACCAGCATAGGTTCTGGAAAGAGCAAATCATTACTATGTGTTTGCTGAATATATAGCAGAACAAAGGCTTCTTAGTAAAACTGAATGGGGTCCTATAGATTATAATATAATGCAGTATTGTTTCATAGAAAGCATAAGATACATGACAGCTCTTATGATGATGATTGTTGATTCCCCTTCTTCATACAATACTTCTGGGTGCTCATCCATATATATCTTTACTAATTTCAGTGATTTAGGAACTTTCTGGACCCAGATGTTCTCTCACTTATGTAAGAGCTATACCTATCCTGAAACCTGGGTTTCCATTGCATGAATCGAGAGTGCTGCAAACTGAAACTCTCCAGGAACGAATAAGAAACCAAAGGTTAGATGTACCCTGACATTAGGATGTCCTATCTATAATAGTTTATCTCGATTTCTGCTGTGGTTAAAAGCAAAGAGTTACACAATCTGAAGAGAACGAGAGTACAGTTTTGTTTTGGGTTTGGCTTTTGTCTAAGTCATATCCTATTGAGGCAGTGCTGGGATTTTATTTTAATCCTCTCTCTCTCTCTCTCTCTCTATATATATATATATATATATATATATATATGTTTGTATCTATATGTATGTATATGTGTGTGTATGTGTATTTGGTCACAGACCAATTCTACTTCTGCATTACTTATTTAAATTTCTTCTGTACAGCATTAGTATGGAGAAGCCTATAAAAATGCACAATTATTTCTGTGTATTTGTCTCTGCCTAATTGGAGTTCCTGGTGCCTATTTCCTGATCATTATAAATTTATTGACTACGACTGTAGATAGAAACCAGATTAAATGTTGCAAAAAATGCAGAAAAAAATTAGAGTCGCACAGCCTCAGCTCTCTCAACTTCCTTCTGTTTTCTTCCTCAACATCTCACAACCCTGGACAGATTTTTATTCTCCTTTGAAAACCTGAAGCAAAAGCTCACTGTTTCAGTTAAAAGCTAACTAAGCAAAATCAAGTTTCATATGCAAGCTAAGCCTTTCATTCCTCATCTACAAGAATTCTATGCATGTCTGCAGTAGAATTCAGCACTGCTGTCAAACTTTTTATTGGTTCTTTTGCTTTGTGACGTCACAGTTGCTGGCATGGTTGGGCTTGATCTCTTGTCTTTCTGTCACTGCTTTGTGAGACACATATTTGAGGTAACTGAATAGTTCAGTGAGAAAGGAAGACAGGAAACCACATCTGGATGACTTCCGGCTCTGGCCAGCCCCAACAGAGCCCACACCTACAGTATATGCGCTGAGGCCCAGCCAGACCCATAATCCTGTAAAAAAGAAAAAATATATATTTATTGTTGTTTGCCACAATATTTTTGGAAAATCTTATTATGTACCAGTAGCTGACGGATACACAGCATCACTTTTTAGATAATTAAGAACAAGATACTGAATAAATTGTAGCTCTTAAAATAGATACTGGAATTTCCATTGAAAACAGAAGGCTTTGGCAAAGCACTGAAGTTTCAAATTGATAGGCCAGCGTGTATCACTCATCTCTACCAACTGTGTGCCCCAGCACGACACTGCCCTTCTGCAGGGCTCAGTTTCCTCTGCTGTCCCCTGAAGATAGTGATGCCACAGGACTCGCGGGATTTCGAAGATTCAGGGAGATTATACCTGGCAACGAGGTAGCACATAGCTTTCAATAATGTTAGCACATCATTGTGAATACCTTCTTATCAATATTATTGCATTATTAGCTATAAAGAACAACTGTGGCCCTTTTAGTCAATGCTATTTCATTTTGTCCTTTTGCGACAAAAAGTGTTACATTTCAGAATCATTGGTGAATTATACTTCTCTTCCTAAATGTACTTTTAAAAATACCAAATGAAGAATTGACAATCTTATTTTCATAGGTCCCAATTATCTATTGCTCACTGAGGACATTTTGCCCAAGGTGTCTAAAACCACGGTATTTGAAACTGGGGATACTTTATTTCTACCATGACCTTCAAGTTTCTTCATGTTGTTCCCAGTTAATGGGGCAAGGGCATGGGTGAGATTCCTAGGGCCATTCTAGCCACTGTCTACAGTGTGTAACTCCTTACAGACAAGGAATCCTTCTGGTGTGATATGGCTTTGGTTTAAACAGCTCTGCTCAAATGCATGTTTCTTTTTCGTAAAAGGCTACTTCACATTTAATATCATGCACTCATTTGTTCGTTTTTAAAGTTTGCCTGCTCAGTAGTAAGCAAGATTCCCAGGGAGTAGATCTGGTCTCTCTCTGGCTCAGTGCTTCTTCCCTAAAATTTAGACCAGTACCTCACACAAGGTAGTCTTGTTGAATGAATGAACTTATTGAATGAATGAACTTGTTGAATGAATAAATGAACACATTGACATAATTAAAATTTCAAGTATTTTGACATGAGTCACTTCCTTTAGCTTTTATAACCCCCCTAAGAGGCAAATGCATTATCCCTAATTCTACAGATAAGAAACCTGAATTTTCCTATTTAGCTGCCTAATATCTTAAAAATTTTGGAAATGAAGCCAAGCCAACTCCAAAGCCAAACTCTTAATGACTACCTGCTACTTTTTTTACTCAAGGAACCATCATTTTGATATTATTTATGTCTTAGAGAAGTCAAAAAGACTAGGCTCATTTGCACAAAATCAAACAAGAAAAACGTTCATATCCAGGAAGAAATGCTAACTCTAGTTTCTCATTCGATAAAGATTTACAGTGAAGGCAAGATTTAAGAGTCAGTAATAGAAAATGTATTTTATGATTCCTCCTCTTTGGTGGATGATTTTGTTCTTTATTCTGATACAGGTTTCCTTTCTGGTTTTCATACATTTATCTTTTGGGTCAGAGAATCACAGCTTTTAGAAATGAAACAGCTTCCAGAGTCGGCCTCCTTTATAGTCAGATGTTGCCTCATTTTGTTTTAAGAACTCTCGGTTTGGAAGGGAAATTGGTTTTCCCTGGATTACTGAATCAGAAGTGTGGTTTTTACTCACCTGGGCAGCATCACCTGAAATTCAAAGGCTGTGACTCCAAAATATGTTTTATTCAATGAAAATGAGAGGGCAAAGTAGCAAAATACATGCACTGCTTATCTCAGGATAGCCATGGAGACAAAAAGTAAAATATAAATATCCCAAGGGAAGTTACGTGTGTATTTTGGGTTCTTTAACCAGATTGCTTGGAAGTCCACATACAATCACATTAAAATGAATTGAACTAAGTGAATTAATAGGGAGTGGAAGTTGAGACAAATTGCTATGTGCCGTTGATCAAGGCATACGATTGTATATCTTCAAGATTTTGCTGGAACTCACATAAGTCCTTGAGGCTGTGTTGAATTAATTTATAGAAGTGATTTTTCACCGTCTGATTGACCCGTTGTGGAAATACACCCTGTGCCATTAGAAAGCATGTAGGCTTTAGCTGTTCTGAACATCCATTGGCAAAGAAACCCCAGAACTAATCAAGCATTTCCCGGAGAAGTTGAACTTACCATCTCAGGGGAAAGGAACGTTTTACCATTTCAACTTTCTCTCTGAACAGAAAGCTTTATACTCAAAAAAGGGAGGAGAGTGGCTCTCCATAATCTGTGGGGGATGTGTTATAGGACCCCCTGTGAATACCTGAAGCACAAACCTTACCTGTATACAAAGACCCTGTTCTGCACTCTGTGTGCATACACAAAGTCAGTGTGATTTCTGACTTCATTAAGCTCTCATCACAGACTGTCACCGTGACTAGTGCACTTCAAGGTGTAACATTAAAACTAGAGTACATTCCTTTCTCTTCCTCACAATTTCCTTGATAGATTTGTTCTCCTCATAAGTGTGAGCAGCCTCCGCATTCCGCTCTCCCCTTGTCGTATTAAGTTGAGAACCTCTAACCTTTCCCTTTAGGCGAGCTCTTTTGGGTTTCTCCTGGCAGAACCAGGTGTCAGTGTTACTCTCCTCTCACTCTGTGGTCATGATTAAGGATGACCTGAGCAGAGACGCAAGGATGGTGTGCTCCGAAGTGACTGAGGGGCAGGTGGCTTGTACAGCCTGGGTGTGCTGGACCAAGGGATGGGTCACACCTACCCTGGGACTCAGTGGGACAGTGTGAGATTCTATCATGCTGCCAAGGGCAGAGTGAAGTTTAAAATGTATATTTTAGTTTCAGAATTTCCCACTGAATATTTTTAGACCATGAATGATCGTAACCACAACTGCAGAAAGTGAAGCCATGGCTCAGAGGGACTACTGCTTTTCCCAAAGAATTCAAATCTTGTTAAAAATATGTATTAGTGCATACTTACAGTATGCAATGATTACATTTCGCACGACAGTTAATACATGCACATGATCCATCTAACTGTTCTTTATACTCCATCCTCTTCCCTCTCAGTCTCCTCCTTCCATTTCTTGTTCCCCTTCTCATTTGCAAAAGATTTACACCTCTGCTTCTTAGTACCTCTCTTTTATTTTGCTGTTTAATTTATTTGTATTTTGGGTTTCTCGTATAACAGAAAACTCACAATATTTAAGTTTGCGTGTCTGTTTTATTACACTTACCATATAGTATCACGATGCATCCATTTTCCTACAGATGACTGAAGCTTATCCTGTTTTTATAGCAGAGTGCTTTTTGTTTTCAAGTGAAACAAAGGCACTTAAACTAGCGTAAGCAAAGCAGGAAGATTTTTTAATATATTCTCCAGGTATTTCACAGGGGCTGAGCACATATGAGTTCAGAAACTTGGACTGAGAGGCAGCTACCATTATGAACTTTTTCAGTCAGAGAGATGTTGCTGAACTTCCTGATTCTCTCATCTGGCCAGGACGCACAGTGGGCCCTAGCATCATGATGCAATGATTTTTCTAGAAGCCTAACACTGTACAAGGTGTTTGAAGCTCCCTTGAAAGAGAGGTTGTTGACAAAGAAACTCATCCACCGCTTATGCCAGCAGCTGAAAAGAACCTTTCTTCTTTCCTAGAAGCTCCAGCGAGCACAATATTTGCTTTCTTCAAATTATGGGCAATTATGTTTGCAAGTAATTAGACTGATTAATGCCCTCATTACTGTCTTTCTGACAGGGAGGAAGATCAGCTTCCACCTCAAAGCATGGTCCC
Organism: Cavia porcellus; assembly: GCF_034190915.1. Taxonomy (NCBI): domain Eukaryota; kingdom Metazoa; phylum Chordata; class Mammalia; order Rodentia; family Caviidae; genus Cavia; species Cavia porcellus. The sequence continues at coordinate 160,709,862 of NW_026947484.1, read as the reverse complement.
TGGGAACATGAGACACCCCGGCAGAGGAGGTAGATGGGATGACCCAGACCCAGAGGCCATTAGTCCATCATTAGGGATTATTTGCTCCACCTGTAATTATTCCAGCCTAACATTTTATGTAATTTGAACAAGATTAAGAGAAAAATACATACTCTGGGAATCCACATCTTGTGAAAGATTAGTGTGTGTAAACAAATAGGTGATGCCATTTCTAAAGAGTTAGAGAAAAATGTTTGAAACTTTGAAGTAACCCTTACAACTGATGTCAGGAAGTCCTTCATCATGGAGCTACTGAGAAAATACACCGGTGCTTCTTACCACTGAGATGGATGGAAATATGTATTGTGTAGGTCACTGACAATTTAGAACTAATTTAAGTATTCTTCTATTTCTAATTTGTATTAAAGTGTCAAAGTTGGGCAGTGTTTGGAAAAATGATTCCAGAATTTCATCTGCAAGAATGAGTGCTATTGGTTACACACTAAGATTTTAATCAGTAGGGCATTTCAGCTCCATTTTTGATATTTTAAATGAAAGGAGTATATATTTTGGTATCAGGCACATAGAATTTTGAATCCTTACCATAGAGTGACTTTTTCCAAATTTTTAATGCTCTCCAAACTTCGTTTGTAAAGTGCAGGGGAGAATTGTACCTTGTAGAGTTGTTATGAATCTTCAACAAAATATTAGCTATTCTCAATGAGTAGAGTGATACACATCATATTCAATAAATAATAGTTATTTCTAGTGACACTATTATGTGAACAATACAGCATACAATGGCTCCAACCCAAAACTCAAGTAGAATTTATATTTTATAGAATGGAAAATTTTAGGGAAACAATCTAAATTTCAAAAAATGAAGGTATACACTTAATAGAATGCTGCAGAATTAATTCAGTGAGATATCTAAGAAATCACTTGGTAAAAATCAACCTACCTCAGGCTAAGAATGTGTTCTATGAATACTGGCAAAAAAGGATGACACAGAGAAAGGAGAAAGATATCATAGTGCCTTAGTCACCTAAAGAATACAGATTGTAAAATAATGCAGATGATATTACTGCAATTCCTACTGTATTTTCTCAACTGAAAAAATCCTGCCAGTGTTATTTTTAAAATTCTATTTGAATCAGGTGACTATCACGTGAAAAACTACCAAATGATTTAGAAGGAAGAAACATTTATTGAGCTCATGGTTTCAGAGGTTTCAGTTCATGGTCATTGGCCTGTTGCTTGGGGCTGGTGGTGAGGTGATACGTTATAGATAGAAGCACATAGCAAAAGAAACCACTCAACTCACGACATCCAGGAAACAGAGAGATGAATAGTGTTGGGGCTCTAATATCTTCTTTAAGAGTCCATCTCCAGTAATCTCTCTTTCCTTGGGTCCCTCCTAACAATTTTCACCACCTCCAGTAGTGCCACAGGATGGAAACTAAGCCTTCAACAGATGAGTTTGAGGGGCAGCATTCAAAATCCAAATGATAGCACCATCTAATCCTGGGTGTAGATAGAACCTTCTTTCTCGTATCTTCTACTAGATCGCAAATGCCATAAGCACAGGAAAAAGTAACTTCTCATCTCTATTATCTCAGAGTCCAGTTCTGGGCACACTCAGAATCTTGTGGGTTTGTCTCATCTTCTCCTCAGGCTCCTGTGGCAGTGGCCTCACACCATTTCCTTGGTGGCCAGGCAGCTTTCTGTGTGTCAATATTTTACATAGAGCTTGTTAGCTAGCAAAGGCTTGCAAAAGAAGACAAATAAAGGAAGAAGGGCTGTCAAATAGGAATGAAAGGGATGCAGGACAATGGAAAAGACTAGAAAATCTAGAAAGGAGTTAGTAATGAAGCCTGTGGCCAGCAGGCTGAAGTGGGCTCAGGCTTAGGGTGGTCAGTCTGTGTGTGATAGTTGCAGGGTCACTGTGCAACTCAGCAGGCTGACAGCAGGTCTCAGAACTCCCTGAATGTAAGCAAAGGACCCAGAAACTTACAGTTAAGTGAGGACAAAGAAAAAAAAATTCCACAGTAAAAGTATAGAATAATATGGGCTGAGAAGGCATTAAAAAAATAACTGGGGCTCCCCCATTTCCCTCTCCCTCCAGGACATGGCCAGTTAGCCTCAACTGTGATCCAGCCTCTTTCCTCTTTCCTGTTAAACTCCCATGACCACTCAAAATCTTTCTTCACAGAGTACTAGGAAGTCATGTCCAACTTTTGCTGTTTGTACAGATTTCTATCTAACCTTGCATTTCCTAGAGTCTGCCGATTTACAGGTGTCAAAAGTTTAGACTAAGGAAAGGAGGAAAGATTCCCAAGGTGATATTAAAAATTCCACTCTGATATTGATGCCATTCTCTGTTTTCTGAAATATTTCAAATTTGCTATTATTTCAGCCACTTGGGTTTTTGTGATGATTAGGTTTCACTGATGATCTTTTTATTGAATGATAGGCCGTTATTTTAAACTATTCTGGCTGGGAATTTAGATCAGCATCATAAGTGTCTATCTGGCAAAGGCGAGGTCATGAGTTCAATCTCTGGTACCAAATAAATAAATAAATTTTAAACTATTTTGAATTCAGATTCCTCTTCCATCAGAAAGCCTATTTCCCTGAAGCACAAAGTTGAACCTGTTCAGTTTTCCATAACTTGACTCCAAGTTGTGTTTTTGATGATTTTGCTTCACAAAGGATTGGCTGATCCTAGATCTCCATTCTGGAATATGCTTACTTGTTTTAGTCTAATGCTAGAATTCTTTTAAAATTTGGTTTAATATTACTGGATCCATGAGTAACTGAGAGTCATGTATTTTCTAACATATTCAGAAATTATAATTATATGCTACATGCCACATATAATGATGTTGTATTTATATAACTATAATATACATGACATGTATATGTACATATGTTTCTATATAGTACATAAATACATACATGCAAAGAGAAAGGAGGTAAAAAAGAAAAGAAGAGAGAAAAGAAACAACAGGAAGGATAGGACCAAAAAAAAAAAAAAAGGATTTTACAGAGATACTCCCCATCCTGAATATGCCTGTGCTGCTTTAAAGCTCCCAGACTTCCTTGAAATTATTTAAGAGACACATGATTGAGTTCCGCCTAATGAAATATGAACACACGTGTTATTAGCTATTTCTAGACCAGAGATCTCCAAATATCACACAAAATCCTCCAGCCCTCATGGTCTCAACTGCAGTAAACTTTGAACTAAAGGACTGAAAACTAAACTAGTGATGTGATGAACTCCAAAGTTTCAAGATAGAAACTAAGGTTAATTATGCTAACATAAAATTTGCTTTTTGGAAATTGGTGGGGCATTAAAAAAATATTTGGCATTGACTTAGTGGTCATCCAGCAGATGACAAGGAAACTGTTTTTGGAACTTGAAATGCAGTGATGTAAGTCAAAGACAAAATTGTTAGTGAAGCCACTGTATGTGAAAGTTAAAGGTCAGGCAATACATCAGCTGATTTTTTTTTCTTTTTATCCCTGGGGGCTAGCATGGAAAAAGAAGAGCATGTTCTGCTTAGTCCTGTTTTCATTTGGGGAAGCATGACAAGAAAGAAATGAGCTCACAAGAGAATTAGTTTGTAAGTATAAAGGAATAGGAAGTGTCAGAATTGTAGCTGTTGTACAGTAGGGAACACTGTTCCTCATATGTTTGACTTTTGACAAATGTCTTACATTTAGCATGTATTCCTTTCATAATTTAGAAGGAAAATCATTAATTTAAAAAGGAGAGCTTGTTCACAATATAATGGGTAGTATTCAGAGCCCAGAGATGGTGAAATAGGACTGAGATCGAACTGAATAATATGAAGAAATGATAAGACAGCAGGAATAAAAGGTGCAGGTGCTTGGGAGATAAATTGGATCCAGGGGAGACGGGACATTGGTGGTCAGTGAATGAGAGAAGTTTGCGAAACTAATCAACCCCAGCTACAGTGACTGGCGAGCCACACTGGGAAGCGGGCTTGTGTGGCTTTGCCTTGGAGAGCAGAGATCTGGCTAGCGCGGTAGTCAGATAACAAAATTTAAAAGATGTCCAGACACAGATGAGAAGAGTTGGAGACAGAATTCCCTGCAGCAAATGTAATGTCCCTCCTGGAAACTGATGTCCCTTTCAACCCTGAGGCAGGGCCTCACGCTTTGTCTATAATGAGCAAACTACAAAGTCATGGAACAGAGGCTAAAGAGTGAAGGGAGGGGGAGAATCAGGGAAAATAATGCAATCTACCACTTTTACTCTGTTTCTCTCTGTGTCCCCAACACTAGAGCACAAATATCCTCAACAAGATTTGGCATGCAATAAACATTGCTATTTCTCCATCACTTACAGAAGAATTCATAATAGACTACTGAATATTTTAAATATACAGTGAGAACCTAGGAATGAACTAGATGTGATTATTTATCAATCTGTTATAAGCAACAAAAGCTTATCGGTGATTCTAAAATTAGTACATCTAATAGACTCAACTTTTGGACATACCCTTAGAAACACAGTTTTAGGGGAAAATTTCCATGTTCTTTTTTTTGGCATAACCTCCAATTGCTTTTTGTTTTCTTTGTAATGTATTTTAAAGAGACTAAGCCAGCAAAACAGAATAAAGCTAAACCAAACAGTACAATGAAAGTAATACAGGAATTCAAAACAAGATAATAGGAAATCAACCATGGCTACCATAATGTCTCTTGTTTTCCTTCAAAATAACTGTGAAAATGAATCTAAAAATTGAAGTTTTTGATAGTGACAATATATGCTAGTTTCTGTATAAATGAAGGAGCCTCAAAGGTCTTGAAGTTTTAATCTAAGTACAACTATGATTATGTTTTACATGTCAGTAGTTAGTACCAAATGCAACACACAAACACACCCATGACATAAGCATTTTTATCATGTTAACTAGATGGAGCAGATTTCTGCAAATGCCTTTGCTATTATTCATTATGGTCATTGTGTTTCTTTTTATTGCTCATATATTTTGTGCCTCATATGTTACAAAAATTTTATGGTCTTCAGTGCTCCTTGGGAATAGGTTAGCTCAGATCCACAGTAAGGATCCACAGTAAGGTTGTGAATTGAAGAGATGGGTCCAGAGAACCTCTATATATTTTTAATTTAGCACCTCAGAAACAGAGAAATTATCAAAAAGTGCTTTGTTTGGTTCCTATACATATAAGTTCTTGTGTGTCTTTCTTGTATAATAACTCACATTGTTAAGTGTTTACTGTATGCTAGGCATTCACAAGTAATTCATATCTATTTTGTAAATTTTCATGATGACACTGAAAAATGCTATTATTTTCTCTTTTTAGTAGAAACAGAAACTGAAGGAAAGAGGTTATTAAAAAGTGGTTTATGCACTTCAACATTTATTTCATCATTTGCAGGTACTATTAGGCAAAGCTCTAAGAACGAAGAAGGATAAACATGAGGCTTTTATAGGAAAATGGACACAACTTGAGACAGTACTTGTAAGTGAAATAAATCAATCTCACAAGTGTATATATTGTATTGTTTCACTAATGTAAGATGCTGAAAGAAGCAACATATAGTTAGGATAGATAGGTAGATAGATATTTAAGATAGTTATACTACTGATTTCTCTGAGCTCACTGAAGAGCAAGGTTTGCACTAGGATTGTTTCAATGGTTAAATGCAGCTGTCTTGTACTCTGAGTAACTGATTTGAAGATAACAATACGCAATGTATATACCATTGTCACCCTTAATTATCATGTTGAAATTTTGTTTTATATTTTCTCTTTAAAATAAAATAATAATAAAGATGAGGTTATAAACAACAACAGAATGAAGAATAAAGCTGAGAGTAAGTGAACAAGTTTCTGCTCCTGAAATAACTAAATTCCTGCAATGACTGCTATGACAGCTGGATATAGTCAATGAACAGGAAAAACAAAAGATAATTTCAGATGTGAGGCTTGACCTTTCCATGCAGTGATAAGGGTAGTATTTATGTCAACCATGTGACTTTGGTTGGAAAGCGAAGGGAGGATTGAAAAAGGGAAAAAGGAGCTGTGGTCTGTGTTGAGACTGACCAGGTGTGAGACGACTTGAGGGAAAAGATCTCCCTCAGCCAGGATGTCCAGTATTTGGGACCAGGAAGAAGGCCAGTGTAGTTGGGAATGATACATGAAAAACAAGAAGAAAACAGTCAGTCTGATAAACCCAGATCTTCCAACCTAGGAGCTGGCCCTCTTGTGTAATTGTGTAATTGCTAGCTTTGGGGAATACTTTCAGTGCCCAAGCTCTTCCAGTTCAGGACTGGACCACAGGACTTCTGAGACTGAAGCCAACCAAGTTGGGTACCTCAAAGTGTCCAGTCACTGAGGACTTTCCAGTGTTTTATAAAAATGACATTCCTTTCTCCTCCATAAATTTGAATGCCTGAGATGAATCATCTTTTTCTGCATGGAAACACCACAGATCACTTCTGGTCACACCTGGTATCTTTATGATACATTTTAAGAAACACAGTTAACACAGTTTCTGGTAGGCACTTGGGTGAATGCTTTGTGACACATGAGTGAACACAGCCCCACTGGTTACTCTCCTCTGACCAGACAGAGCTCCCAATAAAACCTCACATGTTCCAAAACATGGCAAAGCAGTGTTAAGCTATTCCCACAAGCTGTTCATCTGGGTCTATTTGAGTTTTGTCACTAGCATTCATGAGCCTGTGACCTAGGGCACATCATTTAATTTATAACTGCCTGTTTCCTCACCCATCAGAGCAAAAATAAAGCCCTGGAAAAGGAAACCCTGTTAACGGGTGAGGCTTAGATATCCACAGTCCGCATAGAACTTAACACAGGGCCTCAAATATTGCAGCAAATGTTAATCACTGCTAGAGGCATGGGAAAGTCCAATGCTGCCAGTAATGGAGGATCTGATCCCAGGGATTTGAGGATGGAAGTTCCAATGCTGAAAACAGGACAACAAGGGCAATACTTGTCTGAAAGCTGATAGCAGAGGACAGGATTCAGCTGCAGTGTCTGGCTGCAATTATCCTGAGTCTTTGGTGGCCCCAATCACATTTAGTGAATCTACAAATCAGTAAGTGAGGAAACGGCCAGTGAAATCCTGTGATACATGCTATGGGCCAAATACCTGGCAGTATAATCCATAATTAATTTTTTCTTATAATTTATAAAGAGTTCAGTTTCATCCTGACACAGCATCACTGCCCAAGGTAGTTCATGGCTAAGTATGTTAGATATTATGTGTTCCCAGCACTTTGGGAGGCTGAGGCAGGAGGATTGCAAGTCCAATTCCTTCAGGCAACTTACCAAGAACCTATATCAAAATGAACAAAAAATGAAAAAGGGGGTTGGGTATAGCTCCATAGAAGAGTGCCCAGAGTTTGACCCTCAATACCCTAAAAAAGACATTATGAATATTAGAATATTAAGTCTCTCAAAAGTCCTGTGGTAAAGAAATCATCACCCAGATGTGTGCTGGTAAACTGCTCTGTGAGAACAAAAGAACCTTTCATCTGTTGCATTGCAGGTTCCTGTGAGTTCAGTGACCTATTCCAAATGACCTCTGTGACATTCTTGGACGCAAAGTTGGCAACAGGCAGATGGAATTGGTTTTGTAAGCTGGTGGGAACCAACCACAGCACACTACTCTTTTCTCCTAGCAGAATTTACGAAGTTATCTGGTGCCTTCGTCACCTCCAAGTTTTGTCTCGCAGCACACTGATCGCTGAAGGAAATGTCTGTGGAGCACCTGCTCTGCACAGTGTTCTCTGTTATTTCATACTCTTTCTCTAGCGGGTGATAAAGGAGGAAGCGAAGCTCCTGCCTGCTTCATAAGGGCACATCTGGATGGGACATTGCTCTTCCAGGTGCTGTCAATCTCATGTGCTGAGACCACGGTGGAAGAGACGGCCCTTTCCATCAGACCCTCTTTTGTGAAAGCTCAGAGAATCACTTCGTTTCACATGCAAGAGAAGACCAAGTCTTCAGAGTTAGACTAACTTAGGTAACGTAAAGCTAATATGACACTGGGGCAAATATCAAAGTGGCTTCTTGGTGTGACTATGACAAAGGAATATTCTTTTATGGGGAGGAAAAAAAATGGGCCAAAAGCTGCTAAATGACTCACTATAAGAAGGTTAAGCAACAGGAAGGATCACTGATCAATTTCCATGTTAATGGTTCCATAACAGGTAATTATGTAATGTAACAGGATGAAAACAAGATCCTGAACTTTTGGTCTGGCCAATGACACCGGGGCTAAAGTTTCGTTAACCAATGGGGACATTGATAGAACAAACCCTGCCACAGCTTACTATTGTGTCTATTTTAGCGATTCCATGATGAACCATTCCCCATTTTCAGCATTACTGTATTATCTTTTTATATATTTTTATACATTTAATCAAGTTACAATTTATTTTAGGTGCTTATATATTCTGTCTCAGAACATTATCTCTGTTCTGATCCATTCTATTTTATCATTATAAATTTTCTTCTAGACGACAATCTGTCCCTTTAATTTCTAAACTGTCATAGGCATCCTCTATACCTAAGTTGCTATAAATTTAGCAACAAACACAAGAGTGAAAGGAGTTTGAGTTTCAGGCTTCTATTTTTAATCCAAAAAATATTAGATGCACCTTTACACTGTGTCAGAATTTGAGTGGCGTCCTTTAAACCTCATTGTAAAGTGGACAAATGATTCCTGGCTTTATGGAGATCTAAATTCACTAGTTCTGCAACTTACTAGCTGTCTAAAGGAGCACCTCAGTTTATCTCTCAGAGTCAGCTTTCTGCCTTGCAGAATGAATATAATAAAACTTTCCTTGCAGACTGTGGTGCGAAATGCAATTAAAAATAAAATCTTCCTTCAATTTAAAAACCCTCCCTCCAAAGGTGGTAAGAGAAAGAAAACAGTTTGATTATTACATAGGTAATGCAGCAGAATGCAATGCACGTCCTAAGAAATCTGCTAGGCAACTGCAGACACAGCAAGAGCTCTGAGCTCTTTCTATAACTGCACTTTAGAGTAGGTATGTTTTCAAGGTAAGCACTAACTAGTTTTCAAGTCACAGGATTTAGCAGCATCATTTACCACTCAGAGTTTACCCTGTGTTTATTCAGGGTTTGAAGTGACCATATTTGGCTTTTCCATAGGAAAAACTACCTTTGCTTATCTCTAGAACAGGAAGTCATTTTGTAACTTGAAACAAGTAGGGCAGGAAAGCTGGGCTCTCTGCACCTACAGAAAGTGGGAGATACCTGTCTCCCTTGATGCTTGCATTTCAAAGAGCGGCTTTCCAGATTCTTGAGAAAGACTTTCCTGAGTCACTAAGGTGACAAAATTCCTTCTCTACTCTTCAAAAGGATTTATATACATTTCAAAGAGAAAAGAAAGTGATTATAATTTTAAGTTTTGTAAAATAAGTGTTCTAAGAAAAAGGCAAGGAGGAGAGCTTTTTTCTTTATTTTGAAGAGGGATAATCCAACTTTTTGTTTCTTATTTTTATTTGTTCTTAACAATTATTGTAAGACTTAAACAATGTACAGATGGTGTAAAGGTACTCTGTAAACTCTTAAGCTCCATTTACCTGGAGTAGGCAGTTAGCTTCTGAGTTAGAGATGTTAAGGCAACACATGTTATAGGGTAGCTAATTATGGCCCCAATATACATCGTTATAACCTTTTTCTGGCAATGATCTGGTGGATGCCAGTAAAAGGAATCTAAAAGGAATTTATGATTGTCTCTTACTTGTAGTTGTTGAACATCCAGAAGAAAAGACTGATAACAGTACAGTGTAGTAGAGGCAGTAAGCTTAACATAGAATATTAAATGGAACTGTTATTTTTTGTTAACTATAGGTGTTTAACATTTGAGCACTGAAGAAATTTGTGACATTGTTTGGACTGCTTAATATTTAAGTATCTCTAAGTATAACCTATACATTACATAAATTTTTTGTTTAAAAATTATCATTTGACTGGTGACCACATGTTGGTTTGACTTGGATCTCTTGGCTGGAACACAAGGAAAAAGGAAGATGTCTGGATCTGAAAGAAAATACTTATCATCATAAACAATTCCAATTTTATATTTGAAGTCATGAATATACCATCATATCAGCAACAGTAAATTGTCTTAGCCATATGAACTTTAGCTGGGGTCTCCCATAAGGCTATAGAGATCACTGGGGCCTCCGATTAATGAATAAGAGCTGGTTAAAGTTATCAGGTGACCACTTTCTTATTCATCTGTTGAAGTCTTGTCCAATCTGTCCTCACCCCAAAGGATTTTGTTGCACCAGTAATTACCTCTCATAACTTCACCTCTCCCAAACCCATGCTTACTTTTCAGATTCTTCCTTACCATGGCCCTGATGGAGTGACACTTTTGGATGAAGGGAGCTTTTCCTTCTACCTTTCCTGGGTCCTTTAATTATGATATTGGTGTGCTTCCTCATAGCCTCTTGTGTTTTTTGTTTCTCCAATCTAGGATGTGAGCATTCAGCAATGATAAAGTTGTCCAGACAAAAACACCCAGTACGAGCTTCTATATGGGTATCAACTGACATCCAATCAACCTTCTAGACCCCAACATGCTGCCTCCATCCAGCAGGAAGTAGTAAGAGACAGTCATTGCCCTTTTCCTAACAGTACAAAGATGGGAATGAAAGGTTCTTGCCTTTATGGTGGTGGTCTAACATGATGAAAGGTCAAAGTGGGGACACTTATCACTTCCCGTTTCTTCAGCCCTAATAGCAACTCCTGTTTGGTGCAAAGAAAATTCCAATCAGTTCCTCATACATCATCAATGTCTGCTCCATGCACCACTTCCGATGAGAGGTCATATAACCCTCCGCCTCTCTGTATCTGGTCGAAGGAAACAGCCAGCCACCATGGGTTGTGTGCTCCTTTCCATGTCCTTAATTCAATAAAGCTGTTGATTTTGTACTTTTACTTCTCTTTTGCACCAGAATATTGTGAGAGCAGAGAGTCCAGGGGGACTTGACTGTCACAGAAAGCCCCAAAGGGTATGAACAGAGGTGGGAAAATGGAGGGGGCAGCATTCCTGTGCTCCCAGTGAAACAGCATCACTGGGACATGTATTTTGTGTTGGAAAAGAATAGATGATAATTTTGTCCCCAGAGCATTTTGGGATTTGGTGTCACAAGAGCAGACTACTATCCATCTGATAGTTAAGAGACAGGAAGAAATAATTGAAATTTCCTAACAAAGGAATGGCATGAGAATATAACACATAGAAAATTTGTTCTACTAGCATTTGGATGGTTTAAAATTGTGTATTTCCTGAGTGTTGAGAGTCAAGTTTGTGACATTCAACAGATGTAAATTTCGGTGTAAGCTTAGGTACTTTCCAGTAGGTTAAACTCGGGCAAATTTCTTAATCTCTTGTATCTCATCTTTTTGTGCCTAGGTTTTTTCCTTTCCTTCCTTCCTCTGAAGATTGAGATCACTGTCCCTACTCAGTAGGGTCACCATAAGATTTGTGTTTATTCCATGCCTCATATCCAATCAATATCAATAAATGCTAACTGAGAATGCCAGTATCTTCATTGTCAATAAAAATAATAAATGAGTGGAGAAGAGCTGGGAATAATGAAATGATCTGCCATACATTAAGGGCTACTACTTATCTAGTTTGGTGTCTAGTAAACTATTTTGTACAGAAAAGTAAGTAATGCAGGTAGGTTGAAAGTTAAATCAGTTGACAGAGACTATAATTTGATGAAGTAAACAGATGATTATTAAGATATTATTATCATATTTGAGGGGCTGACAATGAATCCAGTCCCCTACTCATCATGGGACTTTATCATTCCTCTTTAAAGATGCAAAATATATTTTCTATACATATTGTTGTGGCCAGTAAGGCATTAAGGGGAATAAGTTAACAGAAACTTGCAAAAGCAATTATGCATTTCCACCAATCTTCTTAAAACATTGCCACAAGGAGGATATATTTGGGATGGTCCAGGACAGTTTGAGAAACCCATGGAGCACAGCCACATGGCCTCAGGTACTCCAGGTTCACAGCTGGGCAATGCCCCTTCCCCAGGCTGGGAAAAGCCTGTGGAGATTAAGGGGGTTAATTCTATATGCATAAGCTACAAATTTCTATGATGTCACACCAAGATTGGGGTCATTTGTTAGTCAGCAGTAGCTGACAGAGACATCATCCATCAAATACAATGCCAGGCTCTCAGCTAAAAAGGTGGGGAGGCAGGGAGCAATAGCTACCTCACAAGGTTGTCATGGAGAGCCAAAGCAGACACAGTACACAGGCATTTGAAATGTGAGGCATTGAGTGAAGGCTGACTTCTGAAACAAGCAAAGTCAGCTTCCAATAAATGTCTAAACATTGCACAATGCATTACACTTTAAAGCTTCCATTTCTGTTCATTGTACACAACAAAGAAACACAAGGAGGAGCTATGCCACACCCCTCATGCTACATTTGTACCAGGCTGATGATTCCCCCAAAGACTTCCCGTCTTAATTATTATCTATGGCTTTAAGGGACCCATTTTGTCTGAGGGACATTTTTAAAAGTCTCTCTTTAAATGATGAACTTCTCAGAGTAAGACTTTATTTTCCCTCCTTGACAGAGTGGCCTTACTTTCCATTTGCATAATGGACTCATGCAGTCAATGATTGGTTAAATTGCTCACTCTATCTCTTGCCAGTGAGGCTTTGGCTGTGAGCAAGCATCACACACGAAGTCTGACTTCCATGGAACATTAAGCAAGTATTCTCCTCTTCAAAGTTTGTGATCTCAATTTCCTGGAGTTATACAATAGGAAACAGATGCAAATTAAGAGCTCAGTTCACAAAAATAATAGGTAGCCTTTACACTGGCTTCCTACGGAGACACCTTGAAAAAGTGTTAAAGGCCCAGCCAGTCCTTCCAAATGAAATGTGTGCTTCTACAGTGTCATAAATATCTTTCTTATTTTCTTCCAAATATTGACCTTTCTGTGTTGAATACAAGGTGAGCGTAGGCCCAAACAGGGCAAAACGGAAAGCTGCCTTTCTTTACAATGCGTATGTGTTTTCCTGCTTCTTTCTTAGACATATTGGAGGGAGAAGAACAGATTTATCTAATCTGACTTGCACCTGCTGACTAGCGAGCTAAAGGGCCAGGAGGCAGATAGGTTTCTGGCCCTTGCTCAACATAATTGGCAAAATATCTCCAGCTTCCTAGAGAGTCATTAGGAGGAAGTCTGGTTTTTGTGTGTCTGTATCTGTGTGTTTATTTTTGTTTGTTTGAGTTGTTCATTATCTTTCGCTCTGCATTTTAGGAGAAAAGGAACTCAAAAGGTCTTGTTCTACGTGTTGAAGTATTCAGATGAAACTTGGAAACATAACACAAGTGAAAGAAATCGAACACATGAGCTTACCATATGGTTTCTCTTGTATGAGACAGCCAAGGTAGAAATAAAGATCAAAATAAAGATAGATAAAATGCAACAAGCAGATAGATATCCAGCAAAGGCGAAGGGGACCAAGAGATGGAGGGCAGGGGCCAGGCATGTAGAAGAAGAATTAAGATGCACTGTAGATGTACCAAATATTAGGGAAAGCAGTCACTCTGTGTCACAAACAGGTACTAGTAAATAAACTAAATTTAAATAACATGGAAGAAATGTATTTAGGGCACCCCTTACAACTGAGATCATGCTTCGTCTCACATTAATTAGTGAAAGGCTGCACACAGACATTAATTTTGCCTAGGAATTGGTAGGCTTCAGTGGCAGCAATGGAAAGAGAAATAAAAAAATCAAATCTCAAATCCTGCTTGTTATCAGGGGACTGAGAAAGCAGTGTGAAAATGGAGCTTAGCACTGATCTTCACACTGAACTGGAACTGCTTCAGATGATTTTTGGTCTGCACAATGTATAGTTAAATCAGGCTTGTGCAAGAGTCCCAACAGCTATGACTCATAGCTAACATAACTAGCACTCGGTAGACATTCATTGCCATGAAGTAAAGCTATGAATTGCAAAAGCAATGTAAGACTCAAATAAAAGATGATTTTTGATAAAACATGATTTTTTGAGGCCAAATTGTTAATTTAAATTAAATTTACATAACTTTCAATGGATATATGAATGTACTTTGTTTTTTAAATATTTTTATTTCAAAGAGAATGAGACGTCTTATATTTAATTTTTGAGTAGCTTAATAGCTCTTTAAAATTAGTACTTGTTTATAGAATATAATGATGACATTCATTGTGGGGAATTGGTACATTTATATAACAATCTTAGTTCTTTTCTTCTCCTCCTCCACCTCTTTTTTTGATTCATTTATTTATCTGACAAGCCTTTAAACAGTTGATTAGTTCATATACAGATTAACGGCCAGATTAACAAGTCAACAAACCTGTAAAATGCATGAGACAATTACACTGTATCAAGGTACACTTTTGAATGTGTTGTCATTGCCAGACTAATTTTTTCTGATTTTCTCTTGTTTTCTATTTTGCATTTTATTTGTATATCGAGTTTCTCATATAAGAGAAATTATGTGATATTTAAAAACTGTGTCTGATTTATTTCACTTAACATTATGCTTTCAAGATCCATTTTCCTAAAAATGACTAGACTTTATCCTTCTTTATGACACAGTAATAATCCATTGTACAAAACGCCACATTTTCTTGCTCCATTCTCTATTAGTAGACATTTATAGTGCTTCTACGATTTAGTTGTCACAAATTGTGTCCCTATATGTAAGGGTATGCATTTATAACACCCCCTAAACAGAAGCAAGGACAGTATATCACACTAAATGAAGAGGAGCTGAAACATTTATTTAAAAAACAACAATTATAACAGCTCAAAAGAATTCTGTATATTCAAAGATGCACCTGTTCTTTGTCCTTTAGGAGCTTTGAACACGGAATGTCTAGGAGAGTGCCTGGGAGTGCACAACAAATAGATGCAGATTACAGAGTCAGCTGTGCAGGAGTACCAGCCGGGATCTGGTGGTGTGCAGAGCTCTCTGCACAGCAGCTGAAGCTGGTGGTAGCTAAAGGAGGAGGCCTTGAAAAACTGTGGTCTGGTTCCCTGCACATGTGATCACAAAGCTTCCTGAACTGGGTCCCTGTGGCCATCACCAGAAGTTCACACATATCCCACAGTGATTCAGGGGCCCACACATGAGCATACTGTTAGTGTTTTTGATGCAATAAAACAGCAAAGTTTAAAAGTAAAAAGTAACCTTTATTTCAAGGATGTGGAGAGGAGTCCATGACCATAGGCAGCCTGGGTTCCTCTGACTGGAAGGTGGGGTATGGGATATACATATAACCTCTGACCGAGGTGGCACTTAGTGTGGGCATTGATGATGCACGAGGAGCTGACTGGAACTTTTTTGCACCACTGGGAAAGGAAAAAAGGAAGTTGAAATAGGAGAAGGAGGAAGTGACCTCAAGGTAAACATCCTGATTCCACCTCCCCCTGCCATCATATCGTGTAACTTATTCTAGGGAAAAACTCTTTCATTCCATCTTTTTATTGTTAAGAAAAGGGTGAAGTCTCTCTCTGACTATTTCCTGCTGAAAGAGGGCACCGTATTGGGGTTTCAGAAGGTTGATGATGCCCATGTAGAAGCTGGTACCAGCTTCAGCCAGGACAACATCATTGGTGAATGTCTGCATGTTAAAGTGGAAAAACAAAGAGACAAGGCACTATGAGGAGGCAGGTCACTGTCATATTTAAGGACCCGGGATGGGGGGGGGGAAGAAAGGTGTCTTTGATTTAAATATGCAGTTCCATCAGGGCCATGGTGAGGTAGAATCTGAAAAATAAGTGGGATTAGGAGGAGTGAAGTTGTGAAGGTAATTATTCCTCCATCTGAAAGGGTAAAAGTTAAATGTGTAGGTAGGTAAGACTTGTCTTTGGTCCAGAAGTTTAGCTGGAAAGAATAAGAAGCATGAGAAATATTAGGCCTGATGATTGAATCATATTTGGGAAATTACAGAGTAGGAGTGGGGAGAGTCAAGACTGTGACACTATAAGTGACATGATATCTTAGACCTACAGGAGTCTCATGTTTAACTAAACAGCTGAGGGTGGAGAGAACTAAGATAGTTATAGTGAAAATTTTAACTAATAGAATGTAAAGGATCAGGAACCAAATAGGATAACAAAACATGACCTAGCCTGAAAATTGTGGCTGTGAGGCCTGGGTGAGATAGAGGCGGGAGACAGGAGACGAGATGACCTCTCAGAATGTTGAGAGTCGGGGGAGTTAGGTTTAGGAGGGTACCACATAGCTTGAGTGATGTGGAACCAGAATGGCAGTCTAGCGATCTTGACCACCACTAAAGTTCTGAGGAAGACCAGGTAGAGACCACTCCATTTTAGTTGTAGTCCTGTTGAGACTCCTGAGAAATAAAGACTAGACCATTATCTGAATGAATACTCTGAGGTAAACCAAACCTTGGGATGATTTCCTGTGACAGAAGTTTGGTAACTATATCAGCAGTCTCCCTGGTTGTAGGAAAGGCTTTTATCTATCCTGAAAAAGTACAAACAAAGGTGAGAAGATATTTGAGAGTTTTGTGGTGGGCCATGTGTGTAAAATCTACCTGTTAATCCTGACCAGGGATGTGTCTGCAAAATTGATGAATAGAAAAGGAAGGGGATGCTATGCATCCCTGAGGAGAGGTTTTACTATAGAGATGATAGGTGTAAGTTGTTGAGACCTCAGAGTGTCTGGCTCCGTTTACATAGACACAAAGGAATCCTGACAATTAGGGTATAGAGGGGATGGCTTTAAAAAGACATTTTTTAAGACCTGTGACTGTGAGTGGTGTAGGTAGGGATATGAGAGAGTGTGGTATAAGGTTTTGGCACCATTGGGTGAACTGGGGTAATAGCATCATTGATTACCCTAAGGTCTTGTACCAGATTATAGGACCCATTAGGCTTGAGTACCAGGAGAATGGGAGTATTATAGGGTGAATGGGTAAGTTTAAGAAAACTGGTGTCTAAAAGGTATTTAATTATAGGTTTAAGGCCCTGTAAATGTTTGGGAGCTATGGGATATTGGGGAACTCAAGGAAAAATTGAAGGATCCCTGAGATGAATTAAAATAGACATGGCATGGGTAGCACAGGTGGGATTAAAGGTATCTTAAGCTATGTGATGGACCAAAGAAGAAAGGAGGGGAGGGGATGGCTTTGTTGTGCACTGTGAGGGTGGCTGGAGGACAGAGAGCTGTGGGGAAGGAGAAGGTAAAGGAGAAGTTAACCTTTTGAAGAAGATCTCTATTTAAAAGGGGTGTGGGACATGTTGGAATTGCTAGGAAATTATGGATAACTAAGAGAGTCTGGAACCTGCATGGAATAGGCCCTGTCTGCAAAGGCTGCATAGGCTGGCCATCAACACCCACTACAGAGACTGAGGACATAATACAAGGGCCTGAAAACTCAGGAAGAACACTATGTATGGCTTCTATGTCCACAAGTACAGAGAATGTCTTACCTGAGTCCTCCAGTAGGACTTGGGGCTCTGAGAAGGATACCTTAATGGGGACCTGAGCCCCATCAGTCTTCAGCAGCAAGTCCAAGTAGATCAGCCAGAGATGAATGCAGTGGTGATGAGATCTCCTGTGAGGAGTTAGAGGATTGCTTACCCACTCTGGTGACCAGGACAGTCACTCCTTTAATGGCCCTTAAGATTGCAGAAGGGGCATTCTCTTGCCCAGTGTCCCTTTTGTTGCACTTGAAGCACAATCCAGGAGAGACTCAAGCAGCTCCATTTTGTTTCGGTTTACCTGTCTCAGAGCTCTAAGTGTCACTGCTAAAAGATCAGATTGTTATTTTTCCTTTTGATTTTTACCTCTGTTGTTGAAAACATGAAAAGCCATATTAAGAATGTCTCTCTGTGGGATTTGAGGGCCAAGTTTAGCCTTTTGTCTTGGGATCTGACCCACAGTGGAAGGTATGTGTCTCCTCCACAGTCACAATACATCTTTTTGTGTGTGTGTGTGTTGGCTATTTTGAGGCCCTAGCCCTGACTGACTGCCCATAACATTTTTAACTGACTTAGCTGCCTATAACATTTTTTCTGTGAAGAAGTAATCCAAACTACCATGAGGGATAATGGGTGCAGACCCATCTGACTTTTTCAGGCTGAAGGGGGTTAAAGTTGTCAAATGGCAGTCAGGGCTGCAAAAGTCAGCTCTGCAGAGCTTTTAACTTGTGGCCCTCAATAGACAGCAGGCATTTTCATCTTAGGTAGGTGTACAGCTTTAAGTCTAAAGGAGACAAAGGCGAAGAATCAATTAAGTATGCAGGAGTCAAATAATGGAATTAGGGTATTTATGAGTACAATTTTAGTAATGGCTTCCCATAAAGAGGGTAAGGTCCAGGGAATTTTAGAAACTGACATGTCATTCATTTGTCATACACATATTTAGGTTTTACAGTTTTATAAGTATCTCCTATGCTGTTAGAATGTCTACTGTCATCTGATTTTGGAGGATGGCCTATTTTATTAATTTTATCTTTTTCTATTTATGAGAGAGTTTAGCTGTGGTGTCACTTAAGGCCAGTTGAGTATAGCTAATTATGGCCCCAATGGGTGTCATATAACCTTTTTTCTGGAAAAGGTCTTGTGGATCCCAGCAAAGGGAATCCAAAAGGAATTTATAATTATCTCTTAATTTTAGTTGTTGAACATCCAGAAGACTAATAACAGTACAGTGCAGCAAAAGTAGTAAGCTTAACATAGAGTAAATGGAACTACTATTTTCTATTAACCATGGGTGTTTTAACATTTGATCACTGAAGAAATTTGTGACATTATTTGGCCTGTTCATTATTTAAGCATCTGTAAGTATAACATATACATTACATAAATTTTTTGTCTAAAAATTATTTGACTATGACCTCGTGTTTGTCTGACCTGAATCTCCTAGCTGGAGCACAAGAAAAAGGCAGACATGTGGATGAAGAAAACGCTTGTCATCATAAAGAATCTCAATTCTACATTTGAAGGGATGAACACACCACAAGATCAGAAGCAATGAATTTTCCAGCCATATGAACTTTAGTTGGGGTGTCTCTCAGAAAGCTGTGGAGATTATTGGGGCTTCTGATTAATGAACAAGAGCTGGTTAAAGTTATCTGGTGGCCACTTTCTTATTTATCAGTTGAGGTCTTGTCCAAAGTCTCCTCACCCCAAGGGATTTGTCTAACCAATTTTAGCATCATTTTGACCAGCTGGCAACCTAGGTGTAAGCATGTTTTTTAAATCTATGATCCAAAGAAGCCTCAATTAAATGATATGAAAATGTAACAGAGGAGGGAAAAAGATTGTTGAGCTCAAATAAAAAGGAACAGCTGTTTATAGAGCAAGCAAATGGACAAACATAGATGGATGATCTGTACAGTATAAACAGACCGGACAAACAGACAACAGACATATTGAATGACCAACATGTTATAAATTTAGAGTGCACTCAAATATACTTGGCCAATTTGAGCTCTAATAAATAGACTAGTGTGAACCTTTTTGTAGATTAATTAATAGAGATCTCTTGAAATAAGAACAGCAGAAAAGGAACCTAATTAATGGTTACTCTGAGATAGGTTGGCGAGGGGAAAAGGAACATGAATATGAACTAATCCCTCAGGATCAGCCTGTAGATGGCTGCTGCTGGTCCCATGATGAGGAACTACAATAGGGCGACTGTCCTCCATGTGAGCTGCAGCAAGATGGCTGCTGAGAACCTCGTGGCTTGCTGGAATGCTGGAACGCACGAGACCACGTACGGTGGGCTGGCAGAGAAAATAGCAATGCAGGGGAAGGGGAGAGCCACATCATCTAAGGGGTCTGGAGGAGCAGAGTGAGCCAGAAGTATTTGGGCCATCGCAGAAGACAGATTGAGATAAGGACATGTCCTTAAAGTGAAAAAGGCCCAAAGATGAAGGGTTTTTGCCAACTTGCCGCCATTGTGACAAAAGCATAAATAAAAGATCAGGTTTTTGGTTTTTATAGTCGTTTTGAGGCCAAGAGCACTACCAAGGTTATGAACCAGGCTCCCACAGGTGTGTTTTTCGGGGGACAGGAAATGGTCCCTATGACTGAACTATAAGTGAGCTGAGAGAACAACTTCACCTCGGGACATAAGAGCTTTAGCTCCCCCCAAGGAATGTGGAAGCTGTCCTGGGTCACAACTACCAAAAAGTTGTCACCTGTTTTGAGAGTGTGACATCGAAAGTCCCAACGCCCATTCTCCTCAGCCATCACCAGAGAGCGTGGGGTGGGGTCCCAGGGAACAAAATAACATTTTTTCCTTAGGCTGCATGGCCTAAGGAGCCTGAAAACTGCTATTCCTGTCCAGGGGCAGCAACAATGGATCGTTTTCTGATGCAAGCTTGAGAATTTTAGGAATGGAAACAGAAACCCCTGGATGGCAGCTTACCTGTGGTGAGTGAGGAAGGTTGTTGTTTCATGCAGATTAGTGGGGGCAAGTAACCAGTGCCAGAGGAAAAAATGGGTGGTTCATAGGCAGGGGAGCTTGCACTGGGAGGGGCACCCAGGAGCTAACGCACTCTGCCATTCAAGTCACAGCACCATTTTGTTAGCGTTTTTGGCACAAAAAAAAGAGTGAAGTATAAAAATGAACAGTAGCCTTTATTCCAAGGATGTGGAGAGGAGTGAGGTACGGGATATATATGTATAACCTCTGACCGGGGTGGTGCTTAAGGGGGACATTGATGATGTGTGAGGAGCTGATTGGAAGTCTGTTTGCATACACTGGGAAAGGAAGTTGTAATAGGGGAAGGAGGAAGTAACATCAAGGTAAATATCCTCTGATTCCACCTCCTACCAGCATGTCATGTAACTTATTCTAGGGCAAACCTCTTCCACACACCAAGGCCCCAGATGGCACGTTGGTGATGCTATTCCTCTAAGGCCTCCTTTGTTTGCCTACATTCTCACTAGCTCACCAGATCTGTTCCCACTAAGTCCCTGCAAGTCCAAACCCTCCTCCTCCCCCTGAAGGTGGGAGTCTCACAGGTGACTGGCAGGAAGCCCTGGCAATCACCACCCTCAACTGCTGCCCCAGATCTAAGAGAACTAAACAAAAACCCTCTGCATCTCTAGGCAGCTCCTCCTAAGGCTATATCCACCTGGGTTACTCCAGTGAAAATTAGCTTTGCTTAATAGTATACTCTGCTTGCCATATTATAAAGAGCTTGCGGAAAAGGTCTACTTTCTGGCTCTGAGTGCCTTCTGCAGACCTCCTGACAAATACCCTTAAGGAGAATCCCAGAGCAAGACCACTCACAGTGGGAATATCACCTAACCCAAGCTAATCCCAAATTTGGGTAGCAAACCTCATCTCCAGCACCATCCTCCAGAGTGGGGGATGGACCTTCCCTTCCTGCTCAGATGGACCTTGTCCTGAAAGATCTTCTGCAACGCATAAATCATTCATATTGCTAACTCACCACCATCAGGAACCTGTGTTAATATTTATTAGTTTAATTAGCAAATCCTCTGGATTGGTTGGCAATGAATATAGTTTAAAACTACACTGTATTAGGGGCTGGGTATTTAGCTCAGTGGCATAAGCGCCTGCCTTGCAAGCAGGCAGTCGTGAGTTCGATCCCTGGTACTGATAAAAACGAAAAAGACAAACAAACAAACAAACAACAACAACAAAAAACTATACTGTACTGTTCTTCAATTCCTATGAACTATACCTTATGAATTAACACCTCTGAATTACTAATTCGAATACTATTTCTCTCTCTCTGTCTCTCTCTCTCTCTTGCTCTCTCTCTCTCTCTCTCTCTCTCTCTCCTCTTTCTTCTCTCTCTCCCCTCTCCTTTCCTTCCCTCTCTCTCTCACACAGGCACACTGCCTACAAATTCATAAGCCAAATTACATGAAGTTATATTATGTAATTGTTCTAAGATATTATAACTGTCAAACTTTCTGGGCCTCTCAGCTTTTTTTGCTGACTCAAATTTTCTATATTGTCTATTCTGGTGAATGAATCTTGTTCCATTTGGGACCTTACATTTTATAAATTCATGCCAGCAGCCACACCCTGCTCTTACCCCTACCTTGTAGTTATCTCTGTCTCCAGCCTCACAAACCCAACAGGAGCCTCCAACCCAGGACTTCAGCAGAGGAGGAGAGCTCAATACTTCTACTCATTTCCAGAATGTTGAAAGCAAGATAAAATGGTGTTGAATGAAAAATTCTGATACAGGCAGGAAGTGTATAAGTTTTGGATTGCACTCTCTTTGCAGTAGAAAGCTGACTCAATCCTCACAGCCAATATGGTCTCCAACATATTATTTAACCTCGATGAAGCTTGGTTTCCTTCTCTGCATCTGTTAAATGGGAAGGATCTTTATTAAGTGTTATATAGAGTGCTTAGGTAATACTGCATATATTACATCAGGAAATAGTACTGGTGACAGAGTTGTTAGGAACCTTCACTATCATTGCTGTTGCCATGGATATTTTTGTTCATCCTGAGGACTATGTGTGAAGTTTTAAGAAATCATGAGACTCATAAAATGAAGAACATAGGAAAGGAATTTGTATGTGAATGACTTAGCCACAGATAGTAGTCAATGCTAGTAACTGGTGCAAAGGAACCTTTTCAGGTGGGGAGCTTTCTCCTCACATGCTATGATGAAAGCCATACTGGTACTGTGTTTGTCTTCAGTAGCGCAAAGGTAACAAATGCAGACTGGTGTATGCTAACGTAGTGCACCGTATTGTACGTGTGTGCTGACCCAATGAGGAGAATGCTGAGGGATCTTAGTACCACTCTGAATTAGGACCCTACGAGGAAACAATTCATCCATCTCACCATGGGTATTCCGGTAGTGCGACTAGCTTGAAACTTTGCAGAGGCCAGCTGTGGGTTGCAATCTTAGTTTCCCATATTACAAGCCATAAAACCTTAGCTGTAGTGGCAATAAAATGGGAAAAGACACAAAAAAGTTGTTAGCACAAAATGAGGACATACGCAGAAAGTATCTAGTGCAGTATTCGAGGCACAGCTCATTCGAAGCATACAGATTTGATAACCAAGGAGAAAGTCAGCAAATGTAGGTGCTCTCTTGATGTGTGATGCCTGATTCTGTTTTTAAAAATTATCACTATACGGCACAGTTAGATCCATTAAAAATGTCTGAATAGTTCAGTCTTCAGGCAAATGTTGTATATGGCGACACTCACATTTCATCCACACCGTGCGAGGGTTTGCAGCGAATCTCAACTCGCTGTGTGGGAGGCACAATGTCAGGGTTCAAGCTGAGTTGGGAAGCACTGAGCTGAACACCAGCTGACCTCACTTTGACACAGCCCCCGGCTTCGCTGGCCATGCCACCGTGGAGCTGAGCTTCATTTCCTCCTTTGGCAGGTTCTGTCAGCAGACTCTGGAAGGGAAGGGAGAGTAGTCCAGGGCAGTGCTGAGACCCTGCCTGTAAATCTAGTGCTGTAGACGTGTGCTACCACTCACTCTGTATACTCACACATTGTAGGCATTTAATGTAGTTGGTGTGCGTTACTTTCTGGAGAAGATGGAACAATCAGGAAAGCCAGCATACGTTTGCTTTTCCATATTTGTTCCAAGCAATGATCTAAACACGCTTTTTAATCCCATAAAGGCGGTGAGAAACAGACATTATTATTTCAATTAGTTTTGTAGATGATGACACTGAGATACAAGAAATGAAATTACTACTCTAAGTCACATCTCACTGAGATTGGGGTCAGGTAATATGACTCCAGAGAGTAGATTGTGGACCTTTAAGCTGCAGCACTTCCTTTTCATAAGTTCCTGACCACTAAGCTACAGCCCAGCACCACTAACAAATTCTAAAACCAGCAGTTGTCCAAGCCCTGGACAGACATGTTGCTACGTCAAAGCTGTTCTGTACTGTAAGGTCAACGCATTGCCCACATACAAAACAGTTCCAGTGCAGACTGGCCCCTCTAAAATAAGTTGGAAGCCTTTCATTTTCTTGTCCCTATTTTGGTGATAGACTCTTTACAGTTGCGCTTTATATTTGTTTTTCCAATCTAAGGTATAATCAATTGAATTCCTGAACAAACCTACTTTCTGTCCTGTTGGGACTATTGCACTATCCTTAACAGCGAAAACACACTGCCTACGTTCTTCTTCCATCAGTGTCTGGCTAACATATTCTGTTCCATTGGAACCATGGTCTGAGCAAAGAACTAGTGATTTTCTCTGGTAACCAAGGGTTGGTTGCCCTTACACTCCACACCCTTTCCATCATATTTGAAGACACCTCTTCAATTATGTTTCCCAGGATTTTGCATCTTTTTGAAATAATATATTTGTAAAGGAAACAGGAGCACAAAGTGGCTGGTGTCTGCAAGCCTGGAAAATTCCCGAATTTAAAAGCAAGACTCAGTCTACTTTCACAGATCAGAGAGTTTGGCATCAGCCTGTTTTCTGGGATATAAGTCCTGATTGTACAATCGCGGGTGCGCATCTGTCACAGCCAATACCGAAGATCTTACAGCTAGAGACTGCAGGGAGTGGTAACATTTGAGGCTTAGTCACATTTCTCTTTGCAGTGTTTCACTGTTCATTTTGCGTGTTTGTCATCTTGGAAGCTGCAGAGTTTTATTTATATGGCACCTGCTGACCAGCGATCTCTTTGAACAGTCTACAAGGAATGAACAGCAGAAAGATGGAGATGAACGGACTTATCCCGGAAGCCAGGTCCTCACTGTCTGGTTGTATATTTGAACATTTATGGCAAAAGGGAGCTTAATGTTTCATGAGAGAAAATGAGGAGCAAAATTAAAATGTGCAGTTTCTTTGAGGGTGAGTTTTTAACTTTTAACATATACTGAACGAAATTTATTTGTGGTGGAGGACATTTCCAGGCAGGGCTGTTTTGCCATGGCAATTATTTCACCAGTTTTCAAGGGACTTTCACCTCTCTCAGTTCTCACGGCTGATGAGGGAGAGCTTAT
The DNA here is from genome assembly GCF_034190915.1 of Cavia porcellus. Lineage (NCBI taxonomy): Eukaryota > Metazoa > Chordata > Mammalia > Rodentia > Caviidae > Cavia > Cavia porcellus. The sequence continues at coordinate 160,684,813 of NW_026947484.1, read as the reverse complement.
CAACCCGGGGAAGGGAACAGGAACACTGTGTGATTTAGAACACTGAACCTTTAAAAATGGTCTCCTAATTTCAGTGCCAGTCTCTGTCTCTCACTCTGTTCTCCCACGTGTCATTAGGCTTCAGAACCTGAACCTGCAGAATCTCATCCTTATTAGAAAAAAAAAGGAGACCATTGCCAATGGCTCTTGCATTGTGAAAAATCATTCTCTCTATTAAGTTAGAAAATTATTTTGCCAATCTTCCTCCCTGCTTCTGCCTTGTAAGTTTTCATTCATGATTGCAAACATTTTTCCTCTTAAAAGGATACAAGGGATCCAAAGCCAGAGAGAGGAAAAGAAGATCATATTCCTACTGGCTCTCAGCCTGCTCCTAGCCCCAAGAAGGCTCTCATTCCCTGCACTGTGCTTCTGGTTTTCCAGGAAAGTGTCACCTTTTTTTTGTCCACACCCTAACCCAGCCTCATCTTGCAAACTTGGGTCTGAATTATCTGTGCCTTTTCAAAAAAAATTTAGGTGCTTATCTCAGATGCACCATGACAAGCACCACATCTTTTTGCTTTTGTCACTGATAGCCCTGGTGTCAGGGCTGATTATCAAGATTGCAGCCTTTGTAATATACACCTGTGCTCTGTGTGTGAGAGAAAGTCTGGGACCGAGCTTGAATGGGGATCGGTATCTCCATCCTGCATGATGCATAGTGTAGAGGGGGCATGTGGCTGTTAACTGTTAAAGGTACAGTTCCATCAGGATTTACATAACAGGGTGAATTTCACTGTGATACCTTAGATCACAACCCCCTTATCACAATATAACAAGAGGACATTGTGATAATGGCCTCTTCCCCCATTTTCAAGGTATTTTTCCCAACAATGGCAAATAGAATTGTCTTTTATAAATGTCAACCTTGCCATGCTATTCATGGTCTCCCAGTAGCTGCGGCTCCTGTTCTCTCTTTAGTCTCCCTCCTCCCCTTGCAGGCTGCCTCAGCCGTAGGTACCTCTAGCAACTTGTCTTACTGTCCAGATGTTTTACATCTGCCTGGTCACTATCCCTTGAGTCCCTAGGATTTATTAGACATTATGTTTGACCACAGCCCCGTGGGTCTGGGTCAAAAGTCTGTCTCTGAAGTCCTCTCCTCTACACATGAAGACCGGATCAGACAAACAAGGCTGAGAGGCCTCAACTCTTTTTACTGGAAGTTTATTAAACAAGGAAGGTCACAGAAGGAGACAGAATGCTTGAAGCCTTGAGAAATTATCTGTTGCACGGCTTCATCGATTTCCCCTAAAAATCATTCACTTTCTTCATGCTTGCTCCCTTGTCTCCCCATACTGCACTTGCCAGGACTATCAGTAGTTTTCAGATTACCAGATCTAGGGTAAAGGTACAGTTTTCATTTTATTCAGTTTATTAGCAGCATTAGAAACAGCTTCTCATTTCTACCTTGAAACTACTTCCTCACTTGGTTTTCATGTTTTCTTTTGTTGTTTCATTTGTTCCATGAACTCCACTTTCTGAGTGGGATTCTGGGTGTTCTCCGGTGTTTTCTCCTGCCCTCTTCACCTGTGTATGCACCCCTTAACGCATGTGCCCCACCTCTCACCCTTGGTCACTTCCCAGTCCTCTGTGAATCCATCCATCTTTATCTGACTCCCAAATTTCAACTTTAAACTTTAAGCTCACCACTCTGTCCACTCATGTATCCTACTGCTGACTATAGACTTCCACTGTCCTGTATTGATGTCTGTATCATCTATATCTGTATCATTTGTATCTCATCTATATATTTATATATAGCTGTGTCTAGATCTATATTTGTATCTCTGTATTTTAAGATCCAACTTGCATCCTTTGAATCTTCCCTGTCTCTGTAGGAACTGCAGACTTTCTCTCTGAAAGATTAGAAACTGAGTTTGTGGAAACAAACTGAGAGTAGGCATATGAAGGAAATGAGATCATATGGAGACATACAGAACGTAGGCAGTAAGGAAAACAGGATTGTTGGGATGAGTAATCTCTGGGTGTCTGTACGTCTGTAATTTCTATGAATTAAAATGAGATATATCCATATAACCCAGTGTTTACACATAGATCCCAGTATTTATACATGTTGCTAGTTCAGAGCATCTGAATTGAACATGCTGTCCTAAGAAACGAACTACTTTGAACATACTTGATTTTTCTTTCAAGAATTCAGACAACAATTCTGCTTGTTCAAGGCCTGAGGGCCACTTTTAGCCACATCAGTTATCTCTGTAGTGCAGAGCTGGTAAAGTGTCTCCGGATAGAATTCTGGGCAACAGAGGGGTTCTTGTGTTTATAGTCCCCACGAATCCTGCTTCAGCCTGCCCTCACATCCTCTCTCAAAGCCATCCATCCATCCACCCACCCATCCATCCTTCTTTCACTTACCATCAAGCATTGGGGATATCAAGAATCCAGACGGTCTGTTTGGGACACATCAATATCCGGAGAGGCTGTTTGAGCCCACAGAAGCCTCTCTCAAATCAAGTTGTGCTGAGCAGGTCCTGGAAGTAAACAAGCTAAAACTTATGAAAAGACCTGAGGAAAAGCTGAGTTATAATAACCAGATGATTCAGAATAAGTCACTGGATGAAGCTATGCACATTGTGCCAAGAACCATATCAAAAGAGCAAAGAAAAGCCTTGGTGCAAGTTGGGTATAATGTCCAGACTGTGTTGGGGAAATAATATGAGGATGAAGTCCTTATAGGAAAGAGCTAGACGTCCACTTTCACGTAATGGACATTCATGGACAGGTGCAGGGCTGACAGTAGAAGGCAGTGTTCAGTGACCGAATAAAACATATTTAGAATCATAACGACCATGCTGTAGAAATGAGAAAGAGACAGGAACAAAGTCTTAAGTTTTCCTTCCATCCTTTATTCCTACTTCTCCTTTTCTTCTTGCCCTTCTGAATCTATCATCCTTTTTCTTGTATAATCCAAAGCAAATTCTGATGTGAAATAAAACATTTCTTTTTTCAACCCTAATCCTAATTGCGTTTGAATGTGATATAAATTAATTCATTCCCATTAGACTTAAAAAAAAAAACAATTATATCTCTCTTATTTCAGAAAACACAGATATTAGCCAGATAAGGCATCCCTGGCTCTGTCTCAGTGGGGAGAAAACATCACGTGCTATAAAATTTTAAGTACGACAACATGAGCAACCACAATAAATACATGAGAGATCGCAGACTAGAAAACTCCACAATTTTCATTGCTGCCACAGCAGGACCAGGGAAGTAATGATTCGGGTTCAGGTGTAAAGGCTCACAATTAAATGTAGTGAAGCAGAACGAAGCTGGTCTATCAGATGAAGAGGTACACGCCGGCCACGACAGGAATAAACATTCCCAGCTCCAGAGAGAGCTCCCTCGCCTGCCTCTCGACCTGACACTTAAGTCAGTGCAGGCAGATGTGCTCAGAGATATCAGATAGATGGGCTCGATCGGGGAGCAGACAGCAAGGAACCTTCAAGCTCTCCAGGAAATAAGTTACTGCAATCAATGAACCTGAGAAGGCTCATTAGATGGGCTGTTCCTATAGGACGGGGACTCCTGAGGGAATTCTCCACCAGTGACTTATGACTTTTACCCAGCTCCGGTAGATTCAACATCTTGAAATTGATTTTTCTTTCCAAAATAGGTTAGAGTTTCCCTCTCGCCTTGGACAAGAATTTCTAGCAGTTATGCCAGAGAGAAAGAGAGAGAGGGAAAAAAAGGAACAGCCATTCCAGGGCCTGCCTCTGAATTAAAAAGCAATGTACCTGTGCTTTACTGATGAGTCCTAATACTGGATGCTTAGGTGACATAAGCTCCAGGCTTTCACTGTTCCCTGGGGGCCCAATTCCAATCTTGCGGACCCACTGACCAAACCGCATCGATCACTTTAGAAAAAAAGTGAGCACCTACTGAACTCTCTTGTTCTTGAGGTTGTGTCCTCAGGGGTTCAAACATGCCCTCTTGTGGCACGGGTTTGCCATGCTGATGAGCATCCCTGGGTCCTAAGTTTGACTTCATGGAATAAGATTTCTGAGCTAAGTTGCTCTCCTCTAAAATTCTCAGCTAATTCTGCTTAGCTCATGCTTTGTGAGAATATTAAATAACAAGCCTTTGATTACAGATCAACAGTTTCATGCTATGGAAATGTTTATTGATTCATTTCCATTTGGCTCCTAAGTTACTCTAGGGCAGAGACACTCATCACTAGGTCATCACCATTAATACAGGTGTATGTTGAAAAACAAAATGCAAAAAATTATGATTGCAATCATGTTCTTGTGTTATGGTTTTGCTTTCCTGTCCCCGGCTCTGATGGCATCCTGTACATGATGAATTACTCTGTTTCACAGCAATCCAGCCCCACACCTGGCCAACATGGTACTCTAGCACTGGTCATGTGCATTGATAGAGTATGCGCAATATACCTCAGGCGACCAAGAAAACAATTTTAAATTTTCTTGATCTGAATGTTTAAGTTGGCACTAAATTCCACTAAAAGAAAACTTGAAGTGTGCTTGGAATATCAAAGATTTGTAATTCAACTTTCCATTCTCCATTTAATTGAATTAAAGATTATTTCTGAATGAAATTTAACGTTCAGTCTACATATCCTGTGATTTTGGAGATTTAATGAGAGAGAGAGAAAAAAATAAAAAGAATGATTAAGGCTTCTTCATGATTTTTATAATGATTAGAGTTTGGACATCTGAGAGAAAGTAAAATACTTTGCTAGAATTAATTTTACTTGTTCCTTTTTGAATTTTTTAATCTCTAAATGCGACCACATTATATGTGTTCTGGGCTATGCTGCTCGTAAGAATGACAGGCAGTTGTGTTCAACTTTCCTCATGGAATTTTAGTGTTTACAGAGCATTGTCATATGACCACCGTGTTAAGCTCTCTCTCCCACTGTGGTAAGCTGCAAAATTCACGGACACAGAAGTGAGGGAACTTACCAAAGTAAGTCCGCACTCACCATAAGCAGTGTACTTGATCCCAAAGGGATCCTACCACACCTGGCCTGTCCTCTGTGTTGTGCTGTCTGAGGTTTCTTTACAAACGTGTCTTTTAATTACAGTGGAGTATGGATCATAACTGGATTTATTTACTGCAAGCCTATTGAACGCAAATGTTGTATCACATCCAGTAACAACCAAAGGTTCTGATAGCCCAGTATGAAGCCATTTTTCCAATACATTTTTCCCCCCGCAACACTAGACGGTTTGAATCAGGGCCCTGTACTTCCCAGTAACTGTCTGGAGTGAATCTTTCATTTGGGCACTATCAGACCACCTCAGTGAGGGACACCGCCATGTCCTTCACCTTCATGGCTGTGCTTGTATTTGCCTGTCAGAAAATGATGGCCTCTGAGTCAGAGTTTAGTCTGATCCCTGTGTTTGTGGCGTGCTACTGTGTGGAAAGCGTCTAGAGGAACACAGGGAGGGAGGGGCTTCTTGGGAGCTGTGTCTAGGAATAATTTAATGGCTGTATTCTGCAGCAGCCGTCTCCTAAACTGGTAAGAATGAAAACAGAGAAGAATTGCTATAAAGTAGGGCAACAGATGAGCCCAGAAGATTCCTTTAACATATGTCCCAAACCTCCTGTGTGTTGGGAGCTTTCATCCTCTCATTTAATTTAAAAATAAAATAGCCTTTGAGAGAGGTATTATTACCATTTTGTAGCCATAAGCCAGATAGAGCAAGTAATAAGATGGATTCAATCCAGAACCTATTACTATGACTTCATCTCTTTACTTTTTCTTTTTTTACCAAGTGACAATGGTAGTTCACTGCAATAAGCACTAGGGTTTGAATCAGAATTACATCCACATTCAAGCACAATACTTAAGATTATACACTGCTCTAGACTCAAAAAAATATGTGTCATACTTAAGATTTAAATTGCAAGCATAATATCCCAACCCTATGCAACATTATTTGCCATTTTTCCATTCATTCATTTAACAATTGGTTGTTTATTGTCAAACCTTGTGTTAAATGCTTCCATTCTGTGAGGATCAATGTTAGGCATCTATGAAAGTACTTTCATAACACTTTTAAGAAAACAGCTGTTGCTTTACAGTACTCATCCTATTTTTTCAGTACTAAGAGACTCAGTGGAGAAACACCAGCACCAGCTCCTGGTTGCAAACATTAAAGGAACTGATGCGTCCCCAGCCACAATGGTCCAAGCTAGAAGCCACGATGTCCACTCGTCCTTAGCCCTCAACTCCTCCTCGCTACATGCAGTGTCTGAATTCTTCGACAGCTGATTTCCCCCTGCCCCTATTGGTGACAGTCTATTTAACGTCTGTCTTTACTTGAGCAGGTGACTACAATGACCTCTTAGCTAGATCACTGGCCTCAGTGTGAACCTGTTTTAGACAATGAAGCTAGAGACCGAATCCCAGCTTGAGGACTCTAAGACCCTGGTGGTCCTGTCCTGGTGTTTCCCATCTCCCACTTATCCCGATCCGAATACCATCAGCCAGACCTGAGCCAGGATGACTCAATGCTCAGTGCCGGCAAATGCATCCCTATCTGCATGTCCAGGACGTGTTTTGTTTCTTCCCCTGCTGAACTTTTCCTAGCGGTTATTTGGTTTACCTTATATTTTCAAATCTTTTACCTCCAAAACTTAGACTTTATTCACCAATTCCTGATGCTTATTATCCTGAAGCAAGGAAAAATTATGATGGGATTATAACACCATTAATACCTAACTTCATTTTTTAAGATTTAAACGAGCCTAATTCTTCTAAAATGTACTCTCCTTAGGAACAAAGAGCTATCTTTCCTTCACTCTCAGTGGCTGGCACACTGCAGGGACTCTGCTCACTGAAAAAGTGAGTGAACAATTACTTGGGCATTGCTTGAAAACTTTCAGTGGGTGCTCACTCTATCCACGGTAGCAAAGTCTGAACTTACTTCACAAAGTTCTTGCATAACATAGAGTCTCATCTTTTGCTGGGTCCATGTACTTATTCAGGATCCCATTATATTAAAATAAAAGCCATTTCTCCCAGTGGACCTCACAGTTCCAAGTTTCTGGCCTTGACTCATCCAAGTTCACAGCAGCATTATTTCAGGGTCTGGTCAGTCATGCCATTTCTCTACCCAAGGCAAGATGAGACAGGGTTTGTAGGGGTTCTTTGTTACCTCTGATCTAAAGAAGAGTGGGTGGCTGAAATGTAGGCTAAGCTTTCAAGGCAAAATCTAAAATGTCCCTGGGCCATTTTTTTTTTTTTTTTTTTTGCACCCCAGCCCTTGTCACTTCTGTCTCAAGTCCTCAAAAGCTTGCAGCTCTCTGCTCTTTCCTCCTCCCCGCAGCTCACATCTTTTCTTGTGGCTGCGGATGGCTCCAGCTGTCTTTCGCCTCTGGTTGCACCATAAAGTCCTGGATGGCATCTTAGATTACAAGTGTGATGCCTTCTCTTCACTTCATCGCGGGGACCATAGTGTATCCTAAACCGCAGGGCTGGGGCACCACGGACAGGCTGTCACACCACAGGGAGCTTGCCAGTGCTTCCTTACACATTGTCTCCCTTTTCCCTGAGGAAGCCAGAAGGTGTGTTTTCCGAGAGAAGAGACGAGGAGCGGGCTTTCTGCAGCTCCCCGACAGTCCGTGTGCTCACCTGACATTCCCCACTTAACCTGGGCCGGTGCTAGCAAGGCAAGGCCTGCATTTCCTCTACCGCTAACATGCAATTAGAGGCTCTGTGAAGCAACTGGGGACATTCAGTGACGTGAAAAACATCCCTGAAACCAAGGTTGCCTCTGCCTTTGTTCTCTAAGGTGACTTCTTTCCTATAGTCATGCTATATTTCTTTCTCCAGATACTCATTGGTCCCTAAAAGGCCGAGTTGCACATTTGCAGGGAAGACTTTGTCTTTCAAGTGGAACATCTCTGCTAGGTAACTGAGTCAGCTGTGAAGGATGCCCCTCTCCTTTCACAAGTGTGGCCTCGGGTATTCGCTCTCGTGCCCCTTGTTTCAGTTCTCTTCTATGACCTCGGAGAAGTCAGCAATGGCTTCAGGTCTATCCAGTTTCTAGCTGACTCTGCCTTTCTCATTCATTCTTCACCTGCTTTGTTTCCTGAGTTAATTATTTCAAAGTCAGAGAGACAGAGGAAGCTCTGTCGCACTCATGTGGGCTTTGGAAGGGCCCTGTGGCTGATAGGCCAAGTGTGCAGTGGGCGCAGGGTCTCTGGGTTGAGACTGGTAGCTCCTGGGTCACAGGATCCTCTGTTCCCCAATTCCTGCACCTTGTAGATTTTTTTGCACAGAAAAAAGCAAGTTCCTTGTCTTCTCTGACCACTCCATGTGCACAGCAGGACCATGATCCTCCCTGGAACCAAAATGCCCTCCATGCTGTGTCTCCCCTCCCCCACTGGCTGTGTGCTTTCTTCACTGTAGCATCACCTGGATCTCCCATGAGAGACACGGCACCATGCTCACCAACCTCCCACTGCACGCTGCCAGGTACCCACCACGTGCACTGCCTCGCTAGTCAGAGTGGACATTCTTCCTGCCACCTGGATCCCTTGCACAGGAAATGACGTCAGCCAAACCCGACCTCACAGTCCCAGCTGCTGCACACAGCCAGCCCTGTCTGCTGCTTCTGTGCTAGGTTACTGTGTCTACTCACATCCCCAGCACCAAGGCATGGATGCACTGGGCAGCGAGACCAGTGTAGTCAGGTCATTGGTCTCTATCCACGGGGAAAACTTCCTGCTTTTTAGTTGCCATGTCTATCTTTTCCATATTTGCAGCTAGTTGGACATTGTTCTGATTTGAAGATCTGGGAATGTTTATAACAATGTTCACATTTAAATAAAAATTCTACTTATTATTTGTTGTCTTTTGCTTATTTTGTTGAAAAGAACATGGAAATATAAATATCACATACAGAGAAACACATGATACATATTTATATTGAACATAGATATAATGGATGTGATGGGTATAATATATTTCTAATACATGTTAGAATCTTCAATTTAGGGGCTGGGGATTTAGCTCAGCCGCATAAGCACCTGCATTGAAAGCAGGCAGTCGTGAGTTCGATCCCTGGTACCGATAAAAACAAAAAGACAAAAAAAAAATTAAAAAAAAAAAGAATCTTCAATTTAAAAACTTCATAGTGGAAAAGCAGATGACCATAAGCATTTCACATCTGAATATGCAGCAACAACCTTTCAAAAAACCATTTTAAATATTCTACAAATTAAAGGACAACAACATCAAAAGCCCAACTGCACTGTGCTACTCAAGAAACATAAAGCTCAGCCAGCAATGTTTCAGTAATTCAAAGAAAAAGAGGCAAAGGGACCAGATTTTCTTTGCCACAGGAAGAACCGACAAAATTTGTAACAACGCTTAATTATACCCTTTGCCTCAGCTCAGTCCAGATTACATAATGGAAATGATGTTCCCTGCAGACAGTTTCATCCAAAAATAATATTCTCTTATCCTACTACCCAGGAGGTGCCACAGCTACCTACTTATAGAGAGGGTAAAAATGGCCTTTCCATTTTCCAGTAATATGTGCCCACTGCATTCTGAAAATCAGATTGGAAGTTTTCGAAGGACAGCTTAGGCTTCAGTCGTTATGTTGGATGGTACATTATGTATCATTCCATCTGGCAAGAGAAGGGCAGTTCTGCAAACACAATGGAGATGGAGCTAATGAGGGCAGATGTGCAAGCCATTATTTAATAACATGCTTCCTGGTGAAATTGTTCCGTCTTTACACACACACAAGAGACAGAAAGAGACAGAGAGACAGACAGACAGAGACACAGAGACAGAGACAGATTTTTATTGAAGTATAGTTGGTCACTTTTGGATTATAAGGTTGGCAGTGCCACACAGCTATAAAACAATTCACTGTTCTGAGTCTCACTTTCTATGTCTCTATGAATGAGGGAATAATAATACCCATCTGTCTGTATGTCTGTTGTGAGTACAAAGGAGACAATACATGCCTAATAAGAACATGGCTACAGCCATTCAGTTCATTTTATTCTCCCATTCTCCCACAGGTGACATCTGAGGGAATCTTAACAGTAGTCCTCTCTCCAAGCAGTGCTGTACCCCACAACAAGCCTGGTTTAGGTGGACACCCAGCTGTATGGACTCAGTCATCTAGTTTGATCCTCCATCCTGAACCTATTTAAAAAATCCTGGTTCTTTTACATTAGCTAACATGTAATATGGTATTGCAAGCTGTAATACCTTCCATTTAGTGATGGTCATTCCTTAGATCTGAAGTTCTTTCTTGAAATTGAGAATTCACTGTACTTATTTTGCAAACAAAAAGATGTCAGTACTGTTAACTTAGGAGACGCATCCAAAAGTATGCAGCTAGCAAGTACCGTAGCGGGGAACTAAGCACTTGTGAGCCTCACAAGCATGCATTTCCATCACACCACACAGCCTCTCTTCTGTTTCCTTAACTCCCTACCTCACTCCACAAAACAGAACTCATGTTAGAGTCATGTTATTATATTTCTCCATGATGCATTCACAGATCCCATTAAATAAGTTCCTAAAGGAAGAAAGGATGATTCACCCCAATGAACCATATAATCCCTTTCCACTCACTAAATGATACAATTGCGCTACAACCCTGGATCAGAAAAACACTCTTGTTCTATCAGTATAACCTCAGATCAGAAAAACTTGATAGTCATAGTTCACCTAACATCAGTTCTGAAACTTCTTTCCCCAAAGACCTTGTAGTAAGAGACTCCACATGTGTAACACCAAAGTAACCCAAAAGTTAGCTGTAGAGCTTGGTTTTGCATTTGGATTCTGCTTCAGGTAGTCTGGAAAGTATCTAATGTGCAGGAGTGGTGGTATTTGACCTGGACTTTGAACAATGAGTGGATTTTCTGTAGGTGACAATGGGGAAACATTTTTTTTTTAAAGACAGGGTTTTGCTATGTAATTTAGGTTGGTGTTGAGTGTATCATGTAGCCCAGGCTGGCTCCAGACCCCTGGCGATCCTCCTGCCTCAGCCTCCCAAATGCTGGGATTACAGATGTGTGTCACCATTCCCAAAATGGTTCTTTTTGTCATGAGTAGATATATTAGCCAATCTGAAACTGTAATTTGCATGCTTAATAGTTGTACTGACAGGTAATGTCAGCTGAAGGAAGAAGCTTTGAAAAGTTCAGAAGAGGCCCATTTGTAATCTAGCTTCAAGAGGCAGACACTGTGGATAACTTTTATCAACAAGTTTACCTTTATCTTTGCTCTTGCAGAGCATGACCAGGAAAAAGTTGGCTATTATCTTGACTTGTGTGGAACTGCCTGAGTACAAATTAAATGGAAAGAGCAACAAAAGATGAACCCAAGGAGAAAACAAGGATCAAAGGAAATCTTGAAGCATTAATTGCAAGCACTGAAAAACAAGTAACATGCAGCAGAAAGTAAAATGACCCGCTGGAAACAGCATGAGAATGCAGAATGTTAGAAGGTCAGCAGATGGAGCTCGAAGAGGTGAAAATTACCTAGAAGTTCAGACTAAGAAATGAGAAGGCTACGTGAGAAATTTAGAGAAAGATGAAACAGACGGACTCTAAAATTTAGAGGCACATTTTCACTTTGTGAGTTGAATAGAAAGACTGTGCATAAAGCCAGCCCTCTGTACAATAAAATGTCTCACAAAGCAGGAACACCAGAGGTTTGTGGTCATGGAGCTGTAAAACCAAGATGCCATTGTGCGTGTGCAGGGACATAAAGGAAATGTATGAACCATGGTCAGGTCACCTGCATGCCGTCTCTACAGACATTCCTCCTTTAACGACCCATCTTGTTAATGACTGTTCCAATGGCCTCGCGCTCAGACTCACAGTCTTTTGTTCAGTACAGTTTTGTACCTCTCGTATACGGAGCCTCAGTGTCCTTTTTTATACTTTACACCTTGCTCACATAGTACTGTTGTTTCTGTGACTGCACTGAATACTACATACTGTAGTTTTATTTTCCGTTACACATTACAGCACTACATGTAAGAGTGATGCAAATGAAAGCAAAGTCATCAGGCTGGAGTTCGCTTTGACTTTTCCCTTGTCCTGAATGCTGTAGTGTACACACTACCTACAGTTTTCTGCTAAGTGACCAATTCATAAACAAGAGGTAGAGGAGTATGAACCTTACAGCGACTATGCAGCCCTAAATAGGTCACTCAGTCTCCCTGAGCCTCAGTTTCCACATCTGTGTAATCACTGTGATCATAGCCTAGATGGTAGAAGCTCAGGAACTAGACTTCCTGGGTTCAGCTTCCAGCTGTATTTTCTACCATATGTGAAACTTGGATAAAACAATGACTCACCTTGCCTAATGCTGTTCCCCTGTAAAATGCAAATGAGTACCCGTATGATCACACCATTGATGTTAATGGTTTCCAGGGGACACATATTTAAAATGTCAGACTTTAGAAAGCAATATACAATAATTCCAATATAGTTTCCTAGTTAGAGATAATGTTTTCAACAAGAAACCAAAACTTTAAACCTGAAAGACTGATAAATCTGGCTACATTAAAATTAAATACAGATGACAGCTAAGAATGAAAAAAAGCTATAAACTGTAATATACAGAAACTTGTTACAAAAACATTGATACCTAGAGTAAAATTTTAAAAATCAATAAGATGAAAGAAAATCTGATAAACCAACAAGGAGAAAGGGACTTTTTCATAACACATTCAGATAGTGTTCCCTTGAATTAGACGGTAGGAAAATGCACATTCAGTTTCTCACCTGAGTGGTAGGTCCTCAGGTGTTTATTTTAACATCTTTCATATGTTATAATTCATCTGTAAAGAACATGCAATTCTCAGGATTTTTTTAAACAGCAATGAGAGATAAGGTTGCTCTGAAGATAAACATTTATTTGGAATAGTACCTAAAACATAATAGGCATTTCAAAAGGTTAACTATTACTGATACTCCTACTAAGACTGTTATTATTATGATTGTATTGAAATATGGGAAGCATCATAGGGACTTCATGAAATGTAGTTACTATTTTCAAGCTATTATCTCTGTAAAACTATGTCAAAGAGAGTAAACAGTGTGTGCAGAGACTGTAACCTTCAGGTCTGTCCTTGGCTGGTGTGTCCCCACACTGGTTTATAATGGTATTGGAGATCTAGCAAGCCACGATCAGGGAGAGTATAGCACTCTCAGATCAAGTTCAAATAAATACCCTACAGTTTCTCATCCAGCAGTTCTCAGAAAGAGAGAATGTACACATGAAACAGCAAGGATCTTCCATTTCTTTGTCTGATGTCCTCTTATTGAACCTATTAATAGAGAAACATTCTGCTTCATGTTTCAGTCTACAGACATCTCATCTATTGGGAAGCTTAGGCACCTGAATTCAGAAAGTGCCAGTAAAAGTGTGTTTACAGACTAATGAAACAGAACCCTTGGGCCAAGCTCCAGTTTAAGGGTACAGCTGGCCAGAGCATCCTACCAGACCCCTCTCTAACACTTCCTAAACAAACAAGACTAAAAACAAAATTTCATAAGAGACTGTGGTGGCAATCAGACTGGACTCCTCTGCCTTGTGACCATCTTACTGTATTCGAGTGGCCTGAGGACTGTTCAGAGAATGGAAAAGAGTTAGCAGACCTGAGTTATGTGAGTCACTCACACAAATGTAATAAAAATGTAGCTCCCAACAAACTGTTTCACACAGAAACATTCGAATTATTAGCCACAGGGAAAGAGGAGGCGTGTGACAACAAGGAGGCCATGAAATGAAGGGCAAGAGCTCATTGTCAAACTGAAGAGAGGACTGACTTTTTATGTCTTTGTTTTAGAAAGGCATAAAATGTTAAGACAAAAACCACAGCTATAATTAAGAGAGAATAAAGATTAAGTGTGGAAAGGCTACTCCTTATAGATGCAGAGAAGAATGTGCCCTGGAGTAGAGCCCTTGTTCTATGTACAATTTAGATCATGAAATGTGTAGTAAATGGATCTATTTCTAGGCATAGGGTTAGAAAATGATCAGTTAATTGTATATTCAGGTGTGATTTCAATAGGAATATGACTGCAGAATTTTGGATTTGAAAGTCTGAGCTCATGAAGTTGGTAAGTGGTAACAAAGCGATGAAGTAATCAGCAGGGCATTGATAAGGTTCATATAAATAGGTATTGTAATGAAGTGAGCGACATTGTGTTTTCTGACCATAATATGATAGTGGTTAAAATTAATTTCTCAAAAGCTAGAAAATTTGACAGAAATAAATGGAGGTAGATCGAATTCCCATTAGAGCAGATAAATTGTTCTTATTGTAAGCACACTGATAAATAGGAGAGCAGGCTCTCTTTTCTCTCAAACTATGCAAAAGTGGTAACACTTGGGAGTGAGTAATATAAAAGGAGAGATCTTGGGAGAAGAGATAAATCCCCAAATTCTAAATCTGTATGCAGAAATTATGGGAGTCTTGCATAGAATTTTAAAAGTGAAGAAACTGGAATAAAAGGTATACAAACCCCTAAAAGTAAATGAAGCATTGTGATAACTTCAGAAGACAAATAGACAAGGAATACAAGTGGATAAATATGCAAAGAAAATGTTAAAAGAGAAATAATAGATAAGCAAATAGCTCATTTTGGAATAGTTTTTGAAACTAGTAAAGCACACTGAGGAGACTGTTCTTCAGTCTGTCACTGATGTAGTCATCAGGGAGAAGCGGGATAAATCCTGACCTAAATTTCAGTTTGGTACCAATACTTAGGACCTACATGCACACAAGCATGCACATACACACCACATGTGAAGGTGGTTACTCGTACAGTAAGGTTCTCCAGGAGAAATAGATGGGCTTCCCAAGGTGACTCATACATGGTTTGATGGGAGAGACAGGAAATTGGCAAACTGGTTGAGATATTTCTTGTGTTTAGGGGTGTGCATGGGGCTATCAGAATATTATGTGATATACACCTTTAAAAACTGGGCTTCTTTATCACTATCCTGAGATGAAAAGTAGGGAACAGGGGTGAAGCTAGGGACCTTGTTGGGAAGACTGAAACAATCCAGTTGTTTTTACTTGGCAATTAGCAGTAAGGATGATAGCCTGAAGTTAGAGAGTACCTTTGACAGAACTGGGTGATAGGTTGCCTTTATATTGGAGAATAAGAGAGGAATATAGAATACTTCCTCAGTGGTCAGCTAGGGGAATGTAAGTTCTATTTGATCACATGGGAAAGACAGCTGGTGGAGGGGCATGTGGACCAGTGTGTGGACATATTAGAGAGACATTAAAGTGAGTGTTTCAGTGAGGCATCTGAATATATCAGAGATCATACCCTAAGAAAAAGTCTAAATATGTTAAAATCCCTATTGGGTGAAGACCAATAAAAAATTAAGAAATATTTGCTAACATATGTTTGTAAAAACCTAGTGTATATACTTCATTAATTCCAGTGATATTAATCAACAAATCTTAAATTTATTTATAAAGAATATCACTGCCAGTGAAGCAGAAATCGCTTCTCAGGTTCATTAGCCAAGCAGTGGAGGAAACCCTGTATAATGCTGCCCAATCTGACGGAAATCCCTGCTGGGTTTTCTGAAGCATCTCCCAGTGGCTTTATCCCCATCTTTGGCTGCATTTCTAATGGCATATTGGTCAAAGATGTAATGGCCAGCATGATGAAACAAAAGGTGTTAATAATAGTATTAACATAAAAGAGAGAGAGGGCAATTAGCCCTACTTATCCTTGACTGCCTCATAATTTTGGGGTAGGTTCTTATTCAATATCTGGCAGGAAAATAAAATCTAAGACAGTAAAGTTAGGAGACAATCATAAAGCTTAGGAAAGATTCTCCAGAGGCTGGGGATTTAGCTCAGTGGCATAAGCATCTGGCTGGCAAGCATGACGTCATGAGTTTGGTGATCCCTGGTACACACACACTCACACACAAAAGGAACCGCTGGTAGTCTTTCCTGGAGCATCTAGATACACAAAGCCTCTCTGTTCTCTTCTGGGAAACTTCCCTTAACAGATACCCATAGGCTTTGCTTCCTCTGTGGCTAAGAGGACTGAATTTTGCCTGAGTACTAGAGCTATCAAGTACTGTAGGTCTTAATTGTTAAATGTCTATTTTTCCAGTTGGACTGTAGGCACTCTGGATCCAAACACCATATTTCATTTCACATTTGTTTTGGTGTTTCTATGACCGTTAACAGAATGTTATGGTCATTATATTCCTGAAAGTCTAGACATAATGACTTTTAAAGCACTTTGTGGTGCTCAGTATAGAGACAGAATTCAATTGATCTTCATACTTGATATTAATACCAGTGTTTTAACGGTACATCATAGGCCTGAGGTATTTTCCCTTCATTCCATTTTTCCTGTTATAACTGATCCAGAATTTGGGGGTAAGGTACAGTACTAACTCATCCTTATTTTACTGCCATACCTAAGGGAGACCAGAACACAGGTCCCTTATTCATGATTTGGGGATTTTGAAGATGTTTCTATTTGCTTTCTCTCTGTTCCTTAGTCAGGCTGCAAGATCTGAATGCTTTACATAAGAATTAAGAGGGTTTTATGAGATGCTATACATCAGACAGCCCAGTAAGCATACACGAAGTTCTTAACGTCTTCGTGGAAAGATACCATGAAAGAAAAAATGACTTTTCTTTGCATCAAATTTAGCTTCATCTCACTCTGAGTGTAAACCTAATAGGCTTAGTCTTTATTCTTACTCTGTAACAATGTTCATCCTTATTAAAACAAACTGTTCTCTGTGAGGAAATTATTTTAAAGACATTTTCAGGCCCAAAATATAACAAAACAAATCTCTGGTAAATGCAATTCTTCCTATTTAAAAAACAAATAAATTTTCCATTTTTTTGTTTTGATTGATATTTCTGAAATGATTAGCCACTGCAGAACACTTTGAACTTCCTAGTATTTCATATGCCAATCAAGACATTGGCCAGTAAATGGTCATTTGAAGAATATTTTGCAGTTTCTCACTGTTTTTGTGTGAATCCGTTTTGTTTGTGAATGTTATTGAGACTATAGGCTACATAGTTGCTACCTGTTATAAAGATAACTTAAAAAATGACAAGGCTGCTACAAAGCAAATTTTTTAAAGAAGAGAAAAGACATAAAAATTACAGAAATACTAATTTTTATTGCAGAATATGTAGTATGTTCTATACGGTTGGCAAAAGACATTTTCTATTCTACTCTGTGTCCCCTTAAAATTGCTATGTTGAAGACCTAACCACAAAGTAATTCAGAGTTTATAAAAGATAAGGCTTCAAAAAAGAGGCAATTAAATGAAAACAATGCCATCAGGGTCCACCCTAAGTCACTCTGCTAGTGTCCTCGTAATAAGACAAAATGGAGACAAGCAGAATCCCCAGAGGTTTGAAAGTGTACAGCGGAAAGACCTACGGGAGCCATGGAGAAGACAGCTGTCCGCAAACCAAGAAGAGGCAATGGAAGAAACCCAATGGGACCGCACCTGGAATGCAGACTTCTGGCCTGCAGAGCTGTTAGAAAATAGGTTTCCATTGGTGAAGCCATCCAGTTCAATATTTCAATATGGCAACCCAGGCAAACTGGTACAGATGCTACCCAGTTTACGGTGAGGTTTTCTGCCCATCACCCTTCATAACTGAAATGCCATTCACTGCAATGCACTTGCTGTGCTAACCTACATGCCGTGGGACATCCGTTAGGGCTCTATTAGCTGCGTGGCTGCCTGGGGGCTGCAGCTCACTGCCACTGCCCAGAATTGAAAACCTATGCTCACTTCATGCCACTATTCCCGGAAGAGATACAAATTCAACCTTTGGCCAGGCAGAGTGGAGCATACCTGTCATCCCAGCACCCAAAAGGCTGAAGCTGAAGGATTACTGCAAGTTCAAAACCAGTCTGGGATACAAAGTGAGCTAAAGGCTGGCCCATTCAGCATAATGAGACTCTGTCTCAGAACGCGGAAAGAAATTCAACCCTTGAAGAACAGTTTGAATGTATGTGACTTATACACCATCATAAAGCTGAAAAACTCCAAGTAGAACTATGTATTGTATATGAGACATAGTCTGTACACTTATGTTGTACCAAGAAGCAGGATTACTAATTACAATAATAGCTATAGTCTCCCTTTACTGCCTTTCGTATCTGATTGGTGCACTGGGAGACCAGAAACTGAGGGCATACTTCTTTGACCCTCCTCCCCTTCCCCTTCCTGTTCCTGTTCCTCCTGCTCCTTCATTTTTTGGGGGGAGCAGATTCTGATTCCAGGTGTCTCAGTGACTCTCTTCTCCCCTTTCCTTGGACCCTGCCTCCTCACTGAGAGCACGCATTGTATACTCAACCTGTTACGAAGTCACAGTGATCCTCTCTGGGAAGCACTGCTGTTCCTGTCCCTGCTCGTGAAGAGGGGATGAGATTGTCAAGTGATGGGGAACAGTTTTAAAAGCCCACAGTTACCCTGAACCTGCCACACAGAGAAGCAAGTAGCAGTGAGCTGTGCATCAATAGTGGATCAGAAAGCCTAAGTTCAAGTCTCAGTACCCTCTCTTGCCAGCTGGGGGACGTCAAGGAAAGTATTTACCTCTCCTCTCTACATACCTTTCAGTATAATGTAATTATTATATTCTTATAAGTTATATTCTTATAAGTGGATTATTTTTAAGTCTTTAATTAAATGATTATTTCCATATGACTTACTCTTTTGTGTATTTTCTTTTGGTTCTATTTTAGGTGGATCATAATCCATTTACATCTTTAAACTTCATAAAACAGTAAATAAATTAGAGAAGAATCAAAGGTCTTCAAGACCTATTCTTGATAAATAATTCATCATGAACTAACGTTATTTTTCAAAAGCTAGAGAAGTCATGGAGTGGACTACTTATGGACACTTTGGTGTTTATCCAGCACAGATGAATGGTTGGTGTCCTTCTTTAATCTGTCATCTAAAAATCAAATGTCTAGCTTGTGCTTGGTCTTAACTTTTTTTCCCTTACCTACTCACTGGATTTTGGACATATTATTACTTATAAAATAGGTTTCATAAAGATGAACAAGTCAAAGAGAAACAGGAAAGCTAAAATTAACCAAAGATAAACCTGGTTAGCTTTTCTTCTAAGAAATTTGGTTTTATTAAACATGGAAATAGTGGTTTGATAGTGTTGTCAAATTATTCAAAGCATAAAAGTAATATAAAATAATAATTATACATGAAATAGTGTCTCATGCCAGCATATGTGCCGCATAGCAGAGTTTTAAACACTGCATATGCACTGTCTAACTTTACCCTTATGACACTCTTGTGCTGAAAGAGAGATGCAGAAGGTACAAATACCTTGCTGGACATCCCCTAGCTGGCAACAGATGGGACTGAGACTTGAATTTTGTCTCTCTGACTCCTCTGTTGATGCACTGCTTGCTAAAACTTGCTTCTCTGTGTAGCAAAGGCACTGGGAACAAGTAGAAATTTTGCAGTAATGAGGAGACACAGCCAATTTAGGGAGGCACTGGTCATCCTCATGAGAAGATTATCTTCTCAGCAAGTGGCATTTCCGGTCATTGAAAAGAACTGGAAGATTTTGAAACAATTCTAACAGATCACCTCTTGTTTCCTCTCTATTAGTTTACCTGAATTTCTTGCTTTTATGAAATCAAAGAATATGGAGCTTAGCTATTGCTATAATTGCTTAAAAGGAATTGTCTTTTTAATCACATTTTTAGAGTTCTAGGGAAAATAAAACAAAACAGAACAACTGATTTTGCCAGAAACATAATAATCTTGTAGTGTTTTAAGATGCCGAAGCAGACTATCTTTAGAAAAAAAAAATCTAAAAATACATAATTTGGCAAAACTGAACATACACAGGAAAATTAACCTAAAAGTTAATCAACACCAGCAAATCAGCCATGGGCCTGTGCTATTAAACTTTGCTGTTAGGAGAAAAATTCCCATTTGTTTTTTGTTAATGTAAACAGACTTCCTAAATATGAAGAGTTTTTTTTACTTGTCGTTGTAATCATGATGTTCTCCATTAAACTCTAAATCTGGATCCTGTGAAAATAGCAGCGTAAGGGGAGTGAGTCTGATTTCACATCCCACATGAACTAAGCTCGACCAAATGGATTTTCTCTGATGAGTCGGTTGCTCACAAAAGAGACCTCAAATACAATATGCAGATCCTGAAACCACATGCAGGGAAATTTAATGAGCATTAATGGCATTCTAAAAGAGATGCTAGACTTGTTAGTGGTAAGCAAGGGTGCTTAGATCATGCTAATGCTGAAGCCTAACAGATTCCTTCATGTTGAGGCGAGATTCCTGTTTCCATGGCAACCTGTAGTGAGTTAAGAAGGGTACTGTTAAACCGTACTGCAATTCTGCTTAGTCTTGCTGAAGGAAAAATGTCAGAAGAAACCATTTCTCTATCTATGATTATAATCAAAGACCCTCCACCTACCAGCTTCCGTGGCTGCTCCTGAAGAAGATATTAAAGGCAGTAAATCAGATATTTGTTTAATGATCTTCCGCGTTGTCTATGAGCTACAGAACCCTTTTTAGGTCCGAGGACCACGTTTGAACATTGGCATAATGGTAGGAAAGGATCAGAACAGACAATAGGGCCAAAGAAAGAGCAGAGAAATAATGAGGGATGCATCCATGATGCCCTGATTCCTAGAGGCTGCTTTCAAATTTGTTAAAACAGCTTCCTCTAGGGTAGTGCATTACTGTACTGTTCTTGAAGCTCTGCTGTTCTTTGTGTTTTGAAAGGAATGCAAATGTAATGAATATTTCTGCTGTTCTGCAAGGAATCCAAATCAAAGCTGTGACAAGGGATATCCACCCACATGTTTGCTGTAGCTTTTCCCAATGCATTCATTATCCTGCTCCAAGCTCAAGACCAGGCTATCTCACCCAGAATGACAGAGGCAGTAGGACCACTGGCAGCCATCCTAGATCACTCAAATTGAAAATTGAACTGAAAATTAAAGATCCTGACACAGGGCATCTTTTAGTCATAAGAGCACACGATCAATTTTTAAAACCGCATCCACTTTTGTATGTCATAGAACATTTCATTTACTCCATGCCTATTGTATTCCAGAGATTATTGTTTATACAACTTTTATAGTGATTTTCATAAAATTACAAAACATGTTGCATTATGAACATGATCTCATTTTACAGATGAGAAAATTGTTTAAGTGAATTGCATAAGATCACATGCATACTGGG
This sequence comes from Cavia porcellus, assembly GCF_034190915.1. NCBI lineage: Eukaryota > Metazoa > Chordata > Mammalia > Rodentia > Caviidae > Cavia > Cavia porcellus. The sequence continues at coordinate 160,663,524 of NW_026947484.1, read as the reverse complement.
GCAAATTTTGTGAAGTAATCAGAGGTAGACTTTGAGACTATGTGCTGCTTTAAAATTCTTCTGCCATTTAAAAACAAATACATGGATACATATTGTATACAAGTATGCAGGAAGGGGGAACTTTGGGAGAAAGGTCATTGGGAGTGTGGCCTTTCCTGTGGCTGGGGCGCAATCCCTAAGGAGAGACCTAATTAATTCATGTTTCCCCAATAATTTCAGTCTGTGGTTGGCTAACTCCAAGGCAGAAACTATAAACTGGACTAGTGTAGAGAAGGATAGTTCACCCCAGGAGGCAGAAAGCATGGAGAAAAGCAGGAGCCAGGAACAAGAACGTACCCTTTGGAGTCACACCCCCAGGGACCCATTGCCAACCAAATCTACGTCCTTTTGGCCCACACACTACTGAACTTACTACAGAAAAATCCAGGGATGAGTATAATGTCCCAGTGATCCAGTCACCCTCCAAACACATGAGACCTTGGAGGACATTTTAGATCTGAGCCATTACGCATACTTACAAATACGCCGAGCACACAGCTTCAGGAGTCCTGTCAGGAGTCTAACTGAGTGAAGCAATCTGGTGGCTCTAGGAAGACGACAGATATGGTGAGGATTGATGGGTCCACCTGGGCCGGCTACTACTCAGCTCTGATTGATGTTTAACATGTAGGCATAGGGGGTCAGCATGGTCAGATCTTTCTTTTCAAAACCACCCACTTTTTTTAACCCAATTTTTGTTTAAAGCATACTCATTTTGAAAGGTGGCTCCACAAAAAGCAGATTGAGAATCATGAAAAAATATCTGCCCCAAAGTACCCAACTGCTTTTTCTATATTAGGAAATAAATATTCTTCTCTCTGAAAACATAAATAATGTCAAGAAAGGATTTCTTGTAGCACCAAAATAAACAAATATACAAATAAACAAATGGATAAAATTTTGAAAAGAAGTAAGAAGAGTAGGATTTTAGGTATTGGTTGGTAATAAAGGGAAATAAAGGAGAAAGAATGTGTACATCAATTGTGTCAAGGGGTATTGTTTGGTTTAAATTTTTATTACGTTCAGTGAACATCACATAGAAACTTAAGGCTTTTGCTTTGATTCAGTGTTGTACAATTTAGAACAGCACTCTTCTTCATTAAAAAACATTTTTTTAAAAAAGCTTGTTCTTTAATTTTGTTTTGTATGATGATACAAATGACACATTTAATTCTATTAGGTTGGATGATGACACTACACATGTACAACAGACATGTACATTTAGCTACCCTATTGAAGGTACCTAGTGTCAAAGTACCCGGGGCGTTCTCTAAGAGGTATCTCTTGCATAGCAGTGAATTTGCTAATTGAAACATGTCCCTTCTCCAATGTGGGTGCTTTTTCTATTTTGGGTACTAGGAATTGATCCCAGGGTGCTCTGCCCCTGAGCTAGGTCCCAAATCCTTTTACTTGTTCGCGTGAGAGAGGGTCTCATTAAACTGCTGTGATTACAGATATGTGCCCACCTGCCTTGCCTGGTGTTGAAATTTAGTGGTCTCTGGGAAGTTACTAAACCCCAGGCACTTAGGGAGGTGATTAGACAATGAGTGCTTCCCTCTGTTAATGAAATTCTGTCCTTTATGCAAATGGATACATGGAATATTCAGCCAGCCTGAATTTTTAGGACAAAATGTCTGTCCCCACTGGAGAGTGCCATGACAAGGTACCATGCTAGAAACAGATATCAGGACTTTAAACAACAACCAAACATGCTGTCACCTTGATCTGGGACTTCCCAGTACCCTAAGTGGAGAGAAAATAAATTGGCTTTCTTTATAAATTACCTGGTCTGTGATATTCTGCTGTAGCAGCACGGGCAGACTAAGACGAGCCTGTGTTAATCAGCTTTCTGTTGCTCTGATGCAATGTCTGAAATAAACACCTTATAACAAAGAGCACCTATTTTGGTTCACAATTGCTGAGACTTTGGTTATGACTGAATGGCCTGGTGGTTTTTAGGCCTGTGGATCAGAGTGGGTAGTGGTAGGGGCATATAGCAGAGAAGGCTGCTCACCTTTGACAGCTGGAAATTAAAGAGAGAAAGAGGCGGGGGTGCTAATGACAACTTTGGAGGTCATGAACCCCTCCCCTGTGACCTCACTTCTTCCCATCTGAAGAAGGTTCCACCATTTCCCAATAACTCTACAGGCTGGGAAGGGTTTGGGGAGACATTTAAGATCCAAATAATAATAAATTATTTCCAGACAATAAGAATGAAGGTGAAGGTTACCCTGAAAAAATATGCTTACTTTTGATGATACCCTATTAAATTGTGACTATATCTATAAATGGGAAAGAAAAAGTAAAAGAATCTAGTTCCTTGATTCAGCCTATATCATTAATATACCACTGAGACATAAAACTCTCTGTTGGGAGAAAGGTAAAAAATGTGTATGTTCAACAAGTTCCATAGAGATTTTCAAAGGCAATGTTAATGGTACATTAGATATCAATGAAGCCTTTCGCTGAGATCGTGATGTTAGGTAATTTCTCTTTTTACTATAGTCATTAGCTGACCAGATAAAAGACCCCATGTCACATGAAAGTGAGCATGATCATAAGAATAAATTTGAGTGCTCACAGTGGTCAGGCAACACATGTAGTAACTCATGAGCATGGCCCCACAATGATATTGCAAGGATTTTTTTCTAACTTAGCAAAGCTGTGAGTGACTGTATAGTAACCAAGCGCCAACAGCATTCTGGCTTTAATAGCAGCCCATCAGACCTAGTGAATTGCTAAAATGCAAGCACATATGGCGGGGAGTAATCATTCATGTTTCTTTTGGAAGTCTGGATTTGTGGGTGATGGCAGGAGGTCAGACTGAATAGTGAGATCTCTATTTTCCCTTTATGTGCACACTATATTTCCCTTGGTGCACTGTTATTTAATAGTGATGGTAATGATAACAGACAATAATGCATTCCACTCATACAGTACACAGATGCTCCTGTATGTCTCAATAACACAATTATAAATTGACAATATCACAATTTAACCAGCTAACTTACCAAGCATCATAGCTTAGCAACAGACTGCACTGTGGAGTATTGGCTTTTGGTCCTCGTGACCTTGTGAGTGCCTAGATGGTGCAGTTCTGTCCTACTGTCTAGGTTTGGGGATAGTATTCTAATACTAGACTAGGAAAAGATCAAAATTCAAAATTCAAAATGGAGTTTCTATTAATTGCATATCAGTTCCATACCATGGTAGAATATAAAAAAAAAAGTATTCTGAAACATGTGAATTGAAAGCTGCCTATCTTATCAAATGATATCACTAGTTTATTCAGTCAATTAAAATGTAAGAGTACTTATTTTTAGAAGGAAGTAAGCTATATTTCCTTCCTCTTGCAACTGGGCATAATCTACAAACATAGACAAGCAGGCTAGGTAGCTAGATATCAAAATATGGACCAGAGAATGTGACAACAGAGAGGACATGCCTTTAGGTATGCAGCAGAGATCTCTTAATCTTCCCTGTACCCCAGCATAAACCTTGCAATGGACAAACAAAGGGAAATTTTAGTTTTCAGAGATCATTATTACTTTTCATCAGAGGCACATTGATCTAAAGATAAAAGAACAGAGAAAGGGAGAACCCTTCATGCATAGGACTTTCAACTAAACAGGCTCCATGCACTGTAGAATGACAGCTTCTCAGCGGTCTTTTCTACCAGCTCTTGTTGGGAAATCTAAGAGGGGAGTTTAAACCTAGACCATTTAGGCATAAGCTTTCGTAATGCAAACTACAGAGGGCAGAACCACTTCATAGTGTATCCTAAACATCCATGGCCACATTGGTTGCAGAGTCATAGGAAACTATTTCAGACAAAGAAAAAAATGAATAATAAGCACTAAAATCTGATTAAGGCAAATGATGAGACCATTATATATAAAACCGTAATGTGATTTTGTTTAAAAAAACATATTTTCACAATAGAAAAGTGATGTGAATGTCTGATAATGATGACTTTGATGTTGTCCATGTGAGTCAAAATTCCTATGATGTGAAATGGATCAAGAATACACTGACACAGACACAATGTAGACCCCTAAAATAATCACACAACCAAATGAAATGATCCAGTGTTATAACTAATCTGAAAATACAGTGAAGCTCTTGCAGAGGTGAAACAAATTGTACAGAATGCCAGTACTGCCATTCAATGTTGAAAATTGTAACAGATGAAATGCTACAAGATGCTATGAAATACGCAAAGGCTGAAATACAAGTAATGTGTTCTTTATGCACCCATAGCCATATTAAAAAGTGCATTTATTATGACACCACATTAGCCAAACTGAATGTATTTATAAGTCTGATGTACTTAGCAGATTTTTCCTGATAATCACATGAATGTAAAAGACTTAAGGAAAAGTAATGGGTCAAAATATGGCGTAAAAACTTATGTCCTTTTATATGTGAAGATTTATGCTTTCAATTTAGATTTTTGTCCTGGAATTCACCTGTCAGGTCCTTATTTGTATGGTAATAAACTAAATGATGTTGTGAACAGATTTGTTGCACCCATCTCAAAAATTAATTGAAATATGACATTTGAAACTTGTTTTACCAGTTTCCAGTCCATGTTACAGTTGCTAACAGAGCACAAGTTGACCAGTACAGGAACTGTACACGAACAAAGCAGAAATTCCAAATGAAATGCTGCAATTTCCAATCATCAGATTGCATAATACAGTCTTGGGATTTCAGAAAGATACAACATTGGCCTTATATATGGCAAAGAAAATCAAATTGGTACTGCTGATGTCAACATTTCACTATGAAGGAAATATTGATAGGGAAACTTTGACAAAAATGGAAACCTGAGATGAAAACTTTCTAAAATAAGACCAAAGATGGAATAGGTGCAACCAATTAGGGTGTCACTTGAAACAAAAATCACTGGCCAAGCATTACATATTACTCAATCATAAACATGTGTGGCATAAATAGTTTGATAGTTTACAAAAAATAACTAGTACAAAATACCATGGAGAAATTTTTTTAGAGGATTGGGATAAAAACTTGTAAGAGATCATTTTCAGCAGAGGAAAAACAAAATGCTTCTGCCCAGAGAACTACGCCAAAAAAAAATTCGCAGACCACATTGGTGAGCTGATAGGTGAACAGGCTGCCACAGCACCTCACAGATCTACTATGACAACATGAAAATCAAAAGGATGTCAACTATGCCCTACAAGAAAGGACAAGAAAACAAAACACACATGCTATCAGAGTAAGCAATATTTGTATATGGAACATGTAATTTTCATGTATTAAGACTGTCTTGGATGTGACAATTGAAGCAAAGTGTCCTATTGGTATTTTCATATACATTTTTATTTCTAATGTCTCTTAGGTTTTGTAAGCAAGTACACAGCTTATGTGAAAATGTTGAGATCTATTCTAAGCACTCTTTACAAATTTGATATTTTATTGTGTTGACATTTTGTTTCCCTGGTAAGTGCATCTTGTACAATATGGTAAGAAGATCCTGACATAGCAGGAAGAGTAGAGAGGTGACAAGAAGGACCTGCCACATAGGAATGGAAAGATAAACACATGTGTTCTCAGCATAAGGGAAATATGTCCATGGAACATGCAATTGTCATGTGTGAAGACTGCCTCACGTGTGACAGTTGAAGCAGAGATTAATTCTATTCTAGATTTTTGTTTGTGTTTGCATTGCAGTTCACATAGGTTTTTATTGCTGATGTTATCTCTTAGATTTTGTAAGCAAGTTACACAGTTGATGTGAAAATGTCGATACTTATTCTAAATGCACAATTAGTATCAAGAACGTAATATTTCATTGAATTTTATGTTGCCCTTAACTACATATTGCATAATATAATAGGAACCTCCTTAAAAAAAACAGCCAAACCAGGAAGACGTCAAATATGTTTTACAAAAAGGCCAGGAAAGCAGAACACATGTGCTGTCAGAGTAAGCAATGCGTGTGTATGGAATGTGTTGCTGGCATGTGTGCCAATAGTTGCCTTAGGTATGATAATAGAGGTAAAGTTTTTGTAGAGTGCTATTGGGATTTTCATTGTAATTCACATAGGGATTTATTTCTATGTTCTTTTTTGGACATGGTGCACATCAAACCAGTTGATGTTAAAAATTATGATTTTTAAAAAAACATTCTATAAATATTAAAAATGCAATATTTGATTTTTGTGATTTTCCCCATCTAACCATTCATTATATAATATAGTGAAGCTTATAAAATTAAAATTAATAATTTATCCAAATAAATATCCTGAAGAATAAATGTTTATGAGACTTTATGACAGAAAATGTGTTAAGCTTTGTAGCATGCAATTTATTCCCCAAATGCCTTACCATACTGACCATCATCAAGGAATCCCAAGCTCCCTCAGACAGCCAAATTTCTAAGCCTTGGTATTTCCAGCCATAAAGTCTCTTTACTGAACAAAGAACGTTTGCTTATTTATCAAAATTGCACCCAAGAGTTACTGCTACAATAAAGCTGTCCAGATCTCCCAGCTAAAGAAATTCTTTATATTCTTTGGTTTGTTCATTTCTCTATTATGACACTTTCCATATTCTGTGTGGAGCAGTGCTCTGAGTCCAAGCCAAGACAGGCTATGTGGATTATTAGTGAACTGATGGATACATTTGCATATTTTGCATGTGACTTTGGGTTTTGGCTAAGGATGATGAAGGAATGTGAGGTTTTGTGTTGTTGGTTTTGTTTTGTTTTGGGTTTTTATCTGCCTATGTCAAACTCTTGAGAGACAGCAGAAATGGAAGACAATGAAGCATATTCCTTACTTGATCCCTTGGATCCACTGGTTCGTTAGAGACAGAATTGTAAATCATGACTGGAGACAATTTTTCTGTGTGTCCATGAGCACCTGCGGCTCTGTTTCACAATAAGTACACACACTCAATTAGTTGCAGGCAGAACTGTAGAATGATTTCTGTGACCTGAATCATGGAAAGAATCAAGTTCATGAATTGTATCCTGTTGGCTAAATGTAACTTCCACCAAAGCAAGTGCAATTTCCTCAGCCTACTACAGTGCAGAAAGAGTGGTGCAGAGCTGTCACTACATTCATCTATGCAATTTTATGGAAACAGATCAAACTCCTTTCTCTCTTTCTGTGTGTCCTTTAATCAGTGAATCTACATCAAAGGCCCAGGAGCTGTCAGAGCAAATCATGGACCAGAAGAAGCACTTAGTTGATATTTCTGATATCTCTGTGGGTATCTGCAAGAAGCAAGAAAATGCTGAGTGAAATGGTCAAGGAAACAGCAAGACTGAAAGTCTAGTTACACATTCTGTAGAACATTAGCAATTTAACATGCAAGCGGGTAGCTTTCACTGCCAGTGTGATACCCACTGTGACTGCTTTTTGAGTGTGTTCTTATATAGGCGATGCTTCTAATGAAGAATTGTATCAAGAGTGCTAAATCTATAGTTCCCATCCAGCCGTCATTGCAGGTATAGCTTTTAAATGAAAGAGTGAATGAATATAGGTTTAATCAAGCACAGTATTTACAGATTGTTAATTTGAGCAAGTGCAGTTTCATACACACATACTTTATGCATAAGAATCTTTAAAGTTACCTTGAATCATACACAGCAGGGAAACTAAGAAAAGCACTAGACTAAAGTGTTTTAGCACAACTCACCTAACAACATCCCTGTTTTCCAGGCCGCACAAATGTCCTCCACTATCAAAACATGTTTTTGCCCCAGAGTAAGAGCGCTGTAGTTGTTAAACATCTTGAGAACATAATGTTAAGTGAAATAAAGCATATAAGCAATCATAACTATCACATGGCTTTTCTTACAGGAGATTTAAAGACTAAATAATTTAAAGAGCAAAATAAAAGATGTGATCAGAATCATTTTGCAAGTGAAAAAAGATCTAGAGATTAATGAAGGAAAGAAGGAAGGAACGAAGGAAGTTAGGAAGGAAGGAAGGAAGGAAGGAAGAAAGGAAGGAAGGAAGGAAGAAAGGAAGGAAGGAAGGGAGGGAGGAAGGAAGGGGAGAAGAAGAGAAATACAAAAGAATTAGGATATGTTATACACATATCCAACTCCGCATATGAATGCACTCACTATGCAGAGCAAACATGTACTAATGGAAACATTTTATTAAAAAATACATTTTATGGGGCTGGGGATTTAGCTCAGCGGCATAAGCGCCTGCCATGCAAGCAGGCAGTCGTGAGTTTGATCCCCGGTACCGATAAAAAGGAGAAAAGACAAAAAAAAAAAAAAATATACATTTTGGAGTCCAATAGCTTGGGCTGAATCTTTAACACATCATCGTCTTGTCATGTGATGTTGGTCCACCATATTTCATTTTCTCATTTGTAAAATGTTAAGCATAACAATATCTGCCTTGCAGGAATGTGATTTTAGTGGGTATAAAATATGGATGAAGATTTTTGGAAAACATTAAATGTTCATCAAATCTTCACCATAGTTGGCATAGTGGATGGATAATTAGGCATCACCTTGTAACAACCAGCTGAACTCAATCAGCGTGCTGCTGACTGTAGAGGGCCCACCTGAGGATTGCTGCCAAAATGAAAGGAGAACTAGAGAGGAGGAGTTGAGTGTTGTCTCTTTGGTGCTGTTGGTTCTCCTGGAGGAGCCTGTTGAGCTTCTTTCCTGATATGAACTTGGTTGTTATCATCAGAGGAGTTCGGGACCTTGTTGTTACTGAGAAAGGCTGCAGTTCCTTTGGGGCTGCAGTTTGTCTCTACTGCTTCCTGGCTCCAGAGGGGGCGATATGTGCTGCTCAGTCTCCGGAAGAAGCTTGTCACCCTGGCTTCCTGATATGGACTTAGCTGTTCTCATCACTGGAGGGTCTCAGGACCTCGATGACGCTGAGGATGGCTGTCATACTTTTCAAGGGAGCATTGATTTTTACTTTGAGCGTTGCTTCTTGGCTCCAGTACAGAACCCTCAGCCTGCTGGCACAGATCCTTCATCCTGCTGGCACAGATTTTCTAGCTTCCGCCATTGACCTTTGGGTCTTCCCAGTGCAGGTCCTTGATACAGATTTACATGAGACATTGTTGTGGGCCCTAGGCCTCCAGTTAGACCCATGGAGGTCACTGTCAAGGGCTCTAGGCCTTCATATGGATTCATACAGAACTTTGTCATGGGATCCAGGTCCTCAGCTGGAATTTTTTGTGTCTTAGGGTGTGGTTGGATTTTCTGTACTCTTTCATTTGTATTTGACTCTTTGAGTAACCATTATAAATAATACTATAAATCATGTGTCCTGTATTGTCTTGTTCTCCTTATAACCCCTGAATACCACAGCTGGTATTTTATGACACTTAGTGTGATCTTGGCTAGGTCCAGAAGGTGGTAAGTCTGGCTGTCCCTCGGGCTCAGATCTTCTGCACTTTTCATACTTCAGCTTCACTTTTGTAGTATTGTAGCTGGGACTGAATGGGCATGCAGAACACTGACAGAACACATTTTCAAATTTTGGGTAGAAAGATTTTTTTCCCACAAGACACTCCTTCCCTGGTGAATTAAATGTCAAATGCTTGCTGAAACTTTTATCTTTGGCCTTTTATTTCCTCTTCCATTTTAACATTGCTTCTACTGCTCATGGTTATTGTCCTGTGGAGAGACTGGTTTCCTGGTGATGTATGTACTCACCCTGTTGCAGGCCCATAAATTGACCGATCAGTAGGTATGAACAACTTGTTCCAATTTGTCCATTACTCTGTTCCAGAGAGTTACAATTAGAATTTTTAACCATTGCCAGAAGAGAGGACTCCTAGGGAGAAGGTTACAAAGAAGGGCCACAGAGATAAGTAGAAAACACATCGAGTCAAAATTAAAAGTGAGAATTTGTGGTCAGAAAATGGATATTGAGTCAGGGAAGCAGCCTCTGCCCACTGACCACGTGCCCACTTCTGTTGCAGGTAGCACACGATGCTGTGCTGCCTGGGATGGATCATGTTTTAGTAATCATAGTTGTCAGTCCATTTGCAGGAATCTTGCTGTGAATCAGAGTGAGTTGGCTACAAATCCAGCAATCACTGCACTCGGCAAAAAGTCAGTCATTCAGAACACAAGCTTTGCAGAGGACTAGGGAGCTCGATTTCAACGGAGGCAAATGAGTATACTCAGTTTTGCAAGTGAGATTGCTGCGACTGTCAGTCACTTGAATGCCACGAGGAAGAATCCAAATCCCCACTCTTGTTATAAGTCCCCTTGTTTGTCACACTCCTGACACTGCCATTTATCTTCACCAGCCTGCATTTGCAATATTATCATGATAATCAAGGTATCCTAGCAGGCTCTCACTATTTCCAGTGTTATGGTAAAGCCAGGTTGAAGGGAGATTGGTATTTAAGAAACTTGAACACATTTGGAAAGAGCTACTTGCCATGAATAACATGACTGGTTTTTTTTCCTGTCATTTCTGATCACATTTCTTCAAGATTTTCAAATCTTTAGTGGTTTGCCATTTTCAATAGATGGTCTCAAGATAAAACATGGAACACTCCATTAAATTTGAATTTCAGATAAATGAATGCTTTTATAGTGTAAATAGCCCTCGTACACTGTAAAGGTTGCCTAAGACTTGTATTAAAAACTATCATGAAACTGGGAATCTATACTTTTATTTGTTTAATCTGTCAAATCTCAGTTAAGGCAAACATCCTAAACCTATAGCCAAACTCAATGAGGTATGTGTTGCATACAAGTTCAATCTCATTAAAACTCACTCATCACTCATTGAAAAAATATGATGTACCAGTTGGTACAACAGGTGGACTTTATTGCAGCTTAATAAATATATTATCTGCACTCTCTCTGTTTGCCTTTTCATCTCTCTTCCCCAAGCCTAGGCAATCCTAGCTCCCACCAACCACCAGAACTAGTTCTGACCAACTGATATTTGGTCCATTTCTCAAAAGGTATCCTAGAAAGACCAATTTTGTATACTTTGGCCATAATTAGAGTTTTAGTACAGTCTATAAATAAAACCTTACCTTGACTTCTTGACTTTGAAGTCAGTCAGGAAATAACAGAAAGTACAGACAGCAGTCAAAATCAATTAAAGAATGTGACTCTAAGTTTGCAAACAAACGGACTCATATCATTCTCCTGGAATTGGATCTCTTCCCACAAACTAGAGGCACTGTGAAACTGCAGACAATGAGTAGAAAGACAGCAGGATTGGTCTGAGATTTATCTTCCTAACTGATGAGACAACCAGGTCATTCTTCCCCCCTTGAGGTTAGAGAAAAATCTAGAGGTGTCTTTCTAAAAGTTTCTCCCCAAAAGCTTGGGTGGAATTTTTTTCCTCTCTCCACATCCCTTTAAAAAAAAACAAGAATATGAAATGTGTCTGCAGGGTTCCCTGCCTTTTAGTCTTTTAACTTACTGAACTGATTTGTTAAATCATTGACCAGCTATTGGTGGAGCCAGTTCATTAGCAGTAGGAAGTTACACGCCCTGTGCTATTACTTTTAAGAGGCCACCATAGCAACCACTGATGGTTTGAGACCCTCCTGAGAAACTTTTACTTTTTCCTCCTAAAGGCTCTGAAATGGACCAGAACTAAACTAACTTCAAAATTCTTCTGAACCCTGAATAGAGGGTCCATCCTTTACTTGGGTTTTCATCTAGATTTGCAACTGATGGTGATGGCTAAGAATAATTGTACAAAAATCTTGAAAATAAATTTTAAAAATCTTCTGTTGTGAAGATTATGTGTGAAAACAAAGTCCAAAAATTATGTTCCTTTCTTTTTAAAAGTTAAAAAACAAGTAAAGAGTATATTTCTTTAGTTGAAGCTGGTTAATTTCCCCTTCTGCTCAGTTTGCCCTGGAAGGATCCCTAATTCAACAGTCCAGTGAAGACCAAGTGAGAGACACCTGGACCTCCATCTACTGGAGAAAACACTTCTTAATCATGTTCCAAATGTAATCAGTTCAACTCAAAATATCTCACATGCCACGATTTTTCTAATATCTGTACATAAAAGAATATCACTCATCAACCTCATCTTACAAAATTTTACAGCTCAGTTTCTAGTCTCTACAGGAATATTATTCCCCAAATCCAGCATATTGTACAACCCAGGCCCATGTTACCATGGCCAGAAATGAGAGCAAATATTTGGCAGCTGAGGCAAAGATGTGAGACAGAGGGCAATATTGACTCTAGAGTTTTGTCAACGTACCTGTAAGTTCATACAGTTATCTAAAGGCTACAGCCCATGAAATTAAACTTCTATCAAAAAATCCTGCTAAGTTAAATTGCAGTACTGTTTGATGTTTCCAAAGGGGGAACTGGGGAAAAGATTCATGTCAACAAACAATCTGAACCCAGGACACTGCCCTAGGGTCATTCATGTCCTCTTTCAAACACATTCTGACAGAGCACAGGTCACCAGATCTTACTGGACTTGCCTTTCCCCCTCATCTGCCACATGCATAGTCTCTATTTTCCGTTTTCTCCTTGGCATGTAGGGTGGGCAGTGGGTTGTACTGTGTAATTTAGTGTCTACTTTTTTTCTCCAGAGCAAGTATTTTAGTCTTGTGCCATGGCGATCATTGCTGCTGCCTCCTGCTATAAAATGTAGCCTCTTGCTACATTTGTTTATACTAGCGAATCACCACATCGTTACTCGCATTGCAAATGCTATTAGACTTCTGAACCCGAAGGTACAGAGGATAAGCCAGCACCAATGTGTCCATCACATGCTATTTAAAATGTTGCCCTGTGAGATACCCTTTGGAGAAATAACTCAGGCCTCTCATCAAGACCCCAATTGTCTTTCTATTTTATGCTTTTCTTTTTTATTACAGAAGTAGAAATCATACAACCACCATGTTCTTTACCAGCCTTTTATAACTTTTATTCTTGTCATTTTTTGGTAGGAGGAAATAAGTATAATTTATAACAATGTTTTCCTTCTTGATTTTATTTCAAGCAAATTTGACTTCTAAAGTTTGAATTTTCTAGGTACAATTTTTCTCAGGTTGTGGGATTTAAAATAATTTATGATGTTCCTCCTTATCAATTCAGAAAGAAAACAGATTCCCAGCATTTTTGTCTTTTTTGAGACAGGGTCTCACTGTGCAGATCAGGCTGCCTTACTTTATAGCCCAGGCTGGTCTCAAACTTGCAATGATCCTCCTGCCTCAGTCTCCCAAGTGCTGGGATTAAAGTCGTGCACCACCATGCCAGTCTCCCAGAGCTTTTAAAATGCTAACTAATAGAAAGTAATACACCTGAGTAATCAATAACATAGTATGAGTCTATGTAGTTTAATGGCATAGTTTAAATGTAAGTATCCCACAAACCAGAGCCTTAACCTGAATTGACTTGGCAGAAGGGAAGAAGATTGAGCTGCCTTTGCACAGCTTACATGTGGCGTGTTTCCCACCTTGCCTTAAACCACAGTCAAGGTTACCAAAGGTGGAGCACTGCTGGGAGCTCTAACACAAGCACCATGGTGTCCAACATCCTAGGTGAACTTAGAATTTAAAGTCTCAGACTTTATGGTGAAATTTAGTAAATGTAGGGAAACAAGTTTTTGGTATATTGAGACCAAAAAAGCCTATGTAGGGATGGGGATTTAGCTCAGCAGCATAAACACCTGCCTGGTAAGCACGAGGTCATGATTTGATCCCTGGTACCAAAAGTCAAACAAACAAACAAACAGACAAAAATCCTATGCATTCAAGCAATGCATTCAAGCTATACCTTAAAGTGGAGTTTAGAGAGGAAGAATGTTCTCTTTACTCTATGAAATGTCCCTGACCCCACAGTTAGGCCTTGTTAAAGCAGTCTAAGGTCATTCACAATGCCTTCATAACCCTTGTTACTGTGCCCCAAGTGTCTCTGTTCCCAGCCATCACAGGAAACATCCCCACCTGCTTACACTTTCCAGAACTCAGCCTCCCTGCAACCTTCCCTCGGTTTAAACCCAAACTCTCCATCTTCCCATTTGCTAGGGGGTGAGTTTGATTTTTAAAGGCCATTTCCTTGTATCTACTTCTCTGATATCTGCCGAAGGCATTGAGATGAAGGAGTAAGGGGATGCTAGATAAATAATACATTTATTTGCTCTTAGGAGTTGAGGCTGTATTGATAAATAAGGTAAGAGCAGACGAACGAATATGGAAGCAGGCGCTCAGGCTGGGCCACACGTAGCTGGTTGAGGACTGGAGCTACGCTCTGATGCTGAAACCTTACTTGATCACACCCTGTGCCATTTTCAGGCAAAGCATCCCTCTGAATTCCTCATCTCCTGGCAGGGAAGATCACTGTGCACCTGAAGCTGTTTATGCAAAGAAGGAAACCAGAGAGGGCTGAGGACATGCTGGCTTTAGCCCCGTGTGACTCCCCACTCAGCCAACCATTCCCTTTTTGGGAAGGAAGTAAGCCAGGGTGGGCGAAGAAAGTGACAAGGAAGAAGAGAATTAGTGTCCCTGGCCTCCACTTCTCCCACAGCCGGTGCTGTCTGTTATTGGTATTCTAGCAACGCTCCTTCCCATTTTATTTGTCTTCTGAGACATAGCATCCTTAAAGGCAGGGATTCTGTTTGCCTTGCTTGTGCACGTATCCTTGGCAACTGGTACAGTGCTGGCACTCAGTCAATATTTGCAGAATGAATAAATGACTGCATAGAATCACTAGTCTGGGGCAGCAAATCTCTCAAAAACTTGTGTGGCAGCAACTAGCAATGACATCACCTGGGGAATCAAATATAAGCCATCCTTCTGCTGTCTTTCCCTGGCGCAGAAGGAAGTAGCACCGCTCTGACACAGCCCCTCACCAGCCCCTGTCCCCTGTGCAGCCTATTTCTGGCTGTGCAGTTTCATCACTAAGGACCCATTAGTCATCCCTCTCCTTCTATGCAGTGGCACCAGGATAATATTAGAGTTATCAGTCCCCTGAGACTACTGAATATTTCCCAGAAACGTCACCTCCTGAGAAAATGACAAGTTAACTCAGCATCTCCAATTAAAGGACGTTTTATGTGATGTTGACTTCATTTTGCTTTTTCCTATGCATCAGGTTAGATAATAACTCTTTTGCATTGGTGACCAAAATAACCTAGTAACTCCAATAACTACAAATGTTCTTATGGGAAAATGCTATTGATCCAAAGCTTTCCTCTTCACTCTATTTTTTGTGAAAACAATAGCCAAAAGGATGCACGAGGGAGAAGACAGGCTGTCATGGGAGAGCATCTCATAGCTTTTCAAAGGACTGGGAGTAAAACCTTTAACAGAAAAATTAAACAGGTCATGTAGAAAGTTTGGTGAGGGCCATTGTCCCATTTGATCCAGGATGGGAGGATATGATTTGGTTCAGGCAAGAGTAAGCTGCCCTGGATAAAAACTACTATCACTGGTGAGGACTTGGTCAGGTACCAAACACTACAGCTTATGTTTCTTTGGCAGAGTCTCCATCATTCCATATAAATCATAGTTTTCCTTATTCTACATAAAGATGAGGGAGCTATGGCTTAAATTGATTGCCTAACACACTCAAGGTTTAAAAGGACCCCATGTTTCTACGACTCATGCAGTTTAACAATCAGTGATCAGTGATGACACATACAAGTTTACACCAAAAGAGAAAACAAACAGAATGTGTCTTCACCTGCTCTGAAAGCCAAACATTGGGTGACCAAAAGTTCATGCCTGATTCTCTAGCTCACTTGATGGGAGCGAGTTCCAGCAGAAATAAAGATTATGTCATTATATAAAATTTCCTCCCTCCAGCACCTCTGATGAACATGCACAAAGGTAGTAGGTGGTACAAATACAGAGAGCAGAGCATCAGACTGAAAACTCCCAGGATTGGATAAAATAAGAACCCAGAGTTGTAAGTAGAAATAGTGTGAGAACAACTGTCTGTCCACGGTGGCAGAAGACCAGGACAGAGGGCTCCTGCTGCTGAGCAGGGCCTGGCCCCGGGAACCCTCTCAGTGATGCAGACACCACAGAAATGGACAGATGGGACAGGGCCAGCTAATTTCAGAGCTTTGTGCATTTAAAATACAGACTCTCTGAATTCCCGACATCATGGGTTAATGGAGCCCTCGATGTATCTCCCAATAATAGCACACCTAATCTACTTTATTTGTTTTCATTTTATACTCCTTAGCTTTTGATAATGTTTATAGCATATAATACCATGCCTATAGATTTTTAAATATTTCTATCAAGTTTCTCTTTCAAGCCTGAGCGGCAGTTTAACTGCTTAGATGATCATAAGATGTAAACTGCGAGGTAAATGCAATTGGCGATAGCAGCACATAAAACTGTAGGCCAACCAAAAATTTACCTAAAGGCACAGAGCTGGCCAAAGCTTAGATTTTGTTTTCTTATTAAATATATAGCTTCAGAGATAGGACTGTTTAGTTATTTTTTGTTCTTATTGTTCTTTCTGGTTTGTCCATTTGTTTTTTATTTTTACTTTTTTATTTATTTAGTCTCATGAGCCAGCTTCTTACTAAGTAGTCCAAGCTGACCTTGACCTCACTGTGCAACCCAAGCTGGCTTTAAACTCATAGTAACCCTCCTGTCTCAGCCTCCTGAGAGCTGGGGTTACAGACATGCACCACCTTACCTGGCTGGGCGTTTTCAGATCAGAATTAAACCTGGAATTAATGTAATCTCTGACAGAATTGATGTGTTTTGTATATTGTCTTGGAGAAGTACTCATATAAACCCTTAAACACTGAAACCCTTATTGAATTGGGGAGATAATCACTTCCTCAACCAGTCATTTAATTTTGGCAATGGTTTGATCATGTCGAGGTAAAATTTTCTTTATCTCACTTGAAAACATTCCCATTATAGGTTAGGAGGAAGTATGTGAAAAAGAATTTAAAATCCATTAGGTTAAAAAGCCTTCGTGTTAAAATAAGAAGTTCATCTATTTTTTTCTCTAAAGATGAACTGTGAATATATTGTGGACTACTTGCAGGTCTTTTTACTGAGAATACAGCATTGAATGCAACAGATCAAAGTTCCTAATTTATGAGTTATATACCTTTTAAATTGACTTATTCAAAGTTACATAGTACTGGAAGGAAATGAAACAAAATTTT
This sequence comes from Cavia porcellus, assembly GCF_034190915.1. Lineage (NCBI taxonomy): Eukaryota > Metazoa > Chordata > Mammalia > Rodentia > Caviidae > Cavia > Cavia porcellus. The sequence continues at coordinate 160,646,380 of NW_026947484.1, read as the reverse complement.
GATTGTTCTTGCTATGTATGTTGTTCCCTTCATTTAGACACCCCTCCTCTCATTCATTTCCCTCTAGTATGTCTTGTATGTCACTAGCCATCAAAATACTGCTTAAGACCACTTGAATTTTTAAAACCAGTCTTTGCTACATTCAAGAGTCACTTGTTCGTAATTCTATGACAGTGGCTCACATTCCCTAGTGATATCTCCAACCATATATTTAATTCTTCCAACAGCTATGGCACACTCACTTGCTACAGTTCATTCTTATATATTATAGACTTTGTATCTTCCTGTTTTAATTGAACACATTTGTGAATTATTGGAATTGTTTTTTCATTCATTCATTTATTCATTCATTCCATAATACCTATGATTACTACCTATTGTGTGTCAATCACTACACTGTCTCCTAGAGATCCATAATAAAAAAGGCGAAAGCTTGTAATCTGACATAGCTGTGAACTACTTACTTGACATCCAAGTAGAGATTTCATACAGGCAAATGGGTATAGAGAACATTTGGAAGAAACCATCAGGGGAGGAGAAGATGGCCCCAGTTGTGTGTGTGTGTGTGTGTGTGTAGTGTCCGAATATAGGTATACTGAGGTCTGGGATTCTGGTTACTGGGTACACTTACCAAAAGAGTGAAGTTTAAAGTGAAAATAAGAGGTAATGAAAGAAAAATCCTGGCAGTATAGTGTGAAAGAGAGAAAACTGTGAGGTAGTCATTTGGCAGAAGAGATGCAGTAAAAGATACAGTATGACTTGCAGACCAAAATTCAACCTCAAATGAGACCTGTGAGTGTGGATTATATTTCCCTTCATCCATGGGCAGCTCTTGGGGATAGGTACAGAGTAGCTGCTAAGCCAAGCTGAACATTTTAAGCAACAAGTACACCCCACCTGAGATATTTGGAAAAATATATATGAAACTGGCATCAACTTTATGTTTAAGTAAAGAATTATCTGTGTTTTAGAAAATATAGCAGTGAACCTTTTGGATACAGAAGAGGAAATTCTAAACATGTGATTTAAAAGAAATAATTAAATATATGCAGAGAAAGTGTGCTCTGCCTGAGAAGTTACCAAGTTTTTGCTAATAGGAATGGAGGTGATGACAAGAGTGCCTTGAAAGGACAGAGCAGCCACCCAGTGGGAATCGAAGTCTGAGGAAGAACACAGCACGGGAAAACTTCTGCTGGCTAGACAGATAGCCAAGGGGATTTTACAAAAAACAAAATGAGTTTCCTATTATAAATTATTCTCAGTCCTTTAAAGTAATACAATTCAAAACATTAGTCAATAAAACCACCCATGCACACACATGCCTGGATGGACATGAAGAAAAATCAGGGGGAATTCAGAGATGGGAGAAGGAAGCCTGGGGAAAAGGCCCTGGTCCTTGCTCAAGAGAATCAGGAACTTGGGACAGAGGCGTGGGGCGGAGGTGAGCCTGCAGGGTGTTCAGGTGAGCTGGAAAGATAGTGCAAGAGCTAGTTTGAGGATTCTGGTCAATGCTGCATTGCATTTTAGGCAGTAGCTGGTGCTACAGCTAAGCCATGTGAATAGCTACTGTTGTTTGGATGCCAGCTGTAATCCTACACATGCCTGCATATCTCCCATTATGAGTAAGTCCTTTTAAATTACAAGACCTTGTAAAATAGGCATTAAGTTCTGATGATAATAAAGTATCTACTTATGCTTTTTGTAATTGATGTATTCATTGCATTTTGTATAGTTTATTAGTTTTTGTGAAATGCCATTATTGAATTGCCATTATTGAATTGTCTTATGTGCGAAATTATCTTAAAGTTATCACTTAGAGGTATTAAAACTAAAGTTATCACTTAGAAGTATTAAAACTAAAGTTCGAGAAGGTTAATCAACTGGTGCAATTTCCCACAAACAACAGGATGAGGGATTCAGCTTAAACCTCTGAGACATCAAATCTCTGACTGTTTCATTATGTAAATGTGAATTATTTCTTTCACTATTTCAGAATCAGCCCTGATTCAGCCTCGCAAGTCTAATTTCATTTGCATACCCAGGAATACATGTTCATGTCATAAAAGCAAAATATCTTCGCACAACAACAATTCAGCAGCCTAAAAAAGTCGTGGTGTCAGCAGTGACGCAGAAATTCACAGTGGGAGAGACAAAAACAAGTAATGTAGCCATCTGATTTATTAAAGAAAACAAAGGGGTCACAAAGAATGAGGTAAATTCTGAAGGTTGGAAAGAAATGTCATTTTCTTTGTGAAGCAGGCAAATTAAAAATAATCAGCCAGAAGTCACTGAATTTGAAACACAGAAGTGAAAAACCAATGGAAAACACACACCAACAATTCAACATGGCTGTTTCAAGTACTCAGTAGGGAAACAGAGATTTGCAAACTGTCATTCTGCAAAGACGTCACTCATCATACAATCCCAGTGTAGCTTTCAAAATGTCATTTATAAAAGGGGGGCTGAAGCAAGAGAGTTACAAGTACCAAGCCTAGCCTGGATTGCTTAGCAAGAACCTACCTGAAAATAAAAAGGGCAGGGGATATAGCTCAATATGAAGACTCTGAGTTGAATCTCTATGCTGGATGAAAAACATTTTATGGATCATATGATTTATGTCTGGATTCTTTCACTCAGCACGTTTTTGTGAGATTAATTTATATTTTTATATCTAGAGTAGATATCAAAAAAGAAGTAGTTCATTTTCATTCCTGTATTCTATCCCACTGTGGGGTATTTCATGGATTTATTCTGTTGGTAATGAGCATTGGATTCACAATGCTCATTTTCACAAACTGTGATTCTGAGAATATTCACATATGCCTTTTCGCGGGCCTATAGATGCATCTCTGGTAGGTGTAAAACGGCTGGGCTGCAAGTATGCATATCTGCAGTGACAGTCCATTCAGTGAAACTGTTTTCCCAAGTGAACTTACGCCCCTTACCACCAGGGATGTAAACTGGAGCAGTGCCAGAGCTCCACTAACTTCAGATTCTTGAGTTTTTCTATTGTGTTTCTTGTTTTGTTTTGTTTTTTGGTACTGGGACTCAAAATAAAGACCTTGTGCTTGCTAGACAGGTATTTATGCTACTGAGCTACATCCCCAGCCCTGAATTCTTCAGTTTTCGTATTCTGATGTGTTATGGTTTGTGTCTGGATGTCTTCCCAAAGCTTCATGTGGTTATGGGGAGCAGACCTTTCGAAGGCCGCTGAGTCTAGCGTTTTGACTGGTTTATCATCCAGTGCTGGGATTGGTGGTGTGAGTGCTGCACCCACCCAGGGGCAGATCCTGCATACAGTGTAAGGGAGAGAAGGGGCAGGCTTTTCCCTTTTGCCCTTTTTATTCTTGTTGCTTGCAGCAAACATGAATGGCTGCCCCTTAGCCACACCACCCTGCCTTGGAGCCAGCTGAGTGTGGACTGCAATCTCCATTAACTGTAAGCTAAATAAACCTTTCTTTCCCTAATTTTGTATATTGGGTACTTTGTCTTAGCAATGAGAGAAAAGTAACCAATATACAGTGTATACATCTTGGTGTAAATTTATCTTAATATGAATAAGGATGAACTTTTGATAATTAACACTTATTGGCATTTTTTCCTGAGATCTACTGCTGATCTCTTCAAAATACAGAAGATGTGAACACTTATGCTACTGCCTTTATTAGCAGAACCACTAATTCTCCCTACAAATTATAAGGTCCTCCTGACCTCTTGGCTTCTCTTTTTACTTCTCTTTCTTTCTTTCTTTTTTTAATCGGTACCAGGGATCAAACTCATGACTGCCTGCATGCAAGGCAGGCACTTATGCCACTGAGCTAAATCCCCAACCCTACTTACTTCCTTTTCTACAACTGAGTTTCAACATAACATAGCTTGTAAACTATTGATTCCATTCCTGTCATTATTCTGCACAAAACCTCCAATGCTTTTTTCATGACTTCCCGCAAATTCTGTGCAGTGACTCTCCTGATTGGCTAACTACTATCCCTCTTGTTTATTTTGCTCCAAATCCACTGATCTCCTCGTATTTGCTTAAATATTCCAAACACATTCTTGTCTTAAGATATTTATGAGTGTTTCCAGATGAGGTCCTTATGAAATCATTAATAGATTCTTATGACTAGTTTCCTCAGTGGTTTCAAGATTTTTCTCAGGAGTCACCTTTTCCATGACCCCGGGAATCCTGATACCCATTATTCTGTTCTTTTGCTCCATAAAACTTACCATCTTCAAATGATCTGCATAGTTTACTTATTTCAGATGTTTTTCTATTTTTAGAGATATACTACCTGTTTGTTGAGGACCACAAATTCACAATGGCTAATTTTACATACTTCCCTAGGGGATAAAAAGGAGGCTTGGGATTATTGATATCAGCCATTTGAGATTTCCCATGAACTCGTTAGAGATGCGCCATTCTCTCCAATGCATTAACACTAAACTAAGACCAGTGAGTTTTAAAAACATGCCAGAGAAAGCTCCTACTAGATTATACTTGCTGCTGAGTTCTAGGCTTCTGAGTCTTCCCAGTTTTGAATCTTTTTGCTAGATCCACCTATTGCTGTGTACACCCAACAAACAGTGGCTGTCTTGGAGAGCCACACTCTTGGTCCATGCGAGACACTGACTTCCCAGTCACTCATCATTACTAAACTAATCTCTGTTTCTTACTTTATCCTCTCAATGTACCCTTAACACAGGCAGTTAGGGCTTTATTCATATGCTGTTTTGTTTCAGAAATGCATAAGAATATCTGAAAAATAAAATAAGTTGAAATAAAGAAAGAATATAGGTGACTAAAAGAAAAAATGCTACACATGTGTTTGTGTGAGTATGTGGCCTGATGAAATACTTTCCTAAGAATATAACCAATGGTATGGAGACAAAGCAAAATTCTTGTGACTTACACATAGTAGAGAAATAATTTTCAACTGTGTATAAAGAATAATCAAAATGAAATAGTTGAAATATTTGCATATATTGAACTGTGAAGGAAAGGATAATTACCTAAATAAAGTGGTTTTGGAAATTGCTAAAAATCTGACCCAACTGTCAGCTGTTAATATTTTAATCTCAACTCAATTTACAAGGCTATTTTTTTACATCACCTATTGCCAAAGATGCAACTTTCCAAAAAAAATGCTGCATCATACAAAGGCAAAAAGGAAAAAGAAAAAAAGTGGGTATATATACCAATAAAATGTTTCTTAAGAAATGTTAGAATTGTCTATAAAGACTCAACTTGGAAGGAACATAGATGTCTAGGAAAAATATTTGATAAATATGTTATAGTGCATTCAATAATAAGCCAATATATTACACTAAAATGATGCAAAATAGTTTTTAAAAATATAGGGAGATATTTACGATATACTCTTAAGTAAATATCTAGTTAAAATATAGGGTTGTTAAGTTAAAATATTATCTTTTTCTATCTAAACAGTTGATATACTCTTGTGTGGAGAGAGTTTTGAAGTTATTTCTGGATAATTTATTTTCTTTTCTGATTCTTTTGTAGATATTTCTACCTTCAACTTTTCTACAATGACTCTGTTTTACATTAGTCACCAGAAAATTATTCACATAAAATAACCTGGTCAAAAATGAAAAACAAACATAAATAGAGTCACAGTAGTGCCAGAGATTAGGTGAAACATAATTCATAATTACCTACCTTCTTGATCTGAACTTTCGGAAACCAATTCATAGTTTAACCATACTCATAAGTGGAAAAAAAGAAAAATGTTCAAGAGAAAGCCAGCCATAATAAAGGCAAACATAAACTATTCTGTGTTTAAATTATTAGCACTGTAACATAAAGAACAGCATGTTAGGCTGGAAATCTCCTAGAATTATAGTATTTTTACAACTGAAGATGATTTAAGGGTTTCCAATGATGCCCTTTCCTTCACTAACTCTTACTCATCCAATAGATCTTCGACTGGATCTTCCTTTCTCTAAGTATTTTATAAGCCCCCAAACTGGGCTCCTTGCATCTCTTCTGGCTCCCAGAGTATTCTGCTTGCCTCCTACCATACCTTTTACCCTTCTGAGTTAACGATTCTGGCACACATCTCCGTGGATCACAAGGGCTGAGATCATCTCTGATTTGTTCATTGTCCTATCCTCATTAGCACACAGTGCGTGCATACAGACTTGCTGAGTGTAAATGAATTTCACAAAGCGGTCTCTTATTGTGAGTCCCAGTGTAGTCTGCTGGTATCACCACATCAGAAGACGATTCAGAAAACGCTATCTACGAATCCATTAAAATACATATGCTGTGTCTTCACTGATCTGCTTGCTACTTTAGAGTAAGGGGAGAGGTGAATGGAAAATTCACTCACATATAATTTTGATACATGTTGTATCTCTCAGATGAACACTGGAAAATGTTCTCAGATGTATTTGGTCACTAACAAAGTCCTGATGTCAACTTATATATTCCTGACAATATATAAAGTCCTGCGTGCCATATCAGATTGTGGGAGACGGTGATAAATTTCCATTTTGAAAGTTGTTTTCAGAAAGCCCATCAATACAGTCAAGTCTTTTAGGGAAAAGACATTTTGATCTCATTGTTTCACATGAGTAAACTGACACTTCAAACCTAATTACATTCCTTATGGCACTGTTACAATAGCTCTACACTTGAAATAAAATTTTAAGAATGATGGAATCTTACTGTACCATAATTAGAAATACGTTCCATAATTTTCTTTCCTTTGATTTTTTAAAAAGGCCGTTTAATTTATGACAGTGCTATCTAAGACAGTTGAAACTTTGAAACAGTTTACCAAAGATGCAAATTTTCCTTACAAAATAATCAATTCCAACTCTGAATTTGGCCAGAATTGTGTAAGGGTCAGTCAAATGCCATAGTTTGAATTTCATGATGGGTAATAAATACCCAAGGCTTGAATTGAAATCAATATTATTTATTATTTATTTATTGGTACCAGGGATTGAATTCACGACCTCATGCTTGCCAGGCAGGTGTTGACACCACTGAGCTAAATCCTGGGCTCTGAATTGAGATTAATATTAACTCTGAATTTTAATATTAACCGAGTGATCATTGTCTTTAAATATAAGATTTTCTCACTAAATCATCAGAAATATTAATACACACTTGAATATTAAATAGTAATATTATATATAAATTAGAGCTCTATCAGAAGTATCCTTTGAGGATATTAGGCATAGAACTCATACCTGTAGTCAGTGCAGATGAAAATATCTTTGATGGCTTGCCCATTTCCATTCGTTTGACATTTATGCAAACCCCTAGCGCATGGTTCATGTAACTGAGATAGGGCTATTGCTGCTGTAGATGTTAACTGTCATCATTAAACCTACTGAATGTATTTAATTACTTTTCACAAGAATTACTGGTTTAAATATCCCTCAGTTCACTGTGGTTGATTATTAAATTATTGCTGCTGTTCTTCAGGTGATAGTATATATGATATAGACCCCTAAAAGTCTTTTTTAAGATTTAGGAAAAATACAGTTTTAGGTCAACAAATTAATCATTCTGAGGGACACAAGGCATTGTAGGGCCACATGAGTCCCTTTAAAAACTCTTACTTTCACAAGTTGTAGGAAGCACATTCGGGTAGCAGATAAAGTGTCAAAATTCACCCTTATATGAAAGGGCAAGGTATATAGAGAAAAGTACATATAAAAGACAGCTGCTTCCTGACTTTCCTCAGAAATTTCAAACAGTTGAAGGGAATTTGCGATAAATTTTACATTGCCTCTGTGACAGCATTTGAGATGTCATTTTTAACTAAAGATCAAATGTGATTAGCTGGTCTCCAATATGCAAACAATGAATTCCAAGCCCAGCAGCCACTGGAGCATCTCCAACCATCTGAATTTACTTATGTAGCTTAGAAAACTTTTGCCTGCATTCCTAACCACAGCTTCCAACAATAAAGGCTGCCATATTCCTCACATAATTACATCTAAACACATCACTACCCCTCTGATACTCATCTACATGCTATGTCTTTAAATTCTTACTGTTGAAATCCATAGCTTAACTCTAAATTTTTCTTACTACTCTAACATTTAAAAAGCAACATTCTCCATTAGCTTCTCTGGTTTTGTGAATTCTCTTCATTCCTTTGTGTCCTCCACGTTCTCTGGAATTACCTTCTATCTACCTTGCCAATTAGACTATACCTAGAATATTCCATTAACTTTATTTCCTCTATACTTTTTGCTCTATATGTTTCCTCTTTTTCTTGTATTTTGTATAATACTTTCTGACTTATTTAATTGATTAGTTATTCTTGGTGATTGAGTCCATGAAGATATTACCCAAATATGGATCATTTGTTCTGTTGTTGCAAAAGCTAAAGACCCAGAAGAGAATACTGATAACACTCTCACCACATAGAACACTCCTACATACATCCACACATCCCCTAAATAAACACCTCTCAGGGCAGAAGGTGGAAGGTAAGCTAAGATGAATGCAGTTGAGTCCTTCCCCATGCTGTGTGCTTGTTTAGTAAAGCAAAACAGCGGTAAATACAAATAGATCTCAATCAGTTCATTAATCAATCAAATCCTCTATGTGTACCCGATTGATATCCAGTGGGAAGCAGGCTCTGTGTCAAGCCCTGCCGGATTATAGAAAATAAAATATTTTTGGTTGTCTCCTCTGTAGAACTTATATTTCAATGAAAAGATTGCAATTGGATCTAGTGATTTAAACAGCATTTGAGAGACTACTCATTTATCACCTCTGTTCTTTGGTGCTAGAACAACATTCTCATGCTTCATGTTCTGAAGACAAATATGGTATTAAAGAAAATACGGTGACCTACATTTTATGTATATCAGGATTCTGGTAATAATGGACTAAAAGCACGATGATCACCATGCTCTATTATTTCCTGCAGCTGTATCTGGAGCTAAGCTGGGTTACTGGGAAGCCTCTGACCACAGGGCCATCTGGAACAGTGATTTATCTTCATTCCGCATGGTAATAATTCATCTCCCCAATATGCCAGATTGACAAAGCTCGCAGGGACTGTCTCATCTTATAAATCTCTGAGCAATGGACATACTGAAAAGGATGTTTATGGCCAATCAATATTATGATTTGCCACACAATATCAAAGATGAAGACAAAGTCTGATTTCTTAGGGGAAAGAAATATCTGAAGCTCAAAACTAAAGCATTTCATGAAAATTCTGCGGAACTGTGAAAAGTCTCAACTGACCAATAATGTTAAGTATTTTTGTATAGAATGTTGCCACTGATTTTAAAACTAACCCTTTGGGGGAAAAGTAGAATGCTTATAACAGCCTACACATTAAAGGGAGTATCTAAATGCCTCAAAATGGTCGTCAGTGAGGTTCCTTTGGATTCTAATGTGCAAGTCCAACTGCATCAGGAGAAAGGGAGAGGGACATATACAGAGAAGGGAATATAGGAGCTCTGGGTCAGAAACCGTGCTAGCAAACTATAAATACCATCACATTTAAGTACATAGTGGGTGTAAGATGATTAGGAAGATGTTATCCAAAGGAATCTTACAAAATCAAAGTTTAAAATTCCAAAAATAGATCCAAATAGTAGGTCTAGCTGATCCTTTGTATCTGATAATGAGATTTAGGGATGCAGTATATAACTCTCAATGAACCTCACGATTTTTGTCTTCTACTGTAATGGTGAATAAAGACTCATAGATAACCCATTAGTCCAGCAAAAAGACTTAGGTTCTGAACCCACTCCCCTTACACATGATGCACGCATATGTGTACATACATGCACACACACATACACACATTGGTCTCATAACTTTGAACACCTGAAATGTCTCTGAAACTCACTTGTTACCTCATATTCTCACTGACTTAATTTTCCTAGCAATATTGTATTAACATGTGAGTTGTCATAAGAATCGTAAGTCACAGACTAACTGGGTTCATTAATTTCTAAACATAATTCAGCCAGCAAGGGCTAGGCAAAGGATGGCTTGGAGTAGAAAAATAATCAATAATGAAGAGAGAATGTGCACTTATTTTTTTCCCAACCCCATGATCATTTAACGTTGTACAGGGAACTTCTGATCCCAATGAAGTAATGGTGGCAGGCAAACGGTTCCCTTGTGCCAACTCTGGTCGCTGGCTCCACAACCTATATAATTACATGCATGGTTTTCCTCTTTGTTAGCAATAAAGCTAATGACTAGGCAGGCTTACTATGGGCATTTCTGCAGCCTTCTAGGATTGCTGCCCCTTCACTGCTCCAGAATCCTGCTGTGCCATCAGACTACTGCATCCGAAAGATATACTGGGCAAAACAAACTGTTGATGGAGCTGGTGAAAAGTATCTCAAACAAATCTCCTATAACGACAATTTAGTCATTTAGCATAAAGCTACAGGATGTTTTGACTTTATGACAATGGTTAATCAGAAGCTTGCTATTGTTTTCCATGCAACAATTTTAAATTGGCATTGATCTTGTTGGTGACACCTCACTAAATTTCATGTTTTTAGACAGGAAGAGCAGACGTGACTGCAGGAAGGTGACAGAAATATATTGATCTTTGAGCCTAAGCCCATACACAACAGCTTTCTGTCTTCATTCCCTTTGTAATTTTTCGCCTTTGTCTTTGCCACATCTTCTTTGCATGGATAGCCTTGATGGGAGAACAGGAGGGCATATTTCAAAAGATAAAGTATTCAGTAGTTTAGAATTCTTTACACAGCAGGGAGATCAAATAAACAAAAGTTCTTTTCAATATTGCACCTAAATGTGCTCTCAAGAATGTTAATTAATTGAGAAATACTTCCAGAAATAGAGGTGCAGGTATTAGGCTTTGAAAATGATCCTAGAGTCACATATGTATTTGTTATTAGACAAAAGAAGAAAAACACTTTTAGAGGGATTGCTGAGTTTTTACAAGTTGTTTTAAAGACAGTTTGGATGTAAAAGGTTGATATCTACTGAGTACATTTTTCTCAGTTCTTGTTCAAAACAGCAGTTTTTGGAATGAATGACACCAACCTAAGATATTACATAATGTGATCTCCTAAAAATAAAATGTCTGAACATCAAATTTCCTTAGTGTCCTGAGGTTCACAAGATGAGTAAGAAAAAAGGCTCTGAAATAGGGCACAGAATTGAGAACTGTAGAAAGAATGTTAAGGCACACAAAAGAAAGGCAGGAAAGCTTAGAAAGCTCTTTTATCTACTTATTTCGTCTACCTTTCTGCTGCAGGTAGAGTATCAGTTATCTAATCCCTCTGCTTTCTCTCTGACCTCACAATACAGTAGTCTTATTTCTTTAAAAAAAATTTTTTTAAGATATTTGCTTTCTGACATTTTGTATTTCATCCTGGAGAATGCTTGCAAGCACATCCCAACCTTGTGTGTTTGCCAATTACTCATTGGTCCAATGAATTGTGGTCACTTGTGCTTAAACTGGGATGTGATCTCCTTGTGATCCTTCCTTTCAGCTCTCCCTCCAGTACCAAGCCCATGCTGTACCCCATATTCTCTCTTCAATTGTTTCTTCTTTTATGCTCCCCATCTGTATCAGTGTGAGATGCTTGATGTATATGACACTATATCATACAATTTCTATCTCTCGTACACTGACTAGGTTTAATAAATGCCATAAAGAATGTCAAGGGATTTAATCTTTCTAGAAAAATCCCACATGGCAAAATTAACTTGTGACCCTTTTCTTTTCTTTTGCTCAGGTAGCTATCGCTTCAAGATTTCTTCAAGATGTTTCGTATCTCAAAAATAACCATTCAGTGTGTGAATCCTATTCAAGTCCAAGACAGAATGTTTCATTTTTATTATATTGAGATGGAGGAATTGCATTTTCTCCTATTTTTGTGTCCTAGCAACACAAATCCCAAATATCTGTAACTAGTCCTTTCTATGGGCATGAGAGGGGAGAAAAGAAATGTCAGGATATAGTTCTCTCCTGTGATTTGCTTGTGTTTCTCCCCTGAATTGAGAGCCATTGTTCTAGGAGACCTGAAGCCTGATGTCTTGTTTACAGAGCTGTCTCATCAGAGATCTGCTGCTATTTCCCCCACATCAACCTTTTATATTCCTACATAATTCTTATCGTAATTTGTATGACACTTATTGTAAATGGGATCAAGAGGTGATACTTCCTTAGAGAAGAATTCCAAATATTAAATGTAAACACTTCTCCCTCTGAAAGGTGACTTGATCATTCCTTGTTAATGTTCATAGTATGAAACACTAAACAGAATAGCTGAAGCTAATCATCTCTAGGGGTGTCATGCTGCCATCATGAGCCCCAGTAGGATGTGTTGAAGTAGCACATAAATAATATTCTTCCTATAACACAAATCTAACCATGAGAAAAACATCAGACAAACCAAAATTGTACAGCATTCCATAAAATCCCTTATCAGTACTTTCCAAAAGTATATTGGTGTTATGGAAAGCAAAGGAAAGTTAAGAAACCATCAAAAATGAAAGGCGACTAAACAGGCAATTAAGGTGATATCCTAGGTGGGACTTCGGAACATGGAAGGATAACCAGATAAATTCACCTAGAGTCCCTAAGTTAATAGTGTTTACTGATGCTAATATCTCAGCTTTTGTACATTTTGACAAATGTACTATAGTTATAGAAGAGGTAAATGTTGGGGGAAGCTGTATAGAAACACAAGAACTTTCTGTACAATCTCTGCATCTTTTCTGTAAAGCTAACATAATTTTGAAATAAAAAGCCTAAAAAGAGAGTGAGTAACTTATTAGATGTGAATTCGCTTACTTCGTTCGGCCTCTGTGGTAACACTGTCAACTCCATGGCCCAGTGCATGCGAGTTCATCTTTATTCCCAGGGCACTGAAAGAACCCCTGCTATGACATCAGAGAATACATGTTCACTTAGTGTAGCTGAGTGATAAGGACTCCACCAAGGTCTACTGATTCTAACAGAATTTTCAGCCATACAGGGTGAGCTCTCTACACCGTGGGCACAATGGAAGGCCTCACTAAAACAATTTCTCAAAGGAGCAGCTAGGTATCTTCTACAATTCCCATCAGCCAGGCTCCTCCATTTTCGCTGATGAGGGCTCTGACAACTCTTATCAGTTTATAATTATCACGGAGCTGGAAATACCCTCAAATGACCAGCACTTCCTTTTCTTCTGACACCTTTACAGTGGTTTTAAATAAAATGATAAGTGAATTCATAGAAGATACCACAGCTGTACTTTTCCTGAAGCCCTGCATGGCTTTTCTTCTTGTGTTTATACACCTGCCAAAGGAGATCTGGAGCTTGAGGGAAGCCAGTTTGCCACTTACAGGACTCTTTTTTTTTTTTTTTTTTAACAATAAAGAACAATAAAGCCCTGAGAAGGGAAATGATTCACACAGATGTCTTTTATAGAATATTTTACAAGATCAGTATAACAACCACGATTTCTTCTAGACTTTTTCTAATAAATTTCGTTTGATCCAAGTTATGCATTCTTCTATCCCATTGAAATTCTAATTTACCTCTCTCAAAGCAAGAACCCTAATTTCCTCAAGGTTTTCTTCTTTGTTTTATGAGAGTAGCTTTTCTTCTCAGAACCCCAAACATATTGCACAAAGGGAGAAAAGTTGAGGCCTTTTTGTTGAACTGAGAAATAAAAGTTCTCTGAAAAACCTACATCTCTGTCAAAGGTCCTACAGATTCTTTAAACAGAGCATTGTGATCAAGAGAAGAGACTCAAAGTTTTATGGCTGCAGCCAAAGTTGTCTGGGGCTATCTCAGGCCCTTAAATTCCTTCAACCTCTGTAGCTGTCTTTGTAGTCTCCTGACTACTAGATAAACATCTCTGAATATATCACTAAGCTTAGCGGATTTCTAGCCTACACAAACCCAAAGGCTAAGAACACTGTAAGATGACATCTAAAACTTGTAAGAATGACTTGTCCATTTTGCTATCAGCTACCAACCTAAAGTCACTATCAGTGTATTTGTTTAGTGTAGTGATTTATGCTGTTCTTTGCTCTTTGGCTGTAAAAGTTCATCGCACCTTTTCATCGCGGAACACATTAATTCCAGGTAACTGTAACCCATGTTTTCAGACCATAATCACTCATATTTATTTCAGGATAAGTATTTCTTATTTCTTTTAAACCATACTTGTTATTTTAGATCAACAGAAGTTTGCAGATAAAATTTACTGGAAGTCAGTTTCTATGAGTACTGTCACATTCATATGAAGATTTATGAGCTTCTCTAAAACTAGATCTATTCCATGCACAAAAAAGTAAAACACTGAAAATGACTTCATGTGAAGATTTGCAAACATTTTTGACACTAGATGTACCCAAGATATAAGAGTAATGTTGGAGCAAAAGATTAATTTAGAATGTGTGCTCAGCCTTATCAGGGAACTAAAAAAAATGAAATCACTTTAGGGCATAACTTATACAAATTAGAAGTAATAACTTATGAAGGAAGAAGAATGGAATGGTAGAAAATTCAATGGAGTAGGGTGTCAGAAAATATGGGCCGTACATCTCATTGAGCCATAAATTCTATGCATTAGTTTTGTAATGTCTAAGGTTTCAAAGAGTCCATAGTTTACTGGAAGAGATGAGTTTTCCACTGCAAAACTGTGTTCCTCATAATTACATCTCTACTGAGAAAACAGAAGTCAAGAGTGTTGCTTTTCTTTCCTCTGTTCTTTCAGGAGTAGAGGAGGTGCTTCATATATGTGCAAAAATTTCTGCTATCTAATTTTACCTTCATATATTTCTCATGTCAGCATACCTTCCCAGTATTAATGAGACTTTTCAGTTAAGTTTTCTCCTGCTAATGAGTCTAAAAACTGAAGGCTAAATAATGAGCAGATCAATAGTTTCCATTAAAGTTCTATGTAGAGCTTCTTCTAATTTTATCTCCTCTTCTGTGACCTCCAATTTGCATAAAGAGAATACTACCTAAAGTTACAGACAGAATTGATTCACTGAACGTGACCAAGGTAAGGGAGTGGTTGGCTAATTTAAAGAGCATCCAAAAGGTGGTGAAAATCATTAAGAAGTGTGCTCTCATGATCCTTATTTCTGATGACTTTGAAAACTAATCCCTTGAGTATCTTTCCTTAAGGAAATGGTTTTAGGGCAAGGGGCAGTGAACCACGCAGCAGAGATTTCAGGTATCAGACGCAGAAGAAATGCTTTACTTTAAAACATTTGGCTGTCAAAGTGGCAAAAATTTCACATTCTGGGTTGTAAAACATCTGCTTCTCTCATTCTTACTAAATATCCACAGTAATTGTTTCAGTTTAGTTTTCTAAAAGATCCCTCTGTGCTGTTATTTTCCCTTGTTTTCCATTCTTGTATCATCTTTCCAGCATTTTCTCTACTTATCAGATATTTTTCATCTTTCTTGGAGGTGCTTTTTGTCAATACTTAAATGACTCAAAACTTTCTTGATTAAAATATGCTTGTTGTACAGTCCTGTGCTTACAATCAGATCGTAGGAGTGCTTTCTCTTATTTCAGTAGTTCTTATAATTAAATTTAAAACTTTAGAGAAATTAAGTTTATCAGGGTTATATTGAGCAAAGAACCATTGTGAAATAAGGCAGCCTTTGGAACCAGGAGAGTTTCAGAAAGCTCTGTTTCACTATGTGGGACAGACAACATTTATGGACAGAAAATAAAGTCAGGTGCAGAACCAATTTGATTGGTCACAGATGGCCATTTACCTCCTTTAAACATGTTCTGATCTGTGATTGGCCACCTGTGAGTGACTTACCAGTGGCTGCTGCTGTAATTGACTTATATTCAGCATTTTGTTACAAAACCATACTCCTATGCTAAGTTTTCAGTTTGCCGCCCGAATTAAGTTGTAATTTGTTATGTAAGCATTCCCTATGGAAGTACTTTCTTTCCAAATTAAGTTTAGCATTACCGCCATTACTGAACAAGTATCCAAGGGTTAGAGTGGCTGTGTTGGTGGAGAAAGCTGCAATAAATTGATATTTAAAACAAAAGTAGCTAATATATATTGAGTACCTACTGTATTGTGCATTGAATCAAACACTCGGTATAAGCCATCTGACTTAATTCTCTGCCTTAATATACAATTTGCTTCAATTTCCTACTAGAGAAGTAAGGGGCTAAGGGGGCTTGATAGGTCGTGTTTTAGTCCAGGAAGCAGAGATCACTCCAAGCAGATTAAGCAGTAATGAACTTAATGTAGATTTAGATACCTACAATCACTAGTGTGGAAGGAATGGCTTTTAGGCTGGATCCCTAAGAACAATTCCTAAGGAATATAACAAGCAAGAGTGATCCCCCAATGAAAAGGTAGAAGTAGGAGGTCCTACCCATATACTGAATGTAAGAACACAGATCCACAGCTGGAGCTACAAAACACAGAACCAAAAGATAATGTCGGGAAGTTCTGGAGGTCTGTTCGGTTTCCTGTGTTGTTTGAAAAAAATAATAAATACAGGCTGCCCGGAGGCATTTCCTGTCTTAGCCACCAGAGTCCTGAACTCTGTAGAGGGCTTTGGTCCTCCTAGAGCCCTAAAATCATACCACTTATTTATTTTAAACCTTCGCTATACACTCATTTGGGAGATTGGGGATCTAGGCCAGGTCCCCAACATTTGCCCAGTATTTTTTGGCTCCTAGAGAATAGTAAGTGCAATAACAATGTGCTCTACATGATCTCCCTCCCATCTTTCAATACTTCAGTGAATGTATCTAATTGCCAAGTACAGTTTGCCTCTGGAATCCTGGGAAATCTGACCAAGATAGTTTTCGGTCTTCTAGCCTGCATAGTAAAGAAAGCCATTTCAGAAGGAGACAGGAATAGAAGTTAAGTGCCAACTAAATACTGTCTACAAAACAGAATGAGTGCATCATATCGATCATTTCGGCTGAGAGCAGAACTCAGGTTGACTTGTCCAGGGAGCCTGGCATGGATCACCTTACTGCACTGCCTCCAATTCAAAGACATCCTATACTCCACCCATGGCTTATTTTCAGAGTATGCAATATACATGTTTAGTGGGAAAAATTCTCCTACAAAGAAGCAGCTAGAAATAGAAAACTTTCTTTTCTTCAAGTTATTATCCCATTACAGTAGCGAGTAAGATATGTACTTTTAATGTGGATAAAAACACGGGCTGCTAACACATCTCACAGGTTGTACCAAGTGACAGAACATAGCTCCTTAGAAATATTCCTGCTCTGCAGGGTGGGTGATTCTTGTGATATTATTGTTGTCATTTATATAGTTTTTGCAGTCCATCATTGAAAAGCCTAAATATTTATTTCAGGCCTGTCTTCAAGGTTCTCTTAGCATCTTTAAGTTTCTGGAATAAACACCCATAACTGTCAAAATGCATCTGACTTTCATACTTGTGACAGCCAGAGTCGTACTGGGTTGACAGCATTCCTCAGATAATGGAGGTGAAAGGAAGAAAGATGAAAACACAGGGAGGCCCCTTCCCTCTGCCCCAGAGACAGGAAGCAGACTGCAAGGTACTGCTCATCCTATTCCCCCGCCTTTGTTCTTTAAGATATTTATGCATTTTATGTTCTGATGCATTTGTAAGATTCACAAGCAATTTTTGGAAGCTTCTAACTTTTCTTAAATTTTAAAAAAGCATTGTTATTATTATCATAGTGCACATTTTTGTGACTTTTCTTATGCACTGATGTAACTGGTGAAGATTCAATAACTGCGCTCAGCCTGCTCACAAAAACAAGGCACACTGCTGGTCATCAGATTAACTGACTTCTCTACCCCTGACAACATGTGAACTCAATGGAGTCACTCAGCTTCTCCCAAACCTCACTCTTAAGCAACAAAAGACATGTACTCTTTTAGCGGAATCATTATTTGGAAGAATCTCAGGACTCCTGTTTCACGTATCTGCCCAATTCCATGTTTTATTAAAATGATGGAGACGATGGATTTGTCTTTTTGCATAGCTTTCTACTATAAGGATTAAAATGGTAATGAAGCATTTTCTTCATGTATGCTAATTGTCCCTTCCCCCCACTGGGTTGCTCTTTGCCAACATTTTTCTTCTGCATTATATGTGGCAAAGGGCCAACTGCTCACAGTAAGACATGAAGCTCCCATATTTGAAAGAAGCAAGGGTGTCATTTGAGTGGCAGAAACTAGTAAATCTGCTGGAAAGAAATGCAATTTACATGTGTGAAAACTATAAGCTTTTAAGGAAAGAAAAATTCCCTTCCCTAGCTGCTATTTCTCTGGTTTCCAGAATTGCAGTGGTAGGATAATACATGGCTGCCAGAGAATGTGTAAACGTACCCTGTGATGCGTGATCACATGAAATAAAGACAAGTATTCAGTAGTGAATTTTAAGCGACTACTATGCATACGAAAAAGACAATGTCCAGGAGATTTTGGTTTCTTGTGCTCTTTCTCTATACATTTATCTTCCAAAGTAACATAAGCAAATCTTTGCATCTATATTACACAGAAGTGACCAGGAACTCTGCTTTTGATTTGTGCATTTTTTATTCTTGAAATGAGTAGAAATCCAGTAAATAGTAGAGAAGTAACTGAGAGTAAAAATCTCTTGTAAATCTTACTTGCAGTTACAAAAGTTCACTTGATAAAAAGATATGCTTAGTATTTTTTTCCATCTTTTTTCCCCCCCTTTTCTTTTTTCTGGTACCGGGGATTGAACTCATGACCGCCTCCTTTATGCTGCTGAGCTAAATCCCCAGCCCCTATGCTTAGTATTTTATTTTTAAGCAAAAGGCCATTCATGCATGAGTCAGGTATCAGTAGATCCAAAAGAAACTCATGAATTGAGACCTTTTATAAGGTGATCTGGAAGGTAAGACAAAGAAAATATTCTACTGATTGAAGTGGAAAATCTGTGAGTGAACTTGCAGTTTCTTGACTGGTAAAGCTCAGCTTTAGGTCAGTTGGTAGCTTCTGACAGTGAAACAACTTCATGTTTTCTAGGTTTTGAGTTTGATTTCAGTTTGCTCAAGGTGCTCAGTTTAAGATCTTTCCAGTTATTATCACCACCATTGTTTTTAAAACATAGTAAATTTTAAATTCAGTTTTAAATTGTTTAAATTTACCAATTCAGTTGAAGTTCTCTGTAAATTTTTTTAATGGGTTTGAACTGCTGAAAGCTGGAATTCCAAAAGGAGGAGGACCAGCAGGGATGTCTTCTTCTTCTGTCTCCTTCGGGTAGTTTCCTGACACCACAGCCTTCTTCCTTGTTCCTGTGGCCAGCCGGAAGACAGGAAACAGATGCGCAAAAATACATCTGAGGCTGACCAAGCTGCCAGATTGATTCGCTGGAGAGATAGGTGTTCTCTTTCCCTTTGCATCGCTTCCTCTTTGTTCTTTCTCGAAAATTATAAATGGGTGATCTTTCCAGATCTAGAACTGCCTTCTTTTGCTTCCTCGATTGATTTTAGGCTCAGTGATGTATGGAGAAACACTCTGTCATACTTATCTTTTTCTTTTTGTGTAGCATTAACTGGAGTGTCTCACTTGCTTAAACTATGAAATTGCAATAATCAATCACCTTTATTGGGTCAATTTTTTAAACAGGACATTTTTCTGCTAAGCCCCATACCAAGTGATTTAAGGTAGCAGGGTATATCTGCTAGTCAAATTTGTTCCTAAAACAGGCATTACTATAAAAAAAACAGACAGACAAACTAGAAAACCAGCTCTGGGAATGCATAGTGACACTATTCATTACTATCCCATCCTTTTTCATACTGTTTTTGTAATATTTTGCCTACTTCTAATCATGTTTGTTTAGATCTGTTTTCCTTAGTAGATTAAATTCTATAATAGAGGCACTATATTCATTCCTTTTAAGTCTATTGCCAACATTGTATGACTTGACTTTTATGCATTAAATCGCTTAAACATTTCAAGCAGCCTGCAATTAAGAAGCATTATCTTCCTTTAACTTATAGGAAAACTTAGGCTCAGGACATTAAGAATTCTCTTGAAAATTACACAGCCAGTGAATGGAAACCAAATAGTTGCTACTCTGAGATCTGCCACCCAACTGAATGTACGTTTTACAATATTTTGCTTCTATTGGAGCTCTCAGGTGGTAAAAGATCATGTTCTGTAAAAGATACAAGACTCTACCCAACCTGTATCTCTGATTCAGCTTTGTAGTACAGTAACAAAACTTATTTTCATCAAACCTCAGTAGAGAATAAAAGCTTCCATCCCATGTCAGATACGACTCAAGCACATAAAGGTATTCAGTTTGAAGTATCATAAATATACAGGCTTTCTCTTCAGTCTAATTTGATCACAGATGCTATTAAGCCGATAGGCCATTATATGGCATTAGAGTTTTATATGCCTTCTCAATTAATTATACATTTTAAGAGTGATGTCGTGATCTCACCCAATGTAGAGAACACTTAAAACTTGTATTATTGCTTAAATACAATACAATAAAGTTGTCCTCAGTGTAACAACTAACATAATGACATTAGTAGACATCATTTGTTGAATATTTAAAAAACGTCATCATGCAATTGTCAAATACCTCCATGCAAGATTTTAGTAGCTTAAACAACCTTGTGGGATATACACTACTTCCAGAGGCAGCAGCTAAGTTTTACAGAATGACTGAACTATTCCTCACATTCAAGTACAGCTTAAATGTTGTCTATTCAAAAGGCTTCCTAATCTCTTCTCATTAAGTACAATCCCTGCTACTCCATATCCACTTCTAATTCCCTTGCACAACTATTTTTAAAAGGTAGAATAAGCACTATGTGAACTGGAAATTTTTCAGATGACATTTTATTGTCCTACTCTTCCAGCTACAAAGATGTGTGATATCACGTATTGGTCTGACTCCTTCGTATGTCTAGAGTCTGAAACAGACGCAGCACAGAGTTGACGCAGGATGTTCTTGAATGAATAAAGTGGTGAAACAATCACGATGGACACCATGTTTAGAGGTGAGACCAGAGCCACTGGCTTTTACTTCCAGCCCAATTCATTTAGTGCAATATTATGTAAGGTTATGCAAGAAAATGAAATTTATTCATTTTTAAAACTTGGGATTTAAAATCTTGATACTTTTCTTTTGGTTTATTTATACTGAGACAGTTTCTCTTAAGTTATATTTGGCTAACAAGATTAACAGGGAAAATTTTTCATCTGAGAAAAGAGCTGTTGTTAAGTGTGGTATGGAGACTGAAACCCAGTAGACAAATGCATCTCAGGTAGTGCTGAGAGCAAAAAGAAATTTCCCCAAAAAATAAACTGCTATGGCAAAGTTCACATCTGTGTATTCTCCAAAGTAAGTTTATTTTAATTTCTAATTAAAAGTGGAAAAGCTGTTTTAATTTCAAATTGGTCTGAAGTTCACCTCTTTACTTTTCCTCGGTGTGGCTCACCCTCTCTGAATCTGAAAATCCATGTTTGGTGAAAGCTCTTTCGGTTTTTCTTGCAAAGAGCCAGGTCAGCTCAGAAGCTAAATTTGATTGAAGATGACTTTTTAAAGACTAATTCAATCAGCAGAGATAGGAGGCAGAGATTAAGTCATTTCGTTTGTGCTTATGCTCCTTGGGGGTCCTCCTGGCTTCATCCAAGTAGCTTGGCTGTGTTACCTCTCCAGCACCCCACATCCAGAGGGCAGTGGCAGAGGACTCATTGTCTTGTGCAAAGGGATTTGTGCTACTGTTCTGCAGACCTGGCTAATGGAGGAGAACCATGTACTTTATAAACCCCAGTTTGAAGACACTGTTGGCAAAGCGTCTGCCACAGGCACTCCTTTGGTTTAAAGTGTTCTCATTTGATTTAAACTCTTGTTGAATAGAAATTAAAGTCATGATAGGACAACTAGTGAGTGAATGAATTTTATCCTGTGATCTACGGTACTCACCATGGGTGCAAGTTCTTTTCCTAAATGTGTAGAGAACACCACCCACAGTTCCAAGCTTAGTGATTGATTTCTCTCACCAAAATTATGAAGCACACATAATAATAACTTTGCATATTTGTAATTGCCTGATCTGGAGAAATGGCATAAACTCCAGTGATCACAGCTGAGTTGCACCTGGGTTGTTAATATTAAGAAAAGCCAATTTAGAAAGTCCAATTTGAAAAGCAAGGCACTGAGCATGCAAGGATAAAACACAAATATTTTGCATCAACATCTGGGTCTGGGACATGAGGGAATCAGGAATGAAGGAGAACAGGGGTCAAGACCCATGTACATACACATGGAGGGAGTTCCCGTGAAAAGGAGAGCTGGTATCTACTTTTTTTCCCAAGGGTAGTGGCTTGTAGGAGGAGAAGGAAGACAGGACGGAACATGTTGATGAATTACTGTGCAAATGAGATTCTCCAAAGCTAAGCTTCTTGGTAAAAATGAAAGCATTGTTCTCAAGAATGACACTTTTCACACCCTATCAGCTATTTTCAGCCCTGCCTCATTTTTGAACCAATTCAGTAGTGCTGTAAGTGTTTTATGGGAACTTTCCTAAGTCATTCTTTTAGCCTGTCCCCCTTAGGAACAATATCAGGAAAAATCCTTCCTTTTCTAACATTAGCTAAAGAAGCTATATTGTAGTAGCTGTTGTGGATATCCTATTATCCTGTTTTGAAGTTCTGTAGCACTTTGACTGTTTTGTTTTGATTGGCTTCATTCAGTTTTATTTTGTTGGGTTTTATTCTCTTTAAAATTAAAAAAATAAATAATGTGAGCTAAATTCATACAGGTATTCAGAAAATATCTTTGGGGACTTTCATGTACTTTCTTTTATCTGATCCTTGTAAAAATCATGCATGGACTATGTGTTTATGCATACATATACACATATGTACAGACATGTGTGTGCACATTAATTTATTTTCACCATGAAGCCATAAAAAGCTTAATTGGCTAATCAAGGACACATAAGTTAGAAGACAAAAAGCAGAGAATTAAACCTGAGGCTTGTGAATTCAAATGCTGGACCTTAGATCAGCTTTCATATCAGAGCATTAAACGTGTATTGAGAGAACCAGTGAACTTCACCCTGTTCCAAGATCAAGGAATGAACGCTCGTTTATTTCCTGCTAATGGCAGGGAAGCTGCGGCAGACAGCGCGGGCTGCAGATGGATGGAGTAGCTTATCTAGTCATATACGGTCTGTTTTATGCTAAGCACTGGGCCAGTTACAGGGGGCCGCTAAGAGGAACAACAGTGCATCCTTGTCTTTAAAATGCTTCCCAGAAATGCTGAGTGGAAAAGAAATACTTACTTGCAAGGTTATGAGAATAGAAGTCTGAAGTGACCTGCAGCAGAGATGAAAGCAGTACAACACAGTGGTTAGAACAGAGGCTGTGGACCCAGAGGGCCAATAATAAAATCCCACATCTATAGCTGACACACTGATTTTTAGCCAGGGGATTCAACCTCTTTGCTTCAGCATCCTCACCTTTAAAATGGGTAAGTTTGAAGGTTGAATGGGAAAATGCTGAAAAAGTACTTGACATATAGTAATCAGTCAACGATTTGCTAAATAAACAAAAGAAGAATCAGGAAAAGCAGGAAATAAGGTTCCTAAGTGTGAGTTAAGGTCAGGCCCTAGTCGAACACTCAGTCTTACATGTCTGTGGTGCACAGCTCTCAACGCAGACACTGTTGACATGAGTAGGGGACATGTCTCATCACAGGATGTTTAGGGGCATCCTCGGGTCAGCACTGTCAACAACACCACTCCCCTGAGTCATGAGAAAAATCTCCAGATACTGAGAATCCGTGGATACACTGTCACTCCAGACCACTGTCATGGCTGATGTCAAGGCTGGGAAGGCTGAGTGCTTTCTCTAGGGTCATATGGTGACGGAATAGCCATGGAGAGTGAATGTGTTCAACCCCAAAGACAAAGACTTGATGCATGAGTTTAATCAAGGTAAATTTCTAGTCTCAGACGGTGAAGTCCGTGCTACGAATTTTGACTTGATCATTCACCAGGCAAGGGTATTCACCTAATCAGGTGCATGTGCAGTAGATACAATGGCAGGTGGACTGAGCAGAGGAAGAAGTTATGCGATCACCCAGAGGAGGCAAAAAAATGAGGAAATGTAAGAATCAAGTGAATTATAAGCCAAGCAACTCCAGGGTACAGATTGCTGAGGTTGTTCATAGCTGTGTTCCTGCCATGGGGAGAACTGACGCTGCCTCTCTGACTTCAGTAGCATCACCGCAAATAAACACAAGAAATTCTGATTTAACTCCACATGATGGAAGAGGTAGCTCAGACCTCGATGGATTAACTACAAACACACACAGCATACAGGTGGTGAGTGCTTGTTAACCCTTCAGTTTCATCCCTCTGATGCCTTGGTCCTCACACCTCCTTCCATCAAAGTGATCTCCCATTACTGATGCCTGGAATGGATGTTGACAAAGCTAATCAGTACAGGTTTAGTGTATCTATCTCACCTCACTTTACTCTAAGGCGTAATGCTACTCTGAAAGGCCTTTCCGAATAAGCAAGGCTCAGGCCCTCTACCCCCATGCCTAATCCTAATCACTTCTTCCTCCTTTCATTCTCTCCTAGCCCTCTCTCCCCCTACCCTTTCCTCTTCTCTCCCTCTCCTCACAATGTCATTCCTAATGCACAAAGGGCTTCCTAATGCTATCAACAGTACCAACAAAACCAGCTAACGTTTATTTAGCATTTTCAAGGTGCCTGGAATAGTTTTAAGCTCCCTGAAATTATTAACTCAGGTCATCCTCCATGAGCAGGCTTCAATCTTCATTCCCATAATGCAGATAAGGAGCCAGGCATATGCATTTCCCAGCAGTATCAACATCCAAAGCATTAATGGATGTGCCAGAAAATTGCCAAACACAGCACAAATTCAAGCTGTTGTTATTAATTCACATTTCTGACTTCATTATCCAACAAAGTGAAATCTGACAAGTCTACTTAACCTAGACCCTTAAAACTTATGAACAATAATTGGAACGGGGAACAGAAGCTTGCTGTGTAATAAGATTTGCTCTAACAAATAACAAAAGCACTGTGGTTCCTGTTTACTTACTTGGAAATGAGTTTTTGTTCACTGTAAATCAGGTCAGGTACCCTTAGGATTAAGGACTAACTGGACTTGACAAATGATGAAACCTAAGTGTCATTATCTATCTCACATACCTGAAGTAAAAGGATTAACCTGAATGACTGAAATGTGTTGGCCTCGTATATTTAATTTCTATCCTTTACTCAAAATACTGAGGGGTAGACTTAGTGAAAAGTAGACTGTCACAAAATGTGGGAAATAGGTTCTCCAGCGAGTTGTCCTCCCAGGAGATCTACCATTGCTCTTAAGGCTAAGTACAGAAACTTGGGAAAGGTAACCAAGTACAGCGGTGCATGTCTGTAATCCCAGCACTTGAGAGGCTGAGACAGGAGGATCACTGTGAGTTTCAAGCCAGCATGGGCAACAAAATGAGTTCAAGGCCAGCCTGAGCTACACAGTGAGACCCTGTCTCCAACAAATAAATAGAAATGGGGCAAAGAGTAACATGCTATGATGTTGTATAAAACTAATTTTCTCTTAAAGTCCTGAAATAGCTCACCCCCATATCTATTTTACATCTCACACTTGCTTCTTTATGAGACATCATGTTGAAAACCAGCCATTTCCCTGTTTGGCATACAAGTCATATAGTTCCCATGGAATTGTTCAGGGTCACAGAGTGGCTGCTTCAGATCAGAACTGGTGGCTTCATCCCCTGGAAGCGTCCTTACTTCCTTTCCTTAAGCTTATGTCCCTCTTCCCTTCCTCAGTCCTAAGATTTGGTTTCTTCAGGATATTCAGTTTACAGGGTTCATCTCAGCCTTTTCCTCTAGAGTGTTCTATCTTCACAACAGCCCTGGATTTTTTCTGCCCCTCAGATTTATCCTCAATTATTTTGTAAACTCTCCCCTCTCCCCACATCCACCCTTTCCTTTGCCCCTCCATTTCTCTATTCCTTGCCCCTCTCTCTATTCTTTTATTCTTTCCCTTGGAGTCAAGTTCTAGAACGAGTTGAACGCTCCTTGATTTTAAATGATTTATCTGTCTTCATAAATATTTTGAAGCTTTCCCAAATCACAGATGCCTCCCCTTCTCTGGGATCATCTGTCCTTGTGATTACTCTGGCTAGGATGAGATGCATACTCAGAACATCAATGAACATCCCAGAGAAAGCTGCACTTCACCTTAGTGCCCATTAGAGAAATACCAAGAAAGTCTCCTTCGAGCTTGTGGTCACAGGTAAGACTGTGTGAGTCCTGAGAAATCCTTAAAGGACTGCTGCAGGGAGAAGAGGACAGAATGATCTTTGCTGGCAACCAATCCAAAGCCAATCTCCTGGGGGTGCCTCTTTCATCAAGGGATTTGTTTTCATGCTTTTCATTATCCTCTTTGTGCAGAAATTAGGAAGCATCTAAGCATAATTTTGTTTTGATTTATTTAATATTCAAAAGAACATACTTTTCTACAAGTCATTTATCCAAGCATACGTATAAGAAGATTAGAGAAGCAAGATTTTATGTCAAAAGGCTCAGAGTGAGATTTGCAGGTGTTACCTGCTCTTCACATACAGAGTGGCAGCTCACTTTCCTGGACAGGGTGATCATGTGTTGATTATGACTTATGAAGAATACAAAATAATCGCCCTTTGTTAAATCCATTTGCTTTCCATGGAAAAGAAAAGTTCCTGCATGGTGGTATGAAGGAGAGGATTTGTTTACAGATTACTCTGTAACACCATGACATTTGAGCTTTAGAGACAAAATTTCTACTCTGCAGGGAAGACCACAGAGATGGAAGGCAGATTTTGCGGGGAGCAAAAGTAATATGTTTTGACTCATCTATGGGAAGGCTCAGGGCTAAGCCCCCTATAAAA
The DNA here is from genome assembly GCF_034190915.1 of Cavia porcellus. Lineage (NCBI taxonomy): Eukaryota > Metazoa > Chordata > Mammalia > Rodentia > Caviidae > Cavia > Cavia porcellus. The sequence continues at coordinate 160,619,468 of NW_026947484.1, read as the reverse complement.
AGAAGAGATAGAAGATGGACAAGAGAAAACAATCAAGATTTAATATAAGCTTTTCATCCAAAAGGACGACTCAGTGAAAGGGAAACCTGTGCATTTCCACCAAATGATATTAAGTTTACTTTTACCAATCAAATACCAAAGTCTCCTTATTATTTATGGTGATTAATCCTTATTATCTATGATCATTAATTAATGGCTGGGTTTACTTACATGTTGTGCAGGTTGCTGGTAATGTACTTTCTTGTATATGTTTCTGAAAGAGACCAACACCTAAATCTGTCAACCCAGTAAACACGGTCACCTTCATTCATAGGGCATCATCCAATCCACTGATGTCCTGAAGAGAACCAGAAAACAGATGAAGAGGAAACTTACTCTTTGCTCAAGCTGGAACATCCATCTTGTCCTACACCGAAACATGGGAACTTTTGGTTTTGGTTCTTTGGCTTTCATACAATAGCTGGGATGGGTACCAGTGGTTCCCCAAGCCTTTGGGGTTTTCAGATTTGGCTGGAATTACACCATCAGAATTCCTTGGTCTCTAGTGAAACTGTGGTCGGCTTAGTAGGAAATGGCAAACACATAGTTAACACTTAGTACATTTCATGGTGCCTTTGGCAATCATATTCAATATACATTTACTTAATGAATAACTAAAATTATGAAATAGTTAAAATGGTATCCATCAGTTCAATAAACAGATAAGGAACTCTTGTTCTAAGCAGTGTTTTATAAAAGCATGCAAGAAAAGAACTCTGTCACTAGCGACCAAGGAATCCTGATGGTGTAATTCCAGCCAAACCTGAAAGCCCAAAAGGCTTGAGGAACCAACCACAGTTTCACTTTAAAAGCCAAACTTTCCAGAATTTGTTTCTTCTTATTTGTTTTCTAAATGCCATCTCCTTCCTCCCTCCTTTTCCTTTTCCTTTAGCACGTTCCATGTACTACTGCCTTCATAATTTGAGGATTGCCATACAGAATAGAAATGTGGTGACCTCTGTCTAAAAATCATAATTTCAAGACAGCAATAGAGAATGTTAAACCAACTTCAGGGCTCATATAATACAGGACACTATAGAAACACAGATTTGCATGCTGAGGAAGCTGACCCCACTTCTGTGGAAACCTTTCACTGGTTTCGACACCACCTTCTGTGAACTTCAGAAAGGGCCAGGGACTCTATTGCCTGTTTGTGATTAACACTGCTTCCAGACCTGAGTTATATCTGAAGTTACACTGTAATTGCTAACACTGTCTTTTTTCAATCTTGAGATTTACACAGTTGGATAATTACCTGGATACATACCTTTGAAAGCAGGAATCTGTGTTGTCTACCCGTTTATGCTCTGAGATTTCAATGTCTTCAGAATAATTTTTATAATTATTATTAGTACCTGTTTGCAGTAAACAATGACTATATACATCATGAAATCAAAAGCTATCAGAAGTAAAAAGACGCTAAGGATGATCTCTGTAATAGAGGGCCCATGTGATAGTGAAAGATGTACAAGGCAATTAGAGAAACAAACGAAAAGCAGTTAAATTTATGCTTCCTTTAACTTTAGTCAGCCACACATCTCTTTATTTCAAGCTTGTCCTGAATTTGCTTTCTAAGACTTTCTACCACAACAATTTTGCTGATTCCCTGGGCGAAACATTTCCAGTAATAGCTTTTCCCCAGGGTCTCCTGTTTTATTACTTAGTGTTTTCTTTCCAGGGCTGACTATTGTGTTCCAGCGAGCATGGCTCTCCGCTGTTTCCTGTGCCATGACTCAGACTTGCCTCCTACTTTTTGCATAACCATCTAATGCATTTGAGTTCCTTCTTGGCCTTTGCTGCTATAGCTTCAGAACTGGCACCATTTCCTGAATCAAAAACTCAAACTGTAAGGGTGCATTTGGGAAAAATCTAAGAATGTCAAGCTGGCCAGAGTGGATTTTGTTCTCACAAATATCAAATTGATCTATAGTGTTAGAGGTCAGAAAGAGGACATCTTTGGTAGGGACCAGATCTGTTCCTGGGAAGTGTGGAAGCCAATCTTTTATCAAACACCAAACTCACAAATTCACACATTTTTCTTCCCAAAAATCTATCCCAAGGATTATATTCTTCAACCACTCGCACACACAAACAACAGTAGATATGTTTAAAGCTTTCATGGCAGCATTGATTGTATTAGTAAGAAATTGAAACAACCTGGAATGCTATTAGAAGGGCTTGTTTAAATCAATTATGGCAGTGGTTATTCAGGGGAAAATTGCGAAGCTCTGAAAATTATGAGAAAGAGCTTCACTCACTAATATGAAAAAAACAGGCAAGATACATATTATTAAATTTTTAAAAAGTCAAGTTCCAATAGTCTGACTCAGACACTTTCATTTATTTTAAAAGAATATGTATCTGTATGTATGTAGGGAAGGATAGATAAGAAACTAACATTTGATGACTTTATAATTGATACTAGCATAGGAATATTTTTTAGTTACACTTTCACTGTTGGAGGGTGGGTGAATGCACACCTATTCAAAAAGCAAATACAATGTAAAATAAGTGAAAAATATTTTTATGGAAACAAAACACATACCTCCTATCATGTAAAAATTTTAGTTATAGAGGGAAGGGAATTTTCTTTTTTTATTTTAAAAACAAAACAAAAAGAAAGGATATAAACAATACAAAATTTTAAAAATCAGTAAAAAATTAATGCTAGTTAATGTAATGCATATTGTTATCTTAAAAGTAGTTGCTCAAATCACAAGATGTAGGCATAAAAATGATCAGACATTGAAAACACAAACTGTTCTCTTTAATGAACTTACAGAGATTAGCAGTATATTTATCTATCTTGTATACACACACATATGTATGTGTACCTATATACATATGACATTTTCTCTTCTTTCTTTTCTTCCTTCCTGTATCCCAATTGTTCTTTTGTTTTGAGCACTTTCTTTCAAGAAGGAAATATTCTTATATGAATACTACACCAATATTTTGGTATTCTAAAGTCACACTTTAGTAAGTGTGAGACTTAAATTGCTGAAGACACCCAGGGAAGACACTTTTACAGTTCTTGCTTAGTAGAATATGAGGTGCCCTTGTAGGCATATTTATTGGACTGTGTCATTGTTAGTTTCAGATCATGTCTACCTCTTTATTCATTGAGTTTAAAAGCAAATAGATTGTTTAACATACAGTCAATTTACAGTTGCCTTTCTGTTTTCAAGTTTTCTATAATTTAAGTGAAATACTGTGGAGACATGCTCTTCAAAAATATTCACATTTACTGTATCAAATGTGGATGAAAATTCAAGAAAATCTGATTCTAACATTTTTTGGTTTGTGTTTTTGGGATAGCTACTGTTTCTTATTTTTGCAATGCATAACAAGCTAGCCTGTTTTAAACCAAAACATTTTATGAAACTCAGTCTGGCACTCCCCCCACCATGACAAAGCACATCTGGAGTTGTTTAATGATCATCTCGTGTTCATATAGAAATATGTTTGATAGAAGGGCTAGTGACTTTCTTTTAATAATAGATTAATCTAATGTGCTTTTAGTTTCATTAGTGATTTGATTTATACCCACAAGCAAATAGTTAGGAAAATTTTATTTAATAATTTAATATCAACATTATACTTTGGATTTATATTTTCAAAATAAAAATAAATATACTCTGTATTCAATGTTTTAGTGATGACATGCTAAGATTTTAAACCATTTTTTTGTTGTTGTTGTTTCTGGAATCAAATGCATGACCTCACACTTGCCAGTCAGGTACTGCCATGTTAAGATTTTGAATAAATTTTGTAATTGCATCAAGAAACCAAATAAAGAATTCCATAATGTTAAAATCATTCAGTAAAAGAATCAGAAATCTTAAAAAATATATTTCAATAAGTTTGTTTTAAAATTTTGATTTTATATAAGACAATATCTTGAGATATGCTATTTCTGTGTGTGGCTGAATGGATTTACTGAAGCCAGAAGCCACAACCTGGGTATGGGTGGTACCACCGAAAAGGCTGGTAGCCTCAAAGGGACAAAAAGGAAAGGCACACTCACGGCTGCGGCTTCTTGCTGCTTGCCTGCTCTGCTGTGGGTTGTTTCTCCTCTGTAATGCTACTCTGCCTTGGAGCCAGCCAATAATGGACTGAAACTTCTACAAACTGTGAGCTGAAATAAACCTGTCCTGCTTTAATGTGTAGATGTCAGATGTCTGCCTCAGTAACAACAAAAGTAAGGCAGTGCTGTAAGACAAGGGTTCAGCTTTACAATTTTTCATTTTGATATCAGGTTTTCTCGATAGAAAAAATGAATAGCCTTTCCTCATATTTATTCTTGGAACACATGTCAGATATCAACTGACCCTCGATTCACAGATCTGTTTCTGGGTTTTTGCATTGTGTTCCATTGATCCATATGTCTAATTTTGATTACTGTAAATTTGCAGTATACTCTGACATGAAGAAATGTGATGTCCCCAGTCATGCTTTTGTCTTTTGCTCTTCTGCTATATTGGACATTTTTATGGTCGATGTAATTTCAAATATTGAGATTTTTATTGAGATCATGTTGATCTTGTGGGTCACTTTGTATACTGTAGATGTTTTAACTACCGTAAGTACTTGCATAGGTGAATGTAGGATGTCTTTTCATTTGACTTTTAGCAATACTTTATAGTACTTATCTCCTAAACTAAATTGGTGCTATTATAAATAGGATTGATTTCTCATGCTTTTTTAAGATAGTCTGTTATTAGTGTATAGAAATACAACTAATTTTTATATTGACTTTATGTCTTACAAGTTTACTGGATTCATTTTTAATTTCTAAAATGCTCTTAATGAAATCTTTTATGGAGTCTTTGTTATATAACCATGTCATTTGCAAATACAGACAACCTTGCTTCTTTCATAATTTGGTTATTTTTTATTTCTTTTCCTTGCCTAATTGCTGTGGTTAGAAACTATACCAATATTATTATGTTGAGTAAAACTGGTCTTGCCAAGAGTGAACAACTTTGATATGTCTCTTAGTTTAAAACAAAATATTTCAGTTTTTCACCATTGAAGATGAGGTTCTCTACGTTCTTGTTACATTTGTCAACTTAATCCATAAAAATCATGAGAGGTGTAAAAGAGTGGCTGAGTCATTGAAAAATTTCTCAGTTGATTCAAAGATACAGAAAACATTTTATTTTGCAGAAGAATATGACTTGATATATGCTGTTTTAACAAATTTCGAGTGAAGAGCACAGTGCTATTAATTATAGATAAAATGTTGTACAATAGCTAGCAGATCTTGCTTAACTGAAATCATAGGATCCTTGAGCAGTGTTTGCACATTTCCCTGCTCTTCTAATTTTTGCATTTCTACCTGCAAGAAGCTTGTTCAGGTGAATTTTACAGACAACAAATTAGATGAGAAGGACAGAAACTGTAAAGCTGCCTGAACTATAGAGAATTTTGAAAGACTTTAGCTTACTAAATATTTTCTTAGCTCTACTAGACAGAATGTCTACTGGATATTAGACTACAGAGAATTCACATAGCTGACAAACACATGTTTGTTGAATAAACAATTGAAATCTTTTCTGCTTTCATCATCTTCCATGGGCATGAGTATTTTCACAATAAAAGAGAAGACAGGTAAAAAATGTATTACTTAATACCAACAGTAAATGAGGATTCGTATACTGCTGTGTAAGGGGAATGTTTTCATTATACCTTTGTATCACTTTATTCTGTTTCTGTTGTATTGTTTGTTGCTGAGAGGTGTGATATTTGCTGTGATGTGAGTGTGTGGAGCTGGTATTAGACTGGAGCCAATTCTGTAGCTCTGTGTTGAGAAACATGGTTTTAAGCCAAACCAGAGAAATCAACAAAGGCCCCAAATAAGGGATTATCCTGGCCTCCAGAAACAGGTGCTACACTTATTCAGTGCACAGTAAACTTGATGATACAGAATGCCACTGTCTAGAGGACAGGTCAATACTCAAATCTGCAAAGTCTATTTGGCATTCATTGGATTTTACAATTTCATCCTGAGACTGATAACCACTCCAGCCTTATGGCCAGGCTTTCTGTCTCTGAATTGGTGATGCACAAAGAAAACTACATTATTTAATATTGCTGCCCTTCCTCAAATTTATCTGTAGAGTGCACTTTTCTCAGATTTTAGTGTGTTGTTCCTTGATGGTTGTAGTATCAAAGTACATGAGAAAAGAATATTTGGGCATAAAATAGAGGGAAAGAAAATGGGATTGGAAGAAAAATTACTTTTAAAAGTACTATCCAACAATCTATTACTTCAAAATATAATTTTTGAACCTCAGCAGAGTTGAAGGCATTTCTGGTTATTGCCAGTATAATAATAAGCAAACTTAGATCTCATGGGGAGCTTATAGCCTCACCACCAGGGAAGAGTAACTGCAATACGTGTGTGTCTGCTTTGGCTCTCAACCAAAGGAATACACAGAGGCAGAGAGACATTACCTTCCAGTCCTACACTGGCAGAGGGAAGATCTTTCTTTCACCACATAAAGTATTAGAAGTCCTAAACTGGTTCCTGAAATCAGACTCATTCTTCAGTCTGTCAACCTCGCCCAGATTCTGTCAATAAACACGGTGCTCCACGGTTTGGATGTGTTCCCAACAGCCCGTGTTAAAGCAGTGGTACCCCAAATCGTACAGTACTGTAGGGAGTGGTGGATCCCGGAGAGATGGGGCCTAGTAGAGGGACGTTGGATCACCTGGGGGTTGTGCCCTTGAAAGGCACATTGGGGCCCTGGCCTCTGCCTCCTCTCTCTTTGCTTCCCAGCTGGCTTGAGTGATGGGACTCCTCTGCTACCACCACACGGCACAGCCACTGTCCCAGAGCACTGGGGCCAGGTGGCCAGGGATAGAACCCTCTGAAACTCTAAGCCAAAGTACACTTCTCCTTTTAATCCATGGGTTAGCTCCAAAAGTTTGCCACAATCCTAGAAAGCTGACCAAGTCAAGGGATTTTTAAATTTTTAAAATGTTTTTCTGGCTCTTACTTAAAAGTTGTGAGAGGCTTTCCTGAGTAGACAACCAAGCCACTCCTCTCCTTGTTGTTAAAGAGTGCATTGTTTCAAGGGTGGGCATAATGTGAATTATACTATTAATTCATTCATTTGCTCAACCTGCATCTCCTGAGTACCTAATGCGTGAAGTACTCTGTTCTAAGCTCCAAATATTATTTTATGCAAGTACAATTCCAGGTGTTAGGAAAATATAAACTTTTTATTAGTTGGTATGACTAGGTTTTGTTTATTTTGCTCACATATAATAATTTTCCCTGGAAAACACTGGGTCTGTCATCACGAACTCCCTCTTAACTGCTGTCTAAGGCAGAAGTGTTTTGAGTTGTGAACAAGATGGGAGATGCTGGAGGAAAGGTATCCACTCAAATTTGCTATCTTGACAACTTTTACTCATACCCTGTGTGAAACTTCCCCTTCTGGAAAGAATGATATGATGATGGACTCAGTCTCCCAGATTTACTTCTGAGGAAATATGTTTCTCTAAGTAACCAGAGGTGCTTAAAATTCCAATAACAACTGAGCAGTGAAGCAAATCCGAGTGTGCCTTCGCATGGGCCGTCCAGAGCAGGTCCTAGGCTGGTTCTCACCTTCTCCTGTGCAAAGCCTGTAGACTACTTGGGAACAGGAAGGTGCTGGAATATTACTCTACTGGCTGCACCCAGTGAAGAAGGAATTCTTTAATTTTCACTGTACTTCTTCTTTTGAAAGAAGGCACATTTGTACTTTTCTTAACGTTGCAGTAAATACTCACCCAGTTTTTAATTACTAATAATTTAACAGAAAAACAGACCAACAATTAAATATAATTTAGAAAAATTAATATATGCAGGGTGCATTTGATATAACTGCATAATTGACTTATGTACTATCGCTATCAAACATCAGCGTGGTTTTCTTTATGTGCCCTTTTTAATTAGGAACTTCTTACAGCTCAATTGGCAGGTTGTCCTTGTTCAAATGCCAGATATTTGCTCCCATAATTTAATCTGTACATGTAATATTTTCTTTCCAAATAAAGAAAAAGGATATGAATTTAAAAATGTGTCATGATTTTAAATAATGTAACACTCAAAATTCTTTTAATCTGTTTGTGGGACTCAAATGTCGTGTTGGAAGATTCTTGTTTCTATAGCATCCAGTCGCCTGCTTTAAAGCCAGCATATACTTAATAATTGATTGCTTGGCTAAGTCCTTCACTAGAATAAACTTACTGTGGGCCAGGTATGGGATGGATATTCAGTAAAGGCTGAAGGTGTTTGGAGTCTGCAGCTCCCAGAGATTTTCTAGTTAGATGGAAACATCTGGATACATGGGTTATTGCTATCATTGTGAATGCATTTAAGAGAAGAACAGGAGACAAAAAGAGCCGAGGGGAGAGACCACTGATTTCAACATTCGGCAGGAAAAGGTTTCAAAAAGTAGATAGTGTTTAACTTGATTCTTGATGGTTAAGTACAAGAAGCACAATGAAAGAAAATGGTAGTCTGAAAACAGGTGGGGAAAGAGACTTCCACACAGAAGGAAATAGACATCCACCCACAGGGAAGAGAGGGAAAGAGGAATTCCCACAGTCCCACATGTGCTCCGTAGGACTAGAGTGCAGGGCCATGTCCATGGGGGTGCTGGGGGGGTCTTAAGGAACCCTGATCTGTAGCTACAATGTAGGTGTGAGAAGACACTAAAAGTGAATCATCCATAAACAAACCCTGATTTGCCTGGTTGGCAGAGAAGTTTGGAATGCACTGGGATCCCATAAGAAGTTAGACCTAAAGAGGACAGGCCTGCCACTGTCATGAAAACAATGATGGAAAGCTTTGTGCTCAAGCTGCCCTCCCTGAACCAAAGCAGTGGTGGTGAAACCTTCAGAGAAGAAGTTTAGGAAGTGTTTAGGAGTTTAAGGAAGTGTTTAGTGTTTAAGATTTTAAATTAAAAGTAGGTATTATAAATGTGCACCTATGACACATTTGAAATACAGCTCATCATTATGGAAATGGAATTCTGGTGTTAATAATAATGGGTGATCCACACTAAACTCTCAAAGAATACTAGTTACTGAGTAAATTCTAGGATAGTTTAGAATTTTTATTTTATTTTCCTTCTAGGAAGCAGTATTATCAATTCAAGAAGAAAAAACACTGAAGGTTCCTTACCATGAGAGAGTTTCCTGTGGAGCAAATGGATAGTATTCCAGTTTGGAGAAGAAATGCAAAAAACCAAGAGGAAAATTGATATGGTCTGCCTGGAAAAAATTAAGATTGACATTTTAGAGAGGAGTAGTTCTTGCAATATATGGATCTTAGTGTTCTGGAATACAACAGTGCTATCAAATATAAATCATTAAAAAGGACAATAGAAGTAGGGATAAACAAGTACTTACAAGTAGTTAGTAATTATTTGCTGAAAAGCAGTAAAGTTTGACTGACTACTGAATTACGTGACTTTCTCTAAATAAGACTACAGCTGAGTTGCTTAAGCTTTCCATGCTTAAATTCTATCTATGAAGCAGAAATAAGAATACCTACCTGATAGAGGTGTTAATATGCATAAAATTCTCAAGAAATATTTGTAGGCAAGAAATGAAGCAGTGGTGAAAAAGATAAACCTAAATTTGAACCCTCCTGCCTAGAAATCCTAGGGAAATGAGTTTATTTCTATGTACTTTATTATGTATTTATCTATCTATTTACTCAATAAGCATTGTGCAAGACACAATAACAAATGAGCCGGGCTTGTTATTTTCTATTTAGTGAATTCATATTTAGATAAAAAGGTCATTATAAGGATGTAAAATAATTTCAACTTGTAAAAGATCTCCTCATCTTAATGGGTTATAATAATACTTATATTTAAGTTCACTAGAATGATTATCAAAGCCAAATATTAAAATAGTTATCTTTTGCCTGGCATAAAATGTAGGAAAGTGTTCAGTGAATCAGGAGTTTATTAGTAGTCTCAAATAAACACAACATAGTTTTAGCGTTTCATTAGCTAATAACATAAATGCAGGGGTCAATCTACAACTCATGAGGCAGAGAATTGTCTTGTTTATTTTGCAAATATAGTGTAAATAAAGTTTGTGTAAGTAATCTTTTAGTAAAACCAACCACACTGATTTACCTACCTGTCTACAGCTGTTCTCCTGCTAAAGGGGCAGAATAGATAATAAAAGGCATAAGGACCTCCGTATTTACTATCTGGTCTTTAGTGATATTTTATGTCTCTCAGTTAAGTACGATCATTGGGTCACTTTACCAAATATGTTATGCATGCATGTTTCATTCTTTGATGCATAAAAGTCTTCTGTGTTATGAAAAGGAAAACATTCCTCCTAACCAGAGTTATCAGATAAATTGTCCTGGGGAGGAAGCATTTGAACCAAACCTGGAGGGATAAATATGAATTCAGGACATATAAATTGATAGGGAGATGGCATTGTAGGCAAAGTTGTGTATAAAGAAAGGCTTTAGTATGCACAAAGGTGTGGGCACCATACTTGGAAAATGGTTGGGATACCAGACTGGAAAACACTGTAGTAATGCACTGACAGAAGTGTTGAAAAACCAGACCGATTTGATTGAACTTAATTTGGTAGCAATAGAGAATCATTGAAAGTTTCTTGAGCATGAAAATGACATGATTGGTATTTTAAATGTATTCATTTTTCAAAGGTGTAGGCAGTGAACTGGCGGAAAGAGATAATGGAATCAGCCATCAAGGTAAATGAAAACTTATCACAGGCATGGGATACTGAGGCTTAGCACTGGGGTGACAAATGGGAAAGAGAAAAAGGACCACAGGTATTTCCCTGAGGGCTCTGTGGGTGCAGCAAGAAGAGGGAAACTGTGTGCTGTAGGTTGCGTGGTGCTGAAAGCTGATGACAGTGATGAGAAGCATCAGCACTGGGTACAAAACAAGACACTGTGGGCTGAGCAAAGAACAATGGACTGCAGGAAGCCAGTTATCACCTTAAAGTGTTGGTGGCAGATGTGAGTTAGTACTGGGAGAAATGGTTCTCCCAAAGCAAAGGGAAAGAAAGCAATCCAGTGAAGATAATACAACCTATCTCATCGTCACTGAGGTTATGTTTGCCAGGTAGCGCGTGGAAGGCTTTCAGGTATCACGTCGGTTGGTCTTTATAAGGATTCCATGTATAATCACTGTTACTAACATGCCCATTTTACAGATGAGGAAATTAACTTAGCATGTTTCCTTTTTCCCAACCTTTCAAAATTACTTGATACTGGAATTTGAATCGAGACTGGTATCAAAGGCTTGTGCTTAGTAACACAAAAGCATAACATCTCACATAAAAAAAGTCAAAGAAGAAAAGTCAAAGCTATGATACTTCAAAATTTTCTGTTACTGACAGTTTTTGTTGGGTAAAAGTTGCATGCCTGTTACTCAGAAGCTTCAGAGGTACAGGGAACGCTGTTTAATACAGAATGGAATGAAGACATAGCATCATGACATCTTAGTTTGTGTCTTGTGTTAACAGGCGAGTAGCTACCTAAGGCTAGCTCCATTTGCAAAAGAAGCAGCCAGTTCACTGGCAGTTGTCATGACTGTGACTTCTGGTCCCTTGCTTCCTGTCTGAAGCAGTTCTGCTGTTCTAGAAAACATCCTTAGGAGTCCAGACAAAAACCAGCGTGCTGAGCTCCACCTCCTCAATGATTTTGCAAACACCAGGCTGCCTCTATTAAATCCCTTTGTACTTTACCTAGCTAGTGTGATTTCCGTTACATTAATGCTAACATATTCCACAGGCTGAAGCAATAAAATTAGCAAGTATGACATTGGTAACACTGAAGTTCCAGAACTTTACACAGAACTACTTTTTAAACTATTTTTGCCACACAGTAGTTAGACTCAGGCAAAGGCTGAGTGATGTCTGTTTAATCCTAGCTGCTTTCAAAACTGATGAGTGTGGAGGGAAAAGGGCCAAGCGATAAGACTTCTCAGGTTGAAGAACCAGTATTTGAGTATAGTTTTCTCTTGTGTGGCATTGACCACAATCAAATAGTCTTTTAGGATGGTAAGGAAATTATTGCCAAAACTGTATCTAGTAACTGTCTGTGACTATTAACCTAAAGAAATCCTGCCAAGAACAAAGTGCTCATCCATTCATTTCTCAGTCTGTTTTCACAATGCCACCAACTAGGTGAGTTATAAAGAAGAGAGATGTTTCAGCTCACACTTCTGGTCTGATGTCAAGGGGCTGCATAGGAAGAGTCCCCAGCTAACATAAGGCATCACAAATTGCAAACTGAGGAGGGAAAGAAAGCAGCCAGACTAAACATGCAGCCAGATTAAGTTTTGTAGCTGACTTGCTTTTCAGATAACCCATTAATTTAATAAAAGCATGGATGGATTAATCCATTCATGAAGGGAGGAGTCTGATCACCTCTAGAAGGACCCAGTGGTCCCACTTCTTTACTTCAGAATGGGGTTACACTTCCACACTTGTTCTGGAAAGGAAAAGCCATTGTACTAACTGACACAGTTGCAAATTTTCTTTGATTTCTACTTTTGCTCCTAATTTCCAGTTAGATTATATTATAACCTGGAAAGGCAGCCTGTATTACTTTAAATTTAGAATTAAACGATGTTTTCTTTGTCATTTAATAGGTGATCTGTCTTAATATCTGTTCCATGAATGAGTCCTTTTTTCTTACATTTATTTATAGAGATATATTAGTTCAACTTCATTAAAAACTTATCAAATAGCTTCTGTTTCTACTTATATTTATACCTGTGCACTTGAACATGGACAAAAGAGATCTATTTCTGCACTGATTAATAGTTATCTCCCATGAACTTCCTGAAGATTTTGGCTTCACTCGTTTGATGACGTGCTATTTAACCAGCTGAGACAACTGTGTTCTTATTGTGAATTTGTGCATAATTATAAAGCGCAACTGTCTATGTCATTTAATGTTCCTTGAATTAAATTTTATTGTGTACCTGTTTTAAAGCTTTAAAAGTGATACTCGTTTGATCTGATGGAAGAGTCATGAAATTTAAAAGATAGATAATTGGCAAAACGAATCTCTCATCATCCCAATAGATGCTACTGTTTGTTCTCTTTTCTAGTTGGTCTGTTTAATTTGGAATTTCTAGGCAGAAAAAGATGGCCATGCAAGGGTAATAAATGAGTGGTATTTGTTTACATAGTTTTCTCATTTATATATGCATAATTGGTGAGATTAGAATTCATTAAGTGAATCTTCATTCTCAATATTTAGTCCCCTCAAAACTCTAGCTAAAAATTCATTAAACAAGTCCTCCTCGATTTAGTCAATGTAATAGATTCAAGCATTTTATTAGGACTTTCACTGCAGTAAAACATTATTTCTCACCATGCTTGAAAACCAAATAATGACCATGTCATAACTCGGTTGAATGCTCTCCTCGGTCTCACTGGGAATTAAAGAAAAATTAATCCCATTCATCATCAATGTTGCCTTAACAATTCTCACGGATCTTAAATAAGTGATTTGAAATGAAAATTCTGTACTTAAAAGGGCAACTTTGCCACAGTTCATGGTGTCAGCTATGATTGGGCTTCTCTGAGTAATCAGTGATTTTTATAGCTATCATTCAGATCAAATTTTCATGCCTCCCTCTTTTCTCATTCATTTTTCATTGGACTTGATCTTCCTTTAGGGTAGTTATGACACACTTAGCCAATGGATTAGACTTTTTTCTTTTCTTTTTCATTCTTTTATTTTGCATCTGAAAGCACATAGTTCTATATGTACAGTGTATTTCACTTCTAGGTTACTAGTACTTGATAATAGGAGTGAAGCAATGTATAATAGAAGAGAGAAAAATTATATTTTCCTATTTTCTTTTACACGTAATTTTAATTTGTCAAATTTGCTGCATTTCATGCCTATTAATTCATTTCTATGAAGGTTTTAATGCTGTAGCAATTTGCCTAATCAACTTAGCAAAGCCCTGGTAAAGGAGTAAAAATGCATATTTTCTATGATGAGCCTTCTCACAAATGTTTCAGCCATGTTTATTCCTCTTCCCACAGAATTTTTCTAGTGTCTCACTTTACAGCCAGCACAGGGTTTAATGACTTCATTCTCTGGTCTCACTGACCAATTCGTAAGCCTATTCAGATCTTCTTTGGTTTTGTGTCCTGTTTTATTTCTCACCTCTATTTTTGTTGGCTTCTGAGCCATTCTCCTCATCCAGTCGGCATGTTTCCTTTCTGGATCACTGTCAGTTGTGTGTGTGTGTGTGCGCGCATGTGTGTGTGTTACCAGTGACTAAACTCAAAGCCTTTGCGCTGAGCTACAATCACCATCCCCCAGCCTGCTTTACTTCTCATTTTAAGACAGGATCTCGCTAAGTCCCTAAATTGCTAAGGCAGGGTTAAATCTTGTAATCCTCTCCCTCCAACTCCTGCTGTGCTGGGATTACAGGTGCAGGCCACCATGCCCAAGTCCACATCAGGCTCGAACAGTTCTCCCCTTGAATCCTGATCTCCACCACAGTGACCGTCTTTGTGAAGGTTGGCTGTGAAGAGCAAAGAATGATTCTTGCTGTAACTGCTACAGCAAGAATTACTAAGATTCATTCCATATTTTTAAGTCTCTCTAACATGCAAACATGATGGCTTCCCCAAAGCTACTCTATTACATGCTTTTAATTCTCCCATTCTTTTAAACATTTGTACTCAATATGCTGCACACCCTGCTGGACTGTTTCCAGCAGAGGAAAACTCCAGCTGCACCAAAGCACGGATTCATTTTATGCCTTCACCTCTGCTTCTCAAGATTGTTCCCAAGCGCAAGGCTTCAGTCACACAGTCTGGTGTAGCACCGGCCTGGAGATCACGCTTACGTCACACACATCAGAAACGTCTACAACCACACATTATGTCAAGATCACCCTCCTTTCCTGTATCTGTTTGGCCTCACTCAGCCTGATTTTCACTTTTCAAAAGGAAAAATTAAAAAATGTTTAATTTTTTTCTCTTGTGTACAGTGAACGCAAACAAACTTAATTCTCAGCAGAAGCTAGAGACTACTAGTTCTAGAGCACTGTACAGGGGTGAATGGTTAATGCATATTTTTAAAATTAAGTCACTTTTTACAACAATATATAGCATTCTAACAGATTATTTATACAGGCATGGACTGATACCATATTGTCTTGAATTATATACTTGTTAAATGCTCTCAATTTTTTTGCATGTGCCATTGGTAAACTCCATGAAGGTAGAAATAATGCTGCCTCACAGTGCTTTCAATTGCATGAGAAAGGGGATTACTAAAATGAAATTACGTCAGCTCTATTTTCATGTACAATTCTATTGAGATTCAAGGTTGAGATGAATAATGTCTTTCGCCAGATCTCTAAACTGACCAGCTACGCAAGACGTCGCTGCCAATCTGTCTCTGGATGTAACTGGTCCCTGGATCGCTCACTGTGCTACTCATGACCTCATAGGACCTGCAGGAAAATTAGAAAAAGCTGTGATGGGTGGCTCACCGGAAGTTAGAAAATTTTTGAGCTGTTAGAAGTCATAGTATCCCAAGCCAAATCCAACTCAGAGGAGGCGGATCAATCAAGTTCTTTCAGTTTGATTTTAGACACTAGAAGCCTCTAGTGTCTCCCCACCTCTCAATCCTTTTTTTCTCCTATCACATCAACTAGACCTGGAGAGAAAATTACTAATGTCAGTCTAGTCCTTGTCTGTTTTCTGAAATCACATGATAAATATTTTATATTGCATCACGAAGTTTTGTTGTATGCCTATGAAGATTTTAAATATTATTAATTGAAACACTATTTCAAAGAACTATAAAATATTATAGGCAAGAAATAGGAGTAGTACTTTAAAAAATTAATTGGCACAACATATAAAACTAAGAATAATTGCTTATGAGTGTCACACAGGAGTTAATGGCACATCTTGGCACATCTTGGTTATAAGTGCAAAGAAGTATCTCCTGACAAACTGCTTACTCTTGCCAGAAATAATTCAAAGGAAGACTTGCATATCTTTTTAATGTCATGCTGAAGCATTGTTTAGCAGAATCACCAGTTAACACTTAATTTTAGGAGACTGAACTATTCTTTGGTTTTTAATATTTGTTAAGAATTCAGACAGTGAAGTTACATATCAGCTTACAGATATCTATCTGCAAATAATGTTATAAAAATTAGTTCTGAAGGTTACCTGTGAGACATTTAACAGTATTTTTTTTTAAATTCAGCAGAGTAATTTTATTCTAACATCTCTTTATCAAATGTCCTATAATTAACCTTGTCTTAAATACCTTTTGAACCATTTTGATTATCATATTGGTTCCTTTATTAATTAGTGAGCTGAATAAATTTTGGACACATCTTCATTTTACATTTATATGAAAGCCATGATTGTATCTTTTGGAAATTATTCTTGTGGATTCTGCTTGAATTCAAGGCTTCTTCTGCAATTAACCCTAAACCTCTATGGAAAATATTTCTGCAAAATTAGCTCATTAATTCTCCACATTGATGAACTTGAAAGATTTCTCAACAGTGAAGAAATGAAGACTCCTTCTGTGGGTACACTCTGCTTTAGTTGGGGGACCAATCAAATCTGATTTTCTAGGCTTCTGGCTAAGAAACAATCTTCTTGGAACAAGATGGAGGTAATTAGCAGACATGCCCTTGAAGGTTCAAACTGGACGTCCATGAATGCAGGTTTCCTGGCTGCCTCTAACTGCTGGCAGCTTCCTACTGGTTGATGTGTTTTGAATACTGTTTTGTTAACATTTCTTGCCTAAGCAGACCCTTTGATGTTATATTCTGCATTTGATATTAGCTACCACTGCACAAACACTTTGATATCCCTGCTGGCCAATTAACTGACATGTCAAAGAAAACCAAAATATCATAACACAGTTGCCTTTTCCTATTATGTTTAGTAAATAGACAGAATTCAATAGAAAACAAAACCATTCATGGAAAGACACAGTAGGTGAGCACAAGTTTCTCCTGTAAAAGTAGATGTATTTATTTTCTACTTTCAAGATCAAAAAAAAAAAATTAAGGGAAGACATCAAAGGACCGGTATCATTATTACAAAAGTTCTCAGGGTCAGAGAAAACCAATGTCAGCCACATTGCAGTGGGCACTTGTCATGCTCACCATGTAGACTGCAGAGGGCAAAGAGGGTCTGAAGCATGGCAAAGTGGCTCCATTGTTAAGCCCTCCAAATGGTTTCTCAACCTGCATTTTAGACCTGTGATAGGTTTTGCAAACCCACTGGGTAATAATTTACTTGACATGCAAATGAATCCTTTTCTAATACAGTAGTTTACCTGTGTAACCCAGGTTGTTTTTATCTTTGCATGATGAATTAGGCAGTGAAAAATAGGCATCTCCTGTATCTTCTCCAAGAAAAAGCCCCACTGCTCTGGTTTTCATTGCAATGCTGGGCTCCCACTAATGATCTTCATAGTTAGCTCTCTTAACACAAAATGAATAAAACATTTTCACACTCCAGACTAGGTGATTCTATAAAATCAATAGTGTATTTAGTGAATTGAGTAGGCTGAGCTTTGGTTGGGAGATTGTGAGACGCTGCTTGTTTGTTACTTGACTAGATTTGTTAAATCATTTTGGTTCAGGCACCAAACATGGATGTTGTAACCTGACACTGAAATAACAAGTGAAAATAATCATATTTTGTTTTCAATCAATCAAAAAAATTGCCCCAAATTTTATAGGCTAAAATCTTGATTAGACAAGTTTAATTTGTTTGTCTACAATATACTTAAAGCATGTTACTTTTCCATAACTCACATATACTGGAATTCCTGAGTTTACTGACAAAATCTGATGTTAGAAAATGCACACGTCTCTCTGAGGGACCACGGCAGGAAACCCAGCATCTGTTGCAGAGACAGCATAAATCCCTTGCTTCTAAAACTGCCTCTGTCTTAATTTCCTGTCCTCCTTTGTGTTAGCTTATTTAACCTGCAAATTTATAATTAAAGTACAATGCTTTTGGCTCACTGAGAATAATCTTATTCAACCTCTTTCCTCTCACATGGGTCTAGAAGCCCTTGCGGATTTGCAACAGGTTAGAAAACTGTTTTCTGAACTTCTATCTAGTGCAGGAAGATACAGTAAGAAGAAAATGAGGAGGAGGAGGAAAGGCCCTTGAGGATGTTTTCGTATGGTATTGCAACTAACCATTTAAAATGCCAGGTCTGGCGGACAGGAAGCCATACATATCCATATAATTTAGAAGACTATGTACCAGAATAAAATCTATATGCTATCACTTGTGTGACTCTCCATGTTCAAGTCTTATTCATTAGTGTTGATTTCTGGGTTTAGTTTACACAAAATCAGTCTTCTTTTCCTAATCTCAAGAGTCTTAGGAGAAGCACTACAATGGCTTTTGCTGGGATCAGTGTCATCTTTCCATTTTTTCCCTTGATATTTTATTCCTGTTTTTATGTAAAATACCTTTCCCTCCAGCAGCCAGAAGATATTTATTTATGCAGTAATCAGGATTTCTTCAAATAATCAGGATGCTTTCAGGTATGTATTATGCAAGTCCAGTTCATACTGGCTTAAGCAAAAGACATCAAGAAGTAGATGAATTCTGATGGCATGTAGCCCACGCTCTTCTGTCTCTGATCCTTATATAAAAAATTCCTCTTTCTTTAGATAAAGGTGAGCATTAAAGACTATGCAAATGGTCAGGAGACCCCCTCTCCATTGCTCAGCTCTCCTTCCTTCACAACAAGCTGGAAGTGTGTTGTGGTTTCTGTCATTTCACACCGCTGTCATCCCACATTACCAACCCCAGTGGATACAGAATGCTTCATTCCTGTTACATCTAGCTCAGCTTCAGGCCTCAGTATCAAGGGGACATCATGGTTTTGTGTCCTACTCTTGCACCCAAGTGTTTAGAGAATTTTATGTTTTTGCTCAGCCAAGCTTCGGTCACTGGTTCACACTGGAGCTGTTGTACAGCCTTAGTTATTATCATTATTACTTGATCTGAGAAAATAGGGGAAACATGTATTAAAATGAATTTTATGTCCAACAAATGGAAAGAAGCAAAGAAGCCTGACTGTAAAAGAATAAATATAAAACATGGTCTTTAGGGGGATACACACGTGCACACGCATCTTGTCTCTTGCCTAAAATTTAAATATTGCTCATAAGTGGCATTATACAACTACTTCTCCTATAAGTAGAAATGCATTCTTTCTCACTATAAAGAGGTAAACCAAAGAACCATGCAATGTTCACAACTGATTGTCAATGTGTGGTCACTGGTTGTGAGAAAATTATGCCATGGAGTCTCATGCTTAATAGATAAATGAGTTTAATAAACTCCTCACATATTTTTAAACACTGGAGAATAAATGTCAATAAAAATATCTGTTTGAGAACAGGAAAAAGGAAATAGTACACAATGTTACACAACATTCACTCTTAAACTTCTAAAGACAGGTTGGTAAACATTTAAGCATTAGAGAATTATTTTAGAGGTCAAATGATAAGCGAGGTCTGTGTTTAAAGCAGAAAAGTATGTGCATTAAAACTTCAGGTGGAAGATAGGGCCTTTAAATCACAGTTGTGTACTAAACCCTTGCTGTGAACCTACCTTTCCATTGAGAAGAGTTAGACTGGCTGGAAAATATATTTTAAAATAAACTTTCACCCATCAGAAAGCTGTCTCTCATGAGACCAAAATCTGGGAAAAGAAAGAAATTCAGAAAGACTTGCAGAGGAGAAGCCAAACAGATTTTGGCAGGCTCATCTGCTGTGGGAACAAACATTGACAAAGGTTTTGTTTCCAGAGATTTGAAAAATAGGAAGGGTGGGTAATTAAAATAGTCCTTAGTGATTACACCTGGCACGTATCTTTTGATGTCATATGCAATGTTTTTTGGCTCTAATTCGTTGCTCTCTTGTTTCTGAAACTACTTTTTGTGGAAACTGGTTCTTGAGACTCTCAAAGATGGGCATTGGAATGTAGCATTTCATTATGAATATGGGGGTTTTATCTTCAGAATATTTTGTTGTTATGCATCCATTCACTCATTTGTTATTTACTGGTAGTAAAATGAGGAATGAAGAGGGCAGATATAGAGAAGTTTGTCAAGGTGGAGTCTGTTCTCTGGTGCTTTTTCCTACGTGGGCCTAAGTTAATTTGTAGATTTTCATATCTGTAAAGAGAGGATAAAAATAATATCACATTTATAGAAGCTTCTTTCTGAAGAATATATAACTAATGAGAATTTGTATAAATGCTAATTTCCTCACCTTCCTTGTCCTCCTCCAGACAGGGCCTTTTGTGAAGCCAGAAAAAGGAACTTATTTGAAGCTAACCACTCTGTTTCACAAAGCCATACATTTTTTTCCCCAAGAAGCTTCCTTGATTGGTTTTATCTGCCTGTACATTAGCTCGGCCACAAGTCCATTTAAGGAGGAGATACACTATCAGGTCCTGACCTACATCCCTGATCTCCCTCATGAGTGTACCCCGGAGATTAAATAAAAGGAGACAAATTGTGTCATTTTTTAGGGCTCCAGAAGGGTCAAACACTTTAATTAAGATTGTGACTCTGAGAGCTAAGACAAAGACTTCTCTGGATCACCCACTTAATTTATAAGGTCTAACAACAAGGGATGGGGAAACTGAGGAAAGCTCAGGCAATGAGCAGGACCTTGGGAGTCACTTCAAGGATGACTCCAAGTAATGAATCAAGTCAATTCAGTAGCTCTGTCTTATCATGAAGACATGGTAGGAGAGAGACTCTAGGAGTAATTCCTGCAGCTGCATTCTCTATCTACTTAATTGGTGTTTGAGCCACGTGTCTGCAGCCGAGGCCTTATCTTGCCCTTTGAGGTATCTCTGGCCTCACAGGCCACTGCAGGCCTCAGCCAGGACCAGTGATTCATAGAGGTTCACTTACTATGAATCAACTCCCATCACCAGGCAAGGGGCCTAGGCCTAGGACAGACTCACAGATAAACATAGTGAGCCAATTAGTAAAATTTAAATCCTGCTCAGAGCCGCTTCATAGTGGTCTCCCACAACACATGATCTTTATTCTGATGTGAGAAGCAAGACATGGTCAAGCTGATTTGTTGGCCAAGACTTTTATAGGTTATTTTTTTACGCAAAGTATTTCTGCCCATCAATGGCCAAGAATTCATGATTTTATTGTTTAAACTTCCACACTTATAACTATGTGCAAGGTAGCAGAGCTACTTCAGAGCCATTCTTACCACATATTTGAGTGTCACTAATCAACACGAATCCATTCAAAAGGCTTTCACCATCCAGAGAGGTTTATGTGCAGTGCCAGGCAGATAAAGTTTTATGATTCTTTGGAAATATATAATGAAAACTCTTCTGGAATAAGGAGACAGCTACGCCTGCTATTGCACTGGTAATATTTTGATGTTACCCCATGATTTTGAGATGTTACTTTTTTAACTAATTTTGAGTGCCATCAAAGTCAAAATCACTTTTATATTTATGATGATTCAGTGAATATCTTTGCTCAGTTTGAATCACTAAAATCTCTTTGCAACTGAAAATGATGACTGACTGATTGTGCACTCATAGCCCATAGAATGTCAATGATACAAAAATCCAAATATGCTCTCATCTTTTTATAAAAATATATTTAATCCTGATTCTGTCAAGCTCCTGGACATCTAGTTGCCAAGTGAAAAAATTGAAATAAAACCATTGAATTGGACAAGTGATGTAATTTCTTATCATTTCTTGGATTTCAGGTGTCACTACCTTAATCAATCCAGAGGTATTTTACCACATCTGCAAATGACTGATATTTACTGAAGTAGATTTATACTAATTTTCATGCAAGTGGTTCAATAAAGAAGAGAATATTTGACCCTAAGTTTCTGAAAATCATTGTATCACAAGTTTGGAATATGGTGTACATTTGGTATTATTTCTATGTTCAATGAGTTAATGAGTAAAACTTCCTAATGCTAGTGGGGTAAACTTCAATTTGGTGCCATATAACTCACTTAATTTTAAGTAATAATAAGAACACAACAGGTTTATTATAACTACATATAACTACATATGCCATTATTTATAACGTGCACTACCATGTAATATAGTACATTATGCTGTAACTTATGCCTCACCTATAAAGCAGTCTCTGTTTCTATTCTCTATTTCAACTGCCTAGTTCAAGGTCTTAATTTGATGGGTATTTGATGTATGTGTTTTGAATAAACAAATGAATCTATAAATGTAAAGCAGTGCTACATTACTCACATTTTTAATAGATAAAATTTCTGCTAATGAAATGAACATCAATGTTCTCAGTACACAAATAAATCCAGATAGATTTGTCTATAATGGTATTATCTTTTGTAGTGAAGAATCAGTCAAATTTAAGTTTATAAAGTGGCTAATTCGAGTTCTCATCTACTTTGAGTTCTTAGTGTTGGTGATTTTATCAAAGGAAAAACATTTTTATATATTTATTTTTTAAACTTTATAATTAATTCTGTCAAAATTATGGCCGTTATCATGTTTATGTCTGGAGTCCTACATGTCTCTGTACTCATTTTATAATATGCTTCAAAAACCTTTTAAAGTATAAAATTAATATATGTTCAGTCACAAAAATTTGAAGCTAACAAAAATCCCAAAAGAAAAAATACCCCCAAAATTCCATTAACCAAATGCCCTACCTATCTTGTGTTGCATATGTAATTTTTATTTGTATAGCAATATATATATATACTCCTTTTGTATCATGATAATGTATATACTGTTTTACAACTATTTCATTTTTGTTTAACATTTTAACCTAAGAATAAATGTTATATATTATTGTGCCATATTTTGGTAAATTACTTTCTAATGCTGGATATTTAGATGCTTGTCAAGTTTTTTTATTATAAAATTATAAAATATATTGCCATGAACTTTAGTGTATCTAGTTTTGCATACTATCTGAATTTTTGGAAGGAAAGGGTAACTATAGATGATTCTTTGTTTCAAATGTACGTGAGCATGTGAACATATTCAACCTAGAATGCTGCATTCCAGGTCAGGTTGTTTCTCTCAGGTATAAAAGTTTGGGTTTCATTGTATTTTTTAATTGCCATAATTGAATAATCAATTTTTCCCACAAAGGTAATTGTTTTATAGCCACTTATCATAGGAATTCCTCTACATAAATAAGTATAATAAAATTTATGATAGAGGGATGTACTTTGGCATGTTTCTTAGGACAGTATACTCTAAGGTATTTGTTATGGTTGATTTACCTTGAAAAGTTCAGAAGCTGAAGTAACTCAGCAGTTCTCCATTCAATGGTGTAGAGCACATGCCCTAGAATGGTTGTTTACTCTGTAGGATATTGTAATGATTCACTGTATCAACTTGAGAAGTTTAAGCCACTCAGCAGGGAGCCGGATCTTCACTTTGTAAACATCCTGAGCCTGTGCTAGCTAGAGATCACAGAGATGGTGTGTGAGAGTTACACCCCACCCTGGGTATCCTGCTTAAGATATATGGGAGGGAAAGAAGGCTGCTCTCCTTCTTTTTGCTCTGCTAACTTGTATCTTTTGCTGCCATGAACTGTTGCCCCTCTACCATACCATGGGCCTTGGAGTCAGCTGATTAAGGACTGAAACTTCTATAAACTGAACTAAATAAATCTTTATCCCTATTACTTTGGGCCTTAGGTGTTTTGTCTCACCAACAAAAGAAGAGTAACTAACATGGAATTGACTTAAATTTTGCAAGTTAAATGAGTCTGTACTATTAACATTGCCAATTTGAAATTAAGGAAACTGAGGCACAGAATTCTTTTCCACCATGGTCACACAGACAGTGCCAAAACAAGCCTTGGCTCCTGTACTGATAACATTAATCACCATGTCACACTGTCAGATAGTTGTCAAGATATGAATCATTTGAATATTCTGTTTATCTTCTGACTCCTGACAGATGCTTGTCATCCAGGCATGCACTCCACCTGGATCGATGCCCCGTTTTTCTAAAATACTTATGGACTTTTTAAATTGAAACATTTTTCAAGTAAGAGTGGTAGCTATCTCTGGTCCCTAGCTGTTACATAAACTGATTTTATGTATGCTATGTTTAAAGTACAAAAGCTGCCCCTCTTTTTTATGGAGAGATGGAAGATCAGGCTATGACTTTTGAAGAAAGGAAAAATATGGTCTGACAGATATTTCCACAAAAGCAATGCTATTTTTTTCTATTAAATCTGACCAAACAGGCTTCTTCCCAGTGCCAAGCAGAGCCTTTTTGATTTATCTCACAAAGCTGAAACTTGCTTTTAAAAAGGAAATTAGTTACCCTGAAATGTTATGGATATCAGAAGTAAAGATTGCTCCATTCCCTGCTGCCTCCTAGGACCTTGCCTGACAAATCATCTCTCTGCTCCTCAGCAGCTCTCTGTTCCATCCCTGCCAGTCTTTCCCTTCAGGTAAACAGTTGAAAGCCATGGATGATGGAGGGATTATGAAGGCTTATATCATCAGTGAAGAATAAAGAAGCAAGAGTAATTGCAATTAGGACATGAAATCCATTTTACAGATGAAGAAATGGAGGCTTAAAATCGAATGTACATTCCCTCATCACACAAAGCTGACAGACGGCCAAGCATAAGCTTGAACCTAGGTTCTCTGGCTACAGAACTCCTGCTGCTATCACCTTACATGCACAATCACTCTTCCAGATTGCTGCTGAAATTAACACAAAGCATGTCACAGTGGCTGGGACGTGATGCACAGCTGCATAATTGCATTATTTTTTACTACATTATTGATGTTCCATTAAAATGTATCTTATTTGTGTGACATATTTAATACACACAAATAGTATACCAATGACAAATAATTATAAAATAAGCACCTTTCCATTACCCATTTTGAGAAATAAAATATGACCCCTGCCTTTGAAAACGCTATGCACTCATTTCCCTCCCACCTCCTCCCTGCCAGTTGCCTCACTATGAAATCTTCACTGCTGAGTCCATCTAGTTCTTTTTCTTTGATTTGAAAATGGGCTGTCTTTTGCTCAGAATCTAAGTTTGTGTCCCTTTTGCATTATTCATTCCATAATAGGAAGTTCCTTTTAGCCATTTTCACCTCTTAATTTCTTAAATGAGCATTCTTTCCCATTTACTTACTTTTCCTCAACTGACTGCTCATTGGTCTTGTGGCCTGCGGATGCTGGAACATGGGAGATGGTGGAGAACAAGAGACTAGAATCCTGGCAGGAATCCCCAGTTGTGTCTAATGGATATGAAGAACTGTGGGGGAAGAGATTCCTGTGGTACCTGATGATGTGACCTTGTTTAAGTTGCAAAGCTTCCTCTAGATTGTGGCAATGATCCTAGTTAATGATGTGGGGTGGTGGGGCGGGGGGAACCAGGGTTCTAACTGGTCATGAGTGTTTTACAAATGGTTCTCCTTCCCTCAGGAGAGCACATATGGGGACAGAGAACCTCTGCAGAGGAGGCAGCATTTCTGTCCTCGCAGCATGTAGATGCCCGTGATCTTCTGCCCAGAGCTCAGCTGTGAACCCCTCCAAAAGAAACAGCACTTATGCTGTTTATGTATGTAGGAATGTGGAGACCTTTAGCACCTATAGGAGACCTTTTCCCAAGGTTTTCTAGGTCTTCTCAGCAATTGTCTGTCATGGACCAAGCATGGAATCTCCATGTATCTACATGCAGTTTTACATTGAGTTGAAGAAGAAAACAGAGTCGGTTCTCACGCTTTCCAGTTTTCCATCTCAGTGCCCCTCGGTCCTTGTAAACGTGGTTTTTAGCTGAGTCACATCACCGAATTCTGGCTGTCTTCGCCCATTCTACCTCATTTGTGTCAGTTACTTGAAAATGCAAACTACCATTCCTGAGAGTCATTTCTTTTAGTTGTTCCTTATAATGTGTATCTCCAGTTCACCCGGTAGCCCTCTGTGTCTCACCCCTTTGTCTCATTGCTGGCTGCCAAGATATAGCAAGGCTTCCGTTTTTGAGTTGTGGTTGTCGTATTGATTATGAGCTAGAAGCAGTTAGAGTTAAGAGCCAGTATTTTACAAATCAGCCTCTCCATGCCCCCTAAGAGTTGATCCACACTTCAGATGGGTGAAAGGGTCTTTGTTTTAAAAGTCCCTCATCTTAGAATTTATTTCACACACAACATGAAGAATGTTTGGCAAAGTTTCAATATAAAGTCAGCTTCCAGAAATTCTTACATTATGAAGATTGTCTTCTTTCTCAGCTATTGCCTAGACTTTTCTGTAATTACTAAAAATCACAGCATCATTAGCTACACGTTTATTGCGTGTGAATCACCAGCATAAAGTCCTGCTGCACTCTCTGGCTTTGTAGTCGTAGCAGTTACAGTAATTATTGATTTCAATAAAAATATCAGAAAGAACTCTTCATTCATTCATATAAAACTTCATGATCCCTTCCCAGAGTAACTGCTGAGGATTTATGCATTGCAGCATGTATTGTTACTTTTTCTTTATTTTATTTTATATTTAAAGGATTATACTCATTTTCAGATGTCTATAAATATTTCAGGGGAAAAAAGAGGGAGTTACTATTAATATTCTCAGAACCTGATAGAATTGAGAGCTATTGTCTACATTCTTTCTCTTTCTCAACGACTAACAAATATATTACCTAATTGTATAAAATCTGGTCTCATCCATATTATTACATATTTATGACACATTACTACTACTTATAGATCAACTCACAGGCTCTTAATCTAAATACTCAAAGGCGTCCTGATTAATCTCTCTTGAAAGATAAAGTTGTACAGCTTTTAAAAATAAAAACTTTGGAATCAAACTGATTTAGAGTCACATTCTATCTTTTATTGCTAGTTGCATTTTAACATTTTTATATTTTAAAGTGAATAAATAATATCTATCTACAAATAGCAATGCCATTGTTAAGCAATCAATAAGGCAATAGGTAATATGCCTATTGCATAATAATAAACATTCTTTTAAAGGGAAATCTAATATTAAATCAAACACTGAAAGCTAAAAGAGTTTTGATTGAAGTATTCCATAATGTTGTCAAATCATGTAATATGAGGATAGGGTTAGAAATATGGTCAACATAATTATGGTGTGTTTTTTTGGTGTACCCCCTAAAGGTTTAGGTGTATGTATGTATCCACAACCGAAGTAATTGAGAACTCCTTTGGTAATGGATATTATATGACCTCAGGAGATAAATTTTCATTACTTTTCCAATAGTCTTGCAGACAAATTTGATATAGGTATGAACCAAATTTTCTTCTCCCATCTAAGCTGCTATTTCTACTGAATGTCAGGAGCTTACTTATTTTCAGCTTACATTTTTTATGAACTGTGTTTCCATTCAATTTCTTTTCCCCTGAAATGGAATTATGAAATAGTTACCTAAGAATAGAGCTGCTTCTGCCTCATTATAAATGAAACATTTCTGAAAATTAATGTGGTACCCTAAGTTATCAGCAGTGATTTGTGTGCTTACAGGAAAAGGAATAGGGAATTGCATTACTTTCGTTACTATTATATTTATTTGTAAAGCGCATCTCAGATTTTACTTACTTTTCCTAATTTGAGCTTCTTTTTGGAAATATTAATCTGTAAAATATTAGAAGATTAGCTTAAAGCTTCATGTTTGACCAGTTTTTTTTAATGACTTTCTAAAATTTTATATTTCAGTCATTCTCAGGAATATTTCCCAATGGAGATTAGACATAACCATAGGAAAAAAAATAGAAGTTAAATTTATGACATTAGAAACAGCATAAAATTTTGCCTTTAGTTATTTTTAAAGTGCTGGGTTTATATATACAAAAGACAGACAGGAAGAAGCCCAGAGAATTCTAAGCCAGGAAGGAAAAATGTGTGAGGTTGCTGGTGAGGTAAGATTTATAGGCAGAGAGAAGAGCATTATTCCAAAGACTCAAATTGTACACACAATTTTGAAAAATAGAAATAAAAACATTAGAAGAATTTGAAAGCAAAAAGAGAAAATGCAAGGGGTGGTTAAAAACAGAAAGATGAAATGTATAATATCAGATTGAAAAAGTGATTTTAAAAAGGAAGAAAATGGATGTGAGAGAAATATAGATATCAAATTGCAAATATTTTTGAAGAAACACTGTCAGACAACATATATACAGTCAAATTGAAGGGTGAATGTGTTCATTATAAGAAAACTATCTGGTTTTTTAAATAGCAAAGAGAAACTGTCATTTGACCTATCAATTCATGTTTGAAGCATCTAATTTTTAAATATAAGTCCACTGTCATTTGTCTAGAAATTAAATCAGTGATTTTATTCTAATTTCAATGATAGAAATTAATCAAATTAGAAAGTATTGAACTTTCTAACTATCTGCTATTTTAGAAACTGAAATAGCTTGCTTTGGCTATACGATTACTCCAGTTTATCTGAAAATCCATGCGAAGTGTTGTTGTTTTTAAGGAAGTAAAATATAAAGGACTATAGTAACTTCTTGCTCCCAGCCATAACAAGTAACTACAGAGCAAGGGATCTGAAAATGCCATTCTGCTATAAGCAACTGTAAACCTAGATAAATGTATGAGACCCCTGCTTCCAGGCCCAGAGAAACTTGCAGCTCAGTACCAGAGACTTGTCTTGGGCCACTGCAACAGAAGGTCGACCCCAGCTTAACACTGTGTGTAGTCGAGTACAGACCTCAAGATGTGTCAACACCCTTGTTATTTGCAAATAAGCAGACACACAGCAGCTGTGGATGAAATTAACAACAGTCTGAAAAGAGTCGTGTGCCATTTATTGTCAAGGACAATAGTGCACCTTGCAGGACAAGATTTTCCGATATGTTTCAGAAAGTACACACTGAACGACGGAGAGTCAACTGAGGTCCCAGGAGTCTGCCAGCGCTAGGAGACATTCAGCTTCTAACCTGGTAGATGGGGCAGGAGAGAAGTCACAAAGCAGGAACTGTTGTCGTTCTAGAAGTGGAGAGCAACTCTGGAGCAGCAGCCCTATCCTGGAACTGAAGTAAAGCACGCAATAGACTATTTCCTAACAAAGGAGGAATCCAAACCTGCTGGGATGGAAAGGATTCGCAGACAAATCAATTAATTGCTTGAGCTAAACTGAATATCAGTCAAAGGAAAGTGACATAATCTAGACACTCCACCATATGTCGTCCAGCGAGGTATCTGAAAGAGCTTTCTGTTGTGAAAATAAAGGCATTTAAAACAAGAAAGTCAGTGGACTTCCTTCGCAGCAAGTCAGCACTACAATGCATGCAGCGAAAATTTGTTTCAGGCTAAAAGGAGATGAAACTTGGAATTACCAGTGTGGTATGAGCACAGTGGCTGGGGTTGCTAAGATGAGGTTCCACAAGTAGGTGACAGGAGCGACAGAAATGTGCTGTCTCACAGAGGTGGCGTCTAGAAATCTAAACCCAGGTGTTGTCAAGGTTGGTGCCTTCTGCTCTGGGGTTGCAAAGGAAAGGTACCCACACCTCTGTCCTTGCAGATGGTGTGCTGGCCATGTTCATATCCTTGAGCTTGGTGAGGCGTCGCTTCAAGAATAAGGAAAGCAATGACAAAGGAAATTAGAATTTGCAGCCAAGTGCATGGTAATGAAAACCCAGTCTATCAAAATTCATGGGAAACAGTGAAAGCAATGCATACAGGGAATGTGAATAGTTTTAATTTTTTATAAGCCAGGAAGAAATATTTAAATTAAGTATTTTAATTTTCCAGCATGAGGAAGTAGAAAAAACAAGGACATTTTAATTAAACTAAGTAGATATGTGAAAAGTAAGACCAAAAACAGAAATCAATGAAATGGAAAGCATATAATGGAGGAGAATAACAAAGTCATGGTTGTCCTTGGAGAAAAATTAGGACAATCTTTAAAATCATGTGTGTTCTGATAAACAGAAAAACTAAGAAAATATAAATTATCAAAATCAGAAGTAAGTGGATAACTCCACAAATACTATCGATACTAAAAGACCATAAAATACTTTTAACACTCTCAAGACAATGTATTTGATGACTCAAAAGAAATGAAGAAATCTCTTGAACAACACAGCTGAAGAGCGGATTCATGATGATGAACTTGTATATGGTGGTGTATGACTCTTCTCTCAGCGCTCTGAAGGCTGAGGCAGAAGGATCACTATGAGTCTGAGACCTGCCTGGGCTACAGACAGAGTTTAGGGAGAACCTGAACTCTACAAAGTCCTGTCCGAAACAAACAAACAAGCAAACAAATAAAAATAAAAAGAAAGACCAAGATGATGAACTAGAAAATGTAGATAATAATTATAGATTAAAACATCTACTATCAAAATGTTTTCTAAATAACTCAGGTCAAGAAGCCATTTTTGTGAATTCTATCAAATATTTAAAGAAAAAATGCTCATCTTCCTAAGTTATTTTAGAAAATACAGAATGAGGGAATACTTTCCAATATGTTTTATGAAGTCAACATATCTCTAATACCAAAGCCTGGTTAAAAACTCTATTTAAAAAAAAAAACACAGATTGCTAATCTATATTCCCTCCACATTGGTGTGAACTCGCTTTATAAATATTAGTCACTCATGTGCAGAAATAAGGTAAACTCATGCACAAATTGATAAATTCACTTCTATTACAATGGATACAGTTAAAAGTATAGCAATATCCAATGTTGGTATGTATGTGAACCAACTGGAAAACGTACTTCATCTTCAGGTAGAAAGGGAATGGAAAACACACACATAGTTTGGAAAGTTTTTTGGTACTTTCTTATCATATTAAAGCAACCTAACTATAGTCAATAATACTCTTAGGTATTTATTGAGTCAAAATGAAAACTTGTACCCACACCTCAACATCTACCCAGAAAAAATGAAGACCTGTATGTACAAAGAGACTAACATGAGAATGTTTATAGCAATGTTACCCAATAACATTATCAAAAGCTGAAAATAAAAGCAACTGTCCACCAATAAGAGAACAAAGGACAAATTTGTGGATAGTCATAAAATAGAATTCCACTCAGCAATTAAAAAAAAAACAGAATTAGTGATAAGCACAACAGTGTACGAATCTTAGAAACGTTATGTCAAGCAAAAGAAGCCAGACAGAATGGATCTGAGCTAGAGTTGTATAGTAAGATTCTAAGACTGGTATGAAACTATTAAGTGTGAGAGAAGGGAGAATGAGGAATGTTATGTGTTATGGGAGATATTGATTGGAAGAAGACAGAAGATAATTTCTAAGGACCAAACATTCTATTTTGATTGTAGCATTTGTTAACCAGTTTACATAAAATATAACAAAGTATGTACTTATGATGGTTGAATTTTTCCCTGTGCAAATTTAACTTACAATGAGAGTAATAAAACACCTCAAAATTATTGTTGAAGTATTCAAATATGTATTGAATACCTTGACCTCACACAATAAGTAGTCAACTGTATCGTATCCCTCCTCTCTGTCCTTAAATATCAGGTCTAATTTTCACCTTTCAGGTTTCTAAATCTGGTAACTTTCTTCTTTAAGTCTAAAGAACACTGGATTTATCTTGTCTAAGTTCACATGTCTGCAGCATGTTGCAGTCAGATTTAGCTCTCTTTCCAAAATTATTTTTCTATCCCTTATCAACATTTTAATGTAAGAGAGAGGTACACATACTCTTTCTGTAAACAGCTTTTCAAGGCCACATTATATCTATTGCAAATACTCAACTTTGCCCCTATACTACAAAAAGCAGCCACAAACAATTTATAATGAATGAATAAAATTGTATTTAAAAAAGTATTTACCAAAACAGGTAGTAGACTGACGTTGGCCAATATTCTAAAGTTTGCCAGCCTGTGATTTAGACTTTTGTCAGGGTTAATGATTTTGAAAAACTGTCTTGAACTCCACTGAGTCTTTTAATTCAAACCAATCTTATAGCCTGTAAAAATGTATCCTCCAAATATCAACCAAAGCAAAAAAATATAAATTGGATATTATTCTGTGGCTTGACGTTTGACAATGATTGTTATAGTTTGTGTCTAGGTGATCTCCCAAGCCTCAAGCAGTCATCAAGAGGGTCGAATCTAGCATTTGTGATTGGTCCATTGTCAAGTGCTGGGATTGGTAGTGTGAGTGCTGCACCCACCCAGGGGTGGAGCCAGCATACAATGTAAGGGCAGGAAGAAGGGGTGTTTCTCCTCTTTTTCCCTTTTTACTCTTGCAGCTTCCAGCTGCCAGGAATGGCTGCTCCTCAGCCACAGTGCCCTGCCTTGGAGCCAGCTGAGTATGGACTGACTCCAATACTTTAAGAGATAAACCTTTCCTTCCTTCATGCTGGGCACCTGGTATTTTGTCTCAGCAACGAATGAAAACTAACCAAGACAATGGTTTTCCATTGTTCACAAAATAAGACTCTACCTAGGTATAATGGTACATGCCTCTAATTCCAGAACTCTGAATTCCAGACTGAGGCGCATACATTCTAACTTAGTCTGGGCAATTTAGAAACTTAGTGAAACCCTATCTTAAATAATTTGCAAAAGGGATGGGGATATAGCTCAGTATGAGGCCCCTGGGTCCACTGCCTCATAAAAACACATACACACACACACACACTCAGCCTTCAAATCTTTATTTCAAAGGATTTTTATTCTGACCTTTGCCTGCACTCCAAGCCCACCTTGTTTTACTAGGGCTTGGATTGCTAGGGCTTGGACACATTATTCTAATAAATATCTAGCATTGTTTATTCATTTTTGTTTCATTTATGCTGCCCTGCTCCGACTATACATTGCATGTGGAGCAGTAACTTTGCTTTATCCTCTCTGCTTTTTCAAATAATGCTTGGGTCATAGTCAGCAGCAGTAAACATTTGATACCTGCATGCACACACGAATCATGGACACAGATACACATTTAATTTGCACATAGGCAAGTGAAAGTGGTCTGTGGGGACTTCTCCATTGCTCCATCTTTATCCTGCCATTGCCTCACTGGATTTATTCACAAACTAGTGAATACACACATGCACAGGCACACACATATGCATCTGATAAAAATCCTAAGCTATACTTTTTGGCTGTTTTTAACTGTAATCTACTCCATGACACAGTTTTTAGTACCAAAGGAAATGCATTATCTTCCTCTTTGAAATCAGCACTAAGAGTATAGGTGACTGGGCATTTATCTTACAGGATTTTCTATTTCAATGAATCTGGACTATTGCTTTCCTCCTGCTCACTATAAATCTTCGAAGGTGAAAAATATTTCTGACTTATTTTTCTATGATTCTTAGTGCTTCCTCTCCTATAGTAAGTGCTTCCAGCTTCTTGCTTTGACTCTACATAATTGAATCATATATTTATTATGCTTACACATGCAAAACAACCATATCAGGGGAATCAATCTCATGTTACTTTAAAATCATTTATTCTATATAAAATTTATATAAAATGCAAATATGGTTAGTTTTTATAATTAATATTTAATATTCTCTCTTAAATTTGAGTATTTTCCTTCAAAGTTTGTATTAACATAAAAGTACAAGAAAATCATGTGACACTGAGGCATTGGCTTGTGTGACTCTAGATGTTCTTTGTTGGAGTACCTGGGGGACAGATTACGAGCTGCTCCACATGCTTATCTTTTCTCCAGTAACTTTTAACTGGGCACAGACCATGCAGAACACAAGGTGTGCTAGGCTTCTTCTCTTGAAGCTGGATATGCAAATGAGTAAATGCTGGCCAATGAGAAACAAGCAAATCAACCTGCCTTTTCTCCTGGGAGAGTGGACACACTTAGGGTAAATCCACAGGCACATTAGACCATGGATGATCTTGGGAGTGGAATCCACATTTAATGAAGCAGGTGAGTACAGGCTACAAGCTTGTGGCATATGCCATAACAGCCTTATACTGACTCCACTCCTTCCAACCATGGCAAAAAAACACTTTATTATGTTCCAACCATTGTTTGATTCATTGATTTATTGCTATTTTTGTTTTCACCCAAATTAGCCCTAAGAGAATAATCTTTGTTGAGTTTAAAGGAAGTCAGCATTCAGATATATAGGATTGAGAGTGAGTACTGACTGTGACAATTTTTGGAGACCACTATGAAGCAGCTCTGAGCAGGATTTAAATTTTATTAATTGGCTTTCTATGTTTATCTGTGAGTCTGTGCTAGGCCAAGGCTCCTTGCCTGGCGATGGGAGCTGATCCATAGTAAGTGAACCTCTATGAATCACTGGTCCTGGCTGAGGCCTGTAGTGGCCTGTGAGGCCAGAGATACCTCAGAGGGCAAGATAAGACCACAGCTGAGGACACCTTGGCTCCAGCACTAATTAAGTAGAGACTGCAGCTGAAGGAATTTCACTCCTGCACTCCTACCATAAATGTCATCATGGAGATACGATAGTTCTCTTAAATTGGCATAAGAAGTCTTTGAAGTGACCCCCAAGGTCCTGGTCTGTTCCCTGCACTTTCCTCAGTTTCCCCACCCTTTGTTTTGGACCTAATAAATATGGGTGGTTGTCTTGGTTTATGTCTGTGTCCCCCAGGCTTTATGAGTTTGCATTGTGTATTTGTGATTGGTTCATTGTCTAGTGCTTGGATTGATGGTGTCAGTGCTCCACCCACATAGGGGTGGAGCCAGGATGTGATGTAATGGCAGAAGAAGGTGTGTCTTGCGCTTTGCTGGTTTGAGCTTGCTGTTTGCAGCCGCCATGAAAGGCAGCCCAGCCATGCCTGCCTGCCTGGGAGCCAACTGAGTGTGGACTAAAACCTCCAAAAACTGTAAGAAATAAACCTTTCCTTTCCCTACTTGGGCATCAGGTATTTTGTCTCAGCTACAAGCATAAAGTAACTAAGACAGTGGTCCAGAGAAGTCTTTGTCTTAGCCCTCAGAGTTTGAACTCAGCTAAAGGATTTTGACCCTGCTAGAGCCCTAAAATCACACCACTTGCCTCACTTTATTTAAGCCTTCACCGTACACTCATTTGGGAGATTGGGGATCTAGGTCAGGACCCAATAGACAATCACACCACATATGACCTTGCCTTTGAAACATTACCTCATCTTTTCAAGAAGCTTGGTAGAGGCATGTGGCAGAGTAAATGCCACAGTATGTATAAATGACCTGTGTAATTCAGAGCCTGATACATGATGATGTTAGTTTAATGTTAACATTCAGTAATATTAGTTATTAATATCAATAATTATTGCAAAGCAGTTTCTTTTCACTCTGATTGTACATCCATTTTCAAATGAAATCACGCAAATTAAATCAAGAGTCAACCATCCAGGAGTTGGGAAGAATGACAGGTTGCTGGATGAATGCACATCTGAATCCCAGTATTCCAGCAGACTGAGACAGGATCACAAATTTCAGCCTGAGCCTGGGAAATTTAGCTCGTTAGTAAGACCCTATCTCAAAGCAAAACATTAAAAGTCAGAGAAGCCGAGGGTATATTTCAGTGCAAAAGCTTTGCACTCCATTTCTAGTTCCATAAAAAATAAAGTGATGGGCAGCTTTATTCTAGGAGATCTGAAGGGTGACTACTCCAGTTCATCAAGGATACTGTAGATCTGACCACCGGCTCATGGATGATGAGACAAATCTACAGTGTGACGTGACTGCCACTGCTGTAGCCCGTATTTTACACTGAGTGGCTTGTAGTAGTATGGAAAACACAACTAAAATGCTTAGGTCTTGTATGTTTTTAATTGTTTTGAGAAAAGAAATAGCTAGGTCAAATGGAACCACTAATCCTAATTTTTTGAGGACTTTGCATACTGATTTCCACAGTGGCTGCAGCAGTTTACACCACCACCAACAATGGAGTAGGGTTCCTTTTTCCCCACAGCCCCTCCAGCATTTTCCAATGACTGATTTCTTGATGACAATTCTTCTTACAACACTAATGTGTGAACCCATGCTTATAGTAGTTTGTAATAGCTATATTTTGAAAATAACCCAAATTCCCATCCACTGAGGAATGAATAAAGAAGATGTGGTCTTTTTGATATAATGGGTATCACTGCACCATGCAGAAGGACATATCTGAGGCATTTCTAGCTACATGGATACCATTTGAGACCACACTCTTAAGTGAAGTAAATCAGACTCACGTATATAAGCATTCCATTGTTTCCCTGGTATGAGAAACCGAAATAGTAGAGAAAGACCAAAATGTACAATAGAAATTGTTCAAAAGGAAAGGAGAACTAGGGTAGGGAAGGAGGGAAGGAGGGAAGCAAGGAAAGAAGGAAAGAAAAAAAGAAAAAGAAAATAATTTTTAATAAAAGATAAAATGGAAACAAATCTTTGTAAATAAAAGGGGGACATGGTTGAAGGAGTGGTTGGGGAAAACAGAATAAAAATATATTATGTACGGGTACAAATTCCTTATGAATATGATCATTTTGCATATCTAAAATGTGCCAATAAACAATAAAAAATCTAAAAAAAGAAAGAAAGAAAGAAAGAAAGAAAGAAAGAAAGAAAATGCTTAGCTCAATGCCTGGCAAATGATGGTAGCTGAAACTTAATTTACCTCCAGAGAAATGAATATCTAAAAACTAGACAAACTTACTAGGAAACGTAAACTGAAGATAGAAAATCCAAATAGCGCAAATTCTAATTTCTCAAAAAATATGAAGCATCTGCTTTCTATTTTACACCAAACAAGGCACTTCCATAAGCTTTATTTCAGATGATTTTTACTACTAAGCAAAATTTCTGAAAGCCTTCAATATGCTCAAGTGCAAAACAAATTTGCAAAAGACGATATGAAATTATTTATTTCCCACACTTTTTTCCTACACACATCATGAACCTCTTACAGACCAATAATGCCACAGAGCCCCTTTTAGAATATGCTCTGTGGTCTTCAGAAGTGTGCTCTGTGTTCCAATTAGATCTCTGTCTTTAAGTCCAAGATGATAAAGAAAATGGAAATCAAGTCAAATAGCCAATGGCGGAGATGGAATATAATTCACACTTGCTGCTTTCTGCTCTGTGAATGCCAGTGTTCAGATTTCACCCTGGAAGTGAACAGGGAAGCTCCAAGGGCCAGGGTGATACCAGGGTGGTCATCATTAGCAAGTGTGTTTTGTGATAATACCATCGCTTCCCGGCAGCACGAGTTAGAGAAGACATGCTTCCTCTGCTATGATAGAGAGGAATAATTAATTCAACGACTTCTGAAAGGCTCAGAAGTTCTAAAATTCTCTTACTTGATCTGAGTTTGAAGAAATCACAGGATGTAAAATGGTGACAATGATGACAAAATGGTTTCTAGTATTGACGGAGCAACTTGAGCCCTCTAAGTTAGCATAGGCAGGCGTACTCTCCCTACCCGTGGGCAACCATCTCCATCTTGCTTTGTAGCCACTGCTTTTCTTTTATTTCTGTATTATTAGCAATACTATTAGTAAAATAATGGCATAAAGAAGGCTTTTTTTCATTTCTTAAGAGTAAAATAATGGCATAAAGAAGGCTTTTTTTCATTTCTTAAGATGGATTTGTCATTTATTTCCCCACCTTATTCATTTCTAATTATGAAGTATAAAGAAAGGCAGGCATCTCACTGAACCCATTCGGTGAGGGCGATGGAGAAGTGGCATAAGGTCTCCCAAGCAGCAAAGTGCACTCAAGCTCGGCTGACTGCCAGGCTTGCCCTCTTCTTTCAAGATTTATCTTTTTCTCACTAACATTTTAAAATATTTTCTTACTATACGGCCCTCTTCCTGATTTAGGTTCCTCAACTTTAATTTGCACAGGGATTATGATCTCTATATATCTGGAGCCAGAGCTTTTTATTTCCTTTCAGCACTGGGGCTTTCATTTTTACCTATAAAGCATCTCATTACGTGTAGGGATGCCCCTCATATACTAAGACTCCAAATCTTCTCGGATGAAATTTGACTCACAAAGACGTAAAAATCTTAAAACTATGTCAATGGTTTAATAATTCTTTCTTTAAATACCTTTTCCTTACAGATGAGTTCACATCTTCTTAGACAAGGATTAGAAAATATTTTAGGTCGCAGATACACTTAACAATTTCTTAAGGGTGAAGATGATATTAACAAAGGAATATAACTATAAAATGCAAAATAGAGACTTCACAATGTCAAATAACTGTTAGCCAACATATCTTAAATAGAAAAATTATTCTTTTTATATACTAAAATTTATTTTTCTATAAAATATTAATGGAACTACAAGTTTTGCCATATTTCAGGCTAGGCTTTGGTTGATGTAAAGATGAACGTGATAAAAATGTTATTTGGCATCAAACTTCATAGCCTAATAAGTAGGAAAGCAGAATAAACGTTCATATTGTAAGAGTTCCCATGAAAAACATCTGTAGAGTCCTAATCAGGACATGCTACAGTAAAAAAAAAAAAAAAAAAAAAAAGAAACAGCTTCCTTTCAGGCTATTTTGGAGCCAATTTAAAGGAAAGGTGATGCTAAAGTTGAGTCCTAAAGACTACATGAGAATCTTTCACATCAAAAAGTGAGTGGGGAGGGTTAAGGGTAGAGCTCAGTGGAAAAGAAGGTGCTTAGCATGAGCAAGACCCTGGGTCCATTCCAAATAAATAAATAAATAAATATAGGAAGGAAGAAGGAAAAAATTAGTGAGAAAATGGTAAGTCCACACGTAAGTTTCAACAAGTGAAGAGTGCATCATTTTATGGAGATGGCTATTCTTTATTGAGGGTAGATTACACATTTTGAGAAAGAGCTCATGATTGAATGAGCTTGGGAGAGGCTTTAAAAAGCGCAGATAATGAGGGTGGAGTCCCCTCTAATAAGTTGGTTAGCAGATTTGGGGGTACAGAATCAATTGATGTAATTGATTCCAAGGAATTTTCCTAGGTTGTAAGTATCAGCTCCCAAAAACGGTTACTTGGGGAAAATTGGGAAGAATGGAAATTTCTCTTTTAGACATGATACTAAATATGGAAACACAAACACAGAAAAAAATATATAAATCTAGAAGAGAAGGAAAATTTGTAGGCTGAATTATATATTTTAATGTCATTAGCATAAAGATAAGATTTATAACTGTAGGCCTAATAAGATCAATGAAGAAAAGGTATGGATGGAGTTATTGCTGGGTACTTTGGAAAAATTTAAGGGGAAAATGATTATTTGGACAAAGAAAATTTAAGAGGAAATAGCTTTATGGTTTAGATCTAAAATGTCCTTCTAAATTCTCGCGTGCTCAGAGATAAGCTTCTGAAAGGCGATTGATCATGAGGTGCTTAATCCTCCGTAATCAGTCCCATAATGAGTTCATGCTACTAGAAGGGGATGGGCCGGTGGGAAGGCGTGTCAGTGTGGGAGTGACTGGGGAGGGTACATCTCCCTCTCCAGCTCCTCCCTTCCCTCTCTACTTCCTCGCTGCCCTAGGTTGGGCAGCTTCCGTCCATCAGTCCTTCCATCATGCATTTCCTGGAACTGGCTGAGCTTAGCCTGAATCCTCTGCTTGGTGATCTAAATTAAACCTCTCCTCCTTTACACTGCAGACCTTGGGTATTGTGCCCTATCAGCAGAAAAGCTGACTAACAGGATCCTTCTGTTTCCTTCCCATTTTAACTGAAATCCAAGAATATGGCTGGAGCATAAACAAGAGAATCCTACTGCAAGAAGGAAGGCATTGCCTATGTGAGGATGCTGGCTTGTGGATGGAGATCGCAAAGCATATAAAATACTAGTAAACTGTTTTTTTTCTTTTTCTTGTACCTACACACTCCAAATGATAGAGACTTATTCACTCCGTCAAGATGAGAACAAATCTCCATCCTCTTTGTTCCCTCTACCATCTAGGTTACCATGAGGCCAAGTAGGTCATTATTTTCTGTGTTCCTTTGACATCACACAAAGGCAGAAGGGCATTCCTAAAGACAGATGTTATCCTTAACCTAATCAGGAAATATGGTGCCCTTGACGTGTTCCACCAGTGAGTGTGCTGGGATTACTGCTTTGCCACTGTATTTGTTCCTTACCAAGTCAAACAATAACTACTGATTCTGTTCAAGTTATAAAAAGTGTAAACATTGCATGACAGTGGATGCAAATGGAGCAAGCTGTGCTTGGTAGTTCCTAGGGGATAAAAGATTTTTCCTGTGAAGAAAGCAAATACAAGGAAGGTACAAAATTTTCCTCTGTTTAAACCTCAGTGTATGCTTTTGAAAAGAATAATGAAAATCTCCTTTACAATCTTATGCCTGGTGTTACTGTAATTCTAGAGACAAAGCTCAGAGATAGCACAGGATTTATCTTACTTTATGGGAATAAGTAACCAAATTAGCACTCAACAAGAGTCTCCTAAAGGTTTCATGATTAGCAAGGGTGAAGGATGAGATTTGGACATTGATCAATACAAATGCAATAATGGTAGAATTTTGCATAATAATTTATAAATCATTAGTGAATTTTTACATTCTCGGTATAAACTTCAGAATCTCTATAATTTATATTTTCAGTTCTTGAGTATCAAACCCAGGGATTCGGCCAATGAGCTACATTTTTGGCCCTCTTTTTATTTTATTTATTTTAATTTTTCAGAGCCAGTGCAAACTTGAGATCCTCCTGGCTCAGCTTCCCTTGGTGCTAGAATTATCTATAATTGTTTTTGACACATTTTTCTGACTTTTTTTTTCCAATTTATTCAAAGGTTAGCAAGTAACATTTGCACAGTGGCGATCTGGTGCCCTGTGGTCCATTTCACTTAAGGCCAAAGATCTTCTCTTTCCTTCTACTGGGTAAAAAGGAACAGAATCCAAGCAACCACTTTTTATGTTAATACAGTCAGGCTAAAGGAGACAGGAGGGCCAAGGAATGAAATCTCAGTCACCTGAAAATGTAGGCCAACAAATGAAGTTAAATGAAAAGGGATTATGGAAACACAGTAAAAATTAAACTGGAATAGGTCTGATTTTTTAAAATATATACATATATATTTACTGTCACTGTGAAAATTTGGTGCATTTGATAGCTTGGATAAATATTTATGTACTTTGCATTATGCATTTGAGTTTAATATAAAATCAGTTTAAAATATTCCCGATTGCAATGTAGCTGACAAGTTGAATACTGAATAAGATTGCAGCTTGACGGCAAAGCGTTCTACTGATTTGCTTTGGGTAAAATGATACACTCATATGCATCCTCCAAACCCCTAACATCAACATGGATCCACTTGTTATCAAAAGCCAGGTGGAAAGATTTCCACTTTCGAATTACTCTTCAACTGCAAAATAGCCAAAAAGAATTAGAGTAAATGCAGGGAATATTACAGCCATTGAAATTGGAAACATTCTCTTGCTCTAAGAAGGTAATATCTTACATGGACAGGAACCTTTGCCCTTTTAAACTTGCTTTAACATAAAAAAAAAATCATCTCAGTTTCCTTTAATAAATACTGCATTTTGCAGAGGAGGAAACCGAATCAGCTCTCTAAAATTACAAAGTAGGGTGAACAGGTCCAGGGTCAGCAGTGATGTCTGGCCTGTTTCTAGTCTAGAGGAGCTTTCGCTGCCACCTTCAAATTTGTCTGCTAAGTCAAATATATTATTTGCAAAGTCAAGGATTTATGGCAAATTCAGGCAGCAGTTTTACTGTCAACTCTAAACTTTCATGAAAAGTATTACTTCATGATTCAAAATCGATTTTCCTTATTGCAGTAATAGTAATAATAATGATCACATAATTCTGTTTCTGCTGTCGTCTCTTTAAATTAGAAGGAAAAGGAATGGAAAGGAAGGAAAAATTATGAATGAAGAAAGGAATGTAGGAAGAAGGAAAACAGAAAGGGAAGCAGGGAGAGAGGACAGAAAGAAGGGAAAAGGGGAAGGAAAGAGAGAGGGAGGGACCACGAGAGAGAAGAAAGAAGGAATTGTGAATTTATTCAAAAGTATTGCTTCATCAATATTGACTGTAACTTTCCCAGAAGATGTACAGTCTGCCTTCTCTCCACTGTTTGAGACAGAAGATGGTGTAATCTATACTGCTTTGCCACGAAAACTATCAGCTGGCCTTCAAGCAGACTTGGTTTCAACATCAATTTCTGTGGGCCACCTCAAAATTATTTTTCAGGTATAATCTAAGTATTTACTTCATTATTTGTCAGTTCAACACTATACTACATAGATGACATGCAAATAAATGTTCTTCTCCAATTCACTAATTCTATCATAAAAGCTTTATGATTTTATGA
The DNA here is from genome assembly GCF_034190915.1 of Cavia porcellus. Lineage (NCBI taxonomy): Eukaryota > Metazoa > Chordata > Mammalia > Rodentia > Caviidae > Cavia > Cavia porcellus. The sequence continues at coordinate 160,577,131 of NW_026947484.1, read as the reverse complement.
GCAAAACATCTCCAGACTGGTACAGAGAGGTCTTGGGGGAGAGGACAGTTGCTTGCTTATCTAATTCATCTTGCATATAAATTACAAAACTGTTGAAGCGTAGTAATTATTCAACACGCTTAGCTACTTCAGTGGAAAGAGAGCCTCTCCACTTTGCAAACTAAGTGTAGTTTGAGTTTGAAGAAACCTCACTGAGCGCAATGTAGCTTTTATACAAAAATTTCACCATCTTATGAAATTACTGAATTGGTAATAAAGGAGACTAATTCCTGTTTTATAATTTGAAAGCTTTATTCACTAAGTTTTTCATAGCAGAGCGTACTAACAGCACTAGTTCCTATTACTTGTAAAGTATGTTGTTAAAATCCTGTTCTTTTAGGCACAATATGTAATCATGGGAGAAAAAATATACAAGGAATACATTACAGTTTAATTGTTTATGCAGCATGTTGTCTAAGAAAAAGTCACTCCAGTGATTCAATGGCTGTTGCTTTCCGGGGCACCCAAGGACATAATTGAAGGTGGAAAAACAGTCACAGATCAGAAACAAAATAATATTCAGGTTGGGGCAATACTTTAAGAAATTCATTTTTTCATGCCTTGATTCATCAAATATTTATTAGCTTTTATTCCTTAAAGATCCATTGGATTTGGCCTCCCTGGTGCCTAGCAATTTCAATCTCCTTTTAAGGTGGCCGTTTTCTATGGGAAGAGATTTAGCTTCAGATCCAGACCACACATTGATTTATCAACCACTCCTTTTTAAAATTTTTTTTGTTTTAAAGAACATAAAACAAAAGAGAATAGAACAAAGCAAATCAGAACAGAACAATGCAAGCAACACAGCACTTCAAAACAAGACAACGGGACATCAACAGAGGCTACCATACCATCTCTTTTCTTTGAGAGAGTTGAGCATACCTTCACATACAATAATATCAAACATGACAATATAGTATAAAACTATTCAAGAGAATGAAAGTATTACAGGACATTCAAACCCAAATAACAGAAAATGAACAATGGCTACTACAGTATCTCATTTTCCTCAAAAAATTTGTCTACAGCATCACACATAATAAAATCAAATAAAACACAACAGGATAGAACCAATCAAAACAGAAGAATGAAAGCATGATAGGACTTCAAAACAAGATGATAGTAAATCAGCAATGGCTACCATAATGTCTTGTTTTCTTCAAAATAACGGTTCATACCATCACACATAATAAAATCAAACAAAACAGAATAAAACCAATCAAACAAACGAATAAAAGCATTACAAGGCTTCAAAGCAATGTAATAGGAAACCATGGTTACCATAAAATATCCCATTATATTCAGTATAGCTGCCCCAACCATCTGACAGCATAAAATCTAGCAAAACAAGACAGCACAAAGCCAAACCTAACAAAATTGTGTGAACAATGCAAGAGATCAAGATAAGACAATAAGAAATGGCCAGTAGTTTCCACCTTTCCCTCCCAAGTTTTTCCTCCCCTTTGCTCTTACATTAACTATTTTGCTTTTGGATCCCATTAACTCCTGCTGTTTCTTATGCTAGGGTTCACGCATATGAGTTCAAACTGTTTCACCCATGAACATGATCTCCAGTTACGTCCATTTACCTACAGGAGCCTTGAGATTATTCTGCTTTATAGCTGGGTAGCTTTCCACTACGTGAAAATACTGTATCTTTCTTATCCATTCTACAGTTGATGGGCAAGTTACCCTTGCTTTTTTCCTGGTCTCCTGTCACATGGAACCATTGTATTTTCTCCTTTGATTTTCAGTCAGTGAATTTCTTTTCCAGTTAGATGTGTTCCTTGTATACCGTGTATTGATGTATCTTGTTTCTTGATTCATTCTCCTTGTGTTTCTTTTCATTGCTGAGCTGAGGACATCTATGTTAATGGTTACAATGGACATACATTGGTTTGTCTCTTCCCTGCTATCCTCCCTGCTATTGTTGACCCTCCACTTTTCACCTTCATTCAATTGCCTGTCCTGTTTGGTGATGCACCTCTGCTGCTGTTCCTGGAACCATGGTCATCTTTATCTCTCTCTAGAATATCCATTAGTATCCTCTGTAGGATTGGTTTGGTGGTCATGAATTCCTTCACTTGTTCTTTGTCATGGAAATATCTTATGTTTCCATGATTTTTTTTCAAGTGTGGAACAGATTTTATTTGAGATACAGCAGAGGCAGCACTGATGAGGCTGGACATGGTATTTGGTGTGGCTCTCTTCCACCCCTCTCATGTCTAAGCCTTGGCCACCAAGGGCAGGCATACAGAGTTGGTCTCCATGATAGTAGCATGACCAGCAGGGCTAGGCAGAGGGCTGAGGCAAGGGCCTAGAGGGGCTGGAATGGTTCAAACCTCCTCAGAAGTCCTGCTTTCTGAGCTTACTCGGCTGAGGACCTAGCCCAGCACCTGTGCAGTCTACCCCCAGTTTCAGGAACACAAGTCCCCTTCCTCTTCAGCACTGAAGAGAGGAAAAGGCCCAGGGGTCTGGTGCTGGAAAGGGGCTGCTCGGTTCTGATCCTCCCCTTTCTTCACCCAGTGCCTATAGAGCCGAAAGGCACAGCTGTCAATGAGGCTCTGTACTGGCCACAGCACATAGGGCTCCCCAACAGTGCACTCTTGGTCACTGGCCTCATACAGCGGGCACTTAATCTCGCAGCCAGCACTGTCCACACAGCCACCTGGAATCGCTGGTAGAGTGTAACATTCCAGAGTTGGCTGCCTTCACAGCGCTCAAAGAAAGGATGCTGGAGGGCCTGCTCAGCTGTCAGGCATTCTTCAGGATCTACCTGCAGCAGCCTTGAGATCAGGTCTTTGACATGTCGGAATAGTCATCCCACTCAGGTGTACCGGAATCCATGAGAGTGATGATGCGGGGGTGGCTAAGGATCTGAGTCTCTCGGCACTATGTGGCTTCCTGCACCTCCTCCAGCTGCTCAGGACTCAGCTGCTCAGCTGTCACCTCCATGATCTTCACTGCAAACTCATCGCCAGTGGCTCGATGGATGTAAAGGCAGACCACAGAGCTCACTCCTCTGCCAATGACGTCCTTAGGGTCATACTTCTGGTAAAACTCCTTGGCAGCGGCCCAGTCGGGAAGCTCATCCTCTGGCACCACGTTCAGTGCAGTGTCATTCTGAGTGAGGTCAGGGTCTGTGAGGAGGAAACAGAGGGCAGTGAGGGCAGAGAGGCCCATAGAGACTGAGATGCACATCACACCTGCAGAAGGCAAGGTGCAGCTGGGGCACCACGTTCTTGGGAGATGGGATAGGGTAGGGAAAGGCTCTGGACTGGGGAGACTCCACAGAGGGGCCCAGGTGGGGAGGGATAAGAGGGCAGGGAGGGGGGCTGGAGAGGGTGAGGAAAAGCTGATCACGAAGAAGGGGAAAGTGGCACCAAGGCCTTTTTCCATCAATTTTGAAAGATAGTTTTGCAGGGTAGATCAATCTGGGTTGGAATTTGTTTTCTTTCAGAGTTTGAAACACTTCAGTCCAAACTCTTCTTGACTTGATGGTTTGTATAGCTAAGTATGCTCTGATTCTGATTGGTTTTCCTTTATAGGTGATCTGTCTCTTTTCTCTAACAGCTTTTAATATTCTGCTCTTGTGCTGAATTTCTGGAATCTTGATTATTATATGTCTGGGTGTAGATTTCCTTTGGGTATTACTAGTTGGAGTCCTATATGCCTCACTTGTCTGCATGCCAGATCCATTTCCCATGTTGGGGAAGTTTTCTTCTATTACTTCTGTGAATATCCTTTTAATTTCATTGTGTTTAACCCTGCTTCTTCACAGACACTTATCTTAATTTATGCTTCTTTGCATCATCTTGCAGCTGTTGAGTTATTATTTCCTGATTCTGTGTTATTTTTAAGAGATATTTCTTTTCACGATCACTAGCTACAATCCTATCTTCAAGGTTTGAAAGTCTATCTTCAGTCTCTTTCAATTGGTTTTGCCAGCTTTCAATTGAATTTTTAATTTTCTGCATCTCTTTGAATCTGTTTCATACTTTATAATTCTACATTCATTCAAGGTTTCCCTCATTTTCCTATGCTCCTCTCTTTTGTCTTCTTTAGACCTGCTGAATAATTCTTTCAGTAGGTTTGTGATTTCTTCTTTTACCTGAGACATTATTTCTGATTTGACTGCTTTTACAATCTCATGAAGTTTTTCCTTACTTTAGTTGCTATTGTCTCAGAGATTTCAAGTGTGTGACTTCCGTTTTCTTCCATGACTCTATCTCTCAGACTTGTTCTGTGTGGGCTGGAGGTCTGAGTTTGCCTTTTGCTCTTTGATCTTGACATTCTCCTGAGTTCCTCCTAACAAGCTGGTTGTGGGGCCTCAGGCACTTCCCGTGTTGACTTCCCTAGACAGTGTAGGGGAATAGACAGGCACCTGGTTCCTCTAATTCCAGATTTTCAGGGAGATAGCAAGGCATGGAGCAGGCTTCTCCAGATCTATGCAACTACACTGTAGCTTCGCTGATCATCAGGGATACATGTAGGTGGGGCTGCTACTCTCAGCCTGTGTGTCTGCACTGGAACTCCCATGATGGTGGCAGACACATAGGGGTATGTTTGTCTGATTCTGGTGGCCTACAGATGCACAGGGCTTACCTGGCTGTGTGTCCCTGCTCCTTCTGGCTGCCTTCAAGAAGGAGCCTTCTGGTGCCAGCTCCCTGAGGGTGAAGGCGGATCTGCTGGTTCTCTCTGCCCATGCTGGGCACACAGAGGAAAGGGCCTTCTGCAACTACTCTTTCTTTTTAGTGGGTTAGTCATACATAAAGTGCTCAGCTATCCCAAAAATGGTTTTTCTCTGCAAATTAGGATCAATAGCTGCCTTTTGGACTCACAAGTACTAACTGAAATTATCTATAAAACACCTGGTAGAATTTCTGATCTAAGACTCAATAGTCCACAGGATTTTTGTGTTGCAACTGGTAAAACAGAATATTTTCATTATAATAAATCCCCTTTCACTTAATTTTTTTCTCTACTAGAAAACAAGTTTCATGGATGATGTACATTTTTTGGGAATCTGAAACATTTTGGCATGCACATCAACCCAGTAAAGCCAGAGATCAGTGAGTATATGTATAAAAGTATTTTGTGTAAAAATGTGTGCTGAAATAGTTTAGAAATCTCTAAGTGCTTATTTTGTAATGACAAATAAATAGCAATGGCCCATTTTTGTGTCAAAATACTTCTGATATGTCAGCTTGACGGGAGATTAGTAAAGCATACTCTCTGGCGTGTCTGTGTGGTGCTTCCAGAGATGACTGACATGTGGGTGGTCAAGTGAGTGGCACGACCCACGCTGGCTGTAGATGATGCCACCCAGTAGGCCTGTGACCTGGAGGGAATGAAAGAGAGGAAGAAAGACTCAGACTGCCTTTGAAAAGCTCCATTCTGCATCTTTTGCTCCTGGCATCATGTGTGGACTTCCGGTTCCTGCTTGCTTAGCCTTTCATTGTGAGTTAATACCTGTCACTCTGCAGGGAGCTCCCGGGCCTTCAGTCTCAGACACAAACTGTTCTCTTGCTCTGCTCCCTGGCTGCCATGAACTAAGAAGCTTTGCTTCACCTGCTCTTCTGCCATAATGTTCTTTCGTGGGGGCCAACTTACCATGGACTGAATCCCCTGAAACCATGAACCAAAGCAAACCCTCTACCCTTGAATGCCTGCATGTTGGGTATTTGTTCTAAGCAATGAAAGACTAATGAATACAGGAACTATGGTGGTTAATTGTATGTGAAAGAAAGACGGGTACATTTGCAATCTCTCTTTTTCAGCTGGATATCTGTCTACTTTTTCCTACCATCATTTAGTGGAGCCCCTGGTTCTCAGGCTTTCAGATTAGAAATGAGTTAAGCCACTGGCTCTCCTGGTCATCCAACTTGCAGATGGATGATTGTGGACTGCTCAACCTCCATGATCTTGTGAGCTGATTCTCAAAATTCAACCAATCTTTTTTGATTTTTCCTCTGAAAAAAAACTTGACTTATGTATAAATTAGGTTTAGACAGTTTTTAAAACATATTTCAATCTTGAAACTACTAACAAAAGGAGTAGAGACCCACAAACCAAGTTATACAATAACATGGCCAGTATTTAAGGGGCTTCATTTATATCTATGCACCTTTCTCCATTATAGCAATTCATTCACTTCAAGAAGAAATCACCATTATGTTTTTATAATAGTCAGCCCAATGCAGCTCTTTATATATTTTTAAATATGTTCTGCTGGCTTTAAGAAATATATAATTAGTATAGCATACTCCAATTTTTAGATGATGATATTCTATTTTGTATGGTTTGTTGATATATATCTTGTGTTGTAGTCAGGGGTTGTAAGGAAAACAATGACATACAGGACACATAATTTACAGTATTTTTTTTAAATTTTTTTTGTCTTTTTCGTTTTTTTATCAGTACCAGGGATCGAACTCACGACTGCCTGCTTGCAAGGCAGGCGCTTATGCCGCTGAGCTAAACCCCCAGCCCTAATTTACAGTATTTTTTATAGCCATCACCCAAGGAATCAAATACAAAGAAAGTGAAGGAAATCTGTCCACATCACTAAAGACCTAGAAAATCCAGCAAAGGGCCTGGATCACATGGCAATATCCTGCAAGAGTCCAGCTGAAGACCCAGAGCCCATGACAATGACCCATGCAAGTCTATCCCACGGCTCTGAGCTGGGAAGGCCCAAAAGTCAGCAGTGGAAGCTAGAAGCCTATGCCAGCAGGGTGAAGGATCTGTGCAAGTAGGTTAAGTGTTCTACACTGGAGCCAGCAAGCAATACTCAAAGTAAGACCAGAGCTCCCCCACAGTGAACCACAGCCATCCTCAACACCAAGGTCTTGAGCTCCTTGGATGATGACAGCCAAATTCATATCAGGGGAGCCAGCATGGAGAACCAACAGCTCCAAAAACAACAACACTTAAGAGAACCCATAATAGTCCTTTTCTCAGGTCTCCTTTTTATGCTGGCAACATCCTCAGGTGGGGCTTAACTGATTCACTTCAGCTGGTGTTTAAGGTGACCACCAGTTACCAATCCACTACACCTTGGAATTCTATGTTTTGGAAAGTGCATTAATACAATTCCAAACTGTCATTATTTTCACTATTTAATATTATTATACTAAATGAACAAAGCACAATTGTTTATTCCACAACAGACTGTCATAAAAATGTCAGCTTTTTATGTCTTACTAATACTACTTCATTATAAATCATCTTCTGCACGCATGCAGGGTGTCCGCAGTGCATTCATCTTGGAACAGACCTGTACCTCATCAAATCCACCACACACTGGAAAATTCTCGTCTGAAGCATTTGTTGCATGCTTGTCAACACAGTGTGCCTGAAAATGATGTTATGCAGATGTCAGTTTTCACTGCTGGAACTGCAGACAAATCTCTAAACAGCTTTTAATGTTCTCAGAGGTCATCTATGTACCTCCCCCATGAAGGGCCTGCTAGTATATTATGTTCAATTTTAATGGGTTCTTTTCTCTTATTGATTGATTTGGACAATAACTCTTTGTTGGCTTCATTTTTTTGTTTTGTTTTTTATAAAAAATAAAATTTCATAACAAAATAAAAGGAGAAAAGCAATAGTTAGCTGAATAAAGTAGCTTCTCAGTTAAAGTGAAGTAGTTACTCAGAATACAAGGTTAGGACATAAAAAATTCTCCAATCAATATTAGCATGAACTTTTCTTTTCAATGAATGAAGAGACACAAAGAGTATAACTGACTTGCATATTTCCCTTCTCTCTTCAATCCTTTCCCCTTTTATGTACCCTAGTTCCCTTCTCCTTTTGAATAACTTCTCACTTCACAATATCTACCATACATTTAAACCTTATTTACACTTTCGTTTTCTCACACCAGGGAGACAATGTGATGTTTACACATGCGAGTCTGATATATTTCACTTATGAGTGTAGTCTCAAATTGCATCCATTTACCTATAAAAGTCTCATTTACCCTTTTCTGTGGCTAAGTGGTACTCCATTGTATAAAAATACCACATCTTTTTGTCTGTTCCTCAGCAGATGGGCATTTGGGATGTTTCCAAGATTTAGCTATTACAAATTATGCTGCTATAAACATGGGTGCACTTATATCACTGTGACATGACATTTTCAGTTTTTCTGGGAAAGTATCCACAAAACGAATAGCCGTATTAAATGGAATTCTAATCTTAGTTTTCTGAGGACCCTCCACACTGATTTCCACAGTGGTTGAACCAAACTACACTCCTCCGAACAGTGGATAAGTGTTCCTTTTTCCCCACAGCCTCTCCAGTATTTGTTACTGGTTAATTTTTTGATGATAGCCATTCTTTCTGGGATAGTTGAAATCTCAATCTTGTTTTAATTTGCATCTATTGAATAACTGATGATGTTGAACATTTTTTTCATGTATTTATTTGCTGTTTGTATTTCTTCATCTGAGAAGAGTGTATTCATCTCAGATGCCTATTTTGAATTTGAGGAATCTGAGTTTTTCAATTCTTTATGTAGTCTAGATGAAAGTTCTTTTTCTGAGGGAAAATTGGCTAAAATTTTTCACACTCTGGATTGTCTTTTCACTCTATTGATGCTTTCTTTTGATGTGCAAAATCTTTTTAATCAGATGAGATCCCAGTTTGAGTTTTGTTCTTGAACTCTCAGCCTACACTTCAATCTTCAAGATTTCTACTACTTTCTCTTAATAGATTTAGTATTTAATATTTAGATCATTGATCCACTTTCATTTTAGTTTAGTGAATGGTGATAAATATGCATCTATTTTTAATCTTTGGTATATAGATTCAGTTTTCCCAGCACCATTTAATTAAAGAAGCTATCTTTCTTCTAGTGAACATGTTTGACCCCTTTGTCAAAAATAAGGTGGGTGAGTGTCTGTAGTTTTGTATGCATCTTCTAATGTGTTCCACTGATATTCAGTTTTGGGTTTTGCTGTTGTTGTTTTTTTGTTTTGTTTTGTTTTGTTTTGTGCTAGTACTATGCTGCTTTATCACAGTATAATTTCAAGTCAGAGATTGTAATGCTTCCTGTTTGCTTTTGTTCAATATCGCCTTTTCTTTTCTAGGTCTCTTCTATTTCCAAATGAATTTTAGGAATGTTTCTCTAGTTCTGTGATTTATGCTAATGGTATTTTTGATCAGTTTTGCATTAAATCTGTATAGCAATTTTGGTTGTATGGCCATTTTCACTATTTTGGTTCCTCCTATCCATGAGCAAAGGATATCTTTCCATTTTTGGATATCTTCTTCAATCTCCTTTTTCAGAGTACTATAATTTTCAGTATATAGATCTTTTACTTTGTTAGATTGATTAATAAATATTTCATTTTTTGGATGCTATTGTGAAGGGAATGGTCTCCCTAATATTTCTTTTAGTAAGTTTGTTGTTTGTGTACAGGAAAGCTATGTTTTGAGTGTTAACTTTGTGTCCAGTTATGTTGATGATTTTGCTTATTAAACATAGAAAGTGTTTGGTGGAGTTCTTGGGGCCTTCTATCATGTTATCTATGAATAATGATAATTTAACTTCTTCCTTTCCTATTGTTATTACTTTTATTTCTCCCTCTTGTCTAATTGCTCTGACTAGTGTTTCCAGAACTATATTGAGTAGGAGTGGTAATAGTGTACATTGTTGTCTTTTTCCTGATTTTAGGCAGAAAACTCTCAGTTTTTGTCCATTTAGTATGATGTTGCCTCTTGGTTTGTCATAGATAGCTTTAATCAGATTGAGATAAAGAGCATCTATTCTGATTTTCTGTAAGGTTTTTATCATGAATAAGTGTTGAACTTTGTCAAAAGCTTTTTATGCATCTATTGAGATGATCGTGTAATTTTTAAAAATTTTATTTAAAGAAAGACAAAATAAAATGGAAAACAGGTAGAAATAATACATACTTTCAAAGAAAAAATAAACAGTAATAAATCATTTATTGATGTTTACATATTGTCCTCTTGCAAATAATTTTCAAGATACGAAAGTGGATCACATAAATGGGAATTCAAACAGAGAGACTGCAAATAGTTCTGTTCAACTAACAAAAACTTAGTAATATGCCTATCAATCCTATACACTTAAACATGTGTGCATTTATCCATATCTTCATTTATGTTGAGATTAAATAAACTAAAGCAGACTAAAATAGCTCTGAACAAAGATTAATAGTATCGCTGGATTTCACATCATGACACTCTGGAATCAGCACTGGGTACCTTTTTTTCCTTCAAAGCATTTATTCATTTCATCATGTGTTATAAGATCAGTTCTCGTAAACTGTTCATAGGTTTTATGCAAGCATGAGTCTTAACATGTATTTCTATCCTTTCTATATTAGAGGCAGAAACAGAACAAAGCAGGACAGAACAAAACATATTCCTATAGACACTTAAAACTAAAAAGACATATAAAACTGCTGTATAAGGAGTTCTACCATGGTTATTGTGTTGTCTCTTGTTATCATCAATAGAATTGGCTATATCATCAAATAAAGTATAATTAAATATATCAGTATATAACAATATTAATAGAAATACAACTTGGTAGATAGTGTAGAACTACAAAAACAGGTAGTGATCAAATCAGAATGGGTATCGTAGTGAATCATTGTCATTTTCAGTATAGTTGTCTATACTCTCTGACTTGATACTATCAACCTGACAATTTTGAATAAAATCTGTTAAAAACAAGCAGCAATCAAACAAATCAGATTTAACTAAGATCAGTCATGATATAACAGCATAAGTTATACAGGGATCCAAATTAAGTTAATCAGAAAGTAAAGATGATTACTGTGCTATATCCTGATATTTTAGAGATAGCTGCCTGTCCTCAGATCTAGTGCTTGTATACAAACTGGGATGGAATAAGTTCTATCTAAGCAGAGTGGTGTCAGTAATATGAGTTTTAATTCTTGATACATTATTAGCAATATCTTTTGCTGTCTTTTTAAGACTATTCCTCCCCTTTCACTTCCCCAGGGTGTACTGAGTATTTTTGGGTCTCCCCAACACCCTCAGTTTATATTGAGGGGGGGCAATCTGCTATTTACCTAAGAGTTTTGGAACCTTCTTACTCATGGACTTGATTGTATTTGTATTTTTTTACTTATTAAAGCCTGTCTTTCTAACCTATCCATAAATGCTGGTCCAGTTGCCCCTATTACTCTCTGGTTCCCTATCACAGAGAGTTTGATTTTGGTCCATATACCCTTCTTCAGGTTAATTATATTTCTTATGAAGAGCATTTTGGTGGATCCTACCACTTGATCCACTCTTCCTGTGATTCTCTTTTTCCTTAAATTAGTGTACCTAAGCCATCTATATTAGAAATTATATCCAACCTACTCTGTCTCATTTCTGTTGTGCTCTTTTTCCATCATTAGTTGTCTGTTTGTGTTCTTCATTTCACTTTTTGCTCCATTCATTGGGGCCTCTCTGCCACTGTACCTGAAATCCGGGTGCTTTTCTCTCTTTTTAGAATGTCCTGTAGTATTCTCTGTAGGGTTGGATTAGTAGTTGCAAATTCCTCCAGTTCCTTTTTATCTTGGAAGCATCTTGTTTCTCCATTAATTTCCAGGGACATTTTTTCAGGATATATCTGGGATGGAGGTTATTTTCTTTCAGGGCTTGGAATAGTTTGCTCCAGGCTCTTCTTGACTTGATGATTAGGTCGAGAAGTCTGCCATTATTCTGATGGGCCTTCCTTTATAGGTTATCTGTTTCTTGTCTCCAACAGCTTTTAATATACTGTTCTTATATTGGATTTCTGGGATCTTGATTATTATATGCCTTGTTTTGGCTTTGTTTTGGTTGTAGGTGGCTGGAGTTCTATATGCCTCATACAACTGAATATCATTTCCTTTTCCTATGTTTGGGAAGTTTTCCAAATTATTTCTGTGAATAGACTTTGTAGTTCCTTTTTATGTACCCCTGCTTCTTCATTTACATTCTTTATTCTTAAGTTATAGTTCCTCTTGTGGTCTTCTAGCCTTTGTATTGTTACTGGTTGTTTCCTTGTTATTTTAAAGAAATTTTTCCTCTCATGATCCTATATTGCAAACCTGCCCTCCAGTTTGGATAGTCTATCCTTAGTTTCTTTCAAGCAGTTTTGCCACCTTTCAATGGAGTTTTTAATTCCCTGGTAATCTCTCTATGTTTTCTCTGTTTTCTTCATCAAACAATCTCTCCTTTTTTTGTATTCCTCCATTCTTCCATCTGTTTTTTTCTTGAGAGGTGCTTAGCATTTCTTTTATTATTCTATTTATATCTTGCTTCACTTGCTTAAATACTTCACTTTTGTACTCATCTATGAGGTCCTGAAGATACCGCTTTATGTCCACTGGTACCATGTCTGATATTGCATGTTTTCTGTTCTCATTCTCCTTTGCATTTTTCCTTTCCTGGATCAATATTCTCAGGATTGGGGACTGGGGACCCTTTCTTGTTGCTTCCTCTTCTCACAATTTTTGTTCCTTCCATACATATATGTATAGGAAGCCAAGCTTCTTTCTTTGTTGGTTACAATTTGTCTGAAACACTGACTAGGTGCTCCTTCCCACTGCAGTGTGGTATATTATATTTATTCATTTGGTATGTTGAACCATCCCTACATTCCTGGTATGAATCCCACTTTTCATGATGTGGAATCTTCTTGATGATTTGCTGCATTTTGTTGGCCTTTTCTTTTTCTTTCTTTCTTTCTTTTTTTTTTTTTTTTATTGGTACCAGGAATCGAACTCACGACCGCCTGCTTGCAAGGCAGGTGTTTATGCCACTGAGCTAAATCTCCAGCCTCTTGCTCGCCTTTTCTTACTTAGCATTTTTGCATCTATGTTCATTAGGGAGACTGGCCTGTAGTTCTCTTTTCTGATTGTATCTTTCTCTGATTTTCTTCTCAGGGTAATACATGCTTCTAGGAATGAATTTAGGAGTACTGCTTCCCTAGAATTTCATTAGAGTTTGAAGAGTATTGGCATTAAATCCTCTCTAAATTTCTAGTAAAATTTAACAGTGAAGCTAGAAGGACCCAAGCTTCCCTTTGTTGGTAAGTTTTTTATTGTTGTTGTTTTTTGTACTGGGGATCAAACTCATGACCTTGCAGTTGCAAGGCAGGTGCTTATGCTGCTGAGCTAAATCCCAGCCCTGTTGGTAAGTTTTTAATTATATTTTTAATTTACTTGTCTGATATTGGGTTATTCAGAATTTTTGTCTCTTCTTGATTGAGCTTTGGTAATGCATACATACCTAGAAATCTGTCCACTTCTGTTCCTCATCCTATGAGAGTAAAGATATTTTGAGTAAGTATTGATCTTCTGAATTTACACAGGTAGATTGATTTCATATGTTACTGAAACTTTTTTGTTCTTTGCTTGTATCTGTGGTCTTCAAGATGTCTTGTGATGATCAGTTCTTAATTTAAATTTAATAATATATTTTATCAATATTTCACTTTTGATTGTCACTACTTGGCTCCTGCTTAATAACTCCTCTGCTGTGAAATCTATCTTATTTCTTTTCATAATACTAACAGAGGTTTCTATTTCCTTTTTATTAATTTTCAGTGGACTGAATGATGTAAAGGTAGGCTGGTACCAGTGACCCCAGAACTATTCGTGGAAAATCTCACTCTTTTTCATTAATCTATATTACTGACTGTCATAAATTAAATTTAAAATTCTATGTATGAATGTGATAATTTCTGAACTGTCTATTCTGTTCTATTGGTTTAAAAAACTATACTAGAACCAATTCCCACCATTAAAACTATCATAGCTTCAGAGTGACTTCCTTTATAGTAAAGACACTGTTCATATTTAGAACTATTTTAGTCTTTTACTCTCTGAAGTAATTTTTAAAACCAGCTTGTAAAATTCTTCAAGGATCCTACAGAAATATTGATCACAATAATTCTATGTAGAAGCAGTTTTTCATTATAGGAGATGTTCTATTTATGGGTACTTTTCCATATTTTGGCCTTGTGTTATATCCTCATATGAGCATTAGCATCTTCTTAGCAGAGATCATGAACTTTTATTTGTGGTTTATTCCTGGATGTCACATGTATTAAATTGCATATTCTAATAAAGCATTACTATTATTTTACATATTAGTTTGACAACCATTACTCTTACAAGACCTTTAACTTACTATATTAAGAAGTCTGTGGTGATTTCGTGTTCTGTTTTCACTTTCCTGATTGCCTCTTAGTACTTTGCTCAGGCCATTCACAGACCTAGGACGTGAACATTAGACATTGCCGCCATATCTCAAATGACTGCAACTTCAATTCTGTGCTACCACAGCCCGCTCTGAATAGCAATCTCTAATAGCAATCATATCGCCTGCAATCCTGACAGGTATTTCTCTTTCTATCCCTGTAGCTTGCCTTTCATGAGATATTCTGACCTGGACCTTCAGAGTAATGTTAACATGATGAGAATGAAAAAACTGTGCACCCTTGAGTGGTCCCTAATGTCAAAGAGAGCAACACAGGCATTTCACCTTCAATATCATGTGTCCAGATGATGTTATAAACTTCCTATAACAGCTCAAGGAACTTCTGTCCTCTTGGACCTGTGTTTATTTTGAAAGACTTTAGTGGTTCCTTTTTAAGTGGTCACAGTGAGGGCTTTATATTCTCCACCTCACTGATTCTTTTCCACCACATGTCCTCTCCCATTCCTGCTCATGACTCCAAGCCCACACAGCTCCTTTTTATCCCTTCTGCACCCTAGACATGCTGCTGACTCACGTTTTTGTTTCCTTACTTCTTTTATCCTCTCCTTAAGATCTGGACCTGCATGGGTCACCCCCTCCTTCCTCAGTCTGCAGTTATTGCTAGAAAGACCACGTCTCATTGCAGCACCCTTGCCATGTGCCCTCAACATCCTGTTCTCACCTCCCCCTGACACTTCTTGTTTTCCTGCTTCACTTTCTGTTTGCCACTGGAACAGATCGGTACCGTGAGATACACGTTTCTTATCTTGTTAGTGTCTTATTAAGGAGAATCTCCCCCTTGAGAATGCATCTCTGCCTCCACAAAGAAATCAACTGAGAAACTGCTTGAGAGACAAATAGTCTTGATTCTGTTTCCTCGACCAAATGCTTACTGTCACCGAGGTGAGCTGATTACTCTTTATCAAAAGGGAAAAATATTCCAAAAATACTTTCAGTAATACACTAATAGTTTAGATTATTTATCTGTGGGACATGGGACTTTGCAGCAATTTCTTCCCTTGATTATATTTTCTCCTACTAAGCACAATAGCTGAATCCTGGTCTTGGTTTTGTTTTGAATCTTTCTTTATATATATTTTTAGATAATGACTGTCTTAGTTAAAGAACACTGTTCCTTTCCTACTTAAAAAAGGCAGAGTAATAAAAAGTTACCTATTATCATGAAGCAGATTAATCCAAATTATGTATCTAATACTACTGAGATTGCTTTTATTTCATTTTTTAAAAATTTTATTTAAGGAAAAACTAAACAAAACAGAAAATGGGTAGAAATAATACATACATTCAAAGAAAAAATAAACAGTAAGAAATCACTAGTTGATGTTTACATACTGTCCTCTTACAAATAGTTGTTCAAGATATAAAGTGGAACATATAAAGTGGGGATTCAAACAGTGGGACTGCCACCAGTTATGTTCAACTATCCAACAAAAACTTAGAAACATGGTTATCAATTCTATACACTTAAACATACATGCAGTTATCCATATCTTCAATTATGTAGAGATTGAACAAACCAAGCAGGCTAATATCACTCTGAACAAAGAATAATAATATTTCTGGGTATCACATTATGAAACTCCAGGATCAGCACTGGGTATTTTATTGTCTTTTTTTCTTCAAAGTATTTGTTCATTTCATCATGTGTCAGAAGATCAGTTCTCATAAAGAACTGAAGATCATAGTTCCACATGTGCATGAGTCTTAACATGTATTTCTGTCCTTTGTATATTAGAGGGAGAAACAAAACAAAGTAAGACAAAACAAAACACTCCTATTAACACGTGAAACAAAAAGACATATAAGACCATTGTACAAGGAGTTCTATCATAGTTCCGGTGACTATATCATCAGACATAGTATAATTGAATATATCAGTACATAACAGTATTAATAAAAACACAAATTTGTATATAGTATAAAACTTCAAAAGAGACAGTAATCAAACCAGAATGTGTATCGTAGTGAGTCCTGTCATCTTCAGTGTAATTGTCTATATTCTCAGACTTGATACTATCAATCATATCATCTTTCAATAAAATCTATCAATACCAAACAGCAATCAAACAAACCAGATTTAACTAAGATCAGTCATGATAAACCATTATAAGTCTTACAGGGCTCCAGATTAGGTTAACAGGAAATTAAAGAGGATTACTGTGCTATATCCTGATGTTTTGGGGATAGCTGTCTGTTCCCTCAAATCTAATGCAAGTAGACAAACTGGGACAGAATAAAATCTATCTAAGTATAGTGGTGCAGGTAATGTGGGTTTTAAATCCTGATACAGTATTAACAATATCTTCTGCCACCTTTTTAAAGACTCTCCCTCCCCTCTCACTTCCCTAGGGTACACTGTGCATTTTTGGGTCTCACTAAGACCCCTGGTTTTAAATTGGGCAGGGGGCAACCTGCTATTTACTTAAAGTGGTTCCAAACCTTTTCTCTCCTGGGCTTGATCTCTAATTGTATTCCTTTACCTCTTAAAGTCTGTCTTTCCAACCTATCCACAAATACTGGTCTAGTTCCCCCTATTATTCTCTGGTTCTCTGTCACATAGAGCATTGTTTTCTCATATTTGATTTTCAGTCCATGTATTCTTTTTCTGGTTAATTATATTTCCTATAAATAGCATCTCAGTGGACTCTACCTCCTGATCTACTTTACATGTGGTTCTTTTTTTTTAATTTAGTGTAGCAAGGCCATGTATATTAAAGATTATAACCAAACTTCTCTGCCTCATTTCTGTTATGCTCTCTCTTTTTTTTTGCCATCCATTGTCTGCTTGTCTTCTTCATTCTGTCTTCTGCTCCATTCATTGAGGTCTCTCTACCATCATTCCTAGAATCCTAGTGCTTTTATCTCTCTCTAGAATGCCCTACAGTATTCTCTGTAGAGTTGGATTGGTGGTCGTGAATTTCCCAAGTTCCTCTTTGTCTTGGAAGCATCTTGTTTCTCCATTAATTTCTAGAGACAGGTTATCAGAGTATATCAATCTGGGCTGAAGGTTATTTTCTTTCAGGGCTTGGAATATTTCACTCAAGGCTCTTCTTGACTTTATGGTTGTGTTGAAAATCTGTCATTATTCTGATGGGCCTTCCCTTATAGGTTATCTGTTTCTTGTCTCTAACAGCTTTTAATATTCTGTTCTTATATTGAATTTCTGGGATCTTGATTATTATATGTCTGGTTTTGACTCTGTTTTGGTTGTAGGTGGCTGGAGTTCTGTATGCCTCATACATCTGAATATCATTTCCTATCTTTGAGAAGTTTTCCTTAAAATTATTTCTGTGAATAGCCTTTGTTTGTACCACTGCTTCTTCATTCACATTCTTTATTCTTAAGTTATAGATCCTCTTGTCATCTTCTAGTCTTTGTATTGTTACTACCTGTTTCCTTGTTATTTTTAAAAAGTTTTTCCTTTCATAATCCCACATTGCAAATATGTCCTCCAGTTAGGATAGTCTATCCTTAGTTTCTTTCAAGCAGTTTTGCCAGCTTTCAATGGAGTTTTTAATTTCCTGATAATCTCTTTGAATCTGCTTCATGTATTCTATGTTTTCTCTATTTTTTGCATTGAACAATTCTCCTCTTTTTTGTGTGTGCTTCCATCCCTTTTATTCTTGAGAGATGCTTAGCATTTCTTTAATTATTCTATTTATATCTTGCTTTACTTGGTCAAATACTTCATTTTTGAACTCGTCTATGAGGTCCCAAAGATATCTCTTTATGTCTACTGGTGCTGTGTCTGATATTGTATGTTTGCTGTCTTCATTCTCCTTTGAATTCACCTGTCCTGGGTCAATGTTCTCAGGGTTGGGACCTGGGGACATTTTCTTGTTGGTTCTTCTTCCCATCATTTTTGTTTCTTCCAGGAGGCCCCAGTTTCCTTCTTTGTTGGTTACAATTCTTCTGAAGCATACTGGCTAGGTTACCCTTCCCACTGCAGTGTGCTAGTGAGTTGCAAACAGGGGCAGCATATGCTGGCCCCTTCCCTCTGGATCAGTCAACCTGCTGAGGCCTTCACTGAATTAGTGTGTGCGTAGGGAATTGATTTCCGATTAACCTATTGGGTCTCAGCCAGGTTGTGTGACCCTGGCCAAGCTCACTTACACCAATCCCATTTGGGAAGGGAACAGCTGACTGAAGTCACTGCTGCCCCTTGTTCCTGCCAGTCCTGCCCGGTCCCAGAATGTCTTTTGACGCCTCCCTCTCTGTGGAATGCTTTTATTCCCATCACTCACCACAAGCTGATGCAGGTTCCCTGCTAGCTCAGCTCTCTGTTTGGCTCTCAGATGTCAGTGTGACTGCACCTCCAGTGAGTCAAAGAGGCGGGATTTTTTTAAAAATTTTATTTAAGGAGGAAAAGAAAAAAAAAAGCAGAGAAAGGGTACAAGTTATACCGAATTTCAGAAAAAAAAAATAAACAGTAGGAAATCACTAGTTAATGGATTACATACTGTCATCTTAGAAATATTTGTTCAAGTTACAAAATTAAAGCTTATATAGTGGACATTCAAACAGTGAGACCAAACAGTTCTGTTCAGTGATCCAACAAAGCTCAGTAATATCATTGTCTATCTTATACACTTAAATATACATGCAATTATATCATTTAGAGCACTTTCTTTTCCTCTCTTTTGTACAATGACTATTACACATTTTGGGTTTTATTGCTCCCACAGTTCTTATTACTTTTTTTGGAAGAGAGTAAAACCAAATGTGACATAACAGAACAGAGTCAGTCAAATCAAAAGGGTAGACATAATAGATAATGTAAAAACATAATACAAGGTGATCAACAATGGTTACCATAGTGCCTCCCGCTATCTCTAATAGAATTGCATATATCATCAGTTATAATAAAATTGAACAAAACAGTAAAGAACAAAACCAACAAAGCCAAAACTTTGGAGACATTACAGGTCTTCAAAAGTAGATAATAGTCAACCAAAATGGGTGTCATAATGAATCCCACTATCTTCACAGCTGTTGCCTATAATTTTGAACCTGGTACTATCAAGCAAAACAGAATAGAGGAACATCAGTCAAAACAAGATGGTGAGAGCAATACAGGGCTTCAAATCAAGTTAATAGTAAATCAAAGTGGGTTACTATAATATATCCTGCTATTTTTTATTTATTTTTCCCTTAATTAAAAGGATAAAAACAAAAAAGTAAGTAATAAAATGGAGATTGAGATAAAAGAGGGAATAACAACAAAACAGCGCAGAAAAAACATAACCATTTAAGCAAAATAGTGTTTTACCACAAGATAATCCCGACATAAAAGTAATTACCATATTGTCTCTTTCCTTGAAATCTTTGGGTATAACTTCGTATGCTGTAGCATGAAATATATCAAAACAATGTAAAACCATTCAAGAGAATGACAGTATTACAGGGTATTTAGAATCAACTAACAGAAAATGAACAATGGTTTCTGTATAATCTCCTTGCCTATAAAAGTTTTTGTTTATACTATCACATATAATAAAATCCAATAAGATACAACATGCTAAGACCAGTGGAAACAGAAGAGCAAAAGCTTGATGAGACTTCAAAACAAGATGATACTAAATCAGCATTACCTATTATGACATTGTTTTCTCCAAAATAGCTGACGGCTTCGTAAGTCACGGCCACTCAGATTTGGGTGCTACAGCTGGAGGACTGAACCTTTAGCTATTCCAATAATAGCACCAGGACTGTATGCTTAATTGGGTGTTCTTATCTTAGTTTCTTCTTGGGATAAGAGAATTCATCTCCCTCTGTTCGGGACTCACCACACTGTATTATGTTGAATTCTAACTGAGATAGTCAGATAGTCAGGAAGCCTGACTATCTCAGGGAGCCTCTGTTGCCTGCTGTTATCTATCTGACATCTTTGCTCCTCCTTCCACATTTACTACTGAGATTCTTGAATGGAAAACAAAATAAGCAGATTGCTGAAAGTTAGGATCTTGGCACAAGTTTGTTTTCTTTTGTGTGGCTTACAGGAAACAACAATTGTTTTTATTTAAAAGAAAGTGAATTTTCACTTATTCATGACACGCTTGCATTGTGGAAGACAGAAGCATAAATGGTGGTATTGTGTGGCTTAAACTGTTGCTGGAGAAACAGCCAAGTGGATGCTGAGTAGACAGAGGATGGAGGACAGCCAAAACTGAGAATTATCTTGTCAAAGAAGCATCTTAGAACCCACTGCCATGGGTTTGGAGGGTTTAAAAACAAAGACTTCTCAGTAGGAAGTTGAGAGATGTTCCCACGACTATCAATAGAAGTGTAGAGCAATGTGTATTTTTATAACAAAAATTTGGAAAAGTAAAACAGATTGTCTACGTTGATCTTACATTGGCCATAGATCAATAAGTCAGGAAAATTCAGAGCAAGGAAAGCTCTGGTGTAGGAAAACAATCCATGGTTGGAGGCACTGACCCTGGATTGGCTGGGGTTGTAGCAGGATGTGATGGTGCTGGCAGTCATGATGGAATTTGAGTTCAGGTTTCAGTGTGCATTCAAAAACATGAAACAGTGTGTTTTGTTCTTCAGCCCATAGATATCAACTCATTGACTTCTCCCCTTTCTCTTTTCCACCTTCCAACCTTTTTCAGTAAATTTAAGACATTGCAGAACTTTTCTATTCTCAGTTTTACCAGAAATTTCAGCAACTGGTTTCCACATTTGCAAGAAATGAGGTGCAGAATGAAAGGACATTCATTTTGCTGCAGTGAAGTTCAACTGCAAGGATGAGCGGTGACATCAGTAATTGTGATGCTGTCCTATTTATTCCATGCTAAGGTCATAGCAGAACTGGGGAACCAGGAATTAGAGCAGCAACTCCTTGACTTCCAGGATACCTGATCAGAGAGACTGAGACCCTTGATAGTTGCTCTCTGAGAGTGTTTTGAAAGTAATCTTAAGATTCTTAGCTACAGCTGACCCTGGAGGCCTCCCAACAATTGGTTTTGGCATATTTTTTCTGCCTTCCTGATAACTGTAATAGTCTTGAGTGATACAAACAAAATAAGTATTTTACTCTGTAAAGGAAAATAAAATGTTTTCCAGTATATCACTAGCATTGACAAGAAACAAATATGTATCCAGGGAGATTTTACATATGTCTGTATATACATATACACATATACATACACACACTCATATGCATATATATTCTGTATTTATTACTGACATCATAAGAAATCTGGCCTGGAGTGTGGGAGATACAAAAATATACCCCAAATCTTATCTAAAAAACCTATAAATTTGGTCATTTTTAAGAAAATACCTTGAAATGAGATAAACAAGACTGTCCTCCAAGAAAGCAAGAAAGATGTATCTGTGAGAGCCAATATATAATGATTCAGGACACACAAAATCAAAGATTTTAGCTGAATACAAAGTAATCATGGAGAAGAATATGTGCACATACTGATTCCCCATGAGGAACATATTCACATAGATAGCAGAGACACCAATAAGAATTTTAAATGACAGAATCTTTGTGAGTTAGAAAGGATAAGAGATTGCCCTGTGGTGGAGGAATGATTTAAAAACAGAGACATAGAAACACAGTTGTCACCTCCACTGAAGGATTCAGGAACTTCAAGGAGCTTCCATTTCCACACTGGACAGACCACTACCAGTATCATTTGAATTTGAGAACTGATTTGATCACCATATCAATGTACTTCCAACTCCAGTCCTCTCTGATTCGTCTACAGCCCTCCCAAGTGATGTTCCAGCTTTGCTTGAGGGGAGGTGCCCTGGGGATGCTCCCCTACACTGTTCGGTGGCTGTAGTTTTATCTCATAATAAACCATGGCACCAGCGTTCTTTTCTTTGGTATCAGTATTCTGGCTTCATCACTCTGAAATGCACTTTATGGGGATTTGTGGCTATGAAATATATTATTTCTTGATAGCTTCATAAAATGAAATTTTGAGACTGTAAAAACCGAAGGTCACCCCATGGATAATGGAAATTTCACCAACGCCAACCTGTGATGCCTCTTCTCAGACAATAAATGTACTGTTCTGCAAGAAACAGACATTAAAAGGTAAGAAAGAAAATAGGGCTTTTTGTTTGGTTTTGTCTCCTATAACCACCTTTGCTTTTCAAAGCATACAAAATGGACTTTAAGCTCTATTCTACTTATTTACTCATTTTTTTTCTGAGCTTCTGAACTTTTTTTTTTTTTTTTGTCTTTTTCATTTTTATCGGTACCAGGGATCAAACTCACGACCGCCTGCTTGCAAGGCAGGTGCTTATGCCACTGAGCTAAATCTCCAGCCACTAGCTTCTGAACTTTTTAAAGATGTGCCCTGGCTCCATTCTTGTCCTATACACACCTATTCAAATCTGATTCAGATCACCCATGTTATTATATTCAGATATAATATCCCTGCCATGACATAAACAATTGGAAATATCAGTAAAGATCTGGTGTATAATTCATTATTCTAGATGAACATTAAGGTAACATCAACCGCTAAAAGTCTAGAATATCTGAAGTGCTTACCATCTCTTTATATTGGCTTTCGCATTAAATAATAAAGGATTTAATGCTGTTTAATTTAAAATTTTAAAAGTGTCCTATCATGCTTTTAACCACACAGGTTTAATGAATAATAGATGATTTATAAATGCTTCTAGATAATGAGGACTGAAGGTTGTTTTAACAAGAATAATACATGAATTGCAACCTTTCGTAATTTTTATAGCCCAATTTGAGGAGAGAAAGTAATTTATTTTCCTATATCATCTCCTTATCTCTTTTTAAAGTATCAAGTTACAATAAATTTGAGGTAAATTCAAATTCAAAGTAAGAATATTTTTCTTTTTTAAACCCTTTTTAAAATGTAATTGAGATATAATTTATTAATAAAACTATTCAAAGTATATACTTAGCTAATTTTTGAAAACTTCATATCCCAGGAAGCCACAACGATGAAGATCTTGTTGACTTAAGTATGACTAAAGACAAACTCTCTTAAGTCTTTATGCAATCAGTCTTCCACATATGGCCATATGCAATTACTGCCTATTTTCTGTACTCCTTTCCTAAAATTTCATGCAAAATGAAATGATGCATTATATACATTTTTGGTTCTGACTTCTTTTGCCAAGTATGTATTTGAGACACATCTATATTGCTCTATGTATCATTATGAACTCAGATATTTGAATCCTAGGTAATTGTTACATTCAAGAAATTGTGTTGGAATGTATCTATCCCTCCATCCCAGCTCTCACGTACAACACACACATCGCCCATGGTTATAGCAGCACAACTTGTAATAGCTAAGTCCTAGAAGTGTCAATGTGTCTACCAATGGACAGAAATGTATTTATACACAACAGAATACTACTCTGTCATGGAGAAGGATACACCTGAGTCACTTGTAGAAAAATAGCTGTGACTTAAAATTATAATGTATAGTGAAATGAATCAGACACACAAGCTTAAATACCACATAGTCTTTCTTGCATGAGAAAACCAATATAAATAAAAAAATAAAACAAAAGGCAATAGGAAATAGGGAGCTAGATCTTCTACAAATGAGAAAGGGATAAAGAGAGGGAGGGAAGAAAGGCTGGGAGGAGACATGTGGACATGTACCAATTTGCCACTAGGAATGTGATCATACTTTGCGAACAGGTACCAATAAAAATCGGGGGTGGTTTCCACTGTCTCCTGAAATTGTCTCCTAATTAATGTCATCCTTTTGAGTTCCAGCCCTATTGATCTGGCTTCCTAAGAGACTTCTTGCTAAAACACACTATGGTCAGTTACTGACCATTCCACCACCTGGATCAGTGGATCTTGGAGTCCCACAGAACCGAGCAAGTGGCAAGAGCAGACCGGATGAGCTCAGCTGTAAGATGTACCTTTATGCTGCCTTCGGCCAAAGCAAGACAAGACCCAGGAGTGCCCTGTGAGTCTTCTGTGTGCAGCTCTCATGTTCATGTTTAATTACTGGATAAACTTCTTGCTTTAAAATTTTGAAGGCAGCTAATCAACAGAACAAATCTATTCTTCAGACACTGCCTGCCCTCTGTGTCTTGTTCTGACCTCACTTCTTTAATCATTTTTCTCTCATCTGTAGGTAGAAATTGCGCTCCTGTGTCACTGAGTCACATGCAGCTCCCTCAACATGTCCTGCTGCTGCTCCTGAGTCTGGTCCTGCTGCTTCATTGTCCTGCAGTTTCTTTCCTTGATTTTATCTGTCTCACAGACAGCAAATAAGACTTTAAAATCCAGGTGCACCTTAGTTAAGAAATTTCTCCATTTTTGCCCTTTGATATTTAGAAATCATCCTTCCTCGGGGTGTCCATTCTGTTTCTGAAATAATACTGAAAAACTTCATAACCATAGTGTTTTCTTGGTAATTACTTTTTCCTGATCTTTGTGATGACCTGACCGCTGATACCACCCAAGGCCACTGCCAATGGACAGTGCAACTTGTGATATCATGCACCCAGGACAAACGCCTCCCCTTGCCTGTCCCCTGGATAGTCCACTAGATCAGGATGGACTCTTGACTCAGATTTCTATACTTAGACTCACTCAGATTGAAATATTTTTTTTTTACACATGACAAAAAAAACCTCCTGAAAGTTTTTAACATCAAAGTATGCTTACTTCTTTTTTCAAGTTTGTCTTTTAGCCCAACTGCTTTGGGCTAAAAAAGCAACTTCTTTGTCTGTCTTGTCTCTAGTACGTAACCCAATGTGGGTTACTAAATAAACATTTAACAAATGTTTAAGGAGTGAATGAACAAGCAGATAGATAAATAAATCTGCCTGCGAAAAATAAAGAATTTAAAGCAGTTAACCTATTTATTCAAATAAAAAGCCACTATACGTAAAACAGAAAAAAGTGATGGGATTGAACATGATGAATAGGATAAAATGAAGATATAAACACAAACAGAGGAGGATTAAATGAGATAACAAGCTCTAGAATTGGACATTTCTGACAGCTATAAGTCTCAAATACTTTTGAATCCCACAAATGAAAATAGGTTCAGCTGAAACAATAAAGATAATTTGACATCTAGATTTCTCTTGTATGACATTAAGCCATCTGTATAAATTGAGAGAGAGTTGATTTCCTTTATTACCACGAAGCCTTATTAAGTTTAAAAGGAGCAAGGAATTAGGATGTTTTATGCGGATGTACCAATCCACCCAAGGAATGTAGATGTCAGGTACTGAATGTACATGCAGTGTTAAAAATCTAAAATAATAAAGTGTATGACAAGGGCTCAGCATTGGGTGTACAAAAGTAACACAGCAAAGACCATATCCTTCACCCATACAATTCCATCAGGAACACAAACTAAAAAGGAAATTATAATTCAAAGTTCTAAAGTGTTTTAAAGAGATATGAATAAAGACAGCAGAAGTAACCTTAAAAACCACAGGAAAAAAATTTCCAAAAGGCTTAATAAAGAGATGGAAGAACACAATCTATTCTGAGAATAAGTTTTGACAACTATTCATACCTCTTCAGCTAAGTGTAGCAAAGGATTCTGGAGAGAAAGGGCAATTTACTAAACAGAATAAATCTCACTGAAAGGATGATTTGGGTCACAAAGGGAGAGTGGTATCAGTTCAGGTGCCAGGAGTTCTGGGCTGCCTTTCCTGTTGGCCCCATGCTGTGAGTTCTGGACTTGCTGAGCAAATTCCTACAACCAATATGAATCTTGCAATAAATCACTTATAAACTTAATTCTACTTTTCTGGTTGGCTCCTAAATGACACATGTTCTAAAGGAGAAGACAGGAAAGGTGTGAATAGCAAGTGGCAGCTTAGTGGGAGGGAGGGAGGGGACGGGAAGAAGGGACTGGACTGGAGGCAACAATAGTAAGGTGGAACTTTGACAAGTGCAATAACTTTTGGCACCACCATAGGACTTCTGTCATTCTTGCTTGGAGAATAACAGTCCTTGTACATGACTCATTCTGTATTCTCTTTGGGTCTTTCCCTGAGGTAAAAACCCTAGGTCAAACCCCCTCTTAATGAACTTGGAGAAAAGGCGAGCCACTGATTGTGTGGGTCGTTGCATGAACAGCCAGTACTGAGTTATATGGGATAGTCACAGCCCCTACTGTCCCTTTCCTCACTGACACTGGGCTTGACCACACGATCTACTTTGTCCAGTGGGACAACTGAGTACAGTCAACATCTGATGAACACACACTTGTGTGTGACCTGTGGGCGTCACACAGGGTGCTGTTTCAATAAACCTGCCTGGAGCCTTGAAGGTGAATCCTCTAATAAAAAGAGAGAGGCCAGCTTTGCAGCTAATCCTTCAGTTCCAGACCCATCCATCCCACCAGCTGAATCCAGTCTCAAGAGTGAACCCAAGCAAGAAAAACCAGCCAGTCAATCCACTGAACTAGGAACAAAGAAAAGGCTGGGGGTTTTGGTAATTCACTAATTTTTTTGTGGTTGACATTGCCTAATTGGTGCATGGTTATTCCTTAATAGCACTGTCTCTGAAGAATTGTTTTATTGGGGAGTGCAACAAATAAAATGCCTATACGTAATATTTTGCCTACATTTTTCTTAAAATATTTTACATTCTAGATTGTTCAGTTCATTGGGGGTGTCTGATGTATAATATAAACTCCTTTTTTGCTATAAAGTCTCATGTGAAAATGAATGCAAATAAACGAGTAGCATGAAACAATTGCCCCAGAAAAAATACTTCAGCAATCACTGTGGACTGAGAAAACAGGAAGGTCCAGATATGATATCAGCAAAACTAGCAAGCACACAACTTTACATAACTTCAGAGAACAATGCTATGAAAAGAATAAAGCACCCTGCTCCACTGCTCCACAGCTGATCTACAAAGTTTCTCTGCATCTTTGAGTTACAGCCACTCAGAGGACAAAGGTCCTAGCTATAACTAATTCCCTCTGAAGATACAGGTCCTAAGTTATAACTGCTTCCTTCTGCCAAAATACAGAGCTGGAAAACTCCCAAGAGAACACTTCTGATGTGGTCGTCACTGTTGCCAAGACTACATCCTTTGCATTTCTCTCTTATTCGCGCTTGATACGCCTGAGAGTTAAATTCAGTGATGCAGGACCCAGTTTTCACTTTGCCCTGAATTTACCAGCACATACTCTCCTAACTGTGCTTTCTCTTTAGACCTCTAATGTCCTTTGCCTTTTCTACCATATTAATAGCCTTAGTTGTTCTACTAGCCAGCTTGCCTGATGGATGCAAAGCCCAATTACCGGCCACTCTATTGCATTAGTCAAATCATTTTGACTTTCAGGAATAAAAATGGACTGAGTTCTTCATCCCTGCTTCCCATCCTCATTCTCATGTAGGCTACAGTGAGGAGAAGAAGTTTCCATGATGTTTTTCTTTTTAACTTTTTTTAATCCTTTCTTATTTGAACACACATCTATATCCTATAACAACAGATACTCACTGTATGGGGGGGAGATGTAGTAAGGTGATAAAATTAATGGGCTCTAAATGTAGTTTAACAAGAATTTAGCAAAGGTGACTATGAGTGTCTTAATCACTTTCTTGTCCCTGAGACATAATATTCAACCACCTGTAGTTTCAAAGAAAAAAGTGTATTTTGGCTAACAAGTTCAGAAGTTGTTGCCCATTAATGGCAGCTCCAAGGCACAACCAACATGGTAGATGGGGCTGGGTGGAGGAAAGCTGCTTGTGTCATGGTGACCCAGAAGCAGAGAGAGAAGGGTGGAGCTGAGGAGAGAGGTCTACTTCCAGGTCATGCCCACAGTGACCCGCTTCTTTCTGCCACATCTCATATCCTCACAGCAAGTCAGCCACCCCGTAATCCAATCACCTTCCAAATATATGAGACTTTGGACATCATTTCAGATCTAAACCATAACAATAGATAAATTATTTGGCTTCTGTAATCTTTAGTTTCCTGGTAATAAAAAAAATCAAATTGTGATAAAGGAACATAGTTGTTTTAAAGCTCTTGGCTGAGGTCATGGCATAGAGTGAGAGGCAAACAGCCATAGTGGCCAAGGTTGCTATCTTCATGTGTTTGCTTGAGAGAATATCAACACTAACAACAAATGCCTCAAATTCCCGCCAGCTGAGTCAACTAGCGGATGACAAGTCTTTACCAACATATTTGCTGGCCAACAAAACGCTGCAGATCTCAGATCTGACAATGTGGAAAGTGACCATGGAGTGGATCTAATGAGCGCCACGTGTATGAGACTGAGGTGTAGTCACTCATTGAAGGTGGCTACAGGCAGGCAGCATCAGGTTCTCTGTTCCTATTGGCTCTCCCACTGTGCTGTCACAAGCGCATGACATACAGATCCTCCTCACAGGGAGTGTGTGCTAGAAATTGCTATCATGCCCTTCTCGGAGCACATTTTAGATGCTGGGTTATGATGTCTTGCAAGGTATCTGTGGCCAACGTGTCTTCTAAGATAGAGGTTCTTTCTCGAGAAGGAGGCTAAGGTAGTGAGAGGGAAACACGGAATCGACATCAGGACAGCTGGGTGGCTTCCTAGCTCATTTTGCAGATGTCTGTGTGCCAATGGTTCACCACTCTGGATTTCAGCTTCCTTGTGGGAAAACTGGAGACACTCACCTTTTCCAGAAGGCTCTGTGAGGTAACGGATGTGACTAAATGCCTCACTGTAAATATTCAGTAATAAATATATGAATCATACTTGCATAATAAACTTATTTAAATGCCAATTCCTGGACCTTCCTCCAGAGATTTGAATTTGAACTGAGGTCTACATATCTAATATTGATCATCTGTTTTACAAATACTCATACAGATTATTTATAGGCCACAATTTCCAGAAAGCTTACAATTCTTGTATATTATATACCTTTGCATTAAATTGTACTACTAATGACCATAAAAGAAGTAAGAGTACCAAATTCTTTTCTCTAGTGTTTGAAAATATCAAGTATAAAAATACTTAGAAAATATATAGATGAATAAGGTCACTCTCTTCCCTATAATTTTGGCATAAATTACTCTTATCTAGAAACATGCAAGAAATAAAAACATTAAGGTACCAACAATTAGAGAGAATCAAATGCCTTATGTAATCTTCACAAAATGTACCTAAACATGCTTAAGGCTTGAATGTAAATAGAAAAAATAAGAGAAAACGAACATCGTCTTACAGCAATACATGCACTGTCAGATTTCATGGTGGTTAAATTTGTAAGCAATTTAATATAAAAGATACAGTATCGGTCAAAAAATGAATAAAGAAAATAACTACTCAGTCATACAGAATAAAGTTGAATATTTTTTAGGGAAATGAATGGATCTTGAAGCCATAAGGCTAAGGGAAATAAAATAGACCTAGAAACTTAAACATAGGATGATTTCTCTTGTATGAGAAACCTAAAATATAAGTATTTAAAGAAAAGACTAAAAAAAGAGTGATGTTGGAAAAAAGGGAAGCAGACGTTGTGGAGATGAAAAGGGTTATTTGGGAATGAGGAAGAGGAAAGGATAGGGGGAAAATGGGCATTAAAATTAAAATGAGATTTGTACGTGTATCAGTTCCTCCACATGAATATAATTACCTTGTATATTCCAAACCAAAATATCTACATGAAATACAAGGTATCATTGTTTCCAGTTTGGGTAGCTAGGCAACACTGCTAACCTACGGGTTCCACAATCCCACACAGCTATGTCCTTAGAAATAACTTTCCCTGTCTCCTAGTCAATACAAAGAGCCTAGGATAAAGTAATAAATGGGAGAAAATCAGTATCTAAAGAGGTGCCACAATATTGCCATTTTTCTCAAATCAGGCTCTGAGCCTTTGTGGTCATTAGGCTGTTTGTATTTTGCAAACATTTGCAATTCATTTCCAGGCTCACCCCAAAAACACAAAGGACCTCTACCACCCCCTTCCAGGAAAGTCAGTTTCAGAGTCAGACTATCTCTTCATTATCACTAAAGATGTGCAGAAAGGACTCCCGTATCTGGCCAACATGAGTTCTTCCATTGCCCCATCACTGCTGTTCCCACATGGCCCCCTTTGAAAGATCCTTCTGGAAGTCACTAAGTAATTTTAATGAGTTAATTAAACACGTTTTACTTCACTGTAGGAGGAGGAAGTAAAATAGGAGTTTACTGGATTCTCACATCTTTTAGGAAGAACTTCACTGCTTGGAACAAACTGAAAATTTTAGATGAAATAATAAAATAGAATCTGTGGGTAAGCACATTGTGTAAGCTGCCAAGGGAATGAATTTTAGCAAACTGAGATCACAAAGAGGAACCAAACAAAAATATAAATCTGACACTTAGGATAAACTCCTTAGACATTTCCTGATTCGAGATTCCTGTCGTAGCTGGGAGGCTCAGGAAGTCAGTAGAACTTCTGGGGGATTCACAGGTAAAGAGAACAAACACAGGAGATAACCCTACAAGAGTGATGGGTCCTAACCTGAGACTCCATAGCTTTACACCACAGAGATGAGAGCGAGTCTGAACATGTGTCTTTGTAGAGCAAACCTTAATCTGGGTATTTGTCTGAAGCTAATCTATAACCCAATGAGTACAAGATACCACTATGTAGAACTTCAAGTTTTCTGCAGAAATGTTTACCTAATCTTTTCAACCAATGACACTGGATTAATTGGATATTTTTTTTTACAGGAAAAACAAAGGCTTGATATTTGCTTCACATGCTACAGACTAAAAAAACCAAATCCAGATATTTAATAAAACTGAAAGTGAAAGGCAAAACATAAAGCTTACCAAAAAAAGAACTAAAAGAGCCTGGAGGCTCTGACTCTGCTGCCAAAGTAATCATACCGGAGGAGACTTAACTGACCATAATATGTATCTTAAAGATAAATGATAATAGACAGAGGTCGCACATTAACTAGGTCTTATGCATACAAACACAAGAAGAGGCTCCCATCACCGTCCCCTACTGACAGCTTCTAGCTACACCTGTGTACAGGTCTTAACACCAGCTGTCCACAGTTGTTACTCCAGCCCTTTAAAAACAGGGTCTGTAACCACTGTTACTCTCACAATCTTAGTTTGAAATTTTGTGACATTGTTATTATTGGGGTTTTTTTCTTTAAAATAAAAAACAAGCAAACAGAGTCTGACCTGATCTCTTCCCCTATCTGCCTTTCCATCTGTCACTCATGCTTCCGTCATGCAGACGGGGCCCACAGTAGAGGGCCATACTTCCTCCAAGTCCCATCAGGTCCATCTGGATCCCCCAAAACGACCACACCCAGCCTGAAGAAGGCAGAACTGCCGCTGCCATTTTTCCCCACAGCACTTTGAAGGATGTCTCAGAGGCATTTGAGGATGAGAAAATAAATAGGGGCCTCCCAGGTTTTCTGCCTAATCCTGACTAGGAGGGGTTAAAAAGAAACTTCACTGGAGAAACTCCCCGGAGAGCAAGTCAAAGACAGGATTAGAAAAAGGAAAAGAAAAAAATCAGGTGAAGGAAAGCATCAAATGGGCTTGGTGCTTGCATCAAGACAGCAGAAAGAGAGCTGACCGGCAGGACACGGAGAGAAAGCCAGGAGCACAGAGTTATCGCCAGTGAGATGGGACAAGCCAGGCGGGAGGTGCCTAACTTTAAGGTAGGGTGTGCCCGCACCCACACGCATGTGCACTCATGCTAGAGTTACCGTGACACTCTCTCATATGTCACCGTAGAGGACAGCAATATCCACCTGCCCCCTTTCTAACTCCAGGCTGACCGTAACGCAGCCGCTCGCCAACTAGCCACCCACGCCAAAAGGAAGACCTTAGATGATGCGTCCAGGACCAGTAAACAAGCAAGCAGAAAGAAGCTGTGCGTAGGGCACCAGAAGAAATGACCTTGGACAGAGGCGCCCCAAAGCCAACGGAGTGGAGGCAAGTTAGGGTGAGGGGAAAGAGTCACTCACCTCGCTCCATAAAAACAGCTAAAAATAGAGGGCTCCTATCCGAATCTTTCTTATCAGGGTAGCTGTTTACCTTCTCCTTTCTGCCACCATTTCGTCTTTATAAATAGTCTTCCTCTCATTAAGAAAAAATAAAGAAAAAGAAAGAATTAAAGAGGACAGAAAAAAGAGGAAAAGAAAGAAGGAAGGAGGGAAGGAAGGAAGAAAGAAAGAAAAAGAAAGAAAGAAAGAAAGAAAGAAAGAAAGAAAGAAAGAAAGAAAGAAACAAGAACGCACAGAGGAGTTATAAAAGTAATTGCTATCCAGGACAATATCTTTGACTACAATAAAGTTAAAATTTCTCCTGAAGAAAACTTAAAAAGAGACCAAAACAATCTACAGATTAGGACCTGACACTGTATAACATAAACCCCAACACAACTTGTGGTCAGATTCTATGAAGGATTTCTGTAAATCAGTAAGAAAAAAATCAGACAATGAACAAAGAACATAAGACAGATTCTGTGTTTTTAGGGAAACACACATTTTCTTTGTTCTTTACTGTCACGGCACAGCCTGAAAAGCTTTGTGGGTTTCTCCCCAGAAGAAGAGGTGCAGTTCTGCCGCAGTGGATGCCAGCTGGGTGTCCGCCAGTGCGGCTCAGCTCTCACGCCTTCTGCCTGGAGACAGCATCAGATCTCACAGGCTGGGTCTCAGCAGCCCCCCAGAGTGTACTCGCTCATTTTAGACCCCAGTCACAAATGCCAGGTCCTTAGAGCTTAGGCTCTGACTGACCAGCCATAATTCTAGATTCCTACAACCCTTCCTTGGGTTTGATTAATTTTTTAAAATGCCTCACAGAACTCAGAGAAACATTACTTATGTGTGCAAGTTTATTGTAAAGGTTATTACAAAGATACAGGATGAGCTACTTGGATGTGGTGTGGAATTTTCAGGAATTTCACATATTCCCTTACTTGGAAGGAAGCCTCAGAGCCTGTCCTTGAGGGTACTGATGGAAGCTCCATTCCACAGACACAATTGCTAGTGGAATAGGTGAGAAACCCAGCAAGAACTTCTACTCACATTTTTCTCAGCCTCTTTATATAGAGTTCTTCCCTCCAAGGACTAGGATAGGATCCTCTTAAGGGGAGGAGGATCTAAGGACCTACTACCAGGCAAAAGTATGTCACAGAATTTTCTGTATGGAAGCTCCAAGAGAGGATGGTGGGGAGCGTCAGATTTTCTATATCCCATCTTGGGGAAGAAAAGTAAAAGTTTCTATCATCTGCCTTGTAGAGAGAGTTACGAGCCTAGGAGCTGCAGATGAAAACCAAAACACAAATCTGATGCTATCATAGGTACCTGGCATGAGAAGATATCTAATTGCTATCATCACAGAAATGGAATTAAATAAAAAAAAACTGTAATGAGTTATCATTACATAGACATCATAGGAGCTTTCAAAAAATGTAGAAGATTGATAAGTGTTGGCAAACCTGTGGGCAATGATAACTGATAACTGGATGGAGCCTCAGTTGGCGCAGTCACCCTACAGAAACTCCATAAAACAACAAATGAACACATGTGAGTTTCATGGCCTGACAATCCCATTCCTAGGAAAATGTACGGATGTGAACCAAACACCAAGCATCAGACAAGAGTGTTACTTTTTTATTTTAAAGAGAATAAACAAAACAAAACAGTAACATGAAGCAAAACAAAGAGAATATTGGACCTCAAAAATAAGATAGTAGGGAAGTCAACCAACATTCCTATAATGCACATTGTTATCCACTAAATAGGTGCTCAGACTACTGATACAGGCACACAAAGTCAATCAAACAATACAAGCATTAATTTGTTTTGTTTTTACTTCAGATGCCATCATTTTAGAAATTTCAGGGATGTGACTTCTAATTTAGCTTGTGTCTATGGCTCCTGGACTCGTTCTAGGTGTACTGCAGCTCTGAGACTGCACCTTGCTCTTTGGTCTTGGTATTTTCCTGGGATCCTCTGAATCAGCCAGTTGAGGAGCCCCAGGTGCTGCTCATATGGGTTGCCCATCCCACAGTACAGGGAATTGGGCCAGGAACCTGGCCTCCTCCAATCTGGGGCTCCCAGGGTGGTGGAGAGGCCCTGGACAGCAGCCCACCGATGCTCCCCTGATGGTATCAGGGTCCCAGGGCATGGCCTCTTCTCCTCAGGGCCTGCAGTAGCAGGCACACTGAGTGGCATGGCTTCTTCTCTACTGAGCCTGTAGCAGCAGGATCACTAGCGGGTGTGGCTTCCCCACCTCCAGGCCCAGAGCAGTAATTGGCTGGTGGGAGGAAACCTAGCCCCAATGGCAGCTGAGAGAGGCTCTTTCTGTGCTGCTTACCACTCCAAAACCTTCCCAGGAACCCTCCAGACAAGAATATTGACAGGAGCAGGATACCCTTTTGCACCAAACTAGAAAATTACCCAGCTGCTCATCAATAGCTAAATAAACTATACCATATTTAAGCAATTGAGGAACGTGTATAGCACGGAAAGAAATAAACTTTTGTTATGTGCAACAGCATCCATTAATCTTGAAGATGTAGTACTGAGTGAAAGACTCCAAATCTAAAAATGTTCTGTTAGTTTGTATAAAATGTAAAATAGATAAAACCAGTCTTTGATGTTAAATGTCAATAAGAAGCTTCCCCTGGGGAAGGAGTGTGCAGCACTTTGGAAGGGATACCGGGGAACTCTGGCTTTCTGTTATAAATCTCTTTCTTAATCCAGGTGGCTGTAACATGAGTGTGCTCCCTTCTGATTGTTCATTTAGCTCTGCACTGTGCCTTTGCAGTTTTTCCTGTATTAAACCTCAAGCTTAACATAGGTAGTTAAAAGTTGACATTATGTTCTTGGTGCAGGCAGCTGAGTTTTGAAGTATCTTTTTCCTCACTTTAGACTGTGAGCCCCAAAGGACCTTTGCCAATATAATTTGCAAGACTAATTGCAATTGTGACCTGAAGCTGAATGAGAGCCTTATGAATAAGACCTAGGAGTTGTGCATATTTTTATTCCACTTTGTTTTGTTTTTCAACATCCTTAGGTGCTTTTTTTCCAGAGAAGGTTGAGAACCACTTCATTAGAGCATTGAGTTCTTCAGCTGCATTTCTATATGCAAAACTACTTTCCCATTTGTTAACATTTAGCTAATAGATGAATGTGTTTAAAGTGATCACATACACTTTTTCCATGAAGATTTCTATAAAGTCGATTTTTGCAATAAAATGTGATTGATTTGGGGATAAATTTAAATTCTTTGTGTTTAAAAGATGTTTCCTTCATGTACATATCACTAAGGTTTCTATTAAATTATTTTTAATAAATTGAGCTTCAGTATTCACACAGATGTCACTAGGATTCAGCAAGGATTACTTAAAAGAGTAAAGCGTAGGATAAAATAATGCTAGGAACTTTGCAACTGGTACTGCTTCCTCGATATTATATCTGCATCTTAGAGTAGAGCTGAGGTTTATGTAGGGCTCTAGAGACAGACACTAGACTGGCTAGCTGACTCAACGTTCGGTGTTAGCATAGTGGACAGAGCTCAGTCCTCCGCTAAGATTTTCCACCCTTTTGATGTGCAGCCATCCATCTCACTCTTGTGATTGTGTTACAACATATAAAACCTTCGACTTTAAGAAGGTGAGATTGCCTAGCTGACCTGACACATTCACATCTCCAAGATCCATTACAAACCAGAGCGTTTTCCCAGCTGGTACCAGGTGTGGGAGAGATGTATTCTGGCTAGCCTGGAAGGAAGCATCCACTTTTTAAACTGCGGGGTGGGAGACTCTACAAGTTAAGAGTGGACCCCAACTGACAAGGGTGGGGGGCCTCAAAAGGGGCTCCCAGTTCCTGTGGACTGACTGTTTTCAATAGCCAGTGAGGCTGGACAGGGACTGGAAGCCACAGGTGAGAACCACAGCCCGGATGGACCCTCCGACCTTATCTTTGGATATCCTGAGCAGAGAATCCCATGGGGCCACCTCCAGCTTCCTGCCCTATATAACTGCATTAATAAATAGGCACCATCTTGATTTGCTAGATCATAAGGATCTGTTACCTTGCAATAAAAAAATACAGATTTTGGTGTCAAATGGGGGTACACCTAACAAATCGCTAAAAATGTGGATGGGGTTTGGCACTAGCAGTGAGAAGACTGGTGTTTAAAGATAACAATGAAGAACATAGTGAAAAGAACTTTAGTTGACTCAAGCAAGTATGGATGTTAAAACTAGTGCTGATTTGCGGGGTAAAGGAAATAAAAATCCATTATATTAAATTGGAGCTGAGGGGAGGAGGGTTCCTTGCTATGTAGTGATAGAAACCATATTCTGCAGTTATTAAATGGAAAGCAGGAATTTCATAAGTAGTGAAATGGATAGAGAGCTGAGAACAGAGCCAAGCAAAGATCTGGAAGCTCCTCCTGGTTTCTTTTTGATGCTTACAGAGAAATGAGAGAGGAGAGGGACAGATTGGGAGAAGTGACACTCACAGATTCCCTATCTGGAGCTATGCTCTGGAGAAGAGGCTGAGGCTAGGGTTCCACAGCCCTTTGACCTTAAAAGAGGAAAATACCATTGTATTCATTCAGAAGAGATTACGGGTGTGACACACAGATCCTCTCAATCAAACCAGAGGCCTGTTTTGAGAGTCTTGTTTTTTTATCAACTCCAGGAGAAATCAAGACAGAAAAGCCATTATCTCAAAACTCTGTGGATATGGCTTTCAGCTAGTGGAACAGTCCCTGCAAATTCCACAGAGGGCCCACAGATCCTTGAGAAAACTGTGTCAGTGGAAAAATTCTACCATGGAGAACAAGAAATAGCATGAAATTAAAAGAGGTGCTTGAGCCTCAGACTTCTGGCAGACTGATGAAAATGCTCAGATACAATAAAAGCTTGCTCCTTTTCATGCAAAAAGAAGGGCAGTGATTCTGACAGCAGAACCAAGAACCGAGGGCAGTAACCAAATCCCCAGAAGGCAGAATTGAGAGCCACACAGGACACACCAAGCCTGCAACCCACCCTGGGAGTTCTGGTGGGATTGTGCCCAGCTGGAAGTGACTTTAGATGGCTGGCTCTCCTTAACTCTAATTGTCAACCTTAAAAAGTAAAAAAAGAATATCTAAAATTGTTACTCTACACTTGTCTCATGATCGTATGTTTTAAAACTTGTTTCTTTAGTTTGAAAAAATGAAGAGAAATTGTGCCCACCACTTTCAACTGGTGGATTATTTACTACTGCTTGATTTAGATGGAATTCAAGACTTTGAAATAAGACTATAATGTAACAAGGAGAAGTGGAATAGACTGAGTGTGTGGCACTTTATGATTAGGATCAGAAGTGGGGTGTATAGTCACAGTGTACAAATGTACAATTACAGTGTACGTTTTTTTGTTAAAGACAAAGCTCAAGAATAGCCAAGAAATTTTTTAAAAGGCTTACATTGATCATGATTGTACACAAGTGTCATCTCAGCATTCTGAAAGGCTGAGGCACAAGTATCACAGGTATGAGCCCAGTGTGCACCACTCAACCACTTAAGACCCTGTGTTAAAAAGAAAAGTGAAAGATAAGATGCAATTCCATATGAATGCCCTGGGTTCAATCTCCAGTATCATGAAAATGGAAATCTTTTTTCTCTGTAGTGTGAAGTGTGTGCGTGCGTGTGTGTGTATATAAGAGATAGCAGAAAAAAATGAACCATTCTACAGAAGTGGAAAACATGTTTGTATACAGCAAATTTAAACACCTCAGAGAGATACAGCCTTTTGTCAGAGCTGATGCTAGACATTTAGTAATTCTGTGAAGGGGATATCGAGATTGTCCCTCATTACTCATTTTAGAATTTGCAAATATCAGAATACTTGGATGCAAATATTCATTAGGAAGCCATTAGTGTTGTAGAAATTGCAAGCTTCCCCTCTTCTTTGCCAAGAATGGCTTCGTGTCTGTATCTATTTATACCTTACAGATTTAAGACAAGTCTCATCTGTATTTAATGTGTGACAGCATCTTAAATACAAACAAAAACACAGTTTTCTGTAATGATCCTTTATTGTGACTGCAAGGGATGTCATCTCTCCAAGAATTTTATGGCATCCTGTCCTCAACAGTCATGAGGCCATTTTCCCCTTCGTTTAACAAATTCTAAAGCAGTGTGTTTTATAATTCCCAAAACTTGGTCCTGGTGTCATTGGCAGCTGATAATCCCCTGCCCTGGAACTGATGAGAGCATATCCTGGATTGAAAACGAGAATGAATCTCCCAGCGTCATCCATTGACTGTGAAGTTTCCTGGATTTCGGCAGAAGCGCTCAACCATAGAGCCACCAGATAATTAGAAAGCTCTTTCAAGAGCAGCATTTTACACAAATCTTGATGCAGGCCTGAGGGATCTTGAAACTTTGTCATCTGAGCAGTGACTGGAGAAATGAGGGGTGTTTAATCTGGTGGGCAGAGAAAGTACTTAGCACTCACTAAAGAGCTGGGTAGCTATAGAGATAATAAATACAAATCACAATTTTGGAGATACGTCTAAGAGCTTGATTTGTTTAATAAAATAAACTACTTCTCTGGAACGTGTGAAGATTTTCTAGTAGAACTGACCATCTATCTACTGAACATCCAGACTGTGCTATTTGTGTGTATTATATTAGGCACAGGGAACTACTTGGCCCACACTCCCAGTCTTAACTCAGAGTCTACAGTCTCTCTTACAGGTTTTGCATGGAAAGAAGCCCACCCCAGCTCAGAGGCACAGAGACACAAAAGTGACCTACATTACTTTTCAAATAGAAACTTTACATGACAGAATGCAAAGCAAACCCAAAAACATCTTATTTCAGAAAGAACTGACAACAATTCTAGCGTTCATCTGTTCCAAACTCCAAATATTACTCATGAAAATATTGAGGCCCAAAAAGTTTATGCAACTGGTAAAGATCACATCAATGTCACACCCTACAAGACGGGCAAGCCAGCCCCAGAGCCCTGGCCTGTGTTACTATGCTGTTCTGTTGTTTATTCCCTCAGTTTTTGTCCACAAAGAGTCATACATCCTTTATCAATTCTGTCTCCCATCCCACACACCATTTGACATTTTCATCTTCTCCTTTTGTTCCTTAAACCCCTCAGAACATCTCTAACCTCACACTAAACATTCAAAGGCCTCACCTACCTTTTCAGGGAAATAGCAGGCAGGTGGCTGCCTAGTGAAAAGCAGAGTGGATTGTAGGATTTAGGGACAGGTAGCAATAAATTCTCCAAGGAGAAAACTTGTACCTGATGTCAATGTATGGGGGAAATACCACATCAGTGAAAAGAAAAGAGAAGGAGCTCTTTAAGAGGAAACCTAAGAGGTTAGTGTATATGATACCTAGCACTGAGATTTCTAGACCTTCTGGAGTTTTGATCCTGTTCCTTACATAAGAGGACCATTTCCCTGCCCTAGAATTTAGAGGCTGTCTACAAATTCTGGCACCAAACTTTCACAGCACAATGCGTTTTCTGCAGGTTTTCAGCCCTCTCTGAAATTGTATACTTGTACTAGACGCTGACACAACAACACTTAAGTTGCTATTTTACTTTAATTAACAGATCTCAAGAGGTTTTTGAAAGATAACTTAAACGTCAAATAGGTGACTAGATCAAAATTAGTTATCTGTATTTTGAAATTAGAACTTAGGATTCAGGATATAAAGAAAGCCAACTTTAGCTGGAAATGCATTCTTCAGCTAAGCTGACTGGCCAGCATCTCTCCTGTGTTAATGCATTCTTGATTTCAATATAAGTACCATGTGCTTCACAGCATCTTACTCTGTGTATTCAGAGATCCTTTTCTATGAGGTGTTTGAGCAGGCAGCACAGTCTATCCCACTCATTCTTTGTGCATTTTGAAATTTCATTTCTCTTTTACTGATACACATTTCATGTTCTATGCAGAAGGTAAATTAACTAAACATTGATTTTGTTTCTTTCTCCTCTGTGCTGAATACTGAATACTTCTGAGAGAACATCAGACTTCTAGGGGAAGTCTCAAAGTTTTTGCTCTGTTTTCAGAGTAGAATTAAAGGATGGTGGATACAGAGATGAAAGAGTCATGGCTTTCTTCAGTGGCCTATGAACTGTGCTTGTTTTCAAATACATATTTGATATATAAAGATTTATAGGAAGTTGTATCCACTTAAATAAATGGGAAGGTGAGAGCACCATAGCATCTATGTCACACTATTTAAGAAAATGTTCTTTTGGAAGGATTGTGCTACTGAGCAAATCCACAAGTCTTCGTGACATACCTTTGGTAAGTAAGGGCATTTGCTAACTGATTTTGTCCACTGGACATTTCTGATTCAAGAAGCTGGTGGAGATAAAAGATAGAGAGTTCAGCTATCTATCAGTAACAGTGTTTGGAATTGTTCTTAATGACACATGAAAACAAAATAGTTTGTTCAGAATAACCAAATCCATGATGTGAAAATAGAAGTCAATTTTTCCTATATTTCCTTGTATATTTTATATCAAATGACATATTTTTCAGTTACAATAAAAATGCTAAATTGATCTATTTTAATGAAAGGATAATAATAAGATTTCATGTCTCTAACCTTCCACATGCTATTCTTCCTCTAACTTCATGGTCTCCCTGAGTCACAGGATACTGCTGTTTAAACTCACTCACAACGGGATACTGATATCTTGTATCTGACTCTAACTTGTAAAAATAAAAAGTGTGTTATATTTCTTTAAATTTCTAAGTGAGCACCAATTCCATTTTGAATAACATGGTGTATATTATGGGCAAATCACAAAACAAAGTGTGTAAGAAGTGGGATGTTATTGTTTCCAGTATTGGTCTTTATTTTAAACACACTGTCTTCCAGAAATTGAAAAATCAAATCCTTGATGAGTAAAGCATTAAGTTCACATAAGGGTGGGCTAGCACAACAAAATCCACTTTGTTATTTCTATCCGGGCAACTACTCACACATACTGCTTCTGCTGTCACCTATGGTCACAGATTCCGCCAGGTCCTGTGTTCTAACGTTGCAGCACTAATCCCCATGACACAGCCATATGCTGTCCGAGCACAGGGCATGTGTTCCATGCACTCAAGGCACATCTTTCTGCCAAAATATCTTGCACCGCTACTTTGGAGGGTATTCCCTTTGTTCTTGCTTTTGCTCTATGAATACATATGCAATATGGTTACTCCAGATTCTACCTTGGGGACAGAGTTACAAGTCCTCTGCTTTGGATCATCAAGTTTACTAAGGGAAGTCTCTGATCTTCTTCCTCAATAACTCTGTGCATGATGGGCCAGGCATGGCACAAATCTACTCTTTGAAAAAACATC
Source organism: Cavia porcellus (assembly GCF_034190915.1). NCBI lineage: Eukaryota > Metazoa > Chordata > Mammalia > Rodentia > Caviidae > Cavia > Cavia porcellus. Next base: position 160,535,530 of record NW_026947484.1, on the reverse strand, counting down.
GTAGACTATGTTACTTGTTTTCTCTCTCAATCTTCTCTGTTCCTTCCAGACATTCTCCATGTAGAGTTTCTCATTGGCAGTGCATGTATCTGTTTAAGGTTATCATCTTGGCTTCTTCTATCAGTATTCTTGAGAATTTAAGCTTTTGAAAAACTGAAGACTAGACTTTTATAAGTCTAAATCATTTAATTTGTTTGATTTTTTTAAAGAGGGAAAAATAAAACAAAATACCAACAACAACAAAATAAAACACAGACAAGAAAAATACAGCAAAACAGACAACAACAACAAAAAAACCCCAAACAATAACAATACAGGCTTTCAAAACAAGATGATAGGGATTTAACAAAGGTTGTTATTTTATATAGTTCTTTTCAAAAGACTTGCTTGAAGTTCCAGATATAGAGATGCAAAATTGATGCAATGGTATGAGTATTAATGGTTCTATTCCAAGAACTGATAGAATTAGTAGTATGATCATTTTGGCTATCTTATGTTTATATACATACATGTGTATATATATGTGTGTGTATATATACACATTAGTATATTTATACACACACACACACACACACACATATATATATATATATATATACATACACACACACACACACACACACACACACATACACACACACAATATATATCTTTTTCTTTTCCCGTCCTTCTTTTCTCCTTTTCCCTGAATTATTTTTCCCCTTTGAGAAGTTTCTTACTCTTTCAAAATATCTAGTGTAGATTTTGGATCTTATTTACTCTTTCAGTTTCTTACACTAGGGAGACAATACAGTATTTACACGTATATGTCTGATTTATTTCACTTATGTGTAAGTCATTTACTTTGTAAAATGCTGTTGTATTCTATTCTTCCTTCAAAGTGATAAGTACACAGGGCAAAAGAATATCTGAGGCCAACTCCACGGTAAATATTCCTGATACTAGTCCTGTATTTACTCTCTGAGAAAGACTTTGCATGTGTGCTGTTGTGCTTCCTGACACTGTTTCGCATATGTGTATTTCTCCTATAGTCTCTGTCTCCACACAATTGCAATGACAGGAAGGAACTTTGCTTTTCTGACAGAAGAGCTGATTTTTAATTTTCTGTTTATGACATTAGTTGGTCCCCCATTGAGAAGAACTATGGATTTCATGACACACATTGAGCCATGTCATTAAACAGATCCACCCTGCCACACCTCCATCCTGCTAGCTTTGTTAGCACAGCAAAATAATCGTGTGATAAAACCATGCTGCTACAGAAGCATATGATAAACTCTCAAATGCTATTGATAGACTTAATGCCAAGCAATCAGTGCAGATCAAAGAATGAGCCAGTTTAGCAGGATGAGATCCAATTTGAGCTGCTGTTTTCAAGGAAAGGTCATGAGCAGTGGTTCGATACTGAGAGCATTACTGTAATTGACTCTTCTATTGAACACGGTGTAGATGTCAACACCACACAGCAGCAGAACAACATATTTAACAAGGAAATGATATCACCTCAATCTTGGTCCAAAGGGTCGTAGCTGGATTTTCTGTAAGACTTGCATGTAATAGAGAAATGATGGATTCTATGCCCATGATGCTTAAATTTTATATGAGAATGACCTTTAGATACTGAGAGTCTCTTATCTTCCAAAATACATGGCTCTTAGACTTTCACAAAAACCTTTCACCTAACTAAAACTGATAGATATTAAAAGAAAATCCACAGATGTAGAATTTTTATAAATGTACTATGAGAATAAGAACATCGTGTAAACAATACTGTTAATAAAGCTTTATGCAAGCTTAGTTGTCTGAATGTTCACATTTAATGGAGAGGTTAAAAGGGTTCATGGAGAAGCTGTTATCTAAGACAAGTCACAAAGTTGCCTACATGTTTGAATAGCACGTCATGAGTTAAAACAAGAAAATGTAAATGCCATTAAGACACAGATAGTTCTGAATAAGATTCAAACTATAGGACTTATCTAAAGAGAAGTTCAAACCTATGCAATTGGCACACAAAATTAAAGCATTTTAAAGAACTAAGATACTGAAGAAACCTAAATATCAAATTAGGAGTGTCTATCAAAGTAGTTAGGCAAGGAGAACTATGGATGTCTGTAGCTTTTACTGAATTATAAATAAGCTGCAGTATATAAACACTAACTTTCATTATTCGCCTGTTAATTCTGTTTCTTATGTCTGTGTCTCTCATTTAGGCCCCAGATATTGAGCTTCAGATTACATTCATCCTTTGCTGGGCATGGTGCTGTGCACCTTCAATTCCAGCACTTGGGAAGCTGAGGCAGGAGGATCACTGCAAGTTCACAGCCACTACACAGTGAGACCATGTCTCAAAACCAAAACAAAAATAACATAAATGCTACTTTCATCCTGGTCTTACACACACACACACACACACACACACACACACACACACACACACACAGTCACAAATGAACAGGTATACACACACATTGGCAGGCTCTTTTCCAGACTGCCATACTGTTCATGGTTTTATTTATGTCAGCAAACATTTCTGCAAGAAAAACAAGTGGTCCTCAGTTTATGGAAGTTCAACCATCATTTTTCTTTTTCTTTTAGCATGGTATGGAAGCATCTGAATTCAGGAGAAACCTCACTTTGCATTTTGAGTTTTCATCCTTTCTGGCTTCTATATGCAGAATGATGGCCTCAAGTGACCTCAAGAAGATACAGTGAGCTACAGTGAGTCATAGTTCCAGACCATCGGCGTAAACATCAAATGAATGCTCCACAGTGTACTGTGCTGTCAGAGCTCTTTGGATGCAGGTACTCAATGCGTTACAAGATGTAGCCCTCTATTATAAACAAGCTTTGTCTCAGATACATTTGTCAGCTGTGTTTTGAGCATTAATCATAGGCAGGACTAAACTATGTGATTGGTAGGTTAGGTTAGGTATATTAGACTCATTTTGGACATACTATACATTTACTATATAGTGGCTTCAACAAGACATAAATTCATCCCAAAAGGAGAAGAATCTGTATTGGCTATAGGTTCAGATAAATATTGTATGATTTTTCACTGCATTGCATGGAAAATCAAATACCCATCCCCTACACTCATTCCCCTTATTGTGCCTGTCAGAGAAGCTGAAGAATAACTTCCTGCTCTCTCAGATTATTTTGCAAGTTAAAAGTGGTCATCTGCAACAGATCTTGGTGCATAAATAGAAATCTTTTGGCATGGCTGCCAGGAAATCTCTTCCTTTCTAGGTTACAGGGACTGGGTTATCGGCACTATTTCTTTCTTCTTCCTGGAATAAGGACATAATGCGTGTAGCTGGGGGTAGGAGAGAGCAAGTGGATTTCAGATATACAGTTTTGACGCTATGAACCAAACTGACACTTGCCGGCTGTCTTCAGATATCTGAGTATATGTCAAAAGTCATCCCAATCGTTTACTACGATCTTAGTTTACTTGCTGTCAAAAATTTTCCCTGCTACCAGGTGTTATTTATTTACTTCATGTAAATCTTGACTTTTTGCAAACCTACAGAGTATGTTTGAATAAGTCAAATGATTTACTTTTTAATTACGCATAACCTCTTCTGAGTTTCCTTTCCTCCCTGTGTAAAATAAGGGAAATACAAACTACTTTGAAAATAATGAGAACTAAAACAATAAAATGTCTAACGCAAGGTGGAAAACATCTACGGGGGCCTCCTGGATGAATACTTCAGAATGAGTGAGTATGGAATCCTGCCCTGCAAGAATGCCACTCACATGGATTGTCTTTGCTGGTTTGGCTAATGAATAAAGACACCCTAAAGCTAAATTTGATGTTTTTTTCTTGCTATTAAAAAAGTTGAAGATCATTTAGACAAGAGTCTAAATATAAATATGGAGAACAGCTTTGCCTCTATATTTAAATTGATTTGGTCTTGGTGTCTCTATCTCAAAGTAGAATTTGATATTAAATCAACATTGGTTATAAAAAGGCCTCAAATACTGTATTTAAATTTAATGCCAAGAAGAATCTAGAATGTTTGGTAAATTGCTAATGAATTTTTTTATTTCTGATCCAAAGTTACATTGCTTGTTTTAATTGCTCAAATTTTAAAAACTGGACATACTAACATACAAAAAATGTCAACATATAAAAAATACCAAAGTGTTTGTCAATAAAACAGGAAAACGTAACAACAGCAAAACCTGGAAAACTATGAGGGCTATCAAAATTTTGAACAGTAACTAAAAATGTGTACATTTCCTGGGATTGGTTTCATTTATGCTTCATAGTTTTGTCTCAAATAACCCAAAAAGCCCTGATCATTGGGACATTGTTGGCTAAAATTCTCGTAGAGATAGAAAACCCAACATTCTCTGGCCTCGGGATACCAGGGAAAGCGGGCCAGCAATCGTGTACACCAGAAGTGAGGGTGAGTGCTAAGGAGAGACCAGGAGAAGGATTCCTTAAGTCACATATACACCCTGCCCAGTCTCAGGCTGACCACTCAACCATGCATGTGTGAAAACCACCAAAAAACTTCCAAATTTGAACAAAATTTCCACTACCAAGCAGACAGGAGTCAGGGATACAGCTCAGTGGCACAGTGCTGCCTGGAAAGCATGAGGTCCTGAGTTCAATTCCTATACCAAAAAAAAAAAAAAAAAAAAAAAAGCAAAAAGACCGGAAGATTTAAAGTTCGAGTCTAACAAATTTAATTTCTTCCCAAAGTAAAAACACTAGAGGACTCTACCAGAATCCAAAGTTCCTCTAAACTAACAGGTAATGGCTATGACTCAATCTCAAATTTTTTGACATAAAAAAGACCATAACTTTTTTTTGCAAGAAAGAAAAGATAAATATTTGCTGTTGCAAATTATTTAAAACAAACTGTTGAAACATCACCTGATACTCCATTAATATGTAGTACAATTTTTATGCGTTCATATATAAGTTAAAATGAATTTAATTAAAAAGCTGTAAGAACAGTTTTGGAAATTAAAAGAAAGCAATCTGGAAACCAATGGAAAAAGTTTCTAAAATGGCCAAAACTAGTGGAATTTGTAACAAAATAAATAATATAGTATTTCACTGTAACCCAAAGCATTACTGTCCATAAGGTTATATTCCCATATGATCAAAAGCAATAACAAGAAACATAAAAATGTCCTACAGCCTCAAGGGCAAAGAAAACCAGCAAATATGTAGCAAGAGGCCATCCAATATTAAGGGGAAAACTGTTCATCGAGATTCCCTGATACATCATGATTCCATCCAGTACCACTGAGCTTTGCCATCGTGATGACAACACATAACACTGCAGTGTTGAAAAGCTGACAATCAGCCATTCTGTGAAGGAGGCAATTGCTATTTAATCACTCTCAAATCAATATTATCCTCAAGAGTTTGCTACATAAAGCAGAAGATGATACCCAACTTCCACTTGAAGACACGACAGAAAAAAGTGAAATTAAAAGAGGGACAGGATAAGTAATTAGCAATGTGGTCATGGTTTTTCCAGGTCCTCAAAATCTTCCCGTAAATTTTTAACCTAGCGCTGTTGTAGTTATATGCAGATCCTTACAAAAGTACACATGGAATTTCTGAAATTAATTTTGGTTTAAATCTCTCAAGTTTACTAATGTCCTTTTTAAAAAATTCTATTAGCAGAAGTTTGCAATACATAATGATTACATTCCTTGTAAAGACTTGTTACATATACATAACACATTTTAGTACTTCTTTCATTTTAATCACACTCAGAATGACTTTTTGCTTTCAAACTCTTCTTCCCCAGAGTTCAATTCCACTGAGAATATAGAAATTCAGAAGAAAATTCATGGTGAATCATTTGTTGAAACTCACTGTTAGAATTTGAATCAAACCTTTAAAACCATAAATGTGGTCTCACTCGCCATGATGTTACAATCAGTCAAGGAAAATACTTTAAGGAAAATTGTTGTTTTTAAAATTGAATAAAAGTCAAATACAAGTATTCTGAGTTCAAACAACTTCATCATCAAGGAAAGAACTTCCATTCCCTTCTCCCAGAGCATTTTTGTATTTCAGTTTCTTCTTGTCAATGCTGAGATTATTTAGGCACCCCTTTCTTCATTTTAGTGGATTTATTGTGGGGTCTCTCTACTTATATGAATTGATCGTAAAACACAGTGAATGCTTTGATTTAAAAATGTATTGCAGTCAAAGATACATCGCCATGCATCCCTTTGAACATGCTTATTCCAATGTTCTCACCCCTTTCTGAGGCGGTTCTGGATGTTTTCTTTCATGAATATCTTTACTAAATGTGGGCATGATTAAAAACAATTTACAGTGAATGCCATCTAATAGAAAAGGCAGGTTTATAAAAGTATCACAACGCATCCTTATCTACCTCATTTCACCAGATCTATTACTGTGCAAATTCTGGCTTTTCTCTGAAGTCAAAATGACTATGAAAGGGAAATCTTTGGAATAAATTCAGCACACACGGGAAGCTATGATATCACAACTAAGGATGCTCAGGAAAGATTTCCATTACTGTTTCAAAAAGTGGCCAGAACAAAGGGGTAGATGTGTTGCAAGAAAGAAGGTGTATTTTGAGAAGGATTCATGGCATGTCTTTTACTGTAATAATTTTTTTAAATTTAAACATTCACCATTGTATTTGATCACATCCAATATATACGCATAAAATAGGATTATAGTAAAAATCTTTATGAAAGAAAATGTTAAGTAACTCTTAGAATCCGATCATCCATGCCTGAAAGGTCTGGAAAGGTAGGAACACTAAAGTAGAGGAATGAGGAATTTGTAATTAGATTCTAGAAAGATCTTTCCCCTAAAGCTAACTAAGTACAGAAGCACTGCCCATAATCTCAGTTACTCACAAGGCTGAAGTGAGAGAATCACTTGATCCCTGGAGTTTGAAAGCGGCTAAAATCTTTCCAAATTTTCTGCGAAGTGTGTGTTTATTGAATTATAAACAAAACATACCGTAGAGAACCTTACCAAGCTAAATTTTTCTAGATAAAATACAGTTAATCACAGTGGCAGTATCATTAAGCACACATGAAAATCTGTGTGCTGATGGAAATTCAGCACAAAAGAGATTAAGGTCAATGTTGAAATAACTACATACTAAATTAGGTGGGTTCTAAGTTCAATGAGTGGGCTTAGAAGACACAGAAAAAGGCACACAGGGCAGAGGAACAAAGGCACTGTGAAAAATAGATGCAGAGCTTAGAGTCATGGCCCCACAAGCTGACAAATTCTAGAAAACACCTTGAACTGCAAGAGTCAAAGAAATGTGAGTCCACAAAACCTCTGAAGGAAATGCCTTGATTTGGGCCCCTGGCTTCCAGAACTATTAATAAATATATGTTTTTATAAGCCACCAAGTCTGTGGTAGTTTGTTGTAGCAACCCTGGCTTCTACCATAAACTACATGAAGTACAAGTGGGCTTTTCACCTCTGAGACTGCCTATGTTGGAAATAAGCTGGAGGCACAGGACCATCTGGGCTGGGTCATTCTATTACTAACCTATTGCTATATAATGATTACTATGAACTGATGGCTTAAAATATTCACCTTTATTGTTTCACTGTTTCTGAGGGTCAGATGTCTGGACAGTGGTCAGCTGGGTCCCCTGTCTGAGGGTCACATGTCACATCAAGTTTTCATCCAGGGTCATAGTCTTGCCTGAACCCTTGAAGGATCTGCTGTAAGGGCCCCGTGCTTCTTGGTAGAACTCAGTCCTTGAGGACTGTTGGATTGAGGTCATCTCCCCTACTTTCATTTGTTTCCTTGAATCCAGCAAGGAAGAAAGTATCTTTGGAAAATGGAAATTGCAATCTTACATCGCTTAATCACTTGCATACAATCACATAAATCCAGTCCCTCTTATCTCTCTCTAGACAGACTGTTTCTGCCCCAGGAAAGAGCTTTATACAACAGAGTGAATACCAGGTGATTGGATTCGTGGAAAGCATCAAAGAGTCTATATTACACAGGAAGTGAGACACGTCTATACTTTGAATTGGAAAACAGTGACACAGAGTTGAACAGTATAAAGAAAGGATCCATTCTGAGTTCCTAACTGGGGGTAGCATTGGTGGCTGTATTCAAAGCTATCTCTAGGGTCCAATACCTCCTGTTGAGGTAAAGTCTGCTATTGAGACTAGTTCATTGGCAAGGGCAGGAGTATTGTCATTAGAAACTTTCTACATCATGGATTTCCCATGGTTTTGCCTTCAAGCTTCCTTTGTGTCTGTTTATTTCACTCATCCATTGGTTCGAGCCCCCTGATGCTTCTGTGGGCTACCTGAAAACTTTCCAATAAAGTCATTTTATGGTTTAATCAGCTAGAATCGGTCCTATTGTGTGTAATCAAGAAACCTGAATGACACATTTAGGAAAACAAAATTGTTTTCCAAGAATGTGGGCTCCCCAACTACACTTCTCCTGCCTTCTCTTGCTACAGACAATAGAGACAAGATTATAATCATTAAAGGTGGATGTAAACAGTAGTATAACAAATGTAAAATATTCTTTTTCTCTCCAGAAAGACCTCTGCCTTCTTGATTAGCTTAACAACTCCAGCTGCTAGTTTTTCTACATAATTTCTCTCTAACTTATGCTCACCATGGTTTGCTAATAACATCTTCCCTATCAGACACCAAGTCTTCCTCACCCACAGGCTTCATCAACCTGCAAGCCAGACCTAGTGCACAAACACTTTCTGAAATGATTGCTAAAGTAACAAATGAGTGAATGGATGAGGAGTGAATTTGTGTTATTACTTTCTCTATAATCCTAATTTTACTTACAATCACTCATGAGTAGTGTACAAACGTGCTAGAATTAACCTTTCCTAGCATTATTATGAATTTTTATCCTCAGAATACTGGTTTCAAAATTAATTCACAGCCAAAGGTCCTAATCTTCTGTCTTCTGAATAGTTATCATTTTCTCTCTGACCCACAGAAATTCCGCTCAAGTCAGGTTCTGTTAGGCTTGCAGTCCCACAATACTCATGCATCTAGGGCTTAGTCCTTCAAGTAGTAGTTTCAGGGGTGAGGCTTGGGAGAGGATTAGTTCATGAGGACGCTAACATCATCAAGAGATTAATCCATTTATGGTCTGGATTATGGGGAAGTGGTGGACACTATAGAATTGGGCCTAGGGGAGTGGGACCCTGGGGAGCTGCCATTGGCAAGTATATAAGAACACTGGCCCTTACATACTTCTTTCTATGTCCTGTCCTTTTCCATGAAATGAACAACTTTATTTCACCATCTACTCCCTACAATGAAGCTTGGCTTTACAACAGGCCTCCAAATAATGGATCCCTGTGACTATAAACTGAATCCTCTGAAGTCATGAGCCAAAAACACATCTCTCCTTCTTTATGTTGATTTTTTCAGGCATTCTGTCATAGTGATAAAAAGCTGACCAACAGATATTCCCAGATTTATGAAATTGCCAAAGTATCTGATGAATTCTTAGTGAATGCTTGCAATGAAATTCATGTTTTATTGCCATATTTTAAACTATATGTTTATACATTTGTTCTGTTTCCTTTTGCATATTTTTTGTTGATCTGCATTGTTTCTTCTCTTAAAGACCATAAAGGTTAACCACCTCAGCTTTCTTCATATTTATCTCCTACCAATAATCACCTCCTCCTACAAATTTTCAAATAGTCTATTCTTCAATAGCCAATACAAAAATGTGACTTCTACTACCATTTCCCTGTACAGTACTCAAATAATCTTCTTTCTTCAAACCTTAAATTTGAAAATTCTACAATAACATATGTTATATATATGTATAAAACACTCTAATTTTTAGTGGAAAAAACTTTGAATTTTAGATGCATGACTGATTCATTTTCTTATTCTCTGAGTAATATATACATATATATGTATATCGTATATAAAATAATATGTCTCATATATATTACATAAATGATCTTACAATAAGAAAATATAGGATACAATCATTATAAATGCAGTTCCATTAAACACTACCTCTTGATGTTGATAAAATATGCAGGTTATCTTAATTTCTTTTGGTTAGATAAAGTATAAACATGTTTGAGTTTGACTCAACTAATACCATTCATAAAAGCTTTGTAGAAAACTGAAAAATGAATGGAGAAGAAAAAGAAAACCTTTGGGAGTTGAACATCTCTCTTAGTTTTTGTAATAGTCATTAATTACACTGTGTCAAATATTTATATATTTTTCCATTTATCTTCCAGGCAAATTTTGAGTTTTGGTGGAGTTATGTGACCAAATCTTGACCAATAAAAGTAAGTGAAAATGATAGCGGCCAATTCAGAGCCACAGCACTTAATGGCTTTTGTGAGACTTTGAGAGTCATCCTTTTGCTCTTATATGGTAAATTCTTGCAGTGAAGATGATGGTTCTTATTATTATTTACATCTAAAATATCCTCCAAATATCTCATGCTCAGACAAGAGGCCTGATTGAAAGGGGTAGAACCCTGGGTCCATGACTGGAAGAGTACATGCTTGTCTTCAGCTCCTCTCTTTTAATCCTGCTTCCTGGCCTCCATGGGTCAGGCAACTTTCCTTTGCTATGCCTTTCTACCATGCTCTTTCTATCTTTAAGCTAGCAGATACATGTGGCCTAACCCCTTTGAAATCAGAAGCCAAAATAAACTTCTCCTCTTTTAACTTTCAGTTGTCAGATACTTTATCTCTGTGGCAGGAATCTAACTAATACAGAAAATTCATACTGGGAGTGAAGCCATTGTAGTGACTGGACCTGACAATGTGTTTCAGAAGTCTTTGAAGCTAATTTACAGAATGAGTTTTGAAAAATTTATAGATCCAGGCTTAAGAACTCAAAGAATGCTATAACCAGAACCTGATGGGTGATTCTGGTTGGAACTCAGAAGACCAAAATGCTAATCAGAATGTGAAGAGCAAAGATTATACTTGGAGGTTTCAGCTCAGAACAAGGGTTCTACTGACAATTGGATAAGTCTTTCTTTCATTACACTGGGGGAAAAATGTGACTAAGTATTTTCATGCTCTGAGAACTCAAAATAGCTTGAGATTAAGGGCAGTGGACTAATTGATGTGGCAGAGAACATTTTAAGGCATCCCAGCATTCAGACTCTGACATGGATACTACCGACTGCTTTTAGCCAGATCTACATGGAGAATCAGGAACAGAATGATTTGAAGTTAGCAGTTTCATTGGAAATGAAGTTCCTACAAAGTTGGAGATAAGAAGACTACGGTTGCTGAAAAAATTAGCATTACAAAGAAATTGAATACTTTGCATGAAGGCAGTAGAAAAGATGGCTTGAAGGCATTTTAGGAATTGGGCAGAGCCCATAATTCCCAGGTTCAAGAGTATAAAAGAATGAATTTCTTTGAAAAACTTTGCTTGACAAGAAAGTACCACAGTGTCCAGCTCATTTAGTGTACCCTAGTGAGGTGTTTTTCAAGTTTAGCCTCCTACAGTTTCAGCCATCCAGTGTACTCAAAATGGTGGCTGTAACCATGGGTGTAGATATTGTTCTAACTGTCAGCACACCCGGACCATTTTCCACATCATACTGTTTCTTCAGCCATACAGAATGCAAGAGTTGTGGGTTCAAGGAGGCTTCCACCTGGATTTCAAATGAAAGTGTGGAAAGACAGAAAATGTATCCTTTGAGAGGCCAGTGCCTGAAGCTGTGAGAGTAAAGCCAAAGATGCAATAGAGACCCCAGGAAGATGGATATGCCTGTTGAACATCTCCTGAGATAAGCTGCAGGCAGTGGTCAAAGCCAACCAAATAAGGCTACATGGGCTGTAGCCAGAAAGGCCACAGGGGTGGAAATACACAAACCCTTTAGAACTCACAGCCCACTATCACCTGTTCCAGGTGCTGGACATGGAGCTATAAGATTTAATGTTTGTCATGCTGAGATTTGGTCATGATTTGGTCTGCTTCTTTTCTATCCCCCATTCTTCCCTTTTGAAATGGAAATGTTGACACTGTGCCATTTTATAGTAGGAAATATTTAGCTTTCTTTTTTTATTTGTACAGGGATTTACACCTAAGAGTTTGCCTTGAGTCTCAGATCAGACTCTGGACTTAGAGTTTCAGCACTGCTGGATCTTTTAAGGCCTTGGCATGAACTTTAGATGGATTAAATACATCTTGAAAAATAGAGGGATATGGATATCAGCATTTAGAGGCTGAAGTAGAATATTATATAGATCAGATCTAAAATTCCCCCCCCAAAGATTGATGTTTTGAGATGCAGCCTGGTCGGGGGAGGGTACCATTACTGAAGTGACCTGGAAGAGTATATTCTTGTCCACAGTTCCCCTCTTCTTTCTATGCTTCTTGGCTACCATGAGTTGAGCAACTTCCCTCTGCTGTTCCCTTTCACCATGCTGTTTCTGCCTGAGTGCTGGCCAAGCATACATAGACTGGTCCTGCAGCACTGAAGTTGGTAATTTGATCCCCTCCTCTTTCAAATTTCTGGGTAATTTGACCCAGAAATGAAAAAAGCAATTAATATATGGGTGGCTGAACCCTCTGGGTTTCCAAGGCACTGTCTCAGCTACTTTTCTTATTACTGTGACAAAATGCACAAACTTAAATGAAGAGAGGTTTATTTCCAATCATAGTTTGTTGAGATTTCAGTCCTTAGTTGGATGACTCCAAGGCAGGGCAGCATGCCAGAGGATAAACAGTCTAGGGAATGGCAAGGAGAAGGCAGTGTGGAGCAGCAGTGGTAGCAGTGAGCCTGCATTCCCCATTCATCCCATACAGGCTGAAAACACCCAGAGAGAGGCTTCTGCCTTCAGTAGATCTATTAAGCCACACCCAGAACTATGCTAATTTCAAAAAATGCACTAATTTAGTTCCACACCCTCAGTCTCAGAAACCCACACTCTAGATCCAAAGAGTACTGGAAAGCCCCACCTATGGTTACCTGAGGTTTTGGGGGGATATTTAAATTCAAGCCATAACAGACACTATAATGAAGTTTTTTATTGATCAACAATGACCACGTCACATGAACAAGAAATGTAACCACAGATTTTAAGCCACCAGGAAAGGAAGCTATTTATTAACACAACATCAACCACACTATTGTAACTAATGTTAACTTCATTTTCATTTCCATCTAGGAAATGTGGAGGTGTTTAAAGCACCAGATTCTTATGGTTTCTCATTTATTGCTACTCTTTGTGTCACACTTCTTGTCTCCTACTGCCTAGAACAATACTAGAATTTATACTCATGTGAAAGGAAGACGGAATCATTGATGGGGAAAATTAATCATTATGTGTTGAATTTGAAAGTGGCTTATTTACTGAAAATACAGAGGTATAACAATGAATTTCTTTAGAAAAAAAGCAAAAGGTTTAAACATATTTCAAAGATAAAGTGCCATGAATATAATTCTATGTTCTTAAACTCCTATGGACATTTGTTGCTTGAGAGTTACTTACAAAAGAAGCTCAAGATGATGAATGCAGTTAATAAAAATTTTTGCCTTTAGGTTATGATTCTAAAGTTAAATATTTCTGTCAATCTTAAAATCTAGATTATTATTAGCTGATCATGCTTATAGATGAAATTTATGTTGTTATGAATTTATAGTTATGCTTTTTTAATGAGTACTATATTTATTATGCTTTATCCAAAGTTTCAATGGGTCAATTTTCTTTTCTAGATGACTTAAATTTTGGAAATAAGTAACTTGTTTTAGGGCACAAATTCAAGCCACAGAAGTTTAAAAAATATGATTTTCCCACTTAAGTTCTTAAATGACATCTATATTAACAATCTGCCTTCTGATATTAAGAAAACAATTTTAGTATAAGATTTTTTATTGATAATCAGAGGAAGAATTCGATCTAGAATAAGTTGCTCTGTATTCTATTTCGTAGTATATATTTGGAATACATAGAGTTATATTCATCTTGGTGAACTGATCTGAATATATATTGAATCTTAATCTTTTAGCTTCCATTCTTAATTACAATGTCATTTTAACCCAGTGTGACATCTGCTGTGTTGGGAATCTCTTTAAACTATGTACCTAAGGCCAATATAAAAAATAGTATAATCTAAAAGTCAAGTAATTTACAATGAAACTCACACTTTTATGAAGTCATGGGGAAGAACACAACGAGATATTACCTTGAAGTACATGAGGTCAAAAGTAGTTGAGACAAAAAATGAAAGATTTCATAACTGTCACTGTTTTCTAAGCATACAAGGATCAGAGAAATCTTAACATCATCAATCCCCAGTCCAAGATTCTGTCAGGATGCAGAAATCACTCTACTTTTTAGTGAAGAGGGACCTAACAAGGGAAACAATTGTTTCCCAAATCTCTGAAAGGACTAAAGTTGTAAACATCCAGGAAGCATCCATCAGCTTTCAGGTCCTCACTCACAGACAGTGTGGAGATCTGGGTGGTCACTAGGTCCTGCCAGCAAGGACAAAAAACCTGCAGGAAGCTACTCTTGATGATCATAATACAGTCGCTACAAAACTTTCACATCTGCTGAAGCCCACACATTTGCCTGCCATGGGCAAGGAAAAGGATAACATGGTTTCTGGGTCTATTCTCCCTTTCATCTCATGCTCCAAGGGACCTCGCTGGTAGAACATGAATTATATTCCAACTCCTAGAGTCAAGAAAGCATGAAGACTACAGTTTCCATCCTTGCCAACAGGAAGAATCCTTAAAATGACTGTGCTTCTTGGGAAATTAAGCCTGCATACTTTTTTTTTTTCTTAATAAAAGCTCTGAAAAGATGTAATTCATGATAGCTAACACATTCCTCATGTCACCCTTTCAAATATTTCGTTCCCTGTAATACTCCCTTATCCTTTGACTTCCTTGTCCTTGAGTAACTTTTACTCTTTTTCCTATTCCTTTATTATATTGTTTAACTTTTAAAAAACTGAGCAAGTTTTGGATTTCCTATTAGGTGTAAGATTCAGGCTTTTAAGAAATTTTTATGCAAATTCCCTAAGCTACTCCAATTTATTTTCTTACACTTTATGTTCTTGGAGAAAAATGGGATCACAAGCACATTTATAGAATGCATTTGGTCTGATAAGGAAAGTGGTCCAAACAGCATCACATGGCAAAGGTAAAACTGGGTATTCAACATTTCTCTTTAGCCACCTATACCACTGAGAACATTTCTTTTATACCATCACTTCCCTGCATTCTACTTTTATTTTTCTCAGTTTCAAAGCCTTCTTTATTTCCATGCAGAATGTAAATTTGCTTATCACTTATAATTTTATAAAAGGTGCAGAGAGACAAGGAACAACTCACTTTTCCTACCCAAAGTAACCTACTAAGACATTTCATCACATGCAAGACCATTTATTCTGGAGAAAAATTATGCCATTCCCATAAGAATTAAAGTGGCCAATATTGTTTTTCTGAAGAAAGAAATTTGTGTTGTACTGCTCTATTCAAAGAAAGACCAGCTCTTTAATCTTCTATGCTAATGCTCCTATGAAGAAAGAACTGCAATTCAAAACAAGGAAAGTAGAAGACCAGAGTGTACATGGGAACAAACTAAGGTCAACCCTGCTGGGATAACCTGGCATTGAAGCTAGCACTCCACAGGCTTTCTTGATGAACCCTTGCTGATGTAGAACTATACACTCTTTCCATCTGAAATAACGTTCTGATCGATTCCCTGGAGAAATGGTACATGCCATGAGCAGAAGCCTGGGGCCTGGTGCCAGTCTGTTTGCATTTGATCCCTGTCATTTGTTATGCATCTCAATAATCAGGAACTAAGACAACTTTTCTAACATCTCATGGGAACAAGAGATAGAATAAAGACAAAAGTCTTCTCTCTTTTAGCTACTGAAAGTACTTTAAAATTTGTGCACACACATTTGTATGTTAAATGTTTTACAAACTCTTTAAAGAAATACAAGTCACCCAAACTAAAAACCCCAGTCATTCCCAATCGTTGCCCCCAACTCATCCTGGGAACTAGTTGCTTACTTTTGTCCAAATTATATCTTTTAATTATCTTCCAGATCTTTTCTCTCCTGACTGTGAAACTTCAATGACAACATCTCTGGCCTGGACTATGGCAGCCACACTGTCACTCATTATTACTGTGGTTGCATCAATTTTCTGCCTCATTTGTCACATATAGGACAGTCAATAGTCTTTATGGAAAACGGAATCAGTTTAATTCCAGTCTGAGGCCCCATTTGTTTCCAAACACCTACAAATGTTCAGCTTCATAGTTGAGCAGGTATGCACATCAGCACTAAAATTTGCCAGCTTCTCCATCTGGTAGTGTCAGACTTCAAAATAGATCACATTTCTCTTGATGTGTAGTTTTTTTTTTAAAATGCTGATTTTAGATTCTGATTCCATGGACTGTGTATGTCATACAGTAGGTAGGTTTTAATTAAAGAACTTTCATCAATGTAAGTTTTTACCTTTTAGTCTATGAAATTCAGAAGCAGAGGCTCCAAATGTAATCCTGTGAGAAATACTCTGTAACCTCATGGTTAACCATTTATTCATTGCACCTATTCTTTATTTATCCTATTGTATCAATGTCCTGTATTATCAATGGGTCTTTGAATATTACATGTTATATAGCACACCTTGCCTCTATAACTGCCTGTTCTTATTCCCTGGAAGGTCCTCCTTCCTTTTTTGTCTGGATAATTTCCATTTGCCTTTCAGCATTTCATTCAAATACTGCTCTTGTATGAGGAGATCTGTTATAATCTCAAAAAGGTTATTAGTTATCTATGGTTCTATATGACCTGTACCAACCTGTACTACTGTACTACTGTTACTTTGTGTTGTATGCTTCAATATTAGATCTTCCTTACTGGGCTATAAAATCATGGTAAGCAGAGAAGAGAGAAGAAATAAAGAAGACATCCAACATTTAATTAAGTAGGGTTTCCACTATGGTCTAAGGAACATGCTAGAATTTTATGTATTAAAAAAACTGAAGAGAACATATTAAAAGAAAAAATATGACAAGGAAACAATTTGTTACTTAAATAAAGTAATAATACACAATGATTGAAGTCTAGTTTGAGAAGCACTTGATATGCAATAATAGATGACCAAATAGTTGTTCCTCTTAATAGGTAGACACACAAATCATCAGACATTTCAATTTCTGGAATAGTCTCCCAGTAATAACAGAAAGAAAAATGGAAAAAAAATTATTTAAAAGTTTTCTAAAACAAATATTATCCTGACTTTTAAAAGTTGCTTGACATATTTTTCACTAGGTCCTGACATACAGATGTGAACCTGAGGAATATTTGTGTGGAGGGTAGAATAGAAAGCTCCACTTTGTATGAATTTTCTCTCAACTGCATGATTCTTGATAAAACAGTTCTTTTTTCCATGGTACTTGTTAATTGAGGCATCACTGCACCTAATAGCATGCAATGCATTCATTTTAAAAGCTTCATTTAAAATATCACACTGTTTCGTGCCTTGAAATTCATTACACGATACCAGAATGTGTAGGATCTGTAAGTTTACAAATTGAATGTTTTATTACATTGCAATTCTAGGCATATTATGGACATCATTATTTTTGGATTGCATAGTCTAATCACATTCCTAAGATATATAGGTGTGATTAGGAACACTTTGATATTCAAGATAACACAATGACTTTTGAAAGGGATATTTATGGCTGGTAATATGTGCACTTCATCATCCCCTATCTGAGCTATCATTGTCTTAATGGAAACAGCTACACTCATAGTGAGGAGGATAAAGTGTGCAAAGCAAATTAGAAATAAAACCAGGAAACAAAAGCCCAAGTTCTAATAATACTATGTGTGACTTATAATAAAATCATAATATTGGAGGATGGAAAAGGAAAACTAGGAACAATTAAAATTTAACTATGAAATAATGATGCCAAAGGTAGATGTAGGACTATTGAAAAGCCATCACATGCATATAGGATTAATTATAGGTGTAATATTTTACCAAATGCTTGGTACTTGATGAAAACACCAACATAGTGCTTTGCTAATTAATTACTATATTGGAATTGGTTTCTAATTATAGATATTAGAATATCACTAAAGTCATACTAGTAGGGATTTACACCTGCTGGATAGAAAATACTCCTGTATCCTGATATTTCCTTAAATAATTTTAGTTATTCAGCTATAAGAAAAATAGAAAACCTACTTTTCTTTTAAATGTCAATGTCCCTGTGAAGTTTTCTGGAAGTAAATGTGATGATAATAAATTTGTGCATTTCCAATATAGGCTCCTTTTCATAAAATGTTGGTTAATTTGATTCTTCTATTTTCTCCCTTAATTCTCTCTCTTAAAGTCAATTTATAGAACACGGTTATGGAAGAAGTAGAAACATATTTCAAAACATAATCCAGAGTTTTGTAGGGCAGAACTCAAGTCTCATGAGGTTCAGATTATTACATGAGGGCATAACCACTTAGTTCATGGTTCCTGTATCTTTTGTATAGGTTCCAAATGTGAGAGACTTTTCTGATTTATCTATTCTATTTATTTTTGTTAGTAGTGCACATTTGTAGTGCACATTGATTATATTCATTGTGGGGAGGGGATTCATATCCATTATATTCTTAATGCTTTTTATCCCTTTTTCCCCCCTACCTTTTATCTACTCTCCATCTCAAGATACCTTTCCCCTTACCAAAAATCTATCTATTTTCTGTCTTTTCATTGGCTTTTATATTATTTCTACTTTGGGCTCCACATACAAGAGCCCAATACAAATATCACTGATGTGATATTTAAGTGGGTACATTGTAATGGTTGATACATTAAGTCTACTTGAGAATTGAGATGTTTAGAAATTTAACTTTATAAACATCTTAGCCTTTGCAAGAGGAGGGCACAGAGATGGTGTGGCTGGGTAGCCTGCTTACAGTATAAGAGAGGAAAAGACAAACACACAGACACACACACACACACATTTTTTTAAGCCAACTGATTATAGACTGCAACTTTCGCAAACCGTAGACTAAATAAACCTTTCCTTCCTTAATTTTGGGTGTCAAGTATTTTGCCTTAGCAAGGAGACAAAAGTAACCAAGATATACATCGAATTTATTTTTCAACATTATTGTCCCAAGATGTCTCCATTTCCCTACAAATGATTCAAAACCATCCTTCTTTTTGGCAGAGTAGTACTCTGCTGTGTATAAACATCACATTTTCTTTATTCACCCATCTGTTGATGGATATATACATTGTTTCCATGATTCAGTTATTATGAACTGTGCTGCTATAAACATGATTATGTATACATCCCTGTGTTTTATAAGGTTAACTACAACAGGAAAGTCCAGATAGAGAGAATTCTATTCTTTTATAGTACTGTTATATTGTTTTCTGCTGGAAATGTTTTATAATATAGTCTAAGGCAATGTTTTATAATGTAGTATAGCTGAAATCAGATATTTTGATTCCTTTCATGGAACTATGGAACCATGGCTAGCAAGAAAGGCTTATTCACAGGACAAATAAACTCCTGACCAGTTGGGATAAACCATTGGCCATTCCAGGGGTAAGGGCCCAACGTAATCAAACTGCTGCTGTATGGCAGATTTGGTCACCCTAAGAAATTGTTTTTTTTTTAGGGTTTTTGTTGGTTGAGTGTGAAAACTGCCTGAGAGGTGGACAGACTGGCTTTTATGGTTGAGCACCTGCAAAGACTTCCACACCTGAAGCCACAAATATTTTCCCATCAAGTAAACAACACACATCAGTTTCCTTGGCTTGCATTACATTCTGGAACTATTGTGAATTTTTATCTTATTCTGTGACTCTCTCAAAAATGGTTATTTAAACTTATAAGTTCTTTAGTAATTAAATCACAGAATCACTTATAAATATATGCTGTTTCTTAACTCCACATAGATCCTCCAAGTAATATGCTTTTTAAAAAATTTCTTATGAGTAGGCTATATAGGAGTGAAATTTTTCTTCCAACATTTCACATTGCAGGTCACATACTTTACTAAATACTCTTAACTTTTATAAACTTTTCTGCTGGGATTTTTGTTTTACCAGGTCCTTTAGCTTACTCTGCAATGGTCCAGTTAGTGTGATGTTGCCAGTATAGAGCATGGAGCTGATGTTTTTGTAAAGGCAAAATTGATCAGCATTGTAGTGATCTAGGTCATGAGAAAGAGAGACAGATACAGAAAGAGGGAGTCAAAGCATTGACATAGTTCTGAAATCAAATGGCAAAATGTGCAATTGTCACTGCCAGATGAAACTAAACTATTTCTTGTGGCTGTTGCTGAAGACTCTAAGAGAAACACTTTTTAACTGAACTACTCAGTAATGCCAGGGTCCATGTCGATTTGCTGCAGATAAGGGCTCAGTCTGGAACGGAAGCTGCAATTGGAGTAACCACCTGGGTAGCTTGATGCTAATGGACAGGCGTTGTCTGGTACATGCTGGTCTTTTTACAAATCAAAAAGTAAATTAAGGAGAGATGCTTTAGGGACCAATACATCTTTCAAAGTCTTGACAACAGCATGTCTTTTTGAAATGTCCCAGAGATGGAGCATCACATCTGATTTTCTATTTTGGTGCTTATTGACATTTCAGTGGCTTCTACATGGCCTTTCATAATAATCGACCTTAGTATTGCACAGGGAAATGATGTGGAGTTTTTTCTAGATGCCAAAAATGTCTATTTCATCTATACTTTCAGGAACTGATTATGTCTACAAATAATCACTGAGTTCACTTTGAGAAGATCTTAGACCTAAATTCAACTTAACATTTGACCTCCAAAAGTCCCTACTTGGACTAATAAACCATAGACTTATTTTATGTCTTGGGGATTAATGTCAAAAGCAGAGCCATAGTTTTTTAATCTTCACCAAATCTAGGAATTTCTTTCTGTTCCCTCAATAGCTTAGAAAAGGTTAGAAGACTTACCTATTATTTGCAACAGGATTGCAAGAGAACTTGATTTCCATCAATAAAAAGACTCATTTGTGATATATCAGATATTGAGGCTAGAAAAGATATTGTAACTCAAGTCAGAGCTCTGGTCACGAGACCTACAGTTTTATTTTTACATTATTTGCTTCAGCTAGAGTTTATTAAATTGTCTGTCTATTTGACTTCCAGAACCATTGTTTGGTCTCTGCTAAAACTCCACGTGGGTCAAGCATTTTGACTGCCCTCTGATATTACTGCCACTATGGTAAATATACCCCATATTTCTTATGACGTTTTGACACTACCCGCAGGCTTACACTGCTCCGGGATCTTAGGAAATTAGGAATACCAGGCCAGCCATAGTATCTCCCATCCATCACTCCTGATCTTCAGAGGAAACCCACTGTCACGCTCACAGGATGGTGGCAATTTTATTACAAAGGAATTAGGAGATTCCTTGGTGAAAGAAACACCTGTGTACTTACCAAGGTCGTTCTCAGATTTTGGCCCCTGGACCACTGGCCTCAGCATTATTTGAAAAAGTTATTAAAAGTACAAATTCTCTCCCTTTCACCCAGAAACTTTTGAGAATAAAGCCCAATAACTTGTGCACTGTAGTCAGGGGAGTGTAAGGAGAAAAAAAATGTATACAGGAAACAGAATTTAAATTATTATTTTATGATGGTCACCCAGAGTAAACACAAGAAAGTGCAGGAAATCTGTCCACAACACTAAAGACTTAGAAAATCCATCCAAGGGCCTGGATCCCACAGTAATGTCCTGCATGAGTCCAGTTGAAGACCTAGAGCCCATGACCATGCCTCCCACAAATCCAACTGGAGGTCTAGATCCCACAACAATAACTCATGCTAGTCTGTTTCATAGATCTATGCTGGGAAGGCCCAAAGGTCAGTGGTGGAAACTAGACAGTCTATACTAGCAAACAAAGGAGCTGTGCTATAGTTTGAGGGTTCTATACTGGACTCAAGAAGCGTTCAAAATAAGGACCAGGGCTCCCCTGAACAGTACCACAGCCATTCTCTGCGCAATGAGGTCCTGAGCTCCTCCGATGATGAGAATAGTTGAATACTTTCAGGAAGCCCGTCTGACAAGCTGCTCCTGGAGATTAAGCAGCACACGCCCTCCCCTCACTGAGGGAAGCATCAGTAAGTGATGCTCAAAGAAAGGACCAAAGCTCCCCCAAATTGAACCACAGCCCTTCTCAGTGACAAGGTCCTGAGCTCCTCTGATGACAATGGCCAAATTCATATCAGGAAAGCCAGCATGACAAGCTCCTCCAGGAGAACCAACAGCTCCAAACAACACCACTTAGGAGAATCCACAATGCCTCACTCTTCCTCTCCACATCTCTTTTTACACTGGCAACTTTCCTCAGGTGGGCCATCTACTCATAGCACCACCCTGATTTACTTTAGCTGACCATTGTTTTTAAATCCATGACACTGCTTTAACAAAATATTTCTTGATATAAATAACATAAAAGTAAATATTTAGGTCAGTGGCCAGAACTCTGACTTAAACTGTGATGAACTCTGGCAAGTTTCAATATGTAATACAGCTTCTTATTTAATCCAACAACACTGGATTTGAGCCCTGTCCTAAAGGTGTCATCTTCACTTAATCACTTCTGTGGAAACCCTACATTCAAATACAACCACAAGGATTGGAGATCAATTAAATGACCTCAACAGAAGACCCTAATCCAGATACTGCTTCATTCTAAGGTGGTTATACGCTATCTCAGCACATCATTTGAAGCCTGTAACTTTTAGGGCAGTGCAATGTAAATATTCCTTTTTAAAATTCTGTTCCTGTGACTGAGTCATTAAATGAATTGGTCACTAAATGAGAAATTGTGTATAATATATACACTACAATATTCAGAACAAAGAAACGATCAAAGTTGACAAATTTGTTTTTATTTACATAATTCATGTACAATACTGTAGTGTGTAAGAGGACAAAGCTCTAGTACACATGTCGGTACAATCAGCAAAAATTGCTGTATTGTAGAAACAAGATGGACTGTACCAATAAAAGACTTGGAAGCTCTCTCAACAAGATCTACAGAATTAAAATTTTAAAAAGATAATCATAAGTCCAAGCAAAAGGTAACAAGTCCAAACCGTGCTTTAACCACAAGTCCAAATGGTTGTTCAGTAGGTCGGTCATGGAACGAGGACCAGCTGTACAATGTAGTTTCATCTTCCATGATCTAACAAAGGAGAGAATCCAACACAGTCTAACTCAGAGGACATGTTCCCTAATTTTTAAAATATAAATTATCAAGATCTTTCTGTATTTTTAACAGTGATGTTATTTCCTCTAGATTGAGGATAAATGAACAAACAAATGCAAACTATTGGGATGGAGAGCGAGGAGATTAGATATCATTAGACAAAGATATTGATGCTGTTTACAAAGGGTGTCTAGTTTCCTAAAATGAAGGACTACACCTACAGCCCAGGCTTTCAAAGTTCTTAGATTCATCCAAATTCATACAAGCACAACCATTTTTGTTCTCAAGATGCTGCTCCTTTACACCCACTCCCTTAATATCAGAGGCATGAAAAGCTGAATTTAATTCATGTTCCAATTCTATAACCTTCATAAAAGCCTTTGATATTCCCAGAGTAATAATTATTTGGTCTTTCAACACATCTTTCATCATAGCCACCGCTTAAGAGAGTGGGATTAAACACACACAAAAAAAATTCTGCTTTCCAAAGTCTAGAAATATTAATCCTAGAGAGAGTGTCAAATGAGAAAACAGAAACCACTCGAGATTTTTAAAGCAGGCAGGCATTATTTGTTCAGGATATTAGGTTTTAAAAATGTTGAGAGGGCTGGAGGAATAACTATGTTTGTATTATTGTCCTTACCTTTAGTGGCTGCAGGAAGTCAGGGGCATCTTTTAGGGACCCAGAATCCTCAGGCAGCCATCTTGTTACTTAGCCTAGAGCTGACTGGCTCTCACTGTCCCAATACTTCCCAGGACAGGGATGACAAAGATCCTTCCCTTACTGGGGTTCTTCCACAGTCAACAATTAATGAAAGTCAATTCTGTCTGCCTGTCTACAGTGAGTGTATCTTTGCTGACTGACCCTCTTCATTTTTTTCTTTATGTATGTAACTCAGTACCATTCATTATGCCACATTCTAATCACTGAACCTGTCAACCCAGTGAGCCATTAGAAATGGGTCATCTAATTTTTAATCTAGCAAATATTTCTCTGAGTATTTTTAAAGTATGAATAGGTTAATCTTCATACACACTCTCCACAAATACATAGTATTACTGTCTTCATCTGATAGAAGGGAATGCAGGTTAGCCAAGATGGTGCCACTTGTTTAAGGGGAGGACAGAGTCAAGCAAAGTAGAACTGGGCCATGAACCAGGGCAGCCTGACTCTAAAGGCCATGCCTTTCACCCAGATGCTCTACTGCCTGTGAAATTAAAATTTTACAACTCTGGGGTGCATTTTAGATTTTATAATTCAGTTTTATAGTTTGGATTCCCATCTCTGGTCTCCCTCACTGTGCTTCTGCTGATGAACACCAATGTACCTATGCTACATAGATCTACACGTTATGTTCACATGTTCAGACACAGGAGTTACACTCTTTAGGCCTCAGAAATATTGAGCTGCCTGTACTTCTCATAACTCAACATGCTGCTTTCTACTCATCTTTTTGCACTCAACTCTTTTCATTTTGCTCTACTTGGCTCCCTAGCCTGGAATATACTTCATTATTCTTTTAAACTCCCCTGCCCTAAAACACTCATTCTCCAAATAGAATTATAAATCAAGGAAGCCTCTAACAACAGTGCAGACTTCTACTCTTACAGCAGCTGTTCATCTGTCTGTCTGTCTGTCTGCCTGTCTGTTGAGATACCACAAGCAAAATGAAGACGAGATTCAGGTCTTGTTTATCTGTATTCCCTGAGTGTTGATCATAGTTCTTAGCACATCGAATATATTCTAATAATCCAAAAGTATTTGCCATTTTGAACTAAAATACCTTCTGCTATTTATTTGTTTAATTTCTCTCAAAGGTTCCCAGCTGCCTATTTTTAAAAAAAATATATATATAAAATCGCTAACCTTGCAGTAATCATTCCTCACTTGCCTGCAATTTACTGTACAGCTTTGATGCTCACTTG
Source organism: Cavia porcellus (assembly GCF_034190915.1). Lineage (NCBI taxonomy): Eukaryota > Metazoa > Chordata > Mammalia > Rodentia > Caviidae > Cavia > Cavia porcellus. The sequence continues at coordinate 160,510,375 of NW_026947484.1, read as the reverse complement.
AACCTCCATCAGTACATGCATATCTGTTAGCTCCAGCTAAACTAAACTGGAATGGAGTGTGTGTTCCAGAACATGATTTCCTTTTTAGGCCAAAATTCACTGTTCTACAAGCACAACTCACAGTTTCTTGTTTCGTATATTTGCTAATGGTATCTTTCCTACCTAAAACATACTTACACAACCTCCACCCTTCTCTGCAATTCTACTGAGCTCTCTGTGACTCACTTCTATGTGTCCCTCTATTAAAATAACCTGTGTTCTCTAAATTAGAGGAAGTATACCTTTTAGCCTTCTGTGAGACTGCTGGCTATATTCAGCTTTTCCTCTTATTTCTATATAGAGTATTCTTGTCCACCTACTTACTCATTACTAGAAAAGACACATTACACACATGTCTTATGACTTTATGATGATTATGGTACCATCAGTAGCAGACTATATTTTCAGTCATTCCACTGATAAGTGTGAAGATTCATAAAAGTTGGAAAAATGAATCCCTAGAGTAAAATCATTAGCTACCATTGAGTTATTAAAGTTAGATTTATGTACACACTAATATTATATGTTTTATCTTCTCTATTTTAGAGATAAGAACACTGATACTCAAAAATCTTTTTAAAACATGTCTCATATCACATAGCTAGTAAATAGAAGAGCTGCAGAAAATCCCGGTCAGGCTCCTCTACCCATTTTTTAGCACTAAACTGCTGTAATTTCCCCACCTTTCTTAGCCAAATGTGCTATACTAACCACTCGGCATATGCTGTCACATGAATCCTTAGAACAACCTACTGAATGTGTGTATTATACTTCCTGTTTTACAAATGGCTAAAGTAAGATCTGAAAACTCACACTCTACCCTAAAATGCATGCCTCCATTAAAGAGTAGACTTAAAATTTGAGCCAGGACTATTATGAGCCAATTTTATTTCTAAATTATAAACTGCCTTCTGCATATGTTTTTCCACTCTAGTGCTTCTCACCTAAGTGTTCTCTGGGTATGTGGAGGCACCATATAGTGTGGTCAGCTTCTATACATGCTGCAGTTAGGCAAGAAAAAGCCTGGAGAGGCCTCTAAATTATAACTGATTGTCCATTTTATTCTGCTAAACAATTTCTTTCTTTGCTGAGCTCCATAGTGGGAGAGCCCTAAACTCACTTCTAATTGGTTCATTAATTACCTAGTTTTTTTTTCCATGAATCACATGTGGAAGGCTTATTGACTCACTTATGAGTGGAATTTTAATTAGATTATCTGTTTCTTCCAATAATATTTATGGTTAAATTGATCAGCAGGCAGGTAAATAACCCATAGCAGGTACACTTCTACTTAAGCTTTTAAGCAGGCTCTGACATTCTTGGCTTTGGAAGAAACTCTGTGTTTGGTGATTTGTTGGAGCAGACTAAAAGTTTTTAATGGGCCAGTTTCAGGCAACAAGTCATGCAGTAAATACCTGGCTTGTTCCAAATCCTCTGGAAGTTCTTTTCCTATATCCATGCTTCAGTTTCATGGGTATTTATCTTGGTAAAATATAGTTTCTAGGTTCAGCACACTTTCCTAGAAATATTGGTTTTATTCTGTTTTTACGCACTGTAAAACAATAGTAAGGTGAATACTTTGTAGTATGGAATTCAAGACAATTTAAACACGAGTACTTTACCCCGAGTAAATAAGTATTTTAAAATTAAGCACCGGGTTTTGAAGAAAAATGATGTTTCTTCAGCTTGTCGGCAATGCTTGCCTACAACAGTGCTACTCTGGCCATGTCTGTGCTCTGCCACGTGAGTACCCGGGAAGGAAGCACTGATGCACAGGTCAGTGGACGTCTATTATCTGAAAACTACTCTCGTTGCTTTTACTATGTGGATCAAGGCAGGCTTTATGGTTTGGGGTGGGCTGTTATCTCTAATTCCCACCTTTCCCTCAGTTTACCTATAAAACACTGAAAACTTTGGGTGTTCTGCGAAACCTCTGGGAAATGAATGGATGCTCTGAAAATACAAAATAATCTTCTTCCCTCCATTTTGTGCTTTCCTTGAATGTTCCCTGAACATCCACTGCCTCTTTCTTGTCATTTTTCCTACTTCTTGGGACAATCTGTTTGTCGCGACCCTTGTAGAGGTTACGCGTACCCAGCTGACATTTAACCAAGCAAATTCTTGCATTCTGGTTCCTCAAGGACAACAGTTAGCAGTAATTCTAGTATTTCCCAATTTGCTTCATAACTTGATTTCAGCAATTATGCCCTAAATGGTCCTCAATCATATTCCCAATCAAGCTCCTCCCATCTTCTCTACTCGGACAAACAAGCCTTCAGCACACTGCTCTTCTGTTTAATGGCAGTATAGCACACTTTATGTTATTTTATTGTATTATATTTGTTGAAGTCTGCTTCATAGCCTGAAGTGCGACCTAGTTAGGAAATAACCCATGACCTACTGAGAAGAGTGTGTGTTTGTAATTGTTGGGTATGTTGTTGTGCAGACTTCTTTTAAATTAATTTGATCGACAGACTTAGATCTATTCTTAGATCTATGGACTTATCTATTCTTCTAATGCGGGTATTTATTTGTTGATTTTTTATGGTACTGGGAATTGAACCCAGGGCTTTTGTAGAGTTACATCCCCAACCACCCAACCTTGCTAAGTTGCTAAGTTGCCTAAGTTGGGCTGAAACTAAAGATTTGTACAGTCACACCCAGCATTCATTGTTTATCTCTGTTGAGAGTGGAATACTGAAGTCACCCAATATTACATGTGGACCTAGGATTCCTTTATGTCAAAAACTATTTGTTTCATGAAATCATGTGCACTGATGTTGGATAGATAGATAGATAGATAGATAGATAGATAAGAGACATAGATAGACATCCATTATATCTTCTTAGTAAAGTATTCTCTTTATCAATACATAGTGGCCTTCTTTGTCTCTTCTGACTAGTTCTGTCTTGAAATCAGCTTTGTCAAAGAGGAGTATAGCTATCTATCCCTCTTTGCTTTTGGCTCCAATTTGCAAGAACTATTTTCCTCCTTTCTTACACTTTCAGTCTGTGTATGTCTTTGTGTTGAGATGTATTTCTTGCAAACACCAAAGAGCTGAGTCTTCTTTTTATCCAATCTGCCACCGTGTGTCATTTAATTGGATAATCAGACTATTTACATTCAAAGTAAGTATAGAAAAGTACATCCTAGTTCCTGTCATTTGTTGCTCTCTAGTATTTGATTTTTCTCTAAGTTTCAACAGTTTAGTTCCTCTTTATCTTCTGGGTATAGGATTTCCAATCCTGATTGTAAATTTCTACAGTTCATGTTTATCTTGGAAAGTCTTTATTTCTCCTCAGTTTTGAAGGATAGCTTTGCTGCACATAGAAATCCAAGTTAGTAGTTTTCTTTCATGGCATGAGCTACAAAACCCCATGCCCTCCTGAACTTTAGGGTTTCTGTCAAGAAATCAGAAGTTGTTCTTATGAATTTGCTTCTATACATGAATTGGTACTTTCCCCTTGAATTTTATAATATTCTTTTATTGCTTGATATTCTTGCCATTTTAATATGCCTATGTGACATATTTTGGGATTCTAAATGCCTCCTTTATGCAGATATACATATCTCTCCAAGAGTTAGAAGGTTTTATGGTATCATTTCATTAAATAGACTTTTATGTCATTAGTCTGAATACTGGTACTTTCTTTGCCAAATATTGATGAGCTGAATCCTTTAAGCATATCTCAGGAATCTTTGATATTTTGTTCACAATTTACTGGCTTTTCTACTTTATTAATGTCTATGTGTAATAATTCCTCAACCTTTTCTTCAGACTCTGAAATTCTGTCTTTTTCTTGTTTCTTTCTACTAAGTGTCCACTAGATTTTCACTAAGTTTTTGGTTTGATTTGCTGTGCTTTTCATTTCCAGAATTTCTGTTTTATTCTTCAGAATCTCATCTCTTTGTTGACTTGTTCCTTCATTTACTGCATTGTCTTCCTTAGTCCATTCACAGCTTATTTATATTTCTTTAAAGGCATTGGTAATCTTCTAAATTAGTCTTTTAAATGCTTTATCTGATAGTATATCTATTTCAGAGCTTTGTTTTCAGTTACTGATGAATTATGTACCTGCAGAGGGTTCGTGTTGCCTTGTAGTTCACACTTCTTAATGTGTCTATACTGAGACTTGTGCATCTACTGGAATTGACACCCTCCACCCTCATCACCACTCGCACAGAGAGAAGAAAATGAACTGCAGTCATGTCCAGAACACACACACACACACACAAACACACACACACACACATACACACACAATAAAACAGGTACAAGTGTCATCATACAGTAAAAAAATCTAAAGCAACAACAATACAATAGAATCAGCAATAAAGTATAAATTAAAATCCTAAATACTAATAAATGTTAAAACTAATCAAAATGGAGGGGTGAAAAATGAGACAAATGGAAGAAATAAAATTTTAAAAAGAGAAAATGGGAGACAAGAAGGAGAGAAGTGAAATTAAAAGTTAAGGAATAGAAAAGTAAGTAAATTATGCAAAAATAACAAAAATAATGAAGAACAAAACCAAACACACAGCCCCAAATAAGTTAAACCCAAAATAGAATCTGAACAAGTAAATAAGATCCAAAATGTACAATAGATATGGTGAATTGGGAAGAACTGTTCAAAAGAAAAGAGAAACGGCTTCTCTTAGTTCATTCAAAAGAAAGATTTGTGCTCATATAGTTTAGACAGTATTTCATGCCTGTATCTTGTACTCGGAGCACCTACTGTAATGATAACAGTACGTAATATATTAATTATCCCTACTCTCCTACTAGCTTAATTTGAAACTGCTTTGTTTCAATGATTCTTCTTCTCTTTAAAATAAATGACAGTCCCTGTCAGGTTGGAATCCACCAGATAAAGAGGAAGGAGAATGCGTAGCTGGGTGGACGCTGGTCCTACCCCTTCTTCCCACTCAGTAATAAGTTTCGGCTTCAGGGCTGTATTGGCTTGCACTGCTTCTTTGTGTCTTTCTGGGAGCCTGGAGCCATTACTGTGCCCATGAGCTCTGAGGCCTGTGGGCTTGTGAGGTCCTCCACTTCATCAGAGACCCTCTGTCCATGTGCCCCAGGGTATGGCAAGCACCCCAAGAGAAGAGTAGCACTGAACACCTTGGCAGATGTGGAAACAAACATACCACCGAGCTCTATGTTGGAAGGAGTCAGAGGTAGGTTAAACAGTCCAGCAGACCCAGTTCTAGCAGTTAAGGCCCACACTCTCAGAGAAGCCCACACTACTGGTCTGGCTCCTCATGCAGAGACTGGAGCTGCCAAATATTGTGCATTCCGTTTCTTGAGGGTTCTTTGCTGAATGTCTCAGTGGGCTAGGAGTAGCCCTCCCCTGTCCCATGCCTGTCTTCTGTGGACTTCTTCCAACCAGTCACGGAGGGAGTGTGATCCAAGAGAACCTGAAGTGTTTTTGTTCTGTGACTTCCACTTAATGAGAGGAGCTCTTGGTCTTAATTAAACCCCTTCTCAAAATAGCCCCTGATTAGCCACCTGGTAAATACGCCAGGTGACGCAGTGGAGCTCCTCTCCACACGCAGCTGCCACACAGAAAGTCAGTTTCCCAGTAAAACCCCTAATTGTATCTGCAGCTTAAAATAATTATGACCAGCCCTGCTGGTCCTTTGGTTTTCTTGAATCACTGGGGCTGCTGGTGTCTCTGAGTTTACCTTTCCCTTCCCACCCCAGGAACCAGGGTTAACATTCCATGGTGATTTATTCTTTTATATGAAGTCTTCTATTCCTCTGTGATTGTGAGGTTTCCTATCTGTCCTTTATACATTTCTAGAGCTCTTCTTTTTGTTTTTTCCTCATTAAATAATTATTTTCCAGGTGTCTCAGTTTTAGGTTCTGAAGAGTTTGTGATTTGCCACCAACTTCTACTCCACGATTTTATTCTCAAGGTCTTTGATTTCTGTCAGTACTTTACAGTTTTATCTGTAGAGGTATTGCATTAGTTATATTCCAGGACAGCTGATATTTTAAAAACTTTTGATAATATTCATTCAATCCCATTTTCTAATTTATCAACAGTGATAAAAATGCAAATGTATTTTCATATGGATTTTGTATCCAGTAAATTCATCCACTTACTTGAATTATTATCTGTAGTTTAATTTGAATGTTCTTCTTCCATAATCATGGCTTCTGTGCATAATTGAGAATCTTATTTCTTTCCAAAGTTCATCATTTATTTGTTTCTTACATTTTAGAAATGGTTTGTGTTTCAAGTTGATGTTGACAAAAATGGTGAAAGTAGACAATAATATAAAAAAAACTTCGATAGTTTGCTATGAAGTATCATTTGTGCTATAGAAATTTTATAGACTACTAGGTTAAATATACTCACATGTATTGAAGTTACTAATGATTTGCTTTTGAATTTATCAAGTGTTTTTTATCTATTTATAATTCGTATTTGCTCCTTCAGTTTGCTAATATGGTGAATTACTTTGAATTCCACTCAAATTATCTTTATTTACTTTTTTCCATACCTTAAGAAGATTTTGGGGTTTCTAAAATAATTCTTTGGGATAAATTCTTATAATCATTACTTTTCAGTTTTCTTCCACGATTATGGATTTATAACTGAATATTTCTCTTTAGCTGCTCCTCATGTGTTTTGATAAGTAGTATTTTGATAAATTTATTTAAAATATATTCTAATATTCAATTTTAAATAACCCACAAGTTATTTATCAGTATATAACTTAGCTTTAAAACAATTGAGAATTTTTTCCTGATACCTTTACCATTTGGGATGAGTCTGAATTCTCTGTAGTCAACAAATTTTCTGATTTACCTTGAGGTTTGCTTTATGCATGGTAATTAATCTTTTTATGTTTGTAGCAAAACGTTCCATGAATTCTTGGAAATAATATTTCCTGCTTTTTTTTGATGATATCTTTCAAATATATAAATAGGATGTTTTGTTAACCATGCTGTCTAAATTTTCTGTCCATTACTAATGTTTTTAGTTTGTTTTTATCAGGTAGTGGGGAACAGGGATGATAAAATCTGTACTTGTAATTTTTTATATATGCCTCTTAATTCTTCAACTTTTTGTTATGGATATTTTGAAAATGTATTGTTACTATACCCAATTTGTGGATTTCTTATTACAATAGTTCTTTCATTATTGTGAAAGTCTTTTTTGTCCCTGGTAATAATTTCTTCCTTGTAAATCAAGCTGTCTGCTGGATTTCTTTTGGTTGTAGCTTTACAGTGTGCTTTTATAAATCTTGATCTTTATTTTTCATTCTAGTACTAAAATATTTCTTTGTAACTGGACATCAAGTTTGCACACACAATGAAAATATTATCTGGCTTGTAATTTACCATATTATTTTTGTTACTTTTTTCATCTCTTTTTTGCTTTTTGTATTCCATTTCATGTCTCCTATTTGTTGATCAACTAAATGTTTCATTATTTGTTTCTGTACTGAAATTTTATTATACTGGTAATGGTTTCCTTAAAGGTAACTATATATTTGACTTGGTAGATTCTATCTTAATGCATTTTCCATTTTATAGATAAGACAAAGACCTTGGAACAGTAAGCATTTAATCTCACTCCTAAATTTTATGTTATTTTAAACATGTGTTGCAGATACAAGACGCAGTTTCAGTGAGCCAACTGCCAAGTTTTTTTCAGAGTCCCAAATTCTCCATTTGGTGAATTAAAGTTTTCCCATTCTACCTTGTTTGGTTTCAGACTCCAGACTAGATCCAAAATAATGTATGCAAAATTCAAGTAGGATTTTCCACTGGTTTTCATTTGTGGTGGTTTCTTTCCTTTCTAGATTTTGTGGTTCCAACTGAAGCTATTTTCTTATTGATTGGTGAGTACCATTTACTCATGTCTGCTGTCTCACGATGACTTTTATATCATTTACTAATGAATAATTTTGCTTTGTGTAGAACCTGGCATTGTCAGCTCCCTGTCTTGCACTATGACAAGAGAAATTGTCTTGCATTTACCATCTCTATTGACCAGTCAGGCATAGCCTTCTTAGTGATCCTGTAGGAGTAACATGACTATTTTCTATTTGCTTTTAAGGTTTCAATTTTTTACATCCTTTAAAGCAGACTTTACTATTGTATGCCCAGGAATTGTCTTTCTCACACCTGCACTTAGAGTACATAGAAATCTATGGTTCGCATTGACTTGATATATTTCATCAGTTTTAGGAAAACTCATCTCAGTTTTTTCAAATATCAATCTGCTCTATATCCTTTTGTCCTACTTCAGTGACCACAGTTATATTTATGTTAAACCTTTCATTCCTCTCTGCTCTTTCATCTTTTTTGTACTATGTACATGGATTTGCAAACTTTTTATTGATCATTATTTAATTTACTATTATTTTCTTCTTTGGGTTATACTTCACTGTTACAACAAATTTATCAAGTTATTATGTCTGTTATAACATTACTCCATACAGTATATCTTATACTTTTTAAAAAATCAACCAATTTTCCCTCTTAATATTTTCTGTATTTATAGGAATATATTAATAGTGTTGTTTATAGGAATATATTATTGTGTTGTTCTATAATACCAGTATCGGTATCATCCAAGAGTCGGTTTCTACTACTAATATTCTTGACCATACGGTCCCTTAAAATGTCAATTTCTGATTAAACATCAGAAATTTTATAAATTATGCAATACCTGCTCTTTATCTAGTTTCTTGAATTTTTTCACTATCTTCTAAATAAAATCCAAATTCTATAGCTAAAGTAACATTGACTGTGTGCTTTTCTGCATATCTCCTAGGAGATTGTTCTAGAATCACAAGGCTTAAAGTTGCTATTCTAAATCACTACTTTTTTTGTTACTGGATTTTCTGCTTTTTTGCAACACATTCTAATACTTGTCTATGTAAAAGGAAAGGAATGTATTTTTGGTAAGACTACACAAAAAGAACGCAGATAATATCTTCATGAAGAGACTTGTTTGCATTTGGAAGAGATTTACTCCCCCCCCAGGGTATTCATGATTTAAATATAGAAAGGTAATTACTTTCTAAATCTAACAATTGTTATCAAAATAAAGAAAAATCACCAAGCTTTTTTTATGTAGCTCGTTAAGCCCATCATGGGTCATACGTATTTAGTGTTTAGATAGTTATCATCACCACTTGAATTATATACTGAAGAAAAATATTCGTGAAGAAAAAAATGTTTAAACACCTATGTAACTACATGACAGTGGGCATACAGAAAGAGCAGAGAGAAAAAGGATACATAATGAGAGGTAATATTTCCAATGAATTCTGTATTCCACCATCGTGGGGGAGTTATATTTATATCAGTCATATCTAAATATAACAGAGCAAGTCACTGTGCTGAAGAAAGGGAATTAAAATAGAAGCCCTGGGCCTGCTCTTAGCAGGCAACAGAGGCAGACTTCAACCTGAAAAAAGTATATTCTTCCCATCTTGTCCTATATTTACACATTCCTTGGCCATTAATACACAATACCTTGCATAAGAAACACTGTTTGCCTGAATTAATTCACCTTAGGATAACTGCTATACTTTTGATACATACTGTATCTTTGGATCCAATAATTTCACAGTCCTATTTTCCAAAGAACCTTAGAGGTAGAGCTGCCTCAAATGTCTCAGTCTTCAAACACCCGATAGAGATCCCATGGCTTTAGGAAAAGCGGATTGAGATATGTAGGGCTCTCCACATCTTTAGAAGCCACACTGTTAACTTTGCAATGAGACAAGTTATATAAGTGAAATCAGTGTTTTATCACTTTCTCTGTCCCACAAAATTTCTTAGCAGCTTTTACACACACACACACACACACACACACACACACACACACACACAATCTAAGCTTATGTCTATTATGTCTATGGTGGTTTCAATTAACAGGATTGGGTATCAGGTCATTGCCTGCTATCTCTTGGACCTACAAAATATTCAACTTTTGAAGGAAGAGAGAGAGAGAGAGAGGGAGAGAGAGAGAGAGAGAGAGAGAGAGAGACTGGGTGATTGCACATTTTTCTCTCAACCAACTTGTTGAACAAATCTTCAACATTGCTCATCAAAATTCAGTGCAAAGGGTGGTGTACCAGGGGCTGAAGCCCTTGGATTTCAAGAGCTGTTTCCATCATAAAAATCACAGCACCACAGTTAGGGACTGTGTCACGTTTTTAAAGAATTATATGTAATAGGATTTATTTTGTAACTCTAGAAAAACAGGAATATGAGAAATGTAAAACACCTCATTTTAAATACTTCTATTCAGAATTTCAAAAGTTGTTTTACATTTACCAAACAGCCAGCGTTTTCTGTATTGGGTCAATGATCACATTTTTATTGGATTTAAGAACTGCATATGTTGTATTGCAAAAGCATGGAAATATTTACAGGAAAAAAATCCTAGGATGACTCTTGGTATGTAGTATTACATGAGCTTTCTCTGGAAAAGTTTGTCATATCAGGATTCATTTTATCAAGGAAATCTGCTAGCCACAAGGGTAGAAGGAAAATGGGTGTTAGTTACTTAGGAGATTGAAGCAGGAGGAACTCAAGTATGAGATCAGTCTGGGTGCTTTGTGATTCCCTATCTCAAAACCAAAAAGGCCAGAGATGTAGTTCAACAGTACAGTGCTCGCCTAGTATGTACTAGGCGCTGGGTATAATACCCAGCAACCCTCCCAATCTCAAGAAAAAGATGAGGACTAGAAATTTCCTGTCATTAAAAGACAAAACACAAACTTGCAGAAAGATGTACTATAATAATTTAAATATAGATTTTATCCTAGTTTTTTTTTCTAATTTATTTTCTTAAGCAAGAAATGTTTCGGACACTGTAACAGATTAGTGATGCATTAAAGTGACTGTAAGTACAAATGAATAAATAGAAGAAAATAGTGTCCTCTTTTTCATAGTTGGAGAATTTTTATCTAAATGAAATCATAAGAAATAGCTATTTGTAAAATAAGGAAATATGACCCAGGATACATTTTTCATCAAAGCATTAGTTGCCTGAGATTTTTCTATAAGAAAAGAGTTTTCATCAAAATAATTATATAAAATAATATTTGTCATATCTGTAGAGAATATCCATCTGTATTTGTAATATATATATACATATATAATTTTTATATAACATATATTGTCATAGTAAAATTTTTGAGGATTTTGCTCACTTAAAAACTCAATTCAGGCCAGGGATATGCTCAGCACCTTTCTGGCAAGGGTGAAGACATGAGCTCAATTCCTGGTACCAAAAAAAGCCAAAAACCAAAAGATAAACAAACAAACAAAATCACTGTTTGGCAGGTTGAAGGGAGGCTAGGGGAATTGGGGGAAAAGAATCAAGTTATATCAACTTCTCTATGATAGATATGATCATTATGTATATCTAAAATCTATTAGTAAACTTCAATAATTAAAAATAAATTATACATAAAAAGTAACCATGATTCCTGAAAAGTAAAGTAACATGTAAAAATTCTATTTGAGTTTGTTTTGCTTTCTCAGCTTTTTCCAAACTCACCAACCCAAAAAGCCTTCCTTGTGAAATACATAAAGAACACAGCATGAACAGTGATGGACTAAGGATTTGACACACCAAGAAAAGCAAGACCAAGCCCAGGTGGTTTCCATTAGCTGCACTTGCCTGGCCAAGTACTGACCAGTCAATAAAGTAGATGTATCCAATGGAAATTGAGCAAATGGCCTGACTCTTAGTTAGATCAAAGGTAGAACGCTGATCAGAATTCAAAAAAGATGCTTTGGAGAAAACACCACAAGTTTCTAGAGAAATCCAAGAGAACTTTCTAGAAACGGTTCATGGCAAGGACTTGGACCCAGACTCCTTGCATACAAACTAGCTTCAAGTCTATGAGCTGTGTGAACTTTGAATATCTTGCCTCTTGTGTATCTTGGTTTTCTAATACATAAAGTGGAAATAATAATGGAGACCTCCACAATTTATGACCACTAAACTGGTAAACCTGCAGAGGCTCCTAAAACAATGGATAACACACAGAAAATGCCATTTAATTTTACCAGTAAATAATCTTGCAAGATTTTTTGTCTGTAGATATCTTTTAATTGACAAATTATCTTCCAAATAAAAAATTCCATTTTTTATACAAATGCAAGTTCACTGGGCGGACATTCATCAAGTATCATGCATGAGGAGTTTTACAAAACATGTTTATGGAGTGAAGAGAGTGAGCAGAAAGGAGGAGATATTTCTGGCCAAATCTTCAGTTCATGTTCATTTCAACACCTTGGGGCAGATATGCTGGAGAAAACCACCAACCACATGTAATGAGAGCAACAGATTATTTTCAGGGTTGGTCTCTGTGGCCTCCAAATGCTCGCTTGTGCACCTTGGTTATGCAATGTTAATAACAACAGTGAATTTATTGGGTGCTTACCGTATGCCCTGTGCTTTTCTTAGGGATTTGCATGTAATTTGTTCAATGAATCCTTACAAACCCCTGAGCTAGATGTTGTTATTATCCCCATTTTAGAGATAAGAAAATAATATGAAGCATCTTCTTGCCACTAAACAATTTTAAAGTTTCATAGTCTTTTAAAATATTCCAGAGATTTTGTTCTTTAAGCATAGGAAATAAAACAGTTAAAGGAGAATTTTTCTAAAGATGTGATGGTTGCAGAGAATAATTATAGCTTGCAGGTGGTGGATGGTTACAGTTTGTCAGCTACATACCAAGAACAGTAGCTCTTTGAAACTCACCAAAATCTATGATGTTGCTATTGTTACTCTATGTTAAGGTAAAGGAAACTAAAGTTCAGTGAGGTTAATTGATTTTGTCTCTGTTCACCATAAAAATGATATACTTATCTCTTAGAGTGGGTTAAAATGTGAACACCAAGCATACTATTTTCACTGAGGCTAGAGAAAGAGTATAAATGCATGGGTAGGTATGGATCAGATTGTCAAACAGCCAAAGGTGTTTCAGAGCTGTGCAAAGAAAGCAGAACATAATTCAGACCAAGGTTTAGTGGAAATTGTTTTCTTACTGCTCATTTTCACTGACCAAGGACTAATTGTAGATTCCTTTGTCTTGTCAAGAGTGAAAGAGGGGAAAGGTACTGTAGTGTGTATTAAACAGGACAAACAGAAAGAAAACCTTTACATAGTCTGGTGTTTCCCATGCAGGTACACGTACAGCTACACCTCTGAATTGAACGCAGACATGATCTGCTGTTGCAATTACAGGAACAGCCAGGGGGAAATTCACGGTGATTTCTTACTGCATCTATTTGAGTCAAAATGACATAGCGCATTTTTCCGAAAGGCATAAATAGGTATGTCTTAGCTACGTGCACATTTTGAAGACACTACAACCCTTTCTATTTAAACAACGAATACATCCTTTTTTTTTTTTTTCTGGTTTTGTGCAAGAAGCTTGTTATGAGTCTGTCTCTGCACAGAGCAAAACAATAAATTTCAAGACTTTGTAATTACCATCTTGAAAACTTTCATGGCTTGATTTAGTTATTTAAGATAAAAACATCTTTACAGTGCACTGGGTACTCTTTATTTATTGAAAATGGATTGTGAAAAAAATCAACTAATTGTCAAGAAAAATATCTAAGTTTACCTTCAAAGTTTCATTATTGTATATAAGAAAGCACAAAAACCTCATAGTTTACTTCTCATTTATTGTAGTATTTAGACCTACTGCCTAATTGTAAAATACTTGATGGAAAATTTCCTTTGCACATGAGGAGTGAACATAAAGAAACACGGTTTCATTTTCTCTTGTATCCTACATACAAATAATGCCCAGGTTTAAATTAATGACACATTCAAGAAACTTCAGATAGCTCGTTGTGATATTCTGAAGAGGTTGGATTCCTGGGCACTCACTGTTGGAAAACTTGTATTTCAATCCCATCCCGTTATGCCACCAGCTAGTTGGCTGACAATGAGCTAATAACTCTTCTCTTCTTAATCTCAATTTTTTTCTCATGTCAAATTGCAATAATTACGATGCTTAATTATAAGATATGCATTATAATTCCATACTATACATCTATAAATATTTATTCTCAATAAAAAGGAATATTAAGAAAGCTACACATTATGCACTGTAAATGTAACTTATTACTACTTTGATTAGATTATGATTCATATCTGAATCAGATCAGAATCACACCTGTAGTATATTATCCTACCTGAGGACTTTACACTCCATACTGTGATAGAAAGTGAGAAGTTACTGGTCCAGGAACTCTGAAGAGAACCATGACACTGTGCCTTTTGAAAGAATCGGTTCATTTCATACACGAAGTTTGAAATGGAAGGCACAGTAAGGAAAACTTACAACACACCTTCAATGGTCCATAAAGACAAATGATAAAAGCTGAACTGGATCATTTGCAGAAACTGCAGAAAAAGGAATATGTGTGAGATTTTAAGGAGCCAGAAAGTAAGCTACGTGGTTACTAATGCAATGCTACAACATGGGAAAGGAAGAATCAAGAACACTGAGACTTCGGAAAAATGTCTGTATCAGAGTCACAAATCCAAGAGGAGATACCCAGACTGTTCTACGGATGAAGGTAAATATGGAGAGAACTGAGTCAAATAAGACCGATGTTGAGTAAGTGGACTTTCAGTTTTCTGGATGTAAAATCACAAATGTCTATTGCTAGTAATGATTCATTAGTTACTTTCATCTGAACCTAGAGTTTAGGATGTTCTGGGATTCCTGGCATATAAGGGTAGATAGAAACACTAGATAAAACGTGGTGACCTATAGAAATTGGATAGATTAATGAACAGAATATGAGAATCAAATATTGGAAAACATCAAAACATAGGAGAAATAGTTCTTAAAATGAAAACAGAAAGCAGAGCTGGGTAATCAAAGGATAGAAGACAGGAAGTGAACCAAGGAAGCAGAAGTCCACCGATAACAAAGCAGCAAACCTTGCCAACCATCACATGTTAAGTAAAATAAGATTAGAAAAAAGAAGTGCAGTGTGATTGGGCAAATACTGAGTCACTGTGACCTTTGTAGGAGAGCTTCCTTGTAACAGGGGCGGGGCTGTGGACAGATCATGGACCACTGGAGGAAAATGTAAAGCCTTTGTCTCTTTTTCGCTCTGTCTCTGTCTCTGTCTCTGTCTCTCTCTCTCTGTTCCCTCCCCTCCCCCACACACACACCTTTCTCTTCTTCTCTACCTTATTTCTGGGTTTTAGAACCTATCAACCAAATTTTGAGGACTCCCAAACCTAATGGAAAGTATAAATATGTTATCCTACACACGAGCTAACTCTCAGAATTAACACCAGCACCAACTGCTTGAATGTTAATCCTTTGATTGTTAGTCCCAGACCTGTGAGTTTCTCCAGCAAAAATAAGCTATTCTTACTGAGTCCTTCTCAAGTTGTAGGTTAAGTACTCTAAATGATATAGGCCACGGAGTTTGGGGTCATATGTCACATAGTCATAATAAACAGTAGAAGCAAAAGAAAAGAAACCATCAACGTAAGTGATGTTTAGAAGTCTCTAGCTCTAAAAAATTGCTGAAGAAATTAATCACCGGATGAGGGCAGCAGGTCAAGAATAAATGAGAATGTTTTATCCTTTATTAAAATAGAGCCAGTAAGAACCACGTAAACTATAACAGCACGAGTGTGCAAGTTAGGAAGAGGATCCTGAGTGCAAATTCCATGTCCTAGGTGGGCAGAGAACTGAAAGGTTGTAACCGGTTTTGATGGGGAAACTAACATTTGTACAAAGGTAAGTTCTTGTTAATTTGGGCACTCGATGGTGACAATATGGTAAGTCATCTTCCTGGAATCACAGGCAAAGCCGTGTACACTGCAGAAGCTGCAGAAGAAACAGCGAGGTAGAGTAGGGCAATGGGCCAAGTGAGAGGAGCAGGGCGGTTTTCACTGTAACTGCAAGGGAACCTATGCAAAAGAAAAATAAACTGAAGGAAGAGTTGAAGACAGTTGAGACTCAGTTGGATCTGAAAACCGTACTTTTTAGAAGCATAAATCCAAGCACATGTATCACATGTTTGTAAAAAGACACACAACTCCAGGTGCCTGATGATATGAGAATCATACAAACTCAGCAGCTCCTCACGGATCCACCCTTTGCAACTGTCTACAGAGTAGCGCTACTTTTACTGGGGGTCCTAAAACAGCAAGCTGAGTCAGGAATGGTTCATTCACAGCCTGTAGAGCCCAGAACAGTACAAGATGTATTTTGAGGTGTCTAACCCAACAGCCATTTATTCCTCTTTTCTCTACAAACAATATTTTAATTCCACCCTCTAATTTGAGCAGGTGCTTGCCTCCAGGAATACATTTCCAGGCATACACTCTGTTCTTTCAGAGCTGATTGGCATAGGTTAATTTGTGACTCCATTGAACCACTCATACTCTCTCTGAAGGAATTTTTGACATTGAGTCCAAGATACTTTCAGTTAAGTTCTTCCTTGACAAAACTGAATGGTTAAATCCAAAAGTTTTCAAGTTATCTACACATAAAATATTTAATATGTACACATATATAAAGAAATTACAGGTAAGTTACAGAGATAAACAAAACCAATGCTTTTAATACATGGTTCTCCCCAAGTTTCTAATGATTTTTCCATTTGCATACCTTGAGTCCTAACTGTGTCTTTTGCCTGAAGGATACTGTAATGATTGGATATGCTTTGTCCCTGAAAATATCATTGTTGAAGTCAGTAAACATAACACTGCTGAGAGGTGATGGGGTCTTTAAGAGGTGCTGAGTCCTGTGGATTCTAACCTACGATGAGACTAATGTAATTCCTGGGGGCTGGGTGAGTTATGACAAGTTCAATTTAGTACAGCGTCCAACAACTTTTGTCCACCCTTCTGTTCTGTATACCCTCACTTCCTTTCTACTTTCAGTTGTGATTAGAATCCCATGATTGAGCTCTTACCAGATGTGACTGCTCCATTCCCAGACTTCCCAGCTTCAGATCTGAGAGCCAGAATAAAATTCATTTGTAAAATACCCAGTCTTAGGTATGCCATTATAGAGACAGAAAACAGAGTAAGACCTATGTAGACAGATGCGGACATTGATGGAGATACAAACGTAAAAAATGTTCTCTCAATGTCAAAAACATAGCAATCAAGTACTGGAAGTTAGAATCAAGACTGATGCAAGATTATAATCCAGATTGGTATCAAGGATCTGAAAAAAACGACAGATGAGTTCCCAGCTTGAAATTCTTAAGCAGTGAGGAATACCAAGGAAGAGAATAAACATGAAAAGAAGAAAGGAAGATGCTGTTCACGTTTGTCATTGTTTCATACTGACTTGATTCCCTGGAGAATTTTCTCCAGGATGCCAAAAGCATACCATGAAAAATCCTGTGCAGTAAATCTGTGGAACACTTCAGAGACAGCTGACATTATTAGGACACTGGAACTTCAAATCATGACCATAGTATGCGGCCTGGAGTTACACCAATACTGCAGGATGGACAAAATTTCACCTCAACTCTCTTGAGACTTTTCAGTTAGACCTGAAAATTAAATTGATATAGAAGAAATCAATAACAGAAAAACATGCAAATTTATTTAATACGTATTGTACAAGTCACCATAGACTTCATAAGAAGTTGAAAATACAAGAGTCAGCTCAACAGAACACTAAACTGTAGCAATGTGACACACCAAAGAGACCTGGGATAACGTGGTTAACTGGATGGAGAAATTTCTAGGAAGATAAGGGTCCTCTGACACTACAGAATTCAGCTGGCCTCAATTTCCTCTCGGCGGTGCTATGAAAGGCATGTTCTTTGTGACCTAAAGAAGACATCTTTGACACGAGAATCCCTTTTCCTGCTTTTAAGGAAGACAAAAAGAGGTCCACATGGTCTTCTACCATCTGGTTTCCACACTCCTGAACTCAAAATCATCAATCTACTAGAGTGGCATGTTCTGGAATACTGTATTCTTACCTGCTTTAATCTCATTGCAGACATAATTAGCTTGTTCTTTTTGATTACCAGGTCAATATTGCAGCCTGTTAATAGTCCACAATTCATACATAACAGCCCCAAACTGGAAATAACTCGCATTTCCTTCATTACAAGAACAGGTGAACGAGTGCTAGAATTACAGGCATTTGTACCACACCCAACTCTTTGCCCAAATTTTAAGTTGACTCTTTTGCCATTATTGCTTTGCATACCGGTTCTTCTTTAGGTAGTATTAGAAGCATTTTCTTCCAATGTTTGCCTTACCTATTCATTTTCATAGATTTACTTAGCAGAAGTTTTTAGTGACATTAAATCTATCAAATTTAACTTATAATTTTGGGTTTTGTGATTGACCTTCCTTTTTTGGTCCTTTGTGTAGTTCTTTTTGTGGTTCTTATGTGGTTCTATTGTGAAATTTTAATATTTGTTTTATTTCTCTTCAGAATGAAATTGGTACTTTGGTAGAGATTGCAGAGTCCATAGATCACTTTGGGTATTAGGGCCATGTTAATGATACTAATTCTAATCCATGAATATGGAACATCTTTGTATTTGTTTACATTGTCTCCAATTTCTTTCACTGATGTTTTTATACTTTTTTGTTGTAGAGACCTCTCACTTGCTTGATGAAATATGTCTTATATTATGTTATTTGATAGGTTTTAAATTGTAAAGTGAGATTATTTTGTTTTTCAGATATTGGTATATAGAAAATATGGAAACATTATTGATTTTTGAGCACTATAACTTTACAGAATTACTTTATTAATTTGAAGAAATTTTGGGTGGTGATTTTAGGCTTTTCTGCATTTCTTTCTTTCCAGCTTGGATGCCTTTGATTTCTTTCCCTGGTTGCTCTGACAAGGACTAGCAGTACCTGTGTTAAATAGAAGTGGAAAGATGAATATCTTTTCTCTTTTTACATAATGTAAAAGAAAACCTTTCAACTTTTCTCCAATCATTGTGATGCTAGCAAAGGGTTTTATCTGTCTTTCTTGTTTTGAGGTTCATTCACTCTATATGTAATTTTCTGAAGGTTTTTATCATAAAAAGATGCAGTCTGTCAAGTTCTTATATGTCTGTATCTGTATTTAGGTCTATGACATGCATCTAATTATTGAATAGGTTATTTGAGTTTTTCAATATTTTTCAAATATTGTCTTTAGTTTTCAAGGTAAGAGTCGTCTGAATGTGCCAATTTATGTTTGCCTATTCTTGGTTTTTAACATCAGTGAGCATTGAATTTTGTTCAATAATTTTTCTACAGTACTGAACATACATTTTTCTCTCTACTATAATGTTAGATTGGTAAATTGTAATCATTCAAGTGTCATATGAACCTTTTATCCCTGGGGTAAGCCTTAGTTGTAATGTAGCATTCTTTTGCTGTATTGTTGTTTTTTGATTTGCTTGTCATTTAGCAGTTTTCTTCCTTGTAGTATTAGGAATTTGGGGTCCACTATGTACCTTCATTGGAAGATAAGAAAATGGTGATTATATTGTCTTCAAGCTAAAAATTAGTATTTTTATTCTTTTCTGAATAGATTTCTTTCTAACAAGAATGTATGAATATGAAATACTTGTGAACTATTTTGGATAAAAGCTTACTATCTTTATTAGATACAAAACTAGCCAGATTTTCCACTTGTCAATTTTGGCTCAATGCAATGTTCAAATATTAACCTATTCAAATTTTTTTTCACAGATTTTTCACAGATTTTACCTAAGTTAGCAAGGTTACTCACATAATTTGTCATAAAATCTCTATTATTTTTTAATATTATGGAATCTGTAATAATTATCTTCATTATTGGTCTTGGTAATCTATTTTTTCTTTAATATTTTATTGATTTTCTCTATTATTCATTTTCTCTTTCACAGATTTCTGCTCTTATGATTATTATTACCTTTCTTCTTTCTCATTTAATTTGTTATTGTTTTCCTACCTCAAGTTGGACATTTGTGTCACTAGTTTTAAATATTTTTCTTTCCTAACCTGTAACTTTGTATCCTGGTAACTCTTTAAACACTTTGAAGAGTTACTTTCTGATCTTCTGGTTTTTACAGTTCCTAATAGGAAGTCAGGTGATTTCTTTTTCATCACTGATCATGGTCATCATGTTTGCAGTACAAGCCCTCTCGCCTAATCCTAGTGCCTTGATCTTCCTGGGGACACGACTGGCCACTTTGTTTTTTCTCTTGAAAATGTGTCACACTGTCACAGTTCTTGGATTCTGTTTGCTTGCTTGCTTTCTCTTTCTTTCTTTCTCCCTTCCTCCCTAAACATTGTAGACCATTCTGAGGGTCCTGTACTAAATTCTCCACTTTACACCTGGATTTCCCTTTACTGCCTCTTCTTCCTCTTGATCTTGAATTTTATTATGTCAAAAATACATTATTTGTCTGGCTTCAAGGTAACGTCATGCTAGAGACACTTTACCCTTCTTTCTGGTAGATGGCAGAGAGCAGATCACTTCATTCTGGTCATGGACTCAACTAAAGGAGTTTACAGTTTGCCCCAAATGATCTCATTTTGTTCATTTCCCTTGAGTGTCTCTCTCAAGGGCTGTAATTTAGAGGCCTCTCTTGGTAGCTACTGAATCCCAGTTCTTACATCAGCCCCAGAAGACTGCTAAGCTGACAGAAGGAAACAAGACTCTGTTTCCACTCCTCTTCTTCATTCTTAGCTTGTGGTTTGCAGCTGAAACAACAAATGCTTTGGCAGTCAATGTGGCCTTGTGTCTCAGTGACCTATTTGCCCCTTTCTGTGCACTGAGATCTTAATAATTGAAATCCAGGCTGTTTCAGCAGCTCCAGTCTCAAATTTTATATTCCAAGACTGCAGGGATTGTCACGAACTCCTGGCTTCTCTGGTCACTTTCTTGGCCTCCTGCCTCTTGAACTACACCAAAAACTGGCAAATGGCATAAGAGGAATCACAGCACACAGAAAGCCTGGCAGAGCTTCATGAATTTCCCTCCTTTCATCTGCTTCTCCCGTCCCTGTATGATGAGACATGTGTAAAACCTCAGCTTCTTGTCAGACTGAGAAGAGGGATGACATGTCCCAGGGAATCCTGGGTAAGTCAGAAAGACCCTGTCTCAAAATACAATGCAAAGGGCTGGGGAGCGTTAACTAAGTGAAGAGCACTTACCTGGTCTGCGCAAGACCCTGAAATTGACCCCCCGCTCCCCCAAAAAAGTCTCTAAAGTATTCCCCTAGATATTTTTCTGAGTTTCAAAAGTCACTGTAGATGAAACTATTAGTCTACTTCATATCAATTCATCACAGCCAAGACAGGAAAATAATTTGACCAACACAAAGAGATACTAATACACCTTCACACAAACTTTTATGGTTGCATAGTGCATCATAGAATTGGTATATCGTGACTTTCTTAATATCTTTTTATTTTAGTACCTTTACAGTGATAGCATTTAAAAACAGTTTTACAGCGGGTATCTTCAATTATGTAAGTTGTTTCCTATACCATTTATTGTTTGTTTCAGGATGAATATCTAAGAGCATGAGGTCTTTTAATGCTCCAAAGGATATCAGCAATATATTGCTTACTCAAGTTATTTCTTGCTAATTTGAAGTTTTTAATCTATGACACCACCTAAAAGATGTAATTGCTCCATTTCTTTTATGAACTTCCTAGAGATGAAGAATTCTATGATGCTTCATTGTGGCTGCTTTAGTAATTATAAACACTATATCTCCTTTCAATTTGAATCCTCTACAATCACTAACAAATTTAAAATTGTATCATATTTGGGAAATGGTAATTTCTAGGATTTCATTTCAGTGCAGCTGTTGGAAAAATTTACATAATTATAGGGATATAGGTGTCTATTTCTTCAGTTATTTGTGGTATATTTTATCTTTATATTCTCCAGAGTTTTACCTAATACTCAAGACATCGGAAGCACCCTGTAAAACTCATTTGACTCCTATTGGTGCTTTCATTTTTCAATGACTCTAGATAGAATCTTCGGATAACACTTCAAAAGCTTTTGTTGTTGTGCTGTATCTGTTCAGATCAGTTACCACAGTTCCAGTGTCTTCCACTTCTGGGCCCTTTTTTCTGACCTATTTTAGTGCCATGAGAAGCAGTAGATGCGTAAGTTACACATCCATTTTGGAGACTTGTCCTGATAGCTTCTTTCTTTTTATCTGTAGCAAACTGGCAAAAAAAAAAAAAAAAAAAAAAAAGACCCAATTGTGTTCCTGGACTTGAGCAGGCGCATAATGGCAGAGTTTTGAAAAATGAGGATATTATTCAAGGCTGCAAGATAAAACATGCCAGATAGAGTTTTTGATTGGAAAACAATCAGTTTTGCTCAAACATCATTCTGTAAGCTCCTCTCTGTCTTCAGCAAAGATAATGTGGGTAACTTGTCATCTGCAGTGTGATTTTGAGTTGCTTTTCTGGGGGTAGTGATCAATTTGCAACAATTCTTTCTTATGTTATAAAATTCCTAGACATGTTAAAAATCACAGCACAATAGTTTATTATTATTAATGATGCTTTCAGGGAGAAAAATTTGTTACAGAAAAGTATACAATATCCTTTCAAAATTCTCCATAGATTTGAAATTACTTAGAAGCCAAATGTATTATATGCATGTTGATTTTTCTCATAAAACCATTGCATTTACAATATTACATTAGAAGAATAGCTTGTTCAAGCAATGACTGCAAATGTTCTAATTTAATTTGCTTGTATTTTTAATATATAAATATAAGCAACTTAACATTAAAGATTCTAGCATGTTTTATGGAGGTAAGTAGGTTAAATTTACAAGAAAGGAAATGTTTGTTAAATAAAATGAAAATAAATATGTATTTCAGATGCACTGTGTCCTAGAGAGATACACAGAAAGGCACTATTTTTTAAATTGGTCCCAAAATACATAGGAAAATTTTTCCTTTAACTCTTTGGGATAAAATGTAGTTTCATTTCCAGTTTGAAAAATAAAAACTAAATAAGTTTCATTTCTCTTCTATCCAATGAATAAAACCCCTTTCATCATTTCTCACAGATAGCTACCTACAGTCTGGGATTTCACCACTGATGAAAGACATTTATTTCAAGAAGTATCCGGGGAGGACATTGTTGCCTTAATCACTCATCTTTTTGTCAAGTTAGAGACAATAAAACCAGAAACCCAAGATTACAAATATT
Organism: Cavia porcellus; assembly: GCF_034190915.1. Lineage (NCBI taxonomy): Eukaryota > Metazoa > Chordata > Mammalia > Rodentia > Caviidae > Cavia > Cavia porcellus. The sequence goes on along the minus strand of NW_026947484.1, from coordinate 160,487,134 downwards.
TTCCAATAGAAAGGTTATTTGAACACCAAAATCTATAAGAAGATAACATCTCTAGTAAGGAGACATTTTTCATGGACACTGTGGGAAAGAAAAACTTTTGAAACCATTGTTCTATTTTTTAGGAATATTTTTACTTCATTAAAATAAAATGGATTTGCATATAATTCTCCCACATATTCTTGGTCTGTCTTTTAGAACTATTTGGAATAAGTTCATTCTTTTCTCAAATGCATTCCTCCAAATATTAAAATAATTAATGAAGTAAAAATCTTGGCATTCCATTCCACCGATCATTCCTAAATGTCTTCTCCAGAATTTTGTAATTTTTCAAGGACTTCTGAATCCAACAGTTTTCAGAATAACTTTCTAGGGTTTAATGGATTGGTTTATATTTTGCTTTGGGCTGAATTCAAGCAGAGGCATGAGCTTCGGACATGGCAGAGAGGTATAAAATCAGCAGGGAGCTATCTCAGGGCTTTGCACACAGCTCAGGAGGCTTTCTTGACAGCGCCCGAGACTGCATTTCTGGATCAAACAGCTGATGATGTGCTCTGCTCCTAACTTGAGAAACACCTGCCTAAAGGAGTCCACATGTGCACCAGTGTCTCCTTTCCTGTGAGTCCATAACAATGCTGCTCTTATCTAATGAGAAGTGTCCCTGGAGGCAGACATGAGTCTTACCGGCTTCTGAGAGTCGTACTGCATGTGCTCGGTTACAGACATAGTGATGATCGGCTCTCATGCAATTTAGCATCCTCTTCTTGCAACATTTGGAGGAATTTCCCAGCGGGAGGGAAAGCTGTGGAACAGTATCATAGTCCTTGACCAACAAGATTAATTCTAATATTATTCTCCTCTTATTTTTCATACTGCTGTAGGCCTCCTCTGCAGATACATTCACTGCCTTTCTCCTGGCACCTTATTAGTCTCAGGGTAAAATGCAAGATCGTCTATGTGGATTACAGAACACGCTGGACTTGACCTCAGCTTTCCTTATCAGCATGATCTTTTTCTATAGCAGCCCCGACTCAAAATTCTGATGACATTAATCAACCAGCTCAGTGCTTTTATGCTGGCTTTTTTTGTTGTTGTTATTGTTTGCCTAAATTCACTCCCCATCAAATTTCGCCTGGATTATGTGCACCAATATCTATGACCTCATCAATGAAATCTCTTTAACTCTAACATGTAGGTGATCATAGCATTTCCATCTGTTACTCCACTTTAGCACAAAATACATTTGCACTAGAGCCTTGATTTACCCTCATGGACTGCAGGAAATTCTTGTCACATTCACCCCCATGCCCTCACATCTGCACAATGCCTGGTGTGTGGTTGTTTCTTTAAAGAATTTACTGGCCTCATCTTACACTTTGATAATCAAGAAATGTTCTTTAATATGATCCATTTTACAACCAGCCCCACGCCTCCACAGGAAAATTGGAAGTCATATGAAAATTAAAAGAAGCACATGTACCTGCCCAATATGTATCATTACCCTCATTGCCAAAGGTGTTCAAGCACCAAGTGACCATTTCACAAACCTGTTACCAGTCTTTGTCCTACAGGAAATAATGGCTGTTTCTGTTTTGGGCAGTGCAGTGATAGCATTTTTGTAAAGACACATTGAACTCTACTGCTAGTGACAACCATAGCGCTTATGTGACCACTGTATGTAGAACAGCTGACAACTGTGAAATCAGGGTAACAATGAATTTGTCGTGCTCTTTTGTGGTGACAAGTCAAAAACATTGCTTTGTATTTCCAGCTTTCTAGTAAGTAGATGTTGTATCTTTTTTTCTCACATTATCCGGTCATCATGCTTGATGGATTGGCAAGCTCAAATGCATGTTCTCATGGGGAAAATTCAGCAGAGCATCTCAACTTGGCGCGAGAGAGAATGAAGAGCAGAGTGTGAAAGAACATACAGAAACAGAACCATGTATTCAGCAGGGCATGCTCCACTTAGGAAGAAAATACCAGCAGACATTGCTTTGATGAAATCATTGCACTGTGAGGTCACACACACACACACACACACACGCATGCACACGCACATGCACACGCACACACACACATTTTGTGTGTGTGCAGAAAAATAACAAATGCTGCCCTAGAATTTAGAGAATTCTAAAAAAAATACTCTTTTTCTTAGAAGCAATCTATTAGTAACAAGCTAGCAATCAACTATATTAATGACAATAATTTAATCAACTTCACTCTGCAACTTTACCCCCTCTCTGTCACTGTGAACATGACCACTAAACTGCAGTATTTATACAATGAGCTTCAAACTCTCTCCCATGTTCCATCACATGTCGTGCAGTGATTGGGCCATGGTTGGAAGTGAGTTATTAAAGGAGAGGGTTAGTTACTTATCACCCACTCTTTGAGATAGGAGAGCACACTCATCGCATGGCCATGAACCATTCATTACCAAGTGTAATGTTGTCTCTTCATTTACGAAGGATGAAACTAGGGTTCAATTAGTCAACTAAGATTCAAATGTGGGTGAAAGTGATCTCATGGCCCCACTCATGAAAGAATGTCACATTACCCATGTGTCACCTCCCATGTAATCATCTTTATGTGCTCCACATGGATGGCGAATGGAGCAGATAGAGACATGAGGACTTTCCCAAACAGACAGCTACATCATCAGAACATTGTATGGGCACAATCCAGACATCTACAGTTTTGAAAACTTCACAGGTGATCTTGATGTGCATGCTAAATTATCTTCTCAAAATTTCTAACTTCTTAAATTGATAACTATTTATTGAAAGCATATTAAGGCAGTCTATTGAATGCTATTTTGGTACAAAGAACTGTTAAGTAACAGGAAACCCATCCTGTGGTTTTTCTGACTGATATATTTCCAGAGCTTGCGAAGTGCTTTTCACTGACCACGGTCTAACCAAGGAATGTTTCATCTATGCAAAGAACTCACCAACTCAAATGAATTTCTATTAAACATAGGAAAATAGGCTGAGTTGCTTTCCTGAAGTTCATTGGGAAGCAATCTATGTTATTTTTTTTTTTTTTCTTTTTTACTGAAGATGAGTGTAGTTGATGCCATGGTCATGTTTTGGCCTTTTTTTTTTTTTTTTTTTAAATCGAATCCACAAACATCATGAACAAAACTTGAACAAAAGTCCATAAAAATCTCAAATGTTATCTTACTGGTCCAGTTACTTACTGTGACCATTAAGCGTCATTGTTAACTTATTGGCTTGGGAGCTGGCTGCCTAGAGGATTAGCAAGCATACTGCTCAGTGTACCTGGACGGGTTGTGGAGATGTGACCTCTGTGGCTTTTCACACCTACCCCTTCCTCTCAGGTACTCTGTTCCTGTGCCTGAAATGAGCAGCTGTACCCCTCCAAGCCCATGCAGCCTGCCAATGGCGGCCTGAGACCTGTATAGCAACATGCAGAAGTCAGGCCTTCGCCCTATCAGTTGTGTACATTGGATACTTTATCTCAGCAGTGGAAATCTGACTAATCCAGAAAGTTGGTTCCACAGAAGAGTAGGTGTTTCTGTGATTATACCTAACTGTAATCCAGAAGCTTTTGGAATTGGAGGAGTTTGGAAGGATTCAGAGATGTGGGCTAGAAGGCCTAGAATATTGCTAGCAAAGTTTGATGCATAAATTTAGTTGGAGCTAAGAAGAAGGTACTGATAGAAATGCAGATGGTAAAGAGGAGACTCATAAGATTTTCTTTTCTCTCAGGAACTGGAATGGAGGAAATTTTTAATACAGCACAGCAAAAAATAAACTATAAAAAGTCACATTTTGCCCATATTCTGAGACTTTGTGGGAGCTAAAGGTAAGTGGACTAGTGAATCTAAAGAAAGTCAAACAAACAAATAAATGAGAAAAATCAGTATAATAACAAAAAAAGAAAGAAAAAAGAGCTAATTATACCAAAAGACAGAAAGCATATCTACCTTTACATTCCTAAAAGAATGTCTACAATAATGCCGCTTTCTATATAAAACATATATCTTAAAAATAAATGGATAGTGAAAGATTTGCCATATTAATGATAAAAAGTAGCAATTTCAGTCAAAATCCCAGCAAATTACCTTGAGGCCATTGACAGACTTATTCGAGACTTTCACAGAGAGAGACATAATACCCAAAAGAGCCAACTAAATACTAAAACAAAAGAACAAGTCAGATTACTGGTGCTATCTAACTTCAAGATTTACTGTATAGTTTAGTAATTGGCAGTTTGTTAATGGCAGAAAAAGATGCAGGTATGGATGTAGAGCCAGGAATAGACCCACATAAGCAGAGCAATGCGATCTTCGACAAAGGCGCAAATATAATGTAAGGGAGGAAAAATATCTTTTTAACATGGTACTGGAACCACTGAGCATTAATGTTCAAAAACAAAAAGAAAAAACAATCTAAATACGGATTTCACAGAGGAAGATCCATACACGGATCATTAAGTGGAGCACAAGTTAATTTTCTGTAAGTTTTGGTTTTCATTTTTTTTTGTTTTAATTTGTTTTGCTTTTGCTTCTTGCTTGTTTGTTTTTGCTTTGTTTTATTTTGTTGAGACAAGGTCTTGCTGTGTAGCCCAGGCCGGCCTTGAACTCACTACATATTCCAGGCTGTTCTTTAACTGATGGTGACTGTCCTCCCTCAGCCTCCTGAGTGCTGGCATTACAAGCATGCATCACCACACTCAGCTTCGGAGATTTTTAAATTTATCTTTTCATAGATATTTTATAGACATCTCTACCCAGCTATCCACACAAATATGCACCTGTTTTATTATGTATGTTTCTAACTCACCCCTTTTTTTCTTTTACTCTTCTTCTTTTGTATTTCTCTTTTTTTGTTTTCTTTCCAGTCTTTTAAGCTTAATAATGACCTCTCAACTTCCTGTTGTATTATTTAATCCTTATAAAAATACCAGAAGCAAAGCAGTTACTCAGCTTTTCAGCACTTGCTATTTACACTGATATATTAAGAAATCCATTTCATGAAGTTTCTTCCATTAGTGTAAACTTAGTGTCAGATGTATAAGGTTGACCATGATTAACGATGGTGGTGGCAGTGATGATTACTGATTTTGTTAGTAAATGACTTCAGAGATCAAGACTGGCATTTATTCCCTCCTGCCCTACCCCCTATCATTGTTGATAAAACAGTTACCCTTTAACAAAAATAGTCTTTTGAACTTTGCTATTTTTCCTACGTGAGACTAATAAAAAAATGACACATGGCAATGATGACTAAGCCACAGCAAATATTTAACTTAGAGAATCCAGAGAGGCTGACCGATAATATGTCCAGTTGTTGGAAAACAGAAATTGGCTCAGGATGATTCCAACACCAGGTATTTAAAATCTGAACTATTCTGTTAATAGAATGTGCTATTCCTGGGAATCATGAAAAAAAGGTAAAATTTTGGCCATTATTTGAATATGTGCATATGTAAAAATCAGTCCTGTATCACTTTCTCTATTTTGATTGCTTTTATTCTCTGAAAAAAATTTTTAAAAAATTGAAATTCAGTCCAGTTAGAGTGTGGTAGGTGTTAGCAGTGGCGATACCTAAAGGCAGCATAGGAAAGCATCACCACTCAGAGAAACAGTGCAGTGACTGAGAGATGTACAAAACTTAATCTTCCACTTGAAATTTCTATTTCTACTTCATTCCTTTCTGAGAATTGTAAGATTCCCCCGGTGATTTTCTTTTCCTTGATTTCAGAAGAATCTTAGAAGAATTTTAGAAATCTGTTTCTCAGAATGAAAAACACTTACATTTTTTATTCTGTTTAAAAACCTACTCTGCATAGCTAGTCAATAATATTGAATCAACATCTACCATGTAAAACAACCTCTCTAGAAATTGCATCTAGAAATAGAATATTGCAGTTCTATGTTTTCTCTTCATAGGCCTGAATTGTTTCAATTTCCCCATCTTTCTTTTTTACTAATTGAACTCCCAAATTATGGAATAGACACATACTAGCTAAGCTGTGATATTGTTGGTGTCTTGATGTCTTTCTAAAGCCTCACATAGTCCTAGGTGGGACTTTCTCAGAGGTGGCTGGATCTAGAGTGTGTAATGCTAGGATCGATTCATGGTACAATGCTAGAGTGAAGAGCACGAGGGTTAAGGATATGAGAGCCACTACTCTAAGTGGCCTAGATAAAATATAAGTGATAGAAAGAACTGTGGTACTCCTTTGAATGCTTGCTTTGCTACTTTCTGCCCACCATGAACTGTTTCTTCTCTGCAACGCCTGTCTGCCATGTCACCCTACCTTGGAACCAGCTGATTATGGACTGAAGCTATGAGCCAGATAAGCACTTCTTCCCTTAAATTGTATTGGATATTTCATCCAACAACAAAAAACATACTAAGACACTCTGTTTCTCTGAGTCGCCTTTGTATCCAAGTGAAACAATATGACTAAGTTTTACCTGGGAATGTGCATGTCATATGTAGCTTCTTTGCAAATAGTAAGCATGCACTCTGGTCTCCCTTCCTCATTGGCTGGAAGTGGTCTAATGATAATTCATAGCAGCCATTTTAGACAGTGATGAGAAGGAATGCTCACTATTATGGGTTTTCCATGGAGATCTCAACACTTGCGTGAAATTCCTGTTAAATAAATATGTGTTTGTCTTTGATAGAGCAGCTGAGAAGACATCCTCATAACAGAATTTACAAAAATGAGAGTCTGTAAAAAGGAAGAAGTTTAAGCACTAGTTAATCAGATTAAATAAGACAGTGTTGGGTCTTAGTAGCAAATGCATGTGCCATCAAATTTTTTAAAGAAATAGGTGGGAAAAAAGAAATAGACAAAAAGAAAAAGAAAGAGACCAAAAAGAAGGAGAAATTACCAAGTTCATATGTTCTCAAAGCCATAAAAATGGAATGATATATTGCACCAAATACAGTTAAAACAATGACCGAATTCCACATATGCTCTCCTGACTGTCCAGAAAGGAAGACCCATTCGCTGTGGGAATGGTGTTGGGGTGAGTGACACTCCTACACATGAACGAAAGTAAAGGTACCTGGACACACAGGACTTAATTATCACCACATCCAGAGAGGTAAAGATATCTGTACCATCATCAACTCTGATGTAATGAGTGAAAGACCTTTAGTTTGGGTGAGGAGTGCTTCATTTGAACCTGTGCTCCATAAATCTTAGTGCATGCCACATGTACATTTCTCTTTGACTATCCTGGATTATATCTAGGTGTCTTTCCAAGGCCTCAGAGTCTCCAAGGTGGAGCTTTGGAAGGTGATTGGGGTATGGGGCTCCACAGCTAACTTGCTGCTCAGAAACAGGGTGGCTGAAAAGGCAGGATACACAGACGATGGACTAGGAGAACGTTTTTCCCTGCTGGAATCCTCCTTTCACTCTCTGATTCCTGGTTTCCATGACTTGAGCAGATGTCCACTATCCAGGTCCTCCAATCATGCAACTTCTGCCCTGGACAAGCCAACATGCAAGGGCTGAAACTTCTAAAATGTGAACCAAAATAACCCTTTTCTCTTTAAGTTTCTGGTGTGGGGAATTTTGTCCCAGAGAAGAAAGTGAGCAGGACAAGGACCTTGCTAAGCATAGTGCAGACAATAAGTATATAGCTGCATATCTACCCAGCTGCCTCAATTCTACATCCATAGCTACTGGTCTCACTGTCTTGAAGAACTCTATCTCTGGAACATGGTAACCTGTTTTTCTGGGTAACCTGTGTGAGCTGTTTCAGGATCAGCGTACTTATGGAGTCTTGTTTCTTATACCAGTTTCCTTGTCCATACCAACCACAGAGTTTGGAATGGCCTAGAGAGGCCAGAGGGAGAGGAGAGTTTGGGGGGCCCTAGGAGTTCAACAAACATTCCAGTAACAAATATTTGAATCCTGTAGTCAACACGAATGTCTTGAATTTGATATGGTGGACTGAAATGACATCTCCAGCTATGATGATGATTATCTAAAGCTAAAATACAAGTTTTATTTTCATCAGAGACACTAAAGGTCTTTATTCCTGGAAAATGCTGACTTTTCTTTGACTACCAATATGATCAATCCTGTAGAACTGCATTTGTGTGAATGGTATTATTTAACAATATTTATAGAAAACTATCAACTTGAATTTCCAAGGATAGTGAAGAATGAAAAAGTAAATAATACGCTAACATGCCACATTTCTAAATATCATAAAAAGGTTTTCCCCTTTTAAAAGGCTCGGGTACTTTTCACTTGGGAAGCCTTCTCAGAGTTCCTACTGATGTGCCTAAGTTAGGGTCCTCTCCTCTGTACTCCTGTACCCCAACTCAACACCATTCATATGTTTTCTTATGATTCGTATGATTCGTATGATTTCTTTTTCTGCCTTTGCATAGTAAACTTGTTGATAGTGAGAATGTATATTACGCCCCAGTTATTTATTGCTAGACAACAAATTATGCCAGAACTTTGTCTCTTAAAAAAAATCATATGGTTCAACTTCATTGTTCCTTCAAGAGATAAAGATTAAAACACCACTGAGATTCCATCTCTCCCCAGAAAGAACAACTATTACCAGAAGTCAACCCATAACAAATTCTGGTGGGAGAGTAGACTCATTCAACCATTGTGGAAGTCATCTGCAGATTCCTTAAGAAACTACAGGCTCCATTTGCTCCAGCTACTTCACTTCTTGGTAATTGACAAAAGAATTAAAAGCATTATACCACAGCAGTATATTTACACACGTGTTTACAGCAGCAGCTTGTAATAGCTAAATCTTGGAAACAGACCAAATGCCCTGGTGAACTGAATGTATAAAGAAAGTGTGATGGTTTTCTATGCAATGGAGTGCAACTCTGTCATCAAGAAGGATGAACTCAAGGTGTTTCTAGGTAACTGTCTTGACACCACACTCAAGTGAAGTAAATCAAACACATTCGTGTAAATATCACATTTTCGGTGTGAGAAACCGAAAGTGTAAATAAGGACCAGAATGCACAACAGATATTGTGAAATACTAAGAATTGTTCAAATGGGAAGGGGAACTCAGGAAGGGGGAAAGAAAAGGAAGGAAGGAAGGAAGGAAGGAAGGAAGGAAGGAAGGAAGGAAGGAAGGGAAAAATGAGGGGAAAAGGTAACATGAAAGCAAAGCTTTTGTAAATAAGGAGAAGAGGATTTGAATGGAGGGGAGAGGGATGGGAAGAAAAGAGGAATCAAGATATATCCTATCCTGCACAGGTACAAATTTCCTACAATGAATGTTATCTATCTATCTATCTACCTATCTCTCTATATATATATTTTTCAATAAATTCAATTAAAATAATAATAACCATTTATTTGGTTCACAAATTTGTCCTTTGCATGGGACTGGGTGGAATGTCACGTCTGTTTCTTGCAGCAGCAGGGGCACGTTATGTTCACAGAATCTACTTCTGAGTTGGTTTCTTTGAGTGTGCTCATTATCTGTGGCTGCATAACAAGTCATTCCGACTTATCAACTCCGACAGACAGTGGACGTTTTATTTCACAGTTTCCGTGGGTCCAGTCACTGAGGGACAATGATCCGAGGGTTTCTGCTCAGTGCTTACAGCTGTGGTCACCTGACAGTTCTAAATGTTTCATAATCTTTGGTTTACTCATAACTAAACTGAAGAAGGAATAGGACATTCCATTTTTTTTTTAAAATTTGTGCCACTATATGAAGACATAGCCAAAATAGTTTCAGCAAAACACCTTCAGTTAAAAATGGAGCTTGAAGCACTAAAGTCCATGTCCTTTACAATTTTCAGCTAAGTGTTAAGTGTATTTTTTGAAAGGTAGTAAAATAGAACTCCAGTCCGATTTTACCTTTAGAAAGTTCTTTTCAAATGAATTATAAGGCTCTTTATAAAAGTAAGCCAGACATTTAATTACTGTTACCAGAGCAGCACCCTTCCAATATAACATTTCAGGAACATGTATTATCAATCAAATTGAATTTTTAATACTGCTTTGTGCAGAATATACGCTCGATTATGTACTGTGTCGTGAATGGTGTTTTGAAGAAATTTAATCCATATTGGCTTTAACCTTGTCCCCCAGGATTCTCGGCAGTATGCAATCTGAAATAAGAAATTACAATGCATAGATAAACAGTGCTGTATAGTATTTAATAGAAGTACAAACACCATTGTGGCAGACTGGATTTTACTCCTGTTTCACAGTTAAGCAAAAGCTGAGACTTGACTGTAACCTGAATAATCAGGCGGGGAAAGCTGCATTAATTTTCACCTTGAATAAGTAAAGTTTCTTTGTCAAAGAAATTGTCCATAAAGTTTTCTAGTCATTAGCACTTCTCCTTGTAAATTACTTTGAAATCAGAGCAAATTGTGCAATACTATTTTTATATTAAGTACTATAAGCCAACAGGAAGGCTGATAGGCAGTCATGAGAAAAAAATCTCCATTGCTAAATGTATTACTAGAGGTCAATAAATAGAAAAAATAAGCACTTTTTGGAAAGGTTTTGCAAACTGGAGCAGATTTCCTTAGAGTGTTACAGAAGGAAATACTATGATTGGATAAGGATTTAGTGAAAAGATTCTAAGAGTGTGGAGAAACTTTAAAGATAAATGGGGAGCTAATTCTAACAAAGCTGAAGACGACAGTTACTTCTTCTAGGGTAGAAGTGATGAGGAAAGTGTAAAGTTTCTTGAAACACCTTGAAATGTATTTGATAGAACTAGTGGAACAAGTATCGATTTGGGTGTGGGATCTAAGAGGGATGAATTATTGGAGGGAACTGACCGGTTCCTGAAGCAAGTGACTGATGGGATTTTACTGCCATTAATTGGAGAGGAGAAAAGACTGGAGGAAAAACAGTCTTGGAAGAAAGAATAATAGTTTTATTTCAGGGTCTCTGAGTTGCTTATAAATTATATAAAAGTACAAAACTTTCTTCCTTTATTTATAAGAAAAGTATGATAAAGAAGATTCATGATAGAGACATAAATATGAGAATTTACAGCCTAAGTATGATTTTCAAAATCACAGGAATGCTAAGCTTACCCAGCTAGAAAATATAACAGCAAAGATGCATAAAAAGTAAGAGACACACAGAAGTTTAACTGCTGAATGGAGAAAAAAGAGCTAAAACATTTAGAAGAAAACCAGCACAGCACAGTGTCACAGTTTATATCTAGATGCCCCCAAAGCCTCATGTACTCACCAGTGGGGCTTTGGCAGGTGACTGGATCATGGTGGTGTGGTTCATCAGTGGACCCCAGAAATGCATTCAATGTGACACTGAGAGGTGAAGCATGGCTGGAGGAGATGGGTCCTGGGGGCATCGCCTACGAGATATTTCTCCCTCCCTCCCTCCTCTTTGATCTGGATCTATACTCCCATCCAGCCTGCCATGCCAAAAGCAATTCTCCTCTGCCATGCTCCTCTACCGTGCCACCCTATCTTAAAGCCTGAGAACTATGAACTGAAACCTCCACAAACTATGAGCCAAAAAATTCTTTTCCTCTTTCTATTAAAAGAACTAAGACAGACAGTAATATAAATGCTGAGAAAAGGTTTCACTAAGGAGCAGGTACTCACCTATGTTGAAAATGCTTCAGTGTCCAACAAGATAAGCATAGAAAATAACACCCTTAAAATTTAGCAACAACAGGAATATCTGTCAAAAATTAGAGTGCATCCTTTTCAGTGGTTTTGTGGAAAGAGACTGATGAGAAAGTTAACAGAATAAATGAAGTATGAAGACATAGGAACCATAGATAAGCCTTGAAAAATATTTGATAATGGAAGGTAAGTAGACGTATGCAGAAATTAAGGGGCATATGTAGGTCGTGGGGAAGATTTTCTGACAGAATTTTAGATTGGTGGGAATGATGAGCAGGAGAAAAGGAAAAGAGATGCTGAAAAAAAAAGAGGCTGCTGACACAGTGCTCTACTGCTTGGCTGAAGCAGATTTTTAAAAACGAAGAGGTTATGATAGGATGGGTGTGCTAAAAGAGTCATTGTCTTATAAAGATGGAAAAAAATGTATGATCTAAATAAACAAGAAAGCAGGAAGGATATTTTGTCTACCATAACTGGAGGAAATAAGAGCCACTGGATGCAGAGAAGACAAAGTGTGAAATCATTATTTTAGAGGGTGAGAAATAAATTTCATAGGAAAACACAGCAGAACTAATGTGCAGAACCAAAGACTTGTCTGAGTTTGTAATTGTGAATTCAGAGTGAAGCAAGTGCTATGTGATTTTCTCTGATAATATTTCCTTAGGTGCAGGCCAGAAAAGTAAATCACTGATTGTCTGTGTTGTTAGGGATGTATGAGGTGATAAAACAAAAGGAAAGATGAGCAAGTGAACTAGAGATGTTTGCTCCATCATGAGTATAATTTGAGGAACACATTCTATCCCTGGCCATCAGAGTCTCTGTATAAAGGCTCAGTGTGCAGTTTAGTGCTTTGGGACATAGCAGAGACCTTTAACATGGGGCTAAGTAGGTGATGGGAGGATGCCAGTAAAGGGTCAAAAAATCCTGGTTCTTGGTTCCTGGTCACCATGAGGTGAGCAACTTTGCTCCAGTGTAATCCCTGCCATAGTACCGTGCCACACCGTAAGAACTAACACATGGGTCTTCCCAGTTATGGACTGGGACTTCCAAAATCATGAACCAAAACACAGTTTTTATCTTGTTAAGCTTATTATCTTGGAAGTTTTGTTGCAGTAGTAGGAAGTTGACCAACACAAAAAATTTTTACTGAGGAGTGGGATCATTGCTGTGACTAGTCCCAAAAGGATGTGGAGGAGCCTTGAGAATTATTTCCAGGAGGAGTTCAGAAAAGTCTGAAGGAGGGAGATAAAGAAAGCCTGGAAAGTTATGACTGGATTTGAACATGTCGCTCTGATGAGGGCTGCCAAGATGCCAATAGTAATTCACACAGCAATAGTTACGCTCATGCATTTTCAGATGTAAATAAGAACCACACTGAGAAATGGACCACACTAAGAATCAGATTCTTTTGACACAATAATAAAGAATTTGAATGTGTTTTCCCATGCCTTGAGACTTTCTGGGAGGCTGAGTTTAAAGGCAACAGATGAGTTTATCTGGAATGGGACATTTCAAGCCAGCACAGTATTTAGGTAGCAGCCTTGTGCTTTAAGCAAAATTTACAGAAGCAAAATGCAGAGTAGAAAGATTTGAAAAATTCACATCTTAGCAACAAAATAATCAAGTTTAAAGGTGCCTCCATATAGGGTATAGTTGTTAAAAGAGATTAACACCACTAAAAGGAAATCAAAGCTGTGGCACACACTTGCAATTCCAAAATTTTGGGTGGCTGAGACAGGAAGCTGAAGGCAAGTTTGAGGTCAGACTGGACAACTTAGCAACTTAGACTCTCTCTCAAAATAAAAAATAAAAATAAGCCTGGGTTCATAACTCAGTCAAAAGGCCCCAGATTCAATTCCCTGAACTGCAAAAGTTGAAATAAAATAAAAATCAAGCACTTTCTCTCTACCAGGACAGTAAGAAAAGTTATGGGAAGTACTCTCAGAAACCAGAAGAACCCCAGGATCAAAGATGTCAAAGTACAAATTTGTTTCAGAGACTACGGGGAAGTCTCCAGAGAGGAAAGATTCAGGGTGTTCTGCCCACTCAGGACTATGGGAGCCAACATGGCACTCACCACTGGTTCCAGCCACAGTTCAGGTGAGCCCTGGTGCAACTCACTCTGGCAGCAGATGCTGGCCTTGTCTGCATGGTGCTGGATTTACAGGCTTGCAGGATGCAAGAGTTACGCAGTCATGGAGCTTCCACCAAGTATGGGAGGTTAGGCACTGCGCTGTAGGTCCAGAGTCTCGACAAGCAGCCCCTACAATATTGAAGTCAGAGCTGTGGTAGGGCTCCAAGAAGATATAGATAACAGGAACATGGATCTCCTGCCAGAGAGAAGCTGTTGGTAGCATGCAGAGACACTGGGTGAGCTGCAGCCGGCAAGTCCACTGGGGAATGGGTGCCCCACATGATGGACCTGGGTTTACTTCCTGGACCTAGGATTTAATGTTTTCCCTTTGGGCAGGATACATCTCTTTTTGGCCAAACTCCACCTTACTATTTTCTTTTTCTTCCCATTTGGAATAAGAATGTTTGCCCTGTGTCTTTTCTGCTATGATAGTTTAGAAATATGGGACTTGTTTTGTTTTGTTTTGTTTTTAGGGGCTCATCCCTGAGTTTGCTTTGTGTCTCAGAATAGATTTTGAACTTTTGAACTTTGATGCCACAGAACCAACACAACAGAATAATTTGGTCGTGGACTCGAATCTCCTCAACTGTAAATCAAAATAAACCTTTCCTCTTCATAAGTTGATTGCTTCAGGTATTTTATTACAAAAACAATTGACAGGAAGAAAGAGAGAAAGTGGAGTCCATGGTTTGTCTCAATGAAGCTGACGAATTAAAGAAGATGTGATTTAGAGAAAATATCTTAGAGGTATGAAAAATTAAGGGTAGATATTAAAATATTTGAAATGTAGATCTGAGAGCTCCACTGCAGCTGGTGACACTGTCTATTATATACCCCAGGAGCCCATGATTGAGTTGAGGTGGAAGAAATAGACATGGGAGGTCTCAAAAAAAGATTTCTTAGCAATCACTGATGTATCACTAGGGATGCATGGCAGAGAAAACTGAGCCAAGAATTGAAGTCTTCAGTGTGCTTAGTAAGCCAGATTCCGATCACGACCCCCACTAGAAACAGAATTTTTATTTTTTCAGTGAGTCTTTTAATGCAATTGCAATTATTTCTCTTCAGTTTCCATGAACTCATGAAAAAATGAAACTTCTTCAATGATTTTTCATACATATTTTAAAAATGTGTGCACTACGAACCAAAGACACCTCATCACTGCAGTTATAGGAAATGCTGAATTCAGGAATGACTGAGCAGGACTGCTGAAATAGCCAGACAGAAGCTAGGAAAGTTACAGAGGAATCAGACATGCAAGAGCCAAAGAGGAAACCTTTTGTAGAGTAAATTACACAGGAAAGGCAGGGGTGGGGCGGGAGGAGAACTTAGAAAAGTAAAATCACATGCTTATTTAAGAAGGCATGATTTTATATTGAAACAATTTCTTCCACTACATATGAACTGAATACCTCAATCATCAGAGAACCTAGTGTCTTGGGAGTAAGTGGATATCACCCATGATTTCTGCCTATTTTAAAGATTAAATGAGGGAACGTTTATAAAGCCTCGCTGTGATGTAGGGTACCAGTTAAAGTGTTGTGACAAACAATTCTAAAATGATGGTTGCTTAAAGAAATACTTGCTTAGAATAGAAATTTCTTTCTTTGTAATTTGATAGACCTAGGTGGGCAGATAAGCCCTGCTTCAAGGTCACACAAGAACTTAGTTCTTTCTACCCTGCTATGTTCTATCATCTCATGCTCCCCACGGCTAAAATTGGCTGACCATATTTGCATTCTCTGCTGCTGGGGAGGAAGAAAGGGTGGAGCCCATGGCCAGCAGTTTGTCCAGGAAGCTGACACATACTGCATTCATGACCTCAACTTGCACCCCACTAACCCAAAATTAGTCACAAGTGCAGTATAGCAGCCCAATCCTATTTTAAGATTTAATTTTGGGATCTAGGATTTATTTTCAGGAAAGATAAGAGGAAAATGAATTATGGAGAAGAGTCTCCACCACAGCAAGGTCATCATATTATTAATTCATATTGTTTATAAATAATAGCACATTAACTACCCCTTTTGTCTCTGCAACCAAAAATATAACTAAGACTGCAAATATGTCTTGGAAGGGTCTTCTTCATTTCTTGCTCCTTCCTTGAGCTCTCTTCTTCCTCTCTGCCATGGGTAGAGCAGCCTTCTTCTGCCATTTCTTCCTGCCTTGTTGCCATCCAGCTGTGTAGTGAAACCTCCACAAACCGTGAGCCAAAAGAAATACTTCCTCCTTTAAATTGTGGGGATCACATATTGTGCCCCAGTCATGAGAAAGAACTAAAGAATACTATTGACAACAGGATAGGTTTACCAAGATAGAACCTCAACATAGGTCTAGGAGAATCTATATGAGAATATGACAGTATTTAATCTGATGATGACCAAGCCTATTCTCATATCAAAAAGAAGGCATCCTGCAGTTTAAAATGAGATATTTATGGTACTGTAAATGAAGTCTATATTCAGACACTAGTTATATCTGGAGAGAGGTGTAGACTCATTTATTATTTGATTAAGAGCAATATATTTGTATTCATAAGCAGGTTCAGGTAAAACTACTAAGTAGCAAGTTAATGAAACAGTCATATCATATCTATTTGCTTAGTTTTGTAAATAATCTCACACTGCTGCAGGATTCAGATTAGAGAGACCACAGAAGCTTCGGGAGGGTTTATTTGGTTTTAGTCAATACCAACTCAGCGAACTTGTGACCAAAAGGCTGGGCCCTGAACAAAGGAAGGGCTCCGATTTTATACGTGTTGCCAAAGAGGTTGGTCTTCAGTCAGAATTTAAAGGCAAAAAGCAAGATTAGAGGAGCAGGAAGCCTTACAACTTAGCATACCTTAGCCTTGCTTAGGCAAAACAGGACGTTGTAAGAACAAGAGGTTTTGAATCTTGACTGACAGGGACAAGTTACTGATCTTTTTGCAACAGAACAGAAACAATAGTCAAAGGGAGCTGGAAGTCTGAAAGGAATTTGTTAAGTTCTGGGAAATTGTTTTTCCTCCTTCTTAAGTCCTACTTCAACATTAATATATTATCTTGCCAAAATATATAAATATGTAATTTTCTATTTTACTTATTAATTGTTTTGTTTGGTTGTGGACACTTCTTTTTCAGCGTCTGTGCAGTGAAGCAAGAGAGCATTAGCTTCTGATTCCACCAAAGCTTTTTCAATAATAGAGCTACACTAAATAAAGTAGCTGTAACAACACCAGGGATGTGTAAATTAGGGTGTTAACACAGCATTGAACATTTTAAAATTTAAAGAATTCCCAGGAATATGGCTCATGGAAATAAACCAGGTCATTGCAACTCAAAGTCGATTTTATTGGAAAATAAAGCATTTAATACCTATTAGCAAATGAAAATTTTGTAACACAGGGTCTGTAAAATTAATAAAAATAAGTATATAACATATTTATTTATAGCAATAACTTCTTCATTTACATACCTATGTATGGGACGAAGTACTTTCTCACCTCTCACCTGGTGGTCAATATGTATCATCTCCTTAAACTCATTTCACACTTTGAGTTTTCTAAAACATGCTCTTTGATTAATCCCCAGTCTACTTTTACTAATTTAAAAATATTTTTAAATTTTAATAAAACTACTGCTATACGAGTCTGAAAAAAATATGCCATTTTCATTTCATTGTTTACCTCCCAGTATATTGTGGATCAAGAATGTTCCCCCAAAGCTTTATGTACTCAGAAGTAAGAGTTTTGGAAGGACTTTAGATTATGAAGACGCTGTACTCATGAGTCCATTCATCCACTGATGAATTCAGAGCTGGGTGTGCTGTCAGGAGACAGGACCTCTTCCAAGGACGCGGGTTCCTATTGGTGTAACTGAAAGGGAATCTCCCTGCAGATCTTGCTGTCAGTCTCCATCTCCCAGCCACTTTTACATGAGCAGCCTTTCTCAACCTGGACCTTACACCGTGCCTTCCTGTCTTGGAGCCAGCCAGCCATAGAATGTGACTAAGAGCCAAAACAAATTCCTTCCCTTTAACTTGCAAGTGTTAGGTATTTTTTTCTGAACAACAGGAAAAAGGCTTAGACATATTCTGGTATAAGCCATGGAGTCATTATTATGACTAGTATCTGCCTATGTGATTTAAAAACCTTTGCAACTATCTCAAAGAGTTTAGAAAGTTATGGGAAGACTGCTAGGGAAACCCTAGAATGCAGTTAACCAAGGTCTGTGGGAGATTCTGGTCATATGACCAGAATGCTGATATAAACACAGACATTGGAAGTGAGGCTCAGGAAGTTTCAGTCAGGAATAAGGAGTCCACTGACAGCTGGACTTGAGACCATGTGTGCTATGCCCTGACAGAGAATTTGTCTACATATAGTTCATGTCCTGAGACTTTGTGAGAGACTGAGATTTGAGACAGCAAACTAATTAATCTGGTAGAGGAAATTTTAAGAAATCCCAAATATTGAGGCTGTGGCAGAGCAGCTTTTAATTGTGTCTACCATGAAAAGTGGACCAAAAAAAGTAGAGCTGAATAATTGGAAAGTTTTTCCCACTGACCAGAAAGGAAGTTCTTGTAAAATTCTGGGCTTGTAAAATCGGAGAGTATAAAGTTGGAACCCATGAACCTTTAGTCTAAGGAGAGCTTGATTATTAAAAAGGTTAACATTTAAAAACCCAGGTACTTTCATCATGAAATGGAAAGATGTCTTGAGGATATCTCACAACTTAATAAGACTTCATGCTTCACATGCTCTAAGGTGCAAATCTATAAGGCTTTCATTTGAGAAGAAAGTCCCAGGACATTCTGATCTAGAAGGGCAGCCTAGGGCATTAATTACTCTGGATCAGTTCAAAGTGCTCAGTCATCCAGAAACTCAAAGGTCTCTTTGGCCATTATACAGGGGGCCTGGCTACTGTTGGAGCTAGTGACAGACTTGGCATCATCCATGAGGTTCTGGTTTGCACAGAATATAACAGATTCAAGGTTAGGGACACTTTCCCCAAGGTTTCAGAAGGTCTGGGAGTCCTTGCAGTTTGACCCTGAGAGGTCACTGTATAAAGCTGTGAAAGTGAAAGCGAAAGTACAGTGGAAACCCCAGAAATGTGGACATGCCAGGAACATAGAAAACCCAAGCCAAGCTTCAAGCAGTGAGAACAACCATCCCGCGGAAAGCTGCAACCAGCATTGTCGTGGGGAGGGCCACCCTAGGTCTTTGGAATTCTCATTTTCTCACTAATTGTTTCAGGTACTGTACATGTATCTGCAGGGTTTAAATGTTTGTCCTGTTCGGTTTCTGGCTTCATTTTCACTCCTTTCCATCCCTTAATCTCTCCCTTTTGGAATAGAATTGTATGTTGAAAGAGTTTAACTTTCTTTTTTGTTTTTGCAAGTGATCTCAGCTAGGAATTTGTCTTGCACATCAAGGGAAGTTTTGGACTTAGACATTTCAGGGAAGCTGGGATTGTTTGAAATTTGATGGGTCTTACAGATGGACCAAGTGTATAAAAGGAGTCACATGACTTTTTGGAGGACAGGGGTCAGAATGCTATGGTTTGGTTGCGAATGCTCCCTCAAAGCTCCATGTGCTCAGAGGTGGGATTCTGGGAGGTAATTGAGATAGAGGCTGCTGTACTTATCAGAGGATGCTCTGCTGACGAACCAGAGCTGGACACGCTTTTGAGAGGTGGGCTCAGTTGGGGGAGGTGTCACTGCTGAGATGTGAGCAGCTCTCCTTTCACCATTTCTTGGAGTCAGCTGATGAGGGCATAATCATGAGCCAAAATTAACCTTTCCTCCCTTTGGTTGTGGATGTTTGTTGATTTTGTCTCAATGATGAGAAAGTGACTAAGACAGCTACTAATATTGTAAATATACATATGGAAGGGAAAGAAAGTGACATACCCTTAGCACATGCTATTCACTGGCTTCATTCATGCAAGTTTTATCATGGAATCCGGCATAGTATTGTATGGAAGTTCAGATTCACATAGTCCTGCATTTGAATTTAATTGCTTGTTAATTAAGTTTAACTTCAGTCATGTGAAGCAAGATATGCTTAACTTTTCTTATTTTGATCATTACAATTACATTTCAGCAATGTTGCTGAAAGATAAAACAATAAATACAAATGTGCACACAAGACTTAGGTTACTCTAATATGGAAAGCACTGCAAATAAATTGTATCCAGTTTCATTATTACCAATTACATTTGAAATTATAGTTCCTATAAACCCAGTTATAAAGTTAGTAAAACATGTGGATGGGAGATTTAGAATTTAAAACGTGATCTAAATCTAGATGCATTGTCAGTTCCTATCACTTTTGTATTGTTTTGTTTTTTCTCTACCTTACTCTTCACCAAAGCCTAAGTAAGATACTGCTGCTTTGTGAATGAGTATTAAGAGCACTAACACACTGCCAAGCATGGGTTTCTTTGGTTATTGTGCATCCTGCAGAAGGATAATAATTGCTCTCTCACACATTTCTTTTCCAGTTGCTTTTCACAAGATATTACTCATTAGACCAATGCATTTATTAGTAGCTAGTGTGTTCTGCAAGTTTAGTTGCTTCCTCCCTTGTGGAGAAAAAGGAGACATGACCAAGATGGATCGGAACAAAAGCTAAATGCATACCATTGTGCTCAGGGCAGCAGCTCTCGGTTAGATGTGAAGCCTGAGCTGCTGCTTGTCAGACTCCAGCACTAACATTCTTAGTAATCCGCACCACGCTACTTTGCCTTGAGAGAAGTAGCAGCCGCATCCCAGAAGCAGCATAAGAAGCAAGAAGCATTCAGTGTTGTTCCTTAAAGCAAAGACATTAAGGAAAAATGAAAATTCAGTCCTTAGTTTTTAATTCACCAGAAATTTGTTTATCTGAAGGTATCAGGAGTTTTGTTTTGTTTGGTTGTGTTTTTGGCACTGGGCAGGAGCTTTGAATGAAGGGTGGTGAGAAGCCAAATGAAGTGAAGATGTGTTGATAGATAAAAGATACAATCCCCACAAGCATTCAGGTAGACAAACCCCTACAAGTTGGGAGGAAAAGAAAATGAAATAAACAGGTCTTGGAACTGGGCTTTGATGAAAGGTGAGCAACTTTTTAAAAAAGAGAATAAAACAAAATGAAACAAGACAGAGTAATGCAAATCAGAATGGAATAACGCCAGCGATGCAGGACTTCAAAACAAGACAACAGGAAACCAACGATGGCTACAATAATGTCTCTCATTTTGTTTTGTATGATTTTATAAGGTGAACAAGTTTTTAAGCAACAGTAAAAATAATTACAGAGAAACAATTTGGGTTTTAAGAGTTATAGATCAAAAAAATTCATTCAAATGACTGAAATATACACAGTAAGCAAAAGTGAAAGCAATTTGATTTTAAAGTTACTCAACTCCCTAAAAGTCTGTATCAAACACTCTGTGTACTATAATAACTTCTCTCAAGCATTATTTAGAGATATCAGAGACCAGCTAAACATGGTTTAATGATAACTCAGAACAAAATGTAGTATTCTGAAAAAATTAATTAAAATGTTAAAACTAGTATTTTAAATCTCTCCCATCTTTTTTGTCTTCATTTAAAAACTCCGTTTGCTTTAATGTAAGGTTGTCTGACTGAACAAAAATAAAATTTAGTTTGGTCATTGCTTGAACACTTACAGACCATGTATTTTTATATAATGGGTTATATTTGTTTTAGTTAAAGTGTTAGTTAAAAAGGTTTCAAAAACTTTACTCATTGCTTTGATATCATCATAATCAAGCAGCATTCATTTTACTCAGGCTGTGTCACACAGCCAGATTGAGGTCAACCTGCCGTTAATTTACACGAGCCAGGGACACTTCAATTCCACCTCAAACCAGCAATTCAGTGGCAGCATATTTCTCATCAAAGTAAGAGAATGTTATTGTGGGTTTGCATGTTTCAGGACACTAACTATTCAGCTATTCTAGTTCCTCCAGCTGCTTACTAAAATTCAGACGGGAGGGTTCAATTATGAACATAAATGAAATATATATATATACATATAAAAATAAATAACTTTTATTTGGTGATATTCTATTGGCACAGTCCTAGACAAGGCAACACAATATTAACCAACATCTCATTTTCTTATTTCTGTCCCAAGGATACTTCCAGTTTTAATTCTACAGATTGGGAATAGAAAACAATTTTGCAGTGCTGATTAAACTCATCTTCCATTTCTCTATAAAATCAGAAGCAAAACAATCTGTTTCTCAGAATCAGTGCAGGAATGAGGCAATCACTGCACTATCAAGTGACATGAGAAGTATAAAGCATTTGTACAAAACGATAAAGCTCTATTAACTGCAAGGAGCAACTTGAGCATTCAACAGTGATTGGACATCAACCATGAGCCAGTCATTACGGACATGAAGATACGTAAGGTAACAGCCATTCTCAATCTAAGTTCTCAATCTAAGTGGAGATATAAGAACACAATATAACAGGAAAGATAGGCCCAGAGCTCTGAGAGTACATGGAGGAGTACATATCTGCCCCTGCCTGGAGACCTCAGTATGTAGATCTTTCATGGATGAGTAGTTGTTCATTGAGTTATTAAAATGAATGAGGTAATTTTAATTTAGGAATAAGAGGTTCCAGAGGAAAGAATTTTCTGATTCCACCAAGATGATGTACCTCATTTCTCCCAAGTTCTCCTTACCATTAAAGCAGCTGTGACCTAACACAAAGTGGAAACATGACAGATCTCTACAGAGTGGAAGGAAGGAGGTAGACAAATAGGGAACTTGGGGTTTAAAGAATGACTTAATAATGAGGCTTTTCTTATGTCTCTCAACCAACCTCAGTTGCTTCCAACCTAGAACCACAACAGGCACGGTCAAAAGGAATTTCTGCAAAGCCCCTTTAACCTAGTCAAAGGACTTAGAAAGGGGTAGCCTGACAGCAGAGAATTTGCTTAGCAACACCTACATTGCTGCAGGCACCTACCTATGGAGAAACCCACACCTCCTCCAATCTCTGTAGTTTAGTGGGACTCATGCCCTCACTTTGAAAGGAGATGCTGCTCCCACTGCTCTAGCAGATAGTGTTCAGGACAAAGAGGGAAGCTGAAATCCATAGTGCTGACCGGGAAGGACAGGGTCAGCAGGATGTAGGGACCAGCTGAGCATCTAACACCAGCCAACAAGACTTGACTATGTAGTTCATGGCAGAGCTCATCTAGTAGCCTGGCAACCATGAGGGGGAGAAAAGAATGTGATATGATTCAGGCCTCCATTTCTCTCCACTGTGATGCCAGCAGAGCTCAGTAGTGAGTTTCTCTTACAGTCTTACTTGGATACAATGAGACAGTGCAGACCTGTTCCCCGCTGTAACTGAGGAAATACCAGCAAGTCCACTGGTGATGCTAAATTCCTTCCACCCCACTCGCATGCAATCAGAAAGCATTGAGTCTCCATGCTATCAAATCAATAGTTTGGTTTAAGTTCTCAGCTCAGTAGTTAGAGATAAGACAGCAAAATAAACTCAAAACCAACAAAAAATTATAAAGAAAAGACAGAGGTCATTGAAACTGAAAACAAGAAAATAGTAGGGGAAAACAAAGAAATTTGTATAGTATTTAAAACCGTCAATTTTATTCATAATTGTGTAATGAGACTGACAAAGATAGAAGACACAGACTATTATTAGCAGCCAAACTGGGGGCATCACTACACTGCATAACAATTATAGTAAGATTAATAAAGAAACACTATAAATAATTTTATACTCACAAATTTGACAACATTGAGGAAATGGACTGATTTCTTAAAGACCAAGAAGCATCAAACTCAACCAAGATGAAATAAACACCCATTAAGTAAATTAAATTTTAATTTTAAAGCTCTTGAAGAGGAAATATCTAGACTCGGGAGGTTTCACTGGAAAATTCTTATTAAACTTTTAAGGAAGAATTAACATCAATTTTACACAGTCTAATCCAGAAAATATAACAGCTGTAAACACAGTTCAACTCATGAGACTAATATCACATCATTACCAAAACCAGGCATAGAAACTGTAGACCAATGTCTCTCATGAATATAAAAATCCTCAAATATTTTTCAAAAGAAACCCAATGATATGCACAAAACATTTGTATATCATGACCAAGAAGTGTTGGTTACTGGTATGGAAGACTGGTTAAATATTTGAAAATTAATCTGTCCATGTTATTGAGCATGGCAACACACTTAAAAAATCACACAATGATATCACCTGGTACAGAGAAAGCATTTAACAAAATCTTACATGCATTTATGATAGAAACACCTTTTTAAAAACTATGAAAGAACATATTCAAAAATCCTAAAACTAGCTTGATATTTAATTATGAAAAACTCAATCGCTTCTTTTTTATGACCAGGAACAAAGTACAAATGTGTGCTCCTACCAGTCTTATTCAACATAGTACTACGAGTTCTAGTTATTGTAATAAGATTTTTAAAAAGTGTAAGACTGAGACTAAGAAAAATAAGTACAACTATATTAATCTCAAGATGACAAAAGTGTGTAAGAGATATCAAGAAACATGAAATAGTCATAAAAGGTAGAACTGAATTCAGTTCATCAAGGTCAATATTCACAAATCAATAACCTTCTTGTATACTAACAAGGAACATGTGGAAACCAAAATAAAAACACAGTATCATTCATAATCACTCCAAAGAAAATGAAACACTTAGGTATTCAGGCATAAACCTAACTAATCATGTAGAGAAGCTATGCTCTAGAATCTACAAAATGCTGACAAAAGAAATGTGAGAGTAATTTAAGCAAATGAAGATTTATATTGTGTTCACAGTAAAAATATCAAAGGTAATTCAGTGTCTACCAGAATATCACCAATGTCTTTTTTTAGACACAGACAGCACAGACAGGCTTATTGTAAAATGTGTATGGAAATGCACATGAGCTAGGCACACTAACATAATCTTGACAAGGAAGAATAAATCACTCTAATACTAAGGCCTGACACAGATACACTGATGAGGCTGCTGTAATGAGTAGGAAAGAAAATCCGTAAGTAGACACAAAGTGCAGCAAAGTGATTCCAGACAAAAGTGAAAAAGCAATTCGATGGAAGACAGAAAAGGAATTTTCTCTATATTTAATGTCCATTTTTCTTTATTGTATCCTCCACTAGTAAAAATATTTGAATGATAAGATATGTGGACTCAATTAATTATTTACAAGTTAAATGTGTTTTCTATGTAGCATCTTATAAGGAATACCACATACAAACTATATAAATTGTAAAGATATAGGAAAAATAAAAAATGATTCTAACATTTTATTTCTTCACCTCTCTGGATTATTTTGAAAAGCAAGCATATAGACTTAGTGACAGCCATGGTAGACAGATAAATTCTTAAAAGGTTATTCTTTTCTTTTTGTCTTAGTATCACATGGGATTCCATTTCTTCCCCTAAAATCACTCCCCCAAAATAGTACAAAGGATGAGTAGAAGTGATATTCTCACAGGATTAATGAGAACCTAGTCTTACTCTCAAGAGAATATTTTCAGTATCATTAATAGTGGAAACAATTTTTTCTTGAAGCTTGAGAAACATAAAAGAATTTGGGCCTTCCTCATTATATTTAAAATATGCATGATTAATTTTTGCAGCACTAAGACTGCAGAAAATCAAAGTGCACTTTTAAAATTTTCTCTGAATTAATTTTTCCTTGCACCCCACTCTTTGTATTTAACTGCAGAATACATGGTGATTTAGCAATGTGAAGAGAGTGTACACATGTGGATATGGTGATATTCAGTACTGCTGAAAGATGATGAAGTCTTATGATAATACATTGCTATAAAATGTTTACGATTTCCATGTCTTTATGTTTTAGAAGTCTATAGAAATAGCTTATGACAAACAATGTCTGAGGCTTTTTCATAAATTTGAGTTAACACTGTCATGTTATATTTCTTCTTAGATGACATAGGTATACTACAATAAGTAAATAGTAGAAAAATAGTTTATAAAATATAAATAAAAATATACAATTGATATTGAAGAAGGAAGTCTAAGAATACAAAGCAACGTATATGTATATATATATACAACTATCTTTCAAAACTAAAGATTTTGACACTAGCACAAAAACAGAAATGAAAATACTGTTGCAAATTTAGTGACAAACTCCATCAAACACTTGTGAAAACTCATCCCATGTAATTCTGAACCACTGAAGAGGAGATACTAATATTCAGTACCGGCGCAATAGGTCTTGAGCATGGTGTGATGTAAGAGGAGAGTGAACACAAGCCCCTCTACGTTCTGTTAGATTAGGACTAAAAATAAGAGTGGTCTTTAGGAAAGGTAGAAAGGACTGTGCTTCTTCCAAACAGCAGTACACTGAGGGACAGAAGAGAAGTCGCCTTAGTCATCTGACCTGGGATTCTCATCAGACAAAGGGACAGCTAGATAGATGTTAACTGGTCAGAAACATTTGCACAGACCTAATGATCAGGCACAGCAAGAGTTTTAGGAAGAAAGTAAATGAGATAATCTACAGTGGATTGCCCAGAGTTCCAGCTCCTTGGTGTCAATAGACAACTGAAGTGCCACACATTGTGGATGCTAGAAGCCAGCAGTGTATTAATTAAATTAAGTAAATATGCACCAAACTTACATTAGTCATGTTCTACTATATTCCTGCATGTCATCTTCTCCGCAGTAAACACTGCCATGAAAAAATAATCCTCTGTGTTTATCTTACTATTTTAGTTCCCATAATAGAATGTAACCTTATGGACTGGTCTCTTTCTTTCTTACCATGAGAGTTAAAATTGATGCCTGGTATAGAGTAACAATTCAGTGAACATGTGTTCCTCTACTACACAGATGAAATAAGAATGGTCACGGAGATTCTACATGTGCTGTTTCGTGCCAACTGGACTGAAACAGAATTTTGTTCTACTTTATGAAAACAAAAAGAAAAAATAAATCTTTGTCAAAAATTGACAAAATGGTATATATGACAAATACGTATGCATGTAATTAATATTGAATCAGAAAGGCTGAATTTTATTAAATAAACGTCATTATAATAAATTGAAGAGACTTAGACAAAGTAAGAAAATAACAGAAAGAGACCAATAACGATAGTACAGGACTTATATACTAAGCAAATAAAGTAATGAACAAGTCACAAATCAGTGGCCTAGGGACTTCAGAGACTTTAAAAACTCACAGAAGCAAAGAAAGAATGATAGACAAGAAAAATGAGAGACATCCAACACTAGGTGTATCACATGCCTACACTAAGATTACGGGGATAATCAATTAGCCAAAGAATACAAATCCGCATGATGAATAAAATTTGTTGTAAATGAAAAAAGACAAATCTGCATCTCCAAAGAGCTCATCGAATCTACCTGTCAGGGAAAATAAGTAACAGGTCCACAATTATAAATTCTATTTGTCATGTGCTTTATACTTAAAATTCACTTTTCAGTGTTTGCATTTGAATTTTATAATTAAAATATATTTTAAAATTATATTTTAACTTACTTCTAATCTAAGAAACATTTAGTTAAAAGAACTAGGTTTCCTACCTAGCATGGGTAAAATAGAGCCTGGCTTTATATTTCTCTTCAGCAATGTCAAATAAGAAGCGTGGCTCAGTGTTCAAATCCAAGAGATAACGATGCAAATCAAGGATCAATCGGTCCAGACTGCCATTCACAGGAGCTGACAAATAGAGACCCCTCACATCCACCCGAAGCTCTGACAGCATTGCTCATGGATCGACTCTTTAAAAATGTTTTTGAAATACGTCAGTTAAAATTGACACATGAATCAAAATAAAGAGCTTACAAATAGCAAAAAATGGTCCAGATCTTGGAATTTACAAAGTGAATTTTAAACTTCAGAACTAAGCCATAAAGTCTTTCTTCCAGGATCTGCCCTTTTACTGGTGACATCAATTGTGTGATAGGTAAAAGATGATCAAAGAAACATGAAAAGACTTCGGGAGGAAATATTAAATTCTCTATGCAGTTTCCAAATAGCTTCCCCAAATGTCAGAAAACAACATGAAAAGACAACAGAAGGAAAAAAATTTCTGTGTGTGATCTCTAAATATTTCATTTTAAATGCACTTTGAAATAAATTTGGCTCAGTCTTCTAGCTCAGTGATGGGGAACCTTTTAGAGACCAAGTGTCCAAACTGCAATTGAAAAGCTTATTTACAAAGTGCCTACCCTGCGTCTGTGGGCTGTTACTCAATGCTCAGCTGCAGCAGCAAAGATAGGGAAACAGTGTGAACCCCGTGCCACTGCAGCATGCGTGCCCCAGCTTCTCCACCGCTGTACCAGCTGATAATTTGCACTCTTCTCCTTTTATCCATTAGTGGTTCTCTTTCTTTCACTAATTTACCCCTTAATTGTTTTTTCAGATAGTCAATGTCATTATTTCTAATATTTCTAGTTTTTCACGCATATAGCATCCTTAGAAATTCCATGATATATTCAATCAATATTATTTCTATTGCTGCTTATTTTATTCATAGTTATGCTCAACTTTATTGAAAATATATATATGCATGTTACATTCCGGGTTGATCCGGATAGTAGGAATAACAAGTATGAATGCCCATAGACAAGAATATGCTTACAGTATTCCTAGAATTTAGTAAAACTGTAGTGAAGTACAATTGTTTCTTGTTGGAAGTCACAAATACATACATATATATATATATATATATATATATATATATATATATATGTATATATATATATATATATATACATATATATATTTGTAAGTAAAAATAAAATCCTGCCTCGGCACAAGGTAGTGAATGCAACACATTTGTTAAATAAAAAAGTAATCTAAGGCAGAGTAACAAATACATGAATGACCTTTACATATTAAGTAAATATAGGAATGGGAGAGAATAATTCAGAAAAGATTGATCAGCCAAGAATTTGCAATACTTATGAAATGAGCTAGTTTTTTTTTTTTTCTTAAAGAAGGAGTTTCTAATACATATAAAAACTGTGAATTTGTTTGCTACGTTTCCACTATGTCTTCACCAAGGGCTCACTGTTTGCAAGGTGTTCTTGTGGCATGGTCGGCGGCACCATCAAAGCTACCAGAAAAGGGTAACAGGTGTGGGGGGGTGAGCACTATTCATTCCCAATAAGATAGGACTGGAAAATCACTCATATCATTTCTACAAATTCCACTTGTCAAAACTTCGGTCACAGGGCCAACTTTGCTGCATATCATAGTTAGGAAGAATAATGCTCATTACAAATTCTCTGTTCCCGATAGCATCTCCATCACTCTGGAAGAGGGAGAAGATAGAAAGGAAAATTGGCAGTCTACCATAGTTTCCAAAAAAGAAACTCTCACAATTGGAACAACCAGAATCTTTCAATTATAACACTATTGAAAGCTCTGCTGAAACAAACTTGAATTCCACAAATCTTTTTATAGAATCTCATTCACTTTGGTGTGGTGCAAAGCCCACATCTTTAGCTTTAGAGATTTTGCTTTAGAGATTTTGTGGGACATTATTTGGTTTGTTGAATTATTGGACTAATAGACTGTAACATAAACTTTTCAAATCAGGCACATATTCTACATCTAACAACAAACATTATAGGTTGCCTGTCAGATTCCAAATTATATGGAATGAAAATTTCATTACCTTTTCCCGTCATCTTCATAGATTTTTTTTTTGGTGACCATCTACAAGGGTCTCTTCCCTTTCCAATCTGGCGAATATGCAGAGTGTACAAAGCAGTGTATATTTATGCTCCATGCAAAGGCCAGAAGTTGACTGAACACATCTAGAAACTTCTGTGGCCTAACTGCAGTTGTTCACATCCTGAATACATTATCATGGCTGCAGCATCTGCAAAGCATCTGGCATCAGCTGCTGCAGACCGGCAGCTCACTGCAGCAAGTGGGAAATATAAGCTCCTCTGTGCTCCAAGGGGAAAACGTGTGCTTTTTGAGAAAATACTGTCTCCATATTTGTGGTTACTGTAACAACACACAAGAAAATCAGTGTTATTTCAACAGTTGTGATTGCCTGTAATTCTCCACATGTGCAAACTTGTAAGAAAAGTGCCTTATTCTGTATGGTCAATGATCTCAAATTATAGGCTCCGAATGTGCTTAAATGTCAGTGTAGGTTGATTTGCAACATGACTTTTATTTTTACCAGAGTCCACAAGGTATTATCTATAAACAGTATAAACCAAATTGGAACAAAAAGTATCTATCTTAAAGCATGACGTGAAGAACTGATATTTTCTATTACTTAAATTGTTTATGTAATAAACATTCCTATAGTTTAATTAAAGTAGTAAAAAGGAGACATTCTAATGTAAACATATTTTATTTAAGGGAACAAGAACTTTTAAATGCAATGTAGTACTAAAGAAATGGTCAGTCATTTGAAAGCTACTCCAAATTTACAGAATTTTCTGACCAGTTTATTTTGAAAAAAGAAATGAAAACTGTATATATATATAATTTTATATCCGTAAATTCTCAGAAATAAAACTTGCATTGATAAAAAACAATGCTATAAAAATTAGTTGGGCCAGAGGAGAATAAGTACTTGAAATAACATTGACAACCAACACAGGAATCATCAAAAACAACCAACATTGTTGGAAAATAACATTGCCTAGGGGTCTACTAAAAAGACAGAGATAGCAAAAATAGGAAAATGTGAGAAAACTGAAGGATGTCGGGGGATCTGTATCTGAAGATCAGCAGTTCTGGCAATAACAGAGGAAAAGACAGATTATCCAAGAACTAATAAAGAAAAAATGTTCCAAACCTAAGAGCATAGTTCTCAGCATCCATGCTACCCAGCCAGGGTTTAGCACCTGCCTAGAAACACGTCATCCTACTTTTCTGTAGATTGGAGTACCTTCCAAAGGATTGTAGGCCGGGCCTGTGGGAGGTGACTGGATCGCAGGCGCCATACTCATCCATGGACGAGGAGGACTAGGAGGTAGGACATGGTTAGAGCACTGCGGGGTGCGACCCAGAAGGGAATATGTTGCTCCCTGTCTCCTCTCTTCTCTCTCAGCTTCCTGGCTACCATGACATGAGCAACTTTGCATTTGCCTTTATCATGCCATTTCTGCCTTAGGGCCAAAGGACTATGAACTGGACCATGAGCCCAAATAAACCTCCCTTCCTTTAAGTCATCAGAGTCAGAAGTTGTGTGTCACAGGTGAGAAAATAACTAAGACACCCACCTACACAGCATTGCAGAGTTTCAGAACACTGTCCTAGGCTTGGGAAGCCTACACTGCAAAAACTAAGCCTGGAAAAGGGAAAGAGTGCGATGTTTCTCCAGTATTTAATGGGTTTTTCTTTTGTTAGTTTTTCAAGAATACGGTTTACACGGCTTACCTAATTAGAGGTTTTTCTGCCTTCTATTTTTTTGTTTGTTTGTTTGTTTTGTTTTTGTTTTTTGTTTTTTGCTGAAGACAATAATGGCTCTTCTCTGGTTATCTGCTGTCTTAGGAGAATACCTCAATTTTGTAATCAAATGTTAAAACCTTTAAAATATATTACTACAAGGACCATTCCCCAAGCTCAGTGGTTACACAACTCTGCTTAGAGTGGGTTTTCTATTTCTTGCTTCTCCTTTGCTACTATATGTTCGTTCATGGACATAGGCCCCATAGAAAGATCTCAGATTCTTAACAGCACAGTGGAAATGCAGCTTCCTTAGAAGGCAGCTTTGTCTATGTGCTTTGCTGTGAGGCTGGAAACACTGTCCACTAATTTTCACCTACATCCTTCCCATAGGTGTCACTTCCAAATTCTCATGTCCCTTTAAAACTTATGAGGTATAAGCCAGTTACTAAAGTCATCCCTAAGACCCCTCTCCTGCGTGTGGAACTGGGAGGGAGGCATCCCTCTGTCCTGTTTTGTATTGATAGATACATCCAGCTATGACATTACTCTCTAGGGACCCTCTTCTCCTTCAGCCACCCATCTTATGTGGGAAGTGGTAATCATTATAGCTGGCAGAATCAGTCTCATGACTGCATAGTCCATAAAGCACAGATATGCAAGTGACCAGCCACAGAAGGCATGGGCCTTTGGCATCTGTTGTTTTGGGCTGGGCCTTTGGGCATCAGAGCAAACTAAAAAAGAGGTTTCATTGGACCACCCCAGTACAGTGGCATTTGATATCACTGCTCAAACTATGTTAAATTTTTTTTGGATAAATAAGTGAAGATGGATTTTTCTAAAGCAGAACAAATTGTAATTAGATACCACAGCTTAAGGTGAATAGTAACTTGTAAGCCTGACTCTTTTTTCCCAGTCTCTCAGTACAGGAAGACTTGGAAATGACTTGTGTCATGATGGAGCAACAAATTTCAGATAAGATTCATGACGCCAGTCCACAATTGTCAGTACCCTAAATGCCCACAAGACTCAAACAGATGGCATGCATGTGTGAAAGAGGGTAAGAGTAGTCGACATCCATTCCTCAGTGTCTTTGGAAGGTTGATCTAAGGCCATCTCCCCAATTCCCACCTCCCCAACAAATACCACAACTCACAGATGCTCAAGCCCTGTATAGAAAATGGCATAGTATTTGGGTAAAACCAAGGGGCATTCTGTTGCATACTTTAAATCATCCTTAGATAACATGTAATACTTAATGAAAAATAAAATACTATGCTTATAGTCATTGCAAAACTTAAAGGAGCAATGGAAAAAAGCCTGTGTGCATTCAGTATAGACACAGCCACCTAATATAGGTCTAACTACATGGTACATAATGAAGACTTACAATGAACAATTCTCCAGCAGGAACCCCAGTGGCATCATGTGTGACAGGACAGGAGTCTGCAGCTGAGGGAGCCGACACTACTCTGCACAGTGCTCAGGGCACAGCAAGTTTCAGTTTGGGCATCTTGAACCTTTCTTGGAATGTTTTTTCTGCATGTTTTTGTTCTGTGGTTGGTTGAAAACACAGGTCCAGAAACTCTGTCTCCCAATAACTTGTCCAATTACAGTAAGAAATATATCTGTTCTTCAGTCCCAATGCCTGGCATGGAACTACTAAAATTCTTAGAATCTCCTAAGTGTTGGAGTGGCTTTTGTTATTGATAGCAAACTGGAGTTCTTGCTAACGAGGTGAGGTTTCCTGGATAACTTTTGAATGAGGCTGAATTTCAGAATGGCTAAATGATTACTGGTGGAACTTTCAGTCCACAGAACTTTGGGATGCAGAGAGGTTCCTGAGATTTAGATATATAAAAACAGTCTTCATCGGGGAAGTGTGGACAGCTTCCAGGTTGGTACACAGAAGCTTGCTGGGAGGGTGAAGGGGGACCATAGGAGTTCTACACTCTCTCTCTCCCTTCCTATCTTTGACTTATGTATCTCTTTCATTTGCATACCTGATACCTATGTATGACTGCTCCTGAGATTCTTCCTTTACAGTGAACAGGCAATGAAAGTATATCATTTCCCTGAGCTTTATGTAAATTATTCCTGTAAATTATCAAGCCTAAGGAGGGGAATATGGAAACTCCCAGTTTATAACTGGTGACTGAGAACTGAATATAGCCTGGGACTTGTGATTGGCTTCTGAAGTGAGGAAAGTCTTTTGGGACAAAACCTTGAAATTGGTGGAATCTGATGGCAATTTTAAAAATGAATCAAAAGGTCTGACTCCCAGCTGGTGTCAGGGAATTGCTTAATGTCAGCAAAGACCCTAGAGGAACACAAACAAAGCTGCAGTATAAGTGTACTGAGTGGTGGGAGCCGGTGTCTGACTGACAGGAAGTGGTGAGGACATCGCACAGTCAGAGAAGGTAGCTACACTCAGTTTCACTGGATAAAACACTGGATAAAACAGAGCACCAGGAAGAGACACCAAGATGGTGGAGTGATAAGCAGAAGAGAAAGAGCCTCTCTGGGAGTCGCTGTCCAGATGCTGGAATATAGCAACATGAGGAAGAGGAGGAGGGGAGTCCCCTGGGCCCAAGGAAAAGCTGAAGCATAAATTGAAGCCCCCAGAGAGAGTGAAGAGAGAAAGTTCAACAAAGAATAAAGACAGAGCCAGTGGCACCTCCTCCCTGAGGTAGCTCACTCCGTGAGAGGAGCAGTTCAAACCTGTGGACATGCAGTGACTGCTGGGCACCCCAGAAGCCTCCCTGGAGAGATGCAACAGTGAACAAGTGAATGTAAAGGATTGCACTAGCCGGCAGTGAGTGCTGAGGGCTCAGTCATCCCATGAGAGACAGCTATTCATTGGGAGCCATCTTACAGCAAGGCTGGCTGAGCTCTGAACTCAGAGTGGCTGCGGCTCCATCTAGCAGCACCCAGCTGGGCTCAGGGCTGCAGAAGGTGCACTGACAGCTGTAGGCCAAATGACTCTGGTCTTGATCAGAAGGTGCAGGTTCACTGAGAATGTCCAGGACCCCACTAGAAAGTTACTGCTGGCTTGTTGGAATAAGTCAGCATGGGTTGGGACTTTGTCTCTACATGTTGTCTACCAGTGACAGTGGAGACAAACCTGAAGTGGACTTATTTGCTCTTTCTCATTTTTTGTTGTTGTT
This sequence comes from Cavia porcellus, assembly GCF_034190915.1. NCBI lineage: Eukaryota > Metazoa > Chordata > Mammalia > Rodentia > Caviidae > Cavia > Cavia porcellus. The sequence continues at coordinate 160,452,807 of NW_026947484.1, read as the reverse complement.
GTGGTTTTGTTTTAGTTTTTTATCTCTCCTTCATTGTTTGATCTTGTTTTTATATGAATGTGAATGTAGTTTCTACACTCTTTGTGGTTATGGTTCTGTTCTAGTCTTCTTTTTATCTCTTCTTTCTCTCTTTCTATCCAGTCTTCTGCACCAGTTTCTCAAAGTTAGCATGATCCTCCTTTGTCCTCCAACCTTGCTTCTAGTCTCCTCTTCTTCTTTCACTTCATTATTTTCTAACCTATTTTAAATTTTAACCCCGAGGACAAAATTGACATATTGAAGACATATATACTCCATGTAATTTTCTGGTTTGATTTAGAGTTTGTTAAATAACCACAAATCTGTTCAGATGCCTAAAGATGGCAAACTAATAGTTAACTCAGTAGGTCATTTTTAAAATTGTGTTTGATGCCATTGTTATTGCTGATGGCACTGCTACAGCCAAAGGTGTCATAATTGTTCTAAACAGGTGTTCTTCATTGATACTCAAAAAGTAGGATCTCAAAAATACTCTGGCATGGTACCAAAGAACTAGGGACCTAGTCAAACAGATAGCAACTTCTTATCCTCAAGAAAATGAAGATGTAGAGTCTAACAACAGGCTCAAAACTCAATAAAGCAGCCACACCTGAAACATACCTCGAAGAAGTAATCATTTTCTAACAGTTGTACCAACAACTCACCATCGGCAGTTTACAAGCATCACCCCAGAAATTAAACTAAAAAAAAGAAAAGACACTTAAGTTGCAACTCCAGACATTTAGTCCACCAAAGGCAAACCCAGGGGGCAATGAGGTGGGACAATCTGAAAGCACCCCCCCCACCAGGTCTCTCTGAAGTGGTAACTCTGAAGTGGTAAGCAATTGAATGAGGCTCTAGAAAAAAATCAAATTAGAAATAATTTCTCGGATAACTGCAGAGATGCTGTTTACAATGAAAATCATGCTTAGTGACACTAGAGAAGACCCAGACAGAAAAGCAAAGGAACTGAAAAAATAACCAGGGAAGCTACAATAGCTCACCATAGGAAAGTAATGGAATCCATAAGGGAGATTCAAGCAGATATACAAGAGAATAAAAATGTCATTGAAAGTATCCACAGCAGATTAAGTCAATTTGGAGACAGGATCTCAGATATAGAAGACAGGCTTGTGGTTAGCAATTATGAAAAGAAAGATTGCTAGAAAGAATAGCAAGGGAGCATGAGAATCAATCAAGCAGCTGATAGATGAAGCAAAGAAGAATAACAATATTGGTTGGAGTCAATGAAAAAACAAGAGATAATACAAGTGATATACATTTAAAAACTGTTTACAAATGTCATGGCAAGAAATTTCCTTGTTAGAGAAAAATAATTTGACAAGCAGATATGTAAGGCATATAAAACTCCAATTAGATACAATAAAAATTCTACACCAAAGCATATCATAGTCAATATTCTAGATATTCAACATAAGAACACAATATTAAGAACTGTGAGAGGAAAAGAAACAAATCACTTATGTAGTTAATCTTATTAGAATCACAGCTGACTTCTCAGCAAAAGCCCTTAAGTAAAGGAGAGCTTGGAGTGAAGTATTTCAAGTTCTAAAGGAAAACAACCTGCAACTCAGATTGATGTAACCCGTAAAACTATCTTTTGAAACTGATAAAGAAATGATACTTCCATGATGAGCATCTGAGGAAGTTTATGACTACCAAACCGGCACTCCAAAATGTTTTGAAAAACATTCCAGAAAGAGATAACAAAGACTACAGATTTATGAACCCCAACAGAACAAATCCTCTAGGTGAAGCAAGGAATAAAAAGAAGACAAGGAAAAAGGGGTGGGAGGCCAAAATAGCACAAAAATAACATGACAAGGATAAGCAATACATACCAGTTGTAGCTGTCACTATTAATGATCTCAACTCACCAATCAAAATGCACAGACTGGCAGAATGGACCAAGAAGCAAGATCTAACAATGTGCTACTTACAAGAAACACATTTAACTCAAAGGAAATTCATAGATAGAAAGCCAAAGGATGGGAAACAATACTCCACGTGACAGGATCCAGCAAAAAAAAGGGGATAGCCATTTATTTGCAAGTAAAGTGAATTTTAAGATTAAGAGCAATAAAGAAGGTCACTACATCCTTGTAAATGAAGCAATATAATGAGATAACAATCATAAATATATATATAACAAATACCAGTTATATAAAACAAATATTAATAGACATGAAAAATCAAATAAACACAATTTTATATTGGGTGATATCAATATACCACTGTCATAAAAATACAGGACAACTAGACCAAAAATCAACAACACAACATTACAACTGAACCAAACTTTTGAACAAATGAACTTAGTAGAGTCTACAGAATGGTAGAACCCACAACATTCAGAATACAAATTCTTCTCAACTGTATGTGGAGTGTTCTCCAAAACAGACAACATACTAGCTCATAGAATATGCATAGGTAAATGCAAAGGAATTTAAATTATTCCATGCATACTATCAGACCATAGTGTAATGAAATTGGAAATCAGTGACAAAAGAAACCACAGGAACTTCATAAACACCTGGAATTTAAACAGCACTATCCTGAACCACTAATGGGTCACAGATGAAATTAAAGAAGCAATTAGACAGTTCCTACAATTAAATGATAGCAATAATGCAACATACAAGGATTTATGAGAAAAAAATGAAATCACTCCTAAGAGAGAAATGCACAGCAGTGAATGCCTGTATTAGGAACACAGAGCCAGTACTAAACAACTTAATGATGAATCTCAAACTTCTAGAAAAAGAAAAGCAAGCTAAACAAAAGCTCATATTGGGAGGAAATTATAAAGATCAGAGCAGAAAGTAATGCATTGAAAACCAAATAAATGATACAAAGAATTGATTACTCCAAGCGTTGGTTATTTGAAAGATTAAATAAATACTTGTCCAAACTTATCAAAAAAAAAAAAAAGGAAAGACTCAACTCTACACAATTAGGAATGAAAAGGGTGAAATCACAATGAATCCTGCAGGAATCCAGAAGATTACTTATATCTACTTTGAAAACTTGTATTCTAGTAAAATGGAAAATGCATAAGAAATAGACAAATTCCTAGACACGTGAATTACTGAAGCAGAATCAAGAAAATATAAAAATCCTAAACAAACCAATATCAGTCAGTGAAATCAAAGACATAATTTAAAAACTACCCTCAAAGAAAAGCCCAAACCCTGAGGGATTCACTGCTGAATTCTACAAGAAACATACAGAAGACCTAATACCACTACTTCTCAAACTTTTTAATGAAATTGAAAGGGAAGCAATACTTCCAAATTCAGTTCTGAAAGAAATCATTACCTTGATATCAAAACTGGAGCAGGACCCAATATGAAAGACAATTACAGACCAAACTCCCTAATGAAGATAGATTCAAAAATCCTCAATAGCATACTGGCAAATAGAATGCAGCAAATCATCAAGAAGATTATATGCCATGATCAAGTGGGATTCATCCTAGTGACGCAGGAATGGTTCAGCATACACAAATCAATAAATGTAATCCCCCAGATCAATAGAGCCAAAGACAAAACTCACAAGATTATCTCAATAGATACAGAAAAAGCTTTTGACAAAGTCCAACACTCATTCTTAATAAAAAAAAAACCCTACAGAAAATCAGAATAGATTGTCTTTATCTCAATCTAATAAAAGCCATCTATGATAAACCAACAGCTAACATCATACTAAATGGACAAAGCTAAAGGCATTCTTGCTAAAATAAGGAATAAGACAGTGATGTCCACTTCTTCGTATTATTCATAATAATGATGGTATTCTAATTCAACATAGTCCTGGAAACTAGCAGAACAATTAGACAAGAGAAAGAAAGAAATGGAATAACTATAGGAAAGAAATAAGTTAAATTATTATTATTTGCAGATGACATGATCCTCTACATACAACACCACAAAAACTCCACTAAAAAGGACTAGATTTAATAAGCAAATTTGGTAGTGTAGCTGGATACAAAATCAACACTCAGAAATCAACAACGTTTCTGTACATGAATCACAAATTCACTGAGAAAGAAATTAGGAAAAGAATATCTTTCACAATACCATTCAAAAAAAAAAAAAAATGAAACACCTAAGAATTAATCTAACAAAGGATACACATTGAAACAAAGGATCTACCTGGAAAACTGCAATACTGCAAAAAGAAGATTGATAAGGATATTAGAAAATAGAAAGATATTCCTTAATCTTGGGTAGAAAGAACCAATGTAGTGGAAATGGCCATACTTCCAAAACTGTTATACAGATTTAATGCAATTCTGATCAAAATTCCAATAGCATATCCCTTAGGATTAGAGAAAACAGTCCTAAAATTCATTTGGAATCAGAAAAGATCTAGAACAGTATAAGCAAGACTTAGCAAGATAGGGGTCATTACAGTCCTTGACTTAAAATCATACTACAAAGCCACAGTGATAAAAACAGCCTAATCTTTGACAAAAGTGCCAAACACATTCACTGCAAGAAAGATATCCTCTTTAATAAATGGTGCTGGAAAAACTAGCTCTTCACATGTCACACATTAAAACTGGATCCATACCTTTCACCATCCACTAAACTAAGTTTGAAATGAATCAAAGATATAAGTATTAAAATTGAAATATTAAATCTGCTGGAAGATAAAATAGGTAAAACTTGAAGACACTGATGTAGGCAAAAATTTTATCAGTAAAACCCCAATTGCATAGGAACGATCACACAGAATCAACAACTGGGATCTCATCTTACTGAAAAGCTTTTGCACAGCAAGAGAAACCACCATCAGAGTGAGAAGCAACACAAAATACAGGAAAAAAATGTTTGTTAGATGTTCCTCAGACAAAAGATATCTATTGAGAACATATGAAGAACTCAAAAAAATCAGTCCTCCAAATTTTAAAGCCTGAACCCAAAAATGGGCTAACTACAAACTGAGATAACTACAGACTTCCAAGACAAAGAAACACAAACAGCAAATAAATATATGGAAAAAAATGTTAACATCACTGGTCATTTAAAGATACAAATTAAAACAACACTGAGGTTCTATCTTACCCTGGAAAGAATGGCTGTGATCAAGAAGCCAACCAATAACAAATGCTGAAGGGGCTGTGGGGAAAAAGAAACTCTTCTCCACTGCTTGTGGGGGTGCAGACAGGTACAATCACTGTGGAAATCAGTGTTGAAATTCCTCAAAAAACTAGGCTTAGACGTCCCATTCAATCCAGCTATACCCCTTCTGGATATTTCCTCAGAAGAACTAAAAACATATCACAAAAATATACGTGCACCCATGTTTATAGCAGCACAGTTTTTAATAGCTGGATCTTGGAAAGAACCCAAATGTCCATCAACTAAGGTATGGATAAAAAAGATGTGGTCTTTTTATACAGTGGAGGACTTCTCAGCGATAAAGAAGGACAAACCTGAGACCTTATAAGTGAATAAATGCAACTCGAGACCATAAGTATAAGTGAAATAAACTAGACTCACATGTGTAAGCATCATATTGTCTCCCTAATGTAAGAAGCTGAAAGAGTAAATACAATCCAATATGTACACTAGATATCATAAAATTGAAGGAAATTTCAAAAGGAAAGAAAAATTGGGATGGGGGAATGGAGAAAAGAAGGAAGGGAAAAGCAAAACTGTATTATATATTTTTATATATCTATATGACAGTTAAGATAGTTCTATTAATTTATCTTCATTGCAAAGAAAGGTTTGTACTAACATTGGTTGCATAATTAAATGCCTATACCTTGTACTCTGAGTAATTAAAGATAATATGCAATATATTAACAATTGTTACTCTCCTGTTATCTTGTTTTGAAGTTTTATTTTATTTTTTCTCTTTAAAATAAAATAAAAATCTTTTTTAAAAATCAGAGTTCCAATTTTAAAGTACTTTCCCTGTGATTCTAAGACCATAAATGTGGGTCTCACCAACAGGCACAAACACACGCACATGCACACACACACACATACACACACGCGCGCGCGCACGCAATTTAAAAGACATTTGTGCCCTTCATAAATGTTTCATTGTTGTATCTCTTAATATTTTACTTTCACATTTGTGCTCGTTTTTTTTTTCTTCTGTGTTGTTCAAATATAATATGACTAGTTCAAACATCAGGAAGTTATTTATAAATACTCAATATATCTTCTGTTTATAATAGAGTCTTTTCCAAGTTTATTACCTCCAGTAACAGAAATAAATATAACCAGTAGACACAAAAGTAAAGGGCCACATATCTGGATGACTTCCTTCTTTTCTCCAGCTCAGTCCTTAACTGTTTCCTAATCCATGGTAGTAGATGTTCTGGGTGCTTCCCTCCTACTCTCTCAACCCCTGTATTTACTTTCTGTGTGTGGCCTACTAGTACACCCGGAGACTTCGGTTCATAGTTTGCCATCTGGCTCCTGGAGCCAGAAGTGAGCACAAAGAAGCCAAAAATGAGCCAAGTCTACCTCCACACCTCAGCCCCAGTGAGCAGCCCCTAAGAGTGACCAAGCTGAACTGGAGTTCAAAGTCTCCGACTTGCTGGCCCCTGCCTCAGAAATGGTACCTACATTTTTCACAGAATGCTCTGTAAGACTAAACCAAAGTGAGCTTTAGTAGAACTTGGCCCCTTGCTTCATTTCCCTCCCTTGATGGTCCCACTTCTTAAAGCCCTAGTAGTCTGTATTAGCTTCCCAGGGCTTCCATAAGAGAGCACCACAGTAATGGCAAGGAATGACTAAACAACAGAGATGTACTGTCTTACGGTTCTGAAAGCTGGAACTCCAAGAGATCCATTGGGATGGTTCCTTACAACTGTGAATGAATGCCTGTTCTTTAGTTTTCCTGTAGCTTCTGGCGTGGTTCTGTAGCAATCTCTGATGTTCCTCAACTTGGAAATTTACTGTGACTGTTGCCTTCTTAATCGAATTGCGTTCTTCCTGTATTTATTCCAGTACCTAAAGTTTTCCTTTTTTTTTATAGATACCAATCATGTGGGATTAAGAATCTAATCCAGTATGACTTTATGATCATTAATTACAAGTGAAATTATTTCATAATAAATCTTGGGGATTATATTTTAATATTTTTGGGGTGACACAAATAAATCATTACAAAATTGATTTCCTGAAAAATCACTTTTGCATGAATCTATGTCTGAAACTGTTGCCAGAAAGCCTGTCTGTCCATTAAATATGCAGTTACTCTCTTGGTTTTAATGCACGCAGCTGCAAGGAACAAATGGTCTAACTCTACTTGGCCTAAATGAATGTATTCACTTATGTAAATAAAAAATCAAAGAGAGACCAAGACTTCAGGCCTAATTCCATTCAATGACATGAGTCTCTCAGTGTGGTCTGTGTGTCATGGGATATACTATTTTGAAGATGTAATAGCAAAACAAATAGAAACATTCCTGTAATGTTTGATGAAAGGAAGACAAAAAAGTGAACAAAATTAGTAAGTAAAACAAATATTAACATGATGAAAAGGGGCTACAGAAGAAACATTAAACCAAGGCTGAGTCAAGTTGAATTTGGTCTTTTTTTCTTTTGTCTTTTTTCTTTTATTGGTACTAGGAATTGACCTCAGGGCCTCACATTTGTCAGGTAGGTACCATGTTCCTGAGCCACGACCCTGGCCCAGTGAAGTAGAATTTGTGTGCATAAGTTTAGAGTTGAGTGGAATTGCTTATATAAACAATTTCTTATCATGATGATGAAGAAGATAATAATCAACTTCACTGTAAAAATAACATTTGAATAAAGACATGGCCACAGAGAGGGAGTAAGGCATGGAAATATTTTAGGAAAGAGCTTTCTAAGGAAAGGAAGTGAGGAGTGGGAAGACTGCCGTGGGAGTTTACCCACAACACGAAGGAGCAGAAAGGAAGCCACTTGGGCTGAGCAGAGTGAGGGAGAGTTCAGGTGAAAGCAGACAGGTCAAGAGCACGGAGAGCTTTGTAGGCTGCTATGAGGACCTCAGAGTTCACTCTAAATCAGATGGGGAGCTCCTAGGCACTGAGCAAGGAAGGGGAAGGATCACATGCTTCCACCGGCCACTGGGCTGCAGGGCTGAGAACTGACTGAATGAGCACGGGACAGAAGCAGCAATAGAAGGTAGAAGTCTACCCAAATAAACCAGGCAAAAGTGAAGGTGGCTTGGGCTATGTACAGTAAGACATACACAAGCAGGCCGTTTCCTAAATGTATTTATATATTTGTATATTTATTTATCCATTCATTCATTTATTATGATCAGATGTTTTCAAAGAATCAGTTATACTTCTCTTTGACCAGCTCACCTCTTCTACCATCAACGTATGACCTACATCTTCAAGATGCTTTTCTCATGGTGTGGAAGCAAGTGCTCAAAATTTATTTGATGACATCCAGGAAACACAGTCTCTCCTTCTCTTGCTCTCTTCTTTAAAAAAGAAAACAAAAGCTAGAAATGATACAGAATTTCAAAAAAACAGGAAATTAACACTAATTAATATATTGCATATTGTTATCTTAGAAGTAGTTGTTCCAATTACAGGATTTAGGCATGAAAAAAATGATCAAACAAGCAAACAGTTCCTTCTCTTACTCTTGCAATAATATCCCAAGCTTCCTTCTAAATAAGAAAGTCTTCACTTACATTCATTGATCAAGAGAATATCCCCTTTATTGTTTTTATCTTTACTTTTCTCTCTTTAAAAAAAAGGGGGGGAAAGAGAATTTGCCCTGCCAGATGCCTTGGGCCTGAATTAGGGTCCATAGTACTCAGATTTCCACTTACTGAACCCAAATAGTTTACACTTGAAAGAGGTAAGGTTAATTTGGCTCATGGTTTCAGAGGTTTAAGTCGTGGTATGTTGGCTCAGAGATAGGAATACCATGGCAGAAGGGCCTGATAAGGCAAAGCTACTGAGTTTCTAGAAACAGAACTGGAGAGAAAGGGACCAAAGAGCAGATATAGAGCCTGAGCTCAGCCTCTGTGTTCCGCCCAAACATACACAGAAGTGCTCCTTACTAATGCCCTAGGTGGCTGCCAAGCGTATCAAGTTGAAAACTCTGGGCTCATCCCTAAGCCATTACCCACAGAAGGAAACTTGAGTTTCCTAATTGCCCCAACCAAACTACTGCCTATGGGTTGAACTAAATCCTCTGAACTAGCTTGACTACAAAATAGAAAGTAAAATAAATACTACTACAAAGGCAAGTACAATTTCAACAACAAATATATTTATCAGTCTAAGAATTGTTTTTAATTCATGAATCTATGCTTTCCTTAATAAATATAACCAACCCTTCACAATACAATGTATGGAAATCACTTGAAATAAGAAAAAGTGATAGCACAGTGAATAAGTTTCATTTTAATCAACAAGTGATATTTTAAGTCTATCTTTAGAGAATTTCCAAACTGCCAATAATGAACATCTTTCTCCTTTGCTGACAGGTCATATGCAAAAAAAAAAAAAAAAACAGTATAACCTGTTCTAATAAAAATGATTTTACTATCATACTGAACAAACTAATTAGATAATAATTCAGAGAATACTGACTTTGTAAGCCTCAGTATTTCATGATTATGCTCTTTTTGTGTTATTAATCTAAGGCCCCATTACTTAAATTCAAGTGACCTAAAGTATTGATACTATCCCTACTGTGAGCTTCTTTCAAAATGTTGATAACTATGATTAATATTTGAAAACAAAATAACCATAGAATACTCCGAATCATGATGTCAAAATTTTGGTTGATTGCAGGGAAGGAACAATGTGATATTCTTACCCATCACAGATGTCACAGCTGACACAAAAGACAGGTCAACAAGAAAAACAACCTAGCAACTTTAATCAAGTTTTATGTGACACAAGGGCACTAATAAATGGAGATCCAGAGACTCAGGGGAACCTTCTTTGTATAGGTTTCATGAAGAGTGGACAGCTTTGTCCACATTTGACTGGGGGAGTGGACAGGAGGACCTGCAGAGATTCTTCTTGATTTCACCGTGCAGCATTCATTTCATAAAGCAAGACAACTCTATGGAAAGAACAATCTCTGTATTCTGTAATTTTGCTGTGGAAAGGGCAGGGTTAGTTTCTATGACTTGCTGTAGATGGGGTCAGATGGGGCATTAGAAATATAGAGAAATATCCTGTTTCTGAAGCTGCTCCTTCTTTAGCTGAGTTCTCAGAAGAGCTAAGCATCATTTTCCAAACACCAAAGGACCAAGGACTAAATTTCCATCTGGAAACAGCATCACTTGGTATAACTTGTTAAATTCTACATCAATAATATCTTGATTTCCTAAGTAATTCAACATACATTTTCTACTCCAATTTATCAATGGCATAAGCCATCTTTGTATGTGTGTGAGTGATTTATGGGGGCTGTTACCTTTTTACTAGTACGTGTTTACAGTACATGAAGTTGACATTCATCCTAGAGAATGGGTACATGCACATAATACAACTTGCTTCTTTTCTTAATCCTCCTCCTTCCCTATCCACCTTGTATCCTCTAAAGCCCTGTTTCATTCTTTTTGTTTCTATTCTCCTTAGCTCACCTTTGTGACATATAATGCTTACATCCATTGAAGTTATAGGGCTCCTGTGTATAGCATGTCCTATTTCTACCTACTATCTCTCCCTCTGGTCTCCTGGACTCCTCCTTTCCACATGCAGGAGGCCTAATTCTATGTTTCCTTCTTTCATCTTTTCTTATGCTCTTTTCTTGTCATTTTCTTTTCTCAAACGAGAGACACTATATGGTATTTAAGCTTGGGTGTCTGATTTATTTCATTTGATGTTAAATTTTGCAGGGGAACCTATTGATGACCCTGCTGCCCTGCAGTGCTGATAATGGACGCTACTACCACCAACAAACACAGCAGGAGCTGACTCACGGTCCTTAACTGTGCTTTAGGAACTCTCCTGACGTGAGGTCTTCCCATCTTGTCTGTTTCATTCTGTTTTGTTTTCATTTTATTACTGCTGTTAATTCAGGAAAAAAAAGTTGCATGAAATCCAATCTGTTCTAGAAATATGAGCAGCCTTTCTGGCACATAACATTTCAGATATCAAAGTATATGTAAAACATACAAATAAGGACAGGGAAACATAGCTTCCATGTACAGTACAGTAATTTAAATCATAAAATAAGCTACATAAAGTGCACCTGCTAATTGATTCCCAATGCCTGCATACGTGGCTTGTCAACTTTCTCACCTTAACAGCTCCACTGCAGATTAACAATTGATTTAATGCTGTCTAAAAATACCCAGTCAAATAAAATATATTTAACCAAAATAATTTGCTTTACTCAACCTTCTATTCTTTCTAAATTAAAGCTTTTTTATCTGCCCCTTTACACGCTCTCTTCCCCTTCCCCATTAACTCCCACCCTGAAAGTTTCCAAGTGTACATTGGTGCTATAAATATTAATGCTATTTGAGAAGCATTAAATTAAGCTTTTTTTCCTTCAAGTTTCTTCTTTGGTCATGTAACCTGTTAGGCTTCTCAGCCAAGATCAAATATATAATGTGAAAGTCTATTTCATTCTTGTAATCCTGTTATGATGCTCATCCTGTAGATGCAACTGAGGTAAAAATAAGGGAAATAATTGTCCCCAAACTGAAGATAAAGAATCTCATTGCAGATTCCATAATTCCAATTGCTATGCTAATAGGGAAACTTTTTTCTGTTTTATTATTTTTTGGGAAAACTTTTACTGGAAGACTTCAATATTTGTGATATCTCTAATTCCAAATCTAATGTAAAACAAGAATGTCATATTTACTTTTCAAAATAGTTTAATGTGAACTTTGAATAATGGACTCAGTTGATTCCACTGTGTAACTGGCACATCACAAAAAGGAGTTTTCAAACAACTCTTTTTCTTTTTCATGTCTAAATAGACATAACTTGATCCAATTCAGAAAAGGATAACTGAATCTCAGTGGTAACTGATCTTTTAAACTCTTTGATTTAACAATATATAAACACTGTACTTTGTGCTACTTAATGACTTTGTCATTTATATTTCAATATATTGAGGAGAATCATAACATTTCAAAAAGTGCTAAGACCAGCACTATTTCCCAGACAGCTTCTTCCTGTCCTAAAATGAATTGGAGGAAGAACTAAATTATCTCTGCCTTTACTTCCAGGCCTTATGTTCATAAATACAAGGACAATTTTTCAAAGAAAAATCATATAAAATGGCTCAGTTATGGAAACTGCCTTACTAAAATTTCCAAGAAAAAATGTAAAATAGCTACAGTTTAAGTGCTGGTTTGAGTTCTTTTCTTTGAATCAATCCAATTTAAAACAGAAACTCTGCTAAGCTTCTGACATAGAGCCCAAAATACGAGGCATTACTTTTCTATCTGCCATGTAGTCTTGGAAAAGCCATTCACATCTGGCATTCCCCTTGACCCAAGACCTCTGGTCAAACTTAAATCTCAGAGCATTTGAAGCAGACATTTCCACAGAATTTTGAAAGAAATCCATGATTTTCCTTCATATGGTTCTGATATTTTATAATATTCATTGAAGGCAAAATATCAAATTCCCTACCTGTAGAGTAGCAGTCAGGTTGCTAGAAAGTCTCACTTCTAGACACAATCTTTGAAGGAAATAATTCTGCATTTGGAATTCATGTCTTGGATAATTGTTTTGGTTGTATTTACAGCCTGTGGGCATTTCATGTAATCTCCTCTTGGGTTTTCCTTAACTATAGAAAGAGCACAATGCCTGTCAAGTAGAGTTGCTGTTACAAAGTCTTTAATAAACTAAAAATTATGGAATTCTTATTAAACAGATGCAGATCTCTCTCTCTCTCTCTCTCTCTCTCTCTCTCTCTCTCTCTCTCTCTCTCGCTCTCTCTCTCTCTGTCTCTGTCTCTCTCTCTCTCTCTCTCTCTCTCTCTCTCTCTCTCTCTCCTTCCCTTCCTCCCTCTTTCCCTCCCTCCTTCAGTCTGATTTGATTGGTTGATTGGTTGTTTGGTTTTTGAGACAGGCAATTACCATGTAGTTCATCTACACAGTCCCAGCTAGATGTAACTCTGTAGCCCAGGCAGGTTTTAAACACTCCATTGTTCTGCCTCAGCCTCCCAGGTAGTGGCATTACAGGTGTGTACCAGCACACACAGCCCAATTTTTCTTGAGTGCTAAATTTGTACATCCAAATGCTTTCCTGCAATGAAACAAAAAATGGTGTTAGCAGAGCACTATTATCTGTAAAGTTTTTAAAAGGAAAAAACTTTCCAATATCATGTTAGACTGAGTTGTGATGTGAAAGTCTCTTACTTAAGTAGGAGATATAACAACTTCAAGATGCATCACTTCAAATGGGAAGGATGAAACTTCCCAGGCGACACAGAAGAAGGAACTAAATGCTGCTTCCAGACGATCGGTGGTTGATGCTGTGAAACAGAGAGGCATTCAGCAGGCCTTATCGCTCCAGATGAGAGCAGGCAACAGGAACTGAGGCTTTGGACCTCAGTAAGGTAGAAGAGAGACGCTTCCAACAAGGCTATTCCCAAGACAGCTTCTTTCTGTCCTAAAATGAAGGAAAGGAAAGCTTCTATCTCACCCAGGGCTTCCATAATTTGCAGTTCCACACTGACATTACTTCTGTTGTAAAGAAATTTCAACCTTGGAAATATAAAATTTGGTTCAACACCAGTAAAATTGTAAGGATTTCAACCAAAAGCAAAGTTTTGCACTATGGGAAGTTTCACAACCTGGACTCATAGGATGACAACACAGAGGAAAACGCAGACAAGGCAAAGAAATAAAACCCGGAGGGCCAGAGATTTAGCTCCATGGCACAGCACCTGGCTGGCAAGCACAGGTCTTGAGTTCAATTGTCGGTACCAAAAAAATAAAAAAATAAAAATCTGCACAGAAAGAGGGGAGGAAAAATTGATCAGTCACTATCAAGTAGGAAACAATTTAGTAGAGAACTTAATAGAAAAAATAAACAAAAGAATTAGCTACTTAAGAAGTTGAGAGAAATCCACACAAGACTAAACATTCCTTTTTTAAGAAGCCCTGACTATAATTTCCCTTACTGCTTTATGCACATTAAATTCCTTAACTTTTACAATTGCATGTAAAGCATAAAATCAACTTGAAATACAAGAGTTGTTGCTTATAAAAATGGTAATTAAATGAACACCAAAAGTATCCAAGGCCATAGAGACTCAGAAGGATTAGATACCTCCTTCAAAATGCTGCAGAAGTCAGGTGTGGTGGTATATGCATATAATCCCAGCACTGTGGGAGACTGACACAGAAAGATTGCAAATTTTAGCCCAGATTGGGCAACTTACAGTCTTAGCAAGTCCCAGTCTCAAAATTAAAACACGGATCACAATGTAGCTCAGTGAGAAGGCCCTGGGTCTACCCTAGTACCCCCAAAAAACAAAAACAGAATGCTGCCCAAAACTATCTAAAGTTGGTTCTTCAAATAAATTGAATAAAAGTGAAAAACAAGCACAGTCTAAGAGTTTGCCACACATAGGTCATGGTTGAAATAGACACTGAAGTCTATAGTACAGAGAAATTTAAATCCAAAAGAAAAGAATGTGATGGAAGAAATAATGATAAGCCCAGTAATTGCTATTGCAAGTCTAAATAAACATTGATTGTATAAAACAATAATAATGCTCCTGACTAATTTGAGGGAATAAAATCAAATTGGGACTAAAATATTGGACATCTGCATGCAATATAAGGGGAAGAATTTAAATGTACTAAGATTTCTGTCATTTTCTAGATTAGGGCAGAAATATGAATTTCAGATAAACATCATTAAATCAAGTATCCATACACATTGCACATACATGAAATCAGTACAGAAAGAGAGGACAAAGAGGTTTGAAAACAAGCTGAGTAATACAATAGGATGAAGAAAAGGTGAAAAAGAAGCTACGAGGGTGACAAAAAGAAACCCCAAGTAAGATCTGACAATGTGTTAAAACATCAGTACTATAACTATAACCAGGTTACTCATTAAAAGTCTCAGTATCAACATATTAAAATCCACATCAATGCCGTTTAATAGGAACATTTACTATTCTTACATACACTGAAAATGAAAAGATAAAGTTTGAAAGTAAAATAGTGAATAATTGTGTGCCAGACAAACACCAATAGAATACCATTGATTCTATTAATATCAAACCCAACCGACTTAATGACAAAATCATTACTTGGAACAAAGATCACTAAATAATGGTAACATTTACATTGAAGATGCTGGAGTTCTAAATGTACACACATTGTATGCTAGCATCAAATATAAAAGCAGAACTGACTAAATTATACAGAAGTTCATGATTGATCGATTCTGGTAGCAAATTTTCCTGCATGTATCTCAGCAGTATCAAGTTGGTCCCACCATACATGCCAAACAAATGCGGTACGACTGAGTTCCTGCACCTTCAGTCCTTTTATTCTCTACAATTTAACCAGTCGGAGGTGTTCTGACACAGCAGCACACATTACAAAGCACTTATCCTTACCTGGGGTCTCCTCTTTCTAGACAACAATACACTATTAAAATCACCTCCAAACCAAAGTCCTTTAAACAAGTAATGGTCCTCGTGGCTTCCATTTTCTTACCTCCTACTTGTTTCTTAGTACTTTGAAATCTGTTAAGAAGATTTCCTACAATCTCCAGGGAATTTTCCATTATTATGCATCTCAAGCACTCCTGAACATGTTCTCCTGAATTTTACCTTATGGATCATTTATTCTTTTTTGAAAGTCTCCAGTGCTTCCCCAAATTGCAAACAAAGTCTTTTAAAATATTCCTTTTCTTCCTATAAGTTTTTTATGACTTTGTTTAAAAAGACAAAAATAAGAGTTTTTATTATATTACATTATATAATTATGTTATTGTCACATATACATCAATGTATGAAAGTACACATTTTTACTTCTATGCTATAAAAATCTTACCCATTGCATTTTTTGTAATCCTGGGGAAGCAGGATTAGAGTGATTTTTCCAGAAGGAGTCTAAGAGTTAAGATAAATCCTAATCAAATCCTGAGGAAACAGTAATCCGTGTGTGTGTGTGTGTGTGTGTGTGTGTGTGTGTGTGTGTGTGTGATAGATTTCTGGAAGAAATCCTTACAGTGGAAAACTTAGACAGTGAGATATGTGTGCCTGGTTTTCCTCTCCTCACTGTTGATGTGTGGATGATGGGAAATTTAAGGGCAGAGAAACTATTCTCTCATGACTTTCAGTGAAGAGAACCTAGTGCAGAATAAGACTGCCCAACCAAAAGCAACCACAAGAAATGAAGAAAAGTCCAAGTGCATGGTGTGTATGGATACAGCCTAACCAGTTACCTGCCCAGAGGGTCAATTCCAGCTTGCCTTGCAGCTTAGCTGGTGTCCCTGAGTTCCTAAGTGACCTGCACAGGGAGTAGGAGCAGCTGAGAGCTTAGTACACACCTTTCTGCAATAGGAGAAGGTAACACTGCAGTTATGTATGGAGGGTTCAAGTACACTGTCTTAGTTACTTTTTACTCGTTGCTGAGACAAAATACCTGATGCCCAAAGTTGGGAAAGGAAAGGTTTATTTCTTACAGTTTTTGAAGGTTTCAGTCCATACTCAGTTGGCTCCAAGGCAGGGTGGCATGGCAGGGCACAGTTCATGGCAGCTGCAAACAGCAAAGTGGAAACGCAAGAGAGCAAAACCACACCTTCTTCCTGCCATTACATTGTATACTGGTTCCACCCCTATGTGTGTGTAGCACTGACACCATCAATCCAAGCGCTAGACAATAAACCAATCACAAATGCATAATGCAAAGGCATGAGGCCTGGGGGCCACAACATAAACCATGCCATAAACCATGCCCAGACTTCAAATTCCAGGGAGAACTAAGATAGATCCAAGTTATTAGGAAGGCTAAGGGTCCCAGCCAGGCTTAGGAAAAAAATGTTCCACCAGTTCACTAGCTGCCGACTCGGGCACTGAATGACAACTACAAGGGCAGTGGCCATGCAGACAAGGAAATAATTAGCACTGAGTCCACAGAAACACAATCGTCTTCCCAGAAATCCAAATGCCATTTGGGGAAAGAATGAAAGTCTGCACAATTGTGGGAAACTGACCGTGTACTTTCAATAGTAATTTATAGTGAAAACATTACAATCAGGTACTGAGAAATGTTTTAAAATTTTCAATTTTAAAATAGTTCTCTAAATAAAAGCAACTCCTCCACTATCTAAAAGAGGATGAGTGAGATAGATCTACATTGGTAATATCACAAAGCCACACATTTTACACTTACGTGCCATGTTCTGTACTGTAAGTATATTTTAAATGATGAACAGACAAAGGAGGGAAGAAAAAGAAATACATATATGTACACACACATACACACAGGATAGCTAAAATAATTGTACTACTAATTCTAATAGTTCATGGAAAGAAACAGTGCTTATATTATTTGATCAGTTTTGCATGCTTACACCTGGGAATTTGCACACCCTTGAAAATAACAGTATGCAACATAATTACCCTTATTAATTTTCTACCATCTTGTCTTGAAATCCTATATCACTTTTGTTGCTTTTGTTTTGTCTCTTTTTTATTCTCTTTTAAATAAAACATTTCTCAGAAATAATTATGTAATTAAAGCATAAATCTCCCTCTCTTCTAACAGTCCCCAGCATGGAGCAGAATACATGTCTTGAGGAGCATGTATGGTTGGTCTATGCTCTACAAATTTGATTTCATGAGAGTTTAGTTTCATAGATGTAGATGTACATATGCATTTCCAGATCTGGTAAGTTCTACAGACTCAAGATTCAAGCGAACCCACAGCACAAATGAAGTCTGAGAACAAGGTAGTCAAGGAATCGCTCTTGATCCAGAAGGTTAGTCTTGTTTATTTAGTCTTTCCACGGACTAACTGAGGCCCACCTGGACCATAGAGGGTAGTCTCATTAATAAAAATTCAGCCACCTAAAGGTCAATATCAACCAAAAATAGCCTAGCATCCATCCCTGCCTTTTTTTATTTGTAATATACTCCAGATTCATTCAACCCTGAGATTTCCCAGGACTGCTGCTGGCCCCTGCCAAGGTCCCTTGCTTTAACGGCCTCTGTACACTAATGACAGAAATCCATCTACTCACGGTCTCACCTTTACAGTTCAGGCGCGCATATTCATTTCTAGCAGCACCAGTTTGGTGTCTCTCAGACCCAGAGGCAACAGCTTGGAGACACAATACTTCAAACCTGCCCTCCTTCACCCCCATCTTCCACCCCAAAACCCTACTTCTACACCCCTCTATTCCTGATTCACACCCTAAGTCTGACTTATTCAACCCCAGGATTTTAATGTCTGAACTGCTTAACTGGGCACCACAGACTTACCCTCTTTTGTGTCACCAGTTTACTTTTGAGACAGTAAAGCACATGAATGTCTCACGCCTCCTGCCTCATTCTAGGGTTCTTTGGGGCTGCCTCCCTGCTCTCTCTTGTTTACCCATCTGGCTAACCTCTTTTCAGTTCCTCACGCTGCTGCCTAAACCTGCAGGGACAACTAAGTGTTTCTCTGGGCTCTAATTATTCTCTAGGCTGTTCAGAGCACTGTGACATTAGAACACAGCTGTGTGTTCAAAAGTCCACTCCTGGCCTAGAATAATTCTAGAATCATTTTACAGCTTTTTCCCTTCACAGGGACAAGGTTACAAATTTTTTTTAATGTAATCTTAACATATAGGTGAAAAATAATAAACTTTACAGGCTTTATAGAAGCATAGTTCTCAGCTGAGTTTTGTGGACCTCTGGAGACCCTCGGTGCGTTTTTTAAGGAGTCCAGAAGACAAAAGAAGGTTTTCATAATAATAATAGCAAGGAGCCATTACTTGCTTTCTTTGCTACATTAAAATTTCCACTGATGGAGTAAAAGAAATGGTGGATAAAATTGTTGACTTTGTTTTTTTGGTTTTTTGTTTTTTGCTTTTTTTGCAAGAACAGAGAGAATATCGCTAAATTGTACTGTTACTTGCAATTCACTACATGATCTCAAAATAAAAATATAATAACAATAGAGTGCCAGTTTTACTTAACAATGCTCTTGATTAAAAATGAAATCTTAATTTTATGATAACTCAGACTTCAGGTGTACTTCTTTTTACATGTCCTCTCAAAAATGGGAATGAGGCTACAACTTTTCTATTTCATGCCAACAAGGTATTTGTACCACCCAAAGCACTTGTGTTTATTCACATTTTTTTCACAGAAATCAGTATAAATTTGAGATAGGCAAGCTATAGTCATTAATATTGACATGTGTAATACACACATTTTCCTAAAAATGAACAAAATGAGATTGACATCTGAAGAAAACAATTGACAGTATTACTGTCTCTGACAAAGAATGTTTTCAAGGGAAAACTGGTATTTCAGAAATTTTATAGTTGTTGACAATTTTCCAATACTGAAAGATTTTTCTGATGATAACAGTAGCAATATTAATGAATATTTTTATTACATGATGAAATATTTCAACGTTTGAAAGATCTGAATAAATTTGTGAGCCAATATTTTCAAATGAACATCAATAATGGTACCAAATCCTCAATGGATAGAAGGTTTATTCAAAATATAATACCTGCGGATTCTGTTTTAGGAGAATACTGAAAACTTATTGATTGGCTTCATTCTATATTGCAATGAATTTTATAAATCTACTACTTGACAAGTTTTAGTGTGATATCAAAGAATATACAAAATATCATATATATGGACATTTTATATACTTTCAGCAAAAGAAATATAGCACATAGCAGATATAATAACATTACTGTATTCCATTAAATCACAATATTTACAGTAATAGAAAACAATGTTTCTCTACTTATGGAATTTTACAATTTCACATACATATTTTTAATAAAATATGTTATTTATCTTAACATGCTATTTGAAAATGGATGAATACTTAATTTGAAATGTTTCAGCTTTAGTTCCTACCATACAAGGTAAATACAGATTGAAATAATCTACATTTAAAACCTCTTTGGGGGCCTCAATAATTTTTAAGATTACTAAAGGGCCCCAAAACTAAAACAGTTGCTAATCACCACTGTAGTGATATTTACCTTAAGTTGCAAATAATTGAGACAGAATTACCTATAAGAATTCCACTAATTCTTATGCTGGTAAACAATTGTAAATCTTTATTTAAATGTGTTCTGAACAGTTAGTTAGAACACTGGTTAAAGAGGTCCACAGAGCTGTGATGAACAATGATCAAACTCTGGCCCTGTGACTTGGACACATGGGGACCAAGGAAGGAGAGGCCAAATGGACGCCTTCTAGGGGGAGAGACTGAATTATTATTGCTATTAGTTGCCTATGCGAGGATTTGACTTCTGTGTCATGGTGACATCACCATTGACCACAAAATTTCCTGTACTCAGAGAAATCTGAACGAAGTCGTGTGTTGTTCTGACCTCACCTTAGATTGGCTCCTGAGGCTCTGACACTGTTTTCCCTGCCCCACAGAGGAACACTGCCAGCGCCCCCGCACAAGGGATTCCTTCAGCTGGGGCCCAAGAAAGAGGACAACGTGTAGGAAAGCTGTAAACTAAAGCTCTGTGTTTGCAGGGCAAGCTTAACAGCAAACGGTAAGCGGTACGTTAGGTCATTAGCAGTCGTCACCATAACATCTGCTAATTACATAGATAACTTTATGGCTAAGTCTTTCCATGAATAAAAGAATCTGTACAATTCTATTAATATAGTAGTCTCTTGGTGAGCCCATATAAAAATGCATTGATTTTTTTTTTCTTGGGTTATCTTCACCCGCCTATTTCTTTCTTTCTGCTGTCTGAACTTGAATTTTTATGTTGGTTTAGCACATGTAGCGCATGTGAATCAGGACAGTTGTCCCTATCTTTTAGCTCAATGACAGCCCTCATTGATCTGCATCTCCTTCCTTTTTCCTAGAATTGGTTCAAGAGTGAACAAGACTTACAGTTCAGGGGGCTAGAACATAGGAAAATGGACCAAGTTTGCTTACAAATAGAAAGTTACTTTTGGAAGTTCAGCGGCATGGAAGTGTAAGGTCAAGGTGAGGGTGAAGGTATGGTCAGGTTCCAGTGAGGTCCCTCGTCCGGGTTCTGGACCTTAGTGCCTACATTGTAGCTACATACTGTGGGAAATGGCCGGGAGAGTTCTCTGGGACATTTTTAATAAAATTCTTTTTTTTTTTTTGCATTTTTAAAAAAATTTTATTTAAGGAGAAAAAAGAAAAAAAAACAGAAAAAGGGTACAAGTTATACAGAATTTCAGAAAAAATAAACAGTAGGAAATCACTAGTTAATAGATTACATACTGTCATCTTAGAAATAGTTGTTCAAGTTACAAAATTAAAGCATATAGAGTGGACATTCAAACGGTGAGACTGCAAACAGTTCTGTTCAATGATCCAATATGGTCAGTAATATGGTTACCTATCTTTTACACTTAAATATACATGTAGTTATGCCCTTTAGAGCACTTTTCCTCTCTTTTGTACAATGACAATTACACATTTTGGGTTTTATTACTCCCACTGTTCTTATTACTTTTTTTTGAAGACAGTAAAACCAAATGTGACATAACAGGACACAGTCAGTCAAATCAAAAGGATGGACATAATACATAATGTAAAAACAAAATACAAGGTAATCAACAATGGTTACCATAATGCTTCTTGCTATCTTAAAAAGAATTGCCTATATCATCAGTTATAATAAAATTGAACAAAACAGTAAAGAACAAAACCAATAAAACCAAAACATTGGAGACATTAGAGGACTTCAAAAGAAGATAATAGTCAACCAGAATGGGCGTCATAATGAATCTTATTGTCTTCATAGTTGTTGCCTATACTTTCGAACTTGGTACTATCAACAAACAGAATAGAGGAAAATCAGTCAAAATAAGATGGTGAGAGCAATACAGGGTTTCAAATCAAGTTAATAGAAAATCAAAATGGGTTACTATAATATATCCTGCTATTTTTTATTTTTCCCTTAATTAAAATGATAAAAATGAAAAAGTAAATAATAAAAAAGGAGATTGAGATAAAAGATGGCATAACAACAAAACAACACAGGACAAAACATAACCATTTAAGCAAAATAGTGTTTCACCACAAGATAATCCCGACATAAAAGTAGTTACCATAGTGTCTCTTTCCTTGAAATCTTTGAATATAACTTCATATACTGTAGCATCAAACATATCAAGACAATGTAAAACTGTTCAAAAGAATGATAGTATTACAGGGTATTTAGAATCAACTAACAAAAAATGAACAATGGTTTCTATATAATCTCCTTGTCTATAAAAGTTTTTGTTTATATTATCACTTATAATAAAATCCAATAAGATACAACATGTTAAGACCGATGGAGACAGAAGAACAAAAGCTTGATGGGACTTCAAAACAAGATGATATTGAATCAGCACTAGCTATTATGATGTCTTGTTTTTCTCCAAAATAGCTGTTCCTACCATCTAACCTTCTCTGCCTCATTTCTGTTTAGCTCTTTTTCTGTCATTAGTTGTCAGCTTGTCTTCTTCATTTTGCTTCCTGCTCCATTCATTGTGGCCTCCCTGCCACTATTTCTGGATTCTTGGTATTTTTCTTTTTTAGAATACCCTGCAGTATTCTCTGTAGAGTTTAACTGGTGGTTGCAAATTCCCCTAGTTCCTCTTTATCCTGGAAGCACCTTGTTTTTCCATCAATTTCTAGGGACAGTTGTGCAGGATATATCAATCTCATTCATGAAGATCACACTGGTGTCATCTTGGAGGAATAAAATTTTAATATGAAATGGGGAAGGGAGTGGACAAAAATATTCAGTCCATTGCATCAAATGGCCCAATACTGGCCAAGAAAGAATCAGTATAAAAAGTTTGATAGAAGCATCTAGAAAATTGCCCCTAAAATTTAAAAGACTCATAAGATGACTTTATCTCACATTGTAAGTCTGCAAAAGAGAAAATATACTTTAATGTGATTAACATACATCCAGTAAGCTAGGTGCTAAGAAGCAGAACTAGAGAAATGAGCTGCAGTTTTTACAATGCCATAGCCATTTTAGGCAAATCGTCTGTCCATGTATAATTCACTTCATTTAAACTAATGACATCCTTTACTAATGAACCCATTTTAGTTGTATTTTCTGAACTCTTCAGTAAGAGTATCCTGAGCACCATAAGGAGGCTATTCTATTTTTATTTTCAAATTTCCCACCAGCAGAATTTTACAGATTTTTGATCTTTATCTGTTGCTTTCTTGCTGTAGGGAATAATTTGCTAGGAAGCGGATGTCATTTGTGGCTAACACCCTCCCATCCATGTGGTTGATTGATTCACGCCCCCAGGTAAGGACTTTTCAAACTCTGGCTTATATTTTTTATAGCAGTAAGAGTTTATGATGCTGCACTAACAGACAACTGTTAACTACAACGCTAGTGCTTGAACAAATGCATATTTTCCAGCACTGTTTCAGAACCACATTGAGAAGTAATAGTATTCCAAGCCAACTATTGCATTTATGACCATGGATGTTACTCTTTTATTTAAAATGCACGGTTATTGTTTTATATGCTATTCACTGTGTGATCTGAATAATCTATCAATAGGTTACAACATAGTTAATTACACCATTAATATCTGTAAAATTAGACCCACAAAAACTCACGAATCAATAGAATGCTTTTTTTACTTTATATATAAGAATGCATACCTAAAGTGCTTTAAATTTTTGCTTTCCCTATAGCAACAAAATGAAGGGAGGTGCGTGGTCCCAGGATTGACCTAACAGGTACAGAATGTCAGAGTTCTCGGTCAGGTGGTCAGAGATTCACTTTGCTTTCCTTCATGGTCTCCACATGACATCCTCAATTAATACCACTGAGACAGAAGCAAGGGAGCACATGTATTTCTTATAGATTTCTTTATATGTTTCTTTTTCTTGTATTGTCAGAAAGAAGCACATTCATGCAGATAGATCACAGCAGACTGTTCTTTCCGTCTTACAGCAAACCTTAGCCAAGCCCCAGCAAGTTGTGGGCTCACCCTGATCTGCACACCTTCTTTTTGTCATCATACCGACTGTCAGACGCTTTGTTACCTGTAAGGACTTCGTAATGTGACTCTGGGAGAACAAAAATATCTGCTTCTCACCATCTCTTTTAGCAGACATAATTTAATGGTGTGTTTCCCTAAAATCCTCTACTCCTTCCAAAACGGAATCTACCATTTCCCCCTATCTTAGATAAGCACGTTGCTAGCACAAACCAAGGGCAACAGGAAGGACGTGTATAAATATGTTTCTCTAAAAATCCATTATCTCTGTATAGATAAGGTGATGTAATACAGTGTATTCCATACCTTGTGTTTTAATACATAACATGTATTTCTTAAAAGACTAACCGTTTAGCATAAAAATTAGAAATGACATAATCTCAAAATGAAATATGTTTTAATAAATAGTAGTACAACTGGAAACATACATTGAATTTGGAAAGATAGATAGTAGATAGATATTTTTACATTTTAATTTTCCTTCAGAGCAACACCGGTTCCCATCTCAGAAGTATGAGTTAAATGCACAGTAGAATTAATATCTCAACAAACTAAACCATTGGGGAGCAAAGAAACACCATTCTATTTGTACAAGCCATTCTTTTGATTTTCTCTTTTTCTCTTGGACCTCGATTAAAATTATTCAATTTTGAACTCGTCCTTCTAAGTATCTCGGGACACAAGACCTTGACTTACTGTCATTAGTAGTACCAGGTCTCCTCCGCCCATGTCTTTTCCCACGCCCAATACAGTTGCTCTGGGGTCTAAGGTATTAAAATATGTCTCTGACAACTTACCAGAGGAAAGAAGGAAGTCTTTTTCATTTTCTTGTTTATTTGAATAATCTCTTCTGTGAGTCTTTCTTTGTTTTAACAATGGCATCTTCTTTGCCACATTGAGAAAGCACCTTTTCAACTTTTGTAAACTTATAATGGGAGTTTTGTAATCAGATACATCTTCATCCTACTTGCTGTTATACTGTGGTCTCCATCATTTCAGAAGAGCAGGTAAAGTATAGCTTGATGTCAATATAGAAGCCCAGAACATGTATGAAACCATAATGAGAAACTGATAGTTCATCATATCTCTCCAGTACACAGACCTGATTATTAGAGACCAGGCAGTTTTTATTGATGATACATAAATGGATTCATAATCCTATGTGTCATTCTCTGCTCATCGGTAGTTGATTTATATTACTGTAACAAATGTTTCCATTGAGCACAGATGGAGTGATCACATTATGTGCCAGTCAACAGAGATGTGATGCTTGTTATAGCAAAGACCTAGCGAGACAGTGGCACCTACAATGAAAACTCTAATTCTATTTTTAACTGTTGTACCAATGCTATCTTGCATGGACAACAGCTCATTCATGTCACTTTTCAGAGATTATTTTTCTTTCAGGATTTTGAACAAATTTCACTGTAATTAAATTGCTTGAAATCAAAGCTCTGTAGTCTTTTCCTGATAAGAAGTCAGGCAGGGAATAAAAAAGCTGAGGAAAAATTTGGAAGGAGCAAAGTCTATGCAAAGAGCAATTAGAGATATTTATGTTGTCAAGAGCTCCTGGACTGGAAGTTGGAGAATTTAAGTCACATGTGCATGAAAAAAGAAATACAAATTAAAACAACACTGAGATTCCATCTTAACCATGAGAGAAAGAACGTCATTAAGTAATCAAATAATAACAACTCCTGATGAGGCTGCCTGAAAAAAGGAATCCTTCTACACTGTTGGTGGTAGTGTAAGCTAGACCCATCAGTATGATGAGCATTATGAAAATTCACCAAGAAACAAAAATGAGAAATTCCTTGTATTTATTTTTATATTTTGGATACCAGGGATCAAACTCATGACCTCTCACTTGTCAAGCAGGTGCTTGTGCCACTGAGTTAAATCCCCAGCCCACTTAACATGGCTATTCTCTTTTTAGGCAACTTCCAGAAGAGTTAAAGATACCACACCACAGTGATACACGTATACCCATGTTTATAGCAGCACAATTCACAAAATCTGTATCTTAGAAGCAGGCTATATATCCATCAAAAGATGAATGAATACAGGAAATGTAGTTTTTACACACCATGGTGCATTACCCAGCCACAAGGAAAGATAAACTGGAGTCATTTATAGGAAAATTATGTACCTTGAGAACATAATAGTAAGTGAAATGGACATTGTGTGGTTTCTTTTATATTGTATGAGAAAGTCTAATTACAAAGAATAAAATA
The DNA here is from genome assembly GCF_034190915.1 of Cavia porcellus. Taxonomy (NCBI): domain Eukaryota; kingdom Metazoa; phylum Chordata; class Mammalia; order Rodentia; family Caviidae; genus Cavia; species Cavia porcellus. The sequence continues at coordinate 160,426,400 of NW_026947484.1, read as the reverse complement.
AAAGGTAGATAACAGGAAGTAGAGAGAAATGGGAAGAGGATCAAGAGATGGAAGGATAGGGGAGGGATGGGAGGAGAGATCAATGAAAAGATAATTAAGATGTTTTAGGTACACGTTTCAACTCTACATAAGAAATGTAAATATTATGTACTATAAGATATACTAAAAAAGTTTTTAAAATATGTTTTTCATTAGTAATATAGTCTATAATTTCGTAGTTACATGGGTAATGGATTTTTACTCAAAATTAGTGAGGTCCAGAAGATTCTTAGGTGATAAATTAAACTTAGAATATACTAATTTTTGTATTTTCCAATTATCCTACCCAGGTTTCAAGTACCATCTCTTCTAAAGTCTTCATCTATTTCGGTAGCTAAACGTAATCCTACCTACTTTGTGGGATCACTTAGAAGGTTAGAAAACAGGTGGGTCTGAGTGTACTTTCAAAATTTTAAATAACTCTCAGTTCACTCATTCTTTCATTCAACAAATATTTACTAATTAACTACCATGTGTCATCCTTCCCCAGGAGCATTATTTAAGAAAAAGACAAAAATCTCTCATGAAGTTGACTTTTAAGTAGGAGAAACCAGTAGTAAACAAGATATATAAGATATATTTAGAGTTGAGTAGGAGAACATATTGAACAGAAGAGACTCATACAGAGTTTGTATATGTAGCTAAAGTTTACAATGATGATTATGAATCATCACTGAGAAAGAGATTTTTTTATTAATAATCTCTAAGTAGGAAGATAAGCTGTAGGAACTCTTGGAAAAGCAACAGGCCAGGCAGAAGGAAAACAAATTGCAAAATTATCAGAAAAGGAGTCCTTTGAAAAGTTGGAGGAGCTTAGGGGATGTCAGCTTGAATGGGGAGTGACACGGAGAGGGATGAGTGTGTATCTCGAGTACACATGAGGATTTCATCATCGAAGGTACCCATCAGTTGTTAGTAATCAGTTTTTCTAATTAATAAATAAACCTTTCACTATTTGAGGGCTTAAAATGCATCTATTGGCACTGCTTTATTCTCCTCTTTGAATCCATTGCCTTGATTCTCAAGTCAACCGTAAGATTAAATTCTCATCATTATTTTGTACCTTAGAACAATACGCTGAACAAATTGCTGTCCTTTCCATTGAGCTGATCTTTCTTGATTCTTTCACTATGGAAAAATGGCGACAAACTTGGCTCCAAAGCACAATTCAGTAAAGTTTTATAAAGTTTACAGAATCACATCCAAACACCTGGTAACTGACCGTATGTAGATGTATGTACACTTCTCCAAAATTCTCTTGGAGTCATTAAGAATCTATAAAAGTTCCCCAGATGGTACAGAATTATTCAAGCAGTCCATAAAAATGCAATTTTGTGATTACTATGTGCCCAGCACCATGAGGTGTTCACCCCAAACATGACAGACATCATCTCTGGCGCCTAAAACTGGCACACCAGTGCAAATGACTGTCATGATTTCTAGCTGCGACCATTCTGATAAGAATATGTTTTGTGTCATTTCTACACTACTATTAATATTTAAATATGAAGACTAAAAATAACAAATAACTGTCACTGATAGAGGCTGTGCTATGTGCTAAGCACATGGGAAGCCCTTTAGAGATATTACTTTGTTTAATATTCATATGATCTAGAGAAGTGGATCCAACTCCTATTTTAGGGTTTAGGGATACAGACATTGAGCACTTCTACCTTTGAAAATACTAAATCCTGGAAAGTGTCTTGTGGAACCAAAGCTTGAACCCACACTTGCCTGTCTCAGTGCCATATTCTGAACCTCACAGACACCATGTTCCCAACTGGTTACTTCTTCAGTAATTTTGCAAGGGCCCAATACAGCAAGGACACATATGGTATAATTTTAGGTTTTTCATATCCATGTCCTCGTGATATCTGAAGATGATAAAGGTTCTTAAAACCTCAACTTACTGGATGTTACTTAGTATCATGGAAAATGAGTATGTGAGAGACCAGGGTCAAAGAAAGAAAGAATGAGAGCAAGTAGGAAGAGACGGCACCAATCACAGATAGCCACAGATAGGATACTACATCTGAAGGAGGATAACATCTAATTATTCAAATTAGCTATTGTCTCAAAGCTGTTTGTGTATCCCTTCACAATTGCTTGGATTAATTTTAAGAATATAATTTACATAAGTAATAAATAATTAAAATAAAGAATAGAACAGGAAACCAGAGGGTCTGGAAACAGAAAAACAAGTGAGAGAGGGAAGGAGAAAGGGGAGTAGGGGAGGAGAGATTGCAGTTGATGAAGATATATTGATTGCGTATGGCATCTTCCCAAAACAAACTCTGTCATCACATAATATTTGCAATATTTGCATACATTAGTAAAATATTTTTCAGAACTTGAAAGCCTTTTAGACAGTTTTAAGTGTTTAAGTGCAGTTGTTAGGATTTATAGATTTGAATTTTATTTAAAAATTATTGTTTAAAATAAACTATATTTTATTCTTTCCTGGAAAATAAAGACTCACGTCAAGAGAACATGTCATCATCTGACTCAAGATGTTTCTTTGTCTCATTAAATAGACAGAAAAAAACACATAAAATTTTAAAGACAGTGCTTCTATGCTAGAGCCTTTTGAGGGCTTTAAGAACTTTTCTGACCTTTTATTCGTAGGAGCAACAATCACAAACTAGTGTACATTCCTCAGGCTAAGAACGGGGCTGGTCTCCTGACGGCCATAAGGTTCATCGGAAACTGCTGTGTGGCTTTGTAAGAAACTGAATGGTTTTTAATAGAAACTGTAGAGAACTCAGAAATTTCCCGTTCTTTATGAAAAATCTTTTGCTCATGTTGTTACTACTCATCAAGTACTTGCTGTTGATGTGTTCTTCCTGGGTTGGTCGTGTCCTGCAATAAATTGTTACTACTTTTTTCATATGCATAACCTGCGTGTCATCCTTGGGTTGATTTATTTACTCTTCCGGAAACTGATATGTAATCTTTGAAGTTTTCTTTGCTAGCACTAAGATGTGTAAACACAACCGGCATTTCTTTGATTTAGTATCTTTTACAAAAACTTGGTGTAGGGCTGGGGATGTAGCTCAGCAGCTCAAGTACTTGTCTGGTAAGCATGAGGTCATGAGCTGGATCCTTGGTACAAAAAAAAAACAAAAGAAAAAACTTGGTACAGTCCTAAACCGGAATCATATTTTGCAATGGGACTCCCACAATCTGTCTACCTGTGATCTCTGTGATTTTCTTCCCCAGACTACCTCCTTCCTTTGATCTCTGCTACATTTCTTCACCAAATACCACACAGTATCCTAACTTGTACCTTTTAAATTATCTTTTTATATGTCAATTGTCTGCAGTACCACTACCTGCTTTATTTTGCAGAATAGTGTTTTCAATATCACCTTCTATTTTGTCTGTTATACAATTTCCCGTTCCAGTCCTCAGGGGAAAAATTAATAATAATAATAATAATAATAATAATAAATTCCAGTTACCATGAATGATCACATCCCAGACAATAGAGTTATAAATACTTTTCAAATACCTATACGTATATATACTTACTTATAGTTCTTTGCACTGATAAATATTCTAATACATTTTTTTGTCTATTCCACTAGCATAAATAATATGTGACAGTAAATAAGTGAAATAAAAATTTTCTTATCTCTGCCGTTTCTGGAAAGGGCCTTTCTCACAGGGTTTTATGTCACTGAAAGGACAGAATCCTGTAGCTCCGTTTGGTCAGAGTTCTTCAAACATCTGTATGCATGCTGTAGGCTTCATGCTGCTGGGGACAGAGACTTGATTAATTTTTCCTTCATTCTGAAAAGTGCTGGGAATTAAGCAACAGAAATTAAAGGACAATAATGGATGAGTCTCAGGAAAGACAAGAAGAGAACGACAAATCATACCTCAGGGCTTTGCTGTACTGTGAGGGCAAGAAGTCATGGAGCCCTGAGCACATAGGCACAAGCTCTGTCCATGTGGAAGAGCTTGTCTAGGTTGAGCTCTGGTTTACACTGCAGCACGAAAGTCCGAAACAAGCTTGGATGTTGATGTTCACCCCATCAGAGAGCACCAGGCTGCGGGTGAAAATACTGGTCTCTTTCCTGAAAAAAAAAAAAATTAAAATGAAGCCTAGTTTATGCATCTAAACAAATTTCAGTGCCGCCTGGTTCGAGAGAACAGCTATTTGCATCAACTAAGTTTGTTAAACAAATCTCATCACGGAGCAGGAAGATTCGAACTGCAGTCTTGTTATCTGAAACTCAAATGCTAAGTCCCTGTCAGTCAGCGGGTCATGGTATTGCAGTTTATACTGTTTATTAGACTCCAAGTGTTCTTTGCAGAGGAGGGACTCATTAATGGGTTGAGCTTAAATTTATATGATTAACCATATACATGGTAGAATTTGAAAACAACTCAAAAAGGCTTGTAACCATTTTTATAGCAATCAGCTAATAGCCTATAATTTCACACAGACAGACATTCTAATAAGCATAAGGAAAAACAATGGTGAAAGTATAACTAGGAAGTAATATTTCTTAAATCATTTTGCTATAGATTATAGCTGAAAAATATATACCAATAACATATGGTACATGTTATGCATGATATGTGTGCACAACACAGCAGCCAGTTATGTACTTAATTTTAAAATTAGGAAATTTTGATGCTAAAACTCTGCTAATTTTATAAAGTTCTGATTTATTTTCAGGGAAGTTAAATAATTTCTGTAAATTCAACATTAGAATAAGCATGGAAATCTTAAATTAATGAGGTATATACTTTATAAAATAAGATTAGGTATATTTACAGATATATGAAACAAAAGTCGGTTACCAATGGTAAAATCTTTATGATCTTGTAGATATGTACTTAACATTATAAATACCCTGTTATGCTTTAGAAAATAGAACCTGTGTCCTGATTTGGTACTTATTTACATAACAAAAATAAAATCGCTCCCACTGGTTTAATTCTGCTCATATTATCTAGTCATTTTCAAAATTACCAGATTCTCATTATTTTCAAATGCTTGGCGAAGAGATTGTACAAGAAACAAATGCTATTCACTTTTATTTGAAGTCAAATATCAAATTGAAAACAAAATGACTGGCGGTGAGCCGGACTTAAGTTTTCTTTTCTCATGCAGGAACAAATACACTAAGTCATCCAGCTCAGAGAGACTGGGTTATAGCATTTTCAAGCAATGAAACTAAGAAAATGTCACTGAGTTGAAGATTACATAATGTGAACTGTCAGTGTCTGATGGGAAAAATAAGGTTATCAAAAGCCCTTTGCCTGAATCTATGTAATGCCAAATTTTTGTCTGAACACTAAAACATTCCATTAACTCCACTGGGTGAAGGTTAGTTCATTGATGTGTTTAAGCCCTGGAGGATATCAGAGATGCTCAGATCTGTGACCTTTTCTTGGGAGAAATGAGGAGCTGGGTGTTGTGATACTGGGGATACACAATGAATTGAAAAAAACTCCAAATGCCTTTTCCTCTTGCTGCTAAGTCTCATGGGACTTAACTAAAAACTGATTTTCTATAAGCAAGATTTTGATATCTATATTGATACTTCACTTTTAGTTATTTATTTATTTATTTGGCCAGGAAGAAAGTATGTTGAAAATATAAAATCTCTTCTATTTATAGATAAGACAAACCCCACAAGTTTCAAATTTTATTATTATAGATACGGGGATTAAGCAAATGAAGTGGATTCATCTGCTAGTTTGGGAAGATTTCAATGGTGATTGGTATCCAGGATCAACAATTCGATGAAAATGGAAATGCTTATACACAACTGATAAGAATATGAAGTAGGTAGTAGTTAATATTTTGTGAAGGGAAGGTACTATCTATCAAATGCTTATAAATGTAGTTTTTATACTGCCTGCCATATTCATTTTATTCTCTTTTTAATTTTGTCACTTTTTTCTTTCATGCTGAAGATTGAAGCCAGTCCTTAGACATGCTTGGTAAGTACTTTACCATTGAGTTATATTACTACCCCTACCAATAACATTTCTAAAAAATGTATGCTATAAAACTCTCACAAGACTGTAAAAACACAGGCTCACAAATGTTCATTGCAAAGTAGTTGAAATTATGAAAAATTTAGTATTCATTTAATAACCATTCTAAAAAGAGGTTGCATAAATTGTGATATATTCCTCCACTAAAATTCTTTGACATTTTTTATACAAATAGGATATCACTACTTTAGTACTAAACTGAAGCATATTTCACAACATATTGTTCAGCAAGACGCAAGTTAAAAGGATGTATCCGTAGTAAGAATACACTTCAGGGAGATAAAATTAACAACATAACTATACGTTACTATTTCTAGAAAGAAAAAATTTCAGAAATATACCACATAAAGAACTATTCCAAGTGAGGGAATTATAAAAAATCTTTTATATTTTACTTTATAAAGTTTATTTAGTGCTTAGGATTTTAACTATAAGCATACATTGCTTCTATATTCAGAAAAATAGGATTACATCAATTTTACATGTCTATATATCATAATCTAAGCAGTTCCTTTGAAGATAACTATGCAAACTAACAACCTTTGTTAAGTTCCTACCACCTTGATTTGGAAGCCTATATTTTATTGTTTTGGGGTTTTGTTATTGTTTATTTGCCTCTTTTGTTTCTTGTTTTTCCTGTATTTTTTGTTTTGCTTTGTTTTTCCCACTGTAAAATACAAAAATACAAAAATACTCATCAGAGAAAAAAATAGGTAATTTTTAATACAATTTTTATTTAAAAATACCATATTGCTACTAGTGCTTTTCGTCTGTAATTTTCTACCTTATTGAATTTTTTCTCATGTCTTACTTAAAGAATTCCAAAAAACTAAAGTTGCATTGTTTTCTACCATTTATCTCTCATCTGTAAGTTCTTAATTGCTAGAAGAAGGTCGGGAGCACATTTTCTGATCCAAGTTGTTGACATATGCTGCCATCACAGTCTGAAGAAGTGGTTTTGCTCTAACAATAATTATTAATGCTATTGATTAGTGTGACCTATAATAAAAAAGCACAATCTGTCCTCATCATCTTACTGATAGAGATAAATTCTATTTCAAAAGATATTTGCTTACACTGATGCTAATACTGCAATAGGATCATTAAAAATACTAACCAAAAATATGTCTTTGGTTTCTTTCACTCAGAAGCTACCATTCAGTGAAATTATATATGTTTTGTAATAACATTATGGTGATAAGACTCATTTCACGGCCTTTTATATCATGCACTACAGAAGAGAAATACAGAAAAGTGCTGAATAACCCAACTAGTATGAACATTTTGATGTCAAAAAAAATCACCCCCAAAATTTGTAATGAAAACAAATACATGAGTCCTGTTAAAAGAACTCAGTATTTAAAACATACTTTTAAAATATGTTGGGCTAAACAGTCCTGAAAATGTTTTTAGGACAAAATGTGTAGAAATGTTGTATCAAAATAATAAAATGTTTCTTTTTTATTGTATCATGAACAATGGCCTTTCAAAAATAAGAAAATCCTTAGAAGGCAAAAACTAAAACAGCTAACTGTGTGGTAAAAAATCATTAAACTTACAACTTTCCTGAAGGTAGTAGAAAATAAATATTGGTAGTGGCCAATTTCAGTAACCTAGAATCTGTCTGTTAACAATAGGACGGCCATCTTCTATCTAATAAAGGCATGTGTACACTGGGGACTCCTTCACCCATGGAGAGGAGGAAATTGGTGCCATTTGTAGGCAAATGGATGGATTTTGAGATCATAATGTTAAGTAAAATAAATGAATCGCAGAAAGTTAAATATCACATGGTTTCTTTTATATGAGAAAACCAAAACTTAAATAAATTAAAGGTAAAATCCAGACAGACTTTTTTGGACATGGGAAAGGGGATCAGGAGAATGGGGGAAAGGGTGAAGAAAATGGGCCAAAAGTGATCAGTTTATTACTAATTTCACACAATGAATATAAATGTTATGTACTGCAGTCATACAACAATAGAAAAGAAGATCAGAGGTTAAATCTCTACTTAAATGTGACTGAAATATTATATATTTTTCACTACATTTAAAACTAGAATTTAAAAACTGGAATTCCTGAAAAATAGGGATTATAAATCACTAGTTGCACCAATTAATTTCAGTTCTGGGTAGGGAAAAAATGTTTTCTAAAGATTTATAATTACACAAATGCTTGGGGGCTTATTTGTGTGATCAGGAAAATAAAAAGCTAAAAATTGAAACATTTTAAGTAGTTAGCTCCCTGGAGCATGTGGAAGAAACAAATGCAAATTTTTATTAAAGAGAGACAACCAAAGGTTCATAAGATTCCCATAATTCAAATGGAAACAAGCCCGTAATACATCACCATGAATAAAAGTCAGGAAAAAATAAAACAGCACTTCAAGTTAGACTTCAATTTCTGATGCTGAAATTGCTACTGCACATAATATAATGAAGTGAATCAAAATTATGAGCAAGAAACATTATGTTTTCAGAAAAGATCAGAACATTTTAATGTATAACCAAGTAGAACTTCCTGGAATTCTAAATGAGATTAGTGACACTAAAAGTGATTATTAAATGTAAAATTATAGAGTTGAGAAAGAATCAGTTAACCAAAAGGTGACGACCATGAATTTATAGAAAAAGTAGCATGTAGAGATAAGGAGAGAAAAACACGAAAGAGATGTTAAGAGATACGGAACACAAAATGAGGACACAATACGGAGGATGGAAGGAATCAAAGACGGTATGCAAATATGTTCAATACCCTCCCAAAGTCAATTTTAATTCTCAGCTACATAAGAAGAAATAAAGGAAACAAAATAAAGTAATAGGAAACATGATGAAAGAAAATCTCATATGTAGCCATGTAGTATTCAAAGAAAAGAGAAGAAAACAGCTCACTTGCCAGAGCTCTGGAATGCATAAATACAAAGTGATGGAAATTAGAAATGGCAGTTAGGCTGAGTACAGATACTGCAGCTTCAACAATGAAGACCAGTACCTGTGGAGTAATTTGTACAAACACTTTCAACTGTCAACTATTGAATGTGAATTGAACACCAGCAAAATTAAAAGAATTAAGACTAAGGAAAGATATTTTTAACCTAATGCAAAAGTTTGGAATTTGAGTATTTTGTGCCTGTAAATATAGCATAACAGGTGAGAATTTGGAAGAGAAAAACAATCTAAAGTAAAATGTTATTCTGAGCATGTTATCATGACTATAGACTTCTACTTTCGTCTTATTATTCGAACACTGCTTTTTCTGGTCATAAAATGGAAAAGTTTTAAGAGCAATTGAATAATAATGTGTAGAATGACTTTATTTTGTTACATAGTATGACCAAATCTCTTTCTTAAAGTTGATTGCATCTATGCACATTATCATTTGAAGCTATATTACAATGAGAGGTTATGTACAATTGTCGAACAGCTCATGAAAGTAGAAAGGCAAATGAATGAACTTTTATGATGCTATTCTGAAGTTAATGAAGCAAATAAAAAATGACAGAACAGACCACACTAATGGGAGTCTTCTCAAAAGCTGTACCTAAGACCCTAGTACTAGTTCTTCCACTTCTTCCTCATCATCTCCCTTTCCTGGGCCTTCTCCATCTCTTGGTCATAATCCCAGTGATGGAACTGATGAGGAATTTGAAGGATTTGAGGACTAAAATGTTAGTTTGACTCTTTTTTGGTACAGATCTATATACCTTGATTAATGAGCCTCAATGTCTTTTTGTACAGTACACTTTGTTTAGACAATACTGTCATTTTTGCTGATTGTGCTATCTGGGGCAATACTGTAATTTAAAGCTCTTATACATTACAGTACCGCATAAAAGCATTATGCAAATAAAAGCAAAGTCATCAAGTTGGAGTTTTCTTTGACTATTTCTCTGTTCTGCATGTTGCAATGTACATACTAAATATGATTCCTAATTTGTCTAGTGGCAGGAACAAAACTGAGCTGTTAAATGAAGAATGTCTACACTGCTTTTACTAAAATTATGTAACAACAAACTTAAAATTGCTGAACTATTTTGATTATTTTCCCTTTAGATAGTAGACAGTACAGACTGGAAAAGATGGAAAAAATTTGTAAATCAAAATTGCCAAAATTTTCACAGTTGATTATATTTTTCATGGTCAAATTAGGATTTCATTCACATCTATCATTTACAGTCAGGTTTAGATGTGCTCTTACATAACCAGCAAAACTTCACTCATATTTTTCGCTTATAGGTGGTCCCTCATCGTTAAATGGAGAGACATTCTTTCCTAGGAATTGTCTATCTGGATCAAAGCAAATTTCTGATATTAGAGTTGAAGCATGAAAAAAATAACCATGGCAGCAGGAAATATTCCACAAGTCAACACTGCTAACAGTGATTCAAAAGAGCAAAAGTAGACAGATTTTCAGTTTTATATGGACTTATGATAGGCACACATCAAAACCAAATAAAATAGAAGTGATAACTATTTTTTTCTCTAACTTGTAAGGAAAGATAATTTGTGTGTTTCTGCTGACTGGTTTATCACATAAACAATTTAGTTTTAACAATATACAGATTCGTGGTGGCTTAGTTACTTTTTTCTCATTGCTGGGACAAAATACTCAACATCAAAAGTTAAGGAAGGAAAGGTTTATTCAGGTCACAGTTTGTGGAAGTTTCAATCCATGATCTGCTGGCTTCAACGCAGAGTTACATGGCACAGGGGCAACACCTCAAGGTGGCAGAAGGATGGGGAATGAGTCTCCCTTTCCTGGGAGACTTATATTGTTTGCCAGCTACTCACCCACACCATCTGCCTGTCCTCCTCTTGCACAGTCTCAGGATGTTTACAAAGTAAGGACCCTGGCCCCCTGCTGATTCACTTAGCTAAACTTCTAACCTTCTCAAATTGACACAAAGAGCAACACTGTAGAGAGGTTAGGGCTTGTCCTCTACACCCCAGCATGGAGAGCTGCTGAGTTACTCAGTTAAGCTTCTACATTTCTCAGGTTGACACAATGTATCAACCATAACACTTGGATTAATGGATTGAGTTATCTAAGAGAAAGTGAGAGTTATTTACTCCCTAAATTGTGTGTGCTATAATCTTCTGACTGCTGGACAGTCCTATGGTTTAAATGCATGCATTCCAGGCCACTGAAATCCTTAAGCAGTTTACAGCTGCCACTTAAACAAGTATTTCTTTGTAAAAAAAATTAACTATCTTCACTTTATAATGTCTAGCTCTTTACAATAGTAATAATAAACTATTAAATTTCAAGAACATAGGTTAATTAAATTAGAAAAAAAATTTCATTGCTTTACTTACTATTAACTTTAGACACCTGTACAAATGCCAAAGACTTCAGAAAAATTTTACAACATAATGTGTTGATGAACTTATGCACATTGGTTTTTAAAATATATTTTATTATTTTGGCTATTCTTTCTTCTGAGTTTACCTAATACAAGACTTCCGTTGGCACAGAAAGGTGAAAAACTTCATCTGAAGCTCTTGTAAGAGAGAATTGCCAATTTGATATATCACCACAAGGAATGAGGTCTTATGAGTTCACAATCTGTCTTTAAAAGATCTGCGGTGTGAAAAAAGTTAAATAGGCTATCATAGATCTGCTTTGTGGTTAAGAATTAACAGCCAAGAGAAACAGATGAAGAAAAATCAAAGAAATTTTGAAGAAGGACAAAAAGAAGGTCCTTCAACTCACCACATATCAATACTTGCTATGAAGTTACAGTACTTAGGACTGTTTTCAATGGAAAGATAATGTAGGGCCGGGGGTTTAGCTCAGCAGCATAAGCTCCTGCTTTGCAAGCGTGCAGTCCTGAGTTCGATCCCTGGTACCAAAAAAAAAAAAAAAAAAAAAAAAAAAAAAAAAAAAAAAAAAAAAAGACAATGTAAACAAAGGTCCCCCAAAAGACCAGTGAAGAAATCTGATGACTTAAACAGTAAAATGATAACTAACCTATCCCATGGGGGAAAATGGAAAAAATAAACAAAATTAAACCCTACCTCATACCATATAGAAAATCAAGTTCAGTTGGTTTAAAGTCTGAAAGGTAAAAATAATTGAAATCATAAATCATTTAGAATACAATACCGAAAAATATCATCTTGGGGTGGTAAAGGTTTCCTTACACTAAATATAAAGCATATGAAGAAAACTATTGATGAAGTTGACCATTAAAGTTTCTTTTCATGAAAATGTACTATACTAAGTAAAAACATGACACATAACTGAGAAAGGATCTGAATCCACAATACAGATCAGGACACAGACACACAGACACACACACACAGCCTAATTGAAAATGAGTAAAATATTTAAGTAATCAATTCATAATAGAAATGTGCACTGAAAATAAACCTAGTAAAGGCTGCTCAACCACATGAGTATGCAAGAAAACATGAACTGAGTTGGTGATGGTAAAGGCAGTCTTCCATACCCTTCAGACTGCATAACATGAAAATATCTGCCAAAGCTAGTATTGCCAGGATGTGGATCAAGGGGAGCGTGATTAAATTTAAGTTTCTTTTTAACTGATAAAAAGTGTGATACCATAAAATGTTTCCATTCATGTAGGCTGTAATGGTCACGTCAAAGTAAATCTCCCTAGTCTCTCAAATCTATGTCACTTCTTTATGCTAAAACATGTAAAATCCTTTCTTCTAACCACACAGTCCTTATCTACAGTCAGCCTACTGTGCAGGGGCAGAGCAGAGGACTGTAACTCTGCTCCTGGTGGATAGCTTGCCCCAATCCTTAGCCCCCACTCCCACAGCCTCTGAGAAGCACTGATTCACTCCCAGCTTCTATGCCATCAACCAAGAGAAGCTCATAGTGCTAGATATGACCTGTTAAACAATTTAATATTGAATGCGTTTTACTTTACAATCCAGAAATCCTCTCCTGGGTGGTACACAAACTAGAAAAACTATTATACCATATGTGAAAAGGTATAAGTAATATGTTCAAATTCCCTGTGATAGAAAAAATTGTCATCAGAATGTGAATATGATAGAATCCTACAATCTGCTGTCATTCAGTAGTTACTGGTAGGGAACAATATGACAGTGACACACATCAAGACTAATCATCCTTACAAACACAGTGTTGATTTATTAAGACCCAAAAACAACTTACAAAAGGATACTTACTGCACTGCATTATTTACGTAAAGGGGAAGGATGCAAAGTACCATAAACAAACGCTGTTAGCAGCAAAAATGGTCAACATTCATGAATGGACCAAAAAAATTTAAGAATGAGGTTACAGGGAGGGAGGCAAAAGTTGGGACAAAAGACTTCAATCATATCTACCATGCTTTCCTTTTTCAGGTCTGTGGTCGGTACATCAGAGGCTATTGTGTTTCTTACATATTTCAAATGTGCAAATTAATATTTATAAATGAAACATTAATACTCCAAAACAATTCAAATTCTTAATAAAAGAGCATTCTATTTTGCTAAAACAGAATTATTTATCTAAGAGTACAACTTCACAATAAAGATCATCTAACAAATTCATCGGAAGAAAACTCTTACTAACGTACTGCGATTTCCTCTTCAGATCTTGTCCCTTATTTGCAAAACCAATCACAACAAAGTAACGTTCTCTGGCCTTATGGTACTAGTTGACCTACCAAACTTCAACAATTCTGTGCTTTTTAGAATCTTTACTCCTACATCAAAATTTAACAAAGTTTTCTATATTATCTTCAACCAGCAACATCAAATTAAGCAAATCATATTAACAGTACTTAAAGCTGAAAATATCATCCTTTCCCAAAGTAGTCTTATTTTAGTCAAGAATTACCAGAGTTTAAGACAAGGATGGCATTTCAATCATCCAAAGAAAAGTAGCAGGAAAATAGTTGGCACCTGATTGTTTAATATCACTGGGTCTTTTTATTTTCGAATAAGGTTGTTCCTACATATCTTAAGAAGAGATTGCAATTTCAAAGATTTAGTGGAGCGAATCAAAGAACTTGATTAAGAACTTGCAAAGTTTTATAGCTTTAACATCTAACCATTTACAGACATGGCGTGAAAAGCTAGGCCGTTAAACTACTTGTATCTACTCTTTTAAATTATGATGGTTTTTGCGTTGGACTTGTGGCTGAACAACATGCAAATGATATTTAGCGTTTATCTTTCTCTGGGTGTCAGACAGTCACCTGCTTTCCTGAGGGCTGATGGCAGAGCAGTGAGGTTTACAGACAGCACCTACATTTGCATTTCAATAGTTTCATAATTCCATGAAGCCTCATTGCTGGGACAGTGAAGGTGGCCAAATTTTCTTCAAGATTCAGAAGATTCTTACAGTGAAAGAATCAAGTCATTGTATGCAAAGTCTAGTGAATGTTCTCTCTCACTCTTTTCTTTAGTACTAAGTTTATGTTTTCATGGTGAACATCTTTTCTCTGTTTGAATCTTTATAAACTAAAATCAAGATTGTAAAATAGGACAAAGGAGAATAGAGGACATATGGGACCCCAAAACTTTCTTTCTCCTCAATGGAAAAAAAAGGTTGCTTTTTCTTGGAAAAATAATTCCACTAACCACATAAAAAGGTCGCTAGAGCAGGAGATACGTTGACCATTTGCAAAGATCTGCACTTATCATAACCGGCTGCGATTGTGAGGGAAGAAGCCTGTGAAACATTTTGGTACAGGGAAAATGTTCTGGAGTTATGCTAAAAGAAATTCTGAGTTCAAGGGCAAGGAAACTGAGTACCTTTTTGAGGTGAGCACTACATGCCTCCTGAGAAGTGTGGTTCCACAGGACAGGTACAGGAAGTGGATTAAGTTAAAAAAATATGTGAAAATGGGGTGTGAATTGTATTCCAAACAACCGGAAACCCATGTAGGTTTGCTTTAACTGGAAAAGGGCTGTGTCCAATTATTTTTAATAGGCTTCAATTCACGTGTGAAATTTTTAATATCACCCCACCCAGCTGAGACACTAAATCACTAAATATCGTGCAGTGCAAGATATTTAGCAAGACAGAATCGTGGAGGTAAGAAAAAAGAGCTCAGCAAAGTTCGTTTTAAAATCTTTTAATATTGTTTTCCATTTCATTGCCATGTTCGTAACCTGTTTCATGGTGTTTTGTAAGACTTTAATGAAGATAATGTGGCTTCTTTAAATATATTCTCACTTCTTTTACTGTGTGTATAATAGTGAGCTGTTGTCTTTCAAAGTGGGCCCACCTTCCTGGTCCAGATAAAGCACACCGTCAGCCTTTCCTGGGGTCTCTACAGGTGAGGTCTCAGCCTCCAAAGTTTCTTCCTAGCCACTTCCCAGCAACCAGGAGAAATGATTTTTATTCTCGAAGACGTTAATGTTCCAATCCAGGAATACAAGAAAGGGCTTCAATACATTTCACACACTATCTGACTGCATAAGCAATTAAGGATAAAAGGGAAGATTCCTTCTCTTGAAAAAAGGAGAAAGAGGAGATTACCTACAGTCCACAAAAGAATGATTCCATGATCATAAGCCCATTTTAATTTTAAGAGATGGAATTCATCAGACCTGCAAGTCTAAATATAGCACAAGCGTCATCGATGTGGGTTTCAACATATTGCTGCTCTGAGAGTTTAAAGGAAAGTATGTACAAAGTAAGCGTGCATGCCTTTATCAGAAGAGTGTGAATGTGTGTGCGCGCGCTCTCGCGGGTGCACGCGCGCGTCCCCGGGTTTTGGGCTGGAGGCGGGGCGGTGACTGCATGAAGGGAAGTTGGGAAACCCCTTCTGTCTCTGCTCACCCCTAGAGCAGCAATCTTGGCTCTGGAAATAAGAAGGGGACGCGCGAGCCGGCACCAGGGTCTCCGCCTTGACTGACATGAAGCTAGCGGCGCCGCAGGCAGAGACTTTTCTCCGCGGCAGCCAACAACCTGCAACAGCCGGGCGGGCGGGGGAGGAAACCCCGAGGAGGCGCTCCCGGCCGCCCCTTTGCTGAGATAGCAGGAGCCGCAGCCTGCGGAGCGGCGAGCGCGGCGTCACCGAGCTGCGCGGTGCAGGGCGCGCGGGCGGGCGGCGCGCAGGCCCGGGAGCCGCTCCAGCCGCAGGACGCCGCTCCGCGCTGCGCCGCCAGCGCCCGAGCCTGCGCCGCGTGCCACCTGCCCCGCGCGCCGCGGGCGACACCGGACACGGGCTGCACGCGGGCAGGCGGTGAGGACGGCCTGCCCCGCTCCTCCGGGAAGCCAGGTCCCGGAGCCGCTGTGCGCTCTGCGGGACTGGAATTTTTCTCCCTTGCAACTGGAGGGAGCCCGCGTAGAGGTCAGAGCGGCAGCCCAGGAGCTCCGAGGAGCGGCCGGGGGGGCTGTGACCATGGTCCTCGCTCCTGCCCCTGGAAAATCTCCGTGACATTTTTCACACATTGAAGAGGCTGCAGCTGGTGTCGTCGGAAAAGGGGGTGGGAAAAAAGAGGGGGCGGGGAGAGCCGGGAGACACCGGCAGGAGCCCGGAGCAGCGCCTCCCCGCTCGCCAAGCCCGGCACCTGTGCGCGGAGCCGCGGCGCAGACGAGGACCCCGACCCGGCGAACCCCGGGCTGGAAGCGGAGAACACCAGCGCCCGGGCAGCGCGTGCTCGCCAGCGGGACCCGCACCGCCCACTCGGGCCACCGCCGCAGACGCAGCTGCGGGAGCGCACGACCGCCGCTCGGAGCTGCACGCGGCGCCCGGGTTCCCGGGATCTCCGCCCGGCACGCGGCGCTACGGAGCGGGGCGCACGATTCGCCCTTCCTGCTCGTCGCTTCTCCTCCCAGGATTTATTGTGTGTGGAGCCTCCTGGGGGCGGGGAGGGAGCCGCGCCGCCGCCGCCGCCGCCGCCGGGGCTGCGGTCGCTAGCGCGGCGCGCTGGGCAGGCGGAGGCCGGGGAGGGGACGCGCGCCTGCCCCCCGCGGCGCTCCGGGCTCCCCGGCCGCTCCCCGCGGGAACCTCTGCAGCCGGCCACCTGAAGGGCGCCGGCGACACCATGGTCTAGCGTGGCACCTGGTCGGAATCCCCTCGCCCGCCTCCGCCTCCTCTCGGGACCCGCGTGCCCACTCCACTGCAGACCCCCCGGCACTTTAAGGAATAATCCTCGGCAGCTGCACAGCGCACGCTCTCCGGAACCTCATGGGCAGCTTCTCCTGCGGGCGATGTGAGTGGGGCGCCCGTGGTGGCCGCGGGGGTGGTCGGGGGGCCTGGATGCAGGAGGCGTGTGCGGGACCCCGCGAGGATGGGCTCTCCCGAAGCTGCCGGTGCGGTAGCCAAGGAGGCGGCGGCGGGGGCTGAGCT
The DNA here is from genome assembly GCF_034190915.1 of Cavia porcellus. Taxonomy (NCBI): domain Eukaryota; kingdom Metazoa; phylum Chordata; class Mammalia; order Rodentia; family Caviidae; genus Cavia; species Cavia porcellus. The sequence continues at coordinate 160,409,053 of NW_026947484.1, read as the reverse complement.
GCGGGGCATCTGGAAACTGGGTGCTGGTGGGGCGCGTGCAAGGGAGTAGCGAGCCGTTGGCTGGCTGGGGAGAAACCCTAAAGGGTTACATACTGCGAAAAGGAAAGGTAAAAGCGAGTGCTGGACGCTGCTGCCCGGACTACGGGTCCAGCGGAGGTTAGGCCTTGCACCTCTATTCTTTGGGGGTCTCTGGTCATCTTTTCCCCAGAGACATGTGAAGGCTGCAGCGCGTGTTGGCCACACACACACACTTGTGGCAGGTCTCGCTTGTTCCTCATCTAAGCAGGTGTTGTATTGCTGCTTTGATCTTTGGTTAAAATGCAATTCGTTGTCTTTATGACATTTGAGGATTCAGAGGACAAGGTGGGGTTTGGGGGATGCAGAGGGTCAAGAAGCATGAAAGACTAGGAGGGCAGAAAGTGGGGTGCAGTGGGGTAAATGCTTTCCTCCGGAGTCGGAGAGAAAGAGCCTCCCTCGCCCTGCGCCTGGCAACTCCAGCCCACAGGGCTCCTTTGTGTTCGCGGGAAGCTAGTGGACCTGCGCTATTCCCAGCCCGGCCTGGGCCCCTGTGCGCCTCCTCTCCGAGTCGTTAAGGATGCAGGACTTGTTCAAATCCTGCGTGGAGAGAGGGAGGGAAACCCTATAGGACCGGGGAGACCCTGTTGCCCAGGCTCTGGGAACCTTAGGTCGCCTACCGGAGTCTCCAGTCTTACTAGGGTTTTTAAAAGAGAGAGTCGAAAATGGGCTGGTGGTTGTACACATCGCCTGGAAAAATAGTGGGACTTCCTGACAACGGCCGGGCGGCTGCGGAATTGCTTCGTGACACTACTTCTCTCGGCCTTCAGGGCTGAATAAAAGACCCGCCTCCGCCCTCTCCTCTCTGGCAGCGCTGTCTCCTCCCCGGGAGAGTCACAAAGCCATCGGGTTGGGCGCAAGGGCGCAGTGCGAGGCGGGGAAGGGAAGAGAAAGAAGGGGTCACTTTCGCAACTCTGGGGGATCGGCGGCTTGGGAGGGGATCCATCTGTGACTCCCAAGTTCCTGTCGAAGTTTTCCTTCCCTGGGAATTACAAAAGGCAGGCGAGGTGGGTGGGAGTCGGGAAGAGCCAGGGTCGGTTCTCCACCTGCTCTCCACGACCACTTTTCCGAGGCGCTCTCCACCCCACCCAGTCTACCTGCCCTGTAACTGGGTCAGCAGGTAGCTGGGCATACCTGGAACCGTGGCCCAGAGGCTCTCTGGATGGAGGGAAAGCAATCTGTGAGCACATTTTAACCTGGGCAGAATTTCCAAGCACAATAGAGATTTTACAGCGTGGGCGAGCAGAGTGCATTCCATAGAAAGCAGGACACGTGATCCCTCCGAGGGGAGAGAGATACAGTATTAGGAACTGGATTTTCTTTGTTCCAGGCTCAGCCCATGGATGCTTAGCATCCTAGTTCCTGGAGTCCTCCTTTAAAGGAAACAGTCATAATAAAGGGAAGGAGGAGGGGGAAGGGAGAGGGAGGGAGCATGGGGAGGAGGAGAAAGTGGAGGAGCGGAGAGGACGTGGAGGAGGTGGAGGAGAAGGAGGAGAAGGAGGAGGAAGAGGAGGAGGATAAAGTTGACCAGAGGAGAGAACAGAGCACAGGTCTCAGAGAGTTGTCCCTGAAGCTCCTGGAACCTCCTGTCACATTTTGTTTTTTAATACCCACCTTGCATCTCCAATGCTGCCCCATCAGGCCCCTGTTTTTATGGGAGGCGTTCTCCGTGGGAGACGCTAGTGGGAAAGTTCTCCTGCCTCTGCACACGTGGGTTTCCCAGCGCCTCAGCACCTGCTGTCATTGGCAGCAGATCGTGCCACCTCCCAGTGTCATGCTTCAATTCAAGCAGCCTGAAGCTGACTTACTGGAGATTTTTTTTTTTTTTTCCCCCGAAAGAATGTGAAGCTGTCATGTCCTGGATTCTTGGAAACTAGTGATCACACCAGGGAAAGAGGGAGGGAGTAGAGAACCTGGGATTATTATTTTATTCTCCCAGAAGAGTCACAGGATTGAAGTGCATGCATGTGTGTTTAGCAGGGTCTACCTTCGGAGTGCCCAAAGTGTGTCAGGCCTGTGGAATGCCCTGGAATCTGTTAATTCAGTGGAAGTTGAACTAGTTCTCCACCCAAGGCTGAATCAGGGTTCTGTGACTTGGAGATCGCCTCTGTCATTTGGACTTCATGTTTTACAAGGCATCTTAGTAGGCTAAAGTTGTTTTTTTTTTTTTTAAATGTGGGTTATTTCTGTCCGTGGTACATTGCATCATGTTAATATGCCCTGGTAAAGAAAGCATATGCAGTTTCCACAACATATTCTGAGGTGAGAGTTCTCGATGCATTTTATTTTTACATTGACTGACCAAGAAAAGATGTAGACTTAACCATGGCAACCCTTGCGCTCTTCATGGCTTGTGCCTGAACATAATGCAGTTTCAGAATTAGAAACAACTCCATATAGAAATGAACCTGATCCAATTACAGTAGCCATGTTGTAGTCAGAATTCCAGCCCAGTGTTAGGCTGCCTGCAAGATGTTCTTAATTAAAATGTCATTTCACTTGTTTCTGTGAGCTTTTAATTTTTCTAATTCCTCTATATAAAGTACAGAGAAGAAGCTTAAAGTGTTTTTTGTGCCTGTTGCCTTTGGATTTTTAAAAGTTATGGAAATACAGTATTATGAATTTTTTACAGTTGCAAAAGTCATTAACCATGTTATCTATAGTGTTAATTCCCAGGAGTATTTGTTATGTATCTCTTATTCCAATCTGTAATGAATGGCAATATTTGTTTTACAACCTAGTCTCCTTGGTTATGTCTTAAAATACCCCTTTTTGGAACAACCAAAAACTTGACAATACTTGGAACAACCAAAACTTGACAATATTAGATTTTAACTGGTGTGTCACTGTTTCACCCATTGACATGCAATTTTACTTTCTGAATCACTGTGCCCTTATTGTGAGACTGGGTCACACAGCCCATATGCTAACTTCATTCCATACCCAAATTACTAAAGTGCAGGAAGAGGAGTTCACTTTTCATAAATCGCCATGTGAATCATCTTTGTTAGTGTATTCTCTTGTTCAATCTTTTTTGCAATTTTTTGGAAAATGTTTCCTTTGGAATCAGACAATGTCCATTGAACAAAACAATTATAATAACCACACCAGCTATGAAAGACACTGGAATATTTTATTCTTGTCAGTAACAATGGCTGCTTTATAGAATACCATCTACAGCTCACTTGGAGGGAACCTAATTGTGCATGTGAATTTGCAAGAGAAATCTGGGAAAATCATTGATTCAAGTCTGTATCGTAGAACATTTAGTTGGACAAAGCTTTTGAGCAGTAAGTAATTCCTATCTTCAAGAAAAGATACACTGGAGATGAATCTAGGATCTTCTGAGCTTTTCCCCTTGAACCTTTTTAAATTTAGGGATCTTCTGTGGAACCCTTTGAAGTTTCAATATTAAAAAAATAAAATTTAATGTTAAAATAGCAATTTAAACCTGTGCTGTAACAATTATATTCTACTACGAGGAAACATAGAAGCAGGCTTTTCTGAAATTACCAGTGTGGCATGTTTATTGTAATCAGTGGACCTTCATGGACACATTGTCAATCCAAGGCCATATTTATATTAGGGTTCTCTTTGTTACATGTTCTGTGGGCTTTGACACATGTGTAAGAACATTTATCCACTATTTTAATCTCACATAGATTGCTTTGCTGTCCTAAATGTGCTCAAGGCTATCAAGGTTCAAGGCTCCTTCCCTCCCCCGAAACCTTGTTAAGCAGTGAACTTTTTTACTGTTCCTTTTCCAGAGTGTTCTACAGGGAGAATCATAGAGTATGCCATATTTTCAGATTGGCTTCTTTAATTTAGCCACATCTGCATCTATCGTAAAATACTGAATTGTGGATTGGCCATGAAAACTCAGAATTTATAGAACAACAACATTTGGAAGAGGGAGACCACAAATCAGCATTCTCCCAAGTAAAGTTTTAATCATTAGAAGTATTTGTGTTTTAATAGAAACAACACTAGGAAATTGTTAAGAAGGTAAAGCAAAACAAAAAAAACCTTTGATTTTAGAATAAAATGTAATTGCCAGTGATTTCACTCAGCCTCTTTTAAAACTATAAAATGGAGTAATAATTGCCAAGTTATAGTAACAGTACAGTTATACAACAAAGTGCAACACAAGAGTTGGTGTGAATATTTTGGAGAAATGCAATGTAAACTTCTTGGTATGAATCAGTGTCTCTTCAGTAGGCTGCGGTTGTGTGTGGTTGTGCGGGGGGGGGGGGGGGGAGGGTGGTGGTGGCACCCTGCGTTTTAAGGAATGCCATTTAGAGAATCACATCTCTCTGTTTCCGGTCTTGGTGTTCAAGGAGTAGATTGAGACATCCTTGGGCATCGCTTGCCCTCTTGCTTCCCTTGTGATACTATTACCTGAACCAGGCCCACAGTGACAGCTACCTGGACACCTCTGGGGCAGCTCCTTTGTTTTCCAAAGAATCCTCTTAGGCAAACCATTCTCACCATTTCAGACTCCAGTACCCTAAGTGGCAAGATTGTGTCACATGGCAAGGAAGTGATGGGCCAAGGATTTAGCTTCTGAGACCACGCCCCCCTACCAGGCTCCCTCCTTTACTGACAAAATATCAAATAGCTGAAATCTGTAGTCATCGAACAGCTTCCTAATTTATAAATAAGAATTAAGGTTTTATCTTGCCTTTCAAAATGATCTACATGTGACAGCAATGCACCATGCTACTTCCGTGACCGTCCTTTAATATAAGAAACACTGTTCCTTTTTTCCATAGCATGATTAATTCATGACAGAAACATTCTTATTAGAACCTGTCATACAAAAATACATTCCGGACGTTTTCAGTGAAGTAGGTTTTGAACTTGTAGCTGTCACCTAGTTTGAAACTATGATGATGTAGTTGATAAATAAGTCCCTTGAGAAGTATCACATAGGCTATTTAAATTATTAATCATAATAGACAAATCATTTGTCACTCAAAGACATACGGAATCGATAAGTACATTTAGGACTTTCTGTATACACTCATTTTCATGGCATTGATTATTGCTTTGACAAAGTACTGAAAATATATAAGGTATTATTTTACTTTATTATACTTGAATAGTGGTTACCAAAGATGAAGTATTAAAATTTATATTTTCATTGACATGATCTGTTTAAATATTTTAACAATGCTATTGCATCAGTTTTTTGAAGACTATTTCTTCAGAGGCACCAGGGTAGTTTTGCTATATTTCACTTTCTTTCTTTTTTTTTTTTTTCTTTTTGTCTTTTTCCTTTTTATGGGTACAGGGATCGAACTCACGACTGCCTGCTTGCAAGGCAGGCGCTTATGCCACTGAGCTAAATCCCCAGCCCCTGTATTTCACTTTCAGTAAGGTTGAAAGCATATTTAAAAGCAGGAGATAGGGGCTGCATGTTTAGCTCAGTGGCACAATCACCTGCTTGGTAAGCATAAGGTCCTGAGTTTGATCCCTGCTACCAAAAAGGAAAAAAGAAAAAAGAAAGAAAACCAGGAGATAGTTACATTGGGCCCAAAATAGTAGCATAATGAGTGTGTGTAGTTGAACAGAACTGTGTGTATATGTGTGTATTTGTGCTCAGTCAAAGGAAAGAAATTGTGTGGAATTGAAGTCATGAAATATTATGAGAACAAGCCAGAAGCTATCATTTCTGTTACAGAAGAGATAGCTGATCTGAAAAGAATCAAACAAACTGATAGTGTAAGTGCTATCGCTTCTTTATGAGATTTCATAGGCAGAAAGAGAAAAATATGATACTAGGGTAAAAAAAACAGTAAAACAGAGCTAACAGAGAAAATGTGGGCAGACAGTTAGAAAGGAGCTGTTGGACTTAATCGTTAAGGAAAATAATTTTGGATGTTCATGCTATTATCATATTTTGAAAGAGATAGCTTTGTATAGTAGCAAAATATTTTGCAGAATCCTGGCTGCATTATTAAGCTGTGGGGTATGAGAAGATAAAGCAAGAAATGAACATTGTTGAGATAGTGCCTAAGTGTAATGAAGACATTTCTTGTACTGAAAAGGTGAGCTAAATTATACCAGCTGCACTTAAAGAATTAATATAATATAGATGATGTAACTAAAATAGTGTAAAAGTGCAAATGAACTTCTGTAGTATTGTCCATAGAGTGTTCTGTGTGTAGGCACTTTACAGAGTCCTGCAGAATGAAAATGTACCTTAGGCCACGTATTTTGAGCAATTTTATTCCATTCAGTATTTACTGTCCAGTGTTATTGTGGATCAGTGTAATTTAGGCCATGGTGAATTCTCGTCTCTACAAGTGTGATTAATTTCTTAAAACAATTATAAAAGTGATTGTAATTAAACCCAGTAGCTAGTTAAACTTCAAATGAATGTTAAATATTAGTGATGTCCTTGGGGTAATACTGGATTATTGAACTTTGGGTGTACACCACACATACACAGCTGAAATGGCTGTATTTCACCACACCAACACACCTGGCTGTAATCTTACTGTGTCTCGAGTTTGTGACAATTCAGAGCTGGAAGGAACTAAAAAGGGCTTCACTTTATCAGACAGATTGCTGAGGCCCAGCTAAATCTGCTTCCTTGTCTCAGGTCATAGGGCCATCATGGAAAAACATTGGAACCACATCTGCTGTCCACCTGAAGCAATAAGCAGCACCCTTGGAAGTATTAGAACCCTTTATCTACCTGAGCAAAGTGAAAGAGGAAAAGGGACTCTAACCTACTAGATCTAATTAGTGTCAGCAGCCAACAGCATGACACCATCCAAAACACATTTCTTTTTCATTTGACTTTTGGCCTGAATTTTTCCCTGACTTTCTATTTGGCTTAAGTTTTTTGGACAATTGCCTTATCTTTCTACTTTGATTTGACTGTCTAGGCAGACCATAGTGCAATAAATTTAACATCCATTAAACATTCTATTTTTAAAAAGATGCCTTCCTTTAAGAAATATAGAATTAATTTTCATTAATATCGAAGTATTCTAAATTTGGATACTGTGTCCTCTCTTAATGAGAGTTAAAAAGTTCTATTCAATTATTGATTCCTTTATGATAATTCCAGCTAAAAGAAAATTGGATGATGGAAAAATGTTCAGTTCATGTTAAGTAAATGAATTTTCTTCTAAAAGTGCTAGTATTATGAAAGCCCAATCAATGAGTTTTCCTAACAAAAAACAAGAATGATTTAAAGTGATAGTAACCCTTTAGGAGGGCATTCTAGTAAGAAAGACAAAATATGATAACAGGTGGAGTTTGGGAAACAGAACCCTCCCTGTGGGTGGTTCTCATCCTTCTGTGGGTCCTTCTTTATATTTGTTTGCTTGCTAGCTTTTTCTGCCCTCAAATATCTCATTTGTTTTCTGCAAGTGGTAAATATGCTAAGAAAGCTCAGAAGGTCACATTATGAAGGGTTCTTTGAAATAACAAACTCCTTTAAAATACTTAAGATCTACTATAACTTACTTTTTCTGTCATAAGACATACTTGAAATATGTATTAATGTCTCAAATGTTTCACTTAATGTTTTTTTTAATGCTAAAATTATCAATCCACGTTTTCCAGAGGCTTTAAATTTCTGGGAAATTTAGGGAAAGATGTTTTTCAATATATTGACCAAATATACTAAAAGCTATTATAGAACTTTTTCAAAATGATGGTATAAATTTCCTAAAATATATATTTACATTGTAGACAAATATAAAAAGTTGACAAACAAAAGTATTGATTAAGCAAGCTGTACCTTCAGAGTCCCATGTAATAATCTTAAAAAGGCAGATTAAAACTTCTTAGTGCAAATAATGTTTAAAATTAAAGAAACGTCCTGAAGTCTAAATTCGTACATTGCATAGCAGCATAGTAACTTGGCTGCACTTGTGGAATGCTGTTGCTTGTGCTGGCTGTGGCATACTGTGCCCGGGAGGGAGGGTATGATGGAATGGAACACGCTTCTGCTTCTGGGACTGCATCCCACACACTGATTCACACAAGAAATCTGAGTGTCGAATGCCTGTGTGTTAATGGTAAGACGAGATGGGAGCTTCTTCCAGCCCAAGCTTTGAACTTACTCCCCGTCATGATATCCGCTTTTGCCTTTCGGAAGTTTTAATTGAATTTAACTTACTGAGATGCTATTTAACAATGCAATCTAATAAAAACCATGTTTAGGGTTTGCTTGCTTGTTCGATTTTCGTAAGGTTTGCTTTCTGCAGACAAAATCATGACCTCAAAACTCTAACACAGTAAATGTCAACATAGGATCTAAAGAAGTGATTGCAGAGATACTCTTTTATATGTTGGTACAGGAAGAAACTCCTGGAACTTATCCCCGTGTTTATTTTCCATTATAAAAATCATCAAGCAGATATACTTCATTAAAGGTGAATACACAGAGTAAGGCACTCACATTCCATACTCAGGTAGGGTATGCATCGTTTACGTGAATATCATAATTGGCTTCTTTAAGGAAAGATAGCGTAACAGACAGCGATGGTGAACCTCTCAGAGCTTTCAGTGATGCATGTGGCCTGCTGTGGTTTACATGCTGGAAGTTCGCCACTCGTACAGAAAACCCATCGGTAAATGTCTTAAGAATGCATAAATTAAAATGTGCTGGTGAGTGAGGAGCTGAGACAAAACCTATACAAACAGTGTTGAAGGGCTGCTTTTAAAATGTTTGTGTAAGTGGATACATATGTCAACCTCTTATTCCCAAGAACTTGCTCTTTTTGTTCCCTGCTCTAAAGTTTATCTATGACTCACACCAAGAGCACTGTCTTCGGTAGCAATTGACAGTTCGTATACCTTGGCTGTTGATTAATCAGTGTAAATTTACCCACATGATACAATATGATGGTGACTGCTAAGTAAGGTACCAGTGTCTTAGTCCATTGCCTGTTAGTCTGACTGAATTCCAAAGACTGGATAGTTTATAGAGAGTAGATTTGTTCAGCTCATAATTCTGGGGGTTGGGAGGTACAAGGCCCTGCGGCTTTCTTGCTAATAAAGATTCTGCAGAAGCCCCAAAGCAATGTGAGGATCGCATGGGGAAAGTGTTACATGCAAGGGACAGAGACTCTTTGGACAGCTCATCAATTCATTCATCTGTGAATGGGCTGTGTCCTCATCTAATCACTTGTGGATTCTGTTGAACCCTGGGTCTTGGGCAAACCCTCTACCACTGAGCTACACCCTCCATCTTCTGATCACCTCTTAAAATCTGCACCTAGTCACATCTTTTATTACTTCACAGAAGAAGACTGGGCATGAGCTACGTGATAGAGAGCTTGTGTTGTGTGCGTGGGACCCTGAGGGGGGATGGGGAACTCATCCCAGGGGTGACATTTTAACATGGGTCTTAATGGGCACATTCTCACTGTAGTAGTGAGTGCTTGCACTCAGTCTCAGGGATCTGCTCATCACTTGTCTCATTCCCAGTGGCAACCAAGGTAGCCCCAAGCCTAAAGAGCCCTTCCCTTCTTTGCCAGTGCAGAAATATCCATAACTGGTAGAAAGGAATATGTTCTTAATCTCCTTCCCCTTTTATTCCTGGCAGGATTTCTTTGTATGATTGTGTGTGGGGAAAATAGGAGCGTGGAAGACAAAGTCATATTGGGGCTCAGGGAGCACTGATGAATATGTTCGTATCTTACATGTTACCTGATGGTTTTACCATCACTGTCTGGCTATTGATAGAAGATAGGATATTGTCCTGGGAGTTAAGAATTATAGTCTAATGAGCCAATCTTAGGTTTTGAAAATGTAGTGGCTGCTAACATTTACATGGAAAAGAAAGGCAACAAAAACCCCAGAGATGCTGCCTGAAAGGTTTGCACTTTCCCCTTCTGCATGTGAGGCAAGTGAGACATTTACCTTCCAGCTGAGTAATGATTACTGTTAATTGGCTGATGCTTTTTTATAGTAATTAGTTGAATGTAAAATATATTGAATATATAGCTGTTTAATATAACTTAAGAAGCTCCTGATTGTATTCTCCACCTTTCTAAAAGTGATTAAACCTTTAAACAGTGCCATTTGTGTAATCACCAAACGATCATTTCCAGTTCTTTTATTTCTCTGAGATATGTCAGTGGTTAGCACAAGCATTTCTAGCATTAAGTGTTTAAATAGTTGTCCCCCAAACCAGCACATATATTGGGGCTCATTTGATTTTCGGTTATCATAGGAAACTGGCTTGCAGCCTAGTGCAGAAAAAATGTGCATCTATGACTGAATGGTTTTCCTGGTGCTACTGAGTGCCTTCAAGGGACTGCTCAGCCTTTAGTGCCATTCATCTCAATTTGTTCTTCTCTTTCCTTTCTGAGGACGTCATGGGATTGTGCTTCACTTTTCCTCCTGGGAATTAGGCATGTTAGTCACTTCGGCCAATGCAGAGCAAACATCATCAACAGCAGCAAATGAGGAGCAGTTCCTCTGTGCCGAAGGATTCATGACTCAGTGTGTTATTTGGCCATCGCTTGATGTAACAATCACAGGAGCCGGTACCAGGAAAGAGCCTGCCTCAGCCTGGTCTGCACACAGCTACACCAAATCAAGTTGTGCCAGTGCACGTGAATTCAACACAGCATTTAAGCAAGAAATGAAGTGTTGTTATTTTGAGATTTGGGGAATCGTTTGTAACTATAAAAACTGTAGCATTTCCTTCCTGTTGACTTGAAAGTGAAGTTGTAGTTAGTGAAGGTGGATTTTGGGTTCCAGTATGTTGTGCCATGACTTTTGATGCTATCTGAGCACACTTCTTAGTTCTTCATATATACATGTATTATAGTTCACGATTGATTCAAGTTATAAGAGTTATTTAAAAGATATAAATTCATTTGTAGACATTTAAAAATTTTAAGCACTTGGACTTTCTCAGTTTGTAATTTTGTGCACAAACAATGTATTTTGATAGTGTAGAAGTTTAAGATTTATGCTGCTGACCTTAAAATCTCAGTGATGTCTTCTGATTCATAAGCAAATCAGAGAAACCAGGATGTATATATCTTCTTATTCATGTACCATCGGGAAAAGTTTTATCATAAAAATTAAGTTAGTGGCAGGGAGGTAACTCAGTGGCTAGCGCCCACCTGGCAAGTGTGAGGTCATGAGTTCAATTCCTCTACAAAAAAATGTTAGAATTTTGGTAGTAGAAATTGAAAGAGGTAGATGATACTGAAATTTCTTTGTGTAAGGTATTGGATTCATTCTGAGCTGATAGAGTGGATTAAAAAGTGCCATGTCCAGGATCATTCCAAGATTTCAAGCATGAGAAACTGGATAGAATGAGATACAGTGTGTTGCCTGGAGAATGCTGGAGAGGTATCTAATTTATTCAGGTGTAAGCTAGAACACCGGCACTAATATGATGGAAATTAAATAACTGACTGACATATTGAAGCATCAATTAATAAAAATAAACAGCTATATAAAAATTTCTAGAAATGTATGGAATACTTTAGTAAAGAAAACAAAGCTTCTTTAAGAAAAGTAAGTTTTCAAAGGAATGAAAATTGGATATGCAAAAGAGTGACTTGCTTGTATTGTTATCTTGATTTTCTTTTAATTATTTTTTGGTGTGCAAAAGGAGCACGATGCATACCCATTCCTTGTGAGCACTGGTTTCTTGCATCCTTTTCTGGCCTGCTCTACAGTTTGGACAGAACAGTTGACTCCTGTTCCTTGTACACCTGGTTTCTGAGATGAGAAGAAGGGCATCTGCCTGCACATAGCGGATTTGATGACCATTTAAATAGATCTGTCAAAGCAACTCATGTGACCCTGTTGGCCTGGCACGCAGATAAAGGGTTAAGCATCCATGCTGGCACGGAGGTTCAGCAACGCCATTAGGAACTGACAGATCTCTGTCCAGCTCTTGGGTGGTGGAGTAAGCATTTGCACGGATGTACAAAATAGTTTTTACCTCTTAACTGCCTTCAAGTAGACGAGCATCGAAGGTCACAGTGTAACGAATGACACCAAACTGTTGTGTTTCGAGCTTTCTGCCTTGGCTTTTGGATTCTGGCCAGCGGGCAGCTCTGAGATGCAGTCGGACTTCTCAGTATGCTTTGCTATTTCCTTCCTTGATAGAGTCTAGATGCATTTCATAAATTTCTCAAATGGGTTACCTTTCCTTTGCCCTTCTCTGTTTCCCTAGGTTGAGGGTCCCTTGGAAAAAAATAACATCCGTGTGAAAATTTAGATGAGTAACAACTTATTTTAGCTTAGGGGAACAGAAATTTGTATGTTTTTAAGCATTGAAAGTTATGACACAAAGTTTTATTTTCTTATCAAGGTCTGGGGAATTTGTGGTTTGGCTCAGATTTTAAGAATAGATATACTTTGCAGTTTTTAATGGTACTTTTGAATTCATAAAGCCTGAAATTCTTTTTAGTATTCAAAACCTTGTCTGTTTCATTTTTATTCACATCTACTGCATCTAAAGATTTGGATTATAAATATGATTTATTATGAACCTCATCTTGACAAAGACACATTTTTGTTTTGTTAGTAGATGGAGTCATTAAATTGGGAAGTATTTCTAATTAAATTCTTCAGAAGCACATAGATTAGAACATTCACATTTTTATATCCTTAGTGTTCTTTTGAAACCAGTTGGAATTCTACTTTGAAAGATGACATGGTAACCTTTAGGATAGTAATTTCCAGATATTTTTATGATCATGGAACACTTTTATCAAGTGAAATATTACAAAGAATTCCAGAGACAAATGGAACTGCTGTTTTTAAAATGGCTGTGTTTTGTGTTCATGAGCTATCTTATCAAAGTGTAATTATTTTATAATTTCTCAGTCCCTGACTTGGGAAATTGTGTACACATGTAAGTGTTTCTGTTATTTTTAGCTGTAGATTACCCACGATCTCAGGCCTCAGGGTTGAACAGAGTTATTTCAGTCATGAGTACAAAGTGGGGTGTGTTTCATTCAGTAGCTCTCATTTTTGTTTCATTGGCAAAGGGTGATATTACCCACATGAAGACTCAATGAAGTCCACTTTATCAGCCCCATTACCGTGTGTATTCGAGGCCTCTCCAGGCCAGAAAGGTATTTATGATGCTATCTTTGCCTCATAATATCTTGGCATCAGGCTGATTAGGCAAAAGGGTGGAGAATACAGTTTGAAGGGACTCAGGCAGATGAAATGGTTTACTCATTGTGATCAGTATGACTCATGAGGATAACTTTGGTTTTGGGACTTGTCAGAGATTATAGTCTTTTACTTCTTTAACCCTAAATATCCTATAGAATACTTTTTGTGGAAGTGATCTGTAGGCTAATCAGCAATAAAATAGCTTCAGAAGCAGAAATGGGTATAAAAATTTCCTCAGAAATTCTTCTGTGATATCCCATAACACAGAAATATGTGGGGTCCTTTGGAGGGTCTTCTATTTTAGATGACATGAATTCTTATTACTCTTGGTTGTTTCATCTGTCTTTCCATCTGCTGCTCCTGCCTTCCAAATTTAAAAATATCTGTCAAAATTACTTTTTGCTGGCATCTGTGGTCTGGTGATATGCATTTGATCTGCAGCCAGATCAGAGTCGTAGGTTTAAACATTTTGCTGCTGGGAACTGGATAAATGACCTCAAGACATGTCTTTTAACTTCCATGTCATAAGCCATGTTTCACACGAGCACAATGATAATTTCACGTAAATGCCGCGATGATCAGATGATTTAAGAAAAGCAGTCCTGCACAGGTACCTTAGTGACACTCTGGGCGTGCATTGAGATCACTCTACGCCCTCCCTAGGTACAGAGATCACTGGGTTTGCTATTTCTTTGGAGATAAAGACCAGATTAGTCATTTTCTTTACAAAGCCCCAAGTCCAGCTATTGTTTGTATTCCATCTTTGCTTCCTCCACGCTCAGAAAAATCATCTTCTTGAAAAAAGACAAGTTTCCTGCTACTGTCTGATCTTTACACCTAGAAGTCTGGTTCATCGCTCCGTTCATCTGTTAGCGTCTGTCGCATCTCCCTGTTTGAACTGAGTGGTTGCTCCTGGAGGAAGCCTCTGCTATCACGTCCTCTTTAATGCTTTCCGTGTTAGCAGAGTGCTACACAGAATGTTCCTTGCATGTAAAATCCTGTGCTTATGTACAGTGGGGTCTTCCTGATCTTTTGAAGTTTTATCAAGCGTTTACAAAACTACTGATAGGAACTTATATATAAATGGAGTAAGAGAGGAAAAAAGTTAATTTTTATTTGAGACTTAGTATCATCTCAGTAACTCATTTAGAGAAATACATATGTATGTATGTATAATATTTTTTCCTGGTGTAATCTGTATGAACTCTGAGCAAATAATGAGTCTTATGAAAAGGGTAACATATAAGTCATTGAAGTTCTTTGTGCCATTTCAGAGTGGGGAATTATATGCAGTTTATAGACTAAAGAATTATTTCTACCTATTATGGGAAACTTGGAGTATTGTAAAGAGATTTTATTACACATTCTAGAATATTCTAATCTTTTTTCTCAAGTGTTATCTTTACCATTTATTTAGTGAAATTTAAAGCTTTGAGAAAGAATGAATTGTATGTAAGCATAAATTGAGTCACAATTATGAGTAACCTGTGATGCTAATATTGATTGGCACCATAAACACAAAAAAGCTTCGGAAGAGCCCAAAGATGTCAAGAATACATAGTGGGCCAGGAGAGTAAACATTTCTTGGAAATATAATGTGTGATAAAACCCTTGAAGCTGGTTAAAGGAGCTGACCTTGTCAGAATGACACAGACAGCCACAGAGTTCAGAAAAAACTACATAAAAACTATTACTAAGAAATAAATCTCAAGATTTTTTAATTAGCAAGCTGTTCCGTTGTTTATCTTAAACATTTATAAGATAATCCCTTTGCTTCCTTTCTACCACAGATGAATACCAACTACTAAAAGTCTTAGCTTCCAAAAAGGGATTCTTAAAATGGTAAGTTTTGCTGTCTGTTTGGATCCATGGTTGTTAAGGAGAGGAAGTAATAAGAGTGGGTCTGACTCTTGGCCAGCCTCCCTATCTCTGATTATATTAGGAGATAAATCAAAATTCTCAAATAAAATTAATTTAAATTATTTTCAATTTAACTCATTGCTTTATTTAATAGATTTTTTTTTTTTTTTTAATTCTCATCTCCCTCCATCCCTGCCTGTAAGAACAGGATTACTGCCTTTGGTCCTTCTGTCGTCTCCTTTACCCATGAGTCAGGTTGATCTTTGTGAATGTCTGATTTTTGCGAATTGATTTTCTTTTTCAGAAATCCTCAATAGTTTCTCTACTCATAAAGTTTCTGTTGAGTACACTGAGGCTTGCCATGGTCAGTTCCACTTTCAACTTTCTCCCTGTTCTCCGGGCCTTCTTGAAACGTATGTTTTGCTCCATTGGAACTGAGCTGGGTCCTCCAATGAGACTCCTCTGTGCCTCCCGAGAGGTGTGGGGGAGCAGCCACAGATGTCTGTTCTGCTGGGGTAGGCTTTGAATCCAAACCTTCTTCCCTCTGCCTTACTCTTGGCCCCATTCTCCATGAGAGAGGGCAAAGGCAAAACCATGAGCTCCCTTGTGTCATTGGAGACCACCAAGAGGAGCTTAGGAAGTTGGGCACCACTATTTGAAGACTAACAAGTGGTACTTCCTCAGCATTTATTGAATTCCTACTCTATTGAATTTTTTTCTTTAACAGCCCCATTAAATTGTCTCCAAGTCACAGCAAAATAGATGTTCTATTGATTATAAAGACTCGCTGTGAAGACAGAGTGGGGATTGGGGCAGGAGCAAGGTTTCTGCGTCGCCTTCCCCAGCTGTGAGACTCTGGGTGAGGGTCACTCTTTAAGGACTGACCTGTAGGTTATACAGAGCAGCTGTGCGCACACGGGCTGTTGAGGGACGTCAGTGAGAAAGGGCTTACCATTTACTTACAAATAATCCAGGAGCCTTTGGCAACATCATTTTCTCTTGTTTTAATTGAAAAATAAATTCCTTTTTTTTTTTCAGTTTAGTTGATACCCACTTCTTCTTACTTAAACTATTGACGTAAAAAAAACACACTTTTACCTACCTTTATTCTTAGCATTTTGAGTATAATGCATATTCTCTATTGCTCGAACGTATTGTATTTTGTTAATTGCTAACTAACAAAATCTAAGGGCCAAGAAACTGCATTTATTGGTAAACCCTTTGTTTTCTATTTTCTGAATTCCAAGGAACAAAATAGGACCTAAAGGAATCTAAGTAACTCCTTACATGTTCATATGCTTTAAATAATGTCATTTGTAGAAGGCACCGTTTCCTTGTTTTCAGCGTGTTCCATGAAAAAAAGTATCTAGATAGCTGTGGTTTGTCCCCCGGGGATATGTTTAAATACCTAAATGGCAAAATATGATGTAGTAAATATGATGTAGTATCATAGTGTTTTACCAGGTGATAGAACTGTCTTCTTAAATTGCTTCTTTTTAATTATTGTGCCTATAATTTATTCACCCACACTTAAAATATTTGATTCATTCTTACTTTACTGTTATGTTTTTTTCTTACAGTTTCATGATGGCTAATTCCTAAATAGTTTTCAGCTTTCTTTAACTCTTTGTTCTCAGGTTTGCCCTCCCAGGTTAAGGTTTTATTATCCTCCCCGCCCTAACCCAGTGTCTCCAGATTGGCTACTGTTGACCCTCATGTCCTCTGGCCTCTTCCTTGGTCTCACCTCTAGAGGGCTTTTAGAACTGGAAGCTCTTTGAAGTGTAAATTCACTTGTGACACTTGATGCCACCCTCATAGATTCCAGGATCCCAAAATCTTTGACATGGATGACAGATCTACACCATAACTTCTGCCCTAATGTGCACATGTACTGAGCTATCAGAAGCTCTGGAAATAAAACTGTGTCTTACCCAAGCATTGCCGTCTGCCAGAAATAGAAGTAAACTCTTACTCTTGCAGTATAATTCCAAGTTTCACTTCTTCCATGAGGCCTTTCTGTCTTTCTTTCATCTCAGGGAACATTAGTGGTATTTGCCTCTGTGCTTTGAAATTAATCTGCATGTATCCCCACTGTGATGCTAATTGTGTTATATTTTAATTGTTTATGTTATTTCTTTTCCACTAGGATGAACATATGTTACTAGAAATAGAATCTTACTCTTTTCTGTGTACCGAGCTCTGGGTACTCAGCACCTGTTGAAAAGAAAACAAATGAATAGAAAAAGAATGAATGAGTTCAATAGGAAAACAACAACTAACAAACATACATATAATTCTATCAGGTGTGGTGTGATCACCCTTGTATTAAAAAATGTATATTTCTTCTTCTTGAATGTATTTGAAAGAATATACTAGAGACTGTGTTTTCTAAATTGAACATATAAATAGTAAATAAAGTAAAACCAGTGCAAAATAGGGAGAAAGTATACCTCTGGCATTGTGATACTTGGGTTTGCATTCTAGCTTTAGCAAGTAATAGCCAAGAAATTTTAAATGGTTTTACAATCCTAGCTTTTCTCTTATCTGCATAAAGGACATAATAGTTAATTTGCCTGACTATTTGGCCATGAGAATCAAACAAGATGAATAAATGGAAATGTTTTAAAAACTGCTGAGGAGAAGATGTTTTTAATTTCATATTTTAGTAGGCTGAAATGTAGAGCCATGGTCATAAACTCTGATGTGTCAACATAAAACTTTTCGGGCCTGTAACTGATAGGTTTTCTTTGTGGTAGTGCTTGTTTTATCTCTTTCCCTGGCACATTTATCAAGTTGGTTTTTGGTTTAAAACAGCACAGTCCATGTTGGTGGTGGTGCTGCTGTTGCCCTGTGTGTTTCTGACATATCCTTGGAGAGTCACCTGTCTGTTGCTCTATTGTGTGGATTCTGCCAGGGCTCTAGAACTATGGGTCAGCTGCCCTGGTCCACCTGCTCTTTCTAAAATTTCTGTACCACCTGCCGAGACGACTCATCAGTCCAGCATCAGTTTTCTGTGTTCCTCTTGTCCCAGCTTTTAGTCCTTTCAGATCCACCGTCCCTGTAGGACTTTGTGCTCCACACAGACATGTTCAGCTTAAGACATTTTCACACTTTGTTAGTGCGTGAAGGACCCACTGCGGCATGGCCCATGGAGCTCTTGTCTGCAGACCTCCGACAGTCTGCTAAAACAGATTCCCTGTCGCTCAGTTAGCACAAATCCAAGGTGTGCTAAAAGAATTGCAGACTTCCAGGGTTAGACTTTGGAAAGAGAAGCACAAGATTTGAATAAAGAATGCTGTGGTGTTACGTGGATATTTTTGTTGCTCCCACCCTGACGTTTTAATCCTACTAATGGGATGTTGTGAAGCATGCACCACTCTCTATTGCAGAGTTCTTTGGCTTTGAGTCACTCCGTGTCTAAATAGTAGCACACCTGTTTCTTTGAATATGGAATTCTCTTATTTGGTGACGCACCCTTGAATTCTGTGGCTGATAGTCATAATGGGCAACCATTTCTCCTGGCTGGATACTTACTGCTTAGCTTTTACAGTTCTAAGGTAAAGCTCTCCCCAGCAAGTGTTGGCTTTACAGCTTTTGTGTTGGATCAGGACTTTATACACTATTTTGAAATGCAAGACTGAGCAATGAGTTCTTTGTTCTTGGCTATCTTCATTTTCTTGCTCTGCAGTGAAGGCCACCAACACCACATTTTTAAGGGGCAGGAAGAGTACAGAGAGGAAATACAGCAAAGAATATTATCTGTGAATTAGCCACAAATATCTGCTCTTAATGTAGTTATCACAATCACTTAAAATTTAAAAACTACATTTTCTTTAAGTCAACCAGCTACCATACTTCATTGTTTTTCAAAAAGATTGATAACAATTTTGGTTTTGTGTTGGCTGGTTCCCTAACTAGATTGTAACTGAAGATGAGATTTGTGCTAAGGGTCCTCATCTATAAACTAGGATAATAATATCTATTTTATGAAGTTATTGTGAATAGTAATATGATAATGGAAAAAGTTACCAAATACCTAGTATGTGCTCATTAGAGTTAGATTCCTACTCTTTCATATTTTTGTGTTGCATTCTTCCAAAGACCTTAAAAGAACTAACCAGCGTCAGAAAAGTCTAATCATGTTGACAGTAAATGCAGTAGCTCACAGTTACTGGTTTATCAGCCATCTGTCGTAGGCTTTTGAAATATTTGGAAAATTATCTTCTGTAAGGATGCCCTATTGTTCTCTGAAAATTACCAGCAGCAGTGAAGGTTGGAAAGCTTTTCTAGAAACTACTTCCATGACAAGAGATACTGATACAAAGTAGGTTTCAGTGGCACATTGAAGGCGGCTTTTCACATCTTTGGAATGGTTAGGAAATAGTAGATATCATGTCCAAGTTTCTAACTTACTATTTTAAACTAACCCTCACAATGCAAGTCATGGCTCAATCCCATCTGCTTATGTTGTGTGGTTAAATTGTCACATCATATCCACTACTAGTCTATTCATTGGTCCAGGCTTAATACCAAATAAGAGACACAGATTTCAAAATCATACAATGTATGACCATTATAGAAACGTAGTCCCTCTGAGCTCTGTTAGTCTCACAAACATGAAAAACTTTCTTCAAGGAAAGTAAATATGAAAACACATTTTAAGATTCAAGGTTCCATAACATGTCATTGAATGTTGTAATTCATATAGCTATTGCTAGTACTCTCTTTAAATATTCATGCTTTAATGTATGGAAGTTGAGACATCCATACATTCAAATTTAATTTTCAGGAAATGATCATAGTTAATTGAAATAGGAAAAATCAGTTCTAAAAAATCCTGTTAAAATAAGGGGATACAATGATTAATTATTGATTGTGAATTATGTATCGGGAGAATAATATGCCCAGCGAGTGATAAAACCTCATTCATCTTATCCTATGACACTTTCCAAAGATTTCTCCAAAGCAGACAGGCAAAACCGAACACAGTGACACTGCCACATGAAGAAGGAATGTTCAGTTACTGCTGAAGAACTTCCGGTTTATATACAATTTAGTCCTGTGCCTGCACATCAGTGTCGAAGGTTTCTAAGAAGATCTTATGTTGGCACCTCATGAAAGAGGTAGGGGATAAGAAGCTATTTGGCAGAAAAGTGGTTTCTTCATAGATGTCAAGAGGAAAAACTTCTCTGCCCAGCAAGTATAAAATATACCTGCTTTGAAGCAAACCTGTGGGATTCTTCAGTAATCTCCCTATGGATAAAGCACAATAAAAACAGTAGCTTCCATGATAGATTTACTTTATGGATGTCTGTAAATCTGATCCTTAGTATTTGGACTGTGATTCCCTGTGATTCCACAGTTTTTCATAACTCGTATCACCAAGATAAATATTTTGCTTCTTCACATTACCTGGAAATTTACCAGAAATCAAATCTGTGGTTCAGAATCGACTATTAGATGAATACTTTACCTCTCTGTTTCATCGTTCAATTAAAATAAACAGGAATCAAATGGAAAAAGGGATGCACATTTTTCACTTCTGTTAATAAAGCCCTAGCAAGTTTATCAGATCCATCAAATGCAGTCTCTGTAGGCTGCTTTACAGCCATAACTGCCATAACTCGGTGATACAAAGACTTCCCCCTTCTGTACTTCCACTTTTATTTTTCCCCCTATTTATCTTGTAAATGCTTATTCAAAAATGTGTTTCCTTATCACATGCCCTAGGTGAAAGTTGCTGTGACAGGTTCTGGGGATGGACCCAAGTCTTTCTCTCCTCACCTGCATTGTACGGGGAATAAAGGCAGCTACATGGTCCCCTTTTGGCTCCTCTGAGGAGCTGTCTGGTCACCTCACCCCTCTGGTTATTTCTCATCCCTCCTTTTCCACGCCACCCCACGCCACATTGAACAGCAGCCGCATCCTGGGTCTCTTCAGGCTATGAAAAGGAGATGTTTCAATTTAGCGGAAGCTTTAAATGAAATTAAATCATTGCATAAAATCTACTTATTCAAAGAACATTTCCCGAAAGGAATCAAAGAATGAAAAAAAGTTCTGAGATTTTATCGTAATTCAAAGAGATTAGTTTATCTCAGAAGAAATGAGAAAAGGGTGAGCAAGTATTTTTTTTTTCTCAAAAAAAGCTGACTTTTGGAAACACTGGAACATTTTCATAACTTTTGAGTTTTAAGTCATTATATCATAAGTAGCTAATGCTCGCCAAACACCACTGTAAATTTCCTATCTAGATCCAGGGCAAAGACTGCTTGGAATGCAGGGCTAAATTTGTGATAGTTTTCTGTCTCTGAAGATTTTGGCTAACGTGTATTTTGGCACTTAGAGGACAGTGTGGAAACTTATGAATTTATCTTAATATAATTGCTAAACATTTTACTTTTCTATTTAATGAAAACAGATAGTATTTTCATTTATCAAATGTACTTCAATAAATGCCTGGTATGTATTGGAGCTTCACAGTGTCCGTAGGAGAAAGGATTTTTATATTCTCAAATTTTCACCCATGAAAAATGTGAATTAATGCTTGATCTGGATTAGTGACTTTCTCAAGGTTTTAAGAGGCAGAGATTCACACCTGGAAATGATGACTTTGAAGAGCTACTTTTTAGTATCTCTCAAGTTCTTAACTTTTTCTTTTTTACACAGTGCTTTTTAAAGACAACAATACAAATTTATTTTCCATTAATTGAAAGAGTTCATACGCAACTGCTTCTGGATAGGCAAGTCAGCCCAAATAAATATTCCTACTTGTTTGAGTCTATACGTGCTTTTTACAAACTCTGTTTTTTGAAAGAGTTAAATTTGTTGACTTTGTAGCATGCAGCATGGAAGATAGGCTGAGTAACGAAGCATAGAAATGAAGATTTGGTAGTCTGGATACAGAGATTTGATTATACTTAGTATTCAGTTAATGGAGAAGTAATCATAATCATAATAAAAAGAAAACATAATAGAATCCAAATGGTTTAATGATAATATATTTAGACACTACCACAAATGCTTTTTACTGTTTTGTATTGGTTTTCTTGTAGAATCAACTACAAGTGATTAAAGTAATACCTCAGATTTAGTTTAAGCAAATAGTAGATTTTAAAGAAATATTTGTTAATTCTTTTATAAAAAGTACTGCCAGTTTGAGATGTCATCGAGAGACATGGGTGTGTGAAGTACACTAAAAAGATCTTTCCTAACCTTGATACCCACTTTTTCAGATGCCCTTTCATCGTAAAACAAAATTGCAACAATGTCCCAGGAAATTTTTAAAACTTCAAAGACACAGCTGTTTTAAATTCTTGCCTATCCTTCTCTGTTACCCTGTAGATGTAAAGACTAAGACTGGACATGATTTTTATATTTTCTTACTCAAACATTACTTTGCAAGTTCAGTGTTCAGCTCATGTACCTTGTGGTCTGACAAACGTGATCTGAGTGTGAATTACGTTCTGTTATTTCCCATCTGTGGAAACCAAAGTTGGAGACATCTCACATCTGAGAGCACTTAGCACTCTGGGTCCCACCGAACAACCCATACCTGGGCATTAGCTTCAGGCCCTTTGTCCCTTATTAGCGGGATGACCTTGGAAGATTTTCTTAATCTGCTGTAGCTTCATTTTTTCCTTATAAAATAAGGATAACAGCATTTAGTATTAACAATCATGATCACTAAATTAAATGGCTCTAGTGTTTAGCATAGTAAACTCAATACATAGCACAGTTATTAAAATGTATGGTTATTTTTGTCTGTATCTCTCCATATTACACAGACACCCACATTGTATAGATGCCTTTCCAATAAAACTAGCAATATAAAAATTACCTCTTTGGATACATACTTATTCCCTTATTGACTATCCTCATGGAAATAATTTATTATAGGTAGAATTGTGATGTTATAGATCATGAACAGTTTCATGGTTTTTATGTATAATCACGTTATTTGCTGAAAGGATTACATTAATTGTTGGCATGCTCCTTGACCAGTTTTATGGGTGAGCGTTCCACAATACAAACACCCACATGACTCTTCTCATACTTTCTTAGTTGTCCCTAAAAGGCTCTGTTCTGATGCTAAAGATTCTATTGTAACTCCCTATTTTTTTCTGAAATTTCTTTTGTAACCTGCTTCTCAGGGCTTGATATCAAATTCTCCCTCTTCTTTCAAGCTTGTATCCTATCCACTGCTAACACTGTGTGTGTCCTGTCCATATGCTGCCCACATGCATGTTCATGCACTCTCTCTGGTCTTTTTCATTGCATTATCCAGGCCATGGTCTAGCTCTTTATAATATCTAACCTGAAATATTCCAGTGAATTTTAACTGGCCTTTCTGCCACCTGCATTTTACTCCTCCAGGTCACCATCTCTGGTGCCAGCAGATACCTTTCTAAAACCTAGATCTGTTCAAATTCTGCATTTAATCTGTTTACTATGCCATTTCCCTTCTCAGTGACTTAATGATCCGTTTGCTTGGCTCAATCTTACTCATCTTGTAAGAACTGCTAGTGAACTCCCTTACAGGGTGAGAAAGATTCTCTCATCAGCCCTTTTATCACCAATATACATACATTAGAAGATAATGACACTGTACCTAAAGAAAGCTTTATAAAAAGGATCATTATTACTTCTGTTGTGTGTTCACCACATATTGGGAGCTACTTTAAACATTTTGTATGAATTAGCTCATCTGAGTATCATAACTGGCCACCGAGATAAGCACTGGCTTCTTATCTACTTTTCAGATGAAGAAGGAAAGACACAAGAGTAAGAACTTGCCCAGGCCCCACAGCTGGTGTCTGGTAGAACTCGATTTTAAGCAGGTTATGTACTTGCTTATAGCAGAAAATGCCCTCTGCCCCCAGCCAGGATACTTTAATTTCTTTTAGTTGCCAAAGTAATAGTTCCTGTTACAGTTCCTGTTACTTCTGTTTCTTAGAAATAGCTAGTCATTATGATGCATGTTATAAGAACAAATCAAAGACAGCCAAGTACTCTACTCTGTGCTTCCCCTTTGCCTCATATTTTGGGAATGATCCTGCTCAGTGCCCATCTATGTGAAATTTGCCTCCAAATCCTGGGTGAGGTTTTCAGTGTTTCCACTTGCCATTGCACTGATGCTAGAGTCTGTGACCCAGAAGCTATCTGGTACCTCATACATTTCTTAGTAGTAATCACTCTGCTGCAACCTCTGACTGTGACCATCGTTTTCTCCTACCTTGGCTTTCCTGCTCTAACTACACAGTGGGCACCACTGCAGGTAGTCGAGTTCAGCTTGTGCTGATCTCACAGCCTCTCAGACCCCATGAAGGGTGGACCATATCATTCTTCCAGCAGTGAACTCTGCCAGATGGTGTTTCAATAATATGTTCTGGTACAAGAGGGAATCTGTACTGATAGCCCATTATTTGCCTCCTTTGAAAATGTTTAACAATTATACCATTTAAGTATCCAGTATTTTTTCTTTAACTTTTCATCTTTTACAACAAAACAGATTATTTAAGTCTATAATATGCTCTAAATAATTGACTCCATTTAGACTACTAAGTTATCTCATATATGGTGATTATACAATTTAATGTACACTGTTAATTACCTTTTCTGTGAATCCTCTATAATTATCCTTAACCACACACAAATGGACAGTGATACTTGTGTGTCTCCATCTCAAACAGGATTGTCTGGGTACTTTAAAGAGCAAGACTTCCTGTTTGCAGTTCCGAGGAAAGTCCTTAATAGTAAGAGCACTTAATTTAAGCGAAGCATCAATTTAACTACTTCATTACCATTATCTCCTTTGTTCTTCACAACAGCACTATCATTCATACTATTTCTGGATGAAAAGTTAAAAAGCTAGAGAAAACAGGCAAATTTTCAAGGCCACGTGGCCCAAGAAGTGGTAAAACCAGAACAGAGCCCTGAAGTTTGGTTCCAGGACCCTCACTGTCAACTGTTGTGTGGCAGCGGAACCCTGTCCTATCCTTGAGCTTAGATACGTGCACAGAAATATAAAAATACTCACCTCTTCTTTAGTGTTGATCAAGACACAAGAAGACTGGTCCATAACAATAGTTTGAAAATTTTTTAGAGTTACACCAACAGATGTAACCAGTACATCCATTGAAGTGGCTTAGAAAGAGAACCCATTTTGTAACTAAATGGTTTAAAATTTTTCAGCTTTAGTTGGAACAAATATTTTTTTGCCTCAGCTGAGCAGGAAGGCAGTCATTTGAATCTGTGGAAAATTTGTCTGGACCACATATTCTCACTTGGAAATAAAACTTGCTTTTGGATGTTTCCTTGCAGCTGTTTTGTGAACAGAAATGGGCAGCATATGACAGCAAATGAATTTCCGCAAATTTCCATGTGACAAACACAAACACACTTATCCACAAACACACTTTGTCTTCATGACGGCGTGAGTGTGTGACAACCGTGTGTGCCGCCCTTGTGCCAAGTTTTCACCAGTGTGTGAGTGACAGGGCAGACGCAGAGTCAGATCACAGAATAGAGAGCAAGAAAAGTCAGAAGCCATGGTAACGGTGAGGCTGGCAGAGGATAATTAGTTTTGGAGAGAAAACTCAAGTTTTCACCGAATATTTTGTAGAAGTGTGAAAGTCAATAAATACCCGTTTTTAAAAATCCCCATTTCCTAATACTTTTTTGTTTCAGAGAATAGTATTTAGGTGTATGATAAAATATAAGACCATTTGTGTGTGTCAAACATTTTTGTGTGGATTATTTTCCAATTTTTAAAATACCTTCTGTGTCTGTTGTCATTGAGGGCTGAAATAAGGGAAAGAATAGAGGATAAAAATTAGGAAAGCCAAAGCAGTAATCTTCACCACTTCTTAGCTAACCTTGATGGGTCATTTAATATTACCGAGTCAGATTCTTTTATCTATAGAACAGGGATATTTCCCAGAAAAATTATTATATGAATTACAGATAATATATGCAAATGACATAATATATTGACAAAACAAAATAGGATATCTGTAGGGTCCACTGCTATTTTCTGTCTTTCCCACCTCTTCTGACCATTGTCCCCTTCTACCAGATGCTGCAAATAAAAAATTTCCATTAAACGAGAGTAGTCCCACTGATGGCAATTGGAGTAATATATCTTCCAAATTGAATTTGAATCCCAGCATCAAACAGTTTGTCAACCACCTGGAAAAATGCCTGACCCATAATAAATACTCAATAAATTGCTGTTGACTGAAAGGTTTATTGATTTGAAGTCCCAAAGTAGCTGGGTTCCAGAATGAGTGCAGAGAAAGTAGAGTGGAGATGGCCTAGGGGCCACCTTCTAGAGCAAATTACATATTTCACATGATGTACACTTAAACTTAATTTCATCAAAGACTCCTAGGATATTAATTCTAAGAATTAACCTTAGGCGGTAATGTGGGCACTACCATCACTTTCTTTAGAATTCTCACCTTTGTGAATACTTCTGAGACTCAGTGACCTTATTTAAAGCAAAGTCCTATAAAAAAGGGAAAGAAAGCAAGGACTTGTCCTCGTTATTTAAATTTAATAGTTACTAGAGAGTGTTTAAAAGGTCTGTTCTTTTCTCCAATGAAGTTTTAATAAGTGATTTGTGAGACAGGTTGTTAATGGGTAGTCTGAATAGATTGAAACCTAATGTGTTACCCTGTCACTAATATGTGCTTAGAAAGGTGTGTTTAGTCACGGTTACATTAAGTGTAGCTTTTTAACAAAGTGTGTTTTCTATTCTGTTGTTGCAGAGAGACAGTTTACTACTGTTTATTTCCCTGTAGTCCTAGAACTAAGCTTTCAGGACTGCAGGCTGTGGCAAAATAGTGGTGTATGTGTTGACTGATTTAGATGAGCTAAGATATGTAGTGGAGGCAGTGTACTGGCAGGCAGTAGCACGGTGCTGGGCTGATAATCTTTGTAAAGTCCGTATGAATGGGAAGTGGTAAGGTAAACTCATGGTCAGAGTCAGCAGTTACGAGTGCAGAAATGTACTTTATTCACACATTTCTTACCTGACCCAGGTATTATTAGAACTTTTTTCTATCAGTTTCCCGAAAGAAAAATCTTGAGACCTAAGTTGTACTTCTTCAGGGAGAAGTCTTGCTCCCATCAGACAATTGATTGTTTTTTTAAAGCAGACTCTGTGAATAATAAAGCTTAAGAAGTGGGAATAATTATCATTACCAATATTATACTCTGCAACTAGAAAAAAAACTTTGCAAGTACAATGATTTGCATAGCTATCCTATGAGGAAGATATGATTCTTCCATATATTAAATATAAAAAAAGGCCGTGGATTAAAGCAGTGAGTTAAGAGGCAAACAAATTTGTGCAGAATTAGGGAATCACAGAGTTGAAACGTTTGCCTTCTTTCCTGCATCTTGAAATGTGTATGCAAATCCCCCACGTACACCATGTTACTCAGGAATATTCAGAGAAACTGAGCCAACAGTATGTTGGAGAAACATATGTGTACATGTGTGCACACATGCATACTGTACAAAAAATCTGTTTGCTTCAGCATTGGTTCATGTGACTGCAGATAATTGACAAGTTCAGAATCTGGTGGGGTAGGGTAGCCGGCTGGAGACTCAGGAGAGAGTCCTGGGTAAGTCTGATAGTAGTCTACTGGCAGAATTCTTCCTGTTGGAAGGAGGTCTCCAACTTTTTCTTTCAACAGATTGGGACTCACCCACATTGTAGAGGCTAAGCTGCTACACTCCACATCCACTGATGTAACTGTTAATCTCATCAGAAAACACCTTCACAAAATAATGTTTGAACAGCTATGTGGACACCGTGGTCTGCCCAATGGACTCATATTAAATATTGCAAAGTGTTTCAAGCCAAAATGCATAAAGGCATATTGGATACTGTTAGTTAAAGCAAGGATACCA
This sequence comes from Cavia porcellus, assembly GCF_034190915.1. Taxonomy (NCBI): domain Eukaryota; kingdom Metazoa; phylum Chordata; class Mammalia; order Rodentia; family Caviidae; genus Cavia; species Cavia porcellus. The sequence continues at coordinate 160,381,075 of NW_026947484.1, read as the reverse complement.
TTAGGCAGTAGCCATTACTAGTCTGCTGATTTCATGTTCCAAGTGTTTCTGTTGAACATTACTAACTTTGTTCCCTTTCTTCTATATCTACATGCTTCAGATTAGTTCGGGTCGCCATGAAATGTACTTTATTCACACATTTCTTACCTGACCCAGGATGGCAAATGAACCCAGCACTCTAGGAAGAGCCTCTACCAACAAGAGAGAATAAAGCAAAGTAGCATCGTGTTCATTTTGTTGATCTTACCATGGTTATACCACATTGTAATAAAGTAGACACTATCTTAGTCTTAGAGTTCAAACAAACAGAGAAAGTAAGATCTACGTCCTGGGTCACACAAACAGAATGGGGTGTAGTTGGGGCTTGCACACATTTCGTTTTGGTTCCATTTCATTCTATTACATGTTCCGAAGATTCTTGTGTGCTTCTGAAGACACCGGCTGGCAGCCTCGTCTCGCTGGAGTTCTTTCCTCCGTGAGCATATGTGCAGGCTAAATTTTCATTGCGAACTTTACTGCATTGCTCAGGAACTTTTATGCTAATGCGATAATTTATAGCCACAGACTTGACAGAATACAGATTGAACTGTAGTCTTCGTTTCTTTAACTATAGTGCAAGTTATTCACCATTTTTATTTGCCACAGTATGATCCATAGTAAGGTCTTTGATTATGTACATTTAGAAAGTGACATGTCAGTCATCAGGAAATCGCATCTGGAAAATCAGATGTATAATGTGTTATAAATTAAAACCAGTGGAAATTTAGAGCCTGGACTCTTTCAAACCTTGGCTCTCTATTGGGTTATTTGCAGAATGGCAGTAGGTATGGGAGATTACATATTTAACAGCCAGTTTCATTATCCTCTTGATGCCAAAACTTGAGTGTTATTTGGGTATTTTCCCTACCCTGTAAGTTTTGAAGAAGGATGTACTTATTTCCAGGTCTAGGGCACGTCACAGTGGGTCTAACCCTGTCTTGATGTTTCTACGCTCTTTGCCAATGATTGATTTAGACTCAGTTCTAAGACACGAGGAAGGCTGCAAAAAAATTTGTATTTCTCTCTAAGAAGGGGTGCAGAAAATATACTGCCATTTTTGGTAGATGGGAAAATGGAATGCTCTGAGACCCGGGTTAGATTAATCCTAGAGCCAGCCAGCTGTTAGATTTTATCTTACATGTCCTGTGAAAATGATGTTCATTGTTTCTTATTAAACACTTTATTACAGAATATAGTTAGATGTACAGAAAATTTGAAGGTAATATAGGAATTCCCCTGTACTCCATTTGCTATCTTCTCCTTTATTAATTTGCATGAATGTGATACATCTTTTCCAATTAAAGAATCAGTATTAATACATTATTGTTAACTAAAGCCCATGCTTTATTCTGAGGTCCTTAACTTTTACCTAAAATTGATTTTAAATTATTGATGTTAATAATTAATCCCAAGCCCCCTTTTTACAGCATTATATTGGTTTGCTAGGACTGTCATAACAAGTTATCATGAACTGTGTGGTGGAAATTGACAGAAGCTTACTCCCTGGGTGTTCTGGAGATTAGAAGTCTGAAATTCATGTGTCGTCAGATTGATTCCTTTTGGAGGATCTAAGGAAGGATTGTCCTGTTGCCTGTCTCTCCTACCTCTCAGTACTGCACATCTGTCCGCAGTGGTCCAGAACACCCTCAGCAATTCCTCTGCTTATACAGGCATCATTCTAGTCTACATCTGCCTTCACATGGCTTTCTCCATGTGTGTTTCTGTCTGCACTGTTTTTATTCTCTTATATGGAAACTCATGATTTGGTTCAGGAGCCACCCAGAGCCCAACAAGAGCTTACCCAAAGATTCAAAGGTCTTATTTCTGAACAAAGCCCTATCCACAGATGTCACAGGTGAGGATCTAAGCATGTTTTTGAGGCCACTTTTCATTCCAGTGCAGCTACAAAGCCTAAATTATAGAATTAAAATAAAGCAGCAGTACCATCAGTCAGTTTTGTTGCAAATAATCTGACATACAGCATACAGTCTTACAGCATTTTTCACTACTTAAAAAGGTGATTCCTACATTGACCATAATTCATTTTAATTACATTTCATTAGTGTAATAACTGTCTTCCAGATATTTTTCCACATATTATGACTTTTTTGGACTACAATCTTAATCCTGAAGACTAATGGAAACATCAGTTTTTTTAAAAAAAATAGAAATTCTTGTTTCATTTATTACTTTTTAGATCCCATGGAGTAGATACTTGGAATCCTGTAGCTCAAGATCATGCTGGTAATGGTTATTTAATAGTCCTCAAAGTTCTCATTTTCCTTTAATGTCATTTTATTATGTATTCCTTGGAAAACAGTGTGGATAACAAGGAGGCTTCAGAATCCCTTGTTTTCTTTGTTTCTGCCTTTTCTCCCTTTGTCCATATTAGTGCTTTGATACCTTTGTGATGTTAAAAAAAAACATTCCTAAAAATTCACTTAGAAAATGAATCATTTTTTCAGTGCACGAACAGAGTAAAATTCAAACATCAGCTTTATGAATTCCCTTTTTTCTTTTTCCTTTTTAGAAGCCCTTGAATATTATAAGAAGATTCTAGTTTTAATATTCACCTTTTCCCCGAGCCTGAAGAAAGGAGCTGTATATTTAGAGCTTTTTAAAAAGGCAGGTCACGACTTCTTTAATTTTTTTGCTTCTGAGGTTTTACATAGGTGGAGATGGGACTTTTAAATTTAAACTGTAAAACCCCCAAACTCTGAAATTTTGTGCAATCTTCTGATTTTATTTGTTTTAGTCATTACAGTTTTGATCCTGGCCCCTAGAGTCAAATAGCACCATTGTGCTTTCGTTATTCAAAACAAAATCATTTTTCATTTTAAATAAATGTCAATAAAAACAATGTGGCATTTTTATTGGCCCTTTAAAGAATTTATAGCTTGTAAAATCTCTGTATAATCTTCTCCATTGTTGAGAGGCAGATGAGTTATAGAAGCCCTATATTAAGATTCAAAATGAGGAACTAGCAAAACATTTACTCACTAATTCCTTAACTTGATTTAGTGATTTGGTTTATTGGATTAACTTTGGCCAAGAACAGGACCTCAAGAGAATATACTTGCACCATAGATTTTTGTTTGGATAAAAGACTACAATGTTTTGGCATCACTTTGTGCTGTTCTGTGGGTTCTGCTGTAATTATTTATAAGTAGTTCTAAAGATACCAGAATGTTTGTCACGACCCCCCGGATTTGCTTGCATTAGGTCAGAGATGTTAAAACACCTAGATGTTAGAATCACCTTAGGGTGATTCTAAGGAACTTCCTGCCACTTCGGAATTTGTGACATAGATAATGCAAAAGAAAAAAAAAAAAAAAAAAAACACCCTGTGAAAGAAACTTCAGCTTTTAACTACTAGTGAACTTAAAGTATAAAGCATGTAAAGTATAATAAATAACACTCCTGCACATGCAGGAAAGCATTAGAAATCACTCATTGTGTGACAGCAATCTGGCTTTGACATGTGGCAGCCCACCCAGCATCGGAGTGGTTGGCTGCGCTGGCTGGAGAAGCATTTCTTTCCTAGTGTAGGGAGGATGATTGTTCCTATGGAGCTGGACGATTCTAGTAAAGATATAGAAGGTCCTACCGAGAAATTGCTTGGTGTAAAACACTTGAATGCTTGCCATGAAGAATACCCAAATTAATGGTGCTCTTTAGAAGTGCTTAGATCTGTTAGGGCGCATGCACTGTGTATACCACTAATCACACCTGAGTGAGAGAGTAAGAGCTGTGTGATGTGGTTTTGATTAGATGACAGCTACTAGCTCAGGAACTTGGATATAAGGGGACCATTTGACCTACGTCTTAAAAGATGGAAAGCAGTATAGTAGGTCAAGATGAGGTAAAGGTATGGTGTGAAACACATACCTAGGTGGGGATGAGTTTCTGTTTATTGATTTATAATGGAAAGCTTGTCTCACTAGATAAAGTGTAAGACTAGTTAGTGGTCAGTGAGAATTATGGCTGGAAAAATAAGTGTGTCAAGTATAGGGAAGGATTCTAATGGTGGATCAAAGAGTTAAATAATAGTGTATGCAAACTTTTAGTCAAGCATGAAGTCACTTTTTAGTCTTATTAAAAATGTTATAAAAAGAATGTTATGGCTTTTTTACAGTGTATCAAAAATATATATATACACGGTGGTGCACAGATCAAGAACTTAATTCATCCCACGATTCAGGGCAAGACAGCTATGGTCATATTTGTCATTAAATAGAAGCAAAATTTTGCTGAATGCTTCTGCTTGTGAACTGAATTGTTCAGGGGGAGAAGCAGTCATGAACCGAGGCACCACTGTGTAGCATGTTAAGAGCCAACCATTTCCCTATCAGTGGTTGATGAAAAAAACATATAGAGTAAGCACCAAATGCCCTTGGCAACCACGTATTTAACATATGAGATGTTTTTACTGAACAGGAGCCATCTTGCAAATCCATGGTGCTGAAACTTACGCTTTTTGCAAAGGGATCACTTTGAATGATGCATATTAATAATTAGTTCAGAGCTAATAAGTTACTAAGTCCCTGAGCCTAAAAACCATTGGTTGTGTAATTACATTCTCACACACATTTTTTCTGACAACTCCAACAGTAATCTAAGGTATTCATAAGCAACTTAGGGTGCACCTGACTCTGTTAGGCAGTTGCTGTATTCAAATATCATAATGAACATTTTCCAAAATTCCCTCTTCTTTGGAAGTTATTCACAGATATAAAACAAGTTTTAATGACATCCAAAAAAACCCATCATATATTTGGCTAATGCTATTTTTAGAATTATATTTTCCTTTTACCGTTTGAAAGCAAATTTTAAGAAATACAGATTTTTAAAACGGTCCTTTCCAGTTTCAAATCATGTTTGGGTTCCTCGTAATTCATGCTGGCTACACATCCACATTTAGACTGCCAGTGTTGGGCTTTATTAGCTTTTGGAGAAAGCTACAATATTCTGATTTTTTTTAACTACAGGGGACAAATAGACATTTATGATATCCTTCAGAATAAGTTGAGGTGACTGTACAAATAGGTGGGATGACCGTAAGAATTTTTGTTTGGGCCCCTCACTCTATTTCTGGAAGGAAGCATGATATTTCAGCATCCATCTGACTTCATGAGAGATTCTGGATGTACCTACAAGAAGGCAAGTGCAGGTTATCGTAATCATCTGTTAGACTCAAATAACTTAGGTTTATTTCAGATTCATTGTGACAGTCTTCTATTTTACAATCCCCTCTCATTTTGTTTTGTCAAAAAATGATATAACTTCAAATGAAAATTGCAAGTATTGCTAGAACTAACTGAGCCATCAAGATATTCTTAGAAATAAGTTTTCATTGCAGTGTAATTTTTATTCGCTTTATACTGTGTTAAATACTTTCATTTTCTCCTGTTCACTTTTTTTTTTTTTTTTTGGTCTCTTTCTTCCTTCTGAATCCCTAAATATAGTATTGTCTTGTTCTGAGTTAGGTTCAAAAATGACTTCTTTGATTGAACAACTCTACCGGGGAATAAATTAATTTTGTTTTTATTCCATAACAAACATTCCTTTAAAAAAATTAAAATTTTTCAAAGTCGCGTGTGCTTAGCAGGGTAACTGAAAATCTAATTCATTTTCATTCAGAAGATTTCCTCCCCAAATTTCAGGTTTGAAAATAAGTTGTGGTATCAGATCTACAAAGATCATCAAAAAAAGTTCTTTAAATGTGACAGAAACTTCCATTGAAGGCAAAGCTGGTAGACTGTGCTACCTGAACTCTTGAGGAGCCCAGGTGTCGGCTGTTCTGTGCACAGTGCTTATTCTGCCCTGACTGTCCACTTCCTGCAGAGGTGTTTGTGCTGACCCTTCACAAGGACGGGTCCTGGGGGTTTTCTGCACGGTTGTCAGCCATTCTTAAGGGACACACTTCCCAGTTTTGAGCAGGTTTTTCTCTTTGTTCTGACATATGTTTTTTCTTCCAAAGCAAAGCGCAACATGGATTTTCTCCCAGGGTAGAAGGGTAGTTATACAATGAATTCTTACCAACAACCAGGGAAAACATTTTTGGTTAATTCTTTTTTGAGGTTCTTTTTTTCCTTTATTGCTTGAAAGTGATAAATTTGAAGAAACATGAATTTTAAATTACCTCTGTCCTCCCTGTTTTTTAAGTTGCAGAGTAATTTGCATCCTTCAAAGTTCATATTGTGAGACTAGCAGCACCGGGCTTTAGTTTAAGGTGATAACTTCAAGTTCTCACCCTTCAGGTTTTTTATATTGTGAATCTAAAATGATCCAGCTAATTTCTCAGCAGCGTACTAATGTTGTGCAAAAGACTTTTTGACATTTGCCAACTTCTGCCAATTTTTTGTTCCTTTCTTTCATTCATTTTTTTATGTCTTCAAAGCGTAGGGGTCTTTGAAGACCTCTTTCCTTGGGCTTCCTCTGTTTTGCCCATCTCCTCTGCTTTAACCCTTCTCCTCATTTCCAAAGCCCCCATAGCTTTAGGTGTGGCCCTAAGTGTCCACAGCTGTAGTGTCATCTTCTGTCACCTGTGACTTCTGTCATCTAAAATTGTCTGCTACACTAGTCCATCGGCTGGTTGAGAGGCAGCCATGGTGCATACCTGTATCGCCAGCTGCTGCAGGCAAGCTCAGCTCAAAGTCTCATGGCTCTGTCACAGTCAAAGCACCTGGCCATGTTTAGATTCTAACACAGTACTTTTCAGCTTCAAATTCACTAATTATCTATTACAGCAGGCTGGGCATTTTGCTTGGTCAGAGTTGCAGAAGTGAGTAAGACGTGGAATTCTGTCCTCAGAGGTTTACCTAAGTAGCTTTAAAGTAAGAACTAGCTCCTTCTCTGTGTTACCATGTGTATTAAACCTTGCACAGCTTATAGGACAGACACAACAGAAAAAGGTCGTGTAATCTATTAGGAAAAATGTCCCACTAGTAGTATATTTAAAGGATGAGAAGAGCAGCTGAAAAACATTAAGCTTTGTAGTTTGACTGGGAAAAGCTAGTTTGTAAAAGTAAAGAGAAGGATGAATGGAGGGAGACCATGGACATTTCAGTTTGATCTTGGTCCAACCTTGTCTTTGTTACAGTTTTTAGAGCATTGCCTAAAGCCTGTTCACCTCACCGGGAAATATTACATGTACTGGTTATTTAAATCTTGACTCCTTTTCGTGTTTTCATGAGTTGATTAATTAGACACAATAATAGTAAGAGAAAAATGTGATGTGTTCATCCTTATATGAGTCTAATCCCTGATGATAAACAGTTTTACTGTGTAAACTAAAAGGATTAAATGAATTTATTAATCTATCTTAACTTTTTCATTTTAATTATGCATCCAGAAAGAGGAATATGCGAGGTCAATAATAATGCTACTACCCAAGAATGAACACTGATAATGTTGAGGCCTCGAAGTATCTTATCAGTATATGTACTGTCATAATTACAGTGTTTAGATAAAGAAGCTAGTGCTTAAAAGAGTAAAATAGCACATAGAGTAGATGCTACTTGATCTCTACCTAACTTCCAAGACTTGTCTTAACCAGCATGAATAGTAGTTATTTTTAAGGAATAATTTTGAAATATATATATATGTATATTTCAAATATACATATATATATATCTCACCCTTTTTGGATATTGTGGTGGTTTATTTTTATTATACAATGTTCCAATAAATGTTGGGCACTCTTGTCTGCTCTTTATGTAGAATAATGGCTAGAAACCAGATGACTTATGCAACTGGCATTTTTCAAGCTGCCTTTCAGAGTTATTTTCCACAGTTTTTCATGATATAAAAAAAGGCCCAGAATGTTAAAATTGACCCAAAATATTCTATCAGTCAGCTTCAACACTGAACATCATTTTACTACTCTTATTTCATCTGTGCTGGTATTTATTTTGTTTTCTGTAATATGTTAAAGAGCATCTTGATAATCCATCATTTTACCTGCATTCCAGTGTTTATTTTGAATAGGTAAAACTGAACTCGGTAATGCTTTCCTGTCTTCTTCTTGCAGTGTAATTGTCGAAGATGTAGGATAATTTTCCCTCAAAAGTTTTCCATGATGTAAATTTAAAAATTAAACCTTGGTGATGTCGTTTAATCTACTTCTTTACTCCTATTTTTGTTCAGCACACTGATGGCTAAAAGGCTTGCAGGCATCTGGATTCGGTTTTTGGGGGCAGGAATATTTCTGTCAATGGTACTACATACCATATCAGGGGGTGTATAATTTCAGATTGTCCCATTTTCTGTGATGGGGAGATTGGTCATTGGATTCAGCCATGTGCCCTTACTCTTTATCCTTCTCCCTTCTTTTTAGTAACCAGCCAGAAATTGGAAAGTCACTGTTCTATATTTTTATGCTTTGTGGTAATGTAGGTTTTAAAAACATGCTTACTGGTCTTTGGACACTGCCTTAGTAAACTACTTATCTTTTGTCCCTTGCCATTAAGGAAGCATATTTCTTGTATTTTGTTTAGATTTGTAACATCTATAATTTTTTTTACATAGAACATTTTTACCAGGAAGCATTTATAAAATTTTCTGAATCTAACATGAAAACATATATTATAGACTGTTTTAATTAATTAAGACACGTTGTCTGTGATTACAGTGATTAATGTTACAAGGCTACATTCAATCTCTAGAAAACATACTTTTCTATACCTAATATTTTAATGAATATAATCTTTTATATCCACCATCTAAAACACTGACAGTGTGAGTTTTTTCATTAAATCATGCATAAGAAATATCTCTGTTCTCACTAAACATACTTGAATTTAACTTTTGGAAAAGACACAAACTAAGCATAAAATTAATTAGAGTTCTGTAGCAAATGCACATCATAGATATTTTCTAAATTTATTTCAAGACAAAATGTAAGGACTGACAAGTTGTCTTTGTTCTCAAAGCCTGTCAACAGCTTTTAACTTAAAGTTTCCCAGGAATGCTTTTGGAATTCTCGAGCAATGATTTCAACTGTAGTTTAGGAAAATCTGGGCTATTACAGTTTTCTTTTTGCTTTAAGCAATACTCACAGCGTGTCAGGAATATTTGAGCATTGGTTTGAGAAATTGTTTTCTTGAATTAGCTTGTGTCTTTTACACCTTATAATTTTCCTAAAACATCTCTAATGTAGACTTGTATACACACAGTCATGTTTCCTCTTCTATGCTGAAGATGTTATTCTCCCTGCTATCCAATGAGAAGACTGAGGCTTGGAGGCTTAAATAACTCTCCTAATTTCATTTTCTTAAATCAAACATCTTGCCAAAGGTCATATAGGAGATAAGAGCTAAAGCCCAGGTTCAGCTCACATTATAAGCTCGAGCTACACGAAACAATCTCAAATTCTGGAATAAGGCATATTCTTTTGCATCTCTCAGCCTTCTCACATATTACTTCATCTTTTTGAAACTCTCTTATGCGCCCTATCAGTCTTCACATATTGAACCTTCACTCATTCTTTTAGCAATTTGAGCTGTGATGACAAACATATCACAGGCTGAGTTGTTTAAGAGCAACTATCTCTCACAGCTTGGAGAGGTTGGGAAGCCTGGGATGGGGCTTCAACAGATTTAGTGTCTGCTGCAGGACTCCTTTCTGATTTGCAGTGGCATGGTCTCATGTGTCATGAATTGGGAAGACAGACAGAAATCTCTTGGGTCTCTTGTTATCAGGACACTAATTTCATACATGAGGGCTCTCACTTCATGACCTAATAACATTCCAAAGATCTCACTGCCCTTAAAAAACACCCCATTCTGTTGGAGATATAGATTGCATATCGCTCAAATGCAATCCCTAAATGATTCTGCAGTATATTGGTACTGTTATTCACCACTGTACATTATATTTCCTGCCTTTTTGGCCTGTGTTTTTCCAACTGGTCAGCTCTTGCAACAGGAGGCCCAGTTCCTTGTGTCCTCAGTGTCAGTGCCCTGACTGGCATGGAGTGGGGACACTGCTGCTGCTTTATTTCAGTGAATGTATGTTTCCTCATGCTGAGAAAAACAACATCTTTCTAGATTTGAAAAAAAGGAAGCATTCTGACAACTTCTGGTTTGCTGGAAGTGATTAATAATTATCAGTTTCATATTGACCTACAGAAAGAACTTAGAAAATAATTCAGAAATAATTAGAAAATATTTCTTCCTAATGTTACTAAGTTATCTTGCAGTATTAATGGCAGAAAAATACATAGTTCAGAGGAAGGGGGTAGTCACAGACCATTATGAATTTTCACTGAAAGCCCAGAAAATAATAAAGACTAATCAGAAAACTGTGAGAATAGTTATCTAACATATAACTGTGACAAGATAATTGTCACTGTAAAGTTCCCTACATTTGAAAACATTAATTTAATCATGTTTCTAGAAGCTGTTTTTATAACCCTGTTCACTTTTTATTTTGTATTAACATACTGTTGTAGTCAGGGGTTTGTGAGGAGAACAATTAGAATCATGACACAGAATTTATAATACTGTTTATGATGGTCACCCAGAGTTAAACACAAGAAAGTGCAGGAAATCTGTCCATAACACTAAAGACTTAGAATATTCAGTCAAGGGCCTGGATCCCACAGCAGTCTCCTGCGTGAGTTCAGATGAAGACTGAGAGTCCATGACAGTGCCCTCCACAAGTCCAACTGGAGGTCTAGAGACCATGAAAAGGACTCACAGCAGTCTGTTTTATGGATCTGTGCTGGGAAAGCCCAAAAGTCAGAGGAGGAAGCTAGAAATTCTATGCCAGTGGGGTGAAGGAGCTGTGCTGATAGGCTGAGAACTCTACACTGGAACTGAGAAGTCACACTCAAAATAAGGACCGGGCTTCCCTGAAAAGCACCACAGCCATCCTCAGTGACATGGAGGCCCTGAGCTCCTCTGACGATAAGCAGAGTTGAATACATGCCAGGAAGCCAGTGTGATGAGTTTCTCCTGGAGACTGACACACATGTTCCCCTCTGGAGCCAGGAAGCCATGCTCGATGTAAGGACCAAAGCTCCCCCAAAGTAAATCACAGCCACTCTCACCAACAAGGTCCCAAGCTCCTTTGATGACATTTTGGTCGAACTCACACTGGGGAAGCTAGTCATGACGAACTCCTCCAGGAGAACCAACACCTCAAACAGCAACACTTAGAGAAACCCACAATGCCTTACTCTTCTTTTCCAGGTCTTTATGCTGGCAACTTTCCCTCAGCACTGTGCTGATTTAATTCAGCTAGTGTTAAGTTGACTATCAGTTTTTAATCCATAATACATAGCTATATAATATACACAAAGTCTTCTTTGAACAGTTTTATCAATTTGCTTACAGTGTCACCCCAACAATGTTAATCATCTCTGTTCTGAAGTGTCACATGGGATGCCAATATAAAATGAACGCAATTGACAACAGGTCTTCTTCTCAGGCATCATTATAAACACAAACACCAGGGAGCATAATAATAAGCTATTGGTTATGACAGACAATTCCACATCCAGGGTAATTGCAACTTATTTCAAGCACTATTGAATACAGTGCCAAAGTATGTGGTGACCGTATATTACTCTTTGCGATGCTGCTGCTGCAATGGACTATAAATCAGCTGGGGATGCATTCATTTTTACCTATTAACAAAGTCAGCAGATAAAACTCTCATTTGTCCTAGCCTCTGTGGCAGGTTGGTATCACTGACCAAACACCAATTTGGACTGTGTTCTTTTGTGCAGAAAGGAACAGGAGCAATTTAAAATCACCCTCAGGGAGTTTTCTTTGTCTTCATTCATGCTGCCTTTCTTGTCCCTGATTACTTATCTTGGATCTCTTATTAACTTCTGTGTGACTTGAGGGATACAGAAATTTAACAACTTGTGCGGTCTGTCTTATTTGTAAAATGCAACTAATCTACTTACTGCAGTAATGTGTGGAATTGCTAATAACACCAGGTAACTCTAATTACTTAACTGACTAGCAACAATTTTCCACAAATTTAAAGGCTAGATGTAAATTATATAGTGTCCCAATCTAACATAGGTATCTCCACAATGTATCCCACCAGGCATGACAGAACTAGCCAAAATATATTGTATTTTTATGCATTTATAAGATCCTAAAGTAATTTTTCCAATTTCAGCTCAAATGTATGATACAGAAAAAATCAGACTGAAAATAAATATACTGAACTAGAGATGCATGTAACTACTCTTCCTGCTTTAAAGACATTGTTAGGTTTTATCACCAAATATCTTCTGAAAGAACTTATAAACACTTTTATAGCAAACACTTGTCCTTATTCTTCTTCTTTACCAGTTGCAGCTGTTAGGGCTGCAAGTTAGTTTCTATTTTTCCCAGACTCCCTTGCAGCTACTTTTGGCCTCATGACAATAGTTCTGGTCACTTAAACTTGAACAGAATGCTTTTGGGAAATTCTTGGATCTTTGGTGATTTCCCAGCATAGTAAAACAATTAGGACCTACTGATACTGTTTCTTCTGTTCACATGTAGAGAAAGCTACAGAAGGCTTTTTGAGGAAAAAAAGTACTGTTATAATGGAGTTGACATTGTGGAGCTGTTTTATCAGTACCATCAGTTTCTACTTTCAGAATTTAGAAGTCTTTTTAAAAGGCGACTGTCAGTGTATTTATTTTAAGCTAAACAAATTTTAGAAAAAGATGACACTCACACACATACACACAGAGACATGAGCACATGCAGATACACAAACAATGGGTGACCAAAATACATGGTGAATGTTTTTAAAATTTATTAGAGTAAAATACACATTGACATGAGTCCCCTTCCAAACACACTTATCTCCCTCCTCTTGTCACTTTCTGAAAATGCTGTTTATGCATATCTTTACAAGATGAGATCAAAAGTAAGGTGAACACTTGCTGAGTGTTGTTCAGTGGAAAGATAGGCCCTTAAAAACATGGTCACGCATCCCCATCCACCTTAATCACCGATCTTGGCACCAGAAAACTTCTAGCTCCTTGCAAAAGCCAAAATGACCACAAAGGATAAACATTTTGAATAGATCCAGGACAGAGGACTTCCAGAACAGCCTCAGGAAGTGACAAGTATAGAAGGATAAATATGTTGGAAGCCAGTAAGAGGATTTGGAGGAGGACTGATCACAGTGTGTTTTCCCATAACAAATTTTAAAAATTTGAACACTGTTCAACTGTATCCATCAGTCACTCCATACACTGTTAATAAAGCAAGAAATTTGAAGGAAAACGATCCAAAAAACAATTGTTTAAGATTCAGGTTCATGATGCTGTCAAATAAATCGAAAGTTACTATTTTAATGGCATAGTATAATAGCAGAAATTTTTAAACATAAACTGAATTAGGCAGAATCAAAATAATTAGCATTCACTTGCTAACATCTTAATGCACATTTATGTGCCCACCTTACGGAAGACAAGAATTTAATCTTCCTGCAGTCTCATAAAGGATGAGGCTTAATGACCAATTATGTGCTACTCAGATTCCTATTAATGGAACTATTCATTGTAATGCAAAAAACAGGAACAAGTTTAAATGTGATTATCAAACATTCCATAAATATTTCTCAAGTACCTATCTAAAGACAGTGCTGTGTTAGTATTGCAAGGAATACAAAAAAGTCTGATTTTTAACACCTGCTTTTAATAAGTTCAGAATACATATTCTATATACTCAAACTTCCACTTTGGAGGCAAATACAATTTAACATCCATTTTAGATAGCAGGAAAATAAATTTTAATTAGTAAAAGCCAGATCAATACTTTTGGTTATTATAAACAAATATTCCTAACTTTTTTTACTTGCATTTGAAATAGGAGTCAAATTATTATTTGTTAGAGTAAAATGCTTTAATAGTACTATATACATATAAATACTCTCATAAGCAAATATTTAATTAAATGAAATACTGTATAAAGTAGCATACAAGTGTTGTGTTAATTTGCTTCCTCAATCAATTCAGCCATTTTTATTTAAAGCTACTGTTAAATAACTTAAAATGTAAATAACTTAAAAACTAACTATATTATAATATAGACAACCTAATGAAAAAAGTAGATATCTGAAGGCTTGATGAGGTTATACAGTGACCTCATCATAGAACCTGGACTTGATAAGGCGGGAAAATGATAACAAGCCCAGAAAGTCCAACTGAAAATAAGATTTTTAAGATATTTTACTTGGGGGCTGGGGATTTAGTGCAGTGGCATAAGCACCTGCCTTGCAAGTGTGCAGTTTTGAGTTCAATCCCTGGTACTGATAAAAATGAAAAAGACAAAATTATCTTACTTTGCTAATGAGTGACCAAGCTTAGCTTAAAGATAAGGTCAACATTTCAGCTTTGTTAGATCGACACAGAAATGAAATGGCCTCAAAGGAAAAAGGGTAAGGATAGGGCAGAGGAGAGAAGAGATTCACTTAGAAATCGTCCCCCTTGATGAACCACCTCTTCTCACTCAGAGCTGGTGTTCAGAACATGATGCATGGATGTGAGAGGAGCACGTGTTCCTAAAGAAACTCTGCCAGAACTCGTGCCTGTCTTTAATCTCTATCTAACTTTTCAGTGGTCAGAGTCAAAGTTATTCATCGAATTTTCATGTGGTACGTGCATTTTAATCCTATGTCTATTATCATCAAGCTACATGACAGCAAATCAACTTCTAATCGGTAACTTGAGAGGAAATGGTAGGGGTCATTGTGATTATTGGTGCCTCCACACATTTCCCTCACAGCTGTGGTCATGAAATGGCTGTGTCAATGGTGGTGGTAGAATTTGCAGCCCAGTGTTAAGCAGGACTAGGATTGCAGACAACATAAATTGAGTCAAATGCAAACAAGACAGGAAAAGGACTCTTTAGGGTTAATAGTAAGGAAGGCACCACGTCTGATTTGTTTTCCTGGCTATCATCAGCACACGCTGCCATACCTAGCATACAGTAGTTTCTCACTTACTCATTATTAAGTTTCTATTTTTTTTTAAAGTTCAGAATTCTTTTGGGAGTATTATTTATAGGAACATATTAGTAACAGAGTGTATCATGGAAGGAGCATTGTGAGATGAATGTTGTTATATCCATGTTGTTAAAATAAAAATCAGAACGACCTTGAGACCTTGTAAGAGCATGCATCTGTGCATGGAGGAAATAATTTTGCTGGAGAACGCAGCATGTGAGCCCGTACAGTAATGAGCTAGTGTAAAGGTGAACAGATTCCAGTACAGTCACACAACTTGACATCACACATCTGTTTGACTCTTCTTACTGCATGTAACACATTGTTGTTCCTCCTCCAGAAATTAAATTTAGCACTGAAATCAATACAAAGTACAAAGACTTGGGTAATAACCAGACTCCTTCATGGGACCTGGACTTGATTCTTTGTGGACCAGCAACCTAAGAACTAAAGAGAAAAGTAACCCAGAACTTTATTCATGGTGATAATATTTTGTGGTACACTTTTTCAGAATATAAGGACTCTCAAATAAAAATACTGGCCCATATAAGTTATGTGACGCCATATTATGTGCAGACACCTACTATAGTGGTGGTGGTTGAGAGAGTGTCCCTTTAGATAAAGATAATTTGGAAAAATAAAACTATGCTTCCTTTGTGCTCTTCTTGCTAGTGTTCAAATCAACTGACCGGTCAAACTACGCAGTGTAACTCAACACTTAATTTTCTTGTAGGATTATCAAAAATATATTTATACTAAGCTATTGCTTGAAAACACATAATATAGTGAAAAGTGTGATAAGATTTAAAATGTTGATTACTCTTAATGGGGGAAATATTTGGCATTCTGTCAACACTTCCTGCCAGCTCATTTCTAGCATGCTGAGTGCAAGAACAAAGGCACTTGCATAGCCCCTACCTTAATGGGACCCAGGGCAGTTGGAAAAGATGCACAATGACTGAAATTAATACAGTGTGATGCGTGCAACTAATAAAAGAGGTATTTCGCAATGCAGAGGAAACTTAGAGAAAGGATTGGCTTCCTGGAGTCATTTTCACTATAACAGAGTGAAGAAAAAAAGGCTTTGAAGAGAAAGTGATGGTTGAACCAGGCATTTCAGTAAAACCAACAGTTGGGCAAAGAAAAGGAATTCTTACAACATGTTGAAGTGAAGAAAACAGTTTACTCAGGTACCCGGATGCCTCAGAAGTAGCATGATGTAGAAGAAGACTGTAGACTCCATTTCGGCTGTTCACAAGGAACACACTTCTGTTTTCCCAAGAATCCTGGCTCCAGCCTCCGGGAAGTTCTTCCTTATTATCCCCTTTGGCAGATCTGGAATGAGCAGTGCAGGCAGGTGACATCCTTGGGGCATTTCTGTATTTACAACCTGCTCCTGGCACATGCAAACATTAGGCTCAGACAGGGATTTTTAAATACTAAATACTTTTAGGCTGGTCGTTTCTTTAGTCATATAGTTTCCTGGAAATTTAATAATTTTTTGACATATTTGGGTCCTGTTTTGGTGTATTTGATTCCTGACAATTCTGTGTCAGTAACTCTACCCAGCATTGTTTTGTGTGTGTGTGCCAGGTTCTCTCTACTTAATGTCTGTTCCATTGAGATCAGCAGACATGGTTGGGAATGCTGTCTCATTAATCAGGGTGCTGTACAGTTTGTCCTGGTAGACCTTTGTGTCCCAGAGACAATTTTTGAGGTCTTTCTTATTGTGTGCAGTCTGGAAGGAGTTGTCTTCATCATTTCTTCAACAAGTCCAGTTTGCGGACTTCCCCCCTTCTATTTCTGCCAGTAGATTTGCCAGTTCTTGTTTGACTCCACCTCTTGTAATTTGTACTGAAAACTGCAGTAGCATCCAACACACACAGTCAGGTTGGTCCTTTCTCATCACTTTTCCTACAGTCATAGGCTCTGTGAGCAGGTTCTCTTTTTCCAAGTAATCACTGTGGTGGTTTTAGTAAAGAATTGGAGAGAAAGGGAACCCTCACAGCTGTGTCTTCTTACCACGTGTGGCCTTAGCACCCAGCATTACCTTAGTGCCTCATATTTTATTTTGTGTTATGGTAGGGGGTAAACTTCATTTCCACGAGGCTTACTTTTGCTTGAAGAAACAGAAAATACAGAGTTAAATATTTAGCATAAATATTCTCAGAATTTAAATGAGTGAATTAGCTGCATCAATGACAACAGCTGACATGTGTGGCAAATGGTAAAATTTGAGGTTTTGGGTAAAAATTAGAATTTTAGAAAACTTATTACTCACTGTGAGCTTGAAAGCCTCCAGATATTTAAAGATTTTGCTGATGACGTGGTGGCACTATTGTAGCATGAAATGTGTTAATGTTCGGAGGATAGGAAAAGCTCGTGAACTAGTGTTTTCTAAATGACCAGTATGGCGTATTATAAAATTACATATTAATAAAAAGGTCCACTCAGAACTCGAAATGATTTTATAGATTTTATATATGGAAATTTCACTGAGTGAATGTTTTCACAAACTTCATTGTGAGGAGATGTCAAGGAGAATCAATAAAGCTTCATGTCATATCATAGACTCTTCAAAATCACCTGCTTTCTTCTTTTCCACATATTACTGGTGTGAGGCTGGGTTTTTCATATGCAGAAGAAAATATGAGAACCTACCTATTTTATATTAAGCTAACATCAAGGAAATTTCCAAAAATGTAAAATAATGACCTCTCACTGTTAATTTAAAATTATGCCTATTTTGATTTAAATGTCCTATTGAAACTATGGTGATTTTGATTTTTAAATAGATATTTAATTTTTATTCATATATTTTAATTCTGCAAATATCATTAGATATAATCCACATGTTAAAAACTCCTTGGGCTGCCTAGATGATTAATAATTTGTGACAGTATACGGAAATGCTGAGACCTAAGACTAATTGCTGCTCTAGAACTTTCCTCTTGCAAATGTGATGAAGAAGAGTAAGAATGAGAAGTAGACAAGTGCATGTTGGAATCCTTTCATCTCAAAGTTACATCATTCCTTCACACCTAACTGTAAAGGAGCCGGCAGTATCTAACCATGTGCCCAGGGAAAAAGGAAAATTGTACTGTACACTGACGGTTCTCAAGACCACACTTAAAACTTACATAGTGATGGTATTTTTATGTGATTATTATTGAAAGTTATTGACCATATTCCTTCCCTTATCGGATATTGTTCTTATATGTGTCTTATACTGAAATACAGTAATAGCCCCCTTAACACATTCCCACTGGCTTGAACCACCAGTGGTCCATGCATGTCTGTCCCTGAAGTGTCTTGGTGGCAGTAGTGCAGTCACCAATGGGATGGTCATGCATGGACTGGTGGTTGACATGCTCGGTGGTGAGACATGTAAACTACAGCCCCATTGTGTATGTGTTAATACAGAAATACCACTTCTTTCATTTTCTCTCTCAATAATTTCTGTATACATTTTTCATTCTGTGTGATTGCAGAATATTTTTCTAGCTTTTTTCAGTTAACTAATTATCCCATGATAGGTGGAAAATTCCGATACTGAGTATCACACAGAAAATAAATTGCTTTTCTAAATCATTATTCCCTTGTCACTAATTCTGAGACAGAAACTTTCTTGTCCACACATAACTCACACTTCATTACAAAACTTGTCCAGATGACCTTTTGTGAATGTGGATTCTCAGCTCAGCACTAGTTCTTACATTTTACTGTATTGATAGAGGTCATGAAAAAATAAAATTTCTTCTCTTGCTAAGAACCTGTTGATAATTCATTACTCTTTGGCCTAGGTCGCTGATAAAGACTTCAGGAAACTCAAAATTTTTCTGTAACTGAAAGAAAAGATGATGAGCATTGTGGATTAATGTCCAAAGGTTTGAAATCCGAGGAATTACTGGCAGTTGTTACAACCCAAGACTTGACATTATCCTGTGAACGAAGAGATTCTAGAGAACTGTATAAAAACTCACGTTGAGGTGGAAATGGTAAAAACAACAAAAATGGCTTTTGGTTCACAAACTCAGGGTAAAGAATAGTGCTTTAAAAATATATCTTTTCCCAGTGCATGAAATACCTTTCCAGTAATACTCTGTAACATATCAGACACTATGGTATTAGCAATCGAGCAACTGGAAAGTAAGGTACTAAATAAACTCAACAGTGAGAAGCGTGCCACTCTCCAGACATGGTTACTCAAAGAGATGAGTACGTCAGACCTGACCTCTTCTGTTTCTCAAGGCTACATGGGAGTAATCCTGATCCTAGGATGGCTCCCCTGGTCAGGAACTAACTTGTCTACTCCTAGGACTCTTGGAGCATCTCTGTAATTTAGTGTCCAGGTTTGCAGCCATTTTTAAAAAGAAAGGAAGAGTTTTTCAACTTAAGCTTAACTTCTCATCTGTCATGAAGATAACATGGAAAGGGAAGTGAACATACCTTCAGGGAAACTCTAGCGCCAACCAGAGAGATATAATCTTTGAAAACTTTCAGAAGCGTAGTTAATGTAAGCAAAATTCAGTTGACTTACATGACTATTTTTAGGACTATAGAGTTTTAAATGATATTATGAGACAAAAGATGTCTTCCTGGCAATCTTCAGTGATTTGATATGGACTGATGATCTGTTGTAGAATAGGCTCAATCAACTGAAAGGAAACTGACATTTCTATCCAAATTCCAAAGGCATACAGCTTTGCTAATAAGTTTAACTATTTGGAACATTTAATTTCTGAGTCCAAAGCAACCATTTGACATACTGATGATGTGTGACCCATGAGCCAAGACTGACTGTTTTATATTTATTTAAATATCTGTAGCAGTGTTTTATTGGTTATTTTTTTTTATTGTGTTTTTGTTGGGTTTGGTTTTGGTTGTTTCTTAACAGTGGAAAAATAGGTGTGAATTTAAACTTCTATCTTTTAGGAAGCAAAAGATTTTAAAAACTTAAATTTTATTATCAAAAATGTTAAAACATTTTGAAGCATACAAAAGTATTGGCAGTACTATATATAATGAGTTTTTACTGAGGAAAAAGGCTACTAAAAATCCCCTTGCAAACTTCTCTCCAGTCTATTTTATCCTCTTTTGCTCTGCAGAGGTAACTATTGCATAGATTTGGTGTTGTCATTCCTATGTATAATCATAATTTTGCTGTTTTTCATTAAAAACTATATAGGTTTGATTATTTGAAATGTATAGATATTACACATTGTATATTCTTTGTTTCTTGTTTTTTGTTAGACCTTACTGGTTTCATTTTTTTAGATTTGTCTGTTTTCATACATGAGCTTCAGAATTCACTTTAGCTGTGAAAAGGCTACACTAAAAACAAAGCAGGATATTTAGTCTACTTTTCAATAGTAATCTTTTAAGCTACTTCCAACTTTTGTTATTCTTTAAAATGCCTGCCAATAATACTTGATCATTAAGAACACAAAAAGTGTTGTCAACCGGTGTCATAAATGTTAACGTTTTTACTCTAGTGAGGGTGAACATTCTTTCACATATGCTTTAGCATTTCTTTTATTAAGTACTTGTTTAGATATACTGCCTATTTTTTCAAAATTTTTGGGGAGAGGAGGTTGTACTGGGGATCGAATTCACAACCTCACACTTGCCAGGCAGGGGCTTGTAGCACTGAGCTAAGTCCCTGGCTCAATTGCCAATTTTTTCAGAGGAAGTTTTGTGTATTTGTTTTAAAATTTGTTATACAGTAAATCATCTTTGTCAATAGGCACAGAATTTACTGTTTACCAAGAGATATTTTTGTTTTTATTATAAATCAGATACAACTCACAAAAATATACAACTGAATGAATGATCATGAAAACAACATCCTTTCAGTTAACATGCTGGTCAAAATTGTGCTTTGTGTTTATGCTCTGGACTTCTTATCATATTCCTTCTCACCCCGATGCCCTAACAAGATGATTTTGCATTTGACATGGTTTTTAGTTACCCCATCAAAGGCACAATCCAAAGAATAAATAATCGATAAGCCAGATTTTATTAAAATTGAAATAATTCTGTTCTGTGAGAGACATTGTTAAAATTAGAAAACATGCCTAAGTTTGGAGAAAACATTTGAAAAATACATACCTGATCAAGGATGACTATCAAAAGTACACCAAGAACCCTTAACAATAAGAGAATAATATAGGGCAAAAAAATCTGAACCACCAAATAAGGTCTACAAACAGCAAATAAGTATATGAGCAATATCTTAAGATCACATGTCACTAAGGAACTAGAAATTAAAACGACAGTGAGAAACCTCTACGTTATATATTTGAATGGCAAAAGTGCAAAGTACTGACATCACTGGTGCTAAGAAGGATATGGAGCAACAGGAAGTCACATTCATTGCAGGTAGAGATGAGAATTGGTGTAGCCACCATTTAAGAACATGTAAACCTTCTTGAAAGAATTGTATCACATTTCTCTTTGACTATTTTAAATAATATGCAATTATAAACAGCAGGAAAGTTATCATGTATTTCTTTAGGAGGGATTCATAGGCTACTAATGATGGATTGTGAAATTATGAAGTTCTCATATGATGAAACCTTCATATTTACCTTCATATTTCTCATTAAATGACATGATTCTGTTCTCCACCTTAATTTGTAGCTAATTTTAGTTGATCCAAAAGCTAAACAGTATGCTTCACAGTTTTAATGTGTTTAGCAATTAACAATATTGAACACCTTCCCAATATTCCATGGTGATTTCTTACCTATCAATTGTTTGTTTTGTGTCCTTTACTATTTTTGTCTTTATTTGTAGGATCTGTTTATAAATGTCTATTATAAATATTCCATTATTTGATTTATAAATTTCTTGGTAGTTATATAGCCAACTGATGATCACACTCTCTTTTTGGCTCTGGATCTCACACTTTTAAAAGCAGTGGTTTGGGGGAAAATGTATACACCAAGACTCTGTACTTCTTGAAATCCCATTATCACCTTAATCCACATAATACGGATCTCTGTCTTCATCCCTCCACTACTATTTCCAAGGCAGTTAATGGGCACAGTAGCCATATCTTTCCTACAAACCCTGTGTTTCAGCTGTTTTCCATGATACCATTTTGCTCTTTGCTGTCTGACACCCAGGTCTCTAAACTCCTTTCTTTCAAATCCCTTAATTGTCAGTGTTGCATAAAGGGTTACTATAGGATTCATTTCTCTTCATTTTACACAAACTATGACTTCTAGCTACAAGATTCATCACTGGATTGAATGTTGTTTCTGTGATTCAGGGATGAGGATGATAGATATCACTATGACCAGATCCTAAAGATGCCGACATCATCCTCTGTTAGTGTCCTGCCATAAGGTCCTGAGAGAATTTTGGACATACAAGTAGCCAAAAGTGGGAGAAAAGATGCTATGTTGTTTATACAGCTGGGACCATGTCAGATGACTATCAAGGTAGCATTGTTTTTCTTTAGATAATAGCGAGTCCTTTTGACCTCTTCTTTCACCTCCCCTTGAAACCCTCATCTCTATCATTCTGTGTTCTAGACAGAGAAACTGGCTCATAATCAGCCTCCAAGACATGTTTACAATCTGTTATTGATGCAGTAGCCAGGGAGTTCCTTTCATATCTGATCATATCTGTTTTCCTCAAATGATTCCCAGCCCCCCCTCCCCCCGCCTTGACCAGAAGATAGTATCTGTTACGGCTTTAGTCTGGATGTCCTCACAAAGCTTCATGCAGTCTTGGCGGTGGCTTCTAGAGTTTGTGAGTGACTCATGGTCCAATGCTGGGATTATGGGTGTGAGTGCTACACCCAAGTGGGTGTGGCCCACATGCACTATAAGGGACAGAAAGAGTCTTCTCTCCCGGCTCCTCTTTTGCTCTCGTTGCTTCACTGTTTTCCACCACCATGAACTGTTGCCCTCTGCCATGTGCCATTTTGTCTTGGAGCCAGCTGATTATGGAATGAAATCTCCACAAACTGGTAAATAAACTTTTCCTTCCTGAACTCTGGGTGTCAGTATTTTGTCTCAGCAATGAGAGAAGGCTACCTGAGACAAAATCCAAAACCTTTATCATATCTTACAATGTGTTTGGATTGACTTCTGTTATAAACAGAGCCTCTTTTTTCCCTTAATCTTTTCTCTGCACCAGCCCATCTGAACTTTTAGGTCTTCAAGTAAAATATGTTCTTTTCAACTCTAGTTCTGTCTTCCACTCCTAGTTTTTTTATTTTAATAATCTTGCACTTTTAATATCTTTGAAGTTTTCAAATTAGTATAGTCTTGTTACATAAATATTTATGGTCATAGATTACATTTTGTATTAAACTTAGATTTTATATTTTTCCAGTGTAAATTATGTTTTTAAGATATAAAAGGTTTAATATATGTATTAATTTTCTTTCTTTCTTTCTTTCTTTCTTTCTTTCTTTCCTTCCTTCCTTCCTTCCTTCCTTCCTTCCTTCCTTCCTTCTTTCTTTACGGGAATTGAATTGAATCCAGCTCATCACACTGAGCTACATCCCCAAACTTTAAAAAAAAAAAATTTAAGACAAGGTCTCATTAAATTGCTACATTACGCAGACTGGGATTGAACTTGCAATACTTCTACCTCAGCTTCCCAGAGTGTACTTTTTAAAAACATCTTAATCCTTGACTTCTTGTTGTTGTCGTTGTTCATGTTAACTGGTATACTTTTGTCTAAATTTTACTTCTAATTTTTCTTGTTATTTTGTATCGAATGTGACCTTTGTAAAGAGCTTCTAGCTAGACTTTAAGATTTAACTCATTTATACTTAATAATATTAAGGCTAATATTAAATAATAATTATAATTTTGAAAGTAATTACACTATACCATGTACTGCTCTGAACAGAGTGTGCCATAATGTATCCGCACTTGAACAGTTCATTGTACTGAAAAATGTCTGGAAGCTCACAACCATCACTTTGAACATGGCTTATTGGAGAGGCCAATGATAACTTGTATTCATCTCACGATGTCTCAGTAAATTTTAGTATCAAAATATTTAAATAAGTTTTTCTTTTCCTGAGATACACATTTTTTGGTGGACTCTAGTTTTTAATGTTAACACACACACACACACACACACACACACACACACATATATATGACTGTACCAGAAATCAAACTCATAACCTCACTCTTGCCAGGCAGGTGCTGTGCTGCTGAGCTATATCCCCAGCTGATTCTTATAACAGTATAGTGGGTTCAAGTACTAATATACTAGTTTTACAGGTAAGGAAATTATCTCACAGAAAGACTAGTGTAATTTCCTAAGGTCTCAAGTTTAAAAGTAGAAGAACCATGAAATGTGCTTAAGTAATCTGACTCCAGGGACTGCTTTAACCATTGTCATCTATTTTTAGGTTCATGTTGAAAACTTTAGACCTACTCATTGTGTGTTCTGCAGGATTTTGAAATAGTTATTTACACATTTACTTATATTTATGTTTATATTTTTATTTTAATCTTGTCTCCATGTAGCCCAGCTGTTCTGCTAGAGTTTTCCTCTGTGTCCTAAATCCTAAAAAGACTTCTTAATTCTGCAAACATTGTAGACATACCTAACTTAAGGTTCTACTAAAATTTTGTGTCTTTTTGATTTGCTTTGTTTTCTAGTTGAGGATTTAAGGGAGAGTCACTCTCTGGTAACCTAAGAATTCCATTATATTCTTGTTCCTTTATTTATATAAAATCCAAATTACCCTTTCTCTGTTACTTTTCTAGTAATTCAGCCACAATATCTGTGACTTACAAAGCTCCCTGTAACATCTCATCTTCTCAGAACATGGAACATTATAGTTTTTCAAGGTTAAGGATAATCACAAGAGTCCACTTATTTTAAAAATATAGCAAACTCAGCTGTAGATTAAAGCAAATATAAAAGAAAAATCACTCTGCAGATAAAAGGAAGAGTGGAAAGCCAGAAATTATCTAACATTCAAGTATATGAAATTACTGTAATGCTTATTTTAACCTTAGTGGGTGAGAGTAATCCTTAATTAAAAGGAAAAGAATGATATTACCACTGTTTTAATGTCTATGAAAACACTAATTGTTTTGGTTCATTGCATTCAAAAGGTTAAAGCAGTCATAAGAATCTTTTAAAAAGCACAAGTCAGAGATAATAACATAAATGGTATCAGCAAGCAAGCAGTCTGTATTTCTGACAAAAACATTTTGAGTAACTTTTTTCATTGCTTTTCTATCTTATGTACATAGTTAATGAAAATTGGCAGAATTTTACCAGAATTGATTGTACAGGCTACATTTTAATATAATGGTTTTCTGTGTTTGAATTTGTAAAATTGTAACAGTCTAGATTGGAACAAAGAAGTAATGTTTGTTCACAGAAAACTGGTAACGAACGTATGTACGCCAAGTAGCAACATGAACACAGTGTGTGTAATAATGTAACTAAAGCCATATCAAAGTGCTGCCCGTATCCATATCATATGTTAACTCGTGTTAATTTTAAAAACAGTGATATGCGTCCTATGAGTCGTACTTGCAGAGGACACTAAATTAGTGAGATTCAATTCAGTGCATATCAGCTGTTAATCACAAACGTTGCGCATCATTAGCAAATAGAGTAAAACAAGTTTCCTTACTAAGTGGAGTTAATTCACCTTTTCAGTTCAATAAATATTAAATAAGACAGCACAAGCTTTATTGGGGTCGTATCTATTTAATGACGGAATAAATGAATAAATGCTTACAATGCTTCATTTTGAAAGAGGCCATTTGCTCAATTCAGTCGCACCAAGACGAAGTATATGGTTTTCTAGTTCTTAAAAAAGAAATGCCCACACTTAGTTTTCAGGCCACAAAGCCCCATATAAAAGTCTATTTTGTTTAGTCCAATTTTAAATCTGTTGAATATTCTTTCTGTTGCTTTTATGTTACAAAATTTGTTTACAAAACCTGTTACCATTTTTTCCCTGTGTTTTTCTCATCCCTTCCTTATCCCCCCCCCCACTTTGTTTCCCTTTTCATTTGGACATTTTCTTCCCATTTCCCAATATCTGTCATACATTTGGGGCCAAAAAAAATGGAAATAAATCTTTTTTAAATAAAGAAGGGAAGAAGAGTTGAAGGGAGGGGAATGAGGAAAACAAGAAGCAACATATATTACATACAGGTACAAATTCCTAGTGGTGAATGTTCCTATGTGTATCCAAAATGTACCAATAGAAAAATAAAAATAAAGTGACTGAAAAAAAGTCTTCTGTTAGCTATTCTTAAATTTTATACTTTACTTTTCTCCAAAATAAGTAAAGTAGAATTTAATATCACTGCAGATCCAGAAGTTTTATACAGACACATACACATACAGATACAGTCTACACACATGCATATGTGATCACACACACACACACACACAAGCAGATGAGATTTGGAGTTAAGTAGTACAAGAAAGGGTATAGCTATATAAAGATGTTTTCCATCCCTTAATAATTTTCTTAGTGTGACTAGGGATTTCAATAAAATTTTAAATGCAATTATTTTAATAGTAGATAGACATATCCTGGTTTGGGTTATAAAAGGAATATTTTTAATGTTTACCATTATGCATGATTATCTTTGTGGAATGTATCAGGTAGATCCATTTTCAGGTGGAACAAGAAAATTTGGTATTCCTTGTTCATTGACAAAATGAAAGCCTCTTGAAATTTATCAAAAATGTTTTGCATACATTGAAGTGATTATATGTTTTCTTTCTTTTAATGTATTCATGGAAGAATTATAATAATATTCTAAAGTTAAACCAACTGATCATTCCTGGAATAAACTTATCTTGATTATAAAAGGTATAAATATTTATATATGGGTTTGTTTGCTAATATTTTATTCATGATGTTTCAACTACATTTATGTGTGAAATTAATCATTCATTTTCTTTCTTACATTGCCCTTGTCTTGTTCCTTGAGATAAAGTTTAGAGTGACTTCATATGAATTGAGGGAGGCTTCTCTTTCCTTCCTTGCTCTTCCCTGATTCCTTTCCTCCTCACTCTTCTCTTCGTGCTTTCCACTGGCCTTCTCTTCCTCCCTTTCAGCTAGAATTGTTTATCTATAGTAGATTACCTGAAAATTCTAGGCCTGGTGGAGAATTTCCGTGATGCTGTTTGTTTGATGTTTGGGGGTTGGGGATAGATTTTAACCTGCTAAATAAATAACTTTATTGGTGCAACAATTTAGTGAAGTGTCACTTTGTTGATTTGGAAGCTGTTTACTGGATGAGCAAAGCACACTCATGGATGAGCTGTGGTAGATCATGAAGAGGTGATACAGGGTATTATAAATAGCTGCAGGCCCCTTCCTCACTGGCACTGTTACTCTGCTGTGATTTCCAGCTACCATGAAGTAAGAAGCTTTGTTCCTGCAAACTCTTCCACCATGATATTTCTGCTTTGGAGCCAGAACAGCATTTTCTGAATCTCCTGAAACCGTGCGCTAAATTAAATTTCTTCTCCTCTAAGTTAAATCAAGTGATTGCTGAAGAGAATGGCACCATTAAAAAGTAACCAGGTGCTTGTACAGAGATGAGAAGCAAGATGCCTTGAGTGAACTCCCGTATCTGGAAAACCCCTAAGACAGCAGGCTCATAGGTGCCAATTAGCCAAACCTTTATGGAGAAGGGAGTCCTTGGGACACCTGCTCCAAAAGGCCTCCTGTGGAAGTGGTTCCCTGACTTTGATTTCACTGGGTTCAGCAGGCTAGGTACTCACAAGCCGGTGCAGCCATGGTGTGGTTTTCATTTATGCAGAATGCAAGAGTTGTGCAGTCAGAAGGCTTCCATCCAGGTTTCAGAAACAGATCTGGAAGGTCAAGCAAAGAACCCCAGAAAGGGCAGAGGATTGGGCTGCAGAAAAGAAGCCGCAGGTATGCTGAAGACTGGGAAGATAGGGATGGCAGGAAAATGGATGTCTGCTGAGGATAGCTGCAGGCAATGAGCACAGCCAGCCTGAGAGAGAGTGTGTGTCCACTGCAACCAGCAAGACATTAGGGGCAGTGCCGTCTAAGGCTTCTGGAATTGATACCTCCACCTTGTGTTTCACTGCCAAAGATGGCGCTAGATGATTTAATGTTTGTCCTGCTGTGTGTGACTTGCTTTTTTCGATTGGATTCCATCCCCAGTCTTCCCTCTTATAATGAGAAGTTTTTGGTGCTGTGGTATTTTGGGGTTAAATGCCTTGTCTTGGAGTCTCTGAAGAGACTTTGACTTGTGCTTCTTAGGAGACCTTGAGGAAGGTTAGAAAGGTTAGAAAATGTTACTGCATTTTCCGTGTTGTGTAAGGTAGCTGTATCGTTTTAGGTGGAATTGTTGTGTTATTACTGTGTTTTTTGTAGGTTAATCATGCTTTAAGGAGATGTGTTGGGTGTCAAGTTGACATGGGGTGGAATATGATGGTTTAGTTTGAGGGTCAATTTGATTGTCTCGGGAGTCACCTGAAGGATCAATAAAACACTCTCCTTGGTATCTGTGAAGGGTTGGAAGGTACATGCCTTTGGGTACCCTGTCAGGACCGCGGCCCCTCCTCTCTGGCACTGTGCACCTATTCTGTTTACTGGCCACTGTGGAATCAGCAGCTTCATTCCTCATCATATTCCTGCTACCTTTATACCTCTGCCTTGAACCCAGATGACCATGGGACGAATCCCCTAAAACCATGAGCCAAACTAAATTTCTCCTTTAAATCGTAGGTGTCAGGTGTTGTGTTCCACTGACAGGAAAGCTAATTCAAATTTGTTCTATGTAAATCTAAGTTCTTTTCTTATTCTTTGAATCTGTTTCAATTTGTATTTTCCATTAAAAATCCCCATTCCCTTTATAGTTTCAAACTTAAAAGTTAATATTTTTTGTATCCTTGGGTTCTTTAAATACTTGAGCATTACAGAATAGAATAGGAAAGTAACAATATATAACTGATAGAAGATTTGAGTGTTACATTTCCATTATTAACTCAACATAGAAATATAAGGAGTATAATATCACAAATTGTATTTCGTTATATAAAATTTTGGAGAATTAAATTAGATAATTCATTTTAAAAACACCTCTCAGGATAAGATTACTGAATATGTATTATTTCTTTTTCCTCCCTTTGTATGACTATTCATAGATATTCTGGGAATTACCTTTAATGATTCCCGTATTTTGTGTAATCCATCTTCCTATAGCTAACAAATTTCCTGATCTACCTCTCTTCTTAAATTTCACACTCAGTTAATGACATAGAATAATTTTTATATTTCAATTATTAATTTTCTGAGAGATGAATAAACAGTTCTAAAGTATCAGAGACTTTTTAATCAAGCAAAACCGAATTTCCTTTTCTCTTCCTTTTATCCTCCTTGTTGCTCATTCTCCCCCTCTACCCCCCCCCATCTCTATCTCTGTACTTGAACTTGAACCCAGGGCCCTGGGCATGTTAGGCCACCACGTTACCACTGAGCTACATCCCCAGCCCTAATGCTGAATTTTGTAAGCTTAGTGCAATGAAAGAAAATGCCACCAAGACAGAATTTTATTAGCATCTTAGAAAAGGAAGGTTAGAAGAAGTTATTAGTTTTTAAAAATTTAGGTTTTAGATTTTGCAAGGTAACAAAGAAGTCGAGAATAAAGAGCACAGTGAAGCGAGTCTTGTTAAGTGATGTATTAGTTTCATAAAGACCACAAATTTTTAGTCAGTTCATAAAATTATGTTTCAGAAGTAAATATTTCCTAGAAATATAGCAAAGTTTATTTGTTTCACTCTTGACATAAGAATGGAAGAGTGTGCACTGTGGCAGTATTGTTGGATTTAGGTATAGGAAGCTAACCTGGCTCCTATTATTATTTAAAATGGTGTCTAGAAATTACATTCATTTCACTTTCTAATGTCATTCATTTTGTCATTTCTAATCCTAAATGTATATATAGTCACTTATGGTCTGAATATAAGGAATCGGATTTATACGCCTATCTGATATACCATGATCATGTGTGAAGTCCCTGTTAGGAGTCATTTCATTTTCTACACAGGTGGTGTTTTTTAAATTGTTTTTATTGGGAAGTCATCGCTGCATTATTTGATGAGGCAGAACAGGGACCATGTGGAGGGTTTAAGACTCCGGTGATCACAGATGCATTTCCCCACGGCACATTGCCACAGCAGACTTACAATCACAATTCACCATCTACTTTCAAGAAGCAAGAGCATGAGTTAAGAGACCAGCACTCATCCCAACCTGAATAACCTGCAGAAACGTTACATAAATCAGCTGATTTTACTTTCTTTCTTCTAAGAAATTGCTTTTCTTTCTCGAAACCACAAATAACCTGTTTGAACCAAACTGCAACATTCTTTACCTAAGCCAAACCAGTTCGTTTCATCCCAAAGTGTCAGTATTATATCTGCGATGACTCTGTATTGAGCCAACCCTGTCAAATTTTATATCCCTCTTGGGTGAGAAATTCTGTGTCCTATCATTTCGTTATCCTACCAGTTTCTCTTGGTATTATACTGTAGCGGGTTGACATCTATGCAATTTTCAGGATTATTGTACAGTGCGAAATAGGGTGGTTCAGACCAAAGGAAATCAATTCAATACAAATTTACACTTTAGCAGTTAAAGTTTCTGAACTCCAAGGGAGAGCCCATTTTCTCTCCCTTGATTTAAAATGGCTATTTTGTTCAAAAGAGGGAAATTGATGG
This sequence comes from Cavia porcellus, assembly GCF_034190915.1. Taxonomy (NCBI): domain Eukaryota; kingdom Metazoa; phylum Chordata; class Mammalia; order Rodentia; family Caviidae; genus Cavia; species Cavia porcellus. The sequence goes on along the minus strand of NW_026947484.1, from coordinate 160,350,346 downwards.
AAAAGGTGGATCTGGGTAAGATCAGAGGCCATCCTGGTAGCAGGTCTGAAGGCACTGAGATAATAGATCCTATCTAAATGGTGACAGTAACCAATGAGCTTCTCTGTTCCAAATCCGTTAAGACTTTTTGGAGACTACTCAACAGCCTGTTTCGGTCACAATGACCAAATGGGGTTGTTGAATAATATTTTTATATTTTGCCACCATTTAATAAGAATTATTGTGAATCTTTTAGTAAAAGGATAAGTATATTAAAAGCAAGAAAGCTTAGACTTGGGGCCAACGCCTGTGATATCCTTATCAACCTTGTAAAGTGCAAAATAACCTCCAAAATACACACCGTTTCTGAAAATTTTATGTCCCAAACAAGTGCCTCTGAAAAGTTCCTGTTGTCTGTGAAGGGTAGGGCTTCCCCGTACAGGTATATCTTTAAAGGAATTTTAGTATTCTGTTCTCTGGCTTTTTTGTTTGTCTTTATTAAAATGTCTTAATAATTTTGTCCAAATATCCAGGACACTAACTCAACTTATTACAACTAGTAGCAAAGAAAACTGGGTAAACTCAATAAAATAAATAAAACCAAAATAAAAACTGATCACAACTCAAAAGCTATGTTGACATCATACTTTAGTGATATCATAAATGACTTTTTCCTACTAGTTGACTAAGAATGCAGAAAACATGAATGATAAAATTCCATGTGTCATAGTTACCAGGTTTTTTAAAATGTGGTAATAATTCTAATACACTAAGGAAGAAAGAAAATAGGAACATCAGTAACAATACTGTTACTGAGTAGTGCAGAACCATGTGTGACTCTAGAATCCTGGAAAATGTTCTATTGATATGGGATGCAAACTGTGTCTCATAAAGATCTCATCTGGAGGTCTTGGGTGGAACTTGGTATGCTGCAGTTATCTATCTAATCTGATGGTGTTTGTTTACTTCTACAGGATTCCTGAAAGTTTCTAGCTAGGAATGCTTCACGTGGATATGTACCTGAAGAACAATATTCTAGCACTGTACTGTTGTGTTGGTTGTTAGCAGTACTAGGTATCTTTTTTTCTCTGTCCTAAGAGAGACTTTGTTTCCGGTATCTTTTCTGCACCATGAAATCTCCTCAGAGAGTAAAGTGTAGCTCAATTGAAATCCTCTCTTTAGGGGTAAGACGCAATTAGTTTTTCAAGAATGTAATCCATGACTGATCTGAGAGAAAGAACATATTATAAACAATGTCAACTTTTCAGTTTGTGAAATAATGAGCACTGTGATTGTCCTTGAATAGTTGGGGTAATGAAACTAATAACCCAGTGATAAAAATAATTTATGGAGTCACTGTATATTATTCTTTGTATGGAAGACAAAAATATTCCTGAAATATGTCATTAAACATTAAATCATTAACCTAATTATTTAGCTATAAAAATCTTTATTTTAAATTTGATAAATGAATTAGGCACAATTTTAAATTAATTAAAACAGAGACTATCACGAACTTATTTCTCCTACCCTTTGGTTTCTAATATAAAGGAGAGCAAAGATAATTTTGACTTGAATGAAATATTTAGTTTTATTCTGAGTTTGAGAGTTAAATTTGGAAAAGAATCAATAAAGGTTGCAAGTGGAGTACAATGCTAACATAAGTTATAATATGTACAAATAGAGACAGGCAATATTTTAATGTACACCACAATGAAATTATTGAAAACTAACTTATTTTTACAAAAATAAAAGTTTTTGACAAAGTAGTTTAGGAACCAAAAAAATTCAGAGGGTCAAGATATATTTTTGGCAGTCAAAGGAAATTCTTTTTATCTGGTATATCTCAGACATTTTATGAAATGAAAATCCAAATTCTAAATTTATGCTTCCATATCTTACATGTAACAGGTTACAGAAAGTAATTTATAAACCTTTTACATATTGGGAATAAGATCCTAACACTGGGCTATCACTAATAAAACATTTCTAAAGATTGTTTATATATTTCTTCTAATTCATTATCCAGAATCATCAAAAGCCTAGACAAGCAGATTGCCTTTCTCAGATCTCTATTTCAGGTACAGTGTGTCTTTAAGTGCCTTCCATTAGTTTTTAATTATTTTTCAGCTGACCATAAAATATTGTTATTAGACTGTTTTTAAACTTCCATAATTATATGTTTATACTGTCATCTGAATGTGTTCCCCAAAGGATTTGTGTTAGTAATGTGCTTCTCAAATTTCTATTTTGCTGGTATTGGATGGCAAGGCCTTGGGGAAATAGTTAGGATTCCCTGAGGTCCTGGGGCCAGCACTCCTCCACTGTAATTTGTTACTTTATAAGAAGAGACTGAGAGAACCAAGTCAGCACTCTGCTGTGTCCCTCCATGTGATGCACGCTCACCTGTGACAGTCGAGACAGCCTTCACAAGATGCTAACCAATGCTACTGCTTGGTAGTAGGATAACAATCAAAGGTGCCATAACATTAAATAATTCTAACTGATACCCAGGACAGTTATCTCACAGAGGCAATTTTAATTTTGTGTTTCTGTAATTAGAAAATCTCTGTGGAAAGAATACTGGTACCCAGGGCATATGACTAGTAAAAGCGTCTTACAAAATTTAAATCATGGGATGTAAAACCCACATTTATTTTAGGAAAAATACATTGACACTTTTTTTATACAGAGACTGGATCAGAGATGAAATGTATAGTCACTTTTCTCCTTAAACTAAAGCTTGCAAACTCCTTCAAAATATAAGGAAACTTGCCTGAAATTGGGAATTTTTGTGGGAATTGGCTCATGTAATTCTGTAGACTGAGAATTCTCCTACAGTGCCATATCTGAGGAGGAGAATCAGGAAAGTCAATAGTGTAATCCAATCTGGTGATGTGATTTTCATTATGAGGCCAGTGGCCTGAGAATGGTAAGAGTCCCACAGTCTTAAACCCGAGAAAAAGCTATGCTGTCCAAGGTTAGGAGATGAATACTGCAGCTCAAGAAGCAAGAAAAAGAATTCACCCTTCTTTTGTCTTTTGTTCTATTTAGGGTTTCAATGAATTGTATGATGCTCAGGGTGGGTGTTCTTTAGTCTACTGATTCAAATGATTCTTTTCATTAAGCACATTCACAGACACATCCATCAGTACTGCTTCACCAGATATCTGGACATTACTTAGCCCAATCAAGTTAACATGTAAAATTAACCAATCCAGGACAAACAATATTTGCAAAACTGCATATCTTAGAACATGCACATATGCCAGCCAATAGCAAACAACATCCCAATAAACTCCAGATTAAAACCAATTAAAAAATTCTCAAGAAAACAAAACAAGACCAAGGGAAGTTTGGAGAAACTAAACTATGTTATAGTTACTCTGCACAATGCCAGTCTGACAATTCCTCTAAATTTGTCGGGTATTGAGTCTAGAATGGATATAAAAAAGACTTACTGAACATATGCCCCAATTTTGTGCTCTTGATTTGTTACTGAATATAACAATTTAAAAATCTGATCAGAACAAGATATAACCAATACAAATGTAAGTATGAATGCAATAAAGGACTTTAAAACAAGATAATAGGAAATCCAAAATGCCTACCGTACTATGTCTTACTATCTTTGAAGTAGATATTTTTACTATGTGTGAAGCTATGGGCAGCTATTTTGAAGACAAGATGCATTATGGTAACCATTGTTGAGGTTCCTATTATCTTGTTTTGAAGTCCTGTGTCACTTACAGTTTTGTTTTGATTGGCTTTATTCTGCTTGGTTTTATTCTCTTTAAAATAAAAATTACACAATAAAGTAAAATAAATAAAAGTCTGATCAATCAAAGATTGCTCAGATCCAAGGAGACAATGATTCGAAGCTTATGAAAAAATTGATATTCAAACCGGTGAAGAGCCTACCTCACCATGAGACATTGAAACCCCAGAAAAACCCAAAGGAAGGCCTTTGTCAGAAGTTTTGAAGCAGTGATCAGACCTCTATTACAGCTCCAGGAATTGACTGCTATCAGCTTCCCAAAGGAACATTTAAAATACTTATTAGGGCCAGGGATTTAGCTCAGTAGCATAAGTGCCTGCCTGGCAAGTGCAAGGTCATGAGTTCAATCCCTGGTACCAAAAAAAAAAAAAAAAAAAAACCAAAAACAGCAAATAAAGCTGAGGATATTCAGTGAAATGAAGTGAAACTATCATGCTGACAAAGTTTTATGAGTGCAGAATAAGGAGAGTGGAGGGAAACATTTTTAGGGTTTTGGGCCTTTAGCTGGGTGGTTTTAAGGTCAGTTTGGCAGGGTAGAGAACTGGTTGAACTTGGTCATTGTATATATCATAGCTCTGCATTGTGGAGCACAGCTAGATCAGTGTCATGAATCAATCTTGATGTGTAAGCTGATAAAGTTGTGCCATAAATCATTTAGCTTACTGTTTAATTTTAGTAAATTATTTTTTTGTTTCACATTTGTAGCACAAATGTTTTACTCCAAGTTCTTATTGCTTGACTTAGTGTCATTTAACACAGTTACAGAAAGGTATGTCTACACATGGCATTGTTAAGAAAGATGGTATCTGTCAACACAAGTAAATGTATATCAACATAAGACAATTCCATAAAAATAATTGAATATAGTCTGAATAATTATCTGTGTCATTTCTTCACTTAGGAAGAGTTACTATAACATGAATTATATAATTTTTAAAAGAAAAAGACTGTGAATTCAGGATACTATGAAAATAGGACTTAAAATCTTCTCCTTTTATTAATCGTTCAGATTTTAAGGATGACATCTCAGCCAGTCACCCCAGATCCTGGTATACTGGATAATAAATACCCTGGTACTATTTGTAGTACATCACATTAGATTTATTTTGTTCATAGATGAAATAAAATCACTCCTGCACTATTTGACATGTTTAATGGTCTAGCAGACTGCCACCTGACAGGCACACTTGCCCAGCTGAGTCCCCGTTTAAAAGTTAAAATTTTTTCATACCACACCATTCCTGAATGAACCTTCAGAAGATGTAAACCAATTTTTTGAGTGTTCTAGAGTAATATTAAATGGCGAGATTCTAGTGTATTTAATGTGGGATACATCATTCCTTAATGATACATCATTCCTTAAATTAAGAAAATTATGTATTATAGATCATCCCTACATGAAAAAAAGTAAAACTTCTGTTCCAGGTCAACATTGGCTCATTAAGCCGATGAATTACCAGAGTGTTTAATGACATGTTAAGATAAGTTGCATTATCACTTTCTAAATTATGTATAGAAATAAGAAATGAAAAGGAACACAGGTTAAAATCTGCCACATGAGAGTTCAGATACAAATTTTGTCACTTTCAACTTGAGCTTTAATTACTGAATTACTCCATCTTTCTGAAATTTAGCAGTCGTGTGTTAAAAGAGTAAAATATGGTTGTTAAAAATCTTGCAGGATTGTATTATATAAATATCTATATAAAACTGTAGTGAAAGTCCTTGAGAAATAAGGGTGATGTCGCCACTTTTTCTGTCAGCAGATGATGTGAGCAGTATTTAGGAGTGTTACTTTCTAGTGTATGAGGGTGAGCATTTGCCCTTTTGTTGTAATTTTTCATAGTTTTAATCATAAACATTGCTTTAAAATGAATCCTGTTAAATGTGAATTCTACATGTATTGGTAATATTTACAGGTTCATTCTAATTCATTTTATTTTCCATTAGTTGCCATCTGCAACCATACTCTTTCTATCCTATTGGCAGTGTCTTGGACAGGTATAATTTTCTGGTCAGTTTCTGCTATTTAAAAATTTAGTTTAAAACTGAAATTGCATGGCTACATCCATGTCTCCTTTTTCCTAGATTCAGCCAGGTGAGTCTTTGGCTCAACAAATGAGGGAGTCCTCTGCTTTTTCTGTGGTTTATTTAATTTTAGTAAGATATTACACTTTAATAATAAGTTTAATTTAAGTAAATTTTATTACATTTTATGCACTGGTTACTGAAAGATAAAAGCAAAACCAAGCTAGCGACTCCTACTGATGTGGCACCTATTAAAAACACGGAGTGACCATGGGGGCAAAGGTATAATAACTTCAGCGACCCTATGGAAGTCGGTCCTTCACATCTTTATTCTCTGAAAAGGAACTTCTCTCTTGCTCACTCTCCTCCAGATGCCTTCAGTGGTTTTGCTAAAGGTGTAACCCAGTCTTGTGCATTTTACATCCTCTTTCCCAATGATTAGTAATAGGCCCCATGATTGTAGAGAAAAATCTTGATCCTAAGTCACGTGTTTGGTACACCTAAACTAGCTCTGATGTAACATGACCCTCAAATTCTTTACTGTCTTTACTCTGCAGGGGAGGAATTAATGTCATATTCCTGTAAAAAACTGACAGGCATTCTATATTGTGTGACTGTTTTGAAGCATCCCTGAGCTCCTTTCTTCCTGGCTGAACCCCAGTCAAATTAGAAATTAAAAAAGAAAACTGAAAAACCCTCAAGTGTTTTAAATGAACAGATTTTAAAATGATGAATGAGCTGAAGAAGTCACAAACAAAAATTTTTAAATATTCAAACTAAGTAAAAACCAAAGACATTCACATTTGTGATCTGTATCTAAAACTTCTGGCTTGGAACTATTTTATTATTTCATTGTCCTGGAGAGGTTTTCCCTGTGTGTTAGTCTGCCTGGAGTGTTTTCCACGTGCTTGTGAGGGACAATTCTATTCTGCACTTGTTTGTGGCTGTCTGTAAACCTCAGATCAGGTGAAGCAGAGTGAGGTTTAGATCCTCCATGCTCCTGCTGATTTCTTCTAATCTTAAAATTGAGAGAAATATATTGAAATTTCCAAATACAACTGTGGGTCTTCATGTTTCTCCTTTTATTCTGTCAGCTTCTACTTGAGACAGAAATTTTGAAGCTCTTTCATCTGGTGCTAGAGTTGCTGTGTTTTCCTATTGAGTTCTTCTTTATCATTATCAAAAGTGTCTATTTCTGATTATGTTCTTGGTCCTGTATTTTACATTTTCTGATCTTATTTTCCTCTGACTGACTTTTTCTTTCAGTGGTGGTGTTTGAATCCAGGACCTTCTGCTAAACTACATCCTGGGCTGCCCACTTCCCACCTTTCTTATGCATGAGAGATAATCTTTTCCTTTTGCTTTTAATTCACCTGTACTTTTAGATGTAAAAGCAGCCTTTGTTTTTTGAAACCAGATGGTTTCCTTGGTGAATTCTGTCAAATGTTGAAAGACGAAATAATATCATACTGTTTCAAAACCAGAAGACGATGAAATATTTCCCACCCAGCCCAGATTTTTAAAAAATCTAATATTATGAGATGAGAAAATTAGAAACTGGTATCTTAGAGGTTGATATCTTTTTTAGGAAGTAGATTCTAAAAAACTTAACAAAATGTTGGCAAATTGGATCTGGCAATGTTTTAAAAAAAGAATACATCGTGAACAAGTGAGATTTATCTGGAAATAAACATTCAGAAGTCATCGAATTTAATTCACCATTTTAACGGAATAAAGGACAAAAATCATGACCATTACAATAGATATGAAAAGTAACCTTTAATCATAAAAACCCTTAACAATTTTGGAAAAGAACTTTATGTATGTACACGCATCTACACATTTTATATATATTCCCTATGTTAGGGAGTGCATTCAGTTAATTATTAAGTGTAATATGTATTAAATGTAGTAATTATTAAGTGTAACAGGGAAAACAGCAAGAGTTACATTTCGTAACCACTGTAATTTCAATACACAAAGTCAACTGTATTGTTATTTAACAGCAGATGTTTCTTAAGTGAAAAAATTTTAAATTCAATTTACTATAGAATTAAAAATCATATAATACCTTCTCAAAAAAGGACCGTTATAATGCAGAGGCTCAGTTCTTCAGCTCTGGAAAATTGCTTTGTCTTTCAATAACATTTTCTCAATTTTATGGTTGTGTTTGGAATTTCAGTTTGTCAAGACACTTGACCTAAAAACATTAATTTTTCCTCTTTCCTATTTGTTCAATTTCTCAGAAATTGTTTTTATATGGTTTATCACTCTTCACTTTTTGATAAGCCAGAAAAATGAGTTTGAAGAGCATAAATAATTATCAGGATTGTTCTGCTCACGAATGTTAAACCCCTACCTGTGAACAGGCCTACTCCAAAACACACAATCCTAACCACAATACTGCCTTTTTCAGAAAATACTTGTATAATAACTTGATAATTAATGAATATCTTGAAGACAAGCCACAAAAAGATATTATATGCACTCATTGTCTTATAAAAGATCAAATTTTATGGGTTCTAACTGGTTTTGGTTTAAGATTATGATTATATCTTATTGTCAAATTGGTTTTTCCACTGTACCTTTAATATAAAATCTAGTGAGAATTTTTTTTCTTGTTCCAAATTAGAAAATTTTCAAGGTCAGAAACTATATTGTGTTAAATTTTAGATTTCAGATCAGATAGTTTCTAATAGTTTGTCATAAATACTTAGCACATACAAACTAAGATGTTAGAATTCATGGCTGTAGTCAAGAAGAATGAATATCTTTAATGGGATGAACAGCAGAACAACAGAAAAATGAGGAAATCAGCAACAGAAAAGCAATGCAATGCTGTACAAGAATGAGTTAGTACCTCTCAGTAACAACTCTCTCTGAATGGTCTCAATTCTCCAACAAAGGCATGGATTAGCAGCCTGGATCAAGAAAAAAAAAATCAACAAAATGCAATACATATGAAACATATGATTTGGAGCGATACTCACATATTAAAGATCAAAGCATGAGAAACAATATTCCATGTAAAGGGACCTGGAAAAAAGCAGGAGTTGCTATCCTAACAAAGTGGATTTCAAGCTAAGACTGATCGGAAGAGACACATAGAAGGTTACTACATACTAGTTAAGGGAATGGTTCAACAGGAGGAATTTACAATTATGCCTATATCACACTAAATACCAGTGCATCCAACTTCATAAAACAATTATCAGTGAGCAAGAAATCGTAGAAAAACACAATCACGATTGTAAAGGGGGACCTCAGTACCCACTGTCACAGTAATCAGGTCAACTAAACAAAAAACTCAACAAGAAAGTATCAGATTTGAGCCAAACTTCGAATAAACTAGTTATATGAATGCACGAGAACATGTATTCAGTGACAAACTGGGTAGATTATGAATAATTAGGCTGTTAGTATTATTGTTTTTGAAGCATAAAATATGAATAATACATGTAATATATTTTAGATTTTTCTTTTGTAATGAAAATAGTAACTTAAACTTGTTATTAAAGTACTAGAGTAATATATTTATTTGATTTTTTCATTGAGTAAGGTGCTTGAAAAAGTTATGAGGATCTGGAGTATTTTTGTATAGGTTTCCACTAAAATTATCATTTTACAATTTCCTTTATTGTTTTTTGGAATGAAGCAACACAAAAAATAAGCAAGCCCATTAGTGACACAACCTGTACATACAAAATTTTAAGTTTTCACTTACCTTTTTTCTAACATTCAAGATACTTCCAATTTGGCTACCATTCTAGATGAGAAGGGTATTACAATTCTTTTATTGGTTTTCTATAACTAACCTTTCTGTTTAACATTATACTTTATCACTGCGATTTATTTAGGTGCCCAGTTGTTTTTATTTATTTTTCTGGAGATCATTTTATTTATTTCATGAGATCATTCAATTTGAAATTAAAATTTTTATGTCTTCTTAAAAAAATCTGTCAACTACTACTTCTGTCTCATTTTCTTTTTAAAATCCAGTTTAACTAAACACAAATAATTCTGCCTGTTCTTTAATATGTCTTTCTACTTTTTGTCTACTTTAATTAGCCTGCTATGTGTAGGTGACTTTTCAAGACAATCTTCTAAGTACTAGTTTTCTATCAAGTTGTGTTTTTCTACTGTCTTTTCTATAATGATTTATTTATTTGACTGAATGCATGTTTAATTTATCTAACTCTAAATGCACCTAACCTAGCTAGCTAGCTAGAGTAATCCAGATATGCACAAATGAAAATTAGAGATTCTTTGAGTAATTTTCTCTGAAGCAAGTGAAAAACACCTTTAGGATTTTATGACAAATTTTTCAGAAGTTTGCCTTGCAATCCCTTGTAATTCTTGAGGAACTTTAATGATCCATTAAAAAGAATTGTGAATTCCCAAATATATGGTTAAGACCTACTCTAAATATTAGGTTAATAATAAAGAAGAACATAGCCATGCACACTTAGCTACTGAAACAGCATCTAGAAGAAAACAGAAATTTGTTTCAGTGACCCTTGGGATTTCAAATCAGAATGTGTCTAACATTTAGCATCTGTTTCATTGTTAGTTGCTCACACATTAACTATTACTAATTCTGTTAGCAGCAGTACGCAAGGTGTTTCAAAGTACGGATTGTATGATTGTGTGGGAGAAAAGAAGAGGGAACTCTTCCAGAATGTGGCCTAAGAGTAAGACCTTCACCAGGGGTACAGGGCCTGGGCCTCTTGTGCCTGGAGAGCCAGTCTTTGCCCTCCTCTTCATCCTCCTGTAGTTCAGCAGGGAGACCTATTATCAGGTTTCTGGTAGCAGCTAACCAGTTGAAAAGGAGATTAGAGAAGAATGGGAAGAGAGAAGGCAGGATTTCGCTCCCACTTCATGTCTCTAGGGGGCATCATTAGTAGCAGGTCTGACTCCATGATGGTTCAGAGTCCTGGCAGACAAGCCCCCTGAGGTTTCAGTTCCTACCAGGTGAAATGACAACTTGGCTTCCAGAAAGGAGTCTCTTCTCTGACTGTAGCATATCCTGGCCTCTTCGGAGTTTCTGTGCCTCACCTCCTCCTATGAAAATGATTTCCTAGAAAATTACCACAAAATGATATAAAAATTATCTTGAAATAGTTTGCTAGAAAAATGAAGTAAAGATTTATCTGCAGGGGCTGGGGATTTAGCCCAGCGGCATAGGTGCCTGTCTTGCAAGCAGGCAGTCGTGAGTTCGATCCCTGGTACTGATAAAAAAGAAAAAGACCGAAAAAAAAAAAAAAAAAAGATTTATCTACAACATGAAGTGGTAGCGTCTCAAGGTTCTCAGTGTTGGAGCATTATTAGTGTTAGAATGCGGGCACCCAGGTATTCTTGGATTCCGTCTCACTCTCTGCATTCTTTCACACCTGGCCTTACTACTCACAGGAGATGTGACATTCTACAAGCTGCTTTACCTCTCCATGCCTCCAGTTATGCATCTGTGAAATGGCAATAACAGCAGGAACTGCTTTATCTCATACAGTGTACCCAAGATGGTGCCTGGTGTAGACTCTCCCAAGTTCAGTTGTTGTTCATGCACTGTTTCTTCCGTTTTAAAGGGGGCATTACTTTTTTCTCTGGCAAGTGAGGAAAATTTATTTCTGCAAAGCCTAACCAAGATTCTGAGCAGGCTTCCCTTGCTGAGGGAACGGTTAATAGGCACCAAGACTTGAAGGTCTGTGTGTGACATATAAACTATAATTAAAAATACAGAGTATGAGGAATTACCAAGGTTCTTAAACAGTTCAGGGCTTTGGTTAGATGTATTTTCCTTTTATTTCTTTTTTCAGGAATAAATTTGTGGCAGTTTAGATAGTGGAATTGGAAGGAGGTGATAGTAGAGATTAGGAGAAATCTAGAAAGCACCTTTAACCTCCAGGACAGGTATCAACAGGAACACTGCTAGCATAGCTGCTCCCTTTCTGCTGACTGGAAGATCTTTCTCCCCCCATACAAATGCAGCTCCATGCGGGTACACATGGTTTGGTAGCCCCACTCCTGAGCGTCCTTGTGCAGTTTACAACAATCTGCAACACATACCTCAGCATCTCCAGACTTACAGGGTCTGACTGGGAGGGTAAGGACTGCTTTAGTAAAGGGGATGTCCAAGGAGACTTCTTCAAAGGAAAAGTCTTGGTCTTCATGACAGCAGCATGGGGATCGCCTCTCAAGAAAGTACTTCATAAATAATGATGAGTGACCATGCTTTGAAAGATTGGAAGATGCAGTTAGAAAATCCATCAGCATTTTTTCAAGACAAATGTCAACTCAGTATTCCTATGCAGTGTTAGCTACTGAAACTCAAAGACATAGCACAAAATCAATATTTTTATTATTTATTTTGTCATTATTTTTCTCTAAGGAAAATTCTTTCACTTGCATCTTACTGTTCTATGTCATCCTCATAAAAAAAAGAAAGCAAGTTTGATTTTAAAAATACTGCCGAGCATTCTTAAAGGACTTTTTCATAAAGCATCAAGCATCATTCTCACTTGTAGAAGAAGAATATACTTTTTCATATTAGGAAGAACATTCTTCAAGCACGGGTACGGGTTCCATGTGAAGGTTTTTGACTGTGTTTGATACATGTGTGCCTTCAAGCTACAATTAGTGTTTTTTTCTTTCATATTTTTCTTCCTTTTTTCAGTAGAGGGCATTGAGCCCAGGGCTTACACATGCTAGGCAAGTTCTCTACACACTCAACTCTCAATTGATATTTTAGGCATAGATTTTTGTGTAAAATATTGAACACTTTCTTACCATTAGAAAATTTTAATTCTTTTAAAATATACTCTGTATGCTTCAATTTTGCAGATCTTTAGGCAGAATTTGGGAACACATTGTAAGCATCATTAGTTTGGCACTGTTTATAGCTTATCTAATTCAATAGGACTGTCTTAGAACATTTCTCATTTGATTAAAGCTGCCATTGATAGACATGCTATCTTCATATAAAATTTATAGCAGTGATAAGTATAGATGTCAATTCTAGAATTATAGACGGAATCCTGGAGCTTGAATCAGCCCTTGAAATAATTTGGTACGACTAGATTGAGAAAGATAAATGATGAATGTCAACTCTTTCTAATTAGGTGACGAGTGAATGGTACCTCCTGAATACATAACTTTTTCTATAAACTTATAGGTATAAATAATAGCAACTTTGTAATTGCATACACATTGTTCATATAGAATTTCAAAAGTGCATATCTATTTTAAAAATGTAGGCTATTTAACAAAGTTGTTTTCTGAAGAAAGATTAACCTCATTTTCAAGTCTACCTGTGATCACTTTAGGAAAAAACTCATTACATTTGCAAGAAAAGCAACTATAACTTTCTTTATAGTTGAGATCTAAATTATGCATCTTTTTTGGATACAGTTGAGCTTTGAAAATCCAATTTCATCTATCAATTCAAAGATTTTTCTTCTATTGTTGCCTTCCTCTGTTTTACTAAAATTTATATTCAAAGGGACTAGCCGATAAAACTCCGGATGGTGTGTTGAAAGACAGGAACACCATGGGGAGGACTGATGTCAGCAAGGTGGCAAAAAGGGAGGTCCCAGTCCTCAGTTCACCCAAAGAAACACCAGTTTAACAGTAATGTGAGAAACAAGGCACAACAATGAGAATTCAAGAGTTCAGTTGGCAGGTATGAAGAGCTCTTTCACTTGCATCAGGTTTTCCAATAAGCCAGTACATCCCATGCCAGGAGAGAAGACTCCCGAGCTCATAACTTCTCTGTCAAGGGAGAAGAAAGGAGTGAAACGTTCTTCCAAACTCCCAAACCTTTCAGGGACAGTCTAAGCGACTGCTTTCTGTCTTGCTTCATTCGGAACACTGAGACAGCCCAGTTTGGGTGTGGGGGTGGGGGGCCCTTGAACAAAGGGGAGGACGGTGTGGTTTGCTGTAGCCCTCCTGTCTGGGCAAGAACAAGAAAGTGCACAGTTTGAGAATTCATCACCTTCAGTGAGGAAAAGGGGGAGGGAAGGAAACAATATCCTGCGTTCCAGTTCTTTGGAAGATGTTATGCAGTCTGGGGTGAGGGTGCACTTTTTGGAGGTGGCTGAATCTAGAGTTCGCGATTAATTCATTGTCTGTTGCCTGGATTAGTGATGTGAGTGCTACACTTCCCCTAGGGCAGGTAGCCTGTGTAAAGTATAAGGGAGGAAAAGAAGCTTGTTCCATCCCCTACCCATGTGCTCTTGTTGCTTTGTCTGTTTTCCACCCCCATGAACTTTTGCCCCTGTGCCATGCCACCTTGCTTTGGAGGGAGCTGATTATGGACTGAAACCTCTACAAACTGTGAGCTAAATACACCTTTCCGTCTTTAATTTTGGGTGTCTGGTATTTCATCCCAGCAGCAGGAAAAGTAGCTAAGACAGAAGACTACGCAAAAGGATCTGTTATTGTCTGGCCTGACTCAGAGCTTTGAACAGGAGAAACCTACACTGGGTGCCCAGCCGTTACTGAGGGGAAGGAAAGCAGCTTACTGTTGTAGAACCAAAGAATTTACAGAGCCATAGCGCTGCTTGGGGAAGCAGAGACTACAGGTTCCTGCAAAAGAAACTAGCAAACTTTTCTCATCAAGAAATTGCACAATAGACCCACAGAAGTTGCACCCCACTCAAAGTGTCAGACATCCCTAGGGTCCCTAGCTGGATGGATGAAGATTTACCCTTGAAAGAAATACGCTGTAAAGAAAGTAAAAGGCAGTGTATTTTTCAAAAGGTATGTAAGTCCCAATAAAAAGCTATGAGACACATGAAGAAATCTGAAAAATATAGCTCAAAGACAGTGACAAAATAAATCCCAGATACTGATCCTAAAGGAATGGACATAGATGAATGGCTTGGAATTGACTCTAAAATAGTGATCATAAAAATGTCTTGGGTATCCAAAGAAATTATATCTGAACAAGACCAATATTTTAACAAAAAGAAAATGTAGGGGGGGAACCACAGACTTTTGAGCTGAGCAGTGAAATGACTGAATTGAACTATTCACTTGAGCCCAACAACAAACTTTATGAAGCATAAGAAAGAATCAGAAGACTCAAAACAGAACTCATCTAAAAATACCCAGACAGAGGAACAAAACTATGTTAAAAGACTTAGACTAAGGGATTTATGGAACACTATCAAGTAGAATAACATGCAATTTGGTAGTTCCAGAAGAAGAAGGAGCCACAAAGAGACAATTTTAAAAATTGATGACTAAAACCCCTAATTCTGGGAATCAAATAAAAATTAGGTTCATGAAGTGCAAGGGACTCCATCTAGTATGATCTGGAAGGAGTGTCTGCCTGAGACACAGGATAGTGAAATTGTCAAAAGTGAAAGCTAGCTTTGGAAAACAGCTAGAGAACAGTGACTTGTGAGTACAAAGGACCCTCCACATGATGGTAAGTAGTTTTCTCAGCAGAGACTTCCCAGGCCATCTGAGGGGTGTGATGCTTTCCAAACCTGAAAACAAAAAGACTTGCTAATTAAGGTATTGTAGCCAGCAAAAAGTACCCATTAAAAATTGAGAGGAAATACAGATTTTCTACATAAATGTGAACTAAGATAGTTTATCACCACTAGACATGCCTTATAAGGAAGGCTAACAGGATTCCTTCTTGAAGCAATGATGAATTAAAGAGAATCCTGAGCTAATATGAAAATCTGAAACTCAATGGTAAAGTAAAATTTATAGATAAATGTAGGCTACTGTAGTGATGCTATGTAAATCACCTTTAATTCTGATGTGGAATTTTGAAAGACAAAATTTAAACTAATAACTGATGGCATGTTAATAGACACAGAATATAATAATGTAAATTGTGACATTAATGTGTAGAAGTTGGAGAAGTTAAAATGTAAACTATGTGCTGCTAAAGTTAAATTACTGACCCTAAAACACATGGTTATAACAATAAGCTGTTTTGTGTGAGTCCCATGGTAGCCATAAAATAAATATTTCCTGAAAATGAGATAAATAAATTGAGAAAAATAAATTTTTCCGAAAAATCAGTAAAAGACAATGGAAAAAAGAGACAGTAGTTATGAAAGGTGTTCCCTTCCCATCAATAATTACTTACTGTAAATGACCTAAAAGCACCTAAACTGGCAGAATAGACTTTAAAAAAAAATTAAAACCTTGCAGTATTGGTAAGTGGCTCACTTTAAAGGTCCACATGGACTGCAGATGAACCGATGGGAAAGATGTTTCACAAAAACGGTAGCGAGCAAAACAGCAGGGATCTAACTCATGTTAGATCAAATGGGCTATAAGTCAGAAAAGTTCAAGAGACAAAGGTCCTTATGTCCTAGGAGGTCACTTCACTGAGAAAAAACAACAATTATAAATAAAAATGCAAACAACAGAAGTGCACGCAATTATATAAAGCAGTCTTTGACAGAATGGAAGCGAAAAGTGGACAGTAACAGCGTAAATGGAGGCGATTTCCATTTCATTTCTTAATTATTGACAGAAGATCAGGAGAGAAGATCAATAAAGAAATAAGGGACTTAAACTATCTGTATATCTCCTAGGTAAAATGTTACCCAAAAGCAGAAAAAAACAGGTACAATACAGAACATTTTTAAGGATAGATCATATGCTCACTTGCAAAACAAGTCAGTCTGAACAAATTTCAGAAGACTTAAATTATACCAGTTTATTTTCCAACCACAATGGAATAAAAATAAAAATAACAGAAGAAAATTAAAACTAACAGCAAAATAAAAATTGAAAAATTAGCCGGGCATGATGGTATGTATACTCCTGTAATCCCAGCACTTGGGAGGCTGAGGCAGGAGAATTGTTTGCAAGTCTGAGACCAGCCTGGGCTACATAATGAGTACAAGGCCAGCCTAAACTGCATAGTGAGACCCTGTCTCAAAAAGACAAAAAAAAAAAAAAAAAAAAAAAAAAAAAAGAAAGAAAGAAAAATTCTCTGGCCTGTGAAAATCTAAAAAGTAAATCAAAACAATTCAAAAACAAAAATAATACATTGAGAGAAGTAATGATGAAATCACAAATTAAACTTGTAGAATGTACCAAGTGTAATCCAATAAAAGGAAATTTAACAGTGCTTAACAAAAGAAAGCCCTCAAATCAACCTAATTTTACATTTCAAAGAATTAGAACAATGAGGTTAATCTAAGCCCAAAGTTAACAGAAGGAGTTAAGTGTAGAAATAAATGAAATAGATAATTGAGAAACCACAACAACAGCAAAAAAAGTAAATTAAAAGTTGACTTTTAAGAAAAGTCAGTAACAAAACCAATCAGAAATGAAAGCAGTTACCAATGGCACAGAAAGACAATAGATTTTAAAAGTCTGTCACCGGGCTGGCGATATAACTCAGTGGCATCAGCACCTGCCTGGCAAGGGCAGGGTCTCAGTTCAATTCCTGGTACCAAAAAAAAAAAAAAAAAAAAAAAAAAAAAAAACTCTGCTACTGATTGTATACTGGTTGGATAGCCTAGAAAAAAAGGAATACATTTTAGACACATTTAATCTACCAAAACTGAATCAGGAAGAGCCTAAAAAATGTATACAAATGTATAACTTTCAAGGAGATTGAAACAGTAATTAAAAATCAACAACAAATGAAATAGAAATATCTCCATAGAAAAAAGTCAGAACTTTATCTTAGATCATACCCCAAAGTCCACTCAAAATATATTAAAAACTCAAACATAAGCACTAAGATTTAAAATTTCCTGGAAGAAGACAGAAGATTCATGACATTGGTATTGGAAATGATTTCCTGGCCATAACACCCAAGGCAGAGATAATAAAAGCACAAATAGACAAGTAGACTGCTTCAAACCAAAAGTTGATAAATTACAAGCAAGTAGACTACTTCACACTCAGAAAAAGCAAACAAAAGTGAGAAAAGACAACTACAGAATAAGAGAAAATGTTGGCCTGTTACATATCTGATAAGGGGTTAATACCTGACTCCTGAACAGCAGAAAATAGTCTAATTTTAAAAATGGGCCAAGTATAGAAATAGATACTTGTGCAACATGTAAATCACCAAGAAGTAAATGAAAAGCAATCTGTATGACTTACCTTCAGGGAAACGGCAGGCAGACTCACAAGCTGGTATGTCTGGTGTCTTAGGGTGACCACAATCAATTAAAAACTGAACATCTTGACAAAGATGCAGAAAATTTGAGCCTCTGTGCTGTGAGTGGGAATGTAAAACAGTACAGCCATTGTAAACAGTATGGAGATTCTTCAGAAAGTTGAAAATTAGGACAGTGGTATAACTCAATTTTAGAATGCATGTCTAGCGTGGCAGGGCCCTGGGTCTGATTTCTAGCATTGCAAAACTAAACAGATAAGAATAGAACCATCACATGATCCAGCAATCTCACTTCTGGCGATTTATCTAAAGCAACTGAAATTGGGATGTTGGAGAGAAGTTCATGACATCGTATTTATTGCAGTGTTTTTTCACAATTGAGAAGAGGTGGAAGCACCCTCAGTGTCTATTGACAAGATATAAACAAATAGAGCATTACAGATAGATACATTGAATATCACCATGCCCTAAAAAGAAGGAAGTGAATTCTGACGCCATCATGCTAAGTGACATAAATCAGTCACAGAAGAGCAAATGCTCAATGAGATATCAGAAAAATAATGTATGAGACATCTGAAATAGTCAGAGGAACCGGAAGGGAAGTGTGACTACCAGGGGCCTGGCCCAGGAAGGTGAGGAGTTACTCTGGTCAGTCAGCATGGAGTTTGAATCATGCACAATGAAGTCCTAGAGAACTACTTCACAGCAGTGTATGTGAATTAAAGACACTGTCCTGGGCCCTTAATTTGTTGAGATCAAGTCTCACAGTCGAGCTTCTATCACACTAAAAAAGCACTGTCGAGAACTATTGACATGATACTAAAATCCTTAGGTTTATACTAGAAACAAGATCAACATAGTAAAATATAAAAGAATAAGACATTCCCTAAACACTTTCAAATGTTTGTACATCCCTGGTTTGATTGATAGCTCTTTTTTCATCTTAGGAAAAAATCGTATTGTAAATTCCAAAGAGCTATTTAAGTTAAATAAGAAAATATAAGCTGCGATGACTTTTCCTTTCATTTAGGTACACACAGATATCATCTAATTTGTGCCTCTCAATTCCTCATGGATATTTCCTTCTAAAATTGGAGTTGTGAAGACGAGGTACAGTAGCCACAGTCTCATCACACAGATCGGGAGCCCACTAGCGTGTTAAAGGGCTCCTCATACATGCACTTACATGGTGATGCCCTGGGAAGCAGGGAAGCCTCACTGTTAATGCAGAGAATTCAGTTTTTCAGTGTAAAACACGCATATCTGTATCTCTGCTCAGTGTCCTGCTGTTTTGCACCAGGTGTTCATCTTTACAAATAATGCAGGGGCAGCTGCAAAACAAAACAAAAAAACCACATACATTCACCTTGTGCAAACAGGTGGAAGAAAAGCTGAGAAAGTTAGTACTGAATACGCCACGTCGTCTGTCATTTATTCAGCATACATAAATGATAAATGGCTTTAAGAGCAAATTGGTTGCACTCTTCAGAAATAAAATTCATTTTTAAAAATTCACTTTAGTGATGAATTATCAAAATTTCCCAGACCAGATATGTCAGCCAGTATTTCAGATAGATTGGCGTCAACTTGGCCACCCTGCTGCCATTCCTCATGGGTGAGGATTCCTAAGATGTTGCGATATGCCATGTCTCATGGTTAATTGGTCTCATCCAGCCAGTGAGCCAATTAATCCCTCGAGGAAATAGGCACTTTGAGAACGCTGTGAATTTGCGCATATTTCTGCAATAAATTACTACTTCATTTAATGGTTAAATAAAAGAATACACAGACTATATGTATGCTCAAATACATTTACTACCAACATATTTATGTAAGTTATAGATTGCGTTCCATAGATTGATAGGATTATCAATCAATCACCCCAAACTGTCTCAAATCACTATGTTTTAATTTTTTATACTTATACTATAGCAACTGAGTTGGTCATATTGCTGCCCTAGATCTATAGGAAGTTAGAGGATATGAGGTTTTATCTGGAGGCACATTGTCAGCTAGAACAAAATTAAGGCTCTTAGTGAAGACAGGGAAAATGGTGTAAGGCAGAGTTGTCAAAAACATTATGGTGTTTAGATAAAAATATTCTGACATTTTCTTGTGTATTAATCAAAGAACTTCATCCTTTGTTTCATAAACTAAAGATACCAGGATTGCATACTACTTGTAAATAGTTTAAAATATGGTTTTAACTAACGTTAGTGTTTTCTGTAAGTGAGCCCATCAGATCTTCAGAGTGTGCCCCAGTTGTGGAAATAAAATGACCCTGATTTGATTTTAGAAACTTGAAAGGGCCATATGTTCTTAATAAGATCAGAATGATATTGAAATTAATACTTCCTGTGTACATTGTTTTCCACAGAAGGAGTCCTTTAAATTGCTAAAGTTTCAAGATACAATTACAGGCACTTCATATATCGATGAGAACATCTATTTCTAAAGAAACAAGAAATGATTAATTTTGAGTAGATATACCTAGATATATAGGAGACAGTGGGCCAGTTGGTATATTTTTAAAGCAAGAAAATAAAGAAACTGAAGCATCCACAAGTAATACAGTAATTGCCAAAATGAAAACATTTTTACTTTTTTGTTGAGCTGAGAAGTCATACCTACAAACAGTGTTCTAAGACTTGCTGAAAATTTGGGTTCTTAAATTTTCGAGGTGCTATATTAGCTCTCAGGTTACCGCTGGCTCCTCTAATAATTCTAAGCTATGTAAAAGCATGAACAAGACTTCATGTGTTTCAAAAATGGCAACAGCATGATGAGCTAGCTTGAAAATCTAAAATGTTGTATAAAATTGGTTGTGTGAGTTTATAGCACAGAGGCAGACTAATGATGTTTCAAACAAGAGTTATTGGTTCAATTTGAGTGTGTGGAACAGTAGCTGTTTCTTGTTGATTTACTCTTGCATTTCCAGAGAGCAGTACTTTTTCTTTTTTCAGTGTTTATTTTTATTAGTTTATGTGTGCAGTACATAAGCGTTGTGTACATCTTAAAGAGTAGGTGCATATGCTTGGTGTATCTTTATTTTTATTCCCCTTCCCCTCCTTTTTCTCTCCACCCCTTCTTGTCTCTAGAACCCCTGGTTGCTATATTGTCTGTCGTATTTTACTTTTGAAATTATTTATATTTTGGATTTCTTAAGTAAGAGACATTACTCAAAATTTAAACTCATTCATCTGGTTTACTGCTTTAACACTCGGGTCTCAAGGTGTATCCATTTTCCTGAGATAACTTGAATTCATTCTCCGTTATGGCAAAGTAGCACTCCATTGTGTGAAAATGCCACTTTTCCTTTATCCACCTCATCTATGGATAAATGTATATGTCACTTGCAAGATTTAGCTGTTTGAGTTATTCTGGTATGCATATGTTATTGTGGTATGACATCTTTAAATCTTTTGGGAAGACACCTAGAGGGGAAAAGCAAATGGAATTAGTTTTAGTTTTTTGAGGAGTCTCCATACTTATTTCTATAGTGGCTGCATTGACTTACATTCCCAATGTACAAACTTAGTGTTTCATAATTTAAAGTCCTGGTTAATATGATATCAAAACTTATGCCAACGTTTAACTCCTTAAGTTTATTTTTTCTTCTTTATATTTATTTTTAACTAATGTAAGTTTAAAAAGCATATGTTGTAGTCAGGGTTTCCCAGGAAAGAGATTTAATACAGGACACACAAATTTATAGGATTATCTTATAATATTTATCCCCCAAAGTCTGATGCAGTAGAGTGCAAGATATCTGTCTGCACACTAGACTATAAAGAATCCAGCCAATGGCCTGAATCCCATGGCCATGTTTTGAAGGAGTCCAGCTGGAGGCCTGGAGCCTGGGCAGTGTCTCATGCAAGTTCTTGTCAGGAGGCCGAGGAATTCATGACAGAAGGCTGAAGGATCTGTGCCAGAAAGCTGAAGGGCAGATGCTGGAGGCTGGCCAGATGCGTGCCAAGGGGCTGATGGAGCAGTGTCAGCAGCCCAAGGAGTCTGCCCTGGAGCCAGGAAGCTATGCTCAAGGCAAAGACCAGAGATGCCCCAAAGAGAACCACAGCCATCTTCAGCACCTCAGCAGCAAGAACGCAAGCTCCTCCTCCAAGGGAAACAACTGAGTTTGGGTCAGGAAAACCAGCCAATAAGAAAGCTTCTCCAGGAGAATCACCAGCATTGTGCAACCTTCCCTCCCGTTCTCCTTTATGACTTCCAGCAGCCATCCTTGGGTGGGTCTTCCACACCCAGAGCCACGCTGACCCAGTTTACCTGGGCATCTCCACTCAAGTTGACCATTTGTTAATCCACTACAATACACACGTTAATGGAAGCAATGCGATTTAACACATAGGTGTACTGCATGATAATTAAATCACACTAAGCATACCTATCCTCTCACATTTATCACTGCTTTATGATAAAATAATTTCAACTCCTTCTGGCCTTTGAAATGTGCAGAGCATTATCATCATCTGCTGTCACCCTACTGTGCACAGAGCACAGCGGAACTTGCTGCTCTCTGTGACTTAGCACCCAGCGGCGAGGCTTTCTCTGTCTCTTTCTCACCTTACTCTCTTCAGCTTCCAGCAAACACCATTCTGCCTTCAACTTCCATGAAATCAACTTTCTTAGACTTCGCCTGAGTAGCAAATCTAGCACATGACTTTCTTTCCCTGGCTCGTTCCATTTAATATAATGACCTTGAGTTCCATTGCTGTCACTGCAGATCACTAGATTGCATTGTTTTTATGGCTGACCAGTGTCCTCTTCCGTGTGTATTCCACACAGCCATCCCTCAGTTGATGAACACTGAGGTAGTTTCTGTTTCGTGGCTACTGTGGACACTGCTGCAGGGCACACTGAGTGCTATTTCTCTTCAACATACTGTTTTTGTTTCCTTTGGTTCCATGCTCACAGGTGGGATTGTTGGTAGTTGTTTTTGAAAACCTCCACGGAGTTTTTCACAATGGCTGTAAAAATTTACATTCCCATGAGAAGTATGCAAGTGTTCCCTTTTTTCCGCATTCTCAACAGCTCTTATCTCATAATCTTTTTTTTTTCTAAAATAGCATTTTTACTAGAATGCAGCTCATAATTTGTTTGTCTTTTTTCGTGGTATTGGGGATTAAACACAAGACCTTTACTCTGAGCTATGTCCCAACCCTATTAGGATATGTGTATGTATGTACACATGTATTTTAATTGCAAGAGAGGGTCTTTCTAAGTCACTGAGTTACCTAGACTGGATTCAAACTTACAATCCTCCTGCTTCAGCCTCCACACTGCTAGGATTACAAACATGCATCCCTAAGCCTGGTTTCATTGTGGTTTTGATTTCTGTTTCCCTGATTAGTGATGTTGAGTGGTTTTTCATGTACTGTTGGACATTTGTATGTTTTCTGTTGAGAAATGTCAATTTATGTCTATTGCCTTTTTTAAAATCAGGTTGTCAAGTTGTTCAGACTGCTTTGATTTATAGTATGTATTCAGAGGTGACTATAGCCTTGTTTCTGCCCTCAAAGAACTGAAAGTCTGACTTAGTAAATGCCTGTGGTAATTCAGGCAACTAGGATCCTTCAAATTATATTCTAAGTGAAAGATGACTGCCATGGCTTGTGTCCAGATGTCCCCCAAAGCCTCACAGTGTCATAGGTAGGGCTTTTACAGAGGTGACTGGGTCTAGAGTGTGCAATGCTGGAATCATTTCATGGTGCAAGGCTAGGATCAAGGGCATTAGGATTAAGAGTCTGCATGCTACTGTCCTGAGTAGCCTGGGTAAGATACCAGGGGCAGAAAGAGCTGTGGTCATCTCTTGTTGCTTTGTTACATTCTGTCTGCCATGAATTATTTCTTCTGTGTTGTCTGTCTACTACGCCACCCCGACTTGGAGCCAGACAATTATGTACTGAAACCTCCATAAACTGTGAGCTAAATAAACCTTTCCTCCTTTAATTTTGAGTGTCGAGCATTTTGTTTCAGCAACAAGAAAAGTTACTAAGGCAATGACCCTCAATAATACTATCATGAGACATCTCCAGGGTAGATAATGTTTATTAGAGTTCAGTTTTCCAACAATTGAAAAATAAGATTTGTCTCAAAGGGAAAAATATTACCTCATAATATTGTTCTAGGATTAAGGGCAACATCTAATCATTGTAAAATTTTCCGGGTTTTTTTTTTTTTTTTTTTTTTTTGGTCTTTTTCGTTTTTATCGGTACCAGGGATCGAACTCGCGACTGCCTGCTTGCAAGGCAGGCACTTATGCCACTGAGCTAAATCCCCAGCCCCAAATTTTCCGTTTTTGAAGAAGTGTTTTTCAGTTCAGTTGGTTAAGAGTGTGGGCTCTGGAATCAGGAGTCAGGTGGCTGAATTCAAAGTCTGTCTCTACCACTATCTGCCTTGGATGGGCTGGGAGAATGCTATGCCCTCCTTTGTGAAATGCTAACCTCTTTAACCTTCACAGGGTAACTGTGAGATGTTAATGGACTATTTAATTCATGTAGTCATACATTATGAATATATTTTGGATAATTAGCTTACTAATTGAAGCTGGATTACTCGGCCTCATCTTTCACTTTGTTAGACATTTTCCTTACCATTTTAAATGTTTTTTTACTTTTTAAATACTAACTTTGATACACTACAATAAAAAATTTGCTCACATTTAATATGTGCCTTCTGAACACTAACTCTTGCTTGTATTTCACTTGTCCAAGCTCATATAATTCATGTAATAAGGTTTTCTGTTAAGATGTTTCAAAGTTTTGTTTTGGTTTCTTTGCATAAACTCATTTGTAATCCAAGTAATTGAAGACTCCAAATCAATGAGCACAAGATAGGGAATGAGAGTATTTCTAGTAATTTGTGAAAGATACTACTAAGCTCTCAGTAGCATGTGGCACCAACAGTTTGCATCTGGGGTAGGTGACTCCCAACAGAAAAGGCTGCTGTGACTTCGACATGGACAGTCATTGTCCTCCTACTCCAAGGGCAGCAATTTGATTTGCTTTCCTTTAAGAATTATTCTCTCAATACTTGAAAATATTATGATTGACCAATTGACCAATATTATGATTGACCACGGAAAACCACCTAAGATAAATCTAAAACATCTGAAATTACAAAAGAGGTTAGAAGTTGAGCTTTTGCATTAGATTAGGATTCTATTTTTTTTAAAAAAAATCTTGATCTGCGCCAATGGCGTGAAATTGTTCCTGTCTTAAGCCAAAGAGACAGAAGCAAACTCAAAAAAACGGCCTCTCCAGTTGGCAGTAATCTGACCCCAAAAAGTCAGTGAATAACATAATTAAACTTCAGCACAGAAACCACGAGAGACACAATCTGTGTAGCATTTCTGTAGTGCTGCCACGGCAGAGAGCTGTGGGTCTGGGGAGTTCAAACCAAAGAAATGTATTTCCTCACAGCTCTGCAGGCTTGAAATCCAAGAACAAGAGGCTCCGGGTGTATCTGTGGAACGCCCCCTTCTTGGTGCACAGAGGGCCCCTTCTCCAGGTAGCCTCCCGTGCTTCTGGTGTTGCTTTACGGTGCAAACCTTCTCATGAGTACACTGATCGCATTGGGTTAGGGTGACCCCAAAACCTTGGTTTTAATGATCTTTTGAAAAATATGTACCCTATCCAAAAATACAGTCACAATCTGAAGCTTTGGGGCGTAAGCCTCAACATACGAATTTTGGCAAGGCACATTTTAAGCTAGAACACACTCTACTAAGATGTTACTTTTATTTTTCCTGATTATTGAATAACAGGCTTTATCTAAAAGCACAAAACAAGTGATAATCTGAACTGCTATGGCTTTTCATGTTTCAGTGATATTAAATGATTTTTTTAATCAAGAGCCTGCTTCTTGATTAATTGATCAAATGTAAGAAGCTACTTATTGAAGTACAAGATCTAATAAAATCTTAGTTTTAGTGATGGGTGATATTTTGGACTTAGACCCCTAAGTTGCTATCCAGGATCTTATTACTGCGTCTGTGTGTCGGGCTGTATAATTTTGCTAGCGTTCTCTTACATAATGAAGGTAGTATGGAAGAAGTGCCATGATAGGTCAAAAGTTTAGAAATTATACCATTTCCATTCAGTGCTGGCAAAAGTTACTGGTTGATGACTTTTAGAGACTCTTAAATTGGATTGAAACAGTATAATCTTCTGTAAATGAAAGTTCACTGAAGAAACAAGGATTGCTTTATTTGTTATTTTTATCTTCTGACTTTTCTACTATAATTGAGGTACATTTACCAAGGGAAATAATGATTTTATTTTGCTCCTACATTTCCAAATAGTTTTTGTTTGAGAGTTTTCATGGCATGCATTAATATTGATGTTTGGTTATCAGTAATCTTTGGTTTATATTTTAGCATTTATTATTACAGTACTTCTAGACAGATAGCCTTCAGATTTAACTGAGTGAGCAAAGTATCTGACCAGGAAACACGTGTTGAAATATATTCATTTATATTTACATCTAGATTTTCATTCATTCATTCAGTGTTCTCTCAGCTCCTATATTCAGAATAGGGACTGTATTCCAGAAAAATGCTAAGTATTTCCCTTTGTTTTTTTTTTGGGGGGGGTGTTTGTGTAATTTCTCTGAACAAGGATGTAATCCAGCCTCTTCCTCCTTAACCAAGCCATTTTTTTAAGCCAGTATTTCTTCCCCAAAATATATAATTTAGTGTTCATCGAGCATTCTGATTTCACAGAATTATGATGTTTTTAATGTTGTGATAAAATTTTATTAAAATGACAATGAAAATTTTATTATCACTATCAATTAATGAGAAATAACTAATATTAAAAGAGAATGGCTAATAATTCTCATTTCTGACGTGAAAACTTTGTAATACACAGTTTAGACTTTTCTTGGAGTCACTAATATATAAAACTAAAGAAAGAAGTAGTAAATACCATGAGTACTAATTAAAGACTCATATACAATAGTGCATTCCTTCCTCAGCATGTCAGGATTTTGAATTTAATATCAAAAATGATACTGTGAATATTTGGAAGAATAGCATTTAGGTTATTTAATATATAGGAGTGGATGGATGGGAAAGAATGTTTTTTTTAAATTATGAAGTCATCCTCTTTGACTTTATTTTCATAACAAAGCTTCCCTGGTTATTAACAAAAGTAATGCGAGGATTTCTCTCAATGTGAAAAGCAGATTTGCAAAAGAATTTTGCATCTTTCCAAAGCTTCAGATCCTAGAGATTTATTAAATGTTAATAAAGGCCTGTGATTTTAATAATAATTGAGATGTTTGTAGTGATAATGTAAAGAACAGCATCCATAAATGGGTGCCACAGTCCTTCACTATGCTATAGTTATAGAAAAATAGAAGAAAAAGAAGAGAAGGAAAGGCGAGAAAAGAAAACAAAGGAAAAGAAAGGAAAGGACAAGATGTTAATATTTAGCTAGAAACCAGATCATAATGGTTCATTCTGCTGTAAAAATCCACGGTCAATTATAAACGCCAGATTGGATCCTTGCAATGTATGTGTGTGAGTACATGCATGCTACTGTCTACTGACCTAAATTCACACTGACCTAATTTCTCCAGCATTTCTGTCTTACTAATGGTGATAAATACTGCCATGATATTCCTACTGTATAGTTAATGTGAAAGACTAAAAGCATAATAATGTTTTTAACATACAATGACTGATCCAGAACATTAAAAGAAGTTGTTGGAAACATAAAAGTACTATCTTATGAATATATGATCTCATGCAAAGAATTACTAGTGCCTCAAGATATTTTCCAAGTGCAAGATTACTTGAGAACAACATACACAATCAAATGCAGAAGGAATTAGGTTGTTGTTCAGTTTCACAAAATCTTCCAAGGATACTTCTCATGCAGGTGCTGTTATCTGACCTACCACAAGAAAATGCATACATGTTTTTCAGTGATAGTCCTTTTATAAAAGAAATATTGTAAAAGATGTAAAGGAATAATATTGAATTAAGTTAGCAAACAATCATATTAACTTAGGTCAGTTAAGAATGTTGGTAGGATAAAGGCAGAGAATGCACAGGACATGAAAATAATTGCCAGAAGGAGACTGGAGGGCCCATGCAGATGGATAGTTTTTCATGTGAAATTTTTCTCTAGAAATACTCTTGCTGAAATTACCAACTTTGTCATGTTATCGTTTAAGCTCTTAATTTATTTCTGGCTCTTCACCACAGTTATAGACTTATTTGTCTCCATGCTTGCTCATAGAATAATTCTGCCAAGTGAAATAAATTTCTTGACTACATTAATATTGAAAATGATGGGAATTTCTTGGTTAAAATCTATGTACTCTTTTATTGACTTTTTTCCCAAAGTACCTGATGACAGCTACTTCTCAACTTATCACTTTTATGCTAATGGTGTAGGCATTTAATGACCTTAGTTGAGCCTGAAATAATAATATATATTCTTAGCAATAATGCTTAGATATAATACAAAATAATGCTTTGATATAATACTTTCATTGGAAACAATGAAAAGTGAATCTTTTCTTTCCTGCTTTCTACCTGAGCCTCTTAAACGGCGAACAGACTTAGCATTTCTAAGGTCAGAGTTCCCAGATTTTTAAATACAATGTCATTGTTTTAAATAATTTCAAAACTTGTTTTGGTCTCTTCTAAAATATGTCATCATAACAACTGAATTTCTAATTTTAAACAAATTATGTGATTTTTATTACTGTCAAGATGAAGCACAAAATGTCCTGATGGTGCCTTTTCCATGGGAATGAAACCTGAAATATTTGGATAAAATATAAACCATATTTCTTTTCATAATTACTAAGGTTTTGTTAGTATGTGTTTGCAGTACAATAATGATTACACTTATTGTGAAGAATCAGTACATGCACATAACCATCTGAAGTCTTTGGTTTCATCTTCTAAACTTTCTCTCCCTTCCTGTGCCTCTTAGTCTCTTCCCAAGGCTTAGTCTCTTCTCTCCCATTTTCACCACTGTCCTTCAGTTCTTTTTCCGTCTCCTTTCTCTCCTCTCCTTTCCCCATCTCTTGTTCCATTGATTTTAAAAACATTACTTCCTACGTATTCTCTCTCCCCCTCGCTCTTTCTCACTCTCTCTCTCCGCCTCCATATAGAAGAGAAACCATGAAATATTTAAGCTTGTGTGTCTTATTTCACTTAATCTTATAGGCTCAAGTCTCATCCATGTCCCTATGAATGTCTCATGTTTATCATTCTTCATGGCACAGTAGTACCCACTGTGTATAATACCACATTTTCTGTATTCAGTCATCTGTTGATAAGCCTGTAGGCCATTTACAAGATTAAGCTGTTACAAATTGTGCTGCTATAAACATGGTATGGATGGATCACTGTAACATGATATCTGTAACTATTTCAGGAAAATAGTTAGGAGGGTCAAGTGGAATTTCTATTTCTAGTTTTTGAGGGTCTCCACACTTACTCCTTAATGGCTGTTCTAGGTTCCATTCCCTCCTGGAGAATGGTTCCTTTGTCCCTACTGCTCAGCAGCATTTATTATGATTTGATTTCTTGATGATAGTCATTCGTTCTAGAGTAAGGTTATTGTTTTAATTTGCATTTATCTAATGGCCAGAAATGTTGAACATTTTTTATGTACTTTTTGGCTATTTTTACTTCTTCTGAGATGTGTCTGTTCAACTTGGCTGTTCATTTTTATTGAATCTTTTATTTTGGGAGGGATCTAAATTTTTGGAGTTCTTTATATATTCCAGATACTAGTCCTCTGTCCCAGGAATAGCTGACAAAAATTTTTTCTCAATCCCAAGTTTGTCCCTTCTCTCTGTTGGTTATTTCCTTTGTTGTGCAAATGGGTTTGAATTTGATGTGATCCCATTTGTTGGTGTTTGGTATTATTTCTTGTGCTGTTCAGAAAGTCCTTGATTATGCCTATGTTCTACTGAATTTTGCAGTTTTTATTATAAATGACATTTCTTTTCTTTTTTAAAAATTTTATTTAAAAGGAAAAAGAAAAAACAAAACAAAACAAAGCAGTGTAAGGGTACAATTAATACAGATCTACAAAAAAAAAAAAAAAAAAACAGTAAGAAATCACCAGTTAACAATTATCATCCTAGAGACAGTTGCTCAAATCACAGTATCAAAGCATACAAAGTAGACATTCAAACAGTGAGACTGCAAACAGTTGTGTTTAAGATCCAACCAAAAACATTAATATGGGCATCTATTTAACACCCCTAAACACACTTGCAGTTGTATACTTTAGAGCACTTTTTTTCCCTCTCTTTTTTACAACAAAATTTACACATTTTGGGTTTTATTACTCCTTAGTTCTTATTACTTTGTTTTTTTGGAAGAGAATAAAGTCAAATATGGCAAAACAAAGCTGTCAGTCAAAACCAAGGATAGACATAGTACATGATGTAAAAACAGAGTACAAGGTTATCAACAATGGTTACCATAGTGTCTCTTGCTTCCTTAAAAAGAATTGTCTATCTCATCAGGTATTAAAAAGTTGAACAAAACAGTAGAGAACAAGACCAATAAAACCTAAACCTTGTAAACACTACAGGACTTCCAAAGAAGATAATAGTCAAACCAGAATGGGCATCATAGTGAATCTTATTGCTTTCAAAGTAGTTGCCTCTACCTTCAAAATTGATACTATCATACAGAAGAGAACAGAGTCTAATCAGTCAAAACAAGAGAGTGGGCGTATTACAGGACTTCAAATCAAGTTAATAGGAAATAAAGTAAGTTACTATAATATATCCTGCTAATTTTTTTGATTTTTTCCTCTTAATTAAAAAAATCATAAAAAAATAACTAAATGATTTTTTTTAATGAATAAGGAAGAGATTGCGATAAAAGAGGACATGACATCATAACAGTACAGGTCAAAGCATGACAGTTTCAGCAACTTAGGGCTTCACCACCAAGTAACCCTGTTCAATAATAGTGTCTTTTTCCTTGAAATATTTGAATATAACTTCATATACTATAGCTTCAAACATAATAAATGACATTTCTTTAAATGAGTTATTGCCCTGGCAAAAGAAAAAGACAAATGAAAGCAAAAATAAGGGGAAATCTTTAAAATGTCAGTAAGAATTTAGGTAGATAGTACCTTACAAGCATCTGCCAGATGGGAAGATCTTGAATTTCTCTTAATGGCTGGTAGAGCCTTTGGAGGAGAGTACACTTCACTGAAGGACTCAGGATCCTGAGGGATAACTGTTAAAGAAAAATTAGCTAATCATATATAAAAATCACAGACCATATAAGCTAGGAACCACAAGAAACCTGGCCCTATAAATCATAATCAGCAGGAATAAGAGAAAAACCACATCACCAAGTTTTCAGGTCACAGGTTTTCCAAAATACAAGTTGCAAGAAATTCAGATGAAAATGTGAGTAAAGGCAGGAACACATAAAACTAGATGGATTTGTAAAAACAGGACTGAGAGAATGAAAGACACTGACAGTGGATAACAACACATCCCACGGTGAACAGAGAGCAGGCCACCGCTTTCACCTCTGTGTCTAAGAAAACGCGGAAAGGAGGGATTACAGGACACTGGAGACCTCCAGCTGTCGCTACAGGAAAGGAGGCCAGATGCCAGCAGTAGCACACTGCATCAGCTGTAGGGTGTAACTGTGCACATTTCATTCTTCAGCTAACCGAGCCATCTTCTGTGATACGCTAAATGTAGATACTTTCAGCTAAACAGCAACTAACTAACGTGGTTTAAAAATCTCCTGACTCACTTGGAAGAAAGTTGGTTTTTTTTTTGTTTGTTTGGTTTTTTTTTTTTTTTTTTTTTTTTTTTTTTTTTTTTTTTTTTTTTTTTTGAGTCAGGGTCTCACTATGCCGTTCAGGCTGCCCTTGAGCTCACTTTGTAGCCCAGGCTGGTCTCAAACTCACAAGGATCCTCGTGCCTCAGCCTCTCGAATGCTGGAATTGCAGGCATGGCTTCAAAGAAAGATTTTAAAGGATGATCTTCAGACCCTAGGGAAATAATCAGAATGGCAGATGCTATGAAAAATAGCAAGCAAATATTGTATATATGCATATATTTAGACACAAAAATCATAATCTGTAAAATATAAGACAAAAATAGAATTTAAAAATCTCAGGGGCTGGGGATTTAGCTCAGCAGCATAAGTGCCTGCCTTGCAAGCAGGCAGTCATGAGTTCGATCCCCAGTACCGATAAAAAGGAAAAAGAAAAAAAAATCTCAATTCAATATAAGGGAAGAAAAAATGACAAAATTTATATAAATGTAAGTCACAAAATAAGGTAGTAAATGTCCAATTATAAATAAATCAGTTATGCAAATGGATTTTGATTAAAAGTGAACTTTTTAGAAAGTGAGACTTAAAATATACTATCCATTTTTTCCTAGAGAAATTTCTTAAACTGGGTCCACACAATGCCAAAGTGGAGAGAATAATATACCAAGCAATCACTACTTGAGAAATACTGCAACTGCATTATCAAATAAACAGATTTCCAGGCAAATGATATTTTTAGATATCATAATTATTACAGAATAATAAAAGGTTCTGTGCATAAGAATGTTATCACTTCTGTATGTTCAGTAACACACTTTCAAATTATATTAAGCAAAAAATAATGGAACTATAAAAATTAGTTAAATGGGCCATCATATGGAGAGAAGTACACACATATATCTCTCTAGTTAATGGAAGAAAAATATGTAAATTAATATCCATCCTTTTTAAAGCACATGTGGACTTTTCCCCCTTCGTTTTGAGAGGGTGTTAGAAGTTCAGAGGCCCTAGGGTAAAAGAAAAATTAGAGCCTCATCAGGAAGAGCAAGAGTTTTAGTGCAGAAGTGGGCTCTTGGCAAGTCATTAGCAGTGTGGAATTCACCATGGTTGGCAGGATGGGCAGCACTGAAAGAGAAATGTTTGAACAAAGATGTGGTCAAGGCAAGGGGCTGCAGACAGAGGAAACTGTCAGGAGAGAGGGTGAGGGCAGGAGTATATGGTATTGTTCAGGTTCAGTCAATCAAACCTGTACAAACCTACACCATTGGAGATGAAAGGATGGTAAAGAGAGGCTATAGACTCCCAAATAGGCCTGGTCTCAAAGGCCATCATAAGGATTCTGCTCTTAGTGAAATGGGAACCCCTCAGCATCCTGGATATCCTACAGTGACATAATTTGGCTGTTGATTTCTTTTTTTTTATCAGTACTGGGGATCGAACTCACAACCGCCTGCTTGCAAGGCAGGTGCTTATGCTGCTGAGCTAAATCCCCAGCCCCTTGGCTATTGATTTGAAAAGACCCTCTGGCTACTGAATTCAGAACAGTCCTAAAGGAGACAGGTTGTCAGACAGAAACTTACCATGTGCTATAGGATTCCTTAGAACATAACCTCTGTGAAAGCTGGTGAAAGATAACCAAAAGCAGAGGAAGAAACAAACTTTTCTACCATGTTACAGGAGAAACTGAGAATGAAATGCCAAGTAAGGACCTTAAAGGTGAAATTGCTGTGTGACTAGTGAAGTGATATTTTACAGTGACCCCACAGATGTTTAAAAGAAACAAAGATTTTTTAAAGGCTCCTAGAACCAGTGCAGAACGGTATGGTGTCCATCTGAGTAGTGCAGGCTATTAGAAGATTTTGTTTCAAATAAGAATTTAAATGAGTTTTTCCCAGAAGCCAATTTTCCTAAATATGTGAGTCATCTTGCTTCTCCTTTCCCTAGTAAATGATACAGAATGTTCCATTTTCTCATCCTAACATAAAATACCCAGCTTTAATGTATTTTGTGGTTGAAAAAGTACTAGAAATTACAAATATGATTGCTATCAGGAGGATTTCTTTTTCTCATCCATGCATCACAACCATTAAAGACTATTCATTTGATTGATCATGATAATTCATTTCCTTTTTAAAAAATGCTGTCTTTGCTTTGAGTGGTCAGAAGTGTATGTAAAAACTCTCAATAATATACCAGAACTTTGTGTCAACACTCGGAATACTCTCTCCAGCGAGCCGGAACTATTGGCCTGTGGTAGTCACTACCATTCAGAGACTGTTCATAGGTAGCAACTAGAGGGAGAGCTGGCTGAAGGCAGAACTCCAGGGAAGCACTTAGCCTTCAAATCTATGAGTGTACTAGTTAATCACAGTGTCAACTTGTGTCTTTGTTACTTGTCTCCTTGTTGAGTTAAAATACCTGACACCCAAAGTTAAAGGAGAAAAGGTTTATTCCCCCCTCAGTGTATAGATGTTTCAGTCCATAATCAGCTGGCTCCATGGAGGAGGGACACAGCCGAGTGGCACTGCTGAATACAACCAGTGAGAAGAGAGTGGCAAAGCAGTAAGGAATGACCATAGCCCCTTCTATCCTGTGAATCTTATCCAGGCTATTTAGGGGAAGTAGCATGCACACCCTTAATCTTAGTGTCCTTGAGCCTAGCATTGCACCATGAATCAATTCTAGCATCACACACTCTAGATCCAGCCACCTTGAAAAAGCGCCACTTATGACCATATGAGGCTGGGAGGAGGGGGCTCTGAACACAAGTCATAACTTGAATAAGAAATGCCTGTTAGCTTGGCACAGTTCGGGGTGTGTCTGAATGCCTGACTTACTGAAGAAGGAAGACCCATGCTGAGTGTGGGGCGTACCAACCAATAAGCTTAGAGTCTAAGTGGAATAAAAAGGGAAAGAGGAAAGGCTCACCTTTGCTAATTCAGAGGAGCTCCGGTCTGTATTCATTCACCTCCAGGCTTCCAGCTCAGACTCATCAGCCTTTCAACTCATATCCTTTTGCTTTTTGGTCCAGACTCACCCAGGGACTCTGCAATTAGCTTCAGCCTTTTGACTTTTGACAGGATCCTGGAGCTGTCCAGCGTACAGAAATCTTCACTTTAGGTCAAAGTGTGAGGGGACAGGAAAGAAAAAGCAGAAAGGGAATCATGTTTGGTTCATAACTTTATTAAATTGCATTACTGTCTAGGTGGCAGGTAATTACATGAGTAGTGTATTGTATCATACTCCAAATACAAATTTGTTAAGTAGTTCGACTATACCATTAAAATTTCAAAAGATGAACAGTTCATGTAGTCTGTTATACTATCATAACTTTATCGATAATAATTCATTAAGGCACCAAATATGTTTTTCTGTATATTTTAACATCAATTTTATCTTTGCATAACTAGAACTTTTTAAAGAATCTTCACCCTCAAGTAACTTTTTGTCTACATTCCTAGCTCTGTTCTTGTTCTTGGGAATAAAAGAAACATTTTTTGAATATTTTTGTACATAGTGATTTATTTCTATGGTTATCTTTTTTATTCATTCTTGCTATTGTTATGACAAGTCATTAATTATTATAAACAGATGTCCAGTTATTCACTTACTTTAGTAGTTTTAATGAATTTATTCTCTACATAATTCTGAGATTAGTAAACTTACCTGGTTGTTCTTTTATGATTGAAGAAGTAAACATGCCCATAAACCTTTCAGACAGACCATCACCTCTGTATGAATCTTTACTAAGAGAAATCAGCTCCCTCTTTTATGGACCCATGTGATAATAAGATGCCTTCATACATGTAACAGACTCTGATGGCAGCTTTGCTTTGTGTGTGTATAAAAAACAAGTAATACTTATTTTTTTATTTAAAGAGAAAAAAAGCAGTAAAAGGGTACAAGTAGTACAGAATTTCAAGAAAAAAATTTTAAAAATATACAGTAAGAAATCACTAGTTAATAGATTACATATTGTCATCTTAGAAACAGTTGTCCAAATTACAAAATTAAAGCATTCAAAGTAGACATTCATACAGTGAGATTGCAGACAGTTCTGTTCAATGATCCAACAAAAACTCAGTAATATGGTTTTCTATCCTACACACTTAAATATACATGCAGTTGTATCCTTTAGGCCACTTTCTTTTCCTCTCTTTTTTATAATAACAATTACACTTTTGGGGTTTTATTGCTCCCATAGTTATTACTTTTTTTGAAGAGAATAAAACCAAATGTGACAAAACAAAACAGAGTCAGAACAGAAGGATGGACATAGTATATGATGCAAAAATAGAATACCAGGGGATTAAAAATGATTACCATTATGCCTCTTGTTATCTTGAAAAGAGTTGCCCATATCATCAGGTATAATAGAATTGAACAAAACAGTACAGAACAAGACCAATAAAACCTACACTGGAGACCTTACAGGACTTCAAAAGAAGATAATAGTCAAACCATAATGGGCATCATAGTAAATCTTATTGCCTTCAAACTGATTGGCTATACCCTCAAACTTGATACTATCAAACAAAACAGAATATAGTAAAATCAGACAGAACAACATGGGGAGAGCAATACTGTAGTTCAAATCAGGCTAATAGGAAAACAAAAAAGTTACTGTAATATATCCCACTATTTTTAAATTTAATTTTCACTTAATTAAAAAAAATTTTAAAAAATTAATTTTAAAAAGTGAGAGATTGAGATAAAAGAGGACATAGCAACAGAACAACATAGGTTAGAACCGAACAATTTAAGCATCATTCTGTTTCACTTCAAGATAACCTGACATAATAGTAGTCACCATAGTGTCTCTTTCCTTGAATTATTTGAGTCTAACTTTGTATACTATAGCATCAAACATATTAAGACAGTGTGACGCCATTTAAGAGAATGTAAGAATTACAGAGTATTTAGAACCAGCTAACAGAAAACAAACAACAGTTTCTATATTATCTCTTTGCCTATAAAAAGTTTTGTTTATACTGTCACATATAGTAAAATATAATAAGATACAACATGTTAAAACCCATGGAAACCGATGAACAACAGTTTGATGGCATACCACAGTGATATATGTGCATCCATGTTTTAGCAGCACAATTTGTAATAGCCAGATCTTGGAAACAACCTAAGTGTCCATCAACTGAGGAATGGATAAAAAAGTTGTGGCATTTTTATACAACGGATTACTACTCAGCTATAAAGAATGATCACATTGAGATATTTATAAATAAATGGACGCAGCTTGAGATCATACTCATAAGTGAGATAAACTCACATGTATAAATACCGAATAGTTTCCCTAGTGTAAGAAATGATAAGAATACATAAAAGTATGTGGTAATCATGATTCCCAATCATATTGGTTTGAAGCCATATAATGTTTTCACTCATTAATTGGAATGGTTTTAATCTGGGTTGTTCGATTTTATTGTCTGTGATGGTACAAATAGCAATTTTGAAGAAAACAATATTTTAAGCAGGAGGAAAGAAAATAAAAGACCTTGTGAGTCACGTACTTCTGGAGTTTTTTAGGAGCCTGACCCTTTCCCCCTTGTTACCCGTGTCCCTGTCCCTAATTTTATAGATTTCTCAGTAGAACAGTTGTTTACTACAGTGTTGGTAGAGCAAGTTATATTCTGGTCACATTTTGGTTCCGATTTTTAGTTCACAAAAGCTAAGATGGACATTTTCAAGCAGTTCATAATGTCATCCATCCATTTTGAATTTTATTTCTTTGAAAAAGAATGGTAGGAAATTTTACTATCATACGCTCTTTCCTCAAATGTGCGATGTAACAATAAGAACATTTTTTCCCCCACTGAAACTATTGCTGGTCCTTATTCTTTTGGTAAATCATTGCTAGTTCCACAGAACTTCACATATTTTACTGTTCTAGGCATCTCACACTCCTGGGCAGTGTGTGTGGTTTAAAATATGAGGCTTTTTTCACAGTACCTTTGCTGTTTAAATTCATTTTGTTCTTATTAAGGATCAGCTCAACATATTCGCCTGAGATAATTGCATATTGATTATTCTTGCACTGTCATTTGCAGTTCAAATTGAATCTTTATAAACACTTGAGACTCTTCAGTGGCTACCATGTGTTTAATATGCACGCTTTCACAGTAGTCTCTGGTCAGGGCATGGTCTGCTGTGGTTTGGGCTCAGTTTTCCTTTTGAAGCCCCGCTGATAAAGCAAGGTACTTCCCACTGCTTCTTCAATTCTGTCCTCCTTTTCAGGAATCCAATACCAGATAAGGAAATCTGGGAGAGACTTGATTTCAAGTGGATGGATGGCCACAGCATTCTGCCACTATCTTCTTCTCTTTCTCTGGCAGGGTAGAGCAGACTGCTTATTGTTATTTATAGCACTCATATGAAAATCCTGCTCTTCCTTGTAATTTATGAATGTGTAGGCACTGCTTTTAATTTAATGCCTGTTTTGTTTAGTTGTACATGAATGACTTCTGTTGGGTCTTCAGACCAGCATAGCATGAGCCATGCATATCCTTGTCAGTTGTATTGTAGAGGGGCTTCTAGACATGCTGTGCCACCAAATGCAGCAGTCATAATCAGTCTTAAAGCTTAAATAGTTCAACAAAATTTTTAAGACCAGAAGTTCACATTCAGTTCCCTCGTCACATTAGCCACAGTTAAAATGTGCTATAGCAGTGTGTGGCTCTTTGCTACTCTCCTGAACAGCTTAGGCACTGAATGTTTTCATCATCATGCAAAAGTTCTTTTGCACAGCTATGTGTCAATTAATTGTCAAGAGACACAAAACCTGGTTTTAAATCTTAATTTTTGTGTTTGCTTTCTCTGAGATGTTAGGTAATCACTTAATATCTCTGACACCAGCTTAAAAATAGGCAAAGTAAGACAGAAAATGTATACATAAAGAACTTACAGAGGACCTGGCAAACAATAGGAATTTTTGAATACTTACACCTGACAGCTTTATTCTCTTACTGCAGCTATCTTGTCCTCTAGTGAACCAGTCATTCCTGGTCCATCCAGCATAAGTCCGTTTCAACCAGACACTCATTCATCATCCATACCCCATCTAGATTACCACCAGCCTTTCTACTGACTGGATCTGCCAAATTCTGTTGGAGGAAATTATTTCACTATTAATATGATCACCCTTACAAATGCACAACATCCAGGTTCTTCTGACTATCAAGTATTTTGCCAGGCTTCAGTTGTATTTCGTTGGCTACTCTTCATTTTTGATTGTTCCCAATCCTAACTGCAGACTCTGTCCTGGGCCTTCACACCACCTCTGTGTCAGCAGCTGAATTATTTCATAAACTTGCCTTCCTTACATTCTCCTATGTTTATTTTCTATTTGCGGTGGTTTTCAAAGATCAGTATCTGGCAAGTGCAAGCCTGAGGATGTGATTAATGCTAAAATTACATCAATCAGGACTTGACCTCAGCACAACAGTCTTTAAGCACCAGGGTGGGGGATCTGGATTTGTCCAAACCTCCTGAGGTCATTTGGAATCCTAGCTGTATCAGAAAGTCACTACCAAGAGGGCTGTGGACACCTTTTGCACATAACTCTGATTGCTATTTTGCACCGTTCAATATTCATCTGGCTTCCTTTGTTTCTTCTCAGCAGTTGACCATGTAAGCTGAGCTCCTCTGTGAACTGTTAGAGCACCTATCTTTGCCTGTGGACATCACACTTAATCTCTCCTTGCTGGAACTGCTAACACACTCTCACTAGTGGCTTGTTAAGCTCGAGAGGAGTGAGAAGAGCTTTGCAGCATCCTGGCTGTGCTCCAAGATTACATTTGTGGTCATTCTGTTTGACCATGGAATGCAAACTGTAGCTCATAGATGACACTGGAGGAAGAGTTTGAAGCCGAATGTGTAATCTTAAGAAAAAGAAGTCTTGGAGGTTTATAACAGCTTGGACATGAACTGTATTCTGTAAAACCTTTAACTTGCTTCCAAGTATGGTTTTCAATGGACACAACATTTAACATTCCAAAGAAAAAGGAATGTTTAATCTTTTTAATATTTTCATCCATTAGTATATAACATACATAATTTATAGAGAATTTTTCTGGCTTCACCTAATTTTCAGCGGTTTCTGAAAACTTAAAATGTCACCAGAAGTAGCAAACTTTTCAGGGACACTAGTAAAATGCTTGAAACCAAACATGTAGTTAACAGATTAATAAGCAACAAAGTGTGTGGTATTTTATACAAGTATGCATAAGTATACACTAAATTTTATGCTTAAGGAGAATTTAACTACTCTTAAGTTATATTCCACAGTAGAGTCTCAGTGGGATTATAATATTTAGTGGCAGATTTATGGAACTAATGGATTAAGAAGAAATTAGAAAATGAGAAAAGATGAATTGTCCCAATCCTGCCATTCTCCATGGCCATGAGAATGTCATGGGCATTTCTCAGCCTTACTTTCCTCATATTTAAAATGGTCTTTCAGGAGGCTGTGAAAGCATTAAATGCAATAAACAGTAAATTGTAATACCTTGGAGGTATTATTATTATTCTTCCTAAGGTCAGATGTCACTATTCACTACTGAAATACCATCTAAACTCTGAAAGCAATAGCACATGTGGCACTTCAGCTAGCCCATGGGAATAACCATGTACATATTTTTGGAAGAATATGATTAGTAGACACTTAAATCTTTTGATAAAAGTGAAGTACATTGTATCAATTTCTTCATCTCTAGAAATTGGCCATTCACAGTGATGGAGACTTCATGTTTTTCTAATGACCAAAAGATTTGTCGGTCAGATATTATTCTCCATAATGCCCACTGTTCAATTTCTTTACTAAATAAAGTCCAGTTTTGATAGCTTTCCGAGCATACTGGACATGCTAGGAAATGGGAGTTCATGATTCATTTTAATTTGTGTGAATCATGATGCATGATAGCTGCAAGTTCTGAGCTCTTGGATGGTAACAGGCATGGTGCAAAGCTCTGTACATGTTACCTTGCCCCATCCTCACAACCAGGACCAAGTTAATCTTGCCTGCATTTTACTGATGAGAAAATGAAGGCACAAAGTATTCAAATAACCTTAACTAAACCAGTCTGAGAGAGTCTGAAAGCTTGAGGCCGGCAGTCTGATTCCTGAGGCAAGGTCATCCCATTTCCGCCAGGCCTTGTCATTAACATAGCATAATCTGCGGCCTGTCTGTGTGGGAGTTATACACTGATTGCCCAGAAGTCTACTTGACAACCTTGGATACCAACAGAGACCATTTACGCAAAACTCTCCAGGGGAAGAGTTTCTTTGGAAGCTTCTTTCTCACCAGATATACCCTCAAGTACAGCCATGTGGAAATGAACTAGGCTACTTTTGTCTTTCCATATCCAAGAGTCAGAGATACAGAAGTAAAATAGACCCTGGAAGAGAGTTTTAAATAGGTTTCCAGCAAGAATAACGTGTAGTTCCCTGTCAGTGTGGAACAATGATAGTAAAATTGATTTTTCAAATGACACACAATTTTGTTTGGCTTTTGTATGTACAGTTTTTGTGCTTTTTTTTTAACTTTTGAGCTTGTAAATACTGGTGAATAATTGCAGATTTACTTAAGTTGCTATTAAAACATCATGGAAATTCATGCATTTGATGAAACATATAATCAAAATTATGCATTGAATTAACTAATGTCAGAAACAAGAAAATTTGATATCATTTAGTTTATGTGTTTGTTCCTGGTGGTGAAACTCCAGGGAATCACCACCTCCTCCATACATATACAGTGGTATAGCAGATTATGTCTTAAACTTTTCAGGTGCCCAACTGATTCCTTTTCATTGTATTATCATATTCTTAAGAGAAATAACAATCTTTCCCACTTAAAATGAGGTTGGAGTGAAAGTAAGATTGAAGTTATTGATATATATTAAGAAACATTTTCTTAGGCTAGTGTAAGCAGGGTAGTTTATAGCTGTGATCCTAGCTACTCTAGAGGCTGAGACCTGAGGACTGCAAGTTACAGTAAAGCTTGGCAACATAGCAAGACCCTATCTCAGAGTTTAAAAAATAAGTAAATGACTAGGAAAGGGGAAGACAATTCTTTTTATAAGCATATTTTTAAAAAGAATAAGTTTCTTTGAAAATAACTATGTTCCAAAGAATAGGTAAATATAAACACGCTTGCCAAATCATGTATTTTATATGCACAATCATAGGAACATTATCTTGCATGCATGTGCGCGCGCACACACACACACACACACACACACCACAAAATAGCCCCTACATACTAATGGATTAATTTCATGGAGCTTATTTGGAAGGGGGCTTTTAAGCACCAGTACTAGTGTCTCAAAAGAGAAGCATTGTGTTACTAACCCAGGGCAGCAGGTTATTTATCTCACAATTCCCACCACTTTAAAAATTGCTTCTATGATACCACATTTTCCTTTCTAGACATCACAAACACAGAAAAACCTCTTTACCACAAATCCCAGGAGAAACTGCACCAACTCATCTCCAGTAACCGTGCTGTTTTCAGTGGCATGCATTCTTGGACAACTACCCAAACCAGTGATGGCTCTGATTTAGGATAACTATGTAGACATTAAGATGCTATATTTTCAAAATCATAAATATTATTATTTTCTTGAATTTTCAAATCTAGGACATTCAACAAGCTTCTTGTTTACATTATAAAAACCAGTAAAGTGTTCGTTAGTGGTGAAAAGTATAAACTTTATTGAAACTAGAAGATTCTGAGCGCAAAGTGTATGCTGTTGAGATGGTCCCTCAAGTTGCATTTGATGGACTCATCATTTTCTGACTGTTGGCATCACCACCCGTTAATCACTGAAAAGCATGGTATACAGTAAACCTTTTTTCTCTAGAGGTCAGAGTTACTGGAATTAGAAACTCCTTCAGATTCAGTCATTAGTGTAGAAAAAAGCAACAATTGTACTTTTGAAAACTGAGATGTGAAATGTTTTTGAAAGATACACTTTCTGAACAACAGCCATGTTTTTATAAATGTGCTAACTTGCAAGTAATTATTTATTTGTCAGTATCTTCTCTTTGGGCTGGGCTGCTACCACAAATTGTCATAGGCTCAAGAAATAAATAACAAACATGTGTCTCCTAGTTTTGGGGTTGAGAAGTTTATGACCAAGTACCAGCAAGTTCATTTTCTGTGTAGGTCTTCTTGGTTTGCAGGTGGCTTTCTTCTTGTGGTGGAGAATAAAAGTTTTGGTCTTTGTCCTTCATCCTATAAGTCCCTAACTCCATCATGATGGTGTCTCCCTCAAGCCCTCCTCTAAATCTACTTACCTCCGGAAGACCTCACTTACAGATACCTTTGCTTTGGGGGTCAGCACTTTGGTAAATCAGTTTTGATAGAACACAAATATTCAGTCCATAAAAATTTCAAATTGAAAAATATGCATGATTTTTTTCCACAGGATATTTCTAACTTCCTAAACTTGCAATGTCATGGAAAAGCTATGCATTCGCTAATTGTCCATAGTCTCTGATACCCCCTACCATTTCCCCGTTTGCCACACTTGATAAATAGGAACAGTGATGTCTGTCAGGCTTCTGTGGGTA
This sequence comes from Cavia porcellus, assembly GCF_034190915.1. NCBI lineage: Eukaryota > Metazoa > Chordata > Mammalia > Rodentia > Caviidae > Cavia > Cavia porcellus. The sequence continues at coordinate 160,307,056 of NW_026947484.1, read as the reverse complement.
GTTGTGACTGTACCTGAGACTGAATTCCTACCATTTATGAAGGGTTCTGTACTGAAATACTCTTTGGACTTTCTGTTTCAGGATGGAGAACCTAATAAGGGGAAGAAATCCCCCTCAATATCAGAGAAGCCCCTGTAAAGAGGTTCGTGCAGCCCTTAGAAAGAGGCCTGAAGAGGAGTGTAAGTATGTTTAATAGGATTAATTGTGATCTAGATAGATTTTGGTGAGTAGCATAGGGAAATGGAGGCGTTACATATCTGAACAAATAAGCATTCACTATGTATTGGTTGCATTAAGGTGATTTTTTAAAAAAGCAAACTACCATATCTTTCATGTGTGCAAGTGTTGAGACTAAGATACTCATCTGTCACTATAAGATGTGTCAGTGAATTCAAGCTTCCTGCTGAGGGTTTGAACGGAAGAGGCTGTGAGTTTTGTGTGTGCACCATGCCTATGGTTCTAAGAAATCCCAGTGTAAAGAAGCTTTGTAAATGTATTTTTAAATGGATGCTTTTCAGTTTCCATTCGACCACAGTTCTTTTTTTAACATGTTTTTAAAAAGAAAAGATTCATTGAAAACAACTGTGTTCCAAAGAATAAATACCAAAGCATAAATATAAACATGCTTGCAAAATCAAAAGCCTTTGATTTAATCGAATATAAGCATAAGTTTTCAAAGATAGATGCCAGGTATAAATAACAGCATAAAGTCATGCTAGTCTAACTTCAAATTATTAAATATTAGAACATGTTATTATCTATAGATTTTATTTAAATATTTATATTCTACAGCATATAGTAGATTGTTGGAGACTTGACACAATACTCACATTTTAGGTTGGCAAAATGGTGCATATTATTAATTATTTTTAAAGAATTAAATAACATTCTACTGTGACAAAAAAATTATCTGAATTTTCCTTTTTACGGGAACCTGTAGTTCTTACACACAAAGCTAATGTAGCAGACTCATTGAAGTATGCAGTTTAGTAGACTCCTAAAATTATATTGGCATATTAAATTACTTCTAAGTACACTGGTCTTGGTAAAGACCAAGTACATTATAGCAGGGCACACACTTTGCAGATAAAGTTTTTAGTTTTGTCTTGTGTGTTATGTGTAGATAACCTGATTGAGCTAACACCTGTGTCATTCAGTTAGTGTTGTTCTTCTTTTATTTGGTAAATCTGTATTTTCAAGTACAAATTACCCAATTAAAACTAAAATTTGGAGATCAAGATAGATTTCATGTTTATTTAAAGCAAAAAGCATTTATAATATGATGATCATTGCATAAAAGTTTTGTTTTGTTTCACTGGGCTCTAAGAAACATTGGAGTTTGCTTTTCTGGTTTAACACAGACATTTGATTCTGGCATAGTACTATGGATTTTATTTAAAAACAGTATTTTTGTGAATATATCTGCTGGCAGTTCTCATAGAGTCACTATTTAGCATAAGCACAGTATTCTGTTGGAGCTCTGGTACTGAATTACATAGACCAACAGTTGACCAGCTGTCATTTATTGATGAACTCCAACATGATACATATTTTCATAAAAAATTGTTTTGAAATATAGCTACTGTCTGTGAATTTAGGTATGGTGTAGAGTTATTGTCACACTACAAATCTTGATTACTTATAAACCCCAGATGAAATGACCCACAGAGGCAAAATATTTACCTTTTCTTGATGGGATAGAATCTCTGAAGCAGTCCCTCCAGACAGCAAGCAGTCTGGGCCCCAGAGAATTCATTACAGATGCAGCCTACAGGGCTGCATTCCTGCTGAGTGAAATCTCTTAGGAGTAGGGCCCAGTAATCTGTATTTTAAGAAGCCCGGAATTAATTATGAGCAAGGTCAAGTTTGAAGAACACTAGCCTAAGTCAGGCAATTGGGTGCTGATGATGTAAACCATCTAAAGAGAATACTAATGATGATAGACATATTTCACCATCAAAACCTCCTGTAGGCTAATTGTAAGAAGCATACATCTGGTCACCTAATATGTAGAAGGTAAGTAACATAACTGTTGCCTACATATTAAATCTTCAACTGAAATCAGAAAGCTGTACTATTTTTCTCTGAAAGGCTTCATTATCTCTTGCTAGTATAATGAGCAGTACTTCTTGTCCTCTTACAGAACTATATTAATTCCTGAGAAAAATCCACCCCTGTTTCATACTAGAAGCAGCTATAATGCTACTTAAGACTATTAACTTCAGAGATGCACAAAAGGATTTAGTCTTTAATGTCTTAATATGACCAGCTACTTAATATGACTCAGTTTATTTACCTAAAAAAAAGAGAATAATGATAGATTCTAGCCTATATGATTGTCTTGTGAATTAAAGAAGATGTATTTTTTCCTAGCATAGGAACATAGCAAGTTTTGTTTTGTTTCTTTTTCTATCTCTATTTGCTTTTTATCATTGTCATCACAAAGTAATCTGTTACTTGACAATAATAAGGGGTGACTTTGATAGCATAAATGCAAATCCACAAAAATTATCATAACTGTTAGAGAGAAAACAATGCAGGGCAAGGTTTGGGTCATAAACAAATGCCATAAAGCTGACTTTGCTGCAGTAGTGTTGTAATTCATGATGGTCCTTTATCTGGCATAGTTCTTTCCCTCTGATTCTACATATTCATATAGGGCAGAACCTGGGACTTCTGCTCAAGTCCTGTGGAAAAGCATCATAGCAAGTCACATGTTAGTAGCTTCCTTTAATTAGAATTGAAGGGAGTAGTGCAAATTGGTTTATATTATAGGGCACTACAGATGAAAGGAGAAACTTCCCTCATCTGGAGAAATTTCATGCAGGAAGGTTTTGCTAAATAGTACAGTTTATACTGCTTTCTTTTACTGTCTATTACAGTATGTTCAATAGTAGGATCAGCCTTAGGTCCCCAGACTCAGATCTTAGCTCACTATTTTCTGTTAATTTTACTTAGCAGTGCTGCGTTTCACACAGCCCAGTAAATGTCCAGTACAAATAATTTGGTCTTTTGTAAAAAGTTGACTTTCAAGCATGTTTAAGTTATTCTTCATTAAAAGTGAAAAGCAAAATAAAACCTTGTCCTCCAAACCACTGCCCCACTCAGCTGCAACCCTACATTCCAGTTCAAGTCCTGGGTAGATCTCGAGAAGGGCCATCTGTGTTTGCCTGCCGTATTTAGCTGCTTCCCACTCACTGAGTGGCACTGCCCAATCTGGCTCCTACTGAGCCGGTCTACTGATGCAGCATTCATTCCTGTTGACAGTCGCTTCGTGTTGGTCTAATATTTTCTCTCACTATGTAGCAATGCACAGTGAACTTAGTAGCTTCAACCTTAGCAGCAATCAACCACCGTGGATTGCCTCACCGTTTCTGTAGGTCAGCATGCCAGGCATGACGTCCAGCTCAGGGTTCTCACCTTCCAAGATTTGCCAGGTTGGTGTCTCATTAAAAACTCATGTAGGGAAGAATCTGTTTGTAAATTCATGCAAGCCCTCTGCAGAATGTACTTCTTTATGATGATATGATTTTTACTGCCTCGTGTTTATGCTGACCCACCAGCAAGAGATCCCATTAGGTTCTGCAGGTCTTCTGCTGCTCCTTGAAGTGTGAACAGTCTGAACAGGCTGCTTACTCTCCCTCTCTTCAGAGAGAACCCTGAAAATGCTTTCATCTAATGAAGCCAGAAGCACCTAAGATAATTTCAATTTGGGACCATGACACCATCACCTTTGCCACGTTCTACTGGGTAGAGGTCAGTCTTTCAGGATCTATTTAGGGAGAGGGAATTCTACAGAGCTGCAACAGGAGAGGGTGAAGTCCATTATAGAGCCCAACTTAGAGCTTTGCCTACCATTTAGTAAATTCAACAAGCATTTTTTTTCAGTGCTTTTCTTACTTGACTTCTTGGCAGGAACCAATATTGATTATCATTTCTCCTTCTCAAAACTTCCATGGTCTGAATGCTTATAGCTTTCCAAAATCCATATGCTTAAGTGTAATTATCAATATGATGACATCAGGAGGAGGGTCATTGACATGCACTTAACTCATTAGACAGAGCTTTCATGAATGGTATTAGCATCCTTATAAAAGAGATTCCAGAGAACCTTTTCTTCTCCTACCATGGGAAGGCAGATCTGTAATATACAATCTGTGAATTGTAAATCACCCTCACCAAAATACCAAATCTACTGGTATATGATCAAGTGAATTGATCAATTGGACTTTCCAGTTTCCAATAGTGTGAAAAAATGAACTTGTTATTTATAAGCTACCTAGTTTATGATACAACATGTGAAAAGAAAACAATGTGAATTTACACATGTGTGTTCAATTTATTTCATTTAAAGAGTGTGGTCTCAAGGTACATCCATTTACCTAGGAGTGTCTTAAGTTTATTCTTCTTTATGGCTGGGTAGTACTCCATAATATTTTAAAAACTACATTTTCATTATCCATTCATCAATTGATAGGATTTGGGTTATTTCCAAAATTAGGCTATTACGAACTGTGCCGCTATAAACATCGGTGTTCATATATTGCTGTGGCATGATGTTTCTAATTCTTTTAGGATGGTAGCAAGAAGGGGAATAGCTGGGTCAAGTGTAACCTCCAATCCTAACTTTTTGAGGAATGTCTTCACTGATTTCCACAGTGGTTGCACCAGTTTACACTCCCACAACAGTGGAGATAGGGTTCCTTTCTCTCCACAGCCCCTCCAGCATGTGTTATTAGTGGTAGCCATTATTTATGTGGTGAGATGAAATTTCAGCATCGTATATATTTGCATTTCTCAAATAGCCAGTAATATTGAACATTTCTTCATATATTTATATGTCATTTGCACTTCTTCATCTGAAAAGTATATATTAATTTCAGATGCCCATTTTTTTCAGATGCCCACTTTTGAACAGTGTCTTTAAATTTGAGAGTTCTGATTTTCTTGAGTTCTTTGTATGTTCTAGACATTTGTCCTTTGTTTGAGGAACAGCTGACAAAACTTTTTTTTGCCACACTATAGGTTGTCTCTACACGCTAATGATGATTTGTTGTGCAAAAGCTTTTTAATAAAATGAGATCCCTGTTGTTGATTCTTGGTAATATTTCCCTTGAAATTTGGGTTTTCTTATAAAGTCTCTACCTAAACTTGAGTCTTTTTTTTTCTTTTTTAAAATTTTATTTAAACAGAAAAAAGGGTAGAAATAATACAGAATTTCAAACAAAAATGAACACTAAAAAATCACTAGTTGATAAATTACATACTGTCATTTTAAAAATAGTTGTTCAAGTTACAAAATTAAAGCATACAAAGTGGATGGACATTCAAACAGTGAGGCTGCAAACAGTTCTGTTCAATGATCCAACATAATCTTAGTAATATGGTCATCTATCTTACACACTTAAATATACATGCAGTTATATCCTTTAAGCATTTTTTTCCTCTCTTTTTTACAATAGCAATTGCACATTTTGGGTTTATTACTCCTACAGTTCTTATTACTTTTTACACTAGAGGCACAATGTGATATTTATAAATATGATTCTTATTTACTTCATTTATGAGGACAGTCTCAAGTTGCCTCCCATTTATCTATGAAGGCCTCAAGATCATCCTTTTATAGCTGAGTAATATCCCATTGTTTAAAAATGCCACATCTTTTTCATCCACTCTGCAGTTGATGGGCATTTTGGTTGTTTCCAAGATTTAGCTATTACAAATTGTGCTGCTATGAACATAGGTGCACATAGATCACTGTGACATGACCTTTTCAGGTTTTCTGGGAACATATCCAGGAGGGGAATAGCTGGGTTGAATGGAACTTCCAATCCTAGTCTTCTGAGAAATCTCCATACTGATTTCCACAATGGTTACACCAGTCTGCACTCCCACCAACAGTGGAGCAGTGTTCCTTTTACCCACAGCCTCGCCAACATTTGTTATCAGTTGATTTCTTGATGGCAGCCATTCTTTCCAGAGTGAGATGAAATCTCAATGCTGTTTTAATTTGCATTTCTCAAATGACCAGTGATGGTGAACATTTCTTCATGTGTTTATTTGCCATTTGTATATCTTCATCTGAGAACTGTGTGTTCATCTCAGATGCCCATTTTTGGAGAAGGTCTTTGATTTTGGGGGGCTTGATGTTTTTCAATTCTTTATATGTTCTGGTTATAATTCCTTTGTCTGAGGCTTTGTTGGCCAAAATTCTTTCCCATTCTGTGGGTTTTCTCTTCATTCTGTTGGTGATTTCTTTTAAAGGGCAGACCCTTTTCAATAATATGAGATCCCAATTGTTGATTCGTTGAAGTGTTTCCCATGCAGTTTGCATTTGGTCATGAATTCTCTGCCTACCTCTATGTCTCTAAGACTTTTATCTACCTTGTCTTCCAGTAGATTTAGTATTTCTGTTTTAATATCTAGGTCTTTGATCCATTTAGACTTTAGTTTAGTGCATGAGGATAGGCATGAATCTAGTTTCAGTCTTTGGAATGAGGAGAGCCAATTTTTCCAACACCATTTATTAAAAAGACTATCCTCCTTCCAGTGAACATGTTTAGCTCCTTTGTCAAATGGCTGAGTGTCTTTGTAGTCGTGCTTGCATCTTCTAATGTGTTTCATTGATCCTCAGGTCTTTTTATTTTCCAGTGCCATGCTGATTTTATCACTGTGGCTTTGTAGTATAGTTTCAAGTCAGAAATTGAGATGCCTCTTGCGTTGCCTTTGTTGCCCAGAATTTTCTTTGTTTTCTATATACCTATGTCTTTACGAGTTAATTTTGATTTTAGTTTAGTGCATAGTAGGAGACCTGGGTCTTGTTTTTCTCTTTGGCATGTGGAAAACCAGTTTTTCCAGCACCCTTAATAAAATAGGTAATCTTTCTCCCAATGAAGGTATTTGGCCTCTTTGTCAAACATAAGGTGGCTGAGTGTGTTTAGAGTTATTTTGTATCTTCTAATCTCTTCTAATCTATTCCACTGATCTGGGTTGGTTTTTTCCCCAGTATCATAGTAGCTTTGTAGTATAATTTAAGGTCAAGCATTGTGATGCTTTGCCTTGTTTTCATTGCACAGAATCATGTTTTACTTTCTAGATTTCTCCTGGGTCAAAGTAAGTATTAAGATTTTTTTCATAAATCTGTGAGATATACTAATGATTTTTTATTAAATCCCAATTTAATAATTTGGAATTGCATTATATCTGTATAACAATTTAGGTAGTGTGGCCTTTTCATTATTGGTTCTTCCTACTCAAGAACAAGGGTTATCTTTCCTATTTTATTTCTTTTTCCAGAGTTCTATATTTTTCAGTATAGAGATCTTTTACTTCCTTTGTTAGTTTGATTCCTAGGTATTTCATTTTTTGTATGCTATTATGAAAAGTATTATTTCTATAATCTTTATCTCTGGGATAATTTTAATTTCTTTTCATCAGTTAGTAGGAAGTCCATTGGTTTTTGAGTGTTAACATTCTACTCAACTACACTACTAAATTTGGTTATTAAACCAAAAGGCTTTTGGTGGAGTTTTTGGGGTCTTCTCTGTGGAGTATCATGTCATCTGCAAATATGATAATTTAACTTTTTCCTTTCCTATCTGTATTGCATTTATTTCTTTCTCTTATGTAACTTCTCTGACTAATGTTTCTAGATCTGTATTGAATAAGATTGGGGATATGAACATCCTGATTTTAGAGTGGAATCTCTCAGTTTTTGACTGTGTAGTATGATATTGACTATTGGCTTGTCATGGATGACTTAGTAGATTAAAATAAAGATCATCTGTTTCAGTGTTCTGTAGGGGTTTTATCATGAAAGGATGTTAGACTTTGTCAAGTGATTTTTGTCCTTAGCTCTGTTGAAATGGTATATTATCTTTATTGATTTGAGTATGTTGAACCATCTCTGCATGCCTGGGATGAATTCTGCTTGGTAATGATACATAATTTTCTTGATGATTTGTTGCATTCTGTTTTCCAGTATCTTCTTACATTGAGTTTTGCATCTATGATCATGACTGATACTGACCTGAAGTTCTCCTTTTTTGGTTGGCTCCTTCTCTGGTTTTGGTATAAGTGGAAATACTTGCTTCCAGGAATGACTTTGTATTGCTTCCCTTTCAACTTCATTAAAGAATCTGAGAAGTAGTGGTGTTAAATCTTTTCTAAGTTTCTTGTAAAATTCAGTGAGGAATCCATCAGGACATGGGATTTTCTTTGCTGGTAGGTCTTAACTACAACTCTAATTTCACTGACTGGTTTTTAGTATTTTCCTATCTTCTTGGCTCAGCTTTTGTAATTCATATGTATCTAGGAATGTGTCCATTTCTTTTGTGTTTTCCATCTTGCTAGAATAAGGTTTCTTTAAAATGTTCATGATCTTAGGATTTCTGCAGCATCTATTGTGAGTTTACTCTTTTCATTCCTAATTGTATGGATTTGAGTTTTTTTCTTTCCTTTTTAAAATAAGATTGGCAAAGGGTTTATCAGTTTTATTTAATCTTTCAGTGAAACATCTCTTTGATTCATTGATTCATTGTATTGTTTCCTTAGTTTGAATTGCATTAATTTCTTCTGTAATCTCTATACTTTCTATTCCATGCTTTGTGCTTTACTTTTCTAAAAGTTTGAGGCTCAATATTAGGTTGTCATATGAGCTTGCTGTTTTCCTGATGTGAGAGTTCACCACTATAAAATTTAGTACTGCTTCATGGTATCCCATTAGTTGTAGTATGTCATATCAGTGTTATCATTTCATTGTAAAAGTTACCTAGTTTCTTCTTTAATTTCATCTGTGAACCATTGGTTGTTCAGGAGGTTGTTAATTTCCATGTGTTTATGCAGTTTTTGTGGTTTCTTTTACCATTATTTTCCAGTTTCATTGCATTATGATCTAATAATATACATGGGATAATTTCAATTCCTTTGCATCTACTTAAGCATGTTCTATAAGCTAGAATGCAGTCTAGCAGGAGGGATGGGAAAACATCCCATGCTCAGCTGAGAAGATTATGTATTCTGATGTTTTGGGGTGGAAAACTCTGTAGATATCTACTAACTCCATTTGTTCACAGGTTTGACTCAGATCTGATACTTTTTTGTTGACTGTGTGTGTGTGTGTGTGTGTGTGTGTGTGTGTGTGTGTAGTTGATTTGCCTGTTTGGGATAATGGATATTGAGGTCCCCCCTTATAATTGTGCTACTGGTTATTTGATTATTCTTTTCTGATAATATTTGTTTTATATAGCTGGATGTGCCAATATTTGGTGCATATTCATTTGTGATTGTTATCTCTTCCTCTTGGAGTTTTCCCTTAAGAAGTATGTAGTGACCTTCTTTGTGTCTTTTGATTTGTCTTGGCTTGAAATTCACTTTGTCTGCAAATAGAAATATTGACCCCTGCTTTTTTCCAGGTTCCTGTCACATGAAATATTGTTTTCTATCCTTTGACTTTCAGTTTATGAATGTTTTAAGTTAAATGTGTTTCACATATGCAGCTTACTGTTGGGTTTTATTTCTTGATCCATCCTTGCCAGACTGTTTCTCTTGATTGGTGAATTGAGACCATTTACATTGATGATTATAACTGATATGTGTTGGCTTATCCTTGTCATATTATGTTTCTGTTGTTGATTTCCTATCTTTCCCTTCTGTTTAATTGCTTGTCTTGCCTAGTAGCTTCTTTTCAGTGGTGTTCTCACAGTTCTAGTCTTTGTTATTTTTCTAAAACATCCTTCAGAACATTTTGTAGAGCTGCTTTTGTGTTCATGGATTTCCTTATTGTTCATTGTCATAGAAGTATCTTATTTCTACATTGATTTTTGAAAGATAGTTTTGCAGAGTACATCAGCCTGGTTTGCAGATTGTTTACTTTCAGGACTTGAAATAATTCACTTTAAACTCCCTTTGACTTGAAGGTTTGTGTTGAGAAGTCAGCTGTGATTCTGATGGGCTTTCCTTTATAGGCAATTTGTTTCTTTTCTCTAACAAGTTTTAACATTTTGTTCTTGTGCTGAATTTCTGGAATTTTGATTATTATATTCCTTGGTATAAATTTATTTTGGTTATGGCTAATTGGAGTTCTATATGCTTCACTTATGAAATTATTTTTACGTGCATGAGAAATTTTCTATCATTATGTTTGAACAGGTATTTTGCGTTGAGTTGCCTCTTGCTTTTTCATTGACTCTGGTCAATCTTATTTTTATTCTTCTTTGCATCATTTTGCAGCAATTGGACTGATTTTTCATGGTCCCTTGCTGTTTTTAATAAAACTTCCTTTTTGTAATTTCTAACCAAAATCTTGTTTTTCAGATCTGTTATTCTGTCTGCACTTTGGTTCAATCAAATGCATATTCTTTCAATGAATTTTTAATCTCTTGGATACCTGTTTGAATCTGTTTCATGGATTCCATTTCTCTTCTATGGGCATTCATGGCCATGATAGTCCATTGTTTTCCTAAGCTCCTGTTTTTTTTTGTTTTTTTTTTTTAAATCTGTGTCCATTCTTATTCACTGAGCAAGTCCTTCATTTTGAAGGCCATCTCTTTTTTTGCCTTAGAAGTTATTACTGATCTGGTTTTCTCTATAGCCTCATTCATCTGTTTTATACTTTTTTACACTTCTGCTGCTCCTATTTCAGAAAATTTACGTGGGTGGCTTCTGATTTCCTCTATCTATCTCATCCCCTGGATTGTTCTGTGTAGGTGGGAAATCTGGAGTTGCATTGTGCTTCTGCATCTGGCCATTTTCTATTTTTTTCCATAGTTTTAGCTTGTTTTCTGTGTTGACACTTGCAAATTCCTTATGATAGGTAACCTTATTACTAGTATCCAGGCTTCCTAGCAAGTATTTCTGAGAAGCCTGTGCTAGGTATAGCTGGCTTCTGACCTGTCCATCTGTCCCAAGGTCCTTCCTTCCTAGTTTATTAAGGATGATGTAGTAGTCAGGGGTTGTACACAGAGAACAAAGGTTTAAACATGGAGTTTATAATATTTTTGTAATGGTCACCAGGAGTTAACACAGGAAAATGTAGGAAATCTATCCACAACACCAAAGACATAGATTATTTAGTCAAGAGCCTAAACCCCACAGCACATGTCCCACATGAATCCAGATAAAAGTCCAGAGCTCAGGGACAATGCATCCCACGGATCCATGCTGGGAAGACCCAAGGGTCAGCGGTGGAAGCCAGAAAGTCTATGCCAGCAGGATGAAGGAACTGTGCTAGTGGAATGAGGGTTCTACGCTGGAGCTGAGAAGTCACACTCACCACAAAGACCAGGGCTATCCTGAAGGCACCACAGCTGTCTTCAGCGACACAGAGGCCCCAAACTCCTCCGACGACAAGCACAGTTGGGTACATGCCAGGAAGCAGCGTGACAAGTTCATCCTGGAGACCAAGCAGCACATATCTTCCCCTCCGGAGCCAGGAAGCAATGCTCCATGTGAGGACCAAGCCTTCTCTAGGAGAACCAACAGCTCAGACAGCAACTCATAGGAGAACCCTTAACACCTTGCCTCCTTAACACCTCAACCCTCAACACCTCCTTTCTTCTCCACCTATTTATCCTGGCAACTTTCCTCAGGTGGAGTATTTTCACTCAATGCTATGCTGATGTAATCCATGTGGCGTTAAACTGACCACCAGGTCTTAATCCATAACAGATGAGAAGTTGCCATCTATTTGACTTGAGTACTCCTTTGGTACTGTATTATGGTGATGATTATGAACTCAGACACGCCCAGTGTTGTCATTGCAAAGGAGAACAACTGATTACAAGAGGTGGTATACCGTGGCTAAATTAGTAGTTCTCAGTAGCAATAACATCAAACACATCCAAGAAACTGACAAATTTTGGTAATACTAATTGAGAATCTTTAACCACAGGAGGAAGTTCTATAATTATATAACAAAATCCTATACCAGGAACTTTTACACAGTGTGTTTACCCTTAATAAAGTAATCTTACCCTTTAGAGGTAAAATTTAAGAGCGATAGGAGGAAAATAGAGATAATTGAAGAGAAATGTATTAGAAGCAAGGCTGAAAAACAAAGGATGATCACCTGAGCTTTGGGAAACTGGAGAAGAGAGGAGAGAAAGAAGAAACAAACAGAACATTATAGTGAACCACAGACTTAGAGACAATGTTCATTCACATGAAAATATCAAAAAAAAAAAAAAAGATAATTGAGGAGAGAGAGAAAAGATGAAAATAAAAGTAAAAAACTGAAAAGCATAAAAATGAAAACAAAACATGAAATTCCTCTGGTGCCCTCCGTTCTGTGGCAGTGTCCAGATCAGAAGCCAGCTCTGGGCTAGGTGACCCTGCCTGGTCTGCCTTAGGAGTACTGTGGGTGTGGAGCCGATCTTGGTCTCCCTTTGTGGGCACTGGGGCCAGGCTTCTGCCAGCAGCTTTCTGTATGTCTCCCGGCGAGGCACCCATGTCTCCTTAGCCTGTTTGTCTGTGTATTGTTCTCCAGTTGCTGTGGTAACCTCAGACAGAGACAGCCCAGAGCTTCTCCTAGTCCCAGGTACAGTGGGCCCCTCCTGACCTTTGCATAGCCTCCTCTGTCCCACTCTGCTGCGGCACCTCTCTCCTCTCAGACCACTGGATAGGAGGGTGCTGTTGGCTCTCTCCTCTTACTCCCGGGGCAGTGGGGGGGTGGCGGGGGAGGCTGACTTCCCACTTGTTGCCTGGCTGCAGCTTTAGTCTGCTTAAGACATGTCTCTGTCTCTGTCTCTGTCTCTGTCTCTGTCTCTGTCTCTGTCTCTGTCTCTGTCTCTGCCTCTGTCTTTCTCTCTCTCCCCCCGCCACCCCCTCTGGAAGCAGGGCAGGAGGGGTGGTGCAGTTCCATTCACCACTGTGCTAGCCCGTCTGGGATGGAGCAGCTTCCTAGTCACTTGCTGCTATGTGTGCCAGTGCATTTTGTTCCAGGCTGCAGCATCCTCTCTTTGCAGGAAGGAAAAAGAAGTGAACGACCTCATATCCCAGGTTTACCCTGTGAGGCTTGAGGTGGCCACACCACTACAGTCCATCAGTTCTTAGGGAGCTTCCCAGAGAGGCACTTTCTGCTTCACACACAGGCGGAGTTCCCTCTGAGCTGTGTTCTGTAAAGTCTCATGTCTATGTTTTATTTGATCTGAAAGTCTCTTCTTTTAGATTGCTTTTGGTGTCAGGATGTGTGCCCTCGCTTTCTTCCAATTACCTGTGTTATTAGATGATTTTCTCTGAGTAGCTCCAATGTGGTTCCTCCTCCGTGCTGCTGTGTTGAGTCTCTCAAAGTAGGTTTTGAGTCTCTTCACAAGTAATTTCTGCAAAGAGTCTAAGATTCTATGAGACACTCTCAGAAGGACTCCCCTGTGTATAGTTCTGGAAGCTTTATACCTCAAAATGACCTGATAGCTTATGGTTTTCTTATTCGAGAAAGGCAGGAGTCTTCTTGCAGTATAGAAGCCCTTGCACAGTTTCACCTTATCCCGGCCCTTTGCTGCATCCTATTCCCTCCCTTCTCTTCCACCCATGGACTTGCTTGTCATTCCTGAGCATAGAGATTAAAGGCAGAATACATAGATATAGATGGTACATATGTTATACTTTAATGACATAGTATCAGAGAGGAAAAACAAATGATTAGTCTGTAGAGGAAGAGTAGTACACTTTTGGAAAACTGTAAATATAGAAACTAGGAGAAAAATGAGAAGGGTTAAAAATATTTCAGTAATCACAGGAACACAAACATTCTATGAAGTAGCTACAACATAAATCAAACAGGAAAACACAAACTTTAAAAGTCTAACGGAAGAAATAAAATGAACACTGATGAGAAGGAATTTTTTTTAAAAAAAAACCTACTATGAAGAGCATTAAAATCTGCCTTGGAGCAGAAAAGAGAATTTAACATTGTACCAATGGCAAGAATTTGAAGTGGGAATGCTGAAAACATTCTAAGCATGCAAAGGAAAGTTGAGCAAATAATGGTGGAGGGAAAAGGAACATATGCAAGGAAGTAGAAGATGGAAACCTAACTTTAGAATGTCAAGGTTTCCTAACAGAGAAACCAGAACAATTCACAAGAAAAAGAAAACCATCACACTTATTTGGATATGCTTTCCAAAGTTACAGCAACATCTGTTGCACATTAAATGCCTGATGGTGAACCATATAAAGCCAATTAAAGGACATCCACACCCACATACACCTAAACATTTTCAGATTATACTATCAGCCCTTTGAGAACCAAGAGCTACATCATATTTCCCTGAATTAGTTATGATATTAATTACTTAAATTCAAAAATAAGAATGTACCCATAAGAATGTGCTGGAAAGCAAGAAGGCAGGGGGGTGGAGAGGGAAGGGCAGTCAAGCTTCAGACTGTGGAACAGATGGCGCAGACCCACCTTCCCCTGCTGCTCTCCTGTAAATGCAACTAAATGCCTTGGAATTCATTCAACAGCCCTATAACAGGACTGCGAAAGCACCAAGAAGGTGCGTTGCCTGACACTTGGGGGCTGTAGGAAAGACAGGCTGGTGTAACCTATGGGCTTTCTTTTTTTTATTCCATCTATCCCCAGACAGGTCACTAGACAGAAATGCAGCCTGGCATTGTCAACAGGCACAAAGGGAAGGATCAAAAGGCAAGACAAGCTTGCTCTCTCTGTCTAAAAGGACATAAGAAAGGAAGAATAGAGACCAAGTGGAGACTCCAACCTCTGCTCTGCAGAGCCCAGTGACAGCTGCTCACCTGCAGCAGCAGGGCATCAAGGTCCCAGGCCACCCCACCGTGCTGTCCCTGGACTGGCCCTGTGTCTCCCAGCCCTCTGCTCAATAGTAGGCAGACCCACGCCTGGCAGTTTATGTGCCTTCACTAAGGAGTACTCAGCTACACTAGGGAGTCCAGAGAAATCCTGGCAGCTATGGCTAGTCACAGCAGCAGGGCCTGAACAGATGACCTCGAGATACCAGAAGAGCAAAACAGACAGGAAAAGGGTTAGCATTAGAAGGGATCACAAAACGACCAGTCAGAGGAATGGAAGAGAAGCCTGGCACAATAGTCTGCACCCTGGAAACTAAGCCTGCACAGGAGAAGAGCCTGCTCAAAAAGGTTTCAGTAGGAATGAAAGTCTCCTAATATCATAACCAGAAGATTCAGGATTCAATTAAACATCACTTTGCACAGTGCAAACCAGGAAAACTACAATATAAATGAAAAGAGATAACTGACTTTAATGGGAAGAGGAGTCAGATGTAGGAGTTACCTGACACATGGAACCAGTCATCAGAAAAAAGACTTTAACAAACAGTTATATAATCTCTTGAATCAAACAGAAAAAAAAGTAGAAAATCTGAAAAAATATAAGCTACAAAAAGAACCAAATGGGAATTACATAACTGAAAACATAATTATAAAAATGAAACACCTCTCCAAATAGACTCAGTGATGGCATGAAAATGAAAGGGTAAAATAAGTGGACACACAGATAAATTAGTAGAATTTATTTAATATGAAAAATAAAGAAAATATTAAACACAAATATCACATGAAGGATTCGTGGGAAAATAACAAAATCTAGTTTTTGTACCAGTAGAGCTCCAGAAGAAGAGGAAAAAAAAAGAATGTAGCATGGAAGTTTTTGAAGGATGGTTATAAACTTTCCCAAACTGACAAAAAGACACAAATCTATTTAAAAAGCTAGAAGAATGTTAAAAAAGATAAGCCTTCAAATGCACACAAATAAGAGTTCATAATTAAACTTTTGAAAAAGAAAGACAAAGAATTTTAAAAACAGCCAGAAAAAAAAATAAAACATTACATATAAAGGTACACAAATTAAAATGACAGTGAATTTTTTGAAACTCTGAATCCATAAAAGTTAGGGAAAAAGATGGCATGACATCTTTAAAGTATTAGTAACAACTTGTCGTCTCTGACTTCTATATACCGCTAATCTATCCTTTAGCACTGAACATGAAAGGCATTCAGAAATGAAGGAGAACTAGTAATTGTGATTGGCAAACCTTCCTCAAAAGAATGGCTCACGGTGTAGTGAAGACACACACACACACAATTGGAAAGATATTCTCTCTCTCTCTCTCTCTCTCTCTCTCTCTCTCTCTCTCTCTCTCTCTCTCTCTCTCTCTCTCTCTGTGCTTGGGATTGGACCTAAGGCCTTCACAGTGACTATATCCCAGCCCTTTTTCCTACTTTTTCCTTTAAGACAGGATCTTACCCTGTCCCTAAGTTGCTAAGATGGGGCTCAAACTCACAATCCCGTTTCAACCTCCCAGACTGCTAGAATTATAGCTGTGTGTCAGTATATCTACTTTCATTTCTGCTTTATACTTAACATTTTATCTTGAATTTTGTTTCTCACTTTGATTTTCTTCTTCAAAGAACTGCAAAATTTAATAAACCATTGTTTTCAAGAGCTGTATATTAAATATGTGTCAGTGAATCAGGGACGGAAAAGAGAGCCCCAAATGCTTTGTAACAAGCAGTGTCCAGTCAGTACCAGCATCATCAGTGTAGTGCGGTGCTTGGCTAGCTGGAAAGAATCCAGAGCTGCCCTTTTTCTAGTTTCCTTCTTTGTCTGGTCCACGTTGGGTTCCCAGGTTCTCATGTTGTTTGCTTGGTCCTTTTTTCTGGAGTGTTTTCCAGTGGTTTGTCTGTGACTTTGCTGACAGTGTGTTACTGGTTGTCAGGGAATTAGGCAGTCGTGGGTGGTGAGAGACCATGTTTCTGCTAAAGACATCTGATGCCTCCATACCTAGGTAAATTTAGCATTTCACCATCCTCTCTGTGTAGCTTTGTCTTCAGGCTGGTGTGATAGCGATCTGCAGTTTAAGACCTCAGTCATGAGCACAGCTGTGTATAGTGAGAAAAGTTCCTTCTCTTCCAAACTTCTCTTACGTTAAGAAATAAAATCAACCCCTCAGAGGCACCTGGAAAATATATTTCCTTCCCTGTCATCATTCCATTGGCTTAAATTGAATTGTAGGGGACCCTTGCTTTACTAACTCAGTTCATTCACAAGGGATGGTTGTAACTCAAGTTGGTTGAAGTTAAGACTATTTTTTGCATAAGAAATCATGAAATTTCTCATAATGCATTTCAAACTTCCCAAGCACCCCTTAACTAACCTTTTTGTAATTAAAAAAGGAGTTGTATAATATGCATAATTTACCAAAAACACCAATAATTTTCATAATATACTCACCAAAAAGTTATAAGATGTGCCCTCTTTACCAGAAACGATTTCATACTGTACTCTCCATTTAGGTTGAAGTCTCTGGCTTGCAAGAAGGAGGATGAAGTGGGAGGTGGTCATTGCAGGGAACAGAGTCTCCTTCCACAGGAACATCAGGAACCTGGCTCTCTGGTGCCCCTTCTCTCCTCCAAATAGTCTGTAGTCTGCAGGACCTGCTTCTGGCTCACTGGGCCTCAACCTTTTCAGAACTAAAAACTGGCTTAATGTTAATCTGTTTCTCTCTTTTCTTTAAAACTGTTCTTTTCTATCTTGACTGCTTTCTTGACCTTTCCTTCCTTATCTTCTCTCTTAGCATTTTAAGGGCCATTTTGATATTAGAAATTGTAGCCATTATATAAAGCACTGCCCCAAATCACGTCCATAAACACACACATCTGGGCTCAGACTGGCGCTTACACATACTTTTCTGACCTCTCCAGTCTTGCTTTACAACTGCACAAGCAGCTGGTATTTGGATCCTTACTCAAGAATTTGGTCATAAGTTAAACCTAAATTTCCAATTGTAACCCAAGTTGTTCATGTGTTAGACAGTTCATAACATGAGGGCCCTCTGTATCTTTGCTACCCTGTGTCATTACTACATGCCTGGGAAGTGCCATGCTCTCATTGGTTTGACCTATTATACTCTACCAATCTCTTTCAGTAAATGGTTTGGCATTAACGTAATCTTGGACTTTGTATTTGCCATGTGTGCTAACCTGAGGATGGAGCATATAAGTTTACTGACATTACATCCCGTACTATTTCTTACACTGTGTATCCATCTGTTCACATTCAGTCCTGTCAGAGTATGCTAGTGTTATTAATGGGAATGTTACTTCGGAGATAAGTGTCAAGGTATGAGTACCAGAGTGACTTCTAAGCACCGGTGTGTCACTCAGCATGCCTTTCTTCCCCTGAGAGCTGTACTTGATGAGCAGTTTGCATTGTAATTCTATTCAGCTTTCCCTATAATTTCCACAATCAATTTTCTTTCCATTTGGGAACCAGACATACTTCCTGTACATCTCTCTTTTATTCCAGAGATAGCCCTTCTATTTTGCACCTGGAATAATTAGTGCTCACCTTTTACAGATGAGGCTGGAGAAATTCAGACACATCAGGTAATCCCTGCAATGTCATATAGCTGTAAGCACCAAAGCTGGGATACAAACTGAGTTTGACTGCAAAAACTATCACATTGTTACCACTCCTAGCTGTTTGCTTACATTTCATATTATCTATCCAGGATTTCTTTCTCACTTAATTCTCAATATTTGAAAATGGAATACCTCATATACATAGAAATATATATAACATGGATTTACAGCTTTACATTATAAATTAGTATTCATGTACTACAATGTCAGAGGTGATGAACTGAATATTTTCATCTAGCTTGGTCTATCTCTTTGGTTAAGTGTATCTATTCCAGGAGATTATTCTTCCCCGCTTTTCCTGGCTTAGGTTCTTCTTTGAAGAACTGATGTCTTAAGCTCTAAAACAAAGTCAACAGATAGAAGTATGTGATGTTAACATACTGGGCTCATAGGACTCAAGTGGTCTATAATTGCTCATGGTCTCTTATAATGAACTATAAACTCTTATTAAATATTATACCTTAGATTATAATTAACAATGTCATAACAGTCAATTCAAAAGTGAAGTTGTACTCAATAGAATTTATCTGAATTCTCATTGACAACTACATAGTAATGTGAAAATAACATTAAATGGAAGTTGGAACAAGTTAAACTGAACCTAAACATTTATAGACCTTAAGAAAGTTGAAGCTAATCCCAGCCTAGTACCAAGTGTTATGGCTTGTATCTAGATCTCTCCCCAGAGCCCCATGTACTTATAGGTGGGCTTTTTGGAGGTGGATGTATCTAGAGTGTGTGATGCGAGATCAAAGGCATGTGAGGACTGAATGAGCCCACTGATTGCTTTGGCACTGCCCTAATCCTGGTAGCCTGGGTAAAATGTAAAAAGGACAGGAAGAAACCACTAAGGTCCCTTGCTTGCTCTCCTCTTCCTGCTTGGTTTAACTTTGGGTATTGGGTATTTTTGTCTCAGCAACAAGAAAAGTAACCAAAACAGAATTTGGTACCAGAGTAGTCAGGTCCTCACTGTGACTGTACTAGACCATGTGGCTCACGAGCATTTGGAGCTGGCTTTTAGGAAGAGTTTGGAAAGATTTGGAGATGGCTGTCTGAAAAAATAGAGCTGGAACTTGATGGGAGATTTTGGTCAGAGCTCAGAAGGCTGGAAGGCTGATAGAAATAATGCTGGTAAGGACTATGCTCACAAAGTTTCTGCTAGGAAGGAGGACTGCATTGACTGCTGGACTTCAGACAATGTGTGCTATGACTTGGCAGAAAGTTTATCTGCATTTTTTTATGCTAAGACTTCACCTTAAAATGAGATTAAGGATGGTAGAATAATCTGGAAGAAGAAATTTCAAGGCAGTATAATGTTGAGGCAGTGGCACATTAATGTTGGATTCTTTTAGCCAGATATATGTTGAGAATCAAGAGTAAAGAGCCCAGTGGAATGATTTAAAATGTGACTTTGGCCAGAAAGGAAGCTCCATATTGTTGTAGACTGAAGAAATAGAACATTGTTGTAGACTGAAGAATAGATAGAGCTGAAGAAATCTTGATTGCTGAAAAGAAACAAGAGAATCAAAAAGATTACCTGAGGCCATCACAAGAAACAGCAGCTCTCCAGCCTTTGCTGCCTTAAGATTAAAAGATGAAAGAATTTGCCTTGGGAAGAAAGCCCAAAAGCAACAGGTTCTAGAATGGTGGTAGTCTATGGAATTTTTTCCTCAAGATTGTGTTCAGTTTGCTCAGGACTATAGGCATTCAACCTCTACATCTAAGAGAGAGGAGAGTTTGGCTCCTGGCCCAGCTGGCAACAGACCTTGGCATCATTCACATGGTTTTAGGCATATGCAGAATAAAAGAGTTTTAGGGTCAGGAAGACTTCCATCCAGATTTCAGAAGAAAGCCTGGGAATCCAGGCAGTGTGGCCCTGAGAGGGCAGTGTATGAAGCTGTGAGTGTGAAGCTGAAGGTGCAGTGGAGACCCAAGAAGTTTGGAGAGGCCAGCAATGTGGATCATTTGAGGGAAAGTACAAGGAGGGAGTAGAGCCAGCCCAAGACAGAATCTGTGGGATTTAGGGCAGAGCTACTCAAGGCCTTTGGATGCACAACTTGCCACAGATTTCCAGGATGCTGGAAGTGGAACTGTAAGATTTAATGTTTGCCTACTAGATTCTGAATGTACTTTGACCCCATTCCTTTGTATTATCCTATTTGTAACTTTTAGAATGGAAGTGTCTGTCTTGTGCCATTGAGTGTTGGAAATATATAACTTTCTTTTAATTTGGTGTAGGCACTTGCAGCTAAGAGTTTGTCTTAAAACTCAGAGGAGACTATGGAATTTGGCTTTTTAGCAATCCTGAAACTATTAGTACTTTGGCAACTTTTGGAGATATATTAAATTCCTTTTGCATGAAGGGATGTGCATGAGTCCTTGGGGCCTGCCGTGGAATGTTGTGGCTTATGTCTAGATGCCCCTCCTAAGCCTCATTCAGTCATGGGTGGGGCTTCTTGGAGGTGGCTGGATCTAAAATGTGTGATGCTAGGATCAACAGTATGTGAGTACTAAACCAGTCCACTGATTGGTTTGGCACCACCCTAATCTTGGTATCCTAAATAGAATATAAAAGGGACAGAAAAAAGCTGCCAAGGTCTTTGTTTGCTCTTGTATGCCTGCTTGTTGGGGACTGTCTCACCTCAGTGATGCCACCTTACTTTGGAGTCAGCCCGCTATTGACTAAAATCTATACAAACTGAGTCAAATAAACTTCTCTTCCTTTAACTCTGGGTGTTGGGTGTTTTGTCTCAGCAGGGAGAAAAATAACCAAGGCAGCAAGTCAGAGAATTTCAGATATATACTGATGGGTTTACTATTAAAAAGAAAAATAAAATTCAGACAAAAAACTTAAAAGTGCATCTTTTGGTAAGCCAGATCCTTCCTATCATGCAACAGAGGAAGCATCCAGCACTTTATTTTCCTGTTGCCTCTGGCCTAGCTAATCATTCATTTGTGTTAGAGTTTGGACTCCCACTGGGCTGCTTTTAAAATGCAAAATATCTCTGAGGAGAATCCAGCCTAGTGATTAAATTCTTCAATGTGAGTGTGTTTTCAGGGCACTGGCCTCAATAACTGGGAAAAAAATGTAAAAATGAGAAAGGTCTTTGAATGCCCGGCAAAGAGGATAGTAAAGCCAGAAAGCTAAGAGATAGGTAGGTAGGTAGGTAGGTAGATAGAGATAGAACAAATGAATGAGATTGAAAATTTTATGTAGTAGACATCTTGTCATTGGTGATTTTGTTGTCCAATAAAAGATTTTTTTGTATAAAATTTAAGCTCTTTCCACATTCTTCTTTTCATTTTATTCCTGTGTTGTTTTTTTCTCTCCCTTATAAAAATGCCCCTGATGCTTCTCCTCTTCTGTTTAAAAGAGACCAGAACCTCTGTCGTGTAAGTTCCTGAAATACTTTGGATAGGACAGGTTGTTAGTGATACACTTTCCACAGAGTATTTTATCCTTCTATTTTCTCCTTCTGTTTCTTTCCCATTCAGATGTCAGTTGCCTAAAAGGAAGCAGTGTTTATATATGTAGACATAATTGATCTATCACTAGCATTAAGCACAACATTTTATATATCATCATTACTCTAATAAAAGCTTACAGAAAAGGTAAATCATTCTGCTTCCTGTACAAGAGTGACAAATCAGGTCAAAGTGCCATAAAGTGTCTGTTAGTCACCTTTTCATTATGGTAATAAATACCTGAGATAAATTAACTTCTGAAGAGAACAGGTTTATAGTGGCCCACATATTCATAGTCTTAGTCCACCAGTTGTCCTCACTACTTTGGGCCTGTGGAAAGTGACACACAAAACACATGGCAAGGCAACCATTTCTTCATGACCTGGAAGTGAAAAAGAGAAATAGGAAGAGACTGAGTCCCCCCCTCTTCTTTGAAGGCCTGTCCCCTCCGAGACGTCAAACCTTTAATATGTCTAACTCTTAAAGTTAACCACTTCATCCCAGTGGCACCTCTCTGGGAAAACAAGCTTCCCCAGAACATATAAGCTCTTCTAATGTGTCAGTGGTATCATTCTGAAGAGATGATATCTAATGATATCACCAATGATATCACCATGAGATGATAGCCAATGGTGTAGACAGCAGTGCAAGTCTATAGTTCTGACAACCAAGAGAAACATGCTTTCATGCCCTGGGAAGGCCCAAGACATATGAGCTCAAACGGTAGCTAAGTTTTAGGGAAATTGCTCCACAGAGAAAATAGATGAGTGCAAAACATATATTTCACATCTCATATTCTCTGAGCTGTTTATCTCTTAAGACACTGAGTTCAGATAATAAGCCCTTAAACAACTTTGTAGGGTACAATGTAGCCTCCATCCAGATATCAGTTCCTATTTCTTGGATCCTTCTGGGATAGCTGGAGACAAAATAGAATAGTATTTAACCTGGAGCCTTCACATCATGTTCTTTTATTCTCTCAGGTTATGTCCTACATTGCATGTTGAGAGTTCTGCATTATGATCTAATTTCATTCATTTGACCAGTGCCAATTGGGTAACTACTGTTGGCCTGTCTGTTCTTTTTACTAGTGATACATGATGTATTCATCAGCTTTCCTGTTGCTGACATCCATAAGCAAAGGAGGAGAAGATTGATTCAGCTCACAGTTTCAGGAGATTAGTCCAGGGTCAGCTGACTCCAAGGCAGAAACATCATGGCCAAAGGGTGTGTTGGAGTAAAGTTGTGTAGTTTGTGGCAGCCTAAAAACAGAGTAGGGGAACAGTGGCAGGCAGAAAGGGACCAGACATAGTCTCTAAGGCCATACTTCATCACCCACCCATTCTGGAGCCTGCTTTACTCATCTGCTAAAGTTTCTTAATCCAATGAAGTTGACATATCAGGATTAACAGAAAGACCAGCATTTGAATTAGTAGACTGAGTTGAGCAGATTGCCCTTTCCGGTGTGGATAGGTAGCATCCATTCCATGAAGGACTGAGTAGAAAAGTGAATGAAAGTTAAGTTCACTCTTTGCCTAACTGCTTGAGACCAGATACCCATCTTCTCCCCTTGCTTCTCTTGGTTGTGAGACCTGCACACTTGTACTGCTGTCTACACCACTGGCTCTCGTTTCAGATCTTCAGACTGATATCACTGATATCTTAGATGATTCTTACTGTCTTGGTTACATTTCTCTAGTTGTTGGGACAAAATGCCTGACACCACAGGTTAAGGAAGGAAATGTTTATTTAGCTCACAGACGGTGGAAGTTTTAATCTGTAATCAGCTGGCTCCAAGGCAGAGTGGTCTGGTAGTGGGCAACAGTTCAAGGCAGCAGAAGACAGCAAAAAGTGAGGAGAGCAAGCCTCTTTTCTTTCCTTATATTGTAAGCAGACTACACACCCCCAGGGCGGGTGTAGTACTCATACCATCTCCCTGCCCTCCTCTTGCACAGGCTCAGGATATTTACAACGTGTAAGAACCCTTCCCCTCTACTGACTTGCTTAGTTAACACTTCTAACCTTCTCAGATTGACACAATGTATCAACCCTTACACATACTATGGAAAAATGAAGCAATCAGGGCTGTCTCATCCTGGTACTGAGGATGACCTCTGGGAATGGAGGTGAAAGATTAATTTGCACCGATCTAGTAATTGTCCAGAATGTGTAACTTGTGCATGTAAACCCAGCAGAGAGAATGGTACAGCACAACCTATCCAGAGGCTAATATTTAGTATTTATGCTGTATGGGGTTACAGCCACCTAAAATACTGTTCTTTTTCAGCCATTAAAACAGTTGCCTTTTTACAGAGTTTAGAAAAATGCACTGTCGCATACCCAATTATCAGACCTAGTTCATAATGCCTTTCTTTCTCATGTAATATTTTTGAACCTTTAAAATCCATCTCTCCCATTTCTGCACCAAGGGTACACTGAATGTCAGTGGAATGGGGTTCCAGTGGCTGCTGCCATGTGCACTGCTTGGACTCCTACAACTTTTATCATTGTCACCTGCTTCATCTGCACAATTAACCTCCTGTCCCTGATCTAAAGCAGCTGTCTTTATTTCAGTAATGTGTGTGCCCAGGGACCTGACATGACTATGTGTCTGCTTTCCTCAGCAGCAGAATTTCTTTTCATTACTCATTTTTTTTAACAGACACAATGTAGGTATATTGTGTTTCATCTGTCCTTGTTCTGCCACATTTAGGATTGGATCGCCATGTACAGCATAAGGCATTTGGTTAAAGTTGAATTTCAGGTAATCAATAGATAATTGTAGTATAAATACGTCCCGTGTGGTATTTAAGCAACACATAAAAAAGTATACATGGCTTATCTGTAACTCAGATTTGACTGGGCATCTGCATTAGTCAGAGTTCTCAGAAGGAACAGAACCAGTAGGATGTGTGTGTGTGTCTGTGTGTGTGTGTGTGTGTGTGTGTGTGTGTGGAGAGGTTTATTTTAAGGAATTGATTCCCATGATTTTGGAGGCTGGCACCCTCGTGTTCTTCCTGTATAGCGCTGAGCAGGAAGCTGGAGGCGACCACTGATGCTGTGGGTAAAAGAATCCACCTACTATGAGGTTGGCTTCACTGTCTCATGGACTAGCAAAGCAGATGCTGAACCAAAGTTACCTGGGAGTTTAGTAACACATCCACCTCCCTTGTTAGAGAGGGTAGAGAAGCAAAAGAGAGAAAAAAAGGGAGGTCTGGACAGCGCTAGGGAACTCAGTGATAGGAATTCATAGTTGTTCCCACTTGAGTGCTGTCTGTCAACTGTGTTACTCACTTCTAAAGACTGGGTAGCACTGTCTGACCACTTCATGATTTAATTCTCAGCAAAAAGAGAAATTAACCAATGTACAGGGAAAGGTTCGTTCCTCATTGGGTATCAAGGTCTTTCCCACTGCGTGTCTGACCATTCTCTGGGAAATGTCCACTGTCCTCTGAAGCTTGCAGCCTACAATCTCAGCATCCTCCTGTGACTTCCTCTTTGATTTTTGCCTCTGGCATCCTGGACTTTTGATCTTCTGCAGCCCTGGCTGCAAAATCACACGTGATTTGCATTAGGTTCAAAGTATTTTGTGTTATGCTGGATGAAACTGCTAGACTCGTGGCTTCAACATGGGGGATAAAAGATACACACCACGTACCGAGAAACTTGCCAATTGTCACATCAGATACATGGAAGGAAGTGAGAGGTGGGTTAAAAACAGTGTGTCAGCAAAGCAGAGCATTTCAGATATTTCAGACTTACTGAGGTAAAGAGATACAAAAATCTCCCTTCTCCCAAGACCGCAAGTGTTCTTCGTAGAGCGATGTTTTAGTTTTGCTTAGCTATAGGCACAGCTCTTGGAAACAGGTGGCTGACCTGTGTCCTCTCCAGCACTGGGCCTTGTGCTTCCCACAAGGCAATACTTGTTTATTGAAGAATTTGTTAAAAGCAGAACACATTATAATTTTTTTTTAAATGCATCCTCTGTGTGTGTGTGTGTGTGTGTGTGTGTGTGTGTGTGTGTCTTTTAGAGACAGGATCTCACTATGTAGTTCACGCTGGCCTTGAACTCACTTTTTACCCAAGGCTGATCTTGAACTTGCCAGTATCCTCCTGCCTCGGCCTCCTAAATTCTGGGATTATAGGTGTGTGCCACCACACCCAGCTCCATTTTTGTTCTCTTATGCTCCATCTAAAATGAAAAAGTGAGGCCAGGGATAGAGCTCAGCAGCCTAGCACCTGCCCCACAACATAGGTTGGGAGTTTGATCTCTGGTACCAAAAAAAGAAAGAAAGGGAAATTGTTGAAGCCCGTATATAGACACACAAGCTTGTCCTGTGGTGTTTGCTGATGGACCCACTAACAAAATTCTGACCTGTGTGAAGCTATTTTCATAGCTAAAAATTTATGTGTCCCTGTGTATTGAAAAAGCCTTGGAAACAAGAAATGCATTCTAGTCTATTTGGAAGACTCTCTGGTTTTATTAAATTATACTTAACTATTTAATCAGAGCTTGCTGTTTTAGAAATAGCAAACTTAATTTGCTTTCAAATGAATACGCACAAAATATTTGTACTCAGAAGTCTCAGAATGGAGCCTCCAGTGTTTTACAGGCCGAAGGAAAGACGGCGATTGTGTGTTTTATTTATTTGAAATGATGTTCTGGCCTTGTCATGTAAAGTTTGGAAAGTCTTCACAGTTGTACATTCTAAATTGAGTTCATTTTCATTTGTGTAACCGTAGCAAGGCATTGTGCTTTATTTTGTGCAAGACTGCGTATCCTATAGACCAGGAAACAGCCAGATACTTCTCTCTTAATTTCTGAAGTAAAAGTGTGTGTGAATGTTGAGCCATTTGGGCGCATGCCCAAAGAGTGAGCAGTCTTGCCTGTCGTGGGTCGTCCTGCTCCATGTTTAACCAAGAGCACGCTGTCACCCTGCCCATCCATTTCCTGTCGAGCAAGATAGGACACATCATAAAGTGCACCAGTTCTAGTGCTGTCTTTTAGTGTCAAGTAAACATGACAGGCTTTGTGACCAGCAGCATTGTCGTGGCATCCTGTTATTAATAACACTTTGGCTAGACAGCATTTCTAAGGGACCATGGGGGGGCAATCATTCCTGCTTCGTTGGTCACAAAATGGTTTTTAAGCTTTTTCATTTTCAGTCTTTTTTTGTTTTGTTTTGTTTTGTTTTTGCCTTTGGCTAAATTCTTAAAATTAACTGGGCAGGGGAGGAAAAGAGATCAATAAAGACTAACTTTTTAATGCTTCACAAGAAGCTGATTACAAACTTTTATTATCTACACTGTGAAATGAAGGAGTGTGAAGAAGGGGCGTGGCAGAGAGGTGAATTTCAAAGAAAAATGTAAAATACTAAAAAGGGATTTTTGGCTGAAGGGACCACAGTAGCACTTGGGAGTTTATTGTCCAAAGACTGATGGGCTGTGAAATGTAAACAGTACCATTTGCGTAGTGTGATATGTACTTAATAGCCGTAATGACTTTTGTGTCTAAAAAGAAATCAATAGCAATCAGGGTAGGGTGAGCAGCTTTATGACCAGCTATTATCCAGAGGTACGTTCCTCCCCTAGGATCAATTGCAGAGTTTATTACATGCGCATGATTTATATTTCTGTTGTTACATATTATCTACAACACCATCCAGCAAAGTTCATGAGGTGAGTTGTTGCCAGGCTCACTGATCTATCTAGAGTTCAGCCTTTAATTGCTTGATGCTTTCGCTATCTTAGAAAATCCTACAACAGTCTGAAGAAAAAGGCAGCAAAAAATTTGTATGAATTATACTTCAAAGTACATTTCATTTTTGCTTTGCCCTGGCTTATTTTCCTTTGGAAAAATCTCATAGAAATACATCTTTCCTGACGTCATTTTAAAAAATTGTGAACAGCTAAAAATACCATCCCATTGCTCATCAGTTGTCCAGAACTTCAAAACAAAGATATGTCTTATTTTGTTTCATCAAATGAGTACTGCAGTTTTACATCATGGTGACACATCTTGGCATCTTAAATGTTTTTTAGATGTTTAGATGTCATTTGCTCAAAGACATAGAAAAAGTTTATTTCCTATGATACTTTTTTCCAAACAATAAAACTATGGAAAAGAGAAAGGAAGTCATTTGATATCTTATATCGATACTACTGGTTAGAGTTTGTCCAAGTATGGCATAACTTTACAGCACTTTGTATTTTGCTGAGAGGCATTTGTCTGCATATCTAGTCTAAAAACAATTTAAATACGGGAATCCTTCAACAGATTATATACAAACACAAGATCTGTAAGCATGTGTGTAGACATAGTGCATGATAATGTATCTATAAATTAAATTATTAACTTCATTTGAATCTTGCCCTTTAGCTAACATAAAAATAGTTCATAGTAAAAGATCATCAACTTAAAAACTCTAGACAAGTAAATGATCAGACATTGAATGTGATCACTGTTTGTTGTATAAACAGCTTTATATCTCTTTCTGAAACTTATAAAGAAAGCATTTGGTCAAAATTGTTGTTTACAGGTGTTCTAGGTTACAAAGTGCAAAATTTGACAAGTTAAATACTTTTAATAATGTGGAACTTAAACTAACAACAAATATGAAAATTTGTAATCTGAATTTTTTCCTCTTTGCCTGTCTTTCAAGAACCAAAAGATATGTTCATTGCTAAGTCTTAATATGCATGAGTCTTACAATCATTTACATTCTATTCCTTTTCAATGATTGTCAGTTTTTTATATAAACTTAATTTATCTATATTTTCTTGTCTTCAAATTCTTTGTTGGAAAAGGTAAAGAAAAGAAAATGAAATAATAAAATAAAATGCTCATTTTAGCATATATTTCCCTTACAATCTATGCAGATTATTATAAAGCATTTACAATTTTCCCTGTTTTTTATTAGCATTTTGTGTATATTAAATCTTTTTCATTCTTCAAGAAAAATTTATCCAATTGGGAAAGCGAAGGATTTTCATAAGAAAATATCAACCAGTGAATAATTTTCTTCATGTGTAGAAATGTCTACAATAGCTAAGATTTTTATACTTGATTATTGAGAAAAATTTCATAAACATTTTAAAGCTAACAGGGAAAATAAAGGAAACCTTTTAAAGCTAACAGGAAAAATAAAGAATATTGTAGGAAACATTTGAATGCCATTTTTTGAATTATAAAGTTACTGTGTTTTTTTAAATTTTATTTAAAGAGAAAAAATGAAAACAAAAAAGGGTAGAAATAATACAGAATTTCAAAAAAAATAAACAGTAAAAAATCACTAGTTGATAGATTACATATTGTCATCTTAGAAATAGTTGTTCAAGTTACAAAATTAAAGCATGCAAAGTAGACATTCAAATACTAAATCCATAAATAGTTCTGTTCAACAATCCAACAAAAACTTAGTAACATGGTATCTATCTTACACACTTAAACATACATGTCCTTATATCCTTTAGAGCACTTTCTTTTCCTCTCTTTTTTATAATAACAATTACACCTTTTGGGTTTTATTACTCCTTAAGTTCTTATTACTTTTTTTGAAGAGAATAAAACCAACTGTGACAAAACAAAATAGAGTCAGTCAAAACAAAAGGATGGGCATAGTACATGATGTAAAAACAAAATACAATGTAATCAACAATGTTTACCGTAATGCCTCTTGCTTCTTCAAAAGAATTGCCCATTTCATCAGGTATCATAAAATCGAACAAAACAGTACAAAACAAAACCAATAAAAATGAAACATGAAGACATTACAGGACTTCAAAAGAAGTTAATAGTTAAAGCAGAATGGGTATCATAGTGAATCATATGTAGTTGCCTATATCATAAAACTTGATATTAGCAAACAAAACAGAATAAAGTAAAATCAGTCAAAACAAGACAGTGAAAGCAATACAGGGTTTCAAAAGCAAGTTAATAAAATAAAAAATGGTTACGATAATATATCCTGCTATCTTTGGAATAGCTATCCATACCATATTGTCCTCTTATAAATAATTGTTCAAGATACAAAAGTGGAACATATAAGTGGGAATTCAAACAGTAAGACTGCAAATAGTTCTGTTCAACTATCCAACAAAAACTTGGAAATATGTTTATCAATCCTACACATTTAAACATACATGCAGTTATCTATATCTTCATTTATGTTGAGATTAAACAAACCAAAACCAGCTAAAATCACTCTGAACAAAGAATACTAGTATTGCTGGATTTCACATCATGACACTCTGGGATCAGCATTAGTACTGTAGTGTCTCTTTTTCTTCAAAGTATTTGTTCATTTCATCATGTGTCATAAGATCAGTTCTCGTAAACTCTTTGTAAGTTCTATGCATGCATGAGTCTTAACATGTATTTCTATCCTTTCTGTATTAGAGAAACAAAACAAAGCAGGACAGAAACATATTCCTATAGATACATAAAACAAAAGACATATAAAACTACTGTACAAGGAGTTCTACCATATTTACTGTGTTGTCTCTTGTTATCGTCTATAAAATTGGCTATATCATCAGATATAATTGAATATATCAGTACATAACAATATTAATAGAAAAAAACTTGATAGGTAGTGTAAAACTACAAAAACAGGTAGTAATCAAACCAGAATGGGTGTCATTGTGAATCTTGTCATTTTCAGTGTAGTTGTTTATACTGTCAGTCTTGATACTATCAATCGTAGCAGTTTTGAATAAAATCTATTGATGACAAATAGCAATCAAACAAACCAGATTTAACTAAGATCAGTCATGATAAAACAGTATAAGTTAAATAGGGCTCCAGATTAAGTTAATAGGAGGTTAAAGATGATTACTGTGTTATATCCTGATATTTTTGAGATAGCTGTCTGTGCCCTCAGATCTAGTGTTTGTAGACAAACTGGGACAGAATAAGTTCTATCTAAGCAGAGCAGAGGGAGTAATATGGGTTTAATTCTTGATACACTATTAACAATGTCTTCTGCTGTCTTTTTTAAGACTGTTCCTCCACTTTCACTCCCCTAGGGTGTACTGTGTATTTTTGGGTCTCACGAACACCCTCTGATTTAAATTGGGGATGGGGGGACCTGCTATTTACCTAAGTGGTTCTGAACCTTCTCCCTCCTGAACTTGATCTCTGGTTGTATTCCTTTACCTATTAAAGCCTGTCTTTTCAACCTATCCACAAATACTGGTCTAGTTGCCCCTATTACTCTCTGGTTCCCTATCACATAGAGCAGTGTTTACTCATATTTGATTTTCAGTCCATATACCTTTTTCAGGTTAATTATATTTCCTATGAAAAGCATCTCAGTGGACCCCCCCCCTCCTGATCTACTCTGCCTGTGATTCTCTCTTTATTTTTTTAAATTTAGTGTATCAAGGTCATCTATATTAGAAATTATAGCCAGTCTTCTCTGCCTCATTTCAGTAGTGCTCTTTTTCTGTCATTAGTTGTCTGTTTGTCTTCTTCATTTTGCTTTCTTCTCCATTCATTGAGACCTCTCTGCCACTGTTCCTGGAATCGTGGTACTTTTCTCTCTCTTTAGGATGTCCTGCAGTATTCTCTGTACAGTTGGATTGGTGGTTGCGAATTCCCCCAGTTCCTCTTTGTCTTTGAAGTACCTTGTTTCTCTACTAATTTCTAGAGACAGTTTTGTAGGATACATCAATCTGGTCTGGAGGTTATTTTCTTTCAGGGCTTGAAATACTTCGCTCCAAGTTCTTCTTGATTTGATGGTTTGTGACGAATAGTCTGCCATAACTCTGATGGGCTTTCCCTTATAAGTAATCTGTTTCTTGTCTCTGACAGCTTTTAATATTCTGTTCTTATATTGGATTTCTGGGATCTTGATTATTATATGCCTGGGTGTAGCTCTGTTTTGGTTGTAGGTGGCTGGAATTCTGTATGCCTTATAGATATGCATATCATTTCCTTTTCCTATGTTTGGGAAGTTTTCCTTAATTATTTCTGTGAATAGCCTTTATAGTTCCTTTCTTTGTACCCCTGCTTCTTCATTCACATTCTTTATTCTTAAGTTATAGATCCTCTTGTCATCTTCCAGCCTTTGTATTGTTACTGCTTGTTTCCTTGATATTTTAAAGAAATTTTTCCTTTCATGCTCCCACATTGCAAACCTGTCCTCCAGTTTGTCCTTAGTTTCTTTCAAGCAGTTTTGCCAGCTTTCAATGGAGTTTTTAATTTTCTGGTAATCTCTTTGAACCTGCTTCATGTATTCTATGTTTTCTTTGTATTCTTCATCAAATAATTCTCCCCGTTTTTGTTTTCCTCTATGCTTCTATCTGTGTCTTCTTGAGAGGTGCTTAGCATTTCTTTTATTAATCTATTTATATCTTGCTTTACTTAGTTAAATATTTCACTTTTGAACTCATCTATGAGGCCCTGAAGATATCTCTTTATGTCTCCTGGTGCCATGTCTGATATTGCATGTTTGCTTCCTCAATCTCCTTTGTATTTACCTTTCCTGGATCAATGTTCTCAGGGTTAGGGGCTGGGGACTTTTTCTTATTGCTTCCTCTTCTCGTATTTCTTGTTTATTCTACGCAGGTATATATAGGAAGCCCCAGGTTCTTTCTTTGTTGGTTATGGTTATTCC
Source organism: Cavia porcellus (assembly GCF_034190915.1). Lineage (NCBI taxonomy): Eukaryota > Metazoa > Chordata > Mammalia > Rodentia > Caviidae > Cavia > Cavia porcellus. The sequence continues at coordinate 160,274,561 of NW_026947484.1, read as the reverse complement.
AAAGCACGTATGCTGGCCCCTCCCTTCTGGATAGTCAACTCGCTGAGGCCTTCACTGCATTAGTGTGCACCACTGGGTGTAGGGAATTGGTTTGGGCTAACCTTTGGGTCTCAGCGAGGGGTGTGACCGAGGCCAAGCACACCCCACCGATCCTGTCTGGGCACGGAGCAGCTGACTAAAAACCGCTGCTCCTTATTCTTGCCAGTCTGCCCTCCCCCAGAATGTCGTTCTTTGGAGCCCCTTTTTTCTGTAGATTGGTTTTATTCCCAGCACTCACCGCAGGTCAATGCAGGTTCCCCACCACCTAAGCTCTCCGTTCAGCTTGCCAACCCCTAACCTCAGTGTGACTGCATTTCCAGTTAGTCAAAGTGGCAGGAATTGTGGTGACTCGGTAAGTCTCCGCCGCGTGAGTTTGGGCACTGCAGCAGGAGCACTGAATCTTTAGCCGTTCCAATAGTAGCACCAGGACTGTATGTTTGATTGGTTCTTTTCACCTTAGTTTCTTCCTGGTTCAAGACAATCCATCTCCCTCTGTTCGGAACTTCTCACACTGTATTATTTTGGAATCCAAGTTGATTGTCTCAGGGAGTCTCTGAAGCCTGCTGTTATCTATCTGCCATCTTTACTAGAACTCTACTGTGTTGTTTTAATTCCCATATTTGTGACTCTGGAAACTTTAATTTCTCGGAGCCTCAATTTCTCTTCATCTACTAAATCAGAAATATATTACTATTATATGCTATGACTTCACAAGTTTTTATTTCTCTGGAACGATGGTTGTATTTAGTAAAAATTTTATGGCTATTGGAAATTTTAATTGATTTGCATTTTATGAAAGTTAGAAATTCCAATTTAAACCTACTTTTTAATATCTTTTGTTAACATTGAATGTAAAAAATTGTCACTCTGCTTATAAATCTGGCAAATTCAAATAATAACTTTAAAACTTTATTATTTATAACACCATTACACTTAAAAATATTTTCTTTATGACTATAATACGTTTCATTTATTTAAGTACTTTAAGCTCTGATATCACAAACAAAGTCTTGCCAAGAACTGTAACCATTCTCACATATATAACCACTTACACAAACATAAACGTAGTAAATTTTTAATTCTACCATGCATTAAAATTCCAGCATTAATAAAATAAATTCTTCTACATATTTCAACTGAAAGTCACAATTGAGTAAACCATTTGTCATTTCATTTGGAACTGCTTGGCCTTCTGTTCTGCCATATTTTATGCATAGATAAAAAGAACTGTGCTACCCTCTTCTTGGTTACCCTGAGTGCTTCAGCCATTTGACTCAGAAGTGTTGTCATGCATTTTCCAGCACTCACACAACAGTCCCAGATGCTGGAGAAATGAGATTTACACTCACATAGCCTTATTCTGATGGAGTGATTAGAGGCTAGAGCATGCTCTTGTCTCATGTCATGCTGGTTATTAACAGTAAACAATCTGTGAATTTCTTTCATATGTAACTTTAAGGGGCATTTGTGTTCACCCTTGAATGTATTTGTTCATTAATGTTTCTTAAAGATGCGAGGCTAACTGGCCAGATTATAGAAGAATTTGCAATTCAGGCCAAGGACTTTATATTTAATGGCATAGGAAATAGAAAATCATAAAGGTTTCTGAGGCAGGAAGTGTGAAAACAGCATGATGTCATTATCACAGTATGATGGAGATATCCCAGGTTTTATGTGACACCATCCTGAATTGGAATCCTGTCACCACCATTATGGCCTTAGTATCCTCACCTAGGCGTGACAGTCTCCCCACTACCTACTTCATGGGGATTTCTCTTCATTCATTGATTCAACAAACTTAGTGAAAACAAAACAGCAACAACAACAACAACAAAAATCAGACTCAATTCTGAACCATATTGTGCTCATAATCTAATAACAAATCCAGAAATCATACAAGAAATGAAACAAATTCATCATGAATGATTGTAGTAGAGTTCAGGTGGGAAAGAGCAAATAATAGCGAATGGTGGTACGTGTTAGAGTGGTGGTAGGTGTCTGTAAACTGAGGGATTGGGGAACTGGGTGTCTAAAAAGGATGACAATCAATTAGTGGGGAGTAAGTAAGAAATATATTGAGTCATTGCTGAGGATCCTCCACTCCATGGTTGCCTGGCTCCGAGTGAGGCTGACACAGCCACAGAATGTGGAAGGCGAAAAACTACTCACCTTTTGGCGGCTGGGACACAGAGAGAGATCTAGGAGGAGCCAGGAAGGGAAGAAAACCCTTGTAGGTCATACCTGTGACATCTCTTCAAACAGACGCCAAAATCATCACCTCCAAAAGCCCTGCCTACAATCACATGAGGCTTTAGGGGACCTCTATATCAAAACCATAACAGATAGCATTTGCGGCCACCTCACAAAATACCTAGAATAAAGTACACAGTAAATGTGAGTTCTCTTTTTCCTCAGCCTTGTCTCTCTCTGTGTCCCAGCCATACGTGCACAGAAAAACATATTAGAAATCCCTCTCTCCACTACATTATAGCCTTGGAGATAGGGAAAATTAGAATCATAGAGGTCAGGGAAGAATCAGACTATTGTTTGAGAACTGAGAGCTACTAAAGACCCACACAGACCAAATAAGATGCTAGAGGACTATAATTATAATGGTCAGTTTGTGACTCTTCTGAATCTATCTTATCTCATTTTATACTATGCTGGACTCCATGGTTCTGTGAAGTGGTATATGAGGGTATTGGTGCTATACCAATATCCATGAGCAAGAGAGATTATAGACCAATAAAAGTAGACTGGGAAATCAGCACTGTACTGTGAAGTTGGGTAAAGGTTCCTCAGGCCTCCTCATACCTGTCAAACCAATAGCAGTAACAGTACCACCGAATAGTATGGAAGCCTCCTGATCTACATCAGCTACCTGAAGCACATATAATGCATAAAATTAAATAAAAATGTGCTTTTAGTATAAGCGCATTTCCAAGACTGGTATCTTTGTCTTCTCTTTCAACTTATCTCTCTCTCAGCTAATCTTCAACAGATAATCTAAAGTCTCTGTTGGCTCTTGAAAAGTTAAAACTTCATTCTCCACGGGAATTTACAATGTCTGATTTCTCTCATCTATTCTTGGGCCACCTTTCTTCACAGTCATTTGATGGAGACACAGTTGCCAGCATTTATTTCCTCAAATATTGCCTCATCCCTTCATGCCTTTCGGAATGTTGTTTTTCTCCACAAAATATTCTTACCAGCTGCTCACATGGCTAGCTTCCTCATGTTCTTTAAGTATCTTCCGAAATGTTATTTGCACAATAAAGTCTTCCCTGGCTACTTTATCTGGAAAGTGGTATCTGTTAACAGTTGCTTTAATAATGCGGTGAAATAGACAACCACAGAATGTTAGTGGTATAGAAAAACACAAATTTATTTAGCAAAAACGTCCAGGGGTCGGTTGGAGTCTGCTGTCTTGGCTGGGCTTCACTTTGTAGCTCTAATAATCTCATTTGAGTTTGCTCATGCCTGGAGGTTGCTTGGAGGTCAGCTGATCTATGAGGCTGGTGCTCTTGCAGTTCTGCTCTGGGGATCTCTTATGTTCCTCCAGGCAACAGTGGGCTAATTGGATGTGGTAGAAGAATAAAGAAACACAAGGCATTTAAGGCATTTTGAGCTGCTGTTAATTCTACCTGTTCTTTTAACCAAAGGAGATACAGAGCTAAACCCAGCCTTACACATACAGTTGTCCTATGGAACAACAGAAAACAGAGAATTAACATGACTGAAAAATAACCCAGTGTGCTGCAACAGGTCTCCCCTGCTATTCCAGTTCAGAACATTTAGTTTCTTTCCTTTAAAGCACTTTTGTCTTCTGTAATCATTTGTTTAGCACTTGTCTTACTCAAGAGTTTCTAGTAGACAAGAAAGAAGAGATTGTGCTATGGTAACAGATTAGAACCCAAATTAACACAATAAAATTTTCTTTCTTCCTCATGTCACAGTTCAGTGTAGACCAAGAAGCCGGCTACCTCTTTTGAAGCCTCCCAGGGAAAGAGCAGTCAAAAAAGATCACAGGAGACAACCCCTTTCAAGACCAGGCGTAGAAATGGCTCCCATTATGTTCACATGTTGTTGGCCAAACTTGCAGTCACAAAGCCCCAAACCAGCCTCAGGGTAGGGAAGGCAGAGAAACCCAGTCTTCTTTTATTCTAGGGTTGCCAGGATGCTGAGATCATTGGTGGCAAGCTGCATTTCCAGCACTGTAGTGACGCAAATAGAAGCTTCCCTGCTCCCTGAATGAATACTGTGTCTCCAAAGTCAGAGTTTAGTTTTTCATCTCTGATAGAAGGGCCATGATGCTTATTTAGAGATTTATATGATAAAGGATTGTTTTAGGGAAAAGACATGCTTTTTAGGGGCTTCTTTCGGTTTATGGTTTTATTTCTATTTCAAAGTTGCATCAAATACAGTTATTGAAAATGAATTATAGGTTATAATAATAATGAGGAGGAAGGGCTGGGGATTTAGCTCAGTGGCATAAGCACCTGCCTGGCAAGCACAAGGTCTTGAGTTTGATCCCCGGTATCAATAATAGTGATGATGAGAAGGAAACAATGTCAGTTTATACAACTGTGTGTGGATTATGAAGCAAGACTTTCATTTACTAAGATAAACAAACAAAAAGACTCCTTAAGACTAGAGGTCCAGTGTGGAAAAGAACAAAGGGGTGGCTTCGTGGAGCCAAGAATCTTCCTACAGCTGTGGGCCTCCTCTCTTCTCAGCAGCACAACTTTATATAGTTCTGTGTGTGTTTGTTCTTCCTCCTGTTTGCAGACTGGAAGGGTTTACAGACTGTAAGATATGCAGTGACAACAGTGAAAGCCTTGTAAAAATCTGCTAGTATTCTTTTCTCTTTTCCTTACTGAGTTGAACACAAAGCCTGTCCCTGGAACTAATTTGAGAAGTTTTATTTTATTGACTGAAATTTAATTGAAATTCAGTAAATTCTTGGGACACGCACGGCACTGACTTGAAAGCTTGTTTGGAGGTTCTGGCAAAGAAGTAAAGATTCTCATAAACCCTTGACCCAGGAGATGGTCCTTCTCTGGGGCAGCGAGGGCTATGCAGGGCATTGTCATTCTCTTTGAGGGTGCACATGGAGTAGTGAGGGTGGAAACAGACATGCACCTGACTGACCAGATCAGCTGAGTCAACCCTAGGAATCAGCAGGGAGGCAAATGTCGCAGCCAGATCTCCTGTACATCCAGGGTTTTGTCTGATAACAGAATCGGAAGTCTCCTATGAACCACAGGATTGTTCCGAGCTCCCTCTCCCAAGACCTCGCTGCATATGGAAGTGTCTTGTCCCTCCTAGCGGATCCCTGCCCCTCCATGATAAGCTGTCTCCAGAAGTGTGCCCAGATTGCATCCCTGTAGCCACACAGCAGCCCAGGTGGCCTTAACTTCCAATCAGGAGTTCTGCCTTCGTCTCTAGTTGGTTTCTGAAAAACCTTCATATCTGAACTCTACAGCTTTTCAATCCAAGTGGCTCAGAGTGCTTCTGTCCTTTCCTCCTTCAAGATTTCGCGAGTCCCATGTGGAAAGTGCAGTTCCAGGCTTTCTAAAGCCCTACAGCTCTGAGTCTCATAGGTTGGGCACCTGTGAGATGTAACAGCAAATCCTAATGAACTTTCTGAAGAAAATTATGACCTGCGCAATATGGTGGAATCTCACTCCCAAGGATGCATATGCCATTCATTTATTCTGAAGTCATAAATCGACCATGGCTATTTAAAATGTCTTCCAGTCCTATAATTCAACCTAAATATTTGCTCAACCATAATTTTTGCACTCAGTAGTACTTATGAAGGTGCTTTAATATGCAGTGCCTGTGCTTTATTTGCTCCTAGAACATTGCTGGCTGGTATTACATAGTCGATGGTTATTAGTACTCAGGTCACAGAAACACTAAGAGAGCATTAACCATGAAGCTGAGCTAAAGTTCTTAGCAGATTCAGTATCTGTTTCAGAGCACTCTTGACATATCAAGCCCCCAGAATTTTTTTTACTTATGCAGTATTTGGAAATCTAAATCTAACACTTTTGTATTGTCAAGTATGCCTACTGTACCCTTTACATCTGAAAGATTAATTTTAATGAATATTTAAGCATGCGTGTTAAGCAGCTGTATTTCAATCTAATTGAAAGTTGTAGCTGGTAATTGTAGTCCTCAGTATCCAGATCTGGCCTGCTTATGGTGCAGGCATACCTCAAGTACCATGGCAACCTGTGTTAAATATTGCAGCATTTACAATCACACACACACCAACTAGAGCTGTAAATGAGCACGGCCTTGCCCCGGGTAGTCCGTGTTTTAAGGAAGAACCTATACCCCAAGGACTTACAAAGTGAGCTTTCTCTTTTTGAGGAGCTTGTCAAGGCAGGTCAGCCTGGGGGCAAAAGCAGTTTGTGCCACAGAAAGACATGGAAAATGTGGGGACGAGAGGCTACAACTAGGGCTGCATGAGACTGAGAATTAGAACCTGCCTAAAACATAGCATGAGTGGAGTTTGGGGGTGTCATAGGATTAAGGCAGCTATTGAGCAAACTTAATTTCTAGCATGCTGACAAAAAGGGAAAAAAACAATCTAGAACCCAGATATCACCCAAAATGAGAATTACAGAGGGATTCAAATAATACTTCTAGGTAGAAGTGTTCTCAATGCTTCTTTTAAACTAGACTTCCACCTCGAGGCCTCCGCACTTCACCAAGCATGCTCTGGGCCAACAAGGCCAGAGACAGCACTGGAAAAAATGCTTTATTATTTAGGTTTTTAAAGCATTTTATTTGTTTTAGAGGAAAGGAACCATGAAGACAAATGTGCTGGACTCTATCACAACCAACATAATTTTTGGTTGCTTTTCAGTTTTTAAGGTTAAATTCCAGTGATTTGCAAGAATCAAAAGCAAGCCTATGCCTGCTCATCTTTAAAATAATATATAATACAAGCATCTATTTGTCTAAATTCACGTATTTATTCCCTTTAGTGTGTTAATTGGTAAATGTACCTGAAGGTAGAGGGGAGATTTTTATTTTTAAAAAATTCAAGATTATAAAAAATAAAGAATATAAGAATTGAGTCTATATCACTTTCTTGAGGAATAATATATTTAGGGTTAAAATTTTATAATAATTAATAAATGCTGCATAAATTTCTCCTGAAAGTGTTTTGCTTAAAAGATTTTACAAGCTTAAAACAAAAACTATGCAGCATGTGAAGTCAATTATTATTACCATTGTACAGAAAAATAAATAAAAGAGGCGATATCCCTTTTTGATCTGAAGACCTAATCCATAGCATCTGGTGTTTAGTCAGACTGCACCAGGGCCTTTTCAATGCTTCCAGCAATGTTCCTAAGCACTGATGCCAAGCCTTGGTTACTTAAATTACCCAGATCTGCCTGAGACCTGGTATGAAACTTTTCAAGGGGGTTTGAATTCTGGGAAATAGAATTTGCCCCAAACAAGAATTCCCACTGCAAAATCTGAATAATAATAGGGGACTACTTACTGTGATAAGACATTATTCCAAGAGCTTTGCTTGGATAATCTTATCAGTAACCTTACTGCACTGCCTGTTATTATTCTGTCCCTTTGTCAACATGAATACTCAGCTCAGCCAGAATCATCATACCAAAAATTTCCTAGTAGTATTACAAAAAAGAAAAATAATATGGAAAGATGTGCTACACAGTGGGGCTGAAGCCTGATCCCCATTCACCTGGTTTCCTAACTCTGTTGTCAGCTTTCTGTCACTGTGACAAAGTACCTGAGATAACAAACTACAGCGAGGAAAGGTTTACAGTTCCAGAGGTTGCAGTCCATGGTTGCTTGGCAGTTGGGCTTGTGGGAAGGCTTCTAGAACATCATGGTGGAAGCATATAGGAGAGAAAGCTGCTCACCTCATGGCTGTGTTCAGAAAACAAAGACAGTGAGGGAGAAAGAAAGGGTTTGGGATCCCAGTATCCTTTTCTAGAGCCCACTGCCCAAAGACCTAACTTCCTTCCAGTAGGTCTTGTCTCCTAAGGTGCCACATATGGGTAATCAAGCCTTTAGCATACAGGCCTTGACCAAGCTTCAGCACTGGACTGCCTTTCTCCATTGAAAAGATACTCTTTCTGCTGGTCCCAGACACAGGACAGAATTTTCCCAACAAAATCAAGTCTCCCTGCAAAAGAAATCTCCTGCTCTTAACAACCCAGTGTTCCACACCCTGTCATATGGGCAAATTTATTCAGACGGAGAGACGGAGAAGAAAAGAAAAGAAGAGGGACTGAGAGAAAACCACGAAATGTTTAGTCCACATATATTGTTCTAAATTTTGTGGAAACACAAGGATAAATCAGGGAGAAAAGCACCTACCAGTTAGTTATTTGCTGTGATGCGATGTTAGCAGCTCGCAAGTGTGGCAAAGTGTTAGAGAAGATAAAAGAGTAATGGAAGTTTGGAGGATGAGCTTGCATGCAGTTGAGAAGAATTGAGAAGGCCTTTCTGGAAGAGGAAGTGCATATCTGGACTTTGAAGGCAGTAGTGAGACCAGACACACAGAAGTCAGCAGGACAGGCCACATGCGGGGAGCAATGGGAACGAAGATAAAGGGGGCCAGGGAGGGAGGAGGGCCACACGTCACCTGTCAGCTCCATCCACGACCTGCATAAGGAAAGGCTGCTCGGAATACAGTTGGGAGACACAGAGTCAGTTTTTAATTTGAGGGCATAATAAGGAATATGAATTTTTTTCTCAATATAATGCATCACAATTAGAAGAACTTTAAATTGCATTAAAACCTTAATTCCTATCTTACATGTTTATTGTTGGTTTTTCAAATTTATTGTTTAACTGATACATTCCATCTCAATTTAATAATGTGTGTAGAAGCAGAAAATGAGCCTGAACATAAGACTGTGTGCTCCAAACAACAAAATAACTGCATCAATTAAATAAATATTATCTTCATCATTACAACTGCTTTTATATATTATCACTATGGTTTTTATCCCCAAATCGCTTTTGGAGTTCTCTTTTCAAGTAGAATTTTTTAATGTATTAGCTCTGCTGTGTGCAGTTTGCTTTTTAAGACAGGTCTGGAATATTTTCTGCATCATTTTACTACTCTTACAATTCTTGATGCAACACACTGTAATAAAGACAGCAGAGATTCGCTGATGTCTCCTAAGATTTCTGAGTCTCCACTTTATCCTGGTACTTCTCTCGCACTAGCAAATAAGAGTTTCTTTATTTTTGACCTATATTTTAAATACTTGGAGATTATTGGGCTTGTAGATATGACATGAAGACCTCATGTTGAGTATTTAAATGGATAGCTCTAAGGTATATGCCTTTCTGTCTCATGTGAACCATGTCTGCAATTTCAGTACAAAATCAGTGTATCTATCTGCATCTCTCTCATGGAAGTCTCTTTCCTAAGCAAATTCAGTTCCTAAAACTGCACAAAGGGATTTGGGGCTCCATTATTTTAATTATGATACAGAGGATAGATACATTAAGCCTTGAGTTCCTGCCTGTGTAACAACTTGATAATGTCAGAGCACTTTGCCCACTCTTATGAGCACTGGTAATTACCAAATCTGAGTGGAATATACAGTGGGGAGAGTATCAAACTTTCTTCAAATAAGACAAAGAGAAGGTAATGTGACCTGTAAGCCTATAAAGTATGAAGAATTTTAAATTATGTTTATAATTTTCAAAATGACAATATACATTTCACGTTTACTATGTAGGTATTTGTAATAAAACAGGCAAGAAAGAATTTCTGTAGCATAGCATTCTTGCAAAGTTGAACAACCGTGTCATCCTCTTATTACACACTGTATTTGCACACGCACAGCTCAAATGTTGTGCAATTACTTCGATGGGGTGTGTAATCTGCCAGCTAGAAAAGCCTCATGAAATTCCTCACATTCCGTTCTTGCTTATTATGTTCATTTAGATGCATTTGTTAATTTATAAGTGCAGTTAATTAAAATCTTTTAAATTTTCTTTTTTTTTTTAAGGAGCCCGCTACATGAAAAAAAAATGCAAGTCAAAGTGGTCACAACCTAGAAGTCTGCAGAGACAGGAATAACTAGCAAGTAGATACTATATTATTTTATTGTGCTTAAGTATATAGAATTCAGTAGTGTTCTGGGTAATTTTACTCTATAATAACCAGTCTTATGAATCTAAATTTATACTTAGCAGTATTTGTTAACCTATGTTACATCACACAAATAATTAGGAAGACAAAATGGCAACTGTAGATTTTAGGAAACTCATTAATAATGAAATTATCTTTTTCAGAAATATGAATTTAAATATTGTAACTTCTCAAATGACTTATTTTAAGAACCTAGTTCAGTACTTTTTATTTCATAAAAAGAGTAAATAAATTACCCTTTATCTGTGACATATTTAAACACTATTTAAATGCATTAACTCTTGTTATAAACCATTAATAGAGATTATGTTATAATCATGCTTTTAAGAAATGAAGTGAGCTTAAATTCACTGTTGAAGGTTATGTGCCAAAATTTCAAGGCCATACTGAAAGGAAATGCACTTTCCATTTATCAGTTTTTCCTAATGTTTTCAAGAAAGAAAATTGGAAGCTTAATGATAACACTATCCAGTGTTTCTATGAATTGATAAAAAAAAATGGGCATAAAAATGTGGGAAGGGTAAATAAGATGATTTGAATGGCAAGAAAAATCTTTGACAAATCTCATTATTTCATATTATAATGGTGAGTTGATTCCTCAAATGTATCTTGAAGATTGTAATAGGATCAAAAAACCTTCAAGCTAAAAGAATTTTATGACTTGCATCACATATTTCTAATATTTCACTGAATAATGAAGTTATGTTTGCAAAAAGAAACTGATATTAAATGTTAACATTACCTATAGACTTACATATATATATATATATATATATATATATATATATATACACACACACACATAACAGTATAATTTTTTCAAGATAAAACTTTGTTCATTTAATTTAATAGTTTTTTCTCATGATTATCATATTTACAAATAATATCAAAATAATGGTCATATTCTAATCAAAAATTTTAGAAATTGTGAATAAATGATTTTATATTTAAAATTCTATAGCATAGTTATAATTCCAATAATCTGGGAAACTGGGGCAGTAGAAATGTAAATTCAGTCTCATTCTGGGCAACTGAGTGACTGAGAATCCAGTCTCTAAACAAAAATAATAATAATAATACAAAGTAAAAGTGGGGGATATAGCTCAGTACAGAGGGCCTGAGTTCAAATTCTAGTGCCACCAAAAAATTCAATAGCAGTAAATTTTTATACTACATAAAATCTGTGTAATTGTGTTTCAAGTGCTTAACTAAAGAATTACATGAGCCAACTGAAATTTCTTCCTTTTTAATGTTCTTTTAAAGTTTAATGAATAACAAATAGGGCATGATTAATACCTCATACGTAAAGTCCATCAAATATTTATACAATTAGAACCACACATAGGAAGAATACTAAGCAGTAACTCAGCGGAAATGAAAAACATTTTTATAATGCAAATGACCAGCCTTCATATACTTGGCTTATAAATTTCAGTTGTTCTTTTAACTTGGACAGTCATACTTACATTATGTGGGGGCAGAAAAGAAAGCACCTTCAGAATTCAAAGGCAGCTCAAATAGGCTGTCTTCATAAAGAAGGAGAGAAACCTGTAGAAACATGTTTAGAAATACCTTGGTAATGGTCGACTTCAGTTTTAGCTGGAAAGAAAATCATGAAGTCTGCATTTGAAAGTAACTTTGAACTTTAAAAAAATGTTGTCAAAGGGAAAAATGTTGGGGTGCAGTGTGAAACGAGATTGTTGGAAGTGAGGCTGGTAGTTGGCTCCCAGGAAATGGGTGCGTGGATAATCCATGTGCGAAACCTCAGAGGTTCAAACCAAAGTGGCGGCAGTAGAAAAAGGAAGACTTGAATTTGAAAAACAAAATCTTTAAGCAGTTTCCTCGGAACCTAGTTTAGATGGATAGTGATCCCAGTGTTTGAGATCTAGAACATTACAAGAAGAGCAGTTAACTTTGAATAATGGCTTAAAATGGTAACTTCAGTTAGAAAGAAGAAACCCATCTGCCTGGAGCATAAGCAAAGTGACAGTGACCACAGGATTGTCAGAAATGCAGACCTGGAGTCCGGAATGGGAAGATCTGGGGGCTTATTGATCTGCGGGAAGATGGTCAAAGCCAGCACGGCTTGATGAGGCAAAAAAACTTACAGAGAATTAGGAGGATCGATAATATTTAATCATTAAAATTTATTTTTAAAAAGGGGGTCACCTCAGAAATTGAGTAGTAATTTGAAATAACCAGGCAAACTGACTTCCAATGCCATTTTTTGTTGTTATTACAAGAAATTAAGGAAGCAACGAGACTGGAGAGGTCAGCAGTGTTAAATGCTGCAAAAAAGTCTAAGGGGAGAATAATTGAAAGATAAAAGGCTTTTGGACATTGCAATTAGTTAGTAATTGGGACACCAATGGAGCCAGACCAGCTTTGAAGGCTAGATAGTTTTATGAATCCTTTTCAGGATACTGATTTTCCTGGCCTTCAATTTTACTTTATCTCCTTTCCTGCTTAAATCCCAGTGGTAGAGCTTTGTTTTTCAGATTGATCTACGGGTAGTTTAATTACTTTTAAATTAGGTTTGCTTATTCTCCTAATATCATTGTTTTAAATATTCTAAGACTTCCTGTAATTTGAATAGCTAATTTAATTTAGTATACATTAGTTAAGGAAATTTATTTTCGTGTAATCTGATCAAATATACATGACCTATTACTCTTCCATTTGCTAATTACATAAATTATTTCCCACATTAGGCTGACAGGCATTCTTAATTGCCTCACAAATAATTCTAGGCAATACTTCGCACATAGTAGGTGTATTTCTAAGAAATTACTGAAGTAATGAATAAATCAGAATATTCCTCCTTGGATAATTCCCACTTCTGTAAAGTACTCCTTTATCATCTGTTTGAAAAAAATACACTCATTATGATCTGACTATTTTTGAATCCTTAAATTAAGAAATAAGATTAAGAGGAAATGAGATTATGAAACACTTTTATCTTGGATTTTTCCAACTGAATCTCATAGTCCTGTTTTTATTTTTCTTGCCCTAGCACTATAAATTTAATTTTTATAATTGTAATCACTGTATAATTGATACCAGATCATTTTGACTTTTCATTTAGAAAGTAATTACTCTTAAATATTTATGTTGCTTCCTTTCTTTTTCTGCCCACAGTAAAAATAGCTTTGTTGTTTTATTTTAGATTATATGAATATGCATGCTCACTGTAACATTTCAAACAGTATATAAAAAATATGACAGAGAGCATAAAGTCACTTGCTAAACCACCCAAATGACAAACACAGTGAACATTTGTATTATATATGGACTACTTTATCGTTTTGCAGTGTTCCTTTTTGTCTCTAATAATGCTTTTTCCTTGAAAATCTACTCTCTGCTTTAGCACAAATATAGGCAGCTTTCTTTTGAGTAACATTTACACAGTCCTACCTTTTTGCATCTTTCCTTCAACATTCTTGTATTTATACTTTCTTACTATAAATCATATAGAAGACTTTTTCCAAATGTAGTCTGATTGCATTGACCTATGCTTGGAATTTGTAGTCTATTTATATTTAATTGCTAGTATGTTAGTTGGGTTTATATTTACCAAATTACTATCTGTTTCTCTTTAATTCATCTTCTTATTTATACTCTTTTTTCTCCATTATTTTTTTCCTTTGGAATTTTTATTGATTAGGTACTTCTTATCATTCCAACTTTTTCTACATTAAATAATTAGATAGACATTTGTCTTATTCCTGCACTAATTATGGACGTGATTTTTACATTCATCCTTGAGTTATGGTCCAACACAGTTACTCTTAGAAATTCCCTGTTATTACTGGATGCATGGAAATCTTTAGGTCAGTCTTTTGGCTTTGCTGCTGGGGTAGATTTTTCTTCAGATATCTCAAGCATCATTCAGTGCATTGCTACTACCGTTTGTCTAGTCCACATCCACCTTCTCTGTTGTCCTCTGGGTCTCCCTATATCTCTGTTTTCTGTGACAATACTTTATGTCTAAAGGATCTCTTTAGTATTTCTTTTACTGCCAATGGGCCAGAAATAAATTTTCTTCATTTTTATTTTCCCAGAAGTATTTTATGTACTTTTGTGAACTTTAAGAGTACTGATTGTAGAATTTCAGTTCTTTTAAAAGGTCATTCCCTTGTTTCCTAGCTTCTTTTGCTTCTGTTGGGAAAAAAGCCATCGATTACTCCTTGGTTACTGTTTATTGTTTGATTGTTTAAATATGTTTGGGATGTTTTGCAATTGGGGTAAAATACTCATAAGATTTACTGTCTTTTTTATTTTTAAGTGTATAGTTTCACAGCATTATTCGGAGGAGCGCTATGTTAACATATCTTACCTCATAAAAATAATTGGGAGGAAACATAGCAATGATGGATTTGGGGAAACTTTTCTGTCAAAACACAAATAATATTTTCTTCAAAAAGGTGAGTTTAAATGGTGTTTCCTCTCTCTCAAGGGCAGTCACATGGCCATGCAGCCCTTTACCCCAATCGCTGCCATATCTTCATCTGGCATCTGCCCTCTCCTCTTCCTTTCCTGTCATTTCTGGGAAACCGCCATTGTAGTTCCTGTTTCTCTGAATGCGTCTGCTCTAGGTCCCTCAGGTAGGTGTAGTCCTAGAATGTTTGCCTTTTGTGACTGCCTTCCAGATTCATCCATACTGTAGTAGGTGTCAAAATTTCCATAGTTTTAATGCCAAACAATATTTCATTGGGTGTATATACTGTATTTTACAGGTTGTTTCTACAACCAAGTGAATAACGGTGAATAATGCTGCTATGAATATGGGTCTACAAATATATCTTCAAATTCTCGCTTTCAGATTTTATATATATACTCAAAAGTGAAAACCTGGACTATGCAATAATTCTATTTTTAGTCTCTCGAATAATTCCGTACTCTTCTCTATTGTGGCTGCAAATTTTACATTCCCACCAGCAGTGCACAAGAGCCCCACTATTTCTGCATCCTCCCCAACATTTGTTTATTCTGGTGTTGCAGTGTTATTTTGTTGTGATTCTTTTTTAGTAGCCATCCCAGCGGATATAACCTGGTGTAACATTGTGGATTTGAACTGCATTTCCTGAATAACTAATGATCCTAAGCAACATTTTAGTACTTAATAAGAATTCATATATATTTTCTGGAGAAGTGCCTATTTACATTTTTGTCTATTTTTAGCAACTTATTTTTCCTATTTGTTGCTTGCTTTTTAAGATTTTCACTTGCTTTTTATTTTCACTGGTTTGATCTAATATGCCTAAGTGTTGTTTTTCTCCAGTTATTTTGCTTGAGGTGTGTAAAAATGTTTGAATCTCGGGGTCCAATCCTTTCATTAATTTTAGAAGATTCTTAGCTGTCATCTTTTCTGGTATCATTTCAATCCTATTTTCTTTCTTCTTTCTTAGACTTCAGCTATATGTATGTTAGAGTTTTAACTGGGCCCCGCATTTCCCTTCTGGTTTATATTTTATGCCTTCCTTTTGTTTCCGCTTGGATATTCTGCATTGACCTAGCTCCCTTTACTAGACTTCTTCCATGGTTTTAAATTTATTGTTCAATTCTCATTTCCAGATGTTTTGTTTCTCAGTGTACTTGATCCTGTTGTGCATGTTCCAATTTTCTGGTGAAATTTTATTTATTCTCTTGAATGTGTCAAGCATAGTTATTTTAATGTTCTTAGCTGATAACTCCAGGATATTGATTATTGTGTCTGTATTTGTAGTGTCTATTTGTTGAGTTTTGATTATTATGAGCTTCTGAGTAATTTTTTAGGTTTTTTTACCTTAAAAATTTAATTGACCAAAACTCTATATATCTGTCTTTTTTTTTGCTCTGTTAGTCACAGTTCTAAAGTGTGGCCCTTATTCATGTCAAATGGCTAAATTGAGCAAATCAACATCTTCATTTCTTTGCACACTTAACATTTCATGTTTCCTAAGACACCATGAGTCTGTGTCTTTAAGTAATTTTTGAATAGATGGCAGACACTGAGAGCATAAAATTTTACAATCTTTGAGGGGTAATATCCAGGCAAATGGAGTAGAAAAGTGTTCCCCCTAACCCTGAAGTAGTGATATAAGCAGTGGCTTGGGCTTACCTGAATTCTTAATACCTCCCTTTGGGGCTTAGGATTTTGATATATGGATATGGGGGTAGATGCGTAAGCACTTGGCCCATTGCATTTGGGCATCAAAAGTCACAAATCCATAGGAGTCTTAGAAGCCATGGGGCTCAGAAGTTAGATGTATGTTGTGAAGTTGAATTGTCTAGTTAGAAACACAGTACCACCTTTGGCTGTGTAAAATTCTCCACCTGTGTAAACTGAGCACATTGCTTAACCTATTATTGCTTCTCTTTCTTCTCCTGTGAACATGAGAGTAACTCAAGTTGTGTGTTCTGTGTCTGAAATGACTTAGGCCAGGTGTGTTTCTTTCAGACCTTAGATTTTTAAAAATGTTTTGTAATATGTGCACATGCATAATAGTTATCTTGGGGATGAAAATTTAAGCATGGAATTAATTTATGTTCCTTATACAATGTATATACCTAGCTTGCAGACATTTTATACCATACATTTTAGTGCACTGTATTTTGATAGCTGACTTCCACAGCTTTTCATGACTTCCACAGAGGTCATGTGGAATTTGCCCCTCATATCATCGTGTCTGTGCTCAAAAAGTTTTGAATTTTGAAGCACTTGAGATTTCAGGTCTTCAGCTTACTGATGCTCAGCCTATAACTGTACTTGCCTCCTCCTAAAATTGTCTAGTTTGGGGGAGTAAAATAGCAAAGTAAAATGACAAAGCCTTGATAATCGAGGTATTTTGAGCTTTCCTATGAATAGGAAAGTGAGAGCAGTATGTGAAATGGGTTGGAATAAGAAGCACAAAGATGCATGCACATGGCACAAGATACACAGCACTCATAATAACTATGGATGCTCTCAGCTTGTGATAGGTTCCATTCCAGTAAACCTGTAGTTGGTTGAACAGATGAGAATCTGAGAACATAATGAACATACGTAGCCTGCCAGCCATCACTGCGTACAGCAAAGGACATGGCTGAGAATATGTGGTTTACTTCAAGACAGTTGAGCTAATTGGGAGCTGCCCTTAGCGGTCCCTGCCCTGAATCACACGGTGTACCAGAGGCACATCACTAGCCAAGGAGAAGATGTCCAAAATTTGATGTATGATTTCTAGAGCTTGCATTTTTCTCTTACACCCTCATCAAGTTGAAACATGGTAAATCAAAGCACTGTGAATTGAGGACCATCTGTACTGAGAATGAAGAACTAAGAAACAAATTGGACAAATTTATTTCAAAAGAAACTAAAGCATAATTTGTGTTTGGGACTTATAAACATACTCTAAACTTACATTTTGAAAAACAAGATTCTTATTCACAGTTTGTAAAGGAAGTGAAGCTGTAAAATTAGGTCAGGGCATGATGGGGCAAACCAGTGCTCCCAGCTGAGATGGGAGGATCTCGTGAGCTCAGAATCTCAAGACCAGCCTGGATAACACAGAAAGACTTCATTCCATATAAAAACTTACTGTAAAAATACACAAAACAGACTAATTTATGTTTTTAATGCTAGGATTTATTTATTCTTGTAGTACTTATTGAGCCTAATACTGTTCTAAATTCTGGAGATATGACAGAAAAAAAGAGGTGAATGCCATACCGTCATAAGGGCTAGTCTTTTGGAGTAATGGTTTAAGAATTTTGACGGACAAATCTTGACAGATGTGAAAAATGGATTGAAATAGGAAGCTACAGGAAATACAGAAATCATTTGGGAGGCTGATCCTCTTTTGAGATGAGAAGTCACAGAGACATACTCCATAGGTATCTGAGAGACCCGCCCCCAAATTGTGCACTTGTATGGTTACTTAATTTTTAGAAGGAAAATAATTTCCCAGTGCCATGGGAATTCCTCTTGAAGATTGAAGCTGATTCTTCATCTTCTGATTCTGTACAGGCACCAGAATGGTGATGGCAACATGCAACTTTAGTGGCTAAATATGGATTTTAGGAGTGGAAAGAAAGTTACAGGAACTCAGAGGTGAGCTGCAAAGGAGTCAGGGTAGGAGACGGGAACTGAAAGCAAGCAGGAAGGCTGACAGGACCTGCGCCTGACTCTCAAGGCCAGGATGAGCAGTAATTTCTACACCTGCACACTCCGGCTCCTGGCCAGACCTGTGCTGATGTGAGATCTTTTCGTGGGACAGCAGCCAGGCTTCTGTGCTTTAGGGGTTGCTGCCAAGTCTGGCCATATCTTAAGTCATCTCAGCAGAACAAAGAGACTGGTTCCTCCCTGTGACCCACAAAGCATATCCCAGTTGGCATGGAGGACCTCAAGCTTGCTCCTTAAACTTTAGAACACAATCAACCTAAAGAGGGAAGGAAGGACCGATGACAAAAAAACAGACATGCATTGAATAGCTTCTAGGGAGCCCAAGCACATTTATAAATGTATTTGTTTAGCCCTTACGATAGCTCTGTAAGAAAAACAAGAAACTGAAGCACAGACGGCTAACTTCCGACTTTTCCATGGTTACCAGTTACTAAGGGGAAAATCAGTGTTACTACCTATTTGTACATGACTGGGAGGACCATTGTGCTTCTATTGTATTGCCAGGAGGAATAAGTTCGCTTGAAATTGGATAGAGGGAACATCATAAAAAATTTTATCACCATAATAAAACTCTATAGTTTCATAGGTTTATAAAACAGAAATGAAAAAACCCCTTATTAAAGCAACAGCAATAGAACAATGACAGTTGTGGCTTTGACCCAGTAGAACGTGGCATCTCTGGCCTTGGTGGAATGAATCAATTCTGGGCATCTTGGGAGTAGGCGGAGAGAATGGCTACCACAGGCAGCCAGGGATGTGTAAGGTTCAAAATTAGAAAGGTAGGGCAGGATCTGGGTTAAAGATGGGGATACAGGAGACTGAATGATCAGTATAAGAAGTAAATCCAAGGCTGGAAAGGAAATGACTTCAGCAAAAAGTGCAAAAGCAAGGAAAAAGAAGAGAATCGACAGCAATACCTGGGTTAAAATGAAAAATAAAGTTTAGAGAAGTGGGAAGAACTGCCAGGTACATTGGGTTCACAGGAGCAAAAAGAAGAGAGAGTGCTAAATAAATGCTGGACTAGAAAAGGCTGCAGTAAAGACCCCTAAGGAAAGCTAGGGGTAGCCCTGGGCCGGGAAATGCCCTTCATATGCGTGCAATGTGAAACAAGGGCATTTGGCTCTTAAATCAGCTTCAGTGAATCATTAGAATGTGTCCCTTCAGTGAGGCGCTCCCATCATTAAAGGGCAGCACCCAGCGAGGCAGTCCGTGGTGGGCAGCATTCCAGCAATGAGAGGCCATGTCCAGAATTGATGAGTTCGACTTGTGAGGTTATCTGTGCATCGCGGCATCCCAAGGGAGTGGGGGAACGTGAATGTGAAATCCAGGCTGGTTTCTTTACATACTTTTCCATAAGGGGTTTTTATAACTGCAGCCTCTCCTCTCCTCTTCCAGATCCTTTTCATCACCATGTCCTCACCAACCCAACACATTTTTGGACAGATTTTCTTCTGAAATTGGTATTTCCTTTACTTGCTTGTCTCCCGATGAAGTAGCTGTTTTTTCTTTTTTGGTTTTTTTTCATTGTTGTCATTGAATTGTTGCTCTTTGCTGGCTTTACCATCAAAAACAAGAAGTCTAAATGGGTTTCCAGGGCCGTGCCTGTGTTCACATGGATTACATGAAAAAATAAAAAAGGGTATTTTACAAAAATTGTTCTTCTGAGATCAATTACCATTAGAAAGGAGGCTTTCCATGGAAACTCTATGTTAAGATATTTCAAAATTGTACACCAAGACTTGATGTATGATTTTGAGGCTCTCCCTGCATTGAAGAGTCTGATTTTGCATATTTTATGGGAGCATGGATTCATAGTTCCTTAGAAATCTGAAGTGAACAGGCCACAATTAGGAATATGAAATTTTACATACCCTCACGCTCATGACTATAGGAAAACACTGAATGAAAGTTGTTAATCACTTTGGCAGTTATTAATTTCTGGCAGCTCTGAATGCCAAGATGCTATAAAAATGGTCCCCAGGAGGGATCTAAATCACCAGGCGCTTATATCCTGGTATCAACCATTTTTATTTTCCCTGTGGGTTCTTAATACAGTAGCAGCTCTCTCTGATATGCACCTGAGTTGTGTCACTGGCAGCTTTATTACTTTAAAAAAAAACCATAAAAGATGATGTTTTTATTTTTATAATATCAGTAAAGCAGTTTAATATTTAAAATGAATTAGTGAAAAGTTTTTTTAAATTATGAAGTTCTACATTATTCCTCCACCTAAACAAGATATGGCCCCCATCAGCCTGCAGAATAACCTGGGAAACATGTAACAGCTTCACTGAGAGCCAACTAGAAACTGTTTGAAAAGGCAGATTTGTTCTTGCTTGAAAATACCATATAAACACACACACACACACACACAAAAAAATCCCATCTGTCAAGTCGCCCAGAGAATGCATTTAACAAGAAGCAAAGCTACATTAAAGTCCATAAAATATGCAGCAAGAGAAAAAAGAATAAAGCCATCCTGCAGCTCACTGGCCTCACCTACTGTGCTGCGTGCTCCGTGTGAACAAGACAGATTGGATTGTTACTGCTTCATCAAACCATCTCTGCCTTCGCAGAGGAAGAGGACCGGAAACAGAACCCTGGGCTGCAAATTCCAGCTTGGTCCATGATCATTAGCCAAGGAAATGTGAAAACTAATGACATTTTCTTTCCTTGGATGGGATCATAACAACTTTTCCTACTAGTAAAACAACACCACCACCAACTTGTTTGCAGTCAAGAAGCCTAAGGCTTCCTGAATGGAATGATCAGTTCTCCAAGGAAGGAGGTGAACTCTGACTTGAACATTCCGTAGCCATGTCCAAAGGCGAAGAAACAAATTGCAAAAGAGTGTGCTGGTAGGCTGGGTAATGGCGAGAGTGCAAACTCACTATTGTTTCACCAAGACGTGGAAGCAATGCAAGAAACTTGGGGTCATTTCAAGGTTGTTAACAGAAAATAGGCTGCTCTTAGCCCTTTGGAAAAAGAGACACGATAAACATAGGGAAACACCTTTTTCAAAGGTGGCTTTTTGCTCAAATTATACTTCTGAAAGGTATTCACTATGCTGTCAAATCACAAATCGGAAAAACATTATCTGGGCCAAAATGTTTCGTGTTAAACTTACTGAGAGTGGTCTCCATCTGTGAGTGTTAGCAAATCTATCCAACAATTCCCTGTTGATGCATTTCAAAGACAGGAGAATAACATCAGATGTTTGTGCAGTTTATAAGCTCTTATGAAATAGGAACTACACAGCTAACTGGTCTCGCTTATGGGGAGTAAGAAATAATTTAATACTCTGATGTAAAATGTGAAATAGACATCCTACTATCTTTAATGTTTTCTGGACTTTTTGGGGAAAATAACAACTTTATTACTAAATTTAATAGGAATACCAGACAAATTATTTGGTTGATTGCCTTTATCCCAATTATTGAACTATTATTTGGTGATTAGAAAATGTAATAAATAGAAATACAGTCTCAAGAAGGAGTGTGTTACAATTGCAAAATTAATTCCAACTTAATAGTAATCATCATCAAATAATTTAAGGATACTGAAAGGTCTAAAATATAACTGCAAAGAAAACAGCCTTATAAGTATCTTTAACCAGGCTATAACTCAGTGGCACAGTGCCTGCCTGGCATGTTCGAGGTCATGAGTTTGATTCCTGGTACCAAAAAATAAAAAATAAAAAATAGAAGCTAAAACTATGCATTTAACACTATAACACATAAACAGATTTTTTAAAGGCTGCTTATAGTTTCAGAAATTTAGGTCCTACTAGGAAACATGTACACATGCACAAGGGTAGAATGTGTAATTATCCAAAGGGATATGTGTACAGTTATATCTAAAATGTGCATTCACTGAGGAGTCCTGAAAGTTTTGGTCAAGTTAAAAATCCAAATACTGCAGAAAGCTAAGACATAAAGGATATACATACTCACCCAAATGCAACCACTATAGAATAGCAATTATTTTAAGCCCTGTATGTTTACCTTTTGTAATGAAAGAGTGAAAAGTAGTTTCCTAGAGACAAATCAGGAACATGATCACAGAACGAAATTAGTGTTAAGTAAATATATTAGTGGTGGTATTTTTCTCAATGAAACAAAGACCTCCGCAGTGCTCAGCTGGAGCTAGCATATGCCAAAAATATTTTGACTCTTATTTTTGACAAAAGGAATGAAGTGCTGGCTCTATAGCTTCTATATGAACAAAAATACTTCAGTTTTATTGAAGTAAAACTTAGGCACGAAGACTTGTTTGCAGCCAGCATGGTCCTCTGAGACATACGTTTGCCAAAATACGTTCCTATAGAGTAAAGCACTGTAAAGCCGAGGGATGAAACATTTTCATGGTTATACTGGGATTCAGAACATTCCTAAGAAAGTGGGTATTAGGAGATCCAGCAGCTGTGTCCCAGGCAGATGTGACAAAGGATTATCTAAATCCTACGAGAGATTCCAGTGTAGGAAGAGCAACAGCTATGTTTTTGTGGAAAAGATAGCTTAAGAAATAACACATGGAACACATATTTTCTTATCTACCTAAGGAAGTAGATGTTAAATAATCACAAAAATGAGCACCGATGTGTAAACGTGACATCTTAAGACAATGTGGCTTAGATTGTGGCTACTGTACGGCAGCTGCTGCGCTGCAGCACTGGGACTAAAACTGAGGTCTCCTGACTCAATTCGGAGCCCTTCAGTGAAAATCTGGCCAGCATCCTGATGGCTGCTTAGACATGCAGCTAAGCTTAGAATTGCTGCTTGTTTCACTTCCCAGCAAACACAACTTCGCTCGGCTTCTATGAAACGGCACAGTATTCACCCAGGACAGAGACGAGAGTGTCAGATTAACTCATGAAGTGATTACACTTAAGATGTCCAGCAAACAAGAACAACAACATGATTTGATTATTCATTATTTTCAGCCCATGTTTCTTTATTTGCATTAATCACCTGATTTATCTATGTTAGGTACAAGTGACTCCCAATTTATTTGCATTTTATTCCTGAAGGACCAGAGAAACTTTGTTGTAACTTGGGGACCTTCGGTTATGGAAGTGTCATTATGCAATGGATGTCCAAGTCAAAAGTTTAAAAAGTTAAAGTATCTGTAAGCTGTCAAGTAAAACCTCCTCAATTTCAGGTGTCTCTATCAAAACATACACACATGTGTACACCGACAAATGAGAAGGAATAATTCTGAATATACAGTGTATTCAGCTCTTTTACTTTTAGTAAAATGTGACTAGTGCTATCACTCCTTTAACCTACAACTCTCAGTCACCCTCTCCTTCTCTCCTTGGTGGTCACCTGTTTTATTCCCTCAGTCTTCTCTCTCTCTCTCTCTGTCTCGCTCTCTCTATATCTTTCTGTCTCTCTCTGTCTCCCTATTTTTTCATATATTAATTTTCCTTTCTCTGTCTGGTTTATTTCACATAACATAATGTCTTTCAAATCCATCCATGTGGTCTCAATTTGGAGGCTGATTATAATATATATAATTTACTAATATTTTGGTACTGGGAATCATACTCAAGACCTTGTACTTCCCAGGCATGCACTGTGCTGCTGAGCTATATCCTGGCCCTATAGATATTTACAAAACACCACATGTATATACATTTCATTCACCAGTCAGTAAGTAGATACTCAGGCTTTTGCCATATCTTGACTAGGGTGATAAGGTCTCAGTGAACATGGGAATATAGACATCCCTCCAGTATACATGTCTTCACTCTTTTAAGTGTATTCTAGGACAAGGATAACTAGATCATAGCAGAGCTTTATTTTTAATTCACTTAGGGACCTCCACACAGTTTTTTGTAACCAGTCTCATAACATTCTCAGCACCAGTGTACTAGACCCTTGCCAGGATTCGTTACGTTTTGTCTTTTTGACAATACAGTATTTGAGATGCTATCTTATATGGTTTTAGTTTACATTTTCCTGCTAATTATTGATGTTGAGCACTTTGTCATATAACTATTGGCCATTTTTATGTATTCATTGGAGAAATATATGTTTAGTTCCTTGGCCCATTTTTAAATCACATTGTTTTCCTGCTTTTGAGCATAAGGGTTATTTATGAATTTTGTTATTAGGTCTTTATCCGATATGCAGTTTGTCATTAATTTTCCCATTTTGTGGGTTCCCATTTCATAAGTTGCATCCTTTGCTGTGCAGATTTTTAGTCTGCTGTGGTCCTGCTCATTTATTTTTGTGTTTGAGACTTGAGTTTTGTAATTCATTACCAGAGCCACTGTCAGAGAGGCATTCCCCTGTTTGCTCTGAGGAGTTTTATGGTTTAAATCTTATACTTTGGCCTTAAATGCCTTTTGAGTTGCCTTTGTGCGTGGAGAAAGACAGGGGTCCAAGCTGGTTCTTTCACATTGAGGAAAGCCAGTGTTCCAAACGTTGCCCTCAAGTCTCTTCCTGGACCCCTTTTCAAAGACCTGATCATCATGTGTGGTTGGATTTGTTATGGACTATGTTTCTATTTTTATACCAGTATCATGTTGGTTTTAATTGCTGTAGATTGTGTGTATATTTAAATGAAGTCTGATGTCACCAACATTTTTAGAGTATTTGAAGGTTTGATTTGTTATCTATGGATTTAGGAACTTAACCTGTTTCTCTGATGCCTGCATTGGTGCTTGATAGGGACTGTGCTATATGTATTATTATTTTGCGTAGTATTGACATCTCAACAATATTCTCATTTAGAGTCATGGGTTTTCTTATGTTACTTTAGGTTTCTTTCACCAATAATTTATTGGCTTTTACTACATAAGTTATTCACTTTCTTGGCTTATTTTATTCCTAGATAGTTTATTTCTTTTGATCCCACTATATATGTGATTTTTTTCCTTAGATTCTTATAGCTAGGTTCTTATTTGTATATAGAAATACTACTGATTAGGGCTGGAGATACAGCTGAGCAAAACAGTGCCTGCCTGGCAAGTGCAAGGTTGTGAGTTCAATCCCCAGTACCAAGCCAAACAAAAAAAAAAAAAAAAAGCTACTGATTTTTCTGTAATATTTGTATCCTGTGACTTGACTGAATTCATTTACTAGTTCTAAGAATCCTTTGGGGCAGTCATTGGGGTTCTGTGTATAGAATCGTGTCATCTGCAAATTTTAGTGTTCTGATTTGGACAGGTTTTCCTTATTTTACTTGACTGATTTCTGTTGCTATTACTATGTTGCATACACGTGGCGAGAGTGGGACCCTTCCCTGTGCCAAATTGTAGTAGAAAAGCTTTCTGCTGTTCCCCATAGATGAGGGTCTGAGCTGTCAGTTTTTCATAAATGGCCTTTATGAGATTGAGGTGTTTGCCTCTGTACCCCTGCTTTTAAAAGTTTTAAAGCACAAGTGTGCTGAACTTCACCCAGTACTTTTTCAACATCAATGAGATGATTATGTGTTTTTTATTTTTTATGCTACGCAGGTGACATATCACACCAATTTGTCCACAGCTTTTTGCATGTATTAAAACTTCCTGGTGTGGCAGTAATAAATTTCACTTAATCGTGCAGTAGGACCTTTTCGATGTGTTGTTGAATTCCATTTGTTAATATTTTATTGAGGATTTTTGCACTGGTGTTCTTCCAAGATATTGGCTGCTGGTTTCCCTTTCTGTGATGCTGGCTTAGGTGTCAAGGTTATCCCTGTCCCATTAATATGGTGTCATGTTGCCTCTAGCTGTGCTTTTATGAAGAGTTTAAGAAGTAGTATTAATAATTCCTTGACTCTCTGACAGAATAGCTGTGACATCTTCTGGTGGTGGGTTTTACTTTGTTGAAAGGTTTTTTAATTACTCTTTTAATCTCTTTATCTCTTACGGTCTGCTTACGCTTTGTCTTTCTTCCTGGCTCAGTGTTAGTAGGCTACTTTTTTTTTAAGGATTTATCTAGTCCCCCTAGTCTATCTAATTTTTGTCATATTATTGTTCATTATACTCTTTCGTGATCTTTTCTTTTCTGAAACCTCTGCTGTAATGTCTCTACTTCCATGTCTCATTTTGAGTTTTTTCTACTTTTTTTATCTTAGCCTAGCAAAGATTTTGTCAATTTTTCTTTCTTTCTTTTGGTTTTTTTGCTTTGTTTGTTACTGTTTTTGTTTTCAAAAAACCAACTCTAGGTTTTGCTGAATTTTCCCTGGCTTTTTTGTTCTCTGTTTATTTTATTTCCATTCTGATTTTTATTATTTCCTTCTTCTAACTTTGGATTTAATCTGTTCTTTTTCTCACACCTTGAGATATAATGTGGATCTTTATTGTTTCCTAGTGTAACCATTCATTGATTGCTATAAACTTCCACGTTAGAATTTCCCTTACTGCATTCCATGAGCTTTGCTTTGGTGTCTTTACATTGCCCTTTGTTACAAGTTATTTTTAAATTTCCAACTCATACTCTTCTTTGATCCATTGGCTCTTTAGAAACATTGTTTATTTGCTGCATATTTATGAATTTTCAAGATTCCTCCTCTTTATTATTTCACGTTTCAGAAACAACTGGAGATATTATGTTATTCTTCTTCAATTTGTGCAGGTATCTTTTGTGGAATCACTTGTGATTTGTCCTACAGAATGGTCCATGTGTATGGAAAATAATGTGTATATATTCTATTATTAGACAGGAAGTTCTATATCTGCCTATGGGTCCATTTGGTTAAAACTGGAGTTCAAGCCAACATTTTCTAATTAATTTTGTCTCGTTGTTCTGCCCTTGTTGCAAATGAGGGATCCCCTGCTACAATTATTACTATTATCCTCATTTTATCAGCTATCTATTTCTTCCCTCTTGGCCATTAATATCCACTGTAATATTTAGGTGCTCCATTGTGAAGTATAAATATATTTATTATCACTATGGTGTCTTGATGAAGTGACCCATTATCAATAAACAGGGACCACCCTCTTGTAGCAGTTTTGCTCTTAGAGACTATTTTATCAGTAAGAGTATAGACAAACCTTCTGTCTTTTCAAGTGTTTGCGTGGAATATCTTCTTCCACCCCTGAGCATTCAGCCTGGGTACATTCTGAAAGCTAAAATGAGTCTATAGATGGCATCTGTTCAGATCTTGGTTTCATCTGCTCAATTGTTTGTATCTTTTTAGTGGAGAATCTAACCCACTGACATTTAAGATGATTACTGATAAATAGGGGCTTCTGTTATTTGATAACTGCTTTCTCATAATGTATTGATATTTTTTCCTTGATCTTTTGTTGCTTACTTTTGTGATTTTGTTGGATTTTTTAGTGCTACATTTAATTCTTTTCTCTGTCTTTTGTATATTTATTGTAATTTTTTGCAATATGTTACCCAGGGATTACTTGAAAATCTTATAGTTATATTCAATGACTTTAAACTGATAATGTAACTATGACTATAGATATGCTAAATAGTTACCTTTCTCTACCCCACAATTTATATATATATACTTGTAACTATTTTTGAGCATTTTGAATTTATCCTTCATATAAGAAATTTGAAAACTTTCCCTTACAGTAGTAGAGTATTTTAATTTTGATTATAAATTGAGTCTACCTGTGAGTTTCATATTTTTATGTGTTTTCATGGTAGTAATAATTTCTTTATCTCCAATTGTGGAATTTTCGTAATTTTAGAAATCCCAGTTGTGGAATTTTCATTTTATAAACGCTGGTCCAGTGGTCATGAATTTCCTCAATTTTTGTTTGGCTGGGAAAGACTATCCTTCATTTCTTGAGGTTAGTTTTAGGGAATTTATTATTCTTGCATGGCAGGTTTTTTCACCTAGTGCTTTGAACATGCTATCTTGTTACTTTTTGGCTCAAGAAATGATTGATAGTCTAATGGAGATTCCCTTAGATATGACTTGACATTTTTCTTTTGGTACTTCTATAATTATCTGTCTTTGAGTTTTGACAGTTTGATTATAATGTGCATCAGGGAGAACTTTACTGACTTGAATTTATTTGGGAAACTTTGATCTACCTAGATCTGAATATTTTTATCTCTCTTAAAGACTTGAGACATTTTCAGTATTTGTTCTGTTAAATGAGTTTTCTGTCCCTTTCTCCTTATCTTCTCCCTCTGGAGAAACGCTGTGAAAATATTCTCTCAATGATATTCCAAAATTCTTTTCCTTCTTTTTTTCTTTTTTCCCATTCTCTAACTATATTATTTCAAAAGATCAATCCTCACATTCAGGTATCCTTTCTTCTGTGTGATGTAATTTGCTATTGAAGTTTTCTATTATATATATTTTTTATCTAACTCATTGAATTCTTCAGCACTAAATTTCTGTTTGCTATAAAATCTGTTTCTTTGAGAAACTGTGAAAGGGCAAAGGGAAAGGTAGGAAGCAAAAGGGAAAATATATATATATATATATATATATATATATATCTCATATGTATCTGGTGTATACACAGGGTAGTGAAGATATTGAGACAGCTAGTTTCTCTTAGTTCATTGAAAAAAGAGATTTGAGTTAATGCTGTTTGGAAAACATTTCATGCCTGTATCTTGTACTCTGAGTAAGTCCTTGAAAGACAGTAATATGCAGTGTCTTAATTATTGTTACTCTCCTACTAGCTTGCTTTGAAACTTTTTATTGTTATTTTAATTTTTTCTTCTTAAAATAAAATTTAAAAAGTAATTTTTAAAGAATTCTCTCTTGGTTGAGTGTTCCTGACTTTACTGAATTACCTCTCTGTGTTCTCTTGTATCTTGCTGAGTTTTCTTAAGAGTGTTGCTTTGAATTCTTCTTCTTGGGAATCAATTACTAAAGAATTATGGTGTCTCTTGTGGATGTCACTTTCTTCCATCCTTGTGTTAATATCTGCATATCTGCTGGAACAACCTCCTTTTCCTGTTTTAAGCATGGTTTTAGAGAGAATGACTTTTACCTTCAGCTGGTCTCGGTGTCGATGGACAGGCTACGTTGGCTCTGACGCAGAGGTATAATCTTCACTTCAGTCTTTCATTTCTGTCAGCAGTGCCTACAGGTGCTTTGCTGGACTGGGCTGCAGGAAATTGTGGAGACATTGATAACAACGTGGATTACAGAGCTCGGGTGACAAGGACCCTTTTTGCTCTCATTTTCCCTATAGTAAAGAGACTTACTTGAGAGGATCAGTATTAATGTTGGGTCTCACCCAGCTGGCAGCTAGAGGCACTGTGTTGGAGTGGCTTAGGATATCTGTGGTTCTGGAATGCTGAAATCGATATTTTGTTGGACATCTGTGGTAGCTGTGATGGGGGTTCAGGTTCATTTTCTTAGACCTGAGTGAGTACAACTTTCTGTCTAATCTCAGGGATGAGGCTCTGAGTTTCTTCCACTTTCCTTAGCATCAGAGGGTAGAGGTTCTGGCAGTCAGAACACACAGTGAATATGGCTTTTCAGATGACAGGGACCTGGGGATCAAGGCATAGCCACAATTCAAGTTCTGGAGACAACTGGCACGGTGAGAACTTGGGGACCAAGAGAGAAGGTAGTGTGAAGTAGTTAACTCTGAACACTGGAGTGGTGAGAAACAGAACCAGCTAGATATGCAGGGGGTGTGGCTGTGACTTGAGCTC
The DNA here is from genome assembly GCF_034190915.1 of Cavia porcellus. Lineage (NCBI taxonomy): Eukaryota > Metazoa > Chordata > Mammalia > Rodentia > Caviidae > Cavia > Cavia porcellus. The sequence goes on along the minus strand of NW_026947484.1, from coordinate 160,244,623 downwards.
CAGAAGATAAGGAGTAGCACGGTGCTGGCTTCCTTCCATCAAGGAAGGACACCTCAGCAATTCAGTCTCTGGGGGTCTCATCCAGATCCCAGGAGAACAAGGCTGTGTGTTTCTCTGAGGGACCAGGCACCATGTGCGTGTTAGCACCAAAATCACAGTGACTGTCCTGGACCAAAGTTCTTGTACTCTGGGACTGTGGTGCTGGGCTGGTTCTCAGGCCATGTGTGCCTGCTGTTCTGTTTGGCTTCCCCACAGGCCCATGCTGCCTTCTTCTGGAGGGTCAGAACATTGCTTATTTTTGGACAATAGAGTCACAGCTGTTCTACTGGCCCTGGGTTCTCAAGTAGCTGGGCACAGACCATAGCATCTCCTGAGGAGGGAACCATGAAGCACTTGTTCCTGTGTGGTAGGAGCTGCAGTGTCTCACTGTGTATGCATATGGTGCAGTGGTGGCAGGGCATCTTAGGGAGAGGGGTCCTGAGCCTTGGGGAAGGAACCACTTTAGTAGTGGCTCCAGTTTCAAGATGGTACACAGTGCCACTAAGTCATGGGAGAAGGATACAAGCAAGTTCCTTCTATAGGGTCATGCATTTATGTGAGTTCTAAGCTGCTCCCTAACCCTGCTCAAGGACTGCAAGATTTCCAGGAGCAAAGACTTGTCCTTGGTGGTGATAGGAGCTGCTGGGGGCTGTTTCTTTGCTTTTTTCCTGTAGAGGAAAGCCTCTGGTTCTGAACTGATCCCTACTGTGGGGATGAGTGGTAGAGATAGCAAAGTTTGTTCGATTTCTGTTAGCCACCCTGAGTCTACATTCAAGATTCTCACTGCTGTCTTGCTGCACAGGGTACGCTCCCTTAGACACTGCAGTTGAAATGTGCTCATTTATTTTTGTTTGGAGAGGACAAAGTTAGATAGCTCCAGCTGTCAATCTTGCTGAACAATTTATTTATCTGTTACTCCATTTTAATGGCCTCAGAGTATCCCATTATATGTGTGTTGTATATTCATTTGGGATGATCTATGACTGCAGTGTAAGCTCTTCTAAATTTTCTCTGCTTTTATAATTAATCATGCTTGACTTATACACATTTAATGTCCATAAATGTTCAAGTTTAAAATTACTGTTCAACTAAAATTTCTGAATCAGTCTGGAATTCTACATTTCTTACTTCTTTTATTTCCTATTCCTGTCACCAGTTTGTTCTTTTGCTTATAATATTTTTATTCCATTTTTAGTATGTTAGGGACCAAATAATGAATAATTTTTAAAAGTTCTGTAGATAAACAATATGTTTATCCAGTGACAGTCCACAAAGAAAAATGAAAAAAAATTTATCTTTCTAAATTTTCAGAAATAATTGTATGTACAAAAATATTCAAAATATTTACAATTGGAGATCATGCTCATGGATGAAATGGTTCAGTCACATGGGTGAGCATCATGTTATCTCCCTAGTATAAAAAACTAAAGGAGTGAATGGGATCCAAAATGCACAGTACACACTGTGAAAGTGAAAGAGGAGGAAATGACTAAACAGGGAAATCAGAGGACATTGTTTATCTATTATCATGATTTGAAACCTAGGTTGTTTCCATTGTTCTGTTTAGTTTCATTTTATTCTGTTTTGATTTGTCTAATATTTGATGGCATAGATAGCTATTGCAGAAATAAAAATACATACTATGGTAGCCATTATTGATTTCCTATTATCTTGTTTTGAAGCCCTGTATTGCTTTCATTGTTTTGTTTTGATCGATTTTATTCCATTTTGTTTTGTTTAATTGTATTATGTCTGAGGGTACGGGCCACTACTTTGACGATAACAAGAGTCACGGTAGCCACTGTTGTTTTACTACTATCTTGTTTTGAAGTCCCGTACTGTTTCCACTCTTTTGTTCTTATTGGTTTTATTCTGTACTATTTTGTTTGATTTTATTATGCCTGATGGTATGGACAGTTCTTTTGAAGATAGCAAGAAGCATTATGGTAGCCATTACTGATTTCTTGTATTTTGTTTTGAAGTCGTGTACCATGTTTATTGTTTTGTTTTGATTGGCTCTATTGGCTCTATTCCATTTTCATTTGGTTTATTCTCTTCAAAATAAAAAATAAATAAAATTATCAAAAAAATTCAAAATAGAAAAAAAGTGCCCATACTCCATTAGCCTAAGATTGTCAACAGTTCTTCATAGTAGCTTTAACTCTGGAAGTTGAAGACATCTTTCTTGCCTTTAGAGTTTTGAATGTTTCATGCAACATCTACTTAAATTAGGACAATTTTTTTCTGTAATCACACTATTGCACCTAAGAAAATTAAAGGACTTATAGTTTATAGAAAAATGATAGGGATCATTCAATGTATAGTTTATATTTAAATTTCCTCAATTTTCCCCTTTTGCCCAAATGCCCCTTTTGCCCAAAACAGTTGTTCTGTTTTGAATCTAATTGACATGTGGTCATCATGTGTCTTTAGAGTTTGTTTCTTTTTCCCACACCTGCTACTGGGATTGAACCCAGGGCCTTTACACTGAGCTGCATCCCCAGCCCTTTCTGTATTTTTTATACACTGTGGTCTCACTGAATCACTGAGATACCCAGGATGAGGTCAAACTTGCAGACCTCCTGCCTGAGCCTCCCAGCGTGTACCATCATGCCCGACAGTGCCTTAGGTCTCATAATGGAGAATAGTTCTCCTGCATGTTTTCATTATGTACTTCCTCTCATGACTATGAATCTTTAAAGCCTTGCCTGGTCACCTTTTAAGGGGCCCCAGGCCCTTGTTATCACTTCCTCATCATTATATTTAAGTCGTCTATTTGGATAGGGGTCACAGGTGTCTAAACGAGGCAATAGATTTCACACCAGAAGGCACATGATTTCCATTTTTCCCACAGTTGGTGATGCTAAATTAACTGAGATGCTGCCAATTCCCTCCATTGTATATTAGCACTTTTGTAATGAATAAATAATATGTGGGTTTGGAAAGTGCATGAGTATCCTGCCTTGAACAACTTTTTAAACACACAGTTACTGAATTCATTGATCATCTTGACGGAGGTCTCATTAGAGATTGCAAAATGGACATATTCTTTCATTTTCTATATTAATATTCTAATAAGAATCTTTGTTTTTTATTTTTTGGACTGTTTGAGCCAGGGTTTCACTATGCAGTTCAGGCTGGCTTTCAACTCACTTTGTAGCCAAGGTTGGCCTTGAACCCACAGCAATCCTCTTGCCTCAGCCTTCTGAGTGCTGGGATTACAGGCGTGTGCCACCATGCCTGGCCTAGAATCTTCCTTTTTTGATCTTTTTTCTTCTCCCTCTCTGTGTTCTCCCTGTTCTGTCATTTCTTTCTCCCAGCCTCATCACTGTGAACTCCTGGATTTATTTTTCATTCTGTAATTGTTAAAATTCAGCAATTTTAAATATTCAATAGATATTTAAAGTCTAGTCCACTTTGGCTAATGAAAATATTCCGAAGCATAGTGCTTAGGAAGATGTGTTTATTTAATAACATTAGCACTGTGCTATTACTTTTTAAAATAATAATTATGGTAGTTTTCTGTAAGTCTCACTATGACATATATTGAAATTAATTCACAATTTTTCAGAAATTTGGAAGATTAAACATGACAGAAGACATGTATATGACATGCTTTTCAAATTTTTATGACTTCACTTTTTCTGAGCAATTCAAATAGACAACTATTGATTTATTGAGGATGTTTAATATTTCATGTTAAATCACTTTGTGATTTTTTTGTCTCTTAAAGAGAAACCAAGGACTTTTATTTATGGTTACTGGTTTTTCTTTCTATTTTTTACTCCCTATACAAGTTAGTTAATATCTTTGCCATATTTTAATAGCATCTACTAATATTTGATTGACAATGAAATTATCTTGATCATCAAAAGCTGATTTTCAAAAATACTTCATCAGTGCTTATGAATAAATTATGATTCTCTTTCAAAGAAATCAAACATCTTCTGAGATGAAATTCCTATCTGGAAAGTTGCAGGAAACTTGGATTATTTTTAATATGCACGTGTATTATTGTGATAAGATAGAAGGGTTACACTGAGTGGGTAAGTGAAGATTTCATAGGGTTAATAACATCACCCGCTGAATCTGGGTGAGCTCACTTTCCTGGGGCTTGGTTCCCGCATCTGGATGTAAAGGACAAAGGTACTTGCTCCTCCTTCTTGTGAAACTCGTAGGAAGCCCTCATCTAATTAATGTAGCCGCTGTGATTAATATCACCATCCACTCTACGTTACCTTTGATACTATCAGCCTTTGAATGAATTTGAGTAACCAAAGCTGGTCTCTGTGCATTGGTCCTTACCCGGACGGCTTGCTTCTCACTGCCGCCAAGGCAGCCAGCTTGAACCCTGGGGTGGAAAAACTCAAATTATCAGCCATGCAGTTGCTTCAGACATGGCCCCGTGGACAATTTTTTGCGCACACAGAGCCCTGCCAGTTGTGTGTGCTCCGCGAAACTCCTCCCAACTTCTGCCAGCACTGATGAAATAAACCATGGCTGTAAAAATGGTCAAAAGGCTCCTTGGTAGTTTTTCTTGCTACTGAGCAACATCACCTAAACATATAAGCCTCTGCCCCAAGTCCCCTCACCCAGAGTTTCGTTTTCGGGTGCTGCTTTAGTCTTTTGTTTGCTAGTGCCATGCTTCTGGCTCTAGATGATGTCTCCAGGTGCAGACCTTCCCAGAACTCCAGCAAACCTGCCCAGGTGTCACCCGAAAACACGTTGTGTAACACTGCCCTCTGGTGGACGTGTCTTTTTGGTTAGTCTGGAAATCCCTTCACTCACCATGGTAAAATCATGGGAAAGTTTTGGGTCAAAGGGCAAAAAGCTGTCAGTCTTTTACTAAATCTTAAGCCAACAGTTTGCTCTTTTGGATTCTTTTAAAAGTGATGGGAGGGGAAGGGAACTTTTTGTCCACATTTACTTCACAAACACATCTCAGGGAATTTGGCCGTGGGCTCCATTGTCCCAACGGAGACTCTGCCCTGCAAATATTCCTTCATTTTATTCCAGGGACGACAGGTCTCATCTGGCATTCCTGGGAGTTGTTTCAGGTGCCCAGTGAGGGCTAAGTTGATTAAGGATGACATCAGACTCTTACTGAGGCTTCCGAAGAAGGAAAAGATACTGATTCTAAACACGATTGTTGCATTAATTGCTGTCTGTACTATCTGGAAGGGAACGCGCCTATCTCATTGTAAAAGCAAGCAGCATGACAAGGGAGTAACTTGCAGGGCTGCGATTTGAACCTGGACATTACAGTTTCATGGGCTACATGCTGGCTTTCTTGTCATTCTGCTTTATCTGCTCCAGAGCTGGTAGCAATCTGCATTTGAATATTTTACAGATTTCTGATCATGATACATGCCCATTAAAAAATCTTTTCCCATGAATTTTTGCTTTTAAGTTGTCAACTCATCAAGTGCCTTTAAAAATTCTAATCCATAACTTTTAAAAAATTATCTTTAGGGGCTGGGGATTTAGCTCAGCAGCATAAGCGCCTGCTTGGCAAGCACAAGGTCATGAGTTTGATCCCTGGTTCCACAAAAAGGAAAAAATTATCTTTATTATACAAAGTGCTAGTTTACCAGTAGACTACTATGAGACCCATTTGCTTAAGGCTATTAAATAGTGCCCCTTTAAGGGAGGGAGTGAGGGAGGAAATCTATTTTTATTCATAAAATAATCACACTAATGGGTCTGTCAGAGATCAAGGGAAGACACTCCCAGGAGTCGTTTGTGTGAGGAAAAATAAAACACAGGAAGAGTTAAAACATTTTGTTCAATAAACTATCAGGAAATACAAATTTAAGTCTCAGCAGCTTAAAAAATAAACTACATAAGTAGACCTCAGAGACTGAGAAACACATAGATAGGCAGGAAAAAGTTGCTGAATGACTCTTAATAACTTGGAAATAAACACGGCCTCAGAAAGGATGGCCAAGTGAGAAACCTCTTGGAAAGGAAAACCAGACCGCAATTACACCAAAAACAGCAATTTTCAGGTTCCTGGGTATCATATGAGATTTCATATTGAACAAAATAAAGAAGGGTTCAGAGAGTTGACTAAAAGCATGAGAGCAGTAGCTGGTCGCTATGGTAACCAGAGGTGAAATGATGCTAATCGGAAAGAACACTGTAAAGATTAGGTTGAGCTGATGTAAAAGCCAGAGAGAAGAGCCAGTTGCTTTCCCTGAATATTCTTCTCTGACTTGGAAGAGGAAAGAGGGCGGTAGGCACTAGAGCTGAGAAATGCCGTAGTATGAATCACAAAACTTTTTGTGGTCTTGTTACGGGCTAGCAGAAGGAAAGCCAACGTGAAGGTAAGCACAGTAATTCAAGTTTATCGTAGGAGGTGTGGCCTCGGTGCTTGTGCAGATCTACAGTAAGCCTGAGACTTAGAAGAAATGACTTCTGCAAGCCAGGAAAAGAATGTTAGAGGCCATTTCTCCACTGCCAAGCCCATTTAAGCAGCCACAGTATGATTTAAATTCTCCAAGCTCAGAATGCATCCAGCATCAAAGCACCCAGAATTGTAATAAGATTGGGAGCACTTTCTGAGGAAGTTAATTAATTCGTCTGCAAGTCTTTGTGTTCAGTTTTTTCAGTCATCACTCTGAGTTGTATTTACATTTATCTTATCAAAGGAGAAGTGGACTCCTTACAGATTAACTGGGTGATTTACTGGTTAATCGTGCTAGGTGATTCACATCTCATTTAATTCAATGAAAAGCTTGTCACTGAAGATAGGAAGTCAGAGTTTGCAAAAGAAGTTCAAACTGTGTTCAACTCCAGCGGTGTCTATACATTTAAATATTCAGCATGCCAACCAGGAGAGGAGACACTGGCTGGTAGTTTCTGCCATTAAACAAATAATTACTATTTTGAAGGCTGAATTGAGTCATTTACAGTAAATTGAGTCATTGACATAGGTAGGTTCTCAGAGTCGGCTATTATAAGTACCTCGTGTTTATGGCTCTCAGCAGCATCTGAAAAACATTTCTAGTGCAGAACCACTGAGTGTAGAAAATAAACAAAAGATAACAGAGTAGATACTCTATTGTATGATTAGCTATTTACTGTGCTATACAGAGCCAGGACTGCTGGCTTCTTTGTCTAGGGCTGCTGTTAGACTGTGAATGTGGTTTGTTCCCTTCAATCCTGTGTTGAAATCCGGTTTCTGGTATCACAGCATCCCAAGGTCGTGGGCTGTGAAAAGGTGAATTTGGTCGTGAAGAGAGGAGGAAGCCTTCCTCTCTCAGGAGTGAGTTAGCACTGTTGGGACCCTGTTAGTCACTGAAGGGTGCCTCACAGGAAAGTAAATTCCATTTCCTCACCTCACCCTTCCCATGTCCTTCACTGTGGGCCCTCTCCTCCCCACACATCCCCTGCTTTCCCTCTTGTCCACGAGGCACAGAGCATCACAAGGCCCTCACCAGAAGCTCATCAGGTACCATGCAGGTCCTCAGCCTTCTGGGTCCTCGTGCCCAGATCAACCTTTTGTTAAAAATAACTGACTCAATCTCAAGTCTTCTACTCCAGCAACTGAAAATAGACTCAAACCACTGCTGTAGCAAAGGGCTAGAGACGCAGAGATAAAGAGAGACCCAGATGTTATCCTACAGGTTGGCAGGGAAAAGTCTCTGAAAGCACTGCCCTGCCTTAGGTGGAGAAGCTGAGCTCTCTGAACTGTACAGGCACCTTCAACAGGGACTCTCCCTCGAGTCTGGCCAGATAAAATACGGAATACATATTTGAGTTTCTGGTAATCAACACAGGAGATTTAGTATAGATGTGGACCACATGTTTCCCAGAGATACATTTATACTATTCATTTGAAGTGTAAATTTTAACTGAGCCATTTTGGGTTTTGTTGGATTTGTTTGTTTGCTAAATCTGGTAATTTTAGAATCAAATTTGAGATGGACAGAAAAGCTCCATGGAAGACATGACATATAATCTGAGACCTGAGGAAGTAGTAAGAGACAAGGGAAGAATAGATGCCAGAAAGAAAAGAAGAAAAGGATTTTAAACGCGGTTCCTCCTCTTTGTGTCAGCCATGAAATCTTGGGTCCTCTCTCTCTTTCTTTGATTTGTTAAATAGCTCCGTAATTGGTTTCTTCTTAGCTCACCTCGCCAAGACTATCAACTTCTTCCCATCCGACACATGTCCACGGTGTCATGGCCACAGTGTCTTTAGGAGCCTCCTGGCTGGTTTCCCAGTTCAAAACTTCAGTTATATTACTGCCTTCTGTATTGCAAACATCCCTTTAATATTGTTTGGAGAGGAAACAGAAAGTAACTGTAAAGTATAAACAATGATTCTTTAAAATGTTACAGCTTTTTTGCTGAAGTGGAATAGTATTTCTGAGTCATTACTAAGAATAATCAGGTATTTTGTCATTGGAGGAAATAGAGTTGCTGTTTGGTCATGTTGGTTATAACTTGCTAAGATAGTATTTGTTTACCTATTATTTAAATTTTCTTCTTTTATTAGTATATGTTTGCAATATATAATATTTGCATTCATCTTGGGGAATTGGTACATATACATACAGCATTTTGATCTTGTTCATTATTAACTTCTCCTTCCATCCCCTTCCATTTCCAAAACCCCTTGCCATACCCTCAAAGTCTGCTGCCCTGTAATTAGAACATAAATGTTACTATAAAAGACACTGCATGAAAAAAATGAGTCATCGCTGAGATGTCACTATATGTAAATGTCTAGGAAAGCATGAAAATGCTTGGACTTTTGATGAAATCTTAAAAAATAACTTCATTATTGTCTTGCTAAGGATGGATAGTTTCAAAATAAAAATGCCTAGAATTTTCTGTCTTGGTCAGGAATGAGCTGGTTGAGGTCATGATAAGTCATTAGATACAGCTTTGATAAGGTACCTCAGTGAATGTTAGAAAGTATTCTGAGTGCAGAAGAGAATAGCTGATATCCCAGGGAGCTAGAATAGAAGAGCAGAAGGAGGGACTTGTGGGCTGTCGTGAGGATAAGATTTCTCCGAGTTAAAAAAAAAAAAAAGGAGTGAAGATCATCCCTAGCAGACAAAAACATGTGCAAAACTATGGATGACTGCAAAGGCACCGTGGACATGTGTCGGATGGGAAGAAGTTGATAGTCTTGGCGAGGTGAGCTAAGAAGAAACCAATTACGGAGCTATTTAACAAATCAAAGAAAGAGAGAGAGGACCCAAGATTTCATGGCTGATACAAAGAGGAGGAACCGCGTTTAAAATCCTGACTCATTTGTGACTTGGAGAAGTAGAACCTGACAGAAAACTGGGAGGAGAGGTTTGAACAAGGAGATAGAGGAGTGCTGGTTCCTTAACGTAAAGAACACAGTAGATTTTAAAAAGCAGAATTAGGCAAGAAGATTCTGAGCTCGTGACAACACTGTGATCAGTTTAAAGACCAGCAGGAGTGGAATGGATGAATTCTGTATGGAGGGGAAATTTATTAGAGAAAACAGTCTTGTGAGACCTGAAATATAGATATTTTACAAGAAGTCTTGTGAATTACTCTGACATTAGGATGATAGGATTGTGTTTCTGTGTAAAGGTAAAAAATGCCTAAAGATGATAAATGGTTTTTATTTTCTACACCCTACTCAATTCTGTTAACAATCTTTGCAAAACAGTCTACCAATATTCATAACAGGGGCCAGCAGAAAAAAAAAATATTATTGTAAATAATGTTGTTTACTGTGATTGAGAGGAATACATTTTTAAACTGTAAAGGAAATAATCTAAAAAATTCAAAAGGTGATTATAAATTATGTAATATACGCACCTATTTCAAAATGTTACTTCCTTTGCTTCACTACTGCACAATCTCAGTACATGTGTACAGTACATGTGCACACATGCGTATACATATGCGTTGAACTAATTCAATAATTTCTGTTACCCTTACTCACTAAACAGATGGTCTCAGATAATGAAGAAATTATGTTACTTTTCTCCTTCAGATTAGATGTGGCTCTTGGTTCAGAGCCAATCTAGGAAGATAGTTTTTGCCCCTTAGTGAGAAACCAGGTGCATCTCGTCTCTGCTGATGTTCATTTTGTACTGTGTTTTGTTCTCCATCTATCTAGAAAATGTGAAATAGGAAGAAGATTTGTTCTGACACCATTCATATGTTAATCCCGCTATAATTGCTAGAGGTGACTTCAGTTTTAACTGGGTTTGTGAAAGAAATTAAAACATTGAATTTATATTACTAAAAGAATTATTTGGTTTGTGGCATCCTCTTGCCAGTAAGGAATATAAATATTCTTGATCTAAAGCTTAGTGCAAAATTTCATGCCTATTTCCAAAAAATTCCTATCAGGGGACATTTCCATTTGAAAGGGTTCATTAGTGAAGTGCAGAACAAAATCTTAGGAAAAATTTTCTCCCCACTTATGCCACTGTGAATATATTTCCTTGAAAACATACAACCAACTGAGAAATTATGTAATAAAATGTCATGTAATATTAATCTTCCACATGCAAAGCCATAACAGCTATTTAATCATTGTATAGTTCTTTTATACAAAGCCACTTGCTCCATAACCACAGCCAATAGTGAACTTCCAAAATATTATCTAGAGTATTCATAACACTGACTTGGAACTGTACCTGTAAATGAGCCTAATTATCACCATTAGGTGTCTATAACTGAAAAATTTGGAACCAGGCTGATTGACAGATTGCCTGGGAGTGAAGAAGGGAATTTCCAGAAATGATGTTCGAAGGCAGTGATTGGTTACAATTAAGATGCTTCTTATTTGCCCTCTACTGAGTTGAATCCATTTGATAACTGATTTTTATGAGCATTAATCAAAGGATGAACTAATAAAGATAGAGACTTAAAATGCCCTCCATTACACTTCACTTCATCCAGCTGACAAATATGAAAATGAACTGATAATATCTGCTGGCAGTGGCTCAGAAGAATGGGTGTTCATGTATCAGATCTTGGGGATGAGCAGTAGGTAAAAATAATTGAGCCATCATGCACTGTTTATCAAAAGTAAGTTCAAATCCTTTTCACCTCATAAATGAATAAGAATTTACCTTTAAGATCATTTATTAAGGTGTTAATTAGAACTTGGAGGAAATGGTGAGTTATCTAAACTCCTTGAATAGGACTAAGATTGGTCAAAAAAATGAGCAGATATATTCAAAGTCTTGAAAAGCTGCATTCCAGTGAATGTTTAATGAATTGGAGAAAATGTTCACAGTTCAAGACTAAGTGAAAAAGCATGACACAAAGCAATATATTAAATCTTAATAATGTGTGACGTTACATAAGCATATGTGTGTGTAGTTAGGACGCAACCTTACGTGAGTGAAGATACGTGCTCTATGGGGTCAGTAATGATTTATTTTTTGATAATAGAAGCATGATAATTTTTATTTTCATTTTTCTATGTTTTTTAATTTTTTAATAGTGAGCATCCATATTTTTTGTACTTGCCAAAAAAGTAGAATTTTAAATTAAAAATTCTAATGGAGCACAGTAAGATAGCCAAAGTACCTACATATTTTGTTCATTTTTCTTGTTTTGTCTCTGTGATAAAGGGGGTAATGTTCATTGGTAAGACATCACCCTCGTGTAACTCACATGATCTGTCCCAAAGTAGAATAATTCCTATTTTTAGTCCTTTCTCAAACAGTCTGCATGGTATTCCATTGTTACTTGAGGACGTCCATGTGAACAGAGAGGGCTTTCTTTTTTTCAGGTGTCCTGCTTCCAAGCAAGACACACTAGTGGTTTCCATATGATTTCTATTACATCATATTTTCAGAAAATTATAGATACTTCTGAAATCTTCAGTTCTTTGAATTAATTTGTTAGGTCCAAGCAATGCATTGTAGTTACTGCATGGCTGTTTAAGGACAGTGAGTGTCCTCTTTTTTCAGGACGTGAATTTTTGAGGAAGAGTAGGCGTGCTCTCAGTTTTGTTCTTTATGTGATATTACTCATGCTATCCAGAGTGTTAATTTTATACTCTTCCTGAGCCTCTTTTTTAATTTGCATATGAAGTCATACTTTGCAAATCCACCTTCAACAAGTTGGTGAATCTAAGTTATTTACTCATGAACCCGTACAAATGAGGATGACACCTAGCTCATGTTGTCCACCCACCACGTGATGTCCCCTGTGTGTTAGGAACGCAAATCAGAGACATCATCCTCTGTGCAGTGAAGAGCTTTTGTTATGTTACCTCCAAGGACCAACAAGGAAACACCAGCAATAAACCCATGCCAAAGTGGGATTCTGGGATCTACAGATTCCAGAAAGGGCCACCTCAGAAGCTGAAGGAGGGGATGGTATTTGCTTCCTAGGACTGTCACAATGCACCAAGCGGGTGGCTTAACCAACACAATCTCACCATGCTGAAGGACTGAGTCTAAAACCAAGGGATCATCACTGTTGGTTCCTCTCAAGGATCGGGGGAGAAGGCTGCATTCAGGACTCTCCCTGGCTTGTAGATGGCCGTCTTCTTTTGTGTCTCTTCAGATCCCCCCTTTTTTGCACACCCTTCTTCTCACAAGTACACTAGTCCTATTGCAGTAGGGTCCTACCGTACTTTAGTAGGATCTCATCTTTGTCATTTCCATCTGTAATGACCTTTAGTCTAAGTAAGGTCGCATTCTTTGATACTGGAGGTTGAGACTTCAGCCCATGAATTCCAGAGGGACCTTATTCAACCCACAGCAGGGATAGTTTGGAGGAGGTTTTTGCATGAGGCTAACCCTTAACTTAAGTTGAAAATGGGAAGGGAGAATAATCTAGTTGAGTGGGGCCAGCAGGAGAGCTCAGGAGAAGACACAGGAAATACAAAAGCGCACAGAGACAGGGAGGCACAGTGCTTGTGCTGCATGCCCGAGGAAACTGGAGGCGATCAGAGGCCTGTGTTTCCTGCCCAAATGTGCAAGATGAGAATGAAGGCAGCAGGAAGCTTGAAAACTGTTGTATCTGTTCAGGTTTGAATATTAGAAGTGTTACTCTGATAGCAGTGTGACTTTTGCAAAGTAGATTTTTTTCCTACCAGCAGGACTCTGCTGTTTCAGCCTGCTCTTTTCATCCCAACAGCGCATCTGCCTTCTTTCAGCTTTTTCTAGAAACTTTGGATTTTGACTTTATTCTCCTAATTCTCTCAAATTTCATTGCTTTTAACCATCTTCTGAATAATTTAATTCAGTAACAATTTCCTTTCATTTAGAAATGAGCAAATTCCATTTATGGCATTTATTATTTACGAGTGAAACAGTATAAAGATTTAAATATTCAGACTACTTTAAGTTGCTGTTTAAAATTGTATTTTTGATTCCCCTATCAACAATTGACAATTTAAAAACAACTGCGAATCCTAACAGTCCCATTCAGTTTTAAAATGAGCCTCTGATTCTGTCATTTTAAGCTTTCATAAACCTTTCACTTAATGATTGTTAAATCTGTAAATGAATTCTCACTGCTTGAACTTCCTTTGCAGAAAGCGTCTGAAATTAATTTTTAGTTTAACTCTTCTCAGCCTGAGGGTGACATCAAGCAGGCTTGTATGTTTCACGACTCTTAAAAATCTTCCAATTATAAAGTAACTGCCTAAATTTATACCCAAAGCAGCTCAGTTGATTAAAAGATTATCACCACAAACCCTGTTTATTTTGTTGAGTCTAGGAATTACAGCATTTGTTCTTCCTCTCCCACAGGCACAAGAATAACCATCAGCAGCATTAATTAAAATATTAATAAACACAAAAACTGTCAGAAGTTTCTCAGTTATGATGAAAGACAGCATAAAACAGCATGAGATGGCATTAAGTGTGCTTTCTTTGAGTTGTTTATATCAGATTGATAAGCTGGGTCTTTCATCATGTCTTATGAAGGGCACCGTATTGATGTTATGCCTCATCCCAAAAGGCAAAGAATCACAGAGTCTGGTCAGCCGACTGCATAGAAAATGCTTTTCATCTTGTGCCTAAGACACCTTCTACATTGGCTGGAAGAAGGCATGGGCTAAAAAAGACTTCTACAAAATTAATTCCTAATCTTTTACATACCTTGATTTTTCTTAAATAAAATATTTAATTAAACCACATTAAATATACGACACACATCTTGGACTTCTCAGTAGATTGTACTGAATCATTGATCTTTTTCTTGATAGCTCACTGCTCATTAAGAACATACACCATCCTCATTTACTTTGTACTGCATTATAAAAATTTCTCGAGAGATGTTAAACTGTAAGAACATCATCACAGTAATCTGTTCAAGAATCAAATAAGTGATTAGATGCATTACCTCTCACACACAAGAGCCTACGAAATAAATGGCCTCTCTGATATTCTGCTCCAATCCTTGTGTGTCTAGAAGCAATCTTCTAGAAATACTTCTTTAAATTATTATCATTTTAAGAATGTTAGGTCTTTAAGAGTACCTCAGTGCTTGGAAATCTGTCTCTTCATGCTGCTTTTGGCTGAGATTTGAAACTTATCTGATGGCTGAATTCTTCAAGAAACATGAACTGGAATGCTTTATTACTGTATTAGAACTTTCCCTTGAACTTCAGCTGTTTTTAATCAGATACTGACACTGGCTTTGTACTGTCCTTACAGCTGTATTTGCATATTTTGAAAAAGTGGCACATGAGTAATTTCAAGAGAAACTGTATGGAGAGAGAATAAAAGTACTAAAATACAGAATGTATGCCCATTCCCCCAAAACTGCAAAACCTGAAATGCTCTAAAATTCAAAACTTTGCGCTCATGCATGTTGCCACGTGTCACATGTTAAACCCAAAACACAGGTGAAGTAGAACTATTGAATAAAGTTACCTTGAGAATATGCATATAAGATGTATATAAACTATAAATGAATCTCATATTTAGGTGTTGGTACCATCCTGAAACTATTTCACTATGCAAATATTGCAAAATCCAAAAAGATTCAAAATTTGTAGCACTTTTGGCTCCAGTATTTGGATAAGGAATATTTAATTTGCATTATTATTCACCTAGGTGATATAATGAGAAATTTTGATCATTGGGTTGATAATTTTTAGAATGATGAGTAACAAGATGACAACAATGATGGCGAAGGAAAAAAGGACCATGAAAACAGCATTATTTATGGTCTTTAAAAAAGAACATTGTAAAAGAAAAATTCAAGTGCTCTAAACTCAAATTCTCATTTTGTTTGATTCCACCTATTATGACTACAAGGCAAACTAAAATGAATGGAAGAATAAAACAGAATTTCTCTTCTGTCCTGTAAGAAGATCTCATCAGAGATTTCTGCACCATCATCTAGAGTAATGCTTGAAGGCAAGCCAACAAGTTTTCTAGCCACCAGCAAATACAGTCGTGCTATGTGGATTTAAAAGCTCCAGGGGCTTCACCACAGAATGGTGGGACTTATCTAAGTGAAGTTGGTGGATAAAGGGAATTCAGTGTCAGGAAGGAGGGAAGCTGAACCCTAGCATTGGAAAAGTATGTTTGTGGAAATAGTAAATAAAATAACTGAAATTATGTTGAAGAGAATTTGAACATCAACCAGCAAATCTCATAGATCAACCTTCAACACTCTGTTATTCAAAATACTTCCTGATTGTAATAATAATGTATTTTTCAATTTTAA
The DNA here is from genome assembly GCF_034190915.1 of Cavia porcellus. Classification (NCBI taxonomy): domain Eukaryota; kingdom Metazoa; phylum Chordata; class Mammalia; order Rodentia; family Caviidae; genus Cavia; species Cavia porcellus. The sequence continues at coordinate 160,228,936 of NW_026947484.1, read as the reverse complement.
TGTGTTTAGGAAATGCTAGTTTGAACAAAGATACGCATATGGGCTTTTTAAAAATTTAATTAAAAGACCTCTGTTTTAGTCCAGTTGTGCTCATGTAACAAAATGCCATAGACTGTAATTTTTAAACAATAAATATTTTTGTCACCACTCTGGGGACCAAGTCTAAGATCGAGGCACCAGCAACCTCTTTGAGTCTGGTAAGGTCCCAGAATCTTTGCATCCAAGACTGACCTTGTTGCTGTGTCCTCACATTGGCAGAAGGGACTGAAGAACAAAAAGCTAGTCTTCTCCAACCCTTTTATAAGGCATTCATCTATTCAGCAGGAAAGAGGATACAAGACTGAATCACTCAAGAGGCTCTGCCTCTTACCACCACCACACTGAGGATTGAATTTCAGTAATGTTAGCTTTGCAGGAATAACGACCTCACTGAGGCCTTAATGTGCTAGAATATTCCAGCCCTAAGAGGAAGATGCAGCCCACGCCCCAGGAATGTGGTCTGGGAGATTCTGCCATTGAACATGTAGCCTGGTTTGGTGGGGCAGCTCAGCGGTAGAAGAAAGAGTCCTGTGTTCCACTCCCAGTACTACACACACACACACACACACCAGGGATGCTGTAGACTCAGTGAAGTTTTTAGGCCTGGAGGGTAGATGTGCATTTAGAAGATCAATATTAATATATTAATTATAAAAGTTAAATGCATTAATGTTTACATATATGTAATAATTACTATTTTTAAATGTAAATATATGTGACAATATATAAAAATGATAAGGTTAAAATTTGTAGCAATTATAAGATACAATTATGGATTAATTTTTATTACTTAATATTACTTAATATATTTACTTAATATTTATTTTCCTCACTTTTCTACAAATTCATTAGATCAAAAATGCCTTGGGTTCATTGGTGTTTCCCATCATATAATCACTATGTAGGGGATAGTAACCATTGGATACTGAGTGGATGGCTGTATTGGGAAGATTCCTGGAAGTACTTAACTGTAGCACATTGTTAAGAGAGCCTCACCTCCAAAGGATAAAGAAAGAAAGAGGAAGTCATAAAATAATTCACAAGGAAAGAAAGAAAATCAGTAAAAAATGAGTGCATAATTAAGGGAATTAATGCACAGCTAATCAAAACAAGAAATCAAGTAGGGAAGCCTAGCGCCTAGTACAGAGTAGGCGCTTCATAAATAGTTCCGAATTCTTTCGACAAGTTGAGCTTTATTTAAATTTGGCAGCTCATTAAGCATGTAAAAACAAAATCAGTAATTGTAGTTTATATTAGGAATCACTCACAGCTTTGGGAAGGCTGTAGATGAGAATTCCTAGGGAGGCTATCTAGGGAGAAAAGAACCATTGATGCTCTTAAATGAAACACTTGTCTAAAGTAATATGCACTTAGAAATATTTTGTTTTGAAGCCCTAAATTGTGTTTATTGTTTTATTTTTATTGTTGGTATTCTGTTTCTGTTTTGTTTGATTTTACTATGCTTGAAGATATGGACAGCTATTTTGAAGACAAGAAGCATTATGGAAACCATTGTTGACTTCCTATTGCCTTGTTTTGAAATCCCATGTTATTTATACTGTCTTGTGTTGGTTGGCTTTATTGTTTTATTTTACTTGGTTTTATTCTCTCTAAAAGAAAAAAAATTTTTAAGAAATATTGAGTAAGTATCTCTTGATAACAGGCACACTGCTTTCCTCCTTGAGCTCTTGTTTTTATTGCCAAAATGATAATATCAGGATTAAAAGATAAGGTTAAAAGTTTTAAGGTGATTTATGTGGACTTATTTGTACAGCATTTTATTTAAGATTTATTTTCAAGGACTTTGGCCCCAGTCATAGTGCAGTGATCGTGGAGAAGACAAATGGGTTTCCTTGTATTGATAGCAAGTTAAATCATGGACGGTAATTTCAGGATTTCAGATATTGTGATGAGATGAAAACACACCCACAGAACTTACGCAGGTTTGAAATGTGATCATTATGACAATCAGAAAATATAGCAGTCTCCTGGACCCCACAGAGAACCCCAGAACCATCAATGTTTGGTCCTGATAAGGGTTTCAAAGACATACTGGAGGTTAAATAGTGATTTTAAAGATATTTCTTGAAGTTGGAGATGGAGAGAGCTTGGCAGATTTCCATAGCCTTGTGGTACTCTTAGGGAGAAGGTTTCCGAGTGAATAAATTAGAAACATTTGTCATTTGGAAAATGGAAGACAGTGCCAACAAAGGAGGAAAGCCAGAATATCTGTCACAAGAAATCTTGGAAAGATTGAACTTTCCCTCATCCCTGTATCTTTCCAGGTATGGGATGTGAGAGGCTGACTTTGCTCTACAATTTTAGAGAATACAAAGAAGTGAAAAGTCAGGTGCTTTGATATGGACGTTCTTTTGTTTGAGTCAATTACTGAGGAAGTAATTCTCAAGTGGTTAAAATTCTCTTTGATTTAAGCTATCAATGGAAGAGAACTTGAAACTCCTGCAATTTCATCGCGGTCATGTCTTGATGGCAAGCCCTGTGGTGAGCTGCCTTAGACTCCGTGTGAAAGTGTTGAAAGGGAAGTAAGTCCCTGACATCCATCGTGACTGTAGCTAAAGAGAAACCCGGGTTCAATTCAAATTGAAAAACATTTGATTCAAGAGAAAAAGGAATCCATACAATACCATGACAAAAAAAAAAAAAATATGTTCTCATCTTTGATTCTGAGGAATGTATTGGAAGGGCCTCAACCAAAAGAAATGCAGTCTTCTTTTCCTCATGCCCTTCAGTCTCTTGGAGAAACTGAAAATCTAAGGATTCCTCTTTGGGTGTACAAGAGGACAGGATAACAGTGGGAATCAGATAGACCCCGTACACGGAGTCTGAAGCCACAGACCTTGGCGTACACAGACAGTGGCAGATCTGTGCTTCCCTGTATCATGCATGTGATTACCTATGCTTTCTTTCCCTTTCTGGACTCTTTCTCTTTTCTACCTCACTGAATTTTCCTCTCTAAATCTTCAAAATATTGTTTTAAATAAGAGAGCAATCTTATTTCCCTCTCTGCTGTTTCCTCAGTCTTTGCATTTGGGTTAAGTATTCTGTGCTTAAATGTTCGGTCAAATGTGTGTGTGCACCCGTGTAAGAGAGACTGGTGATGAATTCACATCTTGGAAAATGTTCACATGCTGACCATCCACATCGTTGCCAGCTAGCCAGAGTCTGCTAATGGAAGAGCTTGAAGGCTTTGGGGTATGAAAGTGTGAAATCTAAGCCCAAGTCTGCTTTGTTCTGTGTGATCTTCACAACCTGGATCGCACTTAATTAGGTTACACACAAATGTGAAAAATAATACTGAATGTTTTGTTTCTTTTGGGTACAAACTGAAATGATAGGACAGGACAAATAGTAATTATTATCTTCTTTAGCTCTTCTATGCATTTTCTTATACAATTATAGTTGAATGTATCTCTTTTGAATCAAATAGTGCGAATGTCACCAGATATATGTGTTGAAGAGGGTAGACATGGTTACTGTCCTCATAGAGCCTTCAAATCTGGTGAACAAGATTGATTTTGAAAAAGGAACTAACATGTGATCAGAGGGAACCCCGGCATCTAGCTGTATGTATATGAACATGAATCATTACTTTGGCAAATGCAGAGAAGTTGTTTTAATTTGAATTTGAAAAATGGCAAAGATAAAGGGTCAGGCACAGTCATGGAGGACCTAGTGAAGGAATGATCATGTAATCTAGGGAACATGAAGGGAACTGTGAATGCAAAGAGCACCCTGAGCTGTGTAAGGACACGTACCTGGCCAGGCAGGGTGGGGTTTGCAAGGGAGGAGACAGGGTAGGACCATAGCACAGTTGCTAAGCCATAACAAAAATTCTAGAATTTGTCTCAGGAGAGGGATTGAGGGAGAAAGGAATTATTGTTGTTTTTACAGAAACAGGATAACATTTGTGTTTTATAAAAATTTCTGTTTTGGGGCTGGGGATTTAGCTCAGCAGCATAAGCGCCTGCCTTGCAAGCAGGCAGTCGTGAGTTCTATCCTTGGTACCGATAAAAAAGGAAAAAGACAAAAAAAAAATTCTGTGTTGTGGAAGAAAGATAGACAAAGACATAGATGTAAAAGATGTTACTAATTTGAACTAAGTTGCCAGGGTGGGACTGCAGAGAAATGGGTTTGATTCAGGAAATGCTTGGGTCATTGATCGTTTTTGATCTTGATGATAGTCAAATGTCAGAAGGAAGGGAGTCGGAGAAGCTCTGTCTTGGGAAAGCAGATGAGTGAGGCGGGGGTTTGCTGATTTGGGGAGCACAGCAAGAAGATGATTGGGGTGGAACAGTGATTGATGACCCTTTCTCAGTGCTTAAAACAGTGATTCTGCATTGTCCGAGTGCACTCCGTATTTTGCAGGTGAGGGCACTGTTGGAAATAAAATAGCCAAGCCCAACCAGCCAGGCAGGTTGCTGCGGAGCCCAAGCCCCTGGCAATAGTGATGTGCCAGGTGTTCCCAGAGCACCACTTCCACTCATAAGCAAGTTACGTTTGTGAAACCCATGAGACCTGAAATGGAAATGACGGCAGAGATAAATCTGAGTTAGAGACAAAAGTTTTAGAGCCACCCACTTACTACTTACGTTAAATGAAGCAAGAGTTGCAAAGTGTGAAAAGTAAGAAGGAAAGTGTCCAATTCAAAGAGCTGTGGGCTACAGAGACTACACTGTGAATCTCACCATGACCAACCGGGTGATGGAAGCAAAAAGCAAAAGCTCTGTGCCAGAAAGAAAGTCAGGGAAGCTGAGGAAGAGAGCATTCCCAAAAGGAGGATGCTGGTCCATGCCTGTGCACAAATGCACCCGCTAATAGGTCTGCGAATCAGGGACTGCACAGATGAAATGGATTATTTAAAACCCCTTCCTTTAAACATGGAAGCTATTTATCACCTTGTTGATTCATCTGTTCATCTATTCTTCCAGTCTATGGCCTCATTGAACTGAAAAAAAAAAAAAAAAATATATATATATATATATATATATATATATATAATTAAGTGTCTATGATTTTTTAATATGAGAAACCTGAAAGGCAAATAAACAGCAACATAAAAGATAGCCAATAGAAACGGGAAGATGGAGCTTTTCCAATGAGAAGGGGACTGAGAGATAGGAGGAGGAGGGAGAGAAGATCAATGGGGCTGTAAAAAAGGATTAAGATGTTTTCTAATGTATGAATATAATCGTTATTTACTGCAAATATGTATTAAAAATTATATGTATATAACATACTCTTACAAATAGAGAAAACAGAAAAGATGACATATACAGCATATAGAAAAGCAATCTATAAATATTTCATACTCAAGAATAGAGAAAACAGAAGAAAGACATCAGCAGATAAGAGAAGTCAACATATTTTTACCAGGCAGAAAAATAAAATGTACTTTATATACTTCTACACTGCAAAGTGATTATTAATTACATTGCAAAGTATCCTTAAAGGATTATGAATTGATTTACTTCACCTAACTCAACAGAATATTAGAGACAGTAAATACTAGACAAGAAACTGAAGAGTTTCTTGGTGCCGAAAGCAGAAAAATGGACTGAAAGTCTCTGTATACAAATGAACATGGGTCCACCTTGGCAGAGCACCAGGATTCTCCCCTGCAGAATGTTCTTTGGCTTGCTGCCAGGTCATCTTGCAGGGAAACAAGCCATGCATATAAAATTTCCAATTCGATTTTTAGAGCCTCATTCTTCAAGTCAGGAAGATAGCCAGGGGTCATCAGATCTTTGAGGGAAAACTTGTATGATAAGAAATGAAGGTGAGGGCCTGGAGATTTAGCTCAGCGGCATAAGCACCTGCCTTGCAAGCAGGCAGTCGTGAGTTCGATCCCTGGTACCGATAAAAATGAAAAAGACAAATAAAAAAAAAAAGAAAGAAAAAGAAATGAAGATGAAAAGAAACAGAAAATGGAACTCAGGAGTGATTCTGGGAGCATGTGGAAAAGACAGAGAAGCCCACAGTTCATATCTTCAGAAAGAAATGAGGATGATGTGCACTCCAAAACCCAAATAGGACATCGTGAAAAAGGAACATCTCAGCAACATCATGTAACTCTTTCACAAGAAATTTGTGCTATTAGATAAAGTGCAATTCAGAGCTGAATTTAAAAGGTGACTTTGAGAAAATCCCCAGAAAGTAGAATAAAACACAAAAGGTATAAAAATTATAAAAGCATAATTATTTGAATTCTAGGCTAAATATAAGCAATTGTTTTGTCATCTAGCTAATAGGAATTACAGAAAAGAAAAAATTAATGAAGCAAATGACAAAGAAATTATCAATTAAATAAGAGAAAGTTTAAAAACAGCTGCAAGATAAGAGCTGCCAGAGTGAAGGAGTCCATTGGTTTTTCAGTACAATAGATTAAAAAGAACACATTGAACGAACCACTTTGCTATGAGTTGCAAGACTGGGACTGAGAGGAGAGAGAGAAAGTCAAGTGCAAAAACATGATTTTGAGTAGGTATAGAACTTGGCTTTTTAAAACTAAAATACACTATATAATACATAAAAAGTGCCTTCAGATATACAAAGGAAAAGTATTTCTGATCTGCCAGTGTGTATACAGCCAAACTTTAAGTTGTTTCTAGATAAAATAATTCCATTCTCCGACATACAGGGGCTCCAAAACTTTTCCATTGATAAGTCTTTTCTCTACAAGTGAATGGGCAGGAAGATGAGCTCTTCCCAAAGGATCCCTGCTTTTCCAGGTCAGAGACCATCATGTTAAGTGAAGTAACTCAGACGTCATACATACCTGTTTCCAGGAATTACTCTTCACTCTTATCCTGTACACTTGTACTTCTTTCCTCTATTGCATCTTCTATTTTCTGAATTCTACGTTTTTTTCTTTCAGCTTTAGCCCTTCAGTTTGGCAGTAGACAGTGCCCATGTATTGTGGTTGGCTGGAATCTGTATCAGTCAGCATTCCTATCCATGGCACACACTGACTGACACCCACAGTGTAAGGAGGGTTAATCTAGCTCACAGTTTCATGCGGTTCAGTCAGTGCTTGACGAGCTCCAAGGAGAAGCATCATGGCAGAAGGGAATGGCAGAGTGAAGTTGTTTGGTTCGTGGTGGCTAGGAAGCAGAGTAGGGGAAAGGAGCCCCAGAGGAAGGGGCTGGGACCAGGTTCACTACCCATACCCAAGGGCCTGTCTACATGACCCACCCAGGGGTTCCTTCCATCTATTTTCTTTTTTATGGGTAACTTTTAAATTTTTAAAAATTTAATTAGTACAAATTTACAGTACATAATGATTACATTCAATGCAAGAAACTGGTACATGTACATAGCCCATTTCAATTCTATTTTTGCCCTTCCCTTTACCTCCTTTTTCTTTTTCCAGGATCAGATTCATTTATTTATCTGATAAGACTTTATAAAGTTAACTATCATACATACAGGCTGAAAATCAGACTAACATATAAAATCCATGACAATTGTACTAGGTGAAGATACTTTCAGGTACATTGTTCCCATTGAATTGCAGTGTCTCTCTTTTTCCTGTTATCTGTCTCTTATTTCCTACTTTAAGTATATACTAAGTTTTCATATAAGAGAACCATGCAAGATTTAAACTTGTATGTCTGAGTTACTTCACTTAACATTATGGTCTCACGGGCTCCCATTTTCCTACAAGTGACTTAAATTTATCTTTCTTCATAGCAGAGTAGTACTCCATTGTGTTATGAATACCACCTTCTCTTTATCCATTCATCTGTTGGTGGATATATAGGCTGTTTCAAACTGTGCTGCTATAAACATGGGAGTATGACCCCAGTATCACTGGGGTATGACATCTTTAATTCTTGGGATGATGCCTAATAGGAAAATAGATGAGTCAAACAGGATTTCTATCTCGAGTTTTTTGATGAATCACCATACTGATTTCCATGGAAGTGTGCTTTTCTGATGCATGGCAGTTCCCAAGCCAGTCAGACAGATACAATGAAGCTTATTCAGCCCTTCATCTATCTGCCTAGCCCATCACTTCTCTTTATTCTCACCGCTTACATCATAAACTAAACTATCCCCACCTGCCTGCAAAGCTCTCAGCACCCATTTAGTAGGTGGCTAACAGACATCACATATTTACTGGGTCCATTAAGGGGAACCCTAATGGGTGCCCGGATCCAAAGTAGGGATTAAGGCAAGGGTTCTAAAATCAAGAATTTCAGGGAAAGTCAGGTGAAACCACAGTTGTGAAATCATGTGATTCAGACTCCTAGAAAGGGGAAATACAGGGGGTTGAAAGACAGAAAATCATGAAGGGAGAAATCATCTTTTTAGTGTTTATAGTTGGTCATCTACGGATTACTGCAAACAAGCAAATGTTAATCAGCGCTTCCTCATCAATCTGTCCCCGGAATAATGGTGGAAGAAGGATGGCTTTGGGCTGAAATCCAACAGTTGTTAAACATATTTACATGGTTGCCTCCAAATTTGACCTAAGTTAATCAATTAAAAAGCAAAAACAAAGTTCTACATAGTCTTTACTAAAATACCACTGATTCCTACTTCACCAATCAATTTATATTCTGAGTAAAACTAAATTACTAGATTAAATACAAGTTTCCAAGAAGTATACATTGAAAGTGAATTTTGTAGTTGGCAAACCACATTGTGTATAATGAATTTAATAGGAGGTAAGACAAAAATCTCTCTCAAGAACTTACCTAAAACCCGGAGAAATACACACCAGTAGGGAGCCAGGTACTCATTCTTCCTGGGGTCACATCAGACACAGTGACCTTTTAATTCCAGTGGGAAGTTGCTTAACACAAATTATCAGCAGCTGACAGTGATCAGCAGGAGGGTCCCAAACAGGTCATTTATTCACTGATGTGTCATGTGCTCATTGTACAGTTGCTAGTCCGTGTCTCCGATGGAGCAGGCACCAACAAAAATACAAGCATGAGCAGTCCGGGAATCTGATAGTGCAGGACAGAATGACATGAAACGTGGTAGATTAAGTATTTAAATTGCTTTGATACAAGTCTGCAAGACTGCATGACATTTGGTCATTCTGACCTAGGAGAATAAGAAAAAGGTGTTAGGGGATCACAGGAGTTTCTATGATCACTACAAGTTGTTCTCTTGCTCCCGAATCTTAAAATTCATAAAGGTAGACTGATTCTGGAATGAATACCATCCACTTCTAAGCAGCAGCTCTAACAGAAGGGCCCATTCAATTCTTCCCTCCCTCTGGAGAGTCTAGGTCAGTTCCTGGAACACAGCCATTACCCAGTATCTGTTTATTGATAGAATGAATCTGGGAGTCAACAAGAGCACCTCACAAGTTTACAGGTGCCACTTGGATTTTTTTTTTTTACAGAAATGAAAGAAACATGTTTGCTAAAAACAAGTGCTGGAAGTTTCTTTTCAACACTGCAATTTGTGTGAAATTTAAAAGCATGTTATAGATCCTTGTTTCAAGTGAGAGCATAGTCAAAAGAATAGAATTGAACTGATCAGGGAATATAGTCCATTCTAATTCTGCCACTCCACAGTATGTGATGTTGCAAAGACTCTAACACTGTCTTTGTTGGTTCAGTTGGGATGAAAGCTAGGTCATATACTTCATTGGGCTTTGTCGGAATTCAGTGGCACAGTATGTATTATATCCTATGTAAGCTGCAAAGCATTTCATTCTAGGATTATAAGATTACACTGAAATTAAATTTTGAAGGTCAAGCTATCATAAGAATGATTAAGCAATCTTGAGGATATGTTTACTGTTGTGATTTTTTTTAACATTCTTTTCTGTCTCTCTCTCCAGTGCAGTGCCTGGAGATGACCACCAAGCGGAAGATCATCGGCCGCCTGGTGCCCTGCCGATGTTTCCGGGGTGAAGAGGAAATCATCTCAGTGTTAGACTATTCCCACTGCAGCCTGCAGCAGGTGCCAAAGGAGGTCTTTAACTTCGAGCGGACATTAGAGGAGCTTTATCTGGATGCCAATCAGATTGAAGAGCTCCCCAAGGTAATTTCTGAGAACATAGAGACACGCTGTCATGAGGATTCCATAATTTCCAGAGACGCCCCAGAATGTCAGTGTTAACTGGGTTGCTGGCAGTCACTGGGGTTGTTATAACTCCCCTCAATGTTCTTGTCAAATTTTAACATGAGTCCATTTGTAATTTCATGTGCTATATTAATAACAAACCAAAGAAAATTATTTTATGGACTACACTTTGTTATTTTAAAGTGACCTCCATAAAAATACATTGCAGTGCTGCGATAAACAGCTTATGCTTAGAAAATAAAGGAAAAATCTGACACTACTCTCAAACTGAAAATCAGTGTGTTGCATGTTACAGTGATGTCGCTTTAATACCTCGTACTATCTGTTTTAAATCTGAGAAATGCTTTTACACAAACACACATGCATGTTCCATTAGCGCTATTATAAAAGTATGTTTTGTTCTTAGGATTTAAGTATGTGATTATTAAAAGTAGCCCTGAATTTATGTGACACATAGCTAATGAAAGTTATAGCGAAGGTTTAAATGATCAAACTTCCCACACATGTACACTGTCCTTGTAACACTGGCAGGAACACCATATCTCCCATCATCCTCTTCTCTGTTACGGAAAGACTGCACGACGAGAGATTAGCGAAAGCACACCAAAGCCACTACAGAAAGGTCCATTCTAAGTCAGTGGATCCTCACAATTACTTATATAAATCCCTTAGTGTAAGTGGTCACCACTTACACTTTTACCTGTGAAGGACTTAAACTGAGAGGACAAGATATCATATAATGTTTTCTTCGCTTTTGCTAAAAAAAATACTAAATATTCAGTAACACAAAAAGAATCTTTGACAATAAGAACTGGAACTTCACTGAGGAAATCTGATATTTCAGTGTGCTGACCGAAATGAAGTACGAGTAATTATTTTCACAAACTATAGTGTTTACATAATGCTTCAGAATTAGGAACTATTTAGTGTGTAATTCAAAAACAACAATATGACTCATTTTTTACACACTGTGGGTATAGTGTCTTACCTTGTCTCCATAGGGCTGTGTCAGATAATTTGCATTAGTGGCAGCACTGACATCAAGAAGCCTAGACTTGAATGGCTGTCTGTCCCAGCAAATAGGAAATCCTGGGGCAAGTCAGGCATCTCATTTGTCCTGGCCTCTGTGGACACAGACATACATGGTGACTTTCACACAGTGGATACTCAGGCTCTTTTTTGCCAGTGCTGGGAAGAGCAACAGAAAAATATGGCATGTACAGTATAACTTGATAGGCAAAACTGTGTAAGGTGAAACAGATCATGACTGTAGTATTTTGTTCTAATTTAGAAAAATAAGTACAGTTATTTTTATCTCAGGTCAGACCAATCTAGTACTGTCACATGAAGTACAGAACATCAAATGAAACTTGAATTTTAGATTACAAAATAGACAATTTTGGAGTACTATTATGTCCCCAAAATAAATGGGATACATTTATACTTTTTTAAAAAGTCCTTTTTTATTTATACGAAATTCAAGTTCAACTGACCATTCTGTATTTTACTTACAAAATCTGGCAAGTTTAGGCCAATATTATCTTACTTCAAATTCTTTTACTTGATCCGTGAAACAGATGTTGTAAGATAAATAGTAAAAACATGCTCAATTAATCAAATGAATGTTTAATATCTGTCTACTATGCTGTATAGTACTTGAGGCTTCAGGGCTATTACAACAGAAATAAATATCAGTCCCTGCTCTTAGGATTTGACAGCTCAATTATGGAGAAAAATTAAAGCATTAAAGACAAGTGTTCAATAATATAGAATCAAAACTAAGGAGCAAAGTGCAGAAGTAGAGTTTCTGTATAGAGAAATGAACTATTCTTGAAAAGGAAAGAAAGGGCTTGACCAAAAATCATTGGTATAAAAATTAAAATATGTATACGGGGAAGAGGAGCAGAGCTGTGGAGTCCGGAGCGCCAGGCATGTTGGTGAGTGCTAGCTACATACAGAAAGCACAGGGAGGATCCCGACTAGGAAGGGTCTTACAGGTCACATCTTATTGTTAGACCTACATTACTGAGGGGACATCAGTGGAGAGTCTTACCCATCGCAGAAAATCAGGAACCTTAAAGTACCCTTGAACCATAAATCTTAAGATATTTTATTTGTTTGGTTAGTTATAACAGTGAATTAGCAATAAATAAAACTGTATGTGGAAGGCCATGTATTTTTCCAATAATATAATTAAGGAGATATCTTTAATTATCTTTTTATTCCTATGCTTTATCTATTTAAGTTGGGTGGGTGTCCAACATTAGGGCTTTCTAAGCAATCCTGGGTAAAAAGGAATTGTCTTGCACCACATATAAAATATATAATACAGTTTGTATGTGTGTGTGTGTGTGTGTGTGTGTGTGTGTGTGTAACAAAAGGTGCTTTTATACATTTTACTTAACATTAAAGTCAAATACTACAGAAAACCAAAGTTTAATAATTAAACAAGAAAGTATATGACTGTGTTTAAATGCCTGTCTATCTTCACATAACGTAGGTTGGAATTCTATTATGGTAATCTCTGAACTTTACCCATTAACATAAATGTGTATAATGTCTGATAAACACGGATTTCCATTCAACTAACTAGGTGGCACAGGAGGCCTAACTTAACACTGTGCCATGTCCTCCCCACACAGCATACCACTTTGCCTGTGCTGGGCAGGCACCGTAAAATACAGTCATGAAAAACTACCATGAAAAAGAACATAGTAATGTTAACAGTTGTGACCTTGTGGTCACTCACCTTCAAGGCAGCAGGTTGACCTCAGGTATGTGACACTGAGGCATGGGAGTGATAGTAACTGGTTATTTTTGTGCACTTGGAAATTAAAAAAACAAAATAATTGTATATCAGTTTTGATATATGTCACAAGCAATAGAAAACCTAATTCAAACTGAATCATAAGAGAAATAGGATGGATTCAGAATTGATCTTGTGTAGTATTTTCCTTCTTCTGAGGCTGGCTTCTTTCATTGTATCAAAATGGATGCACCAGGGCTAAAGTTCATATTCTCAGATACCAGAAAGAGAAATGTCTACCCCCTGGAAACTCTAAGAAGGAAAAAGTGTCTTCCCTCAGTTAAATGACCTCAGATCTCATTGGTCAGAACAGTATCATGAATGTATTGCTGATTCACTCACACTGTATTTGATTATAAACAAACTACTATGTTGGCAAGTCGGCAGCACTACAGAGAAAGGGGTACAAAGACCTTTGTTGAGATTAACACAATGTACACTACCAACAAACAATTACAAAATAATTGTTGTAGGAGGAAATTTTGCTCTTATCAGTGATTATGTATGTATGATGTTTTTAGAGACTTGTACCAAAAAGTGACTTGAGGACTTAAATCAAAAAACATTAAACATTTTGCCTGCCACCTTACATTATTGTTTTATTTGTACATTTCTTGGATTCCTCTGTGTGCTAATCAGTCTTTTCAACCTGATTAAGAGATTCATGGAAATTAATCCACCACATGTGCTGTTGGATTGGCAGATGTAGGTCACTGGAGGTGTCATTTTAGGGGACAAGTCTGCTTCTGGTGCTCTTTGTCTTGGCTCTATTCCTTAGCTCAGAAGTGAGCAGCTTTGCTATTGCATGTTCTTCTGCCATGATGTTCATGTCTTGCAGCCAACCAAATACACACTGAGGCCTGAGTCACATTAAACTCTTTTCTTTTAAATTGCAGATATTGGGTGTTTTCTCCCAGCTATGCAAAAGCTTGCCAATATGCATAAAATTGGAACCAGAGATATAGGGCCATTGCTGTGACTATGCATGGTCATTATTCAGAAGCCCTTGGAACTAGTTTCTAGGAGAGTTTGTAAATTTTGTTGATTGAAGGATTCATGGGCGATGCTGGTCAGAGTTGAAAAGAGCAGAATACTGATAAGAATGTGGATAGTGAAGGCCAGGCTCATGGGGTTCCATTGAAAGGAATATTTGAAAATGGAGTAGAGACCACACAAGGCACATGTTGACAAAGGCTTTGTCTGTGTTTTGTTCATGCCCTTAGACTTTCTGTGAGGTGGGATTTAACAGAGAGAGAATAATTAATCTAATGGAAGAAATTTCAACACTATTAAATGCTGAGGGTATGCATTGGATACTGATGGCTACTTATTAGTAGACTTATGATGAGAATTAATGAAAACATAACAGAAAAATTTGAAAATTTAAATTTTAGTACACCACAAAAAGAATAACATTGGATTCAAAGAAGGCAGAGTTACTGAAGAATTTAGGAACAGTAGAAAGAAACACAGTACTTTGCACAGAGTGAAAAAGAACAATCCCTTAAGGGCATCTCAAGAATCAGCAAACCCCCACCTTTTGCAGGGTTGAAAATGCAAGATACAAAAATTTCATTTGACAAGTGAGCCCCTAGGTCCCACTTTGAGAAGGGCTGTCTAAATTGTGCTAGAATTCATTGCTAAGCCATCCAGGCACTCAAAAACCACTGAGACCATTGCCTGAGAAAGCCTGGCACTGTTTAAGCTGATGGTAGACTTGACATCATCCACAGGTTGCTGGTTTTCCACTTACACATAATGCAAGAATTATGGGTCATGAAGTCCTCCTCCCAGATTCCAAGGCCTAGGCATCCATGCTTCACTGAGGGGTGAGTGCATGAAATGGAGAGTGAATTCAGAAGTGAGATCTCAGGATGCTGAATATGCCAAGAAAGTGGAATGTCTGCCCAGGAAAACTGCAGACACTGACAAGGGGCGGCCCAAGAAAAAGGCCATGTTGGCCACAACCATCAAGTCTAGCAAAGATAGGAGCTCCCAGACCCTCTGGAACTCATGATTTGCCACCATGTGTTTCAATGCTAAAATGGAATCATAGGATTTAATGTTGGCCCTACTAGGTTGTGGTCTTGTTTTGATCTGATTCCTTTCTATCTTCCTATTCCATTTTTTTCAGGGGAATATTAAGATTGCAGCATTATATATTAGGAATATGTAACTTGATTTTTAATTTTATAAGGCAGGAGGCAATGATGGTGAATCCATTAGAGCTTTCAATGTTAATAGACAGCTGGCT
Source organism: Cavia porcellus (assembly GCF_034190915.1). Taxonomy (NCBI): domain Eukaryota; kingdom Metazoa; phylum Chordata; class Mammalia; order Rodentia; family Caviidae; genus Cavia; species Cavia porcellus. Next base: position 160,213,769 of record NW_026947484.1, on the reverse strand, counting down.
GCAGCACACATGCCCTAGGTTCATAGCCACTGTTATAGGGTCTCATAAAGTAAGAGTTCACCTTAAGTCTCAAGAGAGACTTTGTGTTGGCCTTCTGAACAGTGTTGGAACAACACTGGAGCAAAGGTTGAGACTTTGGAGAGGGAAATATGCATTTTAAGCTGTCAATAGGGAAGCTTTATTATGTTAGATTGAACTATGATACTGTGTTTATTTGGAGATATAGTGTGGTTTAAGCAGGTACAATTAGATATCATTTTGACAAAGGGTAAATTTTCCAATTAATCTTGTTAACTTGACTGAATAAAAGACACATGAAGAAGTAACTGGACTGCTGAGGCACTGCACTAACCAGTGGCTGAATTCAGCAGGGTTCACAGCTGGCTGTGCTATTTGGAGACAGCCCCATTTGGAGGAGGTGGTCCCTGAGACCATGCCTCTGAAGGGTTCTGTTGTAGGCAGGGGTTGTGCAGAGAACAATTAGAATTAGGACATGGAGTTTATATTATTTATATAATGGTCACCGGGACTTAACACAAGAAAATGCAGGAAATCTATTCGCAACACCAAAGATGTAGAATATTTACTCAAGGGCCTAAATCCCACAGCAGTGTCCCACACAAGTACAGATGAAAACCCAGAGCTCATGACAGTGGCTCCCATGAGTTCAACTGGAAGTCCAGAGCCCACAAGAAGGACTCATGCCAGTCTCTTTTATGGATCTGTGCCAGGAAGGCCCAAAGGTCAATGGTGGAAACCAGAAAGTCCATGCCAGTGGGGTGAAGGAGCTGTGCTGGTGGGATGAGGGTTCTGCGCTGGAGTGGAGAAGTCACACTCACTACAAGACCAGGGCTGTCCTGAAAGGCACCACAGCCATTCTCAGCAACACAGAGCCCCCCAACTCCTCCAGTGACGAACACAGTCTGGTACGTGCCAGGAAGCCAGTGTGACGAGCTCATCCTGGAGACCAAGCAGCACACGTCTTCCCTTCTGGAGCCAGAAAGCAATGCTCGGTGTGAGGACCACAGTGTCTCCAGGAGAACCAGCAGCTCAAACAGCAACTCATAGGAGAACCCACAATGCCTCCATGCAGCAATGCATTAATGCCTCAATGCCTTAATGCCCTCTTTCTCCTTCTCCACCTATTTATGCCAGTAACTTTCCTCAGGTGAGGCATCTTCGCTCAGTGCCATGCCGATGTAATCCAGCTGGCATTAAGTTGACCACCAGTTCTTAATCCATAACAGGTTTATTTCATGCTGCTGCTCTTCCCTTCTGATCTGCTTCCCAGTTGCCATGGAGTGAGCAGCTTTGTTCTTCTACACCCTTCCACGAGGATATTCCTGCCTTGGATCCAAACAACCATGGACTGAAATCTCTGAAACCATGAGCCAAATTGATCTTCTTCCTTTGTGGGTGACAGGAGTTTTGTCCTAACAACTAGGAAGCTGAAAAATACACTCTGATGTTGCTATGATTATGATTTCAGGGTGCTTGAATAATAAAATTGTTGCTTTTTTATATTATGTTATCAAAAATTATGTTTTATAAACATTGTTTATTTTTTGTTTTTTGGTAGTTTATGCTGAGAATATTCTAACTGTCGTGAAATCTAATATAAAATGTTATAGCAGAGAACAAAAAGTCACAGTTAACTGCATCAGCAAAAATAAGTCAAGAGTGTTATAAAAGATGCAAATTAGATTTGAAAAAACAGGCAGTATTTATATTCAGAATGCTTTAACCTATGTTAATTTTCTATAATAAAATGTAAAACTATAAAATAGCATAACTTTTTCTCAGCTTATTCTACTTATTAAGTGATAATATCACTCATTGTTTCGAGTTAGGACAAATCTGTATTATATATGAAGCAATGTCAGAGAACAAAAATGAGAAAAACAAAAAACTAGAGAAATTTCTTAAAACTGCACATTTTTTTAAAAAATGTAAATAATTTGGTAAAGTCAACATGTAAACAATCTTACAATACACAAGGAGAAAATTTAGGAGATTAGGCTAGTTTAATCATAATTAAAAGAGAGAGGGATCTAAATTTAAAGCATCACACTTTTTTTTTTATCATTTTCATTTTTATCAGTACTGGGGATCAACTCACGACCGCCTGCTTGCAAGGCAGGCGCTTATGCCACTGAGCTAAACCCCCAGCTCCTAAAAGCATCACACTTTGAAAGTTTTACCCATTTTGGAGTTTATAATCTATTCCAAAAAATATTTTAAAGGCTAAAAACTTAAGTTTGGGGACCAGGCAAAGCTGGGATTGGATTGTAGCACTTCCATTTGGTTGGGAAGATATTCATTTGCTAGGAAGCTTAGTTTAATTATTAGCAAAATTGGAAAAAATAGCACCATCTTATGAATGGAAAAAGAGTGAAAGCAGAAAGGGTGGAAGCATAGGATGCGGGGAATAAGGAAAAGAGGATGGAAGAAAGAGCAAGAGATGGAAGGAGGGAGGGAAGGAAGGGAGGAAAGAAAAAGAGGAAGGAAGGTAGATAAAAAGAAAAAGAAAGAAAGATACCTGAAGGGAGGGGGTAGAGTGAAGGAAGTCAAACCAATCTGAAAAAAAGAAAAGATAGAAGCAAAAAGAAAGGTAGATGAAAGGAAAGAGAAAAAGTAGATGAGAATAAGCATAAGAGAAGAAAGAAGAAAAATACTTTTCCCTGAGTAGGATAATGCACGTGTAATACTTGGTAGTACAAAAATATGCCACACCTGCCGTTTGTTATTCTCCTTTCATAGCTGAAGTGACATTTTCATGTTAATTACCCTGAGTCAAACAAAAGAAAGACATGTAGCATCACGGTATAGTTCTGGAAATTGCCTATTGAACAAAAATATGCCATGACTTCATTTGTCTCCAAAAGCTACAGTGATAATTTCTAGGGAAAAAAACCTCTTGCTCTTAACAGGTGATGGGTTTTTTAATCATAAAAAGCTGTCCTAGCGCATCTTGACAACATCAGTGCCTCCACAGATAACTGCCTTGGTTCTCAGAATCACAATATTGCGTCATTTTTAGTGAATATAGACTTAGAGATTCTTAATTTAATACTCAATTATTGATAAATAAGCCACCGGTAGAAAAGTTCATTTCAAACTAAAAGTTTCAGCTCAAAAGTGAATTTGTATTTTGAGTTGTGCAAACACACCACTACGACTTGTCTAGAGGTTACCTGGTTTAACCCAGCAATCATGGGGACACCTGTAGAGAGAGAAACAGAGATAAAACAGGGGCTAGACCTACTAGTGCAAGCCTGTAATCCCAGAACTCTTGGAGATGGATACAGAAGGATTTTAAGTTGGATCCCAACCTCACAATTTTGTAACTTAGTGAGATACTGTCTCAAAATTAAAAAGTTCAATTTCACTGGGAGAAAAATTGAGAAATGTTGTTATGTTCATGAGGCCAAGAGGCTCCTTGCGTGAGAGGAATGTAACATCTCAATTAATTTTGATCTAGGTTTCTACAATTTGCAAAAATCTCTTTGCTGTAATGAACAGAAGGAAAGGAGACAGTGATATTGCATAGCATATTCAAAGCTAATTCTGAGTATTTCCAACCTGCCTAGACATTTCAGAGTCTACGGTCTTGTGCATTCCACATGTGGAAACCTCCAACTCACTGTTTTCTGTATCAGTAAGCTAAGGTTCTAGCTTCCTGCCAGAGTACCATAAGAACAATGTAGACACAAAACTATATCCTTAGAGATGTAGAAAAATAATATAGATACTTGAAAACAGCAGGAAAAACAGGGAAGCAGATTTGGAATAAGCTATCTGTACTCTTAGGTCTTGCTCATTCTCGGGAGGCACATCAGTGGGATCTTCATTTAAGGTGAATTTTGCCTCTAGTTGACCCACTACTACATCCTCATCATTGGGCTTCCAGAGTCTGGCAAAATGTAGCCATTGACACTTCCTCTCCTTTGCTAAATAAGCATTTGAAAATTTTCATATATGGTATTTATTACTTACTATAAAAGTAATGTTTTAATCAATAAATGTGGAAATCATTTATAAACAAAGAACAAATGGTTTCCTTTCCAGGGAAAGATAGAACTAATTAACACATTCTCTGCTTTTCTTTTTAAAGTAGAAGATTTCTTATACATACAAGCTACATACCATCAAATTCCTTTGTGTATAATTCAGTGATGTACTATTTACAGAATTACACAGACATCACCACTAATTCTGGAACAATGTGAAACCTGCCTCCACCAGCCCGTACCTATTATTAGCAGTCATTCTGTGCTTCTTGCTTCTTCTAACCCGTTACCCTCTTTCTTGTGGGTTTGCCTCGTCCAGAAGCATCCTGTAAATAGAATCAGAGCATGGAGTTTTTAGGGACAGACTTGTTGTCAAGCTTTGTACCTGTTGTACAGGTACAGATGTGACCACTTCATTCCTTTTTATTGACAGATAACAATATTCTACACAGAGATACCACAGGTGCTCTGCATATAGGATGAATATTTAAATTTTAGAAAATTATTACAGTAAAAGACACATTGCTGTCAACCCCCCTCAAACACTTCCTCCTGCCTCAACCACATTTATTCTACCATGTTTGCCATTTTCTGAAGCAGTTCTGGAGTCCTCTTTCTGAAAGTCTCTCCCAAGTGTGAATCAAAAAATGGGTAGATGTTTTGCAATGACCTGGCTCTGTCACTGTCCCAAGAAATAGCAAAACTTCTCACTACCTTCAGAAAATGAGTGAACAGCAAAATGGGCCTGAGTTGTCCAGCAGCTAGCAGGTAGAAGAAAGCTCCAAAGCCCAGCAAAGGGGCTCGGGCAGCTGTGTGGGGCTGGTAAGGCTGAGCCTCTCTGTCAGTGCCACCAACCTTCGTCCTCCCCTGGTCCTCTCTCTCTTGGGGGTTCCTTTTCTCCATAGCTGGTATCTTCTTCCCTGTGAGTCTCCATTCAAGCATCTCTTGAGAGGACTTTCTCCTTTGCGCTCTGTAAAACAGCAATACCCACGATCACACATTCACTGCAGCAAAATTTTGGGCCTGATCATTACCCTTTTGATATCATGTATAATCTGGTTGTGTTAACTAATAGGTGTTAAGACATTGCCCGTATACTTTGTCATCACTGGCAAACAGCACAGGTACCCCCAGTGAGGCCTTTCACTGTGGCCAGATGTATACACACAGGACACAGACTATAAAATTTTCTCATTTAATAGTTTCCGGGGCTTTTCAAAAATGTCAGCAGTTGGGGTGAAATAGTCTAATTTTCATGGGTTCTCTGTCATACCCTTCCTACTAGAGGGCATTGTTCCATTCTTCATTGCCTCAAACTCTGTGTGCTTTATGCATGTGAGTTAGAACTGTCACAGATTTTCTCAGATAATGGAAAGAGTTGTCTGAGTTCCAGCATCACAGGGAAGAGGCCATGGGACCTGCTTTCACATGCGTCAATGGAGAGGAGCGTTCAGTCCTCTAAAAGTCTACCAAGCTCCATGTTTGATTCATGAGTTTGTCCTTCTTTGTCAACAGTCAAAAATCATTAGGAGTAGAAGGCAGCGCTCTGACAAGCAGAGTGCCTGTAGTGAATAGCTGCTTCCACAGAAGCCCCGAAGTACAAGGTAGAATTTCTACAGAGAAAGGACCTACTGTTAACACAAGTTCTGCCACTAATTAGCCAGGGAACTCCAAACAGGGAAACTCCTTGGAGCCCCAGCCCCTTACCTGGAGCAGATGGTGCCAATTTGTTCTTGTCATCTCCTAGGATCATGACAAAGATTAAATAATGCAGAGTATGTGAGAGCCCTTTAAAAGTAGTCTGTAACACTTGAGTCAAGACAAATGGCTTACATTAATGTTAAGGGAGGTTAGGAGTTTACGTAGCTTCTTTAATGGCACACATGACACTGCAGAAATTTTAATCGGTTAACTAACTATGAATTTACTATTTCAGATGGATTTATAATTGTGTCACTTGGGCTTTTAGGCCACAAAAACCAACTGACCGTTTAAAGGAAGGGTGAGCATTCATTGGCTCATAAAATTAATTGAAGCTTATAGAATGCTACATGGAAAAGGGGAGGAATGAAGAGAGCAGGTCATAATTCAGAGCTGCGTTATATGGTGGTGTTCATGTGAAGATGACCACTTCTAAAGGCCCCCTGTGACCACAGTGTGGGCTTAAGATTCAACTTCTAGACAGATCACCAAGTAATATCCAGGGAGGACTCCATTAAAAGGAAGGTCAGGATTCTGATGAAACAAGAGGAATGTTACCAGGCATGCAAAACCAGGAGCCCTTCAATATGTAGATGCCACAGAGTTTTTCACTGGTTCTTCTTTTCATTCACAACTCTTCTACTTAAGATGTATTAGTCTGAAATCACGCTTCTCTCATAGCTTTCAATAAAACCTGAGTCCAAAACACTCACTTATTCTGTAAGCTCTAATATAACCAAAGGGGCCCCAGAAAGAACATTTTAGGATGACAGATTCTGAGATGCTAATTCATAGTTGTGATTGTAGGTTATTAAAACTTGATCATTGATTGTCTTATTTTCCTCATAAGAAGCTCACTTTTCAAGTAAAGGAAACTGCTCATATTACTATAGTTGTTGATCAGAAATTGTTAGGATCAAGAAATAGGACATGATTTCTTTTATATGATATAAATTTACAAATGCAGAACAGAACTGCTGGAACTTCTAATCTGTTCCTTTGATCCTTAGGTCTGTTTATTGGCCAGTCCTATACTGATTTTATCATAGTAGCTTTGAGATGAATACACACTTCTCAGATGAGGAAATACAAATGGCAAATAAATATATGAAAAAGTGTTCAACAACACTGAGATTCCATCTCCAGAAAGAATGGCTATCATCAAGAAATTAACCAATAACAAATGCTAGCATGATTTGGGGGAAAAAGGAACCCTTCTCCACTGTTGGTAGGAGTGTAGACTGATGCAACCACTATGGAGATTCATCAGAAAACTGGAATTGGAAGTCCCAATTCTATCCAGCTACTTACCATCTATTTTCTCAGATGATTTGAAAACAGCATACAACAGCTATATATGTGCACTTATGTTTATATAGCACAATTTGTAGTAGCTGAATCCTGAAAATAACCCAAATGCCCATCAACTGCAGGATGGGTAAAAAAAGATATGATGTTTTTAATACAGTAGTGTACTACTCAGCTATAATGAAGGATAAACTTGAGACTTTTATAGGGAAACAGACGCAACATGAGACCATACTCATAAGTGAAATAAACAGACTCACATGTATAAACATTGTAGTTTCCCTACTGTAAAAACTGAAAGAGTTAGGTATACTCAAATATTTCAAGGAAAGAGACACTATGGTAACTACTGTTATGTCGGGTTATCTTGTGGTGAAACACTATGTTGCTTAAATTGTTCTGTTCTGACCTGTGTTGTTATGTCCTCTTTTATCTTAATCTCCTTTTTTATTTTATTTTTTTATTTTTTTTTTTTGTCTTTTTCATTTTTATCGGTACCAGGGATCAAACTCATGACCGCCTGCTTGCAAGGCAGGTGCTTATGCCGCTGAGCTAAATCCCCAGCCCCTAATCTCCTTTTTTAAAATAGAAAAAAACTGAAAGAGTGAATAAGATCCAAATGTACCGTAGCTATTGTGAAAGTGAAAGGGGCAGAAACTGCTCAAAAGGAAAGAGCAACTGGAATGAGAGGAAAGAGAAAAGAAAAAAGGAAAAGATGCACACAATTAGATAACTATGGTTCTAATCTCTGTTCATCAAAGAGGACAGTTTGTTTTTTCATTGATCATTTTTTTCATGTCTATATCTTGTAATATGTACAACTACTTTGAAGGTAACAGTGCACTATATTAACCATTGTTAATCTCTTACTTCGTTTTTGAAATTCTGTATCATTGTTTTGATGTTTTTTAAGATAAAAGAAAAATGATAAAATTAAAAACTCAAAATTTTCTATACCTAGAATGAAATATTCTCATGTATATTCATAAGTACTCTGTAAATAATCAAAGTTTGACTTTTATTTCTTGCCCAGAGCATAATTTTCCAAATCTGTTATTTATTGCAGTTATTTTGGCATTCAAGTGAAGTTATTTTTGTTCAACAAATAAATAATGTAGGTGGACTTTTGAGATTTATTGAAAAACAGACGAAGGACATTGGCAAAAGTGTAGTTTTTGTGTGGAAAATATTAAGTAACCTTTTCTTACTTAGGTTTGTATTTTTCCTTAAATCTTTTGCTATTAACAAAGGTTATCACATTAGCAACTCTTAATAGGGTATAACAGTGAGTAACTAGGACCTTTCTAGTAATCTGGTCTTACATGAACTCTTTTGTGATCTTTTAACTGCAGACTTCATCTTGCTTTCTTTTATTTCTAACCTTTACCCAAAGCAAATCTCATTAAAACCTGATTAAACAACCCATTTGCTGATTTTTCCAACGGACTTTTTGAGAACGATATGAAACCCTCTACATTTCAGGCAAGATATTTGATTAGATTTGTCCCTTCATTCCACAAACATCCCTTGTGTACCTTGTGTGAGAACACCGTTGTAGGTGCCAGCAGTGCGTTACTACATCCAGGCAAAACCAACGAATTCCCACTCTCACAGAATCTACCTTGCTGCAGAAGGACAAGGCAAATAAACAACTTTAGAGGAAGAGATAGGCAATCGCCAGTGCCATGCTGATGATAAAGCAGGGGAGTTTCTGGGGGCTGCTGTAGGTCAAAGGACGTTATGTGTACCTTGCTGGGTGACCGTGCATGTTATGTTCAGAATCACAGGAAAGAGCCGCCCGAGCAAGGCTTGAGGAAGGACACTGTAGTCAGAGGAACAATGTAAGCGGCAGTGAGCGTGCCATTCTCAGAGACTGGAAGCAGAAGCGCGTGGGAGGGCGAGACAAAGGTGGTACAGGCAGTAGGAGGGGATGGGCGTGCTGACTCACGGGAGTTCAGGTAAGCCAGGGAGAGCCTTCAGATTTTATTCTAAGCGACCTCTAAGGATTTTAAGAAAAACAATGAGATGAAATGACTGCAGTTTTTAGAAGTACTTCTTTGGCTGTGGTGGGAGTTGATGATGATGTCAAGGGTAAAGGCGAAGGTGTCAGGGACCACTGCGGCTATTAAAGTGAGAGGCCAGCTGGCTTCAGCACCATCACCGGTAGTGAAGAAGCAAGAGATGCTTCTGGTGTGCTTTTAGGTAAAACAAGGACTTTGCTAATGGGGAGAGTTTGGGAGAGAGGAGATTAGGACTCGGAGAAAGATTTAGCAAGAATCGTGATTGACAGAAGAGGAAAAGAAGGAGGAAGGGTTGAGGATGTAAGAGGGAAGCGTGTGCTGGAGCCAGGGCAAAATAGGAAGTGTTTCAAAAAGAGGTGGAAGAAGTGTGAACTGAGAGATGACCTGGGATGCTTAGATATCAGAACAGAGGACATTGCATTTGCTTGGTGGAAATGCAGCTGAAGTGGGCAGAAGAGACAAGAATGCATGCAGACATCACTTAAGAGGTTTTGCTGTGAAGAAAAGATTTTGAAGTCAAGATATTCCAGTGGCATTGCAGCTTTGTGTCAGTGACATTGAACCACGTTTGTATTCACCTAAGGATAAATGAGAGGATAGAAACTGCATTCAGGAAATTGATGGAATAATTGGAAGAACCCTAGTTGGATTGCAAAAGGACATTGGATTTACTGACTCCCCGAGGGGTTGCCTTTGAGAGAAACAGACCCATGCCATCCATTGTCATGAGTGAGGAAATAGAAGTTATGGGTGCAGGTAGCAAGCAGTGTCAGGACTTGGGGTTGCGACAGACATAGGAAATTGGTTTAAATGATAAATGTGTGAAAAAAAAATGCTGCAATTGGTGAGCCCAAAGGATGGGAAGTAGCAGTCTTACAGTAAGCTGAACAGTGGGATATGTGGGGTGTATGAAGTTTAGGGTCATAGAGGAATATCGCTTAGAGGAGGAATTGAGCCTTTTAATTGTATCAATTAGCCATATTGGGCAAAGTCTCTCCTTACAGTGGGGAATAGTTGAGAAGCAGATATAAAAGTAAGTTCTAAAGTCCCAGAAGAAACTGAAAACAGGTAAAAGAGAGAGATGAGAAATGCAGCAAGTATTTCTTGTTCATCTGCTGTGTGATGGGAACTTCTGTAGTTCTTTTGTCCTCAGAGTGGCCCCAGGAGGATTTATCATCCACATTTTAAGTCTACACACTTAAAGAATGAGCAAAGGTTATAGAACTGGGAAATGGCACAATCCTTGCAATACAAATTTCAGTTTATAGTACAAGTACCATGCCTCCGTTTTACTGATCTTCAGATTGGTCTTCCTACAAGAAGACCTTGCAAAATTTAGCGTTTGGCTAGATTTGTTGAAAGAACAAGAAGGCAGAATCATGGAGGAGGAGATTTTCATCCTAGAGAACTAGGAAAATCATACTTTTAAGTATGGAAACAGGACAAATTCTATTTTCAGTGCAAAGTACAACATTTCAGTGCACCACTTTCATAAAAATTCCAAAGATAGTGAGCGGTAAAGGTTTGGGCTTCAGTGTGTCAGTACAAATCCAGTCTTCATGCAGAGGTCAGCAGAAGGCAGTCAGCTCTTGCTGGTTGCTCTGTAGTGGCTTGTGTCTAGATGTGCCTCCAAAAATTTATGAGTTCCTGTAGAGTTTTGAGGGGGGCAGCAGCTGAATTTAGAAAGCATTGTTGATTCATAGTGCGTTGTTGGGATTAAGGGTGGGCGATTGCTGGATCACTTCACTGAGTGTATTGGCAGCACCCTAATCCTGGTAGACTAGATACAACATAAGGGACAGGAAGAGACTTGTCACACTTTCTCTTGTTACTTTTGCTGTCTTCTGTCACCATGAATGGTTGCCCCTCGCCATGCCACCCTGCTGTGGAGCCAACCAATTATGGACTGAAACCTCCACAAAGTGTGAGCCAAATAAGCCTTCCCCCTTTTAACTTTGGGTCCTGAGTATTCTGTCTCAGCAATGAGGAAAGTAACTAAGACACCTTCCAATGGTACCTTCATAAGTGAATAGCCAGTTAATTAAAAAGATTTCATTAAGAAGTCTAAATTCATGACATCTCTTTTTTAAAAATCTTAAAAGATCTAGTGAGATTTGTATTCTCAGTGAACAACTTTAGCTGGCAGTGCACTGCAGCTGGACTCTTGGACTGAGCATATCCAGTTTGCTGCAGGTGCCACCAAAGCTGGCTTCCACACTGAAACTGCAGTGCCTGCTTAGCTCCTGTAGGACACTGGTCTTGCAGCCCACCTTGGGTTGTCAGTGATGTGTGACTGAAAGAAGCTAAGCTGCTTCTGTGTGCCATGTTATGTGCTGTTCACCCCTGAAGTAGCTGAACAGGTGATGACTCTTTGGCGTGGTGGGCAGACATTGAACAAGTAGTAACAGGCAGGTCTGTGCTCTGACAGATGGCGAAGGAGGCGTGTCCTGAAGCCAGGAGCACCCTTGCTGAGGAACATCACTGCAACTAAGTGACAGTAACTGAGGAGGAGGGAGAGCTCACTATAATAGGAACAGGCAGTATTCCTAAGGTACAAGGGAAGCGTGTGTGAGGGACTGAGAGTTCAGTGATATTGAAATATGTAGTGCAACAGAGAGAATGAGGCTGGAGAAATTGTGGGGGCAGACAGGCAGTTTGAGTTTTATCCTGAAATCTGTGGACATTTATATTTCTGACTATTAGAGAAATGGAAATTAAAGTGACACTGAGATTCCATCCTACTCCAGAGAGAATGAACATCATCAAGAAATCAAGTAATGACAAATGCTGGTGAGGCTGTGGGGGGAAAGGAAGCTTTCTGTTTCATTGGTGGAAATGTAAACCAGCTTGTGTGAAAGTTCCTCACAAAATTAAAACTAGAAATTTCTTTCAACCCAGCAGCTGCCCTACTAGGTATCTTTAGAAGAGTTAAAGACATCATGATATAATGATACATGTATACCGTGTAGTGAAATCTTAGCAGCGGCCTACATCACCATTAGCAGATGAAAATGAAGCAAAGGTGGTGTCTATACAAAGTGGAGCACTGCTCTGCCCCTTTGTCCATCTTGAAGGAGTGAGGTCAGATGTGTGTCTTAGAAAGTTTGGGCTTCACTGAGACTAGATGGTAAAACGCTTTACCCAAAGGCAAGGAGACCAGATGCTTAGAGCTTGTAAGAAGCTGTGAAAATTAATGATGGCCAGACCCAGGGTCAGGACCTTGGAAGAAAAACATACCAATTAGTCATTGCAGAGGTAAAAGCTACGTGATTATCTGTTTGATGTCTGAAGAACAAAATGAGAGTTAGGTGATTCCCAAGTTTCTGCTGGAGGATGTGGAAGGAAGCCAAGAGAAGGAAAGCAGAGAATCCAAGAAACTGGAGCCCAGCTCAGAAGAGGAGTAAAGGAACTGGCGTAGAAGCCAGGTGTGGTGTGCGTGCATCGCACTGAGGGAACGCAGCTGGCTACGCCAGGCAGGGGACAGTTGCCCTGGCATAAAATGCAGGCTAGAAATTTATGTGGTGCACTTTGGATTTGCAAATAAAATTTGTGGGCATTTTAGCACAGCTATATTAACATTTGGGGAAAATTAATAAATGTATAGAAAACTGTATTTAAAAGTAAACTTTAAAAATGTTTTATGAGTAAAAGAAAATACTATTGATCATATTAATCATAAAATCACATTAATCAAAAATCACAGTAATGTGTACATAGAAATATACCTTATTAACATCAGTATTGCAAAACAATTTTTGTAAAGATGCTGGGAAAATTACATAAAAGAGGCTTGATGGTGGCCATCATCATGAAAACTTATACAAATGTCCAACAGTTATGATATGAAATAGGTGGTTTCTGCAGTTTATAAAACAAATGCAAATATAGGTTCATTCTTTAAAAATTAACAGTAAAATCAAAGTCATAGCTAAAGTAGCTGAAGGTTAATTGTCTCTGGAAAGGGATTGTAGCATACGAAGATGCCATTCAACACTGACAAAGTATTAAATATAAATATAAAAATTAAAATTAAATTTAAGTATAATTGAACCAGAGGAGAATAAGCCCTGGAGATTATGCCTCTTTTAGATCTGAGCAAATCTTGCCAATTTAAAGTATTTGTGAACCTTTGCTCCAAAACCAGCAGAACTACACGAGACTATGATTCAGGATCTTACATTATGCTACACTTTTCTATATTGGCCATTAGCAAAAATATTTCTAAGATAGAAACATGAGCATTACAGAACAAATGCAAAATCTGAATTGTGGAGATTTTTTAAAACAATGACATTTACTCCATCCTGTAGCCAGAGACACTGTGACAAAAGCTTAAGGGACCCGGGCTTTGACCTTAGAGCTAATAAAGATTCAGTCTCTGAGGTACTGCAAAAATGTGGGAAAGAAGAGAAGGAAAAAAGGGTGTGAGTAATGAGTAATGTACACTGTCTGCTGGCTAACATTATTTAATTTCAAAGTCAGCTCCAGGGGCCAGAGATAAAGTTTAGCAACGCAAGTGTCTGCCTTGCAAGTGTGAGGTCATGAGTTCGATCCCTGGTATCAAAAAAGAAAAAGCAAAACAAAACAAAAAAACAAAAAACAGAGTCAGCTCCAAAGTTCTAAAAAGCCTGCACTGGCAGATACAAAGAATACCTGGAAGAGAAGTGCTGGGCATAGCATAAGCACGAAAGCATTTAGCACTGGAACTTGAATCCCGGCTTGGAGAAGGCTCTCAGCTGTGGGTTCTCCCTGTGCAAAATGGAGATGAGGGTCTCTGCCCGGCTCTCCCTTTTACTGTCTATTGACTGTGTAGCGATTCATCCTTGCTGTTCTGGACCAAGTCACATGGAGTATTGCAAAGGTAAGTGCAGCGCACAAATGAAACCTTCAGCCCATGCCTGTGGCTTTTACAAGCTGCAGTGTCCAAAGAACACAGAAAGGTGACGTTTTTTCTATAAATTGAGAAATGAGAGTCCCACATCCCAGGGAAGAAGTTATCTTGCTTTCTAAATCATTATAGAACAAGATGAAATTTTTGCATGTTTATCCTTCCAAAATTTATGTGAAAATTAAATTTTAATATGCAAAAAGGCTATTGTTGTTTCCTCAGTGAACCTGAAACATCAGAGTTAAATCCTCCAGCAGCTGGAGATTACAGGAAACACCAATATTCTCTCTCCTGAGAACTATTTTGCTGCTTCTTGCTTTTCTCCTAACAATGTAGCCTTGCTGTTAGATTTTCATTTTGCTCTGTGTGTGTGCTGATGTGTGCATGCATGTGTGACATTTATGGCATAGGGAGTTCGGTTTTGTGTTTTCTTTAAACTGTAAGTGAATGAATTAAAAGTTTATTTCCTTTTTGCGATGGCAGTAAAGGTTAATTATGTTGAATTTCACTCCCAAGCCCTTAATGGAGTCTTTTCTATGTATTGGTGGTCTTTGATTGGGGTAAAAGTTCTTCTTTGTTCTAAATAATTCAGAGTTGCCGACGTAAAAGCTTGCAAAATACATCCACCACATAAGTCTACTCATTAAAGTGGCTATTTTTCTGAATGCCAGTGAAGCTCTGCCATCGGCCTGGAGAGGAATCAATGAGCTATGAAAAGGGGCCAGGCTGACGTAGCAGGTGTGAGAATGCCAATGAACCAAACCTGGAGCTCTGTTTAGAAGAATCATGGAAACCAAGAGAAAGGGGAAGTCTAAGGAGGGAATGATGCTACCTACCATCTGATCCCCCTACCTTCTACGAGTTACTAGATCCAGTGTCTGTCTCACCTTCTCACTGTGCACCGAATACTCCCAGGTCTGTTGCTGCTCTGCTCTACTTCTGCCTGCAGACTGACCCCGCTTTCTGCACTTCCTGGAATACCAGCATCGACCAGTCTGTTCCTCCCATGCGATGCGTCTCCTGCTTTTCTCTGTCTCAGCTCCTTGTCCATTGGATCTGATCCCCCAAGATCCGCCACCCTTCACTCTTCCTGTTTGCTCATCTTCCACACCAAATTAGTGGCCAAGGATTGTCCGTCTTGACACCGAAATCTTTCTTTTAACAACTCATAGTCTATTAAACTGGTCACCCTAAGCATTTGCAGTAGTGACTTCAAACTCCACTCCTGGCTGCAGACTGAGCGAGTTATCTGCTGTCAGTCTCAGAGGACTCCGTAAACATTTAAATCTGATCTTTCCTCTCTATCCTGTTACCCACAGCTCAGTCCGGTCTCAGCCTCCTTTGGCAGATCAACGGAACAGGCTACGAATGACTTTGTGACCAACCTTCGCCTCATCGCACTGTTCAGGCACCTGTAGTTGATGCATGCCCCGGGTAACTATAACCAGGTCTAGGTTGCAACAGTTCCCTGTCTTTAGAAAAATCACTGTACCTCAGCATAGAACATTAAAATGAGGTCTCTATTATCTGACTGCTGCCCACCTCCACAGTGTCTGGCTTCTGCTTGAATGGGGAACCTCAAAACAAATTCCTTGCCACCAGGCTCGCACAGCCTCCACTGCCTCTTTGGCCGCTCGGTGATTCATCTCTGCTGCTTCCTCCTGTGGCCGCGTTCTTCACTCGCTGGCCGGGTTGACCCCTCAGTGCCTCCGTGCAACCATATGGATCCGCCGCCTCCACTGGAACACCGGAACGGGTCTACCCGGTGTTTGATCAGGAACTAGCTGTGTTTAGTCCAAGGCAATATTCTCATGGTGTATTTCCTACACAGACAATTCAACATAATTTTATAAAAGTGGATGATGGAGCTATATATATATTCAAGAGGGTATAATTTAAGTGAGAAATGGAGCCTTGGAGGAAATGGAATTTGTTCAACCACAGATGCAGCTATACGTAAAATTCAGATCCAGGTCTCTCTGATTCCAGAGCTTATAATCTATTATTACCACCAGTGGCAAAAGAAACCTTTGTTATAACCTGGGGCAGCATCTCCATGCATCACCAGCCTGGCCACTGCTGGGCAGCAAAATCGGCCCTTCTGTCCCCACATGTGGGAATCATGAATAGGAAGACAAAAGAGAACATCAGCTTGCACCAGTGTGAAGTCTAGGTTAAGTCCTCTGTGGCTCAGTCCTTCATACAGCGCATTGATTGCTCCTTATAGATAAAACCAGCATTTCCATAAAATATTTTCAGCTAAGCAAAAAATATTACCAATTTAAGTGCTTATTTAAAAATATCAAAAAACACTCCAAATTATACCTTTACAGGTACACACACATACACCCTCTCTTAAATTTAATAAAAATATTAGAAATCAATATCAAATATCTAGAAATATCAAATATCTAGAAATATCCAAAATTAGGAATAAATGTGTACTTTCATTCAGTGCCTTCTCTCTTTTTTCTCTCTCTCTCTTTTCTCTCCCTCCCTCCCTCTCTTTCCCTCTCTCTTTTTCTCTCTCCTTCCTTCCTTCTTTTTGGTTTTGGTTCTTTCTACATGGTATTAGCTTGTGTAACCATCAGGTAGTCATGGATATGTGCTTAAGTAATATTTTAACCTTTAATGCCGATTATTATTGAATGGAATAGGCATGGCATAAGTATGGCATTGCATTATGTCATATATTCAAACAGTTGCTGTTCCATATTCAAACAGTTGCTGTTCCAGTAAGTCAGACACATTCTCTTCCTTGTAAGACAATGACAAATGCTAAAATAACCTTGCTGTTCCAAAGGGAAGAATGATTCAACAGCATCCTCATATAAACTGTTGCCTAAAAGATCTGTATTTTAAAAACAACAGCAGTGATAGTTGCTGTTTTCTCTGATAAAATCCCTGGGTATTTATTGCAGTTGCATCTTCCTGCAGGAAATGAGAGTGCTCTTCTCTGTATTGCTGCCTCATACTAGAGAGAGCTCTGCTTGTTCCCTTTCCCTCTGTCTGCCTCTCCAACCCTACACCTCCCCTACTCGGAGGCCCTAAAGTCTTACTAAGCTATGGGTTCTTCTCTTCCTTGTCCATGTAGTACGCACATTTCCTGCCTCAAGTATGCACCCCCTCCACCCCTACTGCTGGCTCCTCTCTGAATGCCCCTGTTCTTCCTCATCTGGGTATCTTCTGTCTGCTTTTGGTCATGGTGCCACTTGTTTCTCAGAAACAAAACTCCAAATGAGTCATTTCACCATCCACGTTCGCTTCAAAGGCACACGAAAGTCCATTCATTCCAGCTCTGCACATGAAAGGCAAAGTCTAGGGTGTTTTGTCTTGGAATAAAATGTACTTGATAAACCCCCCGCCCTGCTACAGTAGTTATGTACAATGTACAACACTGCTTTTGCTCTGTATTTATAACCACTAGTTGACTGTGTATGTGAACAAGGGGATTCTGTGTAATTTATCCTTGAATTCTGTCACTGTGCCACGAGAGTGTAGTTAAGAGGTGCGCCCTGGATGCAAGCAGCTCAGGAGGATGTGAAATGAAGAGGAAAAAAGAAAAGGGAGAAAACAGCAAAGAAGGAGGGAGGAAGGAAGGGACAGTGGAGGGAAAGAGAGAGGGAATGAAGAGAGGAAAGGAGGGAGGAAATCAAATTAGAGGCTTGCAGTTTCACCAAGTATATATAGAAGACCATTTCTTACTCTGTTTTTACTCTCTTTGCTAACTACACATAATTATTAACATTTGTAGTAAACTAAGGAATTTCAAAACATTTTATGGTAATGTTTCCCAAATAATCATTTCTTTGAAATAGCTTTCAAACTGGGGAAATGCTATAGCTGGACATTTTTAAATGGAATCAAAGGCAGAACTTCTAAGTAACCGGCCACCTAAGGGTACCAGCCCATCAGCCAGTCAGTGGCTTTCCCGAGTGGCATCCCCAAGGGCAAACATGTGGCATCAACAACACCTCTTGTTGAATAGTTCAGATCATATAGGAAACTTTCAGGAACGTGTGTTTTTTCCCTTTCAAAACTCATAGAACCAATAGTTCTTTCTTGTGGTAGAAAACCTAACAATTTATTATTTTGTTTTTTCCACAAGGGGCAGTGTTTCAACATGCAGTCATTCATATTCAAGATGATTTTATATTGTCCTTAGTTTTGTAAGGCTGAATATAAAAATGATAATAAAAGTCATCTGAATTAAAATGACCTGCATTTATATCAGCACTCTAGGGTTAGTGACGTTCTGTGACATACACTCAGAAGTACTTTACGTCCTTGCTGTCAGTTGATGGTCTTTGAATCGGACCCTTCATGCCTATGTCACCTGGGACAGATGGGTTACTCTGATCTTATTTTCCGACCTTTCCCTGGCAGCCACCAACTGTTGTGCGTTTGCTCCACTGTCTTTCCAAAGTACAGCTATGGTCCTGCAGAAGAGGAGATGCCTTTGTATGCAGATGGAGCCAAGTTTGAATATGTTGCCCTGACCCTTGCTAGCGGTCAGAACTTATACAAGCTGACTTTTCTCATCCACAGAATAGGGCTCCAGATGGCTTCTTTGCAATATTGCTGTAAGAATGAGAGATGCTCTATCTTAACATGTAAGGCAGTGACTCTGTACCAGACATTTGAGAACTGGTGGCTGCCTTGCTATTGTGTCATTCTGCTGTGTGACATCGTGAAAACACGTTACCTGAGGAAGAAGGCACAGTGTGCTTGGCATGGTGCGGTACACTGCGGATGCTGCAGCAACAAGAGAAGGCTGTGGTAACCACAGAACATGAACGTGCATGTTTCGAAAGAGAAGAGAGTGCTACCAGAGTACACAGGTGGAGCATGTCCCCTGTCTTCCCTGTACCTGAAAGACAGGAAGTTCTGAGCATGGGGAAGGATGGGACGCAGGGGAGCATACATCTTCCACCAAGCTGGAGTTTGCAAAGACCGAGGCAGAGTGCAGCAGGTGCACAAACAGTAAAGATGAGGTCACGTGGGACAGTAGAGGATGAGGCACCAGGAAGGGTAAAGGACAGGGGCCAGGACATGGGGGAGCGGCAAGAAGAGAAGCTGGAGAGGCAAAGGATCGCGCAAGCCACATTAATGAAACTGGACTTTTTCCCTAGGGAACAGAGACCCATGAGCAGGAGGTGAAGCTCCTCACAATTTTGCTTTTCTAGAAATAACAGGTCGTGATTGCCTGTCTCAGGAGTAGTTAACTTGGTGCATGGATCCAAGGCTGGATTTTATGCAAATGATTGGAAAGTTCTCTGAAACTGGATGCAAATATTTGTGTATATTTGTGTATGCCTGTGTATGTGTGTGTGTTCTCATAAGCATTGTGAAATAATATTGTAATGCTAACTCAAATACTTCTTAAAATGACCATGCAGATCCTTCCTTTAGCATGAAGCCCAGGCTCTTAGAACTTTTCACTTTCTGAATAAAATTTTTCATTTCCTGCTGCGTAATATAGAATATAGCTACTTATGATTGTTTGCCATTTCTAAGGGACTGCCCAGAACACTTCCTTATCGGCTTGATTTCCCCTTTAGAAGCTGCTCCTCTCTGAAAACCTGGTGAAAATGTTTCTTTGTTCTCCAGGACCCTTCTGTATTCCTTCCTCACTCTTGCATAAGCACAAATCAGCCACAGAATCTGGTGACCCAGCTAGAATGAAAGACAAACAGAAAAATAGACCATTGGACCAGAAATAGAATGTCCAGAAATTGACCCACATTTATGTGGGAATCACATGTGCCATAGACTTGCTTTGCAAATCAATGCAGAATTAATGGACTATTTTTGAATGGTGCTAGAACAATGGGCCATCCTGGGGGAAGAGATGGATCCTTCCTTCATTCACCAAATACATCCAGATGGGTCAAATGGAAGTGTTGAACTGTTAGAGGAAAAGAAATAGATTGATATCTGAGCAAATTAAAGCAGAACAATAAATTTACTGTCAAAGACTCTTTATTAAAATATAGCATAAAAGTTGAGAAATTAGCCATGTATTGTCAGAATTGTTAAAGATTTAGTATCCAGAGTATGTGAAAAATCCTGTAAAATAAGTGGAACAAGGAAATACATTCATCTTTGTTACTAATCGGGGGAAAGTTGTAACCATTGCACAACCACAGATAGACTGGTTTAAAAAAATGAAAGTCTGTGAAGATCAAATTTTGGAAGCACTATGGGAAAATACAAATTCTTATCCTTGTGGCTGAGAATTTAAATTGTTAGGGCCATTTGAGAAAACAATTTCTATTTCCTGGTGAATTCGATCATATATGTACCTACTCCAGGAAGATTTTCCCTACGTGTACTAGCAGATGTGAGAATATTCTTAGCATTTTTCATGGCAGAAAAAAATGGGCACAAACAAGAGCAGTAGAATATACATGGAAGTTGTGTTACATAGACATCAACATGAAATAATATTGTTTTATCCTAGTAGGATAAAATTGAATAAAAAGGGAATATTCAAAAGAAAGCATAGAATATTATTCCATTCACTGAACCAATATTTACAGTATATTAAAAGAGCTGTGACAGAACTCTAGACAACAAGTAGGAAATGTGAAAAATAAAACTCAATCAGGTGATTGCCTGTCCATTGGGGATGGGTAGGAGACAGAAGAGTAAAATTAGGAGGAGCATGGGAGAGCATTTTTCTGGATTGAAAAACATGCATCTTTGTTACATAATTATAATGTTCATGGAAAATCCAAATGGTGTACACTTTCTGTACATTTCACTAGAAAAACACTCAAAGGACAAAAATGACATAGACCATGATATAGACCGTGACCCACAAAAGACTTCACTGCTGACGTTAAACCTTGCTTGTTACGGTGGCTCCAGCATCGCTTCAGCATCTCTGTCCTTCATCCTTCAAAGACTGGATGAGATGCTGTTTACTTATTTTCGCTGCTCTTCTACCTTGCTTTGGCTACGTTGTTTCATTTTTTTTTGTCTTCTTAAGCTGCATATTCAGTTTCATTTTCAGTTTTATGTCTTTTCTGATATAAGTGCTTAAGACTACAAAGTAATTACCAGTTATTTTAGCTATATTTTATTTTAATGTATAATATTTTACTTGTATTTTGTACTTTTATTATGATTTGTTCTATGATGCGTGAATTATTATTTTTTGTTCTTAAATATATATAAATATATGAAAGTTTTAAAAATCATTATTAGTTAAAAATGTATGACTCAATTGCATTATTAGCCAATATGTGATCATTTTATTACTAATTCTTTGATTTGTTGAGAAGTCTTTTATGTTATCTCAGTCACTTTCTCACTGCGAGGACACAATACCAGACACCCACAATTTAAAGGAGGCGAGGTCTGTTTTGGGGCACAGTCCCAGAAGTTTCAGTCTGTTTTCAGCAGACTTCAACACAGAAGCAGCACAGTGGAAGGCCTGAGTGGAGGAGGACTCCTTGCCTCATAGTGGTCAGGAAGAAGAGAGAGAAAGATAGAACCAGGAGGGAGATATACTGGTCCAGGTCATGCATCCAGTGACCCACTTCTAACCAGACTCTGCCTCCTGAGATCAAGTCAGCTGTAGAACCCCCATAATCTCATCACTTTCAAAAGCCCCACCTGTGAGAACGTGACGTCTTTGAACGACATCCCAGACAATGATGGTGAACCTGTTGGAGTTTTCAGTGATAGAAATAGCCTGCTGTGACATCTGTGCCATGACTTAACCACCGCTGTGCTACATTTCATCCATAACAGCATACTTCTCTAGAAGTCACATATACAACAAATTTACGTTGCAAATCAAATTCAATAAAAAAATTGAACTAGCTTCACACAGCTTATGAGACAGGAATGAAGTTAGAAATGAACAGTCAGAGAATCCACAGCAGATAAATGCTTTCACTGTGCCCCACAGACCTTGATTTATTATGTATCCTTTATCATTTAATTCTAGAAATGTTTTAATTCTCCCCTGATTTCTTCTTTGATCTTTTGATCATTAAAGAATATATTACTCATTCTCAATGTGTTTGTGTAGTTTCTGTGCTCTCTTTTGCTGTTTAGTTCTAACTTCATCATTCTCTGATAAGTTGCATGAAATTAGTTTAATTCTTTTTTATATGTTGAGCCATGCTTTATGGTCTAACCTAAAATATGGGCTATTTTTATAAAATTCTTCTGGGCTTCTGAAAAGATATTTATTCTTCTGTTGTTGGTTGAAACATTGGAGATACCTGTTGAATGCATTTGATCTATTCTATCATTAACTCTGATTTTTTGTCAATATTTTTCCTCTAGTTGACTTACCTAGTAGTAAGAATGAGGTATTAATGTTCCCACTATGATTAAATCGGTATATATCTGCCATGAAGTACTTGTTTCTAAAATGGGGTACATACCAGTGTGTATGTACAGTTGTTCTCTATTCTTGGCAAATTGTTTTCTTTACCAATATATGATAACTTTCTTTGTCTCTTCTGACCTGCTTTCTCTGAAGTCATCCTTTTCAGACAAAAGTATAGTAATTCCTTTTGGCTTTTAAACTTGTGCAGCAAAGAATATCATTTTCTTTCATTCCGTGTATGTCTTGGTAAGTGAGATGTGTTTCTTGAAGGCAACATATACCTGGGTCTTGTTTTTTGATTAAAGCTACAGTCTGAATCTTTTAATTAGAGGATTAAACCAATAATACATTAAGTATTATTATTGAAAGATCTGTACTAATTCCTGACACTTTGCTGTTTTCTGTATTCACTTGATTTCTGTTTCTTGTTCATTTAATTAAACTCTGAAATTCTTTGTTATTTCTCTTGGTACCATACTTGTGGTCTTCATAGTCATTATTTAAGACTCTCTTAACTATTTTCTACAATGCTTACTTAGTGGTCATGAATTTTTTTACTCTTCTCATGGAAGTTCTTTATTTATCCTTTGATTCTGAAGAATAACTTTGCAGAATATAGAAATCTGTTTTGGCAGTTACTATCTGTGAGGGCCTGAAAAGCTTCATTCCACAGCTTTTCAACCTTTAAATATTTTTTTCATTTAAATGTCTGCTGTTATTCTGATGAATCTACCTTATAAGTGATTTGATGTTTCTAACAGCTTTTAATATTCTTTCTTTGTTCTGAGTTTCTGGCATCTTGACTATGATGTTCCATGGACAGGTACTTTTCTAGTTGCCTCTAATTTGGAATTAAATGCCTTCATTACCAGTGCATCCACTTCATTTCCCAGATTTAGGAAATTCTCTGTAGTGATTTGAGTGGATAGACTTTGTATGCCATTAGCCTGTACTGTGACACCATTCTCAAGAGAAATGGTTCTTAAATTTGTTCGTTTAGAGTTGTATAGGAGTTCCTGGATAATCTATTCATTATTTGTTACTCTATTTTCATTGCTACTATCCTATGTGTGTATATTGTTGGTGTTCTCTGTATGTTCACCGTGTCTTCAAGTCCTGATCCTCTTTCTTTGATTCATCTTGCCAACTGCTGAGACCTTAGAGGTTTTTACTTGGCTAATTTCTACCTTGTTCTTTTTCATAACCTCTGTTTGTTCACTGAAGTGATCATTTATATTCTGCATGGTCACCCTGAATTCATTCGGCTGCTTATTTGTGTCTTCTTTAAACCTTTTAATCATTTTACCTATCAGGGTTTTAAAACTTCCTCATCTGGAATATTGTTGACTTCAGATCTGTGGGATCAACTTTGCAGGAGTTATGAGTTTTTGTAGGTCTCTTGTTACCATATTTTCTCATTAAATGTATGATTCTATGTTGAGGTTTGTGGATCAGATAGAAAGACTGACTTTTCCACTATCATGTGAGTGTTTTTGTGACTCAGCTTCCTTCTGGGTATGTGCCAGAGTTGCGAGTGTGTCTCCATGTGAGAGTTTGCGTCTACTGTAGTTGGAATGCTGAAATCATCCCCCAAGCTGTTTTGAAAGGAAAAAGTTAGCTACTGGAAACATCAGCAATTGTAAAGATAATAATATATCAGGTAACTAAAAACTCATCTTAAGGGGTTTACTAATTTTTAAAAATTAATGTAAAAAGATCTGTACTATTACACTATCTCAGGAAAAGGCAAAGACAGTCTTAAATATAATAGAAAAACTTAAACCTTAGTGATACTCAGATTAATTACATATAGTATATACTTAGGAATATATAATATATATTTAGAAATATATTCTACATTGACAATATTTAGAAATACATGTTTTTAGAAAAGATAAAGGAGAAAAGTTGAGAGACACAGGTATATGGGGAAAGGATGCATAGCAGCAGGGAAAAGAAGGGAATACAAATGGGGTGTGAGAGAAGATGGGAAGGGTGTATCCACTTGTTGAACTAACAAAGTTTGATGTTTGTAAAGCAATCACTGATGTTAGTATATGTCTGGAGGTCACCGAAGCAGAGCAGAAAACAAATTGATTTATTAATTCTCACAGTGAACATGGTATATAAGACCAGTGCTAATTACATTAACCAATACACAGAGACCCAAACAAAACAAAATAAAGCGAAACAAGAGTGCAGTTTCCTCCTGCATTTCTTAAACGTGTGTCTAGGATGAACTGCAGTGTTGCTGTCTGCAGACCTGCATGCTCCAGTCCTCCAGTCTTCTTGCGATTGTGCCATGGGTGCTCTTGCAGCCCCTGCAGCAGGTCCCAGCCTGAGGCTCCCAAGCCTGTCCCGCATAGTCTCTGCAGCTGATTCCTCCCTTCTTGCTCTTTCTGGCTTGCAGACTCTTCAGCTGCAGAGTCCAGTGACACCAGGAAGGACACAGCTCCAGCTACCACCAAGCCAGAAGGCCAGGGCTGATCCTTCTGATTGTCCCCACTCCTGGCTCAGTGTTTCTAGCTCCACCGCAGCTCACTCTGGTCTTGTTCTGGCCCTGAATTCCACATGCCCAGCTGGCCCTTTTGTCTCTCTCCACCTCCCAGTGGTTGGTGATTCTTGCCTAGCTGCTGCCACCCTCTATGTCTGTCTCTGTCTCACTGTCTTTGTAGTACCTGGATCCTAGGGAGTGTCCCCTGATGAATATTTCAGACTCAGCGCCCCACATACCTGCATGTTTCAGTCCTCCAGTCTTCCCGCAATTGTGCCATGGATGCTCTTGAGTTCTGAGGCTGGTGGTGTTTCTGCTGGACGCTGACCATCAGCTGCCCTGTTGGCTTCTTATCCTGGGGGACTTTGTATCCTTCATGTTACAGTGCAGACTCCAGAACAGAGCTGCAGACAGTGCAAGAGTGGAGCAGCTGTTGTCTCTGGATTTCACTGGTGCTTCTCTCCTTCAAGCTGCATCCTGATGGCTGGGCTCCCTACTTTACCTACCATGCAGCTGACTCTTTTTTTAGGGCCATTTTTCGTCTTGCTACATAAATGTCTTTTGACAGCTACTTTGATGTCAGTCTCTTGGTAGTAAATTTAGTTTATCTTTGTCTGAAATGTCATTATCTTGCTCTGCTTTTAAAAAGATAATTATAAATACAAGATTATTTACCTTTAACAGTTTAGAGATAACATTTCATGAACCCATTCTTTAAATGTTGAGAAGTCAGATTTTTTTTGAAATTAGATTTTAGATTTCATTTTTACTTAAATGATACATAATATTGGTACACATTAATGGGGTATGGTGACATAATTTGATACATGTATACAGTGTGTAAAGATCACATCTAAATAATGAACATTTCCATCTCGTCCAGCATTTATTGTTTTTATGTATGATAAGTTTCACACTCATAGTTATTTACAAATATTTATAAATTTTACAGACTGTACTTGGCCTAGTGTGCTGAAGAACCCTCGAACAAATTCTTGTGTTCTTAAATTTTCTGTCTTTGAAGATAATCTCTTCTTTCTGGCCACTTTTAAGATCTACTATCTCTTATATTCTGCTATTTCATATTGGTCACATCTTGTTTAAAGTATTTTGAGCTTAATCTAACAGATTTTCAAAATTCTGGGATTCCTCAGTCACCTAATCCTCTTTTTCTCTTCTGTTTTCCAAGCTTTCTCAAAGCTGTCTTGCTCTTTCTCCCATCCGTTTTAGCAGTCTTCTGTCTTCTGCAGTCCTGTCTTTCTGGCTACTTTCTTCTCACTTCCTTTGATGTCTGGCTCACTGTGAACTTTTCCAGCTGTGTTTCATCTGCTCACCTGCTTAGCTCTCTTTGATAATCTCTCATGTCAACATCCTGTTTCAAACCTTGTGTTTAGTTCTTGAAATATATTAAAGGTACTGATTTTTCATTTTATGTTTTGTATCTTTAGAAGTCTGATTCTTTGCTTGGCTGTACTATATCTCTAAGTTCAATTATTTCATTATGTATTTAGTGATTCTTTTTAATGATCCCATACTTGCTGGAACTTATTTGATAAGATAAATCCTAAATTTACAGTTCATATCTTCAGAAGTTTATGTTTGCATCTACTTAGCACTTGAGGACGATACTGACTTATAATGGATATTCAGTCAATACATTTTAAATGTATGCAGCTGCTGTATACTCAGAGCATTCACCCCAACACCCAAGTCTCCTCATGCTGTTAGGTGAATAATGAAACTGGCTTGAGTTCCATATTCATTGCATTGCTATTGTCTTCAGGAGCTATGAGATTAGTGTGGCGAGATCCCTTCGTTAGGGCCATCTGCTAACTCAGGCTGACTCACTTGAGTGGTCTCTTTTTACAAAACCTCTTTTGGAAACACTTTTATAATTCAACCCAACCACACCATGAAAATCTGGTACAGACGTCCTGCCTGTGTGTTTCCGTCACACCTGATGTTCACCCTAACCTGGTTTGTCACAGGATATTTATGTTTGAGCATTGAAGAACAAGAAACCAAGACGATGTTGCAATGTCTCACTTTGTGTCTCCTGCATTTATTTTGTTGTCCAGCTTGTACCAGGTGTCAGTTCATAGTTTTCCATGAATGAATGATGAATGAGTGACATAACTTTCTAACTATACATTTTAAGCTCCAGATATTTTTATATTTAATTTTTGAGCCTTTCTCTTTTATATCAGGTCTCACCAAACTCACCTGTTGGTGTCTCAGTCCTGAATATCTAGCTCAGAGTTGGTATTTTAAACTTACTCAAGTCAGTGTTTTCAGACTTTAGCTAAAGACAAAGCACTTCAGCAAACAAATATTTTAAGACACAAAACAATTTTATTGTTTCTGAAATGCAAAATATTATTAGCAGATGAAAAGTAGGATAACCCATGACCACTTGCACTTTACTCTAATTAGCTATTAATTACGTCTGTTATAATCTAATATATTGAAGTATTAAAGCTGTTTCATAATCACTCATTTCATTTTCACTCAACATGGAATCTTAAAAGAGCCATTAAAGTGCCACTTTAATTTCTTTGCCAATTTGTGGAGATCATGACTCGTACTAAGAAGTTCAGCCACATCAAGATGTTATGTTTATGAAAGTCAGACTCCTCTGAGATTGTTTGCCTGTTTCAATCTTCCCATCAAAGTGGACTCCCTGCTTGAGCAGGAATTCAGTGCCCCTCATTTTCTCTCTGATTATCTAAGTAGGCTTTGGAGAATGTTTTTCAGCATGAGCTGTACAGGAAGATCCGAGTCAATGTGGTGCGTAGAATGGAGAAGGGAGCTGACACCAAGATTGGGCAGGTGTGACCCTGGTATTCAAAGCCTTCCTTCCTAAACAGTGAAAAGCAAATGGTTGCATGGGTTTGCCTCTGTATCTGTGGGCACAACTGTTCTTTAGTGCAAATAGTTATTAAGCTTTACTCTGTGCCAGACAGCTTCACATTTCACAGGCACCCAGCTTCGTCCAAGCCCACACCAAGGTTACACACTATTCAGAAAGGGATGCACCTTAACAAATAAACTTAGTCTTGATTATAAGATGGACTCAAAATATCAAATATGCAAATATGGGGCAAATAAAGGACTTAGAGTAGGTAAAAGATATTAACTTAGTTCATCCTCCTAACAAGTCTTCAAGTTAAGTAATTTATTATTTCCACTTTGCAGGCAACACCACCAATGGGTTCAGCGGTGTTAGGCAACTTGCACAAGATTTCTCTACCAGGAAATAAATGAGTTAAGATTGAACTAATTCTATATACTTTACTCATAGCTTCTATACCTGAGGGGCCTGGAATTCTCTGTATTATAGCATTTCTAGGTGTATGCATCTATCTTTCATCTTTTTTATGGCTTAATTTAACATTGGATACTAGAACCCTATTAATTCTGGACAGCATTTGAGACTATAGTTGTGATGAAAAGCAATTTATAAAATAAACTGTTTTGAAAATTATTAACCTGAACGTTGGTTTAATCAGTTGTGCCCAGATCAGTGATGACATGATTGATATTTTTTAAATCTATGAATCTGTAACTAACCATATTACATACAAATGTAAATGTAATAGGTCTAACAAAATGATGGAAATAAATTTAATTAAGGTTTACTAAAAATATAGACATCTGTTTCCTCTTCTCTTAGAAAGGAAATTAAAAGTTAGTGGAAAGTATCAGTCAAAGTATCATTAAAATTCTCCTTTGGAGATTTTATAAAAAGAAAAAACAACATTTCTGTATTATAGGATGTTCAAAATTGATTCTAACAGTATATCAAATGTTGCAAATACTCTTTGTACAGAGCCAAAATGACTAACTCAAAGTAAAGAAAGCCATGTTTCATTTTATGTAACAAGTAGCACAGTCTATTTTTAAAAACCTAATGAGTTAAGAAATAACCATGTGTTACATTGTTTTTCCCTGTAAATAATGAATTACATGTGAGAACAAGTGGTAGTTAAATATACCCGGGGCCAACTGCATCGTCGCAGATATCAGACTTCATCTGTGGAAATTCAGCAAAACAGAATTAGAAATGTCAAACAGAAAAGATCTCATTAAGATAATTCTTCCAGAAATGAATCAAAACTTCTACCCCAGCTGTTCAAATCTTGTGCGTGTTGAGTTGAGCAAAGCTAAAAAATTAAATTTACTGTTTTTCCAAGTATGGTACTACAAACACCTACATCGGAATATACAGATTACTTGTGCGTGTGCTCAAACTACAGACATCTTTCACCCTTTTCCAAGAACTGCTATGTGGGGAGCTGTGAGCACAGCCCAAGAATCTGTGTTTTATAAAAATATCCGTCTAGCAGTGGTTGTTGGATTTGAGAATCACTGGTTTAGCACTTGGCTCTTCCCAAAGTACTACTTTGGACAAATGGAAATAATGAGCCAAATACTAGTAATTTTTTCAGCAAATATCAGACATTAAATGCCTCATTTATTAGATGTTTATGAAGCAGTGCAGGGGAACCCAAAAGAAATGTATCCTGATATATTTCAGTACTTGAATAGCATGTAAGTGGTTGTTTAACATGACGAAATGATTCTGAGGTCTATCCAGAGTGCAGAGAAAGAAATCAGGATCGAGATCACCCTGGTGGATGCAGAGGCAACTTTGGAAGTTATGTCTAGGGATGAATGAAAAAAATCACTCTGAAAATAACAAATTGGATAAGGAGTCCTTTATAGGTGGCTCTTTTACATTTATAAAAATCGTAGCTTGAATAATGTGACTGAATTTTAATTTGCTTATGAATGGATCTGATCAGCTTGTGATCTAATTAATGATTATTTTCCGTTAACAGCAATTGTTCAACTGTCAAGCTCTACGAAAACTAAGTATTCCTGACAATGACCTTTCCAGCCTGCCAACCTCCATCGCTAGTTTAGTTAATCTCAAAGAACTCGACATCAGCAAAAATGGTAAGAGTTTCATTGTATTTCTAGGTGTCTTGATTTTTTTTACTCAAAATGTGTTTTAATTTTTTTTTCCTGGGAAATATTGTAAATAACTTTTTAAAATTTTGTTCCAACTGTAAGTTAATTTTGTCAAAAACTTAAATTATGACTGAAAGACAGGAAACCCCTCACTCTTCCTTTTAGAAATAAGCCTGACTCAGCCTTATTTTCCTCTGCATTCAGATATATGATTTACCCTATCTAAAACAGCTCCTGTCTTTACAATACCTGTTCTCTTCATCCTCAAGATATTTCCAACATTCCTCAGATGTTATCTGCTTGACAAAGTCTACTGTTCACCTTACCTGGAGTTATACTCTTAATTTCTCTTAATGGGCCCCATTTCAGCCAACGCTAACCTCTTGATACTATTGTGTAGTTTATTTGTTTACTAGAATTCTTGTATATCTTCTCTTGACTCAAAATGTAAACTTCAACAGATGACAGGAAAGATTTATCCCAAACATCTCAAGCAAAAGCTGATAAATAATCAGGACTTTATAACATTGACTGAATGTTGGGGCCAAACCTGCCCACCTGGCATTTTTGTGGATACTGATGGTATGGGGAGTCATGTCTGAGGTATTTCTGTTGGGTGTTTGCAGTAGGGAAGCTGGATCTTTAAAGAGTTGTTTGCATCCAACTTATCTGTTTAGGTCTTTGTCACTTTCTACATGACCTCAGCTGTGCATTTTATTCGAATAAAGCAAAGATCAGTCAAAAGGGTTATGTGAGGTCTATGAGAGAAACACTCGTGTGTGTGTGTGTGTGTGTGTGTGTGTGTGTGTGTGTGTGTGTGTTTAGGGTTCTGTTTATGTGTCAGTATGCTCTGTGCCAACGGGACCACATGACCAAAACTCTTGTATTCTGATAAGTCATTCAGACACTGACAAATAGTTACAGGCTGTGTAATAGCTGTGTTTAGGGATACATTTGGGATGAAAAGTGTGTATATGAGAAAGATGCAACATATTCTATATAGTTAGGGAAGAGTCCCCCAAAAAGTGATGACCATGCTCAGATACTCAATCAATGGGAATGAGAAGTTAGGTAAAATTGGCTTGATATTGTAAGTAAATAAAGTTCTGTTTTTTTTAAAGGATCACCAGAAAAATTGCTTCATCAGGAGTAAAGGCAGTGTACCTAAGCAATGCCATGTTGAGTGTCATAACAATTTCCCTGTGGCCTTGTGTTTTCATTCTGTCCCCACAGACGTCTGCCCTGGTCATTCCCTTACTGCCTTCCAGACTTACCCAGATTACCCCACAAGGCTTCCTGTTTGAGGGTAGTGTGCTGCTGTTATCCACTGAAAGGGCATCACACCCTTGTTTTTATTTTCATGTGAGAAACTACACACCACATATTTAAGTTATTTCTGTGTTAATCTGCACTTGCTTTACTAGAATTAAAATTCAGTGATGTTCCAAAGTTTTTGCTATTGGTGCCTTCCTTACTACTCTATTTACATTGCCTCAAAGAATGCACAAACACTTTGGAGCAAATCAGTGGATGTTAACCCAATGAGTGGTTGCAAGTTTCAGAAGGTTTTGAGTGTCTCTGAGAGATAAGTCTGAAACCCGCATAAAATCAGTGATATCATAAAATGCTACCCAACGAAGTGCTTAATTACATGGCACAAATTATGGTTATAAGTACTTTAGAGAATAGCAAGACTAATTAAGACTGTTGTAGTATTAGAAGAGTTCAAGGAGATGGTATTATCTGCAGATTTCCTTGTAACATAATAGCATCTGAATACAGGAGAGCATTTTGTTTATAGAGGATAATAAGATTGTAAACAAGGAACAGAAGCAACTGTCTAGAACAATTTACCATTCTGCTTATTTCGTACAAGAATCCTAGAAGGACCACATGCAGATATTGACCAAGAGTCGCAACTAGACTTAAATCTACTGGACGATGACCTCAGGTCTACCACTGTTATTTAAGAACTGATTTGCAGGGTACACTTTTCTGTGGATTTGTACACACATACAATTATTGCTCCTTATATATTTGTCAAATTCTACTTTGAAATTTCAGTTTCTAAGAAATAACATGAGCAAACACCACATCCTTTACCTTAAGATAGTTTTAGCTAAAAAGTCCAGGAAAATAAAAACTGTCCTCATTACAATGTTTCACTAAATGTAAACATCTAGCTGCTAAGGGTTATGATCTTTTGGGGATCATGTCATAGTTCCTGGCAGCCCCATTATGTCGAGAAATCTTTGCTTCCAGGATATGAAACACGTTACACTGCATCTCAGAAGTAAATCTGTGAAATTATTGTTTAGTGGTTTTTAGCTTTTCTTATGATTTTGCATATTCTGTAAATATTGATGCAAAAAGGAGACACAAGAGATGGTGAAACAACACAACATTAGTGCAGCATTACAGGTTTGGTGCTTATGTTGATGTATCGGGCAATGCTAGACATTGCCCACCTACCAAAAGATCTCATCGCATTGGCCCATTCAGCAAAATCAGACCTAAAACGGCTGTCACAGAATTCTGTGATGAGACTTGGGCAATGACTTCACAAACATGGTACATCTTTGGGAGAATCTGTCAAGTGAAAAAAGAGTGGTAACAGAAAGAAAAAACAGCATTGGCAACCCCACTAACAAGGCTGGAATAGTCTTGGTTGAGAAAAGGCAAAATCAGAGAATGCAAGCAGTATCAGTGTTTAATGAGAGACTGTGGGATGTTTATCTTAGGACAGGGACTTACGCACTAGTACTAGACAACCTGCGTAAATACTAACTAAAGTGTGCTTGAATTAGCAAAATGACCCCTTAATAAACTAATTTCACGCAAAGCTGAGGTAAACCTGACCCTGGTTTTGCAGGTAGCCTCCAGTCTTGGCTCTGCAAACAGTTCTTCAACTTGTCATTCATTCACCACTTGTCTCTGTATCATTGAAAATACTGTTTTATATGAAAGTTAGGAAGGCCATCAATATAACTTCATATAAAGAGTAAGCTCCTGTCTGCACAATTTGAGGGACAGCTTCCTCCTAAAGCTTTCCCCGTTTCTCCAGTTGGCCATTGCCTCCACTGAATCATGTTTCTTTTTACTTTGTTTTGGGTTTTGAATTCATCTCACTTTTACTTTCTGAGTCTGTACTAGTCTGCGAGGCGGTGGAAATCAGATGCTATCACAGTGGTTTCTATATGCAGAGCTACTTGCACAATAATTAGGACACGTAATAGATGTGGAGTAACTGTTTGGAGGATAAATAGTATTAAATAGAAGCATTCTTTTACAAAATATAATAGTGTCTGTATAATAATATAGTAGTGATCCCACAGAAGTTAGGGTGCTCATCTATTACACTGGAAACCATCTAAATACTTGATATGAATGCTGGAAAAGATAGAAACAGCAATACAATGAGTAAAACATCTCTGATCTGCCATATAACAGTGTACTTGGTATCTTTTTTCTTCTGGATAATGAATGCTTCATGTCAAGCTTTGGCCCCTTTCTTTAGCTCCAGACTCACATAGCCAACTATTGTACATGTTAGGCACAGCTACAGTGTACCCCACAAATAACCCAAACATAACTGTTTACATCCAAACTCATCACCCACCCCAACCCACTTCCCCTCCATTTCTTGCTCTCTGTCATTATCACTATGATCTACATCGGCGTTGAGTTAAAATTCTTTTCTCTTGCAGTTCCCATATTCCATTTGATCAATAGTTCTTGCTAAATTGACCAGCTAAATATATCCCAAGTCTGTATCTTCAGACCATTTCTATGGTTATAGTCTTAATGTAGTCCCTTTACCTTTCCTCTACTACTTAAACAGCATTTTATTTGGTCTCCTTGCCTCCATTATTGTTATTACCATTGCCCAGTTCATTCTCTACAAGAAAGCGTCTATACTTTCCAAACTGCTACTATGACTGTGTGATTTTCCAAATTAAAGTACTGCAATTGGCCTGGGATACAATGTTGGCCCCTGTCTTGGTTAATTTTTACTCGTTGTTGAGGCAAAATACCTGATGCCCAAAATTAGAGAAAGAAAGGTTTATTTCTTACAGTTCTTGGAGGTTTCAGTCCACACTCAGTTGGCTCTAAGGTAGGATGGCATGGTGGGGTAGCCATTCATAGCCACTGCAAATAGCAAGGCGTGAACCAGAAAGAGAGAGACACCTTCTTCCCGCCATTACATCATATCCTCCCTTAGGTGGGTACAGCACACACACCATCAATCCAAGTGCTAGACAACAACCAATCACAAATGCTAGATTTGGTCAAGTCCATAATTCATGAGGCTTGGGGGCCACTGCCATAAAACATGACAGCCCCAACACTTCTACTCCAGCACCAATCCCAATAAGAATGATTGATCATTTTAGGGTTTAGGGTTGTGATACTGAAAAGCTTCCTTGAATATGTAATACTGTTTCATGATTGAGATTACTCTACTTGTATCGAAGAGTACAAGTCTCTCGTTGCTGGGACAAAATACCTGACACCCAAAATGAAGGAAGGTAAAGTTTATTAGCTCAGTCCATACTCAGGTTTCAGTCTATACTTAGCTGGCTCCAAAGCAGGGTGGCATGGCACAGGGCCAACCATTCCTGACCATTGCAAATGACAAGTGCAAAAGGGCAAAAGAGGGAAAAGCATGCCTCCTTCTCTCCCCTATATTGTATGCTGGTTACCCACCCCTGGTTGGGTGTAGCATTCATGATAAATCAATCCCAGCACTAGAGAATGAACCAATCACAAATGCTAGATTCAGCCACCTCCATGACTGCATGAAGCTTAGGGGGCCACCCAGATACAAACCATAACACACAACACTATATACACTAAGTGATGGCCCATTAAGATCGATATTTAAGGGTAATGTGATCCTTTATATTTCCCTGAAAACTAAATTAATATTGTTTAAATTTTTTATTGGACAATATAGAGTATCTTTCTCCAAAAATTGTCTTTTTTGGTCTATGTTTACTTTGAATTGGTTGCCATTGAGTTTCTTGGTGTTGAAAGATTTATATACTCTGAACACTGGTCTCTTGTTGGCAATATGGTCTTCAAATAGTCTCCCAACTTTTTAGCATGTATTTTTGCATTGTTTGAAATGCCATTTGTCACAAGTTGCCAAGTGCAATGTACTAAAATTTATTGTTTTGCTCTTTACAGCTTGTTTTTTTTAACAATGTATTGAAGAAATCCTTCCCTACTTTAGCATCACAAAATACTTTCTCTATTTTCTCACAAACTATTGGTTCTTTTCTTCACATTTGCATCTTTAATTCCTGGGCAACTTCATTTTTTTGTTATATGTGATTGAAATGTACCCTTTCCATATGAATAGAAGCTAAATTGTGCTAGCAACATTTGTATAGTTCCTTGTTTCCCCAGTAATTTATAGTCCTGCTTCATTCAAAAAAAATCTTTCTCAAACTCTGTGTTCTGCTCCCTAACTTGACTATTCCTGTGCTATTTCCATGTTATAGTAAACATTATACCTTGATGTTAAGTATAATATCGGAAAGCACAATCCTCTTGGTTTTGGTTGGTTTGGTTTTCTGTTTTCAAATATATGTTAGTATTCTTGCTTCTTGATTTTTCCAGAGGAATTTTAGCCTGAATTTTCAAGGTACAAACAAACCAGTGGAATTTTAAAGATTTATTTAGGAAGAGATGGCATCTTGTGATGATTAATCTTGGAGCCCATAAATATGCTGTTTCTCTTTATTTAGGTCTCATTTTGTATCTTGCAATAGAATTTTCTGATTTTTCTTCACAAAAGTGTTGGCCATATTTTGCTAAGTACTTTAGATCCATAGCTTACAAATTTAATCCTTTCTTTAAAGTACTCTTTGAAATTTTGGTAAATGCTGTATAGAAGCTACACTAATTTTGGTGTCTTTGTCTTATGATGAAAAGAAGTTCAAGTATAAAATCCAAAGTTTTTACTTTATATATATTGGGACTTTTTTCTTTTTCTTTCTTTGCTAGATTTTTCTCTCTATTCTTGTACCTTTATATATTCTTGAATCACTTTTTCAGAAGTTATAATTTACTAGGAAATATTCTAGTCCATAATCTAATTTTCAGTTTTATTTTTATTTATTACCCATAAGCTTCTAATTTTTATGAAACTCCAACATATTTCTCTTTTCTCATTTGCATTTCTAACAGTGTTTAATTTTTCCACCTTCTATTCTTTGTATGAATCATACCAGAACTTTTGCAGTTTTTAAAGATTTTAACATAATACTCTTTTGGCTTATTGAGGATTTTTTGTTCCATTTCTTTGTTTTACTAATTTCTACTTTTCTACTTCTAACTGCAGTTACTTTTGTTATTCCCTTTCTTCTTCCACTATCTTCATTTCTTTTCAGTTGTTTTCATATTCTAATACATTTGGGACTTTTTTATTTAAAAAAAGGGTAAAATGAAACAAAACAAAGCAGATCAGAAACAAAACAATGTAAGTGACACAGATTTCAAAGCAAGACAACAGGAGATCGACAATGGCTGACATAATGTCTCTTGTTTTCTTCTAAATAGTTTGTCTATACCTTCACACACTGGGACATTTTTGGTCATCCTTTTTTATTGGCATACTTTGTCAGCTATGTGCTCCAGACGATATTAATTTCTTACTGCTTTTCACCTTGTACCAGAAAACACTCAAATTTTAAAATGTTTCCTTTTGCTTATAATAAAAATACAGCACCTCTGATTATTGTGCTCAGACTAGGGGGTTAGTAATATAGTTTACTCTCTGTTGTACGATAAGCTTCTCCAGGACCAATACTATAGGTTAATAATTTTTATATACTTGAAACATTGAAAGATTAGAGAGACACTGATCACAGGTAGCAAGTTGAAGTTAGGGGTAAAAATTTCTGGTGTGCTATTGCATGGTAGGATGGCTGTATGTGACAAAGTACTGCATATTTCAAAAGATAGAAGAATGGAGTTGGAATGACTTCATCATAAAGAAATGATAAGTGATTCAGAAGATAAATATTTCACCTGATTTAAACACTGCACAATGTGTACATGTATCTACATACCACCTGGTACCGCATCAGCATGTGCAGTTTTTATGTTCCCATTTACAAGTAAAAGACAAATTTAAATTAAAAAGAACCAAATACTTAGAACATGTACTTACGCAGATTATTCAGAACACCAAATTAACTGAGGCGTCAACTTTTTATGTTCGTTGTTGAAAATAAGCACATGAACCTTAAGCTTTTAAAAGGAATTCCCGTCAATTTTACTGAACCTTGATTACCCATCTATGAGACTAGAAAGAAAGAAATATCCATTCTGCCTGTGGATAACCCTTCCTCTCTTAATTTTCTCATTCCTTTCTTATATGCAGCAGCTCAAGGGTAAATGCACCACTTTCCTTTCCAATCGATTTTTTATCTATTACTCCTGACATCTTAAATCGGTAGTAAAATTAAACTCTTGCATGCTTCAGAAATGAATGCATTTGATGATATTATAATCTCTGAATCAATAGGAGAGGCCTGTTTGTAGCGTTTACACATTGCCAGAATGGAGGAAATTGTCTCATATGGTAAAGCAAGATAATGAATGGTAGGTTTAATTAGGCAGTGATTCCATTTCAAGTTTGATTGTTGATTTGTCATCGCTTCAGAGACTATGAAACTATAATTTAAGGGCTTTAATGAAAATGAATTAATTCAAAAGCATTTCCTAATTCTGCAGCAATTAAGTGAATTTTTTTCTCATCCTCTAAAACTTATTTCTATACATGAACGGATTTGAGCAGCATCATAGTGGGCAAAA
Source organism: Cavia porcellus (assembly GCF_034190915.1). Classification (NCBI taxonomy): domain Eukaryota; kingdom Metazoa; phylum Chordata; class Mammalia; order Rodentia; family Caviidae; genus Cavia; species Cavia porcellus. The sequence continues at coordinate 160,176,196 of NW_026947484.1, read as the reverse complement.
TCACCATTGTTAGTTATAATGAAAGGCAATCAGAGTCGAAGGCATTATTATGTGTTTTATTGACTTGCCAATTATTCCACCCCTTCCCCCAATAAACACAAAACACTGAAGATAAATCATCTTGTCTATTTGCAGGAAAGAGACAAAATTTGTCTCTTTCAAACACACTTAAGAAAGCAGAGATGAGTAAGCCGTTGAATGTTGAAAATCTGCACACATTTTAGCACACTGAAAGAGCAGAGACTCTTGTACACTGTACATTCTTAGGGGAGTCTATTTTGAGATATCTTGCATGGTCCAGGTAGCAAATGGTACCGTGCAGTTCTCGGTATGAATAAATGTGTCGTTCGGAGTTTGGCAAAGCATTAGACTGCTTATTAAGAGTAAAGCTTATTATTTTCCCCCCTACTAAATGTCTCATTTTCAACACTGCTAAAATGTATTATTTACCTGACAATTACAAGCACTCTTTTCTCTTTAAGGCTTCTTTCCCTTTCTACAGAGTCTACTTCTGCCTGTGCTTATAGTATTAAAATAAACTGAAGTTGACTGTGTCTGTTTTCATTGAAGGATTTCATAACAACAGAAGCCTGTCTTTTTTCTCCCACCACCTTCTCAGTCTGACGCCTGAACTTTTAACTCTTGCCAATGTCTTCATCAGGAAATCAAATCAACAAATATTGCCTTGTGTGAGTTAGCAGGACTTACTCCTGGGAGACGGAGTGTGTGGTCTTGTCATGTAACTAACTCCGAGAGAAGGAGCTGTGCCCACCCTTTCACCCTTCTGAAGGCTGTGTTGGGCTCCGTCACTTAGACGAATCAATTTTCCTGGAGTCACAGCAAAGTCTTTCTGAAACTAAGCGATTAACCTTTTCCTTGTACCCCAGTAAATCCTGAAAAAGGTGCAAGAGAACAGAACTGAACTGCTGGTGACCCACTGGGAGGCCTCTCTGTAACCATGCCTCATGCTTTCTAGCTGGAATACCTTAAAAATGAGAACCGGACCTTACATTGCTTCTACACCCACGGTAGCTCCCATCAAAGTACAAGCACAGTAAATCCTGAATGCAGTGCTCCATTGTGATGAAAGAAACATTCATTAGTCAAATGTGAATACCAAACAGTGCCTTTGGCTGTGATTCACAATGTTCATTGCTGAAGCCTGCAGAGAAATGCAGGAATGAAGTATCACCTAAACTGATACATTTCTCTTGAGTGGTCAGAGGTAGAGAAAAGTGCTTTTGTTTTTTGTTTTGTTGTGTTGTGTCTCTCACTTTTAGGCCATGCTGGCCTGGACAATTACTTCTGAATTTATTAACTAATAACTGTATGTTTATTTTTCTTCCTACTACACACTAAATTTACCTAAAATTATCTTCATATCAGTACTACTTACCCAACACACCATTGCCCATTTGCCAAATGTCCTTTGTAAAAGCAAGTCTGCACACAAGTGATTTTAAAACTAATTTTAAAAATGGCATGTTCGGAAAGAAATAACATGTTTAGTTTTGTTTTAATCACTCCAGATAATAGAATTATTGCAAAATATTTCTTGGTGTAGATCTTCTTTAACTTAACATAACCGATGCAGTTCAACTTTTCTGTGTTGACCTAGTTCATCCTAGGTTCTATACTAATTTTTTTTTTAGTGTTTAATGGTTTGTCTCAGTGCAGAGAGTGGCAGCTCGCCCCTATCATCTTCTCTGTAATGAAACCGTCAGTTTAGAGTTTCTTTGTGTCGTCACCCTATTTATGGTAGGCACCTCGTTTGCTCCTGCTAATAGCTATTGCTTGAATTCCATGGAAACAATACAAAATGAACCAGATTTCCAGCGCTTCTTGTCAGGACCTCATATTTAGAAATAAAGGATTTATGACATGAACTTTGCACTCAAAGTTCCAAAAGTTGATACTCAATGTAACTTGACCAACAAAATGACAGGACCAGTGCAGTTTGCTGTTTTCAGTCTTGAGCATTCATTAAACCTTTAAGTTGTAGAAGATTAAGTTATTTGAATCTGACTTGAAAAACCAGGGCAGAACAAATGCTGTATTGCTGGCCTCGAGAAACTAAAATTTAGAACCTTCTCTCATCCTGGACTTGATGGAAGTAGCATCCTGTAGGAAAAAATATGATAGTGTTTAGAAAAGTCTTGTCCTGATTTCAAATCTTTACTAGCTTCTGAGACTCAGTTTCTTTATTAGTTAAAAGGAATAGTATACCAACTTACAGGATTGTTAGGAGAATGAATAAAGTCCTTACAAAATATTCTCAGTAAGTGTGGTATATTTCACTCGTAAATCTAACCCAGTTCTTTAGATAGGCAAGTAACTTGCCCATCCTTTTCTCAAATAAAAAAATACAGTTGCAAAAATTGGTTGTCACATTTAAAGTACCAAATGAAAAATTTTAAATCTTTAAGTATTTTACTTACTTTATTCTATGCAAAATATAACTTTAGGGCTTTTGGTTTTTTTCATCATACAGTGTTTACATCACAGAAAAAACATTTGAGCTGATAATTATTTGTGAAGTTTAGAAAATGTAAGAATTTAAAATGCACTATCCATAAACAGTATCATGTATATCAGTTTCTACAAAAATTTATAAGAAACAATATTTATGAATTTGAAAGACTTCTAAATTATTCAAAGTTTGTTATCTACACAAAAGTCTACTATATTATTGCTCTATGGGAAGAGCTAATCACTATTTATTTGCTCATTTGTTTGCTAGCTTTTTCCTGGCAGGACTGGGGGTTGAACCCAGGGCCTTCACATCGAGCTATATCTCCATCCCTTTTCATTCACCTATTTATATGTTGAGAAAGGTCACTAAATCACTGTTTCCCCAACTGGTCTGAACTTGTAATCCTGCTTCGGTGGGTGTCCCAGAGTGCTGGGATGACAAACGTGGGCCATCACACCTAGCTAGCTGGCTATCCTTTTCATCTTTGGACAGATAACTGAAATCTAGAGGCCCCGTACAAAATGCAAACATTTCTTTCCATGTGTGTATTTTAGTTAATTGCTTCTAGTTGATGATATGGAAGTATAATCAGGTGTAACGTAATAAGCACTTGCTTTAATTTTGGTTGTTTTCCTAGGTTGAAGCTAGCTACTGCTGGGGATTTCAAGACTGAAGAACCAGTCTCTGATCCATCCTGCTCTTTCCATGTCATTCCTTTCTGCAGTTCCTCCCCTCCCACCCTCACTCCTGGTGCATCATGGTTCAAAGCTTTGTCCTTCTCCCTATGTGCATCCTAGGAGCTGATATTTGCCTCATGGCTTAAATAGTATCAAGATGTCCCAAATTTCTTGATTTTTAAAAAATTTACACTCTAGACCTCTCTCTTAAATTCTAACTTTGTATTTAAATACCTGTCTGCCTGGCATCCCCTGTTAAAAGTCCAGCTTCCAACAGAAGATTTCACATGTCCAAAATTGAACTTTTACTTTCTAAAACCCAGTCTGCATTCTGTTTTTCCCATCTAAGGAGATGGCAAACTCCAATGTTCAAGTTGCTCAGGGCAACTGCAATATCTGGAGTTATCTGTTCCCTTTTCTCCTCACCGTCCACATAAAATTCATCAGAAAATCCTGTTGGTCTTCTGTTTTACGCCCTCCATTTCTATCACTTATATGAATGCCGTCATCTGGTTTCTTCCTGGTTTACTGTAGTACCCTCCAATTTGCTTCCTTTCTTTCAAAGGTCACCATGGTCAGGAGGCTTAGTCTCTAAACATTTTGCCATCACTGTTTAAAAAGGAAGTATTCTCTCTTTTGTCTGTCTGTCTGTCTTCTCTCTCTCTCTCTCTCTCTCTCTCACACACACACACACACACACACGCAGAAAGTGTGTGTGTGTTTTTATGGGGAGGGTTTTTATGTCTAAGTTACATCCTGCCATTCTTAAATTCTTTCTTATTTTGAGACAAGGTCTCATTAAGTTGCTAAGTTATCCAGACTGAGTGCAAACTTTCATTCATCCTGCCTCAGCCTTCCACAGTGTTTTTTTTTTTTTTGTCATCAGCAGTCTGATCAGCAACAACACCTCTGTAGCTACACTTGATGCAGTTGACTTGGATATTTTTCAAGTCCTTCAGCTCTGACTTTTTGATCCCAGTGTTCATTATGGATATGGTCAAAAACACCAACAGTACCACAGCCTGAACTTCGGGCTGTCTTAAAATTTCCCCCTTCGGGATAATTAGCCCAAAACATTTAAATCGAGCCTCATTCAAATTCTTAAGACATAAGCAAAATGTAAACAAATTCTTTACCAGAATGTAACACAAAGAGCCTATAATATAATTCCCAATGGAATACTTATTTGTGTTTGAAACCTTATAAGGCTGGCTTTTACTCTCCACATTTCTCTGAATTCTGATCTTCTGAGCTCTGACCATAATAGCTCATAGATCTCTATTTATAGCATTCTAGGCTTTAACCAGATTGATTTTTTAAACCTCTCCCATTAGCTAGTTCCAAGTGCTTCTGAACCACATGGTCAGGTATAATCACAGCTGCAATGCCATCTCTGATACCAGTTTTGCATATTAGACATTTTCTATCACTGGGACAAAATATGTGGCATCCTGAATTTAAAGGAGGAGAGATTTAGCTGGGCTTATGGTTTCAGAGAGTTTAGTTGATGGTTGGCTGTTTCTGTAGCAGAAACGGCATGAGAGAAGAATCTGGTAGAGGAAAGCTGCTCAACCCATGGCATCCAGGAAGCAGAAAAAGAGAAAGGAAAAGCCAGTAACAAGAATATGCCCTTTCAGGTCATGGCACCAGTGACCCATCTCCTCCAGCTGGGCCTTACCTGTAACAACTATGAAACCATGGATGGATTCATCCACTGATGAGTATCACTTTCCAATAGCCCCATCTCTGAACACATGAAATTTGGGGTCAACATTTTAGGTCTAAACAATAAAAGATCCAGTACAGTTGACACCATCATTTCCACTTCTACACACGGTTTATCTCTCTGTTCTAAATTTTTGCTACTTCTCCCTTCCTCACTGTTGCAGCCACTCCAGGCCTAGGTACTCTTAATCCTCATAGCAGCTGTATTGTCTATTCCCTCTGCCAAAGTTGCTCTTCCACTTACTCTCAGGCATCTAGAAATGTGTATCTCTAACTCTCTGACTTTCAGAAGACTTTCTGGAAATCTCCTCTTCCTAATGAGGCCCACTTTAGTCACTGTAGTTAAATTTGCAGTTCGTGGATATTGGCAATTCTCCATATTTTGTTCTATTTTGCTAAAACACAATATATATTTTATGGGATTATTAATTTTTATCGTTTATTGTACACATTCACCTGCTAGAATATAAGCTTCAAAAATGAAAAAAAAATCACCTATGTTTGTTTTCCACACTGTATCTTTTATATTTAGTACTTCCTAACAGTGAATAGCAGTCAGTAAATATTTTTAATGTATGGTTCTGCTTTCTCTAAGAACTTACAGTTAAAGGTAGTGACTCAAATACTTTTCAGATTGGAAAAAACCCGCAGGACAATCCAGTGATTCCACAACTTTTAACCACATGCAGTGTTTCATAATTTTCTAATCTCACTTAATTGCAGACATAATACGATCTAAACTAATATGCAGAATAGAGACCTTGAAAATAGAGTTGAACAAATTCTCATGAAAATGATACAATTTAAATTTATTTATGTGAATGGTATTTTAAGCAGGATTTAGGGAAGAAAGTAGATAGGACAGTTATAATTTATAATGCGTAAAACAGACTTATTAAGAAAGTGAAATTAAGAAACCACTTACATATAACAAAAGTGTCTCACACTTAGGTTTTTCTATTTTTATTTTATTGAGAATGGAACCCAACAAAACAAAACAGAATAGTGGCTACCACAGTATGTCTTGCCATCCTCACAAAAGTCATCCATGCCATCAGACACAGCAAAATCAAAGAAAACAAAACAGAATAAAACCAATCAAAACATAACATTGGACCAAACAAAACAATAAATCAGAACAAAACAAAACAATGAGAACAATACTGCAAAATAGTTGCTCAAATTACCAGAGGTAGGTATAAAACAAAACAGTAAAATAGAGAAAGACATTGGATTTCAAAACATGACAGGAGGAATCCCCCACAGCTACCCAGCACACACTGCCGCCCTCCAAGTGGATGCCCCAGGCCAGCAGAGTCAACCAAAGGACACCAGGGTCAAGCTGTTCCCTTCCCCTCCACTGCTACCATCTCACCCCGAGTCCTCTGAATCAGCGGTGGGGGATAGAGTGGGGCGGTGATCGGGTGCTCTTCTGGCTTTGTAGCCCATGCGCTAGCTGGTTCACAGGAAGGCATAGCTTCTCTTCTGGCTGAGGCTCTTACCCATCAGCATGGCAGAGCTAGCTTATTTCTTTTAAGGGTCCCTTCATTTATAATCATAAGACTTGGCACACTGTTGCTGTTATTAAGCTCTATGTTTAATATGACAACATTGTTTGCTACTTTTAGATTCCCTATTTATCCTTTACACTGGCAGAAACATTTCTTTTCATAATTTATTATCAAGTTTATATCAGTGTCAAACCTAACACAAGATTTTAGTAGCACTTTACTTTGGGATTCTGTTGACACCAATAAACGTTTTATCATTAAAGACAGTTGAAAGCTGAATTAATTACAGGTTTAAGATCCTGTATCATGACATTGTGGCCTTCACTGCCACCCAACAGAGGAGCCCACATGAATGCAATTAATCAAATACACTAAAGCTTAAAATTATCTAGGATTTTCAGTCTGTCCCCTGACAGGTGGGAAAAATCAATGTTAGATTTCAGATTCTAGCTTTTTCTTGTCACTGTGCCTGGTGGAAGAATGAATGAGCAGTGAAATGATCAGATGCAAACAACACTAAACCAAATCACCCTTATGAATGGAAAAGAACATTCAGCAGTGGCAGGGAGCCTATGGCACGTGTGCCACGCTGGCCTGTTTATATCACTGAAAGGTCTAAAAGATTTGCCAACACTGACATAGGGGATTAGGCCTTAAGGAATTAAGATTTCAGTGAGAATATTTTTAAGACAGGAAAGCCAAAGAACAGAAATAAGATCTAACAAATAGCCTGTTACATGTTTTCTATATCAAGATGTTGATAATATATTCAAGCAATTTCAATTAATCTTACGACATTAAAAGTTTCTTTTCTAAAATAAATGCTTTAAGTTTGGGACGCAGAAGTATCATTTCTCATTTGGGAGTATTTCTGTGAACCTTGTCAAATTAAGTTTTGTGGTATAGTTACTGACATGAACATATGGAGAAAGTATTACCATCATGTACTAATTTGGAGACTAAACATTTATTGATTTAATTTGCGATTTGTGAATAGGAGCATTTTCCATTTTTAAACAGATTTGTCATTTTGCCTATAAAACATAAGACCTCCCATGAAATGCCTTTCATGTACATCCTTAATATGAATGGCTGTTTAGCCTAAGTTGGAATCCAGTCTGAACACAACAAACTTGGGCCTCCAGGGAGTCACAAAAAAGTAAGCCTGTGGGTGCCCTGAGAGGAAAGCACAATGCTGGTCTGTACTAGACAGTTTGCTTTTGATATTTCAGCTGAAGAACCATGGTAAGAACATGGATCACGTGACTTACAAATGCTTGACCCTGTTTTCTACGGGAATCACAAACTAAGATGTCAGGAAGAAGACACATTGCTAAAGTGGAGGCCAGTAGTCCTTTATGTCTGGGAGACTAAACTTGAAAGTCAAAGCAAAATTCATCTTACAAACATATATGTATACACATATAAGTGTATTTATACACACATAAGTACATTAATATATATAATATAGAAACATATAAAAAGCCTCTTTTATAAGTTAAAACTGTGTTTCAGCTCACCAGACAGACCTGTCAGAAAAAGTTGGATAATAAAAGTGTGAGCTCTAAAGTCAAAGCTAACAGCTTTAATAAAAGACAGCATAATGGAAGTAAAAGGAATAAATATGTGGTTCCAAAATGGATTAAAGTCTACCTATGTCCATTTTCATCTATAAATACGTATTCGATACTGAAATAATTTAAGTGATTGTTTTGAGTGATCTAATCTTACAAATGTGTGGTTCAACATTCATAAAATGAAAGTAATATTGCCTATTAGATCTTCCTCACAGAATTAATAAAAGAACTAAATGATTTTTGCAGTATTGTAGGGAAATGGAAAGTTACCTTATCTGTCATTAATATAAGATTTTTATCTCTTATTTAATGGATATTTATTACCTGGCAGACATAATACTAAACACTTTATGTTGCTATCATCAAACCCAATTCATTGAATTGGGCAAAAAATGAGTGATATTCAAATATAATAGATGTGCCGGGGATACAGCTCAATAGCACAGTACCTGCCTGGGAAAGGCAAGGTCCTGAGTTTGATTCCTGGTGCAAAAAACAAAACAAAACAAAAAATAAAAGCTACATGTCTAGTTAAATGAGGTAACTGGGGCTCAATCGCCCTTTCCAACTTGAACTTCTAAGCGCTGTGCCATCACACCTTTCCATGTTTGGTTTGAACTCTGAGATATGCTGTAAGTCTATCTCCTCTTCCATGACCCATTTACTAGTATACATTATAAAGCTTCCCTGGCAATCTGTTTTTCCAAATGCATACCAGCCTTCATATGCAGTTGAAAATAGCTATGAAAAACACAGAAAAACATTGGTGTACATGAGCCCTGTCTACTGCACAGCTGCAACACACAGCACACTTAACTTTTCTGTCATTTTTATTCAATGCTTAGATTTCTGTATATTTTTCATCAATGCAACCCAATATTTTCCCTAAGGTGTATAAATTTGTTACCAATACTTTAATTTTCTAGTTGTTCAACATCTTATCAGGGAAAATTCCCTAGTTTTCTGCCCAAACCAGTCTAGATTCATGGCTCAGGCCTGCCTAGGGCTGATACTTAATGACATTCTCAATATCACTTTGAGAATCCTTTTTTAGCTCTCTTGTACCAACTCATCTGATTCCTAGTTACCATGTTTCTTGATTTACTGTATCATTTTGGTGGCAAATACTACTCAGAAGCTTCTTTAAAAATGGCATATGCAAAACTAAAGTATTGCGAACTCAAACATCTGAAAAATTCTTTGTTTAAAATCTAGGAATTTATTAGTTCTAACTAGATAGTTTAGTCCTGTCGTCAGGTTTAGGGTTTCAACCATGATTTTGGTGGGTCCGTAATATTCAGACATCTAAGTTATGCTAAAGGATTTGTTGGCTTTTTTTTTTTTTTTCCCTAGGATTCTGAGCAGATGGACTGAGTTTTTTACTTCTTAAATACCCTTTAACCCAACTGGTTAATAAGGTCAAAACAATTCCTCAGAATTCTCCCCAAGTTGTCACAGATCCTCGTTTATTTGCCAGGAGCTTCAAATTGCAGCAAACGTTTTGTCTTTCTTTGACGTTCCCGGAATAGATACTTCTGGCACTAGGAAACTTATTGGTTGACAGCCACCCATTTATCTGAATTTAGAGAATGACAGTTTTCCTTTTTGTTGTTGTCATTTTCATTTTGGTTTTGTTTGTTTGTTTTTTAATGTGCTCTTGAGGCCAGTGAAATACTACAGATTGTGTGCTATTTGAGTGAGATCAAGGTTCTGGAAACCCCAAGTCCAGGGGGGGGCCTGTTTCTTGTATCCTGCACCTTGGTATGTCCCGAGTGCCCATAGGAAAGAGGTGCAGACAAGTGTTACATACTTTATCCTCATGTGGTGGAAACACAAGATGGCATGCTGAGTTCTCTTTTTTAAGGACACTCATCCCATTCCTAAGTGCTCCATCATCATTAACCTGCTCATCTCCAAAGCCTTCCCTCTGGCGTCCTGTCGTCAGGTTTAGGGTTTCAACCATGACTTTTGGTGTGCCCCTAACATTCAGACAGTAGTAGTCAATACTCTTCTATCTTTGAAATCCTTAAGTACTGTTCTTCAAAACATTGTGCATGCATCGCATATTTTAAGGGAATGTACCTTTTTAGGTTAGTGGTTGACCTGACAGATTCAAATGAAAAGAGATTTTGAAGTATTTTTGGCAGGGTCCTTGTTGTATAGTTGGCATTTACTTTGTTTAATAAAAATGCAAAGTTCACTTTTGTTGAACTTTCTGTTTTCAGTTTTAAAAGTCTGATGGTTTTCAACTATGTGATTTAGTCTGAATAGCTGTAGTCACCATCATACAGATTACACAGCCAGAATTTACCCATCTTACAACTTAAAGCTTTTCTCCTCTGACCAACTGGTCTCGACCCCCGCACTCCTGCACATCCAGTGCCTGGTAACCACCACTCTATTTATTATTTCTATGAGTTCATTTGTTTCAGGTCTCCCATATATGTGGTATGAGGAGATAATTCTATTTCTGTGTATGGGCCATTTCACTCAGAATAATGTGCTCCAGGTCCATCTACATTGTTGTGAATGTCAGAATTGTCTCATTTTTTTAAGGCCAAATAATACCCCATTATGACTCTATGATGAGGTTATTGATACAGTCACCATTTTTCAGCCAGAAACTAACACACTGATAGTTTAAGTGACCTTCCTAGACTCATCCAATGGAGTTATGTTGGGATTCCATCTTAGGCTGCAAATCGTCTTGCAATTAAATTGTAAATAATATATGCAGGTTAATAAACAAATGATGTGATACCCCTTCTACAATGGTGGGCAGTTACATCTGCAGTGAAAGAGAAGGAAGCAGTCCTGTCCTTAAAATTCTATTTTGATTTACTTCTGCTTCTACTTCTTGGCTTACACTTAATTTAAGGAGATATTATCCTAAGGTAGGAACTCGTAAGGAGAGGACTGAGGCAGAACAGCATGAAATGAGCCCATATTTGACAATTAACAGAAAAAGCTACAGAGAGAGAAGAAGGCTACCCTGCTCTGTTTTGCATATAGTATGCAGAGTAAATATGAATACTAAGGCAAAGTGTAGAGGATGCTTCAAAGGTCACTTTTTGACTTGGTTCCCATTTTGCTAATGTTCACTTAATGAAGGCAGCTCAAAGAATTATGGGATAGGCTTCCAAAACTAAAACAAAAACAAAAAAACAAGAGAGACAGAGACAATCTTGCTTTGTTATAAATTCATATAAAGTGGAGCTCATGAACTTCTTTGGGTTCTTCTATGGAAGTCAATACATTTTAGGCCAGCATAATTTCTATAGAAAAATTCCAGAAGGAGACATCAGTTGAGAGGTGTTCCACCTCCTGCTGTGTGTCCTTCGTTGGAGGTGATGAATGGCCTGTCTTGTATTTGGCTGCCCTTCTGCCACCTCCCTGAGATTTCTGGCTCTGCAGACTCGGGGGGTCTGGATTAATGAAATCTCAAAGAGTGGAATTGCTTGTTTCTTGAGCATCCATTACCAGAAAGTCAGCTATCTACTGCCACAAAAAGGTTCCTTATCTTTCTAATAGATATGAGGGTTTGAGCAAGGCCAATTCTTCATGGAAGCTTAACATCTATAAAAACAGAAGCATTGCTGTGGGTGTATAGTAATAGTCTGCATAGCTGTCTCTCCTAACTTTTGCATGGCCTATTATATTTGATGCATTTGTGCAAACCAGTTGGAATGGCCCCTCATCTTTCATTTCTCTGATCCTTGCTTACGAGTTGAGTTTATGGCATGCCAATTTTTAGTTTTATAGAAAAACTTGTGCTTTTCTGTCACATTGACAGTAACATAGCTGTGACAAGAAAAGAATAATTGTCCAAGAGCAATTAGCTAGGGTGACTCCCTCGGAGATTCAGAGAGGGTCCAAGGAAGGGTAACTTATCTCTTCAGGGCACTTTTAAACAGATGCAGGATGATACTCAATTAAAGAGTTGCATAAAATTTATTACCACCCTACATATATTAGTTTGAGAATATGTCACTTCTAGGGTGCATTAAGTATTCTCCACATCTATATATTTGTTCTTCCTACCCTTTGAAAACGATTTCTGGAAATGATTTTATTTTCCATTTTCTTTGTATCTGCAGGAATTCCTTTTTTGGGAAGGCATTATAATAACTAAATTCCTTTTATTTTTATTTTTTTAAATTACTAAAGAATTGAGAATTATCTCATGCCAATATAATTGTCTCTGATTTTATATTCAGTATCCAGCTATTACTATCAGCAAATATAATTTAACATGCAAATATTATTAGAAAAAAATACCTGTACATATGAATCTGTTATGTGACAATATATTAGTATTCCTATTTAAATGTTTATCCTATTTCATAGATGATATATTTATTCCTAGTTTTAATTGCTTATGCATAATGTTATAATTATACTTTAGAGAATACTTGTGAGAACATTTTCATGTACTTTTTTTTTTACTTTTTTAGGTGTACAAGAATTTCCAGAAAACATAAAGTGTTGTAAGTGTTTAACAATTATTGAAGCCAGTGTCAATCCCATTTCTAAGTGAGTATAAATGATTAAATTTTATCTTTGTTTATGTTTGCATTGGATAATGGTGTATGACAGTAGATAAAATTGATATAAAAATTCTATTTTAAGTGTAGCTTTTATATAGTATTTAATAAGGTAATGGGAAAAGTATAACCAGATCAGAATTCACAATAACTGATTCAAAGCATCACTGAGGCTGGGGGCCCAGTTGGTGCAATGCGGCATGGCTTCCCAGCCGACTGGCACTAGTTTTCTGTAGTTTCAGGCCATGTTACACTTCTGAGAGCCAGAACTCAGGAAATATGTATTCATTATGGTCATAGTGAGAAATTGGCGTCAAAGACCTCATGGAAGTTTAAGACAGTACAATGTTTTAAGATACCGCTAAACACATTAAAATCGCTGTATACTTTAATGACTTACAACTAAACACAGGAAGTTCTTGTGTACTAGAAATCACAACAAAAGCAAAGAAGCAATCCTGTGAGGAGTGTAGGGCGGAAAACACAAATAGTAGTAACACTATAATCAGAAAAGAGGGCTTGGGGTTCAAGGTCTCTAGTTAACACGATTCATGGGTGAATGAGGTGGAGGCTGTGTTGGAGAGTTGAGGGTGTGACATTGTGACACAAATCTGCAGGATCCTGGGTGAGTGTGAACCTGAATGTTAAAGTCAAATGGGAATGGACATTGTCTAATAAGGCTGCTGAAACTTACCAAGTATTACTATAATAATATTTGGTAGAAATTCAAACAAATCAGTGGTATTGGGATGCAGATAATAAATTGTTAGGCTAAATTGGTATTTTAAATCTGCAGAGCTGTAAATGGATGCAACTTGAGACCATAGTCATAAGTGAAATAAATCAGACTCGCATATGTAAATACCACATTGTCTCCCTAGTGTAAAAAACTGAAAGAGTAAATAGAATCCAAAATGTACAATAGATATTGTGAAAGGGAAAGAAACTGCTCAAAAGGAAAGAACAACTGAGATAGGGGGTATTAAAAAATATATATGTGTGTATATATACAATATAGATAACTACATTACTGATATGTTAGTTCATCAAAAAGAGAAGTTAATGCTTTTATTGTTTGATCACTTTCTCAAGCTGTATCTTTAATTTGAACAACTACTTTGAAGATAACAATATGCAAAATATTAACCATTGTGAATCCTCTATAATTTTGTTTTGAATTTCTGTATCATCTTTATTATTTTTCATTAAATAAAGATTATAGTAAAAGATTAACCATAGGCTTCGAACAAAATTCCTCAGTTGTTTGTACATATGAAGTTGGATAGACTAGGCAGAATCCCCTGGAAAAACCACTCAGTGAATAAAGTATTCAAAGTAGAGCTAAGAGAAGTTTTACACAAGTAGAGGGGAGAAGGATCCATTATTGACTGTGGTTTGTAGCAAGAGGCTGTGAGTGAGAACAGCATGGAACAGGATGCAGAAGAATGCTAGATTCCAAGGAGATTTTTCAGGTTTTTTTTTTAAATAATTTGAGGCCTTGGGGAAAAAAGTATGGAACATCAAGCAATAAAATGTGTTGGAAAATTACAACTTTTCTACCTAAAAAAATAATGTGGAGGGAGAAAAAAACCTAAAATCTCTTCCTAAAACTCTTAGATGAATGCAATTTTCTCAAAATTTCAATGAAATGGAAATTACTAATCTTTCAAACAAGGACTACAAATATGTATTTGACTTGAGTCCTACAATCCAGGGTAGATGGTGAATTAGTTTTTTGTACTACTTCTTTATCTCTAATAGCTCACCTTACGTAGGAATCACTAATAGTCTTTGGGAGTGGAAGGTAGGCGATGAATTACATCTTTCTAAGAAGTTCAAAGTCTATAGTTTCATTTGATGGCTCTGAAATTCTCTCATATGCTTAACTTTTAAGAAGATGAAAAATATTACCTATTTCCTTGAAACATGCTCAACTCTATGAACTTTAAACTTTTTATGGAATTTATAAAAACTACTCAATATATTAGTAAATTTAAGTAGTATATTAATTTTAAAGATTTTAAGGGTATGCAGGCAACACTCATTTTAGATGTTTGCTTTAATGAAATGTATATAATTATGGAGCCATTACCATAATCAAAACAGATTATTTTAAGTATCCAAAAAATTACCCACAGACCAGTTACCCACTAATATGATAGCCATCCCTGTATTTTTGTCTTTTCCTAAATGTTATAGAAATGATATATGTAATGCTTTTGTGTTTATTTTACTTAGCATAATAATATTGGAAATGCAACCAAGATGACTGGCTAGCTTTATTATTAATTGTGTTTCTGGGTATAATTCTATTGTACGGAGACATGATTTGTGTACATGTTAGTTCATAGACATCTAGATTTATTCCAAGTTCTAACTATTATGCTTATTGCTAGTATAAATTATGCACAGGGTTTTGCACGAGTATGTTTTCATTCTGTTGTTTAAACACTTAAAAGTGGTTTTCTGGGCAGTATGGTACCAGCATGTTTAACCTTACAAGAAACTTCCAAAATGCTTTCTAAATAGCTATTAAATTCTGATTTCAATCAGGAATATGTTAGAATTTCAGTTGTCTCTCCTTTTTGTCTCCATTTGATACTAAGAGGTTTGTTTGTTTTTTAATTTTAGCCAGTCTAGTATATGTGATCGCTCTTGTGATTTTACTTTACATTTTTAATATCTAATTAACATGTTTTCATATATTTATTTATAAAATGTCTATTTCTTTGGTAGTAATTCAAATTTTTGGTTCATTTTTGTGGATTTGACTTTTTTATTATTATAAGTATTACATATATTGGATTCAAGATTTTTGTCCAATATTTGTTATAATTCTACATTTTCTCTTCATATTCTAAGTAATGCCCTCAAAGTTTTCGGTTTTCAAGTTCTGTTTAATAATATTATAACCTGGTTTTCCAGCTGAGAGATCTTGCTAAATCCTCTGAAACTAGATTTTATACGTTAGCCTGTGATCCAGTTAAAGTTGATTTATGGATATGTGCAAGGTTTAAGAGTCATGATTCATTTCTTTTCCACATGTAAATCCAATTGTTACTACTACTGTAGCTTTGTTGAAAATCAAGATCATATAAATGTAGGTCCATTTAGGGGTTTTCTGTTATGTTTGATTAATCTGTAGGCCTGTCTTTAGAACAATTCCAAACTGTTTCTGTGTCTGTGTCTTTGTAGTAAATCGTAAAGTGGGGAATATAACCCCTTCCTTTAAATTTGATCTTATCAAAACAGTTAACAGTCCTAGGATTAGATCAGTTTTGCATTGTCTGTATCTAATAATCTGAGTAACTCTTTTGAAGATAACTATGTAAAATAACAACATTTAAGTTTCTATCACCATGTTTTAAAAGCCTATATTGTTATTGTTTTGTGTTTTTGTTATGGTTATTTACTTGCCTCTTTTGTTTATTATTTTTCTTGGACTTTTATTTGTTTTTTTCTTCTCTCTTTAAAATGAAATTAAAAAATAAAAAATTCATAAAATGAATTTATTCTTATCAAAATTGTTTAAGCTAGTCTATGCCCTTTAGTCACCTATATAAATTTTATCATCAGCTCATCAGTTTTTTATAGATATAAAAACCTGCTGAAATTTCGAAAGGGGTTGTTTTGAATCTGTAGATGAATTTGACTAGAATTACTATCTCAAAAATGTTGCGCATTCTTATCTCTGAATATAGTCTGTCTCTATACTTTCTTTAAGTCTTTAAACTTTTTTCATCAATGTTTTATAGATTCAGCATGTAAATATCAGCTTATTCTTTCTTTTTAAGATCAGGTCTCACTATTCAGTTGAGGCTGGCCTTGAGCTCACTTTGTAGCCCAAGTTAGCCTCAAACTCACAACAATCCTCCTTCCTCAGCCTCCTGAGTGCTGGAATTACAGGCATGTGCCACCCACACCCAGCTTCAGTTAATTGTTGTTTCATTTTTCTTATGATATTACAAATGATTTATTATTATAAATGTTTATTGCTAGTGTACCTAAATTTACCTGATTTTTATATAACCATCCTAAACATTAATTCTAGTAGACTTTTTCAGCAGATTTGGGGAGGATTTTGTATATAGACAATCAGACTATGTGCAGAAGAGTTTTCTCTCACTGTTTTTGTCCTTATGCACTGTTTATTTTTCTTGTTTAGGACTTTCTTTACACATTAAATATAAGAAAGTGAAAACTGACATTCTTCTCTCATTTTTAATCTTAGGGAAAGAGACTTCCACCATTATGTTATTATTTATTCTTCACTTTTGCTCTGTGTCATGCTGAGGAAACACCCAGTAATCACATGCTTCCTTCTGAGTCTTCCCCAGCAAAGCCTTTAGAGTTCAGATTTCCGTTAACAGTCTTTTCAAGGAAACACAGGCTTTATCTGTCACATTTTTCTTTAACATTCACCACTCTGTGACCTCTGATTTCAAACCCAAGCTATTTTTACAGGAATTTGTTACATTCTACCATTCCAAATACCAAAATCTGTATTACTTTTCTAATTCTATGGAGTAGATTTCCACAAAATTAATAGACTAAAACAAGATATATTTATTTCTTAAACTTAAACATTAATGGGATCTTTACTATACAGTACATCTGGTATCTGCATCCTAACAGTAGATAGCATACTCTATAAAATCCAAACCCAACCATTCAAAATTATGCTAAGTGAAGGCTGAACCTGCAGTTGCATCTTAAAAACACTAAAGCATGTTTCTCTTGTGATTACACTTCTATTCTACACACTTAGCATATTACACTTTCATTTAACATGTAATAAACATTAGTCATTAACAAGAAGCTCAGGTTCTGGGGTTTAGGAATCTGGACATGGCTCACCTGGGCTCTCTGCTTCACAGTTTCATCAGGCTGTGCTCAAGGCTGGAGTGTGGCCGTGCGCATCAGGAGACTTGGCTAGAGAAGAGTTTCCTCCAGTGCTCACGGAGGTCGTTGGCAGAGTTCACTTCTTTATGACCCAGCCAAGAGTCCTGACTTCCTGTGAGCTTTCACCCGTGGGCCACTCTGGGGTCCTGGTGGTTTCCTGCCATGTGATCCCTTCCACGTGTATTCTCAGCACAGTAGTTGCTCCTTAAGGACAGCGTCCGAGCGAGAGGCTGGGTCTAGCAAGTGCACCATGGAGGGTAACATAGTTAGGGAAGTGACAGTCGTCATCTTTGCCACATCCTAGGAACTGGTATAGAGTCATAGATCTGAGAGCATTCAAGGGAAATTATACAGAGGCATGAGCTTCAGGAATTGAGGTCATAAGATCACCTTAGAACCTGCTCCTCATACCTTTGATGCCTACTTTGCTGACAATGTTTTTTCCCAATGGATGTTGAATTTTGTCACAACTTGGGTTTTTAATACCTCTTGGCATGATAATGCATTTTTCCTCTTTAAGTTGATCACACGGTGACTCACATTGATTTTTGTATGTCAGTCCAACTTTGCATCCCAGGGATAATATTCTACTTGATTTTTATATATTGATTGCCCTGATTTTTAATACTCATTAATACGTATTTTCATGAAGCTATTTATCTAAAGTTGATGTTGTCATTTCTTTGTATAATTTTGCCTGACCTAGCTCTCCAGTCTCCCAAACAAGTGTACGGTGGAGGCTTAAATAAATGAAACAAGCGGTATGATTTTAGGGCTCCAGGAAGGTCAAAACCCTTTAGCTGAGTTCAAGTCTCTGAGGGCTAAGACAGAAACTTCTCTGGACCTCCCATATTTATTAGGTCCAAAACAAAGGGCAGGGAAACTGAGGAAAGTGCAGGCAATGAGCAGGACCTTGGGAGTCACTTCAAGGACTTCTCCAAGTAGAAAAGTATGCCAATTTAGGAGAACTGTCTTATTTTCATGAAGACATGGTAGGAGAGAGACTATAGGAATAATTTCTGCCACTGAAGTCTCTATCTACTTAATTGGGGTTTGAGCCAAGTGTCTGCAGCTGAGGCCTTATCTTGCCCTTGGAGGTATCTCTGGCCTCACAGGCCACTACAGGCCTCAGCCAGGACCAGTGATTCATAGAGGTTCATTTACTGTGAATCAGCTCCCGTCACCAGGCAAGGGGCGTAGGCCTAGGACAGACTCACAGATAAACATAGAAAGCCAATTAGTAAAATTTAAATCCTGCTCAGAGCCGCTTTGTAGTGGTCTCCAACATGTAAAGGTAAAAAGGACTTCATAAAATGAGGTGGGAAGTATTGTCTCCCATTTTCTATAGGAATTTGTACGGAATACTGGTAGAATTTTTCTCTGCAGCCATTTGGGACTGGAATTTTTATTATGAAAATGTTTTTCTTTACAAATTAAATTTGATAATAGCTGTAGGGTTATTCAACCTCCCAATTTCTTAAGTGATCTTTAGTAGTTTATTTTTCAAGAATTTGTTCACTTCGTGTATTTTAAAATTTATCGGCATACCAATTTTTCATAACATTTCTTTTTTGGCCCACTAATATGCATAGGTTTGCTTTCACTCCTAGAATTGTAATTTAGTTCAAATTTTGCTGGTAACTCTGACTACAGATTTGTCAGTTTCATTGATCTTTTTAAAAATAGATTGAGTACTATTGATTTTTACATATTATTTTTCTGTTATTTCCTTTGCTCTAAATTTAAGAAGTATTAAGTCATGAAATTCTAAAATGTAAAACTTAGAGATCTGAGTGTAACTTTTTAGTTTTACTTGTAAGTTCAAACTTTACAGTACTCCCTGAACACCTTAACCAAATGGTTGGTGAGTATTATCACAGTGAAACTGAAAATAGCTCCACCAAGAAAAGCAAAGGCCAGAATGTACTGAGTACTCACCTTCTCAGAGTGTTGGAGAAATTAATTAATTTTAATTTTTACATTAACTAAATTATATAGATAAGCATTAATACATTTCTACAGATAAAAATCATGAACTTAGTACTTAAATTCCCAGTTCATGGGGCTGGAGGTTTAGTTCAGCGGCATAAGCTCCTGCCTTGGAAGCAGGCAGTCGTGAGTTCAATCCCCGGTACCGATAAAAAGGAAAAAGACAAAAAAAAAAAAAAAAAAGGAAATTTAAATTCCCAGTTCATTTCACTGTTTTATTGTATCAGGAATCTTTTAGGTTGGTGTAAATTAAAAGAGACACTTTGAAATTTTTGAAATATTTGTAGTGTTCAACAAGGAAAGTATTAATAAGTTATAATAAATCTACAAGGTAGTGTTATTGTAGGGTGACCTTATGTGACTGTTTGCCAAATCAATCCTGTTTATGCTTCTTGATGTGACATATTTAATACTAGCTACAAGTGTCCTAGTTTGAATTATAGAATGTGTAGTCAGTGTGCATGCATTAAAACTGAAGGAAAATTTATCAGGTGCAGGGAGAAACACTAATTCAAGTTTGCAGTGATGTTAAAATGATGAGTTAAAAAGAATTTAGAAACCCATGAAATGACAGGGTACTTAAGGTACTTAAAAGAGGTGAGATTGTGAAAAGTATTTGTTGTTCTCCAGGTCTCTAACATAGTAGCCATTCCATAATTTCAGTCTGCACATATGAATGTGTTTGGTTTTGTTTTGGAACCAGGGATCAAACTCATGACCTCTCACTTGCCAAACAGGTGCTTATGCCGCTGAGCTAAATCCCCAGCCCTGTACCTTTAAATGTATTTAGATGGGAAATGCTTTTCTTTTGGAGTAGAAGCTTTTATTATTGGCTTCTTAAAGCTGGGCATAGTGACACATGCCTGTCATTACAGCACATGGGAGGCTGAGGCAGGAGTATCACCACAAATTCAAGGCCAGCCTGGACTCCATCATGAGTTAGTTCAAAGCCAGCCTAGAATATGCAACAATACCCTATCTCAAAAAAACCACACACACACACACACACACACACACACACACACACACACACACACATTGATTTTCTAATCATAACATATAAGATGTTAAATGGCTTAAATGTTCTGTTAGAAGTTGAATGTATAAAATGTTTTCATTTAACTTAAATACAGTCAGTGCACTGAAACTTTGAAACAGTGTCTACAGCCAGTCTCTTTGTATCTTATTAGTCGTGTTTGCGGTACACAGTGTTTACTTTGATCTCGGGGAGTTCATAGACTTACCACGCCTGGATTCTTCTTATTACCCTAACCTCACCGCTCATCCTTCCCATAGTCCTTTCCAGGTTTTCATTATTATTGTCGTTATTATTTCAGTTCATGTTTGTGGCATGTAATGACTACATTCGTTGTCGGTAGCTGGTGCATGCAAAGTGCATTTTCAGGCTCTTTATACTCCCTCTCTCCTTGGCTCACCCTCTGTCCCTTGTCTCCTTTCCCCTTGCGAAACAGCCACCTCCCCGCTTCCTTTCCACAAGCTTCTCTTTTGCTCTTTATTTGTACTTTGGGTTTCTCAGGAGAGAACACCCTGTAGTATCAAGCTGTGCGTCTGATTTACTTCATTTAATGTCATTCATTTCCCTAAAGATATAGAAAATGTATCCTTCTTTGTGGCTGAGTATATGCCAGTCTGTAGAAAGAGCCATCCTAACTTACTTTTGTAGTCTAATTTTTCAGTTCAGATCGGCAATGTGTGGTCAGTTTTTCAACCCTAAAAGAAATGTTCTGTGCTATAAGCCATTTTCCCCTGTGGCATAAGCACTGCCAAAGAAGCAGCAATACAGACTATTTTTTGATCAAAGGAATAATACAATACCATTTAATATGGATTATGAATTGTGGACTGAAGAAAGTTAGAACACCTCAAACTATCCACATAACTAAAAAGTTTCTATTTTTAAAGACCTTTTATTCATTAGTTGTGACACATTAAATTCTTGCATGATTTTAAACTTGTACTTTTAAATGTATTGTGTTGATGCGCTTTTCTGAGAAGTCATGAATAATCTCTTTCTACCAGTGACTCCTAAAACATGTCAGTAAGGCAGGAATTAAGTTTCCATTGAAACCTCTCTAACATCTGTGAGATTAGCAAAACAGCATCCTGGCATCAGGATGTGAGCGAGAAAGCATTACACAAAGAGGTGCATAAATAAAAATAATTATTCACCTCAGAAATACTTTTATTCCTGTAGGATCAAGTTCAAAGGCCTCAGCTGAGCATTCAAGTCCCTGTAAACCTGACCCACTGAGGTCTCAAATCTCAGCTCCCAGTGCGCCAACATGCAAAGTATTCACTCCCGATGTCATCGCTGGATCCCACCTGGATATCCTCTTACTTCTACATTAGATAAACCCTCCCCACTCTTCACCTGCATTCTTCCCCTACCCCCCTTCCCCCATTTTCATGACTCTTACTCCTCTGTGTTAATCAGCTTTCCTGTTGCTGGGACCAAACACCCAACACCCACAATTTAAAGGCAGACATGGCTTATTGGGCTTATGGATTCAGGGGATTCAGTTCACAGTTGTCTGGCTCCAAGGCAGGAGCGTCATGGTGGAGGAGCTTCTCAGCAGAATGCCTCTCACCTCATGGAGATCAGAAAGAAGAACAGGGGAACAGTGCCTGAGAGAAAGGGGCGAGAGATCAGATAGTCCCCCAGGCCATGCCTCCATGACCCAACCAGACACTTTACTTATCCCTTAGGAGGCTCGCAAGCCAATCAAGTTGACAATTGGACTTCACTGTCACACTCTCTTAAGAGCAAACTGAAAAGACACCGTCTATGAACTCATATTCAACTGGAAAATACAAATTTGTACATGATATTTGTAGCACAAACAACTAATATAAAAAAGTTACAACCTAGGTAACCAGTGTAAGATTACAGCCCTTTAAAAATGCTAGGAATTACGAATTACGTTTAGTGTGGATTCTCGGAAGTAGGTATTCTGAAGTTAAAATAAAGGCTCAGGAGATGCTGGTATGACCGGGTGCTGAGGATGTGTCCTCAGGCTGTTTATTGGCATTGGCCACAGGAACCTGAGCAATCAGGGGATCTTTGGGGAGCGCTGCAAAACTAGCACAGACCTGTTAGACATAGTGGGTGTGGGAGCGGAGGTGTTTATCCTCCTGCCAGTCAGTCCCTGAGGGCCCCCCTGGGGACACTGATTCCCTGGACTCTGCCTCAGGGCATGCATGAACAGAGGAGGCTCCAGCAGCTGAGCAAATCTGCAAAGAGAGAGCAGGGGTTTAACAGTCAGCAGTTGTTCCAGTTTGCACTGGAAAGGAGTAGGGGGAGGCACTGGTATGGCAGCAAAGAAATGGGCAAGAAATAGTATTTCACAGAAAGAGAGCCCCAAATTGCTCATAAACTTATGAAAATTCTGTTTTGTAAACAATCAAGGAAATGGAAATGTGTTACATTTACCACATTGATAAAAGCAGAAAAAAAAAATCTTGCAAATGACTAAGGTCATAGGAAGCACAGTTCTTATGCACTGATCGTTGGATAAGTGGATAAAATTACTTTTGATAAAATTTGGCTACATTTAATAAATTTAAAATAGTATTCCCTGTGACTGAGTAATGTCACTTTTAGGGATGCAACATAGTAATCTCCTCTAAAGGTATATGCTAGGATATATGTTATAAAATAGTCACAGAAGGTCTACTTATAACAGCAAAACAAAAATCTAAACACAAATGTAATGCTCATTATAAAGAGAATAAATTATGAAATTCCAACACATGGAATGGCAGACTGCATTATCATAGCTGATCATTTTACTTTGAAAGACTGAATCTGAAATGGCTTATGCTAGCTTGCAGGTATCTCAGGGAAATGTACACAGTGTGATTAGATTTATAGAACATTCCAAAAGAGGCAAAATCACAAAGCATGTTTCTTTTTTAAAGAATTAAGTGGTTATATAGGAAAACTCTAAATAGTAATGTAGTTAACACCATTAACAAATTCGGGGCTAAACAAGACAGTGTCGTGGGGGGTCCACCTAGAGAGTGTGGAGGGTTCAGTTCTGTTTCTTCATTCTATTCAGCACACATATTTTTTTTTCTATAAAGCTATCAAGAAAATATTGCATAATAAAGATGGGGCAGAGGAGAAAAGCCATGAAATTACACTGGGCTGGCCCAGGGGTCAGAGAAGAAACAGAAAAACTATTGTCATAGAATCAAAGTAGAGAACGGTCAACACTGGCAACTGTTGCTAAGCAGTGTGGGATGGAAAATGAGATGGAGATGATGGAATTGAAACCAAAGAGGTTATTGGAGGTTTTGATGAGTGTGATTTCAGGAACAGAGCAGGGATGCAGGCCAGGAAATGATGCCCAGGGCCCAGTAAAAAGCAAGGAATATCAAGAGCTCTTTAAGCAGCATATGCATAAAAAAGAGATAGATGACAATTTGAGCAAAAGGCAAATTCAAAGGCTACTTAGAAATATTTTATTAGAAAATTTAATCCCGACTAGACCATATATAAAGGTATTAAAACATTTAAGTAGAAATTATAAGACAAAATCAGACAAAATCGGAAGATGGCAGAACAGTAAGCAGCAGAATAAATAACCTCTCTGAGAGATGCTGGAATATAACGTTTTGGAGAAGACAAGAAGGAAAGAAGTGGGTCTCCTCAACCCAGAAAGAAACTAAAGTGAGAACTGAAGCCCACTGAGAGAATAAAAAAAAAAAAAAAAAAAAAAAAACCTTAAACGGAAGAAGGTTGTAGCTAGCAGCACTTTACCCAGAGCTGGAACCACCATGCCAGAAGCGCTGTTGGAACCCAGAGACACATGGGCACAGTGAAGCTGGTGGTAGCAAGCCTGAAGGCCTTGGTGGGAGATGTAGTGGCAGAGGGGAGCAGCAGACCAGAGAACTGCACTAGCTGGTGGTGGGTGTGTGGGACTCAGGTCTCCCGCAGGAGTGGGAGACTTGCTAGGCGCCATTTTGGAGTTGGGCAGGATATGCCTGGAGACAGAACTGTAGCCAGCTTCATCCAGCCACTCCTAGCTTGGAGCAGACTGGCAGAAAGTGCTTGGACTGAGTCCCACCCCTCTGCACGGTCCAATAGCCACTGCCAAGGTTTCCCTAAAGCTATCCCTAACCAACCCCACCCGCCTGGTGCACACTAATATGAAGACTCCCTGTGGTTAACCAGCTTAGAGGGGAGAAGCCAGCCTACCCTGCCCTTGCTTACACTCCAGTAGCCACCAACAGACTGGGGAAAGCAATAAACAGTAGAAATATCTAGCCAACACACTTCAGAATAATTATAACCAATACAGGAGGTGCCAGGGACCCTCCTACCCACTTGTCTGGAAGAAACCAAGAACATGACAAGAGAAAGAAGCAAAAGGCCTCCAACCCAAGCAGTACTGGTCCAGGAGATGCAAACACAGAAGACATCAGGAGTTGCACACTTGCAGTTTTTGAAGCAACAGCCACTGAAATAAGAAACAACTCCATGAAGCTATAAAAGAACTTAGAACAGAAATAGTATTATAGGTAAAAGAAGATATGAGAGACATAAAAAAAAAGAATTGCTAAGCACTTCTAAAGAAGACACAGATGAAAGAATAGAGGAGCATAGAAAAAGGAGGGAAACCTTCAATGAAGAATATAAAAATATTTAGAACACATGAAACACAGTGAAAGAGATTACTAGGAAATTAAAAACTCCATTGAAAGCTGGCAAAACTGCTTGAAAGAAACTAAGGATAGACTATCAAACCTTGAAGACAGGTTTGCAACTTTTGATTATGAAAGGAATGATCTCTTAAAAATAACAAGAAACCAGGAAGTAACAAAGGCTAGAAGATGACTAGAGGATCTATAACTTAAGAATAAAAAATGTAAGTGAAGAAGCATGGGTAAACACAAATGAAATACAAAGGCTATTCACAGAAATAATTAAAGAGAACTTTCCAAACATAGGAAAAGGAAATGATATTCAGATATATAAGGCATACAGAACTCCAGCCAGCTATAACCAAAATAGATCTACACCCAGACATATAGTAATCAAGATTCCAGAAATTCAACACAAGAACAGAATATTAAAAGCTGTCAGAGAAAAGAAACATCACCTATAAAGGTAAACCCATCAGAATCATGGCAGACTTGTCAACACAAACCATCACATCAAGAAGAGCTTGGAGTGAAGTATTACAAGTCCTGAAAGACAATAACCTCCAACCCACATTGATGTAGCCTGAAAAACTATCCCTCAAAATTAATGGAGAAGCAAGATACTTCGATGACAAAGAGGAACTGGTGGAGTTCATGACCACCAAACCAACCCTACAAAAAATAATAAAGGACATTCTAGAGAAAGAGAAAAAGAAGACTGTGGTTTCAGGAACAGTGGCAGAGGGGATCACTGAATGGGATAAAGTAGACAACCAATGGCAGGAAAATAACATGGCAGAGATGAGGCAGAGAAGGTTGGCTATAATCACTAAATATGGATATCCTAACTATGGATAAAAAGAAACACAGGCAGAGTGGATCAGGAGACAGGGTCTATCAATAAGCTGTATATAAGAAATACAATTAACCTGAAAGAGGGTTTATAGAAGGAAAGTCAAAGATGAGAAAACAGTGCTCTGTGTGATAGGGAATGAGATAAAAGTGGGGGTAGTTTGCCCATCAGCTGCAGATCGGTTAGAAATCCATGACATTTTTATACAATGGGAAACTACTCAGCTATACAGAAAGAAAACCTTGAGGCTCTTGTAGGTAAATGGATACAACTTGAGATCATGCTCAGGAGTGAAAAGGTTGCAAATCACTTATATGAGTAGTGGGCTGCCTCCCTAATGTAAAAACTAAAGGAGTTAGTGGGATGCAAAATGTACCATGCACCCTGTGAAAGTGAAAGGGGAGGAACTGTCTAAAAAAGGAAGGCAGTGGCCATTGTTAATCTTTTATCATTATTTGAAACCCATATTGTTTTCATCATTTTGTTTAGTTTGGTTTTATTCAGTTCCAATTTGTCTACTTGTATTCGATTTGATGACATGGACAGCTATTCTAAAGATAGCAGAATATACTATAGTAACCATTTTTTATTTCCTATTGACTTGATTTGAAGCCCCATATTGCTTTCACTGTCTTGTTTTGACTGATTTTATTCTACTCTGTTTTGTCTGATAGTATCAAGTGTGAGGGTGTAGGCAACTACTTTGAAGACAGTAAGATTCACCATGACACCCATTCTGGTTTGACTGTTATCTTCTTTTGAAGTCCTGTAATGTCTCCAATGTTTCATTTTTATTGGTTTTGTTTTGTACTTTTTTGTTCAACTTTATTATACCTGAAGATATGGGCAATTCTTCTGAAGAGCAAGAGGCATTATGGTAACCATTGTAGATCACCTTGTATTTTGTTTTTATGTCATGTACTATGTCCATCCTTTTGTTTTGACTGACTCTATTTTGTTTTGGCACATTTGGTTTTATTCTCTTCAAAAGAAAAAAGAGAAATCAATATTATATCAAGAAAAGATCTTGAGAATCTTCCAATTAAGTCTTTTACTGAAAAAAGGTGTGATAGTTCAAATGACTATTTCATCTAGCTTCTAAAATTCTCCAAGAGGATGTTATCTCAATTTCTGATCTCTCTAATAGCCTTTATACTCTGCTTAATTATATTTTCAATGTTCTTGCTCATTTTTAATAAACATAAAGCACACCTATTTGAATCATAACATGAAAACATGTTAGAGTTTGCTCTGAAAATAATCACGAGTGAAGGTGCCAACTTATTCTTTCCCTTTCTGTATCAGACAATTTTTGCCCTCACAGTTTTATGTAGACAAAATTTAATGATTCACTGAAATCATTAAATGTATAGATACTCTTTCCTGACCGTGTATGTGAATATTCTACTGAGAAAAGAATGTGAATTTTAAAATCACAAAACATGCCACACACGTGGACATTCCCATTAAAGAGGTGATGGCTGGTATGGCTGATTTTGGGCCAGCAACAAGGGACTTGTCTCTAACTTTAACAATGACATCAGTCTCGGTAGAGTGACAAGGAAGTGGGTGACTGCCATTTACTTTAATAATGAGTCAAATTGTCAAGCTGTAACAACATGCTCAGTAAGTTCTTTCATTACTGTGCTACCAAAGGAGAGTTGGAAAATGTATTACAGTGCTATTTTTTGTCTCAGAGATGTGTATTTTTGCTCTGTTTCTATAGTAACATTGATGCAATGGCTAAAACTTTAACTCCTTTTTAGACTCCCCGATGGCTTCACGCAGCTTCTAAACTTGACCCAGCTCTACCTGAATGACGCCTTTCTTGAATTCCTTCCAGCCAATTTTGGAAGGTAAGCAAAAGAAATGTAAGTTATGCAAGTTTATTCACCTTCAGTAAGCGCTGTGCCAGAGATGAGGCTTCACAAGTGACAGTGTGATTAAGGATGGGCCACGTTATTATACAACAGATGAGACTCTGTAAATGCAGAAATGAATCTGACTTCTGCAAAAATGAAGTAAAGTTAAGTTTTCACTTAAGATCAGTAAACAAATAAGTTCTAGATAAATTCGAGGGTTAAATGTCAAAAAAATAAGTAAAGCTACAACATGACCTGGAAGAAATTCAGTCAAATATTTATGTCCCTTAAATTGTGAAATGCCTTTATAAGCATAAAAGCAAAAAAAGAAAATTATAAATCAACAACACTTGGACACTCTTAAAATAAGAAAATTAAACATTTAAGGTAAAACCATAAATGAAGAAAACATTTTTATTCTATATGAGAAATAAATTGTAGACTTAATATATAAAGAATTCTTCTAAATGAATATGAAGACAAATATCTTGAAGAAAATGGGTAAATAATATGAAAATCGTAGTAAGCAATTTAGAGTAAGACACAGAATGGCCAGTGAATACATGAAAACTATCTTCAAAAAGCATAAGTGTGATATGAATTAATATGACAGTGAGAAACTTTGGGTTCTGGTCCATTGTGGAACTGTTTCACAGTTCTGCTAATTGGATGACAGAGTCATCCCCTTTATGCAGAGAACCATGGGTCTAAAACTGTGAAAAAACTGACAGGCATCACCTTTGTGACTGATTTCTGGAGTATCTCACACTATCATCAAATATCGCATAGGATTTATACACAAGTGTATTTCTTATCACTGACAAAATGAAAAATGGAATTGTATCTGTTTAGGAAGTTGATGATGTAGATGATTCATCCACATGACAACATATATGGCAGTTAATCATTTTGTATTAGGAAAATATTTTTAATTCCTATGATGAGTTTAATCTAGGAATATATACTACAAAATGTATGAACTATGTTTCCAATATGAATATTCATGAGATGAAGGAGTGGTTACTCTGGAATGAAATTATGGATAACTTTCATTTTATTCATATTTTTCAATATTTTCTAGCTGCTCTGCTTGGCAATTTTATTTTCTATATAAGATGTATCTTAAACCTAAGACATTTTAATCTTTCATTGCCACCTACATTTTTCTAAATGATCATCTTCGAAATTATTCAAATAATAAATGGGGCATAATTCAGACCCTGTTTGCAGAAGCTCGTACGTGACCTGAGATGGGGGAGCTCACTCAGTGTGTGACAGCCTCTGGTTACACACTGAAAGGACACTCATTCCTCAGCTGCTCTTAGTTTGTGAATCATGATATCACAGCATCTCTTAACACCATTTACCCAGACCATTTGTAAAACTCACAGATTTTCAGAAGAGCATTTTCCTGGCTTCTAAATGAATTGAAAGTTCACTATCTACTGTCCAGCACTGTCCTTCTGGTACAGATCAACACCGTGATATACTGCTGAGTTATCGGATTATTAAATATTTAATTATCATCCTACTTTGGACTTTTTTGACTTGGATTTTTGTGAATTCCTTTCATTCACAGATCTCCAACCTTTTGACTTGTCTGAGTGGCCCTAAGTGAAGAGGAATATATTGGACTACATATAAAATATATAATATAATATAATACAATATAATATATACAGGCAACAAAACTTCCTCTCTTATAATTTAACTTACAAAATTATTTTTGTGAAATAACACAAGCTCGAGTTTAAATAGTTAAAGAGCCTTACATGTATGCTCAGAAACAATAAACACCTGGTTTCACAGGCACACACATGTAGGGGGACGGAAATATGATCCGTGGTAGTTGTGCATTTTACTCACTACCTCACACAAGAGTGTGTCACGCATGATTGGCACAGGCTTTGAATTGTCTGTGTGTGGCCAGGGAGACAGAGCTGGTGCCTGGACATACACAGGTCATGGCCCAGCCCTGCTCAATGGGGTCATGAAAAATGTCACCAAGGTCATACAACACTGCAAACATTTATGACCTGTGGAGCTGCATTACTCACTGTCCAGAACCACATGTGGCCCACACTGCACAACTTAGGTGCACCTGCCTTAAGTAATCCTAACATGAAAACAAGATGTGAGCAAACAGGAAACATAAACCCACCCCAAAGTACTTGGAGTAAGAACTTGCAATCTGCGTAAACTGACTTCCAAAATGTCCTCTTTTTCATCATTAAAAAGGGATTTTTAACCTTCACTTGAGTAGTGTAACAAAATGCTTAATAACCCTGCTATAACCTGGGATTCTGTACTGCCAAAATCTAGTATGAATCTCAGAATATCATCATGCTAGGTGAGAAGATTTGAGACCTATGTTTAAGAAATGTCTTTGACTAACAATATATCCGTCCACTAAAGAACTGATTATTTCATGTGTATATTGAGTTATAAAATTAAAATTAAATTAGAAACTGAATAGGAAGCAGAAAAATGGATATGAAAAGAGACCTAGATTAATACTAAAAGCATCGTAAATACCCACGATTATAGGTGAAATCCCTGAATAGCAAATTTTGCTGAAATTTTAAGAATACAGAGAACCTAGTTAATGTCTGCTCTGTGGTGGCTTCATCTGAGCCCTGTGTAGACATGAATAACAGAAGCATGTCCCAGGTGACAAATTTCAACCACCAGTTCTGAGGCGCCCTCATAATGACAAATGTCCCCCACACGACAGGAACTCTGAGCACCTCTCATCCTTTCTGAGTGGCTTTTCTTCAACTCTAACATTGTCATGCACAGGGTTTCCAAAACCCTTTCAGAAATGTTAAAAGGTACACCTGAGCAACAATGAAGCGGATCCCAATGTGGAGTTAAAGAAAGCAGCTAGTGACTTGAGAACAGAGGGTACGCTCAGAACGCCTTTGCAATCCCTATGAATTTGGTACTTTTATCACCACGTATAGATAGGGAAACTGAAGTTAGAAGGGATCATTTAATTTGCAAAGTGCCACAGACAGAACATGAAAGCCTGAATTTTCACACAGCTCTGTCCTGCCAGAAAGCCTGAGTTATTTACCTCTGTGCTTTCTTGTTTACTTTTCAAGTGCAGTTCTAGTTCTGAGAGGAAAATAATGCTATTGTCTTAGTGAACACAACACCTGCTATTTACCAGATTTGATAACCTGTTGAGTGAACAAAATTAAATCTAACAGAGAGTGCATTGTTATGAAACATTGGAAATTTAGAAGGTCTGGGATCTTAAGATGTCACTGACTTGTCTTTATTTTTACAAAAATAATTCGCCATTTCCCAAAGTTGCTGTAACTCTACCACCAGTGTGCATATTTCTTTAAAATTTGTAACCACAGAAAACAATATTGACCAGAGTTATTTAGATTATAACAATTCACTTTACTGAATGAACATTTTATACAGGAACAAAATTAATTTTTAAAAACTCTTTCCATAGACTTGTCAAATTGCGGATCTTGGAGTTAAGAGAAAATCATTTGAAAACTCTACCAAAGTAAGTGATTGTGTATTTTCTAAACTTTGAATTGTGACTTTTTGGTAGGAGGCAAAAATAGCTACTTTTTTTTTTGGCTGTTTTGCCATTTTGACTGATTTATTCTAATTTCTTCCTAAAGGTCAAAAAAGTAAGCTATTTGGGACTCATATTAAATAAGAATGTATCCGGTCTCAAAAAACTATAATAACAAGTAAAAATAAGAAGAGGCTGTTGAAGACTTTTCTTGTAGCTAAAGATATATGCCAAGAAATTATTCCACTAAAACTTACAAATTTGTCATTTTTACAGCTGAAAACTAACAATTTTACAAAGTTCAACCTACAAAGATGCTTAATTCTGAAAGTTAATTTATGGATTGTGATGTTTTTCAGCTTTTAAATCAAGAATATGCCAAAAAAATTTTAGAAAAAAAGATTAAAAATTTTCAAGAGATTCTGAAGTCATTTAGTGGGGGAAAATGTTGTATTTATAACAGTCTTACAAACTGTTCTCTTGTACTAGTCTATTTAAAATTTGGTTCATATAAATACCCAGGGTATTTGAAAGTAACAAGTAATCTACAAATTGTTACGCATTAATTTAATTAATGCTTTGTCTCATCCTACTTTCCTTTATGAATGTCTAACAATAGAATTTTGTGTAGTTCAGAGATAATTGTTGTTGAATGTCAAAAATTATTTATAGTGGTTTCTTACTCAAATAAATCAACATGACTTATATTAAATAAATCAACATGACTTATATATGTTCTATGTTGCTATTCCTTAAGTATTACAGAAAAATATTATGCATAGCAATTAGTTTCTCAGTATTTCAGCAAGGCACATTTTCTGCTGAACCAAATCTTCACATTTTGTATTTTTTTAAAATCCTTTCTGTAAGCAAATGAGACCGAATGGCATTGTTTTCGAAATGCATATGTCAGTGAGATAACTTCAGCTCTGGTTTAGGAAAGGTATGACATAAAAATGGAGGGATTGCAGTATAATGACATCATTATGACCACAACTTTCAACAATGCTATGAAATCCACTAAAACACTCAACACACAGAGCCTCAGTTAGCGGCAGTGCAGAAGAGCGCTCAGAAAGGAGACAGATGTTGCACATCCCAGCACCCTGCACCCTGAGTAAGCCCTCCTCTTAGCTGAAGTAATATATCTAGTCCTAGCTGGAGACACTTCGGGTTTAGAGGCATCCACAGTCCTGGGAACACAGTTGACAGTCCTGCCTGTCCCAATATTCGTCCCCTGCAAATGCAGTCAGTGCCCCTGTTCCCAGCTCAGATGCTTTCATGCCTCGCATTGTGAAGTGACAGTCTGGCTGGGAGGCAGCTAAACGAGGGTGGGCGGCAGTTCTTCCGTTTATCTAAATGTATGTGTTTATGTCAAGGAAAAAAATATTGAGTGTGTGGAAGACAATCGCACGACTCCAAAATATTGGCTTGGAGTTTAATATAAGATAAGCCTGACCTAGATTGCAGGATTTTTCATACGTATCTTAAAAACAGAATATTAGTAGGAGGTAAACCTGATGTAGACTGGTGATGTGGACTTTATAAGAAATAGCTGTGTGTACAAGAGAGTAGTGAGTCAGAATTGTTGTCCGTGATACAAGGGTATTCTGTAGACTTTGAGACTGGGGTCCATCATTCAATAAAATTAAGTAGAATAATACGCATGAACTATATTTAGAGTAGAAACATTGTAAAAATCTTTTAGAAGGGACACTGGGTCTCTTTGGTGGACTATTATGCATGTAAATCTTGTGTAGCAGTTACAACTTTTCCATTTTAAGAAACGTTTTCAGAGTTATTTGGAATCTGATGTGTTCACTTTATACCTTATCAACAAAAATCAAAAGAACCAAATACAGACAAAATGTATGAGGGCTTTATTTTAGTTTCGGTGTCTGAGGAGGGAGAGTTACTGAAAGAAGTCCAGTTGGAATAAAGATAAATTTCACTGTATGTTCTTCATTTTGATCACCAATGTAGACCTGTATCTTAGAAATATAGGAGCACTTTCTACTTCCCTTTAGCTTCTGTTCTACCAAAAATAAAGGTAAAGATGTAATTTTAGGAGAACCAATTTTAGTTTTATAATAACTACACCAAGAAGCGATAACTTGTGATTTCCTTGGGGATATAAACAAGAAACTGAATCTTTGGTGGGTCTTGAGTGACTTTTGAATCTTTTCGTCCTTTGTCTTTTAATCTATGTGCCTGGAAATCTGCAGAATGTAAAAGTGTGTAAGAATTATGACATAACATACATGCAAGTATATTTCCATTGATGAACTCACAGAGATATTTCAATGCGTGCTGATTCCAGGATTAAGTTTTTCAGTTCCAAATAGGAGTTACAGTGATACATTTTTTTTACAGCAATCCATCATAGAGTTTTTCCCATAGTGAAAATAATTTGCCCTTAATTATGATTTTAGAAGAGCAGTCAGCAAATGTGAGGATAGTAAGGGTGAATCAAATGCATGCTGCGGGTCGAGGCGCAAACCCAGGTTGCATTCATCTGTGTGTGTCTGTCTGATTGTGAATTCCTTCCTTCACTTGCTTCTGTAAAGGTGTCTGAGGCTCAGGAATCTAAAAGAGCCTAGATTCTGGATGGCTGAGTCACGGCAGGTCTCCGGTGACTGGACTGACCTCACAGAAAGGCTTAAGCAAGGTCAAGAATGGTATACGCTTCTAATCCCAGTCCTGGAGAGGCTGAGGCAGAGGGATAGCCATGAG
Organism: Cavia porcellus; assembly: GCF_034190915.1. Taxonomy (NCBI): domain Eukaryota; kingdom Metazoa; phylum Chordata; class Mammalia; order Rodentia; family Caviidae; genus Cavia; species Cavia porcellus. Next base: position 160,142,142 of record NW_026947484.1, on the reverse strand, counting down.
TTTGAGGCCAGCCTAGGTTCCATAGTGGGTTCAATGCCAGTCTAAATTACATAGAAGACCTTGTGTCAAATAAAAAATTGCTACTCATCTCATGCACATGGTTTTGTTAAGTGACTCTCAATGGCTACAGGTAAGAGTAGTAAGATACTTTGGTTCTGTGATCCATGAGCTTCTCTGGAGGGCTACAATTCAGCAGCTTGCTTACTCCAAAATAGGAGAGAGATAAAGAGAAACAGAGAGACAGAGACAGAGACAGAGAGACACTCTGATCTCAGAAGTAACATGCCATCATACCATGATTTCTGTCACATGTTATTGGTTACAGAGATCAAGTCTGTAGAAAGCAGAGGACAGAAATGTGAATAGCAGGAGGGGGGGTCCTGTGAGCCATTGTGGAGGTCCCTAGCGCAGGATGTCTGGTGCTCAACATGGTGGGTCTAGAAATTCACTTGGCCATACAGTAGTACCTCGGTTCACAAACTTAATTCTTTCCATGATTCTGGTTTCAAACCAAACTGGAAGAGCTCCGAATCAAATTCAGCGGTATACCAGATGTATCTGATGCAGAAGGCAGACTCACAAATCAGTCATGAGAAAGCTTAATCTTGACACAGCACTGCTGTTTTTTGGGACTCTTCAGTTATCCTGGTGTCACCCTAAGTAAAACAACTATGTTTCATTCTGGATCCTGTGTACCATGCTCCTCTTCTAGAATTCTCTGATCACAAATTTGGAACTTTTGAACTATATGTGGTAGATATGATCATAAAGAGTATATCCTTTATATTATTTCATTCCTTACACATCCTTACTGACTCAGTAAAAACAGATTCATAGACTATGGTTTTCCCTCTGTGTGAATTCCTAGGGACTTCTGTACTATGCATGTAGATACAGCAGGTGTCAGGGTGTTTTGTTCTAACTAGACATCCTCTAAACAAAACAAAAAAAAACTATGAATTATAAATGTTAATTGAGAGCAGATCTACATTGAAATACTGTTAGTAAAAGATATAAGATCATGAAAGTCAAAAAAAGACTAATGGTCTAGCCTCAACTGAAGAAGACTAAAGAGACTTTGTAACTAAAAGCAATGTGATTCTGAACTGGTTCTTTTGTTGTACAAGTCATTATTGGGACAAATGTCAAAATCTCAATGGGATCTGAAGGTTAGACGGTGTAGTGTATCACTGTTAACCTGCTGATTTGGGTGGTTGTATTTTGGGTAGTAGGAGAAAGTCTTTATAGAAATGCACATGATAATGTTTGAGAATCATAGGGAACCATATTGGCAGTTTACAAATTGTGACCCTAACTTCTGATATGCCAGTTTCCCTGGCTTATGAAATATCCAGCAGGTTAGTATAGCACCCTTTTGGGTGTGTCCGGGTGGATTATGGAGCCAAGCTTGGCTACCGTGTCCTCTCAGTGCTGTTCTCCTGCTATGCTACTGTCCACCATGAACTAAGCAGCTTCGCTCAACAGTGATGTCCCTGCCTTGGAGCCAGCTAATTACAGAATAAGTCCCCTTAATTAACAGCTAAACTGAACTTTTCCTCCTATAAGCTGTGAGCACTGGATACAACTTTCCTGTAACAGGAAAGCTGGCTAATCCACTCTAGTTCTATAAATAATAACTTTTATCGTATCTTGTAATTTTCTATAACTTTCTGAGTTTTCAACATAGAACTCATTTTGTGTTTTATTTTTTACTATTGTCCTTTGATTTATTTTTATATTACCTATTCTATTAAATTTTTAAGTATACAGTACAGCACAGGTACACTGCAGCAGGTTTCTAAAGCCTACTCATTTTGCAAAACTGACAGTTTATACTATTGAGCAGAAACTCCCCCAAATCCTTCTCCTTCTAGTCTACCATGTTCTCTAAGAGTCTAACTGTCTTAGACACCTTGTATGAGTGCAAGCCTACAGTATTCGTCCTTCTGTGACTTTTTTTTAATCTCATTTAGCGCATTCATCTATGTCGTCACAGGTGGAATAATTTCCTTCTTTTTTCAGGCTAATGGTTCATAGTGTGAGCATGCCATGTTTGCATTCTCCATTCATCTATCATAGGATATTTAGGTGGTTTCTGCAGCTTCACTGTTTAGAATAATAATATGATGAGCACAGAAGTGCAAGTACTGCTTTCAGAGCACTGCTTCACTTCTTTAGGATATGTACTCAGAAGGGATTGCTGAATTATAGAGCAAGTTTGTGTTTATTTTTGAGAAAACTTTTCACTATTTTATGACATGGATTTCTATCATGGCTGTTAATGGTTACATCTTATAAGACAGAGCATGTAAACTTACTTTAAAAATTACTTTCAGAGATAAATCTTTAAAAATAAAATACATGTTACTATCAATGTAGAGAAAATTATCAGCTTATTTCTGATATATTTGTAGACAGAGAATAAGGATGTGGTTTGCATTCATGAACTAGAACGGTTAAATATTTATGAAAATCAGCATTTCAATATAAAAAGTACAGCCTATATGAATTATGTATGCATAATTTCCTACTTGAGTAGAAACAAATGTTTATTAATATTTATCATTCAAATTTCCAAACTACTTAGTTTTAAAAAGTGTTTCTTTTTCAGGTAAATTATATAAGATTTTTCTGCTTAATAAAGATATAATGCATACCATATTTTCTTCCTTTTAATCTCTCTTTGTGTTACCTATTTTATTACTAGTTATCATTATCAACATAATTAACCAAAGTTCATAAATTAATATGGGCCTGAACCGGACATATGTGAACAACGAGGTTTCTCTTCTGACTCCAGTGTCTTTTAATGAACTTGTTTCCCTTGTTATTGTGGCACTGTACTGTTATTTCAATGAAATTCATCAATTGGTCCTGAATCCTACTGTAACAAAATATCCAGGGTCAAACACATCCTAGCATATGGCTATTTGATGTTACTATGATCCTAGATTTTGTAATTGTTTCATAACTGTAATTCATAATTCAATCATTGTGATTGTATCGTCACATTACTTTGTGCTTTTTTGAATTTATATTGATTTACAGGGCATTTTTTCTGAAGCTTTGATACAATCCATTCCGGTTTATCTTTATGAAAATTAACAAAATGACAATTCAGCTCACCGATGGTCACTGTAGTGCCTTGGTTTACAGAACTGTAATTAGAAGCAGGTGATTTCTTTATGTCTCCTCACTTCCTGCTTTATTTTCACTTCAAGTGAACTGAATAATGATGTTAAAAGCAACACTCTAAACAATGTAACAAAGTTATTATTAGAATCTTCTCTAAAAATCAAAATGTACTTTCCACGGAGTTATAAAAAGAACGATTGTGAGCTTTCTGTCTTGTGAACTAATTTTGTTTCTTAACATTACGTTCTCATCATGAAATTAAGATTGAGAATATTATGATTAGCTAAGATTGTGTCAAATCCAGGGCAGAAGTAGGCACAGGCACAGAAACAAACAATGCTCTCGAATGGAAATATAGAATACTTCAATCCTTTATAGAATCCTTTATAAAATACTTCAACCAATCACTGCTCTGGTCCCTAATGATTACAGGTGCCAAACATGAAAACTGCCAGCTGACATTAGTGAAGCTGAAACTTCACTATTGTGACTTCAGGTTAATGAAATCCAAGGCTTAGACTCTCATGGGAAAATTGATCTTTACTCTTAGTTCACTTTTATTCAACAGGAGCCCCAATATCCTAGAGTGGGTGTATGTTCTACTGCCAGGCAAACCCAGATTTGTATCCAGGCCCTTGTAGCATGTTTATGAATTATTTACCTTTGGTGAACCACAAACATTTTATTTTAAAGAGAACTATTGTGTATCTTTACATCTTTTAAGCTGCAAAATGTTGGTGAAAATAATGCTTGTTGTTATTTACATCTTAAACAAAAGTAGTGTGTACTAGCACTTAGAAATTTTGTGTGTCTTCAAAAAATATTGACATGAATTATTTATTTGAAATTTTCATCTCTTAAAACTTTATTGTAGGAGAGTGGTATTATTTTATTTTTCTTTATAATAAAAACCTTAATAATTGAATGTAATATTACTATACCTTTCTTATTTCTTAGCAGCACCTATGAGTATTATAAAGACTATATAAGCTTCAATAAAGTCTATAAAATGTTTAATTATCTAATTATTAACTCTTAGATTGAGTTTTCTTTTTCAGTTTAAAATTGGTGGTTTTGGGCTGGGGATGTAGCTCAGCGACACAGCATCTGCCTGGCAAGTGAGGTCCTGAGTTCAATTCCCAATACCAAAAAATAAAAATAAAATAAAATTGGTGCTTTCTTTGGATAAACATTGATTTTGCTTAGCAGAAGACATGATGACATTTTTTAAATACTCAACACACATCCAGGCACATGACCTCCATCTGTGTCTTTCAAGGACTTCTACAAATCACCTCAGGGCAGATTGTCCCATCCAGTTTGGCCCATCCAGTGGAGGACAATCTTCCTCTCTGTAACCTGCCCATAAACACAATGTCTTCACTAAAGACAAGTTCTGAAACATCATATTAATATCGATTTTAGTCTCAGTGACTCCAGCCAGAAAAATACACAAAGAACTCGTTAACTGATCTTTGCTTGCCGTCTCAGACATTACCTCTATGCTCGTGAACTGCCAGCATTCATATCTGACCTGAGCTTTTTAAAGTGACCTACAACTTCGTATTCCAATAGCCAGATTACAAAAGGCATCTGTATTTCAACTGACGGGTGTCACAGTATGTTTCAGTAGGAAAACTGGGCAAAAGATGCTCCTGGCACAGAGTAGGGAGAGAGTCAAGACTGAGTCTGTGCCACCTCTGTACCAGCACACAGCAAAACAATCTAGCCGAAAATCTCAGGCCCTCCCTATATGCTGCCTACAGAAGGCACCACATGCCTCAGCATGGAGCCAGAAAACCAGCCCTTCGCTTTCCTTTTTTGCACCCCTGGTAACTGGGCATCGATCGAGTCACATCTGGGTCTTTTCTTCCACTGTTCCACTCTTTGCATTCTTTGGTAATACTTGCCTTTGCCTACCACACCCTCTCCCCACTTTGTGCTGTTAGAATCCTTTGTCCCAATTTTCTTACTAAAACATAACGGCGACACCTGCCAGCTTAAAAGCTCACAGTGACTGTTCACAGCTTTCAGGCGACAAACATGTCAAGACCCTCCTAGGTTTGGAGTCAGTTTCTCTGGCTTCGTTATTTCCCAAAATTTTCACCATCCCACGAGGCCTCTGAGACATTCAGCCCAAGGAAGCTTTATATCTTGAAACTGACTTATTTCAGCCTGAAAAACTGCTCATCATCTTGGAACTCTCCCATCTCTTTTTGTCTTGAGATTAACCAGTATTCTGCATTCAGGTTGGTACGTTGGAGATTCTGTGGAGTTTCCAGAGGAATTTAGTCTGATTATATAGGTTTATTCAGAAATCTAATAAGCTTAATTTTGCAAGGATATCTTGCTCATCTTGAAGAGGTTTTCTCATGCTACAACCTCATAGTTCAGCTGCTCAGGTCAGCTGTTGAGCAGTGTTTTCTTTCTCCAGTTACAGATTTTATGGTGGCACAATCACAACGGGACACTAAGTGGGCATTGTGAATGGCTTTGCACCAGGGCCATTTTTTGGTTATAAAGAAAATCAAAAAACTGAGTCTCAGCATATATATTTTTGTTATGACACCAATGACATTTCCTAGCCCTGTGCTTTGATTTTTTACTTTATAAAAAAGATTTTTCATGAATAAATAATGAACAGCTACCTATTATTGATAGTTGGTTCATTAAGATTCAGTAAAAGAGATGATCTATATCTAATGCTTCATAGATTTTTCCCACTTACTTTTGGTATCTTTTTTCCTCTTTGCTCAAATCAAGGTTATTTCAGGGCTTTTCATATGCAAAATATGTCTTCACAAAGCCTGATTTTCTGCTGAACAAATGCAAGGGAAATATGTCTAAATTGCTATGATTTCCCACAGTTTCTGTGACATTTAAGAACAGTGCCTGAGCAATATTTAAAATAAAAATTCATGTGAGGTATTAATTTTATTATTTTAGTTTCTTTGGATTTGTATCTTACATTTCCCTATGGTGACGTGAGGCTTAAGATTGTCCCCTTTGTAGTTTTTAAACTATGATTTTTTCCCTGCCAAACTAGTTATTCCATTATGTTTAGTTTTATATTATTTATCCTCAAAAGAACCCCAAACCTTTACCTAGCTACATTATAATTATCTTTTGCTTTCAGTTTACTCATGACTTTAACAGAATTTCCATTAACATCTCCTGCATAGTAGCAATCTTTTATAGTAACAAAGTAAGTGTTCTATGAATTTATGAACAAGATTAAAAATAAAGCTAATGAGATTAAAAACTGTGGCTTTTGTCAAGCATTAGATGTGTAAATTTATGTTCATTTTGATGAAGGTTGAATGGAATGTATTATAGCATATAGATTGATTAAAAATCAGAATTAAACTTTTATTTAGGAAATGTTCAGCAGCACTTTAGATAAATGAATTCTTTTGTGTTTTAATTAATCTATATTATACTATGTAGATTAGTTTTAAAATCAGGATTAAATTCTCTAGGAAATGTTCCCAGACACTTTAGATGAATGAATTCTCTTGTTTTTTAATTATAGTAAAATATTATTAAGGCTATTCTGGTATTTGTTAAATATTTCATTTTGCAAGAAAAAAATGATGTTCCTTATAACTTTCATACAAATTCCAAAACTATTTTGTGTGAATTTCAAGAGGAAACTGTAACATTTCTTATACTAAGTATTATCTTGAAAGACTTAAATGATTACATCACCTAAATGAATACACATTTTTAAACATGTCTACGTACTTTTATTTTTTAAAACTTAAGATCTGTTACATAAAGACTCCATGTAAGGAGTTTGGCAGATGCTTTTGTTTTTGTTTGGTTAAGCCTGGACAGGAAGGATTTTTGGAAAGAGACAGAGATATATAATGAGAAAAATGATGCTCTGGAGAGAGAATAAAAACCACAATCTAAAATAAGACCAAGTCTAAAACATTTGTGATGTTTAACACAACACAACTTCAGCATGATGGTTAAGGAGAAAAAAGCTAAGTGCTTGGAGTATTGTGAGTGTGGGTGATGGGGCATGAGATGTGGCAGGAGAAAAAAGTGGGAAAAAATTATGAAAGTCTGTGAACTAAGCTGTGTAGAAATTAGGATTATATTCTGATTGTGGTGGGAAACCATGGCAGCTTGCGGCAAGGGAGAACTGTGATTTACAACAGCAGTCGGGCTGCTCTGCAGAGAAGGGCTTTAGGTGGGCAAAATTGAAGAAAGGACCCCAGTGGAGAAGAGAGAGGAGAGATGATGGTCTCTTTGTGTCCAGGTTTGTAACTATGGAGATGTGGGTGGGAAGGCTTCAGAGCTATTTTGGAGTTAGATCCTTGATGTTTCATGGTGAAAGAAAAAGTAGGACTCATGGAGCATTTCCAGTGATGCTTCTCCTTCTGTTCAGTGTTTCAAGGCACTACCGTCATCATTAATGATGCTTTACTCTTTTGTATATAGCATTTTGGACATTCCTCTACGAAAGCACCTATTAAATTATGTTGAATTCGTGGTCTATGAGTATATCCCTGGGAATGCTGTAAACCTTTAAAGGGAACAGTTATATCTCATTTATTGTCTTCATAATTTCAAGAGCGTGGGACGTGTTCTCAAAGAACGCTTGCTAAGTAGAGGCAGGCAGTGCCGGAGGGAAGGGGAACTTTAGAACCCAGAAGAACACCAAGCGATTGGAGGGGGCCTGATGCAGACATGATGAATTTTAAGGATAACAAATGAGTAGGAAGTTAAGCTGTGTGTTCTCGTCTCACTGTTCTCTCGAGCTGACCCCTGATTACTTATGAATGAGTAACTCAAACATAACGTGCATCATGGAGCTTCAGCCAGACCACTAGCCTTGAAAAGTATGCTATGCATTCAGATTTCTGTTGTGTCCTTTGCTTTTAAAGAGAATTGGCAATGTAACATGACTTCCACTGACTCACTTAAATTGTATGTATTTTTTTTTGCTTTGCTACCTTAGTTGAATCTATTAAGAGTTTTAATTGAAAAATAAAGACCAATTTTAGATGCTACTTGAATTGTTTACTTATAAGAAATTGTATCTCCAATGGAATGAATTTACGTTACATTTTGTAAAATGAAGATGTGTTCCAAAGAAGGAAGTGACCAAGAAGGGACAATGTATTGAGAAGCGATGTGGCCTCTGCTAAATTGGAAATGAGGCTGTGTAGGAAACTTCCCATTTAAAGCACTGTGCATCAGAAAATCCCTAATGCAGTCACAATTTACTGCTGACACCTTTGACCTAAGTTTCTATAGCACACCAAACCCATTGTACTTAGAAATCTTTACAAAATATTTAAATTATCCCCAATACAAAAATATAAACACTGCACATCCCTGATAATGCTGACTTTACAGGAGGCAAAAAAAATAAATAAATAAAAAATAACAACTAGTAAGTGGTAAGCACAATGCTCCACTGTTAAACAATATGGAATGATTTGAAATCTAACATTATGAAATAAGGCCATCATTTTAGTGGGATTCTGTTCTAAACTTGAGTTCTCAATAAGAAATTAGTGTCTTATTTTTCTTTTGAGATACAATTCCAGCCATAAAAATTTTGCATTTGAAATAAGTTTTCAGGCTGTCATGGACAGAAACTTGTTGAAAGAGTCTAATCCAAAATGAAGGAAGCACTGAAATTCAGCAAACTGTAGGAGAGTATGAATGAGAAATACAAGCTCGGTTGGTTTAGGGCGATGGACATTTGTTTTTACTGGAAGCAGTGTCAAACCCGAAACTCTGCTTCACTTGGATTTCAGTAATATCCATTATTTTTTAATCATTATAATGATTGACATTCAGGATTGGCTCCTGAGTAAAATTAGCCGCGTTGTAAAAATCTGGCAGATATTCTTCTGATAAAGCTTTGGGTAGGAGGTAGGAAAACAGCTCTCATGCATCAGCAGCCATTTTTGGCTGCGATCCCTGACCTCTGACGACTGAAGATGGGGATGCGTCTTTTTCTCCATCCTCCTTCCCCTGTGCTCTCTCCACTCCCTCTACTCACAGTACAAGGACCACGTGCGCCATACCAGCAGGGAGTATGCCAGAATGTCTCCCACGATGGCAATAGCCCCTGTGCCACATCCCACAGGGAGAAAATCCCCTAAAACATGAGGGAATAGTCTTAAAAAATGCCACACTTCATCACTCAGTGAGAAGTGTCGGTCCCCAGCCCACCCCAACAGAGCCATAAAAGCTGGTGAACCAGCCCTCAAATGATCAGGGATTCTTTCGGTTCCTCAGGCTCAAGCCTTTCCTGTTTTGTCTCACTGTCTGACTCTGTCTGGTAAATCTGCCTACTCAGCTCTCTGGTATGTTGTGACATCCTTTTCTATGATGAAAATCAACAAACCTATTGGACAGGGGACAAGTCAGAGCACCCACCTCCTCTCCAGAGCACCTCCTCAGATCTCATCCAGGGATGCTAATTTATGATTTCCATCTGGAGTGAGCAACAGAACCCTGGACTGACCCAGATGATGCAAATCCCATTGAATTCACATTGTGTTGGGTATTGTCATTTTACCTACAAAACAAGTAAATCAAAATAGCTAAACTGTGACCTCTCTTTGAAACTTTGTTATCATCAAAATGAAGATAATTAGGTTTCTTTAAATTTCTTCTCTTTTCTTTTTGTCACTTAGTGACATAACTTTTTTTTTTTTTACATCCCCACTATTGCCCTCCCATTTACCCCTCTCAATTTCCTGTTACGTTTTTCCTCTTGTCTATTCTTTGTCTCCCTTCTGTTTTCTTTTTAAGACTCTGCATATTAGGGGGAAATGTGTGATCCTTGTCTTTCTGTATCTGGCTTCTTTTGCTTAACATAATGATCTTTTATTGTTTTCTGTCACATTTTTCCATCTGTAACTTCAAACAGAAATGTTTACAGATTTTTTCCCTCTGGGATCGCTGAATATATAAAATGAAACAGGAATGGGATTTTTGCTATATTGTAAACTATTTGTAATGCAGTTCACTCAGGATGACCTGCTGCAGTGGGGAATCAGGCTTTTTATAATCTTGTACAGAATGAAGTTATTGCTTGAAAACTCTATAAGAAAAACATGGGCATGGCTTACAGGAAAAGACAGCTGTTAGATGTACTGTTTCAACAGTTTCATAGCAAAATTCCAAAGTATTCTAAAATCCAACGTAAATTTCTAAAACATACCAATTTTTTTTAAAAAAATCAAAAAATTCTGCTGGGGATTTCTTTCAAGTTTTTAAAGTAAAAATCTAGATTTTCTTTTACTTCACCTGACATTCCCTGCCTAGAGCAGGAGCATTCTAGGCGAGCAGAGGGGCTTGGGCTGCCCGGTAGAGTAACCATGATTTCAAATCTCCGTCATTCTTGAGTATTTTCGCACTTTACAGCAAATCATTTCTCCTCCCTGGTCTTTAGTTCCTCCCGTGTGCCATACATTTAAGCATTAAACTTGATACACGTGTATCACCCCCAGTCGTGCCCTGTGCATGGTTAATGTGTGATCAGTGGAAGTGTTTGTTACTCTGTCTTACATGCAAGAAAAACATTCAGGAGAAGCTGCTCAGACAGAAGCAAATGCTGCAGAAGTCCTTGTTCAAGATACAGACAATTTCAGTGAGGAAAAGGCATCTGGGCCACACCACTTTGGGCACTCCAGAAGCCCCCCGTTGATGCGTTCTTTCCCCTTTTCTCTTCCACCTTGAGTTGGAAGTTTTAGCCTGGCCTCTGGATTCACAGCTTACTTGTCGTGTCTGGCTTTCCTTCCTTGCCTCAGGAAGACAGTTGCACAGTGGGATCCAGGTCATGACTGCTCAGGAAGCTGAGGCACCAATGTTAGAGTGACCCTCTCTCACCCACTAGCCCAAGAGTCACAGAGCCTTGCAGTCACCTGCCCCTGCCCGAGCACCACTTTATATTTCCTGAGTTAGTTCCCAAGGAATTATCCTCTGAGTCCCCTTTTATGTTATTTTTCTTCGTAACTCCTAGTAGCTGGTATCCTCCCTCTAAAGACAAAGAAATTCACTGCAAAAAGAGTAAAGAGTCAATTCAAAAGGAAATTAACAATCATAAATGTATACAAGAATATCTAAGTATATAAAGAAAATGTTGACAGATTTGAAAAGAGAAAGTGGCAGCAGTACAATAAATTGAACCTTTTTCTCTTTTTCTTTTGGTGGTACTGGGGATTGAACCCAGAGCCTTCACACTACATCTCCAGCCCCTTTTGTTTCAAGGTGTTAAAAGTTACCAGATTGCCCGGGTTGGCCTTAGATTTCTGATCCTCCAGCCTCAGCCTTTAGAGTACTGTGACAGTAGGCATGTACCACCATGCACAACCAAACTACACTCATAATCCCGAGTACCTCAGGAAGAAATGAGTGCCACTATAAACAAACAGAAATCAGCTGCCCTGATGTCTTATCCCCCAAATCCACTGCTTTCTAGAGTATGCTTCCTAGTACTGTGTGCTTCTTCCCAAGGAGGCTTTGGGGTTCACCTGTGGAGATGAGAGTTATACAATGAACATATTGGAGTTGATCCATCTTGCAACTAGATTGACCACAAATTTGAGTACCTTTTAGGTGTGCTTTGTGATTTCTGAAGTTTATTCAGTGTTTTTCTCACATTATCTTGGCATCATGGACTCCTATAGCTACTGTGTGTTAGATCAAAATTATAATTACTCCAATTATGATCCTCAAATCCAATATACTGTTGACAGACAGCTAATTTGAATGTTCTGTCTTCCTTTGTCAGTTAGGAAAGGCTTTTATTGTAAGTTGAGCCAAAAAGTTTTTATTCCTTTTTATTTTGCTCTGGTGGCAATTAGGGTTAATGGGTTCTGATATTATTTAAGTCTTTTTTCTTTTGACAAGTGTAAATTAATCTTTTGGGGGAAGCATTTCTTAGATGATCATCAAATTTAAACGTCAACCCTTCTCTAAATGTAATACTTTTCAAGTCTAAAAGTGTTGAGAATAAAAAATTCAAAAGAGTAGAATAAAGTTTCTTTAAACAAAATAATCACTTCATTTTGGCCCATTTAAAAGCACAAATCTCCAAAAGAATCTCCTTAAATTAATTTAAGTTTTAGTAACAAGTATAAATATTTGGAGAAACTGTCTTGCTCTCTCTTGGTTAACCGACTGAACTAAGGTGAGCACATACACTGAGCGGGTTCTTTTCTATCATGGCCCACTGATGAGCTCAATTTTCTTTCCATCCAGTGCTTCCCACAATCTACAAAATTTAATTAACTAGTCTATTTCTCTATTGTTTTTCTTAGCTTCTGCAGACATTGATTTTTCTGATTAGGAGTTTTTATTTTGCCAAATAGCTCTTATGTTTTTTTTTTAATTTTTTAATTTGTATGTGTATCTTTTTTATTTTATTTGCCTGTGGATGCTTTATTTCATAGCTTTATATCTGTCAGCCACTCAGCTCCTTTATATGGATGGATACAGCATATGTAATTCACATGGTATCACTGTTTTACAGAGAGCACCGTCAGTTCCCATTTAATATTGAGGAAACTTGGACGGAAGGAGATGAGCTGACTTGTCAGATGTTGCTCAACTTTCTTTTTGTGTGTGGCCCTGAAGCCTGAACTCAGGACCTTATGTACCTTAGGCAAATGCCCTACTGCTGAGCTGCTTTTCCCCTCCAGCCCTGCCCAGCAACCCTAATACTGCAGAGCTTTAGGGATCAATCAGTGAATCAGAGACAGCGCTGACTAAAGAATCTTAGTAGAAGGAACTGACAGTCATCTGAACAGAAATAGCTCTCTGTAACATGGGCCTGGTAAATTGCTTCTTGTATCTAGAAGGATTTTCAATGCTGATTGAAGCTAATACACTGCAGGAGTCAAAGTCCATTAAAACAGTTCTGCAGTTCTCCAAATACCCTGGGTAAATTTTACTGACACTCTCATTTTTCTAGATCAACATGTTGACACTAGGTCATGTTAAATGGTACCCATTAAACAGTGACTAAAAATGTCATCTAGTGGACATGACCTGTGAATATTCCTTACCAAACATATAATCATACTATGCCCACTTAGAAAATCTTACATGAGTAAGGCCAGTTATGCAGTGTGGTCAGAGACAACATAACCAGATGCGTAGCAATAGCTTTTATTTTCTTTCTAGAAAAAAAGTCACTGATTCAAAAAAAAAACAAAAATAAATATTCCATTGCCTTGAGCAACAAGAAGGCAAAATGCTAATGAAGAAATGTATAAATCCTTGCTGAAGAGCATAGGAGATACTATAAATAAACAAAAAGGCATCATTTCTTATGCAAGCTTTAATATCCTAAAAATGTTCCTTCTCATCAGAAGTCAAACATCGAGCATTCTGACTCTTGGTGAAAGTTATCTGATAAGTAGGGCCATTTTATCAGGTCAGATTCCCTATAGTTCAGCCTTTGCCTTTCAAATATTTCGCTGTTAAGTCACAGTAATTGTCTGTATAGGTAGATGGGCGGGCAGTCTCTGGCATGTCTGTACAAAAGCACATTCTACCTTGACAGTCATCATCCAACAAAACACGTTCCAACAGAATCAGCCATAAAATCATCTTTGGTAAGTCAGTCTAATTATCACCATTCTCTGTCTGTGACATATTTTGCAATACTGTCTGGAGCCCAAGACAGTATTGAAAAACATTTGCAGTAAATTGTACAGCTCTAAACCAGACCCCTCAAGACCCAGGTGGAGAAGACATTCTTCCAGATGAGATTTGTTACTCATCTGCATAAAAGAAGGGACCCCGAAAGAGTCAAGCTTCTTTCATCACATGAAGCTATTTTTACAAAAAAAAAAAAAAATCAGAAATTGAAACTTCCTGTAGTGATCACAGGTTACCAGTTCTGTGCAAGGAAATAATTAGTTGTGATGAAATCTACCAAAAATGAACAGTAGTGTCTCTGGATGTCTTCAGTGCTGTAAAAGCCCCTCACAGTCGTGGGCAGGTGCTTTCTGTTTTCAGAGAGTTAGCATAGGGTGACACAGCACCTCAGTATCCCAGTAGAAAATGGGTACCTCAAAGCCAACAATTCCAAGGTGGCACTCTTCACTTGCATCACTCCCTGCACTTCTTCCAGCATTCCCAAACTCTGCTAATAGAAATAACATTTCTCTAAATCCTGTGACTCACTGTAGGCCTTCTATTTCTTCCTCCCACACCCAATCAGTCAACAAGTTCTGTGAAGTCTGTCTGACTCGCTCATTCATTTCCTTCTGTCTGGAACTCTCTGCCCCCAGAGGCTGGCTCCTTTTTGATCATCCAGATGGCAAATCAGGTATCACTTACCACAGAAGGTCTTTGGTGACCCTCACCTCAAAAGCCACTGCTGCAGTCGCATCCCAAGAACATTCCAAAAACCCCCTTTTTCTTTTTATGTAATACTGAGAGTATCACAGATCATCTCCGCTGTGACTTGCCTCTCCCCTTTCTGAAATATCTGCTTGAGAACAAGAATCTTGGGTCGCTTGTTCAGCACTGGATCCATGCTGCTTAATACACTGTTGGGGTCCAGCATGCACTGATACAAATACATCTTTCAAATTCATCCATTGTAGCATTCACTCAACATGTGCAGATAGGGCTCCTCTGGGCCAGACATTGGGTTACATGTAGGAAATACAAAGAAAGAGAAAATAAGCCCCCATCCTTGTCCTCATGAGGCTGATATTTAATCGAATAGCAGCCATTACTTAGCAATTTGTACAGAGATAAACATCAAAGAACAACTAATGAGTGGCCCCTCTTGGGTCTGTTTTCTGTTCTCTGAATCCCCATCATCGCTGCTTTAGTTAAGATGTCAGTGTCTCTGCCTCCCTCTTACCACCTTCCACTCTTCTTTTCCAAAGCTAAAATAGAAATCTGATGTCACTTTCTTCCTGAAATCCTTTATAACTTCAGTGGCTCTCAAGAAAAAAATCTGTACTCCTTAAAGGAATGGGTGGCCTGTTCCTCACCTTCCCTTCCTTTCCCCAGTCCTCCTTCTCCTTCTTTACACTCTATGTTCCTGTTACCCTAAATTATACTTGTGACTGTACATGTGGTTTCTCCTGCCTGAAAAAATCTTTCCCTACCCTTTGATACTTGTAATTACCTATTCCTGTGATGCTGTGAAGGCAACCTCCTCCAGAGATCCTCTTATCAGTCCATTCAGACTGCCTTACCTCTCCCGCTACTATATTCTCTTAGCCAAGAAGAAAAAAAATTCCTTGTACTGCAATTGTTAATTTACTTCCCTTTTCCATTTACAGACCTGAGTTCCTTTGTGGGGGAATGTGTTCTACATATCTATCTACATTGCCTAGAACAGTAGGAATTATGTAGCACAGAAAGAAAGATAGTTGGATGGATGAACTGCTAGATGAATTTGCTTGATAAAACTAAGTCTATAATGGTATCTAACAACACAGTTTCAAACATATATTAAGAATTCTGTCATAGTTAATGTTCTCTCGTTGCTGAAACACCCGACACCCAAAGTTAAGGGAGAAAAGATTTATTTAGCTCACAGTTGGTGAAAGTTTCAGTCTGTAATCAACTGGTTCTGAGGCAGGGTGACAAATGGCAGAGGAGCAAACGTTCATGGTAGAAGACAAAAAGCAATGAGAGAGGAGAGAGGAGAGAAGAAATAGGAGAGAAGAGAGAGAGAGAGAAGAGAGAAGAGAAAGAGAGAGAGAGAGAGAGAGAGAGAGAGAGAGAGAGAGAGAGACTCTTTCTGTCCCTTGTATCATACGCAGGCTACCAGCCCCAAGGCAGGTGTAGCACTCACACCCATAATGCCAGCATTGGACCATAGATTCAGCTACCTCCACAAAGCCTGCCCCCCATAACTACATGGGGCTTTGGGGGGGGACATCCAGACATAAATCATGTCAAATGTTGATATTGGACAGAAGACTAGTGAAGCCCATTTTGAATCTTCTAAATACTGTGGCAGTTAGTGCTCAGTAATTTGATCACAAATTTGTTCTATGGATGTTGATATTAAGAAAAGAATATAAAAACAACATCAATTATCTGTAGTCCTGTGTTGGAAGCGTCTGAAGGTAAGGCAATGTGACAATTACATCATCAGAGTAGAAAACAGGGTATTGCTACCACTAATGAAATACTATTTTAAAAATATTAACGTCTTCTAGTTTTTAGTGTGAAACTTTGTAACGGAAAAAGAAAAGGTGTGGTGATAGTATTTTTGACAGAGGACACAAAGAATTGCTTGCCAATAGAAGCACTACCATACTATATGTTAGAGAAATTTGAATATTTACACCAACAAATAAAGTGTAGTGTGGGTTGGGACTTCCTGTGGCAACTGGGAATATACTGCTGTCTTGGTGAAGCTGACTGTTCCTAGGGAAGAGGAGCAGGAGAGTACAAATACCATTGTCTCTTAGGAATCTCAGCACCTGATTGCAATTAGAAAAATATTGGCTATCATTAGGCGTTATGAAGAGATCAAGTGCATATCAAAATGACACAAGTTGAACTGTCAATTTGATTGGCTTCTGAGCCATTTAGGAAAACAGTAAAGCACATATCTGGATGTATGTGGGTGGGCTGCAGAGGTGTAATTTTGAGTACTATATCTACTCCCTGGCCCTTGCTCTCTGGCACTTTCCCCTACGCTGGTTCTGAGCTGCCATCATTGACATCCCAGCCAGCTGACCATGGGCTGAATGCCCTGAAACTGTGAGCCAAATTCAACCTCTTCTATACATTGTCAGGGATTGTGTCCCACTGGAAAAGAACTGACTAATACAAATCAACTCTAGATATTTTATCTGGAAACATTTGAGTAAAATGACTATTTCCCTCAACAAATCCTATAGCAAGCAACTTGCCTTACCTAAAAATGGTCACCTGTTTCCATAACAGCAATGGAGGTATGTATATATCAATGTGGTCTTAGTAATGGCTTCAGTTGACCATCTGCATACCCTGTTTACAATATTCAGTAAATATTCTTGAATAACTGAATCCTACTTGTTAGAAGGAGGAGTTAAGAGCATCTGACAGAAGGGAACCAATAGGAACTTTCAGGATTTAATAATGAATACTAAGTTCCCAAGTCAAAGAACTAAGACCCTTAAGAGCTTCAGAATACTGAAGACATGTCCTTGTATGTTGCTCACAAAGACATATTTACTTACTAATCACCTCAAAAAGTATATATGCATAGTCCTGGAAAATGAAACTTTTAGAACATTATTAAAATGTATAATAAGCCCATAACAATAACCAGGCCTCAGAGTGGTGTCATTCAAATCAATCTTTCTTTTCAATTAGCTTCAAAATTAATTGGTTAGCTGGGATATTATTTTTACATTACTGCTCCTCTGGCAATTATTGTGTACTGTCAGGGTTCCATTAAGCTCCCATGTTTGAAATGATGAATGTGTTACTGTGTTGATTACTGCTTGCAATTTTATGAGTTATTCTTAGAATAATAATGTTTTAGCAATGTTTATTGTCTTTCCAACATTTCTTAAACAACCAAGCCTTGAAAAGTTTATGCATCCTGTATAAAGATCACAGTAAGAATAGTTTCATTTTTTTAGATTCTTTAGAACATTGATGTAAATAAACTAGTTTAGCAAACTAGTTTACAATAAAATAGCAAGCTTTACAATTTTTTTTCTTTTTTCAGCCGTGGTGACTGAATACAGGACCTTGCACTCAGTTATATCTGCAGCTTTATTTATTTATTTATTAGTTATTCATTCATTCATTTATTGATCCATTCATTTGAGATAATGTCCTGATAAGATGCTAGTTTTCCAAGTCTGAGCTCAAATTTGTGATCCTTCTTTCTCAGACAAAAATATTTTTTCAGTTCTGATTAGAGTTTTATTGCAACTTCTGTATTCATTGGTCTTCTCTCTTTCATTATTCTTCTTACTTTGTATGTATGGTGAAACTTTGTCAACCAAGATGTTTAAACACTTTATGCAGTTTTAGTGTCTGTAGCTTGGTCCTCTACACATTCAGTCTGGGGATGGTGTTATACACCTAAGTAACAACCACAGTGTAGTTCACCACCATGAAATGAACCAGTTGGCCTAATTCCCTCAGAAAGTTAAGAAAAGGATTAAGGAACATAATATACATAAAACACATCATAAGAGCTGGTTGGAAATTGAAGGATCTAAAAATTAAACTAAGGGTTGACAAAATCAGATAAAGTCACAATTAAGAAGCAAATCTGAGGACTGTAGAATTGAGGAGCTGAGAGAGTGGTTTGTAGACCATTTCAATTTCCAGGAAACAATTTCATAAGAACCAATTTAAATCAATGACCATGAAGTGGAGAAGTATACCAGAGACACTTTGAACACACTTCAGTAAATGATTGAATTTCAACTGGGAGACACTGAATAAAAGGAAAACCAAGACGGCCACTACCTTGGCCAGCTTACTGCTTGGTTCTTGATCTTTGGACGATCTGTTGCACAATAAACAGATACAGAAAATGCTTGGTAAAATTTGGAAGCATAGGAAGATCCTAGGAAAAACAAGTATGGCTATGAACTAGATAAATTTTAATGGAATGAACTGATGAAAAAATCCAAGTGATATGAATTCCAGAGACTGGAGAGAGGTCCAGAATTAAGAGATTTTGGAATCAGATCATACAGTTCATTAAGCCCAGGACAATCAATGACATATTCTGAATTGATAGTTATAGAAGAATGACTTAATTTATTGACAGACATCAGCATGATGGAATATATTATGAAGCCATTAACATTTGAATGATGGAGAAATGCTCAGAGAATACTAACTCAAATAAAAAACGGTGCAAAATTATTTGTTCAGTAAAATTTCAGTTATGTAAACAAAGAAGAGAAAGATATTAAATAGTTATAACATACTTATTAAGGTAAAAGGTTTACATTTTCATATGTAAGTATATTTTTAAGCTTTCTACAGGCATTACTTAAAATCGATTTAAATAAGGCTGGTTTCTTAGACATATAATGAGTGAGCTGAGCTTAAGGAACTGGGTAGAAAGCACTGTGAGGAAAACTGGACAGAGGTGCTGCAGGTGCAGAGCTGAGTGTAGTACACAGAGGAACTGGAGGTAGGTAAGGGTTATTGAAATAAGGCATTATGGTGGAGATTGTTGACAGGGTGCTAGAAAGGAAGACGTGGTTGCAACAAAAGCTTCTTCTACCAGGGATACCATCCCTGGTACTCTGGGAAACTGTGGGAGAAGCACATAGGTAGCACTATTTTTCAACGTAGTTGCTATACCAAAGTATCATAGATTTGTTTGCTGAAACACTAGAAATTTACTTTTTTGCTATTCTGGAGGTAGAACCCAAGATCAAAATGCCAGCAGGGCTGGTTTCTCCTGAGACATCTCTCCTTGGTTGGCAGACAAACATCTACCTGCCTGCATCAAGAGGTAGATTAACAAATTATTGTAATAATCCAGGTAAAATGAGGTTATTGTATAAAACAGTAGTACAGAGATGAAGAGAAAAGGATCAACTACTAAACTATTTAGTAATCAGTAATGAGCAAGGTTATCTTGATGTTAGAAGGAGTGTATGAGTAATCTCAGTCTCCAGACGTCTTTGGATGACCCAGCAGATGGTGACACTATTAGTGAATGCTAAAAAATAATCTGAAAGTGAGGAGCTGGTTTGGAGGGGAAATAGATCCAATTAAAGTTACCAGAATAAAGTCAGATGTAAGAATCTTAAGTTTACAGGCAGATAATTAGGCCTGGAAGTCTAGATGTGGATCTCATTAGTGCCTTCATTATTTTGTAACTCGGGGGGCAGATCTTGTTGGGCTCATTGATGAAAGTAATAATTTAGAGGAAGAAGAAAGGAATACTTACTAGAAAAGCACAGAAAAAGTCCATGAAGGAAAAAAGTGTAAAGCAGGACGGTGGTCGCTTGTCACAAAATCCAAGGAGAGTAGAGAGCTTTGATGAAGGGAATAATCAATGAAAAGGAACAGAGAGACCCTAAAGATGAAGACTGAACTGAGTTAGATTTGGAACTAGAAGACTTTGAACACTGGTACCTTACAATAACTCCTTGAAGTTTTCTGTGCTGAACAGCTAAAGTATGTCATGTGTTATATTTCACTTTGATTGTCAAAGCAATAGACCAGGAAAGTGTTTCTATCTTCGGTTTGCAGAATAAGACAAGACCATGAGAAAGTCAGATACCTGACTTAATGCCAGCTGAAGGACAGTAAACATGGGATTAAGTCCAAGAACACTTTCTATATCATCAGATGAGCTGAGATGTGAAGGGGACTGAGATTCAGAATACAGTGCTGTTATGAGTGTATGGTAGATAGTTAGAACTTACTTAAACTTCCCTTTTCAAGAAAAGAAGGGGTCAAGACAACCGGGTTTTTTTCCTATCACTGTATCACTTGTATCGGACCACCTCTGCTGGTCCTCTCCAGCAGAGGCTCAATAAATCTTGGTCCAGTGAACAAGGAATGAATTTTAGCTTGTGCTAGATACCAGATACAGTGGAAGAAGACATAGGAGATGTAGATTGCACATAGCTGAAGAGCAGGGACCCAGTCAAGAAGAACACTCTGAAAGAGAAAGGCAGAAAAACTTGGGAAGCCAGATCGTTCTTCACAAAGGTTGACAGGGTCTCGGCTCAAGTGAAAAAGTAGGAATTTTGCCTGAGTAAAGTAAAACATGCTTCTTTTCAGGTCAGACATGAAGTGTGGCTTAGGGGTAAATGTGTGAGGACACATGGAAGTTGGTTCACCTCCAAACACCTTTCCCGTATTAAATCCTGATGTGAAGTAACACATTCTGATGTGATAAAGTTTTAATTAGTTTATGCATGCAGTTCCCTACACCTGGAATTTCCTCTTTTCGTATACAGTAAATTCTTACAGAAAAATAAAGACCCAAAAGACAGAAATTCTCAGAATTACTTCTTGAATTTTCCAAACAGATTCCTTTTACACTGCACTCACTTCTTCTTGGAGAGATTTGAAAGTGCAGATAAACAAGCTCCCTTTCATTCATTAAGCTCATTCAGAATACCTTAGCTTAGTGACAAAATATTTCAAAATGTTACAAGATGTATTTTAGAATAAAGACATTTGAAAAGCTGGTTTAGTTTGATCATAGTTATACTTACTTAACTCCGCCTTTTATATATAAAGATACATCGTTCAAGTTTTCTCATTTGCTAGCTAAGGACTACTCTGTTAGATAACTGAATTTTATCCTGAAAGCACAGTCTTAATTTATTGAGTTTCAGTTATCTCATACTTCAAATGATACATAGATTGGAAACACTTGTGCAATATATTAAAAGAATAAAATGCTTCTTGTTTATAAAAATGTATCTGTTGTTCACATTGATGTGTAAACAAAATGTTGTAGGTTTGTACTCCAGCTTCAGAGTCAGACCATGTGCTATAACAGTTTATGCTTTCACCTGGTGTTGAATTTTCATCAGGCCCATAGAGAAATGAAAATATTGACTGCCGTGTTACTGTCCTGTTAGATAATTTCACTCTAGAGTTACGTGTGTCAACTATATGAAGAGCAATGATAAGAAAGGAAGATGGAAAACAAAGCACTAAGATTCAAGAGTTCTGAGTTTGGCAGCTACAACGTTGCACATATTAAAATTATTCAAAGAAAATGGGTAATGACTCTCAAACTTCGGTTTGTACTAGAGCTATGTAGCATTGTTCCTGTCTAGTTTATGAAATCTAGTAGGATAATACTCTTTGTAATATTTTGCACGTGATGTAATTTTACATATATTACCAAAATAAGAATGTGGGCTTAATGTCTCTACTGAGAGAGTTAAGATAATGTAAGTTAACTGTGTCAATCTGAGAATACTTGCCTCTTTTAAATGACTAATATGATGTACAAAAATAAATAAGTAAAACCAAAGTTTTAGCACATTTTAAGAGACAAAATGTCTTCACAGAGTCTGTGTGTTGCTATCAATTAAACACGCAGATAGGTGACTTGTTGTCTGTTACACTCCCAGTGTACATGGAGGTGTTTGACTTTCAGAGTATTTACCAAGTTCTATCAATGTAATTAATAATTACATGGATTGGAGAATCTCGTCTTCAAATATAAAAAATGCTTTAAGATTAATGTGCACTAATGTCAGTGTATGCAAAAAATATTGTAATGAAATAGTATATTTCTATTTTTTATTGAAAATATATAAGTTTTTAGATAGAGTAGAAAGAAATTTCTAAAGCAGCTAAGGTATTTGATCATCATTTAACAGTATGTATAATTGCATTTATCTGGGAAATCATAATTTGCTTTGTGTTTTTGGAGTTGAGTGCATCCTATTTTTAAATTATTATACATTAGTGAAATTGTAGTACTTAATTTAAATAAAAATAAGTACACCAAAAATTGTAAAACAAAATATGTATAGGACATTAATTGTGATATATGATTGGTGGCTTTTCTGAGAAAAAGCAAGAGAAAAATGAAAGGAATGGCATGATTAATTGATTCAAATGGCTTCTGCTGAACCATGTTCAATAAGAAACCTGTCATGATTTGTGATCATTTGTCATTCTGCACTATATCAAAAATAATGGATTCAGGTGTAAGAGCGGTAAAATGACTGTGTAAAACTGCCAGTTCTTGAAATAAAAATATGGTTTCTTAAGTGACTTAATTCCAGATAGCTGTGGTATATTACTCTGAGTTATGGCTGTGTTTCCAGAAATGGTAAATATTTTTGTGAAAGCTTTTCTCAGACACATACTTATTATGTTGCATTCAAGCCTAAATAAACTTCAAGACACAAATTATACATGTTTTTATTAAAACAAGAAACCCAGCAAAAGTTGCTATTTAAATAAATTAAATGGAAAATAAATGGAAAGAGAGTTTGCCATCTAAGACATTCTTCCAATCAAAGTTCTTTTGATGTGATGAGATGCATGTGAATTGTGCTCATATCTACAGACACACACATGATGTATCATGGGTGGCTTTTGGTGATGTATTTCTTATATAAAATCTTTTCTCAAGCATTATGAAAGATTAGAGTAAATCATTCTAAATATGATTGTAATATCTGACAAGGAAATTTAGTAGACTGTGGGGAAAGTTCAAATATTTGTCATTTTCAAAAAAAGAAAGGTTATCATTGAAATCCATGGTAAAAATATCAGTGGGTCTGTTCTAAACCTACTATGTTTTAACCCGTATGTATCAATCATGCTGGTTATTGTAGAATAGTTCATTTAAATGAGAGAAAATTACCTTGGAAGTGTGAGGAAATTATTTTCCTGACAATGATTTATCATGGTGGTTATCATGTGAATACCGTGCTTGCTCCTGTCTGGAATTATGCAAGTATGCATGTTTTCTCTCTTTCTCTCTCTGTCTCTCTCTCTCTCTGTCTCTCTCTCTCTCTCTGTCTCTCTCTACCTCTCTCTCTATCTCTCTCTCTCTTTCTCTGTGTGTGTGTGTGTGTTTGTCATCAGATCCAACTCCACTCTGCTTTTCATTTCCAGTTTCTATTTCATGTAATTTTTTTATTCCCATGCTGTCCCTTTTTACACACTCTTGTTTAAAACCAATTTTTTATGGAATGACATTAAAACAAGTAAGCTTTCTACTTCCCTGTACTTCCGACCAATTGGTAATTATTATAGTCACCTTCTACAATAGGCGTTCCATCTTTTGGGCATTGAAATTGATTTTTCTCATCTTAGCGTCTGAAGATCCAGTGTCCCCTTGCCCAATCGCCTGAGACTATACAGTGACACCTACAGCAGAGGATGTGGAGGCAGCAGCTTCTCGGGCACCAGAAATGGCAGCATCAGGATCATCAGCACGAATAGACTTTGGAGAGGTAGTTCTCCCAAACTGTACCATGAAACCAAACATTTTTGGTGTGCTACCTGCCTATGGGGGCTGCCTTCTTACCACCCAGGGTGTACAAAATGTTTGGTCTTTGTTAAAATGTTAAGTGACACTCCTGGCTGGTCTAGAGAGACCTGATCATTTTTTTCCCAAGTGTCGTTCAGTTTCAATGAATACGAAATTTTATCAGTCTCAGAAAAGTACTAATACCAACATGTTTATCAGATTTATTTCATACGTGTTACATAAAGCTTATGTTGCATATAATTGTGTACTTTTTAAATAGATCAAGATAAATCGTCATTTGAAAGTCATCCCAATGCAATAAATAAAGAGAATTTCTGTAGGCTGTTAAATTCATCAGAGACTGAATGTGGTTGCGGGGTTTTTCGTCCTGATGATGTTCCGCTGTAAACTTATTTTGCAAAATGAATGATTATTCCCAGATGGCTCCAGGTCAAAATAAGAAATGTCACTAACTGATTGACTTTCTCTATCCTTTCATCTCATGTAATTTAATGTGAAACAGTTATTTCATAGTTGTGAAACACATTTGTTAATTAACCACATTGGCTTTATTTGTAGAGTTCAGTGGCTGATAGCATTTCAATTTGCATGCGAAATGAGTCTCCCTAAAGATACTTTTACAAAATAAATAACAGCTGACATAAGGGAGGAATTTATTTTGAACACTTAAAACACGGGATTTAGAAGTAAGGTATATTTCTTATATAAATCTAAGGCCGAATGTACTACAGCATATGTGTCCTTCACCCCACCCCAATTCCCTTTTGGAAAAACCAAAATAAAAAGAATTTATAATCATTTTATTAGAGATATTGCCTTTTCATATACAATTTGAAGAATCTTTTTATAAGATAGCTACACTGAGCTTAGTAGTTTGTCCCATATTTTGATTTCATTTCTTGTACTATCCAGGAAATAACAAACTACAACATCTTGTACCAAACATATACTACAGGTCCAAAATACACTTTTATGACTATTTCTACACTGTTGTGAGCATTTTAACTGTGTGAAATATATAAAATAAGAATTTATGACTTCAAGTGGATAGCCTTTTGTATAAAACGCACTTGCCTATGAAAGTGGAAGTTGATTTTGTTAAAACCGTGTAAATGCTGACTTTCCCATTATTACTTAGAAAATCTAAATGTACAGATCTACTTAGTTGTGTTTGTACATTGTATTTTAGCTGTGCGTGCCACGTGCTGATTTCTGTCATTTTCACATAGATTATATCAATCAAAAACAGTACTCTGAAAAATGTATTTATTCTAAGAATACAAAATACAAATTTCTACTGCTTTCAAATCAATTGTGTTATCTTAGGGTAGTTTTATAATATGTTCTGAATTCTCGGTATCTTTCAAATAGTGCCCTGACTTAGCTACCTGAAATTTATTTTAGACCTTATTCAAAACATTTGACAGAAAAGTGGCTTTAAAAATTAAAATCTTGCTGGCCAATCTCCATGATGTCCCAAGTAAAAAACCAAACTTTCCATTGTTAAGGCTTGAAAGTCTTAGAACGCTGTGATTCAAGTCTATGGCCCAGGGCAGCCCGCTGGACAGTGATTTGTTGTCGTGATTACTGCCCTGAGCTCTGTAGCATTTCTGTTCTTAAGAGGATGTGTAACAAGAGAAAGTTTGCATGTGGAGGATAAAGGTAGCTTTCCTTAATGAAAAGAAATTACCGAGTAACTAGAGTAACTATTGTCAAAGCTTAAGTGATTTAAAACTGCAGCTGCTAAGTAATTACATAGCTAACAAGGTAAGCAGAATATAATACTCGGTTCATATGTGCTCACTGTCCTAACTGCTTGTCACAGTGTCCTGGTGACTGTGAATGGTGGTAAATTTGACTGCCTGTGTCGATCTAATCCTTTATTCTCAGAGAACACACATCCTAATTTTATAAAATATCAAATGTGTTTATTTGATAGTTACATGTTGAACATTAGGTTTTCTAAAACTTTATAAAATGTAATCAGCATGAACAGTGCTGATATGCATTTGTTTTTATTGAAATAATAATTTCTGTTGGACTGTTTTAGAAGTCTGTTGACTAATGAGTATCAAGGATATACATATGAAGCTAGAACTTGGCTAAACTTACTCAATAAAGAAAAACGACAGAATGTGCCCCGTAAGAAGCAGGCAATGGTATTCTCCAGTTTACCGAATTCTCCAGTTTACCGAATACAGCAGAGAGCTCTTCTCTCCCTCTTATAGACCAACTCAGGAACCTGAAGCATGATGTGAACAATATATGACGTGTGATCAAACTATGGGGATGTGATTGAACATGAAAGTGTGATCCAATTTGTACTGAGCTGTACAAATTTTAAAATTTGCATTACAGTAAAGACAAATTGCCATCCATCCCCCTCAAAATCCCCAAGAAAGTTCCTTTTTTGAAACGCATTTACCTCATTTTTCTTGCTGTGTTTTGAAGCAGCTCTGGAATCCTCTTTCGTGAGTGTCTATAGTTGCGCTGTCCTGGCTGCCTTGGTGTCCTGAATCCATTCAAAATGTTTCACTTTCCTGTCATCTTGACTTTGGGGAGGTGAGAAGTCACACAGTGCCAGGTTCAGTGAATAAACGGGTGCAGACACACTAGAATGATTTTGCAAGCTCCTTTGCTTTGGATGGCACACAGCTGCAGCTTTCACCATATTTTTTATCACATTTCAAATGGTAGCTGCCAGAACTATTTCAGAAAATGGCAAGAAGGTTGGGATAAGCATGCTCCGAGGGGAAAGGCAGTATTTTGAAGAGGATTACTGGCCGTGTATCTTTTACTGTAAAAATTTTTTAAATTTAAACATGCACCACAATTTTGGATCACATCTCTTATTATATTACCCATCAGTTCTTGACAAATCACGAGGTAGCTTTTATGGGTCTTCTAGATGTGTCAGGTTTCTGAAGTTTGTTAGGAATTTGTACCTATACACTCCCATCTGTATATTTTTGTTCCTACCAAACTTTACCAATTAAAGTTTCTCCTCTTTGTATTTCTTTTGAATCAAATCATCTCTTTCTGGAGCAAAACCGTCAGGTCTCAATTTTGTCACCAAAAGTAATATAGAATGCCCAGTCAAAAAGAAGA
Source organism: Cavia porcellus (assembly GCF_034190915.1). Taxonomy (NCBI): domain Eukaryota; kingdom Metazoa; phylum Chordata; class Mammalia; order Rodentia; family Caviidae; genus Cavia; species Cavia porcellus. The sequence goes on along the minus strand of NW_026947484.1, from coordinate 160,114,976 downwards.
TTTGACAAAGCCATAGATGTAGTCTTCTTTATTTCATATCACTTTTTTCTGACACTAGCAACATAAGTTAGATAAAGACTGATCATTTCACTTATTAACAAAAAAATAAAAATTAGAGAGCAAAGATATGACATCTGGATTTTAGCATAGTACAAAATAAGTTGGAACAGAAGGGATTAGAACAATTGAGGATGTGAAATGTTATACTTGCTCGATTTTTCTCAGAGATAAAAATCTATTAAACAAATAATTCCCCCAATTCCCTTCCCCCTACCACACAACTCATTTTGATTTCAGCTGTGTTTTTTAGATGAGATAATATCTGAAATCCAAACTCATAATCACTTTTCTGCTTGAGCAAGTTTTGGAGAAAATACAGGCATTTATTTCAGTCCAGTTCAGTAGGCAGAAGCTGAGGGCTGACCTTCTGTTCAGCACTGTGATTAGCTCTGGAGTCCTCCAGGATGAAGAGCCCTGGTGGTTAGACAGCTGCCCCCTGGTGAGGGATGCAGACGTTTGCTGGCAGGGTGTGCACAGGGTGCAGGACTGTAGAAGTACAACGGGACACAGAAGGAGACCAGGAGGAACTTAGACCTCAGCTAGCACTGTGAACTCCAGGTAAGAACTCACAAAGGAAGTGACGCCCAAGGGGGCTCTGGAGCAATCATTTGGAATTTAAGAGTGGCAGAAGGAGTGACACTCATGGCTGGGATGTCACCAGGGGCTGAACGTGTAGAATAACAGGCTTGAAGCAGGAGCAGGATGAAACAGATCACAAGGGGATTTTAACGAAAGGCTTTGCAGCAGATGAATGAGAAGTCGGTCCTCTGAGTGATGAGATGTAATTTATTAAGACATCACAGGTGCCCTCCATGCTAAGAAAGCAAAGGACAAAAGTCATTCCTGAAATACCTATTTTTAAAGATCTTTATTGATGTATAAAAGGTATAATATTATATATATGATTGTATGAAAGATACAATTAAAGCTATAATTCAGTATTGTTTTGGTAAATTTATAAAGTTATACAATAATTATCGCCACAGTCCAATTTTGGATATTTTCATCAACCCTCACCAAAGCCCCTCCCATCCATTCACAATCAATCTCCATTCCTTTCTTCTTTCGTAGCCCAGCTTCAGGCAACCACTAATCTGCTTTCTGCCTCTATACCTTTGTCTTTTCTGCACACTTCACATGCATGGAGCTACGTGTGGTCTTGTTTTTTTTTTTTTTTTTTTTTTAAGAGACTAAAACCAAACAAAATAAAACAAAATAAAGCCAATCAAAACAAAACAGTGAAAGCAATATAGAACTCTCAAACGATAATAGTAAATCAACAATGGCCACCCTAATGCCTCTCGTTATCAACTGACCATGCCATCAGACCTAAGAAAATCAAATAAAATGGAACAGAATTTTCTTGCTCTGAAATCCTGTATTACAAGTAGTCTTTGGGGCCTGGCATCTTTCCTTCAGCATAATGGTTCTGCGGTTTCTGCTGATGTGCTATTAGACAAACACAGCAGAAATATTCCCTTGCCAAAGAGACTATGAACGCCAAGGACAGACATGGGCAGAGGACGTTGTGTGCAGGGTCCCAGGGAGCAGAGGATACCAGATGACCAGGGTCTTATAGTGAAAGAGGGTTCAGTCATGAGAAGATGCAGCCTGCAGGCTTCGTGAGGAAGCAGGGCATGAGGGAAGGTGGCTGACAGGAGCACATGCTTGGGCCTCGAAGCAGAGATCATGGAGCATGGAAGACAGAGGAAGTGCGATGCCAGGCAGGAGCATGTGCCTGGGCTGTGCCCAGGACCTTCCTGGAAGTGGGAGTGAGCTGTGCAGAAGGATAGGACCAAATTATTAGAGTCTCGTAAAAGTGGAAAACCGCCCTCTGAAATGGGGAAATCGCTGTTCAGGCCTACGTTTCTCTACGTTTTCTTTATGATGGAGGTCATATTATAAGAGCAACTGTGGCCCTAGGGAGACTGGTCCCTGTCACCCGGCCTCAATGATCCCTCTAATAGTGGCAGTAAAGATAAATACACAGAAGTGGGAAATATTTTTAGAAGTGAAATTCAGAAGGCTTTCACCAGCGTGTAGTTTATTCTTGGCATAACTAGGGCAGAGGTTGATAAAATCAGACTTCCTCCAGATGATTCCTTAAATCAGCACTCAGACAGCAGACGGGGCCATGTTCAGAGGCAGCTGATAACGAAGCACACTGCCAGGACACAATAGCTCGAGTTCATACGTCTCTTTCTGATGACCATTATCTGCTTCCATCTGTCAGTTTGAGGAAGGCCATCACCACATCAAGGTCAGAATGAAGACTTCCCAAGTCCCCAAGCCCAGACCCTCTTCCCCATGTACCACAGGACTTCAGACGTGACTTTGCTCAACAATGACATCAAAGGTCTTCTCACTGACCTCTTTGAAGGCAGGACTGTCTCATTCATTGCTGCATCTCTAGTGCTTAAAAAAGTGCCTGGAACAAAGTTAGATTTGTTGAATGGATAAAAGAGATGTGGCAATCAAAGGAAATGCAGTTTCCTGCTAAGAGTTCAGTGTTATTACTTGTGGCAGAAGCACCATGAAAATGTCTAAAGGCACACTCTCTGTAACTTTTCTGAAAATTGGGAAACTATCCCAAGAATCATTTTCAACTGAACTCCCTGTGAGTCGAGCATCGGGGAGCATCCGTGTGGTCCAGCACTCAGAAGGCTGAGGTGGGAGAAGCTCTTTACTCCAGGAGTTCCGGACCACCCTGTGCAAGAGCAAGAATACAACTAAAAAAAAAAAAAAAAAAAAAAAAGCAGACAAAAAGTCCCAGTGAAAACCAAACATTATGCTAGTAGTCTCAATCCTGCAACTATAGGTTGACTATCCCTTATCCAAAATATGCAGGGGAAGTTTTAATTTTGGGAGCATTTTCTTTTTTGGATTTTGGAATATTTCCATCTGCATAATGGGACAGCCGGGGAACAGGATCCAACTTAAACATGGAACTCATGTGTGATACATGCTTGCCCCGACAGAGAAGCTGAAGACAATGTTGCATAATACTTTTTCCTGAGTTTTGGCTGTGACCCATGACTGGAAGTCAGGTGTAGAAATTTCCACTTGTGATATTGGATCAAGTTTTGGATTTTGGAGCACTTTGAGTTTTGGAATGCGGATGCTCAGTGTGCAGAGCATTGTGAGGTGCAACTGCTGGCTTCCTGCAGCTGGGATGGATGTAGGTATCAGTGTCCCTTCCATTTAAATAACAGAGACACCAAAGGCTCAGGGAGAAAAGGAAGATAGACAAGTGGAACTAAATCCAACTGAAAAGCTTCTACACAACAAAGGGAACAATCAACAAAAGAGCAGGCAGCCCTTAGATTGGGAGTTATTTACAAACTTTAAGTCTCAGAAGGAATTAATATCAAAATATATGAGGAACGTATACAGTTCAGTGCAGAAACCCTGCACTAATCTAAAACAATGGGCAAAGGACCTCCATGGAGTTTTTTTTATGAATGACCAACAGATAGGAGAATGTGCCTAACATTACCACCAGTCATTCGTGAAACCAAATTCATAATGAGATGACACAACTGATACCTGGTAGGACAGCTACTATCAAAAAGAAGAAATTAAAATAATAATAAAAATAAAAAAGGAAAGAAGTCAGTGCTGATGCCAGTGGGGAGAAAATGTAAACTAAGGGAAAAGTGAGTGGCACAGCTATTGTGGAAAACACTTTGGAGATTCCTCCAAATACTAATAATGGAATTACCGTATGATTGGACAGTTCCTCTTCTGGTTATATCCACAGACGAGATGAAATCACTCACTCAGAGATGTCTCTCTGACTGCAGCGTTACCCACAACAGCTGAAAAATAGGAAAACAAACTAAAGCTTAGTCAATTGATGAATGAAGAAATGTTTATACAGAGAGATCACATAGCCAGATACACACAGTGGAGAATTATTGAACCTTAAAGACAGAGGAGGCTCTGCCTCAATCAAACCTGAAGGACATTTTGCTAAGTGAAATAAGCCAGACATAGAAAAGTGCACGACCTTACTTATCTGTGGAATTTTTAAAAATGAAATATATAGAAACAGAGAGTAGAACAACGGTTACCACAAGCTGGAGGAGAGAGGAAATAAGGAGATACAGGGTAAAGTGTGGAAGTAGAGGATGAAAAGTTCACAGATCTAACGAATAACAAGATAGGTAACAATAATGTATAGTATTAAAATATTCTGAGAGTCGCTGCAAGAGTCTCACCACACACATGCATGCACAAGAAAGCATAGAAAGAGAACTCCGGGAGGTGTGGAAGGGGACACACTAATGACCGTGGTCATCGTTTCCTTCCACGATGTGTATGTTTCTTGAAACAAGAAGTCGTACACTTTGAATGTGCACAACTTTTACCTAACAATTTTACCTCAATGAAGCAGAAAATAGATCTTAACATAAAAAATAAGGAAACCTTTGCTATAAGCTAAGTCATAAGCTAAAATGAAAGAGAATAAATATTGGTAGCACTTCCTCATACAGTTAACAAGTGTCAAACTCTTCAGTGCCCATCGAGGAAGGCTTTCCACAGTACGGCTGCTTTTGATCTGCCCGTTAATCTGATAAAGAAGGCATGAAAACTGTCTCCCTCTCAGCCAGTATGAGCTTTGATATCATTCACTAGGATGTAAATCACATCCTTAGCACTGCAGGCAGCTTGCACTGTCGGTCAGTGGATATTAGTTCTATATTATATTTTTATTCTGTTTATATTCTATATTGTATTTTTCCTTGAGGATGTATGTTTGGGTTTTTATAGGTAGATATATGAAATTCTTCAGAAGAATTTCATGTAAACCATAAAGCTTTGAATCACGGTCTTGTCATAAATGTTGTTAAGCTGTTTAGGATACAGTAACTACTAGTAACTTTAAACAGCACTGTCATTCCTGTGACAAGTGAAGGTAGAAATTAATAGCTTCTAATATGAAAGCATTTAGCATTCTGAGATAATATTTTTAAATTTAGAGCCTTTTAGTTTTTATTTTTTAATAGCAGGTGTTTGCAGACCATGGCGATCACAAAGGGGACCAACACATGGACCTGGCACATCCCTTCCGCTCCTCTCCCTTCCCTCCTTCCTCCTTCCCTCTCTTGAGAAAGATCTGTCTCCATCTTCCTGTTATTTCTCTTTTATTTTTTTCTTTGTTTACACTTTGACTTTCTTGTGTGAGAGATACTATGTGGTAGTTAAGCTTGTGTGTCCGGTTTATTTCACTTAACATTATTGTCCCAAGGCATACCCATTTCCTTTAATTCACTCAAGCTTTTGCTTCTTGGTGGCAGAGTACTACTCCATTGTGTGTAAATATGGCATTTTCTTCATCTAGTCATCTGTTGATGGACACATAGGCGGTTTCTGAGATTTAGCTATTATGAACTGTTCTGCTTTAAAGTTGGTTATGCATAGATCACTACAATATGATGCCTTTAATTCTTTAATTTAGTTTTTAATAATGTTCTGATTCATGGAAAACCAGCCTTCCTTTCAGTCCTCTCCATAAGCTCTTCACTTCATGGAAGAAATATTCTAGGACAAGAAAGTCATGAGCAAAAGCAGAGAGATGAGAAGCTGATTTATCATGCAAAATCCAGGAGAATCATTTGTGTGGGATATATGGGTATTGGCTCGTGAATGCCAAGAGGTGAAACCTGTGAAGCACAACAGAGGCCGTTTAAGTGTGATTTTGCATAATAGGTTGGTTAAGAAAAATAAGCTTCATTAAGTTGATTTTGCAAGAGGGTCTGCATGGCTGATTTTACCTAATTTAGGCACCAGAATTTGAACTCTAATAGGTAACAGAGTTGCTAGCTCAGAGTTTGAAATTCCCTACACATATTAATTCATACAATCCTCTCAGTAACCTTTAAGTAGGTACTTTTATTCCCCCTCCATTTTACAAATAAGGAAATGAAGACAAATACCTCACTCAAGGGCACGAGACTGGAAAGGAAAAAGAATCTGAAACCAGATAACCTCACTCTGAAGCCTCATTCTTAATGAGTTACGGCTAAACAGAGCTCACCCCAAATAAATTGCAGCTTTGAGGTTATGCAATAATTTTTTTAAATACTTGAATACATACAGAATTCAAAACAATTTTGCTAACATTTGCTTGTAAACCCCAAGCCTCCACTTTATTTGGAAAGTTGTACTAAAGAATAAATGATACACAATCAACTGCACATACTAAAGCACATAGATTCACAACAGCCAGACTGGGTAAGCCACCCAAATGTCCATGAACAGGTGAATAGGAAAAGTGGAGTCTGTAACCATGATTCCATTATTTGGGCTTAAGAAAGAAGAAAGTCCTACCATTTTTGACAACATGAGTGGGTGTGGAACGTACTGTGTTAACCGAGATGAATCAGCCATGGGATGTATACTGCGTAACCCCTATAAAGGAAACTCTTGGAAGTGATAGATACATTTATTGCCTTGTTTTTCATGATAGTAACATAAGTATATATACATGAGTACAAAATCGTCAGATTGGTGTATTAATCCTAGGCAGTCCTGCATAGTAACCTTAACTGAGCTAGTAAAAAGCATCTAATTTGATGTTTGGAATGTATACGCTAGTGAGAGCTTTGCTAAAATCAAGATGCAAAACAATGTTACCCACAAAAGTGTCCTTCTGACTCTGCTGATCAAACTTCCTCCCAAGACAACCACTGTTCTACTTTCTGTTACTGAAGATTAATTTGAATTTTCTGGAACTTTATATCAACATAATTATACATTATATTTATTTTTATGTCTGGCTTCATTTATTAAGTGTAGTTATTTTTAGATTTACTCATGCTGCAGTTTATTGATTTCTAATGCTGAATGAATATTCTGTCATCTAAATATACCAGAGATGTTTTCCATTCACCTTTGGATGGATATTTGATTGCATTATTCCAGGGCTTAGGTATTATGAATTGGCTATTAGGAAATTTTAAGTCTTTGTGTGTATATTAGGAAAAAGGAGCCAGGCATAAGAAATATGTGTGTTTTCACTTACATAGATACAAACTGGGGCACAGTGAATCTGCAATCAGGAAGCTATAAAATGCGTCTTTTGAGAGATGGGTTAGTGACTGGACAGAAGCCTGCAGGGGCTGTATTGGGCTCTGGAAATATTGTGTTTCTTCATCTCGATGCTGATTAATTCATGATTTCAGTACATGAAAATTCAATGAGCATTGTATTTCCAGTAGTTAGTCATTTATAGATATCTTTCATACAGATTAAAAGTTGAAATAAATAGATGCTAATGTAATGGCCACGATCAGCCTGGATTATTTTTCCTGTGCTGTCTGACTGACATGGTTGCTCCTTAGTTTGTGGTCCTATTATTATCCAGTTAGATATTTCCATGGCACTAAGCCTGTATTTCGTGTACTGTTGCCTTTATAACTTTTACAGTAAAACAATCGTTTTAGTGTGTGCTTTCTAATTACATGAAAAAATTGGTAGAGGAAAAAAACATAAGGTCTAACTTTCTTATCTCAATCTCTGGCATTGATTCAGAGTCATTAACAAATTCTTGGATGAATAATACGATTTCTGATGTATCTAATCAAAATTTAGCCTCTGAATCTTCATTATTTGCCTTCTATTTTTTGTTTCTTATGAATTGTTAATTAGGTTGCATAATGTCAAAATTTTCCCTTCTAAACTCATGCTTTATTCTATCCATTTTTCTTTTCTTTTTTAGGGGGAGGGGTACCAGGGATCGAACTCACAACTTTGCATTTACCAAGCAAGCGCTTAAACCGCTGAGCTAAATCCCTGGCCCTAATACCCATTTTTCAAAATAATAACATAATCATGTAATAACATCACAGAATATTATTTATTATGGAGCACTTACCATCTGCACAGCCTGGCATCACTCCCACTTAACAAACAGAGAATCTTAGGTAGAAAGATGTTGAATATCTTGTCCAAGATCTGGCCAGTGAGCAACAGTGTTCAGATTTGAACTCGGGAATCCATACTTTTCCCCACCGTGGTCTTCCATGGTTGTTTATGCTGTGTTACATCACTGTGTTTCCTCACTGCATCCAGAACTTTTATCAAAATGTTCATTTTTCGGAGTGACTTTCTTTGTGCACTTTATATAAACCCAGCATTCCCAGTACTTTGTTATTTTCACCCTTTATTTTCTTCATAGCACTTACTAAATTTTTATGTTTATTTCCCTCTTCTATAGCTCCCCCTACTAGGACGGTAGCTCCATGAAAGCAGAGAGTTTGTTTTCTTTTGGCTGTATTCCTCTCTTACAACAAAACCTGGTGCAGAGTAGACCTGTGATAAACATTTGTTGGATAAATGAATGATTTCATATTTCACCAAATCAACTTATGCTATAACATGTGGTACTACGAGGGGAGAGAAGGTTTTTAAGCCATTAGTAGAAGCACTTCCTCCTTAATAGAGACCAAAAATGACCTCTAATAGGTGACAGTGTGGACACTGATACACATTCTATCACATACTCTGATGATTCTAACCCAAGAGCATTTCTGAATATTCCTTGATCCCCACATCACGTGAGTTTTATTCTAGAGGAAATTTCTCACTGACAAAGGGGAGCCAAACTAGGGCTACTTTTTTTTAATGGCTTGTATTGTGAAAGATTTCCAGGGCTGCTGTGTGGAGAGAGCAGGTGACAGTGGGCACAGTGCAAACATGGTGGCACATTCGGACAGCCACAGAAGTCACCCGCGGGGAAATAATGGAAGCTGTGAATAGAGCCATGAAGGTGGCTGTGAGTAAAGGAGAGGTGGGTTTCGGTGTGAGAACTTACAGGGCTGCAGCATGGAGAGAGCAGGACCAAGCAGACAAAGGCAGGACACAGGGGTGTCTAGGAAGATGACTCATTCTGTTTTTGGTGTGACAAACTGGAAGTACATATGGTAAATGCCAGGAGAAGTGTTCTGTAAATAATGAGAAATTTAGAGCAGCATCTGTGGCTACCGAGTTCTATTTCAGAGTCATTGAATGCACGGAGCTACCCAAGGAGATTGTGTAGAATATTTCTGCATTATTAGAGGGTTTAGCTAATCACCCGGTGTCCAACTCTGCATGATTTAAAGGGAAAAAGAGTCTAATGAGAGGACATTGAGTGACTGAAAGAAATGGCAGGAAGACAGGAAGACTTAGAAATCAAGCAAAGGCAGTTCTATAATAACAGCATGTTGCAAGATCACCGCTCTACCCTGAGCGCCAGTTTCTCCGTTCTCATAGCCAAGCTGGGCACTGGCCCTGCTGCTGCACCATCCCCCGGTGACCTTAGTGCTGTCTCCACTGCCACTGCCCCAGTCAGAAGCGGTTCTCCGTGGTCAGTATCGCCTCAGAGGCTGCATTAAAGAATTAGGATTATCCAACAGCCTGTATAATCTGAGCACCCAAATCTTAGACATCAGAGAAGCTTAAAAATTAGGAATCTGGCTTCTCCCAAGGAGAAACATGGGTACCCACCAGCAAAGATCTCCAGATGTCCTGCGCACTCCCTTGCAGTCTGTTCTCCCCTGCGGCATAGGGGTTTGCACACCTTGGGGAGACATGGTGCCTCTCAGAAAGACGAAGTTAAGGAGAACTTTTACGGTGGTTGGGAGAGGGCTCACAAAAGCTGTTTGGATCGGGTGTTCTCTGACAGTAGGACATTTGATCACTGGAGATTTTATGGTTTTTTTTTATCTCTATGATAAATGGAGTTACGTGGAACTAAAGTCACCATTAGAGAAATAGTAGTCTCTCGTATTACAAGTCTTTGTTTTATCTCTGCTCAGGTGTACATATGGAGTTGTCTTGTTTTAGTTTTGTTCCATCATGGTTGCAAAGACCAAGGGTGCCACTTCATGGAATTGTTTATGATCATCAGGGAACACCATGGTCTGGGCAGTGGCAGTCAAGCCAGCTGTCAGCTGTGGGCTCTCAGGGATACATTCTCTTGTCTTAGGAAGAAAAGCTTTGTCTCCCACTAAGAATCCTAAGAATGAGCAGTTGCCACAATGCCAGAAGCCACACAGTCAACTAAAATAAAGTTCCCAACTATTAAGTATCGCTTTATCTTGGGGATTATCTAGTTCCTTTTTCTCATTGTTGAGACAAGATGCCTGACACCCAAAGTTAAAAACAAGAAAGACTTATTGCCACTCACAGTTTGCAGCAGTTTGAATTCATAGCTGGCTGACCCCAAAGCAGGGTAGCATTGCAGAGGAGAAACAGTTCATGGTGGGCAGAAGGTAACAAAGTAGCAATCAGCAGCAAGTGACAGCAGCAGCCCTCTTTCTGTCCCTTGATCATATCTAAACCACAGCCTAGGGTGGGTAACACTCCTACCCAGCATGTTCCTTTCCATTATCCACACCCAGAACTGTGTGCAAGGCGTGGGCTGCAGTGAGCTGATTTAGTCAACACATACCTTTAATCCCAGCATCACACAGTCTATATCCAGCCACCTCTATGACTACATGATACTTTGGGGGACCTCTAGATACAAACCATAACAGGATCATCAAACCTTTTCTGCAGTGGAACCAATGGTAAGTATTTTAGACTTCACAGCCCATAGGTTCTTCCTTACACATGTGGATGACCCCTAATTTATTATTTTTAATTTCACAATGGTATGAAAGCAATCCACACCCAGTAGAAACCATATTTCATATGCTGAATCTGGATCTTTTGGGGGGCTGGCATATGCGGTTACAATATTCTTGCAAAACAGGATAGTGACAGCAGTCTGCAGCACCTGGCCAGCCATGCAGGCACAAAGGTAAACAGCTGGTATTCTACAGAATGTGGTTTTGCCATGTTATAAATTACATGAGATACTCACTACTTTAGCTTGACATAAGCTGTGTGTTCAATGATTTTGCATGGCTACAAGTTAATGGTAAGTGCTCTGAGCATGCCAGAGGTTGGCTGGGTAAACCAGGATGTTTAAGACGTTAGGTGCATTAAATGCATGTTGGACTTACAGTATTTTCAGCTTATGAAGGGTTCAAGGCAGATATTAGCATCTCTATCTTGAATTTTCCAGCCCCCACAACTGAAAAAATAAAATTCTCTTTTGTAAATTACTCTGTCACTGGCATTGGGGGGCAAATGACCCAAGAGTCATCTTCCAATAAAACTGTATGAACACTGCCTTCTGAATAGCATATCATTTTCACGTATTGTGAAATAGTATTCTTCTTTTTATTTTTTTTCCCATTATTTTAAAATGGAGAAAAAACCAATTTCTAATCTGAAAGCTATGTAAAAAAGAACAGGGGATCAGGTTTGTAGGCAGTAAGTGACAGGTCCTTGCTAGAAAAGAAGTTTTGTTAAGAATCTGTGTGACTGATATAGAAAAAGAAGAATCAGTGGTTGTGACTGGTTCAGAGGAGAGCTTCATGTGGAATTAGAAGTTACCTCACTGGAGGTTCCATTTAGCTAGGTCCTCGTGGTAAAATTCAGAATTCCTGTCTACTTAGGAGACAGTGACAGGTCTACCTATTGCTTCATTTTTCTTTATTGAGTTCTACAACCAACTTCTTCACAATAATTGTACTGGTTTATTTGCTTTACGGTTCTGAGGGAACCAAAACATGGCCTTTGCCTGCTAAGCAAATGGGTTACCACCGTACCGCTGGGCTATGTCGGCGCTCTCCTTCACTCAGATTTCTAAACTTTATTATCAGCCTCACGAGACCCTTCAGACTGGTTGCATATAAATCAAAGCTTTGGCTTTTGTTTTGGTTTTGATCCATAAAAATTGACAGTCTTTTTGGTGATATGCTATACAACAGTTACCTAAGAGGCCAAATCACAGTAAGTATTTTTCTTGACAATTTGTGATTAAAATGTAATTGTTCTCAATAATGTTTTGATTTTTATCTGAGAAGTCCTTTGATTGCTAGGACTATATTTCATCTCTTTATCGCCAAAATTAAATCTACTAGAGAAGACCTCCCTAAGAGAATACAGCGTATTTAGCATCCCGTATGTGGCTCAGAGTGGCTACTGATGACATACATAGAGAACTTCAGTAGGCAATAAAACCAGACATAAGCCGGTGCCTAACTAGAAGGTACTTTGAATGCAGTGTTGAAGAACTTGTGTGTTTCCCTGAAATAACTTGATTTCTGAGCCTAGAGGTGACATGCATCAGTCCACCTGGGGTGATTACTCTGGGGTTAATGATACACGGATTGGAAACAATGGGAATGGCAGCAAGTGGACCAGTGACCAGACCGTCAGAAATTACAGATTCGGGTGATGAGAGGGGCTAACTAAGGAGCAGCGGAGCTGGTGAAAAGGAAGCGTGTACTCACGAGCTGCAGTGGAGGCATAAGTAGGGGTTTGGAACTGGCTGGTTTGGAGGGTGATGGAGACCCCCCAAAGTGCTTAGAATTGCTTCCAGGTTCCATTGTTTTAGTCTGTTGGTAGAACAGCAGCATGCGTAGTAGGAGGGAGCAGAGAAGAAGCAAGTGTCTGCCACCTTCGCTTCACTGGAGCTCCGCGTCCTTCTTCCTTCTGCAGGAGGTGGGCTGTCCTCCTCTCTCAGAGCATCCCTGGGATCACTGTTTGGAGCGTCCCTGAGTTTTCCCTGAGAACACGACCTACTGTAGCCTCACAAGGGAAGAAAGCTCCACACCAGGATTCTCGGGGGTGAAAAACAGTTCTCTATCCCTTACTAGCATGCATGGTAAAACAAGAAGTCTTCCACCTTCCCCATGTGGTGGAGAACTTTAGTGGGAAAATACTTTGTGGTTTCTAGATCATCCCTAATACTTTAACCCCTAGGTAAGTGCACATCCTAATGCCATTTTCTTTGCTTGGAATTTCTGCTGCTTCCTTCTTCCCCAAGTGAACTCTTTATCCCGAAGTCCTAACTCTAGTGCCACCATACATGGAGCTCCTGCAGGTCTGGAATTATAAGTTCTTGTATCTCTGGCTTCTTCTGGGTCAAGTGGACCCTAATTATAATAAATCAGTACATTAACTTCCTAATCACTTAATTTATGGAATTTCTAACAGAACATGAGCTCATCAGGCCAAGGTCTGAGTGTGTTTTGTTAGTCCTGGAAGTGCTGTGACACCTGTCATTGTTCATAGGAAAGGAGCTGTCCACTAGATGGAGCGGTGCCGACTGTAACACCATGCCTTAGACCCAGGGCTTTGCTGGATGCCTAGTATCTAATATGTGCTTAAAAGAGGTTGATTATCCTAATGGAAACATTAGTTATGTGGTAAATGAATGTAAAAGGCTTAATTTCTAGAGAATTTATAAAGTTTTGGAGTGGTGCAGAAGCGTTCAGATCACCAGCTTGTTGTGTTTCCCAGTTAGCAACAATGGTGTGTTTGCTCCCCCTGAAAAACAGTTCAACTTTCCTCATTAAATAGTTTCTGAAATGTAATTTTTCTTGAGAAGAAGAATATGACTGTTGAACGAACATATGACCATACTGAAAACATCTTACTTTATATAAATATAATTACCCTTAAGAAATAACACAATTAGACTTCGGTGTCTTTCTAGTTCTAGGATTGATATGAGTTTTCATTAGGAAGCACATGACCTCATTTCGAGTCAGTGTCTTACCATTGTCACTTTCCTTGTGTGGTCTCTCATTTCTGGTAGCTATCCTATTATATTCCAGTTCACAATTTCTAAATGCTAATAACTATAATCATCTTTTAGCATGATAATCCTTGCACAACATTGTATCCATGGGAAAAATATTAGGGCACATTAAGACCAATTTGAAAGTTACCTAAGCAAAATTTTTCTTAAATTGCTATTATGAATTAACTGTAGGCAGCTAACAGCTCACATCGCTTCAATTATAAAATAGAACCAAACTTTACTCCAATGTACCAATTGATCCTGTTAACAAATACACCTGCAGGGTCAGTTTTAGCACTCATGTGATAGCAGAAAGCTTTCAAAGAGTACACTGACACAGACCAGTGCAGGGAGGTCAAAATCTAGTTGATGCATATGCAACTTTAAGGTGAAACAATTTAGGGGAAAAATTGTAAAACTATTTTCTTTGAAGATACAATAAATATAAAAGATGACCAATGCAGATCACAGTGAGATCCACAGAACAAAGTCTGAAAACAAGATTATTAAAATAGAAAGCTAGAATATTAGAAAGTCAAATATAGGAAGGAAAAAAAGAGAAACAGTACTCTGCAGCCTAAATTATTGGTGGAAATGCTTCATTTTAATTTTATAACTAATATAAAAGTATAAAAACATTTTGCTAAAGATTTTCTATTTTTAATGTATTTTATTTCTCATAATCCTAAAAGCATTTTTGCCCTGAATTTAAGTAGTCAATTAATTGTTTTTCTGTTAATTTAGTTAGGCTATCCTTTAGTGTTTTCATTTTGGTATGATCAAAATATTTTGCTGCTCAACAATTAAAATTATTTTCTTATTTTTTCTTAACCTTCACCAAAACACAAAAAAAAACAGTTGTTTTCTTAAACTGGTGATGTGTCAGGCCTGCTCGGTTACCTCCTTTCTGGCTTCAACTCTCTCACCTGGGAACGTGGCTATTACAGGTACCTAATTGTTCAGCAGAGACTCTAGTGGGAAATACTGTTGAGTTTAATTAATAGAACTCTAAATGGCTTTTTATAAATAGTAGGTCTATTGTAAAGATTCCCCAGGTAAGCAGTTCCAAAGTCGGTATGTAGTAGCTTAGCAGTTTAGAAACCTGGGTGTCTGTCTTTCACTACACCAATGGTTTAGCTTGCACACTGGGACCCGTACCTCATGACTGCAGAATGATTGCTGCCACTCCAGAGGTCACATTCTCATGCACACACGAAGGGGAAGCAAGGAGAACAGGGCAAAAGAAGTTCACATTCCCTCCCTCTTAAATCAAGGAGAGGAAATCTTTCTCAGAATCTTCCTCAGCAAATTCTTCCTGTCCCAGGATATATCCACATCCTCGCTGCAGAAGGAGCCTGGGTTGTGACTACCTGGCATTTCCAATTTCTGGTGCAAGGGAGAGGCCTTACCCTCTCGTGTTCAAATTCTCTGACTTAGTCACAGCAGGGAATCACAGTCTCTATTATTCATTCAGAATATCAAAGATCTGCAGTAAAGTCTGTATAAAGCACATGAATATTATTATTATGCAAAGAAACCAAGAAATAAGATTTTCTATGAAGCGTAGCCAGGCAACAGTGAGCCACACCCCTCTGCACCTGTGTGTCTCGGTACATGTGTGTGGGGTGCACACACGCATGTCTACGCACGAACACGTACGCTAAGGGAGTCCTTAGAAAAGGAATGCGTGGTCGTGGTTCCCGGCTTGGTTACCCACAGCAGTCCCGAAACAGCCAGATTCTGCTTCCTTGTCATTTGGGCAGTGTTTGAAATCTCTGCCTGAGCACAGGAGGTGGACTAGAGCGTGTCCGAGTGATGGTGGCATGTCTGGGGCTGACTGTCTGCCGCAGTGCCAGTGCGCAGAGATGATTGTCCAAACGCCTGCCGGGGTGGCACCTTCTCCCCTGCAGACGTCCTCACAAATTCAGTCAGGCACTGTCTCCCTAGTGCGAGGCCTCACGAACAGTCACCTTTTTGCCGCATTATTGTGAGTTTAGACTGAGCGATAAATTTTGGACATCAGGAAAATCCATGAATGAATAATCATAGCAACAGTAAATGAAATCCAGGCCTCTCCTAAACCTAATCAGATCTTTGGTGAGAAGTACAGAATTTGTCCCAGAGACAGTGGCTCTTCTGAATCGCTGTCTCTGTGCTCTGATCTTTCCATTTCATTCACCAAATCTGCCTTACTGTGTAAACCAGGATGATTCCTGAAAACGTTACCTGTGCGTTAGTGACATTTTATGAAATACTTTTCCTATTGTGATTTACACTAGAGATAAGGAATTAGAGAAAAATTGTCCAATAAGATACCACAAATTAACCTAAACTTTACATGCAGAGTACTTCAAAGAAAAAAAATTCCTAGGGACATACCCAAAATGTTTGATGATGGATGAGAAGTATTCATTTTAAATGTTTAAAAATTTAAATACTGCAGTGTAAACATTTTCGCTTATAAGCACTAACAACCCGTATGAAAAACTGGGATTCCCACTATTCTTTGACAAAATGATATTTCATTTGCCAAAAATTCTTCTAGAAGCTGCCAAAGGCCAGTTTGACTTCGTTATTCTTAAGGGGAAGCCAAAGGGATAAAATGGGAAGTGCCCACCAATCGTAGCTCTGCCATCGGCTGCAGACATAGGAATAGTTAAAGGGAACTTTTATATGAAACATTTGAGCACGGAAACCATTTGCCATCAAAAACTAAGTTTATACTGTTTCCTAGTTTGTCACAGTAGCTTCATAATGAGATTGAGAGGAGGTGCATTTATAAAGAATCGCAACTGCCAAACTTCCTAGCTTTCAGAGAAAAACTTATGGTAGAGGGTTTCTTCAGAGAGACTATTAAGAAGAGAATAATACTGTCATGTGGGTGGGCAGGGCTAAGGCAGCAAATGCAGATATCATGAAACAAGCCACGTGGAGTAAGCAAAATGAAAACATTTCTTTGCTCGAGTTTGAGTTAGAAACATTAGACAGTGACAGTTGTGCGAGGAGACGGCCCCTAACTGGGCAGGGCCACTGAGCACCTGCAAGTGCCAGGGGCAGCGCAGAACCAGTAAGGGTGTACCGGCCTGCAGGTGGGCACAGCGGTGTGCCTGCGCTGGGAATCTGAAGAACCAGTGGTCCCGCCAACCTCATGTGGCTTCAGAGATAATCGTGTGTGCGAATAGATAAAACACCCCGAGTCTGAGAAAAAGGAAATTCACACGGATACCGCACAATCCAATCACCAGACGCACCAAGATACAGCATTATCCTTGGTCACTGCTCCAGCTGAGATCTCTGCAGTTGGGTAAAGTCTACTGGGCAATAGCATGATGGGAAGCATTTAATGTATGTAATACATGCAGCAGAATGGCAGCTCTGAGGGTAAATATTCATGATACCAGTCACAAACATCCCAAAAAAAAGAGAATTTAAAATAATAATCACAGCTCTAGTGGCCATTTTCCAATAATAAATAGTTGTGTCCTTAATTTATCTGTCATCGCTGTGTTCAAGGCATTGAAAACATGAATATTCTTAGGGGCTAGGCTTCGAAGTCTAAACCTAAAAAATCACCTAGATATAAGAATTTAAGGGCTGGTGCACCAGGGATATGGAAGCAATGGCTTGTTGCCTAAATCTGTCATGCCTGCTTTTATAAATTAAGCTTTACTGGAACACAGCCATTTCCCTTTCTTAGCTTCTTATCTCAGTTGCTTTTGCATCACAGTGGCAGAACTGGGAAGTCGAAACGGATCACGTTCTGGAAACTTTTCCTACAGACCTGGCAAGAGCCCAGGGGAACTATGGAGCACACAGTCAGCATGAAAATACTTGTGTTTCAACAGTGATCTAAATAAACAAAGCAGGCTGGAGTCAAATGTGCTGCACACAAAGAAGAAGGCATTGATTGGCTCAGCCCGGGAGCTGATTTTCTGTGTGATCCTGAGCAGGTCACCTGTTCTCCCCTAGAAAGAAGGGAGAGAAGTTGCATGCATGGAGTCAAATGCAAGATTGTATGGTCTTTCAGGGCCCCATGGGGGTCAGGCCAGAACGCTGTGCCCGAAACAGTCACCAATGCACAAACCCGATGTGACCATTGGGAGCCAAGGTGCTGAGCTGACAGGGGTGCAGAATCTCTAGGCAAATGTAAATATCCATAACGACATACATATGTGCGTTTCACATGTGCTTTCATGGAGGATGTACGGGGCACAATGATGCCTAAGGTGAATGTTTACATTTTACCTGATGCATTGCCATCCTCAAGATCCTCCCCTCACTTCAAATACACTTATTCCATGGCTTCTGCCACTTCCTGTAGCAGTTCTGGAAGTTCTCCTTCCTGAGTGTCTTACCAGTTACAATAAAAAATTCAGTGAATGCCACATCCCAATGTCATCCAACATAAAGGCAGGCTCCTATAAACGCGACACAGTGTCCTCACCCACCTTATTCGCCATATCTGGCACCATGAGACTTCTGTCTCTTCCCCAAAGTCAAAATGACTATGAAAGGAAAGGTTTTGAATCAACTCAGAACATCATTATAGGATTATATACCAGAACCAAGTAGGATTTATGTCAGGAATGCAGGGTTGGTTCAACATATACAGATCGATAAACATAACACACCATATCAACACAGCCAAAGACAAAAATTACATGATCATCTCAATAGATACATAAAAATCTTTTGATGAAGCCCAACACTCATTCATAAAACTCTACAGAAAATCAGAATAGATAGTCTCTACCTCAGTCTAATAAAAGTTATCTATGACAAACCAATAGCCAACATCATACTAAAGGGGAAAAACCTGAAAACTTTCAACCAAAAATCAGGAACAAGACAAGGCTGTCCATTATCAACACTCCTATTCATTAGAGTGCTGGAAACATTAGAGCAATTAAACAAGAGAAAAATAAAAGAAATAACTATAGGAAAGGAAGAAGTTAAATTATCATTATTTGCAGATGACATGATACTTTACATAGAAGACCCCAAAAATTCCACCAAAAGACTAATAGAGTCAATAAGCAAATTCAGCAGCATAGCTGGATACAAAGTCAACTTTCAGAACTCAATAGCATGCCTGTAACTCACTGAGAGAGAAATTAGGGAAACAATACTTTTCACAATAACATACAAAAAAATGAAATACTTAGTACTCAAGATAACAATCTATCAATCTAACAAAGGATGTAAAAGATTTATATATTGACAATTGGAGTACTCTGAAAAATATGACTTTTCCTGTAATCATTTTTGATATAAACAGGTGCTGTATCATTGATCATACCTCACATGTGCATAATTTCATGGGTGAAAGTGGACAGAAATTCAGTTTCATCGTGTTTCAAAAGAATTACAAAGACCTCAAGCAAAGTGTGCTCTTACTCTAAGAGATATCTTGCAGGAAAGAAGAAAAATATTTCTTAGTTACATAAACAGGAAGTAGCCTAAACTATTTCCATCTGTTAAGAGAATCAAAATAAACATTTGTACATTTGTACATTTTCTCTGAAAAGTCCTGCCAAGAGGAAAAATAACACTTTCTTTTTTTCAATATACTTTGCCAAAATGTTCTGGCCACGTGAAATCATGTAACACCTGTAAATTCTTGGAAAAACTTTAGAAAACATTAACTTAACATACTAACGGAACTTTGCAAGCCTTCTCTAAGTATTTTAATAGCTAATTCTTGCTATTTACTATGTATTAACCTTTATCAACTATTCTATTAATTTTTCAGCTAATAAGTTTATTGCATGGAAAAGTCTCTAATACTGTACACATCCTATACCCTATGAAAAATAAAATTAAATAATTTGAATTTTAGACATTAGCGTTTCCATTGCTCATCTCGTTTTCTTTTTAGTTATAATGATTTCTTTATATCAGACTTTTCTCTTAATTATACCAATCATTTTAATCATTACAATCACTCTGTGCCCTAGAGAATTTTATTATTATCTCAATATTATGGCTAAGAAAACTGATGTACAAAAATGTTATGTGGCTTATTCATAGTCAAATCACTACTAATCAGGATTTAGTCTCAGCTATTCTGAATCCAGAGTCCATGGTCTTCTACTAAATGTATATGGCTGTTCTGCTGTACTCTAGATTACCAGAGATGAAAGCTTACCTACACATGTTACTCAGTATTTTCTTGTTTAAACTTTTTTAAGCTTATTATTGGAAGTGTCAGTAAACTAACAAAGATTCAGCTACCCAGGGACTATCGAACTTCAGGCTTTTCTGCCTTTATCCATGATAAGTAAGCAGTTGTGTGTTCATTTCTGTACAGTATTCATTACAGCCCTCTCAGAACGGGTCCCTGGTAACTGTTAATTAAGTGTCACTACCTCCTTGACAACTGCTAATTAATTATAGATGCCTAATATAAATCAAATAGTTTATCTTTGTAAATACGCTGGAATTCAAACTTCTCACTGGTAAAGGATCACTCCTCCAGGCCTACACTAACATCTTCATTTAGCAGACCTATTAGAAAAGCTATTTGTGCAGTAGGGAAAACCATGGCAAATTACCTGTGCTCATGGAGGCTAAATATGGAAGAAGAATAAAAACAATTAGAAAGTAATGTGTAAAATGAAAGTTGTTTTCAGTGGTCAGTCCTAAGTGAAGACGAAGCAAGGCCATGTACAAAGAGGGCAAGGGGTGTGCTTTATTAACAGTGGTGAGGTTAGAATCTCTCTGGAGGGAACACAGGAGCTGAGCAGAAGAAAAGGCAGGAGTTAAAGCGATGGAGATCCAATCACAGCAAGTTTACCCATTTCCAAAATCTCTACCTATGTATGTGGCTTGTAGATCAGTAAATATTGTTTAATGCAATCAAATTCATTAGAAGCCGCCCCTTAAGATTACTATAAACAAGCTTGTAAATTAACCTTAAAAATCAGCAAAATGATTGGTGCAGACAGACAAAGACCAAATCACCAGCATTATTGATGCAGAATGCGATCAAGACCTCTGACCAAGCCCTAACACGCACCAGCCATGAAACCGGACAGCAGAGCTTCCTGCGGTAACCTCTAAGGGGAAGCTTCGCAGATCCTTCATTCTGGGACAAGATTGCTCCTCCTAATACATGTCTACATTCCATGTATTATTATTTTAAGCTGCCATCTCAGGAAAGTTGATTATATTTCAACTTTAGATGTATCTTTAGATGTACTTTATTTCTTTTCAAATGTGCAAATGTGTATGAATTGTATATAACAGCTTCTTCAAAACCCAGTGCAAATGTCACCTCTTCTTGAAACTTTTCCTAGGCACTGAATTGGTATTGTTTTTCTCCTCCTGACTTCCTGTGGCAATCTACTACACGTACTCTTGTCTTAGTACTTAATCACTGCAGAAGTCTTATTCACTTAAAGGCCATTCTCCTTTAGGAAATAAGCCCTTCAGAGGAGAGGCAGAGTAGTGTGCTAAACACCCTAGAAAGTACACAGCAGCCATTTGTAACAAAGACTTAGCTGACTTTTTAAAATGCCAGTGTTCCTGAGGTTGAAAACCTGGCATTCCAGAAACCTTTGTAACTCAGGTACACACAATAAGGCCTGCCAGAAGAAAGCACGTGCTCTTTAAGGAGATGCATGTTCACAATAATAGTGGGATTAAAAATACCGTGAGTTCTTTTATTTTACTTGTTTGTAATCTTATGAAATGAAAATTTACTTCATCTGAAAGGAAAATCTGGGGGAAGAATTTGACTTACAGGACTTAGCACGGAGCATGTGAATAAGGAAAGCTATAGTCCATGTTACTAATTGTTTACAATCTTAAATTCTTGTGGATAAGTGAGGACAGTCATTTTAAAAATGTAAAATACAGAACCTATCTTGAGTGGCATCATTTAAAAATACAAATGAAATAAACTTACATGTATAAAATATAAGTAGTCATATTAGAAGTTTATTTTCAGAAATGGAAGCACAAGCTAGAATCAAAACCACGATAGCAATTAAAACTCGTTGGAAGTAAGGATCATACAAATAAAATGAAATAAAATAGAAGAAAAGGTTTTTTAAAGAAGATATTTTAAGGTAACTAAAGTTTCAGGAAATAGGTTGGAGAATCCATGTGGAAGCTTCTTCCCCCTCCCCCCAACAAAAATTTGTAAAAAAATAAAATAAAATTTTATATATAGGAGTACTGGAAACCTATGTCATAATTTTAAAATGTACTTCCTAAGTATGAAGTTATAAACGGAAGATTTTTCAAGCTGTAGCCAAAAACTAAGATGGGAAAGGATTTTTTTTTAAGTCTTAAAGACTTACAGAGACTACCTACCCCCTCATACATGAAAACATTCAAACAAACTGTGCTGTTAGATACATGAGCAGGAGGTTGCATGCGTTGGACCACACCTAGAGAAGATGGTCCAATCCTGAATTCACCTGGCCCTCAGAGGCAGAAGTGTTTCTGGCCATGCATTCCATATGATGTTGCTCCCAACTGCTCGGTTATATGGTTGTAGTGCACAAGCAGCCATAGACAATCTGTTAACAAACAGACATGGATGTGTTCCAATAAAGCTTTATTTATAAAAGCTAGAGTGTTAGATTTGGACCTGACTACCTTTCAAAAAATAAACATTGACAAATGTTAGTAGGGCTGAATTGGGATTGTTAGTGTGTTTAGAAGCCTGGAAACCCTATCAACCCATGGGATGATTTAAAAGATGTTAACATTGAATCTAGAAAAAAAGATAAATCCTATAACTAGTAAAGTTTGTCTCATGGCACTCAAATACAAGATTCCACTCATTTTCATTTAATAGAATTATGTTTTGATTTTCAGTCACCAGGGATTACACCAGAAATCTCTTTATAGTTTTATATTATATGCTCCTTGGACACCAGGGAGAACCAAGAGTTCCTAGAGTCCAGGATGTTGTGCAAAGGCTCTGGCCTTGAGGCCGCCATGTTCTCAGTGGAGTGGAAACTGTTACCTAAGATGCCCAGGTCAGATCAAAGGCAGGTGACCGACCTGGTCTGTGATCAGTTCTCACTCATCAGCCAGGCTTGGTACTCGATCCTGTGCCTGGGTTCCCAACCCTTTGTTGCTCGTGGTTTTTATCTGTTGGGCTCGAAGCAGGGTTAGGAGAATCTTCCACTGCTATTTCCAGAATCAGAAAATATCCAGCTGCCTCTTCATGGGGCCCAGGTGCAAACTCCCCATGCTTCCTCTAGAAGCAGTGTGCAGTGTGCAGGTTGGGTGATGGGAAAAATCTCCTCACAATGCTAGACAAAGTTATTCAGCTCTCTCTGCATTTCTGAAGACCCTACTCAGGCCCTTTTTGGCATCTTGAAGCATAATTTAAGATCCATGTGGAGAAAAGAGACATCTATGTATGAAAAAATAACAAGTGAACAAAGTAGGTGATAAAATTTAAGGTGACTCATGGGAAAGTCAGAAAACGGTACATGAGGGAGAAAGGACAGATCATTGGCAGGTGGAGTAGACAAGAAGTATCACATTTTTAGTTTGAAGTATTTATTTCCATTCAGAGTCTTTTACCGGAGCTGTGCCCAAATTCATCCGGATACACACACATGCATATAAGTGTGTCACATTCATCTCAAAGTCGATGTAAGATTTAAAATGGAATTCATTAACTCCAGCCTATCTCCATGTTAGGGGGATTTCATTCCAGTATCCTCACACCACCAGTCAATCTAGAACCTTCAGTAACATCTGCGTTTTCCTGCCACATCCATTCAGGGATTGTGAGTCATCAATCATGTCTTCCTCTCGTCTCTAACACCACACCATTCATATGACCTTTGCCTTGTCCGGGACCCTAGTCATATCCCATAAGGATAACAGAACGGACCTTTATCTTGCCTCCCTGCTTTCACATCCTTTCTCTGTTCCCCACAGCATGCCATCCTGCCCATCTGAGCTTTCTAAAATACAAATCTGATGTCTTTCCTGCCTCAATATTAAAGGTGTCCTTCCATTGCTTTTAAATTAACAGTTGGACTTCTTTGAAATAGAAGGTAATATCATGACACCTACAAATCATTTCTTGTTCATTACTGTTTTTATTTCTTACTATTTCTTACCTCTTAGCTATTCCTCTTTTAATATTATATTTGTTAGCTTTTGTTTATGCATACACACAGGGGGTCTTATCTTTGTGACAGGAAATGGATTTTGCATCTGGTACGGTGCCACATCAAGTTCTCTAGACTGTTCCTACTGGCCTGTAGAATGATACCATGTTCTTCAACACACCTCTTCCAGATGTCAGCCTGAAGGGGCCTTGTTGCTTGATCTCATAAAGCCTGATCAAGTCCTCAAAAGTGAAACCTCAGAGGAGCCTTGCTTTCTATTCATCCCCTGGAGGCTGAAACACTAGCTTGCCCTGAGTTCTCTAGAAACTTCCATTTACCCTATTGGGTACAAGGTCTTCATTCTGCTAGCTGTTTCTCTAAAAGTTATTATTCCTTAACAATAGGAACAATGCCTTTCATCTTGATAGCCTTAAAAACCTGGGAAATGATAAAGGACCAATAGATTTTTATTTTGATGAAAATGAAAGAGATGAACAGAGAAAGGTATATGGAATGGAAGAAAGCTTTAGCAAAGGCGTACACTAGGAAACAGACCTATCATCTGGTGTGTGTGAGGTCCTGGGTTCCATCCTCAGCACCTCCCCTTTCTCCTAGCCCCCCAAAAAACTGATCTCAAAAATCTCCACTAACCCCACAAATGTCCATGTGTTTGAGTCATGTGGCCAGTCCTCTGTGCTATCTATCGACTTCCGTGGTGATTCATCGCTTCATCTGCCTTGATGTGCTGTCTTCACTTGGCTTCCAGGACTGTGTACTCTCAGGATTTTTTCTGTGACTAGTTTCTCGGCAGGCTTCCTGTTGATTCATTTCCATTCCTCACAAGCCTGTGGTCTTCCGATCTTCACTCATCACCCTGGTATTCTTACATCTGCAAGATTTTACTCACCATTCCTGCACTACCAAGATCAAAATATCTCTTTTCTGGATGTCTTTCCTGAACGCTAGACTTGCTGGACAGCCCTGGTTGACCCTACAGTAGAAATGTTTCACTCATCATTTGTAAGACTGATCATGCAGTCTACATAAAGCCCTGGTTGGCCTGATCTTTTCCATCAAGGACCTGTGGCTCCATCCTCTCCATGGTTTTCTGGATGCCACTTGGTCTCACGCCTCCCAGTCGGTCCATCCCCAAAGCATTTGGCTCTCACCTTGACTAATCTGGGCCATCTGAGGACCTGGCTCTCACCTTAACCTACCTGGGTCCTCTGAGGACCTAACCACTTCTGGCAATCTCACCACCCTGGCCGGATCCACCACCCGGTCAAATGGCTTAGTGCCTTTGAGTGACCTCCATGTAACTCAGGATCAAAGCCTCAGTCTCACACTGAGCTGTTATCGCCTCCCTTACCCAACTCCCCACCAAGTCTCCTCCCCACTCTCCCTGTCCCTCTCTCTTCTTCAACCACACTGGCCTCCTAGGACACCCAGGAGTCAAGAAAGCAACATGTCCCTGCTCTCCAGATTCATCTCAGCATGCTCTGTCCTTGAAGCTGTGCCTCAAACTCCATCCTCTTCCTAAGGTTACCTCCAATCATCCTGTTAAAAATAAAATTCCTATATGAATTCTGTCTACTCAGCTACATAAATTTTCTCCATAACACAATCTTCTAATACATTATTTTATTTTGCTTAATTATCTTGCTTACTTCCTTCTCCCACTGGATGTAAAGTCGTGTGGGGCAAAAATTTCTATGTGTTATTTCACTGCTATCCCCTAAATAAGCATATAACCTCCCAGTGATAGCTACTGAATGAAGAAGAAGTACACACATTTTTTTTTTTGCATTTCTGAGTGTCTGAAAGTATCAGAATTGCAGTGTTATTTTATTTCATGTTCATAAAAATTCTATCATTTCTCTCCTGATGTGGTGGCATGCCCCAGTACTCAAGAGGCTGAGACAAGAGGATTGCCATGAGCTCAAGGCCAGCCTGGGCTATGTAGCAAAACCCTGTCTTAACAAAACAAACAAAAATGCTGTAATTTCTACATTGATTTTAAAGGTGAAGAGACTAAAATTTCTAAGACTTTAGTCTGTGATGCTTCAAGACTTTCTGTAAACCTGAGATTTAAGGGCAGCATTCTGGGTGGCAGGGAGGTGAAATCTTTCAGGAAACACTACCTTTTATTACATTGTATGTTTGCTTACTAGAGGTTTGAAAAATGCTGACAGCATTAGCAGTATGCCAGGGTGCCTCTAACCTTAACACAACTCCTTCTTGGGGTTTTCCGATTATTCATTCACAATTCTTGCCCCATTAAGCCAGTATGCTTGGGAAACAAAGCAATACAACTTGGCTATAGCCAAAATTCAGTTAGGAAAGTAGAAAATAACAGAACTAACGATGAAATTGTGCCACGCTGTAGAGTTTTAGACTGCTTGGTTAACAATTGAGTTCCTCCGTTGGTTTCCAACACTGTGTTGATTCTTAAAAACCTTTCCCAACCATATGCCTCCTACTGGCAGAGATGATTAACAAGATTCCCAGGGTTTTGTTAAGCAGCCAGCCCCCTATTCCAGCCACATAACAGGATGTGGTGTGCTGTATAGACTATGGTAAGCTGCTGAAGGTTTGCAGACTGCATTCAGTATATTTGCAATTTATGTCTTGTGGAAGAACATTCGCTATGTCTTGTGCAATCAGGTAAATCTGACAGAGCGGTTAGTGGGATGTCTTTCAGAGTAATGTGCTTTGCCCTGCCTCACAAGAGTATTTTTCTCCATCTGTTGTAGGTCAATGCACAAACTGGCCCAGTTGGAAAGACTTGACCTAGGCAATAATGAATTCAGTGAGCTGGTAAGCACATACATTTTCTAAGCTTGCTAAGTACACTCCGGAAGATGATTTCTTTTGCTTTCATTTTGCAACTCCAGGTATTGAACCATCAAGTGCACATTTGCATTTGCTAAACATAAAAAATTTAAACCTGGGCCAAAAATTTAAATTGGCCATAGAGAACTGGATGTTAGGCTTCATTTCAGCAAATACTGGGGTGGAAGTGGATACCTAGTGTCAGTTTTAAACAACAACTTGATGTTAAACACCATTTAAACGTGTTCCCTATGTTCTGTCATTGAATCCTGGCTTGTTACGTCACCATTTTAACTTCATAGAAAGGACCTTGAAGTGACTACTGACATATGTAGCTACTATGTGCCTGAACAGAATTTAGGCTTACACTTGACTACCTCCAAAAGTCCATGGCTTGATGACTTCTTCCCAGGAGGCTTCCTGGTAGCATGAGAAAAGTGTCACCAATGACACTGTATTTATAATGGTCCTGAAAGTGTCTTTCTAATAAAATACATTGCTACATAGTTCCAGCAAGAGTGGAATTCTACCTGCCCTTTTGAGGTTCCATTTTATCAAAATATGATGACCAAAGACTGAATCTCAAGAGCACATAGAAAATGAATGTTTCTCCATAATAAATGCCAGAAGCTTCCCCCTTGGATGCCTTGAAACTTTAAAACTCCAATTCATCAGAAGTCTAATTTAACTGCTTTTAAGTTAAAACACTTAAGGATTAATCAGCTTTTCTCCTCCAGCTCTGTCTCTTGCTGTGTGATTTTATGCATGTGGTTTAATCTCTCTGACCCTCATTTTCCTGATCTATAGAATGAGGTTGTAGTGATTCTGCCTTATAGGTTTGCATGACAAATAACACACACACTCCACACAACCTGGCAGAGAAGCAGTTCTTATGTGGTAACATCAGTCTCCGTGGGTCCCAGGGCTTCCCTCACACTCTGTTATCAACAGAGAAAGACAATTAACTTACTTTACTTTGTAGCCAGTCTGGTCTTTCTCCCAGCCTTCACGAACTGTTCAATAAGGGTAAAAACTGACATTTATTCCTCTAAAATGAGAAGTTTAATCTGATGTGAAGAGTCGGATGGTCCCTTGGGTTGCGTTCATCTTCCTTGCATAAAAATTCCCAGTCTCTGCCATACCTTTTCCCTTTTCTCTCTCTAAGACACAATTTTCAGCTGGCACAGGAGGGGACACATTTTTATGACCTTAGCTAAAAGGACTCCCTGCCCAGCCTGCAGGGGTTTTGGATGCGCGCTGGCAGCACACACCTGCCCCTGCACTGCTGTCTACACTGCCTCCTGTGTATAGTGTCAGCCTGAACCTGTGGCCAGCTCTTTCAGCTTGGACAAGCAGGAGACAAACAGGGGACAAGCAGGGCCACCTCTCTCCTGCACACATTACCAAGTTCATCTCTCACTGGCAGTCCAAGCAGGGGCTCCGTCCTGTCCTGGCATCAGCATCAGAGTGGCCCTCACTCCCCAGTTTCTGTACCTCACCAGGCATAGCTCCACTAGTGACCCCATCTCCGTCTTCTGGCAGTGCGAGTCTATGCAATGTGTAGAGGTCAGGAAGGCCGGCTTCAGCGCTTCCCTGCCTGCCATGCTGTGCTGCCGGGTTTACTCTCAATGCAGCCTGTGTCTTTCCAGAGCAGCTTGCAAGGCGATCTGCACCCAACCTGGGTCAAGGGAACCACGTACATAGTCTAGGCCACTGCTGGTGTGTGAGAAGGAGGTATTGATTATAGGCAAAGAGCTGGGAGAGGACAGGAAATAGCAGGTAGTGGTGGAAGTGGTCATTCCTTCTGATAAGTCCCAGATGAGTTGTTAAGGATCTAGGCCCTGCCCACGTTCTCATGAAGACACGTAGCTTGGCTGAGGAGTGGAAAGAACGGGAGTGGTGGAAGCAAGCTGGTTTATCTCGCACTTCAGGCACTGAACAACTGGACAGTGTTAGAAGCCCAGCTTCATCGTCAACAAAGTAAGGGTGTGAAGCCCATCTGTTTCCTAGCTTTCTGGGAAATTTCATACATTCATACATTGAATGTAAGTTTCAGCGACTTTCAATTCTGCCAGATATTGGGTACGCATTTTATATGGGCATTTCTGAATTAATGTTTTACTACAAGGGTGTGGATCAACAAAGCTTAGCAGGATACTTTTATTTTCTGAAAATACATTTATTGAAACTAAATATAAAATTGTAACGTATAATCTGTAGTATCTAAGTAATCATCATCAGAACAGAGATAGTTTTTTAATATAACAATATTTTATGTCGATCACAAAATACAGTTTTTTGCTGCCATTTTTTTTTTTTTTTTTTTTTTTTTGCTTTTGCCATAGAATGCTCAGTTACTACAGGGGTATAATTATGGATTTCTGCATTTCTGATGTTATTCGTTCTTAATCAGATTACCTGAATGTTGTTAGTTGTGCGTGTGGAACTGGGGGTTGTTTGCCATCAAGAAATTTTAATGAGAAAACAGGTGAATTTTCCCTGATAGAAATCCAGGAGACACCTTGTGGAGAAGGGACCACACTGTGTTCCATAGCTCAATAGTGATACCTTTAAGGGTGTCATCAGATGGTTCCTTTAGTGTGACATGGGTATAGACACAAAGTAGAAAGTAGGTGACTCTAAAACCCTAGTGAGTGAGGATAGAAACTGCATGAGGAATAATGTAAATATCCAAAATTAACATGAAGTAGAAATATCTACTTATGGCTATCTTTCTGAGAAAGAAACTTCTGCTAAAGTGAATTGGCATGTTTCTAATAGCAATGACCAGTAAAAGATATTGGGCAGAGTTCTAGAGATGGATTCTTAAAGATTTCTTAAATGGTTTTTATGTATTATTTTTCTCAATAAAAGATTCATAAATAACCATTTAAGAAAATTTAGAAAGTTAAAAAAAAGTGTAAAAGTGATAAAATTCATCTATGATCTCTCCAACCACCATATAATATTCTTAATAGTTCTTGGTCTACCTTCCCTCCATCATTTTGTTGTTTTTGTTTTTCTTTTTGTTTTTGAGGTCAAGCCAATATTATCTGAGGTCAGGTAAGAAGCAGGGGACTGTTAAGTTGCTGTGTAGAGCTGGATGACGTCAACCTTAAAGATCTTCTCTGAACCCCGGGTCCACAGTCTTCTGAGTGTCACAGCATCATTGGGAACTTCCCCACTGTGGTCAGGGACACTGAAACAGGTTCATTGTCATAGGTTCAAAGCCCTGTGGTATAACTTTCAAGTAGATCTGGCCAGTGAATTTCAAGTAGATCTTTCAAGTAGATCTGTCCAACTCATGGTTGGTCCCTAGCTGCTCCAAGAACTAACAAGCAAAGTATGGGAAGAAATAGGCAGAAAAATGGAGCAAACTGACAGAGAGCTCGGAGGACAAAGGGATGGATGCATACAAAGATAGAGTGAAGCCCAGCCTCCCCCTCATCCAGCTCAAGCTCCCAGCTCCCCCAGAGGTTCCCTGGTCTCTTCCCCAGTCCTGCCCCTCACAACAGAAGTCCCAAGCAGACCAGCTGTGGTGAAAGATCCTAGGGAGACCCCTACTTCCTAGCCCTGTGCTATGCAAGCAGGAACAAAGTAAGATTTGAAATTTACATTAGAAAAGTAAGATTTGAAATTTCACTGTAAACATGGCAGGACGCATATTTATTATGGATGTCTACATAAGTAGATCTGCCTGCAAAATTGAAATTAGGATATGCATTCTGTTTTGCACCAACGCATCACTATTGAATTCAAATAGATTCCTTACAGGCATTATAATTGATAAGCTTTCTTTCTTTGTTAGATGCATTAAGAAGACTGTCAAGTGATAACTATAAAATAGTGGTTTCAATGCTGAACTTAAGAAGTTTGATATTTCATCATATCAAATTTGATACCTGTAAAGTAACAGAAGTAACAGGCTTGAGTTACAAAGCATAACGAAATGCGCCCCTTGAGGCCACCGCCTTAGTCATACAAACTCACACACTACTGGCTACTTTTACACTCTCTTCCCAAACGTCTTTCTGTCCTGTGCCCCAAGACAGCTGGAGTCCTGAGTATCTACAGTCTCTCTCCTTATCTTCAGTGGTAACCACAGCTCTGAATTTTTTTTAACAGTCCCTTGCTATATTTTCTTCTGGATGTATTTCTAAATGTGGTATTACTGTGCCTTGCTGTTTCTCAAGTATCTATAAATCTACCTCTACCCTGCTTATAGATGCCTGTTCTTGTCCTCATGACAGTCTCTTTGGATTATCTACACTTGTATATTTGGTATTATACTGTTGCTATGAACATTCCTATATGTCTACACATGAAAGATTTGATCTAAGTCATATATTTAGAAGTGGGATTTCTTGGTCATAAGTTTTGCATGTATTCATCTATAAAACTAATGCATTTCTTTTTCAGAAGAGTCATAGTAATTCACCAGTAATGTGAGATTTTCATGATTCACACCTTTACCAGCACTTGACAGGCAGAGTTTATTTTTACCTGTATAATCCCTGCAAAATGACGTTTCATTATTATCTGCATTTGTGTGTCCCAGATTTCTAATGAGATTGACCATTTTCCCATGCTTGTGGGAGTTTTTATTGCCTCTTCTGTGAAATGCCTGTTGACATATTTTTGCTATCTTTTCTACATTTTTATATGTTTTTTTCTATTGGCTGTCTTTATCTTGTACAGATATAGATATTGGCACTCTGGTGAAACGGCATATATTTTGTCTATATTCAAGATACTAATCCCCCAAAAAAAAAAAAAAAAAAGATACTAATCCTGTGTTGGTTATGGGTACTGTCTCTTCCTGAATTCCCTACAGAGTCTTTATATTTTCTACATGCTATCTTTTTGTGGAGAGAATTTCTTAATTATAGCATAATAAAATGTATAATTTTATATCTAGTATTTTTTGTCCTGCTTAGGAAGTCTTGCAAATGTCAAAAAAAGATTTTTCCTTATGATTTTTTCGACCACAAGTTGGGAGATATTTTTCACAGTCAAGTATATTTCCATATGAGTTTAATTTT
Organism: Cavia porcellus; assembly: GCF_034190915.1. NCBI lineage: Eukaryota > Metazoa > Chordata > Mammalia > Rodentia > Caviidae > Cavia > Cavia porcellus. The sequence continues at coordinate 160,083,324 of NW_026947484.1, read as the reverse complement.
ATAGATTATGTATTATTTTTTCTCAGATACTTATTTATTAAGTAGGTAAGCATGTTCTACTTCTAGTACGAAAGCACATCTCCAACCCTGGGTGTCACTGCTTAACAAAATTTCTACACATTCATACCTTACTTTCTTCATTGTTAAGTTATTCCCTGGGTACCAAAATAAAAAATTAGATAAAAATAAGTTTTGCTGCCTGATAGGACAATTGTCTCCAATGTAAGCACTTGAACATTTACTTAATTTTAGAATTATTTTACAAAGTTTATCAAGAAGAAAGGCTTTTGGCATTTGAATAAAAAAGCATTGGCTCTATAATCCAATTTTATTGGATGGATAAGGGACAATTGTGATTTTTATGACTTTGAATCACTTTATGAATCATTATGACATGCATCTCAGTTTATTTGTCCATTTTAATACTGTTCTGCTGTTATTTTCTTTAAAATAGTTTTTGCATATTTTTCATTAGTTTAATGCTAAGCACCTTATCTTTTTATTGCAGGTATAATGTAGTTCTTCAAAAATTATAATCTCTAAATGTTTGGTATAATAGTTTAGTATTATATTTGTTTTTTTATTTCTTAATTTATAGCCTTATCTAGCCATCTGCTAAACCCACTACTATAACTATCAGCAATTCCTAGATATTCTTTAGCAATTCCCATGTGGTTAATCAAATAGTCTGTGAAGAATCCCAGTTTGTTTTCTTGCTCCTCAATTTTAAATACTTTATTTCATCATCTGCACTTATTTGCTTTTCTTCTTGAATCTAGTAATCTGACTCATAGAGATCCTTTTTTTCTAATGTGAAGCCACTGTTCCACTTCAGACCTTCTATGTGGACAATCTTAGTCCTTGCCACTTGGGCCTGGGTAACTGTAAGCCGTGGAACTCAGTTGCTCACAGTTGGAGTGACCAGAAGTCCAAGGCGAGGCCCTGGAGGTTTCAGTGTCTGGGAGGACTCAGTCACCCTGCTTGTAAGATGGGGCCGTGATACTCAACCCTCACACGGTGGAAGGTAAACAGCAAAGGGAACCAGCTGAAGCCTCTTTAGCAGGTCCTTAATCTCCTCAGAAGGGTGGACCTTTATGACTTAATCAGCCACAAGTAGACCCCACTCTTAATACAGCCACAATGAGAATTCAATATTATCATGAACTTCTGACAAGATGTCGTAAATTCATACCATAAAGTTTGGTTCAGTAGTCTGACAATTTTTAAAAATTTGTGCTCATAAGGGAGATTTGTGTGAGGTACCATCAAAAAGCATGGTGAATATTTAGTTAAAAAATTAAAGACACATTGCTGTCAGTTCCCCTCAGAATACTCTTCCTCACTTTGAACACACCCATCCCATCATTTTTGCCTTTTTCTGAAGCAGTTCTAGAAGTCATCTTTTGCAGGTATCATTAGTTGTGATGTCGTGGCTGCCTCCGTGTCCTGAATCAATCTGAGCTCACCTTTCATGGTCATTGGGACTTTGGAGAAGAGCCAGATGACACACAGGACCAGATCTCATAAGTACAGGGGATGAGAACACACCATAACATTTTTATTTGATGGAAATTATCATAACTCATGAATCACTGAGAAATGATCAAAAATACGGTGAATGTTTATATTTTTTTTAATTATCACAGTAAGACACATTGCTGCTAATTTTCATCAGAATACTTAAAGCACTACCTCTGACCACAAACATACTCTCTGTTCTAGTCAATGTGTTTTTTACCTTAATAAGTTTATTTAAATATCCAACATACTTTCAGTCATCCCCTTGTGTCCATTACTGTTCTGTACTTTTACCTGTGTGTTCTTGTTTACGAAGAAAGTTATCAGCTCTTGTCTCTTCAGCTGTTGCCTTTTATCCTTTCTCTCTTCCAGCAGAATTTGGATTAAATATGAGCATAAGTGCTTAAGACACAAGAGCTACTTTTTTGTTAATTATTTATACATTTTTCATGAAAAAATAATTAGGTTAAGACTTTTAAATATTTATTTCATTTGCTTAAAAAGTTCTTTCTGCTTCTTTACTTAAAATTATCCAATATTCATCCTCCATAATTTAGAAGCATGATGGTGAGATCATTGGGAGAGTGTGTTCAAATTTTTTGACCTATCTAATGAGTCACTCACTAAAAGAAATGCTTCCAAACTGTAGGTCATTCAACTTCTGGATTAAAGAACAAAACATTAAGTAACAGCAGCAAAAATATCTTAAGGACAAGAAAAATGGGCTATGTATAATTTTTAAATATAATACAATAATAGATTGACTTTATAACTTCAGGGAATTTGCCAGAAAATATTATCATTTTAACTAAAATGTGAGAGTACATCTGGCAGTCTTTATAAAAACATTTCATAAATTCAGTCATCCATGGATATATTACATTTTTTGATAAAACTTCTTACTGAAAAGCTTAAAAATAGTCTACACTGTATAACTCACCATTTTCCAGTACTTAGAAGGCCACAGATTACAATACTGAGGGATTTTTAATTTTAATATTCAAATGGACTGTGTTTCTGTTGCTTTTCTCATTTGATTTTTATTGAGTCAAATGAAGATTTCAAACATAGTAATTAAATAAAAATGCTTGGAATGGAGATATTCTAATTCATATAACTGAAAAGAAATGTCAGTAGTTAGCTAGCCTATGTATTTAGGCTACGTAATACAGGTGTGTTTTCATAGAACTGTGAAACAGCTGAGCACTTACATTGATGTTTAAACTTGTAACTGACATTTATTAGAATTAAACTAAACGCATTTTATTAAAAGCATGGCAGCAGATACTTCCACCTTCCTAGTTTGCCCAAGGTGTGTGCACTTTTAATTACCTAAGAAGTATGTATACCAGAGGCAAGCGCGATTTACATGGACAGTAATTTTCTTTACAAGTAACTACAACACAGGTTTTCCACACCTACTAATCCAATTTTGTCATTAATTCGTCAAGTAAAGATCATAAAAAAGAACTAAATACAGCAGAACTTAGTATTATGCAAACTGGATTTTCTGTTTTTAACAAGAGTACTTAAAACAGCCTAATTAACTCCTGTATTTTCCAGCACTGGTAAAACTAAGGCAAAATCAATAGCGTGTGCGTGTGTGTGTGTGTGTGTGTGTGTGTGTGTGTGTGCGCGCGCATATGCATGTGTTGGGAACATAGCTCAGTTACACTCAATTCCCAGTTCAATCCCCTATGCCACAAAAAGAAAGAAAAACATAAGAAAGAGACAAAGGAAGAGAGAGAGTGGGAGGAAGGAAGGAAGGAAGGAAGGAAGGAAGGAAGGAAGGAAGGAAGGAAGGAAGGAAGGAAGGAAAGGAGGGAGGAAGGGAGGGAGGGAAGAAGGAAGGGAGGAAGGGAGAGAGGGAGAGAGAGAGGGACGGAGAGAAGGAGGGAGCGGCATCTGGGGACTCAGATTTTAATAAGCTGTCTCCACTGCTGCACAGACCAGCAGAGAAGCTCCTTTTCTGGCTTTCAGACTTCCCCTTTCCTAGGAAGAAAGTGAATCATTTTTCCTCTATTTTTCAAGAAAATTTCCCCCTCACTCCTTTTGCCATACCCTGACTCATCGCTGTGAGGGGAATGATAACTGCTTCCCTTTCCAAAAAGGGATGTTTCTGAGAGTATTGTCTTAGCGAAGGCACATTTCTATCCAAGATGTTAAAGGGAACAAAACTGCTCCCCGATGGAACCGGAGTAAAGTACAATAAGTAAAGAGCTCAAGTTCACAGTCAAGACTTTATAAAGAAAATAGGAGTTCTGCCACCATGGAATAAAAACAAGAGAATGTTTTTCAATTGTGCATCACCCCAAAAACTAACAAGAATGTATTTAATCAGATTCAGACTTAAATCCTTTTGACTGCTGTGTCCTGGACTGAGACACAGAGCAGCAGAGGCAGGAAGGAGTCGATTTCTGGGTGATTCCTAAAAGTACAGTCAGAAAAAGATCTGGCGAGGGCTGGGCCTGTGGCTCAGCAGCACAAGTGCCTGCCTAGCAAGTGCCAGGTCTGAGTTCAAGAACCTAAAAAGAAAGAAAAAAGAAAAAGATTCAGTGGACTCTGAATTTTGAAAATTTAGCTATACTTTCTTTCAAAAGTGAAAGGAGTTATTAATTAAAAGTTAAGAATATATAATTAAGTACAAAATGAATATTCTAAATGAGAGCTACAGATTTTAAATTATAAACCATATATATACAATTTCAAAACCTAACCGCTGCCATCATAAAATCCAGAAAAACAACAGAATAACATGCATGTAACGCCCCCCGCCCCATTTTGGTTTTGTGCTTTTTGACAACCTTTTCACACCACTGTTACGTAATGCAGTGGAGAAATAATCCAGTCAGTCCTCGAACGTGGCTTTTGTCACTGGTAGTTTCTAATGTTTATTGCAGTCTTACAATTTTTCATTGATATTCCTTGTAAAACATCAGGGCAGTGGTCAGATTTTTGGAAAATCACGTGCTTCCATCTCTGCTTCTCCTCCACAGCCTATGTCCTTATACTGCTAGGTAACAAAAGGACACATGGCCAGATATCCGCTGTCCCTCTCCTTCCATGATGTTCCGGTGAGTTTGGTAGATTGGCAGAAAGTCTTTCGAGAAGTGAGGTCTAAACCAGATGATCAGCAATATCACTGCAACCAGGACAGAAGGAGAGAGAGAAGAGAGGGACCAGGACGAGAGATGGAACCTTGAGGCCACGCCCAGTGACCCACCCCTTCTGACTAGGCCCCGCCTCCTAACGTCAGGGCGCTGGAGCTCGCCCATAATCCAGTGGCCTTGCAAAGTCCCCACCTCTGAGAATATGTCACCTTCACCTTACGGGAACAGTCAAGCTAAAACATAACACTGAACGTAAGGGAAATTACACAGAGGGGAAGTCAAGATGGGAGTAATAGTTAAAATATCTTACTTTCACCTGCATTGCAAGCCTAAGCATATACCTGTATCACTTTCCTGTTCATGAATGCTAACGAATTGCCACACACTTAATGAATTACCAACCATACAGCATTAGTATCTTACAGTTGTCAAGGTTAGAAGTCCTAAGTTGAGGTCTTGTGGGGGATGCATTTCTTCTGAGACTGTGAAAGAGAATTTACTTTCTCCTTTGACCTTAAAGGCCACGCATACCTTAGCTGGGGGGCCCTTCTTCATCACATGTTTCTGCCTCTGTCCTCTCTCTTTTTCCTCCTTTTCTGGTCCTCCTTCTTTTCTGAAATAAGAACTTTCGTGATGACATTAGGCCACCCTAGATAGTCCAGGGTAATGTTGTCATCTCAGGATCTTTAAATTCATCATATCCTGCAACGTTTCATTTACCATGTAAGGTAATATAAAATTCTGGGGATTAAATACGGATGTCTCTGTGGAACCACTATTCACTAAAGAGAATGAAATCATGCATATGTGAATGTAGATAGAACCATTATTGTTAAGAGACCAAAAAGAGAAATAATTCAACTGTCCATGACTGATCAATGAACATAACATGGCATATCCAGACAATGGTATAATACTCAGCTTCATATGCAAAACCAAAGGACGATCTGCCTACAACATGAACAACTCTGGAGACATTGTACAAGCCAAAGTAGCCAGACACAGAGGTCATGTATGTGATTCCACATCTGCAGAATCCATAGAACAGACTTGTACCCTGTTGCTAAATCCACTAACTGTAGGCAACTGTAACACAGCATAAGTATCTGTGTATGGAAACCTATCTAAATATAGAAAAGGAGAGGCAGAAAGTAGATGATTACCAGAGCCTGGAGGAAGAGGGGAATGAGGAAGTAGACATGGAGTTTATGGAAAACCAAAATGTAGTGGAACCGGATACTGCTAATGGTTGCGCAACTATATGAATAAAAAACACTTAATTTTACACTCTATAAAGATTGGTTTTATGGCACATGAATTATATTTCAGTTTTTTAATCTTAAAAAATTCTAACAGTCAATTACTGTATGCAGTGTTTCAGTCAACCGTGGATGGCATATCCATGGGTGGTTCCTGTAGATTACAGTGGAGCTAAAAAGTCTCTATTAGCTGACATTTTTAGTGCACTTATTCTATATTTAGATGGGTTTCAATACACAGATATTTGTCACTGTGTTGCAGTTGCCTACAGTAGTTGATTTAGCAACAGTGCACAAGTTTGCAACCTGGGAGTGATGACTTTGATATCATCCAGCCTTGTGTATAGTAGACCTGTCTGCGTATACGCTGCAGTGGTCACACAACGGTGAAGTCACCTAGTGACATGAACCTCCAAACAATCCCCTCCGTCGTTAAGCGACTCATGACTGTGCCTTTGATACTTTTAAAAACCACATGACTGTTTGTACACTCCACCAGCTGCCCCTGACCATCAATCAGGAAAGCAATTCAGGCAAATAAGGAAATTTAAAGCGAAGCCTGAGGTTCTCTAACTCCAAGGTCAACCTGCAGCGAGGTGGAAGCAACAGGATTTGTTGGCAGATTGGACATCAGCAATAAGACAGGGAGCTGTTAAAAAAAAGAAAAAAACTTCAAGATTTGGAAACAAAAATGATATTTCTAGTTCTGACTAGTACCCTAGAAGAGGTAAAGTTTTACCATCATTTGTAAAATACATATACATAGCATAAGGACTATCCTGCATTGTAAAATAAATTTTAAATGTATCTGATTGTATTAAAGATAAAAGCAGTGTGTCTCAAGTCTCAAGGACTTTTCGTCTTGTATAATTGAAAGTTTATACTCATAAACACAGCTCCTCCTTGCCCCTCACCTCTGGAAGCAGCTTTCTACTTTCTGATGCCATGGGTTTCACCTCTTTAGATATGTCGTAGAAGAGGAAATGGGAAGTATTGACCTTTATGTGACTGGTGGATCTTTTTGCATAAGATAGGATTTCCTTCTTTTTTTTGAGGCTAAATTTACATTCCGTGTATTAACACTGACCTGTTCATCTGCAAAGGACATGTAGGGCATTTAGCCTTCCATCAACAGTTGACATTTAGGCTGCTTCCACATTTCAGCTCTTGTGAATAGTGCTACAGTGAACATTGAAAGATAAGTATATTTTTGAGATCTTAATTTCCATATCTTTCAGAGAATACTCATAAATCCCATTCTGGAATCACATGGTAGCTTTATTTTTAATTTTTTAAGGAAGCTTTATGCCCTTTCATAGCAGCTGGGCCATTTTATTCTCACATCAACAATACACCAAGGTTCCAAATTCTCCAGGAATTGTTTTGTTAGGAAATGGCCCTTCTAACAGCTATGAGGTGACGTCTTATTGTGGTTCAAATTACTAGTGATGCTTGAATATCTTTTCATATACCTGTCAGGCACTCTGTATTTTCTCTGAAAAACTGTATTCAAGTCATGGGACCATTCTGAACTGTGAAAAAAAGTGTTGAATAGCATTAACATCAAAATAAGTAAATGTAATGCAAATAGAAGGTCAAATGGAAAAAGAATCTTTCAATCTTAACCAAGACCAGTAAATGTATCTAAACAAAAGGTCTAATAAAGGCATTTTTTAAGATTAGTTGGTCCAGGTTTGCAGTACATGAGTACATTTCCTGTGTGAAGTTGGTGTGTGCCCATGACACATCTTAACTTCTTTATTCTTCCCCTCCCCTGCTTTCTTGCCCCCTTCATTCTTGATTTCCTTCCCATTCTAGAAAGATCTATCTCCTTACTTCTCATTCTTTTATTTTCCTCTTTATTTACATTTTGGGTTTCTCATATAAGAGATACCATGTGACAGTAAAGCTTTGTGTGTGAGATTTATTCACTTAGTGTGGTCTCCAGGGCATCTATTGTCTTACAAATGACTCAAGTGTGTCTTTCTTTATGGTGGAGTAGCACTCCATGCTGAGTAAATACCATGTTTTCTTTTATCCATAATGTTTTCGTTATCCATTTATCTGTTTATGGATATACATCTATAGCAGATTTGGTGTTTGAAATATTTATTTACAATAACAGGTGATAGTATAAATCCATAGAGTACAACCCGATGCATATATATATATATATATATATATATATATATAAAATGAACTGTGAAGTAAAGCTAATAACCCATCCATTGCTTCTTATATTTATTCTTTATCTTGGTGAGGACATATAGAATCTATATTCATAGCAGTTTTCAAATATACATTAATATTAGCTCTGTCATCAGGAGAGACAATCTGGAGAGACCTCCAGATTTTGCCTCTCCCGTGGAGCTGGCCCATTGTACCCTGTGGTCAGTGTTTGCCATTCTTGTCTCTCTCGTGCTCACCATGCTAACAGGTGTGAGGTGAACATACATCTCTCACCTTTTCCTCTCTGCTTCCCTGAGCTGGACTTTTTTAGATTCCAATGGGAGAGCTTTTGAGTTACCATTTTTGCATTTTTCATGGCAAGGACCACCCTTAGCATCTCCAGTGAGGCAGGTCCTTCAGTTGAACCATGCCATCAGCAGTGGGATGCTTTCTGGGCCCAGTTCTGCTCCCTCTGCTGGATTTCCCTCTACTGCTGTTCTCCTGGAGACCCTTCAGGGTGCTGCATGCTAGTTGTAGTAAATGAGCAGGCAGAAAGAGAAAGGAGCATTTCACTGGAGGAAAAGAAACAGCAGTAAAAGGTCCTTCTCTACATGACACGTCCCCAGCTCCTGGTCTGCTACCCATGCCTGGACTGACAAGGCTGTGGTAGATGTGTCCGCTACCTGCTATGAGTCCGCTGGTTGAGCTCAAATCTGCAGGGAGCTCTTCCACCCCCATCTCCTGCAGCAGGGGACTCACAGGGCCTAGAGCCTCACTTGCCAACAAATGTGGAAAAGAAAACACTGATGGGGCAAAACAACTCCTAGACTTTTGTGCTCTTTTGTCATGGCTGACCTTGGTGTCCGCGAGAACACTGCCTCCTTCTCCATGCCACCTTGCCACTCATATGGAATCCAGAGGGGTGGCTCTTTAAGGAGCAGTCCCAGCTCCCAAGACAACCCTACAGCCTGAGCCCTGAATGTCTAGAAAGCTCTGAACTGCTGCTCCTTGTGATTCAACCATGGCCTGTTTTGCTCCCAGATTCCACAGCTTCAAGACTGGAGATTTTCTTTGTTTAAATTACTAAACTGGTTGTATTGCTCTTTCATTACAAAAAAATTGTAACACCGAAATATATAAAGGAAACAGAGGAAAAGTGCCCCCCACTGGCCTCCCAGGCCCACTCCCTAGAGTAAACACAGGGTCAGGCAGGTCCTGGGACTTTTTTTCCAGTGTATCTGCAAATATGCCCATCTGGTTCATCTCCTTGCTTCAGTATATAACTTGGGAAACATGTCATATTCTCTTTTGAAATTTGCATGCAGTTTCTACCGTAGACATCCCCTTGTTAATTTAGACTATAATTCATTGGTGGACATCTATGTTGTTTCTAATATTTTTGCATTTCACTGATGCGACGGCCAACCCACTTTTTACATATGCATGTAAATATTTTTACAGATTGCATTCTTAGAGGTGCAGTTGCTAGATTTGGGGTTATAGAACATACTTATTTTTTATAAAGCTACTGTAAAGTCTCCTTCCCTAATGCAGTACTAATCTACACAAACTTTTGGAGCTCACTAGCCAACCAAGCAATTCTGATTTCCCAGAGGGATCCTTTTTGGTTTTTATTAAGTCACAGGTGACTAACATTGACTTTTTTTCCATCTAATTAAATTGACCTTGTTTCTGCTACAAAATCTTCTAAGTTTCTGGCTTCTTGGTTTTTATCCTTCCTATTCACTAACAACAACACTTTTTTTTCTCCTTTAATTTGTTTTCTGTTTTGTTTCTGTGTTGACATTTTCATGGAACTTTGGGAGAGACAGAAGACAAACCCCTGTCGACCTCTAGGCCGACTCTCTGCTCTTTCAGTCAGCACACATGTGCTTGCTGTTGATGCAGGTACTCAGCAAGAACTGAGGTGCAAAGATTAATCATCCCACAAATCTGACTTTGTGCAATTTAGGCCTAATGAGAGCAATGCAGGTGAGAGAGCCACAGTTAATAAACAAATATCTTGGGTAGAAAATAAAATAGGAAAACAGAAGAGTGATTGTGGAGGCTCAAGGTAAAGGAGCTCTCGAGACGTAGTTAGGAGAGCGAGTAGAGCTCATGGAAGATACAGGGAGTGACACATAAGAGTGGGCTTGGCACGCTTGAGGGGATCAGAGAAGCTGCAAGGCAGACCCTTTTGGAGACTAAAGGGAGAGGAAATTAGTTAAGGAAACCGAAGCAGAGATACCAGAGTCTTCCAGTGCCATGTTAGGAAATTAGCGTTTTCTCTGTCAATGACAGTCTCAAAACTAAGAATGGTAACAGTCAAATCTGCACTTTAAACTTTTATTTTGCTGCATGGATGAATTAATCACTCAGTTAGCAAGCTTTCACTGATGACTTACCAGGTGTCTGAAGTGGTGATAGGAGCTAGAACTTTAATAAGAACAGGCAAGGAAACAGTGGTAAGTGAAACATTACACCAAGTTAAGAAACAGACTGCCAAAACTAACATGGAAACAGGAGATAAAAAAGAATAGATTCAGGAAATAAAGTAGTGGCAGACCATGGGGAAGTAGATAAAAGAGAAAGAATTGCATGTGTTGCTTTCAGTTGTAATTTGGAATGATTTGGCGTGGTTAAACTTAAATAGGATGAATATAGCAGGAGATGGAAGTTGAGTAGAAAACAAAATTGTTCTGGGCACCCTGAGTTGAGTTACCTTTGAAGGATGCCGGCAGAAATGTCTGAAAGAAGCATAGTAAATGGGTCTGTAACTTTGTAATTGGGTTTGAGCAATATACAGATATTTGGGAATCACTAGTGTTGTTGAATCTGTATGAATGGAAAAAGACAGGAAAATTATTCAGAATCAAAGAATAAGGGGTTGCACAGAGTAACAAATGTATGTGTCATGCAAAGTGTCAGGTACTGCAGTATAACTAATAATTGTTACTACTGATGAATAATGGAACCAAATTACTGGATCTTACTATTTAAGTTCTGCAAAACTAGGGAATTTGGGTCTGTGTTCACCTGTAAATCCTAGGGCCTAAAGTACTCTAGCAAACATGGGCAGATGTTCACCAAATATTGCCTCCTTCTCTGGATATACTTTTTGTGTATTTATTACAGGAATGGAATCACAGTTGTGACTTTTCCCAGTAAAAACACCAACAGCCATCTTCCAAACCACAGTGTTGAATTTCTACAGCCAGTTCCTTAACTTTAAAAAAGGATGCTTCCTCAGATATACATATACTCAGTAAAACCAGGGAACTTTGGAGATCGTGCTTCGTTTGGGCTGAATCTTGAAGCAAGGATAAGATATAAAAAATTATAGCAATCAATCATTATATAGTAAATGTGAAAAAGCTGATTTTCATGGGGTAGTTGCTCATTTTTGCGTTCCAGGGGCACATTTTTATATTGTGTTCATAAAAGAAAAACACAAATTTCATAAAATATTAAGAATAAGGCAGAGATGTAAAACAGAAGCATGCGTTTGCAGCCAGGGTCCCAAAGGACTGGACTTGCACTGCTTTTTCAGACACCTCAGAGATTTTCACAGCATAACATCTGCACCTGTCAATGGCGAAAATCTTCTTATTGCTTAACTGATGTCAACAGAGCAGAGAAACTCACTCCACGGGTGCACAATCCTCCTGTCCGTCACAGACACCCCTCGTTTGTTGTGAACAAAAACAGTCTCTCTGAATCAGTCAGCAAACGTTTCTGAAGTCCTGCTGTGTGCTGTGCATTCTCCACATCTTGAACAATTTATAGAGAAGTATGTGTTCCCCTCCCTTCAAGAAAGGTGTGTGTTTGTTGGGGAGCCACCCCTTAAAAGTGGAATGCATTCGCGTGTCAGAGGATGAATGCGACTCTGAGGTCTCCCCTGCAAGTCTGCTTAAAGCTGATGCAGGCTGCCTGTCTGAACTGTTCCCCTGAATCCTGGACTCTAGGAAAACTTACCCTTCTGGTGTTTGGTGCTGAGCCGAGTGCCAGTGCTTGCTGTCTTCCCCACTAGCAGCATGCTTTGCTAGTTCAGGCCCCTCACCTGTGCTAATTCTGCCTCCCAGTAAGCTCTTGCTTTTACTCATCCTCCGCTCTTATTATAGTTTGTAACTTATCCTTGCTTCAAGATTCAGCCCAAATGAAGCACTGTCTCCAAAGTTCCCTGGTTTTGCTGAGTATATGTAACTTTCCAGTCCTCTAAACTCCTCTGTGAAGCCATTTGTGCTTCATCGATTACATTTTGCCTTATGTCACCATTGACCCCATCCATTCATCCGTGCCGGTGCCTGAGCCTAGCATACAGCCTTCCTTTCTCCCTTCTCTTACTGCTTGGTGAGTCCTGTGTACACGGTTACCTAATCCCTGAGAGCACAATGAGGCTACCTTGTGGCTTCAGTGCATCCAGTACTATTTAAAACATCTCACCAACATGTTCCTTTCTTTTAACACGCACTCATTACATGTATGTGTTGTATTGTAAATAACTCAGCATGACAAGGATGCAAGCTCCTGAGGTCTGGAATCTGTGCACTCAGCATTCAAGCATTGCATATTAAAGAAGCATCATGACATTGTCATCAACACGTGCTGAAGACATGTATGTCCAGACCACATGCGTGCTTCAAAATTCTAATGGAGTCCAGTGTGGAACCTAGAGATTACTTTGTATCAAACTCTCCAGATACTCTCTGTCAGTGATGAATTTAAAAAGGGTAACCAGTTGATAGACATCCACTGAATGAATGTTTTCCTCCTCTCTCTCTCTTAAGCTATAAGCATCATAAGGGAAGGATATGGGACTGCCCAGTGTTTGTGGTTCTGCTGAGTGTGAGAACCAGCAGTTTGCCCGTGGTGGGTTCTCTGCACACTGATGGCATGACTTAGGAAGGAGGTAACTAAGGAAATCTTCCCGATGGAATAGAGTTTTCTGGGCCATGAAGAATGCGTTGGATTTGGATGTGGGAGGAAATAGCATTCCAGCCAGAACACTTGCAAGCAAAGGAAAAGGAAGGGAGCGTTGTAAGAATCAACAATTTGTTTAGGAAGAGCAAAGGTTCTTGTGACAGAGGAATGAGAGACGAGCCTGCTGCCCCACTAAAATGAACATTTGTCAGCAAGACTCTTATTTTCATTTTAATTTATTAAGAGAAAAAAACCAAACGGTTTCAATGTGATTAATGACCGGCAAGGGAGCAGGAGGCCGACTTGGCAAGCATCCACCTCCACGGCACATGTAGAAATACGAGATTTAGGACAGAATTAACCTACTCAGGCATCTGTTCACAACACCATGAAAGGGGAGAAAATAGACTGAAGCATATGCTGCACGTTGAAGTCTGTAGGACATTTTCACTCGTATTGTGATATGAACTCACATTTTTAGCAAAATGTCTTACTGGCTTGCTCTGGTGAATTGAAATACCACAATAATAAGAAAGCAACACTGTTTTCTCAAAAAAGCATTTTGTTAATGCTTAGAGAAAATATTAACTTGTTATAAAAAGGGTAATGAGTTGTGTTTATTACAAAATATATTATTCTGCTCTGAGGACATAGGGTGTATCAGCCTATATGTCTGTAGTGAACTCACTTGGATATTCATCAATTGGGCAAATGGTTAACAGCAATCTACTACTTGTAAAGTATGGTGTGCAAAATGTGAATTTCAAAGCCTCGTGTACATATGCAAATCAAAGACTCATACAAAAGAAAGGCTGACATGGAATAATATCAACAAAATGTCATTCATTCATTCAGCAACTCTTTGATAAATGAACATTGCTCCAGGACAAAGCTCTGTTCTCTCATGCACCCCCATGCTGATATGGTCTGGCTAGTGCTTAATATATAGTAAGCACTCAATGAATATCTGTTGGATAAATACACTTATTGGTCACTCAGGCTCTTAGGGTACAAAAGGGCACTAGAAACAGAAAGAGTTCCTCTTGCGTTGGTTCATACATGGTAGAGTTTCAGCTGTGTCCAGTGTGAAGCAGTTTCTAATAGAGTTTTGCTTAGCATACGAAGACACCTGAAGAAATCATCTTCAATTGATACCTAAGGATGAGATTAACCAAGGTAAAGAGAAGGCAGAAGACAACTTTAGGCAGAAGAAGGACCAGCAAGGAGCGTGTTAAATCTACAGTGGCTTCCAGTCTTCACAGAAAGCAAGGGAAGAAGGGAAAGTACATGATGACAACTCTTAGGAATCCCCGAGCTAAAACACTAGACGGCATTAGATGGGTAAGAAGCTGTATCCTTTACAGGGCATAAAATTCAAACTGCTTGGTTGGCAACTAGTTATTTGCGAACAGAATGTTTGCAGCTGACATTTTGGTTAAAGTTACAACCTCAAAACTCACTCCTCATTTGTAATATAAAAAAATTGATAAAGCAGTTTTTTCAGTGACTAGTGAAACAATTGAGCATGTAATTTTGAACTGTATACCAATAGTTCTTGTAGATTATGTCAATAAGTATTATAACTTTACTAAATTATACAGCATCAATTAACTCATGTGGGGTTAATAAAGAAATCAACATAGTGTCATAAGAATAATTTGGTGTACTGATGTAGAACAATATTGACAAAGTAATATACCCTGGTAAACAGCTCATTCCGCTATTGTATGAGGCTAAGAAAAAATATTTAATTAATTATTGTGGGCTGCGTGTCACAACTCATGCAGAGAAAAATATGGCTGAGACTTGTAGAGCAACTATGGAATATAGAAACAATGCACACCTTAAAAACCAAAGAAATAACTGACTTTAAGAATTCCCTAGTCATTATAAAGAATTTGGTCAGGTAGATTACTGTCGTGTGATTCAACTCATTTCATGTTTCCTTTATGAACTTTGTTATAAGTTTTGCAGTACTATGCAGCTCTGGAGTCCCTGTCTTCTCCATTTTGCATTTTGTCTGCTACCACATGAAATTTTCTCTCTCACACACATGCAGATATGTCCCATACCATGGTGCCGGCAATGAGTTTGATGCTTGGTAAGTGTCTGTTCAGTTTTCAGAAGAGGTGAGTTAGAATACTTACAATACATGATATCTTTTAACACTGATGATAAGAATTATGGTAAGTTCTTAGGCTTAGCTTAGTATTATTTAAATAGTCTGTTTTAGGGATGGATGGTGTAGAATGTTAAAAGTTATCTCTTACGAGCTTGTATTGTTGACATGGGATTTGGAAAATAAAACAGTAAATAGAAATATTTTTGCTAACCTGATTTTTATTTGGAAAAAAATACATAGCATGAAATATTGCCATTTACAATAAAATAGAGGATAATATACTCAAAAACAATGAAAGTAGTATATTCAGGAATAATAAACAAATATGAAAAATAATAACTAAAGTTTCAAGTGACTCAAATGTCTGTGCTTAAAAATAATTACATTCTTCAAGAGGCAGTTTAAGTGCCCATAATGTACAATGTGGGTCTTGTTGATCTACACATCAGATGAGACAGGTATAATGATTCCTCTTTCCCTCATGGGAGGAAAAGCACACCACAATTAAAGCCTTCTACAGATAACACTCTTTATTTTTTCATTTAACAAATATTTATTAACATTCATTGTGTATCTGCCAGGCTCGGTCACGTCTCCATTTAACATTTTCTCTCTACCACAAATTAAAGACAGGATTTCTTTGGAACCCAAATAGGGATGGGTTTTTGTCCTACTCAGTTCTTGCTTGCATCTAATGAGCTATTCTTATTCCCTAACTTATAATCAAATGATCTTCACCTGGCAAAATATTTACAATTTTAACATATATTCTCCTCTCTGCTGAATAAATTTAAAGCACTGACAATAAGCAGTAGACTTTCTGCCTTCTCATTTGCTGACTTTCAGGCAGGGAAAATCATACACACGTGACAGTGAGTTTCTCATTTGATGAAGTGCTGATGGGTTGGCAGATTGGTGATACGATTTCTCTGTTTAGATAATTGGGTATTATGCAGTTGAGTAAAGAATAAATGACCTTATGTATCAGATATTGATTACTGATTTTCAAGAAATTCTAATCTTGAATTATGATGAACTCACTCTGAACAACAGTCTTTGCTGATTCAGTTTTGCAGTACATAGCTATGACCTTCAAGGGTCATTGCCAGTGGCTTTCACAGCCAACAGCCAGGGATTCAGAGGCACAAGCCTTCTTCAGAAACTCTCAAAGCTGAACATAGAATTCTCAGCAAAAGAGATTTAACATTATCAGTTTGCCTTTGGAAATAATAGTTCTGATTTCTTTTTACTCCATGAGCTATCTAAATTGGAAAATATATTTATCTGATCCATAACAAATAGTTTTAGACATTTTCAAAAGTTAAACTGTAAGATCATGCAGCAGTAAAATATATATATATATATATATATATATATATATATATATATATATATACTGCATCCAGCACAGCTTTTGAAACTCCAGAGGGAGGGTAGTGGAGGATGAAGACATCATCTCCAGTATACAGAAGCTGAGGTCAGGAGGAGCCCTCTGTCCTGACGGGAAAGGAACTGCCCAGCACCGGCATTTAATTTATACAATCAGCCTATGAATAAGTTCATGAATTATCCAGGGAAGTACCTCAGGCACAGTACTTGCCTGGCAGGCACAAGGCCCTCAGTTCAATTCCCAATACCAAAAAAAAAAAAAAAAGTTCATGGAGAATTGAAGGGGAGGGAGTTCATGGAGAATTGAAGGGAAGGGTAGGACCTGGGACAGAAAAAATATCTTATCTACAGCAGAGTCGCATGCCTCGGCTAACAGGGACCAGGAGGAAACCGTCTGTATCATCTCAAGCAAAGCTCGAGTTGCCATGTGCATAAGCTGCCCGAGCTGTGCACACTTCTCACGGAGCCCTGCCAAACCCGTGAGAAGCAGTGACCTTGTCCTAGACACCCGAGGTACAGACAACTTCATTCCCCTGCAGATTTCCACATTTCAAACATTAAGAGGTAGAGAAAATAGGTATGTTGTATGAGCTATATAATTTACCTAACTATAATTTTAATTAATGAACATCCATACATCGCTTGAAGGCTCTAGAATAATGTGTGACACTGACAAAACAAAGTTCCTATCTTGAAAATACAATCGTAACAAGTTCCGTAATCCCTTGTGCCTTAATGCAACTTTTGCATTTACGCTTTTAAAATTCTTTTCCCTCTCTATTCGCTCTTTCTTCTGAATTGTCCGGCTTTGGTAGCTGATTACTGAATCTCCCTTACATAGCTATATGTTAGAGATCTCAGCTTCAAAATGAAGGTCATTAAAACTTTCATAAGAGGGGTTTTCAGCGCCCTATCAGGTGGGTTGAGAAGGAAATGGGAGATGAGGGAACGGAGGCAGAGTGGCCTCTTCCCAGAGAGGAGCAACACGTGGGGAAGTAGTTGGAAGGAGGTATAAAGTAAGTGAAAGCAGAAATCCCTCATTGCTAGCCATGTTTATGTACTGCTAGAGGAGAGCGGTGGACACAGAGTTAACCGTGTGTGGGGAGAGTAGAAAACTCCCAGCCTAGAGTCCTTGAAAGCAGACACAGCAGTTCAGAAGGCAGCAGAGATTCACAGGTTGGGGAAGACCAGAGGCAGTTAGAAAAAACCACAGTGGCTGCAAGAGCAGAAATACACTGCACTGAATTCAGTCCAGCTGTGTCCTCCACTGAACTTCCACTGAGCCAGTGCCCAATGTGTCTGACGCCTTCTACCCAAGGAAATTTCCTGGAGGGGAATCATTGGAGCAAAAGGCAGCAGTATGAGCTAATTGCTTTGAAATGCATTCCTCTGCAAAATTTTTAACTATGCGCATGGGAAGCCTGAAGCCAAGCTTTGTATCTGTGGAGTAAATCCACTTCTGACTGTCTCTTTGTTTGTTTCAGTAAGCGATAGATTAGATTAGGAGCTAGGATAGCAGGAGGATACTTTTGACAAGACTGAAGAAGTATGAAATGATCTCAGTTAAAAAGCAATTTATTAGAGAAAAGCTACAGGGCTGCACATATCAAGTCTCCATTTAAGGCGTCTGTCATGAATTTAAAGTGAGGTCAGTCAACTAAATTGTTATTTGCTTCAAAAACCTCGGAGCAATTGCAGAAAGGGCAGAATGTTGAATTCAACCAGTGCTAGGTTCAGCTAGGGGAATGTGACAGAACAAAGGTTTTGCTACATGATATGTGCAAGAAACTGTTTATGGTAGACTTGGTGATGAATCTCAGCTGAAGCAAAAAAGGTAAGCGAATAAAGACCGGTAAATTCAACACATCAATCAATGTTGTGTCTTAGCAATAACTACTGTAGGGAAGTTCTAGAATACTGGCCTAAGTGAACTGAAAGCATACCAGGTTGTGGTCTATTTCCAAAGAAGATTTTAAAAGTGATGCTGACATTTTAAAAAATTCAACTTCTGTAGCCACCAGGGAAATGCAAACCTAGACTGCATTAAGATTCCATCTCTACTCAGTCAGAGTGGCTGTCATCAAGAATACAAAAAAAGCCAATAAATGCTGGCAAGTATTTGAGAAAATGAGCTCTTTGCACACTGTTGGTGAGAGTGTAAATTAGTACATACAGCCACTATGGAAACAAGTATGGAGGCTCTTCAAAAACTAAAAATAAAGATAACATTTGATCCAGTTATGTCCCATCTTGGTATCTTCCATACAGACTTAAAATCAACTTGCAGTACTAGGAGATAATCACATACTCATGTTTATTGAAGGCTGATTCATAATAGTTAAGTACGGAATCAATCTAGGTGCCTTTCAACAGATTAAGCATAAAGAAAATGTGATATAAATTAGATATAGATATAGACACGGACATAGATATATAGTATATAAAATATATATATATATACATATATATATATATGTGTATATATATATATATATAGAGAGAGAGAGAGAGGGAGAGAGAGAGAGTGTGAGTTACTTGGCCATTAAGAGGAATTAAATCATGGCATTTGCAGGAAAGTGGTTGGAATTGGAGATCATCATCATTTTAAGTGAAATAAGCCAGACTCGTGCAGACAAAAGCTATATTTTTTTCCATATCTGAAATTTAGAAGAAAATTGTTGTAAGTGGAAAGAGATGACATCATGATATAAAAGTAGAAAGAGGGCTTTGGGAGAAGAGGAAAGGGACAGAGGACAGAGGAAAACAAGCAGAGGGGAAATTGGGGCTGAAAATCAGCTAGGTATGTGAGATTACCAAAATAAATCCCATTAGTCTGTATAAGGGATACACACTAATTAACATCTTAAATAAAGCACACGATATAAGAAAAGGTGATACTGACCAAAGACTGATTACAAACACAGATTTTTTTCTTCCACTCAGTGTGGGTGGGATTTGTGGAATATTTGCACACACAAGTTACGGTGGGAGATGCTACAGGCACAGAGGTGAAGGAGATTCTGTCTCCTGCTTCCAGGAGCTGATTGTAATGTGCAAAGTGCTACACCAGGGACACCAACACAAAACCCAGGCGGGCGTCGGGTGTTTAGGCACTGAGACTGACATCTGCAAAGACCCAGTAGCATTGTAAACCACACAATGTGTTTAGGAACTGCAGGGAGCTGTGTTCTCTTGTAAGAAGCAAGCAGGGGTGAGATGAGAGTCATTTTGTATGGCTTTGAATGGGATCTGGGCTTTGTATTCTCTGGGTAATGCAAAGACTGTTTTCAAGCAACAGTGATCCTGCTGAAATGCCTCCCTGCTTGCTGTGTGGGTAGAATGTGGAGGAAAGGAATGGAGGATGCTTTATTGAAGGCATCATGACCTGTTTTAATGATGAGATGAGAGTATGTTTACTGTGCAGTTTTCACTCTTAAATTTAGGGTCTGGCACCATCGCCAAAGCTTGAAATGTGAGTTGAAGATAGTACATTGCAGTGAGGAATATAGAAACAGATGCTTTGTTCTATTAGTATTTTATAGGAGCCCGCCCAGGATACATGAGGTACCCGAATATAAGTGCTCTTACCATCAGTCTAACTGGCTCCTGATTCTTAGTAAATAGTGGGGTGTTTACAGATAATAATTAGATAAAAATGTTAAAGAAATGAAAGCTGTTCTTTAAAAATCTGATATCCTCCTGTTCTAGCCTTGATTCTAAAATCCCCTCCCTAAGAAACATCAGGGTAGGTGTGAACCATTTCTAGTTTTTCCCCAGAATATTCCTCAACTTTTGAGACATAATTAATCTATTCCTCATGAACCACATTACAAACTTGAAAATGAGCTCCTTGCCTTCTCCGTACCAGCCAGGCAATGTTGAGGATAGCCACTTGTTTCTGCCAAAACCTCCCCTGTGACAGCTGACACCCACTGGGCTGAGCTCAGGGGATGTGGTTTGAGTTGACCTTCTCAGGGGACCCTGTATTGGAATTGGTCCTGGCAGTGTCAGGAGGTGGTAGAATCTGGAAGAGGAGGAGCCCCGAGGAAGGTCCCTGGGTCATTGGAGTTTCCACACTTGGAAAGCAACAATCATTTCTGTTCCTCCAGGAACAGGCTGTTCCCAGGAGAACAATTTGTTCTACAAGATCCTGGCTGCTGCCTTGAATCCTCTTCCTCACTCAACCAATTCCCTTTTCTCTGTCATATTGTGACACAGCTGAGAGTCCTTACCCAGAGACTGGCACTTGGCATTTGGACCTCCCAAGCCACCAGAAGCATGAACCCAATAAACCTCGTTATAAAGCACCCAACCTCAAGTATTTGCATAGCATCAGAAACAGGTGGTCACATGCAGTAACCCTTAGAGCCAAACACAATCGTGAATAGTTTAAGTGTCTTAACACAGTGAATCCTCTTCATCCCTCAAGGCACCTGAAAGTACTGACATCCACAGGTTCACAGATGGGGGACTGAGCCAGGATTTTACAGCGAGGAAGAAGCAAAGCCTGGACCTGAACCAGGCTCTGGATTCACCTACTCTTAAACACTGCTCACTGCCTGTCCGATGGTGCGCCTTCCCCAGCTGCTACAAATCAGAATTTAACGAAAATTATCTACGTAAAAAGTGTAGCAAGTGTCAAATTGAAGTTAGCTTTCATTGTGATCCCTGTTATTGTTTTATTATTGATACTTTCTTTTAGGACCATCTGACATGAATCACCATTTTCATGGTGATTTGGACAGATCTCACTGGGAACCAGTCCCTGGGGGTGCACTTACTTATCTCTATCCCCTTGCAACTTCTGCCATTGTTTCTCGTTCTGAATGTGGGGTGAAGGCCGGACAGAACCACCTCCTGTTCCTGACAACATCCCCGAGATGTTCAGAGATAAGTGTCATAGACACTACTGCTCCCTTCTCCGGTCTTCACAGGCTGTCATCTCGGCATGGTTTCCAGATATTCTGAGTTAATCTGGCTCTGCTAAAAGATCCCTTGCCCTTTGTTTTCTAGAGAAACAGAATACAATGTATGGTCCATATGTGGGCCAGTGGTCATCTACAGAACAGGACATGGGGAGAAGTCAGTTTGGGCTAGCTCTGTGACAATCCGAATTGTGTTCCCGGACACCATGACAGTGTCTTCCTTGTGTAGAGTAGGTGATACTTCCGGAATTCAGTTACCCGTAAATGGATAAGTGAATATTGAGCTTGCTTGTTCACACGTCTTGTGCTTCTGAGTCCGTGCCGCTGTGGTTGGTTTGGGGGTGGCCGGTGTCTGAACTCTATTACACTTCATTTGTAAGAGCAGTCTTCCAATATTTTCAGATCATTTTCTATACTAATTCTGTATTATCCTAAGTATTTCTATACTAATTCTGTATTATCCTAAGTATTATCCTCCATGTGGCATCTGTAAATATTTCCTAATTCTATCAATATGCTCATCCAAGTATTTAAGTGGAATATATTATGCTCATATTCATATTAAAATATGCATAACCACTATGGCTTAAAGTGTTTTAATTAATTGTAACAATTACATTTTTCTCAGCATTTTGCATTTCATTATTGATTGTCACTCAGAAAACCTATTTATTCTTTCAATAATTGCTAAAATGTGAAAATATCATTTCCCTAAATATTATGAAAATTGAAAGTTAATTCTTTTCAATGCTTTTTACTTAATTGTAAAAACAAAGCTTTAAAATTTTATGAACATTTTCAGTGAAGTTGGACTTCTGAAATAAAACCGGGGAGCATAACACTAATATAAACTGGAAGTAGGCCCAGGCCCTGTGGAGCTAACCTTTTCATCTCCAAAGAAATTAACTGAAGAAGTTAAACAATCTCAGGGCATGTCGTACATTACAAGTGAGAGAATGGTAAGTAGGCTTTTCATCAAGAGCTGAGCAATTTTAAACATCCAGTTGTGTGTATCAGAGTTTAAGCCAAGGACTCTGAAATTCATGAATAAAAGATTTCCCAGTTGTGATACTTAAAGGGCTCGTCATAAATAGTGTATTGTTAAATAAAAGATTTAAATGAAAATGGAAGTATCTTAAACTCAAGTCAGGCTTCCTGGGTGAACAGTAGGCTCGAAATGTTATTCAGCAGACAGGGAAAGTCAAAAGAAATTTAAAAATTATACCTATAAGTATTGATGATGTCAAAACTTACAAAATGTAATAACTAGAATATTTCCAAGGTGATAAATATATATACTATGTCACCTTGATTAGAGAATATGTTTAAAATTGCATTATTTTATATTTACTGGGGTAAGAAAACACCTTCACATTTCTTTGCTTGAAATTTGAAACACTTCATTTTGTTACTTTGTAATTTTGTATAATTTCTGAGAATAGCAATTTTTTATTATTATAATATCTGCCAGATAACCCATACAATTTTAAGTTACTTAAAGTCTAAAGTTCTCTCATTTCACTAATTTTCTTTGACAAAATTAGGTAAATAGCAGATACTATTTCTTCACAGTTGATGACTCAAACTTCTTTAGAAAAAAATTTAATAGGGCTTAAACACATGTAATCAAACTCTATTATCTAAATTAGAGGAATAAAAACAATATGTATAATTCAATCAGTGAATGACCTAAACTTGCACCTGTATTACAGAAGTTATTGGAATAATTGAAGCCATGCAAAATACATAATTTATTTGTGCCATACTGATATAACCATTTTTATCTCATTTTGACTGAGAGAAAAAATTGCTCTAAAAATAATTTCTAAGTGGTCTAGATAAATGTAAATTTAAATAAAATACACCAAAATTTCTCTAATTTTTAATTAGCAAAGTAATATCGATGTACTGCAGGAAGTTTGGTAAAAGAAAAATGCAAAAGAAGACAAGTTAATCAATTGTCACACCACTACCGAGAGTTTAAAAATTAATATTATGAAGTAATTTGTTGTTTTTTCTAATTCTTCAAAAACTGAAAACAAATATAAAAATATTAGGGTAATATATGAAGCACCTACTAACAAAAATGAACAAATATTAACTTTATGTTGTATATGATTTTCACCTATGTTTTAAGGGAATAAAACACTGCAGATAATGTAAACATGTTCTGTGTTCTTCTTGGTCATCGTATGCCAGCCCCTCTTTTCCAGGGTAATTTAGAGTTCCTCTCTGCCATATTTCTATTTTTATCCTTGTATGTGTATTCATAAGTATGTTGTATTAATTTCTAAAGTTATGGAAATCTATTTGTGTTATATGAGATTTTTGTAGTTACTGTTCAATACATATTTGCGAGATCTATTTATCTTCATACATAAAAGTACAGACAATCCATTTTTAGTGCTGTAACCTATTCCAATGTCTATCATTATTTAGTTATTCTTTTATAGTGTAGGTTTATTAAGATCATGACCAAATTTTTAATCATTACTCTACCGCTAACATTTGTCTCTACTAAGGTTTTCTGTGTTTTGGAAACGTAGGTAAGATTGTTGTCTAAAAGCAAATGTGAAAGTTCTGCAGGTGTGAGATACATATTTGAAAATAGTTTACAAAAGACTACAACAATTTATAATCCCCAAATGAGCTGATCAGAGCTCTTATTTCCGTAGCACCTTCATCAGAATTGAACAGACCCAATCATTTTTAACACAAGCAGTGGACTTTGTGATGAAATTAAGTAGCATGAAAAAGGTCATTTACATGAGGTTGGCTCTAAGCCAACCAGTTGAGTTCCCAGATCTGCATTAAATCTTTATATTGATCATGGAATGCTCTCATATCATGCTCATGTTGCGTGTTTTTTTCTTTCCAGCAAGACCGCATATTAATCTACTAACAATATTTCGTCTCTGCTATTATTAGGAAGTTTCTGTAATTCCTTTGATTGCAACATCTAGTAATAAAAATGCCTTTTATTTAAAAACCCAGCTTATGTTCCACTCTCCTGTTTGGGCATCTGTGATCACCAGCTCTCTGCGCTTTGGGAATTTCCATTTTAGGCTCTAACATGATGTAATCTCTGGAGCCCAAAGACAAGAGTATAACAATCCCAGCTGCCGTTCTGCAGCTCTCATCAAGTGTTCTCATTTTCACTAGGAAATGATGATCAGATTTTTTATCCATAAACTGGGATGTTATTCCCCTGACATATTATTAAGTATACAGAATGAGATCTTTTGCAATAAAGCAGAAATATAGGTTGCCTTGGTTAGATGCCGAGGATTCCCAGCAGAACCCCGAGTTAGAAATTTCAGGGATCTGACCGGGCAACTGTCTCTGCCACTTGGCCTAATCCAGCCAAGACGGGAGGTTATGTGGTGCGTGAAGGCAGCTCCGTTCCGCAGAAGTCATGTAAGGCCTCACACCCCAGGCTTGCTGCTCCCCACCCCAGCCAGCCCTTGTCAGGGTCACAACTTCGAAGCTGTCACGGGTAGGACTGCTACAGAAATCGTCAGTCCCGCCATTCTGCTCTTTCATTCTATTTCCCATCTTTCTCATTTCCTCTGTCTCCCACCCCTGCTGGCTCCTCTCTAGCCTGACGAAACTCACATCTTCTGTTTCTGCCAGTGTCTTCTATCATTATTTCTTGTTTTTATTAGTCCATGTTTATAGTACACACCCATCCCACTTTCTTCTAGATTGTCAATTCCCTTCCTGGGAATTTTAATAATTTTATTGAAAGAACGCTTCATTGCCTTTCTTCCTGTTCAAACTGTGTACTGTTTTCCCTGGGCACCAAGAAACTTGGAGACTCCAATATGCTGTCTGCAGACTGCTAGCCCTCCCGATACCTTGCCTACCTGAGTTCAGAGTATCCTTACTATCTTTCCTCAAAAATAAGCAAACTCGTTCAAGGTCAGCCCCTTCTCCTGTGCTTTGAATCGCAAATCTCTATCCCCTCTTGGGATTTATTCTTTTGTTTTTCTATCCCCCCTCCCATCTTTCTTTCTGAGGGTGCCTTCCTGCACCCTTGACCTCTCAGTTTCTTTGCACCCAGCAACATTTCTCTTTTCTCATCTAAAGAGTATTCTAATCTACAAGCAATATCCACTATTATCCCCACTTGTTTTCCTTTTATACATCTTCATCCCATAATTAGCGCCTGAAATGGCTATCACTAAGGTGATAACAAACTCCTAGTTCCAAAATGGATATTGTCCATCTTTTGTTTTGCAGGGCCCCTGTCCTGTGTGTGACACTCATTCACTTACTTAGCCCTAACACAGGTCTGCTCACTGGACTCCAGAGACCCCTTGAGCTCCTGGGCTCAGTTCCTCCTTGGCCTCTCCTGTTACTCATCCTGTCTCCAGCCTTCAAGGGTTGGTGTTCACTTCTCCTTCCTTTCCCATTTGCCCTAGACAGGTCACCTACATGTGTTTCTACTCCCTCCAAAATGCTGCAGTCCTATCTGGGGCTATTCCCTGCATTTCAGATTCTCCTAGCCAGCTGATTCCTGGGTTTCTCCGCCTGTGTCCACAGGATCTGAGAGCTAACCTCAGTCACGGCTGAATTCTGTACGTGCTCCTGCCTGTCTGCTGGTGGAACCCCTTCCTGCTGTGACCTGTGCGTCTCACCCTTTGCCCCCACACCAAGTCCTACATTTCTGTCTTCTACGTATTTCCTGAATTCAGCTTCTCTTTCTTCCTCATCACCTCTGCCATTGCTAACTCTCCTAACTTTTCTCTTCTTGTTTCTCCTTTGTCTATCAGTTTAGAGTTCTATATCACTGATCTGTTGAAATCTCTTCCTATTAAAAATCTCTTACCAAAGCTCCTTCATCCACACCCTAAAATTCTACCTCCTTAAAAACACACACGTGCACCTGCGGTCTTCGCACAGCCTTGTCCTCCTTTGTAGCCTCATTTCCTGCTGCTCCCTCTGTCTCACACAAACCAAACCAGCAGTCCTTCTCCACACATCAGCTATTTCCCACCCTCCGCTTCCGGCTGGATCCACTCTCCACAGGTCAGCCTGCTCTCCTCTCAACTCCCCAGATCCTCCTTTAGCTCCTCCTCACGACTAAGGCCTTTAGATTCCAGTAATCTATTGCATTTCCTCTCCTCTCTGTATGTTTCCTTGAAACAGTGCGTGGATTTCTTAAGGACGGCGACCTCCTTAGGCCTTGTGACTCCAGTGTGATGCCCCCACTTAAATGATAAGTGCATGCTTAATGCAGAGATGCTGAAGTATGTGAGTGCCCTCACTGGTTCTGACCATTCCTTTCTCCATACGGTGTCCCTGTGTGACAGAAACAGTCAGGTTTCCCAAACATTCCATGAACCCCCTCCATATTTCCCACCCTCCTTGCAGTCAGGCTGACTATTCACGTAACAATTCATGGCGCTCCCAGCACAGATCATCTTTGGGAGTGGTGGTGAGTTCTGCCCTCTCCTCCTTCCCCCTTCTTTGACTCTTCTGGAAGTCTAGGTAAGATGGTCTCACAGGATTGTGTGGTCGGTGCATCACAGGAGTGGGTATAAGCAAGTCATGTCAAGCCACTGAGATTTCAGGATGTGTTTGTTTCCATGACATAACCTGATCTCCGCTGCTTACTATTTTAAACTTATACATTGGTCTCTGTCCTATCATAAGGCTTTGTTACGCTTTCCCAGTATGTAACTCTTTGCTTACACCTGCAGAACGCCCAAGGTTTGGGAAAACTTCACCACCTAAGTGGCGGTTTCCACCTGGCCTGCCTGTGGCCAGCCAGCCCCCTGCTGCGAAGCCTGTGTATTGCAGGCCGTGTTTCCTAAATGTGACTTGACACTTTCTATCCCAGCCTGGCCTAGCACACAAGTGAAACAGTCCATTGCCTGCTCCCTGCAAGTGACACCAGGCAGATTTCCTGCACAGAAAGTCCCCTGAACTTACCCACACATGTCTCTGATTCCACAGCAGAATACCGTGTCTCTAGCTTTAGACTGTTATCCAGGTTGTAAAAGGAATTTCTCCCGGGAATCCTGCTGGGCTCCACTGCTAAATGAATCAGCAACGGTCTGCAAAATAGATCTCTCGGGCCAATTCAGTGATTCAAGGATGTGTGTAACTCCACTGGTCCACAGTTTACAATGTTCTCAGTGTGACTTTGATAAAATTCTGTTCCTTTCCATGGGTATTTTATAACATGCACTGTCTTTCCTCATTAGGTGCCAAATGTCATCGAATTGTATTTATACTGTATTGTTTCAATAAGTAATAATTCTTTCAGAACAGAACATCTGGTTTCAAGTATGACTTCATTCCACGAGGGTATGGTATCACTGGAATCCTCCTTTAGCTCTGGTCTTTGAAACCCACCTCCTCAGAAAGTCTCTCCCCTTTCCCTCACTCCTGAGATTTCTCTGGATTCGAGCTTTCAGTTTCCAATCCAGCAGGAAAGAGCAGAAGTCTTCCGCAGCCACAACCGCAGTCATATTCCCCTTGCTTGTGTGCGTTCAGAATGGGTCATGTTCCCAACTGGGAACTAATTCCTGCAGCCAGGTAAATGCAGTGCCCTTGCTAGTTCAGACCTTAGCTCGTGCCACAGAGCTGCAAAGAGGACTATACATAAAGGAATCACATAGACGAAGGCAGAAGGGAATCGTTTCCAGAGAGAAATTCATAGAGAGGCTGCTCCCAGGAGCAAAGGGGTGCTGTAAGCAATGTACCAAACCTCTACAGAGTTCGTATCTGATGCCCGGGAGCGAGGAGGAGCAGGGCTCCCACTTAGGGAATGAGTGTCTCATTACACAGGGCATGTCACACCTGGATGGAGTCTTTCTTCCCTCATCCACTCTTCTCTGAGTCTATCTGTCCTCCCGTGTGCTGTGGGATGGAGGGATGTAATGCCCTGGCCTCCTTTGGCTTCTTGGTGGGGGAGAAATTTATGGAATAATTAGAGTACAATGAATGATACACAGGATAATTGAAAAGCATTAAGGGAATAGAGTAAGGTAGCTGGATAATAGATATTAATTTGAATTATTGTTGTTTTGATTGATTCCAAATAATTCTGGATTGGCCACCTTGAGGACACCCAGTTTTGTTGGGGGTCTGTTAGGCTTGTCATTTCCAGGAGGACTAACACTGGATTCCCAAATAAAAGCTTGAGATCCAAGAATATATGAACCTAGAATAAGAAAAGCCTAATTTGATTTTATCTTCTTCTCTTCTTTCTCTGTCTCAGCCTGAAGTTCTGGATCAAATACAAAATCTAAGGGAGCTGTGGATGGACAATAACGCATTGCAAGTGCTACCTGGGGTATGTACGGTTGATATGTTTGTTGTCTGACATTCATGCCACAAACTATAGTTGATATTAACTAGTACTAAATCTAAAGTCTCATGGTTTGCATTTCAAAGTAAAGTAACACTTGTTAGCAGTGTTTGATCAACAAATATTTTTCACTAATTTGTTTTGGAACGTTTTATGTATCTTTCATGGCATGTTAAATGTATACAAAATGTATGAAAGATTTTTTTTCATTCTCACATGAATATATTTGTCATCTTTTTTTCACACTCACTATGTGGTAAATGTTGAAAAATTCAGTTACGTTTTTAAAAGAGAAAGGCAATCTAGAGTGGCAAATTTTATTTTACAAAATCGGAAGTGTTCTTGTAGGTAATTGCTCCACAGTTTCTGTTCACATTGTTAGTCCTTCCTCAAAATGGAAATCTCTTTCTCAGTTTAGGCAAAGCCCAGTGAGACCCACTTAAATGTCTGGAAATGGTAGGGATTAAAGAGCATTAGAAACAGACATTGTAAGCCAAAGACAGTGGTACACACCTATAATCCCAGCATTTAAAAAGGCTGATTTAGGAAGATTTCAAAAGGCTGATTTAGGAAGATTTGAGTCTTGCTTGTCTCAAAATGAAAAAAGGGATAAAAGTATAGTTCAGTGCAAAGGTCCTGTGTTCAATTCCCAGTACGTAAAACACACATACACATGCACACAATTATAAAAATTGAACTAGCGAATACTGTTCTCAAGCAAAGGGCAGTGCAATTACATCTTCTGCAGAACAACTGACCTGTTAACTTACAGAGCAGGACTCTGCTGTGCTTTCCATCTAGTCAAAGAATAGTTCTCTGTACAACACTGCTCCTTGCCACTTATAGCTCATGAATTTAAATAAGCATATGCACAGCACATGCGCGTGCACACACACACACACACACACACACACACACACACACAGCAGATACAGGTCTCCCAATCATTGCATCCCCAAACTCCTGTCTTTTGCTAGAGAATCCAAGCAGGTATATGTGTAACAATTCTCCCTCCAACGCAGAGGTTTGAATGTGTCCCCAAAGCCAATTTTGCTCTTCTTTTGAGTTGTCCTAAAATATTTCTTCAAATGATTTTGACAATAACTGGAACAAAAAAGATCTCTCCCTCTTTGACCAAGTGTGAGATCACAGAAAGAAGAAGGAGAACTGGAAGAAGATTAGGGAAAAAATACTCTGTTCTCCTATCAGAAGGAGGTGTTTCTATTATCACAAACAGAGAATAGTCGCACATCCTTGACTTACTGATTTATCCAGAACTCGTTTACTGGTAGACCTCTGTGAACCTGACACTACATCATGTCCAATGACTTGGAATACATGTGTTTGAAGGGTGACACACAGCAATGGAGTCAGATTTGGATTCCCCGGCAGACTCCGATGTAAGCCGTATTGAAAGTATGTTAGCCTTCTCCAGTTAAAGCTTTGCTTTTCAGTTTCTGGTACCTATAGTACAAAATACCAAACAGAAAATTCCAGAAATAAGTAATTTACAGATTTTAAATACCTTTTGCTACAGAATATTGTTGTGATTATTCTGTTTATTACTAGCTATCGCTGTTCATCCTTTACTGATAAATTTTACCATGAGTATTTATGGATAGAATAGAACAGAGTGGGCACAGGGTCCGATAGTAACGGCAGTTCTCAGCATCTGCAGAATGTTGTGGAACTTATCTTCCACGAATAATGGGGTAAATACCAACTGTACAAATTCTGGTGCATTATAGGTAAGATATTTATTGATCCCCTGTGCAGAGACTGAGTCAGAATGTATAGCTCCTTTGAAGTTTGTACCTGCCACTTCAACATGGGTATTTATTCAAAAACACATAGCACCTACTGTGAGCTAAGCACCTCCTAGATGTTCTACAAATACTGACTCATCAAAGCCCCGTAACAACCCTGTAAAGTAGCTTCCGAGTAACCAGTGCAAGGGGCAGAGCTGTGACTCAAACCTGCTCCCGGGGCAGCTTCCTTTGGGGGTGCTTTAATGTGCTGTCTCCATAGAACCCGTAAGAAGGCCAGTGAGAGCGAGGTTCTCACCAGTTGTGCAGATCAGCGCACACCCCCAAGTCCTCAATAAGCTTATTGTACCTCATGTGGCGTTTTATAAATTCTTCATGTATTCTTCAAGCTTTAAATAGACCCCTTGCTTTATTCCGTGTGCTTGAATGTGACATTTTGCTCTGACCTGTGTGGAATACCTCACACCTCTCTGCCATAAATATCCATGGCTTTGTCAGTGTTGGCACTGGAAAACAGTTGTTTTTAAATTACTGGGCAACACTTCCATTTAGACAAGCAGCATGTGGATTTCAATCCAGGTCTGTCAATTTCATGTAATGATTAATCTTAGATATTTAGTATTTTAAGACAAAAAAAGCAAGTTTGCTTTTTTTCTCTGAGTTCATATATCATACGTTAAGTTAATATACTTTTGGAGGCCAGGGCTATTATTCTCTACTCGATTTTTCATAAAGCAGAGAAGTCAAATAGGAAACAGTCAAATATTCCATCCTTGGTGTAGCTCTCTTAGGACCATCTATCTAAGGCTAGTCAAATAAAATATGAGTAAACCACGCATTGCTTTTATATTGGTTTTTAAACAAACTCCAGTATCGTCATCAACTTGTGACTTCCACTCCTTTCACTTGCTGTCCTTAAGTCACTTACGAAGTCCCAGAGGGACATGGAGCAGCCTTCAGCATCCTCTAGGACCTGAGGCATTGAGCCTCAGAGCCCTGTACCCTGGGGTGTTAATGCCCTTATAAAGAATTTGCAAGTGAAGGTTAAGACTCAAAAATAGACACCAATGTGTTGTTGTGCTTCCAACAAGAAAACTCAGAAACTAAAGGTTGGAAACTGTAAAGTACTGAGCTGTGCTAAAGAGCAAAATAGCAATCAAAGAAGCTCCAGGGATGAAAGAGATTTTTCTCATGATAAAAGAAGAGAGAAATACACACACACACACACACACACACACACACACACACACACACACAAAGCATTCTCTTATTTTTCAACAAAAGTTAAGAGTGGGCTGAGGTGACATAATAGTTCCATGGAGTGGAAAACCAGTAGTAAAGTGACAGTTTTTCCCATGTGACATATTGCTAAATAGCTGGAGAAGCCCTGCCTATGGGGCCAGCTCTCCAAGTTCTGTGTTTGCTCCTAGTGTAACAACTCCTCTCCACCTCAACTGTCCTTCTACCCCGTGCACACACAGGGAGCAGCCGGGCTAGAGCTCTGTGCCCCATGGAGGGTCAGGAGCGGCCTCTATAATGGAGAGGCTTTGAGGTCTGCAGTTTGATATGAGTGAGCTCACTTTTGGCTCTACCCTTTACTCCTGGGGTTAGCTGGGAATGCTGCTTGTAGCAGATGCTATGATGTGAACTCCCCCAGGGGAAAAAAAAACATGTTCTGTTCCCCAGATTCTGGAAATAACCCCTGCACCCTCCATGCTCTTTGGGGTTTCCCTTTTTGAAGAGACCTTCCAGAGTCATCACCCCATTCAGGGAGACCTCCATCCAGTGACCCATCCATGGAGGATGATGAGGCTCAGCCCCATGGTCTGCACTCAGGACCTGGGCAAGGTTGTCAGTGCTTTTTGAAGCGTTGGCTGAGGGTTTTCCCAGGACTTCATCGCAGCCCAGTTTGTCTGTCCAGCTTTCTTCCTTCCCTTCCCATTGCTGTTAAAGACCATACTGTATACTTCTGTCTTTACCTTTGTTGTCCAAGGAATCCAACAGGTGGCATTACTTAAACGCTAAGCTTTAAAGTCAGTTAAGGTCCAGATTGGCCTGAGTGTGGTTTTTTGGACAAGCTTCCAGGTCAATGAGGTTGATCTACAGAACACATTTTGAGTCACAAAATTATAAAGGATTAATTTTTAATATATATCATAGTATCCAGTATACCTTTAGGTGTGCCTATTAACTAATGTTTATACTCTGTTGAATTAATTAATAATTAATATATATATATATATATATATGAGGTAGATCAAATAGATGAACCACTGAACAACCACATTGTGTGGGGCATCTATTTGCAAAATATTCCCTAAGAAAAATGAAATGAAGACTTTTGCCCTAACCTAACTCCTATAGTTGGTGTCTGAGTCAAGTGGTCACTGTGCCTTCATTATCCAAGATACGAATT
The DNA here is from genome assembly GCF_034190915.1 of Cavia porcellus. Taxonomy (NCBI): domain Eukaryota; kingdom Metazoa; phylum Chordata; class Mammalia; order Rodentia; family Caviidae; genus Cavia; species Cavia porcellus. The sequence goes on along the minus strand of NW_026947484.1, from coordinate 160,050,409 downwards.
AATCCCTCCTCTGTCCCTAGCAACCAGTTAGCAATCCCATCCTTCCAACTCCCAAACCTTTCTCAGCGTCACCCCTCTTCATCCTCACCGCTGCCTTATGCACTAAATTACTAAGGAGCTAAACTACTTCCTTACATTAGTCCCTTGCTGACCACAGAAGATGGGTTCCCAGGACACCCCCACATCCCTGGTAACCAAACCCTGCAGCTGCTCAAATCCCGTATATGGAGGGCTGTAATATTTGCATAGGACTGTATATTTCAAATCATCTCTCAGCTATTTATAAAGCCTAATCCAATGTAAATGCTGTAAACTGAAGTTCTACTGCATTGCTTGGGGAATAATGGCACAGAAGAAAGCTTGTATGTGTCCAATATTTGTGGGGTTTCCCTAAATATTTTCTCTCCAAGGCTGCTTGTCAGTGCTGAGGGCCAGATGTGTGGTATCACTAATGGGTCTCCTTGACTCCAGTCATGAATCATCTTTTTGGAAGTTTTCTGCAGCTATTTCTCTCAGCACAGATGCCTCCGTGTCATTGCCCACTTTACACGGTTCTGAGGGGCTTTCCTCACTGGTGCAGACAGATCGCATCTCCCTGCAGAAAGCCTTTTTTACCAGCTGGCTTCTTCTAGAACCCCGGCATCCTCTCAAGTTTCAGTCGCTTGGGACATCTTTTCACACTTCTTGGTGGATGTGTGTGCATGTTCTCGCATCCACTTCCTGCTTACTTGACAAGCAGTGTCTGCGAGACCTCTGCAGCCCTGCTCGCCTCTTTCCCCACATCCATTTGATCTTATCTATCCACAAGTCCTGTGATTGTGTGTTTATTAACATGTTTTTCTCACTACTGCTCCTCACTAAGGAAAAATAAAAACAATCATTATGACGGTTTCTCCCCATGTTCAGCTGCCTCACTCAGATTGGTTTCCAAGCATGAGACACAGGTGCTGATATACAATAAACCTGAAAGGACGGGCAGATGAGAAAACATTGAATCAGATGGATGGGTAGGATAATCCCAGGTTACGCTTTGAAACCTTTCTTACGCATTTAAATTTTAAAGAAGCAATATGCTTTATCACAGTAGCAACCGTAGTTAGCAAGTTAGCTATTAGCCAGTGACCATTTTGAGATTATTGTTGCATTTCCCCTGGTGCATGGGTGTGTATCTTTTCACTGCTGTCTTGGACATAATTCGAATACCATATCCAACTCGGTGATTTGTAGCATCTTCACATAGATGCACAACTATCCCCAAGATGTCATCTTAAAACGTCTTAATCACCTCTAAGAGAAACTCTGAATGCATTAGCAGTGACTCCCATGCCCATCTCACCCAGTAACCTCACTGTGCTCGATGCATTTCCTACCCTGGACATTTCAATGAAATAAAATCATACAGTACGTGATACAAGATGATACTGGTATCTTGAAAGACTCAGCCATTTTGTACTGGTATCAGCACTTCATTGTTTGTGCTGAATAATTTAGCATTACATAGAGAGACAGCACCCACCCCTTCATCCATAGATGCTTGTTTAATTGTGACCGTTGTAGGGCTATTTTGAATCCTGCAGCTGTGACAATTTGTGTAAAGTTTGCTCTGTGCATTCTCAGATTTACAGGTAAGGACTGCTAGGTCAGATGGAAACTCTGTGTTTACCACTTGCAAAAACTGCCAAACCGTTTTCTCGAGTGGAGGTACCATTTTGCAGCCTGACGAGGGATAGATGAGGGCTACAACATTTCTACATGCTTTGCGACCCTGGTTATTGTCATGATTTGAGTTGCTCTGCTTTATTTTTGTTGGTCTTGTTGTTATTGTTTATTTTTATTTTGGGTTTTTTGTTGTTTTTGTCTTTTGAGATAGGGTCGTACTGTACAAGCCAGGCTGGCCTTGAGCTCACTATGTAGCCCATGCTGTCCTTGAACACTCAGTGATCCTCCTGCCTCAGCCTCCTGAGTACTGGGATTACAGGCGTGCACCACCATACCTGGCTGAAGTTGCTTTTTAAATTAATTTTATAGTATTGTAGTTTCTTTCAAATGTCTTCTGAAAGTTTGTCAACTAACCCTGAGTTTATCCGATGTCATCAAGTCTATAGGGAAGTTAAAGATGTTGGTGTACCTCGATATGTCAAAAAACAGGATAGAAACGGTTGACATGGACATTTCTGGATGTGAAGCTCTTGAAGACCTCTTACTGTCATCCAATATGCTCCAGCAGCTGCCCGACTCGATAGGTGAGAATACAGTATCCTGTCATGGCTGTTTACATCAAGTACACCCTTCTCTTGTGAGGCAGAATAGTGTGTTTATAGACACAGGCAATATACCATCTGCCTGATATAAATAAAATCATACATCTATTATGCCATATCATGAAATAATATTTCACAAATATGTTTGAATGAAATGTTAACTCTAGTTGTCAAATTCAAGAAGACTCATATTAAAATGGTTCTCCTAAATTGACATATTTTTTAAATGTTTGTGTCTCTTACCTTGAAAAATGTTGTTTTAATGGTTCTATAACTTAGTGTAACTTGAAATTGTATGTTTGCATAGATTACAATGACTGCTGTCCACAGGATGTTGTTGTATTTAATTCTCAGTGTCTTTGTAGCATTGTTATAATTTAGCAATACATAAAAAAGTAAAAACATAAAACATCTTATTGGTTATATTATTTTCTTAAAAACCTATTAAGATACTTGAAGGTAGAAATTTGTTAATAATAAGCACTCTACATTTTTGGTTAATGAAGTGTATACATGAGTAAAATTATGAAATACAAATTTAAATAGTATATAAACCTTTTGTGTAGATAACTTGTTAATATTATTTATATTACTTCTGAGGGGACCCAATCAGAAGGGTTCCATCACTTTTGAACAGAGCTTTTACCTCCTCAGAATATATGCATCTTATGTACTGGGATTTAAAACTTCTAACAAGTCACAGCCTACGTAACATGAGAGAAGAAAAACTTCAAGATAAAGCAGTTTCCCAATTTTTCTTTTAGCATGTTATTACCACTTCCATTTTTACCATTCTACGAGACTTACAGAGAACACGATTTTAGCGAAATCATAGCCTACCTTCTCTCTAGATTAGCAGACCTTTTGAGTTATATAATGGCATATGGGAAAACTGATTTTTCCAACTTGCTGAATGATAGGACTTGCCTGAGAGAATTATTCAAATTTTTTTTCTTATTTCCAGGGTCTGGTTCTAAAAGTTCGGACCCAGTAAGTCTGCAAGGACTCTTCTTATCTGTGCTTTTATTAAATATCCTAGATGAAGTTTGCATGCAGGCCAGTCTAGAAAATACAGATTTGTGTTGTTACGAGAGCTGTAAAGATCATGTAAAGAGCTGGAAGATCATTCTCTGGTCAAGATGACAGAAGGACTAAGTTCACAACTTTACACCCCACTCAATCCCAAATCAATGCCACTTCCAACAGATAGAAAACTTCAGATGTCCAGAGGACAGAGTGTATCTACCAATGTCACCTCCGTGCTTAAAGCTACAGTGTCTAGGTACAGTGGGAGGAAAGAGAAAGGGATGAATGGAAACATTCATAGAAAAGGAGAAAAAATAAATAAAACTTTAAAAAATTATAGAAATGAAAAACTTAAGACTAAATCAAATGATTGGCCATTGATCCCAACAAGTATTGCACTGAAAGAATCAGTATTTCAGACGGGATATTTTTTAGGTCAGCTATATTCTGGTTATGAGGCACACGTGCAGCAAAGCAGCAGGAAGTCCAATTTTTTAAAGGTTGGCAGATAGTGAAGTGTTATTACCGCGCCATAAATATTTGTTGAAAACCTCTTCCTGAGCAGACTAAGAATCATGACTGAAATTCTTGGCTGCCCCAAAACAGATGCAAATAGGCAAGTGGTACCATGTGCTTAACACGTTGGTTACAGGACGGTTCATCCAAGAAGAAAGCCAGTCTACCACAGAAGCTGACTTCCTGGGCTTGCCTTAGACCTTGGGGTTGCAGGGGAAGTTGTAAGTGGATGGACGCCTGCAGCTCTGGCACACTGCACAGTTAGAACTGCGGAGCAGCTGGCTGTCCTCAGAGAATCCTCTCCGTGGTTGAGAGGGATGGGCATGGAGAACTGAGTTCTGTGACCCCGGCGTGATTCGATGCTCCCCAGTGGCCAGGTGCATCTTGCCTTGCTTATTTGAGCCCTGTTCATCTATAGACTACCAACATTTAAAAACACAAAAGATAGGAACAGTGTTAATAAACACTGTTGGACAGCATTAATAAAAGGAAATAACAACCAAAATAAGATTTTGATTTCCATCACACCTGTTCAAGTCCTCTACAGCCAGGGGGTATTTGAATGGGGCAGCAGATTCACAATAAACCCTGCATGGACAGAACCTTCCCTTTGACTGGATCCAAGGACAGTGAAAAGTGGTCTTTTCTTTTTCTAGGGAGTTTAATAATGTGCTTCTTCGGATAACAGAGAAACCCAGTACAAGGCAACATGGCTTTTTACCTCTCAAAATAATTCATCTTACTTGTTTAGTGACTAAGAGTATACAGAAAACCTGAGTTCAGACTCGCTTTTCTATCTTACCAGCTGTATGACCTTAATGACTTAAATTCTTTCTATCTTAGTCTCATCTTCTATTAAGTGTGGATAGTAATAATATCTGCCTCATAGTATTAGTTTCAGGAATAAATTCATTCTTATGTGTAAGGTTGCTTAGAGCAGTCCCTGCCTTTATATTGTTAGCTGTTATAGTAACATAATAATTATTATAATCCTAGATTATACCTCTGTTTGCTTCAAAGCTTATTAACATGCATAAATGCCACTTAAATATTAGCTATTTTAATAACAATATATTAATGTTTAATGCATCAGTGGTAATCATGTCTTTCTATAATAGTAGTTAGAGCATAGTAGTAGACCTCCTTTTTTTTTCTTTAGTACTTCCTATTTGGGGACTTAGGATAAAGAGGTAGAGAATTAGAGAAGTGGAGAGAATAAATAGGGTGAAATTTCTTTGATTCTTGTAGAGGAAAAGAGGATCCAAGCAGATACGATACCGCAGTGCACTCAAAGAACGATCCGTTACCGAAGAAGCCATGAGCCATATATGTGACACTGGTGTCTAATCCTACAGTTGGATTCCAGCTGAAACTTTTCCATCCCTTTGAGTGACCTACCAGTGCAAATCCATCACCTCATAACTAAGCAAGTTTCCTGTAGTTCCACAGGCACAAGTTAGGCCAACTCACTTCACCTTTCATACCTTCTGGGAGGAGTCACCGCCCCAATCTTCAGAAACATCTGTCGCCTTGGTCCCCAGCCTGCCTGGAGATTTTATCAGGTAGCAGGGACTGCAAGACCTTCTTACAGACACTTGGTGACCTGGTTTCATGGGGTTTTCGCAGTCGAGTTATGCAAAAATTGTCACCCTGTTCCAGAAGCAGAGATGGCCAACCTCTTCGAGATCCACCGGTGTACAGGAGCAGTGGTCTCTCTGGTCAGAGATACCAGGTTGCTGTCACTCAGAGTCCCTATTTTCCATCTACAACTGATAAATAAGCTCAGGTGTTCTTTTCTGTTTCCAAAGTTGGTATTCAGACATACACACTAGAGCCAAAATGATTCAAACATCTCTTGAACATAGATGAATACAGCCGTGGGAATTCAAACCTCAGCGCTAAACTGGTGTTGTGCAAATCGCCCTCTTTCCCAGGTGCTGTGCTTTTCAGCTGATGTATTAAGCTCTGGATGTTGTAGATTTTTTTCCCACAGCGGTTCAAATGTGATAACGTTTCTCTCCACTGGAGCAGAGATTCGGAAACAAGTTTACTGAAATGTGAAGCACCGTGACAGCTTAACTTCAGGGATTTTTGTGGCTCAATCTTGCCTTGTCTTCAAAATGCTTGAGACGGGGCAGGCATGACCTCCAAACATGTTCCCCTTAGTACCAGCTTTTAATGACACTCTGCAAGTACACGTGTACACATACACTTTTAATAATAACTTTGGAGAGTCACAGTGTTCCATGAGTATATTAAAATGTTCTCAAGAAACTTCATGACAGAAAGCTGTACAATTTTGTTTCATTTGACATTTCTCAAAGCATATTTGACCATGAAACTAAATATACTTTTTTAAAATATATGTTTTTGCAGGACACAATAATATATAAATGTACCATAGTATCACATATAAATGTAGTATATTACAAATATAGTAAATATAAATGCAGTTCCAATATAAAGCAAACTAACCTAATGTTAATGCTCTACCCTTGGATTTTGGTTGCTTAGATGTATTGATCTGATAGGTTGTGTTTGGCAGGATGAGGAGCTGATCATGCCAAATGCAACTGCTGTTCAATTACTGTGTGGCTGTTACTCATTTAGACCTTGGAAAAGGAGCAAGCCATAAAGGTATTGCAGGCATAAATCAGATAGTAAAAGATAAATAGTTGTATCTTCGATGCTTGGCAGGGTCTACTTGCTATATTAAAAACTGCAAGTTCCCATGTGTTATGCTGATCCAAGTTAAAGATTTATGCCACCAAAAAGAATATGAGGTCATGTGTTGTAATTTTCCAAGTCCATAATTACAAGCACCACATTGCAATACCTTAGTATTCATTCCTTGGTTGTTAGGCTTAATTCAGCTTTGTTTCCAATCTGCATCACAACAGGAATGTTAGCTGTTAGTGCTTAGGAGTCAATTAAATATTAAATCACAGCTGGTTTGAAAATTTCACCTGGTCCCTTTTCTGAAAAATGCAAAAGGAAATGAAGTAGCATTTGTGATAACACATGTGCACATGGAATGCTTAGTTTTGGTGACATCTACATTGATGTTCATGAATTTCCACCGATGTGAGTGCATTTTTTACCAAAAAAAAAAAAAAAACCAAAACCAGATTCCACACAAATGTTGTATTAGTACATGGGTTTATATAACCAGAAGGCAACCAATTAGCATGACAAGCATTCATCACAAGGGATTCCTCTGATTTCTCGTATGTGACAGTCCCTGTGCTAAACCTGCTCTTGTGTATTAATAAGCTTTCTTCTCTATTTTAGGACTGTTGAAAAAGCTGACTACTCTAAAAGTAGATGACAATCAACTTACAATGCTGCCCAATACAATCGGAAAGTAAGTGCCAGTGTGTCCTTTCTGTCAACTACGCAAACCCAAAAAGAAAGGATATATTGTTTTCTACTTCAAAACACTTTCTACTTTTTGTTCACAGGACAGCTTATTTTAGACTGCATTTTACTCAGTTATATGCAGTTGTATTAATATATCTTATGTAATTTCATATCTGAATATTGCATTGGCATCCAATAATAGAAAATTATGAGAAATCGCCAACTGTAAATCTTTCACAAGTAAGGCAACTATGCAAAATTTCAATTATACTCTTGGTGATATTTTCTATCTAGTATTGATATTTTGACTGAGTGGCAGTTCTAAATTTATCCAAGTATTTCTTGAAAAATCAAATTGATTTTTCTAAGGCTTTGCCATCTTTGCCATCATACTATTATATATATATATATATATATATATATATATATATAGTGTATTTTTAGAATCTAAAAAAAGAAAAGTATTTGGTTAGCCAGCATTTTCAAGACAAAAGTCTGATATCTCTTACGGGTTGACCTGCTCCCTTTATCTACAGCAGTTTATTTTTAGCTCAGAATTGCTCTTAGCATTTGGTTATAGTTCTTCTATATGTTTTCCTCAATATTTCACTGAAGTGCCTCTATGTTGACAATCCATGTGAAGTGACCAATCAATGCAACCTGGCTTCATCCCGAAATTCTGTGTCCATTTTATCAGGACCTTGGCCCTCCTCTCGGTATGAAGAATTATAAATATTTATCCGATTGGGAAGAGAAAGAGTCATTTCTTTCTATAAAACAGCTTTATTAAGTATAACTAACAGAAAAAGACTGCACCTAGTTAAAGTCTTGAATCTAACAGGTCTTGGCATAGGATAAAAGTCAGAGTGGTCACCACTGAAATCAAGGCTAAAATCACCAGTGAAATCGATGGCTCCCTAACCTTCCCTCTACCATAACCCTTGTGGTGTCATCAAATGGCTTTTTATTGGGACAGCTTCACTTTTTAAGAGTAGGATAGCTTTGCAAAATTCAACTCAAATATTCAAACTCTCAAGAGTAATGCAAGTCTCAACCGTTTTCACTATCACAATACCCACACCATTACTTTCTGGCTACAGTTTCTTCTGTATTTTTTCAGTGTGGAGTACAGAGAACATTACTTTCTTTTGGGATACACAAGAGTAACTGTTCTTACCCATCTGATGCTTTTGTAAAAAGAATCTTCTAACCTGTATTCATAAACACTCATCTTTCTTCATTGAGTCAGTTCTCATGGGCAACAGAACTCAACTCCCTTTACATCCACTTAGGTAATGATTGGGGTGTTGAAACTATGTTCACATCTCTCCTACAAACTAAAGACCTTCGTTCCTTGAAGGTGAAATAAAGAGGCTGGATAACCTAAAAGTAGGCTAAGTTGCTTTTTCAGGAGGCAGTGGAACCTTGACTTTGGCCAGCCTGAGAATGAGCATTTGTCAGTGGACTGGTGATTTCCGGCCAAGCTGTTGGTCTCTTAATGAACTTTTCATTTTCGGCTTTTTCTGGAGTCTAGTTTCAGCGCATGACTGACACTGGGGATATGTGTCTCCTGAGCTCCTGTCACACACACGTCAGTGTGATTTCCTGCCTCTGCCCTTCACCGGCTGCATCTCCTGCCAGAATTCATTTTAGGAGTAGGAAGATGACGGTGCTAGCTCCGTCTGCTTCCCCACAGCCAGGCAGAGTGTCGCAGCCTGGCTCTGCACACACATTCTAAACTTGAGTCAGTCTCGGCTCTTATTTTACCACCCTGATCTACTTTGTCCCTTGCAGTCTTTCTGGTAATTGAATTGCAAAGGTGGAAAAAGACGAACTTACCTGGTAGTGACTTGATCTCAGCTTTTACACCCCTGTGTTCAAGAAGAGGAAATATAGAACCATCAGTTTGGCTCTCTGCAGCTTTCAGTTATTCAGAACAAGACTGATGCCAGGAAAGCAGGGTAAATACCTGAGAATTAGAGCTTCCATAAACACTGAGAAGGCTGAATAGAGAGCTTTCCTTTTGCAAACAACTCATCCTTATTAAATTCTCAGATATCAAAAAGTCAGAAGAAATGCATGAGATGAAAGAAGCAGCATTTAAAAAGCTGGACAGGGGAGCTGGGGATTTAGCTCAGCGGCATAAGCACCTGCCTTGCAAGCAGGCGGTCGTGAGTTTGATCCTTGGTACCGATAAAAATGAAAAAGAAAAAAAAAAAACAACAAAAAAAAGCTGGACAGGGCAGGTGCTTCGCTGCAAGCCCTACAGAACTTGCGGAGACTCCTGGAGGAATGGGAATAGTCAGTGCTTTGCTGGACCAACCTCACTGCTGCTCAGTGTCATGATGGAACTGTCCAGAAAGCTGCTGACGCCTGAGAACCATAGAGACAAAAGGATACACTAAAGGCAATAGGTACAAAAAGTTCAGATGTCTTCTGGTTCCTCAGACTGCCAGTTTCAGGGATCGCCTCTAATGGAATTGACCAGACAATGTAATTCTGTTATGAAACTCACAAGCACAGGTCCTACCCCCTGAAGACAGAAGCAGTGATTACACTGATTGCTCTTAAGCTCACAGCTCTGCTCCTTCACTAGGCTTTGGTCACACTGGCTCTTTTTCGGCATCTCCAATGAACTATACCTTCTCCCACTGCAGGGTTTTCTCGCTTCTTGTTACCTCCACCTGAAATATTCTTTCTCAACTTTTTATAAAGCTGAGCCCTTCACATCTTTTAGGTCCATACTCTTAAGCTTCATTGTGCACTTTAATTATCAGGGGATCATTTTCAAAAGGCAGATTCTGACCCTGTAGGTTTGAGACCTTAGGAGTTCCAAGCTCTGAAAGTCAGTGTTTCAGGTACATGAACACCACTTTGAGTAGCAGGGCCCTAGTTCTGGCTTTGAATATCACTGCCACGGTGTGGCTTTCCCTTGATGCCCCTTGAACGATTGTCCACTCCCAGATTCTTTCTGTGTCTGTGTCTGTTTTGCTTCCCACATGGCACTTTTCAGAATCTACAGCTGCTGATTTTACAGTTCTTTGTATGGTTTTATTCTGTCTGGTAAATGTAGACATCACACCTCATTAAGATAGTTTTCCTATCCCAGCTCCAACATTGTGTTCTAAATATGATGAAGGCCAAACCCTAGTTTACTTTTGATTTCAATTCCTAGATTGTTGTGCGCTAACCGGAAGTCTTTGAGAAGAAGAGAATGTCAAACACTAATGATGTTCATGGTGATGCGTCTTCTTATTTAGAACTCTTTGGTTTCTATATTTCACTAACTGATTTTGTTCAGAATGAAAACACAAAATAAAAATGGGGTAATTATGTGAATATAGATGCTAGGTTATTCATATACTTGATTTTCTTTTCATGAAGATTTATGATGCTCTTAAAAGTATGAAGAAGATTTATCAAAGATAAATGGGACTACTTAATTCAAAGGTTGATTACTGATTTAGCAAGATAAAAGTTAATAATAATAAAAGTTCATTTTTTAGAAATTTTTAATGTCATGATCATCTTTGGATTGTTGTTTCAAGAAAAATGTAAGAAGCATGTCAAAAGAATGGACTAATAAACAGAATTTTTTTTAAAAAGTGCTGGATATATCAAAAAATGTTAATCCTTTCATTAAATGTTCATCCTTAGGAAAAAAGGATTACTTTTCATAAAAAAAAATATGTTACTTATGCTAACATGCCATGGGCTTATAAGAATAATTAAGTGTTTTTAAAATTCCTGTTTTAATTTATAATATAGTAGGTACCAGTAGATATAATCCATATAAAACAGAGTACTTGGGGGCCACTAGGGATTTTTAAGAGTATGAAGGGATCCCCAGACTAACAAGATTGAGAATTATTTCTGTACCTGTCATAGTTTGGAAATCATCACAGTTAGTTAAATTATAGTGACTATTATCTAGTTTACAGTCTCATTCTGAGATACTTATCTACATACAGTATTCTGAATTTACCCAAAGACATTGCTAAAAGTTTATTGTGCATTTTAAAAACAATTTATGCATGAAAAAAACAAGCAATAATAAAATGATTAATTTTAACCTGAGAGAGTTCAGAGTTTCTAGATTAGAGTGACAATGAAATTTGATTATGATCTTGTTAATGGCACCCAAATCATATGCAGAAAGTGTTTTGTTATTGGTCAAATAATCTATAGTTTATTATGAAAAATTCTACCTACAAATCTCAACACTGAAATCCTAGAAATGTTAACACCAGCCCGAATGACCAGGAATCTTACTTTGCATATGAAATATTTAAACATTTTAGACCTCTTTTGGTATTTTGTAGCAATACAATTAGTAAAAGCTACTAAAAGCATTTTATTTTCCAGTATTTTTCATGGTTTAAATAGATTCTGTGATTGGTGTACCAAGTGACTTGAAATATTATTTTTGCTTTTGACCCTTCAAATATGCCTTGGGGCCTCAATGGCATTAACAAGTGAAACTCAAATGAAAAGAATAAACAATTTTTTTGGACCTACAGTGTTTATAAACCATGTAAGTGATTTGTAGACAGTGTCTTTAATTAATTAACACTCTCTGGTGTGTGTTCTCCTCCTATCAGCAGACACAGTCACTGAGGCTGAAGGAAGCGCCCCTATTTCAATGCCAAGCTGTTAATTCAGCTGTATCACACACATAAATATGTGTGACAGCTGAGTCGCACATTCTGTGATTGACCCTTCATACCTGGTAATTTAATGGACCCCATCGCTCTAGCCAGAAAGGATTTTTCACAAGAGAAAACTCATGCTGAACTTGCTCTTTCTTGGCTTTATGGTCTTCGGTAAAAGCAATAAAAACCGAGAATTTGAAGAGCTGTTTTGAAAAGTCATCCTTTCATGAAGTTGGCCAAAGAGAGAGACAGCTGGAAATGGGAATCAGAAAATGTAAGGGCCTGTGCAAACCAGGCTCGGTTCCCTGTGGGCTTCCTCTTCGTGGGGTCTGAACGGTGAAGTGACTTAGATCGTTTCATAGGCAAATAAACAGGCTTATTAGGGGACTCGGTATTCACGTTAGAGCAAACAGCTAACTTCCTTCCTGTTCGGTTCTTACCGCAGCCTCTGGTTTGTACGTGAATCATCCTTAACTTCAGTTATTTTGCTGCATCTTCCCAGCTAGAGCATAGGCTTCTTGAGGGCTAGGATTATGTCATAAACATTTCTCACTTCCTTCGTTGCACCAAAGCAGTGTGGTACAGAGCAACGACTGGACTTCAGTTTCAATCCTAGATTCACCACCCGATAACAAACTCGTGTTAGAGTTGAAAGCCTCATTTTTCTCACCTGCAAAATAGAAACAACAGTGCTCAGAGGTTTTTGTGAGACTTGGTATAAGATAACTAACTGCCTTAGTGGCTTTCCTCACTTCTGGGGCAAAATACCTGACACAGTTTAAGAGAAGAGAAGTTTCCTGTGGCTCACAGTTTGGAGAGGCTGGCTCCAAGCTCATAATAGGCTCATAATAGGCTGGCTCCAAGCATGGCAGCATGGCAGAGGGGCATGGCAGGAGTAGTCTGTGGCGTGGCAGGCAGGAAGCAGCCAGTGATGACGGAAGAGGGGAATAAGAGAGACCATTCCAGGCCATGCCCCCAGTACCCCTCTCCTCTGACCAGCCTTCACCTCCCAATGTCACATGTAGCTATAACACCACACCACCCATGGTCCCATCACCTCCCGAAAGCCTCACCTATGAACTCATGAGGCTTTAGGGGGCCATCTAGATATAAACCATAACAACAGCCTTTAATAAATTATAACAGTTGTTATTAATACTCAAAAAAGCATGCATGATTCCTTATGGTTATCCATAAAGAGACACAAGTGAAACATCTAGTTCTTGAAAGTAAGAATGTTTTGTATTTACTTGAAATGTGATCACAATAGTGTCTTGTGTCCCAAACCCTCACCTATACACATGGAGTTGGTGACAAAAGCCCTCCTCCAAGGTATGAGCGAATGGAATTTTACTGATGCTTGTAACACACGTAAGATCTCAGTTAACGTGGAAAACTCATAATGATATCTACTTGAGAGGCTTTCTCCTCCTCTAGTGACCACACCATGCCCAGCATTTTGGAATTGGGACTATTCATAGGTTGGGGGCTAAACTATAATGGCTGTCGCAGAGTGTAGAATCCAATGATAGCAGAGTACGTGACATGTTTCTATGGTTTTGATTGGTTGAGGAAGACTTTGGTATCCTCACTTGGAACATACATAATTTTTTTTAAATGATCTGCCAATGGGTGAAGCTACTGTATACTCATCGGTCGTAGATTTTTTTACTAAAAATTATTTATCAGAGTATTCTACATTTGTGTACTTTAGTCCTATAATCTCAATTTTTGAAATTTTTTCTTTCAGTTTCTCTAGCTAACTTCCTCACCAGTGCAAAGAAAAACAAGGTTACTAGTTGCGTGGAGTGGATGGAACAACAGGGTCAAATGAAAAGTGTGTGATTGTCTCTATGATTTTATTTCTAATGGATGATTTTCTACCGGTTTGACTGAATTCAGCTTAGATCGAATTTAGCACTATGTCTTATGAAGTCTGCTTAATATGTAAAAGAGAACTTCTGAGTAAAGTTTGTTCATTTTTACCCATTAGCCCGAACAGCTTAACTAAAGTCAATGATAAATTAAGGGCGGAATCAAAAACTGGATTCCTAGGCCAAATTAAATTAAATTGATTTATAATGTCTGAAAATAAGACCAATAGCAAGTCACATAGCACTCCCTTCGGGGCCATTCTCAGTGTTTAGGTGGGTTAGGTGTGTGTTTATGGATGTGTAGGCTGCATGTCTCATGGTTAGGTCCTGCTACCCATCACCCCGTGACCAATGGGAAGCAGAGGAGCAAAGAATGTTCCACTCGTTAGCCTGAGGAGTCCAGCCTCAGACACCAGCTGCCCGGCTGCGGTTCGTCCTCTTTCTTGGGGTATCCCAGCACTTTCGTACTGGCAATATGCAGCCTTTTTTTCTGACAATAGCTACATAAGCAGCTCACCTTTGCCAAAAATCATTCATTCATTCATTCATTCTCTCTATTATTATTATATCTATTAAATCTCTCCTAATACAGTAAAATCTTTCATTCATCTGAAATTTGCCCACCTCCCATAGATTACTAATCACTTGGTGATAATGTTACATTTTGTGAACCAAAAGACAGCTTAGTTCATGCAGCAGCCCACTTTCAAAAGAAAATATCGCAAGATAACATGTACAAGTTTTAGAAACAGATGGTTCAAGATCTGATTTTTTTCAGTGTACACTCTACTGCTCAAAAGGTCATTTTACTTTTATTTATTTTATGGGGAAAAGGTTAAAAAAATTCACAGCAAAGTAATAGGAGAATAATAGTAGTTAATACATACATGTTGCTTTCTTTAAAGTCATTCTCAGGATGCAAGGTATGGGCATAAAAATTTCTCCCATCAATATTAGCACAAATTGTCCTTTTTAATGATCTAAGAGACACTACTAATGTAACTGACTTGCATTTTTTCCTTTTTCCCTTCTGTCCTTTCTCTCTTTCACTCATCCTCACTCCTTTTTCCTTTTGAACAATTTCTTCCCATTTTGTGGTGTCTGTTGTACATTTTACACATCCTTTACTCTTTCAATTTCTCACACCAGGGAGACAATACAATGTTTCCACATGTGAGCCTGATTTATTTCACTTAGGAGTATGGTCTCAAGTCACATCCATTTACCTATCAAAGTCTCAAGTTTACACGTCTTTATGACTGAGTAGTACTCCATTGTATAGAAATACCACATCTTTTTAATCCATTCTTTGGTTAATGAGCATTTGGGTTGTTTCCAAGATTTAGCTATTACAAACTGGGCTACTGTAAACACGGTTGTGTATGTATCCCTGTGGCTCAAGTGCTCCTTTTCATGAAGTGTTATTTATTGTCCAGAGGTTTAGTGTGCATCAGTCCTCATTGTAACCATGTGTATGTAGGAGATGCTATCAGGCAGTTTTATAGATGAGAACACAGGGGTTGATAGAGGGAGAGGTCGCTGCGTGGTTAAGAGCCACTCTCCAGTTGGAGCCCAAGGTTTCTAAACTGAATTACATCACTTCCGCTAAGAACTAAAAGTGAATCAAAGAAGTGAAACCTAAAGCCGTTTACTTTTCTACTCATCAGCATCTAGATGAATAATAGCACAATTAATAATAGCTAACAGTCCTGAATAATGGTAAAGTGACATTATTATCTAGGTACTGTATTCCTAATTTCTCTCCGCTATTAGCTAAATAATTGAGACTAAGTGCTACAGTAATATTTTTCTAACCAAAAGTTTCTAAAAATCCAACCTAAACCAGAGAAATGTATGGAGAATGTTGTTTTAGAACCTGAGGTCCGCACTGTTGTTTTTTTTGTTTTTTTTTTTTTTTTTTTTTTTTTTGTCTTTTTCATTTTTATCGGTACCGGGGATCGAACTCACGACCGCCTGCTAGCAAGGCAGGTGCTTATGCCGCTGAGCTAAATCCCCAGCCCCCGCACTGTTGTTTGATTTCAAATATCATTACTCCCAGTAATGTCACAGATATTGGTCGTGTGTGACATGAACACAAGTCATCTAGTATTTGCATGTAACTGTTACTGATATGTCTTGTGTTTAAATGTTGCTCTTGCAATATTTGTAAGAGGTTGATTAAAGCCTTGTGACTCATCACAAGACAAACAGAACCTACACCATGCAGGTCTGGGTGACACAGTTGGCACAGTTACAGGATATGGACCCTACCCATACCCTGGAACCTGGATCTGAATCTTAGCAAGTTCTCCTGGTGATTTTATGCACAGTGAAATTTGAGGAGCACCATTTTAAAGTTCTTTTAAAGTTTCTTTGCAACTTTATTTTTCCTTCAAACTATACAATTACACAGATAAAACTTCTAAAACAAAAAAATCTTTGGATTTATTTTTTTCAACACATTATAAATTGCAGTGATTACCTGATTGTACGTGATAACTGTTTTTATGCAGGAATTTATGCAGATACATCTTTTTGAATTTTTAAAAAGATAGCCATCAATATAATCAGCTGGTATTGTAGGTTTTGAGTTTAAATTTTTGGAATTTCAGAGATCATTGAGAAATGTGTATTTTGCACTTAGGTGCTCTTTGTAACCCGAGGATGTAAACTAGTTTCAGATTCTAAGTCATTAATTCAGCATCACTCACCGTGTGGTAATGATGTCTTTTAGATACAGGAGGAAGTCCTCCTTTGCAGAGTAGCTTGTGATTGTACAGTAACAGGGAGATACACTGTTTCCTACTGTAGGCTCACTCAGCACACAGCGCTTCCGGTTCTGGAATGAGTAGGGTTTTCCCACATCAAACCTTTCCCCAGGCTCCCTCTGAACATTAGCTGAGTGTCCTACAGCGTAACCCAACTCTGACACATCTGTCTGGTGTTGCGATCAGAACCCACTAGTGTAAGTCACAGTCCCATATGACTGCCCTTCAATTAGAGGCAAATCACAAGTCCAGAGCTCAGAAATTTCTGAGTAAGCGACTGTATATAACCTGGGGGTTACTATGTCTCCTTCCTCAACCCAGTCTTTCAATGGAATGGCTCACAAAATCCAGGGGAACAAGTCACCTGTAGGTTGTAAAGGGTATTTAAGAGTTCGGAGGAGCAAGCATGGGAAATGGCTGTAAGGGAAAGTGTTTGGGAAAGGGTGCAGAGTTCTCAAACACACCCCATCCTCCTCCAACCTCATCCCCTGGGGCTTTGAGAGCCTCCTGTAAGCCAGATGAAGCCACATCCTTAGCCTTTGATCAACTCACCCTTCAGCCACGCTTCTCTTCCCCATAGGTCAAGGGGTGGGCTTGAAAATCCAAACTTCTAATTACATGGTTTTCCTGGTTTTCCTTGGCTTTCCTGGCGAGCAGCTCCCACTTGAAAAACCCCTCCAAAGTCTTCTCTCCAGGATACAAAAAGACATTTATTTGGAGGTTCTGAGGCTTTTAAGAGATTTGTACTGCCAGCTGGTTCAATTTAAATGTGTATTTCTTATTTTAAAAACACAATATCGTGGTGACCACAAAAATGACCTTGCATCCAGAAAGTGTGATTCCTGCTTGTAAGCCCAGCCAAGGCAGTAGGGTCTCTAGTTCAAGCCAACTGGAGCATCTTAGCAAGAACCTGTCTCAAACTAAATATATACCATGAGGTGGGGATGTAACTCAGGGGTAGAGCCCCTCCACCCTGGGTTCAGTTCCCAGTATGGGGAAAAGAAAGATCATGCAACCTGACACTGAGCGAAATGTTCTTAATTGACAAAGAAAAAAATTACAATTTTTTGTCCTGCAAAAGATCTTTAAAATCTTTCGTTGTATCATTAAACACTCTTGCTGTAGGTTACTAATATTCGAGGAATGAACAAATAAGAAACTAATATTTATTTAGTACACTGTGATTTTAAGCATTAGGGATATTGTTCGTTAAATTTTTTTTTGTAAAAGCTTGTCAAGATTAATGTGATTGATCTTGCCCTTTTTATTGTTTGTTTGTTTGTTTGTTTGGCACCAGGAGTAGATATCAGGACCTCACACTTGCCAGGCAGGCACTCATGCCGCTGAGCTATGCCTCAGCCCCCACATTATGTGTGTTACAATAGAGTGAATATCTTTTCTGTGCCTCACTGAATTTCCATCCTTGTTTTAAATTTCAGTCAGATTCTAAAATTGTATCCTTTGTGAGTTTGGTGTCATGAAATCTCTCAGAGAGTCCCTGTAATGGGGAATTCGTTGCCGATGTCACTTTCTGTGGGACATTTTCATCGTTGCTTGCGTCCCATTCAAATCCTGAAAAGTTATTTGCACAATGCACTAAAAGTTTCTGCTGGGCTACATGCATGTGACATCCAGTTGCTCCCTGCCCTGAGGCTCAAATACGTTCACTTTTATGTCTTATATTGTATCTCATCCAGGACTCAGCCAGTGAAACTGCATGATTGGAATTGCAGCACGAATGCTCTCTTCAAAAGTCTGTGTAACATAAAAGGTTTTTAAAAATTGCAATAACTCTGTGGTTCATTGGCTGGAGTAATGAAGTTGTGCTTGGTAATAAACAGGAAGTTATCACATTTTCAGTTAAATCCCCCAAAGAATTAAGCTGACCGAGAGCATTAGAGTCAAATTTTTTTGGACTCTAGTCTGTCTGCTGATGTCCAGGTGGGAACTTGGTGACAGATGTGCATGGCTGATCGAGGATTGATCACTGTGCCCATCAGTGACCATGAAGCCCATCTGCTGTTCACATCGTGATCTGCAGGCAGAGCAAACGGTCACGCTTGACGCAGCCCCTCAGAGTTAGAATACTGAGTCCCTGGAGTCTTGAACTGTGTCGCCGGGGACTGGTGTTACTTATTTTTACACAGAACAACTACTCAAAGTGACTGCTTTACTCTGATTCCAGACCAACTTTCAACAGAAAGAAAAACAATGATAAACTGATTTTTTTAATTACTTAAATATCTTCAACTTCAACTTCTCAATATTTATCTTATTTTTTATTACATTTCCCTCATAAGTTTACAACCACTTGCTGAGTTTGTTACCCCAAGCTATTGGTAGAAACTTACTTTGTGCCATTCTGTAAAATTTACCAAGTGTAGGCTGGGGATTTAGCTCTGTGGCATGAGCGCCTGCTTTGCAAGCAACGCAATTGTGAGTGAGTTTGATCCCTGGTACAAAAAAAAAAAAAAAAAAATATCAAGTGTAAGTGCTAGAGTCTTCTTTAAGAACACAGTGACAAGCCGGGTGTGGTGGCACACACCTGTAATCCCAGCACTCAAGAGGCTGAAACAGGAGGATCCTAGCAAGTTCGAGACCAGCCTTGGCTACAAAGTGAGCTCAAGGCCAGCCTGAACTGCATAGTGAGACCCTGTCTCAAAAAGACAAAAAATAAATAAATAAATAAATAAATAAATAAATAAACCCACAGTAACTCCATGTTGGTGAATCTACTGCATGTGCTGACTTCACACAAACACCCGTGCAATCACACAGCTGTGATCACCTGCTACCCCAGGAACATGAGCCCCCCTGCGTGTGTGGGTCTCAAAGGATTTCAAAAACAGATATAGTTCAGTTCACTAATAATAAGGGAAATTTTTATTGGATATGTATTTGGTAAAAAGCAATGTGATGAGTTTTTTTCTTTTAATTTTAAAAAATGTATTTCAATAAAAATCCCTCCCAGAATTCTCTCACTTTGAACATACTTTGATGAGTTCTTAAGTCTTCCATGAAATTATTATATCTTTGTCACAAACCTACAATACTGCAGCTTGGAGTGAAGATATGTGGCTTGTCTCTGTAAAAGGGAAACCTGCCCCTTAAGCAGCGGCTGCCTCCGTGCTTAGCACTCAAAGCTGAACTGTGTTCTCCTCAGAGGCTCTATGGCTGAACTGCTTAGAGTCACCTAGTTGGAGGGGCGTGTGGATCAGACGGACTCAATGCAGGAATACTTCTCTGACCGTGGACATTAGGGCTTGACTTGCCTAACCACACAGGCTTGGGAACTACTGCCAGCCTCACCGTTATGCAAATGTGTTACCCTTCACCAGCAAAGTCATTATCAGGCCATCTATCCTGTTGTCACACCCTTTCCCCTCCCAGCGCCCTGGGGAATCACTTCTCTCATGATTCCTTTACCTGGCAGGTACATGAAAGCTGCTTTGTTTTTTGAGCCAGCTGTGTGATCCTTGATTTGTTGGTTGATACTCACCGTGCTATGACTAGTAAGTGCCAGCGCTGGGAGACAAAGCCATTTTTCCCGCTGTAACTCCTGTGTTCGATTTCCATGTTAAGATGTTAATTAAATGATGGGAGCAAACCCCATCCACTCTAGCTGGTTCCAGTGTACAGACAGAGGGAGTTCTCACAGCAGTCCTTCTCCTGCGAGCTTTCAGTCACTTTTCTCTTTACAATGGCAGGCTCCTCACCCTCGGGAATTCCTTCCTATTGTAATAATCTAATACTTGATAGCACCAACAGTGTAGTAACAGTAACAACACCAACAATCACAGTTGCATTGTAGCCAGCGGTGCACCCTGTGCCAAGGTCTATTGTCCTCCAGCTGTCTCAAGCCCGGCATCGAGCTGTGTAGTTTCCTCGGGAAAACTGCAGTTCCTTCCTGTAAACCTGGGGTAAAGCCGCTGAGTACAGGCCAGGTGACAAACTGTGTCCGTGTGGAGGAAGTTTCTGTTACTTGTCATGAAGGGCTCCATGCCCAGTGTTGCCAGGTTTGAAAACGCACCAGAAATCTAGGTCATGAGGTAACACTGACTATTTTTTATGATACATTGTACACCAAACAAAATACACCCCTGTCCCTGGCTACCACTGCAGAACTGCAGGCTGAGGGACAGAGTCTGATCATCCGGCCACTTCATCTGTGTTTCAGTCTCAGCTTCGCTATTTTGCAGTGGCTTTGAGAAAGTGACTTAGCCTCTGTAAAACTCAGTTTTCCTGTCCATAAAATGGATGCTTAAATGGTATAGATCTTATCCAGTTGTTAAAAGGAAGAGACCAGTATTTTCTTTTTTGAATCTCTAAAGTGCTTAGTAAGATCCCTGGCACTTCATCAGTATTTTGCTTTGGGTTTCCCTCTTCACCTTCCCTGAGCCAGCCCTTCTGCCTCTCCAGTGCCGATTTCGGAGACATGGCATAAGGTCGTATGCTCAAATCTGACTGTAAACGACTCCTGACTTATAAACACACAAACAAAAAAAAACCCCACTTCTGTCATTTTCAGTGGTTCATTAAATGGTGGTTGCATTAAGACAGGTAAAGAATTAACCATATTTATTTTACTGTGTTAAAGCATTTTTATGGTGATATGAAACCACCGGGCTGAACTGTAAAAAATTAATTTGTATAATGTTATGCAGGCCCAGATGAGTAACTTTTATTGGTGAAATTAAATATAAGCATTTTTCAAAACTTGCTTTTTTATTTTGCCACCTCACTTTTCCGAATATCTAACTAGTGTGTTTAATTTTTTCAGTTTATCTTTATTAGAAGAATTTGACTGTAGCTGTAATGAACTGGAGTCTCTACCTTCTACTATTGGCTACCTTCACAGTCTTCGAACATTAGCAGTTGATGAGAATTTCCTTCCAGAATTGCCCAGAGAAGTGAGGAATAAACTTGTCTTCTATCAATTAACGTTGAAGGAAACTGTTTTGAAATGAAATCCAAACAGATGTAGTGGCACTAGAGATCATGAGCTGAGATGCTGTTTCTCTGTTTATATAAATATATGTGGAGGGGTGTCATGGGGGGGTGCTTGCATGCATGTGGGTAAATTATTCTATTTTAAAAGACAAGTGACAAATTCTAATATTTAACCCAGAAGATTGCATGCAAAAAATAACAGTGAAATATTACAACAATGCTAAAGGACAAAATTTTATATCATTTAATTTCTATGTTTTGCTATTATAAATAACATTTTGAGATTATTATATTTCTGTTTTTGAAGTAAAAAAGGGTTTTGCTGTAAATATGTTTGCAAGGTTTCATATTGCACTATAGTAGTACTATTTTAACTTTTAGACCCAACCAGAGATTCTGTTAATTTTTATCTCTAAGTTGGATTTCACTTACTAATATTATGAAAAAAGCATGAAATATCTTTGTAATTTAATATTTTCTACTAACCAATTCCCTAATGATGGAATAGTAATCAATATATCATTGTTTTGGAGCCAAAAGTTATGAATACAAATGACAAATACCATTGTAATGTGAGGAAAAATTAGCTTTGCCAAGAAACTGTCAATATTTCATTTTATGAGCATGAATACTCTTCTATTATGAATGAGTAGATTTGTACTCACTTAAGTAGAAAAACTATGATTTATGAAAACCATTGTGTCAGCAAGGGTTTTACTACTAAAATTGGTAAGAAAGTGCTCCCTTTTTAATATGTAAAAGAAAATGAGGTATCTATTGCCTTACTATCTAAAAGTGTACACATATTTTAAAAAGCAAGATTACAGAAATAAGGCAATACATAGTTTACACTTCATTTTAGCCAAAAGGCCAAGAAATTATAAGATGATACACATTTTAAAAGAAATTTAAAAGTAATAAAGAAGTCTGAGTTAATTAACATGGTTTATAAATTTTAAAAATTATGTAAAATGGCATGTTACTGTGATTCTTGACTTATTTTGTCCCATTGGCCACCCGTAGATTGGAAGCTGCAAGAATGTAACAGTGATGTCTCTCCGCTCCAACAAGCTGGAATTCCTTCCTGAAGAAATTGGACAGATGCAGAAACTGCGAGTCCTAAATTTGAGTGACAACAGGTATTTTTGTAGCATTTCATAATTGTGTGTTGGTCATCTACTGTCATCCAGTGATTGCTGTTGTCTATAATTTTGGAAACATTTTCTGTATCCTATGAGGTGTACAGGATCCAAATATGCAGGCTTTCTATAGAGAATGCAGGGTAAATTATTTTGAAGGTAAATCTTTCTAATTTCTATTATTTGATTACATTCAAATCGTATGCCATCATTCATTAAATTTATATAATTATAATATACATAATAACTCAAACTTAGAGACCAAAGCCCTTCCAATTTGTAGGAAGCATAGTTCTAGGAAAACATGGGGAAATAATTGTAGTTAAAAGCTGCAAAAGCTATTTTCTGATTAGTAAAGTATACCAGTAAAGTACAAATAGATTCACATATATGTCTTGTGCACACATACGTGTTTTCACATATATATTCCAACAAGTACACTGGATAATATGTTATGTTTTGACCCACTCCTGGTGCTGGCAAGAATATCATTAGTAAGGTATTACTCACAGGTTCTAAATTTTGAATACTGTAAACAGCTCCTTAACCATGTGCCAAACACAGTGAATAAAAATAGAATAGGCCTTCCCCTTGTGCAATACCCTATTCATAGCTGGGTTAGCAGAGAAAGGGAAAGTCTGCAATTCTTCTTCGTTTCCACCTTCTCTGTAAATGATCAGTATCCTCAAATAGAAAAAGGGAAAAACAGACATGGACCAGGAATAACAAATTGATAATGTGAATGCAGCATGGAACGCCTGAACTCGAATATCCAGGAAGTCTTTATCAGGCAAACAATGTGTGAGGGACTCAGAGACCTCGTGATGCAGCCATCAATGCCGAGCTGTTAGAAGATGGTGAGCAATATTCCGGGCAGTTCAGAGTGAGCAGGGAAATTCTCCTTTGTGTATAGCTCATTTAAGGAAATTGTTGTATGATTTTCAAAAACCATTCTCTGAGCACTTCCTTGGTATTGCCACATAATGATAATAAAGCTTTTTTATCAAAAGCTTTGGGATTTTATTTATAAATTTGGAGTGGCAAGGAGGCACCAGAGCTCTGTGTTATGTTATACCAGTAACCTTTCCTCTTCTGAGGAGGATCGCAGACTGGAAGATGAGGGAAATGTACTGATTGAATACTGTGTCTGCCTTTCAATAGGACATTTGTTTTTCAAATCTTTCCATCCGTATGAATTAGACTAAGAAACACAGCCAGGAAAGTGTCATGAGCAGATGTCTTCCTGTGTGATTCATTCACAGTCCCTAGTGGAACCATGATTGCTAACTTGGAGACGGGGTTCTCCTGATGGGCTGTAGGATTTCCCTCCTAAATTCTTGGCCTCCCAAATTTTTCATCAGTAATATGCATGACTGTATAGAAAATTGCTTACCAAATATTACAACTGGTCCATCATCAGAAGGACTGCTAATGCTTTAGAATTACTTACTCAAAAATACAGTAGACTTCAGTACTAACCATGGGCCAGACACGCTGCCAAGTCTTAGAGCAAAATATGCAAATAAGACATTAGGATCTGACAGAATAAGGGCTTTTAACTATTTCATCATGCCAAAAATACATGCTTAACTGATCCGCTATTGCAGTGACTAGAGCAAAGAATGAAGCCAATTTAATATTTTTAATTGTTGAATCAGTTAATCAAAGGTAAAAATCAACAGTCAGTTAGGAAAAGAGGCCAAAGAGTGAGCTTCTAGGAGAGAAGCTGAAACTTTAAAAAAATTCTAAATGCATTTTTAAAATTCAAAATATAATAGACTTTTTAGGTGTGATATCATATATTAATATGTTATATATTTGCTGTGCTGATCATTATTGTTTGTGCAATATATTCCACATTTAAGGTACAAAATATGGGACATTTATGGAGGTCACTAAAAGAGCCAGCAAAATAAAATGTTTTGTCTTTCTCCAATAGTCTCTTTCTTTTCCTCATATTCTACTTTTATGACTGGTAATGTACTGTGGATGTTGTTGTAATTTATTCTGGAGAGTTTTCCCCTCATATAATTTAAAGGCAGTAAAATTGACTTTCTGCATCAAATGTATTCCCATATAATGTGAAAAAATGTCACCCATAATTGGACTTCACAATTTCTCAGGTGATTGAACTTAAATAACTAAAAATTAGAAACAACATTTATGAAAATTTGGTTTAAAGTTGAGTTGTAATTCTACCAAAAAATAAAAAGAATTGGAATGTAATTTAATTTCTTTCAGTCTTTGTAGCCTAGTTTATGTTTTACAAATATTTATTAGTTCAGAAAGGATATTATGTTCTTCTTAAAGTTATCTACCAAACACATACTTGTATTGGCTATCAATCTCTTTATATTCATCAAACTATTTGAAAGTTTTGAGCTGCTTTTGCATGTAGAATTAATTCATTAATTCTTGTAACATTTTCACTACTATTATCAAAATACCTTTATCAGACAGGATTCAAATATACAAAGACTTAAGAAAATTTCCATTCCAACCTATACCAAAAATATTTCTGTCTTTTCAGACGTGAACACTGAGAAATTAACAATGGGTTTCCCTCCCGTACTTGTTTATGCTCTTGCTGTGCTGATTATCTGTTCTGATAAGTTGTGGGATCACAATTTGTGGATTGTGCATAATTGCGGTTTCAAGGATATCAAATAGTATATTGAGGTAGACATTTGGCAACAGATCCCCCAAATTCTAAAACCAAAGCTAAATACTTAATTTTGTTTGAATAGTAAGGCTGAGACCAAACTTCACATCTCCAAAATGTTATTCTTAAAGATTCCTTCCTTGAATATCTACTATCTGTTTTACAAACAGTGAAAGAATAAGTGGACTTTCTGGAGGTCAGCGTACCTTTGAGGACTGTAATTTATTTAGCTTTAAGATGGACCTAGTCTCTCTCTTTCATGGAATTTAGTTTCATGAGCATACCAGACGGTCACCAAATAATCACAAAAATAAATGTGTAATGTGCTCCATGAAAGAAAACATATGGTACTTGGAGAATAGATTAAGGAAAGTAGTTTAAATGGAAAGTTAGGGGAAAAAAAAACTTTTCAAAAAAATGGCATTTAAGCTGAGAGCTAAGGTCTATGCGGGATTTGTGCAGGTGAAAACATGGTGTGGAGAGTGTGTCCAGCAGCTAAGGGCCTAGCTGGCCTTGGCAGGGAAGGGCCAGTGTGTTGACCAGGCTGAGTCAGGAAGGTGTAGCAGAAGCAGCCACTTGGAAAGGGTTTTTAGGGGCCAGATATTTTAAGGCCTGCATAGTAACAGTATTTTTTATGTTACCTGGATATAGTAGGCAGCATTTAAAGAGTTACAGAGATTTTTATTTTTTTAAACATTGTTCAGGTTGTTCAGTGAAGAAAAGATTAAAGAGGAAACTTAAATCAACACATTAGGGTATTTTAAACAAATTCTTAGAAATGAACTAGATAAAGCTTCACCTCTTGCTATTAGAATTTTCTTATCTTTGCAGATTGAAGAATTTACCATTCTCATTTACCAAACTTAAAGAGCTTGCAGCATTGTGGCTTTCTGACAATCAGGTAAAAAAAAAATAAAATAAAAACACTTGCTTGGTAGATTTTTGGTTTATTAAGATGAACCATATTTGAAACTGAATTACTGACTTTTTTTCCCAACAGATGCCATTGACAAATATTACAAAATACAAATTTTTATCTCATGGAAGTGATATGTTTGTGAAGATACCAGTTTAAGCATTGTTGTAGACAAAACAGGACTATATTCTCTGCCCCTTAAAATATTTACATTTAGTGTCAACTTCATCATCAGAGATCACTTTCATAGTTTTTTACCCCTGATGAGACACATATGTCCTGAGAGGACGGACTTTAATCATATCTCTGAATGCAAAGAATAAAAACTGTTACCACAATCCCCACCAGGGCAAATTATTATCTACTATGTTCTTTTTCTTCTTGTGCTTTTAATTAGAATCAATTTAATACTTAAACTTTATTCCAGAAATTTTATGATAGCTTTTGGAAACTATTATCAGCACTTTCTGTTTTGATATTATTCTCTATATTCATGGAAATAGAATAATTGAATTTGTAATTGAGTACTACTGAATAATTTTATTGCATGAAAGATATTAAATAATTGGAGATAGCTGACTTGCCCCCAAAAGAATTGGAAATGTGTAATTTTCACATAGTTCATTAGTCCTGTATTTTCCTTGTTTCTAAAATTTTAAAATACAAATGAGCAAATGAAAAAAATCCATCTTGAATTTAGTTTATCATTATTTTGAGTATAACAATAGCATTACTACTAAATGAATTGTTTATATTTATGGCTATTGGGCTACTTTTGTGAAAATTAAAAACAACTTCTCCAAAATGTAAACTTGAAAATAATGTTTGATTTTCTAGTCATTACAACATTTCGATCAACCGACTAAATAAACACTTAGATTGTCATTCAAATCTTATCATTAAACTAAAGATTTTTCACAATATCAATATGTGGTAAGTCATTTCTAGAGTTTATGTGACTCTACTTCATGCATAGTATGAATCTGACAGCAAATTCCATTGTCCTTCTAAGGCAACAGCCCATGAAAATGAATAGGCATATAGAACCATTCAAAAAGCTAATTTAAGTTAAAACAGTTGAACATGTTTTCTCCTCGGAATCAAAACTGGCATTGCTCAGTTGAGTAGATTTTGATAAATTTTGCATTAAATGGATATAATATAGAAGAAGGAAACCTCATTATGAAAATCTTAGAATTTGAAAATATCCCTCAACAAGGGTCTTGTATGTTACGCTTCCTTACTCCATTTTGTCACTCGATTTTCTTTTGCTAGTTCATTCCTCTCGGGAGACCAGACGTCTATTGACCGTTATTGTGTCTGACACTGACAGTCTTCATGTTTGCGCTTGTAGGCATCTAATTATATGTGTTCTTGGCTTCCAGTCCAAAGCCCTTATCCCTTTACAAACAGAAGCCCATCCGGAAACGAAGCAGAGGGTGTTGACTAACTACATGTTTCCGCAGCAACCTCGTGGTGATGAAGGTAAATTGTCAGTAGAAGTTCTTATGTCCTTACAATGACCAGGGATAAAAAGAACAGTCATGTCCTGATGTCCATCTGGCAGGGCTGTCTCACAGACAAGCCCATAAACATAATCACACGACACACGTGTATCACTGGGGAGTGTAAGCAGGAGTCTCTGCATATACTATTTTAAGTAAGGTCCAGAACAAAATGCTTCCTCGTTATAACCGACACAAAAATGATGCTGACATTGGGAAGCAGCATCTCCTCATTGGGTTGCACCACCCAGGGCTGGTGGAGGACTGGTACCCAGCCAACCTCAGTGAGCTGACGGCAGCCAGAGCCTGGGGCAAGCTCAGCGGGCCACACCGTGTTCACGCGTGGTCTTCACACAGCTGAAATGGTCAGTCCAGTGATGTTGGACCCCAGATTGCTTCACGCTAGAAGTTAACTGTAAAGCGATGAGTTACAAATGATGAGCGTCTTTTCATTTTCACGCTGAATGCCCCTGAACAGTGTCAACTATGATAGAAATCCTTTTTAACAACCTAAACCTTTCTAAATAATTCCATCCTCTCTCCTGTGACCACATTCTTCATAAAAACTTTTCAGGGACTTTGTCTTCTCCGACCACGAGATACGCAGCATATGCTGCTTGGCCCAAGCCTGCTCCCTCTCTAGCCATAGATCCCAGTAACTGTTGGGCAAATAAACCCACTTTTACTATAGTTGTGGATTAAGTCCACCCTCTGGCTTAAATGAGACCAGTTTGTAAAATAAACCATTTGCTTGAGCATTTCTTATTTTCAGGGATAATTACAATAAATAACTTTGACTTCCAAATACAATTGAACCACGTAGAGATACTTTATGATATTTTTACTCTAATTTTGACCCACAGAAATAGTAAAAGAAGAGGTTGTTTTCATGTATATTTTTCAGATCTTAATAAATTGATCTTTTGAATATATGAAAAGCTGCCATGTTTACTTACATAAGAAATCTTAAGAAAGGACTATGTTTCGTTCACGCAGCTTTCCTCAAGGGATTTTCATTTTGATATTGCTAGGTTATCAAAATAGTTCATTTTCACAGAATGTAGGGAAAAATGAAAAGTGTTTCATATTCATGGTCATTTCTGAGATCCAGTCTCACAGATTAAGTCCCTAATTTCTCTAGGGTGTGAGATAAGTATAGACAAATAAGACACCCTGTGAAAGAACTTGCATTCACCTGCTTAGTTTTTGGTTTGCTTGTTTGTTTTTGTTTCTCCTTTGAGGAAAGAAAAGTTGCTAATTGAAAAATTTTCCTGAACTTCAAGCAAGCTGCCTTTCTGGTTTGTCAGGCAGGAACACAATTAATGAATTTTCAGAATCTCTTACACTAAACAAAGAAATGGCTGTCTTTTGAGAAACAATTTAGCCCAAAATAAGTACTTTTATTGTGTTTTAATGTAATCTTCACAATTACATTGCTAAAAAAAATATTACCATTAGCCAACATTTTGATGTCAGTTCTAGATTTATAAGGCATTTTCCCTGTTAATTTCAGACACATTTAAACTAATTGAAATCTTAAAGACTAAATCTTCTCCTTGTTCTCTACCATAAAAGCGAGCTCCCCTCCACTGCACACGTGTACACACAAACCCCAAAAGATGAACAAGAAAAAGTTGCAGCCTGGGGTACTTTATTCCATCATCAGCGGGCCATAGTAGCTCTTATTTTTTAGAAAACAAACTGAATGAGGGTTTAATGGTTACACATGGGGGCTCTGCAATCATGTAGACACAGAATGGAAACCTGCATTATCCCCGGAAAAGCTGCGTGACCTCAAGAAAATGTTGGAAGACTTGTAGTTTCCTCATTAATAGAGTAAGGATGGTATCAGCACTGCTGTTTAGCTGCTATGAGAAAGTGCTTTCTCTAGCTCTCTGTGTTGTTTTCTTATCCAGTGGGAACCCCATTTCTGGCATTAAAAACCTTGCCAGCCCCTTTGCCTGACGTACCAAAGAATAAGTCTGAGTTGAGATGTTAAAAGGATGAGATGTTGTAACAAATATCAAGGGGCTGGTACTCCTTTGGTCATTCTTTGCCTTCTTTCTCATTTCCTCTCTTTCTCTCTTCCTATTTCTCTTCCACTGTCTTTATTTTTGTATTGGTTTGTAGTACTTAGCCCCAGTTTTTGCATAGTCTACTAAGATCTGTGGGTGACACGCTATGTGTAAAATACATAATAAATAAACCAGCAGTAACGCTTTGGAATCTAACTGTAGATTTCCAGTCAGACAGTGACAGCTTCAATCCTACACTGTGGGAAGAGCAAAGACAACAGCGCATGACAGTTGCCTTTGAATTTGAGGACAAAAAAGAAGACGACGAAAATGCTGGGAAAGTTAAGGTGAACCTTTTAGCTTTTGTTTCTCTTTTCTTCCCTTATGCCTTGGGTGAGTCCAGAGCTATTATTCAAATAGATTTTGCCTTAAGAATCAGCTGTGCCGGAAGGTCAGGTCCATCTGGTCTCCTGGCTCCTTTCTGGGCAGCAGGCTGGTAGTGTGAGAAGCACTGGTGTGTTTCAGAGTGATGGCAAGGTCCCAGGCCTAACTCAGAGTGTGACTGCCACCCCACAGCAATGAGAGAGATTCAAGCTGGGGCCAGCGAAAAGCAGTGAAGTCTTAGCAGCAGCGGACTTTGTTCCACGAGGTGCTTTGTTTCCTCTTTCGCTGCGAGGCAGGAGCTTGCTTTTAACCACTGAGCAAGCAGCGCACAAACAAAGGCCAAAACACACATTTTCGAAAGAGCCAGCTGCCTACACGGTTCAGTGGTGCTAAATCTCTGAAAGTTTTTGTCTCTTCGACCCCTGAGAAGAATCTATGAGTTTCCTTAAATGGGAGGATAAATGTTAAGGTGAATTTCTACTGATGGATGGTCTTCCATAAGGAAAATAACTCCAATTGTTCCCTCTACACCAAAGTGTATTTTTAAATATACTTTGTTGGCATTAATCTAAAGACATGTAATGGTTGAATTCTGAAAATCTCTATTTTTCCATTGTTCAAATTTTCTACTACCGTCAGAATTGATATAGATTTT
The DNA here is from genome assembly GCF_034190915.1 of Cavia porcellus. Classification (NCBI taxonomy): domain Eukaryota; kingdom Metazoa; phylum Chordata; class Mammalia; order Rodentia; family Caviidae; genus Cavia; species Cavia porcellus. The sequence goes on along the minus strand of NW_026947484.1, from coordinate 160,019,726 downwards.
ATTATCACCTGGTTTTCATGTTATTGTCATAGCAACGTCTTGAATCTCTCATTAATTTTTTTAGTATTATTTGTGTATTTTTTCCACTGTGAATACTAACAGCCCTCATTCTTAGTGACTAATTACCTAAGTACTTGTATATGCATCCTATTAATAATGTAGCTTGTGATATGTTGTATGTCCTCTCTCTCCCATATTTTCTAAATGTTATTTCTGAACCATTATCTCTAGAACCTTACTAGAATTAGTAAGGTAATTGAACATTTACCAACAACGCCTACTTATATCATTACAGAGAACCCAAAATGACTATTTCTGTTAAAGATTTGGGATTAAAACAATGTTTCTGAATGGTTGGTTAGTGTCATCTGCACCCAAAGACCTTCTTTTTTCTAAAATTTATGATTGGCTAGGGGAAAAAACTATGCTAAATTAAAAACTAACTAACCAACCAACCTTTGGAATATCTCAGTTCCTCACTGAAGGATTTCATTTGCTAAGTCTAGAATTAATAAATGATGGATTCTATCTTGTACCATTGATTCATTTTTATATTTCATGGAATTGTCAAAAACAACATGTTTTTCCTTAAACAAAACCTATGTAGAAAAATGATCCAAAAAACAATACATTCAATATGCTCTGGTATATGTATCAATGAAAACAGAATATAGTAAATGCAGTTATTTAGAAGCCCTGTTTGTGTGTTGTGATTAAGTCTGTTGATAATCTGAGTAGGTTCATTATACTTTAGAGGGGCTTTTCTTGATATTTACTTGTTCTTGGTGTATTGATATTTTGGTAAAACAGTGTGTTTTTCTAAAATCTCAAACCACTTGGCTTTGACTAATTTGAACATTTCCAATGCCACTGGCCATTGGACAAATTAGAGCACAAACAAACTTCTAAATAAATCATCATGGAAATATGATGAACAGAATAGACTGAAATCTTACACTAAATCAATCACACTTCTCTGGTTCATTACATGTATGTTAAATTTAGCCCTACTTTACCTCGAACTTACCTGAAATCCAAAGCAGAGCCGGTGGCTTCTGCCACCCACATTCCAATGGACTAGAGTATAATGCCCTACTTTGCATGTACACAGAATGAGTGTGGTAAAGCTGTAACTCTGCAGCTTCCTATGAAGTGCTAATTTACTACGTGGATTTAAAGCTGATCTTATTGGTAGCGGTTTTCAATGCATTACTCAGAATGAAAGAAACAAAGCCAAGCATAGAAAAGTCATAAAGTGAAAGTATTGCTACACTGCTCCTCTTTCTCCCAGAAAATGGAGATTCCTTCTCCTACAGGGTCTCTCCTGCCAAGCCCCCTGGGAAAGGGGCCAGCGTGGGATTACTCTCCAACCTGCCAGACTGTCTGGCGATTGCTGCACACCATGGGCCAGGTGTGATCAGCAGATCCAAGATATGCCCGTCCCCCAGAATGACCCACAGCTGGCATGGGGTTGTATAAGTGGTCTCCAGCAGGAAAGGAGCATGTGTACTCAATTACCAGTGGCAGCGCAGTCCACCACTCTTCCCTCTCTAAGTGGCAGACAGGTAGGCCTAGGTGTTTGGGGTAGGAGAATCCCCCTATAGAGGCAACTTTGGAACAGTGGTTTTTGGGGTACGTTCTGCATGATTTGGGGTAAGCAATGCTGATCACATAGCAACCTTCAGGTTGCCAGTGTCGGACCCTGAAGTAACTTTCTGGGTTTGTTGACATTGGCAGTAGGGTGGGAAGGACAGAGGCAGAGGGGAGGGAGCTTGGATGTGAGGTGCCGATGGTGGGGTACCTGGCATGGTGTTTCGGTGGGGGGCTGCATTTTTATTTACATTTCTTTTATCATTAAAGATTTTTTTCTTTAAAGTGTGGGAATACCAATAGTTGGGCAGAATGTTGATGATACCATTGGTACAGTCTAAATTGTCTTTCCCTTGCACATGTGCACTTTTTACATCATCCAATCTATGGGAGATTCAGTAGCTAAAATTCATTCTTAAAATAGCATGGGTCTAAATTGAGATTTGCCAAGAGTGGACTTTGAACACAAAGATAGAAATCTGTGAAAGCATCAATTTCCTTTAATTTGAAGATACAGATGATATGAATTCCTATAAGAGAAGACCGGGATGGGAGTCATAGCACATAAGGGCTTCCTTATCTCAGTGGGGCTGGGTGTTTCTGAGGTTAAAGGGAGGAAGAAAACAACTTAATGCAATATGAAAGAACACTCCGTGTTTGGTGAGCTTTACTATCCACATGTAATGGACTAGATTCTTACTCTGTGTCTTATATTCTTCCTACAATATAAGACAAGCTGAGCCTGTGTCCTCCTAACTACCTCTGCTCTGAGTTTTCTCTCTTTGTGAAACATTCCAATTTAATTCTGACAATAAAGTAGTATTTAATTATCAGTGATCAAAAAGCACTATGATTTCTCTTACTGGAATTGACAAATCAAATGTGAATTTAATCACTGTGGAATATATTATATTATGTGGGTATAATATAATATATAAGAAGTGTTCCATGTGAATTCAAGATATCATTTCCAAATGCCCAAGCTATTAATGTGAAGTAATTCTTCAGTGCTAAATGTTTGGGGGTCTCCAATATCTTATAGCTGCTATTTGCCTTTACTGTACTTTATCTAGATTTGAGATGCCTAGACTGTTGTGAAACATTTCTGTTTTCCAAAGTTAAAATATTTTAGTAAAAATATTGCATTTTAATAAAATGTTTTTGTGCTATGAGCAAATACTTTATAGTGAGTGATAAAATGCAAAACTTTTATAAGAATATAATTGATAGACTTTCCCACTTAAGTATACGAAACGAATTTGTATCTTTTCATGCTACATTAGAATAAGGGAATATTTCCATCCTTATTTATAGTTAAGAATATAAAGAGACTGCCTTTATATTTGAGAATTACTGGGCTATTAATGTAACTGTTTATTCCTGTCTCAGGTTCTCCATGCAAGAGTTGAAAAGTGGGAAAGTTGTCTGGGAAAGAGCATTAAATGTGCTTGTGCAGAGCTTAAAACAAAACACACGTTAGAGCTTAATCTTAAAGGAATTTTTAAAATAGCTACTTAGCTGTATTTTTAACTGAAATTATCTTGTTTTTAAGTTAATAAAATTCACAGTGTAGACTGTCAGTACTCCTTTTACCAGAATGCACCCATATGTTCTGCACCTACAAATAACACTGCTGAACCAAAAACCATTGTCAGAAAGACCCAGTTTGAACCTGATCTTAGATGAGATACTTATATTGCAATTTTCCTGCTGTAAAGTGGGAATAGCTGTTGTAGTCATTTATGAAATTTAAATAAGATGCAGTTACAAATTAATGATTCACCCTATAATAATTAATAACCATTTATTATTTAGTACGTAAATAGTAATGTATATTTAAACCTATAGGATCTATTATAAATAGTGTCATATATTATATAAATAATTAATAATAAATTAAGTATCCCTGTAAAACATTCAGCTTGGTGTCTGGCACAAGATATGTACTGAATAAATGATTACTTGCTGCATCCAAAAAAATAAAAAAGTTTAGTCAAAGATTTAGTCTAACAATATAATTGTTAGATATCAGGTGCAGGGTTTAAATTACCAAAGGAGTCCAGATTTTGTAAATGCCTAAGTAAAATCTATATTAGACATATTTAATCTCTGCATGGAACTCACAGATTTTCAAAGGATCTTCACATTTATCTCATTTAGCTTGAAATTAACCCAAGCATGTGGGGAGGATGTTAATATTCTCACTTTTCATGAGTAGATGGACATGAAGATTAGCAGTAGCAGTGAGCTAGGGTTAACTGACTTCAAGTTCAGTGAGCTTCCCAAGGAGACGGGTATATCAGAAACGAGGCGCTCGTTTTCAAGGTAAAATGAATCAAAGTTTTATGAGACCTGTCGTTCCCACATTTGGGGAAAGGCTCATTACAGAAAAAGACAGACATAAAATGACTCCATGAATACATAAATGGGCTACTCACATGGCTTTGAGAGAGAAATGTAAAAGTGATAAATCTGTTTCTAGATTTAAATAATTTTATGGAAAGAAAATACCCAAATTCTAGTGATACGGCCAAAATACCACATTAGCTTGCTTATAAAATAACCAGGCAACATTAGCAAACAATCATCTAATTGTGTCAAATGGGATGGAAAATTTATAAAAAGTATATTACATTATTCAGTGACATATTTAATTTAATTAAGAAAGAGCATTTCACATTTTCTATTACCTTCAATTCAGTTTTGAAGTGTAATTTTAAGTGTTGAAGATTTTTAGTTGTGCAGAATTTTAATTTAATGCCCTACTTTATTTCATATACCACTGGTTATTAAAAATAAGGGAATATTCTAAATTGGCATGATAGTCTTAGTATTCTGCAACTTATTTTTAATGTAGTTTCTTGACTTTTAGCCTTTTGATGTCAAGTACTTTTAAACAAGTTCAACATTATAACTTAAAATTAGATTTAACTCATAATACTTCAATGCCAATTTAAACAGAAAACCTCACATGCATGAATTCCAGTGTACTTTGTCCAGCATGGACATCACTATTTTGTGTTTAAGAATGCTTTACAAACTTAGTACACTGGGGGATATTAATATTACATCAAGAACTTATACTTCTTGTTCTATAAAGTCTATCCTTGTCTGGGGTTATTAGAGCTTTATTGCTGTGTACCATTAGTTTTGTTCTTAATTACTTGGGAGTGAAAAGGTCTAAATGCCTTTTAGAACACTTACCTAGAAATGTTAATTGATGTTTTTAATTCCTTTCCAAATATGTATTGGCTAAGTAATTATGCATCTTAAATACAAAACGCAGTGTTAGAAATCATCTAGTGAAGTCCAACCCTACTATTTGATTAGGAAAAGGAGCTACTAGGAAGACAAAACACTAAGAAGAATAACACAGTTGGTGGATTTGTTAAAACTGCAGATGAGCAAAAGCGTTTGAGTTTCTAGTCATGACTCTCAGAGCTCTCCCATGCCATAGACTCTTACATCCCATCAACCCATAGGTGGCAGAGTGGGTGCTGGGTGCCACTCCCCACACACACACTTCCTTCTGTTTTCCATTCTCTCTTCCACCTTCTTTCTCCCTCACCACCCTCACAAGCACACTTTCCACGAACGTGGACTCACCACGGTCACATGAGCCATCCCATTTTGTGAAGTTGGTTCTACTCAGATTCAGAAAGGCATGACCATGGAAAGAAGGCAAAGTCAATCTTCACTATTTTTCTCCAATCCCTTTCGAGTAACATGGACAGCGTCTATTTATTCTATTTTAAATACATAATAATAAGTATTCTGATGGCAGGATACTCTGTATGAAATAAATTTATTATTTAAAGTAGCCATTAATATGTATTCCTGAAATCAGATTGATTCCCCAACATAAAATTCAAAAATGGACATAAATGCCTACATAACTATAAGCTAAAATGTATAGATTTGCCAAAAATATATTAGATAATAGTCTCACTTTTCATTCCTTTTTGTTGAAAGATACTTTTCAAGAAGACATTACCTTATTAAGATTTTAAAAAATGTAAAATTCACCCCAAAACATTTTTTCCTTAGGTATTTTCGAGAATTAGCTATCCTGCCTTTTGATATAGCCTGCTAATTATATATTTAGGCAGAAGTTATAAACTTCCCACTTTTTCAATACACGTAGAGTATACAATTCAATACAAGTAAAGTACAAGCTCTACTTGTAAATCTTTGGGGGTCTCCTTCCATTGCCTGTATTAGGATTCCAGTGATATTCTTAATATCAAAATTATTACTTACAAATAATGTAGGGAAGTGAAGAATCTCTGGAGAATGAACACTGCAGATAATAACTTGACTGTGTTTTCCAGAGACTACCCATCCCTTCAGGGTTTGACCTGTTACTATTTCAGACATCTAAAGGGTAGCTCTAAAGATGGGATGTGATCCAAAAAAACGTTTATTAGTAGAAGTGTAGGAAGGGGTGGGGAGAAGTCCCAGGAGGCCAACACGAGAAGGACACATGCGTTCTCCTCGGTCGTGGTCACCCCACCAGCTCACCACTCACTGTATTGCATTTGGTTCTTCTGCATTTGGCACGGCTTTGTGAATGGCATGCTTGCTGAAGTTCCTTTTATGTTAAATTTCTTTTTATAAACTTCTAGGTTGAAATAAACCTAAAACGATATCCAACTCCTTACCCAGAGGATTTAAAGAATATGGTAAAATCTGTTCAAAATCTGGTGGGTAAGCCAAGCCATGGAGTGCGTGTTGAGAATTCAAACCCAACTGCTAACACGGAGCAGGCTGTGAAAGAAAAATTTGAACACAAGTGGCCGGTGGCCCCCAAGGAGATAACAGTGGAGGTATTTGAAGGTTATTGGTAATTGCCAGTGTGGTGTGGATTTTTTGGAATTCTAAAGGATATGGTTTTTTTTTTCTTTTAACTGAATAGATCTTTCAGGATAAATGCATTTGTTCCATAAAATAGAAACGATCTCTTTACTCTTTCAAATAATGAGGGTTGCATTTAGTCAATCACAGATCACCCTCACATCCTGAAATCACAACACCACTCCTGAAGTTCCAATACACACAGAATGAATAGTTTCTCATCTAAGTAGGCACAGCCAGGGACCTCATTGTATTAGTGATGTAATTTCAGATACCTCAAACTTTTATTGTGTCCATCACTAGGAAAAAAACCCAAGATTTTTCATTCTTAAAATTTCTGTAAAATTCTTAATCAAGTTTAGAGCAATGTTTTTCAATGTTTTCATGTTTGGGTCACAACTTTCATAGAAAAATGTTGCTTTTGACAGCTAAAAGACAAGGTGTACTTGGGTTTGTGGAATTTAGCCCTGTGAAGCCTAATTCCTCTGCTTTTGAATGAATTAGAAATTCATCCTTACTGATTTGTGCAGTCTGAAAAGAATTCAACTACATTTATGCCACCTCTACTCTCTCATCAACTCTTCTCTAATTTAATTATCATCTTTCTGATCTCCATTAGAAGTATAATCGGTGTGGATGCCTCTAAGTTCATATTACTTCTCAAAAGCTCTAAACTGATAAAACTCTTTTACAAATCTGCATTTCAAACAATCCGTTGCATTTGTGAAACACCAACTGTAAATGTAGCACTGTGCTAGACACGTAAGAGCAGAAGAAATATAAACTGTCTCCAAAGTCCCCAAGTACCTTAAGGTGTAGTCAGATAAATATAATACATGGCAAGAGATCAGAGAACACATTTTGTAGAGTCTGATCACATGACAGGTTGCTTGATGGAAAATATAACACACGAAGTTAGGCCTGAAATGCATATTATAGATTGGGTGATTCTTTTGCAGTGAAAAGCACAGGAAACATATTAGGTAAAAGGAAGATTTTAAGCAAAAATAAGTCCAGTGTGCACACTTATTGGCACAAATATCTGTCCCAGAAGAGGGAAATGCACCTGGATATCAAAGGAAAAAAATTTCTCAAGTGTTTATTCTCATGGCTTTGAGTTTATAAAATGATCATCGTTGTATTTCCTCTTTTCCAAAATGGCTATTTTAGCTCTAATATATTACAAACATATAAAAAGGACCAAAACTAATATTTTTCATGTACGCTAAATACAAATGTATAGTTTATTTTTAAATCTCATATGATCACAGTTTAAAATCAAAGTAACTCTGCAGTCATGAAAACATTTAAGCTCAGTAAAATTTACTGCTAAAGTAAGATGATCCTAGAATCACTTAGTTGGGGATTAAGCCAAGACAGGGAAAAGATAGCTTTGGTCATGAATTTAATAATAACCCTGCAGTAGAGCTAATAAATCTTAAATTTGTCCCATGAGTACTTCAAGCTTAACAAATCTAACATTCAGTTAAGCGTTTCTTTATCAGACTTGTTTCTGCTCCTATATTCTTGGTCTTAATCTCAGCTGGTAGCTTTACCTACCATTCTTTCAGCAGAGAACTCTGGGAGGTGGCCTGATTTCTACCTCCTTCCTTCCTATTGCCCTTCTCCCTTCAAATCTCAAGTCCTCCATTCTTTCCTTCCTTTGTGTACAGACCTGTTTCTTGGCTTACTTTGTCCCTAACCTCCTCATTGCCTCTGCCGAGACCTTTCTAGAAATAACACAAAATCTAGTCATACCTTGGCCTTCCATGACAGTGTGCTTTTTTACATCTACAGAGAATCCATGCTTCCTAACTAGCTAGAGTAGAATCGTTACATGGGGGTAAAACCAGACCTCACCTTTCAGCTTTACATTTAATTTTGTGGCTTGCTCCACCTATTTCTTAGTTTTCTCTGACTGCTTTTTCCCCTTGAAGAGAGATTTGACTGGCAATTTCAATGTTTTCTCTAAAAGCGAGATTCTCTGTCTTCATTCCTCCTTTCAGCCATGCTAGAGCAAAGAGAAACTGTCGCTTCCTGTATCATCCTCCTGCCTCAAAGTCAAGGCAGCCAGATTAAGGCTCACACTTCATTTTTCCAGTGTCCGTATTTAATAAATATCAATAAATCAACCATCAGCCACTCCAGGGAGACTAATCATTTATCCTGTGTTTCCCATTTGCAGGCATCGTTGTTTAGTTCTTACTGCCAAGAATGTGTAAGAGGGTATTTTATTAAACAGTGCATCGTGTATTTATCCATGTGTGCCTGAATACAAAAGCCTAGGAGAGAAAAATAGAGGTTGGCGGGAGCAAGAGCAAAAACAGAAAAAAAGCAAAGGTAAATAGATTATGAATGCAGCCAAAGAAGCAGGGAGAGGAAAGGTAAACCAGCAGTTATGGCTCTCTGTTTACTTGCTGTCTCTGTGCCAAGAGTTTTAACATATGCTATGCTAATTGCAGAAAAGACTCAGGAGGCCAAAAGAACAAAAACAGGTTTCCAGGAAGGCTCCCCTTCCTCTATTTTCCCCTGTAGTGCCTTCTGGAGACTGTGCAGTGTTTGGATTTGCCAAATGCTCCTCATATGGCTGGTACTGCCTCAGCCTTCAAGTTTCACCTGAAAGTCACCTCAGCAGAAAGGCTTTCCTGACCAGTCAGACTCTGACTTGCTCAGCTGCTTCACCTGTGTATTTCTGTTAAACAGAAGAAACATAAGTAGGGTAACTTGGCTTACTGACTGTGAGTTTCGCAAGGGCAGGGACTGTTCCTATATTTTTTTGTCATTGTACAGATAGTCCCTAACAGTTTAATATTGTGGAATAAGTTGATGACTGATGAGATCCCAGTAGTGTAAATCTGTTGACATGTCCGCCTCACCATCCAGTTACAAGTTTGTTGAAGTCGAAGACCATTTCTGATGATTTGCCGACTGTTGGCTGCCTTTCACCCACTGAAATAGTCCCAAATTGTCAGCCCACTTTTCCAACAAAACTAGATATCAGTCATACTTTACACCTGTGCATTGAATACACTCTTGGTACATGAATGCCCAGAGTGTCACTTATGTAAGTGACCTAAGACCAAAATAAATATTTAACAGTTCAAATTAAATAGACATAATATTTATCAAAATATTTATGTTCTCCTAAGTAGTCATTTGGGAAATAATACAACATACACATAAACTGGGTGAGAAAATATTTTTTATCTTTTGCTTAATATAAGTAAAACCACGTACTACTCAGATGCATGCACAGATTAGGTGGCACTGCCCTTCTCAAACCTGGAATCACAGTGGGGACCATCGGGCTAAGTCCTGTTTCATACTCATTACAGCCCCTGAAACTCAGCTTCACAAGGATGCTCGTCAGAAATGATGTGAGATCCAGTGCTAAATCAGAGCAGGCAGGTAGCCTGGTGTCTGACTGATGTTAGGTGTCGTTTGCTCTCCATTGGACACTTACTGTCACCCATGATGCCGCTGCGAGTTATCAGCAGCACTCAGAGGCACCTCAGAGCACAGTTCACAAGCAAAATGGAAGAGTATTTTCTTAAGCCTCTCAGACATGACCTGAAATCTTGGGTCTACCTTGTTCCAATTACAGACCTTTGCAAGTCGAGTCACTGAAACCTTTCTGAGCCTTTGTTTCTGATCATTAAAAATAAAGATAATATTAGCACACTTTCAGAGATTTGTGACAATTAAATCAGCTGACAACTAAGGAAGGCTAGAGTTAGGGATGATTCCTGCTCGTGGCTTGAGAGACTGGTGGGCTTATTTTTGCCCCATCTTGCTTTAATCCTCTGTTGGTCACCAGCCGAACACCTGTTTACCCTGTCTACTCCATTCAAAAGTGTTCTCAACCTTTCACCTCCTTGGGAGACATAGCCTAGATTCCTCTGCAGAAGAACCGTATCTTTCTCCCAATCATACACTATGATCAACTACCCTTGAAAATGTTCTTAAATCCCCTTTATCAGTATGAGACCTGGACTCTCATTCAGATATAGCTTCTTTGTTTCCCTCTGCAGTCTACCCATAGGATCCCTCTCTATGACAGTAATGGCCAAGATTTCATTTCATCAGTGGAAAGACAACGAGATAAAAAGAAATCTTACCTTTGCTCCCCACCTTCCTTCCTCTTATCATCTCACCAGAAGAAAATACATTTTAGTGTGCTTGTAATGAGTCTCTTGTTAAATTCAATTGTCTTATCAGTAACCTGCACTGCTTTCACCCTCTGAAATAGTACCAAATTGTCAACCTACTTTTCCAACAAAACTAGATATCTCCACCCTCCATGAGAGGATTTCTAGAACAAAGCCAATGATTAATTTCCCTTACTGGACAGTTAACTTTGTTCAGTGAAACCCATTTAGGAAATGATCCTTTCTTGGGACATATAATATATATTATAGACAAGTAATTTATAAAAGAGCATTGAGCTGGGCAGATCTGAGTTCAGTTTCTGACTCTTAAGTTTCTGATTTGGAATAGTGCTTCTATCTCACTGTGCCACCATTTCCTTAGAACAAAGATAATGATAGTAAGTATATTTTAAAATAACACATCGTTTTTAAATAACTAATGGAGACAGCATTGGTAGCTTTCAGCGTGGTGGAACAGTTGCAGAAAGGTGGTCCATGCCCTATAGCAGAGACCCATCACCATCTTTACCTCCACCACGTTACACATGAAGATGAGAGCCTTCAGCTGGGTCCATGCAATCTCACATTCTTGCCTAGTAATGTTCCACTTTGACATGGAGAATCACAGGACTCTGGAGAAAAGATGTAAGTCATGATGACATGATCACCACATTCTTTCCCTGGTCACCAGGGCTCCTTTTGATTCACAAACAGAAGTTCTTGACCAAGGTCAGAAATTTACACCTGGGTTAGACCACAGTTACCATACAGGGTTCTGGTCACAACTTTAAGTGACAGTTTCATTAGTACAAACACTTGAGTATCCAGTGTGTAGGTCATAAGGAAAAAAAGACCAAAATGTTTAGTAATATTATGACTTTACATTCCTACAAATGTTTCTTTTCTTTCATTGTATCCCTAGCTTGAATTTTTTTCTTTATTAAAATAAAATTCCTATGTTCTATTAAGTATCATAAAATTTCCTTTTTGAGTCATTATTTCCTACAAATCATTTACCTTTAGTTTCATAAAATGTTAGTACCAGACATAAATTAGTGCTGACTCCTATCTCTCCCTTTGATTGTAGAGCTACACTAATTTCCCAAGAAATCCTGACTACTAAGTTAGGAAAAGAAAATAATATGACAACTTATAACTGAAATGTTTTAACAAGTCAGTGTATTTGGTGCCTTTCTCAGTGCTGCTTCTTAAACTTGCATCTTCTTATAAATTTGTCCAGGGATGCACTAAGGTTTTTCTTCCATGCTATGTCACTCTAAAGCTTGATCAGAAGTTTCTCAGGCTGAACTTTGAACTTATTTTCAAAATGCATGGAAATACAAATTCCTCTGCTTAGCCCCAAGATTTTCACCCTTTCCTATCCCTCTTCAAATCAAATTCTTCATTTCACACCTTCTAGATTGCTGAGCTAGAAGCCAGGAGAATTGTAATCCAGTACTGTGCAGTGTGTAGGTGTCTGTGTGAACCTACACTTGAACTGGGTCTCAGAACCTTCCTCTAGACAATGGCAGAGTTAGCTTAATGATCTTGCAGTCTTCTTCTATTAAAAAAGTTAACAAATATTAGATATATTAATGTCTAATGGATTTTCACAGGCAAATATTTCTGTAGAAACCTAGGATGAGAGAGAGAGGAAGAAAGAAAAGAAAGAAAGAAAGAAAGAAAGAAAGAAAGAAAGAAAGAAAGAAAGAAAGAAAAGAGAGAGAAAGGTTGTCACTACAGGGGGGTACTTGTCAACATATAATTTTATAATAAGGGTTTCTGTCAGTTGATTATACCAACAAATTAAGTATTCAGTGGGTCTTACTGAATTTCAGATATTTGTCATTGGGCATTTTCTTTGACTTAACAATAGAGGTCTATATATGTTTAGTTCAATGTTCCAAACTAACAATAACAAATGAAAAACAGAAAACTCTTTGAACTTAAATAGATGTGAAATTCAAGAAAAACAGATATAAAAATAACATAATTCTCTACCATATAGGCATATGTAAAGCATTTTTATAGCTAGAAGAAAAGGGATGATTGTTATTTTGTCTTTTGTCCCACTGCTTGGTTAACTGGAGTCAGGATTTGCATTATAGATATCTCAAATCTGTAGGTGTTTCCACATTCATTTGTCATGGTAAGGATATATTCTTACTCCATTTGTGAGTCGTTACACTCCAAGAATGGATACTAGGATGAATATTTGACAGCCTAGTTCGGTATGGAAAATTGGAAATTTGGGGGGAAATAGTGGTAGAGCTAAAGCAATCGGGGAGACAGTCATGTTGACAATACTAAGAGTTAGGAGGGAGAGCTACAGAGCAGGACTTAGGGGACCCAGCGGAGCATCAGTGTGGCCCAGGATGAGAAACTCCCGGCTAGTCAGTGACACACTTGTCCCCTGGACCTCTGCCAGCTCACCCCTTAGGACTCTTGTGCGTATAAATGCCAAGCATGTGTCTGAATTACTATTCACAGAGGGCACATTCTGATCCAGCCCTGTTGAAAGTGAGTTCTCACTCATCTCCCCAGCTGACTGTCCCTTCCCAGAGGGCCACATTTTGTCTTTCTTTGGATACTCCACGCTTCTTTGCACAGTGCCAGGCACATAAACAGCATTGGAAAATATGTCTGATGAATAAATGGGCTCACTTAAATCAGAAAAAGAAATTTGTGCTCAACTCAGAGATACATATGGTGCGCTTTTCCAAATGCCCCATGTTGAACTAATCCCTAGAGCCATGTTCTTTGAATCTGAGCCAGATAAAGATATTGCCATCTTGGTTAACCTTTGTTTAAATGTTTACTTTCCTTGTCCTGTATTATTATATCTCTCAGGATTCTTTTGTTCATCCAGCTAATGAAATGAGGATTGGGGAACTTCACCCTTCATTAGCTGAGACCCCTCTGTACCCACCCAAACTTGTTCTGCTAGGGAAGGACAAAAAAGGTAACATCGTGATGCTCATGTGCAAAATACGCTACCGATGCATGTGCATGATGACCCGCCAGCTGTGAATTTTTTGATGTGCCGTAGCCTATAAAAATAGTTTACAAGCTCGCATTCCTAACATTAATCAGTGCGGAATCTGTTGTTCATGCTTACTTTTCGGGGTGTGTAATCCTCATTGGTCGTAGCATTATAACGTGTTTCCCCTTTAAATTTCAGAATCAACTGATGAGTCTGAAGTTGACAAAACTCACTGTCTGAATAACAGTGTTTCCTCAGGCACTTACTCAGACTACTCGCCCTCCCAGGCTTCCTCAGGATCCTCTAACACCCGGGTTAAAGTGGGGTCCTTGCAGACTACAGCTAAAGATGCGGTTCATAATTCTTTGTGGGGTAACAGGTGTGTTGAGAATTCCCACGATTCTGTTCCCAAATGCTTATTTCCAGCCACTTTGTTTTTAAATGGAATCTTCTTAATCCTGGAATTGCGGTACAGCTCATGAGTGGCACAGAAGACAGAGGGTAGGTAAGCAAATGAAGTGTACCAGGCATTTCCAAGAGTGGACAGACCCAGCCTTTAGGACAAGGCCATCGGTTGAGGGAGCAATGGTAAGAGATTCGCAGGTCCAATGCTGCTCAGCTTAGAAGTCAAAGATTGTGTTTGAGCAACATGCTGTTGAGGCACATGGACATTTCACAATCCAGAATGGTTTATGAACTAAAATGAGATCTGATGAAGGCACATATGTACCTGGAGAAAGGTCAGATATCCAAACAATTTTCATTACCATCGTCATCATCATCATTTATCATGACCAGGTGTGAGGATACATGCAAAGGTCCTTGATCTCCCCAAAATGCTTCTTCCTCTAAGTTACCCCCACTTTATCCATGAAAACACAAATGTTATACAGCAGAGTAAAATGACTCCAAAGCAGTGTTTTCCCCCTTCTAATTCATTTTGTAGTTTGTCACTACATTTTATACTACAAATAACAAATAAAAATTGTCCTATGATATAAGTAGTGAATTACATTTGCTCATACATTAACTGACATTAGTGCAACTCAGGGCAGTGTTTTCGTTAGTACTTCAATGAGTGATTATTTTTATTTGTCAATGCCCACGGAAAAATCTCAAAGTCAGTAAAATAATATTTGTTATATATCTGATATTGGTGTGGGTACTTTTGGAAGATGCCTTTTGAATACATTTTTTCCCAATTGGTAGAAGCACATAAAAGCCTTTCACTCAAAAAGATGTATCATTTAATATTATTAGTGTGTAAGTGATTTAGAATAAACTTGAAAAATGAGCATATGCTAGAAATATGCAAGAGATGGCCACTGAGATATAAACAGGCCAATCACCTGAAGTCATAGTGTGGCTGCCATTCTAAAGAGAGGTGTCAAAATTGCTCTCTATTCAAGGGTTCTGAATAGAACACAGCCTTTTTAAGGACAATTTGGGTCACTAGATATACCATGACTCATTAAGAAAGCACTTTCAGGCCTTAGTTTAGAAATATATGGAGCCGAAGTCAGCAGGGATGGCAACTAGGAGGCACGTGGTTCTAATTACCAATCAGATTTTAGGACTCATGTTTTATTCATTCATTCATTCATTCATTAACAAATACCTGCTTAAACCTATTGTGCGCCCTTCATTATTCTGAGCCTGGACAGAAAATGATTTCTGCCCTCAAGAACTTACAATTCTAGCAGAGGACACAAGATGGTCAATAGAATGAAATACCATGGGTAAGTAAATTTTACACAATGCTAGAAGAGAATGCTACTGGGGAGAAATAAAAGTGTGAGCAGGACTTATTTTAGTAGGGGCCGTGAACTGATGATGTGGTGTTACCTTACTCACGATTCCCGAGAGGGTGCATAATCCGCTCTCCAAAAGGAGATCCCCTTCCTTGCTGTTTGCTTGCTCTGTGGGCCGGACCGACTGGTCTTCATGTCTGTGTGTCTTCTGCTGTGTTCACAGGATCGCACAATCTTTCCCACAGCCTCTGGACGCAAAGCCATTACTCAGCCAGCGGGAGGCTGTCCCCCCAGGGAGTCTGCCACAGCGGCCCGACCGACTGCCCATGAGCGACGCTTTCCCTGACAGCTGGACAGACGGCTCCCACTACGACAACACCGGGTTCGTGGCTGAGGAGCCCGCAGCTGAGAACGCCAACAGTAACCCTCTGCTGAGCTCCAAGGCCAGGAACGCGGCTCCGCATGGACGCAGGCCTTTGATCAGGCAGGAGAGGATCGTCGGGGTCCCCCTGGAACTGGAGCAGTCCACGCACAGACACACACCAGAAACAGAAGTGCCTCCTTCCAATCCTTGGCAGAATTGGACCAGAACCCCCAGTCCATTTGAAGACAGGACTGCTTTTCCCTCTAAGTTAGAAACAACCCCCACCACCAGCCCCTTGCCCGAGAGGAAAGACCATATCAAAGAATCTACGGAGATACCCAGCCCTTTCTCCCCGGGAGTGCCATGGGAGTACCACGATGCCAGTTCCAACAGGAGTCTTGGGAATGTCTTTTCTCAAATCCACTGCCGCCCGGATTCTTCAAAAGGTGTGATCTCCATGAGCAAAAGCACAGAGAGGCTGTCTCCGCTCATGAAAGACATAAAGTCCAACAAGTTCAAGAAGTCGCAGAGCATCGACGAGATCGACATCGGAACCTACAAGGTCTATAACATCCCGCTGGAGAACTACGCCTCGGGGAGCGATCACTTGGGCAGCCACGATCGGCCGGACAAGATGCTGGGCGCGGAGCACGGCATGACCAGCATGTCTCGGAGCCAGTCGGTGCCCATGCTGGACGACGAGATGCTGGCCTACGGGAGCAGCAAGGGGCCGCAGCCCCAGAAGGCGTCCATGACCAAGAAGGTCTACCAGTTCGACCAAAGCTTCAACCCTCAAGGAGCCCTGGAAGTGAAGGCCGACAAGAGGCTGCCGCCCGCCTTCCAGCACGGCCCGGAGTACGCGGCCCCGGCCGGCAAAGGCCTGGCCAAGGACCTGGTGAGCCCGCGGGCGTACCGCGGCTACGCGCCGGTGGAGCAGGCGTTCTCCTTCTCCCAGCCGTCCGTCAACGAGGACGCGGTGCTCAGCGCGCAGTTTGCAGGCCAGGGCGGCCGGCCGGGCTTCCTGAGGAGGGCAGACTCGCTGGCCAGCTCCACCGAGATGGCCATGTTCCGCAGGGTCAGCGAGCCCCCCGAGCTGGGCCCCGGCGACAGGTACGGCAGAGCCGCCTACAGGGGAGGGCTGGATCGCCAGAGCAGCGTGGCGGTGACTGAGTCCCAGTTCCTCAAGAGGAACGGCAGGTGCGAAGAGGAGCACCCTGCCTACCAAGAAGTGAAGGCGCAGGCGGGAAGCTTCCCCGTCAAAAACCTCACCCAGAGGAGGCCCCTGTCGGCCAGAAGCTACAGCACAGAGAGTTACGGGGCCTCCCAAACCAGGCCAGTGTCAGCTAGGCCTACCATGGCAGCTCTTTTGGAAAAAATACCGTCTGACTATAACTTGGGTAACTATGGGGACAAGCCAGCAGATAACAGTGATGTAAAGACGAGGCCCACCCCTGTGAAGGGAGAGGAGAGCTGTGGCAAAATGCCTGCAGACTGGAGACAGCAGCTGCTTAGACATATAGAAGCTAGAAGGTTAGACAGGGTATGTTTGGCCTTTCTCTGTAAGCATCTCCCACCCCTGCCTCTAGATTTGCTTTCTGGGTGTTTCTGAGCACGCGTAGTGAAGCATGAACTACATCCATGTCTCAGTAGACGGGCAGCGTTCTGTGTATCGTGACGTTGTGGGGAAATGGATCCTGATAGGTTTTTATTAACATTATTATTTTTATTATTATTATGACTTTCCCAAGGGTATTGCTTGGTGCTTTCTGAGAATCCATAACTTGCAAGTGAATTATTTATCAAATCAAGCCTAAATATTGTTAGTAAAAATTGGACTCTATTATATGGGGATGGTGCTAAAATTGTTTTCAGGGCATTAAGGCAAGCCAGATGTCTCTCCCAGGACATGCAATGGTCCTCCAGTGACCAAAGGAGTATGATTTTTATTGAATCTCTAAGAAGTGAGTCATCCACCCTTTTTTGCACAGACTCACTTATATTAAACTCAGGCATGATTTGTTTATAAAATTTGCACATACTTACTGCTATGGGACTATTGAAGTTATTACTTCTAATGAGCAATAATCTTCCCAGCAAGAAACAGAAAAATAAAATAAGCAGAGATTAAGTGCCCTCCTACACACTATTTTATTTAATAAAATTCCTGCCATTTAGAATATGGGTTTTTATATAGAAGGAAATATTTAAATTCAAATCATACTACAGACAGCAGAAATAGATGGTGTCCTTATAAAAACAACAGATGTACAAATTAGCATGTACATTGTAGAAAAAGAAGGAAATTAATCCTAATTAAGTTAAAAATTGAGTCATAAAAAGTGTGGAATGCACAGTGATTGGGAGAGTCTTTTAAAAGTATAAAACCTAGAAATGGTTTGGATTTGTTGTTGTTGTTGTTGTTGTTGTTTTGGGGGTTTTTTGTTGCCTGTTCAAATCTAAGGGAAGGCCACTGCTTCGTTTTCTAGAACAATTATCAATTTGCCATCAACACGCAGAATACTTTGTGGCTTTGGTTTGGAGGGCTTTGCATACTCTGCATTGCATCAGAATCTTCAAGGTCTTTTCTGTGAACCTGAGGCCTTTTGTTCTCATTTTTTAGGTTTGGATGCTCTGTGTAAACTGGGGATCTGAGTAATAATATGCCATAGAATGTTTCAGTGGACAGTTTTATTATTTTAGTGGATGTCCTGCAGAAAGCTCAGGCCACAGCCTTTATGGTGTATTTCTTTAAAATGAAATGTTGTGTTTTCAGGCTGACTCTAAATAATTACATTCTTTGTAGGTTGTGTCTACATGACAAGAACAGAGTTTTGTAGGGAAGATGTGAGCTAGTAGTACTGGTGGGTGCAGGTGTTAGTTTCTCCGTGTGGAAATTGGTTCTGCCTTGCAAACTACTTCATCAGAATGTCTGTTTCAGAAAGGTGTGCTCTGTCCCTTTGAAGGGAGTCTCATCCGGGCCCTGTGACTGGCTGTCAGCGGGAGACACCTGCTCAGTAGTCACCATGCCTTACCTCGAGTTATACCCTCCATGTAGACAGGTAACTTGGAGGGCGAAAATATTTGGGGCCAAATAATATAGTACTATTTGGAAACTCTGGCCTCGTGTAGACACAACCCTACCTAATGGGGTAAGATGAACTAGTCCAGAAAGGTTGTGAGAAGCGTTGGTTCAACAGAGGAGCGAGTGAAACCAGAGCATGAAGATGAAGATAAACTTCTATGTGATTCAGTACCATCACTTACTCACTGTTATGCCAGATAAATGCTTCCTCTCCTTTGATCCAATTTTGATAAAACTAGAATTTGGGGGGGGGTATAGAAGGATGGGGGAGAGGTATCAAGCAAAGTCAGGGAGACCCTGCCTGTCCCAGGTGACCAAAAGTGAATTCAGGGGTATTTCCCAGCACTACAATGACGTTTCTCTTTCTAGTTAGTCCCCACATATCCCCTGTTTGTCGTTCCCTTGGCCTATCTTTAATTTTCCAGAACATTTTCAGTGCATATTCAGTTTTCTTCCCCCGCCCCTTTATTTTTTGTGATGACAGGTTAGTCCCAGCTTCATGCATGTGAGGCAAATAAAGGCTCTACCACTGGCTCAACTCCAGCTCCCAACATGCATTCAGTAGTTTCTCATTTAATTCCAAAATAATGAAATTACCATAGAGCACTGTTTCAAACCATCAGATTCTCAAAGTCCTTCCACCTTCTGCTTTTTCCAAGTCCCATTTACTTCACCTTTTAATGGAATATACAGCAATTCAAGCCATCTCTGACTTAAAACTTCCCAGTTATTCGACAAGGTGAATTATGGGCACTGAAGCACAGATTAATTGCATTGAGCCGGTTTTGACATACTTGTGCTACTTAGCAATCCACTCCAAGTCAGACTGTTCCAGGGAGATGGAGTTCTTCTTTCCTACTGAAACTTAATTTGAATCCTGGAAACCAGATAGCTGCTGTAGAAGCTGCAGGATCTTTGTGTTTCCACATAGAAAACCACCTAGAAATTTGCTCGTTGGATGAAGTTAATGGTTCAGTGTAATGTTGTCCAGTGACCTCAGCTTTGACCTTAAAGAAGAAGCAGCCTCAAGTACACCCTAGATATAGGATGCTGTGGCTTCATATATATATATATATATAATTTGTACTGGAATTGAACTCAGGACCTTGCACTTGCCGGGCAGGTGCTGTACTGCTGAGCTATATCCTGGGCCAGTGGTTTGCTTTAGTCTCACCACAAAAATGCATATGATTCCACTCAGAGCCCCACTGTGACTGAAAATCAAAACCTGAAACCCATGTCTGAGACCGCTACTCTTCTGTAGGAACTGAAGGAGCACTAGACTGGAGAACCCTAAGGAATCGTCCAAGTGTCAGAGGAGATACTGAGGGTCTGTTTCACTTTTAGGATAATGACAGTGAAACATCTCTCCATGAAAGAATTAGGAACCCATAACAAATATGACTCAGGCAAGCATGTCGTCAGGAGTAAAATAACCTTTCAGTGTAGCTCAGTGACACTTTGATACTAAAAATCATTACTTTACAGATAAAATAGCTACCACTATCAATGCTCAGTAAGATTCAGTCAAGAAAAAAAGGTACGAAGTTAGCATGTATGGATATTTTTTCTCCAAAATAAGAATCACTTACAGAATCCAAACACTATTAATGATTACGTTTTGATTGAGAGTTGAAGCTTTAATGACAGGCTATTTAAAAGATTTTAATTTTTCAGTGAAGTCCTGTAGGAAAAAATTATCAACCTCTTGGTATAATTTTAGATACACCTGTTGAAGAGTACATGATATAAACATCACCAAACTGTTCTATAAATATTTAGGTGGATTAGATAAGTAACATCAATAATTCACAAAGTATGATTACTTCGGTATCATTACAAAACTTCTCTACTTTAGAATGTAATTTCGAAAATAGATTATTTGGATCCACATTCGGCTTATTTGATTGGCATTCCTGAATTAATAAGTAAATTCAATCAAACCAAAGATCGAATCAAATGATTATTTTTTTGCCAGCTGTTTTTCTGAGTTGCTATAATTATGCCTCTAGACAGCAATAAAAAAAACAGTGATTTTGATTTGAATATTGCAAAGTATTCATTTAAGATAGAATTTGAAGTTAGTATTTGTCTTTCATACGTGCTGGTCTCACGATGAGAAAAAGACGGTGAGATTTTGTCGCTGAGAAGATGTGATGAAGTTCTCACTGTGAATTAATTTTCAAAATCCACGGACTCCCCAGATGATGATACTTGTCCAAGGTCACGACTATGGTGATATGTAAGACAGATGTCGTGCCCTTGAGTTACCAGCAGCTCCCCCCAGAACGTATCTTCCTTGCTTTGTCTTCTCTGTAGTTTTGGATGGTACTCATTATGTGCATAACTAACCCTGTTTACTGTATGCTTTTGTCTGATCGAGTGCATGTGTGAAAAAGAAAGTTACTGTTTGCCCGCTTACAGTTAAATGTGTTCACATCCTGTCACATGATTATTTCCTCTACTCAGAATGCTGCTTACAAACACAACACAGTTAACCTTGGCATGCTGCCCTATGGAGGTATTTCAGCAATGCATGCAGGCAGAAGCATGACTTTAAACTTGCAGACTAAGTCTAAATTTGATCATCAAGAACTACCTCTTCAGAAAGTAAGTATGGATGCCCTACATGTGTCAGCATACCAAAGGCGATGAATGTTGTTTGTTAATGCATTTAGGCTGTACATACAACCTGTTTACTAGACTCTCGGGTGTCCAGAGGGCACAAGGGAAAATAATGTATAGCCTAAATTCTTAGCTGCTAAGTGTATATTTGTAGCTAAACTGATTATCAGGTCTATGCTTTTTGGAATGAGCAGGGACAATTGTGTTTCTTTAGTTAAGGCTCATTTTCCTTTTTATTCCTTTTTTCCCTATTCTTTCTTTCCTTTCTTTTGTGTTTATTTAAGGAGGTTTTATTTGGTTTTGGTTATGATTTTTTTGTTTTGTTTTGAGATGGCCCTATCTCCTTTGATGATGCATTCTGAAAACAGCTGGGAATTATTTTTGGATTTCAGTTCTTTCCTTCTGGAAGCCACAGACTCCTAATTACAATGGAAGTTAAATGCTGTTGGCATTGCTAAGTGCTTTTCTTCAGTCCACTCTCTTTATGGGAAACAGAGCACAGAAGTTAAAGATGAGAAACAAGTTTGGGAGTCTTCATAGGTTAATGGAAAGTTCACACCTCTTAAAATAAAAATGCAGCCACATTCGAAAGAGAATATCCCACCAGAGGAAGCATTTTCCTTGTCAAAGAGAAACATTTCTGCTTGTTTTGTTTAGACAGAATGGAGACTGCCCATTTTAGCTGTTCACATTCATTATCCTTTTTAAACTTACATTTTGCTGGAGACTAATGAATCATTTGCATGCAATGTATCATTGTGGCTACATATTAATAGTCATTAGCCTATAATGTTTTTATGAACAGAGAAATGCAAATAAATGATAAGAGAATGACAGTGTTCTCTAAACATGTCTTTTTTAATAATATTAACAAAAATATGGAACAAATTTCCATCCAACCCAAATGAGGGTCATCGGATCTCAGATGCATATTTTATTTTCAAATAGGTCTTTAATAACATTCCCTAATGCGAGACAATCTGTTCGTACTATGAGCAATATAAAAAAATTGAAGAGACATGTATATCCATACCTTTCTCAGCATCCAGCATCTCCTAAAGTACAGAAGAGAACAAAACCCTGACTAACTTGAGATACCTACTGCTTGCTGTCATCCTCGTTCCTAGGGAAACCAGTCTTCAAAAGGACCTTGAAACTTAACTAACCTAAGGAATAAATGAGCAGCCGCAACTTAAATGAGCACCTTTCCTAGAGAACGTGGTGGGGTCAATAGAAATCAAAACATTAATAATCAAATTTCAAAATTGAGCAGATTAATGAGATCTTGGGAGAAAAGAAGCTGTACCTGACTCGCTGGAAATTGTATCAAATAGGAATCCCCTTATTGTGCCTAATTCTTGGCCCTCTTTACTCATCGATCTAGATTATGATATAAATACATTTGGTATCTGCAAGATGCTAAAATGGTGTCCTCAGAGTCTAGATTATTCTGCAGATATAGGTGAGGTGAATCTGCACAGTGTTGTTAATTTTCTGAGGGGTTTATTGTGCCCTAGACAATGATTTCATTATCTATTACTATAGCTATGAAGTGTTCTGTAACGAGGCCGGGGAGATAGCCCAGTGGGCAGTGCCTGCCTGGACAACACGAGGTCCTGAGTTCCAGTCCCAGTACCAGAGAGAGAGAGACAGAGAGAGACAGAGAGAGGTTTTCTGTAATAAAAGTCATGCACAGTTGTCACTGCAGACTTTTCAGCCATTCTCTCTTGGGCCCGGCGTTGACCTGTAGGAATACTCTCTGGAAATCACATTACATTGCAAACAAAGAATAACACAAGGATTGAGAGACTTCATAAGTTATCGAAGCATTACTTACCACATGAGGAAAAAAAGAGAGAAAAGTTGGGGAAGAAGACAAAAACAAGGGATGAAAAAGCAGACAGGATGCCCAGTGTTCCATTCCCCAAAAGATTTTATAACTCAGAAATGATCAGTTTAAGCACCAGGCATCTGGAAAAACTTTCCCACCTCAACACCAAACCCACAAACCTGATAAAGCACTGGGACTTTCTCAGTTTCTTGAATAGTTACAGGTCCTGCCTCTTCCGTGGGGTCCATTCTGAGTCTCCACCTTTTCCCTTTGTGCCCAAATGTACCCCCTCTGCAGAGCTTTGGATTGAATGTGTGCCTGGCTTTTCCTTTAGAGCCAAGCCCTCTTAAAATCATGGAAGGTCCTGCAGATCTTCCATGCTGGGCACCCTTGGCCTCTGCTAGCCAGTCCCTCAATGTGAGGAAGGTATAGTTTCCCTGAAGCCTTCCCACTGAACCCACTTTCCTCCGACTTGGAAATGCATAAATACCTGCTACTCTTTTGTCTCGTTGCTTGGGATAACAGAACCAAGTCTCTTAGGCGCAGAAGACTTCTTTGCAGCCCTGAGAACTGGCACTCAAGTATAAGGTAACATCAGTTTATAAATATTTCTAGTAAAGGGGCTGGGGATTTAGCTCAGCGCATAAGCGCCTGCCTTGCAAGCAGGCAGTCGTGAGTTCGATCCCTGGTACCGATAAAAAGGAAAAAGACAAAAAAAAAATAAAATAAAATATTTCT
This sequence comes from Cavia porcellus, assembly GCF_034190915.1. Lineage (NCBI taxonomy): Eukaryota > Metazoa > Chordata > Mammalia > Rodentia > Caviidae > Cavia > Cavia porcellus. The sequence goes on along the minus strand of NW_026947484.1, from coordinate 159,995,760 downwards.
AGTAAATAAAATTGACAAGATGATTCCCCCTGGGGAAATTTGGGACCTGTCTCTATTATTCATAAAATTCTTGAATGATGATTCTGGTTGTTTCCATTTAGATGTTATAAATTATTTGGAGGTGTCCAAGAGAAAGGAAATATAGTCTTCCTAAAGAATCCAAATGAAAGTTTCCACCTGTCACATTCGTGTGTGTGGTGCCCTTTGCCAAGGAGCAGGCAGGGCTGAAATTAGACCCAACCATCCCCCCTGCTAGCCCAGCTATGCCTCCTCTATCTAGGAGGAAAAAGATCTCTTGAATTTCTTCTACAGGGCCTGGGGATACAGCTCAGCGGTACAAGCGCTGCATGGCAAGTGCAAGGTCCTGAGTTTGATTCCTGGTACAAAAAAAAAAAAAAAAAAAAATAGAATTTGTTCTACAGAACTATCTTTGAACAAATGTGTAATAAGCTTGAAGATATGACTATTTCTGAATGAGATGAATACTTACAGAGTCAGTACATGAAGATAAGGGAAGGCTCCCCCTGGTTTTGCCATGTATTTAAACATATCTGTTTTTTGCTTCTATTTATTACACGTCAGGTCAAGGTTAAAGCTAAATAAGAGCTTCATTTTCTGTGATCATTTCAGGGAATCCTTTCAGATAATAAAACAAATGCTAACAGATACAAGAAAATCAGTTCGATGAATTAATTTCCTTTAAGAGTTCCATTTATTAATGTTGACGCTAATTTTCTAAACATGTTCATAGTATTTATAAACTAGAACATTTAGTGTATAAGTCAGCTATTCAGTTAGTCACCATTTTTATTTTCTTAATTCATTTATTTATTCATTTGCCATTGATTTACTGCCTTTCCAAAAAGCATTTAAAGCAATTTTCTATGACGTTATTAATGGTTCCATGTGCTTCCTTGATGTGTTCTACTGTAACTGAGCTTAGCTACTGTCTTGAAATTTATGTTATCAGAGAGAAATACAGCATTATAACAAAAAATGCCTGTTCACACTACCATTTTTATTATCCAGATTAATGGTAGAATAAATAAATACTTCTATTGGGAGAAAAGTGAAGCCAGGAATTATTCAGAATGTGTTCTGTGCCTAGTGGCATGAGGTATTTTGGATGTGCTTTTTCCTTGCAACTCATAAAAACCCTCAAAAGTATACTTATCTCCATGACAAGTAAACTGAGGCCCACGTGTCACACAGATGTCACCTCTAGCTTTAGGATTTCTCTGTTGTTTTTCCCGTACCTGGAATGTAAATCTCACTCTCCAAATCCATACTCTTTGTACTGCATAGCGATATCCTCTCAAATGCTGGTAAAAGCTGACTTTCCCAGCACCTAACTCCTAAAAGCCAGTGAGCCTGCTTCCTACGCACGCTTCTCCCAGCTTGCCTTCAGAACAATCCAGAGACGCACATATTATGGAACTGGAAAAGAAGGGTGTACAAAGCAGAATATTTTAGCTAATTCAACAGCCTGACCCCAGTCATTGCCGGGGGACCACTGTCAGCTGGGCTTGGTGTCACAGTACTCTGTGCTTTTCAGACCCACTTGCTTTTCCAGAGCTGCTGTTATCACTGAGAAATACACTTGGTAGCAATTCAAGGCTAGACATGACGAACCCGGCAAAATTACCTGTTACCCTCCACACTACTATAGCCCCAGAGACGAGAAGAAATTGGCCTTTTCCCTGTCTGTAGATATCTGGCTGCCAATACAAGTTGTGTCCTCTGTGACACTGGAGAAATTTATTATTTCCTCTTTCTATTCTTTTTCATTAATTTCTACTGCCATAGTATTATACCATAGAATCTATTGCTTATTGGCTTATAGAATCAGACACTGAAGTAAATTAATTATAATTTCAGGAAGGAAGGTACTGAGGTCATGGAAATGTATGTATGAAATAATTGTTTCGCAGAGTTTTTCCTGAAAGAAAATGGCCTCACTATCTTTTGTTATTAGTTGATAATTTAGGTTTTCTATTAGTTCATAATTTAGTTTAATTGATAATTGATACTCACCTCACCATCTTTGAGTTAGAGAAATTCTAATAGCAATATTTGTGCCTAACCTATTTTTAAATTATACTGTTCTTTTTTACTGAACCTATGCAGATGACTCAGGACCAGATAAAATCATGATTTAGTATGCATTTATTCACTCTTATGCCAAGGGTTACCTCCTTAATGCCATTTTTTCTCCTGCTGAAATTCCAACAAGATTTATGCTGTACCTCAGGGCGACTCATGCCTGTAATTCCTATCGATTTTGTTGCATTTATTATTGGCTACCTATCTCTCAAGAAAGATTCGCTTACCTTTCTAATTATGAAAAAAGCCTTCAGTCTGTAAAGCCACATAAATCCTCAAAGACAGTGGCTAAAATTACCAAAATAATGCTAGTACTTATACTGATGCTTTGTCATCATTATACTGAAATTTAAAATTCACTTGGGCATTACATTACCACCTTCAGATTGAACCCCATGAAATCATAATTATTTAGATCTTAGTTCAGCATATATTTGCCTTTGGAATACTTTTCCCTGAAGGCGTGCTGAAAAAATAATAATAAGTTCACTGAAAATACTGCTAGGTGAATTGTTTTTAACACTTTTTAATTTATGATAATGCCCTCAATGAACTATGGGCTGATTACTACTCAAAATTGATATTTTGTTTTGTAGGGAACATGCCCCAAGACCTTTGCAAAGTACCAAATTCTTTTCCCAGTGTTATATAATTTTTCCTGCAAAATGGCAATAAATATATTCTCAAGAGCACACTGTATATCCATTCATTAGCAGACTAGGCCAAGGCTGCTGGATCAGCTAAACTCACTGGCTCCCCTGTATTAATGCTGTTCATACACATGCTCACACACATGTGCACACATGCAGACACACATTTATGCACACATGCACATGTGTAAGCATGCATATAGAGAGAGATGCATACATTCATGTCTTTTTATGTCGGCAAAATGAGAAATTACTTCTTTTAATGTGCACTCATGATTATTCATGGTAGACAAAATCATACATGTTAAATCTACGAATGTCAACCCTAGCCTGGTGCTAGCATCTGCTCAGTAAGGACTCTACTCAATATGGCTGTGCTTTCCATCAAATATAAAATTTTTGCTTTTTATTAAATCACATTGGCCATTTCCTCTATTGAAATGTGAGAGACATACAGAACTTGAAATGTCATAATGCACTGTGATATTTTTCCATGTTTTATGGAAAAATAAATGGTTATATGTGGGATAATGGTTATATGCAGGGATAAGACTCAATCTTCAAAGTATCTAAAGAAAGTATCAAGAATATGCTATGAGAAATAACTAAATGAGTAACGGAATTGCAGTTGGGTTATTTTATCTAGAATAATAAATTCAATAGTTACAGTTTGCTCCTTCCATCTTTCAGAGAATTTCCATAGCTAAGCTCCTGTATTTACACACAACATGTAGACTTTTTAAAGAAAGAATGAGAATATTCTACACACTTCTCTTTTTCTGTCCCGTTTGCCCCCTCCCAACATTAATAAATTGTTTTTATGAGCTTTTTTATTTTTGCAGACTTAAATCTCTCCTACAGTGCCTCATTTAAGAAAAAACACAGTGGTAGATCATTCTTGAAATTAAAAGAGGAAATTGTTCTCAGGAAATTCCTTTTAATTTTGCTATCTGGTGAAAGTATCTTTTTAATGTGTCTGCATGTTTATGTTCCCCGTCTCCCCTGCAATACAGAGAATCTGTATGATGCTTAATTGTAATTTTAAAAAGAAGGAGGTTAATTGACAAATGAGTGAAGATCACGGATAATATTAGGATTTTGATAAAAGAGATTCAACCTTTTTATGACAAAATGAATTTTGCAGTTCTCAGTTGCTGTCTAACAGTGGCTAGGCATCATCTCTAGGTGAGTGAAGCAAGTAAAGGAAATAGAGATGGGAAGATAAAAAGAAAAGAAAGGAGATGCCCACTGTAAACATACTACTCTTGAAAACAGGCAACCCATGAATAGCTGTCTCGTTATCTTCAAGTAATATTTTCTTTAAGTGTGTTAGCTACATCTGATTTTTAAAAAAACACACAAATGAGTTTATTCCTAGGTACTGCAAGACTTTAAATTCAGTAACTTTTGCTGTTTTTAATATCTTACTTTACAATGGGATTATGAAAAAAAAACTCACATGGCCAAAGTAAAAGAAGGATTATTGATTATATTCATTATGTCCTAAAGAGTTGATAAATTTCCAGAATAAACCCACTTTAAAACATTCCCCGGTAGATCTTTTTTAAAAAAATACATGTGGTCATAATACAGATAGGGCAGTTCTGTAATTGGTTTTTAACAGAGAACCAATTAGATGGCACAGTGAAGCCGCAGAAGCTTGACACACGGCCCATCTGTGACAGGCCCAGTTCCCACTCACCAAGAATGGACGTCAGTCCTCACACCAGAGTAGCTATACACACGCTCCCACAGAGGCTTGGCAGTACGGGTCCTGTGACACTGCGAAGCGGGTAGCCGTAAGAGGACTCCAGAAAACCGAGCAACATGTGTGCATCCTGCAGGTTAGGAGAGGAAAAGCCTTTGCAAAGGAGGCTTTGTACACTTCTTTGTGTATATATAGAAGAATATGAAGAATGTGTACATGCATGCACTGTACATACCAGTATAAATGTCCACTGTAGAAGCTTTCTGATGGTCTTTGATTGCAATTACTTGCTATTTCTTTAGAATAAGATGTCCTCCTAAAATACACTAGGAAAAATACAAAGTATTGTTATTTATTCAACATACACAGAAAACCAGCAAAAAAATTTTAAAAACTCTATGAAGACCTTAAACTTTATATGTGATGTATATGTATTTGTGTGTGATGTATATTTGGTAATCAAAACTCATGATTTATTTTTACTGTGATTCTCATAGCTTAATATTTTTGATGTTGCTTTAACCTTTCTCCAAAGCTGTCAGTGACATGATAGTGCCATAAATCTTGCATTATGCCAGTTTTAATAATATTTTGGATTAGTGAAAGGCGTATTCTCCCAGAATCATTACAACCTTATGAATTATGGTCTGGAATGTTGTAAGTTTCATATTATGGATGACATGGTTTCAATTTATATTCTAAGTGATAAGGTTATACTAAAGAAACAAATTAGGCAAGTTTTAAATGTAGTTTTTAACTGATTTTATTCTGATTATTTTTATTCAGGGATTATAAACAATTTAAAGTTTTTTAAAATCAGTAAATAAGATGTTTATTTTATTTATGTTTCTCATTGCTTCCAAAAAGCTGTAATTTAGAATTCATATTCAGTAAACAGTGTTTAATAATTTCAGTTAGGATGTATTTTTTCTACAAATGAAATTAATTTTACCATAATTATTAAGGACTCTTTTCAGAAAACTATGCTAAGCTTCTATTACATCACTAAAGAATGCCATACCATTTTTGCAATAGACCCCGTCCCAGCAAAGCAACATTTTAGACAGTGGACAAGAGGATGGATCTCCTAGTGGCCAGTGGAACCCTTATCCACTTGGGAGGCGGGATGTACCTCCGGACACCATTACTAAAAAGGTAACCCATTTCAGATTGATGGCGCAAACCATAAAGCTTGTGCATCTGTTGTAATATGTGACCCATATCTGTGTCTTAGCATTGTTTCTAACTTCAGACAAAATATTATTCCATCTTAAACTTCCGTTCATGGTAAGTACACTGAAAAGAATGGGAAATGAACACTGCCATGTATTCTGAGTGGGTGATGAGTGTTTATAAACATCCTGCTGCCTGTCTGCAGATACTACACTACCACTGTGAAGAGTATTGTAAGATACTCTTCCAAGTCTGTGTGTAGAAAGGTACGTGACATATACTTTTGCAATGGGCTGCAGCCAATTTACATAAAATAACTGTCGGGCGTGAAAAGATGGATTTAGCATTTTGAAAGTCACAGCAATACATTCAACAAGCATTTAGTAGGCAGTAATATGTGTACTATCATATGTTGAACAATTGTTAAATGGCAGTGAAAGTAAAACAGAGACAGTGCTTTGCATCTGGTGGGGAAGCTGAAGGGATAAGTAGGTACTAATGACACCACCTGCTAGGTCATTCGACCAGAGTGAAAAGAAAGTCCGTGCCTATGAGGAGATGTTTGCAGTATGTTCTTAGGCTCAAGCGATTTGTATCCTACAAATTTTTTTAAACTCTTGCAAATCAATTTAAAGCAACCTATAACAATTTTTAATGGTGAAATATATATTTAAAAAGGAAGTACACAAACATTAATACAAAACAGCCCTTTTATCCAAGAGAGAAATGAAAAAGAGATGCTGTCTTATGTTTACCTGACTGGCAAAAGTGAAAAGGTTTGAAAAACACAAGTTATCTGCAAGTATTAGACTGCAAAACTCTTTTGTACTTCCTGGAGTATAAAGCACACTCACTTTGGTAATGAATTAACTTGTGAAGGTAAACACACGCACAGCCTGCCTTCTCCCAAGCCTCTGAAGGTATTAAACTAGAAAACTCTTGGACACATCATTTAAGGTACTTCTAATGCTTACATTACCAGAAAATCGGGCAAACTCAAATGTCTATGAGCAGAAAGTATGTAAAACTGTTATTCATACGAAACTATATTTCACAGCAATAAAAATTAGTAAATCATTATCTCCATAAGATGTAGAGTAGTCTAAACACATAATTCAAATGGGGAAGTTTCAAGAGATGGCACACATCTATGTGTTCTAATTCTTCAGTTCAGTTACGGTTCTCACGTTCTAGATTTTAAGCTCAGCAGAGTGTACTGGGTGATAGAACCTCATAGTTTACATATGCATTATGTAAATGCACACATTCTGTATCATCTAGGTGAATTTCCCCCTTGATGACTATGTCAGAGCTTTGTAACACTGTGAAACATCTACTTTACCCTATATAATAGGCAATGCATAGCTTTGCAGGTACTATGTATGCTATTAATTCGCCTTTGGCGTAATACCCAGAACTGGGATACGGGTGATAGCAGTACTTGGAAAGAGCACCTGTTTAGGAAGGAAACAGAAAGTTGAAAAGAAGAGAATGGAGTCAAATGAGGCTAGGAAGCTAAGCAGAACCCAGATCACTCTGGGCCTTATCCTGTAGGAAACTGAAAGAACACTGAAGTATTCTCATCAGGGAAAACACATGACCAGGTTTTCATGGAAAGAGCATACCAATGACTTTTCAGTGAATGAAGTAGAGAGGAGGAAAAGCAAGAGCAATGGAACCAATTAAGAAACTTCCCAACAATCCAGGGGAAAGGAGATAGACAGCAGGGGGAAATGCATGGATTTAGCATCTTGTGATTCACTAGACATAGGTCAGGGGAATAGATAAAGGTTCTAGACTGATATCAAGGTTTCTAATTTGGTCAAGTTAGTCCATTCGCTAACTTGGGAAATACAGAAAGAGCAATAGATGGCAGTGGAGGAAGAGGGAAGCTTGCATTGTACTACATGAATTTGAAGCATCCTTAGGGCATTTGAGTGGGTGTGGAAACAGGATGTAAGATGATACTGAGCAGAAGCTCAATGGAGAAATCTTAGGTAAATATGCACACTTAAGAATCAGCAGAACGTATGTGTTATTTAGTCATGAGTCAAAGAGCCCCCTTGAGACCCCAACATATTTTTTTGTCTTTTTCGGTTTTTATCAGTACCAGGGATCAAACTCACAACTGCACACTTGCAAGGCAGGGGCTTATGCCGCCGAGCTAAATCCCCAGACCCCGTGACCCCAACATTTAAGAGATGGACTCAGAAAGAAGAGACAGAAAAGGAAGAAGCACGGACATTAATCAGCATGGAGATTGGTCCTGCAAACTGTAGAAAATTCAGGAGAAATGCCCTTGGGCACTGAGGAAGTCAGTTACTAACATAGCAAGTGGTCAAGATCTATAGCCTAAAATGCAGTCCTCGGTTCTATAAGGTGTTAATGACTCAGAGTTTTTCCTGTTTCCAGTCTACCATCATACTGTCCTGGGCTTTACCCTAAAACTGGTTCCTCTCACATGTAAGATTATTTCCTATAATGATAAGTGATCGTTGGAAAACTTCCATTTTCAAATCCAGCAGAAAAGAGACACAAGTTCCTGTAACTGTTTCTTACATGTAAAACCTTTCTTCCTCAAATCACTCAACAGCTGCTTCATACATTTCAGTGATGCAAAAAACTCCAGACTTTTTCTCTCTTCAAGAGGGATGGAATTCTGTGATTAGCTTTAACTAATCAATTGCAGTGAAACAGGGCTCTTAGCTTCAAAGACCACTAAAAAGTGTAGATGGAAAAATAAGAAAAAGCAGCACCTTGGAAATAAATGTTTGGAGACTACAGTCAACAATGCCAAATGATGCCCAAAAAAATTCATGCAAGAAAATTACTGCCTAAAGATTCTTCAAACTTATGAACCAAGAAAACTCAGGAAAGGACTTTCTTTTCAAAAGGAAATAATGTATTACACTGGCCTGTAGAAGACAGTTGCAGCTAAGATGGTAGACACCTGAACATAAAGGGTGAAAGGATGTAACTTAAATGAAGGACAAATTGGAAATACCACGCAAGGAAAGAGAGAAATCTGCTTTGTTATAAGGAGAGAGGATGTGTGCCTTGACAGGGTGCTTACAGAGTGCCCATTGGAGCAAAGGGTATGCCATGCAACCAAAAGAAGGAATAGTATCATGTGGTTGTGGAGGGTTGCTATCATCTCATCTCAATCATTTATTAATGCACGGAGCTAGCAGGTGTTTACTTCATCCAGCCATGCATCTGTTTTATACCAAGTCTGTTTTCAAAGTCCACCATAATTGTGATTGTGTGATCATACCGTCAGTACAGCTCATAATAATCACCTTCTTGCCTCACTGCTAGCTTTAAGAACCCTATAGAATCCTGCGATTGATTAAATATCCGTGTACTGGTTGACCTTGATAAATGCTAAAGTAATTGTCTGATCTATCTGAAACTTCATGAAGCTTCATGCTTCTTGCAAGTGTGAAATAATATATGTCTAAAACATTTATCATGTCTTTGATAAAGTCATTTGTATTTCTTGCTGTTATAAGAAATGCTTTTGATGACCCAGTATTATTACAATGTTGCTGCCTATAATCCCAGCACTCAGGAGGTTGAGACAGGAGGATTGCCATGAGTTCAAGGCCAGCATGGACTGCATAGTGAGACCCTGTCTCAGAAGGAAAGACAAAGAGAAAGAAACAAAGAAAGGAAGATTATTACAATTTTGCCTAAAATCTGAAGTTTTAGAAGCTACAAGTAGTTATGTCTACCTCTTGAGGAGGGGGTTATTTATTTGTTTGTTTTTTGACACATGGGGTCTCCCTGTGTTGTCTAGGCTCACCTCTAATTCGTGTGCCCAATCAGTCCCTCTTCCTTAGGTTGTTGAATATACCAGTTGAATATGTTAATATCATGTGAGAATGAAACCTAAGAAAACGGGAATGGTAACAGGAGTATTATCCTGGGCTGTGATATTTGTCCTATTGTTTATTGGTCTTATAACCTACAATGAACATTTTTTAAAAGTTAGTGTTATTTTTGCCATTGTGGTAAACTGAGTAGTCATTAGGCTGGACTGGAGAATACAAAGGTGAAAAATAAATTGCAAATGAAATGGGGAATTCAAGGAGAGTAAGTAGCAAAAACTGTAGGCAAGCCCACTCAAATGTGTTTCTCAGCACTATGCAGAAGCAGAAGCCTAAGCCATCAGAAATGAGCAGGGCTGCAGAGATTTGCTAGAAAATCAGTTCTAGGGATCAGATCCATGGATCTCTGCTGCAGCGATCTTAGCTCTTCAGTAACTAGTGTTGGTGATACAGCCATACCTTGCGGTATCAAAGAAAAACAGATGAGGGGTCTTCCAAGCTGCAGATCCAAAGATTTAGACCCATAAAACAAACAAAAAGTGTTTATCCCTGAGGAAAAGTTTGTGCCTGTGTCTTCCACCACTGTGCTGTGTGCTGAGACCGGCAGAGTGATGGGACAAGGTTGAAGGATTTAAATCCTTTCCTATTTTTGATGGTGTCAGAGGAGGTGGCCAGTTTTACTTCCCCTCTTGCTATGTGAGTCCCCCAAATCTCAACTTCTGATATCCATGAATTCAAAAATCTAATCACTTCTAAAAGAATATGTTACTTTTATGTAAATCTCCTCCCCCTCAAAAAAATTCCAGGCAATACTAAGTACTTCAAGAATTGTTATAAAAAATTAACCATGATTTCAGGAGGAGCGTTGGTATTTTAGAACTCTAACACGTCACTGCTCTCCATCTATGGTAAGAAGACTAGGTACCGTGCATTAGATCTTTACGCTATGTCAACCATTGTGCTAACTGCTTTCATGTATTTATGCATCTCACCTTCAAGGCCACAAGGTAAGCACTGCTATTTCATACATTTTATGAGATATGTGACCTAAATTCCTCTTCTGTATGTAAAAGAAAAGAACATGGTGGTACTGGTGTAACAGATAAATGCAAAAACAAATGTTACTGTACATTCAGACACCACACTCTGATTTGGTTGAAGCTTTCTCAGGAATAACAAGATTGTCCTAATTCTAAAATGTCAGACTACTTCAAAGTGTTGGTAATGTTGAATAGATTGAATACCCCAGGAGAGATTTAAAATGAAAGGATAGTACCTGTAAGAGCATATTAAATCCTAGAATAACTAACCAAGAATCTATAAAATCTCAGTAATGTAGAACCTGAATGTTCTTTAATACAGAAAGATGAAATACCCAAAGTTCTCCTTTATCATTAGTGATGTCTTCCCGTGGGTGTCAGTCCCTTTCACAGTGTCTTAGGTTAAATTCACAATCATTTGACATTGGAGAAATAAAGATACATGACAAGGGTCAACTTTAGCATGGATACAGATGAAGATAAAGGCATAAAAAAGCTTGCTAATTTAGACTTTGCTCACAAAGCATACCCATTCTGCTTTGTCTGCCTGTTTCTCTCCCATCTACAGTGTCAGCTCAGCCATAAAAGCTTTGGGATTTCCAGGATTGTCACATGGAAGGCATGCTCAAGAATTTACCAAGAAGGATTAGAAAAATAATGTGGGCTATGTCCTGGGGGGGATCATTTTCATGTTCTTAATCCCTAACTTCTGCCCTATCCCCAAATTGTAAATTTACCTTTTTCAGCGCCATAAGAAGTATTTATTATGTATTCTTATTAAGTTTCTGGGAAGAAATATTCATTCCTTATTTTAATTTGGCATTGATCATGTTTTAACACATTTCAGTGTTCCTTTCTATACACAAGGTAGAAAGGTAAAATCTAAAATGTCTTTTGGAATTATAAATTGTTTTGCTTTTGTCTATATGGCTAAACCATCATTTGTGTTTTTAAACAACTGGACTAGATATCTGCTGATGGATATTTTATGGCGTAATAAGTCAGTCCTTTGCTAAGAGCCAGGAAAAACTCCTGTCATTTTAAATAAGATTTTAAAGGGTACATATAACATATTCACCTTAGCCTACATGTTTAGGAATTTAAATAAAGTCACTTTATTACTTTATTAATACCTTATCTAAAGTACATAATCATTGTTTTATTAATTGAAGAATGACTTTCTCAGAACTTTTTTCCACCAAAAAGAAATATAGCTACCTGGGGCTGGGAATTTAGCTCAGCGGTATAAGCGCCTGCCTTGCAAGCAGGCAGTCATGAGTTTGATCCCCAGTACCGATTGAAAAAAAAAAAATAGCTATCAGCCATATATGTGAAATCAGAATGAAAATAAATGTGATTTTGGCTGTAATTTAACCAAGGCTCCTTGTAATACTGTTGAGATCCCTTACTTCAAAGGGTGGAAAGAAATGTAGCTCATTTAAATAAAAATAGAAGAAAGTCTGGTAAAGATAAGAAACCTAGATGAGGTTTTAAATATTGGAGAACAGGGCTGGCCACAGAGTAAAGCAGACCTTAAGGTTCTAAGAAGTCAGGGACTGGAGGAAGCAGATAGGAAAATCAGCAAGGCAGGCCTAGAGTGAGAGAGACCAAGGAAAGAGACATGCATTTCTGTGGACATCAAAGTCCAGTACATCTTCTTCCCTACCTCCTCTCCCCTCTCACCTCAGTCCCCTGCCCTCTTGCAAAAGATCTATTTCTCTTTTTCCTGTCATTTTTTAATCTTGCTCTTTATTTATATTGTGGATTTCTCCTGTACAAGAAACTATGTGCTTTGTTTGATTTATTTCACTTAAATATATGGTTTTTAAAACAGAACTTTACTGCAATTAGAAACCCTTGGAGAGACTTTTCTTATATGAAAATACGCATTTTTTTCTTGACTAGAAGCTATTTTTTAAGGCTACGTACATAAAGGAAAAGTGAAACTGAGAATGTAGCAAATCTATCCAAATTAAACAAAAAAGTCTTCCCTCCTCCTGAGATTTTGGAAGTGATTCTCTATATCTACAGTAAAAGCCTCTGTCCTTGGATTTGGGATATCTAGAAATAATCTAGAACTGATTACTTGTGTGACTAGTAAATGCCTGCTCCCTGATTTCAATTGAAAAGGAAAGCAGAGTTTCTAATCAAATCCCAGCAGCTCTGGAAGAATTCCAGCCATTCCGACAGTCATCTCACCCAGCTAGAAGGAATCAGAGTAGGAGATGGTGAACAGGGATTAATTTTGATAACATTATTACACACTCCCCAAACATCAACACCAAACTCTGAGGTTTACAATACTGATAGAGATCTGTGAGCTAGTGCTCCTTCCCTCTACCTAGGAAGTCAGGAAGTCAGTACCTCCATCCATGCTCAGCTTGCCTCCACGTGGTCTTTATGCATAATAGTGTTTACAGAATAGGAGAAAATGCTCTGTTTGAGTTATGCAAATCATAGTATGTAAAACAACCCAAAGAAGAAATATGTAGGGTGTTAAATCAAATTAAGCTCCTTTTATCTAATTAGTAAGAATTCCTACTTAGAAAATTAAATACATTCTATTGAAATATAGTTGATTATCATATTATATTTTCCAAAAAATCATATAATCATGCGTTTTGTTATACTAAGTAAGAGAATAAGAGTACATCCATCCAATTAGAGTCACTATTCCCTGTAACTAAATTACTAACAGAAGATAGAGATGGCACATATACAGATAAGTATGTATAGTGTGCCAAAAAACTTATACATCAGGAAAAGAAAAACTTGTATAAGTATCTAAATACTAAATTTATTGAGGCATCATGAGGTTAACCCAAGTTACCTTTGGCCTCTATAAGAGGTGCTCAAAATGGTGATCATTATTTTCAAGACATTTGCTAGTGCAATGAACCACTGAAGCATGTATACATATTTTTGGCAGACTCTATTAAAAAAGAGGATGAGAAAGAAAGACCTGCTTGTTAAACAAGAATTATTTACCATTACTTACCAAAGCAAGAGTACCTGACCCAAAAGGAGTAAAAAGCTCATGCAAATGAGTCCTTGCAGAAGCAGCTCTGCAATTTAATAATCGCTGAATCGGGAAGAAGGGTGTGAGGGGATCAATGAAGTAATTTCCTCTATTTAATGACCTGTTTCCAAAATTTATTTTGATCATCTGATGAGGTAGGATGATGTACTTTTAATTAACTAAGTTGAATATTACCTAAGTCACTGATATGTTTCAATTTTATTTTTATTATGTAGTTAGATGTATTCATTGAAATAAGTAGAGAGGAGGTTGGGGAAATGTGAATGGGAAAATTTTCTTAAAGTAAAAGTGACAGCTGAATGAAAGAGTGTTTAGTTTCATTGTCACCGTTGCACTAGAATTTTCTTACTTGAAGCAACATCGTTCTCTAACTCACACAGTAGGTCCCTCTGTGAGTTATCTCCCAAGTAGGTCCCTTATCTCCCAAGACCATGCAGAATACAGCTGTCTCTAGTACTGAAAGACCTCACTGTCATGCAAACAGAGGATTTTTCTTATCTAGACTAACATTAAATTATATCCTTTAATAAAAATGCAAGCTCCAAAAATGTCATCAAGTAGCTCTCAAATCAGAGGTAGAAAATAAACTTGTTACAGATTAAAGCAATTGGGAGAATGGCAGATTAAAATACCTAATCCATCAATATTTGACATAGGTGTTCCTTAAGACAAATGACTATTTCTTCTTCATAGAACTGAGATAACTCGTAACATTTCCATAGCCTTTGTTTTGAGAGAAATCTAAATGCAGAAATACAAAGTTAATATATCACACTAAAAATGTCCACAGTTGAATACATAATTGGAAGACCTACATAACATGGCAGCTGGCAGCTGATTAAGGGTCATTGCCAAATACAAGATGCCAAAGAGGGACAATTCTATTTCTCACAATTTGGTCTGTATCAGACTTTCTTACACTGCCCACAGATTCTTAGAAATCTTAAGAGTGAAAGAACTTACTGGCAAACTACCACTGTTGTTAGCATCTTCCTTCTCTTTTTATTTTATTTTGGAAATGTGCACCAATATCACCATGGCATATTACAGATTGAGATGGCTTAGAGCTAATTTCATCATTCTGCTCTCGTAGATGCTCTGTTGATTTTTCGCTTCAGTTAGTAATTCCCAATTCCATAGCTGTGTTCCATAGGTTGGTGTTTATCATAGAAGAACATGCTTGTAGGGAATAATTTAAAAGTAACTTCTCCCACATATCAGCTAGCTGCCCTTCGAGGGCAGTGTGGTCAAAAGCTTAGGGCTTCACCGTTTCATCTGACTCTAAAAAATTCACAGTGGGCAAATATTTTTGAATACCCAAAAATAATTCTGTGTGGCAGCAGCTAAATACTAATTTAAAAAGAAGAAACTTATTCAGCTTGATACTCCAGTTCTCAGAATCGTTTACGCAATGACTACAGTGTTAGGAGACACTGTACTAACATGCTTAGCTTAGGCAATCTTGTGTCATCTCCACAGCTTGTGTCAGGAGGAGCTGGGCCATGGGACTGAGAACACAGGCTTGAGAACACAGTGTTGTCTGAATCTACAATCTGCCCTGGAACACTGTGTTACACTACTGTTCTATTCATATATTGGATCTTACAACTTAAAAAGAAATCAAAAACACTGTAGATGAACATGTAAAAGCCAAATAATACAGTAAGCTTCAGTTACAAACACTTGACTGTTTCCTTACTAATATTTTGCATCAAAAAAAAAAGTAAGAAAACTGTCCACCTTGACTTTGCTCTCATGGGCACTAAATGTGTTAACTCTGTTGTTGAGTCCTCCTTGTGGGGGGAAAGAAATGATGTGTATGTATCATTAGAGTGGCTCTGAAAATTAGCTAGCTCTTGGTGCAAAGTACTCAACTCAGTGCCTGTCCTGTAAGTGTTTTACTAATGCTAACTATTACAGTGCTTATTAGTTTGGATAAAACCTGTGCCAATTATGCACCAGCTAACTTTCATTTTTAAATTAAAATTAAATTTATTTTGTTAATGATAGGTAAGAAATTGAACATATGAAAGGCATACCCTGTGATGCTTCATGTATATATTGTGTGATGTTTAAACCAGATTAAATGTATCTACTCAGACATACATTATTTTCCTGTGGGGAAAACATTCAAATCCTTTCTTGTAGTTTTTGAAACATGTGATACATTATTGTTATTTACAGTCACCCTTCTGCAGAACTTCTTATCCTAATGGCAACTTCATACTCATTGGTCAATCTTTCTTCACCACTAATTTGCATTTAACTTTCTCCTAACAAGTCATTAATGAGACCAAGGTCATGATTTAACATCCATTTGGAATTATTTATCCACGAACACAGACTACTCTCTCTCCAACTGAACTGTTGTCTTGAAAATATATACAATGCTGGAGTCAGAAGTACGTGGGTGCAAAAGAATGATTAACCACAACAACCTAAAATATTATCCATATTAATAGCTAACAGTAAGTAATATCTATTCTTACCTACACACAAAGGAGCCCAGTCCTCCATTGAAAGTGGGTGGCACACAGCTGTAATCCCAGCGCTCTGGGAGACTGAGGCAGGAGGATCACAAGTTTGAATCCAGCCTGGATAATTTAGTACTTGACAAGTAGGGTCTCAAAACGAAAGGAGATGAGATTACAGCTCAGTGCAAACACCCTGGATCCAAACCTCCACAGCGAAAATAAATAAATAAATAAAATATGCCACTCCTGAAGACCTGAAACAAAATGCAAAATTCGCTGCCTGTTAACAAATAACTTCCAAGGCAAAGTCTAAGCAAAATGAAGTTCGCAAAAGCATAGAGTTCCAGCTTTGGTTCATTTTTCAGGAATTAAACTATTTAAGAGTTCATTAATAAAGCTTAACTGAGGAAAAACAAGCATTTGAATGGTGCTGATTCGCTGATTTTCAACAGCAATTTCTTTTTCTTTTTTTTTTTTTTTTTCTTCTTCTTTTTTTTTTTTTTCTTTTCTTTTGTACCGGGAATCAAACTCATGATCTCATGCTTACCAAGCATGCACTTGAGACACTGAGCTAAATCCCCAGCCTCTCAGGAGCAGTTCCTAAAGCAAGCTGTCACTGATTAATTCCAGCAGGTTTAAATACATTTCTTTCTAACAGTGATTTATTACTATGATCAAAGAAAAATCATGACCTTTCTCAGCAAAAACTAACTTCTAACACTCATTACATTACTGAATATTCACTATATATCAAACTATAGATCCAGTTCTTATTACTGCCTTTTAATCATCACAGTATTCTATTAAGCACTTATCTACAGTTTCATAGTATACAGAGCTTAGGTTCCTTGCATGTGATTACATAACTTTAAAAGTGATTGAGCAAGGAATAAAATCCAGGTTCATTCATTTCCAAGGATTTTTTCTATACTGCCTATCTTATTTTTTAAACAATTAACTCCTGGTATTCTATAACCCCTTCCATTTCTATAATTTTTCCAGTCCAAAAGTGTTATGTAAATTAAATTATACAATGTATAACTTTGTGTGTGGCCCTATTTTTTTAATCCAGCATCTCTTTTGGAGATTTTTTTTCAAGGTAATATATGACTCAACAATCCCTTCTCTTGTATTACATGCATGGTGTGGGTGGATCACAGTTTGTTTAATCACCTGTTAAGAAAATTTGGGTTGTTTCAAGTTTGGGACTGTTATAAAGAAAGCTACTATACCCATTCATGGACAGGCATTTTTTTGTAAATACAAATCATAAGTCCCTGGGATAAATGCCCAGGAATTCAATTGCCTAATCCTGTGATATACCTGCATGTTTCACTTTTAAAGAAATTGCTTACCACTCTTGTAGTAAAGTGTTTGCTATACCATTTCCAGTAACAACATATCCAGTTTCTCCTCCTCATCTCTAGAATTTGGTTTTATCACCTTTTTGTAGTTCCTCTGATAGATGCATAGTGACATCTCACTGTTTTAATTTAAATTGCCACAGTAGCTAAGGATGTTGAACATTTTCTTATGTGCTTATTACCAAAATCTCTATATTCTCTACATTGAGTGAACTGGCACCTTATATCTTTGCCCATGTTCTAGGTTGATTGGTTAGGTCTTTAATGTTACGTTTTCAGCCCCCTTACTAACTTAAGTATTATCCTGTGTCATAGATGTAGCTCACAACTCTTTCAGCAACTCAGTAGCTTGCCTTTTTCAGTCTTTTAAGTCTGTAGTCTACTGAATTAATTTTTATATGTGATATAAGAAATAGGTTAAGGTTCATTTATTTTGCCTATGCATATCCAACTGTACCAGAATCATTGATTGTAAAGATTCTTCCTTAAATTGTTTTCACATCTTTGCATAAAATCACTTGGACATATTTTTGTGGGCCTATTTATGGGTTCTCTTTCTATTCCATTATCTTATATGACTATCCTGCAAATATCACATAGTCTTGATTATTGTAACTAGAATAAACTTGAAATTATAATGATTTCCACCTACTTCACACTTCTTTTTCAGTTGGTTGTTTTTCTTTTTTTGTTTGTTTGTCTTTTGTTTGTTTTGATACAAGATCTTGTTATATAGTCCAGGTATTATACAGAAGTCATGGTGATCCTCCTTCCTCAGCCTCCTGAGTGCTGGGTTTACAGCTAAATATATATGGTTTTATATATATATATATATATATATGATTTTTATATATATCAAAATTTATATATATAAAACCATATAATATATATATGTATAGGATTTTGACAGAAATCAATTTTGAGAAGGAGTTCATCTTTGTTAAGTCTTCCAACTTATATATATGGCATGTCTTGCTCGTGGTACATCTTCTTGGATGTCTTCATCAGCATTGTATACTTTTCAGTGTGTAAATCATATATAAGCTTTACTTAACTACACCAAAGTATTTCACATTTGTGAGTGATAGTACATTGTTTTGCATTTAAGTTTCAGTGCTCATGTATTCATACCCTTGATTTTTGTATTGTTTATCTTGTATCCTATGACCTTGCTAAATTCTAGGAAATATTTTTTCTTTTGAATTTTCTGTGTAGGTAATAATATTATCTACAAGTAAGAGTGATATATTTCTTCTGTTTCAGATTGTATGCCTTTTATTTCCTTCTCTTGTCTTATTTCACCAACTAGAACTTCTAGTACCTCACTGACTATAAGTGGTGAGAAACAAATTTATGCTTCATTCCTAACCTTAATGGCAAAGCATTTAATTTTTCACTTCATAGTATATTTTTCACTATAATATTAGCTATAAGTTTTTCACAGACATCTTTATTGAGTTCTCCTTTGTTCTTATTTCTCTGAGTATTTTGCATCATGACTGGTTGTTGAATTTTTTCAAACACTTTTTCTGCTTCGATGATAGGATTTTTCTTCTGTATACCTTAATATGGAACCTGACATTCATTCTCAAATAGGAATAAACCTTGTATCTTATGAGCTATTTGAACATCTTTTAGAATTCCATTTTGATTTATTTATAGTATTTTTAATATACCTCTTTATATACTTTTGTGTTGGTTATTCCTAGTTTGATTCATATGTGTGTGTGTATACCTCCTTTGTCTTTTCATCTCACTCATATATAATAGAATTAAATACTTCCTCTACATATATTTAGAACCATATCACATAATGGCTTAGTTTACTTCAAATAGAAAACATAATTTTGAGCATTTAAGAGAAAGAAAGCCCATTGTATGTACCATGTTCTTTTTTCCTTCCTAAAGTTACAAAGCTTTTTCATTTACCATTATAGAGAACTTCCCTTACACATTATTTTAGGTAGCAACAAATTCTGTTTTCCTTCATTGAAGCACATCTTGATTTCCCTTTCACTCCTGAAGAACATTTCTATAGTTGCAGGATTTGGATCTGAGAGATCTTTTCTTCCAGCAGTTGAAGTTTATTATGCTACTACCTTCTGTCATCTGCGACTTTTTGATGAGACAGCTACTATCATTTAGACTGTTTCTCCTCTGTACCTGTCATTTTTTGTGGTTGCCTTGAAAATTATTTTGTCTTTTACTTCTAAAAGTGTAATTATGATGTATCTATGTTATGTTTTGTGTTTAAATGTCCCCCCAAAGCCTCATGAGTCATGAGTGTTTGTGATTGGTTCATTGTCTAGCGCTGGGGTTGGTGGTGTGAGTGCTATACCTGCCCAGGGTTGGGGAGCTGCTATACTATATAAGGGAGGGAAGGTCATGCTTTCCCCTTTTTGCTCTTGTCTTCACTGGTGCGTGCAGACACCATGAACGGCTGCCCTTTAACCATGCCACCCTGCCTTGCAGCCAGCTGAGTATGGACTGAAACCTCCACAAACTGTGAGCTAAATAAACCTTTCCTTCCTTCATTCTGGACATCAAGTATTTTGTCTCTACAGTGACAGAAAAGCAACCAAGACAATAATATATGATCAAATTTCCTTAAACTTGTCCTATGCTGGTTTCTCCATGTATATTTAATCTGGAGTTGCTTTTGTCTCTTACAAAATTTCAGAATCTTTTTGGCCATTATTTCTTTAAATAATTTTTAGCCCTGCCTTCTTTCCCTTTCTTTCTTATATCATGATTATTAAAACTTATGCATACTCCCACAAGTTCCTAAGCCCTTGCTCATATTTTTCAGTGTTTTCTCTCATGATTCACAATGCATAATTTCTATTTTCCTGTCTTCCAGTTCTCTAATGCTTACCTTTTTTATCTGCAATCCAGTATTAAGGCCATTCATTGGCCAACCTTTTTACTTTAATTACTGTATTTTTCAGCTCTAAAATTTCCATTTGTTTCTTCTTTATATCTTTTTTGGCTGAGATTTTATATTTCTTTGCTGATGGCTTCTTCCCCTCCCATTTATTTCAAGCATGTGTGTAGTTGTCTATGAAAGCATTTTTTATGGTGCCTTTAAATCAGATAATTTTTAAAATTAGCAGATAATTTATCCTCTCACTGTTGTTATGTATTGACTGTATTTTTTTCTTTTCTTTCCTTTTTGTTTTGTTTTGTTGTACCAGGGATAAAACTCATGACCTCACACTTGCCAGGCAGGTGCTGTGCCACTGAGCTAAGTCCCTGGCCAGTTATCTTTTTCATTTGGTTACAGATCTTGGCTCTTGGTATGAAATCTTTTAAACTGAAACCTGGATGCTTTTTATTATGTTATAAAACTCTGAGCCTTATTTATGCTTTCTGTTTTAGCTGGCTTTCTCTGACATCATTCAGTTGAGAAAGGTAACATGCTGACTTCTTATCAAGAGTCAATAGAAATCTAGTTTTCCGGCTTAGCCATCACTGACACTTGAGGCAAGAATTCCTCAGGATTGCTAAGTCGGAATGGAAATTGCATCTCCCACATTGTCTCCATGATCTTCATTGATAGCTTGGTTGGGGTCACCGCATTACCACTAGGTGGTGGTGGAAGTCCTGACTGTTAACAGACTTTCTCTAGAAGGTGCCTCATTGCTGCTGGGTAGAATTGGAAGTTTGGGTTCTTCATGTGACCTCCAAAGACACTGTTGGAGAACAGGACTTATTACTGAGCGCTGACGGTAACCTTTTACTCAGCCTCCCCTACTACTACATTACCAGAAATGTTGATGGCTTTGTTACACCTCCGTGAAAGTAAAGGTCTGCACTCCCAACTTGGCCTTTGGTGGCATTGTTGAGGTCAGCCCATATTTTTTCTGTGGCGACAGCCCAGGAGTCATTGTCCAACAGCATTTTGTGTGGTAGGCTGCTGACCCTATCACAAGAGAAAGCAACTGTCTTCTGTTTGTTCACTTTGTCTGAATCCATTGGCATTCTCAGACTGCTCACTTCTTTAGCTCAAACTCTGGATATGTAAATGAAGGTACTTAGCAAAGTATTGTAACTTGGTCTCTAGATCCCTTGCTGGGTTCCTTCTTTTTATCTTTCAGTCTTCTTATATTTGTTTGCCTATAATCCTCAAGAATTTTTATTGTATTTAATGGAAGGAGTAGGGATAATATATTTATTGCATCTACCTGGAAGCAGAAATGCTACTGGCTTAAAATTTAGCCACATTTATCCAATTAGCCACATTTTTCAAAAAAGCATTATAGAATATATGAAATGAATAGAAAGCCTAGGACTGGGGTTTTGTTGCTGCTATTTTACAAATTACTGAAAATGTTTTGTTTCAATAAATGTTGGCTCCTTGACATCTGTTACTAAGTTATCCTTTGGAGATAATTCTGTGCTGTTGACCCTGTTCCTGAACGTTTTTTGAACTCTTTCAGATTTCATTTTAGACAATGAGTCATGTTCCTCTGAATATTATCAGTACATGGGTTGTCATCTTGTGAGACTGTGTTTGATTTTTTGGAAGCAAGCCCTAGTTGTTCAGAAGCCAAGAAGAGTGGTAAAACAGATGACCAAATTAGGAAACACAAGATACTTCTCAATCTAACACTCTTTTCTAAAAGAACATTGTGAACCAAGACATTTTTATAGTGACAGAGCCATTTCTTCCACATCATACAAAACCTCCCAAATACTTAACAATTTCCCATAATAAGCCTGATTGGCTGTGGAATGGATTTCATACATGCAGTGCCATGTGATATCAAGTCAACATGTATTTTCTCTGATTTTGACAAATATGCATTTGTGTCCTAGGGATACTGAAGTTTTTTCCCTATAAACTTTGATTGTTCGAGGTCATCTTGAAAATACCATATTCCATAAGTATTCTCTCATGCATGTGTTATTTTGTCCAATTTTCCCTTAAAAGTTCCAAATAAATGTCATATCTTATGTTCCTTTTTATGATTCAAAATGTGTCATATGCAGTCTTCCCAGAAGCCTCCTCCACATCCAAATTCCCCTTCAGTTTGAGTCCGTCTCACATTGCTAGCCCTCTGCCTGAACAAACCAGCCTCCAAAATCTACATTTTTATCACTCCTGTGTATGCAATGGTACTATTACCTCTTGTTAAGCCTTTGTACATTCCAAAAGGAAAAAAAAACTTTCTTTTATAGTCTTTCCACACCATAATTGTCCTCTAGGCATCTTATGCCATTTGTTTGTTTAAGTTTACATGTATTTTAATATTAATACTTTGCCTTCTACAGTTGTAATTCCCCATCCCCACACATCACAACCTGTAACCCAGGAGACTGAAAGAACCTCTCCTGCTGCTGTGAACAAAATCTCTTTTCAGAATGATCCTCCCATGTCTGCTTTCTGTTTTGCCAAGCCCGCTGGGAACACAGCTTCCTTAGCCCACAGTAATGGATAGATCCCTCAGTACAAAACCCTCACCCTATTTGCTTGACTACAAAGCTTGATGATGTCATGAGCTTAGCAGTTGATAGATTGATACATTTAATTTACCAGTTGATAGATTTAATTTACCAAGTAAGAAAATTCAAGAACTACTAAAGAAATGAAATATATCCTCCTTTAACACTGATCCTTTTTTTCCTTTTGAATTCACAGTCTATTAGAGGAGTATGATGATTTGGGGGAAGGTGGTTACAGTATCTTACAGTGTTTAAGAGCGTGACCTTTGAAAGACAGCCCTGGTTCAAATGTCAATCCTTTCAGTTTACCAGACCTGCAAACTCCTGAGGAAGGTTACTGAACCTCTCCCAACTTCAGTTTCTTCCTCAGTAAACTGGATAATAACAAGTACCTGTAATGCTGTTGCAAAGATTGAAGAAGGTAATACATTTAAGGTATTTCAGCACACTGTTCAGGACCAAGTGTTTGGTTGGTAGCTATTATTTATTAAATGCAGTTATTATCCCAGTGATTAAAAAGTCAGTAGGATATGCAGCTTTCTCACAAAGAATTCAAGATCCACATAATCCTGAGCTCAAGTAGTCCCATCAGGAGAAAAATAAGTCTAAAGGCTTGTGTAGCTCTATAATGCAGAGATTTACATTTTTGCCTTGGATAGACAGTCACTGAATTAATCAGCAAAAGAATCGTTAAGTAGTCATTATTGATTTTTCTCGTGTAGGTTATATATTAAGGCACCAAAGCTGTATTCCGGTTTCCTTCTGAGTTGTCTGGGTGTAAAACTGTTTTGCTTGTCTATGTGATCACTTCCAATTAAACTGCCAGTCCCTTCCCTCCCATGGTTTGAAGCACTGACTGAAGACACATTAATGTTCCCCAAGGGAGGTAAGAAGCTCCAGAAAGTGTAGAAATCAATGAATTGCTCAGTAGCTCGTCACTCCCAGCTTCTCCAACAGTGGGAGATTGTGTTTCTAACTATGTAGCTAAGCATGCTAGTGAGTTCATCCAGAATACTATGCTGGACATAGTGGCACTTGCCTGTCCTCCCAGCACTCAGGAGACTGAGGCAGGAAGATCGCCATGAGTTCAAGACCAGCCTGGGCTACATAGCAAGTCCTTATCTTAAAAAAAAGACAACAGAATACACCAGCTAAGTGCAATACCAGCTTTATCATGACTTCTGTCTTCTATCAACCAAATGCTGTAAAATTCCATGGAAGCAGAAAACAGTCAAATTTGTAGGAAGGAAAAACTTCACCAGAAGAGCCTTCATTCTTCCACAGTGGCTGAAAAGCTTGTGATTCCTCCTTAATGTAGATTTCTAAGAGAATAGATACAGTAGAGAAGGAAGCATTTACCGTTTTTTGAGGTTACCTTAGTTGTATGTATGAGGTTATTGTTTTGTGATCGCAGCTGAAGTGTGAGACTGTTGGAATGGTAATTGTTTTCTTACTGTGCTGGTGCAGACTGGCGCTCTTTTAGGAAACGTTTCCTCCTGTTTCTGTTTCCTTATATTGCTCTCTAAGATGTTTAAAGTAATTAAAGGAATGTGCAGCGTTCATTTTAAAGAACTTTCCATATCTAGTGCCTCCACCGATTACAGATACTCTCAGGATTTTGTCACATAATTAATTTTTAATAGCATTTAAGAATTCTGAGAATCGGGGGCTGGGGATTTAGCTCAGCGGCATAAGCAAGCACCTGCCTTGCAAGCAGGCAGTCATGAGTTCGATCCCTGGTACCAATAAAAAGGAAAAAGACCAAAAAAAAAAAAAAAAGAATTCTGAGAATCAAATTCTTGATTTAATAATGCAAAAAACTAATCCTCATTGGTTATACTCACCTGAACAAGCTCATTACATGCTTACGCACATAAAACTTCTCAGTTTGTTTTGTTTCAGAATTAAGAAACCGCTTTTCTCATTGCCTTCCATGTCATTGACAGTCTATACCTCAGAGATTTTGCAAAATAAAATGTCAACAAGAGCTCCACTTTATTTTCAAGTTATGACTGCTTTCTTTTCTTGAGATTTTTCACCTTGCACTTGGTTCCCTTAAAAGCAGAGGTTAACCAACTGTAGCCAGCCTGCAGATGACCAGAAATACGTTTAATGCTAGCGCACTCAGATACTAGCATTTTCACAAAATGTGGTCGCAGCCCATGTTTCTTGGTTATCCTTTGCAGCTGGTGCTGAAAGCCCAAGCCACTGCACTCTCCCCAAGAGGTGTTCCAGACGTCTTCTCAACAGCAAAAGCATGCCCTCGGCACCAGGAACCGTTGCCTGACAGGTTGTGTTCTCCACAGGCAGGTAGCCACATCCAGACGTTGATGGGGTCCCAAAGCCTGCAGCATCGCAGCCGGGAGCAGCAGCCGTACGAGGGCAACATAAACAAAGTGACCATCCAGCAATTTCAGTCACCATTGCCTATTCAGATCCCCTCCTCACAGGCCACCCGGGGACCGCAGCCTGGACGGTGCTTAATTCAAACTAAAGGGCAAAGGAGCATGGATGGCTACCCAGAACAGGTGAGAAGAGTTTTGGAAAATAACCGATGAATTCCAAGGAAGTTATTTAAAACCCCAGTTTGCCTACGTTTCCTGATGTGGTCCTGGATGCGTAAAACCATCATCCTGTTGAACGGGATGCAGTACACGCTGTAGAAATTTTATTAATTTTTTCAGTAGCCCAGGACTATTCCACATAAGCATTTAGGGTGGACAAGATACCCTTTCCCATTAAGAAAAAATCATGGGTCAGAATAGTTTTTCCAATCCTGTCCTATGCCGCGTACCCAACTCTGGTTTAACTGCAGTGTAGCTTCTGAGTGTCCCAGCTTTGGTGGATCAGAGGGTACTGACCAAGGCTCGGGGCAAAACAGACAGCACAAAAAGGAAATTATGATTTCCCTCTACTTGGGAGAAAGCATTTTTAAAGTTCTGTCTTCTGGCTGTCAAACAGTACAGAGATAAAACTTTGCTATGAAGACATTAAACAGTCACAAGAGGAATATTTCCAAAATGCTCCAAAAGCTACCAATAAATGCCAGGTAGCAAAAACCTAGCCGCTCTTCTGACCTATCTAAAATTAGGATTTGCTTTTCCATTGTAGAATCCATAATTCTTCCCTGGAACCAGAGAGCAGAATGAGGTCTCATCTAGTGAGTTTTCGAAAGCAAAACATTGAGATCTGAACATTCTCATAAAATGAATTTCTCTTATTTCCTTTGGATAATTAGGCAAAGCTCCCACTGACTTCACTAACTTCTTGGTGTGACATGCAAGGCTTTCATTTTATTATTTATTACTCAAAGGTTTACATATCATGCTTCCTTGTTTTATTTTCTAAATATATCATGCAGTGGTCTGGGGATTTAGCTCAGTGGCACAAATGCCTGCCTGGCAAGTACGAGACTATGAGTTTGATCTCCGGTACTGGAAAAAAAAAAAAAGGAATCTAAATATATCAGGCAGGATTAATTTTTCTCATTTTTTCTTTGTATTAAGAGCCATTTATCATTTGGATCCCAGCTGCTTCAAATATTGCCTCTATTTCTTAATATCTGTCTTGAAACTGAAAGTATTACTATTTCGCTGCATCTCGGGCAATTTTTTTTTTTTCAAAATAATTCTCTTCCTCTCCTTTCTTGATCTAGGCCAAGAGCTGGATTTAATGTCTAACAAACCAGACAGAAATCTTTAATCAGATAATGATACAAGGTTTTTAATTCTACAGAGATTGTAAGAAGTAAAAAAGTTTTAAATTATGCTCTACCAAAAGCATGCTGGGATGTTAAAAAGTTTATATTTACAACCACACATATAACCCAACCTCAACCCAGTTCTCCGATTTAGCTACTAGATTCCTTTTAGTAGCTAAGTGATTGGGTATTTTTTCCTCCAAGAATCAAGAAATTAAAATTCCACAGAGATCAGTGCCCTGTTTTCATCTAATTTGAATTACAGTTCAGTTTTAACAAGCAGTTATTCCAAATACCCTAAATACATAATTCGTATCACATTTGACTGGTGAGAAGTTTATGCATTAGTCGAGTTGGAAGCATCATGATTCTTACAGGGAGTGTGTTTCTGTTAGGTCCCAGGGTGCGGCTTCATAGCACTGATAACAGCCTGGCCGCAGCCTTTCACAGTGAGAGAGGCAGAAGCACGGAGGCCTGTGTTAGGGTGTGGACTTCCTTATTTCTTCTGGGTTGATCTCCCTTGATTTCCAGCTGAAATGGTTTAGAAAGCTGAGATAAAAACTTGGAGAGACCACAAAAAGTCTGAAGATCTTTAAACACCTATTTTTCATTCCAAAAGTACACTCTTCCCACCACTCAGTTATAAATCCTGACACAGTCTGTTAAAACTTCTTTCACGTTCCCATGTAACATTTGTCAACTACTGGGGCATGCTAGAACCAGCTCCCACTGGCCCATTATTATGTGCATCTCTTCCCCTGTCTCCATCTGAGTGACAGCCCATGAGAAAGTTGACACCGTGGAAATAAATACATCATGAAAATAGGCTAGTATCACCAGTCGGGGCATGCACCCCATGCCCAACCAACTGTTCTACTGCACGGTCTTCTCATCTTTTGGTTCTTCCAATCTCTCCGCTTTTTCATTTAACTTTAATTCTTCAAGAAAGAAAATGCTAGGGACCAGTTTTAAGATTTCATATTTGCTTTCATAGGGCATGTGTCCTGGCTGACTTATTAACTCCCGAAATTCTGTTTTTCTCCTTAAAATGAAAACATTCCCACCTACAAACATCATCTTAAAAAGTATTTGTGAGAGTCAAATACAGATTTATAGAGAGAAAGAGAGTAAGCCTGTCACTGAAACTATAGAAATAAAAAATAGAAGAAACAGGAATATAAAATTTTGAAAAATAAAATTTTGGTGAAGAATTTAATGCTTATCAGTTCCAACCTCCTTAGTCTACATACAGGGGGAAAACCCCAAAAACATAAAAAGAGGTTCTAAATTTCTTGTGGAACACCACATAATTTCTTCACTATGCTTTCAGTGTTTCCTTCCCTGCTTCCTCTGTGCCCCCTTTATGATGGGATAGTTTTTATCAGCTTTTCTAAATCCCACCTGCATGTAGGTCTGTGCAGGAGCTTCGAAAGAACAGATGCCCTGGCTGATCTGCATCTGACCTGGGTAATGAGAATTTCTAAACTTTCTGGTTGATTCTTTTATGTAGCCGAGGGTGAGGATCACTGCTTCGGATATTCAGTAGCGCAGCGGCTTCCAGCTGCACCATCACAATTTAGCAGCATATAGAAATCGAGTACTTTTAAGGAAACTACAAGCCTGGTTTTTCCCTGGTAACTATATAATCCAAGACAGATTATATATGCGGAACATTTAAATAGCAATGCAGAGATGAGAAGGAAAAGAAACAATGGCATGGTGTTTCCACAAAAACTCATGTGTCAACTGACTTAATTGCTGACACTTTGCTGCAGATGAAGCGGTTTTTATTTTATTGACAGGTAACTAAGAAATTAGGATCTTGGCTGTAGCCAGTCTTACGACAATTCAGAGGCCAAGCAGGATCAGAGCGCAGTCTCCCAGGTCTTCTAGGTGACCACATGCGCTGGTTGACTGTAAGTCCATGCTGCTAGAGAGGAAGAGAGGAAACCCACGCCCAACTCTGCCCATGCCTCCTACATGCACGCAGCTTGCACGGCCAGAGCTGTGCTGCGAGGGACGCTTTCTACAAATCCAGAGCTGCACTGAACAATTTTGATGGCTAGAGAATAAAACTCTTTGGGGAAAACATTTGCAAATAGCAATCACATAAGAGGCGGCAGTAGGAGGCACAGGACCTCCCTGAAGTCATCTGAGCAAATAACATGCATGGAAACCTATTTTCTAAATATCTTAATTAAAGTGCTACCTTTTAATTCAAAAGCTATCTTGTACTAACCTGGATTCATTGTACATATTCATGAGCTTCTGTGTGACACTGCAGTATATACAGAGGGCACTGAGAAGATAAGGATTCTCTTTAGCCCCTGCCTGCCCCCATTTCTCAACATCTAGTAATCAGTGTCCTACATTCAGGTTAATTTTTTTAACATCCACATAGTAGAGAAAACACACAGTGCTTTCTTCCCTGTCTCATTTATTTCACTTAACACTTTCCACTTCCACCCATTTTGCTGCAAATAAAAGATTTAATTCTTTTTGAGGGGTGAGTAATGCTTTGTTATATAAGTGAATAATATGCATATATGCATGTGTGTGGCATATAGATGTCGTGGTGTTTTCGGACACTCATCTGTTGATCCTGTATCTTAGCTATTATGTTACCACAATGAACATGGGAATACAGGTGTCTCTGGTATCCTGATGTCACTTCCTTTGGATCTATACCCAGAAATGGGGGAGCTGGATCATAGAGGAGATCTGTGCTTAGTTTTTTGAGAGACTGCCACATTATTCTCCATAATGTTGTACTAAATTACATTCCCACCAACAGTGTCCTTTTTCTCTACATCTTCATCAGCATCTATTTTTAAAGTTTTTGGTAACAGCCCTTCTAACTGGGGTGAGATGATAGCTTGTAATTTTGAAAAAATCTATAATTTAATAAAACACAAGCTCTTCTTCTTCCATCACTCACTATACTGAAGCTTCTAATAGATGAAAACCTGATCAGAAGCTCTCGAAGCAGCTGACCAGAGCATCTGATCTACAGATGTGTGTGAAATAACTCTTCTGGGCCCACTGCTCACATATTCCTTATATAACTGAGTAGAAAAGTGACTTCTTCCAGCATAAATACAACATTTCCTCCTGGGCACCTTGCCATAGCTCTTCCTGACCTCCAGAGTCGTCCACTCTCAGGCCTCGACTTCTTTCTGTGTCCTATGCATGCTCTCCAAGGATGACCCCGTTAAATCCATGCTGCATGACTATAAAATCTCTCCCCAGCCCTGGCCTCTCTCCTGCATTCCAGATGTCCCAGCACAGTTAGCTGCTTGTTGACATCTCAGCCCGGATGTCCAGTGAAGGTCACACAGTCCAAAGGAGCTGTCAGTTCCCTGCCCTGTCCTTCCACCAACTAAACCTGCTTCTCTCCCAGAACCCCCACTTCATTCGTTCACAACAGATCTCATCTACACACAGATGATGACACCAAAAACACTTGATTTCCCTTTCTTGCTGCCCACATCTGTCTAAAGCAATTCTAGCAAAGCATTTCTAGAATCTTCCATCTCTTCTCACCTGTACCACTGCCATCTTAGCTGGCCATGACCTGATCTCTCATGAGTTCAAAGACACTTTATTACTTTTCTTGCAGTTTATTTCCCTTCAACTGCCAGATTTATCTTTCTCAGACAAAAGTATCATGTCACTATTATGCTACAATGCTCTAGTGGCTTCCAAATTTCCAAATAAATTGTTAATCTTTGTCCTATGGCCCCACATCCCTGTAGCACTGTAAGACCAAGTCAAAGCATGGTCTTCCACAGACCATAGATCATGACCATCAGGCCCTTGCTGTGACGCACCACCCCAGTTTATCATGAAACCACTTTAAAATAAGACCCAGTATTAAGAAAGATCAACAGGGATCAGAAGTATCTAGAAATTAAAAGGATGCCAGCAGACTCTATAGAAACAGTTGAACCACTGCCAGACTGTTGCTTCTGTTTTCTGTGCCAAATGTCATTCTCAGTAGTCAGGCTCTTTGAAGAAAGTCAAAATACTTATTCTCCTTAGACAAGCTATTTATTAGACTCCTCGACTTAACCTTTCGCTGGATCATTGTATGTTCTCTGCTAATCCTCTTTCATCTGAGACTGCTTCCGGCTGGGAGGTATTCTCTCCTCTTGTGTTCGTGGCCTCTCTGGACATTGGCAGGTGAAACCCCTTATAGGTGACATGAATACTGTCTCTGACATGCTTTATGAGACCCAATTGTCACACACAACCTATTAGCCTTACTTTAGCATGCCCAAGAGTCAGAATTTATTTTTGCTTGTCACATTTATAAAACCATAGTGTCATCTTTACTATTTCTATTATCAATAAATATATTAAGATAGTTCTTCAAATACTTCACACATATGAAATTTGTTTTCCTTAAAAGTTTTAGTACCTTCCAGATTTATAACAGCTGGGGGTTTAGCTCAACGGCACAAGCTCCTTCCTGGCCAGTGTGAGGTCATGAGTTCGATCCCCAGTACCACCACCAAAAAAAAAGAAACAGACTTACAATAATCTAAAATATATATAGTCACTACTGTGAGAAAAAGAATAACTGAAACTTACTGTTGGCAATATTGTGTGTAAATTAAATATGTTGTATTTATTTCCTTTCTATTTTTATATGGGCTTAGGGAGAACCAGAACTGCACATACATGTTATGGAATAAGAAATGTTGTATTGGAATGGTAGAACCAAATTTTAAACGACTTATTTAGAAAAGCATAGATACATGAGCAAACACAAAAGAAAAAGGTTATGACCATATTGCTTGATTTCTTCTCATTTTTCAATGAATAAATAATAACAAAAGGTAAACTAAAATATTGAATAAAGCCAAACTATT
This sequence comes from Cavia porcellus, assembly GCF_034190915.1. Classification (NCBI taxonomy): domain Eukaryota; kingdom Metazoa; phylum Chordata; class Mammalia; order Rodentia; family Caviidae; genus Cavia; species Cavia porcellus. The sequence continues at coordinate 159,964,359 of NW_026947484.1, read as the reverse complement.
CCTTCCACTGCATCAGCAGTTATATGTGTGTTCCCCTGACTACAACCTGTTAAAAGCTGTGGTTTCTACCACCTTAGGAAAACCAGTTTTAAGCAATCTAGCTCACTTGAAGGAAAAGTTGTAATTAAATGTATCTTTAAAATAAAACTATAGAAGAGTATTTTGATCGTTGTACACTCACCCATAATTTGCAAACTACTCTTTAATGACTCCACTATAAAAATCATATTAGTAAACAATTTTTCCCCTTTTGTCACAAGTGAACTATGTTAAAGATTATTTTTATTATGATGAAATATGACAGTGAATTAAGAATGGTCCCATTAAGCAGAAAAACCTAGTTGCTTTAAGTTCCAGTGGCTACCATTGTTTACTAATTGAGCCAGGAGTAGGATTCAGGTTTGCCCTGAACTGTCTAAGAGGTAGTGATTAAAGTGCCTTGCAAGTGAAAATAGGCTTTCAGCCACCCAGGGTCACTGTCCCGTGTTGCCAGCAGACATTCATCCCCAGCCCAGGATCACCGAGAATTGTTAGGTTCGCACAGTTTCTCTGGTCCGTCTGCACCGAAGTTCCTTCCAGGGAATGCTTGACCTACACTCTTTGCGCACTGGCAGAATCATCTTCACTATTATGCCAGCCCAAGCCCCAGTGGACCCCACTGCTAATGGCATCCGTCCCCACCATGCTAGAAAACACCAAGCTCTTGTGTCTAAGAGACTTGTATTGGTGATTTGGGGTGTGGTAGAGGTAATATAACCCAGAACATTAGGACACTAGTTCTCAGGGCCCAGAATATTTATTTGCCGTTCTCTGCCGCAAACAAGCTCCCCACACTCTGACCCTCTTTCTCTGACTTATCCTTGACCTTCAGTTTCTTCTGAGATGCCCAGCTGGGACCTGGCCCTGGGCCTGCGGTCAGACTCTTCCCCGATGATTCCTTAGTTTCAGTCTCAGCCTCCGTCCAGCTGGGTCCCCTTCTCACACTGGAACCTCTCTGCGTTTTTAAGCACTGTAATCGTTTGCCAAGAGGATGAATTGTTCTCCGCTACTGAAAAGCAGATTTGTATATTAGGTAGCAGGGTTTTCTTTTAAAATATTTCTATAGTTTTACTGTAAGTAGCTGCATTTTCTCACAGCATTCAAGAGCTGTCTTGTGCTGATTCAGCCCTGCTTTCTTATTAGTCTGGATTTATTACTTTTATGGTAAGGAGCTAAGAAAACGCATAATTTCTTCAGCATTCATAAGACTGAATTTTTGGAACCTGCCGATCAAAATTTAGTCCTGCTAATAAACAAGTACTTACAGATGTCTGCTTGCTCAGGTAATTTTACATAGGGAAGTGCTGAAAGTTTTGTTAGAGTTTATACCGATTTTTTTTAATACTAAGTGAACATAAGCTACCTATATGAAATGTGAATCTTTGCTACTGAGATAAAGTTATTTGCAAATGTGTAGATTTGATAGCTGTTTGATTACTTTTTAAATTTTTTTTCACATAGTTTTGTGTGAGAATAGAAAAGAATCCTGGCCTTGGATTTAGTATCAGTGGTGGAATTAGTGGACAAGGAAATCCATTCAAACCTTCTGACAAGGTAAGAAATGAATTTTTTATTGACAATTTTAGTTTAAAGAGCTAGCGTCCTCACAGTGACATCAAAGGTTAAGGAAAAAACCTTCATATCACAATAAATAAACAAATGAATGTGCGAAAACAATGTTCTGTTTTTACAGAATTTAATGAGCTAGTTATCTATGAAGCCAATTAAAAGCTTTTTCAGCATAAGGAAAAAGAATCCGCTATAGTGCTTGTCAATACTAAGAAGCAAAAACATATATTTAAGCATTCTGTTTGAAAGGGAAAGGAGTGTTCCAGCTTTTTTAAGTATTCTGGTTTTTTGTTTTATTTACATGCTTGAATATATTGTAAAGAAAGGCAATTTCTAACCAGTTGCTTCCAAAGACTTACCTGTAAATCACTTATTTATTACTTAGATGAACTTTTTTACACAGTAACAAATGATTTCAGGGTGATTCGGTGCCAAGCTGAAACCTGGCTGCCAGCTCATTAGGCTTGTAAAGAATTCTGTTAATAGGACTATATTGTAAAACTACCAAAAACTCTTGTGGGAAGTTGGAGTTAGCATTAACAGAGGAACCAGGTTTTCTCCCTGGTTTGTCTGGACTTGTCAAGCATGGGAGAAAGGCACCCCCAACTCTCACCTCAACCACTGCCTGGGCGTCCAACATGAGGCCCCTGTTCAAGGCGGCCTGCTGGGTTCCAGTGTGGATTGTCTGACTTTTAAAAATAAGGCAAAAAATTTACCCTGATCTATACAACCTGCCCTGCTACCAACAGTGTTTGTCCCTGATTTAAATCTATTAGAAATTATAACATAATGATAATGTAAATGATCTACTTTTTACTTCATCAAATTTAAATATTAAATGGCATCTTGAAACCTTAAGATGATGAAGAAAACTCAAAATTATATTTAAATAAGATCTCCATGGCCTATTACCTTTGAATCACAACTTGGTCCAAACTCTTTCAGCTCATCACTACCCTAAAAGTAACTCACAAATCAAATTCTAATCATGAAACCTGATTCTGAAAAAGAAACTGGAGATTTTTAAAGCCAGAAATAAAAATATTAATACTTGTTTTCCCTAAAATTCCCTCCATTCATCCCATTTCTTATACTTTTCCTTCTCTTCTCCCTTCCTTCTCAAGGACAGAAGAGGTCAGACCAAAAGGAGGACTTGTTCACACACTGTTGCATACATTAAAAAAATCTCTAGTGACTATGGGTGGTCCTTATTTAGAAATAGAGACTGGAAAGCCATTGCTATCTAAAATTTGTGCATGGGGCAGCCCTACATAATGTTCAGGTACCTAGGAGAAGCTCAGAACCATCTGTAGCCCCTGCGCCCCCTCTTTGGAACCATTGTTGAGGATGACGGTTGATGGAGAATTACAATGTTGAGTGTGGGGTTTGAACCCAAGGCCTTCCCACTGAACTACATCCCCAGCCCTTTACATTCTTAGTTCATTTTTGAGACAGGATCTCACTAAGTCCTTACTTGTCCTATCTGGATTCAAATTTGTCACCTTCCTACGTCAGCCTCCCAGCGTATTGGGAGGGAGCAAGGTGTGTGCCACCAAGCCAGGCCAACGTGATACTCTTTTAAACCCTCAACTCATTTTGCTTTATTTATCTTGTTCCCTCTTTTTGTGTCTGGTTTTCATACCATCCATACATTTTCAATGCATTTTCAAAGTTAATAAATACATTTCATACATTTTCAAAGTTAATAAACTGCTCATTCGTAAGGTAGTTGGAATTCAGAGGGTTTTTCTTTTTTCACTGGCAGATAAATCTTTTCACTGTATTTTTGGAAGATACAGGATAATATTTCTAAATTAAGGATGAGTAGTCCTTATTAGTTAGTCCTTACTATTTAGTCCTTTTGCTAAATAGTCAAAAGGTCAGAATACTGTCGTATTTCTGGGATTTTTTGTTTTTAGTAGTACATGTTTGCAGTACCTAACCATTACATTCCTTGTAGGAGCTGTTGCACATATGTGATACATCTGAATTGTTTCTATTGCCATTTTTATTCTCTTCAGTTCTTAGCTGCCTTCCCCTCTGTGAAGATCTGTCTTTCCATTTCCTGTGAGCTATACTGTATTTTTCTCTTTAAATGCAGGTCTTTTTTTTTTTTTTGTATCAGGTATCGAACTCAGGACCTTGTGCTTGCCAGGCAGGTGCTTACACCACTGAGCTTTATCTCCGCCCCTTCTCTTTAAATTATCTATACTTTGGGTTTCTTACATGAAAGAAACCTTGTGATATTTAAGGTTGTGTGTCTATTGCAGGGAGCTAAATCTGCAGCATTCAAATCACTGCCTGTAATTCTTCCGTTATAATGAAAACGAACAATTTCTAACTATTACTTTAATTTATCATTTGTAACATTTCAATGAGTCTAGTGAGACTGAACTATGTCCGATCTTATAATTTACTCTTTTGGTTAAATGTAGTAGACATCGAGCTTGAATTGAATAATAGGTCCATTGAAAGATTTCCTGAAAAGCACTTTTTTCTTTGGCTGATTACACTCTGAAGCACTTCACAATGTGAAAAGTAAATCTCTATTATTGTAAAATTGATGAGAATCACCAGAATTTCCACATCTATGAAAGAATCACAGTACTGCTCAATGTACTGACCACGTTCCTAGCATGCCAGGCACATGGTAGGCCCTTGATTATGGTGTCCAGGGATCTGAAAACTTCAGCCCTGATAGTTCACATGGGAATTTAATCAGCTCTCAAAGAAAGGAACTAATGTCTTAGAAATTCAGTTGCATTTCTTTTGCCTTGGTGCTTCATTGTTATAGTTGTTACATAAACTTTAGCATAAAATCCAGTGCCTGTATCTACCTCCAAAATACCAAACAGTAAGAAACTGAAAATTAGCTAAATACCCCTCTTTCCAGTATTCAAAACAGATTAGACTTTTTATGAGTTGACTAACTTCAGCTCAAGGCATGAGGAACCAAATTAAACAGATGTTTAAATTCAACAGATCCTGTCTAAGTCTGAAACAGAAGCTCTACAAAAAGTCAAGTCATGCAAAAGCTAAAACTACAATACCAAACACATTCTCTCCCACTTAACAAACCCTGAATTAGCGCTCTCTTCTCAGAAGCACACTTTGTTATCCCACTTAATGATCATAAGTGCTTGAATATTTTGCTACTCAAAATTTTAAGTACCCAAGAACATCTGAATATCTTAGAGGCATGGAGAACTTTCTACAGAAACTTGGTTTGTACTCTTATTGTGGATGGCAACCACTGTTTCATCCAGATGCCGAGAACCAATATGAAAGAGCATGCAAGCTGATGACAGCTTGTGCACGCCTGAGATTGTCACCTCAGCAAAGGCTGAGCAGAGGCTGCACAATACAGAGAGCTGTCTAAGCTCTGGGACAGGACGGTGTGCGATTTAATGCAGAAGAGTCCTGAGACCACCCAGAAGCTTACTGTGGCTTCAGGAAAGGTTAAGGATGAAGTCCTAAATGACAGCTATTGCTCAAGACTTTAGCATTTGAAAACAGCATCCGTAGTAAGGCTAACTCCTCTCCAGAACCCAGGTGGTCTTAATTCTTGGGTTAAAGGAACACCATACAATGAGCCCTAGAGTTAATGCTGTCAAACCAACATGCAATAGTTAAAAGCAACCAACTCACTCAGTATGGAGCTCCTGTTTTGAAGCTCATCACAAGTTTGATTCCCGGTACCAAGAAAAACAACAAATCACCATAAAACTCGTCACCAAAACTGCTTCTGCGTACTTGGAAAGAGGAAGCAGACGACACTGCCTAGCAATGTCCCTGTCCAATGCTTGCCTCTGCCCTCTCGATATTGTGGGTCAAAGCCATGATCACATTTATTTCTGTAGAGAAGCATTGCTGCCAGAGTAGCAAGATGCTGCTGAGAGAGAAGGAATCGGTTCCAATAACTGTGATAATAAAGTAGTAAAAATAACAGCCTTTTTTTATTATCTGCAGTGTTCTGGGCTCTGTATTAGGCTCTTCATGTGCGTGGACTTATGTCATCTTCATAGCAACTTCTGTTAGCTGAGTAATGTTATTATTCCCCAGAGGGGTTAATTAACTTCCCCAAGGTTATTTAGCTGATCTGTAGCAAACAAGATTTGAAACCAAACTAATCTGACTCTAAATCCTTCTCTTTTAATAAGCACTATCGTACGTGTCTCTATCCACAAATGCCCCTTGACAGAAGATCCACACGACAAATTTACACCCTGGAGAGCTGAGATGAAGATGATGTCCCAATATCTAAAGTATCACAGGGCCCTCTAATTAGTCATAGTCTCCATATTTGCTTTAATAAGTCCTTGGGAGTCCGCGTGTGTTGTTATCAAACCAGGATAATTAGAAGCCTGCTGAACGGAGTAGACTGCAAACAGTTTCATAGCTCATGGGCTAAGGTGTCATCACAGGAGTGACGCTGCTGATGGAACGGGCCACAGTACCCTTTATATTTAACTGCCCATAACTGAACAACGTAAGGCTTCAAAATTGCGAGGTTGGACCAAGATCGCTTCTACAGGATGTTGTTAAAAATGAAAAAACTAGACTGATAGATGACGGCACGGTGCAGCCACAGTGTTCCATAAAGCAGCTCAGAACACTGCAAGTGAAAGAACTTCTAATGATGCGTTCACAGCTCATCATTCGCAGGCTAATATCTTTCCTTGCTCCATTTGAGGAAAGGAGCAGTCAGTGCCTAGAGTTTAAAGGCATTAATGAAGACTCATAGGCCTTTTCCCCCAAAGGCTGCAAAAAGTATTGCCCTACACATTGCCATGAGTAACTATCCAGTCATCGAATCCCATTGCAAGTTGTTACAATGGATCCACCCCACCCTCAAAGGACTTGAGAGCAGAAAATGCATACACTGGGGCTACCAAATCCCTTATTTTCCTAAGTATCATAAACGCCAGAGAGCTCATCCATATCTCCACCAGGCGGGGCAATCTGACTGTCACCACAGAAGTGACAGGAGAAATACGCCTGTTCCTTTTCAAATGCATTAATTTGCCTCGGGCACAGGCAGAATTCCAAGCCACAGAATGAATATTGGAAGTATGGAAAATATAATCGTCAACACACTTGAAATCAATGTGCTACAATTTCATAATTATTATAACTTATTGACATTATGTTTAAATTGTTGCCTCTAGATCTCCAAATGACCTGCAACAAGATTTAAAGTCCTCATTTCACCATCCACCCTGAGGGAAAAATAGAACATTGGGCAGACATGGGGACTGCATCAAATAAATATTTTTGTGTGATTAATATTAAAGAGGGGAGGATAGCTAGAAATGCAGAATCAAAGCATTTGTCTGATAGCTTTATCCAGGCCTACCAGTGCACAGTGCATTCATGCCAACTGCAAGTTCAAAAGTGCACAAGAATAATTTCTCAGTTTTCCTCAGCTTCATGATACTGGGTGATACATATATGAAAAATCACAAAAGATACATTTTTGACTTAGGAAAAAGGCACTTACTACATGCCAGTGATTTGCCAGATACTTTTCAAAATGCAAGTGTACCAAGCATGGTCGTCTAGAACTCACTCTATATGGCTTACATTTATTACAAAAACACTTAAGGATACCTAGAACAAGTCCTTCACTTGGTACAGATACTAGACAAATACAGCTTACGTCCTGTACTTCTCAATTTATACTGTAGTTAATATAGTTTATATAATTGTGATGTGCTTAGCACTACTTCAAGTAATTTTGCAGTATGCGTTGAAAAACCTATAAAGCATTGGGAATAACATACATGACCAAGATAGATGATGGTTTATGGACTATACTTTGGACTAAATTCAGGAGGGGGCTGAAATATACCTTATTTCACTATAAACCCGATTTTTTAAAAATTTTAAGCATAAACTATTTTATAAAGCAATGGATTACTTCAGCTGCATCTCAGCCACAGTACAATTTGAGATTTAGGATTTCACTCAGTCATTTGAGGACATTAAAAGTGAAATAGAGTCAGGGTTTCGTACACAGTGAAGCAGTTCCCTCGCTGCAATCTACTGAAAGTCAGCCCTCAATACAAGGGTTTGAAAACGACAATTAGAAAAAAAAGAAAATGAAAAAACGAAAACAAAAGAGTTTTTAAAATACCAAAAAATGTATTTTTTCATATTCACTGTCCCAATGTTGACAAGGAAAATCCAGATAAATTCAGAAACATTGATAGAAATATAGTCTTTCATTCTGTTATTAAATAGTCAAGGATCTCCTGTTAATTAGGGCTCCTATAAGTGTGACCACTTATGTAAAGCTTTAAAAAAAAAAAACCCGCATAGCATAAGAATGTGCTTTAGCTAGCTGGAAATGTGGGTGTCTAGACATCATAATATAGAAAGGCGGGTTAGGGAGGTGGCTCAAAGTTAGTGCAGTTGCCTAGCAGGGGTCTGCCCTAAGGTTCAATTGCCAGAAGAGCCAACAAAAAATTTTTTTAAAAAAGAAAGGAAATAAAAGAGGTCGTTGATTTTAATCTGTGAAAGCAATCAGATAACATTCAACACACGCTTGTTTATTTAAGAAAATGTCACTGTGACATACAAGTAAAAAAATAAAGTGATTAAAAGGTACTATTTGAAATATGAACTCTGAGCATGACCTATAAATTCAACAGGATTCCTAGAAAGTCATTAGAATTGAGAGTGGTGTTATTGTGTGATATTTTGTAATAGTCATTAAAGTATTTTTCAATAGATTTAAAGTCAAATGGACAACCAGGTACCTTAGTTGCTAGAGCTATATGTTGTATGTGTTCTCTCTTCTGCTTTACCTCAGTTATTTAGCCTGAAATAAAATAAATGAGAGAGAAAATGAGTGGAAAAGGATTTAGATTCTGTTTTCAAGTTTGTTTCTGTTCACTGGAAAAATGTTACACACTTCCAATCAAAATATGAAAGTGCTAAAATTTGTTCACAAATAATGTCTTATGTAAGTACTAAGAAAATGGAAGAGAAAATAAAGGTCCACCAATGAAAGTTAATTACTGGAAGTTAATTAGATCTTTGAGTAGCAGATGAAATTTTTCAACATTCTGTTCATTCAGTTACTGAATGCTTTAAATGATATTTCAAGGACTTCAAAATATTTCTTGCTTCTTGTTTGAAAAGGTTATAAACAACTAGGATTCCTGGAAGTATTATGAACCCAAATTAATCAACTAAAATAAAACAAGCAAATAAATGAATAGCTATGCCAGACCAGATCTCTGCTAATACCACGCCTCCTTAACTTTTTTAGAGACCCACACATCAAATATCAATATCATCCGCCTTCTTCCAGGCAACTCCCAAAGTTGCTTTATGCTAGAGGTAGAGAGAGCGTCTTATCTCTTGATCCTACTGCCAAAGATTCATTAGTAAGCAAAACATATAATCTGTGAAACCACTGGGTGAGAAGACCCTGTAGCACTCTCATCTTTATAGCGTGTCTTAAGTCAGTTTTCCTAGATCAAACACCTGCTGAAGGAACTTTTGTGCAAATGATTTGCTGCAGACTCATTCTCAGGCAAATAAAGGGATAAGGGAAACGGGAGGGAAAAAAACCTCAGTAACTATGTGCCAGGATGCCCAGCAATGGTGCCCACAGAATGGTCTCACTTGAAACAGAAGCAGCCTTCCTGGCCCTGACACCCACTGGTCCGTGGCTGAGAGGAGGAGGAAAGTTTCCAAGCATTTCCCAGAAGGGAGGTTCTTGGTCCAGCATATTCCGTGTGCATCTGTGAGCAGCACCCGAAGCTCCGGTCTGGGCAGCTCACCAAGTGAGTCCCTGACTGGGCTATGAAAATGGGTTTCCTTTCATCTTTCAGTCTAAAAGGACTTCAGTGCCAGAGAGACCGATACGTTCCCATCCGTGAGAATCTCCATCCTTCCAGCTGGCGTCTAACTGTGAAGGGTTTGCAGCATACTTGAGGCTGGACTCTGAAATTGGCTATATGTCAGAGTTTCTTTTTCTGCAGTGAGAATCACTGAAATATGCCTTTACATGCCTGAGATTTTTCTTGTTAAATGATTTTTCTTTAAAAAAATAAAAATAAAAAACTGCTGTCTCTGACAAATTGAGCTGTAGTCCCTCTGAAAGGAACCAAATCTGTGTTCTTTAGAGCAGTTTGCAAAGCTAATATGGATCAAAAGGAGCAGGGGCATGAGCGATGTTGGCATGAACAATCTAAAAGGCAGGAAAAACATTCAAATAACCCCCGGCAACTGTGGAGGTCAGAGGGTCCCCTGAGAAGTGAAAACCAAACCCAGGGAAAGTGCACGTCACCTTCATTGTGCCATTTTTTCTTCTTTGGGTACCTGCAGAACACATAATGACTTTAAAGAGTTTGGTGTGTGTGTCCTGTAAATTCAAACTCAGATCCTCCTGAGATCTGTCAGATGAGCTGGGGAGAAGTCACAAATAGATGAGAATAGATTTCTAGGAAAGGGTACCATCAAGTTAACCAGAAGTGCTGGCTAACTATGCCAGAAGGTTACACCAGTGGTTAAAATGTAGAATGAGTTAGATATAGATATAGATATAGATATAGATATAGATATAGATATAGATATAGATATAGATATAGATATAGATATATAGATATAGATATAGATATAGATATAGAGATAGAGATGAGATAGAGATAGATACATAGATACACACAATTGTTATAAATTATACATACAAATTTCATATATATGTACAATAAATTTTAAAAACAAATCCAGAGTTAGATTAAATGGTAATTGTAGTTTAAGATTACCAGATAAATTTAGGTCTTCAGCACACAGAAAACCAGTTTTTCTACTTCCCCTCTTAAAGAGACTGTCTTTCTTCCAGTGAACATGTTTGGTCTCTTTGTCAAAGATAAGGTGGTTGAGTGTGTTTGTAGTTGTGTCTGTATCTTCTATTCTATGCCATTGATCTTCAAGTCTGGTTTTTTGTTTGGTTGGTTTGTTTTTGGTTTTGGGTTTGTTTTTTTGTTTGTTTGTTTGTTTTGTTTTTTTTTTTTTTTTTTTTTTTTTTTTTTTTTTTTTTTTTGCCAATACTGTGCTTATTTTATTATAATAGCTTTGTAGTATAATTTCAAGCCTGGGATTGTGATGCCTCCTGTTTTGCCCTTGTTGCCCAGGATTGTCTTTGCTATTCTAGGTCTCTTATGGTCCCATATGAATTTTAGGAATGTTTTCTCTAGATCTGTGGAGTATGTTAATTGTATTTTGGAATTGCATTAAATTTGTTTAACAGTTTTAAAAATATGGCCATTTTTCTGGGCCAGGAATTTAGCTCAGTGGCCTAAGTGCCTCCTGGCAAGTACAAGGTTGTGACTTCAATCCCTGGTACCAAGAAAAAAAAATATGGCCATTTTCACAATGTTGGTTCTTCCTATCCATAAGCAAGGAATATCCATTTTGTGAATTCCCCTTCAATTTTTTTAGAGTATTGTAATTTTCAGTGTATAAATCCTTTACTTCCTTTGTTAGATTGATTCCTTTTTTGTTTTTGTTTTTATGTTACTGTGAAGGGTGTAGTTTCCCTAATTTTCCCCTCAGTGAGTTTGTTGTTTGTGCACAGGAATGCTACTGACTTTTGAGTACTGACTTTGTTCCTGGCTCCACTGCTGAATTTGCTAATTAAATCTAGAAGTCACCATGCACTAAACTAAAGTCAAAGTGGGTCAAAGATCTAAATATTAGGACAGAAACACTACACCTTCTGGAAGACATAGTAAGTAGAAACCCTGAGGTCATAAGGGTAGGCTAAAGAGTTCATGAACAGAAAACAAACTGCCCCGAAAGTACTTCAAAGAATCAACAACTGATATCTTATTAAAACGTTTTTGCACATCCAAGGAAGTCAACAATAGAGTGAAAAGAAGACCCACATATTGGGAAAAGATTTTAGCCAACTGTCCCTCAGACAAAGGACTTCTATCAAGAGCATATAAAGAACTGAAAAAAATCAGCCTCCCCATGATTTAAAGACTCAATCCAAAAATGGGCATCTGAGATGAATGCACAATTCTCAGATGAAGAAATACAAATGGCAAATAAATATATGAAAAAATGTTCCACATCATTGGCCATTCAAGAAATGCAAATTTCTTTCAGTTTCTTACACTTGAGACAATATGGTGCTTACACATGCAAGTCTGATTTATTTCACTTGTGATTATGGTTTCTAGTTGCATTAAAACACCAGTAAGATTTCATCTCACTCCAGAACAAATGGCTAACATCAAAAAATTAACCAGTAACAAATGCTGGTGGGGTTGTGGTGAAAAAGGAACTTTTCTCCACTGTTGGTGGGAGTGTATCCTGGTAAAACCACTATGGAATTCAACATGGATTCCTCAAAAAACTAGGATCAGAGGTTCCATTCAACTGAGCTATTTCCCTTCTGGATATTTTCCCAGAATTGAAAGTATCATATACCACTGCAATGTATGTGCATCCATATTTATAGCTTCACAGTTTGTAATAGCCAGATCTTGGAAACAACCCAAATGCCCATCAACTGAGGAATGGTTAAAAAAGATGTGATATTTTTATACAATGGAGTACTACTCAGCCATAAAGAATGATAAACTCGAGGCTTTTATAGGCAAATGGATGCAACTAGAAACCATACTCACAAGTGAAGTAAATCAGACTTGGATGTGTAAGCACCATACTGTCTCACTAGTGTAAGAAACTGAAAGAATAAATAAGATCCAAAGGTTACAATAGATATAGTAAAAGGGAAAGAAACTGCTCAATGGGAAATTATATTGTTTGAAATCTCGCATACTTGTATCAATTACTTTGAGGATAACAATATGCAATATAACAACTGTTGCTAAATTCCTATCATCTTGTTTTGAAATCTTGTGTCACCATTTTTTTGCTGTTGTTGCTGCTGTTGTTGTTATTGTCACTTTGCTGTTGTTGTTTTTAATTGCTTCTTGATTTTTCTGTTTTCTTCTCCTTAAAGTAAAAAAATGGAGATATGCACATGTATGACAAAATACCAAAAGAAGATTACTAGATAAGGTGCCAATTTACATCTACACATGTATTTAATTGTCTGTTATCTTTACAGTACGCTTAGTGCAGTTATGCATAGCCTTAATCACTAATTCTGTTTCCCTACAGTGTAAGACTGTCACCTGTATTTAAATCCTTTCTAAACCCCATCACCATACCAAAACCAAAGTCCCATAAAAAGGGCTATTGCTTAATCCCCCAGAATATTCTTCAGTAGGAAATATGCAGCTTTTCTAGTGTTCAGCTAAACAGTAAAGTGATCAAAGAAAAATTATATCTTCATTTTTGTCAGTTTACCTTTTTGTTTATTGATGTATCTTGTCTCTCTGCATTGAAAGAGGAAAAACTGTGTGTTCCCTTTATCCCTGCTGGTCAAGGAGGGTTCAGATGATTAATTTAGTAGAATACATAGACCAAGGAAACTGCTTCTTCCTTTTCTACAAGAAAGACCCAGCAGGTGTGGTGGCGCAGGTGTGTAATCCCAGCACTCAGGAGGAGGCTGGGGCAGGGGGAGCCTTGAGAGTTTGAGGCCAGTCTAAACTACCTAGTGAGAGCCTGTCTCAAAAAAAAGAAGACCCAAGGTGGTTTTGCATGAATTGTAACACGAGTGACGGCAGCTTCGGTTCCCTGAGTGTGTCCATAAAGTCAGGGTAGCAAAAGGGACACAGAAAGCCAAGGAATCTGGTCCTTGTGGATGCTGCCACTACTCGTGATGAAACTGTCCTCCTTCCCTACCACTCAGCCGTAAGGAAGGAGACACCTGCGACATTTCTAGCTAAGCGGATGCACCCCGAGAAGATACTCTCACGTGAAGCAAACCACACTCACATTGTTTCTCTGGTGTGAGAAACCAAAAGGGTAACTAAGGACCAAAATGTAATAAAGACTGGGAAATGGGAAGAAAATGTCCAAATGAGAAGGGGAAGGAGAGAAGAAAGGAAGGGAAAGAAGAAAAAGCAAGAGAAGGAAAAATGGAAACAAAGAGTTTGTAAATAAGGAGGGTAAGAGAGAAAAAAGATCAAGATACAGCAAGCATGTACAGATCCCCGAAGATGAGTGTTATCACCGTGTGTATCCAAAATGTACCTGGGTCAGCCGTATGGCTCAGTGTACAAGGTCCTGGGGTAGATTCCCAGCACCACAGAAAGAAAAGGAAAGGAAAGGTACTCATAAAATTAATTTTTAAAAGAGAAGGGAAAACAATGCGCCATCGTAATATTTCCTTTTCCTCTCCCTTTACCCTAACAATTAAATTCAGATTAATTTTTTTTAAAAAAAGAAATTTTTCTCCTTCGAATACAGTCTCAGGTATGTAAACTACACTGGCCTTTGTTCTTTAACTTATGCTTTTAATTTGTAAGTGAAAATACTGTTACTATGAATTAGAAATGTAGGACTAAAAGTTTTAAAAAAGAAAGAAAAGCCCTGCTCCAGCCCATACTGCCGATGTGTGTCCAGGTCTAAGATCCACGTTATCATTTGAAATGTTGGAAATCAAAACTTTGCATGTGGTGGGCATTTGGCACTGGAAGTTTTGACTGTCCAAGTTCACTGCCACCTCGAAGAAATATTTCTAGAACCGTCTGACTATACAAGGTGTTATCAGATAAAATAACATTAAACCTGTAAGAACCATAGCTCCACAAGATACAGCTTACAACAAAATACGTCCTCCCTTCAAAATCCTTATTTTAGTATAAGCAGTAAGAAAGTCTGGAATCCCACCTTTCAGTTCCTGATTTTGAAGAGACTCAGGTGATGTCAAAGAGCCCACACTGGAGGGGCTCTGACGACGCCCGCAGGGGTGATCCTGGGAAACCTGATTACCCAGGCTATTTTAGGAAGAGCTGGGAAGGAAGGAGAATCCGGTGCCTGTGGTTATCTACTCCCGTTTCTAGTGCTTCTGCTGTGAAACGCTGCTTGGGAAGCTGGCAAGAGAAGCTGCTGGGGACTCAGAGTGAACCCCTAAACTCTGTTTCCAGCAAACCAAATCTCTGCCACTGGCACAGTCTCATGATGAACACTGGCTGTAAAGGCCTCATAAAATAAATATCAGCTGTCTTGTTTTCCTTGCATCAGAGCCGGAAAACTAGAAAGACAGTAAGTGAATAACCATCAGCACTGACTTTCGAGAGAAAGTGTGACCATTAATAAAGAAAAATCATTTTTAAGCTCAAAAAGTTCAGCAAGAAATGAACGGCACTTAAATGTACTTGCTGGCATAAACATCTCTGAGATAGGTAGCTGTTTAATTCTAGGTAAAATATTGGTAAGACTGGAGCAATTCTTAAAATTCAACATGTAATTATAAAATAAACCAAATGGTTTGCTCTTATATACCCCAAAGAGAGCAGTCCATAATTATAAAGAATATTCTAGTATTCAATGTGCCAATCTAAGGTGCTTATTTTGGGATACTTTTAACACCTCAGAGGAGCTGTATTTTGATATTCTGTCTCTGTCTCTGCCTCTTATTCTGTGTCTATCTGTCTGTCTGTCTCTTTCCTCCCAATATACATCTTTCAGAGTGATCAAAAGGAATGATGTCACAACTCCAAAGACAATCAATGCCTTATTTTCTACGAGGACATTATATTCCATCATTTTAATGCTAAGATCTTTGTAATCTCAGCGTCACTGTCTCCGGGGTTCACTCATTTCTTGGTTGCTCCAAGGCCTCATTAATTATTTTTTTAGCACATGCCAAAAAGTGGTTTCAATTATAATCTTCATTTTGTTAAAAAACAGTTCACATGTGAAGTTCCTTTAAGTGTCTGCTAAGGTTGTCGCACAGGTTTTAGAGGCTGTTGGTCAGCTGCAGAATATTAATTTGTATTTGTCTCAAATTTCCTAGGCTTTTAAAGCGATGGCCTTTGTGATTCATCTAATGAGTTTTGCGTTTCACTGCTGTATGGACCGAGGCGCAGCTCTGCGCTGAGGTGTCATTTTCAGGGGTTCTTCCTTCCCTTCCCTTCCGGGTTCTGCCCAGACTTCCTCTTTCCTTTTTTTTCCCAAGGACCCTGGAATTATTCTCTTTTCTAGTTGCATAAAAATTCCTCAGTTGCTAAATTGCTAAACTTGCAAAATGTTCAAAGCCTAGAAGTTGATGCGTTAAAATATTTCACCATCATGTTTTTGAGTCATGGAGAGAAATGCAGGTGATAATTAGTTTATGTTTAATGCACCAGGTTTTCTGATAAAGACTGGATAAGTACTGTTATTATCTATGGCTGATGTTGCTTTTCCAAGACACAAGATAGCTATAACTTGCGCAAGAAATTAGTATTTGTCACATCTTCAGAAAAACCAGTAACCCTAAGAGCTACTTAAACTATAGCTCTATTTGCTATTTTCTTTCTTTCCCTTTTTTCTTGGTTGTTGTTCTCATTTTTTAAGACAGGATCTTACTGTGCAACTGAGTCAAGATTTGAATTCACTTTGTAGTTGAGGCTACACAGTGATTCTCCTGCCTCAGCCTCCCAGGTGCTAGGATTAAAGGTGTGAATCACACCTGCTCTATTTGCTATTTTCATGGGTCAGTTTTTCCTCTAGAAACCCTTTTGGACCTTTTATAGTCATATAAGCATGAAATACCATATTCTACAATATTCAATTTTTTCCAAATTGTAACAGCATAGAATTTAACTGGGATACAGGCCTCCTAGAAGCCAGTTGCTTGGCATCAGTTTGAGCTAAGGCTCTTCAGAATTTTAAAGAAAAGCATATTTCATAAATTGAAGTTGCAGATCCCTTGAGATAAGTTCTGTCTTGGTGTCTACGCTGCACAATAGCTGAGGCTGTCACAGTCATTCACCATCGTCATTAAAAAAGGGAAAAAAAATACAAAGTTCTCTTCTCCAAAGTCAGAATGTTTAAGCGCCATCCTTGGAGAGTAACTTTCTGAGCCTCAGGTTTGGAGGCTACACAGCCAGTAAGACAAGATTAGATCTTAAGGTTTTGAGAAGTCTTCTGGACTCACCCTTTTCCTAAGTTAGGTGTGGAAAGCAAGTTTTTTATGAGCCCATTGTGGCTAGTTTTGGAAGTCATGTAGGACCTGCATAAAGACTGGTTTAAGGTGGGGGAGAATCTGAGGTGGTACTGGGGACATGGCTACGTGGAGCACCCAGCCAGCTGTGTCCTGGATCACCCTGCTCCACACCCACGGGGGTCCTTCCATGACACACGAGCCCATGGGGACAGTGTCTCAACAGCTCTGTGGTTGCTGCTGTTTGGGGAAGCAGAGACTTGCGCTCAGCACCAACCACAAGGCTGTGTTGGGAAGAAGCCTAGAGACTGAGTAGTGAGTGCAGCCACTGCTCTTCACGCAGCAAGGAAACAGAATTACTCAGGAGATGAGTGACACTGGAAAAGTCCTCTCAGAAAGGCCACAGACTGCTGACTAGAATAGATTCTGGCAGCTGTGACTTCCAAGAGCTGATGCTTCTCACTTGGAGCTACCAAAGGCAGGAGCCTCAAAAGGTGTGAAAGGTATTCAGGACCTCTGGAAAGTCCCACTGTTTGAATCATTCAAATCGTATTAGGACAAGAGTGAATGAGTGTGAAAGGCAATTAAAGACATTGTCATCCTGAGCCACCCGAAGGAAACCATGTGAGGCGTGTGGGACTTTCCAGCCCTTTTTCTGTCTCCTCCCAAAATAAGAGACACTGATCTCCTTCCATGGGGAAGTCAGGAAGGTGGCAAAGGCTGGCCTTACTGTCTACTCCAGACAGAGAAGACAGCAGAATTATTTTCCACCCATGATCTCAGACAGCTGGCGACTCACTGGCTCTCAGTGTGAGCTTTGCTGGATATAAGACCTTGGATCAGAGCTGGATTTTCAGACTTTCGGTCACCAGTCACCACAAGAAAAGGTACTGACCCTTTGCCAACTGCCATCCGCTGTGATGCCATATTCACCTACAACTGCTCGATTTGGTACCAGGATCGTATCCATTTTACTAACAGGGGGAAGTGTGTACCCAGAAGTTAACCAGCCCAGGTTGTACATGGTAAATACCAACAGGACAACCCTAGTGCTATGGCCCTCACCTCTGCTCCTCAGTGTATTAGACAGAAAACAGTGGCTCCCAGACACAACCATATCCAAATGATCAGGACCTATGAATATGACCTTACAGAGCAAAAGGGACTTAGCAAATGTCATGAAGCTAAGAACCTTAGATGAGATTACCCCAGAAATTCAGGGGGCTCAGCGGAATCGCTGATAGAGGCTGAGACTCTTTCCTGACTGTGGTCACAGAGAGATGTGACAACCACAAGTGGCCAGAGAGCTGTACCACTGCCAGTCTAGTAGTCAGAAGGGGACCATGAACTAAGAAATGTGGGCATTCCCAGGAGGAAAAAAAGGCCAAGGGAAATAGCCCGTCCTGAAGATTTAAATAAAACAATCCTGCCATGCCAACGTCTGTTTCAGCCCAGTAAGACTCATGTTGGAATTCTAGCCAAGATCTATTCTAGCTAAGATCATAAGCTCATGGTAACCTAAGCTACTACTGTGGTAGTTTGTTACATTTCTGGAAAACAGAGGTAATGAGGTTTTTCCCCTCTTCCTTCCACCAGATGATTTGCTTCATAACCTTAGTAATAAGTTGTTTCAGTAGGCTCGAATGTCATGGCTGATAATCTGCCCACATTTGGCCCTCTACTGACTATTGTTAAGACACTCAGTCTTGGATCTTGCAAAGTTGTATGGTTGATAAGATGCCACCATTTGGTTCTTTGATTCCCACAAGGCAGACTCGGGTTTGAAAAGAAATGAAGAGGCAGCCAGTCTCTGTAAGTAGGAAGTTTGTTTTCTAATATTCAGAATACAAAGCGTGTATGCTGATCCCCTACTGGGTTCTGCCATCAGCACCGAAGCATTCTTTGAATTCTTGGAATAAAATGTGCTGTTGAAAGGGTGACCTGTCACCACGATGAACTTATTCAGAGCAGTGTCAGAGTTTGTACATTTCTCATCGCTTCATCATAACAGAGAATACAAAACAGACTCAGATTCAGTTGGTTTCTTTCCAATGGCAACATCTTTAGACATAATCACAACATGACACTCGAGGGCTGGCCTGTTATGAGTCTTTTGGGAAATGTTTCACCTCCACAAATAATGAACACCAGGGACCATTATCAAACAAAGCCCTTTCTGACTGTCTGGGTCCACCAACATGACAAAACGCTGGCCAATAGGCCAAGACAGAGAGAATGGGCAGTAGCCGTTTCTTAGTGGATTTTCTGACTTAAAAGATATAAAGCTTTTGGGCCTGGGGATTTAGCTCAGCGGCATAAGCGCCTGCCTTGCAAGCAGGCAGTCATGAGTTCGATCCCTGGTACCGATAAAAACGAAAATGACAAAAAAAAAAAAAAAGAAATAAAGCTTTAGGGAAAAAAGTCAATCGGTGCTTTGGAAGATTCAGACCACCATGAAAATAAACCTTGAAAGCAAGGCTCTAAAACAAGTGGTTGAATCCTGCAGCATCACATGACGGATAAAATTAAACCTGCCACGTACGCCTGGGTTGTGTTTTTTCAGCAGTCAGCTTGTGGAGTGCCCCAGGCCAGATTCCTACAAACCAGATCAAACCTTTCCCACAGAACGAACTGACGGAAGGCCATCAGAATTGACGGAGTAGCCGAGACGCTGACTGCTAGGATGAAAGCTGGAGTCAAAACAGCTTCACTCTCAGCAACCAAGATGCAGGGGGCGACAATGTCAACCTGCTTATTGTAGGGAGACCCCCCCACTAACACAGACAGCAGCCACTGGAGGGACTGATCCTTACCCAGCTTTGCGGATGGAGGAGGTTTGAGAGCTGTCCCCAGTCTAGAGAAGACTGGGGGGGGGGGGGTTATATTATTGTCACCAGTGCCATTCAGTAGGCTGGTAGATTAATCATCTTTCTGCCTTAATTTAACTATCTTTTTTCAAATAACTAGCTTTCTTTTTGCTTGGGAATTGGCCTTTTTACAACTAAATTGGCCAAAGGCATTTAAACATCATTCTTAGGGGCTACCAGGAACCTAAAATTTAACGAAGTTATTATGGTTTTCCTAATGCCTTGTGGTGGTCAACTTGTAACACCAGCTGAACGGAATCATCATGGTGCCGAGCATGGAGGGCCCAGCTGAGGATTGCTGCCAGCATATAAAGGAGACCTAGAGAGGAGGAGGAGTACTGTTGGTTCTCCTGTTGCTGTTGGTTCTCCTGGAGGAGCTCGTTGAGCTTCTTTCCTGATATAAACTTGGCTGTTCTCATCATCAGAGGAGCTCAGGACCTCATTGTCGCTGAGAATGGCTGCAGTTCACTTTGGGGGAGCTTTGGTCTCTTACCGCTTTCTGGCTTTCGAGGGAAGCTGTGTGCTGTTCGATCTCCAGGAGAAGCTTGTCACACTGGCTTCCTGATATGAACTCAACTGTTCTCATCGCTGGTGGAGCTCGGGACCTCATTGTCACTGAGGATGGCTGTGGTACTCTTCAGGGCAACCCTGGTCCTTATTTTGAGCACTGCTTCCTGGCTCCAGCATAGAACCCTCAACCTACTGGCACAGCTGCTTCATCCCACTGGCATAGAATTTCTGGCTTCCACCACTGACCTTTGGGCATTCCCAGCACAGATCCATGAAATAGACTTACATGAATCATCATCATGAGCTCTAGGTCTTCAGCTGGACTCTTGAAGGACATTGCTGTTGGATCCAGGTCATCACCTGGATTCCTTGGGTCTTAGTTTGTGGAAAGATTTCCTGAACTTCTTGTATTTAACTCTTTGGGTGATTAATATAGGATAATATATAAATTATGTGCCTGCATTAGATTGCAATGCTGACTACAACAAGCCATAAGCAATACATAAGCACTGTGGAAAAACAAGGAAACATAGATAAGGGGAGGAGGGAGAAGTTGATGTCCTGGTCACCCAGTATAAACCACCATTAATGTTTTTGTGCATCCATAAAGTATAAACGCTCAGGTATTCTCATACAAATACACATATAAACAGATTTCAACAAAAACAGCATCATACCTCAGTGTCCCTAAATTATTTATTTACTAAGCATTCGTGCATTTCTAAATCGGCCATCTAGGACTTCATTTGTAATGACCAAATTCTATCGTATGGTATGGATTTAACAAAGTTTCTTCAGTCAGTGCACTGTTATTAGACTTCAGTTGCAGTTTGGATTTTTGTTATCACAGCTAACATAACAGTGAACAGACTGGTGCACAGAGATCAAATTGTTCAGTTATCTCCTGAAGGTAATTCCAGAAACCTAATTATCAAGTTAGAACTTAGAAAACTGTCTTGAGATTCCGATGCCTTTCTGTCATTTCATCTTTAAAGAAGGAAAATATTAAAAGTCAGAATATTAAAAATCATTCAAAAGCTTTAAATTAGTTTCATAAAAATCTGAAGTACCAAATTAAGATATGAGTAGAGTAGTTTAATTTGGGTTTACTAAACCATTTACACAGGCATGCACAGTTTAGGGTTTCTGTGAGAGTCATTAAGTTTATAGATGAGCAAATGACATGATTTTCTAAAGAAAAGGCAAATATATTAAATATTACCTTGTATTTTATTAATAATTCTTAGGAATTGAAAAATTGGCAAGGGCTAAATTGAAATATCATTCACGCACCTTAGGTTTACACATTTAGAGTACATGATTAAGCACCTTCGAAAACAAGTGCTAGGATGGGGATTCAGCTCTGGGATAGGTGCAGATCTGGAATGGGGTAGAGCCCTGGGGTGGGCTACAGATCTGGGACAGGCACAGCTCTGGGGTGGATTCAGCCCTGGGGTAGTCATGGCTCTGGGTGGGTACAGCTCTGGAATGGGCACAGCTCTGGGGTGGATACAGCTCTGGGGTGGGTATAGCTCTGGGGTGGGTACAGCTGTGGGGTGGGTACAGCTCTGGGGTGGGTTCAGCTCTTGATGGGTACAGCTCCTGATTGGGCACAGCTCTGGGGTGGGTACAGCTCCTACGTGGGCACAGCTCTGGGGTGGGTACAGCTCTGGGATGGGTACAGCTCTGGGGTGAGTACAGCTCTGGGATTGGTACAGCTCTGAGGTGGGTACAGCCCTGGATTGGGTACAGTCCTGGGGTAGGTACAGGTCCTGGGTGGGCACAGCTCTGGAGTGGGAACAGCTCTGGGTGGGTACAGCTCCAGGATAGGCACAGCTCCGGGTGGGTATAGCTCTGAGGTGGGCACAGGTCTGGCATGGGTACAGTTCTGGGATGGGTACAGCTCTGGGATTGGTGCAGCTCTGGATTGGGTATAGCTCTGGGATGGGTACAGCTCTGGGGTGGGTATAGCTCTGGATTGGGTACAGCTCCAAGGTGGATACAGCTCTGGGTGGGTACAGCTTCTGGTTGGGTACAGCTCTGGGGTGGGTACAGCTCAGTGGCAGAGCATTTGTCTAGCCTGGGTGAGACCCTTGATTTGATACCCAGAATTGCAAGAAGGAAAAAGAAAGGATGGGAAAGTTAAAAGAAGAGAGGCCATGGGGAAACTCTCCCCCCATGGACAATTACTTCCCAACCCTGCCGAAGACTGGACTTTTTCCCTGTGTTTGCCTAATCTTGACTTTGCACGTTAATGGAATGGTACCACATGGGCCCTTCTGGGACTGGTTGCCTTCACTGCTCTGCTGCAGTGTGGATCACTACTTCACTCATCTCATTGCCAAGCAGTGTCCCCTGGACACTTTTTTATTTACTCATCTCTCATCCTTTAGATGTCAAAATCTTGTCGTGATCACGCATAAATTCCTCATGTAGCTCTTCACACGGAGAAAGAGCAGGGCTAAGGAGCCCGTCCTGATGCGGCCTTACCTGCCTTCTGAGCTGGTCCTCTGCTGCAACCCACGCCCATCTACACCCACCCTCCCATCGCCCTCTTCGGCCTCCCAAAGGGAACGGGCACTACCCTTGGACACACGATGGCCTCTCCTTATGCCTGTGGCTGCCCTTGGCCTTTATTCTCGGGTCAGGCACCTCCTTCTCCAGGAAACCCTGACACCAAGCTTTCTTTATGACATTTATTACCGTCTGTTTTGCCTCTCCCTTAAAGAGTGCTGGGCTGTTTTGTAACTTTTTTCTTTTTTCTCTCTCTCTTCACTTCTGTTCCACTAAATAAATCATGGGCTCACTGAAGTCAGAAACTATTTTTTGTTTATTTCTCTATTACTAGCAATCAAAGCCCTGAACATGAAAGACATTCAAGAAATGTCCCCTTTGTATGGGTGATGAATGAAATCAACTTGGCTTTTTAGGGACTAAATCAATTGAGGGATTATAACTATGCAAGCATAAATTTATTTAAAATGTACGTTGAGCAAGGCATGGTGGCCCACATCTGTAAACTCAGCACTTTCAGAGGATAGGACAGCAGAGCACAAGTTTGAGCTCAGCCTGGGAAACCCATCAAGATCTTGGCTGTAAAATAAAAGGTATAATGGATTTTTCTCAAGTTTAATTCATTTGTATACATTTTATGGTAAAACTTACAATAACATACCCAATAACTAACTCATTCAAATGAGCCAATATATGTATTCACTATTAAGAAGGCTTTTCAAGTAAACATTGCTTTTTAATCTATCAAATAGTTAAATGTTTTCAATGTAGAATAAACTAAGACAAATTCAGAATGTATACAAAAGATGGTCTGTAATCATAGTGCTAATGATTTTTAAAAGAAAGTGTTTTGAACTGGATGTGGTGATATATGCCTGTAATCGCAGCACTCTGGGAGGCTGAGGCAGGAGGGTGGCACATTTGAGCCCAGCTTGCACAATTTAACGACTTAGCAAGACCTTATCTCAAAACTTTAAAAAGGCCTGGGGATGTAGCTCAGTGGAAGGCCATGGATTTAATCCCAAGTACTGGGAAAAACACATGAGAGAGGAAGGAAAAAGAGAGAGAGAAGAAAGGGAAAAAAGGAAGGAATTTTTATGAATGCCATGAGATCAATCTATAAATCCAATTTGACTTTTAAAGACATGCTTTCTGTGCAGGCAAACATGTTGGTTTTCTTAAACTTTCCAAACATGTTGGCTCGAAGGGTGGCACCTGACTTAAAATACTGTGGTAATTTTAAAGCCGGCATGCTTAAACTTGGTAAAATCTGTGCTCACTGTGTTCTATGTGAATGAAGATTTATTGAATTAGCCCCGGTTGTTGGTAACTGAACCCTAACCTCTGTCACTTCTGACTTATAGGGTATCTTTGTTACTAGGGTACAGCCTGATGGGCCGGCATCCAACCTACTACAGCCTGGCGACAAGATTCTCCAGGTAAGGCTACAGCACTGCATGTGAATTCTTGCTCTCAGGCAAATGTGTCTCCATGTGATGAAGCTAAGTGGTTTGAGTTAATGACCAAGGATAAGTCCTTGTCACGTTTCTTGTTTGCCTTGATTGTTCTGGGGTTGACAGACAAATCAGACACAATTCAATCCAGTAGAATTCAATGTCCCCAGCAGCTGACACACCCAGTACCCAGCACAGGACAGTGTTCTGCAGCATTCTTTGAATTGAATGAATTACTTAGTAACTGTCTTAGCCTCTCTCTGGTCACTGAGATACACAGTTGTCCCCGGTACTCACAACTTAAAAGAGTAGAAATTTGTTTTAGCTCACAGTTACAGTCCGTGGTCAGCTGGCTCCGGGGAAGGCAGGCGTGGTGGAAGGGGCTGGCGGAAGAGAGCAGCTCACATCATGGCAGTCCAGAAGCAGAGAGAAAAGGGCGGAGTCGGGGAGGCAGAGAAGTCCTTCCGGGTCACGACCTCATCTCTCCCAACCCGACCCCAGCTCCTTACTGCAGGTCTACTGCATTGCCCTTGGGTCAGTCATCTTCCAAAGGCACTGTCTATGAGCACATTCGCAGTCCAAACCATACATATGTAAGAAGAATTTATACACACACATGAACTTATGCATAGTTATTAAATAAAGGTAAGAGTGATTAAGAACCCATACAGGGTACCTGTTGACATTATGTGAAGGAGAAGAACAGGTCCAGCTTTCATTTGCCAAGAGTAAATTAATTTAAGCCTCTGCATACCAGAAAAGAGCTACTCCAGGACACATTTAAATGCCTGGCTAATCTTGCCCATTTTGCTTTCGGTGTCGTTCTCTCTGAATTAACTTCCCATGTAATGGGCATTTAATTTTGTCCTACAGTTAAGCGAAAGGTTTTTAAATATTGTTAATGTATTTAAGATCCCTTCCTTTGACCTTGGAAAAGTCCCACTGTAAATAGATAGAACTACTTCAAATTGCTGATATTTGGCCACTTGTAGCAATCATGAAAGAGGTACAGGTGTGGTACATATGGGAGAAAAAAATCTTCATCAGGTCAATTATAAAAAAATGAAAAGAATACACAGAACCTCTCCACTCAGGGCTGAGGAAGTCTGCCACCAGCTATTTACTGAACTTACTTGGCAAGTCCTAGAAAGCAGAGACCTCTTCTAGCACTATATACATACATATAGCAAGATTGGGTTAACATCTTTTTCTAGGAAACATTTTAAATTAACTACCAAAATCATGACAAGCAATCAGTTTTTCAAAACTGCTGGTGCTCCGAAAGTACAATGGGCTCCCCAAGCTGTTAGCAATGTCACCCTGAAATATCATCCAGCCTGAATCCTCAGAGGCAGAGCACAAAAGCAGCAGATGGTCTTTTGAGCTAGAACACTGCAACAAAAAAGACATGCAAAACAATCCGAGGTGTTTCTTTTCCATTGTATTATAGAAATTCTGTGTTTTCTGATAGCCCCTCTAGTTGTGTGATCCTAAGCCTTTCACATCAGGGCTATGGGCCTGATTTTTTACAGGTGAATTGAACTGTAGTTTATAGTTCCTGCCTAGCTCAAAATTTCAACTGATCATTTTATGAATTGTAAAAGGGTAAATTTAATCTCCAATACTTAGAAATGCTTATTAACAAAGGGATTAGCTAGATTTTCTCTTTCCTCCCATTCTTCTCAACTGAAGCTCAAAGAAATTATTTTGAATCTCAAAATCTGGGAGTGGGGGGGAATAAATGTAGCCAGTTGATCTCAAATCTCTGCCCTATCTGAATGCTAGGTGGAGTGCAGAAGCAATCTAGGTCTTCAGGTAAAGCTGGAGAGAAGTCTTCATCCATCTCTTCTGCTTAGATTCAGAAAACAAGTTTATACACATGCATCATTTTATATGCCCTGCAGGTGGAAAAATAAGACATAAATGTCTATTTGTGTGGTGTTGTCTTACTCTTTCCTGACTCTGAAATGCTACAAGTGTTGTAAAGATAGACAAGAGGTTTGGTATTTCCAGTCTCAGAGATGTATAGCAATGGAGAAAATGTATGGAGAAATAGATTCCTAATGCAAAAAATAAGAAGGAATTACAGGTTCCATTAGTTCAAAGCCAAGGATAAGTCAAAAGAGCTACACCTGGATATCTCTTCTCCCCACAAAAGACAATGGAGGATGTGACGTTATATTTTTGCTATTGAACTCATTTGTATCTAGTGAAAAATCTGTTTTAAATTTAAAAAAAAACAGAGCTTAAGTAAACCACGATATTTACATTTTTGCTCATCCTAGTTGAAAAGCAAAAGTGACCAATTACATTGAATGGAAGAGATAAGAATGGCTCCTTCTGAATGGGAGCTGTTACCAGCATCACAGCTAAGAGAGGGAGAGCTGTGCTTTTCACTCTGTACCATTGTTTACTCTTGCTTTGAAGAGGGCTGGGAAAATGGGTTAGTGACACTGACTTGTGTGACACTAACAATATCAGTGTTAAGTCTTCTCACTGGAACACATTTATTTACAAAGCTTCATGGTAGTGAACAGTTGGAAAACACAGGAGAAAAGGTAAAAAAGCAATAATAAATGAGTCTGGGGCCGGGGATTTAGCTCAGCGGTATAAGTGCCTGCCTACCAAGCACTAGGTCGTGAGTTCGATCCCCAGTACCAAGAATAACAATAATGATAATAAATGATTCTAGTGATGCCTGGTACTGGGCATGATGTGACCTAGAAGCAAAGAGGCATAAAATAGCAAAAGAGATCCTTTCCCCATATCCAAATGTTCCAAAATGCATTCAACAAGGCCTTTTTTTTTCTGTAACTGTTTTCTCCACTGTCTTATTCTGCTATAGAATTATTACCATGTTATTTGAATTATATGAAGTCATATGCATGAAGAGATGCTGGTGTTGAAAACAGTCACATCACTTTTCTATCATGTTACCATTTATCTTCCTGGCATAGACACTAGAATTAATGAGCATAGTCAAGTGGCTTGTGGTGCGAATTTGCCTTTAAGACCCTGGGGAATGTGGAGAGAGCCCGGTGTAGAACTGGGCTTTCACAATTTCACTTTCTGTAAAGCTGAGTTATATAAGAAAGAGAGAGAGAACATATAGGGACCATACAGAGCTTTTAAAAGTGTTCTTGAAGCCAGGCATGGTGGCACACACCTGTGATCCCAGCCCTCGGGAGGCTGAGGCAGAAGGACCCTTGAAAGCTCAAGACTAAACTTTCCTACAAAGGGCACTCCAAGCCAACCTAAACTGCATAGCAAGACCCTGTCTCAAAAAGACCAAAAAAAAAAAAGTGTTCTTGGCTGGAATTATGTGAATTTGTCAGTATGAACCCATTATGGAAATGACAATTTCGATATCTTAATATTGTAGTTCCTTCTTTCTAATGTTATTTCCAAGATGCAATCTGGCTCGTTATACTCCTTATGACTCAGATTATATCTTAACATAAAAATCTAGTCATTGTAGTTGTTCTGCTGAAAAGATGGCTAAGTTGAAAGAAAGAATAAATTGTACTTGATAGCTGAAGATATGATTTGTAGTCCTACCCTAAGGTGCCCCTGTGAATATATCACCCCACCCTGGGGTTTACTTAGCCCTTCCCCAAAAACAAGTGAACTTTGGCAGGAAAAGAGAAACTAAACCATTTATAGAGGACTGGTTAATGATATCAGAATTTTACCATCTACCAAATCAGACTTTTCCAATGTGGAACATACAAGTATGGTATCCAACCAAAGGTAATTTTATAGTCTTGTTTACCTGTCTTAGGAGCCATTCTTACTTTTTTCCACTCAGGCAGTAATCCAAAATATTTTCCTGGCCCACGACTGCATTTCCAAGATACCTAATAGTCAGTGTGGTAATTAAAAAAAAAAAAAAAAAACAGTTATCTCTCCCCTTACCCCATCTTAAAAATCTTGGCCCTGTAATTCTCACAGGCAGTTTTAAATGCCACTGTCACCCAGGAATGGCAGCACTGTAATCCCAGCCTTAGGAGGCTGAGGCAGAAGGATACAGTGAGTTCAAGGTTACGCTGGGCTACATAATGAGCATAGTGAGAGCTGTCTCAAAACAAAAACAAAAACAAAAACATGGTCAAGAAGTCTACCAGTGACTAGACTATTACCAAAGTTATAATTACACAAGAAGTCTACCAGTGACTAGACTATTACCAAAGTTATAATTACAATGCTTTTTTTTTTTTTTACAATTTTTTGTTTGCTTGGTTCCTTGGTGGTTTGGTTTGCTTGGTTGGTTTGTTTTGGTTTCGTTTTTTTGTATTAGTTGTTGATAAATTTTTTGGCTCCAAGAACCTTGGCCAAAATCATGGTCTAATTCCCATCAGGCCCATTATATCACTGCCTGCTCCACATCCACTCTGCATCCTGCTTAGTATCTTCTGAAGGGGCATCAGAGAAGCCCTCTAATAAAACAAGGAGGAAACTGTGCGCCCCCAAAGGAGCTCAGAGCTAGGGAGACAAGGTGAATGGCGGCTGGGCAATAGAGCACTGGCTCTTTGATTTTGTGGCATGACTAAGGGGTGTTGTAGCAGCATTTTAAAATGAGGTGATTAATATGAAAAGGTATTTCTTGGGCTGCTCTGCTCAGGTACTCACAATAAAAAGAACACAAAGGAGATGCTCTTTTCCTCCACCCACCACCCCACCACCACCACTGGTGGCACGGAGACCCCAGGTAGCTCTAGGGTCCAGGGGGAGGAACCCAGGACCAGGAGAGGAGATGATAGGAGGGGCTCCCACAAGGTAAGCTGGCCTGATCCCCAGGAGGGGATCAGAGGACCCCAGACTCATAAGTTAGAGTCAAGAAGAAAAGAAGCCTCAGGACTTTCAAAGTTTCCCGTGGAGCTGGAGAATCCAACCTTGGGGGTGAATTCTAGAAAGAGGGGTGGGTGGGCGGGGGACCCAGCAAGGCGCTGTGGGAGTGAGAAGTGAACTCAGGCTGCCCCGGCACGGTGGATGGGACATCTGTGGGTGGCCAAGTGGTAGAGTCGGCCACCACTCCAGGAAGCAGTGCTCATCTCTGCACAGAAGCGTGGAGGGTATCGCAGGGTGTGACCACTAACAGAATTCTCTTCCCGAAGTAAAGATCCTGGGGTCCATAGCCTCCACTCCCAGGGACGTAGGCGTGGGCCAGAAAAGCAAACTGTGTGTAGAAACCCAAGCCCTTGACTTATATGCCCTGCCTTTTAGGCGTAAGAGAAGATGGACCCATACTTAAGAGTCTTCACCTCATATTCCAGACAGGAAGGAGATGCCTCTGGGCCCAAGCACATCACAAGAAGCAAAAAAGTCAAAGCTGACAACTTCAGGGTACAGAAAGATAGAGAAAATCTTCTTTTAAAAAACAGAAAATATATTCAAGAACTACAGAAGTTCCACATAAACGAGTATTTGTCAATGACATCTTTTAAGGTACTTTTAGAGAGGATTAAAAAAAAAAAGAATTCCTTGGCCAAATAAGAGCCAGAGTTACCTCAGACTCTGTCTTGCTTTAGAATCTCAGAGTATTTGCCCTGTGCAGAAAAAACCTTAGAAATCTTACAAACCTCCTTTCCCTGCGTGTGTAACCACCCCTGCCACCACTAAACAGTCAGTCAAGCATTCCCACTTTGCGAAGCACTTCCCATAGGAGCACATGTAACTAACAGGGTGCATGACTTTCTCCCAGAAAGTGGTGATGCTCCTATTTCTCACCATGAGTCATGAAAGCTTAGAGTATGTTCATTTTTCTGAGATGCTTATAATTTCACTCAACAACCTTAAAAAGGAAAGGGAATTACCTCTGATGATTACAGCGAAGTATACCCTTAAAGAAATACAGATAAAGTTCTTTGGAAATTGCACTAAACTTTTTGCCAGAGAGGCTAAATAAGTTATATATGTGTAATGGAGGAAAATCAAAAACACCAGAGATATCATCAGGAGGGCAATGATAATGTAATTCTTAGTATTCAGACAAACAGTTGCATACAGTGATACGACACTTTAGAGGATAAAGTTATTTATAATAACAGTTTGATTAGAAAGCAACAAAAAATGGATTTTAATGATATTTAGTTTTATATAACAGCAATTTACTGCATCTCATTCATACTGATGGATATAAAGTTCTACCACAGATAACTAATAGAAGTTTAAGAAAATCTTTTTTGCAACTCAAAAATGATATTTTAAATATTAAGGAAAATTTGAAATCCAATAAAGACAAGTCAAGCTCACCAGGCTGGCTCTGTCCTCCTTAATTTAGCTGAAATGAAAATAAAATTGATTAAACATCTATTTTGTATCATTTAAATCACACAACCTCACAAGGCAGCTGCAATTGGCAGACATACTTAATTTATTTGGGGTTCTTTCCACTATGCAATACTGATTCTCTGGAGCAAATTCTAGAGGTTTATTTGTTTACTTATTTCAAAATAGGCATAAAATGCCCACCCTGTAAAAAGCATCATCTCAAGCAATGTAAACAAAGGGACAGAGATTGTGTTTAAGTTCTTGTCGTCACACAAATTAGCCCAAAAGTAGACATAAAAATTACACATAGCAAAAAAATGATAAAGACAGGAAAGAGTTGAGTTTCAAACAATGAATAAAATGAACCCTAGCCATTCACACATGCCTCTACCCCTCTATCCCGCCATCCACCCATTCATTTTCAGGGCTGGCACTGGAGCCCAGGGCCCCATACATTCTAGGCAAAAGGTCCACCCCTGAGCTGTACCTCCAGTCTCCAATCTGCCTTTTAAGAGCAAGCTCCCCACTAAACCAGAAGCACAACTGACCCTGTGAACGTGTCCCCTGGCCATGAAATGCTGACTTTCCAGTGCTTTCTGTGGCAGACATAAAAGGAAGAGAGAATATCTCATTGGGAAACTGCCTTGTAAATCAACGTAGGAAATTAATTTGTTGGAGATGTTTGTTCAGTGCATTTGAAGAGAAGAAAGCAGGCATGCTAAAATCAGAGCAGACACAGAAGCAAAATTCTTCAGAACTATTATTTACTAACTGTTTTGGGTAATTCCCAAAGCCTTCTGCTCAGTGTACCCCATCTTGCCACGTCTCTTTTGCGACTGAATTCATGAGACATTCAAGCTACAACATAGATGCACACCGAGAGTAAAGGGAAGTTCTTGCTTATGCTTTACTCGATGGGTGGTTTGGTTCTCACCTTTACAAAGAGCAGTATAAAATTTCACATGAGCTAGGAAATGAAGGTCTATTGTGCATATTTTAGATAAAGTTTTTAAAGTGACTTAGCTTACAGTAAATGTAATATTGGCTGTGCAGTATACTTAGTCCTGTGTACTCACCAGTGTTTGGAGAGAGCATTCTATCAGATGAAAAGTCAGAAGCAGGAATTAATTCCGGGGAGTCTTAGTTTTTCCAATAATGCCTGGCTGTCAGCATTGGATCCCATGAAGTTTTATTCTAGTTTGTTTGCTGTCTATTTTAGTTTTCCCTCCTTTTAAGAGCTGTAGTTGCTGGGCATGGTGGTACATGCCTATAATCCCAGCACTCAGGAGACTGAGGCAGGAGGATCATTGCAAGTTTGAGACCAGCCTGACTACAAAGTGATCATTGCAAATTCAAGGCCAGCCTGAAATGCATAGTGAAACCATGTCTCAAAAAGACACACACACACACACACACACACACACACACAGAGAGAGAGAGAGAGAGAGAGAGACAGAGAGACAGAGAGACAGAGAGAGAGAGAGAGAGAGAGAGGTCAAAGTACAAGATATCAAGATGTATCTAATTTATAAAATATATGTACCCAGGTCTTTTAAGTGTCTGTCCTTCGAGGGAGAGTTTTTAAGTCAACCAAAACTCACATGGCCCTGTCTCTGCTCTGACTTCCTTCTTGGGTTCTAAAAAGATCTACACTGTCTTTGCTGTTCCACAAACACACGAACCCTGCGGTCCAGTCTTCTCCAAGGCTGGTCTTTAAGTTTAGAGCACTGGATAGGAACACAGCAGAATTTCTGTGAGAATTACAGCCCCATCTGGAAAGTTTCTGCACTATCAACATCCATAATTTATCTATTTAACAAAACATTTACCAGAAGGAACTCAAAGATAAATCCAGGAAGGAGTAAGAGGAAGAAATCCAGAAACCCAGTACGTTTTACCGTAAATGGACAAACTGTAATTGTGAAGCTCTACCGTTGGTGGGGATTACAAACACTGTTTTTATTAACCCTTCATCTGTTCATGGCTAAATCATGCAAAGGGGAAATTAAAAACATTCAGTGGTGTAGAAAATGTCAAGTGGAACTAAAATAAGGAGCGCTGCCTTCTGGAAATCACCAAGATTACGGTAAAATGTTCCTTCACACTCCCAAACCAGCTAATTCTGGAGCTCATTAATTCCATATTCTTGGAGCATAATATTTTTCAGAATACCCTTTCACTTCCTGGCTTGTTTTCTTAATAACTTCATGGAAACTTAATAAAGCTCACATTTGTTTCTCATTTTTCATTAAGTTGCAATTTCCTCAAAATTACACATATTTTATTTGAATCTGATAATGTGTTTATATAAAACATATTTGTAGCCCAGTGCAGTAGCATTTAACATGTTGATGAGTTCAGCATTTATTCTTCATGTCAGCGTTGGCTTTTATATTGTGCATATATTCAAAATGTTGTGTGCCCAAGTGCATTGTATGTATTTATTTTCAAAGCAGCTTTGAAGTTAGACTCTGCCGTTGATACTGCCCAGGACCAGATTTTATTTCCTCAGCCTTTTCTGTGCACAAACACAAGACAACCACAAAACTCTTCTAGGTAGAGCCCTGTGTGGTGGTGCACACCTGTAATCCCAGCACTCTGGAGGCTTAGGCAGGAGGATGGCCATGAGTTTGAGGCCAGCCTGGGCTACATAAACAAGTTCAAGGCCAGCCTGAATTGCAAGGTGAGAACTTGTCTTTAAAAAAAAAGTTAGAAAAGTCCTGCAAACGTAGTAACATAATTCTTTGGTTCTCTGAACTATCCAGGATGCGGCCATATTGTACAGTAGCAAAAACAGCGTTGCTTCTTTTGGCTTCCCTGTCCTCAGGATCAGAGAGTGACAGCGAGGCCTGAGATGAGACCTTCTCTCCTCTCAAGCTCTTTTCCAGTCCCTTCTTGTCAGCTCCCCCAGCAGCAGGCCCAACACAATGCCTCATATCAAGCAGGACCTAAACATTATTTAAAAAGTGAATTCTCTTAGAACCTAAAATAGAAATTATAAGCTTGAAACATCCAAAGAAGCAAACTGAGTCACGACACAGAGAGTTGGCGACTGTGATGTGAATTCCCACCCAGCCATCATGCAAAACCTCAGATAGTTGGTTCATGAGCTCTCTCATCCTTGTTCTCATATTTCCAAACATAAGAGTCAGAGAAAAAGTTTCCCTTGCCCTGATATTTTTTCCTGTTCTTATGGCTTAATGAAAAATTATATTTCTTAAAGGTCAGAAAAACATAGGATGTTACTAGCCAACATTTATTGATTGCTGAAGAGGGCCAGACCCTACTCCAAGCACTTGACATTTATGAACTCATTTGATCTTTGATGAACTTTCTAAACAATGCCTTCGCATACCTTCTGATATTCTGAGGCTCTTTCCAGGCCCTCTATGGCTGGGGTCTTTTCTATAGGCCCCTTGGGGCTGGGGATTTAGCTCAGCGGCATAAGCACCTGCCTTGCAAGCAGGTAGTCATGAGTTCGATCCCCGATACCGGTTAAAAAAAACGTGTGCCTCTTGAAATTCCCAAGGCTCTGAAATTGATCCTAAGCCTTCCTAGAACTATAGTGCTAAGGTTCACTGGACTGGGTGATCTGATTGCCAATGTGCTTAATTTCCTTCTGAGAAGTCAGCTCTGTTTATGGGTTTTCAGGGATCAAATTACATAGAAAACAACGAACCCTAAAGTCTGCAGCTTCCAAACTCTGTGGAAAGCTGCATTCTAACCGGGTCAGTTGGCCGCAGTCATAATCAGGGGTATGGTTCTCAGCAACTCGGAGACTGGTTTTTCAGAAACAGATGAACTTTGAACCAGAATTCATTCTGCTGTTTTTCTCTCTGCTTCAGTGCTGCAGAAAAATTTGTGTTAATTGGTGCCACTGGAAAAATATTTGCTTGTCCTAGATTTCCAGTTGCTATGTTCTACCTCCATCTGTCTTCAGGATGGCCTTTCCCAAGTGCCCTCCTGCCTGAGTCTCCTAGGAATCCAGACTTCCCTGGCCCTCCCCTTGGTGCATGGTTCCCCATGGAAAGCTTTGTCTTGCAGCCTGCCTGTCAGGTAGAGCCGGCTGTCTGCCACCCCTGGCAGGAGGCAATGGGTCCCTGTTAGACCACTTCCTAATTCAGGCAGATTTTCCTGGATGTCCAGTCAACAGGCAACCCTGGCTTTCAGCTCTGCTCTCTGCTTCCAATCCTGCAACTCCCGCCTGCTTCCCTACTAAGAGTTCCCTTCCCGTATGAGGCTCGCTTCAAAATTTATTTTCTATAAACCTCTGTTGCCAGGGCTGCCGCTCTGAACTCTGCTCTCTCATTTGGAAATACAGGACCTGCAGTTCCTCTGTATGGGTCTCGGATACCAAACACTGTATGATCTCTCCTTATTGGAGTTTGCCGTTTCTCTAAGATTTAAATTTTCCACTCCTGGAATTATTATTTGAATCTTACTTGCTTTATTCACTCTTGTCTAATGAGGAGCCAAATTTATCGCTGCTACTTTCTAAAAGTATTCTTTTTAATCCTTTTTCTGGTGTGTGTCTGGGAGTTGCTCTAGCAGAGTCTGGTTTGGTCTTTCTACTTTTGAAAAGGAAAGTTCAGAGAGAACTGCAATAACCCAGTTATAAAAAGAATGAAAGATTCAGCGTTTCTGTGGCTTTTAATTCAGGGCTGAGTGTTATTTCCAGCAGCATTTCTGGAATTAATTAAATTAACCTGATAGGAATCAGCGAACCAGGGCTTTGCACCCAGTGGAAAGGACCGAATTAGGCTTGGAGGTGGTGCGGCCACTATGTGAAGGGGGAAGGGCTGAGCATGTACCATAGCCTGGGAAGCATCAGTTCGAAGTGACTCCGTCCTGTTACTTTGCTGAGGTGCCACATCAACATTAAGAGAAATGTCAAAAGGAATGGGATGGCATTGGCTGGCCCAGCCCTCCCCCATTCCCTGGCTGTGTGACTGCAGGCAAGTGCCTCAGTTTCTCTGGGGTGTGGCTTTTGCATTTATGAAGATAAGATTGGCTTGCACAGAGGTTTCTCACACTGTTTTGTGAGCCTTAGAGGTTTAGGGTGTGAGCCAGCAAGCTGGCCTCTGGGTGCAAGCCTCTCTCCAGTCTGCTCCTCTCTTCCCGCCTCCCGCTGTGTCCTCTCTCTTCTCTCTCACTCTTGCTCTCTTAAGTGCTTTCCATACCGTTACTGCTCTTGTTTTTGAAGCACAGGTTATTTGAACTAACTGCCTTCTTTTAATAATCCCCTCCATTAAAAAAAAAAAAAATCCCCCTCCATTTTAGCTTATTTTTATGATTTTTTTTTTTTTTTGTATTGGGGTCAAACTCACGACCTCGGATTTCCTTTTATGCTAAAGGCTATGATCTAAATTTGTAGGTTTGGTTTTTTGAGTTGTTTTGTTCTGCGTGTTTAAAAAAATTCTTCTCAAAATGTCTACACACGTGGCGCATTTAAAAACCACTTCCACTGCACTAATGGAATTCTGCAGAGTTGACCAGAAATATTCAGACTGAAGGCTGGGGAGACAGGAGTGGACCTCAGCTCCTGGACACTCTTCTGTCTTGCAAGTTTGCCTTCTGGCCTTCGCCTGACCCTGAGCTCCCCCACGCTTCCCTCTGGGTTTGCTGAGGGCTTGCTGTGTGTGAGGCATTTCACATCTGGCTTTAGCCGTGCCTGGCTTGCTTCTCTCCGGGATGGCTGCCTGTCTGCTGGGACCCTCCCTCTTCTGTCTCTCCCTTCTTGTCCCCATCGCCCATCCCAATGCCTCAGGCTATCAGGACCCATCAGACACTTGATTTGGAAAAAAAATGAAAAATTATATTGAAAGTTTACCAACTTTAACGATCTTTCAATAAAATACAAGAGAAGATCTGAAGACACATGAATGTTTAAATTTTTTAAAAATTCCTTACAGTACAAATCACATTGCTATTAACATCTCTCAAAATGCTCTCTCTCACGCCAAACACATTTATCTCACCATTCTTGCCATTTTTTGAAGCAGTTCTGGAAGTCCTCTTTCCTGGGTATCTTTATAAGATGCGATCAAAAATACAGTAAATGCTGCTGCCCATCGCTGCCCAACAGAAAAGCAAGCTCATAGAAAAACAACGGTGTGTCATACTCCACCTCATCTACTGCATCTGCCAGTGTGTGGTTTCTGGCCCTTCCCCAAAGGCCAGATGACCCTGAGGGGCTAACATCCTGAATCAATTCAAGACACAGAGGCAGCCACCACAGCACAGCCAGAGACACTCACAAAAGAAGTCTTCTAGAACTACTTCAGAAAGTTACAGGAATGATGGGATGAGTATATTTGAAATGGATCAGTGGCAATTTGCCTTTTACTATAAGATTTTTTTGGTTGGTTTGGTTTGGTTTGGTTTGGTTTGAGACAGGATCTGGCTAGGTATTGCAGGCTGGCCTTGAACTCACTTATGTAGCCCAAGCTGGCCTTGAACTCAGGGTAATCCTCCTTCCTCAGCTTCCAGTGTTCTGGGACTACAGGAGTATGCCACCATACCCAACTTGTAATAAGATTTTTAGCTGAGATAGTCATCACATTGTTTAAATATACCTCATATCTTTCAAAAATAACAGCTATAATTCATTTGCTGAGCTTCCTACCACATTCACCTCAACATGAACATTAGTGCCTTTTTTAGGGTTACTATTATACCAGGTCCAGTGATGAGCAGCTTAGCATTCATGGCATAGAGGACCACAGAGAAGCCTTCATCCTTAAAACTCTAAGATATTTGTTGTAAACAACTCCCTGGAAATCCTCAGTGGATTTGGGGTTCATCATAACTAAAGGTTTGAAACTACACATACAGGAATCTGAGAACTCACAAAGGTGGGGTTCACTTTGACATGCAAGAGCTCCATTATTTCTGGATGTGGTTTTGTGTCCTTGTAATCCCAGCACTTAGGACATTGAGGCAGGAAGATCACCATAGTAGATTCAAAGCTAACCTGAGCTACATAGCAAGACCCTATCTCAAAAGAAAAAGCCTTCATTATTTAAAGTTAAATTTTAATTTCACAATCAGAGTATTTTTTCTGAGGACATTCATCCCTAGCTAGTAGTGGGATAAATACATATTTCAGGCAAGTTTGCATCTTTTCTGCTGTCAACCTTGGGTAAGTATAAAGAGATGAATATACCCCATGCAGCGTTTTCTGCACCCACTCACCATCTAACTGGAAATAACATCAGAGGAAGTCTCAATGTCTAATTTTTACTGTAATTTAAAGCAATAAATCGGAGCTGTGGATCACACCCCAAATTCTGCTCAACTACTGTCTCCTGAAACAGCAAATGCCAACCTCAATAAACAGCATTATTAATAAATGTTTTCTGCATTTATTATGAATGTAAATGTATACACCGAGTTTCATTAACTCATTCAAATTATATGGATCTCCAAGGGTCTGCATTTGGTTTCCTGACATTTTCATATATTGACAGATGTCCTGTGCAAAGTTCTAACATGCAGTACTTTAGAACCTTCTTTATCCCACCATTATCCAGTCAGCTTTAATGAACTAATGGGAAAATATTGTCAGTGATAAGCAGCGTCAGCTGACTTTCACCTGAGTTCTATAAACTCTACAGTACTGCGAAGGATGCACTGCTCTTCCAGAATGGAAGAAGGTAAAGGCAGGAAAGCATTTTAACTTTTACATGATCTGTTAAACTAGTGATCATATTTTATGAAAGCATAAAAAGAAAGTAAAATAGCAAAGGCGGCGTGAGCCCGATGTAAACATCAGTTCCTTGACAACTGAAAGAGATGACCAGTTAAGTGGCTCTATCTCCTGTACTTGGCCAAACAGTCGATTCAACTGAAACTTCCTTTTGAAACTGAGTCTCAAACTACAGGGAAAACAGTAATATAACTGCCGGTCACTGAGTTATTCCAACAGAAAGGTTGTGTTTTAATTTGGGCTTCACAAGAGCCAAGGGTTACAGAATCCTCCTCTCTACCTATTATTAAAAATAATCATTCCAGTAATTTACTGTTTAATGCAGAGAAATGCAAGGAACCATTAGTACTTATGACCAAGGAAAACATATTTCATGAAACAAATACTAGATAATAGTGCATTGGATTCTTGAAAGTATAAACTTAGCGCCATTGTGTTTAGCATAAATCGCGCTTGCTTCTCTTGCAGGTTGTTAACTAGGAGACGGAAGTGTGTCCCATTGCTAATGTCAGCGTGCACATGCCTGAGGGAGAGACACCTTAGGTTTACTCTCTGCTAGGTCAAGGGCCACTAGTATAGATACTGAAGATACTTGCATTTACTGATGGAGGAAAGGGGAGTGAAAAAGAATTTATTTCATAGAAGAATGCATAAACCAAGAGCTTTTCATAGAGTCCGAATAAGATTTAGCAATACTCTAAGTGCTCACGAGTGTTTAGCGTGACTATGTGACATGTTGGCGAGGCTGTGTCAGTGCTGATATTACACTGAGCTAATGGCTCAACTGGTCACCTATGAAAGCAGGTCGGAAAACAAAAGCAAAAATGAATGGTGATCCAGGGATTTAGCTCAGCGGTGTAAGTGCCTGCCTGGCAAGCACGAGATCCTGAGTTCAATCTCAGGTTCCAAAGAAGAACATGGTGACTTCCTAAGGACAGCTACCACTCACTAATGCGGCTTTATGATTAGGGAAAAGACACACTGAGTGTTTGATGAATACTTGTGCAATTAATAAATTGGGTTAAATATGATAAAATTAATTACTCCTATAGTTATAATTCCATTGTCAGTTTTGGAACCGATAAATGCGTTGCTTGACGCTTCCTTGGTTCTTACAACGTGATGCAGTGATGATGGTTTGCATTGCTTGACCTGTTGTATTTATGTATTTGCAGGCGAATGGACACAGTTTTGTACATATGGAACACGAAAAAGCTGTATTACTACTGAAGAGTTTCCAGAATACAGTAGACCTAGTTATTCAACGTGAGCTTACTGTCTAAATATTTTTTATAAATAGTGAAGATATGTCTAGCCAGATCTAATGTTCAAAAAGAAATTTATACATAGAGACAAATTTTGCCAATTGCTGGACCAATGGCAAACGTTAGTGCCAAATGTATAATACTGTATGTCAGCACTGATCACCCTTAAAAATGTTCACTCTATAAATACGACGTTCATGTGGTTATGTACAAGTTTTAATTGTCAGCCTCTGGCTGTGCATTGGTGCAGTTTTGTTTTGGTTTCTTTTTTTTAATCAAAATCAGTTCCTTCTCAAAGTAGATTTCATATAATTTCAGAGCACGGAAGCACACACAAGCTCTTTATGAATTCTGCTCGCCATCAGAAACACTGCCTCAAAGTTGTATATGCCTTTCTATAGAAAATACAAGTATAAAGAATTGTAATTCCCATAAAATATTTCTAGCACAAGGTATATGTTGGCATATATACAAAAAGAATATAGAAAAAAAACAATATTTTCATAAACTAAACATCTCGGATTGAGAAAGAAAATATATCTTAAAATAAGACGACTTTACTATATCGAATCTTTTTCAATAAAAATTACATGATAATGCCTTATGAAAGTAACTGTACATATGGTAAAAAGTGTTTATATTTGGTTCCGCATTCATTTGCTAAATTCTCATAACACAGAGTGAAATATTTCATAAATGATCCACTTATCTCTGGGACCTGAATAAGATAGGACAAACTAATTTGTTCAATATGCCTTTAGCTAATTATAATATATGCGGAGTTAAGAAATAGACCAAAAATCATTGTAGATAGGACCTTTTTCGCCATAAACTCGAGCAGTGAATGATGGGTGGCAGGAAAGGGATTGTTTTATTTCTTTCAATTTTATGTTGATTATAACTGTAGCCCTGTTACTTCTTTCCTTGCCGACGTGGAATTTATTTTGTGTGCTGCTTTATTTAATTTGCGACTTAAGCAACTTATTATTAAGCAAGACTTTTCAGACAGTTATGGTGGGTAATTTAAACACTTCAGTATTTAAATATGAAACTTCAAATATAATGTCTCAGAGCTGCGGTTTATTTGTATTATTAATTTCAATGCCAACTTTTGTAAACAGAAACACATCAAATATTCTCCTTCCCAAAGTTCCAGGGCATATAGCATTTTGAATATTCTCCCTAGACAAGCATATTTAATGCAGAAATCATTTACTTTGATGTTGGAACTATTTTTTTGTTATGAGTGATCAAAATTCACTTTACAATCCTTTAAAAACACGTCTCTATCCATTATTTATAATTGGATTAAAATATTAATTGGAAATTCCTGAGGAATTCTCCAGAACTGGTCATATGCATTCCCCTCCTCATTTCTATTAGCTTATATACATGCACAGTGGACTTGCTTTACATGAGAGTGCTTCCAATGTGTATTTACAGTAGAATCCCGTATCAATGACACCTGAGCTCTGAGAATAATATTTGTAAGTTAATGTTTTATGGGGACACTGAAAATATTGTATTTTTATAGGGTCTATTAAAAATGAGTGTCACTTACTAGAAGTACAGTGGTATTTTTTGGCATAGAATTTGTCACTTGAAGGCAAATGATGCTTCATTTTATAGATGATGCACTAATTTTTATGTTGCCTTATATCAGGGTGACACAATACCATGACTTTATAGGCTTTGACAGTTAGCTAACGGTTACCAGACTAGCCTACCAGACTAGCCTACGGAGTGTATTTCATATATTGAAAGTTGCCGATGAGAAATGTCATTCAGAGCCTGGTTTTCCTTATCAAAACCTCATGCCACCCTGCTGTACCCGGGAATTTAGAGTGGTCATCACTAACCAAGAGTGAAGGCCTCCCTGGCCTTGCAAGATCACTGAAAGGAAAAACAAATGCATGAATGTAGCTTGATGACAATGAAACATCTCAAATCATCACATCAGTGTGCTTTAATTTTTCATGGGGGGGGTGGGGTGGGGAGAAGCTCCCCGTGTCTTTCTCCTCTGTCAGGTTTCCACACTGACCTCAGGGCACGAGAGGCCCTGATCTAAGGAGGCCCTGATCTAAGGAGATGGAGACACTAGTACACACCTGGCCACTCTCGGTGACAGCCGTGTCGGGGCTCAATGCTTTAATAATTCTTGTTTAGCAGTTCAGAAATGAGGGAAAGAGGAAAAGGGGCCCTTACCAACAGGAAAAGAAACCCAATATGCCAGAGTACCACAATGTCAATGTCAATGTGTTACTGGGCTGCATACTGAAAAGAAGTTTTTGTTATTGTTGTTGTTAAGGTTCCCTGAATTGAATCATTGATCACTTGAGGGATAAAAACTCTATTCTATGGGTTACTCAAAATCAACAATTGATTTTTGAGTATTGACTTTTGGGGAGGGCAGGATGTATTATTGGTTGGTCGCCTGAGACTAGAATGTGATTTATGTTAACAATAATAAACAAATCCAGCGGCATGCCTTTGAGAGAGAGAGAAACAACAAAGAGGAATTCACGATGGGTCCAGGGGGTTCAGCCTCTGTCTGAGTCTCTACTGGAATTTTCCTGCCGAGGAAACTGTTCCTAAGAGGTGGGTCAGTCAGATGGAGTGGGAGGGATTGGAAAAGCTCACGAGTGGAACGACCAAGTGCTGAAAATCACTAGCAGAATTACTGCATTTTTTTAAGTCAAACATACACTGGTT
The DNA here is from genome assembly GCF_034190915.1 of Cavia porcellus. Taxonomy (NCBI): domain Eukaryota; kingdom Metazoa; phylum Chordata; class Mammalia; order Rodentia; family Caviidae; genus Cavia; species Cavia porcellus. The sequence continues at coordinate 159,922,423 of NW_026947484.1, read as the reverse complement.
TCAGGCATTTAAAGAACTACTTACAAGACTTACCATACTTTGTCATAAAAGCTTTCTCACGATAATCACAGCTCTCTAGACCACACAGGTCATCTGCATACTAGGTAATTTCAAAATGTGTATATTTTTGACCAGGAATGCTATTTGCATCTGGCTAATCTGTGTCCATCTTACTTAGACTTTGAACTATTCAGACATCACACAGCTCTATTGCTTCTGAACCTGACCTGGAACACCGCCTTCGGGAAGCAAAACTGCCCTGAACGGGGGTAATAAACCAACAGGAACTTGTTTTTAGTCTTAAAGATGATTGCACACGTATCCCTAATATAATTGCTCATTGAAAAGTAGAACTGAAATATCTTTTACCAAGTGAGGTAAAGGAGCAAGAAAATAGAACTTCCATTTTCAAATATTAAATTAAAAGCATTTAAGTGTGCTAAAATGATCAGACAAGGAAAACCAGAGATGCATTTGTAATCCTAAAATCTGTTTCCTATCTCCACTACAATTTAAGGCTTTGGAAAAATAGTACTTTCCCCCCTTTGTCCTTCCGTTGGCATTGAGTGTTGTCCTTGATTAACGCTGCCCCTTGTGGGCATGCTGGGTCGAGAATGTCCATTCTCTGTCTACTCTTAACAAAAATAGACGAAACCAGGCGAAAACCCCTGTTGGTGTAGGACTTCCTGGTTCAGGCCTTGGTAAATGCAGTTGGACAAAAACTCAACCCGAATGCAGGTTTTTTACCTGAGCCCTGCAGTAAGAAACTACAAATAGTAAATCCAGGACATCAGCAGCATGGCTCCTTTAGCACAGAGAAAAGCAAGGTGAGGGTCCAGTGAAGTCGCTCTCGCAGAAATGCCGAATCCCTGTGAGCCCAGTACAGTGTTCAAACAATGAGTTAGCAACGCGCTCTTGCTCTGTTCCCAGCAATCAGTGGCAGCAATCAACAAGGAACCAGCCAAATATTCCCAGCTTCAAGGTCACTTATAATCCTTGTTTTCCTTCTTTTTATTAAGAAATGCATCACACTTTTCTCAGACTATTCCCCATCATCACCCCAAAGAAAATAGGGTGAGGGGTGCGGAGGATGGGGGTGCACGGTGGACAGCACCAGGGCTGGCTGGCGCTGGGGTGCACCCTGCCATCGTGCTGCCAGCTGCGTCCTGATCCAAGTCATTCAGAGAAAACATTTGCCCCCAGGACCCCCCATGTGCAACACTAAGCCAGATCCCTCTGGGTTTTCCAGCTCCCTCCTGAGACTTGCAGGAGTGGCCTGTGTCCTGGTTCCTGCTGCTGGTCCACCCTCTGGGCTCCTGCGCCCCTCAGAGGCTGTAGATTTCTCCCCCTGTCCTGCTGTGGCACAAGCGTGAACCCCTGTGAAAGCTTTCACCACTGCGGGGGACACTCAAGTCTCAGTGGGTGGCTCCGGCCTTCACTTTGGAAGGAACTTTCTGAGGTGACAAACAATCAGGATTAGTGGCGCTAACCAAAGCCCCAAGGTCACTGCCAACAAAAATGAAAAGCTATAGGCAAGGACTGAGGGTGGCAGTGCCTTAAGAGAACTCTTTCCAGTGTTTTGTTCTTTAAATGTGGGATTTTGCTACAGTGAGATGCTTTCTCCAAGCCTTCTTAAATAAAAATCATAAAATTCTTCTCTTTTGAGTGCCTCCAAAGGCCCCCAACCAGCCCCTCTTGTAGACGATCAGGGAGCTCAGGCATCTGAGGTGCAGAGTAGATGGAGCCGGTCAGCAACACACTGCCTCGTGGCTGCAGGCTAAGGGAACTGGGGGGCCCATCTTCCTCCACTGACTCTCACAGGTCTGTGCCCCAGGAAAACAGCTTGCAGACTGCTGAGAGGATGCAAACGGCCTGCCTCCTGCTCTGGAAAATTCAGAGAGTTCTGGGGAGCTCAGTCTTGAAGTTAAGTTGGGAGCTCCTGGGTTTTAACTGCATGTTCCTTTCAGACTCCCCTGAGAGCAGCTCAGAGAGAAACAAGGAGAAATGGGGAATAATTTACAGGTTCTCACTTTTAAGGCATTTCTGCAGCTACTCAGTCTCTCCAGTTGGATTCCGTGCAGTGCCACCATCCCGTGATCTCAGTGATAGCATATTAGAAGCTAACCAAGGTTTAAAACAAATAACTCTCATTTAAGGCAGTCGCACGTTATATGGGTGTTTCTGCCGGAGTCTTACCCCAAGCTAAGTGCCTGGGGTAGGGGGGCTAATTTTGCTCATGGTAGCACCTCAGAGAGCAATCGGTTGTGAAATTCAGACAGCCAGTTTATGGACAAAAAATAGCAAAATTCTGTGACTCCTACAAGCCAAGTATTGGAACCAACATTGACCTGACTCAGAGAAAAGTCATGGGTCCAATTTGTACAGGAGAAATTTTTAAACCTAGCTTTATTTTGTTTTTTTTAAGTCTCTCTGATTTTCATCCGTTAGACTAGCATATTCCTCAGTGAGTATAGGAACCATTGCAAGGAAAAGAGTAAAATGAATTTTCCACTATTTCTCTAGTTTTGAAAGTATTTTTCTGTGTTGTACAAGTGTATTGTTTGTGCTGAATTTTATTTTTCATTCTTCAAAATAAAATGAAGTCTAGGCAGCCTAGTAGATAGCCATGGATCTCTACACCTGAGTGAAAGGTCTCTACACCAACTTCATTTTCATCCACAAATGCATGTATTCTCTCCGGAGGGAAGCATGTAGTGTAGCTGAATCTCAGAAACCTAAGGTACGTTCCTCATGAACTGGCGACATTTTGGAGATACTTCATAGAAGATTATAACAAAATGTGCATTGCAATGATGATAAATATTCTATAAGATAATTTGTTGAGCATCAACCACACACCAGGCACTGCAAGAAATAAAGCGTAGTCTCCTCCGCACGGAATCTCACGATCAAGTGGAGGAAGAAGATCCAGACAGCACGAGGCAGGGGGTGAGTCACCTGGTCCCTGTCCTGAACCAGTCTGTCCTAAGGCAAGAGGCAATGGTGTCCGTAGCTTGTGGTGTCTCTCGGGGTATGAACATGGTGACCCATTTGGGTGGCCACTAGGAAGGGTTCTGTGGCCCCTGGGAGGTCATTTCGATGCTCAGCAGCGGAAAGGAAACACTGGTTTCCAGCCGTTGTAGGATGAATACCCTCACCAACAAGGTCAGTAGAAAGCAGAATCGCTTGGGTCTCTGGAGGAGGGGCCACAGATTTGTCAATTTGTGAAGTTCTAAAGAGAAAGAGGAATGGAATGAAGTATGGTGTCCTTCAGTCTAGTCCAGCCCTGTGCCGAGAAACCCCTGACAGAGAGGGCGATAGGAACAGACAGGAGGTTGTCAATTAAGAAAACAAAACTTTCTACAAGCTAGAGGTCACCTAAGGGCCCTCCTGTGACCAGCACCTCCTGCAGGCCATCTGGAGTACTGCAGTCCCTGTGGCCCAGGGGTGGAAGGAGACAGAAATGCAATTCAGCGGTGCAGCTCGCTACCCTTATATTTTCTTCTTTCACCTGTGCGTCAAGAACTGGTTTTTTGTTTTTGTTTTTTGCCCTGCATGCTGGTCCGTCGATCTCATGAAAATACTGCTTCTAAGAGGTTGGGTCCCTCATAGCCAAATCAACAGCTGCTTCAACCTTCAAACCTAGGGATGTCCCTTCTACGGTGTCTCCTTCCCTGGGCAGCCTGTGCCCAAAACCTTCCTTCTCAAAGCACCGAAATCACACACAGACTTCCAGGTCCACATGAATCAGCACCGCAGCCACAAAACGGTCAGGAGGAAAGGGCTTCTGCCCGGGGTGCTATGTGATCCTGTGCATCCTGCAGCGGCCTCACGCTGTGCTGAGGTCCCAGTCTCCTGGTGTTCCCTTTCCTGCTCCTATCAGCTGTGTGCTCCATGAGAGAGAGGGGATCAGACAGCCCTTAGCAGAAAGAAACCTTGAACAGAAGGTTCTGAATGGCAGACTGCTTCTGCTTACGCTGGACCCGTAAAGCCTTGGCGTCAGAAGCGTGGCAGGTGCTCTGTAAATATTCACAAAGTGATTAAACAGACAACAGGCCAGACCCATACATGCACTTTATAAATATGGAGAGAAATAGGAAGTCAGTGTTCAACTGGCACATTGTTAACTGCCAGCCTTTTATCCTCTCCGTTCTCAGTGCTGTAAAAAAAAAGAAAAAGCATCTTAAACTGCTTTTCTTCCTCTTGCAGGCATTCCTTCTAAGAGCTTTTAGGCCTTTGGTGCCATCGTGGTGGTTACGTTTAATTTCTCTTTTATGTGATCTAAAGACCTTAACACTGTCCAAAACATTTAAGATGTGAGTTTTGCACATTTGAGACTCGGTTTTTGCATACCGTAGTTAGACTTTTGATTTATTCAGGTTTTATCTTTGCTGGGAAGAAGTTGAGCATCTTGCTGTCACGAAAATATCCCAGAGAAATGAGTGCACAAAGCTGACCTCAGAGCCCTGCTTTCAGCATCACAGGGATCCTCAGGTCCCCTCCTGTCGTTTTGCTGAGGTCCCAGGGCCTGGCGCTAACAGGACAAGGGGCTAAAGAAGGAGGCAACAGGATGCGGCTGAGTCTGGCTTTGGGCTGTTTTTAAAAAATTCTTCCACTTGTCCACGGTAGATTACTTGGCCTGCACTCTTTCTACGACATGGGCGTGCTGAAGAATGAAGGTATCATGAAAGAAATCGGGCTAGGATCATTCAGAGAAGGGAGTTCTGAGCCCCGTGAGCTCGGGAGTTTAACTGCTGCCTTGTGCTCCCCTTTGGAAGGAGGAAAGAGGGCCCTGCCCATCATCCTTCCAGCATAGTTCCAGGGGACAGCGTTGGCAGCTCAGTAGCATGTGATTAAGTCCCACCACAAAAAAGAAAAAGAAGAAGAAGAAAGGGGAGAAAAAGAATTAGTATCATTGCATAACTGACAATCCAGCTAGACCACAAAACAACTAAGGTTACCTTGATAAAATCTCCCTCCCCTCCCCAAACTTTCATAGGGCTCAGAATGTGGCCTGCTGGTCCTGAAGGAGAGCGAATCTTTTGCTTAGTTTTCCAGGAACCCTGGTTTCATCAGATTCCTCCTTGGAAGAACAAAAAACAAAACGGATCCCAGCCCTTGAAGGAAAAATGCTGTCTAAGCGGGGTGGGCCTCCTGGGTGACCTCCTGACCGCCCCCTTTTCTACCTGATGGGAGTGTGATTTCCTTCTCTGTCTTAACTTGCTCTTAAAAATGCTTGCCGTGTTTTTCTTCTTGAGTTCTGTGACAAATGAACTCCAGCATGGAGGGACTTTTTGTCACCTGCGCTTAGACAACGAATACTGGCCTCTCTCATCCTGCCCTCTGCATGTAAGTTCTTTTTATAAGGGAACATCCAGCTCTCTGGTTTAGCTAGTTCGGTCTTCTTTTCCTGGGGCTTTCAATTTAGAAAGCCATGGAGGTCATGAGCCGACCTGGAAGGGCTAGAAGGTGACAGCAGGACCCCTGAAAGGTCATTTCAGGTCCACATGGCAACATCAGGAGAGCAGAGGGGTGCGGTACTGAGAGAGGGCACTGGGGCAGGAAGCAGGGGTTGCTACAATGACAGAGGCCTCCAGAACAGGAAGTGGGGCATTTGGGGACAGTGGGTGAGGAAGGCACCATAAGCCGGGGGGGGGGGGGGGGGGGCGCACAGATTCCATCTCTCTAGGAAGGAGGGCGGAGCTGGATTCCAGCTCTGCTCCGAGCCCCTTACCTGCCAGCCTGGGGTCTTCTCCCGGCTTCTCTCTTGGTGCAGAGAGGACTCTTTCAGCTCTCCTTGGTCTCTGGCCTCTTTCCTGACATTCCAGATGTCAGGAGAAGACTTCAAAGTGGAACATCAGGCATATATGAGAAACACATCCTGTGCGATTGCTGTGCATTTCTGGGAGCTATTTGTGCAGTGCAGTGGTCATTGTTTTGTTTTGTTTTGAAGTCACTTCCATTGCAAGGTACCTCATAAAAATTTATTAGAGCCCTTTCCTGAAATACAAACCAATACCTAATAATGCAGAACAGGTAAAAGCACTGGGGAGAGATGAGAAGTCTCGCTGTAACCTAAGTCAGCCAAGGACCTCACAGGTCCCGTCTGTCTCCCTTCAAGAAAGGTCACCGCTGTTTTCACATTCCTTGGGAGCATTTCATGCCTATAGCCTGTACCTTGAACAACTACTATGACTCTAACAATGCACACTGTATTAATTACTGTGAGTCTCCTACTAACCTATGTTGAAACTCTTTGTTTTATTCTTATTTTTTCGCTTTATAAAATTCCTTGGGAAAAAGAGCTCCTATATTTCTCTCTGTAACCCACCTTGATAAAGACAATAGAGCAATAAATGATATTTCACCCCAATAAAACCCTGTTTAAATTACTGAATTCAAGTCTGACAAACTCACTGTATTACTCCCTTAGAGCCCCATACATTCTTGCATTTTTTTAAAAGGATCATGCCTGCAATTAAAGAAATAACCACTAGATGGAGATATAATATCTAGAGTTTTGTCCCTTGACATTGACAACTGCAAATTCAGAGTAGATTTTAAGCCTGTTGTGCTAATGTAATTGTTAGAAATGCCCCCTTCCCATGTCCTAAAGAATGAACTTTTAAAACAGTGCTCTAAGCAATCTATGAAAAGTTTTTAAAGCTGGGCCTGGTGGTGCATGCCTGTAAGCCCAGCACTCAAGAGGCTGAGAGGCAGGAGGATCACTGTGAGTTCAAGGCCTGCCTGGGCTACACAGCCAGACCCTGTTTCAAAATTATACATGTGATATATATATATATATATATATATGTATATATATACACACACACACACACACACACACACACACACACACACACACAAGCTTCTATATATAAGCTTTGGACTTAAGTGGATTGTATAATCGTTCAATTTAATGATCACATCGATCAGTTTAATAATTCTTCTCTAACATTCTTATGTTTTCCAAATATTTTGTGCAGACCTCCCATTACTTGAAGCATGCTTTGTTCCCTTGTGCACAGCCCTCGTATGTGGGAGCATATGTCCCACATATCACTCAAGTTTTATTTTTTTGAAATGATCACTCTGAAACTTAAGCCTCGGGAGCTAAGTTTGCCTAGCATAACCTTCCCTCTGTAATGCTATAATCTGCTCCAATCTGAATCCACGCGTAACTTTACTTCCAGCTGGTATCTGGCAGAGAGTAAGACAGCTGCTATGAACTCCTCGTCTTTCGTTTTATCTGTGTGCACCAATCAGCAGCATAATGTTATGATCAGATTTTATCTTATTATGAACTGAATGGGAGGATGTATTTCAAAAAGCATCTTGGAAAGTGAAAGCCAGATTCCACAGGAAGTTGACAGTCTCCCCTGGCCTCTTTCCTTTGGGTGTCAGAGGCACAGAGCCCTGCCAGCCTGGGGAACACGCATGTCCCCAAGCTATGTTGGTTCTTTCGTACTTTGGAGTTTCAGGGCCTCATGGCTGGAGCGTGGCTGGAGAAGCCAAATGTCTCTGCTCACTCCTGCTAATTCCATCAAAGCCCTGCTAATTTATGGGTTCATGCAGGTTCTCTTCTAGCCATCTAATCTTTTCTTCTTCCCACCAAAAGCGAGCACAGAGGGAAAAGAAAGGTTGCTCCTTTTTAAAGTCTTCTCGTTTTCCTTCAAAGGAAAGCGTTTCCTTGTAGGCACACCATCACAGTGGGCTGCTGCTTAGCGAGTTCTGTCCACCTTGTCCCCTGCTTTCTGGCCGCTTGGCCTCCCACCTGCTCATCTTGGGGTGCTGCAGCTGGCTGGCTCACCACACTGGCTTCCTTTCTTCTGGAACAACTGGGGAGACGATGTTGCCATGGACCATCCAGGAGGGCGGCAGGCATCCCTCCTGCTCTGTTCTTTCAGATACAGCATTTGATGTTTTTCTTTGTCCTGTTTTCTGTTCCATCATCATTTTCATCCTCTCTAGTCCAGCTTAGCTTCTGAGGATAGATTCTTGTAGTCAATAAAAACTGGGAAGCATTTTACCAAGAATGATGAGAAACCCGCTGGAAAGTTCCTGTCCCCATACCTAATAGTGCACCTGCTCTTTCTTTTCTTCCTGCACGCTGAGGTCCCTCTAGACTTTTGATATCAACTCTTACAGTTCTCATCCTCCTCACCCCTGACTAATCTGAGCTTTGTTATTTCTGGGAGCGGTTGCTGCACCAGCAAGCTGTGCACTGAAATGCTGCTTCTCTTGGAGCCCTGCGCTGGCTGGCTGGGCACGGGCCTCAAGGCCCAGGGGTGGAGAAGCCTTTCTCTCCTGCAACGGTTCCGCTGAGCTTTGCCCTCCAGCCTGCGTGGTTATCCTCTGTTTAAAAAAAACAAAAATCAGTGGTTTAAATACATATTTTTCTTACTGCCCAATCAATTTAACCATCAAATGTTCCGGAATGGTGAGAAACAACAGAATGAATAAGCTGTGGCCCCACCCTCAAGAAACACACTCAAGGGGGAGGGCATAGAAAGTCTGATAAATGCCACTGCGGGGGCAAAGTGTGAGGGGAGAACAGGGAACAGTGTGCTGTGGCCTTTCTCAAGGTCTCGTAAATTGGCAAATGGCTTTTTTCAGCTTTACTGGGTTTATGATGTGGATAAGAAACAGTTTTTAATACCTTTATGAAGGCAGGCTGCTGGAGAAAGATCATGATAGATAGCTAACAAGTAGGTAGGTAGATGGATAGGTGATAGAGAGATGACAGATATAGAAAAATGGTTAGTAGACAGATAGGTAGTCAAGAGAACATAAGTAGGGAGTAGATAGATGATTGACATAAATGGTAGATAGATAGATAGATAGATAGATAGATAGATAGATTGATAGATTGATAGATAACAGAACATAGAGGGTAGCTAGATGATTGAGCTAGATCAGTAGAATGATGATGATTGCTAAATAATAGTAATGACATAGGTAGATAGATAGATGACAGATAAAAAGTTTTCCAGAAAGTCTCCAAGTGTGGGTGACGCTGGAGGCAGAGTCACCTGAATGAGCCATGTCAGGGAGTAGTAGTGACAGGCAGGCTGACCCCCAGCTTCCCACTTCCCTTTGGCCTTGTCCCTCCGAGGAGGCATTCTTTGGGGTCAACGTCAGCGGGCAGCAGGTATCTTAAAGTCCTACTGCCCTGACGGAAGGAATACACCCAAGGGAAGAAAAGAATCACCTTTAGTGTCCCTTGAAATGTTTTCATTAAAAGAATCATTTGTGTTTTAAGCATCTAATAAAAAACGTACATATCAGGGGCTGGGGATTTAGCTCAGCGGCATAAGTGCCTGCCTTGTAAGCAGGCAGTCGTGAGTTCGATTCCTGGTACCGATAAAAATGAAAAAGACAAAAAAAAAAAAAAAAAAAAAAAAAACCCTACATATCTCTCATGGGCACACGTATTCTAAAAACGTACTGGGAGCCTAAAGCTACAGAGCAAGTTACCTTCTGGGGTCAACAAACTTTCCCATCCTTAGGAGGAGGCCTTGTGTGTAAGGGGAGTTCAGGACAGGTATGGTCCTGAAAGAAATGTGGCTTGAACTGCACTTAAGATAGACTTTTCTAGGAAATAAACTACAGAGCACCCAAAAGGAGGCAGGCAGACATCAAGGCCCCATGTATGCCTTTCCGGTGGCGAGGGGGAAACCCAGTGACCAGTCCCGCTTCTGTAAGGGTACCCTGGAACTGACAGTCAAGCTGTCCCACAAATCTCTTGAGTGCTAAAACCTAACAGTTATCTAAATTCCCACAAGTTATTCCCAGGAAAGAATCCCTTCAAATATTACATGACATCGGCAAGGTAAAGAGTAGAAACTTTTATTTCCAACAAAATCCCAGAGTCTTCATTTGCTAAGGTTAAAAATCAACGTGTTTCACTCATGTTAGGGTTAGCAGGAGCTGATCCTAACCCCCTTGGGATTATCATGAGGTGGACCTGCATGCAGCCGTGTGATAAAGATAGCTGCAAACACTGGTCTGGACCTTAGAAAAGATGACTTTATCAAAGACATGCGGTGCATTCTGCAGCATGCTTACAATTGAAAATAAGACTGGGCTTTGAAAATACTCAAAGGCTTCTTGACTTTCAGATAACACTTTGGGGATCTAGCTGGATATCCAGGTGAAAAAGTACTTTTTAAAAAACCCTGTATCTCTATGCATATAGAAAAGCCATTGGATTTTAAAAGTGAGTTGCTTAAAACACAATGCCTGCCACGCTGAGTCATTAGGCTACTAATAGTTCAAAATCTCTAATTTCCAAATGTCTATGGCAGTGAGCTAATCCTAATATCAGGGAGCTCAATCCCTTGTGAATTAAATTTTGCACTAGATGATAAACTAGGAAAAAATCCTACAATTAGGTCTCTGATGTTTTAAGGTACACAACACAGTGGAGAACCACCTGTATAACCTCATAGAGTTGAAAGGTTAAGTCAACTTGTATAAAAAACTAGAGACAGAATTTTAATTTTCAATACATTACAAGATTTGTTGCCAAGTGTTAAATTCTTGTCTGAGGAACAAACAAATATGGTGGCAATTATTAAATATGGTCAGGTTGTCAGGCAATCTCTTCTCTGAGATCAGACCCATTATAACAAAAGGTAAATCCTTCTTTAGGTCCTCTCTCTCTCTGGGCATCAGTGGATTTTGAAGAGACTATAGAAATGAAAAGCCTCAGTCTCCTCTTGACAAATTCAAAGGCATAGCTGCTTATGAAGATACCATTGCTTTATTTGCCTATCTCAGAAAGCAGTCTGCTTCCCTGTTCTTAGTAAAAAAGCAGGTCTCTGTCTAGTGTTCCTGCCAGCCAAAACCATGCATGGAAGTCTTCACTCCTGAAATGCACTGGAACACTGACCGAGAAGGTTGGCTAACTGGATTCCGGGATTCTGCAAATCCTTCTGGAAGATGATAAACTAATGGGCCTTTGCTCTTTCGAGATTTGAAGGTTGGGAGAAGCTTAAGTAAGGAGCTCTGATAGGTCAGGAGGTCATGAGAAAAAAAGTTAGTAGTAAAGTGTTTCTAGTGAAATCTGCATTCTGTGTACTTCCTACCCAAAGAGCACCCTGCTTCCTGCCCTGCATCCCTCCTTCCTTGTGGTCCAGGTGGATGTGGTGTTTCTAAATTCTTCTCTGGACATGTATGAGGGAAGAAGGAAGGGTAAGGTGAAGGGTCTTACTACTGTTTGAAACTTTGCACTCGGGGAAGGGTGGAATTAAGTTATCTGTGGTGTGACCTTTCCTATCTCCTTACGGTAATTGCATTTCAATCAGGCGCAGGCTGTAGCCCCAGGAATAAGGCATTAATTACAATATTTCAAGAAATAACCGGGGTTGGGGATTTAGCTCAGCGGCATAAGCGCCTGCCTTGCAAGCAGGCAGTCGTGAGTTCGATCCCTGGTACCGATAAAAAGGAAAAAAAAGACAAAAAAAAAAGAAATAACCTTTTGGGAAGTGGGGAGTATAACACAGGTGCAGTTCCCATGGAGACCCTCAGAGTTCAACATGCAGGTCTGTTTTTTCTCTGCTGAAGCTGAAACTTAAATCCTCAAGCTTTTCCTGGAATCCTAGAGCTTGCACTCATTAGTTTATTATCAAGTCTGGGAGTCAGGGAGCCCTTCCATCACGTGGAGTGAAGCAATCATTTCCTTAAGAAGTAAATTCTGGGGGCTGGGGATTTAGCTCAGCGGCATAAGCACCTGCCTGGTGAGTGAAAGGCCATGAGTTCAACCCCCAGTACCAGAAAGAAAAAAGAAGTGAATTATAGGTTACTTGTCATAGCTTATCTTGCTGAGGGAGGGGAGCTTGAGTGTTTGCTATTCTCATTGTTTTTGAATACCTGGAAAGATGTTTCAAGCAATAAGAGGCCAGGCGTGCAATAATCTTGTCAGGTGACATATGCTGGCTTCCAAGGTTAGGACAGAACTGTTAGAGCAGACTGCTTTTGTGAACCGAGCAGACAGGCTTTCCTGAGGGGCGTGTTTGATCATACAGTTGATTAAACAGTGGGGCTGAAAACCTTAACTTTACCAGGGTGGAACCGGGGTCACGGAGTTCCCCTGACCCAAGCTGCAAGCTCCACACCGTTGTCCGTGTTCACCGATCTGGCCACATGAGGAACGGCTTTTTAAAAAAATCCCAAATGCCTAAGTTGCCGTGTGGAAAGCAACTCCCTAGCAGTTCTTTTTCCCACATTTTAATTCCTCGCCTCTTGTCATACTTTCATTTTTCTGCACTGGTTTCCATGGCAACAAGCCTGTTGCCAGACGACGTGTGACTCTGCTTTTAGCCTTCTGCACAATGCAAAAATCCTTCTCAGGCAAGTGTCGTAATAAAAAGGCAGGAAGATTCTAGGTCCCTTGCTAATGTCAAAACTCCCTTACCTTCTGGCATCCTGTCCCCAAACCAGGCTCACTGGCCAGGGAGAACAGACAGCTCTCCAGGCAACTGCCCCAACCCCTCAGCTGCTAATATAAGCATGCAGAGCCCTCTTGGCAGGGATGAAGCCATTGCTTCAGATGGCTTCTCTCTGTCCAGGATGACAGTGAGCAACTGACATTAACACATAACTAATGGAATTCACTAGGAGCAGCAGGGAATCCCCTCACCTTTCTATGAATTATCAGTATACATCTGAGAGGTAGCCCAAGGAATCAATATGTCCTACATTGAGCCTTAAATCTGTATCTAGTGACCAGACAGTGAAGACATTTAAGCAGCTTTTCTTCCAAAGAGTAGATGACACAAAGGGGAAGCCAAGGAGTTGTTTCTGGAGAACTGAGCTCCTGGAGAAAACTAAAGACAGATGTAGAGGAGGAAAGAGGGCCCTGTAGCTGGTGGCTGCATGCAGAGGTGCTCCAGATGGAACAATGAAGTGTTTAAGCACAAAAGAGGAGGAAGCCTTTTATGAAAGCGAAGGAACAGCAGTGTGGAGAAAGAAGGGTTTTGAAGAGTTCACAGTCTCAAGATTGGGAGCCTAAATGTGCAGCTCCAGGCAGACTTTGGCCTCTCAGTCTGCAAAATGTTTTCACAATATTTCTCTTAATAATAGATACTGTAGCTTATTTTAAATTTTAGTGCTCCACTGTAAGTTGGCACTAGCAACCCCAAACTCCTATGTCCTCAATATTCAGGCACAAATTAGTAACAGGCACTGTTTGTCAGCAATTAAATAGGACTCATTTGAATGTGTGTATAGTTTCTTTTTATGGGTTTTGTTTTTAGAAAAATGGATGAATTCAGGGGAATGACTATAGATGTTAGATATAAAATGTGGTTATCTCAGCTATCGTTGAGAAAATTATCAAATGTAAATTATCCCTTTTTTGCTGATACTTAATAAGCACATTGAAGTTTTAAAGTTAGCTGCTTCTATTGTACAAAGGTATTTTTTGGCTTTTTAAAGGTTATTTTCCTACATTAAGAAAAGTTTTCTTATATTACAGACTTTTATTGTGACTCAGGTTCTGTGTCTACATGTAGACACCCCTACATAGGAGGGTTCTTTGCATCTTTGTTTGCACAGCTGAAGTAAGAGGTTAGCAGTGCCCATGTGTGGTCAGCCGACCTCTGTAATAGCTAAATTTGGGAATGCATTTGACAAATGGACTATATAAATCACATTGTATTTCCTTGTCTCTCTGCATGCCTCTTAGACTTGCCTAGTCCTGGATTGAAGAATCTTTTAGTTGGGAAATTGTAGATCATTTTTGTGAAGTCCACAGGAAATCCATGAAACTCAGGCAGACGAACACTAAAGCAGTTCCCATATTGGCTGGAAAAGTAATTTCTTTTCAGAATGTATTACTGAAATAAATTTATTTTCAACACTTATAGTCTTTCTACTCAGAGGACTCTTGGTGGTCTTGAAAGGTGGGAAAGGCTTCTGGTTCAGGTCAGAAAGAAGAGGCATATTGTGAAGCTTTGCTCTTCATAAATCCTTTAGCTTTGATGACACCTAGTGTCAGTGGAATGCAATAAATGTTTAATACTTCTGCTCTTTAAACAACTAGGCATTTCACTTTATGTTTCTCCTCCTGGAAAATGTAAGCCTAGTTTCAGTTTGGAATGAAGAGAAAGGGAAGTGACAGATAAATTATAGTACATAGCTTTTATCTGAAGAGCCTATCAGGGTTCTTGGTATGCTTGTGTACCAAGGGACACACTGAGGCTCGAGGGTGCTAACATCTACAGCTAGAGGGCAGAGTTTTCTCAAGGTTGGGAAAATCAGAGCTAAATCAACTGGTCTGTGAATTTCAAAGCCCATTACAAATGACCCTGTACAAAGATAATGCAAGCTTACTGCAGTTTATTGCAAGTATCAGTTTTAAAATTTTATTTTTCCCATTTTGCAACCTGCTGCTCAAACATACTCCCCAGCCAGTGAACCCTGGTAAGATAACTGTGGTCTCGGAGGAGAAATATTACACAGAAGTGACTGTGAAGAAAATGATAGTTTTTGGTTTAAGAACAATTTAAAGAGAAAAGATACTACATAATACTTTTTAGGTTTTAAGTACCTACAAAAATTATTTTTTTCATTATCTATTTTTAATTTCCATTCTTCTGGAGTATTCTATAAAATTGAATTCTAATTCCTCCTATATATTTTTATATGCCAAACACAGATTTTCCACTGCAGATCATACAGTTTAGTGAAATATTTCACTCTTGTAAGTTTAAGAAAAATTCCTGAGCAGTGACGCAACTTTGAGCCATTATTTTAGTAAAATGAAGCGTCTCTAGATTTGTATTCTTTTCACATCTCACTTCACTACCATATGTGCAGCACAACAGTGACATGGTAAGGCCAAGAAAGCAGAGCTTCAGTCAGAGAAAGGACTGGAATTGGGCATCTGATTTCAAAGAAATTCCATCCTACTCTCAAGTAATTTTCAAATTTACAACACGTATTGGGCAGATAAAGTGCTTCTTCTTTGGCTTCTTTTGCAGTCCTTGTGAACATTTTAATGTGCACTAGTAAACACTGACATTTTACATAGACATACTGTATACTGATGCATGCATTCCATGGCATAGTTTACTGATACTCCACTTGTAAAGCTTTTATGAAAGAACCAAGCCACAGCAGTATAGCAAAAGAGGCTTAATCTTTATAAATTGGGGCCTTTTCTTGTCTCTTTGCTAGCCTAGGTGGCTGTACAAATTCGGGTGGGAGGGGGCAAGAAACACCTCTTAACATTTAAGATTTTCTACTTGGGTGTACTCTAGCCAATTCAAAATAAATTGCTTACTTTAATAAAAAAAAGTTTTACCATTTTATAAAAAAAAACAAATCATGACATGTTTAATTGAAATGGCTGTATTGTAATTAATATTTTGAGATAATTGTGATTTTGAGCTTAAAGTTATATATAAAACTGTCATTTTTTGTATGTGTTAAAATACTGTATCATGATTAACAGTACTTTTTAGTTGAACTACACATATTGATGTAAATAAAACTGAATGAAGACATATTTACTACTTTATTAACATAGATGGTGAATGTACTTAATGGTTTTTTTGCAGTATAAGACCATAACAACCTTGAAAGCGCTTCATTTTATGTGCAAAGAAGTCCTATGAATCTATATTTTAAATTGATGGGATCAGTGAAATTCATGACCTTGTCAGTTAATTTGCAAATGCAAGCTGTATTCATGTTTTCTTTCACGTACTGATCCGATCGGGGAGGTGTACAGTGTGATGAGAACGCATTTTGCAGACGCTTTCTGTACAGATCCACACAGGGACTACACTAATGCTGTGCAGTGTACGGCAGAGCCATTTTCGGCTCTGGTGTACTCAATTTTTTTCAGTATTTAAAAAAAGTGTTTTGAATAACATAAAAGTCTCTTTATTGTATAAATAATAAAATGTCACCTTATTGTAAAGCATCTTGTTTACTATCAGAGTTGTAACATAAAAATGCTCTTAACACAAAAACACTGATTGATGTTTGAAAGATGCTTTTTATTACCAACATGTAGTATTTATCTTCATTAGCAGTAAAGCATTTTCATAATTTAAACGTGCCTCTATCACCCAAAGTTACCTAAATCACATCTGCCTACTGCAATCCACATACTGAAGTGAGTGCTCATGAGAAACACGTCACATGACACACAAACCTACTTCTGATGATATTAGTGTAAACAGAACTTTACATCTGACTTCCATTAAATAGAGTTTATCCATGATAAATTCCCTTTTAGAAAATTACTGCATGGCTGCTGTCTTATCAGGACTACAAACAAATTTTAAAACTGAAGTGTTGGTAATAAAAATGAACACAAGTTTGCACACACCCACGGGCACACAAGGTCTGCACGCTCTCGCCCAGTGAGCACTGAAACAGGCTACTGGCTTCTGCCTGTCGCACTTTGCTGCATAGTCCCCTGTAGATTATCTGAGGGAAGGCTCAGTATCTTTTTCCTAAGGGGCAAAAGGCGTTTAAGTGCTGCCGCTCTGACGGAGGGCAGATGCGCAGCTCTGACTTCGCTATCGCGTGGGCACACGAAGACGTCATGCAAACCATCAGGTGCTGGCGGAGTCACTGGCAGCAGCCACAGCAACCCTTGCACTTCTCCCTACTAAGCAGGTTGCTGGCAGCAGGCACAATACCACTTGTACTTTCTCTTCGACTTCTATGCCTTGAGGGGCGTTTCTGTGAAATCAGCAAACCTGATGAAATGATTTTATAAAACAGACAAAAGAGCTAGTTCATCACTAGAAATGAAACATGTCAACTAGATTAAAATAAAAACCAGGCAGTATTAATTTAAAACTTCTACCAGGACTATGTCATAAAATCTTACCATGGGTAACAAAAGTCTTATTTTTTAAAATGTCAAAGAACAATATTCAGTAAAATTGATTTTTATATCTCATAAAAGGTACAAATTGGCTAGTCAGAGTCAAAACAATTAGTCACTTTATCTGGAATACAAAAAGAAAACAAAGGAAAAAACCCAATTCTACAAAAATGCTGTATTACAAAAGTATTAAATCATACTGAACAAAATCTCACAAAATTTTAGAGGGCACCACAACGCCACTGAACACTGCGGGCGCCCCGTGGACACCAACACTGTGCAGCACAGCAGGGCCTGGGGAGACATGAGCTGTCAGGAAAGCCCCTCTAGTGGCAGTGACTCTGGCCCAGGCCAATGATACCCGGGGACTGTAGGGCTAGCTATAGCAGTCACCTTTAGAATGACCCAAAAACAAAACAGTGCATCCTCCTGGGAATGCAGCCGGCCAGAGGCAGGAAGGGCCTACAGTCTAAGTGGGAATTCGGTCCCTCAGGTACTCCAGGACAGCGGCGGTGCCCTTCGCCAACACGGCTGCTCGAGGAACGCGGAATGGATTTCCGTCCAGCAGCAATGTTCTACAATAAAAGAGAAGTTGAGAGCTGAAGACATTTTCCACCACTGAGGTTTTTTCATGAAAATAAATTTTCTTGGCAATTTTATAAGTAAAATCTGTATTTTTAAATTTTCCCCTTTTCAAATCTGAGCATTTAAACAGTTAGAATTATAACTATGCTAACCCAAATTATATTACTGGAGTAATTATTATGTGAACGGGATGGCATTCATTTATTTGTATTGTCTCAACTGTCTTAACAACCCTATGATGTAGGTACCGTTAACATTCCCAGTTCGCAGACGGGAAGACACAAATTGAAGGAGGTAAGGAGGCCCTGACTAATGTCACACAGCACCCAGGGAGGAACCGTGCTTTGAACCACTCTTGTGGGCCTCCTCCAAACCTCACAATGGCCATACACTGAGTGAACAAACAGGCAGGGCTGGACGGACAGAGCAAGCTGACCGCAACCATCCACAAAGCAGGCTGCAATGTTAGCAAGGAACCACTGATCCCAGGCCGCCCTCTCCCCCTTGCCCAGGTACACACATGTCCAGATATTCTATTTACACATTCAGTTAGGACTTAGGGATGGTACTTTGGTTCTTCACAGAATTAGTGAAATATTCTCAATTAGGAGACTTTCAAATTAGTTTTTATCATTTAATGAATATTTTTATAATATAATTAATATAAACAAAAGTCAAAGGACTTAGACTATCTTCTATAGTTGACCTACGCTGTATTTTCAAATATTTGTCTCCTAGGAATTCTTTTGGAGACTTTATTTCCTAGAAAATAAGGGTTAATGACAGCTGAACTTCATCAGTGACAGATTCCATACGTAAAAATCTGCCAAATCACTAATTTGCTGGAAACCTGAAAACCAACACGTGTGGGATGTGCGAGGTCACTCACAAGGCACACAGAGCAGTGACGCTGGAGTTGCCTGCCCAGTGTGGCTGACTGCTTTCTCGTTTCGGCTCACATACTGTGAACAAATGACTTTTCTACACCATCCACTTAATGCTGCATTTTGCAAATTCCTGTGCCTCTGGTGGTGTAAGGTGGCCCCCAGGCGCAAGTGTTTTCTAGGTCCTTAAGCACACATGTACCTCCTGGAAAATATGTGTTAGGTAAGCTTCATTCAGGCACCAATTACAGCGCTGTTGGCCATGATTCCACATGAACGAATCAGAAATAAATGCCGAAGCGCACACAAAGTGACATACTGATGGGCCGAGGAAAACCTGACCAGAGCTTTGTGGAGGTCGAACCCCTGCCTCCCGCTTGGAAGAGTGGCTAAGTGTTCATTACTTGGGTTCACAGAGAAGTTTTAGGGCACCACTGCAGCCAGCAGTGGGAATCAGCTATGCTGTGAGTGGCGCAGCAGACGTTGTGGACCCAGGGAAGGGAAACACACTACACAGTCAACACAGTTTTCAATAATCAGCTCTTCAGACACATGCTGCTTAGTCAGCAGGCGCTCCATTAACATCACTGGCGTCCTTTATATTCTTTAGCCCAGCACTACTGAGTGCTCACTGTGTTCTAGACACTGGGACAACTCTTCTCCACAGAAGCACCCCAAGAATGGCATAATGGAAGTCAGAACAGAATCTAATTCTGCTTGGAGACAGGGCAAGTGTTCACAAAGGGGACTGACTGGCAGGCTGATGACCAATGAAAGCAGGGTAAAGACCGAGGGGCGGGCAGAAGTAAAGGAATGACAAGGTGACGCCTGCCATCAGATTTCAAATTTCCTGTGTGCAAAGCTCGGATCCAACACTTTTACACAGTAGTTTCAGATCATAAACATACGGAACAATGAGAAAAGTGCTCCCAGAAAGAATTAGGATAGATACACATAAACACCATATAAACAAAGCAGAAAGTATTGGTAAAACCCGAAAGCCAGTAATGGGATTCTGAATTGCGTCAACTTTACTTTTAACAGGATTTTAAGTTCCAACTTTCAGATTAAATCATGAAAAAATACCACTTCAGCACACCAAGCAGGCGAATGGAAAAGTCAGCAGACAGTGCAGTTACCTAAGGCTCACACAGTTCCCGAGCTCCGGTGGAACCTGTAGAAGGTCATTGTTTTGCAGGTCCAAGGTCGTCAGGTTTTCCATCATCTTCATTTGCTGAGGGTCCAGAGCCCCGACCTGATTGTTACTGATCAGAATCGTCGACAGGGTGGGAATATGATACAGAACCTCCGGCAAGACTTTGAACCTATTCATATATGAACAGAGCACCTGGAATCAGAAGGAAAATCTTTCCCTAAAACATATGATCTTAAATTTCATGAGATAAGCCTTTAATATATTCTACTTATATTCAGTGTAAGTCCTATATTCACATTGCCTGGAAGATGGGTTACTTTTAGAAACCTTGCAATGCATGCTGAGTGGACAGGCTTATAAATTATGGCAGACTGCATAACAATCAGCCGAAGGCTCAGGGTCAGGTCTTCCGTGCTTTTTGTTCAGTCAGGACAGCAGGAAATTCTCCAAGATTCTCTACCTAATGTTTTCACACAGGTATTCTTCCTGAGTTCCTTTTTACTTCTTACAAATCACTGCCAGTATATTAAGTAAATTTTCAGAGTTGTATTTTACTTTGAATGTGGCTTCCAAAATGAGTACCCTTTGGGTTCTAAGAGGACCAGACTTTCTTGCCTGGTGTTCACAGCAGCGTTCTGGTCCAAGGCAGCCTGGAGGCGGCTCGGGACGGATGGGGAGGCTGACAGCTCTCAACTGACACAAATCACAGAGGCAAGGCCTTTGCAGCTTTCGGCACGAGGTAAACGGCTAGGCAGACTGGAAAAAGACGGGCTGGCAGACAGCTTTACAGTTGCAGGTTTTTCATTTCCCACACTCTGCTTCCTGTTTTTGCTGTTTCGAGGTTTAAAAAAATAAACCCAGAAAAATAATGGAGGGGAGCCCCAGGGGCAGTAAGACACTGATAGCCTAGAACAGCTCCTCAGAGGCCTCTCCCTTCTCACCCTCCTCCAACTCTGAACACAGTGACCATGGAACATAACTCCTTGTTAGCACAGACGCCACGGAGAGTTTCTGCCACTCTGTATGCACTGCTTGCAGTGTAACTGGCTGCTTAACAGAAAACCAATCGCTCAGTTTACCAGTACAAGTTAGAAGAGACCTGAGACCTGAGCATATTTTTAGTAATGACAAGAAGAACATTCATCAGCAGACTGAACAGAGATTAAATAACGTGTAGTTCACATCAAAACGCATTAGCTTTCTCACCACACCTGCGGCCTGATACTACTAGATGTGTAAACCGGTGACAGATTGAATAAATGTATTTGAGGGCCTTATGAGGGTTAGAGTAAATGCTAGCTACTAGCATTTTTATTAAAGTGCCACTAGAATCAATTTTCATCATAGCAAGCAACATGACACAGTTAAGAGCCCAACTTTTGGAGGTTGAGCTACCTGGATTCAAATTCCAGCTCCACGTACCTGACTACCTGTGCGCACCTTGGATTAGGGACTGAATGTTTGGGCAGTGATTTTATAAGTAGGCATAATAACGGAATGACCTGAGAATGAGCTAGGTTACACAAAGTACTCAGTACAGCACCGTCAGTTCATAAGCTCCCAAAGAGTCAGCTGCGCTTGGATTACCTATGGTTATCTTGGTGGTGTTTGTAGAAACACATCTAAGTTTTACTTGGCTACAGCTCGCTGTCACCGCTGCACCTGTGTCTCCTGGATGCATGGGCCAGGAGCAGTGTCTCGGGGTCTCTCGGACACACTCTGCTCTCCCCGCTGCGTTCTGGTGCACACGTCCCACTCCCGCTCCCCCCTGGGATGCCTCACGTGTTTGCCTGACAAACGCCTGCTTCCCCAGCCTCAGTTTCTGCACCTTTGAGTAATATGCTATGCAATGCTCCCATTAAAGCAACGATTACTGATTTGTATATGTTTTCTTTCCACTAAACCACAGGGTTCTCAAAATGGTAAAAAGGAAACAAAAACCCTGCTAGATAGTAATTGTGAGATTCCAGTATCACTTTCAGTATTATTTAAAAGAAAATAAATCTGCACAATGAAATAAGGGCAAAAATCAGGGTCTTTTGTCTCTTTTAGTTGTTTCCTCAGTAAGAAATACATTTCTTCCTCAGAACAACTGCATGTATTCAGTCTCTTACCTATTAAAGGAAAGATTGATCGACTGTAGTCTTACCAATGATTTCATTTCTTCAGGCAAAGAATTTAAAAAATTGTTCCTAAATCAGAAGCAAAAACAGATGATTCACAATATTTGAAAACTTCTACAAGTTTACTTATAATTAAAACTTTGAAGAGCAAAAGAATACAGATGTGTTTGTGAATATATAACCTGATCATATTACAGCTGAGTTCTCAGAATTTCAAATCCATTAGCTGATTCAAGCATTTGGTTGGTGCCAAATTTTAACAATACACAGCCACCTTACAACTTTTGGATAATGGATGTAACAGGGTGAACACTGTAATCGATCACTTAAGGCCTCTAAGTTGAGTTCAATAATACTTACAGTCTGGGCCCTTCAGGTCATGTTTGCAATACTATATGAAATAAATATCCTCCTGCTGTTAATGCATATATCTTGCAGGTAGATATAAAATTCTATCCCAAAAAGAATTGAAAATTTATAGGATAAAATGAAATAGGAAGTTAGCGATTCTATATATTTTGAAACTTGGATCTTTCTACTCAACAGGTACTAAGTCTTTTCTGCTCATAAGCTTGGAATTTCAATTTGTACAATGCCTGTTTTTTAAGACCTTACAATGAAACAGAAATACAGAGAATCTTACTTGTTGCTGAGAGGATGGGAGCAGTGTTTGAAGAAGGATTAATAGAAAGGCAGGATAGAGAAGAGGCAATGTAACTACTAATAAGAGAAAACTTCTGTGATAAATTATTTGCATCTAGATGATCATCTTTTACAACTGAATAAATTCTCTCTAACCTATTTCTCTGGGTATCTGTTAAGCCAAACAGATACGTCACAGTTTCTACAGTGTAACCTCGGTCCTTTATTTTCTCTGCACTTTTCTACAATTATTATTCATATTATACTGAATAACACAAAGCTGATTGCTAGTTTTTAGTTCCTAGAGTCTTATCCTTAAGTGTTATCAGACATGAAAGTAAATTTTGGTTGCATAATAACCCCAGGCAATAGAGAGGGCTATTTATTTATTCTTTCTTTTAATATCGGGGCTCAAACTCACAACCTTGCACTTGCCAAGCAAGCAATTCACCACATAGCTGTATCACCGGCTAGCCCAGGTACTAGAGATGCAGTTTACAAATCCAACTGCAAAGTCCAGGCACATAATTGACCACCTACCGCAAGACACACAGACACGTAAAGAATTGTCACACTTCTGATCCCGTCACACTTCTGATCCTGTTCTATTATTTTGCAGAGCCTAAAACAGTGTCTTTTCTTTTTGTTGGCAGTCAAAATGTTCTGTATTACTTTTGGCCTTGTGAATTCAAAGTAACATTTAGAAACCTAGAAGACTCCCATTAGGGAAGCCATGAGAGCTGCCAGGCCAGGGCTATGCTATTTCCTTTCAGAAGGAAACAGTATGAAAGCAGGATTTCTCATATGCTCTGATTCAGCCTACGCCTAAATTTAAAGTATATGTTAATATCTTAAATAACATCTCAACTATCCTTACGAATGATGAATATTTTATTCAAGTAACTGCTAAATACTTAATTTTAGATTTCCCCTCAAATACTGTTAATTAGGGAGAAGCCAGCATCCACACCTACCTATGAAAACATGACAAACAGGACAAGTCAGGTAAGGTTAAAGACAAGATACAATTTTTAAAAAGCCAACCAATACTAACAATAATTACCTGAGATCCAAAAAAGTCAATTTTTGAAGCATGCATAATTCCAAGGATACAAACGAAAGCTTATTGAAACTGAGATTGACATCAGAAACCATCTCCTTCAGTTCCACAATCCTGAATCAAAAATAATTTTAAAATATTAGCACTAAATTCACTCTCAGAACTTTAAAGCTCTAAGTATACAAATAGATCAAGGGAAAAAAATCCTATATTATTTCTGCCAATTACCATTTTTTTGAATCTTTTATTTTTTACAAAAACTGCAGTTGAATGTGTAACTAATATAAACAAAAAATCTTTTAAGAAAAACAGCCTTACTATTTATTACCTATGGAACTGTTATGATCCAAGAATTTCTACCTGACCTCACATTTTTTTTTTTCTGACCTCACATTTTTAAGTTTAAAGCTAGCCTGGCCCTCCCTTCACTATGGATGCTGTCACAATTAGCATCCTCCCAGACCCGCATTCCTCAAACTACGCTCTACCAATAGAATGCGTTTCAGTTTGTGACTTAATTTTTTAAGCATCTAAAGATCTTTTTTGACAGATGAAAGTCATTCTATTTGCTCACTGTACCCTCTTCCCCCTTTTCATCATTTTCTTTCCTCCTCTGAAACTATTTAAGTGCTTGCTAAGCACTGGGTCTGGTTAAATGCTGCGTACGGATTATGCCATGGACTCTAAACTACACTGCTGCTATCCTTACGAGTGAGGGGTCCAGAAGCAGCGAGTGGGCCTGCCCGAAACTGCACCTCAGTGCGTCCAGGACACAGCACACATGACGACTTCATGCCTACATCCCCGTGCCCCACAGAGCTGAAGGAACTGCTGGGTTCTCTGTCAACTTCACTAGGGTATATGTAAGGTTTCTGCTAGACCTCAAACATCTTGAAAAGTTCAACAATATACCAAACTCATTTTCTTTCCTAACCCAGAGACTTTGCTAATTAACATCAACAAAGATATATTCAATAGTATTAAATATAATCCAAATGATTTCTCTTGATTACAAATGAAATTTTTCAGGGAAAAGCATATTAATGGGGTATAGTCATTTTTCTTATCAGTGGGACAATTCAGGGGCCTGGCAATTCATTAACATAAGGCCTAAAATGAAAATTTCTATTAATACACATGGAACTATAATTGGGTTAGCCCCTAAAAACTTCCCCCTAACAAGTCACTATACAGGAAAAATAATTTAATATTTTTAATAACTCTAATACCTATTTTCTAAGCTTACAACGTAAAAGACAGTTTTAGGCTACGTACACCTCTTAGGACAAACTGTCTCAGACATTTTGTCACAGTCTTCTAATATCAAGAATCTAGAAATTTAATGTGTACCTTCAAATTAACTTCAGAAACTAAGTTTTCTTACAAAGGTAATACAGATACAACTGAGCATCACTTACACCTTCATAAAACTTGCATGGTGAGTACTTCTTACCTTTTTGGAATTTCATGTAGCTGATTCTTGCTGAAGTTAACAGAAGTGATGACATTGTTTTTTACTGCATTGAATACTTCATCAGGAATCAAAGCTGTTTGCTTATCACTGAATGAAAAATGGTTTTAAAAAGAAATACTCTTAGCAATCCATAAAGACAGAGCTAGTCTTCATTTCTAAAGGTCCAAAGGTTTTACAACAGTTTTCAAGGTAGTTGCCTGTGATGCTACATAAAGAACAGTGAAGTTGTGCAAGATGACATGCTAAGTGGCAGTGCGCTGTGCCCACCCAAAGTACCCACAAACCCAGTGCAAATGAAACCAAGACACTGAGTGTAACTAAACGGCATACTCCTCTACCTGCCACTTGACCTAGACTTGTAGTTTCAAAAGCTGCTTCTTGTGCTTTTCCTTAAAAACTCAAAGAAGGGTTACGTCATAACAAGCACTTTAAAAAGCTCATCAGCACACTAAATTAATTTTAGGTGGGTCACCTGAACCAATTTCTCTCTCCTTTACCATGTGAAACAGTAGACAGGGCAGTGGACTGAGACCAAGCTATTACTAAGATTGTCACTAGTGAGCTTTGCGATTTGACTTCTCTAAGTCTCAGTCTTAGAAATCAGAATCTTCACACACACACATTTGCAAAAGACTTGCGAGGCAAAAATAATAATGGTAATCTCTTCAGATTCTAATATATATATCATATATATATACAGAGAGAGATACATACACATAATATATATTCTTCTTTTCAGTAAGATTTCAAAAATTTAAGTGAAAATATACAACCCTAGCAGTTTGGAAATGTAACAATTTGTTGATATTATAATTAGTCATTATTCTTACATTCTTTTTTTTTTTTAACAATGATTAATGCATAACACAATAGACTCATCCACTTAAGAACTCTAGAGGTTGAGAATTAAGCTTATATGTCAAATCAGATACTCTTGTAGGGCCAGGGGTTTAGCTCAGTGGCGTAAGTGCCTGGTCAGCAAATGCTAGGTTGTGAATTTGATCCCTGTTACCAAAAAGAAAAAAAAAAAGATATTCTTTAAATTTTCTGAGAAACAAGTACAGTTAAAGTTTAGAATTCAAGCAACCTAAGATGTATCCTTATTTGCACAGCAAAAAGCAGTTCACAGTGATTTCTACACACATGAGCAAGAGGTGAAAATTACGTGAATGAAAAACAAAAATCTGAAATAAATGCCTGACTGTTGAGATGACTGCTCCCGAGACATTACCGATGCAGGGTTGGACTTCGGTGGTGGCTGCGTAGTTACCTGTCTAAGACTTGAGCTTTCTATTCTATTCTACACTTTTCTTCTTCCATATTTTCATTCTGAGGTAGTGTCTCACTAAATCACTAAGCTGCACAGGCTGGGCTCAAACTTCCAGTTCTTGTGCCTCGGGTTCCCACAGTGCTGGGATTACCACCACACATGGCCTGAATCCGTAGTCATTTCTACTTTCAGTTCAATAGCGGTACATGAAGCAATCTCCAAAAACTGACAGTTATGATTGTTTTTACTCTCTGTGTTTCCATACTGAAAGAATACTTTACAGTACCCTCAGTCCTTGCATAAGTATCTTTTTTCACCAATTTAAAAACTTCTAGAAGATATAAAATTGTAGGCTTTTGTCTAAATTTATACAGTTTCAGTGCTAATGTATGTGCTACCAGATCACATTATACCTCTGCTACATTATTTATCTCATAGTCAAGGATTTCATTATCTGAATGATACTTGTTTCTTACTAACATTTCACCCTCTAATAAAAAATTCACTCTCATGCTGATTCCTCAATCAGAGAACTGTATTAGCAATATGGTCACTCTCTCATTTTTTAAATAAAATTTTTGCATTATGAAATATTTCAGTATTAACACAATCATCAGTCCCTTAGTCATAATAAATCATGTGAGGAATGGGCATTTAAATTTATTATGCTTTTATTTCATCACTGTTTTTGTAACTGCTATTATTCTAAGTTAAATACTTTTATATATTTCCTCACCAATCATACTTTTTCTGAAGGATCTTTTTTCTCAAAAGTTTCAGTGTGTTTTGTAATATAAAGTGAATTGCATACCTGAAGTCTAGCAATTTTAGTGTGACGATGGCATGTACATTGACCCTGGACTCGCTTGGTAGTGTCATAGCTGTGGTTTCAGGAACACAGTCACTCTGTCTAGGTCCATCATCTGGCGAAAGAAGTTACATAAAACCAGTACTTACTCATTCATACAATTCTCAGTATTATATAAAAACAGTATTTGTGATTTCTAGACAGTAATGGTAAGAATACATTTAAACATACTTTATTCCCAGTAATTCAAATAGCACTCAGACAATGATAAAAAAACACATGAGCTGGGCATAGTGGCACACTCCTGTAATCCTAGCATTCAGGAGGAGGATCACTGCAAGTTCGAGACCAGCCTAAGCTACAAAGTGAGTCAAGGCCAGCCTGAACTACATAGTGAGACCCTGTCTCAGAAAGACAAAAAAAAATTTAAAAACAAAAAAAATTCTACAGTATAGCTTTAAAACCTATGAAGAGACTTACCAGTAAGAAAGAATTTTCACACTGTACAAGGAAATGATGACGAGCAATCCTTCCTCTTAAGCAAATAATACGGTTCCTTAAAGGAATTTGCAAACAAAGGAATAAACTACTTTCCTCAAATGCCTACTGTATAGTAGGCCTATCTTTTCAGTTTAGGACATTAATGAAGCTAGCTGTCTTCACCCACTTTAGTCTGGCAATGTATGTAATCAAGCTTTTGGACTCTGTAGCCATTAAGATTTTGTTCAAGCATATGCCAGACTTCAACTGCAACAGGTACTTTCCTAATGTGCACACACATCCACACAGCCTCATGCTTACTTAACTCCAGCACTTGTGTAACACTGTCGCTGTATGATATATACAACACACATACACACACACACTTGGAAGAAATAACTTTGTAGATTTTGGGAAAAACAAATATGAACACTCTAGAGAAGTAAAGTGAAAGTATGTATTTCTAACAAGGTGGAAAATATGAAATAATTCCAAAATCCGAGCAGAAGATATGCCAGGAGAAAACAAGGAAGTATCAACGATCTTGCTTTCGCCCAAAAGGTACTTAAAGATACTTGTTAAATACTAGTAAGCATATTCTTCTTCCATTGAGTTCATCAAGCATTCATTTACTGAGTCATTTAAATATATATACAATCATGAGTTGATTATAAAAATATCTATTTTGAAAAAAGATACAATTATTTCTCATACAAATATATGAATACTTTATTCATAAAAGCATAAGACAAATGACAGAATATCAAAGAAACTATCAAATAAATGGTTTGGTATTTCTAGGAGTTTAAGGAAAATCTAAAAGGGAGGCTACTGGCTTTGGGGAGTGAACTGGTGTGAGATAATTTATTTTTCATTATATATCTTCACATATGGTCCTAAAAAATAATACTCATTTATTGACTTAAATTTAAAAACCTATATAATAATTTAAAAACCTCAAATTGAAAAGACCCACTAAATGGCAAATACAATGAATAAAAATAGAACCACATCAATGCACAGTGGTATGACAGTTCATCAACACTTTGGTTGGCAAACAGAAGCATTTGGCAAAATTTTGTTTCTGTCCGCAAACTCTGCATCCAGTGGTCACCTTTCCACACAAACACACACATGGAACAAATGAAGTTCATGAACCAAGGTATCCCTGTGTATTATCGTGTAATTCTAGAATAATGGTAAGAGAGAGAAGGTCCTCAGTTTCCAGGAACAAAACTCATGGACTGTGCAAGTGGTTGGCAGAGATACAGCCGAATGAGAAGACAATCACATAAAGCAAGACAGGAACTGCTGAAGAAATTCTCCGATTTCATGGAGAGTCAGAAGGGCACAGAGGGTGAACTCGCTGAAGGAGGGGCACCTGATCAGGAAACCTTCAGGGTGCCAATCTGCCCTTTGCAGGCAGGAGACACAGACCGCTTTGCCCTGCCATTCCCCTGGTGCCTTGTTTACCATATCACTTGTCCTTACTTGGTTCAGGGGAGTGGGGGGAGAGCACTAGTACCCTAAAAACAAGAGTCTCAAATTGTTTGGGCTGGAAAGGCCGAGTCAACAGTATGTCCTTGATTGCAAATGAGCACCAAACAAATGAGGGGTGCAGGGACAGAATCTTCCCCTGAAACGTGCTGCGGTAAGTCACCAAGTCTGACTAGTCTTAGAGGCATCAGAGAAGCTGTCAAGCCCCATCTGCTCCAGCACACAAACAGAAGCCTGTGCTCCATTTCATTACGTGCTCCTGCATTCCATGGCCTTATCCAGCCTGGTAGGAGATCCCACGGTACGAGGGGAAGAAAATAAGCAGAAACATCACAAATCAGGAAACAGCATGTGTGTAGGGACATTTCTGTGGGTGCTGTGGACTCAAGGAGGGAATGAGAGGCCCACACAATCTCCCAGGGCCAAGCCAGCTACCCACTTGGAAGTGCTTCAGGGACTCTATTCCCTATCTTTCCAACACTCCTGTTTCATTTTCGTGATTATTTCAATGTTTGACTTTCTACCCTCTATTAAAATGAAAGGCACCGAGTGAATGTTCACCATCCAAGGCTGGAGGCTGGGGGCTGGGAGGAGGAATGAACCATAAGGGAAACTGGATTAGCTGAGCCAGGCATAGCAGTACCTGCTTTGGCAGAACCTGTTACTATAAACACAGGTTTCTAGGCTCTTCTCAAATCTACTGAACCAAGCACTGCAGGACGAGGCCCTTGGTCTGCTTAGTGGGCATTCCCAATGGCTCTGGTGGACACGAAGCTTCTCCTAAATTTGCTCTTTCTAAGCAACACCGCATTTTTTTAATGAAAAAGTTGAGAACCATAAATCTATCATACATAACTAGCAGCAATCCTGAGTGTAGCTCCAATTAAAACCAATTTACTCACTTAACCCCGCAAGCTGTCACCAGCTCCTGCTCCTCTGCAGCACTGTACATGCAGATGGCCGAGTCTGTGGCGGATGGGCCACCCTCGGTCTAACAGCGTGGATGGCATCTGCCCAAACACTGTTCATCAGCACACGATCGCAAAAAAAAAAAAAAAACGAAAGTAGGACAGCATCACATAATTCATGCCCAACTTATGGGCAGTCTGCTATGACTCCATTAATACAAACTTAGTTGGTGTTAACTTATTTTACAGTGCTGAGGACCAACTGAGGGCCTGGCATACTTCAGATGAATATTCTACCACAGAGCTACATCCCCAGGTGCTATGACGTAACTGGGAAAATATCCGTCCTGGTCCACTTGTGCTACTATAATGGAACATCACAGACTGGATGACTTGTGAACAAGAGAAATGTACTTTCTGTATTTCTAGAGTCTACCAAGTCCATAACCAAGGTGCTGGCTTTTAGTGTCCGGTGACGACCTGTGTCTACACTGTGGAAGGACAGGAGGATGGGCCTTCAGCTCTTTCACAGGATGTCAGTCCCATTCACGAGGGTGATCAGGCCTCCAACCCCTTAGGGTTCAGACCTGGAGTGAACCCCACAGCCTCCCTGCTGGAGACATGCCTTCGGGAAGGTGCGACATGGGCACAGGGCTGGCAGCTGCATGGGGCATGGCCTGGAAGCCTCAGGCTCCTTCTCTTTGCTTCCTGGCCACAGGGGAGTGAGCCTATTTCCCTCCACTGTGTCTCACAGCCTCGGAGTCTGCATATCATAGCCTGGATTCCTGAGTCACAACAGAGCTCTGCCACTTCCACTGTGAACATCAGCTTGGCGTGCGAATGGGACCAGCAGCTCCCAGAGGACACAGCACAGCCAGTGGGTGGACTTTCACAATCTGGTGGGCCTCGCCCTGGGAAACACCTTCCACCTGCCAAGGGGCCCAGGAACAGCACCACTGCAAGTGGAAGTAACTGTGGAGGTCTCCAGGGCTCCACACTCACACCCTCAGAGCTTCTCACCTGCCAGAACTTGCATGCAATTTGATTTGCCTGTCAAACTGCAAGATTTCTGCAAACTTCAGGTCCCTAAGGAAACAGCTTAAATATAACGAAGACAAATGTTTAATTACAGCCCACTGTTGTTTCCCCAGGCAGCTGATTTCACCTGTAGAAAAGTTAAGGGCACTGGTGTCAGGGTCCTTTGAAAGTCTGTGACCACCAGGGCAAGTCCAGAGCACTGTAGGACAGCTTCACAAACATTACTTCAGGAAATCCCAATCCTCAAAAATAAACCATCCCAGCAGGTATTATACAGATTCTAGTAATAATATTTCAATTAAATTCTAAAAATAAAGACTACGGTCTAGACAAAAGTACTCTGGAGTTACCAAAAGATTTAAAATTGGAAAGAATAATTTTAATTTCGTATCTGTACTTTCAGGCAACCAAGATTTGAAAATTAATTTTTCCTAGTGGAGGATAAGTAACAGTTATTACAAAAAAGTTAAGAGAAACCTCATATGAACTGTTGGGTCCGTTAGACATCTGGAGAGATTATAAATCAAAAACCAACAAAAATTAATATGCTTTTAAAAAGAACAAAATATCTCTCACATAACAGAGTTTGAGAAATCTGGGGAACATGTTTCTATCTTGGACACAGAGCAAACACTCAGATTTTCAAGTGATGCCGAACTTCACACTTCAGTTTAGTATCCTCAAAGGAAACAGCTTCTTCTGTCAGGTCCCCTCATTTCATTTGCAGTTTTTTACCTCGTTCTATCAAAATCTCTTGAATCAGAGCCAGGGATCGTGGCATACACCTGTAATCCCAGCACTTAGGAGGCTGAGACAGGAAGATAGCCTGGTCACAAGGTGAACTCAAGGCCAGTCTAAACTGTACAGCAAGACTGTGTATAAAAACAAAACAAAACAAAAAACCGCACAAATCTTGAATCAACGGATTCAGTCTTAACCAATTCAATTTCTACCTGTGAAACTGAGAAAAGGGTAGTTAAAATGCAGGGGAGAAACTAGGCTTGGTGCTACATACCTGCAATCCCAAAACTGATGAGGTTGAAGCAGGAAGATCGCCCTAAGTTTGAGGTCAGCATGGGTAATGCAGTGAGTTCAAGACTAGCCTGACTACACATTGAGACCATCTCCAAAAACAAAAAACAAATAAAAACTAAGAAGTAGTAACAAAGTGGCTCAATTTGTTCTTCAAAGAGCTTTGGGAAACTTAAAGACAATTAAATGCAATTCTGTTCCACGTTTAAAAGACTTGGACTTTATTATCCCCAAATTCTGATTCAACTACGTTAGAAGTCTTACCTTGGCACTACAGTTTTAGAAGTTGCACAGGTGATTCTTACATTGCTCTAGAGATGCACATAGCCTGGGTCAACTTTCCGTCACTGAGCTTTCTGCATACAACCCAGGCTATGCGCATCTCTAGAACAATGTAAGAATCACCTGCAGAACAAGACACTGAGATTACTTGCGGGGAAGCAAGGCTTGCCCTGGCTCATGGTTTCACAAGTTTCGGTCCATGGCTGCTTGGCCTGTTGCCCTGGTCCACCGTAGCACAGACATTCCACACACAGTGCATGTGGCCAAGGTGGCTGCTCATCAGATGGGGGCCAGGAAGTAAGGTCAGAGATGAGGGTTCAGCCGTAGGCACCTGACTTCCCTAGTGAAGCAATCCCTCTGCCAGGTTCCACAGCCTCCTTGAAGAAGGCCAGGCCAGGGAGTCAGCCTTTACTACAGGGCCTTTGGGGACAATTCAGATCCAAACTACTGCACAGCGTGCTCCTTCATGGAGCACTTTCTTCACACAAGCTTATTTCTTATAAGAAATGAAGTTATGGGGGCTGGGTTAGCTCAGCAGCATAAGCGCCTGCCTTGCAAGCAGGCAGTCGTGAGTTTGATCCCTGGTACAGAGGAAAAAGACCAAAAAAAAAAAAAAAAAAAGAAAAAAAAGAAATGAAGTTATGCTTCAATAAGGAATGTGCAAAGCTGAGGTCTACGTGAAATTAGATTACTCATAAACATAACTGTTCTTCATATCACTACTGTCATTATAAAATCTTAGCCAATGAATGCTTTAAAAAAGTCCTGAAGTCCAAAGAGCTCAGGCTCAACTTTAAGTACATGTATCTGGACAAACACAATAAAATGAAAAGTGATGAGAACTAAATGCTGGAAGCCACAAATGTCAAAGAACTTTCAATGTGATCAGAAAACTAGCGCAAGAAGAAAGAGCCATAAAATGTCAGTAAAATGAGCAATCAGAGGTGAAGGAAATAAACAACCTGAACAGTTAGGAACAAAAAGCCCCTTTCTCCCAGGCTCTGAGCATTAGTACACTTCTTGACTATAATTTTTTAAGCAAGTAAACTAATTTTCTTTTTTTTTAGTTCCGAACCCCTTAAGGAAAGAAAGCTAGTCTTTTTGTGCATTGGCTTTTGCTTGGTTTTCCTATTTGAAATAAATTTTTCCCATCCCAACTATAAGAAAAGGAGAAAGAAAAAGAAACAGAGTAAGACAACATCAAGGTCTGAGAGATGAAAGTGCCAAAAAAAAACAGGTGAACACAAAGACAGTACAGAGAGGAATTCTCAGTAAAACACTTTAATGGCACTTGGTCAGTGGGGTTTCAGTTATTGCTTCCTTCGGTAGGTGCTAGTTTTCCCCGATTTCTGTTCTCTAAGTAGAATATCTGTTTGTGGAGGAGGGGAAAAGGGAGTAAAAGGATCATGCCATGACGGGTAAATGCACCAGCTGCCTCATGACGTGCACAGTGAGCGTACTGGGAAGAAAGCCGTTTCCCAGAGGTTAACTTAGGCCAGGACAATACAAGGTGCTCTGCTAACTTGCTTCCCAGGAAAACTAGTGGAACTGCTAAGACAACACCGGCGGCAGTGGCAGCAAAGCATTTAATGCCTTTGGAGATGACTGTGAGAGCAGATCTCAAATGAAGGAACACTTGAAAAAGAAAATCCACGCAAACTGTGTGAGATAATGCTGGCATTCCAACTAAGCCTGCTCCACCCTGCTGCTCTCTCCCAGCTCAGAGAGGCAGATTCCTGGTCCAGATGGCTGCAGCTGAGAACACTGGACCCCTCCACCACCTGTGCCCGGGAGACGGCTCTCTCCCAGAAGGCACGGCTGCGATTCTCACCCCGCCCCCAGCTGCCTGCTGCTGATTTAAACCCATGGGCGCAGGGACCAGAGGTGGGGCCCTTGCTTCTACTCACTTCCCAATCTCTCCTCTTTCTGCTGTGATTCAAAGCCAGGAGAGACCAGGATACTAAGCACTGCTACTGCCCATGGCCTGCATGGAGTGCTCAGCTCCTGGGGCTTGGTGACACTCAGCCACTCTTCCCATTTCCAGCTCCACAGCCCTGGCTCAGGGACTGCCCGTCGGGGTAAGAGGCCACAGCACCCTGCTGATGTCATCACGGGAAAACTGACCTCCTTTTCACCACAGGGAGAGCTGTCAGAAACAGTGGAGGTTATGGAAAGAGCAAGGAAGAGACCCGGTGCCTGTGAAGGCACGTGCAAGACTGTGAGCAAGTGGCTCAGGAGAGAAGCAGGGAGAGGCCTGGGGGAGGCGATACTGCAGGGCTGAGCCTGCCGATGGCAGTGGGGCAGGTCAGTTACTGGGCGTAGGCAGTCAAGGAACATCTGGCCACAGGGCTGGGTACCAGAAACCAGCGCACCCGGGAAAACAGCTAATGTGAGCAGTGAAAGACAAGCTTAGAGAGGCAAAGGCGAACACAGGACAAAAAGGATAAAAGGCTGGGATCAGAAAAGAGAGGTAAGAACTTTTCCCTCTAAGAAGAAGAGTGTTATCCAGGGCTTACGGGGTTTGGTTTGGTTTTTTGAGACAGGGTCTCCCTACGCAGTTCAGGCTGGCCTTGAGCTTACTATGTAGCTCAGGCCGACCTTGAACTCCTGCCTCAGCCTTCGGAGCACTGGTAGCACAGGCATGTGTCACCAGGTCTGGCTTGCTAACAGTTTAACAGCTCCTAAAACTGGGGGTTTAGCTCAGCGGTGTAAGTGCCTGCTTGGCAAACTCGAGGTCATGAGTTCAATGCCCGGAATCAAACAAAAAACAAACAACAACAACAAAAAACAGCTCCTCTCCGCCTCTGATCTTGGACCTAGATTCAAGATAACATTAAAAATACAAGATAACTGGTTTCTTTTTAAACTCTTGAAACTCATCTCCTTTAAAACACTCCATACTGCCTAGATGAAAAAAGCATGGTGAACTTCCTCCCCTTTCTTGGGCAGCACCAAGAGCTTTCACTTCTTATTTTTTCTACTAAACATACTCTCCTACATTCCTTCTTTTGACCTCACATTTATTCAAATTTGGAAGATCAAACTTTTAGATTTACACACTGTGTCAGTAGGTCACTTGTGACATATCGTCAAGGAAAGATGGATCTATCAGGTTGTAACTCCATCATGACCTGAAGAACATCTCTAGCACTATGAGAACAAGTTTTTGAAGTAAAAATAGTTTGTCAGGAATATATTACAACAAAATTAATCAACAAGCTATTAAACAAGTCAAAAGAAGTCAAAAGATATCAACAGAGAATACTTTGAAAGATGACAGAATACATGGAAGCACATAATCAGCAGCTAAAGCTGTGCTTGGAGGCAAATTCATCGTTATTAATGCCTACGTAAGTTCAAATCAATAACCTAACCTCCAACTTTTAAGAAATTGGAAACCCGAAGCAGGGGCAGCCTGGAGCAGGCTCCCCTAGTGACACACACCAGAGACACTGGGGAGAGGCAGTGGGCAGCCCTCTGGGGATGGGGCTCTGGCTTAAGACTGAGCTACTCAAGGAGTGAGAAGTCACTGAAGCACAGCACCTCAGGGCCTCTGGGGGCAGAGGCCTGGAGAGGCAGAGGACCTTGGGCAATCCTTCCAGAACAGGGCTCCCAGGATCAGTTTGCTTTCCCCACCCACCAACATGCTCAAGGATTTATTTGCCTCCCAGGCTTCTGGAGAAAATAAAATTATACACATAGATTTCCTTACTCATCTTGGGATAACAGTTGCTAATAGAGGAATGCTTGTATATAAGTGCAATTTGTGCAAAGCTTTCCCTGGTTTTCTGTGTCCTTAAAAATCTGGACTACTCTGATGTGACCTCTGAGTTGTGTCAGAGTAATCAACTGCCTTGTTGAGAGGAAAGCTTATCTGCAGAAGGAAGAAACTTCCTCACAGGTAGGAAATGAATCTTAGAACATCAGCTTAATAATTTTTGAATACCACAGTAGAAAACAAAATTGAGGAAGAATGCAATTATGCTACTCCTTTAACCTGTGCCGACTGGTGATTCAGGCAACGTGAAACCCACGGCGGTGACCTCAACTGGCAGCTGCTGCACTCGGCCACTAAGTCTGCCATCAGCACTTGACTCATTATTTGTAACTAATTATTTGCTTCATGCTCTAGTTTATATCTAGTTTATGATGACAGACATGAAAAAACAAAACTAGAATTTATCACACCTTCAGTGAAGATTTAGAATTTAGAAAATAAATACATTTATATTATTTTCATTTTTGGTACACATTCATTTTAAGTAATTATATCTTAAAAATGTCTCTCTTCTGAGTTTTTGCCAGAACTTAGCAAAGCTATGCATGGATACATACTTAATGTCGACATACTTACAGGTCAGCTGAATCCAAACACTATATCCTGAAAGTAAACCTCTGCTGCTTGGTTAAGTTGAAGAATTAGGTACTACTGAAGCTTTGTTATTTTATAGTTGGTAGAGTTTAACATAAATCTAAGAGACTGAATCATTGTGAGTTTAAGAATTTTTAAAATAACTTCAGGATCTGTATGGCTTGCATGGATCCGAATTTAGAACCATGACTGCCAAGGGTGTTCCTTCCAAACATTCATATTCACACTACACTGAAATGTGAGCAGCTGACACTTCATCATCTTTCATGTATTCTTCAAAATACAATGGAAAATAGAAAAAGCAGAAAGTAGAAAAAGTACCTTTGATTTTGCTGCGTAGATATTTTAGGACTTCTTGAGTTCCTTTCTAAAAGGATGGAGACAGAGACACACATTCACCGGGGCACATCTTACAGTTTTACAGATCAGCATCCATCTTTGAATTTTGATTTAAAATTACAGAGCTCAATTCTCAACATCCTTACATTAATAATTTCTCTTCGAATGGTTCTCAAAGGATTTCCCTCTAGTGCCAGGAATTTCAAATGAAGGTTTCCCAATGAACAGGGCAGACTGTAAACAATTAAATTCATTTCGATTAAAACATTCAATAGAAGAATAACCAAATCACATAATCGACTAAAAATAAGAACATATGACAAACATATATCCGTAATAGATGTGAAGGAGGCCCTGCTACTAAGCCTAAACTATTTTCCCTGAAGATACATGCTAAACACACACAAGAAAAGCTATCCATATTTTTGACACTGTCATACAAAAATTGCAAAAATAGAAAGTGGTCAATAAAACATTTGCTAAATTAAATTCTATCCACTGTCAAAAATTAAATGTTAAAAATATAATTATTAATGAATCAGTATCTCAAGACAACCATTCTCACTGATAATTTTGATTTTGCACTTCCAGCAAACAAAATTCTTTTTAAATGAAAAATATGCAAAAAAGAACAAATAATTTTCATCACCCAGATGTTTTCATTCAGTAAGGAGATACAATCTCAAACTGAACTTCTATAAATAGCAAATGGTAGTGTGGAGATGGCAGTATTGTTCTAAGCTTTTCACTGAACATACGAGAATGATTTACACACAATTAACCAAATGCAGTAAGAATACAACATAGAGCAGCCACTGTGGATAGTGGAATCTTTTACTAAACACACACCTATCATACAGCTAAGCAATCCCGCAACTAAGTATTTAACCAAAAGAAATAATGTCCACACTGAGACTTGCACAGAAAGGTTCACAATTGCCAAAAAAATCGAAGATGACCCAAATGTCCATCAGCTGAGTAGTGAAGAGATGAGCACACTGTCAAGGCTCGTAATAGAGTAATATTCAGCAAAAAGAATAAATGAACTAACAACACAAACACCACATAAATGAATGGCCAAAGCTTTCTGAGGCATGCTGTGTGTGAAAGCAACACCACATGTGATGCCATGTCCGGGCATTCTAATACGGCAGAACAAGACCTGAGCACATGAGCAATTAGCAAATGCTACCTCTCCGGAGAGGGAATTGCCTACAAAACGCCTAAGGAAATTCTGGGGAGACAGAAATGTTCTACCTGACAGCAGCAATGACTACTTCAGATACACAGTCACAGTCGATGACTAAATGTTTTAAGAACAATGATCATAAAGACACAGTGCCACTATCCTTCTCCGAATGCTCCCCTTGTTCCTGGCACTTTCTGAAGCACTTCTGGACAGCCTCTTTCATGCATGTGGTTGGTGG
Organism: Cavia porcellus; assembly: GCF_034190915.1. NCBI lineage: Eukaryota > Metazoa > Chordata > Mammalia > Rodentia > Caviidae > Cavia > Cavia porcellus. The sequence goes on along the minus strand of NW_026947484.1, from coordinate 159,884,194 downwards.
TGTCACCACGGCTACCTCACAACTGTTCCTGTAACACCAGCTGGCCTGAGGGGGCTTGGGCACGCCATCACTCTACATTATGTCACACTGACAGCTCCGCCTCTCTGCTGGATGTTATTAAGCAGCAGCGTTTACTGTATTTTTTAATCACACCTCCAAAAGACAACACAAAAGAGGTCTTTCAAGATGTAGGAAGAAAAATGGGGTGAGTGTGAAATGCACTCAAAGAAAGGGGAGTGTTTTGAGCAGAATGAGGGTAACAGCAGTGTGTCCCTTTCTGTAATACAATTTTTAACTTAAGCATTTGCTGTGCGTTTCCAGTCACGAGTCACACACCTGTCAAGCCAACAAACTCAAGGCCTGAATTGGTGGGTTTCAGTAGGCGTCAATGGCACAGCAGAAATGAGCATCAGATACAACATGTACGACAAGACCAATGCTAAGCAACCTGAGATGCTGTGAGAGGAGAGCTAGACACTAGGCAGGGGAAAGCTAAGAAAGCAAAAGCAAAGCCGGGTTTGCACTTCGAAAGGATGGGCCACTCTCGGACAGCAAGGAGGCAGAGGGCCTTCGGGGATGAACGAACAAAAGGACGAGCTGGTGTGTTTATAGTTCAGGGTAGTCAAGGCAAGAGACCTGCAATAGCAAAAGACAATGAATGAAGTCTGAGTGAGAAACACCCTGAAACTGTTTTGCTAGTAAATGTGGGCTTTGTAAGATGGCAGTTCTCAACATGTCAGTGGGAAGACCAGAGGCACAACCACTTCCCAGGAAAGGTTTCAATAATAATAATAATAATAATAATAATAATAATAATAATAATAATAATAATAATAATACTGATAACAATAATAATGAAAGGAAGGAAAGAAAAGACAAGAAAACAAAAGAAAAAGAGAAAAGAGAATTCTAGGATCTCATTGTAAGTGATCTAAAGTACTGGTCCCTCAAAACATGTACTTTTTCCCTTAGTGTCTTAAGTGATTATAATACATAGCCATAATACATTGCTATGGCCATGGGAAACCATCAAACCCCGTAAGCAGAATGATCTAATTCTTTTTTTTTATAAAAAATATTCTACGAGCAGCGTGAGGAACCAGTATTTACTTGGAAGAAAATCTAGACAGATACAAAATAAATTATCATTAATATCTCAGAAATATTTGTAGAAAGGGAAAAACAACTCTAATATTTACTAAATACCGTTATATCCAATCCCAGTGTCTGTGAGGCATCTATAAAAGTTACTTTTACCTTGCTTTACATTGTTTCACGCAGGAATTTGATGAAATTACTACACAGAAAAATTTACATGTCAATACTTATAATGGGCACATGTTGATTCTGTGATACGTTAATGAAAAGCTACTCACTACCCACAGAAACCTGTTCCTCTATGGTGAAAGACACAAGTGGTTGTTCCTGATGTAATAATCCCAGCACTTGGAAGGCTGAGGCAGGATGACTGCCCAGAGTCCCAGGCCAGCCTAAACAGAGACCTCATCTCAAAACAACAAATACACAAACAAAAATAACAAAACAAACAAGATCTGTGGTCAAGCTGTACCACGTGTTATACATGAACTGTGGGGAAAAACCTAATTTTTAAAAATACTTATCAAAACATACACATGAAGGAAAATCTAACTTGCCTAATTTTTCTTCTGTAAACAGCACCCTCTCTTTCTAGCATCCAAGTGCCAAACCCTAGACATCTAACTGGTACACAATCCAGGGTAAGACTGAGTCTCATTTTTGGTATCTAAAATGTAACTCCCTAAGTACTGTGGTTCTCTCTCTTTTTCATGATTCCTTGCTTACTACTCCCGACCAGTTCATCAACACGGCTCCTCTGACTCACCACCTATGTCTCACCTCTGCCCTCCATCCCTATCCCTTGCCACTGCTGTTATAGTTCGAGTCCTCAGTACACAGTGACTGGATGTGACAAGTGAAGCCTGGTGACAGGTGTGTTACGGTGAACCAACAGAATCCCACTTAAGAGTTCCCATTCAAAAAACCCCTTCCAGCCAATGCATCCAGCCAGCCATCATCTGTTTACTGTTTTACTATTGTAGTGAGATTGGTTCTGCCACAGTCTTCCTTCAGTAACTCTGAACTAAAGAAAACTGATTAATCAAGGACCTCTTCTACTCAGAGGGCTCAACTTAGCCAGAGCCCTAAGTCCTCACAACCTCCCTCCCCGCCTGCTCTTGGGAACCCCAGAAGCTGTTTGGACTGTTTCTGCCTGCCCAAAGGACGCTTCCAGACACAGATCCCCTGGGAGCCAGGGGAGGTAAGACCCTGAAAGTAAATGCGGTCCTCACTTTTGTGCCCCTGGTCACCAACTGCTTCAACCTAACCCAGTGCTGAAGATCACTTGGAAATGACTCCTACTAAGACTGCCCCAAGTCTGCTCAGTAAATTGTAAACCCTCTACTTTCCTCAAAATATTTTGTATTTCTCTTATGGCTTTATATTTAACGAATTTTAAAACACTGATCAAGGTTTAGGGACTGGGGATTTAGCTCAGCGGCATAAGCGCCTGCCTTGCAAGCAGGCAGTCATGAGTTCGATCCCTGGTACCGATAAAAATGAAAAAAGACAAAAAAAACCCCCCAAAAACAAAAAACAAAACAAAACAAAAAAATGAAAAAGACAAAAAAACAAAAAACAAAAAAACCACTGATCAAGGTCTTCTTATCTGCAGAGGTACCATCTAGGAATTAAAAGATAAAGCTGTCAATTAAAAACAAAAATTCAGCCTTTTAGCTGGGTGTGGTGGCAAATGCCTGTAATATCAGCTAATGCCAGGCTAAGATAGGAGTCTCTTTGCCAGTTTGTGACCAGCCTGGGCTACAAAGGGAGTTCAGGGCCAGCCTGAACTGCACAGCAAGACCCTGTCACAAAAAAGACGAGAAAAAAAAAAATTCAGCCTTCTTACAGTTCGAATCAAGTGAGTTACATTTATTTGTAAATATATCTGCTTTTATTATGATATCAAGCTGGCTACAAAGAATAATTCTTTGCATATAATGCTTAATAAATGCTTAGTGAATTCAATGTGAGAAAAAGAATTAAGACTTTTATAAATATTTTAACAAACTATACCCAAATAACAGGCAACTTCCATTACTCTGATGTTTCTACTTACCTACTAATATCATTGTTGCTTAGGTCCAGCCTTTCCAAAGACTGTAGTAGTGCAATTTCATCTGGAACAGATTTTAATTTGTTATCCCTCAGGTCTAGCACAAGGATAGAACTCAGATGCTTAAGGTGTTCTGCCGCTAACATTTCAATCTGGTTTTCACCTACATGCAGTTCCTATAAAATCAAAGATCAGTTATGTGTATTTGTTCAATTTTATACCACCAAATAAAAAAAAATATGGTCACTCTTAATTCTAAGCCATTGAAACATACATTAGAAAAATGCAACTTTTCCATTATTCATATGCTTCCATTTTCAATTACTTTTAAGCCATCTTACAACTGAAAAAAAAGGCAAAAACTTTTTCAAGAATTTTATTGCAGCTTAAAAATAAGTAAGGCTGAGTTTGGTAGAAGTGTCAAGTGTACAAAAAAAGCAGTGCAATGATTTAGTGATTAAATTTATAGGACTGACACTATCAATTTAAAAACTACATGGAAAAAAATGAGTTTCAAAACAATTATGTAAGTTCAAAAAAGTTATATATAAAGTCAGTTTGTTATTTAATACTGTCATTAGTGGTTATTATATATACTATTTCTCATTAGCAAAATTTTCACAATTAGATGGAAATTAATCATAGCAAATAAAAGTTTATCCCATATCTTTTAAATCACTATCACTATCCTATTTAGAAAAAAGTAACACCGAACACTCATACAATAAAAAAATATACAGAAACCTAAAGGATGGTACATGGAAAAGAGAATATTAATGCTATACAGTTAAAATTAAAAGAAAGTAATTTTAAACAGATCTGAGCAATCAGGTAAATGTGAAAAGTAGCAACTTAGAAAATTAACTAAATATATATTATTCACCAAACAAATGGTAAATTTCTACTTTTTAAGTTAATTATAGCTTTTCAAAAACTGATTACTAACAGTATCATTACTGTCAGTAGCCATATTGACATTCTGAAAAGCATAACACAAGACAAACACAGTACTGAAGAGTAATAATCAGCCCAACATAAAAGAAGGCTAGCAGGATTTTTTTTACAAATTAATTTTCATAAATAACTTTTGGAAAATATGCAGTTATTGAATAATCAACTAAACAGTACCTTCAACAGTTTACAAGAAGGAAATTCTGGTAGAAAACGTAATTTATTCCTTCGCAAATAAAGCAGTTCTAGGGACTCCATGCTGGCCAATTCAGGAGGTATAGTTTCCAAGACATTTGAATTGCAATCCAAATGCTTTAATTCTGCAATATATATTCAGGGGAAATTAGAACTACTTTTCTGCCCAGGCCATCTTACAGTCAAAAAGAAAATTGTTTAGAATTCAGTTGAAGTACTCTAAAATAAATAAATCATATGCTACTTCTCTCAACATGTATCTTTAAAAAGCTTAACAGTAACTAACAACATATAACCATGCATGCGCATGTGCTGGAAACAGAAGTCCAGTAACTCTACGCGGTTAGTGACTCAGACGTACCTTTACCTCTGGCAAGCTGACCTTTGCTCCAAGTCCTCACCCATTTCCTGTCTTCCATCCACCCATACTGCTTCCCTCCGACGCTCCCTATCTCCGTCTTCCTTGTTTAAATCACATGCTTTTCCTCAACTAACACTCTCAGTAACTGCACATACTATAGCTCAAGAGAATGTCCTTGGTTACAGGATATGTACCACCTGTGTCTCTCGTAAAGCCAGACAGAAAAAAACAAAACCGGAGAAAGGCAAAGGTCTTCCTTCCCAGCATCTTACTAAGCAGTTTCTCCCAACGTACACTGTAAATTCTTCCATTTACCCAGGCCCCATACATTCTCCAAGCGTTCACTCTCAACCTTCCCACTGAGTTACGTATGTAATGTGTGTTCTACAACTGCTTTTCCTATATTGTCAAGCTGTCAATTTTAACTTAATTCAAGACTCCACTGAAACAACTGCTTTCCTTTTCATATATGAAGCTAACTCTTGGGAAAACAAGTACAATACTACTTTTAACTATTACTAGCAATTTTTGTATTATTTGATTAGAAGGGTGAAAAGCAAGTCACTCTCAGGTCTACCAGAACCAAGTAAATTCTACACATAAAATTTCATTTTGAAACTAGAGCCCTAATCTTCACAAATACTTGCATCAGGACCACGGGCTGAGAGAAAGCCAGTGCTGTGTGGTGAAGAGCAGTAAGGATGCAGCAAGGAGACTCAGGTCCTGGCTCCACTGCTTCCAGTATAACGTATAAGCCTGGGCCTACGAATCTTTAAAATGCTAGAAAAAAAAAAAGTAGTTATTGCATCTACCTTACAGCACTGTTGTGACTGATGTGATGTTAAAATGATATTCACAAGAGCATTCTGAACTTATACTGTGCTTCTTATGGTTTGTCTCTGGATGTCCCCCCAAAGCCTCATGTAGTCCCCCCAAATGCCTCATGGAGGCAGCTGAGTCTAGCATTTGTGATTGGTCCATTGTCTAGTGCAGGGATTGACGATGTGAGTGCTGCGAGTAGCTGACATACAATGTAAAGGAGGGACGGAGGCGTACTTTTTCCCTTTTGTCCTTGTTGCATTTGATATCTGCCACAGCCGCCATGAACAGCCGACCCTCAGCCATGCCACCCTACCTTCGAGCCAGCAGAGTATGGGCCAAAACCTCCAAAACCTTTAAGCTAGATAAACCTTCCCTCTCTTCATTTTGGACATCAAATATTTTGTCTCAGCAATAAGAGACAAGTAACCAAGACAGTGCCATATAATTGTAGGATATTATTCTTGGAATCTAATCACTAATAGTGACATAAAAGCTAAATCTTCTACTTACACTAGATTACAAATATCTCTTGTTATGTATGAGGAACAGAAAGCCCTTGAACATCAATTAAACAGAGAATTACGAAAGTTGCTACAAACTGAGGATTGGACCTAGGGCCCCTGCACATGCTGCACTGAATTATAACCCAGTCTTTTTTTAGTTTTTATTTTGAGACAAGCTCTTGCTATGTTGTCCAAGCTGGCCTCAAACATGGGGTTCCTCTGTGTTGGGACTCCCAAGTAGCTAGGATTGCAGATACGCTCCACCATGCCTGGCAGAATTGATTTTTCAACAATGTGCTTGTCTCTAAAGGTACTTTCACAAGTTTATAAAGAAAGCTAAGCTTTTTTCTTATATATGCAAGACAGCCTAATTTATGTTTCTCTATTATAAATGATAAATAATTAACTTAAAGTAAAATAGCAGATCTTTCCAATTTATCTCAAAATTATCTGCAACCAAATGTAAAAAATCCCTTTTATGACTTGCTTCACAAATGAAATGGTTATAAAAATGAAGAGGATATATGTGACTAGCAAAAAAAGACTTGATTAGTGAATAGTCTACAGCTGACAAGCAAGACACCATTAATCAAGAAACAACATTTCTGTCTTTGAACAAAAAAAAAAAAAAAAAAAAAACATTTTGGACTCAATTAGCAATCCTAAAGTAAAAGGATACTTATTTAAATGGTACCTTAATTTTTATATCCTGTATTATTATGTTTTGTAACAACAAGAAAAAAATAAGGAAAGAAAAAGAAAATAGCACTCCCCAAATATTAGTTTTCCAGTATACAATCATGACTGGGTAATAGTAAACCTTAACAGAAACACAAAATTTTGAATTTTCATTTTAAAATGACAGGACTAACAACCTGGGTCCTCAAGTAAAGCAAGACCTTCTTGTGTTACAGCTGTAAGTACTATAACAACATACAATGGGTGTGTCCACTTCTGAGACAGAAATAATCTCTCAAAAATGAGACACAGCATAGCAGAAAACTTACCAATTTCTCAGCTACATAGTTTTACTACAATTCACAGTCAGATTTTTTTTTTCCTTTTTAATAGTGTGCCTTTTGGTGGTAACTATTCAGACAATTGCTAGACAATTATGGTTTAAAGAAAATCTAACTACTTACTATTCCATAAAAATCTATGTATTTTTTTGTATAATTATATTAAAACTTAGTTTTGTACAGGCAATATGTATCAACTTCAAAGTCATGCAAGGTTTAAAATATAGAAGATTTACTTTTCATTCTACTTATTTCTGCTGGCAAACTCTGCAGTTGGTTACTGGAAAGATTGAGTCGCATCAGACTGGGTAGAGAAGAAAAACTACCAGGAACAGCTGCAAGACGGTTGTTTGAAAGGTCCTTTGAAAACAGAAAAAACAAAACGCATGAATAAATGAGAAAACAGAAAAACAAGCAAACATCATTAAAGAGGATTTCATGATTCTGAGAGAATGCAACATAAAAGAGGCCACTTCAGGAGTGACAGATTTTCTCGCCTCCACCGCTAATTTCACAGACCTTCATTCATTTTGATATTCTTTCAAAATCTACAGGCCTACAAGGTGTCTGCCCATCAATGTAGTAGACAAAATAGAATGAATTCTTAAAGAATATTAAATTGAAACTGATGAGATCTGTAATAATTCATTTTAATGCCGTTAATATCAATATAACGTTAGTTAACGTCACATAGGTTTCTAATAAAGCTGATCTAGCATGCATCATGTTTGCAGTGCATAAACTACTCATCTATCTTGCAGTTGCCGAGTACCTACGATGAATTAGGCACATTATTAGAAAACTATCATATGAGATGAATAATACTTTTCAATAAAGAAAATTCTCTAAAAATTAGAAAATTAAGCTCAGAAAGTGGCCACTTGCAATTCTTAGAAGAAAATACTTTGTCTCGGCTCTGCTGACTTCAGCAAGTCTGCTGTGCCCAAAGCTGGAAGTTCTTCTACTCTTCAGTCATCTTGCTTAATTAGTACTTCTACCCCCATGTTTCTTTAAGCCTTGTTTTTTTGTTTGTTTTGTTTTTCCCTTAAAACACTTATGTCTTTCAAGAAAGGGTCCTTCACTTATTTAAATGTCCTTCAAGAAACGATATTATGAAGTAGGTAATTTTTTTTTTCTTGTTTTGGGGATCGAACTCACAACCTTGCACTTACCAGGCAAGCGCTTGCACCACTGGGCTAAATCCCCAGCCCAAACCAGGTAATTCTTGTAATATCAAGATAAAGCATTCCATTAGCTACCAATGGCAACCATGACCAAGAAAAGATGACTTCAAGCAATTTTCTTCTGAAATTTTCATTGGGCCTAACATTAAACAACTGTACTCTGCTACTTGCAGGGAACTAAGAAGATAAAAAAAAGATAAAGATGCTGGATCCATTCATTTACTGTTGCAATCATAAACGTAATACTATCACAGTCTATAACATCAAAAGTCTGGGTCACTGTATGGGATGGTATCTTGGACTAGATCTCAGACAAAAGAGGATACTAGTGAAAAACAGAAGAAATCTGAAAAGTTTGTACTATACCACTGTGAATTTCTGAGATGTTACTTATGTCCTATAATATGTAACTGCTAACATTAGAAGTTAGGTAGAAAATACATGAGAACTCTCCTACATTTATAACTTTTTAAAATCTGAAATTATTCTAAAATGAAAAGCTTGAAAGTGTTACAATTCAGAAACTCTCAAGCCATTTTAAAAAGCCCAAATAATTTTAACAAAATTTCTTCTAAATTCCAAACAGCATTACTAATATTTAAATACTGCAGTTAATAAAGTTAGATATAAAAATATCAATGTAGTCCATATGTTTGCCAAGTCATTTCTTCAAGAAGTATTTATCTAGTACTGTTAGACTAAGCAGTTCATATAACCTAAAGAAAGTTTAAATGATTACAGATGTTAATTCTTTAATCTGTTTTAATGTATTGCTGTACATATTTGAGATTTAACACTCTCTAAAACACAAGTTTCAAATGAAACATCTCTGCATTACACCAATGACTAGAAATGAAAGGCTTCTTTTATTATACAGGTTTTCCTAGCTTTAGCTTTCAGCTCTGAATGTATGTTTCATAAACGCTATTTTTTAATTTTATAAAACTTAAAGACAATTTTTAAGAAAATCTCATGACTCCCTTATTTGCCATTCATTTTGTCTACTTTTTGCTTTCCCAACCTTATTTCTGATCTTACCAGATCAAAAGATTAAACACTGAGAGAAAAAAACACTGAAGGAATGAATAGCTGAGATGGTATAGTATATGTGTTTAAATACTAGAGCAAATGACAGACTGTTAAGGAAGGTACACACACAGAGTAAGTAGAAGTAAAAAGAGTAATTTTTCCTTTAATTAAAAAGTAAAATTTAAGGCTAAAATGATATGTATTTTCTAAACATGTAAAAGGGAAATAAATCTTTAAGAAGAAACACCTTACAGTGGAACCTCATTCTCTTGGTAGCTAAAGTGAAAAAAAAAAAAAAGAGACAAAGAGTTTGGCATTACGCTGGCTCATGCTCAAATTGTCACTGTGCCCAGGCACAGTGGCACATGCCTTAGCCCCAGCACTTGGGGGCTGAGGCAGGAGAATCACTGAGAGCTTGAGGCCAGCCTGGCCCACAGTGAGCCCAAGGCCAGCCTGGACAACCTAGAGAGACTCCATCTCAAAACACAGCAAACAAGCAATCTTCCCTGCATTCTTTACTTGGTGCATGGCTTGTGACCAATTTCCTTTATCAGCTTCAGTTGTACTTAGGGTACAACCACCCACTGGTCATATGTAAACCAAGAAGCATAGTGCCTAAAGCACTTTAATTATTCTTGATATCATGATTAAAATAATACTTATATTGTTTTATAGCTACGTCCATCTAAGATAGGTACAGGGGTCATTTTGAAAAACAGCGAACCTAAGGCAGGCCTTGAAGGAACTGTCTGTATACTAAGAGGGAAGAAGGGCCACTGAGAATAAAGAAGAAAACGGAAATGGAACTAGAAAACTACAGAACTGGTATATGCTAAAGACACCTCCCTATATTCTGCTAAGCTAATCAAAGCCTCTGAATAACACAGTCATCTACATAGTCTCCTCCCCAAACTGTAGTCCTGATTTATGACTTCAAGTTGATTAATAACATAAAAAATACAAATGTTTCTAATTTAGCAGTATCACTGAAATGAACAATTTCTGGTCATCTACTTTAGCACATGTCCCCAAATTTCAACCATATGTTCAATTTCTCAGCATGATGAAATATTCCACCATCCCCGAGCAATACAAAAATGAGAAAATTACAACTTACTAAATCTTCTAAACTGGAAAGTTGTTCAAATCCCTCTGGTAAGCACATTAGTTCATTGTGCTGGACATATAGGCCCTTCAGGTTTCTTAGATTTGTAATTTCTTCAGGGAGCATTTTCAGTTTATTATGGCTATTGGTTAATAAAATAAATGAAGACTAATTTGGTAAGCAACACAATATTTATGTTACTGCTAGATAACTACATGGACTCATTACATAAATGAAATATGATTACTAATTTAAGTACTTTTCAAAATTCACATTCCAAATATATATGCTCCTTAAAAGAACAGTAATCTAAAATAATCAAATTATAGTTTGAAGGAAAAACAACAAATAAGGGGTTTTAACAGACAAATAATTTGAGTATTTTTTATTTCTTACTAATAATCAACTTTGATTTTTCATATAACATGAAAGGACTTATTGGACTCTTAATTTCTTATACTATGTCTGACTTCTAGAATTCTGACAAAACTATATTTACACACATAATACAATGGAATTTAGGTTTTAAACGAACCATTCAAGACAAAAATAGCTATTTATCTTTGAGTGCTGGCAATTTCATGTTAATAGTAATATTGATTTCTACACCGTATTTGGTCTAAATTTTTAGTTATCCCTTCTGTAGGGACAGATACTCAGCTTACTGATCTGGGATCAGTTCCACGTCCCACATCCGGGAGGATAATGCACTGCCTGATAATTAAGAGATGAATGAGCAAGTTCCCAAGTACATTACAACTAGATCACTTAAAATTCTGCTCTATTTTCAATCCATAAACAGCTGCTTTTCTATGTAACAGGAAAAACAGAAATACAAAGCACTTTACATTAACTCTAAATTACATTACCATAAAACTAATTGCAACAAAAAGCCACAGGATGTTTTCTCCAAGAGACTAAAATGGACGTGCAGGGGTGTCCCTAGCCTCCAGCTTCCAGGCCCCGCCCACAGCACACGGGGGCTCAGCCAGGACTTCTAGACTTGGAAGCCTCCCTCCTTCCTCCCTCCACCTCTCTCCCTCTCCACACCCCAGTGTCTCCACAGGCCCTGTGCCATGGACTTGGAAGGGAAGAGACCCTGATGCAGCTGCAACGCTCTGAGGATTTATGAATGTGCGGCTTTTTACTGAGCGAGGACCTCGGGAACTGGGTTCCCTCAGGCCAGTTGACTTTCCACAGTCCTGGCGGTATTACTCAGATCTATTGCCACATTTATTTTTTAAACTAGTGTTTTAACTAATTTCTTGTTTAGAAAAAAAAATGCAGCTCGCTGCCAGCAATCCTTTACTTTTCCATGCTCAAGAATTACTGTATTTTGTAAACAGAAATACTGTATTTCATAAACTAAAAATATATACTACAAATAGAACAGTATCTTTTCTAAGACTACTGCCAGCTGAGAGAGATGCTACCTTAACAGTAAAAGCGAGACCTCTGCAGTGCCCTGGATGGGTGGAGGTCAGGACTCCAATTCTCCCATTTCCTCCAGGTGAACTGTAACTGCAGGGGCTGCCTGCTGAGAAGTTTAAACTGCGCCTTAGGTGTCACTGGCTTCCTCCTCTACAGGGAATCCCCCTTCCCTTCCCTTCTCATAATCTACGCCCCCACAAAGCAAAGATCAGGCAAAAGCTCTTTCTTTAAAATTTGGGTGAGCACTGGGGGAGAGTCCATTGGCGCCCAGTGGTGCAGCCTCCCAGCACTGATCAATAACAGCACCCGGGGGCCCCAGGGACACCTGGGGAATGTCAGTGCAACCAATATTAACGAAAACTAACTGGGGGTGACACACACCTGGGACCCCAGTGCTCTGGGAGGTGAGGCAGGAGGATGACAAGTTCCAGCCCAGCCTGGGCCACTTAGCTACAACATCTCAAAATTTAAAAAATAAAATATAATGCAACCTCTAGGGAAACACTGTTCTTATAAATAAATGGTTCACTACATTTTCACATGGAAAAATGTATAAAATAAATAATGGGCTAGGGCTGTAGCTCAGTGAGAAGGCCTTGGGTTCTATCTCAGTACAGCCAAAAAAATAAAATAAAATGTGGGCTGGGAAGCTAGTGTGAGCACTGGGGTCCACCCTGAACACCAGAAAGGGGTAAAGGGAAGAAGAAAAGAAAGCAAAGAAGGAAAAAGCGTTCAGCACTTCTTCCTTAGTGCTTTGTACCCAGACATTTTTAGGTAACAGTAAATTCAACCTTGAGATGTCAAGAAGGACCTTTTCTAAAGATAAGACTCACCATGATTTATCTCATACACAGAAAACATTTTTTAAAAAAAAGTGATTGCCTTAATTCATGAATCAAAAAACATGCAAGAAATTCTAAAAGCAAACATAAAGACAATCTGCCGTGCGTGTACATTTGTAGCCCTGGGTACTTGGGATGTTGAGGCAGGAGGGTGGCTTGGGCCAGGCATAGCCTAAGCCCATCTCTTACACACACACACACACACACGAACAGTAATCTGAGAACTAAAACTTAAAATCTTCCTTCTCTTTTAGCTATTTTTGGAGATTATACAAAGATCACTTTGGGAGCAAGTACTGAGGCCTGAACCCAGGGTCTCAGTGCTGTTCAGTACGTGCTCTGTGACTGAACCATGCCTAGGCCCCTGCTACCTTCTAATGTTATACCAATGTAATTACTAGGATTACACTAGTATAGTTGCAATACTAGAAATAAGCTTAGATTTTACCTGACATTGAGCTTCTGAAGATTTTCTAGCTCACTTATAGCAGCAGGAAGTGATGTGAGCTGATTATCATGTATCTAAAATTAAGACAAAGTCAATATTATTAGTCTTAAAATTGACAATAATTAGCCGTTGCCAATGTACAAAACTACTCACTAATAATCCCGTTCTTCTCGTTCAGTGGCAGTGAACTGTGCTCCTGGGACCCTAACTGCATTAAGAGGAGGAAAAGGATTTTGAAACTGACCAAACTGGTGCTCAGAAATCATGAAATAATAACTTACTCATTTTAAACATCAAAAAGAAAACACACATGCACACACATGTGCACACACACACATCACCTCACTGCATCTTCCTTCAAACAGACCAGAGAGTTAGAAACTAACAACAGCCCGACATTATTATTTATGAGAAATACATGAGACTGTAAGAATTCTATGAGAAAGGAAAATGGAATTTCTCTCATGTTCTCACAGAAACTGTTTTTAAAATAGAAACAAACACAGAACAAGCCAATTTGTCTTACAAATAAAGACAGTAAATACTCCTGTAGAAAGTTCACTACACACATCCAACATCTATATATTCATGAATTTCAAGACTTTGGACATTGTTAAGTATAATCACCAGCAGCCTAGAACCACTTCATGTTACCAAGACATGGGAACCAGGCCCTGACCACAGACTCCCATAATAAAAACACAAAAGTATAAGCCTGGTAGTTTAGTAGATCAATGAAATTGCCAGGAAGTTACAAAAAGTAAAATAAATGTCATCCTAAGCACTGTACTTGCTGCGGTGTCTAGAATAACAGTGATGTTAAAACAACAGTAAGAAAAACATGAGTGGAAGTAAATGAAGGCGAAAAATCACTTCCACTTGCAGAGCGATTTCACAAGGCACTACCCCCCACCTCGGGGCCAGGCACAGAGACCGAGGCATGGACAGACGGCCTTCCCAGGTCCGATCCAAGCCTGGTGCTCTGCGCTCTTAATTATCACGCCATGCCTCCTCCACATTCTGAAGGGTTTTGTACTTCGGAGAGCCAAAGTGCAGCTCTGGGGTCTCCTGCACTTCCCCACCCATAATTAGTGTCAACTCACATCGAGAACGGTCAGTGCAGGCAGGAGGCGAAGGTCATCCGAGAGTGACCGGAGGTGATTGTTGGAGAGGACAAGCTTGGTCAGGTCCGTCTGCTCCCACCACCGGTCGGCGGCGCTGAAGGACAGATTCTGGTTGGCCTCCTCAGGGACATCCACATTGATTCTCCACACACACTGGGGCACTGTTTCCACCACCACCACACACACAGACACAGACACACACAAATACAGAAACAAAAAGTAGATCGTAAGCGACTTACTTTTATAAGAGCTACTCGGTTTACCCACTGAAAAACAATTTCTGAAACAAACAAGAAAAACTCCAGAAAGTCAAACAATACACTGCCTCTCCAGTGCAAGCTGATTTTATTCAAAAACAGACTATAGTATTTTACAGACTAGTTCTCACTTGGAGCTTCATTCAACTATACACTAGATAAATACTTGCGTAATACTCCTTGGTAGTTATATGGGATAAAGAATGGGTTCTACCAGCATGCAACAGAGAAGGTTTAGCCATCAACATGTACATATAAAGCTGTAGCAGAGGTATAAACTAAGGCTCAGAACTAGTATTAGTAGCACTACTAACGGTAAGAGTTAATACTAACACCAGGCAACTGGCCAATACACTAACTCTCTTAAACCAGTAACAGGGCTCAACAGATACAATGTTTTCTGTAACAATGGGAACGCCCCATCTTGGCACTATTCAATACACAAGCCATTAGTTACATGAGAGATGTAGCTAAAGTAACTGAAGAACTTCATTTTTATTTAATTCTAATTAATTAAAAATTTAAATTGTCCACATGTCCCTTCCACAATGGACAGTACAACCCTTAATGAACACTGGGAAAAAAGCTTTCTTTGCATTTTGGGGACATACTTTTTTTTTTTTTTTTGTCTTTTTCCTTTTTATCGGTACCAGGGATCGAACCCACGACTGCCTGCTTGCAAGGCAGGCACTTATGCCACTGCGCTAAATCCCCAGCCCCCGGACATACTATTCTTTTACACCGACAGCAGCAAATCATAGAACAAGGACTAACGAATGGGTGGGTGGCAAAGGACTGCATAAACTGTGGAAGATTTTTTAGAAGTCAGTGGGTGAAGAAGTGGAGAAGATTCTAAAACGTTTAAAGTGGTACTCACAATGAAAGGTTAAAGAAGAAATTGGAGCCAGGAAACACTAGGAGTGACACACTGTGAGAGTGAACAGCCTTTCTTAGCGTCCTCAACAACCTGAAAATATAATGACTGTCCGCAGTGTATGATAGGTGTTTCCGTAAGACAGCACAGTGTAATGCCACCAAGGTCTGCATCAGTGGTGGCAAACCGAGGCACCCAAACCACATCCCCACACTCAAGATTATCACAAGACACCAACACTGCAATTAAACCAAATACTGAGGCCTTGGTTTAGAAACACAGACTCATACAGTAATATCTCTTGTCTCAAAGAAAATCAAATAACATGCAAGCCACACACTCACTACCACTGCTTACGTCCTAGCCTACATCAACATCCATCTTCTGAGACTAAATACACTAAACTGTAAGACCATGTCCCGAAGAGTCAAGGACCTACGGGTGTGGTATAAACCGAAAAACTGGTCCCCACTTACCTTGGTAAGTGAGAGCCTCTCAGAGGGTCAGGGTCAGGATCTAACAACAGTTGTAAAAGCTGAATGTCCCTTACCCAAAATTCTTGGAACTAGTAAAGTCACAATCTTTCAGAGCTTTTCGGATGTTAGAATATTTGCATGGATTTTTACCAGTGAAACATCCTAATCTAAAACCTCCAAGGGCCGGTTTTTAAATTTCAGAAGAATTCGGGGATTTTAAATTAGAGACGTTTGGTCTGTACAAAGCTGCAGAACTCTGTTAGCTTAGGGTAAAATCTTCAGTTTACCCTCCTAATGGTATTCACTCGACTGTGTGCCCAGTGACCAGCACTTTAAAAGAACAAACCAAGTCACTACCTTAGGAAAGAGAAAGCTCACTCACTCACGTCCCACTCTTTCCCACGCACTGCATCACGGCCACCACACGGCCTCACTGTCTCACACTGACAAAACACAACACTGCAGTGTCACTTTTAGATTGTTTTTCAAATTGTTTTTAATTCTAAAGAATTGCAGGGAAGACATTAATTGACCTGCAGTCTGAGGTTAATTCAGACATTTGTTTCAGAAAATCTTAAACACTTCCAGTAATAAGGTATCAAGAGAGCTATTCCATTCTCAAGTCCAACAAGGATGACAAAAATGAAACCGTGTTTTACCTTGCCAAAAGGAAAAATTTGCATCCATAGCCTCCAGAGAAAAACATCCTGAATTTTTTACTGTAACATGATACACACAGTTTTATAGTGAAGAAAGCCTTCACCGAAAGCTTTAGTACTATTTTTTTTCCACAGAAGACACTTTTCTTGTCATAAAATCCACAGTATTCATTCATTATCTAAACATATTAAAATATGGGAGAGTGAGCCTGACAAGATAGGGCCAAGTTTAAATTTGCACTGATTTATTAAATAAATATGGTAGTAGTAATAACTTGAGATATACATCTTAATGTTGTGGACAAACCAGGACCAAATCAGATGGAAGGCAACTTTATGAAGCTAGTGGGCTGGGGAAACCAAGTTCCAGATCACCAGCCTCATCTGGGAGTTCAACAGACACTTACACATGTATGCTTTAGGCCGGAAGTACAAAAGGTCATTTTATAATTGGCTACGCAGGCTGGGTCATATGTTGTCAGGCAGACTTGCCTAGGGTTAGGGGCTTGGGTGAGCAGGAAGAATCAATCCTTGCCTGGAGCCACTCTGTCCTACAAGCAAATTAGCACAAGTTATACCTTCTGGCTGAGTTATGTCCATCTTACAAGTTGCAGCTGGCGTGGGGGATGTCATCGCTGAGTTTTGCTATTCTCTAATTATGAGAATGGGCTGAGCCTGCCTTTCCCACCCCTGAATATAGTGTCTGGCCATTAAGTTCTAAAATTCCATTATATGAAGAATTTAAAAGACACTCAAATTGAGAACCATGCTAAAGGATCAGGAAGCAGGAATGGGATTTTCAATTGACTGTTTAGTTCCTTTCATACAATCCAAATTTCTTTGGATTTTAATAAAAAAAGGAATGTTCATAGTAAAATTTTATACCAAATATGCCAGACACAGTGCCTTAAGCCTATAATCCCAGCACTTGGGGAGGCTGAGGCAGGAGAAACTCAGGGAGCCTGGATTACAAAGTGAGTTATAAGGCCAACCTGAACTGCACAGTGAGATTCTGTTTCAAAAATTAAAAAAAAAAGTTTTGCGTATTTTCTCTTGCTTTCATTTTTTAGAGCTACACAAAAATTACTTGTTTTGATAACCTACTCTCCTGAAAGCAGTTTTTTTCTGAAGTTATTTATTAAGATATTGTGAATACTTTAGTTAACCCTTATTACATAGAAGCTTCATCAAACAACCAGTAGCCTAAATACAGAATCAAGCCAAATACTAGAAAAGATAATTTCTAGCAATTTAAGATGGCTACCAAAAACCTCGATAAATGACTTGTATTACAATTTTTAATCTGTCCAACAAATTACACATACTGAACAAGGTAAATTCTAATTACCCTAAAACACTACGCTTAAGAGCATTAGATCTGATTATGTAATTCCATACATAAAAAAAATCTGCCATCTTCAAGGCAAGAGAAAAAAACTCACACTAACATCTCCCCTTTCAATAATATCACTTCCAAATTAACTCAGTTGGCTTGCTCAGTAATTTTTCTACCTCCCGACACATGTTCACCTGGAGAACGCAGGTTCCATCAGAGCTTACAGCTTTCATGTGTTCCAAAATGCGGCACATATTGCTTCTCCTGGGTTTCAGATGAACCACCTGCAAACACTTCCCTGCCAATGTTTTACCACTAATACGCAACCAAAAGCAATCGTCATAACTCTTAACTCCTTTCTCCTCTGTCTTCCCTTTATCTGGTCCAGGGAAAAGAAGTTACAATGTTTACCAAACTGATGATAGAGTCTCATGATGCCATTAATAAAAATAGCTATCATTTAAAATTTCCAGATTACATTATTTTTCTTTGAAATCAGCTGTTAACAGTTACTTCTTTTCCAGCATATTTTTCTGAGTAAGTCCCAGACTGACACTTGGAATAATGATAGAAAAATTGCCATCAATATTTGAAAATTCAAATGCTTATGTACCAAATATAGTAGTGTGATATGGAATATTATACAGCTATTAAAATAACCAGATTCCCCACTCCCCCCAAGTGAGACTGAAAACTGCAAAGGACAAAAAAAGCAGGATTCATCACATACCAAATTTGTTAAAAATAAAACCACAGGGGACTGGGGATTTAGCTCAGCGGCATAAGCACCTGCCTTGCAAGTGTGTGGTTGTGAGTTTGACCCTGGTACTGATAAAGAAAAAGACAAAAAAAAAAAAACATAGAAATAAAATTATATATACTCATACAACAAAACTGTTAGAAGAAAAATCGCCAAAATATTAATAGTAAAAAAATTCTTGAATGATTTTCATTTTTGCTTTTCTACATAATCTAATCTTTCTGCAACAGGTATATGCTCTTATACACAAGAAAATCAATAGTATTTTCAAAACAGAACTAGAAGCTACAAAAAGTATATCTAGACAACTTGAGGAGTATGTGTATTTCACTTACAGGTAAAAGTAAATACCCTCAAGACTAACTCTAAATAGGCTTAGCTGTTTGTCCTTCACTGATTTCATTAGAGGATAAGTATTTATTTCATTTTAACACAGGAAAAAATAGTCAAGGCTATACCTGATCAGTGCATTTATAGGTAAATATGAACGCAGAGTAAAAAGAATTAAGAGTATGACAAAAGTTTATTTAACAAGCAAAAACTGATTAATGATAAAATACATGCTAAAAGGCTTGTAAGACTATGAGTTATTTGAAGGTGCCAATAATCTTTATTTCTTTAGACTTTCGTGTATTAGCTGGAAAAAACAGAGTAGATTATGAGAGACAGCCTGGCCATTTCTTGCAAAGCTAAATATAATCTTATCATATGGTCCAGCTTGTTGCCAGAATGAACTGAACATCTCCACAAAAACTTGATCATGAGCAGCTTCATTCATAATTGACAAAAACTGAGGCAACTGAGATGTTCAGAAGGCGGCTGTATACGTAAAATGATATACTCTTAGCTTGGAATCATATTTAGCAATAAAAAGAAAAACATTCAAGTCATCAAAAAGACATGGAGAACATTGAATGCATATTGCATAGGGGGAAAAGTCAATCTAAAAAGACCATCAACTGCTATGATTTGAATTGAGACATTCCAGGAAAGGCAAAAAAACTACAGAAACTGTAAAAAGATGGTGGTTACCAAGGTGAGCTATGGAACGCCATTATGTTTTGTATGGTACAGTAAGACTGAAAGGTAATCCTAAATAAAGACTCTGTAATGTAGAGAGGTAAGATTTAAAACAAGAAGTCCAGGAAACCACATAGGCAGCCACATAGACAATGGTCAGTTTTTATGGTGTACTTTCTTATATACCAGGGATGTGGCATGTGACCTAAATCATCTTATATTAACTTTGGAAAGTCTTATTTCACATTTTAAACAAGAAACTACAAGATAGTGTGATGGCGTACACCCGTAATCCCAGACTTAAAAAAAAAAAAGAGAGAGAGAAACTAAGGCACATAGCAGGCAAAGCTACAGAGATAAAGTAGCATGACCCCCAAACAGACTACAAATACTTAAGAATTACTGTAATTGGGTGTCAAATGTTGAGAGACAAGAGATGAAAAAGAAGGTAACCGCTAGATAGGGAAAGACCTTCTACACTGTGATAACTGGAATCCCTCTGTGATATATGCTACAAAGACCATGAGCTTCTCTTGTTCAGGGTTTTCCTCCTCTGAGACACTGTGTACTTGCTCATTTACTATGCCAGGTATTGTTAGGCTCTGTTAAAAATGAACCTTAACAGTCCTGATCCTATACAATTATCGACTCAGGAGTCAAAAATTATCTGCGTCTCAAAAATTTAAAACTACCTGGATCCAGTCAATAAGCACATTCCGAATCATCACACAGCACTCAAGGATATTATTCCTTCACTTCCTTACTGCTTCCACAAATAAGAATCTACAACTTACCTCCGGGTACAACTATAAACAATACAAAGCTCCCTAGCCTCACAGAACTAATAAGAGATATACAATAGGAAGTAAGAACATCTTTTTCAAACAGGAAGGGGAAAGGAAGGGAAAAGGTGGTAGAGAAGAAAGAGGAAAAAAAAAAAACCCCAAAAGAAAGGTGGGAAAAAATGAAACAAAGCTTGTGTAAATGGGGAGGGAAAGAAGGGAGAAGTGGAGAATGGGAAAAAAAGGAAAACTGAGATGTACTCCGTACAGGTCCAATTTCCCTATGATGAATGTGATCATTATGTATGACAAACATGTACTAATAAAAAGAACAGTGTTAAAAACGGGAAGGGAGACGAGATGGATGGAAGTGGGCTTTTTAAAAAAGCAAGAGTGGTGTATTTGAGCGGGGGAACAAAAAGGTTTTTTTTTTTTTAAAAAAGATTGACAGACTTTAAAATTTTGTTGTAAAAAATAAAAATAAAGGCAAAATAAAAAAGAAAGAGTTGTGTATTTTAGTGGCGGGGGGGACTTGAAAGCGCTTTTGCTTCCAATGATTAGAAACTCTAGGCACAGAGGGATGTGATGGAGCATGCCTATAATCCTAGCACTCGGGAGGTTGAGGCAGGAGGGTCTCTGTAAGGCCAGCCGAAGCATAGTGAGTTCAGGGCCAGTTTAGCTGCATAGACTCTGTCTCAAAAAACAAAACAAAACAAAACCACAAACACACTAGGTAAAACACATTTTATGTCACATATCCTTTCATTCATTCAACATTTGTTTCCCTGGATACATGGCACAATTAGTAAGCAATCATTAGAAGGAAAACGAAGGCTTTACTTACGTGAAGGATAAAGACCAGATTATAAATAAAACACTACAGAAAAACAGCTTTCTTTTTTTTCCCACTCCTCTCCTTATCCTCCCCACACACACTCCCGAACTACATCTAACCTTTCATTTGTGATAGCAAGATCTGTGCAAGCTATCAGGTCTGTCAGAACGACCTCAAATGCATACAGTTCATGCGGCATTTATTCTGATCGTCGGCTCAGAAAATACGATATCCCTTGGCGTTAGGATTGTGGCCAGCTGCATACAGAGGAGGGTCTCTGCAGTCACTACATCCTCACTTAAGGGGCAGCTAAAATGTCATACAGTGTTAAGTGCTTTTGCGATCAAATTTAAGAGGCGAAAAACTAAGGTCAAAGAAACAAAGTATCTGCCCTTGAACTGAAGACTGGTTCACTCTCACAGGACGGGGCTGATCCCATCCTGCTTCCCGAGGGAACCCCAGGACCGGCTCCTTCAACAGAGACCGCTGGAGCCCGGGGAGGGGTTCACCCGGAAGAACCAGCCAGTGCAAACGTCGTAGATAAAGCCTAGATTACAGCACGAGGTTGCTGGAGGGGGTCCTGAGACCGGGAGTCCGAGCCAGGCCTACGCGAGGGGCGCGGCCCGCGGTCAAGGCTTGCGGCGGGTTGGGCGCACCGTCGCCGGTCCTCCGAACCTTACCTTCGCTGAGGTTCCTACCAGACAAGTTTAACTGGCCGCTCTTCCTCGCCGCCTTCAACAGCCCCTGGGGTATCGAAGTATTGCCATCTGTCCTCTCTGCCCTGAAACCAGCCCGCGGATCCCGCCTGGCAACTCCCTGCAGGCGCGACATGTTCAAACCACCAGCCTCCCAGGCAGAGCTCCGCGCGTAAAAGCGGCACCACCCAGCCGTCCCCGGCTCTTGCGAGTGCGCACGCGCGCTGTGTGCGCCGGGCTCCGGCATCCCGGCGCGGGGGCTTTCCCTGTTTGCGGCGCGCCTAGATGTCGTCACCGCCAGCTCCCGGGGCTGGAGGACAGAGGAGTCCTTTCCGTTGCCGGTGCCGGCCTACCGCTCTGGAAATACTTCGCTGAAGTAAGTGCGTTTAACGGGTTTAAGAGGAGCTTGAGGTTTTATTGTTGACTTTGTAACTGCGACTCTGATCTTTTCCTGAGGGCTTCCGCCACGAAGAGGGTGTCGCAAAAGGCTAGCCCCCTCCTGCTTTCTCCTTTCCTCGGCTGAGCGTGGGCCTCGGCGAAGACTCGAGCCCTGGGCGCGGTTGCAGCCTCTGGACCCTGGCCCGGGCCGGTGGCTTCGCGGGCGGCGCCGGCGCGCGGGCGATCGGGGTCCGGCGGCCTCCCGAGCTCGGGGCCTGTGGCTCAGCGCCCGGTTCCCGTCTTTGGAGTAGTGGGGTGTGCGAGGGGTGCCGACATCGGTGTGTGTGGAGGGGGGGGGGGAGCTCCCCACCTGAAAACGTGCGGTCGGCCCTGAAGTTCGGCAGGCAGACACGTGACAGGCGGGCGGCCTAGGGACAGAGATGGGTTCGGACTTCAACGTGTCGCGCACGCGTTGGACGCCGCAGCCCCGGAATTGCAAGTTCGAATCCCACCAGCTTACAAACTGTGTAACTTTGGGCGGTTTCCCTGCTCGCTTTGGAAGCTTTTTTCCCCCCCCTCTCATTCATTTAGGGGGGAATCTCAACCGGTAACGTTTTTGAAATAATGAAGTGAAAATAAAAGCTGAAATCTTGGAGTTCTTGGTAAGGGAAAGGGGCTCCAGGTCAGAATAGGAAATGCAGAGTTCGGTCAGTAAGCCGGTGTTTCTTGGGACGTTACAGTTTCCGTCCGAAATGTACACTTACTGATGATTGCAACAAGTAGTTGTTAAGAACTCATCCTGCATGGCACTGCCCTGAGTGCCGGGCTTTTCTTCAGCCTGAAGTGATGGTGGCTTAAAAGCATAGGTGGCTGGATAACCTTCAAAGCCTATCCAGGCTCCTGGGGATCGTAACTGGTAAGCCACGTGATGCTCCTTTGACAAATTCTGCAGTCACTCATAACTGTACCTGAATATGAGTTCTTGGTACAAGGAATGTTAGTTGTTTTTTGTTGTTTTTAAAAATGTTTTTGTTTTAAAACGAAAAAATAAAAACAATTACAGAATTTCAAAATAGCTTAACAATGGTTGCGTATTGTTATCCTCAAAGTAGTTGCTCAGATTACAAGGTATAGGCATGAAAAAATGATCATACAGTGGAAACACAAACCATTCTTTTTGAAGAACAGGAGGAAAGAAAGAAGGAACGTTTGTCACTTTTTAACACCCACACCTTCTTAGTTTTGTAGAGTCATATACCAAAGCAAACAGCAGAAAGGTACCAGTAGTTACCCAACTAAGGGAGGAAAGGGTGGATTTTAAAATAAAAGGATCTTTGCGGTTTTGCAAGGTCATTAATGAACACTCCAGTAAGCTTTCTTGACAATAATGATAATAGCCACCTTATAGCGCTCTTACTAAGTGGCAATCTCTATTTACTATTTCTTAGTGAATGCAATGACCAGTTTTGCAGGTGAAAAAATTGACACCAAAAGAAGTTACAACATGACCAGAGATTTTAACGTAAATCTGTCTGCAAAATGTTTTTTAATTCCCATGACTTGCCTGCTGGCTTTTCATAATTTCCAAGTTGCTTGTATTCTAGAATCAGCTAGGGACTCTTGTTTTGGTACTGGGAATCAAATATAGGACCTTGTGCTTACCAGGCACAACTGAGCTATATCCCCTGCCCTTTAAAGAGATTTAAGAAACATCTATTTTATAGGAAGTCACAGCGTATCTTTAGAGAATGAATTGCTCAAGTCTAAAATTTTACAGCAGCTACCTTTCTCCCTACAGTAAATCTTCAATACAACTGTTTAAAAAAAAAATAGCAGTTTTCGATTGTTTCATTATTGGCATTTAATAACATTGAAATATTTTATTTTGTATACAAACTATATTCTGTTTCTTGACAAAGTAATTATGAAAAATCTAAGTGGTTAACTTCAACCAAATATAAAACTGATGAGTAAGAATTTTACTAGAATGAATCTATAGTAGTAAACTGTATACTATATTTGTGTAGTAAGTGCAGATTGAGCAAATAGAGTTGAAAATTATTACCTCGTGCAATTGGAAAAATTCTTACCTCAAGTTGATAGAAACACAAACTAATCAATTTGAGTTTCTTTGTTAAAGTATAGTTGTAATTTTATATAGTAATAGTTGGAATGTACACTTGTATTACTTTAAGCTCTGTACAATTGTATTACTGTAAGAAAATGCCTTAAACACAAAATCATAATTCTTTTCAACAGTGTATGACCTTATTTTAAAAATAGACTATAGATACATTATTAAAATAATATGTCTAAGCTAGAGACTACTGCATCCCTATCTTTTGTAACAATTATGCACTTCCAGTTAATTATAGTCATTGTATTTAAGTAATGTAACATTTCACTCTTAGCTTCTTAGCTCAATAAAAAAGAAAGACTGAAGAAACCAAAATTGTTAACCCTAAGAAGCATATCATCCACAGAATACTATTTTGTTTTAATAATAGAAAGTGAGATTATCCAATTAAAATAGACCAAGTTATCTCTGCCATTGAAATTTAAGAAGACATTTTCAGGTGTGGCTGTATTACTCTTACGAACATTGCAATATGTGAGATATTTTTTTCAAAGATGAAAGGTATATTAATAAATGGGCTTACAGAAGCAAGTTTGAAATTGTCCTAAGGGAAAGTGAATTTAATTTGTACAGGATTTTCCAGGCACATTTAAATAAAAAGTAAAATCAAGGACAAAGTAAATTTGCCTTGCCCACATTTCTGGAGGAAATTTCTTTTGGGGTACAATAGCAGGTTTAACCTGGTTTTAATGAGTATTATGAGTATTTCAGAACATTACCTTATGTGTGAGAGCTGCTATCTTATGACAAAATTCATTTGTTGAGAGAATATATTCTCTTTAAAAATTTCAACTTGCAATTTCATGCTTGTTTTCCCTTTAGGCTTATAACTGCTGACTTTAAAAAATAGTGGAAAACATTCTTCACTGTTGTGTGTTTCTTTTTATAAAAGGAAACATCAGTGTTTTCCAAATGCTTTTAGATTTCTTTCATTGTTGTTTATTTTCTTCCTACTGAAAATAAACTGGAACAATGAGGTTGAGAGGTCAATCTTGTTTATATAATTTAAGTAAAAATTATGGTATTGAGATTTGATTATTGGTAACTCTAAAAACCACTCAAAAATGTTTTCTATTATTCCCAGTGGTTAGTTATTATTCCTGATTGTTAATAGAGTAACATTCTTATTCTTTTTTGTAAGAATATAAGTATCTGTAATTTATCAATTTTGATATTAATTGCATGATTGGAGGCTTTATTTAGTAGAGCAAAATTCAGTGGTAAAATTTGGGCATCACAACCTCTCAACCTCGTTTTTTGTGTCAGCACATACAAAACCACTACAGGGTAAGTCTGCTTAAAAACTAGTTTTAGGGGCTGGGAAGTTAGCTTAGTGGCATAAGCACCTGCCTGGGAAGTGTGAGCTTGTGAGTTTGATCCCCCAATACAAAAAAAAAAAAAACCAAACAAAAAAAAACTAGTTTTAGTTTTAGTAAATAGTCACCATTGTGTTTTTGGTTTTGTGTGTGTGTGTGTTATCAGAGATTCAACCCAGGGTAGGCAAGCATTCTACCACTGAGCTATGTCCCCAGCCCCCAAATCTGTATTAAAATTTGACTATATTGCTCTCTCCAAACACCTTTATTTAATTGGATTCGACTTCATGTACTCTGAAAAGAACAATAAATTTAATATTTACGTTAAGTATTAATATATGTAATATTAATATTCACAGCAAATATTACTCTACTATAGCAAGGCTTCTCCATAAGTTAATTAAGACATGAAATGGTCCTGAGACTTTATTCTTGATACTTTTTTTTTTTTTTTTTTTTTGTCTTTTTCCGTTTTACCGGTACCGGGGATCGAACTCACGACTGCCTGCTTGCAAGGCAGGCGCTTATGCCGCTGAGCTAAATCTCCAGCCCGAGACTTTATTCTTACTGCAGCATAAGGTGATAAGGGAAAATGATGAGTAGTTGCTCATTAACAATTGATAAGCAATGGATAAAATTTAAAATTTCTAGGTGGCATATTTATCTCAAATTGTGGTTTGATAAATGCTACTTTAGGATTCCTTAAGAACTACTCACATCTTTTTCTTGACTTGTGGGTTTTTTTCCCATTCTCTAAAATATTGGTTGCATACCCTTAGACAATTGACATTATTTCTCATTGATGTGTGAAATGCACGGTCTCTGCTATGCAGATGTGTGAGCCCAGCTTTGCTTAGCATCATTCTAGAAGCACCAGTTGTCACTTTCCTCTAAGTGTACAGCTTTCTTTATTTACTTAGAAATGTTGACATTTTGCTTTTTTTAAGTCCTTAATTTCTAGAAATGTTTTCTCTCCACTGTCTCTCAGAATAATTACTTGGTAAATGTGCCCAAATGCTTTAGACTTCAGCTTGCGCTAGGGATGGCTTGAAACTAACTGGACTTTAAAAGTTTCAGGTGAGCACATTAGGAGCTGGAGTTTTGAAAAAACAGTAATAGCCTTTAAGAGCTACTTACCCTGCCTTATCATTTGTCGGGCATTTGAGTGGTTTCATGTACTTAGTTTTCTTTTTTTAATTTGTTCTTTGGTCATCTGAGAATCTGTTCTGACCCATATCACAGTACTTTTAATATTAACCAAGGATATGTTTGGCTGTTTTGCAAGAAAGAATAATACTTCAGCTCTAAAAATGTGGAACAGTAATGGAAGCCTTCATAAAAAGTTTCCCATGGAAACATCTGCAGTATTCCTAGAAAAGGAATGTTTGTAATCTACCTATGCATACCATTGCTAACGTGCTGCTGTAGAGTCAAAATGATAATGAAACTTGAAATCTGCTTACATAGGTGTCATGTTTGCATTACAGTAGCCTTTTAAGGAAGGCAGCATCTCGTAACAGCACAATTCACATCTTTATAAGCGCTCGGTCTACAAAGTAGTTTCCAATCAATTTAATTTTGACAGTCATGCAGTTTAACAATTATCACTGTACAATGATAAGCATTACAGTTGTCTTCAATTGAAAAAATGAGAGTTCCTGATAGAACATTTGCTGACTGCCCGTGTGCTGGGCCCTCAGCTCACACCTGGACTACTTCTATCTAGTCTTAGAAAGTTAAGCGCTATGGCTGTTCCAGATTGTTGGGCAGCGGTCCTGGGAACTGAATGGCAAACTGAGGCAGCCTGTGTGCTGGCTGAGGGATGCTTAGGGGAACAGAGTCACAGGGAGGAAGTAGGATGGAGGAAGCTAGCTTTTTGCATTCACATAGTTTACATTTTTAACATTCAACGTTAGTACTTTACGTACATCGTACATATTGTGTTGAGGAATCTTGTCACCGGTACTAAATGAAGCGAATCCCTGAGAGGGGACCAGACCGTGAGGCCCCCCACTTCCCTGCTGGCCCAGTCCTAAGATGAGTGAGTGCGCACACCCTAGTGGGGCCGCGGGGATGAAATAGGAAACAGTCCCAGTGGGGAGCATCTGCCTCACACTCAGGCCACCTTGCGCACACAAGTGCAGTTTGCATACGAAACTACTCAGCGCAAAAGATTGCCTGTGATTCCTGACTTTCCTGGGAGCGATGCGTGGTGCAGTAGCATCAGTCCAGGGAACTGGCCTAGAACAATGACATAAAACAGCTCCAGTCAAGGATGACCATTGCTTTTTCCTGAACAAGAGGTTTTAGTTAGGTGTTAAAGACCTCTCTAGGTCTTAAACTGATCATTTGTCCTTCACGTTTTTGAACTTTAATTTTTCCTAGGATCGTTACAACAAGCAGTAGGAGACAGCGCAGCATAAGGAAGCGAGTCCAGGCTTCTGTGTGAGGAACACCTGGTATGGCTAGGTCAGGTGTTTCTGACCCCTGCCTGCTCCACGTTCCTCATTTAGTTCTTTTAAACCTTGGTTGATGCATAGAGCATGCATTGTAATAACAGTCTCTCTTTGTTCGGAATTCGTGTGAATGAATATCTTCTCTCCTGCTTCTGACAAGGCCAGTAAAGTGGGCACCGTTCAGATGAGAGAGAGTAGTATTTCCGTAACTCAGATAACAAATTTTCAAGTGCAAAGTAATGAGGATTTACTTTTATTTTAAAGAGAGTAAAACTTAAAAAAAAAAAAAAAAAAAAACAGAACAAAGCAGATCAGAAGAAAACAATGTAGGTGACAGATTTCAAAGCAAGACACAAGATATCATTACTGGTTATCATATTGTTTCTTGTTTTCTTCTAAATAGTTGTCCATATCTTCACACACAATGAATTCATACAAGACAAAATAGTATTAAACTGATCAGAACAGAGTGATGAAAGCATTATAGACCTTCAAAACCAGACAGTAGGGACATCAACAATGGCTGCCATAATGTCTCTTGTTCTCTTCAAAATAGCTGTCCATACCCTCACGTATTTTGAAATTAAATAATACAAAACAGACTAAAACCATTCTGAACGAAGAATAATAGTATTGCTGGATTTCACAGCATGATACTATGGAATCAGCACTGAAAACTGTAGTGTCTTAAAGTAGCTGTTCATTTCATCATACATTATATAATGGATTCTCATAAACTTTAGGAGAAGTTCTATGCATGTGTGAGTCTCTACATGTATACTTATGCTTTCTGTATTAGAGCACAATTACCTTAATAGGTAGTAAAACTGCTTAAGTTTGACCCAAGGAATTGTTACTAATCACTCTACACCTGATAAGTGTGGTGAGGATGAAAGGCTGTTTTTAGAACATTCAGTTGCTACAGTGAGTGTACTTTCATTTTTGTCAATTTTTTCTTTAAAACTAATTTCCCTTCATGATGAAAATGTTAGTTTTCTGGCATAAAAATTAAAGGTCAAATTATGCCAATGTCTTGTACCTTGATTAAGGAAAAATCACGTTAAGATGCTTAAAACTTGCTTAAAGATGTGTCTAACTCTCCAGGATATATTTTCCCTGGATTGTCTTTCAGGGTTATGAAGCATTTCCTGAACTGGCCTTTCCTCGGTTGAGACTCCAAAAGAATCTTGTGTAACTTAAAAGACAGTATTGTGTAATCAGTGATCCCAGCCAAATGTTTCTGTTAACCTGATTCAATCCATGAAGCCAAACTTATCTGTAACTGATAAATGGTGATTTTTCCAAGCTATAATTACGTACTATAGCTCAGACTACTGTGCATATGGAGATTGGAAAAATACCTTTTCAAACTTAAGTTTTTTTTAGTTTTGTTTTTGTTTTTTGTACCAGGAATCAAACTCATGACCTCATGCTTGCCAGGCAGGTTCTCTGCTGCTGAGCTACATCCTGAGCCCTTAAAATTCAATACATTTTAGGTATACATAATAATCACATTCATCATAGGAAATCTGTACCTCTACATGATACAACTTGATTTTCCTCCCTCCATTCTCTTACCCTGTCTTCAACCCCTCTTCCCCTCCCTACTTAACAAAAGCTGTTTCTATTCTGTCCTTATTTTCTCATTTGGAAATAGTATCTTAATGCTTGAAATATTTCTCCTTTTCAGTTAGTGTAAGCAAAAGTGGCTGTCAAAACAAAAATTATCTAAGTGGGAAAATGGTCTGCAGTTACGTAGAGCACTTGTCTTTCTCTGTGTTTATGCTTTTTTTCCTAAAGACCTTCCATCTAAATACACAGAGATCTTTCAGAAGTTTGAGATGTGAAAGGGCTGGAGCTTGTTTATTGTGGTAGTGGGTATGGTTTTAAGGATTTGTGTAAAGCATTACTCTGTAATATTTTTAACATACTTTGCTGGAAGTATCAAGAATCAGCTTACCTTTTCTTATCCACATGGTAGTGGTGGTTCCTTACCTATTAGCAGCTGGGCCCTGGGGACCTTGATATTGTAGGGAATGTATGAATTATTTTCTGTTTCAAAAAGCCTATCAGAAATCATGTGCTTTCTCATAACACAACTTTATAAGCCAAAGTGGGAGTTTTTTTCTTTAGAACAGAAATAGCATCAATTCTTAGTAAAGCTGACATTCATCTTGCAAACATAACTAGAAGCCTCCCCTAACCTAAGCCCCAAAGATAAACTAACTGACCCTTTCCTATATGTACTTCTTTCACTCTGACAAGATTTTTTAAGTCTCACTCTGCAATATAGTTTAAGGAAATCTGTACCCAGCATTTATTTACTAACCTTATTTTGTTAACAAGTACCCCTTTATTTAGTATGGTTCTACTTTTCTTCACCCCTAATCCTGACAACCAAATGTTTGCAAAAACAACTGAAAGCAGAAAAGTAGGGACTGAGTCCAAATTCTAGTTGCATCCAAGTTCAAGATGACTGAGCACCACTGTGCCCGGGCACTAGGGATTGAAATGCATCAGGGAGACACAGACAGCCCTGCCCTGCGCCAGCCTGCACGTTTGTTTCTTCCTCCTGTTTGTGCTGATCTTAGAAATCTGTCGTTGCCATTCTGTGCAAGAACAAGGAGACCCTCTCCTGTGGGACAGCTGTGACGCGGGGTTCCCAGGACTCCTGGTTCCCTGCTTCACTCAGTGTCTGATGTCCTGGAGGGTGCTGTCCTCTGGGATGGGAATAGGACAGCATCCATTCACCAGAGTGGCCTTGTCCTGGAAGCTTCAGACCTATTATTGTTGCCCTCAGGGCCTTTATAATTTGTAGTTTCCTTTGACTTAGTAAGCTCTGACCCCAGATATTTAAATGCCTTGCTTGCTCCTTTTGTTAAGTCTCCACAAGTAGTGATTTCTTCCCTATTTCCTGTTGCCCCCCACGCAGGTGCTGAGGATCAAACTCAGGGCCTTGCAATTACCATGCAGGTGCTGTATCACTGAGCTATATAGCCACAGCCACGTTTCTTCGTTTTACATTGAGCTGGAAACTTACTATGTTGTCCTGGCCGGCCTAAAACTCCTGAGCCCAAGTGATCCTCCCACTCTAGCCTCCTGAGTAGCTGGGATTGCAGCACTGGACCCCATGCTTGGGTCTCCCCACCTTTGTTTGTTTTGAGACAGGGTTTCCCTGTGCGCTTGAGCTCACAGCAGACCTCCTTCCCACGCTGGGAGCACACACCCTAGACTGTTTTGTTTCATCACAGCACAGTACTCCTCATCGTTTTGCATTTGCTTATTAAGAGTTTGCCACACTGGACCTCAAGCTTCATGAGATCAAGAGCCCTGTCTTCTCCCTGCTCTATTTCTAGCAGCTAGGAAAATTCCTGAAGCAGAGAATATAATATTTGAAGAAATTTGTGACTTTTGACTGCCTTTTATTATATTGGGGATATAGCAAAAAAGACACGATTGGTGTCTAGCTCTACATTATATTGTTTAATTGAGAGCCTAAACAAATCTGAAGTGATTCAGAATTGGATGTACTTGTTATGTTCGATGGTTTTGTTATTTGCCTTTAGCTGTATGTTCCTGTTAGATACAGACAGTAGTTCTGCAGAGTAGGTATTTGTTAGACCTTTTAGGATCTTTAAAATTATTCAGTTCCTCATTTAATTGCCAAGAAAACTGAGGTAGTTCTCAGAAGTTAAATTTCTTTAAATCACATACCGACAAGGTTAGTATTTAAGCAAAGTCTTCAATTTTGTAGTTGCTAATTGGAAAATAAAATGTTTTTAAGTGCTCTGTTTGAAGAAAATTCTGTTTTGCCACTGTAATCATGCATATTAGAGCACCATCCATTTCCATGTTCAGTAGGCTATCATACATAAATTGGCTTTTGATGAGTAAAGAATTTTTCTCACGGAACTCTTGCTTGGCTTGAATTTGTAATTTGTATTACAAAATGTCAAGCATACAGAGTAGAGTAATATGAAAAATGTGTATATCACAGGAATAGAATAAACAGATGTTAAACACTGTTTTAAAAAATAAAAGGCATAATCCCTGTCCTTGTGTTCCTTGTCCTCTCTCACTGAATACTGTAGTGTGTATGGCACCGTATAGGTGCTCTTGATATTGAAGTATTGGGGTGGTGAAAATCTGTGATTAATAGTCATGTAAGTTTGATTGCATGTGAGAAAAGAAACTACCTAGTAGACTTTATATTTAAAGACACACCGTTGTAAGTGAGAGATATAGAGTTGTCATTTCTAGTCCTGCTGAAGTTCTCATAGCACAATCCATGCGTTTTGCGTGAAAGCTCTCAGCACCATTGAAGCAGTGAGTAAACCGAAGCGGCAGAGGGCCTCAGTTCCAGTCTCAAGACCTGCGTGCCCTGAGCCTCGCGGGGAACACCCTGCGCCACCATGCGTTCGGCAGTGGGCATCCAGTAAGGCGTCGCATCTGAACTGCCACGGGTCCTGCTTTAGCCGATTGCGTCCCAGTCAGTCAGTGACTTTGTCCTTTTAAGAGATGAGATGTGTGTTCAGCGTTTACAGGGGATGCTTTGGGACAGAATCGTGCCTAGCTAGCGCAGGGAGGCGCTTACCAATCAGTAATAAACCTGCGAATTCTTTGTTGCTGAACACGGAACGGGGTACAGTGAGAGACTAGTTGGCATGAGGATGAGGAGCAAAGGGTTGTGTGGATGGGGGGGGGGTGAGGCGTAAGTGTGTGAAGCACATTTTTCTCCAGAAAGTGCTGGTTATAAATTTGAATGTAAAGTATTATGAAATGTTCTTTTAAAAAGCAAACTACTGTGAAATAAAATTAACTTCTTTTTAAGGCATGGAAATTTTCTGAAGGATTATTAAAAAGCTGGTTACAGATTAGTGTTACCAGAATATGCGTAAGGATCGCAGGAATTTTATAGTGGTGTGGAGAGAAAACGTTAGCCAGGGCGGAAATACTAGCACATGTGTAAATGATTCCCAATGTGTATATAAAAGTCGTAAATACTGTTTGAGACACGAGTTGCTAAAGTGTGCAGCCTTTTTTTTTTTTTTTTAGAAGTGAATGCTTGCTTTTTGAAAACAAAAAACTCATATACCTCTGCCACCTCAGAAAAAACAAGGGACCTTGAGTGGTGACGCCCAGCCCCTTCCCCGTACTCTGCGCCTCCCCTCCCGGCGGCCTCGGCTGCTGCCCCTGCTGCGCTTCCCCTCCCCCCCGCGGGCCGCATCTGCTGCGCTTGCGCGGGGCGGGTGCGTCGGCCGCGCGGCATTGTGGGTCGGGCGGCGGCGGCGGGGCGGGGCGCGGCGCCGTTTGTTTTCTCGGCCCTTGGCCCGCGCGTTCCCTGCCTGTCGGCGGCGTGCGGCGGGGCGAAGGGGCGACGGCGGCGGCGGCTGCGGCTCCGGCTCCGGACCCAGGCCTCCTCTCTTCTCCCTCCCCTCTCTCACTATTTGTTGTGTGTTTGATGTGTTAAAGCAGGAGCGAGCCCGCGAGCAGCCATGAGCAGCGCGACCGTCGTCCCTGGCCCCGCGGGCCCGGGCCCCAGCGGCGGGCCCGGCGGCGGCGGCGGCGGCGGCGGTGGCGGCGGCACCGAAGTGATCCAGGTGACCAATGTCTCCCCGAGCGCCAGCTCCGAGCAGATGCGGACGCTCTTCGGCTTTCTCGGCAAGATAGACGAACTGCGCCTCTTCCCGCCGGAGTGAGTACAGCGCGGCCAGGCCTCTGGCCGGGTGGTTCAGGCCTGTGGGGGTGCGCGCCGAGGCTGGGAGGTAGGAGCCTGGGTCATTAAGTATTTTCTTCTTTTCTGTACCCCCTCCCCGAAATTGTGCCAGCGTGGAGTTTTGTTTCGGAACTGTGCTTTCGATATTCCACGTATCATGGGATAAATCTATTCTTTTGAAAAACCGAGTGGGTATTTTTTCAGTGTGTGTGTGTGTGTGTGTGTGTGTTGCAGTCTCTGGAAGAAAGGTAACAGTGTTTCGTATTTACAGTATTTATTTGGTGCTTAAATTGGTAAACCAGCTGCTCACTTAGATAAGTATTGCTGTTCAGTGATTATTGCCTTAATTCAAAGGCTCTTTTTTGACATACATACAAAAATGAGATACGATATTTCACAGTTGTCTTACAGGATGTTGTAAGCTTGACTTTCTTTGTCTTGTTACTTTTTCTGGAAATTGTTCCAGAAGTTTTAAATTACTTGAAAAAGAAACTAAAGATCAGGTATAAAAAGTGAAGCAGAGATTTCAAATAACATGGCCATGTGCTTCTGGGAAGGTTATTGGAAAAGTGAAAATTCGAGTACTGTTGTCAAAAAACATGGAATATCCAACATGTTGAGAATTTTGTGATGTTACTTAAACTCTAAACAGGAAATTTGGAATCTTAAGTGAATGTGTTGTGTGTGTTAAATCGATCTTTCTGTACATTTTTGATCCATAAATCAGTTGGTCAAAGTTAGTTATAATAAAGTATTTGCAGACCGTCAGCATAGTTCATGATTTTCTACCTTAAATATTTTCACCTGACTACTGGTGTTTTCGGTTTTTTTGTTTGTTTTTGGTGTGTTGTATGTGTGTGTTTTAAAATTGGTATCTTGTCTTTACTTTTTTAGGGAAAGTTCACATGTAGAGTTAGGATGCAGTTATCAGTTTGCATGAGGTGTAAAGTTCCAGGAAGATGTACATATATTTTGAACAGAAATTTTACTTGCTTTGGACAAACTTTCATAATACAAGCATACAGAAATACATGTTTTGCTGTTACTTTTTTTGTGATACTTAAGTTGCTCGTAAAATGAACTATAAAATGGCAGGAACAGAATGATGACATTTGATGATTTTATTGCTTGGAGATATTTTATTTAATTGTAATGTAATTTTTATAGTCCCACAGGTTACTTTTTGATATACTTGAGAAAAAAGGTAACAAAGACAGGTGCTGGCATTTTTCTGGTTCCTTTTTTTCCCTAATAACATGGGCAGTGTCTGCAAGGCAAACAGCCAGGTGGATGGTTTCCTCCTAATAGGGGAGCTCCTGGGAAGTTGTTTAATCGAGTAATGATGTGAGGTGCTCTGAATTCAGAGGGACCTTCTCCCTGTATTTAAAGCTGCTATGGTACATGTTTGCGCTTTGTTGCCACCTACAAATGGGCTGCTTTCAAAAAAGCACAAGATTACAATATAGTGTGTGTTATCTTATCTTGCCGTGGCTTCTAGATTTGAGCAGTACTGTACTTGACTACTGTTTATTTCCTAAGTTGGTTCTTACTGATTTGTTTGCCAGTAAACTTCAGATTCTCCCCACTGTTTGCGGAGATGATGTGCTGTGGGTACAAACAGCAAAGGTCCAGAAGATCTTATCACTCCAAAATTTTTATTCTTTTACTCATAGGATTAAAGGACTGTTTTTTGACCACATTTTGACCTAATTTTAACTCCCCAAGGAGGCATTCATAATTGGCAGGACATCTTTTATCCTTGGGTATCCCCATGGCGTGCAGATTTCCTTTTATTTCTCAAATGTTACCCTATTCAGAGAACCCTTCCTAACCCCAGGTTATCAGAGTACAGCACTCTGCTTTGTCTTTACCTTGCTGACACAGCTGTGTCGCCTTGTGTCACGCCTGTCACAGATTGACAGTTGCTGTTCAGTCTCCTCCCTTCTGTAGAGTATGGGGATTGGTTTCATCAGCATCATCTGAAAGACATTTGTGAAGTGTATAGTGAGTACACTTTCAAAGTGTCTTTCTTGCTGTGCGTTCTTTAAGTAATCAAATGTTTCATTTTAGGGGAATTTCACAGATCATAACTGAAGTGCTTATGAAAGCCAGTGAAGCATGTCAGTTATATACAAACTGAAAGCTGCTGTAACAGTAAATTTAACATCACTAGTAGCTTTTCTGTGACCAAAACCAAATACTTCAATGATTTTATAATAAGAACTAAGTGTAGTTAGACACGGGAAAGAATTTGACTCACCTTTCAGGAAAATTTTGTTTCAGCAGTCACAGTTCATCGCTATATTTTTCCTTGCATAACAAAGGAGAAGGCATGTGATGTTAGCAGAACTTGGGAGCTTGGAGGTGTCTTGTTTGCTAGCCCATGGCTCTCCAAGTAGAAGCAGTTGCCTCACTGTTACCCTGAGCATGCAGACGCTGCTCTCGGGCCTGAACTGAGGTTCTCACACTTGATTAGCTGTGCGAGCTGACCGGGGTCTTGTACAGAATCAGGGCCCTCCTAGAACAGGTTCTCCAATGGGCTTTAAGTAATTGGGAGTTGTCTGTGTTCATCCTGGAAGATTCTGAAACAGCTCTCTCAGAACACTAAGCTCCCTTCAGGAACAGTACCACCACTCTTAGAGGGGAACAAAGCATCCAGGGCTTCATGTAACCTGTCAGGCTCCTCGGTTCTTCAGCGTCATCCATGTTCTTGACAATAGAGTGAGATATTTCTATTTTTAGAAGGGATAGGTGCATGAAATAAACTTTAACTGAAAGCATAGGAATGTAATTATGGAGCCAAATAACAAAACCTTTAAACTATTTTTTTAAAAGATTGTTTCAAAGTGGAGAAAGGAATGATTTTCCTAGTTAGGGTCCTATTTGCACTATTCAGATTATTTGTGATTGATATTAACTCCATTGTCTATCACAGGCTTTGGTTCTCATTTTTGGCTACTCATTTGGTGTTAATGAATAGAAAAGATTATGAATCATTTTAAGACTGCCAGGTAAATGGCAATGAATTCTGAATTCTGAACACAGAGTAGGACTTTCTGATAACTTCATTATGTATTGAAAACTTAGTATTCAATGGTCTCTTCTCTTTCGGTAGGATAACTGTAGTGTTACAGAGTTGGCAGGCACCACTTCTTAAGAGATATGGAAAGTGCAAGGTCCTGAGCTTAATTCCGGGCACCAAAAGAAAACCAAGTGCCTTCTGTTCCCTAAAGGCATTGTGGTAGGGATCAAGAACATAGGGTAATAACATGAACAGAACCTTTTAATTTAGTGGTTAAAGCATAGCTGTCAGAAAAGAAATACAACCTGGTTTGCTGGTACATACCTGTATTCCCAGCACTGGGGAAGTTAAAGCAAGAAGGATCGCTGCGGGTTCAAAGCCATCCTGGGTTACAAACTAACGAGACCCTGTCTCCAGAAAGTAAAATAAAAATCAATAAATGAATATAGAAATGGAATTGCCATAACTTAAGTACTAGAAATATTGCAGCATTCTTTTTACCACTCTAGTACAACATTGTTCAATTTTAGAGCAGTAGTTCCGCAACTGAAATAAACCGTCTTTGCAGACACACTTAGCAGTTTAGCTTCAATTTTCTTGGAAATATTGTCCATCTTAAACCTGAATTAGGATCTGTGCTTACTATAGGAGATCCTTCTAGTTCTAATAGGTTTGTTTTCAGGACATGGATAGCCTTACATTAATCCTCAAGTAATGTTAAAAATTCTTTTCTTGTTAGTGTTCAAATGAAGAAAAATTTTCTTTTCAGTGAATGTGTTTGTGTCTGAATAACTACTGTAACCAAATCTGATGTAATTACTTTTTGTGTACACATAAACATGTGTAATTTATTAGAAAAGTTAGAAGGCTCTAACAACATTAAACTGAGATTTTCCTTTTTATTATTGAATCTCAAATGATAATCAGCTTGTTACAATAAAACTGGGGTTCTTCAACCTGGGGACATGATAAAAATTGTCAAAGAAGATTCGAGGAGAAGCAAGTTCAGTGTTTTATGCACCAGAGATGGTAACTGATGTGGATGGGGCAGCCTGGATCCCCCCCACACACACACACATCCATGAATTTAATGTGTAGCCTGCAACCTTTTGCCACATCAAGGCCAATTGCTATGGCCTTGGATTTTGGCTTTCAGATTACTTTTGGTATGATGTGAGAGTGCCAGACTTGCCTTTATTTAATCCTTTTCTTTCATAAAGATTTTTATAATAGAAATGTGAATCATCATTTATTATTTCTTGAAGCCCTTCTTTGTGTTATTTATACTACACTGCTTGCACACCATCTCCTTCCTTTTTCCTGAAGAACAGCTGCTGAGGGAAGTGCCTCTTTCACACATTGAAATTGTACAACTTGGGAGACTATATCCAGTGTCTAGGATTGCTCAGGTGTTAATGTGGAGCAAGGTATGGAGGCTGATGCAGGACGGTGGCGAGTTCAAGGCCCACCTAAGTGACATAGACAAAGTTCAGGGCCAGTTTAGAGGACATAAGCAAACACTGTCTTTTAAAAATTGTTATCAAATCGTCACACTTTTTTTAAGCTGAGAAATTAGCTAGCATAAAAGCTTCTGAGCCAAAACAACTTGTTACAGACTTGACCCTGGGGCTGGGAGGTGGAACCAGCTTAGAGTACTTGGGACTTAGTTCAGTTCCAGCACCAGAAAGAGTTGGTTCTATGAAAAACACGTTGCTGTGTTTATAGTCTCAACTTTGAGACTTCAGAAAACTATTTTTAACCTGATACACTTTAAACGGGATAATAATAGGTTTTATGTACTGTACAATTGTTCAGTGAGCAGTAAATATTTTCTTTTAAACTAGTTACATTAATTTGTGTGCAATGATGGGTATAGGTACTACTTTGCAAGGTATACACTTGTGTTTTCACTGATAATTCTCCCCTTGTGTCATTTTTTAGTGACTCGCCTCTACCAGTCTCGTCTCGTGTCTGCTTTGTTAAGTTCCATGATCCGGACTCGGCAGTTGTAGCACAGCACCTGACAAACACTGTGTTCGTTGACAGAGCTCTGATAGTCGTACCGTATGCCGAAGGTTTGTGCTTTGTTTACTACCTCTGGGCACCCTCGGGTGACCGCCTACCAAAGGGTAGCTGCAGAGTGAGAGTTAGCAGTGTGATGAAACTCAGCACGTAACGTTTTGAAACCCTTGTTATACTGCAGTCCATGATACTTATGTAACTTTAATCATTAGAAATCAGGTCTGCTTTTTATAAGATACTGAACCCTTTGCTTCCTTTAATACATTTTTTAAGTTCATGAAATCCGTGTCCCTACTTGTAACTCTGAGGTCTGTCTACTTAGTTTTGTGAAAAGTCCCAAAGGTAAAATGATTCACTCCATGGCACTTAACAGAGACCTTCAAATGCATGATGTTACTTAAGTAAATGCCCAGGTTGTATTTCTATAATGCTTCCTCACATTGATAACTTGGGGAAAAAAAATCCCACATTAAATTCCAGTATACCAAGGGTTGCAGTGATTTTAAATTTTGTGAAAATGCAAGATTTCCTATAGTTTAGGTGCCAGATGGGCACTGGGTGTTGTGTTTTTATGCCAGATTTTTTTGTTCATTCTTGTTATATTTTCTAGAATATCTCTCAATAATAAATTCTTCTCTCTGTTATTTGTGTGTGTGATTTTTGTAGTGGAGAAGGCAAATGCAAAACTCTTCCAGATGACTGAAAAACAGTGGGTTCTCTGCAGCTACAGGGGATTCTAGACATTAACTAAAGGCCAGCAAGCACTCCAGTGCCCAAGTGTTCCCTGGTGTGACCATTCGTTAACGACATTTTCTCTCTTTTTACATTTTAGGCTGTTAAAGTAATTTGACAGAAAAAAATTGAGCAGGTTTTTTGGATCTAAAAAAAGCCACTGTGACAAGACAACACTATTTAATACCATTTTGTAAAATTTTCTGAGGCATATTTTATAATTTGATTGTTCCCAGTATACTGCTACTTGATTTGCTTTTTGGTAACTATAAATTTTGATTGAAAAGTCATTAACATAATAAAATGAGTGGGTTTTAAGTTAATATTTTATGAAATACACTGACCAGGATTTACATGCATTACCTTTCCTTTAATAAACTGGTCAGGAGAAAGAAAACCTTGTTATTGTTTACTTTAGTTGCTATCTTGGAGCTTTGAATACAGTGTGAACATTGACATCTATCTTGTAAAGTTGTGAACTGTCTGAAGTTGGAGAAATTGCCTTTGGGTTTAAAGAAATCAAGTTCTGTTCAGAGCGGGGTTCAGGTATGCTGTATTGTAACAGTACTTCTATCTCCATTATGTTAACGCATTTGAGCATAGTTGTAAGGTTAAGATAGATTGACTGTAGTTATCTTTGGTTAAAAATTGCTTGTGTGTCAGTGTGTTTGTTGTAGGGTAAGATTTAACCACCAACAAACAATTTCTAGGATTCAAATTTAGGATGAGTAACATAAATGATAGGCCTGGAAACACGGGTCAGCTCACGTGAGTAATGTGCAGACTTTGTAGCCAGCCATTAAATTTAAAGATTTTATTAGCTAAGTATTGTAATTCCCAAGCCTGGAACATAATACAGTATATCATCTAACTGGCTCTTTAGCGGTAGCTTTAGACTATAGTAATTTTTTAATACCTATTTTTCAAAAGTGAGGTTTCGTGGAATGTGCATAACATTACAGAAATGTTTAGTTGAGAAGTCTATTTTTGCCGTATTTGATTTGTGGTATGACATGCTGTATTAATGTTCCCTCCATTAAGTAAATGTCACCATGCACTCTGGTTTTAGCATTTACACTTTTGGGGGTGGCTCTCAGCCAGTACTTTAGAGGCATAGACACAAAATTTACGGTAAGAAACAATCTAAATTGGTAAAAGTGATATACCAGGATTTGGAAGGAACTCTTAATAGTAATGGATTTGGGGGTTATTTTAGGTTCCTTGGTTAATGTTTGTTTCTTTTGTCTGTTTCTTTTTCTTTCATTTCTACACATTCATGCAGTATTTCATGGTTCTATCAAAGCAGCAGTAAAAAAAATACTCTTGACGCATGAAAATTAACTGGTGAGGGGCCTCATTGCTATTTTTTAAATTGTAGTTTTATTTTTAAATAGTCTTTTTAATCGGAGGATCAGATGCATGATTTTTTTTTTAATGGATGCAGATCTTCTATCAGGTGTTTCAGTAAATTCAAGAGGATTTAGTTTGCCAGAAATGTTGCAAATGCACTAATTTGAGTAAGATGCTGATACTTAATATATCCTCTTGAGACATAATTTTGCATGCAAAATTACCCCTTAATCTGTAGGTTTGTTAATATTGATGCATTAATGCCCTATATTTAAATGATCTTCTCCCCTTCCCTTCCATAACTCTTGGTATCTAAATTGATGACAGCTCTGGCACAAGCAAGATAACAGTGCTGTGTAGTATACATTTGTTTTATATTATCGGCACTTCTCAGTGTAGGAGGAAGGAACCATTACCTTTATTTAACAGTGGTTTTTCTTTTTTGTTGTTGTGTTTTACAGTTCTTTTCCCTGGTTCAGCCTGAACTATATACCAGGCCCTGCTGAAAATACCACCCAACAGTTTTCTTCTGCAGCTTATCCAGTTTCTCTTAAGTGCCCTGTACATATTGTATGTTTTATGATGAGATGCAGTTTCTTAATATGTATTACAGAAATACTACTGGTATTTGCAAATATGTAGTTTAATTGTATTATTGAACTCTCATTTTGGGGGCTTGGGCACATTAACAGATTAATCCATCTGTATAGGGCTTTTGCTGTTGGATAGAATTGAAATTGTCTACGTAAATATTTGTATTAGGACCCTTAGATTTTATCTGAATACACGAATTAGGCCTTAAAAACAGACATACATGTCGCTTTGGGCTTAAGGAGTTCAGTACAGTTAGTTTCAAACTGACACTGTATAGTCTTTTTGGTACAAGTAGCATGGCACATGTTGGAACATAAAAGCCTTTAACTGTACAGGTAAGGAATGTGCCATGTTGTTTTACCTATTTTTGCTTTCTCTCTCTATCTCTCTCACTTCCACACACATACCGTGTGTATTCAGAGGTCTTCAGAAACATTCATATTCATTTTCATGAGTCAGCAAAAGCCCTACGCTCGATTCCAACAGAGTATTTCCTTACATACTTTTCTTCTCTTAAATTTTACAAAGTTTGTATGGTAGGTGTAAAAGTCATAGTAACTGTACCATTATTAACCCCTAAATCAAACTTTTTTTGTCTTGTGTATCTTGATTTTTCTGTGTGCTTTATAGTGAAGCAGCCGACACGAGTCGTTGTTCATAAA
Source organism: Cavia porcellus (assembly GCF_034190915.1). Lineage (NCBI taxonomy): Eukaryota > Metazoa > Chordata > Mammalia > Rodentia > Caviidae > Cavia > Cavia porcellus. The sequence continues at coordinate 159,841,947 of NW_026947484.1, read as the reverse complement.
ACAGCTTTTGAAAGTTGAGAGCACACCCTGGAGAGCCGACTGTGCTTGCTTACGTTTGGTTCATGACTTAAAAATCGAGTACAGGTGATGAAATCTTGGCAGTGTTAACAAAACAGTAGTGTGTATTGTGCTATTTTTTTTTTACTCTAGAAACTTAACCATTTGTAGAGAAAAAGGAAACATTTTCACACATTGAACTTTCATTCTGATATAAAATTAATGATAAATAATCATAGAGATCAAGCTTTATATTTTAGCGAGCATAAGTACTTTCAGCAGACTCAGGTGGTGTATCAGGTAGATATTTTCTGGGTGTTTTTGTGTGTTTTCTGTCTTACCAGAGAGTACGCTCTGATGCAGAATGTTTCTCTGCAGGAGTTATTCCTGACGAGACAAAAGCTCTGTCTCTGCTGGCACCAGCTAACGCAGTGGCAGGTCTTCTGCCTGGTGGTGGACTCCTCCCGACCCCCAACCCACTGACCCAGGTATGTGTTCTGTTCCCTTCTCTGAGGTTAGAGACACTGAACCATGGGAGAGCTTTTCTGGTGCTTCTGTGATTTTGGTTCCTATACCGACATGACATGTGCGTAGAGTTGTATGTAGAGGAGAGGGCTGTGTTACAATCGGAAACAGAACTGAAACTCTTGTAGAAAACTATTCTAAATAGCATAACGTATCTGTTATATTGGTTTTGCATTGGCTTTCAAAAATAAATGAAATTGACACCGTAAAAAAATAAAATTTGGACCAGAAAAGAAGACAAAACTGAAGGAAGTTCGTTGAAGGAAGTCTTCTGCCCAGGCCCACCTGTCTGTCTCAAAGCCCTTGGTTCTTTTGCTTGGGATTGAATTAAATCAGTGGTTTGAAAGGGCATTCTAGCTGAGAATATTTGATGTGGGGAATGTGGAGCGCACATTACTTCATTGTAAACAAGTAAATTTATTTTGCTTTTTGCAGTGTGGGATAGGGGGAATCAAATAAGGGCCCATACATGCTAGGCAGTTCCCTGCCCCAACCTGGGAGGAATTTTAAATAGTATATACTCTGCCCGCTCAGGTTATGTAACTCCTTGGTGGTTTCCGGGATAATAGTGACTGTTGATCCTCAACTGGAGGGGAATGCCGGTGCCCTTGCCACCCCTGTGCCTGTGGGAAAAGCTGGTGGTGTCACTAACACCAGTGGTGGAGCACCTTAGCAAGGTCAGAAGCGCCCAGGCTCTTTGGGCCTGATTTTGTCACTTGACTCTTAGTGCCTCACCTGTGGCATGAGGACCTGAATAATTGCTAGGGGTTTGTGCTTATAAAGTACATGCTCTACCAGACAGTGGTATGAAAGAGAACACATTTCACCCATACTCACAGTTAGATTACCACAAATGTGTGTGTTATGTTTCCCGCATGCTAATTGATGCTGGGCGAGCTTAGCACATAGTTCTTCCAGAGAAAGACTGCCTATGAAGTTACCAAGCTTTCCAGCTTTTTGTCTGTTGGGGTAAATCAGAATTCTCAGACAAGTGCTATGTACTGTGTTGAAAGGGTGACAAGAGGAATCGTTAGCCACGAGTAGATTCCTGGGGAAGGCTGCTGGGCACAGCTTTCAGCACAGTATGCGCAATATCTCAGAGGCAGGAGGGGTACATGCACACCCAGGACTCCAGCTCCCTGCTCCTCCCCCCACTGACACTCTGGCCTGCTGGGGGAAGCGTGGCTGGAGCCCCTCAGGTGCCCATGGACCTCGCTGGGAAGCTCCTTTCAGAGACAGCCCTGAAACCCCCTGGGAGCCAGCGAGGCTCTACTGGGTGCCATGTGTAGGGCTGCAGAAATGGGGATCCGGGATCCTAGAGAGGGAGCCCCGCCCTCAGGCAATGTGCTTTGGCGCCCCTCCTTCGGAGGGCTTCATGCTTGGCTGAGGAGGCGAGAGAAAAGCTTTAAAGGACTTTACATCTAGTGGGAGACAGTGCTTAGTAACTGGTCTACACAAGACCATAAAAGATATTTTTCCCTACATCTTGGTTTTATTTCATTCTTTAATGAATGGGAAACTGGGCCATCTCCTAGAGCAAGGTTTAGCAGACCACCCATTTTTGTTTAGCTAACACCAAGCCCACTCCTTTATGGTCTATGGCTGAATTTGAACTACTGTGTTGTATGACTTTGTATACAGGTGAGTGGTTGCTGCAGTGACCCCAAAACCAGTACTGTCTGGCCCTAACAGAAGTGCAGTTTTAAATAAAGAAACGTTTCTTGGCAGATTGGCGCTGTTCCACTGGCGGCTTTGGGAGCTCCCACTCTAGACCCTGCCCTCGCTGCCCTGGGGCTTCCTGGAGCAAACTTGAACTCACAGGTACGCGACCTGCCATGCGGCCTCTGGCCAGGAGACTGCACTGTGTGTTTTTTGTCAAGAGTGGGTAACCACTGTCTCACAGTGACACTTCTGACTCGTGCTGGCTTGTAGAAAGGAAACTTCCAGGGTCACTACGTCATTAGCCTCTCACAGTTTGGGGTAAGAAAAGGATCCTGGCATCCGCCACGCGGTCAGTGTACCACGTGAGTAGAGGGCTGCAGTCTGAGCTTTTATTATTTTTGTTTTTGTCATTGAAATGTAAGCTCTTTTTTTTAAAGTCCTCAGCCTTTTTTTTGATAATACTCTAGACAGAGCCGTATCATTAAGCCTCATCTCCACCCTTTTTTTATTTTTATTTTTTTATTCTGAGACAGGATCTCACTAAGTTGCCCTGGCTGAGCTGGAAGTTGGAATCTTTCTGCCTCAGCCTCTTAGAGTGCTGGGATTACAGGTGTGTGCCACCATGTCCAGCTTCTGAAGAAGTTCTTAATTTTCTGGAGATGTTCTGATATACTATCTGAGGAATTTAAGCTTCTTTTAAATGTATTTTTAAAATACTACTTTTTCTCTGAATATCTTAAAATAAGTCACTCTGTCATGCAGACTGTTTAGCCTCAGTTTTCAGGTAACTTACTAAATGAGCTGTTTAATCAGTAGAGCTACCAATGCCACTTGTTATTTTTGGATTTTTTAGTGTGGCTACTAAAACATTTAATTGCACATAACTTGCATTGTGTTTTTACTGCTCAGCATTATGCAGAGAACATGTTAATTTTTATAAGTTGGCAGGACCTTTCAACATACTGAAAAGATAAAATAGCAGTAGTTTATTGTTCTGTGTGTTCTCATTGCTGTTACGTTTTTATTTTTTGTAGTCTCTTGCCGCAGATCAGTTGCTGAAGCTTATGAGTACCGTCGATCCCAAGTAAGCCCTTTTCTTCCACTGTGTAGTAGGTAGATTCCTAGATAGTTACCTATTTGTCTGTTTGTCTCTTTCTTTTCTTTCGGAAACAGTCTTGCTATGTAGCTCAGGCTGGCCTTGAACTCGTGACCCTCCTGCCTTAGCAGCCTCTTAGCTGCTGGGATAACAGGCACGCACAACCATACCTGGTGAGGATAGTTACTTATGATAGTTCTAAATTTAGCCCTTGTCAAGGCTTCTCTTGCCATTTTCTAGAAAACAAAGGCGGGGAGTCCCACTGTGAGCATCTAGCTCAACATGGTGGTTGGTTCCAGTGTAGTGGTGCACATGCTCCCCAGCTCAGGTCATCTGAGTGGTCCCAGGCCCCTCAGCAGTGTGTGGTCCCCTGGGGAACCATGGGGCTGGGGGCCGGCAGGCATGCGGGGACACTGGATTTGGGGATGAGGGGCTGAGTCCCAAGGGAAACCCAGGAGCTGTCCCCACACAGCAGTGGGGGCAAGGACAGGCTGCCACGCAATCATGCAGCTGCTTTGAGGAGTGCCCTTCCTGCTGGGCCTGGGGTGTCTGCCCAAGGTGTGACAGGCCCAGGAACTTCATGCCATTTCCCATTACGACTGATAAAAATCTCTGAAAGTGGGAGAGTTTCGGGTGGGGAAGAGAATCACTGACATTTGGGCGTTTTTACTTCGTGGGCCTGCCTCCCGGCTCATAGGTGATGGCTCAGCTTGTACCCCTGGCTTGTAGGCAATGGCTAGTGCAGTTCAGGCTTGTGTGCCCGCTCTTGGCAGCCTTTCCCCATCAGCGTGGTCCGTACCCCGCGTCACCTGTAAGGGGCATCCTTGGTCTTTCCACTTGGGGTTCCCTGAGTAGCCTGGGGGAGCTGTTGATGCCTCCGTTTCCCTATCTGCAGTTTAAAGGCAGTACAGTTCCCAGCAAATCCCAGATCTCTGAATCATCAAATAGAGATGCCCGTTGTACATATAAAGAATATGCTATGCTATATATTGTTTTGAGTTTTTTGACCTAGAGTCTCAGTGTATAGTGCAGACTAGCCTTGGACTTACTATGTAGTAACCCAGGTTGGCCTCAAACTCAAAGCAGTCCTCCTGCCTCAGCCTTCAGGGTGCTGGGATTACAGGTGTGCACCATTACCCCTGGCACTGTATACTGAAGTCATGGAATTCTCCCCTTTTTTAAAATCAAGAAATATTTTACTGAAATGGTGTTATATGCACATAAATACTTAATTGAAGTTTCAGAATATTTCCATTCTCAATTCTTGGCTCTGTTTCAGGTTGAATCATGTAGCCGCTGGGCTTGTTTCACCAAGTCTGAAATCAGATACCTCTAGTAAAGAAATAGAGGAAGCTATGAAGAGAGTACGAGAAGCACAGTCCCTGATATCTGCTGCTATTGAACCAGGTAAAACGCCCTTATGCAGTGTCACTGAGTATTAAGCCGTGTTTCTTATCAGTGATGACGATGGCCCCGGTGTGCATGTTGAGCAGTCCTCTTAACGTTTTCAAGTTCTGCTAAATAAAAGGTCGTGGGATGCAGTGCCACCCACACGGCCATGGTGATACCTGGAGACGTGTGTATGTGTGGTAGTCACACTGCGGCTGTCTCTGGTGAGCCTAGCACAGCAATGTCAGCAGATCTGCTGTCGGGAGGCGGGCGTGACCCTTAGGCCTGCTGTTGTTTACCACAGAGTGGTCTAATTTTAAGTCTGTTACTAGACCAGGAGAACAAGGAAAGCAGTTCCCTGTGTCTTTCAGTGTCCGATGAAGTGACTGCATAGGAGCTGGGCAGAGTCCAGGTCTCACTTTCCACTCTGAGTTGGGCCCGCACACGGCCCGAGGGCCTGGGCAGCGGCAGCCCAGCCTCTGTGTGTGTTTGCACCCACGGACCTGACTTTTCCTTACTAAATAAGGCTCTTTTTGCTCCTGTTCTTAATGAATGGAAATGTTCTCAGTATGCACAGTGTAAGGAAAATGACTTTATAATGGGGAAACATTGCAAACATTTTGTGTGTTATGTATCACTCAGTCAATAAAATGTCTTAATCGTTAGTAGTGGTCCTGTGGCAAGTAATGAAACTATAGATATGCAGCTGCATCTGTAGAACCCAACACTTTCGGTCACCTGATACTTCTGTTGGAAACCCATGACTCTGACTAAACATGGTGTTTTAGAGTTTTGTGAATTTATTATTGATTCTTAAAACATTGAGCACTAGTACTGAAAAGACCCGAACATGAAAGGCGTGGAACTCACCCTCACTTTGAAACGAGGAAGTGAGTGACTGTTCTAGATGTGCTTCCTGCACTTGTGTAATCCATACCTGTGCAATAATAGTTGGCCATGAACGTGTGTTCAGTGTGCTCAGCAGAGGCTGCATATGAAGTTCTATGGCGAGACAGGAAACAGGCAAGCCGTATGCATGCGTGCACACACTCAGGCGCCAAACATTGTGCAGAATTCTACATGGTCTTTTAAATTATAAACTCTCATACTGAGTGTGTTTATCAGTAAGTGCAATCTGAAAGATGCTAGCAATATAGGAACAAACTTAATCTGGCTGAATTACGACTATATGTGAAAGAACCTAAAGGAAAAAACATTGAGAGCCTTTGGTCTTTTTGAAAGTTTCACTGTGCAGTTGAGGCTGGCCTGGAACTCTGATCGATCCTCCTGTGTCAGCCTCCCAAGGACTGGGATTACAAGCATGCACCACTAAGCCCAACAGAAGCTTTTAAAAAATAAATTAGAGCCAAACAATGAGAAAGAGGTGACTGTTTTTCTTATTCTGTGAAAAACACCTTGTGGCCTCCTCTAAGTATGGCAAGTGAGAGACAGAAAAAGGAAACTTACACTTTGAGAACCTGAAGTTAGAGGGGCACCTACCAGGAACCTGGATATTAGGGCCACTTGAGCAAGCATTAGCATTAGGAATTCTAAAGTGATCACTGGTAACATTTCAGGATGTGTGGAAAATTAAGGTAAAGATTTTTTTAACTCTAATGGGAATAATTCTATTTGGTGATTTCTAAACATAAATATTTGTTTCCTTTTAAATCAGATAAGAAAGAAGAAAAGAGAAGGCATTCAAGATCAAGATCGCGCTCTAGGAGGAGGAGGACACCCTCATCTTCCAGACACAGGTCAGGTCGCTGTTTGTAAGGCATCCATGGATGCATGCGCCTCCCACAAGGGTGGTTTCTGGGTCGTGGCCCCCTTCCTGTCCCTGTTTGCCCCTGCCCCCGGCCCAGAGGCACAGGCCACCGCAGGCTGTTTCTTAGCCTTGCATGCACTCAGAGACTCATCACCATGCCCTGGACTGTGGCGTGGTTCCATGCGGAGCTCATGCCGGTTCGAGTGAGGCTTTTGATAGAGACCCAGGGATGAGGCCAGAGGTGAGGCCCTGGGGGCGGCTCTGCCTAAGGCTGTACGGAGTGGAGCAGGGAAGGTGATTTGGCCCATTACTGTGAGACCAAGCCTTGACGGTGATGGCTCCTGAAAGGAAATTGTGATGTGCAGTGCGAAGCTACAATTTAAAAACCTCATCATAGTCTGTTGCTTGGCCCTGAGGAGACTTTTAAAGTGGAGTCAGTTTCACTCTCTCCTTCCTGAAGGGGACGCCCTTCGTTTAGCACAGGGCGGAGTGGGTGACGGTGAGCGGTAAGCGCTGTCAAGGTTCAGGGGCCGCTGCCTGGAACAAGGGTCAGAGGTGCCTGGTGGCCGCTGCTTGTGAACTGACCAGGCCCCTTGCATCTGGGCAGAGGGTGTGGAGTACTGCAGAGGCACAGACCTCGGCTGGCACAGTGCTGGGGGTTCACCGTCCCAGCTCTTAGAGGCCTGCTTCCCTCATTGCACCTTATTTCTAAATTCCCTGCCCGGTTCCCTTCGTGGCCCTCAACCTCTCACTTAAGCCACCCGGGGTGGGGCAGGATTTGGGTTTTCTCTTGTGGTCAGAACTGCATGGTGCTTGCTTCTTCTCACCTGAATGCTGAGCGGACCACTCATGGTGTTTTTCAGAACACTCTGAGGTGTTCATGCCTTGGTGTGGGCGAACCCTGGGGTGTGCTTACAATCGGTGCTGATGTCCCATGGTCAGGCACGGTGTGGCCTCGATGGGCACAGTGGTGAGGGAGCAGAGGGCGCCACAGGGTGTGGAGCCAGATCGAGCAGCTACAAGTCTGAGGCCAGCCTGAATTACATAGCGAGAACCCGTCCCCAAAAATAAATAATGTAACCCATGGGGTTGAGGTTTTCTGTGTTCTTCACAGTCAAGTCAGTGTCAAGTCATTGGCCTTTCTTTGTGTGTATGTGGTGCTGCCCAGAACCTTCACACGGGGCTGCACGCCCGGCCCATTGGTTATTTCTCCAGGGTCTGCCTAACTTACAGGTGACCCAGGCCGACTTCCTGGTATGCTACCACCTCTGGCTCCCGGTTGCATCTTTAAGCCGGGAGCTGTGGTGCAGCAAGCCTGCCCTGATGGCTCCGCCCCAGATGGAGGGGCAGCAGCTCCAGCAGTGAGGGGCCTTGCTCACTTGTCAGCACTGTGAGGACGAAATGCCAATAGCAGGTGCCAGGGCCACTTGTCCTCCTCGCTGCTGGCTTGTGTGTCAGAGGGGGACGAACTGTGCGCAGTTTGTCTGTTACATTTATTTACCTACGTGGCCGGCTTTCTTGTTCATTATTAGGCGATCAAGAAGCCGGTCAAGGAGGCGATCACATTCTAAGTCAAGGAGTAGACGACGGTCAAAAAGTCCCAGACGGAGGAGATCCCATTCCAGAGAGAGAGGTCGGAGGTCAAGGAGCACATCGAAGACCAGGTAGGGCACCCCTGCACTGAGTGAGAGTCCAGGCTTGGAGTGCTGAGCCCTGAGCACGGTGCTGCTTACAAAAATGTGAGGTGGGCGGGCAGAGCTGCTCTGTTCGGGGTAGAGCAGTGTTTACCATGAGCATACCCAAAGCACACTTTGGGACCCACCAGCGAGCCTGCAAAGCTCTTGGCGCCATGTGGGATGCTGCATGCTGGGCTTTTAAAGAGGTCGCCTCCCTGTGACAATGCTATTTGAGCTGTCTTTGCCAGATAGCATCCATCAGGAGCATTCATGTTTTCAAGAGTAGGATTAAATCTGGTTATACTTTTGCTTTGCTTGTATCTGTAACACTAAATAAACTGGCGTCAGCTATCTTCACATGCATTTTAAATTGTATACATTTGTTAGAGATAAAAAGAAAGAAGACAAAGAGAAGAAACGCTCCAAAACACCACCAAAAAGCTACAGCACAGCCAGACGGTCCAGAAGTGCAAGCAGGTAATTAGACATGAAAACTCGTGTTTCAGGCTGGGGACACAGCTGAACAGCATAGCACCTGCCCAGCATGGGTGAGGGCCATCCTGAGTTGTTCCCAGTAGCAAAAAACAAATTGGTTCTTAAACTGTATAATGATCAGTAGGCCAGTGTCATGAAAAGTAATCCAGAACATAGGTAAATATTTGTGTCAGAAAAATTGGGACTTGGCAAATCTCAGGAGCTTTTAAAAGGCAGTTTGGAAAAAATAACCAAAAGTTCACCTTTTTACTGAATATTTTATCCACTGATTGACTGGTTGATTGATTATAATGTGAAGTAACACGAAATTTAACATAGGCAGTTTTTCTGTCCTACGTCTGATGGGTAACACATACGAAACTGTTGTTATTTTCTTGTGAGTAGTAGTGTTCACTACATCTGCCTGTTCATACACAAGAATGTTTCTTTCCTGTACAGCAGTTCATTCAGTGCCAAAACTGCCATTTTTTTCAAAATATGCCTTATTTAAATCAAGCAGAAGGGATACAGCTCAGTGGCACAAGGGCGTGCTTGGCAAGTGAAGGTCCTGAGTTCAATTCTCAGTACCAAAAACAATTGCCAGGGAGTTCATGCTGTACTCTGAACACCTCAGTGTGGAAGAAAACTAACTTTCACGAGCTGGTGCTTGGCGGTGCTTTCCTACTTGGGCAAGGGTGGTGACAGCGTTTAGCTGGGATGTGAGGTGCCCCTGCTGTCTGCCTCTCCTGGTTCCATATGAGGACTGACATTTCCTGCTTTGAATAGAGGCACCAGCATTCCGGGACCTGACCCCACTGAAGTAACCTGGACCTGTCAGGTGTGGTTCCCGAGTGTCTCTCACATTAAGCTCTGGCTGGTGGATTTTGTGTTTCCCAAAGTTCGTAATAGTTCTAGCTCCAAACAGCACTGAGAAACAGGTCTCGAGTCCTTAGAGGTACACTCACTGGACAGGCTCCTCGTGGCGCTAGAGATCGTACTGTATCTTAAAGTGTAGTTTGCACGTCTGTAATTCCAGAGAGAGACGACGACGGAGAAGCAGGAGTGGAACGAGATCCCCCAAAAAGCCTCGGTCACCCAAGAGGAAAATGTCACACTCCCCGTCCCCCAGAAGGTAGGGGCGTGTCGTGGCATAACCTCCCTCAGCACTGTTGGCAGCTGTAGGCTTTAGAAACGTCCTGTATTTTTAACACCTTAGAGCTCTGCTTCTTCTGCAGGGATTTGAAATGCCAGTGTCCTTGTGCCCCCTCGCATGGCCAGTCCCACCCCGGAAATCCCCTCATTAGGCCTGACCCTGGCTCACAGTCTTCTCTCCCACGGCTCCTGCCTTTGTCCGTGGTGTTTTGGACTTGGGTCAAGCTGGCCACTCCAGCAGGACACCTGTCGCTGAGGGTGCAGCTTCCCTGGGCCCTGGACACATCTCTCCTGAGCACAACCTGACGGGTCTCCCTTGTTCTAGACATAAAAAGGAGAAGAAGAAAGACAGAGACAAAGAGCGAAGCAGAGATGAGAGGGAGCGCTCGACAAGCAAAAAGAAAAAGAGTAAAGAGAAGGAGAAGGAGCGGGAGAGAAAATCAGAGAGTGACAAGGATGTGAAAGTATGTATGCAGGCCGGGGTGTCCGGTGGGGTTCGGGGGACCATGGGCTGGGCGGGGGGCCACTGCACAGGGAGGAGGCTCACTTGCGCTGTTCTCGGGAAAGCAGGTCACACGGGACTACGACGAGGAGGAGCAGGGCTACGACAGCGAGAAGGAGAAGAAGGAGGAAAAGAAGCCCGTGGAGGCAGGGTCCCCCAAGACTAAGGAGTGCGCCGTGGAGAAGTCTGCGGGTGACGTGCTGCGTGAGTCCAAGGTGAACGGGGATGACCACCACGAGGAGGACATGGACATGAGTGACTGAGCCGAGCCCCGCCTTGGGAACGGGGAGGGCGCTCCCGGCGGGACATTGGGTGTGTGCATCCTGAGCTCTTGGAGTGGCGCTGGGACAGCTCCCTTCACGGCGAGGTCTGCAGAGCAGCAGAGTGACACTGCATGCGTCCTCAGCAGGCACGGGTCGTCTGCAGCGTCACGCACGCCCCTTCCTCAGTACGTTCACTTTAGTCTCTAGGACTTGGTCGTTGCCGTAATAGAGCCATGTAGGAATGCACTGATTGCATGTAATTGTGGCAAGAACCCCCATGTTGTCAAGGTCCTCCCCGGGACGATCTCCTTTGGTCTTGTTTGTGGACGTGACGAAGTAACACTCTTAGAGGTACATCTGGAAACAGCATTTGAGATAGATAACCCTTCCAGCCTTGTGGCTCGAGTTTTGTGGCTTTTGTTTAACTCTGAAAGGTTAAGTATGCACTAACCTTTTTTGATGGCTAATTAGGCTTCAATTGCAGAAACGATTTCACATAAAATTCTTTGGCAGTGAGTAAATTAGCAACATTTTGAGATAGAATTGTATACGTTTTCATAGGTGTTTGGGAATTTTTTTTCCCAAAGTAATTTATTCCACCTCTACATCAGTGAGAACTGTCCGCCTCTCCCGGGTTCACCTGTAAAAGAAACTTAAATCTCTTGTCCCGATTTTCAATTTTTCACTTTTGTTGTTTTAAACTCAGTGTTGGAAAAAAGGGGCTAGTGCATTTTAAATGGATCGTCACATACTTTTAAAACAAATCTACTTGATAATGTACTTTTATTTGATCTCCAGTTGTATAAAACCAATAAATTTGTGTTCTTATTACTGCAGTAGTAACCTTAACGCACACAGTGATTATCTGCAAAGTAGTTAGGCAGCCGTTTCTTAGTTCCAGGAGTTCCAGGCTTTACTTTTGTGCAGTAAAAACAAAAGTAGGCTACAGTCTGTGCCATGTTGATGTACAGTTTCTGAAGTTGTTTTACAAGACTTTGATAATAAAACCCTCAAACTTACGTTCATGTTCCTGTAAACCCGTATTTGTATTTATTTACGCTGTTGAATGTATGACATTTACCTCATTTTCCAGATCTGATCTCTTTGCCTGTCTGCCCACATCCGGCCGCAGTCCCAGGAGAACGTCTCCCGCTGCGGAGGGGCATGTAGCAGGCTTCTATCCGAAAGCCTGTCTTATTGCCGCTGTCTTTCTCTCTTGGAACCCTGGCCAGGGGCTGGGGTTGGGTACACACACCTCCGACTAGGATGTTTGTGTTTTCAGTGGGTGCATATGCTTGCCTTTCTGAAGCAGTGTGGATGTCCGTCATCTGTACCTGCTGGACCTCACCAAGTAGCAGATATATCCAGGAGGAACTAGCATGTTTGGGCCCTGGGCTTCACAGACTTGGAACTAGCTTTTATCCAAGTATAAGTTCGTTTTTCCAAAAATCTGTTCTAAAATTGAAATGCCATATAGAAAAGCAGTGTTTTTACAGTTTGTAGTTAACTTTTTAAAGATTTTATTAACAGGAATTTTATCTAGGGCACACATAGGAAGTTTTAATAATGGGCTGAACAATCACGGCGTTTTTTTAAACAGTGGGATGCAAACAACATTTGAGCTCCAAGAGCGTTTTGTGGTAGGTCAGGCTGGATCACGGGCCCTGACCATCTTGTAAGCTTAGACCATGTGAACCAGAAGCACCCCATGGTGGGGCCTGCTTGGTTGGTGGACCCTCACCTGTCACCCCCAGTCACTGCCCGAGGGGCTGTGGCCAGGGTGGTGGTGGTGGGGCTCCCCAGACCGTTCCCTGCAGACAAGAGAACCGGGGACCTAGTGACCACTGCCCTGCCCCCCAGTTCTGTTCTGTATCTGCTAGTGAAGCAATTTTAAAATAAATAAAAGTGGTTTTGTTAGAACAGTGTTTGTCATTATTTGCCTAGTTTTCAGTAGTGAATGGTGGCTATCCAGAGCACCTTTTTGAGGAAAAAGCCGGGTTCTTTTTGTTTTTTTGAAACAAGAAAATGAAGCCTGGCTTAGCCTCCCATGTGCTGGGATTCCAGGTTTATGCCACCGGGCTTGTCTGAGACCTGGTCATGAGTTCGGGCTGGGCTGTGTTTAGAAGGGCTGGTACGTGCCTTAAAAGATGATAACAGTGCATTTTGACTACTGTGGAGTGGATTTTCTCACTTGCATCTTACTTAGATGCTGGCCTGTGCTGGTCTGTTTCCTGAGCACGTGGTCTGCTGAGACTTAGCATAAATAGGAACCACACTTGGTGAGTTTTCCTAGAAGACTAATTCCAGGCAGACTTGAAGGTAGTTGAAACTTTCAATTTTGGTCAAAGAATATATGACAACATTTTTAGCAAAATAAGATTAACAAATTGAAATACTAAAGTAAAAGACTCAATAATGTAAGGCATAGAACGTTAGGCAATTTAAGACAAATTATTAACCAATAATGTATCTTTATAGAGGCAATAGAAGTGATGTTCACATCTTTTTGCAAGCTTATTTTTGCAGTGTATAGTCACTAAAAAAAATACTGACACCTTTTTAAGCTAGCTAGCTCAATGATGGTTTGTGCACTAGAAATTGAAGCTCAGCCACAAAGAATATCTCAACAGTAAACATTAATGTAGTTTGTAGGCATTTTTCTGCCTAGAAACAAATCAGTTCACCCCTCTCAGCACACCGTAAATGTCAGCACTTTGGGCGATTGAAGCAGGAAGGGTCAAGTTCCAGTCTGAGGACCTCAAGATGTGAAATTGGCTGGCTGTACTTGGGCTAAGGTGCCATTTGCAGCAGCCAACAGCAGAGGGCGGCTGCATCCCTAGTCCTCTCCTTTCACTCTGTTTAATGCATGCCTGCAGGTGGGACTTGGAGTTCACTAGCCTTTCCTGCTCCAGCCTTTTCTCTGCCGCGCTGTCCGCAAATGACAGTGCCAGGCTGGAGGGAGTGCCTGCCACTTTGGGCAAGGTCCTCCAGGGCCTCAGAGCCCCAGGGCTGCCCAGGGCACGGCTGCGCACAAGCCACACTGAGAAAGGCAGCTGCCTTACGGGGTTCTGTCCCAGTTCCCGCCGTCTCCAACTGACAGACGAAGTCTGTCTGTCGGGTCCCTGCATGAAGCAAGAGCATCTCCTGTGGCAGAGAACCACTTCTCAAGGACTCAAGGCCTTTCCTTTAGACACCGCCTGTGGCAAAATACTGAGAAATTCTACATGGCTGTTTTAAGAGAAGTATCTTTTGGGTCACATAACTATATACCTACATGTAAAGATCATTTTTATGGGAGATTATAAAAATACATAGTATTGTGATGTATTCTTTTAACAGAATATGGCTTCATTCATGAGCTGGATTAAAAGGTACATTTTGGCAGGCCTGGTGGGGCAAGTCTGTAACCTCCATAGTGGGGACAAGCTGAGGTGGGAGAACTTCAGAGTTCTAGGCCAGCATGGGCCACATGGTTAACTCAAGGCCAGCCTGCAATTTATAGCAAGACGATGCTTTAAAAAAAAAAAAAAAAAAGCAAGAAAGCTAAATAAATAAATGGCACGTTTTGAAAATCTAATATTGTGAAGTTTATTTGCATTAACATTTTTCCACCATCATAAAAGATACTGACATTTGTTCTGTATGATCAGAGAAAAGACATTTTGGAATGGATACTGTTTCTACTATTCTTTAAAGGAAAAGGTGAGTTTTAAAAAAACCCAAGTGCAAAAATCTTCAGTAGTCTCCACTGACTCCCAGCAGAATACTCAGGGTTAGCAAACTGATAACCCCATGCTGATGCCACCGGCACTTTCCAAGCTGTACTTGGAAACTACGCCACAACCCCACCAAGGGAGTCCAAGGCCCTTGCCACCTTTTGGCCTCAAACCTCGGAACCACTGGCAGGACAGTTCAGTCTGAGTCCTTGTCTACAACTTGCCCCCAACTCGTGAAAGCTTCTCAAAGCCAGCTCTGGGTTATCAGTTTGTCCCTCACAATCCAGCAGATCCAGAGAAGGTAGTGATCAGGTCTTTGAATTTTTAACTATGATTATTTTTCTTCACTGTAAAATGTACTCAGCTGGTAACACATCTGTAATCCCTGCACTCTGGGAGACTGAGGCAGGAGGACTGCAAGTCCAAATCCAGCCTGGGCAACTCCATGTGACCCTATCTCAAAAATTAAAAGAAGGGCTGGGGGTGTAACTCAGTGCAAAGGTTCTGGGTTCAATCCCCAGCACCACAAAACAAGACCATTCGGCCATGTATGTACCAGTGTGGAAGATGCAGTTTTAAAGTTGTTTATTACTGGTTTTGCTTATATGAGAAACCCAACGTATAAATAATTTAAGGAACAAAATAAAAGGGATTTGAAGCAGGGAGATATATGGAGACAGGGAGGGGGTGTGGGAATCAGAAGGAGAAAGGCTGATGGGGAAGGAAGGGAAAGCATACAAATGATTAGGATGCAGTCTGGAAATTTATGAATCCTCTAAGATGAATTTGACTGTAGAGCAAACATATACTAGTAATAAGAGAACAAGTGTTTATTATAAAAATTTTATGGTTGATGCTTTGGATTCTTCAATAAATCATCTCTTCAATAAAGGTCTCTAAACTCATTTCAAATTCTCTAAACTTCCAGAAAGTATTTGAAATACTGGTCACTCTAAAAACGTGACAGTTGCAAACTTGACAAATTCATCAGGACAGATTTTAAAAACATTTGGATCAGCTTATTAACACAACACAACACTTTATGACTGTTACACATTATTCTCCCTAACTGTTTTTCATTCTTGGACCTTCAAACCAGCTTGAAATAAATATCAAAAATTTTAAGTACAAAAATGAGTGAACATGATTTTAACACTTTGGAAACAATTAAAATCAGTAATTTCCTGTGTCTTGGAAAAAAAAAACTAATAGGAATCACCAACCTTGTTATAGGCATCTGGACTTCAGCTTGTAACAAATACACGGTTAGAAGAGAAAATGTGTCTGAAAACAGTAACGCTCTCACTGGCCCGAGTCTCGGGTGATGACGTGACTGGGGGGGTGGTGCTTACCAGTGGTGGCACAAAAGGATCTCATCACTTTCTTGGCCTTTCTACTAATAAAACTAATAAGCCACCCAAGGGGCCAGTCACACACGTACACCGCTGGCTCAAGGCACCCGCAGCAAGATGAATTACAGCCCCATCATGAACCTGTGAAATATGCAGGGTTGTCCAGAATACATGATTGGTGCCATTTTCTTTAAAATGACAAGAATGTTTCCACATCCAACTTAAAAACAAAACAATCAGACATGTGCACTAATTATTAGGAAGCAAGTTAAAAAATCTGGAGTCTGTGTAAAGTGCTGAGATTCGGAGGAGGACAGTCTCTAAGCATGCCACACCCTAGGAACAGGAGGAAGAAAGCAATAGAGGGTCCAGGATAGGAAGATTAGTACCCAAGCTTCCCGCTGGAGAAAGAATCAGGTAAAAACAAATAGCACCACAATGAGCGCACTAAGGTGCTAGAGGAGGTACCTTATTCCCTGCAGTGAGTGCCCTCCGCCACCATCACCTTGCAGAAATGCAACTGCCTTGCGGCCACCATTTGGTTCCTTCTAGTTCATTATACTGAACACATATCCCGATGACTCAGCTGTACATAATGTTACATAGTTACAGTTTGTGAAAACAAAGCTCAAAGGAGTATTTATAAATGTCACCTTGAATATAAGGTGCCAAGTTTAAAAGGGCGTCACCTCTCTTAAGACACTGACTTTACGTTAATGGTCCAGGAGTGTTAGAGTAGATATAGATACAGATATATTTATATGCATATATATTTCAACGTGTGAAAATCTTTAAAAACAAATCACAGCACTGATAGCTGCTTTACATACGAAGGTCTTGGGGTCAGTAAGGTGTCAACTATCACACTTAGATTCTAAAAAGAGCGGAAATGGCACGTCGGGAAACCCACGCAATGCTGCTAGAGGCCTGGCTCTTTCACCCTGTCGCTGGTGTGTCCAGTCTGTTCCCGGTTCCCTGTCTCCACGGACGGCATTTGTCCCTTCGGCTCGGATTCGCTTCGGGGTCTCTGCGTTCTCTTGATTCCATGACACCATCCCCCTTCTCGGCTAAAGGTCAGGAAAACGACTTGGGTCCTCCTTGTAGTCTTCAGGGATGGTGAAGATGGAGCCATCGAACTCATCATACCGAAACTCCTGAAAAGTCACAGTGGCTGTGATGGTGGGAAACACAGGGATATCTGCAGAGAGAGCGGGAGAGGAGTGAGCAGGGCCATGGGGCTCTTCTCCAGGGGGAGGTGAACAGGCCTGCCTGTACAGAAGGCACACAGAGGGCAGGGCGCCGCGGAGCTGTGGGCCACCGGAAGGCAGTGCAGAGGTGCAGCAGGAGGAGGAAGAGGACGTCCAGGACCTCTGTGTGGGGACTGTCAGCGTCTTTCCACCACTCAGTATCGCATCTACCACTCTTACCTGAACTGATTTATTTTCGTTTGTACTATGTGAAACACAGTAATCTGTTACCGTTTTAGAACACTAAAACAGTTTACTACTTAACTCTGTGGGATCATCGACCTCAACAGAACTAGACCAACAACAATATTCTAAATGAAATGGATTTTTGACTGAAATTGAAAGTGAAATCTGAATTAATAATGGGAAAATATATTGATCATTCTGCTCAGTTGTGTTCCCATAGGAATTACTGCAAACAGCCCAGGCTGATTCCTACACATCCTCTCTATGTAGGAGCTTCCAGGACTCCTATCTGTAGAGCACAGTCATCAAAACAGACTCAAAGCCAGGAACAGTAGGAAATACCTGTAATCTCAACAGTCAGGAGGCTGAGGCAGGAGGACTGGTCAAGTTAGGCCAGCCTGGGCTACAAAGTGAGTTCAAGGCTAACCTGAAGCATATAGTGAAACCTTGTCTCAAAAAAGAATCAAAGAGCAGGAGACCAAGATCGGGTGGGGCACAGGGAGTAAGTGGCCTAGACACAGAATCTAAAAGGCGAATCAAAGCCCCCAGAGAGTGTGAAGAGAGAAGGAAGTAGCCGGCTGTGCCTTCTCCCTGAGATGAAACCCAGGGTGAAGATGACAGCTGGTGACCCGGAGGCCTCTGCAGAAGGGGCGACACACGGTGGAGCAGAGCACAGATGTGAGGAACTGCACTGGCTGGCAGTGAGTGCAGAGGGCTCAGTCCTCCTGCAGGAGCCATATGGGAGCTGAGCAGCTGAGCTCAGAACCTTGAACTGCTGTGGCTCCACCTAATGGCTCCCAGCTGAGCTGGGACAAGTGGACTGCGGTGAGCCCTGTGACTCTGGTCTCCCGGCAGCCTGCTGAGATTATCCACTGCCCCACTGAGAAACAACTGTGGGCTGCTGGGATAGATCGGCAGGAATCAAGACTCTGTCTCCACAGGTTGTCTACTAGTGAAATCAGAGAGAATCCTGGAAGTGGACTTTTTTTTATTTTTCTCTTTCTCCTTCATTGTTTGATCTTGTTTTTAAATAAGTGTGAACATAGTTCCTAGCTTTTGTGGTTGTAGTTCTGTTGTGTTCTTCCTTTTATCTCTTCTTTCAGTCTTCAGCACCAGTTTCCCAAAAGAAACACCCTTTGTCCTCTGACCTCATTTTTAATCTCCTCTTGTTCCACTTCTCTATTTTCTCCTTAATTGATTTTAAATTTTAACCCCGGAGGGCAAAATTGACTTCTGTACTGCATATATTTTCTGGTTTGTTTTAGATTTTGTTATATAACCACAAATCTAGTTCATACAGTTAAAAGTGACAAATTAATGGTTAGCTCAGTCTGTCACTTTCTAGGATGTGTTTGGTGCTACTGGTACAACTATAGCCAAAACTGACATCACTTTTCTAAACATATGTTTGTCCTGGTATTCCATGACTGAGACTGACTAAGGGTCACAGAAAACACTGTGGTTTAGGCTAAACAAGCAAAAACTTCTCATCTCCAAAAAACTGAAGAGGTAAGATCTTCCAACAGACTCAAAACCCAAAAACCAGCTACACCTGGAAGATACCTCAGAGAACTAATTAACTCTGTAAATGTCCTAAATATCAACAATAAAGCAATCTACCACAGCCAATTTAAACTAGGAGTTAAACTAAAAAAAGAAAATGAGAGGACATTTAAACAAAATGCAACCCCAGACATCAATTTCACCGACCGCAAACCCAGGGGTCAAATGAGGTGGGACAATCCAAAAGTTTCCCACCTGGCCTCCCCAAAGTGGTAACAACAAAACAATTATACGAGGTTCTGGGGAAAAAAATGAAATCAGAAATAATCTCTCAGATAAAAATTATGCTTAGTGACATTTGAGCAGACACAGACAAAAAATAGACAAGCTTAAGAAAATTGTAGAAACTCAGCATAGGAAAGAAATGGGGTCCACAGGGCAGATAAAGCAGACATCAGGAGAATAAAAACCCCACTGAAAGTATGTAAAGAAGATCAGGCCAACAGGAAGTCAGAATCTAGATAGTGAAGGCAGGTTTGCAGTTAGTGATTAGAAAAGAAAGATTTCTCAAAAAAAAAGATAGCAAGAGACCATGAGAAATCAACCCAGCAACTGCTAAATGAGACAAAGAAAATAACTTCAGATCGACTGTAGTCAATGAAAAAAAGCAGATGATATTTGCACAAATGATATTTGCAAAATATTCACGACATCATGGCAGAACTTTCCTGGTAAAGAAAAAGAATATGACATACAAAAAAATGAGGCATATAGAACTCCAATTAGCCATGATAAAAAAAAAAATTCTATAGTCAAGCATATCATACTCAAGATTCCAGAAATTTAATGCAAGAATAGAATCTTAAAAGTTGTTTGGGAAAAGAAAGAAATCACTTGTAAAGGAAAACCCGTCAGAATCACAGCTGACTTCTCAGCACAAATTCTCAAATCAGAGAGCCTGGAATATTCCAAGTTTTAAAGGAAAACAACTTTCAACCCAAACTGACCTACCCTGCAAAACTATCTTTCAAAACTGATGGAAAAATAAGACACATTCTTGACAAAAAAACATCTGAGGAAATTTATAACACCAAACTAGCACTGCAAAATGGTCTCAAGGATATTTCTGAAAGAGATAATAATGACTACAGTTCCATGAGCCCCAACAGAAGGAATCCACCAGGCAAGGCAAACCATTACAAGGGGAGGGGAAGAAAAAACAAAAAGCAGGGGAGCCAGCCAACAAGCAAATAGCATGACAAGCATAAGTCAGTACATATCCATTATAACCATCAACGTTAGTGGTCTCAATTCACCCATCAAAAGGCACAGACTGGCAGATTAGAGCAAGACACAAGATCTAACAATATGATACTTACAAGAAACACAGTTAATTCAAAAAGAAAAATCAAAAGATGGAAAACAATACTTCATGAGACAGGAGCCCAGAAAAAAGTGTGGGTATCTATTCTATTTGCAGACAAAGTGAATGTCAAGCTAAGACTGCTTAAGAGAGATAAACAGGGTCACTACATCCTCGTAAAGGGAACAATCTAACAGGAAGATACAACAATCATAAATATATATGCAACAAATACCAGTATACCAAACTATATAAAATACTAACAAACATGAAAAAAATCAAATAAGCCCTAATACAATTGTATTGGGAGATCACAATACCCCATTGTCACAAAAAGGCAGATCAACTAGACCAAAAAATCAATAGTGACCAAACTAGACCAAAAAATCAAATATTAGAACTGACCCAAACTTTTAAACAAATGAACTTAGTAGATGTCTACAGTGTTCCATCTCTTGATACCAGAATACACATTCTTCTCAGCTGCACATGGGATGTTCTCCAAAATAGACCATATACTGGCCCATAGAACATGCTTAAGTAAATGCAAAGGAATTGAAATTATCCCATGCATACTATCAGACTACAGTGCAATGAAATTGGAAATCCAAGGCAAAAGAAACCATATGAACTTCATAAACACATGGAAATTAAATAGCACCCTACTGAACAACCAATGGGTCACATATGAAATTAAACAAGAAATTAGACAGTTTCTATAACTGAATGACAACAACACACCAGAGCTTATGGGACACAATGAAAGAAGTCTTAAAGAGGAAAATTTATAGCAGTAAACACCCATACTGGGCACACAGAGCAAGCACATATATACAACTTAATGGTGAACCTCAAACTTCTAGAAAAAGAAGAGCAGGCTAACCTGAAAGCTCATATGAGGGAGTAAATTATAGAGATCAGAGCAGAAATTAATACACTGGAAACTAAAACACACACACACACACACACACACACACACAATACAAAGAATCAATGAATCAAATTGCTTCTTTGAAAGATTAAATAAAATTAACAAATCCTTAGCCAACCTTATAAAAAAAAAAAGAAAAAGACTCAAATACATGAAATTAGGAATAAAAAGGGTGAAATCACAACAGACCCTGCAAAAATTCAGAAGATCATCTATACCTACTGTGAAAACTTGTATTCTAATAAGATGGAAAATACAGAAAGAATCGACAGATTTCTATTTACATATGAATTACCAAAGCTGAATCAAGAATTGATTTTATATCTAAAGGTTTTATATCTTAAAACCCTAAATAACCAGTATCAATAAAGTCAAAGATTTCATTACTTAAAAACATATTAACAAAGAAAAGCACAGACCCTTACAGATTTATTCACTGTTGAATTCTGCAAGAAATTCAGAGAAGACCTAACACCACTACTTTGCAAGCTCTCATGAAATTTAAAGGGAAGTGATTCATTCCTGGAAGCATTACCCTGATACCAAAACCAGAGATAGATCCTACAAAGAGAATTACAGGCCAATTTCCCTAATGAACATAGACACAAAAATTCTCAGTAAAATACTGGCAAACACAATGCAGCAAATTATCAAAAAGATTATACACCATGATTAAGTGGGATTCATCCTAGGGATGCAGGGATGGTTCAACATACATAAACCCATAAATGTAATATAGCATAATAACAAAGCCAAAGACAAAAATCATATGATCATCTCAATAGATGCTGAAAAAGCTTCTGACAAAAGTCTAGCATCCATTCATGATAAAAACCCTACAGAAAATTGGAATCAGTGGTTTTTACCTTCATCTGATAAAAGCCATCTATGACAAACCAAAGTTTAACATCATGCTAAATGGACAAAAACTGAAAATGATCTAAAATTAGGAACAAGACAAGGATGTCCACTGTCTCCACTCTTCAATCTAGTCCTGGAAACTTTTGCTGGAACAATAAGACAAGTGAAATAAGGGTAGGAAAAAAAGAGAAATAAAAATAGGAAAGGAAGTAGTTAAACTATTGTTATTTGCAGATGATAGGATACTCAATTTACAAAACTGCACAATCACACCGAAATCAGTCACCAGAGCACATGACATCTGCATTCAATTGTCGGATCAATACTAGCACAAACCTTTCTCTTCAGTGAACTCAGAGAAATCAGTAGTATCACTATTTTAACTATAACTTATTTATATATAGTCTCTTTTAGCTTCTCACATTAGTGAGATAACACGATTTTTACACCGAAGTCTGACTTATTTGGCTTACAAGCCTGGTCTCAAGGTGTATCCATTTACCTACAGAAGTCTCAAGTTTGTCCTTTATGCCTGAGAAGTACTCCAATGGTATAAAAACATATCCTTTTATCCATTCCTCAGGTGATGGGCGTTTAGGTCATTTCCAAGATTCAACTATTACAAATTGTGCTGCTATAAACATGGGTACACATATATCACTGTGGTATGATGTTTTTAATTCTTCTGGGAAGATACCTTGAAGGAGAATAGCTGGGTCAAATGGGACCTCCAATCCTAGTTTTTGAGGAATCTCCACATTGATTTCCACAATGGTTGTGCCACTCTACACTCCCACCAGCAGTGGAAAGGGTTCCTTTTCCCTCATATCCCCTGTTATTGCTTGATTTCTTGATAGTAACCACTCTTTCTGTGGGGAGGTGGAATTTCAGTGTTGTAATTTGCATCTCTCAAATGACCAGTGATGCTGAACTTTGTTTTGTTTTTTTTTTTTCTTTTTTGCAGTACTGGGGCTCAAACTCATGACCTTGTGCTTGCCAGGCAGGCACTTATGCCACTGAGCTAAATCCCCAGCCCAATGCTAGGTATTTTTTCACTTATTTATTTGCTGTTTGTATTTCTTCATCTGAGAAGTGTGCATTTTTGCATCTCATTGGCATCTCAGATGCCAATTTTTGGATTGAGTTTTTAAAATCTAGAAGGACTGATTTTTTAATGAAAAGGATAAAAATAAACCATAGGGGCCTAACTTTTCTTTTTTCCTTAACTAGCAAAAAATGTTAGATGCTCGCGGAAAAAAATAAATAAATAAAAAATCACAAAAAAAAACCACACACACAAAACAGCAAAGCCCAAACAATGGAACTCAGAAACCACATCTCCAATATAAAAATGAGGAAAGGCAGCTGCAGGAAGGGGAGAGGCAGGTTTCCCCGCTGACAGAGCACAGGCCATGGGCTGGGAGGGGACACTGCGCCAAAGCCCACCTTCAGTGCTCAGACCTGCTCTCCCAGGACACCACCCACTGGTCTCCAGCTTTCCTCCCTGCAAAGCAGCTGCCACCAGGGCCCAGTACAGTTGCCAGCGCATGCATCCTCGCTCTGTGGCTGGCTGCCTCCCAGTCGCAGTGCTGTCATCTGGTCAGAGCCTGGCTCTCTGGGAAGGATCCCGGGGCGGGATGACGGGAAACTCCAGCAAGTGGCCTGTTAGCAGCATGGGAGGTCAGTAGGAGCCCAGGGCTGCGTGGAGGAAGGACACCGTGCAGATGGGATGAGGGGGTGGCATAGAGGGCGGCTGGGTTCCTCTGGGGTGTGCCCTGGCCTCAGCAAGTGGGTGGGCCAGGCTTCAGCTAGGGCTAGGGTCAGGGTCACCACCGCATCCTGCGCAGGGCGTGCACATGGTCCTGGCCTGACTGTTCACCACAGCTGTCAGCAGTATGTTACAGCTGTGTGCAGTGGCCTGACTGGATCCCTCGAGGCAACAGGACTGCTGTGAGTTATAGGCCAGCTTGAACTACGTGAGAGCTTCTCTCAAAAACAAAAAAAAATTAAAAATCAAGTGAAACAAAAAACATGTGGGTCCCTTTAGGTCTCTTTACTTTTGTATATTATGTAATATATGTAATGTATATATGTGTGTATGTAATATATGTATATGTATGTATGTAATATATGCATATGTAACCATAAGGAGGAAGACATCATGAAGATAGGAGAGATTTCCACAGGGCAATGAAGAACGGCATTAAGGCTGGGCAGAGTTAAACAGAATTATTATGAGCTGGATGGTTGAATTTTAAAAGGTCAGAGACCTAGAAAACCTAATTACTAGGAGGAAAACGATGGAGGTAAAAGAGGAAGAGTGGGCGAGCAAGGCCGAGGTGTGGACTGGGCCGGGAGGGCGGGGTCTGGGTGTCTCCAGGGGTGGTGAAGGGCAGATTGCAATCCAGAAGGTGCCTCGCCAGCAGGCTGCAGGACAGGAATGATGGGAACATCTCAAGAAGTTTGCTCATCTTCTCCCCACTTTTCTGAATTTAGAAACAGAAATGGTGCAAGACTGATGAAGCCAACCCAGGCACAGTTTTACAAGGGAGCTAAACAGAGGTGAAAGAAATGAACCAGCTTCCAAGGCCCCGGCCGGACACAGAAGCAAACACAGAAGCGAGACCGCTGGAGTGCTAACTCCAGGGCCAGGACTGGCTTTGGCTTTGGCATTCGCGATGAGACCTGCAGGTGGGCTCAGCTCTGGAGTCTCAGTCTAAGCTGCCCTCTGCGCGCGCAGAAAACCAGGACGCTCCACACCCTGGCTCAGGCTGCGGACAGCACTCAGATCTTTTATTCCTCCCAATCCAGTCAGGGGTCCCAGGGCTTTTTCCAGTGCGAGGGCAACAGTGCAACATTTTCCACATCATTTTAAAACTGATTCTAACCCAAAACAAGGTCTACATCCAAGTCTGGAAATGTCAGGTCAGGGTTAATTAAAACACCCTGAGAGTAAAGCATGGCACCTAATGGTTACGAGGCGGATGTCTATGTGTGCTTAATGCGCAGTGACACAGATAAAACCATCCAGACACACTCGCCTGGCTGCTGTCTCCCCCAGGACTGCATCCGATACCTACAGGCACTGGGTGGGCCAGGCAGCATCGCTGCTCCCCTAACCCTGAATGCCACAAATACTTTTTAGCCAGCGCTTGTCCCATTTTCTGGTATGATAAATAAAGCTAATAAGGAAAGGTGACACCGTTTTTAGTGATCAGGGCTTAACACAAAATGAAATCAAGTGTAAGACTGGGACACAGAACGCAGGGCTGTGAACTCATCTGTCAACAGTGACTGCTGTGTATAGGAAGGTCACCACCCAGCAGAACTCTCCAGGAACCCTGCCCGTGACTACATCATGAACAGCATCAGCACCTGCACCAAAGGCTCATCCTCACCTCCAAGGAAGTGTTTGCATCTGCATGGAGTAGAGCACAGCATACACCCGGCCCTTCCAACCCTAACCCTAACCCTAACTCTTCTTTATAGGTTAGGACCCTTTGTAAGGGTTGCGCTCTTAAGGGAGTGTAAGAGTGTGAGCAGTTATCTTCCTTTACAGCAAATTTCCCACTTAACTTTTTATTTCTAACAGACACAAAAAGTACACCTGAATGTCCTTCTTACCTAATTTCACAGGAAAACCTGGAGGAAGTTTCATCTGAACAAATTCTCTAAGCTTGTTAAAGTGCTTGAAGGGAGCTATTACTTCCAACACATTCAGCAATCTGAAACACAGAAGAAAATATGTGTTATTGTTCACACTGATTTATGTGTGTTCTTACACTTAGGACCTCAAACTTTAGCAGTACTGACTTCAAGATTTAAGGATGAGGAAATGGCACGCTTTCTGCCTCCACCTGTTTCTATTATTCTTTTTAGGAGGGCGAGGTCTGCCAGTTTCATCTGACGGTAGTCACAACTTCCCCAGTCATGGGATGGGGGCCTCCTCTTCCAAGAGATTCAAGGCATCCACCCATCTGCTTCCTACAGTCCTTAGTTATCTAAGTAGATGCATGCCTAGCTGGCCGCACTTTGCTGTCAACCTGTCCTCTCTGTGAAGTGCTCTTGGGTGCTTCATAGCCTCTGGCTTCTTGCATATTTGCTAAGTGAGTGCTTCCTGTCTTTAAAGAGAAGAAATCTGCTAATATAAATCTCAGGTTATATTTATTCTCTTTTCCCCTGAGCTAGAATTTCATGTCCGCTTCTTCGTATCCCATGTTCTCAGTCTTACTACATACAGCTCCTCCGTCTAGCTGGGTGAATCTCATTTGACTACCATTATTTTTCTTTCAACAAAGGCCTACTCACGAAATACTACACAGCACTTGTTAAATTGTTTCTGAAAGTTATCCTCAGTTTGCTCAGGTGTACGTGACATCTTACCTAGATAGGCTAAACTGATCCTAATTTTCTTTGCTTTTACCACATGCAAAAAATATTAAAAACTCTAAGATCAAGCTGAATTTACCCTTTTCCTGCTTAAATGCCTTTAGATTTATTAACAGTTGAAACCCAGTAGTTTAATCAGGATAAGTCTGTGATTACTTTCTATCCGTTTTTCCCAGAACTCAATGTTACTCCACAGATTCAGGGTGCCTTGGAGAATTTTTTTCTTCTCTCAAATTTTGAACAGCACTTCAGTGACATTTGGGAGGGGCTTTGTGATGTTAGGAGAACCCCAGTGAGCCTCAGGTCACAGTGTCTGTGTACCGTCGTTTTCTCTAATGCCTTTTAACTGTTCTCCCACCCCTCGCGGCTGTCAAAATTGTACTTTCAGCCACATCTCCTTTGCTCACTGTGGTCCTACGGCACGTGTTTCGCAGGGTCCTGCTCAGTGCTCGATTTGCTCCTGCAGCTCTGCCACCCCTTACTGGCTTCCACCGCCCTTCAGCTCATCTTACAGCGGTTAAGTTACGGTTTCTTTTGTTTTTCTACTGCACTTACAGAAAATTTTCTTCTGTTCACTGTCCTGTCTCTTCTTCTAGAATGAATTTTTTGTCTGGCTTTTCATGTGGTAGGTAGTTCCTTGTGTTTGGGGCTTTTGTGTTTACTGTGGGGGTTTTTTCTTCTAGATGGTACTAGACATTACACCTAGGGCCATCAGGTGTGCTGGGCAAGTGCTCTACCACTGAGCTACAACCTCACTCCGCTGTAATTTTTTTTTTTTAATTTTGAGACACAGTCTTATAACTAAGCAATCCAGGCTGGGCAATAACTTGTGATCCTTGTGCCTCAGCCTCCCAAGTAGCTGGGATTTCACGCACTTAACACCACATAAGCTGATTCTTCTTACTTTACTATTTTTCAAGAACAGTGATTACAACTGCTACATCTTGCAAATACTAAGATACTCGCTTTTTTCCCTGTAACACTTCTGAAACTGGAATTACTCTTAAACTGGTATCATAGTAAGAGACTGGCCTTGTCTTCTCCTATAGTAGGAAGCAGAATACAAAAGTGGCAGCTGCGGTGAGCCCTGGCTGTTGGCCAGTATGGACCTGCAGGTCTGTGTACGGCCTACGCACCCAGAGGTTCTCATGCAAGTCTGGCATCCCTGACCAAACCTTTAAGGGTATGCAGAACTTCACCCTACCTTTCTACAGCTCAGGAACAGGCAAGTCAATGCTGTACGCATCAACTTTTTGAAAAAATGTAGGTCCTACTTTTTTCTTTGAGAAAAGCAATTCGGTTTTTTGTTTTTCGTTGTATTAGATTCAAGACTGACCAGGAAAGAGAAATAGCCTGGCGCCCCAACTCTATGGCTGCCTTATGCTGGTGGAGAGGGCCAGCGCTGCAGCTTTATCAGGAGTCACGTCTACCCTGGTGCTGTGGCACACACCCTCTAATCCCAGCTACCTGGGAGGCTGAGGCAGGAGAATCACAAGCTTGAGGCCAGCCTGGTCAACTCAGCAAGACTGTGTCTCAAAATGAAAATAACAAAGGTGGATATGTAGGTCAGTGAAAGGCTCTGGGTTCAACCCCCAATACTGGAAAAATAAATAAAAGAATGAAAAGGACTCTGGCTATGTACCTCCCCATTCTAGCCATTTCTCCAAACTGGATTTTAAAACCAGGAACACTGGGTTACACAGATCTGAAAAGACACATTCAAAGTGCTCCCTGTGATATTGTTTATAGTGGGGATAAACTACAATACCTAAATGATTACCAGTAAGGGGATGGTAAAATTAGAAAATGGTTTTCCTTTTTTTTTTTTCTTGGTACTGGGAATTGAACTCATGTCCTTGCACTTGCCAGGCAGGCTCCATACCACTGAGCTACATCCCCAGCAAGGGGATGGTAACATGAATGACAGTAAATCAGTGCTGTAACACCACGGAAAAACAAAGAAACAGAGATAGACAAAAATGTAATTACCATAAAAACTTCAAGATGTAGTCAGTTTTCAAAGAGAAATAAACTGTTTTCCATTTTTATAAAAAGGCAAAGACATTGCTAAGTTATTCACTATCAATGTGTAAAAGAAAACTATCAGTTTTATCTAGAAACTTTCATGCTCTGAGACTCTCTTACAAGTGTGTACTCATGTATGATTTTAAAATAGCAATCCAGGGAGCTGGGTCACTACTCAGGCCAATGCATCCCGGCGTTGGGGTCATGGCTCCTCGGGCAGCCCCGGCACACTTACGAATCGATTCCTAAGGGGAATTCCTGGCTCATGGCGATGGTGGCTTTGAATGTTTTCTTACTCTCTTTGCATACCAGTTCTCTACCCAGATGAGGAGCTCTAATGTATAAAAACAAAGAAAAACAAAATGTTAGGAAACCTGCCTCACAGGACATCGACAGTTCACTCTCATCTTCTACAAAAATACAATTACTCTAAAAAGAGAACAGGATATGTGTAAGAAAAATAATGAAAAGAAAAAGAGCAGACTAAAAGAACAGAAACAAAAAAGATCAGACCACACCACAGCCCATTCTACATTGAATAATGTAGATGAATTCTACTAATCACTTTTAGGAATTAAAACAAAAAAATCATAGACTTTAAGGCACCATTCAAACAGGAGGCGGTGTCAGCTGCCGGGAAGAATGTCTGACAAGGACGCTCTAACAAATTCCAAGCCCACGTCCACAAGGACACTGTGTGCGTGAACCACTGTCATGACCGTCGCTAGCTCTGTCCTTCCGTGTCTCCCAACTGCTCTTTGAGTCAGAACCAGCGTGCAACTCCCGGGCTAACTCACTTGTTTGGGTCGGGTTTTGGTATCCTGCTGACACCAGCCTCAGACCTTCACTCCCATTCTATTTTTCAGAGGTAGTTGTGGAAGATTAGAATTAAATTTTCTTTGAACATCTGTTCAAATTGACTGGCTTGTTTTTGGAACTGATCACTTGGTGCACAGCTAATATTTGTTAAAGGACACTGAGTTGAAATGAATTTGTATCATTTAGTATCTAATTAGAAACAATATATAATGAACAAGTGTTTCAATGAAGTTGCTACTTGATATATCATATAATATTATAAAAATCCAGTCTATAGGCCAAATTTCAGATTACTTATATCAGGACTTGACTTTATAGTTGTGACCTACTAGTCAGTTCTAAAAATAAATTCTCTCAAATTCCAGATAAATAAATAATCATTCAGCCACGTGTGGTGACACATGGCTGTAATCCCAGCACTAGGAGGCCAAGGCAGGAGGATCTCAGTGAGCGTGAGGCCAGCCTAATTACATAGCAAGACCCAGTCTCCGAAAAGAAAGCACTATTCTACATCCTTAAACATCACTCAGTTCTACCTCCTCTATTGTCTACCAATCTCGACATTCATCAATAAATACCATGAAGAATAAAGAATCCTGTATTACACATTATCAAAAGACAAAATTGTGACACATTTAGTTTACAGCTCTAACCATTTTTATTGCTGGCTTCAGATTTAGGATAAAACAACACCCCATGCTATAAAACAGAACTGGTGTTTCAATACCCTGAGGAGTGGGGACTGAGAGGTCAAAAGAAAGCAGAATAATACCCGGCTGGTCATTTCAGCATCCCTTTCCTCACAGGGTTGGATGGAGGGTCCTCCTTAGGGCACCCACATGGCTGGCACGGTCTCCAGCCCGCAGAAAGCCCTAACAGCGCAGAACAAGCGGCTTCAGTCAAATACACCCACTGCCGCAGACTATCAGACAGAGACATGGGGGAGGGGAGGCAGGGACAAGAAAACTGCCCCCAGGAAAAGACAAAATGATGACAGCTTCCTCCTAAGCATGGGGGTGGGCCCTGTTTTTATTCTCTACTAAAAGGAACACTTTTATCAACTCACTAGTACCAAATGAACCCTTTTTTTCTGCACCTTGGTTCTCTTAGTTGACAGAATATGTACTGGGCACAAACACGGGCTTGGCTGTGCTGCTAACACAAGAATCGAGGGTCTGGTGCACAGCAGTGGGAAGGAGTGAGGCAGGGGCTGAAATAAAAGGGACAGTGGGACAAAGCATGGAAAGAGGTGAGACAACTACTGAGTGGCCTTAAAAGCTCCGCTATGTTAACAGGAAATCATCAAATGCAAGTTCCCCACACAGCTGAGCATCTCAAATAAGCAATAGCAGATTCACTTGGAAGGAGGCCCACTGCCTTCCTGGAGTGTAAGTCAGCAGGGCGATGGAGAGAGAAGGCTCAGGTGCCCTGTCCAGGTGTCCAAAAGGTGGAACATTCCTCACACCTAATTCATATCTTTAAAGGGTAAAAACAATGCTTCAGAAAAAACAGGTCAATACTCATCTCTAAAATGGGCTATCATGCCCAAATATTTATAGATTGTTTTAACGCACTATTCCTTTTAAAAATCAAAGACAACATAAACGAAAAGAGGAAGAGGAGCAGAAGCCACCTACTTTCCATTCTCGGCTGATATGTACTCTTCCCACGTGATGGTGTTCTGTGGAGGAGGGGTCAGGGACTGTCTACGAACTGGCTGCAAAAAATGAGAGCAGGACAGAGGGGAGAAAGAAAGGTGTCATGAGTTTTTAAATGCAAAATTAAAGCAGACAGTGAGCTGAAAGGGGTTGAGCTATTGAGAGGTAGGTCACAGGACAACGTGAGAGCCCTGTGGAGAGAGAGGACGGGCGGAGGTAGGGACAGAAGTGATTAAAAAAAAAATCATAAACTAGTTAAACCACCCACTTCATCTCTTCAACACAAAAAAGATGCTCTTTCCAGAAGAGTGCCGCAGAGACGTAAGCTGTAACAGAAATATTATCATTTTTTCCCCTAAATCCCAGTAAGAATACTCACATCAAAGGAGCAACCAACCCTTCCATGTTGCCATCACCTAAATCAGTCCTAGCACTAAGACACATGAGGAACTTGGGAGCTACAGAAGGATAAGGATTTAGAAGTCAAGAAACTCGCATTGGGAAAGGGGGAAAAAAAAAAAAATATATATATATATATATATATATATGCACACACACACAACTAATAACATACAACACAGATTTATTTAAAGTTTTAAAACCCAAGAAGAAATAAAAGGGAAAACACAGATTCATTTATTTCAACCAGGGAAGAACAATCAAAACGGAGACCAACAATACCAGTTTTGGGCCTTTCAAGTCTAGTTCTGTGAAACATGAATTCGGGTCCTTACAGGGTAAACGACTGACAGGAAGCGGAGGTGGAAATTGGCAATCACCAAGGAGAAATTCAAAGACAAATGGTGGAACAGAAAGCCCTAAGTGAAAGAGTGGTACGAAGAACGAGATGAGGGGTAGCACCAGCGAGGGCATCGGGAGGAATGGAGCTAAACAGTGC
Source organism: Cavia porcellus (assembly GCF_034190915.1). NCBI lineage: Eukaryota > Metazoa > Chordata > Mammalia > Rodentia > Caviidae > Cavia > Cavia porcellus. The sequence continues at coordinate 159,810,495 of NW_026947484.1, read as the reverse complement.
ATACAAGGTATGGATAAGGCAATCTATCACAGCCGTTAAGGTCAAAGGCTTTTCTGATACAGGGCCTGAATAGAATGTCAGCTCCAAAGCCTACTAATTGTGTAAATTTGGGCAAATCATTTTAAATAATTACAAAATAGGTTTATGGTCATCCACCTCATAGCTACAAATTCAAGAAAACAGGGAAAGAACTTAGGGTTTTCCAAAACTTAAGACACTCAACAATACTCGGAAGTCTGCAGACCACAGTTACAGTGCACAAAGGAAAGGAGGAAAAGGGCCTCAGCTGGACCTTCAGAGCAGCAGGTTTTGGTCCGAAGACCTTGAACATAAAATGAAAATGAACGCTGAGTTTCATGCTTACAAAATGATTTTGGTCTATTTATCATTTATTAATGAAGACTCAATGACCAAGTACAGATTCACAAAAAGTACTTAAAGCCATTTTTTCCTTTTTTTACGCATAGGGACAACATAAAGAAAATGAAGATGCGCGCACACACACACACACACACACACACACACACACAAAGGTAAAACATAGTAATCAGATTTTATATTCATATGAAGTTCTCTAATGTCAAGGTGAACTCTATCTCTCCACTCTTTACACAGCTATTAACTGGAAGTAAGAACAATACCTCAAAATTCTGTTCCATTATGTTTCCACCTTTGCTCAAACTCTCCATCATGGCCTTATTTCGAAGAATATCTTCTTCACTGAGATGTTCTCTTCTTTTCCTTGACTCTAAAACAAGTCCATTCACCAGATAAAAGTCTGCCAAAAAGTTTCCTACTCTTTCCTAAAACAAAATCAAATATCCAAAATAATAAAGCTTGTCTTAGATTTTTTAAAAAGTCTTGAGATTAAAGTCTCCATAAACATGTAATATGTAGATGAAAATAAATATTCCTTTAGTACTTGAAATGATCAAATTACTTCATATAGCCTATTAAGTCAAAATACAAAACATTACACATTTCCAATTTATAAAGGAAACTTTAAAACACACAAATAAGGATGGTGGTTAATCTGAAAATGAGCTAAATCCAAATAAAAATACTACTTAGTATTGCTTTATAATCTACTCCCAAGTAGCCCAAAGCTATCTGAAAACTTCATTAAATCAACAGTCAAGTACCATGAGAAAGGAGGAGGGGTCGGGTAGCGCAGTTCCCATTTTATAGATAGAAAAAGAGCAGGACAAGAAGAAACCGTCCAACGCCAGCAGCAGTGTCCACATAACTAGAACTGACAAGGACCAAACTGCAAGCCATAGCTGCTTGCTGCTTTCAAAGGAGGAGGAGAGAGTGGAGCAGCTGGCTCATGCATATGGGTAGGTGTTTAAATTTTGGACGGGGGTTAGGGACCTCCAGTGAGCCAACTGGGAGGGCCAGTTACTTCTTTTCCATGAAGCCTTCCAGCCCTGCAGCACCGACTTCTTCACAACCCCTCGGGTGCTAAGTGGGCTCCTACAAACAAGCTTCGCGCTTCTTGCTGCAAGCAAGTGACTTAGTCTCCACCTTGCGGCTCTCTTCCAGTCCCCCAAAAGTCCGTGTTTAGTGCTTGTTTCCAGGTGCTCCTGGCTTTGGTGACCTCCTCACTAATCACCAGAAAGCAGACCACTCTGTACCAGTTTCTACCTACAAAATGGGAACCATAAGCATTACTGACTCCCTCCTTACCTGTCAAAGATTTAAGAAGATCACCTAGACGTGTTCAAGAGCTTTGAGCTGCTTAGCACTAGATGAATAGAGGTTGCAATTTTATCTTCTCCTGCAGATCCATCTAATGCTGTCCAGAAGAACAGAGTACAGACAAATAAGGCTCGGCTAACAAACGGAGGGCAGTTTAGGCTCTCACAACCCGGAATCCTACGCAGCCATTTGCTGCCAAACTGGCTTAGAGAAGAAAACGAATGAACAAGAGCACTAAGATGGTATTCACCTCTTGCAAGGTGGTAATAATCAATTTTGGAGACTATATAATGAAAAAACTTATTAAATGTAAATTATCTTGTTAATAAAGTACTCAGCATATTTCCCCCATAATCCAGCTATTTCGTTTCCTGCTCCCTACAACTGACAATGTAAAGGCATCTCAAAGGACAGCAAATACAACATCACTTCATATAGCAGAAAATTGGCCCTGTTTATCTAAATGTTCTAAAATAAGATAAATTACAATACATCCAGCTACAGAATACTATTAGACAGGGTCTCGCTATGTGGTCCAGGCTGGTCTTGAGCTCACAGTAACCCTTCTGCCTCAGCCTTCAGCATACTGGGGTCACAGGCATGCACCATCACGCCCAGCTATGCATTTTAAGAGTAAAGCAGCACTATATGCAGTGCTTAGAAAAGGCTTCTGTCACACTGTGAAGAGTTAAAAAGCCTATTCGTAAAGCAATAGGTATGATGAAAATTCAGCATCAAACCAAAAGCTATGAACAGTCAACCTTCAGCAAAGGGTTGTGGGACCACAGGGATGGCTGGGGGGGAGACTTTGCAGCCTTGTATTTCGTGATGCTCATGACAGTTAACTACATGGTACATTAATGTGGTGGGCGAGGTTCGGGTGCCTGGGTGTAGCCAGGATGTGGAATCACATATGAGAAACCCAAAATATAACTGAACAGCAAAATTGTGGATCACAGGAGGAGGGACACAGACGGGAAGGGGATGGAGAGATGGAGGGGACGGAGGCAGGGAGCAAGCAGGAGGTCCGTTACGTCCATGTACCAGCTCCATACGGTGAGCACGATTACATGCTGCAAACATGGATTAATAAAAAGCAGTAAAAACAAAGGAGGCTGCTGTGAAGGCCTTGGGGCAGCAACAGATTTCTAAAAAAAAAGCACTTCTGTCTCAAAACTGCAACACAGAACTCCTGCTGGAGCTTCCAGCCCGCAGGTTTCTACATCAGCCTCCTCTCAACTCCCAGCCTGCTGGACCCCTGCAGGATCTCGAGCTGGCCAGCTCCTTCAGTAACCCAGCTGACCCTCTCCGGACCCTCCTCTCTCTCTACTCCTTTGAATTTTCCGAGCATCCAATATGGCTTGGTTGGTTGCTTCTCTCCCTTGCAAATATATTCATTTCTCCTACGTGTAATAAAAATATCATTTCTATAAAAAAAGTAAATCTTGGCTCTCATCTGATAATTCTTACACCTAAATTTCAAAATTTACAAAAATATTTCTTACACATGTCATTCAGAATTTTTTGAATATATTTCTTACAGACTTTCATAACCTCTCGTTGACAGATGCAATGGAAATTAGGGGAAAAATTCACAATTCACTAATGTAGATACTCCAATGAAATTTTACAGTGGTGTGCTAGAAATACAAATTTATTTAATCTGAGCTTATCAGGAATATGAGAAACAGATACTGAATAAGTAAAAGATTAGAAGTCTGAAAGTCAGAAGGAAAAACAAAATCCAGAGAAATCAAGCATAGCCCTCTTTGTGGTCTGCTTTTGGAGCAGATGAAACCAAATAAAAATACTTTGCCTTGAAAAAGAGTAGTGAGGCTTCCTACTACTACCAAATTGTAGCGTGGTAAACTTTCTCTCTGGGCTTTTCCAAGGGTATATTCCAACTCTGCAACCAAACATTACTATTACTTCTCTGGATTCAGGGGAGAGGACAAACTACTTGAAGAAAATTCAGTCATCTACATTCTCTGACACTCTGTCACATACATCATCTGGATGACACACAGACCGAATTTTAAACTGTAAAAAGTCTAGATTTGCACATACTGTTTTATCTTCCCGAAAAAGCCATCCGGTTTGGGCACGTGTGAAAGAAATTGATTTGGTTGATAAAGTTGCAGAGTAAATATCGCTGCTCATTAAAATGTCAACCTCTTCTTCCGTTTCCATCTCTGATTCCTAGGGTGAAGGAAAAAGTTAAATATAAGAATCTGGATTCTTCCAAAGTTATTATACTGTGCTACCTATGAAAATAGCAATGACTACAATATTACAGATTTCAAAAGACAAAAAGGGTAGTTTCTTAATAATGTGAAGTGCTACTTATTCAAAAACAAATGCTTAAAGTTTATGTACTGTCGGCTTCTAGTACTCTAGTAGGTCAAAATTACGACTAATTATGAATCTGTAAAAGTGAACATGTGGATAACACTATCCTTACACCGTTACAGATGTGATGTGTCACAGCATGAGTGCTACCTACTACACAATTATGTAGTCTGTAGGGCACTCTTCAGCGATTAAGAAGGGCATTGACAGACCTGCCACAAAATGCCTAAGAAAGTTTTGCTTCCTTTAAATACAGATGCTTTGACTCCAGGTTTTTAAGTCAAAAAGCCATCACTGTCATCTGAGCCTTTCTTTCTCAGTGAGGTCTAATGGGAAGGAGGGCAGAGCTGGGTGGGGGGGTCCTTTATATGTCTCTAATAGAAGGAAAGAAACCCATGAGTATCAGCCCATGATTTCCAATCATAAAGCAGCCTTGTTTTGGGTTTTATCCTCTACGGATGTCCTCATGATGGTACAAAATGACCAAGCAATAATTACTGGTTAGGTGAGAGAAAAGGAAAGTTTATGGTTGCCACAGCACACAGACGGCGATGAGGAAGAGGAAGTGAGCACGCGTAAGGGGAGGCTCTACTGCACGGCAGGCAGGGAGACCTGATACTAGGTAGACACAGTATGACGGTGGCCGGAAGCGCTGATCTCCACACATCCTTATACCGTGTCCCAGGTTGGAAGAGGCCCATTTCCATTCTGCACCACCTAACCTTCATGGAGATGTGATCCCTCCCTCAACCCAGGAGTTCACAGAAACCAGGAGCAAGGGCTCGGGCCCATCATTTCCTCTGCCCTTACAGGCAGCGTGGAGATGCACTCCTGGGTAACATAGACCACCTGGAACACAATATTTAAACAACAAAAAACAAAAAGCACACCTTTGGCTGGAACAGGTTGAAAAGAATACACATTAATCCTCAGCCCTATGGGCCAGCCTCAACCCCTGTTCAGTCCTCTGCTATCTTCCTTCTAACTTTAGTTTAAACTTCCTTCCTCTTAAAAAAAAAAAGTGTGTGTGTGTGTGTGTATGTGTGTCTGTATATAAGCCAACTAGAATTTTATATATTAACCTGAAACTAAACATACACCATTGTCTATGAAGACACACACATTAGTTTAAAACATAATTTTCAAATAAACACTTAGAGCACAATTCTGGAATCAAAAGCCATCTCCTGCCACTGTACGTGGAGCACCTGCTGCTCATAACACTGCGCACCTGGTGGCCACCTATGAGGACAAACACCAAGCACAGTCCTCCCTCAGGACCTGTGACAGTGTCCTGAACCCTCAGGTACAAAACCCTGTGATTTCCAAGCCTCCTGCATGCAGTGCCGCAAGACCCACACGCAGTCTCTGCGAGACTTCCCATAGACTCTTTATCGTCTGGATCACTCTGTCTCACACTACTGGCTGTGTAAGCAGTGGTCTGTCCAAGTTAGTACAGATGCAGTTTTATCAAAACTACTTCAGTTCTGCTACTGACTGATCTGATCATCAGGCTGTAGAACATGGGAATGTGAATGCTTACAGCATTTTTTGCCCTAAGAATTACTGCTCGAAACGAGCTGTCCTGCGTCTCTGACAGTACACGCGTGCACACACACACTGCCCTGCTTACCACTCCTCTGGTGATCACTTCTGTAACTCAGCTAATGTGCTCCCAGCCTTACCTGACTTTGCGTTCACTGTGACTGCTCCAACTCACTTTGGCCATCGTATTGTCATTTAACACTCAAGAAGTCAAAGTACCCAGTGGGCATCAGAAAGTCTAGAATAGGGCTGGCACACTGCACCTGAAAGGCCAGATCCATCTTTCCGGACAGACCTGCACGGGAACGCAGCCACAGAGGTCTACTACACACTGCCTGTGGTGACTGTAATTCTAGTGATTCTAAAAGAATGGGGCAGTTGGAACAGGCCAGACGGCCCCCAGAGACAGCCAAACACCACTGCCTTTTCAGGGCGAGTCTCCCGACCATCGCCCAACTGCTGTGTTTGCTACTAGAGAATCCAAGTGAAAAAAACCCAGCACCCCAGAAGGGCTAAGCCGTGTACAGAGAACGCTGTTCACACACACTGAAAAGCCCTGCAGTGTCCTGTTTACCAAAGCATAAGGCAAGTAATGGGTGCGGGGGAATGGCACGAGAAGGTGGCCTGGGTGTGACATGCAAAGCAGGCATTCTAGGTCCTAAAGCCCAAACACCATGCACAGAGAAATGAAGCTCAAAAACAAAAACAAAAAAGCTCACCATGTGGAAAGGAACTGATGAAAACCAAAGACAAAATAAAAACAGCAGTGGCAAAAAAAATTTTTTTTAAATTAAAAATCACCTATGGGGCTACAATGACACACAGATACTAGAAAAGCTTCCTCTGTGTTACAGCAGGGAACGGGAACACAGGACGAATGTGACAGCTTTCCAATGGCAACAATGGAAGATGCGATATGACAGAAACTAGATGCTGCTGCACGGCGAGAAAGAAAGGGACAGATGAAGAAATGGTAGCCGAAGGGTCAGCGAAGCGCCCACAGGAAGGAGACAGAGAAGACAGCAGCCTTATAGGCCGCAGGCACCGGAAAACTCTGCAAAGAATCCATCTCAGCTGCACCTGGCACTTTTAAAGCAGCTCTGCAGCAGCCTGGCTGAACGCACGCTTTCCTGACCCTGCCAGAGAGACCGGGCTCACCTCGTGGTGTATCCGCTGATAGACCTTCTGCTCGTTGTCTAATACTACAAAGGATTCCGAGGGGGCTGCGTCCCCATTGAAAATGAAGCTCAGGTCCCCGCGTTGGCACTTCATGTCGGTGAAGTCGATGAGCGTCGTGTTGAGCCTGGGAAAGAACATGGGGTGAGAAGCTGGCAGTCGCGGTTCTGATCACACTTTGGGAATGCTTACACTCTGGGTCTGCAAAACTCACTAAGACGCTAACACTGCATTTCAAATTTAACTTTATATATAAAAGCTAAATTTAGAATATTTTGTTTAAAACATATTTCAAACATGTTTTGCTTCATTAACCCAGTAAGGAAAAAAATCCTCAGGGTTAAAATGTCTCCCTGACTGTACCCTGACTTCCAACCATTTCCATTGCGTGCAGCCACGCAATGACAGTGACTTCCGCAGGAAGGGCGGAAAAGGAGAGTCAAGTCTGTCAATCCGTGAGCCCCGAGGAGCACACGGGCCACCCGGCAGGGACTCTCAGGAGAGCGCGGCCCTGACTCAGAGGTGCCTTGCAGTTGATCTGGAGGTATGGGGCCTTACTTCCTCCTAAGCCTGAGCAACCACTTCACCTACGGAAAGTGTGGCCCTGCTGCCCGCTGTCCTCCTTTCCTCACTGCGGGTCCCTGCCTGTGCAGGGTGCTCTCGGGGCCACCCCGCCCTGGGGAGCCCCAGCCTGGCAGGTCTAATCTGGCGGCTGGCCTCAGAGACAGTCCCAGGAGCCCTCTCCCTTCTGTGGAAGGAAAAAACCAAAATGAAAGAAAAGGCTTCCCAGTGCCCTGAAGTGCTTCTGCTTGCGCAAGGCTTCTTATACCACCAGATGGGGGCGCCCCAGGGCACAAACAGCGCTTAGCCCCAGAGGCCCTGGGACTGGCGGCACATGCGTGCCTACCATCAAGGTACGCGCCAGCGCCAGCGCCAGCGCCAGCACGCCAGGTCCACGGGAAGTGGACGTGCCGGCATGCCAAGAGGCCTGTCACACCGGAAGTGCACCTGGCGGCACACCGGGCCTGTTACACCGGAAGTGGACGTGCCAGCACACCGGGAGGGCTGTCACACCAGAAGTACATGGTTTACACATAAATAACGTGCAAACACGCCATGTTATCAGGCTAAAGATAAAAATGACAAAACAAAATTATGAAATGAGAAAACTCAGATCCAAATATCATTATAAAAGGAAGAGAGAAAGAGAAAATTAAATCAGCCTGAGAGTCTTCACAAGCCAACAGATGGCTGAACAGATGGGCACATGGATGGGGAAACAGGGAAGGGAAAAGTAAGGATGAGACGGAGAAAAAGGCAAGGACTGGGTCTCTCTCAACATGTCCTTCTGTCCCTAATAAATCTCGGATCAAAAGTGACCATGTGAAATCTTCTGTCACATCACAGCCTCCACTCTGCCTACTGTACAGTCTATAGGTGAATAAAACCGTATCTGTTTTAGTCAGGATCTTACTATGCCTTTGATTCATCTGTTACATATCTTATGAGTAATATATCTGAATACACCACAGCACTAAAGTCATTAAACACATAAAAAACTGTGGTTACAAAAGAAAAATCCCCTCTGAATCTCAACTTTACTCAGAAAAAAAAAAAAATCATTAAATCACTTTACCTGATATTGATACCTTGTTTGTATATTTTACATGCATCAGAAGGCAGAATTCGGGAAAGTAAAGGCACTGTATTAAAAAAAAAAAAAAAAACTACCTAAATTTTGAGGTATTTATAAGCGTTTAAATTAAAAGCAATATAAAACATTTCACTAATTTACCAAATTAAAATCCTTTCCTTAAGATAATATTTTTCCACTTAAAAATAAACATAACATACAAAGCAATTTTGTGCAACCTTAAGTGTCTCCTACTTAGCTGTAATTTCTGTATAACTGACTCCATCCTTAGTTTCCCACATACAAGAATTGCAGAGTCAACATAATGCCACAGCCTGTGACATTCAGATGAAGAAACGATCCTGTAAGGTAACCAAACTCTGCTCAGTGGGTAAACAGAGACACAGGGCCAACCTGAGCCTGTAAATATAATCTGGAAGAACACTGGGAAAGGAATGTGTAACAGAGAGCTCCAAAGCGAGAGTCTCAGCCTGACTGCAAACATGGCCCCGGGGGGCATGTTGTACCTTGGTTTCAAAATGTATAAATGAAAATTATACCAGTCACCTGAACTCTCAACCCTGTCTCTAACTCATACTCATATCACTAGTTACGTCCTGATCGTTTTAAAATTATTTACTATTCTGATCTGGCAAACAGGTTTCTAGGGATGAACACATCTGTACCACAGGCTACAGTAAGCCACCGCTCACACAAAAAAGCAAAGCTCAAAACTCCTGAAACTAAGGCCATATCATGTTCATAAATAAGGGATGCATTACATATAGATCTTATAAAATTCAGTGTTTTTATACACTAAACTAGAAAAAACAAAAATTTCATAGAAAAAGGCTATTTTTAAAAGACGCTCAAGGAAATTACTAACATTAAAGGGACATTCAAGACATCAATGTCTTTTTTACACTGTAAGGGAGCACTTACTCCAAAATGATGTGCAATATCAAAGACAGCTTTATAAACATTGTTAGAATAAAAATAACAAGTTTATTATCCAGAAGAAACATAATTATCATGTCAATGGATATAAGAAATCATTTGATAAAACTTTTTTCTTTTTTTAACAAAAGTTGGGCATAGCAGTAATAGTGGAAATCTATAAAGGATCACAGTTCTTCCTGCATGCTTATTAATTAGGTCTGCCCTAAATGTTTGGTGTAAAATAAAACAAAGATGATTAGAAGCAGACAACAAATACTAGGACTAAGCTCACTGAACTGCTCACTGAACTGATTACAGGTCTTGAAGTAGTTATGATTACCTATAAAAATAAAATTTAGGAGCCAGGGATTTAGCTCAGTGGTAAAAGTGCCTGCCTGCAAGCGTGAGGTCATGGGTTTGATTCCTGGTAACCAGAAAGAAAAAAAAAAATTATTACCATGTACCATCAACCACTTAGCAAAAATCAGAATAGGAGGAAAATTAAAAAGCAGACAAAAAACAAGTTGGGATTGAGGAGGAAAAATTAAGGGAAAAAAAGAGAAAACCACTAAGCAAAAAAAAAAAAAAACTCTGCTAGATTTTAACATATTCTAAGAATTCAGAAATAGACACTGTCCTAATTCTGTCAGGACTTTCTCCTTTATATTAACTGAAGTTAACCTCTATATATCTTATCTCCTCATACTTACAGCAGAAGTAGCACAATGTACTACACTGAAAATGAACAGAAGCTTCTAAGTTTCAGCTTTGGTTTTGTTACCACTTGCTCCCTTACTTTACAAGTTTCAAAGTCTAATGTTTTCCCTCTATGTCAAAACAGGAGTCCCAAAGACAGCATGAATATTCTGTGAGTAATGAAATAAAGCAATAAAAAAGACTAGCTCTCCAGATAAACAGTCCTATAAGGCTAAATCTGAAGTAGCAAGCCTAACAGTATAAATTATCCAGCACTTTAAATGCACAAAAAGTGTCCTTCAAAAACAAAAGAAAACAAAAGAGGATCTCATTCACCTAAATCAAGAGGTCAGCAAGATGGGCCAGTTACCACTAACCCCGCTTTAAAAACGAAGAACCTGGAAACGAAGAACTTAAAAAGGAAGAACCTGGTTCAGGAAAAGTAGTGATTTGCCATGCCAGACGCGAGGGAACTGCAGCTTCTGATTCCAGTTCACAGATTTTCTCTACCTAAAAATCCAGGCTCCAATAATTCAACTGCCTCCAGACTTGCTATTAACTTTGAGGATACTTTCTCTAAAGTATGACTATGAATAAAAGCATGAGAAAGAGTAGAGAGAACTTTATACCACCCAGAAGGGAATTTATTCTGATTCCAGTATTCCTGGCTTCCCTTTATTTCTGTCTTTTTTTTTCTTTTTCTTCTTTTGCGCTGGTCCTGATGTTTGAAGCCAGGGCCTCTGCATTGCGCTCATCCATCCGCTTAGGCCAAGCCTTCCCCTGCTGAGGGGGTCCTGTTCTACCCTCCAGGAAGGGCTCACACTTGCAACCCGCCTCTCTCAGTTTCCTAGGCGGCTGGGACTACAGGGTAGCACCACCCATATGGCTTTTTTATCCCTTGTATGTCTTGACAGGAAGAAGAAAATTCCACAAGTCAGTAAAAAGTGTATCATCAAATCCAGTACCAGAAACTATCTGATACTGGAGATGTTTTAGCCTGAAGTATCTGGGCTAAGCAGAAGCCAATGAGTTTAGTTCTCAGCATTAACTCGGCATTCACCAGTTTGGATGTTAAGTCACCGAAATCACTTTAATGGTGAAACAGATCTACTGACATTTTTATGCCTCAGAGAAGAGACACTTTCGACAAGCACCTCGGGGGCTGTGTCATGAATTCCATTAAACAATGCTTAGAATGCATTTTTAACAACTGTAGATGCACAAGTCATTCAAGAGGTGATTACAGCTATTTCTGTCTCTTCATATAACTGGCATGTTATTTAGACATTTGTATAACGTTTTGTTCAAGAAGATAAATTAATGATGTTAGAATATAATCCACTGACAATTAGGAAGCAAATCAGTTGAGGAGCCAACATTATTTAAGGGATAATGCAGTTTAGGACGACCAAGCAGGACTGTGTGGTCCCCACAGTAGAAGACACTGAGGCCAGGGCCCTGCATATGCTACACAAACACTCTACACGGAACCCCTTCCCAGCTCTGGACTGGGATCTCTACGATGAGGAAAAACACTTCTACTTTACATCCATGTGCTCAGCACTCTTGTTACACAGCCACTGCAGATGTTTTTGCTGTGCCCTCCAGGACACCAAGACTTCCGAGAGCTAGGCAGGTGTGAAGACACTATCAGAGGAAGTGGGCCATGAATAACTCTGTGGAAGCAAAACTAGCTTGGGGAGCTAGAGTTCTAGCAGTGAGGAAAGAACTGCTCACGTTCTAAATTGAAGGATGAAGCACCCTAGGAAACCCTTACTCATCCATGCCATAGGCATGGTGCAGTGTTCACAAGAGCAAAACACAGGTGAGCTGACTCAGGAAACCGTCTACATACAGGGAGGGGGGCAGCAGCTAATCCTGTCCGGCACAGAAACCAGAGCCATACAGATTTCTCTATTTGTATGTATGGACACACACAGACTTTCAAAGCACTGAAAAGGATTTCCAAGTATTCACGGGAGACTTAGCAGTGCCACTGGGAAGCACTAATGGAAAATTTAAAACACCTGATCAATTTCTGTAATGTTTAAAACTTTTACAGTGAGTATTCTATTAAAAAAATCGACACAGTCTAAAATTGTTATTAACCTATGAACTAATCAAAGATTAGTTAGGGTACCATAATCTGTAGGCATACCTTTAGAAATACACACAAGTCATAAGACCAGTTTTAAAACGCTGGTAAGTTTGTTACTTGAGGGAAGTTTGGCTTGTACCCAAAAGCTCCAGCAGGTGGCAGGGGGAGTGTTTGTTAGGATAGGATAGGATTAGTAGTTTGATAGGATAGGATTAGTAGAAAACTTAGGTAATACTAGTTAAGAAGAAACAAAACTTTCTTCTCAGGGTGGTAGAAACTTACTGACATTTAAAGCAATAAAAAGACATGTTAGTGGGTTTCAGATTAACCCCTATATTTACTTTTGAAAGGTTATGAAAAGGTGGAGAAGAATTAGAAATGAGCAGTAGCGTTAAGCAAAGTCTCGGTAAGGAATCTGACGGGAACGTTCTGCCTCTGCACCCTGCCTGAGTTGTATTTTCTAAGTGATGAGTTCAAGCTCAGTTTTCAAACCCAAGTGCATTTTGAGAGCATTATAACTGCATTCAGGATTAATGAATATCACAATATGATCCATTTCAAGTAAAGTTATATTTATTGACCTTCCACAGGGATAAAACTGAAATGTCCATTGCTTTCCTTATGTGATAGGAAGCAGAACCCTTGTAAACAGATGAATATATAAAAAATAATACAATATATTGTTATGTTAAATTTACATAATGAACTATAAACATTACATACACAATTATAACATATATAGAATATAAATACATTATAGCTCTCCAAAGTTATGTAAAATGTAATTACTTCAGGTTATTTCTCAGTATCTAATTTCCGTGATTACTTGGGGGGACATCACTGAGCATTCAAATAACTTTGTATTATGTGTCACAATTCAAATGCTTTAAAAAACGCACTTAAGTTTACTACATCCAAATCTTTGTGGATTAGATTTAAAAATCTTTAATGAAGGGCTGGGGACATGGCTCAGGCATAAGCGCCTACCTGACGAATGCCAGGTCCTGAGTTCAATTCCTGGTCCCTCTCCTTTAAAAAAATCTTTAACAAAAACAAAATTTGATTGTCTAGTTACTAAAATAAAGGTCACTAATATTAAACTTCCTGTTTGAACATGCAGGCTTTCTCCCTAGCTGATTCATGTTTCGCAAAGGGAAGAAGCCAGGGGTTTGTGCACAAGCTGTAATCTCAGTTCCTTGGGAGGCTGAGGCAAGACAGCAAGCTTGAGGTCAACCTAGGCAACTGGTGAGACCCTGTTTCAAAAAAAAAAAAAAGCAGTGGCTGGGGTTGGGTTGGGGGTGGTTCAAGCTCCCATACCATTTTTAAACATTGGAGGGGGGCTCACTTTGCTATAGTAAATCATTAAATGACTGTGAAATATCTAGCTCAAAATTCACATCTTTCATAAATAACAGGAGCACTATACAGCCAAACAGCATGTAAAGGCACTGGTCATAAAGTATGTATGTAGCAAGGTGACTGAAAGATGACCAAACAGAACCAAAGAGCACTAAACAAACTGCACACCTGGAGAGCCAAGTACTACACTTAAACACTTCAGTAATCCCAAGATTTTCTTCTTTTCTAAAAATACTTCACATTAAGTTACTGTAATTTTAAGCCTATTTTAATGTTTTAAAAAGGTTTAATATAGTTCTTAAACTTGAGGATAAAAGTTGCTTAGAGGAAGGATCAAGTCTGTTGTGCTAATGTATCTATAAAAGCTTTTGGCACTTGTATCTCTGCATGAATATATATTTAAAGGAAAACAGCACACACTTACCCCAGCTTTGAAAATCCCAGTGAAGTTCTAGATAAAAATCACCTAGCTAAAAATGAAATGTGAGTAATTACTAAATCATCTTATACCTGCTTATTATTTTGCTTTTTAAAAAAATAGTATTATTACTGATATATAGGCTAGAATAGCAAATAATAATAAATTTCAATGTTTTATGTCAGAGAAAGAATAAAATATAACAATACAACAGCACATTAGTATAATTAATTACAAAAAAATTTGCACCCTGTAGGTTTAAAAAGAACTTGTTAAACACGTAACAATGTATTTGAAAAGCATTTAAATTTGTATTAACAAAGATTCTACTTCTCAAAAGATAGCAACTTAGTCTTTCTTATTTCAAATAATGAAACACGAAAATGCTGACAGTAGATATTATGGCAACTTAAATAAAATGGGGGCCTCTTTCCATGTGTCTTGAGATGTTTAATAAAACCAAACATGTAAGCACCCCTAACTATAAGCTCCCCTAACTAAGAAGCCAGGCTGTGCTCAGGGAGACAGGTCCCCTCAGGTCTCAAGCTCTCATCTTTCAGGATGAAAATAACAGGCACCAAGAATCTTCCTTGAGTGCCAGCACACCCCATTTTCACTCCAGCAAGAGGGCAAAAACCATGCCTCTTATAGAAAGAAATCTAGATCCAGGGCTGCTTCATACACAGCACCTCACCTGTTAGAGAGCCCTGAATTCAATTCCTGATACAGCCTCCCTCCGCCAAAAAAGGAAAACACCAAGGAGAATTACTGCCATTTACACAACTTTTATTGATGAGCACTTACCTAATTTATTAAAAGCAATAAATCTTTATCTTCCTAGTCACAGAAAATGGCTGCATCTATAAAGATCATGTTTACATTTTATAATCACAGTCCTCTGCTATCTCAGTCAGTAAACAATGCTTAACACTATATTCAAAATACTCTTTACCTGCCAAATCAGCAAAGAAATATAGCCTACCTCTTTCAGGGCTTTCAATAATCGAGGTCGTTTTTCTTCAACACTTTCCCTGGATTGCTGCTTAAGCTTCCTTAAAAGAGCTGTAACTAAAGTTTAAATTTAAAACAAAATGGTTAGCTAAAAATGACTTTTACCGTGCTAGAATACACCACTGGCTTGTTATTTATTAGACAGACACTACATGTACCCCTGGGCTTGTATACACACACATTCACATATATTTGGACACAGAGCTATAATTCCAATATATTTTAAAAAGTCAAAAATCAAAGAGAAATGTTTAAATTACTGAAGGTCTCCGAGTAGCAAAATAAGTTGAGACACAAAAGATTGGGAACAGGGGCTGGGGATTTAGCTCAGCGGCATAAGCGCCTTCCTTGCAAGTGTGTGGTCGTGAGTTCGATCCCTGGTACCGTTAAAAACAAAAAAGACAAAAAAAAAAAAAAAGATTGGGAACATAGGACATACTGTATATACATTTTTAAAGGATTTTCACACACACAGGAGTATGATCCCCCCCAGGAAATAATGAAAAGAACTATCCCAATATCAACTTACATTCCCGCTAGCTTTTCCTAGTTTTTAATTATGAGTCAGGGTTTACCTGCTTTTTAAAGATTTCTCAGGGATGCTACTATACCCTGTTGCTACACTCATGTCAAGGAAAATCTCAAGGACGGTACATATGAGCAATCCTCGTGGACACTGCGTTTCCAAGTGTGTAACTACACGCCACGGTCCTCAGGGTATCTGTTCTTCCCCACTGGCGTCTGCACCCTCACAATACAGAGAAAGAGAAAACTCAGTCCGGCAGCACCATGCAGAGCTCCGAGACCCTGAACCCCCACAGTAACTCCTCAGCCGTTGTAAAAATCAGACTCAGACACTTGCCGAAGTTTAAGCTTTGCCACTGAGTGGCTGTATGTAAATCTGTCATTCGCTTAATTTCCCTCACTTTGGTTTCTTTTTTCACTTCTCAAGTAAAAGTAAAATCTACAATAGAGGTTTATGAGAAACAATCAATATAAATTTCTTACTAAGTGCCTGTAAGTAAATAAAAATTTTATCTACTAGAATGAAGGTCTAAATTTGGCTTGCAAAACTCAGCAGACTAATCCCTACCACCTAACAAAACTAGGAAAAATGTTAAGACTTTAAGCCCAGAAAAACATAAAAAACATACATGGGGGTGCTGTGTCACAGTGCACACCCATACATGCTGGATTCTTCCTGGTCCTCATATTTTTTATGTACATAAATCTTCAGAGGGCTTAGGAGGGGTTTGTTTTGTTTTGTACTATTTTTACTACGTTATAGTATGCAGTTTCATAAACATTTCAAGCTCCATGTGCAGTACGGAAGAAGCAGGAGAATAAAAGGAGGAGGGGGAGGAGTGAGGAGAACCAGGACAAGGGGAGAGGGGAGAGCAGAGGAGGAGGTGAACACACGAGCAGATTTTGTGCACTTTGGCTGAATTAGGAAAGGCCCAGAAATGAACATGAAAATAGGATCTCCTTTTTTTTTGAGCCACAAGTCTAACTATAACTGCCATATATTTTTAAAAGTCAAATGGCAAAGAGCAATGTTTACTGACAATTTCCTGAAACAGAAGCCAAGACACAAAAGCCCGGGACAGGGACCTACTTTCAGATGCACCACTCACAAGCTTTGTGACCTAGAGAGGTAGTTTGCAAGGACTGATCTACATTTCAGTCAGTGCCAAACCGTTCAAGTTTCTCCCAGCCTACAAAATAATTTGGAAAAACTGGGAACTAGAATAAGTTATTCAGAAATTATACCTTTTTTCCAATTAAGGCTTACTCTTCCCATTGGTTTTGGTTTCAAATCTTTATTAAAATGAAATGTCAATCACAGAAAAAGTATCATTTAAATTTTTATAAACTAACAAATTAAAGCTGGGCTTTAAAGGTGGTATATGCCAGTAATCCCAGTACTTGGGAGGCTGAGGCAGGAGAATCATTGTGTTTGAGACCAGCCTTGGCTACAAAGTGAGCTCAAGGCCAGGCTGAACTAACAAATTAGCTTCTATACATCAGTCTCCAAACAAAACTTTTTCTAGTCTGTAAAATATATGAATTCTGAGAATCAATGATCTAGACAATCCTTCAGAGACGCACGGTTGTTCAAATTTAACTTTCCTGCTTGCTGCAATTTAATGTCAAAGCTGTATTGCTCGCATGTAGTGTGATTTTTCTAGTTCTTTTCCATTAAAAGCTCAAATGTCTTAATAAATATTTATTCAATCTGCCTTCAAGTTGAAATAAGCTTTTGTTGAATATGAAGAATTCAATTCCTTGACAGAAAAGGTCTCTCCAAAAAAGGAAAAGTTAGATATTTTTCATTAGAGTAATGTAATTTCATCACTACATTTCATTACATTGTAGTAATTTCATTACTACAATTATATCTGACTGAAAGCATTCAGTAAATAGATAATTATATGCTAATGAGCAAACATGATTAGACAATGGAACCACTACACAGTATGTATGTAGTACGATACACAGAGATGCCCTATCCTGTAAGATTTCACTTTAAAAACAAAAGCACCATCTAAATGAACTCATTTATGGAAGCACAAACATTCAATGACCCAAAATCACCAGTATATATATCCTGTGCTATATTGCAGGAATCGTACAGACTGACACTGAGTATAAAATTACTTTCAGGATTTAGGTGTTGGAATTCTTACAGAACTCCTCCTCCCACTCAAGTTTTCAGTTCATCTGGGCCCAGGCTCTTGCACTGCGCACCACTGCCCCGATATTCCTTAAATGTGTGTCGTCAGCCTCTGCCTCCTCCAAGCCTCGGTCTATTCAATCCCACTTAATACAGATGACAACAGACAGGCGACTCATCGGGTCTCCAGGGACTCACTGGCCTCTCGTACTGCTCTGCTGCCTGTGTCCTGAGCCTTAGTCCTGAGATCTCGATCCAGCCACACAAGGGGCCTGGGCCTCAAGTCCTCAGGTCACAGGCCAGGGTTCCAAACCGGCCTTCTCTGTCACTCCTCAGCTTCCTTTGCTTGCTAACCCATCCTTCTCTCAGTGGAACTCACCTTACTCACTAGAAAACACTGTTTTCTGAAAACTCATTTGGGTCTTTAACTGTTGAAGCCTTCTCCCTCAGCGGACAATGTCCTCATCGGAGGCCACCTCGAGATACACACTGCCCTCCAAAGCACCCCTGGCTCCCCGCTCCTGGGCTCCCTCACTGCACAGTCTTTCCTCACACACTGGCTGACTCCTGAGGTCCTTCTGTACTCCACTGGGACAGCCAATGGCCCTGCCAAAGACTAGTGAAGCACCCCTCCACTGAGCTGTCTCCCTGTGCCCGCCAGACACTGGGGCACTGCAGAAAACTCACCAGCCCCTCCGTGCCAGGCAGACTGAGTTCCCCCAGCCCCGTTCTCACACAGGGAGCACAGCACTTTGAGGAGGACGCTGAAAGGCCAGCGGAGGACAGAACAAGAAGAGGAGAGGACACAGAGAGACAAGACCCACAGCCGGACCCCAGGAGCCAGGCTAGAGGTCCTGGTCTTCCTTCTAAAACAGGATGTTTTAGGAGGTTAAACCGGAAAGCAGGGTGATCAGAAAAAGAAATTATGACACTAGCCCTGGTTATCTTTGGGTGAAGTTTTCTTTTTTATAACTTTACTAATTTCCTACATGAACATCACTGCTGATAGGAAAAATAAGTATTATAAAATGCTAAAAACTCAGAAGAGCTGATATGAAGTCCTAACAAAACTTTTCAACTGAACTCCCAGTACCCAGGAGGCTGAGACAGAGGACTGCCACAAATTTGAGACTAGCCTAGGTTACTCAGTCAATTGGAATACATAGCAAGACCTGTCTTTAAAAGCAAAAATACATTTTGAAAAAACTTTTCAGAAAAAAGCTGACACTCAGTAAACAGTCTCAAATTTTCTTGGCAATTTGTTTTTCAATACAGGGCCTGAACCACGGAACATTTTACCATCCCCAGCCCTGTGTTTTTTTTAACAAAATTTTCATTTTGAGACAGACAGGGTCTCCTTAAACTGCCCAGGCTACTGCTGAACCAGTGATCCTCCTGCCTCAGTGTCCTGAGTAACTGGGCTACACGTGTGCATCACCACATCTGGCTGCAGCTTTTCATTCACTTATTTGCAATTCATTGAGCAAACACTCTGCTTGAGCCCTTAAAAAGGGAGGAGGACAACGCACTCATGCCTGAGTTCTCACAAAGCTTTCATCACCAAGATGGAGAGGAAGGAACAAATGCTGAACAATGAACTCTGCGAGCTAAGGGTTGGGGTTGGGGTTGGGGTTAGGAGTGACGCTCTGAAGGTACAGACAAGAAGCAATGCAGGCATGCTCCAGGCCCAACCACTGAGGAAAAGGCTTCTTCCAGAAATATAGAGGACCCTAAAAGAAGTCAGTATTGTGGTTTAAGTCAGACTTAAACCACAGGCTGACCGATCTCCCAAAAGCGCAGTAAGTAAGTAAGTGTACTATAAGCTCCTGAGCTCCTGGCTCCTAGAGAAGTGAGGTTAGTAGGTTCTGTGTTGCAGGAAACCAGAGCTGTGTGCATCAGAGACTGAAACTCAGACAGATTCCAGCCCCAGCCACCCCCTTACCCCTGTCCTCAGCACTGTCTCCAAGCTTCACCAGGTAACCACGGAGAGGCAGAAAATCAATGTGATCCTGAAATCTAATGAATTTATGTAAATGCTTCTAAGTAGGCTGTAACCAACAGTTGAGCACTGATTATTCTATTGCACTAAAAGATTAACAAATCATTAGATGTTAGACAAAAAACCCCATACAGATGACAATGCACCATCGTTGCCTCTGATTGATATGTTTTGAAATTTGTTTCATTTTTCTTTTTTTAATCCTTGAAAGTAAATGGATTTAGAAAAATGGAAAGGATAAAAACCTCACACACATAGCTTCTACTAGTAATTTATATTAGAATATCTCTGATTTATCAAAAGGTATAATTTTAATGTAACACTACTACGTATTCAAAGACTTAAAACCATACAAGTGCTGGGGATTGCAGCTCAGTGGCACAGTGCTTGCCTGGCAAGCACAAGGTCCCAAGTTCGATTCCTGGTACTCAAAACAAAGCCAAAAAAATCTCATACAATTTAAAATAATTTCAAACTATCCACATGACAAATGCCATTACAAATACATTTATATTAACCCCTCTAAACATGTACCATAACCAGTTCAATTAGTTACCTTTTAAATTACAAGTTAAATATTTTGCTTTGTTCATGGGAGGTAATGAAAATCCAACCACTAAGTAATTACAGATCTGTAAGTACACAATGGTTGACAATGGGCAGCTCATCCACGCCCCCAGAGTACAATCATCTCCCTCCTCCACACCAGTCCTCAACCAGGGAGGCCTCTCTTCTGCACTGAAACTTACTGCTAAATATCCTGTTATTGATTTTTCCATGAAAATTTTCTTAGCCTTTATAATAGATTACAAATCCCTAAACAGCAGAGACAATGCCCCTGATTGTACATTTTAATACACACATACGCTTTACACGTTCCTGTATTCTGAACCAAAGAATCTTGACAGTCACCGAAGTGTCAGGGTAAACAGATTAGAAACCTAAGAACCCATCTGGTTCCCCTCCACACTAACTTGTTAGAAAACCAAAGAAAGTGTCAGGCCAAATGTTTCCACTTTATTCCTGCTATCTTTGGACCTACATATTATTCTCTCTTTCCTGAACTAATTCTCCATTAAGACTGTTTCTTATGCTCATGAGGGTCTCCTGAACTTTGTCCAAAGACGATCACTGTCAACGCCCATCTGTAATCCTAGCTACTCAGGAGGCTGAGACAGGAGGACTGTGGTTCAAGTCTAGCCTGGGCAGCTTAATGAGACCATCTGAAAAAGGGCCTAAGGGGCTGGGACTGGGGCGGCAGCTCAGCAGTAGAGATCCCCTGCTTCAGCCCCCAGCACAGGTGAAAATGAATGAAGTCTCTCTTTTCTTTCATTTGGTATTTAAAATACCACAATTTTATCTCATAATTTAGGCCTAAAAACAACTCCACCCTTAAAAGTTACCCAAAGATTCAAGAAGTCTATAAAAATATGCTTTACCCACAGATCTAAATCATAAAGAACTGTCCAGAACAGCCCAAAAGCAACATCAAAATAAGACTAAACCCATATAACATTACAGGGTATTCAATGGTACACATTTAATAAAACTGCCTATGTTCTTACTTCCTTATACAAAAGCTCTATTTAACTGACTGCTTTTGCTCTCAAACTTTATGTAAAGGGGCCTTTCCCAAAAGACAACATTGTTATTGGTCTAGACTTCAGTTTTTATAAACTGTCAACCTTGAGATGTACTTGACGTAAAGGGAGGAGTGAAATATTTGAACACTGTGTACTGTGAAAAAGTGTGTGGTGTGTTTTGAAAGTTCACACTTAAAGAGCAAATTGGAGACAGTCTTACTTCTGTCTTGCAACAAAGCCTACACCCAGCAACTAGAGTAGATAACTGTCAGATGGGTCAACACTGATTTTTTTTTTTTTTTTTTATTGAGACTAAGTTGTTCAGGCTGGACTTGAAATTAGAATCCTCCTGCCTCAGCTTTCCAGAGGCTGGGATTACAAGTCCATGCCATGATGCCCAGCAATTTTTTAGAATTCAAACTGGCCAGGCATGTGACAGCACACTTCTGTAACCCCAGCACTGCAGAGGCTGAGGCAAGGGGATCGCCGTGAATTCAAGGCCAGCCTGAACTACATAGCAACATCCTGATTCAAACAAACTAAAATCAATCTATCGATCAAAAAACAGAAAGGACAAGGGGCGAGTGGGGAAAAAAATTTAAAATAAAAAAAAAGGGCACTCAAGTGTCAACTTAAAAAAGTCCTCTTATTAGCAGGGTAGAATACTGCAAAAGGAGAAGAATGATTCACAGTGTCTTTTTAAACATGATTCTATTCTTTTCGTGCACACTCAGTGTTTAAATTCTTCAGTCACAGTTCACCTATCCGTTTATGGACGGTGCAAAGGCTCCAAATGTGTGAATGACCCCAAGTGACAACGGGCTCCACTCCGTGGCCGGCAACTTACTCATCTGTCTGTCTCCATAGCTGATGGCTTCTGCCAGCGGACTCCATCCCTGAGCGTTTTTCACCTTGACCGGAGCATTGTGAGCCAGGAGTAAGTGGGCACATTCTGTAACACAAAGCAGGGGGCATCAATAGCACACACAGCTTCCAGAGTCTCCGGAGAAAAGCACCATGCAGGAGTTTAGCAAGGTGAGTTAATAATGCACGTATTTGTAAACAATGTACTATATAATTAGATATTCTACTTCCCATGTTGTCGAGTTAGGTTATTTCAGATTCCAGATTTAGAAGCACCCATTCTCTACCTAAAAATAAAACGGATCTCTCTGCAAAAAATGCATTATGCTACCAACAGTCTCCAAGACCATTCTAAGAATATACAAACCTCAATAGTAATTTGCACTCAAATATCTATAATCCATAAGACCCCAAAGAAGATCTGTGTGTCTGTAATGTCCAAGAAAGCTCACCATTTATTTCAGAAAAAAAAAAGATTTTTTAAAAAAAAGCTATGTTTCCATAAACACTGATTTTTCAAACTTCATAATTTTTAGTTGGAACAACACCCCTAAAGGGCAAAACTCTGCTTATAAGGACCAAGGCAGATAATTTTCCAAATATTCAAAATTAAGTGTTCTATAGGTTGAGAAATCTTTTTAAAATTAAACATTAGAAGTCCATTAACAGGCAAAAGGGAGATCTAGACAGTGTAGCCCCACGCCCATCATTCACAGGCATGCACACTCAGGAAGTGGTACCAGGCATGTACTGCAAGCCCTTTCCACCACCCAGCACCAGGTACCAGCCGAGCAGAGGGGGCACAGTGTCTTCCTACCGAAGAGCTTGTGTTCGATGTTGGGAGAAAATACATGAATGAAAACGAAAGCTAACACAGGTAGTGCTCCAAAGGGAACAAAGATGTTAGGAAAGTGTGGCCTGGGGGCTATGGGTGAAGAGGAATGACTCCTTTATCACTGTTCCTGGGGAGAGAAGGAAACCCTCTACTGGCACCGAAACTATCAGCATAAAGTAAACCAGTACGGAAATTCCCAGCTGTGTTTGAGAAAGCCTGTCAATACGTTGGTACCTAAGAGTATGTACCAGGAGGTTTATTTTAGGGCTGTGTGCAGCGGCAAACACACTGAAAAAACCTGCTGGCACATGGAAAAGCAGAGGCACCTTTCCCCTGCATCACTGGAGTAACAATATGCCACCTCCATTTAAAGAACAGCGTTGTTCCAAAAGGGCCAAGGAGCCAGCTAGAATGGTCAGACACTGACCAAATCTGAGAACCAGCCACGTAGTGAGAACACACTGAAAAATACCTGACATCAGCAAATAACAGGAAGAGTGAACTGGCCGCAGCACAGTTAGTGGTGCACACTGCAACCCCACTGGAGGCTCAAGGGATCCACATTCTAGCACAGCCTGGGCAACTTACTGACTCAGCAAGACCCTGCTCAAGAACACATAAAATTAAAATGGTCTGGGAATACAGGTCAGTGCAAAGGCCCTGGGTTCAGCCCCCCAGACTGTGAAGAAAGAGAGGTACACAGATGGATACACAGATAAAAGAGTGATGAGTTCTTTGCTGAACAATGTAATTCCAGCTTAATAAATGGCCAAATTGGAAGGTAAGCATACTACAGCATCCAGTGTAATAACACAATGAGGCAAAACTTCTAAATGAATGCTAAATCCACTAGGTAAAAAGTTATGTGTCATAAAATTGGATACTAACAGGGTTCCAAAGTGCTGCCCCCAAATTACTTACCAATTAAAACCAGAACAATGCTCCTTTATAGTGGACCTATCTGGAGATCATTATCAAACATTACCTTAGCAGCATCAATAATGGACTACCCTATCATCTGTGCCCTAAGGTGATACAGTGCAAGGATCTCAGCACCTCCAGGGGAGAACTTTTCCCAGAAACGTTTAACTTTATCTCAACAAATTCCTATTGCTACTTTCCAATTTATGAAAAAGACAAATAACTTAAAAACTATCATGAGGGGGCTGGGGATTTAGCTCAGCGGCATAAGCGCCTGCCTTGTAAGCAGGCAGTCGTGAGTTCGATCCCTAGTAATAAAAACGAAAAAGACCAAAAAAAAAAAAAAAAAAACTATCATGAGAAAATAATCAGACGAATGCAAGTTGGAGAACATTCCAAAAGTCAACTGGATAAGACTTTTTGCAAAGTTTAGGCATAAAGTAAAGAAAACTGGCAAACCCTGCTCTACATTACAACAGAGACATAGCCAAGTGTGGCAAGTTAACTTCAGATGGGTGACATTTTAATATAAACCCCCCAAAGACACTTTTGGAACAACTGCAGAAATGTGAATATGCACAGGCTATGAGGTGACATTATAACAATTCTTCAGCAAAATAATAATGTAATTATGAAGAACATCCTGATTTCTACATGCTGACATATAAGGGGTGGAATGTCATACATCTAGCCTTTTTTTTTTTTTTTTTTTTTTTTTTGGAAATAGGGTCTCACTATGTAGCCCAGGCTGACCTCAGACTCACAGTGATCCTCCTAAGTCTCCCAAGTGCTGGGATTACAAGTGTGCACCACCATGTGGCTAGTGCCTACACTTTTAAAATTGTACAGAAAAAAGTAACACAAAGAAAGATAAAAAAGTACAGTAACTATGATCTAATGTTACCATAATCGAGCCTATTTGAAGAGTATGTGTGTTCACTGATAAAATCTTTCAATTTTGCAGTATATTTAAAGTGTTTCATAGTAAAATACTGAATTAAAAAAAGGAACAGGAATGTTTCTAAATGTCAAAAGAAATGAATCAGAACTATCCCAAGAGATTTAAAGAATTTTCAATGTATAACTGATACAATGTACCTACCAAAAGCAGAAATGCATTGTCTCATTTAAAGAAATGACTAAAGAATTTATAACATATGTGAGCATGTGCCTTCAGACAAATATGCACATCCTGCACCTAATTAGCATGGCTAAGAACTAACTGGAAGAACAATCAAGTTCTATCAGAGGTCATAAGTAAAAAGGGGACAGCCAAGCTGAAAAGAATTTGTTTTTTAAAAAGGATGAAAAACAAACGGACTCCCTCCCCAAAAACCCTCCCACTGGGTTTTAGGAAAGGATACACATAAGTGTGCATGCCTAAGAAACTCAGGGAAGGCAAGCATGGAAGAACTCTAAAGCCTTCCAGGGCTATTTCACAATATACTTTTGAGGGGAAAAAGTAAACACGGCAAAGCGCTGTGTGTCCTAATGCTGCTTCAGAATGCAAACTAAGCCCCTCGGTTCAGGGCAAGGAGTAAGGTGCGAAGGGCAACCTCCAGCTTCCAGCACAGATCACACCAGAAAAAGAAGAGGAGAGACCATGCTGTTCCTCCTCTACCCTGCATTTCTTCAGTTGTTTCAGTATGGCTACACTAGTCATGGAAGAAGCATTAGCAGAAATTTTAAACTTAAAAACATTGTTTATCCATAAGGGTACCGTGTCTTGTCGGAGGAACTAGTATGAGACTCACGTGCTATGCCAGGTATGTCAACAGATTTCAGATGCACAACGGAACCACAAGAGCAGGTGCCCGCTACTCCCTGGTGTAATTCATCTGCGGTAGAGAGGTGCCACTAGACAATCAGATACCACAGCTACGCTGATCACCCAGCATAGACTCTTATATATGAGATCAGAAACTGGAGCCACCAAATGTCTGCTCTCAGCAATGTTAAAAGTGAGTGGTGAGAAAATGCGGCCGATTGGCAACAGGGCTCTAAAGGTCAACGAATGCAGAAAGGCGCCAGGAAGAAGTCAGGACTTGAAGGCATGGACAAACTGAAATCATAAACCATGAAAATCACACAGAGATAAGTGAGCACTGGAAAGGTGATAAAATACAGAGCAGATTGCTGGGTGTGGTGACAATGCCTGAAATCCCAGCTAAAGGCAGATGGATTGTCCTGAGTTCAAGGTCAGCCTGCACTACATAATGACCTCTCAAAACATAAACACACACACACACACACACTAGATGGGGTACATAGGAAAAATGGGAACCTAATAGGTCATTCAAAGAGATCTTCGTGAGACTGAGAATCATACTAATTCTATACTTATTTCAAGGAAAAAATAAAAAATTACATGAAAGACTAAGACTGAATTAAAAGTTGTAGCAACTAATTTAAAGAAACCTACTCTTATGTTTCTAACTTACACAATGAAAAGTAAAGATTTCTTATTATACCTCCTCAAGATTTACTATGTTCCTTATTTAAGTATTTTTGCATTTCCATGTAAATTCATAGCTAAAAATCCCCACGTAATATGGTTACTTTTGTCAATGGACCCAGAAACTTAAAAAAAAAAAAATCAGACTTCTATAAAATAAAGTTTTTCAGTAGGTTAAATGGATTAAAAGGCTGGCACGCGGCACAGACCCGTGACCCTAGCACTTGGGAGGCTGAGGCAGGAGAACTGCCACAAGTTAGAGGCCAGCCTGGGTCACATAATGAGACTCTGTTTCAACAAAACAACAACCACTATGACGAAACAAATGAGTAAAAAAAGGGACTAAATGAAACTCCTAAGGCATTCCCCTCATCCTCTCCTTCAATCAACAAATACTATTTAAGTGCTCCAAGACATTTCTGTTTATAAATATGTAAATAAAAAGTGGCCTTCAATGTGATCACTGAAGCTGTAGCTTAGAAAACTACCACACACTGTACAAGCAATTCCCAAAACCACAGGCAAAGTGGATCTTTCCTCTTCTGCACATTTCAATCCTACTCTTCCGCAACCCAATACAAAAAGAGGGCGTGCAGAACCAGGAAAATGTGAATGGAAGAGTACACTATTTGTGGTTCCCAGAAGATCCCAGAAGAATAAGCACCCCAAGTGTCTCCTTCAATCATTCCCACCGCACTCTCCCTTCAAGGTAAATATGAAAGAGATCAAAGATCAAAGTGCCCTGACTACTTTAATTCAACGCCTGCCCAAGGTAGACCTCCAGGAGACACATCAGCATACCACCTGCTAACAAGTTCCACAATAAAGAAATCTGCTTAACTCTTATTAACCGGACATTTTTCAAATTGATGGAACCTCGAAACTTTTAACTTCTTCTAATTACCTGCCCATGAATGAAGCATTTTGGACTGAGATGGCACATGCCTATGGTAAAGCATACAGAACACGCATCGGAACTGCCACGCCTATAGCAGCAGTGACAGAAAGTCAGCTCACCATCAGATCCTGATGCATCCACACCACCTCCTCACACACTGACTGTGGGAAGATCCCAGATCAGCACCAAGGCTCAGAAAGCTGCATGCGAGCCACCTCACACATGGACTACATGCCTGGGCAAGCCTCCGCAAGAATACTGCAAGGCAGGACATGGAAATGGAGGTTCTGGAGCTACTGGCTCCAAGTTAAAACCCAGTTTCTGTCACCTCAGGGTAATCAAACTGTCTGTCCTTAGGGCTGTTTTGCACCTGTGAAACAGAGCTAACAGTGCACTGCTGCAAGAAAGAGTCCAGTCAATAAATACATGTAAAGTGCCAACAAAAGCACTTGGAGGATTATGATCAGTGCATTTCAGATACATGCTGGAGATCTGATGCAGTGTTCCGGGGTAGCTTGAGTAGTAACCGATCACATTTAGGACTCCATCGGGTACCTTCTTAGCAAGAAAGCTGCAGGAGAGCTGTCTCTGCCCATGTCCCACCGGCTTCCTTCCTGACGGCCCTGATCCTTGTGTCTACCCATGCTAAAGCAGAGTTCATTGTATGAGCTTGCCATCTACCCACCATTCATGACTTGGCTTAAGAGGAATCAAACTTTTTGCTCAGACATTTAGAAACAGAAACACCTGAGTAAGTTTCTTAATGACAAATGGGAAAATGGCAAAGCGGTGAGCAGCAGAGAAGGAGCCTCTCCAAGACCTGGGGTCCAGACGCTGCAATACAGCAATGTAAGGAAGACAAGGAGGAGGAAAGTGGATCCTGGGGACCCACCAAGGGTCTGAATAGAGAACTGATGCTCACAGCGGGAGCAAAGAGAGAGACCTCGACCATGACTCACTGCTTAGGCTGGCAGCTCAGACCTGTACGTCCATGGAGGCGCTGGTGACTGCAGGCCTCCATGGAGAAACCCACCAGTGGACCCAAGCAATGGACACAGTGGAAAGTGGTCACAGTGGCTGGTGAGTTATTCAGATTCAGCCATCTCCCAGGACAGGGCAACTGGCAGTAGCCATCCCAGAGAGGGGCTCACTGAGCCTGGAACTCACAGCAACTGTGGGCTGGCTCCAGTTAGTGGCCACCAGTATCAGGGTGAGGCGGAGCCAAGTTCAAGGCAGCAGGAAGTTGAGTCTAAGCTGGCAAGAGAAATCCAGTGTTGCAGGCTGAACAACTCAGGTTCCAGCTTCACAGCCAGAAACCAGCCTGAACGGCAGTGGACCCAAGGCACAGGCTTGCTGGGATTATCCACTGCCCCACCAGAAAGCCACGGCCGGTTTCTTGGGATTCACTGACACAGACCTGGACTCTGATGTCCACTCTGTCTACTGGTGACAGCACAGCCATGCCCTGAAGGGATATTTTTCTTATTTTCTTTTCCTTTTCTTCTTCTTATTTGAAGGTGAACATTATTTCTAGTGTTCTTCTTGTTCTTATTCTGTTGTTCTTATTTCTTCTGCTTTCTCTCTTGCCAGTTTCCCTAAATTTGTGTAATCTTCCTTTATCCTCCCCCTCCATGCTTCTAATATCTTCCTCTTCTATTTTCCCCCTTAACTCCTTTTACATATTTTACCTTGAGGATAAAGTTGCTATACTGGAGACATTTTTATTGTATACAATTTTCTGGTCTTTTCTTATATAACCACAAATTTAGTTTATATAAAGGTGGAAAATTAGTAGTTCCCACAGTTTATCATCTTCTAAACTATGTTTGATACTATTGTTATTGCTGATTGTATTCCTTTAGGGGCCAGGGATACAGCTCAACAGCACAGCACCTGCCTGGCAAGCGCAAGGTCATGAGTTTGATCCCCAGTACAAACAAAACAAAACAAAACAAAAACCTGTTGGTACCACTTTAGCCAACGTGATATAATTGTTCTAATGAATTCTTCTTCATATTCCCATGACATAAGGGTCATAAAAAATATTCTTGGCCAGTGCCAAACAACCAGCAGCTCAGCCAAACAGGAAGCAACTTATCCCAAATAAATTGAAGAGGCAGGATCTTGCAGCAGACTGGAAACCCAAAAGCCACTACTCCTGGAAGACAACTCTGAGGAGCAGCTGTTTCCTAAGGGTTCTAAGTACTAGCCAAGAAGCTACTTGCCATGAGCAATTTATAAGCATCAACCCAAGGAGTAAACAGAAAGACAGACAGGCAGACAGACAGAGAGACACTTAAGCAAGATGCAAACCCAGACTTGCAGCTCACCAAAGGCAAACCCAGAGGACAATGATGCAGAACAAT
Source organism: Cavia porcellus (assembly GCF_034190915.1). NCBI lineage: Eukaryota > Metazoa > Chordata > Mammalia > Rodentia > Caviidae > Cavia > Cavia porcellus. The sequence goes on along the minus strand of NW_026947484.1, from coordinate 159,780,978 downwards.
TCAAAAGTCACTGGCCAGGACTCTCTGAGGTGGTGGCCACAGCAGTAACAAAACAGATGAATGAGGCTCTAGGAAACAATCAAATTACAGAGACCATGACCATAATGAAAGACATGGTGAGTACTCCAGAGCAGAAATAGATTTTTTAAAAAAGTGCAGCAGATAAGGAAAATGTTGGCTATCATAAATGCCCAACATAGGAAAAAAATGGAATCCATGAAACATTCAAACAGATACTCAGGAGGCTAAAAGTTCCACCGAAACTATACACAACAGAATGAGCCAATGTGAGAACAGAATATCAGATCTAGAAGAGCAGATTGCAGTTAGTTAGCATGAAGATTTCTTAAAATTAGCAAGGGACCATGAGAAATAAATCCAGCAGCTGATAGATGACATAAAAAACAGCATAAGATTGATCAGAGTCAATGAAAAAAGCAGGCAAGAGTACAGACAACATAAAAGAAAAAAAAGACTTGTTCACAGAAGTGATGGCAGAAAACTTCCCAAGCAGGAAAAAGATTTTCACAAACAGATGGGTGAGACATTGTCCTAAGTTACTTTTCTTTCACTGCTCAAATTTTGAACAAATGGACTTAACAGTTATCTAAGTATGCCACTCCACAATATCAGAATACACATGCTTCTCAGCTGCAAATGGGAAATTCCACTAAGCAGACCATATACTAGCTCATAGAACATGCTTAAGTAAATGCAAAGAAACTGAAATTAACTCATGCTTATGATTAGTCCATAGTACAATAAAACTGGAAATCAGTGACAAAAGAAAACACAAGAACTTCATAAATACATGGAAATTAAATAGTACCTTGCTGGCCAACCAAAGGATCACAGACAAAATTACAGTTTCTACAATTAAACAATGCCAATACAACATACTTATGGAAAGCAATCCTAAGAGGGAAATTTATAGTGGTGAATTCCCAGATCAGAAGAGCACAAGCTCAAATCAGCAACATAATGAACCTTAAGCTTCTAGCAAAAGAAGGTCAAGTCAAGCTCAAAGTGCGTGTAAAAGAGGAAATTATAAAAATCAGAGTACAAATTAATACAATAACACTAAGAACACAAATCAGTGAATTAAAGAGTTAGTTCTTTGAGAGATTAAATAAAACTGACAAGTCCTTAGTCAACCTTAACAAAAAAAGGAAAGACTCAAATCCATGTAATTAGGAATGAAAAGAGTAAAATCAAAATAGATCCTACAGAAATCCAAAAGATCACCAATACCTACTTTGGGAGCTTGTATTCTAATAAGATAGAAAACATAGCAAAAATGCATAGATTCCTAGAAACATCTGAATTACCAAAGATGAGTCAAGAAGTTACAAAAAATTCAAAATAAATCCAATATCACTCAATGAAATTGAAGATGTAATTAAAAACCTACCAACAAAGAAAAGCCCAAGACCTTACAGATTCACTGCTGAAATCAGAAACGACCTAATGCTGATACTTCTCAAACTCTTTAATGGAAATAAAAAGGAAATTAAAAATGAAAGTAATGAATGAAAGTAAAAAGGAATTCTCAAATTCATTCCTAGAAGCAAGCATTACCTGATACCAAAATCAGAGAAGGATCAAACCAAAAAAGAGAACTACAGGTCAATCTTCTTAATGAACATAGATGCAAAACTTCTTCAGCAAGACACTGGCAAACAGAATGCAGCAAATCACCGGATTTACTGATTATACAGCAGTACCAACCAGGATTTATCCCAGGGATGCAGGGATGGCTCAACATACATGAATCAACAAATATAAGATACTGTACTACAGAGCCAAGACAAAAATCACATGATCATCTCAAACAGATGCAGAAAAATGAATTTCAGAAAACTGGAATAGATGGTTTTTACCTCAACCTGATAAAAGTCATCTATGACAAACCAACACTCAACATCGTACTAAAAGACAAAAATTGAAAGCTTCCGGTGTAAAATCAGGAAGACAAGGATGCCCATTGCACCACTCCTATTCAATATAGTTCTGGAAACACTAGCCAGAGAAATTATACAGGAAAAAGAAATAAAAGGAGTAAAGATAGGAAAGAAAAAAGTTAAATCATCATTACTCACGGATGGCATGATACTTTACAGAGAAGACCCCAAGAACTCCACCAAAAGACTGTTAGTTTTAATGAGCCAATTCAGATACAAAGTCAACACTCAAAATGCAATAGCATTCCTGTACACAAATAACACACCTCACTGAGAGAGAAATTAGGGAAACACCTGTCACCATAGCACCCAAATAAAATGAAATACTTAGGAATCAATCTAACAATGTAGCTTACATTGAAAACTATAATACTCTGAAAAAAAAGATCCAAGAGGCATCAAAAAATGGAAAGTTATCCCTTGTTCTTGGGTAGGAAGGACCAACATAGTAAAAATGGGCATACGAAGTTGTTATATGGATTTAACACAATCCTGACCATGTTTATAGCTGCACAATTTATAACAGCTGAGTCTCAGAAACTACCTACCTGCCCAACAGTGGAGGAATAGATAAAGCATAGATAAAGATAGGGTTTTTTACACAATAGAGTACTACTCTGCCTTTAAGGATAAGTCATGTGAAGTCCTGAGTTTGACCCCTGGTACAAAAAAAAAAAAAAAAGGATAAACCTGGGACATTTCCAGTTAAGTGGCTGCACCAAGATCATTCTCTTAAGGGAAGTCAGACACACATGTGTAAATACTGCATGGTTTCTCCAGTATGAGAAACCAAAAGTGCAAATAGGGACCAGAATGTATAGTAGATATTGGGAAATGGGAAGAAAATGTTCAAATGGCAAGGGGAACAAAAAAGGAGAAGAAAGAACAGAAAAGAAGGGATAAGAAAAAAATAGAAAAATGGGGAAAAAATAAATATTATGCCATATGACAATAAGAGACATTCATAATGATAATTTTAGATTAGAAAGAAAAATATTAAATCCATTGGTCTGTTTAAAAACACAGGAATGAATTTTTAAAAGATTCTTACCAAAGATACAGAATTTAAAAATCTAGCACTCAGAGGGCTTTCAATCACCTATCTGAAATCCTCACTTTTCAGATTAATTACAAACCCAGGTAATTGAAATTGCATTACATGTAAAGATAACATACAAAAACAGACCTTTTTTTTTTTTTTTTTTGAGACAGAGTCTTGCTATGTAGTTCAGACAGCCTTGAACTCATTATGTAGTACAGGATATCCTCAAACTCCCAGTGATTCTCCCGCCTCGGTCTCCTGGGTGCTGAGATTATAGGCGTGTACCACCATACCCATCTCAAAAGTAGACCTTTTCCATTTTTCTAGTTAAAGAATATACAGGCATAACATTTTTATGATCTATTTAAAATACTAAAGACTCAATTAATGAGTCGAGATATAACCAAATATTTCAGTTTTTAAATTTAAATTTCTTATAAAAATCTTCTCATATTAAAAGTACTATAACATAGTTAATGTCTTCTAAAGTTATAAATATGTTTGATAAAATAGCCAACTAAGAGAAAAAAAAAAAAAAACAGTTCTAAATGACATGAAAGTTAGTACAAGATTTCCTCTAATTCTTTAAAAAAATCGGCGACGGAAAATGAAAAAATACTAATTTTAACATACCACAGCCCATGCTCAATTACAGAGACATTAACAAATGTGATCTTAGAAATTTAAACAGACGAAACAGGCATGAAGTTAAACAGAAAAAATAAAATACTAACCTTTATTTCCTAACATCACAGCAAGATGTAAAGGAGTGTTTCCTAAAATTAAAAACAAAAATTAAATTAGAAGTTGTAACAACATAAAAATGTTCATGTCACAGTGGTTTTGGTTTCCTCAGAGAGCTCACTGGCAAATCCAAAGTCAGGGAAGCCCTGGCTCCCAAGCCCCCAGGAGGATACGTTCTACCTTTGGCACCCTTTTCCACACTGATTTCCGATGCTCCTAGCTGCTAATTGATCACATCAATCTTTGCTCCTTTGGCAAACAATTTAAATATCTATTAATCCTTTACATGGTAATCAGTGAGACTCATGGCAGTCCTCAAGTTATCTAGAACTCTTAGAGACTGATATGGAAATAAAAGCTTATTACAAGAAGCACAGAATGGCAACAGAACACAGAACAGAGCCCCAAACTCTGAAACATGCTTTAAGGAGTGAATCAGACACGTCATCCCAACACTCAGGAGGCTGAGGCAAGAGGACTGCTGTGAGTTCAAGGCCAGCGTGGGTTACTCAGGAATACCCTGTCTCTGAGAGAGAGAAAGAGAGAGAAAGAGAGTCATAGAGAGAGCGCGAGCAAGCAAAAGAAATGTGTAGAGGAACAAAAACATTATCAGTAAGGAATCCAGGCTAAAGGAAAGGAAGGGAAGGGAAGGGGGGGAGGACAGAGAAAAGGTCCCAAGCCCCACGGGAAAGGACAGTGTGTAGGTGGGCAGTGCACAGTGGAATGGGAAGACAAAAAAAGGCAGTGGAGACCAGGAAGCCTGCTGCACAGTCTGACAACACAGAATGGTTTCAAAATGACACCAAGCAGCAACCTAGCAAGCTGTGATTACATAAAAAAGACCACAGTAATTGAAAATAACTTTGTTGAATAAAATTCATGCACATTAATTAAGAAGTGAGTCGTTTTACAGAATTCTCTGTATAAAGAGTGGTAAGCTGACCATTATGAAAGGGTCACATGCACGGTAAAACAGGCTGAGCTGCCCTTTAAGACATGTGTGAAATCCTCCCAACATTTTACTGCGACAAAATCTTTCGAAGCAATGAGCACACACCAGCCAGCCAGCCAGCCAGCCAGCCAGAGATACTGGGGATGAAGCCCAGGAGGCTTCACCACTGAGCTATACCCCTGACCCTTTCTATTTTTTGAGAGGATCTCACTTAAATTGCCCAAGCTGGCTTCAAAAATGCAATCCTCCTGTCTCAGCCTCCAGTATAGGCAAGGATCACTGAGCCCTGAAACACACACACACACACACACACACACACACACACACACACACTTGCTCCTGAAGGTAGAATGAAATAAGAATCATTGGCAACCTCTGCAAGATGCCACTTTGAGTAAAACTTAAAGAACAACACAAACAAATTGGCTAAATTTAAAACAAAAGGTCAAGTTAAAAAAAAAAAAAACTAAATTGCGGCAAACCTCTGGATCTTAACCCTTAGGGACAAAAAATAAGAAAGGTTTAGAGATATAATTCACATTATATTTTTCAAACCCATTTTTTAGAAGTTCCAATTTCTACAAGTCACTAGGCCGGTATGAGACCTGGCATTTTCAACACTTTCTAGTTGATAAGGAAACTACAATACAAATTGTTAACAACTGTGCACTGGAAAAATGTCTCCAGGAGAGAAAAACTGCTCACAATATTATTTAAGAAATGAGTCTAAACAGTTGCCTAATTATTTTTATAAGCTATTTTAAAAAGACAAACTTCAACCCTCCTGAAATTTCAAGTCCTTTGTTAAGCGTTAGAATCTCCTCAAAGTGCTATGATGTAATGTTCACAAAATTTATCTGGGTAGGAATAATACAAGGCAAATAAAAAAAGCATTTTTTGTTCTAGAAAAGCATTGTTCATGACTAGCGTAATATGGAGTACATAATGAAGAAAACACTTTCACTGAAGGTATTTTTAATATGTAAAGGTAGTCAACTCACTTCCTTTTGTGCTTATACTGAAACCAATTACCTATTTCAGACACTAAAGAAACTTCATGTCAATATTTCTATTTCTCTTTTCAAAAAACTGTAAAGTGGGCCAGGGGTTTAGCTCAGAGGTCTAAGTGCCTGCTTGGCAAACACGAGGTTATGAGTTTGATCCCCTGTGCCAAAACAAAGAAACAAAACTGTAAAGTCAGGAACTGACTCATAGCTGAAAGTTTTTAAGTCAAGGATTCAATAAAGCAGTTTTTCTGCTACTAACATGTTGCATTCAAACACTGAGGTGAACAAAACACTTAGGAACAATTTTAAATAGAATCATCTCTCAGGTGTGGTGGTGTACACTTATAATTCCAGGACTCGGGAGGTGAGACAGAAGGATTGCTGCAAATTTGAGGGCAGCCTGGGCTACAAAGTGAACTCAAGGCCAGCCTGAGCTACATAGGAACTCCCTGTCTCAAAAATCAATCAATCAATCATCCATTCATAGCAAATTAGGAACCATCTGTGGATCAGTTTAGTAAACTATTCTAGCTTTCAAGATCTTCAGCATAAGACAAAGAAAAAGATGTATCAACGTAGGTTAGTATCAATTCCCAAGTAAACTATTCTAGCTTTCAAGATCTTCAGCATAAGACAAAGAAAAAGATGTATCAACGTAGGTTAGTATCAATTCCCAATCGACTGGTCTACAATGAGGTCTCCTTCTTCCCTACAGAACATTATAAACTAGCCAGAAGTGGCGGTACAAGCCTTCAATACCAGCCCTGAGGAGGCTGAGGCAGGAGGATCATAAGGAGAGGCCAGCCTGGGCTACCCAGTCCTTTTTTTTTTTTCCCCTTTTTTAAAATTTTTATTGGTACTGGAGATCGAACTCACGACCACCTGCTTGCAAGGCAGGTGCTCATGCCACTGAGCTAAATCCCCAGCCCCACCCAGTCAGTTTTGAAGGCCAACAGGGAGACGGGTCACAAAAATCCAACCCACCTCCCCCCTCAAAACAACCTAAACTTCCTAAGCTTGCATTCACATTCTGACAACTTACCACACAAAAATGGAATTTAAAAAAAAGTAAAATTTATGCACAATTCAGAGCTAAAACAAGTTTTCTGTGCCCTAAAGTGTATGTTCACACAGTGCTATGGTAGCTCAACACACAGGGCTGTGGGCGCCTCCAGATCCAGCTCTCATCACTGCCCTACAGCAATACTGCAATTAATTTTACAATAGAAACCGGACAGCACTACACTGCTACTTCAAAGAAAAGAATTAGATCCTCCACTTTTGTCACTTTGTCTTTTCTGCTACTGGGCCTTGAACTCATGACCTGGTGTGGTGGCACAGGCCAGGAACACCAGCACTCAGGAGGCTGGGGCAAGAAGACTGCAGTGAATTTGAGGTCAGCTGGGCAATACAGTGAAGTCGAGGCCAGCTTGCATGACACAGCCCTGTCTCAAACAAAAGCATTTACAAAGAAATGAGACAACTTAACAATCAACCCTAGTAGCATCAACAGTCTGGAATCCTGCAATTAAAATGCAATAGGTAGTAGCTTTTATAAGAGTTGCAAACACCAATACTTCTATAACTTGGAAACTGCAAATGTTTTGGTGGTTTGTTTTCATGGAACTGAGGATTGAACCCAGCGCCTTAACTCTTAACTACAACCCCAGCTTTTCCTTACTTTGACTCAGTATCTCTCTAAGTCACAAAGCTGGCCAGTCTTGGTTAGAACTTATGATCCTACTGCCTCAGCTTCCCAGCATTCTGGAATTACAGGCAAGCACCAGCATATCCAGCTTCTGTGAGTCTTTCTTAAAGTTTAGACTAATTTATAAAACCATGTAAGCCCAGAGTTTCCTTTGAGACAACAGTTTTATTGTGGACCCACTGTCTTTAATAATTACAGTGTACTTAAAGTTTCCTGTTGCTGGGAAGGGAAGCCCCAGCCTTGCACATGGCAGGCATAGACTCCTCACTCCAGGTCCCTAATCCCTGTTTATGTTCATTCTGACAAATTAAATATTTCTATCATCAGCTTATCTAACTCTTCATTTACTGGCACACATTTTGTTCACAACATTCTAGTGATGCACTGACATTAAAATTTATTCTGAGACTCTTCATTCCTGACACATTATTTATAAGAGCTTTCAATCTAAAGTTCACCGATGTTACCTCCACTTTTCTTCAAAGTACAGCTTCAATTGGGGAGAAAAAAAATGGTGGCTTGCTAGGGGGCTGGGTACAGAATCTCTGTGGAGAAATCAGATCAAATGCTGGAATAGGACAACATGGAGAGGGTTAGACGAATGGATAATGATTCTTATTAACCAAGGCAGTAACCGAAGGGAAAAATGAAACTAGGAAGAGAAAGGAAAAGCGCAGGTGGAGAGCTGAAGCCAGACATGCTCACTGAGCCCCATTCCGCACTGTACTAGGTGCCCCCGGAGGATTTAAGGTCGCACTGAGACCACAGCTGCCGGGACTGGGAGTCAGCGAATCCGACTCTTAACGGGAGGATGTGGTGCAGTGAGCAGTGGATCCAAGGGGAAAAGCTATGTTGGCTCTCGGCGACCGCTGGAAATTAAGACCTGGGGCTCCTCGAAGTAGCCAGAGCAACCTGGCTGCACCAGAGGAGACTGTGAGAAGCTCCGGGCTCCAAAGCCGGACACCGTGCAGTTTTCTGACCAATCCGCGCTGTCCTGAGAATGCAGTGAAGACACTCAGCACAGTATACAGTGGACCCAAGAGGAAGATCTGCATTGATTCCTGGTGAGTGCTAGGGACTGGGTCCTACAGCTGCTGTTGCTGGCTGGAGGACATCTTGGAATTGGGCAGAGCCCGGTGCCTCAGTGACTTCAGATAGTCACCCCTGGTGCAGAGAAGTCTGGTAGAGGACAGCTTGGATTTGGGCTGAGCCCGGTGCCACAGTGACATCAGATAGTTGCCCCTAGTGCAGAGAGAACTGGCAGGATCTGTTGGGGCTGAACTACGACTCTGGTTGGGACCCAATAAGCAGATACAAAATTGTCGCGACTCTGTGACATCCAAAAGGTACAGCCTAACTTGTGGATTGACTGGCACAGAGGCTGGAGGCTAGCTTGCACCATCCCTGCATCCCTGCCTGTACCTCAGATAACAGCAAATTGGGGGGGGGGGGCAAAAACTCCAGTCAACAGGCTTTGGAAAGACCCTAAACAATATGGAGAGGGCCAGAGACCCCCAGGACACACCAGTCTGAAAGAAACCAGAAACATGACAAGAGATAAAAATTTAAAAACATCTCCAGCTGCCGAACCTGGGAAAATAAGCCCAGAAGAAATAAATACAGAAGAGAACCAGCACAGTAACCACCCAATACTAGACAGAGAATCAGCGGAAATAAAGAAATACCTCCATGACCCCATAGACAAATTTAAAACTGTACTTCTGATCCAAGTGAGGCAAGATATAAGGAGATTAACTAAAGAAATGATAAGCCCCTCCCAAGAGAACAGATAGAAGAACGGAGGAAATCAGAAAAGAAAGAGAAACCTCTGATAAAGAATTTAAACATAACCTAAAATACATGAAACAGATCCAAAAAGATTACCAGGAAACTAAAAACTCCATTGAAAACTGGCAAAACGCCTTGACAGAAACTAAAGTTAGCCTTTTAAGAGAGATTTATGATATACAATAGTGAACGAAAAGACCTCTTAAAAATAAGAAGGAACCAGAAAGAAACAATTCAAAGGCTAGAAGACAACAAAGGATACATAACTTAAGAATAAAGCACTTGAGCAAGGAAGCAGGAGTAATCAAAAATGAACTACAAAGAATATTCACAAATATATTAAAGGAAAACTTCCCAAGCATAGGAAAAAGAAATGATATCCAGACAAATGAGGCACACAGAATTACAGCCACCTAAAACCAAAACAGATCTACACCCAGACATATAATAATCGAGATTCCAGAAATCCACCAAAAGAACAGAATACTAAAAGCAGCCAGGGAAAAGAAGCAGATTACCTACCACGGGAAAATTATCAAAATAATAACAGACTTATCAACACAAACTCTCAAACTGAGAAGAGCCTGGGGGGAAATTACCCAAGCCCTGAAAGAAAATAATTTGCAACCAAGACTGATGTACCCAGAAAAACTCTCTCTCAAAATTAATAGAGAAATAAGATGTTTCCAAGACAAGTAGGAACTGTGGGAGTTCATGACCACCAACCCAACCCTAAAGAGAGTGCTGAAGGACATTCCAGAGAGAGAAAGGAAGGGATACCAGGATTCCAACAACAGCAGCAGAGAGGCCTCAATGAACAGGGCAGACAGTGGAATGAGGGAGTAAGGTGGACAACTTATAGCAGTAAAGTGGAGTAGCAGACATGAGGAAGAGACGGTAAGCTATAATCTTTAATATAGATAGTCCTGATACACTAAAAAAAAAAAAAAAAAAAAAAAAAAACAGGCAGAGTAGATTAGGAGGCAGGCTCCATCAAGATGCTCTGAATGGGAAATACACTCAACCCAAAGGGCAGTTAATAAACTGAAAGTCAAAGATGAAAAAGCAAAGATATATGCGACAGGAAACCAGAGAGAAATAGGGACAACTCATCCAGCAACCGCAGATAGATTGGAAAGCTATGACACTTTTGGACAGTGTAGAACTACAAAGCTGAAAGGAAGGAAAACTCTATTACTTTAGTGAGTAAAGGAGTACAGCTCAAGATCAAGCTCAGGGGTAGAAAGGTTCAGCAACACTCAAATAGACAACAGGCTGGCCCCCTAATTTAAAAACTAAAGGGGCTAGTGAGACCCAAAACATACAAAGCATCCTGAGAAGGGGAAAGGTGAAAAATAGCCTGAAAAGGGAAGGCAGAGGTCATTGTTAATAGTGTATCAGCATTTAAAAGTCATAGTAGTCTTATTGCTCCGTTTAGTTTGAACTTATTTTGTTCCGGTCTGTCCACTCATAGCAGATTTGAGGGCACAGACATCTAACCCAAAAATAGCAGATTATACGATGGTAACTATCCTTAATTTCCTATTAACTTAAAGTGAAACTCTGTATTACTGACATTGTCTTACTCTGACTGATCTTATTTGAATCTGGTTTGTTAGATCATGGTTTTGCCTTGGCTGATTTTACTCGAATTTGGTATGCCTGATTAGTATCAAGTCTAAAAGTAGAGACTACTACTCTGAAGATGACAAGATGTAAAAGCTATCCATATCAGTTTTGCTTATTAACCGCTCAAGTCCTACAATGCTTTCAAAGTTGTGTTTTTATAAAAATAGCTATGCAATACTATGCTTAACTGTATTAAGCCCAATGATGTGGACAAGTCTATTGAAAATAACAAGAGAAAGCACAGTAACTATGGTAGATCACCTAATATTGTGGTCTTATGTGTCTTTTTCATTGCATGTTTTCCTAGGAATTTGTTTTGCTGTCTTGTTATGATTTGTTTTTCCCTATAATACAGAGAGGATAGATATACATGTAGAAATTCACATATGGGAAGAATTTTTTAAACTATTTACGGGAACAGATTATATAATGCAAGATGTAATGAACAGATACTCTGAACAAGAGACACTAAGAAACCCAATGCTAATTCTGTAGCATTATGATATAAAATCTAGCAATACTATTATTCACTATTCAGAATGATTTTATTAGTCTAGTCTCTTAAGTTCAATTTCAGCATACGTAAAGATAACGACAGCTACTATGAAGAGAGAGAGTATGGTAGTCATTATTGTCTTCCCCAATGTCAGATCTTGAAGGCCTAGAAAGCCTTTATTGTCCTGTAATGATTTGATTAGTTCTACAATATGCAGTATGTATTCAAAGTGTGCAAAGAGGGGGACAACCATTTGGAAGAAAACTGGAGACAATACGATAGACAGTGAAGATCTCCAGTGGACTTGCTTTGAAATCTGTATTTCTTTAAATTTTCTTTTTGAACTGTTTTGTTCTGTTTTGATATATTTAATCTTACTCCCTTTAAGATAAAAAGTGTAGGACTGATAACCATATTACTAAGTTTTTGTTGGTTCACTGAGCATAACTGTTGAATGTCACTTTACATACTTTAATTTTGTAACCTGAACAGCTATTTCTAAGATGACAATATGTAATTTATCAACTGGTGATTTCTTACTGTTGATTTTTCTGTAATTCGGTATTATTTCTACCCTTTTTCTTTGTCCTTTTTTCTTTCTTTCTCTTTAAAAAAAAAAAAAAAAAAGTGCATCTTTAGCAGAGCTGGCACATGCGCCCATCCTGCAGGACCCGGGAGGGTGAGGCAGGGCTGAGAGTTCAAGGTCTGCCTGGAAGAGTCTACAACCAGCCTAGACTGCGCAGAAAGAATGCTAGCTTCCTTGCTGTTCTTCTAGTTCAGTAATGCCTGCTTTTCATTTCTTCTTTGACTTTATTTGCATAAAATAAACTTAAGTTGGGAAATTAAGTATATTATGTTCTTTCCTAACTTTTGAAATCAGATGACTGGCTGGTCAGCCTTTTCTGTAATCCGCCTGCCGTTAACAGTCCCCGTTTACCTGCATAGCGATTACAGACTAGGCGTAATTTCGGGTTTCTGAAACGTGATTTCTTTCATGGCCACACCTGATCAGTTTCTGGGAACGCTCTCTGCGCCCTGCCGTGGTGGACTAATGGGTGGTCACCTTGCGCGGGGCCACTCAGATGACCTGGGTCGACTCGGCTCTGGGCGTGGGTGACCCACCCGTGACTGTCCCTAGCTGAGGAACCGTGGAGGGGAAGACCACACGCTGGTTTCGGACCCGTCAGAGGAGACCGGGTCTTGGCTGTTGCTGAGTGCGGCTGTGGTTCTCTTCCAGGATGCACTGGTCTTCGCCTTGGTTGTGTCCCCGGCTCGGGTGCGCTTCCATCTCGCGGCCTCCACCCCTCTTTGATCCGATTTGCACGTGACATTGCCCGAGGACGCAGGGCCTCGTTCTGTGTTAAATCTGTTCCTTTGCAAACCTTAACTACACTTGGGAAAGTCCTCGGTGCCATGGTTATTGCACCCATCTCACGGAAATCTCTACATCAGCTCATCTTTTACATTCCTACTTTTTGTTGTACGTGATGGTGGTCAGCTTTTGTATAAAATGTCAAAATCACCCAGCATGGCTGGGGATTTCTGGGTCTTCTAGCAATTTTAGCGATTTTCCCTTGATATACTTTCAGGCCATGTTACCAAGCACAAATTTAAACCTTTATGTTTTAACCTCTTTTCATTATAAGGCACCCACCTTAATCTCTATTTTTTTCTGATTTAAAACCTATTCCAATATTAATACAATCACAGATATTTTTTGGATTGCTACTTGCACAAGCTATAACTTTCAATCCTTTTACTTTCAACTTATCTCTATTCTAACCTCTTCGCCATGTCTCCAGCTGTGTGTGGCTGGTGTATTGGTACACATGCACCGGCGGCCTTGTAACTCAAGCAGTCACGTCAATACCTGACACTGAGGACTGAATCCACCATTCCACTGTGCTCTCTCCTGGTCTGGCTTGTGCTATGCTTCTGGCTCACATCTTTAACTCTCTCCTACACTATTTTTATTATTCCAGTTTGTTTCTGCACGTGTTAGGTACAAGGGCCACACGATTTTCCTAGTTAGAAGCAGTCACATGTGATACATGAGCATCTCACCTTCTGCTGGGCTGTAGCTCCAGGTTGCGTGGTCCAGGTTTGTGTTCAATCCCTGGCCCCACTGGAGAGGCAGTTGCTGAAATGTGGCTTTCCAAATGGAGATGCGCCACACTGGGACTTTTGAAGATTTAATATGAAAATTAAAACATTAAGATACCCCCGCAGTATTTTATACTTATCTTCTTGTTGAAATAAATGATGCTATGGATACACTGAGTTGAATGTAACACATCAGGTTGGAGATGTAGCTCAGGGGTACAGTGTTTGCTGAGCATGCGTGAGGTCTCAAGAGTCAATCCCCAGCACAACAAAAAGCAAACATAAAACCAAATATACCCATGTATGTCTACGTGTACACCTATGAATGAAGGACGTAGTGTAATTGCATCATTTTTCTATACGTGGTTACTAGAAAATGTATGATTTGTAGATACGGCTTACACTGTGTTTATAATAACACTGCCCTAGGGTTTATAACTCTGACACCGGTTTTCTAAGGACAAAGTTCAGGGCTGCTTTATACTCACACAACCCTACCAAGAACAATGCCATCACCTAGAAAGCCTCCTCTGGAACCTGTGTGCTACAGAACCCAGTCCCAGGAGTCTGAGGCAATACTTTAGCAGTATTCATTTACGATTATCACTTTTGTTACTGTTCATTCCTTCTTACGTCTCTTATCTTCCACCAGAAGCACATCTTTCAGTGCTTCTTTTAGTAATAAATTCTAATTTTTGTAGACTATGCAATTTTAATTTTAAAGAATCTTGTACTGGGTATTAATGCTTGACAAGCATTCTCTCAGCATTCTACAGGGTATTATAGTATCTTTTCTGTTGCTGAAAAGTTGTAAATCTCTCCATCGTCTCTTTCACAATAATGTCTTTTTTCCCTGGCTGCTTTTTAATAGTTACTCTACTTTTCAGCTAAACCATTCTGTTAAACTGCTGGTTTGCGTGCTTGCTTTTTTTGAGGCAGGATTTCACTATGTACTTGACGCTGGCCTTGAACCCACACTGACTCTCAATCCTATCCTCGATCCTTGGGGGCTAGGATTGTAGGGTGCTCCACCACACCAGGCACTGCCAAAGTATTCTGATGTGGATTCTATTTGTTCTTCATTCTGCCTGGGCTGGATTTCCTGATTTCCTAGGTCACTGTCTTTCACGAATTCTGGAAAATTCTCAGGAGTTCTTTCCAAAAATCCTCTCTTTTCTCCTGAGTTCAATGAATAAAGAACCTCATTTCCTCTCCACTGCTTTCCATTCCCACCTTCATCATCAATGCACACACACTCTCTTCTGACACGGGTTCTAGACCATAAATCCTGTCTGCTGCAAGGTACTGCCCTGCTGCTGGGCCCATTACTCAGTTCTAAATTCTAGTCACTGCGTTTCTCCCTCAGAGAATTTCCACTGTTTTTTTTTTTCTTTCCAATCTATGGCAACCCTGTTTCCAATTCTGAACTAAAGAATTTAATCTTTCTGGTATTTCTCAAAACTTAGTAAATATTGCTATGTACACTTCCTTTCTAATAATAGTCATTACAGTAAGGAGCACTGACAGGTCTGTTTCTGTTATTTCTGATCTTCACACACTGTCCTGCTTCATACTGCTGGCAATCTTCATACACTGGATGGTATTTGTATGAGCTGGGTGTGGCGGAGCAAACCTGTATAAGCCCAGTGCGTGGGAGGCTGAGGCCCTGAATCGCCATCAACTGGAGCCCACCCTGGGCTATGCTGTGAGCTCAAGGCCTGAACCACACAGTGACACTGTCTTGAAAAAACAAAACAAACCCAAACAACTCTATATAGAAATTCTGAAATCTAAAAAACAGAAACTTCAGGGATTTTCAGTGGAGGCTCTGAGACTCCAGATCATGAAATCCAGTGATAGCACCATTTCTAGGACCCAGGAAGAACTCTAAGAAATACTCAGTTTGCCCGGAAGCTGACTTATTTGCAGGTCACACTGCCAGGTGCAGCTCGGTCCAAAGAGCAGCAGGTTTGCGCGCATTCCCACTCCTCCTTGGGCTCTCACCTCCATCTCTTTGTCCTTTTAACTCAGGGAAAATCAAAAATGCATCTCAGCCACTACCTTCGGGTTTGCAGGAGCCAGTGAGCAAAGTAAACTAAAACGCCGGGCTGGCATCTTTAGATTTCCATCTTCCGCCAGATGCTGCCGCAGCTCCTACTTGTCAGTGCTTCTGGGCCATCAGAGAAACTGTAACCTGCCTGCCCCTGATGCGTCCCCGAGGCTGCGCCACCATCACAGAAGCCAGAAATCCCAGGTCGAGTTTTATCTACAATGATTTATTTCCTATTTGTTGACACTGTCAGCGCACATTTCTATCAAAACATAATTACTCTGAACTCTCCAGAATAACTTTTATCTCCAACTCAATTTTATCTGCAAGTAATCCTGCCATTCACACTTTATCAGGAGCTCAGTAAAATTCTCATTTCTCTAACCAGTATCCTTCAGATGTGCCAGTGACGTCCTTTCTGGAGCTGACCTCGCAGGCATTGTTTGCGCCATGTGCATTTCAGCCCTCCCCTTTCTCTTAACACCTCGCCACTGAGCCAAGGAGGGGCCATGCATCAGACCTGATCTGTCTCATCCAGGGCCAGAAAACGGTGCCAGCAAGGGCGCGATTGTTCCAGGTCATTTTCTGACAAAAAAGCTGGGAAGGGGTGGGGAACAGGAGAGACTTGAGCCCGTATGACACTCCCTGGCCGCCACCAGCTTCAGCGCACCCTTGGCTTATTGAGGCTGCGTGCTCCGTACCAACTCAGATCAGCGTCTTTTCCCCTGGTGTCAGCCTGAAATAGTGCAGTTCTGAAAACTGGGTGGTGGGGATTCCAATGGCATCTAGATGGCAGAAGCCAGGGATGCTGGCAAACATCAAGGCATATAAAAGACAGAATCCCACACAGAGAAAAAAAAAACTATACAGCCAAAGTAACAAAAGCAGAGGTTGAAAACCTCTGATGCACCATGAGCCCAACTGCAGGAAAGAACAAAAGCCCAGATAATAGCAAAAGAGAGAGAGCAGAAATGCCATGACAACACTGCCGGAGCTCCAGATACAACCCTGCTCAGTGCTGGCTCCTACCAATGCTTTTCAGCCTGAGAACCAGTCTGAGCCGAATTCCTATCCTGAGGAACTGCAGGAGGCCTTAGGAAGTGCCCAGGGCAGCACCACCCTGCCTTCCCCAAGAATCCTCCTCTCTGGGCTTCTGCTCTCCTCCTCCACTCCACAGGGGCTGCGCTTCCTGCCCGCTGAGCAGCTGGGCCCTGGCTCCTCCATGCCAGGCCTGCACGACCACTCATCTCCACTCCAATCTCTGCTCCCGTGCTGTTTATTTCAACTACTTTTATTCTTCTGCAATGCACAATGTGGATATAAGTCATTGATTTAACTAGTGGCTGTAACATTCGCTTTCACTTATACATTAATGGTTAATATTTGAGACAAAAATGTGGTTGATAGTCCAGCATCACCCCCTTTCTGACCTAGCTCCCTCCCCCCAGGTTACACATTTCAATTTCCTCTCCTAATAAAGGTTTATTGTTTTCAGGACCACTGGGAAATTGCATTTTTTGGAACGTTACCATCACGTTTAAGAATGAACACCTGACCAGAAACAATCCTACAGACTGAAGAAGTTGCCGTAATTATACTGTCATGTTGCAAAGGCCCAAGATCAAAGTAGTATCATCCATTCTAATCCATGTTCATCACCTGTTTAATGCAGCATTCTTCACTAATCCTAAAATATTTCAAGATAAAAAGAATCTCTTAAACATTATGTGGACACCATCAATCTGTACAATTTTATGAATCTGTTTAAAACACATTTAATTTTAAAACTTAAGCGTAGAGAAAAAACTAAATGCAAAGCAGGATTCTTGATTAAATCTTGTTCAAACAAGAAAGGATACTATTAAAGATGTTGAGAGAAACCTGAAGGGCGGCTGTTAAGTAATACGGTTCTATTAATACCAAGTATTCTGAATGTGATGGTTTTGCTATGCTTACACAGGAAAATGTTACTGTTTCAAAGCAGTTAAGAGTCTTTCCTCAGTATCCATGGGGACTGATTCCAAGCCCTGCCCCCTGCAGACAGGACAATCTGAAGATGGTCAAATCCCTTTCATTAAATGGACTGGCATCTGTTTATCATCTACACACACCTCCCTATGTATTTTAAATCACCTCCAGATTACTTATCATAACAAATGTTAAGTAAACAATTACTATACTGATTGTTTATACTGACTGTTTACTATACTGATTGTGAAGGGGAAAAAATCCATAGGGATCCAGCAGAGGTGCCATTTTTTCCTGCAAATCTACAGTCTGTACTTGGTTGAATCCGCATACGCTAGAAAGCACATGCAGGTGTGTGTGTGCACCCGCACACGCATGAGATGGTATTAAAAATTGGTAGAGTGTGTTCCAACTTTACTGTGGGTTTGCCATACTTCAAATTAAAAACAAAAATCTGATTTAAAAGGCCTTAATATTTTCCCTGAAATACAAGCACTCTCTCCATCTTTAGAATAACCTTTCATTTTATATCCAGGGCGTCTTCCTCCCATGGCCTGCCTCATTCTCTGGACATGCCCATCCAGAGCTAACCTCCTTCATCCTGGGACTTTGTCCTTTACCTTTCGTTTACTCTTTATACTGTCTACTCCTTTTTAAACGCATTTCCTACATCACTCCCTGATGTTTCTACATTTCTGCACTTAATGTACATTTTTTTGAATGAAGTGACAATATTTTTTAAAACTCTCCAGAGGGTCTACTCAGTTTGACCCATCTTCATCATACAACAGATTTAGCGAAGCAAAATATGCTTTTGTTACTGAAAAAATAAATGTGTTATTTATTAAATCTTTTGCTTCTTGGGAGCCGGGGATAAGCTCAGTGGTGTAAGTGCAAGGTCATGAGCTCGATCCCTGGTACAAAAAAAAAAGAACAATCTTTTGCTTCTTGCAGTATTCTTAGCAGCATCTTCATGAAACAAGCTCTTCCTGAGTATTTTTCACTGACCCCAAAGGGACTTATTTTCTGCTCATCCATCTAGAAGGGCTAGTAGAAGAGGACAAACAGCTTGTGCTTCCTCTCAGTTTTCTCGGGGAGTGGGAGCAGACACCCTCTTAAGTGACAGCGCGTCCCTGGGCTCCATTCTAGTACTCTAAAGGGTTCAAAAGGCTGGCAGAGCGGGCAGTGCAGCAGGAAAGTTAAAGATCTAAGAATGTCACAAAAGGCATCCTCTGACTTGAAAGGCTGAGGCAGGAGGGTCACCAGGGGTTTGAGGGCAGCCTGTGCTGCACGGAAGTAGGGTGGGGAAGGGTAGGGTGGGGGGTGTCCCCAAGGCCAGTCTGAACCACACTGAAGTGCCGGTCTCCAAACAAGCTGGGAGGCCTCCTGCCGCAAGCACCATCCCCAAGTTAGCGTTCACTTCTTACCAGAAACAGCTTTGCTGTTTCCTCAGTGAATGAGCACACAGGATACTCACAAAGTGAAAGGAAGTAGCCTGCAGGAAGGCGTACACTTGCCCCTACCATCTGTTTCCGGCATCACAGCTTCCCTGTCCCCAGAGGTGGGCTCGCATCCGCACACAGGTAGTGCAGCATGCGGGCTTCAGGCGGTTCTCTCTGGCCCCTCAGTGCGACGCGATGGGCAGCTCAGCTTCCTGGACCACACACCTGTCACCCAGCCCTGTAATTTCCAGTATGACCACATACTACCATCAGAATTTTATTTCACAATATAGTTTACTCGGTTCTAGAATAATTCCTGTATTGTAGTACGGAAACCCAGGACAGGTGTGTTTGTAAGTATCATTATTTCTTTCATCTTGCCCAGAAGTAACAGCCATTCCTTTTCACTCAGTAAATATTTCCTGAGCATTACTGCATACTCAGGCTGCTGCCAAACGCCAGACGTTTGCCCATTCACAAGTTAACAATAATTCCTACTCATGAAGCGCACACTCCTAAAGAATAAGAATGAGAGAGAAAGAGAGAGAGAATACAGGGTGGAGAATGATAAAACAGAAAGTTAGAACTGAAAATAATCAAGGGAGACAGACTCTTGATACTTTACTTAGAAAAATCTCTCTACAGAGGTGTTTTAAGTGCAATCTAAAAGGTAAAGAGAAGCCAAGAAATCTAAGAATGAAAAGTATTACAGGCGCCAAAAATAACCTGGCCTTCAAGGAACTGAAACAAAGCAAATTATGTCACAGCAGAGAAGCTGAGAGGGTACAAGATTAGGTTACAGAAGTAGGGAGCTCTGGGCTTCTGCTCCACAGCAGGAAGCAGGAGCTTGCTTCTTAAGGGAAGGGTTAACAGGATCCTAGGTGGGGAAGCTCCATGATTCAAATTAGCTTTTACAATCACTCCTTTAACCACAGAGAGGAGACTGGAGGGAGACATACAGGTTTGAGTCTCACACTGTATTCCAGGGACAAGATTTAAAAAACAAAAAAAAAACAGATGGATTTAAAATAATTTGTTAGATGGGTGTAGTGATACATGCCTGTGATCCCAGCACTTAGGAGGCTGAAGTTGGAGCACTGTTTCAGAGTTGAGACCAGCTTAGGCTACAAAGTGAGCTCAAGATCAGACTGAACTGCATAATGGGACTCTGTCTCAAAAAGACAAAAATAAGAAGAAGAATTTGTTAATGTTGAGCATGGTTTCACATGCCTGTAATCATAGCAGTGAGAGGCTGAAGCAGAAAGAGGCTAATTGAAGGCTAGCCTGGGCCATACAGTGAATTCATGGCCAGCCTGAACTATATAGTGAGATTCTGGCTCCAAAAAAATAAAAAAAAAAAAAGAAAAAAGACTTGGCAGCCAGGATGTAAGTAAATGGGGGAGGGGAGAGAAAGAAAGAAAAACTCAATTACGTTAATTTTGAAATCTGATATTCTCCAGTAGAGATAGATTATAAAATACAGAACACAAAGCAAGTCTAGTAAAAGAAATAAAATTTGGCAGTAAACAAAGATACTTAATATCAAACAAATTATTGGATATTTAGTTTTGCTCTAAGAGGATTAAAGATGGTAACAGAAAAGTACTATACTCTAAACCATAAAGAAAGAAAACACAAGGAACTGGTAACAATGGCATCACCAACAAGAGGAGCTGGCTAGGTAGACACAGACACAGGAGGGAAACTTTAGTCTTTACAATGTAACCTTTCATGACAGAGGAAAACACCCAGCAGCTAAGGGCTCCTGGCCTGAGTTTCAGTGCTCCATGAGGACTACTGAAAAGCACCTTCTCACCTGCCCCTCTCGCTCCAAACAGAGGCTTTTAGGGTTTCACAGCATGAGGGTGTAATTTGTTCAAAAAATAAGTTAAGGAAAACCTTGAGTCCAGAGTCCAGACAGAGCACTCAGGGGGAAGAAATCATGGTGTTCGTGCTTCTAGACAATTGCTGTTTTATTAAATCCTCCAGGAACACCAGAAAAAAGGGTATACACATCAGCTCACACTAAAGTTGCAAATAAAACTTCCCATTACAAATCCACATTAATCATTTTATCAAACGATGAGTGAGCCAGAAATGATCTCCTGAGTTCAACAACCCAATCTCACGTTTACAGAGAAGAACAGCAGCAGAGACAGGTATGATGGCAGAAGTAATCACAGCACACAGGAGGCTGAGGCAGGAGGATCACTACAAGTTCAAGGCCAGCCCGAACTACATGAGATCCCATCTCAACAAACCTTAAATAAAAAAACCTAAAACAAAAAACCCAAAAGTATGTATGCATGTGTGTGTGTGTATGTATATGTATATATATATATATATATAATTAGAAATAGCTATAAAAGATGGTCACGTGCCATGCCACGTGGTTAATATTTTAAATAGCCATATGATGGTCAGCAGCAGCATCACCACCATTGCCCAGGTGAAAGAAACTCACTGCAGGAAGACACATCTGGGTCACCACCAGCCACCAACCCCAGTGCTCCGGGTCCTAACCTGCTGCTGAAGCCAGCTCATCTGTCTACCACCAGCTGGGTCAGCTGTGTGCTACAGAAAGCATACTAAAACCTATCACTGCAGTCAACTTATCACATGTCTAAATCTCACTGGACCACTTTTGTTTTTAGGTAACAAAAATCAGTTTTTTGAACAAATAAGTGGAAACACCCCAGCAGCACCAAGACCACATTTTAAAGTAGCAAAGCGTCGCCCTAGCAGCTAGCACGTCAGGTGCAGGCACTGCACAGCCGGTCTTGCATTGCCCCCTGCACACCTGATCTCACTCCAAAACCCGCGACAAAAGTAGCCCTGCTTCACAGTTGAGAAAATAAACAGTTTTCCAACACTACATTATCTAGAAAAAGGGACAATCGTGGTTCCTAAAATCTATACCCCTTTTCTACACCGCCAGTTTTCAAACATTGAGTTTCACGACCCTCATGTATTTTATACCTCCCAACCCCCATCCCATAGGGTCAGCCCAAGCTGACCTCAAATGTGCAGGATCCTCCTGCCTCAGCTTCCTGTTTATGTTCAACTTCCTGCAGACTCTTAAAAACTAGAGAAAATCCCAAAACCTTTGATATAGATACATCTAATCACATATACTATAATTAGAAACACTTTAAATTTCATGCAATAAATTTACACTACAATAAATCCATTACAAATTAACATAAAAGTCTTATTTCATCCTAGTTAGAATATTATCAAAAAATAACAAATCCTGGTAAGGATTCAAAAAAGGAAGATTCTTACAAACTGTTGACAGGAAAGTAGTAAGTACAATTGGTATATACAACAATGTTGGAATTCCACAAAAAACTGAAAACAGGAATATCGTGTGACCCGACAACCCCTCTGGAGGGTCATATATGAAAGAGAAATAAAATCATCTATCAGAGACTGCACACAAACCATGTGGCAGAATATCGTGCAGTCATAGAAAGATAAAATCCAGCCATTCGTGGCATTGTAGATGGAACCTGAGAAAAATAAACCAGGAAGAGAAGATCAAATACTGCCTGTTACTCATTCATGGAAGCTAAGAGTTGCTTATCTGGGTGTGTCTCATGCCTGTAATTCCAGCACTCAGGAGGCTGAGGCAGGAGAATGAAACAAGTTCAAGGCCAGCCTGAGCTAGATAGTGACGCTCTGCCTCAAAAAACCAAAGAGAAGACTTGATTACACCAAAAAACAGAAATAATGGCCAATATAGGAAATGAGACTTTATTCACTTGTATAATATACTTGTATATTTTCCATGTTTCAAGGATCATTTAAAACACTTTACAAACCAGTGGCAAAAAGCTATAATCACAGCCCTCAGGTAGCGGTAGCAGGAGGATCACTGCATTCCAGGCCAGCCCCAGCTACACTGCAAGTTCAAGGCCAGTTGAACTACCTAGCAAGACCCTACCTCAAAAAAACAAAACAAAAAGCTATATGCCATATGGATATGGAAGTTGAGGTGTTAATGTTGGACTGGAGATAGCATTTGTCAAATATCCAAAGGTGAGGGTGTAGACGTGAGATAAAGGAGCCCATTTCTCTGTGATCCACATAGAAAGCAGCACAGAAAACAAGGGATGTGAGTTCAACAACGACACTCAAAGCCGCCCAATACCAGGATCTCTTTGTAAGCCTATCTGAAGTACTAAATGTGGCTTCCTTAAACACCTGTGTGTGCCATGAATCAAAACACACTCATTGTTAGAACGAACTTCCTTACAATATGGTGGGTTTCAAATGACACCAACATTTACAAGACTAATTGTGGGCTTAGGAGCCTCAGCTATTAGTTTCACTTCTAGCTTTGCACCCTACACTAAGTATGTAACTTTAGATTTTCCCTGGCACGCTGGGGTTCACTTTTCTCACCTTAAAAACAAGGATAAAGCTGTCTGCTTTGCAGGGTTGCTGTGGGGATTATATGTGACAGTGCATACATAGCACAGGCCTGACCCAACAGCCTGTAGCTGTGACGGTCATGGTAACAACATTCTCACCACTGCTCGTGCTGTGGAAGCAACCTCCACCGCAAACATAGAGCCACGCCATTTGTGCGCACTCGCACGGCTCCACCACACACCTGCCAGAGTGCAGGATTCCCTACAGCAATCCAAGATGCCATACAGCTTGGTTTTGTTTGGGCCATTTAAAAGGTACTTATCTTTTATAATTTTAAAGAAAAAATATTCTTAAAATCTAAGAAAAGCATTTCAATTAACAAAATATAAAGAGCAAAAGTCCTAATTTCAATCACGTAACAGGCAAAGCGTTATCAGAGGCAGAAAGAAAACCAAAAGGCAGTATACTCTGGGTTTGGGGAAGAGGGGCGGGGCACAGTTATGCTTCTCACAGGGCTGAGGTTCACACATTCATCGGAAATAACAAGGTGGGAAACAAAATAGAAACATTTCATGTAGAAGCCAGATTTCAGTGGTCTCTGGGCAAGGATTTGAAGGTATTCTTTAACAGTGTCTTCCCAACTACCGGGTTAAAGAACTGGCAGGCTCACCAACCCAGCAATTCAGGGCCTTTGGTGAATGGTCCAGCTCCTTTCTTCAAGCAGTTTACTCTCAAAGGGAACTTTCTGTGTTTTCTGAGGTATTTCAAGGTAATGCAATTAAAAGGCAAAGGCCAGGAGGCACAAGCCTGTAATCCCAGCCCCTAGAAGCCCTAGAAGAGAGGATCTCAACTTTGAGCCAAGCCTGAGCAATTTTGCAATTCTGGGAGACGGTTTCAAAAGCAAAATAAAATCACCTTTCTTGTTGAGCATGGTAGTGACCTGTCTGTAATCCCAGAAGTCAGAAGGCTGAAGCAAAAGGTCTACCACAAGTTCAAGACCAGCTTGAGCTACACAGCAAGTTCTTGTCTTGCAAAACAAAACAAAAACAAAATCAAAATTTTGTTTTACAAAGGGTCAGGGATGTAGCTCAGTGCTAAGGTCCCGGTACAGTCCTTGCAAAAAAACTTTTAAAAGGAAATTTCATACATATGAAGTACAGTTTCAATGAAACTGTACATGTGAAGTACAGTTTCATTGATACAGATCAATGAAAAACTTCCCAGTAGTTGACTAATAAATGGAGGGGAGGAGGGAGCCTTTGACAATTGTTTCCCAAAAGGTTAGAACACAATTCTCATCAGCAAGCAACATTACACTTGTTACAATAATAAAATGATAAATGTAGAAAGGAAAACATTGGGTTGGGTACGTGGTGATTTATGATAAATGATAGGTGATATTAATACAACCATAATACTGTAAACTCAAAAACAAGTGCAGTTGTTTGAGAACCATACAACACAAGATGTACTTTTCTAATTTTAAATTTTATCCTAAGTTTAAATAAGGAGCCTAAAATCAAAGAGAATTATGGGAACTTATTTTGAGCATATTCTAACTGAACACAATGTCACGCTAAGTTAAAAGCTGAGCTGTCAGCACTATTTGAGCTCAGCTTGAAATAGCCCCTTAAACCACTGTTGGAAAATACATTACTTTTAGTTTTCCTTAGCAAATCTGTTGCTTACAACCCTCCACACCAGAAAAAAACAAATTTACCGGGTGCTAAAAAATCAGCCCAATCGCCTTATTCTTTGAACTAAAGAAACAGAAAAAAACCTCAGCTGACAAGATATGGCAAATGAGTCCTTCAACAACAACCATCCTACACTTCCCCAAATAAGCTATGATGCAGGTACCACGAAAAATAACAACACTGCTCTTAGTCATCAAGAGATTACTGGCAATTATCTACGTAAAATACACCAACAAAACAGCTACCGACAGGTCACTTTAATTATCCTGAAATCAAGTGCCATCAAATTTCTACGGTGTGGCTTTCAGAAATCCAAGGGTTCTGTTTCCTACCAGCAGACAAACGTGAGGGCCAACAACCTGAGGAGAGGCAGAAATCACAACCAGGGGTGGTCGTGGTCAGACCTGCTCCTGGAATAAGGAAAGTGGGAATTTACAGGCTCAAAATAAAGATCCAAAGCTGGAAAAGATAAAGTTCCATAAACAAAGGAAAAAGGGCAGGTTGGATGAGGCAACCTAAAAACTACTGGCTGTGGAGAGAAGCCCTATACTGGAGGCCTGGCTCAGAGATAAAACAGCAGCTTCCCGCAGGCAACTTTGAAGTGCGCGAGGTCGCTGCCTTTCTCCAGCGCCCGCACGAGTGTACGCTATTCCGGGATCGGACGGGCTGAGCAGGTACCCGAGCTGGATACAGGAGAGCCTGCCATCGATCGCCGCGGCCTGAGGGGGTGCAAAGCCTGGCCTCGTGGAAGGGAGGGTGCACAGGGGCTGGCACTGCTCACCGTGATTGTCTTTCTGCCCGATGTTATGCGTGCGGATAAGGGAGGAGAGTCTCCGCACATCTCCCTTGAAGACGCACTCGTGCACCGGGTAGTGTGCGGGGCCACTGCCTCTGTCGGCGACCACAGCGACAGGGTTGGTGCCGGCGAGAAGGACCGGGGGCTGAGGGGTGGCAGGCACCGCGTTGTGCAGCGGCAGGGCCGGGGCGCCGGGGGCTCCGGAGGAGGCCGGGGCCGCCTTCACCTGCAGCCGGTGGTGGTGGTTGCTGAAGATACGACGATAGGCTTTGCCGCCCTTGCCGCCGGCGCCGACCCGGCCCCCGGTGAAGGCGCCGCCGAGGGCCGCCGCCGCCTCCTCGTCGCCGGGCTCCAGCAGATCCCCCTCCTCTTTGCTGGGCTTGTGGTCCCTGCGCAGCGAGCGAATCTTCTCCCCGGTCATCGCCGCCGACGCCGCCGGGGGCAGGGAGGGGACCCGGGAGGCTCGCCGCGGGCGACGGGGCCGGCGCTGCGGCGGCGGGAAGCGATTAGAGCGGCGGCCAGCAGCGTCCGGCGCAGCATGGACTCCCGGAGCGCCCGCCAGCCCGCGACACACGCATCTCGCGCGGCACGGAGAGGTGGCGCCCGCCGAGGCTCCGGGAGTCGCGCGCTCGCAGGAGGAGATGGAGCTCCGGCGCCCACGATACCAGACTACAGTCCCCGCCTCCGCTGTCTCCGCAGCCGCCGCTGTTCCCTTTAGCACCGCAGCTGCTGCCACCGTCTCACACCGAAAACCAGGGCACGGCCATCTTGCCTCGGCTCTTCTGGCGATATCTCCCGTGCAGGTGAGCGAAGAGGAAAGCTCGCGAGAACGGAGCTGCTCCCGCTCCCTCCCTCCCGACCGCCCTCTTCCGGTTGCCCCTGGGCGCTCGCGCTTCTTTCCACTCTGGAGACTACTGCGTGTTTTGTCCCATAGGTGATGTCTCCGAGCCACAGGACCGCATTCCTGAGGTCCCCGTAGCCGCTCTGAAATCTTGGCCTGCTTTGGACGTGTTGGGTGCACGTTAGCAGCATCAACTAAACCTGTTCCACCTACGCGGCTCCCGCGTAGTGACGTCACTGCATACCGGAAGTGACGTCGAGGGGATGCCCAGGTCCGGAATTTCATAAACGTGTTCCCAGGATCTGCTGCGTACCGCGCGGAGAGCTTGGGAATTCGCGAAAGGCAGCTCCTGCCTACAGAAAGCGCTACCGAGGAGGAAACACGTACAACTGTGGATGTTATGTTTAACGAAGTCAGGAATAAAGCGGATGGAGGTGCTGGGTTGTACAAAGCTCGAGAGTGAATTTTATGCTTGGGGTGTCAGAAAAATCATCCTAGAAGAATTAAAAGGCCGATCCTGAGAAAACAGACAAGGAAAAAAGGAGTTACTTAAAGTAATTCTTAGATGACTGACTTTGGGGCAGGTGGTCGGAGATGAAACGTGTGTCAAGAGAAAATGTAAAGTATGTTGTCACCAGTAAAGTGGAGTATCACTGGCCCGCCTCAACCCACGGTCCACTTGTACAGAAAGTTAAATGGAGCAACTAAAACTTTGACACAGTAATAAGCTACTGAGCACTGAGGCACAGGCATGTGGAGAGGGACTACAGAAACCTTCTAAAGGTCTTTGACTAGCGGCGCCTGGTGGTGCATGCCTGTAATTCCTGACCCTGGGAGGCTGAGGCAAGAGAACCATCGCGAGTTAAGAGGCTAGCCTGAACTACGTAGCGAGACCTTGTGTCAAAAACAACAAATAATAATATAAAGGTCTTTGACAGATGCATCCCTCAAATCTCGCCTTCTTTGAAGTTTATTTCTACCCATAGCTCCCCACCCCTGGAAAAACAAACAGCAGCTCCGCCTAATAGTTGTCCAAGTTGCTTTCTTATTGCTGGGACACAATACCCAACAACACCCACAACTAAAAGGAGGAGAGGTCTTTTTTGACCTGGTTTGTAGAAGTTTCAGGCTGTAGAAAGCTGACTCCCAAGACACGATGGCATGGCAGAGGAGAATCCCCTCAGGGCATTGTATAGGGAAGCAGAATTCAAGGGAGGAGGCCTACACTCTGTCAGGCCATAGCCCCAGTGACCTACCTCTACCCACTTGATTTTCATCTGCCAAGGTCACATTTAGCTGTAAACTCAGTGCACTGATCCACTGATGAGTATCAAACCTTGATCCAATCACTTCCAAAACACCCCATCTATGAGCTCCTTATACTTTTCGGAGGACATCCAGTTATAAACCATAACACCTGTGCAAAGTACAGACCTGGGAGTGGAGGAAGACAAAAACTCTCCACCTCTCTTCATCCTCTACTGAACTTAGATTTTCACCTTTCAATATTTTTCCCTCTTTATTTTTTGATGTGTGTGTGTTGGGAGGAGCAGGAGGAGCCCACTTCAAATATTATCCAATCAGCATCTCCAAGGATCTTTCTACAAGAGCAGTAGAGAGTGAATACATACATACAAAACATGCATATACACACATGTATAACAGACATAGACATACGACACATATAGTATATTATAGTAGAGTTCTAAAATGTCACCCAAAGTTGAGGCAGAACTTTTAGGAGGTCACTAGACCAGGAGAGCACTGTGGTCGTTAATAGACTGCTTCATTGAGGAATTGGTGATTGACTATGCTACTCGAAGGAAGGGCCTGGTGTGAAGGGGTTTGTCATTGTAGGCATGTGCTAGAAAGGTGTATTTTATTTTTTTATTAGTGTTTTTGCAGTATCTTATGATTATGTTGCGCGTGGAGAATTGGTATATGTACTTAACACATCTGAATTCTTTTTCCATCCCTTCTCTCCTTTCTCCATGGAGAAGTGAGTATTCTTATTCCTGGTTCCCCCTTCCTCCTCTGCAGGCTTTCTGAATCTAGACCCATATCACTCACTATTTACTGAAGTTAAAATGGTTCAAAGAACTAAATGCTACAACAGCAACACTTAACCTGCTAAAAGAGAAAACAGGTAAAACTCTTGAAGACATAGGTGTAGGCAAGGACTTCTAAACAGAGAGTCCCAGTGGCACGGTAGTACGGAGAATCATACTGAACTAAAAAGCTTCTGCACAGCAAAAGAAACAGCTAATGGAGTGGAAAGAAAACCTATATAATGGGAAAAAATTTGTCAGCTATTCTCAGACAGAGGACTAATATCTAGAATATCTAAAGAACTAAAAAAAAAAATCCCCAAAAGAAAAGAGCCAGTCAAAAAATGGGCAAGTGAAATGAATAGATACTCCATGGAAGCAGAAGTACAAGTGGCCATGGAGAAATGCTCAACATTGCTGCTTATTGGAGAAATGTAAAAGAGTACTGAGATTCCAGTTTACCGTAGAAAGAGTGGCCACCATCAAGAAATCAATTAATAACAAATCCTGGTGAAACTGCAGGGGAACGGAGTCCTCCACTGGTGGGAATGCCAACCAGTACAACCACTGTGGGAATCAGTGCGAAGAGTCCTCAAAAAATTAAAACTAGAAGTTCGATTGATCCAGTGGTTCCTCTTTTAGGGCTTTACCTCGAAGAGTTAAACACATTGCCAAGATAATAGCACACACCTGTAATCCCAGCACACTGGAGGCTGAAGCAGGAGGACTGCTGAGTTGTGTTACTGGCATAGAATACATAATGAATTCAAGGCCAGCGTGAACTACTCAGGACCCTGTCTCAAAAAAAGACAACAAAAAATGTCATTTTACAGTGATACATGCACACACATTTATAGCAGCACAATCCTTAATAGGTATATCTTAATAGCAGCCTACATGTCCATCAAGAGGTGACTGGACAAAGAAAATGTGGTATTTATACACAGTGGAGTACTACTTTTTCATAAAGATAAATTTGAGGAACTTATACGAAAACAGACGCCTTGAGACCATAATGTCAAGTGAAACAACTCAGACACTCTTATGTAAGAAACCCAACATATAAATAAAAAATAATTAGAAAATGGATCAAGAAATGGAAAGAGGAGGAAAGAAATGAGTGCTGGGAAGTGAAGAAATGGTGTCATGTACGTGTACCAACTCCTCCCAAGGAGTGTAAGCATTGTGCACTGCACATATGGACAAATAAAAAGTAAATAAAATTTTAAAATGCAATAATTGAGGGGAGAGACAATGAACCAAGATAGTATGAATAAGGATGGAAAATGTTTAACAATTAAAAACTTAAGTTTGTTCTTGGCATATTATGGTGAAAGTTCTTATCCTTTAGAGGGAGTTAGACAGCATACCTTTTGGAAATTTGGATATGAAACTTAAGAGACGGAGAACTTGGCGTAGGCCAAACTCAGGAAATTATACAGTAATTGTGGATGTAGGAGTGACTGAATTCCCCCTAAGGAAGATTGCGTAGGGTGAGAAATTAAGAAAGACCAGTAGAGCATAGCACCTTGAAAATGCTAACATTTAAAGGTGATGTGTAGGAAGAATAGCCAGCTCTCCCCATCAAAACCTGTTATTATAAACAAAAGCTACACTGAAGAGTGTACCATGATATCTATAAAGTATCTTTTCACTCTAGATTTCAGTCTCATTAGTGGGTCCCTCCCACAAATGGATTTGAAAACGTTATGTCCCTCCAATAAAATAAAACACTGCAGATATAACAGTAATATTCAGTCTGCTTGCTTGTTTAGATAGAGTCTCATTATGTAGTCCATGGTAACCTTGAATTCTCTATGTAGCCCAGACTGACCTCAAACTCCTGGTCCTCCTGCCTCAGTCTCCGAGTACTGGCATTGAGTGGGAAAATGTGACTTAGAAACATGAGATTGCATTGCATCATGAAGAAAGAATTCAGTGGTACACACCTATAACTGCAGCACTTGGTAGACTGAGGCAGGAGACGTGCCGTGACTTCAGGGTCAGCCTGGGCTACATAGTGAGTTCAAGGACAGCCTACAGGACAAGGCAAGACCCTGTGTCAGAAACCCAAAAAGCCAGGCGTGGTGGCTCACACCTGTAATCCCAGAACTCAGGAGGTTGAGGCAACAGGATCGTTGCAAGTTCAAGACTAGCCTAGGCTACAAAGTGAGCTTAAGTTCAACCTGAACTGAATAGAGAGGCCCTGTCTCAAAAAGACGAAAAAAAAAAAAAAATCCAAAAAGATCTGGGAAGCATGAGATTGTGAGTTCAATCTATGGTACCAAAAAAAAAACCAAAAACAAAAACAAAAAAAACAAATTATATGAGATCTCAAAGAAATGTGGAAAAAGAAGTTATGAATTTTACCTGGAAGAAATAAAAATCATATTATCAGGGAAGCATGCTGGTGGAGGTAATATCAGAAGCCTTCAAAATGTATATTAATGGGCCTGTTGAGCAAAGGGGGAAAAGACATGGGTAATAATACTAATTCTAATAATAGCAATCATTTACTTAGAGTTTAGCTTGTGTGAAGGGAAGGAATCTGACTGCTACCATTCTGAGCTGAGCAGAGATCACACTAAACCTCCCCTCCCTTGCTGGGCTTGAGTACCTGCTCGAAGTGTGTAATCACGGATTGCTAAGGCCCAGTGACCACAGCTGAAATCCACCGATCTTGTCATTAATCAGCCTCGTGCTTGACAAGCAAGCACAACTCCCCGTGTGTTCTCATGCCTGCCCCTAGTGGGTAACCTCACTCCTTTTCCTTGAAGCCCCGACCCCAGGGAAAACCCTGTGGAGAGTGGCTGGTCTAGTCCTCTCACGTGCATTCTAAAGTAAACCTTTCGCTTTCTGCTCCATTCATTGTGGCCTCTCTGCCACTGTTTCTGGAATCTTGGTATTTTTCTTTTTTGGAATGTCCTGCAGTATTTTCTGTAGAGTTGAATTGGTGGTTGCAAATTCCCCTAGTTCCTCTTTATCCTGGAAGCACCTTGCTTCTCCATTAATTTCTAGGGACAATTCTGCAGGATATATCAATCTTGGCTGGAGGTTATTATCTTTCAAAGCTTGAATTATTTCCCCCCATGTTCTTCATGATTTGATGGTTTGTGCCAAGAAGTCTGCTGTAATTCTGATGGGTGTTCCCTTGTAAGTGATCTGTTTCTTGTATCTGACGGCTTTTAATATTCTGTTCTTATATTGGATTTCTGGAATTTTGATTATTATATGCCTGGGTATAGTTAGTTCTGTTTGGGTTGTAGGTGGCTGGAGTCCTATATGCCTCATACATCTGAGTATCTTTACCTTTTGCTAAATTAGGGAAATTCTCCTGGATTATTTCTGTGAATAGCCTTTGTAGTTCATTTGTTTGAGTCCCTACTTCTTCCTTTATGTTCTTAATTCTTAAGTTATAGATCCTCTTATCATCTTCTAGCCTTTGCATTATTGCTGTTTCATTGTTATTTTTAAGAAGTTTTTCATTTCATGCTCCCACATTACAAATCTGTCCTCCAGTTCAGATAATCTATCCTTAGTTTCTTTCAAGCTGTTATGCCAGCTTTCAATAGTTTTTAGTTTCCTGGTAATCTCTCTGAACCTGCTTCATGTATTCTCACATATTCTATGGTTTCTCTATTTTTTCCATGAAACAATTCTCCCTTTTTTTCTGTTCTTCCATTCCACCATCTGTTTTTTCTTGGGCAGTGCTTAGCATTTCTCTAACTATTCTACTTATATCTTGCTTTACTTCATTAACTACTTCACTTTTGAACTCGTCTATGAGGCTCCGGAGATATCACTTTATGTCTATTGGTGCCATGTTTTGATATTGCATGTTTTCTGTCCTCATTCTCCTTTGCATTTACCTTTCCTGGATCAGTGTCCTCAGGATTGGGGACCGAGGACCCTTTCTTTTTTCCCCCTCTTCTCATATTTTTTCTTCCTTCCATACAGGCATATATAGGAGGCCCAGTTTCTTTGTGGGTTACAGTTTGTTTGAATTGCACTGGCTAGGTGTTCCCGCCCACTGCAGTGTATTAGGGAGACACAGACAGGGGCAGCATATGTTGGGCACGCCCCTCCAGGTCAACCTATTGAAAGCTTCATGCTAGGGTGCACTGCCAGGCACTGGGACCTGGTTTGGCTAGCCTACTGGATCTTAGTCTATGGCATCACCCAGGTCAAGCACTCCCCACCAATCCCACTTGAGAGGGGAATATGTAACTGAAGTCACTGCAGCGTCTGTTCTGGCTAGTCTGCCCAGTCCCAGAATGTCCTCTGTTGGAGCCTCCTAGTCTATGGAAGGGTCCCTATTCCTCTCACTCACTGCAGGTCAATGCAGGGCTCCCCGCCAGTTCCGCTCTCAATTCATTTCACCAATTCCCACTCTCAGAGCTTTTGCGTCTCTATCCCTGCTGTGCTGATTCAGATGGAGCAGCGGCAACAGCAGAAAGCGAAATGAAGAAGACAAACTGACAACTAATGACAGAAAAAGAGCTCAAAAGAAATGAGGCAGAGAAGGTTGGATGGTAGGAACAGCTATTTTGGAGAAAACAAGACATCATAATAGCTAGTGCTGATTTAATATCATGTTTTGAAGTCCCCTTAAGCTTTTGTTCTTCTGTCTCCATCGGTCTTAACATGTTGTATCTTATTGGATTTTATTATATGTGATAATATAAACAAAAACATTTATACACAAGGAGCTTATACAAAAACCATTGTTCGTTTTCTGATAGTTGGTTCTAAATACCCTGTAACACTGTCATTCTCTTGAATGGTTTTACATTTTCTTGATATGTTTGATGCTACAGTATACGAAGTTATACTCAAAGATTTCAAGGAAAGAGACACTATGGTAGCTACTTTTATGTAGGGATATCTTTTTTTATTTAAGGAGAAAAAGAGAAAAACAAAAATGGTACAAGTTTATACAGAATTTCAGAAAAAATAAACAATAGGAAATCACTAGTTAATAGATTACATATTGTTATCTTAGAAATAGTAGTTCAAGTTTCAAATTTAAAGCATATAAAGTGGACTTTCAAACAGTGAGACTAGAAATAGTTTTGTTCAATGATCCAACAAAACTCAGTAATATGGTTATCTATCTTATACACTTAAATATATATGCAGTTATATTCTTTAGAGCACTTTCTTTTCCTTTCTTTTGTACAATGACAATTACACATTTTGGGTTTTATTACTCCCACAGTTCTTATTGCTTTTTTTTGAAGAGAGTAAAACCATATGTGACATAACAGAACAGAGTCAGTCAAATCAAAAGGATGGACATAATAGATAATGTAAGAATAAAATACTAAGGTGATTAACAATGGTTACCATACTGCCTCTTGCTATCTTAAAAAGAATTGCCTATATCATCAGTTATAATAAAATTGAACAAAACAGTAAAGAATAAAACCAAAACATTGGAGACATTACAGGACTTTAAAAGAAGATAATAGTCAACCGGAATGGGTGTCATAGTGAAACTTACTGTCTTTACAGTTGTTGCCTATACTTTCGAACTTGGTACTATCGAGCTAAGCAGAATGGGGGAAAATCAGTCAAAGCAAGATGGTGAGGGCAATACAGGGTTTAAAATCAAGTTAATAGGAAATCGAAGTAAGTTACTATAATGTATCCTGCTTTTTTATATTTTTCCCTTAATTAAAAAGATAATAAAGTAAGTAATTTTTAAAAAGGAGACAGATAAAAGAGGGCATAACAACAAAATAGGTCAAAGCATAACCATTTAAGCAAAATAGTGTTTCACCACAAGATATCCTGACATAAAAGTAGTTACCATGGTGTCTCTTTCCTTAAATCTTTGAGTATAACTTCGTATACTGTAGCACCAAACATATCAAGACAATGTAAAACCATTCAAGGGAATGACAGTATTACAGGATTTTTAGAACCAACTATCAGAAAATGAACAATGGTTTCTGTATAATCTCCTTGTCTATAAAAGTTTTTGCTTATATTATCACATATAATAAAATACAATAAAATACAACCTGTTAAGACTGATGGAGGATGTCAGGATATCTTGTGGTAAAATACTATTTTGGTTAAATGGTTATGTTCTGACCTGTGCTGTTTTGTTGTTATGTCCTCTTTTATCTCAACCTCCTTTTTTATTATTTACTTTTTTATTTTTATCTTTTCAATTAAGGGAAAAATAAATAAAAAATAGCAGGATATATTATAGTAACCCACTTCGATTTCCTATTAACTTGATTTGAAACCCTGTATTGCTCCCACCATCTTGTTTTGACTGATTTTCCTCTATTCTGTTTTGCTTGATAGTATCAAGTTTGAGAGTATAGGCAACAACAGTGAAGACAATAATATTCACTATGACACCCATTCTGGTTTGACTATTATCTTCTTTTGAAGTCCTGTAATGTCTCCAATGTTTTGGTTTTATTGGTTTTGTTCTTTACTATTTTGTTCAATTTTATTATAACTGATGATATAGGCAATTCCTTTTAAGATAGCAAGAGGCATAACCATTGTTGATCACCTTGTATTCTGTTTTTACATTATCTATTATGTCCATCCTTTTGATTTGACTGACACTGTTCTGTTATGTCACATATGGTTTTACTCTCTTCAAAAAAAAGTAATAACTGTGGGAGTAATAAAACCAAAAATGTGTAATTCTCATTGTAAAAGATAGAGGAAAAGAAAGTATTCTAAAGGATATAACTGCATGTACATTTGAGTGTATAAGGTAGATAACCATTTTATTGAGTTTTGTTGGATCACTGAACAGAACTGTTTGCAGTCTCAGTTTGAATGTCCACTTTATATGCTTTAATTTTGTAACTTGAACAACTATTTCTAAGATGACAATATGTAATCTATTAACTAGTGATTTCCTACTGTTTATTTTTCTGAAATTTTGTGTAACTTGTACCCTTTTTCTGTTTTCTTTTTCTCCTTAAATAAAAAAGAAAAAAGAAAAAAACAAAAAACAAAAAATAAAGTAAACCTTTCCTGTGAGCTCTCCCTCTGTTTCTTTTCCTTCCCCAACGCTAAGATGGTTCCAAGTACATCTCAGGAGCGAATTTAACCTCATGACTCCCAGGCACTTGCCATCCCTATCTGGCAATTGTGTAAAACGAGGTAGAGCCAAGGGCAGCTCAGTAGAACTGAAAAGAATACGACACGATATTTGAAAATCACCAAGGAGGTGACAGGGAAAGTCACAGCCACTGAGAAGAGAAAGATGTGGCTGGATCCCAAAAATCAAAATCATAGGAAACCTGGATTATTATTATGCAGAGGGTAAAGGGTTTCCAACACAGGAAGAGTCACATTTCGCCACCATCACGTGCCATCACCTCATACCCCAATCACGCAGCCAGTCTTTCCAGCTTCGCCCCCAGCTTCAGGACCACATGGCCACACTCCCGCGCCAACGCCACCAGCCAGCAGTCCTCTGGCCTTGTTCAGACCTCCACATCTGCGCATGCGCTGCGCTGTGTGTTGGGGAATTCCCTTCAGTTTCATTCCTAGGCAACTCCTGTAGTCTATCCATAATTGGGTTTTGTGTTTCCCCTGCACTTGGCATAGAAGTCCAGTCCAGGACACTACATTGAACTAAACCTCCAAATATAATTTAGTGTTTCTTGCTATTTTGAATGTATGCCACAAGCCACAATAGTATCAGCGTTAGCAGGATTTATGCCTTTGAAACCAAAAGATACCACAAGCGTCTCGGTGTTCCATGATATTTGCTGCAGGTAGCTCAAAACACCATTTATATTCATTTTACTACCTAAAAATTAAGTTCATGATGCCCACCGCTAGATCTAGTTTTTAATTCATTAACAAAAATACATACATTATATACATATACATACAGTATTTCTAAATCATAAATTTGATTTTAAAACATATTTGATAATAATTTCAAGACATTACATTTCCTTTGTAATTCAAAGTATTTATGAGGCTTTTGTTTGTTGTTTTTTGAGACAGGGTCTCACTATGTAGCCCAGGCTGGCCTTGAATTCACTATATATAGCCCAGGTTGGCCTCGAACTCGAAGTGATCCTCCTGCCTCTGCCTCCCATGTGCTGGGGTTTATGACGCATTTAGAAGCATCGTTCTAAAAATAGGTTAGTAGGGGTCACCAAAGCATCACCAGTGGGATTCCAGTTTCCTCCTGTACCAGTCGTTTGAGTACTGAGTCCTGGAACTGTGTCACTGCTCTGCGCACTGTACCTAACAGAAAGCAAATGCTTAATATTAATAGCAAGAGATTGTTGAATTGATCAGTCAATTAAAACATGAAATCCCAAAGTATCTATAGTGTCCCAAGACAACTGAACCTCAGTGATGAGCCACTAAATAAACTCCTTAAATAATTCAATCCTGACTACACTGACACTGCTATTGTCTTGGATGCTTACTAGAATCCCAAGAGTAGATACGTTATTATACAGTAATATAGCAATAATGATACTTTTTAAAGTAATGGTGCATAAACTCATTTAGAAGTGGTACGAAGGGAGGTGTTGACTCGCATAACGGAAAACTGCATAGATGGGTCTTCAGCAGGGACCCTGTTCGAATGCTAGGTCAGTTGCACAGAGCACTGCTCAGCCTGTCTCTTCCCCAGGAGCATCCTCCAGGGCACAGATGGCCGGTCCTGGGGTCTCCTTTTGCAGGCACGGGAAGGCAAGTCTGGATTTTGAAGTCACAGGGAAGTTCTGTCTAATCCCACGAAATAAACAGTGCTAACTGGCTCAGAGCTAAATCACAGGATCAAAACCCAGGAGGAGGGGAGAGCCCTAGCCAATCAGGACTCCGCTCTGCGAAGGAGGTGGGGCCAAGGCCTCCAAGGAGTAGAATTATCTCATAAGGCATGTAGGTGGGAGAGAGGTGGGGGAGACACAGGCCAGCACAGGGCACGAGACGTAATGGAGACCACTGAGAAGCAGCTCTGACAGGATTTAAAATTAACCAACTGGCTTTCTGTGTTTACTTGTGAGTCTGTCCAAGGCCTAAGATCCTTGTCTGAAGATGGGCAGTGGATTCATAGTAAGAAACCTCCTGGCTGAGGCCTGTAGTGGCCCGTGATGCCAGAGATCCTCAAAGGGCAAGATAAGGCCACAGCTGAGGACACCTGGGTCCCACCCCAGTTAACTATAGCTACAGACAGCTCCCTCCTGCAGTGAAAGTCAACCTGGAGAAAAGATAGTCCTCCTGAATTAACTTGATTTATTACTTGGAAAGTCCTTGAACCTACTCCAAGGTCCTGCTCAGTTTTCTGCTTTTTGCATTCAAAGCCTTTCCCTTGTTTGAAAACCAAATAAATACTGGCACCCAGAGAAGTTCTTTGTTCCAGTCCCAGAGAATCTTGATTTCTGCGAGAGGGTTTTGATCCTTCTGGAGCCCTAAAATCATACCACTTGTCTCTTTTATGGTCCACCAGTTTGGGAGGTTGTGGGCCTGATCAGTACATGATAAAGAGACAGCACCTGAAAACACCAAGAGGGATTTTATTTGAGAAAAAAAAGGGAGGGAAGGAGGAGGGAGAAACTTTGCCAGTGTATTGGATGAAACATGATGAAAACCATGATTACCCATTATGTAATGTGTGAAAGACTCCATGGGCACGAACATATTCACTTTGAGTTGAAATGTTAATGAAATAGAATTCAATCTAGTAATTCAAAGTAGATAACTCAAGTATTGAATTTATTAGGCAAGACTGTGGTCTACAGATTAATACTTCATGTAGCTAAGAATCCAAATTACATTTATCTCGAATAGCAGAAAAAACTACCTTCTGATAAATGGGTCTCAACTTTTTCTAATGAGTAAAACTTTGTCAAATGCCATATGTACTCACTAACACAGAACACTGACTAGACAACTTGATTCTAAAATGAACACCGTATCTCTGAATGTTTACAGAAATATATATACCTCTACCAGCCTTAGATAGAGCACCTTCACATTCGTGGGTCTTAGTGTAACAAAAGGAATAGTATCACAATACAAAACATCAGATAGCAGTGCTGCACAAAGCAAGGAAAGTTCATGGATGTATTTTACAAATGCAACAGACCTACAAGTACAACTGATACTTGCTAATCTCCTTTGCCTTGCATTGCATTCCTAATGTGAACATTAGTACAAGGCTAGTGTACATCTTTTTTTTTCTCTTCTGGAGGTTTGTGTTTAACATTTACACACACACATAAAAAATCTAGAATGATTTCCTATTTCACAGTTTTCTGCTGATCTGGTACTCCTCATCAGACCCTCTCAACCTTCACAACAGATCCCTGGCAAATTCAGCAAGAAGCCAGGCCAAACAATATTTCTCACACATGGTTCCATCTCCCTACCTCATGCTACTTTTGTCTCAAATCTAGCCCCTTAGCTCAAATCCTCCTTAGCTCAGAGGGAGTGCTGGGCAGTTTCCTTTCCTTCTACTATCCATGTAGATAGTATGGCCCAGTGGCTATCCATGATTCAGATTCTCTTAAGCAATTAGAAAAAAAAAATATGCCAGAAGCAAGTGTTGCCACGGAAACCAGATCCCTTCTCTGCTGCAGAAATTCCTGAATAAGCAGCTCCTCTGAGACAGATTAAACCTGCAGAGTGATGTGAAGAGAGAGGAAGGAAGATGCCAGAGCACAGTGAAAGGCCAGGTGAATGGGAGAGGAAAAAATAAATTGCAACATTTATACATAAAGTTATTTTTAGATCACCAAAAAAAAAAAAAAAAAAAAGAGGAGCAAGAGAATTGTAAGAAGGATAGGAATGGAGAAGAAAGAAGAGAGAAGGACACAGGCAGTAGCTATGTCAAACAATTAACAGCATGCAAAGATAAGGTTTCTTGGATCTGTTTTAAAATTACTTCGTTGCACCAGGTGTGGTGGAGCATGCTTATAATTCCAGCACTCGGAAGGCTGAAGCGGAAGAATTGCAGCGAGCTTGAAGTCAACTTGGGCTGCATAGTGAGTTCAAGGCCAGCCTGAACCCTATGGAGAGACCAGGTCTCCTAAAACCCTCAAAACTAGAATAAATAAATGACTTCATTTCCCAAGAATA
This sequence comes from Cavia porcellus, assembly GCF_034190915.1. Taxonomy (NCBI): domain Eukaryota; kingdom Metazoa; phylum Chordata; class Mammalia; order Rodentia; family Caviidae; genus Cavia; species Cavia porcellus. The sequence continues at coordinate 159,741,241 of NW_026947484.1, read as the reverse complement.
CATCCAACCACCTTCTCAATCCACCAGCATCAAGAGCGTCCAAACTGGGCTTCATGTCCATCAGCAATTCCACTGACTACAGCTGTGCTTTCCTCTCTACATCCAAAACTTCCCATTCACTCGGCCTCTCATTCAGTCAGTCATCAAATCTTGACCTTTCTTCTTCCTATTGGGGTAAAGATGGAATCATTTTCTTTTCTTTCTTCTTTTTTTTTTTTTTTATCAATACCAGGGATCGAATTCACAACTGCCTGCTTACAAGGCAGGCGCTTATGCCGCTGAGCTAAATCCCCAGCCTGGAATCATTTTCATAGTTCTCCACTGACCATACTTGGATCCAAGGAACTGCTCTCTCTTTATTTTTTTATACAATTTTTTGGTGGGGTACCAGGGACAAAACTCACAACCACGCCCTACACTGTCTCTTGAAACTGCCAGGAAGCCGTTATACTTCTGGCTGTGTTTCCCTAGCAGTGCCAACACACAGAGAACCCTACATGCACACATTCTTTGGATTATCTTTTTTTTTTTGTCTTTTTTCCTTTTTATCGGTACCGGGGATCAAACTCATGACTGCCTGCTTGCAAGGCAGGCGCTTATGCTGCTGAGCTAAATCCCCAGTCCCCTGGATTATCATTTTTAAAAAAATTTATTGTGTAACCCAGGCTCGCCTTGCATTTGAAGTAATCCTCCTGTCTCAGTCTTCAGAATGCGGGGATTATAGTCCAATGCTGAGATTATAGTCGTGTACCACCACACCTGGCCGTATTGCCAGATTTAGCCAATAAAATTACAGGCTATTCAGTTAAACTGCAATTTCAAACCAACAATAAATTTTGTGAATAAGCACATTCAAAGTATTGCACAGATTCTCACAACACTTGGGGTGTATTTGTACCAAAAAGTTGTTTGCTGTTGATCTGCAATTCAAATTTCACTGGGCATCTTGTATTTTGTCTGACAAATTTATTTACATCTTAATCAATTGTTAGGGCTGCTTAAAGTAATATATGTATAGTACAAATCAGAAAGTCTTACCACATAGTGAGACCCCATCTCAAAAATCCAGTTAATCAATCAATCAATCAATCAATCAATCTTGTGATTTACTAACAACTCCTAACCCTGTATGTAAAAACCAACACTACATTATACCTTAATAATACATTTCTTTATTATGGCTTTGTCTTATGACTTGTGTCTACACATCCCCCCCCCCCCCGCCCCAAAGCCTCATGTGGTCAGAAGTGGAGCTTTTTAGGGGTGGCTGGATCTAGAGTGTGTGATGCTGGGATTAAGGTTGTGGGCTGGGATTAAGGGTATGTGATTATTACATCAGTCCAAAGTTTGGTTTGGCATAGTTCTGGCTGTGTCTAACGGGAAAGCCTTCCCTCAGTGTGATTGCTGCCCACCCTCAGAGCATGCGGCTTGGGAAGAACACAGAGACAGAAGAAGGCTGCTGTCATTGTTTGCTACTTAGCTGCCTTCTTTGGCATGAACTGCTTCTCTTCTGTGATGTCCCTCGGCCGTGCTACCCCGTGTTGGAGCCAGCCAATTATAGACTGAAACCTCTACAAACTGTGAGCTAAATAAACCTTTCCTCCTTTAACTCTGGGTGTCAGGTATTTTGTCTCAGCAATGAAGAAAGTAACTATGACAGCTTATCTCCTTGAATTTTCTCTGTCCTGTTGACATGGTTTCTAGAATTCATTATCAACTTGGCTAACACTCTTCCTCTCATCTTTACTTTAAAGTGCCCTTACCATCCTTGCCCCTGAGCACCCTCATTCTCCTTTGTAGGCAAGAGAGTGGAGAGGGGTGAACAGGGTTGGTGACTCTGTAATGGTTGATACATTGTGTTAACTTGAGCAGTTTAGAAGTTTAACTAAGTGACTCAGAAGAGGGCCAGGCTTTCACATTGTAACAACCCCGTCTCTGCAAGAGTTCCCACTGAGATGATGTGAGTACTGCACCTGATAGTCTGCTTACACTATTAGGGAGGAAAAGAGGCTTGCTCTCCCCTGCTTTGCTCTTGCTGCTTTTGCTGTCTTCTGCTGCTATGAATGTTGTCCCTGTGCTGTGCCATCCTGCTTTAGCCAACTAATTATGCATTGAGATCTCTACAAACTGTGAGCTAAATAAACCTTGCCCTCCTTGAGTGTCAGTATTTTCATCTCAGCAAGGAGAGAAAAGTGACCAACTCAGGCACAGCAAAGAGCCCAGCCTGAGGCAGGTCCTGAAGATGCCATCTTTGCTTAGCTGTGCTCTGTCACGCTTACTTCTCAAACTTTCTAATTACAGAGCTGCTTAGTTCTGATCCTCACCCTGCTTTTGCAGTTTCCAAAATAGCGCCATTTGGAACATTGTTCTAAAATAATATTGAGAACTTCAAGAACTTCTTATTTTTTTAAAACAGAGTTTCACTGTATAGTCTAGTCTGGCCTTGAATTCACCATTTAAACCAGACTGGCCTCAAACTCATGTCGATCTTCCTGCCTCCCACCCAAATGCTGGGATTACAGGACCAGCCATACTTAGTTAATAGCAAGAATTTCTAAACACGATAAAAATAGTCAAGGAATGATTTAAGAACCCTTATTGCTAAAACACACACCTAAAGTTCCTTCGCTGTTATGAATATTCGGTCCAGAGAATATCAGAAGTTATTGTGTGGAGGTTCCTGATTCACAGCCAAGAGACCATAGGGTGCTCTTCTATATGATGGATTCAGTGCAGGCTGTGACCTGGTCCTCGGTGAGGGAAGCAGAGAAATCTAATCTCATCTGTACATATCTGAAACCCATTTTGCAAGATGGGCTTCAGATAGGCAGGGATTAAAAAAAAAAAAGGAAAATATCAGATTTTCAGCCAAAATGAATGGTCGATCCCTTCTCAGCCTTTTGCCTGAGCTCAAGCGTAAATGAATGGCTGAGTGGACTGGAACTACCGGTCAGCGCATCCCCGCTGGCAAACTGCAGCCGTAGCCAAGCAGCCAGAAGGCGGCTCGCAGAGCAGTACAGGCTCAGTGTGTTTGACTGTAATGTTTACTGGCATCGTAAGTTGAGATTTCACATGCCCGGTTCTGCAGGAGAGAGGTTTCCGTCAGCGTGGCAGATGGGGACTTAGTTAGGAGGCACACGGGCCCCTGCAGCCACACCAAGTGCTGGACCTGGGCGGTCAGCACCAACCTGAGCCTGCTCACTGTGCTTCCTGAGGGTTGGCTCATGAACAGCAAAGGCGTCTGCTCGTGACTTCCTTCGGGTGAAGCGTAGTTAGGCCCTTACCTCCCAGAGGTTGTTGTGTATCAGGAGGTGAATTGGCCCAGCTCTGCTCCAGTTCACTACAGGATCCATTTACAGTTTAGCTTCCAGGTAACTCTGCTCCTTTACTGTTCCGGGGAGAGATCTCTGTGGACTGAAAAGACACACTGTCCAAAGCAAGATACTTGCAACGGTTCATTTCGGGGAGCGGGAATTGGGAAGGTTGCTAATGCTGAAATATCATTAGATACCTTCCACTGCTCCTCTTGCGGGTACACACCCACGTGCATGCACATACCACACATACACAGATAAACTGTTTATTATTCATTCACCTATGATACTGAGAATGAGCTCAGGACCTTGTGCTTGCCAGGCAGGCACTGTGCCGCTGAGCTATATCCCTGGCCTAACACACACAATTTATGACAATTATTCTTAGTGCTTAAGGTTTTTCTTAGTGGTCAGACATCCGCTGGTAGTAAAAGAAGGAGGGTGGGGGGGGGGGAGTGTCAGGAGAAGAGTAGAAGGAAATCATCTGATTTTTAATTCTAGCTTTTTATTAGTACATGTTTGTGGTGCATGATGATGAAGTACATCCTAGGGAGTTGGAATGTGTATGTAATAAATTCATGTTAAACAAAAATCAGTTACAACATGTATCAAGCCTTATTTTGATTAAAGCCCATCCATGTTTTTAAGCATCAGTTTTTCCAAGTGTCCCCACGTACTGCAGGTGTTTCCTATGGTTTTCTGTTCCTGAATTCCCAAGCAGCCCTAATCACTGCTTATGATTTATTTCTTTTCATCCTTCTATCATTCACTGTGCAAAGATGATTTCTTTCTAACACAATTTAACTTTAATGCTTGTTGTAGTCAGGGGTTGCAAGGAGAACAATTACATACAAGACATATAATTTATAGTATTATAATGATCACCCAAGGAGTGGAATACAAACAAAAGAGCAGGAAATCTGCGCTGAAGGGCTGGAAAATCCAGCCATAGGCCTGTATCCCATGGCAATAACCTGCATGAGTTTAGCTGAAAAGCCTAGAGCCACAACAATGACTCATGCAAGTCTGTTTTACAGATTTGTGCTTGGAAGGACCAAAGGTCAGCAGTGGAAACTAGAAAGTATGTGCCAGTGGGGTGAAGGATCTGTGCCAGTAGGCTGAGGGTTGTTATGGATTGTGTTTGGATGTCCCCCCAAAGCGTCATGCAGTCATGGAAGCAGCTGAGTCTAGAGCTTGTGATTGGCTCATTGTCTAGTGCTGGGATTTGAGGTGTGAATGCTGTACCCGCCCAGGAACAGGGAGCCAGCATATAATATAAGAGAAAGAAGGAAATGTGCTTTCCCTTTTTTTGTCCTTTTCACTCTTGTTGATTGTGACACCATGAATGGTTGCCTTTCAGCCATACCATCTTGCCTTGGGGCCAGCTGGATATGGACTGAAAAACCTCCCCAAACTGTAAGTAAAATAAACCTTTTCTTCTTTCATTTTGGGTGTCAAATATTTTGTCTCAACACTGAGAGAAAAGTAACCAAGACAAAGGTACTGCAGTAGAGCAAGAGGTGATGTCAAAATAAGGACCAGGGCTCCCCCAAAAAGTACCACAGCCATCCTCAGTGATAGTGAGGTCCTCAGCTCCTCTGATGGATGAGAACAGTCAAGTTCACATAAGGAAAGCAGCGTGACAAGTGTCTCTTGGAGATCAAATAGTAAACATCTTCCCTTCTGGAGCCAGGAAGCAATACTCAAGGTAAGAACGAGAGCTCTCCCAAAGTGAACCACAGCTATTCTCAGTGACAAAGTCCCAAGCTCCTCCAGTGATAATGGCCAAATTCATATCAGGGGAGCCAGTACGACAAGCTCCTCAGGAGAGCCAACAGCTCCAAGATAACTACCAGCTCCAAACAACAGCACTGACTTAGGACAACCTACAAAGCTCCTTTTCCTCTGCTTTTTATGCTGGCAACAGTCCTCAGGTGGGCCTGATTCAGTTTAGCTGGTGTTTAAGTTGGCCACCAGTTACCAATCTACTACAGTGCTGTAAGTATTCATCATGTGTTGTTTTGCTATAAATATATTTTTCATTATTGTATTACACATACACACGTGTGTGTGTGTGTGTGTGTGTGTGTGTGTGTGAGAGAGAGAGAGAGAGAGAGAGAGAGAGAGAGAGAAAGACTCATTTTATAGTTCAGGCTGTCCTTGAACTCATTGTGTAATCCAGGCTCATTTTTAATTCATATCAATCCTTCTGCCTCAACTTCCCTAGTGCTAGGTTCCCAGGTATGCACTGCCACACCTGGCCATTACACACATATATATATTTTGAGACAGGATCTCACTGTGTGGTTCAGGCCAGCCTTGTACTCACTACATAGCTCAGGCTGGCCTTAAATTCACAGGAATTCCCCTGCCTCAGCCTTCTGAGTGCTGGGACTACAGGCATGCACTGTCATGCCTGGCAGCCTATATATTTTTAAATGCACAATTTACATGACTTCTGCATCTGCTTATTTTCTGAGGTTCTTTACAGAACCATTTCATAATGACCCCTTTGTGATTAAAATTTTTTATTGGAAATATTTTAGTTCTACAATTAAAAAAGACCTTTTACTTGCTTGAATAATAATACTCCTTAATCACTGGTAATAACACATTTTACTTACCTACATTGTTAACAACACATTTTAAATGTAAAATAATCAATAGATTGACATAGTTTGCCATTAACTCATAGTGACTCTAACATATTATGCCTTATGGTTGTTTGAAGAGACAAAGATTTGCAAGCATGAACCAGTCCCAGGATCAGTCTGTGTGATTACATTTTGAGCAATTCAAAGACAGAATTGTTCACTGCCAGGATGCTGTTGTAGCCACAGCTGTGGCCAACCTCTGGAGCCAGCGCCAAAACCTAACGCCACTGGGTCACTGCTGAGACCACAGGGATGGTCTCTCAGAAGACATAAACAATTAGAAATTGTCCTCATCTAGAAGAGAATCTTAAGACAATGAGCAAGGCACTACCCATGATGGGTATTTTGGTGAGCAAGACAGAGGCCCTGGCAGAGAATATCATTCGAGGGTCAAGAATAACTGAAGGAAGTCTCTTATCAAATCCCCAAAATGTTACATAAATAAAATTATCCCTATAAACATGAAATTATTATACTTTCCTTACCTTTCACTTCTAAAGTTTATGTCTGAACTATTTTTTTATTTAAAAGAGGGGGAAGAAAACCACAGAAAAGAAAAGCAAAAAGTAAAAGAGACAAACAACCATAACAAACCCAAAACAATAACAATACAGGCTTTCAAAACAAGATGATGAGAACTGAACAATGGTTGTTCGATTGCATGTTGTTATCTTCCAAAGAGTTGCTTAGGTCATGTCAGAACTATTAACTCTAGGTGATCACCAACTTTGTTTTTGCTTAAATATACAGATAGTCATGAAGTAACTTTCTAGTCCTCTGAGCCTCCTGCATTATACTCCTCAACAGATAAAGAAGTAGGTACTCATAGTTATGGAAACAGGATCAGTACACAAAATTCCCTGCTAAAGCAGCAGGGGATTGTGAACACTTGGAGCCTAGACTGCTAACATTTTCATATGGGACTTAGGAGAGCAGTCATAATTCTTTCATACTGTGCAAACACTTAGCAAAGACCTTGGTTGGATTGCATCATAAATCTACCCACCTGGCCTTTTCCCTAGTGTGATTGCCTGTCTATATTAGTGTGTGTGTATATACATATTATTACACATTGTGTTGCAAATATTTATATGTCATGTTGCAAATAATAAGCTGTCTGGTTTTTCTGTTGTCTTTCTCAAAATGCGGAAATAAACATGTAATTTCTAACTGGAAAAAGGATCGTTTTTATTACAAGATACTGAGAAATTATAAGACTGGCATTTAAAACAACCACCGTCATCAGTTATGTCCCATTCTCTTCACCTCTAATGAATCTCTGACAGTGAGTCTCAAGCCATCTGTTGTAAAGGGCCGGGTTTGCTTTATTTGCAAACTGTTATAAATGGTTCATTTTGTAAAATATAACACAGTGTTATAAGGTTGAAAATTTTGAGTGTCATATTATATTTTATTAGATTAAAAAGATGCAAAATTACTCTTTTCAATTTCTACAAAAGCTTCTTTTTTTGTTTGTTTGTTTGTGACGAGATCTTGCTTTGTATTCCAGGCTTGCCTTGAACTCCCTGCAGAGCCCATACTGGCTTGGAATTCAAGGCAATCTTCCTGCCTCAGGCTCCTCAGTGCTGGGGTTATACCTATGCAACAACACGCCTGGCTACAAAGGTGTCTTGATTTCTCTGATGGGTACGGATACACAGGTCACACTTGGGAAGAACTACAAAATGAGAATGATTATTTTCACTTTTTGGTACACAAAAATCTGAGACTCAAATAAGTAATATAATTAATACATTCAGATAAAATGGTGGAGACCAAGTTTCTACTGTAGGTTGATCCCCAATTATGAAATATTAAATAAGTACCATATACTATTTCATACTGATTCAAATTCTAAAATTGTGCCTTTCAATGGGAAAGTGGCCAGTCGCCTGTGGCTAAAGGTAAATGAATTGGAACCACATAAAATTGATTTTATTTACAGAGTTCTTCAGTTGCCCTGGTGACATATGGCAAGTAGCTGCCATACTGGATAGCCCAGACAGAGGATTTGAATCCCATAGAAAGTTCTCTGGACAGTGCTGCTCTAAAGTATCAGGGTTTCCTCGTAAAGGTCATGTGAAAGTTAGTTTTAGATACAGTCATGTTAGCTGCCTGGCACTTTGCCTCCTGTGAGGAGCTGCCCTTGGTTTCCATTCTTTCCTCCATAACTCTACTCACCCCTCCAGTCATGGCTGATGGACCATCAATGACCCATCACAAAAGCCAACCCAGACAAATGTAGTTTTTGTCTTTTGGAAAAGATGCACATAGATCTTAAAGTGACTTAGGTGAGAAAGAGAATATTTATAACTTGCTAAGCCCACATGATTTCCAGGACAAAAGGAAATACCAAGGAAGGTGTGTACAGGGAAACCTGATATAGATGTCCACAAAGTACCAGCCCCATACATAGCAACAATAGTCAGGAGGTGAATCTAAGTTGCAAAACATGGCATATTAGCCAGGCATGGGGGTGCACACCTGTAATCCCAACACTTAGGAGGCTGAGTCAGGAGGATTTCCAGTCTGGAGTACTTAATAAACTTGAGGCCAGCAGGGACTACATAGTGAGATCCTGTCACAAAAAAAAAAAAAAAAAAAAAAAAAAAAATTACTGACAAGCTTGTAGCACCCTCCACAAGGACAGTTAACAAGAAAGAAGAAATAATCATAAGGTTTGTATCTATACCTGCAGTCAACATTGGTTGCAAACTGGCTGCCTATTAAATACTTCTTTTTGGGCATGGCAAAATTTTTATTTGTAGTAGTAAAATGTTTTAAAAGTGAAGAAACTGGCTTGCAGAGTGAGCTTGGGTCAAGTAAAAGAGGAAAAAGTAAAATAAAATCATACCCTGGAGGGTGTAGGGCAGCCTACCATGAGGAAAGCCACGAGAGCCTAAGCATTTTTTAAAAACATACATTATTTAACACAGAGGTCCAAATGATCTTTAAATGATCCGGTTTTACAAATGAAGCCGCGGAAGTGAATGAAACTTACCTTGCGTTGGGACATCATTAAAAGTCACAATGGTTGTTCATATCTTCCTGCTATAGGTACCGTAGTATATAGCAGATAAGGAGCTAAGTGGGAAACCCCAGGAGGAATTCATACTCTCACCCAAAAAATGATTGTTTTCTAGTTTTGCACTCAAAGTGACTCAGCAGTAACAATAGCAGTGGCACTTTTGGCCACACCAAAATTCATGTGTACACCTAGCAGCCCAGAGTTTTGTCCCCAGTGTAAATATGCATGTGTTACATACTTCACATAGGGTGGTTGGCTCTATGGTTCAGTCCCCCAAAATTTTTTAAGTAAATAAATGGCCAGACAGCTAGCTATCATTTATTTTTATCATTAAACAAGAATATTATCAAGGAAGTTAGCAACATTGTTTAACTGGCAAAGGAGACCTTTACTTTATTTTACTTTTGTACCAGGGATCGAACTCATGACCTTGCGCTTGCCAGGCATGTGCTTGTGCTGCTGAGCTAAATCCCCTACTACATGAGTCATTTTAAAGGAGTTTCCAGCTGCTGACTTGTAACAGTTTGTTTCAAAATCATTACTTTTAGGTGGAAGGAGAGGAGGAGAAGGGGGGTAAAAAGAATTAAGACATGGTGTGAACATGTTTACCAAATCCTTGCAATGAAAGTAGTCATCCTTTAGGCAGACATATACTAAGAAAAATTAAAAAATTTTAAAACACAATTAGTATTTGTTAAACTGAGTATATTAAGTCATCAGTAATGATATTTTTAAAAGAAATTATAATAAAGAAGAAAGCATAATGAAAAAAGGTAGTTTGATAATATAAAGACATTAAATTTTTCTCAATTTTAATAAAAAAGACATTCATGTATAGGTGTTTCTGTTTATCCAATTGTGAACAAAGTATAGACGTGACCCCCGTTTTTTGTCTAAAAGAAATATATGACATCCATAGGGAACCCTAAATGAGCCAAAGCTCCTAGAAAAAATAGGTACTCTTCCTAACCCAACACAGATTGTCAATGTATCGTAATCAGGTAGAAAGTGGATACAGCAATTATATTTAAGTCTTTTTTTTTTTTTTTTTTTTTTTAGTAATGGAAATCGAACTCAAGACTGTGTGCTTACCAGGCAGGCACTTATGCCACTGAGCTATACCCTCGGCCCAGCAATTACATTGAGAAGTAAAGAATATAGTAACCAATTTAAAAAGATTTAACATGCCCAGCTTGTTTCCCATTTGTTTCTGCAGTCTGCATTCCTGGAGGACCCACAGATTAAGAATAGTTTCCCTTCCCTTCTTATGTCTTTTGTGGATTTTACCCATTATTCCAGGTTCTAGTAACATTTCTTGAGTTCTTTCTATAGGTCTTGGGTATGTATATTAATACATTTATTACTTACAACAAGCTCATGAGACAGGCTCATTTAGAGTTAAGTAAATTTGGCTCCAAATAATTTTTTTAAAAAAACCCTTCCCAAGGTCAAAAAAATATAAACAGTGGAACCAGGACTGGAACCAGATAGCCTGGGTTTGGAACACGTGTGTATCACCAACTGCACTCCAGCCAGAAGCAGCGTGTTCTGTTACAGTGTGTATTTAACTGGCCAACGCACGCTGGTGTGGGAACCTTGAGTGTAATGTGAAAACTGCGTGAGTTCCTAGGAGTTTTCCCAGACAAGGGGAGCTGGAGAAGGGTAGCACATGATAAACCACAGAAGTTGGAGCAGACTGGCATGTGCCGTGCAGCTCGGAAACCTGTGTTCTGTTTGAAGGAGTGTCGAGGTGGCCGTTGGTTCTGTTACAAGCAGTTGAGTTAGATAGAAATGTTACAGGGAGTCAGGCAGGGCTGGGCCCTCCAAGGAGCCAGAGCAGAAGCCCATGGCTTGCAGTCCTGGAGGAGACAGACACCTCCTGCTATGGGCCAGATCTTAAGACAAAAGGCAAAACAAATGGGAACACACCCTAAGTATAAACATCAGGGACTGATACTCTAAATAGGCACGCATCACCTTGAGGAAGCCAGGGGTCGCCATCCCAACCCTGCAGGAAGAGGCACTGTTCTTTAGGCATGACTTCTGACTGACTTGCCCATTTGTCCCTGATTTGGTCAATTTTACCTAAATAACTAGTCTTATTGGTTGACTATAGTTCTGTCCCACCTTAGTTCCCATGTTTTCCCCATCTCGGATCCTCCTCACCTGGTGGTTTTGCTCTATAAAATCCCTAGAAAAGGCAGAGTCTTTGGCAACCTGCTCAGGACCCCTTCTGTCTCTTTCCTAGACAGAAGTTTTCTTTCTCTCAATAAATATATTCCACTCTTAGCCTCCATTGTTCCTAAAATTCATTCTTCAATTTTAGAAAACATGAACTCGCACAGAACATCTAGTGGACTGGGAGTTTCATTCCCCTGTATCAGTTCCATAGCCCCTTCCAGGGTTCTTATCACAGGCTCAGCCCAGCCTGGCTGTAAAGCGGGGAGCACTGCTCCTCTCTTCTGCCGAGTCCCAGCATCCCTTCTGGCTCTGAGTTCTTCTCCCATCTGGTTGTCTTCACACTTGTGTGTTCTGCTGTGGTTTTTCTTGCATTTTTAATATCTCTAAAATTAGCATCCAGACACACTAAGCTGCCCGTCTAGACTGTCTGAAGTTTCTCTGGAGGTATCATTTAAAAAAATAATAATAGTCATGGGCATTGATTCACATAAGTTTTATTTTATTTTCATTCTACAGTTCTGTAGATTGTGAGGGTTTTCAATGGTATATGTGTTACATGTAAGATTATAGCAGCAACCCAAACATCTTGAATTAATCACTATCCCAAACATTTCTTTGTTTGTTTTGAGACAGGGTCTTGCTATGCAGTCCTTGAACTCACAGCGATCCTCCTGCCTCATCCTCCCAAGTGCTCCCAAACTTTTTATCATCTCAAGTCTAGCATTTTCATCACCACAGATAAACTTTCTTTGTTGTCAGGATTCCAAACTCATTGGAATAAAAAGTAATACAAATCTTACCCACTTCCCACCCAAATGGTTCTGCCACTAAGATGCTTAAAAGCTTCTAAGGGAGAGACAAGTGGCTGGTAAGCAATTTGAGATACTGTAGGAGGGATACTAAATCTACACCTGTAATTAGACATTTTGTTTGAATCTATGGTAGAACCTATCACTTGCTTTATGACCCTAGGAAGTCATTGCAATTTTATGAGTTCTACAATACATAGGATTGATGATACCTGTTTTATAAGACGATACAAAAACTAAATGAGTCATACATGTCAATGTGGCAGACACTAAATTTGGTGATTTCTTTCTTCAGACAGTAATGGTTGATACATTGTGTCAACTTAAGAAGTTTAGAAGTTTAACTGAGACACTCAGCAGGGACCAAGGTTCTTACTTTTAAACATCCTCAGCCTGTGCAGAGGAGGCAAGGAGACTGTGAGTGCTATATCCGCCCTGGGAGTTGGTGGCTCCTGTACAGTATAAGCCAGGAGAGGAGGATTTTTTTTCTTTTTGCTCTGGCTGCTGCATCGAAGTGTTACCCCAGTGCCACGCCACCTTGCCTTGGAACCAGCTGATTATGGACTGAAACCTCCACAACAGTGAGCTAAATAAACCTTTTATTCTTTCATTTTGGGTGTCAGGCATTTTGTCTCAGCAATGAGAAAAAGTATCCAGGACAGGCGTGAAGACAGATCATTGAGATGTCTCAGTGTTGCATGCAGTTGAGTTAGTTAGAAATACTATAGGCAAAGAGACAGGTCTAGGTCCTCAAAGGAGCTAGTGCAGAAGCCCAGATCCGTTGCAACTATGAGGGACATAGATTCCTCCTGCTGTGGGCCAGGCTTCAAGACAAAAGATCAAGCAAAGGCATCCATACCCTACAGACTGATATTCTAAATAGTTCCCTATCACCCTGAGGAAGTCAGGAGTCACCCTCCCACCCCCCTAGGGAAGAGTCACTGCTCCCTAAGAATGCCTGCTTCCTATGTGACTTTCTTCCCCATTTGTCCCCAATTTAGTCAATTTTACCTGAACTATTAATCTTATTGGCTGACCATTAGTTCTGTCCCACCTTATGCCCATCTGCCTTGTGAGTTCCAGTTTTCCCCACCTTGAACCCATCTCACCCCATGATTTTACTGTATGAAAGTCCCTGGAAAAGACAGAGTCCTTGGCAATCCGCTCGGGACCCCTTCTGTCTCTCTCAGACAAAAGTTTTCTTTCTCTCAATAAATATATTCTGTTCCTAACATTTGTTGTTCCTAAAATTCATTCTTTGATTTTTAGAGAACAGGAAGTCATACCGGACATAGTAGGTTGGGAGTTTCACTCCTGTAAAATCATCAGCATTTGTTTCTAAAAGCTAGGAATAATTTCAACTGAGTCATTATTTTATAGTTATTAGAAGCAGCTTTAGAAAAACTGAGCCTCCAAAAGTCAATACCCATTGCAAAAGGAGACTAGGGTTTCCATCACTGGGAATCCAAAGTTGTGTCCTCTCCAATCTGTCCCATCATTGCTTCATTTTGTTTTGTTTTTCTGTGGTTTCATTTTGCTGTGATCCTAGGTATTGAACCCAGAACCTTCATGCTGAGCTATGTCTCCAGCACTGTCCACCCCTTTGTTTTGGAGACAGGATCTTGCTAAGTCTCTAACTTTTCTGAGCTGGGCTGTGATTTGTGAGCCTCCCAGCTTAGCCTCTCAGAGAGCTTGGATTACAGGTGTGGGTTGCCACCACACCTGGCGTATTTATTTATTTTTTGAGAGAATTATAATTCACATACTGTATAACTCACTTGTTTATAGTGTACTTTCATGTCTTTTATTATATTCATGGAATTGTGAAACACCACCCAATGGTTTTAGAACATTTTCATCACCCTAGAAGGAAACTGCACCCACTAAAAATCGTTCTTCATTTCCCCTAATAATGGAAGCTAGAAAACTGGGGAGAGCCTCTGAATCTGACTTTTCTTCATGTCAGTATAGGACCTGCCACTTCTTGGAAGTGTGGCTCTTTCATTCCGGAATTATTCAGATTGTTGTGTAGAAACAAATCCGAGAGCTTCTACCAGTCATCTATCATTGACCCCAAGCACTGGAGGTGATGAGAAGAAGGGAGCTCCATTGCTCTGTCTCCAAACTGGACAGGGGCCAGCTTCAGTTGATGAATAACTCAACAAGCATCCTGAAAGGAAGAGGATGAATACAGCCACCCACTGACAGATTGGCTCACAGGAGATACAGATTAATGTCTTATTCCTGGCCCAAACAAACAAGAGGAAAACTAAGCAAACAGTTTCTTAGTTTCTTACTGCACAGCCTCTGGACCGTCTGATTGTCTGAAACCTTTTTGGAATCCTACTCAGTACTTTTTTATGCTAAAGTCCTTGCATTCATTCTCTCTCCTGATTGAACAAATTGTTCTAGAACATCATGGTTTCACCAGACTGGTGGACAGATGTGTCTCATGTTCTATCTATAGAGCAGGAATTTGCAATTAGTAATTCTGGCTTGGGTGACTAGTCTTTCCTGCCACAGCAGCCAAGTCATTGGTAGGAGCGGCAATGACCTGAAGGCTGGGCTGGGCTGGAGGCTCTGCTTCAGAGAGCTTTGAGCACTGGTCTGGCAGGTGAGTGCTGACAGCTCCCTTGCCCTGAAGATGGGCTTCTGCACAGGGCACTGAGGTCTCTTGGGACTGCAGCAGCCAGCTTCTCCTAGGATGACAGGCTCAAAAGGAAAGCAAGGAAGAGGCCAGGACTTCCGCTGTTAGAAAGACACAGACCATGTTTCCTCTGACCATGTGTCTGAGTCACAAGTCCTAATTCTCTCGTCAGGAACAAGGAGGTATTATGTATGCTAAAGAAGGCGGGGTCTAGGCTCCAGCTCTTCAAGGGAAGAGAAAAAATAATCTGTGGACATAATTTACATGCATCCCTCCTTGCTCCTTCTTCTCCCAGCTATGATCTTCCAAGGTCTCCAATCAGGATGAAGGTGGAAATTTCTGTCTTGTACTTGAATTTCAAGTTTAAAAATTTTTTTTCTTCAATTTTTTTCTATAATTATTACAGGCAAATCCAGTATTATGATAAGAATTAAATTTTACAATTGGAATTCCTGGATTTTGAGTTTTACATTAGCTTTATTTCTACATTAGTCATATAAATTCAAGTTCAATCAGTCATATAAGTCATATAAGCTATTTCATTGTTCTGAATCTCAGCTATTTCTTCTGTATATCGGTGTATGATGTTACCAGAAGATTATTAAAACGGTTACATCACATAGGAAACACGACAATTGTCTGAAAAGTGAATGTACCACACAAATGGCTCTGTTGAAAAAATTGTGACTATTATTAGCACCCAACCCCATCCTATATATTAGTGGGAATAACAATACAATCATCCCACGTCAATGACCAAACTTTTTCAAATCAGTTACCAGCTCATCTCTGCTGATTCATTTGAACAATTTATTCCTCCACTGAAAATATGAAATGCACCATTTTATCTTCATACTATTACATGTGGAGAAAAAACAAGTTCATCTCTTTGTTACTGACTCACACTAGACTTCTTTTGAAGTTAATGGGCCAGAGACATGGAATAGTTTTAAATAAACCTGTTTTTAAATTGTGGTTCACCTCTATGTGTGACTTTTTTAGTAGGCTGAATTTGCTAAATATTTGGAATTTGATATGAAGCTAAAAGCTTAGCCTGTTTATTTTTTATTTTAAGACAGAGTCTTGCTATGTAGTTTAGGCTGGCCTGGAACTCACTATGTAGTTGAGGCAGGTCTTGAACTTGTGTTACCCTCCTGCCCCAGCCTCCTAAGTGTTGAGTTTACAGGTGTGCATACACACACAGCAGTGTGTTCAAATGTTTCATTTTGAAAGAGAAAATTCTCTGGAAATAAATTTAAAGGTGGCAAGGCCTGCTGGGAATTTGGCTCAGTGGCATAAGTGCCTGCCTGGCAAGGTCCTGAGTTTAATCCTCAATACAAAAAAATGACCAGGCCTTTGAAAAAATTACATCAAAATTGCATTATATATATATGTATATATATATGAATGATACAATATTATATATTGAATGGTATCAATATTTAAGGCCAGGCTTTTTGAGAGCCTTCTTTTTGGTTAACTTCCCCCCTTTCTTTAGTGTGTATCAGGAGTGTTGTCTCTCTTACCTGTGCATGTATTACCAATCCAGTGCAAGAGTAGGAACAGTGACGGATTCATAAATGACCTTGAATGAGATCTTGATAAATACACAGTTGGCCTGATGCGTATTAACCCTTCCTTCACCGCAGCAAATCCTGAAGTCCACAGCAGAGTGGTGTCTACTTCCCAGAAAAAGAAACTGAAGTACAGAGAGATTAAGGAGCTTGCCTGAGGTGACCCAGCCAGTCCATAGCGTTTGGATTTACAAAGGCAGAGCCTGAACGAGCTCCTCATGTTTATAATAACGCTGTATGGTTCCCTTGGTTCTAGTTTCCCTACGATTCTGTTTATCTCACACACACACACACACACACACACACACACACACACACACACACACACACACAGGTGTTCTCCATTTGTGTAAGTATGGGATTATAGTTCATGTGTTTATAGTTCATATCTTTATCTTGCTTTTCTCATACACTAACCTAAAGAAATATTGGAAGTCAATTGCTATACCTGTAATTCAATCATTTTTCTTTTACTCTATTTCTTTTTCTTTTCTTGGTACTGATATAGGGGAATGAAACTCCCAACCTACTATGTCTGAGTATCCGTGTTCTCTAAAATTGAAGAATGAATTTTAGGAACAACTTAGGTTAAGAGTAGAATATATTTATTGAGAGCAAGAAACCTTCTGTCTGAAGAGAGACAGAGGGTTCCTGAGTGGGTTGCCAAGAACTCTGTCTTTTCCAGGGACTTTTATAGAGCAAAATCATGGGGCGAGTTAGGTTCAAGGTGGGGAAAACTGGGAACTTACAAAGCAGATGGGCATAAGGTGGGACAGAGCTATAGTTAGCCAAGAAGATCAGTAGTTCAGGTAAAATTGATTACATTAGGGACAAATGGGAAAGCAAATCACATAGGAAGCAGGCATTCTTAAGGAGCAGTGATTCTTCCCTAGGGGGAGGGATGGTGACTCCAGGCTTCCTCAGGGTGATAGGGAGCTATTTAGGGTATCCAACCTTAGGATACAATGAGGCTGGATTCCTGTTCCATCTTCACTCAAATATGAATTGTGTACGAGGGCTCCAACCGTTCACCTGACCTAGAACCTTCTGCTGGCCCAGGCTACGCCTCCCAGACTCAGAGCTGAGAAGACGGGAGGGCGGGCGGAGTGGTCTCCATCAGTCTCCTGGGAGCCCTGCACACTTCCCTTTGTCTCTCCTGAGTTTCCCGGCTGGGGCTGGGAGCTGCGGAGGAGCTTTGCTGCCTTAGTTCCCTTCTGTCTGCCAGGTGCTCGGCATCCAAACGCTCAGTCCCTTATGGGGCTCTGCTAAGCTGACCCCCTGCTGAGGGCTGTCCCCTCGCAGTCCTGAGGAGACACTGCTCCCGCTGGCCCCTTGGGATGACCCTCTGAGCAGATCCACGTGATGCACCCTACGCAGAGATGCTCATCTTTCCAAATGGGTTTCTTCTTTTTTTGTTGTCTTTTTGAGACAGGGTCTCACTATGCAGTTCAGGCTGGTCTTGAGCTCACTTTGTAGCTCAGGCTGGTCTTGAATTTGCAATGATCCTCCTGCCTCAGTGTCCCGAGTGCTGGAATTGTAGGCTTGTGCCACCACGCCTGGCTCCAAATGGGTTTCTTCGGTGAAACCTCTCTCCTGGTGTCTTCATTGAGCTCCTTTCAGGGGCGGCTACTTCAGCCTTTCATAAATATTTGCAGTTAATTCTCCAGCTACGGGAGAATTACCATTTGATTCAGCACTTGTGTTTTCTCCTGGCTCTGCCAGTCGGAAAATCCCCCTTACAGTTTCCCCAGGAAAGAGAAGGTAACAAATCCTGATGTACTCAGGGGGACCCATGTCGAACCCAGCAGCTCTCTGAAAACCCTGGAGTTTTAGTTTGGGCATGGAAGATGCGGAAACATATCTGTCTCCGCTCTTACTTAAAGAAGTGAGAAACAGACTCTGGAGTTGGTCCACGGTTTCCTACCTTCTGTCTCTGCTCCTCACTCCCAGGAGCAGGGAGGCAGTTTACTGATTGCAAATCCAGCTTTACAATCTCCTTTGCTGTCCTACATGACCAGGCCGGGGACTGATTCTTTTATAACCTTTTGGATACAGAAGTCAAATACAAACTTTTGTTCTATTTTTGGTATTTTCTGATAGTTAATAAAACCAACATCCCTTGGTCCCCTTTTCATAAGTTTATTAGCTATTGTCAGACGTTTAGTTTCCTGTTTATTTCACCCACCCCTCTCCTTGCCGTCTACTGGAATTCTAAACAGATTGTATGAAAATATGACCTTAGTTCTGTGACATTTTTATGACCACAAATCTTTCCTTCCAAGAACATAGCTTTTACAAAATATTTATCTC
The DNA here is from genome assembly GCF_034190915.1 of Cavia porcellus. Lineage (NCBI taxonomy): Eukaryota > Metazoa > Chordata > Mammalia > Rodentia > Caviidae > Cavia > Cavia porcellus. Next base: position 159,722,724 of record NW_026947484.1, on the reverse strand, counting down.
TTTTCTTCCTGTACTGGTCTATCTACTTTCAGACACTTTTTATTTTATTTTATGTGAGCTTTTCCCTACCATCTCTGTCTACTCATGTTATAAAGTATTATCTTTGTGTGTTTTCCTCTGTTTACCCACCTTGCTAAATTGTCCTATTAAGCGTAGAAGTTTCAGGGCCAGGGATTTAGCTCAGCAGGCATAAGTGCCTGCCTGGCAAGCACTAGGTGGTGAGTTCGATGCCCGGTACCAAAAAAAAAGTATATGTTTCTTGTTTTTAGTGAGTCTTACCTATGTTTAGGGTTATTGTCAGACGATTGGCAAAGAGATATTGTTATCTCTTCTACCAGGTCAGTCATTTCTCGTTTAACTTCGTGCTCACTGATTTCACTGAAACCACTACAATAAATTTTAATCAAATGTTTTAAAGTCATAACTGCTTAAAAGAATAGTTAAGGAGGAGGGAGTTGGAAGAAGGGTATGGAAAAGAATTAACATGTGTTATGTACATGTTCCAGCTGCCCGTGAGGAACGTAAACACATATTGCAGACATGTAAAAAAATAAAATAAAACAAAGGAGAAGGAATCAAGAAGTAGATGAGGAGAGAAGGAGAGGAAAGGGGATGCAAAAGAATTAAAATGCATTATATGTACACAACTCATGTACTGACTCCCCACAAACATGTAATAGTAAAAATAACAGCTGGGCGTGGTGGTGCATACCTGTAATCTCAGCACTAGAGAGGCTGAGGCAGGAGGTTTGCCATGAATTGGGGCCCAGCCTGGGCTACATAGTGAGTTCATGACCAGTTTAAAACATGCTGAGACTCTTTATGGGGAAAAAAAAATAATAAATTGGCATTGGGATCTATTTGTTATTGTATTTAAGTACCTCCTTTATATGACTACTTCATTTAACATCTTTATTGGGGATATCATTATGTTTTATCGAGAGCATTTTCAGCACATGCTGTTGTAATTCCATGAAATGTCTGTCTTCAGTTGGCTGCTTTCATGGATCAGATTGATGCTGGCCCTCACCTTGACCCATATTTGTCTCTTAGTCATACTGTTTTCATGTATTGCTGGCACCAATTTTCCTTGATGTCACATTGTTTGACAGATTTACTTTCCCTCCCTCTTGCCTTCTCTCTTTCTTCATTGTTTTGTTTGTGTGACAGGGTTCATATGTAGTTCAAGCCTCTTAGTGTAATTAGCCCAGGCTGGGCTCAAACTTGCAGTGATCCTCCTGCCTCAGCCTCCCAAGTGCTAAAGTTACATGTGTGTACCATGGTATCAGGCTCTATTTCTTTTTCCTACTTCTTTTTGTATATTTTTATCATAAAGTTTTCATGTTAAAGTTGTGTTTCACAAAAAAATCTAGAGAAGTTGCCACCTTTGCTAGTTACTGTAAACTACACCCTTGCTACAAAGTGAGGTTACAAGGCAGGAATAGAGACGCAGAACCTTAGGCCTAATATTAGCTCTACTGAGCCAGTACTGGCTTGGAAGTAGACCCCCAAAGTGTCATGTGAACATGAATGATTCAGGAACACTGCTTAAAAGACCATCAAAACTATCCAAGCTGTCAGGTGTCTGATCATTTTCAACAGCAGAACTTTGGTCGCCGTTTCTGATCTGTTCAAATCATTTCCCCTTTCTTAAGTCAATTTGGATAAGGCTGGTTTTGCTGGGATACTGTTTCCTCTGTCTTAGCAAATCTGTTGCCATAGTTACTGCTAAGCATCTTGTATCTATTTGAACCTCTCTTAGATGGAGGGCTGTAACACTACCATTTCCCTGGAGGTCTGGCTTCTCCAGCAGCTCTCCTGCTGTTTGATCAGGATCATCTTGCTCTTGTCAGCTTGTAGTACTTAGGGAGATGTTTGGGGTACCCACCAGACTGCCCCCCAAAGACTCAGGCCCTCATTTTCCTAGGTGCTGTGCTGTAAGAGGCTGATGACTCACCTGAATTCTCTCTTTTTTGGGAATTATCCTTAGCTAGGGAGAGCCCCCCCCCAAGAGCATCCTTCTGGGGATGGTCCCATCCACTAGTTGGTACTCAAGAAGGAGGAGGGCAGAACAGCCCACTTCTGTGCCTCAGGCAGGAGCAACTGAAGGGTCATCCCAGGTCCTGAGCACCCATAACTAAAGCCAATTTCCCTTCGCCTTGCATGGGCATTTAACATTTCCTTTTGCCTACTTCGCTTCCCTTTACCCATTGCAACTTTTGTCTCCAGGAGAACTCCCCAAATAAACTACTTGCACACAGATTTCAGAGTTGCATACTTGTGTGTGTGTGTGCACGTGTGTGTGCACGCATAGGGGTGGCAAGGTGGAGTGAACATCCCACAGTCCCTCCACTGAGCTGGACATTTCCTTTGTTAACTTTGGCTCTGGGTTCAAGCGAGGCTCTCTTTACACAGACTGCTAACAGTCTGTCACTCACTGCCACCACATTCTCCCAGCCACAGGACAGGGAGGGCAGAAGGACCTGGTGCCCCACCCCCAACCCCATTGCTGGCCGATGCTTTGTTCCTCACTTCCTGTAGGTCCTGTGTGACCACTCAGCTTGAGCAAAGCACTTGCATAGGCACTAAAATGGAATTAAGAGACTTCCTTCAGATGACCAGGTTTCCAGGATCTCACTCTGTTTTAACTTTTGAAAAAAATTCTTAAAGAGAGGCCTGTGGGCTGTCATTCTAGCCTTTGGAAGATTGCCCTGAGTTCAAGGCCATCCTGGGCTACCCGGTGAGACCCTGTCTCAAAAAATAAACATCCTTAGACTCTAAGTAATCAAAAATCTTCAGAAATTAAATATTTCTTTTTTGTGTGCTCGCTTCAGCAGCACATATACTAAAATTGGAATGATACAGAGAAGATTAGCATGGCCCCTGCGCAAGGATGACACACAAATTCGTGAAGCGTTCCGTATTTTTGTAAGAAATGATTCAAATATACAAAAGTGTGTGGTAATCATGATTCCCCATTATGTGGCCTTGAAGCCTTACAAAGTTTTCACTCATTAATCGGAATGGCTTTATTCTGGGCTGCTTGATATTATTGCCTGTGATGAAATGAACAGCTATTTTGAAGAAAACAAGACATCATAATAGCTAGGGCTGATTTAATATCATCTTGTTTTGAAACCCCACCAAACTGTTGCTCTTCTGTCTCCATTGGTTTTATGATGTTGTATCTTACTGGATTTTATTATATGTGATAGTATAAACAAAATTTTTATAGGCAAAGAGATAATATATAAATTATATAATATATATAATGGTTTTTCATTAGCTGGTTCTAAATACCCTGTAATACTTTCATCCACTTGAATGGTTTCACACTGTCTTGATCTGTTTGATGCTATAGTATACAAAGTTATATTCAAATATTTCAAGGAAAAAGACACTATGGTAACTACTATTAAGTCGGGTTATTTGGTGGTGAAGCACTAGGTTGCTGAAATTGTCATGCTTTGACCTGTATTGTTATGTTGTTATGTCCTCTTTTATCTCAATCTCCCCCTTATTCACTAAAAAATTATTTAATTTTTTAAAATTTTTATTTTTTTAATTTAGGGGAAAAAATTAAAAAATTAGCAGGATATATTATAGTAACTTTTTTGATTTTCTATTAACTTGATTTGAAGTCCTGTATTACTTCCACTATCTTGCTTTGACTGATGAGACTCTGTTCCATTCTGTTTGATAGTATCAAGTTTGAGGGTATAGGCAACTACTTGGAAGGCAATAAGATTCACTAAGATGCCCATTCTGGTTTGACTGTTGTCTCCTTTGGAAGTCCTGTAATGTTTACAATGTTTAGGTTTTATTGGTCTTGTTCTGTACTGTTTTGTTAACTTTACTATACCTAATGATACAGGCAATTCTTTTTAAGGAAGCAAGAGGCATTATAGTAACCATTGTTGATAACCTTGTACTCTTTTTACATCATGTGCTATGTCTATCCTTTGTTTTAACTGATAGCTTTGTTTTGTCATATTTGGTTTTATTCTCTTCCAAAAAAAAAGTAATAACTATGGGAGTAATAAAACCCAAAATATGTAAATTTTGTTGTAAAAAAGAGAGGAAAGAAATACTGAAAAGGATACAACTGAAAGTGTGTTTCGGTGTGTTAAGAGAGATGACCATATTACTGAGTTTTTGCTGGATCATTGAACACAACTGTTTGCAGTCTCACTATTTGAATGTCCACTTTGTATGCTTTAATCCTGTAACTTGAACAACTATTTCTAAGATGACAATATGTAATTTATTAACTAGAGATTTCTTACCTTTTTTTTGTAATTCTGTATTACTTGTACACTTACACTGTTTTAATTTTTTTCTTTTTTTCCTTTTAAATAAAATTTAAAAAAAAATTTTTTTTTTATCCGTAAGGGGATTGACCTCATGACAGCGTGCTTGCAAGACGTTGAGTTAAATCCCGAGCCCCTAGAAATTAAATATTTTAATTAAACTATGCCTTTAATATCTTCACAAAAATTTCATATGGATGCTCACTGAAATTCAGAAGAAAAAGTGGAAAGATGCATAGGAAGAGCGGTGGCTAATTATTTTATGACTTGATGGTGTTTAACCATGGATACTCATGTTGAACTTTTGTCTTCTTGTTATTTCAACTCCCGTTCTAGAATGTCGCCTCTCACCCTGTCTTACTGAGGCAGGAGATTAGGATGTGGCCAGTCAGATGGGCCAGTTAGGCATCACCTGTTGGTCACATGCACAGAAACAAGTGACCAAGCCGCCATCTGTGACCAATCAGATAACACCATTTGCAGCCTTTTGGGGCAGGGGAGAGCAAGCAGGTTCTTGATTGGACGGTTTAGATCTGACGTCAGCCTTAGACGGGAGGACACAAAAGATGGCCAATGTGAACCTCCTGGTTGCTGTCAGCTATGTCCGTTGCCCACTCGTCTCCACGGGGCCAGAGTCCCTACTTCTTTTCCTGACCTTTAATACTTGTAAAACCTCACTACGTTTTGCAATTGTCTCAACCAATTCTTTGTTTAGGACAAGCAGATCCTAGAAAGAATCCTTGAGTTCACAGCACCCCAGGACCCAGAAATCTGTCACAGATTTCTAGGATCTCTCCCCAAGCAGCTGCGGAGAAATGAATAGTGGAACATAAATATTATTTTAAAAAAATTTTTAAAGAGGATAAAACAAAACCAAAACAAACTAGTATAAAAGATATGGGCCTCAAAATATTACAAAGTAAACATTAGTTACTATAATGTGTTTTGATGCCTTAAAAATAGTTGCAGATAACTTCAGACATAGTAAAAATCAAACAGAACAGAATAGAAACAATAAAAACAAGACAATGAATGCAAAATAAAACAAAATAATAAAGCCTGTCCCTTCCTCCTCATCTCCACGGTGGCCCCATGGACAGGTATTCCTGTGTTTTCCAGTCTGCTGACGTTTTACTTTGCCTTGGACTTCACAGCCAGAATAATTCTGCTGAAGGGCATCGTTCTGGTCTTATTTGGTGTGTTTTGATTGCGGCATCCCTGCAGGGGTGTGTGTGTGTGTGTGTGTGTGCGCGCGCGCGCGCGCGCGCGCATGCATGCGGCATCTCAAAGGGGCAAACGTGGACCCGTTTCCACTCTCCATTTGTTCATTTATTCACCAGTAACTCCATTCCAGTTATGAGCGAGCATAGTGCTTTTTCTGGTTCAAGTTCTTGTGTACTTCTGTTAGTTATTTTCTCCACCCGTGACCAGAAAGAGCTTTGAAAACTGCAGTGCAAGCAGGTCGTGGTGTTCCCCCTACTTTAGGACACTTCACTGGCCAGATATGATGGCTCAGACTGTTATACCAGCACACCAGGAGGCTGAAGCAGGAGGATCACATGCTGGAGCCCTGGCTGGGTAGCTTAGAGACCGAGTGGGAACCAGTCTCAAAATGAAAACTACAAAAGGCTGGGAAACAGCGCAGTGTGATGGCCCTAGACTTGACCCCTAGCAACACGAGGTAGGAAGGACAAGCTCCAGGGACTTTTCTTTAAGGCCAGCTATACTTCATGACCGTGCCTCGCTCAGCCCACCATGGGCCGCTCAGTCCCTTGTGTGCACTGATGTGCTCTACAGACGTGGCTGTCCTGGTGTCTCCTCTTCCTCTCTCTCCCACGAGCGACCAGTTATGTACATCTCAGCTCAAACTTCTCCATTTGTGGCTAAAGTTTTCCAGAGCTGCTATGCCCAGAGTTCGCCCACCTGCCACAGACATGGGCTCCATAATTCTTACTCTCTTTGATTGCTTATTAAAGCAATTTTCTGGAGCCAGGCCTTGCGGCTCTGTAGTCCTAGAACTTGGGAGGCTGAGGCAAGAGGATTACCATGAGTTCAAGGCTGGCCTGAACTATACAGTGAGAACCTGTCTCAAAGAAGAAGAAGCAGAACAGGAGGAGGAGGACAAAGAGGAGGAAGAGGAGGAGGAGGAGGAGGAAGAGGAGGAGGGGGAAGAGGGGGAGGAGGAGGAGGGGGAGGAGGGGGAGGAGGAGGAGGGGGAGGAGGACGAGGACGGGGACGAGGACGAGGAGGAGGACCAGGAAAAAGAAAAGACAATCTTTTTCTGGAAAGAATGAAATTTTATCAGTGTCATCAGCGCATAGCTCTGCGTGTGGCATGTAGAAAATGCTTGATAATCATTTGCTAAGCGATCAAATGTTACGCAACCAAGAGAAAAGCAAGACTTAGCCTTTGTACTCAAACATTGTATAAAGATAAATAGTAGAAGCACACTGGGTTGACACACTGTGTACTGTGACGTTTGTCTTAAGTGGAACTAACTTTTCTCATGAGGAAACTGCATTCCCAAATGAACCATAAAGGAGAATATTATCACAAATTTGAAATATATTCATGGATGTGTTTTTGAGCTGCTAGAAGGAAGGGAACAGGAGAAGGGAAGGATAGAAGTTAAGAAGCCAGGGAAGTGAAAGAGTAAGAAAGACACCGAGATCCAACTGTTCCTCCTAGAGGTTTGGCTTGAGAAGTCCAGGAGGAAGACACAGTGTATCTGTCCAGCGCTGCTCCTGAGAATGACTTGTGCAGATGGTCACTTACGCATGTGAAGTGGTGTGTCCTCTACTGACTGCCTTGTCCAGTCATTAATAAAACAAATTATTCAGCTTTAAAGATTGCCCAAAGCTGGATGTGGTAATGCACTCTTGTCATCTCAGTACCCAGAGGCTGAGGCAGGAGGATCACCATGGGTTGGAGGTCAGCTTGGGCAACATAATGAGTTCAAGGCCAGTTTGAACTAATAGCAAGAGCCTGTCTCAAAACAGGCAAACAAAGCAACAAACACACACACAAACAGTTCCCCCCAAACAAAAACAAACAATAAACAAAGCCAATCATGACATCAAAAATGACAAGCCCCCAGCCTCCAGGAGCTAACAGAAGAGGAGAGAGTGAAACCAGCCCAGAAACTTGAATACACAGTTATTTTAAAAGAATCCTCACCCACTTGTGGTTCCCCCATCAGGGTGCCATGTGCGGCCCCTCATCTGCACGGGCAAGGACCAGGGCGGCCCCCCCCCGCCCCAGTCACCCCTGGGGCCCCTGCCTGCGAAGCCTCAGCCCCTCAGCCGAGCAGCTGGGCCCCTCCTGTCTGTGGCCACAACATCCTGTCCCCTCCCAGCGGGGCCCAGCTGCCCAGGTCTGCAGGCCCTTGCCGTCGCTGCGCCACCCCGGTCCCTGCAGCAGCTACTTGTGTCCCTCTGGTGTCGCCTTCCCTCGGCAAGACCTCCCTGGCCCCGCTCTCAGCCCATTTCCTCCTAGGTTTTTCTTTGTGTCCATTTGCTTGTAGAACACAACTGTCACTGATGAATTCCTTTTATCTCGCTTTCCCTTCCCTCCCATCTCTCTTTTGACTTCACGAGATCTGTGTCCCCATTTGCTATTATCTACCTTCCATTTTACTCTTTAATTTGCTTATACTTTGAGTTTCTCACATAAGGAAAACCATGTGACATCTGACCTTCGGTGGCTGATTTGTTTCACTCTGCATTATGGTCATGAGATGCATCCATTTTATCCTTCTTTATGGCAGAGTAGCAGTCCACAGTGTATAAATACCACATTTTCTTTGTTCGTTCACCTGTTGAGGGCCATGTGGGTCATTTCCAGGATGTGGCTCTGGTGAATTGCTGTATCACTGTAGAGTTAGCTGCTGTGAGCATGGGCATCTTAGTTACTTTTCTCTCATGGCTGAGACAAATACCCAACACCCAGAGTTAAAGGTGGAAGCTTTTTTTTAGCTCATGGCTTGTAGTGGTTTTAGTCCATAATAGGCTGGCTGCAAGGCAGGGTGGCAGGGTAGAGGGGCAACAGTTCATGGCAGGGAAAGGCAGCAAAAGAGAGAGAGACCAGCCTCTTTCTGCCCCTTATTTTGTATTCAGTCTACAGGGATTAGGGCGGTGCCAACCCAGTCAGCGTACTGATCCACTGATCGCACACCCTTAATCCCAGCCTTGCCCTATGAATCAATCACATGCTCTAGATTCAGCCACCTCTGAAAAAGCCCTATGAGTGCATGTGGCTTTGGGGGGGCCTCTACGCACAAACCATAACAGTGGGTGCCCATGTATCACATCACCGCACCAGGACATCCTCAGGTCTTTCAGGGAGACACTTAGAAGGGGCACAGCCGGTCCAGTGGAATTTGCACTTGTAGGTTTTAAAGGAACCCCCATACCGATTTCCATAGTGGTTGTACCAGTTTACATTCCCACCATCTCACAGCCTCGCCAAGGTTTGTTACCTGGTGATTTCTGGGCCATGGCCATTCTTTCTGCTATAGATGGAATCTCATTGTTGTTTTCATTTGGATTTCTCCAGACATTAACCCCTTTGTCATGTATTTATGGGCTATTTGTACTTCTGCTGAGAAGTTACTCATTTTTTGATAGAGTCTTTTATTTTAGAAGGAGGGGCCTAATTTCTTTTTTGAGTTGTTTATATATTCTAGATATTAGTTCTCTGCCTAAGAAATAGCTGGCAAGTCTTTTTTCCCATTCTGTAGGTTTTTGTGCACTTTTCTTAGTTGGTAGGTTTTTTTTTTTTTTGTTATGCCTACTTTGTTCTAATTTCTCCATCTTTTATGTCATCTCTTATCAGAAAATATAAACTATCTATTTGTTTAGTAGGAATTATCCATTCCCTCACCAGAGTTCAAGCTTATAAGAATAATACTTTTGTTTTTTTTAGTGAAGCCATATAAGTTATGAGCTAGTACATTAGTATATGTTTGATATGCAATAAACATTTTTTTTTGGTACCAAGGATCGAACTCCATAATCTCACGTTTGCCAGGTAGGCACTTATGCCACTAAGCTAAATCCCCAGTCCAACATTTCTTAATAAGTAGAGGAAAAAGCACTATACCTAAGTTTGACAAATGACAGGCTATTCTTTACCCATTTTTTGAAATATTAAATTTGTTGAACGTAAGTCATGCATTAGACACACTAATTAGAATATGAGTAGAACCAGGTCTTGTCTTATGAGTATTTATATGCCAGTAGTAAACTCACATGAACACATAATTTCTTTTTTAGGGGGGTTAACTATCACAGTAGAGGAGAATGTAAGATAGTACAGGAGCTGGGACTGGTGGTGCACACCTGTGATCCCAGCACTCTTAGAGGCTGAGACGGAAGGATCACAAGTTAGAGCTTAGTCTGAGCAACTTAGCAATGCAGCTAGACCCTATTTCAAAAAATTTTGTGTTTTTAAAGGGCAAAGGATGTAGCTCAGTGTGAAGGTTCTGGGTTCAATTCCTGGTACCAAAAAACAAGTAAACAAAATGATATTACAGGAGTGCCAAAAGTCAGAATAATTAAGCACTGGGTGCTCATAAAATGTAGTTTTCCAGCTCATAATAACAATACTGCAGGGCCACCAGAGGGGTTGCAGAAGGCTGGCCTTAGAGGAGCTGGATACCACAGTGGCTGAGCTACTGTGATCTGGAATTAGTATACCTGGATTCAGATTTTAGTTCTGTTTCTCACTAGTGTTCTCTCTCTCTCTCTCTCTCTCTCTCTCTCTCTCTCTCTCTCTCTCTGTGTGTGTGTGTGTGTGTGTGTGTGTGAGAGAGAGAGAGAGAGAGAGAGAGAGAGAGAGAGAGAGAGAGAGAGAGAGAGAGTCTTTCTGGGATCACAAGCATGCACCATCACACCCAGCCTGAATAATTTTTATAAAAGTAATAAATTACTGTTTTATAAAAAGATTAAGCAGCAAAGGCATGTAAAAAATGTGAAGTCCTCTATTTCCTATAAAATGTTTGCCCCTTCTAGCTGGGGACTTAGCTCAGCAGCATAAATTCCTGCCTGCAGGCTCAAGGTAATGAGTTCAATCCCCGGTTCAAAAAAAAAAATTTTGCCTCTCCTGGACTACATTCCTAAGAGAACATTTTTTAGTGAATGTTATGATAACATTGTGAGAATGTTCACAGGCTAACTTGCATGAACAATCAGCATTCCATCCAAACGGTGTAGCATTTACTGCTTCTAACATGAATATCACTTAATGCATTTAGAAAATTTTCTCTAAACAATTTGTGTAACTGAAACTTTTTAAATAATTAAAACATTTCATTATTTGTGAATTTTGCCTGACATATCCCATCAGTAACATAACAAATATATGTACCTATAGATGGATATTTTTGTAAAAGTCAATTAACTTTATTAGCATATCAGTTTCTATCCCCTTTATAAGCTGAATTTGTCCAACAACTTCTCATTTGTATAAAATTGGCAGTCTTGTTGGGCATATCTGTAATTACAGTACTTGGGAGGCTGAGGCAGGATGATGGCTCTGAGTATAAGGCCAGGTTGGGCTACATAGTGAGACCCTGTCTCATGAAACCAACCAACAAACAAAAACCAGAGATATTAATAAATAAATAAAATCAGCATTCTACAACACAACCTTGCATATTCTGTTAGCAAAATAACTATGATTAAAAGCTAATATGTAGGCTGGGAGTGGTAGTGTAGTCCCAGCACTCTGGAAGCTGAGGCAGGAGGATCCCTGTGAATTTGAGACCAGTCTGATTTACAGAGTGAGTTCAAGGGCAGCCTGAATTGCAACAAAATGCAACCAAAAAAGTTGACATACAAGTAAAGAAGGTAAAATTTAAGGTGTGAGAGAGAACACATCCACATCTAAGTACAGAGCAAAGCCTGACCAAATGGCTTTCAAGATGCCTAAAGGAAGCCAGTAGTGTTCAGTGCAAAAAGCTAAGAAATAAAAGCCGGTAAAGTAGCTTATATGACTTTAAAGTCAACAAAAGTCCCTCTAAATAAGGAATTTAAACAATCTAAATATCTGGATCTAACTTTTTAGGAAGACTGTAGGCTAACAGATTGTATCACCAGACCTCTTATTTAGTTAGTTTTGGTACTTGCATTTTTTTGACACAAGGGTTATGATTTTGTTTATTTTGAGCTTGGAATCAAGTTTTTACTCTCTTCTTACTTTAGCCTAATTGTGAAATTTGAGATGGTCCATCTGTGAAACTCTGTATTTGCTTTCTAAGTATTAATTAAATCAGCACACAATTAAATTTTAAAAAGCATACAATTTCATGCTTTTTGTTTGTTTGAGACAGGGTCTGGATATATCGTCCAGGCTGGTCTTGAACTCACCATGTAGCTCAGATTAGTGATACTCCTGCCTCAGTCTCTCTCAAGTGCTGGATTATGTGTGTGTACCACTGTGCCTGGCAAAATTTTCACTCTTACAGGTCTCTGGGAGATCAGAGGAGATTTCTTGTGAGAATTAGATATTGTGAGATTTAAGGAATTGGGAAGTAGGAAGAAGGAAGGGCGTGTTGGCTTCTGGTTTAGCATGTGAAAGGGCCCAGTGGTGAGAGTATGGTGAACACAAGGGACTGAAAGAGATTTTTATAGGATACAGGCCAGGTGTAGTGGTACACGTGTGTGATCTCTGTATTCTGGGAGGCTGAGGCAGGAGGATTATAAATGTAAAGCCTGGCAATTTAGTAAGACTCTGTCTCTCAAACAAAAGGAAACAAAACACATTTTTAGAGACTATAATGTGACATTTCAATACATGTACGTAATATGTAAAGAAAACAACAGGATGATTACATCCATCACCTCAGATATTTGTCATTTGTGTACAGATACCTGAAACTTTTACACTAGGTTTTAGTTTTTCATTATTGTCAAAGAGGTAATACATGATGTCCCTGATATGGTTTTTATTACTGGAATAATTTGTACATCCATTATACCATAAGTCTGTCTAAAACAAAGGCAATATGCTACATAATTTTTTGAGAAAAATGAATTCACAGTGTACACATTATTCTGCAATGTTCTGGGCTGTCCTGGAGATCAGATACCATGTTATATCAATGCTCATCAATTTTCTCCTGCTTCTTGGGCATAGTGTAATGGTCACAGGGCTGATCCATAAATGCTGATCAGGTTCTGAGGAGCAATAATGAGCTGTTTTCCATTCTTTTGCCATTAAAAGCAGCTCATAGACATAAAGAACATTCTCACCTATCTTTGGACACATGCAGGAATTTCCTGAGTGAAATTTCCTACAAGTGAAATTTCTGAGTCATGTGAATTGAGTATTTTAAATCCTTAATAGATAATATTAAGTTGTCATCTAAGGAATGTTCTTAATTCATAAGAGTAAAAAAGATCTAATTTTAAGTATGTATGTTGGTGCCATAATTTTAAAAATCCTTTATTTCCAGGCATGGTGGCCCATACCTATAGTTCTAGCTACTTGGAAGACTAAATTGGGAGGACTGTTTGAGTTCAGCAGTTTGAGAGCAACCTGGACAAAGTAGTAAGCCCTTGTCTAAATTCAAAAAAACCAAACAAAGTGTAAGATGGAAAAAGATCTGGGCATAGTAATGCATGCTTCAGGAGGCTGAGGCAGGAGAATCGAAGTGAGTTTGAGGACATCCTGGGGGAACAGTGGAAAAGCTTTCTGGGTAAAGATTTGAGCTTCCAAGAAGGCTTCAAGGCCTTCTTGTCACCGAAGCTTTCCTTTGAGCAGGTTTGAGCAGCTGTCAGGAAGCTGTGGTGCCCTCCTCCCCAAGGTGGCTTGGGTCTTTGCCTGCGGGTCAATCAGGGACAGCCCTGGACCACTGCTGAGTCAGCTACCTGGAAGACACCGTATCTATGATTCATGAGCACCCACATCGCACATTTGGTTTTCTGACCACGGCTTGCGTCTTTTTACACTGCCCTGGGGACAAAAGCCTGGGATCAGGGGCGAGGATCAGGAGATTAGAGGAAACTGTGTGGCCTGATTTTACAAGGTTGCTCGGTTTCAACACCCACCTGGCCTTGGCCTTCGTCTACATCTTGGGCCAACCTCGTACCCGCGGGCCTCACCTCTCGCGGGGACCAAACCTCGCTGACCTGGGATGCCCCCCGAGCTTCACCTTTAGTCTCTGGGGCGCCAGGGAGACGTAAAAGCAACGCCCCTCCTCCAGCCAATGAGGAGCCAGCGCGGTGCCGGGGCCGGCCTTCATTGGTCCGTGACGGCCCCGCCCCTCAGACGCAGTTTATAAAGGTAGCTCGTGTTGCTGGGGGGTACATTGGGGCGCACTCCCGCGGGGCCATTTGGGCTCCTGTTCAGCTGCTTTGCTCCAGCCTGTCCTGACGGTCTGGTGTCATAGTGAGATCTTCGTCTCTTTCCTTTCTTTTTTTGCTGTTCATTATGCAGAAAAAAGACTCCTCCCCTGAGGGGTTCCAACCTCGCGCCCCTCATTTCGCTACGCAGGCGATCCACACGGCCCAGGATCCCGATCAGTGGAACTCTCGGGCCGTGGTGCCTCCCATCTCCCTGGCCACCACCTTCAAGCAGGACGCGCCAGGCCAGCACTCGGTGAGCCTGGCCGGGGGCCCGGCGGGGCGGGGAGGTTGGCTGGTGCGTCGGGCAGCCAGCCTGGCCTGAGAGCTCTCTGGGTCTCTTTGGGGCGCAAGTGTGGAAAGGAGCGGCTTGTGTAGCTTGTTGTAAAGTCTTAAACAGCAACTCATGTGATTTTTGGCGAACTGTCACTGCAGACACAAGAGCCAAAACTTCTTTGCATTACTTTTAGTAAAAAAGCAAATAAATAAAAAATAAAAGATGCCATAAGAAGTTCGTTTTAAAAAAAATTAAGGGTCTGATAACTCACCTAGAATTAAGATAATTCCCCAATAGCTATACTGGGTTAATAGATGAGTACCTACTGTGTGATATGTACATACTTATATATGCATAGAAAATGTTTTTGTATAGAAAGTATAGGTGTATATACAGTGTATTACATGTGGTGACTGGTTTAATCCTAAGGACCCTAGTCTGAACTATGTTCTCATTTTTCTGATGCAACAGCTGAGATTTAGGGGTGGTGCACAGCCAGTCTCAGGCTCCTAAACTCAGGAGCTGAGCTACGCTGTGGCGTGCTCCATGCCAGCCACCAGGTCACATATTACATCATGAAGCAGTGTGGCTTCTCCAGCCTGTCATAAAGGACATAGCTCTGAATCATGACTTCACCTTTTCTGAGTGTCTACCCTGATGAAACTGTCTAACCTTTCCAAGCCCTAGGCTGCTCCTGTGTAAATGAGAATAGTAATACCTACCAGCATAGGTTGTTGGTATTTGTAAAGCTACAGTGTACATGATAAACACTCAGTGATGCACTGGCATTTCACATTTATACTATTTCCATGTGATCTTCGTAAGAGTCAGTTCAGAGGGCAGGGCAGGTATTAGGAGTCTTTTATAGACAAAGAACTGACCTGGACTCATACATGACTTGTAAACCCTGTAAGAGAGCACTATGTGTTCATTGCATAGCTTTTGTTCTTGTTGCAGGCAAACCAGATGGGTCTTGGAGTATTTAAAGTTGCTGAGATTTGGAATAAATTGGTTCACTGAACTTTATAAATCTTGAGCCTTGATTAATCTTTGAAAGTCTTGAGCCTTGATTAACCTTTGAAAGGTGTTAAGTACACCTTTGTGCTCATAGACTGTGACCTTTGTTTTGGGAGGTGAAGTTGAAATGAAAATATGCATACAAAGCCTCTTCCAAGTGTACAGTGTGTCTGGTGTGCAGGTTACTGAATGTGTGGCTGTGCAAGCTTTGGCATTTAGCACAAAAGTTAATCATTCTGATACGATAGTAGTAACATAACGTTTTCAGAATAAGCAGGGATGGTTAACTCTACAAGCCGCTGTTTACTTCTCTAGAAAAATCAGTTAAGGGCACTATGGGGAATTTGAAGGGCTGCCCAAGAAACATCATTCTTTAGTTCCACTTGAAAAGCCATTGCATAGATGAGGCAATTTGCTACTGAAGTGTGCCCTGACCCCAAGGTAAATAAATATCTACAGTAAAAATTTACAGAAGGGTAGGGTCCTCTTCTGTGGTAGCTGCCATGTGAATCGTAGCATTTCCTTTCTCTGGTGGGTGACTGTGAGGAGTTCTACTAATATCAGGAGCACCTGAATCATCAACACAGGTGTCAAGAGTGATTGTGTTTTGTTATGGGCCCTATGAGTTGGGGGTGGGGAATCATAGGTCTTTTCATCAGTGTTAGGGTCCTGGGTTTTAATGCTGGCTCTCTAGGTCCTATGACATGGGCTTCACTGGCCTCAAATCAGGCTTTAAGAATTAAGTAAATCACTGTGTGAATATGGATATTGTTGTATCATATGTATAAAAGGAGTGTAATGGAAATTTTAAAAAAGTATTGTGTGAAAGGTACTTTGCCAAGAACTACTCTCATTTTTTGAGCCAGTTTGAAGAGCCAAGATCTGAGCATCCAATGTATGTAGGGTCCGTTGTGGTCTCTTCTTGTATGCTAATAGAACTTGCATCACTTACTTCTTAGGAAAGGAAACACAGAATTAGGGTTACTCTATGGCTCAGTTAATTTCCTCTGTACCCCCTAACCAGTTTGCTCTCATACTTCTAAGTCAGGAAATAAATTATAGACACTAAATAACAGAAAGTTGTTACAGTAGGATGAACTCATAGCTGCTCAAATGTCTCTGTGAGGATGCTCGTCATAAATGTGAAGCTCTTAAAATGAACTCTTCTTTTTCTTCAGGGTTTTGTGTATAGTCGCTCTGGAAATCCCACTAGGAACTGCTTGGAAAAATTAGTAGCGGTGCTGGATGAAGCTAAGTACTGTAAGTGATGTGGATGTGAACATGCCAGAGACTCAGGATGCAGATGTGAGAAAAAGATTCACTCATTTACTACCAGGAGTGGGGGAGTACACCTGTCACCCCAGCACTCTGGGAAGCTGAGGCAGGAAGATCACAAGTTTTGGGCAATTTAACAACTTAGTCATACCTTATCTCAAAATTCAAAAATCTCTAGGAAAGGAGGTAAGTATGAAAGTCTTGGGTTTAATCCCCAGAAACACACAGGGGAAAAGAAGAGGAAAATAAAAAAGTTGGGTGTGAGGGCTCACCACTCCAAACTCATGTTTTACTAAGATACTAAATACTTTGCTCGAGGTCCCTCACTTGACACTGTATGCATATGTGTAATCATCACGTAGAAATAACTAATTAGCTGGGCAAAAAGTGACACTTACTATAGTTCTCCTGAGAATTACCTGGTTATACAAAGGGGCATCTGTGAGTATAAACAGGTACAAATTCAGTTTCATCACTGTACTTAGGAGATCATACACTGTTTAATACTCTGGTTCATTCACTTGATAATTTCTGCTTAAGGATAGCAGCACCGTGCCTTGCTGTTACCAGTCCCCCTTTATGATGTGCTCCCAGAGACCAGAAATTAACTCCTGGAAACTTTGTTCTGCCACTAGGGTAGCAGACTGTTATTAAATCATCACTGTAGTCTTCATATAAATGATGCTAAATAAGGGCAGGCAATTGCAACCGTCATCTTTAAATTTATCAGATACTTCTCAATTCTGATTCTGAGTTTCTTTAAAAATGTTTCCTTCCAGCCAGGTGGGGTGGGGTATTGTTTTACTCTCAGCACTTGGAAGGCTGAGGCAGCAGGATCCTTGAGTGTTCAGAGCCAGCTTGGACTATATAACAAGACTATGTCTCAAACAAACAAATAAATTAACTAAAAATATTTTTCTTTAAAATATTTTAACAAAATGTTTCATGGATATTATATTTTATATCTGTTTTTGTTACTTTTCTGTCATTGCTGAGATAAAATACTTGACACCCAAAATTAAAGGAGGAAAGGTTTATTTAGCTCACAGTTGGTGGAGGTTTCAGTCTGTAATCAGTTATCAGGGTGGCGTGGCCCAGGGCCAGCACTTCAAGTTTGCAGCCAGAGCAAGAACAAGCCTGTTTTCCTCCCTTATATTGTAAGCAGGCTCCCCCACCCCCATGGCAGGTGTAGCACTGACACCGGCTCCCTGCTCTCCTCTTGTACAGGATGAAGATGCTTACAAAGTAAGGACCCTGGCCTCTGCTGAGTCCCTTAGTTAAACCTTGAAATTTCTCATGTTAACACAACGTATCAGCCATAACAATATCCATATAATGAATAAGTGGGTCATATTTCTGCTCTGTTCCTCAAATTCAAAAGTTAATATCTTAAAACTGTAATTTAATGGGCAATGAGCCTTTGTCTCAAGCTCTGCAAAGAATTATTTTTTGAAGTATGTTATAGAAATGTTATAACTGAGGTAGAATGAATGTAATACCAAGTTCCTGCCTACAGTGTGTGTGTGTTTATCTTCTAAAGATCACTTATTCTTGACTGAGATATCTGAGGGGCAGGAATGTGAGGTCATGTGTGTAAATATTGTGGATGGCCTTTTACCCCTAGATCTGTCTTTTTGGTTAACTCCAACTCAATTTTTATTTTAGGCTTGGCCTTTGCTTCGGGCCTAGCAGCCTCTGTGACAATTTTCCACCTGTTAAAAGCAGGAGACCATGTGGTTTGTATGGACGATGTGTATGGAGGTAGGTAACCTTACCAATCCATGTGGCATCAAATAATAATTAGGCAATGAAGCAAGCTCTGAATTACATTAGCAAGAATAGCAACAGTCTCGATTACTTATTGTCTTTCAAAAGTACGACTGGCTCAGGCTTGGCAAATGAGGATAACCAACCCTTAGGGTCTGTGCCCTTCTTGTAGGAGAGATTGTTTAAGAATCAGGCATGGTGGGACTTGTGTGTAATCCTAGCACTTGTGAAGCTGAGGCAGGAGGATTGCCATGAGTTTGAGGACAGCCTGGAATACATAGTAAATTCAAATCCAGCTGGAAGGGAAAGTAAAAAGAATTATCTGAACAAAAAGTTAAATCTCTAAGTTCCTAGAAGGAAAGGAGTTATTCTAGTGATTATTTCCTACCTCAGAAACTTGCATGTTGTTTTTATATTTTACCTGGGGTCCTCTAGTTTGTTGAACTGAAATTACAGAGATCTCTAGCCTGTAGGTATTTTTGACTACGTTATAAAAGCCTCATGACAACTAGGTCTGGCGGTATCTCAAAGATCAAAACAAAACAAAACAAACAAAAACAAAAATAAAGTCCATAAAACCTTTTTGGCCAACAAAATCCTGAGAGCTGTTGATTTTTAACAATCCTTTACATGATTTCACCTAGGGTCAATCTATATAACATCAAAAGTCCAGTTTATCTTTGGCCATTTACTTTTTTTTTTTTTTTTTTTTTTGCTGACTATCAGGACAAGTGGTTTTCCTTTAAATTTTCTAAATATAAAAAATAAAGTTGAGAACAGTTCTTATAAATTATTCTGCATTAATGATTTGTCATATTTTAAGATAAATAAAAATCCATTGGATTTACATTATCTCATTTTATTCATTAAAAGTGCTTTCAGAACCACATAACAAAAGCATCGAGAAAGCACAAAGAATAGTAACCAACTGTGTTGTTACCAGAGAATAATAGTTGACTAAACATGTATTTTGGACATTTTATCAACATTAATTTACTTTAGTTCTGAGTACTTAGAAGAAATTGCTACAGAAGTTATTAATGTTTCGGGGAGCACTGCACTTAGGGTTTGAAAACGGAGACTGGATATGTTGCTTGCTTGTTTTGGTTTTTTGAGATAGAGTCTCGCCATGTAGTTCAGGTTGGTGTTGAACTCACAACATAGTCCAGGCTGGCTTCCAGGAGTCCAGTGGTCCTCCTACCTCAGCCTCCCATGTGCTGGGATCACAAGTGTGCACCACCAGCCCTGACCAGACCTGGTATTTTCTGCATCCTGTCTCCTGTTGTGGGAATCCAGCCTGTTTTATTTTACTGGATCCTTGTTATTCTTCACTAGAACAGATAGCCACGCCACTTAACTAAAATTGCTTTCAGTTGAATTTTTATTTGTAACTGAGTTTCTTTTAACGTTCCATGTTCATAGACCTGTAACGAACGCACATTTCTTGATGCTTATCTTGTCTGATTCTGTGCTGCCTCAGGTACTAGCAGATACTTGCGGCAGGTGGCGGGTGAAGTTGGATTGAAGATTTCGTTTGTCGACTGTTCCAAAACTGAATTGCTGGAGGAAGCAATCACACCACAAACCAAGGTAACTCAGCTGGTTTTCAGTGTTGCCTGTCTTCTCTGTGTGTCTTGTTTTCATCATTTTTTCCCACCAGAGGCTAGAATTGAAACCTGAAAAACAAATTTGATTATGAACCCTTGGAAATACAGAGGCTGGTGTCTGGGTTCTGCAGGAATTAGAGACTCACGCAGGAATTCCAGAGTGAAATTCCCAACCATGATTCCGGTTCACAGCTGGTCTGTTCCTGTGGGTAAATTATCGGGCCAGAGTCTCATGGTCTTCACTGGTGAAGTGGTGACTGCCCTGGCTTCTTTAGAGAGGTGGCGGAGCTCTTTCTTGGCTTGTAGGAGGCCCCAGCTTCAGGCACCAACAACACAAGAGAACGAAAGTTTTATTTCTCCATGGAGGAGCCCCAGTCTTCACCGCGTTAGCAAGCCAGTGTGGGGAGTGGACCTCACAGCTGCCTGATGATGGGATGATAGGAAGGACGCCTGCCAGACCACAGGATACTGCCTAATGGCTTTTTCTGGGTGCCCGGGGTCCCACTGCAGTAACAGACACAGAGAATGGGCCACCAGCAGCCCTTAGCCCTGGTCTTGGGAGGCTTGCAGGCCACCAGAGGTGTTTTGTGCCTGAGTGAATAGCAGATGTGGTATTCTTTCTTCGGGTCTCATTTAAATTCTACAGGAGTGAAAAAGAAAGACCAGGATCTTTTCCAAATCCGCCCTTGCCAGCTTTTTTTTTTTTTTTTAGCGAAGGATTAACATTCAGAACTGTACTCAAGGTGATTCTGCAGTGAATGCTAAAAAGAAAATCTCTTCTCAGAGAAATAATTTCTTTACAGAGGAGCATAGGAGTTAGCGTCTAGTAATTAAAGTTGGTTGGTTTATTTATTTATGTAGTTATTTTAGTCCTGGGGAATTGAACCCAGAGTTCCCACACTGAACTACATCTCCAGTTGTCCCCCTACTTAGCTTTTTAAAAAATTTCTAGATAGGATCTCAGTCACTAAATTGCCAAGGCTGAGCTTGAATTTGTAACCCTACTGCTTCAGCCTCCCAGACAGCTGGGATTATCAGTATGCACCACCAACGATTTGTTTTCAAGGGATTTAAAAAAAAAAAAAATCATTTCGTTGTTGTTCTTTTTTTGAGACAGAGTTTCACTGTGCAGTTCAGGCTGGCCTTGAACTCTCTTTGTAGCCCAGGCTGACCTCAGACTCATAGCAACCTCCTGCCTCAGCCTCCCAAGAACTGGGATTACATGCTCGGTTTTTTAATCTTTCCTGAAAATGAAACAAAACCAAACCAGAAAAGGCAAGAAAAAGAAAAGAAAAAATACTTATTAAAATAACTAGTCTAAAAGAAGGAAGGAAATTGTGATTATATTAAACTCTGTCCAAAACACTTTATATAATGAGCCACCATGCCTGCCTCCTCTTTTTTTTTTATTTTAATGGAAACTAATAATAATAGCTCAGTGCTTTCTTACTTTGATGTCCATTATCTTATTGGATTCGAACCACTGCCAAGATAGCTATCCGAAAACCCATTATACAGATGTGGACATAGGGGAGGCAGAGGGTGAGCTACGAGCTGAGGCCAGGTGGGGATGGGATGCAAACCTTCCACTCTCCTGCTCCCTGCAATTTTGCTCTGGTGTCAGAGCCTCCCTGCTGGCTGCAGGGTATGAGGCTGGTGCTTGTAAGTGCACTTCCATCAGCTGTTCTTCCCTCCTGAACCACCCAGCTGGTGTGGCTCGAAACTCCCACCAACCCCAACTTGAAGATGGCTGACATCACGGCATGTGCACGCATCGTCCACAGGCACAAGGACGTCATCCTGGTGGTGGACAACTCCTTCATGTCGCCATATTTCCAGGTAAGTGGAGGTAGACTCACTTATGTATTTACTGTTTGGTGTGACAAGGGGACCATGGTTAGAACAGGGAGACCTAGCGAAGGTGAAGATCCTTGTCGGACTTGTGAAACCTAATCACTTAATCATACTTACTAATTACCTAATCATAATTACTAATTCAGCAGAGAAGTAAATTTGGACCTTTTCTACTATTCGTCAATGTCGAAACCTTGTTTGTCTGTGGAAACCTTGTTTGATTTCTTGTATGGTACCTTGGTGTGCGTGTGTGTGTGTGTGTGTGTGTGTGTGTGTGGTTGTTGAAGTTGAATTTAGGGTCTTGTATTTACAGTGAACTATATCCTTAACCATTTGTTTGTCTGTGTTGTTGTTTGTTTTGTTTTTTTAAGACAAGCTTTCACTATCTAATCAGGTTGACCTGGAGCTCACTATTAGCCCAGGCTGGTTTTGAACTCAGGGTGATTCTCCTGCTTCAGCCTCTGAGTGCTGGGATCACAGGCGTGCACCATGCTGGGCTTGGTTGTTTGGGTTTTTGGGATAGAGTCTCCATATAGTTCAGGCTGGCTTTAAACTCACTGTATTTCCAGGGCTTGATCCTCTTGCCTCAGCCCCCTGAGTGCTGGGACTTTAGCCTGTCCACCATGCCCGGCTCATACCTATGATTTAAAAATATGATTTAAATGAAATAATCTCAGTTTTCTTAAGATGTGTAAACCTTTGGAACATAAGGCTTGTTTCATGAGGTGTGTAAACCTTTGGAACATGATGTCATCTTGTCTCCAAAGCCTGGGAAATAGTAGATGTTTGAATTCTATCTGTGTGGTTGTAAAACAGCTTGATCACTCACACCACATGTGTTTTTATATATGTGTTGAAGGTTAGCCATGTAAAAACCTCCTTTTTTTTGAGTCAAGGTCTCGCTGTGTGGTTCATGGAAGTCCTGGTTATCCTCCTGCCTCAGTTTGCTGAATGCTGGAATTACAGCCCTGCATGCTACACATGGCTTTCTTTTCAAACTAAGTTCTTACCTGGCCAACCTGCTAAATACCTGTGAAAGGGAAAGCTCTGCTCAGGGAAGTCCCAGTTTATGTCACATGTGTTATTTTTCCATTTCTCTTCTTTCTAATTGTTCTTCCCTCTGCCCGCCCAGGCTGTGACTAACCTCTGTATTGTTGACTTCTCTGTGCCAGTAACTTATTTGAGCTAGGAGTTTCTACCTCATTGGTTTTACATTATAACTAAGAGTTTACAGTGCTCCTGTCTTATCTGTTTGGGCTGCTATGTCAAAATGAATGGGCTGGCTTATTAACAGACATGGGTGGCTTAATAGTTCTGGAGGCCAGGAAGTCCAAGGTGGAGGGACCAGGAGGTTTGGTGAAAGCAAACTTTAGGCTTAGAGATGGTGTTTCCCTGTGCCCTCGCAGAATAGAAGAACTCACATAGCACTCTGGGGCCTCTTTCTCTGTCTGTCTGTCTGTTCATCTGTCCATCTCTCTCTCCGGACTCTCACTATGTCATCCAGGTTGGCCTTGAACTCATCATGCTCCTGCCCCAGCCTCTTTGATGCTGGGTTTCCAGATGTGAGCCACCACGCCCAGCTCTCGGGGGCTTCTCCTAGGGAGCCTCTCATTCTACTCTGCCCTCAGGAGCAGAGACCCCGTGACTTTGCTGCTCAGGGTTCAGCATGCACCTCCTTTAAGGGATCTTTTCCCTACTTCTCTCCTGCACTAACCTCCCCTCAGCACAAACCCTCTGTAATCTTCCCTTCCCCTTTTCTCCTCTGCTTCCTGCACCACGGTTACTTTCTCTTTTGCTCTTTTTGTTAGATCATTTCGGAGAGTCTCTATGATCAACTTGGCTGCCGTTTCCTTTTTTGTTTTAGTATTTTTATTGTTTTGTTTTTATTAGCCCATGTTTGCGTACATAACGCACGCACTCCTTTTGTGGAGTTGGTGCCTGTGGGTAACACACCTTCTTTATTCCTCCCCTTCCTCTGCCCTCCCTTCCCATTTGCAAAATATCTTTTTGCTTCTTATGACCTATCTTTTATTTTCCTCTTTATAGAGAAGCCATGTGAAATTGAAGCTTGTGTATCTGATTTATTTCACTTAACATCGTGGTCTCAGGGTGCATCCGTTTTCTTACAGATAACTCAGTTTCTCTTTGGTGGCTGAGTAGCACTCTGCCTTTTCTTCACCTGTCATCTGCTGCTGGGCTCATGGGCTGCAACTCGGACGGGGCTGGTGTGAGCTGAGCCTTTCCGCACCCTGTTCCCCCTCCCCTGCCTCAGAGTCACCTGAGGAGTGGCCTTGTCTTTGCTCTTTCCTCCCTGCCTGCCGCACTGGCACTCTGCACCCTTTGTCTGTCTCCTTTACCCTGCAGAGCTCCTGTAGCCCCTCCTCGTCCCTGCAGACGCTTGTGGCTCAGTTCCCCACCTTCCCTCTCCTCTTTGGGTCCCAGAACTCAGGTGCTGTCTCGGCACTGCATGCACCCCCGCCCCCGCCACGGTCCCGGCCTGCTGGCTTTTAAATATGATTCGGCCTCATTTTTTTTGTATTTGCTCTCTGAGATTCTTGAAGACACTGGTTTTCCTGAGCTGGGAAAGTCTTTCCTAAGGAACTTTCCTGCGTCAGGTAAAGGATTTAGCGTGGCTCTTGGAACACAATGAGGTCAGCAGATGTGAGGAACTGTTTTTCATTTTCTCTTCGACTGCAAAGTTTACAGAGAGTTAGTGCTGGGGAGACTGCAAGTCACCTAGTTGGATGCCGTCACAGAGCACAGGCTCTGGGTCATGCCTCAGATCCCATTTCTGCATCACCCTAGAGGAAAAGGTGCCATAGCAAACTATACGGACTCCTTCCAAAACCAGACAGCGCTGGTGAGGTTAAAAACAGACAAACAAATGAACAACAAACAAACCAAAAACAGACAGGCATTTTACAAGAAAATGAGACCGGGTGCACACCTATAGTCCCGGCAATCTGGTAGGCTGAGACAGGAGGATCTCAAGTTTAACCCAGCTGCTTGATTTCACAAGACTCTTTCAAAATGGAAAACAAAAGAAATGAAAAGCGTTGAGCATGTAGCTCAGTCCTCAGGAGGGGAAAAAAAAAAAAAAGAAAGAGAAAGAGAGGGAAGGAAGGCAGAGGGAGGAAGAGAAAAGTTGGAAGAAATTGTACCTGGAAGTACGTTGATAATGCACTGTTTAGTGGTGACCTTAACTCCCTCTGTGAACACAGGTATTTTAAGACTAAAGGATTCTTATGTATGGAAATCAGGCAGGAGAAAAACCTAAACGAATTTCTATATAGGTGACTTTACACTTGCAAAACTTGTGCAATAAAGGAGCCGGTGGGGGCTCCTATCGTGATGGGCTGAGCGTGAAAAATCATGAGCACCTCGTAAAGGTTTAAAGATTAAAATCTTAAGCAGAGCAGTTCGTACCTGGTGTACCGATTGCTGAAGCGCTGAACCATCCTGCGGGTGGAACGAGGGGTCTTGATGTACCGGCCTTTGGGGACAGCTTGGAACACCAGGAGGCCTGGGTGCGTCTGTCTGTCATTTCTGTTCACCTTGTGCTTTCAGGTTCCATGTGGGGGCCAGTAGTTCACAGTTTTAATGTTTATTTGGTGAGCATCACCCAGGAAGATGCGTCCTATCAGGGATCTCTGAAAACTTCCAAGCTAGACAAATATTTGCAAAGTTCCCAACAGAGGAGGTTGGGGGAAGAATTGACAGTTGTAAGTGGGGGACAGAAACATACTTTCCAGTGGTTTCCCACGTAAAAGAAAAGCCTTCTTTGTCTTTCAGCGGCCTATGTCTCTGGGAGCTGACATTTGCATGTATTCTGCAACAAAGTACATGAACGGTAAGATGCGCCCAGCCTGCTTCCTGCGTGATCTTTTTAGGGCTGGGTAGTTAGCATAGGAGTTGACATTCTGATCCTTTTGCTTCTACCATTATGCAGGTCTTCTCTGTGATTTATGTACAAAGTAAAAGATGTATATATTTCTATTAATAAAAGGATTTAATTTATAGAAGGCAAAGCTATGGTCATGATTCAGGAGGAAAGTCTTATAATTTACTGTCAAAGATGAAGCTTTTAGCCTTGGGAAGAAATATTTAGTTCTTACAGATTTTTTTATTTTATTGCTTTAGGAATAGGTTTTACTCCTGTCAAATTCAATAAAGTTATGTAAACTTCTTTTAGAGGACTTTTCTTTTGAGAATT
The DNA here is from genome assembly GCF_034190915.1 of Cavia porcellus. Taxonomy (NCBI): domain Eukaryota; kingdom Metazoa; phylum Chordata; class Mammalia; order Rodentia; family Caviidae; genus Cavia; species Cavia porcellus. The sequence continues at coordinate 159,697,060 of NW_026947484.1, read as the reverse complement.
TTTTTCAAACACATGTTACATTTTGGAAATGAGAAAGAGAAGAAGTAACATAAATTATTCTTCTGGTGAATGGGTTTGTTTTGCTGTAGGTCACTGTGATGTCTTAATGGGCTTAGTGTCGGTGAATTCTGAAGACCTCCACAACCGACTTCGTTTCTTGCAAAATAGTGAGTAAAAGAAGCAGAGCTGATGCATGTCTGTAATCCCAGCACTCGGGAGGCTGAGGCAGGAGGCTTGCCATGAGTTTGAAGCCACTCTGGGTTACATAGTGAGTTCAAGGACAGACTGTATTACATAGACCCTGTTTGCAACCCACCCCTCCCCCAGACATCCAAAAGACTATTCATCTTCATAGTTGAAAATTTGATACTTTTGTGTTTTTACTTAGTTTACAGGAAATTCATCCCCCTCCCCCTTTGAACTTTTTTTGGTTTTGAGACAGGGTCTCGCTGTGCAGTTCAGACTGACTTTAAACTCATGAGGATCTTCCTGCTGGTTTCCTGAGACAGTGTCTCACTGTGCAGTTCAGGCTGGCCATGGGTTCATTTTGTAGCCCAGGCTGACCTTGAACTTGTAGGGATCCTCCAGCCTCAGCCTCCCAAGTACTGGGAAGATGGGTGTGCACCACACTAGCTAACCCAAAATGTGTTCACATCGTAGGTCTCGGGACGGTGCCGTCTCCTTTCGACTGTTACCTGTGCATTCGTGGCCTCAAGACGCTGCAAATCCGCATGGACAAACATTTCCAAAATGCAATGGCTGTGGCCCGGTTCCTGGAGTCCAACCCCCGAGTAGAAAAGGTTATCTACCCTGGTATGTTGGTCCAGTTTCTTTTTTCTTTCCTTTCTTTTTCTTTTTTCTTTTTGTTCTTTCTTTTTTAATACATAATCTCGCTATGTAGTCCGTGCTGGCCCCAGAGTTGCAGTAATCCTCCTGCCTCAGCCTTGAGTGCTGGATTACAACTGTCTCCTCACCTGGCTTGTTGATGTGATTTCTAAGCAGCTACACTTCTTCTGGGACTTTAAATATCATTCAGAGCTCCCTGTTCATGTGACATTTATTTATTTATCTTTTTGAGTCAGGGTTTCACTATGCAGTTCAGTCTGTCCTTGAACTCACTTTGTAGCCCAAACTGGCCTCCAACTCAAAGTGATCCTTCTGCCTCAGCCTCCCGAGTGCCGGTATTACAGGTGTGCACCACCATGTCTGGCCTCATTTATTTGTTAAGTGAGGTGTTTTCATATATATTTGGCTGCTTATTTATTATTATTTTTTTCTTACTGGTAATAGAACTCAAGGTCTTTGCACTAAGCTACATTCCCAGATCTTTTTAAATTTTTAAATTTGGAGACAGGGTCTCACTAAGCTGACAAATTGCCTGGGCTGAGCTGGAACTTGCAATCCTCCTGCCTCAGCCTCCCAGAGAGCTGGGATTCCAGGTGGGTACTACTGGGTCCCCCCTGTGCATTTAAATATGTGGCTGCGAGGCATTGTGGGGAGCAGACAGATGTGGTCTTTGCGCTAGTGAATGAATGCTTGGGAGTCAGGGCCTCGCCTTTGGTCCTCCACAATCCTGGGACGGTCTTTAGTGCTCAGGCTGTGTGCACCAATCCCAAGAGCCCACCCCTGTCCTTTGCAGGTGCTTTGTTCATGACCTCAGCGCTGGCCTCCCTTTAATCCAGAGACGTCTGTCTCACTGAGACATGGTTCTTCTGTGCCTCAACTCCCCTGAACTCTCTTTCTCTTTAAATCCCTCCCTACCTTTCAGCACCTACAGGTACTTGATAGAATTAGCAGATTTCATGTTACTTCAAAGAATTGTTTTGTACCTGACTTTAACCTGTGGTGATTTTAGGCTAACCATTTTTATAAAGATCCTTTCGAGTATCTCCCCATGTTGTCCTAGGGATCATTACTATCGGGGACCTGGCCAAGATCCTCAACCTCCAAATGAGTGTACAGTGAAGGCTTAAATAAATGAGACAAGTGGTGGGATTTTGGAGTTCCAAGAGGAACAAAACCCTCTGCAGAGTTGGAGACTCTGGGGGCTGAGACAAAGACTTCTCTGGACCGCCCGTAATTATTAGGTTTTCAGACAAAGAGAGGGGATACTGAGAAAAACACAGGAACTGAGCAGGACCTTGGGAGTCACTTCAAAGACTTCTCCAAGTAGTAAATTACGCCAATTTAGGAGAACCATCTTATCTCCACAAGGACATTTATGGTAGGAGTGGACTGCAGGAGTGAGATTCTTACAGCTGCAGTCTCTATCTGTTTAATTGATGTCTGAGCCAGGCATTCTCAGCTGTGGCCTTATCTTGCCCTCTGAGGTATCTCTGGCCTCACAGGCCACTACAGGTCTCAGCCAGGACCAGTGATTCATAGAGGTTCACTTACTATGAATCAGCTCCTGTCACCAGGGAAGGGGCAGAGGCTTAGCACAGACTCACAGAGAAACATAGAAAGCCAAAGAGTTAATTTTTTTTTTTAATTTTTTTTTTTTAATTTTTTTTTTTAATTTTATTTAAGGAGAAAAGAAAAAAAAAAGCAGAGAAAGGGTACAAGTTATACAGATTTGCAGAAAAAAAAATGAACAGTAGGAAATTACTAGTTAATGGATTACATATTGTCATCTTAGAAATAATTGTTCAAGTCACAAAATTAAAGCTTGTAAAGTGGACATTCCATCAATGATACTGCAAACAGTTCTGTTCAATGATCCAATAAAACTCTGTGATATCATATTCTATCTTATACACTTAAATATACATGCAGTTATATAGTTTAGAGCACTTTCTTTTCCTCTCTTTTGTACAATGACTATTACACATTTTGGGTTTCATTGCTCTCACGGTTCTTATTACTTTTTTGGAAGAGAGTAAAACCAAATGTGACATAACAGAACAGAATCGGTCAAGTCAAAAGGGTGGACATAATAGATAATGTGAAAACATAATACAAGGTGATCAACAATGGTTACCATAATGCCTCCCGCTATCTCTAATAGAATTGCCTATATCATTAGTTATAATACAATTGAACAAAACAGTAAAGAACAAAACCGACAAAACCAAACCATTGGAGACATTGTAGGTCTTCAAAAGTAGATAAAAGTCAACGAGAATGGACGTTATAATGAATCTCATTATCTTCTCAGCTGATGCCTAAACTTTCGAACCTGATACTATCCAGCAAAACAGAATAGGGGAACATCAGTTAAAAACCAGATGGTGAGAGTAATACAGGGCTTTAAATCGAGGTAATGGAAAGTCAAAGTGGGTTACTATAATATATCCTGTTATTTTTTTCCTTTAATTAAAAGGATAAAAATTTTTTAAAAAGTATTAAAAAAGTAAATAATGGAGTGGAGATTGAGATAAAAGAGGACATAACAACGAAACAGCACAGATCAAAACATAACCATTTAAGCAGAATAGTGTTTCACCACCAGATAATCCTGACCTAAAAGTAGTTACCATATTGTCTCTTTCCTTGAAATCCTTGAGTACAACTTCGTATACTGTAGCATTAAGTATATCAAAAACAATGTAAAACCATTTAAGGGAATGACAGCATTACAGAGTATTTAGAATCGACTAACAGAATATGAATAATGGTTTCTGTATAATCTCCTTGTCTTTACAAGGTTTTTGCTTATACTATCGTACATAATAAAATCCAGTAAGATACAACCTATTTAGACCATTGGAGACAGAAGGACAAAAGCTAGATGAGACTTCAAAACTAGATGATCTGAATCAGTATTACCTATTAAGATGTCATTTTCTCCAAAATAGCTGTTCCTATCATCCAATCTTCTCTGCCTCATTTCTGTTGAGCTCTTATTCTGTCAGTAGCTGTCAGTTTGTCTTCTTCACTTTGTTCTCTGCTCCAATAGTTGTGGCCTCCACTATTTCTGGATTCTTTGTATTTTTCTTTTTTTAGAATATCCTGCAATACTCTCTGTAGAGTTGAATTGGTGGTTGCAAATTCCCCCAGTTCCTCTTTATCCTGGAAGCACCTTGTTTTTCCATCAATTTCCAGGGACAGTTGTGCAGGATATCTCAATCTTGGCTGGAGATTATTATCTTTCAAAGCTTGAATTATTTCCCCCCACGCTCTTCGTGATTTGATGGTTTGTGCAGAGAAATCTGCTGTAATTCTGATGGGTGTTCCCTTGTAAATGATCTGTTTCTTGTCTCTGACAGCTTTTAATATTCTGTTCTTGTATTGAATTTCTGGAATTTTTATTATTATATGCCTGGGTGTTGCTCTGTTAGGGTTGTAGGTAGCTGGGGTCCTGTATGCCTCATACATCTGAGTATCTTTACCTTTTGCTAAATTAGGAAAATTCTCCTGGATTATTTCTGTGAGTAGCTTTTGTAGTTCATTTGTTTGTGTCCCTACTTCTTCTTTTATGTTCTTAATCCTTAAGTTATGGATCCTCTTATCATCTTCTTGTCTTTGTATTATTGCTGTTTGTTTCTTTGTTATTTTTAAGAAGTTTTTCATTTCATTCTCCCATATTACAATTCTGCCCTCCAGTTCAGATAGTCTGTCCTTAGTTTCTTTCAAGCTGTTATGCCAGTCTTCGATAGACTTCTTAGTTTCTTGGTAGTCCCTTTGAACCTGCTTCACGTATTCTATGCTTTCCCTGTTTTCTCCATCAAACAATTCTCCCCTCTTTTTCTGTTCTTCCATTCCACCATCTGTTTTTTCTTGGGTGGGGCTTAGCATTTCTCTAACTATTTTGCATACTTCTAGCTTCAGGTCGTTGATAACTTCATTCCTGAATTGGTCTATGAGGCTCTCTATATGGCACCTTATGTGTAATGGTGCGGTGTCTGCTATTGCCTGTTTCTCAGAATTGGGGGCCGAGGAGCCTTTCTTGTTGCTGCCTCTTCCCATATTCTCTGTTCCTTATATATGCAAGCTTATATGAGAGGCCCAGCTTCTCTCCCTGTCAGCCACAGCCTGATGGAATTGTGCCGGTTAGGTGTTCCCACTCACCGCTGCGCACCAGGCAGCCTACGTGGGGGCCCGCCCCTCCAGGCCTCCGTCAGGCTCTGGGATCTGGGTTGGGCCAGCCTACGGGGTCCGCCAGCAGCGTCACGCAGGCCAGACACTTTTCACCAATCCCGCCCGAGAGGGGAATGTGTGGCTGGAGTCGCCAGCGCGCCCTGCTCCCGCAGGACTGCTCGGGCCCAGAAAGTCCGCTGGAGTCAAACTGTGGTGGAGTGTCAGTTTCTGTCACTCACCTCGCCACAAGTCAGAACATGCCTCCCTGCCCGTCCCTCGACTCTGTTCGCATACTCCCGTTCTCAGAGTTTCCGCGCGTCTCTCTCCTTGCCGAGCCGATGTAGAGGCAGCCAGCCACCGCGCGGCGGGAAACCCAAAATCGCGGCTTCCAATGGCGCAGGGTCCAGCCTCAGCAGCGAGACTTTTCTGTTCCTGTTTTAGCACCAGGACTGCATTCCAAGTTGGTTTCTCTCAGCCGAGTTAGTTCCTGAGTCAGCAGAGCATAACTCCACCTGCTTATGTCTCTTTAGTCCGCACCATACCTGGCTTCTGAGCCTAGTTTTTCAGAGAGCCTCCGGTAGTTGCTGTTATCTGTCCGCCATGTTCTCCCGGAAGTCCAAAGAGTTAATTTTAAAACCTGCTCAGAGACACTTGGTAGTGGTCTCCTTCAGGTTACAGCTCTGCCGTCAAGGTGATGAGACTGCGAGAGCCCAGGTCCCGAGTGTGGTGTGGTACAGGCTGTTGGTCGGTGTCCATCCTTGGTGGAAGGAGGAGGACTGGAGCTGTGGCCTGCAGTTTAGCATTGTCACATCTGTCAGGCGGACATAAGCCCCGGGGCTTCAGATTCGTTCAACCATGTCTTCTTTGAGACAGAATTCTTGCTATATAAAATATTTGAGCTCACTTTGTAACCCAGGTTGGCCTTTAACTCACAGTGATCCTCCTGCCTCAGTCTCCCAAGTGCATGAGCCACCATGCCTGGCTCTCCTCTCACTTTGACCACACTCATCCCATTGTTCTTGCCATTTTCTGCATCAGCTCCCGAGCGTCTTTATAAAGTGTCACACAAAACTCAGTGAATGCTGCCACCGACTGCCATCCTGTGTAAAGACAAGGTTTTAAAAACACAACGCTCTGTCCTCTACTTCATTCACTGGATCTGGCATGGTGTGACTTCCAGCTCCTCCCCAAAATCAGAATGACCAGGAAAGGGAGGTGTTTTGGATGGATTCAGGACATCAAGGCAGCCAGGACAGAGCAGCTAAAGACCCTCAAAAGAGAGCTCTGCAGAGTTGCTGCAGGATGTGATTGGGACAGTGGGACGAATGTGCTCCAAGTGGGGGCTTCATGGCTATGAGTCTTTTATTAGAGTAAAATTTAAAAATGCAAGCCTTGTCCTGTAGTTTTTCATCACAGCTGACATTAAGCAGGAATTACAGAAGGAGGCAAGTAACAAGGGGGTCAGGGGAGGTGATGGTATGTGCAAAGGTCCTGAGACGCAAGGTGGTGAGATGCTGCTGGGGTGAAGCAGGTGGTGTGGCTGGGATGTGGACCTCACTGTCAGCCGTACTTCCTGTTTCTCTGAGGGGATATGGAAGTTATGTGCTAGCTCTAAAAGAAGACTTGTCCTCCACGATTGCAGGGCTGCCCTCTCACCCGCAGCATGAGCTGGCCAAGCGGCAGTGCATGGGCTGCTCGGGGATGATCACCTTCTTCATCAAGGGCTCTCTTCAGCATGCTGAGACCTTCCTGAAGCACCTGAAGGTACCAGCCCAGTCTTGGCTCATCTCTCCCATGAGGCTCTGCTCTTGCCAGCCGTACCCATGACCCCCTCACTACCAAGTCCACTGCGTGGAGAATGATGTAAATGGCAGTGGTTCAGCAGCCGACATTGAATGTGATCTGCCCAACTCTGCACGTCCTCCAACCAAGCAGACGGAAACAGAAAAATCCTTTTTTATTTTATTTGAGACAGGGTCTTGTTATGTGGCCCAGGCTGGCCTCAAACTCATGACAATCCTCCTGCTTCAGCCTCCCGAGTGCTGGGATTGCACGCATGTGCCAACGTACCTGGCTGGGACACAGTATTCTAATACACTGACTTTCAGATTTATTTAAAGTGAGCTCTTTTTTCAAATTAAATTCTGTCGAACCTTGGCTTTCATGCATAATTTGTTCTGGAAACCTGCTTGTAATCTGAGGCACTTGTATATCGAAATGAATTTCCTTATAAGAAATAATGGAGATTCAGATGGCTCATTCCACAGCCCAGAAATAGTCATATAAAAATGGTTATGAAGCTGGGTGTGGTGGCACACTCCTATAATCTCAGCACTCCGGACGCTGAGGCAGAATTGCTGCATGACAAACAGTGTTACTTCCTGAGTTCAAGGCCAGCCTGAACTACATGGCAAAATCCTATCTCAAAATAAACATGCAAATAATAAAATAAAATCATTTTGAAGTCTTAGCGTTCATGTCGAATACTACTTGAATAAGTTCAGAGCCAAATTAGGATAGTGTAGGAGGTTCACTTTGGCCAACGTGTGCTGTTTTAAAATTCTAAACTTAATTTGTTTAGTTGGTGAAATCTTTGCTACCAAATTTATTCTCATTTTTTCCTCGGTTTCTTGCCCAATATTTAGTTTTTTCTTGCCCAATATTTAGTTTATTCATAGTGACCGCTGCTCTCCACCCCCCTGTGCCAGGATCATTTCACTAAAAACAGTCACTCGTAGGTTTCAGGAGTTTTATTTCGCCGGAAGGTCTAAGTGTACGTTTTCTGTGTTACAGTTGTTTACTCTGGCCGAGAGCTTGGGAGGATATGAAAGTCTTGTGGAACTTCCGTAAGTGTGTTTCTATTTTCTCAGTCTTCTAACTCTAAGCCGGCTTTGGCGATTGTGTGGAAATGCAGAATGAAAAGGCGGGGGTAACCATGGAGATCTGTGTGCATCCGAGGGCCGCTTTCTTTCCTTATCTTCCCTGGGGAGGTTCCAGCAGTCAGGACAACCTAGACCTCGGACATGTCAGGTGGCCTCGGAGGGACCTTGGGCCTGCACTGGCCAAGTGTTCGCAGGGCTCCTGGGTATCGGTGACTGTGCCTCACACCCTCCTCCGTCGCGCCACGCTATCTACTGGGTGCTTCCCAGCGGCCCCTGGCTCCGGGCCTTTGGTCACCTGACCCCAATCATCCGGCTGCTTTGGGAAAGCAAGGACGCTCCCTGGGTCCTGCAGCCTGGTGGGTTATTTTAAAGATATTTAAAGATAAGGAAACTCGGATCCTGAAGATTAGATGATCGACTCAAACGTCCACCAGAATCTGTTGGCAACTTTAGATTTTTGTTTCTTAATTAAGTTTATTGGTATGTTTTAGGTGTGCGTCATGATCACATTCATGATAGGGACTGTGGACCTGTACAGGCTCTATCTCCATTCTTCTTTTTTGCTATTGCCCTTCCCTTCACTCTTCCCTCCCTATTTACAGAAGCTTCATTTCCATTTTTCCTTCTTTTGCTCTTTCTTTTCTTTCCCCTTTCTTTCCTCCTACCCCCTACCCCACCCCCTTCTCATCTGAATATTTTCCTATTTCACAGTGTCTACTGTACATTTTGGTCCTTATTGACACTTTCAGTTTCTCACACCAGAGAAATGATGTGGCACTTACATACGTGTCCAATTTATTTCAGTTAAGAGCATGGTTGCAAGGTGCATACATTTACCCAGAAATGTCTCAAGATTATCCTTCCGTATGGCTGAGCAGTACTCCACTGTCTAAAAGAATCACCTCTTTTTTATCCATTCTGCTGTGGGTGGGCATTTGGGCTGTTCCAAGGTTTAGCTTTCCCAGACTGTGCTGCTGTAAACAGGGGTGTGTGTATATTGCTGTTGCATGATGCTTTCAGTTCTTTCAGGAAGTTTTCAAGAAGGGGACTAGCTAGGTTTAAACTAGGGACCCCTAGTTATTTTTCCTTCTTTTCTTTTTTGGTCTTTTTGAGACAGGGTCTTGCTATGCAGTTTAGGTTGGCCTTAAGTCACTTTGTACCTTAGACTGGTTTCCAATTTGCAGTGATCCTCCTGCCTCAGCCTTTGGAATGCTGGTATGACAGGCATACACCACCACACCCAGCTTTAGTCCTAGTTTTTTGAGGACTCCACACTGATTTCCATGGTGTTTGTACCAGTGTACACTCTTACCTACAGTAGAGAAGAGGAAACTTCAGTTTTGAGGCTTTCACATCAAAAATAGTGAGGGGAAGTAACAGGAGCCTGCATTTCCTTCCTTCATTAAAATTTCCATTTCTTATCCGTAAGATGGGGGTAAGGATTAAAGTATCGGGTATCGTTTATTGGGGTGACTGGTCCGCCAAGTTTCCCTGGCTGGGTCTTGCCTGTACTGAACGTTGCTGTGCCTCTCTTGTAGCTATTGTGATGTTAAGTTAGCCTCCTTACCTCACACTTTTCATCTGTCGCACACAAACGTGACTCATCCTTGTTTTAATTTTCACACATGTTTGTGCCACACCTGCGGCCCAGAAGCAGGGTGCCAAAGCCAGCTCAGGGATTACTAAGGTCTCGGCCTCTCCTGTCTTTGCTGTGGCTTATGGGAACAGTGTTGCAGAGATATCACTCAGGTACGCAGAGTCGCCAGTCTTCCGAGGAGATGCCTGCTAGTGAGGCTGAGAGCACCAGAGGGCATACTCAGCTCGCTGAGGCGTGGGTTTTATGGTAGTGAAATACACAGTATGTGAAGAGCTCGCTGCTGACAAGCAGATGCTTCCTGATTCGCTGAGGCATTTGGTTTGGAGTTGCTGGCCCTGAGACCTTGCAGGACTGAGGCAGGGCCGAGGGAACCGAGGTCAGGGCTGTGTGTGGTGGCTGTCGGTTCCGTGTCTGCCTGCTCTGCTGTGGCCGGGTCAGCACTGCAGTGACCAGTGGGATGTGGTCCCACCAGTGTGCAGTGACCAGTGCGTGACTGAGCCAGGCTCCTGGTCCAGGGCATGGAGTCCCTCCAGCCTTGGCCCTGGTCATTCCTCGATCGCCTTCCCTAGAGCTCATGTTAAGTGCCCAGTTTAATAAACATCAATTACCACTGCAAATTACACTTCCCTGGGTAGCTTTATATTCCGGGTACTTGTAAGTGCTTTCCATAAATGCTTTCAGTTCATACCCGTGACTGAACTTTTAAGATGGATGGTGTCATATTACATTTTATGCATTTTTTAGCATGTTAATTTTTTTAATTTTAAAAAACCCAGTTTTTATGAGTCTGTGTTTGCAGGACCTAATGTCTGCCTCTTGTGTGGAGCTGGCCCAGGCGCACAATGCATCTTCGCTCCCTCTGCCTCTTGTTTTTCTTTCCCCTCCAGCTCTGGATCCTGTTCCATTTAAGGAAGGTCAAGCTCCCTAATTCCTGTTGCATAGCTTTCATTTTGCTTTTTGTTTATAATTCGGCTTTCTTCTAAGAGAAACCATGCAACATGTTATTTATTTTAATATTATTGTTATTTTTGTTTTTTTAGGGTAGGTGAGACTTGCCTTGTACCTGTCCCTGTGGCTCGCCTTGAACTTGTGGCAGTTCTCCTGCCTCAACTTCTCAAGTGCTGGTGTGCACCATCACGCCTGGCTGCTCATGTGACTTTTTTTATTTTAATAACATGAGTCAGCAGGAGTACCTGCCTCATGGTGAACACACAGCAGGTTCTGTTATTATTTCAGATATGGAGATAGGCATGGAAGACAGGAAGCTTCAGCCAGGCACCAGGCCAGCATGTGGCAGGAACAGCAATCACCCCCAGGTTCCCAGGACTCCTAGACTAAGTTCGTGTCTGGAGGAGGATGTTTATGTGGAAACCTTTACTGGAGTGAGGGAAGGAGACGCCCCCTTACCCAGACCACCTCTGAAGCCCCTCGGGTCTGCAGGGAGATGGGAGAAGGCATTTGGAGCACTGACCTCGGTGCACAGGGAACGGGAAGAGGTTGGGGCTGAGCAGCCTCTCGGTGTCTCTGCCATGGTGCCTCAGTCACCGGAGCACCGACTTCCTCTGGCTCTAGCACTCCTCTGGCCCATCCTTCCTTGGAGGGCTCTGTGCATTACTCTGGTTTGTGAACTGCCCTAGCCTTTAGCTCTTGGATTGTTATCCAAATACCGCATCATGCTTGGTTTCCAGTTTTTACTGTAGTGCCAGTGCAGAGTAGGGGCTTTACGTTTACACGTGTTGACAGAAATGATGAGCTGCTTGTTAGCTTGAAGAATTCTTCAGGGCTGCTAAGTCCTGGGTTACATGTGCTGGGGTTGTGTTTTTTCCATTCCAGGAATTGAACTCATGACCTCACACTTGCTAGTCGGGCGCTGTGCCACTGAGCTGTATCCCCGCCCCGGTGCTGGGATTCTTGAGGCTTAGTGGTTGATAAGAGTGGCTCATCTTCCTGTCATCCTCCTCAGAAGGGGCAGCTCCGGATTCATTCACCGAGTCAGATGGAATTAACTCTGCAGGCCTTTGCCCCAGAGGCCACTTAAAAGCAGTGCTGCATGGATTACATAACTCCCTGCCAGGGCCTCATTCATCCTGACTAATATTCTTATCTATGCAATGTGATCAAAAAATACACCCAATTATTATAAACTTTAAAACTTATTATGCTAAAGGTCACATTGCCATTAATCCCTTCCAAAATCTTCCCCTCACTGGGAGCACACGGATCCCATGGTTCTGGCCACGGTGCCAGGCCTGGAAAACAGATGGACATTACTTTGGTCATGTTTTCACAAGGCTGTCTTTCTGGTGGCTGGTGCATGGCATTCATCGTATTTCTGATCACACCTTGTAAAGGCACTCAGGAAAGTGGACTTTCCAGAGCTGCTTCAGAAAGTGGCAAGAAAGATAGGATTCCTGTGCTCAAAGCGAGAGGGAAAATCTGAAGGAGACTCAGGGTGATGTGTCTTTACTGTGATATTTTAAATAGTTTAAACAGTCCCTGTATATTCTGATCAAACCCCATACAAGCTGGAGCTTAGTATTTCCTTCCTGGACGGAGGTGCTTGCCGGGTACCTCCAGTGCTGGGATTGAGTATACCTTACCACTGGTATAAACAGAATTTTAAAGTCTTGGTTTGCTTTTAAACTTACGATCAGAGAAGTTTCATTGTTATTTTGTTTGCTTTGGTTTTTGCACATGAAAAATTATACAGGTATGAAAAACTTGATGTTTGGAAGCAAAAAACCAGTGACTGTAATTACAATAGATGAGAGTGAAATCTGTCTTCTCTGGCACAAGATAGTAATCAAAATCTGCTCACATCTTCTTCCAGGGCAATCATGACCCATGCATCCGTGCCTAGGAAGGACAGAGAGATCCTTGGAATTAGCGACACGCTGATTCGAATCTCGGTAGGCTTAGAGGATGAAAAAGACCTCCTGGAAGATCTGGACCAAGCTCTGAAGGTGGCAGTAAGTTTCATTTCCCTCTGTCTCTCCCTCTCCCTCTGTCTCAGATCCTGGGGTGGGAGATCCTTGTATTTACTCTGAAGTCTAGAAGTTCTCTTCCTGCTGTGCACAGCACAGGTAAATGTGCAGGAGATTCGGTCACAGTGTAGATGTGCGGATTGATAGCATTCAGAGTAGACTCCTTCGCCTGAAAATGTACTAAAATACTTCTCTTGTGTACTGTTAATACAGCACCCTTAAACTGGAAGTCCCAAGTGGATTCCAGAGCTGCTTCCTGAACAGATCGAATCTTCTGGATAATTGAATGGACATGAGTGAGGCGTTGCGGAATTTTCAAGTGCACACTGTCCGCAGCTGTAACCATGTTGGGATTGTTCCCTTAGAAACGGTTTCCTGTATATCTCTTTGTAACCCAGAGATCGACTCTGTGAATATCTTTCTGTTCATTTTGCTACATTTCTGCTTCAGGAGGAAGGGAGATTTGTGCTGCTTTGGGGGTTTGGGGTCTTTTTTTTTTCATGGCCCAGGATTTACTTTGATCATGTTTACAATATAATGGTGATTTGCTTTGTAAAGTTAAATTAATAAATGATATTTCTTAAATCAGGCCTGATTTTTGCACACTGTTGAAGAATGTTGAAAACAATTGTTTTGCATTACCATATGCCACAAATAAATACTTGACAAGTCTGTTGTGAATCTCTACTGATTTAAAGTTATTACCTATTGTTTTTCAAAAAAATAAATATAGGGGCTGGGGATTTAGCTCAGCGGCATAAGCACCTGCCTTGCAAGCGCTGTTGTGAATTTGATCACCAGTACCGATTAAAAAAAAAAAAGCAAAAGATAAATGTAATGATTAACTTTGTGATAGCCATATATTATGTGACATCAACGCATATTTCTAGGTTCTTCTGATTCTCTGCTTGCAGAGATCTTAGCTTCTACTGTTGATTTTTATAAACTCGATTGGGTGGCTATCATTCTCAAATCTTAGTACTGCAGATTTGTTACAAATTATATACATTGTAAATTAAAGGCTACTTTTATACTTTTTATATTTTCATCTAATAATAGTAGCTTTATTAAGCTGAAGGAAGCTATGTTTGAAAACAGAGGCTGGGGATTTAGCTCAGTGGCACAGCACCTGTCTGGCGAGCACAAGGTTCAATCACTGGTACAAAAAAACAAAAATGGTTTCAAAACAGAATCTTTTGTAATTAACTGTAATCAGCAAGTTGTCCCCAAACCATAAATCAAAAAGATTTTTGGACTGAGTTTTCTTTTTTCCTTTCCTTTGTTTCCCTTCCTTCCTTCCGTCTTTCCCTTCCCTTCCTCCCTCACTCCTCTTTCTCTTCCCTCTTCCTCCCCTCCTTCCTCTCTCCTCTTCCTCCCTTCTTTTTTGAGACAGGGTCTTGCTATGCAGCCCAGGCTGCTCTGGTACTCACAGTGATCCTCCTGCCTCAGCTTCCTCAGTGCTGAGATTACAGATATGCACTACCACACCTGGCTTGGACTGATTTTTCAAAAATCGATTTTGTGTAAAAGGACTTCCTTCCCATAGCATATATGATCTCTTGCCTTTGCTATTAGTTTTGATTTGAAGACAAATAATCGCGGAACCTGGAGAATAACAGTGCCAGGTAGGAGGACCATACAGGAGAGCACAGGGCTGGGGATTTGGTCTCTACAGGCTGCAGCGTTTCGAGGCCGGGTGAAAGTCACAGTGGAAGCTGGTGGGCCTCCTTTCTTGCCATCCCAGGTCCTCAGGACTGTGGAAATAAAGACCAACTAAATGAGAAAGGCTTTGTTATTTAGAGCTTCAGTTTGGCCACGACCCTTATGCTTGGGCAGAAACTCAAGGTGAGCCAAGGAGTGGCAGGAGGTGGTGGGCACCCTGTCCCCCGCTGCGGTTACACCTTTGGATTCCTTGGCTCTGCTTGTGCTTCCATAGGAAACAGGACCGTAAGAGAAGCTGGCAGCTGTGAATCAAGTCCTGGCCGCTCAGGACTAGTTGCTACGTGAGTTATCACTTAGCCTTCCGGGTGTCACTAAAGACCCCGACCAGCCTCCTGAACCTGACCGACAGCCGGCTGACTTTCTAGGTCATTGTAGATAATGTAGGTTTTCCACCAGGTAGGTCCCAGTTTGTTGCCGTTGTTGTTTTCCAATTTTAATTTTTGAGTCCATGCATGTAGTACACGAGGCAGGCTCGCATTCCTTGTGGAGAGCTGGTCCATGAACACAACACATCTCCAAGCTTTTTCATCCTCTTCCTCTCCCCTCCCCTCCCTCTTTGATTCCTTTCCTCTTTGCAAAAGATCTGTCTCCCTATTTCCCATGCATCTTTTATTTTGCTTTAATATTTATTTGTACTTAGGGGGATTTCATACAAGAAAAACTATGCCATATATATGTACTTTAAACTATGCAGCGTTTAAACTTGTTGGGGTATGTACCTGGATCCCCAATCCCTAAACGGGTATACTGTGAAGGTTCAAAGGGTGAGATATGCGGCATAGGTCTTTAGGAGTGAAATCCTTAGCAGAGCTCCTCATCCTGCTAGCTGGCTGGCCAAATGACTGGGCAGCCCATGTTTAATCAGAACAAGCAAGGAGCTGAGTGGACAATGGAGGAAACCTGAGCAGGATCTTGGGAGGGACTCAAAGGATCCCGTAGAGTAATAGACAATGCTAATTAAGGAAAACCATCCAGAAGGTCTCCGGGCAGCCTCAACTGTGGTTTATCTTGCCCCCTGAGGCATCTCCTCGGGCTCAGTTCAGCCAGGCCTGGGCCACGCCACGAGCCCTTCATGTGGGTTCAGCTTCCATGGCTCCAGCATAAACTATATGTCTGATTACTTCACTGACACTGTGGGCTCAGGTTGCACCCATTTCCCTATGAATGACTTGTATGCCTTTTTCCCTGGCAGAATCAGAGTAGTACTCCATGGTGTGTCAATACCACATTTTTCTTTATCCTTCATCTGTAAAAATAGAAGTTGCTTCCCGATTTAGCTATTACGAATGATCTGGCCATTGTCTGTATATTTTGTGTCTCAGGGCTTCTGGGATGCATCAGTAACTGTCTTTGTATTAGTGAGGTGAAGAAGTGTGTTTCAGAATAACAGAACCAACAGATGAGAGAGACAGACAGAGAGAGAAACAGAGAGAGAGAGACATGGAGAGACAGAGACAAAGAAACAAACACAAACCTGAAAACCAGGGGGCAGAGTGGTAGACTGCAGATTCTTCCAGGACTTGCAGTCCTGGATCGGAAGGCAGTGAGCTGGGAGTACCGGTGGGGAGGAGGGGGAGGGGATCAGGAGGGGGGAGGGGAGGAAGACTGACTGCAACCACTTTCACACTGCTTTAATCCGCCTTCTTCTACTTGAGGAAAAAAGCTGATGTCAGGCCTGATGTTTCTCCCCCTTGCTTATTAGTTCAGGTGTTTTGTCATCCACCTGTTGAGTTAGAACAGAAAAGGGAAGGAAGATGAGTGTGATGACGAGACCATTCCCTATCCTTGGCCAGGAGGTGCCTGACCCAGCTGGCTGCCCGAGGACTGCCAGAGGACTGCCAGAGGCTTGGGACCCTGGTCCTCCAACCTGTCGGGTCTCTGTTCCTGGACCATTCTTAGTCCAGGGGAGCCTCAGGCAGATTAGCAAGCAGCTGTCTTGAGACTGTGAGAGTTGTGGGCTGGAGGTATCTAACAAAAACCCTGAGTTTCCAGCTGGGAAAGGGATATGGGTGGCAATCTTGTAATATAGGATAGATCTATGTTTACTGAATATTAACTAGTTTACTGTGTTTGGAATGAGAGTTTGTTGTTGTTGTTTTGTCTTTTGAGACGGGGTCTCCCTGTGCAGTTCAGCTTGGGCTCACTTTGTAGCCCAGGCTGGTCTCCACCTTGTAATGAACCTTCTGCAACAGCCTTGCAAGTGCTAGGACCACAGGCATGCGCCTGGCTTAGAATGAAAGAGTAGAATGAAGCCTAGCCCTGGCCTGCTCTCAGGGACAGGGTTCTTGCCTTTCACAGCTCACTACTCTTCTGTTATTATTACTTGGTTATGCACAGAAGGCCGAGTGGGGCTGGGGAGCGGACAGGGAGGCAGGGACAGGGCCAGAGTGGCTGTGTCAGCTGAGGGCAACTCTGGTGGAGGGAGGATGCCCTGATCTGAGGCAGGGACAGGAGAGTAACAGCCTTGCCGGGCCCCGGCACAGCCTCCACCCAGCCTGAGCCATGGTAATTCGGGCTCAAACGCTGGGATTCCAGGCTGATGGTAGCTCCCTGCTTCTTCCTGTAATAATGTTTTTGACATTTTTGCTGAAGTAATTTTTCATTCTATTCTGCCCGCCAGTGTCATCTGAAACACTATGATTCTCAGATTGCATCCACAGGAAAAAAATTCAAGGGTGAACTTTGCAGCAGATGCTCTGGGTGAAGCAGATGAATTTTTAGGGTATTAAATAGTGGTTTTCTGAGGGAGTGGGTTTGAGCTGATGTGTTCTGAGTGGTTTACAAGTGAAGAAATTTCTTCCTTCACAGCAGCCTCTTCCGGCAGGGATGAGATCCTCCCGTGTTACCCCCTCGAATGTCCGCTGCCCCTCAAGGAGTCACCATGTGGCTTTTGTCAGCTGTATTTGCTTGAGGGTCACAAGTGTCCTGGAAGACCACTGTGAGCCAGTTTACTAAGAAGGTAAGAGGAGCATGCACGTGGGAGCTTTTAAACTATTTTTTTAAAATCACATTTCTTCTTGGGCATGGCTGTGCACAGCTGTAATCCTAGCACTCGGAGGCGGAGGCAGGAGGGTAACCTCAAGTCTGAGGCCACCCTGGGCTCCAGAGTGAGTTCAAGGTCAGCCTGAACTACATAGAGAGACTTTGTCTCAAAAAAAGAAAGAAAATAAAACAGAAATGGTTTTAAATTTAAACTTTTAGATGTCACCAGATAAAATAAAGACTCATGAGCAGATGCTGTGGGTGTGTAAGTGTGTGTCTGTGTGTGTGTGGGTGCTGGAGAGTGAAGCCAGTGCTTTGCACATGGTCAGCACACGCCTGACCACTGAGCTATGCACGCAGATATTACATTTCTGTAAACCCCTGTTTCTGCATTGCTTTACTTTTCATTACACTGGGAGCTTTAAACTTGAATTATCTCTTGATCCACTAGAAACACTGCTTTTGCCTGAAGTGACCTCTCTTCCCTGGTTTTATTTCCATTCAGCCTTTACAAGTGTGCAAGATGACATTCGCTGAATGTAGAGTTTTGCTCCTCTTCTATCCCTTGTTGCTGGGTCGCCTCAGCACCTGTCTTCGCCTAAAGACTTCCTGTGAGCCAGGTCTTCGTCTTATTCTTTTGCTGTGTGCCTAACGTCTTTTAGAAATTAAAACAGATGTCTTCGAGGGGAGGCCCGTGCCTGCTGTCTTTCCAGTTTTTCTTCTCTCTTCTCTCTGGCAGCAGGTTCTGCGCAGTCTCATGCCAGCATCTCCTGAGTCAAGGTGGCTTCAGAGTGGAATGGGGATTTCTCATATAATTCAGGGTGGATCAGGTGTTCTCTGTATGGTTTTTCCAGAGACTTCCATGGATGTGGCCCCTCTGATCAGATCAGGATGATCTGGTAAGAAAGCTCAAGCACTCTCTGCTTGGCAACAAAGTTGCTCCTCTGGACATCCTTGGGACTACATGCAATGTGGTTGGTGACAGCTTCACCTGGACAGCAGAACAAAAACATCCCTGAGCTCTCTTTAATGCTGTCATTAATCAGCTGGGTAATTACTACCTGGATGACGTTTGCCAGCACTGCTACCAAGCGGCTTCCTCCTGGTTTTCCTCTGATTCTGACTTCTCCAGCTCTAGTCATCTCTACTGGGTTTTGTCCCAAGGAGCCAACAATCACCCTTGTCAGAAATCTTGGCATCACTGACGTATTTGTCCTGAGTTCGTCCCCTCAGAAGTCACATGCGCGCACGAGCTAGCTCGGAGTGACACTGGTAACATTTCCTCATGGTCCCCAAAGGACGGGAAGGTGACCTTCTCCATCGGGAGAATCGTTCATCTCCAGAGGTGACCACGGTTTCCC
Source organism: Cavia porcellus (assembly GCF_034190915.1). NCBI lineage: Eukaryota > Metazoa > Chordata > Mammalia > Rodentia > Caviidae > Cavia > Cavia porcellus. The sequence continues at coordinate 159,678,513 of NW_026947484.1, read as the reverse complement.
TCCTGACAAGCAAGTTCTTTCTTCTGCAGAACTGTGGAGCAGCTCAGGGATGTCAGACACCTCATTATCGTGTAGGAGGAGAAAGCAAAGGTGAGAAGGGAGAATAAAAATGCCCAAGAGCCGGTATGTGTAGGTAGCAACTCCCAAGCTGAATGTGGTCATGGTGCATACTAATGACAAACAACTAATGAAAATGGAAAAAAAAGCAAAACAAACAAACCCAACAACAACAACAACAAAAACAAACAAGCAGTCGATTTAGCTCTCGAGTCACGATTTGTTCATTCTGGAATTGATAACTGAAAAGCACTAGGAAGGCCTTCAACGTGCTAAACACACACGAGTGCACACACGGGAATCACTGGAGGAAATGATACATGAGCTACAGAAAGCTTCGAAGAAACTCAGACTTTTCCTTAGAGGTAAAAGCCGTCCTTAGAAGGTCATGCTCCTTAATAAAGAGCAAGACACTATGCAAAAGGAACAAGCTGATTATGAAAAGACTTCAAGAAAGTAAAGCTATGAGTGAGCAGTGAGTTGAACAAATTCAAGAGAAATGTCAGCTGATCAAGGTAAGATGACCTCCTAGAAAAACAAGACTAAGGACATATATGCATAGTAGGGATAAAGGATAAAAAAAAGCAGGATTAACCTTGAGGGTTCAACATCCCGCAAATGTAAGTTCTGGCAGGAGAAGGGGGAAGAATGAATACCAGAAAACTTCTCACAACTGAAAACCTGTGATTTCAGAGCAGGGGTGGCGAACCTACGGCATGCGTGCCGCAGGGGAGTGTTTGTGTCACTGAAGGCTCTAAAAGGTTCACCATCACTGTTCTGGATTGAAAATGCACACCAAATTCCCAGTACAAATCCACTTTATTTCAAAGAGAGAAAAAGGTACATTATACTTCAAAAAAAGTAAAATAAAATAAATTCCCAGTGCAAAAAATAATAGACTCTTTCCAAAACCAAGCATGATAATGTTTCAATACTTTAGTATTTAGTAAATAACTTAAACATGAATCAAGAAAGAGTAATATAAAATATCATTTACAATTTTGAAAATAAATATTAAACTTAAGACTGTAACTAGAGCAAATGTCTGACAGACAAACATGAAACTATTATACTTTTAACGGTCCTTTTAGATTGCTTAAACAAAGTGCCAATGTATGTTTGGTTTTCTGTTTGTTTGACTTTGTAATTCAGGTCGACCTCGAACTCCCGGTGACCCTCCTGTCTCAGCTTCCTGAGTGCTGGGGTCCTAGATTTGTGCTGCCTGCCCGGGTGCTTTCAGTTTTAAACTCTCTTGAGGTCTCGACCTACATTTTATAGCACTTACTCAGGTGATAAAATCACAGCAAAACAAAGCACTCAGTTGTAAGAATTCTACAGATCTTGAGTCATGGAGTAAGACACCTTATTCCTATGTCTATCCAGGGGGACTACCCTATCTTTGATGCAAAGTAAGTGCCCAGTTTTAATTTTCTTTATGCTTAGTAACCTGGCCTATGGAATTTTTTGACCATAAAGGCTATGTCCAGATATAAGTAATGCAACTCGTCTTCCATATCAAGACACATTTGCTAGCAGAGGGCGGCGGTTACCGCTGTGCTGTGATAACAGGCCCAATTGGAAACACAGGGTCCGTTACCTCCACCTGTGAAATGGATGAATTCTCCAGTGTTCTGCCCATGAGGCAGGCAAAGTTTTATTATGTGGTTCAGGGTTGGACTTGAACTCACTACTCTGTCTAGGCTATCTTCAAACTTGCAGCAATCCTCCTGCCTCAGCCTTCCAAGGGCTGGAGTTACAGGCATGTGCTGTCACACTCAGCAGCTGCAGTCTGTTCACAATTTTTATTTCTGATTTGCCTGGTCACTTTTCTGTCTTTTATTTCTTCTATGCTACCTCCATGAGATTAAAATTTCTTTGCTAGTGATAGTTCTTTAGTGAGATTAATCCCCTTAGGACTTTGGATTCATTCAGCAAACCTGTAATGAATCCCCAGCCAGGTTTGTGCCAGACACAGTAAGAAGAAAAGGTAAGTGTAAGCCCTGAGGCTTAACACTGTGCAATTATGGGTATGTATTACCTTTGCTTTTCTGATAGGTACCTTAGGGAAAAATGTAATGGACACCCTTAATGAACACTTCTGGGTCCCGTGAGAAAATATAGGATGGAAACTTTAATCTTAACAATCTGTGTCATAAGCCAGGGATGTGAGTATTTGAGAGGCCAGAGCAGGGCGATTATTCTGAATTCAGGGCCAGCCTGAGCTACACAGGAAGACTGCCTCCCCCCGCCTCAGAATAGGGCCACAGCACCTGCTCAGCAAGCACCTGCTCAGCAAGTTCAAGGTCATGAGCTTGAGCTCCAGTACAAAAAAAAAAAAAAAAAAAAAAAACCCAGACCAACCAACCAAACAAGTAAATGAAGAAAAACAACAACAAAAATCTGTCAGACTTTAAATATTATATTAGATTGGGCCTCATTAAATTACATTAATAGAAAATAAGATACTAAGGAGAAATACATTTATGTGAGTAGCAGTGATTCTCAGTGTGTAGCCCTTGCAATAGTAAATTAAAACCTTTAAGGTGGGACTCGGCAGCCCTGTGAACACATGAAGAAGGTGCATTTCGGAGACATTAGATAATTGCCCAAGCTTTTAGAGTTTGTAAGTGGAGAGAGTTGGACCTGGACTTGCCTCCGTGGTAACTCTGTTCCAAACTCTTCCCAGTCCATCTTCTACAATGACCTTTCATTGTTGTTTGGAGACAGAGTCTCACTACGTAGTTCAGGCTGGCCTTGAATTCACCATGCAGCCCAGGCCAGCCTTGAACTTGGGATCCTTCTGCCTCAGCCTCCCCAGTGCTGAGTTCACAGGTGTGCACCACTGTGCCTGGCTTGTCTTCTATAATTACTTCGGAATACATCATTTCACAAAGCACGTGTGACCACGGAATGCCAGAAGGCCAAAGCTGAAGTGCTTCGAGGGCCCTCAGAGGAGAAAATGTACCAGAGATCACACTCCCCTGTTGAAGATTGTTTTTACTCTGCAAAATTGCCCTCCTTACAGTCATCCTTCGCTTTTCTCTTTGTCCAGTGTTATAAAGGAAAACCCACTTTAAATGACTGAGAATCAACAATCTTTCTTTAGTTTTTCAGAAGTGGGAATCCATGGTAGTCATCAGTAGCATCAAGTGTGGACCCAGGATTCGCACATTCTGTTCTCTAATTAAAAGAAGAATAATGTTGAACTTGCAAGAGCTAACGTTTTTATCTCTCAGGACCACCAGGATGCACCCAGGAGACAAAAGTCATTTATAATCACATTAATGTCCAGACTGCAGGGAAGGAAAAGCATTGGCTGAATGACAAACATGAGCTGGAGCCATCAGTGTGGCTCAGATTGTCCTCTTCTGTGTGATACCCCTGCCTTCTCTTCCTCATCCTCATAAATCCTTTCATAGACCTGATTTCCCGGAAGTGGTCATTATGACATTATGAGTCATTATGACATTATGAGTCCAGCGTGGTACTGGCCAGCCAAGTTATCATCATCAAATGGACTCCTGCCCTCCCTCCTCTCCCCTCCAACAACCGGCTGTGCAGGGAGCAGACTGAAGCCTCCATGGGTGACAGGACTCGTTGCTTCTGGAGGTGGAAGGATGGATGCTAGCGAACTAGGATGCATACCCCAGTTGGGGTTGGGGTGTTTTGGGGATCGTATGATGCCTTCTGGCTGAGGAGAAACAGGCAAAGGCAGAGAAGGAGAAGCAGCTTTGTGTGCTAATGTTCCATGGTTTCCAGATCCACTGGCATAGCTGGAGCCCAGGGTACGCAGGGAAGGGTAGCAGGGCGGCTGGGATGCATTATATGTAGCTAGACTAGGTCCTGCAGGACTGGTCCATGCGTTCTAATGAATGTGGGAAGCAGCATGTCATAGCAGGATCTTATGTGTGAAGAACTGAATGGAGAAGCTGCTAGCCTCCTCCCTGACTCCCTTACAAACTCACATTATTTTTTTTTGTTTACCTTTCTGTCAGTAAACCTCTACTTATTTGTCACAGTTTTAAAGATTTACATAGGAAGGCAATAGTTTTTTTGTTGTTCTTTTTGTCATCTTTTTTTGAGACAAGGATTCGCTATTCAGTGCTGGCTGGCCTTGAGCTCACTGTGTAGTCCTGGCTGGCCTCAAACTCATGGTGATCTCCTGCCTCAGCCTCCTGAGTGCCGCTGGGATGACAGGTGTGCGTCTCCATGGTTGCTTTGTGTTACACTTTTCACACTGGATTATATCGATAATGTCATGAAACGTGAGTAACATTTTGACACAGTCTTTCTTTGTGTTGGACATAATCCTTTTAAATTAAATTGACTTTGTGAATTAGTAGCACATGTGCATGGTAGGGACACAGAACAGGTGAGAATGGAAAGTAATTCCTCCAGCTACACCTTTTTCAAAGGGTTGTCACTAATAGACTCCAGGGGTGAAGTTATTTATGAATTTTATATATATATATATATATATATATATATATATATATAATCTTCTTTATTATTTTGAGCCCAAGTTATGACACAGTATCATACACAACCTAGAGGGCTGGTACTCTCATAATTTCTTTCTCACTTTCTCCTGGTTTTATGGCTACCTGGGTGTCCACGTTGTAGACCACACGGCCTGGCTCCCTGGAAGTTCAAGGTGACGGGGGCTGTGTGGCAGTGCCCTGCGTGTCCTGAGCCCCACCCCAACAAGGCGGGCACTCTCTCCTGCTTTCCCCTTCCATCTTCACTGGGGTGGAGGAGACCGAGTCTACCTGGAGAAAATGGCTCAGCTACAAATGTGTAGGAGCCTGGGGTGTGGCACTGGGCCCAGCAGGACGGCTCCGGGTTCCCTATTTCCCGGCTGTTCATGAGAAAAGGTAGAATTTGTTATTTAGCCTGTTACGGTGTTAAGGTAGTTTAGCAGAACCTGTAGGCTACACTTCAGGTAACAGTCTTCTGTGTTTTTCTCTTTTCCATTTAATATAGTGGGAGCTGGTTTTATAATTATGTGTAAAGCCACCATAGCTCCTATGAGTTTAATTTTAGGGCACACCGCGCCATAATTTGTTTAGCTGGAGAACCTTTAAGGTATTGCCCGGCACGGCTTATAATACTGCCGCTTATATTCCTTTCCGCCCTTTATTTCACATGGGCATAGAAATATCTGTAGCCTACACTACTGGCAAAAGAATTAGTGGGCTTCTTAATTATCTCCCGCAAAAGTTGTTATTTTGCTGCCATCAGTAAGAAATAAAAGTGCCCTTGCCCTCAAACCTGCCAACACAGTGCAATATTACATTTTTGACCTTTGTTAATCAGCTGAGTGGAAACATAAGAGTCATGTCATAGTTTCATACAGTGAACGTATTTGGGTACATGTGGGATTGTTTATAGCCAGCACAGTGGCAGATACATGTAATCCCAGCACTCTGGGAGGCGGAGGCAGGACAGCTGGAAGTTCAAACCTAGCCGATTTAGTGAGACTGTGTCTCAAGAAACACCTTCCTCGCCCCCCGCCCCCCAAATCTCTCTGTGTGACAGACGGGGATGTTGCCCTCTGAAGGCTCTGCTTCGATCCCCAGTACCCCACACAAAAAGAGTCATTTATATTTCCTCTTAAAAGCAATTTTCTGTCTTGCTCATTTTTCTGTTGACTAAAAAGTATGTCGACACAGTTTTTCTATTCAACGGGAGGCATTTATTAATTTTCCATATTTAGACTCGAGAATGAAAATAAATGTGGATTTACAGAACCCAGTAAATTTTTAAAATCACAGTGACCAAGAGTGAATTTCGGCATATGGGCAACTTTCATTTAAATTGTGCATTTTCCAAACCAGGTAAAATAGACTTCTATTTTGTAGTTATTCATTTTGTGCTGCAAAATGACAAAATTATTTAGTGCTGTACTATTGTCAAATGTGCCAACGGGATGTGAGTAGCTTGTGGTCTTTCTTTCCTTCTCTTTCTTCTCTCCTTTACTGCCCCAATTCCTTCGTGGCTCTAGGGATGAGACTCAGGGCCTCACATGCGCCAGGCAAGCGCTCTATCATCGAGCAACGGTAATTTTTTGATCAGAGATAAAGCAGGTAAATGTCTTTGCTTTTTATCCTGGTTTCCATCACTTGTCATTGAGAGATGATTTTTTTTCTCTGAATGAAAAGGGGGTCAAAAGGCAGTGGAAGCAGAAGTGTGCGATATTTAATCATTAAGCACTTTGTAAATGTTCGTTGAACAATGCAAGTATCATGCAGCAAATTCCTGCATGATGATCATGCCAGGAGATAAACTGACAAAAGTTTTCTTGTTCAAAGTCAATCCCTGGGGGCTGGGATATAGCTCAGCGGCATAGCGCCTGCTTGGTAAATACAAGGACTTGGGTTTGATTTCCGGTACAAACAAAACAAAGTCAATGTCCGTGGTCACAGGGTTGTGAGGTTTCTATACACCCATCTCGTCTCCTCTCATTTACCCACCACTACCGTGGGACTATTGTGTGGGTGCTGTGTACCAGGCCAGCGCCCAGCATGCAAGGATATGGAGGTAACTAATGTTTGCTCCCCGCCTCTAAGTCTGTTGAGACACGATTGACTTCCAGTTAAACTGACTCACAGTAAACTGTACATTTCTAACATCTAAGTGTTGATTTGTACACACAGACACACATGTGATCCATATGTACTTTGAAGATTTAAATATTAGCAAAATTATTACAGTACAAGACACTCTGCCATTGACCCCTTCAGCGTCCTCCCCCTCATTTGGAACACACTGGTCCCATCGCTCTTGCCACTCTCCGAAGCAGTTCTGGAGTCCTCCTTAGGGAGTGTCTAGTCGAGGGATGATCAAAAACCCAGTGACCATGGCTGCTGAGTGCCACCAAACAGAAAGGCAGCTCCTAAAAATATTAGGAGCACATCCTCATCCACCTTATTCACGGGATCTGACACTGTGTGACTTCGGATTCTTCCCCAAAGTCAAAGTGATTGTGAAAGGGAAATATTTTAAATGGATTCAGGACATTGGGACAGCTACAAACAAAGCTATTCAAGAAAGAGGATTTTCAGAATTGCTCCAGAAAGTGGCGGGAATGATGGGATAAGTGTGTTAGGAGTGAGGGGGAGGGTCTTGAAGGGGATTAATGCTCATGTGTCTCTTGCTGTGAATGTATGTTTAAAATTTAAACATTGTTCATATTTTTTATCACACCTTATACACATACAGCCAACGAAACGAAGACATCCATCACTCCCCAAAGTGTCCTCGAGCTCCTTCATGACCCCTCCTTTCCCCCTCCAAAGACTCCTGGTCTGCTTTCAAGCGCTGTAATTTGCTTTGCATGCTTTAGACCTTTCCATAAGTAGAGTCTATATTTATATATCAACATCTATTTCTCTACATCTATATCTATATCTTTTTGTCTAAGTTCTTTCACTTGACATAATTAGAGATTTGGCTGGGCCATGTGGTTATATGTTTACCTTTTCAGGAAATTTGCCATCTGGTTTCTAAAGCAATTTTATTTTCCTAAAACCAGGATGTGAGAACTTCGTTCACATCATACCCTTGGCCTTTTTAGGCATTCCAACAAGTGCATACTTGTGTCTCAGTTTGTTTGTTTGGTGGTACTGGAGATTGAACCCAGTGTCTCTACATTGGGGTACATTTTTAGTTATTTTTAGTTTTTAATTCTGAGATGGGGTCTTGCCAGATCACTAAGCTGCCTGGACTGGGCTCCATCTTCAGTCTTCCTGTTTCAGCCTCCCAGAGTGCTGCAATTACAGACACATCCTCTCACATCCGGGTCATACTGACGACTAAGGATGATGACCAGGTGTTCATAGCTTATTTCCTATCTCTATAATTTTAATGTTAATGAGAAGGGACTTTCATTCTGGTGACAGGCAATGGCTTTCAGTCACTTCCTGATGCTCTAACCAGGTAACATAGGCTGGGTAAGTTAAGCAACATTTATTTCCTGCATTCTGGAGGCAAGGATCTAAGTAAGATCACAGGCACATGTGGCTTTCTGATGAGAAGATGGAGAGAGCTTTTGAAATGAGAGAGCAAGAGACAGAGACAGAGAGACAGAAAGAGAGAGGAGAGAATGCGTAGCTTTCACAGTGCACTCTGGGCCTCTGCCTCCTTTTTTTTTTATCTTAGTAAAAAAGCACAGTTCGCCCCGGCACCTAGCATTGACCTCTGTAGAAAACTATCCCGCAGACAGATTTACATTCAATATGTGTGTGCTCTAAAATGTGCTTTAGGTGAAATGAAATCAATGTGGAATCTCTCCAGAAATTTCGATCCTTATTCGATTACTTTAATGATTTAAATTGCATAATTTAGCTTTGTACATCTGTGTTTATTGAACAGGATCTTAGGCCAAAATTGTGGAGGTCAATAAAACTTCCAAATTCATTCACTCAGCAGTGTTGTCACTGAAGAGAAATAATCATACAGCTCCAAGCTTGGCAGCTACATCGGAGTTTGAATAGCATTAGTGGATCATAGTGAATAAGCCTGAATATTGAGAGGGGTAGAAGGTCAGTTCCTCTTTATATAACTTTCCCCCCTTTTTGAGACAATGTCTCACTGTGTGGCCTAGGTGGTCTCCAACTCATGGTGATTCTCCTGCCTCAGCCTCCTCAATGCTGGGATTACAGGTGTAGGACACAATGTCTGGCCATCTATTTGTATCATTTATATGCTCTGGTGTACTCCAGAGCTTCTCCCTGACTCCTAAAATATGTCATATGAAGGTATTAGATTTTGTTATTCTTAAAGAAGATTAAGAATACAGAGTCTAAGGATGAGAACTGGCATCTATCTTGTGAAATTTACACTTTGGAATCAGCAGCAAATACCCAAGAAGGTCAAGTTTGTGGAGGCCAACAGTGCACTTGGATGTGTCTGAAATGCATTTATAGTGATAGGGATCCTTCGATGTACTTGGTGAGATTAAACTCAACCCATGCTGGAGTCTGTGCCTTTCAATGCCTTTTATGCCTTTCAATATTATGTTGTTAAATAAAACTGACCACAACAAGGATCAGCACAAGATAGCACCTGGCCTGTCGTCTGCCACAAACACAGTTGTGACTTTAAAAGTGAATTTTGAATTTTTAAGAAGTCCTTTCTAAAGTTTTAACATAGTATCTGGGAGGTCATTTTTCCTACCATACTGCGTGCTCTTTTATGTCTAATATGGTGTAATGAAACTGGAACTAGCAAATCAGTTTCAAAGTTAGTTTTTAAAATGCCACAGGCTGGGTGCAGTGGCATGCAGTTGTAATCCAGCTCTTGGGAAGCTGAGGCAGGTGGATGGTGAGCTGAAGGCCAGTCTGGGCTATATAGGGAACTCAAAGTCTGTCTGGGCTTTGTATTAAGACCTTGTCAGACTGGCACTTGCCCAGGGCTTGGGAGCAATGTCTGGCTGTGGCCCTGCAGGGAATGTGTCATCTCTGCTTAGATGATAATTTGTTTTCTATGCTTATTGGCTTTTAAATTCCATGGACTTGATATTGGCCTGTCTTCAAGGGCTTCGCTTCTCAGTGAACTTCTGTAAGACATAAACTGTAAATTAGCTTGGCATGCTTGAATGTGTCTAGTTCTTCCACTTAAATTGTGGAGGTTAAATAAAAATTAAAAATTTTATCTTATGAATACAGATGAGCAGTGCATCATGAGTCCGCTCCTCGTGTGGCCCTGGCCCATCTTCACTCCTTTTCCCCTTCTCCCCTCTTCCTCTCCCTCCATGACTTGGTCTCTTACTCATATGCAAAAGATCTCCTCCCTGTTTTCTGTTGTCTGTCTTTCCTTTTGCTCTTTATTTACACTTTGGGTTTCTGTTATAAGAGAAACCACATGATATGTAAGCTTGTGTGTCTGACTTACTTCACTTAAAATTATGGTCTCGGAGTGCATCCATTTTTGTACAAATGACTCAAGTTTATCTTTCGTTAAAGCAGAACAGTAACCTGTTATGTGCAAAGGGCACACTTCCTTTAGACCCATTCACCTGCTGATGGACACGGGATACTCCCTAGATGATGGACCTGCTGATGGACACGGGATACTCCCTAGATGATGGACCTGCTGATGGACACGGGATACTCCCTAGATGATGGACCTGCTGATGGACACGGGATACTCCCTAGATGATGGACCTGCTGATGGACACGGGATACTCCCTAGATGATGGACCTGCTGATGGACACGGGATACTCCCAAGAAGTGGCTATTGTGAGTTGTCTGCTAATACACATGAGTATGCAAAGGTCACTGTAATATGATGTCTTTAACTTTTGCAGGAAGATGCCTACAAAAGAAATAGCTGGGTTGAGTGATGTCATATAAAATTATCTAGAAATACTGAGCTCAATGCTGGGCAGTCCTGCCAACAAGGAATAGAGTTCAACAACCAGGAGAGACTCCAGTTATTATCAACAGGTTGTGGTTAATCAGCATGAACATCCTGTAGTATCCAAATAATTGTCATTGTGGTCACTCTCTATTCCCCATCATATCTTGGTATTCAACCTTGGAATTCTAAATTCAAGATCAAGCATCCAGAATTTTCTATACTGATTGATACGCAGAACAACCACAAATACCGACCCAGTGGCTGGCATCTTGGGACTTTAGACAAGTTGTCTGAGATGCTGAAACTGGTTCCCTGAGCTAACTGATCACAAAGCCGCTGGGGCAGATTAAACAAACCTTCTTGGTCCGAATGCAGCCACAGATGGGTGCCTGTTCCTGCTTTTGGATGCTGGTTGAATGGAATCACAGTGTAAGCTCCCATGGAGCATGGCCTTATTAATAGATCATACAGACAGAACCAGAGTAGGTGTCTCCATTTGGAACAGAGCATTTTCAGATGCTGGAATCCTCAGGGCAGAGCTCACAGAATGCATGGTCTCCACTTGTAGTTATTTCTCTCTTTTGTTCGATCCCGTACTGCTGTTTAATTAAAACATTTGTTTCCCTTATCTAGTTAGTCATGCATTCAAGAGGTAAATGGCTTCATGTTGTAACAGATAACTAATTACGTTTGGTCTCAGTTTGGGGCTAACCTATGCCTTCTTCACTCTTTTGTGGTTTGGCTTTTTTTGCCTTACACCATTTTCACGACCTACTTAGGTCTATGTTTTGGCAGGTGGGGTCCGAGGTGATACTTGCTTTTCGAGCTGTGTGGAAAGAAGGCTTCCGTACTGATCAAAACACCACGTAACTAGAGGTTCCTGCTGTTTTGGGTGCCCGGGCATGCTTATAAACATGTCTTCCCATTATCAGTTATTCAGTGGCTGGAGAAGTAGTCTCAGCCTGAGCAACCACACTGTATCACAAAGGAGAAAAGCAAGTTAAGGTGAGTGACTGTGTCATTAAGGATGGAAACTGAGTCACAGGAATTCATGGGAAAGTGCTCTTGGCCTGGGGTCAGGAGGGTTGCTAGGCCTGTGTCAGGGTTGGATAGTTTGAACCTCTCTTCTCAGTGCAGGCCCCCACTTACTCCACTCCTTAGATGCCCTTGTAGAGGCTGCAACCTGCTCAACTGTACCCTGCTGTCCTGGCTTAGGGTGCGATAGTGATGGCTTTATCTAAATAGCAGGGGTTTTCGTTGTTGTTGTTAATCCACTTTATCAATAGATAAAATGCTTTATAAGTAAAAAATTTTTTCTAGTACATGTTTGCAGTACATAAGATTTACATTGATCTTAGGCAATAGGCACATATCATAAACGTTTTATTGCCATGTCATTTCTCTTCCCCTCCCTGTTTACAAAAGATCTATCTCCCTACTTCCTTTTGTTTATATTTTATTTTAAAAATAATGTGTACTTTGAAGTCTTCGCATGAGAGAAATTGTACAACATTTAAACTTTTGTGTCTGATTTGTAAGTAGCTGTTTTGAGCGGAGCAAAAGGACTGCTGAAAACTCTTTTCTCATCTGGGGTAACCCAGATGGCATATTTATGATATGGGAAGGTAAGGCTTCAAGTGCAGAAAAAAAAACTTTTGAAACTTCCTGGAGTTAAAAATACAGGTTTTTGAATGAGAAAAAAATTAATTTGTTACAGTACTTGGTATAAAGAATGATGGACCAAATTATAAGCTGAGGTTTATTTACATCCAATTCCCAGAAACAGTATTGAAATCAGATTTCCAGCTGAGCTATGTCACCTCTCCCATGGAGAGAGGAGTGTTTCCCAACATGAAAGGCCTTGGGAGGTTTTTGGTTAAATTAGTAAATGTTTGAGGACCCACATTAATTAGGACTCTTCTAGATGGCAAAGTCCAGAAATGTTAGTTCATTAAACAAAGTGGAATTTGTTAGAACACAGTTGAAATGTTGAGCAGAACCTGCGACTAGAAACACAGGAGTCAGGAGGGGGAATTCAAAGGCATTCTCTCCATCTGCGCCCTCACTCACCTCTGTGCATGGATTTTACTTCTCTGTTTCTGTTGCTGTCTTTGGTTCCACCACCTAAAGAGCAGTCAGTGTTTCTCCCCGGCTCAGCCGTGTCTCCTGAGAGCTTCTCATTACTGTTTTAGCTACTGGAGAAAAACAGACTTTTATGCTAAGTTCCTGCTTCACAATTACAGGGAAAGAATGACATGCCCCCCCTGGAGTCAGGTGTCCACCTCTAGTCAATGACTGTGGCCTGAGGGATGCCAGGCGTGTGCTGGGTACAGGCTGGGCTGCCGGGGGCTGACAGCCAGCTCCAGGCAGGCATCGGGGAGGTGCTGAGTGCTGGGACCATGGTTTTCTGTGACATGTGTCCTCTCACCAAGGTTCAGTTCAAGCTAACAGGGTGACAGCGCTGCTGAGTGTGGAGCTGGAAGAGGTGATAATAGTCTGCTTTCACCACCTAGTGTGAGGCAGCTCCCACAGCAGCCGCGCGGATGAGAGGACATTCCTGGCAGAGGCTGGAGACTTGGACAGCAGACGAATGTGTCTAATGAGGGTGACCTTGCGTAATAAAGACCGTTACTGCCCCCAAAATGTGATGCCTTTCTGTTCGTTTTTAGGTTAAGCTAGTAACATAATATATAGCACAGTACTGCAGTAGCTCTTTGAATAGATAGCTTAACTTTCATGGAACTTGGAGATTTAATTTTTTTTACATCTTTTTGTGACAAGGTCTTTTTTTTTTTTTTTTTTTTTTTTGTCTTTTTGAGACAATTGGGGCTGGCCTTGACCTCACCTTTGTAGCCCAGGCTGGTTTCAAATTTGTAGTGATCCTCCTGTCTCAGCCTTCCAAGTGTTGGGATTATAGACTTGTGCCACCACACCCAGCTGAGATTTAATATTAAAACTGTGAATTTGCTGTTTTTTGATGAATTAAGTTAGTATATCAATTGACTGGGTCTGTAGTATATGTGTAATAAGGTGGAGAAGACTGATTTCCTTAATTCGAGGAGTGGCTGAGGTTGCATATTATTACATGGTGGAGCTGGCATGAAATCTTGGCTCTGGGGAGATGAGTGCCTTGTGTGACAGAGCTGGTGACTGGCGGGAGGTTCTTGGTCTTGCTATCCTCCCATCAGCTTAGTTTTTAACAAAATTACAAACCTGTAAACAGTGCAGGAAGTATACAGCTCACAGGTGTAATTGGACTTCTTGTGGAAAAAACCCCTAAATCTACTCATTCATATTGGGCCAAACCTAGACCATTGCTCACAGGTGCAAGTGAGGCAAGAGTGTACCCAGATACTTTGAGGCTAAAATGAGTTGAAATCAGAGACGGTTTATGGGAGGAAAAGTCCAACATAGCCAAAACACCCACGGTAAAATCCTCATTTTCTTAGCTTCCAGCTAAATTCAGAGCACATGTTAACAACAAGCCAAAGACACAAAATTAAATCTCTCTTCACACGACTTTCTTAACCACGTTTTAAACTCTGTATTTTGAAATAGTCATGGGTGTTTGCTTCAGCAGCAAGTGCAGTGAAACTGAGATAATCACGGACTCTAGAAAAGTTGCAAAATCAGAGTTTCACAAACTCTGCCCAGAGGCTGTGTTACTGTGATGGGGATGTCTTCGGCCCTTTCAGAATTAGTGTTGACCCTTAATCCCCCCTGGGACACTACTGAGAGGTGTGCCCTTTAGGAAACAAGGTGGCCGTGCAGGGGCAGCCCTGAGGAATGGGAGCCCTGCCCGCCAGCAGGGGTGGAGGTCGAGGGGAGCCCTCTGTCTCCTGCCATGAGAGTACAGGTAAGCAGCAGGTGCCATCTTGGAAGCAGAGCGAGCAGCCCTCACCGGACACCACGTCTGCTCAGGCCGGGTGGGGGACCCCGGGCTTCGGAACTGTGAGAAGTAAATTTCTCGTCCTCATAAATTATCCAGCTTGCACTATTTTGTTACAGTAGTGCAAATAAACTAAGATGCATATGGACATCTTAGAGTGCATTGGTACAGTATTGTCGCCAAAGAACCGACATTGATATATTACTGGTAGCTAGATTATGACCTTATTTAGCTATTACCAATATTTACCCTGTGTCTATTTCTCTATCTGTCTGTCTGTCTGTCTAGCTGTTTGGTGCAAATCAATCCCATGAATAGACATGTAATCACTATCACAGTCAAGATACAGATGGGTTCTATCTCCATAAAAATACTTCATGGTGCTATTTCCTTATATTCATGCCCCCCCCCCACCTACATTCCTGTCCCCTGGCAACCACGAATCTGTTCTCCATCACTATAGTTTTGTCATTTGAAGAGTATTATAAAAATGGAATTATAACAAGACATATTGTGGTAGTCATTTTTGATTTTCTAGTGGCTTGTTTTGAAGTCCTTTATTTCATTCATTGTTTTGACTTCATTGTTTCTACTCTATTCTGATCTGCTTGATTTTTAGTATGCCCAAAAGTATCTGCAGTTGTTTTGCTTTTTTTGGTTGTTGTTACCAGGGATTGAATTCATACCCTCGTACTTGCCAGGCAGGTGTTTATGCTACTGAGCTAAATCCCCGGCTCTGCAGCAATTTTGAAGACAACAAAAGGCATTATGGTAACTATTGTTGGTTTCAATAACAGGCTTTGAAGTCCTGTATAACTTATACTGGCTTATTTTTTTTTGGTTTTCTTCTGTTTTATTTTCATTGGTTTTATTGTTTTTCAAATAAAATAAAATAAAATAATGGAGTTATACAAATTACAGCCTTTTTTTTTTTCCTTTGGTACTGGTGACCTCATACTTTCAATGCAGGTTCTTGTGCCTTTGAGCTAAATTCCCAGCCCTGATTATAGCTTTTTGAAATTAAAATTGCCTTTCCTTGTCATTCAACACAATATCCTTGAGGACTTCCTAGGCTGTTACATGAGTTCATTTTTTTTAATTGCTGGTTACTATTCCATTACATGGATGTGTCAGAGTTTGTTTTACCACTAACCCACTGAATGGCATTTAGGTTTCTGGTATTTTGCTATTGCAAATAAAGCTTTTATGAATATTTGTGGGAATATTTTTGTGTGAACATACATTTTTAAATTCTAACATCAATTTTAAGCTCCAAAATATGAAGCACTTAAAAATATTCAGTATTTTTTTGCCAGTGGCATAGTTTTTACTTACAACGTCTCTGACACAAATGTATGTATCTTGTCACACATCTCAGTTCCCCAGCTGTCTCCACAGCAACTGGATTTCTAACAATCCAATTAGATTCTTACACAATCTACCTGAAAGTAGATCAGATCCTGCAAGTTTAAGAACCTGACCAGACTGCACCTGCTTCAAAGACCGATCGCAAGTCCCAGTTTGGAAAAATTATTCAGTGTAAAGCAAATTTCATTGGAAGTGCTATCTCACTTAACTATTGAATATTGTCCCAAACATGCAAAGCAGAATGGTTGATGGGTGTACTTTTGTATAGTTGTAACATCAAAAAATCGTGAGCCAGGGGCCACCCGCATGATCACGACTGATGAAATCATTTGCTTTTGAAAAGGAATTCAACCTCCAGCCCTAACCCTCTCTCTGGAGGATAAGAGGTGTGGATGAGATTCAGGTTTCTAATCAAGGTTTTATCTTTCTGGCAACTAATCCCTGTCTTGACGATACCCAGGAGCCAGCTGAAAGTTGCCTCATCAGAGCACAAGATCCCTAACATCTTTGTTGCTGACAAAAATCCCAGCACTGTAGGTCTGTGCCAGGCAGGACAAGGCACCGTTCTCTCCGCGACAGCACACGGGTTCCATATTGTGCAGTGTCAAAGAGCCTTGACACAGCGGTGGTCTGTAACTGGGACTATTACATCTGTATGATCTATTAAAGGATATTATTATTATTATTATTTACTGAATGTGTGATGTACTATTCTGTGTGACTTTGGCTTTTTTTTAGTCTACACTGTGCACTTGATGCCTTATCTTTCATCAATAATGAAAATTAGTCATAAGAAAGCGGTTCCTGATGACATTTCAATTTCCTGACTGTCTAGGGGGAATAAATTGAAATGGAGCTCTCAGAAAGTCCTCCATAGGTGGATAACTTATTTCTCAATTGCTCTGTGAATGCTGGTGTAAAGCCAGAGCATTTGAGGGTGATGGGAGTTATTGATGATACATAGTGTGCCAGCAGCATCACATCTTTGGGTCCTGCAGGGAGAAACTGCCCAAAGCCCTGTGTCCTTTGCCCTATGCGACCCTCTGTGCTCAGGAAGGCAACTCTCAGAGTGACAGGATCATTTCTGCCATTTGTGTGACAGTCAGCAAACTGAAGAGTCAAGGAGCAACTTCTGGAGATTCATGTTTTCATTCTCGAATTTTTCACACCCACAAAACACAGTCTGAGTTGATGGCCTATTGAATTGAAAACGTCTGCTGGGGCATCAGCTGGTTATTTGCACTGGAATGTGAGCGGGTTTGTTGGAGTTGGGGAGAAGAAGACGGATTCACCCAGCAACCTGTTCCATGGGCTCAGTTACAGATCAGAATGGGCACGCCTGGGAGGGTTCCTGCTGCTGTCACAGTGGGGGTACGTGCAGCACTGTGCATCCCCACATTTCCCCGCCAGCTTCCCAATAAAATGCTACCAGTAAAAGTCAGCCTTCAACACGCTTACAAAACACTCATGCGCTGCAGTGTGAAGGTGTAAGTTTTGCAAAGAGACAGGCCTGGCAGGAGTCTTAGCTCTGCCCCTGGGAGCCATGAGACTGCAGGCGGGTGTTTAGCCTTAGCATTTCTGACTTTTCAGCCATACACTGGGGATTATCATGACACCACGCAAGCTTGTGGAAATCAAAAGGTGATCATTTATATAAAGAGCTTGGGAACCTGACATTGAACAAAGGCTTGCATGAAGAACTTATTATAACACTCAAAAGTATGTCCTGTATCATGACTCACTGGAACTTTTAGCTCAGGCATCTATGAAATAGTGCAGATGACCTAGAAATAGGAAGGATGAGTGATCTGGACCTGGAGAGTATGCTGGTTTAGTTCGCTAAGTGTACACTGGGTTATTTCACTTAGAAAAACAAAGGGCATGACTGGGAAGGACAGGGCTTGGCTAAATGCTTGGCCATGGGAGGATAAGTTAGGAAGGGAGGTAGAAGATGTCAATGGGTCGACAATCACTCGGGTGTGAATGTTAAGCAGAGAGGGGCGATGGAGTTTCAGCAATGGTGCCTCCAATGTGAGGACACACCCCCACTGGAGTGGCAGAAGTGATTGGAGTGTGTGGCATGAGACCTTGTGTGTGTTTGTGTGTGCATGTGTGTGTGTGTGATATTTTGGCTGGAACCCAGGCCCTTCCCACTGAGGTACATTTTGGGATAAAATCTCGCTAAACTACTCTAGCAGACTGAAACCTATAATCCTCCTTGTTTCAACCTTTCAGGTATTTAAAATCTTAGACTAACATTTACAAGGTTTCAGGAGTGCCCATCCAATGGTGTCCCTTTTTATATAAAGTGCAAGTCTGCAGTTCATCTTTTTCCTCCTCGAAAAACACTGCCTTTGGGGGTCCTTTTGGCTTTTGAGTTTTGTGTGCACTCTGTGCCTACAATTTTGAGGATGCCTCAGTTGTACTGTGTGACTTTGGCTGTACTGTGTGACTCAGTTGTACACATGGTCAAGTCCAACCAAATATTTTTCTTGTCTCCTTTTTTTTCTTTCTGTGCTTTACAAGGAAAGATGTTGTCAAGGATCAATTCGTGCAGTCCATAATTCCATCTCCTCAGCACTCTCTGGGTGTTTACTTAGAGTCACGCATTCCAGCTGCTTCAATGGCCGCTTTTTGGATGCACATAGCAGTGTTACGATGAGATCACTCCCCCTTGCGTCCCTGCTTTAGAGGCAGCAAACCTCAGACTGCCTGGACCGTGCCCAAGGTGGCGTCTGTACCGCATGCCACGCGTGGGCTTCCTGGCTCCTGAAAGTGGAAGACGCAGCATTGCTGTCATCCAGGGGCCAGCGTCCATCCTCCGGTGGGGACTGGAACCCCCTGGTCCCTCCTGGACAGCAAAGTCAGAGAAATTAAGCAGAAGGATCTTTAAGTTTGTCCATTTGGATTTCTTAGTGAAGACAGGGCTGAAACCTAATAAGGAGTTTATTTTTGTGTGTGCAGTTTTACGCTTGATAAGCCCATACCCAAACACACTGCTTAGGGGAGGCTAACAGAGGAGGCACTGTACAAACAGAACTGGCGTCTGGCCTCTCCATTCCCTCTCTCTGCAGCGTGGTTCTGGTCTCTGTCTTGTCTGTTGTCAGACTGCACATAAGGAAGAAAGCTGAGTTTTTTCTGGGTTGTTTTCACACTTTTTTTAAAACCCTGAAAGCAAATTTTTATTTTTTATTTTTTAAATCTTTTTGACTAAGCAAGAGCACTGATTTGTGTCTAGTCTTCCTTTAGTATTTCTTCAGAGAGCTCAGCATTCTTTTTTTAAAAACTAATATAACATGAATGGCATCCTTAATATTTTCTCTTTCTAGTTAGATACCTGACCAGTTCTCTAATAGTTTATTCTTTGAGATGTTAAAAATTGTTCATTGAAAATTTCCCTGTTTTCTATAATTTCCTTAAAAAGAGTTAGAGTCTGCAAGGCCTATAATAAATGCCACAGGCAGGACCTTTTATGTGACCATACGAAGGTGATATTTTGAGGATCTGTGGGATAATATTTCTCATGGTTCAGTGTTGTTGACCACTGGAAAAACTGCAGCAACTGTATGTCATTTAAGTAGGATACAAATAAGTTATGGAGTAAGGGTTTAAGAGGAAAAACTCCAAGTAACTGCACTCATATTTGCTTTTAAGAGACTCATCACCCTTTGGAGACTAGCAGTGACAGAAGAAAATTACCTGAATCGGTTTCTGGTTATCGTTACCATTTCTGTAAACTTGTTTGTCTTTGGCCAGCTCCATACTACATGAATAAATATTGCTTTGTAAATTGCTTCAAAAAGTAACTGGATGGCTGCCTTTCTAAGAAAAAACAATAAACATCAGAAGACTCTGTCTTGGTTACTTTTTTCTCACTGCTGGGACAAAATACTCAATAGCCAAAATGAAGGAAAGAAAGGTTTAATTAGCTCACTGTTTGTGGAGGGTTCAGTCCATAATTAGCTGGCTCCAAGGCAGGGTGGCATGGCATAGGGGCAACACTTCAAGGTTGCAACCAGCAAAAGCAGCCAGAGCAAAACTCTTCTCCTCTCTTATATAGTAAGCTGGCTCCTTCTCCGCCCCAGGTAGGTGTAGCATTCACACCATCTGCCTGCCCACCTCTTGCACAGGCTGATGATGTTACAAAGTAAGGACCCTGGCAAGCTGCTGAGTTCCTTAGTTAAACTTGTAAACTTCTCAGGTTGACAAGGTATCAACCATAACAGTGATGAAATAGCTAAGGATGCTTCTTTGCAAATGGGAATCTAACCAGGTTTAGATAACTAAAAACATAGAGAACAGAATGAAGACTGGGCAATCCACTTTGCCCTTGGGAGAAATTTGGACTCAGAAAAGTAGCAATCTAGGATCCAGTCTATGAGTTCTAGGGGATGAGAATGAAAGACAAAAGGCACAGAGTTAATCTGGAACGTGGGGGCCCATGGGCTCTTTGTGACAGAAGAAAATTGACATCCCAGAGCATTTGGTTCATCTCTTTGTTTTACTTAGACATAGGGGCAAGCAATTAGCTATGTTAACTCTTCCCTGGAGCTTGCAACATATTAGCAAGCCTGGGTGTGGGCAGCGGGAGCACATCTGGCTGATTTTTTCCTTTGTGCTTGCAGAGGAAGTCAATTAGGTCTCAATACGTATTATCTGGTCTCTTATACAGCTAGCCACAGCTGCAGACTTGTGGGAAAGTGTGCTTCAGGTAAATTGAATTAGAAGGCAGAGCAAGACAGGATTGGTTGTTGCGGGTAGAAATGTAACTCAAAGTAGCAGACAAAGCAACTTGGGAGCACTTGTGAGGCAAAGTTACAGAAAGAGACTTCTTTGGTGAAGACATAGTCAGGTAGACAAAGACAGCTACAAATGCAAGTTCTGGTAGAAATGTGAGTACAGAGAATTTCGGAGATGGTCAAAGCATTGGCGATGGATGGTGCAGGACCCAAGAGGTCGAACAGTCAGAATCGAGAACTCCCTTGCCCTTTGAGCCATAGATGGCTTCTTTTCCCTTTACTCCTCATTTCCAGTCAAGAAGCCTTCAAAATATATTTAGTGCATTTACATTCAAGTCAGGTGCGACGCTCAATATGCTTAAAATTCTCCAAAGATGTTTTATGGCACTGAAGAACAAAATCCAAGCTCTTCACTTTGCCCTGCGTGCCCAGATGCTTTGCCCCTCTGGCTCTTCTCCAAGTCCATTCATTTCACTTTCCTCTGTGACACTGTCCTCCAGCCAGATGGAAGTTCTTTTATTCTTTGAACCTGCCCTACTTTGTCCTATCTTGGAAGACTTTGGGCTTTTCTTTTCCCAGAGTCTCTTCTCCCAAGTTTTCATGCTTGTTTTTTCCTTAGCATTTGAGGCCTAGGCTGCTCTCAAGCCTTGTACAGGAAACACCCGCTCTCTAGATTGCCACTGGGTTATTCAGCAAGATTTCCAAGCAAGAGGTGCTGTTACTTGTCATGAAGCTCATCCAGGTTGTGGGACGGGGATCAGTCTTTGTGGCATTCAATAGAATGGAGTTGATCAGCTCAGGGGCTTTCTGCCCACTCACCCTGTCTCTGCCCATCACCAGGCAGCCTTCTACTTAACCCTGATGTCTGCCCCAAAAGTCAACTTAAAAAATATTGTGTGTTATGGTTGATACATTTCATCAACTTGAGCAGTTTAGAAGTTTAACTGAGAGACTCAGCAGGGAGCCAGCATTCTTACATTGTAAATATCCTCAGCCTGTACAAAAAGGAGGATGAGGAGATTCTGTGAGTGCTACACCTCCCCTAAAGGGGGTGGGGCTGTGTACAATATCAGCCAGGAGAAGACTTTTGTTTTCTCTTTTGCTCTGGCTGCTTTTGCTTTGGCTGCCACCTTGAAGTGTTTACCCAGTGCCATGCCACCCTGCCTTGGAGCCAGCTTTTTATGGACTGAAACCTCCAAAAACTATAAGAAATAAACCTTTCCTTCCCTAACTTTGTCCGCCCATGTATTTTGTCTCAGCAATGAGTAAAAAGTAACTGAGACATTGTGACGTGGAAATAATGTTGCACTCCCAAGTGAAATCTCTGACTCTATAGGAATAATTGTAATTATTAATGATTTCCCGTGCTAAGAACATTAAATCCACTGTAAACTGATTCTCACAGCAACTCTCTAAGGATAAAGGTATTATAATCATCTCCTTCTTACATATGAGAAGATTGCTTAGGGTCACACACCAGAAACTCAGACTTTAGAGAGATGATGCCACTGTTCAAAAGAACCTTACAGGATTTGTTAAATCCATCTACAAATCACACCCAGAAGAACGCAGTCTGTTAGATGTTTGAATCTGTGAAGCTGGTAACTCTTTCGGTGGCTACCGTTCATCACAGGTTCATGCTGACCCTTGGGTGTAAGCAAGGGCAGCTGCAGACAGGAGACCCAAACACCTCCAGCTGCGGGTCGGGATGCTTCCGCTGATGAGCTGGTGTGGAGGAAGGCCCACAGGTCAGACCATCTCAGAATCCATATCGATTCGAGGAGCGAAGGATTGTCTTTATCCATCAGACAGGTGACTTTCAGATTGCTTGGCAAAGACAAAAATGATGATGCGATGATTATTATAGCAGCAAATCAGGGTGTATCGCAGTCTGCTCTCTGTTGCTGTAACTGAATGCCACACTGGTAATTTGTAAGAAGTAGAGGCAGACAGAGCTCGGGTTTTGAAGTGTGGGAAGTCCAGCAGCATAGTGCTGCTGTCCGCCGAGGGCCTCTTCCTGTGTCGCAGTGTGGCAGACTGTCTTAGGACGAGGCGGAGCGAGCTTGCTGATGTGCCAGTCTTCCGTCCTCTCCTTCCACAGTCACTGCTGCAGTCACAGGGGCCCCGCTCACAGGCTCGTCTAAGCCTAATTATCTGTCGCCTCTGAAAACCATGGATGCATGGATGTGGGGTTTAAGTTTCTAAGCATGAATCTCAGATGGCACCACACTATAGCCGTATACAAACCACTCAGTTTGACATAGTGTCGGGTTCATTCCGGGTAAACACTAGCAAACAGATGTCCACAGCTGTTCACGAGTGAGGGGAACTTACTTAAAGTTGTGGCATAAATATGTTTTCCTTGACATTATAATTTTTACCTTTTCCCCAACATCAATTTTACTCACCTTTTCAGTCTCATGTTAAGCACATATTTTCTTCTCCTAATTCTCTATTTAAACATTTCATTTTAAATCAGTAGCCTTCCTGTACATGAATAAAAAACTCACTGGGACAGAAATCAGGGAAAACTACAGTACTTTGAAAAAGGAGATAGAAGAGAATATCAGAAAATAGAAAGATATTCCTTGTACTTGGATTGCCAGATCCAATATAGGGGAAAATGGCCATCCTCCCAAAGCTGCTTACAGATATAATGCAATGCTGATAAATATACCAACAGCATACCTCACAGACACAGAGCAAACAATCCTAAAATTCAGATGGAACCAAAACAGACCTAGAATACAAAAGCAATTCTGGACCACATAATCCAATTTGAAATTATACTATGAAACTACTGTGATAAAAAACAACATGGTACTGGCAAAAAAAAGTAGTCCTGAGGATCAATAGAAGATGCAGGAACAACTCCAAGCACACTCAGCTACCTTATTTTTGATGTAGGGGCCAAACACTTTGTAAGAAAAAGAGCTTCTTTACTAAATAGTGCTGGGAAAACTGACTTTCCACTCTCACCATGCACTAGACTCGTATTTTTCTCATGCACTAAAATTGAAATAGACCAAAGATCTTTATGGAAACAGAAACATTTTGCTGGAAGGTAGGACTGCTAGAACTCCTGAAGACATAGGTATAGGCAAAGACTTTATGCACAAAACCCTGATGTCACAGGAAACATCACAAAGAATCAACCACTGGGGTCTCATCAAATTAAAAAGCTTTTGCACAGCAAAAGAAACCACTGACAGAATGAAGAGACAACTCACAGAATGGGAAATCATATTTACTGGTACTCTGCAGGTAAAAGACTAACATTTAGAATATATAAAGAACTAAAAACAAATCAGATCCCCATGATTTAAAGACCCAGTTAAAAATGGGCAGCTGAAATGACTAGACATTTCTCAGATGAAGAAATACAAACAGCAAGTAGATATACGAAAAAATGTTCAACATCACTGGTCATTTGAGAAACGGAAATTAAACTAACACTCAGATTTTTCTCATTCCAGAAAGAATGGCTATCATTAAGAAATCAACCAATAACAAATTCTTGGGGGCTTGGGGAGAAAGGAACCTTTCCACACTGTGGGTGGGAGTGTAGATTTGTGCAATCATTATGGGAATCCGTGTGGAGAGTCCTCAAAAAACTAGGACTAGAGGTTTCACTCAGTTCAGCTATTCTCCTGTTTGTCTTCCTGAAAGTATTTCAGAGTACCATACCACAATAACATGTGTATACCCATGCACACAGTAGTGCAATTTACAACAGCTAAATCTTGGAATGCCCAGAAACAGAGGAAGATACGATACGGTGTTATGTACAATGGAGTACTAGTCTGCTATAAAGAAGGACAAAGTTGAGTCATTTTTCCACTTGAATGGATGCATCTTGAGCCCATAACTTTAACTGAAATAACTCAGACACACAAGTTTAAACCTCACATTGTTTCTCCTGGGTGAGAAATCCACAGGGTAAATAAGGGGCAGAATGGAGGAGAGATATTGGGAAGCAGGAAGACCGTGTTCAAATAGGAAGGGGAACAAGGTGGGGGGAGGGGAAGCAAAGGATGGGAAAGGAATAATAAAAAAAGAGAATGGAAGGGAAAAGCAGAGACAAGGCTTCTGTAATGGGGAGGGAGAGGAGGGAGGGAGAGGAGGGACATGGGAAAAATGAATATTATGTTCAAGTAGAATTTCCCTGTGTGAATGTGATTATTATGAGTATCAAATACATACTAACAAAAAATAATACAAAGAAAAAGTTTTATTTTATATTAATGGAACAACCGACAACAGCTTAAAGATTCAGTCTATGAGTGGAATTTTTGTTTAAAGGCAAATTCCTATTTTATATGAACAACACAGAGTTATAACGCCATGGGAAATATTATTATATCCCAGACATTTTACTGAACTCTATAGAAATAAAGCAGGATATAGAACTCCTCTCTTTAAAATGAGTATAACTCAGGCCGGGGATATAGCTCAGTGGCACAGCACCTGCCTGGCAAGCGCAAGGTTCCGAGTTCAATTCCTGGTACCAAAACAAACACCATTAAGATGAGTAAAAGATCCACAGGGAAATTTGAAGACAAATCTTTAAAAAGAAGCCTTTGCAAATAAGAAAAAGTAAGAAAGTCCTGAGGTGATCATTGAAATACTGAGTTGCAGGCCTTGTGAGAACGTAGTTTCTAAAAACGTGACCGACTGATTGCTGCTGCTCTGGGCAGTGACAGTGTTTATGTCCAGAACTGTGTTTAACTTTCAGTTTCATTTTCCTGGCGCTCACTGCAGGAGGAGGAAACCTCCCGAGAGCCATGGGACTGGCCCCTCTGTCCTGAAACCCTAGGTCGAGAGCTCAGTGCTGTCTGCACTGGATTTGGAAGCAGCTCTCGCCTGGGACATTAGGTGGGGGCGCGCACTGTCTACCCGGCGCCCTCCTAAGCGAGCAGAGGTCCCGCAGGAGCCCCAGGGTGACGGCTCCTTACTTACAGGTGTCAGTGCAATTACAAAGAGAGCAGAAAGCGCCCCCCAGTGGCTCTTGGTGGAAGATTTAAAATATTGGCAGTAAGCCATGATCACATTTGTCATGGGGAGCTGGAACATGAGACAGATCACGGTTAATCACTGTCACGTCCCCTTCTCCTCCCTGCCCTTCATACCCATCTCTCTCTTTCTCTCCCTCCCCCATCTCTCACTCTTTTTTGGACAGAGCCTTCCTATGAAATTTAGACTGCCTTGAACTCACAGTGATCCTCATGCCTCAGCCTGCCGAGTGCTGGAGTGCACCATCGCGCTGGCTGCTCATTATCTCTTGGTCTCCTTCATATCTGAGAAAGCTTCATCTCTCAGTTTCCTAGTATCCAAACTCTACTTGTAAAAGGAAGAGCTGGAACTCTCCTTGGTTTCAGTCCTTATTTGGGTCACATTTGCTTATACAGTTCTCACATGGACCTTGGTCACCTGATGGTTCTCCTGGCTCAGCCTCCTGAGACCTGGGATAACAGGCATGGACCACCATACCCAGTGTGATTTGGAGATTTAAAAGCTCTCCAGGTTATTTGGATGTTTAATCTAAGAACCACTGCCAGACATCATGCATCAGATAACCTAAACTATGCAGAATAATTTACAATTACTAGTATTAAATATCTAATCACCTTCTGAGATGATAAATGAATTTGCTTTCTAGTTTTCAGGCCTCTGCACAGTTTTATTATTGTTGTTTGATAAATGAACCTGGAAAAATGGCTAAAATCGATAGTCAGATTCCAGATTTCTACAAGAGAACCATTTCTGGACAAGGACCTTCCAGCTAGCATGCTAGATTTATTTTTTCTTTGATCATTTGCTGAGTACATGTTTACTAGGTACCAAATGCACAAGAGACTATTTGACATAGTTTCTGTCATCAAGAAATACACAGTCAGGTTGTCGAGTTGGGACACATTATGGGATGGCCGGCCCTAAGTAACTTGCTTAACTTTTTCTTCTTTCCTTCACCCAATGGCATATTGAAGTCATCATCCAATTCTGTTGATTCTACCTCTGTAATGTTTTCATTCTGTTTCTTTCCACTTGGCAAATCGCTTCCCCACACTTCTCGCTCAGCCTTCCTGTCCTAAGGTTTTCTTTCCTTTCATCGTTGACTTGTTTGGAATAATGCTATCCAGAGAGACGCTATCCAGATGTCTCTGAGACACTCAGGAAGTCTTTCTAAAAGGCAAACCTGACCGTGTCACTTCCTTTTTATAACCCTTTAGGGCTTCTCACTGGGACAAAGTGTAAACTTTGTTCCTCGTCCTCAGTGGCCTGCAGAATCTCAGTCCTTGGCGCCATCTCTTATCGGGCTTGGTCTCATGTGGCTGCTGAGGAAGTTTCATCTGCAGTGAGCAGAGGTCGTGACAATGGACTTGCAAGGCCTCTGTACCAAGAGGTTTCCCTGACCTGGAGGACGGGAGAGAATTCACAGAGCAGGGAAAGTTTCAATAGGCATTGCTAGGGGGCCCCCTTTGGTGTTGGGTGATTAGTACGTTTGTAACACAGACCTAGTCTGTGACAGGGGCAGAGGAGCGAGCAGGAGTAATCCAGTACCTTGGAGAGGGCAGAAAACTGGCATACTTTGTGACAGATTCAAGCCTAGGAAAAGCCTGGGTTCAGGGCACAATGCCAGGCTCAGACATCTAAATTTATACATGAGGAAAGAAAAGCTTGACTTGGAAGGAAGATCTGCTCAGTAGACAGGGAAATTGGGTGATGCTCATCTGTCTAAACTATAGAATACAAAATATTCTAGGCCACAGGGACTCCATCCTAGGGTCAAGGTTAGAGCAGTGTATCAGACCCCGAAGAAGCAAACCCTCATCCTTGGGGGGCATGGGAGAGCTGGGGTGCACTTACCAGATGGAATGTAATTAAATTTTCAGGTCAGTAGTGCAGACAGTATCGCTTCATGTGAGGAGGAATCAGTAGGTGTAGACTGCTGGACTCCCACACAGGGTGATGCTCGTGTGGAGAAAGCTGGATGAGAAGGTGGATGCCTCAGAAAATGAACAGGATTTATATACTATTATATGCTACAGTAAAATACACCACGTGATTATTTTGTGCAAAGCATTACTAAATTGTTTCTTAGTTGTCACTGTGGCATCTGTTTTTACTGATGAGGAAACTGAGCACCAAAGAGACTGATGTGTGAGATCACAAGGACGGAGCAGAGAGACAGGATTCTACTGACTAAGAGCAGGAACAGCTCTGGTTGAAGCGATTTGCTCTTGTTCTTTTTGATTATTACTGTCTGTTATAAACAAGACATTCATTCATTTTGGAGAACTGTTATTTATACAATCGCATTTGAGCATTTGATCATTGTTAAACTGCCCTCACCCTGCATCTCTTTCTCATAGAATAGACACAGTCTTACCATCCCAGGTGGAGAAGAGGGAAAAGAAAAAGCGCCGGCATCTCAGCCTCCTTCTACTGGTAAGGGATGAGCTCAGAGGGGCACGTTAGGTGCCGTGGCACAGGTTGGATACTGTGGTGGATTAACTAATGGGCAACTTGGAACCAGAAGCTGAACAGAATCAGCTGCCCATCTGAGGATTGTTGCCAACAGCATAAAAACGGAAGTGGAGGGGAAGGTGGTGCTGTTGATTCTCTGGAGAAGCTCGCCATGCTGATTTTTCCTGATATGAACTCGGCTGTTCTCATGTCCTCACTGTTGCTGAAGATAGCTATGGTTCTCTTAAGCAAAGCTCCGGTCCTTACCTTCAGGGTTGCTTCCTGGCTCCTATGCAGATCCCTCAGCCTGCAGATCCTTCACCCCACTGGTGTAGACTTTCTAGCTTCCACCACTGGTCTTTGGGCCTTCCCAATGCACATCTGTGAAACAGACTTTCATGAGCATTGTCATGGACTTTAGGCCTTCAGGTGGACTCATGGGAGGCATTGCTGTGGGACCCAGCCCCACGGCTAAATTCTTTGGGCCTCCAGTGCATGGATATAGCTCTTGCATTCTCTGCATTTAACTTTTTGGGTAAACATTACAAAATAATCCAATAATTTATATGTCCTGTATTAAATCTATTCTCTTGCAAACCCTGACGACAACAGACACTCTTCCCTTTATTCTTGTCTAGGAACTGGAGGATATCCTGGATCCTTTTTTTTTTTTTTTATTTAAAGAGAAAGAAACAAAATAAATACATGGAGATAAAAAAGGGTAGAAATAATACAGAATTACAGAAAAATAAATGGTAAGAAATCACCAGTTGATAAGTTACATATTGTCATCTTAGAAATAGTTGTTCAGGTTACAAAATTAAAGTATGTAAAGTGACATTCAAATAGTGACACTGCCAACAGATCTGCTCAATGATCTAACAAAACTTAGTAATATGGTTATCAGTCCTACACACTTGTTTTTATATTAAATAGGGTAAGATTAAACATATCAAAACAGAACAAAACAGTTAAAAAACAATTTAAAGAAATACAGATTTCAAAGCAAGTCCACTAGAGATCTTCACTGTTTATCTAATTGTCTCTAGTTTCTTCCAAATACTTGTCCCCATCTTCACGCACATTAAATACACACTGCATATTATAGAACTAATCAAATCATTACAGGATGATGAAGGCTTTTTAGGTCTTCAAGATCTGACATTGGGGAAGACAATAATAACTACCATAGTGTCTCTCATTCTCTTCATAGTAGCTGTCCTTATCTTTACATATGCTGAAATTGAACTTAGGAGACTAGAATAATATCACTCTGATCAGTGAATAATAGTATTGCTAGATTTTATATCATAATGCTACAGAATTAGCATTATGTCTTAGTGTCTCTTCTTCTTCTGAGTATCTGTTCATTACATCTTGCATTATATAACCTGTTCCCATAAATAGTTTTTAAAAAAATCTTCTCATGTGTGAATTTCTACATGTATATCTATCCTCTCGTTATTATAGGGAAAAACAAATCATAACAAGACAGCAAAACAAATTCCTAGAAAAACATGCAATGAAAAAGACACATAAGACCACAATATTAGGTGATCTACCGTAGTTACTATGCTTTCTTTTGTTATTTTCAATAGACTTGTCCACATCATCACGCTTAATATAGTTAAGCATAGTATTACATAGCTATTTTTATAAAAACACAACTTTGAAAACATTGTAGGACTTAAGAGCTGTTAATAATCAGTACCAGTATGGATATCTTTTACATCTTGTCATCTTCAGAGTAGTTGCCTCTACTTTTAGGGTTGATACTATCAAGCATACCAAATTCAAATAAAATCAGCCAAGGCAAAACCATGATCTAATGAATCAGTTTCAAATAAGATCAGTCACAGTAAGACAATGTAAGTAATACAGGATTTCAGTTTAAGTTAATAGGAAATTAAGGATAGTGACCATGGTATAACCTGCTATTTTTGGATGAGATGTTTGTGCCCTCACATCTGATATGAGTGGACAGACCAGAACAGATTAAATTCAAACTAAACAGGGCGATAAGACTACTGTGACTTTTAAATCCTGATACACTATTAACAATGACCTCTGCCTTTTTTTTATAGTGTATCAAAGCTATCTATACTAAAGATTATAGCTTACCATATCTGCCTCGTGTCTGTTACTCCACTTTACTGCTATAATTTGTCCACCTTACTCCCTCTTTCCACTGTTTGCCCCGCTCATTGAGGCCTCTCTGCCACTGTTGCTGGAATGCTGGTATCCCTTCCTCTCTTTCTCTGGAATGTCCTTCAGCACTCTCTGTAGGATTGGGTTGGTGGCCACAAACTTCCACAGTTCTTCCTTGTCTTAGAAGCATCTTCTTTCTCCATTAATTTTGAGAGAGAGAGAGTTTTTATGGGTATATAAGTCTTGGTTGCAAATTATTTTCTTTCAGGACTTGGAATATTTCTCCCCATTCCCTTCTCAATTTGAGAGTTTGTATTGATAAGTCTGTTGTTATTTTGGTAATTTTCCCATTGTAGGTAATCTGCTTCTTTTCCCTGGCTGCTTTTAATATTCTGTTCTTTTGGTGGATTTCTGGAATCTTGATTATTGTATGTCTGGGTGTAGATCTGTTTTGGTTGTAGGTAGCTGGTGTTCTGTATACGTTTTTATCTGGATATCATTTCTTTTCCCTCTACATGGGAAATTTTCCTTTAATATATCTGTAAATATTCTTTTTATTTCATTTTTGGTTGCTCCTGCTTCCTCACTCACGTGCTTTATGCTTAAGTTATGTATCCTTTTGTCATCTTCTAGCCTTTGAATTGTTTCTTTCTGGCTCCTCGTTATTTTTAAGAGGTCTTTTCTTTCATGATCATATATCATAAATCTCTCTTCGAGTTTCAAAAGGCTAACTTTAGTTTCTGTCAAGGCATTTTGCCAG
Organism: Cavia porcellus; assembly: GCF_034190915.1. Taxonomy (NCBI): domain Eukaryota; kingdom Metazoa; phylum Chordata; class Mammalia; order Rodentia; family Caviidae; genus Cavia; species Cavia porcellus. Next base: position 159,647,722 of record NW_026947484.1, on the reverse strand, counting down.
TGTTCAATGGAGTTTTTAGTTTCCCAGTAATCTCTTTGGATCTGTTTTATGTATTCTAAGTTATGTTTAAATTCTTCTTCAGAAGTTTCTTTCTTTTCTGATTTCCTCTGTTCTTCCATCTGTGTTCTCTTGGGCAGGGCTTATCATTACTTTAATTAATCTTTTTATATCTTGCTTCACTTGGATCAGGAGTACAGTTTTAAATTTGTCTCTGAGGTCATGGAGGTATTTTTTTTATCTCAGCTGATGCTGTGTCCAGTATTGGATGGTTACTGTGCTTGTTTTCTTCTGTATTTACTTCTCCTAGTATTATTTTCTCATGTTGGGCAGCTGGAGATTTTTTAAATTTCTATCTCTTGTTGTGTTTCTGGTTTCTTTCAGACTGCAGTGTCCTGTGGGTCTCTGGCCTTCTCTATATTGTTTAGGGGCTTTCCAAAACGTGCTGACTTGAGTTTTTGCTGCCCTCCCCAATTTGCTGTTATCTGAGGTAGGCAGGGATGCAGGAACAGTGCAGGCTAGCCTCCAGCCTCTGTGCCAGTCAATCCACAAGTTAGGCTGTCCTTGGTGGATGTCACAGAGTCTCGACAATTTTGTATCTGCTTTTTGAGTCCCAACCAGAGGCTTGGTTCAGCCCCAGCGGTTCCTGCCAGTTCTCTCTGTGCCAGAAGCAGCTGACTAATGTCACCATGGCACAGGGCTCTGCCCAAATCCCAGCTGTCCTCTACCAGACCTGTCTGTGCCAGGAGTGACTATCTAATGTCACTGCGGCGCCGGGCTCTGCCCAATTTCAAGATGTCCTCCACCAGACCTTGATCCGGCCTGCGGACCAATCTATGGGTCTCAACCTGGAGAGGGGATTGGGGATGGGGGCAGGGCAAGAGAAAAGAGAGATGGAGACAGGATGCGATTCCAATCGAGTCTCGTTTATTTTTAAAATGGCTACAACTTATATAGGGTGGGGGGTGGGCCAAAGGCAGGAAGAGGGCACAGAGTGTTATCTGATAGGTCATCATCACATCTGGATATATGACGTAAGCAGGAGAGGATTATGGGTAATGTAGGCAGACATGAGGATCGTGGGAAATGTAGGCTGACACACAAAATGCCCTCAGGCAGGAGGGGCAGGGCAGCAGCAGCTATTCAAAGCCACTCCCTACAAGACCTCTCTACGCCAGGGGCAACTGTCTGATGTCACCGAGCTGTGGGCTCTGCCCAATTCCAAGTTGTCCTCCACCATACTCTCCACGTTACTGATGCTACCATGGTGGCAGGCTCTCCCCAATTCCAAGATGTCCTCCAGCGAGCCACAGCAGCTGGGGGACTCAGTCCCTAGTACTCACCAGGACTTAATGCAGATCTCCCTCTTGGGTCTCCTGCACACTGTGCCACTTCCCTTCACCATGTTCCCAACACAGCACAGAATGGTAAGAAAACTGCACAGTGTCCGGCTTTAGAGCTCCGGAGCTTCTCGCAGTCTCCTCTGGCACAGCCAGGTGGCCCTGGCTGCTTTGCGGGGTCCCAGGTCTCAATTTCCAGCAGTTGCCAAAAGCCAATACAGCTTTTCCTCTTGGATCCACTCAGTGTGCCACGTTAAATGTGTGGGATTTGCAGACTCCTGTTATCAGCAGTTGCAGTCTCAGCATAACCTTAAATTCTCCAGCCACGCTGTCTTGGTTAATAAGAATCATTATCCATTTGTCTGGCCCTCTCCATGTTGTCATATTCTAGCATCTAATATGATTTCTCCACAGAGACTCTCTGCCCGATCCCCTAGCAAGCCGCCATTTTTGAAACTCTCCTGGATCCTTTTCTAAGGGCAAAAGCACTTACTCAGTAAGATGCAGCATGTGGAAAATGGATTTCCCCTGTTACTTGGGAGATTCTGAAGAACAGTCTGTCTCCTCAAATTAAATATGTTTCCTTTGTACATTAACTGCTTTTCCTTTACTAATGTGATTAGTGCATACATTATGAGATAGCTAACCAGGTTAGAATTCTTGGTATATCACATATATTAACCATAGGATTCATTCAGTTTAGGGAACAGTGTAGATTTATTTCAAATTCAGTCACTGATATTTAGTTTTTCTCCCCCCATAATTCAGCAACCTCTTGGTACTCTAAAGGAGGATTGGATTCTTGAAAATTATGTGCATGGGGTATAGCCCAAGTGGAAAGATTTGGGGATAAAGCAGAATTTTTGAATACTGTCTAAAAACAGAGGTCAATATCTCAAAATTCATTGTAAATTGATCTTTTCCCTCTCACCACTACATCCTCTTTTTCCAGGAAGAGCGTGCTGGGAAAGAATTTGTAACAGATTTAAACCAATCCTTGGTTTAAATTCACAGCTTACTTAAACACAGTTCATAGAGACTCTGCATTATTGCCCAGACAACCCATAATTTTTGAACTCCCAGGAATTCTGTACACTAAAGTAAGTTTTCTATATTACCCATTTTCCCCCAAGAAAAAAATCCAGGAAGTGGTTTGGGCTAAAAATAAAATTTAAGATGATTCCAGATACTGGGAATCACAGAGCAACGGAGGCCCCCTCTCTTAGGAAGGTTCTAGGACTTTTTTTGATTTCCTTTTCTGCAAAATGGAAATAGTTTCATAATTTATTTGTATCTTAAGGTTCAATACATAATCATTATAAATCATTATAATCATTAATAAATAATTATGCAAAAAATCATTGTTTTACACACACATGAAAAAAACTAAAGATACAATAGTCCAGTAACCAGATAGCATTAGAGAAGATCGGTCTGGCCATCTCGGCCCTTCCTTTTCCCTTCCCTTCATGCCTGTGCCTCGAGCACAGGCATGAAGTCGTGGTTTCATGAGACATGGCAGAAAACTGAATTGGAGGTGACAAGCTAAGGATGGAAGCCAGCAAGGAATGGTGGTGGCGTGGAAAGAGACACAGCCTGAGTCTCGGGGGTGCTGTTTTTCATCACGAGTCCCTGTCTGCCCAACCTCATAGGATTTCACCCCTTCTTTCTCCTCCTCCTCTTCCCCTTCTTCTTTTTCCTCTTCTCCTCTCCTTCTTCTCCTTTCTATCCCTCTCCTTCTTCTTTAAAAGGATAAACAGTTTATTTTGATTCCTAGTTTGAGGCCACAATCACCTGGCTCTGTAGCTTTGGACCAATGGGGACACCATACACAGTTGTGGGAGCAGGCAAAGGAGGCAGAAAATAAAAGACAAGAAGAGAAGACTGAGTCCTAACCATAATCCTCTTTGAGGCCATGCCCCTGATGATCTAACCACCCACTAGGCCCCACCTCTTAAAGGTACCACATTCCAATAGCACCATGCTGAGGACCAAGGTTTTTAAAAATTTGTATTTTTATTAGTCTGTGTTTGCAGTATATAATGCTTACATTCATCATGAGCAGTTGGTACATAAAATTAAGATGTGTGTGGGAAAACACATCACCCCTTTTTGATGAGCTATGTAAAAACACCTCCTTATTTAGGCAACAGTTAATTGAGGTTTCTGTTACCTGCACGGGAAGGTGCTTCTTTTTCTTAGTTCAAGCTACCAAACTAATCACCATGGACTGGAAAAGTACTCCAGGGTTCTTACTAGGATTGGATACCACCAATTCCAGCAGAGCTGGGGGTTTTCCCGTGCCCCCAGAAATATATCACAACTTACAAGAGGATGATCTAGATTTAGTTTTGGTTTGGAGACCTAACAGTGACAGACCAAACATTAGATTTTAAAAACAAAGCTGCAAGAAATGCACACGGTGGCTTTTAAATTTCTGGTTATCATTCTGACATTATAAATTCTGGATTCTTCAGTTTATCTACTTGGTAAATAAAAACGTATTCATTGGGGAGGGAGGATCTTCTCCAGTGGACAAACACGGTGACCTGAAACCTTGTCCATGGAACATTTGTCTTCTGTGATATCGTCTCTTCAAGTATTTGTTTTTAGCATTTTCCTCTCTGTCGGTGCCCTGACTTTTGAAAAAGCGAACTGTAGCCTCTCACTGCTGAAGAAAGAAGAGAACAGGCCGGCCAGAATGATTGGAAAGTGAGGATCCTTATTTGGTCCCTAAAGGCTCCCATGATGAAAGAGTTGATAATTTTTAGGAACTCAGTTATGTGTTTTGGGGTCTTGCACTTGAGAGAGCCCATGAGTTCAGTGTCAGGGCAGGGAACTCGGCCCACCAAACAGCACAGGAACTGTGGTGGAATTTGTCTCTTTGCAGCTAAGGGTGCTGGTGTGCTGTTTCAGGGTGACCAGAGTAACGTGGATTTCATCACCTCCTTCTGACTGATTGGTGTAAAAATGAAGTCTATTTAAAGGGAGGTTAACTTGTTGATCTTCTTCAGTTGCTTGTCTTCAGTATAATGTTAGTTTTATGGAAAAATAAACTTAGTTTTTAAAGATTTTCAAACAATATTCTAGACAAACGCTTTATTTATTTTTTATTTTTTATTTTTTAATTTTTTGAGAAAGGATTCTCCTGTCTCAGCCTCTTTAGGAGTCTTAATTTGCCCCAGGACTTGGAAAATTCAGGACCACCAAGGTGAAGTTGTATTTTCCAATCAAAACATAATAAAAGAAAAAGAAAAAACACTTTCAAAAGCTTTTAAAAGATTTTTTCCTTTAAAATGGAAAACAAAAGTTTAGTATTTGATCTCTCTGAAGGGTTCTGGCAAGAGTTGCGTGTTGTCCCCAGCTCACCTTGGAGTCCAGGATTGAGGCAAATCTGAAATTCCAGAGGGAAAATGGGAGTGTCGGACATCAGCTTCTAACAGTGATACTTCAGGTGCTGCCTGGCTCTTAGACCTGAAGTTTCTTCCTTCTTCTGCGTGAGTACCGATCCTGGCGGCTGCCTGTGTTCTGCCAGAAACTTACTTCGAGAAATTTCTTTTGGGTTTGTGTCAGTAGCTGTTTTTGTTTAATTTGAGAAGCAGGTTTAACATACCATGCATTTGATAAATCGATAGAAAGCAGCAGAGCTTGCTACTTTAATCAAACTTGTGTTTTCAGCTGTATTTGTTACTTCTTTCTCTAAGCAAATTTAGCAATCTAATCTCCCCCACTGTCTGAATATCAGATATACATGATGAAATGTGAGTTCCCTGTTTAAAAGGGGGAACCTGAACTTACTATGCAGGGAGGGTTTTTATTTTCCCTTTAGGACACATGAGTTAAAGTTCACTTTTTCTTTTTTCTAGTAACTTCATTTTTTAATTTCAGAAAATGGTGTCTGCAGATGATGAGAGGGCACCACACGTGGGATACTGAAATCACGTTAGCATTGAGAATTTGAAGCTCATAATGTTAAATTAGAGCTGTTGGATTTCTTGGGAACTTTCAAATGCGTATCTCACTGCCACTGTTGGGAAGAGTAAGAGGGTGGAACCTACCTAAGGCACGGGATAATTTGACAATGCACTCGAGTAACATGTGAGAAAAGGACAAGATGGAGGAGGAGCACACAAAGCAAAAGATAGCAGTTTTTAGTAGCATTTCCTTCTCTCTTTTTTGATTTTGAAGACATGATTTCTCTAAGTTGTTTTAGCTGGCTCAAATTTGTGATCTTCCTGCCTCAGCCTGCCAAGGCTGGGATTGCAGGTCACCACACCGGATTACACCATTCTTCACAGTGCAAGGATTTGCATCTTCTACATAACTGGGTTCCATCACTGGTAAATTGTCAGTCATTTTCCAACAAGGACATTCTCTGGCTCTCAGATATCTGCCTTCCATTCCATCTTTAGGTCACAGACCTAGATTTCTCCTTTCTCATTCCTCACAGCGCTGGTCCTCTTTTGAGATGTGCACAGTCTGTTATGGAAGATAAAATAATGAGTCTCCACACTGGAATCTCTGTTGCTTCTTTAGAAACTGAGTGAATTACATTCAAAGTGCAAAATACAGCTGCCACTAGTCACTAGGGTCCTGCAGTAAGAGAGAAAGGTCTTGTAATTCTAATTACATTGAACTGGCTCAAAGGTTTAGCTCAGTGCTTTGTTTTAATGTTCGGCAAACACGTTTAGAAGCCAAAAATCTAGTGACAGAAGGAAGAGAAGAAAATTCTAGAGTCTCTCCAAGGAGCAGTGGAGAAATAGTTGAACTGCTGAGTCAGTGTCGAGGCATTCTGACACCTTCAGTACAGCTCCACAGGTCATGAGTCACTCACCGTGAAGTCTCTGAGATAAACTCCTGAGGAGTACCTCTTGGGAGATAAACGAAGAAGCATAAAACACACGCAGGAGAAAGTGCTCTCTGCTTTGTAATATACCAAGTGCAAATGTCAGCGTGAACTCCGTGGAGATAGTTTTGTTCTGGGCTGTGCTGCGTGTGCTCCAGGGGACGGAAACTAGTGGCGTTGGTGTTTTTTATTTTTTTCTTTGCTTTCTGTTTGTCCTCAGAGAGCTCACCGTGCACTTTTGGGTTGCACTTGGGGCAGTGTGGGGCAGGGAAACCTGTATTTGTCAGGTGACGAGCTAAGGCCAATAAAACACAACGGTTAAGTCCGCTCTGCCATAAGCTGATCAATGGTTTTATTAGTTTGTTGACACTAACCAAGCATTTACTGGAAGTATCCTGAGCTGGGAGGGCCATCACTTCATCCGGCCTCCCCTCAGTCATCAATCTTGAGGGTTATCAGGACAGGTGAGGATTCGAAGGTGCATGCGTTTGAACAGGTGTGGAGGGACTTAGTGGAACCAGGGCTTCAGGGCTTCCATCGGTGGCAAGGGGAAGAAAATATGTGACTCGCGAGGCTTCAGGGCTTTGGAATCCAGGCCCTGGGTCAGGAGGACTTTGTGCAACATCCACACACATGTCCTGCTCTGCACCCCAACAGTTCCCTGTCACTCACAGGCTTCTCCTGTGTGATGCCAGAGGTCCTCGGCACCCTGAGGACAGGGACGAGACATGCAGGAGAGTGGCGTGCGCGCTTCCTGTCTTGCAGAGAAAGAAACCACCAGGCCTGGGTGTAAAAGGAGATCTGAGAGATGGCAGAGCTGGGTTAATGAGGTAGAGAGGTGAGTAATGTCTCTTTCTGACGCCAGAGGTGGTGTGTCCCTGTCCCCAAAGAGTGTGGGATGCCACCACTGTGAGGCTGTTGCAGGAGTCCTGAGGATAAAGAGTCCCAGAGACAGATATGTGAGGAGGACTTCAGATTTCTTGGATACTACACTGAAAGTGCGGGTGAGCAACAGGGCGCTAAGTGGATAAACCTACCAGGAAGCAAGAAGAACATGTTCAAATGAGAAGGGGAGGAGGGCAAGGGAAACAAAGAGCATAGAAGGAAAAGATGGAAACAGAGGTCTTGTAAATAGGGCGGGGAAGAAGGGTTGAAGGAAGAGGAGGGGAATGGTATAAAATGAATAGTTAATACGTGTCATGGACAGATACAAATCCACGATGATGAATGTGATCATTATGAATGGCAACTATGTACTAATAAAAAAATAAAAGGGGGAAGAAAATCCCTAAAGAATGCTGCTGTATCTGGTGATGCAGGATCCTTAAATTGGGCATCTTTGCATGAATGAGTTAAATCATCTATCATAATCCTGTAGCTACTTTGAGAACTTATTCAAAGCAGTTGATCTCCTGAAATAACTTCAGGTGAAATGTGTCCATCTGGAAGCCTCACCGATAAGAAATTCATCCTTGGAAATAGAGTGTGACGTATTAGATCACGCATTCTTTTGCCCGGGAAGGAATGATCTGATCATAGGGAATCTCCAGGAATGGATGAGGACGGTGCAGTGAAGATGAGGCAGAGCCTAAGTGATGGGAAGTCTTGAGAAACAAAGAGTAAGAGGGGAGAAGCAGCGGCAACGCTAGGGGACCAGGTCCCAATCCAAACCCAGAGGCTCACATTTCCCTGGAAGTGTGTCCCAATCTCAAGAGGAGCCAGTGGTTAGAAGAGAAATAAGATGAACAAATCACGAAAAACCTTCAAAAACGGGAAAATGTAACGTTTCAGATTCTGAACAATCTATTCCTTTTGCTTTAGATTTCTATGATGAACTCTGATTACTCTACCCATAAATTTCCCACAAAGTCCCTACGAATTGAAATCACAAACAGTAAAACTTTTGCTTCAAAGGCCCTAAAACAGTTGTCTGTGATGGGTGTAGGATTGATGGGAAGAAAGGAAAATGGTTACAGATAAAGTAGTAAAACATCTCCAGAAACATAGGACCAAAAACCAGGCACAGTTAGAACACATAGTATAGGCGCAGTGTGGCTTATACTTTTTGTTTAAATTGTTAATCTATTGATTATCTGCTGGAAATGACATCACTGGATAAAGGTTGCTAAGTCACATTAGCATTACATAGAGTGTTTTACTCTATTACTGTGCAAATAATTGTACATATTTATGTAGTTCCGTGTGATAATTTAATAAATGTGCACAATGTGTAATGCTCAAATCTGGGTGACCAGTATTTCCATCTTCGTAGACATTTGCCATTTCTTCTTATTGGAAAACCTCAGACTTTTAGTATTGGAGTTTGAAGCCAGCACCACTTACGGGAAGCACAGTTCCACATTCTGTGCTTTGCTTCCTGGAACAGCTTATAGAACTGATGAGAATTTTAAAGTAAGTGAAACATGGTGAAGAGGTATTGAAAGTGAAAAGAGGGAAAAGCTGGAAATGTCTAAAGTTGATCCCAGTTGTTTGTCTCTGTACCTGTTACTGTTTGGAGCTGCAGTGTCCCCCAGAGCCTCACGTGTTCAGAGATGGGGCTTTTGGAAGGTAAGTGGATTTATGGTGGTGCTGTCACTGACTTGCTCTGAGAAGATGGGGTGTGGTGGGAGGGGTCACTGGAGGTGTGACTTGGAAGGTATACTATTGCCCTTGACTTCTCCCATGACTCCCTGCTCCCTGGCTGCCATGATGGAGCAATTGGTGCCACTGAATGTTAGAAGTGTTTAACTTTGTTTTCATTTGTACGGGGGGTTACAGCTAAGAGTTTGCTTTAGATCTTAGAGGAGACTTGGGACTTGAACTATTCAGCAATATTGAAACTGTTAGGATGTTGGTAACTCTTAGAGATGGACTAAATGTTTTTTGCATAAAGGATGTGCATGAGTCTTTGGGGGATCAGGGGTGGAATGTTATAGTTTGTTTAAATGTCCCCACAAATTTTCATGCAATCAGTGAGGGAGGCCTTTCAAAGGCAGCTGAGTCTAGCATTTGTGATTAGTTTATTGTCTAGTGCTAGGATTAGTGGTGTGAGTGCTGTGGCAGCCCAGGTGTGGGGAGCCAGCCTAGAATATAAGGGATGCACAGAGGCATGCTTTCCCCTTTTGTCCTTTTGCTCTGATCACTTCTGGTATTTGCCACACCTGTCGTGAATGGCCACACTATTCTGCCTTGGAGCCAGCTGAGTATGGACAGAAACCTCCCAAAACTGTAAGCTAAATAAACCCTTCCTCTCTTCATTTTGGGTGCCAGGTGTTTTGTCTCAGCAGCAATGAGATACAGGTAACCAAGACAGAATTTGGTACCAGGAGTGGGGCTTCTCATGCCCCTCCGCCATGCTGTCTCTGCCTTGTTGCCAGCCAATTGTGGACTGCATTTGTAAGCAAAAATAGATCTCTCTTTCTTTAAGTTGTGGCTGTTGGGCATTTTGCCCCAGAGGTTGGAAAGTGACCAAGACAGTACCTTTCATACATTTCCAGAAATAAGTCTACTGGCTCTCTGAAAGCAGCAATAATAAAGAAGCAAGACTCCTCTGTGGGAATCGAGCACACCATAGTAGATGTGTCAGGAATCTAGAACTCCTGGGCAAGTTCTGCCATTAGTCCAGCAAGTTCTTATTGATAATGTTTACAGTGACTTGTTTTCAACTTTCTTTCTTTAACAATTTTGCGTGCCATAAAAAATGAATATAAGAAAGAGGAGCAAAACTCTTCCAGCACTTCCTGCAGTCTTGGACACAGAGTGCGATGTGATCTTCCAAGCCTGCAGGGAGCAAGGGCCCCTCATACTACACTGGGGCTGGGGTGTTGGGGAGAGGTGTTTGGAGGCTAAGGTGTGGTGGGGAAGACAGTATAGTGACGTGGTTCAAAGGCTCCTAGCACCTCTTGGAACATGTCAGCAAAAAGAATTTATTATTTCCTTTCCTTAGATGAAGACTATTTTGTGTACAACAGCTAAAGTCTGATGCATGTAAAAACAGCTTTAAGAGGCTGGGGATGTGGCTCAGTGGTGGAGTTTTTGCCTTATATGTACAAGGCCCTGAGTTCAATCCCCAGCACCACAAGAAGAAGAAAAAAAGACTTTACATGTGTATTTATGCTAACCACCTTAGAATTTTTACAGTCTACATTTGCCCCCAGTTTTCTTTTCTTGAGTGTGGGGAGGAGAGAGCAGTTGCTGTCATGTGTTCACACCGAGTTCCTCTTTACTGTATAGAGTCATTTCTGAGCACTTTGATTTACCTTACTGCCATTTCTGATGTTTCTTTCTTTTCCTTTAAAGTTTTTATTTCCATTAGCACCTGTGTGCAGTCAGAATGATTACATTCCTCACGGGGAGTTGGTCCATGCACATCACACATCCCCATCCTTTCTCTCCTCACTCCCTCGGTCTCTTGGTCCTCTTCCCATCATCTCTGAGGTTTCTGAAGGTGTCTTGGTGATTTAAGGTCTTTCTGGTAGCTATCCAGAAAGAAGTGGTATCTGCTAGTCATCGTGATGGGCTTCTGCAAAAAGACTCCCCAATCTTCTTGCTTATCGTGGTTGAAGACAGTAAGTCACAACTTATAATCACAATTTGAATTTTTTTCAGTTAAAACTTAAATGGACTGTAGCCAAAAAAAGATAGAATTTGTTAACTTTGGAAAACTTATTTTTCAACTAGTGCTGTGAAACCTGGAGTGGAAAGTGTGAGTTTTAAATTCTGCATTATAAAATCTTGTTTTTATCAGAACCCCCTCGCATTTTTTTGGCTCCACTATTTAAAGCCCTGGATATGGGACAACCTACTTGTTGTTTGACACACAGGATGTCAAAGTAGATGACAAAGTAGTCTCTGTCAACAGTGCACCAGCACCAGCATTGTGACCAGACATGTAGAAAATATTCTAGTCTTGTCTACTAATCCACTTCTACCACGAAATAGTTATTGTTTTCAAGTATTACAGAATAGTTAGAATATTCTGTTAAAGTTGAGAAACATGAGTCTGGCTACAACAAACCATAAACCATCTGAGGGTGGAAAAGGGAGTTGTCAGGTAGAGATAGTGTTGGATGTGTGAGGAGGAGCCCTGGGTACTCTGCCAGGAGTGAGATAAAATCCCAGAGGCATGAACACCTGTTCTGGGTCTCACTTCCTGTCTGGAGTCATGTGAAGAGCCCAGTTCATGGCATCTGGGGCCGCCAGGCCACCATGTTGGGGCAGCCATGATGTCAAGGGTAGATAGAAGGTCTGTGCCCAGCTTCTGGGCATTAAGGGGACTGTTAGCCACTAGATGGCAGCAGAATGTAGGGCTCAGGGTGTACTTCCCACAGGTGCTTTGTGCCTTGGACCCTGCTTCATCTGGGAGCAAGACAGAAAATGACTGTGTTATTTTGTTTTCTGTTGCTCCAAGAGAACATCTGAGACTGGGAAATTTATAAAGAAAAGAGGCTTGTTTTGGCCTACAGCTCTGGAGGCTGAGGAGGCTAAGACTGGGTGATTGCTTCTGGTTAAAGGTCTTTGCTTTAACTCAGGGCAGAAAGCAAAGGCAAGTGGGATCATAGGGAAGAGGAGAAACCTGGCAGAGGGTTTTGCTTTATAACAACTCAGTCCTGCAGTACCAGATCTAGTCCTGTGAGGAAGGCATTGGTCTACTTGTAAGGGTTCTGCCCCATGACCAAATGCTCCCAGTGGGCTCTACCTGCCTCGCTGAGAAACGAAGTCTCCTGCACATGAACTGTTGGAATTCATCCTCAGACAATGGCAGTGATAAAGTCTAACGTGCCACGAAGGAGTTAAAGTCTGAGTTGAGTTTACTCATGGAGCCCCATCAGCCCCTAGAATTGTGTAAGAGCTCATCTCCGAATAAATCCCCTGTTCTCCAAATTTCTCTATTTGGACCTTGACTATTCTGGAACTTGATGTTGGTCAAGACTGAAGAGAAATAAGACCTCCAGGATGGATGCCAGCTTGGTTCAGGATGGTCTGGAGTTGTGTCTTGTGTGTGTTAGACTTGTATGCAGCAATGATGTCGCTTCCAATGGCAAATGGGGGCATTTATTGCTCATGGCACACAGAGGGAAAAGTCATTTAGTCTATTACCTGTAACTCCTGGTAACTCACATCTACAACTCACTGTCTATACAGGGTGAAATTTTCTTTTTGAGCTGTCATAGACAGTTTTGAATCTTAGCTCAGAATTTGGGTGGAGGGTTAAAAATCCTGAGCTCATGATTCCTTTCTCCAAGTTCACCCGCTCATTTGTTCTTTATTGAATTGTTAGGGGATGTGTAGTGCACATTGTCCACACTCTTTGGGTGGAGCTGGCTCCTCGTATGCAATACATCTTTATTCTTTGTGCATCTCCTTCTCCTTGCCTCACTCTCCCTCCTCCCATCTCTGGGATCTTGTCCCATTTGAGAAAGGTTTATCTTCCTATTTCCTAATATCTATTTTTTAGTTTATTCTTTATTTAAATTTTGGGCTTCTCATATAAGAGCAACCATGAGATATTTAAGCTCCAGTGTCTGACTTACTTTGCTTAATGTTATGGTTTCAGAGCGCATCTATTTTCCCACAAATGACTCGTGTCTATCTTTCTTAATGGCAGAGTAGTACTCCATCATGGACCACATACCACAGTTTTAAAAATCCATTCTCCAGTTCATTTAGAAGCAAACAATTCATCCCTTCATTCTCCTTGCTTTAGGATGGGGCCTACCCTGTCTAGGACTGAACAAGTTCTTTGAATGCAAAAATTACCAGCATCCTGAGCAGACCTGGAGAATTTGACCCTGTAATTTACATTCACTGAAGTATCCTATGGCACCATTTATTTGATTACAGAAATTAGTGTCTCCAAGGACTTCAGAGATGCTCAGCTTATGTTCTTTCTGCACCCCACTCAGTCAGCCTCTTCGCTTGTTGGGAAGCAGCCAGAGCCTGGGGAGGAAATGGATTCCTGCAAACTGGGTCTGATGATGGCTTTAGTTACAGCCACTTCTGCCGATGAGATTTTGCTGCTGGCGTGAAAACATCTCCGGGCACTTGATTTGCAGTTGCAGATTCAGCGGAGAGCTTTTTCCTCTACGCTTGTTCATGAAGAAATCAAAATAGTTCATCTTAAGTCAGCACCTTTGTCCCCCCACCTCAACCACTTGTGCCCACTCTCTAGCCTTTAACCATTAGGGGGTTACTAAACTGTTCCTGTGAAGAGCCAGAGAGTATAATTCTAGGATTTATGGAGCCCAATCAGATCCTCTCATCCTCTTCCTCCTTCTCCTCCACTGTATTCTCTCGATTCTGTATTTGTGTTTGTTTGTTTTTGAGACAGGGTCTCACTATGTAGCTGAGGCTTGTTCTGAACTCAGTATAGAGTCTAGGCTGGCCTTGAACTCATGGCACTCCTCCTGCCTCAGCCTTCTGAGTGCTGGGATTACAAGGGTGAGCCACCATGTCCAGTTCATTTTGTTTTCTGAGCCCTGTAAAGATAAAAACCATCCATAGTTCCCTGATTGTACAGTAAGAGGCTGTCAGCCAGATCTTTAATCTTTTTTAGCCCATAGATAAGTGAAACAACTAAAATAATCTCCAGTTTAAGGGTTGCTGTGATATTTAGAGAAGTCACTGTGTCTGAGGTCATACAGTAAATATATTATCCTGGAATTAAAAAATTTCTAGAAGATTCCAAATTTTCTCCTCTTTCCATTGCTCTAATTTTGCCATAGACTTTCTCCTGCATGGCTTAATTTTATTTTCACAAAGTGAGTGTGACTCTTCCTAACAGAAACCACATTGATCAGCTACTATTGGGAGCTATGTCATCACTGAGTCTGCTAAACTTAAATCATTGCTCTTGATAGACAAGTTCTATTATTTTGGTAATTAATTTAGCACATATTTATCAAAGCTTTTCTGTGTCTAAATGCTGTGCTAGAATCTGAGTTATGTTTATGAGTGAGACAGATTAGTTCTCTAGGCTGCACTTTTTTTCCATCCAGCAGAGAAAACAGATGCTAAAGAAATAACTGAAGAGTGGAAGTCATGAATATTGTGGTAATTGCTCCAAAAGAATTCCTAGCATCTCCCCTGTCCCATCAGTCTATGTATGCAGTTGGTAGTAGGTACAAGCCACAGTGCACAGAAGGGAGTTGAGAAGAGAGGATAATTGAATGAAGAAAGTTTTGGCCCTGTGACTTACTGAATTATCTTACAACCCTCTGTTTCATCTGGAAATTCTCATCTGTTTTAATCAGAGCCAAGACTACCACTGTTGGAAAGAGTAATTTTGATATAATTGAGTCTTTTGTTCAGCAATTCTCTAACAGTAATGCAAGGATTTATCAAGGGACAGATTGGATCAAATAGGAGCTTACAGATCTCTCCCCAGAGACTCCTATTAAGGATGGACCCAGGAAGACACTTTTCTGTTAAGGCCTCTGTAGGACCCTGCAGCAGGCAAATCCCTTATTGATACATAAATGCTGAAGATGAAAGGCAAAGGACTTACATGCTCCAGGAGGACTCCAATAGCTACCTCTGGGGTCCTATTTTTAAGGAAGCCAGAGCCCCCTCACACATCATTAAGAAATCTTTAAGGACGATCACTCTTACTTACCCCCATAATCATGCACCATGGCCCTCTTCCTCCTGTTCTGACCTCAGGGGTAGGGTTGGGTATTCCTGTAAGTATTTTCTTACCTTGACATATATTGCTTTTTCTTTCTAGTCAGCACTCCTGGTGAAGGCTAGCTGTCTCAGAAACATTATCGAACACTGACAGAACAAAGCACAGCAAAAACACTGCATTGACCGTGTCTTACATCTTACAGGCGCTGCACCATTAGGATCGTTATGAATATCTGGAGCCCAGGTTAGGGCCGGTTCTTCAATACAAGGGACTGATTACAATCAGGTTAGGATGATTTAACACTGATAGATTTTGAGGTGAAGGGACTCAAAGAATCTAGGGCTGTAAATTCTTATTTATGCTTTTTACTGAAGCCTTGATGGTCTTTCATGAATTTCTTGGCATGAACAGAAAAGTTACTTGCAACTTTTATATACTTGGGTGAGAATTTCACTTCCTGGAGTTGTAAAGTTATACTGATGATAATAATGGAGTAATGAAATATGTAAATGTAGACATTAACTAGTGTGGGGAGGGTGGTTTTGGCTTTCACTTTTTAGAATAAAACTCATTGAGTAATATATGTTTTCCATTTATTTATTCATTGATTTAATTTTATTGACAGAAATTAAAATACCTCTCTTGGGTTGTTGGTCTGTTGATTTTCTGAAACTTGAAAATGTTAGTTGCATTTTTTTTTATAATGAGGAAAATATTTTAGTAGGTTATGGTGTTCTAAAGGGGATATTTGTTTTCCCTCAGAAAGAAACATTGAAAAATAATTTCCATTGTTTTCCTATGCATATTTAGATATAGTAGGCAGAGAAAAAACTTTTTTTTTGGTACAAGAGTTCAAACTCACAACCTCACGCTTGCCAGGCAGGCGCTTATACCACTATGCTAAATTCTTGGCCAGAGAGAAATAATTTTGTAGTAAAAGGTTACATCCTCTGAGACAGTGTACATTACTTTTTTCCTTACAGTGACTTGTTTTCTTTACCTGGGTGACTACAGTTGTCTTTGAAATTCTACAATTTAACTATTCTATTGCTGGAACAAGATACCTGATACCCACCATTTGCAGAAGGGGAGGTTTGTTTTGGCTTATGGTTTCAGAGGTGTCAGTCCATAGTGGGCTGTGTGGTGGAAGAGGTGGGTAGAAGAAAGCCGTTGAGGTCATGCCATCCAGGAAGCAGAAAGCAGGGGGAGACTCTCAGAGAGGAAGGGCAAGGGAACAGATAGAGCCCCCCAAATCCCACTTCAGGACTCACCCAGACATGCCCAGAGATGCATTTCACTAATCTCCTAGGTGTCTTTCAAGAGAATTTAGTTGACAACCAAGATTAACTGTCACAAGTATATTATTCTGTGTCCACTTTCACATAAATCATTAAATCCACAGTTTCCAGTAGCTGTTCTGGGTCTCCCATATTCACCCCACGATAGTAAGGACAACCCCTACCAAAAAAAAAAAATCAGAGGGTGAGGATGCAGCCCAGTGGTAGAGCACTGATCCTCAGCTATAGATATATATTTACATCTGTGTGTGAAACTCTCTTTTCTCAATAAGAAAAACCATACTAACATCTATTAGAATGAAAGATATGCAAACTGTGGCCAGTGTTCCATATCGGAGTCATTTATTTAACAAATGGTCTACAGTACACGTGCCAGATTCTGTTCTAGGTGAACTAGGCAGTTAAATTCTTGCTTCTACGTAGCAGCTAAATTTATTGCCCTGTCCACAGTTCATCGCACACATTTTCCATACTGCAGCTTTTAGATAGCGCTCATCTGTCTTACCTGCGGGTGCTGGGATCTGTTTACACTGGAAGCATTTTAATTCTGTATAGCTCCTTCTTAGGGAGGAGGTGGGATACAGATTCCTGGACATTCCTGCAGCTACCCTGGCCAGCAACGTAGGCCTCTGCAATCACACGCATCAGAGTGAGACTTGATGTGGCCATGAGAGAGAGGAGAGAAGTTTCGCTCAGAGCTTGTGTTAGTGTGTTGGCAGTACTCATGTTTGGCTGTCTTTAGTGACCAAAGCAGAAATGATAGTAACCTCCCGTCAGCTCCAACGTTGACTCTCTTTAGTATTTGTTGGACCAGCAGCACTAGTCCTGGATGCATCACTGGGCCAAGGTAGCTGTGGACTCTTGGGCATTTTTCATAGATCAGGCATACCCTGATTATCCAGACTTCTCAAAATGTGGGCCCACACAAAGCCTTTCACAGTATAATATTTGGCATCATGGGAAGCATTCAGCTAACGCATGGACGGATCCAAGAAGTCTCTGAGATGTATGGCTTTTAAGTTCAGCATTTCTTTTGGGTTAGTTTTCCTTGTTTGCCTTCTATTTAATTGAGGGCATGTTAAATATTATATATTGCAGAGAACAAACTACATTTAAAAAGATTTTGGAAGAAAAACATTTATAAATTCACATCCCCCAGGTAAGCAGCTACTTCTTTTTTTGAAACTGTGACTGTCTGCGTGTGTGAATTAGCAGGTGAGGTCATCATCATAATGTTGGTTGATTAAATTGAGGCTACTTAGTAGGAGGCACTCAGGAAGTGGTGACAGATACCTGTAATCCTAGCACTCTGGTAGGCTGAGGCAGGAGAATCACAAATTCAAGCCTAGAAGCTTAGTGTATTAACAAGAACGTATGCTAACAAAACAGATGAGGGGCTGGGGTTTTTGGTTATTAAGAAGATCCTGGGTTCAAATCCCAGTATTAAAAAGAAAAAGAACATATAAAAACTATGCACTTATGTGTGTGCAATATTGCCTTTAAATGTATAAAAAACAAACTGACAGAATTGTAAAGTAAATTTGATAAACTCAGTCATCCTGGGAGGTTTTAAAAAAACTCTCATCAGCAATTGATAGATTAAGTAATACATAATATAATGATTTAAATTAGTAGGTTGATCTGCATCCCTAAACAGAAATTTTATATATGTTTTACAGATACGTGAAGTGTTATACACAGTGGGCAAATTTCAGGATGCAAAGGAGGCACTAGTGAAGGTTAGAACACAATCTCTGAATGTAGGCCATCAAATTAGAAACCAAGAACAAAAATCATTTCGAAAGACTTCCTGGGGTTGTAAACTCTCAATGTACGGTTACATAAGAGTTGAGTGGAAATCACAATGAAAATAGCAACTGATTTAGAACTGAAAGACTGAATGTTCTGGTCTCAAGGTTGCCAAGATTCATTTATAGCTAAATTTGGAAAGAGTAGAGGACCAGTAAGAAAATTGTTGGTAGGAAGAAAAAAAGATAAGAAGAGACATGAATAAGAGACAAACAGGGTCTGTGGTAGCAGAGGTTATTGATATAAAGGATGTATGTGTAAAATTCGGTCACATAAAGTATGGGCTCTTGCATGGTCTGTCAAATGTGCATTCAGAGTTGGATTTTTGATTTTTTTAAAAAAAATCTAGTGTTTATCAATATAGGCAATCATAAGGATGCCTTTCTTTCTTTACTTTCCACTATTTATATTCTGAGAAACAAACAAACAAAAAAACTGTCTTTTTTTTGAGCTCACACAGCTTAGGGTATGGATAAATTTCCCACTGCATTTTATGAAATATGATAGACCTACTACACATTCAAATGCTTACAGCAAATTAAATATAAATGTAAAGATGTGCATACATGACTAAAATAATTATGCACTGCTCATAGACAGGTGAAGCAGAAAATGTGTGTGTATTTTTGAAAAACAAATTCCTACTCAGTTGAAGCACACATGGAGTGTTTAAAATGTACACATAAGATTGATGGGGTACACTTACAAATTTAAATGTGTTTCTCTGAAATTTCAGGGTTCAGGTTTATTCAGTTCTACATTCCTGTTTTGCAGCCTCCCCTAGTCTTTTAGAAGAATTAAGCTTTTGACGTTCTTCAGAAGGACGCCACCTGCTTTGTTAGAGGGAAGGTCACCGAGGTGAACCGTTTTTGTATAGACTTATTTAATCTAGTTGATGTGCTAATGAGTTCTAAAAAATTGCGTTTTACAGACCAGTTGCATTTATGTAACTGGAATTGCTGTGGTTTTCTTCTCTAAAAGCCTTACTTCCTTTGTTCAAATTGCCCCAAATAGATTGCTCCTGAGTGCTGTAAAATAGGTAACAAAATGAACTTTGCAGTTGGAGACTATCTCGGTTCTCTTATTTAATGCAATCATGCTATTTAGGAAATCACTTGGCCTCATTATCTTCTTTCTTCAACACGTCCCATAGTTAAAAAAAGTATTAATCTAGAGTAAGAATATTTTCTTCTTTCTCAACCCAGATTCTCACTCCATCCCTTTTATTAGGATTAGCTTTGTTCTCCTGGCCTGTAGATTTCCAGCATCACTAATTCATTACATTGTCAAGAACAAGCAATGGATACTTCAGATTATCTAGGATGAAACTGACTTGCTCGTCAGTGTTCAAAAACAGAAAAGATTAGAAATTGGGTTTAAATTTTATTTATTTGTTTTTAGGTTTAATTTATTAAGTGCTTTTTAATTTTTATTGATTTTATTTATTTATTTTGAGATAGGATCTCTTTTTGTAGTTCAGGTTTGCCCTGATCTCACTATGTAGCCAAGGCTGGCCTCAAACTTGTGATGATCCTCCTGTCTCAGCCTTCCAAGTGCAAGGATGACAGGCATGAGCCACAAGGCCCGGTCTAGTAGGTGATACGTGCTCTTTGACAGGAAAAGAGAGCCACAGAAAATCACTTTACTTTTGTTTTGTTTACTCAAAACAGACATGAGTAATTATTAGTGTGAATGCCTATCAGTTATGCCAGACATTTCAGTTTTTCTCTGCCAGCCAGGGGAACTGTCAATGTGGAAAGACTGAACTTGGTGAGTTGCTCGAAATGTGCATAATGCAGAGGTAACTCTAGCCAGAAAAGCTTAGAGATGGATTTTATATGGAACAGCATCATCTACTAAAAGCAATTTCTGAGATTTCAGATACACGTGGTTTCTTAAATCCATGCATCAATGGGATGGCAGTGAAAACAAAGTGAAGCTTAAACTATTCCTTTGGATTATATTTTTCTTCAATAAAAATATGCTGGTGTAACTGGGAATAAGTTGATATTAAAATCAATACCTTGCTGTTAAATCTAAGTGGTAGAGAGTGAGTTTGCTATAAATACATAAGATTGCTAAGAAAAAGGAATTTTGAGCTGAATTCAGGGATCATGACCCTATCTTTTAAATTTTTAAAAATTTATTTATTTATTTTTGGGTACCTGGAATCAAACTCAGGACCTTGAGCTGCCAGGCAGGCACTGTACCGCCGAGCTATATGCCCACCCCCATCCATTTTTACATGTGAGTGAAGTGAAACTTCCTCTACTTCCTTGTACATTTTCCTGTACATTATACATACAAATATACACTGAAATGAAATTTATATCCTCAGTATTGTTATGGTACTGAATATCTTAGTCTGTACCAGGTGTTTAGATAAATGCTTTACTTATATTGTCTCATCTAAGCATTTATTTAGGCATCATAGGAATGTTTGAAATGGAGACTGTCCTAGGTAAGATTTTGCTTATGAGAAAAATAATGCTTAAAAAAGTAAAATAACTTATTCAGTTTTGTAGAATTGATAAATTTCTTCTCAAATCAGATTCAGCTAATTTCAAAGCCTATCCTCTTGGCCATCCTGCTATGAAATTTAAAAATTTATATATCCAATTTGCAGCTTTCTGTTTTATTCCCTTCAAATATTTTGGATCCTAGTTAATACACAGATTTGCAGACTTTTGCAGACCAAATATTAAGAGCT
The DNA here is from genome assembly GCF_034190915.1 of Cavia porcellus. Classification (NCBI taxonomy): domain Eukaryota; kingdom Metazoa; phylum Chordata; class Mammalia; order Rodentia; family Caviidae; genus Cavia; species Cavia porcellus. Next base: position 159,627,096 of record NW_026947484.1, on the reverse strand, counting down.
ATACTTTTGTGTGCCAAATGCTTTTGGATGTTTATTTGCATTTATTGGTGCTAACTACCCCAACTATTTTAGCTGGCTCTGTTTTCATTAATGTGTATTGACAGCTACTATTATCAAAAAATATTTTAAATGTATGTGAAGTCTACAAAGAAAGCCTTTACAAAATGCAATTAAAAATCTGTTATGTCTTTATGACCTCAGAGCGTATAAAGTGTATGACCTCTGTTTTTCTTTCTCACATCTGGTCTACCAGTTTTCTTCTTCTCCTGCCCCATGTCAAGCATCTTTCACTGCATTCTGTATCATGCATTTGGAGACGTTCTCAGCTTTTCTCTAGGGATAAAAACTCAACTGATTGTCTGTAATCCAAATCTGAATTCTGATTAATATGTCTCACTTATGTATTGTATTTAAGTATTTTTGAGCCAAGAGCTAATGCTCCAAAAATTTGATGTAAATACCTGGCTTCTGGAGATGTTGGATTCTTTCCTAGTTCCATAGACTAACTGTATCTGCACTACTGGTTTTCTCACAGGAGGCAATTCTTCCTTTATTATATGTTTTAAAAGTAGGAAAATGGAATATAGAGCCAATGGTCCATGTATTCTGAAAAGGAAGAGATTAAATTTCTTCCTTAAATGTGAAGAATATTCAGCAATCATTGAAATGCAACCATGCATTAATAGTTGCATGTGGGGAGCTGTGGAAGCTAGGTATTGATCATACGTGTGGGGCTAAAGCAAGGCCAGGCCTGTAAACACAGAGAGCACACAACAAGTTATGTAAACAAGCTGTCCAGCTCCAAGAAGGCAAGGGGTCCAGGCCAGCCAGGTAATCAAGTTGTTAGGCAGCGGTGTTAAATTGACATCATCCTCCTGAGTGTATAAATAAATGTGCAGCAGTGGTTGGGCAGTTCCTTTCCTCCCATCAGGAGAATAAGGCTCCACCTGACCCCAGCTTTGTCTCTTCTTTATTTTCTCATCCTCTTATGGTCCTTTGCCCCCAAAACCTTAAAAGTTGCCTGGATTGTGGCATATGGCACCTGAACACAGACAGGGCAAGAGACCAAGGGCAAGGGGACACTTCTCATTGGCATGCAACTAGGGGGAGAAGTGCACTGGTATAGGTCAGTAGTCATCACTGGAGTGATGAGATTGGGGCATTAAAACGATTCCTTATTCTCTAGGGTCAGCTATAAATAGGCTTGCAAGAAACTCCTTCCCTGGAAAGGAAAAACAAATAAACAAAAGACAAAATAGAAAAGAGGTGTATTGATTATATCAGCCATCTAACTATGGGACAAACATATTCAAAAGAATCACAAATGTATACGGAACTGTTTGTTGCATGCTTGATTCCAGTATTTACATTCCTTCTGTGGATTTGGATTAGGCAAGGTCTCAATAATCGTAAACGTCTCAAAACAACCACAAGGGAATTGGCTCTAGGCACTATTTTAAAGAAAAGCCCCAGTAGAAAAACGATGATGAAATGATAGCCACCCTGATAACCTTAACTGAGCCACAAGCAGTAATCTCTACCTTTTCAGCTCAGAAATCTTGCTATGTCACAGGTAAGAACTTCTGCCTCGAAGGAGTAGAGCCATCTTCCCCATCTCCCTTGAAACTGATGCTAAATGAAGCGGGTGAGTGCAAGGAAGGTTTTCAGCATATCTTCCTCATTACTAAACTTTGAGTCCCCAATAATCTGAAGCAAATTATGATCACTCAAATCACCAGTTTGCAGCCTAAAGGACAGAGAAGAACCAAAGCTTCTTTTGCGGGGAAGGAGGTTACTTTGTCAATAGTTGTGTTACTGCACCTGTGGAGGCAATACAGCTACTATCTGTCTCCTCAACAAAACCTTCTACTATCTGCCAGAAGTGTAAACAACAGTATCATTGGACCACTCCACATAAATTCAGCACTGATGGGAAGACCTTCCTGTTCCAGAAAAGCTTCCAGTGGGGTCTGCAGCAGCTCTCCCAGACAGTAGAGGTGCCGCGGTGTGGACACCTTCCCCGAGATGGCACAGCCCTGTTTGGCTTGCCAGGGTCCTAGTGGTTATGTGATAATGTGGTCCCGATTTGTGGTTTTTGTTCACAAAATATTCTCACAAACGACAATTTCAAATAATCAACACAACAACTAACCTGTAAAACTTCTAAAAAATCAATAATTGGCTTTCACACTTTGATAATAGGCTGGCCCAGGCGTATCACTGTCTCACTATGGCTTTGTAGTGAGTCTTGTTATCTGGTATTGTAAATTCTCAAACTGTTGTTTTTTGAAATTGTTTACATAGCAGGTACTTGCTTCAAATTTGTGATTAATGTAACTCTACACTTATTTGGGTCTTTTTTGCTTTCTTACATCAGTTTTTAGTTTTCTTTTTTTTTTTTTTTAATTTTTATTTAAGGAGAAAAGAAAAGAAAGAAAAAAAACAGTGAAGGGGTACAAGTTATACAGATTTACAGAATAAAAAAATGCGCAGTAGGAAATCACTAGTTAATGGATTACATATTGCCATCTTAGAAATAATTGTTCAAGTCACAAAATTAAAGCTTGTAGAGTGGACATTCCACCAATGATACTGCCAACAGTTCTGTTCAATGATCCAATAAAACTCTGTGAAATCATTTTCTATCTTATACACTTAAATATACATGCAGTTATATAGTTTAGAGCACTTTCTTTTCCTCTCTTTTGTACAGTGACTATTACACATTTTGGGTTTCATTGCTCCCACGGTTCTTGTTGCTTTTTTGGAAGAGAGTAAAACCAAATGTGACATAACAGAACAGAATCGGTCAAGTCAAAAGGGTGGACATAATAGATAATATAAAAACATAATACAAGGTGATCAACAATGGTTACCCTAATGCCTCCCGCTATTTCTAATAGAATTGCCTATATCATTAGTTGTAATACAATTGAACAAAACCGTAAAGAATAAAACCGACAAAACCAAAACATTGGAGACATTGTAGGTCTTCAAAAGTAGATAAAAGTCAACGAGAATGGGCGTTATAATGAATCTCATTATCTTCTCAGCTGATGCCTAAACTTTCGAACCTGATACTATCCAGCAAAACAGAATATAGGAACCTCAGTCAAAAACAAGATGGTGAGAGTAATACAGGGCTTCAAATCGAGATAATAGAAAGTCAAAGTGGGTTACTATATTATATCCTGCTATATTTTTCCCTGTAATTAAATGGGTAAAAATAAAAAAGTAAATAATGGAGTGGAGATTGAGAAAAAAAGAGGGCATAACAGCGAAACAGGGCAGATCAAAACATAACCATTTAAGCAGAATAGTGTTTCACCACCAGCTAATCCTGACCCAAAAATAGTTACCATATTGACTCCCTCCCTGAAGTCCTTGAGTACAACTTCATATACTGTAGCATTAAGTATATCAAAACAACGTAAATCCATTTAAGAGAATAACAGCATTATAGAGTATTTAGAATCGACTAACAGAAAATGAACAATGGTCTCTGTATAATCTCCTTGTCTTTAAAAGGTTTTTTCTTATACTATCGTACATAGTAAAATCCAATAAGATACAACCTGTTTAGACCATTGGAGACAGAAGAACAAAAGCTAGATGAGACTTCAAAACAAGATGGTACTAAATCAGCATTACCTATTAAGATGTCATTTTCTCCAAAAAAAGCTGTTCCTATCATCCAATCTTCTCTGTCTCATTTCTGTTGAGCTCTTTTTCTGTCAGTAGCTGTCAGTTTGTCTTCTTCGTTTTGGTCTCTGCTCTATTCGTTGTGGCCTCCCCGCCCCTATTTCTGGGTTCTTTGTATTTTTCTTTTTTTAGAATATCCTGCAATACTTTCTGTAGGGTTGGATTGGTGGTTGCAAATTCCCCCAGTTCCTCTTTATCTTGGAAGCACCTCGTTTTTCCATCAATTTCCAGGGACAGTTGTGCAGGATATCTCAATCTTGGCTGTAGATTATTATCTTTCAAAGCTTGAATTATTTCTCCCCATGCTCTTCGTGATTTGATGGTTTGTGAAGAGAAATCTGCTGTAATTTTGATGGGTCTTCCCTTGTAAGTGATCTGTTTCTTGTCTCTTACAGCTTTTAATATTCTGTTCTTGTATTGAATTTCTGGAATTTTTATTATTATATGCCTGGGTGTTTCTCTATTAGGGTTGTAGGTAGCTGGGGTCCTGTATGCCTCATACATTTGAGTATCTTTGCCTTTTGCTAAATTAGGAAAATTCTCCTGGATTATTTCTGTGAGTAGCTTTTGTAGTTCACTTGTTTGTGTCCCTACTTCTTCTTTTATGTTCTTAATCCTTAAGTTATGGCTCCTCTTATCATCTTCTTGTCTTTGTATTATTGCTGTGTGTTTCTTTGTTATTTTTAAGAAGTTTTTCATTTCATTCTCCCATGTTTCAAGTCTGCCCTCCAATTCAGATAGTCTGTCCTTAGTTTCTTTCAAGCTGTTATGCCAGTCTTGGGTATACTTCTTGATTTCTTGATAGTCCCTTTGCACCTGCTTCACATACTCAATGCTTTCTCTGTTTTCTCCATCAAGCAATTCTCCCCTCTTTTTCTGTTCTTCCACTCCACCATCTGCTTTTTCCTGGGTGGTGCTTAGCATTTCTCTAACTATTCTGCATACTTCTAGCTTCAGGTCATTGATAACTTCATTCCTGAATTGGTCTATGAGGCTCTCTAAATGGCGCTTAATGTATATTGGTACAGTGTCCACTATTGCCTGATTCTCAGGATTGGGGGTCGAGGAGCCTTTTTTGTTGCTTCCCTTCCCCATATTTTCTGTTCCTTATAAAATGTAATCTTACACAGGAGGCCCGGCTTCCCTGCCTGTCAGCTACAGCTTGATCGAATTGCGCTGGCTAGTTGTTCCAGCTCACCGCTGCGCCCCAGGGAGTTGCGGAGGAGGCAGCCTACGCGGAAGTCGGTCGCTCCTCCGGGCCACCATCAGGCTCTGGGATCTGGGCTAGGCCAGCCTAGGGGGTCCGCGAGCAGCGTCCCTCCGGCCAGGCACCTTTCACCAATCCCGTCCGAGAGGGAAATGCGCGGCTGCAGTTGCCACCGCGCCCTGCTCTTACAGGACTGCCCGCGCCCAGAAAATCCTCCGCTGGAGTCAGACTGCGGTAGGGAGTCAGTTCCTCGCTCACCTCGCCACCAGTCAGCCTTCCTTCCTGCCCGTCGCGTTTCCGAGACCGTTCCCAGATGCCCGTTCCAAGAGCTCGGGGGTCGCATCTCTCCTTGCTGAGCCGCTGTGGAGGTAGCCGGCCGCTGCGCGGCGGGAAATCCAAACCGCAGTTTCCGATGGCGCGGGAACTCCGTTCCCAGACGCCAGTTCCCAGAGCTCGGGGGTCGCGTCTCTCCTTGCTGAGCCGCTGTGGAGGTAGCCGGCCGCCGCGCGGCGGGAAATCCAAGCCGCGGTTTCCAATGGCGCGGAGTCGAGCCTCCACACCGAGATTTTTCTGTTCCTATTTTAGCGCCAGGACTGTATTCCAAGTTGGATTCTCTCAGCCCAGTTCGTTCCTGAGTCAGCAGAGCATATCTCTACTGGTTCGTATCTCCTTAGTCCGCATCATTCCTGGCCTCTGAGCCGAGCCTTTAGAGAGCGTTCAGTAGTTGCTGTTGTCTGTCCGCCATGTTCTCCAGAGTCCCAGTTTTTAGTTTTCAACTCACTGACACTACGCAGCTTGCTAAATTTTGTGAGTTTGTTCATTTCCAGAAGTAGGAATTGTATATTTACATACTTGGGAGGAAATGGGAAAACAGCTTGGAGCAAGGGCAGGGAAAAACAAACCAACGCACACCTATCTGGACCTCTGCAGACTTTAAAGGATTATTGAACAGGGAGAGAAACTGCTGCTTCCTGCTCCTCTCACTACTTCTCACAGGCCTGTAGGCAGGGAGGGAACCAAAGAGCTCTACTGAGCCTGAAATTTGGCCTAGACAAGGAAGATGGAGAAACGATGTTGCTTGTTTGGCTGCAAGGGTGAAATGTTTGGGTTCTAATGCAATATAATGTTGATAGACTTAATACTGGTTCTTAAGGGCTTATAAATCTGTGTTAAAACATTCCAGCTGTAAAATGTTAAAAATAAGCAGGTCTTGTCTTTGTAGCTAGAAGCTGGTTTAAAGCAATGTGTCTGGCTGCCCAGTTGACAGTGGTGGATGGGAGAGGTTGATATACATTGTGTCAATTTAAAGTCTGAAAGCTTGGCTGAGTGATTTAGTGGGGGCAGGACTCTCATTTCATAAACAGTTTTTATTGTGCCGGAGGAAGACAGAGAAGTGGTGTGATTGCTCCACCCACCCTGGGGTGGGGTAGCCTGCTTACAATCCAGGGAAAAGAAGGAGGCTTATGCGTCCCCTCTTTGGCTTCTGCTACTTTTTCTGTCTTCTTCCACTGCCACGACTGTGACTCCCTCAGACACTGTTCCAGGCTTCTGTTTCCCAGGCCACCTTCCATAAAAATGCTTCTACCTTATGCAAACAATTCCATTGAACCTGGATGCAGGCTAAAAATTGCTGAATTTGCTCAAAATTTAATTGCAAAAGCCAAAAAGGGGAAGACTTCATTGGGCAGTATGTACTATTAGCAATTTTTTAAATCCTACTAAGGATGGAACTGCAGCAGCAGCAGGAAGACAGCTCAGTCAGATAAAAGAAAGAAGCTGGGAAGGGTCCGTTAGAGAGAGCTTCATCCCAGACAGTGGAAGAGCCCTAGCCCAGCCTAATCTGGGGTCGAGGGTATGCTTATGTTTTTCGGGAAAATTCTAAATGGCGTATCTCGATGCCAGTGTGTCTGGATGTGTCATGGATCCAAACTCAGAGAAGGAATTGATTCCACCTCTCGAGAAGCTGATGTAAGTCTGATGACAGTGGTGCCTCGAAGACCACACCATAACCAATAAAATAAAAAAGGCTGGCACCAGAACCAACCTTGATTGACCCAAGATGCTCAGTAGATGGTAGCCAAAAATAAAACCAAAGGTCTAAATAGATGATAGTGTATACTAACTCTTGGGTCAAAAAATATGTTAATTATAGTTAAGATTTTTGTCCTCTTCAAATTCTTTTTACAAGAGATCTCTGTTAACTGACCTACAACAAATCTGACTAGTCTATTTATGGTCACAAGTTCTACAATTGTTAAAAGTTAGTGTAATTCAATTTGGCTTACTTATACTTGAGTGCACTCTGATTGTGTAAGATGTTTGTCAGTCTGCCCATGTATCTGTTTGTCTGTCTAGGCTGTTGCTGGGAGTCGCTGAGCTAATGATCATTCATATGTACAGAGCTGAATACACAAGTGCCTGTACAGGAGTGCCCAAGGGCACAGAGCACCTAAGAAATGCTCTGAGCATCTGGGATTGCTGGAGGTAACAGGTATTCCAGCAGGGTGTAAGAAGCAAGCTAGTTCAGCAAAAGGGCAAGACATGAGTGTATAAATAGCCCTTCCCCGGGAACTTAGAGAGAGTTTTTGTGGACACCCACAGTTCTGTGCTGTTTCTAAGTCTGTTCAAATCTACAGATCATCTGTTCATATTTGTCCATTTGTCCGCTCTGTGAACAGCTGTTCCTTTTTTATTCAAGCTCAACAATTTTTCATTTTTCTTTCTTTTGCATTTTTGGATCATTTAATCAAAGTTTAATTTGGATCCTAGATTAAAAAAAAACATGCTTCCATCTGGGTTCCCAGTTAGTCCAAATGTTCCTAAAATTGGTTATGTAAAAATAATATACATTGTTGTTTATCATAATTTGAGAGTCTCTGATTGTTATAAAATATTGTTTTAAATGTTGTGATTGGGTTTTCATAAGTCATCAAAAAATTGTTACGATATTAAAAATCCCTGAAGGGAGATTGTTGGGCAGGACTCTAATTGATAAACAAGAAAGCAGTGCTGGAATAATTTTAACCAGTTCTTGTTCACTGGTCAGAGTCCCCAAGGATCTCCATAGCTTTGTGGGAGACATTAGAAAAATATATTATTGCACTATATTCACATTGGTCATCATCAAAAGAAATAACAAGGTTTTTGATTTAAAGATGCTATGATAAAAAGATTTCATCTGGCTATGACAAATGATTGTTGTTAACCTCATGGTATATTAATGTATTCATGCTTCTAGGTGTACAGGTTTTCCAAAATGTAAAACAGAGATTGTTTATGGTGACAAAAGTTTGTTCCAGATTCAGACCACTTCTTTTAACAAAAACTCATGTGATGTACATCCCACTAAAGGTCAACAAATTAGGTAAAACTTCTTATGTATTAAGGACAATTGACTAAAAGGAATATTTTATGTCAAAATGGAAATTCAGGTGCGTTACAAAATGTTATGATTGTCATGCTATAATGTTGTATATGGTTTTGATTTCTAAAATTCTGTGTAAAATATGTAACTGTTAACATTCTATAGGTATTCAAATGTTAAAATATTCATGGATAGTAGAAAATAACAGTTCCATTTTATGTTCTAAGATGTTTAATACATAAGATAAGATAATAACGTTAGGCTTACTGCCTTTACCACACCGTACTATTATCAATATTTTCTTCTGGATGTTCAGCAACTGAGGTTTAGAGACCAAAAATTAGAGAACTAGATGGACTTAGGGATAGCCAATAGTTGGCCCTAGCCTTTTGAGGTCAGTGAGGACCCAGGGCATTAGAGAACTTCTGCTGTGACATCCGATATTCAGTGATTCTCTGGTCTTCTGACCAAGAAGATTATGAGACCACAGAAGAAAGTGATCATTGGTGTGTGGTGTGCCTAAGGAGAGTCAGCAGGAGAAAAGGTCTCTTAAGCATTCATAGAAAGCAACTTGGTCAAGCAGTGGTCGTGACTCATCCAGATGGCTGATACTAACAGAAGTACTAAGAGGTGCTGTGCATGGTTCCAAGGTAACTCCTGAGGAGACTTAACTGACCTTGGTAGATAGCAAAAACTAATTATATTTAATACAGGTCTTACCTTAACTTGGTCTTGAACATCCACCAGAAAAGTATAACCACAAAATGTGTAAAATAATGCTAAAGAAATATGTCATAAAAGAAACTCAAATCAGTAACGTCTGACATTTGCCAGCTACTGTTACAATTAGTCTACTATAGCATCTACTGTTATAATTAGTGGCCTGCACAGGGTTTCAGTTGTGGAATGCAAGGACTTACAATCCTTGGACTGCACTTAAAATGAAAATGGTTCAAGAATGTAAAGATCTTCTACAGAGTTCTTCAAACATAGCTCTTCCAGCTTCTACTGACCACCCATCCCATGCTACACCAAAACAAAAACGAGGCGTATGTAGGGATCCATTGAAACTGGGGATTGATTACAAGTGTAAGGCTAAAGCAAGGCCATCCCTGAAAACACAGAGAGCCCTCAACAAGCCACATAAACAAGCTATTCCAACTCCAAGAAAGTAGGAGGCCCAGGCCAGCCAGGCAAACAAGTTGCTAGGCAGCGGGGTTGAAATAGACATCATCCTTCTTAGTCTATAAATTAACTGTGCTAGGGTGGTTGAGCAGTTCCTTATCTCTGATGAGGAGAGTAAGGGCTCCACCTGACCCCAGCTTTTGCCTTTATTTTATCATCCTTTTGTGGTTCTTCACCCCAAGAACCTCAAAAGCCACATGGGTTGCGGCAGTTTCATTTATGCCGTATCCCTGGTGACAGATTAATGACTTTGGTTTTAAAGTAAAGGCATTACAGAACTCACATAAAGGAAGAAGAACTTGCATTACTAAAATTCTACTTGATTCATAGTTTTAATTCCTTTAAGGTCATCCATATTTCTTTGATGTTTTAACATCCAAATCATGAACTTAATTGAATCAGCAATAAAATTCCTTTATGTGTGTAAAAGCAGGCCCTTCCATTATTACATTATCTTTAAAAAGTTTATACAGTCTTTCAAACCAATGAAGCAAATCTTAGCTGCATTATGAAACATGCAGCATAAATCATCTACTTATTCATTGCCCTCTCTCTTTTCTGCATCACCTCCAGAGCCTTTATTCATTTGAGGCACCAATGAATCCATGACAAATACTCTACCCTGCTAGCAGGGGTCACTGTGTAACTCAGACAAGGCGTATATGGAAATATACTGATAGAGAGGGGCATGCTGATAAAGTTATTTTGGTTAACATTAAGCCCAATTTCAGTTGGTATACTTGGGGTTTTTTTTATTCTTTATCTTGCCTAAAATGGATATAATTCCAGAAAATAAAACAAGCATTTTATGATACAGTTTATCTGCCCAAGTCTTTGTTTTTTGGGGGCCTTAGGTCTTTCTGAAGCTAGATGTCTACCCAAAATCCTTGGCTGAGATTGTTCTGTGAGCCACCCTGTGAAGGAAACGCTTGCTATTTGAGAGCATTTTGTAACTGCAGCTCCAGGCAAAATATTTTTCAGTCACTTTTCTTATTGTCCTGGAGGGATGGCGACAAGTAAAGGGAATCTTTCTGGGAGCAGAGTGATTTTAGGAAAGGATGTAGGAATTTTAGCAAGGGATCCAGAGTGGCACTGTCTACCCAGTGTCTGTGGCTGTAGTTTACATGTGGCCATAGAGCACTTGGACTGTGCCTTTCCCTAGTTCTGTTGTCCTGTAAATGTGAAATATGTATATTAGTTTCCAAAGAGCTGGCATAAAAGAAAACACAAATTTCTAATTGATGTATTTATCATGTTGATTATAAATTGAAATAAGATTTTGAACATATTGTATCATATCAAATTTATTGTTCAACTTAATTATGTCTATGGGGTCACTGGGAAATTTAAAATTGTATTAAGGGTGGGTTCTCTGTTGAGACAGTGTAGATTTAGGGCACAATTAGATGTTTCTGTTGGACAGTGTAGATTTAGGGCACAATTAGATCTAAGACTCAGCTTTGATGTTCAGAATTTTACTTTGTTCCTTGCTATTTCTGTCTAGAAAAATTCAACTGTTTCTTAGGGACCACAATGTGCTTCCTATTCTCTTTTGCTCAGTTTTAATTTTGGTTATTCTTTTTCTGACTTATTTGTTAGCTCATGGGGGAAAATTAGCTTATTAGGCTTTAGCTTTGACAGAGATCCTGAGCATCTCCAAGTAATGTCCCCACCCTAACCAGATGCCGGAACTGGAGGAGATCTTGAAGCTTTGCTTAGGGGAAAGGACGAGTGTGTTTTGGATGGACCAGTTGGTACAGAGGGAAAGCCAGAATGTTGACCTGAAGAAGACATTACTTGTGGTCTGCTAAGTATCCATCCCATTCTTTTCTTCTTGCTATCACAGCCCTAATTGTTCAGGGTTTAGCATGTACCCAGTTAAAAAAAAACTTCTGGAGACTCTTTTGCAACCAGGATGCCAATGTGATCAGGTTGTGGCCAACAGACTTAAGTGAAAGTCTATTTATTTTGTGGGGAAATTGCTTTCTTGATTAAAAAGACTGCGTGTACTTAAGTAGCACAGATTTCTTTTGGCAGTCCTTTCTCCTGACTGGAACCTGGGTAGAATGCCTGAAGAAGAACTTCAGGTGTCCTGTCTAGCATCTAAGGGGCTTTGCAAGTCATTTGCTCACCCACATGACAACAGTATAAAAAAAGGCTCAGTAAGTTGGAAATCAGCAACTCTATTTTAGATCCATCTGAGCACACTGCTGGTCTCAAAGCTGGAAAGACAGATTGGCGGATGCCAAGAATCCTAAGCCATGAACACAAAACTGTGGGAACCAGTCTTGGAGGAGGAAAACTTACACAGGATTGATGAATTCCTCGTGGCTCAGTGTGGACAAGTTTGACAGTTAAGAATGCATGGTTGGTGGAGCTCAGGGGAACTTGCATACTTTTTTGGGTTTTGCATGGAACAGCTCTAGAATGTTCTCACAATGAAGATCAGAGGAAAATAGCTTCATGCTTCCTGCAGGAAGAGGGGGAAGTAGCCATTAGGAAACCTATACTCCTACTCTGTTTTCCTTAGCAGCATGCCCCAAGACTCATGAGGGCACTACGTATTTGTACATGTTGACTATTCCGAGCTTGGTGTCATATTAATCAATTCTTGCATTGAATAAATTTGATAAAATTTATATTTCCTGTCATATTATCTTATTAATATAATAATAATGATTATTAATAAAAATGTAATTTTTGGTTATTCTGTATTTAAATAATTAGACTGGTAAGTGGTTAATGAGGCTGGCTTCAAACAAGCTATTACATTCCACTCTGTCTGAAATTTTCTCAGAGCCTAACCAATTTAGAGAGGAAATAGCCAATTCTAGACTAGTTGACTAGGATGCTATAAGAAAGTACCTCAGATCGAATGACTTAAACAACAGAAATTTATTGGTTGGTAGTTTCTGGATCTAGATGTTTAGAATAAAGGCATCAACAGGGTCATTTTCTCCTGAGGGCTGAAAGGTCAGTTTCTCCTGGGTGAAATGTCTGTTTCAAGTCTTCTTGGCTTTTGGATGGCAGTCTTTCCTTTGAGTCTCTTCACACCATCTTACCTTAATGCCCAGCTTCCCTCAAGAACTTTGCTCTGCATCAAGAAAAATTAAACACCTAGGAATTAACCTAACCAAAGAGGTTAAAAATTTTCTACAATAAAACTATAGAACTCTGAAAAGGAGATTGAAGCGAACATCAAAAAATGGAAAGATACCCCCTATTCTTGGGTAGGCAGACTCAATGTCAAAATGGCTATACTTCCAAAACTGTTATACAGGTACAAAGCAATGCCAATCAAGATACCAACAGCATTCCTCACAAAACTGGCAAAAACAATTCTGAAATTCATATGGAGAGGTCTACAATAGCAAAAATACTCCTGGGTAACAAGAGCAAAGCAGCAGACACCATACTCTAGGATTTCAAGTCATACTACAAAGGTATAGTGGTTAAAACAGACATGCAATCAATGACACAGCATAGAGGATGCAGAAACAACCTCAGACATATTTAGTTACTTGACTTTTGACAAAGGAGCCAAAAACATACACTGGAGGAAAGATAGCCTCTTTAACAACTGGTGCTGGGAAAACTGGCTATTGGTATGCAAGAGACAGAAGCTAGTCCCGTCTCTCTCTCTGTGTACTATACTAAAATAAAAATGTATCAAAAATCTAAATATTGAGGCAGAAACACTTAACAAGCTTGAAGATGAGGTAGGAAAAACTCTTGAAGTCAGAGGCATAGGTGAGGATGTTCAGAACAGAACCTCAGTGTTACAAGAAATAACATCACAAGTCAATAAATGGAATCATAGCAGATTAAAACCTGCACAGTAAAGGAAGCAAGCAACAAGGTAGGGAAACAATCTACAGAATGGGAAAAGTTTTGGGCAGCTGTTCTGAGATGACTAATATCTAGAATACATAAAGAATTCAAAAAATTAGACACCCCCCAACAAAAGACCTAATCAAAATAGGCAGCTGAAATGGATAGATACATCACAGAAGAAATGCAAACAATCCATAAATACATGAAAAAATGTTCACCATCACAGGTTATTAGAGAATTTCAAATTAAAACAGCACTGGGATTTCAACCTATTCCAGAAACAATGGTCAGCCTCAAAAAATAAAATCATAACAAGAGCTGGAGAGACTGTAGGGAGAAAGGAACCCTCCTATGTTATTGGTGGGGAGGTAAACTAGTACAATCATTATGGAAATCAGTATTGTGATTCCTCCAAAAAACAAAACTAGAAATTCTATCTAACTTAGATACTATCCTGCTAGGTATCTTCCTGAAAGAGCAAAAGACACCATATGACATCAAAACATGCATATCAGTGTTTGAGGGAGCACAATTTATAATCACCAAATCTTGGAAGCAATCAATGCACTGTTCATCATGGATGGACATACACAATGGAGTACTGCTCTGCTAGGATGAATGAAAGAAGGATGAATTTGAACCATTTATAGGAAAATGGATGCATCTTGAAAACATAATGTCAAATGGAATTAGCCAGACATACAAACTTAAATATTGTATGATTTTGCTCACGTGGGAAATCTGAAGTATAAATAAAAAGCAAACTAAAAAGTAGATGAAAGGAAACAGGAAGATGAGTTACTGAAAAAGGGAAGATGATGTAAAAGCATAATTAAGAGGTGTCACATGGAGAAGCAGCCTGGCCCCTGCATGCACAGAGGCTGCCATTAAGGACTGTGTCATGGGTACCCAGCACTGGCAGGGAGAACCAGCCAGCCACACCTTGGAGAAGCCACTAGCATCTGGAGAAGCCCCTCCTGGGAACCTGGATGAGGAGAAACCCAGGTGCATGACCCATCCCCCTACACTATGAACAGGTAGCCAGTGTGGGAAGCCCTGGAAACCCCACAACCCACTCATCCAGAGGAACCCCAGAAAATGTCAAGATGAAGGAGCAAAAGGCAGTCTCTGGCCTCTAGCCCAAACAGAACAAGTCCAGGAGACACAGAAATGGAAGAAAATGGAAGTTGTACACCTGAAATTTCTGGGATGATGGCAACTGAAGTAAGGAAACCACTTCATGAGACTGTAAAAGGAATCAGATCAGAAATAATATCTCAGGTAAAAGAAGAAATCACAAGCATAGTGAAAGGGTTGCCGAGCATATCCAAAGAAGATATAGATTTAAAAAAAGAGGGCCATAGAGAATGAGAGAAACCTTGAATGAACAATATAGTGAAGAAATGGAATGCATGAAACAGATTCAAGAAATATCCAGGAGGTTAAAACCACCATTGAAAGCTGCAAAATAGCTTGAAAGAAACTGAAGATAGATTTTCAGACCTTGAAGAACAGGATGGCAGCTAGTGATCATGAAAGGAAAGATCTCTTAAAAATAACAAAGAATCAGGAAGTAACAATTCAATGGCTGCAAGATGACACAAAAATAATTTAAGAATGACATGTGTCAGTGAAAAAGCAAGAGTCACATAAATGACAAAAAGAGATGGTTTACAGAACTAATAGCAGAAAATTTCCCAAGTATGGGAAAAGGATCTGACATACAGACAAGGTAGGCATGTAGAACTCAAAGTAGCCATAACCAAAATAAACCTATATATTCAGACATATAATAATCAAGATCCCAGAAATTCAGCACAAGAACAGAATATTCAAGTTTTTTAGAGAAAAGAAACAAATCACCTTTAAAGGAAAACCCATCAGAATCATAGCAGACTTCTCAACACAAACCACCAAGTCAAGAAGAGGTTAGAGTGAAGTATTTCAAGTCCTGAAAGAAAAAAATTCCAACCCAGATTGATAGACCCTGAAAAACTATCTTTCAAAATTAATGGGGAAATAAGATAAATACGATACTTCCATGACAAAGAAAACTGAAGGAGTTCATGACCACTAGACCAGCCTTACAAAGAATATGAAGGACATTCTAGAGAGAGATAAAAATGATCACAGTTCCAGTAACAGCATTAGAAGAGGATCAGTGAGTGAGGCAGACAATTGAATGGAGGCTAAAGGTAGGGAGCCAATGGCAGGAAAAAAGCATGGCAGAAATGAACCAGTGCATGTTGGCCATACAATGTAGTTGGCCTTGACTCAGCAATAAAAAGAAACATATGCAGAGTGATCAAGAAACAGGATCCATTAATATGCAGTATACAAGAAACACATTTAACTGGGAAGGAAATTCATGGACTGAAAGTTAAAGGAGAGAAAACAATACTCCATGTGACAAGGAACAGAAAGAAGCTGGGTAGCTCACTCATCAAACACAGGATGGATTAGAAAGATACAGCATTTTTATACAATGGAAAGCTACTCAGCTATAAAGAAGAATAATACTGAGGCTCTTGTAGGTAAATGGATGCAACTTGTGATCATGCTCTTCGGTGAAACAGTCCAGAGTCACATCGGTGAACATCATGTTGTCTCCCTAGTATAAAAAAATGGAAGGAGTCAGTGAGATCCAAAATGTATAATAAATATTGTGAAAGTGAAAGGGGAGGAAACATCTAAAAAGGGAAGGTGGTAGCCATTGTTAATTTCTTATTATTTTTTAAAGTCCTGTATCACTTTCACTTTTGTTTTGATTGGGTTTATTCTGTCTTACTTGTTTGATTTAATTCTCTTAAAAATAAAATATTAAAAAAGCTGTGAATTGTGTATGTACCAAATACTCACATTGCCAAAATATAGTCATTATTTGTCACAAACATATACTTCTAAATAAATTTTAAATAACAAAAACAAGCATCCCTTGCTTTAACTTTATTAATTGTGTAAGGATCATATGTCTAAATAAGATCTTTTGAGGTACTGTAATTTGGTATTTAATTTGTAATAGAACACAATTCAAACTGAACAAATCCCTTCTAGTTTTCCACATGGGGGAAAGAAAACACCCAAACTGAACTCCCTTCAGTCTCTTGGTCTCACCCAAGGGAGGCACTGAGAAGCACTTGTGCAGATCATTCCTAGGGACATGGATTTACTAAAAGACTGAGGCCTCATTGTAAGACTGGATGAGTGCCTCCCCTCCCCCGTGCCTTAGCTACAAATCAATAAGATTCATATATAATTAATAATAATAATAATGATAATAATCATAGAATGTTGCTGAAGAAACCACACATCTAAGACCTTTCTTAAGGCTTTAGGGGAACCCAATGACAACAGACGAGACAAAGTAAGTCCACTGAAGACAGCTGCAGCTGTTGACACCTATAGTTACAGTAAACACAGCTGGACCTTTGCCAAGCAAACATAATAGCTCACACTCAAAATACATTTATGTCAGCTCTTTTTACTCAGTAATTGTGCCTAGTTTTCAACAAAAAATTGCAAGGCATACTAAAAAAGTAAGGCGGACTGAAGAGACAGAGCAAGCATTGGACCCAGAATTAACCTATGGCAGTAGTTTGAATATTATTGGAGTGAAGAATTTAAAACAACCTCAATTAACATGCTAAGGACTTGAATGGAAAATCTAGACAACACACAAGAACAGATGGGTAAGATGAGCAAAGCTGGAAACTAAGAAATAATCAAAAAGAAATGTTAGAAATTAAAAACATCTTAATGAAAATAAATGCCTCGGAAGGGCTCATTAGTAGAGTGGACTGGAAGAAGCATCAACAGCAACTTCCAAGCTGAAATGCAAGGAAAATAAAGGATGAAAGACAGAAGATGACATTGGAGCACATGGAACAATTCAGGAAAGCGCACAGCATACTTCAGAGGTATTCCAGATTCTATTCCAGATCACCCAAATAAGGGAAGATCATAATCAAGATCACGGAAGTTTTGGTTTCTCGGCATGTATAAAATTATGCTTGCACTGTATTAAGTGCACTAAAGGCACAATGGCATTGTGTCTAAGAGAGCAATGTACTTCACTGCTTAGTTAGAAATACTTCTTTGCTAAGATGTGAATGGCCTGAGATGCCTTCAGTGAATATGACCTTTCTGATGGTCTTGCTTTGATGTTGGCTGCTGGCTGATTGAGGGGGTGTCTGCTGAGAAACAGGGTGACTATTGATTTCCTAAAGGAAGACCCCAATGAAGTTTGCAACATTGGATTGAGTCTTGCTTTTTTGAATGATTTCTCTGTAGCATGCAGTGTTGTCTGATGGTACCATTTTGGAAGAAGATCTACATCTTTCAAGATTGGAATCCATCCTTTCAGACTCTTTATCCAGATTCCAAATCTTTTGCTGTCTTTCTGTTAACATTCACAGCATCTTCACCGGGAGCAGGTTTTATTGCAAGAAACCAATTCTTTGCTTCTCTGTAAACTTCTGCAATTCTTCTATTAAATGAGAGGCAGCATTTTAGTCACGGCTTTGGGCTCTGCTTCTGCTTCCAGTTTCCTCGCTATCCCACCCTGTGGGAAGATATTTCCTCCACTGGTCTGAGATGTTTGAAGCCACCCATGAAGGCTGGAATCCATATCTTCTAAACTCTTGGGAATGTTTGATATTTTGACCACTGCCCCAGCTCATGAGCATTCTTAATGGTCTCCAGCACAGTGAAACTTCCCAGATTTTCTATTTCTTTGCCTACATTCATCAGAAGAATCACTACATTGTCAGTAATGGGTCACTGAAGAAATTGGGGAGAAATTTGAAAATTCCTAGATCTGAATGATAATGGAAACACCACGTCTCGTGATCTGGGGGACACAGTGAAAGAAAGCAGCTCTAGGTGGGGAGTTGGGAAGATTATAGCTTTGTGTGCCTGCCTTAGAAAAACAGAGCAGTCTTAAATAAATAACTCAGCACAGCATCTTAAGGCCTAGATAACACAAAATATATTTCTGAATGAAACTTGAAAGTCAGTATTACTTCCTGAGCTGTGCACTGCAGAATGGATATTGGGTCAGCCTGTATGAAGACAGCATTGATCTCACTGTAAGTAATCTTCATCTGCACTCTCGAGTGACCAGATATACTGTCAATGTGTGGTGATACGTTTTTTAATTAGTGCAGTTTACTGGTTGCTATGGTTTGTGTCTGGATGTTCCCCCACTGTCTCATGTGGTCATAGGACTTTCCAGAGGGCTATTTCAGAGGCTAGAGTTTGTGATTGATTTGCAGTGCAATGCTGAGTTAAGGGCGTGAGTGCTACACCCACCCTAGGGCTGGTAGCCTGCATGCAACATAAGGGACAGAAAGAGTTCTTTACCTCTTGTTGTTTTTGCAGTCCTCTGCTGCCATGAACTGCTGCCCCTCTGCCATGTGCCACTTTGCCTTGGAGCCAGCTGGTTATACAAATTGTGAGTTACATCTTTCCTCCTTTAACTTTGGGTATTGAGAATTTATCTCAGAAACAGGAGAAAAGTAACCAAGACATTGGCACATTTTAAGTATTCATAATGGTCCCATTCACTGCAGGGAATTTTTACCTCTACCTGGTATATTTTGATTCTTTTTCCCCCATTTCCCTCTCATCCTTTCAACTTCTCTTCCCTTCCTATTTACAACAGCTTTGTTTCCTTTTCTCTGTTCTTTCCTTTCTCACTTCCCACCTACTCCCCTCCGCGGTTCCCCTTCCCATTTGTACATTTTCTTCCTATTTCACAATATCTATTATTCATTTTGGTCCTTATTTACACTTTTAGTTTCTCACACCAGAGAAACTATTTGGTATTTATACATGTGTGCTGATTTATTTTACTTAAGAGTATGTTCTCAAGGTGCATCCATTTACTTAGAAATGTCTCAAGATTATCTTTCTTTATGGTTGAGTAGTATTACATTGTATAAAAGAACCACATGTCTTTATCCATTCATTGGTTGATGGACATTTGGGCTGTTTCCAAAATTTAGCTATTATAAACTGTGCTGCTAAAAACATGGCCGTGCATATATTGCTGTGGTCTGATACTTTTAATTCTTTTGGGAAGACACCAAGGAAGGGAACAGGTGGGTCTAATGGGATCTCTACCTTTGTTTCTGGAGGACTCTCTACCTTGATTTCCACAGTGGTTGTACCAGTCTGTGCTCCATCAACAGAGAAGGGTTCCCTTTCCCCCACCACCTCACCAGCATTTGTTACTTGTTCTTGATGACAGCCATCCTTCCTGGAATGGGATGAAAGCTCAGTGTTAACTTAATTGAATGGCCAGTGATCTTGCACAGGTTTTCATGTATTTATTTCCTGTTTGTACTTTTTCACCTGAGAAGTGTCTGTTAATTTTAGATGTCTATTCTTGGACTAGGCCTTTAAATGTGCCAGGAGGGTAGTATCTGATCTTTTGACTTCTTGGTTGAAAGTAGTCTTTTATCTGAGGAACAGCTGGCAAATGATTTTCCCACACTGTGGTTTGACAATGAGTGGTAATATTTTTAAAGGAATATTTACTGGTGATCAGAAAATCTCAACAGTGGACTTCTCCTCCGTAGCTGTGACAATCCTAGATGACCTTGTCTTTCATGTAAGGCTGTTTTTTCCAGGTTGAAAATTCATTGTTTTAGTAGCCACCTTCATGAATGATCTTAGCTGAATCCTCTGGATAAGTTGCTACATTTCCTGATCAGCACCTCCTGCTCCATCTTGTACATTTATGGAGATGGATTTTCCTTATATATCATAGAATAATCTCTACAGTTTTACACATTTTCTGCAGCATTCTCACCTCTCTGAGTCTTCGCTGCATTGAATTGCATTAGGGCTTTGCTCTGGGATAGGCTTAAATTTAAGGAAATGTTATGGCTGATTTGATTTCTTATGCAGAACACTCACATTTTCTCCATGAAAGCAATAAGCCTGATTCATGTTTCCTCTTTTTGATCACTTGTGTTCACTGGAGTGACATACCTTCCTTCAAGAGCTTTTCCTTTGTATTCTCAGCTTGGCTTTCTGTTTGGGACAAGAATTCTTTTTTCAGCCTTTCCTAGATGCCAGGATGCCTTCCTCACTAACTCAAGCATTTTTGTTTTTGATACAAAATGAGGGACATATGAATTTTCATTTCGTATGCACCTTAGGGGTAACTGTAGAGTTACTAACTGACCTGATTGTAGTTTTGTGGCTTCTTCAGGATTAGGAAAGTGAAAGAGAGGGACAGAGACAGGGTAACTGTGGGCAGTGGAGACTCAGAATACACAAAGCACCCGTCCATCAGGTTTGCTACCTGTGTGCTCAGCTGGCAGTGGTTATGGCAGTCACACCGTGGCTCAGTGGTCACAGATCACTGCAACAAGTGGGTCAATAATGAAAACATTTAAAATGCTGTGATAATTAGCCCAGGGAGACACACAGTGAGCACAGGCGTATGGAGGAGTGGCTCTGACCGACTTGCTTGATGCAGAGTTGCTATAAATCTTTAACTTGTAAAAAAAAAAGCTCAAAAGGAAACACAATCAGACCACATCTGCAAGGTGAATAAGCATGGTGCAATGAAATGAGGTATCTTTTGTACCAGAAGAACGGAAAGAAGGAACTATTTGAAGCAACATTGGCCAGGCATTCCACAAAATTAATGAATACACCTCCAGAGAATGCAAAGCAGAATAAACAGCAAAAACAAAACAAAACAAAACCCCTACAAATTCAAGCTGTGACAAATCCAAGGCAGAAAAATATCTTGAAAGAAGTCAGAGGAGAAGGAAACCTGAGCTGCTTTGTGGAGCAGCAAAGATAAGAATTACTTGGACTGCTCTTCAGAAACCGTGAGACAGGAAGAGAGTGAGAGGAAAAACTGAGCAAGCAAAAGCAGAAACGAAGACCTTACCCCGCTCCAAACCCACCAGGTTAGAATTCTGAGTCCACTGAAATTACTCTTGCAGAGTAAAGGAGAAATACAACTTGGTCAGCCAAATTGAAGGCCTGCGTGGCCACTGCTGTTGTGTTAGAAGTGTGAAACGAAATTCTTCAAAAGGAGGAAAATACATCGGGCAGAAGAGTAATGAAGAAGTAAAGGCTGGAAACATTTTAAATTCTTCTTCAAGTTGATCTAATGGACGAGTCTTTAAAACAGTAGTAACAAAAGATGATAGTAACAACAACCACGTCATTAGTGTTGATAGTTTATGAATAACTAACATGGGTGATGACAATGTTCTGAGGACCAGAAGGAAGAATTAAGAATCCTGCTGTAAGCCACTCGCATCATCTGAAAGAGCGCGTGGGATAATTTTAAATGTATACCGTGGACTCGAGTGTTATTGTTATCAGAGTTTAAAAAGGTATAGAGTAAAGGAAGAGGAGGAAAGTGCAGTCAGATAAAATGATCAGGAACAGAAAGGGAGGCCACAGTGTTTGTATTTTACATGTTTAAAATTTACAAGTCAAAGTAACTGCCTTTAAAATGAAATATATTTTATATTTTATCATCTTAACACAAGATACAATACTTAATTAAACTAGGCATGGCAGAAAAAGAGTGAAAGACAAAAACCAAACCAAACCAACCACAACAACAGAAATCAAACATGCAAGGCAAGCACGGAGAACACTGACGGAGACACTGGTAGATACTCATCTGTGTAAGTGGTGTAAACGCACCCTCCAAAGCAGTGACTGTCGAGTGGCTTAAAAACGATGTTTTCTGCAAGAAAATTGCTTTACATGTAAAGTCACAAGTAGATTAAAAGTGACAAGATGGAGAACATGTACAATGCTAGCATAAATCAAAAGTATTGTCAGGCAGCAGCTGTACTGTGGCTTTAAAGACAAAAGCCATTTGTTAAGGTTGGTAGGTGACAGGAGGCCGTGGGTGACCTGAATCCTGGATGACTTCATCAAGCTTTGCGGTCCGGGGCTTTGTTCCTCCAGACTTGTTATGGTATAAAAATAAATCGGTACTTGTGCAAACCACGACCATAAGGCATAAGTGCCGAAATGAAACATTGGTCAACAATTGTCTACTTAAAGTTTCACATTTTATGTAGTCCTCACAGTAGGACTTTTAGTATGAAGAAACAGAAACTCAGAAATCAAATTTGCAGCTAGTGTAGTTGAGAGGATGTTGGTTGTGAACCCGGGCCCTGACATCCCACCTAGCCGTCACTGTCACCATGGACTAGCATTATTCTTTCGTTTCATGGACAGGTTTGTGGTAGAAGTTTTTCACTGCAATAAGAATTCTAAGCATAACTTCCAGTGAACAGGAGCATTTGTTTTTTACTTATTGCATTTACATATGCACAATTTTTAAAATGTCCTTTCTTTGAGCTCTAACGCTGTAGTCAAGAGCAAGGTTAGAAGTATTGATGTGATCTTTATACATAGTTTTTATGAATAACTCCAAGTACAATCAATTATAAAGTGGGGGAAATAAATAAGTGTGAGTTTTAAAAAAATCTTTTAATTCTTTCTCTCCCAAACTTGTTATCAAGATCACATGATGCTAAGCACGAGAAATACACAATTCGGAAAAGCAGGACAGATTAGATTAGAAGGGAGAGATGTGCACTAACTGGAGAAGAAACATCTTGAAGCCTAATAAAGAGAAAAAGTATTACAGGCTATGTTTATGTGCTCTTTGTCAGGGATGGATGAATCCAAGTGACTTCATGCTATAAAGTTACATTTTCCAAGCTTCTGGAAAGTGTTATCGTCAGGATCATTTTTTTTTCTTTTGTCAGCCACTTCTGTTATAAACTGAAGATTGTGTCTGAATTGAAGGAAACATCATCTGTTAGCTTCATTTCAACTTTAGTCATCAACTATGTTCTTTGCAATCTAATGTCTGAAGCAAAGGCTGCAAGAAACAGCTTAACTCAGTTTTCCTCTACCTTTCAGGATGAAAACCTTCGGCAGTCAGAGTTCAAAAGTCCTCTGTGAAGAGTTACAATTGGTCTCTGTGAGGGCTGCTTGCAGTGAGCTGACACCCACGGTGGATGATTTCAGCCGAAACCATTCTTCTGGTACATTCTTGCTGGAAGACCACAAGACAGTTTATTGTCAGAATTAGGGAACTTAATTTTGATATTCTGGATGCTATCAGGGTTGCACTGACTCAGGAAGTGGTTTATGGAAGACAAACAAAAGGCTGACTCTGTGGGGAATAAGAAAATGACCCTGGTCGCATTGTTAAACCTCAGAAGGCACCGAAGGTCACTGCCTTCCTCAGACACAGGTGACAGGTTGGAGAATTAAGACAGTGTCACTGGGCTGCCAGTGAGAGTTGCAGACGTCTTTTGAGTTTACGGATGTGGAGGAATCTGCTAGGACTGAGAAGTTGTGAATCAGGCTTTTGGAGAGTGCTGATTTATAAGTGTGGAAAGAGGCTCAGAGTTGGAATAGCAAATGTAGGAAACAGTCACAGAAAGTTGCATGTTGGAGTGAGGTGAGCACATAGTAAACGTGACAAGAGACTTTTACATGAGGCTGGGGTGTGAAAAATGTGTGTTCCACAAGTATAATTTTATTTGTGTGTGTGTCCCACATACAATTTTTCCCTGGAATTGACCAATTTCTGCCAGTACTCTTATTAAAACATAAAACTTTTCCCTCTTTTGTCTTGGCTACCTTGAGTTCTTTCAGACATAGTTACATAAGCAAATCCCTCAGCGTGGTTGGGCTTAGGAGAATCTTTTATTTATTTATTCACTTATTTTTAATTTCACCTTTGGAAATTCTGTGTGATTACTACAAAACCTTATTGAAACTTTTTCCCCCCCTGGGAGAAAAAGCTTTACATAGCATTGCACATTTATCTACCTTTCCAGTTTCATGGAAGATGTTCCTGTTTTGAAAATACATCAAGATTGACCCCTGAAGGTACAATTTTGAAAGAATGCAGAGAGATTTAGAAAATATGCATGAACTTAAAGTTCCCCAGGGTCTGAGTAATATGAGACAGGTAGTAATTTTATATGTAAAATTGAGGCAGTTTTAAGTCAAATTGCTTTTTTTTTTTGTTTTTAAACTTACGTGGGCGAAACAAGAAGTTGGAACTGCCAATTCCCTGTGCTGTAGAGTAGCCAGTCAGGAGGGTGGGAAGGCGAGGGGAGATTTCCATTATTTATGTGACTTCCAGTTGTTTACCTAGAGGTAGGTTTAAAAAAATCCCTTTGCGGTGGAAATAATGGCAGTTGGACTGTATGACGGTTTCAAATCTCAGGGAGGTTCTGGGAGCTCGTAAATAACAAGAGCTGGATAATTCAGGAGACTCTAGCCAAGAGTACATAAGAAGACACGATTTTCACTTTATAAGGGTGTTAAGTCACAGTAAAGGTATCCTTAGGAGCCTAAGGATTTAGGAGTGCAGGTCTGGAGAACACCTATTTCAGGCCACAAATAATGCACAAAAACAAACCAAAATGCACACCTCATTTTGCATAAACTTTTAAAGTCATATAATAAACTTTTAAAGTCATATAAGTTTTGCATAAACTTTTAAAGTCAATAAAAACTTTATTTTTGTACTGGAGATCAAACTCACAGCCTTGCACTTTCCAGGCAGGCATTTGTGTCACTGAGCTACACTCCCGGCCCTAGTCACCATTACTCCTGCTGGTGAAGATTAAATCTTAGCCAATCCAGTTGCCTCCAGACACCTGAACTCCAACATACTTGCCCCAGATGAGTCTCAGTTCCACAGGGCTCACGAGGTGCCCAGCGGGGTACCTTGTCTTCTACCCACTGTGTCTACGGTGTCTACCACTTCCAGGAAAGGATCCAATCCCTGTGATTCCTGGGCTGCTCTCCTTGTGCCCCAGGGGGACATGCTTTCACGTACTCTTGCTATGCTCCGGAGCTCCAGGGGGAGGCACATCTCTCCACCTGGACAACGCTCATACTTGGTCCATCTTTCGTTTACCTACCATGCCACAAGAGGACCTAGGCACTTGTCCCTCTCTGGTTTATGAGCAAATAGATGTTTCCTCCTCTTGGATTCCGAACACTTACCCAGGGTTTCTCCAGCTCCTAGTTCCACCCTCAGAGGGCTCTTTCTCAGGGAATCAGCAGCCAACAGGCTCTTTGCATTCACTCCCTCTTCTGTCTTCCTCCCTGAGGACTTGAAGATCGTGTCACTGACTTTCTGCTGATTCCTCATCTGCCCTGAGGAATCCTCATAATTATGCTGCATTAGTGAGAATCACAAGGGAATGGAGTTCATGCATTAAAACAGATGCAAACACACTTGTGTTCTCTGCAGTACTTTATGGAAATGTACAGAGACTTTTTATTTCTATTCTGGATTATTTTAAGAGTTGTAAAAAACCAAGGATTTATCCAACATTGCACTAACAAGCTTCTGTGCTATACTCTCATGATAGGTATTTGAAGATGTGAGCCTTCAGAGTCAGAGGCAATGTGCGTCTCACAATAATGACTGTAGATTATCCATCAGCATTTTTGTGCTGATTTCCAGATCCCCAATGCCCATAGTCTCTGAGTGCTGGGAATCTCTGGGATGTCAGAAGACAGGAGTCTATGTTATGGGTTATGTGATGGGGGTGCCCCTCAGCTTAGGGAATCTAAATATTTTAAACAGATAACAGCAGTGTGTCTGTCCTTTGCTTCCTGAAAGACTACATCTCTATCTTACAAGGCTGTATGCAAACCTTTACTATCTTCCAAAAGATAATGTATGACAAAGAGCAGGCAATTTCTTGTTTTCAGGACACACAGACATGCAATGATTGTCCCCTGCTCATTAGCTCTCAGGAAAGTCTGCTCTGATAGCAAATTGTTTGGATCACCCAGTGAGAGTTTGAAGCCTATCTGTTTTCCATTCTCAGTTAATACATAGTATGAGTTTCTGAGTGTTGGAAATAGAATACAGACACAGAAGTGACAATGTGGTGAATCGTTCCTGGGTATTTATGTGACCCAGGTAACAACTTGGAGCTATCATCAATGATGGTTAACAAGCTTTTCAGCTCCCACCCCTGCTACTGTCAACTGGACACTCCCCATTTATTAATCCACTAAAGAATAGATTTTTAAAAAAAACGTATGATTAATGTCATCTGCTTTGAAATACATTTAAACACACTCTTATTAGGACAAGAATAAGATGGTATTAGCAGGAGGTTGTACTACATCTTCACTGCACTAAGATGGATTTCTTTGTTTGCCTCTAGTTTTAGCATATTCAGAGAACAGCTTGCAAATACAAAAACTACAAATGGATAACAATGAAAAACTGTAGCCAATTTTATATGGAAGGGCAGCTGAATTTTTCTCTATGAGATGTTTAATGCAAATATGTTCAGAATAATAAAAATGGGAAAAATTCTTCCCTCAGAGAGATTCTCCTTGTTCTTGTTTGATTCATATCACTTCTGGAATCTGTATTATTTATGTGCTGTTGAACACAGGACAGGATCCATTCGGACTAGTTACAGTTATTCTAGTTAAACAAAGAAGACATGTGCAGTCTTCAGGGTGCTTTTGTCTTCATTGCCAAAGGGCTGGAGAGTCCGGTTTCAGCCAGGAAACTGAGATCACAAGCATGGGGGGCCCTTGGGAAAGTAGCTGGCCCCGTCCCAGCCTGACTTCTCCATGGTTCCAGCCCCCGTGATTTCTGTCCTTTAAATCTCATTCTCTGTAAGGAACCCTTAGCATCCCTGCCAGAAGAACAGTAGTTTATTTAGTTTCATTGAGAAGACAGCAATCACTTTATTTTTTGGTCTTGAGACAGGTAATTTTTAAATCTGATTATTTTTGGCTTTTAACTCCTCAATCTTGGCTCTTTCCTTGTCTCCTTATAAAGCAGATACTGTACTTTTTCTGTTTTGTTTCCTTAGGGCAAAGTACACAGGAGAGAGAAGAGGGGAGTGGAAGCAACATCTAGCTTTTTTCTCAAAGACTTATATCCATGAGAAGAAATGGTTTTGAAGGTGGAAGGGAGGTGGATAGATGAAACAAGAGACTGGAAGAAAGAGAAGCAAACGATTTTCCTTCAGACTATAAAGAATTTACCTGGGTTTGGCAACCCAGGCAACTCGGAGGCCCTGGCCTCCCGAGGCAGCATCCAAGAACAAGTGATTTTGTGCTGCAAGGAGTGAGGAATTAGCCTGACCCAAGGTTTCTACGCTCACAGTGAACAGGTGCACAGACCTGAGAGACCTCAAAGGGCCACTGTGAGCGTGGGCGACTTCTGCGTCCTGAAACCTAGTGTGATACCAGAGGGGAGAAAACCCTCAGCATGAACGGCATGGTGTTTCTGAGGGCCAGTAGCTAGCAAGTTCAGAACCGGGATTACATTAATCTGAGGGGGATACAGGGGGACAAACTCCCAACCTAAGTAGATGTCCCCTAAGAGATTGTGTTCTCTAAAATCTAAGAATGAATTTTAGGAACAACAGAGTAAAGGGCAGCATATATTTATTAACAGAAAGAAAGCTATCTGAGAGGGAGACAGAAGGGTCCCGAGTGGGTTGCCAAAGACTGTCTTTTCTAGGGAATTTTATAGAGCAAAATCACAAGGTGAAAAAGCAGGAGATAGGGAAAACATGGGAAATGGCAAAGCAGACAGGCACGAGGTGGGACAGCCCTATGGTCAACCAATAAGATTAATTGTTCAGGTAAAATTGACCAAATCGGGGACCAGTGGGGAAGCCAGACACATGGAGCATGCTTAAGGAGCAATGGCTCTTCCTGTAGGGGTTGGGATGGTGACTCCTGCCTTGCCAAGGTGATTCATATCTATTTAGAGTATCAATCCCTGTGTTTATACTTAGGGAGTGGTCCCATTTGTTTTGCCTTTTGTCTTGGGGTCTGGCCCACAACAGGAGATGTCTGTCTCCTCCAAGGCTGCAAAGTATCTGGGCTTCTGCACTGGATCCTTTGAGGGCCCAGCCCTATCTTAGTGTCTGTAATATTTCCTTTTTTTTTCTTTTGTACCTAGGAATTGCACTCATGACCTTACGCTTGCCAGGCAGGCACTTGTGTAGCCCTGTCTATAATATTTCTAACTGACTCAGCTGGCTATAATGAGGCAAGCAGTGCTCTTCATGGAGAACAAAAGAATTATGCTTGCTAAAATTGCTTATTGATTGATGAATGAATCTTACCATGCTGATCCTCATGACCTTCAATTAGGTATTTTTATTCACTCACTTATTCATGTGTTATTCAACAAATATTTATTGAGCTTATGTGGTAAGTCACCTAAGGATCTATGTAGTGTAAGGAAATACAGTGATGAACAGTGTACCCATGAATAGATGGTGCTATTGAAACTAAGAAATAATTATAAACACGAGAAGCTTAAAATTTAAAGTCATAATTTAAGACAGAAATGGAAGTTCACTTTTTTTTATAAGTAAACTCTGCTGTGTTCTGTGATCTCCATTTCCGTAGATGGCGAGAAATTCCCAGTCTTGCCATTTGCAAATAACTAAGTCAACTCAAATACAAAACAGAATTTTTGGAAAATATCCAATTAATTTAAGGGTTTACACCCAGTTCAAAGTGTATATTAATACTGGGACTAATTTCTCTTTTCAGGAATTTTCCCCTGTAGTTCTCAGAAGTGGATTCTGTTTTCAGCAGAAACTTAGGCAAGTGATATCAAAGCATCGAGTGTGCCAAGGTTTCTCTGAAATCTCTCCAGCATCTCCCTCTGCTGTCTCCCTCCATCTGTCTTTGAGTGTAGCCTCTTATTCCATTGCCACTTTTGCTGATGTAAATTGTTCTAGGTACTATTGGTGATAACTGTGCCACTTCGGATCCAGTGACATTTTGTTTTATCTATACATTCTGTGGATTAAGAAGTTGAAAAAGGTACAGTTGGGGTGCCATCTCTCTTCCATGGGGTCTGGAACCTCTGGGAAGACTCTGCATCTCAGAGTGCCTTGAAAACCAAGGCCTGGAGTCCCTGAAAGACTCTCATCCACTTTCTTTCTTTCTTTTTTCTTTTCATGCTGGGAATCGAACTTAGGCCCTATGCTTAATAGGCAGGTCTTACGCCACTGTGCTATATTCCCAGCCCTCTCATCTACTTTTGTCCCGGCAGTGAGATGATTCATTCCAATGAAATGGGCCCCACTGGAATTAGGCTGGGGCTACCATCAGAATGCCTCTCTAAATGTCCTTTTATGTAGTTGCTTGACTTTTTCATAGCATGGTGCTTGGTGTACATCTTTGCTTTCCACATAATTACAATTGATAACATTATCTGGCCACCTAATAAGGACTCCTGTGGAACTAATAAGTGAGTTTATCAAGGTAGCAGGATACAAGATAAATATAAATTAATGGAAACTTTTTATGCATGCATCCAAGTAAAAACAATGTTATTTACAATCATTGAGAAACAATAAAAGGGGTAAATTGAATATTTAAATACTTAGACATGTACAAGAGATGATGAAATAAATAAAAGACTTTCTAAGTAGCAAAACACATCTCAATGCCTAGAAGTCACAATATAAGAAAGACACCAGTTCTTCCCAGTTTAACTCATAGGTTTAACATAATTCTGGTAAAAATCCCAGCATGATTTTGTTGAGAAATTGCTCAACAAGCTAAAATCCTTGCAACAAGCTAAAATCCTTCCGTAAACTCCCCCTGCTCCCTTTTTAGCCCAGTCTTGTCTGAGCTGTTTCTATTAGTCAAAGCTAGAAAGTACTAGAGACATCAAAATGGGCTTTCTCCCTAGAGCCTCCCAAGGAGTGTATCCCCGGCAGCTCTCATTTTAGCCCAGTGAGTTTCATATCAGAACTGTAAAATAAAAAAGTTGTTGTGTTTTAAGCCCCTAAGTTATAGCAATTTGTTAGAATAATAATGGAAAACCAATGTATTATCTAAGAGATAGACAAATTCTCCATCTCTTGTCTCACATACATTTTACATTCTATAGCTTATAATTCTTATCCTCTGGTCCTGGATTAACTATCATTTGATGAATCTTTGATTCATGTTTCTTTCTTGGAGGCTATTTTTTCATCTAACATCATATTTAACCAACATCTCCAAAAACAATTTAAATGAAATGTTTTTAAAAGGCAAGTACTCACAGGAGACGTTTTCTGCCTGGCTCCCTGATTTTCAAATGAAGTAAAAGAGAGGTTACCGAAGGAAGCTGAAGAAATCTCTGATAACTGTAGCATTCAGTGCTCACCGGGCCTTCTGTAGCCAATCTTGCTCATCAGATTTTATGAATAATAGTTATGCATTCTATAATGCCTCCCTACAGCTTGAAGGAAAAAGGTTATGTGGTCAGTAGTTGCTACATAGACACAGAGAGACCATTGGTAAGAAGGTGAAGGCTGACTCTGATACATGGGCAGCAGGTTTCTAACTTTCAGGTTTCTGGGCTGAATAGAATCCCTGTTTCAGTTGGAGGTGAGCAGTGGGGAAGATCAGCTCTGTTTTATAGTTACTTCCGGAATCCAGAGCTCTAGTTCAGAAATGAAAGTGTGCGTGTTTAAGGGCTGTTTTCTCAGTCCATTATTTAAGATTTCTCCGAGATGTTTGCAATTTTTTAGCCATTATTTTGTCCTTAGAGTTCTTTAAATTTTTGCCCTGTTCATACCTGGACAAAACTTTAAATGCAATTTTTACTGAACTATTGACTACATAAAGAAAATCACCAGCGAAGCGTAACCAGTGGATTTTTACAAATTAAACACATCCTTACAAATAGCACTCAGATGAAGAAACAGACTTTTACTAGCATCTGGACAGGCTTTCTTCTCCCCATTTAGTCTTACGCATGCAGCTTTTATCAGCACCGGTTAGTTTCCTCATTTTTTTTGTTACTTAAAAATAACCTTATGTGTGTGTGTGTATGTGTGTGTGCATGTGTTCAAATTCTCTTATTCAATGATATATCTGTGAGTTTTAGCCATATTGTGGTGTGTGGTTGTCTATTGCTCTTTGTTTCTTTATATGAACATACCACAGCTTATTTATTCATTGTTCCATTCTCGATAGGCATTTGGGTAGTTTTCAGTGTTTGGCTATTATGAACTGTTCAGCTGTGAATCATCTAAGACATGTCTTTTATGGAGACAAGCGTGGACTGATTATTATAATATATCCAGAAATGTAGTAAGTGGGTCTTAGGACTCACATGTGCTCAGAATTCATTGTATCCCAATTTACATGCAAGCTCACAGCGTGCTAGAGTTACACTGACTCCATGTTCTTAGCGCTTCACATTTTAGCTTGTGGGGACGTTATGGGAAACCTGTCCTCAAATCTGCACACTCAGCCCAGGCGGATGACCGCAGTGCTGTGATGATACAGACAGCACGAAGAGTGGAGGATGCCGTCTACCTTCAGACACCGCTCAGGGTGAGCCTAACTTGTTCCTGGATTGAGTCAGCAGCACCTTGTAAAGTTGGTTGGTTGTTAGTCATTGGAACTCCCAGGCTGTCAGGAGGTAGCCTTTCACTCAGGTGTCCTGGAAGATCCTCCTGGAAATTGAGTGTAAAAGAGAACTCTGGGAAAACTTAATTTAAATAACTGAATACATTAGTAATCAGACCTTGTACCTTGCCAGAAACTGAGAAATGGATTTCGCAAAATTGAGAAAGTGAAGTAAATGCTACAATACTTTAGTGCTACTAGTTTGTAGGAGGCAAGCGAAAGTCATGGAGGTGAATATTTCATCATTTGATATAAATTTCAGTGATAAATATGACTTGCTATAATACACTATTGATGTTATGCTCCTGGAAGTAGAGGGTGGTTTACTAAAACCCCATTTCAGCTACTTTAGCAAATGTCTCACAAAAAACCTATGTGAATATATTACCCCTCCATATGAAGACCTCAGAATCATCAAATGGGAGACTTTGTTAAGCTCTGGCCTCCAGTTCTCATGGTGACCGAACCCCTGAACCGCACCCCCCAGCCT
This sequence comes from Cavia porcellus, assembly GCF_034190915.1. Classification (NCBI taxonomy): domain Eukaryota; kingdom Metazoa; phylum Chordata; class Mammalia; order Rodentia; family Caviidae; genus Cavia; species Cavia porcellus. The sequence continues at coordinate 159,594,858 of NW_026947484.1, read as the reverse complement.
CTTTGGACCACAGTTGCCCCTGGATTTTATTTAATCTGATTTTGTTTTTTTGGAAATAGACACAGAAGCCTGCTTCCATGGCTTTCTGGTTCAAAGAAGCCGAAGAAGCTCACAAGGAAAAAGGCAGCTGTTCAACCTTTGACCTCAAGTGATGCGCAAAAGCCCTTTGATGGATGTTAATTTTTAAAATTAATTATTAATAGGGTAGTAATTGTTAAAAGCTTATTTATCTATTCCTTAGATAACCTAGTTAGCAAATACTCAGAATGAATAGTGCATAGCCTTTTGAATGGCGCTCTAACCTTAAGTGACCTCTCTCTTTAGGACCAAATTTCAGAGAATGATGTTCTCCCTGGTGTTCTAGAGACATATTGTTGATTTCCTTAAAGAGATTAAGGAGTAAAAGTGTTGATCACTGATGGGATAATGCCAGAGGCCTCTCCAGACACCAGACATTCTTAGAATGAGTCAACATTTTTTTCTTTCTTTCTTTTTTTCTTTCTTTCTTTCTTTCTTCCTTCCTTCCTTCCTTCCTTCCTTCCTTCCTTCCTTCCTTCCTTCTTCCTTTCTCTTTCTTTTTTTTTTTTGGTCTGTTTTGAGACACGGTTTTGCTATGCAGTTCAGGTTGGCCTTGAACTCACTGTGTAGCCCAGGTTGGTATTGATCTTGCAGTGATCCTCCTGCCTCAGCCTTCTGAATGCTGAGGTTATAGGCATGGGCCACCATGCCCAGTTTAAATCAACATTTCTAAAATGGCTTAATCTATATTCATGAGGTGTCCCTTCCTTGGATTTACCTCGTAGCTTTTGTTTGTTGTCTTGCCATTTTCCTTTACTGGAAGTGCTTGGGGAGGGGGAGAAGACTGTGTGAGATAGGTCATCCCACACAGACTGAGTGGAGAAGTATAGGCACGTGATCTGTGGTTAAATTTTGTCTTATTGTATATGTACCTGTATATATTGTATATGTATATGTAACATTGTATATGTTTGGGCAGGTTATTTTGCCTCCCAAAGTCTCAATGTCTCTCAGCTGTCTAGTGGAAATAATGCATTAAGATCATTCTGGGAACTGTGATAGCAAATAAAATGCTCACCCTAATTCCTGGCAAGTGCGAGTAACAGGTTTACCAGACTTTCTTTTAAGAAAATTAAATTTAGGAGGACATATTATAGCTAGTTTCCATAAATATTTATGTGTGTATTTTTCCTTCTGTGCCGTAAGCACTGTGTTTGGTTGAAAGGTACCACAGTGAACAGAGGAGACACCTGAGAGCTCTTGGCCCGATGAAAACAACAGTGAGGGTTGAAGTAAATGAGGCTCGGGGACAGACACTGTGGTCACTTCATTTTTCTGTACTTTGTGATGGCCAGCACGCAGTCTGGCTAATGAGTACAATTTAAAAAACCTGTCAAATTGCAAATATTAACTTAAGAAGCCATGGATACAAAAGGCACTGGCATGTCACTGTCCATTTGTGGAGTGGTGTGGACACAGTGCTAAACTAATAAATGGGAGCTAAGCACATGTAAATTGTGTTACTGTTATGCTCAGAGGATAACAAACCTCATAGGACGCAGATGTACTGTAGAAGTGACCAAGAAATTGCTTGGTACTAACCCTTGTATAAACATCCTATTGTTTCATTAGTGTGACCAGCTGAAAGAAAAACCATGTATATGTGTATGCATATGTATATTAAAAATGGTTAACATAGTTTAAAGAAAAAGAAGAAGCATAGTGGCTTCCTTTGTCATCCACATGGCCTGTTCAGGAGCAAATCCAATGCCTGTTTTCATTGAACACCTCTATAGGTTCTGCCTTCCCTTCTACCCCCTGTCCCAGTCTTTTTGTCCTAGAGACAATGACCTCAGCCAAAGCAACCACTCAGGTCACACCTGCCTTTACTTTAACCCACTGTAAGCCATTCTGAGTTGACTTTTGGATGTCGTAAGAAATTTTGGATGTGCTATAAGGTTTGGGTTTTTGCAGGTGGATATCTAGTTGTTCTAGTATATTTATTGAAGGTATAATCTTTTATCCCCTTAATTGCTTTTGCATGTTTGCCAGAAATCAATTGTCTGTTATGTGGGTATCTATTTTGGGACTTCTTATTGGTACCTTGGTGACTTGTCTATCTTGATATCAATGCTGTTTTGTCATGATTGGTATAACTTTGTGGTAAATCGTGGGACTGGGGAAGGCTGGAACTCTAATTTTGTTCCTTTATCAAAGTGGTTTAAACTATTCTGAGTCTTTTGTATTTCTACAGAAATGTAAGAATCAAAATGTTAATTTTTATGAAAAATGATGTTGGCAGTTTGACAAGGGATTGTGTTTTCTGATCTTTATTACTTTCTTCTATTTGTTTTTTGTTTTATTCTGTCTTTTATTTCTAATTTCTTAAGGAAAGATATGAGGATATTTCATAACTTCTTTTCTAATAAATGTATTAGGTGTTAAAAAGAAAGTATGAGCGCTTTAAAACCACAAATTCGCGGGTTGGGAATTTAGCTCAGGGGTGTAAGCGCCTTCCTGGCAAGCATGAGACTGTGAGTTTGATCCCTGCTGTGTGTGGGGGAATCACAAGCCTGGCAAAGTTTAATGTGTGGAGCTCTCCTCTGCTGAACTGACTGCTGGATGAGGGCTTATTCCGGGTGGATTAGCTAGAGTCCAGCCGGGTAAACCCAACACAGGTGACGGGCACAAGTGGCACACCTGGTAGGGCCAACTTCATAGAATGTGGTGGTTTTTATCATGAGAAGTAATAGTCACGAAGGTGATGGCCAATGCAAGCAAATGCATTAAAGTTAATAGAGAGCCTTCTTGATCTAGAAACCATGCTGGACACGAGAGCCCAAAGTTTAATGACTTGATCTCTGTCTTCAAACATTTCTCAGTGTAAAATTTTAAGTCCATTTGTTTGGCTTTGCTCATTTTCTGAGTTTTTAAATTGATGAAGCCATCCTGATTTGGAGTCTGCACTGCGTAAGAGGTTCTACATAATATTTGTGCATACTATGTGCAAGCTTTCCTATTTGAATATGAAGGCCTGATGTCATTAAACAGGAAACAACAGTTACTTTAGATTTAAGCGTTAGCATTCCACCCTGGCTCCCAAAAGATTCATAAGCATCTTTTTCTGCAGGATACTTTTTAGTCCATCTCTAACAGCATCAACATCTGACAGTTCTAGCATTGCTGAAATATCTACATCCTAAATCTCTTCTAAGACTTAGCAAACTCTTAGCTGTGAGTCCCTGTAAAATAAAAATGAGAGTTAAACACTGCTGCCATACAATGGAGCAAGGTAAGCATTATCATTACAAAAGGGAAGAACAGAGGATAGAAAGAAATAGGACCAAAACCCAGCAGGCCAAACAGTAAATTCTGTAGCTCCATGTCCAACACGTGGGGCAAGTTTTGGGGTGATGTGAACCCCAAGTGGTATGGGCAACTCTGTAGGGAGCTGTTGAAGCTGGAGATTGATCACATGTGTAGGACTAATTCAAGGCCAAACCTGAAAACACAGAAATCCCAAAACAAACCACATAAACAAGCTGTTCCAGTTTCAAGAAGGGAAAGGGCCCAGGCCAGCCAGGCAAACAAGTTGCTAGGAAGTGGGGTTGAAATTGACATCATCCTCCTGAGTGTATAAATAAATGTACTACAGTGGTTGTGCAGTTCCTTCTCTCCCATTAGGAGAGTAAGGATTCTACCCGACCCCAGCTTTATCTCTTCTTTATTTTCTCATCATTTCATGGTCCTTCAGCCCAGGAACCTCAAGAGCCATGTGGATTGTGGCACAATCCTGCTCTGCTGGTATTGCTGGTAGTCACAGCTCTCATAGTCTCTTTCTTGGGCTGGCTTTGGTCCCTCCTTGGGGCTTCCTCAGTCTTTCCAGGTGCGTGGTATCTCTAACTTCCTGGAATCTCTGGTGCACTTTTGGCTTCACTCTCAGTTTCACATGCTGCCCTATCAGAGATACACTGCCTAGCTTCCTAGGCCATCCTCTGAAGTCTAGACAGAAACCTCTATGACCCCACAACTATTATGTTCTGCATGCCTATAAAACTAGTACCATATAGAAGACACCAAAGTATGTCACTAGTTCCAGCAGTCAGGGATTTTTTCCTGGTTACTGCATAGATCTGTGAGTATCTGGTTATCTAGATAGGGTGACCCAAATTCTAGAGAATCAACTTCCTATGTGGTCCTTCCCCAGCATGGTGCACCAGGATAGGCTTCTCAAATGAAAGCTTTACTACAATCTTGCACACTTGAGTATGCAAGTGAGAGGTTTTGCTGATTCTTGACATGCTCTCAAATTATTTTTCCTATTGTCCTAATCCAAAGCACTTGGCTTTTGTTTTTGGTGCTAACCTTTTCAGAAAACACATTTTCACTTGCTCCAATCTTGTGGATGCTGTCTTTCTTGTAAAACTGAAACTTTTAAAATAGGCTTTTATCTCCTATGTCTCAAAATGGATTCCACTCATGTAGCAAGCAATAGCCACGCTACACATAACATTTAGCTGTCTTGAAATTTCTTCTGCAGGTTAATCATTCTTCTGCCCTTATCTCAGTCTCCTGCAAGGTCTCAGGACATGAGAATAATGCCTGAGCATAACACACATGGCCTTGAGTCCATGTCCCAACAGAGTCCTTGTTCTCAAACTGAAACCTTGTGAGCCTCATCTTTACCATTTGCCTATCTGCATTCTGGTGTTCTGAGCTCTGACTAGAATCTCCCTTCAAACTTGGCTTAAAACATTCTAGGGCTGCCTTTCCAGCCTGCATTGCCATAGCTTTGCGAAGTCCCCCCACAAATAAGTTCCAAAGATTTCTGAACCATATGATCAGGTAGCATCACAGCAGTGACCCCACTTCTGGTACCAGAATCTGTCTTAGTCACTTTCCTGGCACAAAATACTTGGCACCTGAAATGTAAAGGAGCAGAGGTTTATTTTGGCTCACATTGTAGCAGCTTCACAGTCAGCAGAACAGTAGAAAAGCCTGATGGAGGGAAGCTGCTCCCCTCATGGCAGAAATAAAGCCTAGAATCAAGAGAGGGACTGGGAAGGGAGATGCACCCTTCTGGGTCACACCTGCAGTTATTCACCTCCAATTCCAGGCCTTACCTCCAACAGCAAGCCAGCCATAATACCCCACCATCCAATAACTCTCCAAACACATGAGCTTTTGGGACCATTTTAGCAGCAGTCCTACCTAGGAATTTAGCTGACAGAGTCATGTGTATTCAAAGTGTACATTAAATGTGTTCTGTGAAAACAATTGTCCTTTAATAACAGAAAATAGTAACAACCACTATAAAAACAAATGAAGTAGTTTCTAAAATATATTTTTATATATGTGCAAATATACAAATACATATACTGATATGGGAAAATATTTAAGATGTATTGTTATATGGAGAATATTCCAGAGTACAAAGTGCATGTTTTGACTTGTGTAAAAGAAATGGTTAAGTGAAGGAGTGGATGGATGATAAAAAGATGAGTGTACTTATCAATGTTTGTTTTTCTATTATTCCAAACTCTAGGGAAATGTTTGAGAAATTCAATTTCTAAATCCTTTCAAACTTAAAATTTTTTTAATCATGTGTCTCATGGGGCTTGTGGTTATGAAATTCCGTGTCTGCTTCCCGCATATGAAATGTGTGGCAATGTTATCATCACACATCCTTTTTCGCACACACAAGGACACTAGTAGCTGTGTTAGCCGGACTCCTTTGCAGTTAGATTGGGGTGACAGAATGTGGAAGAAATACGGAAGTCTTTTTATGCTTAACTTTTGAGGAAGGCTGTTTATCCAGCTTTCTCTCCTGTTTCATGGCAACTCCAGGGGTCATGTTTTCTTAATGCAAAACCTAATGAGGGTCCCTCGAGGAAAGCTGACCAAGTCACAGTGATGTGAGCATAACTGTTATTTAGAAGTTGCTAGTTGACATAGCTATCAGACTAAGACTGGTGGTGGTGGGGCTGCCATTGATTGCTGTAGTTCTAGCTGATCCTCACCAGTGTACACTGAGGAAGATTTCTTTATGACCAGAAAGCTTCTAGGTAAATTTGTAAAGCAGGACAAAAATCACTGATTAGTAAGTTCCTATTCTAAAAGGCAGAAACAGATGTCTTGCAGAAAGAAGTTTGGATAAAATTGTTCTGCTTTAGAAATTCTGAGACGTTTGGCCCTGGATTTGTGACTTCTTCAGGGTAAAATTCTAGCTGGAACATATCTGATTTTATGGAATTGCTAGGACAATGTATTTCAAAAATGAAAGCATTAGTCTTCCACATGGGGCTTTTCTTGGGCCTGCTAAGACCTGACTTCAGCTATTATCTGTCTCTAACAAGTTAAGTTGGGAAAAAGGAGGCATTTAGGAGTCGCTAGTTGATATATAAACAAGCCACTAATTTCCCTCCTTGGAATATCAATTTCTGGTTACAACTTTATATAAGCTACTTAGAATAAAAAGGTAAAGTTTTCTAAAATGCCCATAAAATAAGAGAAAGTTATAAGAAAAAAGACCATAATATTAAGGAAATAAATCAAATACGCAACTTAAATTTCATGTTTTCTCATATAAAAACCAACAGTATAAAGAAAGAGCAAAATAAAAGTCAGATAACAGGAAGTAGGGAGACGGATCTTTCTCAAAGGCGAAGGAGACCAAGAGGTGGAAGGAGTGGGGATGAGGGGAGGGAAATGCGCTGAAAAAAGGGATTGTGGTGTGCTGTGTATATGCACTAACCCCCCACGAGGAGTGTAGACAGCTACTGTGAACGCGTACTGATAAGAAAATAAGGCATCAAGCAGCAAACAAGTCTCCTCATCTGGTACAGAATGTTTCAAAGCCACAAGTGAATCAATGGATGGAGCAGAAGACGGAGGTAGCGAAGAACAAGGAACAAAAGCACAGTAAGGAGGAAGCGAAGGGGAGAGGACTGGAGGAGGAGGGAGGCACCTTCTTGGATAAGGACACTAGGGCCATTTTGGGCATGGGCTCCAGGCGTAGCTCCAGAGGGTCACATTTATAGTAATGCCGGAGCAATAACGTGATGGAGGCAGGGTGCCGGGTCCACTTCTTTGTCTCTTTCATAGGGTGATATCTTCCAATCCGTGATAAGCAGGATGATTTCTTTTCTTTTCTCCCTGTGAACTCTCTGCAGTGCACGAGTAGCTCATGGACCTGTGTGCACCAGCATTCCTGCCCTGGTTGTGGGCCTCCCCATCGCCGACTTTGCCCATCTGGTGATGTACTTGTGCCTTGTCTCTCTGAGGGCCCACGGGCTGAGAGAGGAGTAGAGAATCTCTTATACCACAGCACAATCACACTCAGTTTTGTAGCTATGTTCTGATTGCTCTGTTGAGGGATTTCTGAAATTTCAAAAGGGAATTACAGTTCCCCAGTACATCTAAAGAGTGTCAAGGAAAATAACAATCACTACGGTGCTCAGAGAGAGAGCAAGGTGAGCTCATGGAGGGAGGGTTCACATATGCCAAGGAGCAGGGAGCACAAGGGCCAGGCTGGCTACAGAGGTGAACATAGAGGACTGGGAAGTTGATCCCAGGCAGGAGGGTGGCGCCTGGGAAGAAGCAGTAGTTAAAGTAACTTGGAGAAATGGGATGATACATACCCTCCCATAATAAGCAGCCAGGAAACAGGGCAGAATACACAAAGGGATTGTCGGTGGGCCTTGAGGCCCACCACGTAGGATAGGCAGCCTGGAGGGAAGGAAAACACGAGAGAAGAGTTTGACATTCCTGCACATTTCCCACTCTTCTGTCTTTCCAAATCATGGCACAAAGAAGTGGAGCCTAAAAAGCAATAATTGTTCTGGGAAGAGATAACAGACAAGAATTTGGAAGTGCTTGTGCATAGTATTTGTGGAGGAGGACTCCAGGAGGGCCCTTCCTTTTGCAAATTCCAGGCATCTCCATGAAGTCCTTGGAATTCTGGCTGAATTCTAAGACCATGAGGCTTACAACGAACAGGTACAGGGTTGTTTCAGTCGTTCTTTTTTTAAAAGAGATTTTGGAGGTTGCCCAGCACCCAAACATTTAGTTGAAACCCTCAGAGGAGTAATTTTAGGAGTATATTTATTTCAACGTAGAATAAGGGTTACTTTCAAGCTGACCTAATATGGATTAAGAAAAAGTCTTAACATGATCAATTTGAGTTCTCAGTAAATTAACTGCTTCCTCCAAAACAAAATGCAACAGCTTCTAAAGTGAGAAGGTATGACCAGTGACTGAACAATGTGACAGTCATAGTCTGTTCAAGCTGCCATAACAAAAGCTCAAAAACTAGATGGATTATAAATAACAGATGCTTGAGCTTTTGCAGCTCCAAAGACTGAGAAATCCATGATCAAGGTACAAAAAAATGAAATGTCTCGTGAAGGACCGTAGCCTAGCTCACAGACAGTTCCTTCTGTCTTTGTCCTTACTAGAAACAGTGAAAGGACTGGCTGGTTATATGCGGCCTCTTTTATAAGTGTGCTGCTCATGATCAGGAGAGCTTTCCCCTTGTGACTTAGCTGTCCTGGGTCCTTATGCTGTCATCTTTGGAGTTAGGATTCAGCATCTGCCTTTTGGGGTTTCACTGCATTAATATTTGCAGTGTCCACCATCCCTTGAAAGTTCACCAACACGCAAACAAGTGGAAATAAGTTACCTACAGTAAGTAGAAAGAAATCAGGCAATAAAAAGAAATTAAATAAAAGACAGACATGAGAGAACTGCTAGATAAGATAATTGTCCACAATGTATATTTACATATATGCTTAGACACTGTATATATATAATATATATATATATATATAATATGATTAAAGTTTTATAAGCAAATGTAATAAGGAAAGAATGAAAGTTTCAAAAAGAATAGGTTTTTGCATTATAAAATCATATATATGTATATATATATATATGTATATATGTGTGTGTGTGTGTGTATGGAAATTAAACTCATCTCGTATTTGCTAAGCAGGCACTTAACTCTGAGCTAAACCCACAGCTCAAAATCATATTTTTATGTTATAAAAATGTAAAATCCCTCATGAAAAATTCACTGGAAGTGTTTACCTGCAGATTAGGGAGTGAAGAAGAAAGAGTAAGCAATCTTAAAAACATAGCGGTGGAAACTATTCAAGAAGAAGGTTAAAACAATTGAATTCGATGAAAGAACCTCAATTATCTATGAACAGGGCATCCTTCCAGGTGTGGGACCTTGCCTGTCCTGTTAGTCTCACATCCTTGAGGGTGTGCCACCTGGCTAGGGCTCTGCCGTTGCCTCTTAAAGTCCTTTACACTTTCTGAGTAGGGCCTCTCTCATGTTCATTGTGCACGGGTGCCTCCACATTACATGGCTGGTTATGACTAGAGGAAAATATAAAACAGCCTGACATTCATGTATTTGGAATCCTAGAGTTGGCATACAAAGCACAGAAATGTTTGGAGAAATAATGAATGTAATACTTCAAAATTTCATGATAGAAACCTACAGCTGTAAGCTGCTCAATGAAACTAAATCATAAAAACAGAAGAGACTCACACCAAACATAAACACAATTATGTTGGTGAAAATTAATGGTAAAGAGAAAAGCTTAAAAGCCAGCCAGAAAAAAAGTTAATGTGGAGAAACAAGAGATAAGAATTACCACAGATTACTTCTCAGAAATTATGCACGTCAGAGAGAAAAAGGAGCAATATCGTGAGTGCTGATAGAAAAAATAAAATTATCAACTTAACATTATGGAGTCAGCAAAAACATCCTTCAAGAATAAAGGTAAAAGAAGTCTTACTCAGACTAAAATTCCTGTAGGGAAATTATCTTCAGCAGAGAGTGAACTGTCAGAAATATTAAAGGGAGATTTGCAGGCTGCAGAACTGGTGTCTTTGTTTTCTGTTGCTATAAGAGAATACCCGAGACTGGATGATTTACAGAGAATACATATTTATTGGGTTGTGGTTCTGGAGTCTGAGACATGTAGAGTGTGGTGTTGGTGAGGTCTGTGTGCTGCTTTGGCTCACGGTAGAAAGCAAAAGAGTAAGTGTATACACGTGGAAGAGGCAAGATACAGACGGCCTTCTCTGTCTGTGAAAACCCTTCTCAAGGACAAATCCTCTCCTTGCCCAGGTGCAGTTAATGCCCCTCTCCTGTGCTCTCATACCTTCCTGTGCATAATTCCCATACAGAATCAGAACACAATCCTGCCACTGGTACTGCCTGTTGCCGTCTGGGAAGGGCAGTGGTGATGACTTCCGTGATTGTAGGTTCTTAGCATTGCCTAGGACACAAATTAGGCGCTCAGCTGATGCCGTGCTGTTGACTGCTGCAGTGAATGCATGAATAAACAACAGTTCAAGTGCTCAGTGTTGCGATTTGCTCCATCACAGATTCTCTGGCCTCCCCTGAACCCAGTGATCCTCCATGAGGTACAGTTTGCAAGAATGCATGTGAGATCTCCCAGTCAAGGAGGCATAGTGGAATTGTGCGTGAACGTACAAGGGAGTGGTGCATTAGGTCATTTAAAATGCATATTTAATATGGTCGACATGACTTTTTGGATAGAGAAAATATTCCTATTGTTTGTATGACTCAACTTATGAGAATTAAATGCTAGCAGGAAAACAAAACATTTCAGGTCTTGATGGAAGCATGATCCTTTGGGTGCTAAAACTCTATTTGTTTTTTCTTTTTTTCCCCCCTGGGAACAAAGGCTTAAAATGTGAATGTTTACCACGATGTAGCATATGTTTAAGAGATGGTAAAAACCTATTTCGCCTCTAGAGCCTAAAGCACACACGAACTCCTTCTCTATCACCATGTATTTACATGTATCTTTGCTTTTTTCAGAACATGTCATTCAAAAACTTTTTACTTACTTCTTCTCTTCGATCACTCTTTGAGGTCTCAAAGGGGGCAGGATTATAACCTCATCTATTTATTCCTATGGTTAGTAGTCAGTGGCACGTGATAGGTGCTGATGGAGAAGAAAGATTTGGGTAAATGAGGAAATGTCCATCACTGATTTGGCCAGAATATGAAATAAATGAGGTCATCGATGTGAGTTTAGGCTGGATCAGGGCCAGGTGGCTGTTTAAAGATATTGTCCCATGACCTTAAGCCAGCCCTTAACCCAAGACAGCTGCTCTGCATATGGCACCTTAGGGAAAAAATCCTGCCACTAACAGTACAAAGCAGAAGTTCTAGAGATGATGCTTATTGACACCATGTGAAGAGAGGCGATTTACCGTCTTCTCTACAAGTTAAAGGAATATTAATGGTGTCTCTCATTGAGTAGTTATGAGTAGTCAACAAATGAATGAATGTGAGAGAAAATAAACTGATGTACAGGTGCCAACTTAACATGAGGCATGTAAATATTAGGTCCTGCTTACCTGTACCAATAAAAAAACAGCAAATTAAGGATTGGAAGAGTTTTCATTAAGTTCCCTTGACGAAGAGCAAATCCACCACAGTGTTGACCCTTAGGCAGGAGGAAGGAGAGTGGGAGGACCTTTGGACTTGATGTAATTTAGGGATTCGTACCATTCATACAGTCTTGTTATTTTACTGTTCTCATCTTAGAGAAGATTGAGAAGTAGGAAGCAGGGAGAGGTTCCCCAATTTATTCTGTGTTTCAAAAAATACTTTGATATAAAAAATACTTCAACATATATGCTAATTTGTTTCCTTTGTATTAGTATCCTTTAACTCACTGAAAGAAAGTTTTGTGCTGTTATTTGTTTCTTGTCTTGTTGTCTTGGCTTTTTTGGGTATGACTTATACTTTGAGTAATGTTTTTGTCATTCTTTTAAGATTATGGTGCACATTATTTTCACTATTGTTATCTTTAATTATTTTGTTTTATTTTTTCCATAGAAGCAATGAGAGTACTTTTTATGTTTTCTTTGTTAATATCTACATGTGTCACATTAAAATAAAAAGGGATGAAGTTACTTGAAAGTAACTATTTTCTATTCTCTTTATGATCACTACTTATTGATCTTTTTGGTATTTTGCTGAAATAGTAGTGCTTCAAAGACAACCTCTGAGACGCCTCTTTCTCTGTAACAGCAGACTAACACCCTTATCACGAGTTACAGTTCTGTATTTTTTTCACGTAGCTAGTTTTGTTCAATAACTGCATCCCACACCAAACTACAAAATACTGGATAGTAGAAATCAATTTTTTGTCTCTTACAGGAAGCTTTCAAATACCTGTTATATGAATAGATAACAAATTAATTCATTAATTTTTATATATTTTCTCATGCAAACTTTTAAAAAACCATTTGAAATAGATACATAGTGTATTATCCGTTAATTAATTAGTTTATTTGTTGCAAAGAGTTTATATTTACTAAGACCAATGGTGATAGCATTTTTACACGTGGCTAATTGTTTTATGTTTTTCTATTACCATTTCTGCCATTATTCGTGGAAAGCTTTATCTCAGTGAAGACAGTCACTTAAAGTCTGACCACTGAGGAGCTCAATTTCCTCAATTCTCTCTTTTATCCTGTCTCCTCTTACCCTGTCCTAGACCAGTGTTTTTCACATTGCTCTATTAGCGAATCTTAAAGGAAATTATTAAGTAGCACTTACAAAGCGGGAATAGAATAGCATTGAACATATCACACATGTTTAAAGCCAAGCAGTGCTATTCTGTGAAATGTGGCTGCGCGCACTGGGTGTCTCTATGCAGCTCCTTTCTGTGTGAAGACTGTGATCTCAAGGTTTGCTCATACTGCTCTAGGTGTCGTTTGCATCATAAGCGCAGCGCCAGGGAAGCCTCAAGTTGAATCTGCGCTGTTTTCACCCCCACTCCTGGTCCTCACCCCCTCACCACAGGTCCCTCTGGACACGTGGAGGCCTCACGGCTCCAGGGCTGCTACCCAGCGGCACTCTCCCCTTCCACCTTCCCCGGCTGGGGGGTTTGACTCTGAGGTTGGTCGAAGTCCTCGCATCTGTCCTGAGCCCCCTTGTTGCCTTTTTCCTCCACTTGGCTTAGCTGGGAGCCCTGCTCGCTGCTTGCATCATCCTGTCTCCATTCAGCCTGGAAGAAGACAGCTGCAGTTTGGGGCAGAACTCTGCCCAGTGGCCCTGCGTTGAGTCAGTGCCTGCACATCTCAGGTGAGGTCACAGAACCACCCAGTCCTCTGCGAGGCTTCCTTGCCTAATAGGCTTCTTTTCCAGCTCTAAGATGCTTTTGCTCCTCCACCTCCACTAACAACTGTTATCAGTAAGGCTGCCTCTACTTCCCTGGGCCAGACCTATGCATTTCCTGAGGAAATAAGGACAATCATGAAGCTGGGCAAGGTGATGTAAGCCTGTAACCACAGCACTTGGGAGGCTGAGGCAGGAGGATGGCTGCCAATTGGAGACCAGCCTGGGCTACAAAGTGAGCCCAAAGCCAGCCTGACCTGCATAGCGAGACTCTGTCTCAAAAAGACAAAAATTTAAATTAAATTAGAACGACCATGATCCAACTAAGTCATCTCTACTACCAAATTTCCATTACATTCTAATTTTTACCCCTTTTTATTTCCCTGGGCACCGGACTGCTTCCACTGACACCTAAAGCCATGCCGCCCTCTTGCCAATCTCATTGCTCCATAGTGTTACCCACACTGACCCTTCCTATCTCTGCTCGCAACCACAAATGGGCCATAGTACTCTAGGTTAGACCCACGGCGTGGTTCTGTTTGTTTAGTTTCTGATGATTCATGTCTTGCTTTGACTGGAAGCCTGAGTAAGCTTGGGAAGCAGGAGTGGCCCTGGACGGACCAACTTGATGTTGCCTGAGCAGCTGGGGTAGCCCAACCCCACCCTGTGCCTAGGAGATTTTGCGGAGGCAGTAAAAGAGATGGCGGGATGAAAATATGCTTTATGCTTGAAAATATGCTTTCAAGAACTGGCCCTGCTTCTGTAGGATGATTGTTTAACATGCTTTTCTAATAACATTGTCTAGCATTTGTGGGAAAGTATAACCAGATTCTTCTCATCCTGACAGCTTTTATTGTCTTTTAAAAAATGAGATCTGAGCTCCACTCCTTCCCACAGTTATTATCCTGATGTGGAAGGCAGAGGGAGTTTAAAGGTCATTTCTCACTGGGACCTTGAACCCTCATTTGCAGGATTTATGGGAACGAAGATCCTGTTTTCAGTCCTTTCTGATGTGTGTATTTCCATTTCCTGACCTTTCTGAAAATGACCTTAAGAAGCAATAGCTTTTGGGAAGGGGAGATAATATGGACAACTCAAACTTTTTTTGGCCATATAACGTCTCAAAATTGACCTCTTGGTCAGCTCTCAGAAGGTTCTTCTAATGACTAGTTTATCTACCTAGGGGAATTATGGTTGCCAGAATTCTTGCATAACAATATTTAGAAAGATACGTGTTCCATCTGATCTCCTCTAATACGTGTTAATATCTTAGTTTCATATTTGAAAAATAATTGAGATTGCTTTCATCTCTGTGATTACCTTTCATTCTGAAAATGGCAATGTCAGATAAGTAGAATTGCTGAGACTTAGATTACGTGAAGTTATTTGGAACCAACGTGGACAGCTTCTTAACTGGAGGAGAACCTGTGGTAGACCCCAAACCTAGGAACTTCTAGTTCTGAGTCTTCTTTGTTACACGATTGCCTTTCTGTATTCTTCAAGAGTCCACCAGTATTCATTTCCTCTTTCTTAAAAAATTTTATTTATTACCTGATATATAAAATCATAAAAATTGTACTTACCAATAAGACTTCATGTAATTATTCAATATTTGGATATATTGTATCAATGTTTAAATCAGGTTAAATATTTCTATAACCTCAAATATTTTGTTTCTTTCCAGTGAGAACTTGCAAAATCCTTTCTTTTATTAAAATGTAAAGCACATAATTATTTTCAATATAGTGGTCTCCCTACTATACAATAGCACCCCATAACTTCTTGCTGTTGACTGTAACTCGGTATCTATCTCCCAGTCTTCTGCACCCCTCCCCGCAATCCTCAGTCTCTATTCTCACTGGCAGCTGCCATTCTACAAATCTATGAGAACAACTCATCCTTCTGTTCCCTCCTTCCTTACTGAACCTGTTTTAGCTCCTCGGTCTCCTGCAAGTCTCCTTCAGTTCCCAGGTATCATCAGTACATTCTGTCCTTAGGATTCTCTTGTTTAGTTCCTCTCCATTGTGTTATTACATATTTTTTGTTTTGTTTGTTTGTTTGTTTGTTTGTTTCTTTTTTTTTTTTTTTTTGTATCAGGGATCTAACTCAGGACCTTGCACTTGCTAGGCAGGCGCCTGTGCCACTGAGCTATATCCCCAGCCCCTGTGTTTTGTTTCTTACAACACTGTTCCGTGGGGTCACCTATGAGGATGATCTGGTAGCACAGCGCTGTGCAGGCTGAGAGTGCTGAGATGGCTGATGAAATGCAGAGGTTTCTCTTAAATATTAGCAGGAGGAAGCACACGACACTGGCTTTCTAATGAAGAGAAAAAAATCAAAGTTGTCGAGACGGTCAGAAGAATGTATGATCACTTAGAATAATCTGCTGTTCATTCCTCAGGAAAAAGGGATACTGACCTTTCCAGTCATAATTGGCAAACCTTTAATTTTGAGAAAACTCAACCCAAGAGGTTAGGTAACTCACTAAAGGCCAGGTATCCATCTATAACAGAGGCAGGACCGGGACAGATCAGGTGTGCAAGCTAGTGTCAATTTCTTCATGCTTGCTGATAGAATTCAGTTTGTTAATCTTGTGTGTTAGATTGGGAGATTTTGGGAGATTTTGAATACTATAGAGGCCTGAGTTCACACCCAGCAACTGGGTGTAACTGGATTGGAATGCAGCCTGGACATAAATGCGTTTTTATACTTGATCTTAGCCAAAAGGCTGAGAAACAAAGGTACATTTTTAAAATGTCCTAGGAAATTCTAAGGTGCATTCAAGTCAAGAGACTTGCTATGGTTTGCAACTCCAAAACTGGTGTTGAAGTTTAATTGCTGTTGGAACATGTGAGGAGGCAGGACCTTTGCAAAGCAATTAGCTAGAAATTAGGAAAACAACCCTAGTCATAGTGGCTTCAAAGCAATTATCTGCCTATGCATAAGCCTGACCAGCAAGGAGAAGGACCTGTATTAGGAAAACGATGGTGCTTTAAAGAAAAAAATGGAAGAGGACATTAGAAAAGGGAAAGACATCCCTTGTTCTCAAGTGGGCAGACAACATCGTCAAAACAGTCATAGTACCAAAAGCAATATACAGACAATGTAATTCATATCAAAATATCAACAACATCCCTCACAGAACTAGGAAAAAACAATCCTAAATGTAAATGGAGCCAGAGAGACCCAGGAAAGCTAAAGTCACCCTAAGAATTAGGAGCAAAAGTGGGAAGCATCACAATTCTGAATTTCAAGCTATACTAGAAATGTATAGTAACACAACAGCATAAATTTAAAAACTTACAATAAAAGACACACTGCATTTAATCCTGCCTCAGAATGCTCTCTCTCACTTCAGGTATCCTTATCCCATCATTCTTGGCACTGTCTGAAGCCATCCTGGAAGTGCTCTTCTGTGAGTATCTTTACAAGGTATAACTAAAGATTCCGTGAATACTGCTGCCTGGTACCATCCAATGGAGAAAGGCAGGCTCATAAAAACGTTAGTGTGTCTTTGGTCTGTTCACTGGATCTGACACTGTGAAAATTTTGTTTCTTTCTTAGAGTCAAATAACTATGAAAGATAAACATTTGCATGGATTCAGGACATTGAGGCAGCCATGACAGCACAGCTGAAGACCCTCAGGAAAGAGGGTTCCAGAGCTGCTGCAGAAAGAGGCAGGAATGATGGGATGAGGGTGAGCAAAGTGAGGAGGGCTATGGGGGGGGGGATTAATGACCGTGTGTCATTTACTGTACTGATTTTAAAAAATTTAATCATTCACCGTATTTTTCAGTCACATCTTGTATGCCAATAAAATAGAGCAGAGGACACAGAATCAACCTGATGAACTTTTAACAAATGGTGCTGGGACATTGGCTCTCATAGGCCAAAGACTGAAACTAGATCTGTATCTCTTAGCAGGTACTGAAATCAAATTAAAATAGATCAAAGGCCTAGATATAGAACTAGAAACTTTAAAACTGCTGGAAGATAACACAAGGCTTGAGTCAGGACTTTCTGGATAGAATTTCAGTAGCACAGGAAGTAATACTAAGGGGGTTACTGTCCATCAAATTAAAAAGCTTTTGCACACCAAAAGCAGCAGCCTACAGAGCAAAGAGACAACTTATAGAATGGGAGAAAATTATTTCCAGGTATGCCTTAGAAAGGGGACAGCATCTTGAGTGTATAAAGAACTTTAAAATAAATACATGAAAAAATGTTTATCATCTTCAGCCATTAGTGAAATGTGAATCAAAACAACTCCAATACGTCAGAATGTTTATCATCAAGAACAGCAAATGCTGGTGGGGATGTGGGAAGAAGGGACTCTTGCTATCAGCTGGTGAGAACAACCACTCTGGGAATCAGTATGGAGATTCCTGCAAAAGCTGAAAACAGAAATTCTATTGACCCAGCTGCACGTCTCCTGGGTATATTATCGGAAGAGTTAAAGACATCATTCTACAACGACATCTGGATACCTGTGTTTACAGCAGCACTGTCCACAGTAGCTGAGCTCTGCAAACAGCCCAGCTGCCCATCAGTAGACAGATGGCTGAAGGGAAAGTGGTATATACACACAGTGGAATATTATTCAGCCCAAAGAAAATTGGAACCATGTTATATGCAGGAAAGTGGATGGAAGTTGAGACTACAGTGTTAAATGAAATAAGACAGAAGTAGAAAGTCAAATATCACAGGGTTTCTCCTGTCTAAGGAATCTAAAGTATAGGTAAAGAAGAGAAAAATAAAGGAGAGCTGATACTAGCCCATATTCTTCTAGCTCTCCTCCCCTATTTCTGAGGGCTGGAACACAGGTAGGGATGGTGCTGAGTCAGCTGTGGTTGTGCAACTGAGGGCACAAACATGTTATTATTTACAATAATAATATGAGAAATCAACAATAGGGAAAGAACTCCAGTCACGAAAGCTCAAGTTACAAAGTGAAGTCTCAGCTAGATTGGTGATTATGATGAGCTTACATCTTGGGTCAGCTAGCAGCTGCTAGATTATTATGAAGCAGAAGCAGTCCAATTTTGTTTGAGTTACTGTATCTTTGAATATCTTTCTTGTGGTGGCATAGCAGTAAGAGAACTAACAAACATTACAGGTTCTCTTTGGAGACCCAAGGGAGCAGATTTTTCTTCTCATGTACCTTTCCTCTTCTAATAGAAACATTAAAATGACAAGCAAGTACAATTTTGGACATAGAATTATAATGAAAGCTTATGGTATAATACATCCCTTTACATTCCTTTACTGTAATGTGTGTAGACATATTCCTTTTGGGAAAACATGTTCAGAGTGAGAGAAGGACCAGATTACATATGAATGTAGAACTCCAACCTGGAGCCATTTGACCACAGAACAAATTTCTCTCCTAATGCACAGAGCCCAGTAACACAGCCTACTAAGAATCAGGCCGGCAGGAAGCTAAACGCTAACTTCTGTAATAGCTGGCCCAAACTGTCCAGACTTGATTACTAAATTTCAGTATTTGTAGTTTTTATGGTCACTATCAGCTTAGGGCCTGTCAGAGAAAGCCAACTGTGTTCCTCCAGCGGTACCCCTGCTCCCGGTTAGGGCAGTCTGAGGCAGCTCCCCGTCTCCTGCCTCCAGCTGCTCTAGGGCAGATCCTCCCTTCTCCACTGCTCTGCCCTCCATGCCTCTGCTCCCCTCTGCCAGAGCAAAGGTGGCGTGAATTCCTTTGCAAGCTCTGAATACACAGCCTTTTCTTGTTCTCATCTAGTTGGTCTCAGTTTATTTCCACCAGAAACTTACTGAACCATACTTAAAAAAATGCTTCAGACAATTAATCCCTTTTCTTTCCCATATGGGGTCAATTTTGTAGATCAAATGAATAAAAGCTCCCTGAAGTGAGATTTTTCCAAGAGTTTTCTGCTGTTCTTGAAGCGATTCCTGGCACTGTGGGATGCATCTGAGCTTGATATGATCACAGTTCTAGCTCCCAGGTCTGGAATCAGTGATGTGAGAATGAGCTCTCTGGAATAATAAATGAGGACCTTTCGGCTTCCTGGTTTGGGCCTCAGTGCTACTGACCAGGGCAAGTTTTACTAAAAACATAACCTGGCGCTGTATCTCCAGACTCATAGACTATGTCTACACAGCCCCAAGGCAAGAGGAAATCAGGCAGGATATGATTAACTTTATCAGCATATAAAATTGCACAGCTCATAACAAAGGTAGCGCATACTTTGGCATCTGATCTATCAGATTTGGCCTTTTAATTGATCTAACTCATACCAGACTTCTAAACACATTTTTTCCCCTAGATTTTACAGTATCAACAGATGGAATTCTCTGCAATAAAATTGTCTTCTCTTTGTTTTGATTGACTTGTTGTGCCATTGCAAATAGTACTGCTGTCACGACCATCAGCATGGTCATTTATCACTTACTGATCAATGTGCAAACTCAAGGGCAGACATCAATGTGAATCCAAATCAATGTGGATCCCAAAGTGTGGGTAAATGTTTCACTTACAGTTAGACTGAGATTGAAAAGATATGAATTCCTATCTGTCTTGCAGGTTTCATTTATTTATTTAATAAAACTCAGGAGTTTTAAAGCAATTTCTTTTTTAAGTTTCTATTCTAAATGAGTATATGTTCCCAACACAAAATAATTATATATTTTTTTTCTTTTTTCTTTTGGTCTTTTTTGAGGCAAGGTTTCACTATATGACTCAGGCTGCCCTTGAACTCACTTTGTAGCCCAGGCTGGCCTTGAACTCACAGCGATCCTCCTGCCTCAGCCTCTCAAGAGCTGGGATTACAGGTGTGCACCACCACATCCAGCTAATAATTATATTCTTGGTGAGGAATTTGTACCATTCTATTTATTGTTTTTCTGGATTTTAATGGCAAATTATTTATTCTCCTGAAATCAGTTAGACTAACATTACCGATACATTTCTAACAAAATACAGAAAATATTTGGGGAGGTCGTCTAGGATCTTTAGGAAAAAATGGTTCATATTGATGTGTTTCATTAATGAGCCTAGTGACATAAAATTTATGCACAGATGTGGGTAGAGGAAACTTCATGTTTTTTTGCTTAGTTACCCACTTTCACTGTGCCCTAAAACTTCTCTGGAAAACAAGATTTATTGGGTGTAAAGCCATGCAGAAGAGGAGGAACACACAGCATCTTTCACCAAGATGGGCCGTCAGTGGATGTGATCGTGAGAGGAAAAGATTTGTGCTTGAAGGAAACCATGGTTACCTAGGCTGAGAGGTCTCTAACCCTGAAGAAATCCTTT
The DNA here is from genome assembly GCF_034190915.1 of Cavia porcellus. Lineage (NCBI taxonomy): Eukaryota > Metazoa > Chordata > Mammalia > Rodentia > Caviidae > Cavia > Cavia porcellus. Next base: position 159,574,374 of record NW_026947484.1, on the reverse strand, counting down.
CTTGTGTTAACTTTAGGGAGAGGCGTGTGTTTATCTCAGATGCCCATTTTTGGATTGGGTCTTTGAATTATGGGGCCTGATTTTTAAAAAATTCTTTATATGTTCTAGATAGAAGTCCTTGGTCCGAGGGATGGTTGGCTAAGACATTTTCCGAATTTGTGGGTTTTCTTTTCACTCTGCTGGAGATTTCTTTTGACATGCAAAAACTTTTTAATAAGATGACATCCCAGTTGTTGATTCTGGAAAGTATTTCCTGAGCAGTTTGATTTTTGTTTATGAATTCTCTGCCCCCCCCCCCCATGTCGTCAAGATTTCCACCTCCTCTGTCTTCCAGCAGATTTTGTGTTCCTGTTCTCATACTTAGGTCTTTGATCCATCTTGACTTTAGTGCACAGTGATAGAAAGAGGGAAGGCGACCTAGGGCCAGGTCAGCAGGGGAAGGAGAGGCGCTCCGCTGTGGGGGCCACCAGGGGGCAGCATCGGTGCTGGGATGAGCGCAAAAGCCAAGGCGTGGGCTGGGAAGGTGGTAATTGGCCTGGGCACAGGTGGGCGGGAATCGATCCTGCCTCGCACTGCTTATCGCCTGCGGAGCTCGTTTCCGGCTGCGTTCTGGGCAAGGGCGGGAGTGCAGGGCTTACAAACCTTTGTGCCATTGCATCCTTTGGTTTATATTTCTGCAGGAATCGTGGTTTGAAACACCGTACTGACCCTAAGGTAGTGTCCACCTTTTCCTGGAAATATTCCCGTAAGCCCTGAAACACTTTTCAGACTCAGGGAAAGCCAAACGGGGCGTGGAGCGCCTTGGCTTCTAGGAGGGTCAGCGGGTGTCCTGACCTCTGAGCTTCAGAAGTGTCCCCTCCCGCTGGCAGCAGGGTGCCATGGTCACTGATGCTCCTCCTAGGTGGCAAAGGGTCCCCAGAGGACTGATTTCTGGTCTGGCCCAAATCCAGCCAGTGCAGGCGGCCAGCGCCTCCCTTCCGTCTCCTCCTCGCTGGCCTTCGCTGGTTGCAGTGCAGCGAAGAGGTGGCTCTGAGTTCTCCTGTTAATCAAAGCCTTGATCATTTGTGAGGTTAGCAGAGTATTCAGCCTCGTTCAGTCTCTAGGTATTAAATGACCTTACTTAAGATGAGTGTAAACGGACGCAGACAAATGCTCCATGATTTGTGTGGCCAGAGGGAAGGAGGCGCTGGGCTAATTAAGCTGCATATGAGAAGGGTTCCTTGGAAATTATCTTAGGGAGTTAGGTTATCTGCATTAAAGCTACTATGAAGTTTTATTTGTTTGGCAGCAGGGCACAAAAAATGCAACCTTTTGAAAATGGGGTTTCAGGTGCACGGCAACGCAGGTGGCATTTATAAGCTGCTCTCCTTAGTGAAGGTGCCTCGCTGACCCTTGTGGCTGTGCAGAGGGTAAAATCATATTTGCTCCGGAGAAAATCAAAGTGACAGAGATCATCAACATTAGGCCAGAAGCAGCACCTTTCCTCTCTTCCTGGAAGAGAAACTGCTGAACAAACATCTAACACTGCTCTATAAAGTCTAATGCCTGAGCTATTTATATCTAAGCTGTTTGACTTGTGGTGTGAGGATTTTGCATCTTTAAAAATAAACTTGGTGATGAAGTGATCCCTTCTGCACCTACTATCAAGAAAATCTGCAAATATTGTTAGTGTGGCAATATTTAAAAGGCGTGAGATGAATAGATGGAGTATTTTAACTAGTTAGGAGCCCCCTGGCTCCCACGCAAGGATGATTAACCGAGCTGGATGAGAATAACTTGATGGTAAATCAACTTTGGGTACTAATAAATCAGTTACTTACTGAAAAAGCTTTTGCCAGATCCTCCCCATTATTTACTGTGTGTAAGAAACATCATGCCCAGTGCAGGTGTTACAGACTAATAGAGGAACTTTCATGCAGTTCTTGAAATAGTCTGGTAATGACTGAAAAGAAGACAGGAGTAAAAACATAAAGGGTTGGGATGAAATAATCAGGGATTTTAAGCCATCTGGAGGTGCAAAACTCTCATATGTATATTCCTGGCTTTGAGGTCACTCAGGAAAGCTGAGTTTTCATAGAATACAGAGAGATACCAAGTTTCTGACTTCCTCCAATGGGTGACTATGTTTATGCCTATTTAAAGTTTTGGTGGCATGTTACAAAATTTAAAGAGATGTTAATAAGTGTGTTAATCCAGGGTCTCACATATATGTACCATTAATGTGTTAATTAAAAAAAGATAAAGTAAGACAATGCAGACATTTTAATCAAATTTCCTGAACCTTTCTGAAGAGTAGAATACATAAGTTGACTTTGATTTTGCAATTATCGTTTTTTTTTTTTTTTTTTTTTTTATCGGTACCAGGGATCGAACTCACGACCGCCTGCTTACAAGGCAGGTGCTTATGCCGCTGAGCTAAATCCCCAGCCCCCGATTTTGCAATTATACAAAGGTCAGTTTAAGAGCAGGTGTGGAAGATCGTAAACTGTAAAGAGGTTTCAGACTGGGGAACATAGACACATCATATCCATGATGATAATTGTTGCTTGGTTCTGAGGGAGATAAACTGGATATTTTCTACTAGTAATCTTTTTTGATCATTACATTTAGAAAGATAGCAAGTAGCCTTATTTTTTAAAAAATGTAACTTGCTTGTTTAGGAAGGTGCATCTTGCTAAGGCCTTCAAATCAAAAGTTCTTAAACTGTGTTTCAGAGATACTCTAATAAACTCAGGGGAAATCCACATAAATCCCCTGTAATTGTATGCAAATACACCTATGCATTTTTTATGGACAAAACATCAATAGTTTCAATTGGTTTTCAAAGAGATTTATGCTCTACTACAACTGCAAGAAACTGCTCCAAAAGATTATTTAGAAAGTCATTCAGGTCTTTGGATTATAAGTGCTACTTTTTGATTTTAATGTTTCGAAGAGTTGTTAACTAGAAGAAATGTCTCAACACTTTAGAACACAAATTTAAAGGAATTTAGCCTGCCACCGAGCTGTAAGAAGATGCCTACAGGAAGAGCAGATTGGCAAGTGGTACTCAGACACTGCAAAATAATAACATCTTTCCCTGAACTAGACAGAAGGGGCTTTGAATTCAGGACTGATTTCTTGAGGGACCTTCAGCCATTCATTTCGAATGCATCTCTCTTTCCTCATTTAAGCTTTCAGAACACTCGTGTATATATTATCTGATTTTACTTGAATGAGAAATTGTACATAAAGTGATTTTTCAGGCATCTGGAGCATTTTCCTTTCAGCTCCAAATGAGATATATTTTTACTACTTAGGAATGATACTTTCTTAACGTTTAATCTTCTAAGGTTCACGGAAGTAAATAATGATGACAAGAACAACAGCAGAAAGTAATTGGATGCTTCTGTGTTCCATGTAGGAAGCATTTTACATGGATTGTGTCACCTGTCTCTGACAATAACCTTGTTATGGTTTGGATCTAAAATATCCCCCTCAGTGTGGAAGCTGAAGAATTGCGGGATGTCAGACTCCTCAGTGGATCCATCCACTGACTACAGATGGGGCTTGGCTGGAGGTGGTCACTGGGACGTGACCTGGAGGGGTGTGTGCTGGTCCCAGCTTCTTTTTTCTCTCTCTGCTTGCTGTGTACCCTTTTTCCCATCATGACCTTCCACTGTGAAATATCTGCCTTGGCACCAAAGCTGTCAGCCAAAGTAAACCTCTCCTCTGTTACACTGGGTGTTGGGTATTTTGTCCCAGGGATGGAAAAGAGACTAAGCCAAACCCTATAAGATAAATCTTATTATTATGTCACAGTTTTATAAAAGACAATATTGAGAAACCCCATAAAACAACTTTCCTAAGGTTGCACAATCAGGATAGTGTTGGAGCTGGATTAAAACCTACTACCTCCAGAGACGTGCCCTTGAGCCTCAATGTCAAAATGGGTAATTTCAGTTAAGTGATCTCCTGGGATCATTTGGGGCTTTTGTGATATCTACTAGTACTGATAAATGTAGTATTTCTGGCAAAATTAAATATCTCAGAGTGATGTGTAGTTTCCGTATCTTCTTCATAATGTTGCATTACCAACGCTTTGCCTGATCATCCTGTACTTCTTCCACTCTTAGGCTGAGCACTTCAGGAAGCTCTGACACCCTGGAGAGCCATAATTATTAGACTGTGATTAAAGTTTAAGGAAGGAAGCCTTTAGTCAACATCAGAGGTCTATCTGTAAGGAAAGTGCCTCGCAGCTCTTTTAAACAAATGCCTTCGAGGCATATTCTAAGGAACTCTTCCCCATTAAACTGCAGGGTCTCCAAAGACCCTGGGGAATTGCTGTGTAGTGGCTCACAAGGCTCATCTCAGAGATACTGGGATGGGAGCTGTGTGTAACACAGCAGGTGCAACAGCCGGGGTTCTCCAGTGAAATGCTGTCAGTAGCTGCTGCTGTACCAATGGACAGAGGCTAATCAATCCAGGAGGACTGGTGACTCACGTGTAACTAGCAATGTGGTGAAAGTGACACTGCTTGACTTGTGCAGAGAGGTAGTAGAAGGTCCCATTTTGTTCATGAAAATATTTCCTCTTGGAGCAATGTGTCCTTCATAAATAATCATCTGTTCTGAGGGAACCACATCATACAGAAGTTGAAGCTACTTTTACTGGAGGCTGCAGGGAAAGCTGTGAAACTACATGGAGAGAGAAAGGAGTCTGAACAGCCCTCAGCTCTTTCCAACCAGCATCATCCCAGCACCAGTCACCATCTTACTGTAACTTCTACAGAGATCCAAGTCAGAGCCTCTCATCTGAAGCCTTTCTGAACCAAAACTCTTGCAGGAGGTTCTGTCTCCCAGCCAGCAACATGGCACATGGATGAAGAAAGACAGAGAGAGATATCTATTGTTCCTAATTTCCACCAGGCAGAAACCCACTTGAATTTACTTATTACTTTCAAATTTTGCTTTATTAGATTTCTGTGTACAAAATTCATAGAAACAAAAAGAAATGCAAAAGCCATAAAAATAATCATTTTTTCTTTGTCTCCTTTGTAATCCTGCTTCTAGGAGTAACCATATAAACAGTGGAATAGCTATCTTTACAAACTTCTTCAAGCTTAAACAACAGGTTACACTTAAATTTTTTTATATAAATCATGTTCTATAATTTTATCTCTAACTTGCTTTTGTCTTTTAACTATGAATCTTATAATCATTTGCCTATTGATTAAGTGACTGAATCAATTTATGGCTTAACTATACATATGTATATGTTTTTTCACATTTATAATTTAGTAATTAATATCTGTTATCTTTGTTCTTTTTACTGATTAGATTTGTGGAAACCAACTATTCTAATCTAAAAATAAATTTCATTTACATTTCCTTCACAACTTTGTGCACACTTTCATGTGTGTGTTTGTGAAAGGATGTGAGTGATGATAAAATGAGAGGAAAACACACAGAAAAAGGAGAAATGGAAAAAGAAGAGATATACACATGATTTTTACACAAAGTATTTTTGTATGGATGCAGCTTATTTTTCTTATATGATATGCTAGATGGGCATATTTTTGACACCTTGTTAGGTATGAGACTATTCCCTTGGGTACATTTTATTCCCTTTGGATACATTTTATTTTGCCTGCAAAATTGTATGTAAGTTGAACCTTAGCAAGATTTGCCTTTGATTAGTTGGTTCTACAAATGGATTCAGATGGCTTTATTTGGAAATGACTCATTAGGCCTTCATCTCTCTGTTAATGTTCTCCAAATTTAATCAGGGTACTGTGTAATTGATCACATGGCTATTATCAGGCAAATTTAGAGGATGACACTTAAGGATGTGCTGTGGATACACAGACAACCACATTTGGGTGGTGAATGGGTTTTCTAATTATCTTGTGACTCATTAGATCTGGGAAAGGACAGGAAAAAGAATGTCCAGAGCCGGTCTGTAGTATGCCCTTCCAAAGCCTGGGTGTACCTGTTACCAGGGAAGCTCAAAACCTCAAATGAAATACTCTGAATTTCCTTCAAGGCTCTGCAAACTCTCCCCTTGCGTCCCCCAACTTCTGTCTCCACGTCTTTCCTGCAATTTCCAACTCTGAACTCCACCTCTGCTCCCTCATCTCCCCTCCGGGTTGCCATTTTTCATTCCAGAACCATGATAGTAAACTCATAGATTTCTTATGGGAAGTTTACAGTAAAGAGAATTATTAGTTTTTTTAGAGTTAAAAAGATTACTAAAAATTAATGCTGCTCACTCAGATTTTGAGATATTAGGAGAATTTTAATTTTAAGAAGTTTTCTTGTCTTCTTGCGTGTTTCCATATGGTTGACAGAAGCATTCAAAACAAGTTGCAAGCTTAGAATCATTATTAAAACAGCACTAACTAGTCTGAGGACTTTGAAGCTTTATAATTAGCTTTCTTTTTGAAGGTATCTGTGTATCCCTAAACCTTTCCAAATTTTAACCAACTGCTAAGTATAATTATCTTGGTGATGGATTTACCTGTGCTCATATTGTTCCAAGTAGGGCACAGTTTCCTTCTGGGAGAACTTGAATTTTCATTAGTATACTTAAAAATCGCAGATTAATATGACATAGGTAGTAGTTAATAAATGTGTCAATTAGTACAAGCCAAAGAAAGAAAAAAATCTTTAGAGTCATATAAAAATCTCCCTGGAATGGTTTAAGTAGCTTTATTTCCAGTTAACCAAAAATGGCAAACAATTCAGTTGATGGGTGGAGCGATGGTACATACATACAAGGGAACACTGCATAGCAACAAAATGAAAAACAAAATGAAATTTAAAAACCCCCAATGAACTCATGTAGCAGTTTAGAAGAATTTCTAGTGCTTCCTATTGAGTAAAACAAGCCATACTCAGCAGGCTTCATGGTGTAAAAGCCCAATTGTGTGACTTTCTGGAAAAGGTTACTTGTAAGACAGAACACAGATCTGTGGTTGCAGAAGCTCGAGTGGGGAAAAAAATCGACTGCAAAGAGGCACTTTAGGGACAATGAACCTTTTCACTTTCTTGACTGTGTGTGGTTACATGACCTCGTACATTTTTCGGTATTCTAAAACCCTGCATCAGAATAGGTGAATTTTGCCACATATTAAATTAAACATTTTAATTCTTAAGAAACTAGTGCTAAGAGAAGGTTCTAAAATTGTTATTTTCAGTATGGTGATTTGCTACATTATTTGTTACTTTTTGTCTTTTTTTTTGTGAAGGATTTTCCTATGCAGCTCTGGCTGACCTCATATCCATTTCGTAGCCCAGGCTGACCTCGAACTCACAGCAATCCTCTTGCCTCACCCTCCCGAATACCCAAAGTATTTTACTAGTTCAGAAGCCACAAAAATTGCTCACAACCTTTTTTTTTAATAAAAAAGATAACTTCCCAGTTAAATTTAAGAATAAGCAGCGCACAGTAGAATATACACATTGAGATTTGAAACCAAGCAGAAGCTAGATAAGATCTAGGGCTGTATGTTGGTTCCATGCCATGGCAGACTATTACTGTGGTCCTTAGTTCATCTTAGGAAAATCTAAAGTGAATTTCAAAATGATTTTAAGAAGAAACTGATGTGTAACAAAGTAAATCCCTGATAAGGAGGCAGTAACAAGTCTATCTAGATAGACTGAAAAATTGTATCTAACTTATATTTCATACAAGTGATCAAATCAAAGCAAAACATTTTTGAAACCATGACATACATTATGATCATGAATGTTTACCCACAATCAGAACTGGTGATTCCCCTTGCAGATGCAGATGCAATGGACATCTTTTATTTTTTTTGACTTTTTGAGACTCTATGCAGTTCAGGCTGGCCTTGAGCTCACTTTGTTTCCCAGGCTGGTCTGGAACTCACAGTGATCCTCCTGCCTCAGCCTCCCAAGTATGGGGATTACAGGTAGCCATGTCTGGCTACAGTTGACATTTTAAACTTATTGATTTCACCATTTAAAAATTTTTAAACTAGAAATGTATTAGGAAATATATTTATGCTAAACTATCCTATATAACATGAAGCATAAATCTCTTGCGGACAGAAAGTTCAAGGAAATAAATATATTAAAAATTGCAGAAAACCAGAGACTAATTATTTATGCTGAGGCTATAATATTAATTTGATGCTGACATAGTTACACTCCATCCTTGCATCAAAAGCATCGTAGATTCACCTGCTGCCTTATGTTAATTACACTACAAAAACCATAGCAGGCTTTTGGTCACAGCCAGGCTAAACCCCAGGACCTGCCTTCAAGCTGAAATGAGAGAGCACCCACAGAGGAAGAAGCAGCTCTTTCACCTCCGCGTTAGAATCAGTGTCCTGCTCTGTGAACAGCTGCTGTGATCTGAACCCTGCTTTGGCATCAGCAGGTCCCAGCAACCCTTCCATCTTGTTTGTGAACACGTCACAAATGTCACCCTTACTTTGTCCTGAGGCAGGAGCAGAAGGACCAAATTTGGGAATCACCCTCTGGCTTTCTTTGGGGAGCAGCCATGGCCCCTTGATTCTCCGTGTACTTGGTGCAGTGGGCACTGATGGAGTGGTCTCTGCCTTGGGATTAGTGATCTGTGGCTTTGCACCCATGCTTGGCATCTGCCTTGGGTCACTGAATCAGCTGAATGGGGTATTCAACACCCTCGGGTGAGCCCAGGAAGCTGGTGGGAAAAGCTCAGAAGGGGCAGGTTCAAGTAGGGAGCATGGAAGGTGGGTACATCATGCCGGGTCAGGGCAGAGGGATACCCAGAGGTGCAGAAGGAGGCGACCTTGGTGGGGGTCCCTGAGGAAGAGGGCCGAGAGACAGCCCTGGAGGTAGACCAGAAGGAGGGCCACAGATGGAGCTGGTGTTGCTCCCAGAGGTCCTGGCAGAGGCTCTCCGAGTCCTGGCACTCCAGGTGGTCTTGGGGATGGAGGAGCCCCTGGAGGTGGCCCAGGAGGCCATGGAGGTGGGGCAGGTGGTGAGAGGAGGTGGCCTGGCATGCGAGGTGCCTGAATCTGAGAAGGACCAGACTGTGGGACCGCTGCTGCTGTGAAAAAGCAGTAGACACCGTCAGAATGAGAAAACCCTTGATGCTTCTCTGCTCCAAAGTCATCAGGACCATCACCATCACCGCGCTGTGAAAATTCCTCTGCTTCCTGGCTCTGCTCAGGAATTTCCTGGCCCGCCATTTGAAGCACCAGAGCTTGGAGAGGAGTGAGTTCCTCCAAGCTCTTCATTTTCTTTCTTGATTTTCCAGGTAGCTCTGGAAATCATATACCCAGACCTGACTTCCTGTCTTCAGTGTTCTCTTGCTCATTACTATCATGGTGCACAAGCCCATCCCCTTGGCTTCCTCTATCTGTCATTGTCATCAGTACTGTCACTGTGCTTGTCTTGCTCCATGTCCTCAGAAGAGCCTTCATCTTCTCTGGTGCTGGAAGCGTCATGGTCATGCGCGAGGTTGTGTGAGGTCAGGGCTATACCATATGACTTCATCTCACCTAGGATGAGAGAGACGGAGAACAAAGCCACTTCATGGCTTTACATCTGCAAGACCTGGGGAGGTGGACCTGAGGACTGGGAGGTTTCCTGCCAGGGGACAAGCATGCAATGCCATGGCTGGGAAGAGGAAGGACAGACTGCTGGAGCTGGGGGTGCATAGGCTGAGGTTTTCTAAGGATGGAGCGTAGCTGGGCACCAGGAAGTGGGGTGGCTGGGGTTAAGACACTGGAAGGAGCGTGCAAGGTATCTGGCAAAGGAGCCCTCTGGACTTCCATATGCTGAGCATTCTCCACAGCATCAAAACACTGGCTAAGTTGAGCCTTTTCTGTCCATGTGCTGCTCCCAGCTTTCTCAGTTCTCTGTAAATATCCGGATTCTCTTTTCCATAGTTGTAGTATATGTTCAAAGATTTCACGAGGATTTTATGTTCATCTCATTTCACTGTGGTTGCCACCCTGAGTTAAACTCCATTTCATCCGGTGTCTCCACATCCTGGGAATCTTTTTAGGATCTTTCACCTTTAAAACTGATGCTTGAACCACCAGGCGCGGGTTTTTGTTTTGTTTCAGTTCTCTCTTCTGGCTTCCTTTCGGTTTGGTCTGTAGGGTTGATAAGTTTCCCACTCTTAGTGGATGTTGCTGCTCTCTGCCCCATATTGACAAAGTGATATGGTTTACTCATTCACTAAATTAAAAAAAAATTACTTTGCTGGGCTCCTAGGACTGGCAGAGGCAGGGAGGGGACGATTGCCTGCCCCCTTTGTGTCCTAGGGACCCTTACCTCTGTGTCTCAGTCAGGTCCTCGGTCTCCACCTTGTGGAAGCCTCCTCCTCCCAGCTTTTTGTCCAGTTATCGCAGGCTTAAGAATTTACCCTGAGAAAATCACAAAATCATAAAGTATGGAAAATTGATATGCGTGGAGATGTTTTTCACCTTCTTAACAGGTAAAATGCTATTTGTGGGTTTCCTTTGCATTTCTGTGTCCCTGTGCCTAATGATATGTCTTCACGTGCTTACGGATCAATTTTATACAGCAAGGATTGTCACTCTGCTGTTCTCACCACTCTGCAGTGCCCCATGACATATTCCCCAGGGGTTGAAGAATTGCAGGTTTCCCCTTCTCAGAAACTCCCAGAGCTCTTTCTAGGCAATGATTAGAAGTAGCCCAGGATTTAGTTAAAAAAGATCCAGTGTTGATGCTGGAAACTGCAAATTGAAACGCACATGGTCTGGATGCAGGAAAGCCACTTCCTGAGCTTCTGGTTTCAGTCTTTTTCAGTAGACGCTGCAGTTGTTTTTGCCCTCTAAGTTTTATTCTTTTCATCCAGGCTGGACTCTTGAATTTCATATAATTAATTTCAGAATGTGAGACACCAAAACTCCAATGACTGTTCCTTATTTTCCCTGGGAACTTAACACTTTGAACTCAACCTCAACTTTCCATGCTTTTTAGTTCATTTAATTTTGGCACAATTTGCCGCTCAGTTCATGAAGCTTTTAAACTCTCCACTAGATACCGTAAAATAATGTTTTGGCAAATTAAAAATAGATGAAAGTAAGCTACAAAACACCTTCTTAAAGTGACTATATATTTTAAAAAATCAATTGGCCATATATTTAAAAAAATCAATCTATTAAATATGTGCTAGGATGAGATAAGAAAGTGCATGTTTTTGGATGAGAAGACCATCCTGAAACAAACAGAAGGGCTGACCAGACAGTGGTTTCTCATCCACTAATTAATTTATCAAACATCCTTTGAGCATTCCCTGTGTATAGGCAATGTTCTAAGCCCAGTGATTTATTTTTGAACAAAATAGATTATGAACTTTACACTCAAGCATATTCAGAAGATAGGCTATGCATTCAGTCCACCCTTGGATATACTGTTTTCTGTAAAATTAATGACATAGGCAAAGAAATGGAATGTGAATCTCATGGCATTTTTCTAGTTGATTGTGCTCCTACTTCCAGAGAGAGGACTGTTTTCCTCTCCTCAATCCATTGTTTTGCCCTTGGATTCTCAGTAGGTGAGCTAACTTTTGATTTCTCTGAGAGAATAGGAGGGATCCAAACAGAACATCCTTTGCCTCCTAATAATGAATCCACTAACTCCATGTGCTTTGGAGTACATATCCACTATCCATTTCCTTTTCCATTAATTTTCTAGAGAAGCTAATGTGCTATCTTGAGGTCAATCCACCCCCTGGAGCACTGGACCTAACCTGCTCTTACCTCCTTATGGTGTTTATGTGTATAATTATTCACCGGTATTCCTGCATAATCAATTTTTTCTGCTAGTGCAAAAATAAAACATTTCTAATCTTAAATTTAAAAATCATTCTAAGATGTCACATCTCCCTGTTGATAAGATCTGATGATTCCTCCTTTTATAGGAAGTCCTGTAAGGAAGTTTACTGACACTGTCTTGCCTTTGTTTCCCAGTTTCTCTTGGATAAATTCTGTCAAACAACTGTTATGAAGCTTTCCAAAAGCTTTCTCAATATCAAAATCATGTCAGTATTCAACCTTCATTTCAAAACTTCATGGCAGAGTTTTCACTTTCTCCTTCTTGAAACCCTGCCTTTACTTTGTCTTGGAGATTCCCACTCAGCCTCCTTTGCTGTATTTTCATTTTCATTTTAAACATTGGATATCCTGGGACTCAAACTCTAATTTCTTCTCTTCTTTACCTATGCTCAAACTCTTGATTTCGTCTCAAAATTTAATAATGCTTCTATGATGATTAGACCAAAATGATGTCTCCATCCCAGAACTTCTCCTGAGCTGTGAATCTTTTCTGTGATTTCATTGGCTGTTGCACAGATATATCAAATTTTAAGTGTTTCACAGTGAAAGCATTGCTCAAACTCATGGCACTCTCCTCAACATGGGTGTTCCCCGTCCTAGTAAACAGTGTTTAATCCACTGAGTTGATCAAAGATCCTGTAATCATTGGCTCATGTTTTTCTTTCTTTGATGCCCGAGTCTCAACTAATTAGCAAATATCATCCCAAAATGGACAACTTCTCGCTTCTTAAGAGTCCAAGCTACCACTGTCTCTTGATGGACCTCCTGCCCCTGGTGGGTCCCCTTGATTGTCCCTCTGCTGGTCTCACCGTTCTGCAGTGCCCCATGACATTTCAACTAAATTCTAAAAGTTTTAGCACAACCCACAGATATCTACAGTCTGTCCCCTGACTACCTTTCTAAACTCATTTCCTAGCATATTTCCTGCCAGTTATTTTTCCACTTCTTACTTCTCAAACATTCCAAGATCATACGACTTCCAGGGAGTCTACACTTCCTGTTCAATCTGACCTCTGTGTCAGGCACTGTTTCCTCTGCTATTTGTCTGCAAGGCTGCTCTGTTGTATGGATGGCATGTGTTGCTGTCTCCCTGTTCTGTGACAAGAAACTTCCCTCTTTGAACACCTTGAGTCCTCATTCTCTTTACTCTGTCAGAAGCATTTTTAAACAATAGTAAAACTCTGTGGAATATAAGTTCTGAAGATAGGGTCTTACTCTGTTTGGATCACTGCTTTATTGTAAGTGTCTCTCACATGGTAAATCCCAAGTACATATTTGTGAACTAATAGAATTGCCAGATTTAACAAATAAAATATGTAGGATGATTTAAATTTAAACTTCTGATCAGAAGCAAATAATCTTTTAGTATAAATATACTCCAAATATTATACACATTTTATTTGGGAATCTTATAAATGAACATATTATTATCTTTTAATAACAGCAAATTGTTAAAGCTTGTGAAACATTAGTAGTTATCTGTTGTAGTTAAGGTTTACAAGGGAGTAGGTTTAATATAGAATACATAATTTATAGGATTATTTTATAATATTCACCCAAAAGTCAAATGCAGAAAAGTAATAAGAGATCTGTCCATGCACCAGACCCAAAGAATCCAGCAGAGGGCTTAGATCTTACAGCAATGTCTGGCACAAGTCAGTTGAGGGCCTAGAGCCCATGACAATGTCTCACGCAAGTCTGGATGGAGGATCTGCATTGGGGAGGTCCAAAGATCAGTGGTGGAATCCAGAAAGTCTGCACCGGCAAGGTGAAAGTCTATGCCGGCAGGCTGAGGGATCTGCACTGAAGCCAGGAAGCAACACTCAAGGCAAGGACCAGAGCTCCCCCAAAGAGAATCCAGCCATCATCAGTGACAGCGAGAACAGCTGAGTTACATCAGGAAAGCCCCAGGGTGACAAGCTTCTCCAGGAGAATCAACAGCACACCACACCCCATTCCACCTGTGCTTTTGTGCTGTTGTTAACAATCCTCAGGTGGGCCTTCCTCACCTAGAACCATGCTGATTCAGTTCACCTGGGTATTCCAAGTTGCCCATTAGTTAATCCAGAGCACTGCTGTACAGATGGGAAACCAGTTTTCTGCAGAGTAGGCTCTCAAATCCCTGACAACAAACCAAATGTGGAAATGAACGTCTTCTCTCCCTTCAGATCTGTACCACAAGATGCTAGAAAGAAACTATGTCTATTTGAATGTAGAGTTGGGGTGTGTGCTGTTAATGTAACCTGAGGTGTGTTAGAAAAAGCATCTGTGACTCTTCATGAATCACATTCAAGAACATAATACTGAAGGGTTTCAATCTAGGTGGAGCACATTTATTCAATTATAAATATCAGGGCTGAAATGTTTCCAGGTAGAGATAACTAGTGATGCAGCTATGATTGAAACAGCAGGATATGGAAGGGGGTAGCCCAGGTTGGGAGTCTAAGGTGTGGGCTGTGACCCGATAACCCATCTAGTTAGCTGAGTGATGGGGTCACTTGGTTATCTGTGACCTCTCTTTTCTCTTTTGTAAGGTGATTGTGTTTGACTCTGATTTCTAAAAGGTTGCAAAACCTCTTTTGACTTATGCAATTCTTTGATGATAAAGAACCTGTTTAAATGATGCATGGCTTGCGGGGGTGGAAAACTATGTTTTTGGCAAGTATGAAATGACATCAGTTTGGCTATTTGTGCTTTCAATTTCATTTTTCCCTATGAAATGAGATATTTACTTAATTGAAATTTATTGAGACACTGCTCTGAGTAATGATTATGTTAGCATTAACTTTTGGAAAATCTAAAATGTCATGCAATCATCTCTGCCCTTCAAGGAGCCCCCGGTTTGGATCTGGGAGACAGGCATACTAAATGCACAGCCTGTGATAGGAAGGTTGGAGAAGCCAGGACTGTGAATCATCTGAAGAAAGCTGCCAGAAGGGAGCAAAGCTGGTGCAGGAGAGAAGCCATGGGAGCTACAGCCTCTGGCAGTATTGTGAACCATCCTCTGTTATAAAAGGCTGATTCAGTAAATGGGTAGTTGATGGGTTCTAAAAATAATGTACATAATTTTCAGAATAAGAAGTAGACCACCATGTTTTTCTCATTTTTAACTGCAGTAGAAAAGTAAAGCAATTACTACCTTAACCATTTTAATATATAGTAGTTGCAAACTATAGTCACATAGTTGTATGCTAGATTTCTGTACCATTTTAATCTTGCAGGATTGAAACTATATACCGATTGAATAGCAACTTCTTTTCTCTTCCTTTTCCCTGTCTCTGACAACCAGCATTCTACATTTTGTTGCTCAGAGTTTGACTGTGTTACATTAACAATGAAAGTGGTATTAGGTAATGTTTGTCTTTTTCTAATTGGTTTCTAATCTGCTCAAGATTCCCCCATGTTGGAGCATATTACAGGATTTCTTTTATGAAGCTTAATAATATTCCACTGTATGTATGTATATACCACTTTTTTAATGCATTCATCTGTTGATGTTTTACAGTGTGTATGTTATAGATAAATCAAATGAACTCCAAAGGAGTTATTTTGATATGTTAAAGGAAAATGAAAGTCACTGCCTATACTATTAAGGGTGCAGTTTATCTGCCTCTCAGCACTGAGTCTTTTAAAATTTTTTTATTTTGAAAGTAGTAACCAGCACTGAGTCTTACAACCTCATGGAGTTACTGCAGCTATTACTGTGGTTACCTGTGGATGCTGAGCAGGAAGCTGTGTCTTGTATCAGAGTGATCTTTGGGTAATGAGAAAAACATTTCAAAGCTGTGTACTATTTCATTATATGGTTAATATTTCCTCTTTATATGTAATGTGAGATTACTTAATATTTCTTCTTAAGGAAGTATTTGCATTTGCTTTTGTATTTATTTAGTATACTTGATAAACACTTAGTATATCCACTACGGGCCAGGCTCTCATAGAAAGTTCTGAGTTTTAGCTGACAAATAAGGTACATCTGGTAACCACAAGTAACATGTTGCCTTAGTTACCTTCTCATGGCTAGATAAAACACGTGGCACTCACAAGTTAAAGGAACAGAGGTTTGTTTGCCTCATACTTGGTAGAGATTTTGGTCCATAGTTGGCTGGTTCCAAACATGGTAGCATGGCAGAAGGGTATGGTGGAAAAGAACAGTTCACAGCAGGGCAAACAGGAGACAGCAAGCAGTGGACCTTTCTTTCCCTTTTTATTCCATTCAGGCTACAAACCTATTGGATGATGTCACCCATGCTCAGGGTCAGCCTTGCCATAAGCCACATTCAGGACCACACTAAGCCAATCAGTAGATTAATACAGTTACCACGCACTCATAATTCTGTACCACATACCCATGATTCAGCCACCTCCCAAAGGCCACACCTGTGAGGATATGAGGCTTTGAGGGGATATCTAGATATAAACTATGATAGATTTTATTTGAAATGTCACTTTTAATAAGAAATTCTAGAAAACAAATCATAAAAATATACTAAATCCTCAAGAAACAGCATGAAGCATGTCTTAGTTACTTTTCTCCTGTTGCTGAGACAACCCAAAGTTAATAAAGGAAAGGTTTGTTTAGCTCACAGTGTGTGGAAGTTTCAGTCTATAATCTGTTGGCTCCAAGACAGAATGGCTCAGCTGAAGGGCAATTGTTCATGGTGATGGAAGACAGCAAAAAGCAATAAGAGGAAAGAGGTGACAGCAAGCTTTGTTTCCTACCTTTATATTGTATGCAGGATACCTGCCTTATGGTGGGTGTAGCACCCATACCCCAATCCCAGCACTAGACTATGAACCAATCACAAACTCTAGATTCAGCCACCTCTGAAAAGCCTGCCTCCTGTGACTGCAAGAGGCTTTGGAAGGACATTCAGACCCAAACTATAAGAAAGCAGATGTCACAGAAAAAACAGAGGTCTTGAATTCAGACAGCTTGGGGTCCAACTCCCACTTATAGGTTATACAAATGACCTCTTTGAATCTCTATGATTTTTTTTATCAGTACTGGGGATCAAACTCACCACCATGTGCTTACAAGGCAGGTGCTTATGCCACTGAGGAAATTCTCAGCCCCTGATTCTCCATGATTTTACCAATGAGATTAATATGTAGTTCATGTGGTTAGATGAGACAGTGGAGGCACAATGTCTGCTATTCAGTAAGGATGAATAGGTGATTATTTTATTTCTGCTTTTCTTGTCACTAAAAGCATATTAAAATATGAATATGGATATATTGCTTCCATGTACTCATTTGTTCATTTCATCAACAAATGATTATTCTGTGATACCACTGAGGCAGGAGGTATGGATCTCTGAATTACCATACTGCAAGGACAGCTCCTGAAGCGATGTGACTCCCGGGAGGGCTGGTGAATTCCTCGGAGTTAGAAGGCAGCACTGCTGTTTTCAGACAGTGGGCAAAGAGAGGCAGCTGACATTTGACAGTGGACAAGACTGATGACCAGGAATGCCTTTGTATTACCAGGAAGATGCACTACAGTGATACTCTGAGCACGATGTTTTAACATTTAAAAATGCTGTGAAGGGAGGGAGGGGGACACAGTAGAGAGAAAGGAATGAAGAAAGGAAAATGAAGATGTGTTATGTGTATCTGCCAGCTCCACACAAAGAATGTAAGCATTATTCACTGCAGACACATACTTGATTAAAAATTCATGCAGAAAATTACTTTGAGCACCATGGGCTATGGTTTGGTGGTATAGTGCTTGCCTGTGTGCAAGGTCTTGGGTTTGAGCCATAGTGGTGTCCAAAACTACAAAACCACCATCACCACCAGCCTTCCTATGATGTAAAACATTTATATGACACATTTTTATCTGACTGGTGTGGAAAGTTAATACATCTAGTTTTGGGTGATAGGTTAAATAATGAACTAAACATGCAGCCTGAGTGACTGATGGAAGTGTGATTGCTAAGAAAGAATGAAATAAGTGGATGTGTAGGTGTATGGAACAGCATGTTACCCAGGGATTGTGAAGGATAGAGGCACACTTTCCCCCTTTCTACTGAGGACAAATCAGGACAAACATTAGAAAGAGGATCCTCTAGTAACAAGGGAGTTTTAAAAATTGGCATTTGTGTCATTTGTGAAGAGTGGGTGATTTCCTGTCATCTGGTTCTTCAGTGTGTTGAAGGAGAAAACATTGATTAGCAATTGCAGTTCGTATTCATGACAATTTTCATTCCTGATACTGAAATAAAATGGTTCTTTTTTTATCCTGTTGTTTGGGGGGGGCATGCTAAATGCTAGTGTGCAAATATTTAAAGAGCACAGACTCTTCTACATCCTGCTGAGACAAAAGACACAGAGTCCTTAAAAATGTAAGAAACCAGTGCTAAGTCCCATGGTCAATGTCTGTATGTGCCACAGTGTGGGTGTAAAGATGGTAATGGTCATGTTAGGATAAGTTTTCAGTCAAGGTTGAGTGATCCACAAAAGTTACTCCATTACTTCAGTTCTGAAAAGGCATAGAATTAGAGTTAGTACATTTTGGAATTATTAAAGGCGCCACCACTCTTCTCAGGCTTAGACATCAGAATGTGTTCTTTGTAGAATTTAGAGGGAAACTCTTACAATTTTCAGAGAAGTTGCTATTAACTTACCTGTCCATGCAAATGAGGTCAGCGGCTCTCAGGGTGAGGTAGGAAATTGCTGTCAGTCCTGGAGATATGGAGATACATGGTGATGGTGATCTTCAGAGAAATCCACTTCCCCTTCTATTTTATTTTCAAAATTTTGTATGATGCCTTCTGTCTTGATTACTTTTCTCTCATTGTTGGGACAAAATACTTGATGCCCAAAATGAAGGAAGGAAAGGTTTATTTAGCTTACAGTTTTTGGTTTCAGTCCATGGCTCCAAGGCAGGGTGTTGTGAGTGGTAACCCTTCACAGCAGCCACACACAAGAGCAGAAAGGGCCAAAAGGGAAAAGCCCACCGCCTTCCCTCCCTTATATTGTATGTTGACTCCACCCTGGGAGGTGCAACATTCACACCGCCAGTCCCAGCGCTAGACAAAGAACCAATCACAAACACTAAACTCAGCTGCCCCATGACTGCATGAGGCTTTGAGGAGACATTCTACAAACCACAACATCTTTCCACTGAGGGATTCTAAGCCAGAACCATGGAGAAGGGGAATCTAAGAAATGTAGTTCCAGATGCATCCTGCATGGTGCAGTGAAAATAGAAGCACATAGATGAATAATTAGGAACAAACCACTAAGAATTACCAGGTATATCTGAAAAGTGTACATTAAAATAAATTCTAGAATTAAAAAAAATAGAGTTTTGAATACAGCAAGGAAATTAAATCAGATAAGGCATGGGTAACCACAGAAAGAGCACAAGAAAAGTAGGAGGTGAAAAGATGAGAAATTAGATAGACGAGAAGAGAAAGTGAGGATTTCGGTAGGATACAGATAATGTCCCTAAACGTAGGCACTGAGGACCATCCAGAAAAGGGACCGTGCATTGAGGCAAAGTGACAAGAAGACGAAGCAGGAGTGAAAGACTTTACCAGGGATAAAGATAGCTGGAGTTTGAGTCTCGGTTGTCCATTTGAGAATCCAGGTGCACGTTGAGGCCACCGTGAGTCAGGTCGGGAGAGAGAATTCGAGGGAGAACAAGGGAAATGAAGCCCAGGCTGCGTGAATGCTGGCTTTAACCCCGGGTCGGGGATGACACAGACACAGGTAGTGCAGTTCAATGCTCTGATGTTTGCTGGTTCAAAGGCCTGGGAGGCTGAGGTCCAAATGGTGCCAGAGGCCTGGGGAGGTGAAAATAGCACACGTTTGCTTGGTGCAGATGGCCTGGTCCTGAGCGCTGATGTAGTTTTGAAGCTCTAAGGCACAAGAGACTGAACAATGGTATTCTGGGACCCACACCAAGTAAGCTCACAAGAGCTAAGTGTCCAAGGAGGTCGAGGCTTTGTGTGGAGTCATGGAGGACATGGATAATTTGGGACAGAGTTCCACCATGACCTTCAGGACTGGGTGGATTCTTGTTTGCTTAGCTTTCCATGGTGCCTAGGAATTTGGTAATTTGAGAAGTAAAAGTGGCAAGGAATAGAACACGGTTTTCTGAGTATAAAATGTTGGAGAAATAAAGAAGTCACTGGTAATCAATTCTCTGTTTCGGGATGTTTGATTATGAAATGTCTCCACTTGAGAGGAAAGGGGGCATTTGTAGATAAATGGATGCAATTTGAGACCATGCTCTTAAGCGAAGTAAATGAGACTCACATGTGGAAACACCACATTTTCTCCCTGGTGTGAGAAACTGAAAGAGCAAATAAGGACCCAAATGTGCAATAGATATTGTGAAACAGCAAGAAATTATTCAAAAGGAAAAAAAGAACTAGGCTGAGGGAATGGGGAAAGGGAGGAAGGGAAAAGGACAAAAAATTTAAAAACGATAAAATGGAAACAAAGCCTTGTAAATAGGGAGGGGAAGATGGGTTGAAGGGAGAAGAGGGGATTGGGGAAAAAGAATGCAAATACGTCATGTATAGGCACAAATTCCCTGTGATGAATGTGGTCATTATGTACATCTAAAATGTACCAATGAACTTCATTAAGAAAAAAAATACATGGTTTAATTTGAAATAAGCCAAGTTCTAATGGACCATTTCTCAGTAAAATGGTACCTTTAGGCTATTTGACTTTGGCTTGCTTTTCTCTTTCCTTTACGTAATCTAAGTTTTTAGACATGGGAAAAATAACTTTTATCCTTAAATAATGTTAAGTGTTAACCACATCAAGAAGAGCTGGAAAAATTAAAAAACCTCAACAAACTCTTAATTCTGAGACTGGAGCTAAGTGAATCTTTTTTTGTGTGCTGTTTTTGTGCAATAGATAACATAAGCAGTGCTTCCCAGAGGCTTTACATTTCCATGTGGAGGGAAATAGAGTCGGGGGTCTAAACAATTTGGTGGAGAGAAGGAAGCAGCTCAGCTGGGATGGGCTGCAGAACCCCGCCCCCCGCCCCACCATCACCACCGCAGACTTTGCTCAACGTGAACTCTTCTACCCTTGAAGGTGTCCAAATCATACTATTGTACTGCAAAAGAGTTCCATGGACTTCTCATACTTACTCATCCTCTAATGCTTAGGCTGGCTGTGTAACTTCTGAGGACCACTGCCACTTCCTACGGCTTCCTTCTTTCTTGTTTGATGCAAACCATCATTCTTTAAGACTTTTCAAAGCTACCCACAGACCTCCTGTCCCTCACCTCCAGCCCCCAGTCTCTGGGAAGTGAGCCTTCTGCTGGAACAACGGCAGAAGAGGATTCCAATGTAGAGGGCTGGGAAGGAGCTCCTTCCTGGCTCTCACTGCAGTCTATTCTTTTTTTTTTTTTTTTTCTTTTTTAAAAATTTTATTTAAGGAGAAAAGAAAGAAAAAAAAAAACAGAGAAAGGGTACAAGTTATACAGATTTACAGAAAAAAATAAACAGTAGGAAATCACTAGTTAATGGATTACATATTGCCATCTTAGAAATAATTGTTCAGGTCACAAAATTAAAGCTTGTAGAGTGGACATTCCAACAATGATACTGCAAACAGTTCTGTTCAATGATCCAATAAAACTCTGTGATATCATTTTCTATCTTATACACTTAAATATACATGCAGTTATATAGTTTAGAGCACTTTCTTTTCCTCTCTTTTGTACAATGACTATTACACATTTTGGGTTTCATTGCTCCCACGGTTCTTATTACTTTTTTGGAAGAGAGTAAAACCAAATGTGACATAACAGAACAGAATCGGTCAAGTCAAAAGGGTGGACATAATAGATAATGTAAAAACATAATACAAGGTGATCAACAATGGATACTATTCTTGTGGTTCTTGTCGTCCCTCGCCCCCACAGCTATTCCTGCCCTTGCTCATCATGCAGAAACACTGCCGGACAGTGTGCTGCCATCCTGTGCCCCTGCACCCTGAGTATTTCACTCTTTCTATTATAGCTATTTGTTTGGGGTGGGATAATTGAGTCGTGGGTGGATCATCCCAAGGGGAATCTGTGCGTCAGGTATAAGATATTGAAACCACCCCGTCCTCCTACCTTGCCTCTTTTCTGTTAACCTAACCAGTGTGTCTTGTGTCTCTGTTTTTCACTGGGATTCATTCTTCCCTGAGAGACATCTCAGCATATGCTGTAGTTAGATCTCTCTTGTTCTGTTCCAATTCAAATAGCTGTTTAACTTATGCACGGACCTGGGATACAGCAAAGGGTGCAGGGTATCCTGAAAGAAAGGTGGGAATCGATCTCTTGTGGGCAGAGCAAGTATGTTTACTTTGGGCTGGGGCAGGATGGAGGATGGCGCCCTCAAGGGACAAGTGTCCTGAAAGCCACCGATGGTCAGTGTAATTCACGGAATGATTTATTTTCCCTACACCCCCCCCTTACAAGTTAATAACTTGCATTAAATAAATGGAACAGGAATTACGTTTAAATGTCTCCTTTTGTTAGTTATCAAAGCTAGTGGCTTTGTGAATTCCTGCCCTCAGCCCCTAGGCTCAGATAGCACATGTGCTGTTCCCTGAACGCTGTGCACTTGCTTTTTATTTTCTCCAGGTCTCTGTCAGATAGCGTTTATTTTTTGATGAGACAGGGTCTTGCTATCTAGTTTAGGCTGGCCTTGAACTCACTATATAGCTCTGGCTCACCTCTAACTCATGGTGATCCGCCTGCCTCAGCCTCCTGAGTGCTGGGATTGCCGGCGTGCACCACTGCCCCGCTAGATAGCATCTCCCGAAGGAAGTCTTCCTGATCACACTTTGCCAAACATCGCTGTGTTACCCTGCAGCCTGACTTGCTTCAGAGGGTATCTGTCATTCACGGCATCCCCAGGTACTCAGCATCTCCTCCCCTCATGTCCGCAGTTCCCCATATTGTGTGCCCAGTGTCAGCCCCGAGATTCTAAAGAAGATTTTTCTTCCATGCCTGGTATCTCCAACCTCCTCAATCATGGGGTAAACCTATGACCTGTCAGGGAGAAGGCTGTGTTTTGAAGTCAGCAGTGTGACAGATAGGCTGACCCTGGACACCCATGGAGCTAATCTCAGGGTCGGCAGAAGCTGTGAGCTCCCAGCCTGGCAAGAACAGGACCTGCTCTCCTGACCATGGTCTGTAGTGTCCTGAGGTCTATGGTGGTGACGGCAGCCATGGCTTCCTTTCTGGCTGGTTTTATAGGGCAGTTCTGGAGGTCATTTTCCCGTGGGCTTTCTGTGAGCCCTTAGTAAATCCTTCCCCGCTGAGACACCCAGTGAAGTCTGTTCTCTGTGCTTGGGACCCTGAATGGTACAATGTACATTTATCTTCCCTCATGGCATCTTCTATAGTAGATAGTTTTCCTGCAATTTACTGGACTCTACCACTTGTATCAGCCCATAATAAGTGCTCAGTAAATAATTGATGACTCGATGTACTAGGATCTGTTTTATCCTACAGTTAAGCCAGTGCTATTGGTTACTTCTTGTCCCATAATTATTCCAGATCATCATGGCTTAAATCAGCAAATATTAACAGTCTTACCATAGGTCAGGTGTGTGGGCCCAGTTCAGCTGGGGGATCTGGTCGGGAGATGCAGGCAGGGTCAATGGAGCTGTGTGAAGTTAGGGCCGGACCATGTGAGCAGTGTGGAGTCCACCTGGGATGGAATAGGGGCTGGGAAAATCAGAGCGAAAACTCCAAAAGGAAGCTACTGAATACCTTCACCTGCTGTCCTGCCTCACCAGGAGAACCTGACTTTTAATCTACTCTTGAGCAGCATTTCTATAAAGTTTAAGCTACTACTTACTAATCCCTTCCTTAATCTCTGAAGTATGAATTTATTCACAGGCTTTGCTTACCCTCAGCCTCCCTTATATGTGACCTGCAAAGAATTGCATATATCTTCTTCTTTTTTTTTTTTTTACAATTTTTCAGTCGATGAAATATTTTATAGTTAATATAAAGCCTATTTGCTGGAAAATAATCACAAAAGAAACTGAAAGGACACATGGAAGGTTCCATGGAAGGTTTTGGGATAAAGAAGAGTTTATAATACCACTTTATGTTATCTGTCTTCTTAGTATTCACATCCTTTGCAAAAATAGGTGATAAGAAAAAGGGCACAATATTGCACTTTTCTTTTAGAGAAAAATTGAACAATTTGGTTAAAATGATACTATCAAGTGGTTTTATTTGCTTACTCCTTGACTCAAATCATGTCTGAGTTCTTAAATATTAATACTGACATTTTAAAAATTGCTTACATAAAGCTTCTGTAATAAAATATTTTAAATCCTTCTAACAATTTCTCATAAAAGCTTAAGAAAACGCAAAAGTTTCTCAGTGCTGGATGTTAGAATACAAATTTCAAAATAATACAGATTTTTCTTATCAAATTTCAAAATAATCCTCATGCAAATTTTTTCTTACCAAAGCCATGTAAGTTACTGAATTTTGTAGAATGAAAAAAAATTTATGAATGTACAGTTAATTAAAAAGTATACATTTGGAAAATGATAAAACATTTTGATGCTGAGTCTTATAGGTCAAAGAGGAACAGATTTGCCAAATTTTGCTCACTTTTTAGCTTCTCAGTGTTCCAAGAAGATGCAATTTTCAGGGGTCACAGAAAAACCCAGTGGTCCTCCCCATTCTGCTGCTGGGCAGAGCTTGGGAATAAGTCCTAACAATATGCTCGGCCCATTGGCTGCTCTGCTTCACTTTCTCTAAGTAGCAGGAGCCCTGTTAACCAGTCTTAATTCTGTAGGTCATTGGGAATCCATTCAAGATTTTAAACTAGGGAGTGATCTGATCCCCAGTTTTACAGCCAGAACTGCTGGCGAAGGCTCTTAATAAAGGGTAGATTGGACTGAAGCTCCCGAGGAAGTAGTTTAATGGTCAGTAGACAGAGAATACGACCCAAGCTTAGCAGAGGCGTGACGGATGCACAGAGGTGTACAGGGGGTGAAATTGAAAGGCCCCAGGCATACACTGGGGAAGAGGAGCAGAGACAGGGCTAAAGGAAGCTGGCTAGAATTGTGAGGCTTGATAACTGAACCGGCACTAAAGTCTGAGATTCTCCCATAGTTGCTCTGATCCAGAGCATGATTTGGATGCTTGCAGCATCAATACTGACCCTATTCCTTTTTTATTTTCTGCTTTTGATGTTCAGCTGTTTCAGATAGTTGTGGTGCTGAGATGCATGGCCTTCTAACTGTGTGTTAAACTGGTGAGTTAAGTAGAATAGAAAGTGAGTTTTGTTGCCTTCTGTTGTAATTCTTTAAGAGCCGGGGTGAGGGTGGGTTTTCTAGAGCTCAGTTTAGAAACTTCATAAATCTTGATTTTAACTGGATACCTATTAATGTCAGTCCCTAATAGGTACCGTTTTCCTACAGAACACAGGAAGAGTGAAGGAGTAACTAGTGGACTTTGGTTTCCCAAAAAGGGATCTAAATAAAACTACGAAGTCATAGAAGAAAGCATATTACAATTTCAGCTGTAACCTAAGTTCTAAAATATAAATACACATTACTAATTTATTTTCACTACAGTACGTTATGAATACCAATTATTTATAAGTAATTTCTGTATGCAAAACAGCACTTACCACAAATAGCTGAAACTATCGTCTCAGACAAAAGAAAGACACTAAGGGGAAGGATAAACTGCTTTATTTATGAATAAATCTAAAAGTGTATGAAATACAAATATTAATTTCTGTTAAGTTCACTGCTGCAAAATATAATGTTGATTATGTGTAACCATATTTTGAAATTCTCAGAGGGCTCTGACTTCACTTGGGTACGTATTAAAGATGAAATTTGACTATTGTAGAAATAATCAATTACACATCAACTGAGGGACATTTGACAATAGTTATACTTCAGGTTAATGAAAAGTATCCACAGATAACTGGGCACTACATGCTTGTTTTTGCTATTTTTTAAAAAGCTGGGTCACTTTCAGCAAGTTTTTAATTTCTCTTATCTTCAGTTTATTTCCTTGGAAAAACAAACTGTAATTCATTCTTACTTCCAAGGTCATGGCCAACATTAGAGAATGAATGAAAAGTTGTGGGCACTTGTTCAATGGTAGCTCAAGTTGTGATTACTATTTTAAAACCAAGTGCAGGAATGAGAAAAGTCACGTAGGTAATCCTCTTAGAGGCATTGTTTTTGTGAGTTGTTGAAGTCTAAATTATTCATATGGATGTCAAAAATGCAAATGAACACAGTGCACTGAAAATTCATATACTCCAAAGAATTCATGTAAGAGAACATTGGACTGCTATAGTTATTGCTTGAATGCAATTACTAAAAACAAGTCTCATGAAGCTGTGAATATCTACCTGTGCATACAAACCTGAGCAGTTTGACATAACCAGCATTAGAGTGTATTATTTACTAGGGCAAAATGAGACAAATATTCACTTTTACACTTGATTGCATACATTTTTTCATGGAATTTCATGTGCAAAAAAGTAAATTTGATGAGTGTAGAAGAACTAACAAAAATCAGATGTTTAAAACAAGAGTGAGGAGAGAAATATTCAGGAGACTGTTGTGGAGGTGGCCTAGCCACACTGAGCTACAGTGGTGAAAGGCAGTAAAGATCTAATTGACCAAAAACTGCTTTTATGACTGGAAACTTTTGTCTGAGATTTATGTACTTGATGGATATATTTTTTTCATGGGGATTAGATTTCCTTGACATCTATTTAAATTTATTGTATATAGTTTTGTGCTGGCCGAAGTCCAGTTATTTACTTTCTTAATACTTTATGGCCGTCAGAGGTAAGTTAATGAAAATGTGTATCAGATTGGTAATGAGTTTTCAGTTTAATCAACAATATAACCTTCAATGTGGTATATGACTCTGGAGCAATAAATTAATGTTGAGAGCTTGCAAAAACTGTGACTAAAAAACACATTAACATAAATTTGTAGTTTATATTCACAGACTTGCAGTATACAGGACCACATATTGGCATCAAATCAGCTACTATTTGCTAATCCATGATACCCTACAGAGTCCCAGGATATTCCTCCTCATATGTACAGGTATTCTGTCATAAAACAGAATTGTTCTTCCTTAAATGACTGATAATTTTCAAGATGAATTACTGCTTGCCAATGTAGGTAGTCATCAAAAGTTGTAAAATGAGCTCCAGCAGTTCAGAAGAAAACACACACTATGTAGATGGCCAAAGTAGATGTGCTTAAATAAAAGATTCAGAAAATGTTCAGCCGGAAAAAAGTGCTTTCTCTGAGCCTTGGAAGTCTTGGAAGGTGGAAGTCTCCAGGGTTCAGAAAGCAAGCAATAAGGAATTAAATATGAATGACACTGTGTCTGATACACCTTTTCCTGGGAGAGCGATGGTGCTGGATCGTTGTTATAAAACTGTAAAGGCTCCGCGTTCTTGTGGCTTAAGAGTTAACGATCACTTTCTGTCCAGTATGCTATATTTTCTGAGGGAAAACGCGTTAGGCACTATCTGAACATCTGCAGCTAGGCTGACAGGAACCAAACAAACGATTTTACTACTAAGAAGCTTAGCAAATGCTGCATCCTTAACTTGCAGTTTTATTAAATTTGCATTACTAAACCAAAGCTTACTGAACATGCTCTATGTAGGTAAGTACTAATGCAGACATTGAATGCACACATGTATGTTTTCCCCAGTTTTTGCCAGAAGGAAATTTTTGAGAAAAGATCTGAAGAAACTAAGGTGCGAGCTGTGCAGTTATCTGGGGAACAAGCCTGGGGTGGGGGTGCAAAATGTGAGCGCATGTGTGGTGGGAAAAGTCTGGGGCGAGGAGTGGAGGAAAGGGGAAGAATGACAGCAGATGGGCTTGGGTGATAAAGACACCAAGTCCCAGTGACGATATGAGGGCTGAGGCCATGGCAGTGTCTGGAGCAGAGGAGCCACAGCAACTGGTGCAGCTTGCACCAAATTGAGGAAGGCTCTGGCTGCAGTCTGTAGCTGAAGTCTCCTCTTCCAGATGGTGCACGGTTAATAATTTAGACACGGTTCGGGGTGCTGGCATCTGAGCCTCCGGTGGGTTAAGGAAGATGCAGTGTGAGCGTGGTCCCCGAGCCCCGGCTGTGTAGACATCCTCTAATTTGTTTCTGGAACTGTGATGATCCAAGTGTTTGGATCCTACTGAGAATAATAAAAACTAATGAGAAAGGGTAAAAACGTCCTCTGAAGTCCCTGGCTGAGCTGACTTCTGCCCTGAGATGATTTGCACCATGGAGTAAACTGGGAGCTTATTTTACTTGACCTTATAGGAAAATGGGGACAAGAGAAAAGTCTCAAAGAAGGAGAAATGGGACTATATGAATATAGATATGGATAAAAATATAGATAAGAGATATGAAATATTATTTAACATGTACCAATAAAATATATAAAAATATTATTTATAAATAAAACATTTCTAATCTTTATATATACATATGTGTAAGGTTATTATGT
The DNA here is from genome assembly GCF_034190915.1 of Cavia porcellus. Classification (NCBI taxonomy): domain Eukaryota; kingdom Metazoa; phylum Chordata; class Mammalia; order Rodentia; family Caviidae; genus Cavia; species Cavia porcellus. The sequence goes on along the minus strand of NW_026947484.1, from coordinate 159,546,068 downwards.
GTAAATAAATAGGTATAAGTATGTAAAATATACATGGTATATGTTATGGCTGATACATTGTGTCCACTTGAGAAGTTTAGAAATGTTACTAAGACACTCAGCAGGGAGTCAGGGCTCTTTGTAAACATCCTCATTTTGTGCAAGAGGAGGGCATAGAGGTGGTGTGAGTACTACACCCACCTTGGGTAAGGGGTAATCTATCTACAGTATAGTGGAGCAAAAGAGGTTTGCACTTTCACCATTTTGCTCTGGCTGCTGCCTTGAGGTGCTGCCGCAGTGCCACACCACTCTGCCTTGGAACCAGCTGATTGTGGACTGAAACCTCCACAAACTGTAAGCTAAATAAATCTTTCTTTCCTTCATTTTGGGTGTTGAGTATTTTATCTCAGCAACAAGAGAAAGTAACCAAGATAGTATATATGAAATATATTACCCACACAACAGTTCATTCTATAATGGGTTTTTTTTCCCTGTCTTTTTCATTTTTCATCGGTACCAGGGATCGAACTCACGACTGCCTGCTTGCAAGGCAGGTGTTTATGCCCATGGTTTTTAAATCTTTAAAAAATATTTTCATGCACGTTTGGAGTTGATAATGATTCCAATCATCTTGGGGAGCAGGTACATGGGTGTAACACATCTTCATTATTTTTATTTCCTCTCTTCCTTTCTTTTCTCCCCTCTGTAATGGTCTGAGTGTGGCTTGATTGCTTCATGGGTTTCTCATGGGTCACTAGGTAAGATGCCTGCTTGCCGAAGTGGGTGTATTAGGAGGCACCGTGGGGTTTTGAAAGGTGGGCCCTATGGCGGTCAGCGGCTCTTCTGAGAAGTCTGTTATGTAAGCCTGGGGTTGGCCTGTCCTCTCCCTCTCTGCTCCTGCTTTGAGATCGAATCACTTGCTTTTTTACCAGTAGTTTTCATTATTATTTGTAGTATGAGACGTCACCAAGGCGCAGGTGCTGAGTTTATACTGTGCTGTTTAGACGTTTAGCCTCTAAATCTGTAGGTTGAATAAGCCTTTTTGCCTTACCGAGTAGCTGACTCATACTCTTATTTTGTTGCAATAATAAGAAGCAGACTAACGTAATATCTGTTTTTGTCTACACCCTATAGTTCATCATAAAGGCTGTCTCACATGGCTGTGGAGGTTGAACAATTCCATGGCCTACCCTCTGTAAACTGGAGCCCAGCACAGCCATCTGTGCAGTTTTGGCCTGACCGGAAGGCCAGAGAAGCAGGGGAACCTGGGGTAGAAATTCCAGTTCAAAATCAGGAGAAGATCCATGTAAGGTAAGGTAGAGAGAATGAATTATCCTTACTCAGGGATAATCCAATGAGTGGGATGAAGGTCATTCACACTGAGTGGGGGTCACTGGTTTTACTCTTCTGATTCAAATATTAATCTCACCCAGAAATAGCCTCTCAGACACTTCTGTTGTAACAACTAGGGGTCCCATGACCCAGTTAAGTGAACATAAATGGTAACCACCAGAAAGCCTGAATGGAAATCATACTTATTTAAAGTTGGGATCTCAAAAGTTTTTACCCTTAATAACATAATAAAACAGAAATAACTACACAGCTACAAAGTTAATCAGTTTCCTCAGACTCTGGCTTTGAATATCAAGGGCAAAAGGTGTAACTGAGAATTTGGAACCTTGAGTTGGCCCTATGTGATTTTGTAATACAAAGCCAAATTACCTATTTGGTTTCCAGGAACTTCAGTCCAAAAATGAAATTAAAATTAAATTATAAAGTTGCAGTGTCCCAGCAGCTTGGCAGAAACAGACACAAAGTCTCTCAGGAGAAATTCACTTTTATATATCTCAACCCTCAAAAAAATCCCACAAATAAATTCCAAAGAAAATAAGCAGTTAAAAGCAAAGTGAGCAAGCAGGGAAATTCAACCAAACCTAGAAAAAACAACAGGCCTCAGAAATAGGGAAGAAAAGAGTTCAGGTAGGACATTAGACAAAGACTGTTTTATAGAAAATATAAAGCATAAAATATGTGATATAAGTAAGAATCTATAAAGAATTACCAATCAGAGCAGAGAGAGAAACCAAATAAAATATTGAGAAACACTTACCCCAACCAACTGTCACCACATGTAAAATTAAAAATTTATAATTTCACCCACCATATTAAATACAGATGAAAAGGAAATGTGTGAAACACATTATACACCTGATCCACAAAAATTCAGCACAGTGAAACAGAGCCCTGAAAAATCAGTTAAGAGACATGGGGAGGGAATGAAAGCATACTGGTGATTTATTGATGCATAATAAAATTAAATCCCTTTCTAGCATCTTGAGACAACACACAGCTATTATTTCAGTTTCTGTGAGTCAGAAGTTCACACTGTCCTTAAGAGTTTTTCCTCCGGCTGTCACAAGGAGGCAATCAAGGTGTTGACTGGAGTGGCATTCCTGTCTGAGGCTCGGCATGGTGTCATGGTTTAGATCTAAAACATTCCCCAAAACCTCATGTTCAGACAAAGAGATTTTGAAAGGTGATTGAATGATGGGGGTTCTATACTTATCAATGGATTAAGCTATAGATATGCTCATAGCTGGATGGAGGTGGAGTCTGGTTGGAAGAAGTGGGTCTCTGTGGATCTGATTTGGAGGAGTATATTTTTGTCCACAGCGCCTCTCTGTCTGTCTGTCTGTCTGTCTGTCTGTCTGTCTGTCTGTCTGTTGGTCTCTGTCTCCCTGTTTCCTGGCCATAATGTGGAATATCTTCCTACTGCCATGCTATTCTACCAGGCTGTGTGTGCTTTGGAGCCAGCTAACCGTGGACTGAACCCACTGAAACTGTGAACCAAAGAAGCCTCTCCTGCTACAGCAGGTGTCAGGAATTTTTTGTCTAAGCAACGAGAAAATCTAACATATATGGGAATGGCCCATTTACAGTTTCACTCAGATCGCTGCCAGAGTTAAGCTCGCCACGCTCATAGAACTGAGGGCTTTCAATTTCTTTCCTTGACTTCTAGAGCCTTCATATTGTTCCTTGCCACATGTGGTTGTCTAACATAGTTGCAGTCTTTAGGGAGAGAGAGAGAGAGAGAGAGAGAGAAAGAGAGAGAGAGAGAGAGAGAGAGAGAGAGAGAGAAGAGGAAGGAGGGAGAAAGGAAGAGAGAGGAAAAGGAAAGGACAGAGCCTCTGTAACCTTTTTAACAACTATGTATTCATCTGCATTTAATAACCCATATTCCATGACCTTTACCAGATTCTGTCTCTTAGAAGGCAGTTATAAAATAAATTCATGCCCAGTGCAGGGTGACTGTATAAGGGCATGGCCTTCCAGAGGCAGAGATCATAAAAGCCACCTTTAGTATCTGTCTGTTATAGGAATGGTCCTGCTAGTATTCCAGAAGGAGGAGATAAGGAAGGCTGGGAAAGTATTCTGAAACACATAGGTGAAAATTTTCTAGAACAAAAGAAATACATTAAACCCTAATAAAACCTAATATTGGCATACTCAGGCATGTTTGAATTAGACATGAGAGCAAAAGCATTATAGAGACTATTTTTAAGCAGTGCGAAAGAATGAATTTGTCTATGGGCATGCTAGGCTGAGAGCTCACTTTTCAGCAATTCAAACCAGAAGGCAATGAAGCTAAGCTAAGTAAATGTTCTGAGAGAATAGACCAACAAACTAGAATTTGACAATTTGCAAAACTATCTTCAAAGAATTTGAATAACAGAAATGCATTTTAGAGAAACAAAAACAGAGTTTGCTACCAGCAGAGTTTCTTAAATTCTAAGTGATGTGCTTCCTGTGGAAGAAAAGTGCCTGGTGGTGAAAGTTCTGAAATGCAAGGGAAAGATGGCAAACACAGGAAGGACTGAATGCACGAGCAGGTAAACATGAACCAGAACTGGCTAAGTCAGTCTCAGTGGTGACTTCCGGGTTTACTTATGGGGATTAATATAAATTTTGGGGGGTTAGAGTAAATGGTGATTAACTCTCCTAAGAGGTTTCTTCTCGTCATCTTTCTCAAGTTCTTAACTCTCCCAACAAAATTAGTACTTAAAAAAATGCCAAACCTTAAAGGTAAATAAATAAAATCAATGATTACAATAATGGCTTTTACCAAGAAACCAAATAAAAACAAATACTAGCATGGCTTTGAGAAGGAAGAATCCCTCTGTACTGTTGGTGTAATGGAAACTAGTACAATCACTCTGGAAGTCAGAGTGGAGATTCCTCAAAAGACTGCAACTTAAATCCCATTTGACCCAGCTGTTACCCATCTAGGAATCTTCCCCAAAGAGCTGAAATCATCATATTACAGTGATGCGAGCATACCCATGTTTATGGTGGCACAGTTCACAACAGCTAAATCTTGGAAACTGCCCAAAATATGTTCATTAGCAGATGAGAGGATAAAGAAAGTGTGGGATTTACACACAGTGGAGTACTGCTCTACCAGCTGAGTCATCCTAGGAAAATGGATGCACCTTTTAGACCCTACGTGGAATGTCAGACACATGAACTTCAATATTGCATGGTTTCTCTTATGTGAGAAACCCAAATTACACATAAAGAGCAAAATAGAAATCAGATAATATGATCTAGAGAGGTAGCGAGGAAAGGAATCAAGATATGGAGGTGAGGGGAAGGAAAAGAAATGAAAAGAATTAAGATGTGTTATATACACGAGCCACCTCCACACAAGGGGTGTAAACATTAGACTCTGCAGTATGCACTCATGCAAGTAGCAGAAAGAACAGTCAGTGTATAAAAATCACCAGATCTGTTCCTGTATTTTTTGTGCTTGCAGTATATTGATGAAATAAGTAAATATAATGTGAAAACAGACTTTCATGATATAAAAACTCTATAATAAAAAGGTTCAAGAAAACCAGAAATATTTTTATAAAACTGGTAAACTTCTGGCATGGTTGCTCAAACAAAGAAGGAAAACAAGGTAAATCATATCAGAAAGGAGACATCGCTACAATTATAACCAGTATCCTTGTATGGATAATAAAAAGGTATTATGAAGAACACAAAATGGTAGCTACATATACATAAATGATAACTGTCTGCATAATGGATGGATAGATCTTAGAAACACAATAGTCAGTAAATTTGTAAGTACATTAAATTAGTTATAGTATGTTAATATGGTCTCAACTCCAAAGTTAAGCAAGTGAAATAATATTTTTAGAGAAACATACATAACAGTAAAAGTATTGGAAAACAAAGCAAATAAATGATAAATGGAAGGTTACAGGTCACTTGTGTTTTGGAAAGAAGAGAAACAGATGAGAAACCCTTAGACAGAAGCAGGATGGCTGTGTGTATTTTGATTTCTAGTCCGAGATAAGAGGTGATAAGCATTCATTTAATCTTGGAGTTTACCACTTATAGTAGAAGTTTTCTGTGTCCAAGCAAAACATGTTCTAACATCATTTTTATTTTAAATGTGACTTTATGGCAGTTGTTTGTTATAAAATCAGAGGCAGAGATTTCTGCATCTGATTCAGCTCATCTCGTATCTAAAGCATTTTAATCTTCCCTCAGCCACATTTGCCCACTCCTTCCTTTCATTCGCAGGTATAAATTTCCAAAGTACCCACATTACAAACGCCAGAATGTAACGGAAGTCCTCAAAGGTACGGGGACGCTTGACTAACAGAGCAGGGAGTCTGGCAGGGCTGGAAACCGGTGGGAAAGGCCTTGGACCAGGCAAACGGAGGAGGATTCCATCTCACACCTGCTCTTCGTGCTCAGAATTCAGAGCCCCCTGTGGCAGCCCCCTGCTACTGTGTGAGCTCTTCCTTTCTTATTTCAGATTTCTTCTTCCCATGTTTAGTGAGGACTGAGCTTTAATTGCACCAATGACTGAAGCTCTTGTCCCAGGAAGGGATCTTCGCTACAGAGATTTGTCATTATGGTGCCAAGACATAAAAAATAGATCCAATTTCTTATCAGTTATAGATTTAGTTCTACTGGGTACAAATGTATCTCTGTGTGGCCAATACCGCCTTAAAGCAAAGACTGATTTGCAATACATTGTATTTGGTTTCGAGGCACATGATTGGTAGTAACTAATTAGAGGGTAAAATCTCACAGGATGAAATGCTTCCGGGATTAAATTACCTGATTGTATTTCAGTCATAAAGAAGTGACTTCAAGAAATCTTGAGTGCACTGTTTTGTAAGAAAGAAATAATTTGTCACCCATATTCATTTTCATAAATGGAACATAACCAGGACCCAAATCAAGAGACAATTTGACAACTCCAGAGGCCTCTTTATGTTCCTACCCCATGTTTTCCATGGAACAATTTACTATAAAACACTTTGAAAATAGATAAGTACTACTGACAATAATGTTGATCCTTTTATTTTTCTGCAGACTGAAATTCGCATCCTGTTTTGTGTTGCTTGGCTAAGCCACAGGTACTCAGCGAAGTTCCCCCCGCCCTTCTATTTCACCTGCAATCTTTACCCTGATGTCAACTGATTTTACTGCTGTTGAGGAGTAGGCAAATTTGAAGTCCTAGTCCTGTTAATAAGGAATAGTGACAGAAGTTTAGAGCAAAATATTCTTCTACAGATGCCTGAAATTCCCTGCTTAGAAATTCGTTTCTTATTTTAGCCCTGCTTCTTTTACTGAAAATGCTGGTCTAGCTTACATAATACTTGGCACCTTACTTTGAATGAATAAGAACTCAGTCCAGGGTCTCCTTGACAAGTGATATCCAGACCGCAAACATGCAAGTGGTTGAGGGCACCTGAGGCAGAGATGCAGGCACCCATGGGGACCAGAGAGAGAAAGCGAGAGATGGGCAGAGCGTGTGGGATAGGAGAGAACACCTGCCACAAGCAGCCTGCCTTTCCTTTTTCCTGGGGCCAGCCCAAGCCTTTTCTTCTGTCTTCATCAAACCTCTTCTCCTTTCGTGGGATAAGTCCTATTATGTGAATGCTCATTTTCCCTCTTCTTTCTCCATCTAGTCCAAACAGTTCTTGGGAAAGCACTTTGATGGTGAGCGAAGAGGAAATTCCTTCAGTGTGGGATAGAAACACATGAAATATTTTAACACATAGAATGCACATAACTTCATTGCAGGCTTCTGAGGAATTACAAGTTGTGGGCCAGTCCAGAAGGGTCAGGGTGGAATAGTGTGACTAGAACTCTGCCCGACGAGCTCAAATAGACAATGAATCTCTGTGACTGTTATTAAATAACTCTTATAATGGATGCTTTCCTAAATGTATGGATTTTGTTTTGCTTTGTCTTTCTGAGACAGGGTTTCACTATGTAGTCCAGGCTGGCCTTGAACTCCCTGTGTGGGCCTCACTGGCCTTGGACTTGTAGTGATCTTCCTGCCTCAGCTTCCCAAGGTCTGGGATTACAGGCATGCACTACCATTCCTGGCTTTGTGTGGATTTTTTTTTTTTTTTTGTATTGGGGATCAAACTCATGATCTCATGCTTGCCAGGCAGGCACTTGTGCCACTAAGCTAACTCTCTGGTCTCCTGTGGATGTTTCTAAACATCATCAGACACAGATGAATAATGCAGATCTTATTTTAACATTTTATTTTACATTCAGGAATTTCATGGATATTCTTATTTCATGAACCAAATGGCATTTCTTTCAAAAATACTTTAGAAAATATATGGTAGGACAATCTTGTGATGTGAGTATCTTGTTTAAATTCTTCACAATATTGTTAAGTGTTTATTGTTTGAAAACCAATTTAAAATTACATTCATCAAGATTAGTAGGGTATGATCTTAATCCAGCCCCTCTCTTGTCTCATCTTCTGATTTCCTGGAAGTTGGCTCCTGCTGGCCAAACCAAACCAGAAGCCAGCGGCTAAGTCCCCGGAGCAGGGTGTGAGAGCAGAGAATGGACATGCAGAGGGAAGGCAGCCAGCATGGTAAACCAGCGTGAATCGTTGCAGTAGTCTGTTTTCCTTCCTATCAACCTGACAAATTTACAAAAGCCAGTTTTGTTTAAAAATAATTACTACCATGTCTTTAGAATAGTGGTTCTCAACCCAGATGTGCACTTCAGGTTCACGTGTGTGTTTAAAATATATGTCTGGGGTTCTCCACCCAGAGACCTTTAACAAGAGCTGGGATTATGGATTCTGAAAAAATCATTCAAGTGATTGTATCTAGATGTCCCCCAGATCCTCAAGTGCTCAGAGGTGAGGCTTTTGGGTGGTGGCTGGACCATGGGTGTGTGATACTGGATTAAAGGTATGGTAACTGGGTTAGTCTACTGATTTGGTCATCATAGTTCTGGGAGTTGCTGAATGCATTTGCCAGAGACATAAATCCATTCTGGATTTGAGTACCACCAACTAATATGCTTGTGACCTTGATGGAATAAAGGGAGAGAAAGCTATAAGGCTTGCTTTTTTTTTTTTTCCTACCCTGCTATGGATTCTTTCTCCACTGCCATAGCCCTCTGCCATGACATCATGCATTTGAGCCAGCTGATTGTGGACTTAAACCTCTACAAACTGTAGCTAAAATAAATCTCTCCTCCTTTAACTTGTAGGTGTTGAGTATTTTGTCCTACTAAGGAAGTAACTAAGGTGATCTGAGTGTTCATTTTAGATTAAGAAATTTAGATCTGAGAGTACCAGATGACTCAGTGCACTCTAAAGTCATCTCTTCCAATAACTTGGCCCCAAGCTAAACTACTGACATATTCTGTATGTCTGTCCCTTAGGAAAACACAGAGTAACACAAGGGAGTTACATGGACCACAGAAGAATAGAAAGGCGAATGAGATGAGGAGGTGACTTAGAGATCAACAAAGTAGAAGATCACTACCACATGTAGGTTTGGAATTTCAATGAAAGAACACCATGGTGGAATTTAACAGGAGCTGGGCTGTTAAAGGAGAGGCTATCAATGTCATGGAGAAAACACAGCTGCTTCCAGAATCCCCAAAGTAGAGAAAGGGAAAGTAGAAATACCCCAGCTTTTCCACTGTAGCTGTCGAGAGCTATTGTTATTCACTTCAATTATATGACCTACCAGAAGCCTAGAAGCTGAGTCCATCTGAACTGATCAGGGTCCTCCAAAGAATTAAGTCTGCTCTATCTCTATCATCTCTATCTCTCTTTGTCATCTCCATCTCTATCATCTTTCTCTCTCTATCATTTGTCTATCTTTCTCTCTCTCTATCCCTCCCTATCTTCATTTCTACCTATCTCTATTCTACCACTGTGTCATCTCTCTATCTCTATCATCTATCTCTCTATCTCTCTCAACATTATCTCTCTATTGATGTATGTCTATCTTTCTATCACTCTATCATCTTTCATTTCCATCTCTGTCTCTATCTCTCTGTTATTTCTCTCTCTCTCTCTCTCTCTCTCTCTCTCTCTCTCTCTCTCTCTCTAGGTAGATGGACACTACAGGGAACAGGCTTTGTAAGTCTGTCTGAGAAGTCCTTCAGTCTACCATCTGGCACAAGAAGGCACAAGAAATCTGGCTGTGCATTTCCACTTTGTCTCCAAAAGCCTGAGCACCAGGGAGGATGGCAGTGTGAGTCTCATTCCAAGTCTGAAGTCTCAAGAGCCAGGACTGGTGATTTCTAGACAGGAGATAATGCATGCCTCAGCTTGGCAGAGAGGACATTCTCTGCTCTTTGATTCCATGTGGGCCCTCAGGGGATTGGCTGATGCCTGAAATTTGGTGGGGGCAGAACTTTCTTCAGTCTACCCATCAGGTGCTAGCTTTCTCTAGAAACATCCTTTCAACTGCCACTAGAAGTGTTGCCATTTGGGCATCCTTAGCTCAGTCAAGTTGATTACACCATGACTCTGTCTTGGTTACTTTCTCATCATTGGGGCAAAATATACTAAAAGCACTTCAAGGAGGAGAGGTGTATTCTGCTCACAGTTTCAAGTCGATGGTTAGCAGGTTCCAAGTCATCAACAGTGAGGTAGAGGGGACTCGGCAGAGAGGGCACAGCTGCTCACCTCGGAGCATCCAGGAGGCAGAGAGAGGGAAGAAGGAGCCAGGGACCAGAATGCGCCTTTCCAAGTTGCTGCTCCAGTGCCTCCCTCTTCCACCAGACCCCATCTCCTAACAGCGCTCTCAGCTCTGACTTCTTTAGTGGATACGGAAATCAGGGTTCTCAAGGGAATAGATGTAATGCAGGATGCATAATTTATAGGATTATTTTATAATGTTCCCCCAAAAAGTTAAATGCAGAGGAGTGGAAGAGATGTGTCTATGCTCCAGAGACCCAAAGAATTCAGTTGAGGCCCTGTGTTCCATGGCAATGACCTTCACAAGTCCAGCTGAAGACCCAGAGCTCATGGTCATGTCCTATATGAGTCCAGCTGGAGGCCTAGAGCCCACAACAATGTCACATGAAGGTTTGTATCAAGGATCTGCACTGGGAAGGTCCAAAGGTCAGTGGTGGAAGCTAGAAAGTCTGTACCAGTGGAATGAAGCATCTGTGCCAGCAGGCTGAGGGATCTGCACTGGAGCCAGGAAGCAATGCTCAAGGTAAGGATCAGAGCTCCCCAGAAAAGAACTGCAGCTATCCTCAGTGACAGTGAGGACCTGAACTCCTCTGATGATGAGAACAGCTGAGTTCATATCAGGAAGACCAGTGTTACAAGCTACTGGGAGAATCAACAGTGCACCATCTTCCAGATCCCATATTATACTGCTGGCAGCAATTTTCAGGTAAGCCTTCCACACCCACATCCATGCTCATTCAGTTCGGTTGGGTGTTCCAAGTTGACCATTAGTTGATCCACTACAGTGGATTAACCCACTGATAAATACAGAGCAACCACGAATCAATCACTTTCTAATACTCCCACTCTTGAAACCAGACTCCTCTGGGGGGGGGGGGAATGTCATTTCTCAACCATGGTAAAAAGCACCAAAACAAGGCAAGAGAAAGGTCAAGAAATTGTCTTAAAAGCAAACAAGGTTGTGGTTGACTAACCCATCAATTTTGAAAGCCCTGAAAAGTGTTTGAGTTTGAAGAGTTCCTATGGGGCAGCCCTATTCCCACTATGATCTCAGTTCCTTCCATTTCAAGGGACTTGATCCCACCAAAAAAAACTTTTATTTAGAATCCATATTAAGGTAGAGAAGATTATTCAGCACCTAGCACTTTGTCAAGGCATTGGGTATAGTTTTACTTTGCAAAACTAAAACTTGCAGGATAGTGGAGAAAGATAAATGGCTGTATCTAAGGCTATGAACAAAGAAAGTGTTGAGAGGGTCAGATTTTTTGAGAAACAAGTTCCATGGAGGCTGTCGGTTTAGGCTATCTTTTGGGGGGATTCATGGGGAGCAGGATGTCCTTTTCTCATCTGCCCATATTCCCTTAGAGGTCCAGATATCAACAAGGACCACTTATCGATTAGTATTGGTGAATCCCAAAGGCTTTGGACCCCTTGCACAGCCATTGATGATTCTGGTGGAGAGTTCCGAAGTGGAATTAAGGTTAGGTCTCAGGAGGAATCAGGAGCATTGCCACAGGCCAGGCTTTTCAAAGTGCTACCCAAGGGGATTCTTCAGGGAACCGTGCTATTTAGCAGAGTCACTTTTCTCTGCTGGAGGAAGGCTTCATTGAAGCTTGGCTTCAATCAGTTCATTGTTACAAGGAAGAAAAATAGGAAATGTCATTGTGTTGTGTGCAGAGCCAATCTTGTAGAAAGACAACTGAATCAAACCTCCAGGGACCCCCAGAGACAGGGATCTTTTGGGCTTTCCTGAAAAATGATCTGCCTTCAGGCTGAGATACATTCCACTTTATATGTTAATTCTGAATTATGCGGAGAATGTTAAAACACAAACTTCCAATGTGAGAAAATCTCTTTAAAATGCACTTGATCTTTGGAAAGTATCCTTCTCTGGTCCTCACCCCACTGCATGTATAAAGTATAATGAACTCCGTTGAAGGGGTAGTGTAAGCAGAAGGACCAGAGGAATCGCAGCTTAGCCATCTATATTCCTTTAAAAAGCATGACTGTTAGGACTGTAGGAGGTAAGCAAGCTCCTCTGGAAAAAGCTGATGGTTCTTGTTCCCTCTACTATATGAAAATGTAACATCTTGTATTAACTCCCACTTATGAAGCAATGTGATAGATTTTATACTTGAGAAAGGCAAAACTTTTGTCCCTAAGGACACTAAATAGGGAAATGAGATACAACAAGAGGAGAAAACCTAGTATAATAGAAAGTGACTTTCATTGTCTCTTTACATCAAAGGAACCCTGGGGGCTTCTGGATCAAAATTGTGAAAGAGGGAAAAAGCACATTCATCTGATTGCATTGGGAAGTTGGTGCTTGAGGCTTGATAGGAATGAGGGGAGAGAGTTCTTTATGCTGCAGAAGAGGAAGCAAGATGGAGCGGGATATTCTGGGAGCAAAGAGTGTGTCTTTCTGACATGAGTTCTGGGAGACTAAAAGGTTCAGGTAAGCAGAAAGAAAGAGAAAGGAAAATTTTTACAAGGAAGGCTTTAGCAGAGTTTTTCAAGGAAAAAAAGCGAGTTGGAGGAAGGAAGGAAGCAAGGAAGCCCAGTAAGGAAGCCAGTGTGACTGTCTGGACCCCAACTGATAGGGTGAAAATGAGCATGGTAAGATGTACCATGGGGGAAGGAGCCACGTGGCTTAGCAGCAAACTGCCTGGTGGAGAGGCAACAGGGAAGAATAAAGATTGATTTTCAGGTAACAAGTTGGACGGAGGAGAGTCTTGCAGCCATTAAGATAAAGATGGAAGCAAATGCAAGGAGTTGCTCAGGAGATGGTGATGATTTCGCTTTGAGCACTGAAACTGAGGTGGAATTGCACTAGGCCGTCCCACCAAAGTCAGCATGAAGGAGGTGGAAAGACATCTGCCTTCTGGGGGTGGCCGGAACTATACATACACCGTGGGGTCATCTGAGTAGACATGATGGTTTGCACTGCTGGTGGGTGGAATCCTCTGTAAGTGTGTGTAGAGAGAAAGAGAAGGAAATAACAAGTGTGTGTGTGTGTGTGTGTGTGTGAACTCAACAAAGCAAACTTAGAGAAGTTACTGAAAGGTGAGGAGGAGTATGGAGTTATAACTCAACTCAAATCAATTTAGAAGAGTAAATGTTTACCAGACAGAAGCAGTGAGATAACATGTTAGGTATCAGGAATACCTGTACCACAACAAATAAAACAGGTATCTCCCTTGCTTCACACAGATTATGGAAAAGAACAGTCACTATCACAATTGTAATGGAATGTAAATTATGCTCTCTTTTACCAGAGCAATGTACCATTACCTCTCTATACTTCAGCATTATGATCTGTCACATCAGGATTTTTTTGCACTGGGAATTGAACTCAGGACCTTGCACTTGCCAGACAGGTGCTATGCGGCTGAGCTAAGTCCCCAACCCCAACAGGAAACTGTTGAGCACCTGCTGTGTTTGATTTTTGCAAAGCGATTCTAACATAGCATACTTCGAGTGGTGCCATGCACACAAAAACCACTTGGTAAATGCTACTTCTTCTTTTCTTTATTAGTTTCACCATTTTATTATTGGTATGTTAAGAAATATGGAGGGTGTGTATAAAATGACTAGGGTTCTCATGAAAGGTGCCCCAAATGATGAATATTCAACTAAAGATGGCAGCAAAGAGCACGGGGGAACTGCTCCAACTAGAAAACCGAAGTGTGTGAAATGGCTCAAGGGTGAGAGACGATGTGTAGATCACAAGAAGGAAAATGGCCAAAAGGGGGCACCTTGGCTCAAAGCCTCCAGTGGGCCCCACCCCACCCCACCTCATGGTGGATGAGAGAATAGGGATGGCGAAGATACAGAAGGAGGAAGACACTGGATTTATCCATTATGAAGTTCACTGTGCTAACTTGTGCTCATCTCACCCTCCCATTCATACGTTAAAGTCCTAACACCAGTACCTCAGAGTGACTGCTTCTGGAGATCAAATCCTCCAACAAGCTATTAAGTAAAAATAAGCCATTTGAGTGGGCCATAATTCAACCTGACTGGCATCCTTACAGGAGAGGAAGTTTGGGTGTACACAAGGAAAAATTGGGAAGGTCCTCACACTGAGGAAGGTCTTTGAGGTCACAGTAAGGAGCCCACCTGAAGCCAGGGAGAGAGGATCCCCCAAACCAAATCTCCCAACACTTCAATCCTGGATTTCCAGCCTCCAGAACCGTGAGAAAATGAAATCATTGTTGCTGAAGCCACTCAGTTCCTGACACGTTGCTAGGGTAGCTCTGTGAAACTAATATACATTATTACCTTAGCCAACGTGTAACCAGTTAATATAGAATGAGTGTTGAGGAAACTGAAGCAATTGGAAGAGCAATAGTGTTTTTTAAGAGAATAATAATAACGTACCATGGTTTTCGCCCCTATAGATATGATTGCTGTATTTATAGTTTTATCTAAGTGATTTTTAGAGTTGTTCATTTTTCACTGTAATTTATTTTTATAGTGGAAATAGCAAGCGTGTTCCAGGTAGGTGGATAGATAATCTGTCCTTGGTGGTTATAGCTGAAGCTATCATTTTGTGACCACAGGCAAATCAAGGCACTTACTTTCATAATGATATAGTCAGCAGTTCCAAAATTGGAAATGCTATAGTTTATGTTTTGAGGGACAGGTGGAGGAATGAGTGAGCATTAGGAAGAGGTATGAAAGCACTGAGTGAAGGCTTTGCTTCCTTCCAAGGTAATGTCTTTATTCAGAGTCCAACTCTTAAATAGCAAGAACAATGCCACTCGCATATACAGAGTCCAACTCTTAAATAGCAAGAACAATGCCACTCGCATATACGTTGTACTGAAGCTCAAACACATCTAGTAATCATTTAACAATGTTGCACAAGGGCAAGAATTTATATTTCGTGAGTGACCTAGCTTGATTTTCTATTATCTGATAAATAATGCCTCCTCTCAGTAATGGGAAATGTAATGTTTCCCTGGTCTTGCTTGACGCTCCATTACCATCACCACGGTTTTCATTATGTTGCATCTATCCTTGGAGAATAGCAATCCAGCCCTACCCCAGAATAAATGCTACTTGCTTCTCTGTTCTATTCACCTCTAAAGATCTGCTCAAGTCCTTTCTCCCTGAACGAAGCTTGTTCTGTGTTCTCATCCAAGAGTGAGTCTTTCTTAATCTCCCAGATTTATATTCCATCCCACCAGATTAGAATAAAAATTGTTCGCTTTGGACTGGCACTAACTCAGATTCAAATGTCAAATCTTTCATTTTATAATCATACAGGATTGGGAGATGCAGTCAATTCATTTTTGAAGTTTCATTTCTTCCCTCCCCAAAACAAATCAGTAGAAGAATTAAATAAGATGATGTATTTGAAAGTACATAGCAAATAAAGTAGTTGATGAGCAACAATGCACACATGCCTTAATGGTTGGAAGAAAAAGAAACTTTCTCATATTAATTTAAGTTTTAAAAAAGGTTATCTGAAAGACACAAGGATGTCTTGAAAGAATCCAAGGAAGACTGAACAAAGCTGGCTGTGGGAAACAAGTGTGAAGAATTGAAATTCCATAAAAAGAAGTTAAAAGTGTATAGCAGATCCTTTGAATCATCTACACAACAATAACCCTTTCTTTATGCCATTGTTTGTAAGTTGTTGCGCTTGTCATTGGGCTTTACATAGCATATTAAAACATGCCTTAGTTATGTGTTCCAATTCATAAGGTAGTTAATTCATAAGATAGTCATATCACAATTTAAGGAAAATATCTGATTGATTTACAAGAATGATCTAAGCCATTCAATGCTCAAAACAGTAACAAAGACAGGCCATGTGAGGGTGACCTATATCTTGCTTGTCTAAGAATCTCATCATGAAAAACTTGTAATAGGGATAAAATCTTGATTTTAAGTGACTCAGAACAGTAGTTTGCTTGTTACTTCTTTTAAAATTTTTCTTTAAATTTATTTCTTAACTAACCCATAGAAACAAAAATTGCATTTATTTATGGTGCACAATGTGATATTTCAATACATGCACATATTGTGTAGTATTTAAAGCAGGGTAATCACATCTATGTTCTTGAATATTTATAATTTAAAACACTCAAAATCCTTTCACCTAGCTTTGGAACAGATGGTACATTATCATTATCTGCAATTATCTTACTACGCATTGGAATTCCAAAGCTTCTTAATCCTGTCCTGGACTTAATATCCTTTAATCAAGCTTTCTGCATCTCTCTCTTCTATGACAGCAAGGCTCTAATAGCTACCACTCCACTCTCAACTTCTGAATACAACTTTCTTATATTCCACATATGAGTGAGACCATACGGCATGTTGTTTTTTGTGCCTGGTTTATTTCACTTAGCAAAGCTATCTCCATTTTCATCCAGAATTTTTCCAAGGCACAAGTTTTTTTTTTTTTTGTTTTTGTCTTTTTCTTTTTTATCAGTACCAGGGATCGAACTCATGACTGCCTGCTTGCAAGGCAGGCACTTATGCTGCTGAGCTAGATCCCCAGCCCCTAAGGCACAAGTTTTCGCCTTTCTCAGCTGAGTGATATTTCATTACATATATGTACCTCACTCTCTTTATCCATGTATTATTATTAAACACAACGCTATCAGCTAGGGCTGTATTTCTGTATTTCTCCTCAGCCCAGAGAACGAAGCTTAATTCATCTGCTCCTTTCTGCTTGCCTGTTATGGGGTAGAGAATAGGCAAGAGACTTTCAGGTTCAACCATGTAGTCTCACAGGACAGGATTTCATTATTTATGGGGTGGACAAGACCCTACCACGCATGCCGTGTGTGATTATCACATTCGTAATCAGCTCATCTGTTGATAGACATTGGGTCCACCCCATGTCCTGGCTGTTGTGCATGCTGTGAACACGGGATCACAGGGGTCCTTTGGATGTGCCTATTTGGTTTCACCTGGTTTACACACAGGATGGACGGATGGATGTGTAGCATGAATGTGATTGACGATGTCCCCGGTAATCTTAGTCATCACCTTGAATAGATGAAGAGGCTCCTAGAGAGCTGATTGGTTGATGAGGCCACTGTTCTCACCAAGGGAACCTTGCTCTGCTTATGGCTGAAAGTGGTGCTAGGACGTGGGCACAGCTGGGCAGCTGGGCCAGCAGGGTGGCCTTTGGAAGGTGCATCTCTCTCTGAGCTCTTCTTCTGTGCTCTGCTTTCTGCCATCGAGGGAGCAGCTTTTCTTCACCATGTCCCTCTGCCGTGATATTTCTGCCTTGGGGCCTGCTGACCACAGATTTCTCCCGTGAGCCTTCTTTAAGCTGTGGGTGTTGTGTATTTTGTCCCGGCACCAGGAAAGCTGAGTAATATAAACAACAGTGCGTTCCATCTCTTAAAATAGAAGAGAGGATTTCGAATGTACTTGTCATCCAGAGGGCTGGAGAAGTAGTGGGGGGCCTTGGGTTCATTTGAAAGAAGAAATGATGACATGTGAGAAGTGTGTTAATTCCCTGAATTGGTCATGACCTAGTATATGCATGAGGTTCAAAATATCACGTTGGGTTGTATGACTGTGCGCAAATATTACACATTAATCAAAACAAGCAAGAAGCTCTAGGGGGAAAGAGTAGGCGAGTGGAGTTATTTTTGGTCAAGAGACTTGGAGGAAAGTCTGCAAGGACTTGAGGGGAAGACAGAAGTCGTAAAGTCAGGGACATTCCTGTTTTCTGAGAAGCTGTTTTGTTAGGTTGTGTGGCCCAAGCTACAAGCAATCATTAGGGCAGCAGCCCAGTCAGCCTATGGAAGCCCCCAGAGCCCAATAGGGATGAGCTGCTGGATTAATCATCTCTGGAACAGCCCTACTCTTAGCTTCTTGCCCCAAGTTTCAAAGTTGCTTACACTTTAGGATTTTGTTGTTTTGCCTCAGTAGTTGGAGACGTTCTCCTTGATAAATAGTTACCAGATCAAAGTCATCCCACTGCTTCAAAAGTCTTATTTATTTATCCCTCCAATCTATCTTGCTGAGTCCAAGTGAAAGTTTCAACTTTTGTCCAACTAATTCACATAATGTAGAGCAAATACATCCAGGCTTCAAAATTGTCCTTTAGAAATAACTATTTGAGGGTGTGTGGGGGCGTAGGGTGGGAATGGGGAGGTCAAATCCCTATATTTTCTGAAAAAACTTGCGTAGATAAGTGGACAATGTTATAAAAAATAAATGGATACTTGAGAACAAAGTATACGTTTTTTCAAAGTTGTTATTAGAAACACCTCCAGGCATGGGAAGAAAAAACGCTGTAGCTGTAAAATGCACATGGATTAATTTAAAAAGTGATGAGCTAAGGGGCTTCCAGTAGTATTTATTCTAAAGGTTTGAATTTCCATTTGGTTCTGAATTCCCTGTAATACTTTTATTCTCTTTAATGGTTTTATACTATTTTGTTTTGTTTGATACTATTGTGTATGAAGGTGTGCTCAACTATTTCAAAGAAAGAGACATTATGGTAGCTACTGTTATATTGGATTGTCTTGTGGTGAAATACTGTGTTGCTTAAATTGTTCTGTTCTGATCTGTTTTGTTATGTTCTCATTTATCTTAATCTCTTTAAAATAATTTTTTTAAAAGTTCAAATTTCCAAATGTAAATTGTTTACTTTAATAAATTCTAATCTTTTGAGAAGAGGGCTCTAAACCTTTTAGTTATACTCTAGAATTTAAGCTTTTAAATTTATATCGACTTCAGACACATCTTTGCTTTGGCTGTCATCATCAGACTTTTGGGATCTGAATTGACAACCTTTTCTGATGAAAAAAAAATAACTAGATATTCATAAATGAATAGGAGTCTTCTGGAAATTGATCTAACATAGATAATTATAGCTGTTTGGGAGTTTCAGGCAGACTTTTAATTTTAGTTTGATAAAGGTAACACTTTCTAACAAGCCATATAAAAATGTACTTATTCATAGTCCCTGTTACAAGGCTCAAATAATAGGTGCCAGTTCTCCAATACTGCACATTAATATTTTGAAGATAATTTTTGCTGGCAACAATGACTTTGAAATCTTTACTCTGGACAGAAAAATTAGAGAGGTCAATCTGTAGTGGTTCACAATCTGAGATTCTGGATTTAACTCCCTCGTCTGTCTCTTAGACACAACCGCCTCAGACTTCATTCAGCCACCTGTGAAATGGAAGCGGGGAAGGACTGTATAATAACATCTAACTTATGGGTCTGAAGATTGGAAGGAATGAAATAATCTATAAGGCACTTAGCAGAATGAATGGTTTATTAGTTGTGTCCAAAGAATTCAAGTTATTGTAGACAGAATAATCAACTCTTACTATTTATATAGAGCATTACATTTTCTAAATAATCCCTACCATATTATCCAAATTTATTTTGGGACAAAGAACAGACTTTTGGGGAAGAAAGAAGAAAGGAGAGATATTGATATTATCTTTGTGTAGAAGATTAAAAAGACCAGACGGCCAGTCAACCTGAGGTCATACTTATTTAATGTTCACTAATTTAAGATTCTCTTAAGTAGTTACTGAGTGTCCATCCTCCCATCTCCTCTGGGAGTGCACCTATTTCGTTTGTCTCAGGCTGTCAGAATCTGCGGTGAGCTGAGGGAGAACAGAACAAAGCAGATTCGTCAACGATATTAACCTGTTTAAACTCAGTCTTGCAGAAGAGAAGGAGTGATTGGCAATGAAGTGCTGGCAAAGCATCCAGGTCACATTTCATAGAAACTCTCTGACCAGCTTCACCCATAAAATGTTTTGTGCGGGGCTGCGGGTATAGCTCAGTGGCACAGCGCCTGCCTGGCAAGCACACGGTTATGAGTTCGAGTCCTGGTACAAAAAACTTTATGTGCATTTTAAAATATAGACATAACGTTTATTAAATACTATGTGGCAAGTGGAGTGCAAGCTCATATTCCTGGGGAGTTATGAGTGTATCGATTACTCATTTGTTAATTAATACTCAGTAGAGCATTTCCTAGGTACTAGGCCACCATGATAGTGTGAAATTAGGACATTCTTAGCTCTCACGCACTGGAAGTCAATCTGGAGAGAAAGGAAATAGCAGTATAATATGAAATCTGCTCACAGAGTTGTAGGGACCCTTACAGCTACATGGAATGAGTTCCTAAACCTACTTGGACCTTGTGGGCACCAAAGGAGAAACTGTCAAGTTACTTATATGTGTGTACTACTTAGTTTTTAAAAGAAAATACTTTTTTTCCCCCAAAGCCAAGAAAAATGTCCTCAAATTTGTTATAGCTCATTAAAAGTCAAATAATGGGAGAAGAATTTCATTACATCATCGTGGGTTATTTGGAAGGCTGCATTCATAAATATATAGATTATCAAATAAAACTGTAGGTAAGGCAATGTTCTTTTCTGTTTCTATTGCCTAAATGTTTAATTTTAATTTTTTTTACCAAGTACAACTATAGTTGTCTAACAGAGAACATTATACATTTCTAATAATTGATGCAAAATATATAAACTGTGGAAAAATTTATGATATTTGGTAAAATAGGAGTTGGCTTAATAAGGAGACAAATTCAAAATGATCCTAAATTCTACTTATTTGGCTTTTTCTTTTTTCTCTATACAAAGCTTTTTTTTTTTTTTTTTTTTTTTATTGGTACCAGGGATTGAACTCACGACCATGCGCTTGCAAGGCAGGCACTTATACCGCTGAGCTAAATCCCCAGCCCCTACAAAGCTATTTTTTTAAAAATTATTTTCCACTCTTTTTCTTTGGCACTCTACCAGTTTTGAAGATAATGTAATCACTAAAATGAAAGTTTTGTACACAATTTAAAAATCTCTTGTTTATACAGAAGATGTCTGCATTTTAGATACCGAAACAGTGTTTTCATTTAGTCTTGATTAATAGTCAGGCAGCATCTTAGATTTCAGTACTTTCCTGGCTTTTGCAAAAACAGCTTTGACCTTTGCTGTTAAGTTGCTTGGATGAGCCAAGGTTTGAGAGCCACGATGCAATAGGCATTTCTGCTGCTCAGAAAGCTGGATTCTCTGGTGTCTTCTAGGGCTGCACAGATTTAACGTGAGGCATCATGCCGTATCTATTTAGTTACAGCAATCAGAACAAAAAAGACCACAAGTCCATTTAAAAATGTTTAAAACATTATTGGGAAAGAGGACCACAATGGGAATCCTTACTGATATTTTGCCTTTAATCTTCACTGTCGTGGAAGCCTTGCAGGTGCAGACACCCAGGTCTCCTCACTTCTGGGCACAACTTTCAGGCTCCTTCACCAGACATTTGCTTTACATTCTGAATCTGTATCTCCTGTTCATACCCAGCATGTGACACTCCCAAAATCCAGTATCCATTCCAGAAATGAACTGGTCTTTGATAAAATTGTTCCTACCTGAAAAGAAGTTGTCATTAACCATAACTGTTTGAATATTTACTGAGTTCTCTGAAATATCTCACCTCATTGATGCTTACTAAAATCAGTTTAAAGTAAGGGCCATTGGTTTTCTTATTGTACAGGCAAGAAATGCGAAGCTTAGAGACATAAGTCAACTGTTAAGTTCTCATAGCCTTCAAGGGGCCAGGTCAGGTCCTGTGGACTCCAGTGTGCTGTTCTTTAGCTGCACTGCCATCTCAGAAGCATTGGAGACTGATAGGATCTCGGGACTTGGTAAGGACGGTGCACAGAAGGTTTTCATCTGTGTTAGAACTTTGCATAGTAACAGATTCCTCTACGGAAAGATACTCTTCTTTAAGGTGTTTTTTTTTTTTTTTTCCCTCAAAGTTTCTCAAACAACAAAACAGAACAAAGCTTTCTACCACTAGTGGATCAGATTAGCTGTTCTCAGCACTCATCTGATGATGACAGTACAGCCCTTTTCCCTGTCACCATCTCTTTGCTATACCAGCCATCAAAGGAAACAGAATCACTATGCAAGGGATGACGATGGAACATTATTGTTGGGAGCGGTCGATGAGTCTAAACCTTCCACATAGGGAGGGAAAAACCTACCCAGCCAGTGACAAAGGTCACCCGACCAGGACGTAGGCAGCTGAGTCAGCACGCACCCTTCCTATCTGCCCTCCTTTCTTTTCTATCTCTTCCGTTCCGTCCATCCTCCTTCCTTTCCATTCCATTCCATTACCTTCTTCTGCCTCCTCCTTCTCCTCTTCCTTCTTTTCCTCTCCTCTCCTCATGGAGCGTTTATTGTTTGGGAACAGAGTAAACAGTAAAAAGTCCCTGCTGTGATGGAATATGCACTGCAGGGGAGACAGATAACAACAGAAAAATCAGAGTGTCAGATGGCACCTTGGAGGAGGCACTCAGAAAACCACAGCAGGAAAGGGTGGCAAAGAAAGTGAAGTTTGGGTAAGACTATCTCAGTAGTTCTTTGTAAAGAAGCTGAACACAATGAGAATTCTAGACGGAACAGTAGCAAATGAGGCACCTGGGCTATCTGGGGAACAAAAAGTCATGTGGCTAAAGCAGTAAGTGAGGGGACAAAGCCACAGGAGCCAGATGACCCCAGCCATCTGGTCTACCTACCATTCAGTGCCTTTTCATTGTCATGTGATGGTGAGCTCTAACTAACACCCTTCTTCTGGCCACAACTAAGATCAACACAGTTGCAAAATGCCCTTGACCAGGAGACAGACGATCCAGAGGAAAGTCTCCCCAGACTTAGCTGTGTGATTTTACTTATTTAAGCTTTTGTCTCTTCTGTCAAACGAGGATACCTTAGCTATCCCTGGGTTTGAATGAGGGCTGAAGGAGAAACTAAATGTTAAAGCAATTTCCAAGCCAGACAATCAGTAATTATTATTTCTTCAGTCCTGTACGGTGTGAGTGTGGGGTTCACCCCCTTGGATGTGGGGCAGCTGCTCCTGCTTTCTCCCTGTTAGGCAGGGCAGGCACAGGGTCTGGCGTTATAATTGTGTAGGAAGAAGGCTGATCATCCTCATCTTCCTGCCATGCCCTTTCCCTTATGTCTCCCCTGTTAGCAACAGAAAAGAGGAGGTTCTGATGAGTGCAGTCTCCAATTTCATGCTCTGATTAAATACAGCTTATTTTCCTTACTTTCAGGACATGAACAACGTGATGGAAGATGTAACTACTGGTGATTGAAAGGAAACAATTTTACCTCATCTGAAATTTGCAGTGTGATTGTTTTTTTAAATTCAAGTGCTTTAGTACTGACGTGCTAGTGTCTGGTACCATCTGTCCCTGCAACTTCTGACCCTGTGGGTGGAATTCAGAACCTTTAAAATAAAAACCTCTTCTTGCAGCAATAGGCCTTAACTTGAAACTGAATTGGCATAGATTTTATCTCCTTTATTCCAGTTGTCAAATACAATGTTTAAAGAACACTACCGCATGGAGCGTATTATATTTATTGTATTCTAAAGAGAGCAGTATGTAGTTAAAGTTAGAAAAACTGGCTCACTGTGTGTTCTTGGGAACTTCTTTTCCAAATAAAAGTGATTAAAAGTCTCTTGGAATTGTTGGAGGATTAATGATACAATATTTTTGGAAGGATACAGCACATCGTCATTTGGCAAATAGCTTTCTGGCTCTATGCCTGTTTTTTTGGTGAGAATGTATACCTCCTTTAAAATATTGTTCATCTCTCTGAAAAAAATGTGTAGGCAGTTTGCTTTCGCAACATTTGCTAAATACTTCAACTAAGCAAGTATGTATCATGTCATAATTTAATTATGTAGTTATCTTCCCAGTTTGGTCCTGCAGTCAGGAGCTCTGACCCAGTGTGTTTTTGGCTGCTTCTCGGTCAGAACTCTGGGAAGGCACCACTTATACATCATTTGTGCTCTCTGCAGATATCATTAATGTTTCAGGCATTAATAAAAATTATTTATTTAGCTTTATTAGTGCATATTTTCAGTGTTCAACATTTACACTCCCAGTGTGGAGCTGGTCCTGCCCGTAACACATCTTCCGTCCTTTATTCATCCCCTCTCTCTTCCTTCCCTGACTCCTCTTTTCATTTCATGATCCCTTCCAATTTGATAAAGCTCTACCTCCTTATTTCTATCATCTATCCTTTATTTTTATTTTTGTTTATACTTTGCATTTCTACAAGAGCAGAAAACATGTGATATGTAATCTGTGTATCTGATTTATTTCACTTAACATTACGGGCTCAGGATGCATCCATTTACCTACAAATGACCAAAGTTTACCCCTCTTTGTGGTAGAGTAGTACTCCAGTGTGTATAAATAGCACATTTTCTTTAACCATTCATCTGCTGACGAGCATAAGGCTGTTTCTAACACTTAGTTACTATGAATTATGCTGCTATAAAATGGTATTCATGTATCAGTTTACTATGAGGTCTTTAACTGTTTTAGAAAGATTCCGAGAATGAGAATAGCTGGGTCAAATGGAGTTTCTAGTTTTAGTTTTTTGAGGAGTCTCTATACTGATTTCCATAGTGGGTGCACTAGATTGCATTCCCAATCACAATGGCGAAGACTCCCTTTTGTTCTGCAGTCTCACCAGCATTTGTTATTATCTGATCTCTTGGTGATGGCCATTCTTTTTAGGATAAATGGAATCTCAGGGTCGTTTTAACCTGCATTTGTCTAATGGCTTGTGATATCAGGCATTTCTTCACATATTTATTAGTGATTTGGACTTTTTCTGTGAAGTATCTATTCATTTCATTTCCCCATTTCTTGAGTGGATCTTTTATTCTGGGGAGGGGTCTAATATTTTTGAGCTCTTTACATATTTTAGATACTAGTGCTGTGTCTGAGGAACAACTGGTGTTGTTCTAAATACACCCCTCTGTGTGAGCACTTTTAATCCTCACAGTAACCTCACAAAGTAGCCACTGTTGTCATCACTGGATTGCAGATGAGACCCAGAGACTCAGGGAGGCAGACTGCCCACGGCAAGTAGTATACTGGAATTCCAACCCAGACAGTCTGGCCCCCGGGACTGTGTTCTGAAGCTTCTTCTCCTATCTCCTTCATCACAGGCACAGCATCTCCATTCTAGCAGTCATCGTCCATCATTGTAATTTTCTGTTTATTTTTGTCCTTCATTGCAAACCCAGACAAAACCAACTCCTATATGCAGCAGATGCTGGGGACTTACAAAGTAAATAAATCATCGGGCAGCAGTGTGGCTAGCTGGATCTCCAGGCAAAAGTGGATTCTGGAATGGATCTTGAAAGTGGATTTGGGCTGGTGCAGAACAGCAGCCATGGGACAGATCAACCAGTGTGAGGAGGGTGCTCAGGAGGCTGACTTCATGTTCTGTGTGGTCACAGGAGCTGCAGGGAAGGGGCTGTGGCTCTGGGAGGGCGAAGGGCAAAGATTTAGACTGAAAAATGTTGAGGGCTTAAAGCCACAAGAAGGCAGTGCTGTAACTGACATAGGAAGTCTGGGGACATTTGTGGTAGAGATATTCATGCTCTGGAGCTGTGCATGCTGGGAAAGAGCAAAGAAAATCAGGGTAATTAACTGGTAACTTTTCTTTTGACTCAGAGTGAGTGAGTGGGGATATGGATAATTCAGGCAGCCTCTTTTCCATCTTAGCGCTGCAATGGCCACAACAATTATAGATAGTGCCGAGTGCTTTTCTTCCCATGGTGTAGAGGATTGAACCTAACGCCTCATACATGTTATAGATCTACACCTCAAGCCAACTGGCATTTCACCTGTCTGCACCCCTCTACAGTGTTAGGGATCAAACCCAGTGGCTTGTACATGCTGGTCAAGCATAGTGTCACCAACTTATAATGCCAATCTTAAAAACAAGTTCTCTTATATTGATCAGTATGAATTAACTTACTGTTTCTAATACACAAGCTTCCTCTAAAAGCTTAAAAAAGCTACAGAAGCCTTGACTCAAAATGATTGAGTTGTGAACTTTCACAGATGAACCAGTGTTCATAGGTGTGAACCAATTGCAGAAGAAGCTCACGTGTCTGCTGGGCATCGTCAGAGTTGTGCTACTGTATGCTCACTGTGCAGCATTCATCAAACTTTGGTTTCCAGTACTGAGAGGAAAAGCAAGGGTGCTGTGGAAGGGACTGCTCCGAAGCCCAAAGCAATATCATGCATTTGTGTCAAAGGCATAAGGAACTCATTTTGTTGGGCTCATGAATGAGTCCAATTTACAAACATTCTCCTGGAATGGAACTTGTTCCTAAGTTAGAGACACACTTGAACACAAAAATGGAAATCATGCATGTTAATAGGCTGCTCTGTGATGTTTTAAGGTATGTATAAATCATACAATATTTTAAAAAGATTAAGCATTTATCTTTTCAAACATCTACAATTTCTTCTTGTTGGGAACATTTTAATCCTTACTACTAGATTCTTGAGATACACAATACATAATTGTTATTCATATTTGGCACATCAGAGTTTCTTAGCTATACCATGTGGTAACCTAGCAACCATCCATCCATCTCTCTCCTTCCTTGTCTTCTCCAGCCTCTGGAACCCAACAGTTGAATTATGTGATCAATCATCTTACATTCCACATATGGGTAAGGTCATGGCGTGCTTGTCTCTCTGAACCTGGTTTAATTTATTTAACACAATGATCTTCAGTTCCACTCATGTTTTTTGCAAATGACACAATGCCTGCTTTTTTTTTTTTTTTTTTTTTTTTTTTTGGTATGATGAAGAGGATCCTGTCCTGTTATATACCACATTTGCTTTTGAGGTCATCAGTTGGTAGATACCTAAGTTGATTACACATTTTGGTAACTGCTTCATAAGTTGTTTTGCTACATCCATGTACTCTCTGTACTTGATTTTTTATTTAAATGAACCGTTATCTTTCAAAATGTACACACATATTTTAAAGGAAATTTTGTGTAGATGCAGAACCATTTACTTTCTCTTGCAGAGAGATAAATCAGTTAAGATAAATAGATCCATCACCAGCTATCTAAGTTATCTGACCTAAAAATGCACACCGTAGTTTGGAAAGCACTGCATTTTCTCATTAGATTGCTGTGTCAGTATTTTCACATTTTTATAGGTCAGATAGAACAAGCTAGAAGAAACTGAGTAGGTGTTTTCAGCCATGCTGCCGCTTGCAGAGCAGAAACAGGCAGTGAGGTGCTCCTTATCAGTCTAGGCCACGAAGAGCAACTGCAGTGGAAGACCTGGAAGAGGCTGAAGCAGGATGAGAGCTGCGTGGTCACAGAGTAACACTCTGCAGTGGCCCTGCGTCAGGCTCAGCAGAAAGGATCTGGGCTATTGAAATGCCTACCTGCCCCTCAGAGTGAAAGAACCCTGGGAGGGCAGGCTGGTACTGGAGCCTCCATTCTCTCATTAACCCATCCCTCGTCATTTAGACTCAGTGCTGATCTGTAGAAAGAAAGACTAAGAATCACTTTTAGGCTAGATGGCTTTTGATTGCCTTAAAGAGAGATGACACCTACTTAGTCTTGGATATATTTATTTTTTAATGTCCTAACAGAAATTGGTATGGAGGAGAGACTCTTCTGGGGCAGGGAGCCATGCCTATGGGTGAGGCTTGTTCAACTGCTGTTCCTCCAGCTTCCTTCAGGATACTTTGAGAATTCCAGCCCACGAGACCAGACCTATCAGGATGACAGCACAAGGACTACCCATGGCTAGAGTTTAGGATGGGAGATTGAGGCTGCAGGTAGTTCTTCAAGAGTCCAAGTCATGGAGAACAGTGGTAATAATCATATATGGAAGGATAATTGAACAATATATCACTTAGAATTAATAATCTATATTTTATTAAAAATAGAGTGAAATATTAAGTAGACGCTTATTGGAAAATACAACAATGTTAAAAGTTCTTCCCACAATGGTGCATTATATACTGGGTTGAATTACCTTCTCAAGGGTAACAATGGCCATTATGCTGGTAATTTCACACAGTTGAATGCAATACTTCTGAGGAAAGTGTGAGGTGGGCGTCACATATTCCTGTCAATTCTATAGCAAGGTGTTGTTACACTGTCAAACCGTGAAAGTTGTTTTTAGTTGTTGGTTTCATTTCCCTAATACTCAGAGGAGAATGAAATGTGAACCCCAAACTACAGATTCTTCTGACAAAATTGGGAAAATAATTACTTGAAATACTCTGTAAAAATATTTCAAAATAAGGGCTGGGGATTTAGCTCAGTGGCATAAGTACCTTGCCTTGCAAATGTGGGGTCGTGAGTTTGATCCCTGGTACCGATAAAAAAAAAGAAAAAGACAAAAAATAAAAAAATAAAAAAAATTCAAAATATGCAACCCAAAGCAAACAATTTTTATATATGGGTATTTTATTTCATGGTCATTTAGATTCACGTGGGCAGCTATAATAAACAGCGGTGAGATCCTGTGCTCTGGTCACCCGGCGCATGTATAGGAACTCCCAGCTCCTTTCTGAGGGAAGGGATGAGTCAGATTTGTTTCTAAGTCCTGCAAAGTGAGTCTTACACATCTCTGATACAGCTACACAACGTGTATTACTTTGGGCTTCCCAACAGTCCCCTCCAACCGTTGCTGCTTTTCTTGCTTCTGGTCATCCTGGGCTCTGCCTGGACACTGTACCCCTGTGCCCTGTCACACTGCACAGTGAGCACACAGCAGCACTGCTGTGACAATGCCCAGCAGACATGTGAGTGACTTCTGTAATTTGTTCACATCGACCAAGTGTTCCTAGAGGTCCCTTCCTAACTGTGAGTGGTTGCAACTCAATGGTTCCTAATTCGGGAATCGAATGTACTTTATTTTCTCAGAGACATTAGTTTTAGGAAATAGCATTCAGAAACACCTTTGGTAGGTCAAACGAGTTTTTGAAATGTAAAGTTATTTTAGTTCTACCAGCCATTTTATGATTATGAAGATGACAAACTGCCCAAATGACTGACCGGTCCCAACTTCTTGACTGACAATAAACCTTGTGTACATTTGTCAATAGAAAATGTATGTTGAGGAATAGATTTGATCCTCCACTGGTGAGCAGATGCATGAATCTTGTTCTCTTGCACTAAAATCTTCTCGTTCTTCTTCCTCTTCTTGTTCTCATTCTCCTCTTCCTCTTCCTCCTTCTACTTCTTCTTTGCCTCCTCCTCCTTCTTCTCCTTTTCCTCTTTCTTCTTCTTTTGAGTATCTAATAAAAAAGAAGTCTCAGAAGCTCCGTATCATGAATTTATTTCTCTACTTTCAAGTTCTATTTACTAGTTAGGAGATTTAAGAAGTGAAGTTTTGAGAAAATTCCCCTGTTCATTTTTAGGCCCAAGTTTTCTTCATGAGAGGAAATAGAAAACCAGTGGCTCTTCCCGATAAATTATCGGGATGCTTCACTTGACTTCACTGTTGAGGTGTGTCTAGGACGTCAGATAATAAGAAATGAAGCCAGTGATTCTGAACCCCACCGACTCCGCACTTGGGTGAATTTAGGTTTGTTGAGTGGCAAGCCTGTCGGGTGAATGTCTGAGGCTGTGACAGCTCAGGCGGTCTCATCACCGAGAAGCTGTCTGGGCTCCTCTGGGTAGAGCTAGTTTCAGGATTGTACCTGGAGGGTGTGTCATGAGCTCAGTGTTGTAGAAACAGTAATTTGGCAATTCTGCAGTAAGTAACCAGTCTGTGATAATAATCTGTGTCTGCTAACAACTCAGAATGCAGTTGACAGAGATAATATTTGCTAATTTGAAAGCATAGAAGAAGGAGCCATCTCTTTCAGCCAGCCTCAGTAAACTGGTGCTGGATCAGGCCGCAGGGCCTGGTGGTCCTGCCTGATCCGATGGCTACTGAAATCGTGTATGGAGTCCCAGATGGGTCCAGGAAATAGATGAAATACTTTAACTGAAGAGGCTAAGATTAAGGAATCATAAAATGTCTTAAAATTTATGAGTAGCAATAAATCATTTTGGGAAAACTCCAGCAAAGGGCAAATAATTTCTGGCAGCAAGTTGTTAATCAAATGTCATTGCCAGGAATAATTAATTTATAGATGAAACTCTTGCCAACAAATCATCCCGTGTCTTGTCTAGCAGGGGCCAAAGCTGTGTTTCCTGATCTATAAAAGTGTGAATATCGAAAAGAACAGGCAACATGGGGTAGCAAAAAATAAATATTGCTATTTTGTTTTCTGGCAAAAGTCATAGTCATGACATAATGTAGCTATTGCTCCGAAAATATCTATTTTTCTCATTTTGGGTTTTCTGGAGAGATTGATGAAAGTGTAAAGGTGAGATGGGGAATACACAAAAAGCTTGCCTTCATCATGATCTTCCCAGATACGACAGTGGTGGAAATTATTTCCCCTGGACACTTCATAGACTATGTAGAAAACAAAAAGGTACTTTGCTTTTTCTACAGGACCCATTACCTGCATTCTACATGGTGCTTAGCTGAGACCCTTATGTCCATGTATGTGTCCAGTAATTTGCATTTTTCTATTGCTATACCCAGGTACTCATCTATCCACTTATTTATCCTGCATCCATCCGTGCATCCATCCATGCATCCCTTCATCTCTAGATCTCTGACTGTAATCATTCATTCAGACAGATGAATGTGTAGAGATGTGAAAGCACATCTCTACAGCCCACAATGTTTTGCAAAAATCCTTTTTGACATAAGAAATGCTAAACCTATCTAGACACAGTCTGTGACTGTTTAGTTCCTAAAGTAGCCCTCTACTTCAAATCTCAAAACAACAACCTCAAACTCACATCAGTCACAAATATATCTTCTTTGAGTCACCTCTGACCTGTGTTCAAACAGAAGAATCCCAGAGGGCAAATGCTAGGTGGGGAAGAAGGGTACTTCAGAGCGTGCCATCTCATGCTTATACTAAATTGAATAAAAACACTTTTTCCCTTCTGGTTGGGTAAAAATTTCTTATACTTACTGCACATTAGAATATAATCTAATATTGCTCCTATTTCTTCCCTTTAAAATTAGAGGTACAGTATAATACCTGAATGTTTTGGGGTGTACATGTTTTGTCTTTTAATTTGAAGTCACTAAAGCATGACATACCACATCAAGACATAGTGGAGAAGAACTCAGGTGCTGAAAAACCATAGATATTTATCAGAACTTAGTAGCTTGTTGAGATTTTATGTCTTTATTTTTTGTCCTGGGAAGAGTTTGGTGTTACTGGAAGGAGACCATCCTGTCTATCTGTGTTTCTCCTAGTGGTGTACATTGAACTCAGACCCTTGCATATGCTGGCCAAGTGCTCTACTACTAAGCGACCTCCCCAGCCCAGAGCTTGTCTGATTTCCTCTTGGCTGTGACATACCTGCTGGGCACTGTGTTGTGTAGTGAAAAGTTTGACAGTGACACTCACTATTGATCAGCCCAGCCTTTGGAAACCACTATTTCATTCTCAAATTCTATGAAATAAGCTTTTTAAAATTGCACATGTATACCTCTTTTCTTTGTTGCTTTTTCTATGTAAACATGGCCTTGTTTCTGGATTTCTTAAAGATTTTCTATTTATTTTTTGTGCATAGCATTTTAAGTATCATGTTTTCAAGTATGTTTATTGTATTATTATTTAGAACTATCTAGGGTTCTCTGAGATTCTATAAAACTGATTTTATATCTCAAATAATTCTGAAAAAGTTTCAGCAAATATCTTTTCAAGTATTTCCTCAATGCCCTCACACTACCTTTCTCATTTTACTTCAAGTAATTGTTTAAGTCTTTCTTTGGCTATGTTGTCTACTGATAAACTAGTCCAAGAAATTAATCAGTTCTACTTCTGTGACTGATTCCTGTAGCATTTCTATTTAACTTTGCTTGTATTTTATACTTCTCTTCTGAAATTTCCTATATACTTACTCATGTTTTCAACTTTTTATATTTGAAACTATGCTAATCATAAACCCCTACTCTAATAAACACACTGAGTTATATCTAAGTCTCATTCTATCAACCGACTTGATTTTTGAGCTAGTTGTTTTTCCTTATCTCTTTGTGTGTCTCAAAACATCTCATAATTGCTTTGGAGAGATTGTGCTAGCTGGGATTTTTGTTTGTTTTGCATTTTCTCAAAGATTATTGTCATTTTACAGAAAAATGTCATCTATTTATGAAAATCTGAAGACTCTATTTTGGGAAAACTCTTAAGCCAGAGCATGATACAAAAATTTTCCCCTTGTGCTTTTTAGAATGAGGTAAAGTGCTCCTGTCCAATGAAACTGGGCTCTTCCTACCAAGTGGCACACACCTGTGATCCCAGCTACTCAGCAGGCTGAGCCAGGAGGATCACGAGTGTAAGTCCAGCTTGGGTAATTCAGTGAGAATTTGTCTTAAAATAAGAAACAAAATTGGCAGAGGATGTATCTCAGTGGTAAAGCTCTCCTGAGTTTGATACTGCAAAAATAACAAAATAAAGCATCAGAGAAAAGGATCACGGACTAGAGGCAGGAAGTGCTCATAAGCCTCATGATGTTCATTTAGATGGACATCTGTGGCTGTGTGAGGGCAGAAGGGGACCACAGGAAACCTCCACTGCGCAGGCAACAATCAAACATGGAAATGGTGATCCAGCTGAGGACACCTGGTTCTAACCCCAATTAACTAAATAAAGACTGTAGCTGCAGGCATTTCACTCCTGTAGTGAAATGCAACATGGAATCTCCTAAGACACTTCTCCTGAATTAACACAAGATAGTTCTAATTAAACATAAGCTGTTAGTTGGAAAAGTCCTTGAACCAATCCCAAGTTCTGTTCAGTTTCCTGCGTTTTCCACTCTAACCCCTTCCTTGTTTGAAAAGCTAAATAAATACGGGTTGCCCAGAGACATTCCTAGTCTTAGCCCTTAGAATCTCCAACTCTACAGAAGGTTTTGATCCTCCTGGAGCTCTAAAATCATGCCACTTATCTCATTTATTTAAGCCTTCAGAGTACACTTGTTTGGGAGATTGGGGATCCAGGCACGTTCCTGATACTTTGGGACAGATACACAGTCTGAGCATAAAGGTGATGATCTATCAAGCCCAGGAGAGATAATTCCTGTGGATTATCCACTTCCCTGTGGACTTAGTGCTGATGGGAGGCACTATGGTAGAGGCCCCCTTTGCCTTCACCCCAGTAGATGTCATGGGAGATGGGGAACAGGACCAGGAGGGGTAAGTGACTTGAGAGATTTCCTTTACCTTGATAGGTGGTGCAGGAGACCAGACTCCTCTCCCCTTTTATATTTCCAAGATACAACAATGACATCTCTCCAGGGAGGCAGAGAACACCTTCCCTTGGCATTAGCTTGGGCCCAGGAGAATGAATGGTGACTAAGGAAAACTAAATTCACAAGGTAGGGGAGACACCCATGGTGGGTGGGTGACAGGAGCTCCAGGGCAGTTGCCAGGTGATGGGAAACCCTCCCTTAGCAATGAGCAGATACAGGTTACCTGAGAAAAACAGCAAAGTGAAAACAAAATGACAGCATGGTTTGAGCATTGGGCCAGGGAAATAACTCAGCTGGGGAAGGGGGTCTGAGTCTGCGAGCTGGGATTGGAGGAGGCTGGACGTGCTGAGCTTCTCATTCTAGCTCAGGAATTGGGCCCCAATCCCCTCCGCCCCACTCACAGACACTGAGAGGCAGCTGGCAGTGTAGGCACTGGGCGGCCACGCCTCTATGACTGTGGACTGATGACCCCAGGGTCTGGGCCTGTTATCAGGAGCTGCCCACACACGCACCAGCAAGAGCTTGGCACATGACCCAAACTCTTCCTGGGCCTTTGTTCCCAGGTAGGAAGAACTTGAGATAAGGATTGTTTTCCAGCTCTACCACTGACACTCTTGCCTATTAGCAGGTAGAGGGGGAACGATTTGCTTTTTGTTTTTTTCTTAATATTGACCTCTATTTGTCTGGAGGTCTTTAACACACAGACTTCTTGTTTGGCCAATAAGAAATAATCTAATTCTTTTTAATTTTAGTTATGATAAAGGCCAAGGAATAAAGTAAATACAGGCAGCTATGCTTTTATGTGATCGTTGGGCTAATAAAACTTTTATTACAGGACTGAACTTGGAATCTGGCCTCCATTTGTAGACCAGAAATACCTTTGTAATGCTTGGATTCAGATAACATAAATATATGGAGCCCAAAGTAGACAACAAAAAGTTAGTTTATTCCACAAAAATAATAATGCTTTCTAGCCCAAATATTTATATTGGCATTTTTCTTTCTTTGGTAGGTCTGTACAAATAACCTGTCCCAGAAGGAGATCTAAAAGGATATGATTAAAGAATGGCAATACACTAAGACAGGCCCAAGAAGTCACTGGAAAAATTAACTGGGCCGGGAATCTGGCCTCTGTGGCGGCAGGTTAAGAGGCAGTCGGCATGACTGCAGACCTCCAGGGGCAGTGTTCAGAGCCCTCTTTGAGATCCAGTACAGCTATTTTAAAAATATCATCTCAATTAATATGCTTTTTGATTGTGTTTTTCTGGATGGTGTTTAAAATCAAGTCAAAATAAGATTTCTGTAAGGTTTTTTTCCTTCAGTTTTCCAAAATAAGACTTCTGTTAATTAAATTTTTTTTTCTTTTTGGTGTTCTGGCCAGAGGAGGATTCTCAGGGTCTCTCTTGATGCCATGGGAGGAGTCTCTCTGCCCCTCTACTCTTTTCTCACCAGTTAGATCATGGGTCACAGTGGCTCAGGGCTTCTCGGGGAGGCAGGGGACACTTACCTTCCCAGTCACCCTCTCTGGTGTAGAGAGCACATTGGCCGGAGGACTCCTGGTCCAGGAGAGATTGTACCCCTTTTCCTTTTCTGGCAGTGGCAACCCCACCTCGGCCACTGTACTTGGCCTTCCCTGTGCCTCTGTGGCTGCAGAACCCCAAGGGTGATCACCACTCAGCCCTTGTCCCTGCAGCTTGGCCCTGTGCTTGCCGAGGCTCACTGGGTGGAGTTTGAGGTCAGCTGCACAGTTCTAGCATCACACACATCCTTCCCTTATTCTCTGCTCATGAGAGGGGCTCTGTGGATCTCTGCTGGGCACATGTCCCCGGGCTGTGGCTCTGTGCATACCCCAGGCCCTGGGGGACTTATGCCAGGACCAGGGAAGGAGGACTCCAGCCACTGACTGGATGGACAGGACTCTTCCATGGCTGGTTGGAACTGTGATGGCCAACTTTTCCATGCTCCAGACAGGACTGCTGTCCTCTGTCCCCGGGCAGCATACCCTTCTGTCACCTAGGTAGGTGGCACACATTCGCCAGGGCTGGGAAACTCAGGGTGAGCCTTGCTTCAGGCTCACCTCTCATTCACCCACTTGCTCCCCTTTCTCCTGCCAGTTAACATCAGAGACTTACAGAAATGGAAGCTCCAAGTTAAACAGAGGGAATCGCAAAGTGGAGAGGAAGAAGGGTAGAAAGTGTCACGGGAGAGCAGAAAGAGAATGAATCCTGTAAGTCCTTCTCGGCTTAAATATCTCGGACCCGAAGGACAGCGTGAGCTCTCATCCAAGTACAGGATGGGGAACTCAATTCCCCAGCCAGGAACGTGCATTAGGTGGAACAAGCTTCTGCCCTTTGCTTTTGGGAGGAAAAGAGAGGAGAGAAAGATTAAAGATGAATAAGAGCAGTTAACGATGTCTGATCTAGAGTGTTTAGGACCCAGAGGTGGGCACCATCAAGGGAAGTCACTCTCATGCTGTCACACTGACCCTACTGTTCTTGTGTTGTGTCTCAGTGTCAGCCCCCACATGTGTCCAGTTCTTGCTCCACACAGTGTGGACCCTGGGCCTCCCTGGTGAGCACAGTTTGATTGAATTTAGCCCAGGAGCATGGACTTTTGACCTGAGGAAGGGTCTGACAAGGCCACTGTGTGTCCTCCCTGACCCTGCTTCTCACTTCTGCTTAAAGGGATTGAACACCTCATGTCTTTGGTGCTTCTAGAGGAAAGCACTGATCTTCCAGGGACTTAAGAGCCCCTGACCACATAAAGATAAAATAAAGACAGAGAGAGCAAGAAAGAGAGAAAGACAGAAAGAGAGAGTCAGAGACAGAGACAGACAGAACTAGAAAGAGAAACAGAGATATGTCAAATTATGCAGTCAATACAAAAAGTTGGAAGAAAAGCATTCAGTCATACTTACCTAAGTTGGTGCCTCGGTTTACCTCCTGGCTGCTTCATCAGAGATTTTACTGGACAGGGTCCAAGGATGCCTGGCAAGGAGAAGATGAGGACCTCAAATGACCACACCTTAAAGACAGGTCATCAGTTTGCTGACTGATGTCGCAGAAGGATTTACTGAATGTGTGAGTGACAGGTGTTAGAAAGGTCTAAAATTACTCACAAAAGAATGAAGTATGTTACGGTGGTCCCTGGTTAGGAATTTTAGTGGTGTCTTCAAGATTGGTGATGTAGGCTGATTATTCCTTCTGCCTGTCAGGCTGCCTCAATGATGGGCTTGCTCAGAAACCAAGCATTGAGGTTTGGGGCTAGGCTACCTCTTAACAGTCCTGTTTCCTTGAAGATGAGGGATGTGGGTGGAACATGCATAGGCTGAATTTATCACGGTGAGAAGCACTGTAAATTTATAGGCTTATTGTGTCTTAAGATCCTTAACAGTTTTTTTGAAATAAGTTTCCAGGTATGGAGGGGTAAAAAAAGCACTGTAACCTCCGGTGACTTTATGTCCTGAAGTTGCAGTTTTCCTTAAAAGCACAATTTTAAAATAATGCTACTTCTTATCTCTTTCCCATTTGCCTTTGTTTCCTCTCTTCTCCTCCAGGCTAGGTTTCAGCCTCAGGTAAAGGCTTAGAGTCTTTTCTAGCTACTAGACAAGTGCATGGCTTTCTACATTCTCTACAGACCAGGTTTTTCTGTCATTTGAAGTTCAAAGAAGTTTTCCTAGACTTCTCTCTTGGCTCTTGATGATCTCTTGTATGTCTTCATTGGTTTTTGTTTTTACCCCAGGCTTGGTTTGCTTTGTGCAGTTTTCAAGTGACGCCTGATGTTTTTCTGGCCTGAGCTCCGACTCAGGCCAAGCAGAGCTGAGCAGCCTAGATGAGTCCTGCATGTAGCTTCTAGATAAGGCAGGACAGACTCCCACAGCAACTGCCAAATAAGGGCTGCTCTTCGCCCTCCAGAACCAGGAAAGGCAGGTTCACTGTCACAACTCCAAGGCTGCCACTACCCCAGGGGGATGGTGGGGCAAAGAGAGGTGAACACAGTCCAGAGCTTTCCTACTGTTTCCCATCGTCTTTTCCTAGATTGGGCACTGGAGTCTTTGCCGGAAATTCTTGTCATCTCTGGGAAACCTGGCAAAGTAACTTCTGGCAATTTCGGCTTTCTTTTGATATTCGTGTCAGGGGTGAGGGCTTGGAACCCATCACTGCTGTTTTGCTGATCATCACTCTTCACTTCTTTGAAAATTCAATCCCAAATTGACAATTCTGGGGAAACACACTCTACCACATAGTTTCTATCAGTCCTCAAGAACATTTATTAGAAAATAAAATAATGGGGAGAAAATGCATCGTGGGTTTGAGTTTTGGCACTGCCGTGGTTTGTGATGTGCAGTCATGAACTACAGGGTCATATAATGGTAGACCAGTAGACATAATTGAATAATTGGTGCCCTGGGGCACTGAGGGGGAAATCCTAGCTATGGGAAGGTTGTTAGAAAGATAACGATTATGGACTAGGGCTTGCGAAGCTGTGTTTCATGAAAAAGAATCTGAAAATGTACAAGACCATTGGTGTGAGGGAGCCAGTACAGGAAAATCCACACTATTTTATGCCATGTAATATTTAATGCAAGAAGAATGGTGATAAAAAAAGAGTAAAAAGGCCAAGATTACAGAGATACTCCAACGAGAAATAACAAATGCCTGCAGCGTGCATGATGAAATTGAGGTATAAAAGTTTTAAGATGATAAAGGAAAGGCATGACTCCCTTTGAAGTGAGTTGTTTATTTAACTTAGATATACCTAGTTCCATGAACATTGTCTGTCATTCTTCTGTTTATATTTCATGACTTGGAAAGGTAAAACAAAAGCATCTTACCCAAATAGTTTTTTTTTTTCCTGACACATCCTATTGAATCAGATTCTGTTGGATATAAAGTTAAGTCATTAGAGATGGGAATAGAAGCGGTAAGAATCTGAGTCATTTATGTCTTTTATTGGCAGTTTCTCAAACAGAAAGACCGAAATAGAGAAATATGAAGGTTTGCTTATGCTTTTGCCTTTATGCAATCTTGTTCAAACTCAGTCCAATTCGGAGAGACAAAATTATGGTCAGATTAATCATGTGTTTAGAAAAACCCTGCTTTGGCTTCTTATTGAAAAAAAATTCCTGCAGTAAGCTTTTGATCTCTGATCAGTGAAACCCACGAAGGATGAGCTGAAAGTTCAGGACAACGTCCAGGAGTAATTCTGATGGGATTACTAAATTTTCCATCCTGGCTACAGAGCAGATAAAAAATGTTTCCTTAATTTAATAGATGTGTAAGAGAAGTGAGGCATCCGCTGATAAAGATACGAGCATTTCCACTTGAGTGGGTCCCTGCGGGCTGCTTGGATGGAAACTGTGATACACTCTAAGTCTGGATCCTATCATGTTTGACAGCGCTCATCTTTCTAAGAGGAAGTGATCTTAGTGTGGAAAGAAACAGGATCCACCCAGTAAAGTCTGGGTGCTGAATACAGCAACAGCATGACAGTGAACTTGGCCTTTCCTTTAGCCACTTGAGTGTTGTATACGTTTAGAACTACCAAATGCAAAGCATGTGGATAGAGTTAGACATCCCTCTCTTATTTTAATGTCACAGGAAAACTGAAAGTTTACTACTTTTATGGTTAAGGAGATGTTCTTCACACCACCTAGCAAGGATGAAGCCTGCCATTTGAATCAAGGTCTACATTTACATTTTCAAAAAATATTTTCTATTTAACTAAAAGCATTAGAACAAATTGTTTGATGGCATGGTCTCCCACAATAATATGCTGTGAATTTTAGGAAAAAGTACCATTGGCTTGAAGGATAATGAACCACCGGCAAAACCTTAAGGTCAAGGTAACAACCAGCATTTCTACTACATGGTTCCCAGATCCTGCAGGAAGTGGGAGGAAATGGGAAAATGTCCCAGCGCAACTCACACTCCACGTCAGGAGACAGAACGTGTCAAAAGGTAGGTTAGGAATAAATACCACTAGGGTTGAATTCTATTAGCAAAAAAGATGGAGGCTACCCGGATACCTCTGAATTTTCAAACAAAGCCCTTTGTACTTTATTTTTAGCTACTTAACCCCATATTTTAGCTCAGAAGACACTGATTTGATACATTTATGTTTGATACTTTTTTATTCCCCCTTTCTCCCCCCTTCCCTTTGCCTCCTTTTCTAATTTTGTCACTCAGTTCTCCCTTTCTTTTTTCTTTCTTTCTTCCTTTGCTTCTTTTGAGAAGTTTGTCAGTGTCAGTGCCAGCACCCAATTGGACAGGATCATAACCCACAAGGATGACGTTAAACAAGGAACTGCTAGCATCATAGCAAAGCAGGGAAATTTAACCAAGATGACAGGGAAAATATTGGCAGAGGTAGATTTAAAATCAAAGTCATGTTCAAGGGCGCACTAAGCTTGAAACTGGGAGGATAATTGTGAGGCTCAGAGGTCAACTCTGGAGAGTGAGATGAAGACGGAGAAGGAAGAGTTGGAGGCTCTTGGGGGTCAGGAGCATAGCAGTGAAAGTCAGCACAGGTGGCTTTGATGTGCTCAGAGATGGTGACTCAGAAGAATCTCACAGGGCTAGGTATTTATTTTGTGTTGTGTCAGGTAGCTTATTTATCAAAGGACTTCTCGTGCATGAATTCTACCAATTGCATTTTGGGCTTTTTATTGTTTTTGAATGTGGTTTTGAGCTTGAAGAATATTTTACTTACACACAAAGAAAACATAGAATATCTTGACAGTTATTTTTCTGTTATGAGGTGTATACACGCATGAACTGGAAAGTATAAAGCTGTAACTTCAAATCTAATCTTAGGAAGACCACTATGTCTCATTCCCAAAACCTCTAGAAGTGAAGTCCCAGTGTTATGGAGCCGTTGTTTTCTCTGGAGCAGGAGGTGTTACCGAAACTCAGAGCATCGAGTTATGACATCCATAGCCCTGCACTGTGCTGCCTTAGAGTACAAGATGGAACCACAGAGAATTTACCACAGTTGTACTCCTTTGACTCATGAGGAACTGCAATTAATGCAAATGGCAGAAACAATCTTGAGTAAAAAGGAGGCACATGACAGCTATAATATCAGTCACTGCATGGAAACATAAAGCTGCCAGCTTTTGCATAGACAGATATAATTTTCTTATCTCAGTCCCAGTGGCAAAGTAAAGTCAAAATGATGGTTTCCTGTGCTAAAGAAGAAACTGATTCCTGATAATAGCTGTGATTCATTCCTGACCCATAGCTCTTCGTCAAGGCTGAAATATGACCCAGCTATTCTCACCACTAATTCAGTCACATTCACCACTGATACGCTACGGGGGGGGGGGGTGTGCCTCCGGGAACTATCAAATGATTCAAGATGAAAGTAATCTATGTTATGTAGCTGAGAAAAGTGGTGGGGTAACCACAGAGAGGAAACAGAATACTTGACTTATAGTTTTAGTTTGCTGATCCAGAAACTAAGAGGGTTCCTGGATCTATGCATCCATATAATGTAAATAGATGCATGGTTGTTAATGACCACACACTTAGTTTACGTAGTAAGCTATGAAATTTCCTAAGAATTGATGTTTTCTTCCTGGCTGATACACAAGTGAAACAAAATTACTCCAAATACAGCGGTTTCTTTAGAAGTAAAATCTGGGAGCCATGCATTGCTGTTGTACATCTCCACTGCCACAGTGAAGGCGTAGAAAGTCCCAGGTCTACAATGTCCAGCTGACCCTAGGGTGTTCAACCTGCATGTCCTGTC
This sequence comes from Cavia porcellus, assembly GCF_034190915.1. Lineage (NCBI taxonomy): Eukaryota > Metazoa > Chordata > Mammalia > Rodentia > Caviidae > Cavia > Cavia porcellus. The sequence continues at coordinate 159,505,177 of NW_026947484.1, read as the reverse complement.
CAGTATGAGATCTGAGCTTGGGCGGCTTCTGTCCCTTTCATCTAGGATCTCTCCATGAGAGCCTTTATGGGGTTTCATTTTCCCCATTCTTAAAATAGTTTATATCACTTAGTATATAAACCAGTATTTACATATACCTGTCACCAAGGTTCGAATTTAGTCCAGAATATATTGGAGGGAACTTGGGGAAAATACATGTGCTGTAGTGGATGCACAAAAGGGTTGTCCATAAAATCTCCATAAAGATGAGCTGCCAGTTCTCACAGCGCAGAGAACTGTAAACTCTCTCTTCCATTCTTAAGCTGAGCCCACTGTAGTCTTCTCGCCTGGGTTTATGAGCTCTTATTTTTGGCTTCACAAAATGTTGGGTATTTGCAGAAAAGAGAAAGAACGACTTGCCACTTTCTCAACCTTGCCATGAAGACGGTGCAATGATAGGATGTTAAAAGCCCATTTCTTGGTCAATTTATGATGTCATGATCTTTGGAAAATTGTTTGACTTTTTAAAATTCCAATTTGTCTGCCTGTAAAGGGAAAAAAACGCTGTCTCCATCCCAAGGTTGTAATGAAAGTTAAATAATGTTCAGGAAGTGTGCTGTGGATTGTCTCATTTACTTTCAAGCCACTTACGGAAGTGAAACTTTATTATTTTTATAGTACAGATTTGTTAATATGAATGCCCAAGACCATACTGTTAAGTTCTAGTTATGCCACTCAAACGCAGCTGTGTGACTGGAGGGCTAAACTCTTGGCTACTGCATGATATTCTTCCCTGAAGGCTCAGTTCTAACAAGAAGGGCTGAGGGTCCATCAGAACTCTACTGTTCAGTGATTCTCACCTTGCACTTGTGATATATGTGACTCAGCCTCCCCTAATTAAACAGAAACTTCTATCTAGTTTTTATGTCACATTACAGATACAGCCATGTCAAATCCAATTTTTGGATGAATTTATTGATTGGCTGGGCATCAAACCTGGGCCTTGTGCCTTCTAGGCAAACGCTCTACCACTGAACCCACTTCCCTGGCTATGATTTTAAAGTTAAAAACCTAAAAGTATCATGTTGCTTGGGTCCCATAGCTAACAGGTAAATCCAAAAAGAGAGCCATAGGGAAGATGCCAAGGCTCAGGGTGGGCAAAGCAAATCAACAGCTGGTGGTAAGGAGATTTCTCTCTAGGTGCTCTGCAGGCTGCCTTCATTTTCACAGATGTTAAGCCAGCTACCACCCATTTGAAACTGCTGGTACAGTTACAGCACACTGGCCACCTTTCCTTAAACCAATGCCAAAATTTCAAACCACAGATAAAATTGTCCCCTCAGGCACTGCTAACTTAAAAGCTCAACCCCATGAGTACCAAATATTTTGATCAGAAGATCCCTTACATACTAGAAAGTATTGAGGATCTCAGAATAATTTATGTGTGTTACTTTTTATTGCTGGGACTCATGCTAAAAACTAAAACTGATGACTGTTTTATTTGAAAATGGCAGTAATCAACTTATCACATGTTGATATAAAAATGGCAGTGTAAACATTTTAATGAATAATAACTATGGTTTCTAAAACAGAAAAAAGTGAGGAGGGCATTGTTGAATGCTTTTGCAAATGTCTTTCCTGGCTTAATAAAGATAGCTGATCATCCTATTTGCTTCTGCATTCAACCTGTTGCAGTATTATACTTTGTACAGATTCTGGAAAACATCACCGTTCACTCATGAGAGAATAAGAGGGAAAGAAAAAAGTCCCATTTTAGAATTATAACTAAAAGAGTCTTAGCCTTACTGATCCTTTCAAAGGTCTTGGCAACTTCCGAGTCCCTGGACTGCACTGTTGGAGCCATTAGCCTTGCCAATAAACTTGGTGTCCTGAGGAATGTCTTATTGATATTGTTTGTCTGGTACCAGTCAATCTTTAAAAATAGACTATGTAATAGCATAAAGTATAGTAGAACAAGATTGACAGGTGCCCAGTGTGTGGTCTGTGTCAGCCTGCGAGCTTTCCATTTCAGGGGCTCCTAGAGAGTCCAGTTCTCTTTTCCCCATGATGAATTTTGTTAGACCCCTTAAGAGCACAAAAACCTACCTCTCTCTGTGTGAAAGGCCAATAGATTCTCTGAGCACACTTATCTTTCTGGTTCCCAATAGACTTGTTATGGTTTCCATGGTAACACTGGCTGGGCTGCCTCAGAGCACAATTTTCTAATCACCTTCCCTCAGAGAACCCTGTGTTCTTTCTTCTGTCCCACTTAGTTATCTTCACCCTTGTCCCAGAATGGTCCTTAATTGCATGCAGTTTCTTGTGACATTGCAAAATAGCTCACTCCAAATAGTCTCTGCTATTAGTATTCAGCCAATTCTGCAGCTAATTGGGCATATAATAAACCTTGAGAATAAACATATTAAGGCTGTTCCTGGTTGTGATGGTTAGGCTTAACTAAATCAACTTGATTGATTTAGGAACAGCCTGAGGGGTTAGTAAGGCCCACTCCTGGATGTGTCTGGGTAAGTCATGTAGTCATGACATTGGGTACATATGGTCCTTGGTCTCTGGGCTCCCCTTGTCTTCTGGGTATCATGAACTGTGCATCTATCTTCCCCCATACCCTTCCACCATGATGCTTCTGCCTTGGGGCCAGCTGACCATGGACTGAACCCTCTGATGCCATGAATCAAATCAAGCCTCTCCTCCTTTAACTGTGATGTCCGGTGTTGTGTCCCAGTGACTGGAAAACTGACTAATTCATCAGTCATAGGCCTTCAGATTTAAAACCCAGCTTCCTTTCTCATATATTTGTGTTTTGCAAACTTCAGGTACTTGCATCTCATTGTTACACATTTTCCACATTTGTGTACTTGAATTTTCTATATCCATAAACTTAAAACATCAATTCATTCTGTTACTTAAAACTAAAATACACTGAAGAGGGAATTTATATTGGTATAATTTAAATAAAAACCCTTATCTTCTTTTTAAATAAAAGGAAACTTTGCATTGAGCTTCATCCCCAAAACCATAAAAATAATACAATGAATTTAAGACAAAATTATTTAATTCTAATTAAAAACTGTTATCAGCCAAACTTTTTACCCTTTGTTAAAGAAAATAGCATGAGACTGAGAAGTTGTTCAAGTCATATTAATACCAAATTATGGCTTTTTCCTTGTGGATTGAAAAGGAATTAATGAAGAACTTTAATAATATGTTACACAAAATCAGATTAGTACTCATACTTGGTAGGCACCAAATTATAGCATGCCAAATTTGAAAAAGTAGTGGAAGAAAGCCTGGGGGGCCAATTAATATGAAAGTATTTGGTGAGGGTGTCCCCCTCTTGTATAAAGTACCCCTGCACTCTTTTTGGAGGATGGATATGGAGGTAACATGAAGACAAAACTCAGCTCCTGTGTCGAAGGGCATTCCTTACCAGACAGAAACATGTGTCTTTACTTAGGATTCCAGTTGGGGAAAAAGATGTACCCACATTTCCCCTCTTTCACATCAGCCACGCTGGCTGGGCACCAAGAATCTGCTGTTATGTTCTGCACGCTGGGTTGGTTATCCAGAGGGCCCAGGGCATAGAGGTTTCTGGGCACAAACCAGTTGTGGCTTCCAAGGGTGCAACAGCTTCGTGGGTGGGAAACCAGGCCAGAGGAATCTCATGAGAGGACCCTTGAGTAAAGAGAAGAAGCACAGATGCCTAGAGCGCTAACCCACAACTCCTTCCAACACTGTTCACAGAGCGTGATCTATGAATAAGCCACAGTGTAGTGAGCGCCGGACAGACTTGTGTGGGGCAGAAGACACAGTTTTCCTACAGAAAAGCAAAATGCCGAGCACCTACAATTTGTGACACTCAGTGACAGGCATTTTACATTCAGAACTCAGAAGCACTCAAGAACTACCACTATACATTTCTCTATCCAATTAAATTCCTTTGCCTCCCTCATGTTAAGTTTTAAAACTCTACGGTCATTAATGTCACAGCATGCATGTTAGTTCTTTGAGCAGCCTCACTTAAAAATAAATAATAACTTTGAACTATGCTTTGAGCTTTCCAGAACCAAGTTTAGTGGTTTGTAAGAATCCAACAGGTATCATATTGATGCCCAGTATAATTTACTCCAGCCATATGTTACTTCCAGAGATTCGGAGTAATAGTTTCACAGAGGATGACATTTTGACTAAGAAAAGAAGTGATTAACATACAAAGATCCCAAATCAAAGGGGAGCATTTCTGACCTCAAAGCTTAGCCTCTTTCTCTGCAACACGCTGCAGTTTTGAAAACTATTAGGTATCTTGATTTCATGAAGCAAAAATAGCAAGTTGTCCTCTCTTACGTAAACTGATGGCCTGGTAGAAAAACATTCATATATATATATATATATATATATATATATATATATATATGAATATATATATACAGAGACACACACACATTTTAATAGAATTATAGTGGGATTTATATATATATATATATATATATACAGAGACACACACACATTTTAATAGAATTATAGTGGGAAAACATGTAAAAAGTATTGTTTTGGCAATGAGGTAGACTCATGAATACCGTTTAGTTGTTAATCAGACATTTATAGGACCCCAGTGAGATGAGAATCTCTTGCCTGATGTACCAAAAGTCACATATTGCTTCCTTTTATGGGTTTCTCTTCTCCCACAGTTTCACTAGATTTTTAGTGAGTACCAAAGAGAATTCAAGATGACGCAGGATAGGGCATTTCAAAATCCAGCAAAGAATTCTGATCCAGTGGATCTGCGAGGAGGCCTGAGATTCTGTTCTAGCAAGGTGAAGCTGAAACTCCAGGTGCTTGGCCACAGCTTGAAGAACAAGGCTCACAGTCATGCCAGTCAAGGCGTGGTCACACACCTGCCAGTCAGTAAACTATTGGTCACTGGTACACCGTGGGTTATGTGCAGGAATTGAATGTAAGCTTTTGAATATTTTTAGAGCCTTTCAACAGAATAATTTTGTGCCTATTGAATTTAATAATAAAAATTGATGCTCTTTAGTATATTTTTGTTTTCAAGTTACATCTGTCTAGCAATATATTTTAATGATATTTTACAAAAATATTTGTCTTTTTCCCTCTCTCTATAAAACTGGTCCTTCCCCACAAATTATTTGAGAATCAGAAGACATTAACAATGTACCCAGCTCATGTCATTCCCAATAAAGTTGGAGAAGTTTGATAAACAACCATAAACACAAGGCAGAGTGCTATGGAAACCGTTTAAGAATGAAGTTTTAAGCATTCTGAGGGGGAAAAACAAATGGAAATTTCTAGCATTTATATAATACCTGTTCAGATGCCACACACAATGCTAATTTCTTAACATTCAGAGCACACACAACTCTAGTTTTAAAATGAGGAAATTAAAGATCAGAGAGATTAAGTAACTAACTCAAGGCCAGAAAGCACAGTGCTGGCTTGAAAACTTAGGTGTCATAGGTATCTGTGAAGAGTGGATCCTCTAAATTCTTGCTGGGATCCCACAGTGTGAGTCTTCGTTTCTCCAGCCAAACTCCAGCACTGCACCTCTAGCCTTCACGTGGTGAGGCACAGGTGTTTGGTCTAGGTTTTGTACCAGGAAGACTGGAATGTCAGAGGCTGGAAGCCGGTGCTGTAGGTAGACTTATATCTTTACCTGTGTCTCCCAGATTTGAGTGTACATTCATTCAGATTCCCAACCCCTGTTACCTCACAGTGCAGCTGCTCTGATGTAAATCTTCCCTGCAAAATACATGTCATTGTAACAATAGTAAGCCACGGAAACTTGGAGCTCTGCTGTCATGAATGGATTGACACTATTATTGTGGGAAGTGGGTAGTTATTGTGGGAGTGAGTCCCTGATTTTAAAAAAAATGAGTTTGGCCCAATTTCCTGTCTCTCTCTTGAGCATGTTCACTTGCTCTTTCATCACGTTATGATGTAGCAGGCTGTACACAACATACATGATGGCATTTTGGCGTTGGACTTCCTGACCTCCAGATCCATAAGCCCAATAAGTTTGTATTGTCGGTAATTTATGGTCTGTGGCTGGTGGAAAGTAAACCAAGGGATGTAAGCAGTGTTTGCAGATGTAAGTACAATCAGTTGAACATTCAATCTAGAGTCGTCATCATAAGACGGGAAAATTTGGATACAAACACCCATTTAAACAGAATGCCACATGCAAATAAAGGGCAGAGATTAGATGAGGCAGCAGAAGTTAAGAAATACCAAAAATGACTGGCAAAGATACAAAGATTTTAGGCAAGAGGCATGGAATAAATTCTTCTTGTGCATCCCTCAGATGGAGTTGACCTTCCCAGCACTCAAATCTTGTATTTATGGCCTTCAGAATCGCAAGGCAACACATTTATGTTGTTTAAACAAATGTTTAACATTTCCTGGAAGAAATATTTGGATCATTGAATGGAGAAATATCCCTGTATATGGAACAGAATTTAAAACAAACTTGACAAACACTAGCACAGGGAGATGACAGAACATTAAAATTAATGAGAAAGATCTTAAGAAATAAGATGGTAAATTTTGCTATGGGTATTTTATACAATAGAAAGAATGGGGAAAATGATCAGAAAGGAAAGACAGAAGAGAGCTTGTGAGTTTAACCCTGTAGTGATTCTTTCTTTCCATCCTGAGGGAAGAAGAACAAGAAGAGCAAAGCGTGCCAATTTCTAAGGCCAGGGAATGCTCCCTTGTTGATGCTGTGTGGCTTGGATTCTGGCTGCACTGTGGTGGGGCAAACTTGTCTCTCTAAGCAAAGGCAAGTGCAGGACTAGAAAATCAAAGGAGGGTCAGGTGTGTGTGTGTGTGTGTGTGTGTGTGTGTGTGTATGCATGTGCATGTGCGTGTATGTATGAGCACAAGGGGAGCTCTTCACATTTGTTTCTGCTGTCTTGGGTATGTAGAGAGGAATATAACCCAACATGTAAGCTTGGTTCAGTTGCGTATACATTATATACTTTACCTAAGCCAGGCAATAATCTGGATTTATAGATAGGAAGGTGAATAAGATGCAGTTCTTCCTGTGGATGATGTGTGGATAATTTTATCCCTTCAGGCCAGTTGTTACAATTACAGGGATAAAATACAACTTTGGAAGGAATTCTCTTCAGGTTAAGCTCTATGTTTGCTCAGTTTCTCTAGGATTTAAAGATATTTGCTGAAGTCTTCTGGAACTTGATTAAATGCCTTATTACCTCATCTCAAGAAGTTCATTTAAAAAGGACACAGAGAATGGCAAACCCAGGCTGCTTCTTTAGGTATCAATATTATTGCTTCAGAATTTTTGTAAGCAGTTTAAGGAGACAGATAATATACAAGCTGAACACACTTGGATGTCGGGGTAAAAATTTAATACTGAGGCATTGCTAGTCTTTTAGTATCTAAACTAAATTAAACTGAAGTCACTAGGGAGGAAGTCAAGTGCTTGGTTTTTTTAACAATATATTGGTATCAAAAAGGGGAAGGTAAATGATAACCTTAAAATCACAGTCTAAATTACTACTCATATGTCAGAGGCTTTATTGATTGCTTTATCCTGTCTATTTTTGTGGTAAGTGGACCTCAACTTCCAGTAATTGACTGAATAATCAATACTTTAGATAACAAAGAAACTTTTCTGGGAGAGGAATGGGTTTCTTGAATGATACATATATATTTTTAGTGGAGTAGTCAATAAATTTTAATGTAAGTTTTATTGCTCTCTCAATGCCAAATATTACCTCCAGGTATAGCCCTAAGGAACAAGGCTGCTACATAACAGAGGAAAAGGCAAAGCCTAGCTTCTTTTGAGGTCTGCAGTCACCATGCAGTCTTCCATACTTAGTGCCATCATAATTAACATGATGGCTATAATTGGTGCTCAGGGCACCAATAATGAGATCGTTGTAAAAATGGCGATGGGGCAGGATTAGCATTTCATGAGCATACAGAAGGCCATGAAATTGAAAGGTCAGGTATGATAATGTGAGAGGTTAGTTAAAATGGCCTTTTCTCTCTTCTTTCCCTTCAGCGTGAAATTATCAAAGCCATGAGGAGGAGTGGGAGGGAGAGAGGGGAGAAGAGGAGGGGAAGTAGGAATGAAACGAGATGCTAGCAGTGCAGTAGTGGGAAGGACAGGGTTAGCGTTCGAAGGTGTCATGCTGTAATCTGGAGATAACATAAGACAGTGTGGGGAATTCTTTTGTCATCTGTCACACATACTGCTCCAGTGCCAGGTGCACACACTCCCAGAGAGAAAGGGTAAAAGCCCTCTGCTAAGAGAGAAGTGGGTCAGAAGCCTGGGATATGACTAAGCCACATTACCCAGCCACATGTGAATAACCGGCTGCACTGCAGGTGAAGGCTGTGAAGCTCCCAAACAGAGAAGTGTGTCATTGGGGAAGTGGCTCAGGGATGGCATGCCAGGTTCCCTTGGAAAGTGTCTTCAGGTAATGACTGAGTAGATATCAATGGTTTGCTTTCTGTTTGATCAGGCTCAGGGAGAAAAATATGTCCTCTGTGTGCAGAAAGAATGGTGTAGGTAGAAATTGTGAAATTTTACAAAGTGCCCTCGTGGTGGAGGGAAAGCTCTTTCTCACCTCGCATCCAAGGCACGATGTCCACTCTGCCACCACGTACTATCCTGCCACGAGGCGTGATGGCACATCATTCTGTGAGCTGCACAGCTGTCATGACTGTGCTGACTTAGCCACATGATGGTTTTGAAAGGTCACCTGCACTCCCAATTGAGATACCTATGCAGAATTACACCTACAGCGGTTCTTTAGTTTAGATACCTGAAAATCATCTCTCTCTTTTTTTTTTAATCTCCATTGTGGTTGTCTCTTTTTCCTATGAGAATTCAAGCACCCAAAAGCTCCAGCGCAGGTCTATCTTGTTGATTATGTATCTCCTAAAATAGTATCTGACACACTGTAGGTGTCAAAAAATGGGTGTTGATGAGGAAGGAAGCGAAGAAGGCGTAGTTACTGGGTTTGGAATCCGTTCCACTGTTGCCGAAGAGACACTCCTTGAGAGAAGGGCACGTGTTGCTTTTTAAATGTTAGCCCTCCATGTTATATGGAATCTGGGGAGAAAAACATCCATCTTTAGGATTGCACCAAGGATTAGATGATTTTCTATTTTACTTTTTGCAAAGCTCTTGAGCACAGAATCAAATATGATCTCTCTGCCCCACTGCAACTTCTTTAAAGTGGCTTGTGAGACTGGTCAAGATTCAGCCTCAAATTATTTTTAAAACATCATCTATGTCTACCCCTGACAGCTGAAACCATGTACACCGGGCATTTGACTGTTTACATTAACTTGATTTTACTTTAAACGTCTACATTAACTTGACTTTGTTATTCTGGAAAATCTTTGTCCAGGAAGATGAAATTACAAATAACTATTATTTACTTTAGAACTTGCTGAATTTACTTATCTGAAAAATCGATTTGTTCTCATTAAATAAACAGCTGCTTCTCAGAACAACAGATCATTCAACTGGACTTATTAAATGGTCACTTACTTTTTAAAGACTTTTCAAAGTCTACCCTTTCTGTGTCCATTAATCCTGCACTATTATATTGTCAACTTTGTCAGTACCAATCAGATCTCTCGAATTTAAGACATGATGTGCCTGAAACTGGACCTCTTCCCCTTAGAAGATGCTAAGATTATGTCAAGGTAGTAAAGTGAGCTCTCTGAATGCAGCGAGCAGGAAGATCTTTTACCGATTAACTAGGATAGTTTTCTGGTCTCTTGCAAGCATTGGAAGTTGAGTCTCACTTCTAACAAAACCATTATCCACATAAGTATAATAAATAGCTTGTTATTTCCTGAAGGTGCCCTAGTTGTTAATATTCCAAAATTGGCACACCAGTTCCTTTTATTCTGAATACCATCTCCTTTCCTTTAGCCTTCACAGCTCCCAATGTTGCTTTCTTCATTGAATCTTTCTGGTAACTCAGGCCTCTCATATTTCTGTGTTTTGGTAGAATTTAGAAGGCCTCGTTGCTGTTTGAGAGCTTAAAAATACATTTTTGTTTCCCAGAGGCAGTACACCCCTGGAAAGCAGGCTCTCTCTTACCCATTTCTGTTTTTTTCTCACAGGAACATGGAAGGGAGTTTTCAACAGCTCTGCACTGCAGCACAGCAGCTCAGGACCCAGGAGGGAGACCCTCGGGCCTCAGGTTGCAGGCCTGTGTCTGCCAGTGAGGGCTGAAAGGTTTGCTGAGCATGCTGGGTATGCAAAGAAGGGGCCCAGTCCCTCCCTTCCTGAATGCAGTTCCTCTAAGACGCCCTCTGTATTCTAAAGCACACAGGTTTATTGCCAACATCTTAAAAAAAAAAAAACCTTAACATTTGGTCAAAAACCAAGTGTTGAAAATTAGTTTGCCAAATATTGAACAAAAATATTTAATTTAGCTGTTTAGAAAAAGAAAAGGGTTAAATAACCTGGAATTACAAAATTACCAGAAGAAGACACAGGGGAAACACTTCAGGACATTGGAACTGGCACAGATTATTTTCTTTAGACAAAATCTCCAAAGTGCAGGAAGCCAAGTAAAAAACAGACAAATTAGATTATATCAAATTAAAAAGCTTCTGAACAGCAGTGGAAATAATCAACAGAATGGAGGGATAACTTAGGGAATAGAAGTAAATGTTTTCTACCTACCCCTATTGGTAGAGAATTCATGAATAGGACTCAAACCGCACGGGAAATATTTCCCAGAATCAACAACCGGGATCATGTCTTATTAAAAAGTTTCTGCACGTCAAGAGAAATCTCTAGTATAGTGAAAAGAAAACCTACAAACTGGGAAACAATCTTAGTGAACTGTCCCTCAGACAAAGGTCTTCTGTCTAAAACATATAAAGAATTAAAAAAAAATCAGACCCCCAAAATTCAAGGATCCAATCCAAAAATGGGCATCTGAGATAAATACACAATTCTCAGATGAAGGAATACAAATGGCAAATAAATACATAAAAAATGTTTATCATCATTACTCAGAGAAATGCAAATTAAAACCACACTGAGATTCCATCTCACTCCAGAAAGAATGGTCAGAATCAAGAAACCTACCAACAACAAATGCTGGAGAGGCTGTGGCGAAAAAGGAACTCTCCTGCACTGTTGGTGGGAGTGTAGACCAGTGCAGCCATTGTGGAGGTCAGTCTGGAGATTTCTCAAAAAGCTGGGATTGGAAGTCTCATTTGTTCCAGCTATTCTACTTCTAGGCATATTCCTAGAAGAACTGAAAACATCATACCACAGTGATATATGTGCACCCATGTTTATAGCAGCACAATTTGTAATAGCCAAATTAGAATTTGGAAACAACCTAAATGTCCATTAACTGAGAAATGGATAAAAAAGTTGTGGTATTTTTATACAATGGAGTACTACTCAGCTATAAATAATGAACACATTGAGATATTTTTAAATAAATGCCTGCAGCTTGAGACCATACTCATAAGCGAAATAAATCAAACTCACATGTATAAATACTGAATAGTTTCCCTAGTGTAAGCAATGGTAAGAATACATAAAAGTGTGTGATAATCATGATTCCCCATTATATTGCTTTGAAGCCTTATAATGTTTTCATTCACTAATTGGAATGGTTTTATTCTGGGTTGTTTGATTTTTATTGTCTGTGATGGTATGAAAAACTATTTTGAAGGAAACAAGACATTATAATAGCTAGTACTGATTTAATATCATCTTGTTTTGAAGTCCCACCAAGCTTTTGTTCTTCTGTCTCCATTGGTTTTATCATGTTGTATCTTATTGAATTTTATTATATGTGATAGTATAAACAAAATTTTTATAGACAAAGAAATAATATAGAAACCATTGTTTGTTTTCTGTTAGTTGGTTCTGAATACCCTGCAATACTTTCATTCTTTTGAATGGTTTTACACTGTCTTTTTATGTTTGATACTCTAGTATATGAAGGTATACTCAAATATTTCAAGGAAAGAGACACTTTGGTAGCTACTGTTATATTGGATTGTCTTGTGGTGAAACACTAAGTTTCTTAAATTGTTCTCTTCTGACCTGTGTCATGTCCTCTTTTATCTTAATCTTTTTTTAAAAAAAATTAAAAAAAGAAGTAAATGTTTTCAAAGTATACATCTAATAAAAGTTTGGTATCCAGAATATACAAAGAATTTCAAAAACTCAACAACAAACAAAGAAATAAACAAGTAAAAAGGGTAATAAATGTAAATAAACATTCTCAAAAGACATAAAAATAATTCAAATGGCTAAGAGATCCATGGAAAATGCTCAGCTTTATAACCATCTAGTTATGTAAATCAGAATGTAATAAGGCATTCACCTGGCCGGGAAGGAAATGGTTATTATCAAAAAGGTAAAAGACAGCAAATGCTGGTGGCAATGTAGCAAAAAGGGAGCCTTGCACAGGATGCTGGGAATGTAAGTTAAGACGGCCGCTGTGGGGAACTGTGTGGAAGTTCATCACACAGTTAACAGAGCCACTATACAACCCAGCAGTTCCACTCCTTGGTACAGATGTATCCAAAATGAATGAAATCCGTATGTCAAAGAGACGTCTCCAGGCTTATGGGCCACGTAGCACTATTCACAATAACCCAGAAGTGGAAAGAACGGAAGTAGACATGAAGAGATAAACAGATGAAGAAAATGCCTACAGATGGGCAATGGAATACTATGTAGCCACAACCAAGAATGAAATCCTGCCATTTTTGACAACAGGGACAAACTGGAGGTCATTGTGTTAAACGAAATGAGCCAGGCACAGACAGACAAACCTCACATGATCTCATCAGCAGGTGAGCGTAGAATGGTGGTTTTCAAGGTTGCGGGAGTCAGAGGGAAGGTGGCCTCCAGCACGGCACTGCACACTAGGTAATGATGGATAATAATGTACTGTACATTTCCAAAAGCTAGAGAAAGGGATTTACCAAGTTTTCACACTGAATATTTGAAGAGATTGACACACCTAATCTTATTTAAGCATCACATAGTGCATACATGTATAGAAACATCATGAGGTATCCTGATAATGTGCAAAATTTTTCCAGTTTTACATATTAGTTAAAAATGAAGCTAATTTAAATACTTTTTTTAAAAAGAAAAGGAAAAATATTCACTCAGATGATTTCTCTGTTAGCCCACGTTCACATTGCATACTGTTTACATTCCTTTTGTGGAGCTGGTGCAGGGATGTACCCTATCTTCATTCCTTTTTCCATTCCCTCTCCCCCTTTCTCCCTTCCCTCCATCTCTTGGTCTCCTTCCCATTTGAGACAGATCTATCTTCTACTTGTATCTTTTGTTTTGCTCTTTATTTATACTTTGGTTTTCTTATATAAGAGAAACCATGTGGTATTGAAGTCAGTGGGTTTGATTTTCTTCCCATTATGGTCTCAAGATGGATCCACTGACAGACACATGACTCCTACAAGGTCTTCTTCTGCATCTCCTAATGTATTTCTTTTCATGTTTTAAGGTCTCTAGGGGAAAGTTAATCTCTGATCCAGGAGCTCTGAGCCCACAAAACAGGACTCTACTGATATGACAAGCTTCTGCCAAAAAGGTCATTTCTCATTTCCTTTCCAGCTAGTAATTCTTGGTGACATAATGAGCAGACAGCTGACCTAGCCCTTCCATCGGGATAGTGGATCTTTTTCTCTTCTCTATAAAAATTTTACGTTCTCTGGCAACAGTCTGGATAAAAATGCTATCAGTGTCAAGATCCAAAATAAAGCCATACATTTGGTTGAGTCCAATCAGGCCCGGGAGAGAACCCAGTCTCATAGTGTTGTGAAATTCTTGACACTGTGATGATCAATAAAAATGACACCTGACATAGTTGTTTATATTTGAGAATTACTTACCCCTGTGCTTAGCATGTTCTTTTTCAAATAGCCACTATATATGTATATATATATACATATATATGTGTATATATATGTATATATATATATATATATATATATGTTATTAAAGGCATATTGAAGCTATAGCAATAGAATATTCTTATTCCATCTAAACCCCAATCTACAAGTTCCATAAAACTGTCAGGACTCATGATTAACAATAGTCGGTGAATGCCAAGTGGGTGTTTGAGGCCATGACGCATTTCCTAGACCACAGCATGTTGGATATCAGAGAAGACACTGAGAAAAAGTCAAAGCTGGAGAGCAGTTATGACAACACACTGACAAAGAACAGGGATCGTCTCAGTTCCAAGTCATTCGGAAGTATATTTATTTGATAAATATGTTAAATATTCATCAGTGTGTCTCAGCTGCCTTCAGACCTTTCTCTCTAGCTGTCATCTAAAAATGGAAGAAATAGCCTTCATTATTTAGAAGTCAGCAAGACTTTGGGGTACTCTGTGTCACATTTGTTTATATCGCAACGATAAATGTTTGTGTCATTCCCAATGGTTCTTCTGTGAATCATATTTTTCAGGAAGATGGGTAGTGATAATAGTTTATTGTAAGTATGGAGCAATTTTTGCTTTATCACCCTGGATCTTATGATCCTTGGACAATCCTGGGTGGCAGTAATGGACCCATTGTACAGGGGAGATGCAGACTCACCAGAAGTGACTGCCACTAGGTCACGTAGTCGGTGAGTGCAGCCCTAGAGTCAGAACGCAGCACTGTCGCCCGGAAACAGCCCCCTTTGCTCTACAAGACACAGATCCCCGTTAATACATTTAAAAATAATTACAGAAGAGATACTACAGGCTCTTCAGACAGAATTTGATCAATGCTCATTTTGAAAAAAGGTGAACTGAAATAGCATTAATTTTAATTGCATTCTCTGTTTGAGAACAGTAATCATGAAGAGAAATTAAATGACTGAGTCCCAGGCTGATTTTCCTTCCTTTACTGCAACCATGGAAGCCTCCAAAAGCTCATGAAAATACTTTTTCCAGTCTCTTTTAACTTTCTCACGATAGAGTGTTAAAGACAATCTCAGTGTGTTCTGAGCTATACTGCATTTGAACCCAGATCCTTCTCTGTGGATCTTTCTGCACTTGGCAAAAAGAGCATCAGAGAAAATACATAAACTTATGTGTGACACAGCGCATGCCAGGTAGCAGCCTAGACATTCATCTTATACATAAAGTTTACATTCATATTTGCGTCACTTGTGGTTCGTTCTTATGAGCATGTAAGCAGCCACAGTTGAGCTATGGAACTTGTCTAAATTCATACAGGTGTTATGCGTTCCAGACAGAATTTGAATTCAGATCTGTCTGAGTTCAAAATTCCTTTTGGTCCGTCTTTTTGGTCTGTCCTTTGGCTTCTCAAAGCATTTTTGGCGCCTCAGAATTCAGGAGGGAGTGATGAGGGTCTTGTGATGAAAGCAAAGAAGAAAGAGTGGAGAGAACAGAGCGTGGTAGGACAAGAAAGTTTCGGCATGTGGAAACCATATTTGACCAGAAATTGAGAACGCGTGCAAAGCCTGGAAGCGGGAGGGCAGAGCCTGTGAGTGAGGCGTTAAGTACCAGCCCACTTAGGTGCCCTGCAGAGCCACTGGTCTCCCAGTCTCTCTCCTTGCTTAGGCTGCCAACTCCCCGGCCTGAGGCCAGTCTTTGGCAGGACTTTCACCACATCATGCAGCAAATTCTATAAAGAAGAATTTAAAACGTTTGTGGAGAAGTTGGTGTTCATTTTATAGAAATTTGTACAGATTATGGAGATGGGAACTTGTTCATGTAATTTTTAGAAACTAGTAAAATTTTGTCACCTAAACATAATTGAAAAAGTTACTGAACAAACTCATTAGCAGAGATACAAAGCTATAAAATATTAGCCAGTAGATTTTTTTTTTTTTTGGTACCAAGAATCAAACTGATGACCTTATACTTGTCAGGTAGGCACTATGCCACTGATCTAGATCTCTGGCCCAGGCCAGAAGATTCTTAAAGTGAGACAATAATTACACAGAGAAAAGTAGAACTTACTTTACACACCAAAAAAATCACCCTTTTGAATTTTGTTTGTGTAATATATCCTCAGGAGGTCAAAGGGGAAATCACAGATGGACGCATTTCTGTGCTAGCAGAAGCTGAGTGTAGTACCGTATGTGGACTGGACACAGGGTGGAGAGTTTGTGGAGAGCCGCTGCATTTTTATCAGGAAAAGCAAACAGGAGGGGATGTCCTGGCTCTGTCAGGTAGAGACCCTGCTGGGTGGGCCCCCAGGGGCACTGCAGGGTCCACCGATAGACAGAACAGGTCATCGCTGGCTCTGTAGAGCACACAGCAGGCTCTGACGCTGGCTTCCAGCTGTGTCCTGCCTTGTGACTGTGATTTTTTTGTCCAATACTTCTTTCTTTGGACAGTCTCTGAATGGGTGAGAAACAGCAGCCCCATGAATGGGAAAGAGCGGACAGTAGAAGAGAAAGGCGGTGAGCCAAGGTCAGCTGGGGCCCCTTTCTGAGTGTAGGCTTTCCAGGTTAAATGCAATCCCACCGGACGAGGTAGCATTCTGTCTTCCCTTTCAGAGCGTAGAAATATTAACACCGCATCAGAGTAGAATATAAAATTCTCAGAAAGATCTGAACACTTTAACACTTGCAAGTTACAAGGGGAAATGTTATTAGGTAAAAGGCCCTTTGGGGTGGTGGCACTAGTGATTTGGGAAGGTTTCGGAAGAAGACAACCAGGAGACAGGTTTGTCCCGGTGTGGCGGGGTGGAAAAGATGGTTTCCATGACTGCATCCAGCCACGTCTACCTTGTTCATCTAGAGACACATCCTGGTATTATTTTCACGCTAGGTAATTTTCATTTCACGCTGAACCCTAACCTCGTCCACCCGGAGAATATGCTGTACTTATCCATTCATATTAAAACTGCAAAATTTGTGCACACAAATTGTTCTGAACTTCAAAGTATCCACCCTGAGCGGGCAGACCTGTACTCTCATGGAGTGCTTTGTTCAGGCATGTCGACCTTCTTTTTTTTTTTTTTTTTTTTTTTTTACCAATACCAGGGATCAAACTCAGACCACACGCTCGCAAGGCAGGCGCTTATGCCGCTGAGCTAAATCCCCAGCCAGATCTTCTTTCTTAGATTTTGAAATTTTGAAAATTGCCTTTATACTAATACTGTGTTCTAAAAATAAGGGCTTTAATTCAGGCTTCATTGACATTAGTACCGTATTTGTAACTGAATCGTTAAACGCATCATCTTTACTTTCACCCAAAACACTGAGACTCAACATTTAATAGGTTTTCATCTGATGTTGTACATGAAATTTTGTTTCAGTATCCATTTATATGTCTGTTCTTTTACATTTACTGTGTTGAGTTGGCATTGTACAGAAATGAACAGCCATATTGGTCTAGAAACATTAAACTTAATTTTTTTCCAATTGTACAGGGGTAACACAGTGTATTAAATACGTAAGGTCTTATCTACATGGGTTTGATTACAGAAACTAATAAAGTATTCTCTAAATAAAAAAAATGTATGTGTTGACATTTAGGTTTATATTCCTGATCACAGTAATGTAACCACTTAGTGCATTGTTTTTTTTTCGGGGGGGGGGGGGCTTTTTCGTTTTTATCAATACCAGGGATCGAACTCAGGACTGCCTGCTTTCAAGGCAGGCACTTATGCTGCTGAGCTAAACCCCCAGCCCCTAGTGTGTTGTTTTTAAGTGACCTGTTATGGTTGATACACTGTGTTGAGTTGAGAAATTCAGACGTTTAACTGAGAGACTCAACAGGGGTAGGGTTCTTATTTTGTAAATATCCTCAGCCTGTGCAAAGGAGGACAAGGAGATTTTGTGAGTGCTACACCTGCCCTGAAGTGGGGAAGGGTGGCTTGTGTACAGGATAAGTTAGAAGAGGCTTGTTTCCTTCCTTTTTGCTCTGGCTGCTGCCTTGAAGTGTTGCCCCTGTGCCACGTCATCCTGCCTTGGAATCAGTTGATTATGGGCTGAAACCTCCAAAACTGTAGGATAAGTAAATCTTTCCTTCCCGAATTCTGGGTGTCAGTAATTTTGTCTCAGCAACAAGAGAAAAGTAAGCAACACATGACCTTAAATAGACTTGTTCAAAGCAATATTCAACCACACTATTGTTATTATTATTACTGTTGTTATTATTATTTTGTCTTTTTGAGATGGGGTTTTGCTATATGGTTCAGGTTGGCCTTGGGCTCACTTTGTAGCCCAGGCTGGTCTGAACTTGCAATGATCCACCTGCCTCAGTCTCCCAAGTGCTGGGATTACAGGAGTGCGCCACCCAGCCCAGCTCACACTGACCAATTATTTTTAAGTAACTTAAAAGAATTACACATTCTTAATATGACTATTCTTAAAAGATGTAAAAAGTAAAGTAATATAAAGTTATATATTTGAATTCTCTTACCCACCATGTCTCCCATTTAGATCTCAAATTTATAACCATTTTTATTCATTCCTTGGCAAGATTGGATTCAGGTTTAGAACTCCTAAAGTTTATAAAATTTGTGGCCTTTTTAAAGGAAAATAAAACAAAAATTTAAATGTAAATTATGTACTAACCTCTTGAAAAAGATATTTACTTTATGAAAAATTTATAAGTATCAAAGAAATGTGATAAAAATATGATGGATACTTAAATTGAAAAAAAAAACTTATTACACTTAAAGACACATTGTCAAGTGGTAAGGATGATGGGACAAATAGGGTGTACAGAAATACCTTGAAAGAAACTAATAGAGATATGCCTTATATTGCAATAACCTTCAAAAACAAGTTTAAACATTCACCGTATTTTTTGATCATTCTGCACATGACCATTTGACCTCAATTTGACCTTCTGGCTCTTTCGGAAGGTCTCTGCTATGAAACTTCTTTCTCAGTGATGCTCATTTATTAAGTCCCCCTTGTGTGTTCTGAATAGGAAAATGAACACATATTGCTTATTTTGTTTTCTTTCTTTCTTTCTTATTTTAAAACCTTTTACTATATGCTCTTCCTCCATAATTTCTTTTTTACTTTTTTAATAGTAGGTCAAAGAGTTAGTTAGAGCTGTAATTTGCTTTCATGGTTACCTTTATTATTGTGCTTTGACATAGTACTTGTATCCTCCAATTTTGTTAGGCAGAACCTACATTTTAGTATTATAAACTAGCAAAAAATCAGTTTATATTGTTTTCTTTTCAAAATTTTTCCTTCCTTCACTATTCAAATTTAGCCATTAATATTATTCATCTTAATGCTGACCTTTGTATATAAATATATATAATTTATTTTGCTTGAATTATCAGTGTTAAGAGGTAACATGGTGTTATGGTTTATGTTTGGATGGCTTCATGCAGTGATGGAGGCAGCTGAGTCTAGCATTCATGATTAGTTCATTGGGATTGGCCATGTGCGTGCTGTACTTGCCCAGGGCCAGGGAGCTGGCATACAATATAAGGGAGAGAAGAAGGTATGCTTTGCTGTTTTTCTCTTTTTGGCCCTGTTGTTTGTGTCTGCCATGAATGGCTGCCCCTTAGCTACACCACCCTACCTTGGAGCCAGCTGAGTATGACTTGAAACCTCCACAAACTGTAAGCTAAATAAACTTTTCCTTCTCTCATTTTGGATGTCAAATATTTTGTCTCAGCAATGAGAAATAAGTAACCAAGACACAAGGCCACAATAACAATAACAGAAGGTCTTCTAAAGAAAACATCTGTTTCATTCATGTACTTGTAAAGGTCTCTAGTTTTCTGTTTTTTAAATCATCTTAAAAATGTGTCTTTACCAACATGGATGCATCACTCTGTTTTCTACAGTGATGCTAAACTCAAGTTAATGGTAAGGCAGGAATCAAAGGGGGATTGAGTTCATTAGTTTCCATTGTATCCAGCTTTACTGTCAGGAATAAGTAGATTTATTTAATCCCAACATAGAATTATAGTGAAGTTTTAAAAATGGTAAGTGGTAATATCATTTGGTTTCTTTCCCTGTGTATGTAAATAAGAGTACTATTTCATATGTTTTCAAAACAATGTGTCTTACCTTGTAAGTTTCCTCTAAATACTTAGCATCAATTAAATGGCATCCTTGTAAATTAAACCTTTCTGGATTCAAAGTATTTTTTCTATTAAGGGAAAAGTGGTTGGGATGGGAGACACATTTATATATCTTTTCCATATATCAGTTTATGTCTCTATGGTACTTTCCTCTGAATTCTATATCAATACATCCACCTGTACATTACCAAATATTCTTGGATGTCTCAGGCATCATTCACTCATGTATCCAAAACTAAGCATAATTTTCACCCCAAACCACTGGTTCCCTGTCCTTATGGTCAGGGTAAACTGGGAAATAACATAAATAAACAACAGATGGAAATGAAATATCCCTGCTGCGTATACTCAGGAATCCAGACTGACAGTTTATGGTGTCTTGTAAATGTGCCTCTGTATCTTTCTCGCTCACCTCCCTGAAGGCACCATGGAGAACCTTGTATCTTTAGTGTTTCTACCCAGAAGGCACTCATTTCACTCCTCACCTTTCACTGGTCTGTAGTGCAAGCCTACAACAGATGATAGTTGTGCCTAATTTCAGGGACCCCTGTGCCCAACATGAAGGAAAAATGGAAAATTTTGGTGATCACTGTAATGTAGAAATTACAGTCATGCTCACCCTGTTTTCTTGTTTAGTCCAATGTGTTTTTGTAGTCTCCGCAGCTGTCATCCTGCCCCCTGTTCCTGCTCTTGAAATGCCTCCTGATGGGTGTTAAAGGGGGCCCATTCCACGCCTTAGCTGCACATTCTCTTTGGCTTCCACTCATACTTTTCACTGCCCAGAAAGCGTTTGTTTATTAATGTGTTTTGTTTATGAGAACTAGGACTTTCCTGATCCATGGGTGGTACTCTTGCCTACATAGCATCCTTCTTGTTCTACAACTTACATGAGTTAATGCTTCAACTCTTAGTCTCCAATATTAAAAAAAAAAGTAAAAAACAAACTTAGATGTTTTATAAAGCCTCCTTCTCTCAAGGAAACCTAGCTTGCTGTATCCCTGGTGTCAATATACTGAGATTAGGTCTAGTCCGAGGTGCAAATGTGAGTAAAGATCTTTTGTTTTAGGGAAGAACTTCACTTTCCCTGAGAAAATGTTGTTTTAAGGCATAACAGGAACAGGAAAATAAAATTTAGAGAATATTAAGAAGACATCAGGTTTTTAAAAGTGCTATTTTTACTGCACCTGTCTAACTCCAAGATTCCTAAGAGTACAATCCAAAATATTAGGCTCACACTGAGCCAAAATATTATACTGAACACACGAATGAAAGCACAGACCAGTGGGTTACTACCATCACCACTTACATTAGTAATTTTAAATTAAATACAACAGAAAACATTCAAATTTAAATTTACAGCATGATCCAAGGTTCTAAACTTAGTCTCAAGAAATAAAGGACCCATAAGTTGCCTTTTCTGGCCAGAGAACTCACTGTGGTGAAGAGCAGAATGGAAAAAGCCCAGACCTCTGATTCAGACATGGGCCATTTCATAGAAGAGAGACTCTTTTGGGTGAGATGTGAGAACCACTCTGACCCAGAACTGGGGATCTTGCCTTGTTCTTTGGGAGAGAAATGTGAAAAACAAAAATAGTGGCTTGCCTAGTGGTACCACCAAAAGAGATGCACTCTCCCTGTACCCTCCTACAAGGCTGAGGGGCCAGTTGGGGGACCTTTCCCAATCTGAGGGCCACAGGGCAGTGGGAGCTGAGTGTGATGGCCAGGGATGGACAGCTGATGGTCAAGGCAGCAGTTATATGTTGAATCATTGAGTTTGGTGATTGCATCTTACTGATTTGGGATCAAACCCCAGCAGGGACTCTACCGGAAATTCAGAGGGAACTGGAATTCCCAACACGATGTCAAGGGGCAGAGGTCATCAGGATTATGACGCATACTTTGAATTGTCCCTAAGGCTTGAGGGACTTCAGCAAGCCAAGGTCACACAGTGAGGTTAATTACCACATCCTAGGCCATCTTTCTTCACACACTGGTGATTCAGATCAACAACGGGTCTACTAGTGAAAGGCAAAGTTTATGAAATTGTAGGACTTGTCCTAAAAAGAAGCATTGTGATGGCTCTCTGGGACTTTGGGTGAATTTTCCAGAATTTGTCTCTTCTGACCTGTAGAAGGGATTCTAAAACTGTTAAAACTTTGATGGGGCAAATCTGGTACGGTCCAAAATGAGCATGGGTGAAATTTCAACTTCTGATCTATGATTGCTAAAATTTAAAATATCCATTTCTCTGCTGTGACATCATTGGTGAAAATGGTCCAGGATTTAAAATTGGAAGTTTCTTTTTGCCTAAGCCGTCATGGACCATTATATTTGAAAATAAACACAGCCGTTTCTATTTGTAAGTTCAAAACCTCTCTGTTACCCAGAAACCTATACTGACATTGTTATTTCATGTTTGTCTACGGAGATTAAGTCCTATATATATGCTAACATTTTCCTC
Source organism: Cavia porcellus (assembly GCF_034190915.1). Taxonomy (NCBI): domain Eukaryota; kingdom Metazoa; phylum Chordata; class Mammalia; order Rodentia; family Caviidae; genus Cavia; species Cavia porcellus. Next base: position 159,482,664 of record NW_026947484.1, on the reverse strand, counting down.
ATAGTGTTATCATCCATACAACAATTACAGAAATGACACAAAATCAAGTTGTATAAGTTATCAACTCTAGTAGCTTTCTAATCTATGTATTATCCCTTTAGAAGAATGTCTATGTAACGAAATACAGTAATGTCTGAAAAAAATGTCTGCAAGGGGTCTCAGAATATGAATTTTTGAAGGGTGAATGTCATGGTTTATGTTTGTGTCCCCCAGGCCTCATGAGTTTGCATTGTTCATTTGTGATGGTTCATTGTATAGTGCTTGGATTGATGGTGTCAGTGCTCCACCCACATAGGGGTGGAGCCAGGATGTAATGTAATGGCAGGAAAAAGGTGTGTCTTTCTCTTTGCTGGTTCAAACTTGCTGTTTGCGGCTGCCATGAACTGCGGCCCAGCCATGCCCGCCTGCCTGGGAGCTGACTACTGAAACCTCCAAAAACTGTAAGAAATAAACCTTTCCTTTCCCAACTTGGGCATCAGGTATTTTGTCTCAGCAACGAGCATAAAGTAACTAAGACAGTGATCAAATATGACAACCATGGAGGTGTGTAATTCATTTCACTGGGGCTAGGTTGCTAGATTTTACAAGTAAGTCCTGTGAGATTTGTGGATCCTGACTGTAAAACTGACTCGGATCATGGCCATTGGAGGTGCCATGGCAAGTTTTCTAAGTCTACTTCCAGAAGCCAGGACTTCCCCAGTGCCTGCTTCTATTGAATAAGAGAGCAAGTTCATTATTTATTTAAATTGGAATTTAACTGGGCATCCGGTGTTTTATCTGGCAACCATCATTTGGAGGAACTGGTTGTTCTCCATGACACTATAAACATCGTTGTAATTCTTCATTCTACATTAAACTTGTCACTAGGCTTACTTGTATGAGAAGAGCAAATTAAATTGGACAGGAAAATGTCATTGGATGAAAACCAATGCCTTTTTTCTTTGCTGGCACTTTCTTTGCACTGGGCTAACATCTGTATTTGTTGGAAAGAGAACTTGCCAGTGATTTGGGGTAGGAATAGCACAGGATTCTGCCAGTGGGACCATTTCAGAAGAAATTGCCAGCGCTTTACAGGGCCCTCTTCACACCTGTGTGTGGCTCTGCCCTCCGGGGCTTGGATGTGTCCAGGAAAAGGGCACAAAGGAGGCATCGTGACTTAGATTTGCCTCCACATACATCCCTGGAAGTTCAGACCTTGTGTCCTCAACAGTAGCCAGGGCCGGTTCTTGTGATAGGGACTGTTGTTCTCATTTTCTCCAATAGGTTTAGGGAGTTATGATCCACCTAAGGGTCCTTCATTTATTTCTGGTGAAGATATGCATAACTTACCAAGCTCTTGACCTCTTAAACAGCAGGACGCACTAGGAAGCACGTTGCCTTGGTTTGGGTATGTTATCTATAATTCTACGTTACAGTTTATTGAGTAATTGGTGTGTTGTGAGCACAGCGTAGGTGATCTGGATTCGTTATTTCCTATATGGTCACACAATTCCCACCAAGTCGGCACTATTATCTCTATTTCACAAACAAGGACTAATATTTTGTCCCTGGGTCCGGTCATCACTAAGTGCATCCTTGGGCTTTAAGTCAAGTTCTGAGTTGAAAGACTCTGTGTCATCACGTTGCATGTCTCACCACATGTTTACTGTCCACTAATATTCAAGAATATAAACATGAAGGAAGAAACAAAACAGAAGCACGGTTTGTGACATATTGAAGTTGACCTTTTTGCCTACTCTGGGCATTGTTATAACAAGAAGGAGGCTGTACCGTTAACATTTTGCTGAATATCTTCCACATGCAATTTCAGTTTTTTCATTAATGTTACCCTAGTGGTTGAAAAACTTGAAGTACTTTTGCTGCCTGTCCATAAACTTTGACCACAATTACTGTAAGTGCTGAAAGTTGCAAAATCTGTGCAGTACTTTATTGATGTTGTAATTTTACAATCCATACAGGAAGTCTATTAGGTAAATTGGTATTATTTTTCATCACTTTTCAAATGCAAGGATACATCTATTAATAAACTCTTACTTGCATGTATAGCTGTTAGGTAAATCGAGGTGCGGCTGAGACCACTGAGGCAGGCAGAATTGAAGCAAATGGTGATTTCTTTATTGCAGACCAGGTGCAGTTGGGCCAGGGGCAAAAAGACCGTTAGCACTGAGCAGGGGGTGAGGGCATGTTTTTATGGGGGCATTTAGATAGGAGAGGGAGGCATTAGTGAAGGGAGGTGCAAAATTTTGGGTCTCTAAGTAGGGGGTGTAGGGCCAGGTAATAGACTGGGCAGTGTTGGCTACGGGGGTGCTGGCAGGTACAGCACATCTCCTGTGGTTCTTTGTGGAATCAGCTCTCTTCAGATTGAGTTGAGATGTTGGCTTCCTGGTTAACACCGTGCTCCCTTAGGTGTGAATAACAGTTTTTTTCTCCTAGATGGGCTGGGGTCTATTTTGGAGACCTAACAATAACCTTCCCAAACTTCTATTTTTTTCTGCAAAATGAGGGGAGTGAATTAGAAGCCTCAAATACCTCATTCAGATATCGCTTTTGATAATTCTTGTAAGAAGGCTCCCAAAGCTGTATACTTGCTGAATTCGAGGTTACCAACACTTTGTGCCCTAGGTGGAGAGCCAAGGCTGCTGGGGAACCAGACTTTTGACTCAGGAAATGACTGAGGTCTCTAGCCACTCTTGCACTGTTGTTTTGCCAGCCTTCCTTGTCATTTCACATGTGCTAATTGTTACAAGTGAATTTATAATAGCTCTGAATAAAATATATTGAAAAGTTCACAGGAACTTTTGGATTTAATTGAAGGCATTGAGATGTCTGAATACTGGCACTGTACCTTAAATATGCACATGGTAGGAATTCAATCCATATTGAGTAAATGAAAGAGTGAATGGAAATACTGGCTACCCCTGGGATAAATTTCTCTTTCAATGAAGTTTCCAAAAACAGAAGGGTCCTCAATATCCTTTATATGAACTTGAGAGATAGTATCAACATGTTATATATGATGTTGTGTGGTTTGCATATCTCTTTCATTTGTGTTGTTTTAATTGATCATCACTAAAGTATAGTAATGCAGTCAAGGTTATTCTCAATATATTTCAACATTTTTTTCAGGAGAAAAACCAATGTTCCAGGAGTCTAATTAGCTGTCCAAGTCTCTACAACAGTGTGAGACAAAAGCTTACCTGAGTATAATTCATCATTCTTTTCCACTGCACAATTATGCCTCCAGCAAACGTGTACCACCTCCCAGTGAAGCTCGGGACAGGGAGCGTAGCCTGATGCCAGCTTGTCCTGCTGTTGTTGTCTTGGAGTTGTCCATGAACTGTACATGAAATGCTTTGCTTTCTGTCCAGTTATGGTTTGGAATCCCAGGTGGACAGCAGTCACTGGATTGCTTTACCTTTGAGAACTTTACCCTCTTAGCTAGCTTGGGCGGTGCTATCACAAGGTCAGCATAATGACCAAAGTGATCCTAGAAATGGGTGTCACCCTTGACCATGTGTGAAGCTTATCTTCACACTGGTTTTAGCTATGCTTTTCTTGCAAGTAAGTTGAGCCCTTTGATAAAAATTCCATTGGTATTTTAGGTAGGTGTTTTCACTCTGGTCCTTTTCACAGAGTTGCTGATTTAAAGGTCAAGTTGCAGCTTTAAATTCCTGACTCAAGTGGCGTCAGACCAGGTTCTTTGTATCTGGTTTGATGGGGAAGCTGTCAAGATCATCATGTTGGGCAGGGCAGTCCCACTCCAAAGGGCAACTGCTACCCAGTTTCTGCCATGTGTCATAAGAACATGGGAAATCAGAAAACCCCAGGTGGTCTCATGATTTTTACATAGAAGTCAGCAATCTGGACTTTCATGTCACATAGCCTATCTTGATAAGTCTTGATAAGTCTCAGCAAATTCAGGTTGTTGAGAACTGTGTATAACGCACTGAAGAAGCAAAGAAACACTACAAAATAAAAAATACACAGTGGGCCTGTGTTGTAGCTTAGATCTAAATGGTCCCTCCAAAGTCCCATGTGTTTAGAAGGTGAATGGACTATGGGGTGCTGTCTTAGTTACTTTTACTTTTTATTCGTTGCTGAGACAAAATACCTGAAGCCCAAAGTTGGGAAAGGAAAGGTTTATTTTTTACAGTTTTTGGAGGTTTCAGTCCATACTCAGTTGGCTCCAAGGCAGGCTGGCATGTTTGTAGCAGCTGCAAACAGTAAGGCAGAAACAGGCAAAAGAGCAGGAGACACTCCTTCTTCCTGCCATTATATCACATCCTGGCTCCACCCTTAGGCCGGTGTAGCGCTCACACCCCAATCCAAGTGCTAAACAATGAACCAATCACAAATGCACAATGCAAACTCAAGAGGCCTGGGGGCCACAGACATAAACCATACAGGTGTTGTACTCATTGGTGGATCCATCATTAATGAGCTCAGGAGCTGAGGTGGGGCCTGGCTAGAGGAGGGTCATGGGGGTAGGATCTGCAGGAGTGTATTTTTGCCCAGGTTCCTCCATTCTTTCTGTTGGATACCTGGCTCTCTTAAGGTGAGCGGCTGTACCTTTACCAGGCTCCTTGCCTCAGAGGCAGCTGACCTTGAACTGAACCCCCTGGAAGCCTTGAGCAAAGAGACCTCTCCTTGAGTTGCAGGTGCTGGGTATTTTGTTCCAACAATGGAAAGTGACTAACCAGGATAGATGCAGCCCAAGAGCTTCTAGTTTGCTATCTCAAGTGTGAACACTACAAAGCCTCCCGTAAGTTCACTGTACTGCCGTGTGATAGCTGAGGTGCAGCCTGTTAGACATTCTTCACTGACTTCCCTTTGCTTAATTCCAAGCTTCCTTTCATGGTATAGGATCGCATCTCCACTTAGCCTGGACAGTTCAGGGTCATGAAGGCTGCCTGAGAGCCATGTCTTCTAGGATTTTTAAAATGTTATTCAAGCGTTACTACAAATACTTGGACAAAAATGAGCTGAGATGGGCTCATTGTACTTTGTATGCCCAGATTTTGCCATGCTTACTTAGTAATTAAGAACTACATGTATAGGCTGGGCATGGTGGCACACATCTGTAATCCTATCAGTTGGGAGGCCGAGGCAGGAGGAGCAGTGTGAGTTTGAGGCCAGACTGGCCTACATGGTGAATTCAAGGCCAGCTGGAACTGCACAATAAAACCTTGAGTCAAAAAAGATAAATAGATAAATAAAATAATTGCATGTATTAAAGGGAGTTCTTCATCTAACTGAATCTGAAATGTAACTAAAGCTAATTACTTTCTGTTGCCCAAGCTATTTCAGTAATAGTTATCACCTTCTGTTCAAAGACAGGTCGCAGAGCGGTTTTTAATAAACTGCTATACAAATAGCTATGGGTAGCGCAACTGGCACCCAGAGCACACAGCAAGAGAAGTCTGTAATGCGGCTAGCTACTGGTGACATTGACCTAAAAACTGGTTAAGCACAAACATTACCTCAAGAATAACTCTTTTGCTTATTATATTTATAACATGCAAACGTATGGGTATTTTAAGATAAACAGCCATGCTATTTTTAATTTCTGAAAGAACCTAATTTTTGAAAATAGCTACAGAATAATAATATTTAAGTCAATGTAGGAACATCTTCGATTACATAATTTTAATTATTTTAGCATTGTTTTCCATCTTCAAAAATGGAGTAATTCAGATAAAAAATGTTCTGTGTTAACCTTGCTGAATTTCCTGTGGATTTCTGCTCAACACACTGCTGTTTCTTTCAGCTTTGGTCCAGCGAGCTCCTCTGTGGGGGATCCATCACTTCACCTCTGAACCCTCCTGCCCTCCTGCCCTCAGAGTTTCATGGCTCTTACCATGCAGTAATTAGTATGGATGGGTACAGGTGTGTATGCTGTGAAGAAGTGGAATTATCTAGCCAACTAAATTGTATTAGTGTTAAATAAGTGTTAGTGTTAAACTAAAACAAAACTTAATGGAGACATCATGTCTTTGTATTACAACGTTCTGTACTGGTGGCTGCATTCCAGAAGCCTTTCAAGTTACGGAGGACTATTCTGTGTCTCATACTTTTGTCACTAAATGATGGCACAGTGCTAGTTTGTGTCTGCTTCGGAACTGCTTATGGACACAAAGGAAGAAATAAGTATATGAACAGATGAATGAATGAATAAATATAGATAAAAAGAAAATATAATTTAACCTCCTCTTTTTTTGCTCCCATCAACTCTTGGCTATTTTCTTCCAAAATAAAAGCAGTGGGAAGTAGGTTTTCTCCAGGTTTCAGAAGAGGAGGCTTTCCCTCCTCCCACACATTCCTATTTCTAGTCTCCTGTGTGCTTTCTGGGAGGACTGGGGGTGAGGGACAGCTGTGTCGCATTGCAGAGCTGCTGAGAACAATACAGGGTCTCATCAATCCTTCCTGTCCCCTCAGGATATGGCACAATTCCTTGGCTGTTATTTAACAGCACTGTTTCCTTGCTTTCATTTGATACTAGAAAGTAGGATGGAATTTATAGTGTGTATTATTTATCACTGGTTCAGTAATTGGGAGTAAAAAGGGCTGCTCTCTAGCATCTTTCTCCAAAATAAGAAAATACAGACCCAGGGCTCCCGATAAAAAGGACATGGAGGAAGAGTGGGGTTGTTGTCTTTTGTCTGTAGCACAGGGCAGGGATCAGCTGTGGTTTCACTAGGAAGAAAGCAAACCTATCCAAGGTGGCTGCCCACTGTGTCTTAGTTAGGGAGGTCAGTGTGGTACCAGTTACCAGTGTCCTGCAAGTCATTGCTCAGGATGTCCAGAAAATCTGAGCATAAGCTTATCATGTGAGAAAATCACAATGGTGACTGAGAAGAACTTTATATATATATATATATATATATATATATATATATATATAGCCATCAAATTGCCGATTTGGGGACACTTGTGTCAGGCTTGACCCAGAGGAGGAGATCATGTTGAATGCACAGTATCAGTGAAATGGAAACCAAAACCCTCTCAGATCAAAGGGAAGAGGTCAGTGTCTGGCAGGAGAAGGTTAAAATTATCAAACAGATTGCACATCATTTTCTGTAGGTCAACCGTTTCAGCCTTGTTAACATCTACCGAGCGTGCAGACCTTAGTTTTGCGGCTAAGGTGAGTGAGGTCAATGTTTATAACTGCAGTGGGGTCTCTAAAAAGACACAAAACATTTGACAGGCAGGTCCATTTCACTGAAATTGTGAGTGAGAAAAAGGTCATGTCTGTATCTTACACAGAAAATTTAAAATCGTGCACCGTGAATGTCAGAAATAAAATAAATCATAGAGACTGCGTGACTGGCCCCTGCATTTCAGGTTACAGATACAGGGGAAAAGGGCTTCTGGGAGGTGGTGGTGACTGTAAACAGTGAGGCTGAACAGGCTGGCAGAGCTTTTATCTAGTGCCAGGGGAAACACCCTCTCCAGAAAGTGTTTTGATTCTGCCCTGCAGTATGTGCATCCCAATGCTCATGAAAGATTTATCGAGCTCTTACTACATGCTGGGCATGGGGCGGTGACCAGAACAGGAGGGAAACACCGCCAATTCTCCTGGCCCTGCCTCTTTGGAAGTTGATGGCAGAACCTTGGACTATAAAACCAGAACACACACAGTCAGAACAGATTCTTCAGGAGGTGTGGATCCCTTAGCACTGCTGTACTCTCTAGAAAGGAGGGAACTACAGAAAGCTGAAGGCTTTGTCTCTGTAACCATTAGCACAGCCTTCTAGGTAGGGTAGCAGTGACGTGTTTCAGTGGAGAGGGGGCATGACTCCAAACACTCTTGATGTGATTTTTAACCTGTGTTAGACCTGTGCATGTGCTTATGAACATGTTCCCCTACTTGATGACAATTTGTTGAAGGCCGACTGTGTGTCAGACAGTCGTTGAGACCTTAGGTGCATAGATATGAAAAACACAGATGCCCTATTCTAAAAGAAATCTAGCTGCTCCCAAGGCCTAACAGGTAGAGGAACACAAAGGCCTGCGTATTTGTCAATATTTTGTCTTGTACAATCTGAGTAAAACTTGAAAATTGAATTTGTAGCAGAAACTTACTAATCTTAAAATTAAAATTGTATCAGGACCTTCCATTAGGGTGGAAATGGAAGGCTGGTCAAAACTCCTGTAAAGGGGTGGAGATGAGCCTAAAGTTAATTAGGAAGGAGTTCTCACATTCTTTTTGCTGGGAAATGCATGGCTTAAGGCTTTGCAGATCATATTTTAGAGTGAAGAGCTTCTGCACAGTGAGTTTTCCTCTTTTAGACATATCACAGCTTTCAGATATCCTAGCGCTGATTTAATTGGACCAAGGTGAGATCCAGACATTGGAATTAAAGAAATTTTTCCGGCTTGATTCTAATAAGCCTTACCAAGAACCATGAACATAAATTGTGGATTTTTCCTTCTTTGTTTTTTTTTTTTTTTTTTTTGCAGTTTTTATATTTTACTGGTACATTTTATCTAAAATGATAGATTACCTAATCATAACATTCCTCATAGAGAATTTGCACCTGTATATAACTCACTTCTTTTTCTTCCCATTCCCCCTGCCTTTAGTCCTCTTCCCCTTCTTATTCACAGAAGCTTTGTTTCCATTTTTTCCTTCTACTCTTTTATTTTCTAGTCCCTTTTTTCCTTCCTGCCTTCCCCCTCCCTTGTTCTCCTCATTTGAACATTTTCTTCCCAGGTCCCAATATCTGTTATAAAGTTTGGTCTTTATTTATAAACTTTTGGTTTCTTACACCAGCGTGAAGCTCATAGTAAAGATGGTGTTCAATCACTTTAAATTTTAATGGTTATTTTTTAAAAATTGCTTTAGTTACTTTTCTCATTGCTGAGACAAAAAACGCTGCACCCAAAGTCAGAAGAGAAAAGGCTTATTTGGCTCACAGTTTGTAGAGATGTCAGTCCGTAATTGGCTGGTTCCAAGGCAGGTGGCACACGGCAAAAGGACCAACAGCTCATGGTGGCAGAAGATAGTAGTAGTGACAAGCTTGGAGAAAGGCCACGCTGCTTGCTGTCCCTTGTGTCCTATGCAGGCTGCCTGCCCTAGGAAGGTGTAGCACTCACACCTATAATCCCAGCATTAGACCATGAATGGACCAGAGACCCTAGGTGCAGCCGCCTTTGAAAATGCAATATGGCTGCAGGGGCATTGGGTGGACAGCTAGAAAGAAACATAACTTTAATATGTGTCAGAAAAACAGGTAAATAGCACCAGGCTCTTATTTCTTAGAAGTCAAATGTTACAGAAATTGGATTCATTCTAAACAAAGTCTGTGAAGGTAGGACACATAGAAATGACTAAATTTTAGAAACATCTGATGATGACAGATAGTAGAAATAGAGGAGAATAGGAATTTGGAAAGCAATTGGTAATTTTTTTTCCTCATAAGTTTAAAGATGAGATGTAAAACAAATAGTGTCTTTTCCCACCGATCTTGGGTCGAGCTACACACACATGAGAGCATGATGGGGTAGGGTGGATGTTCTGTTTTGTAGACAAAGGGATCTAACTGACACTTGCCTAGGTGGGTAACCAGTCCCCTTTCTGTAGAAAGGGTCATCCTGAGACAGTACTTCCAGCACCAGCGCCATCTGTACCTCTAGAACATCCAGAAGGGACAGCGAAAGGATGGAGTATCACCTCCCAGGAGTAAATGCTCGTCACCACGGTGGGGGTTGGTTATTCCCATTGGCTTCATTGACGTCATCCTCTCTGCGCTAGGGGCAGTGGCCTGGCACACGGTGAGCACTTCCGTGAGTATTGACAGGAGGGTGGTCATGCACGGCAGGAAGATGATTGCCTGAGATGCCAATCAATAACCGCTTGTCCTGGGCTGAAGGGAAAAGTCAGAGATGCAATACTTTCCTCTCCCGTGGCACCGCTAATAGGACAGTATGACAGAGTGCTGTTGCAGGACATTCTGAAACTGAGATCGTCTGCGAGGAAATGAGTGTATTGATTGCTTCGTCATGCCAGCCAAGGTCGCTGCACAGAGGGTGGCGGCACCTGTCATGGCTTCCTGTGCTAATACTGGTTAATCGGCTGTTGGAGGACATAGCATTCTGCATGCTGACTGGTCTGGATGAAACTAATAACTGTGCTGAGCGAAGGGACAGTCAAGAGCATGTATAGATTAATACTTTCTACTTACTTGGCTACTTGTGTTTCATGGTGAAAGTTTTTGTGCCATCTGTGCACTTTTATTTGTGATCTTTCAGAGAATTCTGCTCTCCCACCTGCTGCACAAAGGCTGGGTTTTGGGGGACAGGCTGGGCTTTGTCTTGCACAAGACACAATGGAAGCATATGCTCCTTGACTTAACGTGAGGTGTCACCCTGATAAACCATCACAGGGTGAAAACCCACTGCACACACTGAACCTATCAAACATCATAACAAAGCAACCCAGCACTGGGGGAGCAGGCTGGGTGGTTTGCCCTCTTGATTGAGCAACTGATTGAGAGCTCTGGTCCCTACCAGTGCTCAGCACTGAGAACAGATACCGCACCACCTATCTATCGATAGCCCCAGAAAAGATCCACATTTCAAAATTAAAGCGTGATTTCTACAGACTGCATATCCCTCTCACATCGTCATTAGGTCGAGAGCTCGCAAGGGGAGCCACTGTTAATTAAGATGCCGTTGTCCTACGCATCTCTTCCCAGTTCATGAACTTCTCACTGGCAGCTTTGCACTTCCTTCCATAACTCAGGGTCTCTCGAGTCCTTAATGTGTCTGTCTGGCTATTATATGAGACAAGTTTGGAAATGAAATTATTTTAAAGAGCAGTCTTAACAGTGAGCTGGCCCAGGACATTAATCCATAATGTAATACAACGATAAAGAGGTTAAGTGACTGACCCTGGTCTCCCAGAAATGAGTGCTTCCATCTTGGTGGTATTTTTTTCCAAGAGAATTTGGGTGTCTTGTTCCAGAACGGAAGGCCAGTGTCATGGCTAAATGACTTGGGGCCAGGCCAGTTATTAAATCACAGAATTATCTCTTTGCCAGGCACATATTCAACTTTAGCTGCTCTATAGAGCTCAGGGAGACATATTTGGGGCTAGGAGGTACATAGATATTCTACACACTTTCTCCAGTAGTATGATTCTTCCAAGGAGACCTCTCATGGTTGTAATTGAACATAGCCGCTAGACTGGTGTTCAGGAAGTTACATTTCTTCTCTGTCAGCCTCTCTCTCATTCTAATCTCTTGTGCATCGATGAGTCAGACTCTGCTAGACTCTCTGCAATGCAGAATTGAGCTGGTAGAGGCAAGCATTCCTCAAGGACTATATATTTTTATTTCAAGCAGACATTTATTCATGTTAGTGATTAGTAACAGAAGTGATTATATTGCTTGTGATATTATAAGGGAGTAAAGGGAACAATGAAAGTTCCAAGGTAGAAACCCAAGCCTGGATTCAGAGGGAGGAAGGATATCAGAGAAGGCTTCTTCAGAGAAGGAAGAATGTGGCAAGTCCTGAAACGTAAAAAAATAAAGTGAGAGTCCTTGTTGTGGAAATCTATGGCTAGATCTGGTTAACTGAGGAGGAAAGAATGAATAATAGCTCATGGAAACCTGGAAATCCTAGAGAAGGAGGATTGGCTGGAAAAGACAGGGGCGACAGCAGCTGGTTTCCCAACCCAGGATGGCCTGTTGGGTGCTGTCACCAGCCTCGATATACAAACCCAGGATGACATCAGGGTTCACAGCGTGCACACATCTTCATGCACAGGATGGCCTCCTCTGCACTAGTAAAGGCTGAATTCCCAGTGAACACAGCATGAATGTGTCATAGTTGAGCTCTAAAATTTGAGCAGAGGGCCCTGTGGACTAGGAAACAGGAGGTCCATCTGCTTGTTCACATTCTAGAGGTCTCCGATTGAGGAGGAAAAAAAGGGGTTGGTATGCCAGCCAAACGCCATTTGTTTGCTCTTTCTTTCCTGCTGGAAAGTGAAGCTGTGACTTCAAGGTAAGTAGTTTATGAAGAGGAAGAGGACTTCAATTAGCCCTTAATGCACCCAAGCCCCATGGAATAGCTGAGAAATTATTGAAGGAGCAAAACATTTTCATATCCTGAGCATTTGATTCACTAATTTTTCTAGAGTTTTAAGGAGAAAAATACAAGTAACAGCATACATACACCTTGTTTACCTGTAGTATACATTGCAGAAAAAATTTTTTTTGTACTGGCTTTGAACCCAAGGGTTTTGCATTGGGCTACCTTTTATAGCCCTTATTGTATTTTTGTGTGTGTGTGTGTGTTTGAGAAAGGGTCTCACTAAATTGCCCTTGTTTGGGCTCAAACTCATATAATCTTCCCACCTCAGCTTCCTGGATTGCTGGGATAACCGGGATGTATGCCCAGCTTCCATAGTAGAAATTTCCTGAATAAACACAAGTCCCCAGTGAGTCTTCCTGGAAGAGTTGAGAGGACAGTCTGCTTATTGTTCGTGCTTGAGGTGTGTGTTTGCTGTCCTTGTGTGGAGCTGGAGCATGCCCAGAACACATCCCAATCCCTTTCCATCCAGTCTCCCTCCTCTCCTTCTCCCTCCCTCCCTCTCCTGATCCCCTCCCCTTGGAGAACAGTCTACCTCCCTACCTGCCATCATTACCGTCTATCCTACTCTTTGTCTCCACATTGAGTGTCTCATATAGGAGAGACCATGCGTTTCTTCAACCATTTGAAGGAGCACGAAGTTAAAATGGTTTCAGAGATTTTGTTTTCTTCCCAACCCTTGCCTTTAATGATAAATGAATTTTCTTTTCCCCACTGCTGAAGGCCTTCTTGAGAAGATCCTTAACCTCTTGGTTGTTTGTGACAGACACCCTTCTGCTGCTGCGTTCTTTGAAGTGCATGTAAATACCTGCAAGTCTTTGGAGGTCAGTTTTCTGATATGGGAGCTCGGGCTTAGCTCAATCTTTTTTTACTTATTTCTTTTGTTTTTCTTCAAAAACAATCAGTACTATTCTGTGTATCTCAAGGGCATGATGCGATGGTTTGATATATGTGTTAAGAGAAAACATAAGATGTACGCTGCTTCCATCTGATGGGAAGGCAAGGATCTTCAGTACAGCAAGCTGGGGGATGAAGCTCAGTCACTGTGTGACAAGCTTCCATGTGTTCCGTGTGGTCAGTAGGCCATGTGCTATGTCTAAGAGGAGGTGTTTTGAAGTGTACATTAAATTGTGGATCACAGACAATGCCTTTCATGGGAGTGGAAATTCTGCCACTTCAGGGTTCAGATTTTTAAAAAGTGCAATCAGAGTAGATGAAGCTTGGATCTATGGTTATGCTCCTCAGAACAAATTTCAGAATTTGAAATTAAAATCACCCAGTCATCTTTGCACAAAACTCAAGATCCAGCATCAATGAGGTGACATTGATTGTTCTTTGTGACCTCAGCAGAATTGTGCACATGGAGTTTGTGCCTCGGAACACTAAGGTGAACTCTAAATATTGTAAAAGCTTACTAGAGTGTTTAAGAAAGAAATGTAGAAAACAGCCTGAGAAATGAAAAAAAATGGCTTCAGCCTTCATCAGATTCCATGTCACACATCACTTGTGGTACAGACATTTCTGGTAAATGAAAATATGACAGTGTTCCCTTACTCACCAGATCTTGCAAAGTGAGCATGAAAGGGCACCTGGTCAGTTCTCTGAAGACATCAAGGCAGCTGTGATATCATAATTAAAAAGACTCAGGGAAGCGAGGTCTTCCAGAAATACTTCAGAAAGTGGCAAGAACAATGGGATAAGTGCCCTTGAAATGAGAGGGAAGATTTTGGAGGAGATTTTGAAGGCAATATGCCTTTTTTCTTTAATAAATTTAAACATTCATTGCATATTTTGGCTGCACTTCCTAAGTGGTACCCTAATTTTTACAGTTCAAGCAGCATATCCATTATTCCGTATACTTCTGTATGTGCAGGTGTGTGCATGTGTAGAGAGGGCACTGGAGTCTGTGCTCTTAGCAGATATCAAGTAAGCAGTGCAAACTGATGAACTGTAGTCACAGTGCTGTGAATTAAATTTCTCACTTTTCTTATATCAGAAAGTCTGCACCATTGACCAACCACAGACTATATGTCTATGCGTTTCACATTTTAGATTGTACATTTTTTTGGTCTTTTTGTTTTTTAGAGACAGGGTCTTGTTTTGCAGTTCAGGCTGGCTTTGAGCTTACTTTGCAGACCAGGCTGGTCTCAAACTCAGTGATCCTCCTGCTTCAGCCTCCCCAGTGCTGGGATTACAGGTGGGTACCACCACACCTGGCTAGATTGCACATATAAGTGTGATCATACAATATTTGCCTTTCTGTGTCTTCATATCTTTTTATTGGTGTTACCCCCATTCCTCCTCCTCAGCCAACATTTTTTGTGCCAACAAATATCTCTCACTGCTATATTCAAGGTGATTCTGAAGGCCAGAAGTCCTATCTGGAAGTTATTACTATAGTCAAAGAAAAGAAAGGAACCATAATAGCTGGGGAAAGTAACATTAATAGCTTTGGCTGGTGGCTCAGCTACTGTCACCAAGCACTCACTTCTTGCTGTCTGCTTTCAAGAAGTCCCCTACAGAACTGGGGCCTGTTCAGCACATCAGAGATTGTCTTGGTTACTTTTTTCTCATTGTTGAGACAAAATACGTGACTTCCAAAGTGAATCCAGGGAAGGTTTATTCCTTACAGTTTGGAGATTTCAGTCCATACTTAGTTGGCTCTAAGGCAGGATGGTGTGGCTATTTGGCCACAAATAGCCATTGCTATTTGCCACTGCAAACAGCAAAAGCAAAAAAGGGCAAAAGAAGGCAAAGTACACCCCCTTCCTGCCCTTACACTGTAAGCTAGCTCCACCCCTGGGTGGATGCAGCACTCACACCACCAATCCCAGTGCTAGACAATGAACCAATCGTGAATGTAAGATTCAGCCATATCTATGGTTGCATGAGGCTTGTTGTGGGGGCCATCTGAACACAAACCATAACAGAAATGAAACTCAAGGAGGTTATGCATTTTGGTGGGGATCTTTTGTCTAGTAAACAGTGAAGCTCCAAGTGAGATAAGTTTCCCCTCTTTTCTATTCCCTTACCTTGAATTAAACACAGTTTCTGGGGCCAATACTTAATTCTCCATTTGATGACTCAGGATCTCCAGAGATCAGTCTGGAGAATAGATATTGTTAGCTAACATTCTATGTGATTCTTTTCCTAAGTAAAGATTAGCTGAGTGCATCGTGGAGAGGGGCTTTATTTACTCAGTCACAACTTTGTATCTAGATTTTGAGGGTTTTTTTTCCCCAAATGTTAAATAATGGAGCAGTTTCGAGAGAAAGTAAAGCTCCAAGTATAGTTATGAATAGGAGCAAATGAAGGTCATTAAGTCTATCAAGAAAACAGAAAACTACAGTAGAGGCAGATGGGTCATTTTCTAAAACCAAGATATTGAGATAGTGAATCAGTAACAAAGATTTCGGTACTTGGTTTTGGTGATATTTTCTGTTATGTCCAGAAAACATTAGCAAGCAAGGGTGACCACATTGGGTCTGGTCTTTATTACATAGCAAGTGGATATGGTCAGATGTGGATATTGGTCAGACTCTTAAAGGGCTGTCATCTCCAAGATTCTTGGCTTCTGCTTCGTGGTTATAAGTAAGGTACCAGAGTCCGGAATTCATATCTGCATTCCAGACAGGAAACACAGAAAGATAGCACCACGCACATTATCCTATTATATTTTCAAACAGAGCTACTTTCCCAGAAGTATTCTGTCTCCAGAAGTCGTGATCTTATGCCTTTCTTAAAAGTCAGAATTGGCTTGCAGATCTGCCTCTAGAAGAAAATACAACAAAATCTAACTTTGCTTATAGGAGTTGTGTGCAAAGGAAGTTTGGAAATGCATGTTACTTGAAGAAGATTGTGTTTCTTTCCCTACCTGACTCTAGTAAAGCATTTAAGATGATGTCAAAAGTAATCTTTCAGTATTTTCATTTCGTGTCAGTGTGCTGGGTCCCAACAGTCTACCCCATTCTGTCTGCATGAAGTTAGGAAATGGCTATCAATCTTTCAATGCTCCAGTTTCCTCACTTACAAATGGGCTTGCTAAGTGTTTCTCAGAGCATAGCTGTCATGATCCAATGAGTTAGCATGTGAGAGGTACTTTGAACAGTGTCTGGCACATGATAAATGTGATGATATAAGGTTGTATCTGGTTTTATTATTATTTCTAACACTCGCCAAGAAGAGGCTGCAAAAAAAATAGAAAAATTGGATGTTAATGAATTTAGTTAAAATGTGAAGTTGAAGATCATCTCCTTTCTTGGTGTCTCCTCTTATCCTTGTCCATATCCTCCCCAAGCTTGCAGTACCCCCGAGATTTATTCCCCCCTCTAGCCATAAGAACTTGCTACAGTGCGGTTCCTCCTCCAAGCTTCTCATATACTCAGACATTGCTTCAGCAATTTGCAAACATGGTGCAAGTGCTCACCTTGCTTTATGGACAGGGAAAAGTTGAAAGTCATACAGCTATGGCCCTGTCATGATGTTGCTTTGCTTACAATTCAGTGGGAAGATGATATTAAAGTAACCAGATGGAAAAAAATGATTGGTATTTGCTGTGGGCAAAAATACCGAAGTTAAGTATTCTGTTAAAGCATCCTTATTGTAGAAGCCAAAGAGAGCTTGTCTGAGGAAGTGACATTTACAGTGTGGCACCAAGGTTTCGTAGGAATTAACTCCAGAGAGAGGTGGGACAGGGGAGTGGAGAAGTCTGGGGGAGTCGGATGTTTGAAGATGAGCGTGGCGAGTTCTGAGTTTTAATCTTTCTTCCATCCCATCAAGGTGTTTCTGGGTAGTAGACACAGGCCATTTACAAGCCTCAGTATTCTGCCCCTGTTTCCCTGAAGTAGTAAGATGAGATAAACCATACTGACATGTGGTAGACTGCTGCGTCTGGGATACCCTGCCTCAGAGCTATCAGAGTTTGATCAAAAAGCTTCTGCGCACCATCACTTGCTTCTCAGAATGTAAAGTCCCTGAATAGTGTTCAGCTTGTTGGATGGGTATTGCTTTGTTGTGAAAAGATACGGGGATGAGAAGATTATTCAGATCCAATGAGAACCTCGTTGTCTGAAGGTGAAGTTGAGATTGTCGCAGGCTTGTTGGCACCCCATCACGATGTGGAGAAATCTACCTATGATTTAGTGTTAGTCAGAACAAAATTGTTCATTATGTATTAATGCAATTAAATATTTATGGCGTTGACTTTTTATATAATGAAAGCCTTGAAATCCTGCTTGGAAGATGAGAATGGAAGTGAGTTTTAATCCTGAGGACTTGACTATCTGCAAAAGCAGAGTTTTTATTCTTTTCTTCACTTCTGACTTAGGTCTTAACCTGTAGTCAGATCCTTCAAAAGCAATGGCTTTGTGCTGCTCCTTCCTCAGGTCCAGGGCACTTACACCCCTGGTCAGTGCGAAGGTGACCATGCTTCTGTGGACCTCTGTGTACTTCTGAAGTAGAAAAGCCAATTTCAGATCTTACAATGTCACCTCTAACCACAAGTAGGCAGAAGATGCCAAAGCCCCACTTCCAAAAATCCAGAGGTTCAAAGGAATCTTAAGTGGTGTAAGTAGATGATGTAGGTTCTTTAAAGATGGGCTCATTAAATTACGATGAAGTGCAGAAGCATTTGTCAGCATCATACATGTGATGGCTCGGAGTGGACTGATGAGAGTCAGTGGTACCCTGTCTCACACTGGCTTTGCCAAGCTGAATCTCCTTTAAATGACTACCTTTGTTTCCATAATTTACAGCTCAGCTCTCACACTTGTGCTAGCTCCTGCTCTGGCTTAGTTCTTAGTTCTCAGTCACTCACACGGTGTTACATGCAACTGTTTCTGCTCTACCATACTTTCCTGCCTTTCTTACAGAGTATATATTTATGCGTACTTTTCTTTATTTCAAAATAACTTCAACCTCGCTGAGAAGACTGGATATTAGACTTTATCACCAGTTCTGCTTACACAGAGGCTATTACACCCTTTTAGTATATTCATTTGAAATATATATATATATATATATTCTCTTCAGATTTAAAAAAATAGTTTTTGTAAAAGATATGGCCTAATAGGCAAATCGTATTTTATGCTCAGATTCAAGTGTGATTCAAAATACAGAATTCTGTAACTATTACCAAGGAAACAAACTGTGTCTTTTTCAACCAGCAGTTGGGGTACAAGTAGTTTCTTGAGAAATTTCTAATTGGAAACTCATAGTCCTAGCTGGGATGTGAATATATATCCAGTGATTAAACTTCTCCTGTAGCCCCCAGGGATGGTTGAATGCAACAGAAATTCATTTATTTCAGTGCAAATAACAGATGTTGAGACTTTCAGGCCCTCCTGGGACTAACACATACTAAGTAGGTCCTGGTTGATGCAAATTGGTTCAATCTGAAAAGCAAGGAGAACAGGCAATACGGAAAAACTGCAAGGGACATTTTGATTGCTAGGAGCTTAAAACTGCATACAAAGCTCAGCTTTTGAATGTCAACTGATGGTATTCCATCTTTTTATTAAAGCACAATAGGAAAACCCAAATCCATTATATGACTGAATCCCACCTCAGGTGATATTTAATATTATTATAGTGCATAAATCAATTTGTAGTAAGTCCCAGGCAAATAATGACAGTGCCTGAATTTTATAGTAATTTCCTTCTGCACTTTACCCACATCAGAGCCAAGTTTAATGGACACTGTTTATTTATTTATTCAAGGAAAATTCACTGAGCCCCTTAAAGGACCAGAAACTGCCTTAAGCAATGTGGATGCAGAAAAGCATCTCTGTCCTGGAGAGTTTTTGTCACCGTCCAGCAGTATAAACAGCCACAAAGACTCAGCCTGCACAGGAGATGTGTGTGTGTGTGGGCCACTGTGAGAGTATAAAAAATCACAGAAAAAAAGACATCTGATGTGACCCAAGGAGGAGAGAGGTGATTGAGGGAAATCTAGAGGAGGCAATGTTTTGGGTGAAATCTGAAGACGGATTTAAGAATTATAGGAGCAAACATGGAAAGGTCTCACTCCATGGTGAGACTCCAAGGTCTCACCCCATGCTTCTCAACAGTGTTAACTCATCAGTTTACACTGATTTGGTGTTTATAAGAAGAGAGTAAATATAGGACAAAATAGTAACGCATCCAGGCAGTGTTCCATTAACTCAGGAGTTAGAATAAGATCAGAACTCAGGAGACACAGCCCACAGATTTCTTTATGACTCTGTTTAGGAATTTATTATATGGTAGGTGAAGTACCACAAACCAATTAAGGATAAGATAATTAGATAAATTTTGTTAGGAAAATTGATTTTTGAACATAAATCAAGTTGAATTTCTCATTCTAACATATATCAAAGTAACTCTAGGTGAATAATTGGAGGTCAAATTATTTTTTAAAATTTTAATTCTTAACATGGAGAAAGTTATAATGGTAGATATTAATATATTTGACTTGATTAAAATATGTATAGATACCCAGAAGTTGTAATATTTAAAAGCAAACTGGCAAAGCTTTAGCAAAAAAATTATACAATTTATGTATACTTCTCATTCAAGAAATAAGAAAATACAGTTTTATACTACAGTGGGCAAAGAATGTGGGGAAAACTTCCCCTGAATCAAACACTACTGACTCATAAATATATGGAAAAACCCAGAGCCGTGCACTCAGGGTGTCAGTGTGAGGGTCTCGGAGAAGACATTCTTCTGCAAAAGCAACAAAACCTGCAAAGCTGTCAGAACCAACTTTTAAATAAATCTATGTAACTCAATAGGGTATCTAAATGTCAGTTCCATAAAGCAATAACTGTAAAAGTGTGTTACTGGTTTATAGCATACA
Source organism: Cavia porcellus (assembly GCF_034190915.1). Classification (NCBI taxonomy): domain Eukaryota; kingdom Metazoa; phylum Chordata; class Mammalia; order Rodentia; family Caviidae; genus Cavia; species Cavia porcellus. Next base: position 159,462,734 of record NW_026947484.1, on the reverse strand, counting down.
GAAGTCTAATTTTATGACAATAATAGCACTGAAGAAGAAGAGGGAATGACGATACATTGAACTCAAATTTGCAAAAGTTGGCAAATGCATTAAAAATAATATGATTGTATGCTGTTTGGAAAATATGCATAGTGTCAGACTCAGGAAAAGTATAGATGATCTCAATTTTGAAAGGAATGAACCAGGCATGGGGGTTTGCACCTGCATCCCAGCCTTCGGGAGGCTGAGGCAGGAAGATTGCCACAAGTTCAAGGCTAGCCTGAGTAAATCTTGAGTAAATCTTGCAATATATGAGTATGATGTAATTTAAAAAATCAAGGATTAATGCAAAGAATTGTATATTAGGGAAATTTCAGCTCAAAATAATAGTTATTCTGAAACAGTAAAAGCATAACAAAGTATAAAGAATAAATGATAAAATTCAACATTAACTCATGATTACTTTTCACAGCAATCAAAAGAGAACAAAATTTTCTTAAAAACTTAGATTTCTAAAAAAGACTTGCATCCTCCCTTCATTTATAGGAATTGTGAATATTTGTTTTGTAGGTATGTGCATCAAATACTTGCCCTTCAGCTTCTGTGTAGATTCTTTAGCCTCCTGATATGGACTCTCCCGGACCCTGCAGGGAGGGAGCTCCAAACAGTGAGCTGAATCCTTCCGTGGTCTCCATTGCGCAGTCGCCCCGCTGCACGCTCCCTCACCCCACTCTGGCTGCCACCGTAAGCTGATCTTGTCATTTCTTATACATTGGTAGATCTCATGTTGTAAGTGTTTCTCTAGTAACCCCTGCCTGACACAGCATCTATGAATATAGAATAAGTGAACATATATGAGAGAGATGATGTGACCAATGAAAAAGGAGGCTTTTAAATGATGGTGCTAGGAAAAAATAACTCAGTTGCCTAGATAGCAATACCCCCGCACTGGTGTTGGGTCAGCGAGTTTCAATAGAAAAAGTCATTACGAAGCTGGGTGTGGTGGTACACACTTGTAATCCCAGCACTCCGGAGGCTGAGGCAGGAGGATCCTTGCAAGTTCAAGACCAGCCTGGTCTACAAAGTGAGCTCAAGTCCAGCCTAAACTGCATGGTGAGACTGTCTCAAAACGACAAAATAAATAAATAAATAGTAAAAAAAATTTAAAAAGAAAAAGACATTAAGCTCCAATTTCACCAAGAAGAAAAATAAAAAACAAACTTCAGAGAGATTAAAGGCTTATATGTGAAAAATAACTTTGAAGAAAATTTAGGTAAATATAATTTGCCACACAATGGAGAAGACATTATTTTAAAACTATGTTATATTTCAAAATGTGATAATTTATTAAAATTAAAATTGACTTATTATATTTCAAAACATGTGATGAAATAAAAGAAAATCTGCATCCCAGAGACAGATACTTGCACTGTTTACACAACAAATGATCATCACCTACTCTACACAAATGAACTGCAAGTTAGGTTTACAAGGAAGACAGTTATGTATGTTAAAGAGTATTGTTTTTCCAATAAAAAAAATTATTTTTACCAAGGTTTTTTTCTAAATATCTGAAGTAAAGGAAATACTACTTAGGCTCCTAAATCCAATTTTAAAGGTGCCTCATAAGTATCAGTCAGCCTTACCATAGATTTTGATAAATAGTATCATTTGGCGATTTATCCCATTGCACAGACTATAAAAACAAAATCTTTTTAGTATGGACAAAAACAAGAAAAATACTTAATTTAATTAAGGAAGCTCCAAATCCATCCCATCAGAAGATTTATGCAGCACATAAACGTCTCTTACATATGTTGTGGTTAACTTAATTGTCCACGTCTTGGTGCTGTTATCTTCCTCCCCAGGGCCTTAATTACACTGCAGGATGATGGTAATTAAACAGAGCAAAACATCATTACCCCATTAATTGGTTTTATAAGGCCTTGAAACCTTGGCTAAGAGCTCTTTTATGTAATACAAGCTATCACCACTATGATCACTGTTGCTAGAATTCTTTCCTGCTCACTGAGTTGCCAGGTACATGATGGCTCATTATTCGGAATCTGAGCTCAAAGCCACTGATGTGCTTTGTGTTGAGTGGACCAAGTTGCTATCTTCAACTGGACAGATGTTCACTGTTTTTTTTTTTTTAATCCATCTTGTTAACTTTTTTGCTCTTCTGATTGTGGGTTCTTACAGCTCTAGAGCAGCCCTAGAAAATTCATTTTGACTGAGATGTCTGGAATTGCACAATTGACACAGAAGAGGTTACTGTTTCTAAGCAGAGTTGTGTCTCACCATGAACCTTGATTCTACCAGGGCTATGCATTTGTCCTTCTTTTTTTTTTAAATTTTATTTAAAGAGAAAAAAAAACAGAACAGAAAAAGAGTACAAGTAATACAGAATTTCAAAAAAATAAACAGTAAGAAATCACTAGTTAATAGATTACATATGGTCGTCATAGAAGTAGTTGTTGAAGTTCAAGTTATTATTTCTTAAACTAGGGAAACTATTCGGTAAAATTAAAGCGTGCAAAGAGGACATTCAAACAGTGAGACTGCAAACAGTTCTGTTTAATGATCCAACAAAAACTTAGTAATATGGTTATCTATCTTACACACTTAAATATACTTGCAGTTATTTCCTTTAGACCACTTTCTTTTCCTCTCTTTTTTACAATAACAATTATACATTTTGGGTTTTATTATTCCCACAGTTCTTATTACTTTTTTTAGAAGAGAATAAAAACAAATGTGACAAAACAAAACAGAGTCAGTCAAAACAAAAGGTTTGTCATAGTACATGATGTAAAAACAGAATACAAGGTGTTCAACAATGGTTACCATAATGCCTCTTGCTATCTTAAAAAGAATTGCCTATATCATCAGTTATAATAAAATTGAACAAAACAGTACAGTACAAAACCAATAAAACTGAAACATTTGAGACATTACAGGACTTCAAAAGAAGATAATAGTCAAACCAGAATGGGCATCATAGTGAATCTCATTGTCTTCAAAATAGTTGCCTATACCCTCAAACTTGACACTATCAAACAAAGCAGAGTAAAATCAGTCAAAACAAGATAATGAGAGCAATATAAGACTTCAAATCAAGTTAATAGGAAATCAAAATGGTTACTATAATATATCCTGCTATTTTTTAATTTATTTTTTCCCTTAATTAAAAAAATAAATAAATAAAAGGAGATTGAGATATAAGAGGACATAACAACACAGGTCAGAAGAGGACAGTTTAAGCAAAATAGTGCTTCACCACAAGATAACCCAACTTAATAGTAGTTACCATAGTGTCTCTTTCCTTGAAATATTTGAGTATAGCTTCATATACTATAGCATCGAACATATCAAGACAGTGTAAAACCATTCAAAAGAATGAAAGTATTACAGGGTATTTAGAACCAACTAACAGAAAATGAACAATGGTTTCTATATTATCTCCTTGTTTATACAAAATTTTGTTTGTACTATCACATATAATAAAATTCAATAAGATACAACATGATAAAACCAATGGAGACAGAAGAACAAAAGCTTGATGGGACTTCAAAACAAGATGATATTAAATCAGCACTAGCTATTATGATGTTGTTTTCTTCAAAATAGTTGTTCATACCATTACAGACAATAAAATCAAACAACTCAGAATAAAACCTTTCCAATTAATGAATGAAAACATTATAAGGCTTCAAAGCAATATAATGGGGAATCATGATTACCACATACTTTTATATATTCTTACTATTTCTTAAACTAGGGAAACTATTCGGTATTTATACATGTGAGTTTGATTTATTTCACTTACGAGTATGGTCTCAAGCTGTGCCCATTTATTGATAAATATCTCAATGTGATCATTCTTTATAGCTGAGTAGTAGTACTCCATTGTACCGGGGTGTGGCAAACAGTGGCATGAGGGTAGAGTACAGTTGTGAAGAAGCATATACCTTTTGGCAACCTATGCTTCTGGCACTTTCTCCATCTTATGCCCACACTTACAATCTATTCTGCTATCTAATTCCACCTTTTTTCAGACAGTCAAGAACTGATAGAATTAGATGCCCTACTTTATCCCAGGAACTGGCTTACTTATGCTGTGCCATTAAATTTCAGTGACCTTATCAATGGGCTCCTCATAAATAGTTTTATAGAAAAGCAAACCGAGCCTTAAATACATTGTCTTGGTTACTTTTCGGTTGTTGCTGGGACAAAATACCCAGCAACAATACTCAAAATTAAGGAAGCAACAGTTTATTTAGCTCACTGTTTGTGGAGGTTTCGGTCTATAACCAGCTGGTTCCCAGGCAGGGTGGCATGTCACCGGGGCAACACTTCAAGGAAGCATCCAGGAAAAGCAGCAGGAGCAAAAAGGATGGGGAAGAGGGGAAAAGCCTCTTTTCCTCCTTTATATGGTGTGCAGGCCACCCTCAAACCCCCAGGGCAGAGGTAGCACTCACAAAATCTCCTTGCTCTCCTCTTTCACAGGCCTCGGATATTTCCAAAGAACCCTGGCTCCCTGCTGAGTCTCTCAGTTAAATTTCTAAACTTGTCAAGTTGACACAATGTACCAACCAGTACATACATAACTTTTCTTAAGAGAAGTTGGCTAGAAAGTGACATGTCTGTAATTTAAATCCAGTTCCTTCTGGCTCCAAGGCTGTTTACTATTTTTCCCTTCTGTTTTGAGTCTCAAGAGATTGTCTACTTATTGAGATTCAGTGAGAATTTTATCTCTTCTCCTCCACCGTTCATATTCTTTGTAATGTAGACATATGGGTTTATGTTCAACAGGGATAGCTTTCCACGTCTATGGAATTTTTCAAAGAATGATGAGGCTAAAGCTTTAATCCCCATCTCCCTACCTGAAGAGTTGAGAATAGTAGATACCATTCTTGGATACTGCATGTTTAAGAACTTCCCCAGAGGAAGAAATCTGGGAGGGAAGTACAAATACATAGCTTTTAGGGTTCATAAAGTTAACGTGATGTCAGACACCCACTGCATTTGCAAATGCTTGACTCTTGCACTATTCACTAAACTTTAATGCAAATTTATTTAAATGCCAATTTTATTTTAGCTTTATTACAGGGTATCCGTGAAAAATACCACCAGAAGAATGCTATTTCCATTATTGTTTGTTGATACGATTTAGCTATACACAATCATCTTAGGGAACTTGTACTGGTGCATGATATATCTTAGTTCCTCCTTTTCTTCCTGATCCCTCCCTCCCTTCAACCTTCTTCTCTCCTTATTTGCAAAGCTTTGTTTCCATCTGACCCTCTTTTCTCATTTTTTTCTTTTCCCTTCTTCCTCTCCCTTAGTTCACCTTCCCTTTTGAACAATTTATTTCTCTTTCACAATATCTGGTGTACATTTTGGTTCTTATTTATACTTTCAGTTTCTCCTATCAGAGAGACCATGTGTTGTTTACACATGTGTGCCTGATTTAACTTAAGAGTATGGTCTCGATCAGGGTTGATGCCATTTAGCTATAAATGCTCAAGTTTATCATTTATGGCTGCATAGTACTCCACTGTATTAAAAAAATGGACATCTTATTTTTCAGTTGATGGGCATTTAGATTGTTTCCAGTATTTAGCTATTACAAACTATACTGCTCTGACATAGATATGCATATATTTCTGTGGTATGATGCCTTTAATTCTTTTGGGAAGACATCCAGAAGGGGAATAGCTGGATCCAGTGGAACCTCTAGTCCTAGTTTTTTGAGGAATCTCCAGACTGATTTCCACAGTGGTTGCAGTGTTTACATTCTCACCAATGGTGGAGAAGAGTTCACTTGTCCCCAAACCCCTGCCAACACTTGTTATTGGTTGATTTCTTGATAAAAGTCATTCTTTCTGGAGTGAGATGGAGTCACAACATTGTTTTAATTTGTATCACTCAACTGACCAGTGATGTTGAACATTTTTCATATATTTATTTTCCATTTGTACTTCTTCATTAGAGAAGTGGCCATTCATTTTGGATGCCCATTTTTGGAATGGGTCTTTAAATTGGGGGCAGTCCTATTTTTTTCAGTTCTTTATATGTTCCAGACATTAGTTCTTTGAGAAACAATTGTATAAAATTTTTTGTCACCTTGTGCATTGTCTTTTCACTCTGTTGGTGATTTGTTTTTCTGTGCAGAAACTTTTTAATAGGACGAGATCCCAGTTACTAATTCTCTGTAGTGTTTCCTGTGTAATTGCCTACACCTATGTCTTTAAGAATTCTACATATTCTCTTTTCCAGTAGATTTAGTGTTTGTTTTAATATTTAGATCTTTGATCCATCTTAATTTCAGGTTAGTGCATGGTGATATATGTGGGTCTATTTTAGTCTTTGGCAAGTAGAAAGTCAGTCTTTCCAGCACCATTTATCCAGAGAGGGCATTTGACACCTTTGTCAAAAATAGAGTGGCTATGTTTGAAGTTATTTCTGCATCTTGTAATCTGTTCCATTGATTCTCAGGTCTTTTGTTCCCCTTGTATTATGCTGTTTTCATCATGGTAGCTCTGTAATATAATTTCAAGTTAGGGATTTTGATGTCCTCTACCTTGCCTTTGTTCCTTAGAATTGTTTCTATATTCTAGGTCTCTTGTGATTCCAAATAAATTTTAGGAATGCTTTCTCTAGTCTTGTGAGGTATGTTGATGGTATTTTGGTTGGAATTGCATTAAATCTGTATAAAAATTTTGAGAGTGTGGTCATTTTCACTTTATTGTTTCTTCCCATATAAGAGCAAGGGATATCTTTCTATTTTCTGATATCCTATTTGATCTCCTTTTTCAGAGTGCTGTAATTTTCAATATATAGATTTTTTACTTCCTTTGTTAGATTAATTCCTATGTATTGTTTTTGGTACTATGGTGAAAGGTGTTGTTTCCCTGATTTCTCTCTCAGTGAGTTTGTTATTCATGAACAGGAAGGCTATTAATTTTTGAGTGTTGAATTTGTACCCAGCTATGCTACTGGACTCAGTTATTAAATCTCCAAGTCTTTTGGTTATACATTCATTTCCAAGTGAGACAAGGCTCGACTCACAGACTCGCTCAGAATTCCAGGACCCCAGGGCCCCACTACGGTGTGCAGCAGCTGCACCATCTGCAGGGTGGAACCTCCAGTCACTACAGCTGGTGGGAAGTGTGTCTGGATAATGGAACATCAGAAGCCTGCAACCCGGCCACATGAATTCCACTTATAATTTATTGACCAGAACTAGTAACATGCTTTATTCAATTTCGAGGAAGCCAGTAACCACATCTTCTAGGCACACAGAAGTAGAGATATTAAGACATTGATGAAAAATATGTAAAATAACTAGCACATGAGAAAAAACCCACTATTTACATGAAAAAAAGGAAACCAAACCCTTTCCTGGTTTCAGGGTAAATAATAGCAATAGCTATAACAGACAGCTCCTCAATGCCTTTAGGTGACTTTAGGTAATAAAGCTCTACTGCTTCTCATTTGGTAGCACGGTGGATTAAGGCAGTCTTGGTTACAAATGGTCACACCGTGACTTTGTTAAAATTCTAGAGGTGTCATAAAAACAACTCAGGGGAGCGTCCTAAGAAAAACTTACCTTCTCAGCTCTCTTTCTTTCTTACCACCAGGCTCTCTTGCCTTAACTTACTTTTGAACCTTTCAGCCAGGCCAGCGAATCTGCTGCTACTGTAGCTGAAGGCGTTGGACGTTTCTCACGTCCTGTCCTAGATTTACACATCACAATTCCTCTACTTCAGCAGCTTGTGAGTTAAGGCTGTTTGTTCTCCGTTTTCTTAAACAAGCAAAAGCTAGCCTAACTTAGTCAGTTAAAAATTTATAAATAATTTGAAGTTTCAAAATAAACCAAGACCAAAACATTTAAAAAAAAATAAACCAAGACCTATAAAACTTCGACCAAGACTGGCCTGAAATTGTGTGAGGACATTTAATTCTTCCACAGAATGCAGGGAAATACATTCAAATTTCGTCCAGAGCCACATTGTTCTCCATGTTAGAGGCTGACTAGAGACAAGCTTGGACTCATATGTGAAATTTTTTTGTTCTCAGTCTGGTCAGCCATCAGTTACCTCTCTAACCTACAACACTCTCAGTCCTATTAGCTCCATGGGGCTGTGCTTTGTTGGCTAGCTAGACATAACATAGGTCACAGCCTCTGCTGTGGTCCTATGACTCTTGGTTTGCACTGAGTCCTTGCATCTGAAATAGCCACTGATCATGTGTCTGAAATAGCCAGTGACCTGGATCCATAATGTTTATTGCTTCTCTGGTTGGCTGAGTTTAATTGCTGGGCCAGTGTTCAATATCTAAAATCCCCTGACACCAGCCCTCTTTCTCAGTGCTGTCTATTCACCCCTTCATGGTTAACTGCAAAGGAGAAAGCAGCATGATTGAACAGGGGCAGAGCTGGGGGACTCCATTTATCACCTGTGTGTAGAAAAAGCTGTGTCTTGGCACAAGAAAAGCTGGCTAGGAACAATAATTGAATTGAAGCAAAAAGGGCATTATAAACAACAGGAGAACAAGCGAAGACAATTAAAACCCACCCGTAAGTTCTGAGAGCAAAGTGACATGCTTGGCCAGTTCGACCGCATGGTGTCATGTGACCTGTGCCCATCATATTCAATGATTCTAATAAGACTGATACATGGCAATGGCCACGGTAGCTTACTCTGCTCTTTTATATATCTCCAGAGTCCACGAATTAGGGATTACTGCGCATTGTTCAACTTCTCTAAACCCATTTGCAACCTCTGTAAATTATTGGGATTGGATTAGTCATCCTCAAAAGTGGCTTTTAGCACTGTCCATGCAGTGGAGTTCTTGTTCTGTGATACTTATGTCATCATCAGAGTTTGGGGAGCAGACAGCTCTCTGCTTTTCTTCACTTCTATTTGTTATAGGGGTCTCTAGATGAGGCCACACACATGTATATTTGGGTATCTTGTATTTTGGTGTATCCCTCTTGGGTGTGTCTTCGTATAAAATTTACTGATGAATACTCTTCCAAGGTAGATTTTTGTCAACTGGCTAAGCCCTTAGTTGTGAGCCTCATTTAAATAGGTTAGGGTGAGTCCAGTGAAGCTGGTGGCTTTGTCAGTGCTGCCTGCGGGTGCTGGCTCTACAGTGAAGCATTTGGAGTTCAGCACCTGAGACTGCAACATGCATGAGAGTGTACTTCTGGCTATAGGAATGCTCGTTTCGGTTAACTGTCTTCACATCGTTTCAGCAAATTACTGCACATTTCCTCGACTCTGTGCATAACTGTTTTACTTTTATTTATTTATTTTTCTTTGTGAGGCAGGGTCTCACCATGAAGTTCAGGCTGGACTTGAGCTCACTTTGCAGCTCATGCTGGTCACGAACTCACAATGATCTCGTGCCTCACCCTTCCAAGTGCTGGGATTACAGGCATGCACCACCACGCTGTGCTTGTGCGTAACTGTTTATGATGAGGTAGAACACCAGGAAGTGTGGTGCTTACCAAGCGTGTTGTTCTAGACACATTCTGTGAAATCTTTTTCACTCTCCTTCCTTCTCTTCTTCTTTCTCCTCTTCTTTCTCCCTACTCTTTTTTCTTGTTTTCCTTTGCTTTAGGTACTGGGGATTGAACACAAGGTCTCCAATTTGCTGGGCAAGTCTGAACTATTGAGCTACATTCTCCTCCCTTTTTATTTTATTTTGAGACAAGTTCTTGCTAAATTATCTAGACTCAAACTCGCAATGCTTCTGCCTTAGCCTTCTGAGTAGTTAGAACTATCATTGTGTGTTACTGTGCTCAGTTTTTTGCAAAACCTGTCAGTAGACTGATATTCAGAGAAGAGACAAGACATAGGTAACTGATAAATGAGTCATTATAAAGCAGAACTGGATACCAGTGTCACACCAAGCCTTTGGGGGATGGCTGGTTGTTCAGGCATGTATGACACTTCGAGTATATGCTACCGCACAGCACTTGTGTGGAATCAGATTAATACATTTAAAGCAGCTACTCTTTAAATGGAGAAATTAAGTTAATATGAATTTTCCTGTAAACTTATGAACGTTACAGGTCATACTGAATTTTGCTCTTTTGAGACATGACAGAGTCTATTAGCACAATCTATCCTGCTACATTTGAGATAGTTTATTTTAACTTATGAAATTTTGTACATGTATAAACAATGGGAAAACCAATCATTCCTCACAGCTACAAATAAGAGAAAATTTTGAGAGTACATTAAAGTGAGGAGTTCTTACTGGCTGTGTAATAAAAATTTTTTTTGAAAAGAATTAAAGTATCCATTCTAGAAAGATCTCAGGGGGCAGATCAATATTGTAACTACTGAAAGTGAAAGGGGAAAAAGGTCAGGTAACATGAAAACATTGTGAATTCTTGCTCTCTTGACAAAAACTTAATATAATAGTTGCAAACTTTGTTTCCGTATTTTTCTAATACATACTTAACTCTCTTTATGCTTCCTGGTTTGAATTAACTCATTTGGTGTCATTTATATTTTTCAGTTTATTATTAGTACATGTTTGTGGTACATAATGTTTGATTCCTTGTGGGAAAGCAGAACGTGGACCTCACACATCGCAATTACCTTTGTTCGTCCCCTTTCCTTCCCTCTCTTCCACCTGTGATTCTTTTCCCTTTTTATACCTGTTTGCAGGACAAATGTTTACACCCCTTGTGTGGAGTTCATGCATGGCCAGAACTTAGCCTCATTCCCCTCTTTATCCCTCCTCAGTTCACTGGATGTTATGTCATCTCTTGCATGTAGAAAGGGTGTTTTTTTATTTTCTTAAAACTGCATTATGTAACACCTTTCTGATACTTTGGAGAGCACAAAATCCCAAGAGCAAAGAACAGATTCTCAATACCGGCTTCTTCAGCTGTGCCCCAACTTGGGAACGGTGGATACAATTGCTCCATGGGCTTAGGAACCTGTACCCTGCTCAGAGAAGCTCAAAATGACAGGCAAAGTGCAGGACAAGCCACTGATGAGACGCAACCCAGTTCCATTCTATTGCTCGTCTATCACCAAGATGTAGAGCATTGTTTTGGTTTTAATTTAAATGTCAATAGTTAAACTTTAGACAGCTTAGTGAGCATACGTTTCCATCATATTTGTCAAAGTTATCTCACAGACTGTAGTTTGTATTTGCCCCATTGTTCTGACCTTTTGGATGCATAATTTCAGTCAAATATAGAAAAAAATCTTAAGCCAGAAAGAAGAGACTAAAGATAATGGGGTTTTTCTCAAGCCTAGGTAATTTCCAGGCCTCTTGGGCAGCTGTGTGCTGCCTGAATCCACTTTTTAATTCATTTCATGCATTTCATGTTTTCCATACTCCAGGCTCTAAAGATCAGAAAAAAGAGCATTGCTTCAAGGCACAGTGCATTCCGGAGCAGCTTCCGTTGTCTTATTTGGTCTGAGATGTCTGAGTACAGTCATTCATTCAGAAATAGCTGTCACGCTCTGACCACAGAGCAGGACACAGATGCTGGGGCATCTGTGGAGCAACTGGAGCAAGCAACTAAAAACTTTAGTTTCTGGAAGTACACAGTTGGGGACAGAGGGAGCAGAGAAGAGTTGTAAACATAATAAAAAGAAAATGTTATAAAGTACCAGAACAAATGTATTTAAAAATGGTAAGGTGGGTGTGTAGCTCAGTGGTAGCCCTGGGTTCAATCCTTGGAACCAAATGAAATGATACATTAAAAAATTAATAGCCAGAAAAGAGATGGGAAAGAGGACCCAGGAGGAGAACAGAGGAGAGCAGTGGGAAGTGACATGGGCGGTGACAGGGGTGGGAGGGTCAGCCCATGTACATGACCGGGAGAAGAGCATCTGGGAGGGGACAGGCCACATCAGTGGCCCCAAGGCAGGGGGATGCCTGCTGCATCCAGGAGGGGCAAGTATGGACCATGGGCGTGCAGTGGCTGACTCCTCAGATGACCGTGGTGTGAACAACAGCTAGCGTCACGCCAGTCCTCATGAGCAGAATGATGGGGTGCAGTTATCACCCCAATGGAAAAGGGACCAGTAAGTTAGTCAACACCTGCATGCACATGACTGCCCGCATGTCTTCTCACTGTAGCTCCACAGGAATCTACAGAGGTGGTTATAACAACCAATGTTCTATAAATCGGAGTAATAACAAGCAGACAGCCCGTGTGTTGGCAAGACCAAGGTGACAGAGCAGTAAAGCAATGGCACTGACATCCAGCGCCTTCAAATCCTCAGCTTTTATGGAGACATCACTGAACCTCACTGGGGTTCATGACTTTGAGGTTCAATTTCTAAACAAAGCAGATTCGAAAGAAGACTGAGGATTATCAACGCTCAGTTCCAGGGTTAGAACATGGGATCCCGCTGGCTGATACAGCCAGAGCGATTGGGATTCTGCTTCTGTGTTCTCACTTGTTTATTTCCCAGCATTGTATGTCCTGCTTAAGGGAAAAGCAATTGTTGAAGGCGACCTAGGTATAGGTCATAGTCAGAGGGTTGCAGTTTAAATAGCTCTCTGAAGAGAGCCGTTTGGGACACATTCCCGGGCAGTCATCTGGTCACCACTGCTTTCTCCTCCGGGCATGTAACTACCCGGGGTATTCTGGGAATAGCAGAGTGGTACCCAGGAGCACAGCCACTGCCTGCAGCCCTTTCGGGGGGTAGCCAAGGATGGCTGGAGGCTCCCTGCGGTCCTAGCATGAACCATGAAAAGCTGATGCTAGGAAATTTCATTTCTAACCACACAGAGACTTTTCATCCTTTCCCAAAGACACACATTGCCTGTTTTCTGGAAAATTCTTCTGTTGACTGTGCTTGACCTTTCTCTTATATGGGAAAATAATTTTTAAAAATTGAGACTACAGCCTGCTGGGCACACACACACACACACACACACACACACACACTCATTCAGTTAGTCCATTTTAAGTAAATCATGCCAAAATGTCCACGTAAGGACAATGCAACAGGATTAAACTTGAGTCCACTGACCGAGTCATTGAGGCCTTGAAGAGGGAGCAGTGATGTGTGCACTGGTGGGAAAAGCTACAAAGAATGAAACCCAGCTCTTTGGAGGGGGTGGTGTGGACACCACGGTTCACTTCCCAGCCAGCGTTGGTGTTTTCATGGGAAGACGCTGGAAACATCTGTACCCTGGAAAGAACTTAGCTTCTCTGTGGCCAGTCTCAGCCCAGTGCGACAAACACGAGAAAACTGAATCTATCTCTGATTGGACTTCCAGGAGGAAAGATTCTTCCCTTCCACTTCCTGCTGTAAAGCGAACCAGAAGCACTCAGCGGGTTTCACCCAGTAGGACAGAGATGAATATGCCTTTTAGATGTGCTCATGGCCTGTGTGAACAGCAGAGAATCTTCATGGCAAAAGAAAAGCAGGAAAGAGGAAAGAAGAAAGGGCAGACAGAAGAGCAAGCTGGACCTGGGATGGGGTTGGGGTCTGCTGAGGGGCGCAGAGGTGAAGCCCGAGGCTTTGTACCAATCAAGGCTCTCAGAGGGCTAAAGGCACAGGCCACCCGCAACCCCACCTGAGAAATGAACGCTGTCATTTGCAGCAACGTCATCAGGGCAGGAGAAGTAAGCGGGGCAGAGGGAGATGGATGTGCATGACCTCAGCCATGCGTGCTCCTAAAAAGTTCAACCTGGCATTGAAGCTGAGTGTGGACAGGTCACTAGAGGCTGGGGAGAGCGTGTGTGGGGTGATTCATGGGTACTAAGTTATAGTTAGGAGGTACTAAGTTACAGTTAGGAGCAAGAAGTTCTTTTGTGCTACTGCAGGGTGGCATGGCTACAGGGGATAATAATGTGGTATGCATTTCTAAAAGCTACAAGAAGGGATTTCCCAGGTTTTCTACATAAAGAATGATAGATCTTTGAAGAATTAGGTGTTTTAAATCTCACTTAGACAGCACACAGCATGCACATGTATCAACAAAACATCACATGTGCCAGGTATGGTAGCACACACCTTGTGCTGGGTAACCCCAGCACTTGGGAGGCTGAGGCAGGAGGATTGTCATGAGTTTCAGTCAAGCTTGGGCAATTTGGTGCGAGTTCAAGGGTAACTTGAACTACATAATGAGACCTTGTCTTAAAAAACAAAAGGGAACAACAAAACAAAATCATATGCCCTACCATTTTATGTACCAGATTTAAAAAACCTAATTTATAAAAATAACATTCTTCTGCCACACAAACCTATAGGAGAATTTATGCATTAGCATGATTTTGTGTGTGTGTGTGTGTGTGTGTGTGTGTGTGTGTGTGGAGATGATGCAATAGTATGATCTAAACACAGAATCCTAGAACCTTTTTTCTTTTCAAAATCCACGTATTTCAATGAATGGTTGTTGTAGTCAGGGGTTGTGAGGAGAACAATTAAAATCAGGACATGGAATTTATAATATTATTTTATGATGGTCACCCAGAGTTACAACACAAGAAAGTGCAAGAAATCTGTCCACAACACTAAAGACCCAGAGCCAGGGACCTGGAACCCACAGCAATATCCTACATGAGTCCAGATGAAAACCCAGCGCCCATGACAATGCCTTCCACGAGTCCAGCTGGAGGTCTAGAGCCCATGAAAAGGATTCACACCAGTCTGTTTTATGGATCCGTGCTGGGAAGGCCTGTAGATCAGCAGTGGGAGCTAGAATGTCTATGCAGGAGAGGTGAAGGAGCTGTGCTGGTAGATTGAGGGTTCTACGCTGGAACGGAGAAGTTATGCTCATAATAAAGATCAGGGCTGTCCTGAAAAGCACCACAGCCATCCTCAGTGACACGGAGGTCCCAAGCTCCACTGATGATAAGCATTCAACTTGTATGCCATGAAGTCAGCATGACGAGTTTGTCCTGGAGGTTAAATGGCACACATCTTTCCCTCTGGAGCCAGGAAGCGATGCTTGATGTAAGGACTAGAGCTTCCCCAAAGTGAACCACAGCCACCTCACCAACAAGGTCCTGAGCTCCTCCGATGACAATGGTCAAACTCACACTGGGGAGGCTAGTCATGACAAGCTCCTCCAGGAGAACCAGTGGCTCAAACAGCAACACTTAGCAAAACCTACAATTCCTCAATGCCCCTTCTTTCTCCTTTTCCACGTCTCTATTTATACTGGCAGCACTCCTCAGGTGGAGCATCTATGCTCAGCACCATGGTGATTTAATTCCACTGGCATTAAACTGACCACCAGTTTCCAGTCCATAACAATGGTCATCATCATCTATCTGAATTATTTTGTCAGGAATGTCAAAGTCTCATGTCAAAAAATGGGCTACATTTGAAAAGTAATTACAATTAATTTTTCTTTTTTCCATATTAGTATCAATTGCACACCAAACACTTTGCTGACTGTACTCATCAGATTCACAGTAATTCTAAGACATGTAGGAAAGAAAAGGTCCAGAAAGGAGGAAGAGGGTCACAGGAGTGTTAAAAGGAGTATTGGCCCCACATGAAGTTTCGCCTGACAGGTAGAATAGGGTCTGTAACACAGAGTCCGTGACAGTTCTACACCAGTATCTGTTTTTGTGTCAGTGCCTTCCGAAAGAAGCAGGGCTGTTCCATGAAGAAATCTAGTGTAGTGGATTAGAAGATTTGGTACATTAGAAATGATTCTGCCTGTTTCAGAGGTCCTTTCCATGGACAAATGCTGAGTTTTAGGAAGAGAAAGAATTTTGGAGACGGATGGAAGTGGAGAAGGGGAGGGGAGGGGAAGGGAGGAGGAAGGGAGATAAAATTCACACAAAACTTTATGAGAACCTGTTGTATTTAATAAACACACACACACACAAAGGATTGCTGTCTGGAATATATTTTTGAAACACTCACAAATCAATAACAAATTGACAAATAACTCAAAAGACAAACTGTCAAATTTACACGTGTACAAACACAGAAGAAAGCCAAACGATCCATAAGACCCGGAAAGAGGCTCAATTTCACATTTTGTCCAGAAAATAGAAAATAAATAAACAATAAGATATAATTTCACAGTGACAAGGATGTAGGAAATTAAAATGCCATCAATGTTGCATCAGTGCACCTGATTTTATGTGTGAAGATGCATATGCCCAATAGCACACTGTTCTGCATTCCTAGATGTGTATGTTAGAGAAATTCATGCAGAGGGACGGATACAAACATATATGCTGGTGGTTATTTTGCAGTCCTGCTTGTTATGGGGAGCACAGAAATACTTTTCCCTTAGCAGAACTGAACAAAAAAGTCATGCTTTGCTTAAATGGTGGAATATTCTATAGCAGTTAAAACGAACAATTTAGAGTTTCATAATCCAATATGCATAGATCTTAACAAATAATTTCAAACAAAGAAAACAAAGTAACAAATCACATATATTTGTAAACATATGCAAATATTCTGAGCTCACAAAACAAGGCATAAACTTAATGGGTGTATTCACATATAGTAGAAGTACAGAACATGCATAACAATGAAACATACCAGCATCCAGAGAGGTGTTACCTGTGGGGGCGGCATTGGAGGAGGAAGTACAAGAATAGGTTGAGAGGTGATTCTGCAATTTCTTTTCTTTTTTCTTCTACAAGGAGAGAGAGAGTAAGAGCTTCGAGTGATGTGATCTTGGCAGCAAAGTAGATTTTGAGTTTGTCCAAAATTACTCCTGAAATACAAATAAAGCAATTAGGATAGCAGAGGAGAAAACAACTAAAAATACATTTTTAAAAACTAAGAAGGCAAGAAAACTAAGAGGCAAGAAATTCCCATAAACTTTGGGTTATAAACAGGAGCAGTAAATCAGCAACAGCAGTAGAACAGATTGAAGTTGGGTGGCAGGAATACTGAAAAGTGAACGGCTCAGCCGACACACCCCATGAGCCCCAATACAGAAATCTTTGCAATATTCACTTTGAAGAGGAGAGAGGCTTGCTTCCCTTGAGTTTTGGAAACACGGTGAGACATTTCTGAGAATGCCTGGTGAAACTGAGAAAGGCCCTAACAATTCCCAGTTTGCAAAGAAGTTTACAAAGCATGCTGGATGCAAGCATGAAAAGATCAAGATTCTAGAGCTAATTAGGATTTGTGGTTAAATGAACACACAGTTGAACTATCAGTTAAATTGTGTTTAAAGTTAAATTACAGATGTTAGAAATAGACAAACAAACAAAAAATCCAAAATACAGGCAGCTCTGTTAAGAGAATTAATTCGATATCTACAGAGCAAATGTATGTGGGGGAAGGGGAAGAGATTTTAAATGTGGACTTTGTCTAATCTTGATTCAAATAAGCCAAGTCATACCTTTTAAAGACAATCCATGTATTTTATTATGGATAAAGTATGAAATAATACCAATAAGTATTTTTAATTTTATGATGCATGATAATGATATTGTGACACTACAAGAAAATGCTCATAATTTTTAGGAATTCACACTTAATCATGAAAGGATAAAATCATACTATCATGTGTCCAATATTTGCTATCAAGAAAGAAAGAATAAATATGAAATAAAAATGAAAATATTTTAGAAATAAGTGATGCAAAGGTCCAGTAATCTAAATTATGCCAATGACATAAAAACAGGCATATAGTGTAATATGATAGAACTGAAAGGCCAGAAATATCCCATTCAATGCATATGATCACCATATGTTTGACGAGGATGTACAGACACATACTACTTTAACAAATAGTATTGGTAAAATGGGGTATCTGCATGAAAGAGCTGGTTCTGGCATTATACCATATAAAAATAACTCAAAATTGATTAAATACCCTACACGTAAGAGTTAAAAATAGAAAAAGCTTCATGATACTGGCTTTGGCAGTGATTTATTGGCTAGGACACTAAAAGCATAGCTAACAAAATAGAAAATAGATAAATGGGACTACATGAAACTTAAAACATTTTTTACATCGAAGAAAACAGGAGTCAAAAGGCAAACTCCCAAATGATAGAGAACACTGCTAAATTATATATCTGTGAAGGAGCTCTAAAATATGTTAAGAACTCCTATAACACAACAAAAAATAACCCATTTAGAAATGGACAAAACCTTGAATACATATTTACTCAAAGAAGATACATGAAGGGCTAACCAATGGATGAAAGTTTGCTTAGCATCACTAACGTGAAAGATAATACAGTCAGAACTGCCACAAGCTATCAGCTTGTACCCAATTAAATGGCTGCTGTTGGAAAAATAAATAGCAGGTGTTGGTGAGGACATGGAGAAAGTGGGACCATCCCGTGCTATTAATGGGAGTGTCCAGCAGTGCAGTCCCATTGCAAAACAGTAGAGCACTTCCCTGAAATTTTAAAAATAGAATTACCACATGATCCATTAATCCCAATCCCAGGCACATAGCTAAAAGAAGAGTAGAACCTTTAAGACACCTCTGTACACCCATGTTCACCGCGGTTTTAGTCACTAAAGCCAGAGTGCAAACAACCGAAATGCCCATTGACAGATAAACAGATAAAGAAAATGTGATCGATGCATGTCTCAGTATCCATTCGGCCCCATATGTGGAAGACGTCCTTCCTACTCCACGCTACAACGTGGGAGAACCTAGAGGATGTTACTCTAAGTGAGATAAGCTTGTCACAGAAAGACAAATACTGCCTGACTCCGCTTCCACGAAGTATCTACCGTGGTAGAACTCATAGAATTCAGAATCGTGGTCACCAGGGGTGGTGAGGAGAATGAGAAGGCATTGCTTGGGGTATAGGATTCCAATTTTTCAAGATGAAAAGATTCTGGAGATGTCTTGTGCCACGTTATGAATACTGTTAACCTTGCTGACCTGTGCTCTCCAAACTGGTTAGGGTGATCAATTGTGTGCTTAACATTTTGTCTTGAGGATGTGGTTTTTAAATCACAGTTAAAAATAGATGAATTCTTAGTGTGATGAAACCTTGATAATTGATTTATCTTAGTGATAAGAAAATAAAGTTTTAGTTTCTTTCAGTTTTTTGTTTTTGTTTTTGTTTTTTTCATTTTTATCGGTACCAGGGATTGAACTCACGACTGCCTGCTTGCAAGGCTAAATCCCCAGCCCCTTCAGTTTTTGTCTATAGTAAATGCTCAAAACTTTTAGGAAAAAAATTGAAACAGATATGACACAGCTTTTTATTTAGCGATGAGAATACTCGGGCATTTTGTGTAGGTTTATAGTATTTCATAACTGATAAAAAGTGAAGGCTATAGACAGTGGGCCACATTGGACCTAAAGGTGACCCAGTTTGAGTCCGTAGGTCCCAAATCTGAATTTTCTAGAGGAAGAATCACACATCAGCTCGAGTGATGGTGTTGATTATATCATCTAAACAGATTCCTAGGGGAAAATGGGACAAACTCCAGGAGGAGTGATATGGACCATGTAGAATCATCAAAAGTGTTTACTACAGATCAAAAGAGGCAAGACGAACTGTCACTGTGGGTAAGAAAACCATACTCGGCATGGCATGGCATTGCCATGGCTCGAATTTCACATCGGCAAAATCATCCTTCTGGGAATGAAGAAGATAAAGACACTTTCAGAAGAATGAAGAATAGGAGAACTTGTCACCAGCAAACCTAGATGCGTGTGTTTGGTTGTCATAGTTCAATGCCACTGTCTACTTGTGCCACTAACAGACACCAAGGTTTCTACGACAGTCTTCTTTCATATCCCTGGGGGGAAAGTTGCTAACAGAATACCAGGGAGCTGCCACTGCGCCCTGATAGCCCAAGAAGAGCATGAAGGATTTTCCCTTAAGATGTGCAGGCAAAGTTGTCAGTGGCACCCATGACTCATAGCTTTTGCAGTGTGTGTGTGAAGACATAAAAATCCAGAAAGCAGCAAGAATGTTGACAGCAAACAGAAATGCATTCTGCATATCAAAGTGATTTAAAAAATTCAGTGGTTGAAGAAATAACACTTTGCAATTTTACATCAACTCTTTGTTGATATTTAATGTTTTCTCACAGTTAAAAGTTTTCAGATGATGATCTAATAAAGATTTTTTAAAGCCTCATTTTTGTTTTTATAGGCTTATAAGACGTTGCAAAGATGAAAAGCCCTTGGGTGTCTTCACCCCTTTTTACTCAGTGTACGTCTTACATTAATGCTGGTGCAATGTCAAAACTGGGAAAATGACCTTGGCACAATGTCATGCACACTTTATTTTGCATGTCAATCCTTGCAACCACCACTGTACCATGAGATGGATTTTTCATCAGAGTAAAGATCTGCTGGTATCTATTTGCTAGTTTAAATCAAACACAGAAAACCTGCCTCTTTTTAAGTCCCTTTATTCCTTTAATTTGTAAAATAATTGTTTTAAGCATATTTATAGGTACACTGAGATCCTCATTAGAGAATGCTGTGTCTTTTGTTCTATTAAAATTCAGAATATCTAAGAGAGAGCTTTGATAATTACCTATTTGTGTCCTGTTTTCCTTCAGGATTTTCTAAAAGTCCATGTTCAGTCACTAACTTTCTCCTCCAGGGACTTCCTTTAGCTATGTTTTGGAGGAGGTTTGCTGTGAGAAATTCTCCTGTCTTCCATGCCTCTGAAACTATCTTTATCTTCTTCATTCCTGGAAGAATAATTTTGCGAGATGTGAAAGGTGCATTTGGCAATGTTTCCCACTCTTGAAAAATGTCCCACTTCCTTCTTCCTCTCATGGGAAATCCACTGTCACTGAAATTCTTTTTAACTTGACAGATAACATGGCATTTCTTTCTTGCTGTCTTTTATCTACAGTGTTAAGTTTTATTTTAGTGTGGATTTCTCTTGTTGTAGTCAAGTTTCTTGAATCTGTTCTTAGCTAACATTTTTCCTTTTTCACTTATTTCAAGGAGGTTCATTAGAGCTGTTCTAAAAATCTTATCCATTGATTTCAACCTTCGTGTCATTTCTCTGTTGCTATGTGCTGTATTTTCCATTCAAGCTGGGATTGTTCTCATTCTTGGCATCTAATGCGTAATTCTATCCTGGACACTTGGGATGTGATGCTGTAAGACTCCGACTTTATTCAGTTTTTGTCTTTGGTTACTTCCCTCTAGAGCAAGACAGCCAGGGCAGGACACAGAGGCTATTGTCTTATCTTTGCCAATTCAAGGTAAACATCCGGGTCCCTCACTTGGTCTTTGTTAACATTCCAGTGCCAGGTTACTCTTTTTTGTTTGCTTGTCTTTCTTCCTTTGAGTTAGGTCTTCCTGTGTAATACAGGCTAGTCCTGAACTCACCATATAGCGCATGCTGACCTTGAACTCACAGCAATCCTCCTGCTTCAGCCTTCCAAATGCCGGGATTACAGGGGCATGCCGTTGTAGCAGAAAATGCTTCCCAGTCTATTAGTTGCTCAGGTAACCCTTCCTGTTACAAGTTCCTGTTCCTTTTGTCTCCCAGAAATGATTGGTCACTGTAATGCATATGATAAGAACCAGTCAATAAACTTGGAATACTCTGCTTCTGTTCTTCCTACTTGCTTATCTAATATAAGCCCCAAACTACCAAGAATCAGTGACTGATATTCTGAGAATGATCCCAATCAGTGCCTATTGATGTAAGTAAATCTGCCTCCAAATCCTAAGTGTCATTTCAGTGTTTCTGCTTGCAGCTGTGCCACCACGCCCAGCACTGCCCAGTTACTCTTGAGACTTCAGGTCTTCTGTAGGCCTCTGCTGACATCTCCCTTGTTGGGAGAGGGAGAAGGAGAGGTTCATGTATCACTCCCTGCTTTGGCCTCCATTGACACAGCAGCACCAAAATCACTTTACTGCTGAATTGTGTATGGGGGTGTGCAGTGGCTCTTCCAGGAAGGCACTCCCGGGGAGTGGGGAAGAGTGCTTCAGAGAGGAAGCCTGGGGTCCCCATGCCATCTGCACTGCCTGCTGAGGATGAAATTCCCATCCTACTCGGTCTTCTCTACGCTGCTTCGCTGACAGTGAGAGGACATGAGACTGCTATGGGGTTGTTATTACCTAACTCTTTGGACCAGTTATGGTATGTGTACCATGGTGGGCTGTCTGTATCACTGAAAGCTCTAAAAAGCTTGCCATTTCTGGGCTAGGCTATCCACTTTCTGGTGCTTTAGTAGACACAGCAAGGTATTGGGGGGTCCTATCATTTTTTGGCAGTTCACATCTTTTTTTGAACTTCATGTAAACTCCTTCAAGAGAGTTAAGACTTTATGGTTTATATCTACAGGGTCCCCCAAAGCCTCATGTACTCATGGGCAGGCTTTTGGATTGCAGGGTGTTGTAGTTAAGGGTTGTGCGACCCTTAACTGTGCAATCCTTAACTACGGAGAACAATTAGGATCAGGACATGGAGTTATAATATTATTTTTATAATGGTCACTGGGAGTTAACACAAGAAAATGCAGGAAATCTATCTGCAACACCAAAGACCTAGAATATTTAGTCAGGAGCCTAAATCCCACAGCAATGTCCCACATGAGTCCAGATAAAAACCCAGAACTTATGACAATGCCTCCCATGAGTCCAACTGGAGATCCAGAGCCCACAAGAAGGACTCATGCCAGTCTCTTTTACGGATCCGTGCCAGGAACCCCCAAAGGTCAGTGGTGGAAGCCAAAAAGTCTATGCCAGTGGGATAAAGGAGCTGTGCTGGTGAGATGAGGGTTCTATGCTGGAGCTGAGAAGTCACACAACAAACACCAGGGCACCCCAGCCATCTTCAGCAACACGGAGACCCCGACCTCCTCCTCCGACAAGCACAGTAAGTTATATGCCAGGAAGCAGCGTGACAAGTTCATCCAGGAGACCAAGCAGCACACGTCTTCCCCTCCAGAGCAGGAAGCAATGCTCAGTGTGAGGACCAGAGCTTCTCCAGGAGAACCAGCAGCTCAGACAGCAGCTCGTAGGAGAACCCACAATGCCTCAATGCCTCAACGCATCAACACCTCTCTTCTTCTCCACCTATTTATCCTGGCAACCCTCCTCAGGTGGCACATCTTTGCTCAGTGCCATGATGATGTAATCCAGCTGGTGTTAAATTGACCACCAGTTCTTAATCCATAACACAGGGCTTCCAGCTGACTTGCTGCTGGAGGCTGGGGCTGGCCAGAAGATGTGGGTTCCTAGGGGAGTGGCCTGGGTCTCTCTTCCCCACTCCTTGCATGATTCTGCTTCCTGCTTCCCTGCTGTGGCTGTTTCTCCTCTGTGATGCCTCTCCGCCACACCACTCTTCCTTGGAGCCAGCCGGCTCGACACTGAAACTTGTACACATGGTGAACCAAATAAACCTTCCCTCGTTAGAGTTATGAGTGTCAGGTATTGTGTCTAAGTGACTAGGACAGAGTTGTAGTATAAAGAGATTTATTCTAAAGTGACTTAGTCTAAAGTGACCAAGGTAGAGTCCAGTAAACAGGCTCAGTAGGGCCCTCAGCTTCCTGACACTTGTGACAACTCTATTTCTCACCATAATTCTTTAAATTAGTGTTTCTGCTCTCTTAGTGTGCTTTTCTGCTTGCTTAGTGTGAGCCTGCATCTCATTTCAGACTGCTGAAGTCGAAAAAAAGATGATGGGATGAGGGACCAGGGCAAGCACTGCCTCCTTGCGAGACTCTGGGGAGCTCCTGGGCAATGGCTCGAGCCTCTTCTGATTGCTCCAGCTATGTTATTTATAGATTCCAAAAACAGGCATTTAGAAGCCACCCTGACTCAGCACTACCGCACACTGGAATACTGAATAGACCAAGCTCCCAGCCAGGGACTAAAGGGAGGAAAAAGCAAGATGAGTTAAATCAGTAACACAGAAATGACCGCGTGCCTTGGGAAAGTAAGGAGAAGGGAAATCAGGGTGAAGAGGAGGAGGAGCGAGCTGTGCTGTGAGGTCTGACAACAACCGGGTGGCTCTCCGAGGAGGAGCCTGGTAGCACACAGGTTCCACTGGCATCTTGAGGACAACAGGGACACAGAGGGAGGGAGACAAGAAGGGAGAGAGTGGCGGAGAGATAGTGACCGGGCTGGGGCACTGGGGCCTTGGAAACCATTTTTAGAACTTTGGTTTTTATACCTAGTGACCCAGAAAGCCACTGAAATACTCTTTGGTGTAGCTATTATTTATTTTATTTTATTTTATTTATTTTTTGTCTTTTTGAGACAGGGTCTCACTATGCAGTTCAGGCTGACCTTGAGCTCACTTTGTAGCCCAGCCTGGTCTCAAACTCACAACCATCCTCCTGCCTCAAGCCCAGCTTCCCAAGTGCTGAGATTACAGGCATGCACCACCACACCCAGCGAGAGTAACTTTTAATTTTGATATAATTTAAAATTTATAGTAAACTGAAGAGCACGAGGGATAACTTTGCTTACACTAAACAGTAGTTTTCACCTACATGCTTTGATTCATTCTCTCTCTTTCCATGACTTATTTGACAATAAATTGGAGATAATAGTAACTCCTTTCTATTAAACAGTTCAGTGAATATTTTCTAACAACCATGTTCTCTTACATAACCAAGGTGCACTTAACCAAATCAGGAAAGTTGAAATTGATAAAAACTTATTAAATCAACAGACCACATCCAATTTTTGGTAATGTCACTAAAACTCTCTGACCTAGCCTTGGAATAATAAATTCGTCTTTCTGTAAAGAGCCTGAGTGTCCTTAAATGAAAAAGAGAAATCAAAATCAGGATCAAAATATTCAGCATGCTCACTGCTAGTACTGTGTCATCACACAGAAACAATCTCAGTGAAGAGAACACCTTCTGTGCACACACACCTGTACACGCTGATCTGTGATCATTTCTGCATTTATGTAGCTATCCTGGTTGATACTGAAAATCATGTTTATGGTGACCCTTGCATAATTTCAGTCTGTTTTACTCACTTTCCTTGTCACTGGGGGAGAATACGTGACACCGTGATTTAGAGGAGAAGAGGTTTACTTTGACTGTTAGTGTTAGTCTATCATCGTTTGACTCACACAGGAAAGGCCCAGGCAGAAGGCAGCTGCTCAAATCAGAGGGGTCAGGAATCCAAGCAGAAGCAGGAGCCTGGGGGGACAGATCCACCCTGTGACCGCCTCTTCTGACCTGATCCAGCCTCTGAAAGCACACTGGCTACCGTGGAGTCAGCATCCAATCCCTTTCACAAAATCTGCCCAAGAGTGCACGAGAACTTTGGGGACTTTCTATGTAGAAACCACAATACCACTAGAAAACAATGTTCCTCTTTACTTTGCTTCTTTATAACTTTCCCTTCAAATACTTACCGGTTACCTTTAGCATATTTACTTTTTGCAACTAGTTTTAGAGTTGCTGTTCTGCAGCACTGAGGCAAGCGAATCTATTAACTAGACTTTAATATTTGTTTAAAGCTTTGGTTCCACAAAGTGCATAACTCTTAAGTATACAGTTCAGTGATGCCTGACAAAGTCATGCACTTGTTAAGCGAAGTAAGTGAGCCACAGAAACGTGATTGCATTCATGTGGCATCTAAAAAGCTGATCTCCGAGAAGCTGGAAATGAGTTAGTGGAAAAGAAAGCTGAGCGAGATGCACAGGAAAGGATGGGGAAAGGGTGAGCCAGGAGTTCTAAGTTCCAGTCAGAAAGAAGAAATGAGGGGTGGCATAAACAGCAATGAGGACCGGTCTGTTTGAACAAAGCTAGAAAACATGCAAAGAAATGATAAATGATTGAGGAGGTAGATGTGCTTATCCTGATTTAAACCTTACACACTACATGGTCATCATGTTCCCCCACCATCAGGACAGTTTTTATGTGTCAATTAAAAATTTGTGTAAAAAGGAACCTCACTATTCACAGACTACACCTGTGTAACTGACAAACCCTTGAGACATCAGTGAGAGAGGAGTCAGTTGGGGTGCTTCAGAGTATGTACAGATGGTGATTATGATGACTGCTCAAATAATTTCAGTGAGGCGGAGAGCAGGGGTAAGGACAGAGGGGTGTAGGGAAATCAAACGGGGGTAAAGTCAGCGGACTGGAGATCTGTGTGTTGTTTAAGGATAAAGCAGAGAGTTTTCTGTGTCCTGCTGTATCTGTACAGCCTGGTGATTGGTATGGCAGATGTGGTTGCCCGTGTGTGAACATATGCTGGATTTGGAATAATCCTAAAGACTTGTTTTCCTTGAGTATAGTTCTCTTGAGACCGCCTAGATTGGTATATACATATTTGCAAAGTGCTTTTCATGATGCTGACCTTAATATAAATGTGAAAAAAAGAACACTAAACTTGTGGTTTTTAGTGGTTATTGTTTATCTTAGAGGGTAATTCAGAGGTAAAAACACCTGAGAAAGACGTTTTTCTGCTTTACAATTTAATGACAAATATATCACCTTCCTCTAATGGCAGAGTTTTACCCATGAAATTTAATTGAGGACTTATACAGTCCTTTTCTAAGTTTGTACTGTCAAACAATTTTAGTACAAGATTCCTTCCAAGGATATAAAGTGAAATATAGCTGGATTTTTTTTCTGCCTTGCTTAAAATTGGACAATATTGTTCTTTTCCATTCAAAAAGACATGTCAAAAACTTTCCACAAAGCCAATAGATTCGATTCAAGTACTTCCTTATATTTATCTTCAGACTTCAGCTAATTGAAAAGTACCTGCTTCTCTGAATTTTAATACAACGTAAATATGTACATACTTTCAGTTTTTGTTTTGCTTAATTGATTTGTATCCCCTGATAAAAAGCCCTTCCAAATAATTCATGAGTAGACCTAGCTTGTAGAAGACTCCAGAATCTAAATCACAGCACAGTTCAGGGAAATAATCTCAGCTGAGGTATTGTCTTTCTTGCCTTATTAAAACAAAATTCTCTTTTTTGCCTCTACTGTGTTTCAAGATGGCCATCACATTCAGTGGTTGGGGTAAGAAATGTGAGGATATTTCCTCCACAGACTATGAAAGCTGAGACCTTAGTCCAAAGTTCAAAGTTAAATCACCTTGTAGTTCACGTTGCAATCAACAATCTGCAAAATTGGGGTGGAGAGGCAAATACCTCCTGGGCTGAAGCGTTTATCATTTTTAGGGAAAATTTGTTGCTTTGTTTGTGTGAGTGATTTTTGTTCCTTTTATTGGTCCTTTGTATCGTCTTTAGAAAATACATAGGAAAAGGGAACAGAGATGAAATCAATGCATTGGTTTTCAGCTTTGGTCCCTAAATGTATCTATATTTCCAACAAATTAAAAAGGTTTACAATCACTTTATGGAAGAACAGCTTTTTATACTCTGTTACAGTCTGAAACTCTGCTCACAGTGGGTGTAATTCCAGGATTGAACTTGCACAAATGGGGCGCAGTAAGTGGGGTGAAGGTTCTCTGGAAACAGGGGTACTGGGAATCAGGGAAACGAGGTTCCCCTGTGCTGACAGGTCTGGTCCACCTCTGAAGTGCAAATCATTTATTTCCACAGTAATCAGGGGGCAACAGGACATGTTCTGAACAGATTGTAATGAGAACAAGAACCACACTGCAGCCAGACAGGAGAGACAGAAAATATCTTTGTCACAAGCCCAGGAGTCAGGGTTCTGGAGGCAGGGCCCTGGAGTCAGGGCTCTGTCCCAGAGTGCTGGGGCAGCCCTGTTGACTTTCAATTTTTCAATAGTAAGATAGAGATAGTGTCTCTTTTAGCTCACAGCTTCATACATAGGAAAAATGGTAAAGAAATAACCTTTAGCTATTGTAAATGTTATTCAGTTAATGAAAGTCATGTTTACTCAAATGCTACTGAAGTTTTTAAATATTGGCTTATTTGCTTTTCCTATCTGACGAGAATTGCACAGGTTGAAATCTTAATAAGCTGGAACATGTCGAAGTCAGCAAGGTCCCCAGTGTTGGTGCTTTGCTCCACTGCTTGCTCACTTGGCCTGTGGGGCAGAGTCAGCTGCCCAAGGACCCGAGGGCAGGCGCAGAGGCTGCAGCACTCTCCTCTTCCCTGGCCTTTCCAGAAAGGTCTCCACACGTGACACTCCCACTCCCATCCACCCACTGCATGTTGCTCTCCTAAATCACTGCTTAGAAAGAGCAAAGGATGAATTATGTTGGAGGTTTGAAAAGAAAAATGTATCACCATATAAAAAAGCATCCTTTCTAAACTTGTGCAGTACAGTCTCGAATTTGGTCATTTTTTGGTAACGAACATACCACCTGCTTCTATGGAGATTTTAATGTTCTAGGCATCATTAGGTCTTGTGGATTAGGAATGATTGGGCAGCAAAGAGTCTGCGAGGGAACCAAGCCCATCGGGATGGTACAATGCAGCCTGGGCAGTGCAAAAGGCAAGTCATACAGTGAGTGGCCTTGAGGTATGGGAGGAAGCAATTCAGCCTGTGCTTTACAGAAAAGGTCAGGCTGGACTTTAACAGCACCAAGGAGCAGGAGGCTGCACTATCTCATGACTACATATGTTAAAGGAATAGCAAGCAATTCAGTGAGGCACTTACGCAAAATCCACAGAAATGCACTTAAAAGAGATTGGGTTTTTTGGCTTGGGAAAATGGTAGAATCATTCTAGTCACTAAAGTCTTGCTCATTTCAGAACAAGAATCCCACGGGATATATTTCTACTTTAAGGAGATCAGAATTAGTGACTATTTTGGTTATTTTTCTCTCATTGCTGAGATAAAATACCCAATACCCCAAATGAAGGAAAGAAACATTTATTTAACTCACTGTTTGTGGAGGTTTCAGTCCATCATCAGCTGGTTCCCAGGCAGGGTGACATGGCACAGGGGAAACACTTCAAGGCAGTATACAACAAAAGCAGCCAGAGCAAAAGGGGCAACAAGCCTCTTCTCCTTTATACCGTAAGGAGGTTACACTCTTCTGCCCCCTCCACCCACAGTTGCGCCACTCAAACCACCTCCCTGTCCTCCTCTTACACAGACTTGGGATATTTACCAAGTATGGATTCTGGCTCCAGGCTTAGTTAAATTTCTAAACTTCTCAAGTATGTATCAACCATTACAATCCACCCCTTGTCAACTTGGCAATCAGACACATTTCTTTAAACCTGTTTCCAGATACAAGACATACTTATTTTAAACATTTCACAACTTGGACAATATAAGACAGGCTTAACAATCCTTATGAACTGGTATTAAGTCTATCAATATTATATTACATTAGAAACATAACATTTTTTCCTTGGCCCCCCCAAAGACTCATGAACATCTCTTTATGCAAAAGGCAAGTTAGTCCATCTGCAAGAGTTGTCAAAGTCCTAACACTTTCAGCACTGCTGAAAAGTTCAAGTCCCAAGTCTCCTCTGAGACGTAAGTCAAACTCTTAGCTGTGAGCTCCTGTACAAATGAAAACAAAGTTAAAAACTTGTAATATGCAGTGGCAGAAGATAAACATTCCCATTCCCAAAGTTACAAACAGGGGGATACAAAAGATTTGGACCAAAACAAGTCCAAAATCCAGCGGTGCAAACATTAAGTCCAGTAGTTGCCCGTACAGCATCTGAAACAGTCTGTGAGTTCCAACCCTATGACATGTCTGGTGGCTGTTCTTCCCACAGTTTCCCTCTCAGACTGGCTTTGCTCCCTCCTTGCGGCTTTCCTTAGATGATCCATGTTCCTAACTTTTTCAAACTTCTGAGGTCACTGTACCTTTGGCTTCACACTCACAGCTTCACAAACTTCCTGCTCAGGGGCACTCTGCCTGGCCTCCCAGGCCTTCAGAGTAGAGGTAGAAGCTTTTTAAACTTTGGAAATCTTGCTTTCTGTATACACCTAAAACCAGCACCTCATGGATGATGCTGAGGTCTGCTGCCTGCTGGAGCAGTAGCCAGGCTTTCTTCTCTCTTGGCTGTAGTGGTCAAGATCCTGGATTGCTGCACACTCTGAATCCAATTCTGAGGAACAAATTTTCTATGTTGCCGCCATTATAGACATGGTGCTCTGAAGCTTTTGCCCCAAGCAAACTCTTTCACTTTTGCAGCTTTGAGGCTGCAAAGGTTTGAGACATGCCATTTTTTGTGATACCTTCAAGCCATATTTTCTATTCTCCTGTTCCTTCCCAGCAATGGAGATCTTAGCTCTACCTTTACAGTTCATAGCTTTCCTTATGCTTCCTTTTTGCCTAAACTGACAACATTTTAAATAATACTGCTGGGCTCTTTGCTCTTGATTTGCAACATAAATCTGGCTAAAAAAAGCCAGGCCACTGCCTCAATATTAGACTGCCTTGAAATTTTTTCTGCCAGATTAATTAGTCTGCTGCCCTTAATCTTAGTCTCAGGCAAAGTCTCTCGACATGAGCAAAATGCAGACAACTTTCTGCATTTCCATAACACACATTATCTGGAGTCCAGCACCCAGTGGCATTCTTTCCTAGCAAAAACCTCCTGAGCCTGGTCTTTACTGATTTTCTGGTCTTCTGAGATCTGACCAGAATCTCCCATACAGAACAGCCCAAACCTTTCCAGGTCCACTCCTTCAGAGCAACATTTCCAAACCTTTCCAAACCCTTCCCACAAGCCATTCCCAAAGGCTCTTGAATCACATGGTCAGGTACAGCCACAGCTATAAGCCGGCTCCATTGGTACCAAATTCTAACCTGGTTACTTTTTTCTTGTTGCTGAGACAAAACACTTGACCCCCAGAGTGAAGGAAGCAAAGATTTATTTAGCTCACTGTTTGTAGAAATCTTAAGCTAAATCCAAGTTTGGAGAATGCTGGGGACACTGTATCCCAGCGGCTTTTCTTCCTTCCTCCCAGCCCTGCATAGAATGGAATCACATTTTACCCATCCAGTATTTCCAGCATCTGGCTGCCAGTAGATGTTTAATCAGTGAGAGATGGACGAGCAAGAAGAAGAGAATTAAACTATAATCAATGCACCAAAGATCCAAGGGTTAGGATATTGGCCACAATGTGCTGATAAAAAATCAAGTTTAGTTGTCTAAGAAAAGATGACTTAAAATGAGGGTGTTTTAGGGAGCTCAAATTAACATCCTTTTTTGCTTGCTCCTCAGTTTGTGAAAGAGGACACATAAAACAGATGGAGATTAGAAAATAGTGCTAACTTTCAAAACAAGATGATAGGAATGCAACAATGGTTGTTCTGTTGTATATTCTGATCTTCAAAAAAAGAATTGCTTAGGTTACCAGATACAGACATGCAAGATCGATCAAACCACATGAATATTAGCTGTTCTTTTCCATGAACTAATAGAATTAGTAGTAGAATCATCTTAGCTATCTTATGTACATATTATACAAATTTATGTCTTTTTCCTTTTCCCTTTCTTCTTTTCTCCTTTCCCCTAACCCACCTTTTTTTTTTTTTTTCCTTTGAGCAGTTTCTTACCCTTTGCCAATACCTGGTACAGATTTTGAATCTTATTTACTCTTTCAGTTTCTTACAATAGAGAAACAACATAGTATTTATACATGTGAGTCTGATTTATTTCATTTTTTGTCTCTTCTTGTTTGTTTTTCTCCTTTAAAAAAGCCACCACGTTACTGAGGAGCTGTTTGGAGTCATGACTTAATCTACCATCAAAACAGTTTGCAGATTCTCTTTCCTGGTGTTAGATGGATTTATATGGACGCAACAGCCTCTCCTGGGGGAAGGGGCAGATCTTCACTGCTTGGCTGAGAGCAAATGAAATCCGCTCACTGTGGAAATGCTAGTTCTGTTCTGAATGTACTAGGATTTAGAGATATGAAGCAAGCTAAATAAGTCCCGTGCTCATGCTACTTGAACGGAAGCAAATGATCATAGTGAAATGGCATAACACTGAAGTGCAGGCATAAAGAGAGGACAGGGAAGGTCTTAGAGCCTGAACCTCAATGATCCGAGTAGGGTTTCCCATGAGATACACAGGTACGGTTTGAAGAAAGAGTAAGAGTGTGTCCACACTGAGGAGCATGTTTCTAACCCTTTAAGCTGTACTTTAAGTATTTGAAGTATTTGAGGTGTTGAATATGAATGAAGGGAGAGAGGAGGAGGAAAAGAGGAAAGAAGAGGGCCAACGAGGTGGGAAAGTTTAGCAAGAACAAACCAGGAAGGAGATTTGCCAGCCATTTTTTTGTACTTTCTCATGCTGGATTCTCTCACGGGAGCTGGGGACCTGAGTAGTCCCGAGCAGGGCAGTGACAGAATGAATCAGTCAGTGAATGAATGGCATGGGCTGAGAACTGTTTGGGGGGTTTGAATTCCAACAGAGGCAAAAAGGGCAGACAGAAGTAGACAGGTGTGAAAGACACAAAGGACTCACAGCCAGAGGACCTGGGGCAGGTTAGGTGCAGAGGGAGGAGTCTGAGGCCATAGTTCCTGGGTTGGGGGGGAATTATGGGCCATTTTCTAATCAAGGCAAAACCGGGGAGAAATCATATAGGGTGATGACAGTGAATTCACTTCTGGGTCGCTGAGATTTGGGTGGCTAGGATGTCACTGTCATAGCTATATCCCTTTGGCAGAAGAGGGTGTAGAGAAATGAAATGCAAGAATATAACCTGAGGTAGAATAAAAAATTTGAAGAATATGGGCAGATGCAGACACAGGTAAAGGTGTAAAATTTAAAATTGAGGAAGTAGTTAAACACATCCCATGAAAATTAGCTGAGAAATTTAAAAAACAGTTTTGTAAAGCAGATCCTTTGGAGAATGGTTATTACAAACAATGAAGCATCTCCAGTAGGTAGAACACTGGAGCGGGCACGAGGTCACTGAGAGAACACAGTGAAGCTGGCATTGTGGAACTGGGCACAGAGCCCTGAAGCCAGG
Organism: Cavia porcellus; assembly: GCF_034190915.1. Classification (NCBI taxonomy): domain Eukaryota; kingdom Metazoa; phylum Chordata; class Mammalia; order Rodentia; family Caviidae; genus Cavia; species Cavia porcellus. The sequence continues at coordinate 159,429,996 of NW_026947484.1, read as the reverse complement.
ACTAGGCACAATAGACCAGGGATTGGGGAGAACAGAGGAGCTGGAAGGGGATATCAGTCCGGGACCAGACAGCAGAAGGTCACTTAGCCTGTGCCACCTCACAGAACCTGGAGGATTCCTACTCATTTGTTCTTCAAAGTCCAACTCACATGCTTCCTTCTCTGGGAAGCCTTCTGTTGTAGTCAGGGGTTACAAGGAGAACAATTACATACAGGACACAGAATTTGTATTATTTCATGATGGTGGCCCAGAGATACAAGAAAGTGCAGGAAATCTGTCCATAACACTAAAGACCTAGAAAATCCAGCTGAGGGCCTGGATCCCACAGCAATGCCCTGCATGAGTCCAGATAAAGACCCAGAGCCTGTGACAGTGCTCCCCAAGAGTCCAGCTGGAGGCATAGAGCCCACAGCAATGACTCACACCAGTCTGTTTTACAGATCTGTACTGGGAAGGCCCAAAGGTCAGCAGTGGAAAATAGAAAGTCTGTGCCAGTGGGATGAAAGATCTGTGCCAGTAGGTTAGGGGTTGTAAATTGGAGCCAAGAAACGACGCTCAAAATAAGGACCAGGGCTCCTCCTAAGTGAACCACAGCCACTCTCCCGAGCTTCCCCAATAATGGCAGAGTTCATATCAGGGAAGCCAGCATGACAAGCTCCTCCAGGAGAAAAAACAGCTCCAAAATCAGTACCTAGAAGAACCTGCAATGCTTTGCTCTTCCTTTCCATGTCTCCTTTTATGCCAGCAGCTTCCCTCAGGTGGGGCATCTACATGCAGTACCATGCTGATTTCACTAAGCTGGTGCTAAGCTGACCATTAGTTTTTAATCCCTAACACCTTCCTTGACCGGCCTGGTGATGCCAGTCTCTTTCCCTTTGCTGTCAGCAACCACTTGTGCATAACTTGCACTTTGCAGACACCAGCTCTTTGCATCTCTGTCCCTGATGGTGTTGCAACTGTCAGGGCTTGTGGAGTGAGCAGGAACTTCTGGCTCTCCAAACAACCCCTTTGCTGTCTGCTACCTGTCCACTGCCCCGTGAAGGTCTCAAATGCTCTCAGAGCCACCAAAGCTTCTCTTTGCTCAGCCAGAGATCAAAGCACCATCAAGGCCCCAAAACCCCCAAATTAAACGTCCTTTACCTACGTGAACTCTCTCTCTCTCTTGTTGCACAGTTGGGTCTCCCACTCTGAGAGCTGCTTGGCAGGCAGGCGTCTTGAAGATCAGCGGTCTCAAGAACCAGCACCAGGGGTCTGGAAGATGGGGTGGGAACTAGATGGCTGTGCTTCCGGCACGCGCGAGCGACCGCCAGAGGGCGCTGGCGGCCCAATCAGGCTTGGGCTTGGGTCTCTCCCAAGGCAGCATAGGGTTGAGAGTGGCTTGAGCTGGAACCAGAGCTGCAATCTGCAGTTCTACGTTCTCCTAATACAGTAAGCCACACAGCGAATGCGCTTATTTTGGATTCAACTGCTCCGCGCTGGGTGTCCGTTGGATACCGAACCACTGTGTGCCGCAGTGTTCTCTGACTTAGAACCTATCTTCTCCTTGAAGATGCCTCTCAGAATAGCTCTGTGGGAAGCACACCGGGCCAGCTCTTGCAATGATCCCAACTCTGTTCTTCACCACTGTGAGACCCTCACATTCTCCAGCGTTCTGAACCTCCTCCAGTTCCCACTGTTACTGAACCCCTCTGCGCCCATCACTTGTGATTGTTTGTGTCCTCTGTTTTCCCTCTGAGCCTGTGTCCTCTCTCTATAGTTGTGACATTGACACGAAATCACGGTTTTATTCCTTCGGTCAACATGTATGGGTCACCAAAATATTTATTCATAGAATTCGGTGGTCTGTATCTCCTGGAGTTGGGTGCAAAGTGATGGATACATGGAATTTAGAATTCCAAGAGTGTCCTCTGGGAAGCCCATCTCAGGGAACGTTGTAACAGCCACCAAAATTTATCCTGGACAGCAGCTCTGGTTCCTAAAGAATAAGCATGACTCAATGCAGTGTTCACCTAACAAAGAACTAGAGAACCAGCAAAGAGAAAGAATTCAAATAGTAGCCAAGATGGGAGGACTTGTCCTGCAAAATGGAATCATTAGTAGAATCTCATGTATGAATTTTCATAATGAGAAGAGAAGCTGAACTTCAAAGATGAAGATGTTTTGAGCCATGGTTGCTTTGTAACCATACAGGAAGGCAACAATACCAATAATAATCCCCAAATAATTTGGGTGAGGTAAAGAAGGCTAAAGTGGACACCCTTAGGCTGTACTAAAATTTTTAATATGAATGCAGACTGCTGTACATGGTAAGCTGGAAGCCTTATTAAATGCAGGAATAACCGCCTGCTTCTACCTTCCATGACCCTACGTCATGTTTATCTTTGAGGATGCATGACCTGAAATGAACTTCACTGTTTGATTTCTGTGTGGGGTCACTCATTTATAGAATGCTTTTTTTAGCTTATCAAAAGTATATTCTCCCCTCCCACAGTCCTGATGATATGTATATCCGTCATATTAAGATATTTTTATCGGGGCCAGCAGCCTGCCTGTTGAAAGTTTGTTTTTGAGTTAGTCATTCAGGGAGTTACAAGTATCTTTAACCTCAAATGTGGTTGAGTTGGGGGAAGGGAGGGAAGAGAAGAGGAGAAACGCAGCAGCTGACTCTTTGCAGGGTTGGCTGCAGGGGTGCTGCCGCGCCTCCCTATCCTTCTCCCTCGTGAGCTCGGGGCAAGTTAGATGGTGGATCTGAGCGGCCCTGGTTTCCCATGTTGCAGGAGACGGCTGGTGTGCTTCCGGCCCTGTTTGCACATTGTTCTTCCTGTGAGGATGACTCTGAAGTCTTGCAGAGCTTTTCAGTTTATCATGCAAACAGTGTGCACATCTAATAGAATTTCTGCCTTTGCAAAGGTTGCCTAAAAGCTTTATGTCAAAATTTTATCTCGCTTCAACCAGAGTCATTTTTCAAACTGGGTACCAATAATGAGTTATTATTGAGCTCTTACTAAAGTGTGGGGACTGGCTGAGTACTTAGCATCCATCGAGTCCTCACTCCTTACAATAATTAATGAGTTAAATTCAACTCTTATCTCCATTTTATAAAGAAGAGAACCGAGAGCTGAAGAAATTAGGTATGGTTCCATCTAATGCCAGAGCTTCACAGCAGGCAGGACATCCACACCACAAACCCAGGCATGTGATAAAGCATAAAGAAAGGAGATGATTTCATTTATATGTTTTATAATACTCTGCCAACAAAAATTCTCTCTTAGCCTGTCTTGCCACAGTGGTAGAGACATTAATTGCAGTGACCGTGAGGAATTCCTTCCCCATGAAGTCGTGTGACATCCAAGAGCTGGTTGTAGGTAGCTCCAGATCATTGAAGATGCAGTCACTGGTCACTGATCCCTGGGTACTGGTGAGGGTCTCACTGGTCCACGCTGTGTGACAGATGCTTCCTGCTGAGCTGCCACAGTGCTGAGTCTCATGGGAGGTGGGGAAAGAGGAGCTGTGGACTCCATGTGGGTGGTATCATTCTGCTCTCCCGAAACACCAAAGAGATCTTTCTACACCCCATCCCCAGAGCACCATCTTTGCTCCTCCATGATGCATAAGAGTCCAACTTTGACCTCTTTTTCTGGGAGTTGAGGTCTGGAACACATAGCCCTTCTTTCTGAGTTTCTTTATTACTGTCTGCACCATCAGCAGGACAATAGCAGCAGAGTTCTTCCAGTTCTTGCTTTTATACTCACACATATACATACCTATTACTTAAAAAAGACTTCTGAGTTTTCACTCTGCAGAAATACCAAAGACCAGAAAATTGTAAAAGTTGAGCTGTGAGATGAGAAAATATAGAAAAACTAAAGGTAAGCTAATAGTCTATAAATCAAAATGCCACTGGCCTTCTTTCTTGCAGGGTTCCCGGATGGATTGGTCTGAATGGGTACAGGTTTGCTGAGTGAGTATGATGAGTTTTGCTGATTGTGTCTTTCCTTTATGAGTCTATTTTATAGAACCTACTCCTGGGAACAGTTGTATTTCTCCTAACCAGTTTTATTTTTATCTTATGGATGCACTGTGAGTCATTTAACAGACTGCATTTCCTTTTCTGCTGGTCATTTGGAATGATCTGGATCAGATATGAGTCTGTGCATTCTGATGTTCCTAAGGCATCTTTTCTAACCTAAATTTTATAACATGGATATATATCCATGTTATAAAAGATATATATATATATATCTGTGGAGACCTAGACATTGGGATCTAGAAGGAGAGTTACTTTATGAAAACAGCTTCTGATGGATATTATCTTTTCAGTGTTAACATTTCCCTTTCATTTTGAGATCACACTTTGTTAGGTTTTTGTCAGAGAGACTATTTTTGGTAAGAGCACTTCTTTAGACCTGCTGTCATAAATACGAACAAGCACAGAACAAGCACAGCGCATTCTTCTTCATCTTCAGGTCCCTTCCACGGAACCAGGGGAGAAGAAAGTTGCAGCTTGGCTGCGGAAGGCAGGGAAGGGCCCAGCACGGAGGGTCTGCTGAGCTCACACCTCTTGAGCAGCCCCGCCCCGGGCAGCTGTTCCAGCCAGAGAGAGAATTGAATTTGTTTTCACTTAGGATCTAGGAGGTTGCCAGGCTGCCTGTAGGCACTGGATCAATATCGGCTCCACCAAACCACTGTCTGCAGTTATCTCCTCTCTGTCCCCTCCTCCGCAGCTCCACAGCTCTGGCTGGTTCTGTGGGGCTGTGGAAATGATCTGCAGATAGTTCCCTTCCAGGCCTTCTCATGCTCTTTTGCCTGTTTCCGGTGACCGCCTGTCCATGTTTGACCTCACCATTCCCTATCTGTTCTCTGCAACCATCCGGATTCTGTTCCCTCTTCGCTGTCTCTCTCAGCCTCGCCTTCCAGGGTGTAGTGTTTCTTGAGGCTTCCTTCTGTCTCTGTCTGATGATCTCTCTCTTTCTCTCCTTCTCTGTCTGTCTCTGTCTGTCTGTCTGTCTGTCTGTCTCTCTCTCTCTCACACACACACATACACACAACCTGTCTGTACCTGTGCTTGCTCCCTCCAGAGTTACAAAAAGCAATGCATTTTCTAAGAAATTGGATGCACTAAAAGGTTTTAATGAGTGTTCAGAACCATGAATTTCACCTTTTTCAAAGCAGCATTTTCAACCCTCCAATGAGGAATTCGGGCAGAGTGGCTAAATCTGTCCTGAGCCCAGTACACCCAGAGTCACGAGGCCGAGTGACGGGTCTGCCGTCCTCTTGACCCAGACTGGACTGCATTCCTCTGTTCACTTAGACACAAACACAGTGACCTTGAACCAGGCCACCATTAGCCCCCAGGGAACGCTCAGCGCGTCCCTTTCCCTAGACTTTTAAACCCCGCTCCGAGTTTTTGTTTTTTTGGCTTTTTTTAGTGGCCTAAGTCGCTGGCACAGAAACCTGGTTGCATGAAGTCCCTGGAGCTGGGCACTGAGTTTCTGCCATCTCAGATTCGAACGTTTGAGACAGGACTCCCAAGCGCCAGTGCCTGTTTCTGGGGACACCGCAAGGGTGAGATCACTGCCTGTGCCATGCTTTGATGATTACTGTGTTGCCTTTCGCAATAATGTCAATTCCCTCACTACGGTTTGTGCCTGAAAGGTAACTGACTGATGGCGCCCAGAAGATGTATGAAGGATTGACTTTCAGTGGAAATGGGGCATGGATGAACTGGAAGCAGTCTCCTCTCTTTTCCAGGACAAAAATCACACACAGGCTGAACCTTTAATACAATAAATAAATAATAAAATAAAATCTCATTTCATTCTTACAGCCATACTAAAAGTCCTATGGTGATTTCATCTTGAAGGTGACGAAATGGGGTGAGAGAAGCCAAGTGATTTGCCAAAGCGTGTACAAAACAGCAGAGCTGAGACCTGAGAAATGGATTTTTATGTTTCTAAGGGCAAATTTTATGCCTGGAAAAACCCTTCCAGGTTTATATTGGTACCAAATTAGTCTTGAAGCTATTAAACCCTTGTTCTTAATTTTGTGTATTAGTTTGTAAATCTTAGTAATATATTCATGAATTTGTAAACTTAATTACTTTGAAAGAGTAGGTCCTTCAAGGAGTAATTCTTTCAACTTAATTAAACTCCAACTTCATTAAATTCCTTTAAACACATTTATTCATGTAATATATTTTTATTTCCTTTTTAAGTATATTAATCCTGTAACAGCAAACTTTCCAAAAACTTATCATTCTGATGAATCTGATAAAGTAAGTTTATAGGTATGATGAAATAGATTTTCTTCAATGCTCTAAATGAAATCATAATCTGAAATTAAAGCAATGATTCAGTTAACTTGGAATTGCAAAGTTAACCTGTTAGTCTAATAACACTTAAATTTTCTCAAATATTTTACATAAGTAAAATTCTAAATAAGCACCAATGCTTGATTCTCATCACTGAATACCAAATTTGGGCATTATTATAAGAAGAGGAAGCAGCTGTACCAGCCTCAATGATTTCACCTTTCTGAGCAATTTTGGGACACTGGTCAGCAGTGCTCTTGGGACAGTCTGGGCCTCCTGAGTTAGAATCCCAAGATGGGACTGACCCAGACTGGACTGCATTCCTCTGTTCACTTAGACACAAACACAGTGACCTTGAACCAGGCCACTCCCACAGGTGCTATATAGGTGTGCACAACCTGTAATGATGTCTTCCTTTGGGTGAGGGTGGAACTCCAGACTGTTAGATTACATTGCAAAAGGAATTTCCCAGCTATGTGAAGCCTCAGACCCAAATGATTTCAAGTTAATCTGAAAGGAAACGTTCTTGGGGTAGCCCGACCTAATCGGCAGGCCTAGAAAGACATGAGTGGTGACACCCCCACTACTCTCCTGGCCTTGATGAGGAACCCAGGCCTCAGGTGGCATCCCAGCCCCACCTGTACCCTCAATTTCATCCTGAAGACCCCCTGAGCAAAGCACTCAGCACCCATCTGCAGAGGGAAGATCTTAAAAATGGGGTGTTTTACATTGCTAAATTTGCAGTGATTCTTAGAAATCGATGAAAAGTACACGCTCTCCAGTAGGGCTAGCTTCCTCACCCGCGTTCTTAGATTCAGCTTAAATACGCCGAGTTCCCAGGTCCTGCACGGAGATGGAGACTCGGCCCAGGCTGCAATTCCTCCCAGAATATTGAGGTCACCTCCGCGAGGCATTTCGGTGCCTTTCTGCCTGTGGGACCTCCATAAGGTTTCCTTCTTTCAGTGGGAACTCAGGGAGCTCCTCTGCCTTTATTTGCTCTTCCTCTGGGCCACAACTCTTCCAGATAATAGAACGATGTCCCATACAATATCCGCTATCTTTCCTCACTCCAGGATTCTCCCTAAAAAACTCTAGAGCCCAAATCTGTCTGATTCTAAGCAATTAGATTTTTCTACCTCCCGTAGTAACCAGAGATACGATAAGGGTTTATTAAAACCTAGAGTGCTAAAATGCATTAATATTTAACATCACCACCCAAAATGTGTAATATTCTATCAAAGATTTTAAATCTATTGTGCATTTATTCATTAAACTTTTCTTAACAATACCATCAGAATGAACCAGGCTCGCGGCAATCCTCCTGCTTCAGCCTCCAGAGTGCTGGGATTACAGGCATGCGCCACCACATCTGGTATGATTACTTTACTTTAAGAAAGATACAAAGGATAAAACACACAATTCCTGTTCATAAAACTTTATGATCTGGTTGAAAATAAGAAATAGATGCTAGAAATTAAGAAATCGTGTACCCGGCATAAGTGGTATATTAAGGAGATGGAACAGGTTCATATGACAAGCAGGAGTAGAGACGAGGGTACCTTACAGACACTGCATGGGACAAGTGGTATCAAAGCTCATGCATTCATTCAACAAGCATGGATTTAGGAACTTTGATGCATCAGAAAATGTGTTAGGCTCCAAGAGCCCAAGAAAAAGATACGGTCACCTTGTCAAGCTCACTTCTGGCTTGACTTCTCCCATTGCTCTGAGGAAACTAATACAGGAGAGACAGTGAAAATGTGCATTGTCCTGAGCACTGTCCCCATGCTGCTCTTGACCCATCCACACTGCAGGCCACCCGGACAGAGGCTTGTGCTGAAGTCAGACTTGGGTGGAGCAGCTGAGGGCAGAGGAGGCCCACGCTTTTAAAAGCTGAACCTACAGTAAAAATAATAGCACGCGTAGACCGTTTCCTCCCTGCCAAGAACTGCCCTGGGCACAGTACACTCCTCGGTCTCCTGCAAGCCTCACCGCTGTGTCACGGGACAGGAGTCATTAGGGTGCACGTTCATGTCCCCCACAAATCATGCGCTGAAACCCTGTTTGCCCAGGGACAGCATTTGGAGCTGGCTTTAGGAGCCCTCATGAAGGCATTTTGCCCTTGTAAGAAGAGACAGGGGACACTTTTCTCCCCAGCTTTGCAGTCTCTCTGTCTCTGTGTCTGTCTCTCTGTCTCTGTGTCTGTCTCTCTGTCTCTCTGTCTGTCTGTCTCTCTGTCTCTCTGTCTGTCTGTCTGTCTGTCTCTCGGCATGGGGAAGAAGTCATTTGCACACCAGATAGAGAACTTTCACCATCACCCTGGTCCGGATCTTCCAGTCCTCAGAACTGAGAAGTAAGTGTCTGATGTTTAAGTCGCTGGGTCCACAGTACCTGCTACAGCAACCTGACCTAAGACTGGGCTACAGTGACAAGGGACAGTCATTCCTGAAGAGGAGACACACTTCAGCACCTGCCCTCTCCACCGCAGCCTTCCTGCAAATTCTGCAGCAGCTTTGCTCACTGCCCTGGGCTCCTAGCGTTTCTCTCCATGCAGCACAGTGCAGAATGATGTCATTGCTCTCCTTGAAGTCCCGGAAGCTTCCCAGCTCGCTTGCACCAAAACCCGAGGTTTGTAGCACAGCCTTCAAGCCCAATCTCCTCCGGCCCCCAGGACGTCACTTCCATCCGCTGCTGCATCTCAGATGCACTAGCTTGCTCCTCCGCCAGCCCTTGGCTTGGGACCCTGTTGCCCAGGTGGCTGCAAGGGGCACTTCCTCATTCGAGTGGAAGTTATCAGAAAAGCCTTTTCTGAACAACCTTCGGAGCCACAGCCTCTGCTCTCCACTTCCAGCTCACCTTGGTGTGCAGCCTGCTGTTTTTCATCTCAAGGCTTAGATACTCTCTCTTCCACCCCTGCCAACTCAAAGAAAAGCCTCAGGGGGACAGAAACTTTGAACTGATCCTTATTCTATCTCTGATCTCAGCACAGAGCCTGATGTCCTTTGGAAAATTCACAAATGAAAGAATGAATGAGTGAATGCATGATTCTGCCAAAGGTGTGTGGTTTGTCTAACTCCAGAACCTAAGTCTTAAATCCTCCCTTCCATTTGGTGCTGGTGGTGGCAGCCATGGGGAGTTAACACCAAAAAAGCTGGAGCATAGAGGATGTGAGATTGCAAGGCTTGACAAGAGATTATAACAATAATTTGGGATAGGCCGTGAGGAGTCCTGGAATATGAGTTTGTGAATTCCTGTGGGCCAAGGGGACGACTTTCACTAAGTTGCCCAGGCTGGGCTTGAAACTGTGCCCTTGTGCCTCAGCCTCCTGGAGTGCTAGGATTACAGATGTCTGCCACCATGCCAGATTCTTTTAAGGTGCTGGGGAATCAAACTCAGGGCCTTCTGCTCATACTTACAGGTTCTAAGATGAAGACTTTGTTTATTGCTCTTACCTGTGCTTATTTCCTAGGGAAGTCCCCAAGCAACCTCTCTATTTAAATATCTAAACGCTTGGTGTCTTTTCTGTGGCTCAGGAAAGGATATCACCCAGAGTTTAAAACTCTGTCTCACGTAAGGGCTGGCTGATTTATTCGAGCTGTCATTTTCCAGCTGGGTGGTTACCCTATTTCATAATGTCCCAAAACTCAGACTAAAACACAAACTATAGAGCAGCGTATAAACAAGAACAGAAAACAGAGAAATATTTTCTTTCTTCCATGGTGCTTGGGTATGAGACTCTATTTAGAACTGTCTGAGTACCTCAAAACAAGGGCGAGGAAAGGCAGCCTCTTAATTTAATCCTGACTGCAAAGCCATGACGCGGCCGCGCTGTTGCTATTTTTTGTTTTAGTGTTCATCAGAGCCTGCAGCGCTGCGGGTGTTGACCGTTTGCAAATCAGCAGGGTGGCTGGCAGCACCCTGGAACTCTTCCAAGCTGATTTCTGGGAGGCAACTAACAGCCCCAAGGAGCAGACGGAACTGGCATGGCTGTGTCACAGGAGGCCACTTAAGGTCCAGAAGGGAAACTGGGACATGGCTTTCAGTGATCACAGGCAGACCAGAGCCACCGGGAGACCACCAGGGACGGATGAAAAATGGGCTCCTAGAGCAAACTGAAGAGAGGGCCAGGAAGGGTTAGGAACCTCAGAGTGTATCTATGAAGCGCACACCACGATGCTTCAAGAATTCTCTATAGAAAGATGAATGGTTACTGATGTCAAGCAAAGGAAAAGATTCACTGTCACATATCATCTCATGCCATGTGTGTGTGTGTGTGTGTGTGGTGTTACATCTCCAGACTTACTCCAACTACATGAATGCAGGTGTGTTCCTGCTTTTCAGCCTGCCTGAGATGTGTGCCGAGAAGCTGGGCCTTGTTTTGGGTATTGTGTCCTTGGGATTTTTAAAAATCTTGCACTTCTCAAGCAGCGCCATGGCTAGCCCTCGCCCAGGCTGAGGCAGATGGCTGTGCACACAGCTCATGGCAGGAGTGGGTCAGGAGGAGCAAAGACAGACATACAGGAGGGAAGGGGGCTCGTGTTCTGGTTTGCACGCATCTTCAGGGCAACACCAACCCTGCGCTAGCCTGTGCCCCACATCTCCTTCCCACCCGGAAAACAATTCCACACAGGCAAAGCAAGGCCTCCTTTCTCACTGTGCAATAGCACAGGTCGTGTTCCCAGAATCTTGGGTAAATTTAAAATCTTAGGGATGGAGGAGGAGAACAGGAAGAGGTAAGAGCGAAGGAAACACATTGCAGTGAGACAGGATAAATTAGTCCATATAAATTAGTCCAGTCACATGCAGCATGAAGACCTCAGCTAATCAGTGAATACTATTAAACCACATACTAGACATTTGCTGAGAGAGACTTAGGGATCCTCTCTCTCTGTGTGTGTCTCTGTCCCTGTCTCTCTCTGTCTCTGTCTCTGTCTCTCTCTCTCTCTCTCACACACACACACACACACACACTCAGGCACTGCAAGAGTTTGGAGAAAATAAAGTATTTGAAAATTGCTAACTTGATCTGGTGTGGAAAAGTTCTTCCCATTTTTCATATCACTTTGGATTCAGTTTACAATCTGCTGACCTACGATCATAAGATAGACACTAAATAATCTTAGCAACGTGCAGGTTAACCCACCAAAATCTAAACTCAGGACTAGTACATGAAAAGATTTTCCACTTAAAATTGTTCTGCATTTTGTTGGCTTAAACTTTATGTTATGAAAATAATAACTGTAATTATTTTATTGCATGAAACAAATTTAGTGTACATAGCAAAGCAACCTTTTAAAATATATGTATATATGAACAGTATGGGTTACCCTAAGAGAAAATTACATGCCCCAAAGAAGAATGAAATACAAACCATGAAGCCAGTGGAATGGTACATGATCAGTGCTTGGATTAGGTTTCTAGTCTATGTTAGCCTATTTGATTCTATTCTTTTTCTACAGTCCTGTAGTTTCCTTTTGCTAGTGATGATGTGTTGGGAGCTTCTGATGTGACATACTGTTAAAAAATCTTGAGATAAGAAGGAAAGTGGTCAGAATACTCACTTTCTCCTAAAAGCTCCATTTGTGCAAGGATCCCTTCTTGAGTTCCTCCCCCTGGGTTATTTTAATAATTTCTTAGCTGTCAGGAGTCACCTCCTTTTACTCTGCATCGTCACTCCTTTCTTTTCTTCATCTCCAGGTCCTGCCCTTGTCTCTTTTCAGGTGACCTCTGTAATCAGGCTGTACATTAGTCACACAGAAACTCTTCCTCTCTTTCCAAAACTGCAGGTGGTGTTTCTGTGTCCTACTGCTTCAATTCAGCTCGATCTGACAATGCCTTCTCGACAGCTTCTGATGTGGGGTGCCAAGCTGAAGAAAGTAGGGGCCTCCATTCTGACGGCAACACAAATAACTGCACCTCTTCGCCCTTCACTGTGGGTCAAACTCCTCGACACATGTTTCTCGCGTCTGCCTTGCTTGTGACAATACCATGAGGGGAATGTCCTTATCATTATGCAGCCAGTGAGAACACAGGAGGCTTGTAGAGGTCAAGTGAGCTTCTTAAGATAAGAAAGCCAGTAAGAGGTAGGTTTGAGATGGAGATAACTCCCTAAATCAATCTGCTGCACTCAGCAAACTAGTGAGGATGATCAGAGAAGTAGCCTCAAAACTGTGACACAAAATATTGGTCCATTCTTGGATGCCACCCTTCGCCTTGAGTCCTGCCCTTTCCAGATCTCCTCTTTGCACACTTTCTTGGTAGACAGCACTGTCATCCGCCCAATGGTGAGACCCATCCAACCCTCTCCTTCCTCCTTCTGCAGTCTTACCAGTTGTAACACTTAAATCTCCACAGACAATACCTCCTCTTGCTCTGCCTTATTTTCCCCCTCACACAGCCTTGCTGACCCATCTTTCTCTGAGAGTTGGTTTGAATCATGCTCCTACCAAAAATCTTCCATCACTCTTCTTAGAACAAAGCCCAAATGCCTTAGTCTTGCAAAGGAAACACTCCAGGATCGGGCTCTGGTTTTCTAGCTCATCTTGTAGACTTCCGGTTGCCATGGCATCCAGTTATACCTGCATAGTCTGCTTCGTTTTCTCCTTAGGCCTTCGACGCACCAAGCCCTTCTAGTTCTCTCGTACCGACTTGTCCGCTAGCCTCTGTGGACCTTGCTTTTTCTCTCACTGACTTCTACCCATCTTGCAGTGCCACCTTTAACCTTCTCCGAGCTGAGCTGGGCTTGCCTGAGTGACTCCCTGCCTGGCTATCCTGAGCCACATTCCTGTGGATTTCAAATGCAATTTGAAATTTCACTATCAATAAAATTCACCTTTTCACAGTACCCAGCCGTGCTTCGTCTCCAGCAGGGAGAGACTGTCCTGTGTCTGTTGCATGGGCACTCAGAGAATGGATGCTTAACAGAAAAAGGAAGGGATCCTACAATTCTTTCTGTTTGATTTGGAGATACATTTCCTGAGTTCTCTTTTCATGTAAACGCATTCACAAACTCCAAGTGCCACCTCCAGGCTTCTAGTTATATGCGAAGAAAGCACTGAGAAGCACTGCGGAACAATTCCAAGGTGTCACGCTCCTGGCGCTCATCTCTGTCTCATCCCTACTTCTTCTTAATAGATAAAAGTAAATTTCAAGATCAAAATAGAAAAGAAAAAGGTCTCTCTTGCTCTTAAATACGGGGATAGTAAAGGATGTCTGCCCCAACACAAGGGCATGGGAATGGATAATAAGTTCTATTAAACAAATGCTAATACATTAAAGTGCCATAATAAAACCTCTTGTGATTTTAGAGAAGTTGCCCTCCAGGTCTGGAACTGTGTCCTTGATACAGTTTGCTTGTTTTAGAGCTCACAGACATACATAGCATTCTTTTTCACTAACAACAGTCATAAAAATAGCATGGACTTTTCTCACCACCTTACTCATAGCTCAAGGAAGGAGCACTTACAAAATTATGGCAACATACAAGCATCTCGAAGGAGATCTTAAGAGGTCATAGCAAAAGTTAGCAAATGCTTTCAGACTTGGGAAACCGTAGAAGAGAGACTTGGGCCAAGAGTCTCGGGTTAAAAACATTAAGATGGTATTTAGAAGTGGAACTGTCACAGGAACACAATCTTTTCGATGAAATGGCAGTCAGCTAAGAAGGGCAGGTCCACAGTGCAAAAGGATGCCAGGCCAGCGCTTCACTTCTCTATAGCCATCTGTGGATCAGAATACGGAGGCACCACCTGCGCGATCTTGTTATGAAACACATGGAGGTGAGGTAGTAAAACAGGAGTGTCAAAGGGAAAAAGTCTTTGGAGGAAGCCAGACCTGGATTTCAGCCCCAGTTCTATTACTTTTGGCTGTCTCTTTGAGCTGTATTGCTTGACTTCCCCATGCCTGGGTTTTCTCACTGTGACATGGTGACACTAATCCTACAAGTTTGTCCCAAGGTTTAGATAGGACAGTGGCTCAGTGCCTGGTGCAGGGGGAGAAAGGGTCAGGGCATGCTGGTGGCCATCAGTTCCACACACCGGGTACCCAGGTATGGCCAACACCAGATGAGATATCTACTGAGAAAAACGAAGGATGAGAATGGATCCGTAGTGTTCCTCCCAGGGATCGAGCTCTGCCCTCCTCTCCATCCTCTATGAACTACAACCTCTTTAGCAGGAGGAATATTTTCTAGTTCAGGTTTGTATCTTTTTACTGGATAATATGGTAGCACATGCACAGCAGATCTTTTCATACTATGAAATACCGTTTTGTGTAGGAGATTTTGCCATTGGGTGACTGACTCTGGGAAAGCAGAAACAAAGCCGGATTTTTGTTTGTTTGCTTTAAAAACATTCTGTTATTATTGAGTACAAACTTAATCTGAACAAAGAACAGAAGAGATGTCTCAAATCAGATCTAGTTGATCAGCTGCAAACCCAGAACTTCCCACACTGCCCTCACGCGGTTCACTGTGCCTGTGTGATTTGGGGCAGGAATTGATGGGTTGCCCATTAGGTGCCAGGTGCCTTAGATTGCCAGAACTGAATTCCCAGAATGACTAAGCCCTTGGTCTACACTCCCGCATTAGCTGTGTCAGTGGTAGTACCGGGGTTTATTCTAGAGCAGCTTACAGGCCTCTCCCACAAGTCCACAGCGTTCTGTGCTTCAACCCACAACTGTAGTAGGGGAAAACGCATATCCACTCAAGGCCACAGAGCTCAGAACGGTAGCAAAGGGTCTTGGTTACTCTGTTCTGCACACATTTTCTTGTAATTTCTGATGCAGTTACCTCATGGGACTAACCCCAAATTGGCCTTATCTGCTATATGACAGGACCTATGGGACTAACCCCAAATTGGCCTTATCTGCTATATGACAGGACCCTCAAGAAAGCATTGTTTTTGTTTGTTTGTTTGTCTTTTTGAAACAGGATCTTGCTATGCCATTCAGGCTGGATTTGAGCTCACTTTGTAGCCAGGCTGGTCTCAAACTTGCAATGATTCTCCTTGCCTCAGCCTCCCAAGTGCTAGTGTTATAGATGGTACCACCACTCTTAATGGGAAAACATTATTTTATTTTATTTTGTTATTTTATTTATTTTTGGTACCGAGGATGGAACTCACAATCTTGCATTTGCCAAGCAGGCACTTAAGCCACTAACCAAAACCCCAGCCAGAAAGCATTCTTTTAATTAGGGTGTAGCATCCTATGTTCATCAAGAAATGCAGAACGGCTTTTACAGGATTAACAACGTTGCCCTGAGCAAGCAGGACTTTCCTGTGAATGGGTAGACTTCACTATACAGATGTTAAAATAATACAGCAAAGCATTCCTTTAAAAAAGACTACCCGAGATGAAATTCTCCCTGTTCCAGTCAAGGTGTATTTACTTCTAGGAATAAAAGCAGCACAAAAATTTGGGTAGCTTCCCTGGATTTTTAATTGTGTCTTCTACGTCCTCCAAATCCCATTTAATATTTTCTTAAGCGCAATAGTTTTAGTCATAAAATTAAAATTTTTAATCTATGTGCAACAGCCAAATTGATATGCCTCTTGTTTCTTATTCAGAAGTTAAATTATAAATTCCAAGAGACACATTTTTGCTTTTTTGGTCAGAAAGAAAAGCAAGGTTTTGAGGGCCTGATGAATTTAATTTTCTCATGCAGTTTTGTGATAATCATCATGTAACTCTGTTATGTACCAAATGGCATTTTAGGCCAGAAAATGACTTCAGTTCCTGGCTTCTTGCATGCTCTTGAGTAGCCTGATACATTTCATAACACTCTGGGTGTCTGAGATGAGGGCTGTCTAGTTGTTTTCTACTGTTTTTTTTTTTTTAATGCAAGTTCATCTTTCCCCCCAAAATGTGTTACATCATTGCTGAGTTCAAAGGAGAAAATGGCAATATTTTTAAAGAAATGCCATAATGAATGATACTTCCTGCTGAATTTAGATGAATCCTCACATTTAGGCAAAAGTGTATTTAGTTTACTGTTGTGTGTCTTTTCTCATTGAGTAGGAAAATTTGTTGGAGCAAAGGACTAGGGAACAGCAACAGTTTCTGGGAGACAGGAGGGGTCCTGGAAGGGTTGCCCTACTGTTGGCTTCTTGAAAATCCTCCCTGAATCTCACCCCACAGCCACCAGAGACCAAAATCCAAACTTTTCACTCTGCTGTGACTTTCTTTTCTTGTTCTTTCTTACTCTTGACACCTTCAACTGCATTCTACCCCTAGCACCAGCAGCAAAGAGCTATAATCTTATAAAAGAAACAACATAAAAGACATAACAAATGAGATACAAGTCACAATTTTTACTCATCTTTTTCTTCTTTTGTCAAATCTGTCTGACAGTTGATAGCGCACCTTCTCTGTGTGCCGGTCTCTCTGGAAATTCGTATCACAGAGTCAGGGCCTTGTCGTGCAGAGCTACTAAACAAACCAAAGTTAGTGTGGTTAATGCTCTTCAGGTACTGCATCCTCTGGGACCCTGGTCTCCAATTCTGCATTAGCGAAAAGTGGTCCTGAAATTCATGTGTTTTCTCCTGATCAGTCATTGTCTATGAATACTGGTTATTCCACATTCCTCACAACTGCAAAGTTAATCATGGAAAACCCAACTCGAGGGTTGATTAAATCAGCATCACTTAGGAAACCAAGAAAGCGGATGCAGAAACGAGATTTAGATTCTCGAAGCTGCTGAGACACATTACAACATTTGCTTTGGTTCCTGCCTGAGATTTCACACACACATACACATACACACACATGCACACACATACACACAAAGTGTTTGTTTCACAGAAACAGCTCACAGCATATTCATGGGGAGACAAACAAACAAACAAACAAAAAACCTTTAAAAACCCCAGATAACAGGAAAGGAACCAGGTGTAACATAGTTTCAGGGGCAGATACACGAAGTCTGATGAGCAGAACAAACCCTTTTCTCTGTACCTGCTGCCACACCCGAAGCAAACCCCACATGAAGGAGGCTGCAGTGGAAGGTTAAGTGGTGGGCAGCAGCTGTACCAGGCGGAGGCGACCTTCCCACAGGCCTCTGCCAGTCTACACTGATCCCCTACAGCTACAGTAAGACAGGAAGATTGTCTTTTATAGGGAAATGATAACATTCCTTAAATTTTTGGAGTTAAAATACCTTCCTTTGGAAGTTTTGAAGGTGGTAAAATGCAAGGTTTTTTTTTCTCTCTCTCTTACTGTGTCATCATTTAGCTAAATTACGAATTGGTTGCTGTTATGGGTTGTGATATCTCCTCAAAAAAACATTAAAGTACTAATTCCAGTACCTGAGAATGTGACCTTGTTTGGAAATACAGTCTTTGCAGAAGATGGATGAGGTCATGAGGGTGGGCTGTCATCCAAAACGAGTGTCCTTATAAAAACAACAGAAATTTGGACACAGAGATAGATGTGTACAAAGGGAAGGATGATACAAAGACACTGGGAGAATGCCCAAGCGTACCAGCAAACCAGCAGAGAGTACCCCATTTCCCAGAAAATAAGACCTACTCAGAAAACAAGTTCTAGCATGATTTTAAGAACTTGTTTTTCAGGTAGGTCTTCTTTTCAGCAAAACACTGCAGGAGAGGCATGGACAGATTCCCAGAGACCTTGGCATCAACTGTGCTGACACTTCGGTCTCGGATTTCTAATCTCCAGGACTCAGAGACATGGACTGAGTTTTATGGGCGAGTCTACCAATCAATGGTGGTCTGTGGGGCAACCTAGAAAGCTAACAGAATTGGCCTTTGTCATATCTCTAATTTTGTTTTGTTTTGCTTTTGGAAGTTGCAATAGTTGTTGAAATTCCAATGTCTAGAGACCCTTCTAATGAATGACCTTAATGATCCATCCAACTCTTGAGCTTTTATGATTCTGTTCAGTCTTGGGTTTCCGCCAGGGTTGGAGCTTTACCATTTTTGCTCAAGACAGAGTGTAACTCAAAGCAGCAGTTAGCTGTCTCAGAGCCAGCACTGGGAAGGGAATCTCACTGGAGGGCTTGAAACTCAACCCACGGTGCTGAATTTCTTTCCCTGTAGTCTGAATAGGGAAAGAAAATCTCTGGTTACCACAATATAAGAGTCAGAGCCTCCTTCCCCCATGAAGCTGCTGTGAGTGTTTTCAGAAGCTCAAAGATGGGTGCCCTAGGCCTCTTCCTTTCCCTATTTGGTTCATCAAACTTCCTCATTCATCGGTCCTACGAACTTAGTCCACTGTCCTCCCTCCTCCCAGGCAAGCTATGTAAGAGGAGGACGACCAGTGAGGTCCCTTCCACAGAGCACAAGTAAATGCCCTGGTGAGCGTCCCCGCTCCACTGAGGTGAGTTTGGAGAGTTCCTAGGTTTGAAGAAAATCTAAGTGGGAATTCATCTACTCTTTTATTCATTTCTGAACTTAATAAATGAGTACTAAAAATAGGAGACTCGATAGTCTCCAATCCCCACTGTACATGACCCTGTCATGAAATTACCATAATTACAGTAGGTGCTGTGTGTTAAGAAATTCTGCTCTCTTTTTATGAATAACACGTGGCTCACATAATAAGATACATCCACCGTCTCCCAGCTGAAGGTGGAGCCCTTGACCCCAGCGCAGTGTGGACAGCACGGCTCCATTAGCTCCCCAGAGTGTAGCTTCCTGAACACCCCACCAAGCAGCCTGGCATTTTCCATAGCAACAGAAACACCTCCCAAGTAGTGACTCCTCCTCGCCCTCCTCATCTCCAGCCAGGGTCTACTGCCTCATTGCAAACCTGATTTAGAATAAACTCACTCCAAGTTGACTTCCAGACTGCCTGGCTCCTACCTCCATTCAGTCAACCCATCATCACAGAGGCCTTCCATTGTTCCCTATCCCACTGTTTGTTTTATACTTAGTGAAACTGAGCTCCAGGAAACCGTGTGTTATTGTTGCTATTGACACCAAGACATTCTGTGTTCGATTTTTTCTCCCAGAATGATCATCAGCTTTTCAATGGAAATGCTGCATCTTCCAACCATTCTTTTAAACGTTGCTGTTAAGGTCTTGTAGCCCATTGGTTATGTCACCTAATCTACTTGAACATCTATGTCCTCACTGATAAGGAAAGGAAGGGAGCAGTGGGAAGATACCGTCTATAAATACTTTTCACCACAATAATGCATATTGAGTGTCTTCCAGGTGTCCCAGTGTTGCTGGCTTCTGGAAATGCATGCTTCAGTTTTGTACAGCTTAGCCACACAAGACGTCACCCACCTCCCATCTCAACATGAGCTCTTGCTTGACTCACCTGGTGTCTCAGCCTGGTGATTTAAGGATGCTTCAAAAACTGTACTATTCTTAGGTAAAAGGAAAGATATGAGTTCATTGTTGGAAAGACAGAAAGAGCTGGCATATAGGAAAGAGCTGAGGAAAGTCAGTCCCAGGCATATCTCATGGAAACATTTGAGAAAAAAAATTTTTTTTGAGTACCGGCCTGGTACCCAGCATTGCACTTGCAGGGGCTGAGAAGTGCTCCTTGCCCTCCTAGTGTTTGCTGTCTAGGGAGGGTAGAGACAGTTTTAGACACAACTGCAGTGGGATGAAGTGACCTGTGTTAGAAAGAGGAGATCAGATGCAGTACCATATGGTGAGTAACACTCACTCTGGGTACAGGAGAAGGATTCTCGGAGGATGTGATACGCAGGCTGCATCTCAGAGGATAAATGAAAACTGGTCAGCCTTGTAAGAAGAGACGAGTATCCCAGGCTGCAGGGAAATCGCAGGGGGAAGACAGGAGCATGAACCATTACTATAATTTGAAGTAATTTCAAGGAGTTCCAAGGGGTCAAAGGGCAAAAGAACAGAAGCACGGACCAGACTGTACCTGCCTCTTGGGCTTTTGCCTGCATCTCAATTTCAGGCACTGTGGAGCCCCTCCAGAGTTTCAGGCAGAGAACTCACAGGACCAGATCTGGGTTTCATATTAGTGGTGAGATGAAGGATAAATTGTGGAGAACAAGGATAGAAGAATGAAAAAGCAGTCTGTGACATCACTGCACTCAGATTCACACAGAATGGTAGGGGTTAGAACCAAGGGATGGAAGAAACAAAAACTCTGATGAGAAGGTGATAATGTTCAAACAATAAGCTGGGACAGCAAGCGGATGAAGTTTGCACCAAATTTCCAACTGGCCCACTGCATCAATAGGGGTGTGATCATAGTCTCTCTGGCGAACACACAATATGAGACCTTCAAGATTTCACTACACTCTAGATGCTGTGACTGTAATGGTGGGAATTTTGAGTATTTCAGAAACGATCTCTGAGCAGGGAGTACTTGAGAATGTCTCCCTGCCGTGAGTGGCAGCAGCCTTCTCCATGGAGGCAAGCCCTAGGTTGCAAAAATAGACCAAACGTACCAATTTCTTACTTGGCATGTTTCTTTAGAAGCACAGCCCATTTCAAACTCATTTAATGTCTTATCTTATGAACTGCTGCCCTGATGTCCTTGCTGAGTGATGGCCACACTCAGGCCCTGATTATGAGCAGTGTTTCCTTCTCTGGGTACAGCACAGCTGGACCCTGGAGGTCACCTCCCACATATTCCCAGTGTCAGGTCAGCCTCTTTTATGGTGCTGGAACCAACGATGACTCTGAGTGATGGGAACTACAGACCAACTCCCTGGGGACTACTTGAACATGCTTTTATGTCTCCTTCATTAATGATTTTACATCATAATTGTATGAGTGATGAACTGTGATGGCAGAGGCCATGAATGCAATGTGTGGGGCATGTCTAGCTCCTGTCTGAGACACCAAGTGTAATGTGTATAACTTGGCATGTAGATTACCTCAGGAATGGTTTTCAGCTCTGTGTTTCGTTTGGAAGCCAGCTGAGGCAAAGCAGGAGGGAGCATGTAGCCTTCTGTAGTGATCACCACCCTCAGACCCCAGTGAGTTCCAGGAGATCCAGTCCATACTGGGAGGTGAGAATAAATAAAGCATGAGCATACAGTGTGGGAAACTTCTCTAAGCCCAGTGACAGCAGTGAGGGTCTGGATTTGGCTGTTTGGCTGTCAACTATGTATTGCAAATATATTTCCAGGCCCAGGAGGAAGAATCAGGTAGCTTAGATATAACGAAAGGGTTAAGCCAGTGAGCTGCCCACGGGCTCCTGTGGGAGGAACTGTCCCAAGTGCAGTAAGACTGACTTTCAATCCCCCAGGGGAAGATTTACAATCTAAGTAGGAAAAAGCCACTTAGACTCCTGGACAACTCCCCAGGATCTCATCTTAAGATATTTAAATGCTCAGACTGCAGCTTAAAATAAGGGTGGGTGTTGACGTTCGGAGAGGGGATTGTTTTTAGCATCTGGTGGCCTTTGGTTGCTGTTACTCAAATGTGCACAAACTGAATAGCCCTGGATTCCCAAAGTAGGACAACGGGGGGAGCCACAAGAAATCCTGAAGTCGTCAGAAGTGCTGCCAGCTGGAGGCACGCCATCAACACAGGAGTTGTGAAATGTGTTACTTTCAACAAGGGTTTCCATTGCGCCTCTCTAGAAGTTTTGTTGAGAAAAAGGGAGTTTGCTTCTTTTAAAGTACCATGGTGACACTGAATAAGTATGACAGCAGGAAAGAGAAATCAGAAGCATCATGGTTCCTGGTGTTGTGTCAACTCAATATCTGTCAAGACAGATATTTGCACTCAACGATTTATCAAACTTTGTGTGCACCTACGTACATGCCAGCACATGATCTCAGAGATGGGCAGGAGAGAGAGTTCCCTTCAAAGAATTTGCAAGCACAGAATTACATGGATATAGCTATTTAATCTACAGGGTTCTGAGGAAAACACCCACTTCAAAAGGAAGATCTTTGAACGATTCATAAAGGTAAGTAGGTACCCACCATGTACAGCTTCCAAGAAAGGATCAATATTCAATTTTCTGCACCCAGCATCCCACACCTAATTTTTGAATTCTGAATCTAAGAGTGAATCTAAGATTTAACTACCAAAGGCATGGAGAAAGAGCTTTGGAGCTTCAAAGAGGTGAAAGGTATTTGAAGATCAGAGGCCCTCACACAGCCATTGTGGACCTCTACTACTTTATGGAAAGTGTTAATTAAAGAAAGAGGCTGGAGCTAAGAGTGAAGGCGCAGGTCTGTAATCCCAGCACTCTGGAAGGATGAGGCAGGAAGATTGCAAGTTTGAGGCTGGCCTGGTCAATTTATTGACTCAATGAGACGATGTCTCAAAATAACATGTAAAAAGTGCTGGGGATACAGATCAGTGCCAAGACACTTCATTCATTTCCAATCTGCGTTCCCCAACAAGGGTAATGTGGGAAACACCAGTTGGGAGTTATGCCAGTGAACTACAGAGTTTTTGTCAGGAAAAAATACTCCCATCGAACACAGTTTTAGGACTTGTAAGAAGTTAATCACTGCAATATAAGCTACAGTGTGAGAAAGGAAGAAAGGGCCCATGAACCACCTTTAAAAAGAAATAATGATAATGAAATTCCCTAAGCAAGAGAATACAATGATTGAGTCAATCAATAGGATTTACAGCTCTGGAAGAAGAGCAAGCTTCCAGGTAGGTGCCTGATTTCAGCTGCCACCAAAAGATCTCGGACTGGAGTCTGAAGAAGGAGCTGTGCTCTCTCCATGTGTCTCCAGGGCTTTGTTAAGAAGCCTGGCTTGGCCACATGCAGAGACCAACACCAGGACAAATGAGGCAGCATCACTATGTGTCCTGAGGCCATAGAGTACAGTCTGGTGGGAGACCAGGACAGAAAAGTCAGCTGTGTGCCTGGTAGAGGAAACGTAGGAGGCCTAGAGACATTTTAGACTTAGGAAAAGTAATGGTCTCTCTTAATAATCAGTAAATACTTTATGGGAGAGACAGTGAAGAGATCTAGAAAGGGGAACATGCCAAAGAGACAGGAGAAGTAATAGCAGGGGTCAGGGAAGTAGGGGGTGGGGACCACACAGCATCTGAGACACAGGAGAAAGATGTGTTGGGGGAGCAGGCAGGGCTGACTTGGAGAACTAGTGATCTGATTTACTCTATCAAGGACTTAGAAATTAAATCTATTGACTTCCGGGAGAACATGGTGGACAGATAACAGATACTACGGAGGCTCTCTGAAAGGCTTGGTTCAGAAGTCAGGAAGGGTGCGGAGTAAGGAGACATAAGCAGGTGGAGATATGCTCTGCTGACTCAGGAACGAACTGGGCTGAGAGAAACCAACTTGGAATGCAGTCCTGGTGCTAAAACAGGAACAGAAAAGCCTCAGTGTGGAGGATGGACCCCGCGCCATTGGAAGCCGCGATTTGGGTTTCCCACCGAGCGGCGACTGCTTCTATAGTGGCTCAGCAAGGAGAAAGACGCACAGAAGCACTGAGAACGGGAATCTGCGAACGGAGTCGAAAACAGTACGGGCAGGGAGGCGTGCACTGACTTGTGGTGAGGTGAGTGAGAAAAACTGACACTCTACCACAGTTTGACTCCAGCGGAGGACTTTCTGGGCCCAGGAAGTCCTGCGGGAGCAGGGCGTGGTGGCAACTCCAGCCACACATCCCCCTCTCGGGTGGGATTGGTGAAAAGTGCCTGGCCTGCGTGATGCTGCTGGCGGACCCGGTAGGCTGGCCCAACCCAGATCCCAGAGCCTGACGGTGGCTGGGAGGGGCGGGCCCGCGTAGGCTGCCTGGTCCGTAACTCCCTGGTGGGCTGCGGTGGGCGGGAACACCTAACCGGCACAATTCGATCAGGCTGTGGCTGACAGGGAGAGAAGCTGGGTCTCCTATATAAGCTTGCATATATAAGGAACACAGAATATGGGAAGAGGCAGCAACAAGAAAGGCTCCTCGGCCCCCAATTCTGAGAAACAGGCAATAGCGGACACCGCACCAATAGACATAAAGTGCCATATAGAGAGCCTCATAGATCAATTCAGGAATGAAGTTATCAATGACCTGAAGCTAGAAGTATGCAGAATAGTTAGAGAAATGCTAAGCACCACCCAAGAAAAAACAGATGGTGGAATAGAAGAACAGAAAAAGAGGGGAAAATTGTTTGATGGAGAAAACAGAGAAAGCATAGAATACGTGAAGCAGGTTCAAAGGGACTACAAGAAACTAAGAAGTCTATCGAAGACTGGCATAACAGCTTGAAAGAAACTAAGGACAGACTATCTGAACTGGAGGGCAGACTTGTAATATGGGAGAATGAAATGAAAAACTTCTTAAAAATAACAAAGAAACAAACAGCAATAATACAAAGACTAGAAGATGATAAGAGGATCTATAACTTAAGAATTAAGAACATAAAAGAAGAAGTAGGGACACAAACAAATGAACTACAAAAGCTACTTGCAGAAATAATCCAGGAGAATTTTCTTAATTTAGCAAAAGGTAAAGATACTCAGATGTATGAAGCATTCAGGACCCCAGCCACCTACAACCCAAACAGAGCTACACCCAGGCATATAATAATCAAAATACCAGAAATCCAATATAAGAACAGAATATTAAAAGCCGTCAGAGACAAGAAACAGATCACTTACAAGGGAACACCCATCAGAATTACAGCAGATTTCTCTGCACAAACCATCAAATCACGAAGAGTGTGGGGGGAAATAATTCAAGCTTTGAAAGATAATAATCTCCAGCCAAGATTGAGATATCCTGCACAACTGTCCCTCGAAATTGATGGAAAAACAAAGTGCTTTCAGGATAAAGAGGAACTGGTGGAATTTGCAACCACCAATTCAACTCTACAGAGAGTATTGCAGGATATTCTAAAAAAAGAAAAATACAAAGAATCCAGAAATAGTGGCAGGGAGGCCACAAGGAATGGAACAGAGAACAAAATGAAGAAGACAAACTGACAGCTACTGACAGAAAAAGAGCTCAACAGAAATGAGGCAGAGAAGATTGGATGATAGGAACAGCTATTTTGGAGGAAATGACATCTTAATAGGTAATACTGATTTAGTATCATCTTGTTTTGAAGTCTCATCTAGCTTTTGTTCTTCTGTCTCCAATGGTCTAAATAGGTTGTATCTTATTGGATTTTATTATGTACGATAGTATAAGCAAAAACCTTTTAAAGACAAGGAGATTATACAGAAACATTGTTCATTTTCTGTTAGTCGATTCTAAACACTCTGTAATGCTGTCATTCTCTTAAATGGTTTTACATTGTTTTGATATACTTAATGCTACAGTATACGAAGTTGTACTCAAGGATTTCAAGGAAAGAGACAATATGGTAACTACTTTTAGGTCAGGATTATCTGGTGGTGAAACACTATTCTGCTTAAATGGTTATGTTTTTGATCTGCGCTGTTTCACTGTTATGCCCTCTTTTATCTCAATCTCCACTCCATTACTTACTTTTTTATTTTTATCCTTTTAATTAAAGGGAAAAATAGCAGGATATATTATAGTAACCCACTTTGATTTTCCATTATCTCGATTTAAAGCCCTGTATTACTCTCACCATCTTGTTTTTGACTGATGTTCCCCTATTCTGTTTTGCTGGATAGTATCAGGTTCGAAAGATTAGGCATCAGCTGTGAAGATAATGAGATTCATTATAACGCCCATTCTCGTTGACTTTTATCTACTTTTGAAGACCTACAATGTCTCCAATGTTTTGGTTTTGTCGGTTTTGTTCTTTACTGTTTTGTTCAATTGTATTATAACTAATGATATAGGCAATTCTATTAGAGATAGCGGGAGGCATTATGGTAACCATTGTTGATCACCTTGTATTATGTTTTTACATTATCTATTATGTCCACCCTTTTGACTTGACCAATTCTGCTCTGTTATGTCACATTTGGTTTTACTCTCTGCCAAAAAAGTAATAAGAACCGTGGGAGCAATGAAACCCAAAATGTGTAATAGTCATTGTACAAAAGAGAGGAAAAGAAAGTGCTCTAAACTATATAACTGCATGTATATTTAAGTGTATAAGATAGAAAATGATATCACAGAGTTTTATTGGATCATTGAACAGAACTGTTTGCAGTATCATTGTTGGAATGTCCACTTTACAAGCTTTAATTTTGTGACTTGAACAATTATTTCTAAGATGACATTATGTAATCCATTAACTAGTGATTTCCTACTGTTTATTTTTTTTCTGTAAATCTGTATAACTTGTACCCTTTCTCTGCTTTTTTTTTCTTTTCTCCTTAAATAAAATTTTTAAAAAAAGAAAAGAAATTAAATCTATTAGCAAGTGGTGGTTGTGAGTTGGAGGGGACCTGTTGAACTTAAGGAAGGAGAAGCTCTCCTGATTCTTGTAGTGAGTTGAATGCTGGGCCCCTCAGGTCTGTCCATGCCCCAGTTCTTGGAAATCACCAATGTTACTGAGTGAAAGAGTCTTTGTGGATGTGTTAAGACCTGGAGATGAAAGAGAATCTCCTGGAATGGATTTTTTGGGTGGGTCCTAAATCCAATACTACATGTCCTTATAAGAAAGTGAAAATGACAGAAGCGGATTTGAGGCAGTCACAAAGGGACAAGAAGACATGGACAGAGATGGAGCGCTGCTGCAGGAAATAGGAAAATCAAGGATGCCAAAGACCATTGGAGCTGAAAAAGACCTCACAGTCTTCAAAAAGGTCCGGCCCTTTTGATACCGTGACTTCCGGTATCTGCGCTTCAGAAGGAGGAGAGAATTTTGTGTAGTTTCAAGCCACCAAAAGCTTTGGAAATCAGTTGCAACAGCCCTGGAAAACTAATGCAGACCTTTGAATTAAGCCTCACTGGTGAAATCATGATGAATCACATTGCCACTGTGTCTTTCATTGTTTAAATCATCTCTGCTCCTATAATCTTATTTTGTTCTTATCATGAAACAGTGAGGTAACTACAGTGATTTTCCCCATCGTGTTGTGGAGGACCTACTTCAGAGGAATGTAATCATTTTTTAAAAAGTAATCTCCCACTCTCGGCTTTTACTACTCACCTATGTTTCCTTAGTAGTGATTCAGTCCCTACAGCTACCACTTCTTTCCATCTGTTCAGACTTTATCGCTGTAAATGACATCCAGGTGTTTCTTGCAAGCCTGGTATAGAATAGAACTCAAGAGGAGTAGGGAGAGAGAGGAAAGGGTCCGAAGGGGCACAATTAGGAGATTCTAAATTAGGAGAATAGCAGGAAAGGGCCCTTCTCAAATCAAATTTCAACTACTGATTCTGCAACACTGGGTAAAAATCTCAAAACTCCTTGAGTATCAGTTTTCTCTTCTACAGAATAAGCATAATCATTCCTGTCTGGGCTGGTTTAAGTGAATGATGTATGAACTTGGAAAATAGTAAAGGTGCTGCAAAATATTAGTTACATCCATGCAGGTGAGAGAAGAAAGACTCAGACTTGGCTTATTAGCATTACCAGGGGAACTGTTAAACATTGCTGAGGGCTTACATTCTGCCTCAGAATTATTAAATCAGAATCTCCAGCAGGACTCAAACATCATTAGTTTTTGAAACCACCTCAAATTTTTTTAGACCTGAAGCCCATTTTGAGGACCCCTCCTGGAGTAGGAAAAGATGAGGTCTTTAGTCAAGTTAATTAGGCATAAATTCCATAAATTAACTTTACAAATCGTGCTTTGTAAAACATGTGATTTTGGCCAAGTGATTTAACATCTCCAAATCTCTGTGAACATGTTTATGTATCTGTACTCAACTTTGAAATCAGAATAATAATATTTAACTCATAATGAGTTTCTAAGGATTGAATTAAATGTATGCAAAGGTGGGGAAATGAGTTTATGCCAGCTTGATTTGTACCATGCCCTTCATATCTATGGTCAGTGGAAAGTCAAAAGGGAGAAAGGGAAACATACAGGTACACTTAGCACATTACATGCAGGTCTGAAAGTCAGCCCCAAATCGCACTTGCTCCATCTGAAGCGCGGTTGTATGGAGATGTGGCTCCTGTGTTACGAATGTAAATGCAATCCCAAAAAATACTGGCTTCTTCTCAAGCCAGTAGGTTCTTAGGAGCCATAATTATTCTCATTAACGATCCAACTAAGTGTTTGTGCATTAATAAACGCCCCAGAAAAAATGCCAAGTGTTTCCTGTGCTTTGCAATTCAGATCAGATTAGAGTCACAAGACATGGCTTTATTATCAAGGACATTTATGGGCATGGAGTATGAGATCCCTGTAATGACCAAATACCTCTCTGCTCACAATGGTGGAAAAGTTTGACTATGGTCAAGGTGGTAATAATGTTTTCTCTTGCTTTCAGCTTAGTTCTGAAGAATCATCGTTACCCTGTGAGGTATCTCAGAGTCCAAACTGGCACTTTTATATTCATGCCTAAATTTGGAAAGAATTAAAACAGCTAAATCTCAGAAAAGAACTTATTTTCTTTAAGAAAGATCCAGCCACTTTCTGTAAGTGCACATACGGCTCTGAAGAGAACAGATTTCTGCTGTGTACAAAAGTAGACTTATGGCAACAACCTAATTAGTAACAATAACTAAAAAGACAACACATGGATTTATGCAAAAATCTTTCAAGGAATATTGTCTGCCAGGGATTATTCCTGTCAGACTAACCTCATAACTTAGCACAAACCAGCATATTCTGAAATATACTACCAACTAATTTATTACAGAAACCATATTGTATTGTTTTTGACAATCTGCTTAAAAATGAAGTTCAACTCAAGCAATAACAGGCACACATAGAGCCCTGATCTTGCCTCCTGATAAAAAGAGCCAGAGCTTTCTGGAGAAACTGCCAGCTCAAGGACTGGGACAGGAGACACAGAAGAAAAACCTAAAAAATCTCATAGTCTTAGGAACTGAAGAAGTTAGAACACAAAGCACAACAAAGAAACAGACAGACACACGGACAGACAGACACATGACCTGAAGATATATTTAAAGGGACACAGCAGCCAGCCAAAAGAGCTTCTGATCTCCAAAACAGGAACATAAATTTTAGGCAATAAAATAAACAAAGCAATACTGGACTGTAACACAAAGGATAAAATAGACATCCATGAGTCCATACTTACATAAAGACTTAATAAATAATAAATAGGGAAAATAAATCCCTCTAGGATTTTTAAAAATGTATGTAGCCATTCCACCCTCAAGGAGGTAGAGAATAATGTCCTGCCCATTAAATTTGGATTATTCATAGTGACTTCCTCTCAAAGAGTACAGTATGGAGAGAGGAAAAAAAAGGTAATAGTAGAGAAACTTGGTAAACATTACCTTAATCAGTGCAGTCAATATTACCTCAGGGTCAGCATCAGTGGCCATAAGCCATTGGGATAGTATGTAATTAAAAACACCATGGTACCTCTTTGCTTTTCCTCCCCAAAACCCGTATCTCTAGTCTCACTATGAAAAAATAAGATAATGCCACCAAGAGAATGGTTGTGCAAATGCATGGCCAGAATTGTCAGGATGATTCAAAACAAGGTGCATTTGAAAAAGCATCACCACCAAGAGACACCTAAGGAGACGTGGTGATCAGAGAGAACACGATGCCTCAGATGTGATCCTGGGTGTGCAAAGAACAGGAGGTAAAAAGCAAAGGACCTGTTAACCCCAAGGAGGGCACCATCCTAAGGTAAAACAGTCATAGCAGGAGAAACTGCGTGGGGGGTGGTGTGACAACTCAATGCAATCTTTAGAGTTTTTCTGTAAATCAGAAACCTTTCCAGTATAAATTTTACTGGAAAATAAAGGGAAATCCGTAGCATTTGTTCATTCTTGGAGTAAGCAAGGGTTGGTTAAGCAGAGGACTAAGAAAAGGAAGGGGGAAGGAGGAAACAAAGGATACCTAAAAAGAGTGAACATGTTTATGTATCTGTACCAACTCCTCATGATGAATGAAATCATTATGGGCTAACAAAAATTTTTAAATTAAAAAAAATGATGGTAGGAAGGTAAAATAGGAAATAAGAAGTACAGGGAGAAAGGCAAAAATCACTAATTGAATTTTTTATTTCCTGGAAATTTGCTTTCCAAGATGTTAAAATAAGGCAATGGAGACAAGAATATAAATAAATAGTAAAAATAAAAATTAAAGTTAGGCATTATGATTGGGACTCTAATTGTTCCCAAAGGTTCATATGTTGAAACTTTACTGAGTGGTGGTTAAATTTTAGGAGGAGAGGCCCAACGGAAAGCAGTTAGGTCACTGAGGATTCCCTTGAAAGCGACATTGCTCCCCCTTCTCTTTATTGTTGCTGATCACCATGAGTTAAGCAATTTTTTTTCTGCTATATGCTCTCCACCATGATGGGCTTCAAGACACAGCTCAAAGTCCACACAGCCAAGAAGCCATGGACTGACAGCTGTGAAACAGAGAGCCTCATAAATCTTTCCACTTTATAAACTGACATTCTCAGGTATTTTGTCATAGCAATGAAAAGCTGGGTTTTTATAGTGAAAGACTTGCATATGTGTGAATACACACACACACACTCTACAGAAATGCAAGTAAAAGTAAAATGTAAAGCTCATCAGTTTAGCAAAAAATCTAACATTTTATAATATATTAAGGCAGCAAGAATCCATAAAGGAAAACATCTTATTTGTTGTTTTAGTGGAAATGTAAAATAAAATGGTGTCTTAGAGAATAACTTAGTGGTATTGTAGCCAAGTTGCTGCTGTCCTGCCCACAGGCAGGTTCAATGGTAGCAGGTGCGTTTGGTCCTCTGTCTGTATCCTTTCTTCTTAAATTTGTGCTGAATTTATCATTCATCCAAGTGCTTAGTACCTGCATTTCTTTCATTCTTTCACCAATGGAACCCACTTTTCCTGTGCAATAGGCCAGAAGTGCCAGGAAAGAAATACCTCACAGGCAGTGGATATCCCAGGGGGAATCTTTTAACTAAAGTTATAGAGTTCCCTGAACATGGTGATGATCAAGGGTGGAGCACCATGTTATACAGGCTTCTGGCCTTACAAAACCCAACCATCAATGTGTATATCTGTGTTTCTCTGTGTGTTGAACATCATGGCTAATAGTTACTGCATTTAGAGAGGTCAGTATGTCAAGCAGGAGCAAGAGACATATTTTATACTACTCTAAACCATTTTTTACTATTTTGATTCAATGAAAGTGTATATTACTCTTCAAAAAGGTATATTAAAATGTTTTTAATCAAAGTCTCTGAGACATAGGAAAAGCAGATCATTGTGTCTGAATGTCTCGAATGAAACACTACCATGTGGGTAAGCGTTGAGTGAAGGTCACCCCGGCTAATGCACATTTCAAGGTCCAGAGATGTGAAAACTCAAAGCCCAACAATTTCATGTGCAGAGAGGACAAGAAATAAGGGTAGAAAAATGGGCAAGTGAGAGAACCCAAAGATGCAGTGATTCACCAGTGAAATGAAATGTTCAGGCCTCTCGATATCTATTTAACAAAAATTGTGTTCTTGTAGGCTCTTTAAAATACCCTCGAAGCCCACACATGCCATAGAAGGTATCAAAGGACAGGCAAAGAAAAACACTTGAGGTTAAAGAAGGCTCCCTAAGGAATCTCAGCTTTCTTCATTGTGTCTAGTTGGGGATGGCTGGAGATGAAACATACCAGTTCAGTATTAAAGACGACTGATTTGAACAGCTATAACTTGGCAACTGTGAGCTCCTGTCTTTGTCTGTGCACCACAGGCTAGAAGAGCACAACATTAATAAAGATTTAGTGAGGCTCAGTTGAGATTCTTAAAAAGCAATTACTGTGCTGGCTGGCATTTGGTAGGCCCTCAGTAATCTTATCTATTATTTCAGTTAATACCAGCTGATTTTAATACGAGCCTGAAAAAAGCATGATATCTTGCCTGATAATGAACTGAAAACTGAAAGGAAAGCACTTAGGAAAACAGAGCTCATCTGTGTCCTGCCAACGGCCCCAAGGCTGTCTGTCCAGTGTCACAGTTGTGGGGTCTCCTAGCTCATCCTTACCTCCTTGATCATCCAGGATGCTGGACCATGGCATGAAGTGTCTGGCTGCAACACTAACTGATTACTTCCAAACTCCAGAACGTAAATTTTGCTTAGAGAAATTCAGTGATTGAGAATCTGTTTGACTGAATGGCATGTTTAAAAAAATGCTTCAACCATTCTATCTGTTTAAAGATGCCAACCACAAGGTGATGTTTACAAAACAGAAGAAATAAGTTGTGCACTAGGTGAGGAAAAGATGTCACTGAACAATAATCTGGCAGGAGATCCCAAATTAGCTATCACCAAATACCGCCTCCCCATGTCACTGACAGCAAATTTGTTAACTAGGTAAGACCCAAAAGTGCTTAGCCTGAATCAACTGTCACACTGGTAGAACCACAGAAAGACAACCCTCGTATTTAATATTTTAGTGACTCACTAGCCCCTTCTAAAAACCCAGTCTGCCACATTTACTCACAAAATATCCCCTTCCAAAGATATACGGACAATTCTATTTTTTTCTAAACTCAAAAACATGTTCTTCTCACCCTTAAACATTAAACTTTGAATTCAAGTACATGGGGGAATGTGAGTTCTGTAAAAGAAGAAAAAACAGACTAAGAGAAGATAAAAAATGTAAGATTTCAGAAATTGATTACTAAAGAGGAAGGCAAACAGGGAGATAAGGTCTCTTACAGTGGTTTTCAGACCGTTTAGATTGACATTTGGATTAGGTTGGATTCTTAAAGCTCTGAAAAACTCAGCGAGGAAATATAACTTGAATCAAAGTGATTTTTTAAATCTGTTTTGGAGTCCTCAATGAAAATATCAAGATGGAAATGTTTATAGTTATTTCTCACTTTCATCACATTGCTTTCATCTTTTGTTTAAGAATCAGCAGGAAGAAAGTGATCCACCTCTTGAACCAGAGCTGTAAAGTTTCTTAGTTTGTTCATGACCCTAAATACTCACAAGCATGATCAGAGAAGAGTCGTTCCCCAGATACTTTCAGTGACATCAAGAATTACTCTAACCATGTTTCACTGAGATATGAACACATTGTGTAAACTCACAGAAATATTGATGGAGCTGGCTGGCCATGGATCAAAGAATTCTTAGTTTTTGTGAGTCTGAGTGTTTTTTAGGAGGCACCATTACTAAAAATGCTACAAAATCACAGTCCATTCCCACATCTTCTTATCAGTCATCCAGCTATGAGCTCTGACTGCAGCTCTAGGAGAACATTTCTTTCTTCTATTTAACACCTAACTCCTCTCATCTCACAAAAAATAGAGAATATTTACAATCCATGACTTTTATAGAAATGAGAACACAATCAATAGCTTATTTATGGAACTAGTTAAAATGAAATTTCCTGTGTTTATGTTTGCCACAGCTTGATTCAATGGGATGTTGGCAGGAGTGATTTGTTTAGTGTCTAGTTTATGCTAAAAGAACACATATGGCTCCTGCTTCTCGGCTATGTGAATAAATGGAAGGAGGACAGCAGCTGTTTAAAATCAGACAACGAAAGCTGCTTGTAGGGAATGGGAGAGAGAGGAATCAGAGGCCAAGTCCTTGACAGATAAACCCTTTACAATTTGTACTCAATCTGAAACATTCAAGGCAAGAATTTTTATTTTTTGCTTTTAGAGTTTTATGGAGGTATAGTTAGTGAAAATAAATTATGCAAACTTAAGTATAAAACTTGATAGTTGTTGATATATAGAGTGATCACACCTTTTTGAAGGAGATATGTTCCAAGACCCCAATAGGGCCTAAACCTTGTATATACTATGTTGCTTCTTATACATACCTATGGCACTATTTAATTTATAAATTGGGCACAGTAAGGAATAAAAAATATGTAACAATAAGGTAGAAAAGTTATAACAATACAAGGAACAAAAATATTACACACTGCAAATTTGTACTAATAAAAGTTGGAAAAAATGAAGTTATGTGAACATAGCCCTTGTCTCTCAAAGTATCTTATTATGCTGGATATCCAAGTAGGATGGTAATGAGGCAGGAGATTAGGGCATGGCAAGCTGACTGGACAATTGGGTGTGAACTGATGTCAGAACTGATGTCTTACTCTGGCAGTGATCCACTCCATGCAGAGGGAGCATTTTCTCTTCTTACTTCCTTTTCTTCAGGGCACTTCCTCTTCTTCTTTTGCCTTAGTAGGTGTTAACCTTTTATGTTCTTCAGCTGTCCTGTCTGGTTCTTTACGTGGAACAGCAAGAGTCCAGAAGAGATCATCCCTGGGCACCCCACCTTTTGGTAGCAGTAACATGCACAGTGTATAGTGGAGCA
The DNA here is from genome assembly GCF_034190915.1 of Cavia porcellus. Taxonomy (NCBI): domain Eukaryota; kingdom Metazoa; phylum Chordata; class Mammalia; order Rodentia; family Caviidae; genus Cavia; species Cavia porcellus. The sequence goes on along the minus strand of NW_026947484.1, from coordinate 159,395,445 downwards.
GGTGAGGCTTCTCCTCTGGTGGCATGCAGCAGGACAGTGTGAAATTTCCTCAGGCTACTCAGAATTTAAATTGTTTATTTTGTGGATATTTCCATTCAATAATCTTGGGCCACATTCCCTGTGGAAACTGACACATGCAAACCAAAACTGCAATAAGGAAGAACTATTGTATACAGAAAGGTAATTTACTTTTCAACTTTAGCTCTGTAGCCTTCAGCCTTGCTACACTGGTTAGTTCTAGCAACGTTTAGAAATTCTGCAGGACATTTTTCTGCCAAGTCTTGGTAATTGCTTGATTCATTTCTTTTTCTTGCAACAGATGTCTGTGCAGTTCTGAGCAGTAGGATCTGCCTGGTACATCCAAGTTATTGTCCAAATGTTTGGATTCTGCCCTTCAGCCAAATAACTATTTGCAGAAAGAAACTTCCCAGGGAAGTTCATGGGTCTCTGAGGAATACTCCTATGTCTGTCATTGAGGATATTTGACCTAGTACATCTTGTTTCCAAGTGTGGAGAAAGAAGGGAACTACAAAGCCAGAAATGGCAACAGGACCCTGTCCCCAGGCCTCGCTGTTCTATATATGGTGATGCAAGGTTTCTCCCTGGCAGAATATTTTTCTGGATCAAGGGTTGCTTTTGCCTATGAGGTTTAGTTTGCTTTGGGGTAGCAGTTAATGTCTAGAGTATTAAACTCTCTTATGACTTCCTAGGTATAGGACAATTACATGACTAATTGTATCCAATGTCTGATGTCACATAGAGCTGTGATCGGCAGTGATCTCAAGATATGAGGGAACATATATAGGATTATTGGTGCTTGGGTACCTGCTGAGTGTTTGGGCTAGTCACATGACTACCAATTCAGCCTGTATCTTTGGCATCCTCCAAGAGCTTTGCTGAGATAACATGTTTCTTACTTCCTTTTCTTCAGGGAACTTTCTCTTCTTGTTGTAGCAATGCCTTATAAATCTACCGTGCCTTCTATTTTGACCCACAGTGGTGACATCCTACGAAAGCTTTGCATTGGATAACCTCAATGTCTCTATCCTTACCAGGGTCTTCTCAAGCACTGCAAATGAGTCAAGAAGAAAAACTGTGCTTGCCATATGAACTTAAATTCAGGGGATAAAACAAAACCCAAAACAGTTTCTGTAACCTTCACCCCATTCTACCAATTAGGATTTGCTCTCCCAGAATCCCACTGTTGGATGCCCTGGAGACATTATTATCATGGCAGTCAGGAATGTGGCTAAGGGTATTTTGCATGAAGTAAATACAATCTCTACCTCCTCAGGTAACTGTGAAGGTTAAATAAACCCATCATGCATGAATGCACTTATTGACACAGATTAAGTTTCAGTAAGTCTTCTTCCTTTTTGTTGTTACAAAGATAATTACCACAACTCTACTGTCAGTAGCATAAGCATTTGCCCACATTCAACCTTTCCATGGCACTCATTAGTCTAATAAAGAGAATACCAAATTCCAAAATGCTTTATAGTTGGGCTCTAACCCACACTTCTTCCTGAGTTTTTGTGCTGCAACACGATGTCAAACACCTGTGTTTTTGCGTCACAGCAGACTGCTCAGGCTAAGGCACCGTATGTTTATCACCCCTGCCATTTTTTCTCTTGTCACTCCCACTTCCTTCATGTCTTCTAACACAGTCTCTACCAACAAAACCCCTACTCATATTTTTATATATTTGAATACAGGAGCATCTTCAAATTTTTTCCAGCCCCTACCCTGAGAAAACAATAAGCTCCATGGTTACTGCCATTTGCAGATATTTGTGTGTCTTCTATTAGACTTCAAGGACCTCCACTGATGACTGTGTAATTCATCTTCATTTCTTCTGTAGAGTGGAGGACATGCCAAGGGTGAAGTAAATATTTGCTGAATGAGTATAATGTTAAAAATTATAAAATGCTGTCAAGGAAGTTATCTCAGTTGATGCTTTCACAACTTCTGGGCAGAAGCCAAACCAAAATAGCGCACTGTGGTGATTCAAAGTCAGGCTCCAGAGGAGGGGGAACAGTGACTTGCATCTGTATAGTTTTGAGCAAAGAACAAAATATCTTTGGTCCTCATTTGTACTTCTGTAAAATGGGAGTGGTATTTATAGTGATTGTTGTATGAAGAAGCCACATAAGCAGCCTATCCTTGTGCCCAAAAAGCAGTATCTAAATAACAATTAACAGCTATAGCTGAAAACATTTTTAAAAGGTAATAGCTCTTTTTATTTATTCTACAGCATATAAAAGGGATTGAGTGATTTAAGCAGTATCACATAACATGCCAGAGACAGAGGAAGACTAATTTTACTGTCTGCTTCCCAGTATAGTCATTTGCTGTTCCAATATTTTATATTTATTAAGGAGGGGAACATAAGTTGGAGGCTGAAGAGAATTTTCTATTACTTGTGGAGCTAGTGCATCTACGGTAAAGATAACAAGACATAGTTTTAGTTTCCTTAATTGTAAGCTAACAGAGATATTTTGATATCCAGGTTCTACAATGCCACTGATTAAATAGTGATAAAACATTAATATTTTGAGTTTATATAACTTTACTCAGGAAAATACAAGACTTTCTCATTTTTTAAGCTATATACAGTATTTTACTTACATTAATGTATTCATTCAATAGATATTTATTATTGATTGCTACATGGTATCACTGTGTTGTGTTGTAAGGATACACCAATGAAGGAGATGGCATTCTCTAGACTCTCAACTCTAGGTGAGGAAATCGATAACAAACAACCACTTAGCCTGGAGAATATTATCATAATGATACATACAAGGGAAGCTCATAGAAGCAGGATCCTAAGAGGCTTGCTAAGAATAATGGATATTTAAAAACAGGACTTTGACAGATTATGTTTTATTCTAAAAACTAGAGGTCTCCAAATATCTGTGGTCACACACTTTTATTTAGGAAAGAAAATTTTGAGCACTCACGCTTAATGCATCTTTAATATATTTAAAAATAAAATGTATATGTGTATAACTGATAGTATGTTATGCTCTGAACTTTGCCTATCCCATGATGCATCATCTCCCCTGCAGGTACCTTCTTGAAAGTTATGTACATGCACTAAGAGAACATAGCATCTCTCATATCAGTGCTTTCTCAAAAGCTAAACTTTGGAAAGGACCTAAGTGTCCATCAACAAAAGAGTGGATAAAGACTTCTGCTGTGTTCTCAAAACAGAGTATTATTCTGCCATAAAAACTAATAAAGTCTCTTTTTTGCTTCACATTGTTGGGAGCTGTTGAAACTGGAAGTTGAACACATGTGCAGTGCTGCTGCATGGCTGGGGCAAGATAAGAGGACAGCTGGTGACTCCTGGTTCCAACTCCAGTTAACTAAATAAAGACAGTGGCTGCAGGCATTTTACCCCTCTAGTGAAATGCAACATGGAGATCTCCTAAGACACTTCTCCTTATTAATGTAATTTGTTACTTGAAAAGTCCTTCAACCACTCCCAAGGTCTGTTCAATTTCCTCAGTTTTCCACTCTAACCCTGTAAATAAATATGGGCTATCCAGAGGCATCCCCTGTTTTAGCCACCAGAGTCCCTGAACTCTGCAGAGGGTTTTGATCCTTCTGGAGCCCTAAAATCATACCACTTATCTCATTTATTTAAGCCTTTGCTGTACACTCATTTGGGAGATTGGTGATCCAGGCCAGGTCCCTGATATCATATAACAATAACAAATCCTAAAAACATAATACTGTGTTAAAACGCAAGTTACAAATATCCAATAAAGTATATCATTTTAAAGTACAAGAACAAGCTAAAGAATAAGCTATTTCTAAATATCTGTGCAAAACTACATAAAAGAAAGTTCATTTTAGGAGATATAAGTCACACTGAAAGGGGTTGGAGATGGGGAAGTAGGAGGAGCTGAGAGGTAGCTGGGAGAGTTCTGATGATGTGCTGAGAGGTATACTGGTAGGTGCTCTGGTGGTAGGTTCATGGGCACTTGTTTTATTATTATGCTTTATAATTACATGTGCACATTATATTCTTTAGTAAATATCAAACATTGCTTTAGAAAGAGTAGATATAAATAAATAGAGGTTTCACTATTATTTCCGTCAGTATTCCTTCAGGGGTTGTCCTGAAACTACTCAGGTAGACAGTATGAGTCACTGATAGTTTTCTAGTTGGGAGATGGGAAGGAAATGCTCAAGTTTCTGACTTAAAAGGAAAATACTTCTATGAACATCGTAAAGGAGAGACAGTCCATGTGAGATCTTAAATCTCTGTCCCAACAGAATGGCTGCAAAAACTAATTATATAAGGCAGACTGTTTTATAGAAGTCAGAACTATGACGAATTGGTGAGATGTAAAAGATATGAGACATTTAAGATAATTTTTTATTTCCTGGGTTAAACAACCAATGCCATTAACAGAAACAGAAAATACACTAAAACAAGTGTAATTTTGGACTTTAGTGAGAAGATAGTATTATATGCCTGAAAGTTTGAGCGTGTAGATGACATAAACATGAAGGGATTCAGAGCACTAAGAAATACTTTCAGTAGCTTAGGAAAATGGTGGGCTCAGGAAATAAAGACCCAGGAGTCTTTTAAAACACCAGGATCTAAGTTAGATGAGATCATTCAAACAACAGCAGGTCAACTGCGAAGGAGAAGAGAGCTGTGCTGGATTCCTGTAGGTCATTCACGCTGTAGGGCACAGAGGAGAAATGCTCAGGGGTGCAGACAAGAACAGGAAAATACGGGAAAACCAAGGGCTCAGTGGTATCTGGTGTCCCCAGATACTAGACTGAAACAGAAATCACGACAAGGACACAGGAAGGCCATGCGAAACACAAATCTACAGACTCAAGGGCTGAGCTCCTCTGTGGCTGGTCTGTTCCCTGATCTTATCATTTCCTAGCTGTGCTCCCGAGCATTCTAGAGCTGCTTAGGATGATTAACTGAGTATCACTCTTCATTCTCCACATACTAAGCAGTTTTTATTTACCAGGCCCTCCTCTTATAGTTTTTTAGAAACTATCATTCCAAAAATTGATGATGAAATAGTTTGTTACTAATGAAAAAAAAATCCACTCCTCACATTATTATTATGTCCCAGGCACTGGGACTAGAAACTGTTGATTATGAAATGATAATATCTTTCTTTGCCTCAAGGAATTTAAAACATTAAACCAAAAAATTCACTTGGGAATTAATTATAAGCCTGTTTATACAATAAAAATAACTTTAGGAAATAACTTTTAAGCCAAGACCAACCTCTAAACGTGGAAATGTAATTTTCATGAGAGATTAAATTTGGTTTAAAAAAGTATTCTCCTAAACAATTGAGGACCACTTATTTATATAGAAATTCCAAATGAGAAATCATGTTGTCCAAGTTAAATGCATCAAATTTTGATAATATATAAGAATGTATTTGAAAGATGAAGTGTAGTATAGTAAGACATTTGCCATTCTTAAGGAAGAAAAACTTAAAATCAGGAAAAACTATGTTTTTCTTACTATGCTTCTGCATTGTTTAAATTGTTACAGTTAACTCGTATTATGAATAATTGCAACTCTAAAAAAGTTATTTGGTAGAAAATTCTAGAAATTCACGTTGCTTTATTAGTCTGTAATATCATTGCAGTAATCTGCAAATATTTCACTTTTAAAAATATTTCATTTTTTAACAAATATTTATAGCCCAAGAAACCTATTCTAAAATTTGATTTAAGTAAAATTCCTGCTGTTTGCCTTGAACTGAGAAAATTCTGCAGACCATAAATTTTTGTTGAACTCTATTTCTCAGGCCATCTGCAAATTAGCTTGCAAATTGGCCTAATATAAAAAAATAATAACAAAACAAAACTCTGTTCTGTTGTAGAAAACATGACATGGCATTTTAGATGAGTAATCCAAAGTTATTAAGGTAGCAATAAAGATTAATAGTCACAGCTGTGTTTTCATTCTTCTTTTTTCATATGACGTCCATTCTGAAGGGATTTTCCTCTTCTGCCTGCAAGCTACAGAACTTGTGAATTTGAAAGAAATGTGGTGAATTCAACATAGTAGTTTATTTCCAGTAGTTTATTTCCTTTATTTCCAGTCCACACGCATGAAGGGGCTGGGTACAGGTTTCTGATAAAATATAATTTTATTGCAATTCTGTTTTTTGCAGTTGATTTTATGATTCATGTACGTTTATGTAAACATCATATGTGTTCATGAGAGTATAAGAACGAACTAATTAAAATTAAAATGGGTAATAACTGAAGAACCTAGTAAAATATTGACTAAATAATTAACTTAGTCTCTGGCCACCCTGGTTAATCACATGCTTTGTAACACCCAGCACGCTGTAGGAAATGGCACGACTTTCACTCTAAATCAGGTCTCCAAGCAGTGTTTATGTAAGGGTGGTGAACTGCGAAACAAGTGGAAAGATAATCCCCCGCCAATTCCCAGAAGTCCAGAGGAAGAGCTCTTATCTCTGCTGGTTTTTAAGTTACTGGTTATAGAAGGAGAAAGAAATAATACTTTCAGCTTGCAGTTTCATTGCCAATATTTTCTTTGGTCTTTAAAATCTCCAGTAGAAAGGGAAAGAGAAGAGGTATCTGCAAGACACCTTTACTTGTGGGGCAGATAAGAGAATTAAATGGGTAAGTAAAACTTGAGCAAATATGCTAATGTTCCAAGAACTAAACAAGTCAAGTATTTTAACTCAGGCTGTAGAAAATCATTCTTAAATTATCAGTCAAAAATATACCACTCACCAGTCAAAATGCTGCCATCTATACTGACTTATTTTATGTCTTTTGATTTGCAGATCTGCATTAAAACATTCAGACCCAAAGATGAAAAAACCAATGCTGTTCAGAGCTGGGTGTCTGAGAAGCAGCTGAGAAGGAGAGATGGCTGAAGCTGGGCAAGGATAAAGTGGACCAGAGTGTGTTTGTACAGAGTACTGTGATAGCTGTTTCTAGGGCTCCCAGTCCATGGTCAGCTGCCTCTCAGGCACAAACATCATGGTGGAAGGGCATGGTGATGGAATGGTGCTAACTTCATGGCAAGCAGGAAGTCAAGAGATCAGGAAGAGAGCTAGGAAAGGGAGAGAAAGGGGCCAAGACAAGAATACGCCCTCCCAGTTTGCTTTCTCATGACACCGTCATCTCCTGTAAGCCCCAACACGGATCCCATGGCCCTTTGGAGGGACATACTGGATCTAAACCATACGAATTCATGGCAGGGCTCAGCCACTGAGCTAATCACAGCCATGCTGCATGGTACAAAGCCTAGGATGGGCCTTTATCAAGCTTCGGCTTACTCTGCTTCATGTCTCCACATGACTGATGGACTCATTCTCACTCTGGGGTCTTATTTCCATCTTACATGATACCATCACACTCAGACACTCTGCAGTTTCTGAAGGAAGTTTGGTTTTCCTCCTCCTCTACCTAAATACTTCTAAGTGACAGTACTCAGGCAGCTTGCTGAAATCTTACTGTCTTCAAGAGCTAGCACAATGTCTCTCCTAGAGAGATGGGCTGCACCTCCCTCCTGAACACAACACACACACACACACACACACATCACATCACATCACATCACATCACATCACATCACATCACATCCACACAATAACTGTGGACATAGGCAAAGTCAGGAATATCCTCAGTAACTAGATTAGGTTAGATTTAATATTTTAAGTCTAATATTTTCAATTATTTGCTTAAACGCCTGTTTCCTGTGCTTAGATTATGAACTTCTGAAAGGCAGGACTATGTCGTGTCTTATACTCACCCTAGCACCTGCTTTAGGTAATGATTTAATCAATGCTTTTGGAAGAATAGATGAATTTGTTATTGTCCTGAAACACCCAAATCAGTTTCCCTTGCCTCTGTGAAGCACTGCAGATCCACCCAAGATACGAATAAATTCCTGTCTTCTCTGAGATCTCGTATCACTTTTTATTTACTTCTTGCTTATGAGGTTATCACTGCCTTTCCTGAATTTTATTTAATTGCATCCACACTATCAGAAAAAGAGTGTGCCTTCCGCTACTATCTTCCACCACATAGCACTCTGTTTTTAAAGAAATAATCTGTGACATTCATTGCAATTTTTTATTAACCAAAGAGCCAACATGAATGAAATATTTTCTACAGGGAACAGATGATTTCTGTTTCATTTTCATTTTCATGGGCCAAATACAGCAGGGGCCAAATAATCAGGTGATCGAAGCAGAAGAGGAGAGTATAATTACTTGGGAAGCTAGTGCTCTTTTACCATATTTGTTTATTGGTAATCTAGTCCTTACCATACCCTAGGAATGAGAACAATTAAAAACCATCTAGCTTTAATAACTAAGATTCACTGTATTTTTTATCCCATAATGCTTACATATTCTTGGAAATAAAGATGTCAGATGGAGTGGCAAATTTTAATGCAGAGATTAGAGAAGCATTCATTTGTGGATTTACCTTAAAGCCTCCAAAATGTGCCAATACTTCCAAGCATTGGAAATAAACAGGGCAGCCTCATTTACAAGTTACTTGAAAAGTTGAAGCATATTTTCAAGTGCTAAAGTCATAGTAACATACAAAAGTAGGATGGTTTCAGTTACTGAGACTATTTTTAAAAATCTCATCTTCCTAGTAATAATAATTTCCATTTCTTGAAAAAAAAACCATTCCAGACTTTCACTTATCTCTTCACGTGCATTCTTACTGATTTCTATTTAAAACACTGTAAACCAAATACGATTAGTTGCTTTCTATAGAAACTACTGAGGCTCTGAAATATCCAACAGCTTATACGCATCATTCAGCTGCTTAGTTTATTGTAGAATAGAAATCAATTCTCATTAAAGATTAGGGTGGGAAAATCTTCATTGACTTGCTTTGGGGACTTAACTAACATGTCTTATAAGTGGTCCATACATATCACTGTGACTAAATATAATTTTATTAACCCTATTTCATCAGAGGGACAGATAAAAATTCAAAACCAGGCCTTAGGTATCTGGAAAGGGGGGAAGTTACCTTCAAGGTCACACTATACCATGTCCAGGCCAAATGATCTGAACCCATGACTCCAGCCAAGACTTTGATGAATGTTAACCAGTGCAAGTAACCTATGGAATCCTATTCTTTTTCTGTCTTTTCTTTCCCAGTCTTGTGTCTCTGACTGTACACACGAGTGATATATATTATCATCAAGATGTTGCAGCAAAAATAAAACACAAATCTCAGCATGACTGGCTCCACTTCAGGAATTTGGCTACTTCTACTGAGGAAATGGAGTTTGGCAAAGAAGAGCTTCTTTTAATCTTTTCCACCCTCTCACTTTACAGTTTTCCATCAACCCTTTCTGGAAGACTCATTTTCTCCCTGGTTCATGTCCATATCAGCAAAAGTGGCCTCTATTTCTTCAGCTTAGCTATAAAACTAAAGAAATATGAAAATGTTCATGGATGGACATGAAGAAGGTTAGGCTTCTTTACAGCTGTGTGAAGATGCTGCATGCAACATCACCTTCCTAAAAATTTGTCCACCTTGATGTGAAGACATAAATAAATGTGGTAGTTACGTAAAATGATTTATCATTTTGAATTATGAAAAGCATGCTTTCTAAAACACACTCCAGGTCTTTCCTGACAGAAGCAGCCATTACAACAGAAACAATAAAATTTACACAAGAAACAGTTGGTCAAGTTTATTACAAGCCATAATGTCAGCCGTCAGGATCAATGCCGCCTCCAGCTGACCCCGTCTGACCTGGCAACTCCAAGCCCTCTTACTGGCTCCCTGAGATATGTTTTGGTCCTCAGTCTAAACAGAACAGTCCTGCACCATCCACCGCTGAGGTTGCATAGCATTAGCATTTTAGAGACCAAAGAAAAGAAGTAAGTTCCTAGTGATCCCATGAGATATCTTGATCTTCAAGTCAAGTGGACTTGAGAAAAAGAATAAATTCTTATGCAAAAATAAGGAAAGGGTTCTTAACAGATCACATGATCTCTTTTCAGGAATTTCTCACTTAATGTGACATCAGGGAAACTCTTTTTCATTTCATAATTTAAAAACAAATGTAAATATTCCTTGGCCTTTTTTTCTACCTTTTGTTTAGTCACTTAGACTGAGCAGGCACCTTTCTCCTTTCTTTTTGCCTATTGTTTCTCCTCAGTCCTTTTGAACAGAAACAGTAATAAATATTTCATTCCACTATGCAGTGTAGTTTAGCCTAAATTATAAATAGAACCCACAGTTGTGGTTTGGTGGGAGGTCAGTGTAGGTTAATTTAGTTAGTTTCCATTTAGTACCTGCATTCTATCTTTAGAATTCTCTTTTCATCGCTATTGTTTTGATTTTATGTTTTGTTTTGTTTTTACTTAACATGAGATTTTAAAACTCATAGGGGCATGTAACAATGTTTCTAGTGAGGAATTGTATTAGCACTAGAGATACAAATATAAATATTCTGCTTCCTGTCTTTCAGGCATTCAGAACACACACACACACACACACACACACACACACACACACACACACACATTTTCAGTGATGTTCTTAAGTACAATGATTGGTGGGCACAGAGAGATGAGGTTGGTGGTAGAAACTTCCAAAAAATTCAAAGCAGGCTTTACAGAAGAGGTGTTGTGACATAGGAGAAATTGTCCAAAAGAAAAGGGAGCTGGGGAAGGAGGAAGGAAAAGGAAGGAAGAGAAAAGAGAGAAACAATAAAAGAAGTATGAAATGTAAACCAAGGTTTTTAAATAAGAAGGGGAAGAGTGGTTAAAGGGAAGAGAGGGGATTGAACAAAAAACCAAAAAGTTCCTAGGAGACACCATGTACAAGTAAAAATTCCTTATGAAGAATGTGATCATTATGTATATATAAATTGTACCAATAATCTTAATTTAAAACAAGAGGTAACAGTGATCAAGATTTTACCAGACTGAAAGAAATGAAAAATATAAAAACGAATAGCATAAAAATCATGAAAATGTGGTAACTTTTCCAGGAAAAAGGCAAAGTTCAGCACAGAATGTAAAAGCAACAAATTTTTACAGAGCAAGGCATTATGAAAAAAAGTTGCTAGAAGTATAAAAAAACTGAACAAAAGACTTAGAAGCAGTAGAGATCAATATAAATTCAAAAAGTGGATGTAAAAAGCACGTGAGACACGAGGCAGGTCTCAGCACTTTAGATAATGTAAGCTCTTGATGTGAGTTCTCACCATGTGCTCCTGGGCTAGCACTGTCAGCTTCCCTCGGGATCTTGTCTGAGATAATTTAAACAGTTACACAAATATGGAGTCTTAGTCCCAGATAAAATTTCCATACTGGAAATTTCAACCTGAAATATAACTCCAGAATTCAAAAAGTTAAAATTATGGATACTTCATAGAAAATATAAATGGGGAGAAAATAAATGGGGAGATAAGATCAGATTAAAGAGCTGATGGAAAAATTTAAGTGGAATTGGTGTGCAAATGTAAGAGACTTTTTAACTTCGCAGTTGAAAAGTAATACACACAAAGCAGAATTTAGGAAGCTGGAGCAGGAGATCTGTTTAACAAAACAGTCACTGGGATTCTTTTTTAGGCATTCTTGACCATGAAGCTAGGCTCGCTTGTGATGTGTCCTGAATTACTGGAAAAGAATTATCAATACCTACTCAAGAATACCTACTTCCACCACTGCTAAAGGTTTTTTTTCCTCTCTCTCCTTGTTTCTCGAAAAATTCTTTATCAACTAAAATCTAGGAAAGGTGAAAACTGAAAACTAGATAAATGCATTGTCTCAGTAGGAGGAGAAAGAGATAAAAGCAAATAAAATAAAACAAGACAAATAAAGGCATTCAAACGAGGAAGGTTCTTTCCATGGTGTAGTTTTTCCATTTTGCACAATTGAAAAGAGCTCTTTTGTCCCAAAGAAAGTGCTGTGTTCTTTAAGGATGTGAAGAGATTAGGATTAGAAACTATAACTGCTGTCAGAGTAAGACAGAAGAATACTGCTATTATAAACCTGGTGAGTTTGGGTTGAGGCAGAAACAGCAGGTGAAAATCACTTGGAGTGGTCAGAAATTTGGAACCAGGATCAGTATGAATGAAAATAGCTTTTATTCAGTGTTACCAAAGATCACGGTGATACAAGATTTGTTTTAAAAAATAGAGCATCTGGGCCAGGGATCTCACTTAGCAGCACAGCGTCTACCCAGAAGCACAAAGGCCTGACTTCGATTCCCAGTTTAGAACATCTATATTCTTACTAAATATCATTTATTTGATATGTCACTCAGAAATATATTTTTGAGTCTCTGACTCTAATAGCTTGAATTGTGACTTACAAAGCAGCATGCACCTTCCTTAGCAAACAAGAGGGCAACCAAAAGCACACAGTGAATAAAAGTGCTGAGTATGATGGTCATTTTTGAAGTCCTCCAATGCTCATGAGTTCAGAATGGTGTCATTTATGCTACTGTAACTCAGACAATCTCAGATTAAGTCATCACTGGGTATCCTTTATGCTCAAACACCACCAAATGCACTTTCAAACTTGGAGGGAGTGGAGGAGGAGGGGGAAGAGGAGGAAGAGGAAGAGGAGGATGAGGATGAGAATGATTTCTGTGATCTATTCCTAGGGATGCAAGAAGGTGTTACTGCTGTTTCCCCGCACACTGGAACAGAATACAACTGAAAGGAGCTTTTATGGTTATGTTTTCCTCCATTCTTTCAAACTTCCTAAGATTCTCCACTTCTACAGAAAAGAAATGAGACATATGCTCCAGCGTGTTCCAGTTACTGTTTCAGGAAAGTTCCTTATGATACTGATTTATTTTTGGCAACAATAACATAGTTGTTATGATCTCTATTTTTCCATATGAAGAAAATGAGATTTAGCTGCCTTTCCAGTACCCTTGCTAATTAGTAGAAAGAGGGTTTGAGGGGAAACATATGAAACAAAGATATTTCCTAAGAGCTGGTTAGAACCAGGGCAGAATGAAGCAATATATAGAGTTTTTCGGTAGTATTTCTGAGTTTTCTGACCAGGAAAACCCCTTTAACATGGGAGGATGTGTTCACTTTGCTATTCCTCTAGATCCACAACTCTTCTCACCTTGTCTTTGATGATTGGGACAGATATTTATAGACCACTTCAAGAATTTGACACTGTCTCTCTCAAAACTTCAAGAGCAAACCTACACATCAAGTCATTTCAAAGGAGTCTCTAATCCCCTAATATGGACTCTCCCCAAGGAAATATAGTAAAATCTCCTCTACATGAAGATATTTTGATATATAAAATAGTTTTCTAAAATTTATAAAGCATATACATATATATCACAATATGATATGCAGAAGAGAATGTTCTTTGAAAATATCATTGCTAGGCTTCTCTCTTAAACTGAGAATGCACTAGCTGTCACACTAGAAAACTCATGAATACAGATCCAAAAACTGGGAACAATTACCAAATTTTCTTGAGAAAGTGGAAACACCTTAAATGGCAGAGGTCACATACTTTGAAACCCATTCCCAATGTGGTGATGATACCCACTGGGAGGTGACAAGTTCATATGGATGGAGCCCTTAAGGATTAGTGGCCTTTTAAGAGAGACTGCAAGACCTCCCTTGCCCTTCTGCTAGGAGAGAATGCAGCAAAAAGGCAGCCATCTATGAATTAGAAATCAGGCCCTCACCAAACACAGAACCTGCTGATACCTTGACTTGGTCTTGTCGATCTCCATAACTGAAGAAAAAAGGTGAGCTGTAGCTAATCCGCTCAGGCATGGATTCTATTGTGGCAGCCCAAACAGACTAAGGAAACCAGCATTTTCTTCTCTGAAAATAGGTTTCATTTCCTCAAGGCTATTACATGCCTGGATTTCCACAGGTATTTTCACTGTGTTTTGCTGACTTTAGTTTTTCACGTATCTATTTGGGGGGCTGAAATTAAGAAATTCCCCATTTTGCACATTTCTGTTACATACTCCTAACATGTCATATTCTGTGTATTTGCAAACTTTGCTCACCTGCTTTCATAAAGTGTTTTAAATAGTTTGTAGAAATACAAGTATGCCATATAACAGACAGCTAACAGAAACAATACAATACGTGAACATTTGGGGAGAGAAAAACATGAGAGAAACCCTCCATGGTCTATGAGATTTTGGTAGCCAAGGCAAAGCAACAACTGAATGATTACATAGCTCTCTAATTTTATAATAAAAAATAAATTGGCTTCTTAGAGCGCTTTTAGCAATAGCGCCCATGAAGAACAGCTTCCAGACATGCCTTCAACAAGGCAGTCATCAAAATCTCCTTTCTACTCTCTCCCACTTTTCTACACTAGTTTACACTCTACGGTGTTGCAAATCACATCAACAGATTACAAAACAGCACCACTGCCTTCACGTGGCCTCCTGGATATCACCCAGGACTCTCGTTAATCCCCTCTCACTCCTGATCAGGACTTCCTAGCCACCTTTCTGTGACAGATGAAGATGCTCGACATCTGTGTTAGAATGTAGAATTTTGTTTTGTTTTGTTTTAATTTTGGTACCAAGGATCGAACTCATGACCTTGTGCTTGTCAAGTAGGTTCTTAAGTCACTGAGCTAAATTCCTGGCCCTAGAATGTGGAACTATTATTAGTCATAATGTAGCATTTTACCTGTCTCTTTTGATTATTACTCACTGTAAGCATCCTTTTAGCAGCTGGAACAAATCACTCAGGTCAACATGGAGCTCTCGGAAGACTGCCTGAAATATGGGCTTTCAAGTGGAAGATTTATTAAAATGTTTAGCTGTCAGATAGTCATTTGGGGGATGGCATTCAGCTGTAAAATATAAGAAAAATGGCCTGTATTCACAGCCCAATAAAGATTACGCTGTTTTTGCCCAAAGATGGATGAAAAAGAATTTTCAGTCTCTGCCGTTTGAAGTATCCCTTAAATTTAGTTGACATAAATTTCATACTGCATGATCACCCATTCCATTACACTGAATATAGTGTGTAGAATTTTTAAAGATGTATAGCCCCAATTCTCCATGGATATGACAGATCACATTATAGTGATCTAGGAACAATGGATCATAAGACAATGGATCGTAAAAGAGATATTATCTGGGTGGACTTTGTCTAATATTAATAATATCCTTAAAAGTAGAGAACTTTTTATGGAGTGGGTGAAGATGTCACATCTGCAGTATGAGAAAGATGTAATGCTCTCCAGTTCGTTTGAGGATGAAGGGAATTACATGCAGAAAAACACAGTGAGGCTCCTGCTGACAGCCAGCAAAGAAACAGTACTTTAGCTAGGTCTCCAATCACCAGGCACTAAATTCTGCCCATAATAGAAATGAGTTTGGGAAAAGACCTTGTACTCCAGAGGCAAATGCAGCCAATTAACACCTGGATTTCAGCCTTTAGCGACTCTGATCAAAGAATTCAGCCACACCAGCTGGACTACAGAAATGTCAGATGGCAAGTGGGTGTTGTTTTAACCTGCTAAACTCTGGCAATTTATTATGTGTCAGTGAAAAACTAATATATCCAGGCTTCGTCTCATTCCACTAACCTCTGCCTTAAGGCCTCTGAATGTTATAGATCTCTGATCATTAGAGTCCTTTAGCTCCAACTCATTTAAAAGGGATAACTTGGAGTGCAACAAAGGGGTATTGGGAAAAAGTGAGCCTTGATAAAAACCAGCTATTTTTTCTTTAATATAAAATTTAAAGAAATGATTTCAAGAATTAAACCAATCTCTTTTCTTTCTTCCAGCAATCTATTTATATGCAGTTATATATATTTTCTTTTCAATAAAATGAATAATGCCAAAATGGCAAAACTTAGGAATTAGTTACAAGATGAGAAAGGACTCCTATCTGGGATAAGATCATGTTTGCAGCTAATAATCAATGTCAATGAGGTAAAGTCAATGGACAGGCTGGGCAACAAGAAGATAGGAGAGGAAGTCATGAACTTCCTCAAGGCTCGAGTTAACCAAGCTAAAATGGGACAGATCTGAGAACACTATACGGAGAACTGGCACAGATGTGGATGTAGAGAAGAGAGGAACAGGAGGAGGAAGTCATCCAAGATCCTCCCCAGGACAGTGGCCAGACTGCAGGATCCTAGGGGAGGAGCAGCTTTGGGGAGCAGGTTACACCGAGTGGGGCCAAGCTGAATGTGGTGTCCAGCCAGCTGGATACACAGCTGGGAGGCCTGAACAGGAAAAGGCTTGGGAATTGTCAGCATGTAGACGTGACTTGAAGTACATCATCCACAAAGAGCACATGCCATTAAAAGTTAAATTCCTGGGAGAAGTCAACAGCAGTTGCTAGATAACCAGCACCCTGGAAATGGGAATGTATCCGAGACTTCCTTTTGGGCGTAATCCATGCCAAAGAAACTGATGAGTTAATGTAATTTGAAGTTTTTATCCTCTCTTCCAAGTCTAGCTTAGTGATTGTCTTTATCCATTTTTAAAATCCATTATGTTTCTTTATTACTTTACATTGATTAATTAAATGTAAAATATAAAATATGTATTTTTAAAGATATAAAAGTTAGTCATTGTTTATTATATTTATGTGCCATTTAAAGATATTGGCTAGTTTTGCTTTCAGGTATAATTTATTTTTCTCTTATAAAAAAGTAGGAAGTTATTTCTATAATTTAATTACCACCAAGTAGGGTAAAGGTGAGGTCTTACACAAAGTATTGATCTTTGAATTTAAGATGAAAGATGACATTTTGGAGACAAAGTCAAAATCTATAACTGGAATATTCTATAGTTTGAATCTACTTCAATATACTGTTTATATTCCCTCTTCTTTAGAAAGTGGAAAGGGAAAGATCATCATGTATGTTAGCAAAGTCTTATTGAAAACACTTCATATTTTTAAAAATAGGAAATCAGAAGAGGATGATAAAGCAAATAAACCAAATTTAATAGCACCACAACCTATACCCAAACCTCACACTTGGCCTGAGTATCAGACTACACAGGGCAAAAATAAAATCACTGTAGAATTTTCCAGCACAGCAAACTCTAATTTGTAAATTACCCTATATAAAATTATGATGATTTACAAAATTTGCTATAATACTCATTGACATAAGTATTTTGGAAAGCTTTCCATATGTAGTGTCATTATAGAAATGCTTTTCATTTTTGTTTCCTGAATTTAGTAAAATCACCTAAAGAAATTTCAGATATGTTCTAACATCTGGATATGGCTTAGCTGTTTGACATTTTTTAGCAATTTAAAGCACTTATCCCTGGAGTCTGATTCCTGTTTCTAACACATTAACCACATCTTTAATGTAGTACTAACAATATGAGACCTGTCCTCCAATGATCAGCTTAATAAAAATGTAATTATAAATGATTTAAGAGTTCCCTGAAAGAGGAAAAAGATAAATGGAAGAATAAGCTGGATCATTTCTGCACTGTCAAAATACTCAGGTTACTACTGAAATGTGCATTTCAGTACAGTATCTGTTCAATGGCAGTACTTGGGTACAGAGATTTGCCAAAATCAGAAAACCCTTCTTATGTGTTACAACTTATCTTTTTACTGTATTTAAACTTCTGACTTTTGAGAAACATTTTTAAGGATTTTTATTTTGCCATTAAAATACCTACAGCATTGACTTCATAAATTCAGCCTTATTTAAAGTCTTCTTTTAAACTTAAGACTCTTATTTTAGTTCAAGACGGAAGTTGGAAATCGATATTTTATGTCATAACATAAACCTGTGAAGACTGGATGGCCTCATCCACGAGTAATTTAAATTACATTTTAACACTGTTTTAATAACCATAAACTCTGTTTTTCAGCCCTGTGTTCTTACCTGAAAATGTGATTTTTATCTAACACGGAAAGGTCACATGGTGACCCGTAAGTGTCTCAAACTCACTTTGTTAAACTGTTAAACTTTTTTCTCAGCCCACTCCCCTTTACCTTACCAAAATCTCATCATTCACCCTGGCCAGAAAAGAGGCATTTCTAGAATTTTCCTCCTCCTCTGCTTTCACCGGGAATCATTGGGCTCCATGATGAGTCTATTTCTAAAATATTACTGGAATCTGCTCCATCTCCTGCCCTCCCAGCATTGCCTTAATTCAGAAGCACTTTCCAGAATCACCAAAACCCTCTCCATAGTGTATTTCTACGAGTATTGCATTTTATAATTAAAATTTAATTATATTATTCCTGCTTTAAAATCCTCAAAATCATGTGCTCGTATGTAGAATAAATCAGGATTTACAAAGAACTAATGTGATGAAAGCATATACTTTGTGCCTCATTCTGTCATTCGGTATCAATAGATCTGTAAGCAAAAAGAAGTGGAAGAGTAAACTCCCTTTGCAATCTTAGAGCTCCTATTACCCAGCAACCAAGAGAAGTCAGGTGACTAGTCCTCACCAATAGCAGAGCAGCAGGAGTGAGGGGATCTCCCGCTGAGTCAGACCTTAAGGTGTCTGTCTTAGTCACTTTTTACTGGTTGCTGAGACAAAATACCTGAAGCCCAAAGTTTGGAAGGGAAAGGTTTATTTCTTACAGTGTTTGGAGGTTTCAGTCCACACTCAGTTGGCTCCAAGGCAGGCTGCATGGCTGGGCCACAGTTCATGGCAGCTGCAAACAGCCAACAGGAACTGGCAAAGAGCAAGACACACCTTCCTGCCATTACATCATATGCTGGCTCCACCCCTATGTGGGTGGAGCACTGGCACCATCAATCCAAGCACTAGACACTGAACCAATCACAAATACACAATGCAAACTCATGAGGCCTGGGGACGCAGACATAAACCATGATAAGGTGAAAGTCCGATCCACCATCACTGTGTGGAAGAGTTTTTGTGGATACTGGAACACTTCCCCTTGAACTGTTCCTTCAAAGAGAAACAAGAGTTTGAAATGCTTGAGCTTTTAAATGTTGATGTCTACCTGTTGCCATAGTTCAGCCCCTCCTAACACAAAACCACTCAGGACTGAATCCTTAGTGACTTCTCCAACTTCAGCTCTTACCAATTTCTAGCCCTCCTGTCTACTCTAGGCACCACCACACCAATTTTCATACAATTCTAGAGCTCAGTCATACTTTCTTTTGCTTTTATCTCTTTACTTTCTGTCATCTGTTTGCAGGGTCATTCTCTCCCCCTTTAAAACCACTGCTCTGAAAAATTTTTTTTTCTCCTTGTTGTGGGTCAAATTGTGTTGCCCGACCCCAAATCCATACAATAAAGCTCTAGTTCCTCAGAATTTGACTATATTTGGAGACAGGATCTTTAAATAAGTAGCTGATGCAAAGGACGTCTAGGTGAATGGTATTCTTAGAAGAAGAGGCAATTTGGGCATAAAGAGAGACGTACCAAGGACACCCAGGCAGGGACGCAGTGAGAAGGTGACCACTGACAAGGCAAGGAAAAGAGGAAATCAATCCTGCTGACTTTTAGAAACTAGGCAAATAAAAGATTCCGTGAAGTGTACCAGTGTGTGGTATTTTATTCTAGCAGCTCAGGTAACCTAATACACCCACGAGGGAGAGTTTTTTCCCTTGGAAATTTGGTAGCAATCTGCTCAAGCTCTCTTTCTCATTTATAGTAACTTTCTCAGGGATTGATCTTTGTCTGTCTTCGGACTTTGACGTTTTAAGGGAAGAGACTTTGGCTTTTCATCTGCTGCCTGAATGCTTGGCAACATGTCCATTTGTAAGAACGGTTATTTACAATGAATTAATTTATTTTCCACAACTCATAGCTTGGCAGTAGGTAAATAAGCAGGTGTTTGGGTTTCTTCTTCTTGCCTAGGTCTGGATGTCAAAGATACAGGATTTTATTATTAGAGTTTCTGCCTCACTTTTATACTGTTATGTGGTCATCACTTAAAATTGTAATTTCTGTGGCTTTGCAAGTCTACTACAGTCCAGAAGAAGGCTAAGAGCAAGGACAGGGACTCCTTTCAGCAAGGTGCTGAGGTTCTGATGTGGATTGCTTGAAGTGCTTTGTCCATTTCACGACGACCTGATTTTTCCGAGGACAGCAGGCACGAGATGGGCCACGTGCTAGGTCAGACCTTACCCTCCATACCTGCAGTGGCTTTAACCAATCTTCGTGCCACAATTCATCGGATGAGAATGATTACTAGGTCCAAGTGTGACTAATAAGTTTATTTCACATTTTTTGGTTTGAGAGTGAGAGAAGCTAATCTCTCTTTTGAGGGGTTGAAAGCCAGTCAATAAAATGCCAGAATTGTGGGGAAATCACATGCCTTGAGAACAAGAGGCATTTGACTCAAGAGACACACATATCCAAATAATAAGAAAGAACAAGGAAATCAAAGGCCAATATTGGGGGAGCAGCTGTATCAACAGTTACTTTTTTTATTTCCTCATTTCAGTTCTTTATGAGGCCTATTATACTCTCTGCTCCTGGGTATCATGAAATGCTAATGAACTCCAGTGTGGTTTAAGTTAGTTTGAAATGGATTTCTATCATCAGCAAAACAAAGACTCTTGATTTAATTGAATAATACAGTTGACATCTGTAATTTTTGATGCCTCCACTCATTTTCCCTTAACTGTGGCAAGGAAGCTTCAATTACCTTGAAACCATTTGATTCTACTCCATGAAGTTCATTACGACCAGGCCCAGGGCTTAGATACTAGCTCAGGTCAGGAACAGACTGATGATCCCAAAGAACCAAAACTTCTATTAGTGATCCTTGCTGGCACTACTGAGAAATTGTGAGATGTGACTTTATTGTTTTCACACTGAAACTGCTTGAATAATAAGGATGAAATCCAGAGTTGCTGGTGACCAGCTTGTCATGGTCAGAAGCTGCCACCTTAGAAACTAGGCTGGTACATTGGAGGCATAGCCAAGGGTAGGAGCACCCAGATTCTTCACATATCTGGTGAGAACCAGGCTCTTTCCACCGCTGAGGTGCTAAACTTTTCAGTTACTTAACTCATCGATGCTTGACTTGATTTATACCTTACCCAATGTGTGTATGTTTTAAGAGAGCACATGTATCCTTTTAATATGTATAATGTTTTGTGCTTTTATCTATCAGTTAAAATAAGCTTAATTGAAATTAAAAAGGAAATAAATCTGACTTCTTAAGTCTGGCTTGATTTTTCTGTTGTTACCCAAAAATTCAGATGAATATGAAAAGTATTTTTTTGTACGTTTTGGAATTGGTGAGGTTTTATTATGTATACCCAGCATGAGTGCCTTGCATGGCATCTGAAATCTAGTGGATGCTCAAGGGTGAATGAAGAAGACTGATGCTGTCTCTCTTGCCGTTTTTAGAAGTGTCTTTTGATAGCCTACCTGTTTATCAGAGTATTCTGCCAAATCAGTGCTTGCCAGCGGTCATGAGTGGCTCCTCTTCAGAGAGAGTAAATGAAATGAGCTTTGGAGCCCCTGCTGTTCTTTGCCATAAAGAATCCTGACTTACTTGCTGTTAAACGCTAAGTTGTAGGAAACAAACTAATTCGTTCCAAAGGATATTTAGACATTTCTTGCAAATTTCCAAGGATATCATCAGAACCAAAGAAGAGATTAGTCAACAGAGTGACTTCCTGCAAAGATTCACAAACAAGGAAACATTTGTTTGAAAAATAGTCAATGAGCTACAACATGTGTCCACCCACTATGCTGAATACTTGGACATTTTTCTTCTCAAATTCACTATCTCCACTTCAGCAGTTTTGCACCTGAGCCAGCAAGATAACCTCCCATAGAACTCCACCTCCAAACACTGCCCTCCAGCCCAAGGAGCTGTTAGAGATTCTGATCTAGGCATGGTTTCTGGTTGTCATTGTTATGCACACGGCCTCAGTGTGCATAACACAGCTAACACTGTTTGTGGTGCATTGCTTGATACTGAAGTCTCTGGAACAATGAAGATAACCTATGGGGATCACTATGTCTGAGCAGGATTTAAAATTGACCAACTGGCATTGTGTGTTTGCTTGTGAGTCTGTCCAAGGCCTGGAGCCCCTGACTGGGGACAGGCAGCAGGCTTCTAGTAAGTGAAACTCTGTGGGTCCCTGGTGTAGCTAAGGTCTATAGTGGCCCATGATGTGGATGCCTTAAAGGACAGGATAAGGTCACAGTTGAGGACCCCTGATGCCCCTCCCAGTTAACTAAATAAAGACTGTAGCTGCAGGCATTTCACTCCTGTAGTGAAAGTCAAAGGAGACTTTTTCCCTAAGGTATTTCTCCTAAATTAGCATAAGATTCATCTCCTAAACTCTCCTAGTCTGTTACTTGGAAAAGTCCTTGAACCACTCCCAAGATCCTGCTCAGTTTCTTGCATTTCCCACTCTAAACTCACCCTTGTTTGAAAACCAAATAAATATGGGCCACCCAGAGAAATTCCTTGTTTCAGTCTCCAGAGAATATCTAATTCTGCTGGAGGGTTTTGAGCCTCCTGGAGCCCTAAAAATCATACCACTTGTCTCATTTATTTAAGCCTTCACTGTCCACTTGTTTGGGAGGTTGTGGGCCTGATCAGTCTCCAGTAGATACCACAAATATTAATATCTAACAGGTTGTTTTGGTTTTGGTTCTTAAGATACTTATTTTATAGGTATAAGACAAAGCAATTGGTTTGCTCTATTCAGTTTCTTTTACTTTTACTTTCTGAGGGATTTTTACAGGTGAAGAACTCATAGCTCAAAGAGCAAAATAATTTGAATAAAGCCACATTGTTAGTGGCAGACAGCTAATACACCCACAGGTGATTAATTTCAAAACTCTGCCTAACTTCCATATACCTAAACCTACTTTTGTCATTTTGTGACATAACTCTTGTATTTTCAGAGCTGAAAAGCAAACTGTATATGGTCCCTTCTAATTTGGAGAAATCCCTAACAGAGAGACCCAAAATTGTGGTAAGACTATGCACACCAGCTTCCAGAGCTTCCTTACACAATACTGTCTGAGTTTTGCAGCTGTGTGAAAAGTAACCTATGGGAGTCTTTGTTCACCTTTAAAACTGTAGAGTTTGGCCTTTATCACCAATACCTGCTTGCTGATTTAGACTGTGTTCTACTGTTTGCCTGAGTTTCTGCATATGGTATCCGGAAAAAGTAACTCATGGACTAACTTGGATTGCATAGCAAAGACTTTGAGGGATGGTGTCACAGATCTCATCAAACTCCTGTGACTTGATTGTATGGAGATTACTGGTGTAGACAAACTCTCTAGGATTTTTTAGATTTTGACTAAAATTTTTTGTCTGGGATTCATTGTTATTCATTCCTCAGAAGCTTGAAAGTGATAGGCATTACTGAGTTAACATGGAGGGGGATTCAGCAGCGCAATGCTGAAGATTACAAGTATACAGGGAACATTATCAAGGGTCTTATGAAAAGGAGATTTCAAAATGACCTTCAGTTGATGCTATGATTTCTGAGGAGATAGTGGCTAATCTGCATAAGCAAGCAGTAAAGAAACCTTGAGGCAGGGCTGATATCTGCAGTCTCTAGCCTCTTCAGGTGATATTCCTAAGAGCACACTCATCTGCAAAGTCAGGTATCTCTACCCTGCTACTCACACTCAAAACCCACACTGTGGATACTGGGGCTCTGAGCTCACACTCTCAGGGCTTAAGTCCTAGATTTTACCCTGTATCACTGTGATGAATGTTTAGAGTTACTATTTCCTGATTCATTTATTATACTCTGGCTTGGCAATTTCTTCCACCAGCCACTCTGAAAATGTGGAAAAAATGTGTAACATTATCACTCCTAGTCCACAAGTGAGTACATGGCTCACTGAGAGAGTAAGCACAGATAGAGAGTAAAAGAGATAGTAACTGCCATGTCAATTTGGTTCTACAGTGTATGTTTTTAGCATTAGCTAACTGCCATGTAAAACTATGACAAATGGTTAAATAACTGTTCCTCCTTGCTATGGGGCGCTTATTTGAGATAATCCATATAAAACAGCCTCAACAACTGGCCTATACTCTCAGTAAACCAGCTTGTGGAGTGAGCTATTTCTTACTGTAAGACTGGTACATCTGGTAGACCTTGTTCTGGTCCCACCAAGGCAAAAACTACATCTCAAAATCCACCTGACTACTTCAGTTTGCACACCTGGGCTTCGGCTATCAGTTTCCCACTTGAAATTTCTGTTTGCAATGGGATGTGGCCCAGACCTATCCTCGAGCTCCTCTGTATGGGGTCCTGACTGGTTTTGCTCCAGGAGGCAGGTGTGCGTGGTCACAGGCCTTATGTTCCCAGTCCTGTACACTTTATTTTCTCTGGCTGATTTGTAACTATCACGTCCTTGTATTGCTCATATCACTCCAGGTGTGGCTATGTAAGCACATTGCAGTGCCCTGAAATAGTGTGATAAATTAGAAAAAAGAATAAACTCAAGAATCCCAGGCCTGTGTCCAGATTTCAACAACATTCTTTTGCTTCAGAAAGCCAGTGATCAGTTTTTTGCCCTAGTTTTGCCTCACTGGTGATAATAGGTCTCAACTCTTATTCATAAAATCACTGTTAGAATTTAACATGATGCATAGTTAGCTATGCACCTACACCACCATACTGAGCTACAGGAACTGCTTGAGGCATTTACGTTTTCTCTCCATCTGAAAGTAGAAGAGAGCTCCATGCACCCAGAAAGATAATTCAAATTAACCTTTGCATTGAGCAAGGTGAGCACTCAGGTTCTAACATTGCTGTAGACTTTGGTTTCTGGGCTTTAGATTAAGTTGCTCAGATTCATTAAAGTTGATAGCATCAAAGTCGAGTACTTTCAACTCGAATAAGCTGCATGATATGGGCTAGAAATTTCATTACACACCATTTATTTGTTTACTTTCCTCTGCATATAAATTCAAAAAGTTTAGAATTACATGGTCTTTGGCCTGTCTTCTTTTGACAAGATGCATCATCGCTTATGCTTGGCAATTACAAGAAACAAAAAAAAATTTTTTTAATTGCCTATGGTAATCAAAAGACAGCTTAAGTACAAGAGGGCACTGTCAAGGGTTTCATCAGGGTGCTAAGGACAAGGCAAGTAGATGGTGCAGTCCTCTTCAGATGCCTTAGAAAGAGCCTCTGTCACACTTCACTGTCCGGGGCAACCAATAGCTGCTATCACATCAAGCATTGCTCTGCAAAATTGGAAAGGAACCTTTGAGCTTTACATGCTGCCATTAATTTGAAAATCACTGAATAGTGATTTAGCCACTTTTTTCATGTTTAAACAAAGTGGAGAGACATAATGTAATCATTAGGACCTGAGACTTTTTATGTCACTAGTTTAACAGGTATATTTGGTCATTCTTTCTCAGACCTCGTCCTTTGTACAAGACTTTCTAAAATTATACCAGAATATGCTACACTGAAGCAGCCTTTGGGTGAACTGAGAAAGAAAAAGTGTCAGGGGCCTTTAATGTGAATTGTGAATAATTTCTCCCTTGGAAATACAGCCTTGGCTTGATAAAGGTTATAAGCATTTGGTTCAAATGCCTAAAAATTAAAGTGAATGTTCTGATCTTGGTCAAATTGAAATCTATTAAATGGGATTTATAAACTATTTGTCATAATGACTGCATTTTTGGAGATAATGCACTGTAAGTATATTACAAGATCTCGTAAATTCTCATCAATCTGTAGCACATGTTATCAGATTCGTTTCTCACGTCTTGGGTAAAAAAATGTCAGAATGGGTCTATCACAAGATTAATACACTTCCTGAAGATAACTCTGTCCTATAGTCTTGACAAAGATGGAAATTCCAGAGAAAAACAATGAAGAAACTACAAAAATGAGGTGCCAGGCCATGTTTGACATTCATTCATAAATGTTAGTCTGAGATATTATTTTAATATCTCCTAAGTATCACTGCCTCACTGTTGGCATCACTTACTAAAAACCAGCCTGGTGTTGCCAGCTGCTGCTAACCACACAGGATTTAAGGTTAGCCTTGAAGGAAAGACCATAAACTGCAGTGCGTCTAACAATCCTTCTCTTCTGTGGATAGAACTTCCACTCCAAAATAATTGCTTTACACAGATAACTTAAAGAAAAAGAGCAAAGTGGGACATGTTTCTCAGAGTCTAGGTCCAGAATTTAAATATTTATCAGAATTAAATATTGGAATAAGTTCAAATATACTTGGCACCTTTTCTACAGAGTTCTTCCTTTGCAGGGTAAAGCATAGAGAGAAAAATCCTCAGTATGGGAGAAATAGTTGCACACACAGGCATACCCACACAGACATAAACATTCAAAAATAAAAAAGATGTATTACAAAAATACCTCAAACAGTCTAAATCTCTGGGGTTAAAGTCTCTTCCCTTGAGGAGTTCAGTATTTAATAATTTTCTGTGCACATAAAATTCTTCATTCTCTCTATAGTCTGAACTGCTTTCTGATGTTGATTTATATAGTCAAGGAACACTAAAGAAATACACATCTCTAAGTTATTCAGAGAGATTGAGTAGCCATTCTTACAATGACCCCCAAAATCAGAGAATCTTTGAGACACTGAGTGGAAAAGAAAGACTATTCCAGACTAAAGGAACAGCAAGTTCATATGGCGTAAAAGATTCTGTTCAAAAGAAACAAGAATAACTGGCAGTAAAGGTCATGGTGGATTTTGTAAGACTTGTGAAAGAGTTGGAAACGAATGATGTGCGGTATTCAATTTAAAAAGGCCAAGCACATTTCTACTGAGACTCGCTAAAGACACTTGTGAGTAGGATACACTCTGGACGCTCAAATTTTAGACAGATTATCCCCTGTAGAGGTAAACTGGTGCAGCAAGTAGGAAAGGTTTGGATACTTCAGAGAAAAACCACGCAGCACTCTGTGTGTTGCCCATTATAACAACCACCAGTCATGTGTGGCTACTGAGAACTTGAAATGTGTCCAGTTCAATGACCACAGCCACTGTCTTTAGGGCTGTGGATGATGGAAGAAAACTGAGATAGGCTTGTTAGGGAGCAGATGCTGAGAATATGGGCAGAACATCAAAATTCCTCCCCACAGTCTCATTCTTGCCGTGGACAGGTTTCCTCGCCACTGACATTAGATAGATAGCATAAAGAAAAAGGATGAATTAAGCATATTTTTCAAAGGCAACACCCAATGCAGTATCAAGAATGTGTCCACGTTCAGCCACTGAAGGACATATGAGATCTAAAGTGTGATTGCCAAAGACCAGGAGCAAATTCCAGCACAAACTGTCAGGAATTTAGAGGCAAAGGCAGGCACATGAAAGGGTCAGGAAGATTATTCAGGGTATCGCTAATGAGAGCTATTTTAGAAGGTCTAGGTACGGTTCCTACGAGTTGACTTCAACAGTCTTCAAAGGGAAACCGGCTCAGGTAAACACCCTGTGGTTTATGGAAGACTTAACTAATAAAGAGGAAAACTAAGGAGAAAACACCCATAAGATGTTTCTTCTTTTGCACCTAGAATGACTGGTATCAGCTAGTTAATATTTCTCACTCTAGAACAGAAACTGTTGGGTCAGGAATTTAGCTCAGCAGCAAAAGTGCCTGCCTGGCAAGCATGAGGTCATGAGTTCAATTCCCAGCACTCACAACAACAACAAAATAGAAAATGTTTATAAATATTTTTTTTTTCAGAACCATTACGGCTTCCTTTAAAAATAAACACTTGTTCTTGAACCTGGTAATTTAGACTCAAAAACAATTAAGCTGATTCAGGTAATTAGTCTGGAAGAATTGAGGTAGTAATGTTGAACTACAACCTTCATTTCTAGGTCATTTTGCTGACAACTAAATTGATGAAATAAGTTGTACATCTTTCAGGTGGTAGGAAGGAACAATCCTGTTGACAATCTACTACTTTCAAGAAAAAAAATCAGACTAAACATATAAAAGAGTAAAATGTACAAGCAATAACATATTTTAGTATGAGATTCTATTCCACACAGAGCACAACTTGATTTACAATTCACAGTTAAGGCTCATTTTTTTTTTAGACGTAACACCTGATAATAACTTCTAGTGTGCTATGCTATTCTTTAAATTTACTTGTTCCTTTGAAAATACAAGCAATACCAATCAGCTTAATTTTGATTTGTCCAACAGATGCTAAATATTACCCATCCACTGAAAGCTTGATATTTTTACCTTTTGTCTTAATTTTGTTTTTTTCTTCACCTGAGTTATTACTAGTTTTTAAAACTTTTGTATCTCAATTTCCAGTTGTTTTTAAGTAACAGAAAATAGCAATAACATATTCAAATACTTTTTGCAACACCATTGTTCAAAACAAACTAAGATGTGCTATAAAGCCTATGGAAGAGCTAGTAAAAAACAATTGTTTGTCAGCTGATGAATAATCTCCAAATTTGCATGAAGATCATGGAAGGGTGTGAGTGGATATTTCAAAAAACCACAGTTATCCGAAAAAATAAGTGTACGAAGTCAGAGGCAGGCTCTTCTGTTTCCATTCTACTTCATTGCATAGGTTAGGAGGGGTAGGACTTGAGTGGGCATCAGCGGTACAGAAAGGGAAAGACTAATAATGAGACTCACTGAGCTCCACTGTGACCCTTGAATGTGTGCTAAATTGATTCACTTGATTCAGCTGATTCACAGCAGCTTCTTTAATCAATATACAATTATTACTTTAGTACCATCAGTGTACCAGGTACTGTTCTTGGTACATCCTAGCAGTAACCTGAAAACACGGTGGCTGCTTAAATTTTTAAAGTCCTATTACAGTAAGACACAGGGCCAAGCTGAGATAAATGGGTTCTAAGTGGAGTGTATTGGAGTGTATTCTGTAGAGGGAATTAATGACAATGTGTCTTTTACCATAATGAATTTTTAAAATTCAGCATTCACTATACTTCTTCATTATCCCTGATCTAAAGTTTACAACATTTTTTGTCAAATGGAAACATTTCTATGTGTCCTCATCCACCTTATTCACTGGGTCTGGCACCGTGTGACCTCTGGCTCTTCCCCAAGGTCAAAGTGACCTCTAAAGAGAAACACTGTGAATCCATTCAAGCCATTAAGTCACCCGTAATAGCACAACTAAAGCCACTTGGGAAAGAGGACTTCCCACAGGAAAGTAGCAAGACCCATGAGACAAGTGTGCTCCAAGTCGAAAGGGCTGAATAGCCATGTGTTTCATCATAATAATTGTTTAATGTAAACACACTCCCAGAGTTTTTATTTTTTTATCAACCTTTATACTACAAAAAGAAAGAACTAGAAAGATTACTTTTCAAAACATCTGTTAACCAAAGGAAGCCACGAAGATGTAATGTTCAGGGCATAGGGAAAAACAATGAGAAAGCACCTGCAAAGGGCCTGTGGTGGGAGAGATGCCCTTTACGATTGGGGAGTCATGAATGGGGTGGGGGAATAGTACAAGTACGGGAATGTGGTAAGGGTTTCTCTGAAAGATGTTTGTCACAAATTAGGAGTAATAGAGATGAAGAGATCAAATGGTACCACGATGTATCACAAAGGCAGAGGCAACGGTTCTCTACTTGTCATCAATACCCTCAGATGAGACACAACCTGAAAGAGATGAGGAAGTTAACTAAATCTCTTTCCCTGACTTCAGGCTGCCTTAGGAACCCTTCCATCCTTGAAGTTCCTCCCTATCATACCAATTCAAGGTCCGCATAGGTTAATAAATTCCTGAAAGTAGCAGCGTTTGCCAGCCTGTCGATTTTGAACAGAATGTACTGCAGCAACCCACCCAGTTTACAGATTTTCAGTTCCCAAATCTGTGACCTTATTTCACTGAAAGGTGTCCAATTCCACAAGCACCCAGGTCCATTTCTTCTGCTCGAAATGTCGAAATGTTCTTGCATTTCTTCCAGAAATGGGCTGCTTCTTTACCTTACCTAAGGAAAATTTTCCATTAAGCAGAGTGGCAGTTTTAGCAACTCTACGCTATGAACTGCTCTTACCACAAACCTAAATTGGGTAGTTTCAAGGGACCAACCTGTTTTTTTCAGCTTTGCTAAAAATATGCCCATGTCTGCCCATATTTAAAACAGTCCTGGTTGCTAACAATCTCCCACCTTGCCAAGTCAGTCATGAAAAAGACTAAAAATAGGCAAGATGGGGTGGGGTGCATCTGTGATCTCAGCACTCTGGGAAACTGAGGCAGGAGACCTCTAAAGTTTGAGCTAAGTCTGGGCAATTTAGAGATTTAGGAAGAGCTCATCTCTAGATTAAAAAAATAAAATAAAATAAAATAAATAGGCATAGAATAGGTTGAATACTGAGTACAAAAAAATTTGCCAAGTCTTGGAGTTACAAGTTGAACCAGGAGGAACTTTCTTTGTAAACTCAGCACTTGTGCCATTATTTGCTTCAGTTTAATTCCATCTGCACAGCTGCGATTCTGGAGTATTTACTAGCGCTGCTAACCAGCACCGACTCCCCCAGGCTCAGGATGTGTGGGGGTTGGACTTCCTGAGGGCGGACTTCCGGTTCCGGTTCTGCTTCCGGTTGGTGTGGCCTAACGCTAGCGCATGGTGTAACTTTGGGCAAGACTTCCTTCAGCTCATCCCTGATGAGAATGATGTGCAGCTAGGTCCCCCTGCCTGACTCCCGGAAGACGGGCTCTGTCAGAGCAAAGGAACTTTGTCAAACTAGGAAGATTTTGAAATTTATTGTTGTGTTTGTTGGTGCTGCTGCTGCTGCTGCTTTATAACCTAATCTCCTTGGCTTGTACAGGTTCCTTCATATTCTTGATATGAAAGACAACTTTCCAAGTTAGGGACAAATGACGAACGATAGAGTTGGCAGCGAGTGAAAAGATGGGGATCCCAAAGGACCTGGTTTAACACTGTCCTTCACCTGACTCGCCCGTGCGGCTTGTTTCCCCTCTTCCCCTCTGTACACAGAGACCCCAGGTTTCTTGGGGAAGCGTTTAGAAAAGGTTTTATGAGGCTTCCTTTTACGAGGCTGCAGAATCTGCTGCTAAGAGCCTGGATATTTTGGCAGAGTCTTCCAGGACTTGGAGCGGACTGGCAGTACTTGATCTGTGTCATTGCAATATTTTTGAAAAGTTAG
The DNA here is from genome assembly GCF_034190915.1 of Cavia porcellus. Classification (NCBI taxonomy): domain Eukaryota; kingdom Metazoa; phylum Chordata; class Mammalia; order Rodentia; family Caviidae; genus Cavia; species Cavia porcellus. The sequence continues at coordinate 159,364,374 of NW_026947484.1, read as the reverse complement.
AGAGCCTTAACCTTCCGGATCTGCACTTTAGAAGGTGAAGCTTGAGGTTTGAGCTTTTAACTCACTCATGCCAAGTCACTTGGGCTGAGTTTGTATCCAAACCAGTACCTCTGATTTCAAACCCAGCAGCCTGACTTCCTTTTCCTGATGGTGTCTCTGTGTCTGAAGAAACTAATTCAGCACTGTCTCCTGACACCATCTTGCTCTCACAGAATACAGATATTTCTTTTGAGTTTTACATTGGGAATGGAAATTTTTGATTTCTAAATCTAGATAACTAAAGAGACAAAGACATATGAGAGTTTTTTTTTAAAGTAACAAATGTGTCCTCAAAAATGATATTCTATTCTTTCAGAGTGTTTTCATCACTGCCATGTGAAGGAAGAAAAGGCAATGGAGAAAGATGCTGTGTTTTCAAATATCCCCTGTGCTTTAAGGAACTATAATTGTTTTTTATGACCAACATAATATCCAACATCTTTTAATAGGATGGAGTAAGTTCATTAGGAACACAGTTATAGATGGGCCTCAAGTTTCTCATATCTGAAATGGAAATTTATAGTCATAATTTCATAGAGATGTGGAAATAAAACATCTATCCATTGTAATTTTTAAAAAGAAGTTATTTTCTCTTTCTCCCTGCATGATATAGATTCTACAGTTACAGAAACCCTGATTTTTATTCCCAAGTTATGCACAGTCAAGTGGATTTTAGTATTTGAAGACAGTCAGAGAAGGAGGAGGGACAGTGGGAGAGAGAGAGAGAAAAGAAAAGGAGGAAGGGAAAGAGGAAAGACAGGAATAAGAGAGAAGGAGGGAAAGAGGAGGAGAAACAAGGCTGGAAAGGTAAAAAATATTAAAATCAAGTGGAACCATGCTTCCTTCTCTGAATAATCTGGTGGTGTTCACTAACAGAGACAGGAAGCAGAGTCATCCATCCATGTCTTTTCCCCCAGTAGAAATATAACAAACATAAAAAAATTACAACAGTTCTTATAATATTACTAGAAATTGGTGATTAGTTCCAAAAGCAAAACTTCTCGCTTGAAAGGTTTTCAGCTATTTGTTTTTATTATGTATCCAAGGGTGGGATTGTTACCAAAATAGATTTTAGAACCAATAGTATTATTGGGACATACAATTATTCATTTGTTTTTCAGACAACTGACCAGATGTCTGACATAAACCTGACAGAAGACTTTCCCAACACCTTGTCCAGGGTAGGTCCTAACTGGACTCTTGCTGTTGATGGCATCTCTAAGAACTAGTTATTTCTATCCTCACAAGCCTGTCCCCAGGTTTGAGTAACTTCTCCCACAATGGGAGAAAGTTAGGTTCTTTTATAGTCTTGAAGTCTGAGTGAAATGTAAAGTTATTTTCCATTTCTTGCAACCATTAGTATATAAAGAGATATTCTATGTAGCTACTTAAAATTAGCCTTTAATGGGGAACCATTTAAAAAAATTATTTATTCAGCTTTGTACCAGATTAGTATCAGGCGGGTGTTGGGCAAATACCACTGTGACTGAGAAAACATAGCAAGGGTGATTTTAGAAATGTGCTTGGAGTTTCATGATTTTTCCAAAAACAGTTGCATAACTTCCTACAACGTAAGCCCACATCTTCCCAATCAACCACTGTTTTTCCTTTTAAATTGTGGGGTGGAGGGGCACAGGGATATGGCAATGAGATGAAAATGGTAGCCCGGGGAATTTTACCAGCACAAACAAAACACATGCAGGAGAACAAACAGGGACCAATATGCTGTGTGATTCTCAGTGATCTTCAGAGGCCCCCAGAACACCAACATAAATCACTATCGACAGTCAGATTTGGGAATAAAGGAAATAGGAGAAGCACTTGACCCAGAACCCAAGATGAGACTTTCACTAGGGAATCAGTCCGAATAGAACTGCATGTTATACTCTTTTTATTAAAGTTTCTAGGAGCACGGATAAATTAAAATCTTCAAATAAGCTTGTCTGACTCAAGAAAACCATAGCAGGAGCACTGGTGATTACCTTTTGTGTTCAGTAAAAACATCGTACACCTGTTTGAATGCCCTCTCATTTAGATGACTTTATAAACCCATAAATATCTCCTTTTAAATGTGTCACATCTGGTTTCCTTTCAAACTCAAAGCCCTAGAAAAGTATGTGGTTCTGATTTGGAAATTTGTATGGAGAAACCTACTTAAGGCAGTGAAATCAACCTAAATTGAGACCCTACATAGGAATCTCATAACCTCTCCTCTGTCTCCACTTGACTTTGGTGACTTACAATTTGATTTACAAACAAGGACAAAGATCTTTCCTTTCTCCTGCTTTATGAAATTTGTTATACTATTTTTTTTTTTTTTTTTTTTTTGGCAGGGGAAACTCCCAGATATTTCCAGGTCAGAAATATCACTTGTGAATTGACTTTCTTAATCGTAGCCAAGGCTGCCTTGTGTCCTTGAGATATGTGATCCATTCCTAAATTAAGTCTCTCAAGCAACAAAAAGGTCAGCTCTTGTGATCTTAGCGTTTGTATTTAGCTTCTTCTCTAAACCAACCAACTCTCCAACTGTGAGCTAAGCTTTCCTCCCAAATTCTTATGCTGAAGTTTTAACTCTGTCCCTCAGAATGTGATGTTATTTAAAAACAAGTTCATTGCCGTTAAGACCAGATAGGGCAGGCTTCTAATCCAGTGTGACTGGTTCCCTTGTAAAAGAAAGAAAGATCTGGGGGGACACTATGTGAACACAAAGGCTGAGACAGCAAGATGGGTGCACCCATGAGCCCAGGGATGGACACCAGTTTTGGACAGCAAACCATAAGAGGTTAAGAGTGAAGAGGCATAGAACAGATTCTCCCTCCCAGCCCATGGAAGGAATCAAATGGCCGACACCTAGATCTTGGACTTGGAGACTATAAACTTCTCCTATAGTGCATGGAACTTTTTATAGCATCTTCTATCTGGTAGTCTCAGCATAATCTCATTGGTCGGTAGTGATTTCCTTTTTATCTCTGCTTCTGTCACAAAATAAGAGACATGCGCATCAGCAGCTGCAGGAGTTAGCATTGAAAGAGTGGCAAATTTCATCAGTTATTGTCTTAGCCTTCCAAAGGACTAAAAAAAGGAGGACAATGTGTTATCTGCTAAAACTTTCCCTTAAAAGAATACTGCAGAGCTCTCTGGACACATTCCAATACCAAGGACCATTTTCACAGAAGTGTGTCCTGAGCCTTAAACAGACAGATCCAGTGGGCTTTCAATCAATGCCTTTAAAGGAGTTCAGCAGCCCAGAGGAATTTAAGTGAGAAAAAGAAATAACCAAGTTGTTTATTATCAGGACGGGGAGAGGAGAGTGATCCTGACCAGATGGGAAGTTAAAAAGGATCCACAGAATTAAAAATGAAGAAGGAAGTTAGTGTAGTTGTGTAGTATGTAGGTTGAAACTGTGATTTTCCTAATTCTGGAGAATTTGATGAATTTTCCTGGTCTTTCAGCTCAGTCGTGGTTTTAGCTCTGTGAGGTACACCTGACAATTGTAGTTTTCAAGCTTTAGCATGATAAGACTTTTCAGAACGTTTCTCAGATCCAGGTTACTGGGCTCCACATCCCCAGAGTTTCTGACCCAGTAGGTCTGGGTTAGAGCCAAGAATCTGCATTTCTAACAAATTCTCAGGGGATGCTGCTGTTGGTCTGGGGTGACACATGAGGAACGGCTGGATTCTATGAGAGTTTTCATACCTGTGAGATGGGAAAAATTGCCTGCAAAAAGCAAAAAATCCCAGGCCCTATGCCAGTCTTTCTGACTCATAATCCCCAGGGAAGTAGCTAGGAATTTTTATTTAATCATCTTTTGGTGGTTAGTATACTTAAGCGAGGGTGAAAAATGCCATGCCTAGCCTGTGTTTCCTGGTAGCTGTCATTTTTCTGCCTGGTATCAGTGAATTTTGCAATATGGCTGTAGTTGTGCAATGAGTTATGCACAACCACTAGGTTCAGTGAGCTGATTCTTCTGGTCCTGTAGGATGAGTACAGAATCCTCCTCTTCCCTGGAAGGTACATAAGGGGACAGTAGCACTTAATTCCAGCTGACCCTGGTACCATGGTACAGTCCAGAAATACCCTGACACAGGAAGTTTGGTGATGTGGCCTTCACTGGTAAAGCTTCCTGATGCTTCTTTCACCTTCTTATGTTATAACCTACATCCTGTTCCATATATTAGTAGAAACTCTAGCTTCTGTCTTTCCCTTTTACCTTCAAAATCACTTACATGTTAACTATACTGAAGGAGTTTTATTTCAAAACCACCTTCATTGTTGGCAAGAATATTTTTGCTGACATCTGAGGAGGAAATTCCATTGGTTCCACAGCTTAGTTAAAGATAATTCAAGACAGTTCTTCAAAGAACAGTTGGAGATGTGCAAATGAATTACAGTAAAATAACTCAGAACTTTACCTCTATGCTGCTTTGGTAATAATTTCTCTCAGATCCAAACTACAATCTCATAGTCAACATGGAGGCATCTTGTAAATGACTGTCTTTGGACACCTTTGCATGCTGAAGATTTACAGTGTTCTTAAAAATGATGGCCTCCTATAACTTAGTTTTGTTTATTCTTTGCAACAATATTATAAGTTAGGTGTGTCGGTATCTTACCAATAAGGAAACAGGCTGAACAAAATAAGATAGGTCAGAGCTTGTTTTGCTGGAACATTATACTATTCTGTTTTTCAAGCAATGCTGGATCAGCAGGGAATGCATGCTTATAATCTCAGAACTCAAGAGGCTGAGGCAGGAGAATCACTGTGAGTTCAGGACCAGCTGAACTACATAGTGAGAACCTGGCCCAAAAGCACCTCCCTCCAAAGGAATGAATGAATGAAATTGAAATTTCAATTTTTTAACTTTTCCTTGAATTTCCAAGATCACATTTAAATTTCTCCCAACTATGAAGAACTTGTGATACTTTCTCAGACTTGTCTGCTACTGCCACAGAATCTCCACCTGTTTTAAGAAAAAGCTTCAAATTTGTTCCATCATTGCAAAACCATCAGTTGTGCAGAGCTATTAAAAATTGGTTGCTAGTTAGCTGTTTTAAAGAACACGAAGATGCTTGGGGCTTGAATCACCTGGAATGACGGCTTTTACTCAAGCTTTCCTAGTTAGTTACTGTACATCCTCTTTATATTTACCAGCAAGGATTTGTCAGGCATCATAAATCATAGAGAAGAAAAAGGAAACATTCGTACAGGAGAGCAGGAAAGAGGAATAAATGGAGAAACAGACTACAGTGCAGATGTTTTAATGAGAAAGGTGGTTTCCTGAAGGAAGTGGCAGTGGAGCTGATTTGTAGAAGATGGGTTGGATTCGTCAGCCAGGGAAGAGGAGCAGGAAGGGTAGTACAGAAGGAACATGAGGTGCAAATCATGAGCCACAGACAGCAGCCTGGGATCACTGGAAGACAGGCTGGAGGCAGAAGAGAAGATCAGAGCCAGGGCAGAGAGAAGACTGGAGAGAGCTCTGCGGACTGATTGAATTCTATACTGAAGGTCACAGGAAAATACTGAAGGTGTGCAGAAGGGAAGTAACAGACAGATTTCCGTGTCATCAACAGAAGTCTGCGGTGGCACTGGGGGGTGGAAGTTGAGTCAGGGCCCACGCTCAAGAGCATGACACTGAAGTCATTCAGATAGGCAAGGACCGAGGCGTGCAGTGTTTCCTGGAAGTGAAGACACAGAGGGGTCGGGAGACATTTGTGAGATTAGATCCGTGCACCTACAGAGGAAAGGGACCAACTTGGCCTTTTCAAAATTTTTCTCAACATTTTTTTAAAAAAATCTATATTATCTTTTATATGTATCCCCTTCATATTTTTGTTAACATGACATTTAATTAGTTTTGCTTGAAAAGCTATTTTTCACTCTTCACTACTAGAGCAGCAGTGTTTCCTCTCCCATCTCAGGATCTAACAAGTAATACGGGGCACACATTACTACAAAGCCTTATGTCCTATGTCTTACTTATTTTTATTAGTAGTCATTATTTAGTTTTCTCCTATACTTTAATAATCCTGGGGTTTTTGTACTGTATATTGTCTTCTTCCCTTCCTGGGCCATAGTATTTTAATGCTTATTACTTAATTTTTCATGGTTTGGATGTACATCTGTCATTTGATTTTCAATTATTTTCCTAATACTACTTAAATATTTCTTCTGTAACTCCAAGGTATTTAAAGGGATTTAGCATTTGAGTTAAAGTTAAATCAATAAACTGATTAAAGCCACAACTGAAATCTCCAACTTTTATTAAGAAGTCAATAAAGTACCATTAATTACAGAGGCTTTGGTGTTATTTCTAATATAGAACATTATACTTTGCTCAAAGAAGTAATAAAATGTATATTTTCAGTTTTCTTCATATATGCAAATTACGTTCATTTTATCCCGTAGATAATATATCTTCCTTAATATCTTCATTTACCTATAGGTATAGAATTAAAATTCAGCTCCAATGCCAAGGTAATACAGTGCCTAGCCAGCTAAAAGAGAGGTTATTTAATTGCAGGTTTATATTTATTTAATGATTTTTCCTAAGAGCCTGTATCCCTTGTTCAAGAATTCATTTATAGCTGTTTTCTTCCAGAAGTCTAAATATGGTTTTCCCGTACTGCTCAGATGGAAAGACTGACCAAAATGGTACAATGGCAAAGAGGAAAAGAGTCAGAGAACCAACCTCACCTTCAGTGTCATAGCGCTCACTGATCTCGATAAGCATCATCTCCAGGCTGGCCCTGTCTGGAGCTTCTGCTGGTCCATGTCTCTGTGCCTAGCACAGCCTAGCTAGCCTCTGCAGGTCACGAGAGGTATCACGCCTGGCCCCATTCAAAAGGACCTTACAGTCTGGTTGAGTATTATTATTTTTTAAGCCCTTAAATATATTTTATACAAGTGATGTTTACATAAAACATTTCACATTATGAAAATAAAGCTTTAGAAAGAGAAACTCTTCTTTCTATTGGATGGGCCTAGAGGTTTTTAAATAAAAAACAAATAAATGCCTAAATTCATGAAAAATGTGAACGCAAATATTTTAAGGCAGCAATGAAGTAGTCATCGTAATTAAAAGTCTAATCAAGGTTTATGCTATACAGACACTTAAAATACGTACATATTGATTGCTATATACTAATAGAATTTCTTTTGTTTAAAATATTCTAAGTATTGAGGGTGTTGAAAAAGAATTTTTATTAATAAGGTCTATTGGTACATTTGAATATACATAACGTTCATTTTCATCATTGAGCACGTGACTTAGCTCCACTCCTCTGCCCCATTCCCTTACTCTTCCTCTACCCCTCCTCCCCTCTTTATTTACAAGTTTTGTTTCTGTTTTATCCTTCTTTTCTTGTTTGTTTTCCCTACCTTTTTTCCACCTTTCTCCTCCTTCATTCCCCTTCCCAATGGGCATTTCCTTCTTAATTCATAATATCTAGTAGACATGCTGGTCCTTATTTACACTTTTGATTTCTCACACCAGCGAAACAATGCTATATTTATATATGTTTGATCAATTTATTTCACTTAAGAGATGATCTCAAGGGTTATCCATTTACCTAGAAATGTCTCAAGTTGATCCTTTCTATGGCTGAATAGAAGTCCATTGTGCAAACATAAACACACAAAAAAAACAAAAAACAATAATAAACCCACATCTTCTTTACCCATTCACTCATTGATGGGTATTTGGAATGTTTCTAAGCTTTAGATATTACAAACTGTGATATGTCACTATTACAAACTTACCTATTACAATCTGGGAGAGCAAACTTTTTGTTCTTCAGTACTTTACATGATTTTCTTGTAACTTTTATTAATTGCTTGATTTTAAGTTTTTCCTCACAGATAATAAGGCATACCGATTTAACTGTATTTGAATTTTCATGTATTCTGCATACCATAGTAAATAATTATAAGAGAGAAAGAAAGAGAGAGAGAGAGAGAGAGAGAGAGAGAGAGAGACAGAGAGACAGAGAGACAGAGAGAGACAGAGAGAGACACAGAGAGAGAGAGAGAGACTCTGCTTTTCTCTTCTCTCCTTGGGAATTTGGACAGATATAAATTCTGATGGAAGCCCAGTTTTCTAGACCTGATATTGCTCTTTTCCCTAATCTTGGTGAGCTCTCGGCAGGGCTTGCCCTGTCTTACACATTACTCTAGATCTGCCTTTTTTGGGAGTGGCACAGCCTGGCTTTTTGACTGTTTTTCTCTCGCACTGGGTTGTAATGGTGCTGAGTGCAAACACTTGTGCTGGAAGAGAAGGGAGGCGGGAGCAAGCGGGAGTTAATTTAGGCTAATGCCAAAGTCAAAGGAATAATGTTACCGACTATTATATACAAGGGTGATCACAAAGACAGGGGCTGTTTAATGTTTTTGAAGAATTTATTACTGTAAAAGACATCTTCCCACTGATCCTCAAAGTCCGCCCCTTGCTTGGAACACACTTGTCCCATCTATCTGTGCTTCGGAAGCAGTTCTGGAAGAGCTCTTTCGTGAGTGTCTTTAGTTGTGCTGTTGTGGCTGCCTCTTTAACTCTCATGGTCACTTTGACTCGGAGGCAGAACCAGGAGTCACAGGGCGACATGGTGGAGGAGGACACATCAGAATGTTATAAGAGCCTGCTGTTCTGCATTGACTGACGCCTAACAGCAGCAGGCCCTGTATTTCTTATCACATCTCAGACAATCAAGAAAGAAGAATGACATCCAGAACTGCCACAGAAAATGGCAAGAATGATGGGATAAGTTTTTCAAAGTGAAGGAGAGTATTTGGATGAGGATCAGTGGCAAAGCATCTTTTCTTGTAATAATTTTTTATTTAAACATGCTATATTTTTATCTGTCCTTGTATATTAATACTAATATTATACATACACTAATACATATATACATATATAATATTATGTATACATGGAACCAAGTCTACATAGGCCACTTATAAAGCATACTATTAAATGTTTTATATATGTATTCCAAAGAGCTTTCTAGTAGTTTCTATAATTACAGCAAAACTGTCAATGAGTCACCATTAACCCTTAAAAAACATTTTCTGGCAGTGTTCCTAAGGACTTTTATTTTGAGAATTGGTTTTATCACCATGGAAACCTCACTATGTAATGCTGAAAAAAATCTGTTTACTATAGACAATAATGAAAACAATGATGAAGGCACTTAGAGATACCAAAAATCATGTTGCAGAGTCAGGACCCAGGGTACCTAAATGCACATGTAACAGAACATGGTATTTTAGATGATCATAGCATGCCATGGATTAGCATCTCATGGGTTCCTGTGAAGTCTACATGAAATTTTCCTGTGTATGTTTCATTCAGTTTTGCTGTGAAACCAAAACTGCTCTAAAACCAAAAGTTTAAAACAAGTCTCAGAAATATTTTAGGCTGGCATTTCCATCAGATTTCAGACTATTTAGAAAAGATCATTCCATTTTATGAGAAATATGTTTGTCAAATAGTCATTATGTTTCAAAGCATTCCAGTTACTTTATTACTTTCATGGAATGAGTTTTAATATTCATAATTACAGTGAAATGAATGTGACTATCCTGCTGGACTGGAGACCTTTTAAAATCAGGGACATTTAACATAAAGTTTCTCAAGTTGAATGACAACATGGAAACAGAGGGTTTTCCATTGTATTTATTCACATTTTAAACTGCTAGTTGGGTGATATGGTTTCTGTCTTGATGTTCTGACAAAGCCTCATAAGCTCATAGGCAGAGGTCAAAGGTGATTTGACCCTGCAGGAAAGGGGGCCAGTACTTATCAGTGATGAGTCCACTGCTGAGTTTATCACTAAATGTGATGCTCGAGGTGAAGTCTGGTTGGAGGAGGTGGGTCACTGAGGTGTGGCCTGGCTCTGCCCCCTCCTTCCTCCCTTGATCTGGTTCATCTTCCTGCCCACCATGGCATGAGCAGCTCTCCTCTACCAGGCCCCTCTGCCATGCTGCCCTGCCTTGGAGCCAGCTGACCACAGACTGAAACCTCTACAATCTGTGAGCCAAAATAATCCTCTCCTTCCTTAAGGTGTGTGGGTGTCAGGCATTTTATCCCACTAACTAATAAACTAACAAAGACATCTTGCTTCTGAATGCATCTTTTGCTGATAGTTTACTAACTAAATGGTATCTTTCTAGGCGCCAGACACTATTCTAAGGCTAAGAGATCTACAGAGAAACATAAGAAAAATACCCTGTTCATCATGCTTTAGTTTTGTCAAGGGACAAGATATACCCAATGAAACCATGCATTATAATAACCATCAAAATAATTAGTATGCAACTTCAGAGCTGGAGATAGAAGAATAGAGATAACAAACATACTTAAATTATTCAGGAACAAAAAAGTCAAAGCAAGATTTGAACCTATGGAAAGTGGTAAATTTGACATTAACAAAAACAGTTGTGAAATGTTATAGAAGAAAAAGAAACCAAAAAAAAAAAAAAAACAAGAAAGAAAAACACATATGTGTTTAAATTTTATTCTGCCCATGATATTTAAACCCATACATGAGGGAACCAGTTTATAGCAAAAATTAAAAACTCATTAAACAGTTGGAGATAAATCTGGAATAAGGATTAAACACTGTTAATACTTAACTGATTATTGCCCTACATGTTCTTTCTGTACATTATCATCATAATCCCACAGGTAAATGTTATTATCTTTTGTTTATAGATTACTTTATTGCAACTTGATGAGATTAATTAACTTTTCCAAGGTCATTGAGCTTACAAGTGGCATAGACAGATTAAAATGCAAGTTGGACTCTAAAACCCATGATGTCACTGTTACACTGGATTGTCTTATAGGAAGAAAAGTACACTGGGAATAAAAAGAAACTTGCACTTGAATCTGAATTGTTATTTATCTTAGCTGTGTAACATCAGGCAAACCTTCTACAAATTGGCTCTTTTGTAAAGATTAAATAATAAGTGGACCATGCTAGGTAAGCACATAGATGGATGATGATCAGGTAAGTGTGCTAAGGTTTGGGTGCTGAAAGCCCTGCCAAGGCCATGTGCTAAGCCTTGGTGTTCAGTCTATGAGAGCATTAAAGCATTTTCAAGCTGATATTGGAAAGTCAAACCGTGAATAGAAAGATCTCCTCATGTGTTCTAATTTGGGTAAAAGAAAGGATAGAACTTTTTGGAGACTCAACCTAGTGGAAAGAAGTTGGGTAACTGGGGGGACTATCCTTGATGAGAAAATCAGGTCACTAGGAGTGTATCCTTGAAGAGGAGGTGAGGTAGCTGTGTCGTGTCCCTGAAGAGGGCACTGGAACTCTGGCCTCTTCCTGTTTCCCTCTGTGCTTCCCAGTGAGACGTGAGCAGCTCTGCTCCACCATGATTTCCTGCCATGATCAAAGAAAGGACGGAGTGACCATGGACTGAAACCTCTGCAAACTGTGAGCCAAAATCAATCCTTTATCTTTTCAGTTGGTTTTTCTCAGGGATTTTGTCACAGTTATGCAAAGCTAAGATGAGGGGGCGTAGACAGCATACAATGGTGGCAAAATACTGTGTGCTTGGTAAAATTCATTGACCTTAAAGCTGAAAAAGAAGGTGGTGTATAGCACCAACACTCTGTTAACAACCATTTCAAAAATGGGTTTGAAAGAAAACAATTGTAGTTTGCAGCTAATTTATTCATAAGCAGTCCAGATTTTTAAGAATGATGTGGCCATTGTTTAATCAAGCTGACAGACGCCACAGTGGATTCACAGTGTGGGCCCTGTCGTTACACAGCTGGGTCCATGGTTTTATCTCTTCTAAGAGGTCCGTGCAGGTGACAGCATGGCCCTGGGCACAGTGTCTCAAAGGGTGACCCTGCACACAAGTGCTGAACTAAGTGAATGGGGAGGGAAGAGAGAAAAAGAGAAAGGCAAGAGGAAAGAAGGTTGGCTGGATTTAAAAGCAGGAAAGAATATGTCAGCTGAGAATCTAAGATGACTCCAAGTAGTTTGTAAAATTTTTGCAGAATTTTTGTTTCAATACAAACGAAATCCTTTTACTTCATAAAAAAGTAAAATTTCATACAGAATAACGGTCTGTGATTAATTTAGCCTCTGGTATGTGACCTGAGGGGAACATGTAAAGAATCCTGAATTGATCATTATTCAAGAATAAGCTAAGGAGTCAGAGGGCTGTGTCTGGAGATTTTATTCCTCTAGCTGAATAGTTAATCATGCAGCCTCGTAACTGTTTATGGGACTTCAAGAGTGCCCTTAGCTGGCCTCCTTTTTTCTTTCAAGGCAGAAGAAATAGCAATTAAGCAGATTCCTGACTTACTAATGACCCATAACCAGCAAGTAAATTTAGGAACTTGTATTCCCAATCATTTCCCAGTGGGCGCAGTGTCTCCACTGTGTTAATCACACACTCGCCGTAAACACGCGCTGTCATGGTGTTCTCTGGCTTCACTATTGCATTAAAAGTGCTTTTCTACCCTATTAAGTGCATGTCCTACCAAGGGAATTCTTGCTCCCAGTGTGTTTGCATTTTACTGTCAAAAACTTACCCTGATTTTTCAAGCTTGTATTGTGAAACTTATATTGTAAAGTCTATGGAAAGGTTTCCACAGCTTTCTAATTCAGGTAAAGGTCTGAAGTTGGAGAAAAGTCCTGGGCTAGGAACCTCTTGTTCATTTTTCCCACCAACTATCACCTGTGCAAAACTGCTCTGGTTCTTAGAAGTTTGCCCAGGGTCCATCAAAGAAGTCAACTTCACACTCAGAGGCATGGACTATAGGATGAAACCGGTCCCAGTATGTATGACAACCAAGAAAGACGTTGAAATAAAAAATGAGACAAAAATAAAGATTTGATGCAAAGTGAAAACATAAAATTCGCATTCTGAGGCAGGAAGAAATACACAAACTCAGGAAGGCAGGGATTGTATAAAAAAGTCCAGCTCTGCTCTTTTCATTATCTGCTAGAATAGAGAAGGAAAGATGCAGTGAGTACAGAGATTTCTTTCTAATTTTGTGGTATGGGAGTCAGACCTAAACAACAAATATGCTCCCCTTGTTGCAAAGCCATCCTGATGGGACTAATTACACGTGCTTTATAAATAAAGCAATCAGAGGTAAGTCAAATGGACAAATAATCTCCTCATAAAACACACACTAATAAGTGTATAACTAGAGTCTAAAAAGAAGGGCATACAAAGTGAAATAGCCGTAAAACATATTTTTGTCCCATCAGTCCAACAAAGTACATGTTGTGTTTATTTTTTAATCATATACGATGCTGCTAACAGTAAAGCAAAGCAGAAACTTTGACACATTGCTAATAGAATTTTCCGTCTCTCTAATTTGGAAAACTATCTTGCTACACGCATCTCACATTATCTATTGTGTAAAGACTTCTTATGTTAAAAAATTACAAACATAAAATATCCTTATGAATCTCAGCCCATAGGTAATGATGCAGTATTTATCATGGTGTTAAATGTGACCACAGATTATGGTTATGTTGAACTACAGTATACACTTTTAATAGACTTTTATGTAAATATTAAAATTACTCTGCAAAGAAATTATAGTCTATGAAATTCTTATTTTATATTAAATGATATAAAACAATATTCAATAATACATCTGTAATATATGCATATAAGACAAAATCAACAAACTACAGAGAAAAATAGAAAAATATGTAATACAATAATAGGCTTTTTCCTGATTCAAGGAACTAAAGTTTAGTATCTTTATAATTTTTTTTTCATTTTTCTGTTCTATAGGGAACATGGATTCTTTTTTATGGTGTGGGAAAATACAATAAGATTTATTTCCAAAAATAAAAAGAATGGTAGAATGAACCTACCCCAAAAAAGAGATGGAAAAAATATATCCCCTCTTTTTATTTCATTTTTCCGGGGGGAACCTGTGCTGACAGCAGAACAGTGGCGAGGTGTAAGTATCTACAGCGGATAGATATTAGGGAGAGGGACAGGGTTTGTAAGGAACAGTCCAGGAAAACTGTTGACCGCGTACCGTGTGAACTACGTTCTGAGTCGTCCAGCATATCCCTATCTTGCAGGCCTGGCCGCAAACTGTGTTTCCGCTGAAAATCACGCTATTCAGTTCCTCCTCTGAATCACAGTGCGGATCTCCAAGTTATCTCAACCACAAGAAGCCAAATGGCCGGGGAAGCTGGCCAGCCTGTGTGACCCCACGTACAGACACAGTGTCCTTTGTAGAGAAGACTTTGCACTTGTAGATGGCTAGGGAGAGGGCTGCGGGCAGCGGGCTCATGCTGCATTTGAATGCAAAGGTCAACTTTGTGACTAGTGGAGTGTGTTATCCTTGAAAAACAATTATTAGAACATTTCGCTCCCATCCTCTCTTTAAAAAAGCCACACAATTCATTAACACCCAACTGGACCTTGAGTTCAATTAACACCGTTGCCCTGTGTTCCCTCACAGAAATACTGGACAGAGGCGCTGGAGGGAGGAAATGAAGGCTTGAAATTCAATATAGTCAATCCTGCGTCACACTCGGCACGATGTTCCCTGCTCTAGAGTGCTTGTGCACTGAAGCACACATTTTCATACCGAATCAATCTCATGCAGAGGGCAGGCACAAGAGCGCTGGCCATGCGGTGAACACACTGCCTTCTGATGTGTAATTAAAACGGTCACTTAGCCTTAAAATACCCCGGAGACGGTTCTTAGGAAAAACCAGGAACACGCAGGCTTTCTCGTGGCAGGAGAATTGATTTCATAAGACCCAGCCTGGAGCCAGCCTCAGAGAAGCCTGCGTCTGAATTGCTTTAAGTAGCAGTTTAAAGCGGGAATCGCTTCTCGAGGTCCTCCAGCCGCCGTCCTTCACCACGGATGCCTGCTTATTGTGCACGGTAATTCCTAGAGATTGTCTGCCTGGGAGGCCCAGCCCCGGGCAGAGGGAGCCAGGGCAAGGCTGCGCCCCAGATTCCGGCAGCTTCTGTCTGTCTCACCTCTCCAAGGGGTCGCTCCACATCCAGGCTGAGGGCCACTGGCGGGGCAAGGGCGAGGACCTGGATGCGTAGTTGTTTGTGTGGTACCTGATCTGTGAACAGACAGAGGGTTTCAGGGGACACAATTACTGATTATGACTCCAGTTGGTGGGTGACAATTCCTCGAGTGTTTTCAAAGGAAATCAAAACGCTCGTGAGCCTGTGCGTAACAGCGATCGTGATTCGGTAAGTAAATATATTTTAGGCACCGGCTCCCTGAGACCCACGCATCCCTACTTCTGTTTTTCGCTTCTTACCCTTTATCCCTTCTACACACAAGCCAGGAGAGTGGGGCGGATGTGACACATTCACCCCTCGCTAAAGATCAGACAAGAGCTTACTGACTTCAAGGGGTTCCATGCAGGCAAATCAAAATCTATCCACTCCCTCCCCCGCCCCAGCTGACTGGTTTTCAGGATTTCCTATTGCTGTTAGAATAAAGACCAGAATTTTTAACTTGAGCTTGAGGGCCCTGATCAATCTGGCTTTTGGCTAAACCTCTAGCTTCATTTCTAACCTTTTCCCTTTTGTTCTTGCGTGCTTACACCATGATGGTCATCTGTGAAGATTATAAAGAGCGTTATTCTCCTTTCTACCCCAGGGCCTCTGCACTTGCAGTCTCTCTCTCTCTCTCTCTCTCTCTCTCTCTCTCTCTCTCTTTCTCTCTCTCTCTCTTTCTCTCTCAAGTTTTCTTCCACTTCTTTACTACCTGGCCAGCTCCCACTCATCAGACAGGTCTCAACTTGGAAAAACACTTCCTCAGAGGACCTCTTGGTCCCCTACTGTAGAACTGTAGAATGCTACATTTTAAGGAATTCATTATAGTTTGAAACTAATACTCACTCAGTGCTAACTTGTTTAATATTTGTCATTATACCTCATGTATAAGCTTTGAGACAGCAGGATCCATATCTTGTTTGGTTACCAGTGCTTGCCCAGGAAATGATTACAGTACCTGGCATACAGGCTGTGGTCAGCACAGATGACTGACCTTTCTGGTCCTGAGCCCCACCCCTTAGTCACATTCTCTGAATCCTAGCCTAAATCCATCAGCTTAACCCAAAACTCCTGAGAACAGTTTTGTCACAGTTGAAAATAAAGTTTCTTTATACATTTCTCAGTAATTCTCTTACAAAAAAAAAAAAAAAAAAAAAAAAAAAAAAACAGAATGACTCAAATTCTTGCACTCATTACAAGAAAAAGAAAAAAAAAACAGAATGGAAAGGAATCCAGCATTTCCTCAGTCTTTTATATCGGCCGACTAGAGCAGTTTTTCTTTCAAAGAAAGCAGCGAATGTCTGACGCAGCTGCCTCTTCCAAGCGCAGGGCTGTACCTAAACTATCCACATAGACCCGTGGGCTTCCATTTTTATTTTTTCCTTTTTGGTCCTGGGGACTGAGCCCAGTGTCACATGCACGCTGGACAAGTGCTCCACACTGAACTACATCCCCAGCCCTACTCCCATAGATTGGTAGATTGAGATGGGGTCTCGCTAAATTTGCCCAGCCTTGCCTTACACTTGCAAGCCTCTTGCCTTTGCCTCCCAAGTACCCAAACTTATGTACAGCCGAGGCAAGCTTTCCATTTCGTGGCTTGTGCTAAACAAGTGAGAGATTTCTGTTTTAGGAAGGCATTCCCTGAAGGCTGTGCAATGACCTGTTTGCTTGGCATCAAGAATTACACTTCAAATCATCACCCTTTGTTTTTGACAAGTGCATTAGTTTGAACCATATGAAATTACGTTCTGATGAATTAGAAAGAGTTGGGTAGTCCTGCCCCTAAAAATGTCCTGTGCTTTACACTGTATAATTCTTCCAGAACGGTAGGTACATGTTGTTACACATTTGTCCATAGCTTATCCACAGTGAAAGTGGACCCTCATGAAAGCTGTGCACTATGGGAGAAGATAGTGTCATTAGATTCATCAGTGTAACAAATGTATATTTATCATGGTGGTAGGGGCATGTTAGAAATTTGTGCGCCTTCTGGCCAGTTCTGCTGTCAACTGCTTTTAAAATAAATCCTATTTTTTTTTTTTGTCTTTTTGAGACAATGGCTCACTATGCAGTTCCAGCTGGCCTTGAATTCATTTGCAGTCCAGGCTGGTCTCCATCTCATAGTGGACTACCTGCCTCAGCCTCCCAAGTGCTGAGATTATATGTGTGCGCCATCATGCCTGGCAATAAATCCTATTTTTAAAATCATTGTGTATTGGAAATTAAGTTTGGTTTAACTTGATAGCCAACTATTGTTTCTGACCCAAATTTTTCTCCAAATACATCCTTCACATTCTCTTTAAGACAAACCTGGGGGAGTCCTAGATATCTCTGAAAGATTCCCATGCAGACGGGATAAAGTCCTGCAGTACCTAAGATTCACCGCTGCCTGGATCCAGCCTATGCCTCGAGATTCGCCTCTGACCTGCACGCATCACTACCTGAATCCTTAACCTACTTACTCTGTCTGAGACCTAATTGCAATTGCATTTGTGGTGTGAACGGAGAGTGCTATTTCCTCTTTCTAAAATGCCTCTCTCCAGCTCTCCAGGACGAAATCTGCTTATCCTACAAGACCCAGCCTTTCATTTGCTTGGAAATATACCATTCTTTCTGTAGCATTTTATGTTACTCAGGGTATACTTATCCCCTTATTAGTCTCTTTGTCAGTTTCTCATCCTCGGGTTCATAATTAAACACCCCCATAAACACTGAATTGAATAGAATCCCAGGACAATGCCTGAATCTTTCTCAATGGCTAAAATCAAAATAAGACCCAGGGTTGAACAAGTATTTTCACCACTCATGAGAACCTACTAGGTGTAAGTTTCTTCAATAGCTACAGTGGCTTGTTCATACTTTAGAAATGTCCCTTAGCTCCAAAATGTGTACCCTGCATGTCCCACACAGTACCTTAGCGTATCCATGGTTACATTTCATATAATGCAACTGAATTGAGAAGGCACCTAGATATTTTTTTGTGTGTGTGTGTGAATAAATGAATGGTAAGTAAGTGCTATCTTCAGTCAAGTATTCCCAAAATCAGACCTTGAGCCAAGGATTTACATGCAAGTTGATTATTAAGTACTTTTTCTTGGGAGAAACCAATATTGAAGGCAGACAGTAGGAGGAAGAGAACGGTGGAGAGGGAGGGAGGGAGTTTCCCAGGAATCAGTCTCAGCCTGGTCCTTCAGGAACTCCGAGGATGGAGAGCTCTTCTAAGTGTGACCTGTCTTCAGACAAGTGATTTTCTACTCCGCGTCCATCACTCCCGGCTGCTTTAGGGAGACAGCACATCTAGGTTCTGCTGGCTCCGAAGGTCACCGTGTGAATAGCAGGAAACAGAGGGCGTAGGAGTGGCAAGCAGCGCTAGCGTGGGGCCAGCAGGTAGGAAACACCATCTGGCAGCCTGCATTCAGCCGGTAGGAGAGGAGCCTGCCATATGCACGGATTGGGAATCTGTGGGAGGTTTCCTTCCTGAAATAATCCCCTTCACACTACCAATTCCCGAGACAAAGCCTGTCTGTCATCTATAGGAAAAGCAATATTTTAAAACAGAATTACTTTGGGTGGGAGGAAGGGAAGGTAGAAATATTGATCTGAAACTCACCCTATGCCACAGAGATTTTTATGTCGAGGGACTTAGCGAATTGTGCTTGATTAGTCTGCCTGTCGGTTTCTCCCTATAAGCACTGAATGAAATAGAATTCGAGGCAAATAACTGACTTTCCCCAGGGCGAAGATCGTGAGGTCCAGGACCTAGCAAATCTTCGTACTCAGGAGAACGAAAACACTATTTTGCTCTTAATTCCATTTCCTGCTTGTCCTCTGTAATCCACGGTGACCTTTCACTCGCGGCAAAGCGAGGCCTCTCCGGAGCCTGCACAGGGCAGCTCCTCTTGCTTCTGCTTCAGATTAGCCCGCAGGGGAGCTATGAGCAGGGCAGCTTCTCCTTCTGGGTACAAGAGCCCTGGCTTTCCACTGAAGCAGTGTTGCTTACCAAGCCAGATTACAGGGCGCTTACAGAACTCAGCGAAGACATTAAGCATTATCTATGTGTTTGCAGAGGAGGAGGCTGATCCTTCAGTGAACTTGAATTCGACCCTTGGACCAAATTGTTTTCCTGTGGTGATTGTGATCTGTGACGGGTGACACAGACACCGAACACGGCCCAGTCTTTGCTCCTTGCTCCTTTGTTTGTGGATCCTGTGACACTCAGAGGTTTGGACAAGGACACTGAGGTCTGTGCTCCCAGACACCCTGGCTCTGTGTGCTAAGCACTCAGTTAGCCCTCCAGCGAGACCGCAGGCTCTGGTGTGTCCCTGAGGTTTCTTTTGAAGAACAGACATGACTTAGAGAATTCCCTCCCATCACCTCAACTCAGCCCTGTCCGTGTTATACTTCATCTTGCTCTCATGGCGACCCATCCCTCTCCTGTCTTCCTATCCACTTTTAGACAGATACACACGGGCTTTGCTTAGCTTGGGAAACAAAATACACACCAATGCCTGTGCCGGACTGCTTGAGGCCACCCCTCCCTGTAAACGCATCCCGAGGTCCTGCCTGCCTCCTACTCCACCAGCTTCTCTCTGCACTCTGTGCGCTTATTTCCTGTCTACCATGCCCACCTAGGCAGTCTGCAAAAATGACAAAGTGTCTTCCCTCTGTGGGTGCTACTCTAACTGCTTTGTGGTCTCAGCTCATTTGATTATCAGCATCTCTGCTTATCAGGTGGAACAGAGAGGCCCCAGGAGGGCGTTGCCCAGGTAAGTAGCAGAATTTGGGTTCCAGTGTGAGCTGTCTGGTTCCAGAACCTGGGGACCAACCACACCATCATGATGGCTTCCACCAACCCCGTAACTGAACTACAACCTTATGCTACGAACACTTGTCTCTTGGTAGCTGTTGGTATTGTAGGGTTTGCGCTGGATAAGAATGTAGTATGAAGCTTTAATACTCACAAATGTGTCCCCCTCTTTTTATATAAGTATAATGAAACTTTATTAATCAGAAATGGACTGATTAAATTTTTTATGAAGAGTGCACTAAAATTCATATTTTCATGATACTTTAAAGGTGAAAGTAATTAAGTTAACTGGTAAATTACTCAGCAAAACATCTAAGGAAATAGGGACAGAATTTAACCCAGAAAGATGAGGAAATTTTAGGTAAGTTTTAAAAGTTGAAGTATAAATTCAACTTCCTGAGTGCATTGGAACAATAATATGTAAAATGCACTGATTTCTGCCTTGAAGGATGTGTAATCCAGTGGGGAAATAATTGAAGACAGAATAAGTGATAGAAAATGCCACTCGATTATGCTCCAGTGAATAGCACAGTGACACTTGTCTTCCTCTACTTGGATAGAATTCACAGGACAGATCCTGAGAGCTACTAAATCCTTCCAAGGGGCTTTGCCAGCTACCACTGAGAGGGGGGAGATCACTGCAAGCGTAAACAAAACTGCCCACGTTAAAGCTAAAAGGAGCCTCAGAGATTACACAACCAATCCTCTCTGTGGAGAGGAGGAGCCGAGGCGAAGTTGTTTTGTGCTTTTTTATATATACTCAAAAGGCTAGTTTATAGCAAATTGGACCCAGAATCCAGCTTCCTTGATTTTGTTCCATCATCAGATCCAATAATTACTGCTTTGATCCATTTGTAAACATGTCAGAGCGTAAGCTATTCAGCAAACATTTGTTTCATGATGAAAGAAAGAAAAGAAAAGGAAGGAAGGAAAATGAAAGAGGAGAGGAGGAGGAAAGGAATGGAAGGGAAGCAGGTAGGCAGAGAAAGGAAGGGAGGAAAAAAGGAAGGAAGGAAAGAAGGAAGGAAGGAAGGAAGGAAGAACAGAGGAAAGCAAAGAGGGGGAAAGAGAGAAAGGCATAGATAACTGTGCAGAATGAAAAGCTGAACTATGAGAACAACTGTGCTCGGCCCTGAGTCCCCCAAAGGGCACAGATCGTTTCATCCGCTTGGTTTGTGATGCGCTTGAGTAACTGGACCAGAGCCGGCCGCCGTGTGGCTTAACTGCCACTGGATGCTCGAATGAATGATTTGTGTCTTTATATACCATGTCTTGAAATGGGTAAACATTTCCATTCCAGAGACCAGAACCATCCAAGCTCAGTAAAGTTGAATTACTGGCTCATATCTAGGCCTAGACCCTGAACCAGAATTGAGGTCCTTGGCTTCTAATTCATTAGATAACTCTCAAACTTCCCTTTCTGAAAAAAAATATCAATTAGGTAATTATTCTGTCAAAGGGCTAAAGATAGGTTATGTAATCTCAGCAAAAACCAGCAGAAAATGGGGAGAGGGCTGATACATGCATATCTGATGTCGCTGTTTGCTTGCTGGTCTATTGGGGTCATTTCTACTCCAGGGCCTACTGTGCTGTGTCACATTAGTGACAAAAAGAAATGGCTTTGCCTTTTTACTCTCCAATGTTTCCTTTCCTTCTTGTCTCTCTCCTCGGAGCTCAAACTGTCTGGAGAAGCTGACTGAGCAGATGGCGTCTGTCCTCCTGATGGTCCTCCTCAGGTTCTCAAGGGACCTGGAGCAGCTCTAGCTGGGTTAGAGACTTTCCCGTTGGACAGCCTTCTCTGCAATCTAACATCCTCCTTGGTGGGGGTCCTGCCTCCCTGGCCAGAAAGATCGGACTGTTCCTCGGGTTGGGTTTCCGTGACCTCTCTTAAAGTCTTGGTCTTTTCAGGTGCAGTCTGTCATTTCCCCCTTCCATTACGATGGACCTTGGTCCATCCGTATCCTCACTTGGTAAGGCCGCAGATAGCTCAGGAATCTAGAGCTTTGGAAGTGGAAGAGCTCCCTGTGAGGGACTTTGAGGTTTCACAAAAATAGAGGATATAAAAAGAAGAACTGGGAGAGAGAAGGGGAAAGCTGTGTAAACACTGAGTTCCGGAGAACCAGAGTGAAAGGATGGAGTGCACACAGCTGGTAACGGCACACGTCCACTCTGCACTAAAAATGGGTAGAGAAGCGTGGAGATTGGAGATGCCCAGTGCTGTCTTTCCCTGGAGTTTAAAACTCTGATGCAATATTTTGAGGATCATCGTGAGGATCAGCTGTCGACAGCCTGAGGCAGGATGATCAGTTAAAGATTAAAATAGTCCTTTTGTCTGGACTCCCAAGCAGAAAGAGCACCTGAAGGCTCAGGGTACCACAGAACCTGTCCACACGGCTCCACCTCTGTCACCTTGCTCATATGACCTGCTCTCGGGCCAGGCTTGCTATCAGGTGCTGAAAAACTTGACTGTGAACGCAGAAGGTGGACCTCATTACAGAAGTGGCCTTTATTTCGTTCTACGAAGTAAAGGAAACCAAGAGTTCCCTTCACATAATATGAAGGGAAGGTGAGAGTTTCTAAATACCCCGAAAGTGTCAGGAAGGTCCTTTGGTGAGGGTTATCCAGAGACAGAGAAATTGGGACTGTAGACTGCTTCCCTGTAGGAAAGAATATAATGATTTCTTCTATTGCATTTGACAAAATAGTGGACACCATACTTCTAAATAGCCTGTTATTTTTCCACTGAAAAGAAAGTTTTCATAAAACCCATATTGTACATGATTCATATTTTTTATGTGTCTGGGGAATCTCTTTTCCTCTAGCCACTCCATGTGATTTTTAGCTCCTCCTTTATAACCCATCCACCATGTGGACACAACTTCCTTTAGAAAGTGATTTTTCTGTATCTAGTCTGTATTTCTCCCTGTCCTTCATAAGATCCCACGTTTGATCACAAGGCATAGAAGATGGGTGAACCCTAGAACACACTGCTTAGTTGGAACCCTGGTTTCACTTGTTCTTAGCTGTGTGACTTTGAGAATGTTAATTAAATCTGCAGTCTTAATGTCTTCTGCAATAAAACAGAGTGATGGTACTAACCACCCCACAAAGTTGTTGGTAGGATGAAAAGTGTTGATGTGGGGGAAAGGCTTGGACCAGGTGCTGACACGTGATACAAAGAAAGCACTTGAGAAATCTTAGTTATTCCTACTGCAGTGACATTTATTCTGGGAGCTTCTCTTAGCAGCCTTTGAAAAGGAAAGTGCTCTGGCCCATTACTTCGGCCACAAAGATAACCACAGGTCTTTGTTTTATGAAGGATCCCGGGCTCACCTGATTGGACAAAGTACGAGACCCAAGTCACAGGGGAGCCACCGACCCAGGACCTCACCAGGGAAGGCTAATGAACCTGAAGGCGGAAATTTCCTTTCTCGAGACTCTGATTTTGGAAATACCAAGAAAATGAAGATGACAACATCAGTGCCAGACTCCTGAGGGGGCAGATGATGAAGTTAGGAAATTATATTGGCAGTAGAAAGGAAGAATAGCTGATCAGTAATGTAAGTAAAATTAACCAGGTGTAAAAACTTAGGTTCAATAGAGATGGAGGACAGGTGCAAAATTCCATTTTCTCCCCTAAAGGAGGATTCTCAAAATCTTGTTTGGGCTTCTCCCAGGTGCAGCTTAGAAACTATAACCAGTCCCATTCCACTCTAAAAAAATGTCTCACTTGCCCTAACCCAAGGGGCGGTCTCTTCCTGAAGAGCCTAAAACACTAAACAGTGTCAGCACTGTCCACAGAGGACTAGGCAGGAACTGGGCATCGTTTTTCAGTGGTTCTGGGGACCACCAGCCAAGGCAGTTACCGCTCTCCACTGCGCCCACACACAATTCCCATCATGGTCCTCACTGGGAACAAGGTGACCTTGCTCTGGGCATGCAGGGACTAACTCTGTTGCCAGAGCCCCTCCGTGTATATCTGGGTGGATTCAGACCTTGTGGGTCTTGAAAATTACACAACCTTCTTTCACCCAGTGAATATAAATGTAGGTCCGCAGTCTAGGCAAGGCCTGTGCACTGGGGGCTGGAAGCGTGAGCTCCATTAGCTTCACAGTACATCTGCCTCTGCTACGGCCTCAAGAGGAACTGTCCCCCACAAAATTACCTCACTGGGTATGTGGACAGCAGTGTGGACAGTCACACAGATCTGCGGGGTCAGACCTCTCGGGCTACCCCTGCTGCCTCTCACCTGCAGTGTTCCTCCCTCTGAGGCCTTGGCAGGGGATTCTTGATGCTGACAGGTCTACGTTTGAGTAGGACCACACCGGTGCACACCACTGCCCCCGCTCACTGGGTGTCTGGTGTACACCACCCAATACTGCAGACAAAACTGTTGCCTCCACCATTGTCTTTAAAAGCATGATCATTGCACACATACATACACAAACCTTCCCGCACACATCCCTCGCAGAACTGCTTATTTTCCTAATGTCCTTCGAATAAAGGCCAGAAATCTATTTCCTGGCACAAAAGGCACCTGTCCACTTCTCCAACTCACTTCTCTCCTTCCCTCTCCCTGCAGATCTGCAGAGCTGTGAGAGGTAACGTCCATCTGTGGACAT
The DNA here is from genome assembly GCF_034190915.1 of Cavia porcellus. Lineage (NCBI taxonomy): Eukaryota > Metazoa > Chordata > Mammalia > Rodentia > Caviidae > Cavia > Cavia porcellus. The sequence continues at coordinate 159,339,884 of NW_026947484.1, read as the reverse complement.
CCACGAAAGGGTACGGTCAATAAACCTTAGGAGTGATCTCTGGTTTTGAAGTCCACTCTGATTTTTCACTTCCTCTCTTCCCATCCACCACTGCCTGCAGTGGCATTCTCAGAAAAGCCACTGGGAAAAGATGGCTGATCCAGTGGTGGCTTCATTTGACCGTGCCTTTAAGGAAACACATCAAAACAAGAACACAATAACTGCATGATGCGTGCTATGATTCTTGGTCAGTTGAAAAAATAAAAATAAAAAATTTGTGAAATATTTTCATCCTAAGTACATGAGGACTTGGGTGGATGGGCAATTAGAGAATGAAGAGAGGGTTGCAGGCAGGTTGGCATGACACCTGGAGACAGACGACAACACAAAGGCCTAAGAGAAGCTGGAGCAAGTCCATGGTGACACAGAATAGCAGGGACATGGAGAACTGCCTGGGTTCTGAACAGAATTCAGAAATGTGTCACTTGATAGCCACTGTCACAAAGTCTTAACTCTGTAAGTGTTTGATGAATGAATGAGTCATCTTTTCTACAAGTGTCTAGCTCTTTGAAGTCAGGGCTGTGTTGTAAATGTCCTATAAGTCCACAGAACCCAGCATGGCACCTGACTCCAAGTGACACTACCTGGCTCTGCTTGCTGGCTTGATGTGGAATACACTGCCTATGGAAAGGGAGATTTTTTCCTTTATGTTTCAGTGAGCATCACACACACAGCTGGTCAGACTCACTTCCTGTTTCATCTTTTGTATGCTCCCCAAATCTGCGAAATAAACCAGGCAAGAGCAAGAACAATTGTTGGAATCAGCACTACAGCTCTCCAGAGATTCACCCTCCCAGCCTCATCTTTGCAACGCCCAGTTCTTTGGGTTTGTTTGATCTGTTTCACAGCGGGCTCTGAGAACAAGGAGGATGCAGTCGTGTCCCTAAAAGTGGACTCTGCCACCCGAGGCCAGCTCCTCAAGATCCTGTGTTTCCCAATTTATTTGCATAGAAAACTCTGAGCTTGAAGGGTGTTTTAGTGAAACAAGAACAGTAGCCCTGAACTATTCCCTAGTACAGGTGCTAGGACTGGTAAAGGTACTGCTCTCTGTGCCTGCTTTGTTGTGGCAGAAATGGAGCATGCCTGCTGGTTAAGGGGGAGAGGACCATGCCAGAGAGAGGTGCAGATGATGTCCTTCATCCTCTGTACTGCCTCAGCATCGAACTATAGGAAGTGAGGGAAAGAACAGAAACCCCGGCTCGAAAGAAGGAACAGCCATATGCTGGAGGATACAGCCTCCAGGGTGTCCCAGGACCCATGGGTACATGGGGAGGGGGCAGTCATGATTCCTGCCCGTCCTGTAGCCTCCCCGGACCTGCCGGGATTTAGGAGGCCGCTGTTGTGCAGCTGCAGTGAGTGGTCCAGCTCAACTTGCTCACCTGCTGGAGAGCAGGTCCTGCGGGGCAAAGAGCCCAAAGCAGCAGAAGAAAGAGGCAGCTGAGCCTGCAGGGTCTTCGTGCCAGAGGAAGGACAGAAAGGCAGGGCAGCCAAGAGGGACAGCAGGGCTCACAGCACGTGAGGAGACAGCAGGCTTCCCCAGGCCTGTCCAGCAAGCAGGCAAACAAAAGCCAGCTCTCGGGAGGTCACGGAAGGCCCAGGACTCCCGTTATCAGCCACACGTGAGCCTTCTCTTCCCCATACCACCATCTAAGGGAAGGAGGACCTGGGAGAAACCATGAAAAATAAGAGCATTTACCCGACATGGTCAATGACTCAGATCAGATCAAGTTAAAAATCTCGGCATAGCCAAGGAAACCAACAGAGCGAAGAGAGAGCTTACAGAAAGGGAAAAAATTTCCAGCCGTTCCTCAGACAAAGGGTTAATATCTAGAATATATAAAAAGCTCAAAAAAGGCAACCCTGCCCCCAAAGCAAAAGACCCACTCAAAATATGGGCAACTGAAATGAATGACCCCTGTCAGAAGTACAAAGCGGCCAGCAAATACGTGACAAAATATTCAACACTGCTGGTCATTGGAGAAATTCAAATTAAAAATAACACTGAGACTCCATCTCACTCCAGAAATGAAGGCTATTTTCAAGAAATCAAGTGGTAACAAATACTGGTGAAGCTGTGTCGCAAGGCGAGAGGCTTTTTCATTGTTGATAGGAGTTTAAACTAGCACAACTACTCTGTAAACCAGTAATGGAGACTTCTCAAAAAGTGAAAACTAAAAATTTTATTTAATTTAGCTTTTCCTCTTCCAGGTATCTTCCCATTTAAAGGCATCATACTAGAGTAATATATGCACACCCATGTTTATATAAGCATAGTAAACAATAGGAACCCCTTGAAAGCAGCCTACACATCCATCAATAAATAAATGGATAAAGAAAATGTGCTATTTAACACAATGGAGTACTATGGTGCCATAAAGAAGGATAAACTTTCTGTAGGAAAATGGATACACCTTGAGACCATAAGGTTACGTGAAATAAATCACACACACAAACTTAAATATTGCATGGTTTCTCTTATAGGAGAAACCCAAAGGATAGATAAAGAGCAAAATAAAAGACAGACAATAGAAAATAATGAGATAGATGGGAAGGGAACCAAGAGATGGTGGGAGGGGGAAGGGAGGACAGGGAAACGAGATTGAAAAAAAAAGAATTGTGAAGTATTGTGTGTATGTCTCAAGTTCCCATAAGAAATGTCTTCATTATGTACTACAAACATATACAGTGTGTGTGTGTGTGTGTGTGTGTGTGTGTGTGTGTGTGCATGTGTGTAGGTGGGATCCAAGAAATAGATGGGAGGCTGAGAGAAGGGAGAGGAGGGAATAAAAAAGGAATTCAGATGTGCTACACACATGTACCACCTCCCTGTGATGAGTGTGACCCTCACATGCTACTGCGACAGCAAGCAGTAACACAGAAATGTCACCCACGCTTTGGAGGCAGATTTATTTATGTCTACGGGCACTGATCGGGATCATTCCAGGGGTATCAGGCCCCAGTCTCAGGTGGCTTAGGGCTTATACGGGATAGGCAAGCAGGAAGTACAGAAGCAGGATGGTCCATTGGGGATTGGTTTACGCGGCGTGCATCACAGTGACCAGCCGTTTCTAGGAGACAGAAGCAACTGGAACTGGAAGGGAACTGTCACCTGAGCAACTGACAAACAGAAGTGTACTGGCAGGGCGTGGGGGAGAGTGCATTTTCTATTATGTTACCTTGCATATTATGTACTACAGCAATATATAATATATATATATATATTATATATGTTTCAATTGTGAAAGCAAAATGCATTTCTAAAGATAAATCTTTACAAAGTTAAAAACTATATTTTATTGAATTATTTGTAATTAAAGAGTCCAACCAAGGCTCTCATTGAAACTTTATCTACGGGCTGGGGATTTAACTCAGCGGCATAAGCACCTGCCTTGCAAGCAGGCAGTCGTGAGTTCGATCCCTGGTACCGATAAAAACGAAAAAGACAAAAAAAAAAAAAAAAACTTTATCTACTTTAAAGGGGAAATCACAAAAAATACAGCTCAGATGAAAAAAGAAAATAATCATATGATGCTAATAGCATGCTACCAAATCAATAGCTGAGAAGGATTAAATAAGATTAGAGACCTATAAATATGGTAATTGCACTGAGTAAAGGATTTCATGATAAATGAGTCTGTATTCCGTAGGTCAGAGTTGCACTGATTAATCTCCATGCACTTGGGTATCCTGGAGGATTTCCCGCTCTAGGAAGCTGCAGGTGTGGCCAGGCCTGGGGCTAAACACATAGCTGAGAAATGATCCCCTGCAGCTCCTACCATGCATAGCAATAAGCCACAAGCACCTGTTCCAATCAAACCAAGTCGGAGCCTGGGTAACAGTGTCTTGGGAACAATGATCAGATATAGCAGAAGCTATCAAGGGTCTTCCGTATGTGTGACAAATAAATTCAACTTAGTAGTGAAGGTCAACTCAATTTAGCACCAAATATCTTTTATGTGTAAGATGCCACCCTAGGCATTAAAAGAAAAATCTCAACTCAAAGCCGATAAAAATGTGAAAAGCTGTAGAGGATTAAGAAGTGCTCACTGTGGAGTCTTAACCGTTTGTATTTAATAGTCAGGCTGAGTCTAAACTCTCAAGGTGTTCCCACTTCTGTAAGGGATGTGAGTATCGTATTAAGAGGAAGATTCCTGCTCTCCATTGGTAAACAGCACGGCCACTTGCAATCTGAATTTTACATGAAAGACGTGAAAAGCTACCTGCTTGTTTTAAATATAAATCAGTATGTTCAATTATTGATTATTCAGCTTCGCTTGCTCTTAATAATATAATAGCTCCCGTCCTCAGACAGAACCTTGATAAATTCTCTGCTATAAAATAACTCATCCAGAAGGAAGGTATTTTGAAGTCATGCGATACAGGTGCAATAAGGAAGAAACCGTTCTCTGTGGCAGGGAATCAAACATCGCTGCCTAGTAGCTGTTCCCCTGTTCTTGATAACGGAGCCCTGATTATTAAGTGGATATCAACTAAAACCAAATTTCCACCTCTGTCCTAGTGAAGTGTGGACATGGACTAATTCTGGCTAATTGTATACATCCAGAAATGATGCAGCTTTGGAGAAGTTCTAAAGGGACCCGAAGAGTTCATCCTTGCCCCTTCCTGCTGACCAGAAGGCATGTGAAAGGCTGGAGTTCAAGCAACCATACTGTACCATGAGGCACTATACTAAGAATAACAGATAAAATTAGCTTTAGTCTTTTGTCAGAGACCACTATGAAGCAGCTCTGAGCAGGATTTAAAATTAACTCATTGGCTTTCTATGTTTACCTGTGAGTCTGTCGTAGGCCTCGGCCCCTTTCTTGGTGATGGGAGCTGATTCATAGTAAGTGAACCTCTATGAATCACTGGTCCTGGCTGAGGCCTCACAGTGGCCCGTGAGGGCAGAAGATACCTCAAAAGGCAAGATAAGGCCACAGCTGAGGACACCTTGGCTCCAGCACTAATTAAGTAGACAGAGACTGCAGTTCAAGGAATCTCACTCCTGCAGTCCACTCCTACCATAAATGTCATCCTGGAGATAAGACGATTCTCCTAAATTGGTATAATTTACTACTTGGAGAAGTCTTTGAAGTGACTCCCAAGGTCTTGCTCATTTCCCATGCTTTTCTCAGTTTCCCCACCCTTTGTTTTGGACCTAATAAATATGTATGGGTGGTCCATAAAAGTCTTGGTCTTGCCCTCAGAGTCTCACACTCGCTTTCTGGAGCCCTAAAATCATACCACTTGTCTCATTTTATTTAAGCCGTCACTGTACACTCGTTTGGGAGATGGGGGATCTAGGTCAGGACCCGATGGTCGCTGATAATCAGGAAGTGGCTGGAGCAGCCCTGGCCTGTCTATACTCAGAATTTATATAAGAAGCAGGGACATATTCTTTTATATTCTTCTTAAAGTTGTTATTCTCATTTTCTCTTAAGCTGACAAAGACTTCACATAATTATGTAGCTGTCTCATCAACCAAAAGAAAATCCAAGCAGGTGTCAAGGGAAAATCCAAAGTAATACAAAGGAGAGCCACATTAATAAAAGAAAGCTAAGAGTTCCACCACGTTATTACCTAAAATTTTCTGTCTCCCATGCTTTAGGCATGGCATAAGGAGCATGGCTTTATGGGGCCACAAGATGTCATACTCCAAAGTTCAATGCTAATTTCAGGCAGTTTGCATGTAGGTTTCCCCAAAATTTGCACTGTACAGTATTTTGGCATTTTCAAAGGAGAGAGTTGGTGCAGCCTCACACCACGAAGCAGCAGCAATCTGTCCCCTCTCCACTGGGTTTACCGCCAGAGGATGCAGGAGAAAGGACTTGGATTCCAAATCAGGGAAACTGGAAAGGCTGACTCCCTTTTACACGGCTTCATTTCCTTATCACTGACATGGGGACAACAATAACATCAGCCTCACTGTCCCTCAAAGGACATTAGGGCTATCAAATCAAGTGTCGATGTGTTATCATGGCTAGGACAATCATTTTGGCGCACACTTATATTTGAATTGGAAAGGCATTTTGTTTCTTTGGAGTGGGGATAATCTCCTTTTTTTTTTTTGTCTTTCTCGTTTTTATCGGTACCAGAGATCAAACTCACGACTGCCTGCTTGCAAGGCAGGCGCTTATGCCGCTGAGCTAAACCCCCAGCCCCTGGATTAATCTCCTTTTAAAAGGGGCTTTTTTTTTTTTTTTTTTTTTTTTTTTGGCTCGCATTAACTTCTTTTCTCTCCCTACTCAGTTTTGTGATTCTGTGGAAGAATTTTGCTTTTATAGTGCATGTTTTTATGAGCTACATGCATGTAAGTATGTAGGCTAAAAGGGTATTATTGGGGATGGGTATCTGGCTAACATAAAGTTTCTTAGTTTTAAATTAGAACATAAGAAGGACTTGGAGTGACACTGAAAACAAAAATGTAAATGTGTTAGCTGATTAAAGAAGACTCTCCACTGGAGTGTCACTTACTGATCAAATGCGGGAAGCTAAAAACAAACATTGCTGAGCCAGAATCGCGCAGATACTTCACACAGTGGAACTTTTTTTGTAGCACTAAATAATTATCAATGATTATAAATAGGATCCTGGACCTATAAGGTAATGAAGTACTTTTTGAATTAGCAGAGAAATATGGTAAGTTAATGGAACTGAAATGTTTAACTGACTGATGTGTACCGCTTCACAATTCCATTTTCATCAGAGACAATACTAGCAATCAAAACATTAGATTATCTCTGAATGTTTACCTGGCATTATGGATTGAAAACTAGTGATCAATTTAACACCAGCTAAATCAAATCAGTATGGTCCACCTGAGGAAAGTTGCCAACATAAATAGAGACATAGAGAAGTAGAGCTAGGCATTGTGGGTTTCACTAAGTGTTGCTGTTTGAGCCGTTGGTTCTCTTGGAGGAGCTCATCATGCCTAGCTTCCCCAGTGTGAGTTCCACCATTGTCATGGAAGAATCTCAGGACCTTGTTGATGTAGGTGGCTGGGGTTCACTTTGGGGAAGCTCTGGTCGTTACTTTGAGCATCACTTGCTGGCTCCAGAGGGGAAGATGTGAGCTATTTAATCTCCAGGACAAACTCATCAGGCTGGCTTCTTGGCATGTACTTGACTGTTCTTATCATGGGAGGAGTTCAGGACCTCTGTGTCACTGAGGACGGCTATGGTGCTTTTCAGGGCAGCCCTGGTCCTTATTTTGAGTGTGACTTCTCAGCATCCTCAATCTACCAGCACAGCTCCTTCACCCTGCCGGCATAGACCTTCTGGGTTCCACCGCTGACCTATGGGCCTTCCCAGCACGGATCCGTAAAAGACTGGTGTGAGTCCTTGACATGGGCTGTAGATCTCCAGCTGGACTCTTCGGAGGCATTGTCATGGGCTCTAGGTCTTCAGCTGGACTCATGTAGGACACTGCTGTGGAATCCAGGCCCTTGGCTGAATATTCTGGGTCTTAGTGTTGTGGACAGATTTCCTGCACTTTCTTGGGTTTAACTCGGGGTGACCATCATAAAACAATATTATAAATCCTGTGTCCTGATTCTAATTGTTCTCATAACCCCGGACTACAACACCTGGAGCAGAAGGAAAAATGTTACGGTTCCATTTCATAGACAAGAAAGATCAAAATTCTTATGCAAAATAAAGCAAGTTATTTGAATTTCATTATTAAGAACTGCCTTATTACTGAGTTATAATTCACTTCACAAACAGCCTCTAGTATGTATGTAGCTGGCTTAGCCCTGCCCTTTGACTAACTGAAAGTCAACTCCGTACTCCATCCGTGCCCCTCATTAGAAATTCCCTTCTTTAAAAGGACCTATCAAACTCAGACACAGTCCAAGGATATGAACTCTCTATAGTTCCTGGAGCTAGGCCTCTGTGGAATGGTGAGCATCATCTTGGCTTGGAGATGGACCATTCCCACCTCTCCCATCTCTAGGAGTCTACAAAATCAACTGTGCAAAACAACCAACAATAAATCTCAAAACATGTCCTCTCCTCCACCGCCCATTCAAGTAGAAACAGCTGTGTACTAGTCATTTGCGCAAGCAAGGAAATCTTTTGGAAAAATTTTTTGTTTTCCCTTCAGGCTCAAGCAAATGAGCAGGTTAAAAGCCCATCCTCCATGATTTCTCTCGTGTGAAGCAAGTTCTAAGCACAGTGTCCACCATCTGAGAAGTGCTTGATGAATGACTTGAATATTACAGCAAGAATATATTTGTATCCAACAATGTACATAAATAGAACATCAGTACTGGAGGAAATTTTTGACAGTAATTTCATCAGATACTTGAAAATAAATTCCTTTAGCTTTATTTTCCCCTTATGCATATCAGGTCCCTCATCATTAAGTTTCTCCCTCTTTCTTCTAATACAGAAGGTGAATCTTTGTTCTGGGCATACCTGTGTTTTTCCCAACACCAAATATTCTCTTACAAACCTCACTTTTCTTTTCCGGCATAGCAGAATACATTCACCTTTAGTTCACTTGTTTTCTGGGATCAGCATCCTACCTTTGTTAACTGCCCCTTCCCACAAAAAACTAGCACATATCCCAGGTGTGAGGCATCTGCTAGACGGAAATCTCTTACGGAGGCTAAGAAAAACTACTGGGCCTTTAATCCTCAGCACTTTGCAGTCTCTGTTACTCCCCACGCTTTGCACCTGAAGGGCCATGCACAAGGGCAGGAAAACCCTTGGAGCTCCAGATGGACTGGCCTAGCGAGGGAACCGAAAGAAAGCCCAGTGCCTGGTAACCTGCAGGACGGGGATCTGCAGCCTAGTGACGTGACAGCAAGTGACCCGGCAGAAGAGCATTGGAAAGGTCGGCTAATTGAAGCCTTGGTACTGTGCTGGTGTTTTTCAGCCTGGTTTGTCAAAAGCAGGAGGTCAGACAGAGTCTGTTTCTCTTGAAAAGCGCTCGGTTCTTGGAAAGGAAGTGCTGCTTCACCCTTTACCTGTTGGCCTCTGACTCCACAGCTGGTGCTGTCCGGGGTGGACTCAGGGGTGGGGAACCAGAGCTCAGTCTGTTTTGCTCTGCTTCTGCACACCCCTTGTGGTTCCCCAGCCCGGGTCACTGTGCAGACAGCTGGACCCGTGAAATGCTGTTGTCACTTCACCTGACCAGAAGGACCTTAACAAAGGAGTATACGAATTTACACTCACCAAGACTATAAACCATGTATGTATATACTAACTAAAAGCTCTCTTGGACATCTTTGTATTTTCTGTTACATAGAAGTTGGTGTGGGCCATTAAATATTTCTGTGTCTACTATGTATTCATACTTCAAAGCCTTCGCTGAGTTGAAGCTGGTGGTCTGGAGCAGAGATGGGATGGAGGCACTGGCTTCAGATCCGAGGAGCTGACAGTCTGGGGGGCAGTGCAGTGAGCATATACTGCTGACCATCAGTCGAGCTGAACAGTGCGAAGTAACCACAGGGGCAGAAGGAGTTAGGAGGGAGTCATTCATTTGAAAGGAAACAAATCCTTAGAGTAAATGGCATTCATCCTGGACCTCAGTGGATGGACAGAGGCTCTCAACGGGGAACAGTCAGGCACAGAACACAGCAGGGAACAGCCCTGGGAGCTTAGCAGAGTAGGGGGAGGTTCTCGGGATGCTGAGGTCACTGTTGCTAGGCACAGACACCGGCAGTGGGAGGTGGGGCCCAGCCTCATGAGCATTGGGAGTTACTAAACTCATTCTAGCATGGTGCAGCCTTGGGAAATGTCACAGGACATTTTTTTTTTTTCCAGGATACTACTACCATCTCCACGGACCAAATGAGAAAACCGAAGGTGAGGATGGGTTAGAACTTAATGGGAAGCACTTGATGTGGTGTCTGAACTGAAGTCTACCTCCAGAGCTCAGACTCTACATCTACCCTGTCTTTTTAAAAACGCAATGTATTTCAATAGGCCGGTAATCTTTTTATATATGTGTCTTATACAACATGATGTTCTGATACCTTCTTCTGTCAAAATGGGAATAACAATGCTCTGTATCTACCTAAAAGTTTTGATCAAATAAAATTTCAGATGTTAAAGTGCCTCAGATACAGTGCAAGCATTCTGTGTCAGTTACTAGTAAGGGAGGGATCTTCTGTTATCACCATTACAAACCAGATTATTTCTCAAGTTACCATAAATGTATTTCTGCAAAAGTCATTGATATTTATTTAATACTGGCTATAAATGATTTAAATCTTATTATACTTTGTACATACATTATTTAACTTCCCCTCACTACCTTGTAAAACAATGTATTCTTATCTCCAATTTATAGACAAGTTAACAAGTTAAAGTCCTCCTGGTCTTCTAGGTGAAAGTTAATGACCACATTCCAGATTCGTATCTTCAGCCCCACGCCTTTTCCAGAGGCTGCCTGGTACCTTCCTACAAGTGACTTTATCCCATGTAGCTTGCAGTAGCCCAGCCAGACAAAGTCGTCAAGGAACAATTAATGGTGCTAGAATTTCAACAATTTTAACAAGGATGTCAGTATCCAGTTCTTTCTGTGCTTTAAAAGCTATGCAGTTATTTCTAAAGTTTGTGTCAAATAGTTAAGTGGTGTTTCCTTTAGACTTGTCTGGAAACCCTGACCCATTCTATCCCATTGAATGAGATGAAATACTGTCTTTACGAATAATTTCATTGTTGATTTTAAGAATAAAGAGATAAAAGTCTTCTCTGTTTAATAGTAGAGGTTCTTTACAGTTATTTCAAAATTTAAAAGCTTCCCTAAAGACCTATTAAACCATTTATTTCTATATTCTGAAGCATATGTCTCTTTTCTTTTATTCATAACAGTTTTAAAAATCACTACACAGATGTGGTATCACTGTACAAAGCATTGCGAATGTCACTTGCAATGGATTTATTCTCGCAAAGCAAACTGCAGACCAAGCGTTTGTGAACCAAGGCATTACTGTGGTCCTTTCTGACTAGGACACTGTGATAGAGGCACATGTCACCCTGGTCAGAAAACATTAATCAGTTTGACTAAGGCATATTTTTTTGCTTTTCAGACAAGAACTACCACTCAGATGTTCACTTATCTTTCATATGCTTAGTAATTATATTTTTCTTGAATTCCACTAAGCTGATACAAAGACTTTTCAAAAACACTTCTGGTAGAAGATTCATTTCATTATCTTAGAAAGAGAAATACATTCATTTAATTTGCTATTTCCTATTGCTACTCATACTTTCTGTAGAACTGAACCACATCCTTAGCTTTTTATGCTGAATTCTGAGCTGTTTCTATAAAAATTGTATGTTTAGATCTATACATTAAAACAGAAACATTGAACTTGCTAAAAGATAAAATAGGTGAAACACTTGAGGACCTAGGTGTAGGACAGGAATGTCCTACACGAGAAGTACACGAGAAGTAACAGACAGAATTACATCAGGTTAAAAAGCTTCTGTACATAAATAGAATCAATTAATAGAGCCAAGAGACAACCTATAGAATGGGCAAAGGGTTTTTTTTTTTTTGCCCATTATTCTCAGACAGAGGACTAATATCTAGAATATATAAAGAACTCTAAACAATTTGACCACCTAAAATTAAAGACCCAGTCAAAGAATGGGCCAGTGAGACGAGCAGAACCTTCACAGAAGAGGAAATACAAATGTCTAACAAATATATGGAAAAGTGTTTGGCATCTCTGGCCATTACAGAGATCCAAATTAAAACAATGCTGAGTCCACTTTCTTCCAGAAAGAGTGGCACTCACCAAGAATTCAAAAATAAAAAGTGCTCGTGTGGCTGGGGTGAAAAGGGGGCCTCCTACATTGTGGGTGGGAAAATACACTGATACAACTACTGTGGAAACCAGTATAGAGACGCCTCAAAGAACTGAAATTAGAAAGTTTGTATGACTCAGCCATCCTCCTCCTAGGTATCTCCCCAAAATGCTGAAGACATACTGCAATGATGCATGCATCCCAATATTTATAGCAGCAGAATTCATAACAGTAAAATCCTGGAAACAGCCTGTGTACCCATCAACAGATGACTGCATCAAGACATCATGGCATCTATATATAATAGAATACAATTGACCTCAAAGAAGGACAGATTTGAGAGATGGATAAGGAAACGGATACACCTAAAAACTATAGTGTCCAGTGAAATAAATCAGATACACAAATTTCAATGCCATCTGGTGTCTTTCATTTAACTAATGTGAAGTAAAACTAAGAGAAAAACACAGGAAGGTTATCAAAAGGCAAAGGGATGGATCTCTTGCAGATGGGAAGGGACCCAGCGGACCAAGAGTGAGCGGGTGAAGGGAAGGGGCTGGGGAAATAGGTAAGAGCGAAGACATGCCAGGTAAAGGTCCTCATAGCCTCAATAAGCATGGACGTTATGCAGCAGGAAGGTGAACTAAGACGAACAATATCGACAAGAAGGAAAAGAGGAGAAAGGAAAACTAGAGGAGGCAGGAAGGGGAAACAAGGGGATTAAAAAAAGAAGCTGCAATGCATCCATGCATCTGCTCCCCATCGTGGTTGTAAAATGCAAATACTGGAAACATACTAATAAAATAAAGAAGAGGCCGTACACCTGTGAAGACCTGCAATCCAAGCCCGATTTAATATTAATAATATCAAGTACTACAATCATGACCACTGACTCTTGGTGATGGTCTAGGCACAAAGTGAGTACTTGCTGCATTCCCTTACTGAATGCTTGCAGTACATGTGTTTTTAGGTAAAGTTATTATGTTCTTTTCTAGCTAAACAAACCAAGGATGAGAAAAGATTAAGTTAATTTAATAAAGGTCATCCTGCTAATAAAGGATCAGAACTAGGATATGCCAGCAAATTTAGTCTGATTTTAGGTTCCATGCCTTCAATCACAGCATCATATATTGGAGCTCATAAAATGATATTGAAGAATGAATCTTCTCACACATCACCGACGTGCTTTATGGATTCTTTAATTACAGATGTTGCCATAGCTACATCTACATCTATACAGCTATTGATGCAACAACAATAGTCATGTCCCCTCTATATTGATTACACTCACCATTTTTCTAAAAGATTTGCATATATTAATGCTTTTAATCCTTATAGTTACCGTATGGAAAATAAATGCAAAAATTCTAGTTCTTCATGTAAGGATACAAAAATCTCATAGTTTGTAATCTCATAGCTATTTTTTCGATTCCATAGCTATTAACCTAAAGTTAGATCCCAGATAGGACTCTGAAGCACGCATTCTCAGATCTCTGAAGGCGATCTGACAATGATGCTTCTCCCAGAGACGTCCTGATAATCCTGTTGGCACCCTAGTTGTCTCTTACCTCTCTCTCTCAGGCTGTCTCCTCCTCTTTCTTTCAAAGGTTTAAAACTGGCAAAGGAGAACCATCCTTCCTGAAGGACCATTTTTCATTCAGGCAAATGGAGAACAGTGCTTCCCATTAAGAAACTTTCGAGTTGGATGTAATCATCCAACACTATTTTATTTTTTTCTGAACCGAGTGTCTTATTAAATTCTGCTCTCTGAACTGAAGCCATAAAATAATGTTATTTTAAAGTTATATTATTATTAATAAGAAACCACTATGAAGCTCTCTAGGCTCCATAGCTAACGCAAATTATATAAGAGTTGGTAAGCAGAGGAATCTATCATTCAATTATCTTCCCTAAGCAATGACTCATTTGATTTGGACTAATTAACTCTGGGCCAGTTAAAACAATTTTTAAATAAATATTTATAGGTATCTGGGATAAACCCTTTCTGAATAAATGTCATTTGACATCTAAGATGGCAGAAAACTGTTGACCATGTGTATAATAATACAATACATAATGTGCAAAATAGGACCAAAAATAAATTCCAACATGCAACAATTTTCCAAGTTCATATAGCCATGGGTGGTTTTCCCTTGGGATTCACTGAATCCCATAACAATAGAATTTGAGTTGTGGAGATGTTAAGGTTTTATTGCCTTGAGAAAAATACATTCTACACTGCTCCAATCAATCGGACCAGTGGCAATCAGCGAGCAGTCTACAGAAGGGAAAACTGGCCAATGAATGAAATGTTAAATCCGCTGGATAGAATTTGCCTCTTAACAACAGAAGGAAGACTCCACCAAGGAGGACAGGAGCTCTTTCTTTTTCTCAAAGACGAAATATGCTCCACTCTGAAATTTCATTCTGCAGGAAGAAGCTAGAGTAAATTTCAAAATTAAGTAGAGAGAGACGATAAACCGAGTGATTTTCCTGCTGACAAAGAGGCTGAGCTTCTCCCTCTGTCTTAAATTTTATAAATTCTCTCTGGAGCCTTTCTGTAATTAGGAAGCACGAATATCCTTTGCTTTGTAGCTTCTCAGCAAACCTACCCCCAAGAATCAGGAAAAGCAATGCAAAAGGAGAAGGAAAAAAATCCAACATAAAACAAAGGGCCTGGAAGAGATATAATCTTTAATAACCCAAACCATGACAAATTCTTAGCTTCTGCAAAACCCACAGGCCTGCCAGGGAAAGAAGTGGAAATGCAGTCTCTCTCTTTCATGCTGCAGAACAGGCCCTGCGTCTAACAGGGAAGGGTTTGAATATTTGTACTGATGTACCTGCCCAGATGGGATATATAGCCGTTTGAATTTTTTGCCGAAAATCTTGTTTGCTGAATCTAATCAATCCTGTAGAAAAAGCTATTTTCCTGCTGCTAAGATCAATGCCTGGGCTCCAAGAACAGAGTCCGTAGAGATTTAAAGAAACTTGAAGAGTGAAACCTAAAATTCCAGAAAATGATCACAATAGTAATTCTTTGCTTAGGTTTTGCATGGTTGCGTTCTAATCAGGCTTGAGATCCAGCTTTATTTCTCGCTAACTCTGTGAGCATGATCAAGCTATTTAACATCCATGAGCCTCAGTTTTTCCATCTGGAAAGTGCTGATAAGAAGACCTAGCTGTGCCTCTGGTGTGAACATTTGATAATTTATGTGCATAAAGAGCCCACAAAATGATGTCCACCACTATCATTTTCACAGCTGCTGCTGCTGTTCATGCTTCTTTAGAAGCAATCTTTCTTCATTGGCTTCTTACATTATTTTCCTCTAAAAAGCTCATTTGTAAAGTAAGTGTGCACAAAATGAGTGAATTTAAGAAACAAGTGGATATGGGATCCGGGGAGCAGGGCATCTGAAGCTAGAGAGGTAGCATCAGTAAACATTGCATTCTGACTGTAATAGGAGAATGAGTGAGTAGAGAGCTTAACCAGCAAAAACATAAAATCTAAAGTTGATGATGAAGCAAGGATCCATAGCATAGGTGTTTACAAGGAAGTAGGGTGGAGGACACAAGAAGAAAGGTAGAAGAAATCTGGAGAGGGAAGACATTGGGCAGAGTAGAGTGAGCAAGGGCTGTATCGTGATACTTTTTGCACTATTTGTCTTTTTGGATGAATGTAATATTTTGCTGAAGGTTTACTGAAAAAAAGTAACTTATTTTAGAAAAAGATACATGACTGAGACATAATGGGTCACACCACACACACACACACACACACACACCACACACACACACACACACACACACACACCACACAAACACACACACACACCACACACACACACACACACACACCACACACACACGGACACACACACATGCCAAGGGCTGCGGTACGAAACTCTCCGTGACCTAATCTTTGTGGCCGTATTTCCTGAGCCATAAATAAATAAATGAAAACATCCAACATCTAACAGCTAGAGTCACAGGATTAGGCAATTTGGATGTGGTGTAGAGTGAATGGTGGGGAGAACACTTAACAAATGGAAGGAATATTAATATTTAATGTATCTAAAGATTTTGCCATTTGATTGAGAAAGAGATCTGTCTCATTCTGGAGGATAGAGGGACATTAGGAATTTTTTCTTAGGGGAAAAAAAAAAGAACAGAAATTTTTCCTGAATCTTGCTATCTTTGCACCCTACAGGTTTCCTAGGATCTGACTGCCAAGATGCAGAACAGAAACCCTGCCTGTATTTCAATGTCAAGATAAACTTTCTGGCATTTTCAGTGAGAATCATGGTTTTTCAGCTAGAAGTTACCACGCAAACCAACCCCCACCTTCCCCACAGATAAAGCAACAACTGGAAGGAAGGTGAGTAGTTTGCCCAAGTTCTGTCTTCTCAGATAAAGCAGCAAGAAGGATCTATCTTCACAGATAAAGCAACAGGTGGAAAGACGCTGAGTTTTTCTCCCAAGTTCACGTGTTCTGGCTGGGACCAGACCTACCCCTCTATTTGACTTGTGCACTCCGGTGACTGTGTGTGTGTGTGTGTGTGTGTGTGTGTGTGTGTGTGCCTAATACTAAATCAGGAAGGCTGCACTAAATTCATTTGAGATGAAAACAGTCATAATTAGTTTTTTAATGTTCAGTTAGTGAAATGAGAATAATAAAATAACATTAACCACTTGAATGGCACTTTCAGCAGTGTTTTAATTTTATTATCCCATTTAATGTTAATAATCTTGTGCCAGTGAGAAAATTCTAGCTCACAGATGTTTACTGAATTGCCACAGACAAATAACTAGCAAGGTAAATCAAACCATAGAACCCAGGTATCCTGACTCCTTGTCCAGTGGGGAAGGTTTCCCCTTTCATTAAAACACAAAACCATAGAAAATATTTTTATGAGGAGTATATTTGGAAAATACTTTGGCCAGGCATGGGGGTACATGCCTGTGACCCCAGTACTCAGGCGGCTGAGGCAAGGAGAGTGCTGCAAGTTCAAAGCCAGCCTGGGATGCATAACAAGACCTCATCCCAAAAAGTAAAAAATGAAAAAAAAAACCTTTAAAATATTTTCAGTTTACAATTATGCAATAGTGTTCAGAATAAATGAATTATTTCAGCCTAAATTCCTAATTAAATGAATTATAGCAGAAATATTCAAAATGGTCACAGTGGGGAAAGTAGAGGACAACAAGAAACAGCAACCTCTAACTAAGGAGTAACTCCCGTTACAATATATCAGAACTATTTCTCCAAAATCTGTCAAGTAAAAATTAATGTAGGTTATAGTATAACCACTGTGGGAATTAGTATGGAGATTCCTCAGAATACTAAAATTAGAAATTCTATTCCACCCGGTTTCCCAAAAGAGTTGAATAACTCATTCGCCTACACATTCAGAAACACAGGCATATGAATGTTTATAGTAGCACAATTCATAACAGCTAACTCCTGCACATCCATCAATAGATTCACAGATAAAGAGGATAAAGAAGAGGTGGTCTTTATATACAGTGCCTTAGTATACTGTATATACTTAAAGGAAGATAAACTTGAGTCATTTGTGGCAAAACGATTGTACCTGGAGACTATAATGGCAAGTGAGATAAATCAGACACACAAGCTTAAGTACAGCATGGCCTCTTCTGTATGAGAAACCCAAAGTATAAGTAAAAAGCAAAATAAAAGACACATAATAGGAGACAGGAAGGAGATAGGACTTTTGCAAATGTAAAGGGGACCGAGTCAGGGGGGAGAGCAAGGGGGCGATGAAGGAACTGAGATGTGTTATGTACTAACTTCCCACAAGGAATGCAAGTAACCCTCACACACTTCAAACATGTAGAAATAAAAATTTTTTTAAAAACCTTGTCCTCTTAATTCTTAAAAAAAGGGTTTAGGCCAAAAATGTAAATGGCCAAAGCATGAACAAAATAGGTAACCAAAAGGCAACAGTTTTTCTCTAAAAATAAGCTTTAAAAATAAAAATAAAAATGGATTTTCATGGGTCTTCTAAAGACTCCAAACCAGTGACTGCTGGAAATCCATTTGCAGTGTTTCACACACACCTCTACGGTGGTCCAACTCCTCCACGCACCTGAGTGCAGAATGCCTTGACGTTAGAGCTCCAGCTTCTACTGACAAACACTTCAGTGCTCTAAGATCTCATTTTCAGGCTTCTTCAGTACACCAAAAGAAACCAAAAATAACTATTATGCACTGATTGCATTCTCCCTCCAGGGAAATTCAAACCATAACAAGAGTCTAGAATTCTGCTAACAGCAACTGTTCAGTTTTAGAGATTGACTTAAAGTGTTATTAATTTAACATTTATAAGAAGGTCTGGAAGTGTATTCCTCATGTTCTGACTAGAGATTCAGTCAGCGAGATTCTTCTTGATGTTTTCCTTCTAAGCAGAGACACACAGATTTAATACGACCAGAACCATACATGGAGAGGTGTTTATATCTTAGTAACCATTATAGTTTCGACTTACTGTGCTCGCCAAAAGCCTCCTGTGTATGAAGGTGATTGAATGTAGGAGGTTACATGCATCTGTGGTTTCACTCGTCATTCACAGCTCAGTATTTGAATGTATAGGCGAATGGGTTATTGGCTAACTTGTATTTTAAAAAACAAAACAAAACACTAGTCTTTCATCTTTTCAATCCATTTGGGGGTAAACTGTTACTATGTTGATCACTCATGATATTTCCTATCCTTACACACTGGCAATTTTTAAAACCTGACTGTCATGCCTTGTAATGATTCTGCCTTGACTGTCCTGACTTAGCATGACAGTTGGGTAGTGAGCTGTCTAGGAACTTGGCATTCAGAGGGAAGTCACTGTATTGACTTAGTTCTAGTTCTAGGCTTTTGCTTTCTGGCTGAACATGGAAACTCATGCTGTTCCTTGATTCCGAGGACTCAGAGATTGCTGAACGTGGCCATAAACACTCAGGAAATCTACGGATAGGGTCAGGAGGGCTGCACAATTTCCGACACTGTACAAAAATCCTCTGTCATTGTGCCGGGGATGGGGTCCAGGCTTTTCACAGGATTCTCAGAAGGGTTTCTGATGTCTTAGCGATAAAGGACCAGTCTCCCAAGAGGAGCTTCTCTTTCTAACCAAATTCACCCTTAAAAGGCCTGAGCTGGTGACAAGGTTGCAGTGATTTTCTTCCAGCGTTCTTTTTAAGAACAGATTCAAACAAGTTTGTGTGTTACATAACAAAGCATTCTTTTAAAAACGGAGTAAGAATATCAGGTACTAACACAAATTATTCATGGTCCTTTCTTCTTTGGCTGCAGATATTTACACTTGACTAATGAATATTCTTGTTCTCTTTGTTGTTACTGGTTTTTGTTTTTGTTTTTTGTTTTTTGTTTTTTTTTCTTTTAAGACAGGGTCTCACTATGTAGCCCAGGCTTGCCTCAAACTCACAGTGATCCTCCTGCCTCAGCCTCCCAAGTACTGAGATTACAAGTGTGTTCCACCAAGTCCATCTTGTTCTAATTATATTGCTTTGGTCAGATCTAGATTTTAAATTTGTTTTGGCAATTGTAGTTTCCCATTTCACACAAGTAGGAGCTTTGGATAGTGTCAGTTATAAATGTCACAACAGGAACTCATTCACTGAGATGTCTGCCTTACTGTTTAATGCTCTTTGATAAACACCATCTTTTAGATGACACAAAGTTTTTAGAGCTCTGTCATATAGACCAAAATATGCAAAAAAAAAAACCATTAAATAAAAGCTTCATAAACTAGTTCTCCCCCCATGCCATCACCTGTCTGGAAATGTGCACTTAATTATAGAGAATTCTATCACAGTTTTTATGAGCCCTGGGAAAAAGAGACTCACTTTAGACACTTCTCTAAGACATATAACCCTATGGCTCCTTAGGGGATTGGAGGCATCAGTAGAAAGGTGATCCCATCTAAGAAACTGTACCTCGCTGTCTGTGAATAGGTTTATGTGATTACGGAAGCTGATCGGGGCTGTTGGTGATCCAGGCATTGTTGGAGTGGTAGCGCCACATTTTTGTGCAGTCAGATATCAATCGGCATCCTGGTGCCTCTGCTTCAGGAAATGCCACAGCGGTGACTAGCAGGGGCAAGATCCCACTGATGGCCTTGCCTTGCAAACCCCCTAGTACAGAGCACTGGTTTGAAGGCCAGGGTGCTTGGCCTAAAGCAGAAATTTCAACTGGGGGCAAATGAGTTCTCCATAGCACATTTAGTAATATCTAGAAATATTTTTATTGTCACAATTAAAGATTTACTACTGGCATCCAGTGAGCAGATAGCGCTGCACGACCCACAATACATAGGATGCCCCTGCAACAAAGAATGATCTGGCACTGTGCATTGGGGGGCTGGGAGGCCTGTCCTAAAGTCACCTCATTCTCACCTATCCTGAGGGGTCACTGCATGTGTGCTCCTGAGACCTATACTTCTCACAGGAAATGAGAGGTTACTGCATTTGAAAGCTTTTTAAATTATAAGACATTGGCCATAGTGCAGTGAAATGTTCCTAAAATACCCTTCTCTTGTCTCTAAAATGAAGAGTAAATGTCAACTTGTACAGCAGACTATTTCCCAAGTTAGTGTCAAACGTTCCACCCACCTTCAGTCCCCTATGTTTACTCTAATTTCAGCCCAAACCAAATAAATCATTTTCCATTTTACTGCTAGAAAATAAACCTGTTAAAAATTAGGGTTTATTATCAATCCTTGTTTCTTACCACCAACTAGAGGCATCCATCTATTAGGATGGAACAAACCTAGGAAACTGGTTTGGATTCTTCACACCCAGCTTCTAGACTGGATTTCCTCTAGAGTGTTAACCACAAGCAAATGGGTCCCATGTTCTCTGAAGACAGGAAATGGAGGCTGTCTTGCCCTTTGACCTGGAAGTGAATCACCACAGTGGTAGAAATGTGGGGCCAGCCATATACAGCATACCTATAATGACTTTGACTGAAATGCTACATAATAAAGACTACAAAGACAGTAAGATCTGGTCTGAGGTCTTCGAAATCCTCCATGGGCAGAACTGGGAACCAACTTCTCCCTAGATGCCTTAAAAGAAAAGAGGAAAAGCTCAACTTGGTATTTACTAATGAAGGAAGAAAACTGACCAGAATTATGCAGAAACAGAGTAGTGAAAACAGCCCAGCATTTGGCACTGAGTTTAGAATAACTCTTAAATCTGCTTTTGTGTTAAAAATAATAATCTGGGGGCTGTCATATGAAAATATGTCATGCTGGAAATGGGAAAGGAGTATCTTTCAGATTGGAGCAATCAGAAAAAATTTCTTCTGTGCATGATTATGAAATATAAAACAATACAATCTAATTGTTCCAGGTAGCATGGAGCTGTTGTGTTGTATTGTACTTTTATTTGCCAAAGCATGCCAAATAGGATTTCAGCAAAATACTTGTTAGAGTTATGAAGTGAAATATTCCTGACATGAGCTGACATCAGGAAAACCAGACATGGACATTTCAGAACATTAGCTTTATTTTCCATTGACAAACACAGCAGAAATAATATACATTTAGCAAATACACATACTAGCTAGGATTTGAACGCCATTAAAATTCTAATATACTTTTCACAGTCTCTTTTATTCTTTGTCTATACAATTTTGAAGACCACTTTTTAAAACACACTGGGACATATGCTTATGGATACTGAAAATAACTGCCCAAAACACTTTACACGGAGGTGACAAAACACACCTGTCCCTCAGCCACGGGTGGAGGAACGGCACACTGACGAGACAGGGGGAGATATACGTGATCCATGCTGTGGGGACTGAATGACAATGATTTCAGTTCTTCTTAGGCACTCTGGGTAAAGCGTACTTACATTCATGTGTTATACAGTCAAGATAATCATTATTTCTACTTCATTTAAACAAACTAGGCTATTTGTATAAAAAATTGGTAAAGGAAAAAGAAATAGGTAAAATTTCTCTCTTTCTTGCTCTCTCTCAAGAAGAGAATTTAGTAGTCAATTCTCTTCTCAATTCTCTTCTCAAGAAGAGAATTAACCTGAGTGAATATACCACTTCCTGCTATAGAAAAAAGCGCCAGTCACACCCCATTTCACCAACCTACATGCTAGTGTGCAAAACTAAACGAAGTGTCTTCCTTTCTCGCTTCTGAGTTTGACCTTAAAAGACACAGAATTTTGATAGATTGGAAGTGGATAGAGTTTTCCTTTTACCTTGAGGTTCTCTGCCCCCACCCCACGCCTACCCAAAGAGCATCTTTTCAAAAGCGGAAAGAGTGCTGAAATACATCCATTAAGTCATCCGTATTTTCCCTGATTGATAACATGGCTTTGACTCCCTCAGAAACTGAAAACTGTCTAAGGAAATTGTTTTTGAATTACCATTAAAGTTAACTGATCAGCTAGATTTTGGCCAGGTATCTGACTCACTTTAACTGCAAGAGCAGTTTTTATAGAATTTATAAAATTTCACCATAGAATTTAAAACAGCATATTTGAAACTAACTGTGTTTGGGGGATAATCTCCAACAAGCTCAGAAACCACCAAACGGCTGATCTGTTCCTGATGGTCACCTCTTTTTCTCTCTGTCTCTGTCTCTGTCTCTGTCTCTCTGTCTCCCTCTATCTCTGTGTCTCTGTCTCTCTCCTCTCTCCCTCTGTCTCTCTCCTCTCATTGCTCCATTAGTAAACTTACTCCATAAAGCAAAGCAGATTACTGTCACAAAATAGATTCCTATCTTTTTGCATGGTAGGGCACAGGCATATTAGAAATACAAAGTTGTTCTCCTCTTCGTGTAGTCCTCACCTCACCAAAAGAAAATATGCCTGTTACTTACTCTCTGTGAGAGCATGGGTAAAAAGCAAGTTTGCAGAAAGGCTCATGGGGAGGCAAACTAGATCTTAATGAAGAAATACAAAATCTAGTCAGCATTTTGGCTGCAAGAGACTGATGCAAAATAATTTTCATTCTCAATGAAGGAACTATAACACATATAAATGAATATTATATTATATTTATATTCCTAAAGAATCATAAGCTATTGTGCTTATTATATGATGTCATGGTACACAGTTAAACTTGTACAGATTATAACAGAATTTTCATTTCAGGAATTACAAAAGATAATAGATAAAGTATTTTCCTTAATTCTCTGATTCATGTTTCCTACATAAGCTCCATTTACTAATTTCCTTGTAACACTGAATTTAAGTCAGTGTCTTAACACATGTGCATGTGAAGTTAGGTTGACTTTTCAGTTTTGTAAGCCGCTGTGCTATAAATTATGTCCTGGATCATCACAGACATATCTCACCTTCCGCCAGCATCTACTGCCACTCAGGGAATGCTTGATGAATTTAGTCACACTTGCACAATTCAGTACATTTATTTAGAGCTCAATTTTAACAGATTTTGAGATGTATGAAAGCACAAAATGAGCAAGAAAGATCTGCAAAACTCTCATGGTGGAATGTCTAAACACTTTTATGGCTAAAATAAATTTTAATTAAGCTTCCAACATGTTAATAACATGTATGTGTTAATAACATGTAATAACACATATTCTGTCATCTGTGTCACTCAGCTCCTAGGTTCTTGTCTATGTCAAGACAAGCTTTTGAAAGTAAGTAGGCAATATATATGCCTCAGATCTCCAAGATCAATTTTTTTCTATTCTCTGGTTCTAATTTGATCCCATACTAAATGATTGTCGATGTGGAGAACGCTATGAAAATTGGTCACTAAACTGGGGTCAAAAACCAATAAAAACGTGAAAAGCATTGAAGAAATAAAAAACCTAGTCCATTTCAAAATCTAATACCAGAATACTGCCACAGAGTGATCAATCATCTCATTAGAGTACTTTCTGGCATAGATTTTTGTCTGTTACGCAATGCCAGTGTGGCTAGGGGATTTTTTTAAAGTTAACTTATATATGAGGTTTTCTAATTGTCTTCTATAACATGGCCAGGAGACCTTTTATAAATAGAGAGCAATTAAGTAGAAATATATATACATCTTTTATTTCAGGGTAGTTTAAATCTTGCACAACTAAACAGGTTTACTTACAATATCTTAGCATATAACATTAGATCAATTTGGTATATTTTGAAGAAACACATTTTGGTTCTTCAACTAAAAAATATTTTTAAAAACATTTACCATACTTATTTTATTGAAAACTGTTCTTATTTGACAATATGTCACAATCTCGCCTATGACACAGGATAGTGTATAAATATATTGTTTGAAAAAATCGCACACACTTGCTAATTTCATATATTTCTACTTTCTATCCACTTGTTTCTTTCCAGGTGAGTTTCTAGGCCTGTGATGTTTTTAAACCTTAGAAATTCAGAAAGTCACAACTTATGAGTACAATTTCTTTTCCTGCTCAGATAAACTACTTGCATGGACATGCTAAGTATATATAAGGGAATTTAGTGGCCAAAAAACTCAGGAACAGACAGAATCTTCTAGAATGACACTATTCACTTTCTAACAATATGAAGAGCGTCTTTACAACATTTGTAAAATCTAACCTCAGCTATCAACAGAGGCTGAATCATTGTGAATTTTTATTTCTTCCCTGGTTTTCTTTCCCTAGACCAACAAAAGGCTGCCTGAAAAACAAAAGCTATGTGCTATTTATATAATTTGTCCTTCATCTCCTCTCCAAGCTGGTCCTAAAACAGTCGTTTATCTACTTGTACCATATATCCTCTGGGAAGGGATTTATTATGTAGTCACATTTCAGCCTTTTATGTCTTTCTGTATTTTTTGGTATAATGAAAAATTATGTTCTTTTGACAGCCATCTCCATTACCATTTGGAAATATGTCTCCTAATTTATTAATACAAATAAACCAATTTGCTGGGCAACAGCATGACATTACAGCTTTGAAGAAAAATTCGTACATCTATAATTAAATAAGCAGAAATCATTTACTTTATCAACTTAATGGACTGTGATGGCAGGAACTGCTTCAGCTGTGTGGCATGGGCCTCACCAGGGAGCACACAGTCGGGCAGACTTTTATTCCTTTATTCACTGAGCAAATATTCACTGGGCAATTTCCATATCTTGGATACTATATGAGGTACTGGAAGGAACAACCCAATTTTACTCATACCACTCAGGCCCACACTGCAGGTTTGTCTATCTGGCTATAACCAAGGGCCAGAGGAGAACTCCAGAGGGAAATAATTTTTGGTGTAAGATTATTTAAATGCACTTAAAACTTAGATAGTTTTTTCCCTATATTCCAAGAAATGACCAATGACTTGGCCAAATTCTATGGCAGAGAGAGATTTTATGGTAGTGTTTTAATATAGATTTTTTTTCTTATTTTTTCGAAAACCTGCAACCAAGGAAACCATCCTTAATTATACGAACACTCAGCAATTTTGTCTTCTAACTCAGCTCGACATGGTCATTTAAATTGATTACTCCTGACTGACCTACACTGGTGTACACATTAATCTGATAGATATATTCTTCATGTTAAAAATAATTCTTCCCACAAATGCGTACTAAGCACAAAGAAAAATGACATTGTTATAAGAAGTATAAATAAATCTTAAGCTGCAAAAAAAACTGAGGAAGCAATTAAATACACTATACATCCAAATATTCACAAGAAAATTTAACATGTTTACAAAGGGAATACACCAAGGCATACGACAAGTGTTTCATAGTGTCTTAGCTTAAAGGATTGCTGTCATTTGGGGACGGGGGTTAAGGAACAATTCCCAAACTTAGTACAGTTGTTTACCTGTACAGTGAGATGCTAAGCCTAGCTACTGGGGATTGTATTCATGTGGACCGTAAGAAAGACATGAACAATAAGTATTTACATAAAGCTACTTTCAGGGGAGGTCAGAGAAGGAGCCGTGAGAGGTCAATGTTATTAATTTTCTTAACCTATAAATAGACCAAGCTATGGAAAGACCTTATTGAACTTTCTGAATATTTATTTGTTTTAGAATTAGGATTGGTATTTAAAGACCCAAAAGCCTGGAGAATTTTTCTGGTGGAAAAAAAACGAGAGGAAGAATACTAAAATTTGGTGTCATATCAGTCCCTAAAATAGCATCCTGAAAAACTGCTTCTCTGACTCCCGTAGATCAGTCTTGTACGTCTTCTCCAGCGTTATAGGAATGCAAAATGGATCCAGAAGAAAGAACAGTTAGTTTGGAGCTTCCACAAACTCCACCACATTGGCCACAAATAGAACTGACTCTTCTGCAGATAAGACTTCTTTCCAGAAACCAACCCAGCCAAAAACCCAAACTTTGGGAGGAGCTAACTGAATATCCTGAGCAACGCTTAAATAGCATCACATTAATGAATGCTGTAGATACATTTTTCTCCACCTACACTGTGGTTTTAAAGCCCTAAGTGGGAAAAAGTGATAGAGAATGAAAGAGAACACAAAAGACCAACATTTCTTAACAAAAACAAACTGCTCTCCTCCCCTTGTCTTCAGTGATAAATGTGGTTAAACATCCCAAGCACTTAGTATATTGGAATATGAACTGTTCTTATCTTCCCAATAGGTCAAGATCATTTATAATAATGTTTTCATCACATAAATAATCACATATCCAGCTGCAAATCGCAGACACCCAGAAACACTAGACTGTTATTAATATATTTTTCTTTGTTTATGTTTCAGTACTTTTGGCACATAAGGGATTATCTATGGCTCTCGGACCATTTAGCTTTTATCAAAAATTCCATTTCCGCATATAAACAATGGCATGCCAGAGATGCCCAAGTTCACAAGGTTTGGAAATATTCTTTGTCAAAAGCTGTGAACATGCACGTTGGTTAAGTGTTCTCTTTCATGCCCCCGTCTGGATTATTTCATTAGATAGTGAGATGGGCTGGCCCTTCTGTCCATCATTAGAGCAGCTGGAGACAGCATTTGCTACCTGGCAAAACTTTCGAAGGAGGATCTTTCTTAGCAGCAGATAAACCCAGGGATCCAAAATCTGGTTCAGTGAAGCCAGACGAACCGCTATTAAGAAGAAGTGGCATTCTTTCTGCTTTTCAGTCTGCGTCTTGCAGTGCTCGACTGAGGTCTGATTGAAGATCATTCTCAACATCATTATCTAAGAAAAAAGCATAAATAATTTTCCAAAGATCAGTAAAGTCATATAAACTTCCTCTGCACAATACTCTGCAGATATTGAATTTTCAGTACGTTCGTTGCTGAATTGAGATGCTTAAT
This sequence comes from Cavia porcellus, assembly GCF_034190915.1. Classification (NCBI taxonomy): domain Eukaryota; kingdom Metazoa; phylum Chordata; class Mammalia; order Rodentia; family Caviidae; genus Cavia; species Cavia porcellus. Next base: position 159,312,807 of record NW_026947484.1, on the reverse strand, counting down.
TCAAACATTATTTACCATCACAGAAAACTGTCTTGAATTAAAGACATTCCTAAGGATTTTTGCACACTTTTTTTGTTGTTGGATATGGTATAACTTTTTAAAATAAGCACACATGTTCTCAGCTCTTGGTTCTTGGAATTTAAGAAGCTTGAAAATACCACATTTCGAAATTAGTGAAATCCATCTTGTTGCTAAAAGTACCAGTAGATTGAGATCCAAATGACAGTCAACAGTTCAACAATAATCAGAACATAGTTGAACTTAACCTTCAATATTTCTAACTAGAAGAAGTTACTAAAGAATAGCAGATTGGATAGGAGAAAGCAATTATAATGTCACTACTATTATTAGTATTTTCTGCATCTTTAATTTAGCAGTCACCGTTTCAAATTTTTTCATATATGTTTAAAAAACAATGCAAGATGGATGGTACTATTACATTCTTTTTACACTTTTACACTTTTTACACAAACCAAGAGTTACTGATATAAAATGACTAATTTAAACTCAAATCTAAGTTCACTCATACCACAAGACATAGAATTTCCCTGTTTTGTTTTTTTAGTCTCCTTGGACTAGAATATAAACTCCATGGCGGCATGGATTCAGAATATTATTTCCCCAATGCTGTATTCTCAGTGACTAGACAACTCTTTATTTAGGAGTTTGAGGCACTAAGTATTTGTGAATGAAAAAATATTTATATTTGAAGTAATCTATTATATATTATGAATATAGCACATGCAAATATATTTATATTTGTGCTAATAAATATTTATAAGCAAATGTGATTATTTTTTCTTCCACAAGAGAAAAAAATGAAGGTCTATATGGATATAAAAAGATGCTCAGAAGCATTCATCATCAGGAAGAAATAAAAATTATGATAAATGCAAAATAAGCCACATTACATTCATGAAGAGGACTGAGGTGGAGAAATGTGACTGGTCAAATGTCAGCGAGACTGAGGAGCCACGAGGACGGGGGCACTGTAATGCTGGGCATGCAAACCGAAGCAACTGGCTTATTATGCAGCTGGGAACTCTTTCATCCGCTTCCTCTCAGCACTGGGAGCCCTAGGAATGTGCTGGGTGGTCCTTCAGTACCAGGAGGGCATTTTCGACTATTCCTAATGGTGCCGTTGGGAACAGCAAACCCAAGAGTGGGAACACTCAGACATGAGTTCCTAGTCATAAGCAAAGAATCATCTCCTTCAATTCATAGTCATCTCCTTCCTTCACTTGGCTGAAAGAGCACTTGTCATGTGGAAGTTACACTATGCGTGACCACTGGTCCTGACATGGTGCTTGGTAAAACAAAGATTAACGTCCCTTGTTTCTTTCTGCTTTTCTTGAAGGGTACCTGGAGAGAACTAGCCTAAATATGTGTCTATGACAGACGCCTACAGTACATTTCTAGGGAACTCGACCTCTCCCTTGTGCTCACCCCCTTTTGTGGCCAACTTACCCACTTATTCCAAACTGAATCCAACATTCTCAGCACCTCCAGCCACACACAATCGACACACACACCCCTGGCACAACCGATCAAAGTCCCTGTTAAAGTGTTCCTCTGCCTTCTCCTTGGCACTGCCTTTTGGTCTAGTTGCATTCTCCCTGCATTCAGAACCTCTTTTATATTTGAATTAGAGCAGGGATGGATGTCCAGATGGTGCATGCTATATGGAATGAGTGCTGGTGCTTTCTCAGAATTTGTAGCTCAAAGACCTAATCTTTCATCCAATGGCTTTAGGTATGGGGCTCACAGGCAGTGACTAGGCTTTGATGAAGTCATGAGGATAGGAACATGGTGACAGGTTTAGGGCCCTATCAAAAGACAGAGAAAATACCAGAGCTTCATCCCTCTGTCCTGTGTGGGTCCAGCCAGAACACAGCTGCCTGTGGTGAAGAACAGGACTTCCATTGGCAGCCACCCCAGCCAGTTTCTCGACCTCAGACATCAGGACAGAAAGAAACAAATGTTTGAACTCCCCAGCCTGTGCTATTCCTCTTTTGCAGAAATGTAAACAGACTAAGACAAGACATATAGAGGTTATCCCATCACAGATTCAGCACCCTAAATCCAAACTCTGATCAAATCATCCCCACTAAAAGAGTATCAAGGGGTTGGGGATATAGTTCAGAGGCACAGTGCCTATCTGGCAAGCACAAGGTCTGCAGGTTGACTCCCAGTAACAAAGGGAAAAAATTTTTAAAAAGCATCTTTCCATGGTCTACCAAATAAAATTTTAACTTTGCTTCTTAAGGGTTTTAACATTCTACTTCAACCATGTCTTATCTCCTGCTAACTAGCTACATGGACTAAATTCCAGCTGTGTCTCACTGATCTAAAATATTCCCGTGCTCTTTCCTAATTCTTGACCTTTACTTCTGTTCTCTACCTTTGGAATCCTTCAACTCTAGTATCCATTTCTACTCTAGAGGATTCTCTGCCTTTCAAGACCATATCAGTCTTTTCAGTCATCTGTAAAATGATGATTTTAACAGGCAGCAACATAATGTTCTTGAAAAACAAGGAATGAAGGGAAAACTGGTGGGTACCTAAGAAGGGACGCAACACCACTTACTAGCCCAAAGGTTAGTGAGCTTGTCTAGAAGCAAAGAGTAAAGTCCTCATACATCTATTTGATCTGGGAAGAAGAGTACTGAACCACTGGATTTGATCAATTTGTACTCTTCTTGGGAAAATGGGCCCTATTGTGAGATTTAAAACACAGTTAGCTATGTTAGCTTGATGCCAGTAAGAGGTGACTCTTTGAATTCCCCATGTCCTGAGTCTTTTTCCATCCAGTTCATAACCATTGGTGTCAGTACTGATAAATCAACAGGAAAAGAGAGCTGCCAATTATACTTACATAATCTCAGTTTTATCTTGAAAATGCAAGTGTAGAACAAAGATGGAGGTAGATAGGTGTAACATAATGCTCTACTTCTGGCCCCCCAAAGACTTATACACATCCATTTATACAAAAAGCATTTTAGTCCAAATCTAAGAGTTGTTACAGCAGTAGAATGTCATGGTTTGGGTCTAGATGTTCCCCCACCCCCAAGCCTCATGCAGTCATGGGGGCAAGCTTCTAGAATTTGTGACTGACTCATGGTCTAATGCTAAGATTATTGGTGTGAGTGCTACACCTACCCTAGGTGAGGAGCCCACATATGGGACAGAAAGAGTCACTCTCTTTCTCTGTCTTCTCCTTTTGTCTTGTTGGTGTAGTCGTCTTTTGCTGCCATAAACTGCCACCATGCCTTGGAGCCAGTGGATGGATTACAGATTGAAAGCTGCACAGTGAACTAAATAAACCTTTCCTTCCTTCAGTTTGGGTGTCAGGTATTTTGTCTTAGCAATGAGAGAAAACTAACAAAGAGAGCAGCTAATTAGACAGAAAAAAAAGTCAGAATTCTTACAAGGTTATACGTAGATACTGGCTTTCAGTCATTTTGCTTTTGTCTCATTGAATCACAGATAACTCTTATACGGGACACTGAAAGGGAATGAGAACTTCCAGACTTGGCTTATAAAACAACTTCATGCTCTCGGGTATGACCCATGGCCCTTGATCAGATACCCCCTGTACATTCAGATGAAATTATTGTCCTTATTAACAATGAGAGGAATCATAGGCAACCAGTTGATAGTCACATATTCTTATTCTAATTTTATTAATAGTTATTTCAAGAAATGTTTATTCAACAAAGCCATGCTAATTTTTAGAGGCATTATCTATCCTAGTAAAAAACCTATAAACACATACATCTCTAGCACCTGATGTAAAGCTTAATAAACATACAACAGATTCATGTAATACTGCATTTAAGAATTAAAGAACAATATAAGATAAATTATAAATTTTTATGACTATTATAATTATATAAAGCGTGCAGACTTGTGGTGTAATGAAATAATTTTTATTCCACAATAATTTGACCGAATTAATTTAAAATTAATTTAAAGTTTTTATACACTCAAGAGTATTTCTTTTTTTTTTTTTTTTTTTTTAATTTTTATTTAAGGAGAAAAGAAAAGAAAAAAAAACAGTGAAGGGTACAAGTTATACAGATTTACAGAAGAAAAAAATGCGCAGTAGGAAATCACTAGTTAATAGATTACATATTGCCATCTTAGAAATAATTGTTCAAGTCACAGAATTAAAGTTTGTAGAGTGGACATTCCAGCAATGATACTGCAAACAGTTCTGTTCAATGATCCATTAGAACTCTGTGATATCATTTTCTGTCTTATACATTTAAATATACATGCAGTTATATAGTTTAGAGCATTTTCTTTTCCTCTCTTTTGTACAGTGACTATTACACATTTTGGGTTTCATTGCTCCCACTGTTCTTATTGCTTTTTTGGAAGAGAGTAAAACCAAATGTGACATAACAGAACAGAATCGGTCAAGTCAAAAGGGTGGATATAATAGATAATATAAAAACATAATACAAGGTGATCAACAATGGTTACCCTAATGCCTCCCGCTATTTCTAATAGAATTGCCTATATCATTAGTTGTAATACTATTGAACAAAACCATAAAGGATAAAACCGACAAAACCAAAACATTGGAGATATTGTAGGTCTTCAAAAGTAGATAGAAGTCAACGAGAATGGGCGTTATAATGAATCTCATTATCTTCTCAGCTGATGCCTAAACTTTCGAACCTGATACTATTCAGCAAAACAGAATAGAGGAACCTCAGTCAAAAACAAGATGGTGAGAGTAATACAGGGCTTCAAATCGAGAAAATAGAAAGTCAAAGTGGGTTACTATATTATATCCTGCTATATTTTTCCCTTTAATTAAATGGATAACAATAAAAAAGTATATAATGGAGTGGAGATTGAGAAAAAGAAAAAGAGGGCATAACAGCGAAACAGGGCAGATCAAAACATAACCTTTTAAGCAGAATAGTGTTTCACCACCAGATATTTCCGACTTAAAAATAGTTACCATATTGACTCCCTCCCTGAAGTCCTTGAGTACAACTTCATATACTGTAGCATTAAGTATATCAAAACAATGTAAAACCATTTAAGAGAATGACAGCATTATAGAGTATTTGGAATTGACTAACAGAAAATGAACAATGGTCTCTGTATAATCTCCTTGTCTTTAAAAGGTTTTTGCTTATACTAACGTACATAACAAAATCCAATAAGATACAACCTGGTTAGACCATTGGAGACAGAAGAACAAAAGCTAGATGAGACTTCAAAACAAGATGGTACTGAATCAGCATTACCTATTAAGATGTCATTTTCTCAAAAATAGCTGTTCCTATCATCCAATCTTCTCTGTCTCATTTCTGTTGAGCTCTTTTTCTGTCAGTAGCTGTCAGTTTGTCTTCTTCATTTTGTTCTCTGCTCCATTCGTTGTGGCCTCCCTGCCACTATTTCTGGGTTCTTTGTATTTTTCTTTTTTTAGAATATCCTGCAATACTTTCTGTAGAGTTGAATTGGTGGTTGCAAATTCCCCCAGTTCCTCTTTATCCTGGAAGCACCTCGTTTTTCCATCAATTTCCAGGGACAGTTGTGCAGGATATCTCAATCTTGGCTGGAGATTATTATCTTTCAAAGCTTGAATTATTTCCCCCCATGCTCTTCGTGATTTGATGGTTTGTGAAGAGAAATCTGCTGTAATTCTGATGGGTGTTCCTTTGTAAGTGATCTGTTTCTTGTCTCTTACAGCTTTTAATATTCTGTTCTTGTATTGAATTTCTGGGATTTTTATTATTATATGCCTGGGTGTTTCTCTGTTAGGGTTGTAGGTAGCTGGGGTCCTGTATGCCTCATACAGCTGAGTATCTTTACCTTTTGCTAAATTAGGAAAATTCTCCTGGATTATTTCTGTGAGTAGCTTTTGTAATTCACTTGTTTGTGTCCCTACTTCTTCTTCTATGTTCTTAATCCTTAAGTGGTGGCTCCTCTTATCATCTTCTTGTCTTTGTATTATTGCTGTTTGTTTCTTTGTTATTTTTAAGAAGTTTTTCATTTCATTCTCCCATATTTCAAGTCTGCCCTCCAGTTCAGATAGTCTGTCCTTAGTTTCTTTCAAGCTGTTATGCCAGTCTTGTATAGACTTATTAATTTCTTGATAGTCCCTTTGAACCTGCTTCACATACTCAATGCTTTCTCTGTTTTCTCCATCAAGCAATTCTCCCCTCTTTTTCTGTTCTTCCATTCCACCATCTGTTTTTTCCTGGGTGGTGTTTAGTATTTCTCTAACTATTCTGCATACTTCTAGCTTCAGATCATTGATAACTTCATTCCTGAATTGGTCTATGAGGCTCTCAATATGGTGCTTAATGTATACTGGTGCGGCGTCCATTATTGCCTGTTTCTCAGGATTGGGGGCCGAGGAGCTTTTTTTGTTGCTTCCCTTCCCCATATTTTTTGTTCCTTATAAAATGCAATCTTACAAAGGAGGCCCGGCTTCCCTGCCTGTCAGCCACAGCCTGATCAAATTGCGCTGGCTAGTTGTTCCCGCCCACCGCTGCGCACCAGGGAGTCGGAGGAGGCAGCCTACGCGGAAGTCAGTCGCTCCTCCGGGCCATCGTCCGGCTCTGGGATCTGGGTTAGGCTAGTCTAGCCTAGAGAGTCCGCCAGCAGCGTCACTCAGGCCAGGCACTTTTCTCCAATCCCGTCCGAGAGGGGAATGGCGCCCAGAGAGATCTCCGCTAGAGTCAAACTGTGGTGGGGGGTCAGATTCTCACTCACCTCGCCACCAGTCAGTTTTCGTGTACACCTCTGTCCGTCCTTTTTTTTTTCGACTCCGTTCTCCCGTTCCCAGAGCTCGGCGCTCCCAGAGCTCGGCGCGTCTCTCCTTGCTGAGCCGCTGTGGAGATAGCCGGCCGCCGCACGGCGGGAAATCCAAACCGGTTTCCGATGGCGCGGAGTCGAGCCTCCACACCGAGATTTTTCTGTTCCTATTTTAGCGCCAGGACTGTATTCCAAGTTGGATTCTCTCAGCCCAGTTCGTTCCTGAGTCAGCAGAGCATATCTCTACTGATTCGTGTCTCCCTAGTCCGCATTATTTCTGGCCTCTGAGCCGAACCTTTCAGAGAGCCTCTGGTAGTTGCTGTTGTCTGTCCGCCATGTTCTCTGGTCTCACTCAAGAGTATTTCAAATGATCTAAGAAAATATTTTACTTAAAGAAGATGGTTTCCCTTTCATTAGTTAATATTTATCATTTTAAACCAAATTGATTTACATTTATTTTCATTAGTATCTTTGGATGGTGACTCTGGCCTTGTAAAGTTAATACTGTCCACCACTGTCAGAAGTAAACAAGCAGGAAAACGCCCCTTGAGATTACAGCCACTTTTCAGTCCCTGACATCTTTGAATAAGTCACATACGTGGTAAAAAAAAAAAAAAAAGACTTTGCATATATGATTAAAGGCAAATGCTGTAAGATGGGGAGATTATCTGGGGTTATCTGTGTGAGTCCAGGGTAATTATATGGGTCCTGAAAATCAGAGAACCTTTCCCAGCTGTAGCTAGAGAGGCTGAGGTGTGGAGAGTAGGCAGAGGGCTGTACCATTGCCAGCCTTGAAGACGAAAGAGGCCAGAATGAATGACTGCAAGTGCCTTCTCTGCAACTGAAAAAAGCAAGGAATTAATTTTCCCTTCAAATCTCCATAAAGTCACACAGCGTGTGGGCACCTTAATTTCATTCCAGGGAAACCCAGCACAGACTTCCAACCTACAGAGCTGTAAGAGAAACTCTTCTAGCTGTTAACCCTTTGAGTTCACAGTCATTTGTTACAGCAATGGCAGAGAACTAATAACATCCACACACTGAGCTGCAGCAAATGTTAAGGGGGACAGGAGGGCACCAGCATGAAAGCGATCTGCTCTCTCTCACTGATAAACATTCAGGCCAGCTTGTTGCCTTCTTCACTTGTGGGGGGGAAGCATTTTCAAAAAGTATGAATGAAGTAAAAATCTCGCCAACTCTTACTTACATTGTCTCAATTTCTAAATTTGCAACATGCAAAAAGGAGCATCAGTTAGATTTCAAGGTCCAAAATTACTAAAAGGTACAAAAATCACTATTTTCAACTTAGTCACCTTTATACAAAAACATGATCATTAACCCAGTTTTCCTCATTCTATAAACTACTGAAAAATTTTAGTCCAGCTATCCTAACTTCTTCATCTAAGGTTTACCACCTTCTGTGAAGCTCTCTGGCCACACTGTCAAATCATTTAAAACCTCCTGAAAGTTGTATTTTCATTTCCCAGCATAAATTAAATTTCTCTATTATGATCAGGAAAATTTACAAAATTATTTATTAAAATAAGGTTTCAGTTATTTTAAAGTCAATTTTTATGAGGCTAATTATTTAAAATTAATGTTCTAAAGCTAATGTAGGTTTCATTTGCCTTGCATTGTGTAGAGCACTGTAATTTCCTACTGATGATACCATGATTATGAAATTAGGAAGCCAACCTCAGTAAGCAATAGCTGGCACATGAGTAGAGATACTCCAGCTTTTCCAGGAAATCATGAGATGTGCAGTGAGGAGATAACTGGAATTAGAAACAGTGATCATGACTCTGCCATTTCAAATTGGGAATAGGGCTCCACATTTCCATCTGATTGTGTGTGTGTGTGTGTGTGTGTGTGTGTGTTGTGTGTGTGTTGTGTGTGTGTGTGTGTGTGTGTGTGCACGCGCGCACGCACGCTGCGAATCAAACTCAGGACCTTGTGCTGGCCAGGCAGGCGCTGTGCCTCTGAGCTAATATCCAGCCTTCGTATCTGATTTTGAACAACCACACACACAGAAAAATGCAAATTAGCATCCAGTCAAGTTTCCTATACTTGAAGGGCCAAACATTGATTGTGATTTTTGTGTCTGTGCTTGCAAATACTTTCTAGACTTCAGACATTGAGAGAAACCTTTTGTCGTGAATGCGTATATCTGTGGTGGAATTGTCACTATTAATGCAATTCTCTTCTTCATACAGGGAAGAAGGGACAAAGAATACACAGAATGTTCAGCCAGTCCAGAGCTTATGTATTTATACACAGCAAATGTGATTACATGTGACAAAACTGCTCCTAAACGGCCTCTCGTAACAAATTAGCTCTTTGAAGGAGTGAGGAGGCCAGTGCTAGAGACCCACTCTCCTGCCTGCAGATGCCCCAGGCTCCGAGCAACTTCCTAGCTGGAAGCAGGAGACCTACAGGAGACCTCTGGAGCCCAGCTGCTGGGATAACCCTCCCATCATCCATGCCAGCCTGGGCCAGGCACCTTGCTCTGTCTGAAGGGAAAAGAGCGAGCTGTTCCCTCCCTGGTGATAAGGTCTTTTCCAATGTACAGAAAACAGCTCACCAGAGAGTGTGTTCTTAATATTTTGCGTTTGCATTTCATTTCATTGCAGCAGAATGTGAAAATCACAGATTTGAGAAATCTTTAGTACTTCGCTTTTGCTTCAAAAGTGCCTCGGGTGATGGACCACATGTGCCTATGGAGGAAACTCTGAAAAGCTAGTTAGCGGTGGGGGAGGGAATAAAATTAGTTAGCTACCCTCGGGCTCCATCATGGGGTGTTTACACTCTGCCTGTTTGTTCCTAATGTGAGTCTTTAAGAGAAATTTCCTAACAAGCCAAGTTTTATCTAGGATGTTTCTGTTCTCTATAATCCTCTATTAGGCTACAGGAGAACGACTTGTTCTACTGGAAATTCCCCTAGATAGAAGTGTTGCTTATACATACACTGAAACCAGGCAGCGCCCTTTAAGCCACTTAACTGTGTAATCTGAAGGATGTTAATGGGAAGGCGCCTGGGCGTGGATTAAAGAAGAAAATGCTACCTTTCCAGTGAGGTCTCAGCTTAGTCCTCTGCTTGTCAAATCTCGGCAGCCCAGAGAATCCTATGTCAGAAGCTTCCTTAGCCCCATCTAATCTAAGCACTTTGCAAATAAATGTTTAAAAAATTACCAGCAGTTGTGCTATTTCATCTTTATGACTATGCAATTTTTAGATTTTTTTTTTTTTTTCGTAACAGCGATGGAAACAAAATCAGAAGTGTGGAATTCTATGGCTGGCTCTGGTCTCATTTATGACTTTTAGGAAACTTCTTTCCTTTCTGGGATTTGTTAAGACTCATTGTCAACACGGGCTGGACTGCATGGATTCTGAGAAGACTTCTGTGGCTCACTTTTTTCAGATAAATCCCGGGGCAAAGCAGGATTTATAAGTAAGGATTTAATTTGGAAAAGGAAAGAAACCTAGAGGAAAACAGTGTGAGACAAAAGATAAAATTCCTCTTTAAAAAAAAAGTCTAGAAGCCAAGAGTAATAGAGCACATTTATTAAAGCAGCACCCAGGAACTGAGGCAGGAGGGTCATGGGAAGTTTGATGCTGGTGTGATCCACACAGTGAGTTCAAGGCCAGCCTGAACTTCAGCCTGTGTCAAAAAATAAAAATTTGAAAAAAAAAAAATCTCTCAATGTGTCTTTTGATTAGGGGTAAAAAGGAGGAGAGAGGAAAATTACAGTTAGTCAACAGTACCTGAGAACAAGATTCCTGAGGCTTTTCGGGCAAGATTTTGTGTTGAAGGAACACACAGAGAAACACACTGTCCCAGAGTTAAAGGCTTTTCACAAAGCCAACTCAGTCTGCTTCTGGTTTGGAGACCAGTCACCCAACTCTGCCTCTTAATTGATTCTCTTCTCTGGAAAAAAGATTATTACATGCCGGTGCCTATCTCCTCAATCTAGCAATCTTCAAATGCTAAAACAAGATGAATGAACACCTGCAATCCGGTATTTCTTCCCACTCCCGCCCCACCCTGGGGGCTGTAGCACTAAACAGGCATTTCTAGAACCACAGGCTTTGATATACAGCAAGAGGCTGGGACCAGGCCAGCACTACAAGTACATCTGCGGGCTGCTGTCCTAAAGTTTCAACTTAATAGAAAGCAAAAACAAACAAACAAACAAACAAACACTTGCAACCTGACCTTTAAAAACTGCACAACTGCTATGGAAATTCTCAAAACAAAACAAAAAACCCCCAAAACCTCAACACTGAAATTCCGTTTGACTCAGCTGTACCTTGCCAGGGTATATTCCCAGGAGAATCCAGCACATCACACTGTAGCGATACAAGCACACCCATGACTATAGGAACAGAACTCACAATAGCTAAGGTCTGGAAACGTCCTAGGTGAGCAGCGACAGACAGCTGGGCAAAGGAAATGTGGGCTGTACCTATGCACAGTGAAATCCCACTCAGCCATAAAGAAGGGTGTGTGAGTGCTCTGCAGGAAAGCGGATGGATCTCCAGGCCATGTGAAGTGAAAGAAGTCAGAATGAAGGTTAACTCTGCCATGGTTCTTTCACATGAGAAATTCAATTCTACATTAAAAAGTAAAATAAAGGCAGACATCACTCCCCCAAAGCCAATGCAAATTTCATCTACTGCAAGCATTTACTAACTACAAAGCACATGTCAGGTAGCCAGAAGTATTATTCATTTAACACACAAGGAGCTCCATAAAGTCAAGTAGCTGCTGGTGGTTTCCTGCAGCATTCTGTACTTTATAAGATTTTCCCCCCGATGATGAGGAAATTATAATTTTGGGGTGATTTAGCTCAGTATAAGTCAATAACCTGTTCTGCATAGAGAGATGTTTATTTTTCTATTAGAACAGTTGTGAAGTGTCAGTCACTAAGTGAATACTCAACTGCTGGCTGCAGGAGGGAAAGCAAAGGCCACTCCATGGAAATATTGATTCTCTGGAGCATAGATGGATTAGCATGTGATATGCAAGTAGGAAAAGCGATCTCTGTTCTATCGCTAACCCTTACCTATCAGGCATCAAGAGAAAACCCAGAAAGCATGTCATTGTCAAGATGTAAACATGAATCCTTGAGAATATTTAGACTGAAGACAGTTTTGTTTTTTTCCAAGTGCAATTTCATTTAAATCCCAAATGCTCAACACCACTGCTGTCTATGCACAGAACCTCAGTGTCAGTGGTGTAGGTGACCACTCAAGGCAGCTAAATGCTTACGAGAAAGAATCACAACACAGGGTAGTGTTGTGTGCAAGGAATTTTTCACATCTGCAGGAAAACTGAAAAGTAGGAAAACTCAAATAGTAAATACCAAGACACTTTAAGTTGAGGGAATCCGTTATGTAAATATCATATGCATATTCCAATGCTGCCACTTAAAATCATACTTCATATGCATTTGCGCAAGTTTGGTTAAGATATGAAAAGTGAAAAGAAAGAGTTATTGCATTGCATAATCCAATTAAAAATAAGTCTCTGCATGTGTATATATAGAAAAAAATAGGAACAGTTACCTGTGGGTGAGAATTAGGACAATTTCTTCTTTCTTTTCTTCATTTTTATTTTGCCAACTCTCTAAAAAATCATGTTATAATCATACTTATAAAGGAAGTATTCAGAGTAGTGACAGACTTAGCTATGTGCCGTAACCTATTAACTTACTGATAAAACATTAGTGTCACAGCACAGCCAGGAAGTATAATACGGTTATTTTTAGCTTGAACTCAGGCGGTTGATGTGCGCAATAACCTGATAATCTGTGGGAAAACAACCTGATGTTATAACTGATGGAAAAAAATTAGTTTAACTAACAAGTTCACTGTGGCTTATTGTGAAGTTAGTGGTTTCCTGACCCTAAGACTGAGTTCATGAGCAACCTGGCCAAAGGATGCAGAATTCCTCTCCCTATGCCACAGCCATACACAGCACAGACTGAGGACGCGTTTTCAGTGCGATAGGCCACAAAGTTGCTTAAGCTTGCAGCTTGTCAAAATGATGCTCTTTTGGATCTCATCTGGGAAGGTTTCATCCCAGAGGCAGATCTGAGACGGATACCCCGGGGACTCTGGGGAAATGGCCACAGATTGGGGTCTCTTCAAGTTCGTGCTCCCCAACCGTATCTCACCCCTGGTTGGCTGGTCCCTCTTACTCTCCACAGTGGCACTTTAACCCAGGCTTAAACCACCTGGCAGAAGAACCAGAAGGTGCATAGAAGCCTAGGGCAATCTTACCTCCCACCTTGGCTTAGGTGTCTGCAGCCAGCCACGGCTCCATCCCAGCTGTGTGAGTGGAGGAGCCGCTGTCTCTTCTCTAGGGCTAGTTTTCACTGTGTTTTGGATTCTCTCCATCCTGGATTTCAGAGACTTTATTCTCTCATTTTTTTTCTATTCTTCATTTATAGTCAAGTTCACCACTGCTTTTTGGTTTTTCTGTTTTTGCTTTTGTCTTTTTGGCTTTTTCCAATTATCACTTTAACACATCCAATTCTCTGCCACTTTGAGAGAATAAACCTTCCATGGAATTCTCACCCAGCTATAAATACATGGCTCCAGAAGTTACAGGCAAACTGCTCCACACATCATCAGGAACAGCGGTTCTCAAGCCACCGACAAGGCTGCCAAATGCTCTGGATGCTCAACTTGTTTGATGCCTCTGTGATGTCGGACCTGGCTGGACGCAGCTGTTTCATGAGACATCCTCTTCGCTACAAGCCACATGGCTGCTTGTTCTCATCGTCTTGGGACCTCCTGGAGTCTCCTTTTCAGTCTCCATTCCAGCTTGTGATTATCTGTTCTGAGCAGGTTCCAGCTTTTGGGTCTTATCAGCAGGAGCCTCCTCCTCCTTTGTGGGCTCCACACACCCCAAGGCAGCTGCCTGCATATGGCCCTGCTAACCAAAATCATCATCTTCCTCAAAGGGACTTCGATGTCCACTATAACCAGACCTCAGTTCTCTAAAACAGAAACCTGGATCCTTGGACTTGCTTGCTCTGGCTCTCTCTCTCTCTCTCTCTCTCTCTCTCTCTCTCTCTCTCTGTCTCTCTCCCCTTTCTTCCCCCCTTGATTTTCACATCCACTCAGCCACAAACCACCCAACTAACTTCACTAAAAAACAAAGCAAACAAACAATACCTTCTATAACCTCATTCATCTTTACTCTCACTTGCTCCTGAGCTCAGCCAACATGGTGTCTTCCCCCAAATACTTGCTATTCCACAATCATTGGCCTGTGTGCCGCAGTTACCCACCATGCTGTTCTCTCAGAAACATGCCTGCAAAATGAAAATGCGGCTGTTTCCTTCCAAGTCAAACAGTTCTTCATCTCCTACTCATCGACTGAGTGCTGCTGGGGTTCAAAAAACAAACCTCCCAAGGGCGGGCCCCAGAAGCACAGCCTCTCCCAGCCTTTCCTCGCTCTTCCTTCCTTCCCCCGTCTGCAGGTGAACCACACAAGCCAGACCTTCTTCCTCCCGGCGGAGCCATGCACGTTCCAGGCCTTGACACCAAAGCCAGGCAGGAAGACTATGAATGCTACTGTGCAGGCTTCCCTCACCTCTCCGGCTTGGGGTTTCCCACAGCTGATTCTCCGATCACAAGACCCTCACTTCCGGAGAGACCCTCTGCACACCTCAGGGAGAAGGAATGCTCCACGGAGAGGCCAAGGAGAAGCTGGAGGCCAGGGCCTCATCTCTCAGGTGGATCAGCGCAGCATCCCGCCCTTGTGTGCAATCGGACTACGTCACCACGCCTGAGCGCTGGCGCACATAGCTCACCCAGGTCCCTGGGTCCTGGGCCTCCAGTGTCAGGGCAAAAGATGGAATCAGTTTGTTGTGCTTTTCCAGCCTTAATCTGTCTAGAGGCTCAGGTAAGTCCCTTTCCAGCGGGCAGGAAGTGGGTCTCCCCTCTCCTGCACCCTGCAGCTTGACGTTCACCCGCTTTGCTTCAAGGCTCATGCAGCTGTGTGTCCTGCAGCCCGATCCTCGCCGCAGTCCAGACGTCTGGATCCTTTCTGCCCCTTACAGGAGTCACACCTGGCTCTTCTGTACTTCGGGACCCTGGGGACCTTTCACAAATACGCATCCCTCCATCCTGAGGCTCTCGTTTTCCTCTTCTGCCCTTGACTAATTCTGACGGATTTGTTTTCTTCTTTTGTGGCAGACTTGCAACATCCACTCCTCGGGCAGGAAGCGTGCCAAAAGCACGCTGCACGCAGTCTGAGCACAGTGTTCGCGTGGTCTCCATAGCTCTTTGGTCTCCTTCACCGGTTTACAGTCTTCCTCGTTTTCAATCGTCGGCTTCTCTCAGTGCATGAAAACCTTTACAGAGACAGAGATCTATCTCTCTTTTTAGGTATACATCAAGGCAGACGCTTAACCCGGAGATAACACACTATGGATGAATAATACGAAAGAGAGCAGGTACCGTGCACGCTACGGGAGTCACAGGTGCTAGAGATTTCATTGCTCCATCCGTATTTATCCCCATTCAAAATCCCGGGTCCTCGTTTTGATTTAATTTTTCCCTGTCTCCTTTCCCTTTCTTCCTCCTTTGCTCCCTTTCCTCCCTCCTCTCCTCTTCCTGTCTTTCCTTCCTTTCTGTTGTTATAATTAGCCAGAGTGATGGCCTCTTGGTTACAGGTACTGATGGACCTCAACATAGCTCCGAAGCCCTCAACATCTTCCACTGTCAGATTGTTGCCAGAGAATAAAAAGTACAGGTGACTACCTAAACTAGGACGTATTTAATCTATATGAAAAGAAAAATTCCTATTGTTTACATAATAACTTTTTCCAAAAATACAGCCCAAGAAAAAAGAAAATAAAGATACTATGCGCATCACCATCGGTCTGTAGCAAGGACACTTACTGTCAGATTTCTAATGCCAGGGTCAAAAGTCCCTTTATTGCTGCAAATCTATGGCTCTGACTTCCGTGCCCCTGGCTGACGGAATCTTGCTCCCAAATGAGACCAGATCTTATCATAAATATTTAAAATACTCACAGAGTAGAAGAAATAACACATCATCTCGGTTCATTTTCTTTTACTATAACAGAATACCAGGGTGGTTTATAAACAAGAGTCTGTTGGCACCGGTCTCCAAGAGCCTCTTGTGAGCATCTAGGGAGGCCTTTGTGCTGCACAAGGGCCAGGAGACAAGGAGACAGAGGACCCCAGGCTAAAATGCATCCTTTTTTGATCAGAATTACTTGAAGGCCTAGCATGTT
Source organism: Cavia porcellus (assembly GCF_034190915.1). Classification (NCBI taxonomy): domain Eukaryota; kingdom Metazoa; phylum Chordata; class Mammalia; order Rodentia; family Caviidae; genus Cavia; species Cavia porcellus. The sequence continues at coordinate 159,296,749 of NW_026947484.1, read as the reverse complement.
GCTAACAATGATAATGTACTCATGAGGGCTGAGACAACTTACTAAAGTTCCTATTATTTTTTATTACTTTATTTTGTTTTTTTGAGACAGGGTCTTGCTATGCAGTTCAGACGGGCCATGGGTTCACTTTATAGGTCAGGCTGGTCTTGAACTTGCAGCACTCCTCCTGTGTCAGCCTCCCGAGTGCCAGGATTACAGGCATGTGCCACCATGTCTGGCTTCCTACTTCTTAATACGATTACAATGGCAATTAAATTTTTTGTTTGTTTTTGAGAAAGAAAATCCTATGCAGTCAAACTGGCCTTGAACTCACTAGTTAGCCCAGGCTCCCCTTGCATGCAGTGATTCTCCTGCCTCAGCCTTCTCAGTGCTGGGATTGCCAATGTGTACCACCATGCCAAGGGTAGCAATTAAATTTTAGTCATAGCGCAGTGCTGGGTCCACAGCTTGTGGGATGAAAGGTGTCACAAAGCACCACTGCTTTTTCTTGGATCCCTACTATCTTAACCGTGAGAGGAAGCCCAGCTTCCAAAGCCCAAGGCTTTCTAAGGGGAGTTCTGTCAACTGGGTTTAATTCACACCGTCAGGGCTTAGTTTTCTGGGAAAGGAAAAAGCTGCTACCCAACATTTCGGGTGACTTCTTTCCTTTCAGGACCCATGAAGCCACTGTTCTGCTTTGCCCTTCCCTAATGAATACGCAGCACATCACAGACTACTGATGCTCACAGGGCTTGGCCTACAGCAGGCCTCTTATTATTACAATTGTTGGGGCATTAAGCACGAACCGAAAAAGATCTCTTAACTGTCGTCTCCTATGAATATGAATTAAGAAGATGAAGATGAAGATTAAGAAGATGAAGAAGATGGCTATGACCTGCCTCAGAACAGTACCTTGCTATGTACAAAGACTATGTACAGGAACCAGGCCAGGCATGGAGGAATACACCTGTAATCCAGCACTCCAAAAGGATGAGGCAGGATCATGGCAAATTCCACCCTTTGCCTAAGCTTTGTGGAGAGTTTGAGGTTTGAAACATGGCAAAACTCTACCTCAAAAAAAATTATGAAAAAGAAATGAAATGGGTCCCTTTTTAATCCTACCACCCTTGAAGGTTATAAAGCAACATTTTAACACATTCCAACACTCATTTATACAGCAAGTGAAAGACATCAATTGCCATATGACATTTACACTACTAGCATACACTTTATTTTTTGCTGGGCGTGGTGACACATGCCTATAATCCCAGCAGTCGGAGGCTGAAGGACACACGAGGATAACCATGAGCTCATGGCCAGCCTGGGCTGCATAGTGAGTTCAAGGTCAGCCTGCACTACATAATGAGACCCTGTCTCAAAAAACCAAACTAAACCAAAACAAAACCAAGAAATCTTTATTTCTCAAACTACTCCTAGACACATCTTTTCTTTTATATATTTTAAAACCTCACCTGAATTACAGTTAGGACTTAACACTTTTATACCAGTGAGGGAAATTTAAGGAAATTAAACTCACATTTTCTTTTGTACAGGCAAATGAAAAAACTATAACCTGGTTCATCTCCTGTGTTTACCCCCTTAGACTGCTTTTGCATCACGGTTTGGTTTATTTAGATTAATACTGTGTGGTCCAACAATAAAGAACACAATAGCCAGAAAAAGGAAGCAAACATCTTCCCATGATTCAGGACCCAAACTCCTATGAGGATCTTGCTCTTTTGTCAAGATGACAGTCACATCCCATCACCAGAATCCTTTAGCTTCCTCTCTCCCTAAGGTGTGAACTCAATGAAAGCAGTTTCTACTGCACTCCTTGGCTTCATGTATGTGATATTTATGCTTCACTGGCAATTTGGGCTGGATTAAGAGGCTCCTAGAGATGAGACTGAATCATGGTAGTTCTATACACCCACTGATATTTAGAGCTAGCTGTGCTGGTAGGTTCCCTGGAAACCAGTCAATGGATGCTGTATTTCTTGCTGTGTTCTTACCCTTTCCTCTCCTGCAACCACCGTGAAGGGGGCAGATTTTCTCCACTGTACCCTTCCACCATAATGTCCCTGCCTTGAAGCCAGGCTGCCAAGGACCGAACCCTCTGAAACCATGAACCAAATAAACCGTTCCCTCCTTTAACCTGCTGGGTATTTTGGCCCAGCAACCAAACAGTTGACCTTACATACTAGGACAATTTTAAACAAGTAATAATAAAATTATTCATGCTACTATTTTAGGGAAAATGTTTTAAATTCATTTAAAAAGTTACACCTGTAGGTATTTTCAAAAATGGTTTTGCAGGGATTGGTAGATAAATACTATTGGGATGTAGGAATATTCAGTAACCCTTTTTACCAGAATAAACCTGTTTTTAAAGTTTCTCTAAAAAATTTATTGAAATATTTTCCTCAACTAAAACAAAACAAGTGAAAAATCATTGGTCTAATGCAAGATTAGCTAACGAAATATAATTGAAAGCCACAAGGGTGAGCCATATATATGCTTTAGAGTTTTCTACTAGAACACTAAGAAAGGTAAAAAAAAAAAAGTAGAACTAAACTTAGTAATATATTTTAATGTATTCAATATATCTGAAATATTAATTTCAACCTATAGCCACTAGAAATACTGAGAGATTTTCTATTTTATCTTTTTTTTGTAATTTATCTTCAAGTGTTGGCATATATTTTAACTTGTATCTCAGTTTGAAATAACCACATTTCAAGCATCTAATACCTACATGCAGCTGAAAGTATGGGTTTGATGCCTGCTATTCTCCGAAGATTCTCACAGGCAGTATCTCAGTGACACTGCATGGGTTCCATCACTCTGGTACTCACTTGATCAGTTCCCTACCCAGCATCTCCTGTCTCCACCTCCCATCTCAGTGCATCTATTTCACTGCAGCCTGAGTGCTGTGGGGTTGCACCCATTCCTAGCCTCAGGAATGAGCCTGGGCCAGGCAAGATGATGTTCCCCTGTACTAGCCAGTGAATCCAAAAAGAAGAACATCTGGAGAAAATGGCCTACTTCTTATACAAGACAGCCATGAAAATCCTAGCTTTCCCCTCCAAGAGATGGAGTAGGATCCTGTACTAGCACTATTCGGGCCACCTGAAGGGAAAGAGTCATAGAGAGAAGCCAATGGAGGACAGCAAATGAGACCTGGGAGTGCCCAGGTCCTAGATGCTATTGCTGAACTCCCAGATGAACTGACTGAAGGCTGCCTGGCCTGTGGATTTGCCGCTGCTGAAGAATTCTCAGACCACTGGGCTCGCCCATCCCTAACAGTCAAGTAACGGCATAAGACAGAAAGGAAACTCAAGCTCGTTTGCAAGCATGCTTTTCCCCTTCCTTTGCTATTTTTAGTCTATTTCTCTATGGTTTCTAAGGTCCCACATTGTTTAACAGTTATCCTGAGGCACCTTCCCAAATGTCCTTTAGTTTTTCTTCTTTGCGTAGCAGGCATTAGAGCAGCTGTCTTCCATTGCTCCTAACCACTGCTTCTAATTAACTCCTCTCTTCCTTTACGAAAACAACTGGTTTCGCCCATCCTTGTCTATCCTAAAGGGATTTCTGAGTCTTCTCAAAAAGATTTTATTACTAGCAACAAAGTGGAAACAATAAAATAAATGAAGAAAATGGCATAATGTTTTTAAAACTCTTTCAAATTTTTCTGTATTCATAGTACCCATTACTCATTAGACACAAGTTGGATTAGTAGGTTTGGAATAAAAAACAGACTTGGTTTGGTTTATTCAACACCATTTACTAGCTGTGGGTCTTACCATGTGTTGTGCTCGGCAAATTAAACAACAACAACAAAACAAGATTCATATCATCTATGTTGCAAGGTTGATGTGAACTCTTTCTTTAAAAAAATCTAATATAGGTAAAACTCCTGAATCTGGTCTTTTTGTCACAATCTCCTGATTCCAGATCTAGTCACCTTTTCATGACATTATGATTCCTCTTTGTTTATTCCACAAGCATTTGTTAAGTGGCTGCTAGGAGCTACAGACTGATCCACAAATAGGCTGAGATCACTGCTCTGAAGAGCTTTATAATTTGCAGGAATCAGGTAAAGTGATTCACAAGATCACAGCCATACAGCTTAGTAGTTCATTGCAGAAGTGATAAAATCAGACAAACCCGGGTTTAAAGCCAACTCTGCTCTTTGCTAGTTTTCCAACCCTAGAAAAGTTATTTCACATCTCAAAACCAGTTTCTTTGTCTAAAAATGGACACAATGGTGTTTCTCCAAGTATTACTGGTAGGACAAAAATGAGATTACGTTTGTGAAGGGCAAGGGCCCAGAGCTGGTATCTGCAGCCTGTGGTGACCCTGCTTATCGCAAATGAACTTGATCACCACAGTCCGGAGGGCTCTGAGGTCAGGGCCTGACCTCAGAGGTGCAGGGCAGCGCTGTCTGCCCACCTGCATCACTGATAAAGCTCCAAGACAAAGAGCTGGGTTTGCTGAGTATGGAAGCACACGGATCATTCCTGCAATTACAAATCAATTTTTATGACTGATGTAAGGATGCTGAGGGCAAGATGAGGGGTCATGTGAGTCTGGCGAGTACATTTAATCCCAAGATTTGGAAGACAAAACTCAGGAACCTGAAGCCTTTCTAATGAGAGTGAGAGAGAGCTGGGTAAGAAATGCCTGGACTCCGTGTGAGACTCACTGTGGACAAAGGCTCTTTTTGTACTCTGTAATTGTGAGGTGAAAAAAAAAAAAAGATCAAAGCAGATTTGCAAGGATCCTAATTGCACTGTATCACACAGAAAGTTTTAAAACTGTCAAAACAAATTTTCTAATTTTGACTGTAGTCAAACACTTTCCCACTAAGCAAAAGGAACTCAATAAACAGTTCTCTTTTATAAACACTTGAGTGCGAAGACTATTTGTGAATTGCAGACTCTGAAATATATTTGCCTAGTAAAACTTTAGCACCATGGGTGAGCAATCCAGGCTGGAAAGAACGGAGACCAGGAGACAAAGGGGACCTGCCTGTACAGGAAACACCGCCCAAATTACAGGTGTCACGGGGAGACGGGATCCAGGAACAGACAGCTTGGGGCCAGCCAAGGTTGCTCTTTACAAGGATTTTCAAATATGTTGCCCAGAAAGCCACACTCTTCCGAAGACTGATCAATGAAGGAACCAAGGCATATTCTACAGGAAGTCTGTGATCAGCTGCCCAGCCAGTCTAGCACCATGTTTGTTTTACTATTCTTAATCTACTGTTTTCTATACAATATTCCCAGTGAAGTGATTTGAAAATGTTTTTGGTACACACAGAAAAACAAAGTCCTATAGTCCAAACTTGGAGTTTACCACATGTTAGGCATATTACATAATTTTTGAATCTTCGTACGTGCAACTGAGAAAACAGGAGAAGAAGATAGCAAACTTATAAACTTTTGTGATGGCGACATTAGATAATATGTTAAAGGGTAATTGCCAAGTACTTACACTGAAGACACTCAGTAAACACAAGGTCTTCTATTCCTGTGACTCTGTCATTCTGCCAATCTCCCTGCCACTCCATCCTCCCAGTGGATAAATGGCAGGGCATACATAACCTCTCTCTGTCTCTCTCTGTCTTTCTCTCTTTCTCTCTCTGTCTCTCTCTCTCTCTCTGTCTCTCTCTCTCTCTCTCTCTCTCTCTCTCTCTCTCTCTCTCTCTGTCTCTCTCTCAGAGACACACAGAGTTTCTAAACCACATTACTATTATGATGTTTCTAAGAAGGAATTAGATGGCAAAACTAAAACCCAACCTTTTATCATTAATGTCCTAATTCAAGAGAACTTAATTTTCTCTCTATTCTGAGTGGCAGACAAAGCTCAGCACATCCTTTCTACCAGCTCTTCCATTTCAAAACGCTGAAGTTGGGGGTGCTGATCTACTGCTGACCCTTGACCTAGCCAGGGTAAAGACCGGGGCCAAAACAGTCAGGCCTGAACAGAGCTTTGGGTGATGCTGAGAAACTGAGGAGAAGAAGGAGGAGGGCATTTTGGGTTCTGAGCTGGGCTGGGCACAGCCATACACAGTGAGCACCTCGGCCGCAGGTCCTCTGCTGGCTGTGAGACCTGAAGCCAAGCGTCCAGCACATCCTGGATCCTGCCTGTCTTCCAAACCTGCCTCCCAGATCCCTCGGACTCAGTGAGCTCCTGGGATCTTCCAGCATCTGTGCTCTGAGCTAGGAGTCAGCTGCTACTGTTTGTTTCCCAGCGCCGAGGCTAGGAGAGGACATGAGAGCTCTGAAATCAGAAGATATTTCCAGGCTTCCTCTTACGATACTGGTCAATAGCATAAGTTAATTAGAAATGGATGCTGGAGGAAAGGATTTTGAAATATTCCCTAGTGCCTGTCATAGAACAAAAGCTAATATTAAGAAGTTTGCTTTGGGATTCAGGCAAATCGTTTGTCTATTCTTGGAGGAAATTATTACCATTAAATAAAACCTGCCACCCAGCATGTTGACTGTTAGCACAGCCTCTGATTTACAAAGAGAAAGTCAGTTGCCAGGTTAATGGCAAACCCAGGCTACCATTGCTCTTTATGCAAAAATCAAGACAGAGCCCCTTTCTTCTTTGCTGGTCACCTCGCTATGGTGCTTAGGTTGTATTTGTGAGCTCTTAAAGCCTTCTAAAGCCACCTCTGCTTCACTGTAAGCCTCTCATGGCACCCTTAACTCATTTCTGGAAAATCCACTAAGCAAAATCTTTAATCATAGCTTCATAAAACTCACCATTAGCCTTCAAAGATGAAACAGGCCCGAGATCTTTTTGTCATTGAACGATGCAAAACAAGAAAGAAATATCTCTGACATTTAAGCAGTGTTTCAATGTAGCATACACACTGAAATAGTATAATTCTGCTCTAAAAGCAGAATTAAAATCCCACGGGCAGAGTGTAAATATAAACCTGTCAACATGAAGCTTCAAAACAGGAATGCAGGCCTAGCTGAGGAGCTGGGTCATTCCTCAGAAGCAGCAACTGGTGTGGAAATTCTGAAGCCAGGAAAGACACAAAGGTAGCAACCCAAAGAACCCTGACTTGAGTCTCCCACCAGGCCATTCCCACTCATGACCTCTAAAAATTATGTGAATCAAGCAGCTCCTCTCCCTTCCTTTCTTTCCTTTCACTCAATCTAGTTTGAATTGAGTTTCTTTTGTTTGTAACCAAATGATCCTGATTTTTAAATGTAGGAGATATGAACTTGAGAATTGCTTCCAATATGGGAGAAGACAAACAAGAATAATCACTCATTTAACAATGAATGCAATGGACGAGTCCTTCTGATACCTGGTCGAGAAATTAACTTTGTCTAGACTTGGTTCTGGGCATCATGCTTCTTAGAACATTCCACTATTCTATCAGCAAGCTTTGCTACTTGTGTTTCTGCATGACTGTTCTAATTTGCATCTCAGCAAGAGAAACAGCACCTATAAGACCCAACTTACATCCGGACCCAGCCAGAGGATGTGTGTAAACTGAGAGTGGTCACCTCCTTGTTAGAAGGAATCAATGGGAAGTCATTGGTGTCTCCAAGAACACCAGAGGTCCAGAGAGGAAGGCAGGACCCTACTTCCTGCCCCAGTCAAAGGATGGCGGGGCAAGATGCTGAAGAATGCCTGGGAAGTTCACTTGGTGAAAATGTCCACCACTCTGCTCCAACTTGAACTGTCAGCCCCTCTCACCTGACAGCCTTCTCACTGGTTTTCTATTGTCACTTCTTGCCCCTGAAATTCGGTCTCCACTCAGCTACCAGATACCCCTTTTGAAAACATGAACCCAGTCGTGTTTACTCCCGCTTCAGACCTTCCAGTGGTTCTTACAAAACCCCAAAGCTCCTGGGTATGGTCTTAGCGCTCCGGGTCTCCACAGCCCCTCTGACCTCAGTTTATAGCACGGCCTCTTATGCTCTTATTGCATTTTGGTTTCACTGGCCAAGAGGACATCGCTTCCCTCTGCCCGATATGCTCTTCCTATAGATAGTTCCTGCCCGACCCTTTCTTTCCCTCCCAGAGACACTGTCTCTGACAGCTCAGTCCACACAAAGTCTCATGTCATCCTATATCACTATGTCAGCCTGATTTACTTTCTCAACAGTGTTTCTGGCATCCTGACTGCTAGTTTATTTATCCCTGTGTCGCCTCTCTCCATCCACTAGAACAAAAGTTTCCAGACAGCATGCAACTAATGTAAGTCACCAAGGCACTGCTAGCACCTCGGACCATACCCTACACCTGGGACATACTCAGAAATAACTCTTGAATGTGTGCATGGATGAGTGACTTTGCAAAGGTTCTGAGCTTGAAAAGTGCACAGGGTAAGTAACGTTGCTTTTTTCCAGCGACAGCCTCCAGTTTCTACAGGAATTACAGTGCAGACATGTTCCTTGAGAACGAGGGGTCATGTGGATTGTACTGCAGGAGCTGCAGCTCCATATCTAACATGCAATCAATGGTCAACAAATAGCTGTTAGATCAGTTAATGAATTTGCAGCCACGTTCAAGCCATTGTCAGGGTCATTCAAAGTACTTTCTGGCTGAAAAATCCAAGTAAAACTCTTCAATGGTTACCACAAAATTATAGGACACACAACTTTAAAAGTAAAAGCTGTCTCTCCTGAAAACAAGTTTGTTTTGGACTCACTGAGGCTAGGGCTGAACATACTTGGACTGCTCCAGCTATTAAAGAGGAAACAGTTTCTTAAAGATAAGCCTGAGCACATATGCAGAGGGGATCAATTGCATGGTGAATTCTGAAAATTTGTAAACATATATCACAGTAAAAGATACCTCATCCGTAATCTGCATCAAAATTCTCCCCCTTACTGGGAGCCTGTTGATCCCACCGTTCTCGTGACTTCCCGCAGCAGCTCTGGAAGTCCTCTTTCCTCGGTGTCTTTAGCTGTGCTTCACGGCGGTGCTGAATCGATTTAATACACATGCTTTTCCTGTTCATTTTGACTTTGGGGATGAGCCTGAAGTCACACAGTGCCAGATGGGGTGAGTCCAGTGGATGAGGACACAGTGTCACATGTTTATGACCCTGCCTTTCTCTTGGACAGCGTTTGGCAGCAATATTCACATTTTTTATTAAGTCTCAACATGAAAGAGGACTTCAGAAGGCGGCAAGGACGATGGGCTGAGCGTGGTCACAGTGAGGAGGAGGAGGAGGAGGAGGAAGAGGAGAAGGATTTTGAGAGAGATTCACAGCTGTATGTCTTTCACTGTAATAACCTTTTAAAAAAATCTCACCTTGGTGAATTTCCATCTCTGCTCTTTAGAATTAAGATACCATGTTTCACCCTAGCTGGAAAGACACTGAAGCAACCTGGAGGGATTCTTTCCAAATGCGCTAGTAACTGGGAACAGAAGGGAAGCAGCTCTTCTAAAAATTCCCAGTATGTGGACGCTTTCCTGTCCTTAAATTCCAATGGGTAGAATTGAAAATTAATCTTTCATCACCGATTTTCTTTTACAATGTGCCTTCCCTGGGGAGGTACTGTGGAGCCTGGGCGTGACAGGGAAGAACTGGTTCCAGCAGAAACAGAGGAGCTTTCCATTCCTGCCCCTTCTGCGAGGAATTCTCCCTCTGGTCTCTGCACAGATCCCCAGCTGCCTCCCCACCAGGTCCCCACCAAGCTATTTCCCTCCCATCCCTCAAGGTGGTGCCTCAGGAAAATGCGTTTCCTCTCCTGGCCTGGTCTACACATCTCCATCTCCATCTCTATCTCCATCTGCTCCAGCTCAAGAGCTCTGCTGTTCCACTCCTCTGATGCACACTACAACCCGTGTTATCTCTCAAGCAAGTAAAGTAGATCCAATCACTTGGAGCTCTCCATTGTGCAGACCTAGAAATCCTAACTCCAGGCACTGTACTATCTGGCTTCCCTACCCACCTGGGTCCCCAAAGTGCCATCTAGGTCACACCCACCACCCAGGGCTTCTACTGTGTTTTAGGCTGATGGTTTTCCAGGCGGCTCTTCCTGCACCCGAGGGCCTCCTCTTCCAAGACTCATGATAACGCCCTGTTCTCAGAGATGCTCACACTAGCCTGGGAACCCCACCCCTGCATCCAGGGGGGCCTCTCTTCAACAGCTGCCAGGGCACCTGCCTCCTGCAGGCCTAACATGTTCCCCATGTTAATATAGCTAAGGTAGTGTCCAGAGTTGTCCAACTCCTCTCTCTAGGTGGGGAAAGCAGGGGCCACTGTAATAGTGGTGGTAAATATGTTATGATTAAGCTTCCATGGTGAAATTCTGGGCCGTATATATATGCATATACAAAGCAAACACAGCTGACACTCCCGGGTGGACCGATGCTCACCTGGGAAGAGGAAGGTGGAGCTGTACCAGCCCAGCTTGCATCTTCAGGAAAGAGGAAAGCAAGGCCTGGGAAGTTGGAGCAGAGCGGCCTGGCTACCTTCACTAGAGGGAAAAGACCCAGAAAAGCTGAAACAGAAATGCAGAGCTACCCTCAGGTGACGCACATACAACTCAGGGCCTGAGGGCGCAAGTGGAGGGCTGGTTCTGAAGTAGTGGTGGCCCAAGGGCAGCAGGCTTATGGCGGCTCTGGTCCTTTGTGGAATTACGGCTGAGCATCAGGGTGAGCCCAGTCAGTGCGCTCTCTATGACGGACTGGCTTCAGCTTGGACAAGGCCTGTTGGTCTTTAGGGGCATCCAGCAGCACTGCCCTGCAGCCCGTAGAAGGCTAATTAGTAGCAGAGGTACCATTCAGAGCAATGAAAGTGACCACAGGAAGACCCATCTGTTCACTGGAATGGTCATGTCTGTCTATCTTAGCATCAAAAAGGAAGAGACCACATCTGCTCAGTTTACCATCAACGCTGCTGCGGACAGCTGCTCAGACTACACACTGCTGGACTCCAACAAGTGTCATTCATGCAGAGCGTAATTCATCTAAATAGCACCCCCAAGAGCCATGGGACTGCTTAATCCATTCAGTGCCAAGAAACAGCCCTGGTTTCCATTGTACCATCAGGTTAGTCGCAGTGGTAGGAACACAGCAAACACTCAAGCAGCATCTACAAACACTACATCAAAAAAACTGTCTCTTTCTACACCTCTCTATTCTGCTCTTAAGAAGTCTTGAGGTGTTTTTACCCAGGTATCTAGTTCAGGATCTCCAGCGGGGACCTCTTTATCTTTTTTGAGCCGCAGGAAGTTGAAACTGGGTGGAAGGTGAAGCTGGTTATCACTGCATCTCACTGACAAGAGGGGGGGCCGGAATGATAAGTGAGTTGCCCCACTTGGTGAGAAAGGCAAGTGCAGGGAAGGGCTCTGGCCATCCAGTCTTTGGCTTAGGAGTAGGCCGTAGGGCCTTTCTTCTCTCTAGGGCAAGGCATTCAAGATCTGCCGCCATCTCTGATTCCGATAATGCTTTCCACAGCAAAAAGTGACCAGGGAACTCACACATCAATACAGCAGTTAAGGTTCCACCATATTGTATTGTGAATTCTCCGAAATTAATTTTAGCTTGGAAATCTCCTTTTCATCATCTCCAGTTCTCATGAATCATACCAACAATAGCATATTCCTAATCACAGGAAATGACAGTGATTGAGTATTCAGAGAGAAGCAAATATATACACACCAAATCTACTTTGAGGAAGTATCAAAGATTTAGTGAAAGGTATGCTTCAAAAATTACATTTGATTTTTATATTAATAAGTGCTTAAAATAGGCTTTCAGCTCTAATATGACCTGTTACCTTTATATTACCAAGTTTTTTGAATAACAGTGTTATTTGGTGCAAGATTTAGTGTATATTTTTATTACATGGTTTTTACTTTAAATTAGTAGCTAGTTTTCTTTTTCCTGACAGAATTAAATTGTGAATTATCAAGCCTCCATTTCTACATCTGTCACATTTTTTTTTTATTTTTAGATTTAAGGTCCTCCACATATCTGTCATGAAATCAGTACTGCTAAGGTAGTGGACAGATTTTGAGGAAGCACTAAGGTTGGGCACTGAAATGTCCTTTCTATGAATGCTGACCAGAGACTACCTGGGCAAGTCACTCTGTGGGGGAAAAAATCATTTTGTAGGCTGCTAAAGAATATGATTGTGCTGTCACTACCTGATCAAACTGTGTGAGGCAGTGTGCCCTGCTACGATTCCCACACTTCGGTCTCATGTAAGACTTGTGTAAATTCAGTTTCAGGCTGGGAGCAGATAGCAGAGGCTCCTTTCATTCCATATGTCCTGATTATCTGTGAAAACATGCAGAAAACTGAGGCCTGGGCTGCACTTTTAGGAAGTCTGGAGAATGACTTCAGGTAGTGCAGCAAGCTAAACTCACCTATTCCACTGAAAAGAGGTCTCTGTCGCCCCAAAGAGCAGCAGGAAGAGGGCACTGGCTGGAAGGAGCACCCGCCACCCAGGATGGGGCAGCGGGTGCAACCCACAGTCACCTCCAGCACAGAGGGATGCCTGAGGTGGAGAGCAGACAGCTCGATGCAGAAGTCTTCTCCATCGGACAGGCACAAAGTGGGACTCTACACTCTGGGGCAGAGGTCCTTGGGCTCAAGGGAAAAGAGAAATGGGATCCACCATGTTTTACATTTAGGAAGCTAAGTGGCAGCTGCAAAGGGAATGGCTTCTCAGAGAGCAGACGAGACATAGTACCTGAGAAAGGAGAGAAGGAGCACACTGCAAGGCCTTATAAAATGTATGCACATTTACTTCAATGTCTTTCTTAAGTTTTTTGCTCCTTTGGAAAAAGTCGCATTCTCCAGCACACTCTTTGCTTTGTTTTGCTGGTGAAGTATAAGTATCCAAGCTGTGAATCATTACTTGCCTTTTTTCTTCAGGAGTTTTGAAGAAAAGGTGTTGGAATACAGAGTCAACCTTGTTGTCCAGCCAAACTTCAGATGGAGGGAATATTTCCAGCTTGCAGAAAGGACTCGGCAATAAGGCATCTTCATACACCGCACCCCCTCCCACTGGGTTCATGTATATTTATCTTGCTTTCTGTTACATTCCCGTGAAATGGGATGGATGGGTGTTCTTATTTCAGTTTTACACAGGACAAAAGAAAGTAGTTCACAAAGATATGAAGTGGCTGTCTAAGGTTACACACCTAGTGGCCTTCACAAGTGAGACTAGCATCTGTCTTTCAATTCTGGTGCTCAGGTATTCAGTCAGTAAGCATGAAATGGGCACATGTTGCATTGCAGGAAGTTATGATCGTTCCTAGGAAGTGAATAAATTATGCATAACACAGACCCTGTACCTTCCCTCAGGAGATCTAAGAGAACAGAAAGACAGTCACTATGTACAGTGAAGTGTGACTCAGTCTATGATGCGGAAATGCAGGGTGCTTCAGGCCTAGAGGCTGGGCCACCCAACCAAGCCTGGAGACTCAAGGAAGCCTTCTCCAAGGAAGAGAACTAGAACCTTGAACAACTCAAGAGAGAGGCTACTTAAAATCACAGTTGCCATGCTGTAGTGTCACTTCTGAGTGTGTGCACCTGTGTGCCTCTCATTTAGGAACTGCGGTGGCTGGCCCACCGCAGCCAGCTACAAATGCTTCCGGTGCATATTCCTCGCATCATGTTTACCTTTTTATTGATAAGATAGAAACAGAACGCAAAGAAAAGTTAATGTACCAGCTGTGCCTGATGGAACACACCCTCAGATCCAGCTCTCTGGAAGGCTGAGGAATGAGGTTCACAAGTTTGAGGTCAGCCTGAGCAAGTTAACAATTGAGCATGACACTGTTTTAAAATTAAGTAAGGGTAGGGTGGGAGGGGGAATGTAGCTCAGTGAAAATGCCTGACACTATTTTTTAAAAAAAGAAAGAACCCAAAAAAAAGTAAAGAAAAAAATATATTTTACTCTCTTTAATTGATGACAGCTAGAATTTTCTTGAGAAAAATGATTTGAAAAAAACTATCTAATAATCCTCAAGAAGCATATCCAGTGAGAAATGAACTTAAAAGTTCCTATTTATCACCAGGATAAAGAGTTACGGAAAATCTAAGAGGCAGAATTTGACACATAAGTTGTAGATCTTAGAGTTGGAAGCTATAGAAGAGACAAACATCAGTGGATTATAAAAACGCTACAAAAATGTACACAGTGTTGGTGAGGATTTCCCACCACTACTCCCCAGCGATGCACAGGCAAAGCTAAACACTGACAGTGCACACTCGTATTACCTCTTATCATCCCCAGACCCACCGCAGCCAGCTACAAATGCTTCCGGTGCATATTCCTCAGTGTTATTCCCAGAAAACTGAACCTATGGAAACTTTTATAATGGAGTTATTGACCTTTACAGCTTTTTTCAAAGAGAAAGGCTAATGAGTCATATTTATTCCACAACTCTAGACCATCTGAATCTCCTCAAAGATGACAGCTTCAGAAGTTTTTAATTCTTGGCTCTGTCTGATAAACCCCAAATTAAATATCTGCATTTTTAAGCAGTGATTTATCTCATTCATCTTTAAGTTATTCTGGCTTCTGGATACATCATTCACACAATCACCTTATATGTACTAAGGCCAAAGCCCCCACCACTCAGGACTCCCACCCTTAGACAATGATAGCCAAACAATGCCCTGGGAACTGCTTGCTTTGGTTCATTCAATTGAGAGTTTCTCATTCTCAAGAAGAATTTTAAAAAATACTCATGAGATCCCGGATGTCTAGTAGCTCTGCCTCTGTATTTTATGGATTTATATACTGTGTGTATAACTTGCTCAGTGCTGCTAAGACTAGAATTGCTAAATTCTAAGCTAAACAAACAAACAACACAACTAAAAAGAAACTCCAAGTCAGATATCCTGACATATAAATCTGTGTTTAATATTCTTCCTCTGAATTATGTAAATAATAGTGACAATCTTACATGGTACCATTAAATGAGGTAATGCACGGGAAGATTTTTGTGAATGGGAATAGGGAAATAGGAGATGCTCAATAAAAAGTTTTTTATTTTTTATGAACCACTCCTAAGCTTGACCATTTCCAAAAGCATCATTATTCTCTTGCCTTTCTTTCCAACACATCTCCCCCACTGTCTCTACTATGAGGCTCAAGTCACCCTCAAAAGCAAGTCATAACTGATTTCATTTCTCAATTTCCACCTACATCGACCCACACCCTGCAGCCCCACCCATCAACTTTCGTACCTGTTCAAAAAATCCTAAACAAGCTTCTATCACCTATGGCGAGGCAGCAGAATCCATAAGCTGCTGCTCAGGGGCCAAAGACCTCAGCCTGAATCTGTGAACATTTTCAAGTCCCAGTCCCCGGCTGCCCTGGGAGCACCCTGTTCCCACTGCTGGCTTCTGAGGGGTGAGGGGCTTGAAGTCATAATGAGGCCAAGTCAAAGCACCCCACCCCTTCCCAACGCTCACTCCAAATTCTCTTGGAATTTGTTCTGCACGTCAAAGGGATAAATTATATTCTCTGTTGCATAATGGTTCTTTAACTGTTTCACTCATAAATGTGGATATTCTGCTTCTCTAAACCCATCGCAGCACCTGAACCAGTTTTTAATCTATTTAGGGCTGGAGCTGGAGCTTCGTGGTTCAGGGCTTGCCCAGCGTTTGATCCCCAGAACCGCCACCCCTGCACAAAGGAATCAAAACAGAACCTACTGGAGAGTCCTCCTGCAAAAAATTGTGCTGTGGGGCCAGGGATATGGCTCATCAGCACAGTGCCTGCCTGGCAAGTGCAAGGTCCTGAGCTCAAATCCCAGTACCAAACAAAATAAAGACTGGGTTAAAAAACTGTACTAAATAAAAACAGAAAGAACTTGAAAGAATCTCAACTTTTACAAAAAGAGATTATAGAAAGCTTTTCCTAAAGGGCAAGTTCACTTGCTTAATCATTTAAGCAATATGTTAAATATGGCAGAAATTAGCAGGCAGAGATGATCAGGAATTGAAGAGTACTATCACATCCTGGAAAAGAGCATTACTTCTGTGAAATAGTGTATCACGTATCTACTACATGTGGCTTATTAGAAACAAATGCCACTCAGCTCTATCAGTGATTCCTTAAATTAAAAAGAAAACCACAACTGTGTTGAGAAATGTCTTTTCTTATTTGAGAACAGCTTTTTGTAGTTGGAGACACTGAATATGGAATTTGCTGATTCAAAATAAAGGCAAATACCTTCAAGGCTGCTTGCATCCTGTTCCGATGCTGAGGACAAGAAGCTGTCTCTCCTACCTCTCTTTTTACAATGCTGATAGCTCACTTAGTAGGCAGGGTTTTAAAGACAGCTACAGTGTTACCCAGAATTACCAGTCTTGGGGTGCCAGGTTACCAAAGTACGAAATATACTCAGAGCTTCCTTTAAACTAAGACTTCCTATTTCTAAAAGCTTGGACATTATTTCTAATAACTGGACTGTTTGGTGGTCATAGTTCATGGAAAAATAAAACCATAATAAGTGAGTCTGTATCACTGAGTCCTCCGGCTCATTCTAACAGAATAGTAATGTGACACTTTACATAAACGGTGACTAAGAAATGTAGATCATCTACCATGGCAATATTATTTCCCTCTTAATTTCATGTCTCATCCCTCATCACCCCCTACTTCATTTCGTATCTTAGTATTTTGCAAAAGTTTCTAGGAAAAAGAAAAAAAAAGCTTTTGCTTGAACATACAGAAGCTTTCCGGCTAAGTATCTACACAGTAAGAACTTGTGGCAGGTGGGATGTTTCTTGCTATAGTATCTCAGGTCTCCTAAGTTTCTTAGTATTACAGCCATAATTCTCTCCAAGACAAGGTATATCCAGGGCCCTCTCAAGTAAGGAGTTGGCACAACTAGATTAATATCTCATGCCCAACTCAACCAAAGCTAATAGGAAATCTACAGTGCACTCATAGTTTAACAATGTGTAATAAGTGATTTTTCACTTTAACAGTGTTACACTGAAAATTTTAATTCACTGGGTTCTAGTGTTTTCATTCTTGTAGTTCCCAAACCTATTAAGAAAGCAGTTTTATAGGTTTCTTCTTCTGAAATAATGCCAACTTTGTGCCAAGAGCTTTCTGAAGATACATGGAGATTTAATTTCAGTGGTGAACAAAATAGAAGATGAAATCCGTTCCTTAAAAGAAAAAAAAAAAACCTACACTGCAATTGTGAATCTCTCCTTGATTTGATCATAAGTTGAATTCCCTTAATGTTTTAAGAAGCAAATTAATAAAGTGATACAATGCTACATGTCAATAAATGTTACCTGAATAAGGATATAAACTGAAATTCAGTAAGATTAGTTTTAAATACAGTTTTTTTGCAGAGAGTGAGTTTGGCCATCTTAACTTACAACTTTTCAGATCAACCTGTATTCTTCCTGAGGCCACTGTACTCATGTTATTAAACCAAATTTTCCAAATAGAAAACAACATAGTTTCTCTCCTATTTTAAAACAACAACAACAAAATGAACGATAAAACATGTAAGTGATTTGTACTTCACGGACAAGCATTTTATTCACAGGGTTCGACTGCATTTTTTAGGTTGTAAATAGTGTGGCATGGCAAACTCAATGCGTGGGGCTCAAATGACAATTGTGAAACTTCATGTACTCCCTTTGCCTTTACGGTTAGGTTACCCTCATTCCAATGTTATGTTGAGAGCTTTTTATCTTTGGTCTGACCGAAGATACTCCATTCCTCAACCATAGAAGTAAATATGTCTAAAATTGGTGTTGGTTGTGATAAACCAAATGATGACATCACTCCGAGTTCCCGCTCACAGAACACAGAGCTGCCACTACACTACACGGGGACTTGTGGGTAGTTCCCTCCCAGCGTGACGCCTCCTGGGTCCACATCACTGATCTGGAGCCAAGATTTGTGTTCAAAGGTCTCTCCCTATTTACACACAGGGATTCAGCTGTCAACCGTAGGGGAGAGAAAGGAACTACATACATCTCAGTCCTTCAGGACAAAAAACTGAACAGGGCACAGCACTGCCTGTCAATCAATGTCTTTAAAGTCACCGAACTCTTTTACCTTAGTTAAAATAGCAACTTTGATGTTATGCATATTTTATTACAAATTGATCAAACAACTATGTGATGAATTTTGCAAACTCCCTCCCTGTGTTTCAGAGGTTGTCCACAACTGTATAGAAAGTTTCCAAGTCCAATATACAATCAGTGAGCGCTGTGACTCTAATTGGGGCGCTCTGTCTGCAATGTCTACCTAGCTCCGCTGCCTGCATCCTAAGTAAGCGCCCATTCTTCCGCAATCAGGAAACGGAGGTACTCACACAACTTTGGAGCTTAAACGCCCCAGAAGAAAACCTCAAAAAAAAAAAAAATACCCTGAGAAAAAGGGGGTAGGAGGCACTCAAGCATGCTCCCCTGTGGAGCGCTGGGGTGCTAAGCTGGGAAGAGGGGAGCCCCTTATCTCCTACCCGCAGGGTGCCCCTTACCCAGTGCGGCAGGGCTACAAGAGCAAGCAGACGCAGTGGGGAGGAGGGAGTCACTGGCTGCGGGCTCCTGGAGCGCGTCCCTGAGGGGCCAGCCTCCCTTCCAGGCCTGTAGCGCACTGCTGCTCCGAGCGCACGGTTCCCTCTCTAGCCTCCAGCCAGGAGTACATGGAGTGAGGAAGGTGATCACCCTCTGCTCCCTGAGGCCTTACAGCGGCTCGACGATGCCAGCGGGTGATGCTTGCAGTGCCCGCCCGGGTCGCGGGTATGGGACTTTGGCAGATGCAATTTGCTCGCCTTAACTCTGTAGAATAAGACACACTGGAAATAACGAGAAAACGCACAGCGCCAGGCCATCGTGGTCATCTCCCCGTTTTGCTGCTACTTCTGCACCCAGGACAAACTTGTGTCTGTGCATAGGCACCGCACAGGTACCTGGCAATCCCTAGCCTTCCCTCGACCAGAGTGAGCGTGGTCGACCTGGAGTCGCTTGGCGCGCACAACCAACCGGTGCATGGCTAGGGCCCTTTGCACATAGACCGCCCTCAGGGCGCCGGGAGCGCGACCAGCACAGCGGAAAGAGCAGCCTCGGTGAGACTCCAAGGTGCCAAACACGTCTGGCCAGCGCAGCAGCTCCTCGCGGTCCCCATTTCCAGCCCGCCGCGACCCTGCGCGCCCCGGAAGCACCTACCAAGAGCGGCGACCAGCAGACCGACAGCACGCACATGATGCCCATGAGCTGGATGGCCGTCTCGGTGGTGATGCGGCCCCACTGGGCGCTGGACTGCGCCGCTGCCGTTTTGGCCCGGCAGCGGGACACCAGGGCCTTAATGGTGGCCAGGTTGCAGGTAAAGGTGACCGTCAGCGCCAGGAGCCCCAGGAAGGCGAAGGTGGAGGCGAAGAAGAGGTTGCCCCTGTTGGGCGCGGAGGAGGAGCCGGTCCCGTTGCCTCCTCGCGCGGTGCTGATGAAGCACCATGTCCCAGGCCACTGGACAGTGTACTGACCCACGCCCAGCACCGGCAGCAGGGCAAAGGCGAGCCCGGCCAGCCACACGCCGAGCAGCACGGCGCGCGTGGCGCGCGTCTTCATGTGGCTCGCATACCAGTGCGGCGCGCGGATGGCCAGCGCGCGCTCGACGGCCATGGCGCTGGCGATGAAGAGCGAGGACAGCCCAAAGACCGTCATGGTGAGGCCGAAGAAGGTGCACAGCCGGCCCGACGGGTCGTGCTGCTCCCAGCGCTGCTGCGACAGGTACACGACGATGACCACTGGGCTGGTGAGCAGCTGGCCGACCAGGTCGGTTAGCGCCAGCCAGCCGATGCACAGCAGGAAGGACTTCTTGCGCTTGCTCTCCCGGCGCCGGTAGCTCCGCGACACGAGCAGCATGGCCAGCGCGTTGCCCACGAAGCCCGTGAGC
The DNA here is from genome assembly GCF_034190915.1 of Cavia porcellus. NCBI lineage: Eukaryota > Metazoa > Chordata > Mammalia > Rodentia > Caviidae > Cavia > Cavia porcellus. Next base: position 159,276,885 of record NW_026947484.1, on the reverse strand, counting down.
ATCATGGTGATGGGGAAAGCCACTGACACGGAGCCGCAGTCCTCGCCCGGCCCCGGCGGCGCTCGGCTCAGGTTGCTCCGAGCCTCGGCCGAGCGCTCGGGCGCCCACATGCCGGGGTCCGAGTGGTTGAGGCGGGTGCAGAAGGGGGCGCCCCCGCCGTCGCCCCTGGGCTCCTTCATGTCGGCTTCGAGGTGCGGACGCGTCGGGGCCCGCAGCGCACAGGCAGGGAGAGCGGGCGCGTAGGGCGCTGGCGGTGGCCTGGGGTGGCGGCGACCCGACCCGGACCCGGGCTGCGCTCCATGGTGAGGGGCGCGCGGCCGGCTCCTCGTCCGCACGCGGCCGGCGATCGGGGCCCCAGAGACGGCGCCGCTCCGGGCGCCGCGGTGCCCGCCCCGCTAGCTATAAGGCCGAGGGGCGGGGCGCCCCGGCCGTGGGCAGGGAAGGGGGAGGAGGCGGGAGGGAGCGGCGGAGCCTGTGGGGCCCTGGCCAGCTAGCTCCTCGCAGCCGCTGGGCTGGGAAAACCTGCAGCGGACTCCGCCCGGCCGGGCACGCCCTGCGCCCGCGCCTCCCCAGCCCGGCTGAGCCGCCCCGGCGCGCTTCCTGGCAGGGCGGACCTGGCGCTCCTTTTCTAGTCGCAGACGCTCGCCGGACCGAGCCTCCCCCAGCAGCCTTTCGCAACTTGTGGGTGTCAATCACCTGCCCCCCGGGGATCCCGCGCAGCCACCGCCCGTGCGTGGCCCAGCTTGCAGGGTTTCCTTCCCACCTCGAGCCTCTAGAACCACCGCGGAAAGGCCGCGCTGTTCCGTCCCCCCAACGCCATTGAAAGTATACAGTGAACAGTGACCAGAGATGCAGGGGAACGACCCAAACAACACCCGGCGGCTGGACGCAAAGGAGAAACCTCGATCACCGCCCCTCACTTAATCTTGCGCTCCTTCCCGGAAAAGAGCGCTGGGGCCTGAGAGGCTGCAGGCAGTGACACCACCTGCTCTCTGCATCAGGGAAACCCTCTGCCGCCAGCCCAGGGGAAGGAAAGAGGGGAGAGCAGGGGCGAGGCACCCCCAAAAAGCCTCCAGCTGTCACGGATCCCTTCCCCACGGAACGGGAACTGGCAACGGTGTTCAGACGTCACGGAGTTAACCTATGCGGAAACTTGGGAAGCAGGCGTAGTAGCCTAGCATTCCTGTCTTTCAGGAAGCCAGTAGGTTAGGTATTTTCACAAGCTTTTTCTCGTTTTAACACACAGATCCTGCAAAAGTACTGTTACTATCGTTATTTCTGTGTTTAGGTGAGGTCACCGGAAGCCCAGTGACAGGAAGGGCCCAGCGCTGGTGAGCAGGTTCCCAGTCCCTTCTTACTTGAAGCAGCTCTCCATGGACTCCAAACCGCGGTATGCAGATGAAAATGAAAACTGATAGAGCACTCCTCAGCTGTAAAGCATAAACCCGAATCCTCTGGAAGGGATGCGTGCCCCGAGACCACGCCGAGTGAGATAAATCAGACACACAAGCTTACATGTCAAACTCCGAATAGAATAAAATAAAAGGTAGCGAATAGGAAGTAGGAATAAAAAAGAACTTTTGCAAAAGGGAAGGAGACAAAGAGGGGAGAAAAAGGGGTTGTAAAAAGATGTCTAACGTCCCATGAGGAGTGTAACCATTATCCACTACAAACATACTGTACTAGTGTAAAAGTTAAAGTTGAAAAAGAAGAAAAAAATCATTATGAAGACGTTTTCTCCAAAGCTTGTGGGGAGGGCCTGGCTTTTCTGCCTCTTCACATTGTCCAGTAAATAATAAGATTTTGAAAACTATCCTCAAACTTTATTTTCCCCATATTTAAAAAAAAGTAGAGCTAAGTGTGTAATACTTTAAGATTGACAAGAATTAGATTTGCAACAGGCCCTCAGCTGCCTGCCTTTCGGATCTTAGCTGACGTCTTGCTTGGTAGAAGTGGGGAGAAATGAGAATGGGACCCGAAACTCTGCGTCCCTTCTCTGCTCTTATGCAGTTATCACAAGATTGTTTTTTTACATTTTTGTTTTATTAAAATATCATCATTAGGCCAGCTGTCCAGCTCAGCAGGCACAACTGCCAGGCAAGCACGAGGGCTTGAGTTCAATCCCCCGTACAAAAAAAAAAGGTCACGATTACAATAAAAACTTGGAAGAAATAGTAATGTGATTTACTTCTTTTCCCTAAACTTTTGTCTTATTTTTAATCAATCTCAAATTCATATTTGGGAAAGTATTTTTCCAGAATAAAGACGTTTTTAAAAATGATGCCTGGTTATTCTTAGATTATCTGTAAATTTGGGTGAAGGTCCATATCAAACTTAAATTTTTCTGCACTTAATAAAATTGTATTTAAAAATTTAAGAACATTTCAGGATTCATGTAGCCAAGGTAGTAATTTCTCCATTCTATTCTTATTTACAAATATTTAATTCATTAAAATTCTTCATTGCTCTGCATCCTATAACCAAGTGGGCTTCATGAGGACTGCAAGGGGTCAGGTCATGTAACAGCCAAGAATGTAAGCCTCCAGTATCCACCTTGTCATCAAATGTCAAATATGCTGTGTCCCAGGTCTTCTGTTGTAACACTTCCTTTTTTCAGCATTTTCTTTCGTCGTAAATTTGTTCTGCAGCTATTCACTTTGTAGACAAGAGACTTTGAGGGCATGAGTAACAATACCAAGAGGGTATCTGGGTTCTGGCTGGCATTTTTGGTTCAGTTACAACTGTCTGCATTGCGCTGATCTGAACCACCACCACCCTCTAGTGCTCCAAAGGCAAATAACATGCAGTACACTTCACTGAGAATTCTAAATGACTGCGGCATGCTTTCCTTACAGAACCTGCCTCCCTAGACTTACTCACTAGTATTTAACTACAGTTGTTTTCCTTCAAGTTCACAAAGTTGCATCTCCAATCATTCCATTAGTGGAGGATTAAATGGAAAGATCTCATGCTCAGATGTTTTAATTTCTAAAGCATATGTTCACTATGTTTAAACTTTTCTGCAGTCACACAAGTTGTTTAGCTGTATCCCTCCTGGATAGTTTTATATTTACAACACATATCAATATTTATCTAGTGTTCACTAATTTTGATACTTCCACCAAGAATATTAAACATGGATATAGAACAATAAGAAGGGACCCAAAGATGTAGCTCAGGGGTAGAGAGCTCAGGTGGCATGTACCAGGACCTGAGTTTGATCCTCAGCACCAAATAAAAAACAGAAAGACTAACAATTACCTTCATATAATCAGGCCATCATTAACTCATGATGGAATGTATTTGAAAATTCTTCTATGTGAACTAATGGTTAAGTATTGTTCATTTGTACAGTAAATACTCAACGAGTACTCTGCTTCAGACAGGTTCTCACGAGGGAAACAACAGTGACATGTAAAAGCCAACATGTTAATGTATATTAATGGGAATCTCTACATAATTGCTCTTCTGTCTCTAGGAGAAAAATACCCGAGACCAGTAATTTAAGACGTTATTTTAGACCAGTTTCAGGGCTTTCAGTCCATGGTCAGGTGGCCCCACGGCACAAACTGCGTGGCAGCATGGAGGAGAAACACTGCTTACCAAGTAGTGGCCAAGTGGCAAGGGTAACAGGCATCACCTATCCGGAGTGGCCACTACTGTATTTGGTTTTATCCTCACACATTTTTCCCTCATGGGCTCCTGGCAGGGTCTGTAACCATCATGCATTTTGGAGGGCGGGGTGAGCTGGCCTCCCAAGCCTTTTGAAATATGGCTGGAAACATCCATGATCCCCAGTTCGCTTCCATGTGGTGTGCCTGAAAAGCCAGCATGATGTGGATGGCACCAGGTTGGCCACTAGCTTGGCCTCCTTGGACTACAGCTGCAGTAGCCTCTGAGTGCCTGGATGGCTATGCTTGGAGATACACTGGATGGCAGCTCTGACTGAGCAGCTATGGCAGCAACTCCTCAGACGAAACGTTTTTTGTACCTTTGAGCCTGTGATGGGGGGGTTCTTCATTTCTTTTTGTGTTACACATTTTTTTTTGATAAATAATTTTGTCTTTCTCCTTTTTATCGGTACCGGGGATCGAACTCATGACTGCCTGCTTGCAAGGCAGGCGCTTATGCCACTGAGCTACATCCCCAGCCAGGGTTCTTGATTTCTGAAATGCCTTCAAGGTATCTTCCTTCCTGTTTGCACTAAGTACTTGGCTTCTCTTTGATGCTAACCCATCAGCAACTATCCTCTCCTTTGCCCATCTTTGCAGGGGTCTCCTTTCCAATCAAAACCAAACTTTCTAAATCTGTAAGCTGTCATATGCTCTTGACCTGGCCAAAAGCAGCCAGCAGTACTCAGCCTGAATGGTAGCCTGCCCTTAAGATTTCCTCTGCTGGAACAGCTTGCCATCTTGCATCTTTCAGTTTAGGAGTATGGACAAATGTACACAGATTTCTTGCTTAACACACATTTCCTCTAATTCAACTGCCAATGGAGTCTGTTTGAAACCTCCTTAGTCTGGCCTTTTACTGTCTGCATTGTTATCAGCATTATGGTGTTCTGAGGTCTGACCTGGATCACATATCAAGTATGGCTCACAATATTCTAGGCTATTTCTAGCTTACACCCCAAAGTTTTTGAAACTTCCCACAAAGCAATTTCAGAGACTTCTGATTTACAAGCTCAGGTAGTCACTGCAACGATCTTGTTCACTCCTGATACAAATTTTGCTTGAGTCACTCTCCCAAATGCTGGAACAGAATACACGCATAGCTTAAAAGGAGAGCTACATTATAGGTCAGTTTCAGTGTGCCGAGTACAAGGCCGACTTGCTCCAAGATGTAAATGGCATGGCAGAGAAAAGATGTTCAGTGCATGTGGGTAGGATGCAGAGAGGACAGAGGACTTAGGGACATGAATATACCATTACAAGTTATGTCCCCAGTGACTTAAACATGAGCCTTTGGGGGACATTTTAGACTTACACTGTAACACTTGTGACTTCTAAATTTCAATTAACAGAGGAAAGGACAGGGATCCCAGCAGCTTTGGTCTCAATGATCTGTCATTGAGGTAGGGTCTTCCATAAAATTCTTTGGGAAACCAGAGTGTTTTATAGTTCTCCCGATCATATGGGCTTTATCTTAGGAACGAAGGTAGATTTAACTTTCAAATATCAGTTCACACAGACACTTCATTTAATGGCCAAGCTCTGCTCCTGTGACTAGGCCATTAAATAAGTCTCTAAGAAGCTGTACATTCGGCACTACTTCAGAATGCTTCTGTTAGCAAACATTTCAATTTACAAGTGTTTGGCAAAATTTTGCTTTTCCATGCGAAGTCCACATGGAGTGACAAACACAACCATGGCTATCTTCCCCAAAATCATAAAACAAATTAAGATCATAAATAAAGGTACTGCTAGTGTATGTATCTTACAAAATTCACGACAAAGAGATGGCCAAAGGAAACTCCAACTCAATGACTTTCCTTTGTGTAATTTTCCCAGGCAGAACTGTAACATGTAACACAACATAAAACTATTGTATAGTAGGATCAGCAAAACTATAGTATAGTGTCATACTATACACTATGTGCTGCACAGAAAAAAAGTCATTTACGCTCTATGAAAAAGATGTACAGCAGTGTACCAAAAAAAAAAAAAAAAAAAAAAAAAAAAAAAAAAAAACTATCCCACGGGGTAGGGGTTGTAAACCAAAGTGGTCCTAATAGTGCACTTAAGTTTTAAGTCCAATGACCTGTTAAATAGGTAGGTCATTAAATGAAGAATACTTGTACTAGATATATTTTCAAAGTATTTCAATGAAAATAATTTCTAGCACATGCTTTCCAATAACCATTACAATAAAACACAGCAGCCACCAACAAATCATCAGGTGGGCTCAGACAATACTGATCCCTCAGAAAATCCAGGGTATCTTAAGACACAGCAATGAAACAGAAAGTGCACAGCAATAATCAAGACTGCAAACCAGATATGCTCTTCAGCAAATCAATACAGCATCTAATCCCCTATTCTATCACATCCCCTGTCCTGACATCTTAGCAGCTTTCATGAATACTTCAAAGTTACATTGGTCACAACTGATACTGCTGGAAGCTGTGTTTAAGTGTGCAATTTTGGCTCACCAATGAAAGTGCTTCCATAGGCTACTAGGAGAGACCAATGAAACTGAAGTACTAAGGGTCACTGAAAAATGAACCTGCTTGCTCTGTTAGAGTACTGGAAATGCCAAACATCTGTGACAGGAAAACTGGTATTAAGGACTTTGGCAGATAGACATACCATGGAGCAAAGGAGGTGACTATCCAGGGGTGTAAGACAACCCCCCCCCCCAAAAAAAAAATTTCAAGAGTGCCAATTACCAGTGATAATTGCTCAATTATTTCCTGTGGTTTGGAGGTAACCCTTGAAAAAATGTGCACCCATGGTATTATAAGTCCTAAATTATCACACTTTCAAAGGCAGTATCACTTCTAAAGTTTACATCTGAGAATTTACCTTCAAATGAATCAGCTTTACCACCACCTGATGAACTGCTGGAAGCAAATAGTTCTAAGAAGTGAGCCACCAGAGTACAGATACATGCTTCTGGCCTCTGGCACAGGACAGTTCTGCCTCCATCATGTGAGCAGCAGGTCTCATAAGACCGTGATCCAAATCATATCCCTGATGTATAAAAACAGGCAAACCATGCATTTTCTAAAATGTCAAGTAGCTAGCTTTTCCCATGGCAGAATTACTGAAATAATGTATTTTGAAGACACTTGTCTTTTCATTAATGCTATTTGCTAATGCAATTTTTAATGAATGTTCCTAAGACACAATAAGCTCCTCATTCATTAACGAGTTCTGTGCCTGTGACTAGGTCGTTACATGAACTGGTTGCTTATGAGGAAACGTATACAGTATGTGTATGCCATTATTCAGAAGAAATGTCCCAAGGAGATGCAACATGTGTATCAAGGTACTAAATTAAAGTTCTAACAAGATATACACAAGTGTACCTAAAAACAAAAACCAGACAGGTTGGGTATCTGAACAGTATGCCTGAGTTTTTAAGTCTGAGTATTATCAGCAGCATATATACTGAACACAGTAAAGAACATGTACCAACAGACTGTCTTTACCAACTCGTGTGTACTCAATTTTTTGTACTCTTCCCTACCTTGTTTCCTTAAATGCCTAGTAATTTATTGAAAACTGGAAATCGTAGGTCATGTATCAGTGATGGGATTCCATTGTTTACTTCCAGCTGTTTGTTCCACCTGACAGTTACCTGTGAGCAAACTGCCAATATTGCCCATCATGTTACACGCAGCTGTCACGTTTTCAGTTTTCCATGCTTGCTGTTTGCAAGCTGATGTCCTGTGCCTCTGCAACCTGCTCATGTGCCAGCAAGTCTCAGGTTGATTTGGTCTTACAGTACCTTTATCAGTATGTTTTGGACTTGACTGTGTCTTGTGTAACAACCCATGCAGGTAAACTTTATCCTCTTGGCCTTTTGCACATTTTACTCACCATACATTATTTCCTTGAAATTATTTTTAAACAGCATTTTACATTTATGGTTTGCACTTTCCATGCTTTGTGGAGACCTCCATTTCCATCTGCTTTGCTAAGCCAACTAGTACCTTTGTTGAGACCTAGTGAATTTTAAAATAGATTTGTATTTCATCTATTATCTTCAAACTACATTTTGTATACCAGGACAGTTGTTTTTCCCAGTAAGATACTGGATCACCTTGTGGCTTTCACTGCTTCTGACAAGTGGGCTCATCACTGCCCCATACAGAGCTTTCCCCTCCTACGCCTTTTTAACACTGTCCTATTCTTAGGTTTGAGGCGTTTAATTGCCTTGCCTGTGTGGCTTTTTGGTGAAATCTTTGAAGAAACCCTTACATTTGCGCTTCTCCCAGTCATTTCCTGTCTGGAGACCCAAGGACTCTACACAGAGGCTCGCACACATCTGTAAGGCTCCTTTTCAGCACTCTGTGAACATCAGAGTTCTCATCCTCACCCATTCCACCTCACCTCAGGGAGAATACAATGCCCCACAGGAAAACTGTCACAGTAAATTCATTCAAAGGTGTCAAATGGGAGGACACAGGGACAGCATCTGCCTTTCTCAGTTCACCAATGGCCGCCTCACAGCTCACATATTAAATAATGTTTAGGGTTAAATGTAGGATAATCTTGGAGTCCTCAGCTAATTTTACTTTTCATCTTCAAATTTGCATATTATCTATTTTTCTTTTGTTTTCATGAAGTGAAAGCTTAGGAGACTTATACTCAGTTTCCCCCTTTACAGACTTTAATACATCTCCCAGCTAAATCCCACTGGTGTCTCCAAATCATTTATTCCCATTAAAAAACAGAATTTCATTATTTCTTTGTCCCAAGAAGGTAATTCCAAACTCTGTCTAGTTTTGTTACTAACTCGAAGTCTAACTCTGTGGCCCGAAAACATTAATGTAAATCCTTTTGACAGTAAGGATTACTATATGGTCCAACAAAGCACAGTGGTAGGGTCAACACAGTAAAGTGTGCCTGAAGATAAGGAAGTATTTTCAATTCTAGATAAATGAGACTGTATCAAGTGGAAGGCAAATGAAAAATCAAAAGGTTCTCCAAATTACCAGTGTTATAGTGTGAAAGATGACAATACAGTGGTTTGACATGTAAAAATGATACAGGAGGCAGGTAAACATATTTGGTGTCTATGAAGTTAATATTATCAGTAAGAATTTCTGCACACAAACCCACAACACATGGCAGGAGTAAAGATAGCAAATATTTGCTAAACACTGATGCACCAGACACTAGTATAATCATTTACACAATCTCATCAAATTCCTTCAGAGTATTCTTTCCCACCTTTTAATGGGCATGACACCTTATGCAGCAATCTCCCCTAGGGCCACACAGGCACTATAAACTAAACTGTAAGTACTTTCAGTTCAGTGGGAGAAACAGACTACAAAGAAATCAACTGGACCACTGTGTCCCATTCACTAAATCAATCTTTATCTATTATATTCAGATCGGAGGTATTCAGTCTTTGTGGTGACCTCAGGGACAATAGCCCATAGATACTTCTTTGTCAAGAAGGCACAAAACTGTCTTTGTTCTGGGTTCAACACCAACAACTTCAAGCAATTATTGTTTTCGGTGTTCAATGAGTTCCATCTTAATTCTGACTGGATTATCACTAAATTTCTTCTCTCCAAGGTTCCCCATATAGTCTTCCTGGTTCAGTAAAAACATGACGTCTTCGCTGTTTAAGTGAAGCTCACTTTATTCATCTAAAGTCGTGGCCATTAAGACTGATGGTTTTAATTTTTCAAATACTTTGAAGTACAAAGACCTCTCCTCCACTAAACTGAGTTAACAATTTACCTACTTTTTGTAAGTATTATTTTAGTACCTTTATTTGGCTATACATTTAGAAACACAATCACACATACACATACACACATTTTAATTTGTGTATTCATGACATGCTACCATACCCTGTACTCTAAGCACTCAATCAATTCAATGAAGCTGGAAAAGAACACCAAGTTTTTCCTGACCACTCTCAATTTGACTCTCATGTCCCATCCCTCCTGATACCATTAAATAGCCATCAAGGTTCCTATTTAAATTAAAATTACCTTCCTGATCATCAATATAGCTGCAGGTCATTTCTTTCCCTATGTGACAGCTCTTCCATAAACCTTCCCTCCCATTCCCCATTATTTGTTTTGTTTCTACTGGAGAACACATGTACCTCACAGGACACAGGGTACAATGTGAAAGGACACTCAATGGCCAAAACTGGAATAGCGAGCAACAAATAAATAGAAAAAAGTATCTATGGACATAAATGGAAAAAGTTCTAAGAATAATTCCAAATAGATACAGATAACCACTTCCAACAAAAAGTGGAGCTTAATTCTGCCGATTGTACAGTGGTGAAGTACAATTAGTAAATCTTGCTTCAAAGTAATTTAAGTAAAAAATACTAACTCGAGTGGTAATTCAGGTGAACTCTACCTTACGCAGATATGGAAGGTTATCATCCCCGTAGAGGTCATGTGTGTATTGTGTGCCACTCACAGATTAGACAGGTACCTAGCCTCAAAAAACCTACTGCTCTAGAGCAGCAATGAGAAGTACAGCCAATTCTAACATGGAGTAGGGAAATTCTACAGGACACCAGGACAGTATTTCCCTAACTCGCCAAAAGCAAGGAAAGAATGAAAAATAGGGCTGGGGATTTAGCTCAGCGGCATAAGTGCCTGCCTTGCAAGCAGACACTTGTGAGTTTAATCCCCGGTACCGATTTAAAAAAAAAAAAAAAAAGAATGAAAAATAAAGAGCAGAGATTAGGAAAAGTAACAATTGGTGCAATGTAGTACAATACACTGGCTCTTGGAACAGATTAATGGGAAAAATGATACAGTAAAATAAAATCTAGAGTAGAATTAGTAAACTAAAGTTAGCGTTTTAGTTTTCAAAAATATAACATAAGATGAAAACAGTAGAAACTGGGTGGAGGTGTTTTGAGAAATCTGCCTACAATGTTTGAAACTTTTCTAGGGTGTGTACTACTAACTGAAGTTATAGCTTCTTTACCAAGTTATTGGATTAGAAATATCTCAACTGGCTAACAATCTCATATGTTGGCTAACAATCTCATATGTATTTTCCCAAAGACTTGATTTTGTTTTTACTGTATGTAACACTGAAATCGGTCAAACATGAGGTAAGCTTCCTTTAGGTTCCTTAAACAAGTATTTAATTCCCTGACATGTCACCCTAATTTGTTTTTGTAATCCTTCAAAAGTGGTCTTTATGTTTATACAGCTTATTCTTAACTTGGCCATTCATTACTTAATACCATCCAATACTGGTTAGATGAAATGCTTCCAAGGGAAAACTTAAGAGAGCTTCACAGTTAAACAGTTGTTGGACACCACAGTAAAGTGATAGTTTAAGAGTAATTCAAGAAGCAAGCTAGGGTATTCTATTCATAAGGCACAGGTGTGCACTGGCCAGTAGGAAACATTCAACTCTCAAAGTCACAAGTGGTAATTGTAAGTACCCAAGGTTGTGAGGTAATCACAGCTTTTTTGAACGTTTAAAACCAAGCACTCACATATAAAAAGCAAATACAAAGAGGTAAACAATTCAAAGAAAACTGAAGTTAAAAATCCACATTAGGTCACAGCTTAAAAATCTCTAGTTTATTTCTAACAAACACCACTTGATGCTTGACTCACAGACTTTATTTACATTTTTCTACAGCATCATTTTCTCTTGAAATGAACTAGTACAGCTTAGTTAAACCAAATGAAATCATAATCATCCAAATTGTCTGTCAACTCCTATTAGCTAAATTTATAACCTTGCAATTGCTTAGTACAGTCAAAGTTTTAAATACAGAAAGCACAAGAATAAATGGTAACATGTAGAATCTAGATGATCATCTGGGCAACTTAGAAGGTGGACTTTCGAGAAGTCTGAGGCACAATTACAAGAGTAAAAGTTCTTGTGCAACCTACAGTAAATGTAGCAAGGAAAATTAAGACATAAAAAAATGGGAAAGCTCACTGTAAAAATATTATCAAAATATTTCTACGTATCTTGTATTCATCTTTAGATCCTTGGAAAACATTTTAAAATAAAAAACAAATATAATTTGTGTTTGATCTGTCTACTAAACACCTTGTTTTTATTTAAATTGTGGCAGACAATGTTAAAAAAAAAAAAAAAAAAGAGAAATCAGTACTCTGTAACAAAAAGATCCCAAGCACAAATGCTGATTTCCCTTCATATACTTACCTTGCATCGTCACTGAAGATACTGTTAAGAGAAACTTTTATTTTCAAACCAGGAAACAAAATGGAGCTCGAGACCAGATTTTAACTGAGAAATAAAACTCAAAGCATTTTAAGCCATAAGTTTTTTCATGTAAAATGAAATATAATGACTCCTGTTTTTATCATGCAGAAACAAGCATTCAATTGCTATTCTGAAAAACATGTCATTATGTTTGAAATGACACATCTCTGAATAAATGTTTAATCACATGTCTGTGCTGGCCCTTTACCAAAAGAAGGAACACACTTCAAAATCTTTGATTTGTTCATCAAGTACAATTTAGCTTTTTCTAACCTACTGTATTTACTAACTAGATTTTTCTTTTAAAGGACACTGCACAAACCTTTCTAAACCTTTTACTTAAGATAAAAGATTTTTAAAATACAAGTAACCAGATTAGCAGAGAACTGATAAAACTATTAAACGCTTCTTTCTTTGTCCAAATTATGGATAAGAAAAGGAAATGGTAATACTGTGCTCCTTCTGCAATCCACAAGATTTTTCTGAATTAAATGTGGTGATGCAAAACCGGTATAAAAGAAACAATGATTATCCTAAGGCAATTTCAGCATAGGGAATTTAAAATGAAGTTTCACTTGGCCACTCAGTTTAACTCTTCATGGCAGGAATCATTCTGATATAGGCCAAAAACACAGACGTTTAACTTCTTTTCCAGGTGAACATAGCAGGTTTTTTTTTTTCCCCAAAAAGTACTTGTTGAAGCTGAAATGGTTTTAAGGGAATAGATGTAAATAATAAACAAAAGAGCTTTTATTTGGGGTATTATGGCTTAAAATGCAATTTACTTTTAATTTCACAAATAAACACATTGTATTATTTTGAAAAACAATAAAGGCATGCACCTCTACTAGCAGATTTAGCACTTCTGACCAAGTAAGACATCAACTTCTTAAAAACTGTTTCATGCACTGTACTGGATGTTTTTTAGGATGTAAATTTTAATACATTATTTCTTTTTTGAACTTGAACGGGAACCAGAATGGGATGATCCAGAAGATGACCTGTGGTGCCTGTAAGACATAATGGAGAAAGCAGGCAACCTAGTAAGCTATAGATGGATTTTAGCATTCACACTAAACACTACAAAAAATTAAACACCTTGATGCTGGTAAAAGGAATAATAAATTAAGATGTAAGCTTACAAAAACAAAATTATCTGGTACTTAAGACTTTAGATGTAAGCCCAGAAACGGTGTAATAGTAATCAAAATCCTCTACAGTTTAAAAGTATCTTCTCATTTCAAAATATAGCCACCTCTCAATTATTTAAGGTAATAAAGAAAAGCCTTGCAAAAATGCGTAAAATTACACAATGTACCACAAAGACATGTAAACTTGGTAAGGGAAGTGTAACTAAATCAATTTCTCCACTATACTATATAAAGTGTAATAGGCCTATATGTAAAACAGATACAGCAAGGCTTCTGATTGTGTATGAGAAAATATATTAAGTAATTAAGTTTTGGAAATCTAGGTCACACAAAATGACTGTACAATTAGTTATAGTGTTATATTCATGCAGCTAATATGAATAATTCAATATCAACCTGGGTAAAGTAGTGGTGTTCCGTAGGGGTTGGCCCTGGGCTCAGGGTTGTTTAATGTTTTCACCAATCACCTGGCTTATGGAATAGAGAACATGTTCATTAAGTTTAGATGACAACAAACTAGGGGATTATATGTGGCTAAGATAAAAATTTGCAGAAGTGGTAAGAAAGCAACAGACTGAATTTCACTCAAGTTCAAAGTAATTTTCTTACAAAGAAACAAATACGCATAAACAAGACAATGTGTAATCATAATTTCAAAATGTGAAGAAGTAAAACTAATCAATCTGTACAGGTAGGAATGAGATAATCTTACTGGTAAACCCAGCTATTATCATTCTTTATAATACTTCTTTTTACGAGTTAAGAAGATATGGACAATCTGCAAAATTATGAAGCCATCAGAATAATTACACATTGAGAACCAAAATAAATAAATAAATACATAGGTAGTCTATTGCAGAAATGGCTGACAATGAACAATTACACTCCTCAAATTTCAATGCAAAGTAATTTAGTAAAGGTATGTTTTATAAAAAACAGATTTAGACTGCAAAAAGCTTTGAGGACTAATTTCCTTATAGATAAAAGGCAAATAATAAGCTGTGGAAATCCACTTATACTTGTTTATAGGAGGACAGATTGCCAGTCATCTGAAAGTTTAACATTTTATTAAATGCCCTAGAATCCCTGCCATTTTGAATACTTAACTGAAAATAGCGTAATATAAAAATCAACTTGCAAATTACTTCAACATACAGCTTCTGAACTGCAATCTCTAGCAGACAAAAATAACCGAGAGTTGGCTATAGTAATATAAATGGAAATAAAAATTTAAACAAAATGATCAGAGAATAGTTTGATCTACAACTTATTTCTAAGTTGATTCAAGTACAAAGCTAAACAAAGTTATCTTGTTTTCGATGTTTCAAAGATAAGTATAACTTGCTGTTGGAACAACAGAGGTAGATACCTAACCCCTTACTACAAAGTCCATTACATTACACCTTAAAAACACCCATTCTTATTTCTACAGAAACCCAAACCTTTCGGGTGACCGTGATCTTGTTCGTCTTTTTTTTCGATCACCAGGAGAAGAAGATCTAGAACGACTTCTCTTTCTGTTCCTCTCAGGAGAAGATGATGAACTTGAGTAAGATCTTTTTCGTGGGGAAGAAGAGCCCCTGTGGGACCTAGAGCTGGATCTTCATTGATTGAGAAACAAATCAAACATTTTGTTAAAAAAAGAAATGAAGAAGATTATTTATAACTATGAAGTTTTAGTAAGAAAGAATACTTACTGCTTATACTCAACAGAAGACTTCTGGATCAACCATGAAAATACTATTTAATACAATTATTTTAACTTCATCTCTTTTTAAGAGCCTTTAAGTATTCATTGCTTCTAACTGAAAATCACCTTATGTAGGATTTTTTCTATGCTTATAAACCTTTTCAATTTAAAGTACATACATAAAAATCAACAGATTAACTGTAGTTGTGATTCAGAAAATATCTCCCTGCATTTGGGCAGAACGTATGTTACACAAAACTTCCTAAAGAAAACACATGTAATATTTCCTTGCAGAATTATGCACTCATTAAGATGTTATAGAAAAATGAGCGATATGGTACAAGAATAAGAATGAACATTAACCATAGGAAACTACTAAATATTCAAGATAAATGAGTAACTTTAGGACTTGATTTATAGTCACAATATTCTATCAAGTAATACTATTTATGAAATATGACATGTTGACATTCACATGTTTCAGGCAAAAGTAAATGTGCAATAAATAAATGCAAATTTTTTCTTCATTTACATATTTTGGTTGAAGGAATTTAGCTCAAACTTCCCAAAAAATTCACCTTTGGGCTTAACATAAAACCAGAAAGCCCAAAAGGAGAATTCTTTGGAAAGTTACGAGCAATAAAAATATATGGGAAGAATATGAAGGCTGTTCTGTAAATTTTAATTACAGTGTTTCCCAAAGGGAATACTAAAATTTAAGAATTTTCATTTAAACGGCATTAAAATTAAAAAAATCTTACTAATATGTAAGAAAAAACGTTTGCTCTCTATTTTGTACTGACTTAACACAGATGTGTGCAACATTCTTTTCTCTATAATATGATTAAACTATAGTTGTCCTGAAATCCTAGCTTTGGTTCAAACAAGCTAGTAATTAAATGCCATTGTTCAACTTCAGTGTGAATCTCCATCTCCATATTAAGTTGGATATCAGAGTCTTTCTGTATTTACATTAATGCCTTTAGTATACAATCAGTAAGTTAACTTAAAAAATAAAGGCAGCACATTTTGACTAGTATTTCTAGAGAGCATATACTAACTTCGAATTATTTCCCCTTTACAGTTTAAATGCAAACATAGGTTAACAGCAATGATTAAGAATGTGTGCCACCTAAACTAACCAATCATACTGTACTTGGTGTGGTTTTTTTTTGTTGTTGTTGTTGTGAGACAGGATCTCCTTACATAGTTCAAGCTGGCCTTGACCGCACTATGCAGCCCAGGTTGTTCACAAACTCTTGTAATCCTCCTGCCTCAGCCTCCTGAGTGCTGATTACAGGTGTGCACCACCGTGCCTGACTACATTTGATTTAGTTTTAAGAGCAATGTGTATTCTATAAATACTGTTTATAATATTGTTAAAATTTAGAGTTGAAAATATGTACATAAATACTCCCAATAAACTTCATCTAGTATAAATAACAAAGTTGCTTCTGTTAATATTTGCCTTGCAAAACAAAACGTGTTTTGAGGCAGTTATTTATTCTTCCTTTCAATAAAATGTTCATTTACACTATATATTAATTTTGCTAGAACTAATTTACAAAAAAATAGTGTCAATAACTAGAGATTTGACATTAAGACTTGGTTCATCTTCTTACTTCATCATAACCAAAACAAACCTTGGACACATCATGTGGAACAGCCACCTTAATTCAATCATGGGAATGTCTTGGCACATTGCTAGCAATGGAAACATCTCATGGCGAGAAAATTAAGCTGAGGCAAGTGCATTAGTTTTCTAATGCTGAAATAAAATTGACAAGTAGAAGCAAAAAATAAGGGGGGAAAAAGCAGCAACACCTTCTGCAGCCTATTTTCTCTCTCTGCTTTACAGAGAGATGCTACCTCATTCACCTTGATTTCGACCCACGAGATCTCGAATGTTCTCTGGAACTGGAACGAGATCTTGACTGCGAACTGGAAGAACTTCTTGAACGGGACCTGGAACAACATGGAAGCATTTTTTTTTCCAGGACCACTTAACTGAGCTTTGTGATATGAACACTGAAAGAAAAATATGCATTAGAGTTCATTTTCATGTAAAAAATAACTACAATATACATTATCTTCCAAGTATTTTAACAAAACTTTTTAATAAAAAAAACACTTAAAAGTCAACTATTACTTTTTACTCGGATTAAATTAACACTAAAATCATTAAACTATAATTAGAAGTCAGGACTAACATATCCAGAAGATAGAATGTACGGTTTGTTAATTTGTCTGTATTGTTAAAACTCATTCTATCTCCTTGGCGTGCTACCCAGTGCTGCATGTTAACCACTAGCACATGGACATCTGATCATTGTGCTTTTCTATTTACTATCAATGGCATTAAGATATACTAGTATTCCCGCCATGGCTATACATAAAGTTTACTTAACGTATCTCTTGAATTTGCTCCTGAGGAAAGATACTGTTAACATTTTTTTCTGAACATTATTTTATAATTACTATTTTATGTTTTTAGGCTTTATGTTGTATTCATTAATGAATACTTTATGTTAAAAGTTCTTATCTAATACTTTATCCCTAAACATGATTAAAATCCAATGACTATAGTATTATTTGTAAACAGGATTTTTCAAGATGAGGCTTCTAAGGTACTGCTTTTCAGCTAAAAATTTTTTACCTATAAAAATCAAAGAATATGTCTTCATATGAGCCAACAAAACAATATACAACACCAACTAAGTCTTTTTTTATTACCAACTAAGTCTTTTTTTATTCCTAGACATCCCAAAATTGTGAGAAGTCAACAGAACCGGAAGGCTGAACAAGCTCCTTTATTTGGAATACTGACGTCAAACTGAAGTATTAAACAGTTGTGTAACACGCAGTCACCTTTAATGCCCAGAAAATTTTCGTACTAACTTTTACCATCTTTAATAAATAAATCCCTCATTTATTTTATGGAAGCTTTTAGATACTTAAATATCATTATATCTAGTAATTTACTTGTAGTTCTAAGCCTATGTCAGTAAAAGGCATGATACTAAAATAAAGGACATTTAATACTAAGATTTTGCATTTCTGAAAATACTGGACAGTATCTACAGGGCACCAAGATGAAGTCTTTAAATGATGATGTGAGTGAAAATTCTGAAGTAAAAAATAAAGCTATTTAGTTAAAAAAATAAAAAAGATAATATTTATAAATAAAGAAGTTAGATACTGACATTTTGACTGGTGTTACCCTTGACCTGTACCCGTTTACCTGGACCTAGACCTTGAACTTGAGGGAGAGGATGAACGTGATGAAGATCGTGAAGATCGAGACTTTGATCGACTTCTTCTATTGGATTTCTTTTTATTACTATCTTCTTCTTCACTGGCATCAAGATTGTATTTTGAGAGGTCAGCATCATCTTCATCCTCATCCTAATAAAAATTCAATTACGTATGTGAACATTTACGTATTAATGCTGTCTACTGGGAAAGATGAATGGTTCGTGTGGTAGGAGAATCTCTGGATGTACGGTCAGTAACTGAAAGAAAACTCACTCTCAGTTCTGGAATTTATCTATCAATTCGTAATGTCAGCTGAACAGATTTGATTAGTGTCTCAGATTATTCAGATGCTAATCTACAAGTCATATTCATTTTCTCCCTATCACAATCTCTTAGCCCTTACCAAGTTAGTCAGAGTATTTTCAATTCTAGCTCCTTAGAAGTCCCTAATTCTCCTCCTTTAGTCTAAGGTAGGAATTTTGCTCCTTTTTTCTCCAATGTATTAATTGAGACTCATCTCCCTAACTCTGGAAATTCCCTTTGCTTTTCTAGGATCTCATATACAAAGACTCATCACCCCGAAGAACAAATCAGATTAACTATAATCGCTTGTGTCTTAACACTTGCATTTCAGATGCCCTAAAGTAAGAGCCAGGTCATTAAAACACCAATCTGACCCCACAGAACACACACTACTGGACTAGAGCGGGACTGCTCTCTGTTCTAACCACAGTGGCCTATGGATGACTTTTTTAAAAAATATTGCTGACCTGTTTCCCATTTATAGAAATTGTAATTGTTGTTCTGCCTGAAGGTGCTTTTACCCTAGCTCTTCCTGGGGGCTCCTTCATAATCAATTAAGTCGTAATTCAAATTTCACCTTTTCAGAAATTATCCACTAAAACCAAAGTAGCTCTTTTTATTACATATCTATTAACAGTGTCACGTCTTCCATAACATTCTCTCTATAGCCTTCTTCATTTAAATGTGCCTCCTGTGGAGAAGGATAGCTCCATCAAGATGGTGTAACAGCTTCAAAACGAACTACTCCACAGTGGAAACTACTCCCTGCGAGCACACATCTTCACCCAGGGTCCACAGACTCAAAAGCACTCATCGCATAGTGGCTCACGTAAGACAAGGGCAAGATGGACGTGGAAACTGCTTACCTCATCTAATTTATATTTAGAAAGATCTGCATCCTCATCTTCTTCTTCTCCCTCTGATTCTTTATCATCAACTTCCTTTAATATAGACGCAGGACCAACTGCCTTCCCTCTGTACTTTTTCTTTTTACGCCCAAACTACAGAAAAATAGTTTCAACATTTTGTAAGCTGAAAATGCATTGAAATCAGTATTTTAAAAAATTGTTTCTAATATTTAAATGAAGTATTTAAAAATACTCCTCTGCACTAAAGATATTTTCTAACATATCCTCCTACTAGTATTCAATCTATATACTTATATGACTTACCTCATCATATTCTCCATCAGATTCTTCTCTTTCTATATACTCAACATTTTCTCTTTCATTGAAACCACCACCATATCCTAAAAAAGGAATGTAAGAATTCATTTGAGTAACATGATATTCACATTATCTGCAAAAAACATAAGATCTAATGAATGGCAGTAGCCTATCTACCTGGTATATTTCTAATCTTTTAAAAGCTTGTAACCTCTCAGACCAGCCTCAAAGCTATATATCTCAGCTATAAAGTCACGACTATATTTTTAACTCTCTTCAACTTCAAATTGTCTTCTATAAAAAATTTATGATATATATAAATAGAAAACATTTTAAGCTTCTGCTATAATCATGTTTTAAAAGAACATTTGTCAATACTGTATCATAATTCTTCTAGGGAAGGTAGGCCCAATGAAAACTACAAATTAAATTTCACTGTTTCCAACTCCAGTTCAGCCTGAAATCTTTTTTTTTTTTTTTCGTCTTCTTTTTTTTTTTTAATCGGTACCAGGGATCGAACTCACGACCACACACTTGCAAGGCAGGTGGCTTATGCCGCTAAGCTAAATCCCCAGTCCCAGCCTAAAATCTTGATAAACTGAAATTTTCCTGAGGTAAAATGTAGTGAGTCACTAAGCAGAATTGGCCATCCTTTGCCACTGGTTTAGTTGATTTTAACACAATTGCTTTTTAGTATAGTTAAAATTTATTAAAATTCTCTGAAATATAAAACTTCAGATCAAAAATATTCTGCTAAATAAGTGATTAAGACCAGCAAATCATCATTCTCTAATCAAGAGTAAACAACTTAAATGGTCACATTTTTCACAGCAGTACCAGTACACAAGGCCAGTGATTCCTTTAAGGACTTTATGAGCCAGCAAAGTAACTTTGTATTTGCCAAGCATGAGGATTTAAAAAGTTTTCATTTCATTTTTTAAAAGAAAAATCCCACCAATTAAACACATTTTTTCTCATTAATATACTCTGTACCAGCAATTTTAATATTTTTTCCATCCTTTCTTATAAGCTACAGAAAAAGAAACAAGTTTGATGAAAACAAAGAGGTTATTAAGTATGTGATATGAACTTGTACAACAAAGCCAACCTACAAACTTCTCTGTACAAGGGAAAACGTAGTAAAAAGCTTTCTACTGCAAGAAAATATGGATGTCATTTACCCTAAATAGGTGAATTAGAGCTCTAAAAACCACAAAAGTGTAACTACACTGCAAGAGTAACAAACTTCTCTTTTATTCCTGTCAGGTCCCACTGAACTCCTCTCTTAGAGAACAAAACTTAGAGAACAAGAGAATAAGTTACTCTGCAATTATGATCAGCAATAGCAAAGACTGGTAGACAAGAAAGCAGGAGAGGCTCAGGACATCACAAGCATGGAAAGAGTGTATCAAGTGAGAGGGTAACCAAACCCAAGCTGTGCCAACTGCAGTTTATATTAGACTGTCGCGAAACTTTAAAGGAGTCACAGTGAAAATCAAGGAGAATTTAAATGAAGGCAGTTTCTTGAGTTTATTTTAAAAACTTTTATTTTAAAATAAAAAAAAATTTTAAAAAGTTTATTTTAAAATTTAAAAACAATTTTTTTTAAGAGTCTGGAATTTAAGCCTAAAAGCAATCAAAAGTTTTAAACAAGGAAGTTTTCAGTTTGGAAAAACAAACGCGAACACCCACCCAGCTCTCTTGGCTGCACTGGGCAGATTATGTTTTCATGACAACACAGAATGACACAACGATATTTTTGCACAGCTTAAAAAGCTGAATGATAAAGTCACATTTGAATTACACAGATACATGGTTGGGCTAACTGTTGATAATGGGAAAACTAAGTGCTGCCAGATAAATAGTTTCATTTTACCACTGACAACAGAGCCAGTGGCAAATTATTACATAGGCCAATGACTACTAAACACCAGTGGAATAACCAGTGGGTTTCTAGGACCCATTTGCAAAGAATTTCAAGTTTTATCCTTTAGAATTTGTATTTTAAGATTTTCTCAAATGATTCTCACGCAGTCAAGTTTGAGAATTGCCTGAGCTTCAAAGGAAAATTTGCAATGTGTCCCTTTGCTCTTACTGTTGTATTAGGATATCAAATGAATAGAAAATACCAATTTTCCGAGCTTATCTAAAAATATAGTGATATCTCCACATAGGGCTCCCTACCTGTAACTTACACACTAAAATTATAAAATGAAAGTTTTAAAAATACATATAGGAGTGCCCCATAGGGTCCCCACGAGCAGGACCTGGACGCTGCTCACACAGCCATCTGCAGGTGGGGCTGCATCACCTGCTGGAAGAAGGGCGTGGCGAGGCTGGAACCCTGCCTCACAACCCCTGGCCGCGGAAGTCCTCCTACCCTTCCATTCCCTTACCCATGTTCCCAGCTAAATAGATGACCAAAGGTCTTTCTTACGCTTAAAGCAAACAAAACAAAACATATGGGCACAGATTTCTCAAGTGAAATTATAAGGGCAGAACAAACAGCATCCTCAATTAGTACTGCAACTCTCTGAGAAGGTACTATCAATGCTTAACTCAATCATTTAGTTAAAAATGTCACTGTTGTTATACCTGTTCTTTCTTCTAATTTAGCATACTTTGGAGTGTTACACATGTTACACTCTGATCTTCTGGCCCAATTCACATTACTGCAACTATAAAAACAAAAAATACTGTATCAGAAGCTTATAATACAATATTACAATGTCAAATTGTTAGATATTCTGAATTTCAAAATAAAAATTAGAATGAAATCACTATCAAAAGCGATGTTCACTAAGAGATAATATAAATCAAGAAAACATATACTGGTCCAGGAAATGTGGGTCCCAATGATGAATCAGATGATTTAGGCAGAGAATAAAATCTATACAATACGAAATGTACCATCATGATTTTGAAGAAGACAAATTGTAACTTCAATTTAAGTGCCTGTAATTCTTTAGTCTCCAAATGCACGTCAAAGAAGAGTAGGGTCATAACCTTCCAAGTTAAGTAGCCCCTCTATCCTGGAGTCATAAGCATTAAATTTCACAGCATACCGTATCTGGTGACTTAATATGCTGCAAGAAAATTTCCCACTACAAATTTAAAATTCACAGGACTGAAAATTTCTGTAAGATCCTTTTCTGATTCAGTCCTGTTTTGTATATGTAGGATTTATTCACATGGCAGAAAAGTTGAGGGGGGGATCAACACAGAACTAAGTCCATAATTGAAACTAAATATTAAAAAATCTATTTAGGAATAATTTTTTTTTTGTCTTTTTCCTTTTTATCGGTACCAGGGATTGAACTCACGACTGCCTGCCGCTGAGCTAAATCCCCAGCCCCTAGGAATAATTTTTTATGCTAGGCAACTTACAATTCTAAAATTATTCTTTAAATAACATGAATTTTATGATGCATGTCACATTAACAATAGAAATTTACATTTTAGAGTTTTCTCCTGAGGAAGTTAAAACTTTTAATATATCATACCCTAATTACCTCATCTTAATTCTTTATTGATATACAGTCCATTATAGTAACAAGTATTTAAGTTTTAAAACACAAAAAGAATACCTAAAATTTCTTTCCACTACACTTAAAATGGAAAATAGACTTCACAACTAAAAGGCCTCTAATAACAGAAAATTAATAAGCCTTGACTGGTTACATCATAATCTGAATGAAGAGTGGACAATAATAGGAACACATACGTTTTACACTGCCAGTCATTAGCACTAAATAGGCCTCGGCTCTTTTCTGCCAAAGTTTTTCCTATTTCAGTGCCCCCAGCTTTCATCATCTTGGCCTCAGTTGTTTTCTCTGAAAATAAAAAAATGCCGTATGAATCCAGGGAAAATAAATGTCTTGTACAAGATTAATACAACCTTCCTTAAATACTTACCCCGACCACATCGATTACAGCTGGTTCTTCTCGCGAAGTTTACATTTCCACATCTGAAAAAATGAAAAGCTTTTAGAAATGTCACTTAAATTAATAAAACGGTTGAGTTTTTATGTATTCACACTTCACATTTAGAATCCTGAAACAAACTCATCTGAATCACGTTAATGTTAGCATTAACTATAAAAAAACTTTACAATTCACTAGAAGATGAAACAAAACAAAACAAAAAAAACCCCACCAAAATATATGATTCAGAAAGTTAGTGGAAAAAACTGATCTGGAGTCAAAACCCAGAACTCTGATTTTCCCTTTCTAGTTATATCACCTGGTTATATTCATTACCTAGTTATATTCATTACCTCTGTGCTTTGGTATCCTCACAGAACCACCGATCTTTAATTAGAATGAAGCCTTCTTTACCCAGTGAAAATGAGATTTGACTCTCAACAATTCTTGACAAGGAACCAGGGAGTTAAAAAACACATTCTAAACTAATGCCAATACCAACAAGAGTAAGATAAATACAAAAACGTGTTAAGTTTTATAATACAAAATCCTAGTGCTGAACCGAATGGGGACAAAGTTGATAAAGGAAACACCGCTTCACAGAACTTGATGAAATGTTCTTTTGACAGATAGAACGTGGAATGGTAAGACGAAAGGTTAAGTTATACTAACTAAAAATGCAGATTCAATAATAAATAATTGAGTTTTATAAAATGTCTGTCAAACCTGAAACCTGTAGGACAAAACCACAGCCGGTATCCTCAAGGCAGGAGTTAGAATGTAACTTTATGCTTGCAATTAACAGAACTAAAATTCATTACCATTACCTTACTAATGTATAACCTGTTATCAGCAAAAGCAGGTTAAATGCGGTCAATGACATACAATGCTTACGTTTAACAAAAAAAGACCAACATGTTACAGTAGAAATACACCTGTCAAGAATCAAATGACAAACTGAAAAACTTCTAGGTTATTTTTCTTCCTAAAAAAAGCATTAGACTCTAGTACTGAAAATACACTCTGAACATGTCCCCTGGATTTATATATATTTTATTTTTAAAATGAGTTTAAATGCATTTTACGCTTAAGATGTCTACCTCAATGTCCAGGTGCACTGTCATTAAAGACAGAAAATAGCACACCATTTTTCAGGTGACTAAAAAGTGCAAGCCAGAAGTTATTCTAAATCTTCTGACGGCTTTTGATACTGTATTATCAAGCTGATGGCATTCCTAACGTAACTTTGGTTGTTCCATGTAACCATTATGAGCTAAGACTTGAGTTTCCACACGTTTTCTTAATACTGAACTCCCACTTACATCACAGTGCGTACGTGCCTTATTTATGTTACTGCTCAACACACGTGTTACTTGTGTTCATTACAGTGGAGTGATTCTGTTCCTATTTTTAAAACGAAATTCAGTACCTTCCTTTGAGTTAAACGGCCCACAACACAACCGAAACGAAAACATTTGTCCCACACGGTTTTTCTTTTGCTATCTTGAACTGCCTAGCTTAGTGACAAGGAATAACAACACTTTGATGTGAACAAG
This sequence comes from Cavia porcellus, assembly GCF_034190915.1. Classification (NCBI taxonomy): domain Eukaryota; kingdom Metazoa; phylum Chordata; class Mammalia; order Rodentia; family Caviidae; genus Cavia; species Cavia porcellus. The sequence continues at coordinate 159,251,928 of NW_026947484.1, read as the reverse complement.
CGTCGTACACTGTATTTCTTTGATGTGTCCAAGTGCGAACACCTCTACTGATGCACTCTTCAGGACAACGTGACAACTTAATTTGGAACACACTGCGTTTAGCGACAACGACAGAAAGCAGAGTCACACACGTGCCTGGGCACCTGCGGGGCACAAAGCTGAATTCATGTAGGGAAATTAAAGGCCCATTAAGAAAAATCAGAATCTCCCAGATTGAAAGATGGGACGAACCCTGTGAGACCGACCAGTCGGCTCCGTATTACAAACAAGAGCCACAGGAAGCAAGGAGATGATGTGGATGGAGAAAGCGACGCTACCAGGGCAGAAGGACAAAGTTCCGCGGGGAAAGTCACGTGGGAGTCCGGAGCGCTCTGCCCTCCTCTCCCCTCCTCTCCTTTCCTCTGCGCTCAGATTCTCGGGGGCTGGGGGTCCGCACGCCACAAGACCAGGCCACCGCGGACACAGGCCGCCAAGGAAACGCAGGCCACAAACACTGCGAAGCCCCATGACCTCCCAAACGCCTGGCTGCGACGAGAGCCGTCGCCCTCTTCCCGCCCCAGCTGCCGCTTCATCGCCGCCTCCCAGGCTGAAGAAGCGCGAGGAACTCGCAAACATGGGAAATCCCAACAGATCACACAAGCCTCCTGACAAACCCAGCCCCAACCCGGGACCCTTCAGGAACTCACTTCTTGTCAGGGCAAATCCAGTCCCCGTCACTGACTCGGAAATTCTTGGTCGACATCTTGATCGCCTCCACCGCCACCGCCGCCCGCAGCTACGTCTTCGCAGGAGAACGCGGGCCGGGTCTTTCGGGCTCTCGGGCTGTTCGCGCACTGCCTGACTCCAGCCCGACACTGCGGAAGACTAGAAAAGGACGGCGTCAGGCCGGGGTTGCGTTTGAACGCTTTTTTACAGACTAAGGTGCCTGTGCGCCTGTTTTCTCTGGCGAAAAGTTATCGTACAACAACCTTTTAAAAATACCTAAACTAACAGGCATGCCCAGGACAGTCCACGCAGGAGGCCTCCGTGGCACTAGAAGCTTCAGAGAGCCCCCTACAGGCGGGAGGACCCAAAAGAAAAAACACTTCCGCTTACATGGGCGGGCCTAGGGAAGTGGAGGCGGAAGTGACGCGTAACTGTGTTGAGGTCGGGGTCGTGGAAAGGCCAGCTACCTAGTTTATGTTTGGGACGTGGGGTGTTCACGATTTTGGAGAAATTATTTTAGTAAAGGGAAAATCCTTGTTTCTTCATTGTGTATGTGGGGTGTCATGTAAAAACCTATTTTTATACATAAAAAAGTGCGATATAAAAGGGTACACAAAGCCAATAATTGAATAACCAGGGTGTTGATAAAACCACTTGTGTCTTTTCTGCCCTTATCCCACTGCTTTCCTCCCGGTATAACATTATCCGTTATTTTGTGTTCTCTTTTGAAACAAACCTGGTTTGTGTACATGATGTTTAGTTTGGTAAACTGTTTAGCTAAGCATAGTTCACTTTTTTACACTTGTCTTTATGCTTCTAAATTCATCCTATGTAGTTGCATATACCTGTAGTGCGTGTATTTTGTTTCTATATATTTGTAATTCTTCTCTTGTGATAATTTATCCCTTCCTGTCTCAGGTTTTGCCGTTGCGTTTTTAAGAATTCTGGCATCTGGGGGCTGGAGATTTAGCTCAGCGGCATAAGCGCCTGCCTTGCAAGCAGGGAGTCGTGAGTTCGATCCCTAGTACCCATGAAAAGGAAAAGGACCAAAAAAAAAAAAATTCTGGCATCTGAATGCAAGTATTTTTAATATCTTTAGTTTTAATATTTGCTTTAATATTTTTGGTAATTCTAACATCTTATTTAGGGGTTGGCAGCTGTTGATTATATTATGTAATCATTGGTTATCCTGGACATTGAACAATATTGTGTAAACCTGGGCCTTGTTAAAATCCATTGGGGATGTTGATTTTGTTGTTTTTGTGCATTAGAAGGCAGTCGGTCCAGTTTTGAATCGGATGACAGGTTCAATCTCTCCACTGACTGCTGATTTTTATACCACTTGTCTCAAAGCCTTTGCTGTGCTATTTTAAGTCTCTACTACACATACAGGGATTATTTGGTGCTTTGGCAGCAATTTAAATCATAGTTCACAGATCTTTTTTCTGTTTAGCTTTATTTAGTCTTCTGTCCGCCCTACACATGTGTGAGCTTGACATTTGGATAAGGTCCACATTTCCAGCTCTTTTTGATGAAGTCCTCATTTCCTCATCTTCTTGCCAGAAATACGTGGTTTATCTTGGAGTTTTAGCTGCCTTAGCAACAACTGTTGCCTGTGGCTTTAGCTGGGCAAGGTAGTGAGAGACAAGGGAGAAAATAGTGCAGATTCCCACCACACACTTAAAACTATAGAATCCTTTCTTGCCTGTTTCTTTGTCTACAAAGACATTTTCTCTTGTGTGTGGTATGTGTCCAAAGCAAGACCTAAACCCCCTTGGAGTCAGAGTCCAGATTGAAAATCTTGGACACAACCCAAATGCCCATCAGCTGCTGAATGTATAAAAAAAGATTTTTTAAACATTTTTTTGTCTTTTTCTTTTTTTATCGGCACCAGGGATCGAACTCATGACCGCCTGCGTGAAAGGCAGGTGCTTATGCCGCTGAGCTAAATCCCCAGCCCCAAAAGATTTTTAAAAATACAATGAAGTACTACTCAGCCATAAAAAAGAAACTTGAGACATTTGTAGCTGAATGGATAGACCTTGCGACCATACTCTGAAGTGAAATAAATTGGACAGATGTGTAAATACCACATTGTTTCTCTTTAAGTTAAATAAGAACCAAAATATAATAGATATTCTAAAATACAGAGGGAAAGGAAGGATGGGAAAAAGAAAAAAAAAACGAGAAAAGAATACAGTGGAAACAAAGCTTTGTAAATGAGAAGAAGGTTTAAAGGGACAGTAGGGGAACAGATAAAAAGAGGACTCCAGATATATCATGTATAAGTGCAAACTTTCTGAAGAATATAATCATTGTGTATATCTAAATGGTACCAGTAAACTTAAAAAGTCAAAATTGAACCAAAAACAAGCAAACAAAATGATTTAATATTTCCATACAAATTTCTAGTTCGTAGATGCCTCATATGTCCAGTCATCTAGCTGGGAAAAAAATTACTTCTTTTTAAAATTTTGTTTGGTACTGGGAATCAAACTCAGGGCCTTATGCTTGCCAGGCAGGTGCTTACCATTGAACTACTGGCCCAGGATTTCTTAGTTACTCCTGTCATTGCTGCTACCGCAAATTGATAAGAGGGTAGGTCTCTAGGCAGAGCTGTGAGAGAAGACAAGAAAACAGATACAGGTCCTTTCTGGTAAATTTTTATTCCTTGTCCCAGTTTGCATGCTTTTTTTATGTCTCAAAGAGCTAAGATAATAGTTTCACTTGTGTTATGTTTGTACATTGTGTCACCTTGAGAATTCTAAGAGATTAAGGGATTCAGCTCCCCTACATCCTGGGGCTCCAGAGAACAAGGCTTTGTGTTTTACGATGTTGTTCATTGTATCAACCTGAGGAGGTAGGAAGTTTAAGTGACTCAGCAGGGAGCCAGAGGACTTACTTTGTAAACATCCTGGGCCTGTGCAAGAGGAGGGGAGGGAGGGAGATAGCGTAAGTGCTACACCTACCCCAGGGGAAATAATATAATAAAGGCAAAGGAGGGGGAATTGAGGACCGTCCTTCACAGGAGCTTCAGTCTTAGTCTGCAGCTTGAAGGACATCTCCTGGCTTCTGGCGCAGACCGTTTGGCTTCTGCCTTGGACTCTTCAGACTTCGTTGTAGATTGTTCAGCGTTCTGTTGCAACCCCTCGGACTCCTGATACGGGCTTGCATGGGACACTGCAGTAAGTTGCAGCCCATGGGCTGACCCCTTCAGCCTCCAGAGTGCAGATGCCCTCTTCACACTCCCTCATCTGACTTTGTGGCTGAACATTGTAAGCCATTCTTGTAAATTCTTATACCTTAGTATAGCTTGTGTTATGTCTGTTTCTCTAGTAAACCTTGACTGATACAATGGGATACCCTGAATTTTTTTTATTGCTATCAGTGGGAAAGGCAGGCTACAGTGGACTTACTGAGCCTTGACTAGCACTGCTAATCAGGAGAAAGCAAATTAAAATATTAAATAATGTAGCCTGGCACGGTGGCACATGCCTGTAATCCCAGAACTCTGAGAGGATGAGGCAGGGGCTTGCAAATATGAACCCAGCCTGGACTTAGCAACTGAGAGACCTTGTCTCAAAATTAAAAAAAAAAAAATTCCCAATTCACAATGTCTGTTGTACATTTTGAATCTTATTTACTCATTCAGTTTTTTACACTAGTGAGACAATACAATGTTTACACATATGGGTCTGATTTATTTCACTTATGAGTATGGTCTTGAGTTGCATACATTTACCTGTAAAAGTCTCTAGTTTATCCTTATTTATGGCTGAGTAGTATTCCATCATAAAAAATCACTTCTTTTTCATCCATTCCTCAGTTGATACTAAATGTACAATAGAAATTGTGAATTGGGGAAAAGCTGTTCAAAATAAAAGACAAACTGTAATTGGGTGAAGGAGAAAGGAAGAAAGGAAAAAATACATCTATACACGAAATAGTTAAGATATATGGTCAATCAGAAATATAGTTAAGTGCAAAGGCTTGGGCTTCAATCCCCAGCTCCACAAACCACACAAAAGAAAACCATAGTATAATGTTACTACATATCCACTCAAATGAAATAAAAAAATTCAGGGAGCACCAAGCAATGGAGGATGTGGAGAGCAACGAGAATTCTCTGAAGCCACAGATAGAAGAATCAGTTGATCCATTTACATAGGGTCTCTTAAGTTGTGATGACCCAGCTTACAATTTCTAAATTTTATGAGGGCGTGAAAGTGGTACATAGTCAGTAGCAGGCGGAAGTATGAACTGTGACCTTCCCCAGTCCACACAACTTACAGTTCAGGGAGGAGCAGGGAGCTGCAGTGCACAGTCAGCTAAACAGCTGCGGTTTACTGTGTTGCTGAGCTACCATGTTCAAAAAGTGCACTAAATGCATTTTGGACTTGCAGTATTTTCAAGTTACACTGGGTTTAATGTATGTATTCTACTTTACAAAAGCAACCCTCTCCTAAGTGGAACAGCATTTGTGCTTTGAAAAAGGTCATAATTTATTAAATCTGAATTTACACATATCTTATGACCTTGAAATTCCATTCCAAAGTATACTTCCTAAGAAATACATATATGCACTAAAGATATGTATGGTGGAGCCTTGGTTACTTTTCTCTTGTTGCCACGACAAAGTACCCCACAATCAGAAATGAAGAAAGGGTTTTAGCTCACTGTTTGTGGCAGTTTCAGTCCATAGTCAGCTGGCTCCAAGGCAGGGTAGCCTGGCACTGGGCAACACCACAAGGCAACAGCCAGCAAAAGCAGCCAGAACAAAAGCAGGGAACAGCAAGCTTCTTTTCCTCCCTTCCCCACACCCCATTCCCCGGGGGTGTAGCACTGACAAAATCTCCTTGTCCTCCTCTGGTACAGCATGAAGATATTTACCAGTAAGCACCCTGGCTCCCTGCTGAGTCTCTTGGTTAAACTTCTACACTTCCCACGTTGACACAGTGTATCAACGGTAATAAGTGATATGCATAGCTGCATTATTATTGTTGTTGTTGTTGTTATTGTGGTGCTGGAGATTGAACCCAGGGCATTCAGACTAAGCTATGCCCTATACCCTACTCTTCTTTAAAAAAATTTTTTTGAGACAGGGTCTTTGTAAATTACTGCATTCCCTAGGCTAGGATGGAATACATCTCAGCTTTTCAGAGTGCTACAGGCATGTGCCACCACACCTAGCTTGAATTATTTTTTAACTGGTACCTTCTTCACTGGTTATCAATGGTGGATTGAATAAATTGTCACACACTCAGAGAAGACTCAGTGGAAAGCAATAAGAGAATAAATTACAACCCCATTGAACAGTATTGAATTGAAATACAGTATGGAATTGAAACAGCCACACTTAAAGTGGCATATGCTATGTGATTCCATTTACATGAAGTTTAAAAGCAATGGGGCTAATGGAGGGTAGTGATTATTACCCTTAGGTGGGGTGGTGGGTGGCCTCAAGAATAAGGGATACTGTAGCTGGTAAACGATATCATGCAATTACTATTACAAATAGTAACTAACTTTAGTGAGAAGCTTTTGTTTTAGAGCAGTATGTCAGCAGAAAAATCCTTGGCAGGACCTCTAGGATATTGAGTAAAAAGTAAGATTGTATCTGGGAATGGCCAGAGAAGGTTATTTGACTTCAAGGACTACTACTGAGTTTTCAAAGAAAAATATTCCTAGGGTAGCAAAGGAGTTTCTTTCAAGTATCCTGACTCCAAAGAGAACTCCCTTAAGACCTCCCCTTCTTTTTATTCTAATTATATGCTCACAGAACAATCCTCTGATTGATACTTTTGCTCCCCTCCTGGGTACACCTGCCGGACCATCAGGGAATACCGAGTGAGTTACACACACAAGTTATTCATCCAGATTAAATTCTCTTTATAGGCATATAGGATAAGTTTGCATTCTGCTGTGCATGTAAGTTTTTTTTCCATGTAAGTGTCTTATGGATTCTCTTAACATGTTGGTCCCACAGAGGTTAATTAAGCTCTGGTGGAAGGGGTGAGGTTGGGTTTCTGAACTCGGTAATCCAGATGTGGATGTTGTATTGGGGCCGTCTCTGCTTGCAAGTAACAAAAATCAGAATAAAACAAGTTAAGCCTACCCCTCCCCAAGAGAGGTGAAAGATGAAGGTTATAACAAAGAGAAAGTGGAGATGGAACAGCAGGACGAGGGTGCACTGCAGTTGGAAAGAGGCTGAAAGAAGCCACACGGGGCTCTGGCTGAGAGCTTTTTCAGTTCTCCCTGATTTCTCTGTGTACACAATACATACTTTTCCTTCACCAAGCCAGCTCTCTACTACGTAGTTCACAAGGCAGATGTAGGGTGGCCTGCTTCTGAGCCAGCAGGGTTCTAACCTGGCTCTGCCCACCACAATGGGTCACCTTTCTTGGTAGTGTCTTAGGATGTTTTGGATATCAGGTGTGGTCCTGGACAGCAGAAGCCTGGAAGTGTTTTGTTGTCCCCTAGTGGCACCTTGGAGGCCAGACGTGGTCATCAGTCACTGTGTGACCTCTTCAGAGTCCTGGTAGTGTTACCACTCTTACCTGTAGAAGGTTCGCATCAGGTGGCCAGAAGCCCTGGGACTGGTATCTGTGGAGTGACCTAGGGATGCGTGGCCATGCTAGTTTCTGGAATCTGGCTGGACATAGTGGTGCATGTCTGCCATCCCAGTGCTTGGGGAAGTTGAGGCAGGAGGATTGCCAGTTTCAGCCCAACCTGGGCAACTTAGCAGGACCCTCAAAACGAAAAATGATAACAGGACTGGGGATGCAGCTCAGTGCAAAGGACATGGATTCAGTCCCCAGTGCCACAAAACAAACGAACATGGGATTTACTTCTCGGAAGCCAGCAGAGCTTCTCTGTAAACTGCTGCTGTGACTACTGATACTGTTACTGCTGTCCTTGCTGTTGCTATTCAGCCTTATATTTAAGTGAATGGAATTATAGGGGAAATTATTCCACTGCATAGGCCTTGTAGTGTAACCTAATCAAAGGAGTGAGTGTACCGCATCTTTACAAATCCCCAGTGCACTTGAGGGGAACAAGCGTGCCAGGGATCTTGAGATCTTGGGATCTTGCCTCAACATCCTGCCAGCCATGGCTCTGGACTAGGCAGACACTTCAAACCATGGCCAGGGCTGTCCCGGGTTTCTCAAGGCATTGAGAAACCCTTCTTAAGCTGATTGCTCATCCATTTTCTCTGATGAGAAAATAGAACAGCAAACTAGTTGATGAGCATGCTTAAATGCATGTGAATATTCACACACGCTCAGGTGTCACATACCCCAAATACATATCTCTTAGCCTATTTGTCACACAGCTGTTTTTCCCTACAATTAAAAAAAATGTCTGAAAGAAAAGAGAAGAGGTTATGTGGGGTGTTTTCTTTTAGGGGGATAGGTACGGGGGAACAAAAAAATTAAAACAGTACTAGTACATTTCACAGTATGACATTCTTAGACATTCACAAAAGCTGTGAATACTTATCCACATACTTCGTAGTTCTCCTGTAGCTTATGTGCTCTTCTCATTCTGGAGAAATTGTTGAAAGGAGATGTTCACCAGCTGGTGTCTCAGAGTCCTTTATGAATTAGTGATGGTGTTTACTAGCCATGTAGAAATGGGGAAGTCTAATTAGGTCAAGACCGGCCCTGCAGATCACTGAAGGCAAAGCACGTATAAGGTGTCACTTGCAAATTTACCACGGTGCTTTCTTGAGCACGTATGTTTAAAAAAATAACCTGAAACAATACAAAGATTACATGCAGGTTTATGGAGAAAACCATACCAAATTACAAGAAAAACTTTGTGTTTATGTGTTGTGAAATTTGTGTCCGTGTATGCCAAAACAACACCATTGGACTTTACAGGTGTTCCATGCCACTGGGAGAATAAGGTGCTTGATACTAGTAGGACACCATTAGTTGATTTGCTTGATGAGTATAAGACTAGCTATTGCAGCTAACAGGTGGATCATGTCACAATATCTTACTATAGGGGGTGCACAGGGTGTTTGTAAATACAGGTGTGTAAGTAGTTAGGAAATGGTGTTGCAGTGTGGTGTAGTGTATGTAGTACAGATAACTCAGTGTATATTGCCAGTATTTCTAGAGACAGCTGCCCCACTGCTTTATTAGGAAAAGTAAATGCATTCGGTTGTTTCATCACAAGCAACAGAAACCAAATCGGGCTAAGCTTTACCCTCTCAGGGTATGCAATTAAAGAAGGGGAGCCTGGATGTGTCTATAAAGTAAGCGCCTCCTTAAATGATGAATCAGAGGCAGCCACCTCTCCCTGGCATTATCCCATTACCCTGTCTTACCCTTCTTCAAAAAGTTCTTTGGTTTCCCTCTTTCCTGGGGGAAAACAGTTAAGAAGCTGATCCACACTTCTGTAAATAACTAAAACATTTTATAATTTATATTCATACGAAGGGATTGTCAATAAGGAGAAACTAAAGCTTGAAAATCATAGTTCAGGCTCTCAGACATTTTGAAGGGCTAAATGAATGGAGCAGGCTATGTAAGACACCAGGGAATGAACCAAGTTGTGATGTGCTGTTCAACAGCACACAAATTCAACCTAAAATGAGGACTTGAGACTACAATGAGGAACATTTGTTTGGAGAGCATTTTTGTCCCCTTTTAAGGGTTCCTTGTGACGCCTTGTTAATCATTGCTTGGGTTTTCATTCCTACAGAGCCCAAGGTTTGCCATGATTGTTTCCATTATTTATGACCCTGTTTTTTTTGCTATAATCTATGAGACACAGAACATTCCTGGGGAGTTGTTCCAAAGATAAACAACAGAGAGAAATAAACAAATTTTAGGAACAGAAAGGTTAGAGCATTAACAGAATCCTACAGTTTCTTGTGGACAGGAGCAGCTTACTAAATGAGACCAGGACTAGGTTCTATCTGACCAATGTGCTTTCCTTTTTCTATCTCCTACTTTAAGGACTTCTGGAAGTCTAAGTTCATGACCACAGCACGGCACAAAGAATAAGAAGTTACTCAGCGTCAATGTCCAAACTCCCAGAAGGCCCAAAGACCCTTAACTGAGAACTCAGTGTGAGTCTCTTAAGGCCAGCCCTGAACAGAGCCATCTGTGGCTTATTAATAGAATCAGGAAGTAAGAGTAAAGGACAAAAGGACCCCTGTGCAGGAATCCCTGTAAGAGACAGGGGAATGTCAGGGTGGTCTGTTACATGATTGACTTTAGGACCAATCTAAACGGTAAATCATAGTATGGGGAGGAGAGGGCCAGAACATTCATTCCTTAAGAATGTATTTTGATCCTACTTGGGCTTGTGGCCCTGGAGGCTCTCTTTTAATCCCTAACCATGCAGTCCTGGAGGTTTTGGGCCTCTGGCCTCCGAAGTCCTTTATCTCTGCATATCCATCTCATGCTTACATTGGCCAACATCCTCACAAGCACCTGTCTGTCCCCATGCTCCCTTAACCCAAGCCCAGTTTGAGATTTCTGTACAAGGATGTTCAATCATTAAGTCCAGTCTCCTGGTGAAGAAGGGATAAAGCAGCCAGTATGAGAACCTTTCCCTTCTTTTCCCAGAAGATCACTACTAAGGGAAGGAAAGAAAGTAGGTGAGCTGGTCTAATCCTCTTGTTAACTGGAGATGCACATTAATAGAATAAGGATTTTAGGTATGAAGAGGAAATAACTTTTCTACTGAAATCCTGAAGTAGGATCTCACTGGGTAAAGATTACTTCTAGTAAATAAAACTAATGTATTGATTAATAGAACATGGCTTTCCTGGTGTTGTAATCAAGGATTGTGAGGAAAACAATTAAAATCAGGACAAAGAAGTTATAATATTTTATAATGATCACCCAGAGTTAAACATGAGAAAGTGCAGGAAATCTGTCCACAACACTGAAGATCCAGAATATTCAGCCAGGCACCTAGATCCCACAGCAATGTCCTGCATGAGTCCAGATGAAAACCCAGAGCCCATCACAATGCCTCTCAAAAGTCCAGCTAGAGGTCTACAGCCCACAAAAAGGACTCACACCAGTAGTTTGTTTTATGGATCCACGCTGGGAAGGCCCAAAGGTCAGCAGTGGAAGCTAGAAAGTCTATGCCAGTGGGGTAAAGGAGCTATGCCTGTTAAGTTGAGAGTTCTACACTGGAGCCAAGAAGGCATACTCAAAATAAGAACCAGGGCTTCCCTGAAAAGCTCCACAGCCATCCTCAGCGACAAGGAGGTCCCAAGCTCCTCTGACTATAAGAACAGTTGAGTACATGCTAGAAAGCCAGCATGACCAGTTTATGCTGGAGATTAAATAGCACACATCTCTTCTTCTGGAGCCAGAAAGCAATGTTCGATGTAAGGACCAGAGCTCCCCTAAAGTGAATCACAGCCACTCTCACCAACAAGGTCCGGAGCTCCTCTGATGACAGTGGTCGAACTCATAGTGGAGAAGCTAGTCATGACGAGCTCCTTCAGGAGAACCAATGGCTCAAAACAGTAGCACTTAGAGAAACCCACAGCACCTCACTCGTCTTCACGTCTCTAATTATGCTGGCAACTTTCCTCAGGTGGAACATCTATGCTCAGTACCATGCTGATTTAATCCAGTTGGTGTTAGGTTGATCACCAGTTTTTAATCCTAACACCTGGAAAATGTCATGTAATATTATGTCATTTTATAACTCTTTGAGAGGTATAAATTAGAGAAGTTTCATGAATTACATGCTCCAATTGTGTAAGATAGTGATTTACAAAGCCCCCACTGAAATCTTGTATGCTGTCTTGGGTTAGTGGAAATAAAGAACCTGGAAAGCTGCACAGAATATTTGTGATAATCTTAATACTCAAGTTGAGTAGCTTGAGAGACATCTGGGAGATTAGAAAACACATTTCTGGTACATTTGTGTGGTTCATGTGGTAGGACCTTGAGGACTGTACCCTGGGCTGTTCCCCTACTCTCTGGTTCTGGGATGCCATGAGTTGGAAAGGCTTCCTGTGCCATAGATGTTTCTGCCTTGTAGCTTAGTCATGGATGGAAACTCCTGAAACAATTAGCAAAAAATTAAATTCTTCTTGCTTTAAACTATGTCTGTCAGGGCTTTTGTCCAAAGCACTGAAAATTTGACCAATAGAGAAAACTGGCACAAAAGTAGTAGGATCATTTCCATAACTGCAGCTGACTATGTGCTTTAGAAGACTTTGGAAATGGTTTGTGGAAGGAGTTTAGAAAGATTTTGAGATGTCAGCTAATGAAACCCTAGGCTCTGTAAATAGAGACTGATAGGTCATCTTGATGAGATTTCAGAAGACCAAAATGATGGGTATGTGGACAATAAAGATTGTTTTCATGAGGTTTCAGATGGAAATAAGGACTTTACTGGGATTTTGACTAAAAAACACGGGTGTTACATTCTGTTAAAGAACTTACCTATATTTTGTCTTTGCCCTAAACTGTATGTAAGGCTGAATTTAAGAATTAAAGAATAATTAATTTCACAGAGGAAATTTCAAGGCAGCCCAATGTTCAGACTGTTCTATGGGTTCTTTTAGCCACATTTGTAGTGAGAACATTTAACAGTTAAATGATTTGAAAAACTTACATTTTGGCCAGAAAAGAAGCACTAAGTTGGGGCTAAGGAAGGGATGGTTGTTGAAGAGATTACCCATTATTAGAAAGAAACCAAATAATTTGCACCAGGGCAAAAAGAGCATTTTGAGGGAATCTCAAGAATCATAGAGACCCCTTTTACTACAGGTTCAAGGGTGAAAAAGTTTAAGCTCCTTTACTTTGAGAAAAAAGTTTTAGGGTGTCATGGACACTCAGGGCCACATAAGGAAATACCCCTCTCCCTGTTCAGCCATTCAGGCACTTGGAGGTTGCTGCAATCATAAGTCAAAGGGGTCTGCATATATCTTGCACTGGCGACAGACCTCAGCATCATCCATGTGATGTTGATTTTGCAGCTATGCAGAATGCAAGAGTTGCAGTTATGGAGACCCCAGATTGCAGAGGAAGATCTGAGAGGTTGTGTGAGACACAACAGGTTCACGGCTCCTGCCAGGAGCCTCTGAGTGGGCAATTTGTGAAGCATGGTTGTGAGGTTGAGGTGGCATTGGGAATCCCAGGAGGTGTAGATGCCAGGAATGTAGACAGTCTGTCAAGGAAAGCTGGGGACACTGATCAGAGCCTGCTCAAGAGAGAACACATGTGAGCTGGAATCAGCAAGCCTGTTGGAGCTGGGCTGTCAAAGCCCTCTGGAACTCCATCTCACTACCACATGCTGGTGATGTTGGATGTGGAGCTGCACGATTTGCCCTGCGGGGCTTTAGTCTTGCTTTGTTTCTATTTCTATTTCCCCTACACCACCCCCCACTTGGAATGGGAATGTTTGCCTGTGCCATCTTGTATCTCAGGAGCATGTAAGTTGTTTTTGATTTTTGTAGGCTCTTACAGCTAAGACTTTGGCTTGCGTTTGGGCCTTGTGAGCAGTGCTGGCACTATTGAGCCTTTGGGGCAGGGTTTATGTTTTCCATTGCACACAGGATTGTTACATCATATTAGGTGGAATTATGACCTTGATATTGTCTCTACATAAAGGGCCTGGTTTAAAGAGAGGTGTTCAGGAATCGAGTTGACAGGGTGAATTACAGTGTCTAAGCTGATCAATGTGATCAGCTTGAGAAATAGCTACACTTCAGAGTGTGACTGGCCCCTGGCCCCTGGCCCCTGGCCCCTTCTTTGGTGATTTTCCCCTGTTCTTTGCTCTCCATGCCATGAATTGAGCAGTTTTTATCTGCCATACCCTTCTGCCATATGTCTGTCTTGGAACCAGCTAACCTTGGGCTCAGATCTCAAAAACTATGAGCCAAAGAAAACTTGTCCTCCTTTAAATCTTATGTCATGCATTTTATTCCAGCTACAGAAAACTGACCAATACAGTGCCCCAAGCTTTTTTTTTTTTTTTTTTTGGCTCTGTCTTTGTCTCTTTGATTGCTTGTGTTTTTAAGATGATTGGAAAACTTAATATTGCCTTTGAATTCTTTAGGTTTGAAGAGCCAATCCTTGTATGAACTCACCTGGTTCTAGTGATTGGGCTGTACTGGAAAAGACCAATCAGAATACTGTTTTCCTTTGGATTCATTTAGAAACAGTGAGTGAGGGTAGTTCTCCCTGTTGAGAATTGCTAATCTGGTAGAATTTAAGCTCCATTATATATATAGAAAACTTACTTATAGAAAGAAGTCAAACAGACATAATAAAAGCTAATAGATGGAGAGAATTATAGAGAAAAATAGGAGATGAGGACAGAAGAAAGTCCTTGAATGTAGCATTTGAGTCTCTGAATTTAGCCTTGCTAAAGCATGCTTAGTCATTAGGCTGCCTCATCACATGAGCCAGGTCAACACACTCTCTGTTTGCGTAAGCTAGTTTGCACTGGATATCTGTTATTTGTCACCAAGAAGTCTGACAATAGGTAGAATTCTGCATAGCTCACACTGGAAAGGCCTGAGAATTTAAGGGCAGGCAGGCCTGCTAGAAAGGAATGGTTTTCAGAGACTAAATATTTCTGGGATATAAGAATATGCCTATTATGAAGTCTTTTTTTTGAAACAGGAAATGTGTATATTAGAAAACTAGTATTTTGAACTTCCAGTGCTGGTTCATGTGAAATGATAATTGGAATTTTATTTAAGATTACAGCAATGTCAGTAGTTTTAGGGACTTTATCTACTTACAAAGGAATGCTGTACCTTTTTGTTCTTGTGTGATTTTTCCCTGTATGTGAACTTTCTTGGGGCTTTGTGACTCGATCACATGTAGTGTTTTGTGAATCCAGCTTTGATTTAGGAAACAAAACTTGCCTTGAAAAAGGCAAGTTTATAAAGGGTATTTTGGTAATTATCCCTTTATTTTTAATTACTTATTTATATATCTCCAATTTCCTACAGACAGGAAATGAATCTTATTCCCATAACCTCAGCACCTGGAATGTTGTGCTCAATGTTAGTAAAGAAAAGAACTTTATTTTAGCATCTCTGAAACTGCACAAATCTGACCAGTGTGAAATTGTGCAGACTCAATTCCCTCCTACTCTCTCCTAAATGTCTGTGATTATTTTAGTCGGCACGCAACGAAATGTTTCATGTGATAAATTCTATTACAGTTAAGGCATGTTGTAAGCAATTGCTGCAGTAAACAGGTACGCCTACCTTAAGCAAAATGTTCCATAGTTTAAAGTAGTGGTTAAAATCTTGGGTCCTTGGCACAGGAATTTTTGTTCTGTGTCCTTGTAGTCTTGCAACCTTCGTCAGGTTGCAACTTTTAATTTTCCTTATCCATAAAATAAGAATAGCAATGTGTCACATATTCAGTATGTACCTGTTTTACAGCTCTTTGCATGAAGAGTATCTATAACATGTATGCAAGCATTTACTGCTGCTATTATTACTGTTGTTATTTACAAAACCCTACTTTTATCAAAGTAAAATGTGAACAATTTTACATCTTTATATAAAATGTATGTTTTGTTCTGTGTTTTGGTACCAGGGGATTGAACTGAGGTCTGGTTTTCTATTGAACTCCATTTCCAGCCCTATTATTATCATTATTATTATTATAATTATTGATTTTGAGACAAGGCCTCACACAATTGTACAAGCTAGCATCAAATTTGCAATCCTCTTGCCTCAGTCTCCCAAGAAGCTGGGATTATAAGCCTGTGACATTGCAACTTTTGTGTGAATTTAAATGAGCAGATGTAGTCAGGAATGGTGGCACACACCTGTAATCTCAGTACTTGGAGAGTGAGGCAAGAGTATCCTTGTGAGTTAGAGGCTAACCTGGGCTGCATATGAGTTCAAGGCCAGTCTGAACTACACAGGGAAACCCTGTCTCAGAAAAACCAAAATAAATAAGTAAATAAGTGTATATCAAATACTTAACACTTTATTATGCAATAATCAGTTTTCAAAACAGAATAATTTAACACTTAGGTACACACACACACCTACACTTCAGTATAATTTTGAGGATAACAGGTACAGAACTCATTTAAACCCGTCTTCATGAGTTCAAATACAGGCTATTCTATATATTGTTTGTGTGATTTCAGGCAAATTATGTAATTTCTTGGAATCACTTCTAATAAGATAAGGATGGTGATGGGATCTATTCCCAAGTGTGGTTCTGAGGATTAATTGAGGCAATCTCTCTAAGGCAATAAAGACAGAGATGGGAAAGTAATAAGTAGTCAATACATATCAGCTGCTAATGTTGCTCTGAGTCTGAATCACATTTAGTTGTGTAAATGAATATAATAAAATCCATCTATCCAGTCTGAAATGTAGGTAAAATATGATAGTGCCCTTGAAAATGTTTGGTAAATAGTAGGTATTTGATAAATGCCAATTTTCTTTCACATTTTTATGATTCAGGAGACAACTCTGAACTTTAAAATGCCTCTAGGTTATGATTATACATATCAAGTATATCTCTGTGAATATAGAATAAAGACGATCAGGTAGAATTTTATCAGTGACTCATACTTAACACTGTTTATGGAATAAATATTCAGTTGGCTTGTTGACCGTTGTTCTAAAAGCAGACTGTGCCAGAAATAAGTAGTTTTTGTTAACTCTGGTGGTTTTGGTTACAGATAAATGGTGATTTAGTTTATTCAGAGAAAGTTAGAGGAGTAGTTTGCCATTCCAAGTTTCTCATGGCGAAAACTGGTGTAGTCTGCCAGAAGCAAAGGAGGATCTTAGCAATCAATAGGTGCACGAGGAATAAAGGACTTCATTATGCTGTTTTGCTTCCACAACTTGCACCTGGAGCTATTTAATGAGCGTGCCCTTTGGAGACAGGTGGTACTCGGCAAAGTGTAAACCTCTTTAAACCTCTCCTTGTCTCAAACTGACATATCTTCATGACACTGTGAATAATCAATCTAAGTCTTAAATGATGTGAAAAGCTTTTATAAGAATGTAATTAGTCGAAAAAAATTTTTCCTGGTCTGTAGGAGCACACATTGCCAGAACGAGGTAAAGAAAGAATGTCAGGAAACAGCTGGGTAAAAAAGTCACAGATTCCTTGAAAAAGGCAAGTTTATAAAGGGTAGCGGTGTGTATGGGGTGGACAAGCCCAGTAGATGGCGGTTTAGTAACACACAATACCGTTTTGTCTTCATAGAGAATTCATGTTTTAGAAGTCATCTTTTCTTGTGATACATAGACGGCATCTTTTTAGTGTTCTTATGTTCATTGCAATCTTCTTTGTTACGGAAAAATTGGCACCTACCATCTCTGTGTGTCATCTCTGTAGGCATAGAGAATCAGACTTCTTGCAAAGTTATCAAGTGATACAGGTTATCAGAGGGACACTGACATTTTCTAGGATTTTTCAATCACAGTTCATTAGCATCATCTTTATTACAAAGGAACACAGATCTCTTTTGATATTTGAAGAGACAGTGGATTTGAGAATTTTTCAGGTAAAATAACAGCACAACCAACAATTGATTTCTTTGAATAATTGTTTAATTTTAGTACTTCAAGATTATTTTAACTGTTTTTTTAACTGTTAGGTAAAAGGAGCAAGAAAAATGGTAGAATTCTTAAATCTACCTTTGCTGAGTTAAGATTCAAAGATTGCATCACTTGTTACATGGAATTTGCCAAAATCCAGGCATTGGGAAAATTCTGTCCCAGAAGAGAAAGCTGACAGCTCTCCCTGAGATGGAATCAGGCCATTATCCGATGCTGTATTTGTTTAATTGAGCATACATTGTATCCTTCAGCAAGAAATCTTCTACTTGGTCCCCTATTTTCTCAGTCATCAGGGCCTGACAGATTTCTCACACAAGCAAGCATTGGACAGTGATACAATTTTGACACAAAATGTGCTTATACTTCCAAAGCCATTAAACAAGCTTGTTTGCTTATAATATTTTAATAAAATAAGGGACCTTCTGTGGAAAGCAGTTTTAGAAACACATCATAACATTTTAAGTGTGTAGGTCTTGCAAGGTTTGTTCCAATTTTCTAGCAACAGAGTAATAAGATTTCCCTAACAGATGCTTAGTGATGGATACTCACGTTGTCACTCAAGCTGGCAAGGTTTAGAACCAAAAGCTTTCTCCATCATGTTACCATTTTGAAGGATAAGCTATTACCTATGATTTTGTTTAATTACAAAGTATACTGTATAAATTTAATATGCTACATTGGAAATATACCCTAGAAACCCACTAGATCTTATTCTACAAATTTAATTTTTTTTTATTTTAAAAAGCTTAAGATAAAAGAGGACATAACAAAACAGATCAGAACAGACTAATTTAAGCAACATAGTGTTTCACAAGACAACCCGACATAACGGTAGCTACCATAGTGTTTCTTTCCTTGAAATATACAAATTTAATTTTTATCCCAGACAAGATTCTAATCCTGTAGGCGCCTGCAGAAAAACTTTAGCCCAGTTCTCAGTAATATCACAGAACTTAGAAGTTTGAAAATATCCTTAAGTGTAATATATTTCAGGTGGAGGTGGGTAGGAATTTAGACAATAGAAGACATGGGAGAGGCTGGGGAGAGCAAAGGGATGTAAAAATGATTAAGAAGCAGTAAGTATCTGTATCAACTCCCCAGGATTAATGTAATTACTATGTATCACAAATATATAGTAATAAAAAGAAAAAATTAACATATAATTTTAAGGATTTTCTTTTTGTGTCTATCTGAAGTTGAATTTAATTGCTGTTAATATTTAATGATGATTTCTTTATTCATTTTCAGACATTTATTTATAAAGCGCCTCCCATATACTGGTATGTTTCAGAAACGATGTTAGACACTGTTAATCCAGAATAAATATTTCCCTCTCTTTACCCCTGAGGAGGAGCTCAGAATTGAGCTGGGAAGGTAGCCAGGTAAATTAATAACTATCCTGTAGTGTGATGAATGTGTGACAGGTTTGTATACAGTCCCATGGGGAAACATGTAGGATCCAGTCCATGTCACTTGGAGATTCTGCAATGAAAACAGAGGGTAAATTATATTTAAACTGGCCTTTAGAGTTTGGGAATTCTCAGAGGAGTGGGGTCTGAGGATGCAGAATAGAAAATAGACACAAAGTAAAAAAGTATTTTCAGAGAGTGATATTATAAAATATAAGATATGATGGGAAATGTTGTATAGTGCTGGACGGTCACTCGGGGAAAGATTGCAAATACAAGATGCTAAGGAGTTTAGCATCATGATTTGTAGAATATAGGGAGCTACTGAAGAACTTTGAAAATGAACTGTTATGGTTGATACATTATGTCAATTTGAGAAGTGTAGAAGTTTAGTTAAGGGACTCATCAGAGAGCAAGGATCCTTACTTTGTTGTAAATATCCTCATGCTATGCAAGAGGAGAGCAAGGAGATTTTGTGAGTGCTATGTCTGCCTTGGAGACGGGGGGAGGGTGACCTGCACACAATATAAGGGAGGAGAAGGGCTTGCTCTTCACCCTTTGCTTGCTCTTGTTGCTTTGCTGGCTCCTGCCTTGAAATGTTGCCCCAGCACCAGGCCACCCTGCCTTGGAGCTAACTGATTACAGACTGAGACCTCCACAAACAGTAAGCGAAATAAACCTTTCTTTCCTTCACTTTGGGTGTCAGCAATGAGAGAAAAATAACCAAGACTTGAACAAAGGATTATAGTTCATTTATACTTTTAAAAATTATCCATGACAATGGTGTGAAAGGTTATTTGGATTAGACCAGGGATAGACAAGTCAAAGTATATGCAAGTCCTATACTAGCACGGGATAAATAAGAGAAAAGCGTATGTTTTTTTAAAAAATTTTTTAAATTTCATTTTAAAGATATTAAGACAAAAGAGGACAGAACAAATCAGATAAGAACAGAACAATGTAAGCAACACAGCACTTTACCACAAGACAACTGGATATTAACAGTAGCTACCATAATGTTTCTTTCTTAGAAATAGTTGAGCATACCTTCACATACAATAGTATCAAACATAACAAAATAGTATAAAAACATTCAAGAGAATAAACGTATTACAGGGTATTCAGAACCAAATAACAGAAAACAAACAATGGCTACTATATTATCTCATTTTCCATAAAAATTTGTTTATGTCATCACACATTAAAATCCAATAAGATACAACGTGCTAGAACCAATGGAAACAGAAGAACAAAAGCATGGTAGGACTTCAAATCAAGATGACATTAAATCAGCAATGGCTGCCATAATGTCTTGTTTTCTTTGAGAAAAACATATGTTAAAGAAATTTTTAGAGGGGCTAGGGATTTGGCTCAGTGGTATAAGTGCCTGTCTTGCAAGCACGTGGTCATGAGTTTGATCCCTGGTACTGGTGGGGAAAAAAAAATTTTTTTAGAAACTGAGTTCATAAACTTGGTGGTCAGTTGTTTCAGAGAGGAAAAAACTAGAGAAGAAAGAAGTTAAGGGTTTTAAAGAGATCTTCACATCATCCTTGCAAACTTTTGAACACAATAACAGATGAGAAAAATGAAGGCCTGTAACGTTAATTTGCCCAAGCTATGCTATGAAATAACTATATAACCAATAACTCATATGTTGAACCCTACCCCCATTGCAATAAATATTAGCTTTTGTTTGTTTGTTTGTTTGTTTGAAATGGAGTTTTGGGAGGTGATTAGGTTTAAATACGATCATGAAATTGAGATTCTTACCAAGGGGTTAGTGTTCCTGTAGAAAGAGTCCTGTTTTATGGCTGTTACCTAGAGGTCCTCTCAAAACTTCATGTGCTCATGAGTGGAGAGTTTCGAGGGCGGCCAGATTAGAGTGTGTGGATGTGGATTGATGATGTGATGCGGGGATTAAAGGTGTGGATAATGGAGGCTCCATCCAGGGCACCAGTAAATGGTTTGTAGCATGAGTGGAATATAAAGGGACAGAAAGAAGGCATGCTGGCTGCTGCTGCTGGCTGTGTTGGCTTTTTGCTACTTTGGCTTTTTGCTGCCTTCCTGTCTGCCACATCCTGAAATTTTCCTACACTGTGATGCCCCTCCACCCTTGCTTACCTGCTTTGCTGTTTTTTTTTTTTTTATCTCATCAATAAGAAAAGTAACTAAGACAAGACTGAAGCACTAACTATCTCTCTGTCCCTCTGTCTCTGTCTCTGTCTTTCTCTCTCTTTTTCTGTCTCCTCTCTAACACACGAGGGTAGTGCAATCTGCAGGAAACAGTTGTCTGCAAGCCAGAAGGGGGACCTAACCAGAATCTGAGAATTCTGGAGCCCTGATCTTGGACTTCTCAGCTTCTATAAAATAAGAAATGCCTATTGTTAAAGCCACCTAGAATGCCATATTTTTCTTTTTAAAGGAGCCTGAGCAAACTGGAATTACCCATAGTAATTTATAGAAGCCAGTTTCGAGCACATTCTTTTTGATTAATTCCAGAAACCAAGTTCTTCAACACTGTGCTATTTCTTTCTATAATGACTGAGTAAACAGTGAGGTCATTTATTGGGCCAGAAAATACAGGAAGAAGAACACGTGTTGAAGGGAAAATAATGATTTGGCCATTAGCATCCTGAGTTTGATGAACATTGCAGGCCAGACCACAGACATATTTAGAATGGAATACGAAATAACAGCCACTTCTAGAAACTCATGGAAGAAACAGAGTCAGAAAGTTCGAATTTAGGTATCCATGAGGCAGGGATGGCACAGAGAATGGATAGGGGAGTCCACTGCTGTGACCCACATGGCTCTTGAGGTTCTTGGGGTGAAGGACCGTGAGAAGATGAGAAAATAAAGAGACTCCCTGGGATGGGAAGAAAGGAAATGCCCCCTTCACTGTAGGGGCATTTATTTATACATGTTATCAATCTAATGTCATGTGACACCCTGTTGTCTTGGCAACTCACTGTTTGGATTGTTTTGGGGCTAGGTGTTCTCTGGGCTGAAGCAGCTTCTTCATGTGGCTTGCCCTGGATGCCCTTTGTTCGTCATTGTTCTTCGGATGGCCATGCCCCAGCGCTGCACTTGTGATCAATTTCCAGCTTTAAATGGCTCCCAGAAATCCACAGAAGGGCAGGACTCTGTGTGCAAGACGTTCAGTGGCTGTGAAGGATACTGAGAAGGAGCACAGAAATGGACTCAGTTTCCATAGAACTTCCACACAAGTGTGTGGAGACATCCCTTTTCTGTCTTGGGAATACCCTGAGCAGAAAGTTGGACTAAATTTTCTTACTTGTGGATTAGTTCTGTCAGAGCCTTTTTATAATTTAAAAAGTTTCCAGCCTCTCTTTATTCTGATGTTGTCTCTTTCCATTTGATAGCATGATATGCTACACCTTACAAATTCCAGTAGTCATATGAGAATATAAGTCTACTGCATAGATTATGCCCATACCCTCATCTTAATTCCTAAACTACAGCTGAGGCAATTTCATTCCCAGCATGTTTCCATGTCGAGACAAGAACTGTTCCACTAGTGAAATAGTTAACACTGAAATCCCAATGGATGATCACAGCATATCTTTTGCTTCCTCCAACTAATTGAATTCATATTTAACTTAGTTAAATTACTTATAGAATGTATATTCTGTTTTGTATGCTAGGATTTAGGACAAAAACATAAAGATACTCTATCTCTGAAGCATTGCCTCCAATCTTGAGAGTCTTATACAATAAGAATACAGCAGAGATGCTAAGATATTTACAATGCTAGTATAATAAATCAAATAAGTCAGGACACATTATAGGTGCAGTGGGCTGTTACAGTGGAAGGTTTAGACCATTGCACCTGAGTTGAAAATGAGATATATCATGTATCTATAAATGCATACCTAAACCCCACAACTTTGGGACTTAAAATAGAAATGATTTGTTATTTCTCACAACTCTGTGAGTTCACTGGCCTTTGTCCTCAGCCAGTGGCCAAGAAGGGTAGAGCCCAGAAGTCTCACTCACAAGCCTGAGATACAGGTGCTGTAGGTCAACTCAAGTCTTTGTGTCATTCTTTCCTTGTGGTATCTCACACACCAGGCAGGAAAGGCTTAAACTTCTTCAGAGAATGGAATTTGAGTTAGGCTGGAAGTCTAATCCTATTAATTCTACTAGAATTGTTTATTTTATTTTGGTGAAAGTAATTGTGTGAACATGTTGGTATGGGGAAGATGTGTTAGCAACTGTTTCGCCCCAAGTAACCATAGAAGTTGTTATGAAGAGAGCAATGTTGGGGTGAGCCTTAGAGGCTGAAATGCTCATTAGATGATGGAGGTGTAGGAGAACAAGCAAAAGCCCTTTGAGGAGGGGGAAAGAGCAGTCACACAAAGGCAGAAAGCAACATAGTTGATCCATGTATCAGGTCATATGGAAATGCATTTAGAGGAAGAAATGAGAAATGAGCGTGAGAGGCAAGCAAAATGATTGAAACCTTTTATAAGAAGTAAATTGAAGTTCTCTTCCAGGCTGAAGAATGCACTCAGAGAGGAATTATGCATGAGAGCCATTGCTCCTCACTCTCACTGATCCTTCTGGTACACTGTTGGTTTTGTGTGTTCTTGATCAACAAGTCCCCTGTGGCTTCATTTCCTTTCTCAACCCAAGTGACAGCCCTTGGTCATTCAGTTAAACCTGGGTTCATTGGCCCCCTTAATTCTTGACCCTCTCATTCCATTATACTAAATGCAACTGTCAATTAACCATCTGTGTATTTTAATCCTGAAACTAGGTACTGAGTAATACTGGAGTGAATCTCATGATTGTGTTGACTGCTTGCCTTATATATTTGTGTATGTATAAACAGAAAATATTGGCCACCTCTGTTAGAATCTCAACATTTTCTAGTGAACCTTTTCAGACCTTTCCTTTTGATGATATCTGTCTTAATCACTTTTCAAAACTTCACACAATGCTGCATACACTCTTTACCCTAGCAGATTACTTTGTCTACCTCACAGAGGCAATAACTGTTTTTTTTAAATTTTATTTAAGGAGAAAAGAAAAAAAAAGCAGGGAAAGGGTACAAATTATACAGATGTACAGAAAAAAAATGAACAGTAGGAAATCACTAGTTAATGGATTACATATTGTCATCTTAGAAATAATTGTTCAAGTCACAAAATTAAAGCTTGTAAAGTGGACATTCCATCAATGATACTGCAAACAGTTCTGTTCATTGATCCAATAAAACTCTGTGATATCATTTTCTATCTTATACACTTAAATATACATGCAGTTATATAGTTTGGAGCACTTTCTTTTCCTCTCTTTTGTACCATGACTATTACACATTTTGGGTTTCATTGCTCCCACGGCTCTTATTACTTTTTTGGAAGAGAGTAAAACCAAATGTGACATAACAGAACAGAAGGTCAAGTCAAAAGGGTGGACATAATAGATAATGTAAAAACATAATACAAGGTGATCATCAATGGTTACCATAATGCCTCCCGCTATCTCTAATAGAATTGCCTATATCATTAGTTGTAATACAATTGAACAAAACAGTAAAGAATAAAACCGACAAAACCAAAACATTGGAGACATTGTAGGTCTTCAAAAGTAGATAAAAGTCAACAAGAATGGGCGTCATAATGAATCTCATTATCTTTACAGCTCATGCCTAAACTTTCGAACCTGATACTATCCAGAAAAACAGAATAGGGGAACATCAGTTAAAAACCAGATGGTGAGAGTAATACAGGGCTTTAAATCAAGGTAATGAAAAGTCAAAGTGGGTTCCTATAATATATCCTGCTATTTTTTTTCCTTTAATTAAAAGGATAAAGATAAAAAAGTAAATAATGGAGTGGAGATTGAGATAAAAGAGGGCATAACAACGAAACAGCACAGATCAAAACATAACCATTTAAGCAGAATAGTGTTTCACCACCAGATAATCCTAACCTAAAAGTAGTTACCATATTGTCTCTTTCTTTGAAATCCTTGAGTACAACTTCGTATACTGTAGGATTAAGTATATCAAAACAATGTAAAACCATTCAAGAGAATGACAGCATTACAGAGTATTTAGAATCGACTAACAGAAAATGAACAATGGTTTCTGTATAATCTCCTTGTCTTTAAAAGGTTTTTGCTTATACTATCGTACATAAAAAAATCCAATAAGATACAGCCTATTTAGACCATTGGAGACAGAAGGACAAAAGCTAGATGAGACTTCAAAACAAGATGATACTAAATCAGTATTACCTATTCAGATGTCATTGTCTCCAAAATGGCTGTTCCTATCATCCAATCAGAGGCAATAACTGTTACAGCCTGAAAGATCTTCATTTATAATCTCTCTTTGAAGTGCATTCCATTTCCCTCGTTCTGTATTGTATCCTTCCTTTCTTTCCAAATTCCTGTTCTCCTAGGACTTATTTTACCTCTCCTACCCCTCTGAATTGATTTATACCTCTCTTACATCCTCCCCTTCCCACCTTCCACAGTCATCCTTCCTCATTCACTTTGCCCTTGATCCCATAGCTTCAAGCTTATGCAAGTTCTTGCTCTAGTCATGCCCTTTATTAGTAGCTTTCTAAATTTCCCTAACATTTTGTTCAGCACACACCATGAAAAGGTGTTCTCTGTCCTACAAGCATTCTCCTGACCCGTGCTTTCACCATCAGCAGAATTCTCTCACTGTGACCCCCCTTCCTTTTATTTATTTCACGTTTACTCCTTAGGCAGTATGCAACTTGACTTAAAGTCCTGATTGAATGTCAAGCAGTTTCTGATGCATGGTGTGCATATAATAAATATGCATTAATTAGTAGCGTCTAATTGCTGAAGTTGTGATGGCATTTAGTCTTCATCTTACTTATTGGGAGTAAAGGATCTTGCTTTACACTATAATGGCAGATTGAACAGAATGGCTATGATTCTGCACTCTATACATTTCTTTCCAAATCAATCATATTCCATTTACATTTTGGCTGACAGGAACCTATGCTGTTGTATTAGGGATCTGGCCAAAGTCTCCAAACTCCCAAATGAATGTATGGCAAAGGCTTAAATAAGTGAGACAAGAGGTATGATTTTAGGGCTCCAGGAGGAACAAAACCCTCTAGCAAAGTTCAAGACTGTGGGGACTGAGACAAGGAATGTCTCTGAGTAGCCCATATTTATTTAGTTTTTCAAACAAGGAAGGGATTAGAGTGGAAAACACGGGAAATTGAGCAGGATCTTGGGAGTGGTTCAAGGACTTTTCTAAGTAACAGGTTATGTTAATTTAGGAGAACTATTTTATGTTAATTTAGGAGAAGTACTTTAGGAGAAAGTCTTTTCACTACAAGAGTGCAATGCCTGCGGCTATAATCTCTTTTTAAAAACATTTTATTTAAAGAGGAAAAAAAACCCAGAAAAAGGGTATATTGTAGCCTAGTTCTAACCTATGCACCTCTTTCTTGTTCTGTATGTGCCGCACCCCCCCTCTTAGGTTAGGTAAGTTTCCATTTCCCATAAAAACCTTAAGTTTCAGTCCCTTGTAACCCCCCCAACCCTCTTCTGCCCATCAATAATAAAATGTGCTGTTCCTTAAGAAAAGTTTAACTACAAGGAAATTATAGGATGTCTTCCTAATCTAAACTTGTTTGAAAGGTAACTTGCTTGTTTGCAGGATGTGCTTTCCCCCAGAGGATGTTTGCCTAATCTAAACTTGCTTGTTAGCCCAACCCTTACCTGAACCTTGCTCTTCCCAAGAAATGTAATTGCTGTTTTCTTGTTCTGTAGTGCGCCACAAACCCACCCCCTCCTTGCATTGTGGGACTAGCAGCTGTTTGTGGTTTTACAAGATAAAAACCCTGCCCTTTAGTTGTCAGGCGCACAGTCTTCCATATTGGCTCCCAGAGACTGCATTGCCAGGTGTAGCCTAAAATAAAGCCTTTGCTCCCTAAATTTTAATTTCTTGCTTCCTTGGATTTTATTCTGGGGTCCGAGCTATCACAGTGTACAAGTAATACAGAATTAAAAAAAAAATAAACAGTAAGAAATCACTAGTTAATAGATTACATATTGTCATCTTAGAAATAGTTGTTCAAGTTACAAAATTAAAGCATACAAAGTGGGTATTCAAACAGTGAGACTGCAAACAGTTCTGTTCAATGATCCAGCATAAACTTAGTCATATGGTTATCTATCTTATACACTTAAATATACATGCAGTTATATCCTTTAGAGTACTTTCTTTTCCTCTCTTTTTTTACAATAACAATTACACATTTTGGGTTTTATTACTCCCACAGTTCTTTTTTTTATTTAAGGAGAAAAAGGAAAAAAAAAACAGAAAAAGGGTACAAGTAATATAAAATTTAAAAAATAAACAGTAAGAAATCACTAGTTAATAAATTACATATTCTCATTTTAGAAATAGTTGTTCAAGTTACAATATTGAAGCACCTAAAGTGGACTTTCAAACAGTGAGAGTGCAAACAGTTTTGTTCAATGATCCAAAAAACACTAAGTAATATGGTTATCTATCTTATACACTTAAACATATATGCAGTTATAACCTTTAGAGCACTTTCTTTTCTTTTCTTTTCTTTTTTTTTGTAGAATGATAATTACACATTTTGAGTTTTATTACTCCCACAGTTCTTATTACTTTTTTTGAAGAGAGTAAAACCAAATGCGATATATCAGAACAGAGTCAGTCAAATCAAAAAGATGGACATAATAGATAATGTAAAAACAAAATATAACATGATCAACAATAGTTACCATAATGCCTCTTGCTATCTTAAAAAGAATTGCCTATACCATCAGGTATAATAAAATTGAACAAAATAGTACAGAACAAAACCAATAAAAGCAAAACATTGGAGACATTACAGAACTTCGAAAAAGATAATAGTCAAACCAGAATGGGCATCTTAGAGAATCTTACTGTCTTTAAAGTAGTTGCCTATACCCTCAAACTTGATAGTATCAAACAAAACAGAATAGAGTATCAGTCAAAGCAAGATGGTGAGAGCAATACAGGGCTTCAAAAATCAAGTTAATAGGAAATCAAAATGGTTACTATAATATATCCTGCTATTTTTATTTATTTTTTCCCTTAATTAAAAATAAATAAATAAAGGAGATTGAGATAAAAGAGAACATAACAGCACAACAGCACGGGTCAGAACTGAACAATTTAAGCAACATAGTGTTTCATCACAAGATAACCCAATATAATAGTAGTTACCATGGTATCTCTTTCCTTGAAATATTTGAGTATAACTTCATGTACTATTAGCATCAAACATATCAAGACAGTGTAAAACCATTCAAGAGAATGAAAGTATTGCAGGATATTTAGAACCAACTAAAAGAAAATGAACAATAGTTTCTATATTATCTCCTTGTCTATAAAAATTTTTGTACTATCATATATAATAAAATCCAATAAGATACAACATGACAAGACCGATGGAGACAGAAGAACAAAAGCTTGATGAGACTTCAAAACAAGCTGATATTAAATCAGCATTAGCTATTATGATTTCTTGTTTTCTTCAAAATAGCTGTTCATACCATCACAGACAATAAAATCAAACAACCTAGAATAAAACCATTTCAATTAATGAATGAAAATATTATAAGGCTTCAAAGCAATATAATAGAGAATCATGATTACCACATACTTTTTTATGTATTCTTATCAGTTCTTACACTAGGGAAACTATTTGGTATTTATACATGTGCGTTTATTTCACTTATGAGTATGATCTCAAGCTGTACCCATTTATTTATAAATATCTCAGTGTGATCATTCTTTATAGCTGAGTATTACTCCATTGTATAAAAATACCAACTTTTTTTTAATCCATTCTTCAGTTGATGGACCTTTAGGTTGTTTCCAAGATCTGGCTATTACAAATTGTGCTGCTATAAACATGGGTGTACATATATCACTGTGGTATGATGTTTTCAGATATTCTGGGAATATGCCTAGAAGTGGAATAGCTGGAACAAATGGAACTTCTTCCATTCCCACCTTTTTGAGAAATCTCCAGAATGATCTCCACAATGCTTGCACCAGTCTACACTCCTACCAACAGTGCAGAAGAGTGCCTTTTCCCCCACAGCCTCTCCAGCATTTGTTATTGGTAGTTTTCTTGATCCTGGCCATTCTTTCAGAAGTGAGATGCAATCTCAGTGTAGTTTTAATTTGCATTTCTCTCATGAGTAATGATGATGAACATTTTTCTATGTATTTATTTGCCATATGTATTTCTTCATCTGAAAACTGTGTATTCATCTCAGATGCCCATTTTTGGATTGGATTTTTGAATTTTGGGGGTCTATTTTTTTTAATTCTTTATATGTTTTAGACAGAAATCCTTTGTCTGAGGGACAGTTCACTAAGATTTTTTTTCCCAGTTTGTGGATTTTCTTTTCACTATGCTGGAGATTTCTTTTGACATGCAGAAACTTTTTAATAAGACATGATCCCAGTTACTGATTCTGGGAAGTATTTCCCGTGCGGTTTGAGTCCTATTCTGAATTCTTTACCTATCTCTATGTCTTCAAGGTTTTTACCCAATTTGTCTTCCAGTAGATTTAGTGTTTCTGTTTTAATATTCAGATCTTTGATCCATTTAGATTTTATTTAGTACATGGTGATAGGCATGGGTCTAGTTTTAGTTTTCAGCATATGGAGAGCCAGTTTTTCCAGCACCATTTATTAAAGAGACTGTCGTTCTTCCAGTGAATAGGTTTGGCCCCTTTATCAAAGATAAGGTGGTAGAGTGTGTTTGTAGTTGTGGTTGTATCTTCTAATCTATTCTATTGATCTTCAGCTCTGTTTTGATTCCAGTACTATGTTGATTTTACTACAGTTGCTTTTGTAGTGTAACTTCAAGTCAGGGATTGTGATGCCTTCTGCCTTGCCTTTGCTGCTTAGAACTGTCTTTGCTATTCTAGGTCTCTTTTCGCTACAATCTCTATCTTGTTAATTGCAGTTGGAGCCAGGTGTCCTCAGCTGTGATCTTATCTTGCCCTTTGAGGCATCTCTCTGTTCTCCAGTCAGCCATGCCACAGCCTAGCACATGTGTTCAATTTCCAGCTTCAATAGCTCCCAACGCTGTAGCAGTTGGTAAATAAATTGAATATTATCCTTCCTTTCCCCACCCCCTATGTGAGTGTGTGCGTATGCATGAACACTTTGAAAATGATTACTTTTATGTCCTAATTAAAATGCAGTGCCCATTTAACAGATGATAATAATCACAAGTTAGTTGGAGCAACAAAGCTTTCCTGTAAACTAGGAATATCTGTAATGTAGCTCCTCATGCATAGAAGGCAATCAATTAATTTTTGTGGAATAAATTTGATGAAGGTTCCTTATAGATAACTCAGGAAAAAAAATGAGCATAGGATGTGTTTCTGCTAATTTAAGTCAAATATACCACCCCTCATTAAAGTTTAGGATGTTCTAACATTCTGACTATCATGCTACTGTTTATTGAAAGAACAAAAATCTCCACAAATCAGTAGAGCAATTCACAGGGCTTCTGTTCTTTGATAAATTTCACCTATTAGTGTTGTTTTAGATGCAGCCTTTCCATAAACACACAAAAACTCATGAAGGGTTTGAACTTAAGCTGAAGCTCTAAAACTAAGTACTATTGACCTTCAGTTTATCAAACTTTTATCTTACAGTCTGTGAGCTCGTTTAGTAGCATCAAGTGCAGGAAGCCGGAATGGCATCTCCTCTTCTGGGTACCTCTGGGATCCTCCTGTATAGTGTTGACAGTCCGCCTCAGCCAACCTGACAATAAAATGAACCATTTATCCAACACAAGCAGGCAGAAGCTGAGATGCTGCATCTTTTCTCTCTGCCTCCTGCTCCCAGAGCAGGTACGGCTTCCTTTGGGCTGAACACACACTCACAGCACTTCATCAGCAAGTTTTCATGTTTTCTGTTAAATTGGGTTTACTCTTCTTATGTGAATTTTCCCCTAGATACTTTTTTTTTTCAAATAGCACAGAAGGAAGTTGAGGTGAACTAAAACTTTTTAATAAACTTTGTGGTTATTAAATCTTAGAAAGACAAGACTTCTGAGGCACTTAGGGGAAGTCACCAAAGTGTGTGCACATGTGTGCATATGCACACACACGTATATTATTTTTATATGTAAATTTAAGTCTTAAAATCTAACTTTTCAAAGGGCTAGTATTTAATTGGAAGCTTTTACACATGGCTTGGGAGTCTACTATCATAATGTAATTATTTTACCATCAAGAATATCAAGTAAGGATTTCATTTCACTACTTGGCAGTTCCTTTTCTTAACACACACACACACACACACACACACACACACACACACACACACACACAGAAAAATATTCTATTTTTGAGTGTCTCACTTGAGATATATGCAACCTATTACTATTATAGTTGCTTGCTTAGAATTGTTATTTTATTTTTTCTGAAGATAAATGCTTCCTAGTTGAGCTGTGTTTTGTTGGTACTATACAATTCTAAAATGACTAGACAGACTTAAGAGCCATCCTAATTCACTGAATAGTTCCAATGTATTTTATTGTTATATATACAATAACCTAACGGACACCCAAAGTGTTTATCACCTTAAAAATATATCAACTCTTTAAGGTACCTAAAAATGCCATCATCCTTCTGCTGTAAGGCCCTTGTTCTCCTGAATGCTTTTATAAAAATAAAACTGTTATTAATAGAATGCGTATACCATAAACAATAAGTAGGATTCTAAGCATAATATCAAAGGGACCAGGGCAGAAAGATTTTGATGAACTGTGGTAGCAGACGTGCTATCAGGAAAGCATGCAGTCCTCAAGCTCTGCTCAGCTTGCAGACAGGCTGAGGCATAGCTCTGCAGTCCTTCAGTTATAATCATCAGAAAATGCAGAAGAAAACATCTCAAACAAAAGATAATGTATTGGCTGTAAGAACTGATACTCGCATTGTGTGTTCCAGTTGTCAAGATTTTGGCTCTTGCCTCTGAGTTCACCCTCCAGTGCCCTCAGGGCTTTTCCTCTAACGTGAGG
The DNA here is from genome assembly GCF_034190915.1 of Cavia porcellus. NCBI lineage: Eukaryota > Metazoa > Chordata > Mammalia > Rodentia > Caviidae > Cavia > Cavia porcellus. The sequence goes on along the minus strand of NW_026947484.1, from coordinate 159,220,192 downwards.
CCTAGGCTGAGCTTTCTCAGTGAAGGAGGCCTGAGGATACTGCAGGAGGAAGTGTTCTCCAGAGTCTGGTCACCGGTCCCTCAGCCAGCAGTAGGGGTAAAGATGGAGCGTTGTCTGGGTCACGTACCCTGAACGTGGTTCATCAGTCACCTGGCCTTGGCCTGGAAATAGCATTTGTGCTATGCTCTTGGTATGACAGTTGATTCCTGCAAGGCTTCCTGTCTGTGTCAGGGCTCATTGCAAGCTTTTAGTTTCTTAACTTGTAATTCTGGGGCTCAAAGACCCAAAAGATTTTGTAACTATCCACTGCCTGATTTACTGGTCACAACTCTTAAACATTGTGGGTGTGTACCTCTTGAATAGAATGAAACATAGCCCAATGGTCCCCTTAGAGGTGTATAACAACTCTAGATGTTTTCTAAGGTAGTGCTTCCATGGCTTATTTAGTTGATCATGGCTCACAAACTTGACCAGTTTTGACTTGGCACCATATACTAAAGCATATGAAATAAATATGTGGCATTCCAAAATATGTAAAATGCAGTTCCGACATCTCCATTGATTTATATAAGACAGATTAATGAATACCTGTAATACAGGAATGAGTGAAATCAGGTTGATGATAGAGATTGAAATTATCATTGCAGCTCAGAGAATAAAGAGCATCTGTTGCCATCAGTGAAGGGTTCATTGGAAAGAGAGACACTGTTTTGTGCTTTGAAAAAATGGGTAGAATTTTGATATAAAAATGTAGGAGTTGATTTCTAATGAGAAACAGCACATCCTAAATGTATAACGTAACACTGACTGGGATGTTTAATAAAACTATATTGCTATGGCGTAACACTGTTGTTAGGGAGGCAACTTGAGAGTGGGAGTGGGAAACACATAGGGAGATGATTATGGTCAATCTTAAAGACTAAGCTAAGAACTGATATCTTTACACAATGAACAGAAGCCAGGCATGCTGGCCCAAGGCTGTAATCCCAACCCTTGGGAGGTTGGGGAAAGACAATCACAGTGTTTGAGGCCAACCTAGACTACAAAGCAAGATTCTACCTCAAAAACAAATAAAAAACTAAAAAACAGAAAGTTACACAAAACGAGTTCACAGCTCAATGGATTAATAGAAAGTTAACATACTTAGGAAGCCACTATGCAGATCATAAAATAGAACACGCTCAACATATGGGAAAAGCCATTCATGCCTTTGTCAAACATTGCACTTTTTTTTTTATCATAGAAGGAAATTACACTGGCTTTTGTTTATTACACTGTCTTTAACATAACAGATTAGTACCACTTACTTTTGAATTCTACCTATTAGTAGATGTGTATATAATTTTGTATCTAATTCTTTCACTATTGTTGATGGGATATATGTAGGCTAGTCCACAATCTCTCTAATGTGTTTTTTTTCAGGGTTTTGATGTTAAAGATAGGAGATTTGGATTTATGTTTGCATGCAATGATGCACTAGTGGAGTTTGAGCTGGAAAATTCTAGGAGCTGAATTGCATGAATAAGACTAGAAGAAAGATTTGAGGAGGGGAGTTAGTTGGGATACTGTTGTAATGACTTCATAAAAATAATGCAGAAATAAACTATGGTATTAATGGAGGAACTTACAGAGTTGGAGGTGCCTTTACCTAATAATAGGATTTGGCAATTAGTGAATTGTAGGGATAAATGTAATGTATTTATTCAGTACATTTTCAGGGATTCAAACATGTTTGAGCCTGATAACTATCAAAGATGATAAAGCTTTAACCAAATTATGAAGACTTGAAAGTCAACACAGGGAAATTCTTTTTATTCTAAAGTTAGGTCTTGCCTTACTAAACTATTTTACCAGCCTCTTAGTTTAAATTTGTGACAATGCTTCTTTTCCTAACTCTCATTTTTCATCATCGCTGTGGACAATCATTCTTGGAAGATGCTGAATCTGTCAAGGAAGAAAGAACCAGAACAATGGTAAGATACCTAAATTGCTTCCTCTCTGTGAACTCAGTATCTGGAGAAAGCAACAGAGGCTTTTCTATTATTCAAACCTGACAGCTTTGCTGTAAGGACTGATGGTAGCTAGGAGAATGACGGGCCTGGGACTTGGGAACATGAGTACACATAGCTTTTAAAGTGGTTTTATTCTGTGGGTTCACCTCTATCACTAATTCTTTCTTTATCTCTACGCAATTTTTTTCCCCTAAAACTGACACAAGCAATGGCTTTCCCCATTTCTCAGCAAATTCTTTCTTTAGCTGGGAATTCACAGAGATCTGGCAAACGCGGAGCAGCTCTAGGGGCAGCAGTTCTTCACCTTCATCTGTACTGATGTCACAAGAAAGGTGGTTGATCAGTTTGGTTGAATAATTTTTGAGACAATTTCCTTGGATAACAGTTCAGGCATTGCTGGGCTATGCTGTCTAAATGAGCCCCTGTGGAATGGATCTCAAAGACTTTATGTAGGTTTTAGCACAGCTTTTTCAATAGAGGCTTTCACATGTCTTGGGTAATATTTTACTATCATTGTATCCAGAAGTGTATGACTACTCATTAAGCTTGTTTATGTTGCTTCTTCCAATGGACGGCTTTGACAAATGTTTCCTCTTAAATTTGTACTTTCCAGCATTATTATTATGCCTTTGGTCTGGTACTAGCAAGATGCAGAATTAATAGTATCTTATATTTCTAGGTCACTTTGAAATTTACAAAGCATTTTTACATCTCTTATCTCCTATTACTTTCCCTCCACCTCGTGAGTGAAGAGTCATTATTCTTGTTTTACAGATCAAGAAATGGAGGCTCAAGGACATACATAATGTCACAGCCACTGATTTGTGGAACATCCACTCAGACTCGTTAAGTTCCGTGCCGTTTGACAGTGTCTCTTCCCTAGTTTCCTCTTGCATCTGGCTGTAGATTTTCATGTTATCCCTCAACTGTTAATTGGGAACTGTACCCTTGCCAGGTGAAGATGATCTGTGTATTGAATACATAGACAACAAGTTATTCTCAAAATTAGCAGACATTAACTTTGTGATATAAGATTTTCTTTTTATCTTCTTTGTGTTTATTTCAATAATTCTTGCATTAATACATGTATTACACCTTGTACTAATGGTGTCTGTAAGTGTCCAGTAAGCTTCTACTATAAGGCTTTATTTCTTTGACTTCTTTATGTCCCTTCAACAACAGCCAGATTATGTCATCAAAAGTTGACTCTCTTCTCAGTCTAAGAACTGAGTCCAGGCATATGCAACATTTTTCTTGAGAAAAGTTATTTCCCTGAATTGGTTCCATAGATCATTAGCCTGAGGTTGGATCATTAGTAAATATATTAAATGGAATAATCAGAACAAACCTAGGAATGAAAAGACAGTTCTTCATAAGATTAATATCAACTATCACTCAGTCAAAAGATGAAAGGCTGAAATTCAGGTGAGGACAAGTATAATGTTTGTTGATTTATGAGAATACACGGCTCAATCACCCACTGCAATCTACTGACTCAGATCAATATAACAGAAATAAGACTCTCTGAAGTTGTGTTCTCCTAGGATCTTCTAACAAAAAGCTCTTTTTAAAAGGCAACACTATGAAATTCACAGAGCTATGACAGGTAATGAGGTTTTCTTTACAGAGCAGCATACCGTGCCCATCCTATCGTTGAAAGAATAATCACAGGAGTCAAAAAGCTGAACAATATAGTTTTAAATTTTTTTTTTTGGAAAATGACGTGAGTATGCAGTTGTTTAAATATTTGGACATTTTGTTAATTTTTTTTCCTGGCTAAAGAGTGAACATCTCCATTTTCAGTCATAGCACAGATTTATCAACATAATTAAACTTTCCTGCTTCAGGGTTGTTGGAGAATGATCCAGCCAGCACAAACCAAGTTGGAGAAAGGGAATTATTAATTAGGTCTGAGACGATGAAGCACAAGCGGTTCTAACACTCTACTGTGGAGATGGTGGAAGCCAAGTGTTAGAGGAAAGACAGGGTATGAGATTTGTGGCACTGAAGGTTAGGCAAAAGAAAAAAAGAGGCTAAAAAGGGAGGTATGAAGAGGGCAAATGCCATCTGACAGTGAACTTCTGGTCACTTGAAAATTTTCTCCTTTAACAGTGCAGGGCATATGATGATCGAGTTTTTGTCTGTCTGTTTTAATGGAGCAGTAGGCACGTGATGGGAGGAAGGAGCCAGGCTGGTTATGAGGGCTGAGGCTTGGACAAATGAAAATTGATTATTTTTTCCCACAAGAGACATTCCCTTGTTGACTGTCATTAGATACAATTTAAAATGTGTGCCAAAAAAGCCCCTGCATATGTATTCAATTATTTAGTTTTTCTAAAGAATTTGACTCCATGTTTGATTGACTTTTGCCTATGGAATTGAATGACTCTGGAGCTCGTTTAATAATACAAAGTCACAGACTCAGAATGGGAGAAAAATTTCAAGATTATCTGCTTGCCCTTAGTGCAGAAATGCTAGTACTAAGGTCGAGTGGAAGTCTGGTATGTGATTCTCTCTTCCAGAGTATGTGCTACTTTAAGAGATGCTCCATTCTGTGCTGTGTGGCCTTATTTTTATAATTTTTATTTTGGCTTCCTAGGAAACATGCTTTATGTGTAGCAGCAATTTGATTATACTTATGGAGAACTTCTTGATCAGATATAGTCTTAGCAGAACTCGTAATCCATGGCCTCGATCCTACCATCAATGATATACTAACATGACCCAGTGTACAATTGCAGTCTTGCTGACATCAAATTTTCAGTTTCATTTTATTTTATTTTAAAGATAATAGAACCAAACAAAATAAAACAGAATAAAGCCAATCAAAGCAAAGCAGTGAAAGTGGTATGGAACTTCAAAACAGGATAAAAGGAAATCAATAATAGCTACCATAATATAGCTTGCTATCTTCACCATAGTTGTCCATAACATCAGACATATCAAAATAAAAAAAAAGAATAAAACCAATCAAAACATAACATTAAAAAGTAAATTGGAACAAAACAAAACAATGAGAACAATACTGCACATCGTTATCTTCAAAATCGTTGCTCATATTACCAGTTACAGGGATGAAACACAACAATATAATGGAACAAAACATTCAACTTAAAAAACAAGACAGGAGTAATCCCCCATAGCTGACGCATTGCGCACTACCATCCTCTAAGTAGATGCCCAAACCATCAGCCCCAGACCTGCAGAGTTAACCAAACAATACAAGCATCAAGCTGCTCCCTTCCTCTCAGTTGCTATCACCTCACCCTGAATCCTCTGAATCAGTGAAGCAGGAGGAGAAGGGGTGCTCTTCTTCTTTTTCAGCCTCCTGGCTGGCTCCTGGGAAGGTGTGGTTTCTCTTCTGGCTGAGGCTCTTCCCCATCAGCATGGTGGACCATACCTTCTCGTGAAGCATGCTCCACCGCACTTATGGGTAAGAGCCTCAACCAGAAGAGAAATCAAATCTTCCTGTGAAGCTGGCTCCACCATGCTGATCAGTAAGAGCCTCAGCCAGAAGAGAAAACATGCCTTCCCAAGAAGCAGGCTCTGCCATGCTGTCCATCAAATTTGAATCTCAAGCACAGTGACAATTACTTATCATTGCTGTATTACCAACAGTGGTACCCTGACTGGCCTGTTTCTCCCCTGGGACTTTGCTTATATTTTCTACTTTCTTAATTTCTAAGTGAATCTTTTTCTTGTTTCTGAAACAGATTCTTTGGCTTTCTGTCAATTCTGTGCATATCAGTCATCTGGGGAGGCTGTTAACTGTGTGTAATTTAGTAGTGTGACATGGAGGTATAGGAAGTTAAAGGCATAACATCTTCTGGGTGACTTTGGTGTAGTTGGAGAATGGGGTGACTTTTGGTGGATAGTGTTCAGGTGATATAACGCAAATGTGCACTTGCACTTTAATAGAACATTTCTAAAACATTGCTGAGTCACTAAACTAATAACTCCTAATTTATTCATTTACTATTAATTAATTAATTCAACAGATATTAAGCATTTACACTGTGCCAAGCACTGTAAAGAGCTTTGGGATAAATAATTAAGATTTTTGGAGGTGGGATGTATTGGTTTTCTATTGGGGGTACTTAAGAGAATGAAGGATTTTACCTGAATTTCTAGATCTTACATAGGGCAAATATTACCAGTAATGTTCAAAAAAAACCTGGACATTTGTTTCTGAATTTCTGTATCTCCCATAATCCTAAAAAGTGTGACAGTTTAGAGATTTTTAATTATAGGCATGTTTCTTCCAGTGTGTAAGAAAAAAGTACTCAATAAAACCAGAAATCTTAGCTCTAATAAATGTCTTAGGTAAAATAGTAAAATTCAATTATGCAAGTTTTCTGCCAGGTTTAAAGAAACACAATTTTCTTTTATAAATGTGATACTAAACTGGTTCATGTTGCATGAATAATACATATAAGGATGACTGCCTATGCAGTTGTGCAGGGTATAGAAGTGTTCCAAAGCTCATTGAGCTGAGAATGTAGCTCAAGTGATAAAACGCTTGCCTCTCATGTGTAAGGCCTGGAGTTTGATCTCTAGCACTGTAAATACAGAATCTCCTTTCAGCTAATAACAGAAATAACTTCTTTGTTTCTTTCTCTTGAGGGGAAGAGGTCACTGGAGATTACATCCAAGGCCTCCAGCATGCTAGACAAGTACTCTAGCTTTGAGCTATATTCCCAGTGCCTAAAGCAACTGCTAAGTAAAATATTGTTAGATTAGAGCCAAATTTCATGTTTGGTAGAAGGTATGATTTTAGATTATAAATTAATGATCTTAAGTGAATTTTCAAAAATTCCTAATATATTTTTAGATTTCTCAGAATAATCTAACTATATTATTGTCAAATAAATAGTTTAAAGGAAATTATACATGTCAACATAAACTTAAAACTCCTTGAATGGCATCCATTTTGGTTCCCACCAAAACCTAGATTAAAGTATTTTGATCAATTCATCTAAACAGAAATTACTAATCATTTATTTCACACTACTTTCTGTAACAGAATTTTATCCTAGTTTGATATACTCTTCCTGACTGAAGTCTTTTACCAATCACCCTTTCCTACCATGAAAATATGTATGTACATTGAAAAGTAAAAATTCATGGCTATGAGACTAAAGGTGTTAAAATTTTCCCCGAATTGATTTTTTCCTACATTGATTAATATATGCTTAAACCACATAAATAATTTTACATTTATATAAACATAAAATTCATTAGAAATATACCCATTGTTGTGATGGCTGAGCCTTACCATTCCACACATTTATTTCTCTGTAGAGGAATATTGCTTTTTGCTAGAATGAGACAAAATACAGCTTTATCCTGGTTTTTTTTTTTTTTTTTTTGGTTTTTGTTTTTGCATGTAAGATCTGCAAAAATGTATTCCTATAAATAAGGAGATAGGAATGGAATTTTGTTTTAGCAATGCCACTCAAATATTTGAACTCCTTCCAAGTTATATGCCAAAACTCACATAGTTATCTATCATCAAAAATTATTTTTAATGATCTACCAGCTGTCATCTCAATCAGGTCTTCTTTCCCTTTTATTAAAGGCAAAGAATAAAACTCATTTCAGATTTCATTATTCAGTTATTAATCATAGAGTTTCTCGGCACCAGCTCCGTTATTTTGAGTTGTCCTGTTTTTCTAACTCTGGAGACCGATCACTCAGTGCACCTATGGTAATAGGTTATGGTAAAGTGAAAGACAGGCATCTTTTGTTTTAAAATGGGATAAAAACAGGAACAACCAGCATGAATAGTCTTAAACCATTAAATAGTAGAAAAAGAGTGGCTTTTAAATTTAGGATCTACCAATCATTTTTTTGAAAATTTTCATGCTTCTAAAATATCATATCCTAGTTTGAAACCTGCTGATTTGGGCATATCTTATGCTCAAAATGGTTAATAGTTATTCAACGTTATGTTAATGTAAATTTTTCTACATTGGAAAAAAGAAACCTATGGGAGATTATATATTTATAAAAGAGCTATAGCAGTCTCTGCTGTTCCACATGACTTCTGTTTTGTTTTTCTTTCTTTTCTTTTCTTTTCTTTTCTTTTTTTTTTTTTTTGAGACAAGGTCTCCCTGTTTAATTCAAGTTGGCCCTGAACTCACTATGTAGCCCAGGCTGGTTTAAAGTGCATGTCGACCCTCCACCCTCTTGAGTTCTTGTCGGTGTCGCTCCCGGCCGGCAGGAAGAACACGCAACAATATCTGGCAGTGGTCAGGCTTTTCTTTATTCTCTCCTTATACAGTCTGCCCCGGGATCCTACCCGGCCGAAGCCTCAACCGGTCCGCTCCCCGCGGCTCCTTCCGTGCTTCTTCTCTACAGTCTGTCCCGAAGCCTCTACCGGTCCGCTCTCCGCGGCTCCTTCCGTGCTTCTTCTCTACAGTCTGTCCCGAAGCCTCTACCGGTCCGCTCTCCGCGGCTCCTTCCGTGCTTCTTCTCTACAGTCTGTCCCGAAGCCTCTACCGGTCCGCTCTCCCGGCTCCTTCCGTGCTTCTTCTCTCGTGGCGGGAGAGGCACTCACTTTTATAGGGTAACAGTGGCCAATCAGTTCAAAGCGCGCGATGCGGGCTGATTGGCTAACATCAGTTGTTGCTAGGCAGACTATCTTACAGAGCGGGTTGTTTACCAAGCAGGAAGCAGGAGATAAGCGCCATCTTAGCACACTCGATGGGAGGGGTAATCTAGCTCAGGCTTTGCTTTTTCTTACAGGCCTCATGTCCGCCAAGTAAGTCGACCGGGCTCGGCCGCGGCTCCCAACAAGTTCTGGGATTATAGGTATGTACCACCTGCAGTGCTTTTTGAATAGTATGACAGGAGCTGGGGATTTAGCTCTGCAGCAAAAGCACCTGCTTGGAAAATGTGAGGTCATGAGTTCTATCCCTGATACCAAAATCATCATTATCATCATCATCCTCATAGCATGACAGTACAATTCCTGCTTTGAACAGCTGGAATCCGTCTCGCCTTCCTTTGGATTTTGGGAGGTTTGTGACTATGGCGAAGGTGATATCTTGAGACTTAGGACATCAGGTGATAAATGGTGACAAAGTTCTGTCAGGTGACTTGAGATGCTCACTACAGGCTCCAGCTTCCAGGCTGTGAGACCACAGACAGAACAGCAGAGCGGGGAATAGGTTTTCTGATGGACAAACTGACATTGTTCTTAGACAAAAGATGGGACCCAAGAGAGTAATTTAGTAACTCAAACAATCCGATGTCTGCCCAAATCAAAATTTATAAAAGTCTTGCCTGATTTTGGTCAAAATTTGTCCTTGCATATTATGAGAATGATGAAGCATATTAATAGTAGACAAAAACTACTGGGCATATATTAACAGTTGTTTAATTTCATGGCTTTTATAGGTTCCAACTTGCAATAAATAGGGTTCTCAAAATTATTTATCTTTCAAATTTAAATTTTTATTCTCAAATGAATACTTGTGGCTAATTTTAAAAAGCCAGTAGCATTATAACAATCAACAAAACAATAAGTACATAAAAATAGGCTGTGTTCCCATCTCAAACATTTACTTTCAGTTTCTTCCCAGCTGTTTGCTCTGGTATTTACCTTGCAGTTTCTAGCAAGATAGTCTCTTGCTAATTCTGAGGATGTTTTCACTCTCAGACAGTATTTATTAGCTCCTTCTGGGGCAGGTCAGGATTATCTGTTTTATGCTTCCTCCCCAGCCCTTTTAAATGCATAAGCTTATTTTTCCTGCTCCTGTTCTCTCACTATGGAGTTCTAACATGGTTTTCTGATACGTTAGCGTTGAGTCTATATTTGTATTGTACTGTGAGTACTTTTCTTCTCTCCGAACTTTAAGCCAGTAATTATTGTGTCAGTTGGCTTGTTATAAGTCTTTACAACTATTTCAGTCCCACACTTTCTTACAGAACTGTGAAAAAACTTACAGCTAAGCTAATGAACATGCAATCCCTCCCGACACTTTCCTTTTCTTCCTCCCCTCCCTTCCCTCTCTCCTTTCCTTTCTCCTTCTACTTTCTTTCTTTTTAGATCAATCTATTTTGAAGCCTGGTATCCTTCTTCAAAAATGTGGATTGGTTGAGCTCTAGGCCAGGTGCTGGCCAGGTATGTATGTTGAAAGTCTTGTCGCTGGTGGTGAACCTACGGCACACGTGTCTCACGGAAAGCTCTGAAAGGTTTGCCATCATTGATCTAAATTGTTATTGCTGGGAATCCACCCTACCCCCCGCTTCTTTTCCCCCTGTATTGAGTTTCCTGCATTTTATGTCTTGCTCTTACTTGATCTTTTTGTCATTATTTTGATAAAACATATATTCTAACATTTTCTGACAAAGGCTACATGTAAGATAAAAATTTTGCAGTTCTTACATGTTGAAAATGTTTCTACTTCTATGCTTAAAGTGAAGCTGAGGATAGAGTTTTAGGCTAGAAAATTTCTCTTAGGATTTTCAAAACGTTGTTTCGTTGATTTCTTGTTGCAACTGCAAGTCTGATGCTATTCCATTATCTGACTTGTTTTGTATATGACTGGAACTTTTTTGTCTTTTCTAATCCTTGGTGTTTTGAAATTTCATTATGAATTTTGATGTAAGTCTTTTTCTCATTCATTATGTAAGACTCCAATTACGAACTTTTAAGATGAAAAATTTTATATTATTTTTGGTAAGTTTTTAAAATTAGTTTTTTGCATTGTAGTAAGCTGAACCTTGAGAAATAATTAATTAAAATTTTTTATTTATCTGTTTTCCATCATTTTGCTTCATATTTTTAGAGTAATGTCCTCAATTTTATTAACAATTCAGTTGAATTTCTGCAATCATGGCTTTAATTTTCCAAAGCTTTTTCTTTTTCTGCAGATGTCTTTTTTTCTTTTAAAAAGTACCCTGATCTTATGCTATAAATTTCTCTTATCTCCTTGAGGATATTTATATTATATTTAAAATTTAAAAATTTTATATGGCCTCATTTTTTTTTTTCTGATATTTTCTCTTGTATTCTATCATTTGGATTTCTGTTTTTAAGATAGAGACTCTTTCCAATGTCAGGTCATCCTTGTCCACTTGGACCTATGTAATTTGAGGTAAAAAATTCAACCTGGAAGTTCTGAGTGGCATAGACAGAGTCTGTAGATTAGTGGGTTTTACTGTAAAGAAATTCATTTTTAAGGTCCCAACATGTCAATGCTATGAGTCTTTTCTTCTAGGCTGATTAGTTTCTCTATTGGGGAATCTTCTAAATATCTTCTTGGAAGGCACAAATCTAGCAGGCAAAGTCAGTTGGCTGGTAGGATGATGACACTGGTGGTTAGTATGCAAATTTCATTTTATTGCTACTTCCAGGATAGGGCCTCATTCTTGGAGTGAATTATGCCATTACTCTTGAGTGCAGAGATGTTGCTCCATTGTCTCCAAGTATTGAAATGGGAGGTGCAACGTCTGGGGTGTGGTAAGGGTTCTGAGCGAATGTGAATTTTTAATCTGTCTTCCAGTTTCAACCCTACCCTAACCCATGATGTGGGGAGCTACTTGTTCTTGGCTCTTGCTGAGTGTTTCTGACAGTTTATTTGAATCTTTATCACCTGAGTTCTGATGATGAGTCCATGTCTTTTCCATCTTATAAAGTTTTGTTGCTATCTCTTATCTCTGTTTGCTCATCTCATTCCCTCTCATTTTTTCTGTCTCTGTGTTTTATGCATTCATTATTTCTTTACCCTTATTTTGACGTTGTTTCAAGATTGAATGTATTAAATATGTATTTAAGCCATCCTACTTAATCTCATTCTGCAACTTTTCAATGTTTTTTTTCACTTCAGTGATTTATTAATTCTGCCTCTCAGTGAGCTATTTTTAATCATAACTTTTTAGAGCTTTCAGAAAGTACAGGTCTGTATGAAAAGTTAATCAAGATGTATCTCTTCATCTTATTCTCCTGATCCATCAGTCTTAAGAAAACTAGAGAAAGCATATTAATAAGCATTCACTCAGGAGAACTCGAAAAGCATTTAAGGATTTGGTTGCGACATTGCTGGAAGACTGAATAGGAAGAGGTAAAGGTGAAGCTGCCCCTCTGTGCTTCCTGTTTGACTGGAGGAGCTACAAAGAGGACAGTGTTACCAGAGTCCAGGATTGCTGTGCTGAGAGAAGGCTGAGGTTCTGTGGCTTCTATGCTACAACTATTGCCACATTTTGCAGGCAGCATTGTGCAAAGCCAGAAATCTGTGATCTGCTCTAGATGCTGCCGTTGCCGCCATCAGAGGCAGAGCTCATGAGCTCCGTAGCAGTGAGTCCAGTGGAGACCCATGACTCTACTGCTGTGGAGTTCCAGTGCCTTGGGAGAGCCCAATAGCCGGCATTTGTCCTGGCTTCCTCAGTGATGCACCACCAAAGGGAAAATCCACACAACACTACTCCCTCCCTTTTGCCTTCCAGTCTCTCAACAGTGTCTCCCATTGGCAACCTGACCAGAAAGCAGCTGGCAAGGACGTTTATGACATAGATTTAGTTTGTAGGCTCCTAGCCATCTTGTGATAGAGAGGAGATTCCAGGAGGCTGGAAAAATGCATTTAGCCAGTTCAGGGATTTTTAAAGAGAAAGTCAGTAACTGATATCTGAATAGTCTCATTTTTTCCATGTAGGCATATCTGTCTGGCACATCCTCCTAGTGTGACACACACCTCTAAATATATTGTATACACATATTTTTAATAATTAGGGAGACTTTGAAAGTATGATCTGAACTGCTTATTGCAAAGAGGACTGATGATTTTCCAACTGCAAAGAAAATTTCAGTGATTTTGGTATTTTATAGATTATTTTGGCATTTCCAGAGCTTATCTTATATGTTACTGTTTTGTTAACACTTACAGAATGTGGAGGGAATATATAAATTTAATAGATTGTTAAGTGGGACTTTCCTATTGTCTTGGATTTTTGGTTATGGCCAAAAACTGAGCATAACAGGTATTAATTTCTGATGATTTCCTGAAGAAAACCAAAATCAAACTCAGAAATAGACCCCAGGGCCAGCCAAGTGGGAGCAGGACTGGGCCTACTGCCACCTACATGGCCCCCAACCTCTTACATTTGCTGACCCTGTGCATTCTTGGCTTTAAAAAAATAAAAGATGGGGATCACTTGTTTTTCCTTGATTAACCTTGTTTATTAAAGTGAATATAATCTTAAAGGAGACTGTAGCTGTTTTTGGTACAAATTAAAGATGAAGAAAAAACTATTTGGCAATTAGTAATCAGAATACAGAAGGGTATCTGTATCTCAGATCCCTTTGGTTCCCTTGTCATAGAACTATGTGTTCAGTTTTGCTCATGTTTTGAGAACCAGAAGTGAGAACATATTTATGAACACATCTAGTATTCTTGATTGTTAATTCTGATTCCTTCTGGGAAGAGCTGTTCAAAGTAAAGGAATGTGAGCTGTTAAGCATCAATGTTAATTTGACTGCAGGACTCATAAGTATCCAAACCACTCCCTGCCTCAAAGTGTGTAGCAAAGGTACACCAGCCAACAAAAGACAGAGAGTTTCTACTGCAAAACTGCAGGGACTTCATTTCCCAAGCCCAAAGCATAACAAGAGGGAACTAACCAGGACTTCATAGAACCTGACCGGATCTCTGTATACTTTATTGATGTGAATGGTCCAGAAGTTAAGAAGGCCAAAAGGTTTATTCCAACCATGTCTGTTCCAATATCTGATCCATAGTGGTAGCCAGTGTTTTCCAAGTGGCTAAAAACTATTCATCAGTGCCTAAATGTGAGAGCTAAGGACAGCTGGAGATGGAGAATTTATTTAACTGATTTGTGTATAATAAAGACAAATATTAGCCAACTTTCTCTTTATCAGAGTTGAGGCGTCTTGTAAAGGAAAGTGATCACACAAGCGTGTAGCCTTTCCTCTTTGATCACTCCACTGTGATACAGGTTAGAAACCAGCACCTGACTGTCTAGCTCAGCACGGGGAGGAGTAAGCTCTAGTTGAATAGCAGAGGTGAAACAACATGGACTAGCTTGAAGAGGATGTCAGCCTTTGATGAGTCGTGCTGGATAGTTTCTACCCAGTATTTTACAACTGCATGTGTTAGTGAAGAACAAGCCTTAATTATACATGTTGTGCATTCAGTTTATGGTGGTCTTCAAATTGCTTTCTCATCTGCAGAGATACTTGTATGTCTTGATGATTTTGTGCTTTGCAGAATTTATGTCAATTCACGTTTTAGCCTTGTGTCCTTAACTGCACAGTATGTTCATGTAGCACAAATGCTTTGTCTTTTGTGTCATTGTATTTCCAGAATTTAGTGCAATGCCCGACACTGTGTAGGCAGTCAGAAATTTGGTGATGATGAAGTCTCCTAGGGTATGGAGGTTACCGTTTAGGTTCACCAGGACTTTGACTGTGCTCCCCTTTTAAATAAAAACTGTCTTCAAATATAGGTATTGTTAGAGATAAAAACTGGTGGTCAACTTAACTCCAGAGGAATTAAATCACCGTGGTGCTGAGTGTAGATGTTCCACCTGAGGAAAGTTGCCAGCATAAATAGAGGCGTGGAAAAGGAGAAGGAGGTGTTGAGGCATTGTGAGTTTCATTAAGTGTTGCTGTTAGAGCCATTGGTTCTCCTGGAGAAGCTCTGGTCCTTACATCCAGTATTGCTTCCTAGCTCTGGAGAGGAAGACATGTGCCACTTAATCTCTAGGACAAACTCATCATGCTGGATTCCTGGCACGTGCTCGACTGTGCTTATTATCAGAGGAGCTCAGGGACTCTGTGTCGCTGAGAATGGCTGTAGTGCTTTTCAGGACAGCCCTGGTCTTTGTTGTGAGTGACTTCTTGACTCCAGCATAGAACCCTCAGCCTGCCAGCACAGCTCCTTCACCCTGCTGGCATAAACTTTCTAGCTTCCACTGCTGACCTTTGGGCCTTCCCAGCACAGATCCAAAAAAGAGACTGATGTGAATCTTTCTTGTAGGTTCTAGACCTCCAGTTGGACCCATGGGAGGCATTGTCATGGGCTCTAGTTCTTCATCTGAATTCATACAGGATATTGCTGTGGAATTCAGGCTCTTGGCCACAATATTCTATGTCTTTGGTATTATGGACAGATTTTCTGCAGTTTCTTGTGTTAACTCTGGGTAATCACCATAAAATAATATTAAAAATTCCATGACCTGATTTTATTTGTTCTCCACATAACCCCTGACTACAACAGGTATTAAAACATTTTCTTGATATTTTCCACTTTTAAATCATTGACTTAGCATTTTCAGTACAGCTTGCTGGGCTAAAACTTCATATTTTTGCCTTTGTGCTTATCCATTTTGAAGAATATGTATGTAAAGACACATTTGGAATATGTTATTTGTGAAGAACTGCAGAGACAAAACATTTTTATAAACCTTCTTTTTGAGCTAAAGAATAGTCAGAAAAAGAAATAGATCTTGCCTTGGAGTGGTTCAAGGCAGGTTGTTGTAATAGGAAAATTGTATTGATCTTAGGACAGATTCACTGTTTTTCCATATTGATTAAGTTACTCTTTAATGCTTTCTTGGAGGACAAAAAATGACACTGATGATAATGGAAAAATATTAATGGGAAAAATTGCCAGTCAATGTGCTAAATTATGTATATCAGCTCATTTAATCCACTCAACTATTCTATAAAGAACACGGCGTTATCATCAGAAATTCATCAGGTAGAAAACTGAGGCTCAGAGGATTTGAGAAATTTGCCTCAGTGTCACCACCAATCACAGTAGAGCCATGATGATAAACACATTTATTTTCTAGTCTGGTTCATAACATTGATCACCATGCTTTTTGAAAGGCTCTTGCGAAAGGAGGGAATCTCGAAGAGGAAGTATGGTCCTTTTTTAAAACAACTTTTGGGAAATTACCCAAATCATCAGAACTCTGAAAGTGATGGCTATACCACTTGAGAGTTTGCTCAGAGCTTCGGACTAACACATTTACCTAGTTTAGAAGTAACTGAGAGACCCCTTAGGTTGAACTTTGAGATTGACATGCTTTGCTTACTGTTCTGCGCTGTAAGTCATTCTCCCTGAGAAGGATGATTCGCTTGTATAAAAGAGTGACCTGTGGTTGACTTATTGTTGGAAAGAAGTGAAAAAAATTATAATAAGATAAGCATTTTGAAGGGGGTGAAAACCTGGGATCAGGTGCAGTATTACCCTTTTCCTATATATAGAATTTCATTTATCTTGTCTAGTGCTACAGAATTTTTTTTTTTTTGGAATAATGAATGGAGTTATTTTAACTGAGTGCTAATGTGGTGAATGCCAGGTGAAAAATCCAATTGAAATGCTGTCACAAGTTTCTTTTGTTTTAGTGACAAGAGGTGTCATGTTCTTTTGATTCCTGATATATGGAGTGTGAACTGATAAATAGTTTGTAGGTGAAATTGTCAGTCTCCATTATTGCATTCAAGCAATTATCTTTTCTGGTGGCTTGCAATGCCAGCCATGAAATTCAGGTTCCGATAAACAACACAGATGTGATCAGGCATTGAAAAAGTACTTATTTAGAAAATTGAAATTCCAAAGCCCTCAAATACAAGGGGAAGAATTTGCTGTTGTTTCCAAGAATAAACAAGGAAACAAAAGTGGGAAGCAGAGGCCCATTAGAGGTGAATCTTCCTCAAAGGTTATGAAGCTTACGCGTCAAGGCCCTTAAATGATGGAAAGAATTTCTAAGGCTTTGAAAGAGACCCTAGCAATGTATCGCCATGGCCCTATACGTTTGAAAAATTTGGGCAAGATTGCTAATTACAGTAAATTAAGACGGCTGATTATTTTCCACTCTGACTTTTCTTCCATTTCATTGTTCCTTTATTTAGTAGTTTTGCACAGTTTCCATACATTTTTAAGATGTAGTTAAAGAAACTTGAGTGAAAAATGTATTTTGCTTTAATTTAGAGGAATATATTTATGTGTTTTACAACATCACTTCTCATATATTTGAATTACTCTTTTCTCATTCTAGTATTGTTATAGCTTCCAGGTATACTCCTATGGTCTGGTCTGCCAACTTGATTAATGCTGTGATTCACTGATTTATAGCCCAAACAGTATACGTGTTATGAATATACTTTATAGTGTATAGCACTTAAAGTACATGTGTTTTGGAATCAAAATAAATTTTGAATTGTACAGATATAGAAATTTGAATTGTACAAATCTATGGAAAACTTAATAATTAGATGTATACATGTACTATGTCTATCCTTGGTTTTGACTGGCAGCTTTGTTTTGCCATATTTGACTTTATTCTCTTCCAAAAAAAAAAAAGTAATAAGAACTAAGGAGTAATAAAACCCAAAATGTGTAAATTTTGTTGTAAAAAGGAAGGGAAAAAAAGTGCTCTAAAGGATACAACTGTAAGTGTGTTTAGGGATGTTAAATAACTGACCATATTAATGTTTTTGGTTGGATCATTGAACACAAGTGTTTGCAGTCTCTCTGTTTGAATGTTCACTTTGTATGCTTTGATACTGTGACTTGAGCAACTATCTCTAAGATGATAATGTGTAATCTATTAACTGGTGATTTCTTACTGTTTTGTTTTGTTTTGTTTTGTTTTGTTTTGTAGTTCTGTATTACTTGTACCCTTACACTGCTTTGTTTTGTTTTGTTTTTTCTCTTTTTCCTTTTAAATAAAATAAAAAAATAATTAGATGTATAAAACTGTAATCATATAATATGGTTCCTTGTAAAATTTACAGCTCTCCAATATACTTAGTAATTCAGTGTGTGAATTTATCATATTTCTTTCATTTCTTGCAGTGGAAGTTCTGTGAAATAAAGTTTACCTGAAGAGATGTAACATTGATGTATCTGCATTCTTTTTTGCTGCCAGTCTGAGGCTGAGGACATCAATTGGTGGAGAAATGACAGCTTTGGAAAGCCACAGGTGGGCCCCAGTACACCACTATTGAAGACTTTCTGTACTGTGGACTTGTGATTGGTCAACAATGGAATAAAATCAATAAAATGAAAAGACAGCAGCTCCCTTTATTGTCCTTTTGAAGAAACATGAATTTGAGCAACCATCCATACACCAAAAGCCTTTACTTGGAAACTAGATAAGAAATTACAGCACCTAGACAGAGCACAGAAATAAGAAAAAACACGTTGAAGAAGGTAGGGAGGACAATTCCACATTACCTTTGTTACCTCACCCCAAACCTGCACAGCTCAGTGTAGAGAGATACACTCTCTGTAGGGAAGAGAGAGAAACTAGCATAAAATGTCTTTGCAGACCCCAATACCACGCCAAACCCAGTACCGGTGTGGCCTTCACAGCCCCATACTACCTGGTAGCCAATAAGAGATGTAGGTTTCAGATCCACTGGAGCATCATCCTGATTCTGCATCCTCAGGCTTCAAGTTTACCTTCTGTACCCAGACTTAAGCACCAGGCCCACTCCAAACCTGGGTCAAACCTAACAGACCCAGGGCCTATACTTTTTTTTTTTTTTTTTTTTTTTTTACCATCATACCTGTATCAAACCGATGGTTGCAGGCTCCAAACTCGCCTTTGTTGAACCACAGAGCAAGTTCACAGCAGGGTTAGACTGGAACTCATAGCTTCAGGTCGAGGCAATCCTTTGTGGCTTCAGGTTCCAGGGGATTGAGGACTGAGCCACCTCAGCAGGTACTGAACTGGCCTTTGTGGGTGTAGGATTCATATCTACGTAGGAGCTGATCTATTTACCTGGCAAGCTTGCTTCAGATCCTACCCAGCATCTCTCACAGAATCTTTGGATAATTTGGTAAACTATTTCTCTACTAAAGTCAGTCTGTAAGGGCTAGAAAAGATGCCTACTTCTTCAAATGCTTAGACACAGATCATAACATCAACAAAGGAACAAAATAAAATGCTGGCGACCAACATTAAAAAAGTGTACCAACTCTACACAAGGAAGATGAATGTATTGCAAACATGTGCCACTTAAATAAATTTAAAAATCTGTATTTCCTGACAAAGACTTTAAAGTAAAGCTCTTAAGAAGATTCAGAAAGCTACAAGAGAACACAGAGAGACAACTAAGTGAAATCATAGAAACAACATGTAAGTGCAATGAGAAACTAAAATGAGATACAAACCATAAAAAAGAACAAATGTTATGAAGTTAAAGAACACACAGAATGGATGGAAAAAATACAGTTTCAATAGCGCACTTGATAAAAAAAAAGAATCAGTAAGGTCATAAACGAGTCATCTGAAATTGCAGTCAGTGGAGAGAAAAGAATGTAAAAGTGAATGTAAAAGAATGAAAAGGTGAAGAAAATCTATATGACTTATAGGAACTCACCAAGTGAGTAAATTTATACACTATGATAGTCGCAGAAGGGAAAGAAAAAAGTAAGGAGCAGAAATAATATTTTTTTAAAGTGACAGAAAAAGTATCCAAATTGGGGGCTGGGGATTTAGCTCAGTGGCATAAGCACCTTCCTTGCAAGCAGGCAGTCCTGAGTTCGATCCCTGGTACCGATAAAAAAGGAAAAAGACAAAAAAAAAAAGTATCCAAATTAAGAGAAGGAAATGAACATCTAGATTATGAAGCTCAAAGAACATAAATAGATTAAACATAAAGAGATCTTTAGTGAAGCACATCACAGTCAAATTCTCAAAAATAAAGATGAGATAATTTGGGAAGTAGCTAGAGAAAGTGAGCTATCATATACAAGGGAACCTCTGTTTAGGCTATCATCAGATTTTTCGGCAGAAACTTCAGGCCAGGAGATAGTGGGATGATGTATTCAAAGTGTTGGGAGAAAAAAAAAAAAACTTCCAATCAAGAATGCTAGTAAAGCTGTTTTTCAGCTATAAGGACTTTCTCAGATAAATGAAAGTAGAAGAAATTCATTACCACTAGGTCTGCTTATAATAAATACTAAAGGAAGTTCTAGAAGTCAAATGAAAGTTTTTTTAAACAATATAAAAATGTGTGAAAGCATACAATTCACCTTAAAAGTTAGTATATCAAATTTAGAATATTCTAATATTGTAAGTGTGATTTGTAAATAAGTTGTAATTTCAATATAAACAATTGCAGGTATAGTAATTAGATAAATTATATATGAAATATATGAACTGTGACAAAAATAATGTAAAATCTGAAGGGCAATTTAAAGAGTACTTTTATATGCTGTCAATGTTAAACTTCTACTAGCCTATAAAGAACTATTACAACTATTAAGATTTTTTTGTAAACCTTATGGTAACCACAGAAAGGCATATACTAGATATACAAAAGATAAAGACAAAGCAATTAAAAACATTTTTTCTGCCGGAAGGAAAGTCAAAAAAGGAAGAAATGAACAAAACAAGTACAGAACAGTAAAAAACAATTAACAAATGACAAAAGTTGTTCTATATGTTATCACTTTAAATGTAAATGGATTATATTCTCCAATTAAAAGATGTAGAACAGCTGAAGCAGTTTTAAAAAGATCCAACAGTAAGCTGCCTGCAAGAGACTAATTTTAGTTTTAAGAGCACACAAAGGCTGAAAGATAAGAAATAGAAAAAGATTTCTTAAGCAGATATTAACCAAAAAGCAGCAATAGTGTTTGTACTTATATAAGACAGAATACATTATCAGTCAGATTCTGCAGCAAAAGTAAATGTAAGAGAAAAGATTTACTGATATGCTTTCATTAAGGTAAAAAACTCAACTGGGCAGCCTAACTTCACACCTAAAGGAAATAGGAAAAAAAAAAAAAAGAGCAAACTAAATCTAAAGTTAGTAGAAGGAAAGATGTAACAGGAATCACAGGACAAATTAATGAAATTAATAAAATACTGACAAAGTAACAGATCAATGAAAATATGAGAAAAAGTTAAATAAAATTGACAAATGTTTAGTCTTAGAAAAAGGATATGACTTACATAAATAAAATTATAAATAAAAGAGATATTGCAACTATTCCAAAGAAACTCAAAGGATCATAAAGACTATTATAAAACATCTGTGGCAACAACTTGGACAAATTAGGACAAATGGATAAATCTTTAGACACATTCAGCCTACCAAGACTGAGTTGTAAAGAAATAGAAAATTTCCATTGGCTAAATATAAGTGATGAAGTTAGATTGCTAATAAAATTTTCCCATAAAAGAAAAGCCTGAGAGTTACACTGGTGAATTCTATGAAGTGTGTGAAGAATTAACACCAATTCACCTAATTTTTTTTCCAGCAAATTGAAGAGGAGGGACCATTTTCAAACTCCTTCTAAAAGATCAGCATTATTTAGTTATCAAAGTCAGACAAAGAAACTACAAGAAAGTAAAATACAAGCAATATCATTGAAAGACAGACATGCAAGCATTCTCAACAAAATACTAGCAAACAAATTCAAAAGCACATAGAAAGAGTTATATACTGGGATCAAGTGGGATTTACTTCTTGAATTCAAGGATGGTTCAACATATGTAAGTCAACAAATGTGACAAATTATATTAAACAGAATGACAGGGAAAATCATGTGTTCATCTCAAGCAGATGCAAATGAAGTGCTTGACAAAATTGAACACACTTTCATGATATAAATTATTGAGCCGGGCGTGGTGGCTCACGCTTGTAATTCCAACACTCGAGAGGCTGAGGTGGGAAGATCCCTGCGAGTTTGAGACCAGCCTGGGCTACAAAGTGAGCTCAAGGCCAGCCTGAACTGCATAGCAAGACTCCGTCTCAAAAAAGACAAAATAATACTAATAATGATATAAATTATTAATAAGTGTAGGTGGAATATGTTTCTCAGACTCCAAAGGAATATTAATGAATAGTATTGAACATTAAGTCCCAACTTATGAATGAATTCTGTTCTGGGAGAACGTTTGTAAGTCAGATGTGTTCTGAAATCTGACAAAGTGAGTCTTACACACCTTTGACACAAATGTACAATGTGTACTGCTCTGAACTTCCTTACAGTCCTGTCCACATTATCTCTGCTTTTCCTCTTGCTTTTAGACAACCAGAACTCTGAGCACTGTACACTGTTTCACTATTCTGTACACTGTTACACTTTCTGTACACTGTTACACTACACAGTAGGCACAACTGTGACCCAGCAGACACATAAGCTACTTCCAAGATTTGTACCAGTCTGCAAATGTTTGTGGAGTAAGGTTCATTTTTATCTGTAAAAATTTGCAAGCCAAATGTTTGTGAGTTGGTCACTTGCTGTATAAAAAAGGGATTTTATATATATATATATTTTATATATTTATATATAATTTTATATATATAATTTATATATATAATTATATATTTATATATAAATATACTTTATATATTTATATATTTTATATATTTATATATATTTTATATATATATGTATATATTTACATACATACATGTGATAAAGTCTAATTTGTAAATTAGGGATAGTAAGATATTAATAACAAGTAATAATAGAATAGAAAAAATATAATATACTATAATAAAACATATATGAATATAGTCCCTCTTTCCCTGAATATTTTAGTATTTAGATTTTTCTTCCCACATTTCCTCCATCTTCCATGAAGTAGCACAGGTCTGTGTACATTCACAGGGTAAGAGAATAAGCTAGTCACTTGAAGCTGAGGTGCATAACTTGCACAATATCCTTTACACTGAAGTGTGGAGCTTAGATCTGATGGGAAACTTGTATCTATTTACCACTGACCCCCCTGCCAAAAAATCACAACATCAACCCAGATTCAAGAAGGGAAACAGACATTTCTTGCAGGGAGTTGCTGTAAAGAATTTGTGGTCACTGCACTCTGTCATACAGGTTTTCTCAGACTGATAAAAACTTAACCACGTATGTAACATTACTAAGTTATGAATCTGAAGAAAGTCACTTACCAGAAATGAAAAAAGTTGAGTCAACTGTCCTAGATAGAATACTGTTACCATTTTATTCTGTACATAAAATATTACCAGAAGATTATTATTATATGAAGAGGAATAAAAAAAAAGGAGCCAAATAATGTGTAGAATGACATTTCCTATGTGGGGGCGGCATAAAGAAGCAGCAGTTGAATCTAGTTGAATTTACGTTTGGTTTATGTAACCTGGATGTGAGAAACATGCTTGGGGATTCCTACATATTGGGTTTTGGTAAGTTAACACCACTTGCTGGAGAGACTGGGGAAAACTACCTATTTCTCTGCTTTTTATTTGTGGAAAGTAGTTATGCTTATTTCCTTACATTTACGTGGGCACTGTTAAACAATATATTCAAATGCTTCATGCTTTGGTGATATTTTTATTAAACATTTCCACTAAGTACCTGGTTCTTTTTCAAGAAATGGGTTATCGTAGTGAACAAAATGAAATTCAAAATATTGCTACCATCAAGAGGGTTACATTCTAGAAAGAAGCTTATGTGTGGTAACTGATATACTCCTGAGATTTATATTCTATAAGGAGCATACATTCTAGGTTTCAAATACTTGTTTATGTTTTTTTTTTAACATAAAGACGAATAAAATTGAGTAAAAATAATTGATGTGATAGTCTACAGTAACTTCAGACACTTTCTACTTAGAACCCTGCCTTCATAGATCAGCAGAGGGGACACTGGGAGTTCACATACATATGAATGTACCCAAACTGTAAACAGAGGCTAGATTATTTAGGATTACTCTAACTCATTTAGGAAAACTGAATCTCTCTGTCACATTTTAAAGAAAAATCTTTCTTGCTTTTATTTATTTACTTTTTAGTATTCTGAATAATTATGGAAAAGCTAATTTCAGAAAACTTTCCTGTTTTAAAAACTTTCAAACTTTCCATGTGTTCATAAAGCATCTTTAAAATGCATTCTTTATCAGTATGACAATTATATTGAAAATATCAAGCCCTAATGTGTAAGATAGATAACCATACTACTAAGTTTTTGCTGATTTATTGAACAAAATGGTTTGTACTGGTATTATTAGATTGTGTCCACTTTTTATGCTTTGATTTTATAACTTGAACAACTATTTCTAAGATGACAATATGTAATTTATCAAGTAATGACTTCTAAGTGTTTTTTAAAAATTTCTGTAATATTTGTATCCTTTTTTTCTGTTTAGCTTTTTTCTCTAAGTTAAAAAAAAAATCAAGCCCTGAGTTGCTATGCATTTTTCTTAATCATTTACTCATTGCGTAGAAGTAACTTTACCTTAGGCATCAAACCTATTGATGGGTCTTTCTCCTATGAATGAATAAATTATCTTTGTGAAGTTGCCTGGCTGAGGGAGAATTACCTCCTTTTATATTGAAGTTATATTTTTTAGGGAGCACTTATTTTAAATCCCATCTATCTTTAAACTTTGGCAAATGGTTGTACATTTGTGATTAAATGAGAGAGTTCCAGAAATTCTAGGAAAACAGATCAGCTTATCTTTTTATTTTAAATCTAGTTATAAAATATCCTATTTTAAGGTTTATACATTATAGTCTCTTGGATTTTACAGCATTAATTAAAAATGATGAAGGACATAGTTACCTTATCTACCTGTTAGGGAGGATATGGAATTTTAGCATACAGACAGATGTGCGGTATTAAAGAATACAACTTGTAATTAGAAAAATCCATTCTCAAAATGCTTCCTCTTCTAACCCTAGTTATGGTTTTTTTATTTTTTTATTTCACAGACAGGCAAATTTGACTGTTACTCGAATGAAGTTTCTGTTTTCATTTTAATATCATTTCCTTTCTTATCTAAAATATGACATTTTATCTAAATCATTTTATAAATATGCATTTTGAATTTTTCACATAATTTTTTAACACTGTTCCTGTCTTTACTCCGATTAATTTATTAGAAATAATTCCCTCTGCTTCAGCCTTGTTTGATGGTGGGTTTGAACAAAGACAAGCTTATCTGGCCTTAGCTCCTAGATCTGTCTTAGAACAGTAGCATTTGTTGTAGAACTGGTTTTTTTCTCTCTGCATCGTTAACCAAATAGCTTTTTAGTCATTCATTATGAGCAAGGTTGTGACATCTTCTTTATACTACTATTTCTCAAACAATCCATGTCATTTACACAACTCCAATTTCTGCTTTTGAGTTACTCAAATTAGATCGATGTGTTCCATCTTTTGACTTTTGTCTTTTTATGAACTTCTTTTTATGTAATGTGTTTCATCTGTAAGGGTATTATGTTAGAAAAAGTACAGAACACAAGAAAAGAATTTGATAAATTCATGAATATGGGAAACTTTTGCTAACAAATGGCATTATTAAGGATATGAACTGGGCTTGGTGACACATGCCCATAATCCCAACACATAAGGGATGAAGCAGTAGAATCTTTGGGTTTTTGAGATCACCCTGAGTGATATAGTGAGTTTAAGGTCAGCTTGAATTATATAGTGAAATCCTGTCTCAAAATAAAATAGCAGAAAATAAATCTTAAAAAAAGATAAAAAGATATGTCACATACTTGGCAAGGAACTTCTGTATATAATATTTAAGAAACTTCCATATATAATATTTAAAGAGCTTTCTCAATTTAATGAGAAAATAATCCAATGAGAAAATAAAATGTTTCATCAGATACTTCACCAAAAAATATACAAGTGCCAGCACTAGTCATAATAATGCAAATTAAAATCACGATGAGGTATCCTTGTATAAAATGGAAACCCAAAATACAAAAATATCAAGCATTGGTGAGGAGCTAGAACCCCTGGAATTCTCCTACACTAATGGTGGACAAACACAATAACATAGCTGTGTATCAGTCAGCTGTTACAATGCTGAAACTGTGTACCTGACAGACATCAGGGAAGACTTAATGTTGTTCACTGTTTCAGAGGTTTTTTTTCTTTTATTCCTTCTTTTTTGCTGTATCTGGTTTTAATGAAGCATTTTATATGTTCCCTGTATTATCAAATCAATTAATCTTTAAAAATTTTTGTAAGTGTTTGGAGTTTTCAATATAGATTCACTTGTAATATAAGTACATTGCTCACATAATGCTATCGTGTTTCATGGGCGATGTAGGTACTCTCCTCTCATTGCTTAGAACATCCCTGAAATGCCTTTCACTTACCTAAATAATATAGATACCCAAATACAATTCGTATTCCTGTTTGAACAGCTGTTTGATTAATGAAAAATTACAAAAAGAAACTATTTTATTCATTTATTTCCCTTCTAATACTTAATGTCTTTATGCAGATTTTTTGTTGTTGTTGAGATAGAGTCTCATTATGTAGCTCAGGCTGGCTTTGAACTTACTACATAACCCAGGCTGGCCTTGAACTCACAGTGATCCTGTTGCCTCAGCTTCCTGAGTTCTGGGGTTACAAGCATGCACCCCCATGCCCGGTGTACATTTCTGATCTACATGTCATTTTCTATTTTCCTGCAAAAATTGTTTCCACATTTCTCGAAGAACAAGTGTACTGGTAATGAATTCACTCAGACTTGTGCATTAGGAAGTCTTTATGTCTGCTTCCTCCTTTGAAGGATAATTTTGTGGGATATAGAATTTTAGGTTGATGTTTTCCTTTAATCACTGTTAAACTGTTCTGTTCCACTCTCTTCTTGCTTGCATAGTATTTGACCAGGAGTCTGTGGTGACTCTTATCCATTCACCTCTGTAGGTTCAGTGCTTTTTACGTCCCTCACCCAACCCCAGATTTCTTTGTCTTTGGTGTTTAGTAGTTTGACTATGGTATAATGAGGCGTGAGACTGTGTGTGTGTGTGTGTGTGTGTGTGTGTGTTACATGCACAAATACTTTTCTGGGTGTTTATCCTGCTTGTTTTGTGAATTTTCTGGATATGCCTATTGTTTGGTTTCTGTAATTTATTTCATAAATCATAGACTATTACAATATTTATCCAGCTGTCTTTTTTCTTATCTTCTGGTACATCAATGATGCATATATTATACTTCTTAAATTGCATATATTTTTGTTTTTCTTTTTGCCTTCCAGTTTGGGAAATCTCTAGTCACATATCCTCAAGCTCGTTTATTACTTTCTCAGTTCTCTGTCTCTTTCTCCCTCCCCGCTACTGTCTCTTTCCTTCTCTCCCTCCTTCCCTCTATGTCACTCTAAGATTTCAGCTGTGGTTAATGCTGACTATAGCTGTATATATCTGCAGGCATGAGAAGCTTCAATTTCCACTCCTGTCCTTGTATTTTACTCTCCTAGTTTCTTTGGTATTGCCTAAGAATTCCTGGAGTAAGGTCTGAATCCTGGAACTCTTGCATCTGTTGTCCCCTATAATTATACTGCAGTCCTATTGATTTAGTGATAAGAGTGCCTCTTCCATGGGGAGGTATTCTACAACTCTTCATCTTTTAGAGCTTGCACCTCTGATTTTTACAGCTCTGTGACTCCCCACACCCTTCTGTCGGTCATTGGGAAAGATAGAAAAGGCCGGGGTTGGGTAATGGCCCTGATTACCCACATCCAAGTCAGATGGGCCCTGATGAAATCTTTTTCCTGCCCAATAAGTTTTTGTTGTGGAGAATATTCTGGGGATATTTTTAAGATATTTATTCTTGTTCTTTCTTTAATCTTATCATGTTTCCTCCTGCTACTTTAGCTTTTCACCGTGAGAACCTAATGAGTTTCCAGAGTCTAACCTCATACTGTTAGGGTCCCAGGACTGTGACCCCCGCGAGCTTTTCACTTCCATGCAAAACTGACCTTAGCCCCCAGCAAGTCTTCAGCTGCATCCTTCAATCATTCCTGCCATCTCCTGGCTCCAGGGGCTTCTGTGCCCGAGACGATCTCTATTCATTGCTCCCGCCAGCTGGAACAGTGTTTGTGATTTCCCCTAAGACCTAAGTTCTTTGATAAATCCAAAATAAGTCTTTAGTTTTTAATTTGTTTAATTGTTTTTTCTTATAGGAAGGATGAGATGATGATTTTCAAGCTCTTTGCATGTCAGAGCTATAACAAAAGTCCATACTTGGTAATCATGTTTCTTGTTTCTTCTAAATTTTATACCACATCTTGCTTGTTGAGGGTCTAATTGAAATGGCTGTAGGTTTGCCTTGGGATTATGGTTATTCAGTAGTAAATGAAGTCTGTTACTCAGTGTGATCCTTCTTTTCAATCTCAAAGATTTCTCAGTTTGGACGGATACCTATACATTGACCTTGCAGAAACATCCTTGGGAATAATTAAGGACTTCAGTGACAAAGTTGCCTCCTGTATCTATCAAGTTTTGTTCCTGGAAAACTGTACACTGTTTTTCTCCTCTCTTTACTCCTCTAGAATCTCTCCCATCATTCACTTTCCTCTTTTGTTCTTTTTACAGAGACTTGCTAAGGGACAGCTGAAATATGTTCTGCTATAACAGCCGAGACCTGCTGTGGCCGCATAGCTAAGCTATTGGAATAGAGATTTGGGGATGGAGGTCATATATCATAGCCATTCACTGCAGGAAGATCTTATCTAGAAACATGTGGCTTATAAATAAGTAGGACTTCACTGTTTTCCCCTAAGTAATTACTAATTTGTTCAGAAAAATCTTTGTCCTACGTGGGCCAAATATTTATTCACCCAATAAGAGTTTATAGAGTCTCACTTCAAAACCCTTGTCTTCTTGCTTTATCTATTAACCATAGATTGTCATTAATTAATTTGTCCAATTTTAATTAATTTCCCATCTTCAGGTAATTACCTGTTTGAAACTAGACCCACTCTACCCATGTAAGCAGGTGGACGCACATTTTGGTTTTCTCCTCTTCCTTTTCTCTTCTGAAAACTGCTCAGACTTTTTAAAGGTTATTTTGTCCCTTGTTCCAGTAGGCTTAATTAACTTAGCCTTGTTTTCTGTACAGGTTATTCTGAAAGTGTTGGACTTCTAACAATTTTAGAATTTTGGGGGCAAGTATATTGACTGGATTACACTGCAGTTCTCGAAATACTTGATTCTCCTGAAAAAGCACATCAGATAGGCCAGGCAGGAAAACTTCTTTAGGTTTCACTGCTTGCTGGTACTTCACCATCTCCATCTTAACGAGTCACTGCTTCTGACACTACTTGTGGGAATTAAGAGTATTCTTATCTCAGCCCTGCAGCTAGGGAGCTTGAGACAGAGGCTAATTGACTTCTCAGGATCATCAAGAGAGGGCAAGCCAGGCTGCCAGGGACGCAGCCCCAGTCTCTTGTTTCTCAGCCTCTCTCTCTGCACCCCACACACAGCACCACTGCTCAGATACTATAATGGGCATCAAAAGGTGGAGGGACCCTTCCATCTTTTGCTATTGCTCCATTCCTGTCCTCTGTGGACTGGCTGATGCCATCCATGTTGGAGGGGGTGCTACAGTGTGGCTCTGGAGAGTTCCCCAAGGTCCACATAGGAAAAAAGCAGGCCCCAGCTTGGTGTCTTTGGAAGTGAGGAGAAACTTTAATGAGTGAGGACTACCATGAGGTCTTTGGGACATTTGAGACGTGCTCAGAAAGTTCCATGGGATCTTAGTCTGTTTCCTCTTTTTTTGCTTTCTGTGTGAGTGGTGTGAATACCACATGCTTGCATCCTAAAGAGCTACCTTGCTTCAGTCTCCAAAGCAACAAAGCCAAAAGATCATGGATTGGAACCTCCAAAACCATGACCCAAATAAATGGCCTCTGTTTGTAAGTCAATTATCTTAGATAATTTGTTACCTTAACAGGAAACTAAGCAACAGAGGGCAATTTGCTTTACCAAGTATGCCAAATGCTAAGGTCAACTAGCAATCTGCTCACATATACACCTAGAAACACAGTTTAATAAAATGATATACCCTAAGTCATCTGCTTTTCATCAGCTTGAAACAAATACACTTATGCATCTCATTAAGCCATATTTCATCTGCCCATAGACACAATAACAGTCATAATTCCATCTTATGTGGTGAAACCCTTCTGCATGTAACAGAAAACATAGTAACCCTTCTCCCTGAAGCCAGTTCTCCAGTGATAGTTTCCTCTTGTCCATACGAGGACAAGGGGAAACTTGTCCTGTAACTTCAATGCTATAATGAATTAACAATAGTTACATACTATGATATAAAAAAACAATGCATTTTACATTACATGATAATAGAGGAAAGAGCCGAAAAAATGTGAAGATACATGTATCCACACATAAGTGGAGTTTTATCCAGAAGACCTGGCTCAGAGGATTTTTCCTGAGCCAGAAATTTCTTTCTTGCAGTTCTGTGGGCCAGAAGTGTAAGCACCAGCTTTGACATCTCTCCTCCACTTGGCGGTAAATACCTTCTTGCTACATCTTCACATGGGCTTTTCCCTGGGTGGGTACATTCCTGGTTTTTTTGTGCATCTGCATTTCCCTTTTCCCATAATGACATTAGTCAGATTGGATTAGAGTGCATTGTATGATGCCCTTGAAACTTATTTACCTCTTTAAATGTCCAGCCAGCCACATTCTGAGGTGCTGGGAGGTAGGGCTTACACGTTTGAATTTTGGAGGAACACAGTTTCCTTTCTAATAAAAAGTGAAAGATTTCTGACAGGCAGCATAGATTCTTCTTCCTTTTCCTCTATTTTCACTTTCTCCTTCATAATTGGGAAGCAGTGTAGCATAACAGCTAACTGCCTGGACTCTTGATTGGTCCACTTGGACACTAGATTCACTCTTTGCTAAACTGCTTCTTAGATTTGCAATTAAAGTAAATTGCTTGACTTCTGTGTATCTCAGCTTCCTTGTAGGTGAAGTAAGGATGCCAATAATATCCCGTGGGGATGGTGTTAAGCTAAAGAGAATAAATACATATAACTTAGTAGTGACTGACACATAACAAACACTCAGTAAGTGTTAAGTATAAAACTGCTATAATTTCTGACCATAAAATTGTACAATGTGATACAGACACATAATAGTGCTCATAAATAAAGATTTATCTTCTGTGGCGCTGTATCCATTTTTCATCAAATGTCATAATCTGAAAGAAAGATGTGCAGTTTAAGGTGACTATCACAGCTGCCATTTGTGTCACTCAGTGTTCACATTCAGCATGCATCTGTGTGACCATCTGTTCCTCCAGTGGTATTTCGGATGCCTAATATTGTTAATAATAATAACTCCTTGTGTCTTTTGTATTTGTGTGAGTGATCATTTCTGTACTTAAATTTACTGTTCCAAATTCACCCTCAATCTAGTTTGTTGGTTTTCTTGTGCATAAATTAGCCTTTCTACTTTCTTTATAAAGATATTGATTGCAGAATTCTTTTTAGTGACACATAGCATTCAGTTTTTGCCTGGAAATGTTCTAAGCATTTTTCATGTCTTAAATCATTTTGTTCTAACAACAGCCCCATAACATAGGTACCATTATTGGCATTTTACGTTTATCAGTCAAATGAAATACAAAGAGATCACATTGTTTGCTCTTTGCACAGTGAGTTAGAGACGGTGTGATCAGCACACCTGTGCATTCCTGGTTTTTCTTTGGGTACTCCTTTTTCTTTACCATTCGAAATATTAGTCATACATGTCCTAATGAAAGTTTGGTCAGTGATGGAACATATATGTAATACAGTGGTCCTATAGGATTATAATGGCTGAAAATTATTGTTACCTAGTGATATTGTCGCCACTGTGATATTCTAGTGCTACTATGGATCACTCGTGTTTTGGTGATGATGCTGTTGTAAACAAATTTATTGCTCTTGTCATCTGAAAGTGTAGCAATGTAATCACATATGTTATATAATATTTAATAATTAACAAGTATATTACTGGTTTATGAATTTACTTACTGTACTTTTTATTGTTAGGGGATATTCCTATTTATAAATGTTACTGTAAAACAACATACTATTTTATGCTAGCTACATCCTCATCCATCTGGCATTATGTAAAGAGTCTACAATGGTTATGCTGCACCTCTTAATTATATGAAGAGGTGGTGTTGAGTGATTAATCTGCGTGGTGTAGGTTTGTGTGAGTATATGCTATAATGTTTCCATAAGGATGAAGCCACCAATAGATGCATTTCTCAGAGAGTATCCCTCATGCTAAGTGACACGTGACTGCCACCTTTCTGGCCACTCCTTAGATTCCATATTAGGTCTTCCTTTTTACACAAGATGGCTCTTGAATATGGGAATTTCCCAGGGTTCAATTCTTGGAATGTTTGTCTCCTCTAAGCTCGCACTCACTCATTCTAGGATGAGGTACAGTTTCAACAGTGAGGGACCTTACATTTGTATCTCCAAAGCCATTTTCTCCCTGAGTTTAACACATATTTTCAGTCAGCTTCCAGGCACTTCCAGGTTGGGTGCTGAGCATGCAAAAACTAACTCATGATTTGCCTCACTCTCCAAATTGTTTCTTCTCCTTCAGTTTCAGTCTGAAGGCTTCAGAGTGGATTTTGCAGTCCCCCTAATTTCATGCCTGTGATTTGGCAACAAGTTCTAATGGTTTTAGGCCCAAGAGGCTCCCTAATTTTGCCTTTGTCTTAAATATCACTCTGCTTGCTTTAGTGTAGCAATTGTAGACAGGTGCTCAAAGGTTTTCTATTCTCTTTCTGTCCAATAATGATTTTAACCTGATAAATGCCATCACTTGACGAGTGTGTCATTAGTTCATGCTGGCATTCTCTGCAGTTATTTTATTATTGTTATTCTCCAATTTCTCAGGTCTAATGCAGTAACTTTTCTTCAGTTAGATTTCTGCCTTCTGTGGTAGGAAAGAACTCAGTTCTTATTTCATCTCAGCAATGTTCTTCTACAAGAGCAAGATGCTTTTAAGGATCAAGCCTTTTTCAGAGGTTTAAAAAATAGATGAGTGTTTTGTTTCCTCAAATCAGCAGTTACCAGCGCACAAATAGAATGGAAAGAGATAAACAACTCTTAAAAAAAAAAAAAAGACATGGGCTAGATTCCCCTGAGCTAGTTCCCTCATCTACAAAACATTTCTGGTGAGGACGTTAATTACATTACATATTATTCCTTCCCCAGAATTTTACAACCTTCAAATTTGTCTGGCTGTTTACTCTAACGGATCCTCTATATAATCTAAAAATGAAAAAAAGATCTGTTCTACACTGGATTAGCTAAAATTTTTTCTGAATGTTTTGCAGGGTTGTTCCCAAGTGCTGTCTAAGCCCCTTCCCTCTCCTGGTCATATTCCCTAAGACCAATAACCTTCGGTCTCAATGCTCAGGCTTTTCTTTGTCTGATGCCATCTACTTCTCCTTTTTCTGAAAACACACACCTAAACTTGACATGACTCTGGACATTCCTACCTAGTTTTTTCAGCTGCACACCTACCAATACTGTTATCTAGGACAACCCAGCCCTTTATGATAAATGGCCAGAATGATAATTTTTCTCCAGTTCCTTGCCTCCATATTTTTTAAAAATATAGTTGTTTAACTCCTCAATTTTCTTTCTGAAAAATGACTCAGATTCTGTAACCTGACTCTCTTCACTTACTTCTAGATAGCGTTTTACCTCTGACATGCGAGGCAACTGTGACAGTTAAGTGGATCTCTATGTGATGGAGTTGGGCTGCCCAGGGCATTAGTAAAGCATCTTTCTGGGTGTGAGTGGAATTTGACCTTGGAGTCTGACCCTTTCCTTCCTGATACTTCTGTGCTTTGGTTCCTGGCCACAGTGAGCCAAGCAACCTTGTTACATCAGATCCTATGCTGGGTTGTTACTGATTTGGAGTCAGTGGATCCATGAACTGTACCCTTTGTGACTGTGAGCCAAGTAAACTTCTCCTTTAAGTTGTGGGTGTTGGATATTTTCTTCCAACAGACATAAAAACTGACCAATGGCATAACCGCAAAGCAGGACAAAGCCTCGACCCAGACTCAGTTGGCTTCCTGGACACTCCTGTAAGTTTAAAGGCCCTTCAAAGGAAGGATTATATCATTCAGAACTGGAGACTGCCCCCTTGGAAGTTCTCTGGCAAACTATTCATAATACCTCTTTGGTGAATTACAGCCACTGTGTCATTACACAGCCCAGTCTGAGAGGGAGAGGATGACTTGGTCTTTCTGTAACTCTACATCTACTGGACCCAGTCAGTGTTCCTCCCAGAGTCCTCCATGTCATTTTTACCCCTGTGCACTCCCCCCTCACCCTGTACTTGTGATAATTCTCCTTCAGAGGGCACTCTTAGACTTTGAGGGCTACTTTGCCAGAAGCCCAGAGAGCTGAGGGGTTCCTTGGAGTGCCATTCTGCTGTGGTGGCTCTTAGCTGATGACTGCATTCCTTTGTTCCCAGTCCCCTCCTCTTCCTTCAACCCCTCTCTCTGTCCTTACTCACAAAACTTTTTTCCATTTTACTCTTCTTGTGTCACTTTTTCTCTTCCCTTCTTTAGTTTCCTTCTCCCCCTCTTTAGTTCCTCTTTCCTTTTGAACAATTTCTTCTTATATCACAGTATCTATTGTAATTTGGATCCTTATTTACTTTCTCACACCAGGGAGACAATGCAACATTTATACATTTATGTCCGTTTTTTATTTCCTTTAAGAGTATGGTCTCAAAGTGCATCCATTTACCTAGAAATGGCTCAAGGTTTTCCTTTTTTATTGCTACATAGCATTCTATTATGTAAAAAAAAATACATCTTTTTATCCATCCAGTAGTTGATGGGTGTTTGGGTTTTTTCCAAGATTTAGCTATTTCAGTCAATGACTGAATGGTGATGGACGCTGCCCTCCAGAGGACAGGATCATTCTGAGGTGTGAACTGAAGTTAGTCTCTGTGAAACCTTGCCTGAAGTCTTACTTGGCTTCTTTCTCCCCCATCTACAGCTTTTCTTCCTCCTCCATTGATTTTTAAATTGTTCAGTGGCTCAGGATGTACTTCTGGAGATCATGACCTAACACATCACTTAATCTCTCTTTCAAGCCTGTTTTGTTTGATGACAAACAAGACTAATCCAATGTAGTGAATTCAGATTTCATCTCAATCAAGCCAGAAGTTTCCCCTTCCAATCTCTCCTTTCTCCAAACATCCTGACAGTACTAGAGTGGTGGTGATGTTTTTCTGGTACTCCGAGGGATTGTGTCCACCTGGTGCCAGATATCAGAAGCCATCCTAATGACCAGTTATCACCTAATTACCTGTTCCCATTGCCATGGCTAAGGCTTCGCACTCCCTGTGTCCCTTCCCTCTTCCCTCCTGCATCTCCTTCTCCCTTTCCTCCCTATGTTCTACCTTCTCCAGTTCCGCCTCTTTCTGTATTCCCAACACTGCACACACACAAAACCGTTAAGTGAAGAAAATAACAGTGTGGTCCCTTTCTAAGCCAAGTGTTAGCACCCTGATCTCACAGACTTAGCAGCATTCAGCAATTGAGGACAAGGAAGGTAATTAGTTAATTACCTGTAATTAGAAGAATGTAACTGCAGGTCTTCAACCCTGAATGTTTCACGCACACATTCTCCCCTTCCTCCATACCATCCTCCACATACTGTGGTTGTGTCATCAGTCCTCATGTTCAGGGACTTTCCAGTTTATGGTGATCTCGGCCACCAGAAAAGCAGGTCACAATCATCTTTTTGGAGGCCTATTAGAGAAGGGAGAATCACTTTGTCACCCCTGGAAATAAAAGCCAGAAGGTTCCTCACTGATCTTCCTCCTGGAAGGTGTTAATGAACGCCTTCCTTTTCTCCATAGAGAAACTTTCCACACCTTGAAACTTTCCATGGGAACTTGCTTGTGACCAAGCATGTACTTGGATGTAATTTTACCTGGTAAGCAATTCACTGGGGGAAGGGAGGATGTTTTAGACTACTGGAAAGGAAGTAGTGGTTCTTCGGAGAACACAGGTGTTTGTAGTTGGAATCGAAAAGAAGATCCTTTAGTAACAGGGCTACCGCATGATGACTGTGGAAGAGGTGCACTGTGGGAAACCTTCACACGAGGACAGTGTTCATAAATTACTGATAGCACCATGAACAAGGAAGTGTCAGCACAGTACTTAAAGAAAAAAAAGTAACTTTCATGCATTGGAGCCACAGATCGGGTAGTATCTTGCCAGATTGAAAAGGCAGCTCTGATCTTTCCAAAGGAGCAGAGGTGGCATAACATCTCATTCCTGCATGTGTACCTGGTTCTCCGATGCTCCCTGAAGCAGCTGCACCTCTAGCTAGCCCTGTAAGTGCAGCAGCTGCTCAGATGCATTGCTTAGTGAGGGGACACACAGTGC
The DNA here is from genome assembly GCF_034190915.1 of Cavia porcellus. NCBI lineage: Eukaryota > Metazoa > Chordata > Mammalia > Rodentia > Caviidae > Cavia > Cavia porcellus. Next base: position 159,184,002 of record NW_026947484.1, on the reverse strand, counting down.
AGCCTGCAGGACGTGACTTGGTTAATATGCTTCACTATGCCTCGCCTCTCCAGCACTTGGGGGCACATCTTTTGTTATTCTGCTTATTTCTCCTGACAAGGGCATGATTTGGCAGTTTGTTAGGGACCAACATTACCATTTAGTAGAAGAACACTTGCTGTTTTAAAACTTTTAACTTGAATAAATGTCATCGAGAGTATATTTGTTTTAACCTATTGACTCTTAGCTCTTAAACACCTTCGGCAGGATCCATCTGTATATACAGAACCTGAAATCATTTGCAGTTTGGTAAAATATCTCATTGGTAGCATTTTCGAGTGCTGTTATGAATTAAGTACAGTAGTATCATCTTATGTTCCATGTGAGGTCTTAAACCTGACATTTACTTTCTGCAAATAAATTCCTCATGAAAACTGGCAAAGTACTTTCTCCACCTCCACATTTATAGTACTTTAATCATTTTGTTTAAAGTACTGAATAGTAACTTGGGGACTTTTCTTTCTTTCTGAAGCTGTACTAGGGATGAAGAGATCTAGAGTAGTAGGTACGTTAAAAGGTATATAATAATTGCTACCTCTATGACTGCATCCAAATAAAATTTCAAGCTTAATGAGATTTGATTTCAGTTCCAGCTTCCTGGTTCGTGTGTTCCCTTCGTCTTGAGAGGGTCCAGTTGGTTTGGCCTTTTACTATGCATCTTTGGTTTGCGTATTTTTCTGTGCTTGGATTTCTTCTGCCTCACCAAAAGCCATAGTGTCTCCTTGTTTGGTGATATGAATGATTTCTTTGGTTGGGATCCAGTCCAGAAGGAGCTGAGTGAATGCGTAGGCCTGGGTTTTCCAATTCTAACACAGCCACCTTATTAAGAGGAACTTCAGGCTAATTGGAGATTGCTACAAAGATACAGCAATTTTACTTTGACATAATATAGTTTAAGCTAAAAGGAAACTCGTATTGGAAGAAAATTTGCTTTATCCAATAAATTTAGTCTGGTTATAGCAGTGTTTGAGGTACTTAAGGAGAAAATGATAAACAAGACAGACGAGGTCTGGGCTCTCAGAAAGCTCTTCTTGTCATGTGGTGAGGGAACAGATAAAAAGCTCTGCAAGGAAAGATGCAAAATGTCAAGCCAGGTACTACATGCAGTGCTAAAATGCAATAGCCTGATAAAATGTGGTCCAGGTTGCTTTAGAGTATCAGGGGAATCCTCTTTGAGGGGTTGTTACTTGAGCTGAATAACAAATCATGCTTTTTTTTTTTTTTTTTTGGTTTTGTTTATCTTTTTGAGACAGGGTCTTGCTATGTAGTTCAGTCTGGCCTGGAGTTCTCTTTGTAGCCCAAGCTAGTCTCAAACTTGCAACGATCCTCCTACCTCAGCCTCCCCAGTGCTAGGATTAGAGACATGTGTCACCATGCCCAGCCAGTCATGCTATGTATATTGAGAGTCATATGTGGTTTAAGGGAACAGGATTCTTAGCAGAGCAAAATTCTTAAGTATGAATGAATATGGGTTGTTATACTAAAAAAACCTAAGATAACCAGTATAACTGAAGGACTCTAGGCTAGAAGAGTGGTAGAAGAAGAAAGAGATGGCAGAGGTAGGCAGGGGGCCCAGCATGGAAAGCTTGATAGGGACAATTTAAGGCATTGGAATTTTGTCATAAATCTCCAGGGAGCCATTGAATGTTTTGGGCAGGGATGTGATATTTCTGAATAATCAGATTGGCTTCTATATGGAAAGTAGAAACACTCCTCTTGCCTGTCTTCCTGCTGTGGATTTCTTAAGAGTCTTTGGATGTTTTTTTGCACACCGTTCTGATTACTGAAGCCTTACTTGAAATCCTGCCAAAACTGTATTTCTCAGCATGCAGCATCATCAGATTGAACATACGCCTCAACTTAAAATCCTTTGTGTCAACCAAGGGAACCACAGAGACAGGAAATTTTAAGACGAAGAGGCCTATATGGTGAACACTGTGTGTAATACATATACATCACTGAAAGTGACAGAAGGTTGTGACATTGTTTATTCATGGAAGAAAATGAGTAACCGCAGCAACTTGGGGTCCAAAGCCTTGCTACTTAACTGAGTAGCTCTAAGTGACTCTCCTATTGATGATTCTGATCTAAGGCACTCATGAGGTTTTTAGTAAGGCTCATGAAATCATGACTGAGGATGCTTCAACTTCGTATTTCCATTCCCTTTTTCTTACTGTGGGTTACTGTGTTGGACTGAGCTTCTGCTGAGAAGACAGTCAAGGCCCTGGGCTGATGGGACTTGCAGTGTAGAGGGGTAGAGAGGAATAGGCACTTCAGTGACTGTGAGCGTGGCGAATGCTTAGGCCCAGTGCCAGTTGTTCTAAACATTTTATCTGTGTCTGAAAAATTACTAAAGCCTAAGCCCTAAATTCAAGTGGACTTTCTCGGTAAAGTCACAGGAATAGTATTTCTAAAAACCTCCTAGTTAATTCTATGGTACATGCAGGACTGAAAATCATTTCCCTGTGTCATTTCTTAATCTTAGCCTGACTGACATTCTCAGTGGGATAATTCTTTTATGTATGGGGACTGTGGGACTGTTTTAATCTCTTGTTTTTGGTACTGGGGATTGAACTCAGGATCTCACGTTTGCTCTGCAGGCACGCTGCTGAGCTAAACCCCTGGCCCTGTATGGGGACTGTTTTGTTTTTTATTTTAAAGAGAACAAATCAAAATAGAACAAAACAAAGCAGAATAAAGAAAACCAGAACAGAGCAATGCAAACAACACAGGACTTCAAAATAAGACAATAGGAAGTCAACAGTGGCTACCACAATGTTTCTTGTTTTCATCAAAATAGTTGTCCATACCTTCACACACAATAAAATCAGGGACTGGTTTGTGTATAGTTAGCAGCATCCCTGGCCTCTGCCTACTCCATTTCCATGCAAATTGTAACCAAAACTGCCTCCACAGACTACCTAAAATAGATCTTGTACTACCTCTGTTTGTATCCTGTTTTATTTTTCCTCAAAAGAACTTATTGCCTTTTAACATTATAATAAATACATTGTAAAATATCTCCTCCTTATAAAATTTAAACATAAAAGTTGATTTTAGTGTCTGATACATAGTAGGTGGATAATATATACTGAATTAATGATTGTTTTATAAAACGGGGAGTATAAAGTACTATGGAGAATCGCAAATCCTTGGAAATCAGACTAAAAGTTTCAAGTGTCATCATGTTCTTCAGTGTTTAATTTTATTTTGTACTTAGAAAGGCTTCAAATATATATATATATATATTCTTACATACTTAATTATTAATGAGCAAATGATATGTTAAACTTTTCTCTGATTAGGAAAACGGGATAAAATATTCATTTATCTTCAAAATACTGTAGTTGTAATTAAGTTAGCTGTATGTATAAAGCCTTATTTTGGCACAAAATTTTGCTAGTGTCTATAGCAAAATGTAGCCAATATTGGTGGGTAAATCTATAGTCAAAATTTGCTAAAAGATTAAAAGAAACATTTGCCCTGTAAAGTTTCTGAAAGAGCATATCTGAATTTTTGTGGTGGACTTTGAAGTTGAGACAATCTTCTTACATTTTACCCAGCATATTTACATTAATTTCCATGACATCTTTTTTGAATAGCTCAAAGTATTTTTATATGAGATTTCAAATAAATAACCATGGCTTTGAGATAGATCTTATGAGGTTAAGTCTGACTGTTTTTCCCCAGGCAGGATTACACTTTAAACACTAGACATGCACATTTTATTTATTTTGGAATTATTCTAAGAAAACAATATCACGATGCTCTGTGGTGCGTGTTCTCTCCTGTTCTAAGTGTACAGTTGTAAATTGCCAATATAAAAACTACTGCGGCCTCTAGGAACTTTTTAGAAGTATGATTTGCTCCCCGTGTTAAACTAATAAATAAAGGCAGACTCTTCTATCATGAGTTCTGCCCGCTCGCACTGATTTCAAACCTCAGCCATTCATATGCAAGTTTGTTCCCATTTATCTTCAGCATCAAACTGCTGAGCAGATACTTGACTTTCTTGTTACAGTCCCCCTTTTTCTTTATGCTTATTTGCCTTTCCCTCTTCTTTTGTCTTCCTTTTCCTCTCTCTATCTTCATTCCTTTACTCTTTGACCCTGTGAATATTTATTATCACTATTCCACATCCGAGGCATGTGGAATTGGAGTTTTCTTTGAGTTTCTTGGAGTTTTCTTTGTCTCTAATGGAATTTATTTTTGAAGTTAAGAAAGCAAGTTACAGAAAAGGTAAGCCATTCATTTAAACATATTCAGCCCATTCAGCAGATGGTTGTTTATTTTTTCTATTATTTAATTTTTTAGTGTACTATATGAAAGAGTTGCTGGCCCGGACCGGACACTTTAGCCAGGAAAAGCCTCAGCTGGAATTAAAGAACTCCTGCCTCCCCTGCCCCTTAGGAATTTAGGGGTATAGGTAACCCTATACCCCTGCGCTTAGTAACCTACCTCTGGCGCCAAACGTGTGCCAATGGGCTACCTGTGCATCCCTAATACCCCTTAGGGTCCACCCCAGACAGAGGCTACTTATGGGCCTCACTCCGCGTGTTCGAGAGAGAGTGTGTTCTAGAGAGAGACCTCCGGCCCCGGGGTGGCGATGCTGCGCCCCGGGGGCCGGGGGGGGGGGTGTCTCTCCCCGCATTCCCAAAGTAAAGGTTACTTATATTTTATACTTCTTATCTTTGCAGCCACCGCCGGCCACTCCACTCCACTCCACTCCACTCCACTCCTTCCTTCCTTCCACTCCTTCTCCACTCCTTCTTCCTCCCCTTCTCAGACCTAACAATTGATGGAGTAGCTACTATGTGCCAAGAGCTGATTTTGATGCCAGGGATAGAGATGTGAACCAGACAGACAAATTCTTGGCACCCTGATTATAAAAGCTAGCGGTGTTTCACAGCACATACTGGCTTTAAATCTCCAGCCAGTGAAACTTAGCAGTGGGGAAGGTGCACCTTAAGTGATCAGTTGTTTCTCTCTTGCATTAATTATGCCTATGAGATTCTCCCTATTATTTTAAGTGTAGCTCATGTAGATAAACATGGATCATCCACTGCAGAACCAGAGCTGAGAGCAGAAAATACTACCTTAGGGCAAAAGTGTAACTGGCCAAGCACAAGCTAGAAAGATTTAAATAAATATTGTAGAGATAGTTTCCTACCCTAACACACTAGATAAAAATATGGCAGAAACTGCAGGAAGGAGAAAACATATGAAAAAGAATAAGGTACTTAACCAGACAGAATAGGGACTGTTACAAAAGACTTTTTAAAAAGATCTGCTTTTATTGAGGAAGTAAGACGATCACCAATTTGGGTTCTCACTGCTAAGATGTCATAGCTTCGGTAAAATATGCAGTCCGAAACACCAGTTTCCCCTGTAAATCTGGTCAGCTGGTACCTATTCCAGACCAAAAATTTATTTCCACGGAGCTCCATGGAAATAAACTTTTGGTCTGAAATATTTATTATGCACACGTATTTCTAGTTGGGTTTTTTTTTTTTTTTGGTACCAGAGATCGAACTCACAACCTCGTGCTTGCCAGGCAGGCGGTAGGCCACTGAGCTAAATCCCTAGCCCTGCACACATATTTCTAAATTAGGGCAGGGGCCCTGGACATTTTGGGGTGTAGAGACGGAGTTAAGGAAATGCTTTAGCACTACTAGGAACTGGGACAGAACGAGAAGAGGGTTAACTAAGCCAGGTGTCTTTAGGTGAATTATTTCCCCTAAAAGTTCTTGTTTCTAATTTGGATTTTTGTTACAATAGAACTCAAGGAGGTAAGATTGGAGTTTTACAAAGGGATCGCAGGAGAACAACTGAATAGATATAGAAGTGATAGGTAAACATTTTTTACTGCAGTCAGTCATAGAAAATTACCCTAGTCGAGCCACCTTCGGCTGTCAAGAATTGCTCTGTTACTGCATTATACCAGCTCCTTACATTTTATTAGAGCAAATGAGTCCATTGCAGAAAAGGATTTCTTTGCTTTGATTTTTTTGATCTCCTATCGCTTATGTTAGAGCTAGTTTTACAAGGCTGAAAACTCAAATTCTCATTCCTTAACTCATCTGCTACATTGTTAGGTAGCTCTTCAAAATATGCCATGAACTCACCCCGAAGATATTTAGTAATACACACGCTCTTGCCTTCTATTTGGAAATCAAAGTGACTTAGTTTCAATTGATAAAATACATACACATAAGCACTGAAGCCATTTTCCTTTGACTAGAACCCTTCTGAACTTGAGAAAAAATAAAACTGTAGCGTTGTGGACTTCAGTGTTAATTACTTGAATAATAAACAAACATTATTTTAAAATAGTTTGTTAAACATACAGAATAAGGAGAGAACTACTAGGTATTTTACAGGGCAAAGGGACTTAGATAATAAGAAAAAAAAAAAACAAGTTTGTCTCTATTAATGTGCTCAGGAAGGCAGCTGAGCCGATGAGATGTAAGGTACCAAGAAGGAGTGTGGTCCTTTTCACTGAGGGGAGTGGAGTGGGGGGTGAGACACAGCGAAACCCAGTGTAGTAATCCCTCCTGTTCTTATTTAGAAGAAAAACATCAAAGAAGTGCCAAAACCAAAATGAGAGAAAAGCAGAGGTAAAGTGAAGCTAAAATAGTTCACTGAGTATCAATATTCTGAGAGTCAAATGAAACAAAATGTGAGCTAGAGAAGGGAGAGCTAGGGATTATAGATTTAAGAAAGAGATTTAAGTAGTAAAACCCATTTCTTTTTGAGTGGGTCTCACAGGAGTTCTTTAAAGTGACCAGAATGTACCTTCAGGAATGCGGGTTACTATTTTCTCAGGGAGGCAGCGGAAATACAGTACTGGGACCAAAACAAGCATCATCCTCTTTTGCATTTAAATTACTTCAAGAAATCTTAGTTGACACTTCAGGCAAGTTATAAAAGAACTGCACGTTTCAGTCATGGGCACTTAAAATCAAAAGATAGGGAAATGCATTGTAAAAGAGAAAAAATTAGGAAACCCAGTGAAGCCATGAAATATGATTAGAAAGTTAGTGGAAGAACAGAGAATATCATAAAAGTTCAGAAAACCATCAACAGGGGTGAATGAAAATGGACTCTTTTGAAGAGTAAAATGAGTAAGGTAAGACTGTAGGGAGGTTGAGGGGAAAATACAAAAAGAGCTTCATTACCTGTGAAGTGCTTGCTTGGTTTTCAAAGGAGCTGTTAATGGAATAAAAACAATAGCCCAGTTGTCCACCAAGGGCTGCCTAGGGAGGGACTCTTCCCTGTCATTGTCTTAGTTATTCTGGAACTCAAGTTGATGACCCCATCTTTATCTAGAATGTGACTGACAGAGAGAACATAGCGATGTAGGGACTTTCTGTTACATCTTCAAATAAGTGACACACTTAACTTCGCTTGCATTATATTGGCCAAAGAAAGTCACAGGGCCACCATGTCCAAGTAGGAAGATGCAGTGCTATCCCATGCTCTAAGAGAAAGATCCAGATATTTGGCAAAAGCTATAACAACTGCACCATAATGAACTTTAAATATTAATGTTTCAAGAGTGGAACAGGCTAAGTACATACATAACCTTAGGAGAGAGTTAGCTAAATTGCTGTGTGCACTATTAATGGAATTTGTTAAAAAGCTCAGTATTGTAGAACACCTTAACATTTCAGTCTGATGTCAAAGAAATAACCATGATCTTTCAAAATATTTCTTGCAGTAAAATAGAATAAGGGAATAGTCTATTAGCCATCCCCCCTGCCGAAGAATGATCTGTTCTCATGTAATTCTTCTTTCTTATAGGTGCTAATTAATTTTCTAATCTGAATTTCTGTATCTCCTGTTGTTTTGTGCTCTGAATGATACGGTGTCTGCATTGGCATCAGAGTTTAAATGGATGAAGTGTAAAACACAAAAACAAATAAAATACCTAAAAGGGCTGTGTTTCTGAGATTTTAATTAGATCTGAATACAAAGCTAGGAATATACCCAGGAATAACTGTCAATCTCCCATAATAGTTCTCCACATTTGGTGCACATCAGAACCATCTTTGAACTTGATAAAACACGCAGACACTAGAGCTCTACTCCTGTTGTTTTATATCAACATCTCAGTGAGGAGGGAATACGCATGTAGATTTTGAGAAAGTGGTGAGCACATTGCAGTAAGCAGTGCAGTTTTAGGAATACTGACTTACAAAGAAAAGAATGACTTAGAGAAGACTCTAAGGCCAGCGTTGCCCTCTCAGTCCTCTATTCAAAATTTCCACCTCTAATTCGAAGGAAGTAGATATCAGCACACTGGCTGCAGAAAAGTCACTTTAATGCAATTTTATAAAAAAGAAACTTGGAATGCCTGGTGTTGCATTGGGTAAAAAGTCAAAGCCAGACTTCATGGTTTGTGGCTGTTTCTTTCAAGACAAAGATACAGTGCATGTGGCATTGAATTGCAAGAGTTACCTGGTTAATTTAGAGAGGTGAGGGGTTGGGTGGGAGGCTGGGAGGCAAACTGAGACTCTTCTGCTTTTGAACACAAGCTCTAAAATTGATGACATTTACATACTTTAAGCGTAAAATGACTACATTTAAGACTGTGATGGGAGGATACTAAAGAAAGCTATGTAAAATCAAGATGGAATTCACGTAGAGCAGTGATTTTTAATATTCCTGCTAGTGCATCAATCTGCAGCAAAGTCTACAGTGCTCCCAGCCAAGGGTGGAACACAGCTAAGCCCTGAACTAACACTTTGTTCCTGTCATTGCCATGAGCAACAGCAAGTTCCCAAGAGACTCAGATGCCATAGATTCCTTTGAAAGAGAGGAACACATGGCCAGAAGAATGAGGATGGAGTTTTCTGGAACCCAGACAACATATTGATTATGAGTATTCAGGAGTATTCTGCACTTGGAAAATGTCACCTGAGGGTAAAGTAGCAGGAAAATTATTCAGAACATTCTGTTTGCTTCTTATTTGGCAAGAACTTCACAGGCATAATACAATTAAATTTTCAAAGTTACCCTACTCTGCAGATGTTATTATCCTTATTCTACATCAGCGTATCAATCAGCTGCCCATCACTGGGATGCAATACTGGACACCCACAACTCACAGGAAGAGAGGTTAAAGTGAAGTCACTGCTTGAGGAATTTCAGCTTATGGATGGCTCCAAGGCAGAAATGCCATGGGAGAAGAATATGGCAGAGCAAAGCTACTTAGTTTGTGGTGGCTGAAAAGTAAAGCAGAAAACCAGCACAAGAGGAAGAGAGGAAGGGCCAGATATACTTCAAGGTCATGTCTTTAGACCACCAAAATACACCCAGAAGTTTGCTTTACTGGTTCTCTGGGTAAATCCCAAAGCCATCCCAGCACATCCCTCCCCATTTCAACTTAATGCCCAAACACGTCCTTAACCTTTACTTACTCTCCAGATAAACCCAAGATCATAACGCCCCCTAACATGACACACTATCACTTATACAACTGAGACACAGCCATCCTTTCCACAGTTCTCAGCAATTCCAGAATTACTAAGAACTACAAGCCAAAGTTTCTAGTGGTACAGGGTAAATACTTCTGTTCCAAGAAAGGAGGAATAGGGAACAGAAAATAATGGGCCAAGGATAAATTGAAACCCAGCAGGACAAGCACTAAGCTTTTCAAGCTCTTGGGGTCCCCAGCACACCTTGGGCATCAGTCTCATGGTATCATGCATTGGATTTTCAGGAGCTGCTGACCTGGGTTCCTGGCTTTCCTTTGAAATATAGGTGGAAACTCCATGATCCACCACCATCATGTGGAGAAACTAATGTCAGTGGAAGCACAAACTAAGCCCTTGTAGACTATAGCTTCAGTAGCCTCTAAATGCCTGCATGACTGAACTTGGTAAAAAGAAACCAGTTCCCTAACTGGTGATTCTTAAGCAGAGTACCCAAGAACTCACTTCTCAAATAAAATGTTTGTATTTTTGCCCCCTTGAGTCTATGATGAGTGTGGTTTTACTGATTCCTGAAATGCTCTCAAGGCATATTCCTTCTTGCCTCTGTATGAAGTACTTTATTTATTTTTGCTCATACTAATCTCTTTAACAACCATATTTCCTTTGGTTTGAATTTTATACCTGAGTTTCTTTTGGTCAAGATACAAGTTTTAAAGTTTTTTCCTTTTATCCCTGATTCTCACTATAAATTTGGCTAAAAGAAGTACCTATGCAACAGTCAAAATGTTGGACTGCCTGGAAATTTGCACTCTCAGATCAATTAGTCCACCATCCTCAGTCTCATTTTCCTATAGTCTCAGAACATGGGCAAAATGTGGAAAAAGAATTTTTTTTCTAGAGTGTAATACATGTGATCTCTATTCCAATTGCCAATGAAATCTTTATTTTCAGCTGAGATATCTGGAGGCTAGTCTTTGCTCTGTGCAATCCAATCACCATTCTGGTTGTTTAAGGTCTATTAGAATTATCCATCAGGGTCTACCTGCAGCATTCTGGGGTTTTTCTAGCCCATATCTACAAATCTTTCTGAAGTCCTAACACAAACCAATTCCAAAGGTTTCTAAATCACATGGTCAGGTACAATCAGCAGTGATTTTTTTTTTGAAAAAAATAAAATCAAATGAGCAAAAGAAACAAAACAAAACAAAATGAGGTCATTCAAAACAAAAGGATGGATATAGCACATAATTAAAATCACAATACAAGGTGATCTACGATGGTTACCATGATGTTTCTTGTTATCTTCAATAGAATTGCTCGTATCATTGGGTACAATAAAATTGAACATAGCAGTATGGAACAAAATCAATAAAAACAAAACATTGGAGACATTACAGTTCTTCAAAAGAGGGTAATAGTCAAATCAGAATGGGTATCATAATGAATATTATTGTCTTCAGAGTAGTTGCCTATACTCTCAGTTGCCATCTCATGTGGACAACAGATTTGAATAAAATCAGTCAGGACAAGACAGCAATCGAACAAGACAGATTCAAACAAAATTGGTCAAAACAAGGCAGTGAAAGCAATACAGGGCTTCAGATTAAGTTAATAGGAATTTAAAAATGGTTACCATAGTATATCCTGCTACTTTTGGAATAGCTATTTTTGGAATAGCTGGAAATCTAGTACACGTAGACAAACTGGAACAGAATATAACCAAACTAAACAGAGCGATGAAAGCAATATGTGTTTCAAATCATAATACAAGATTACCAATGGCCTCTGCCTTCCCTGTTTAGACAGTTCCTCTCCTTTCACTTTCCCAGGGTGCATTGTACATTTGTATCCCACTAACTCCTTTAGTTTTTAGGTTAGGGAGGCAACCCACTATTCACCTAAGTTGATTCTGAGCCTTTTTATTCCTGAGCTTGGTCTCAAGTTGTATCCATTTAGCTACAAGAGCCTCAAGGTTTTCCTTCCTTATAGCTGAGTTCTCCATTGTATAAAACTGTTATGTCTTTCCAACCAATCTGCAGCTGATGGGCAAGCTATCCTCACTTTTTCTGGTTTCCTGTCACATAGGGCATTATTTTCTCATCTTTGATTTTCATCTATAAACCCTCTTTCAGGTTAAATACATGTCTTATACAGAGCATCTTGATGGACCCTATCTCAGTCAGCAATGATTGTACTCTCAGTACCAGTTTTTTTTTAATTGGTCAACTTTCCCATCACTCTGGTACAATACCAAGCACCCACAACATAAATGAGTAAAGGATTAACGTGGCTCATGGTTTCAGGGAATTTAGTCCAGGGCCGGCTGCTCAAAGGCAGAAATATCATCATGGAAGAACAGGAGGAGCTATGATGCTCAGTTCATGGTTGCTAGAAAACAGTGGCAGAGAAACAGTGCCAGAGAGGAGACAGAAAGAACAAAACATAAATGCCAACATCATGCTTGTTTGATCCACATAGATACATCCAGAAGCATGATACTAGGTTACAGTGAGGATGTTTTCTCCCTAGCCTATTCTTAAATTCCAAAGTTCTTTATCCCTAAATTCAATATATTGTGGCCAATATCAACCAAGCTCTTGGAAACACCCTCACACTTTGGGTTATCCTATCAGCTACCTACCTCTGTGACAAAGTACTTGAGATAATCAACTTTTAAGGAGGAAAAGCTTATTCTGGCTCATTATTTCAGAGATTTTTGAGCCCAAAGTCAGTTGTCACTGCTTTAGGGCAGTGACAAACAGTAGTATATCAAGGTGGGAGCATCTGGAAGAAGAGATTTGTTCACTTTATGGGGACTGGGAAGCAAAAAGCAAGAGACAAAAAGGAAGGCACCAGGGTCTCAAGATCCCCTTCAAAGACATGTCCCCAGTGACTGGACTTTCACTGGGCCCCACCCATTAAATGTGGGCTACTCCCTCCCAGTCGTGCTGGAGGCTAGCGACCAAGCCTTTAACACCTAGGCCATGGGGGCAGTCAACATCTAAGCCATAGAGTTTCCCTTGAAATTTTAATTTTCCCTCCCATGACTGGGACTGACCAGGTTTGGCAATGACATTATACCATGTGCTTTATGAATGAATCTATACCTTCATCAGAACTGGTACCATTTTACTCCTTTGTGGTAGTGTCTTATCTTCTAGGAATATTTCATGTGGACAACCAGATGCCCTAACGAGCTCTGTCAGCTATACCTATGTGGTCATCTCAGAGTCATGAACTAGTTTTCAGAGCCAGAATGGTTGTAAAGTGAAAAGATTGTTAATTTTAGATACAATGGTATTTCATTTGTAGGGTCACACAATATTTTAGGTGATTTTCACATACAATGCAGGAAAAGTTCAGGGCTCTGGCTTTTACAGAGGTTTGGAGACCAACTCTAGTCCTTGACTTTGTGATGCATGTTTGGATCCATTTGTTACTTATGCCCATATGCGTTTCAGTTGTGGCACTTCTGGTCTATAGCATTCTTTGTCTGTGGTGATGGTGGCAGGTATGTTTAACCCATGTACACTTTACCATTGACAACTAGAGGATCATACTTAACATCTCTGCAGGTTTGTGTCAGGTGTCAGGCAGTCCGAGGTGATATCAGCTAAGTTCCTTTGAGACCACTGTTGTGGAACACTAGTGACCACTGCTAATCAACATCTACTGTTTCTTATAGATGCAGCAATACCATATTCTCCGTAGCCCTAGCGGAGGTTACATAGTACCTATTGAGGATGGTCATTCCTCTGATGAATGGACCACTCCTCTCATCTTGCCCGTGGATCTCATATTTATTCTTACTGCTGGTGTTGTACAGAAGGCAGGTGGTGTAAAAAAGAGATTGCCTGGAAAATGCAGTGAAATGGCTTAAAAAGTTCAAGAGAAGACATGGTCAGAAGTGTTTTCCTCCATTTGTATTATAAGATTCTAGGTGGGATTTTAATCATCAGAAAATGAATAATCATTCCCATTTTTCTCAGTGCTCTGGATAACATTCATTCATAGTCATCCTCAATGAAACAGCAACAACCTTTGAGAGAGTCATTGGAAGCCAATATTCACCGGTGGCACAATGAATGATTACATTATTATATGACTAATGATATAAGCAACATAAAATAAATGGTATTAGAGAACTGCAGAGGAAAAAATCTATCATGTTTCAATACACAGTGTACCAAAGAGCCACAGCGTTGTAAGTAATAACTGTGTTGGTACATTTTTCTCCTAGTTGGGAGGTCTGAAAACAACCAGGAATAGAATATTTCCCAATACATGTAAGAGGATGGTGCCTGCACTTGAACAAGAAGAGGTGGTGACTCAAAAGAATCTTCACATTAACCAAGTGGCCAAAAATAAATATATAAGCATTTCTTCTGTCTCGACTATTCTGAAACCTTAATCATATAACTGATTGCACACAAATGGGCTTGTGAATTTCCAAATACATTTTAAGGGGAAATTGTTAATATTGCATATAAAAAATATTGATCTCAAGTCCTACACATTCAAGGGAAGCCCTGATACTAGGAGATGGTTCTGGAGAAAACTGAAGATGTCCCAGGATAGCTCTATGCATAAATGTATCCATAAAGTTATGGAAACACATGCTTTTGGAGAAAATTAATACATGTGCTTAATTGTTAGGCTGAGGAAATAGTGTGGAAAGAGGAAACTCTCCAAAACATTAATCAGGGAAAAAATGAATAGACTTTTTGTGCCAATAAGTGCAGAATCAACATAAGCATTGGTTACCTCCAAGTGCCAAGCTTTAATAACAGGGAGGGACATGGTATAATAATAGGCCCGGATCTTGATTACTTTTCCTAATGAGAGTGAAGCACAGCATGGAAAAGTGACAACTTGAGATAATTCAAAATGTCACATTAGCTTTGAGTTTCAATCTCTTCCACAACCAGTCTTCATAAAAACTGCTAATGAGTAGTAAATTGGGCTGATTTGAGCTGCATTTTGATCTGCTTCTTGTGCTAATCTTTAGAGAAAGGATTTAGGTCATGGGATGCTGTGGATAGCACGTTAGAGCAGAAGTCAAGCAGCCTGAGTTAGAGACTGGGCATTGCATTAACAATGCGTGAGACCCAGTGCTCAGGATGGAAAAGGAACTAGCTATTGAGGAGCAGCTGGCAGGTGCTGTGCACTGTGCTAGGTCCAAAGGAGACAGGCAAATAAGGCTAAGGCCCTGGAACTACTCACAGAGTAGGAGTGGACACTGACATGGAATATTGTAGCACACGTCTCTTGTAAAGATATGAGCAAAGGAGTGTAAGAGTCCAGAGTACAGTGTGATTAACAAAGAGTGTGACATTAAATAAGGATAGATGTTAGCCACTGTGATCTAAGAGGAAGCAATAAGCCACATGTGTAGCTTTAGCATTTTAGGAAACCACAAGAGGAAAAAGGCACAGGCAAAATTAACTTTAGTAATACATATTATGTAATCTAATAGATTACAAACACAAAATGGGATTTAAACATATAATAGGTAAACAGTTATTAATTAACAAGAGTTCACATGCTTATTGTATCTAGTCTCTGAAATTCATCGTGTGTTTCACTTTCAACAGGAATCGGTTCAGATGAACCACATTGGGAGTACTCAGGAGTCACAGGCAGCGAGCTGCTACTCTCAAACAAAGCCGTGAGTCTGCATATACTTCCAAAAAGAGTTGAGGTGTGTGTGCATTTTTCAGTGACGGATTTCAATGGTGTCGTGGGGACGGGCCAAAGATCCGGGTGCTTGGCTGCTCTATTAAATTCGTACCGCTACATGGTTCATAAACTGGTAGTGTCTGGGTGCATAAGGACTTCTTGGGGAGCTTGTGGATTCCTGAGATTCCCATCACAGGGTTTCAAGTGGAGCTCAGGATTCTGTATTTCATAAAAGAGCTTTGATTATTACTATGTATACTCAGGTTGGGGTCTACTGGCCACTGAGCCTGTCAGTTCTCAGCCCGATAACCACAGAGACCCTTTGTCCAAATCCTCTGCTCTCCTCATGATGCCTCCCTTCTTAGAGTACAGTAAGGCCTGACTTTCTCAGAAAGATCTGCAAAGCGACTTGGAGATGGGTAATGGAACTTCCTCTTCCATCTCGTTTCTCCTTTCCTTCTTGCCTGCTCTACTTCAGTGACATTCTTACTGGTCCTCTAACACACGAAATTGGTCTGATTTATGGGCATGTGAACATGGAACTTTTTCTCCCCATAGTATTTTTCCCTCAGTGTTTTATAGCTTTACTTCTTTAAGGTCTCTGCTAAATATTTTAAGGATTTTCTTGAACTTCTTATTTAAATAGCCCACATCCCTTTCTCGCTTGATATTTCTTACACATATTTTGGTTTTTGAGTAGGATCTCTCTTAGTGCAACACCTACCCAATGTCCAGGGATATTAGCCTGTTCTGTTGACTGATACTTACTGCCTAAAACTGTAGGTGGCACATATTCAATACGTGTTGATTAACTAAACATAATCCAATGGCAGGAATATAGTGGGAACTCATGAAAAAAATGCTTAAGGACTTTCTCTTCTTTAACTCAAAGATAGAATTTCATTAGGCAGCAATTTAGTCCTTTTAAGTTTTTTGACCAAAAATGTCAGAGGCTTAAACAAAATAATTAGGAGACTGATTAGATTGGTCAGTCTTTTATGAGAAATAGACTGTGAGTCCAACAAACATTTTAAGAAACTCTTCGATTGAGACATTGGATCTCTACTCCCATAGGATTTGCCCGTAACTCATACATTAATGAAATTCTTATTTCTGCTTCAGGAATTTATTGCCTGTTTCTCCATCTTTAGGAATTTTTCCAGTCATTATCTATGTGGGCATAGCAGAGGTTACTGTTAGTCAAGTATAATCATATTGCCTGCAAATATGATGGACCCAGTGGTGAACATCTACCTCACCAGAATTTGGACTTGAAATTAAGAGAGTTGAAGTAGTTTCTTCATGAATACGCACAGTAGATGGAATTGTTTCCCTCAGAAAGTCCTAACCCCTGGAACTTAGGAGGTAACCTTATAAAAACAGGGATTTCACAGATGTAATTAAGTTGTGTAAGGAACACAGTCAGTTTCTACACAAGGAAGATCCAGGGAGTAAACCTTGAGGCATCTGTGTTCATAGCCTGGCTTTTTTCAGCAACAACCAAGTTCCTTGCTTAATTGTATAAAAATTCTCATGCTAACTCACGTTACATTTTCCAAATTAGTTCTATTTTTTTTTGTTTGTTTAACTTGCAACTGAAAGAATCCCAATCATCACAATTCTCCTTTAGAACAATTTCTTTTGTGAATCAAATTTTAAAAATGACTGCCTGTATTAAAAATGTAACCTTCCTTAGCGGCTGCTATAGCAGGATTGAAACCAGCCACCACTGACTTATTTGTTAGGACTAGTTGCCTAGGCAGTTGCCTGAAACTTCAGTGCCTTTGGATTTGGAAATGTCTCTTACAGAAAGGTAAACTCTGTAACAGCTGTAAAAAGAAGAAAATTTATCATCACTAGATTGGTTTCCCAGTTCTGTGGCTCCTTCAGAGATAGTTGCTGTGCTGTGGTTTCTGAACTCTATTTCTGTAAGCCTGCTGAGGTGCTGCTCTGTATGAATAGTGCAAAATACTGTTCTGTGTGCGGGCACAATGCAGGGATGGATGAGATGCTGTTACTTTTCTCAGTGAGCTTGGAGATCAGTGAGGGATGAAACCCAGAAACAATATATTAGAAGCCAGGATAGCGTGAGACAGGTGCTCAGATAGGAGTGCCACCAACAGACTCAGAGAAGAGGGTGATTATTTCTGCTGGAGTTATCAGCGAAGACTGAAGGATGAGCAGAACTTTGATTGACGGAGATGTATGATCCCTTTGCCCCTATGAACAGCTAGGTTAGATGTTCTTGTTAAATATTCACATGGTTTCCTGTACATCTCCATATTCAGTGCATGTTTTTGCCATTGTACTACAAGCTCTAGCAGAGCAATAATCCCATTTGTCATGGTCAACATTGTATCTTCAGAGCTTGTTACTGAGCTTGGTGCATAGCAGTTGGCAAAAAATGCTTTTTTTGTGAATGGATAAACTTGGTGATAGGCCCATGCCATTTAGAGGATAGAGCAGGTGAGTAATCCTCTATTTCAGTGATTTTTAAGGACTTCAATAGTGAGGGCTTATGTAATTTTCTCTACAGCTTTTACACTAACATGACTAGTTACACTTCACATGTTGCTTCTGCTTCAACTAGGAAATTCTCTCTACCACTCTGTGAAGGTTCCTGAAAAACAAAAGAATTTGGCTTATTTGTCCATTTTCCAGTTGAGTTTATGCATGTAATTGGCCAGATTGTATAATTACTACCCTTAGGCTAGATGTCTCAACTAGTTAGGCATGATTGCTCGAGGTTCTCAAGTTCATAACATCACTTCTAAGAGGTATGATCTAGTTATGGAATAGTTTTACTATTCCATATTTAATAGTAGGAGAGGATTTGGACTAGAAAGACACTGATTGGTCTGTGCAGAATATTACTTCTTTAATAGCCTAATAACATACAATGAAAACAGAACAAGTTTCCTGCTCACATTAATTGCAGGCACATTAGACTGTGTAGAGAATTCTAAGATATCAGACAAACTAGCTAAAAGAGATGTCTTAATTACTTCCCCATTGCTGAACCACAACACCCAACACCTGCAGCCTGAAGGAAGAAAGGTGGGTTTTTGGCTCATAGTTTCCGAGGCATCAGTCCATGGTTAGTAGAGCCATGGTTAGAACGTTTATCACAGAAACAAGGTGCTCACTTCATGGTGGCCAGAAAGTAGAGAGGGAAGGGAAGAGCTGGAGAGGAAGACAGTGTTTTCAAAATCATGTCCTGTCCCCTCAGTGGCCCCCTCTTCTGAACAAGCCCTACCTCCTAATAGCATATTTAAATACTTTCTGTGTGAATGGATAAACTTGGTGATAGGCCCACGCCACTTAGAGGCTAGAGCAGGTGGGAAATCCTCTATTTCAGTGATTTTCAAAGACTGAAGTCATGAGGGCTTATGTAATTTTTGTCTACTGCTTTTACACTAATGTGACTAGTTATACTTCATGTGTTCCTTCCTGTCTGCTTCAACTAGGAAATAGATTCATTAATGGGCTGTGGATTCATTAGTGGGTGAGTCCACTGATCAGTGTAAGGTCCCTATGATCCAGTTACCTTCTAAGAGCCCCACATCTGAACACACGAGGCTTTGGGAGAACGTTTTATACCTAAATTATAATGGATAAATTTCCTGTTTTCTTTTTTTCTTGTTTCCCACTATCTCTGAAAGGAGGAAAGAAACATAAATTTGCTTTGGTTATCTATTAAAATATTCTCTTTATTTTAAAAGATAATGAAAAGATCTCAATTTAGAGTTTTTAAGTGCACACAGAATTTGTATATTATTATGTGTTTAGTTTTTCTTTTCCTGCCTATGTGTTGGATTCACATTCATTCTTTTCTCCACTGAAAGTAGTTTGTATTAAACAAGGAAAGAAGTTCATACCTACCTGGTTAATATGATCATAGAGGTAAGGGAGACTAGAAATTCAGACCAGGTCATTGTGGATCTTTTTCCTTAAATAAAGTGAGAAGAGCAATGCACAACAGAAACAACAACTGAAGAATATTACTGACAGAGAGAAATTCTTTAATGGTATTGAATTTGACTGTGTTAAAATATGTATGAGTGTTGGGGATACTTGTTGACCGAGATGAGATGAAAGAAAGATGAACTTGAAATTACTGGCTGGCATGATGTTTGAGATGTACTTGGAATCTTTTAACTCTATTCTCTTTCCCTCTTTGGTTTTAATTTGAGTAACTTTTATAAATCACTTTTGAAGGTCCACTGTCAGCAAGAAAAACCCACTGTCTGAGTCATGTTCTCATACGCTGTACACATTTCCCAGAGTCGTATGAGGCTGAAATTTTCTCAGTTGGCTTGACTATATTTGAAGACGGCTCCTTCCTATTTCTTACAACGTACATGAATTCCGTTTGGTTGAGATAAGTGATTAACAATCTCTGTCGTAGCTACTGTTATAGACCAGTGCTGCAAAGAAAAAAGTAAACAGTGGTTGAAGAGTGAGTTAAAACCCTTTCTACCTCTCTTGTAACAATATGCTTGGGTAGCAGTACCAGGCTGAAAATGAAAATTTTGTTCAGGATCATTTGTTCCCTTTTTTCTGTGTTCTACAACGAGAGGTATCCCATTTCTCCCATCACAGTTTTTCTTTTCTTGTAGACAGTTTCTTCCCTGTTCCTAACATCTATTGTACATTTTGGATCTTATTTACTTGTTTGGTTTCTCATTGTAGTGAGATAAAACAATGTTTACACATGGGAGTCTGATTTATTTCACTTCTGAGTATGGTCTTGAGTTGCATCCATTTACCTATGAAAGTTTCAAGTTTATCTTCCTTTTCTTTTTTTTTTATAGAAAAAATGTATACACAAAGTACTTATACAGCTAGTATCTCTTAGTTCTTTGAAAATAAAGGCTTGTGCTAATATTGTTTGGACAGTGTTTCATGCTTATGTCTTGTACTCTGAACAACTAGCATGAATATAGCAATATATAATGTATTGACTATTGTTAGTCTCCTACTAACCTATTTTTAAATTCTGCTTTATTGTTGTTTTTAATTTTTCTCTTTGAGATAAAAAGTCTTGATCACAAGAAAAGAACAATGTCATCATCAGTTCTGACCATTTAAGAGAGTAAATTTGAACTGCAGCTCTCCACCGTGACTTCACACACGCAGCTGTATAGCTGAGACCTGTTTGCTTCCTGGTGAGCATAGTCCTCCTGCTTCCCTTCCAGAGGAGCTCTTTGACCTCATCACACTTGGAAGCAATGCCAGGAACCTTGGTGGCTTTCTTGTAGCCATGAAGGGACAGCCTTGAAGACAAAGGACACACAGAGACTTGCACACTGACCAGTACGAAGGATTCTGATGGTCCTCGAGAAAGTCATGAAGCTCCTAAGCACACAAGCCCTTGGGATTTAGTGCACACTTCATTACTATTTTAAGTTGTACTCCTTTGTTGTCTGTTGAGGTTTCCTGGATCGACAATATCAGCGTGTATCTTTTCTCTTCTGCTTTTCTATTTTCATGCTCCCGTGTCCCATGCCTATACCAGCCTTAGGCTGAAGAGAATATTGACAGTTACTAGAAGGTCCAGAGTATGTTTTAGCTGGTAAACTACCTTCCAAAAGCAGATAAAGTAGAGGAAGAGCACTGTGAAAGCTCTCACCCGGCTTCAGTAAATTTGCATAATTTAATCTCATTTTATCCTCCCAAGGCATTTTGAGCAAAGATAGTATTATCCCTGATTTCACATTGAGGGAATTTAGAAAGAAATGTATGCATAATTTACTTAAAGTTACCCTTCTAGGAATAGAAAAATTAAACTCTTTATTGAGATATAATATATCCAAAATATATATGATCATGAGGGTATATGTAGGATGTGTTTTCACAAGTTGAATGTATCTATGTAATGAGTCTGGCCTCAGACACAAAACATGAATTATCCATACCTCAGAAGCGCTTTTGGCTTGATACAGATCACACTCCTCCTACCAGGATTCCTGCTAACTTGTAACCCAAAAGTTTTATTGTTGTTCTTTCACTAAATTGAATGATTGGGTATATCTTTGCCAGTGACTTAAACTGACAATACTCATATTCGTAGCAGTCTGTGCATATTAGTTGATGAGGTTTTAAACTGATTATTTTCATCGTTTTGTAGGGTTTCATTGAATAAAGTACATTCAACCTTACATACTTTAAAAGTGTCATTTAAACTTGTGAACAAACTTTTCACACTCTTTAAAGAGCAATATTTCAATGGTCGAAAAACTGTTGCATGTGGCTGATATTCTGGGAAATAGTTTTCCTGCTGTATGCTGTATTATATCTTATTCCATAGAGGCTTGTTTAAAAAGCCAGTGCAGTAAGGGTTTTTTCTGATCTCTTCGAGGGTTTGAGGATAAATGCCACATAATGAGTATTCAAACTGTTCAGCTGTTTTGTGACTTGGTAATTCTCAATCTCTGCAAGTCCCTGGTACAGAACCATGTGTCAGTGTCATGCAAACCTGACCCTTCTTCTGTGACATGTGTCAGCTCCATTCTCTCACACTTTCCTGGTGGTTAGTGTCACTGTGCATCCATTTATGTATGTTAGTCATTTGTGTGTCTTCTCTGGAGAAATTTCTGTTCAAATCCTTTGCCCGTGTTTTAACTGAGTTATTGTTATCATTATTTTGCTATTGAGTTGTAGGGGTTCCATATGCACTTTAAATATGAATCCCTTATCAGACATATGTCTTGCCCATATTTTTTCTAATTCTTCAGTTTGTTTTTCATTGTGTTGGTTATTTCTTCTGCTATGTAGAAGCTTTTTAATTTGAAGCTTATGTTGTTTTGCTTATGATGGGTTTTCATGTTATATTTATCTAAGAGATCAATGTCAATCCCAATGTCATGGAGATTTTCAGTTATATCCAGTTTTTTTGATATGTAAATATACAGTTTTCCCAGCAAAACAGTTATTGAATAGATTAGCCTTTTTTAAAATCTAGGAATTCTGCCATATTCAATAATATGGACAAACCAAGAAGACATTATATTACCTGAAATAAAACAGTCACATAAGGAGAAATACAGTATGATTCCACTTTTTTATGTGAAACATTGATATTTTTAAAACTGAATTTTTATTTTTACATGTTTCTAGTACATAATTACTGCATTCTATATGAAGTATCTAAAATAGTGAAACTCATAGAAACAGACAGTAGAACTGTGGTTACCAGCGCTATGCTGAGGGCAAACAAGGGTGTGTCACCACACAAGTACAAAGCTGCAGGTGGGGAACCTGAATGAATTCTGCAGGTCTGCCATGCCGTGTTTTGCTTGTAGTCAATATTTATGATGTACTTAATATTTCAAGAGGTTAGACCTCATGTTAAATGTCCTTGTTACATAACAAAATTTTGAACAATTAATTAGTTAACTAGATAACTTTTCAAATTCACCCAAGGGGATATATAAGAGACTGAACCAAAGTCACAACCCAATTCTACTTGACTGCTTATTTTATAACAACTTCTCTGGCAACCAAATGTACCTTGGCAAAATATAATTTACAATAGTTCCATAGGAGCCAAAAAAAGTGTGCCAAAGAAAACACATTGGTATGGAAAAGAGTAGTTATGAGAGAACTCAGGCAATTTCCCAAGACCAGAAGAGGAGAGGATGGCAGTTACATTTCCGATTTAGAAGGAAAACCATCATTTACTAAAAAGGCAGATTAGCGGCTGAAACACATTATCAGTGACTCAAGTGCATTGTTTTTGAGCTCATCTCCATTCAGAGCATGGTTATTCCTTTTCTCTTCCTCTTCAGTCTCTGAGTCAACGGAATCTATCTTCCCAGCATTGGCCATGTTGAATTACAGTGGTATCCTTGGTTTTGCTAAGAGCTATGCCTTGTAGGTAACCAGTATAAATGTGTAATAAGTAAAACAAAGTAAGTTTAGCTTTATAATTTCTTCTACATTTACAGTTTAAAACAGATCATGCAGATGAATAATCAAGTGTATCCATTTGTGTTTCCAGTAGATGTCAGCGTTGGACTGTTTCTCAATGCTTATTGTTGCTATATTATTTTGAAAGGACCATAAATATTCAGTATGAAATATACTGAGATGTAAAATAGCAGGTGCAGCAAATCTGTGGTGAGGATACATTTAATGGGTGAAGGATTCAATATTCCATCTACCAAGCAAACAACTGTATATAAAAACCCCATCTGTAGCTTTTTTATCCATGTCCATTTTTAAAAATCAATTTATTTCAAAATACCAGTATACTATTCTGTAGAAGATAGCTTTGTACAATTAAGTGACAAAATGGATTAGAGCCATTGACAGAAATGTAAATATTTGAGTAATTTTAGGTTGCATCTGTTTAAATCAGAAAGGGGCACAGAAGGATTTTTAAAAATCTCATTAGGATAAAATTCCAACCATAAAGTTTTTGGTAAAATAGCTTTTGAGTTAATCTCTTTTTTTCCTCTCTTTTTCCTCAATATTAACATCCCATGTTCATTAGTTTAATGCATGTTGAAACCCCGTCTGATAATACTAACCCCAATTAAGCCAAATGGATGGTTGATCAACATAATAGGGAGCATGACATGTATAATTCATACCTTCAGTGGATCCTAAAATTGACACAAGTATTCGAGGTTATCAGCACACAGGACACAAGTTTCCTAAGGCGTTGTGCAGTTCTGTGGCTAAACAAAGTAGATCAGGCCCTGGGTCCAGCAGAAATTGCTTAAGAAACCAAGACATCTTGATCCATGAAGAAGAGAATCTTAGCCATCTTTGTAGAATCATTGCATGTACATATACACCACCAGTGCTATAAAGACTGGAAAGAGCTATGAAATCTTTCTTCACAGCATCTTCATGTGGACCTTGAAGATTAAAGAGGGAAAGGACCTGGTTTGAGTTATGCAACCTCATGAGTCAAATTCTTTTAGTATTCTCATTTATTTCAGAACAAAAACTACATATTGAAGACACTATATATGTACTGTAAATTCTACAGTGTAAATGTACTGTAAATTCTACAGTACATTCCAAGAAGAATTAAAAATTTCCCTCACTCTCAAGAACTTTGGGAAATAGGATAATTGAGAAAGTATAAATATCAATATAATATCAAAGTATATTTTAGCAAATTTAGTGACAGTGCTATGATGAGCGGGCAAAAAAGCAATATTTAGCTGAGTTAGCATCTTTGTAGTTTCTAGAAAGTGATTATTTCTTGCTTGAAAATTCTCTCAGAAACTGTGTTAGTCAGACTAGGAAAGAGCATCATTGTTTGGTGGGGTAACAAATGGGGTTTGAAGTCTACTGGACTGATCCACTACATTTTGATGTCTTGTCTCCTCCCAAATTGAGAATTGATTCTAATATTTATTGACTGCTGGAAAATATCTGTAGGGGAATTGTATCAGCTACTGTGATTCAGAAGACTGGGTCACCTAAAGGAAAGAAAAGGGAAAGCAAAAATAAAAATAACGACAATTTTGAGGCATAGCTGAGTGAAGGGATCACTGATTTAGTATACACTGCCCCCCCCCCACTGGTTCATCTTGAAAGCAATAGTATGAAATTTATCACTATAAGGGATGTATGTGGGTTTTGTCATGTAAGAGAACCAAGTTAGCTCATATAGAAATCAAAACCACAACCGTGACCTCATTTATACTCTTTTTGCACCCCCA
Source organism: Cavia porcellus (assembly GCF_034190915.1). NCBI lineage: Eukaryota > Metazoa > Chordata > Mammalia > Rodentia > Caviidae > Cavia > Cavia porcellus. The sequence goes on along the minus strand of NW_026947484.1, from coordinate 159,159,164 downwards.
AAATTCTTGTCACTATGTGTGATAACTGCATCCAAAGTGATTGACTTGAGGCACTGGTAATAGGATATGATCACATCAATATGCATCAAAGTATGATCTACTTCAAAATAATTTAGGTGAGTTTCAGTGGTCATGCAATAGACCATTATCCAGAAATAATGGTTTAGAAAATCTTTTCCTCACATTTTTTTTTTCTGAATGATGGAAAAGAATACCTCTTTTATGGGCACTATATATTTCCAACTATCTTTTTTCATCTCTTTGGGACACTACAGGGAAACACATTAGATCATAACTCAGTACCAGCGGAAAATTCCAATGATGAACCCAGCTTGTTCAAAGCCTCCTTGACATTAATCTGCCATATGCAATCACCATGTGTGACACTGAAGATCATATTTCAGTTCTGTACCAGAACTCAAAACTATCATGCAACTCATCCAAATCATTGGAGAGACATGCCTCTCCAGATAACAAGTGTGGGCGTAGGAATACAGATAGATTCGAGGGTACAATTACTTAGTGTCTCAGTTCATAGTGTCTGCATCAGTAACAAAAATTATTGTGCATTTCCCTGATCTCTGAGTACTAGAATCATTCACCTCAGTGGGAAGAAGGGAATGTACTTTAATACCTGGGTATCTTTTCATTTGGATAAACTAACACACATTCTACCTGACACCCTGAGTGTACAGTCAATACTCTGCTTCTGTATGCAGAGGAAGAAAGGGGGAGGGCATGGAGATAGGAAGATAGTGGTGAGGTGTGGTTGGGTATAGTGTTCCTTACCTTTTAGCTGTATAATGGTTTTTAGAAATAAAGTCTAAATAAAGTCACATGAATGTGCTCATTTTGAGTAGGCTTAACGTCTCCATATTTAACTCATAGACTTTAAATATCTCAGGCATAGACTTTCTTTATCAAGATCTTCATTTATCCTTTCCCACCATGAATTATTTTAATGGTTCATCAATCTCCTTTCATGACTCAACCTGTTTGATAATGATAAGTCATTTACCGTTTTGCTCACATCCCTTTCAGCCCTAAAGATATGGCAATTTCTTTTGGGTTGGAAACCCCCCAAATCGGCAGCATAGGGAATGGAGAACAAGTATTTGTTTCTTCCCCATAAGTAAGTATTTAGAAATGAAGTCTTACTTGCAGTCTTGAATTTTGGTTTCAATGCCTAGAGTTTAATCACCCCACCAAATCCTCTCTCACTGATGGATATTGATTATGAAGTTGATTAAAATGATTGGAACACAATGGAACACAATCTCATGAGGGGGATGTAGATTTAGGGTTCTGTTGATTCCTTGTAATTCAGAGAAGCAAATCACTGGTGCCCTGCTGTTGTATAATCTTGAGGGTCAGATTGTTTATTTTTGCCAGTGTAGCAAAATAGTCTCAGAGGGTTTTAGTGTATTTTTGCTGCTATTAACTGAGAAGTATGTGTTGTGTGTGTGTGTATGTGTGTGTGTGTGTGTCTAGCAGGAGGTTTGAGTTCCCACTTACCCAGCATAAAAATGAGAGTTATCTGCATACCTCTTAATTCAGGCTTAGTATTTTTTTTTTACTTGGTTTCCTTTGAAAACTGTCTGTCAGGGCTTCAAAACCATCAACTGATAAATTTCTATACAGCTGCCTGGGTGGTTGTAGTAATGAAATGTGACTGTGCCTTACAGTATCTGACGATTTAGGATTATAGGCAGAAAGAACAGCTTTTAAAGGAGACAGGCATATTCTTCAAATGTTGTTTTGAAAATGATGAAACTTAATGTAATCTATCGTGCTGGGGCTGCTTTTGCTATATTGGTTTAACAACAAGATATCCTTCCAGTAAAATCCTCTGGTCTCTCTCCCTCTCCCTCTGCTTTCTTTTTGCTCATTATAACAGAAATCTGGAGCTCTGCCTGTCAAAGAAAGCACAGTAATAAGCACCAAAGGATTGTTCCCAAAGAAACGAGGTACAATCCTGCATGGGTGAAATGTTAAAGAAAGGAAAATACTTAAGAAGCTCTCGTGTCTTTCCTTGTGTTTATACTCTTAGGAAATTATTTTCTGCATTTAGATGAGACCAGTCATGTTTCCACTGAATGTGAATATTGCAGATTGTTTTGAATCATATTACTCTGAACTTAAAATAATTGTTTCCTAAAAAACAAAAAGGTTGAGTCTATGTAAAATCCATGTAGATCGACTCTGTTGTTTATTATTCTCCTAAAATGCACAAAGCAGATGATTTCATTTTTTTTTTTTTTTTTTTTTTTTTTTTAGTTTTAACAGTTGCTTGTGTAGGTGGGTGATACAGTTTAGGACTCAATAGGCTGATCTGCCTTAAGCCTAAGACATCCCTGCATGTGAATTTGTCTCAGATCCCAGCCAGGGAACAAGCTAGAGGCCCCAGTGTCTTTGATGGAAAAATACAATACATTCCGGAGTCAGAATTTGGGGTCTGGAGGCTGCTGAAATATTCTTTGTCAACTGGTGTGCAGAGTTGTGGCCTGGAGGAGATGCAAGGCAAGAAACAAAAGGAAATGGTTCTCAGTGAATATAGTACACAGATGTTCGCGACTGTACCCAGGGTGTCCAGTAAATGAGATATTTGCTAAGAACAATGAAAGGCAATGAATACTACTTCAATTTCATTGCCACAACTGTTAAAATAGAGGCTATCGTAAACTTCTGCAGCAAATTTTGCATCAAAACATGACTTTAGAGAATATATGGCTAAATGCGTCAGTCAGAAATACACTTCTTAAATCATTTTTCCTTTAGAGTAAAACTATATAGTCTCTATAATATTTAGCAATATTATAGAATATATTTCTGTGTGCCCTAAAATTGTAAGTCTTCAATGTATTTTTGCTCCACCATTTCTGCCAGAGACCTTATTCTAGGAAGATAGCTCTGAGTGCACCTATCTTGTTGAGGGTGAAATTTTGTATAATCCTGAATTTTTCTTGTGTAGGAATCACATTAGTGTTTTATCTCCTTCAATATTTTACTATTTTTGTCTACTTGGATTATGTAAAAATATGCATCAAATTTCCTGACCTCAAGCAAAGCTCTAAGCGTATGGTTTAATTCATGCTATAGAATTTTACCAGCAGTAATTCAAACTCAATACCACAGACCAACACTTTTGAAATGTAATTTTTAAAGCTTTTGACTACAAGGAGCCAAATAGATAGCAATGGTCTTGCTGAATGATCCAAGTGTCTCCCTGGGCAAAGAAAACAGTCAAGTGACCTCCAGACTTTTTGTGTGGATCCATGTCAGTGGGCTCCACATAGGAGTTGATTTCATTTGGTTCTGTCAAATTTTGAGCCACTGCTGCATGTTTGCTATATTTATAAATGTTTAGAAAACATTACAAAGAGTATGTAAAACTGAATCTTGTTCACTCAAGCTGCATGAGTAGGATGATATGGTTCAGGAGCTAGAAACATTTCATCCAACTTTCATTTTGATTATTCTTCTTTTTGGTACTGGGGATCAAACTCACAATCTTGTGCTTGCCAGGCAGACACTTGAACAGTTGAGCTAAATCCCCAGTTTTTCTTTCTCTTTAGTCTGATGTTATGGGCAAAGATTCTGTGTGTTATAAATTGGATTCTCCTACAAGTAGCCTTACTCATTAGACAAGGATTCAAGTGCAATTAGTTTCTCAGGTGAAACTTTAAGAAACACCTGGAAGGAGATAAACCCAATACATGACTTCATCAAGCAAGTTACCACTCTGGATTACTCCTAAGTTTGGGAACTTGGGGGCCATGTGAGATACACATCTCAGAGTGAGCCTCTCGCCTGCTGCCTCCCATCAGTCACCATTATAGATGCTTCTGGAGCTCTTCAGTTTTCCTGTACTGCTAGCGGGCTCCATGCATGAGTAGAGCTGGTGGTGGGGACCAGAGACAGCTCCCAGGCAGAGCTGCAGAGGCTGGTGGCTGGGGTTGAGGACGTGTGCAGACGTGGTGGTGACCGTGGAGAGCACATAAGAAGATATGGAAAGCATCTGTGACCATGCTGGTTTAGGGAGATAAGGTTCAAAGATCTTGGATCAGTTTCAGTTTGGCAGCAGATGAAAAACAATGTTTTACACTGAGATTAAGTCTTATGGATTATAAAGCAATGCTACATAGAGCAAAACTACCTTTGGAAATACATTAGGGAGATCCCATGTTGGAGACTGACATATATATTCTTAATGGAATCATCTTCCAGGCTTTTTTCCATACTGTTTCTATAGTTGGGGATCATATGAGGTGATTGGCTTGCATGTGGGAGTAGTGTTGTATGAAAAAAATGCTATCTTTAAACAGTGGAATCACACTCATTTTTTGAGAGGCCCTAAGTCGAGGAAACACCATACTTCTTATTTTCACACTTAATTTAGGCTTGTGCTTCTTGAGTTGGTGTGTAGAATTACCTGCAATGTTTAACTTCTCTCTTTCTCCTGGGGACTGAAGTTAATTACATGCAGCTTAAATATGCATATGATGTGACTGTATTTGTTTACAAAGACCTAACATAGAATCATCAATAGGCGAACTCTTTGGGTGTGACTGGAAAGAGTTTATGCTTGGGAAATGGAATAGATTACCCTGCCTTTTAAAGAAATCAATTAAAGCTTTTTTAATAGTTGATGCAAGTTCAGTTACTTGATTGATGTAAAGAATTTGCCACCAGAAAGTAGACTGCAGACTCTGCTTTTCAGGATAAAGCAAAAGTTTTAGGAATTCGAACAGTGCTGTTTCATAGTAAGGTCTGGAAGTGGCTGTGGACCTTAATCCTGATCTTATTTTCATGAGCAGGCATTATGAGAAAACAGAGTTGAAATATAGGACAAGAGAAAAACACTATAAATTCATGGATTCCCATAGTCATGTTCCATTGGCACTGGTACTTAGAGATTCGTAATCAGAAAGTAGAGTTTTCTCCCATGACCTCCTAAAAAACCTCCACTGTTATTAACACTGGAGTTCTACTGCACCAGTTTTGGTTTGACCTTTATCTGTATTGTACCCCGTAAAACTGACATGCTGATGTGTTGGAATGTGTGATGCCTAGAAGATCAGATGTTTGCTAAGTTCCTTGTGGTATCTGCAGTGCCAAGTGGAATATCTGTTGCAAGGAGTGTGCTCAATAAATAACTTTTGAAAGAATAAATGGTAGGGGGCTGGGGATTTAGCTCAGCGGCCTAAGTGCCTGCCTTGCAAGCAGGCAGTCGTGAGTTCGATCCCTGGTACCGATAAAAAGGAAAAAGACAAAAAAAAAAATAAAATAAAATAAAATAAAAAATAAAAAAAAAAGAATAAATGGTAGTTGGCATTTTAGGAGGATTTCCTTCTTGGGATCCAGCTAGATTTCCAAGAAATAATAGCCCATGATGAAAGACCTTGAGACCTATCTGTAGGAAATAGTATTTAGAGATACTTATCAAGGTGGGTTAGTAAGATAAAGCCTACTGGAAACCAAACTGAGAGTGACAGAGAGACCGACTAGGGAAATAGCTCAGTGGCACAAGCATCTGCCTTGCAAGTGCAAGGTCCTGAGTTCAACTCCTGGTGAGAAAGAGAGAGAGAGAGAGAGAGAGAAGAGAGAGAGAGAGAGAGAGAGAGAGAGAGAGAGAGAGAGAGAGAGAGAGAGATGAATGGAAAAGACTGATCCAGTGAGCCAAATTTCACAACAGTGCTGACTGCAGGAAGGAAGAGTGGTTCCACAAGAGCGTGAGACAATACTTAAAGGCATCCTTTATTCCCCAAGCATACCCTCAGGTGCCATTTCACCAAGCTACCACCTTTTGCATCTATTTCCATTTTAACTCATGTCATGTTGTATTGTCATTATTCATTGCAGACATGCTGTCTATTTTTTAGACTCTAAGATAACTGTTCCAGATTCTTGGCTTAAGGAAGAGAGGAAACAGTGGCCCTCAGCTGCTTTTTAGATTGCTTGTAGACACTGCCCATGGATAGGCTGTGGTGGTGCTTTCGCAAGCAGATTCTGCTTTCTCATGTGCTGTGCTTTCATGCCTGTTGTGTCTGCTAGAAGTGTTTGGGTATGACTGTCTGCTTGGCAAACTCCCACCCACTCTTAAGTCTCAGCACACACACTGTAGCCTCTGTGTTGTCTCGCCTTGGGGACTGTCTTCCTGAGTTTCCACTGCCTAGTGCATATTATACTATACATATTATGACAGCATGCTAGGTATTTGTTGACCTTCCAGATTTTTGGTAGGAGTCAGTACTCTGACTCAGTACCCTATACCAGCCTTTTAGATTCTGCTATAACTCTGAGGTTTACCCAGGAAGAACTTCCTTGAAGTCTTGAGTCTGCAGAATCAGCTACTGTATCTTACAGTAGGAGAGTGTTTAGTATGCTGGTGCAATGGGTATAGGGTTAGAGAGCTAACAGTATTTGCTCTCTGAAACGTGTCTCTACTTCTCTATTTCTAATTTCTTCATCTGCTGTCTTTGAGTGGCTTCATTCTCTCTGCATGTGAATTTTATGATAACCATCTTCCTCCTATTCTTATGTCTCATCAGTGGAGATGCAGCATGGTTAGAACATGGTGTGTGAGCTTCTGGAGTTCCATGATCCACAATTAGCATCATGGATCATGATATTTAGGTTTGTTCTTGGAGACCTATGGAGCTGTCACGGTTTCTAGGCCACGGCTGTGTCTCTAAGGACAGGCACTGATGTGTCTCGTCTTTTTGTCCCTAGCACTTAGTGGGTTACATAGTTGTGTGTCACCATCCTCACTATCCTGCACCTCTAGAATGAGAATGTGAATCATCTCACATGCTGAAGGATGCTAAACCTTAACAGCTAGCACCAGTGTTCATTTTCTGACCCAGCTAACACCCAGAAGATAAGAAACATTAATTCTATCTCTTCTCAGTCAGTATTCAGATTTACGGCTAGAAAAGAAGCACTTTAGTTCTTTGAAGCATTTATATCATCTATAAAAGAAGAACTATGGCTTTCTATCACCTAAAGCTAGAGAGATTTACTGACCTTAACCAAAGGGTTATTTAGAATTAGCCATGTATTATACTTTGCATACCTAGGATGTTTGATTCTTTTTGAAATATGATCAACTAGCTATATGTTATTTGGTGTTCAGCAAGGTAATGGGGAAAGTGAGGAAGCTATTATTAAGTTTGAGTGATAGAATTTGAAGAAGAAAGAACATAAAGAAATCCTGTGACTTTACACAAACTTACTGCTAGGTAGCTGCAGAGTCAATACTATCCCATGAGGTTACCTCATGTTTAATATACAAATTGAACACCCAAGAACATTTCTCTAGATTTTAATATGTTCCATGCTGTGCTCTGTGTGCTAGCTATATTAACTTACAAGATATTGTTATGATTTACATCTAAAATGTCCTCAAAAAGTCTCATGGTTCAAGGTGGGACCTGTTTGGAAGAATGAGTTACTGAGGGTTTGACATGCAAGGACCTATTCTTGTCCCTGGCTTCTGCTTCTCTTTCTATTCCTGGATAACATGGCATCAGAAGCGTTGCCTGCCATGCTTCTCTGCTGTTCATTTATACCTTAGAGCCACCAAATCATGAACTGAACCCATTGAAACTCTGAAGCAAAATAGCCCTGTCCTTTACATTGTGAACGCTGGGCATTTTGTTCCAGTAATGGTAAAGTAACTAATACTTCCCAGTAACCCTCAGAGACAAAATGATAAGGTGAAAATTTGGCACAAGTCTTAGCTCTTCCCTTTTGGTTTGTTAGTATCTCTTTGTCTTGACTTCACTGTGGGTGGAGCACGCTTCTCTCGATTGGATTATGTTACTGACTGTGTCCAATTGCACATGGGTGAAACCACCAACATGCTGGCCCTAAACATGAGCACATTTCACTCCTTTCTCTCACAACTTTTCCATCACCATAAGAGAAACCTACTCTGCAAGCAGGAAGGAACTCTACCCACAGCTGCATCTCCTGGTTGACCACAGGCTTGCAGTGAGAAGTGGAGCTGCTTCATCTGCTGCAGCCAGAATTAGAGGAGCACTTTCACCCCAAATGACACCAAGTGTAGAGCAGCTGGACCCTAGCCCATCTGCAGATCTGCAAGAATGGTTATTCTTTAAACAACTAAATTTCAGAGGGCATCAGTTGGCTCTTTCTGTGGCCAAAACAGGAAACTCATGGAGGCAAAGAGAGTCTAGGCAGCTTGCTTAGAGCTGCTCAGTAAGCTGAGGAGCTACGATTTGAACTCAGATGGTTCATTTGCAGAGCCAGAGTTCTTTAGTTTTATATATTTTCTCTCTAGTACTCAAATAGAATTAATTCTAAAACTAAATGTAATCACTAAGGAATTTCGTTTGGAAAGGGAAGCAGAAGGGCTGCATAATATAGCAAAACCTTGGGGGATTTCAGAGTGAGACACTCCTAGGTTCAGATCTCAACTTCACCACACACAATGTGGCTTTGTAGGAACTGTTTGATGACCAGGAACTTTCAACTTCCTAAAAAAATATTGTAAGGATATGGTCTATGACATGAGGGGTTAATCATCCCATTTATCAATCCATTTATGTGCTCGAGACTTTTCTAGGCACTCATAAGCCTGAGATGAGTTAAGCTGTACTAAAACATTGCAAGACAGTCTACAAACAAAACAGACAGACCACATACAGCAGGATGAAGAAGTTAGTGTCCTATGTGGCATTTGCATCTGAAATGAACTCCCAGTGTCCTGTGTCTTTGCTGACAGCAGGTGGTGCTATTGGTAGGTGGTGCAGCCTTTAGGAGGGGGGCCTAGTGGAAGGAAGAGAGGTACTTAGGGGCGTGGCTTTCCAGGGGGTTTGGTCTCTCTCTCTCTCTCTCTCTCTCTCTCTCTCTGTCTCTCTGTTTCTGTCTCTCTTTGTCTCTCTGTTGGTCTTTCTGTCTCTGTCTCTCTTTCTAGCTCTCTCTGTCTCTCTGTCTCTGTCTCTCTCTGCTTCCAGGTTCCATGAGACAGATGATCAGGTTTTGGTCCGTCCTGTTCTCCTTTTCATGACATTCTGTCTCATCACAGACTCAAAAGCAGCAGAGCCAGCAGATCATGGGTTGAAATCTTTGAAACCATGAACCAAAATAAATCCTTTTGGCTTTTAAATTGATTATCTCAGGTCACAGTGACAGAAAGCTGGCCAGTACAACATCAGGCAGGGTTCTCCAGAGAAGTAGAACCAATGAAACTTTCTTTTTCCCCCCTCTCTCTTTCTTTGCATTTTTCTATCTCCCTTTTTCTCTCTGTCTGTCTCTGTCTGCTGTCTCTCTTCTTTGGTTTTCCTCCCTCCCTCCTTCCCTCCTTCTTTCCATTCCTTCCTTCCTTGCAATTGTCTTGTACAATTATGGAGGCTGCGGTGCCCTGAAATCTGCAGTGAGCAGAGCAGTAGACAGAGAGAGCACATGGTACAGTTCCAATGCAAGTGCAGAGGCCTGAGAATCAGGGAACCAGCGTGTGAGTTCCGGTATAATTCTTGTCCCATCTTTCCAGCTCCAGCCATTCCAACCTGCAGGCCCTCAGGCAATGGGAAAATTCTCTAACTTAGCTTTTTCTCATTCAGTCTTTCAACACACTGAAGAAGGCCCAACCACATGGGGCAGAGCATTTTGCATTATTTAGTCTATGTGTTCAAATATTAATCTCATTCTTCAGTACTTTCTAAACACACTCAGAATAATGTTGAACCAAACACACACACCTCCCATGTGCTGGTCAAGCTTGCATATAAAGTATGAACCCTTGCCATTTGATTTGGAAAGTAGTCAGGGAAGGCATCCAAGGGAGGTGTTTCTCCTGAAATACCTTATAGAAGAGAACATGCATTAGCTACTCATTAAATGCCGGTTTGTCTTTCCTGTAGCCTTTAAAGTTGAAAAAACCAAACACTCCTTTCTTAGTCCTGCAGGATCCTTTTCAGGTCATAAAGCATGGAAGACTTTTTCCCCCTTTTTGTGCTGTACTAAAGAAATGCTGACTCTCACTGAGGCTGAGGGTCACTGGCATGGATCATTTGTAATTGCACAACGTAATTTCCACCCCCAAACAGAATGCTTCTTGATGGTGTTTTAAAATCTCCAGTTGCTTTTTACTTATGAGGTGAATTTACAGTGAGTTATGTTCTAAGGTAATTTAACCTGACAAGACACACCACACTCAAGACTCACTGACATGGTTTTGTTTCTCCCTGGAGGAGAGGCTGTTAGAGTAGAGTGGTAATCACTGCAACATGATCAGCATGGGGGAGATTGATCACACCTAGGAAAGTGACCTCATGGAGGATCTTTGCAAAAGGCACACCTTTCTTGCTGATTGATTACACATCAGGGTGACCATCCCTGGATGGGGGACTCAGTGTGGTCCTCACCTTCTGCTGGCACATGCACTTTTTTTGTGAAAGTTCATGCAAGATTGATGTGCATCAGCTGGAGAGTAGGGTCCCATAAAAGCACAGCTGCTTTTGGAAAAAAAAAAAGACAGAGAAAGGGATTCATTGTCCACAGAAATAATGATCATAGGCCCGCTTCAAAGTGATGATTAAATCTTAATAAATTCATGGAGAGTGGTCCTCTTGCTGAGAAGGAGTCAGATGTGTCCATGGAAGAAAGGGCCTCTTCCCTCTCCTCTCTGATCCTGCCAGATCTTCAGGTTAGTGTTGCATGGGTAGTTTTTGCTCTTTCAGTTTTTATTCTAGATCATTGCTGTTCCACTTTCATATAAAATATGTTTATTAAGGCTCAGTCCATTTTCTTGAAATTGTGAGCTTCATTATCGGATAGCTGGTGATTTCCTCTCACTCTCCATGCAGAAATTGTCACTGGCTTCATATCCTTTCCTGTCATCCGAGTGCCCTGCCTCTACCTGAGAGCCTTTGTGCACCAGGACAGTACATTCATCTCTGTGCCTTTGCGGCTTCAGCTTCAGGGGCCTTTGCTTTTGCTAACCCTGGGGATGTCATCACTTGCTTGTTTCAGCTCTGAAATGGAAAATATTTTAATCTCTGAGCCCATTACTTTCTTGTCTCCATATCCCCTCCCTGTGATTATCAGATTTGTCCCTGAAGTTCTAAGGACCTCTAATCTCTGACCTTTTTGCTTTTCTTCTGTCAGCTCTCTCCTGTCTTCACTTCCTGCTTCAAACAGGAAGTGTTGTTACCCTCAAGTCTCTTGTCTAATTTTCTTCTGACTTGGCTCGGTGGGAAATCCTCAATTTGAGCTCAATTTCTTGCCCCCTCGTTAGCCAGAGTTACTACTAAAAAATAAAATCACACAACTTTGAAAACTAATGCTATTACTGTTATCATTACTGCCAGTTAATTTTTCATGATCTCCAGGCTTAAAAGAGCCAATACTGCCTCATATTCCTCATGCAAAGCCATCCCCCCATTTTCCTAATCCAAAATTTCTCCTCTTTCTTCAGACCTCCCTACTTCCTATCCTTTTGCTTCTCAGTAGATCACTGGCTCTGATTTCATATAAAAAAAAAATCATTAGCTTGAAGTCATCTCACAGTGTTGCCAATTTAACTACAAACTTATGACATTTAACCAAGTCCTCCTTGTTTTCATATCTTGCAGCGAAAGTGGAACTGAAAATCTTAGGGTTTGTCTCCCATGATTCCATTCTTTTCCCCTCCCATCATTCCATGATGTACGCAGTTGTTTTTTCTGTGGCAGAAACTTGACCCTCATCTTTGACTCTTGACTCTTCCTTTTTCACAATAGACAATCAGTCCCTTACTCCCTGAATATCTCTGTAATTTATTGCTTTCTCTTCATCCCATTGCCGCAGGGTTGCTGCAATACCCTTTTTATAACCATCCATTTGGCCTCCAGGCTTACCTCCATCCAATCTGTTCTCCATATCTCAGCCAAGGTGATTTTCCCAGCATGTCAGTCTGACTTCCCCACTTAAACTCTTTCTCTGTTCTGTGTTGCCTTTAAAAGAAAGTCTCAGTGAGGAAGGCAGCTTGCGAGTCTTGCACTCTCTTGGAAAGTGGCCTCCTTACTTCCCACTATGCTTCTCATCTAAGCTTGCAAACTGAGCTGTAAGTCAATGGAATTGCCCGAGTTCCCCTACCCTGGATGCGTTTGGCCTCACTTCTTGGTCATCCTTCATGCTGTGATCTTCATCTTTCTTCAATCCTGTTCACCACTTCTGATTTTGGCATAGACATGACCTCCTCTGTGAACTTCTAGCTAGCTCTTCCCTTCAAGACTGAGCTGGTTACGCATCTTATGTGACTGTGTTGCTCCTTGTATTTTGTCCATTTTTGTGCTTACCACACCACACTGCAATTTTTTTGTTTACCTATCCTCTCTTCCACTAGAAAATGAGTTTCTGAAGAGCAGAAGATACTTTTTTCGTTGTGCTATTACCAGTGCCATAAATTACAGGCTCAGTAAGTATTTGTTGGCAGAAGAAATTCCAGTAGTACACTGTGTGCTATTTTTTTTTTTTTTGCTACTGATTTTACAGGGGCAGGAATCATTGGAAAAACCACCAGCAGTCAGTCTGCAGAAATGAAGAGATGTGGGCAGATCATTCATTGTAGTGTAGAAGAAAATCAAGAAATATAATCACAGCAAATTTTGAATTCATCTTTAATTATTTTTATATTTCAGAGTTGAAAGGCTTTTCATATGCCTATCTTTTTTTTTTTTTTTTTTTTTTTGTCTTTTTCCTTTTTATCGGTACCAGGGATCGAACTCACGACTGCCTGCTTGCAAGGCAGGCGCTTTATGCTGCTGAGCTAAATCCCCAGCCCCATGCCTATCTTTATAATGAGTAGAATGGTCCTTTACACAGTTTTGTTTTGGGAAGGAGGTGTGTGATAAAGGAAAACAGTCTTATTTTTGAGACCAATTCATGCTAGAAAAATCTGCAAATATTGTACTAAGAGGTAGTATTTTTTTTGCCATGTTGTTGAGTTTTCTTCAAGAGTGCCATTATATTAGAATTATATTATCACAAATGATTTCCAGGAGGGCATTTTAAGTGGATTATTATATGGAAAAAAATTTTCAAATACACATCTCTGTTCTTAAAAGTCCTGGATAAAACAGCAAGAATATAGCTGGTCTAATGGGATAACTCAAAATTCTGTGTTGCAAAAGACAACTTTTTGTTCTCTCATAATTCTAGGTTGTAGCCACTCATTCTGCTAGTTTTAGTCATGTTGCAAGGAGGATATTTGACGACTGAGTAGTAATGAGATTTAATGTACATTTTATTTAACCTTCTATCAGGTAGGCCAATTAAAATGTTACATTTGAGAAAGCACACAGTCTGCATTCTGTCTAGGAATGTAATACATGAACTTACACTTTAAGATGCTTCTGTTTTATACTCTCTAATTAATGATGTCTACCAATTTATTCTCTGGGGCTGGTTAGCTCTCCTACTCAAGGCTCAATGATAATACAGCCCAAACTATTTGAATCTGTAAGAGAGAGTGTATTTTCAATAAACAGAAGATAAAAAAGAAAGAAAGAAAGGAAAAAACCCACCCTGCCTATATCCAAGGTGGAGGTTAAGCCTAATTGTGTGAACTTTGGAGCTACCTGCAGAAACAGTAAAGCACTCTGCATGTGGCTGGGAGGGTCATAAAGGCACAACTGTGACTATTATAAATGGTCCCTTGCCCTTTGGTGCATCATACTGATCCACTGCTCTGCTTCTCGTGGCCCTGGACTGTTCGTGTTTGATACGCTTCACCTTTCCACTATGTTTCTGCCTTGGAATCAGCTTAACAAGAACTGAAATCCCTTGAAACTATGACCTAAATTAATACTCTCCTGCCTTGAATTGTGGATGCTAGGTATTTTGTCTCAGTGACCAGCAAGTTGCCTAATACAGAAAATTGATACCAAGAATGAGATTGTTGCTGGGACTATGCTTGACCATGTGGTTTAGAAGCCCTTGGAACTGACTTGCCGGAGGTGTTTGAAAACTTTTGCAGATATGGGTTAGAGAATCCAGAGAATCCATAAGAGCCTGGTGGATAATTCTAGTCAAAGCTCAGAAGACCAGAATACTGATAGGAATGCAGACATGTCTCAGGAGGTTTTCTAGCCATTGCAGTAATGATATGTGGTTATACTTAGTAAAAACAATCATCTGCATTTTTTCCTATGTCCTAAGATTTTGTAAGAAAATGAGATTAAGGTTGATGAATTAATTAATCTGACCAAGGACATTTCAAAGTAGCCCCACATTCAGACCGTGACATGGGTACTTCTTTTACCCAGATTGAAGATGAGACTTGAAGGCAAAAAGCAGAGCAGAAAAATTTGAAAATCTTAAATTTTGGCTCAAAAGAAGCTGTGCATAAAATTGGGGCCAAAGAAGGCATGGCTGCTGAAGAAATTGGAACCAATAAAAAGAAACCAAGTACTTTGTGCAGACATCAGGAGAAATATGCCTTGGAGGCCATCTCAAACCTCAGCAAGATCCCACCTATTGCAAGTTCAAAGGTGTATAAGTGTTCACCTTTCATTTTTGAGAGCCTCTGATCCCCTGCTCTGGAAGGGCTTCCTAGGGAGTTGGTTCCCTGAGATTCATTTCATCATGTAGTGCTATCCAGGCATTTAGAGGTTTTGGTTTTTATTGTCCAAGAGGCCATGATTACTGCCTGTGCTAGCTCCAGACTGGTGTTTTCCATGTAATGGAGGTATTATCAGCATACTGTGCAAAAGTTGTGGGCTAAGAAGGCTTGCACCCAGATTTCAAAGGGAAGCCCAGGAGGGCAGACCAGAAGCTCCTGGGAGAGCAATGTGTGAACACAGAGAAAAACATAGGTGCATTGGAGATCTCAGGAACTCAGATGCACAGAACTTGAAAGTGCTTGGGAAAGCTGTAGTCTGTGAGCAGAGTAAACCTGAGAGAGGTCATATAGGTTGCAACCAGCTTGGTTACGGGGGTGGAAACCACAAGTACTCTGAAATTTATGTATCATTACCATGCTCTCTCGATGCTACATAAGGAGCTACAGGAATTACTTCTTGTGTTGGTGTATTTTGGTCTTGCTTTGGTTTGATTCTTTTCTATCCTTCTATTTTTCTCTTTTAGAATGGAAATACTTTCTCTCTTCCACTGTATCTCAAGATTGTAATTTGTTTTCACTTTTTAAAGAGGTTTATAGTCAAGATTTGTCTTGAGTCTCCACAGAGACTTTGATGTGGTACCATTAAGACTTTGGAGAAGGGATAACAGCATTTTATGTTGTATGCAAGATAGTTACAAGATGTTAGGAGGAATTATTAATTTCATATTAGGGTTATTTAGAGACTAAGGACGGCTTAAAGAGATATATTTGAATGTTAAATTGACAAGGGGTGAATGTGGTAATGAAGTCTAAGTTTTTCAACTTCATTGGCTTGGGATCTGTCTAGGAGGTTGGGAAAGCACACTTCTGGGGATGTCTGGGCACGTCATGGAGGTAGGACCTTGGTATTATATATGATCCTTTGGTCTTTGCTCTCTGGCACTGTTGTTCTCTTCTGCTATCTGGCCACCATGAACTAAGCATCTTGCTTCATGATGATCATGAAATGAATCCCCTAAAAATATAAGCCAAATGAAACCTGCCCTTTAAGTTGTGCATGCTGGGTATTGTATCTGGATGTCAGGAGAGCTAACTAGTACCCCTCTTTTGACTCACTCACTTTTCAACTGTAAGCAAAACAACATATCTCTTAGTCACTTTCTTCATGCTAAGACACAATTCCTGATACTTACAAATGAAAAAAGGAGACATTTACTTGGGCTCGTGGTATTTAGAGGTTTCAGTCCAGAGTTATCTGATTCCAAAGCAAAAAAGGCATGATGGAGATGTCCATTAGGGAAAGACTGCGAACATCATGGTGTTAAGGAAACAGAGCAAAGAGAGGTGCCAGGGAGGGAGACAAGCCTTTCCAGGTTATGCCTCAAGTGGCTTCTAACCAAGCTACACCCTAACAGCACACTCCACTGCCGAATTCACTAGTGGATGATTACACTGTGCCCTCAGGTGCCAGCCACATACATGAAGCTCTTGGGGGCCAATCTAAATATAAACCACAACTCTGCACAAGCCTTTTGCTTTTTGGAAAAAAACCACATGAGACATCCAGGTCAAAAAAGATTATTTATGGTACAACTGCTACCAGAACTTTTTCTCTGTAGCTATGATTTCATTATACCTAGAATAAAGAAAAATGAACCAATATGGCTCATAAAATTCTGGGAAGTTTATTGTTATTGTCTTCATCATTACACCAGGATCATGAAAATGAACAACATGATAAATTAAGCCCAATTCTGAGGTAAAATTTTTTCCATAATTCACTTTGGTGATATATTGAAATGGCAAATTTAAACAATAACTAAGTGTGCAAGTATAGAACGGTTATCTATTTCAGGACACAAAGAGAAGACTGGATGTGATCT
The DNA here is from genome assembly GCF_034190915.1 of Cavia porcellus. Classification (NCBI taxonomy): domain Eukaryota; kingdom Metazoa; phylum Chordata; class Mammalia; order Rodentia; family Caviidae; genus Cavia; species Cavia porcellus. Next base: position 159,142,712 of record NW_026947484.1, on the reverse strand, counting down.
GACTTTACTTATGGATCCATGTTTCTGGAATGCAATCATACCATATATGAAATTCAATCAGTGTAAGAACTGCCAATGATGTGGTTTAATTATTTGGTAGGTTTTGGGTCTCATCTTTATGTTTGGCTCTGCATTAGTCAGCCTAAACTGCCATAGTGAAATATCACAGTCTGCATGTCTTAAATAACAGAAATATGTTTTCTCAGTGTGGGGGTTGGAAAGCCAAAGATTGGGGCTCAGTCAGGTTTTGATTTCATGTAAGACCTCTTTTATAATATTACTGATGGCTGCTTCTGTCCCTACATGGCTTTTCCTCTGCATGTCCATGGATGGTTTCTTGGTTACTTTTTCTCATTGCTGAGACAAAATGTCTGACACCCAAAGTTAAAGGAGGAAAGTTTATTTGGCTCACAGGTTGTAGAAGTTTCAGCCCAAAGTTGGCTGGCTCCAAAGCAGGATGGCATGGTAGAGAGGCATTGCAGAAGAGAAACAGTCCATGGCAGAGCAGACAGGCAAGAGAACAAAGGGGCCTTAGCAGCTTCTTTGTGGCCCTGTTGTATTCTTTCCAGGCTATCAGGACAAGATAGTGCCAAACCAATCATTAGTAATCACGCATCCTTAATCCAAGTATCACACAATCTAGATCCAGACACTTCTGAAAAAGCCCCATCTATGACAGCATGAGCCTTTGTTGGGGACATCTAGATACAACCCAAATGAGATAGAAAGATTTCTTTTTTTGTTATAGAGGACAAGTCCTATTGGATCAAGCCAAACCTTTGTGACCTCATTTACTCTAATTACTAAATTACTGTCTAATGATTGTAACTTCAAAGACACTTACTTTGGGGTTTAGGGTTTCAACATGTGAATTAGAGAGAAATGTGATTCAGTCTATTGATGACTTAAGAAAAACAGAGATTTTTTAGAATTTTACACCTTGTGTAATGCCTGTATATTGCAGTAGGGTTATAAATGTAGAGGATGGAGCCTATATAAACCTATTAATTTTGCTTACCAAGAAGTTGATATTAGAATCTAAATTCAACTCACCTAAGGAATCTAAATTCTTTTTAAAAAGAAAGAATAATTAGCCATGAATGAAGATGGAGATACGTCACCCATATCCTCCTTCCGTGAAGTATTTGTTGTGGGACTACTGAGAATTTTGCCTGAAGACAGATTTCTGTGGTTTGTAGGCATTGTTTCTCCTGCTTTTAGAGCATTGTGCAGAGCCTGAGGGTGTTGAAATAGAAAGCCACTGCTCCCAGAGCTCTAGGAGGGGTGGCTGGGGGAATTACGAGACTGCTTCTTCCCCCTCTCTTCTGGGATGGTGATGCCATGACACCCTCTATTAAAACATCCTGCGTAGCAGACCCAACTTTATGACCTGCTTCTCTCCTCCCTCCAACTCCAGTTGCATATGCCTCATTGCTTAAAATCATTACAAAGATTGATCAGAGGTAAGAGAAAGAGGTGATACCATTATTGATAACTAACTTTACACTCTGATTCATTGGACCCATCACTGTTCCTAAGAATTTCTATCACTTTTGTTGTACAAATATGTGCTTAGTTTTTATTAAAGTGGTATGTATATATACTGTATTTATCTGTTTTTTGACTAAATCATAGTTTTCTGTCTTCCATGTTAGTAGTTTAACAGTACATAGTTTCTACATTCATTTTACCCCCAAAATGATTCTTTTGGGTTTCTCAAGGTGAAATTGACAAAAAATTATATATATTTACTGTATATAAATATTAGTGTTTTGATAATGTATAGTGATTACCACAGTGGAACTAACTTGCATGTTTATCATCTCACATTGCTCTCTGTTTATGGGTGTGTGGTGAGAATAGTTAAATTCTCCTCTCGGCCAATTTTAGTGCATATTACTGCTAACTCGAAGCACCATGTGGAACACTAGGTCTCCAGAGCTTATTCATTTTGGAACTGCAAGTTTGTACTCTTTGATCAACACTTTCCCTTTCCCTCACTTCCCAAGTCCCAGTATCTACCCTTTGATTGTCTGTTTCTATGATTTTGACTTTAGATTTTACAGATCAATGAGGTCATATCATTTTGATTGGCCTTTCTGTTTGGGTTTGAATTATTTCACTTACCGTGGTATCTTCCAGAGCCATTCACTTGATCTACAATGATAGATTTCTTCCCTTCTTGAGGATGAACAATATTCTATATATTTATTTATGCATAATATTTTCTTTGTCCATTCATCCACCAGCAGACATTTAGTTCATTTTCATAACTTGGCTATCTGAGTAATCAATGCCACATTGAACGAGGGAATGCAGATGCCCCTCTGAGAGTGATTTTCTTTCCTTTGGATGTGTACAGTACACCTAGAAGTGAGATAGCTGGATCATATGGCATTTGTTTTTCAGTTTGGGAGGAATCTATTTATTCATGGACTCATACACTTAATTTAGTTACATGTCCCTTTAGTCTTTAGTATATTTTAATTTGGCCCCTCCTGTGTTTGGTCTTTTATGACATGATCAGTTTTTAAGAGTCCAGGCAGGATCCAGTCATTCTGAAGAATGACCTTCAATTTAGAGTTGTTTCATCGTTCCATCAAAATTGCTTAGTACTACATAGGTGATGTGACCTTTAAGTTTGATTGTACCAGAAACCACACATTACATCATCAGTCTGCCTCATTGATAATGTTGGTGTCCATTGCATTTCTCCATTGTAAAGGCCCCTTTTCAAGAAACAAATTTTGGTAAAGATGTATGTAAGTTTAAACTTCTTTCCCATCTAAACGATTTCTGCTTTTTACATTTTGATTTATTTTCCAAAGTCATACTAATCCATATCCCATGCCAAATAATGGGGACATTATCAAAAGATCTGAGGAAAGAGAACTTGTAAATGTGACTTTCATTCTCAACCTGGAAACATTATCCATAAACCTACTATTCAGTTATCTTATCATCTTATTGCAGCCTTTTGTTAATTATAACATGTAATGCTAGCTCAAAAATATTCAGAAAAATTTTCTCATGGATCTGAGTATTCCTAACCTTTTGTCACTAACGTATTGCTTATAACTTTACCCTCAATAATGTCCAGTAAAACTAAAGTGGATCAGGCAAGCATCAGAACTATATAGACCCCATGTATCAAATGGGAAAGAATGAGGTAAAGCCCAAAAGATAAGAAACAATGGAAGGTAGATTACTCCCAGACGGCTTGCTCCAAATTTAGGGAAATGAAGGATGTTAAAAATGATACTGATAAAGGAAGTGAAAAAAAATGAGGGGAAATAAAGAAAGCCAATTGAGTGCAAGTTTCTGAGAATAATTTACCTCAATTCTAGTGCAAAAGTTCTCTTTTAATAGTTGAGTTAGTGTGTTTGGATTTAAAATTCTGACTCTTTCTTTGTATCATTGTTTGAGCCTGGACAGTTTACTTGATCTTGCTAAGCTTCATTTCTCCATTTATTAAATAGGGATAGTAACCCTTATATCATGTAGTTTTTGTAAGGGTTAATAATATTGGGTGCTCAAATTCTAACTTTGAGAAGATTTTCAACGAATGTTATCTGTTGTTACAAATATCACTGGTGAATTTTTTATGGTGCTTTGTACTATATAGACAATATCCACATCAGACATTATCTGACTCAATTCTTGTACAAATTCATAGCAGGGAGAAAAGAATAAACATGATTAGCAATTATTGATTTCCATATTGATGAAACATCCAGGGTGAGACCTGAACTGGTTTACTCTACCTGATTAAACTAAGATTGATGCCACTGTGTCACTTTCCTGCACAAAGCAGCTATTTCTAATGTCTACAAAGCAGACAAACACCAACTGCATAGTTTATGCAATGATGATATTAATTAAAGAAAAAATGCCAACGCCAAGTCAAAGATAATGAACCATTAATTGGAATTGTAAGAAGCAATGTTTTGTAGAAGCAAAACAATTATCTCAACATTTCTTATAGGCAGTATCACCAAAAATGTGTTTGAAGACCAAAACACTTTCCTTTTGTCTTTTTAAGGAGCTACAGCAAGACTAGCTTTAGGAATAGGATTATTAGATGTTCTAGCACTGTTCGGTCTGACCTTATGCTTACTACAGAGTGAACTGTTCTATTTGACTTTGTAGGCACTTGTTTATACTCAAATGAATTAATAATGCAAATGATTGATTATATAAGTATTTTAATAGGTAGACTATAATCTCACCTGTGTGTCTATGAAGTGGATTGCATCTACATGATTTTGAATGTATTGAGTGATAAATATACATCTATGTAAATCATAAATAATAATGGAGCTCTTAGTGTATGTTTTGTACTGTGCTGGATTGGAGATGAAAAAGAATGGCAAATGCACCCATATTGTCTTCAAAGAGGTCACAGTTTTTTGGTGAAAAATTGAGTATTCAAAATACATCATGCAATGTACACAAGAGTTCAACAGGAGCTCTTTTGTGATATATTCTATAAACTAACAAAAAATCAGTTCAGGACTCCAGAGCATCAATTAGAGCCCCACTTCCTTTTCTGCAAATAGCTGAGGGGCATCGGGGAGGAATGTATACCTCCACGGCAGGCTCCTAGCTCTGCATCAACCTGGTGCTGAGCTGTGGGCCTTTGGGTCCCACCCTGCCTGCAGTCATGTTTCTATTCCTTGGAGTCAATTTCCTATAGAGAAACAGCAGTAACTTCTTGTCCAATCAACACTACCTTGTTCTAGTTCCATAGACTCTGAATATGACTTGTTTCAGTTTTAATTTTTTTAGTACATGTTTGCATCATGTAATAATTACACTCGGCAGGGAACTGGTACATGTTCTTATCTTAATTCCCTGTTTTGAAAGCATTTCAACATATTACATCCATTGGCATAATAAGAACTGCTATGTTTTTGCAACAAGGTTTTGGCCTTCAGAGGGTGCTTTTTTTTTCAGAGGATAAAGATTGTCCTGGGTGAAGGTGCTAATTGCAAATTAGGTCAACATACAGAAGTTAAGATGTGTTCTGGTACTTGGACAAAGGCAATTCCTTCAGTAGGATTTTTGTCTTTGACCATTTGCTTCTTTAAGTGTTAAAATCAGAATTTTTTAATATCACAGCTCTTTATGGCTTATAAAACAGTTTCATGCATCAGCTACTTCATCTAGCACTCACAGTAACACCATAAAATAGAATGACCACTCCTTTCTTTTTTCCTGACAGATGGGGAAACTGAGAGATAGCAAGTTTATTTAGTGTGTTCCGTACCACTCAGAAAATGAAGGCTGAGCAGAGAGTAAAGCTCATTAGTTCATCTCCAAACACTTTTCTCCCAACACGCTAGCTTTATGTTCTCTTAATTTCTTCTCTCTTTTTCTCTTCTCTTTTTGCCCTTTTCCCTTCCTCTGCAATATTTCCCACTCTTTGTCTTCTCTTTCCCTTTCATTTCTCTTTTTTCTCTCTTTCTGTTGTTTTAATTCTTTTGCTTGAAATTTTTAATAAGGCAAATGAACATTAGGTAGCTGAGGGAAAACTCCTCCAATCAAAATGTCCCCCTTTGAGTCAGTAGAGCAATTTCAAAGAAATACATGGTGTGATAAAAACAAAAAGCAAAAGACAGCAAACACAAACTACAAAAAACAGACTCCAATCTTAGGAAAGGATAGGGGTCTTCAGTGTGGCTAATGTTAGCAACAGTGAGAGACAAGCTTCAGCTTCTGCGGTGCAGTACAGCCAGGTGGTTATAGATAGGGTTGGAGGGTATGTTTTAGAATGTACCATGAATTAGGGCTCACAAACAGCCCATGAACACGAAATTTGGTCAGTTTCATTGGAACTGGGTGAACCTGTCCTTTCAGATTCCAGCATTTTAGGAAATGTTATCATGGGAGTTGAAATTTGGGTCTATGATTATGATTCTTAGACAAGGCTCGGAGATCTCAATGAAAATCACTACATTGTCCTTATGCAAACCAAGTGGACCAATGGAGATCCAATCTCAAAGAGATGTTGATTGTGTTTTTTGACCCTGAGGGGAACTATGCAAGCTGAGTTTGAACCCAGGAACACTGTGTACAAGAATTGAGTCTGAATATTTCAGGATTTATTGAAATGTTTAAGCAGCATCTGCCAAATAAAAGCATTGTGCCTTCTCTTATTGACCATGAGACATAGCACCGCAACTGTTAGCTTTTCCCCAAAGTCCAAAACGACCACCAAAGTAAACCTCATGAATCTATTCAAGACCTGAGCCAGATACCAGCACAAGTAAAGACACTCATGAAAGAGGACTTCCAAAATGGCTTCAGAAAGTGGCAAGAATGTGGGATATGTGTGTTCAAATGGTGTGTGTGTGTGTGTGTGTGTGTGTGTGTGTGTGTGTGTGTGTGTATTTTGGGGAGGAATTGCTGGGAATATGGTCATTTATTGTAATAATTTTTTTTAAAAAAACTTAAGACTTCCACTGTGTTTTGCAATCATACTTCATGTATTGGAGGGGTTGTATTTATTATAAACTCATAAACCAGGATATGTGACCTATCTGGGTTAGAATAGAACTTCAGTCACTTCTGGCTCTTCCACTGAGCATGTTTATTTTATCTCCATGAGGTCTGGTATTCAAGCCTGTAAGAGAGAGGCCCTGACAGTCAAGGCATTTGGGAACCCTTTTCTGCAAAGAGTAAGAAAGACGTTGTGTGAGCTTTTCATTTATTGACATCCCTTGCAAACAATCCCTGTTTCTAATATTCTTTTCTGTTTGTGCCCATTTCTAAGTGAATCAGATAAAAACTAGGAACATCTGTGTATGAAATCTAATAAAAACATGTCTTATATGTGACTGAGACAACATAAAAATGACATTTGGGAACAGGAGAGAAAAGTTATCTGAACTACAATATAGTATGTCCCTTCTAAACATAGCCAGTGCACCTGCAATTTCCACTGCCTGATTTGTTTCTACCTCTTTAAAATAACGCATTTGTTGAAATTTGTATTCAAAACTATTTTTGGAAATAACTGGAGCATGCAACTGCTTGAGTAACATGCAGAACATTTAGTCTCCATATCTCCAGAGTTCCAGAATCGTCCCCACTGGAATTTGCAACTCATCTACCCATCTGTGCATTCAGTCTCCAGAGATCAATGCAAAGCCAAGAAGATAAAAGTCTTTGGGAGCCTTTGTGCTTTTCAACAGTAAACCAGGAATATCTGGGTTCCAGTTGTGGGTCTACATTTAGTACTGTGTGACCTTGAGATAAATGCTTGATTTCTCTGCTGCATACTTACTTGCAAAATAAAAAGACTGCACTAAGAAAAGAAATCCTGTGGCATTGCAGGGAAATCCTGTGTTTTCAAAATTGTGAAATGCCAAAGGAAATTCGATAGGCCACTTGGGTGGGTGGAAACCACTTTTCAGTTTATCTTTCATTGACTTTTACAATAACATTATAATAGAACAGATGTTTTTAAGGATTAATGAAAGATAAATATAAATTGACACAATAACATTGCTGTACCATTTCCATCCTGGTTCATTAACTGTCGTTAAAGATGCACTGTGACTTCTAGTTTGCATGTGCCATGATGTAGGCATCCAGGAGCTGTGCGCCTTCCCCACAGAAGCATCCCCAGCCTGCCATTTGAATCAATGGAAGTGTGAAATTCACTTCCAGATCATCTCTTTAGGAGATCACAAGGTCACTGCCACTCAAAAGAACATGGATGAGGAAAACAAGATACTGGAATAGAGTGGGAAAGAGAGAAGCTAATTCCCACCACTCCCTGAAGTTTGAATAGCTCCCCTGTGGTTTCAAGTTCAGTTCTGTTCTGCTTTTAATTTAAAACCATTCTCTACCCGGCAACTGATTTTTGCTAGTCTCTTGGGTGATTTTCTAAGACAGATTCCACTGTATTCCACCCTTGTGTGTGCACTTAGTTCCCATTAGCAGTAATGGGTGTTATGCATGTATAGCTCCCATTAACAATAATGGAAATTATGCATGTGCATCCAGAGGGAAGTATGCTCACCAATGCTGGAATCTTTTCAGGAGTAAAGTATTCCTCATGCAGCATTTGGCTTTTGTTTTAGGCATTTTATTGTGGTGACGATTTGTGCTGCAGAGAATGAGCAGGGTGTGAAAGACTGCCAGCTCCCTACGTGCAATCTGTACAGTGCTTTAAAAAATCTTGGCTGATAATTTTTTGCGTGACTGAAACAACAGTCAGGCAAAACCTGTTCAAGAAGTAAAACAGGCCAGGCATAATGGTGAAGGCCTGACATCCCAGTCTACGGGAGGCTGAATCAGGAGGATCACTGCAAGTTCAAGGCCAGCCTGGGCTCCATAGTGAGTTCAAGATCAACCTGGACTTCACAGTGAGACTCTGTCTTGAAAAAAGCAAAAAGTAAAACAGATTCATATCATTTAACAAAAGAATCAAGAGGGCCGAGTGCCAAGTAAAATCCTTACAGGTAGGGATCATGGTAGATAATGTCACTGGTTTCAGGGTAATAGACATTGTATAGATTTAACAGATGGAGAAAATGATTCTTCAGAAACCACTAAGTCTATTTATGCAGCCCATAATAACATTTCTTCAGATGAATGTGTCTTAACTGGAAGAGATAATTTCTATCATGATACATTGGTAAAAATATGGAAGGCCAAAGGTGATAGTATGAGGGATTGTGAATCACCAGCACATTCATTTTAGAACGAGTGATGCAGCAAACAATCTTTAACTTTACTAAGAAGTCAAAACTATGATTCATTTTCATTTTCATTTTTATGAGTGGCAGAGTGCAGTGAACACTAAAGATGTTTTGGACTGTCAAAGTGATGATCTAAGTGTTTATCTCTTCAGAGAGTGCCTTTTGCTGGAATATCCAGCATCGATGTTGATCTGTGAAATAAACTGGTTGTCTGGGATACTTCTCACCCCATTTGGAGACAGATAAACCCGTGACCCAAGCAGGGCTTGGGTTTTGGCCATGAGCGTGAATGACCATAAAAACCCTGGATTATTTAAGAGCCTAATAGTTAGGGGGAGAGCTACCTGCCTCTAAAGCTGACCCTGTCAGTTGGGAATTTATTTTACTTCTCCAAACCCAGTTATCTCACACATAAAATGAGGATCATAATTTCTGTATTATAGTCGCTGGGAGGATTCAGAAAGGTCTAAAATGGCATTAGTGGGACTATTCTGAACAATTATTATTCAGGAAAATAAAATTGGCCAGTGCCAGAAGTCAAGATGTTTACCTACCACATCATGTTGTCAGCACCTTCTTAGTTCTAAATTTTTATATATTTTAAACTCTGTTTATTATTTAACCATAAACCTGTCTGCGATAGTCTGTCTCTCTACATTTGGGGAAGGATAAACACAATATTCTTAGAAAAAGAATTTTGAATACGTAGGCTGATGCCTGCTTTACTGTGCTACGACTTTAGTCTTCACACGTAAGCAAAGCCAAACAATTATGAACTCTAAATTTTGATAATACATTCACTTACAAGAGGAGCGTGAATTGTTTGAAGAGAGTAAGAATTCCTATTCTTTCATTTGTCTCATCACTGTGATAATGAGTGTGCAAGAAATCTGTAAACAATGAAGTTCTTTGAAACCCTCACACAGTAAGGGATGGGTCCCCACACATCTCTCCTACAGGACACTAACCTCTGTGTTGCTCATATCTTATTTGTGAAATAGTGTAGTAGCTCATGTCCTCTTGTAAACTTTTAATTATCTTGGGAGCACTTACAATATCTATTTCAAATAAATGCTATGTAAAAAGTTGTTCTATTATATTCTTCAGAAAATAGCAAGAAAAATGTGTCTTCCTGTTAATACAATCACAATTTGAAAAAAATATTTTCTACCTTTGGTTGAATTCATGGAAGTGGAACCTTTGGATACAAAGGACATCAACTGTACATACTTTCTGACCATTCCTATCTGAAATATATTGAAATGTGTAGAGCCTACAGGCTACCCATTTACATAGTTGATTAACTAGCTAATTACTTTGCATGTTACAGTGGAAGGAGATCTCTGTAAGCCTTAATTTCTGTACCGGCAAAAGGAAACTACAAGAGTGTTTTATCAAGTTAGTTTTAGGAGTAAATAATGCCACACATAAATCAAGTATTACTTAACCAGCATTGTTAGTCTGAGAAAGTTCTTGAAAAATGGAGAGTATAGTCTCTGGAAGTTACCTAGTCATAGGTTGCGAGTAACCAGCAAGACTGGCTCCCAAGGAAATATTGGGGGTGTGAATGGAGTGGTTCTGTGAATGAATAAGACTCTAGACAGTGATAAAGGATACACATTCTCCTGATTACTTCGGCTTTCTAGGATTGGCATCACCAGCTACAATCAGAACATCACAGCTTCTCTCAGCATGGACTGCTCTGAGGCTGGGAGGGTGGCGCTTATCTCCAGGAGACCTTGGTTTATGGTAGGAAGCATAGTGAACCCCTTTGTATGGCAATACCCACTGATACAATGCCCACTTTAATCTGTGATTTTGAAAAAGATTCATTTTTTTTTCCTACCAGGAAAATTGCATGTCCCGAGTAATGATTTGGTGTCCATTTTGTTGTATGCATTTGTTAATTAGGATTTGTGGCTAGGGGAAGAAACAGCTTCCACAGAGATGACAGTCTGTTTGCAGAGTTTTTTTTTTTTTTTTTTTTTTAAGGATTCCATAGAGTTTTCTTTTAGTAGATATTCAGTTTATATTTTCATTGCTTACTTATTCATTTGGAAATACTGAGTATACTTTGTAAGCTCCTAAGGGTCTGAGAAGTTGGCTTGTTGTTGTTGCTTGCAGATCTTTGCAAATAAAAATCTGTGCATGCTGATTTGCTCAGGTGGAGAAGGAAATACCAGGTGATGATAATTGCTACCTCAAGTACTCTCCATGCCCTTGCCTCACTTCAGTTTCTTCCTATGATGCTTAGTATCACTTGCAGCTATCTATCTTTTTGTTTGCTATCTGTCTCCCTGAGGACAGAGATTTTGTCTGTTTTTTCCTTACTGCTATGTCTGTGATCTAGACCGTGGCATATACTAGGTCCACAGTATCTGCCTATCAGATGAACAATTGCTTCTCTACATAGCTGCATCCTGCTGCATAGGTGTGGTGAGGGAAATGGAGCAGAGGTTTCGTGGGGCTTCTACCTGCAAGACTGAGCGTGGTATTAGGAACCAACCCAGTCTCTTGGCAGAAGATGGAGGTAGGAACCCAGTTTTTCCAGTAGCTGGAAAAATTTTTCCAGGGTGTACATGCCAATTAGCATCTTCTAAGTCTCCAGGTTTGAATCTGTACAAAAGTTAATAATACTACTTTCAGCAACATAATTATATGTGCTCTATTTTGTGGATTATAAATCTGGGTTGTTATTAGCACATAGCATCACTGGAAAGCAAGATTTTTGTGACATTATCCATATAGCACATTCTGCCTTCAAAAGCCCTATGAGTTAGGGGGGAATCTCTGTTCTATGTCTCAAGTTTCTTACCCGGAATGAGAGCTGTTTTTTTGACGATTCTGAATGTTCACTACAGCTATGAATGTCCATGTCACTGAAAGCTGTATTTTTCTTTTCATCTTCCTTCTTAACATTAGGGATTATTTAGGTATTGTTTTTATTTCTATAAAAAATACCATAAAAAGAAATTTAATGTCAGGTGGTTGCTTCATTTTCTTATCATTAGGTGCTGTCCTACTTAGAATGGCAAATTTACCCTCTGCTATGGCTCAAATTTGCAGTATCCTTTCCTGTGAAAATGCAGAGTAGCTACAAGGAGCACCTTTCCCCCAGTAATTACTACTGTTGATGTGAGGTGCAGTGCTTTTCATAGAGGCAGTTTGCTGTGTCGGCAGGAAGGGTGCCCAAGTTGCATGAGACCTGTCTTTCTCATCCACATTATTCTGCCTTTGAAAGGACACTTCCCCCCACCCCCAATGTGAGAAAGACAACTGCCTTTCCTGCTAAGAACACTTATTTAGAGATTCTCTGAGCAGGTTATGGCAATCGTGAGCTGGACATGTGAGTGAGGTGGGTTTACTGGCTGTTAAAACTTAGGGTTTGTATTAACTTTCTGGACTCTATACACAGAGAATTCACACTTTCCCCTGAGAAGCAGGACCTGAGGACCAGGGAAGCTGCAGTTCTGTACCCAGTGGCTTGGTGATGGTATGCAAGGGATGCTATTATTAGGGAAGAGAATTTCCTTTAGGGAGACTTTTTTTTCCACGGAAGAACATGGAACTGCCTTGTACCTGTCTCAAACCCTGAGTGGGGTTGTAACAGAGGTTGAACTGAAGCTGTTGAGAAGTAGGAGTAAATGTAGGGTGAAAGCTACTAAGTTAACATCTGGTAGGCAGTGACAGACACACTTGGAATACCATGAGATCAGTGGACTCACAGAGAAACTATAGCTCTTCCATGTGAAGGCTTGCCCTAATCTCATTCAATTTGTAGGTCTAAATCTTCCTACTTCTCTCTAGAATATGTTCTTCTTTCCAATCAGGCAAATCTTACCATTTCTAATGAGTCACATTCACCTTTACTTACATGGCTTTATTCCTGTTTTGACTTTGGGCTAGAGAAATTTCTTTAATTCTATTATTTCTGTAAAGGTGTAGAGCAATTCCTATCTATCTCATTTGACTCTGCAAGCCATGTAAATTTACCCTTCTCCTGAACACAGCTTTATTTTACAGTCACTTTTTAGATTTAACTCCATAGGTTATGCATACATCTTCATGTCAGAGAATAAAGGTGTGTACTGTTTTAAAAATCCACGTAGGCTCGCATGGAATTCTTATTTTTTTGCTGTAAAGTTCTTGATATTTAACAGTTATTCTTGTTTTCCTCCCTAGTGAATATAATGGTGTGCTCTACCCTCCAAAGCTGCCTTTTATTTATTCTGAATTGTCTTCTTTTTGCATCTGTTAAGAGCCTAACACAGACTGAGGGAAACACAGATGTCTTCTTTCTCTTCTTCTACAACCATCAAACCTCGTTCTGCTGCTCAGCATTTTTCTAGAACCTTCTAAATTAATTTATTTATTCATTTTAGCTAGCATGCTGACCTCTTTTTTCCCAGGAAATCATCCATAATTCAGGGGCTGTTTATGCATAACCACAGCAGTACAAATTTTTAAATAAAGCTATTATGAATGGCAATAATTTGGGCATTTTGGTGTATTTCTTTCCGAAATGGAGGAGATTTTTCAGTGATTGTGTTTTACATATTTTATAGAAAGCCTTTGAAGTCATTTGCTTAGATCTTTTTTCTAAATGCTTCCTAATTTTTAATTAATTTTAGATGTAAATAGAATGTGACATCTTTTCTGTTTAAAGAAATGTTAATTATCACAAAAGTAGAGCATGCAACAGCTGGTTGAAAAGAACCCAAAATGAAGAATTATAGCATTTTGAACAGAAGGATTAATTTTTTTTATTAAATTGTTTTGGTTTTTGAAACTTGCTTGCATTTCTTCTAGAAGTTGATTTTTGTGAAAAAGAACACAGGCTATATTTGAGTATTTATCATGGAAACAGTTCTATTTGGAATTGTGACCCTATCGGTCTGTAATCGGATGAGCGTATACAATTTAACCTCTTTTGGCTTGTAGTTTTCTCATGTATAGGATGGATTAATATAGTTTTACCTACCTGGTAAGACTGTTGTGTCCATTAAATCAAATAGTATTTGTAGAAGACAACATAAAGCCTGGTGTGTACATAGCACTTGTTACTGGAGTGATTGTGTCTATCAGAAGAAAACTACTTATTTCAATACCAATAATTATATATTGTATATATATAATTATATATTGTATACCAATAATTCCCCAGCCCTCTGCCTTGGCTTGACATCCTTTGAAGCTTTGAATTCTCTGAAGCTGTGTGAGCTTTGGCTCTGCCCAACTGCAGAATTAGAACTTTATTCATTGAGCTATTTTGCCAGTATCTGGAAGATTCTCTATGAAACTGGGGAGAAATGGGGAGGTTTAGTCTTAAACAAGATTATGAAGAAGCCAACTCATGAGGTTTATTGCCTTAGCATTGTTTCTGTACCCAGTGTTGAGGGCTGTCATATGCCTGAGTGTGGGACGATAGGTGGATCTGGCATTAGTTCAGCTCATAGATACAAATTTAAACATAACATGTAATAGTAAGCCATGCTGGTGAATGACAGGGGACAGTTCCAGCAAGGAGATGGACTTCGCAATGGACTAGTCATGTCCTTGTATATTTATACATCCATTCGTCTAGGTATCTGATGATGATTGAGTACCTTATATGTTCTAGGCACTGAAGTAGGTACTTGGGATATATCAGTTAATAAACAAAGGCAGCATTTTCTGTCTCCAAAACTTGAGGTCTAGAAGAACAAATACATAATAAAATAGAGCAGATACGGAATAAAATAGAATACATATACAATAAAATCATAAGTGAAGTATAGGAAGTCAGAAGAATAAAAAGAACATTCTACCTTAGCTATGGGTCATGGAAGAGCTCCTTAAGGGAGTGTTATTTAAAGTAAGTAGGGAAAAGGAAATAATAGCGAGAGAGAAGTAAAGCCTGAATCAAAGAGAGGAGAGAGGATGACAAAGAGCAGGGCTTGCATTAGCATGCTGGAAATGAGGGCCCTCAAGGCAAGCTAACACTTTGTCACCCCTTAAAATGGATATTTTTAAAACCATTTGTTCAATATGTATTTCTGGGGGCCAGAAAGAAATTGATTTTTCTATTAAGATAAATTACATGCAAAACACATTCAGTTAGTAATTCCCTTCAGCTGGGTACAAACAGAGGCAATACTGTGGAGCTATTCAGCAAAAACATTCTCCGTTTTCTTCTCTCTCTTCAGTGTGTGTGAGTTTTGAGCCAGAGAACTTCTTGGCAGGTGTATCAAAAGTGCAAAGTTTAGATAATGCAATAAATGACTCACGCCTGACAAACAGCCTCCTGTCATGTATTACTTGGGTTTAGAAGTTCAGCACACTGTCAATTTCCAGCTGTTACTTTAAGTTTGTTTTGCAGAAATATTCGATAAGCCAGTACATTCGGGGGATGAGGAGAATATCTTTCAGTTACATTTGTGGGCACCGACTGCTTTTCCGAAGCAACACCAGAGTAACTATTGCAGCTGAAGGAGGAGCGGAAGACTAAAGTTAGCAAGCTTGGTATTTTAACATGCACCATCGAGGTGAGGACATCGCACAGTGCAACCCCTAATCCAGTTCACAAGTCACTGGAGCATCAAGTGACAGGGAGAAGGCACGTGAGAGGAGACTGCAAAGGTAAATGGAGACTAGTGAAGAAGTACCCGGTAGGAAGTACATGGAATTTGTGAGAAACAGGAGGTCTCTGGAGAGCACGAAGGCAGAAATGAGTCTGCAAATGCCTTGGTTTAGAAAGATGCTTCTTACTGTATTTCAGGCCAAAGCTTGGAAGGGAAATACGACTTCTAAAAAGGAGGATTCTCTAGGAGAATGTTAGAAGAACTGAGGAAACAACGGCAGTGGTTGACCAGGGAGGATGTCAGAATGGTGAGAAGCAGAGGGCACGAAATGTCTTGCTGCAGAAGGCACCGAGCCAGCAGTCTAAGGAAGGGCTGACCAGGTGGACAGCTGACTGGTAACAAAGCCCCATCCACTGGAGTTCCAGGAGAAGGCTCCCCGGCCATGAGGAATAAACAGTAAAATCAAGATGAGGCCTTAATATAGAAATCATTGTGGATAGTGAGGCATCCACTAATTATAACAGGAATGGAATTATAACTGGAAGGAACAGAAATGCCACATAGAGACCTAAAGGAAAGTGGTAGTGATGCAGGGGAACAAAACTCCCAACCTACTAGATGTCTGGTAAGAGACTGTGTTCTCTAAAATCGAAGAATGAATTTTAGGAACAACGGAGGTTAAGAGCAGAATATATGTAATGAGAGAAAGAAAGCTTCTGTCTGAGAGAGAGACAGATGGGGTTCGGAGTGGGTTGCTAGGGACTCTGCCTTTTCTAGGGACTTTGGTGGAGTGGTGGGGAGAATTGGAAACTTTTCGAGATTGGCTTGAGGTGGGGCAGAATTGTGCTCAACCAATAAGATTAATTGCTCAGGTAAAATTGACTAGATCAGGAATAAAAGGGGAAATGGGCCATGTAGCAAGCAGGCATGAATATAGAACAGTGACTTTTCCTCTTCCTGTAGGGGGTTGGGATGGTGACTCCTGGCTTCCTCAGGGTGATAGAAACCTATTTAAAATATCAATTCCTGATGCTTATCCTTAGAAGTACGTGGGTGCATCTGATTTATCTTTTGTCTTGAGATCTGGCTGCAGTGGGAGGTGTCTGTCTCCCCCACACTTGCAGGGTATCTGGCCTTCTGTCTGAGGCCTGTGATATTTATATCTAACTCATTGCCTATAACAGTAGGAGGAAAGGAGATGTGGGGTAAAAGCTGTAGTGAGTGGGTACCGGGAACTCCAGGGACCTGGTCTCAGGGCTTTAACTGTCATAGTCTTGTGTCAACAGCTAGTTGGAAAGAATTTGAGAGGCTAGGATGCTAATAGCTGATAATGACATGTTTTACATATTCAGCCTTTCTCTGCAGAGAAGCCAGAATCCTTAACTGGAAACTCAATCCTACATTCTCCTGCTTTAAATGCTGGAGTGGATGGGAGTAACAGAAGATCTAAATCTGTGTTATGGTTTAAACAGCCCTGGATCTTCGGGTACAAGGCCACCTTTTAATCTCACGTTAGGGTTTAGCCACCGGAGCCTGCATTCTGTTTTGGGTTGGTTTGGAAAAGCACTGTTTTCTCCTGCTAGCGTTCTCTTCTCTTCACCTCTTTTCATGCTTTACCCCAGCCCTGCTCACTCAGACCCCTTTCCTTGCTGTCTCCCTCACAGCTACAACAACTCATAACCCTTGCAATTGTAATTATGTAATCATTTTAGAAATAAATCATCTCCTTTATCTTTTCACAAATGGACAGCAGACTCCAGGATAAGAGGGACCATGTTCGTTTGTTTTTTTGTGTTGTATCTTGGAACCGGAAGTTTCCAATATATATTTGTTGAATAAATAGTGGAACTCATGAGCTATTTTTGTGTAACCTCTGGCAATGTCTAATCCAAAGCATTGGATTTCAGACAGTCACTATCTGAAATGAGACGAGAGATGTTAGAGTGAAACTATACAAGGGTTATCAGTAGTAGAAACGTTATCAGTAGCAGACAGTTGAACATTTTTTGTATGGAGATGGGCTTTCCTAGGATCTCTTATGCTGTCTGATGGAGGGAATGATGCCTTATTTTACATACACTGATGCTACTGTTCTGGCACAAAGAATAATGGAGGAAGTAGATGGAAAGGGCGGAGATGAGCCTAAGCTAGAATCAGAGGGAGGAAAGCGAGACCTCCTAGTTTTAAGGAATGAAATCTCTGAACACAGCAACTCCTGAGTAGGATAATGTGTAGTAACATGAACTTTTACAAATATTAAATTTTAAATACGTTTCTATCACCCTGAAATTTTGAGATGCTATTCTTTCTCATTGGAAACCCCCCCCCCATTCTGTTTTGCATTCGATTCGATATTCGATAACAGATTTCCTATTTCCTTGCCACGTGAAGGGTTCTGGGCAGGGTTCTCTGGCTTCTGTTTGCTCACTGAGGATAACAGAGTTTGAAGAGAGAGGAAATTTGTGGCCCTGTATGAAGTCAAGAGACACAAAAAGCAGTGGGGCACATGGGTGGTGATGATGTTTTTCCAGGTCCAATGGGAAGGACAAGAAGACAGGTCCCCAGACAAAGGAGATGTTCATTTCCTTCTGGGCAGCCTCAAGAGGGAGGCAGGACTTCAAGTCCCCTTGATGAACCCCTAAGGTTAGATGCCAAGCTTGAGTGCCAGCTTGTTAGCTGGCTCTTCTTTAAAGCCAAAGCATGATATAGCAATGCCACACTGGAGGATTTGACGGTGTCATGCGAGCTGTAGTAAAATCCGGATCTTACGTAAGCAGACAGACACTCTAGTGATGAGTGTTTGAACACGTGGAGGTGAAGTGAGAGCCCCAAAACTCAACACAAACCTGGAAGGGCGAGAAAGCCTGGTAATAACTGAGTTTATATCTCTCACCAGCTCCATGGGAATAGAAATTAGATCATTTATAGCCAATAACGAAATATGGTTTTGCTTAAATTGTTATCTGCTGCATTTAAGCAAATGCACAATAATGGTACAAGCTGTATTAGTCTTTTCCTCCTATTTTGAGAATGTAGTTCAATTTTAAAAATTTGAAGTTTGAGTCAAATTTGAAAAATATTTCAGGGCTCATCTCTAAACTATCTGCATTGCGCTAACTGACCTTACCACCCACAGAAAGCTCTTAATGGAACCTTACCAATAAGAGTGATAAGTAACGTCCAATTCATATCCATTCCTGTGGCCACATCATGCCAAACAGGTCTGGGGGGCTGCCCCTGTTATCTGGAAGAAGAGAATAACCTGAACATCAGTCTTTTCATAAAAAGCTGAATTATTACCAGCAAAGAGTGAGTGTCACACTGAGGTAATACTTAGGTATTACCTTAAAGAGAATAAGGCAGTCAGAGACCTGTTTCCTGTTTAGGAGGCAGATGCAAAGACACTGTGTTCCAAAGGAGCCTGCTCATGACAGGCTAGTGGTGTCAACTCCACACGGGTAGCATTGGCAATGCACAGGAAATAGGGAAGTCCATTTGCTGACTGCTTTATATGGTTTGACAGTGAAGTGATTTTTTTTCTATTTCATAATTGCAACTTTTGAATCCTTTGACTCAGTCCTGGCAGTTTTAAATACAGATTTACTGAGGTTTCATTATGGACAGGACACTGAGTTGAATGTGGGAGGATACAGCAATGAATAGCAAGTTAGGGTTCCTGATATTTGTAACATGGGAAGGTGATATGTGTGTACAAGAATGACCATCACGCCAAGGGAGTATTAGTTTTAGAAAAGATGAGAAAAAGATACTTCTATGTCTTTTTATTCCTTTAATGTCTCATTTTACCTTTTCTCTTTCTTTTTGTTTGCTTTTCATCAGAATTTGCATACAAAATGTACAAAACTTCTGTGAACAAGTAGGAAATACTAGATGGATAATTTCAGCCTCAGTCACCAGGTGTGGACACTGACGTTAGAATTGAGGCAGTGACAGAGGGGGGATAATGGAATTTATAAGGAATGTTTCGCAAGGTGGTTGGACAGGCTCCCTGCTTCCTTCTCTTCCTGCTTCCCTCTTCTTCTTCTTCCCCTCTTCTTTCTTCCTTCCTTCCTTCTTTCAACTTTAGGTAAAAAATCACATAGAGATGCACCCAAGATAGGGTAAATAAAGCAGGATCAGTGGTATGTTAGAGCCAGTTTATACTTATAAGAGACAGTTACCAATTATTTAGGAAATCTGTGAGCTGGTTTTTGAATTGTGCTAGCTTGCAAATCTGCCATGAGGTGAATGTTTACAAAATAAAAGTGTGTAAACCATGATGTCACAGCACACAGACACATATACACACACATGCACACACACATATATATGGCCAGAAAATTGCTCTTCAAGCTCAGTGGTGAAAATAACTTCCAATTTTTTCTCCTTCCCTCAAAGCTGTGACTCTTCTAAGGGAGCACGTGGAAAGGGGCCTCGAAGAGAGGCAGTGACCTGAGATAGATTGTAACACAAAGAGGCTGCACCAAGACCGCCAAGGGGAGAAGGGTGCTGGAAGAAGAGATGACACCCCAAAAGGCCCCCCCCCCCTTTTGATCATCAGGAATAACACAAAGAGCAGTTAAGCAAGTGGTTAATGGTGCTTTGAAGAATGAGAATTTCTATGCTACAGGTGAACCGCTAATGAGATTTTCCAGGGAAATAGGTGACGCGAGACTTCATTTTGCTATACTTCATGAATTTTCTGTTTCCAAGTCTTGTATGAAAATGAAAAACATTAGAAATGGGCAAAAGTTCTGTAATTATTGGTAAACAGATTCTTGAGTAATGAAGTATAATTTAAACTAATATTGAATACGAAACATGTTATCACCTAACGTGCCGTTATGTATTTTGGATAGATAACCAACCCTGTAACGCTGTAATGGAAATTGTTCCACCTGAAGTTTTGGTTGTAGACCACTCTGATGGTATTTGGCATTCATTTAGATATATTATATGACTCTTTAATTGAAAGCTTGTACTAATCCAATAAAATTTACCTAATAATTATTTGTGCATATCCATTATTATTCAATAATGCAGAGATGAAAGGTAAATATTGATGAATGTCCATGGAAATGACAAGTTATTGCCGGTGTCTTCCAAATGCATAGAATTACACATACAATACCAGCATCCTATATTTTCTTGTTAATGTTTTAGGAAAGAGGTAGAATTTCTTTTACTTTTCAGACAAGTCATCCTCTAAAATGTTGACAAGGGAAGTTATTTGTGTCATCAACTCTAGAGTACTTGAGGTAAGGTACAAAATAAGGTAATTCTTCAAAGTACAGGAGAAAAAGTGCTCTTTTGTGTGACAGTAAATAACATCAAAATTACTGGAGAAAGGAGAATTTTACTGAAACTCATGTTGAAGCTAAAATTTAAACTTGACTAAATCAAGAAATAACAACATAAAATTGTTACTTGCTATTTGCTGCTGTTTTCTGCTTGGCGTATCCAGGGACTTCATTATCATGCTATGTCCCCAGTTCTCACATAAAATACTAAAACCTCCATTTCTAATTCTTTCCACCTCTCCATTTGCACTTTATTATTATTATTTTAACAAAAGGAGCTAGAGCTGTGGGAAATTTGACCGGTCGTGTAGAACAGAAAACCCTAGCATGAGAGTGAAGCATCTTATTGAAGTTATAAAACAAACACTTTTATTTAATTTTTTTTTTTTTTGTTAAAGAATACTCTTTTTCTTTACCCATACTAGGGATTGAACTCACGACCTTGTGGGCTTGCCAGGGAAGAGCTTGTACTGCTGAATTAAATCCCTGGCAATAGACTTCGGTTTTTTTGGTTCCTACTTTTATTAGTTAGGCTTTTATTACTGTGTATGCATATGTATAAATATATACTAATAAATAAGTAAGTAAGATAAGCTAATTATTATATAATTTTAGTCTACACTGGATAATATTTCTCAGGGTTAAAACACTGTCATGTTTTTTGTACCACACCTTCTCACAAACCTTGTTAAGAAACTTTAATGTATTATGAACACAATAAATGTGCAGACTTTGTGTAAATCAAAACATAGTATGCTTATACTACCAGAATTAATTTGTGTTAACTGCATAATCTCATCAAGATAAAATCTGTTACTTTATCTACCAATTTGGAAAATTGTGCCCCGCCCCTTCATACATTTAGAATACAATTTGTTCCAAATCTTGACTGGCAGATTTCAACTATGATAAGAAATTTGTTCTTAAAGTTCTTCGTTTTAAGGGCTTTCCCACTGAAGAGATTCACAGGAATTTTATTTTATTTATTTATTTTTTCCCCCAGGGATTTTTTTTTTTTGTACCGGGATCGAACTCATGACCTCACACATGCCAAGCAGGTGCTTGTGCCACTGAGCTAAATCCCCAGCCCTCCCCAGGAATTTTAATGTTTCAGAATAAGAATCTGGTAGAAACTCTGTAAAAACATAATCTCTCATTTTACAAGTTCAGTTAGCATCACAACCCACTTAGGGGAGAGGGTGGCCTTCAAAGATCATGGGAGGTCCTGAGCCCAGATTGCTGTAAGGCTTTTTCTTCAAAAGGCTTTAGGCTTCAGAGACAAGTCTTGGCTATAGACACAGGCAACTTACTGTGTTTTGTGTGTTTCTTTTGCATCTTTCTGATGCTAGAGTTTCTAATGCTTAACTAAGTTTAATCCAGTTTTTTTGTTAACTCCTTTATATATCTTTCTTCTGCTTAATATTACCCATTCAGCAACCTCTCCTATTCAGACTTAAGTAGAAAGATGTTTAGACAGAAAGTGTCTGGGAAATTGATATCTATAAGTTTATTTCCAGGGTGATTCATGGTTTTGAACAATATTAAATTGTAATGTTGTCAACATAATTCATCTAACAGGGATAAACAACTTATTTTTACAAGTGTAATTTTATTCATCTGGGATGAGTCTTTTGGACAGGGCCCAGTTGCGAGAAGGCGGAAACTGGTAATGTGCTTGTTTTCTCCAAGTCTACCAATCTGGAAAGAATAATTTTATTTTACATGTTTCTTCACTTTTATGGATGACTTAGATTTCAGTATAAGACTACCATTTTTTAATAAGAAATGAATGGGTGTTCATCCCTCTAACAGAAAGTGAAAGAATGTTTTAGACAGAGCATGGCAAAATACAACCATTGGGTCGGCTCTGACCTGTGGCCCATGTTTGTACAGCCATGAGCTATTTCTTTTCTGTTTTTAAAGAATTTTAAACACCCACACAAATCTTCAGCAGAGATCATATTTGGCCTTCAATATTTAAAATCTTTACTCTCCAGCTTTTGAAAGGAAAAAGTTTACAGACTCCTGTCTTAAAATGGGCAGAATCGAATGACAGCTTAAAACTTTTTCTCTTTGGCAGGTACATGGGAATTTACATGGGAGTTAACTCACTGAAATCTTGTGAAATATTAGGTGCACCAAGAATGAAAGGATTGTCCCCGTTTTTCAGACAAGAAACCTGAAATATAAGAGCCTACTATAACGTCTAAATGTTAGAACTAAGATTTACACTAACAAAAGTTGGAATCAGGGCTTGTAGAGGTAACCACTGTGTTATGCTGCCTCTGAAGGTGATCTGAAGTGTATTTGTCTGGGATCAGTCCCATTCCTGGTACCAGTCTTCAAACAGTGAAATTAGAATCACGATGTGATCGGGGAAATAGTGCTCATGTACAAGGTAAAGTACCTAGATTGCTTTAAGCATGAATAAGATACCGTGCTATGCCTGGTTTGGCTGTACAGTGCTGCAAACATTAAAACCTGGATGCCCAAGGCTCTCTTTATCTCCAGTCTCTTTGTAGTGGGCTGACTCAGCTCGTGGAGTCCCTACCCGTGACACTCTCACAGTGATTTCGTACAGGACCTTGCTGGTCCTTATGATTCCTCACTCTGAGGCTCAGTATCTGTCTGCCCAATATTTGGAATTTTTATAACTAAAAACACTTCCAAACATTCCTCAGAGCTGTTACAGGACTGGAGAATCTTAAAATAAACTCTAGGCTGGTCAGCTTACTGGCAGGTTAAAGCTCAGGAGGGTTGAAGGCATACTCCTGGAAGAGCCAGGTTGTCATGGCTCCTGGCTGCTTGCCTTCTCATCTCTGTGCCTTTCACATTCAGGAAGAAGTCTGGGTTTGTCCGGAGAAGAGTTCCCAGCTTGGCTGCAATTTTCTCCTGCTTACATCCTGAGTTTTAGATGCCTCTGTTATAATTTCCTTGATTTGATTTTTCTTCCTTGCCTTCGGTTTTACAGCTACTTGTGAAAATCTTTAGCTTCTCATTGTACTCTCAATGCTTTTATAGATTTATCTTCGCTATAGTTTTATAGTGTTATTTCAAGAACATTTTGCAAGGAGAGGAGAGATAAACATACATACTCGCTCCACCATTCTGAAGTAGCATCTATCAAAATTTATGTGGCAAGAAAATGTATCTGTAGATATACTGATGGGTTTCCTAACAGATCATGCTTTATTTCATTTATTTTGTGAGATTTTCCATCAGCTCTGTAATGATGAAAATAACAAAATCCAGATCTGGAGGTGTGAGTCAATGATAGAGTGCTTGCATGGCATGCCTAAAGCCTTAGTTGTGATTGACAAGAGACTAGGGAGAGGGGAGAGACAGACAGACAGACAGAGAGAGAGAGAGAGAGAGAGAGAGAGAGAGACAGAGAGAGAGAGAGACAGAGAGAGACACAGAGAGAGAGAGAGAGAGAGAGAGAGAGAGAGAGACAGAGAGAGAGAGAGACAGAGAGAGACACAGAGAGACAGAGAGACAGAGAGACAGAGAGACAGAGACAGAGAGAGAGACAGAGAGAGAGAGACAGGCAGAGAGAGAGAGAGACAGAATCAAAGAATATTAGTCCAGGTGTAAAGCAGAAAGCATTTGGACAGATGTATTACTTTCCTGTCCTATGAATAGATAGGATTCCATGCAGTGAGAAAAGAGAGCAAAAAGCATGATAAAGCTAGGAGTGTCAGGAGATTAGTAAGTACTGTCCCAGTCAGAATTCTCTGTGACTATTTCCTGGAAGAGGAGGGGATCTGAGCTGTAACCAGACATGGTCCAGGCTTCAGTCAAATGAGCGGTGTGCATTGCTTGGGCTCTGTGGCTGTTCTGAGTTCTTTTTGTCCCTGTATTGAGGGCCATCCCTTGACAGCAGTCAAGAAGGTGCCTGTGCATCTTCCAGAAAGGCTGAAACTTTGGGATTTCATTTAGCTCTTCCAGACTCAGCCAGTATGCCTGACCTTGTCCTCAGGGTCTAATATATTCTAAAGCCCTGAAAGGAAACATTTTGGCTGTGTATATCTGTGGGGAAATGGCAGAGGTGTAACTGTCGGCCAAGGGCTCCCAGGTAATAGTTGATACAGTGAGGGAGGTCACTTTTTAAAGTTTTGTACACTTGTAAAGATTTGGGCATATTGGGAGAAGCATTAAAGGGTAGCGCAGTAGCATACGGCGAGCAATGGCAGGATTTAAACACCCTAAGATCTGACGGCTCGAGTGGAAGAGTGGGTCCCAGGATCCAGCGACACTGTATGCAGACAGCAGGCTGAGAAGAGCTGTGTCTTCAGTACCTAGACCCACTCTGCCCTCGCTGTCTGCATTTCTCGAAGTTGCCTCCCCCAGGCTTGCAGTCAGAGCTTAGGCTAGGTCATATGTCCGTTTCAGGGAAGAGACATCACCAGAGTTCCTATGGAAACTCTCCCTCACAAAATTTGACCTAGAATTGTCCTCTTCGGATTCCCAGTGGTAAGGGATCAGTTGTTGTTAAATTTTCAATTTGCTGAGGACTGGTATGTTTGTAAAAGAAAATAAAAACTAATAACTAGAAAAGAAAAATAAAGGGACAGAAAACAAAAAGCTCTAAGTATTATTATTATTTTTTTGTGGTAATAGGTATTGAATTCATGCCCTTTGCACTGACCACTCTAGCTTCCCACCCATTTGCAACTTTTATTTTGTGACAAGATGTCACCAAATTGCTAACTTATCCAGTTTGGGTTCCTAATTGTAATCTTTCCTGCCTCAGCCTCCCAGGATATTGGGATCATGGATGTACAGCCCCATGCCTGTTTTTTTTTTTTTTTTAAATTTCTGTTTTTAACTTTGAGATTCATAGAGATAAAATTACTCTGTTAGAAAGTTGTAGAACTTCCATACTCATTTCATTCTGCTTGGGGAAAGGACTGATCATAGCCTGGCATGATCTGTGTATCAGTCACCTCTTATCAGCAGCCGTCCAGACTCCAAGATACTGACTGTGGCATGTATGCGAAAAATAATAAATATAATAAAGCAAAAAATAAAATGGACATAGAGACACAGTCACTAAAAATAATACTTTTTGATAAAACTCAAAAAATGATAGCTTTTAGATTTTTTGTTTGTTTTGAGGTTTTTGTTTGTTTTGTTTTTTCTTTGCTATACTGGGCGTTGACTCTAGGACACTTTAACACCGAGTCACGTCTGTTTCTTTTTCACTTTTGATTTTGAGATGGAGTCTCCTTAAATTGTCTGGGTTGATCTTGAACTTATGATCATTCTACCTGACCCTCCCATGTAGAAATTACAGACTCTTAATGTGATGTGATATATGTTAGCATTTCCCAGTGTTGGGTAGAATAAAGATGCTCCATGATTTAAGAACTCCAGTGTCAAACAGCACTGGGAAATGTGCCTGAAGCTCACAGTAAGCATTTGGATAGGAAGGATCAGAACAATCCAGCAGCAAACATTGCTTTTTTTTTTTTTTAATCCCAGCACTGATGGAGAGGGGTGGAGATGCCCTTGGGTTTGTTTGATTTTCAGCATTGCAAAACAGACAAAGAAAAAACAAAAACCCTCAGCACTTCTCAAGCCGACTTGACTAATCCTTTTGTGGTGTTTCATACCTATTAGCAGCATCATGTGTAATTTTGGAAAGTGCTATATACACATTTTCCTGCCTGACAAGGTAAACTAAATGATTCTCTTTGATGGTATTCCTAATTTTGTGCTTCTATGAAGTATTCAGATTTGGACCAGTCATCTGATTTTTTAAAAACCCTGGTTTAAGTTTTGAGTCTCAGAGTTGTTATTATATGCTTTGTAACTCATATATATATATATATATATATATATATATATATATTTATTTATATATGTGTGTGTATATATATATACACACACACACAATAAGGAATTGTGTTAAATATCCATTGTTAATGAAGCAATTTTTTGGTTTTCCATTAGCTTTTGCATATTTACCTGTGGCTTGCTGGAAACTTGTGATTTACAGGAAAACTTAGAATATATGACTAAATACTGGCTGTTGCAGTGCTTCTTATGTGTCAAGCTCTGAAAATTTATATTTTCATAAATATCTGTGAACAATGGTATTGTCACATTAATAGAGAAAGATAATTCATTTTGATTTCACTGGGCATGTGTCAGCAGAGGACTTCTCAACGCAAGATAAATGTGTTCTGTCCAAGTGGGAATTGAAGATACAGCTTTTGGCTCTGCTGACCTTTGTGACTAAATTCAAAATGAGATTCATGATCGGGGGCGGAGGGAATCTAGGCTTATTTGGCCCAAATTCTGCGAGTTATTTCTTCCTTAATATCTGAATTTTGTGCAGACAGAAATTTGATGTAAAATGCTTCCATCTGTTTCTGTCTTAGTCCATTTCTACTGCTTGTAACTGATTATTTGAGAATGAAAATTAATTCCTTACCATTTTGGGGGCAGGGAAGCCCAAGATAGTAGTGCCGATGGGTTTGGTGCTTGGTAAGGGCCAATTCTCCATAGGAGAAGGCCCTGAAGAACTGCATCGGTGGGAGGGAGGAACAGTTTTTATAACATAGCCGAAAAGCAAAGAGAGAACAGCTTCCCAAAGCCCTTTCTAAAAGACACTGAATCCACCCATGAAGGTGGGGGCTTCCTGGGCTACTCCCCTAAATTGAGTACTGGTATTTTGGCAATTACTCTCCGCCTGAGTTTTGGAAGAGGACAAACAAGCCTAAGCATAGCAGTCTCTTCTGCCCTCTATAGCGTAAATAATATCTGTTGATGGTATTTTCCATTTTGTTATTGAATTTCACCCTTGCTCCCAAAGACTAAGAAGGACTCGATCTTTGATATTTATTAAGAAAGTATTATATTTAATGTATTAGATCTAGAGAAATCTAAGGAGAATGAACTGTGTTCTTTTCCTGTTATCACAGGAAACAGTATTAGGGTTATTCACTTCCCAAGTCCACCATGTGCGATGCATTTAAGGATTTGTAAATCCTTAGATGACAGCTGCACAGGGTTACACAGATGTAATGGGTGAGGTCGCTGGCCCAGGCCTTACGTTGTGACAATTTCATAGAGAGAAATACTCACTGTTTGATGGTAGGATAGTGTAATGGTTAAGAGAAGACTTAAAGCAGTAAATGTTTAACAACCAGCCCGAAGGGTGTTGATTTGAGTCCTTGCTAATTTCCATGGTGTGAATACTTTGATCATGGTGGCTACTCTCCAGAAGGAGACATGCTGTCACTAAGCAGAGTGTCAGAGCACAATGTGCTCATTACTGTTTTTCTGCCATAGAGATAAGATATAGCCAGATTCCAAAAGCACTCATTATAGGACAACATAGCTAGATACTTCTGATGTGTTTAATGCTTATTACCTGTTTTCCATGTAATTTATTTCATTGTAAGTTCATATCATTAAACTTTTAGTAACAGTCATGCTTAAAAACCATATCAAAAATTTCCCCAAAACTTCAGAGTTGGCCCTTGCAAGCTAGTTCTTGGGATCTCACTCACGTCACTGGGTAAGGAAATGAAGTTGAGGTGAGTTTTGAGTGTGATTCCTTGCTCCGACACCTGAAGAGTGTGTGCCCATGTGACATTTTCATTTCTTCCTAAAGCCTCAGTTTCCTCAGACGAACGATAAGAGTAAAATTCTATTTCCTCTGGATCACTATTGTGAGGATTCAGTAAGATTGACAGTCTCCCCACTCCATCCTGAGAGCAAGGGCTTGGTTGCTAAAAATTTCATAAAGTCCCTGTTAGAACTGTGACCAGAAAATATCTTTAAAAAAAAACTAAGCAGGAAGTCATTAGGAAGAATATGCTCCGCACTGCCTAATGATGTGATTTGCATAATTCAAAATTCAAGGGAAGACAAGCAGACTACTTTAAGGATTCAGACTGTGCTATCACAAAGAATGAATATTTTTCCTGGGATATGTGAAGTTTGGTTCTAACAAGGCTTCCTTTCACCTTAGTGTTATGGTTGTGAAGAGGAGCCTAATTCTGCAGAGCACAGTCCTTTCTTGAGTATCTGATACGATTTTCAGGCCCCAAAGCTTCTCCTTAGCTCTTACTTCACGGATTCTTGCTAGGAAGTAAAATAAAAATGTGCAGAGACTTACACAGGTAACCTTAGAAAAGAGAGAGGCATAAATGTAAGAACAGGGATCAAGCCTGGGAACCAGGAGGAACCCTCAGATGAATGGTTTCTGATCTTGGACTTGGAGAAAGTTTCTTCTTTCTCCTTAACAAGAAGTTCTCTGCATGTTTTGTTTCTGCTCATACAGCAAGTAAGTGATTATTTCTCGCATTCTACAGTAGTGTAGGTGTTGAATGTCTCTCACATGTCCATGTTAAAGGTTTGGTCCTCTGTGTGTTGCCCCTGGGGAATGCAGTGGGCATTCAGGTGGTGTGATCTAGCAGGAGTCCTCAGGTCATGAACAGGGATATGTCCTCAACAGGCACTGCCCTCCTTATTTTGCTTTTTGGTTCTTGGCCATAAGGTGGCTAATATGTTCTGCCATGCTGTGAGTACCATGCTGTCACTGCCATTGCCATCTGTCATGTCCAACAAAAGCCAGAACAACATGTCTCTATGGTTTTGGACCAGAAACCTCAAAAGTGTGAGTTGATGTAAACCTTTTGTCTTTATAAGTTAATGATCACAGGTATTTCATTATAGTGACAGAAAGCTGTATAGACAGAAAGCTGACTAGCACATACATCTAGTAGGTGTTCTAAACTGACTAGTACTAGAGTACTAAGTCCTAAGTACTAGAGTACTAAGAGTACTATGGTGAAGAAAAATGAGTGGCCATCATCTACATCAAAGTTGAACACTTCTGGAAAAGACACTATCAATGCGAAATCAAAGTAACAGAACACTAATTACAAGCAGTAACAAGTGCTGTGAAGAAAATAAAATACCATAATAGAGAAAGCCAGTTCACGGGGGAAAAGAATAAAAATTAAAGTGAAATGATCTGATTTTATAAATGCATAGGTTTATTTTTCCTAAGAGCAATAGAAAACCATCGAAGAGTTTGAATAGAGAAGGAACATAACCCCAGATGTTTTTGAAAAAAGAGTTAAAGGAAACAATGATGAAGGGGAAATGTGGGTCAGAAATTACTGTGATGCTCTAGAAATGAGAGGAAGGTGGGCAGGACTAGTGTGCTAGCGGCAGGATGACATGATACCCAGGAGTCTGCGTTTGACTGAGGACAAACAGAATCCGCTGCTGTATTGGAAGCAAGTGCTAGTGAGAGGGAGGATGACTCTTACACCTCAGCATTTCTATAAACTATTTGGGAAACATACTCCACAGAGATTCATAGGCAGAGGGAGCCTTAAACATCATGGCACTTGACTGGCATGGCCTTCGGGATTCTGGGAAAGCATTTAGGAAATTTTACCGGGTCATACACTGGTGTTAATGTACAAGGATGGGGTAGACGCTTGCTACCATCTCATCCTTTTTCTAATCCGACTTCTCCATCACACCTCCTCTCTGCTGCCCAGCCTTGGAATGGTTATGAGCATGTTGGGAATAGGAGACAAGAGGAAGAAAAGAATTTGATTTGGCTTTAGGCTCTGGAGTTACACCCATGAATAATTAAATTGCTGTGAGCTACCCTTGCTTTTGTGGAGTAATTACAGTGCTCTCAGTTCCAACATACCATGCATCGGCACAGGGCTAGGAGATGTAGCCTAATCTGAAGGTATCCTGTTGTGCCTGACTCTGGAGATGCTGCTGTAGATGGAAAGTTTGAAAATGATGCAGGAAGTGAGTGTGTGGAAAATTCTTCTAGTTATCACTGTTCAGTTGTTTCAGTGACAGAGCTACAAATATTTATGAATAATAACAAATTTATACTGTAATAAAAGTTCATCTATGCAACTTTTAGCTCAGTGCAATAGATTAATCATTTTAAAATGCAGTACTTATATCACGGAAGGGAAGCAACTTAAGGGAAGTCAGAAACATAAACTGAGATTAAAAAATGGTAGAAATGTCAATATTCCGAAAATTATTTTATTGTATAAATTGCACAAAACCCAATAATTCTAACACTGAGATTATGGTGATAGAGAAAGCAGTTATAATATTTCTACCCTCTGAAAACACAGATAGTAGAAAGGACATCTCATTGAAAAGATTATGAAAATAGGGAACTATTTCCCAAATAAGAAATCAAAGGGCTGAAAGAAGATTATAATAAAGTCAATTTTTATGTTCACACAGGTAAGCAACAGCTTTTTATTGATAAAGGTATTGTGTTCATTAATGCAGTGATCTCTCATGACGATCTGCTTCTTGGAGACAATTTTTTCAATGCAGTTTAATAATACAAAAATTATGTTTTGAAAATATTTCCCAAGATTTTACAGAGGCTCAAACAGAGCATAAAAAGGAAGAAAATACTATGTAAGCAGACATTTTGAAAATAATAAAATAAAATAAAATAAAATAAAATAAAATAAATCAAACTGTAGTGAGCCTATTTTAGCTATTCCAAGACTCAGCAGTTGTAGCTCTTGCCGTGTTTAAGCTACTTTTACCAAGATGGTCACTGCTCCTAGCGCAGGTGCTCCCAGGCCAGATGTGTGCAATGAGAACTTTTGAAAGTGCTGAAGACTCCACAGGGCATAAGAAATCTGTATTTATTGGAATTGCAAGTAAATCAATTACAAATGCCTCTGCACTCGCGTTTTGACTAACAGATTAGAAAGAGAGAGGATTCAGTAGTATTTTGAAGAGCTTAACAAAAGTAATTACAATTAATAAATTTTTAAGTGAAAGACATTCACCTTTCAGAGGCAACAGTGGGAACTGGCTTTCTTCAATTTGCTAGATCTGACTCATTTTCACATTAACAATTGGAAAAATGTCAAAAGGAAAAAAAGTAAATGAGACACATCCACAACAATTGAGGAAGGATTAATGGCAATATCGGGAAACATGTATGAAAAGAAATAGCAAAGAAAAAATTGGGCATAAGCTGAGTGTGGTAGTGCATGCCTAGAGGCTGAGGCAGGAGGATCATTACAAATTTGAGACCAGCCTGAGCTACAAAGTGAGTTCAAGGCCAGCCTGAACTGTATAACAAGACCTTGTCTCAAAAAAATCCAAAATAAAATAAAATAAAATAAATAAAATAAAATGTTGGTTATAAAATACTGATCAATTGTTTTGACAGTTTATCTGGATAGGAAACAATGATTCATTAGTGATACTCATAGTCTATTACTTTATCAAAAAACTACTTCTTTTTTTGCCCATGGAAAACACCTACATAGATATCTATAATTTTAAATTTAGGAAAAAAAGGAAGAAATAACTTTGAGAAATGGCAACTCAGTGCTGAAAAATGTCAGCAATAAGTCTTATGACAAAGCAGATGCAGTGAAAGAGGAGGAAAGGTGCTGGTGACACTAGAAATTTTAACATGGAAGCAGAAGACAGGCCACGCGGTCACCTGGAAGCTGGGTGGTGATATCATGAGAAAATAGCCTTTCTTCCTTGATCCTGGGTGTCTACGAGGGGTGAATTCAGACAGTGGCCTGGCAGAGTTCACTGTAAAGCAGACACAGAGAGGATCGTGCCCTTGAAGGAGAAGGTGGGTAATGGCACGTGGGCATCTGCCCTGAATGTGAGTCGGGGTGTCTTCTACACATACAAGTCACTCCTGAGCTTAAGGGTGCTATGGTGGGTGCTCTGATGACTGTCTTAGGTGCATGATGTATTTGCTGATGTCCATGCTGATTGTAGCTATGCAATCAGTGTTCTTCTCAGCAATTACTTTGGGATGTCACTGTTCCTTCCCTGTTCTTTTCAGATGGTCAGCATTCCTTTCTTGAGACCTTAATCATGCAGAGACTTAGGAAGGAAATGTATGACAGAGAAAGTTCAAATCTAGATCAGGTCTTAGTGCAAACCTTCAAAGAATACTTCCCTTTTCTGGTATCACTGGGTTATGGGTTATGGCGACCAGGAACACTGTATGCCTTGATTTGGAAATAGAGACTTTGTGTCTTTAGGGGTTTGAGGTCTAACAAATGATTATAGGTGTGGCATACACTGAGGTCTTGTTCCTTTAATAACAAGTGCAACATGCTATTTGGGAGCACTTTGTGTCTTAGGCTCAGTAATGTCTCACTACCTGCACAGCAGTTCCCTAACCTGCACAGCTCATTCCCTTCACTGTAGCAGGAAAACCAAAGTCTGAAATTGAATGCTTTAGTAATCTTTCAATGGCTATGTTTTCTTTCAAGATCCATCTCATAGATGCAATATTTTGTAATGTTTCTATATCTTTGCGCTACATCGTGATTACATTCATTTTGGGATGGTGGTACATGGGTTTAAACAATGGAGTGTGTTTAAAATACATTCAACTTAATTCTCACTGAAAAGTCTCAGAAAGAGGATCGGAGACAATTAGTGACCACCAGAGCGACAAAGTGAGAGTAAGCTTTTCCAGATCTCTATTGACGATCTGTCACCCATTGAATCATGGTGTTTCCTTCCATTGTGGGTGGTATGGTCCTTCTCTACCCTCCTGCTCGAATGAGATAGATCATAAATTTCAAGTGCCTCATAAAAACTAGAAAGGTAGCATTTGTATCATACATGGAAGAAATGATTTTTAAAATATTAATTCCCACGAATAGACTCCACCCTACTCCTGGAGCTCCATCAAAAGCTTGGCCCTTCCTTTAGTTAATGGAGCAGCCTGATCTATCTGTGCTGCCCTTTCTTGCCTTGAGGTACCACCTCCACCCCAAATTAAATCTTTGCCTGGATGCTTGCACTTCTTGCCTTGGTTTTCATTTCTATTGCTTGGTATTCATTTCATGAGGATTAGGGTTAGAGCGACCTCATGTTTGGTATTATATGGGTCTTTTACAAAGTTGTCTGAGCCTTAGATAATAGATATAATGTCATTGAAGCATCAACTTTTATCAGAAGTTGTATGTGTAAGACATTTCTCTAAAAAGTTGATGAAATTTAGTATGCAATTTTAACTGCTCTTCTGAAGATGTTTTAGAATGCTTCAGTACAAGTAAGAAAATACAGGGTCTTTATTTGACATTACATAGGAAGTTTTGTTTTATCATCTTTAAGCTTTTTAAAGAATTGGGAGGAAATTGAGAAGAAAGTTCATGGAACTTGACACGACACAATAGGATTGAATGATGACCTTATCAGAAAATATTCTGACATCGAAAAAGCAAATAGAAACAAGTGTTCTTTTAATTAATTCATTAAAAGAGAGAGAGTTCAAGTAAAAGTATGAAAGAAATTAATAAAGAAGAGCTAATTATATTCACACACTAGGAAAGATATTTGAGATGAAATATTGGTGTAGGAGACCAGAAAATGCCACACCACCATATGCCTCATTGGGAGGATAGGCTGATTTGAGTTGATTGGGAGAACTAGCAGACATAGAAGCAGCTATGAAAACAGAATACAAGTTACTCCTCTACAGGAGAAATCTCCATTTATGATAAAAGTCTATTTACCAGATGATCTTCCTTTCTATGCCACCAAAAAGAGGGTGACTGTACTCACAAGAGAGTCACACAAGAACCTGGAGAAGGCACTAGCTTATATCAGTATGACAGACCTTACTTTGTTTTTTCAACCATGCATTTCTTCATCTCCTTTCTCTAACTGGTCTTCTCCTCTTGTTTTGCCTGCATTTGTATTTAAATTTGAATTCTCACCCACTTCTTTGAGCCTGACTCCATTTCTTGGGTATCTCCATGAGTCCACACAATACGTGTGTGTGCATCGCCAACACCAAAAAGGAATCCCCGGTGTTAGCTCCTTATGAACTGGAGCCAAGAGGCTACGAAGAGGAGCCCTCGTACATCTGCCTAGGATGAGAAGGACTCTGAAACCTCAACTCTTTCAGAGGCCACCACAGGCTTATGCAAAATTTGTTTCTATGAGGGTGCCTGTCTGGCAATGCCTGTTTCACTGATGGTTGATGCCACCCTTGCCATTAATCCCTGTAACCCAAGGTGATTGTTTCAAGACAGCTAACTGACACCTCCTCATTTCACCCTTTATAAACTCTCATCTTTCATTGCCTCTCTGGCTGCATCTGGCATCCACCATGGTGTGTGAGTCACAGATCGCAACCTCTTGGTATCTCTGAATGGAAAAAAACCAAACTTATTTTGGAGAAAACATCTCTCTGTCACTTGTTTTCAGGCCTAAAGGTGTTGCTAAGCTTTTGTTTGCTTTTCTTGATAATCTGTTTTTTGGTATGGACACCAAACAAAGAATCAGGATGGAACTAAGGAAGATTCTGGCTTCATCCTATGCTGGTTTGGGATAGGTGAAGATGACAAAGCTCTCAGAGATGGGGAATGAGTCAAGCAGAAACACAAAAGCCTCCAAGTCCTGCAGGAGAAACTCAGAGAGAGAGACTTCACTTCTGATGCTGCTTTTGGGGTTTTGCAGTCTCCTTTAGTTTAAAGTAATCAGCAGGCCGAAGCACCAACTTTGGCCTCTCATTTCTCTGCCCAGAAGTGGCACTGGCCATATATAATTTTTTTTTAATTCATTGAGATTCCTTATTCTAAATATAGATTTTCATATCTAATAATGTACCAGTAACTTTGTATTACTTTTCTTAAAGTGTATTACTTTTCTTATAAAGAACTCCCATCTCCCAATGGCCCCTGTGACTCCCTGGATATGATCTAAGCCTAGAACCCCTGTCTGTCCTGGTCATATGCTGAAGGAGAGGAGACCGTCCTGACTTGTCCTTCATATATCTCTTTGTTGGCTCTGCAGGCGAGAAGAAGCCTTCCACATAGACCAGTGACCCAGGTACTCCCCGAGCTGATTCACAGCAATGATCCAGGCTGACAACTTAGCTTCTGGAATGAGACTGCCTGGGTTTTGCGGCTCCACCACTTCATGGCTTATGAAATCAATCAAGTCTAAGCTTTATTTTTTTTTTTTTTGCAAATGGTGATGGTAGTATATTTACCTCATTCAGTTATTGAGGCTCAAATACACTGAGAAGCTAGATACTGACTTAATGAATGAAAGACAAATAATAAATATGACCACAAAAGTAGAGGAAATAGTGAAAATTCAGGAAGGATGAACAATAGGAGAGAATTTCAGGAAAGAGGAAGCAAGGTTTAAGTGAATGTCATGTCTGTAGGGCAGTGAGAAAAGAATAGGAAGAAGAATTGTCTTTAGGTGGAAGTCTATATTTATGGAATTCCTCATTTCAAATTTAGCCTAAGGAAACTGACCATATTACTCTGACAAAATGAAGTGGAAAGTTCTAGGTGGTAGTGCTATAGTGTATAATTATTTAAGTCTGTTGATTTTTGAACTCTGCACAGCATGGATGCAATCCCCGTACAAACTCTATTTCTCTGTCTTTTTTTTTGGATGCTACATTATGATAAGCCTCCTTTGTTCCCAAGGAAGACAGCACTTTTCCTTTTTTTCTTTAATTTCCCATAGATAGAAGACAGCATTGAACACAGCCTACCCAGGGCCTTTGCGAAATACGTGATTGTTCCAAAACATCCAGGGAATATATTGAGAAGGGTTCATGACCAGGACCTCTCCGGGCCAAGGCTTCCAGTACGCTTTGTGCAGCCCCTTTGAAAGAAGAGTAGCCTCGTGCAGTGAATGACTTGTTATGAAGCCACTCCCATCAGTGGTGATAACAAAGGTAACAAGCAGTGTGATCAAGCCAAATGTGACAAGCCAAAGATGACAAGCAGCGTGATTCTGTGCCAATCTCACAGCTGTCTTGGATGCATCTGCAGGCTCCGAGCAAGCGCTCTGTGTCTGTCTTCTCTCCGCAGCCGTTGTTGCTGCTGCGAAGTGAGAGGGTGGGGTATTCAGCACCTTCCTGCCTTTCTCTTTCTGAAACTCCTACTTCTCCCGAGCTGTTGGCACCACATTTGTGCTTTGTTATTATTAAACTTTCTAAACTCTGAGGATATGGTGGGTGCTGTTTTAGGTGCCCGAAAAACATCCACGAACAAAACAAAATATTGCAAGTGGCATTTTGACTTTATGTCTGTTTGGTAGATGCTTTCCATGTAGCTTATTATTATTTTTGTTAATCTGTCAAATTTGAAACATCCCACGTTCACATAAATACTTTTGGTATTGAATCACGCATTTTTGTTAACTCTCACATTCACTTTGAACTGGAAATTTTCTAATCTGAATAAGCATAATTATAGTTAACAGTATCTTCTGTGTTCAGCTTTCAGAGATAGGTTTGCATTGTATTTTTCTTTGATTTTATAACATTCATACAGACATGTCACAGGCTAGCACCACCAGAGACTTGTGCTCAGGAGTCAATTAATGCTGCTGGGAATGACTCTGGGCGCTGCATTTTGTTTAAAGTTCTTTTCCTTATCACTGACCATTCCTTTCAGGGTAGTGGACTATCAGCCTCCGGCCAAACTTTAAAAAAAAAAACAAACGCTGGTTTATACATTGCTCCAGGCTCACGCCAGAGAAATCCGAGAAATTGCAATTTTCTTAATCAGGTTAAAAAAATATATATCTGTAAGCAGAAATAACATGGCTATGTTTCATTATAAACTTTTACTGCTGCTAAAACCCAGTTTCCTTCAGAATTTTTTGAAACCTCTGGGTGTGTCTGAGAGAAGGCGAAAGCAGAGACCGCTATGAAATTAACAAATGGACATAAATTTGCAGTCGGGATAATGCTCAGTTCCCTGTTCTGTGGCTGTCCTCGGGTGTGAGAAGTGATTAGGCTTTCATATGTGAAAACTTCTGCAGACTCTTGCAACCCACCTGGGAGACTGG
This sequence comes from Cavia porcellus, assembly GCF_034190915.1. Taxonomy (NCBI): domain Eukaryota; kingdom Metazoa; phylum Chordata; class Mammalia; order Rodentia; family Caviidae; genus Cavia; species Cavia porcellus. The sequence goes on along the minus strand of NW_026947484.1, from coordinate 159,105,293 downwards.
CTGCCGAGCTATAGATCAGGGGAACTGTGTACTCATATCTTGTTTCTTGAATTCAGCAAAGGATTTGATAAAGCACCTCTCCGCGGTTGTCACAGAACTGAAGGAATGTGAGTGGAAGGAGCTATTGTTAAGTGACTGCGCAACTGTACTCAATCTCTTTGAAGTGTAGATGATCAGAAAATAAATGCTTGTAATCTGAACTGAAATAAATTAATCCGTGTTAATCTGCGTGTACTGTCACAGACCCACAGGATACTACTCCATACCCTGTTGTTCAGCGTGTGGATCACAGATCTACAGAAATTTCTAGGTTCAACTTGTCAGCCTGTGTGCCTTTCCCCAACAATTCCACCCCCTGCTCTCTAGTAGTTACAGCTAACAGAACTTCTCAACACTCTCCTGTTTGCTATTTCTGTGACATGTAACCCTGACTTCGAAATTTTGTTTTGTTTTAGAAAACTCATTTTCCTTTGGCTGCCAGTGTACCATTGTTGCAGTCTGTCTCTTACTGCTATGAAGTTCTTTTGTTCCTGGTCTCATTTAACTTCTACTGAAACCTCAAGTACTGATGTCCCAACCTGCATAGTTTTATTAATTATACTACTTTGAGTAATTTTACGCTAGCTTATACACTATTTATGGCACATTAACGCCAAATCTATAACCTCAGTCTAGACCACGTTCCTGACCACCAGAACTCCGAGTCTCATCCCACTCTTTGCATATGACCCTCTTTTAATTTAATCACTACATTAAAGTTATTTAACATAAGCTACTTACCCTTCCTTTTCCCAGACTTAGTATTAATAATAACTGAAAAAGGATTTTGGCATTGGACACAAACTTGTTTGATGTTTTATATCTATTACTCACTAGTTATGCAACACAAAGCAAATTAACTTATTTCTATTTGTTTTCTATTGCTGTCCACAAATTACTTCAGACCCAGTGGCTTCGTTCGCTCTCAGTTTCTGTGGATCAGGAGTCTGAACATGGCTTAGTCGGGTCCTCAGCTTCTGTTGTCTTGCAAAGCCGTAACGAAGGCTTCAGCTGGGACTACGATTTCATCAGTGCTCACCTGGGGAAGGATCTACTTATGAGCTCCTTCTGATCGTGCCTTGTTTACGTTTATTTGGAAAATGGGATTTAGGAGTGAGAGTCAGGTAATTACGAACAGATATTTTATCTACCTGCATATGTGGTGGTACATTCAGAAGTCCTTTTATGCAAGATTCTGCTGTGTGTCTTTTATCTCATTGCCTATCTTCAATGTCCCTTCTTTGTTGTAAGCAGACAATCTCCACAAATTCTTAGAATGTCCCTTGTGGGCACTACTGCCCTCCTGACAGGCACTGGGTAATCATTCTGTATGATCAGATTCCCCATCCTGGACACAATACCCATCACCTACAATTTAACAGGACCTACAACTTAACCCAACTACAAAAGGAGAGGTTCAATCTACATAGCTCACAGTCCTACTACATTCTGTGTATCTTGGTAGATATCAAGGCAGACACCTCATGGGAGAAGGGACTGGTGGAATTCATGGTGGCCTAGAAGGGAACGTGGGAAGAGGTGTCAGAGTGCAAGGCAGAGGGGCCAGACATAGAGCCCAAGCCCTGACCCCATGATCTATGCAGACACACCAAGAAGCGTGTTCTACCAATTTCCAGGTCAGGTTTCCATACTCTGCCCTAAATGCACCCATACCTAACAAATATGGATTCTTCTTTTTCTTTTTAATTCAGTAGAAACTTTATGCTGTTCATATTCAAACTGAACAAGTTCTTACCGAGTCCAGGTGAAGGCAAGGTTCCAGGTTCTGTATTGTTTATAGCAATCAACACAGTGGTGGACACTGCCTCACTTTCTCTTAGGAAAGTGACATAAAATAACAGAACACAAAATAACTCACTGCACTGGGCAGTGAGTACTGCCTCAAACACAGACCTGTTAAAAAGATACAACTTAGTATCTGAACCCTTCCATCAGAGTTCAACTGAAATTCATCAGGCAAGGATTTAAGGGAGACAAACATGCGTGTTACACTATATATTCAGCTAAAATATGGTCACTAATTCCTTTCTAAGGTTTCCATCCTTTTTTTGGTGACTTTTCCAAAAAAACTGGACTACTGATATTTTATGAGTCACTCAAACTTTTCTGTGATTGTGCTTCTCCTGCCACCATTACCATTGACTGTCCTCACACTGTCACTGATCTAAATTTTGTTCTTCTTTCAAAGCTCTTCCATGGAGCTATTTGATTCACGAAAAGATGCTATTTGCGATGTAAACTGTTACCTTACTCTTTTTAACAATATTTTGTGTTCTTGGGCCAGACATAGTGATGGAGACATATCTTGGGTCAAATTAATGTTTACTAGAACATGGAAAATACTGCTTATGAGTTTGAATAATCTGTAGTCCCTGCTTTATGTCAGTTTTGAAGACCAGAGTCTCTATATTATTCTTTTTTCAAAAGAATAATACTTCCCACAGAGCCAAGTCAAGTGTTATGTATTTATTAACTCACTGATTTCTCAGTAAGTCAGATGTGTACTATATGTTGAAAACCGCATGGGTTCTGAAGTCAAGCAGGTGGACTCTGGAGTGAGAGAAGCTGACTTCAAATGTTAGTCCTCAGTTTTCTGACTGTGGCATTGGCAAATTATTTCAAACCTAAGTTTCTGCTTCCTCGCCTGCAAAACAGCAATGATGGTAGTGATTTTATTATGATGGCTAATGTACCATGTCCCAGGCACTCCATCAAGAATTAAGATTGAGAACTGATGTCTTTGGAGTCAGATTGGACAGGATTTAATCTTACTGCCTGGATGATTTGAAACAAGTTGAGCTGTATCAGAAAGCCTGAGCTCCACTGAGAATGGCGCTACATGCCATAATCCCAGCACTCAGGAAGCTGTGGCAGGATTACAAATTTAAGGCACTGGCCAGCCTGGGTGAGGTTGGGACCAACCAGGACTACATAGCGAGATTCTTCCTTCTGAACTTGCCTTATAATCAGTCTTCTGAATCCTATGGATGATACAGCACCTTTACCAGCACAGAATGTTCTATATCAGGATCCCTTATGCAAACCGTTATTTGGTTAATTTGAGATGAGCATCTCAGTGCCTCTTATTGTTCTTAGAGTAAAATTCCAAATATAGTCACCTTTCAGTTCCTAGCTCCCAATGGGTACCAAATGTATAGATGTTCAAGTAGCTTACAGGAAAGTGGCATGGCATTTGCATATAATCTGGGCTTATCTGCCTACAAACTTCAAATCCTATCTCTGTGCCTGTAATATGTAACAAATTCAAGTGGGATATAAACACTTGTATACTGTATTGTTTTAGAAAATAAATGGCAAGAAAACGTCATACATGATTTTTTCCCCACACAAGTATTTTCTACCCTTGGATAGTTGCATCCAGGCTGTGGAACCCATGGGAATGGAAGGCCCAGACTCCCCGTGTCCTGAAGCCCAGACCTGTGTCTGACAGCTGTCTGTGTAGCTGAGCTCACCTCTCTCTCTGCTTTGCTTATTTCAGACAGAAGGGTCAGCTCTCTGTTTTGAAAAAGCTGGATATTTTCCCAGCTAGCCCCGTCTCACAAAACTTTCTCATTTACATATTTCCTGGAATGTTGCTACTTCTCGTGGACTCTCCTGACTACCTCTGCTCCCCATCTTTGTTACCGTCCACTTGTTCTCTCCAACCTCACTCTCAGTATGATGATAACAGTACATACTATAATCGTCTCATGAGGTTCTTTGAAGGTTTTTGGTGGTTTTTTTATTCTCTTGGCTTATTATATATTTATTTCTAGTCTATTTCTTCTACTTGAACGTAAATTTCATCTACTCTGGGCCTGAATATTTGTTGTTTGGGCTTACAGTTGTCATGTCTAGAATTATCTACAAACTGAGTTGTAGGTACAAGTTAGGAAATGGATTCTTTTTTGGTTATTAAGAAAATTAAATAAAGAGTGCATTGTGTCTGGTAGAAAATAAATGGAGTGGCTATTGCTTGTTGTTATTATTACTAGCGACACTAAGAAATTGCCTAGCTTTTGTGAAGTTTGCCATCTAGCGGGGCAGAGGTGGTTGTATAATGAGTCTGCTATCACTGTGAAAGGGTGGGATGAGTAGGGCTTTTCCCATATGTGAATATGTAGACATCCTCAGGAGTACTTGCTGAACTGTTTTACTAGATGATTCTTACAAAAACAGCAACAAACAAGCAACCAACAAATAAAAAACCAAACTGCCTAGGAGCAAGCACAGCATAAAATAAGTGGAACCCATGGCAATCCTAAATAGATTTAATATTTTGCTATTTTAGAGGTAAGGATCTATTATCCATGGCAAAGTAATGGAGTGCAAGAACTAGCTGTTATATATTTGTTGATTTTATCATCTGCTCCCTAATGTTACTGGATGTACGATATATCATGATGTAGATCATGTTTATACTTTCCTGACCTTTTGCCCTCCTCCCTAGAGCTGGCATCAAAAAGGGAGTTATGAGGATTTAGGCCTCCCATAATCTCCCTAAGACCTCTCCAACACTGCCCCAAATTAAATTCAGTCTGAGTGAGGGCATGTCTGCCATGTGATTGCAGCAGCGGGATCAGTCCCCCAGCCACACTTCAGCCTATTCTTGCTCTTAATTCTCTCTTATGCAGACACTTTGGGACAACAACTTCCCTGCTACTTCTCCCTTTGTTCCTGCCTTATAATCACTCTTCTGGATTCTACACATTATACAGTATATTCACCCTCGCAAAAGGTTCTATATTTGCATCCCAAATTTTGGTAATTACAATTTTATGCTTAGCAAATATATTCCCTCCTATTAGCAAATCTTCAGAGCATAGTTGTGGAGATAAGACTGACCTCTCAAATTTTATGATTAGGACCATAATGTTTCCATGTTGATAAATTATACATAGAACAAGGCAGTTTCTTTTCCCACCAGGATTTCTGTTTCTGCTTCTTGAAACTACCAAACTAGTAAGAGAGAAAACATGGTCTTTTTTCCTTGTTGGTTGATTTCCCACATCAAGGATATGCACGAACTGGGGTGCAAATAAGGATATCGATTTTATTTTATAATAAAGGGACAGATAAAACATTAGTTTAATGTAGAAAATATGCTACTGATGGGGCTGCTTCTGGTGAGCTATCTCTAGGTGCTTTTAGTGTGTTATTTTATAGACACACAACTTCAGAGATCACATAGTACCCACTGGGTTTGGTGAGCCACTAATGACAATTACCTTTTTGGCAGTGTGTTATGGTTTGTGTCTGGATGTCTTCCCAAAGCCTCATGTGATCGTGGATATTGGATTCTAGAGTTTGTCAGTAACTCATGATCCAATGCTGGGATTATGGCTGTGAGTGCTATACCCAAGTGTGTGTGGCCTACATATAATATAAGGGACAGAAAGAGTCTTCTCTCTGAGCTCCTCTTCTTTTGCTCTTGTTGCTTGTGCCATTTTCCACTGCTGTGAACTGTTGCCCTCTGCTGTGTGCCACTCTGCCTGAGAGTCCATTAATTATGGACTGAAACCTCCACAAACTGTGAACTAAATAAACCCTTCCTTCCTTCGCTTTGCACATGAGATAGTTTGTCCCAGCAATAAGAGAAAAGTAACCAACACAATTGTATAACTAAACTTGCTGAGAAGAGCAGAGGACCTGTGTTAGATCTCTCCCCCTGGGAAGGAAATGGAGAGAGGGTAGGCTGTGCTTGGGTGAAGGGATAATGATCACAAATGGTCGCCTTTTAGAAGGAACAAGATCATTGGCAGCATCTTTGCCTCCTCAGGTTGTCAGGCAGTAGATACTGTGAGTAACATTTTCAATGAATCTCTCTGCCCCTTGAAGTTTACAAATCACCTTTTGTTTTTGTTTTTGATACTGGGGATTGAATTCATGACCTGGCACCTCTCAAGCAGGCACTTATGCTGCTGAGCTAAATCCCCAGCCCCTACAAATCACCTTAAAAGAAAATTACCCCAAAATGAATGTGTGCTGCAGGAACAAGAGGCTTTAGGATGCTAGTGGTGGTACTCATCATAAATAAGTACAACAATAATTACAGCAGAATATGGAATGGAGACCGTGTACATGGCAATGTCAAAACAGGCCATATCTGAGAAAGTGAGGGGCTAGTGAGGGTGGCCAGGCATTATTCAGCGTGCAATGAATACTTTTGCAATCTATATTTTTATTTATTCATAGAAGAAGATGGCAGAATAACTGAAAAACAGTACTGATAAGTGATTTGAAACAAAAGGAACCTAGTTCTGTGACCTGTGCTGTTAACGGTTCTGTCTTGTTGCCTCTCCTGCATATTGAACTATGGTTGTATAGATGCTCTTGGAGCTGCTCAGATTGTATGGTGGTTTTGGGTAGATGTGTTTCTAGTTTCCATCATCTTCAGCAGTGTGCTTCATGAGAGCAGCTCTGGACCTGTCTGGTTTACCTGAATCCACAGACCCTAGTGCAAGTGCCTATACACATACATGTTCAGAAAATGTTTATTGCTTTTCAGTGTCAATCAGCAAAAGAAAAACAGTTCTGGCATTGGAGTCTTAAAGGATGAAGGAGAGAGGGAGTCAGTGCTGTTGGGCATCTGTTTTCTGAAAACCTCAAATCCCTTCATGCTTTACTTTTGTGTCGGTAGTAAGAGCAGAGATCAACTGGAGAAAGCAAAATCAAAGGCACTGCAGATGCCAGGCAGAAGGTAGTGGACTCAGATGAGAAAAAAGAGAGAAAAAATTTCTCAAAACTTTTGCCATATGTCCACCATTTTTTTGAAGGATTCAAAGATATAGCTATGTTGGTAGAAGCTGACTTGAGGAGAAGCTCCCTGAATTCTGAGTAGGTCTTCCATTTTAATTATTACTTTGTTTATCAGAGTATAACTAACTAAGAAAAGAAAGACAAATTCCTCTTAGTTTTGATTTTTCTATATTTTTCTCCAAAATAAAAAGTTGTATGAGTTGGAATAGGACAATAGGCTTAGTTACCTATAAGTCTGGTGTATAGGAAAACACTGAGAGATCTCCAAGGAATAATTATGACCCAGATCTTCCTAAATCTCAGCCATCTATGAGAATGAAGGAGGTTATGCATTTCAATACTCAAGCTTTTCAGTTCTGAGCTTATGTAAGAATTTTAGCACCTTTCAAAGACCCACTGTTTTGTGACTACTTTTAGAAACATTAAAATCTCTTTGATAAGTTTATAAATTAGGAGTGGGTTTTCTCACGCATTTCATCTGTATTTGTGGTGATCATTCGGGCCTACTCACTGGCTTTTGATTCTCTTATTTTTCACAGCTATGAAGTTGGTGTGGTTTTGAGTTGTTTTGAGCCTGAAACGCTAAACTATTAAGGAAAACAATGCTTTCAGTTCGTATCCATGGCCCCTTTTCTCCTAGGAGTGTAATACTGCTGGGATCACCAGGTTTGGATGAGATTTCAGTGTCTGTCACTTCACTCTATCTTTATTGTCACTGACTCTCCCGCCCTATTGTGCAGCTGCCATTGGAAATTCCTCCTTGACTTTCTCAAGGGTTTTGTCATGGTTCTGTGCCAGCTGGCAGCCTTGCTTCCCTGCCTCCCAATTTATGTGTATAAATCTTAGTTCCTCAGTGTGCTGGGAGTCAGCCCGCAGGTAAATCGGTAGATACGAATAATGTGCAGGATGTTCCATCACTCCAATGGCAGACATGATCACTCTGAGATTATCATGAAAGGTACCGTGGTTGATTCAGTTGCTAAGTCCCAGGACATGTGTGTCCATCGCAAGGGCTTTTCTGGATATTATAAATGCTCACTTACTGGAATCTTCTCTCTTTCAAAATGGGGAGAAGTATTGGGAACTGTATTAGTGAGGGTTTTCTAATAAAACAGATTGTGTAGAAGACATGTTCCTCTTTCTCTTTCTCTGCCCCCCTCTCCCTTCCCCTTCCCTCCTCTCTTTCTCTGCTGTGTGTGATATAGAATTGTCAAACAGAAAAACCAGTGTCCCAGCTCTGGCACTGCAGGGAGAGAGCTTCTGTTAATTAAAAAAATCTTAGACTTTCTGTTTTAGTCAGGCCTTCAGTTGATTGGATGAGGCTCACCATGCGAGGGAGGTGGCCTGCCAATTCAAAGGCTCATCTCACCTAAAAGCACCTTCCTAGACACTCCCAGAATAATGTGAAAACAAGTATCTAGATACCCTGTGGCCCAATCAAGCTGACATCTGAAACAAACCATGGGAGGGACCATATGTTTTGATTCTCATCTAAAAGATGTGTTTACCTACCAAATAACTCTAGGGGTGGAGAAAAAGACAAGTCCCAGACAGGTATAAAAATGGAGCCATTGCCTTTAGGTGAATAATAAAATGTAGAATGGTGCTCATGCATGGAATCTCTAATGGAATAGACAAACATTAAAGAAAAACCAGAAAAACACACAAAACTTAACCATGGCAACAAGAGCAAAAATACCCCTGAGAAGAAACAGATCTTGGAGGGAATGGACCCACTCCTTACCACCTACAAGTCATTTGGGAGTGTTAACCAAATCCTGAAAGTTTTCATTAATTTTTGATCCCTGGAGATAAGAAACTTAGGGACACATAGCAATGTTTTCCTTTATCAAACTGAGTGGTTGGAAGTAAAAACCAAAGAAATCTATAGGTGGCCATCTGAAAGAAAATATATTATTTAGATTAAGATTTGTTCATAGATGATAGAAAAATGGAACTCATAGCTCAACAAGATGTGTATGTATTTCTTGTATCAATGTAGGTGACTGGGCTGGTACATTTGGAGAAACTTAAAACTTCTTTCCTTGGCGTCCTGCTATTCCACCATTGCAACCTTGACCTCAAGGAAATGAAGATGACACATTTCAAGGAGGGGTGTGGAGCAAAGAATAAGCCTGCTGGCTCTTACGGAAGTTTCCTGAAAGCCTTAATACTCTGTGTGTCCCCGCAGTTTCTAACTGGGGACTCCTCTCAGCTACAAACACACAGTAGAAACACAGTGTGCAAAATGTAAGCATGTTCTTTATTTTGATCAACAAGGAGTGCGGTTCACCATTTATCAAGGATTCTATTTGTGTGTGTGTGTGTGTGTGTGTGTGCACGCACACATGCTTGTGTGAGTGTGTCTAAGTATGGATACTGCAAAACATCACCTGGTAATGATTTTAAGGGCCATAATGAATTCTGAATTCCCCTTGGAAATGAACATTGTTTTCTACAGTTAGATAAATTTATCTCTGCTGTAGGGTATTTGGCAAATTACAGAAGAGCAGAACTCTGGGATTATAGGTGAGACAGGCAATCAGTTCATTATGTCAACTGCATTTTGTCCACTTTTCTCTTTCTGCAGGCCCTTCAGGTACCAAAGATGTGCATCAAACCTATACCCCAGGGCCCTCAAAGTACAAGCAGTTTGGAAAGGAGGACAGACTGAGTTCTCACATGAAAGGAAGGAAACAGAAGGTCACTTCCACCAAATATGAGCAAATAGATAAAATGAGAAAAGTAGGAAAATAAATTGTGATGAGCAAATGAAAGAAATGGCTTGTAACAGCTATCTAGATAATTACAAGTTTTTTTTAATTTGCAGTGTAAAAGACAACTTCTAAGACACAAAAATCCAAGGAAAAGAATGAAGTCTCTACAAGTGATTCATGTGTCAAGCAATTTAATAAGGATATGATTAAATGTAAAAGAAGAAATGTCAAAATAGCAGAATCAAATTAAAATGGAGATTGCATGTCAAATGAAACAGAATCAAGACCCACGTTTGTAGCAGCACAATTCATAATATTTAAATTTTGGAAGCAACCTATATGCCCATCAACAGATGAATGCATAAAGAAAATGTATTAACACAATGGAGTACTACTCTGCCATTAAGAAGATAATTTGAGCCATTTGTAGGAAAATGCGTACACCTTGAGATTATGGTGTCATGTGAAGTAAACTGGACGCATAAGCTTAAATATCACATAGTTTCTTTTATATGAGAAACCTGAAATCTAAATGCAGATAATAAGAAGTAGGGAGATTAATCTTTCTCAAATGACAGAGGATCAAGAGATGGAGGGAGGGCAGAGAGAGGGGAGAGATAGGGAATGAAGAGAGGAGTGAAGGTGTATTTCCTAAAGGCTCCAACATGCCACAGGGATGTGAACATTATGTGCTGCAAACGTTATTAATAAAGAAAATGATCAAAAAATAAAACCAGTGATGTCTTCTGAAACCAAACTTTCCAAAGGGCCTGATGGAGAAGCTTTATCCAGACGAAGGCTCCATTATTAAAATTAAAGAATTATAAAGTATTTGTCATTAATTATATATTTGTACATTTATAATAAATGGATGAAAATAATTCAGGCTTAGACCTTAAAAATTTCAAAGTATATATTATTAATCATATGCTTGCTCTGTAACAAATGAAAGCAGATGGTTCAGGGCTATACCTCTGACTGTGTTTACATTTCACACAGGACAGAATTTGGGGCACTTCTTGCTCCATATATCATTTGATTGAGGAGATTGTTATAGTTGCTGAAATCAAAACTGGTTCTGTTTTTTCCAGAGGAGTAAATTCTTCATTTTTTTTCTTTTTTCTTTTCCTTCTAAACCATCCAAGATTGAAAAACAAGAGTGGAGTGTGAAAATAGCATGAAGCATTTGACATTTTGAAATTTGTTTTTCTCCTCATTCCACACAAACAGTAGCCTGCCACCGTGCTGGTCTGAGATTTGGGCTACAAACAGAGACTCAGCATGGGGTGCCCCATGCCCTGTATGGGCCAGAAAGCTGGCGATGTGCTCAGGCTGCTTGGTAGCATTTGTTTCACTCACCACCTTCCCTGTTGGTTTTCTTGAGATTACTGTGAAAGTCAAGGAAGGTGCATGTGTAGAGTTGTGCAAAATAGCTTACTTTTTTCCATTTTCAGGAACTGTATTTACTGAAACTGAAACTTGGCTTGCAAAGGTATTTATATTATGGCAATGTCTATTTGTCTACATTTCTTTAATTTATGCAGTATATGTTAATTACTCTTTAATGTGAAAATATTTTGACATTAATTTTTCTCATTTCTTTGACTTCTTGAATAATTTCATTATGAGGATGGTTCTAAATCACATCTGCTCTCCAAGCTTCTGGGTTTTTATTTAGTGTATACATACATACTTCAATATTGATGCTTAAGTTCTGTGTTTGAGGATTCTTAAAACATTTTTTAGTAAACAGAAATAATAGAGGTAACTTTGGTCTGTCGGATTTTGGATGATAAATTCTGCATAATCAGAATGTCCACATATTCAAAAAAGTAAAACATCTATTTACACTAATCAAATTATAGAGTTAATCATATTACATGAATAAAGCAAAACACCCAGTTTGGAGCTGGGACAGGTCACTTAACAAAATAGGATCTGCCTGACTCCCTTAGAAACTGTAGCATGTGGTTTATCTGCTGCCAAAGGATGATCAGAAAGATGTGGTTTTCCTCCATGCAGAGGGAAGCATTGTGCATATTCAGAGATAACACTTGGCTCCTGCTCATCACTCCTAAACCTCACCTAAGATTTTATATGGCAAAAAAGAGATGTGTTTGTGAAGTTGGGAAATGGATTTTCTAAGATTTCATCTGTTTAATCTAATACATTTGTTACCTTCCTAAAACCAAGCACCGCAACCCTAGATAGCGCCCACTGTGTATGTACCATCACCTGGTATATACATCCTGTGCCTTATCAGTCGTTTCTGATACATCTCCACTCTACAAGGCCATTGAAGTGATTGACTGAGAAGACTATAGTTTAGAAAGACGTGTTGACTAATCACTTTTTCACACAGTTGATAAATGTTTACGACTTTTGGAGCTGATATTCCTGATATTCTGAGCTGATATTCCTGAAACATCTTATTATCCATTATTCTTGGAAAATGCTCACAGGTACAGTGGGAATGTTATGCTCCTTGTTGCTACTAGCTTGATATCTGGACTACTACGTATTTAGGAAAAAAAATGGAAATGCAGTGCAGATTTTTCTCAGGGTATATTGTAGCAGCCTTTGCTATAGTTGCAAGAATTTAAAAAGTATTTTCCAAGATATCTATCTTGCACAGACAAGACCATTTTAAATTGCACTCATTAAATCATTTGTTGTCACCGCCAACAGCCATGTGGAGGCTAGTTAACAAATGAAAAATGAGCCCTTCTAACTTGTTTACTTTATAGGGCTGCTTCCTTTATTTCAGGGTGTTTTCTTTCTTTCTGGTAGCATATTGACAAAGGGGTTCCTGTAATAGTACTTCCTGACAAAAATTAAAAATGTGAAGGTTGAAAACATCACAGAGGCAATACCTAAGTTTACATAAGACAGTAGTGAAACTCCTTTTGAAAGTGAACCTTGGATCTACTTTCTACTTTGAGGGAGGGAAACCATTGAATCCATATTTACTTTGCTGAAAAGGTAGTATGGAAACACCTGAGAAATTTAGAATTCTTGGTATAGGGAAAAATCTTCTGTATAATGACCCCAAATTTATGTATTAGTTTTCTTGTCACTGAGACACAATACCAAGCCACCACAACTCAAAGGACTAAAGGTTTAATTCCCTCAAGGGTTCAGTCCGTGGTTGGCTGGTTCCAAGGCAGAGAAGCCATAGCGGAAAGGTATGGTGGAACAAGGCTGCTTAGTTCAGGCAGTCAGGAAGCAGAGTATAAGAGCCAACGCATAAGGAGTGCAGGGCTCAGGCGCAGACCCCACCTATAAGTGTGCTCCTCTAGTCATCGGAGACAAATCCCCAAACCCAGTAGGTCAAAACTCCACCATCACCACCACAGTTTATCTCTGAGGGTTTCCTTCTAGCCTTCAAGTTTTTCTTCAACCATAAAAACAAAGGGTCTTCAATCCTTTATTTGTTCATTTGTTCCTTCACTCATTCATCAATCTAATGGAAGTTCCCATTTACAAGCTTGTTGGCTTGTGGGGTTTTTCTTTGTTACTGTGACAAATTATTTTTTTATTTAATGTGAGCTTATGAACATTCTCTTTTCATGGTAGGTTGGCTGATAGCTGTGGTCGAATGTGTTGCTAAGTCTTAGGAAGGGGGGAATTCTTGTTAGCTCTTTGCAGTGCTTGGTGTCTTAGAGTCCACAACAAGGAAACATTTATGATGAAAAAGAACTTGGCCTTACGTAAATCAAGATTTGGCTCTTGGTTCCACCATTGTTTCTTTATATGGAAAAAATAAAATCCTTTAGGTCTTAGACTGAAGATGACGTGAAACACAAGTAAATTCGATTGCATGTAGTAAACATTCAATGTGTTCTGTCTATTCAGAACAAAAAATTCATTCTTCTGAGCATTTAAGAGGTATTTAGCTTTATGCCTAATATACGACTACTTCACATGAGCTTCTCAGTTTTCTTCTAATTGAGGAGTGATTGGAGTTGCTGAATTGTATGCAAATATTTGTATTTTAAATAGAGTTCAATGCCATTTTCAAGTTTTAATTAACTTAGAGTTTTGAGATTATTATTACTCGAGAAATGAGTCATTACCAATGCAGCAAAATTCACACAAAAATTACCCAGAGCCCTGAAAATATGGTATAAATATTCCTTCCAAGAGCATTAATGACAATATGAAAGAAGCACAATTCTCACATCAACCCTGGTGTTAATGCTATGAACGCTCCTGCTATTAGATACTTTCTCATTTGTCCTGGCTGTGCTCTGAGGTCTGACCATTACTTTGCTTTCTCAGATGATATGATGGAAAAGAGATGTGAAGTAATTCCTAAGTTTGTACTTTCCTCAAGGTTCCCTACACACTATTCATTGAGTACTTTGCCCTATTCCTGCCAAACTGTGTTATCCCTAATGGCCATCACTGCTTCCTGGTGTCCAGGTGGGGTTAGTTGTATTCACTGAGCTGATGAATTGTCCTGAATGCCCATCATGTGCCCAGCATTCCTGGGGCAGGAGCGAGGTGGAGGAAGAGGATCATAGTAGACACCAACATTGATGACTGACGTAGGAGGCCAGTTACATAAGGCTGGCAAAGCATGTTGAGATTATTTTTCTAAAAGCAATGAAATACACTGGATGGCCTCATGCAGCAGAAGTTGGTGTGGCTTATGCTTTGAGAAGATCATTGTTGCACAGAGAATAGAGTAGGGGATGTCAGGTGGCCACGCGTTGAGACAAAACACCCAGCCAGAGATCTCTGAGCTGACGAAGTGAGAAGCTGTGACTTGGATTAGCACTAGATCTGAGAAAGATTTGGGGTGAGCCTGGGGGTGGTACCAATAGGACCCGCTCACAAGGAAGCATTAGAACTAGTGACAGGATGCTGGAGTCAGCGCTGGAGAGACCGAAACCTCCAGAGCAGTTTGCAGGCAGTACTTGATCTCCTTCATGATATTTTATTCTCTCTTAAAGAGCCTGGAAGCTTGCTCAAAATAGTAACCCCTCTTGTTTATCTTTCAATCACCCATTATGCGGTTATAACTCAGTAAGTTTTTGTGGAAGGGAAAGGAAATACGGAGGTAAGCCTGAAATTATTTAGCTTGACAGAATAATGGCTACTGTGTTACAAAGCCTTTCACAGGGCATGCAGTACAATAGAAGAACGAAGGCCCTGAGTCCTTGCCAGGTACTTTACAGAATGGTGTGATTTACCCAATTTACACAAGAAAAGTTTACTGCTCAGAAAGAAACTGGGATTTTATAGGTCTAAAGCAAGTATAAAACATACTTTTGCAAAGACGATAGATAACTCCCTACCTGAATATTTAACAGTCAAAATTAAATAAGATGCAGGTCCTCTAATCTTAATTGTTTTAAGGCACATGTAACTCACTGCCTTGTATCTTAGATTGTCATATGTAACATTGCATAGTCCATTGTCTATCAGTCAGAACACTTTGGGTTTTAGCAAATGGACACCCAAACACAAGTGCTTCAGGGGTTAGGAAGAGAGAATCGTTATATCAGAATCATATAACAGAAAGTGTGGGGTAAGACTTGGCCCTGAAGGTAGCAAATGGGCAAAGTCTCAAATTATGTTATTTTAGAACTTGGTTCTTTACTCTTCCTGTTACCTTACCACCACATAGCTAAAAGAGCATCAGAGGCATTGAGAGGCACTGAGAGGCTGAGGCAAGAAGATCTCAAATTCCAACCAATTTGGGCAAATTAGTGAGATCTTATCTTAAAAAAAAAAAGAGTCGAATTTCTAGCAGTTCTCACCCCTGGCCAATGGCACTAGCACCTTGATACTTCACATCCTCTGGTTTTCACTGGGAAAGAAAGAGCTTCTCTGGAACACGGAGGGAGTGAAGTGCTTCCTTAAAAAATCTGAGGAAATGTTGACAAGAAGTAGCAGAAAATGGCAGGCTGAAGTATAATAAATACCCACTATATAAGAGCAGTTTCCTGTCAATTTAAAGAATGCGTGTGTGTGTGTGTGTGTGTGATTCCAGTGCATCCTCTTTGGCATGTATCTCCTATACGTGGAAGTTTTTAGCTTCAAGATTATAAAAAGCTGCATTCCCAGGGCTTAGCAATGTGTAGGCTATAAAGTACCTAATAGTTGTTGAAAAAACAAGCAAGCGTGAGTCATCCCTTAACCTTCTAGAAATTTCTGCTAGACTTCTCTGTTGACTTTTTGGATAAAACAAAATCACAATTTCCATGAGTGTGTATAAATAATTTGAAAAATCTCTTATACACTCCCAAAATAACATCACAAAGCAATGGTTGGATTCAGTTTCAGCCTACTGAAAAGGTTTTACACATGGAAGTTTTTGGCTTGCATTTTAAAATCTGGGTTCTTTTGATCTGTGTCACCTTTGGGGTGGAAAATAAACACCATATTTCCTATGGCATTTCGGAGAGCTGAACTTGATAATTCTAGTGGTGCTGTTTTGCTCTTTCAAGACGTTTAGTAGCAAGCACATATGTGTCTGACTAAATGTCACTGTGCTTAAAGCTCCTGTAATTTGGATTCGGAAGCTGGCCGAGGGAGGAGGAAGACAGAACTTTTTAGCTTCTGATTCCCTGTCCCATGATGTTTCTTTGTTCATTTGATTTTAATGATTCCAATCGGAGTTGAAACAAAAGCTGGAGGATTGGCCTACCACGGGTTAATTACTTGGTGGAAGGGCTATTTCTTGAGTCTGATGGTGGGGAATGGGTCAGAAAAGACTAATTAGACAAGCTTCACGTTCTAGGGAAATGCTAGTGGAACAGGTGAAAAAAACTGGCGATAATTGAGGCGCTAATTATCCTCCACCTAGCAATTGGCCACCAGGTGTTCTGCGGCACATAAAAGAAGGGACTGGCAGAGCAACAGAGGCTGTTTTTGTTCCGAGAAACAAGGAAATTGGGGAGAAAAAACAAAAAACAGACTTTAAAATCCACAAAACGGTGTTTCATATATTTCTGACTTATTGTTTCCTGCTGCATGGAGAAGAAAACTGGATCAAAGTTACTTGCTGGTGTGCTGTTTTATTTGTTTTAAAAGAACTTATGTTCCATCCAGCCTGGCTATACCAGAAAGATTTCAGTGTTGAGCATAAGTGCACGTACATCCCTGTGACTGAGTTTATGGTAACCATCCACATGCACATTGATTAGGAGGGAAGTCTATTGGCATATAGAAGACCATGATTAGTAATAGAATGGTAACAAACCAATGTGAACTGTTAGAAGCTATGACTTCATGATTAGCTTTTTCCTTTTTTGCAGGCTGTGTTGGAACAGCATAAGCATGTAAAACTATCTCTAGTGGTGTGAGACATGTTACCAACATAGCCCATGAAAAATCTTTCAAACATCATCTTTTATTACCCTAATTTCTCATTTTGTTAAAAAAACACCACTATTCAGAATTAATAACTTTAAATGGAATTATCTGTAATGGAATACTTCACAGGTAACAGAAATCAATTAAAATGGTGACTATCTGGGGTTAATGATCACCATTAAAATAATATTCATAAATATGCATTCAAGCCAGAAAGGACAAGACAAAAGTGGAAAATATTTTTGAGTGGCACCAGGAGAAAGTAAGTTTTCAAAAGGGTGAATCTCAGACATATGTGACCCTTGCCTCCTTCCATCAGCTCAGAGTCTGCCATCCAAAGGCCAGTACTTTGGTGTGGGCTGAAGGAAGCAGTGCTTCCTGGAGCAGGCTCTGTGCTTGTTTTTGGATTTTCACTGCTTAAAAGGAATGGAACTCCAGTTACGGACACTGCTCAGGGCAAGAGCAGCTTGTCTAAAGAGTCAGTGGCTGTTTTCAGACCTAAAATCTGTGTCTCTGTCCTGTTTTCCTGTCTTGGCCATTTGCCTTGGCAAGGAGCATGTTAAGGGTGATTTTGGAACTGGATTTGAATCGTAGCTCTACCATTCCCTAGTACTGTGGGGCTGAGCAGGGACTGTAGCTGACTGTCAGTTTTCTCCAGGCATAAAATAGAGGTGATGTTTAATACTGTGCAGGGAATTTACAGGGATTAAGTAACATGCAAAATGCCTTTTGCATTAAGTCTAGACTAGAAAACTAAGCTACTGCATAGTGTGTAAATATCACATGTGTGTTATATGGTGAAATTAATACAACGAATGTGCTACAGTGAAAATGCCAAGAAGCGAACCAGAGATGATTAAGCCACTAGTGGTTGGTAGTAGCAGAGCTCAGTTTTTATGCCAGTGCAGGAGAATAAGGAGACAAGCCCGGATTACTAGAGCTCGGAGACCATGGCCTTGGCAAGAGTCTCTGCCCGTGTGTCTGGATGGAGGTGAGGAGGCTGACACTGTGCGTGATTCTCTGAGAGGCAGAGAACTACAGTATTCTGAAATCTCCCGTGCGTCTTCTCAGCTGAGCTCAGCACAGCAGCCTCCTGAACACAGCCTACCTGAGTGACAGAGAGGACAATGGAATGACAAAGAATCCATCAGACAGTGAGAGTCCAACGTCTGGCACCGTGGCACGTTGCCTGGCGCATGGCATGTCACTGGGCCTGTATCCTTCTCTTCTCTTGGGAAGAGTCCAGCATTGCCTTTTCCTCTCTCTCACTTCCTTCCTTTGATCTTTTAAAGGTGGCTGGTTTCAGGTGAGATCAGAGAAGGAAGTTTAACCACTGTCTGCACTCTGAATTCTCTTTGTTGCTTCTATGTACTGCCACTCTTGGGGCCCATATTTTTGCCTCCATTGTTCTAATGTTCAGTGTTGTCTTTTGTGCGTTAAAACATGTATTAGGACATGTTTGTGACACATAATAAGTACATTCATCGTGAGGATTTGATATCTATCTGTCTGTCATCTGTCTATCTATAGTTCACAGATCAGTTTTTCATTTTCACTTTCTTCCCTCTCCTCCTTCCCCTCTCCTTCCATCCTCAGATTTCTTTTCCATCTGCAAAAGGTCTGCCTTCATGTTTCCTATCATCTCTCTTTTATTTTCTCTTTTAACTATGTATCCTTTGTGTTTCTCATGTAAGAGCAGCCATGCGCTATTTAACCTTCTGTGTCTGATTCATTTTGCTGATGAGCATTATGGATTTGAGATCCATTCGTTCTCCTACCAGTGAGTCAAACTCATCTTCTTTTAACAACTTGTCTTTTAGAGGAGGACAGCAAGTGAGCAGCTCCCTGTGGACTTGTCACCTCTCCTCCTTGCCCTCGGGGCGTCCAGTCTCCCAGTCTCAATCCTGAAGCCAGGGAACATGGTGCATTTTAAAGCACACGTCCAAATTATTTAATCAAGTTGGGGTCTTGTAAACCCTACCATAAATTAATTTCACTCTTCAGGATAGTGCTCATGTTCCTGCTCCCGTTAAAGACAGACCCACTCTTAAGTAGGTGCTGAAAAGTCAAGCAGCTTTATGCTTGGCTCCTGGATGACCTTCCTGTAGGGTTTTTGCTGTGCTTTCCATATCTGGCTCCCCTACCCTAAAGAACTCATCAGAACTGAGAGCACTGTGGGGCTAAGAAGAGTGAGGACAGTGTATTAACACACACATCCTTACAAGTGTGGTGAATTTTAATGGAAACACATCATGGAAGCAAAATTAACCAAGCTACACATCCTTTTGCTGCTTTGATGTTGAAAATGGTTATCTTTAAGAGAGATATATTGAATTCTTTCTAATCATATAAAGAAGTTGTTTACTCCCTGAAAACCGTGACCAAAAAATGGTTAGGGACTTGACTTGTGAAGGAATAAGTCACAGTTATGTGAATAATCCTCTACTCCAGGCAATTTCAGCCAGTCAAATAAGGCATTAGTGTACAGTAAAGATTGCTTTCTTTTTTTTTTATTCTTTAAATAAGTTGTCCCACATAGAATCATCAAAAATTTACAGCTTTCTAAGAGCTGAAGGAAGGACCAGATAGCACTTGTATTTTAAAACAGATCACTGTTTTCATTTTTCTGCATTTAATATGTATGTAGAAATTAGACATTCAAGATCAGAAAAAAGACTACAATCTCCTTTTGCTTTTATTGCAGTGCAAGTACCCGTTTAAGCAGCACCCAGACTTAGATGCGGGCATTAGGAGAAGCATCTGTGGAGTAGGTATTCATGGGGATGAAAGGTTAAAGATAAGAGAAGCCTGAGTACGGATTTTAATTCACCGGGGAAGCTGTCAGCGGCATAATTAGGAGAATAAGCTGCAGAGAGACTGTGTAGAATGCAGCTGCTAAACCATAGCCTATGACAATTTTAAAACTCCATCTTTCTCAGCCTTTAAATAAAAGCTTTTCCCACATCAAGGACTGTCTGGAGAATATGTCTTCCATAAACACTGCATGAAGACCGATTTACGATTACTGAAAGAAGAATGCAGCATATTTCATTGGGGGATATATTTCCAAATTAGAATGGCTTTCCTTTGACAGCATTCCATCTTGTTAACTCTTCAGTGATTCCAAGTTCTTGATTTTGTATGGCTCATGTATTCCTATTTTTTTGAAAACGTACTTAGCTTAAGTCGAAAAGATCTGGAAAGAAGATAGTAATGGTTCGATTTAGTCA
Organism: Cavia porcellus; assembly: GCF_034190915.1. Taxonomy (NCBI): domain Eukaryota; kingdom Metazoa; phylum Chordata; class Mammalia; order Rodentia; family Caviidae; genus Cavia; species Cavia porcellus. The sequence goes on along the minus strand of NW_026947484.1, from coordinate 159,085,201 downwards.
GCTCTAGTAGCTACCGATTCCCAAGAGAAAAAGTTGGTGAATAAATCACCTGGGTATTGTATTAAAATATCTCAACAGGGAAAACCATTTGTTATCACAGAAACCAGCTGCATCAAAGTAGAAGGAACAGTGAGAATGAACGGATTATATATTTGAAGCCAAATTACTAAATTTTATAAATACTGTAAGACTTTAAGAGAATATTTTATTTGTTTCTATTAGTTGTTTTATCATTGTTGTTTGAAAGTAGCAGAGGTGAACTCAAAGGCAAAAAGCCTGGCGGCAAAAAATTTGAAGGATTAGATTTTGGTTGTTCTTTATTAGCTTCTTGGCTCATTTTGTAGAGCTAGACTCCTATTTCATGTCAGAGTCATGTACAGGACAGAATATTGGAAGATTTGGGAAGGTGGTGCCTCTCCTGTGAATGTCAGCTGAAGAGACTCCATAAGAGAAGATGGAGTAAGCTGTGCCTTTTGAAGAATTCGGGAGTGGAGAGATGTTTTTCTTTTGTTAATATGGTGAAAAGCCAGAGTTGATGGGTGCCATAGGTTGGACGAACTTGGTCAAGGCTTGTGGCAGTGAAAACAGAAGGAACAAGACCTCAAAGGCTGTGTCACTGAAGTCACATGGAGACTAGACCCAAGGCATCAGACCCTTTAGCTTCACTAACGTTTCATGGCATAAAAGCTATGAAAGAGCCTCCAAATCCCCAAAGACTTGGAGAGCTTGAAGAACGTGTGTCTTGTAGTAACCTCTGCTGCAGTGAGCAGTCATGTGAGGACCTTCCCTGAGCCACTGGCATAGCCCAAGACCCTGGGACGTGTGTGAGAGCAGAAACAGTAAGACAGGAGATAAAATTCTAGACAGTATGGTTGGATCAGTGCTGGAAGATGGATCTAAGAGGGCTTAGGAAAGTAAACTTTCATATTTCTTATAGTTTGCCGAGATTGAGGCCCCCTGTACTTAGCCAAAATTAAAAACATATCTTAGAGATAAAGTGATATTCTCATCTGTTATCTCCAATGTGCCTTATTCTGGAGACTCTCCTTCCTCCCTGGATGCCTGACATGCAGATTAGCACCAGCCTGACACCTTCCTTCCTATCTTCCTTCATTAAGATCTCTGGGCATAAACATCCTCTTGCCTGAAAAAGGACTACACATAAGTGCTTCTCCAAATTTTTCCTTATTCCTCCAAATTCATAACTGCATTTAATGTCATTCCTAGGAAAATTATCCTGGATTTTAAATAAAAACCTTCTTGTCCCACAACCTCTCCTCACAGTGCCCTCACAGGGTCAGTATACATGTTCCTGAATCTTTTTTCAAAAGGACACCAGTCATGTTGAACTATAGCTGACCCATGTCCTCATTTCTTCTTAATTATGCCTTTAAAGTCTTAATTTCAAATATAGTTACATTCCAGGGACATACTGGGAGTTAAGACTTCAAATTAATCATTTGAGGTGAAACTTAATTCAGCCTGTAACAGATAGATGGAATCTCAGTCGTTCCTTCTGCAGAAATGAGGCCAGAAATAGACCTGGTCGTAGACACAAGGACCGGGGTCTGGGGTCCTCTTGCTTGCTCTGATCCTTACTTTCCCAGGTTCAGAGATCCCTGGTATCTCCAGTTCCTTCCCTTGGTGGTGTGAGTGCACGAATCTGCTTTCTCCCTTTGACTGCTGCACCCCCTCTACTCCTCTCCCTACTCAGATCCTGTTTGGGACCACCTATCTGGCTGCTTCTTTTCTTTCATACTTGACATTCCTTTTTTGCTATGCGCCTTTCTATTACTCAACTTTTTTGATTTTTATACTTTATGTCCTTTTCCTCTTGACAACATAGAGGTAAATGTGCAGCTTAGATAATTCATGTTTAACTTAAAGTCTGTTGCACTGCTTTTAACTGTTTACTATAACTTTGATTTACTATAACTACACCTTGGCTTCTAAATTCTGGAGAGTTCCTTATTCATAATTGGAGAAAGGTCTGTTCTCAGTGCATCAATATAATTATTTTTGTAGAATTAATTACAAGTGGTATTGTTTAGGGCCTTATAAAAATTGTATCTAATATTTGATTCAATCACTTGTCAACCTGGTGAAAAGTGTACATATAATCTTGGGTTCACAGATTACACAATTTATATCATGTCATAACATTTAGATCATTTAGAAAGATATTTGAATCAATGGAGCTTTCAGCTTAGACCTTATTACTTGCTAGTGCAAACCCTACATGGAGTCCAAGCAAATTCCCAGCTTGCTGTTTTCCAAACATACCCCACGTATTTCAGCCTTGGTGCCTTGTTTAATGTATTTCTTCCTCTTAGCGTTATCCATCTCCACTTGTTAAAATCCTTTCTGTTTTCTCAAGCCTTCATCAAACAGTCCCTGTCCTAAGGCGCCTCCCTGTGTGTTTTCTGTGTCATGCTTGTTTTCTCGTGGGGCTCTAACTTGACTGTAGTCAGGTTGTGACTGAGTTTGGCTTATCTTTCTCCTTATACCATAAGCATCTTGCAAGCAGAGAAAGTTCAAGTCTGTTCTTAATGAGTATCTATGCATTTACTAAGAGCTCAAAAGTATCTGTTCATCTGAGTTGCACTGCCTGTATAAATTGAACAGAAACTTGTAGTTCATAAATCTTGAGCAGTATCTGCATATTCAAATACTAGTGACAAAGTAATTAGGAGGCTAAATCTGTTGTTAATACTTTTATACATTGTCCTGCCAAATTATAAAAGACAAAACTGAAAATAGTGAACTCCAAATCATCCCCAGTATTCATGTTACACAGCTTATTTGGGGATTTTCTTTTCAGTTTTAAAAATCAGTTACACAGCATCGTAAGCAGTTTTGGACCAAATTTAATAAACACTTAAAGACATGTCAGTCCGTTAAGCATGAAAGACTCAAAGAGTGCTTGGTTATTATGAGGATGATGGAAAATGGAGAAGACGTCTGTTGAAGAGACATTCCTGGGAAGGCAGAATTAGGAGCAGAGCTCAGTCCTGTCAGCAGGGAAGAGAGCAGAACTAAGCAGACGACACATCCAGCAGTTTCCCCCAAGAGGCTTGGAGTATGAAGAAGCAGCACCACCAGTGTACTAAAAGCCCTTCAGTGAATCACACCACTTCAGTGTGTTAATCTATGTCATGGAGTAGGATATTCAGAGGAGTGAAGATTCTTGGCCTCAGTAATTTTAGAAGAATTTGACTTCCTTGAAACCAACACATAATTCCGTTTAAGAAATAATGTAATTTTCCAACATTGCCCGGCACTACTGTGATTTTATCATCTTGTTATTCCATGGCTGTATCATCAAGGACAAAAGTAAAGCAAGTTTTTTCTTTTCCTGTATACACTACACGTGACCAAGAAGTAGCAGGTCATAGGGAAAATGCAAACATAGTAAGACACAGGAACCAGCATTAAAAAAACAAGCAAAAGCAATAGCTATGTGATAAATATCAGCTCCATAAATGAGTCATAGATTGATGCCTCAAATGTAGAAAACAATAACTAAGTATTCATTGATGGGGATGAACTGATATAAAAGAAGTAACAAAAGGTAATGAAAATTTGTGTTCCAACCTTATGGAAGTTAGTCAATCATGGTTCATACCTAGAACTACACTGCATTAGAACAGGCTTTTATATTCAAGGGCTCATAGCTTGATATCCGTATAATGCACAGCTGAGCAGGACTTGTTGAAGGTACCTGTCCAGAGTTCAGTGCAAGTTAGTGGAACCACTAGTGGTTGAATTCTAATCTCTGACTTTTTTTTGGCTCACTGTGTGTGCTACTAATCATAATTACCAATTATAATTATAATCTTAATTATAAAATAATAATATTTAAATTAATTATTAATTATAAATGGATGAAGAGACTCCTGGAGAGTGGCGGATCATGGGGATGCTACACTCATCAGTGGATTAATTCGGTGGTACTTACGGTTGAGTGTGCTAGGAGGGGCGTCACCTGCCGAGGCCTTGCATTTGGAGGTTTCTGTCTCCCTACCATCTGTCCCCTGTGCTCTGCTTTCTGGTAGTGAGAAAGTAAGAAATTTCACTTAACCAACCCATTCGACATCACGTTCTTACCTTGGAGCCAACTGAGCATAGACAGGAGTTTCAGAAACTGGGTCAGTTTTCTGTTCTGAGTTGTGAGTGTCAGGCATTTTGTCTCAGCTTAGGGAAAGCTGACTGACACAGCATGCTTCTTCTGCTTCCCACATCACCAGAAACAGGCAAGCATTACCAACAATCAATGCAGCAACTATTACGATAAACATAAATGAACTGTGAAGGCTTAGTTGTTTTATTTTTTTTTTATTTTTTTATTTTTTTTGTCTTTTTCATTTTCATCGGTACCAGGGATCGAACCCACGACTGCCTGCTTGCAAGGCAGGCGTTTATGCCGCTGAGCTAAATCCCCAGCCCCGACTCAGTTGTTTAATCAGAACGTTTTTCACAATTCTTTATATGCCCTCCTTTACTCACTTGTTGAGCATTTGCTGTATTTCTACTAACTGTGTCAGCAAAATCTAGTCTCAGTTTTTTGATGAACTCCTTGAGAAGTGTGGCGCTTTTGTCGAAGCGTATTCAGGTAGTTTAAGAGGAAACAAATAGGCATTATAAAGCAGGACTCTCTTTTACGTAAGCCCCACCCCCCACCTTTTTTACTGCCCAACTTGTGTTCTCTCTGGTCCCAAACAATTCCTCTCAGTCAGACATTTGTAAACCAATGCCCTCAATTACGGAACAACTGGGAGTTCAATGAGAGTGTGGATAAATAATTACATGTTCACCCTCTTGTGTGTTAAGTACGTAGGAGTAATATTGTGGACAGCGTTACAGGGACACAGAACTGCTTTATTATTAAAAATGAGATCCTTTAGCTTTCAAGAAATATTGCACTCAACACAATGTTATATGAAAGAGAAGCAATCTTAATAGCTGTTTAACTCTCTTATAAGGACCTGGTTGCTGAGTGGTGGTATGGAGCTTTGTGGGGCATTTGTAGTGGATTTCTTCTTACAGCTTTCATGATTATTAGGCAAAAGCATCAGAATAGTAAAGCCATGCCTTTTGCTTTCTGAGCAGGTCTCCATAAGAAATTTAATATGGTTCAGCGAGAGAGACTATGGTAGCAAGTCCATGTTAAGCCTAAACAAACTGCAGTAGAAATTGAAATGGTTGTCACTGGCTCAATGCATACCCCTGGATTAAACTGAAATATTACCCATGTCATGCAGGGATATTGAAGAGAGTTGTAATTCTGTAGGCTTCAACTAGGTACTGTCAGTAGTAACCGCCATATGAAAAACAGTGAAAATACATTTCTGGAAGAATTATTAGCAAAAGGTAAAACTACAACAAGGAATGCAATCCAGAACAATAATACACTAAAGAAGAAGAAAAATTATTTGCTATCTAAAATAGTAAAATTATGAAAAGCTGTCATCAGTGAAATTGCCCTCCTCACAGAGTAACAGAACTGTTTAGGTTTCCTTTACTGCTCTTGTTGACTAAGCCGAGTCTATACTATTTGCAGAGATATACACATTATATTATTTATTTCTGTAACTGGTAAAAAAATTCCAGTATGATGAATAACTTCTCCCACAGCATGCATGGTTTTATTTAGTACGTACATATTAATGTCTGAAATTACATTTCGACTCTACATTCACTGAGAATACTAATCAAATCACAGGCACTTCGATGACCTTGAGCATGGACCTCTGTCCTTCACCTACAGAAGTAAAAAATGCAAACAGAGAAAGCACGGGAAGATGTATAAGTATTTGTAGATTCACAGCATAGGTTTATCTCAGGGAGTGTTTATTCTTCCAATTTTAATACTTATATATGCATTTTCTGAGAGCATCCACATTCTAACAATGAGATGAGAACTATTTCACCAACCCAAAATGTTGTAGGCTGCCCATCTTCCATTTAGGCCATTTGAGTGATTTACTACCTATGATAGTAATTGCCAGTTTGACAACCTCTTTATTAGCCAAAGCACTTTGCAAAAGTTAAGCAGGAAAGTACAGGAAACTCTTCTGAGATTAAGTTATCTTTCTCCTCTAGAGAAATGACCACAGAGTCCATGTGATTGGTCATAGATCTGCAAAGGTTAGGGTCAGGGCTGGGATTAAAATTTCAGGACCAGAAACTGGCAGATATAAACTGTAACACACCACCACCCCCATCACACACACACACACACACACACACACACACACACACACACACACACACATGCTATGTAGGACTAATAAAACATCTAAAGCGTTTTTAAGCTTCTCCAATAGTAATGCAACCTCCTGTGATCCCAATTCCCAATCTCCAGAAAATACTTGCATCTTTTCTCTCAGGCTGTTAATATGGAGGATCATTCTGTGAAGGGAAGTAATAGATTTTGTGGTTTGGTTTCTGCTCTTAGATTTTCAAGTAAAGTAAGTTATAATCCTAGAAGTTCACCATGTTTTACTCAGCACTCCTATTAACACAGAGTGTTGAAAAGTGAGCAGACAAAAGTATTTTCTGGCTGGTTGATTTTATACTATCTGCTTTTTTGTAGAAACACAAGGCAAGAGTATTTTAAAAGTTATTTACATTTAGTTAAGAGGAGCACAATTGAACACTACCAGAAGCTGCAAAGTTTTAAATAATTGACTTAGAGTAGAGAAGACAAAAGTATTAAAAAAGACTTAAATGAACAGAAAAATCTATTTATTAGGCTGAGAAAGTAGAAGACAGAAGAGCAAGAGCTGACAGATTGACATCCCGGGAAATTACTAATGTGCTCCACACCCTAGAAAAATTTAAATCATAAATTTATTGAGCATTTTAGACTAAGAAAAACAGTGAAAGAAATTATCTACTAATATGATATCTTCGTTTGTTTCTAAAACCCTTGATTTTTCACATTTAGCATTACAGCAACTGAGATCCACCTTATAGTGAAAATGGTTTGATTAGTGTTAATATTTTCAGATTTCCAACAGCTGCTAATCTTCAGGGTTCATGAATAAAAAAATTCAGGCTTTATAGGAATTCTCTTAATTATGTTTTTCTACATTTTTTATCACTACTATTTTAATTAAATTGACTGGCCACAATACTATTTATTTATTTACTTTTATCTCATTATAGGATTATACTGAGGCTTAATTCTATACACAGGCTATTTTAAAATGATTTAGCACCTAAAGGATATAACTGCATGTATGTTTGTGTAAGATGGATAACCATATTACTAAGTTTTTGTTGGATTGTTTAACAGAATTGTTTGCAGTTTTACTATTTGAACATCCACTTTGTATGCTTTAATTTTGTAACTTGAACAACTATTTCTAAGATGACAATATGTAATCCATCAACTAGTGATTTCTTACTATTTATTTTTTTGAAATTCTGTATTATTTCTACTCTTTTTTTCTGTTTTCATTTTTTTTTTCTCTTTAAATTAAAAAAAATGATTTAGGACAGTGTGGTGTATTGGTTAGCTTTATGTAGCTGGGTCAAAATCCCTGACCCCCCCACACTTCGGTCTCACAGTTTCAGTCTGTCCGCGGTTAACTGGTTCCACGGAGAAGGGGCCTTGGTGGAACAAATACTCATGCAAAGTGAGGAGGAATTAGACCCCAGGGGAAGAGCACCAGTGAGGAAGTGACTGGCAACCAGACGCATTCCCAAGGCCACACCTGTGAGCTACTCAACTGGGCTCCGATGTGTGCTACACTAATCCCAGAGCTCACCATGTGGACCCTCAGCACTTAACCATCACACCTTGTTTTCTGCCATTAACTCACTATCTCTACGTGCTATAGCTATTTTATCATAGTTCGCATTTCCCAAGCTGAATAGAAATTATGGCACATATATTTAAAAGTTAGTAATCGTAAAATGATCATTTCAATCACAGAGTTAATTGTCCCGTTTGATAATCTTGACTTTTTAGTATGCAGCACATCGTCCGGATACAGTAAAAACATAAATTTCTTCTTATGTCTGTTGGTTGCCTTGAGAGTACGTCTGAAGTGGCTTCCAGCTTGACAAGCTGATGCTGAGTTATGCATCGCATGATGTAATTGAGCTATGTGAGCTGTTTTTTATGCCTTGGTTTTTGATGTTGAAATCAATATTGCTTTTGCTCTTTTTATATTTGAGAACTCCTTCTGATTTTATGTTGTAGCAGTCTACAGTATTCCCATCATTTTATTACATTTCTTCCACAGAAGTATTTACAGGAAATTTTCTTCGTTGCAATTATTCAAACACTTAAAAATGCTAGTATTGGAGAGTATTGTTGGGACGGCGTAGTACTTGGGTCCCTTGATAAGACCCGCAGTGTTATGGCTAGGGTGGTCTTCCTCACTCAGTTTGTGGGCCTAAGTCAGTCATCTCCAGAAATGACACATTCTGAAAGGAGCCTTGCTAACCCTCAGCAGGCAGGCCTTTCTTAGTCCAGTCCAGTTGACATATCGGGACTAACCGTCACAGTTGCTAAATTTTCATTTTCATAGAAGAATTCTATTTCTCTCGTTTTGTCCACTGGTTTTCCTCACTATTTTGGATTCAAAGAAACACATAAATTTTTAAGAGGTTTCCAGATAGCAACAGTATTGGCACCCAGACACCAGTTGTGACGTGGCTCTGGTTGCTTGTGTGTTTGTAAACATCAAGGGAACCAATTTAGAGATTTACACAATGATAGCGAACAGCTTGGAAGGATAGTCAACAGTAATCGTAAAGCACTGTTTTAACCTTCAGCTGAACTACATGGTTGTGAGAAATGGACAGAAGACCAGATGAATTATAGAGTCATTTAAGAACAGTCCTAGAGTGAGGGTCAAAAGGAATAGAGTTCTGCATAATTGCAAAGGGGCTTAAAAGCTGAACACTAAAGGCTGTAGCTCTTTCAGAACTTTTTCCCTCTGAACTGCTACACCAACTGTCATTTGGATGAAACACAGGATGTTGTGATCTGGTAAAGAATGAACAGGCATCAACTGACTGCAGTCAAAAGGAGATTCATGATGTTGGGGTAGCCAGGTAAAGATCTTCAGCAGGATATAATTTATTTTCTTTTTATTGTCTCTGTAATAGATACATATGATAAGGAATGAGCTATTACTTAGATAAATCTAAGAGATTCTTTCCATTTAACTACATTAAATGCATTTTCAAAGTGATAAAATGCATCCTCATACTTTAATAGCTATTTTTGTTATTATGTAAAACAATAATAAATACATTTTGGAGTGAATTGTATCTCTGATTTGTTAAAATATAAGAGAGATACTGAGTTGAAACTGAAATTGCGATATCTCAAATATATTTAATATTTTGATAAGTATATATAGGAAGCATGATCAAAATAGGGAATTGGAAGTTTTAAAATTTATTAAAGTAGAAGATACACTGCCATTAATCCCCCTCAAGATGGTTCCCCTTGCTTTAAACACAACAATTTTATCTTTCTTGTCACTTTCTGAAGCAGTTCTGGAAGTACTCTTTCATGAGAGTCTTTATAAGAGGTGATTAAATATGGTTGAATGCTGCCCTGAAGTGTCATCCAATAGAAAGATGGGCTCATCTACCTTGTTCAACTGATCTCGCACAATGTGACTTCTGACTCTGTCCCAAATCAGAAAGGCCATGAGAGGGGGAAATGTTTTGAGTGGAACCAGGGTATTGAAACAGCCAGCAGCAACTGAAGCCAGCTGCGAAAGAGGATTTGCAGAGCTACTTCTAAAAGTGGCAAGCACCATGAAATAAGTGTGCTCTGTGCAAGAGAGAGGATTTTGAAGAGAATGAACGGTACCCTGGCTTTTCTGTAGTGCACTTAAAAAATTTATACATTCACTAATTTTTTGGTTATCCCTATACATGGTATAATATTACATATACACATTTTTCAATTGTGATGTTTTTGAAGTCTAACTATCTTGACACATATAGATACAGTACATTAGTTTTGAATAGCACTACATACTGTAAATATCCCATAATTTACCAAATCCCCTGCTCATGGAATCTTCCAATGTTTATTAAAAATTATACATGAAGCAGCTATATTATTAATTATGATAATGTTAGCTATTCTGATAAAAAACGCCCAAACATGCTATTGTTCATATATGATAGACTCTTACTCTGTGCTTTTGTTGAGATGATAGTTCTTGAGTGGCAGGAGTCTCTGCTCCAAGTAGGGGAAGTGAGTCCTTTCCTATTAAAGGCTGCACTACGGACATTGTGGTTTCTGAAATCTTGAGCTTATTGGCAGCAGGCCAGAGGGAGGAAAGAGCCTGGAGCTTGTGTGCAGCTCCATGTCATCTCCTTGTCACTGGAGCTGGAACACACATAAAATGCCAAGAAGCCAAGGAAATTTTATCTGTGTGCTCAGGAAAAGGAGAAATGGGGTATATGGTGAAGTACTTTACCACAATATCTTTTGTGTGTCTTTTTGTGCCCTTTCATGACTCTATCAATGTCCTAGATACAGTGGGAAAACATCCAATTTAGTGAATTAGTCTCCAACTTAATGTAACATCAGTCACTATGTATTTCCGTTCCCAAATCTTTGCCTGCTCACAGTCTTCAGACTTTTCAATCTTTTAAAACTTTCCATTCTGTTGACTATATCTAAATGTGGCCTAAATTTGCATTCCATTGTTTGGAAAGTTGTAATTATTGGTCTCTCAAATGCCTTTTTCTATATCTATAAACTTCCTTTTCTATCTTTTACTCACTTTCCAATAAGAATTATTATTATTACTATTTAGTAAAAATGCTTATTGAGTTGAATGAGTTCTTTATGCTAGATCTTGATCTGGTAATTTGCATTGCAAACATATTGTTTATATCATATGGCCATTTTGTCTATGATGTGTCTTGATAAACAGAAGTTAACTTTAATATACTTAAAGTTACTCTTTCTTTTGTCTTTTTGTGCTTTTGGCGCGTTGCTCAAACATTTCTTTCCACTCTGATGTTCCAAGCATACCTACCTACATGTTCTTCTATATATTTTATTTTTTATTTCAAAATGAAAACGAATAAAAATGATACAGAATTTCAAAACAAAACAATACAGATTAACAATGCTTATTATATTGCGTTTAGTTATCTTCAAAGTAGTTGCTCACATTACAAGATATAGGCGTGAAAGGATGCTCACACAAAGAAAGCATAAACCATTCGTTGTGATGAACTGAGATTAGTGTATAATTATCTATCATGTGTATGATTTTCCCTGCTTTCTCTTCTCCTTTTCCCCATACCAGTTGTTATTTCCTTTTGAGCAGTTTCTTCCCTTTTCATTTTCACATTTTCTATTGTACATTTTGGCCCTTATTTACTCTTAGTTTTTTATACTAGGGAGACAACATGATATTTACACATGAGTCTGATTTATTTCACTTAAGAGTATGGTCTCAAGCTGCATTTATTTACTTATAAGAGCCTCGAGTTTACCCTTCTATATAGCTGAATGGAGTATTCTCCATTGAATAAAAACAGCACAACTTTTTATCCCTTCTGTGGTTGATGGGCATTTGAGTTCTTTCTAAGATTTACCTATTACAAATCGTGCTGCTCTAAACATGAGTACACATATATTGCTATGGTATGATGCTTTCATTTTTTCTGGGAAAATACCAGAAGGGGAATAACTGGATTGAATAGGACCTCCAGACCTAGTTTTTTGAGAGACTGCCATATTAATTTTCACAGTGGTTGTACCAGTCTACACTCTCACTGACAGTGGAGAAAGGTTCTTTTTTCCTACAGCCCCTCTTAGCATTTGTTCTTGGTTGATTTCTTGATGACAGCCATTCTTTTTGGTGTAAGATGGAATCTTCGTGTTGTTTTAATTTTCATTTCTCGTATGACCAGTGATGTTGAATATTTTTTTCATACATTTATTTGCCATTTGTATTTCTTCTTCTGAGAAGTATATATTTATCTCAGATGCCTATTTTTGGATTGAGTCTTTGAATTTGGGGGACCTAATTTTTTTCAGTTTTTTATATGTTCTAGATAGAAGACCTTTGTCTGAGGGACAGTTGGCTAAAATTTTTTCTCAATTCATGAGTTTGTTTTTTCACTCTCTTGGTGATTTCTTTTGATGTGCAAGAACTTTTTAGTAAGATGAGAACCCAGTTGCTAATTCTTTGAAGTACTTTTCGTGCAGTTTGGATTTTGTTCATGAACTCTCTGCCTGCCCCTATGTTTTTAAGACTTTTATCTACCTAATCTTCCAGTGGATTTAGTGTTTCTGTTTTAATGTTTAGATCTTTGATCCATTTTGACTTTAGTGCATGGTGATAGACATGGGTCTAATTTTAGTCTTTGGCACATGGAAAGCCAATTTTTTCCAGTGTCATTTATTAAAGAGGCTGTCTGTCTTCTAGTGAAAGTTTTTTGCCCCTTTGTGAAGCATAAGGAAGCTGAGGGTTTTTTTTTTTTTTTTTGCAAATAACATGCTGATTTTATCATAATAGCTTTGTAATATAATTTCAAGTCAGGAAAAGTGATACCTCCTGTTTTGCCTTTGTTATTGCCTTTGCTATTCTACATCTCTTCTGTTTCCAAATGAATTTTAGGAATATTTTCTCTAGATCTGTAAGGTATGCTAATCGTATTTTGACCAGAATTACACTAAATCTGTATAACAGTTTTGGCAGTACGGCCGTTTTTACAATGTGAATTCTTCTAAGCCATGAATGAGTGATATCTTTATATTTTCTGATATCTTTTTCAATCTGCTTTTTCAATATATAGATGTTTTACATCCTTTGTTAAATTGATTCCTAAGTATTTCATTTTCTTGGATGTTACTATGAAGGATGTAGTTTCCCTGATTTCTCTCTCAGTGAGTTTGTTGTTTGTGTACAGGAATGCCATTCATGGGTGTTGCTTTTGTATCCATCCCATGAAAATTTTGTGCTGAATTTGCTTATTAAGTCTAGAAGTTAGTGGACTTTTGGGGTATTCTATGTAGAATATCAGGTCATCTGCAAATAATGACAATTTAACTTCTTTCTTTTGTATCCTTATTCCTTTTATTTCTCTGTCTTGTCTAATTGCTCTGGCTAACGTTTCCAGAGCTATATTAAATAGGAGTGGTGATAGTGGGCATCCTTGTCTTCCTGATTTTAGACTGGAAGCTATCGGTTTTTGTCTATTTCATATGATGTTGGCTGTTGACTTGTCATAGATGGATTTTATCAGTTTGAGGCAGAGACCATCTATTCCAATTTCTTTAGGATTCTTAACATGATTGAGCATTGAACTTTATCAACAACTTTTTCTGCTTCTACTGAGATGATCATGTGATTTCTGTCTTTGGCCCTGCTGATATGATATATTATGTTGATCGATTTGTATGTTGAACCATCCCTACATTCACTTGGTCAGGGTGTATAATCTTCTTGATGATTTGCTGCATTCTGTTTGTTTGTATTTTATTGTGGCTTTTTGCATTAATGTACATTAGGGAGACAGGCCTGTAGTTTTCTTTTTTGGTCAGATCTTTCCCTGGTTTTGGTATCAGAGTAACACTTGCCTCAAGGAATGAGTTAGGGAGAATTGCTTCCCTTTCAACTTCATCAAAGAGTTAGAGGAGTATCGGTGTTAAATCTTCTCTAAATATTGTAAAGCTTTACTGTATGCATTTGCTTTTAAATTCATACATAATTTATTTTTAGGTAAATATAAGGTAATTATCTGTTTATTTTCTACATATATAATCACTTGTTGCAACAGCACTCATTAAATTGTTCTTTGTTTCCTAAGTAATTTTTGTTTATTTTTATAGTATGATTTCCAAAACACAGGAGTTTGTTGCTGAATTATGCCCAGTGATCTATTTTCTCTGTCTCAGCACAACACGGTATGTTTGCACTGCCGTAGCATTTTAGTGACATTCTCTGTTCTTGTATATTAATGTTTTTCACTATTATCTTGACTTTTCTTGTCCTCTGCCACAATAATTTTAGGATAACATATCTAAATTCCACTTAAAAATCTGCTGGGATTTTCATGGGAACCATGCAACTTTATGGATTGACTTGGAGGTAGAACTAACGAATTCATGTAAATGCACACTCCTACCTGTGGATAGAGTTTATCTTTCTACTTATTCAGGGCTTCCTCTTCAGCAGAACTTAATATTTTAATACTGTTCGGATTTACTATGCAATTTTCTTTTTCATGGGATTATGAAATGCTATTATTATTATTACATATTTATGATGGCATGTGGAAAACATTTTTATTTTTGCATGTGGAACTTGAAATGATAGTATTGGTAGTTTATATGTGCTCATTATTAGGCTACTGGAAAGCTGGAAATTTGTCACTCATTTATTGTGGTATATACAAAGACTGTTAGAACAAGCCCTGAAAATATGCAATAAATATTTGTAGAATATGAATAAATGAGTAGGACTGGTGCTTTCCTCATTTAGTTTAATTACTAAAACATTCTTTCTTACTTTTATTTTCATGTTAGTTGTCATTTTTAGCATATATGCTCAACATTTTATAATTAACCTAAAATTATTTAGACTATTTACTTTATAAAATTGAAAACTACATTTGTTTGCTTTAAAAATTCTCAAACCTCCATTACACATATATTTGTATCAGAAATTTTAGCTCCACTTTTATTTCTTTGTCTTTTTGAGACAGGGTCTCACTATGCAGCTCAGGCTAGCCTTGAACTCACTTTGTAGCCCAGGCTGGTTTTGAACTTGCAGTGATCCCCTTGCCTCAGTCTCCCTAGTGCTGGGATTATAGGAGCATGCCACCATGCCCAGCTTCGCTTTTATTTTAACATTAAATACTAGTTAACTATTAATTAAAATTTAATTATAATCTACCAATTTTCACTTATAGATCATTTAAAAATATTCTCCCTTTGGATTTGTCTTCTTTGATATCCGTCCTTCTCAGTTCCCTCTCTTCCTCCTCCTCTTTTATTTTGCTTCTGTCCTTTTCTCTCCTTTCTCCACTAAGCAGGAAAACTCCCCATATAGATGATACAGACCTATTACATAGTCTCAGTACTTTTCAGAGGATACAGTAGTGATGTGCATGAATGACATAATTAAAAGTAGTTTTGTTTGTCATTATTTTCTCCTGACAGTCTGTTGTGGGAATTTCTCTAAGACAACTGGTATACCACTAATTTATTTTGCTTCACAGTTACATCATAGTTCCTGACATGAATATAGCATAGTTTATTAAATCATTGTCATTGTCATGGAAAAATGACTTTATTCCAACATGCTTACCTTTAAAACTAATGCTGAGTTAAACATTCTTGCATGTATGTGAAAAGATCTCTCTTCCCCCACAAAGGCAGAAATACTTCTGGATCCTGTTATAGTTGAACTGCAAATTTTAATACATATTTATAGATCACTTTACATAAAAACTGCTAAAATTCCAACTTCTACCAAGTGTGTATATCAGTACCTTTCCATGTGTTCAGGTGTCACTGTGGCTGGGATACTTGGCAGTGAGATTGTGTGAAAAGTTATGCTTTGCACCTTCTTGCACTTCCTGAGTATCTCATCATACATTTTAAGTATTTGTAATTATGTATTCGTATTTTTTGCATAATTTGGATTGTTGTCATTTCGAAACTATACATATAGTTTTTTCTAGCATATTTCATTTTTTCAAAAACTTTATTCTTTTGATTTTATTTACATCTTCTTCCAAAATAATTTTTACATACCTAGTACTCATATTTTTTAATTAAAAAAGTCCTCTTGTATGATAGCTACCCTCTAACGTGGCTATAATAAACCAAAAGGAAAATAGCAAGCATTGGCACGCATGTGGAGAGACTAGAACCCTTGGACACTGTTGGTGGATATGAATGGAACACGATGTGGCCATTAGGGAAAACAGTTAGTGGCTGCTTAGAAAGTTAAAAGTAGAATTACTGGGCTACCCTCAGTAGTATCAGGCTGCTTCAGGGTTTCTACAGGAGCGCAAAGCAGATAACAGACAGAAACTTGTAGGCCAGGGCTCACTGCAGCACTATTTACAAAGAACAATGTGGGTGTTTATCGACAGATGAGTAGATAAAGAAAAACATAGAATGTACTTACACTGCAATACTAATCAGCTGCAAGAACGAGGAAAGGTCTGACATATACTGCAGCATGGACAAATCAGGAAATATTATAGGTTAAATAAGCTAGAGAGAGAGGACAATTGTACAATTGCACTAATATGAAACACCTACATTAGATAAATTCAGAGACATAAATTAGATTAGAGGTTACCTTAAGCTGAGGGGAGAAAAGAGAAGAGAAATTATTGCTTAACTGGTAACAAGTTTCTGTTTAGGGTGATAAAAACTTTTTGGAAATAGTAATGATAATTTTAGAACATCGTGAGCATAACTGATAACACTGGGATACACACTTTAAATTTGTTAAGATGGAAATTTTTATAGACATTTTTTACCTCAATAAAAATATTTCCTTGAGTCTTTGATGATTTCCAAGTTTAACTCACATTTCTTTACATACAATGTGTATCTATGTGTATGTATTTATGCCAATATGTCATGATTTTTTTAAAAACATGCTTTATATAGGGCTCTAATTTCACATTTTCCCCTTATGAATATAAGTATTGGCCCCATTTATTAAACAATCCTTCATTTTCCACTGAATAGAACTGTAGACTGTCATTTATTAAAATCTCTTATATCTGCTGTTCCATTTTTATCTGTTCTGTAATGCTTATCTATTTATATATTTCAATTCTAATCATCATAATAATTTTCTTAGTGTAGTTTTAAAGAAAGTGCTGATAACTAGATGGGAAGTTTTCTCTCATTATTAATCTTTTTCATATGCTTCTGGGCTGTTCTTAACCATTAAATTCATCACTGTAAAATTTAAAATGATGTCATCTAATTTTTTCCAGGCTTTTTTTTTTTAAATTTGATTTTAAATCAACTTAAACTAAAATATAATTTTATTACATTGATATTACCTTATATCAAATTTCTTAATAATGTATATTTCTCCATTTGTTGAAAACTTTTCTGTGCAATAAGTCTTTATAGTTTTCTCTAGGAAAATTTATTTTTACCTGTTTCAGGACATCTTTCTATTATGATAAATGGAGTTTTTTCCAACTCATGATGCTAAAATTGTAACAAAACCTAAGATATTTGGATCTGGGAAGTGTTTAGTAGGAAGCTCTGATAAGATCTTAGAAAAACGACAAACCATGTAAAATGGTGGCAAAAATATTGGATAAATCTGTCTCCTGCTACTACCTCATGAAACTCACCAAGAGCAAAGTAATTTCCTAGCGAAATGTTCAGACTGTGGCGAATGTTTTTAACTACATTTGCTAATCTATCTATATGAGCGAGATAAGCTTAGAACATAATGGACTAATTTACAGGAAACTTTTAGAGGGATTATAAAGAGCCCACAACTTTTGGGAAAATTGAAACTGTTTCTTATTTCCAATCGCTGGAGTCAGTAGAATATTTTAGAGTTAACATTGAGCCTAAAGGCAGAGATTAAATGAAATACATGAGCACTGAGTACCAGTGGAGTGTTTAGATCAAACCAAGAAAGTGGGGTCAAAACTTCTGTTAAGCTCTCTGAAGCTGGATGAGAAGTTACACATCTTCTCCGGGGAACACAATGTTTTAACTGAAGAATAAATCTACAGTTCCTAGGAAACTTGATGGGCCCAGTATTTATAATTAAATCTAGGAGAGAAGCAAATCTAACATGGACTTATAAGTGTGGCTTTTGAAAAATGAAGCTGACTACCACTGATTATATATATTAAGTTTTATAGAAATAACAGGCTGGACCAAAAAAATTGAAACTTGTGAAAAGATTTAAAATTTATCCATGTAAGAATCATGCTAAGAAAACTGCTCACCAGAAGGAGGATGTTTTCCAAAGCCTCATTGGAAGTGGTCAGTGAGGTCTACTGACAGAGAAACATGGCGAGGAGGACAGAATAGAGGCCTGTGGAATGCATGAGAATGAGGGACAGGACCCCGCTTTGAGCATCCCCTGTCTCTGAGTAAGGTGCATCAGTAGTCTTTGCTTAGTGACATTTTCAGAATTGCTATTACAACAATGACTACTATGCTATTTTATTGTCTCTGTTCTACCATTGTATGTAAGGTCCCCTGGGTGAAGAGGACGAGTGACAGTTCACCATTCAGCCTCCCCCATCTCTTGATCAAGTTGCATTTGGGCACAAAATCCTTGACCCTGAGCCCATACAATGATTGTCTTAAAATTTTTGGAGTTTACAAGATACGAGTGCTTGTGAATGTTTGAACAATTGTCTTTGATTCTTTATCTTTTGCAAACCTTTGCCAAGACCTCATCACAAGCAGAGAGTATTTATTTCCATTTGATGCTTACACTTGATCTCCTGGATGTCTTCTTTCTCCAAGAGAGGCAGGTAAGTATTCTAGGCAGCTGCTTCTATGCCCACTAGGACCCAAGAATGAACCTTGAGAACAGTCATCCCAGTGTCCAGTAGAGCCCACCAAACACCAGCAGGGTGGCTTCAGTCAGCACAAGATCTGTGAGAATGCACAATTGTTTTAATGTCAAATCCTGCCAGCTTTTGTAAAAAAAGGGTGAAGTAATAAATATTTTATCTTTGTAGGCAATATAACTCATATGCAACTGGACCACATTTGTGGTAACACAAAAATAACTTTACACAGCCATAAGCAAATTGGTGTGACTGTATCCAACAGCACTATTTACAGACATCAAAATTTGAACTTTATATAGTTTTCTCATATTCAACATATTATTTTGCTACTTTCATCAATTAGATATAAACATCTTTATCAGCTGACAGGCTAATATGCTCACATACAAAGATACACATACACATGGATTATGAAAGACTACACTTAGCCACCATGCCAAAAACTGTTTGAGAAGTCTTGTTTGAAAGTACCGAGTTTTGTGGTCTGACCTAAAATTTTCTCTAGTATACCAAGATGGGGATTCTAAGGTCTACCCCAGCTGTACTGTTAAAAATTCTTGAGATATTTCTATCTGTCCGAGTTCTTCTCCTTCTGATAGGTGTTAAAACTTCAACTTTCTTTTCTGTTCTCACTGTGTATTAATCTGTCAGGTTAGACTCTTCAGTTTGTATCAGTGTACGTTTGATGTTTTTGTTACACAAAACTCTATTTCCTTACAATTTTTCTTTCATTTTCCTTTTATCTATCATTTTTGAAAAGCAAAAACAAAATATTTTTCTTGGACTTTATATTCTGAACAGACCTTTGTGTGTGTGTGTGTGTGTGTGTGTGTGTGTGTGTGTGTGTGTATGTATATATATAATTTATCCAGGCAAACATAATTTACTCAAGCACATAATACTACCACTTGACTTTATAACAACATTCTTTATAGTGCTGTTTTGTATTAAGACACAATTTTTAAAGGTACCATTTCATACTGATAAGAATACACAGGAGCTGAACTGTGTCTCTCCTACTATGGAACCAAGAAGTTGTGACTCACTAACCAATATGTCATAGTTAAATGTAATCACAAACCAAGTAATTTTTAAAGTGAGATTCAGCACTACAAGTAATTCTGAGTGCATTTCAGTTGATAATGACATTTAAACTGAGAAGTCACTGTGACAAGAACAGCAAAGCACTGTTAGCTTACAAATATCTATACTTGTCCAGATAAACAGGCTCATCAAGCTCCCTAATTCTCCTTAAAGGCACATGGAAGCCCATTAACTGGACCTTATCACCGATCAGAATGGATCTGGTTATCATTTGACAGGGGCAGTTTCTGAAATACACTGCATTACATGCATGTATTTGGTGCTTGTGGTATTTCATACTATAGAATGTATTTTCCAGCCTAAAATACTAGTGAAATGAAAGCAGAAATAATCTTTTCTGTTCTTATTTTATTTTCCTCCTGACTGCCTCATAACATTTTAATCCAAAATAACTTTTCAAGATATTGTAGAGAACAGTGACACAGTTTGGAGCATCAATCGTGTGATGGTCAGGTTGGATTACTTTTGAGTAAATTTTCAGAGCCAGAAGAGAGGAAAGAAAAAGAAGTGAGGATTCAGGGGTTTGAACCCAAGAGAGGTCAAGATAAGTAAGGACAAGAGCACAAGGAAGGGAACTAGAGGGAGAGAGGCCGGAGCAAAGAAGAGCCAGGATTGAATTTAAGTTGGAGAATAAGGGTTAATTCTGCAAGACTCACCTGGATACAGAGGAAGGGAGCTGTTTTGGTCCTGCTTAGAGGAAACACTTAATTAAAAAATTTAAAACTGCTGAAAGTGCTGGTTGTTTGGCATAGTAGCTGCTTCAATATTAACAACACCTTTGAATTTGAAACACAACTCTGTGTGTGTGTGTGTGTGTGTGTGTGTGTGTGTGTGTGTGTGTAAGGCCTCACACATAAGCAAGCACTCCACCACTGAAGTACATCCCCAGCCTTAAACACAGTCACTAGCCCTGGGACTCTATGAAAAAGACCTAGTTTTTAAAGTTCAAGAAGAAAAGCACAACAGAGGATAAGGTCTGTAATTTTGAGGAGGGAGATAATATAATGGTTTCATGTTTCCCGATAACTCCTTGTCAGTGGATCTGCTTAGAGTGCTCTGCAGAGAAAAGTCCCACTGTCCGTTGGCTGTGGCGGATGTGAGAAGTATTATCCACATCACCGTTCAAGCAAGAACATGCTGCCTCAGTGCTCTTGCTCCAACCTCTGGCAGTTTGCATTTTGTTTTTCTCCAGTATCTGCTTCAGCTGCAGAGAATCATTTGCAGCCGAGGCACTGACCTCAAGGCAGAGGCTTTGAGTAACTGAGTATTGGGGGGATGTGAGGTCCAACTGGTCTCGCCTGTAGCAGGTCAGCGCTGATGGGCCTGGCTCCAAAGCCCCTGGGGTAGTAATAGGAGGTCCTGTCAGGCTTCCATCATGCACACATTTCCTGTCCTCTCGCTCCATCTGCCTCACCGTCTGCTTTTCGAGAGCCCAGCCTGAGACATTTGGTCCCAGCACAAGAATGTCATCATCAAACTGTGACACCTGCCTTGGGCAAGGGAAAGTGCCTTTGCCAAGCTGACACCGGTCTTATGAAAGACAGTAGCTCCTCCCAAAAGTCTTTTTTAAAAAATTGGTAATGATTATATCCTTGAATAGCTGATGCACGCACATTTAATTCTTGTTCCTATCCTCTTCTCTGCCCTCCGTTTTTTGGTCCTTGTGTAAAAGACCTGTCTCCCTGATCTGTTCCACATTTTATTTTGCTCTTTATTTTTATTTTGGGTTTTTCATGTAAGAGAAACTATGTAATGTTTAGGCTTGTACATATCATTTGTTTCACTTAATATGTTATGGTCTTGAAAAGCATGTTTTTCTATAAATGGCTCACATTTGTCCCTATTTATGGCAGAGTTGTACTCTATTGTGTATAAACACCTCATTTTCCTGATTAACTCATCTCTTGATGGACATAGAGGCTGATTTTAAGACTCAGCTATTATGAGTTGTTCTGCTGTAAACCTGGGTATGCATATATAGCTGTAATGTGGTGTCTGTAGCTCTTTCAGGAAGATACCTAAAAGGGGAATCACTGGGCCAGATGGAATTCCTAGTTTTAGTTTTTTGAGAGATTCTCATAATGCTAGAAATGGTTTACAATATCTCCAACAAAAGGGATTCCCCCCCCCCCACAACCTCACTAGCATTTGTTATTATTTGATAGCCATTTATTCTGGAATAAAGTGAAATCTGAGTGTTGTTTTCATTTGCATTTCTCTAGTGGTCAGAGATATTTGACGCACATATTGTGCATATACTTCTGAAAAGTGTCTGTTCATTTCAATTGCCCTTTTTTGACTGGATCTTTTAGTTTGGAAGATCTGATTTTTTTTTTAATTCTTTGTGTATTCTAGATGTTCATCCTCTGACTCAGGAATAGCTGCAATTTTTTTCCCTGTTTTGTAGGTTGTTTTTTCACTCTGTGGTTTCCATTGCTGTGTGTGAAGTTCTTTAATTTGATATGATCTCATTTATTGATTCTGGTTGCTTGTATGGAGATTTCTTTAGTCATTTTTCAGTAATATATTTGAGCTTGGCTCTTTATAGCTCTTTGCATCTTTCCCAAGATTCAACCACCTCCATTAATTTGAGAGGGGGGGATGCAGAGTAAGTGGCCAGCGCCCTACTCTCTGAGAATGGTCTGCACTATTAGTAATGACAGAAAGCTAATCCACACATTAACATATGGAAAAAAATCTATTAATAACAAAACTATACTATGCTGGCAATAGCAAGTAAATCGCAACAGTCATAGTTTTAAAAGATAAACTGGATACTGAAATATTGTAAGGACCAATACTGTGCCACCCTTAACCATAAAAAGGTATCCATAATTATAGTATAAACAAGAAGACAAAATATTGACAAGTAGTAAATATCTGCTGAATGCCTCAACCATAGCTCGATTAACAACAGAAAATAATTCCATAATAATAATATACAATTAACTATCTAGAGATAATAAAGCTTAATAATAAAGCTTGTGTATAAACACCAATAATTATCTTAGTAACTATAGAGAAGGTGGGGAACAGGAGATTGAAGAATGAACAGTTTGAAAAATTAAGCAATAGAACTTAGGAAGGAGGAGAGAAAAGGGAGACGACAGATACCACTAAAGAGTAAAGGGAAATTAACTATGTTAGATAAAGGAAATGAAAGAACAAACAACAGAAAGATGAAAAAAGAGAAATAAAAGGGAAAAGGAAATTCCTCCCAAGCTCTCAAAATATATGAATAGAAGAGGGGAGGAGAGAGAGAGAGAGAGAGAGAGAGAGAGAGAGAGAGAGAGAGAGAGAGCTAGAATGACTCTAAAATGTTTTCTCTGCATTTTTTCCAGCATCTTGGAAGTCACAGTTTTTCCATGTAGCTTTCTGGCCTGCGGGTTTGTCAGGTACCCGTGTTCCTGAGGCCACTCTGTCCATTCTCCCCGGGCTGTGGCAACTGTTCAAGCTGCATCCTTGCTCACACTGGTAGATGGGAAAGCAGGCAGCCCTCGGATCCATGCTGGGCTTCGGCAGCTGGGCCAGAGTTTAAGCAGAGTTCTGTACTTAATCCCTCACTTTCAGACTCAGTCACTTCTGAGAGCCACAGAGGTCGGGCCAGTGTCTCCCCATGGAAGGAGGCCCTGTCTCCTGCCCAGCCTAATCTTAAGCCTCTCACGTGGTGTACGTCTAGTGGGCATCTTCTCTATGATGATCTTTATGACTATGTCTCACCACTCACTGTGGGACTGTTACACTAGAAACACTGAAATGGACTTTGTTTCAGGTATTCACTCAGGCTTTATTTTTGTCTTTTGAATTGAGACAAGGTCTCTCCATGCAGTTCAGGCTGACCTTGAACCCACTGTGCAGCTGAAACCGGCCCTGGACTCATGGCTACCCTTCAGTCATTTCCCCCAATGTCACCTGAGAAAACCCTCTCTGGCATCAGAGAAGGCACTGCACTGTGCTCCTTCTCCAACTGTTGCCTGCCATGAGATGGAGTCATTGTGGAGTAAAATCCCATGCTGCTTTTGCAGTTTACAATAATCTTTCTAGGGTCTTGCACTGCTGGTGCAATCCAGTGTTTCTCTCTGCAGCTTCTGACCCTGGCGCTTTACCTGTGTCTGTGGACATAGTTTCCCCTCCCTGGAAAGTCAGATAAACTTCCAGACTGCCTCAGTCTTTTCTCTGTTTCTGGTCTGTTTCTCCAATTTCTTTGTAGCTTCTGAGTTTCCTGTCAGTCCTTCCTGATTCCCAGAGATCTACTTAGACTTTATTCTTTGCCACTTTGTTGTTTTCCAGGGGTCTGGATTCCCTGTTCTGGAGAGGTGGAAGCTGCTTTGGCTGCTACTCTTACCATTTTGGTTTTCATCAAGTCATGAAGTCAAACAAGAAAATGAATTATTTTCTTGTTTCTGAGTCAACATCAAAAGGAATATTGGAAGTTTCTGGAGAAAAACGCTGGACAGATTTGATCATTTATTCTTTTTTTATTTAAAGAGAAAAATGAAAAGAAAAAAACAAAGCAGTAAAAGGGTACAAATAATACAGAATTTCAAGAAAAAAATACAGTAAGATATCACTAGTTAATAGGTTACATATTTTCATCTTAGAAACAGTTGTCCAAATTATAAAGTTAAAGCATATAAAGTGTACATTCATACAATGAGATTGCAGACAGTGCTGATCAATAATCCAACAAAAGTTCAGTAATATGGATTTCCATCCTATACGCTCAAACATACATGCAATTATGTCCCTTAGACCACCTTCCTTTCCTCTCTTTTTAATAACAATTACACTTTTTGGGTTTTTTTACTCCCACAGTTCTTATTACTTTTTTTGAAAAGAAGAAAACCTAACGTGACTAAACAAAACAGAGTCCATTAGAATAGAAGGATGGGCATAGTACATGATGCAAAAATAGAATTTCTGGTGATCACTTATTCTTAAACACTGCTTTAATGTTACCTCCATACCATGTAGAATCTAGCAGTAGAAGATGAACACTTAAAATGTAATTTAATGGCTACTACCTGGAACTTCTTTTGGGCCTATGGGAATCTGGGAAGCAAAAGGAACAACTTTGCAGAGAGATGTTGAGAAAGAGAAATGACAGTATTTTCTTGTGGTAGAGAGAAGCTGGAAGAGCTCTTTTGATGAGGAGGATGGAAAGCACAGAAGCACCAGGTCCAAGAAGCATGGTGCGTTTGGGAAGGGTAGACAGCCTGTGTGAGGAAAGTGGTGAAGGAAGCTCAGAGGGCATCAGGTGGGTGGCAGGGATGTGCCAGCCATTCCGGTGACTGCCTGTTTTGATTTGTTTTGGACTTGGACTTTATCCAGCAGCCAATGGACACCTGTGGAAGGGGAGACTGATGCTGTTTGTCACTGTCTCAGACAGATGTTCGGCTTTCCTTGCATTGCTTCCAATGCTGACCTTGTGGTCCTTTGGGTGAGCTGACACCTTTTGGGGACTTAGTTCCTTAAGAGGATGAGCCATCGCTGAGGGAAGTCAAGCCTCAAAGCAGTTGGATCTGGGTCTTTTCTAGTTTTGGGTTGAATTTTAATGAAGTTCAATATGCTTAGGGCTACTTTAGAGGCCTGGGATTTTAGGGAGGCAGAAGCAGGCAAAAAACAAAACAAAACAAAACAAAAAAAACGGTGTGTGGATGCTGCAGCCAAGCAAATCATCACCTGTGAGTCAGATTTCTGAATCAATTTCCTTTCTGCCATTCCTGGGCTTTAGGGAAATCACGCATAACAATGTGTGTCTGTGCTGACCTGGAGGTGTCGCTCTGTGTGCCAGCAAGTGACATGAGGCCACACTGCTGGAAGGCCTCCAGCTGCTCTGGGCAGGCTGTCTGCCTAACTGAGACAGGATGCTCAGGGATATAAACAGATGTCCGGCCACATTCTCTGATTTGTCTGGGTCTCAGGAGCTCCAGAAAGTCTGTAAACTTATACATGACTAGAGTTCAGTATAGATAAGCTAATAGGTCCAGGGAGAGGGTGAGAGTTCAGGGAGGTGGGAGGGAGAGGAGACGGCTCATGGACAGGGGAGGAGTATATTTAGGAAGTATAAATGCAGGAATGACCCTCAGGATCTTTGGCAGGAAAAAACACCAAAGTGTAAGCTGAGGGCTTAACATCTGCCTTCACATGCAGCAAAAAGATCAGGAGCACTGATACAGCAAGAGGCCAGTCTGAAACTCTTGTCACCACATTACCTCCCAGAGGCACCCATGTTCCTTGGGAAGGCACAGGCTGGGGGGTAAAATCATAGGATCTCAGCTGGGCAAGAGCGACCCTGCAAAAAACATGTCATGAAAAAGACTCGGATAAGGTGGAAGCCATCTGCAGCTAGAAAGATATGTGCATTCCACAGAGCAGGAGGTAAGGAATGATGGGACTTCACTGGTGTCGTCAGAGAAGTACTGTGGTTCTGCTCTGGGACCAGATGCTTTAGTGAAGACTGAGGGTACTTCTGGGGCAGTAGTCATAGTACACTGTGACCTTAGGGAGGCAAAGCCTGAGGACACTTTGGTGCTTGGTTAGGCAACCATAAAACAATGCAGCGAGGTATGCCTGAAACCAGGAGGAAAGAGAAAGGGGAAAGGGTTAGATTTGAAAAAAAGTGTTTATATGTCAAAGCATGTTGCAGATTGTCTGGTTTGTACGTGGGTGAGAAGCACACCAAGCAGGTGAATAGCACAGATCTGAAGACCTTAAGAGAAATGGTAGATGGACTCTTATTGGTGATGATGAAGATGAGAAGCCTGGGGAGTGTATTTAATGGATGATCGGAAGCACTGGAATGAAGAGGATGTAAGTAATGCAGGGGGAAAAATACAGAAAAGGGATCCGGGTATAGCTCAGCGACACAGCACTTGCCTGGTAAGTTCTAGGTTATGACTTTGATTCCTGGTAACTCCACTAAATATATATACAGGAAAGTCTAGGAATGCACATTGGAGGAAGTTTGCAAGAATCTCCCAGAGATATTCTGCCTTACAGAGAGTAAATCATGAGGGAATGGTAACAGCTGAAAGGGACTGTGTGTTCAGTAAGTCAGCCTGTGCTCATTGATAGCAGTGGAGAAAAATGTCTCTGAGCACCGGAGTATCACAAGCTACTGGGCTTGTGGCCATTCACCCTCCTGTATCCCATCACAGAGAAAAGACACTGAGGGTGTGTTGTCAGGGACAACAATCAAAGAGAAAGTCCAACCCTAAGAAGTAAATGCCATTATTACCAAGGGGAGAAGTAAAACTAGCGCCGCTCTGTTCTTCCTTGTTCTCTCTCTGCCTGCTCTGTACAGGGACCCACAGCTGGGACTGAGGACCTTGCGGGAGTCAGTGTGTGCTAGAGAGCAGAGTGTGACACGTCTCGGGAGACTTTTAACACGTATAATTGTGCTTGAGACCTTCATGCTTTCGATCTGCAATTGGACTATTTCTTAGCTTCCAGGTTTAAGTTAGAGCAGATGGAGAAACAAGGCGGGCACCTAGGGAAGAGGGCAGTACCTAGACAAAGAGGCCTTTGAGTGGCCATCTGCCCACAGCCACACAGCAGGATCAGCCCTGGCTGTACCAGTGTCAGACATCCTGCTTCTCCAGGGCTGGCCCTCGGGTTTGGATGCTTCTGGTGGAAGACGAGGATCAGCTACTTCCTAGTCCCTCTTTCCAACTGTGTTGGATGTGCCATGCTCCACAGGAATCTGGAGGAGTCCGGCCTCCTGCTTCTGCTTTTTCCGTAGCATCCCTACCTCCTGTCATGGTTCCCCCTGAGATACAGAAACTTGAGTGGCTCCACTAGAACGCATCTGCCTCTCTCTCCAGAAGGGTCTATTTTTCATTTCCCTCAGATTTAAGTAAATAAACTCATGCCATATTTCCCCCTATTTTGTCATGCACATAATAAAGAGGAAAACAGTATTTATTGAAGAGCGTGAATATTTGCTGTTTCCAATTAGGAAGAGGAAGCTAAAATAGCATAGAGACTTTTGGTTCTTTTACCATATTTAACTGAATCTGGTGTTCAAGCTGCACAAAAGTAGAATTTATTAGTATTTTCTTTTTTTTTAAATTAGGGCTTTGTTTTCTAACACAAACGGGACATTTGAATCCATTAATAACTAAAAAATGTAAATGTTATCATTAGCATAAAGTAAGCAAAACTGAAACTCTTACAAAAGACACTACTTAAAGATGCAGGAGAGCTGCTTGATAAAAATCAATCAAAATAAATCCAGAAGTGTTTCTTCTAGTTAAGAAAAAAATAATGTAATTGGTAATTACAAAGCCAGAATAGCTACACTGTAAACAGTTGATTAAGGTTCAATGGCTTTCTCTGCAGTGCTTTGAGGCAGGGGACTGTTTAGTAGGTAGAGAAGAACTTCGGAGATAAACAAATAGAATTAGGTAAGTACATTTTCTCATTTATACCCACGGGAAAAATATCTCATCCTATCAGCCACTCATATTACAAATTAGTTCCATTAAAAAACTGAGCTAATTTCAGTGTTTGCAAAGTTTTCATATTTTAGATAAGTGTATTCTTTCCCAAAGATCACAAATTTTTTCTTTTTTCTTTTGGTTTTTCTTGTCAACTCATTAGTTGGAAGGACTGAAATGAATTCTCGTCATTCTCTGATATTATTTTACGTTGTTTTAGTGCAGCTCTCAGTAAAATTTGCTTTTCTGGTATTTCTTTGAATCCATTTATTCTGCAAATATTCACTGAGTACCCACAATATTCTAGGCACGACTGTCAGTACTCTCAGCAAAAATCCACAATGAAGTTAGTTTTCTCCATAGTTACGATTGGATATATTTTTTTCTTCTCATAATCATGCAAAAATATAATTTCCTTTTATCTTTTTCATGTAAATTTTTCTGTCATAAGCATATTTTCACTTTTGACAAAAGAAAGTAAGTTTAATTCTCACCCCTGATAAATGTGAGGCTGTTTTTAAGGTTCTTGTCTCAAATTTGATTATTGCGTGCTTTCCTTGTGGGGTGCCCAGGCTGGAAGGTGAATAGTACACATACTTTTTCCTCTTCTCATTGCCCGGTCCTCGATTTCCATTGCTCTGCTTTTTGGGGCCTTTGCTAAGCACTCTTCCTTGATTCCAGAAAGATGGGGAGGCTGTAAACTGATTTTGCAGATCAGGAGTGAGAAAGTATTGATAGTTCCTCAAAATACTGCAAGTGAGCTGAGCTGAAATTTCACAGGACTGTTATTGTTTTTGTTGTTGTTGTTGTTGTTGTTGTTGTTGCTGTGTGTGTATGTGTGCACGCATGCGCATGTGCTTCCAGTGGCCTCTGGACTGAATTGCTGACTTTCAGCCTCCTCATCCACCTCTCTACCTTTTTTTCACTCTCCTTTTTTTTTTTCTTTTTTTTCTCATTTACTTATAGAACAGTATTATCCCTATCTTCTGAAGAGGGAAAGCTTCTCTTCTGAGCTCTCTCCAGAGCTTAGACAGATGTTAATAAACTTGCCCTGGAAGAAATCGAAGAGGTCAGCTTAGTGGCTAAGAGGAGAGTGTTGAAGTCAGATGGACTTAGGTTCAAGTCTCAATTCTGTCACTTGGTGTTTGTTTGACCTTTAGCAATTGATTCTTCCTTTCTGAAGGATAGCTTCTGTCTCCGTAAAACACAAAACAGTGATACCATTTCCCTTATCACTTTGTTGAAACAATTAAATGACAAAAAGGAGCACTGACCCTGTTGGACTTGGGCAGTGTTTTGAATCACTTTCAAATGAAGCGCTATGATGCAGATCCCAGGAGTGTTTGGGAAACATTCTAGAAATGGATGCTAGGCATTCTTAAAAGGCGTCTTCTGCCATTTACTGTTTCCAGATATTGAGGTACAGTATTCACTGTTGTATTCTCATTATTGCATACTTTCCCCAGAACAACAGTGGACAGTCAGGAGGTGTTTGCTTCATGTATGAATGAATTAATGGTTTGAATGAATGGTTTGAAATGAGAAACACATTGTACCTTCTGCATGAGGAATGGCTGGGGTTAAAACAAACTATGAAGACACCTAAGCGTCCAATCTGTTGACCCTGGGCACAATTGAAAAATGTTTTGAATGTGTCAGTTAAAAAATTACTACAGTGAAGGAAACATTGCCATTGAAGTTCTTCAACACACTGCCCCTTGCTTTGGACATCCCCGTCCATCATTCTCATGCTTTCCAGTTACGGAAGTCCTAGTGCATGAGTCTTTAGCTGCATGGGTGCCTCTAGCTCAGTGTTCTGAATTGATTCTAAACATTTACTTTGCATGGTCGTTCTGAGTTTGGGGAAAAACCAGAAGTCACATGGCGGCAGATCTGGAGAGTAGGTGGATGAGGACACACTGATGTTTTTACAAGAGCCTGCCTTTTGACGCTCAGGTATTTTATTTTTTAATCGCAACTCAAAAAGACACTCATGAAAGAGCCTTTGCAGAACTCCTTCAGAAAGAGGCGAGAATGATAGGATATTGTGTGATGGATGCAAGGGAAGTGTTTTGAGGAGGATCCATGGCAATATGTCTTTTACTGCAGTCACATTTTTTTTTTTTTTTTTTTTTTTTTTTGGTACCGGGGATCGAATGCAGTCACATTTTTAATGTGAATCTTCTTGTATAGATTGATTAACCCATGAAGAGGCCCTGAAAAGACTCTGAACACTGCACAGAGCAGAAGTTAGTATTAAGGAGCTGACATTTCCTTTTGTGTGGACTCATTTTTAATTAGGAGGGAGAAATCCTCCTTGCCACATTCACCAAGGAATGACGGGTAATGGAGGAAGTTGTGTTGGCCATAATGTGAGATTCACTTATATGACCATTATTTCTCCTAGGCCCAGAGAGACAGATGTCCCAAAGTCTTTTCATTATTTTAAAATATATTTTTACTTTTAATTGACATAATTATTACACATATTTATTAGATACAATGTAAAATTTTAGTACATGCATATAACATACAATGATCATATGAGAGTAGCTGGCATATCTAGCACCTATAAAACTTATCATCTCTTTGTGTTGGGAATATTCCAAATCCGCTCTAGTAGGTATTTTTGAAATATTGAATTAATACCTGTCAACCATAGCTTTACTGCCATGCTACCAAACATAGTAATTATTTCTCCTATCCAACTCTACCCCAATTTCCAATTACTATCCCTTTTCTTTTTCTTCACAGCGTTCTTTAGGTCTAGTAACTGTTGTACTATTTTTTAATTTTTTGAGATCAACTTTTTAGCTTCCACATATAAATGAGGACCCATGATATGTATCTTTATGTGCCTGTGCTATTTCGCTTAACTTAATGTCTGCTACTTCCATTCAAGTTGAAAATCCATTGCAAGTACCAGAGTTTCGTTTGCTTTACCAAAGGATAGCATTCCTCATGTACATGCATCACACTTTCTGTATCTAGTCCTCAACTGATGGACACCTAGGTTGATTCCGTATTGTGAATAGTGCTGCGCTAAATATGAGTACAGATGTGTTTTCAACAGCATGATTTCCTTTCTTTTGGATGTACATGGAGATTGCTGAACTCTATGGTAGGTCTACTTGTAGGTTTAAAAAATTTTTTTTTATTTGAGAGAGGATCTCACTATGCACTTCAGCTTGGCCTTGAACTCACAGCACTCCTCCTACCTCAGCCTCCCAAGTCCTGGGATTACAGGTGTGCACTATGCCTGGCTATTTCTAGATGTTTTTAGAGGAAACTCCTTACTGCTTTCCAAAATGGCTCTAATAATTTACATTCTCATCAACAGTACACAAGAATTTCCTTCTCTTCACATCTTCACCACGATTTCTTTTTTCTTTTTCGGTGTTTCTGATAACAGCCATTCTAACTGGAGTGAGGTGCTACTGTGCTTTCGACTTACATTTCACTGATGATTAGTGAGGTTGAACATTCCTTTACATACTTCTGGCCTTTTGTATATCCCCTTGGAGAAATGGCTGTTCAGGTCATTTGTACATGGTTTGAGTGAGTTTGTTTTTGAGTTTGGTGGTTGAGTTGAGTTCCTTATGTATCATTTGTTGGAAGCAGAGTTTGCAAACAATTTCTCCCCTTCAGTAGATTTTCTCTTCTCTCTGTTCCTCAATTTCTTTGCTTTCCAGAAGCTTTTCAGTTGATTTAATCCTGTGTGTTAATTTTCATTTTTGTTGCCTAGGTTTTGGGATCATATTTAACATTTTTGGCCTTGACTGATGTCCTCTCTGTTTCCTTCTAGTAATTCCCTAGTTTTGGACCTTAAATTTAAAACTATAATTCATTCTGAGTTGATTGTATACATAGTGAGAGATAAGGGCTAATTTATTTCCTCTACATATGGACTCATTATTTGTAACACTTTATTTCATTCAGATATTGGAAGGTCTTGCATTCATTTGATTATTTGACAGATCTTTTTCCATTAAAAACTTAGGTCAAAGTTAGCAGTAGAAGTTTAAAAAGATAAACATGGTGACTTGATGATAGAAATCGATTCATAGCTTTTGGTGTGAGTTATTTCTATTTTTTCCTAAATTCACAAGTGAGTCTAAAGGAGAGAATTAGTTGAAAACTATTAGTACACTAAATCTATTACATACAAAATTTTTGAATTGTGGTTTTAGATTTTTTAAATCTTGGTTTTTTAATTTTAAAGTCAGAATAACATTAGAATGTTACCAAGAGAATTAGAGCTAATATGCTTTGTAATATGCCCTTGGTAAGTGCTCAGTAAAATACCAGTCATTAATATTTGTACCATAAAAGAGATGTAAGAAATATGTCACTCTAAATCTGAAGGGCTTTGAGGTATTTGGGGAAATGTAGTATTATTAACAATATGAACAGTCTTATAAATCTATTAAATGCCACAGGTTTACCCAGAGTGATCATGGAATTAAATATTTTAATTAATCTACTTCCTCGGGCTATCCAGAAAATAAATTTTATTTTAATTCTTATTGCTGAAAACATTCCTAAAATCGAATCATTGCCTTTGTCTTAAAGAGTCTAGTGTAGTGTACATAATTGAGTCAGTTTTTGCAGTGCCGCTGTGTTATTCAGATCCAAGGGTTTTCATTGAATGGTGGCGTAAGCACTGCTTATTGAAGATAAGCAGAAAAGATTATTTAGACACTCAGGACCTGTCTGAGAGGATGTCTTCTCATTCTTTTTTCCTTTTGGTCCTTTAATTTTAGGATGAACTATTGTTCCTTCATTCCTGGTCCTCACCTTGCAGACTATTGTTGTAGAATAGTCTTGTTCAATGACATCTGATATCAGTTCTGGGGAATTCTCTTTTATGTTCAAAAATTTAAAATTCTATCCCCAGCCAAAAAGTAAACAAACAGGACTGGCCCACAGATCCATGGCAGCACTTTGGGATACATTCTAGTGAGAACAAGAATAGAGACATGGAGTCTCCTGCTATTCTAAGATGTGCTGTTCTGGCACTGGGAGATTATTTAGATCCAAATAATAAAACAGTCACTCTTACAATAACGCTTGCCTTCCTGTGTTCTCATGAAGATGAAATGTGCTAACATTTGTAAATTACAAAAGGGCTTGACCCTCATTTACCTTATTTACTAATCTATTCCCAAAGCCTGAGACAGTCCTAAGGGATACATGTTGAGCAAATGGTTAAGTAGTATTATTCCTTTTCTTTCCACTGTAGTGCTTTTACTGTGCCTTTCTGGTGGCATTTATCATATTCCAGTAAAACTAGTTTTATAACCTCTTGTAGTAAACCAAAAATTCCATTAGCATCAAGGTTACTCATGTCTCTTACAACTATGTTACCCATGGAACACAGAATAGTGTCCAACATGTGTCAAGTGAATGCAAGTTGTGAGTAAACCCAACTACATAAGTAGTATGCATAATGGATGTTCATCGTGTTATCTTCCTAAATTGTCTTGGCCAGTTACAGAAATAGTCCATCCCAAATCTTTCAAGTGCATTTAACATAAAAACAATGACTGAGTACCTCTTATGTTTGTTGCAGTTATTGGATGCAGTGCTTGGTTTTTCAACTCTGAACATGCACTGTACTGTAGGAATGACACATAAGACACCATACCTATGTGACTCCTACATGGGGAGATCTTATATGAACTGAAAGTATTTTTAAGTAGTGCAATTCTTCTCTTTTGGTAGAACTGGTTAGTAGTAGGCTCAGTGGGAAAGACTGAGAATTGACTTTGAATCTCTGCCTTTAGTCTTTGTTAGATGGTTGTAATTCACCGTTCACCACGTTTTTGATGATCTACTTTACCATCTGATGCATTTAGAAGGCAGCTAATTTGTGTCTCCTGAAGTCCAGGCTTTCTCAGCCTATCACTCCTCCTGAGAGCTCCCTCTTGCCTCTTGAAGAAGTAGTATGTTACTATCATAATTTTATTGATAACCACATGATTCATGTCACCTGCTTCTGCTAAACCTTTTTTGTTAGACACTTGTATCTTTTTACTTAGCTTTTTCATGTTAGCCATTTGTTTTATCCCGAAGCACCTGGGCTTTAAAAATATAATGCATCTTCCTAGCCTATTGAATAGAACATGCATGTTGTGCTAATATTCCAGCACAGACACAGACATTCAGTGATACTGGAGTTATTCAACTTCTTCAGTATTCTGTTAATTTTTATAATGGCTTGACAAATTTCCTGGTTGTTATGTAATCATTAGGTTTCCAGTATATATAAAGAGTTGGGCAGTATATTGATTCTAAGACTGAAGGCTTTGATCCTCTAGAAAATATTACATTATTTAGTCTGTCAGCTTTCAGATGCAAAGTTATTTTGCATGGACATGATCATTAGAGATAAAGAAGAACCAATACATGTAAAATATCTAATTTTCAGGTGGATTTGGTTCTGTTTCATATCACACCCACAAATGAAAAATTAACGGCTTAGAAAGTATTATTCTAAAATATTAACTCATAATTTATAATCAAATTATAAAGGAAGTGACTATTTTTATCTAATCTAATGCAGTTGGTGAGTACAAAATGAGTAATATATAATACTTACCAATGTATACTTGAAAATATTATTTACCTGAGTATTAAAGACAAGTCTTCAGATAACTGAAAATCTAGGAAAAAGTTGCTCTCCTTCAAAGGTAAAGATAGAATTCATAACTTTGCTACGGATTATAAATTGTTCATTCAAAATTATAGCACAGCTAGCCATCAAAAAAGACAATATAGAAGATATAAGTACAGTACATAGAAATATAACCATCAGGTTGTGAAATCAAAAAAGTTTGAAGTTAGAGTGAGAACATTAAAGGTAAATTATCTATTAGTAAAATATGTTCTCCAATTAACACTTCTTGTCTTAATAATAGCATATTTTAACACTTATTACAATGTGTGGTAAAATTTTACATGCACAACTCCCCCCTTTAATGACTGTACCTTGTTTACAGTGCTAATATTAATCACTGTGTTTATAGCACCTAACTAATGCCTAGCATAGGCCACCTTTGAATTAATGTTTAAAAATAAATTTCTGATGTATTAATAATTAAATTAAGCATAATAAGTAAAGCATAATGATGATAATTTATAGCTCTATTAAGTGGGAAGTAAAATTAGGAATTGAGGAATATTCAGTACACAAAATTTAATATTTGACAGGATCTTTTAAAGTATTGCTTCATTTCAGCATAAGTTGTAGGAATATCAAAAAAATTTGAAAAGTGAGAAGACAGTGTAACTATTTGGAGAAAAGTAAAACATATTCTATCTCCCCAAAAGATTAGGCTCGAGCTCCTTCATGTCAGGGCTTCCATTATTGTTTTTTTGTTTAGCTTTCTTTAAGATTAAAAATAATGATACCACTATCTGTATTATTTAGAATCTGGTTATGCTGCCAATACCCTTTCACCCATTCATTTCTGAAATAGGTAAAGTGAAATGGATGTTTATTTCTCTTCATATTTACCCATGGACAATCTGCTGTACTACCCAAAGAATCTAGGTCTTTTCTGTCTTGTCAACCACCATGAGCAGATTTGCTGCTATTGAAAGTGGCTGAGTCAGTCATTCTGATCACATTCCAGCAAGTGAAGAGTTCAAGAAGAGACTTTCTTTTTCTTTTAAAGCAATTTCTTGGGATTTTCACACAGACGGTCAGCATGTATCTCATTGGCTGAGGTCACTTTTTGTTAGTGAGGAAGTTGGGGTACATGCTGAAGGGAAACCATCAATTTCTGTGAGACAAACAAACTGTAGCCAAAAATCATACATGTGATAGAGGAGGAAGGGGATATTTTGTGGGCTTGTTTTCCTGCCAGGAAACAGGTATGTCGTGGAGGCCCCACTCAATGAACATAGCTCTGTGAAGCTTTGATTCCAAACTGTCATGTGGGAAATAGCAGGGATCAGGGCGTGCATTTGCTGGGACAGAAGTTGGTTGAGACTGAGGTTCTGATGTAAGTGACAATGGTAACAATTTCTTGATTCCGCGTTTCCCGATGGTGGCTGGGTGAATACACCTCATGTGCTCCACATGTGTCCCTGCCACTGTGGTTGTGGGGCTGACGGTAGTGGGAGCAGCTTTCTGATTCCGTGGCATTGTGATTGTGCAGAGGCAAGGCACCAATGGATGCCGAGTGTGTGGTGTGTGTCTGGGGCCAGTGAGCTTTATCTTTAGCTTCTGCTAAGATCTTTTTAGCATACAGCATTGAGCATTCCTGACAAGAGTGGAAGCTCTCTGCTTCCCTGCCTGATCTCTCCTCCCTGCAACCCCCTCTCTTTTTACCACGATAATCAATGTCTTCAGTCTGATATTTGTCACCTTCATGTGTACACATTTTATGTCCATGTATATCTGTGCATGCACATGGTATTGTTTTGTATGGTTAACTTGCATATGAATGATATTAGGCATGTGTTCTTCTGTAGCTTTATTCCTATCACATTGTGTTTATGAGATTCATCCATACTGATATACATATGTTTGGCTCATTTTCACTGTTGTAGAGCATTATATAATTTTAATACAATGCATTTATCTTATGGTAGTGAAGAGATTCTGATTTTTACTAGTATAAACATTTTTTGTTGAGAAATAACCTTTAAATATATAAGATTATATATTTACACAACCAAGAGTATATACATGGAATGCATCAGAGAGAGGTTTGATAGGTTATTGACACCTGAAAATTTATTAGTTACTGACAAAGTTGTTTACCTAGAGTATAAGTGTGGCTCTTTATCCATGTCTTGGGTAACATTTGATATTGTCATAGTCCTCAATTTTTGCCCATACCACAGATGAAAAAATTGTGTTTTAACTGTGCATTTCTTTGATTATCTCTAATTTATAAATCATCTTTAATAAACTTGTTGGTTTTTTGAGCAAACCTTTGGTAAATTTCCCATTCATATCTTTCTCCATAAATTTTATTGGGCTAATCTGGAGGAGTGTCTTTTCCATCTTGGTTAATCATTATTTTCCTGTTGAATGTATTGTAAACATCTTTTGCACAAGCTGGGACCTTCCCTTTCATTTTTCAAATGTTGTTTGTTTACTTACAGAATTATTAAAATTATAATATTATTGAAATTATCAGTAACATTTTCTATGATTTGTATCCTTTTAAGACATTTTTCTCTTAAAGTTATAAGAAAACCCATCATATTATATAGCAAAAAATTTATCATTTTGCCTGTTTTATTCTGGTGATATGTCAGTTGGTGCAATCAGACAAACAGACTCACTAAGAATGATCTAAAATTAGAAATTTGAACTTCTCCATTATGGGATCAGGCAAATCAGTCTTAACCCTGCTGTCACTTTTGCATATGATGCTGAGAGTAATGTCAGAAGGTAGGCAGTAAGAAGGAAGGACAGATAAAATGGGATGGCTGGCAGAACCACGATCCTGAGGAATAAGCTACAATCTGACTTCATCTTCACTGGGTCATAGTTGGCTTCTATCCGTCTCCAAACCACCAGTTCTGCAGCTAAGGAGGACCTGGAACAGATGCTGGCTACCACTCTTCGCTAGAGCTACGTAGCCCCTAGCCCAGGAAGCCATGAAGGTAAAGGATGATCTCCCTGGGGAGCTGGAATTGGCTATGCCCTCACTGCTGCCTATGTTAATGCCAACCCTAAACTGTAAAAATGTGCACCAGCCACAAAAAAAGCCTACTCTATGTTGATCTTCAGGCCATAAATATGGCTACTATTCTCTTCTTTTCATATTTCAAGCAAATTTCTTTGGTGGCCACGCTTAACGATCAGAAATGCATAAAGAAGGGAGGCATACAAAACATAGTTCAACTGAGTCAGGTTTATTCTTTACAGAGCCATGCACTGAATTTACTTCATGTAGCCTATAATAATAATTAAATTTTATTTATTTATACTTTCAAATGAGTGACCCCAGCCCTCTTTCTACCCCCTTGCACTGATTTGCAAAGTCATTTATATCATGCATTAAAATCATTAATATTTTTTAACTTTGGTCCAATACTATTTGTGTTGCTAACTCTGTGCTATAGTTTTAAAAATGTGGTATTTTATAAGTAAATAATATGACATTTGCAAATTAGCAAAATATTACTCTTTTCCAAATCTGTGTAGAACACTTAATGATATAATAATTGTTTCTAAGAAATTTTTAATCTCAGGGAAATAG
This sequence comes from Cavia porcellus, assembly GCF_034190915.1. NCBI lineage: Eukaryota > Metazoa > Chordata > Mammalia > Rodentia > Caviidae > Cavia > Cavia porcellus. Next base: position 159,046,890 of record NW_026947484.1, on the reverse strand, counting down.
TTGATATAAAAACATCAAAGGAAAATATATTTTTATGAGACAAAAAATCTTTTAAACATAAAGTTTGATAGCTGCAAAAATGTGCACTTTTCTTTTATGTATTTTATATATTTTTTATCATCTTTATCTCTGACATAAGAAATAATTCCAAATTAATTTACAAAAGAGTACATCTTCATGATGCTCGTCGCAAGTATTGTATTACACAGACTTGGAAATCAGTCATATTTTGCAATTGTTCTGTTATTTGCTACTAAAAATACTACATGTTTTATGAACTCTGTGCTGCTTGAAGTTTGGACTTGTTAAATTGTTCATGGTTCACACTGTATATGCTTTTAAATGTTAAGCATTGCTTTGAATATATGGCATGCTGACCCTCTTTGTATCCAGAGATGCAATTAAAAATAATGGCCTAAATATTCAGGTAGTAGCGAATGTTGGCAGTATAGTTTGAAGCCTATTCATTTGACCTTTTTTGTGGCTCGCGGGCATGCAGTTTGTTTTTTAATGGATGGCAAGTTTAAGATCTACAGTCATGTCATTTTTTCCCCCTGACAATTAGTAAGATAAAGGAGAAAACTTTCATGGAGAGAGATTCCAGCTAGGCTCCTATCCACAGATCAATAGTATCTAGTGTTTCCATAATGTAAATATGCTCTAACCCTGTCTCTAGAGATTCAAGAAAGATCAGCTGTGTATAAACAAGATTTTATTTAATGAGTCAAAAATAGATGAAGAGAAATTGTACTGCGGTTCTTCACAGATCGTTTCTGTGGTTTGGGAATGATGCACATATATAGTTAATTAAGACAAGAGAGAATAGAAGATTTTGACTGCATTTACCATAAAGAAATGAGAAAAGTTTAAAATGAAGTACACATAATTACCTTAATTTGTTTATCACCGATGTATTATGAATCCAAATGTCATATTCTGCTGGATGTACAATTAGATGTCAATCAAAAAAGATAAAAGAGAAGGAAAAGAAAAGAAGGGAAGGAAAGGAAGAGAAGGAAAAAAAATAGGCTATTTAAACATTCTGTAAACCTCTAATCCTGGGAAGCATTCTCACTGAACATCCTCTCTTCTCAGCTTATGTATGTATGCTTTTGCTCATCATCCATTTTAAATGGCCGTGTTAATATTTTCATGTTATTTTTTGCATCTTACAGTTCCCATGTTTTTAATTTGAAAAAGAGTTGTTTGTTTCTTTTCTGATTATTTCAGAAAGAGTTAGCTCTACAGAAGCAAAAACATGTGTTCCTTTTTTGCCCTTTCTGTGATTCTAGAAACCAGCAAGTGGGCACGTAATAAATGTAATCAGTGAATAAATAATCACCACTATTTCTTGAGCCATAACTATGAAACTGCCTTGAATTATGACAACACAAAAGTTTGGGTAAACATAGGCACGAGAGGGATTTAAGGAAGCTCCTAGAATCAAAGTAACATGAGGCAGCATAGTATTCGCAGACATACAGAGTTTGACTGGGTGTTGTGGTGCACGCCTGTGACTCCAGCAGTTGAGAGGCTATGACAAGAGGATTGCTCTGAGTTCAAGTCCAGTCAGTACGAATAGTGAGACCCTACGTCAAACCAAACCAATCCAAACCAAACCAAACCAAACCAAACCAAACCAAACCAAACCAAACCAAACCAAACCAAACTAAGCCAAACCGAATGTAGACACAAATGGACAGTCTTCAAAAAGCGCTGCTATCAAAGGAACCAGCTTTTCAGCTTTCTGTTATAGTATACAAGATCAAAATTCCAGGGGAAACACAGAAAAAAATTTCTTCTTGACAAATTCAGTGAATCACAGAGAAGTCCAACCTCGCTCTATGCCCCATCCGGCTCCCTTTTTGTCTATTACTCTCACAAGCAGCTTCACACTTCTGCTTTGCAGTTCTTGTAGATTTGAGTTTACTGTCCGTTGTAACTTCCTTTCAGCCAAAAAGACTTCACTGAGTTTTTCCTTTAAGTTAGGCTTGTCAGTAATTATCTCACCTGTATTTATCTAGCAATGCATTATTGAATCTCATTTTTACCAATGGCTTTCCTGGGTGCATAACTTAACTGGGCCACTTTGCTCCCCTCATGCCAAACACAGTGTATCATCCCACTGCCTCTCATTCTCAATTTTTTCTGAGGATGAGTGAGTCTCTACTCACGTTCTTTGGCATTTGAGTGTTTTCTTTTTGTTTTCAGTATTTTTTTTGTCTTTGTCTTCAAGTAGTTTCACTATATTGTGTCTGAGTATATATCTCTGGGATTATTCTTTTTGAGGTGCATTAAGACTTTAATGTCTAGAAATTAATATTTTTCATGAATTTTGGGAAACTTTCTGCCATTTATTTCTCTGTTTCCCTGTTGCTTCACCCTCTTTTTCTCAGAAGACTACTGTTTCCTGTATTCTATGGCGTTACTCTGTAGGATCTGCTAAGTTTTCTTCCACTTTTTTCCCCTCTTTATCACACAGCATAATTTCAATTATTCCTTTTAGTGTTTATTTATTTTCTCACCTTAAATCTGCTGCCAAATTCACCTAAGAAGTTTATTCAATCCTCTTAGTAAACTGTTCAAGCATTAAAATTCTCTTAAAATAATTTCTATTTCTCTGTTGAGCTTTACTCTTGGTTAAGGCATGGTCATGTCTCCTTAATTTCTTCAGCAAAGCTTTCTTTATGCTTATGAATGTATTATAATAGCTGTTTAGAAGTCTGTGCTTCTGAATGTGATATGGAGTCCACTCAGAAGTACTTTCTGTTGATGGACTTCTTTTCCCTGAGCATCAGTGTATTTTGCTATTACCTCCATGTCTTATATTTGTGGGTTGGAGCTGGACATTTTTGATAGTGCATTATAGAAAATTTAGATTCTTTTAGAGTGCTGTTGTTTTTCATTCCTTTTTATTTTAGAAACTCACTTGAACCTAGACTGAACAACATAACATTTTTTATTTTAATTTCACCTTATCTTGGCTTTCTAGTTTCCCCCGGTGTCTTTGCAATTCTGTTGTCAGCTATAGATCCAGGCAGTGTTACCCTCAGCGACGCTGGCAATTGGTCTGTGGGCAGCAGTTACATTTGGAAGCTGGTGCTAGTTCTCAAGTCTGTTTTGGGTTTTACTTTGTGCTCAGGTCTCTCTGGTCTCCCCATGTAGGTGCATAGTTTTGCATCTGCCAGGGATGCCTCAAATGCTTGCCCCTCTGTGCTTCTCCCGTTTGCATAACCTCCTTTTGGGCTCTGATAGCCTCACCTCTTGACCCAAGAGGGTCAAGTTTGGGTTCCCAAAACTACAGGGTTTCTTCTTCCATTTTCTGCCATACTGACCATCTCTCCAGCAACAGAGAGACTTTTGTAGAAAGTTTCTCAGTGATAAAACAGTAAAGTGGGTACCTGGCTCGTGCCTGTATTCCCCACCCTGCCAGAGATCACAGAGTTGAGTTTTCCTGGGCAATTTAGCACGTCTGTTTCAAAACCAAACCAAACCAAACAAAAACCCTCTATAGATTTTTATTGATTAAGATGGGGGAGTAAGAATACCCGCTTGTGTATTTCTTGGTTTTCCCTTTCCAGGGACAAAATTCCTGCATCCGCAGCTTCAAGGAGGAGAAGTTTTTTTCCATTCACATTCCCTAGTGGTGTACATTCCACGGGCTAGCTACTTTTCTTAAAGAAATAGAACTGCATTCAAGGAGCTGTACTTAAGAAATGGTGTGCAAGAAACATATCCTTAATTAGAAGATGAAATCCTGACTTTGAGATGGGGATAAGAAACTGGCGAGTTCGGAAGAGGCTGAAGTATGAACTCATCTTCCATCCCTAACTACCATCTTTTATCCCTACTTTTCATGGCTCACAGTTTTCAGAGTATTCGTGCCCCAGAAAGTTGGGAACAGTGTGGCAGAAGGGATGGCGGGAGGCAGTTGCTTTCTTCCTGGCAGTGAGGAGCCAGGACAATAACACAGTTCAGGATTCCCGTCTGGGTCACCCCTGCACCTTCAGCCAGGCCCCATGGAAGAGCACAGTCAGCTGCTGAACTCATGGGTGGGTTTTTCCATGAGTTAGGGTCAGCTGCCAAACATGCAGACTTGTGAGGGACGTTTTTAGACCTAAACCAGAATGCGCAGCAAAAAGCCAGAGTTCTGTCGTGGCTACTTAAGACGGTACCAACTGTTTTAGAGTAAACATCAATTCTATAAAGGTGAAATTAAAATAAAAAATGATTAATTAAAATGATAAATTAAAATAAAAAATTATAAAGATAAAGTTGAAATTAAAATAAAAAATGATAAGTTGTTCAGTCTAGGTTCAAGGGAGTTCCTAAAATAAAAAGAAGTAAAAAACAGCAGCACTCTAAAAGAATCTAAATTTTCTATAATGTACTATTGTTTGACTTTGATCAGTTTTCAATATGAAAATCTTCATTTTTTGGATAATTTAGTTTAATTTAGTTCATTCATGTAGTTATTTCTGGTACAGAGGATTTGCCTACCTTTTCATGGTACCAGGACACAAGGTCTTCCTTCTTTTTCTTAAACAATGAAAGATTTATGTTTTTATTTTCCAATCTGATGAAGTTTTCAATGTACATGCAGCAGATAACCTAGAAGAATCTATAATTTAAAAGGGTCTCTCTTATCTCCTTAGCCCTGAGTAGTAACATCCTATTAAAATTTTCCATATTCTTTTTATAGTTGGCAACTCCATAAAGACAGAGATTTTTTTTGTTGTTGTTTTTTTCTTTCCCTTATTAATCTTTCTACTGCCAACCCCTGGAAGAGTAGCTAGCCCATGGAATGTACACCACTAGGGAATGTGAATGGAAACTTTGGGTGAGACTATGTGTCAATGAAAATTCATCAGTTGCAACAAAGGGAAAAGATACATGGTTAATCCAAGTACTGTATATCTCTGACCACAAATTAGCTACATTCTTCCCATGTTCAAAATATACAGCCTCTCCCCGGACTCGCCAGTTTCTTATCCCCATCTCAAAGTCAGGATTTCATCTTCTAATTAAGGATATGTTTCTTGCACACCATTTCTTAAGTACAGCTCCTTGAATGCAGTTCTATTTCTTTAGAATCATGAACTCATCTTCCATCCCTAACTACCCAATATATATTTTACAAAAGTCATGAAATAAATGCTGTGTACTCCTCTCAAATAAGGAAAAATAGGATAAACAAAGAATTAACTCTAGAGCCTATAAAATTTTGAATTAGTTCTTACAATTATTGCTGCTGAAGGTTGATGCTGTAAGCCCATCAGTGTGTGTAAGGGAACTCTTGGTTCTGCCTTCCTACTTATAATTAATAGCTTTGTTTATAGTTGTATGTTTTTCTCAATCTGCTTACCAGCAGAATTGTGGGGTCCAAAGTCATCTTTCAATTTTATACCATCTATTTTCCTTTTTGAGGCAGTTGGTAGTGTTTCTGTTCATTCATTCTTTAACAAATTTTTATGGATCTCCCATAAATCTTGTGAAAATTTATATCATAAATCAATAACCATACTCCAAAACTAATTTGAGATTAGTTTTTTTTCTACTTTAGGTTTATACTAAGACTGCCAGAGGCAGCAGTCCTTAAATTTCTTAGAATCTGGGTTGCTTAACTAAATACTTCTTGGGTCCAAAACTTGTATTCCTCTGAGGCACTAACAAAGAATTTTATGGTATTTCTCTGCTTCATCTTTTAATATTTTTTTTTTAGTCTTACCAACCATTGATTCTATGAGTTGAAAGCCATTTTCTTAATTTAAATATTGATTGCCCTATTTCAAAACCACTAAGTCTTGGATCTTTCTAATCTAGCAATTTTCATCTCTCTCACATTTTACTCATAGTAGCATAAAGAATTTTAGTAGGACTTTTCAACAATGCACCTTGAAATTTCTTGAACGATCACTTCCTTAATTGAATACATTTTCTATTTTGTACTTGAGAGTGGACATAAGCATTACTAAAGCATTACTAAAGCCTTTCCAAAGCCATCATGTTTCCGTAAACCCTTCCTTCACAGTGCTTCACATTTCACTCATCTCCAAATATAAATTTGGTACTAGTACCTAGTGCTGCACAAATTGTTCCATAACATGATAGTTTTATAATTGAAACATTGTCCAATGAAATGACCATAAGATTTCAAAACCACTCAGTTCTGAATCCATTTTATTTAGAAATTCTTATTGTTGGACAATGTATTAACATCATTGCATTTCTTGGTCAATATGCAGATAGAGTCATGTTGGATCCCTGGGATAGTGCTAGCCTGTCACTGACAAATTTAAATTATGTGCGAGACAGATTAATCTTAGTCATAAAAATATGTGAATTATAATAGATAATTTCTAGATCTAATTTGTCCAGTTGTATTCATAGGGAGAAAGTCAGAGAAATGGGCAAGTTATACTTTGATCAAAAAGAGAACTGAGGGAGAAATGAGAGATTATTAAAATTATAATTCATAACTTCGGATTAACTTTTTAAGAAATGAATGAGTTGCAACATGGATGTTAAATAATTTATGTATTCTAGATAGCTGAAAACATTATATTTGACTATTTTATATATTCTATTATTTACTAAGAGAATTTACAGATTCTGTAGATTCTATAGTTTTGAATTTGGCGATGACGGATGAGGGCAAAGACAGGATAGCAGGAACAGAGCTTCTTAGAAATTGCCTGAGATTTTTTTAGTAATACAAATGATGTGCAACTCACCTAATTTAATTAAATTTAGAATCATAACAGACTCTTTGAAGGGTTAGCAAAATGCTTTTCTTTTGTATGTCTCCTCACGGCTGAAATGCAGTACATTAAACTGAACGAGAACAATAGAGTTTCGGCTAATCTCATCTGCAACTCCATCTGATCGAATGTGAAGATTTTAATTAAAGCTGGACTGCGTTCAGCAAGAGGAACTATTGTAACAAACCATAATTAAGTTGATTTTTCATACGGCGTAGGTCATGCATTCATTTTTTTATTGTATTTAGTTCCTCTAGTGCTATATTTTTACCTTCAATATTCCTGTTTGCCTATTCACAACAAACTATGAATTTTCTATTTTCCATCACAGGTATTGTTCACTGGTCTCAGAGATGATCTGTCTAGTGATATTCCATCTTTAGAAACTTTTGGGATATTTTCTTCCCTAAGAATTCTCATTTTAAAAAATCATATCAGTAGATAAGAAGCCGTATCTTGCAAGAATACTGGTTGTAAAATTATGCACATAAATGTGATACAAATATCAATGCACTGCATTTGCTTCTTTTAAAATCAAAATTAAAAATCATTAACTATGGACACAGTCTACTAACATTACTGACTTCAGAATATATACTTCATGAAAGCTAAAACCACAAAACAAAACAAAACAAACAAACCTCATAAGATTTGTTAAAATTGGAGATACTTCACGACCTGAAGTATAAATGTAAAGAAAAGTGATATGTATGTAGTCGGGGAATGCATTTATATACCTCCATTATCCTGGCACATTCTAGTAGAATAAACAAAAAAATTGGATCAAACAATACTGATTATCCATTAAAGCAATTTTGTCCAAAGGCACATAGATATGAGGTAACATCTTCTCTTGGTAATGGGGAGGACATAATCACTGATGAGATGCGGAGCTGGTCCTATGTGATCTCACAAGAGAAAATGTTGGTTGGTTAACATTTTTCTTCCATACTGAAGCTCTTTTAATACATCATAGATAACTGATTTCAAGAATCTCTTGAGTTTGCAATTACATAAATTAAGTTTGGAGTTTATAGAACAATATTCCTAAAATACCTAATAACCTCTGCGAATGTAAATAATATATGACATAAGTGTGAGAGAAACAATTAGTGATATCAACAAGAATGAAAATGGGTAAAACAGATTTAGAAGAGAGGGGAAGGAAGAGGGGAAATAAAAAATAACAGCATGTACTGCAAACCTGTACTAATAAAAAATAAAATTAATAAAAAAATACATGTATGTGTGTGTTTCAGAGTTTTAAGGAAACAATGCTGTCATGTACTTGAAAATTTCCTGTATGTGCTAGCAAATCCTCATCTTTCTCACCTAAAACTCTGAAAATTTGTATCTGTGATTCTTTTTTTAGTTTTACTATTTATTCATGTTCCCATATATGCTAATATCATACTTACTTTTTCTTTTATTTAATATATGATAACTTAATGATGATTTCTACGTTTGTTTACAACTTTTATTTTTCTGCTCCACCTTATACTTTTAAGATTTATTGATTTTTTTTTGAGTGGCAATAATTTATATTTACTATTTTCTTCTACTGCAAATAGTTTCACTATACTTACAGATTTTTGAATAGTAGCTCAGGGACATATGCACTAAGGATAGCCATTTGTAAGAGAACTGCTGTACACAGAGCACGAGAGTATGATTTCTTGACACTACGAAAGTTGTTTTCCAAGGTGATTGTACACTTCATGTTTTGCCAGTCTGTAAGTATGAGACATATTTAATTGGAAATTTAATTATTTGGACTTCCCTGATTTTTAATGAAATTGAATTATAGTTTCATATGTTTATTGATCATTCAGATTTGTTCAGCAGAATGCCTTTTAATCCACTTAGACCACTATAATAAATTGCTGTAAATTGGGCAGATTATGAGTAAACAGAAAAGTATTTCTCACAATTTTAGGGCCTGTAAAGATCAAGATCAACATTCTAGCAGATTTGGTCTGATGAGGGATGACTTCTGGGTTCACAGAACAGGGCCTTCTGTGTCTTCACATGGGAGGAGCAAGGCATCACTGAGACCTCACATAATCCCATTCATGACACAGAGTCCATTCATGATACAGATAGCATGTAATCTTATTCATGACACAAGTACATTCTTGATGCAGCCTTCATGCAGTCCCATTCATGACACAGGCCTCTTATAATCCCATTCATACACAGAGCTCTGGAGGTCTAATCACCTCCCAAAGACTTAAATCTACTAATGGTTACATTTCATTGTATTAATTTTGTAAATGTACAGACATTTAGACAATACCAATATCTCTGTGTCTTAGTTACTTTTCTCATTGCTGAGAGAAAATAATCAAAACCCAAAGTTACAGGAGGAAGAGTTTATTTCATTCACAGTTTACAGAAGTTTCAGATCATAATCAGCTGGCTCCAAGGTAGGGTGGCATGGCAGGGGGCATGCCACAGAGGAGAAACAGTTCATGGCAAGCATAAAAGAGCCAAAGCAAACAAGTAAGGGAGAAGGCAATTTTTGTCCCTTATATTATTGTACCCAGGATATTGGAATTAAGGTAGTTCCAAACCGATCAGTGTCTGATTATGTAATCACACGCTTTAATCCCAAGATCATATACTCTAGATTCAACCACCTTTGAACAAAACTCACCTATGGCAGCATGAGGCTTTGACAGGTAATTTAGACTTAGACCATAACACTCTGCAAGTCCATTTTCTTTGTGTTCGTCCTTTTCTTTTTCCAGATGGTCTTAAAAAATATGTACTATTGTATACATGTTTTTATCAGGTAATGCATTTCAAGGATGACCTTTTACTTTATGCTTTAAATTTTAATCCTCCTTATGGTAAATTTAATGACAAGAAGCTTTTACATGATTTAGTTAAAATTATCTGTACTTTGACTTATGAGTAAGTTTCATGTGTTGTCTAAGAAATCCAACTCTATCCAAAAGTCAAAGGATTTCTTTAGGTTGTCTTCTCAAAACTTATTTTTTACTGCTCCCATTTAGGATTTTATGTGCAATTTATTTGTTTATTTATTTATTTATTTATTTGATGTGAGGTAAGAGCAGCCAAGTTTTTTCATATCTGTGGATTCGACCCAGTTACATGAACTTACTAATCCAGTTTTGTACTGGTCTACAGAAACCACTGTGTCTTAAGTCAGTTTATACAATTGTTAAATGAGTCTTTCATGCTTTATTTTGTTATTTTAGTAATTTTCTATTCCTGAGCAGAATCACAATGTCTTAATGGCTGTCAATTTATGATACGTCAATCTCTAGAACGACAAATTCCCCAGCCAAATTTCCAAACCATGTAAGTTCTGATTCCATGGAGATGTTTGCATCCTATTCTGTGTGCTGTAGATAGCTCCCAACACCATGGTCTCATCAGATATTTTCTTTACCTCTTTTTCTTCTCATTTTAAAGCTCACTTTTTATATAATTGGCTCTTTATATTTTCCAAACTCCCCTTTACAGTTTTACTCTTGCTATCGAATAATCATCAATCCTAGTTTACGGTCACTATTCCAACTCAGTCATCTGTTTTTCAGTTACATCTACTTTTTCATAAACCTATTGATTTTAACATTGTAACATACACATTTGGCTTGTAGAAGTTTTATTTATTCATTTTGGATGCAATAAGTTGTGTTTTAATTATCATCATCAATTTTCACATTTCCATTTCTTTCATTACTCAATTTGATATTTGATATCAGGTCATCACTTGTTTTTCACTCATGGTACTTTTTCCTGTTTGACTGTGGAGTTATAATTTCTGAAGTTTATCTATCAAAAACCTTGGAGTTGTAGAAGAAAAATGGATGCTTTTAGAGAGTATTTGACTTTGCTTCTTTTAGAAACCTAGTTCACTATCAGTTTATTAAAATAAATACTTGCCCACTGGCCAGGGAATTTCACAGCTTCTTGCTGCACTGGACCAGCTCAGCAGCTCTTGGGCCTGCCTGCACCAACTTCCTGGCTTCCTGCTATGCTCAGCCAGCTCCGGGAATTTGGGCCTGCCAGTGCCCTCAATTCTGGAGACTGGGCGGTCTGGGGTGAGTGTCCCTACAGCATCCTGAGCCCGGGAGTTTGGGATCATTGCTCCCACCAGCCAAGGACTTCACAGCTTCCTGCCACAGACCAGCCCATAGGGCTTGGGCCTGCCTGCCCCACCTCCAGTGACCCACTCTCAATCCTGGGAACTGGGCAGCCAGAGACCCAGGAGCTGAGGGCATAGAAGAGGATTTCCAATAGGCCCTGGGGAAGCCTTGGAATAACACTTGAAACATGGAAACATAGGAAAATGACAAAATGAAAGGCCAAAATACAATCTCAAACCTCCAGTCCATCCCAAGAAACTTTAGGAGCTCTGTACATAGAAGAAAATATATACCATACACCTGAAATACATGAAATAATAGCAACTGAAATAAAGAAGCAACTCCAGGAAGCTTTAAAGGATTTCAAACTAGAAATAATCTCCCAGGTAAAAGAAGAAATGATAAAAGAAATGAAAGAGATGCCGAACATATTTAAAGAAGACACAGTTAAAAAATTGGAAGAACTAAACAAAAAGATAGAATCCCCAGATGAACAATGTAAGAAACAAACAGAATACATAAAGCAGATACAAAGAGATATACAGGAAATAAAAAATTCCATTGAAAGTTGTAAAAACCGCCTCAATGAAAGTGAAGATAGAATTTCAGACCTCGAAGACAAGATTGTAGCTAGTGAACAGGAAAGGAAAGATCTTTTAAAAATAACAAGGAATTAGGAAATAACAATTCAACAGCTGCAAGATGATGCAAAGAAAAACAACATAAGATTGATAGAGATAAATGAAAAAGAAGGGGACAACTTAAAGTATGTCAAGAGGATATTTAGAGAAGTAATAGCTGAAAATTTCTCAAACATGAGAATTGAAACTGATGTCAGGATCAGTGAAGCATATAGAACTCCAAATAGCCATAACCAAAATAAAACTACACCCAGACATATAATGATCACCATCCCAGAAATCCAAGATAAGAATAGAATATTAAAAGCTGTCAGAGAGAAAAACAGATCACCTATAAAGGAAAACCTATCAGAATCACAGCAGATTTCTCAGCACAAACAATAAAGTCATGAAGAGCATGGGGTGAAGTGTTTCAGATCCTAAAGGAAAATGATTTCCAACCTATAATGATGTACCCTGCAAAACTGTCCTTCAAAATCGATAGAGAAATAAGACACTTTCATGACAAAGATCAGCTGAAAAACTTCATGATCACCAAGCTAACCCTACAAAGAATACTGAAAGCCAACAGTTTAGATACACTCAGGAAAAAAACACTAAGCAAAGCAGATAATGAAACAGAATGGAAAGATAAAGATGCAACAGCAGAAAGATAACATGTCAACCATAAACCAATATATAAGAGTTATAACCATTAATGTAAATGATCTCAATGCACCAATAAAAAGAAACAGACTGGCAGAATGGATCAAGAAACAACATCCAACCATATGCTGTGTACAAGAAACCCATCTAACCCAAAATGATACTCACAGACTGAAAGTCAAAGGATGGAAAACAATACTTTATGCAACAGGAACCCCCACAAAAAGCAGGGTTAGCTATTCTGTTTGCAGACAATGTGAACTTCAAACCAAGAATGATTAGAAGAGATAAAGAAGGTCATTACATACTGGTTAGGGGAAAACTTCAAGAGAAAGAGATAACAATCTTAAATATATATGCATCAAATTCAAGAGCACCCAGTTATTTAAGCAATATTACTAGAAATGAAAAATCAAATTAGCAATAACACAATTATAACAGGAGACCTTAACACACATTAACACCAAGGGACAGATCAACCAGACAGAAAATCAGCAAAGAAATAAAAGTACTGAATCACACCTGTGAACAAATGGATTTGATAGACATATACAGGGTGTTCCATCCAACAACATCAGAATACACATTCTTCTCAGCAGTACATGGGATATTCTCTAAAATAGACCATATACTAGCCCACAGAACATATTTAAATAAATGCAAAAGAGTTGAAATTATCCCATGCATCTTATTGGTTCATAGTGCCATGAAATTAGGAATTAAATGGCCAAAAACTGAAGGCCTTTACCTTAAAATTAGGCACAAGACAAGGATGTCCCTTATCACCATTCCTATTTAATATAGTACTGGAAATACTAGCCAGAGCAATTAGACAAGAGAGAGAAATAAAAGGGGTAAAGATAGGAAAAAAAGAAGTTAAATTATCATTATTTGTGGATGATATGATACTTTACATAGAAGACCCCCAAAACTCTATTGAAAAACTTCTAGCTATAATAAATAAATTCAGCAATATAGCTAGATATGAAATCAATAGCATTCCTATACACTAACAAGAAAATCCCAGAGAGAGAAATATAAGAAGACACACCCTTCACACTAGCAACAACAACAAAAAAATGAAATATTTAGGAATTATTCTCATCAAAGAAGTGAAAGACCTATGTAGGGAAAATTATAATACCCTGAAAATATAAATTGAAGAGGATCTCAAAAAATGGAAAGACATCCCTTGCTCATGGATAAAAAGAATAAATATTGTGAAAATGGCTATTCTCCCAACACTATTATACAGATTCAATGCAATCCCAATAAAAATGCCATCAAAATACCTCATAGATCTAGAGAAATCACTCCTCAAATTCATCTGGAACCAGAAGAGACCTAGAATAGCAAGGACAGTTCTAAGCAGCAAAGGCAAGGCAGGAGGCATCACAATCCCTGACTTGAAGTTATCCTACAAAGCGACTGTAGTAAAATCAACATGGTACTGGAATAAAAGCAGAGCTGAAGATCAGTAGAATAGATTACAAGATACAACCACAACTACAAACACACTCAACCACCTTATCTTTGATAAAAGGGCCAAACATGTTCACTGGAAGAATGAGAGTCTCTTTAATAAATGGTGTTGGAAAAACTGACTCTCCATATGCTGAAAACTAAAACTAGACCCATGCCAATCACCATGTACTAAATTAAAATCTAAATGGATCAAAGATCTGAATATTAAAACAGAAACACTAAATCTATAGGAAGACAAATTGGGTAAAAACCTTGAAGACATAGGGGTAGGTAGAGAATTCATGAACAGGAATCAAGCCGCACAGGAAATACTTCCCAGAATCAATAACTGGGATCATGTCTTACTAAAAAGTTTCTGCGTGTCAAAAGAAATCTCCAGCATAGTGGAAAGAAAACCAACAAACTTGGAAAAAATCTTAGTGAAGTCTCCCTCAGACAAAGAACTTCATTCTAAAACATATAAAGAATTAAAAAAATAGACCCCCAAAATTCAAAAATCCATTCAAAAAATGGGCATCTGAGATGAATACACAGTTCTCAGAAGAAGAAATACAAATGGCAAATAAATACATGAAAAAATGTGCATCATCATTACTCATGAGAGAAATGCAAATTAAAACTACACTGAGATTTCATCTCACTCCTGAAAGAATGGCCAGGATCAAGAAAATCACCAACAACAGATTCTGGAGAGGCTGTGGGGAAAAACATACTCTTCTGCACTGTTGGGAGGAGTGTAGACTGGTGCAACCATTGTGGAGATCAGTCTGGAGATTTCTCAAAAAGCTGGGATTGGAGGAAGTCCCATTTATTCCAGCTATTCCACTTCCAGGAATATTCCCAGAAGATCTGAAAACATTATACCACAGTGATATATGTGCACCCATGTTTATTGCAGCACAATTTGTAATAGCAAGATCTTGGAAACAGCCTAAAATGTCCATCAACTGAGGAATGGATAAAAAGATGGTATTTTTATACAATGGCTATAAACAGCTATAAAGAATGATCACATTGAGATATTTATAAGTAAATGGACGCAGCTTAAGACCATACTCATAAGTGAAATAAATCAAACTCACATGTATAAATACTGAACAGTTTCCCTAGTGTAAGAAGTGGTACGAATACATAAAAGTATGTGGTAATCATGATTCCCCATTATGTTGCTTTGAAGCCGTATAATATTTTCATTCATTAGTTGAAATGGTTTTATTCTGGGTTGTTTGATTTTATTGTCTGTGATAGTATGAACAGCTATTCTGAAGAAAACAAGACATTATAATAGCTAGTGATGACTTAATATCATCTTGTTTTGAATTCCCACCAATCTTTTGTTCTTCTGTCTCCATCAGGTTTATCATATTGTATCTTATTGGATTTTATTATATGTGATAGTATAAACAAAATTTTTTATGAACAAGGAGATAATATAGTAACCATTGTTTGTTTTCTGTTAGTTGGTTCTGAATACCCTGTAAAACTTTCATTCTCTTGAATGGTTTTTCACTGTCTTGTTATGTTTGATACTATAGTATATGAAGGTATACTCAAATATTTCAAGGAAAAAGACATTATGGTAACTACGGTTATGTAGGTTGTCTTGTGGTGAAACACTATGTTTCGTAAATTGTTCTATTCTGACCTGTATTGTTATGTCCTCTTTTATCTTAATCTTTTTCTAAAAATAAATATAATAAAAATAAAATAAATACTAAAAGGTTTTTCCACCATCCATATAGTGTTCATTTTCGTTTCGAAGCCACCTTGTACAAATTCACTTAGAGTTAGGAATTTCCTGAGGAAAAGATATTTTTCCCATTCTGTTCAATAACAGAATTAAGGAGAGCAACTTTGCTTGAACTATTCCTGAGGGAGTTTTAGCAACTTTAAGGTGTTGTTGAGGGCAGTGTCTCCTCTCAGAGTCCCTTGTGGAAGTAGCTGAGTGCCTTGTTTACCGTCCTTATTGCCTTCGTTGGCCTTAAGAATCAAAACATGCTCCTCTGGTGTAAGTGACCTCAAGACAAAAGCTTAATAAAGTAGTAATCAACTTGTTTTGGTTTATTCCTTTACTTAACTTTTGATCTGATTATACTTAATGTTCTCATAAGTTTATCAATGCACTTAAGCAAACTCACGGGTGAGGAACAGGTTTGGATGTTTTCAGTCAAGCAGTCACTGTATGTCATTTGCTTTTTATATTTATACACATTGTTATTATTATTTGAAGTTCTCATAATAAAAAAGAAGCCTTTTTGAATACAAGAGGTCTTCTTTTAAACAATGTCTATGCACATCTGGAGATCTTTTTGTATTGGAAGTATTCCTTTTTTATTTTTTTAAATTTTATTTTAAAAGGCAAAACAGAAAAAAAAGATAGAAATGATACAGAGTTTCAAAAAAGAGAAAAAGGAGGGAATTAACTCTAGTAATTTCCATTTTTTATTAGTGTTTGCCGTTCATAATGACTGCATTCGTCTTGGAGGATTGGTGCATGCACAAAACACATCTTTATTTTTTCACCCCTATCCTGTTTGCCAAAGATCTATCTCCCTATTTATATTACCTGCATTTCACTTTTGTCACTGTTTCTTAGAAAACGTATAATTATAAGTGTCTGGAAAAGTACTAATTGACATATAGTAATTTCTTTTGTTACTTTAAAAAATCTATTTCAGTATTTAATTTTAGACATGCCTTCCTGGCTTTATTAACAAGTGATAATTGTTTCTCAGAAAGTTAAATACTCTTATAATTTATTCTCGTGGAACTGTTTTTGTTTGAAATAGAAAGATTGGGGAGGATAATAGAATTTCTTTTCTCCTTATCACAGAATGATGCAGAAAAATGCAGACTCAACTCCCAGACTGTTATTTCCAAATAAAAAGATACCTCTTGTGAGATGCGCTGACATTTAGGGGAGAGATAACGAATATGACTCTGGCCTGTGTCTTTGTAACTCCTTCACATTGTGCCACTGGGCTTGATAATATCAAAGTTTTGGTCAGCAAGGTGTTACCAGAACCAGTGCAAGCAGAGTTCTGAGGATGCTTTCATGGTGGGGAGTACGCTTTTGGATTCTTTCTTCGGAGCTCAAAGTCATGCAGTGAGTTAGTGTCTACCCACCTGCTGGAGTGAAAGGCCCTAGGGAACAGGAAATCAGAGTGCTTGGGACAACAAAAAATACTCCAGTAGTCAGTCAGTGCCCTAGTACAGAGAGAGCTTTTTCCAATGTGTGGCTCAGTTACTCACCCCAGAGTGGTATCAGTAGATACACAGAGTTACAAACAAGAGCCCAATCGATCTCTGGATAAAGCCACACAGCACATCATTGTGTTAACACTACATTGTAAACAGTTTGTTATGAGCAGTGGATGCACGGCAGCATATCTTCCTGGGAACCAGGAAATTTTCCTTTTCTGCATAAAAGCCAAACTATGCATTTATTTCATTCCATAATATGCCCTTACTTCCAAAGCACTAAGCAATCTACACTAAAGTACAAATTTCAGACCCTTCCCATGCCATTTCCCTTTTTTCATCAGGATATCTTTTTTTTTTTTTTGTAAAGAAATCATCCAGCAGGCCTCAAATAATTTTTTCTATTATTAATTTGATCTGCGTTGAGTGAAGCGTTATGCAAATGTTTGCCTTAACTGCTAAAAGCTGTCACTAAAGGATTTCTATGCCATGCTGATGAATAATGCCAGACTGTTGCTCATACTCCTTGATGAAATTTTGACCTTGCTTGCTCTTAAAACATTTTCTGTTCTTAAAGCTCTAATTCTGTTGAATGATTTCTCAATGCTTGTGGAGTCATACTGTGTAATATTGGTCATATTTCACAGTGTGCAACATTATATTGCATGTATATTTTATTACTGAGCAGTTTCATTTTGTAGTCTTGCTAGTACCATCGTATAATTAAATTGTAAACTCATGTGGTGTAAAGGTCAGACGCTTTAAATGTACAAAAGCAAATGTTGTGTGTATTTAGGGTTCTACTCAGAGTGTGCTGAAATCCACACAAAGGGTGAAGAAATCATATAAATTACAGTAGATACTTCTAGTACTTGGACCAACGTTATGTAGCATCCTGCTGTTCAAAATAAATCTTCTATTAATAACTTTAAAATATGCCTCTATTTTCTTAGAATACTCATGGAAGAAAAAGATGTCAATTAAATATTTTCAACATAGGCATGAGTAACTGGTGGCTACCACAGTCTTCTCCCGAACTTTTGTTAATCCACATTGTTTTTGCTTTGTGTTTTCTTTTGAGAAATACACTACAACTTCCTTCTTGATAACCAGAAACTTGAAAGGTTGTGGCTGATCAATTCTTTCAATTTCACTTCTTGTAAATGGACAATAATTTCAAACTACGTACTTTAAAATGTGTTTCTTTAAAGGTCCGTATGATTGCTTGCATTAAATGTATTTACTTCATCTCAGCCAGCTACTTAAAGATTTCAGAGAACTGAAGGCCAATTCAGTTTTGGGCAGTATTATTTTCAGATACACTGCCAGGACAGTAACATATAACAGTTTTCATTAAAGGGTAGTTGAGCTGTTTTTAGAACATTCTGAATTACATTTAAAGGGGTCATATGATGGTATGGTAAAATAATCACAGCATTCTGCTGGATTATCTTTTCACAATTTAGAAGTGTGTACAGAGGTTATTATCTAGTTATTTAGAATATGAGAATGATCTTAGCATAAGTTAATATATTAAAGCTCCAACCTTTTGCATGATAATTTATATCTTCTATTTTAGTTCTTCCTAATTAGTGTCTCACTTGCAAGGTGTCCTGATAAGTAACTGCATATATATCCACAGATCTGAGATGATTTCTCAAAACTCTTATGAGGTTCACAAAGTAATTTTTAAAGATTTTCTTTCATTCAAAGTATATAGTAGGCTTTCTGTCTAGAATAGTTCTATTTCAACTATTTCCAGATTAAGAAATATTAGAAAGCCAAATAAGTAAATGTAACACATTTAAGTAAAGCAGAAACTCACAGTTAAGCATCTTTGAAACTGCTATACTTGTTGTTTAGAGGTTATTGAGAAAATTGCAAAAGAGTTTTTAAATTGCAAAAATATATCAATATACATTATCACAATATTTTTCTGCTTTTAGCTTGAGGTAGGGCTTAGAAATAAATTATTTTATTTTATTAAAAGGTAAAGCCAAATTTCAAAAAATAATAAGAGAATTACAATAGTTAGTACGCTGTGTATGATTAGTTTCAAAATAGATACTCAGAGCACAAAATATAAACAAAAATGATTTTCTCTTACAAAGAAGAAATAAACAGATACTAGCACAAAATATGGGAATAAGAGAAACTAGTAATACAAACAAAACAAACTGGCATAAAATATTTTTCAAACAAGTGAATGCATACTTTAGGGAATTGCTTGACATTCTCCCTACTATCTATCTATCTATCTATCTATCTATCTATCTATCTATCTATCTACCTGTCTTCCATTTTGCTTTATATATCTATATCTTTTCTGTCTATCTACATCTCTATCTCTCCAGACAGTTATAGGTATAATTTCTTTGAGAAAAACCATGAAGTATCTAAGCTTGTGTGAATGACCTTCTTCACTTAACATTATTAAGTGACTTATTATTAAATGATGTTTTAAGTAACAACCTATAAATGCCTCAAGTTTATCTTTCTTTTCTGCGGAGTAGTACTCCACTGTGTATAAATACACATTTTCCTTGCCATTCATCTGGTGATCACCATATATGATGTTTCCAAGATTTAGTCATCATAAATTGTGCTGCTATAAACATGGGGTAGGCATATATCCCTTAATATGGTGATTTTAACTTTTTTGGGAAGATACTTAGAAGGGGCCTGAGTCTAATGGAGTTTCTGTATTCAGTGTTTTGAAGAATTTCCACACTGATTTCCATAATCGTTGAATAATCTACATTTCCACCAGCAAGGTAGAGGAGTTCATTTTCCTCATGTCCTTGCCACCATTTGTTATTAGATGTTTTGATGACATCCATTCTTTCTGGAGTAAGACAATATCTCAATATAGTTTTAATTTGCATTTCTCTACTGGCTAGAGAGATATTGGCTACTTTAAAGATATGGGCTATTTTTACTTATTTTGAGAATTGTCTATTTATTTGGGTTGCTGGATTTTGATAGAAGCTTTTATTTTTGGGAGCCTAATATTTTTAGTCATTTACTTATTCTGATGTCCTCTGCCTATGGAATAGCTGGCAAATATTTTTTTCCCATTCTGAACATCGTCTCTGCACTGCACTGGTTGTTTCCTTTGCTGTGCAGAAGCTTTTCAGTTTAACAAGATACCATCTGTTGATTCTCAGTGTTGTTTCTTATGCCACCAGGATTCTGTTTGAAAAGTCCATGCAAACTGTATCTCAAGAGTTGCATGTGCTTTATCTCCCAGCAGAACTGTTTCTGCACTGCGATCTTTGAGCCATTTTTATTTTTAGTTTAGTGCTTGGTGAAATACATGGGTCTAGATTCAATCTTCTTCATGTGGGCATCTGGTTTTCCCAGGCTCATTTATTAAAGAGTCTGTCTCCCCCCAGAGTATGCTTTTGGTCCCTTTGTCAAAGACAAAATAACTATATATACCTGGGGTTGTTTGTGATTTTTCTGCTCCACTGACCCGCATGCCTTTTTCTATGCAGTACCATGCTGTTTTAATCACTGTGGCTTTGTAATACTGCTTCAAGTCTGGAACTGTGGTAAGTCCGGCTTTTCTTTTGTTTACCAGGATTACTTTTGCAATTCTTGATCTCTTCTGATTCCATTTGAATTTTTGGATTGTTTTCTCTAGACCTGTGGGACATGCAGTTGGTATTTTGATTGGCACTGGTATATCTATTTTGGAACTATAGTCATTTGCATTATACCTTATTGGTTCTTTCTACCCAGGAACGGGATATTTTCCCATTTTCTGGTGTCCTTTTTACTTTCCTTTTTCAAAGTGAGGTTTGTAGTTTTTATTGTAGAGGTCTTCTACTTCCTTGGTTAGGTTAATTCCTGAGTAGTTAATTTTTTGATTCTATTGTGAATGTTAGTCATTTTTTTTAAATGAAGTCATTCTTTGTGTATAGGAATCCTATTGATTTTTGTGTTTATTTTGTATCCTGTTAAATTTAGTAAGAATTTGGGTATGAATTCTTGGGATGTTTTGGTGAGTTTTGCGGATCTTGTAAGTGAAAGATCATGTCATTTGTAAATAATGCTGGGAAATCAGGAGAGCATCCCCACCTACACCCTGGGTAAGCAACTGGAGGGTCCAGAGGGCACTCAGGGTGAGATGATAGTAACTGAGGGGAAAGGAGTAGCTTGATGCTTATATTGTTTGATTGACTCTGCAGGCCTGGGGCTGGTGGTCTGAGCATCTATTTGGAGGATGGCAGTGTGCATTGTGGCAACTGTGTCATTCTGTCTTGTTTTTGAAATCCAATCTTTTGTTCTATGTTACTATTTTGTTTTATTCCTGTATCTAGTAAACTGAGCAACTATTTTAAAGATAATGGCATGAAGTGTAACATCATCATTAAATTCCTATCATCTTGTTTTGAAAAGCAAAAGCAAAACAAAACAAAAAATCCATGATACTTTGACTTTGTCTTTTTCTATACTTATCTCTTTTATTTCTTTCTCTTGCCTGATTGCTTTGGCTAATATTTTGAGAACTATGTTGAATGGAAGTGATGGACATCCTTATCTTGCTCCTGATTTTAGAGGAAAAGTTTTCAGTTTTTCTCCACTTAATATGAATTTGGATGTAATAGATTTTATGAGGTTGGTCATAAATAGCTTTTATTAGACTGACCCTTCCATATTGAACATGATCTTTTTACATGTTATGCTTCAGTAAATATGACAATGCAAAATTTTATGGCTTAGTGGAAGTCTAAAAATATTTTTTTGTTTTGAAAATGACAAAAGATTGTTTCAACTTCAAGTTTATTTCTTGATATATATTTATCTCTAATATTAATGAGATTTTAATGGCATTCTCTTCTTCCCTGCCAAAAAACTATTTATCCTCTCACTGTTCTTTGAAGTGTGGTTTCAGCAGGTGCTTCCCCATGCTATAAAACACGTTGACTTCTCCACTGGGGACCCTCCCAACTCCTTTGATCCACCCTCCATACTGTGGAAGTCACGTGGACTTATTTGCTCAGTGTGAACTCTCTTGGTAGATTTTAAAGCACCCAAGGACAGAGCGATAGTGGTGCTGCTCAGAAGTATCACAATACCTGGTAGGATATGCGGATCATAGTAAATTTTGATAAATATTTGTGGAACTGATGGATTAAGTGAGATACTCTAACTAAAATAAACTTATCACAGATATTTTAATTTCTCATTCCCGCCAGATTTTGGTCCTTCTAGAGATTCTGAGAGACTTTGGGATGGACTTTACTGGCTTTACCTACCCCAGCAGGCTCAACACCATTGGAAATATTGTGGGAATATTATATTTCTCTAAGATACCCAAAGGTAGGAAAAAACTACTTTCCATAAGCTGGATTCATGGAGAGCTGGGAGCAAGGAAAACAAAAGCAAGAGCAAAAAACAAAACAAAAACAAAAAACAAAACAACCCATAAGACAATTGAAAGCAAAGATCTTTGCTCACATAGTTGGAAACTCTTGGGGAGATAAATCCCAAGCTCTCCCCTGGAGTACAAGATCTTCCTCCTATGAATTTAAGGTCATCATTTGATTGGAGCTATTTTGAATCTTGTTTCATTTGTTCATTCTCTATGCTGAGTACTTTAGAACTGTACTTTTAAATCTGAGGATTAGCTTACTATATAAAACAAAGAAGATACAGATAGATATTAAAGTTTATTTTGAAACTATCAAAATAGGAAGTTGATATGAATATTTTAGTCAATATTCTTGTCATTCCAAGAAATGACAAACTAGAATTATCCTCATTTTGATGCATTTTCTTGAACATAAGTTCCTTCTGCCTAGAATTACTAATGCAAATATGTTTGTGATCTGTGAAGCAGATGGCTCAAAACTGAGTCTTTTTTTCCTCAGTGTAGCATTGTTTATGTCAAATTTAAAACCACACCATTTTCAACATTTAATGAAGAAAATATTCTACAAAATGCTTTTAATTTTTTAAGTCACTGTTTTAGATCATAATGTGTTTGAAAGACTTATTTGTGAGTCCTATGCTATACAAGAAGGTATTTTAGAGTTAAAAAATTAATAATTTGATATAAGCCAAACTTTGATTTACATTCAATGATGGAAGGAAATCTTGACAGAAATAATATAAAAAGGAAGCTATAAAACTATAGCATTTGTTCTAGAAACAGACAAAGTATTTATATTCTTCTATCCATATTTGAGCAATGACCTTTTAACAATATCTGAATCATCACTAGTGCATGAGTAAAATTCATAGCTCATTTAATTTTTTAAAAGATTTACCTACAAAAGTCTGAAGTGTGGAACCATAATCTGTAAAAACTTGATTAAATATTGTGACATTGTGTATCTTTCACTATAGGCATATTTGCTTTCGCTATTGATTTTTTTCATAGGTGTTTGAAATTTCTGGGTCTAAACTGAACAGAGAATGGGAGAAAGTTTTTATTACATTTTGTGATCATTTTAGCTATCAGAAATAATAAGTAAAAGATGAATGCACTGACGGAAGACACACAGTGTGCAGAATTGACAAAAAATCTTTTCTTATGAAGAGCTCTGTCCCCTATAAAATCGATGACTTAAAATCGAGATCTGTACCTAGAACTAATCCTTTTAAGGTTCTTTATACAACACTTAATAATTCAATATCTGATTGGAAGATAGTTATATATTGTTTCTGTACTAAAATAAATGCTTCCCATGATAATTTTTATGGGATCATGTGAAAAATATTTCATCTTGTATCTAAGTGCAAAGAGCTTTGTTACAGGACAAGTAGTTTTGCAAGAAAGAAAAAATTACTTTAATGGTTTTTCATGAAGATGAAGCATTGCTGGATACACCCAATTTGACTGCATCTGAAAGTGTGCATTTAGAGATAAATAAAGGTAGCTGTGAGAAGTCTGTCTTCCGATAAGGGTCCGGATCCTTCCATCCAGCATTCACAGAATGTCACCCCAGAGTGAGAATGGTTTCTACTTGAAAAGAGGGTGTCACTCTCAGTAGTAGAAATCCAGCTTTCTCACTTTCACCTTCATTGTTTCTGTGAATGGAAGTCTGCTGGAAATTTCTTGTAAGTTATCTTTAAACAAATCTGAAAATATTACTTTACGTACTCTTTAATGCTTGACTATTACGTTTTTATTTACACATCTCAGCTTGATTCAAAACTGCTCGCAACTATAGTTAAAAACACAAAAGCGTGGAGAAAAGGTATATTAATGAGCCATTCACAAACTATGTCTTTAAATGAACCTTCACATAAGCATTGCCCAGATTCAATGTTTTAATTTATTGTTTCATGTTCTTTGTTAACTGAAGAAAAAATAGACATTATTTTTACCTGTAATAGTTCATTTCTGCATCTTGAATTATAGTTCTTATTTTCAACATGTCTCTTATTCAGTAATTATACTGTACATAATAGTATCTATTTTTGGTGCCAGGGATTAAACGCACAACCTTACCCTTGCCAGGCAAGCGCTTGTGCCACTGAGCTAAATCCCCATCCCATATACTGTACACAATTTTAAAAAAGCTATTTACGATCACTACCATGTAGTTCTTGTAAAGTACAGTATCTAATCTTCAGAAAAGTTGCAAAAATAATGTCAAAAATACTGTATACCTTTTCGTCACTTAAATGTAGTGATCGTTGCAGTTGGGCACTATTTTTCTTTCTCTCTTCCCATGCACCAGTACAAACCCTTTCTGTCATTTACTTTATCGTTGAAACCATTGGAGAAGGAGCAGCAGGGGTTAGGATGCATTGTCCCTGAATGTGTACGCCTTGGCTTGTAAAGGAACCAACAATGTCCTGCATAATCCTAACTCAAAGACAGCATGAGCACTCATTAATATTATACATTGGCCAATTTATTCAGTCCGTATCAATGTCCCTCAATTGACTCAGTATTGCTTTTAGAGCTGTTTATTTTTTAAATCCACAAACCAATCAAGGATCATATTTTGCACTTGTCTCCTTTATTCTAGAACATCTTCTAAGCCTGTCCCTCATATTTTCACATTTCTGGTGGTTTGCAATAGCTCAGGGCAAGTGTTTTGCAAAATGGCCTTGAACTTGCTTTTGTCAGATTGTTTCATGTTAGGTTTTTATTGGCTATAATATTACATGGATATATCACACCAATAAATATGGGATATATGTTTTTCCCATTACTGTTGATGTTATATTTCCTTATCTGATTAAGTTGAGATCCATCAAGTTGCTCTATTCTGACATCTTTTTCCCATTATCACTAATAAAAATACGAGGATTGAAACCTTGAGACTATGCAAAGTTTTTTGTTAATACATTTTCAGCTATCAGTCCCTATCTCTTTATTATATTATAGTCAGTCTTGTTAAAAACATCCTATTTGATTAATAAATATTGTGAGTTTTTTGTTTAAATCATAATCCAATGTTTACTCACTTTGTTTCATTTTGAAGCCTTTAAAATATCTTACATCATAATAGCCTCTCTTCCTGCTTTCTCCTTATACCTCTTTTTCATACCTATGGCTTCACTGGAGAAATGAATGAGTTGTTTGGTAGAGCCTTGCTTGGTGTCCTCAACTTGGTCCTCTGTTCCCCATATTTCCTGTGAGCTAAGGTTGAGATCTAAAGCTTCACTAAGTTCCTTCTAGGATTTTAAAGGCACACGCTTCACATGTGATGCTAAGTACCTCTATTCACTCTTTTAATGATAAGAATACATCTTTGGCCAAACCAACATAATTCTATTTAGGGATTGTTAGCTTATTCTTTGTGCAGAAAATGACATCATGGTCCAACTTTATTCTTCACTGTGTCTGTGTATTGGCTTTTCATTACCACAACAAAATACCTGAGGCAATCAATTTAAAAAGAGGAAAATTAGCTTTGGCGCGCAGTTTGAGACGTTTCTGTCTATAGTTGGTTGGTCTTCTTGCTTTGGAGCTTGTAAAGAAGCAATATGTGAGGGCAAAGCATGTGTAGACCCAAGTAGTTCACGTCAGGATGGTTGAGAGTATTAAAAGTATCAAAAGCCTTTCATTTATGGATCTTTCGGGGACATTCCACTTCTAAACTATGGCTCTCAGTAATGGGAAAAGCTTTCTTGTTGGTATTGTCTTGCTCATAAGCATTTTACCATAGCTTACCATAGCTTACCATACCACTGCAAACTAAAGATGAGAGTGATGGAAGACATAACCATGTAGGCCAGCCTAATATTAGCAGGGGGAAATTCTCAGCTGAAGTTTTGACTTCAAAGTTTATGAAACCCATCCTTACATTCCCTTTCTGCATGTCATCTGAGAGACAGGAAGGACTTTAAGAGCAGAGCATAAGGAATTTTCCAGTTAAGCAGCAATGAGACAACTACATTTGTACTGTTTCCCTGCACAAATGCACTGCAATGTCTTATTTTCATACAGAATCACCAGGGCTCTGAGCTGAAGGGCACATGCAGCTGGTCACTTCACTTTCACCTTTTCATCTCTAAATGAAAGTGTCCACATTCCTTTCCGGTGTCCCTGATGTTAAATAAATATTTCAGTGAGTACAATTCTTTCTAATGTCCTCTTAAAACCCATTCCCTATAAATTCCCCATTTGAGTTCCACATAGGCTTTGTTTTCTTGTCTGTGTCAGTAAATAACTGAAAAGTGTGGCCATGCTCTCCTAGGCTGTTTAGGCCTCACATGCATGGAGCTTCATGCAGAGATCTCTGATCAACTCATATGTCTGTGTCACTAGAGGGCCAGGACTGTGTGAAGTTGGCCAGGGTCAGGAGTGACAGAGACGGATGGGCCTGGGAGAAGGCAGGGAATTCCTCCTCATCTAAGTGGGGAGGCAGCAGCTCTGGCATCACTGAATCACTGTCTGTGGGGAAATGTAGGCCTGGTCCTTTTTTTTTTTTTTTTTTTTTATTTAAAGAGAGAAGAAGGAAAAAAAAAAAGAAAGGACATTAAAAAAAAAACAATGCAGTAAAAGGGTACAAATAATACAGTGTTTCTAGAAAAAAATATATACAGTATGAAATCACCAGTTAACAGGCTACACATTATCTTCCCAGAAACGGTTGTCCATATCAGTAAATTAAAGCATATAAAGTGAACATTCATATAGTGGAATTGGAGACAGTTCCGTTCAATGATCCAAAAGCTCAGTTATATGGTTTTCCGTCCTACACTCGAACATACCTGCGGTTATATCCCTTAGTCCACTTTACTTTCCTCTTTTTTACAGTAACAATTAGACTTTTAGGGTTTTATTACTCTCACGGTTCTTTTTACATTTTGAAGAGAATAAAAACAAATGTGACTAACCAAAACAGAGTCAGTTAGAACAGAAGGGTGGGCATAGCACATGATGCAAAAATAGAATACCAGGTGATCAAAAGTGGTTACCATTGTGCCTCTTGCTATTTTCAAATTGAGTTGTCTATATCAGCAGGTATAATAGAATTGATCAAAACAATACAGAGCAAAACCAATAAAATCTACACTGAGGACCTTACAGGACTTCAAAAAAAAGGATGATAGTCAATCCATATTGGGCATCATAGTATATCTTATTGCCTTCAAAGTGATTGCCTATACCCTCAAACTTGATACTATCAAACAAAATAGAATATATAATAATCAGACAGAACAAGACGGGGAGAACAATACTGGGGTTCAAGTCAGGTTAATAGGACAACAAAAAAGTTACTATAATATGTCCCGTTATTCTTTAATTTAATTTTCCCTTAATTAAAAAATGAGAGAAAATAGATTAATTTAAAAATAGGGGGACGATTGAGATAAGAGAGGATATTGTAATAGAACAATGCAGGGCAGAACCGAGCAATTCAAGCATCATTGTGTTTCACCACCAGATACTCTAACATAATAGTAGTCACCATAGTGCCTCTTTCCTTAAATTATTTGAGTGTAACTTTGCGTACTATAATATCAAGCATATCTAGACAGTGTGAAGCCTTTCAAGAGAATGCAAGAATTACAGGGTATTTAGAACCTGCTAATAGAAAACAAACAATGGTTTCTATATTATCTCTTTGCCTATAAAGAGTTTTGTTTATACTATAGCATATAGTGAAATATAGTAAGATACAACATGTTAAAACCAGTGGAAACAGATGTACTACAGCTTGATGGGACTTTGAACCAAGACGATATTAAATCAGCACTAGCTTTTATGTTGTGTTGCTTTCTTCAAAATAGCTATTCGTGCTATCATAGATACTAAAATCGAACATCCCAAGGCCTGGTCCTTTCATGCCTTTAATTCTCCATAAAAACTAGCGATCTGGCATTTATGAGAAATCTCTTGATTTCTAAACATTAGTTTTTATTCTAAACTTTGAAGTACTGTATAAGCCAAATCTGTGAAATATATTTGAATGGTCAAATTTTGCCCATCAGGTGCCGGCTGGGGCTTCGGCTAAGTTCTCTCTAAATTTGCCAAACATCCAGCCTCCTGAGCTTCTTGCACTGGACGGCTCGTATCCTTCCCATTATCTTTGTAAAATAGGGTCCACAAAGGTGAAACCACGCGTGGTCTGGTGCTGACATCACAAGATAGCCACTTCTGTTAACTCAGTCTGGACTTTGTTCCCGTCCTGCTACTCTGTTTTACCTCTTCCCATTTCCAGGTGGCCTACTAGAATCGTCACATCCTTTTAACAGGACCTCCTGTCAACCTACACATTGTCCTTGTGACTGACTGCCTTCCTGCTAGTCTAACAATGTGTATGCTTTAGAAATTTACATTTGCTTCATTATTTTTGAACTTTTGAATGGCACTCTCATATTTTTCTTTGGGTAAATACCTTGACCTTTTGAGAAATGAAACTTTGTAATGGGAGAAATCTAACCTATATCATTTTTTGATATAAGTTAAGGAGAAAAATCTGGGGGGCTCATAGCAATCTGACACGGCTATCTGTTCCCTAAAACACATCGTTGGGAAAAAACAATGCTTTTCTTCTTCAGCTCTTTAAGTGGAATCAACCTTTTGGTAGGACATAAGCATGTTGTTTAATTTTGTATTTGGCAGGATAGACTGAATCTCAGTCTGATTATCTGATATATGCTATTACAATATCCATTAAAAAGTCATTCTGCTAATGGTAACAAATGTGTAGATGTTTCTTCTTTTGCAAATGATGAAATACTATTACAATAGTGGGTATTTTTTTTAAAAAATCTGCCACTAATTTAAGATCACTCTCCTAGATACCAGTGGAAATTCTGCAGAATGAGAGCTTTTATACTCTATGTGGTCATAATTAGTCTATTTGAGATGCTGAATATAAATTAAATGAATGAAAAATAATGAAATTTAAATATCAAAATATAATTTGCATCAATACCAATTCTGGCAGACTTTTCACTAGTGATTGCTCTTCAGTAAAAACCACAACAAGAAAAAAAAAAAACTAGAGTCTTACATTGTTATTTTCTATTGGGAGTTTCAATTTATTTCTAATTTTGTTATTTTATATTTGGTCATGTACATTATTGCAAACTGAAATAGCAATATCATTTTATACCCTTCTGTTTTCCTCTGTCTGTTCTTAAATCTTATTGATATTTGATATTGAGCCTTTGGAAGATGAAAATCTGATTATCTTGAATAATGAAACATGTGCCAGTGAAATTGGACAAATGAAACTTCATTTAAATTCTGAAATTTACATTTCACTTTAATATATTGATACAACCTCCTACATACTTAGAAACACAAGCATATTACTGTTTCAAGCAGCATAATTATCAGCTCTGACAATGCTCCTGTAAAGAAACATTCCCTACAAGTTGACTGCTTTTCATTTTTGTCCTTCTAAGTGTTCCACATATTGGTGAAAATAATACCATGATTATGAAGGCACTTGCATACAAATATATTTTTTATGTCAATTGGCAATCAGGATTCTGAAGAAAGATCATGAATATTAAAACTGTGTATGTAATGTTTTAATTGAGTGCTATTTAGTCATATCAAATTTCTATTATGTTATACTTTTTAAAAAGTGCGTGTAGAAAATCGTTCACCAAATAAACATTGGTAGTTTATGACCAGAATGGGGTTTGCTTGTGTGTAGTGACAAGAAATCTACCTTACTTTCCAAATCACAAGTGCAGAGTACCAAGAGGACAGCCAGTTTTTAAAAAGTCTTGATATCCAGAGGTTAATTTTAAGGTCAAGAATCATAATGACCTCATTTAACATTAAAAAATGTAGGGGGTAAATGACCCAAGCAGTTTTGTCCTGAGGACGGTTTTGTAAGCTGGGGCAGAGAAGAGCATGAGAAACAGAGACGGCTGTACTGTCCACCCTAACACTTCTGCTGTGATGCTGTGAAGTCCTAGAGACCTGTCAATGTTCCGGTTTATTTTCCATCAGCAGCGTTTGCATAGATTAGTAACTTGCCAGCAGTTTCCAAGGCATAATGGCCCACAGCCAGAGGATATCTGAAATGCATCCTCTGCCAGAGAGTTGTCCAGACGCTAGAGACAAGAGTGACAGGTGCTCCACCGAGTTCCCTGGTCCGGGGGTCGCATGCTGGTCTGAGAACCCCTTCTCACCAGTCTGTAGGAACCTGAGAGGTGGCGTCGGGTGTGAGCCCTTAGAAACCGTGATAGCACTTTGACATCGCTGCTATTTCTCAATGTGTGATCAGCGGCCTTCCATCCAATCAGATTAAAAGAACCACAACGGTAGAATTTTTCTACATTTCCTGCTTTATATTTCATTTCCTTTGTAGTAACTTATTTTATTGTGTTTTAATATGTACATTGAGTTAGAAATTCAGACCATCTAAATATTTCTCCACCAAAGATAATGTTTTCCCTGGTTGGTCTGCAGGTCAAGGGAGTGGATTTTTGCAGAGTATTTGACACCAAGTGGATGCCAAACAATGGAGAAAATCCTTCCCCTCCTTTCCCTTCCCTTTTCTTTCTGAATACAGTATATAAAGGTAAAGGCTTTTAAATGCATGTCTGAAACTGGTTCAAGTAATCTTGATCCAGTTTTCAGGGATGTAAATTGATCCCTCTTTTGAAAGGACTTCTGGAAAGAGTAATAAGATCCAAAATGCATAACAGATATTGTAAATAATGGGAGGAAAGTACTCTAAAGGATATAACTGCATGTATGTTTAAGTGTGTAAGATAGATAACCACACTACTAAGTTTTTGTTTATCAAACAGAATAGTTTGTGCTGTCATTGTTTGATTGTCCACCTTTTATACTTTGATTTTGTAACTTGAACAACTACTTCTAAGATAACACTATGAAATTTATCAACTAGTGATTTCTTAGTGTTATTTTTTTGAAATTCTGTATTATTTTTACCCTTTTTCTGTTTTGCTTTTTTTTCTCTAAATTAAAAAAAAGGATTTCTACATTTTTTTTTCCCTGTAAAAATGTTTGCAGGCAGATTGCTGTGGACACACAGCCATAGGAAAGACACAGATCCATTAGATTTTTTCTCTACCCGGTGAGCCCCACTGGAAAGCAGTGCCAATGGACAAAGGGATAATATCACAAGCCATTATTGTATCCTAATCACCGACAGCGTTTATAATGACCATGGTGCAAACTGTATGCTAATAATGAAGTCGTCCTGTGCACTTTGAAAAAGCCACATATGGTGATGTACTGCTTCCTACTGTTTTGTATCTATTTATAACTCAATTATCTAGTGTTATTGTTGAGGGGTTGTTTTTGAATTGAACAGTAACTGATCTAAGCTGATAGCAAAGAAAGAAAGAAAGAAAAAGAAAGAAAACCTATAAAAATGTACTTAGTGTGCTCTGTGTGTCTCTTTCTGCATTCCTTTGCCCAAATCTTTATGTTTGGACTAGCAGTAGTGTTTGGTTTAAGGATTAAATGCAATGTTTGCTTTCATTCTTTATTTGCATGTAGAAGGGTTTTTAAACCCTGTGCCATTAGTACGTGATTACATTGTTACATCCAGTCAAGTAATAAATTAGGCCCATTTGAAAAGAACGTTTCTTTCTGCTAAGACACTGTTTCTGAAATTATCATTACGGTGGGTAATGACCACAAAAGTGTTAATGCCCTAAGCAGTGTACCTCACTTACTTCTGAAATGACTCACTGGAAATCTAGCTGGCCATTTTTATTTTATTTTATTTTTATTTATTTATTTTTGCTATTGGCTTTATTATAACATTGCTAATAAATGCTAGATTTCCTTTAATCTCTTGCATGTGTGGCCATACCTGTATGATGCCAGTAGGTGTTATATTTTTAAAAAGTACTTTAGTAACTACTTTCAGAGTTCAGGGATTGATTTTATTTTTTCTGGTTCATCTCTGTTTTTATATTTTGTTATCCTACCAGATTAATTGGCTTTGACACAAAATGAACAGTACGGTATTTGAATGGCATGATAAATATTTCCTCAAAGAAAGTTTGTGACTCTCTAAAAATGAATCCAATTTGTTATCAGCACCTTGCATTCCTAGTGCTGTTAGGAAATTGCTACTCATAGATGCATTATGTGCTTTTAGCGCTACATAAGGAAACTCAGCAGATACAACCAACTTCACTAAGGTAACGTCACATTAAGTATACTACAGTCTAAATAGAAAGAGAAAAATGCCTCAGAGGGGGATATGGTGGTACTATTATCAGCTACATAATGTCAAATTTATCCTTTAAATCATAATACATTTAAATAATTGTATGTTGTAGGAGTGTCTAATGAATTAAGTGAATAATCCCTAAGACCATTGAAGTTTATACATAATTTCCCAAGAAATAAAAGATTTATAAAGGACAAACAACATCATTGATCTGTGCCTGTTATCAAAATGAAGAAATAAGTTAATTACTGTTTTAAAGAGTTTAACAAAATAGATAAAATATTGAAGCTATCTTCTGCAAAAGCAAACAGGCAGTAAGCATCTGACATTAGTGAAGATGGTGAGTTTAAGTCCTGGACACACTTTTGATCTATGTGCAAAGGAACCATCCAAACCAAGATGTAACTCCAGGTGCCCAGAGAGTAGTCAAGGTTCTCTATAGTCATCTTCTTAGCTAATTGGAAGCAACTTTGCAAAGGATTATGGGATGCATTATGGTTGCCATCTTCCCAGATACAGGGTTTGGACCCGATGTGGAGATGGTGATGACTTCAGGAGACTCATGGTCTTTGGGGTGGACTTGAAGATGATCAGCATGCTCACTTCCATTCTTGATTGCTTGACAAAGTACTTGACGGTCCTGCACCCCTGAGCTGTCCTCTGTCCCCATGGGTGTGCTTGACACAGGCAGCCTTGGTTGGGGAGAGGCCACTTCTGCTGCTTATACCTGAACCACCACAGTGCCGTGGAAGGCACTTTAAAACAAATTAATCCACTTTACTTTTTGAGAGAAGTTTTTACTTCACAGCAAAATTGAGCAGAGTCCCAATATATCTCTGATTTCTTACCCACCAAACTTCCTTACTGACAGAATTTGCACCCCAGGGGTGCATTCATTACAATATACCTCCACTGACCATTATCACCCAAGCCCTGAAGCATGTAGTAGGGTGCATGTTCAATGGCTCTGGGTAAATGGATGAGGACATGTGTCCACCCTGCAGCATCCTGCAGAGCGATTTCACTGCCTGAAGTCTCTCATCTCCACCCTTCAGCCTCTGCCAACCACAGCTCCTCTTTCCATGGTTTTGCTTTTCCTATGTATCGTGAGCATCATTTAGTGTGTAGACTTTTCTGACTGGCTTATTTCACTTAATAATATGTGTTCACATTTCCTCTAAGATTTTTCATGCTGCAGTAGCTCATTTTGAGTGTTAAATAAATTCATTGTCTGAATGTGTTATCATTCATTTATATGTTCCCTGATGAAAGGGCATTGCACTGGCTTCTCTTTTTGTATTTAAGAATAAAGCTATTATAATGTGAAGTGATATGCAGGTTTTTCTGCAGACCTGTTTTCTCAGTGCATGAGTTCTATGACAAGAGTCCGTTTAGCTTTGTAGTAAACTGCTGAACTATCTTCTAAAGTAGTTGTTGCATGTTGTATTGTCATCAGGAATAAACCACACTTCTTGTTTCGTATCCTTGCCAGTATTCCAGGTTTGGTCATTCTAATATGTATGTAGTGGTGTCTCACTGTGGTTTAATGTTTAAGGTATTTTTCTATATTAAAAATCTTTTCATAAGTTAGGATGGCCATATGAGCAGCTGTCATAACATCCCCAGGTTTAGAGAAGACTTTTTTTTGAAATCAGATTTATAGTGCTATAAATATTTTATGTGCCCATCTATACTTTCAATAGTTTTGCTTTCTGCTATTTCTGGTACCAGTGAACTGTGGACCCAAAAAATAATGTGGGAAATTATAAAAATAAACAATCTGTAAGTTTTAAATTGCATGCAATTCTGAGTAGAATGGTGAAATCTGTCACATAACCACTCTGTCTTCCTGAAGACGTGAGTCATCCCTTTGCATGACATATTCATGCCATGTCCTACCCTTCCCTTAGTGATGTGGCCTCAGTTATCAGACTGACTGTCAGGTACTGCAGTGCTTGTGTACAACCAGGAATTGTCTCCTGGCTTAATGTCACTTCACAAAGCCTCCCCTGTACATCTCGCTTCTTGTCACCATGCAGACATTGCACCACCTCACACTGTCACAAGAAGGGTGAGATATTTGGAGAGAGGAGAAAGAGAGACCATATACATGTAATGTCTATTATATGCATTGCTGAAATGATTCTATTTATTATTGCTCTGTTTTCTGTGACTACAAATTAAACCTTGTCAATCAATGTGTATCTACCTATATCTATATTTGTATCTGTATCTGTATCTATATCTATATGAAATTTGGTGATTTTGGGGACCTATTTTGGGCCTCAGGACATATTCACCATGGATGATGGGAAGCCACTGTAATTATTTTAAAGAAGTAGGCACAGAGTGGTTGGAAAAATTACCAGTAGAAGAATAGATGGTTAAAAATTCTAAAGACAGTATTCTCAGCCTGAAACCTTTTCAAATGTTCAGCTTTAGCAAAAGAGGCTTCTGGGGATTTTATTATTAATCTGATTGGGTCCACTGGTTATCTAAATGTGTTTGCCAGAAAAGGTACACCGTGACAATGACACTGGAGAAAGTAAACCCGTAGGCTATAAAACTAAGTTTTATGGTAGTACTTCTCATCTAGATTGAACTATAGGCTATTTTTTTAAAAAAGTGATTATAAAATTATTGAATGATAATCCAGTGATGGTGTTTCACAAATGCTAATGAGTTAACTGGATTATGTTAATACAGCATGCACAAAAGTGCTATACTATTTCTTTAGCTCTTATTTTGAAAATATTTTTTATGAAGTGTGTACTATGCAAGTCACGTGGACTTCAGTTTTATTTTATACATCATATTCTTACTAAACAAACTTGCCATACAGAATCAAAATATTAGTACTGTTTCAAGGCAGCTTTGTTAACTGAAATTTAGCACATTCATTTCAGAAATAAGATGGCTTCTTTATCAGACAATGCACTGTTTTTAATTGGCTAGTCCTGTGGCTAGAAACAAAGGAACAAAGCGAGCATTCTGAATTTAATTTTTTCATTTGCCAAAGAGGTTCCTATTGGGTTAAAAATGCAATTACGTTTCATATCTGTGAAATTATTTCAACAGGACGGCTAAATTGCCCTCACAATATAACAAGTAAAGTTTACTGCTAGCAACAGCTTGTTTTGTAATTATCACATGGGAGCATTTTTCCAAAACTCTAATTCCAGTAGATATTGGTTTAATTTATCAGAATTTCCCATTATAGTGTTTTCAGGTAGGGCATTCAGTTATTATTCAAACACAATGGTGTCTGAGTTCTTATGTATTAAAAACTGAATGAGCAGACAGAAATAAAATTATATCTCATTCTAGTAAAAATGACAGCAATGTTTTTTTCCTTTAAGAGAATCCCAGGGGAGTCCCAAACTGATTATACTCTGCTCTCCATTGCTATGGTTAATTAATCCAAAAGAAGCATTCATTACTTTTAATTTTTAAAGTTCTCTTTTAGAATGCACGTTATTTGACAGACAAGAACAGAAAAGTTGCCATAGGAATTTACTTAGCAAAGGCATGTATTCCTAACTGTGGAAACCCACAACTCATAGTTTCTCTTTTTCTCTCTCCTTCTTTGTTTCTTAGTTTATTTATACACACATAGGAGAGAAAGGGAAGGAGATAGGATGGAATTGGACCCTGGATTAGTTTCTCATTGCTACTGCATCAAATGACCTCAGATATGGCTCAAAGCAGTAATTTTTTTTTCTTACAGTTCTGAATTTCAGAGTTTCACAGGGCTAAAATCAAGACATAGGTCAGGATGCATTATTTTATGGAAATTAGAGGGACAGAGCTGTTTCTTAATTTTCAAAATAGCATTCATATGAGATTGTAAACATAATTATTTGAATGATATTTTAATGGAGGATTCTGCCTTAATATTTCTACCACCAGTCATGATTAGGCAAGAGTTAAAAAGATTCAGAGATAAAAATAAAAAAGATTCAGAGGTTGAACATCTGTATTGTGGCTTCAAATTCAGAATCATTTCAGACTGGATCCAATTGTATGTGCTGGAAGGGAGAGCCAGTGACTCCAGTGAACTGTATTTTTCCAGAAATCAGAAATCCTGCGTGCGAAGGTTTCTTCTTGCTTCTGTTCTCTGTAGATGCTGATCTGAAGGGTCTTCATAATAAGAACATTGCTGAAGTAGTCACCTCATCATTTTGAAAATGTCTTAGCCAATAGTTTTCTGGTATCAACAACAGATGCAACAGATACAAGAACAATGACTCCTGAAATGCTGTGACCTCCTTAGAGTGTGAACTGATGCATGCATTCCTCAGGAGGAAGGCTCTGAAAGCCACAGTGCAGTTAGGGTTTAGCTGACAGCTCTGGATAGAAGAGAGTGACACTGCATCCACACTTAATGAGTTTGTCTGTTGTTTGTCACCTATAGTAAATAAAATGAGTCATGTGTATGCAACGACTGATACACAGATTTGACACAGAGGTATCCCAGTATACCTTAATCAGTCAGATCTGTCATTACAATATCCTATAATTTTGTCTTTTTTTCTTTCCTTTTCTTTTTCTCTTCTTTTCTTTCTTTCTTTCTTTCTTTCTTTCTTTCTTTCTTTCTTTCTTTCTTCCTTCCTTCCTTCCTTCCTTCCTTCCTTCCTTCCTTTCTTTCTTTCTTCCTTCCTTTTTCTTTCTTTCTTTCTTTCTTTCTTTCTTTTTTTTTTGTTTGAGACAAAGTCTTGCTCTGTAGTTCAGCCTGGCCTTGAACTCACAACAATCCTCCTGCCTCAGCCTCCCCAGTGCTGTGATTAGTGATTACAGGCATGCCCATCTAGAACTTTTAAGATTTTTAGAGGTGCGCCCCGGGCTGGCCTAGATGTGGGCCTCTCCTGCAACTCTGCCTTTTCTGCAGAACACCTGGGGCACCCAGGAACTCCAGCCAGAGGCGCGACCGGGGCTGGCCTAGACCTGGGCCACTCCTGAGACTCCCATCATCTCCACAGACAACCTTGCAGGACCAGGGAACTCCAGTCAGAGCTCCCATCTTTTCTCCCAGAACCTTGGACTATCGTGGATTAACTGTGCTAGCTTGAGGCGAGATTCAGTGACTGCCTCACCCAAACAGAGGATCTCAGCAGGCTCCAATCAGTGTGTTGAGTATGCCTCTAAAATAGAGGGGTACAGTAGGTAAATAGGGCAGTATTAAAGCTCTTTCCAACTAACTGTAAGACCTTGGTGAGTCTGGCAAGAGTGTGGGTGGCTTCTTCCTGCACACAGAAAACATCTGGCAGGGGTAACTACTCTATTTGCAGACAATGTGAACTTCAAACCTAAAATGATTCAAAAAGATAAAAAGGTCACTACATACTTGTTAGTGGAAAAATTCAAGAGGAAGAACTAACAATTATAAATATATATGCACCAAATACTGGAGCACCCAACTATATAAGACAGATACTAATGGACATGAAAAATCAAATACACAAGAACACAATTATAACAGGGGACCTTAACAGCCCATTGTCACAAAGAGATAGATCAACTGGACAAAAAGTCAGCAAAGAGATAATAGAACTGAATCATACCTGTGAGCAATTGGATTTAGCATATATTTACAGAATGTACAACCCAACCACATCAGAATACACATTCTTCTCAGCTGCACGTGGGATATTCTCCAAAATAGACCATATATTATCCCATAAAACATTCTGAAGTAAATGCAAAGGTATTGAAATTATCCCATGCATAATATCTGACCATAGCACACGGAAATTGGAAATTAATGGCAAAAAATTGCAAAACCTGCATAAATCCGTGGAAATTAAATAACAACGTTTTGAACAACCAGTGACCTACAGATGAAATTAAAGAAGAAATAAAGCAATATCTACAATTCAATGAAAATGAAGAAACAACACACTGTAACCTGTGGGATGCAATGAAAGCAGTCTTAAGAAGAAAATATATAGCAATAAATTGCCATATCAAGAAAACAAAATGAGCACAAATTAAAAACCTAATGTTTCATCTCAAGCTTCTAGAAAAAGAAGAGCAAGTTAAACCCAAAGCTCATAAAAGAGAGGAAATTGTAAAGATTAGAGCAGAAATCAATGCAATTGAAACTAAAAAAAAAAGAATTAATGAGTCAAAAAGATGGTTTTTTGAGAGAATAAACAAAATTGACAAATCTCTAGCTAACCTCATAAAGAAAAAACCTCAAATCCATGCAATAAGGACTGAAAAGAGGGAAATTACTACAGATCCCATGGAAATTCAAAAGATCATGGATACCTACTTTGGAAATCTCTACTCACATAGAATGGAAAACACAGAGGATGGACAGATTTGTAGAAACATATGAACTACCAAAGCTCAACCAAGAAGATCAATTTTAAATAACCTAATATCAGCTACTGATTGAAAACGTAATTAAAAACTGACCAACAAAGAAAATCCCAGGTCCTGATGGATTCACAGCTGAATTATACAAGAAATTTAGAGAAGATTTGATGCCAATACTTCTTAAACTCTTCAATGAAATTAAAAAGAAAGCAATCCTCCCTAAATCATTCCTGGAGGCATGTATCACTTTCATACCAAAACCAGAGAAAGATCCAACCAAAAAGGAGAACTATAGGCCAATCCACTAATGAATATTGATGCAAAGATTCTCAATAAAATACTGGCAAATAGAATGCAGCAAATCATCAAGAAGATTATACATCATGACCAAGTGAGATTCATTCTAGAAATGCAAGGATGGTTTAACATATGCAAATCAATAAATGTAACACACCACATCAACAGAGTTGAAAACCAAAACCATATGTTCATCTTAATAGATGCAGAAAAAGCTTTCAATAAAGTCTAACACCTGTTTATGATAAAAGTCCTTGATAAACTCAGAATGTGTCTACCTCAATCTTATAAAGGCCGTCTATGACAAACCAATAGCCAACATTATACTACATGGACAAAAACTGAAAGCTTTCACTTTAAAATTAGGAACAAGGCAGGGATGTCTACTATCACCAGTCCTATTAGATATAGTTCTGGAAACACTAGCCAGGGCAATCAGACAAGAGAGAGAAATAAAAAGAATAAAGATAGGAAAGAAAGAAGTTAAATTATCACTATTTGCAAATGACATGATACTTTATATAGAAGACCCAAAAATTTCCATTAAAAGACTACTACAAGTAATAAACAAATTCAGCAGTGTAGCTGGATACAAAGTCAATGTTCAAAAATCAATAGCATTCTTGTACACAAACAAAAAACTCACTGAGAGAGAAATTATGGAAATATTGGCCTTCACAATAACATCTAAAAAAATGACTTACTTAGGAATCAACCTAAAAATGTAAAAGACCTATATGTTGAAAATTATGCTATGCTAAAAAAGGAGGTTGAAGAGGATATTAGAAAATGGAAGGACATTCCTTGCTCTTGGCTAGGAAGAACCAACATTGTGAAAATGGCCATACTCTCCAAATTGTCATACAGATTTAATGCAATCCCAACCAAAATACCATTGACACGCCTCACAGATCTAGAGGAAACACTCCTAAAATTCATTTGAAAACAGAAAAAAACTAGAATAGCCAAGGCAATTCTGGGCTACAAAGGCAAGGCAGGAGGCATTTCAATTCCTGACTTGAAACTATACTACAAAGCCACAGTGATAAAATCAGCATGGAAAAGAAATAGACTTGAGGATTAATGGAATAGATTAGAAGATGCAAGCACAACTACAAAGACACTCATCCACCTTATATTTGATAAAGGTGTTCCTTTTTCTTTTTATCACTACTGGGGATCGAACTCATGACCGCCTGCTTGCAAGGCAGATGCTGATAAAGGTGTTAAACATGTTCACTGGAAGGACAGCCTCTTTAATAAATGGTGCTGGAAAAGTTGGCTCGCCACATGCTGAAGACTGAAACTAGACCCATGCCTATCACTATGCACAAAACTAAAGTCTAAATGGGTCCAAGATCTAAATATTAAAACAGAAACACTAAATCTACTGGAAGATAAAGTAGGTAGAAATCTTGGAGACACAGGAATAGGCAGAGAATTAATGAACAAAATGCAAACTGCACGGGAAACCCTTCAAAGAACCAACAACTGCGATCTCATATTATTGAGAAGTTTCTGCACTTCAAAAGAAATCACCAACAGAATGAAAAGAAAACCCACAGAATGGGAAAGAATTTTGGCCAGCAAAACCTCAGACAAAGGACTTATATCCAGAACATACAAAGAATTGAAAAACATCAAGCCCCCACATTCAAAGACCCTCTCCAAAAATGGGCATCTGAGATGAACACACAGTTCTCAGAAGAAGATATACAAATGGAAAAAAAATACATGAAGAAATGTTCACTATCACTTGTCATTCGAGAAATGCAAATTGAAACAGCATTGAGATTTCATCTACTTTTGAAAGAATAGCTGCCATGAAGAAAACAACTGACAACAAATTTTGGTGAGGCTGCGGGTAAAAGGAACACTGCTCCACTGTTGGTGGGAGTGTAGACTGGTGCAGCCCTATGGAGAATTTTCAGAAAACTAGGATTGGAAGTTCCATTCAACCCAGTTCTTCCCTTCCTAGGTATTTTCCCAGAAACCCTGAAAAGGTCATGTTCCAGTGATGTATGTGCAGCCATGTTCATAGCAGCACAGTTTGTAATAGCTAAATCTTGGAAACAACCAAAATTCCCATCAACTGCAGAGTGAATGAAAAATATGTGGTATTTTTATAGAATGGAATATTACTCAGTACAAAAAGGACGATCTTGAGGCCTTCATATTGAAATGGAGGCAACTTGAGACCATCCTCATAAGTGAAATAAATAAGAATCATATTTATAAATAATACATTGTGTCTAATTTAAAAAGTAATGAGAACTGTAGGAGTAATAAAACCCAAACTATGTAATTGCTATTGTCAAAAGGAGAGGAAAAAAAGTGCTCTAAAGAATATAACTGCATGTGTGTAGGATTGATAACCATATTACTAGGTTTTTGTTGGATGGTTGAGCAGAACTGTTTGCAGTCTGACTGTTTGAATGTCCACTTTGTGTTCTTTAATTTTATAACTTGAACAACTATTTCTAAGATGACAGTATGTCATTTGTCAACTAGTGATTTCTTAGTGTTAATTTTATTTTATCTTTTCTGGAATTTTGTATTATTGCTTCCTTTTTTCCATTTTGTTTTTTTCTCTTTAAATAAATTTTTAAAAAAGATTTTTCAAACAGATTTTTTTAAAGAATCAAATGCACTAGGCTGTATATAATGATGGTAAAATGATCAGATTGACTATTTTAAATATAGTTCTTAGCCTATTACTCCTGGATTATTTCATCACTCTGTGCCTTCGATTCCTGAATTCTGAACTAATTGTTCTCATATCACTAGATTACTCAGAGGAATATAAGAAAGAAAAAAATGTAATATGTACAGTGAACAGTCTGCACTTTATGAGCACACTAAAATGTTAACACTTTTTGCATGTAAACTGACTATTTAACCTAGAGCTTTGTGGCACTCAAATTTATATTCATGAAAAAAATTCTTATGTTTTTCTTTTAATAAAGGAAGTGCTAAAATGAGTAGTGATTTTATTTTAAGACAACACTAACTTTGAGGCTCAAGAGGAAAAAAAAACAATAAATATGATTTTGTTAATCGGAAGTCTTACATAA
The DNA here is from genome assembly GCF_034190915.1 of Cavia porcellus. NCBI lineage: Eukaryota > Metazoa > Chordata > Mammalia > Rodentia > Caviidae > Cavia > Cavia porcellus. Next base: position 159,004,745 of record NW_026947484.1, on the reverse strand, counting down.
AACTACTCAAAGTAGACACCAAAGGGATTTAAGATACTCTAAAATTTCATTAACCAAACATGTATGTTGTACAGTTCAAATTTCAATTCACTGAACGTTGGCTTTTATGTTTATGTGATATTGTTTTAAAAGATATTTGGCTATATAAAGTGATTTTAAAAGTGCAGTCAGTATATTCTTGCTGGTTCCAGGCATGAATTTTTAGCACCTGACACTGTGTGCACCTAGAAAGTATCTAGCACCCAGGAGATTTGGGGGCTATAGGAAAATTTGCAAGTGCTTGTCATCTGCCTACTGATCCTGCGTAGAAGCCAAATGTATTGGGTCCAGGAAGACAGTAAAAGGACACATTTTTTAGGACGTAGACATAAATGTCTATTCTACACAATGTACTGAATGACTTGTCTAGCAATGGTGGAAAGTTATTTTAGGAGCATTGATCTCCACTGTATATAAAGTTACTGGGATGTTCTCCTGTAGACTACGTATCTCTTTGCAGGTCTTTTGATTAGGTGGGAATCTCTCTCCCATTTTTTAATAAAGATTTTGTTTTTCTTTTAGTGCTTCATGAGTTTTATTTTTTCTCATACAATCATAATGCTATGAAGGAAAATATGATTGACTCCCTATTTCAAGGAAGAAAAACAGGCAAATGTTTAGTCAGGAAATGCAAAGGCCATAAAGATAATGAAATACAGTTTGAACAAGCTTAGGCTTGATGCTAATGAATTATTCTGGGCTCCCCATATTCTGTTCCCTAGGTAATTTGTAGCCACTGATTTTAGATTAAGAACAAAATGAAGAGAATACGGAAGAAAAATCCATTCTTCATCCTTACTGTGGAAATCCAGTCCGGACAGTTACACTAGTGTAAACACAAGGGGGAAAGAGTAAATTATGAGGTTATGAGGGTACCACATGGGTTGCCCATGAGTTTTTAAGATAGCTTGCAAGACCACACCTCATGCTTTTTCTTACAGTATGTCATTCTCTTTCATCTTCTTGTGTATGAAGTACAGCTTTTCTCTGCCAAACTAGGTCTTAACCTGGGAGCTAATGTGAATGGCACATCCTCCTGTTGGAATTGTGACTTTCAGCCTAAAGTTTATGTTGTCATTATTGGTCATGTGTAGTGATAAATGAAACCTGTCTGTGAAAAAGACGATAGCACTTTGCGTCTGACATGCAAATGTGATTGCTGATGGCGGACAGGGGAAGAGGTGACTTGCACATTTTGTTGATCATTACAGCGTCACAGATGGATTGATTATCCAGTGTCAGGATGAACATATTTGTAATGCATGAGACTTCCAAAAGTGCTTGCTCTCTGCTACTTGTCTGTTATATGTCTATTATTCCACGTTTAAAGGGTTTAATTTTTGGAACCAACTTTGTACAAAATTTCTATTTTCTTTAGTTTAAACATGTCAAGCATTACCTCGTGTGCAGTGGCATTTCCAAATATTAAACAGGACTTTTCTTGACCTGTGTCAGAAATATTTCATAAAGAATGTTCTAAACATGTAAGAAGGGAAGGCTCTCTGTATTTGTTTCCTTTCCCCCTTCTGAATACCTCTTTACCTCATCTGAGACATAGTTAGTTATCATTTATTTATACCTCTCTATAAAACTATGCGTCCTTTCTTTCATTCACTAGTTATTCCTTTGGAACTACATTATTAAGTCAGATAACAAGTAGCACATGTATGCAATAATATCAGTTTATTGATATTTACAATTTAAACAGCTTTGTACTGTTCTTCTGTTGTTGTGTATGTTAAACGGCTTTGTTGACTTTTTGTTTCAATTCATTTTTGCCATAGCCAGGGGTAGATCATGGAATTTATTTCTGCCCATAGAACATTTTGTTCATGGAGAAAGGCAGAAACTACTAATTAAGCAAGTTCAACAGATGCAAACTGTGCTTGTCCTGAACAAACTGTGACGGAAAGAGAGCGTCAGCAAACTATGTTCCATAGACCAAATTTCAGCCACCAGCAGCTTTTGAATAGCTCACAGCTATGGATTAACCATTTCTAAGTGGTTGGAAAAGAATGGAAGATCTCATGACACATGAAAAGGATATGACGTTTGAGTCCATCAAGGCAATGCTCCCGGGTAGAACCATATGAAACCATTTGTATATTGTCTATGGCTGCTTTCCTGGTTTACTGACAGGGCTGAATAGTTCCAACATACCAAATTGCCTAAAATATTTACCATCTCAATATTAACAGAGAAAAGGAATCCTCCTGAAGAGTAATCCTAAACGCAGTTCAGTTTAAACCATTAATTTCAGCACAGCAGGATCCTACCAAACCCTTCTTTTCTGAGACTGTGTGTGAAATGACATAGTAACTGTGTGTGATTAATCCTGATTTTGAGGGTGCTACCTCTACTAGTAAATTCACCTGCCATATGATTTCCAGTTGAGTAAAAACTTTCTGTTGCATTTTTGCTCCATGATAAAATCTACTATAAATCTTTCCAAGTCCTTTGGCAATAAACTTTTGCATGTAAATATTGAAGCTGTTTATTTGAGGTGAATGAAAAATCAGTGTTTCTTAAGAAAGCAAAGAGCCTCCTAGTGTTTCCCTCTTCTTTGATGAGAAATTAATAGAAGACTTTGAAACTAGCTTTTGTTTATTTGTTTGTTTGAATGCTTTTAAAAGTGTGGGGTTAGAGCAATGTTTTAAAGCAGCCTTGTTCTGTCTCTCTGGTATTCAATCAATGGAGTTACAGGAATTCTACCTTTCTCCAATAAGCCAGACAGAGGTCTCCTTCCAAGGTAGCGTTCAGATGTTGGCTTATTAACGAGCCACATACTCTATCCAAAGGTGGTGTTGTAGTCAGGGGTTGGGAGAACAACTATAATCAGGATACAGAATTTATATTATTTTATGATGGTCACCCAGAGTTAAACACAAGAAAGTACAGGAAATCTGTCCAAACACTAAAGACCCAGAATATTTAACCGAAGGTCTGGATCCCATAGCAATGCCCTGCATGAGTCCAGATTAAGACATAGAGTCCATGACAATGTCTTCCACAAGTCCGACTGGAGGTCTAGAGCTCACGAAAAGGACTCATGCCTTTTATGGATCTGCGCTGGGAAGTCCCAAAGGTCAGCAGTGGAAGCTAGAAAGTCTATGCTAGCGGGGTGAAGGAGCTGTGCTGGTGGGATAAGGGTTCTACACTGGAGCTGAGATAAGAACCAGGGCTGCCCTGAAAAGCACCACAGCCATCTTCAGTAACACGGAGGTCCTGAGCCCCTCTGACAGTAAGAACAGGTGAGTACATGCCAGAAAGCCAGCATGACGAGTTTCTTCTGGAGATTAAACAGCACATATTTTCCCCTCCAGAGCCAGGAAGTGATGCTAAAAGTGAACCATACCCACTCTCACCAACAACATCCCGAGCTCCTCTGGTGACAATCCTTGAACTCACAGTGGGGAAGCTAGTCATGGCGAGCTCCTCCAGGAGAACCAACAGCTCAAAACAGCAACACTTAAGAGACACCCACAAGGCCTAACTCTTCTTCTCCACGTCTCTATTTATGCTGGCAGTTTCCTCAGGTGGAGCAGCTACGCTCAGCATCATGGTGATTTTAATTCAACTGGTGTTAAGTTGACCACCAGTTTTTAACTCATAACAGGTAAATAGTTTTGATCCACTTACCACACTGTTGTCTATTAAGTTTACCAAAAGTGTGCTATTATGGAGACTTTGTGCCATGTATCTAGTTAGTCTAGTTAGAGCACTCTGCAGGTACTCATGGCACCTGTCTAAGAGCTACATAGAATACAAAAGTCATTCAGACATAGAAATTAAATTGCCAACAGAATCAAACGACCACATTGTTCTGTACCTGTTACTGATTATACCCACGCAGTGGTATTTGTGAAACAGGGACCATTTAACAAATGGTCTCCTCAGCCTGATGCCTGCTAGAAACCAGGGTGCTGTTAGTATTATCCTGGCACCAAAAATGTGCCACTCATATCTTTTCATTTATAACACTAATTTCATATAATAATTCTAGGTTTAATTTTAAAAAGAAACCTGTCATATATAGGGTACTGTAGAACTATTCAGTTCCTATGTCAACCCTAATTAAGACCTGTCTCAGAATTCATTAAAACCTGGCCCAACTGTTTAACATCTCCTCCAGCAGTGCACCTTTAGATGAAAAACACCGTACCTCCCATTTTTCCCCTATTCAGTTTTTGTTGTTTAATTAATAGAAACCGGTAATTTGGAGGGATGAATTACAAGTGCAATGAATAGTATAGGCTTTGTATAATTCTCTAAAGATTGTCTATGCCATAATCAAGGTGAAGAAAAAAATGCTGATTGCAAATGTCCTGAGCTGACAGAATTATATATTTAGAATCATAAAGTCTGTGGTAACCAGTGAAAATAAAATGCATAATGAGGACAAAATTAAATGGATGATAGACCTCAAGCTTTAATGACTCAAAGAAAAAAATTCTAACTCCAGCTCTCAAAAACATGCTTGTCAAAGAGAAATAAAACACTTTTTTTTCCATTTAAGCAAGGAAAATTACTAAATTAAGATACTTTAACATTTTATCCAGTTTGTAGTTTGGTGACAAGCTTTTGAAGAAGTGATTATGGTAGACTTATAAATGTATATGATCTTAAAAGTACTAAGTCTTTGTTATTCAGACAAAATCAGTTCACGATTCACTGAACAATTAAGATAAAAAATATATATTTTTCCATGTGAACAGAAATGTGAGAAAGATTGTTCCTTTACATCTGTACCAAAGGTTTGTTTTGCATTCCAGAGGAAAATTTTGAAATGTCTGCAGACCAAAGGCTGATTGCAGGTTTTGTGGGTGATTTGCACCTATTTAATCCATAACAGGTTTTAATCCATGTTTTGATCCACTTACCACACTGTTGTCTATTAAGTTTACCAAAAGTGTGCTATTATAGATGTTGGGAGCCGCGGCCGACACCGGTCGCCTTACTTGGCGGACGTAGGGCCTGTGGGTGGGAGCGGAGCCTGAGCTAGATTGCCCCTCCCGTCGAGTGAGTCAAGTTGGCGCCTGCTTCCTGCCCCCTGATTGCACTGGCGACTTAAACAACCCGCTCTGTAAGATAGTCTGCCTAGCAACAACTGATGTTAGCCAATCAGCCCGCATCGCGCGCTTTGAACTGATTGGCCACTGTAACCCTATAAAAGTGAGTGCCTCTCCCGCCACGAAAAAAGAAGCAAAAGAAGCAGAAGAAGCACGCAAGGAGCCGCGGAGAGCGGACCGGTAGAGGCTTCGGGACAGACTGTAGGGAGAAGCACGCAAGGAGCCGCGGAGAGCGGACCGGTAGAGGCTTCGGGACAGACTGTAGGGAGAAGCACGCAAGGAGCCGCGGAGAGCGGACCGGTAGAGGCTTCGGGACAGACTGTAGGGAGAAGCACGCAAGGAGCCGCGGGGAGCGGACCAACAGAGGCTTCGGCCGGGAGGATTCCCGGGGCAGGCTGTACGGAGAAGGAAAATAAAAGAAAAGGTTGTCCACTGCCAGACTTTGTTGTGTGTCCTTCCTGCCGGCCGGGAGTGACACCGACAATAGAGACTTTGTACCATGTTTGCACCTATGTGTGGTCACCTATTAAAGAGACTAATACTACAATGATCTGAGTTTGTCTTTTAAAGAAATAAGGCAAATCTCACTGCCTCTTGATTTTCTTAGGAATCTTCCATTAAGGAATTTTAGAGATACTTTGGCTTTTACCCCTTATTCTCTCTTCCATCATAAGATATGAATTACTTGTATGTCAGAAGAATTTCCCTATAAACTCATATTTTTTATCTCTGTCCTAAGCATCTTTTTAACTAACATACTACTGGGAACTGGAAAATCTGTTTTGGACTTCAGGGCAATAGAGACACTCAAATTCTGTAATCTCTGTATTCCCACTAACATTCTCTTAGAGTTTCTGTATGAAAACATACTATACTTTCATCATTTATATGCAATGGAAGGTAATTTAACTTACTTTGTATTTTTATCAAAGAAAAACTCACATGGCCATAAGAAAACATGTTTATTTTAATGTCTAAACATCTCAGTAAGGATGTACGTATGTTTCAATACAAGTATGAATTAATAATTCATTTTTTAAAACATTCACAAGAGAGTATGCATAGTCCTGTGCTTCTCCCTGGGACTTAAACACTTACTACAACCGGTGTAGGACTAAAGCCGTGAAAACCACTTTTCAGGAGCCCAGTGAGTTGTGGAGCATATAAACAGTGTGCTCAAACTGCATGATTCTAAATCCATAACAACAAGAAGACAGGGCAGAATGAACTTTTTATTCCTTCAATATTTTTCTATTTCCCCCCTATTTTTCACTCTGGAAGTCAAGCCACTCATAGTAGAACAACAGTTTGCAGAAAATAGAATTCTCATAAACATTAAATGTGTCACAAAAGTTCAAAGCCTTCCTTGACATCATTTTCTTCTCTACCATAAAATCATTTAAAAAACCCAAAACCTAAAATCCACTTTCCATCTCATATAGTTGTAGCAGAGAGTGGCTGACTGCTCACCATACTGATTCTTTTTCTGCTGGCTTCACAGCTAGACACAGTCCTTCCGGAAGTTGTATATGGCCCCATGAAAAATGTTTTGTTCGGTAGCCGGCAGACTGGTGGAGGTGATATATTCTCCTTCTAGGCCTGGCTCAACAATTCAAAGAGAACAAAGGAAGTGCAGAAATGTGTGAGCTGAAAAGATTGTACACTCCTAAAATACGAAATCAAATTGAAGTAGGTTGTACGGGACCAAGAGCCATTAAGTTCCAGACCTATGACAGAAAGCAGATTGAGAGAATCAGAAACAGAAATCAGGCTTTCCAAGCCTCTGTGGACCCCAAGAGGCCGACTCCTCACCAGCAGAAGATGGAGCTAAGAACAACGATATAGAGAACCCCCTACCAAAGGGTAGAGATACCAGCTGGGGAGAGAACGGGTAAAGGAGATGTTCCAGAAGTCAGACTCAGGGTCCAAGCAAGAAGTTTCTTCTCCTGTATGGCAGAGTGCTTCAACATGTCCGCCCAGCAGGAATTTTTAAATTCTTGCCACAGTCACTTTTTTTGGTATTTTTCTGAATGGAAGACTCTCTGTAGTTGTCCTATCTTACACGACATTCCTAAATCAGATACGCATGTGATTGGGGAACTGTGGATGACAATATACTGTTTTGTACTTAAAAGAGGTGCCAGTTCATGTGGAGACACATATGGACCAAATGGGATGTTTTTAACAGCCCCTGAAATGTTGAGCTTCAATCAAGATGCGCAATCGGGTGGGGATTTGGGGAGTGGGAAAATGAGTTCTAGGCATGGGAGCAAAAGAGTTCATAGTTAGAGGCTAACAGGTGCAGTATGGCAGAGCCCAGCTGCTGACAAAGTCTGTCTCCCCTTTCTCTCTGATAGACATTTTCCAGCCCTCCTCGGGCACTGTTCTGGGCAGAACGTTGGTGGGTGCTGAGTGCCATGTGGAATGGCAGCCCCTAAAAGCTTTGTGTGTGTTTCCTCCGCTCTCTCCCTTCTCCTGTCATCAGATGTCACATAGCAAAGCAAGCACTAGAGTCTATGTTTGGAGGATTGCAGTAGCTTTGACAGCCTGGTCCTCGGGTGGGTGTCTGGACGGAGGAGCACACTTCCTACCTCTACCAAGCTGCGTGGCTTCTGCATAAGTGAGAACCTTCACCTGAGAGGAGCCGCAGAGATCTCAACGTTTAGAATTCACCCCAAGACATGCACAGGGTCAAAATAGACAGTTTTTCTTAAAGTCTAGCTGTAAATAACCTTTTTTAGATTAGGAGATCTGGTAAAGTCTATTGCTAGTTGCAGTTGAGATTTTGTTTGACATTGTGGAACTTTGGGTTGCATTATGATCTCAACAACAAAATGATCTGTTTTCCATAGTATCACTGTTATTGACCTGGAAAGCTAAGAGAATTCCTTTTGTGTATTACAGTGTGCTATGATCTAAATATTTGCTTTCTTCTCAAAATCGTGTTGAAATCCTAATCTTTAAGAGAATGATATTAAGAGGAAGAGCATTTGGAGTATGATTTGGATTGTGATGGAGCCTACCTGAATGGGGTTTTATCCTTAGTAAGGAGACTGATGAGAGCTGTTTGCTCTTTATATGCTGTGAGAACACAGTGAGAAGGTGCCATCTTTAAAAGGGAAAGTGGATTTTACCAGAGACTAAATCTACCAGCACCTTGATTTGGACTTCCTAGTCTCTGGAACTTTGAGAAATAAATTTCTATTGCTTGCAAACTACTCATTTTAAGGATTTTGTTTTTTTGGTCCCACTGTGAATATAGTAAGGTACAACAGAAACATTTTGTGTGAATTTCTGAAAAGAAATCAAATGCAAGTTTGCAGACATCACAAAGTGAACCATTGGTATCTTAATTTTTTGGTAGTCAATAATTCTATAGAAAAAATGAATGGTAAAAGTAAAATCAAAGAGGCATTGGGAAACCCATTTCTTCACAGAGAGCACATTAGCATCTATGAGGCTCCAGCTTTAGATCTACCACCAACTGGCATTTTAACCCTGACAGAAAGTTCAGAAACCGTGCTGTGGTCATCATTTTCTACCTTCTCCCAGTCAATAGGGACTCTGATTTACAGCTGTCTATAGATAGCATCTGTGTATCTTTATCCATATCCATATCTGTATATCTTTCTATTATCTATCATCTGTCTATCTATGTAGCAATCAATCAATCAATCAGTCAATCAATTTTTCATCTATACTCTTAGTAACTTTCTCAGAACTTAGAATTTAGGGGCATAAATACTTGGCACTAGTACTGATTTCTATTATCCTCAATCTTCATGCTATTTATTATTTATTCCAGCACTTTTATCACACATCTGTTGTATATCAAGCACTGCTTTGAAATCTTCAAGGTGTTATAGTGAAAAAAAAACATAGAAAAGTGCCTGGCATCAGGCAGGGGACACAGAGGTAACAAGAAACAGCTTGAGTAGCATGAAGAGCTCCTGGGTTTACCTGGCAGGTAGGGTGCTGCGGTGTGAGGGGTGGGAAATGGGTGTCCAAAGCCTAAGGAGAAAGAGTTTCAGGAAACAACAGAGAAATAATGAGATACTGAATCACACAGGATTTTGTGCTTCATAGCAAAACTTTGGGCTCTGCTCAGAATGACATAGACAGACAGTGGAAAGGCTTCAGCAGAGAACTAACTTGCTCTGATGGGACCGCAGCAGCTCCACTGTTTAGAACAGGGGAGAAGCCGAGCCTGACATTAGGGGAGCAGAGTGAAGGTTTCTAGGCAAGAGATGGGGCTCTGAGCAGGAAATGAGAGTGGTGAGAAGTCGTGGGATTCTAGATGTGCTTTGACGCTGGAAGTGACAGGATTTGGTGGAGCACAAGACGTGGAATGTGAGAGGAAGAGAAGAGATGCACTGACTGTATTTTTTGAGCTGTACAGCTGCAAGAAAGGAGCTGTCATTTCCCAGAATAAGGAAGACAGCAGGCAGAGATAGCTCAGAGGGAAATGTGAGGAGTGCAGGCCTGAGACAGATCTCCTGCTCTCCAGCTGTCCCCAGTAGGGGCTCTGAGTAGGTGGCTGGTTGTAGAAGTCCTGCGTTCCCTGCAGACTTTCAGGTTGGTGGTGCAGACAGAAAAACACACAGATGCCTTTAAAGCTGGAAACTGGATGACATCACTCAGGGACTAAGTGTAGCAGGAACAAAGAAGCAGTCTGAAGGCTGCTTTCAAGACATAGTGTTTTGGAGGAAAACCAGGATCCATTAAAAAGATCTTGAAAAGGGGTGGCCAGGAAAGTAGGGGAAAAATCAGGCTTGCAAGATTTTAGAAGCCAAATACAGAAAGTATTTTTGGGAATAACAAGTGATCTATATTAATCTTGCCAACTGCTAGTGACAGGTCAAGTAGAACAGGGGCTGAGACATTCATTACATTTGGATTTAGCAATGTGAAGATTAGTATCGAAGCTGCTTTACCAAATGAATGGGGGCAAGAGCCTCAATTGGATTGGATTCCACGGGGAGTGGGAGAGAGAAATAGTTCAGTGCCAGCTTTGCTTTTGACAAGTGGTGGTATTTGGGCCACAAATTAAATGAACACTAATGTCTTGACACATATTGCTCCAAATGAGGACTCAAGCCCATATTTATCAAATATTTATTGCAATTCACAATCTGCCCAAAACAGTCACGTTGCAGAAGCAAGCTGCAATGTCTCCGCTTCTGGAAAAACTCTTTTTCCTTTCGAGAGCTCTTTGCCGTGTCATCTGTGCTCCCCGAATGCTTCCTATGTGCATTCACACTACTACGTTGTGTTGCAATCATTTATTTATGAGTCTTTCTCCCCCAGTCAGTCTCCCATTCCTTCACCTTACACAGTCTTTGGTAAAAGTAGGTATTCGATAAATACTTGATGAATGAATGCCACTTTAAGTCAGTCTCAAAGACGCAGAATCACGTAGAAAGCAAATTTACTGAGCATCATGGATTACAGGTAAATGTAGTTTTTGTTTACTTTTCTGAAGTTTAATGGCCTGCACTGTAGGGAAATAAAATTGTCTATTTCTCTGAATATATCTGTGCACTGTCCATTTTACTCTGAAACAAAAGACTAGAAGATAACAGGGCATGGATGTGCTAGGCAGATAATAGTTTTAGATTAAAAATTTTTATGACTTTTTCATGCTATTACATTATTCAGATTAATTTAGAAGCCTCATGGATGAAAAGAGAGACTCTAGGTAAATCTATGTAAACCGTTTTTTTTTTTTTAAATGAGGGAAATCTAGAATTCTGTTCAGTCTTTCTAAACATCTCTCTATCCTCAGAGTTCAAATATTAATGTTTATATGAGCATTTACTATAACTTCAGTTCAGTGGTTAATCTCACTTGGAATGCTGGGCTTTTTTGTGAGGCTATTTTCCTAAGAGTGGGTCATTTTTACAATTTTTTTGCAAGTACATGCTTGTGGTACATTGTGATTACATCTATTGCGGGGAGTTGGGAAGATGAACAAAACATCTTCATGTTTCTTTTTTATACTAGCTTTTTATCTGACATATTTTTCTCACACATATGATTATGTTTGAGGCACTAAGTTGGAATACAGGAAAATACCTACTATAAGTAAAATATTAAGTGTGCATAGAAAATATTTTATGCTACTCTGTTCTTTAAGTAAGCCATTGCTATGGAAGCCAAACTACTGCTAAACTCCTTAGTACAATTATGTAGTGGAGTCCGTGTATAGATTCAAAATAATTTGTTAGATTGATGTTAAATAACATTGGGTCTATTTTATGTGAGGAAGAATTTCTTTGTTTTCATTGTTGCTTATAAAAAGAAAACTTTAAGCAAAGGAATTGTTTATATATTTTCTACTTAGAGATGGTCGTCTTGTAGGAAAATACTATATCTGCCTATTATCTATTTATCTCTATTTCTCTACCTATCTATCCTCTTTCAGTTACCTATCATCTATCATTATCTCACCAAGTTAAAATTTTAGTCTTTAGAAAATATTAATTTTACAATTCCCAACAATTCTGTGATATTTTTCAGACCACATCAGATAAAATGTGACATTCTGGTGCACTGTTCAATCTATTTATTTTAATAATTAGGTAAAGAATTTGGATGCAAAAGACACTAAATATAGAAGGATAATGGAATCTTTTTCTCAGGCTATAAAGTAGAAAATTGTTATTAAATTAGCATGGCAGTAAATGTGTAATGGGTTTCCATGTATAATTTATTACAAACTTACCTGCTTAGAGGCTGTGTAGTGAATAGTTTTCATAATTTGGCTAATTACATCTGAATCTCTTATTTAGAGATATGCTGTGAATAAACCTTGTCAGAAGAAAGGGTTGCGTTACCTACTCGTAAAACTCAAGAAGCATAGATACTGCTACACCTGGCAGGCTATGTCTTGGTTTATAAACTTAGGTTTCGTCAACTGCTTAAGACTTGGATCTCGGGAAAGTGAAATCTGTGGAGGAGAAGTCAGACATTACCCAGGGAGAGAGCAGTAGCGTCGAAATAGCAACATAAATTACCCCGAGACTGTAGGAGAGGAAGAAGTTCCTTTTCCCATCACTCTATACACCGGACTGACAATATACAAATTAACAAGAGGAAAGCACAGAAATGCTTTTTTTAAAGAAATATATTAAGTATAGATTTTATGTGGCATGGAAATCTTCAGGAAGAAATGAAACCCCAAAAAGAAAAACAAACAACAAACAAATAAACCCGTTTTGACTCTATGTTTGATGGAGAAAGGAGACAAGATATGATAGAAGAAATAAAAGTAGGTAGAAATGAGAAAAGCAAACCAGAGGGCTAAGTCATAAAGCTGCCCAGGGTTATCCATGTCTCGGTCTTTCCTTCCAGACCCATCACATACAGATCCCTTACAGATACTTTCTAAACCCATAAATTAACCTGGTTGATAATGAGCAACAACCTGACCTTAAGACGAAGAAACATGCAGATGTTTAGGCAAACTCTTAGGCCACCTGTCTTGAAGGTGGATCCGCTGCAAATGTACCCCAGCTCCTGACCCTGACCTTGGGGTATGCCTCTGCACTGTGTACTTCTTCACCGTGGACTGCTAAGCCTGTCTCTTTCCCTCTCATTGATGCATTCTGATATTTGCTTGCTGGGAGTCAAGAACCTATTCGATGGTGCACTTTGAGATCCCCATCTCCGCTTTAGGGAGGCTCTTGGGTCTTTCTTTTGTCCCTGGAGATAACAGTCCTCCATTCCTGTGGATTCTATGATATAGGGAGGGAACTTCTCCCAGGAAGGTTTTATGAGAGATTAGTGGGTATTTCTAGTACCTGTAGTTTCTCAAATTCCTTCAACTTAAAATCAGTGTGACACCATGCCATATTTTGAGGTACAATGTTCTGAATCCCACCCATGTGTTGTGCTTACCTGGTCCTCTGGTGTGACCAGAGTTGTCTTGGCTTTGTTTCCTGTCTTGCCACCATCCTGCTATCTAAATTTCCCATGATTCTGAGAGATACTCAAGAACCTTCCAATGAATTCCTTTAGTTGCTACTTAATTCTGTTTCTATTTATAATCATGACTGGAGGACTTTGATGCACGAGTTCACTAATGTCACAACTTATGGAAACACAGACCCTTTAAAATAAAGTTTTATTTTTGAAAAATGTTTTTCAATTTGGGTGAGGAAGTTCAAGATATAGAAGTTAAGTTCTCCCAAGTTCTGGAGGATTTTGTTTTTATCTGTTTGTTTTTGCAAATATCACCAAGAATTTATACTGGACAATTAAAAGGCTTTATTCTCATTGTCACTGTGCAATTTGAAAGGAGATTTGTTCAAATTCACATTTTGTTTTCTTAGTATCCAGTTTCAGCAATTGCTTGGGGAGAAATTTTTAATTATCAAAGTCATGGAGAAAGGGAAGATCTATCTCTATACTGCATGATGTGATGAAGTATTTCATATTTTCTTGAGAGAAGAATGTGATACACTATTGTCAAATTCTCATTTTAGATTATCGAAAATTTAAAGAATCACTAATGACAACACAGAAAACAGAATAAAAACTTTTATTCATGTTATTGTTTTTGTAAGAGAAGCTTTAGTTAGTTATAGGAGGTACACACACACACACACACACACACACACACACACACACTGTCTCACACACACGTTCATGACATTTTCAGGAACACAAGTTATTCAACAACTACCTTTCCAGGTGAAAATACACATTAACTTTCCTCCTCCTGTCCCAGTATCTTCTTCCCTCCCTCCAAGTCCTGCATCAGTTCATCTTTCTCATATTTTTCACTCCTCTTTTTCTTTCAGTCTGAAGACGAAGTTTTGTTGCAGAAAAAGAATTGAAGGAACAGATACTGTAATTTTTTTTTTTCGATTTGGTGACAGTGTCCTAAGTGCCTAAACTATTTCTACCAGACAATGGCCTCCTAAGGTTGCCTGTGTCATGCTGTGTTGTCTTGTTGAATGAAGGGTGAATGTGTGAGAGGATGAAAGCATGCTTCATGAACATTTCAAGTTATCTAACGAAGGTTCATGTTAATCTCTTTTCATTCTAATGTGCATTTCATTTTTAAAATTTCCTAAAACAGAAGACAAACTCTTCTTGTATCATCTTAGGCTGAGAATGTCCACCAGCATGGCAACCAGTGTACAAGGTCTTGGTTACTGGATAAAAAAAGATACATAACACTGAAGACTTTGCTAATACATTGCAGAAACGGAACTGCTATGGAAACAAGAATTTCTGAACACATACTAAATTTGCCTGTCTATAAATTGGAAAAGCAGGTTTTAGAAAAAGAGAGCTTATTTCAAATTAAAAACAAAACAAAACAAAACAAATCCCACTCTTTGTCTCTGTCAACATTTAAAGGTATTAGGCAGTAAGATTTTTCAAAACATAAAATAGTTGTCTACCAACAGGAAGATGTATTTCTGGAAACAAATTTTATTCCAAACTTTTAAAAAAATCTACTCTTCTCCATTTCAGCATTTAAAGCAGGTGCCATTTTCCAATTAATTAATTCACAAGATGTTCCTTATGCTAAAATTTTAACAAATGAAACTTAAACAGAAATTGTTGGGTGCACTGTTGTCATTCTTCTCTCTCTCTCTCTCTCTCTCTCTCTCTCTCTCTCTCTCTCTCTTTTTTTTTTTGAAGTTATCCAGAACTCAGGAACAGCTTGCAAGCTTATTCTGCAGATCACTGATAGCAATGTGTTTTTGTGTTTGTGTTTAAGTATGTGTTTTGTTTCAAAAGACATCCACTTGAAGCAGTTTCAACTCTTTGTTAACGATTTCTTAAGGAGTAAGTAAAAAATGAGCTGTTGACTACATTTTACCAGGTCACTTGTCAAATGAGAAGTAAAGATTTCCAGTTTACAGACAGGCATAATTCACACTTGTGCAACTACTTAGAAACCATGTAAAATTTTATGAACCCTACTAGGTGTTTCAGAACAATCAAGAAATCTTCGTTCTTTATTGTTAGCTTATTGCAGTCTTCAGGGACTATTCTGCATGCCTTTCTGCTAGAATACATCCAAAATTTTCTCAAGAGGTTCCATGTGCTTGGAGTATTAAGCACAATTCAGATCTGCAGAGGTATAAGTGTGCTGTGCTTTGGTATTAAATTAACATTATTGAATTCCAAAAGGGCAAAATGAATGAAGAAAGTAGCAAATTCAAATTTCCAACAAGGAACATCCCAGCACTTTTAGCAGTGTACTTGAAATGGAGGAAGAAACCCACCCACCTTTATGTTTTAAAACTTGGAAAGCCTAACGAACCACTGGGATTCCAATACTTTCTGGGAAACCAAAACTTGTGCTAGGATTGGGCTCCTTAACTGGAAGCAGGCCATTCGGCCTTGCTATAGCTTCTTGCAGTGTTCCTATCATTTCCATTGGAGTTGGCTGATAAAATAGCAATATCTCATTGTTACTACTTTTTTCTTATTGAGGTGAAATCTCTGTCACACCATGAATTAAATGCTCCCACCACCACCACAAAGTGTCTCATAGGGTTGTTTAACAGGTTTCTAAAATACATTAATTTTTCAGTAGGGTAGATCCTTAAATCAAGCTGGCTCTCATTATACCGTCTTTTACTCATCTTTCTATGGGTTCCAGAATATGCAGTGATGGTTTTTGAAATAAGGGAGAAAGTAAGTAGAATATAAAGAATATAGAACATAAAAATGTATAAGAATTTTTAAATCATTTAAATAGAGATTATATTGCCAAAGATCAAAATACTAGCAATTTGTTATTTAACTGTTTAAATTTTTTATATTTCATAATCTTATGGCAAAATTTTTGCTATGATAAAGAATCATAGATTACACAGAGCATACCATTTCAGGCTATGTAAATCTGTTTTCATGGAGTCTCTAAATCTTTCATTGTATTTGAACTGTTTTCCAAATTGTAGATAAATGGTATTAAGGAAAATGGTTTTAAAGAAATAAATTATTGTAGTTAAAGTTGTAATTGAATTCTCTTTCTCTTTCTGGAAAAAGCTGGGTTTGCCTCCATTAGAATACTAAATTCGACATTCTTGATACATATGTGTGTGGATTCTCTGAATTTTCCTTTTATTTAGTTATAAAATCATGTCACGACCCTTATTGGTGAATTAATGTGCTAATTTCATAAAAGTATCTAAGTCATTTTCCAAATTCTTCATATTAAAAGGTGATATCCTCAGGATTTGCATTATATTTTGACAACAAAATACAAATATATTTTTAAAGTTGCATATAGTTTAGTTTCTTCAGTGAAAATTTCCCCCTCCTGATTGTTCCAGAGCAAAAATATGTACATATAATTAGTAGTTTGGTATGAATTGGTTCTAACAGCCTTTTTCAAGATTAAAACTAGTATTCTATTGGAAATTTCAAGCATAAGGAGGTCATTTATGTGTATTCTGACAGTAGTTCCCCAAGAACTCTCTTACTCACAGGTTTCTAAGGCATAGTCTTAATGGATTATTCCAAATTTGGCAAGTCTTTTACACAACGCTATGCAGAAAAAAGATATGTGTGTTTGTGGCAAGACACTTCATTTGGGGTGATGGATCTGATACACCAAGGACTGTGTCCGAAGCTGATGTATTTTACATTCCACACTCTAAAAGCTTCTACAAGACGTACAATCTGATTTACTTTTAATCTCATACTCTCTGGAGGAATTGGAAAATCAAGGGAGGGAGGTAAATGATAGATATAGATCACTAGATGGATAAGATGACAGGTAATGTGAAACTATTTTAGTTATATATTTGTATAGACATTTGTGAAGTAGCTGTTCCTATTTCTAGACAGCCTAATAAGTGAAAGAAACTGAGGGTATTTTTGCATTTCATACTTGGCTCCGATATTCCACCGAGTAAAGAGTGTCTCCAGGAAATCAGCTAAAAACCCTGAATCTCCTGTTCATTGTTAGTATGTGACAATAGTAATATTTTCTACGTTAAAGTGTTGTGAAAGCCGAGGCAGCATTATCTGCCAAATGCTTTGCCATTACAGAATGCAAGGTGAAAGAGCTGGAAGCCTTCAGGGTTAACTCCAGCCGCTCCAACCTTCTCTGGCATGGAGACATGTGCTGGACCGGGGATGGGAGACTGCGGTCCAGCCTTAGGAAGACAGGGTTTTGCTTGTAGGGAACAGAATGAAACCATTGCTTTCTTGAAGACTGGCAAGCATTTATTTGATTAGATTGCCAAGATTTCCTCTTTTCACCAGAGATATCAATTCCTAAATGTTTTCTGTACATTTGAAAAGATTCCACAAAAGTATAGATCAATGTCAGGGAAAACCATCAGTCTCTAGACTTGGATCAAACTTCACTATTTTGAATGTGTTTTTCTTGGAAAAAAAAATCTTCTTTTAGATTCCTACATTTCTTTGTGACAAGTTGAAGTGAGTAATTATTTTCTGAATTCCCATGTGTGTTTTGGAAGTGTTTGTGTTTTGACCTGTTACATTCTGAGGGAAGCTAGCTCTGTTTCGGGAGCTGGCTTCCCACGTCTGGTGCTTGTGTTGTTTCCTTATGTCCATGACAGAATGTGAAAAAAACACAAAGAACGAGGCAGTAGAAATTCAGGCATGTGTTTTCACTTTTTGTGCATTTTCACTTTTTGAAGAGCGGGTTTTGGTGTCTGTGGTTTTCACAGAATAACAGTGACACTCATTTCAGATAGCTTATTAAATCGGTTGTAGATCTTTCTCACGGTTTCTTATTTTGTTTGCTCTACTGCCTGTTTCCTGTTTATTTGGCTGACTATTTTCAATGGATAGATTTGGGGAAAAAGGCTTCAATCATTTATTTGGAATGAACTCCCATTTGTATATTGCAGCGCTCACAATCTAAGAGCTCACAGCCCAGCGAAGTGTTTTATTTGGAAAGCAATGTATTTTTAAAGAAATTGCATCTGAGCACCACGCGAGAAGCTTACTCCCTCTTCATTTCACATCCAGCTCTCTTAAGAAATTATGTTCCACCTGGTTTTCTACAGGCATTTGTTTTTAGTTGATTAGACTCTATGACTGTGAGGAGTGTCATCAGTCTTTTTTTTTTTTTTGTTAACTCTGCTGCGTTTCATCAACAAAAATGATAAATAATTGATAAAAAGTATCTCCAGGACAGTACTTTCTGGCTAGGTGTAATGCAGTTTTGAACCTTTTGGGAATCAATAACAGAGAGAAAGACTAAAGTGTGGGACCGTTTGAAGCTAGAGCATCACAAGTTTTCTCTCCAGATTGTTTTTGGAGGAGCAGAAAAGATGTGCATGTACACAATGAAGGAATAGCAAGAGTGTGTTTAGATCGTCATTTCCTCCTATTTTTCTTATACCAATAGCTTCTTTTTAAATGAGTCAAATACATATTTTAATTGATAAACTGACTTTATATTCACCTATTGGAAACAGTACAACATATTTTACATCAGATTATGAAATATGGATGTTTTACTAAAAGACAGGAAGAACTTTTTCCAGTCTTTAAAGTAAATACATATTCAAAGGATCTTAAGGCATACCATTTATTCATATTCATATCTATTGAAATACTGTACATCCACATACTTCAATAAATAGTTAAAAACCTGACCTCTTTTAAATCATTTCTGGATTTCAAAAAACAATTTTTTATTGAAAAGATTAAATAGGTAACTTTTGGCTGTGTCACAAAGCTAAGCACAATGGATAAATTAACAATTATTCAGTAATTTCATCAATATAGATTATTGGCTTTGATAATTCAGTTTCTCAGAGTTGTCTGGCTTCACGCGTAAGGGTATTTAACTATATATATGTTTTTTGTCTGGAATTATCTGGGTAATTTTCTTAGTTCTCCAGTCTACTTTCTAGATATAGCTTAAATGTTATGATGAAGCATTAATTTTTCAGCTAAGGTATAACCCCCCCTCCCAAAGTGGCTTTATGTTTGAAATTCTCTCTCTCAAATCTTGGTGTCTCAACGAAACACATGATACTATAAATTGGGTAGTACTTTTCATTATATAATTGTTGAATAATAGGAACTTAATGGTGTAACAAGGCTTATGCTTGGGATGAGATCCTTGTAAAACATAATTACACCACCTGCATTTAAACCAAGAATGCAAATGAATAAGTTAACTACTCTAATATTCTGGTTCTTCCCTCCCTCTCATCCTTCCTTATTTCTAGCTTTCCTCCTTTTCTTCCTCTCTTCTTATCTTCCTTTTGTTTTCTCTCTTTGCCTCCATTTCTATCTTTATATTTTTTCTTTACTCTCATAACTGCTCTTTATTTTCCTTCCCTCTTTCTTTGAAAAAAATTAGGGGCAGCCAAAGGAATCCCACAAATGGAACTTGTGGAAAATATAATGCTGAAATGAAGAGCTAAAAAAATTGTCATAGATTGAAGGATAAATCAATGTTATAAAACTGCTATTCTGAGATTGCAACAATCTTGTACAGTCAGGACTGATAAAATGGAGTAATCAGACATTTCATATGTCCATAAATGTAAAATCATCTACTTGAACATTATATGCAATACATTCACACAAAAAGCAAATACTGTAGTCTTATTTGAACAATATTGAACTCATAAATACTCATGATTTCACTCTGTCCAGGGGCCTAAGGACTAGGAATGCTGCTGTGATACAGAAAAACATAGTGAATACCTCCTCTGTTTAAAAATGTCACTCAATAAAGTCTCTTCTAACATAAAGGCAAATACATATAGCTACTGAGCTATGACTGTACTTCTCACGTTCTATGGGAAAAAACACCAGACTCCACAAATTCGGAATCATGACAACACTTTGAACTAATTATTTGGTTCATCCATAGTTTATACCTCAATTTACCTCACATGTACCCTACAAACCATACAAAGAGGAGGTATTTTTAACTCTAGGAAAATGGTCACTGTATAATATGCATTCTTGATCTGTTTCTTTCTCCCAAACGATGGTACAGATGGTTAACACTTTTGTGGTAGCACCACTATTTCTAGTAAGTAGATTGTTATGGAGTGTGTCACTTTAAAGCTGCAATACAAAGAAAAGATTTTGTAGTTTACTCACCAATTCCACAAAGAATAGATTTTTTGAAAGACAAATACATAAAAAATTTAAATATCGTATTTTTAAGAACCCACTTTAATAAATCAGTCGAATTGTGCTAAATTTATTACCACTAGTAAATTTAATAGCATTGTGTCATATTATTGCCATTTTGTGGGAAGACTGTATTTATGTTCCCTCATTTGTGATTCATTTTTCTAATTAAAACAGATTTATTGTGTATGTTGTTCTATTTTTTATTTGAATAAAAAAGTCACAATTTTTAAGCCATCCCTTATAGGGTAAAGTATTAGCTATCTTAAACATGTACAACTTCTCTAAAATGTCTTTTATCTAATATTTCTCGTAGAATCTTTGTTTTCGTATGACTTACAAAAGATGATAGTTTGTAGAAATATAGGTGTGCTAAATTGGTAACTTCATCCAACCTGTAAAATGGCTTTCAAGGCTGTGGTCTCTCTTTGAGAAAGAGTGAAACTCTCAGCCTATTCCTGTAAAATAGTAGTTTAGACAAACAGCATTTTCCTTCAAAAAGGTGGTTGTCATTCTTTACATAGAAAAAAATTTTGAATATGCACGGTGAATTAATAATTAATAGATCTTAAGATGGTCTCATCACTGGTATCTTCCTTCAGTCTTATCAATATCATGTAAGAAGATATGAAGCATGGTAATTTAGAGGGGTTCACTTGTTTGACCTACAGAGAAAAAGTTTCATCAAAGAATTAGTTACTTCAGGGACTGAGCTGATGAATACTAATATAAAATATTTGTTGTATTTTGAAACTTCTTAAATAATATGCATTCTGGACTAGCAAGTCAGTGATGTTTTCAGGCAGAAAATATGCAAAATGCTTCTCTCGGGAGAAGCACTCTTTCTGTCATATTTACTTACCTATCACAAAACCAAATTATTTTTGATCACTTACCAGCTCATATAATATTAGGTAATAGGACTTGCTGTTCTTTCCAGCAAACCCTCTTAAAAATGTTGGCTTGGAGCAGCGAAAGAAAAAGATGCTGTCTTGCTAGGCAATCCCTTGAGTGAGCTGTGCTATCACTTTTAATGAGAATTATTTCTCACCATGGATGTAACATTTTGTGTTAACTAGAAAAATCTCATATGGTACATTTACTTTACCGTGTTGTTAAAATATTTTTAATCCACAAAAACTGAGTAATTCTGGGGCAAAATTCTTAAGCCCCACTTTTTAACAGAAGAATACAGTTCAATAGCTCCTCAGAGATAGGGTCATGTTTAACTCTATCATTAGGCTTTAGTTTTGTTCACAGATTATAAGGTTTAGCAAAACACTTGGTATGAGTTGGAGACGAAGAGAAAAATATTATTTTATGAAGGCACACCCATGCTGAACTTACAGGAAAGAGAAGCGGAGCTGCACAGCCAGTTATAGTACAAGGCTCATTCCTGAAACCTGAATATCATGCGAGCAGAAAAATCTAGATATGTGTTATATCTCGAAGAAATGATCTGAAGGCAATATTATTTGCTGTCTTTATCAAAAAAGAAAGAAATGCATCTTTGTAAATGTGGATTGACTCTCATTGAAACAGGGAACAAAATGCTTGTATTGCAGCCTTAAAGAATCACATATTCACTGCAATATTCGTTTTTTGTAAACTACAGCCTGCAACCTAGCAGACCATGACTGAATGCTTTTGAAAAGTTGTAGATTACAAACATGAAATCACAATTAATATCCTCTAAAAGTAATTTCAGAGCTTTCACGTCTTAAAAAAAAAAGGACAATGTGTACTGCTTCACAAGGTAATGTAGCTAATCAAAAAAAGAGTAGAATTAAAGTATTTACATAATGAGCAATTCTACAGAAGGCCATCATCCTCACGTAAGCACGGCTGATTATATCCCACGCTGCTTTTAACAAACTGTACCAGATTGGATCCAGCCATCAGCAATTTCAGAGAATCCTTAAAAGCCTTTTATGGGTCTTTAAATTTATTGTAGAATGGCATTCTTCAGGTAGAATATGCTGGTGAAAGAAGACAGTGTCAACACAAGGTACCAGCAGGAGAAAAGAACGTCTGCGCTCCCGGTAATTCCATACTGGGCTGTACTTGGAGCTGGAAAGAAATGGAAAAGATTCAATCAAAATCTAATATGTGTCTTTCAGAATCATAACACAATAATCAAGAAGCAGCAAAGTCTACTGGGGAACTCACAGGTTTAGGGGTGGGACAGAATTAGGCTCATGCCTGAGTCTGCTCTGTGAGTAAGCGTGGCCCATTTGACTAACCTCTCCAAGCTTCAGTTTTCTCAAGGGTAAAACAGAAATAACAGACATAATGTGATCAGCCTGGCTGGGCTGTGACAAGATCCAGAGACATAGCACATCTAACACAGTGCACCGGGGTTGACACAAGCTAGGTGTTCAATAAGCAGCCACCTAACACTTCGATTTCTCTGTGGGAATGATAAATAATTATATTTATGGACAATATCCATCCATGCATAGACCTCTGTATCTTTCTTATCAGCCAAAGACTGTACTAAATTCCAGAGCAACCAGAAAAGAGTCTTTCCCTACCAACGACTTTTTTTTGTATGTATGTGAATCAAGAAGAACAATGCTAATGCAAACCTAAGAATGTAAGAGTTGCATGCACTAACAGAAGCATCGCAGAATTTAAACCCACGTGGGCAAGGAAACAGAGTTTTAATGGATGGAAGCACCATGTGGATAGAAGAAATACACACTCAAAAGCAGGAGAAAAGGAGAACATAGGCCGAATTCCAGGATCTAAATCTAGCTTAGTCTTGCTGGACCAAGTTTTATGCCTGATGTGGAGGGAATTGAGAATTGAGAACTCTCGGCAGGGAAGATAATTTTCAATTGCAATGTGCGGTGCTTAGGTTTCCACGCTGAAGCAGATTTCGAGGAATTTGGAACATCTGAATGCATGACTGCATTTCTACATTAGAAAAGCCAAGGTTTTCCTCATGGAGAATCTCAGGTGATACTTGCCTAGGTGTCACATTGCATTGTTACCACACAGCTAAGGTCTCATTAAGTTTGGTTTGTGGTTGGAGGCCACAGAGTGGATTCTACTTCTGTGTAGCATCCAGTGGCTTCCATGTGTGTGGATTATATCATATTCTATAATGAATGTCTCGGACATGTTTAGACTTGCTCAGGACACTTCTCATTTGCCACAATAATAACAGTAGAAATAACAACAACAAAAAGTCCACCAACATAGCTTTACGTGCTTTTTCTTAATTAAACCTGATTTTTAAGCACAGATTCCTAGTACAAACTGAGGAATGCAATAAAAAAGGTACAATTTCACCACTTTCAAGTCTGTAACTCAAACATAGGATGAGTTTGGCATGCACTGACTTTGAATTACCTACCTGAGGTTTTCACTGGGACTTTCACAAGTGACTATACTGCCTTGTAGCAACAAGAATTGATTATATTGTTTACACTGTCAGAAGTTAAGGGCAAATAGGTGCATTAGCTTCTGCGGTAATATCTCCTCACAGGGCGATTGTTGGTAAGTTAGGGTCCCTGGGCTGAAGAGACTACTTTTCAATAAACACAGAGTGTAATCAACTACTTAATGCAATGCATCTGTGTGCATCACCAATGAGTTTTAAAAACAAAAAGTGATGTGGAAAATATATCTTGCTCAGTAGATAGGATTTAAAAATCTGATGTCTAAGGACTATAGTTTAAAACTGTAAGAGTACTTGTTTTCTATTGATAAAGACAAGAGAATATTTTCAAAATGTAAATATGTATTTAATTTGTGTACAATCAGGAAACAACTATTTCAGAGCATTTTTAAAAATAGGACTCCTGAGTGCAATAAAACTAGTATAATAGTACAAAATAGTAAACAAATGTAGGAAGTTGTGTTATAGATTAAAAAAAAAACCTGTAAAAGCTAAAGGGAAGTTAGATATTATTTATGTTCCTGGACTGTATACTGGATATGCTTTGTGTGCTCAAGGGCTAAATCAGACAACACACAGGAAAAGATAAATAAAATGCAATCCATTCTGTCAAGAAAAAGTTCACTCTAATAGGGGTTACAAATAAACACACAAATATAGGACATATTCAGCTGCCGTGAGAGGTAAGGGCAGACTTAGAAACTGCACAAATACAAAAGTTCAGGCAACATAGGTTTTTTTTTTCTGTTTGTTTGTTTTGTTTTTTTTTGCGGGGAGGGGGGGTTGGTACCAGGCATCAAACTCATGACCTGGCATGTACCAGGCAAGTGCTTCAGCTGCTGAGCTAAATCTCTTGCCCCAACAGACTTCTTTTAAAAACAAAACTCAGTGATATAGTATACATACTTTAGTACATGTACATCTTAATTTCTAAAATGACTGCACATTGGTCCTTTGCTAGAATTTACTTTCATTCTATGACTTTATTCTCATTGACTGACCTTCATTAAGTGTGGCTTGTGTGTGAGCTGAACTAGTTAGAGAAGAGGGTCCACGGCATTAAACCGAAGGCTCTCAGTACTATTTGGGTTAATTCGATTAGATTAGCATGTAAAATCCCAATAGAATATTCCACGCTAAAAAAGAAAAAAATAAAAGAAAGTAACTTATAGCTGTTATGAGAATTGGCTTCAGGACTCGTAAAAGTATCAACATCTTCAAAATGGCTCTTTGGATTTCCAGAAATGTCCTCCATTTTGTCTTACAAAAATATTAGTTCCTCTGTGTTTTCTTGGCTACTTTGGATGGATTTCATAAAATGCCACTAGTGCTAGATAAGGGGGTAGTCTCCTCTGGCTTGCAGTCCCCTTGAAGTCAGGGAGTGCGACCTCTTGTCTCTCATCCTCTTCTGGTGATGAGAGCAGCATGACCATGGCACCAAAAGAGTGGCTTGATGGGGACCCCATGCCACACTGGTTTTTGGAGGCCTTGTGTCAGGCGAGAGGCAGAAGTGCCCAGGCTGGATGCAGAGCTAAGCCTGTGGGATTTCTCCCATTTGTCAACAGGAAGATCCAATCTGCGTTTTAACACATATCTTACATCTTGTCTAATTATGATTATCACTCCCAATTACTTACAGCTGCTGTATATTATTTTCAGTCTTGGCAGTTTTCCCTTGTATTGCTCTAGTTTTTATTTTTAGGCAAGAGCAAATGTAACTGTGAAATATTTAGTTTTGGTACAATACCAATTACTCGCCTAGGCAATTTCCTTAAATTACTCAAGCTTTAACTAAACTACTCTGAGTCATTTTTCAGATTCCTATCACCGTCTTAGGTAGTTACTTAAGCTACATTAATTCTGCTTCCACAAGAGAAAACTTACATTTTCCTGAGAAAGTTTATACCTTACAGGGAAATGAATGATTTGTACCCAACTTAAGTGGCATGCAAAGGTCAGTGATTAATATGCACCCAGAATAGAGAACACATTAAACTACTGAAAAAATTATGTGCTATTGATTAGATGCCATTGACTGTGTGACCCTATTCCACAATTTGGAGTGTGAGAAGCTTGTTTGTAAGGCTGTGAAAACTTCTTTTAAGCAACATCTGAGCCCCTATACCATCAGCAGCTGGGAAACTCTGATTATACTTTGCTTTCTTGAGTCACTTTGTTTTACCTAAACTGTGGGTGGAGTTCAAGGGAAGAAAAGAACAGCAAATCAGGATGCACTTTGCAACCAGGCATTCAACCTTTGATTGTGGACTCTGGAGAAATCAGGCAGGACTCAGAATAGGTGATTAATCTTATTATTCCTTTCTCTTATTTCTTGTGTGAAGTAGTCCTTATTCAAAGAGGCAAAGAGATGGCATTTTTGCTATAGCACAGCCCAAGCATGCCTTCTTGTGTGCCATCTCACCCTGGTGGTGTGGGGGCATCCACAGAAGGGTGAATACCACATGTCTCCGTGTTCTTCTTCCCCAGGACTTTGGGCTTGAGGAATTGTGCTTGCATAGCACAGTGCAATGTAGTGAACCAGATAATGTATGAATTTTCAGTTTGTTTCTTCACCTAATGTTATTTTAATGTCCTGTCCAATGTTTCCTGGGATATAGAGAGATGAACAGACTATGGCCCATTTTTGAGCAGCTCCCAGATTGGTAGGCTGTTTCGGGTGAGCCCCTCCCACAGACAGCATCTCTGGCATTTAAGTGAGAGAAAGTAAGACTTGAGTACCTGGCCCTGAATTCCTGCCAGCCAGTCTTCCCCTTTTCTTTAGCAGCAATCAGACTAGCAAAAGCATTTTTGTGTACTTTTCTGAATTTAGAGGTCTTAGGCTACCAACAAAAATCTGTATTTAGGTAATTACTTTAATGATTTAGATTTTTATTTTTCACTTGATAAAATAGTGACTAGTTGGAAACCCCAACATCTTTGACAACCTGAACTTTTAAAAGCAAAAGATACTAAATTTTTTTTTTCACAGAATCGCTTTCTGTTTTGTGTGATAACAAAGAAAATGATAGAAGAATCACACCACTCTTTTCTGCTTCTGACCAGTGGAATTTCCCTGTCAGCCTGATGGTCAGAACTCCCTACCTGTTTCTCTGCCAGTCCAGCATCCTCAAATCACAGCTTGCTGAATGACCATTTTGCTAGGGTTCATGGTCTACCAGCTTGTCTTCTCAGCAACAATTTCATTAGAAATTTTAAACACATATTTGTCTCTGCCATTACCAATATTCAGAAATATGCTACGACTTGTATTCAGAAATCTGTGTCTGCAAAGAGCCAGATGAAATTCTCCAAGGCCATTACCTCTAATGTGGGGAAAGGAGAATAAAAGTGAAATCCACCCAAACGTAGACAAGTTCTGCTGTTTTATTTTCTATCCTTCATGGTCATTAAAATCTTAAAGATTGAGTTGCTTGTTAATATCTTCTGAATGAGCTGGATTTCCTTTGATTATTTCTGTAAGACAGAAGTAACACGGATATGCTACCTCTGTTTTGAAGTGTGTGGTCCATACTGTTGATTCTGTATAAATCTCAATGTTTCTTTGAATTTGATGTGGTACAGTTATCCATCCCAGTTTGGAGAGGCAGATAAGAGCCCTTACATATTTTGGTGTGTGTGTGTATGTTTTTAAAAAGCCTTTATTGTGTGAAATATTTATATACACATACAATATAATACAAATTGGCTTCACTACATAAATTTTAGCTTTGGCCTTTAAGGCATCAGCTTGCTGAAGAAAAAAGGCTTCACAGAAATAAAAATAGAAACCCAGCTGTGTTCTTAAGGTCACCGATAGTCATTGCCACCAGCTGTCTCTTCACTGTGACACTGCTAGTGCGGATTAAAAAAAGAGAGAAAGAAAAACGGGAGAAATTACAAACTGGCAAGCAGTTTTGCAGGTTGTATGGGTTTTTAAGCCTCTATCTACGTGGTTATGTGGGTGTTGATATATTTAAGTTTTCCTGTAGGGTGTCTAAAGTTGGAGATTTGACAACCATATAGTCTTGTTCGTTAAATTTTATTCTTCGCATCTTTTGTGTCAGGAAGGTTACCCTAAACTAGCTTATTTTTAGTTCCTCTGTGATACTGTTCTTTCAGCACTAAGGATCAGGAATTTTATGAAGCTTGATTACCTTTTTCAATTTTTGGAATATTCCACCTACTGTCCTTTTTAGAATCCTTTGCAAATGCCACGCAGGCTGGTGATTATCCTGCCCCACAGCTCTAATTTCTTTAGCTTGTGTCCCTCATTATGTCGTTAGCAGCTGCTCTCAATGATCTGCTACTTGTGCCATTATATTTTGGTTATTAAAAGTTCTTTAAAATATTCAAATGATTTTGTGTAGAAGCTGACACCTCCTGTCAACCCCAAACTGCATTTCCAGCCCTAGGGCTCCTGTTCTCTGCCACAATCTGCATGTGAGTCACACTCCACGGAGGCTCTCCACGCTCGGGGCACTGCCAGATCTCTGCTGTTTCGATGTATTCGTTCACACTTGGTTTTCTAGTGCCAGAGACTTCTGGGCTTCCATGGTCTGCATGTGTTGAAATAGTGCAACCTGCACAGAAAGTTAGAACCTGGTAGAACTCTTAAGGGTCCTGGTGCACCCTTTAGTTTTACAGAGGAAATGAGGCTGGTAGGTTTTCAGTGAAGCAAACATAAACCAGAACTCAGGTTTGCCCTGTGCAACTATCTTCTGTGCCTTCCGTTCTGTCTAGCATCCCAGGTGGAATGCATCCACCAGCCCCTAATTTCTCTCATAACAATTTGCTATGGTCTGTACTTTATTACTCTCATGTGCATCTCCTTTAGTAAAATCTAAGTTTCCTTAAAGCAAAGATCGTACTTTATTTCTGTATCACTCATAGCATTTGATCAAGGGGTTGGTACAATCAAATATTCATTGTGGAGGACTGAATTATAGATGCATTGTTTTAGTTTCTGCATTTGCAATGAAGCTTTAGCATAAAACTCGGGAAGGCGTAGGGAAGAACACTCAAAGGAAGACAATGCCATTAACTAAAAATTCAAGACTCAATCATCTTGAATAGCCAATTTCTAAGGTTCAAAATTCAAGACATTGTAGAGTAAATCTGGTTCTATCTTAGCGAAAAGAAAGTTTTGTTATCTTGGCTGTTTCTGAAGGCATCATGCCATAGAGTTACACACACACACACACACACACACACACACACACACCCCAGAACTGTTAAGAACTCCATTTTGTGAGCTATTCCTATTTGGATGTATTAGTGAAGTATGGAGACTGATGTCTTACGATCAGACATACTATCCACCAACTTAACTCTTCAGCGCTTCACTTTTCTCAGCTGAACTAAGGAGACACAAGTATCTTTCTCTTAGGGCTGTTTTGATAAAAAAATGAGACAGCTAAGGAAAGTACTTACTACAGTCTTGACAACTGGGCATTAAATGGTAGATCTTAAAATGTATTCTGACTTACATAAGAAGTGCCAATCTAAAACCCTCCCTTGACCCAAGAAGAAATATTTAGTTATTAAAACATGGTCATGTGAGCAAAAATTTTTATACATTTGAGACAGTGAGTCACAATGCAACACTCTCCTTCTAATGCATAGCTCTTAAAATGTAATCAGAAAAGGCTTTCACTAAACATATAATGCTTGAGAACCTGCAGGTCATAGTGAATGCCCATTCCTCATGCATTGTTCTATGTGCAGAGGTGCGGTTTTTGTATCCAACTCCTTGAAGTAGATTTTAATGCTGTAAGCCTCATCCTGTTAATCTCTGGGTTAGTCATCCATGTTTCGTCTGCTTAGATTTACCCTCCACTTCCTCCTGGTTCTCCAGCTTCTGTCTGACACACTTTGACTTCTACTTAAAAAGCCGCTCCAGGGTTACCTCTAGGTAACTTGCTCGGCCTCTTCACCGAAGGCCTCATTACATTCAGACCCCATGTCTTGCCATCATTTTTCTGTCATCCAGCCTGTGGGTTCCTAAAAGACGGTGGTCACGGTTTTTCATATTTCTTTTCTTTGCCTCTTCCCCAGGGGCTAGCACAGTGACTGCATATAATAAGATCTTTGAATAATTGCTCTTTTATATCCCTACATGAGATAAATTTGCAGAGTACACTGGTCTTGTACACTGTTTGTATCTGGCCTCACATCTGCTCCTTATTTTAGTTGTTGCTATGACAACCAGCTGTGTGAAGAGCAAACAATTGTGAAGTGGATTCCATGGGGTTCTTCAGTGGGTCCCCAGTAGAAGACAGCAAGGTTACAAGCAAAGGACCACTCAAGATCTCAACATTTCTAGAGGGACTTGTTTGATTTAGTCCAATTGCCCACTAGGGTTCCTTGAATTTTTTTCCTAAAATGACCACTTATAAACAAGTAAATTATTTTAGAGCAAGCTAAAGCATAATAACAATGCTCTGGTATAAAGCATAAAAGCAGTAGATTGTAACTATCTAATACAACTTAATATTTCCTTTTAGTACACATTGTTTTGTACATGGAGAGCAATAAATTAATTTTGGATAAATAAATCAATTAAAAGTAAACAATTATCT
Source organism: Cavia porcellus (assembly GCF_034190915.1). Classification (NCBI taxonomy): domain Eukaryota; kingdom Metazoa; phylum Chordata; class Mammalia; order Rodentia; family Caviidae; genus Cavia; species Cavia porcellus. The sequence continues at coordinate 158,974,542 of NW_026947484.1, read as the reverse complement.
AATCTTTCTGGCAGCATCTTTTTGACTTACGATAGTTTTTCACCCATGCATCATTTTTATGAGCTCTGCATTAATAATATTGTTAGCAGGCATATGTCCTTAATAATGAAAAAGGAGTCTTAAAATCTTAATTAAATCTTTTTTTTTCTCATAGATTTTATCCCAGGAATATCACCCACTGTTTTACAATATCATCATTTTGGTTTCTGCTATACCAGCAGCAGTATCTAATGAAAGTCCTGTTGCATTTCTTAAATATTTAAAGACACTCATAGTCTTATATTTTTTATTAGGACTTTAACTATAAAATGCTCCTTTCCTGTATAACCTTGATATGTTCTTTCTGTAGGGCTCTCTTTTTACCTAAGGTGATCCAACTTACAAAGTGAAAAAAAAAAAAAAAGAGAGAGAGAAATACAGTCATTATGAAGGAAATTTGGGGGACATGTCCACAAAACTTAGGTATTAGGGAATTCTAGTCCAAGGGATGAAAGGAAAAATTTACATAATGAGCTTACCACTGTATACATGCTTAATCTGACACTGATTTTTAAAGATATGCAATAGCGTCCTTCCAAAAGCTAGAGGTGATAAGTTGTACAAAATTTCTTTAGACATTGGTCAATAAAACATCTCACCTCTGACTTGTTTGTATACTTGTCAAATTTGGGCATATATTTTATTTTTTGAAAGAAATTATGGCTATAATACCAGTAGTACTCACTGAATTAATAAATGCTCCAGGGTATCAACATGTTTTGATCCACTATTGCTTTTTGTCACAAGACGCTAGGAATATCTTTGTCTTTTTATACAAAAAATCCTTGTCATATTGAGTGATACCTCTAGTTTAGAGTATTTTCCATCATTCTTAAACTAAGTATATATATTTCAACCTAAAAGTGGAAAATTGATGTCTTAGCTTAAGTCAGAAAATCATAACGTAGGAATCACTGATTTGTGCACATGCAATTCCTTACTTATTCAACAGTTGCTTTTTAAGCACCTACCACGTGTTAGACATTGCATTTGGCACTAAATATACAAAGATGAGTAAGAGCTAATGCTTGATTTTAAAGACTTCACAGTTTAGTTGAAATAGAGGAGAAAGAGAATCATTTCACCCAATCATGTATTATTAGAATTCCAAAATTAAAAGAAACTTTGAAAGAATCCAATCTCCTTTGTCAAAATATAACTAAATCTGAAATATGGCTAGAGAAAGACATTCTAGATTTAAATCACTTTAAAGCGAGAAGATACTGGAACTTTGAAAAGGCAAAAGCTATGCAGAGAAGGAAGGGCTGCGTTCAAACTGAGTTTAGGACCTTTACCAGTACATCACACCGATCATCGTGATTTACCGAGTATCTTGTTTCAGGCTTTTATAGCTCTCACTGCTTATTAATATTAAAGGTGACAAAGATAATCTTGAACTATTTCTAAATCTAACATGATTGAAAGAATTCTACAATCCAGGAATGTACCCAACAGTTAAACACCTCTTTAGTTAGGCATTTCAACCAAGAAAATAATGAGTTTCTTCTATGCCTATGCTGGAAGTGATACAGTTATACTTTGAAGTATTAAATTTGGGAAATAATTTCTAAGACATACAGTCAATGTATGCTATATTTACATTTCCTCGATATATTGGGGTTGGGTTATTTTAGTATCTCACATGTCTGAAACTCACAAAAAAATTCTTAGTCAAATATTTGTGATTATTGAATATTTGCTTATTGGAAATTTGTGAATGATGACTTTATTTATATAGAAACAGCACTGTCTAGAATTTAAAAATAAGTGTTTATAAATTCTGCTACATATCTAGACTCTGTCTTGATACCTCCATTTCTCCAAAGTACTCCTGAAATCAGAAAATTAGCATTCAGAACATCTCTGAATAGAATAGTTTTTTTTTTTTTCTGTTGTTGTTCAAGAGAAGTTACTTCAGTTTACTATTCATGCTTGAAGTCAGGATTTGAAAACTTGAAAAATGGAAAAGGGATTAATGGGACTACATATTCCTAGAGAGCAAGACTATAGTTTAAAAATTAAATGCACCAATTTTTTTTTTATTGCAGTAAGTTTTCATCTTCTGGTGTACCCGTATCTAGGAATGGCTGCTAGTGAGATCAGAGAGGACACAAATGTGTGTGTTCTAACATACATTTCTATTTCACACTAACTGTAACTATAAGCACAATTAATAGGAATGTTTGACATCATTCTATTAAAAAGAATATCTGGAATGCCCTGTAAGTTTATGTTCAAGGTTTAAAGAAAACATTCATACATTTTTGTGTATTCTTAGAAATGTCATTATAAAATGGCTTGGGCCACACAACTGCATTTAGGAGAACTTTTGTTAATCATAAAGTTAGAAAAGGCAGATGATTACTTTTGATTTTCCTCCCAAAAGGAAACAATGTTAATATCTCATTGTTAGTTTTTTTCCTTCCCTTGAAGACAAAGGAACAGAAAAAGCACTGCTTGTTCTAGAAATCTCCCTTATTAAAATGCTTTTTGTCTATACTTAAACTATTCTTCTGATATTCTTTACAGGAACAAGATGATCTTTCGCAAAGTTTAAACATTACGGCAAATATCTACTTTTGGAGAGTAATAGAGCCACTTTATCCACGTGTTCGAATTGGGAATAAAATAAAAACCCTCACCAATAAGGCAAATAGAGGTTTTCATTAAGTAGCATCCCTGTTTATTACAGAGCAACAACAATAATTTTTTGGATTTCAGTTTAACATTGAAAACAAATCCCAGTTCCCTCTTCTCTTTGATGCAGCTGGCTGCTCTATGCCTAATTTCTAATACACAATGGCAATGCCTATTGTCACAGGACTGGCTTATTTGTGTATTGAAAGCTTCATTCAAATTTGTATGGCTTAGGATGTTCAATGCAATGCACAAATTGACGAGTTCGATATTCTTCAATTTGTCGTAATGGTTTTTGTGTGAATGTTTTTCTTATTTAAGATTGCCAGAATGCCATTTTTATTCTGTAAGGAGTAAGGTGACAGTTCTTGTAAAATCTCACAGTTGAATGCTAAAGACAAAGGCCTAGGTCAAGGTCACAGTTTCTTATAGCACCATGAAAACTAGCACTGATAAAATCTGGGCTTAGCAGCTGCAGGAAAGCAACCTGTGCAGGGCCTTGTGTGGTGTTTGCTGACAGGGAATTGAAATATGATGTGAGGCTATTAATGAAGGATTCTGGAAGTGAAAGGGAGTGAAATGGACAAAGTGGATGTTGAAAAAGATACTGAACCCTGACTGACACTGGGAGGGGCCTGGGGAGACTGTGATCAAAAGCTTTCCCCAAAACCCAGGCATAGTTAATTTGGAGCCCTGCACATACACCTCTTCACCCTGGACATTTCAATTTCCCCTTCTCACATACGATTACCAAATTCAACGAGCACTAATTCCAGTCGTTCTTTGAAAACCCTTCTTCAAGTACATCTTGCCCCACTGAATAGCTTTCTGGTTGGTTTTTAAGGCGTGGAAAAGGAATTTTGACCAAATAAGGTCACTATGGTTTTATGTCTTCATCCTTGAATCATGAAAGAAATGGATTCAAAAACTCATTTTAAAATAGGAGAAAAGCTCCAAAATTCTAGAAGAACAAAAGGTGTCACTATATTTCTTAGGTGCCAATTAGAGACGTGTGTCCTGTACATTACTTCTTTGAAGATGGTGCCTTTTCATCATTTAATTAGTAGGTAGGAATAAGAAGTTCTTTACCAAAGGATTAGAGGAACCATTGGAAAAACTGGATTCTTCTACTTAGTGTGGACAACTCACTATTTTAATTCCTCAAGTGTATTTTCAGTGTTAAGCACAGGGTAGGATAGCTACAGCATTACAGCAGCAAATATCTGGGCAAGGCATGTAAAGAACACTTCACAACATTCTGCATTGGTTTGGGTGGTTGTTACAGTGACTTCCTGACCCTCTTTTTTTCAAAGGTGACTGCTTCAGAAAGTTTCGAATCAAAAGAATTTAGAACAACAAACTACATCAAGTAATGTGTCTTAAATTTCTATCTGCATGATGAGTGTAGTAATACACTTGGATTATTGTGTTGAGGGGAAAATATGTGTAAACTTGCTTTATAATGCACAAATCAGTTTATACACACTATGTGATTGCAGAACATAATTCTCAATGGCTTAATGGAGACTTTAAAAGGGGAAGAGACTGAACTTTGTTGCCGTTTGTTAAACAAATTCTCACCAACGAATGGTAAGGGCTTAAGTGATGAATCAACTCAGTCACCAATAATATAACCTGAAGTGTAATAACCAAAAACTAAAAATAATTTAGAGAAAATAAAAGTATCTTTCTGGGGATGCCATCACTTTTCTGTTGTAATTTGTATGGTGCGATAGCTGACTTCTACAAGTATCTCTTTTATCATTCGCTGATTTATGCATCTGTGGGTTCCTTTAAGAAATATTTGTGTAGAACCTATCTGTGTGTAAGCTGTCTGAATGTCATAGGGGATAATAAATCACAGAGCATATGGTTGGAGGATTCTAAACACGTACCACTTACCCCAGAAATCCCATTCCCTCATTTCTAAGTCAAACACTAATATGGGTATCTGTGAAGAGTTTTTCAAATATAATTAGTAAGTATATAGGCCCAACCTGGTCATAGGAGCTCCTTCATAAGCAGACAGCTGTCTCCACTTGTGGTGACAGAAGTCAGAGACAAAAACCCAGAAGGTTTGTTCTGTTGGTCTATGATCCCAGGGCCCCACACACTAAGGAAGACAGGTGACTTGGAAGCAGAAGCATCCTCCTTCTGACAGCCAGCAAGGAAACGCGGCATCCTTCCTACAGTGAGAAGGAAGTGGATCCTGGCAACCACCTGAGTGAGCTTGGCAGTGTGCCCTTCCCTGGAGCCTGCAGGGAAGAACCCAGTTCGGCTGAGGTACCGGAGCTACCTAACTGTGAGCTCGTAATGTTGTGCTGATTTCAGTACTTCCATTCTTGGTAATTGCTGCAGACAGTAGAAAACAAGTATGAATCAATAACCTCCTTTTGTACCCGAGCCTGTCAGGTAAAGTGTTGACAGGCAATGCAACAGTTAAAGAGGCAAAAACTAGAAAGGGAAAACAAAAGGACACATCCAGGTAAAATGGCTAAGGGTCCAATGTGCAGCACGCACACTAGGTGCTCTGAGCTGCTGGAAGGGTGTTTCACAGTGGGCTTCTTGGGTCTCAGAAGTTCTTCCCAATCAGGAGGCCATGAAGCATAGTAAGGTTTGGCAGGGAAGGATTTCACATAGCTTCAAATGAATCTCCCTGTGAACCTATTTGTCTATCTTTAATTCACATTTTCGTTTTGCTGACGTTATAATCCTGTGCTGTCTCTATTACTGATGATTTCTACAAACCTTTCTCCACCTATGAAAATAAGAACAAAGGCTGCAATCAGAGACTCCAGGGGGCTGGTCCTATTGCTCTACTGAAAGGAAATAATCATCAGCTACTTATAAATCCAAGATTACTCCACTTCCATGCCGTGCCCTGAAGGAGATACCACATTCCTATATGTAATCTCTGTACAGAACACAGCAAGCAAGCTGACCACAGGACCCTGTGTACACGCCCCCACCTCTTCACTATGAAAGGCCCAAATCTAAATACTTGTCAGTGAATAGCTAATCCTAGTCAGCCCATAACAACACTCATCTTTCTAAGTCTTTTGTGGCCAAATAATAAATACAGATGATACAGAACATAGGCACCATGGCAAATTTGTACAAATAGAATCTAGAGACAGTGACAGAAAGCTTAGTCAAGCATAATGCCCACGATGTACAAAGCAAAAATCAGGACAGTAAAACATCAAACATTTCCCTGAGGCTCTTGATTGTATGAGGGTCCTTTGGGTCCTTTGGTTTAGAACTACCTTCTCACATTCCCACAGCTGAGTTTGGACTAAAATATTCGTTATTTACAGCCCTTATTGAGGCTGCAAGGATATATATTACACATATGCACACTGCGGAAGCCAGAGTCATGTCTTCTGTTCATCTTATTTCCCCAAGGTTACAGTCTAATTGTGTTTCTAGTAGGGGAAAGAAGGACACAAACACTTATTCCCCTAAAAACACTATTTCATATGTAAAAACTCATGTCCACCTAGTTCACTTTTGTATGTCTTGCTGCTCCATGCTGCTTATCATGCATGAAGCGAAGAATGGATGGAATGAACAAAGCATAGAGTTTGTTGTTCCTGCCGTGTAAAGTTACCACAAATAAACTGCACAGGGGAAAGAATAAATGTGGAAATAACCTAAATCTTTTTATGCAGATGAGGTTAAAAAAATATCAGTCTCCCTTAGAACTGCTTCTTTACATTGTAACAGCAATTTATGTTAAGAGTCACTGGGACAAATCAGCTCATAATTTATTTTAAGAAGTCAAACCAGCAAGATCAAGTGTCCTATAGGTGGTATTTCATCTCAACATATTAAAGCATTCTTCAGAAATGTAAAAGATAATCTCAACCGCTGTGTTCTGTAAGCAAGCAGAAAATTATGTAAATCTGATTTCCGTACTATGTGCCTGCTCTCTCTTTAAAGCTTACTAAATCATATCCAGATTTGTAAACACAAAAGCACTGGATCCAAGATACATTTGCTTTTCAAACACTATGAGGAAAGGTATTTTGCAGGGTGTAATTGAAAAATTCCTATCTGTTTTCAAAAGCCAACAAATCAGCCGGTTGTGTGAGATTAAAAAAGAGCCACCAAACATCACCTCTTCACTTATTATGGGCTTAATTGCTTCCTCATAATGGAGTGTGACAATGTGATGGGGATAAGAATAGCACCTGCTTTGAAAACCACATATCAAAGAAATGCCAGCCAGGGTGCAGGCACCGCCACAGCAGCCCTGTGGAAATTCCCCCTCACCTGTTTCTTAAGCCATATGCTCTTACTCTCTCTTTTTAGAACTACATAAACTCATCGCCTGAATAACTTGGTGGCTACTCTGTTAGCTCACTTAGAAATGTCAGTCTTCTTCTCCCCTGCATTTTGAGATGCCTTAGGTACCCATGAGGCATATGTAAATACTGGGGATTTATCTGAGACTAATCTCCTAGACCATCTTCCATGGACACAAAAGATTCCTACATAGCACACACTACAAGAGGGAGAGAAGACAAACCTTTGAACTGGAAGTTACAAGAATCTTGAGTCAATAACCATGCCAATAGGATAGACCACTGGCCTCACTCTTCCTTTATTCTGAAGAAGGAAATCCTTTGATGTAAGGTTAATTAATTAAACTCCTAGCTGCTGTGGATTTGCGTTTACCTGTCCTAACACAGTCTAATCTATTTGGAAATACATGTCTAATGTGTGCTTTCAAATCTAATTTCTTGTTTTGTGTTTGGAGAAGGCAGGAAATCCCTAGCTTTGCTGTGGAGTTGATTACGGCAACAAATCTGCAGATTAAAAGATATATGCATTGCTACCTCTGTTTTCAGGTAAGAGAGATGAGTAACATTTCTGTAAATTTTAAAAATGAGGTGCACGTGTGTAATCTCAGCATCTGGAAGGCAGAGGTAGGAGGATTGGTATGAGTTCAAGGCCAGCCTGAAATGCTCAGTGAGACTCTGTCTCAAAAACACAAAAACAAAAAATAAAAACTAAGTAAAAATAAATAAAAATGAGATGAGATCAAATTTTCTATTTTTATGAGCATAAAGCAAGTAGTTAATTATCTGTCAAATAATTCTAGTCAGTCAGTTTGGTAAATCATAAAGTGATAACATTGTGCTAATTTGTGTATCCTAGAATTTCGTGAGACTGAGACATGGAAAGAGCTGTACACTGACCGACAAAGGTAACAGGACAAACGAGGAGAGATGTGCTCACAGGACAAATGAGCTACGCACCTGTGTGTAGATACCCCTGCTGAAAACACACACACAGGGCACAAGCACAGACACACACTCACAAACACACGCTGTCACACATGCCAGTGTCACTGAGCCAGTGGAAGACACTTCCTGAAAGGTCAAATGGAGCCTGAGACTAATGGGGGAGTGAGCTGGCCTGGATAGCACCCCGTTTCTGTATTTGCAGGATACTACTCCAAAAGATGCACAGGCCCCTTGTTTTTCACAGCAGAAGGCATGAGTGGCCATGCCAGCACTGGGGCTTAGTCCTGGCTAATTAACATGACACCAAGGTGTCACTCGGCCGGTGGGCTGAAGGCTCCACATCGTTATCCAGGCATGCATGGGTGGTGAGCGCCATCCTAAATATTTCAGGATAACACTTGTACAACAATGCTTTCCAAGCTAGTGTTTTACAAAAACGGAAATTCATCTTCCTGTATTTATAAAACTCTTGTAGTTATAAAGGCACTGAGAATGACCCCCAATGCATGCAAGATGGAGTGGGGCCCTCAGAATCAGTGTGCTCTTGTGGAAATGCATAGCTAAAGGAGAATGAACACCTGACTGAGGCATGCTGGAGATTAGAAAATAATGGGAATACCTAATTCTTGCCTAGGCCCACTGTGTTTAAGCGCGAGTCTAAGATTTTTGTATCTGTAAAAGTTTTTACACGTCGCTACCTAGATGTGAAAACCAGATGCAAAAGCATTGGATCCCAGATTTAATTTAACCCATGTAGTTGTAAGATCTGCATTATTAATCACATTGCTAAGGCTGACCTTCAGAAATAAGCCAAACGAATTAAATAAATAAGCATAGTGGCCGTGAAAATACAGAGAAAAGAAAAAGCCCTTTTGATTCTCTTTAATAAGGAGGGGGAAAAAGTACTTTAGAAATCTTTGTCACCAATGGGTAGCGTTTCTTAAGACTTCTCTTTTATAAATAAGTCAGAAGGAGTAAGGAGAAATCCTGGCAAGATCACTGCGTATTTTTTGCTGTTGTTGTTCTTTGATTAAGAATGTCATCTGGATAGTTTCAGATTTTTTTTTTCCCTAAGCCACATTGAATGGAACTGGCAAACACAGCCATATTTATTTTCAGTGTACTAAAACTTGGTGGAAAAGCTCTTTTTAAAAAAAGAACGAAAGACTACCCAGCATGCAAATGAATTCTTTTAAGCCAAGGATCTACACATCCAGGTATCGCAGCAGATTTTGTGACGTTACCAATGGTACAATGAACACAAAGCTTAGAAGGGGCTGAAAGTTGCTGCCAAGTCTAAATCACGTTTTGATTTTAATTCATATGTTCAGTGGATGGAGCATAGCATCCTGGAGAGGAAGGATGGGATGGGTCCCGCGTCTTCTTGCTATGAGGCTGAGCCAAATCACCGGAGGCCAGCGTTCTCTGAGAGTGGAGTCTGGAAAGTCATCCATCAGAGGCCTGCCCATCTGTTAGGTCCACGCCAGGGCACCCCACTGTGTCCTCACCCTGGGAGCTCCCAGCCAGTGCCTGGCTTTCCATATATCACCCCTGTGGCAGCCAGACAAATGGTGGTGATTAGGACCCTGTCCGGTGGTTCTGGCTGAGAGAGCCTCCCATTTTCACATCCCTGCTTTGGGATACTCTCCTCTTTCTCCTAACAGTCTCCCCTTCAGGCATTTCCTCGTGGCCTTCAGGTTAAGTGCTTCTTTTAGAGAAAGAATTGATGCTCTTTTGTCTTACAGTGAAAATATAATTAATAGATTAGGCATATTTGGTTCACTGTCCAAGATGGGAGAATGATTTATGCTAATTGTTTAATGGATGTTCAAAGTCCTTCTATGTTTGAGGTCTTGTGCCCACTTTGTCTGTCTTCTGAGAACCCTAAGTACCTGGTAGGGTGGACAAAGCAAACGTACGTGTAATTGTCACATAAACTCTGAGGAGGCCCACCTCTCCCTGTCCTGCAGAGTCCCTGCTCACGGCTTGATAAGAAGGTATTTCAAGGAGACAGCATCTTCCTAAGCCAGCAAGCTGTTACCTCTCAAGTTCTGTTTACCTCTGGTGCTTCCTGGCAGACTCTGGCCATTGCAGCTCCTGACTTCTGGTTTAAAGGCTCTTTTCCTGTCTGTTTCTAGCTTTCCAGTTTCACGTGTACCCAGCTGATTCTTCCTTGGCTCTGCTGGCTCTGCAGACTTCCGTCTGACTTGGCTCCTCTCTGGTCTTGATGCCATTACCACCTGCCTGGCTCTGTAGCTTCATTCTTTCTCCTTGATGCTCAACTAGGTCACAGAGGAAGGTACAGGGCCTGCTTTATTTTGTCTTATTTAAAATTCAAGTTCATAGTTTTGGTTTTTAAAGGTACTTCTTTTCTATAGTTAGTCACACTGTGTTTTCACCCTAAATCCTTGGATTATCCCAACTTTCTAAAGTTCTGATAGCATGGGGTTGTTCATGAAACATCTACATTTCAGTCTGTTGATACTGAACGTGTACATGAACATATATAATTTACAGATTTTGCTGAGTTGTCTTACAGTTTTCTATAGTGTGACTCTCCATATATGAATTACAAAGAGAACATTATTTTTTGTGATCAGGTCAAAAAATACTCACTGGCATTGTTTAGCCATATTTGAAATCCAAAAATACTGGTTAAAAGGCAAGTAAAATATAATTCAACATATGATGAAAGTATAAACCTTGAATTCAGTTTATTTAATATTTAGGTACACAAATACAGAGTTTGAACTGAGAAAAAATGGCTGTAACTGCCACTTTTTCTAACTGGAAATAGGAAGATGATACAAAGAATGGCATAGAAGCTCAGTGTTCAAGCATCTTTGCCATTTCTAATATTTCACTCAATGGTTATAAAATAGCAGCTTTAAGACTGTGTCTTAGCTGTTCTTAGAGAAAAATTGCCATTGTTTTAGATCTGTTTGAAATCTTCTTCTGGCCAAAATCAAATCATTAAATCTCTCTTTTTTTTTTACCTAACCACGTGCATGTAGATTTCCTCTCTAGGATATCAACAATGATTGTAGGGCCATTTTAAAGCATTTTAAATTAAACTTAACAAAAATTAAAGTCTGTAGAAATTCTGTGTCCATACTTCACAATATTTGTTGCAAAGGAGGGAGATGAGTATTTCTTTTGTTTTATTCACAATGGCATATCCATTCATTCAACAGGTATTTCCTGAACATCTACTATTTTCTAGGGAGTTCTAATGCCCTAGGGTTACACCAATGAACAAACAAGTTTCTTGTGGTCAGGAAACTCACATCCAGGCAAGAAGATGGAGAAAAATAAAACATTGGGCATGATATGGAATTATAAGAAAAAATAGAACAAAGGCACAGAAGGTGATCGGGAAGGAAGTATACTTCCTATGCACACAGGATTTTAGAGACCTTCGCTAAACACTGGAATAAAGTAATGATGAAAGGTCTTAAAATATTTGGGGAGACAATGGTAGGAAGAGGGGTGGTTGGCACTGCAGTCCCAACATTTTCTTGTTGAGTGAAAAATAACAACAGCAGCCAAAAGACTGGTTGGAGAAGAGAGGAGTCCAGTAAGACTGTGTGTACAAGATGGGAACGCCAGGAGACAAGATCGCAAAGGCCTTACAGAAATTGGCTTTCCTTTCTCATGAGATGGGACACTTTCAATGCTTAGGAGCATAGGGCTGACAGGTTTTAGATGCATCATGGGCTCTTTGGGATAAAGTGGGGACAAGGCCGAGGCAAGGGAGAAAGAAAGGGAGAGAGAAGTCAGGCGACTGTCACCCTTTAAGCAAGAGACAGTGCATATGCATTAGCAGCTGTGTTTGTTCAAAGAACTTATTTTATGGCGTGTCTTTAAGGTGTGCAGTGTGAATTTCTGATCTGCTCGGGTGCTGTGCTTTATGTGCTTATGTCCCCATCAGAAGCCACGTTGATGCGAATCCCCAGAGTAACTGGACAAGGAGGAAAGCTTTGTAGGAGGAAATTGGACCTCAGAGCCATCTTATTAGACCTGTACAGAGGGCTTTGAGGACCAAGTTTCTGTGCCCCTCTTCAGTGTGAGCACTCTGCAAGGAGTCCTCTGCAAGCGCAGGACTCCTGGACCTTGACTTTGGACTTGCAGCCTTCAAAACTGCAGAAACTACGTTTCAGTTGTTAGTAAATTAACCAGCCTTGGCTATTTTATTATGGCAGCCCTATGATCACAGTGATATGGTTACTACATTTGAGCTAATTAACACACCCATCTTTTCACATAATTATCCACAAGCAATTGCTTTATGGAAACCTCAAAATGGACATGATGCCACAGAATGTCCCAGATCAATAAATAAATGTCACTTCTGGAGCCCGGGGTACACACAAGATGGAGAGATTAATTTATTCTATATCTTGATGATTTATTATTATTGCTAATAAGATAGTAGTTTGGTATATTCCAAATTAACTTCATAAACCAAGAGAAGCTACTAAAAATATCTATCACCAAGATGCATTTTTTGAAAAAATCAGAATCACATTAAGGTGGCAGAATCAATACAGGGCTAAGATGAAAGTAGTCCTGCACATAAGTGTGATCAAAGTATACTCTATGTGTATATTTGTATGTGTGTGCATATGTATATAAAATTAAATCTGTATAATTAATTAACTGTTCAGGCATACATGGAGTTCTTTCCTTTTATCTTGTTTTCCTTCCTTTTTTTTTTTTTTTTTTTTTTTTTTGCTGAAGATTGTTGCCACGGTCTTGTGCATATTAAACATACCCACTATTACCAGGCTATACTCCAATCCCTTATAGAGGTTAAATATAAGCTCTATACTATTTGTACTATACAAAGCACTGTAGATACATGGCTTGACAAAAAGGAATAATGTTTTTAAATAGTATTTTCCTGAATGAATATAATCAGTAAAATCATAACAAAACCTCATGGTTCAGATTAGGCCAATGTAAAAAAGGCAGAGAGGTTGAGGACTGCTTTCTCAAGGTACAAGGTATGTGAAGTTTGGGAATGACAGCTAAAAAGTAACAGTTTCCATGATGGTGACATGTTTAAAAGTGATTCTGGCAGTAGTCGAACAACTGTTCCACAAAAAAAATCACTGAACTGTTCTTACTGGTGAATTATGTTATATGAATTATATCTCAATAAAGTTGCTAGTAAAGGATGTAATATCAGACATGGTGGTGCACAACTGTAATCCCAGCACTCAGGAAGCTGAGGCAGGAGAATCCATGTAAGTTCGAGACCAGCCTTGGCTACAAAGTGAGCTCAAGATCAGCTTGAGCTGCATAGCAAGACCCTGTCTCAAAAAGACAAACACCAAATGAACAAAAAAAGTAACATCAAAGTAATAAATGAAGTATTATCCATCAGAAGTAATGGTCACATTATAAATATGATCTCAAAAATTCTAACTTTAGTGAGTCAAGAAATTCAGGAATTTTTAAATCACATATGGCCTGTAATCTTAGTACTCTGTGAGTCTGAGGCAAGAGAATCGTGAATCATACCCCAACCTGGAAAAATCTGACAATCTATTTCATAAGTCAATCAATCAATAAATATTCCTGGGGGCAACTGCTTAGCATGAAGGCCTTGAGTTCAATCCTTGCGCGCATGCGCGTACACACACACACACACACACACACACACACACACACCACGAGAAGAAAAAGAAGGAAAAAAAATATTAACTTGCTTTGTGCAAAATATTTTGAGTGCATTTCCAGACCTTTTGAATCCTCGGATGGCAGTGTGAGTCCATGCATTTATATTCTCTCCTGGGAAGAGAGTGAGTGAGGAGGCTGGGATGGGAATGAGACCTTGGGAGAAACCGAAAGGGGGTATTATTGAGTGCTCTAAGGAAACAAAATGCCTGTGTTTATCAAGATTCATCCAGAATATTTTTTTTTTACATATCTTGTGCTTCTGGTAAATTTCACACAAAAATCACTGTCCAGGTTGGATGTAGAAAAAGAGAAGTGCAGTGTGTGTTTAAGTCGCAGGTGAAAGAACCCCACAGAATACAGGTTTCACGGAGTCTGCTGCAGAAAGAAGTACTCTTCAGGCTTCTCATCAGTAGCCACGGCTTCTTTCCGGAGGGGCCTGCTCTTTCTTGGGACTGTGTGCCTTACCAGACATGGTCCTGTTTCTGTTAGTTACAGCTGCTGATCTGTGGCTCACATCAGCCACCTTCCAAATTTCACTGCTCATTAAGATTTTCAGTATGTAACAGATAAATCTCTGTAAACCGTTCGGCTAGATTTGAAGCTGCACAAATGACTCTTTCTGAGCCCCTAGTCTACAATGACAAAATAGCAGGTGTTCTGATGTCTGGGGCCATGCTTAAGCTTGGCACCAAGAGCTTTTGCAGAGCTACTTCAATCAGCTTCTTAGGAGAAATACAACTGTGCTTATACTCAAACTCCTAGAACCTCTTCCTATTGTAAAGTATTTCTATCACATAATAATGATACTTCAAATGTGATGAATCCTGGCATCTTTGTGCTGAAAAATTACACTGTATAATAATAGGCTCTCTAAACAAACATAATTGTCTTTTCATTTCAATGAAAAGAGGGGTGAAGAACTACTTTGGGAGAAATAAAGTAAGTGTGTGTGTGTGTGTGTGAATGGGTTTTCTTTCTTTTTTCTTTTCTTTACAATTTGAAAAATGATTGAGGCACCACAATATTTTTGTCCTGGCCTGGAGCACCGACTGGTGATGATGGCCCTAGGTTAGATTCTGTAGTCAACTAGTCTCTACCCAAACTCATCACTGGTTGTCAAGGAAGCCTGAGTGTTTCAGACAGGCTGTTACAGGCAGAAAGTCACTAGACACTCTTGAGAGTGCATCTGACCACATTTGGTACTATGGTGGCCAGATGGAGAAAGCTGGCTCTACACTTGGCCAATCACAGGGCTCTGTACTCTCCAGGAGGAGCAAGCATTTCTGGCCAGAAATGTCCACGGGACTTACTTTTGTGTCATAATCTTTTCGCCTCACTCTGATCATCAAACAACTGTTCACTTCCCCTCGTCTGACATTCACAATAAAAATAAAAAGTTCCTCTCAGTCTTTCCAGTGAACCAACCCTCAAATCTCCTGTTCTCTGGTCACTGCCCCTGATTAGTTTCCATTTCCCATTTCTGTTCTCCTCCAATGACTCTTAACAGTCATGGTTTCCACGTTCTGTGCAGGGCTATGATCGGTTCTGAAAAAGATGATGTGTATTGGCGGATCGAGTCATTTTACAGATCCCATAGCTCAGAAAAGTGGTGGGGAAGTCCACATTGAAGTACGTACCAAAGGGCAAAGGCTGAGAGTAATTCATTGGTTCAGTTTCTAGGGTTCGGATGGACTTCCACACTACTGCATCTATTTCCTTTCCTTCAGTGAGGCTGAAATATGTTGACTATTTCTACTCATCCTGATGCCATATACTTACTTTCCCATGCTTCATAGGTGGGACTCAGCACTCTGGGTGTGGCTTTTGGTTTGAATCGTTCTACCAGTCTTTATCTCCTGCCCTCTGTCTTTCCCACTTGCGTGTATGCACACACTATTATTTTGGTTTGTTCTCATTTTTTTCTTTACCACCAAGCAATTCATCCTTTTGTAGTTTTTTTTTTTACCATCTCTGTTCATTTCTTAAGGAATTTAATCCTATTTCTGTTCCCTCGTTTGTGGTTCCACTAAGAAAATGTGTTGTGTATCATCTATCATCGTTTCTCCTAAAACTACCAATCATCATGTCATGTCCCAACAATACTACATTTGAGTATCTTTACCCTGTGTATAAAGTACCTTATTCCCTAAATAAATCAATACATCTTCTTAGCTGATGTACACAATAATAATTTTCTACAAGTTGCAAAATACAGAATCACCCACACGTCCTGAAAATTCTTATAAGTGCCACTATCCCCACCCTATCACAAATTGTCCAGGTGTAATTCTGCATTGTTAATCACAATCAGAGCTTACAGCCATAAGGTAGTTGGCTGTAATCATACTTCGGAGAGTATGATTCTATTTGGAGTAGTGATCAATTTCCAAAATGGAAATTCTATTAATTGTCAGCATATAACAATATATCTGACCTTTGATATGAAAAAAGATACTCTCTAATGTTCTACATGCTGAAGTCGTTTCCCATAGTTTCTTTAGTGCGGTTAATATATAGGTCACGGATACAGATTCCACTCAGCACTATGCCATGGAATTCAGGTTCATCTTTCTCCCTTGCCATGCCCTGACATCAGCAACATTACCCCCAGCTGCCAGGTTCAGCTTTTGGCTCTCAGATTTCACTATTGATTCAGAAGCTGCAGATCAACAAGATTCCCAGGTGATTCCAATGCATACTACGTCTGCAAAACCCTGCCACGGATCCTTATTCTGCAAGTGTCCTATTTGTAGAATTGCAAGAACAAAATGTTGCTGCGCTTGGTAATTGGTTGGTTCTACAACCTCAAACAGCTTAACTGACCCAGGGGAGTAGCTTGGTAAGAGTTTAAACATTATTACTTTCAAATGCATGCCATCATAGACTATCAGTCCCCCAAATTGCAAAACAGGGTAAAGCAGTCAGTCACAAGGTAGCACTTGTAGGGTGCTCACTTCATGCAGAAGTCTCAGTGAAGCTTCCCGGGTCATTACACAGGAAATTGAGAACATGTTTCAAGAGAGTGACAGCTAAATGTAAGAGACTTGTTTGCAGAAATTCCCATGTACAATATGTACTCCTCTTAGGCTAAATTTCCCAGCTGTGTCATGAATACAGTCAATCACAAGACCACTGCGTGGGTGGCCAGCAATCACTCAGATGCAAAGTCAAGGTACCCCCACATTTGAAATCAGGGTGGCTAGGAACACAAAGGTGCAATCAGCAGATCCCAGATCCCCAAATCACATCAGTGTCACATAGCCTCGCTTCGCGAGTTGCTGTAGGCTGTAATCTCCCCTTCTTTTTATCCTTCTCCACGCGCTTTTGGGGGCCCTGCTGTTGGAGCAGGACACACTTCCTTGCCTTGTGAATGTGATTCAGCCATCTGATTTGCTTTACCCAGTGACATGAAACAGAAGTGCCAGTGTGCCATCTCTGACCCTGACCCTCAAGAGAAGTTGGTGAACCACGGTGAGCAAGAGTCGGTACCTTCCTGAGCTGAACAGTAAGTGATTAGATTATTGAGTCTTGCAGATAACTGCAATAAAATTGAATTTTTCTTTTAGTGACCTGGGAAGGCAGTGTACATTTTTAAGAAATCCTTTCAGCTCTGTAGCACAGCAACCTGAGTTTGTGTTATCATCTACACTAGGAGTTGACTGTTTTATCTATCATCAAATATTTCCATGGTTAGCACAAGTAGACCATTAGATAAATATTTCAAAAGGTAATACATGTGCACATGTGTTGCTATTCTACTAAGATCACCATGTGGATATCCATTTACCAAAAAAAAGTCCAGTCAGAAGGGGGAAATCCTGCAAATTTACAAGAGATTATTTTATTGAACCCTATCATTTGTATTTTTCATTATTTGAAGGTGAAAATCAACACCACTCAACATTAGTACCTCATGCTGACCATAAGGTTGATAGTATGTCAAGTAATGTGTGTAATGGCTGCATGTTATTTATAAATCGATTGAGA
Organism: Cavia porcellus; assembly: GCF_034190915.1. Classification (NCBI taxonomy): domain Eukaryota; kingdom Metazoa; phylum Chordata; class Mammalia; order Rodentia; family Caviidae; genus Cavia; species Cavia porcellus. Next base: position 158,956,942 of record NW_026947484.1, on the reverse strand, counting down.
AAATATTGGTGAGGATTACATCCTACAATGACCTGAATCATATAAAGCATAAGAAATCTACCATATTAGGAAACATATTTCTGTGATTTATCTTATGAAAATATCATCCCTATATAAATGCAGCTTAAGTACATCAACATTCAAATATAAATTACTTAAAAATATAATTACTTCTATTTTTCAACTATCTTTTAAATGCATCTTCTTTATCTTCAATAGGTAGCACAGGAAAATACATCACAATTAGATACTAACCACACATTTTCTCCACACACAGAATAATCCTGCCCTCTGTGGTGACGATACTCTAAGAGAACAGAAGTTAGTTGTGGGGGGGTAAAAGGAAAGTGAGGCTGGTAACAAGTTGTGCCTGACGCTGACCTGAGTGCCGCTGTGCCTTTGGCTTTCTGGATGTTACAAGGGTTGAGTGGCAGGGAGAATCCTGTGTTCCCATCTGTGTGAGAGCCTGTTGTGCCCAGGTTAATCCACAGCTCTGTCCTCTCAGACTCAGCCAGTTGTGGCCACACGTGCCGACTCCAGCAACCAAGAAAACACCTGTATTCTCAGATTCTTGGCAGATACACAAGGAGTGCCAAGAACGCTGGCAATTTTATCCATTTCTTTTCTTCTTTCTCTTTAGCTGAAGCCTACTTTCTAATTTATCAAATACTTATTGGGTGATTTTTTCACCCTCTAAACTTTCCTTGTAAGTCACTTTTCTACCAGGAAGGCTTTGTAGATTTCTCTAGGTCTCAGTGATCCATTCTCCCAGCCTCTATTTCTTTCCTTGACACTTAAAAGAGACATTGGTTCTAATTCGTTTTAGTTTAAGTTGATATTAAAACCTTTCATTATGTCTGCTTTTGTTACTTGCAGGTTATCTCCTTGGTTAAAATGTTGTCGAAGGCCAGAGCAACTCCTTATATATATCTTCTGTTCCCACAGCAGTAGTGCAGAATGGCCGTCAAATAATGATTTGTTGTTCAAAAGCATCAGTGAATGAATCAATGGCTTCATGACTAGCAGTGTTAATTCCTTCATTAAATGTTTGACACTGTGGATGCACACATGAATAAGACACAGTAACTGTCCTGAGGTTCAGATCTAAATCAAGAAAATTTGCATCCTTGTGCTTTTAGTTGGATATATGTTGCCTAATGTTTGTAGGTTTTTAAAATAATGTGAAAAATATACTTCAGCTCTATGTGTTCTAATGAGCCTAAGTAATGCCCACGGATGCTTACAGTCTATGGGAGATACTACTCTAGTCAATTCTTGGTTAACTCTTGTACAAGTTTTCTAGATTTTTCATTATCACTTTCAACTCTGTCAGAGGATAAAAGCTGGAAATGAATTTTAATTTTGGCTGTAAAAACTGTCATAAAGTGGATACTGATGAGTAGTCCAGACCTACAGATTTAAGTGACTCTGTGAAATTATTTGTGAGCATCCTTTTAGTAACTGATTCTTCCATTAATAATTATAGGTAACTGTTTCTCACCAGTGGGTATGCAATAATGTCTTTTCTTTTTTTATCATTAGCAAGTATTAGTATTTAATTGCAGGAGCCATAGACTTCCAAAAACTGCAATTTTGGACTTTTTAATGTGTTTTGAAGATACAGAAATTGTTCTAAGAGAATGTAAAGGAAAATTCTGTATCATCTTTAGCCACCCCTCTTTGAAAAGTTCTGCTGTTTGTTCATTTCATACTTGCAAATGCCCAACTGTTCCATTAAAATGAAAATGTATTCATAGCAGTACGTAAATGAATAGGCATGGCTATGTTCCAATAAGGTTTTATTTATGAATACTGAAATTGTGATTTTATATAATTTTCAAGTGTCATGGGATATTGTTTATTCACTTGATTCTTAAGAACTTTTGAAAATATAAAATGCATTTTTATCTCAAAAGCTATATAAAATCAGGGCTGAGTGGGCTAACTGCTGTATTTTGTCTGTGCCCACTCCTTGGAGCTGAGTCCTTGTGGAAGAGTTGAGTACTTGCACAGATACCTTAAAGCCTAAGAAATTGTAACTATTTACTCTTTGGCTTTTCAAGAAATGTTTATTAATCTCTGGTTTAGACAATAACATCTTTCCATTAAAGGCAATTAAGTGTTTGTATGACATATAGCAAAAAATATGAATAAAACAGTTTTACCCAAAGACAACAAACATTCTAAAGCAATAATAGATGTGAATTCCAGTGGTATGTTTTGAGCAGCTAATTTGTGCCAAATTCTATTCTAGACATTGGATATTACATGGTGAAGGTATATAAATGGTCATAATCTCTATCATTATGCAGTTTGCATGCTTGAACATGGTCCCAGATGCATCACTAGACATGGACTTGATATCATATAAATGAAATATACTGCCAAAATGACTCCCACAAACACTTCCGGCTTCTGAGAAAAATTGGCAATGACAGAGCAGTGACAGGAGTCAAGTTTTAGGGTTATCCAAGTAGAGTGGTATCACCCTGCCCACTGAAACTCTACTTGGGGTTAAGGACTTACAAGAAAACTCTTTAACTTATCTTCTTAGAAGCTTCATCTCATCCAAGAGGAAAATATAAATTCAGTGTGAAAACACAAGCTAAATTTTTTAAAAACAGCTGAACTTATTAAAATTGTCTTAAAGCTAAGATAGTGGATGATGGGACAATGTAATTAGAAAAACTTGGAATTCTTTGTGGAATCCGAGAGACATAAAACTTTGCATGTTTTACTTGAGTTTGGTTGAGTAGTCATAGCTTCAGAGAAGCAGACTAATGGATGATAAAAAGCTGAGTTAGAAGTGATGACTCACAATAGAGGAGGTGATCTGCTTGGAGTCTGACTGAAGAGAGCTCCAGCCCTAAGAGTTCTGCCAACCAGACACTGCCACCCAAACTGCATCTACCTCAGAAGAATTCAATTTACCATGTTGGGAGAGTAAGACCTTGGGAAAGTATGTGACTTTAAATAAATAGAAATCACCAATGTGCTTATTGCTAAGTTCCAGCAATCTGTAGGCTGACTGATGGGAACCTGTATGGGACAAGTCCAGTGGTCAAGGACAATGCCCCCGTCTCAGTTGTGTGACCAACTGGACATTCCCAAGGATATCTGGTAAATGTTCAGTCCAGGGTTATTCTGTAGTGCTAACCTCTGCTACTGAGTCACTGAGCTTCCTATTATAATATTTATGAAACAAAAGCTGATTATTATATCTTTATTTACAATATGCCACTATATTTTTACATATCAGATTATGCTTCTGTAACAGATTGTCAAGATAGCACTAAAATGAAAACTGCTGCTGTTTTTAAAATAGACAAGACAGCTTAGACTACGAAATCTGAATCATATTGCTGCGAGGAGTTATCAGTAGGGAAGACCTTAGGTGGCTTTTAGAGCATCTGACCACATTAGAAGATTATTTTTCCTTTTACTAGAAGTCAGGCTGCCTCATTTGAGATGAACTCATTGGAAATCATTTCACAGAAAACCGTGAGGAAGGGAAAATAGGAGACATTTCAAATCAGTTGTGTACCAAATAGATTTCTGTTTAGTTTGTTCTGAGATAACCATCTCTGTAAACAAAGCTGGGGGACTTTTGTGCTGTTTTAGAAGACAGAGAAAAAAGCTACCTATTCTTAAATGTCATGAAATAGTGAATTGCTTCACAGAATTGGGAGGCAAGCCTCTATAACGTGCTCATTATTTTGAGAAAGTAAGATGAATCGTTTTTGACAAGATTGACTTTTAAGAATTACACGCGATACTATGGAGAAGGATAAATATTTCAGAACTGACATGTTTTACATGGATTGTATCCCTGTGACCAATTTAAGTGACTACAAATTCAGCTGCAAGTTTAGATTTTAATTAGAGGTGACAATAGTAGGCTGCTGTATGTTCAGTACAAGTTGGTTTCTCACATTCCCTTATTCAATTTGTCTTTTTAATGTAAACTTATAATTGTCACAAAGGAAACATTACCACAGCCCCTGAAGCCACTTAGTCCCTCTTCTGGTAACTACTCTTTCCTAAGAGTAAGCAACATGCTGAATTCTAATTGTGACAGTGTTTTAACTTTAAATAAATATAAACAGACAATCAATGCTCTTGAGTCTTGGTTATTTTCATTCACCATCATGTTGATAAAATTTATTCATAATTTTGGCTGTAACTCTAGTTCATTCTCATTCTTGTGTAAGATTCCACTGTGTACGTGTAAACCAGCTTATTCTATTGCTGGTAGACCTTGTTTCTGGATTTTGGCTATCACAGTATCACTACTTTGAACATTCTTATACATCACTTTTGGTGAACATATGCCTCCCTTTCACACATATGTTGAGAAATCCAATTGTCAAGTTACAGGGTCCAATGTGTTCAGCTGTAACAGACGGGTGAAGACTTTCCCCTACTGCCTCCGACAATATAGACTCCTACTCAAATATATGACAGTTATGTTCAATCTCAGGCACCCATTACATATTTTCATTTTAGCCATTTAGAATATAGAGAGGCTTTAATTTGCATTTGCATGGTAATTAATGACATTGAGTGTTTTTTTTTTTTCATATCTTTATGGGCTGTTGCATATGCTTTTCTGTGGAGTGTCTATGTTATTTTGCCCATTTCCTTTTTCATATTCTGTCTCAATCCTAATGATAGGAAATGTCTGTGTATTTGAGACACTAGTCTGTTGTTGGATATAGATATATTATAAATATCTTCTTCCAAACCATGCTTTGCCACTTGATTTTTTTGTGCTGTCTTGTGTCACACTGTTGAATAGAAACTGTGTCATTTTTAGTATCTTCAGTTATTATTTTTCTCATGCTCATCCATCATGGTACATCATACATATGAATCTTATGAAGACCCAAATAGGAAGAGCAATGATTCAGAATCCCCCATCTAGCTCTGTAGTCCAAAACTCCTTTTAGGAGCTCTGTCCCAAAGGTATGATTGAGAAATTAGGCTGCATAATATTTATCTTTTTTCTCCAGAAGATTACTTTGGTCCTAGTGTTTTAGTGATAGTTAAGCTCATGTAGATAAAATTGGAAAACAATTAATTTTAAGTATAAGTAGATACTCAAAAGACTGGAAATTCATTGCAAATAGAAACGCCATGTCTCACACTCTTTCTATACCCTAACACCTCCATGGGTCATATATCACTCCGTGAAGGCTGTTGCATTTTGTTTAGTCATGTAAAACGCCTGTTGCATCTGGTCTGTTCTCTTCAATGTACCACAGGAGGGCAAAGGACAGATATATTTATAAGTTCACATAAAAAAGCCCTTTTTAGGTCTAAATATCTCAGTATCTTAAGACGGAGTTCAGGCTCCTTACTCCAGCCCATGAAGCTATGAATAATATGGTTGCTGCTTTTCCTCACTTACCTGGATTTCTCTGCATTTGTTGTCCACATCTTTTCTGCCTCCTGACCTCTGACCATTGTTCACATCACTTGACCTTGAAAAGCATTTTCTGACCTTCTAAGTATACATATTGCTGTCATCCTCCCATTAGCTCTGTTCCCTCAAATGTTGGAACATAGTTTGTGTCTCCTTTCCCAAGCAACTGTGACCCTTCAAGCTAAGACTATACATTATTCATCTTTCTGTCCAAATTACTTAGAGGTTAATGGACTCCTCACGGTACTTTATTGCATCAATGAATGAGCTATTCTATGATGTAAATTTTTCCCTTTTCAAAATATTTTTAAATATTCAAAAAAACTTTGATCCCAGAAATACTTTATCCTGCAATAAAGAATAATTAAAGGAAAATATCAGAGATGCATATTGGCTACAGAGATTGGAAAAGAAACCCTCAGTAAGCTTGCATGTTTTTTAAACCTTTACAAGGCTAAGTGATAACCCCATAGGAAAGAAGAGAAGACAGTAAGAACTTTCCTTTGTTCTACCTGGCCAAGAGAAGCCAGCTTCCCTGGTCATCAAAAGGTGACTTACAAATTGTGGTGTTTGGTGTCACAGGCCATTGTGGAAAATAGAGGATGGTAGTGAGGCTTAGCAGAGCTGAGAAGAAAAGGAGTATCTTGGGGGCCTGCTGAGAGGAAAAAAAGCCATTATCCCTTGTGCCCTGAGAGATAAGAGTGCTCCTTGGTAAGAAGAGGCTGAGAGAGATTAGAGAAGAGGAGGTAACATTCCAGAGGCAGGAAACTCTGAAAGCAGGTGATAGAGCAGGTCTCCTGATGGACTCAGGGCAGGTTGCCAGCAAACACAGTCTGAAAAAATCACAAAGAAGGTCAAGCTGCTCTCCGACTTAGAAGTACTTTATACAATCAGATTCAACTTTACTGCAGTAAACAGTGAAAGTCACGTCACAAGGAGCTTTCTGGAATCTTTGATTTTAGTGACAACTGTGCAGTAGAAAAGGGTAGGATAAAAATCTTGTTACTTTTCATTTTTCTCCTTTCAAGAGGCCTCTAATAGGGTTTGATGCTTTGACTTTGCTAAGTTTATATAAGATGTGGAAGTAACCCGAGACCACTACTGAGATGGCTGAAAACCCAGCGCTTTCCTACTAAATGTGTGCGGGCTCACAGAGTGGGAAGCCACATAGACTGCGTCACATGGAAGTAACAGGTCCTTTGACAAGCAGTGGACCAGACCCTGATCGTATCAAAATTTATATCCAAAGAGGTATGAAAGTGCAAATGCCCATTAATTCACAATAGAAGCTGGTCAGATGAAAAAATGGCTGGTATCAACTAGATTTGGGGGGCTGGGGATTTAGCTCAGCAGCATAAGCACCTTCCTTGCAAGCAGTGGGTCGTGAGTTCAATCTCTGGTACCGATAAAAATGAAAAAGACAAAAAAGACAAAAAAAAAAAAAAAAAAAAAAAAAACCAAAAAACTAGATTTAGTAGCGTTTACTTTCAAGTTTTAAATAATCACTATGGAAAAGATTAGACTCAATTGCATCTAGGGAGAGAAAGGGTGCTTTAGTCATGTTTAATTCTGAGTATGGAGTCATTTCCAAATTTTTAGCTGGTAGTAAACATTTTAATTAGGACCTACTAGTTAATGACATAAAGAAAACTACAATACAATTTTAAGAATTAAATTTAAGGACTATATTTTAAGTTCAACTTATTAAATTGTGTGTTAGCATCATTTGAGTAGCTCTGAAAAGTTATACCATGTTTCTATATACATTTTATCACTTGTTATAGCATGTTTGTAAGGAAAACTTTATTATTTTCCTTATTTTATTTTACTTGTCTTTTTGAGACTGGATCTCCCTGTGCAGTTCAGGCTGGCCTTGAGCTCACTATGTAGCCCAGGCTGGTCTCAAACTTGCAATATTTCTCTTGTTTCAGCCTCCTGAGTGCTGGGATTACAGGTGTGTGCCACCATGTCCAGCTATTTTTCTCATTTTGTAATTCTGTTTTCTTTCATTTTATAGATGGTGAAACTGAGGTTCAGAGAGATTTATAGATTACAAAATCATTAAATGAACTGAAGACTGAAATCTATGGCTAAGAATTTCAAATCCTGAATTAAATTGTCGAGGACATTCTTCTTAGCCTCACCGTTTCCTACTCCATCCTCTTCTCATTGAATAATATAACCCTGCATGCAGAGATTGAACACAGGTCTTCACTCTGAACTACATCCTCAGAACCTTTCTATTTTTAATTATAAGACAGATTATCACTGACTCTCTAAATTGCCCAAACCTGGCTTGAATTTGTGATTCTTCAACTTCAGGTGCCCAAAGCAATGGGATTACATGAGCTCACCTTAAGTCTTAATTGTAAACATTTTTGCTACAACAAATTATTATTATTATTATTATTATTATTATTATTGTTATTTTTGTCACCATACATAGTGGCACATGCCTGTAATTCCAGCATTTGGGCAGCTGAGGCAGGAGTGTTGCTGCAAGTTCAAGACCAGCCTGGGCTGCAAATAAGTTCAAGGCCAGTTTGAACTGCATAGTGAAAAAAAAAAAAAAAAACTGCATCAAAGAAAGGAAGGGAGAAAGGAAGAAATAAATAGAAACTTTTATATTTGTATTTTGTTTTCAAAATGTTTAACAGCTTGTTGAATTTTGTATAGAAGGCTAGTATCTATTTTAAACCTTCTTTCTGTCATTAATTCTGTTCAGAGAAATATCTGTGGAAAAGAATTTTTATACCCTAGTGGTATCTTTGGATGTTGAAAACATAGGTAACATTTTTCTTCTGTCTTGATTCATTTTAGATAATCTTTAATTAACACATAATAATGCATGAAAATGTGCTTTTAAAAAGAAAAGGGGCCTCACACTGACAAGGTGTGTAACATCTTCCTGTTCAACACTGTTTTTATAAACTTAGAGCAAGATGAATTTCTACCCACTCTGATATGTTGGCCAGACTGGGAATTGATCACCTTTGATTTATTAATAAATTATGCAGGCCGGGCTCCTGAAGGGTCTCCTCAGTATTCCAGAGGATATCAGTGCCTTACCAGGTATGGCAGGGTTAGGCAGGAGCTTTAATAACAGATATTCCTAAGTGATTCTGGAATATTCTAACAAAGTTCCTAGAGTTTATTTATTTTTCACTGTAGCCATTTCCATAGTTTTAAACAAATGATCCCAGGGGAAAAAACCGACGGACTTCTAATAGAGCAGGTGATACCACTGCTCCTCATCCTGTAGACTGGCTGTTGGACTTGAGACTAGGAACATGTGTACAAAAGTGATCAGAACTCTTTCCCTGTTCTTGTGGTGAGCATGTGAAAATTATGCTGCTAGCTTTATAAATCCAGTAAAGTTTCTTTGAAATAGGATATTTTAAATCTTATTATGTATCTTAAAATATTCAATAATTCTATTCCACAGTATAGCATGTAATCCTAAAAAAATTCAATTGCAGCAAGATTTTATTTTTGAATATGTAAGCTTCACTTGACCTTGAATACGAACCCTTTGGACCCAAACCTTATCCCCCAGCTCCAGAAGGGAATCAAAATTAGCTCCAGAAATAAATGAATAAAATCCATTTTAAAATCATGGGGCAGCCTTCCATGTTAAATTCCAAACAGCTATACTTTTACTCTGTGATGAGCTAGTTACTGATACCTGATAAAGTGTGCCCATTTGTACGCCCTTCTGAGGTGTATATATACACGGACTATATATTTATATTTATGGTTCCATCAACCTTCCTGTATTTTATTTTTTCTTTGAGAAGTCCCATTGGATGGCTGAGTTTTATACGCTTAGATTTCCCAAAACAGATATGCAAAGCTAATCCTCAGTGCTGTGACTTCACAGAGACTTCATAGGATGTTTTAATTTTTCATATCTTTAACAAGTTTGTAGGTTTTCATTTAATGTTCCAGATAAAGCAGGAGCTTTACAGAGGCGGGATTAAAGAATTATTTCTAGACAAGCTCAGAGTAGAAGGTGCTATGTGGAGACACAATTCACAGAGAAAACCATGGGCTTATTAGTGATTAAACGCAAGTGTCACATAGAATTCACACGGTCTCATCAGCAAAGGTTTTGAAGCCTACCTTGGCTGTTATAGCTATCATGAATTTTCCTTAGCCATCGGGTCACATAAACACTTCCCTTCATCTATTAATTTGTGAGCTTTTAGGGAAACAAAATAGTCATTAATGAGAAAAAAACTGAGCCTATTCACTGAAAAATGACTAAGAAAAATGCATCAAAAGTAATTGCTGGAAAATACAGCAGATAATAGTACTACCTCCAACAGCAATGTCACTTGGACTAATAAGCTTTATAAAAGTATCTACAGAGAATTTATTTCAGTAGCATAAACACAGGAAGAGTCCTTTGACTTCCAAGAAGATGAAATAATACATAGGTCATGAATACATAAGTTTTATTTGTATAACCGAAAGTATTTCACCACTTCAAGAAGTATTTATGAGGCAAATTACTGGAAGACTATGGAATTAAATTTGGTTTTATATGGCATCTTTCATAACTCAAGTATCTCAATGGCTTTTTGAAAGTACAGAAACATGGTGATGATAGGAAGCTGAAGTCATTATACGTTTAAGGGCAGATGATACAGGCACGGATTCAGAGCAGTGCTTCAAGTATTCAGAAAACAGGACACTCTGCAGCCCATCTTTTACACATTTGGTGGCATCTTTATATTCTACCTTTGCTACCAAGGACCTGTTTGAGGCTCCATGCAACCTTTTTTTAAAAACCATAATCCTGTCCCTGGTTTGCAAAATGGAATGACAATCTTCAGCAAGTTTTGGTTGTAGAGTTTGAAATGCTCAAATTGCTAGCCCTGTGCTGTGTGAATGAGTCGATTCAGGATATCTAGGGTAAGAATGCCACTTAATGTCCAAGATCTCAACAAATATGCATTTAATTTCATGGAAATACAATGGCAATTCGTTGGATTTTTTAATGCCAACATCAATAAGAAATAGAAAAGACATAAATCGACTGATCATCTGGTGGATATATCACTTTTACTAGGAAAGTAACACCCACAGTTTTTTCAGTAAGCTGTGGGGAAAAGAAGCACAAACATATGTTGTTGCCCTTGATATTTTGTGCCACAGAACGCTCTGTAATTAGAAAGTTTTGTTCATGTCAGAGAAGAGATCTCCGGGAAATGAAAAACTAATAAGTTTCAGTGTGAATCTGGAATCTGGTTTGTTTACTGGCTAGGAAAGGTGCTAAAGAGAAAGCCACACATGTGATAGTCACAAAATCAGAAATCAAACTTATACACAAAAGAAATAACCTCCACCCATTTCCTCTACTCTAATGAGGCACAGTTACACCACAGATATGAGATTAACATTTGACGACAAATACTGGTGGCTGACCAGGTCGGATCTTTTCCTTAGTTTTTCTTTTTGTCAACTTTATTTCATGAGCTTTCTTATTTTGAACTTAAGCTGTTTCTCTATAGATGTAGTTTATCCATGTCTTAAGACTTCCATAATCTTAATATATTCTCTGCCTCTTCATGGCAACAACTTGTCCATCGGCATCAAATGACCATTGAAATGACCCCTACTTATCGCCAACTTCAAGTATTTCCTGCAAATTTTTGTTTTTAAGAAATTGTCACTAGATTTCCTGCTTTTCTCTTCTTTACAACTTACGATGACAATGTCCATTTCATTAATTCTGGATCCAACAGGTTTTCAGTTTTATTCCCTTTATTGCCTTTTTACTTGAGGGAAGGAATTGCAAATATCTATGTGACCTCCCAGCAGATTCTCTGGAGAACCATTAGCATTAGCTTTATTTTAAATTTCTTATCTCTTTTTAAATATAGTCAATTCAGTTTTTTGAAATGCTCTTTCCTTTAGTAACAGGGCATGGGTATTTATGAGTTATTCAAATGGTTAGATTACCTGGTGGATTTTCTTCAATATGCTTTCCACTCTTACAATAAAGATTCCCCAAGGCTCAAGTTAAGTAGAAAACATTTAATAAGAAGTTTGAGAAATTGAAGGAGCACAACATTTGTAACCAGAAGCCTCAACTTCAAGTTTTGCCAGTCACTTACTAACTCTGTAAACTCGCACAAATCCCTCATTTTTACCTCCTTGTCTACACCATAAAGGTTTCCTAAGATCTGCCGACCTACATCTCAGATCCAGGGAGGCTGTGAACCAGCGTAGTAGACATTGGAGGTTTTCTCTTGCCAACATCCTACTTTAGGGCAACAGCTTTTCAATATTCAAAATTTGTGGCTTGGGCAGGACATCCCCCAGCCCCCAGCTCTGGACTGGAGGTCAGCCAGCAATCGAAGCTTGGACAGCCAGGTCCCATGACTGCTGCTCTCAAGACGGACACAGATGGATGTGAGGTAGTCAGACTGTCAGCCAGCAACATAAATACTGAATAATAATTCAGAGTGATTCACTGAGTCTAACGATGGCGTACTGAATATGTGATTCATTATTTTCTACTTCTTAAATTCTTAAGAACCAATTCCCATGCAGGATTTTCAATGTTTCCTATGATTCCAAAGGTAACTCAATATTCATTCTAAATTCAATCTATGGTGCCAATATTATGAAACTCTGCTCTAGAGCCTAGTACACTGTTTGGTCCATAATATATTTACATATTTTCCCCCAACTTTCTCAATAAGTAGTATTAGAATGACTGAATGACTACAAGAAGAATGTGAATGATCAGGTGAAAGTCCGAAAGAACATCATGAAAGCAACTCATTGAAATTCCTTCCGGTTATCTTTCAGCACAGGTTGAACTTTGGTTAAGGTCTTTGACTATCAAGCTGGCAATTTTACGTATATTTTCATTACCATTTTTATGCCTCTCAGTTAAAATTAATAATTTATTATTTAACACATGTATCATAAATTTATTTTAACATTTTATCCATCTTCTGTGATTTATAATCCCAAATATGTGTACCTTCAACCTATATAGCATGTGTATGTTTCACCCGAGATGAGAAAGTCTTGCATGTAGCTCCTCAGAAACGTCAGCTGGTTCAGGATTTCAAACACAATAGAGATATGGAGATGAGAAAGCCTGAAACTTTACTAAGGGTAGCACCGAGAGCTCCTTATTCTACAAGCTCCTCACACCGTAGTAGACCAGGGTGGTTGCACATACTACTGTCTCCTGGTTTCTGAGAGTGCTCACATCTCTTCCTTACTTATGTCCCTCTCTCTGCTAGCTCTTGGGATTCTTGATTCACAAGGTGTCTTACTTCTACCCCTTCTCTAACCCATTCCTCATTCTATGATACCGTGAGCTCCCCTCTAAATTTGCTTCATTTCTCTCCATCACCGGGCACTGGGACTCAGAACATGTTCTCAAAGCATGTTGAGTACTTTGAACAAAAAAAAAAGTACTTCAGCATGTTGAGTACTTTGAACAACAACAACAAAAAGAAAATTCTCAAAAGCAGGATCTCATTGACATCCCTTGCCCTCTATCTTCATCCCCTTGTCTCTCATGAAATGAGTCATAGAAACCACTGTTCCTCTTCCTCAAGAAATCATTGAAACTAGAGCTCCTCTCCCCCAAGGGAGGTCACAAGACATAGAAGTAACTCTTTCTGTTCTTCCTTACAGACTCTCACTATAGAGGGGTCCTGCCCCACATGCCAGAGGAAGGACTTGCACAGAGAGGTCAAGATGAATGTGGACAAGCTTGGGACATTGCCTTCTTCTGTCTGTTCCCTTTGGATCAGACTTGTCTTGGTTCCTCTTCTCTCATTGCTAAGACAAAATATCCCGCACCTCAAATGAAGGAAGGAAATGTTTATTTAGCTTACACTTTGTGGAGGTTTCAGTCCATAATCAGCTGGATGCAAGGCAAGATGGCATAGCACAGAAGAAACACTTCAAGGCAGTAGCTAGAGCAAAATGTGGAGGGAGAGCAAGCCTCTTTTCCTCCCTTATATTGTGTAAGGCCACCCTGCACCCTCGAGGTGGGTGCAGCACTCACAAAACCTCCATGACCTCCTCCTGCATAGGATAAGGATATTTACAAAGTAAGAATCCTGGTTCCCTGCTGAGTCTCTCAAACTTCTAAACTTCTCAAATTGGCACAATGTATCAACCAAAGCAAGACCCTCTCTGTTCATCAAACTTTGATATAGCTGTTCCTTTTTCCTCAAAGTTAAACATAAAAGATACCTGGGTTTTTGGGTTATCATTTCTGAAAACTCTGACATCATTTAAAACTTTGATTAGATGAACTAGTGCTTCTCTCTCATTGACCCTTTTAGGAATGTCATCTGTGATCCTAAGTGAGCTAAGCTCCTTTGCTTTTGCCTTGTCCTTCTGCCATGATGTTCCTGCCCTGGAGCCAGCCTTTGAAATCATGACTCAAATTAAACTCTCCTCTTTGAAGTTGTGGTGTCAGGTATTATATCTCACCAACAGGAGCACTGATTAAAACAGCATCACATTGTTCTGGTTCTACTTGGCTTTCAGATCAATATTTATAATGTCTCACTTCATTATATCTCAAACCCAAATAAAGGTTTTCAATGCTAATCTATTGCCTAAAAGGCAAATCTAACATCCAATGAATAGGGTCAGGCTCTACTTCCATTGCCAGTGTTTCATTTCAGATCTTTCCTGTATTAACTGGGTCTTAAAAGTCCACCCATATTAGGTTTTTCCTCCATGCATCACATGTTTATTGTCCCTACACGATCCAAGGATTTTTATAAGTCCAAGGGAAAAAGGAATAAAGAGACTATTTTTTAAAACTACAAATAGATTTCTTTATTCAATTTCAAAGCTAAAACTCTGCAAATACAATATAATCTGACATCTCATATACATCCCTGCTTTATATTGTACAGTTTAAAGGAAGCCACCTGTAAATACTATTTTCTTTTGCAAAACAAAATAACCCCCCAAATTACAGTAAAGTATAAAGCGGTTCTCAAGTGGAAAAGTTATCATTCCCAATGACCTTGACTTGCTCGTTCTTCAATCAACCTCTGTCACGTTCTGCTTCACCAAACTTGGTCCGCTCAACAGTAGTATGATTTTTAAGATTCATTCAGCTTAATAATTTCTACTATATTCTGAGGTTTGATAGAATTTTAAGTACTGTTTCCATTGTGACTAGGGCAGAGGTGATGTGAATGAAAAGATATTCCATGCAAAGTCAGATTCTGTGCCACTTCGTAAGTCAAAACTCAGCAGGTGTAAAGTTCAGAGTTTAAATGGTCTACACAATGGCCTGATTTATTATCTTCATGTGACGAAAATGTTCTCTGCAGTCTACTGCTTAGGACAGTGTATAAATACCACAAATATCCTGTATCTTCAATGTGCCCAAATCTTCCCTGAATTTCTTAAAATGAAGTGGAACTTTATTTAATTGAAAAATGCTGTTCCAAAAGGAAAGGAGAAAATAAATATTTACCATGATATAGCCATACTACTTCTTCACAGGTATTCCAAGGTATGGACTATTAAAGTATTTTTGATATTAAAATTTTGATTAAAATTGTTCAAGAAGAGATTTACTATTTAATAAATCTTTTATGTTGCAAATATATTGAGAGAACTAACATTTTATGCAATCAGAATTAGACCTGCCTTTATATGAATGATATTCCTGATGTCTCATAGCAAATATGGGAAATGGGGCTTATTATTGCTTTGTATAGGAAATATGGTAAGGCTCAGAGAAGCTATAGTACTGCCAAGCGTCACACAGATGTGCTTTATGCTGGCTCCATGTGACGCCAAAGCTTGCAGGTATTCCCTGTTCCCCATGGTTGCTCTGAGGAGCTCATCTATTTTCCTAGAGTCACATGACTCTCTCACATAGAAAGTTGTTGCTTACTGTCCTTGTATTCTGTTAATATCCCAAATTCCCATAAACTCTTATTATGTGCACCATTCCTTTATCATTATTTTCTTGTTTTAACTTATTGTATACTCATGTCCTGCAAATCCCTTAGCTGTGGGATTGATTGTATATTTAATAATATACCCAAGGCTCACCATATTAGTGCTTTCCCTACATCAGGTTCTTACTAAGCACTTACTTTTGATTGGCAATTTGCATTGCTATGCCCTACATAGTGTCAATCAGATTGCATCCTTGCTGCTTAATTTTGATACAGTTTCAACCATAAAGGAAGCCATAGGGATCTCTGAGTAAGAAATCTGTGTGAGCTTTCCAGGGCCTGGTTTGTATCACAGGGTCTGCTTATGGTACACGATATACAACTGTTTAATAGATGACTGAATTAGGGGTTCTGACTTCCTCATGGTAATGAGGAACACATTTTCCTAGATCCTTTTCCGTATATAAACCAAATGCTTCTTTGATACAGATTATACTGAATCCAGAACTTGATTTTTATTTTTACCTAAATAACTAACTTTTCTGTGTTGGTTCTCATGCCTCAGTATCTCCCAGTTGCCTTTGTCTCAGTTATCACCCCTGAGCCACTTCGATCCTGTCTCTCCATTCCTCAAAATCCTCCCGTGGCATGCAAGATCAAGTTAAGTTACAGACTGCAAGGTTCAAGAGTTTTATCCTTAAACTTCCTGTCTCATTTTTTAATTTCCTTTGCTGTAAGCATATTCTTTCTTTAAATAACAATTAAGCTTGCTCCTTACATCTTTTTATTTTGAAAAATACGACTGCACCTCAAAGATTATTTTCTTCTAGTAACAGTCACCTTTATTTTAAAAGGATCATCTCTGAGGTTTTTCTCTTCTATAAATTCCACTCTGATCTTTCTCTAAGGAAAAAGAAAAGCAATCTTCTTCCAGGTTGCAAGTCAGTCTTTCAAGGGTTCTGCTAGTCTAACATCGGAGTTATCTCCTACCTCGGTGTATTTCTTGTTTTCTAAGAGGAGGCCAGATGAAGTTTTGTACTTCTAAGTAAGTTACTGCCCATGTCACTTTGCTGACCACTACATGGTGGTGACTGCCCATGTCACATGTCTTCTTTGCTGACCACTACATGGTGGTCAGGAAGCAGAGAGAGGGGACAGGCTCAGTGCTCGCTGACTTTCTCCTTCTGCTGCAATTTTTTTCTATCAGAGGCCTCAGCCTGTTCCATGGTGCGATCCCACCTTCAGGTGAGTCTTTGCCATCAGGCTGTCACCCCCTTGCTGATTATCTCCGGCAACACCTTCATAGACACACTCAGCAGTGCCTGCACTAATTTCCTAGGTGCTCCTCAGTCCGCTTGAGTTGATGTCGTGATTACCATCATCCTTCCCCACCATGTCTTTGCAGACAAACTCTTCTATGTGCCAAGCTAAGCTTTCTTATCTCTGGCCCATAACAGCAAATGCTACCATTTACTTTTCCAATGTACTTAATACTGACCAGGCACAGCACTGGAATTGCATCAGGTATTTGCTTAGTGTTACTTGAATAAATGAATGAGCAATACATACATTTTATTTCAACCAGGGCTGACATTTCCTAGGAACCATAACATGTTACAGTGATTTATTAGTTGCTCAGCACCAGCACTTTTAACAGGGTGGGGCCTTGTGACTGACCCAAGCACAGGCTCTGAATTCTTGGTTGTCTGGTAACTTGGTTCCTTCATCTTGGAAAGACCAATGGCAACAGAGCATGGGGTAAGGTAAAGCGAGCAAGGTACTAATGACTATGGTATAAAATTTAAGTGAGTTTTTACAGCACTAAAATGAATATTGTATTAAATTTTATACTCTAGTCACCAGTCTTCCTTCACCCTAGTCTCCAATCTCTGATGGATGTTTTCCTCCCCGTCAAGCCTGGTTTTCTCATTCATAAAATGAGGATTTAAAAAGAGAACTCTACAGCCACTGTCTAAAATATCTTTTACTGTGACGTGAGAGGATGTGATGCATAAAGCATCTTAGCAGCGGTGTGACTCTCTGCTCTCCAGCCTAGGCTTAGGTTGTGAACCTAAGCCTTAGGTAGTGAGCGCTTGGTGAGTTTGGATGATGCAGTGAATCAAGGAAACGTGAAGAACTCTGGAGGAGCAAGTGAGAAGGCACTCCAGTTAGCAGAAGGAAATTAAGACATTTTGTGTAATGAAGGAGGAGCAGAAAATGCCCAAAGCAGATTCTGTCTTGCTTCTTCAAAATCTGCTTAAATAATTTATACCGACAGTAAAAGCAAATCTTGGACTTGTAATTTTTGGCTTAATTCCAGTTGCATATATTAAAAGTGTATCCCATACCATTGTCAACTTAATTTGTTTTAGAGATTAACTAGTATAAGAACCTGAACTGTATCTTGTCTTCTCAGAGATGGTGAATTGTACACTTAGGACTTCTCAGTTTTATGATTTCCAAAACTGCTGCTGTGTTTTCAGGATTAGATTGAGTTTTCATCCAATGTCAATGATAAATTTCTTAATATACAACAAAAGTGTCCACTCATTTTTCAGAAAAAGAAAGTTCTTCCAAATCTTTGGCTACATTAACAAAAATCTCATGAAAATTTTTTGCTAATCAATCATGCCATGACATTTTAAAAATAAAAATCATGCATTATTCTATTACATGCTTTTAAAAATAAGATAGATTACTTCTAAACGATTGTCTTTAAGATTTGCATAATTAGCTGAACTAAATTAACATCCTGAACTTGGTCATGATTGCCAAATTTGAAGGTCTTACTTCCAACTTTTGTTGAAGAAGTTTGAACTAATTTATTCTTTTTATGAAGCTTGAATATATATAATCAGTTTCTCATTTGAATAAGCAAACTGGCCCAACAAAAATTTTGCAAATTACTCTAATAAGTTCTCTTGGTATTTTCCACAGAAGGCTGAACAAATGTTGACGGAAGGACACACTGTTTGCTCTTGTCTAATCTTCCCATCTGACTTATACAAATGTCACTCATAAATCTGAGACACATGTCCAATGACAAACATCCATAAAATGGCCCTGTGAAGAGATAATCTCCATGAAGGACTGATTATAGAAGATGAATCTTGAGCCTGAAAGATTACTGCACAGTCAGCCTACAAAACTGAAGGGCGCTTTAGGAAGGACACGATCCAGAAACACAAGAAGAGAAGAAGCCATGGAGAAGACAGAACCAGTGTTTTCTTCCTGAATCCTGTGAACTACGCCTTGTTACAGAGGCTTTAGAAAACTAAGAGCCTCCTTGGTATGGGAGGGACTTATAGAGTTCATGCACCAACCCAGGCTGTACTGGTATAACAGATGATAGGAAGGGATTCAATTCCCAATTTGTGTCATTCCCGAGTTTGACTTTAATTATGAGATCATAGATGTATTTGTTTAAATTAATCTATATTAACATGCCTCCTTTCTAAATTAGGTGCCATAGAACAGGGGGCATTATTGGAAGAATAGATACAGTAATTCCATATAAAATCTTGAAATAAAATCCACTTACAAGTTTACTCAGTGATATAATCTAATACTATACTCACTATGTAATCTAATACTATCATGGGAATCCTTAGCATTGGCCTGAAATCCATATTGTTCTTATGGTCCACATTTGTTAGAGGTGTGTTTTATCCACCTCTGTCAGAAGAGAACAAATCTGTTACGAGAAAATAGAGATTTAATAGCTGGCATTCAGTAAATGCAGCAGACTCTTAGAAGAGGGGCCCTTTCAAGATAGTATGTCAGTTAGAAAGCAAAGGAAAGGCAGGAAGGCAAATGGAGCGCTAATAGGTAACCTCAAGGTAGTTTCCTTTTGTAGTGCAAAGCAGCACTTACAAAGCAAGGCCTCACAGTGGGACAGCCCCTACCTTTCTGGCAGCTGCCAGCACCAGGCCAATCACAGAAGGCACTTCAAATGATTTCATCCTGTGAATGGAGGGAAAGAGGCTTTTGTGCTAAAAACCGATTATATAGGAAAAGCAGTCAGAGCTGGCATTCAGCTCTGACGCAGAAAATAAACCTAACAGTTCCTATATGAAGAGCACTTTTCATCTTTCGGATCGAGTTTACTTAAAAAACAACCAAACAGTCTCCTCATTAATAACTGAATTTTAGTACCAAATTCCATTGACTAGTGCATTTTCTCAATAGGAAGAATTAATTTGTAGTGACAAAATTGAGAAGACTTTCTAGGAACATTGGATAGTACTTAAGCAATGGTACAAAAGCTGGTTGTATATATGCAGATACTATAGATTTCTAAGCTAGGCCCTCAGAGGCCATACAGAGGATGGAAATACATTACAATGGTGGACAGAGACACATTTGTTACAACCTAGGCTCAAGATAAAGACAAAATGACCAGTCATACATCCTTCCCCAAGAGATAAACAGAAAATTAACATCATTTACCCTGATAGGTGGCCAATACCTCATGATTCCTCTCTTTCTAAAAAGGTCTTTGTTCTTTTCATGTACTATTGCTATGTGACCTGCTTCCCTGTTCATTCAATATTACCTAAATGGCTAAATTTATAGTCTTATTGGTTGATCATAGTTTTGGCCCATATTAAACCTGCCTTGTGATTTTGCTCTATAAAACTTCTTCTATAAAATGGGGTCCATGGTAACCCATTTTTTTGGGTCCCCTCTGTCTCTCAGGATCTATCTCTCTTAGTAAATATTTCTATTCTTAAACTGTGCTATTCCTTAGAATTCATTCTTTGGTTTTAGGAAATACAAACTTGGTTTATCTGATAATGAGAAGGTTATGAGTTATACTTACTTCACCTGTATCATTTGGAGGTCCCACCAAGATAACTCACGTGGATTCTAGATTGTGATTCATTTGAGTAATCAAACATTGTCATTAATTTTTGTCAATTGCTTATGACTTAAATTTTTATGCCTTGTCTTTTTTATGCATTGTTTTTCTATAAAAAATTGATAAATTTAAACTGAACACATGAGAAGCTTATAATGTTTCTTTGATGACACATTTTACATTTGTAGGCAAGATCTTGTATTCTTGTTTTTTGAATATTATATTTAGACCTACTAGTTGCTGAATTTATTGCTACTCTTGGCTTGACCTGTCTGATCTGTTAGACACAGTGGTAGGAAAAAGTAACGTTAGAGCATCCTCTAAAAGTCTTTGATGCTAACCAAAATTTAAATTTTAAAATACTGTAAAATGGGTCTTTTTATGAATCTAGTTTATATTTAAGAAATACATATGCTAATAAATCATGAAACTCTCATATCCAGTTAAAAGGCAATAAATAGACCAGCAACTATTCTTAAGACTCAGGAGGACAGGCTTCACTGGGAAAGTCCAGTCTGACCTCCCTTCTACACTCTAGAGAGGAATGTCGAGTTTGCTTTGCCTCAGTTTCCTTTTGTGCCTGATCTTCCACTGGTTGGGAGGCAGTCTTAGCCCTTGAGGTACTCCAGTTTTGCCTTTCCAGTCTGATGGTGATGACTCATGGGCATGTTGTGTCAATAA
This sequence comes from Cavia porcellus, assembly GCF_034190915.1. Classification (NCBI taxonomy): domain Eukaryota; kingdom Metazoa; phylum Chordata; class Mammalia; order Rodentia; family Caviidae; genus Cavia; species Cavia porcellus. The sequence goes on along the minus strand of NW_026947484.1, from coordinate 158,936,058 downwards.
CCCACCATGAGCATGAAAAGAAAATATTTCCTTTTCTGATATCATTTCTTACATTTTTCCATCACTTACTTCCCTTTTTCTGAGGCATGTTTCTGCTAAAGATTAGAGAAGAAATCCTAAATTGACTCTTCATTTTCCTCCTACCCAACAACTAAGAACTTTCAAGTTAAACCGGTAAAAAAAATGAGAATTTGCTAACACCAAAGACAGGAAAGTACCTTTGCTAATGTGTTAGTCATGGTTACTGAATGAATGGGTACAGATTTTAACTTGTGAGTTTCATAAGTGTGCTATATATAAAGAGACATACAAATTTTAGGTTAGATTTTGAGTAAAACTTAGCCTTGTTTTGCTGGTAAGAAAGACTGCCTCAGTGATTAGGTACATAGCACAAGTGTCTTGGGGACTTCTTTGCCCTGGGGCCCAGGGAAGGATTGTTCTGAGCCATTAGTTACATTACTTCTATCTCTATCTATCTATCTATCTATCTATCTATCTATCTATCTATCTGTCATCTATCTATCTATCTCTAGAAGTGATCTCTTTTACAGGGTAGGAAGTGCTCCAATCACTTCCAATTTGCTCTTTGATTTTTTTCCCTTTAATTTCTTTCAAAAATTAGAAAGCAGCTCTCTTGGTTATTTGTTTAATTTTTCTAGGGATACTTCCTTCTTTAAACATGACTAGTACAGCTAGAATCAACTGTAGCTTGTACTTTTTGAAATATGTCCTAGAGTTTAAAAAGTGACTTTCTGGAACAGGTAAGGATGTGAGTTGATAAAGGTGACCAGTCCAACCTGACCCATCATTTGGTCACTCTCCAGACAGCAGTCATCTGCTATGAAGCAGGTCACTTGTGGGACCCTTTGAGAAGATACGGAAACCATGTAGAGATTAAAAGGGATGCCTACTTTCCTCCTGTGTGATGGGAAACTCAATGTCAAATGCTCTTACTCATTTTAAACATATTCTTAAACACTAGAAATTGTTCAACCTTCACACATTGAGGAACAGCTATTTGATATTTTTCTTTGCCCATGCATGGCTTGCTTTCTTCCCAGTGATAAAATAATATACAGAGAGAAATATTGATTATGGTACTATTTCACAACTAGATTTATGGTATAAGGGGGAGAACAAAATGGTCAAAGTTACCTTTTGTTCAGACATATTTGCCTTAAGGGATAACCCTTTCTTATACTCAAAATATAAATGTAAGCCACAGGAAAACCAGACACTTCTGGTCCTTACAGCACAGTCAGATATATCTCCTACTACTAAGCCTGAAGTTCCTCACCCTCTCCTTTCAGACTCTAAGGGTGAAGTTTCCAAAGCAACCTTATTTAATGCCTCATTTGCTGTTCCTGAGCCTGAGGTTCCTAAGGATTCGCTGTTACTGAGCCTAAGGATTGTAAGCGTCATAAGTGAAGCCTGTTCTGGGGTAGATCCATCTGTATTTGATTTTTTTCAAGTTCCTCAAGGACAATTTCCCTTAGAGGAGAAAATAGTATAGCATCAAAGACATCTAGAAAAGTTTCCAATGATCCTCATCAGTACATTGAGGTCTTTAGGAAACTTATTCAGACCTATAAACCAGGCTAAAATGACAAAATGCTATTATTAAATCAAACATTGACTTTTAATGAGAGACAAACAGCATTACAAGCTGCTGTTACATTTAGAGATAAAAACCATACTGTTAATTTTAAAGGCCAGAAAACTGGCAGGCAGTGGAACAGCTGGCTCCTATTGGAGCCCTAACAATACCTACACAAGATTCTTACTGGCCTGCCAACCAGACAGAAGATTGAGAGATATTTTCAAACATATATTCTTAAAAGTCTAATGAGGGTAAGAGGTAGGGCCTCCAATTGTTTTAAGTTTTAAGTATTCATCAGAAAGGTGAGAACCCCTCTACCTTCTTATGTCATTTACAAGAGATAAAGATGAAACATACCTCCCTGGCTCCTGGTTCAATGGAAGCGCAGACTTTTTTTAAAGAAAATTTATTACCTAATCAGCCTTAGATATTAAGAAAAAGCTACTAAAGATGTCTTTTGATCCAGATAGCTTACTTGATCTTTAGTAAAAAATTGCTTACTCAGTATTTATAGTCGGGATCAAGAAGTGCCAGAGTGTAAATAGTAAACAGATCAAGACAAGTGGGGGCCTTGATTGTGGTATTAAAAGAAATGGCCTCTAAGTTTGATTCTTGAGGCTCCAGGAGGAGCTCAATGACTAAACTCATCTGCAGAGACTGGTAAAAACCAACATGATAAATGACCCCGTAAGCCATGACCTGATTATGAAGGTGACCATTGAAAGACAGACTGTCCCCTGAGATGGAGGTGACAAGGATCAGACCCTTATCAGCTGGCCCAGCAACACTGAAGACCCCTAGACACTTTTCCCCTTGCCTCTATAGCTGGACTGTCATCTTCACGGAGGAACCCTGGTTAAAAGAAAACAAAACACAAAACAAACAAATAAACAGCCTATTGCTGGACACTGGTGCATATCTCTTGGTCTGTCTTTTCAATCCTGGCTTTCCTTCCAGTCATCATGCTTTAGTAAAAAGAGTCACTAAAAGACAGGTAACTTACTATTTCTCACAACCCTTAGGCTATAACTGGGACTATTTTCTCTTCAACCATTCACTTTTAATTATGTCTGAAAGTTCAGGTCCCTTCCTAGTGAGTGATACCTTATCTCACTCTTATCTCAATGCTGTAGTATACATACACCCAGGTCAGACATGCTTCCTCCCTCTCCATGGAGACAAAAATAAATCTTTAAGTATTAACAAGAAACATAAAATTAAAAGACCAATAGGAGCTGCCCTGGTAGAAATACAACTCAAAGATTCTACTATTTGTCATCACCAGAGATAATATACTCTGAGACTTGAAGTTAAAAGAGGAATACTGCCTATAATCAATAACTTAAGGATTTGAGATACACTTACACCCTTTAATAGACCCTGCAACACTCAAATCTTGAGAATTAAAAAACCTAGTAGAGAGTAGAGGTTGGTACAGGAAATGCAACAGAATTCTAATCCATCCAGTGATACATAACCCATACATTCCCCCTTCCTGAATGATGCTGGTTGTTTTTAAGTGTTAGGTTAATAAAATACTTTCTTTTTTATTATTACTTATACAAATTCCCAGTTTCTCTTTGTCTCTAAAAATTCGCATGACCAGGCCTCTCAGCTGACTTGGACTGTGCATAGGGGTTCAGAGACAGTCCTCATTTTTTTAGACAAGCGTTTTCTCATTATTGGGCATGTTTTGAATTTTCCCAAATCACAGTTCTACAATATGTAGATGATACATGGTCACATATGCCCTCAGAAGAGCTCCCTAGCCAAGGCATCTGTGTCTATTCAATTTTCTAGCAGGCAAAGATTGTAAGGTCTCTAGGTCTAAGGCACAACTTTACAGCCTTGAAGTGAAACACTTAGGTCTTTTCATATTTCAGAAAACTCAAAGACAGGGTGGAGAGAAAATTGAACCAATATTTTCCTTCCCACGAACCCAAACCCTAAAACAGCTAAGGGAATTCTTGGGAATTACAGGCTTTTGTCGCCTTTAGATTACAGGATATGATGCGATCGTAACTCCTCTATCAGGTTACAAAGAAAGCCCAAAAAGGCAGATACTTGTATTTTAACCTGGGAACCTGATTCCAGAAGCTTAAATAAGTGCTTCTAAATGCCCAGCACCTAGCCTATCTACAAGATGCCATTTCGATTTATATGTTGATAGTAGGCGAGGCACAGCTTTGGGAATTCTTGTTGTCCTTCTTATCTAGGTTCTGGGGGCTGAATGGAGGGCTTGTGCCCTGAACCACATCCCTGGCCTTTAGAGAGGTTGAGGCTGGAGGATCACAAGTATGTGAGCCCAGTGTCTGTAATTTAGTTACTCAATAAGACTCTGTTTCAAAGCAAAATGTAAAACAATGGCACACAGGCTACTATTTTTTAAACAAAATATTGTTTTAGTCATTAGGGAGATTAATTAGATTCTTGTTCATTGCCGTCTAGGTATATGATGGGATGCTGCTTCCTTGCTCTTTGGAATTTTGGCAAGATCATGAGACTCAGTCATCCAGTAGAATAGGAACAGTAAAGACAGTAGCACATTTGAACTTGAGAGAAGCCTTAAGAAGTTCATGATTTGCCATGATTTCTTTTCACTACGGAGGCAATAAATGATTGGATAGTAGGTTCCTTAGCCCTGGGTAAGGAGACAGGACAAAGTGCCTTCTGTAAGGTTAGAAGGAAACATAAACTGATGGAGTTGTCACACGCCGTCACTGCCAATCCTCATGAGCACAGATGAGCATAGTCAGTTTTAAGTTGCTAACACCGGGCTACATTTTGTTTCAGGAGTTTTAGTGAATAAGTTTCCCATGCATTTAAAATCATGCATTTCTTGTTGTGGTATACTGAAAGCAAACACAGAGTTCAGATAAAGCAATTCAACATGGGGAAAAGTGATGTTCTGTGTGCTATATTCTCATCTTAACCCTCAAGGAACTCACAGTCTAATTAGAAATAAAGGATTGGGGATATAGTTTAATGGCATAAGCATCTGCTTGGCAAGCACAAGGTTGTGAGTTAAATTCCCAGTACCACCACCCAAAAAGGGCTTAACAGAATCTTAAAAATAAGTAAGTAAATAAGCTTTGTTAGATGAGCTTTATGGTCAGAAACTCAAAGGAGAACTTTCCGAACTGGGACACCTCTTTTTGGGGAAGGTTGAGGCTCCTCTCATTTCTATCTTGAGCTGCTGCTTTTAGTTATAAACTCCCATTAGATTCTGAGCCATCTGCAAAGGTTCATGTAGTTAATCAAAGTAGATTAGAGTCAAGTTTCAGTTGTGTGTCAGCAGCTCGCTAGCTAGTCTCTTCATTAAGGAATGGAAAAAAAGGAGAAAGAAATAGTATCAATAGAATTGATTCAGTTCATATAATCAAGTCAGGGTTGAAAAAATGCCACGTGAGTAAATTCTGATTTTCGGTATTTCTCACGATGAGTCAGTAAGATTGGCAAATCCACTGGGTTGAGAAATGTTGCCATAGTTTTTAGTCCTCATTAGTGGCATGGTAAATTTGAAAAGAGAAGTAGTGCACTGAGGGCAAACATAACTACACATTATACACCAAAAGGAAGGGTTAAAGATAAAGAGAAACAGCCAATGACGCCAAATCAAGTTAGAGCTTTAACCGTATTAATATCATCATCCCATTTTGGTTTATTTTGTGAAATTAATTAAATGAATAATAATTTAAAGTATCTGTTAGAAATGAAGAACAGCAATTGTGTTGCAGACCTAAGTCCATGCGTACCCCTCATGCATGTAAATTGAAGAGTCTTTTTCATTCCAGAGCATGGAGAATGAAGAATAGCCGTGAGTGAACTCATCAGGGAAACTGCATTCTCCACATTTCAATTAAAACACTCCGCCTCACTCTGTTGACGAGGCAGAGCAACTCATGCTGTGAGCTGCTGGATTGGTGGGAGGGAGGCTACACAATAGGGTCTACCATAATGACTAATGGAAACCGTATCTCAAATAGTGGGTGTAACACAAAGACCTGTGGCTCACACTTGTGCAGAGGAGAAGGGAGTTGGCTGTTCATTTATTCTTGAGAAAGTCCACACCATAAGAGTATTAAGATTTCAGACAAAGATCCTCTATGACCTCCTTTGGATTCCATATGGAACTCTAGCACCCTTCTGGACATGCTTGAATGTCATTTCTGACCTTAAAATTTGTATCTTTTCCTTCATTTTTAAGTATTTCAAATTTATGCAGAGTTAGTGGGATTGTAAGTGAAAGATAAGAGTGAAAAATTAATTTCAATGAAAACAACAGCAATGAAAACATGAGAACTAAATCTTGGGTGTTACCTATTCCAGTTGCTGTATTAACTAGATGCTGACCATACAGTGGACAGTGAGACCATCTTGGGCCTGGTGGAACTTGTAGTCTTTCCTGAGTGGCTGCAGTAAGATCTTTGAGTTACCTACCGAGGTATTTCTGGGCCTAGCTAACACTACCTCCTGCTGAAAATGAGTCCCCTGGACACTATCCATGTGGGTAGGATCTGCATCCTGGATCTACCCTGAGTCTTTTGAAACTTTTTTTACAATGAGCACACATGCTCACATTGGGAAAAGAATGTTCTGAAAGCAAAGATTATCCTAGATTATATCCCACTTAAAATCCTGACACCGATGAACTCATTAAATTAGATATGGGTCTCAACTCTCGAGATCTTTTCTAGTGCTGACATTACTAATTTCTTGTTACAAAGCAGGGCACAGGGAGAGAAGGATGGCATCAACAAGAATGTAAATTGGAGTCATATGATGAAGAGAATACACATAGGTCCCTAAATTCAAGTCTCTATATAAAGGATATTAGGAAAAATGGCAGATTTTACCAAATCAGTATTAAAGATGTACATTTACTGCGTTGTGAAATCTCTGAAGAAACAGGTCCATGCTTATTTTTAATTTCTCCATTTCCCAGACCCACAACCATTTACATTCCTTGGATCCCAGCCCCCTTACCTGTAAAATCACTGTAATAATATGCAAGTCAGGAGTATACTGGACAGCGAGGTAAGAAGTGATGATTTGTGAGAAAGAGTTTATGGTGCCTGGAACACTGTTTGTAGGGCTCTAATGACAGCCCTTTGTAAAAGACATCGCAGTAGTGGTAGCAACGTGCTGGAATGCGGTGTCTCTTTCTGTTACTCCTACTGGCCGCTGGACACATATACTTCTTATCTGTGATTCCTTCCCTGACAAATCCTTACTGACCACTTACTTTCATCCAGGCTCTGCGCCTGCTTTTGCCTAACATTTCCCACCGCCTCCCTCTTTCTTGCTCACTTGGAGCTGGCTGGATTATAAACCATGAGTTTAACGAATAATTAAATGGAGCGGAAAGTCAGAACGTGGTGTGCACTAAGCACTCTGCACAGAGCTGAGCAGGTGAGAGAGGACTAGGACACACGGCCAATAGGTATCGGGTCAGAGCAGTTTTCTTTGAGAAAAACGATAATGTGATACAGATTTGAAAAGAAAGGGATAGAGTCATATGACATTTGGGGAGACCAGCGCCACCAGAGGGAGTGTGAATGGCACAGCCAAGGATAGATAAATGGGGGCCGGGCACTGGGAGGACCCTGAGCCAAGGAAAGGGGCGGGGCGTAGTCCTGGAGACAGAAGAGTGGGTGGGAGCGCTGCAGAGCCCAACCACATCCCAAGAACCTCAGCTTCTATAGTCTGGAGGAGACGCTGGACCAGTCAGACTTGCAGAGGGGCTCCAAAGCTGAGGGCAGCCTTGCCCAGGAGCCCTTCAAACCAAAAGCTGGCTCTTCTACCAATCTAGAAATCTCTTTTTCATAATTTTAATGAATTTTTGTTTTACATGTCATCACAGAAGATTGAGTATCTGTCCATTGTCAGTATTTATGGAGCACTGCTAAAACTATACATGCATAGGAAAATACCTTATAAAATTAATCGATCAGAGGAAAGCAAGAAAAATTTGCTCCTGTCCCCTTAGTAGTTATTTGTGGGGCACAAAGCCGAAGGTTGGATTATTGGGTAAGATTTGTCCATAGGTCAAATTTAGTAGGATTTATGTGAACGGATCCTGAGGTTGTATTCGAAGTGATGATGGTATAAGCAAAACATGCCTGAGGTCTGTGAGTTTGCTAAAGTAGATGTCATGGTGTACAAATGGAAAACAAGGTGTAAATGAATATCCAGGAAATTATATAATCTGCATTCCACCTGTCATCTATCATATGTGTTTGTATTTCAGTCATATTTCAGTAATGCTTCTGTAGTGGTACACTAAGGATCCTTTTATCTTTCAGTGTCATATTTTAACAAGTAATATGAGAAGAAAATTTACCTAGTGAACTAATTATTTTAATTTGGCAGAATTTTTCTCATTTACATTTTTGACAATTATTTATGACTGCTATAGATAATGAAAGGTTGTATGTTTTTTAGAAAACTGTAAAAGCACTACAGACATTAGGTGAACCATTAATTTTGACTGAGGATGAAACATTTTATACATTCGACCTTTTATAAAATATTTTCCTATTTGAAACAAATTGCTTGTCAAAATCAAAGCTACCTGTTAAATTAACTGGAATTGCAAACAAGCCTTTCAGTTACCCGTAGGACATTTAAATGTTAAGTATTTAGTGGTAGCCATTGAATATCGATTTTATAAATCCAACTTCATTAGCTTTTTGTATTTTAAATGGACTCAGCATGTTTTAAATAATAAATTATTATTTCTAGAAAAAAATCTTGTAATTTTAAGCACAATTATCTTTGTTTTTTCGTATAACTCAGGGTAAGAAAGTTAAGGGAATATTTGGTTGTTTTACTTATTTATTTTTTTGAAGGTAGGAAAATTTATTGAAGAAAAGGAATGTGGAATAGGAATAGGGATAATAGTTCTTGATAGACAGAGGGGATCCCAAATGGATTGCTTAAAGTCTCAAGTTTACTCTACTTATGAGGTCATTTTAGACAGTGGGTGCTAGGGAATATATCTCATCCTGGTTACAAATGGATTTTCCTATTCATCAGTGAATTTTTCATAGCTGATGAATCCATCAGGGTTAACTGTCTTGCTACCCAAAATTGAATCAACACATTTCTTAAGACATTATTTACCTTGGCCTTGGAATGGGGGAACCTTGAGCGAAAAGCTGAGATGAATTGATGAAAAGAATCCCAAGTCATTAACTGCTGATGATGGAGCTTGAGAAGTACAGAGTCACGGGGGAAAGGAGCTCACTTGCCTTCCATCCATCTTATTCTTTCTCTGCATTTCAATACTGCTTGAATACGTACTTCATTACAGGGGATGGCTAAGATGGAAGGGCACCTGCTAAGTCAGAGTCATAAAACAGAGCTACAGCCTGCCGGCATGTGAAATTTCTCTAATTTATATTTTTTATGAAAACCCCTGCACATTATGTGTTTGGCAGCATAAATAATACAGCATGTTACTTAAGCAATTTTACATTTACTGTATTAGTAAGTAAATGCAATGGCCACCCTTATTCTCGAACAATAAAAACTACCCAGCCTTTTCATGAAAGATGATTGCAATTTCCATTGGCCTGTATGTGCAATGAAAAACCATCACTCATCAAAATTTTAGCTATTTTCTCTTAAGATAGAAGAACATTTTGCTTGAACGTTGTACGTGACATTAAATATTCATGAACCCGAATAGAGTTTAAGTATTAAGTGAAACAGTTAAATTCTTTTCAATGAGATTGAAATTCTTTTGGAACTAGGTAAAAACTGCCTCTAACCTGAAGAGGTGTTCAAAATCACCACGGTAAAGAGACGGTGTGTTATGTTCAAAGTGCTGGGGTGATTTGGGATCAGTTTTTCTGAAAAGCCTGTTCCTCCTCTCAAACTGATTCATGATAAGAGCCTCCATTTGGGTCAAACAGTATTTAACCGCTTGTAAGTTTTAATTAAATGATTTGTCACTTGGAACACATAGTTTGTCATCCTGCAACTAAAACAGTGTGTCTTTATCAGAAAATGACTCAGAGGGAAGGCATTCATCTCATTTGACACTTGGACATCCATTAAGATAATTTGGTTGTTGCATAAGGATAAAGTTGATGTTTTTCTTAGATAGAGCGCATCATGCTTAGTAAGTAGGATCACATTGTAAACTATTAAAAAAACCATAATTTACTGTATAATTAAATTCTAATAAGTACTTAACTTCTGGTCACTTTTTATTAACAAATGTTTAACTTTCTGAGATGATAAAATCCTCTGCTTGAATTTAGTATCTACAAGAAAATGGAGAGCTGTAAATGAAAAGAAGTAAGTGGAACTGGAATTATCTACGGCTAAAAAACCCAAAATGTTCATCAAAAGCACTTACATCATTGTAGACCTGACCGAGACCCTGTCTGCAGTCTGCCTAATACAAATCAGAAAGAGCTTGGACAGACTGAAAGGGACAACTGATTTAATTAAGGAAACAGCAGAAATCTGAAATGTTTCTGTAAAGAAACATGTATCTGGAAGAAATAAAGGCATTAAATTCAGTATTCAAAATTTATCAAAGCTGTATCTATGTTTGAGAACACTCATCAAGCTGCCCAAATTAATTCAACAGCCCCTGTAGCTGCTTGTGTTTTTACACTAAGGTAGTGGCTTATGTTACTATTATCCCATGAAGAGCAGATCTGTTAACCAAAATTTAAAAAAAAAAAAAAAAAAGCGTTCACCTTACATTTATTTTGAAACTGAAAAGTAAAATCACTTTACTACCAATATCATCACTAAGTCTTGAAGGACTTGGTCATATCACAAATTTGGGTGAAATAAAGTGCCGTTTGTCCCAGAATTCAGTGTCACTATTGCCCTTCACGGACCACACACTCATGGTGCATCCAAGTCACTTGAGCAAGTATAAAAATCCTGATACCCAAACCCTATCTCCACCCATATAGGTCCAATTGCTTTGGAATAAAGCCCAGGGGTTGTATTTTACGTTCTATTTTGCAGCTAGGGTTAGTATGCACTAGACTTACAAAGGCAGTGTTGAAGTAATGCTAATGAAGGGGGCAATCCTAAAGAAATATGTGAGAAAATCTGCTCTTCTGTAGCCAGGCAGATTTAAAAATTTAACATCTTGAATTTCTGGCTCTGCCTAACAGCCTTTAACTTTCCCGCACCCCATCACCACCAAGTTTCAGAGGTGTTTATTTTTCTTCCTGTTCCCCTTTTGTCACCCTCCTCATGTCGTTTCATATGCTCAGGTGAATCTACTAATTGTGATTACAAAACGGTTTCCCAGCTAATGAAGCTTTCTGTCTCTCATTGAGCTTTTTGTTTCGTTTCACACATGCTAGAGAAAAACTTTGTGAAATGTGCTTCTTGTGCTATGTCCCTTCTCGAGAACCTCCAATGCCGCTGGTGTTGAGAACTGACACCCTCTAGGCATACACAGCTTACTTGCTCACTTAATGAGACGTTGCTAATTCACTGTCACCATTTACATAGGGAAATGCTAGATGAATAGGTAAAGAACATTGTTCTTCATTCAGTACTTGCTGAAAGACTTTCAATAGGAAGCATCAATAGATTGCATTTTTAAATTTCCCATTTCAAAATACTCAAAATCATTTCTTGTTGTGTTCACCAATCTGAAATGATTACATTGTCATCCTTCCCCAATTTTAAGCAAATCCCCGACCTGCACACTGTTTTAAACCAAAAGTTAAGTTCTTAATAAAATCGAACTTTGAATTCTTCCTGGAAGTTACTACCAACTCTGCTGTGGTTATCTTAGTTACATAGAGAAGCAACAAATTCATCACTGTCTTATCAATATGTTGTATCGGTGATATTTGGGGAATCCTCAGTTCCTCATTCCTCACAGGACAATGTCCTGGTGTTTATTTCAGCGTGGCATTCTGACTTTCCACAAGCTGTCTTCTGACCTTAAAACCTACCAGTCACTTTTGCCTAGGCTGGGTTCCCGACCGCCGCTTTGGAAAGTGTCTGTTCTCTGCAAATGTCATGAGCCTTCTTGGTCTATCATTTCCTCATACTGAAATTCTCCTTCAGTTCAGTTTTCAGTAAAACTAGCCTTGAAGGGAAATGTACAAGAGTTGAATCAGGCTATCTCCGTGCTTCCTTTGACTCTTATTTAAAATCTGCCCTGGAGTTGGTGTGTGCAGTGACAGAAGAAATAAAAATTGTTGGCTAAAATAATGGAAAGGCATTGACTGATGGTTTAAATATGTTTACTATAAGTAACCTGAATTACAATTTGTTTTGCTAATTTGGAAATACATGTAAATTTGAGCTTTGAACGTATTCCATTTTTCTTGCTATTTATAGGTAAATCAGCCCAACTATAGCCTTACTTAATTTTTTACTTTTATGTTTTTAGAAAACATTTCTGTATGTGATTCAGACTGGCCTGAAACTCACAGCACAGCATATATTAACTTGTGGTTCTCTACTGTCTAGACTGATGATTCTGGCATAAAAGATGAAATGTAAATGGCCTACAGGAGCTGTGCATCATGAGGATATACTGATTCTTTCTTAGTACTCTTAAGAGAGTTGAAAATGGAAGCAACGTGATTTATTGTTTTCTTTTCCCAGGTAATAGAATAGAGTTGACCAATCTGTATGTGTGCCTTTACTATTTGTTGAAAAGAAATGATGCACTGGAAACTTCTATAGCAAATGGTAGGTGCAGTATTTAAAGTGTGTTTCAAAATCTCCCAACTGTTCATGTGTTGGAAGCAATTTCTTAATGGTCAGTGTTGCAGGGGGCTTGGTAGAAGGTGTTTGGGCCACGAGTGAGGTTTTCATGAATGTCTTTCATGGAAAAATGGTCACGCTATTTCAGAACTCAAATCCTGTTTTATTCTGTCTTGCATTCTTGTTTGAACTTCTGTCTTTCTATCATGAGCTGAAGACTCATAAAGCTCTTCCCAGCAGCTAAATTAGATGTGAGATCCATGATCTTAAACTTGTGTGCCTCTAGAGCCATGGGTCAAACTACACCTCCATTCTTTATAAACCACCCAGCACAATTAGCCAGAGCACTGGAGATGCCCAGCAGTGGAAAAAAGTCATTATTGTTTCATTTTGATTGATAGAAGGAATTTTTAGGTCTTTCTCTAAAATAGAATTCAGGCTCAGGCATCCATTCAGAATAAGAAGAAACTATAAAGCAAACAGGTAGAAATGAAATAAAAGATACAAATATAGAAACATATCCTTACTGTTCTACACCTGAGGAAATAAAAGTCTATATATAAAGGAAACTTTGCTCCTGGGACAGAGGAACAGAGGAAGAGGGAAGCATATAGGAAGGCTCATCAGGAGAGTGACAATGTAATTTTTAAAAGCAAGTACATGAAAGTATGTGTAACTAGGAGAAACTTAGAGGATGTTGAAAGGCTCCAACAACCATCTGAAACAAGTTTTAATAGAAGAAATAATAGAGAAAGTACTACTTGCAAGAAAACTGTTGAGACATATTAGTATTAAAATTGAACATACAGAGTGAATACCAGTTGGGATAAATAAAACTAAACACATAGACATAACACTTCAGGATACTTGCAGAGGACAATAATAAGGAGACTGTAATAAAAGCTAGCAGGAATAGTGGGTAGATTACCTACAAAGCAACACAGCAGATTTCTCATTAGCAACTACAGGATGTTAAGAGATGGGGTGGGGATTTAGCTCAGCGGCATAAGCACCTGCCTTGCAAGTGTGCAGTTGTGAGTTCGATCCCTGGTACCGATAAAAATGAAAAAGACAAAAAAAAAAAAAAAAAAAAAGATAATGAAGCAAACACACAAACAAACATGTCAAGCTGGAACTCTAAATCCTATGAAATCACCTAAAGTAAAAGGTTTCACATCAAACCTGAAGCTCCCTCCCTCTCTAATGAGGGCATCCAGGGGGAATGAATGATCTACAGTGTCCTTCTAACCATGCCGGTTGACCTCTAAATGACTGCCATATCACAGAAACAGCACATACTACAGACGAGGAGTCTTTGCAAATAAAAAAATATAGAACACATTTGCTCTCACTAGATTGCTCATTGTAAGAGACCCTGGATTTCGTGGAAGGTGGGGCATAGCTTACTCCTTAATGGACAGGGGAGTGGTAATCACCTAAACAATTCCCAATCCCTGAAATTACCACAGTACAGAAAAAAAAGAGCTCCAAATTCCTACAGGTTTTCTTTGTAAACAATGGGCATATATTATTCAATACTGTTCTATTTACTTGAGATGAAAATTCATCCTAAAGTAAGGAAAGGCACATTTTTGGAAGCAGCATTTAGTCTTGAGTCCCTGCAGGAAATGAATGTCTTGCCTGAGCCTGCTTCTCGCCTGTATCTTTTGAATCATTAATAAAGTTTGGTGCTGGGTAGGATCTATAATGTGCAGAAGTGTTCCCTGACAGCTCAACCCTTTGGGTTAACGCTGCTATTATTCAAAAACCCTGAACACATTTTTAAACATACCTAAGCTAAGAAAGCTTGCCACCCACAGGCTCACGCTGGAAGAACTAAAGAATGTCTTAACAAAAGGAAAGTTAATCCAGGGGGAAGGAAAGTTAGAAAAGGAAGGCAAACACAGAAAGTGGTACATTTTGGAATAATTTACTGATGAATAAAGAAATCAGAGCAAACCAGTGTGTGTGTGTGTGTGTGTACATGCATGTGTGTGTGTGGACGTGTGTGTGCATATGTGTGTGTGTTGCATGTATAGATGCTTGCGTGTTAGTGAAACCATAAACAAAAGCTCAAAACAAAGCAAGAAAGTATATAACCATGAGGTGAAAAGTTACTCATTGAGTATGTAAACAATACTAAATTTCTTTGTTTCTTTGGGAAGATGTTTCTGAATATATTTAAACTTTTTGAAAGTGGAGTTAACTCTGCATGCTAAAGTGCAAGTGAACTCAAGCACTAAAAGAATAGAATAGGAAATATATAGCTTCCAAATCAACTGAGAAAAAACTTGAAAAAAGAAACATTAGAAATTTAGTGGAGGTCAGACAAAGAGAAAAAATGAAGACAAATATAACATCTTAAAACAGTATCTCAAAACATATATTCTGAATGGATATGTATATATATTTTTTTTGGGGGGGGGAAGAACTATACTAAATTCCAGATGAAGGTAGTATACAGGAATAGGAAAAGGTTCTTCAACCCCATCACAGAAAAGACATCTGACATAAGAAAACAGTGAGCATTAGCATTTGGTAGGCACGGCTGGTGCATACTTAACTTTATTATATTATTCTTTTACTTCTATGCATAATCACATAGTATATGTTTTAAAATATGAAAGTCTATTGCTTTCCATAGATCGCTGTTAAGTATTTTAAAGATATGACTTGAAAACCAGTGGGGAATGAGTATTTCGTTAAACAATTTAAAAAGAAGTTTGAAAAAATATTTAAAGTTTGAGTCATTCAATGTCCTCCAACTATAAAGGAAATAGGAGGAATTAATTATATCAGCCTGAGATTTGTGTGATAAGAGTGGAATATACTTAACAATGTGCCACTTTAAATAATTGTCTACATGGCTATGTAATACATGTTTGTGGATTGTTCTGTGTAAAATACTCCTCAAAATTTTAAAAGTTAACAACAACAAAAGCCATAACATAACTGTAGTCCTTGTATAATGTTAATTTCAAAATTTAGAAGTGCTATAAGAGACAGCATGCGTATTTGCTTAAGCAAGAGTAAAACACCCTTTAGAAAATCCTTTAATAATTATTCGTTAGTATGTTAAGGAACAAGTCTTGATTGAAGATTTAAAATGCAAGATGTCATTGCAATGATCCATCAGCCACTTACATTTCTTCTTTTCTGCTGCTAAAATTTTGATGTTTTAAAATTTCTTCAACTTGGATTCTAAAGTTGGAGTTGCATTTTCATCACCATAATTTTCTTTTGAGTAAGACATATTCAATTGTGTTTTATTTCATTGGTGCTCACTTTTGCAGATATTTAGGTGTTAGTTTACAAAACTTCACTGTAAACTTCTCTCACAGGAGGTCTTAAATAGATGTAAGAGCTTTGCCTAGAGATCATAGTAGGAGTTTTCTGGTTTTTTTCTAGGCCTCATACTACATTTTCCTTTTAGGAGTATTTAAAAACTCCTATGAAATAGCTTCATTAATATCTCCTTTTATTAGCCTGTCTATCTAGAAAAAAATGTTACTTGATTTATAGTTGAATGACAGTAAGAGAAAAAATAGGAAGACCATACTGAAACATTGAAAAGACTGTGAAATCCATTCTCAATTCCCATCCTAGTCTACTTGCAACAAACAATAGATCATTTATTAGGTGTCTCCAAGTCACACCTTGTCCAGAGAGAAGTCTGGCCTGTGACTTTGGTTTCTAGAAAGAGCTTTCTCATCCTGGAATGTCTTACCTGATCGGGACAGAGGGGGCTTTGCTTGGGGCTTTCAGCCAATCACTATCAACGTGTGATGGAGGTTTCCATGAAAACAGTCATGTGATGTGGATGAGGCTTTGGGTTACAGGGTATTAGCTTGATCTTGATCCAACTTCTGTCATCCACACATGGGCAGTAACAGGTATCTGCAGGACAGAGGCTTCACAATGCGTGTGGACAGAGGAGGGGTGGTCACATGAACTCTAGCTGGTTAAAGTTGTCCATGTTGCCATGTGTCATACAGAAGAGAAGTGCGATCTATCTATAACTCCTTTTGAGAGAATACCAAGGGACCTCCATACATGGAAGCTCCCTGGATTTTGCCTGCTACATCTCCTCCCTTGGGTGCTTTTGATGTGTATCTGTTAGCTGTAATACAGCGTAACCAAGAGTACAACACCTTTAAGTGAGTTCTGTGAGTCCTTCTAATGGACTGCCAAAACCAAAAGTGGTTTGGGAACAGTCCAAATTGCAGCAGGCCCAGAATAAAAACACAAATGATCGCTATTCATGCATTCAGTTGTAAGGTTGTTTTCTTCCTGGTGGCTTGTCTACAAACGGCAATACTGCTGAGTATTAGCTTGCTATGTTCCTGAATAAGGATACTGCCTTCAAATAAATTGTAATTCTAACCAAGGTTCTCTGTGAACATTCTATGTATTAAAAAAAAAAAACAAAAAAACAAAAAAAAAAAAACTTGCTTAACCTGTGCAGTTTTTTTTTTAAGCAGTTGGCCTAGCTGAATATTGATAATATGAGGGAACTGGCAGATATTCAGACTGCTTTTATGAGTATTTTGCTGTAAATTTTGTTGACATTCACTGGCAGATGCTTTTGTTCAGCAGGTTTCTTGACAACTGTGTATGAAAAGCAATTTTTCGCCTTTCGCAGGGACTGGTCAAAGGCTGAGGCTTGCTTTTGGTGACACTGCGTTAATTGTCTCCCATGAGACTGCAGAGAGCTGAGGGGGAGATGGCATTTTCCGACTCTCACCTCTGCTGTTTGCTACTTGCCTTCTAATAGCCCTGGTTTGTGCCTGCAGCGTGGACTTGCCTTCTAATAGCCCTGTTTGTGCCTGCAGCGTGGCTGCCCTCGCCCTTTCTGCTTTGCAGGGACTTCCTCTCTTCACCTCCCACTTCCTGCGGTCCACTGAACTGTTGGGAGAAAGCGCCCAGTGGTTTTAGTCAGAGCTGCGCCTGAGGTGGATGGGCAGAGCCCCTGTGAAGGCGAAGCAGGGTTAGTGGAAGGTAAAGCCCTTGCTGGAAGCTCCCCGCCTGCTCTGCTGAGGCGTTGGTTCCCTTAGCAGATGACGGGTGCTTCCTTATGTCTGTTTCTTTGTATACATCTTGGTCCTTGATCTCCGATGTCTTACAGAGAGGCCAAGGAACAATGATATTTCACTCAGGGATTTTGTTTTTAAACTCACAGAATTAAGGATCAAAATCTGTTGGAAGCCGGAGGGCATGAAGAGGGAAAACTATTGCAATGATCTTGTACTTTTCTTGTACATTTTACAGTGTTTTCTCTTCAAGTAAGCCAAAGACTGTCTCTGTTGCATCGGGATGTTTTTCAAAGGTTCCCACAAGACAAATATGTGCCTTTTTTCTTGGTCCCATTCCTCTTTGTTCTAAGCAACTGGCACTCTCTTATTCTTTTGATTTCTTTTGCTGTTAAAAGACACAATGACTGTGTCTGTTTTTTTTTTTTTCCAAGTAGTGGACGTGCGCACATCTGTGTACAACATAAAAATACTATGACATCTGTAAAGACTGGAAAGCTTGATCACATTTCTCCCCCTCGTCACAGTCCTCCAAATTCCCCAATACCAACGGCTGATCCTCAAATTCCTTAGTGAGGATTTAAATTTCTGACCTAGCTTCATGAAAAAATAATTCCCAGTCACCACAGCTATTTGTAACTACATTAGCAACTTCCATCACAGGCTGATAAGCTGAGCCCTTGGAAACAGCTCTTGCTACCTTCTCAGCTTTGAACTTCTCCACTGCCCTCAGTACCTGGATCTATTTGGGCAGTGTACTTTTATTCAGCTCTCAAATCCTGCAAGACCGATCCACCACTTTGCTAACACATCAGTACATCCAGTAAATATTTGGTGGGCTAATTTGGAGCACAGAGTGAAAGCAAGTACCAGAATATTCCTGTGGTATTGTGTGAGAATGGGAAGCCTGAAACGAGATTGATGATCATTCTGCTATTACAGAGGGAGAGTTATGGACGCTGTCTGTTAGGAGTAAATAGATGAAACTCACATCATGACAAATGGGGGGAGGATGTCCCATTGACACTCTGTATGCAGCTAGATCAAATCTTATCTGAAGCCAGAGTTTCTTATATATTCAATTTCTATTTAATTACTCAAAATAATATATTCATTTTAATAAGCTATTTTAAGTTTTTGTCTGAGTGTGTAAAGTCCTACAAATTGCTACTTAAAATATAGATGATGTGTTATATAAATCTAAAGTTTACTTTATTGATAAATAGTATATTTTTGCATGTGAAGTAGGCAGAAACAATCATTCTACTACTACTTTTATAAAAATAATGTAGATGAAAGAACTGTATCTGGATTTCTGGATGTTAGATCGAAGGTGTACTTCTCCTGAGGGCTGGTTAGCTTTGCTTGTCAGTTGAATCAGCGCTAATGATTTTACTTGGGCTTCTTTATTTGGCCAGGATTAGTATTCTACTGTCATATTCTTGCCCACTCATTCCTTCATCGCTGTATCTCTCTTGCTTACTTATGCACTGAAGCAATTCCATGACAGAGGACTGAAGAAGCCAATCAGAAACCCAGCATTCCATTTACTCTGGTTGCATATAATCCAGATAAACTCACTACCCAGTAGAATCAATCAGTAGAAGAAAGTCATTATAAAAGTATGTCTCACTTGCTTGTTTTTCCTTCCAGACAGGCTAAATATTTAATAGGAATCTAGGTGTTATTTATTCATTTTTATTGGGTCCTTCTGACACCCAGCCCTGCATTGTGATGGGCAATTAAGGTAAATATATGGATAAGGGAAAAAACTCTGCTTCTGGGAAACTGTTTTGCACACCAATCTCAGTCCAATTGAGTTATGGCTTCAACATCTCTTGCGTAAAATCTTTATTTATAGGGATTTGGTATACTTTAAACTATTTGTATTCTCAGGGGAGAAAATCACAGACTCTAGTTGGGAGGGAGTCTTTCTTCCCCCTACCAATATGCAATTAATATTGTCATTGATTTTGTCATCTACAGTGGTGGTGTTGGTTATTAAAATTTCTTAGTAGCACCGTGATTGATTGTATGTAAACACACTGAACCCACCAATAAATTGTTTAATATATGTTGAATATTTGCACTTCTTTTATATGGTTCATGTAAATTTTACTTGGTTTTAAAAATTTCCAGGAGGGCTCATTTCTAATTTTCTAAGATGGTTCATTTCAAACTTTTTGAACATAGAAATTGGACAATAGGGACAGACTGAAAAAAATGAAGTTGGTAGACTACCATTCGAGAAATAGTCACATTTTTCAAATTCCTAATAGTATTAGTCAACATCTAATAAAGAGTTACTATGTGCTAAGCATTGTTCTATGTTCTTTTTATAGTTAACAGATAATAATTTCAGATATTTATGATGTACGATGTGTGCCCTGATACGCATGTAATTGTGTAATAATCAGTCATAGTGTTTAGCTCATCTATCCCCCATGTGTTATCATTTCTTCACAGTAAAGACACTTCAAATCCTCTCTTAGCCATTTTGAAATTTCATTTCAATATTATTAACCATAGTCTCTACTGTTAGATAGGATAACAGAACTTAGTCTTCCTATCTAATTGACTTTGTACCCATTCACTGCATCTTTTTACCTACCCCACCCTCTGGTAACCACTGCTCTCCTTTCTTCTTCTATGAGTTCAGCTTTTTGAGATTTCATACACGAATGAGAACATATGCTATTTTTCTTTTTGTGCCTTGCTTATTTCACTGTATACAGTGGCTCATCCCTGTCAAAATTGACAGGATTCACCCACTATTAAGGTTCGAGAAGATTCCATTGTGCATGTGTACTACATTTTCTTTATCCATTCACCCACTGGTGGACACTTAAGGTTATTCCTTACCTTGTCTCTTGTGAAAGCACAGCATTACAATGTTATACGATATCCAAAGTGTCCCTCCAAAAGCATCACTGTGCAAAGACATAGCTCCTGCAGCACTCTGGGAACTGATTGGATCCTAAGGGCTACAACTGCATCAATGGGTTAATCCATTGATGACTCCATAGTTCAGTGGACTTATTAGAAGGGGGAGCAAATTGGATGAAGCAGGCCACTAGGGGAGGGGTGGCTTGAAGGATGTGTCTGGCCCCCAGCCCCTTCTTCTCTGCCTCTTTCCTTCTCTGCTTCCCTGCTTCCCATATGTGATCAGCTTGTCTCCACCATATCCTTCTTTTATATGGTTCATGTAAATTTTACTTGGTGCAAGCAAATTTTGCTTTGATGCAAGCAGGCTACTAATGAAACTTTTGAAACCATGAGCCAGAATAAACCTTCCTTCCTTTAAGTCACGTCTATCTGGTATTTTGTCGCAGTGACAGAAAGCTGACTTACATACATGGATTAATTCATAAAAGCATCAAAGAAATCTCACACATTTAACAATGCTATTTTCTTAACTTTACAGTAAAATACTGGGGCCAGAAAGGTTAAAAATATATAAGGTTTTAGGATCGTGGGTAATGAGTACATCACATTGCAAACCTCTACCCCCTAACTTTGTACTATTCCTCCATTGCTTCCTTTCTCTTCCTCCTTTCCGCCCTAGCTCTTTCACAGTACAGATCATCTGTGCATATACTGCATGATTCACTTATTGTGTTCATTGTGTACCTCTCTCGTTAGAATGGGAGCTCTGTGAGGAAATAAATCATTGTCTGCAACACTGAGGCCACACAACTGGTAGGCAATGCCTTTTGCTGAATGAAAAAAGAAAAGAATGAATGAATTGTAGCCCCAGCATTAAAACAGAGAGTCTCAGGGAAGTGGGAACAGTGAATGGAAAAGCAAGAAGAGATATTTAAAACAATAACATGAATCCTGGCCAGACCAGAACAAGACAGTATCTTTCATGCCAAACCCTGCTTCTTCCAAAGAAATGTGAGTGGTGGGAATACTTACTCCTAATTGTAATGAATGATTTCCAAAGAAATGTGAGTGGTGGGAATATTATCCCTAATTTGGAATGAATGACCTCAGAGAGGTAAAAAACTTATATAAAATCTTACTAGTAAAGACTAGAGACTGGGTCTGATTTGCTCTTTTCCTGTGTAAATGTTAGGCTCCTCCCACTATTTTATGTAATAAAATAGCTAATGTTTATTAAAAGGTAAGCATCATTATCACTGCATGTTTATTTCACATGACCAATTCCATTTTGTAAG
Source organism: Cavia porcellus (assembly GCF_034190915.1). NCBI lineage: Eukaryota > Metazoa > Chordata > Mammalia > Rodentia > Caviidae > Cavia > Cavia porcellus. Next base: position 158,914,537 of record NW_026947484.1, on the reverse strand, counting down.
CCAGTAAGTGAGACAGACTTCACTAGGCCAGGAACTGTGTGTGGTGTTTGCTTAAGAGCATAGAGCTCTCCTGTGGGACTGCAGAGGCTGAGCTTCAGATGTCCAGTGCTACCCAACCGGCCTTTCTTTCAGCACCCTCCGGGCTCAGGCCCAGACGGGGTGGTCAGTCATCGTCACCTACTTGAAGGAGCTGAAAACTCCCTATAAATTTAGCTAAATACTCAGCTCATACAGACAAATGTTTTCCTTTCTGTTAATAACTATCCTTCTCCACACAATGATTTTCAGGAGAGTGTTTTCTTTCTTTCTTTCTTTCTTTCTTTCTTTCTTTCTTTCTTTCTTTCTTTTCTTTCTTTTTCTTGTGGTTGCTCCTTTATTTTAAAATGACACTCATGAGAGACAGTGAGAACTGGTCCAGATTCAAGGAGATTAAATATACATGGCAACTAAACGCAATGGGTTAAACTCTGGATTCCAAAAACAATTTTTAACGGAATTTATTGAGGCCATTGAAGAACTTTGAATGTGGATTCTGTTTCTTCATTGTTAAACTTCCTGGATTTAATAATGCTACTACAGCGGTAAGGCTCTACAATATTATCTGAAGTTGAATGACTCAGTGTTTTTAATAATGAACATAGTATCAACAATATACACAATTAAATATCTGACACAGAGTAGGCAAAGTGTGAGACAGATACCAGGGATGGGAAGGACCTACTTTATTTGGCAAACTCATCCTTCTGTTGTTGGCTTTGTCAAGGTTTACTGAGGATGCATAGGTGACTCATTTTGCCCTATAATGCTTTTGATCCCAAAATTGCAGCAATCGTAAAAATGAACTTTTATTTACTGAGTATCAAAATAAAACAAAACTTTTCAGTTGACTGCATTTTATAGGAATAAGGATTTTTGTATAAAACCTTTACTTTTAAAGTTTTATACTAATAAGCTAGATTTCTACCATAAATGATGCCAGAAAACATTCAAACATTCTCTCTGGGCTACTTCAGTGTAAAACCACTTTATAATCTTTTTGTTGGTAACATAATATAGACTCCTAGTCATTGATTTTTCTAGGTTCTCCTCTTTTCCCTTGAACAATTTTTCTTTTAAATATTTATTGGAGGAGCTGTTTATACATCTTAAACTTTAAAAAAATTATTTATTTTCTTTATTTCCATTGTCTGCTGAAGACATGTTTTTAGTTACTGAATAGTTAAGAACTACATTTATGCCTTTGGTTTAGCAGTTATTAATTTTCCTTTTAGTCCTTTACATTTTATTCTCTGAGCTTTACGTTTTCACTCCATGTACCTTATTTTTTGGACACTAGCCTAATCCTGAAGACCAGCAGATTCATTTATACAGCAAATAACAGACCATGGAACTTTAAGATTAACATGCCATCCCATTTTCAGCACAAGGTCCTTGGACACTGATGAAACACTGCATCAAGAGCAATGCAGATTAAACTCCTGCTTATTTTTTAAAGCACTGTTAACTCTTCTTACTAATTCATTTGCACACTAAATAGCCAAAGACAGAAATAAACCCACACCACAAATAGCAGCTAATCTTCACTGTTGCCAAAGTAGGAGCATATTGATATTAAAGAACTAGTTTTGAAAATAGGAACAAAAAAGCATTTTGGACTTGGTTACTAAGAGACATTTTCCATATATAGCAATATTTTTAACATAGAAGGAAACAAACACCTGCTTCAACTCATCTTTTAAACGAAAGAGAACAAACTGTTAAGTAGTGAGGAAAATTGAAGAAACTTACTTATGTAATTCACAAGATCTTTTCTGAATAACACATAGCCAGATCCTTGCAAAGAAAGCAACCATGATTTTACATAAAACCCAGAATCCATTAATATGACTAAGAAATTTTCATGTTTTACTTTACCATTTTGAATTTTGTTTTGTTCATTTTCCAAAGGAATTTGTGCCATTAGAGTATAACCAGATTGTTCGTTAAGAAAGAAGAATAAAGGGGCTGGGGATTTAGCTCAGGGGCATAAGCACCTGCCTTGTAAAGCAGGCAGTCTTGAGTTCAGTCCCCGGTACTGATAAAAAGGAAAAAGACAAAATAAATAAATAAATAAATAAATAAATAAATAGAAAGAAGAATGTGATAGTTCTTACTTTCAAGCCACAAATCGCAAATTTCCAAAGTGGACATTGCAAACAGATGTGTGCTTATCAAAATTACATTAATGTCTACTTTAAAGCTGCACATCTGAGTACGTGTAGAAAAAACCTCTTGCTAATTTTTGACAATTTATACCATGTAAAATACCACGTAAAATAGAATGTTGTCAAGAAAGTCATGAATAAAGTACTGCCTTGATGAAATTTATGTTCATGAGGAGGAAAAAGATAATTTAATGTTATTTCATATAAGCATTTGGATCACAATTAGAAAAATGGTAGCGAGGGTAGACCACACTCAGAGTGTGTATCTGAGCAAAGGCCTAAAGACCTCCTCAATGAGAGGCCAGAGATGTCGGCAGGATGTGTCTCTGGCTGGGGGAACCACCTGTGTAAAGACCCCAAGACAGAGTCTTCCTGCCACGGTGTGTTCACATGTCAGAGGCCAGTGTGATTGAAGGGAGAAGGGAGAAGTCAAGGAGAGGAAAATAGGGAGAGAAATGATGACAGAGAGATGGCCGGGTTCCCAGTTGCAGAGAGTTTTGAAGACTGCTATAGTCTTGGGATTTTATGCCAATTAGAAAGGGAATTGCTAGAGAGTCTGAAGACAGCAAAGACTTCCCAGAATTTACATATAAAAATTGGGCATTGATTGGTATGGGAGCAAGAGCAGGAGCAGGTGGGATATTTAAGAAGCATCTGAATAATTTTGGGTAAAAATGATGCAGTCTGTATTATATTTTAACCTCCAGGGATGGCTTTTCTCCAGTGAGGCATTGCATGCATGCGTGTGTGTGTGTGTGTGTGTGTGTGTGTGTGTGTGCTTGCATTTTTACATACAAATATAGCAAACTGTTAAAAGATGCAGTTTCCTGGGTTTTATAATCAGATGACTCCCATCCACTTTTAGTGGCTCCCAGGGGTGCTTTGAGAGAAGGAGTCACTCAAGGTCATGTTCAGGCTCAAAGAAAAAGAGACCCATAATTGGGAGAGGCCAAGTGGCAACAATGATATCAGGTATATTCCAGGGCTGTTCCAAGGCAACTGCCAGCAGTGGATTTTAAATAGCTAAGATGTTCTGGCTTTGGCTTCAAACAGTAAAATAAACGAAAGTGCCTAACATTTAACAGTAATTTCCATAATAGCAGTATCTAAAAACGTATTGCAAATGTCACTTTCACAAAGTATTTCCCTCACCTGGATTCTTATTCCTGAGAAGTACAAAGCTAAATATAACTTTTTTCTTTTCTTTCTTGTATTCTCTGGAAAATAACTAACATGTGCTCTTGAAAAGTATAAGTCTAAAGACAATAAGAATGTTTTAGGTACACTGATCAATTATGACCAGATCGTCCTAACAGTGACTGATGGATTTTGAGGCACGAGTGAGAACTGATTTGCCAACATCAGATTTCCATTCCCTTCAGCTTCTCTGATAGACTTTGTAAACATCAGTGTACATGGACATGTCAGCATTCTAAAAGTGATTCCACTAGGGTGCATGGCTGAAATACCATCTGGACATTAACCTCTAGTACAATATGGCCTTTCACATAATGGTGCTTTTTTTCAATCTCCAGAACCAACTGATTTTATTTATTCTATTGCTTCTAAAGTTTAAACATATATAAATCTCTTTCTGCATAAAATAATGGCCTGAAATTATTTCTTCAAAATAGTGATCATTTGCATTTAGTTGGCAGCACAAATTTATCTTTCTGTATAATGCTGCTACATCTTAAAAAGGCAATATCATAAATGAGATTATCCCCTCAGAAAGCAATCCCAGAGTAGAATAAATCAAGATATGGAAGCCTTACAAATGGCCTTTAATATAATGGATATTACCAGAAAGTGTGTGCAACTGAAATGTTCTAAGACAACAATTTATTGCTGGATTCTCAGTAGGTAAGATTTCCTTTCAGAAATATATTAGCGGCATCTATCCAGTAGTATTAATAATCTCCTATCTTTTGGGGCCGCACAAGCTGGCACAGGACCATACAAATGTAAGTCTTCATATGCAATTCTTTTTCTACAGCGATGGAGAAAATGAGGGCTGCAGAAGATGTGCAAAACATCCAAAATCTTACAGTTTCTTAAAAAAAAAAACAAGAAACTACTTCTTATTTACTAAAATTTCTTTGTTACACTGTAGTGATTTGGTGCAAATTTTTATTTTATGAAAGTCTATATTCAATTTCTTGGAGGAACTGAATACAATAAACTTTTAATATTTGAAACTGACAACTTGGCTATAGTTTTTCACTAATTAAAATATTCCTCAGAGTAGTTTGTAATATTAATGTTACAGCTTGAGGTTAAAAGTTTCCCCAGAACCTCAGTGGTAACAGAGAGGACTTTGCAGAGATGGCTGAGTCTAGGGTGTGTGGTGCTGGGATTAAAAATGTTTGATTACTAAATTAGTCCACTGATTGGTTTTGGTGTAGTTGTGGGTGCAGAAAATTGAAAGGCCCACACTGGCTATGGGTGACCCCACCCAAAGTGTGGGTAGCCTTAGAAAGGATAAAGGGACAGGCACTCTGCTTCACTGCCTTCTTGTTTTACTGATGCCTGCCTGTACTGCCATGCTGTGCACTGTTTCTCCTCTGCAATGCCTCTCCTCCACACCACCCTGCTTTGGAGCCAACCATGACCTGAAACTGCTACAAACCGTCGGCTAAACAAATCTTTCCTCCTTTACCTTTGGATGATGGGTATTTTGTCTCTAATGAGAAGAGTCACTGAGACAAGCAGATAGAGTAACTATTTATTAAATAACCACAAGTAGAGGTTTATAGCAGTGAGATGTGGGCAGGATTCTGAACTTCGTAATTTTAGTGTATAGTCAGCAAACTGTGTATGGGATTAGGTGGAGAAAGGAAGAAAGGAACATTTAACGTCAACATTCTCTGTGCTTGGCCTATACCTGGCTTCTTTTCATATCCTGGAAACTACTAATCTTTGCACTGTCTCTATAGTTGTGCTTTTACTAGAGCGTCGGATCAATAGAAATCAGACAGTACATAGCTTTTTCAGATTGGCATATTTCACACAGTAGCTTGCCCTCAAGTTTTCTCTAAACTGTCTTTCCATGGCTTGTAGCTCCTTTCTCGTTTGTGCTGAATAACATGATTGCCTGAGTATGCCTCGGTTATCCCTATTCACCTACAGAAGAAATCTTGGTTGCATCCGAGATTTGGCGATTATGAATAAACCTGCTATAAACAGCTGGGTGCAGGATTTTATGTGGACGTAATTTTTGAACTCCTGTAGGTAAACACCAAGAGATGTAATTGCTGGGTAGTACTTTTAGTTTTAAAAGAAGCCATCAAGCTACCGTTCAAGGTTGCAGCACTGTTTTGCATTCCCATTGGCTATGAACGAGAGTTTCTCTTGATTCACATCTTTATTGGCACTGGGCAGTGTTCTGAATTGCAGTTTTTCTAAGGCATCTACTAGTATCTTGCTGTTGTCCTAATGGGTGTTTTCCCAAAGACATATAATGTGGAACATTAGAGGCTTTTATTTGGCACTTGTGTATTTTTTCAGTGAAGTGTTTGCTAAAATCTTTAATCATGTTAAAAATCAAGTTTTTTTTGTGTGTTCTTATAGCTGATTTGAGGAGTTTTTGGGTATTCTGAACATCATCCTATATATATCTTTTGCAAAGATTTTCCACCCCTTACCATATGCTACTCGTATTGAAAGGAAAGAAGGCAAAATACTACCTATTTCTTTAGATGTAGGGAGAAGGTAAAAAGATTGGGCTGGACACCTTGCCTAATAACTCAGCTATCCTCAAACGCGGCAGCATTCAGCTACAAGGGATAGGGCAGGTCTTTCTACCTTTACGTCTCTGCTGGCCTCTATTGCTAGCTTAGCGTCTATTGTTAGAAAGTTGGCTCTTAATAAATATTGGTAAAAGTGTGTCGTATGAATCCCAAACGGACATTTACGCAGTTTTTGTGTGTGTTCTTGTTGAATGTAAAGGAAGAACAAAAGAGAGCTAGAGATAACAAGTATGCTAATTTACTGACAGTATTTGGCACGGGTCCTAGAACAGCAATAAGTCAATGAATGATATAATATTTATGATACTTTAAAAACTAGCAATATTATTTTTCTCCTTATTACTATGCAAAAGCATGTGGCATCTAAAATCTTCAGTTACATTTTATAAAATGCCACACAGGGCTCCATAGCACAGTGTTGGATGTTTGTCCAAGGGAGGATTGCATTCACTTGATTTTGCAAAACAGCAAGGTAAACAGCAGCTGTAAGAGTCTTGGCCAATTCTATTCCACATTGAGATAAAAAAACTGAGAGGAAGAGGTGAAAAAACAGAGGAGTTTTGGAGCTCTTAGGTTGCTTGAAAATGAAAGATGATCTGTCCCCACAAATGCTGAATCTTGTGGTCTTGATAAGACTACACTGTATTTATGAAGTAATTCCTAATAATCGCTTGAAAGCCCAGCAAGATGGCATCAGGAGTCCCGCTGAAATAATCCCACGTGCTAACGTTTTGTTTAATGCTTTGATAAGATCTGAGAATGTGCCTCTTTCTTCTCTTCCTCCCTGGTTTTAGTGTAATATTCGTAGCTTTCTCCCAATGAGTACTTGGTTCTTGGAGCCTTTTAAAACTGTAGCCCACTGGAACATATTTTGTTCCAGAGGTTCGTGCCTTTTACACATTGTTATTCTAAATTCCACGAGTCATTTACTTACTCATAATCGAGGTTTTTTCAAGCCTCTTTGAGTTTTTATGCTCAGTTCCACACTATTTGTCCCCAATTTTGTAACGTTAGCCAAAGTGACTAATACGAAATCTTCTCGGGATGGGTCAAAATGGAATTAATGAGGTAGTTGAGGAGTGAATATTATTGCTTTATGAATGACAATGTTTCTCTCAGAAACTGCTGAGGGCCTGAGTGGTTTGTTATAATGGATACACACCCTAGCATGCATTGGGGGAGAAAAAAAGTTTCGGTGAAAATGAGCAAACATTTCCCTTTGTAAGCGAAATGTATTTTTTCTTGAAACTGAAGAAGTTATATTTGCTCACTAGTTTTCTTTTAGATGTAATAAATGTGCAGCAATGGATCTCATATTGTTTCCATTTGAAAAACACATTTTCTAAAAACATTAATGATGTGGCAGATAGAACAGATTAGCTTACTTGACAGTTTTCGCACCATCCCTCTGATTTTTTTTCTTGTACTGCAGACACTGGAAAACTAAAAATAACATTTCCTGACTCCCTGGGAGTTAGGTTTCCAGACATGATTTATGTTCCACAAATCGGAAGTGTAGGCTCAGTACTTGAATTTGCAACTTAATTTTTCAAAGCGTGAGGCTGAGGGCACACATGAATGTAACAGGGGTGGTGGGGTTTGGCTGGTCACAGTGCTGGTCACAGCACGCAGTCTCAGAGTTCCAATGAGGCAGTTTCCCCTGGAGGAACCAGTTTTGGTGGTGGACGTTCTGAACGTCCAGCTTCCTGGCCCTGACCGGGGAGTGGAGTCCTCTCTTTGGTAGGAAGCTTCCTTATGTGGTTCTGGGGACAGATCCTGAGCCCAGCTTTACCACCGTTTATGACAGCACCATCAAACAAATCTGTCAATCCTGATTCATCATAAAGCTGCTTTGGAGTCCAGAGCAGCTTCTGTAGCTTGGTTTGTGCTGATTTAAGTCTGAGGTTCTGAAGTTGGGGTGTGAAGTACTGAGTGTCTCAGAATCTTCTTCAAAGTTATCAATCTATTCTGCAGAGGAAAGGCTTTCCCATGTGGGGCTGTAGCTTTCTACCTACGCTGTCATTCAGTAATCAGAGAATCAGATTCTCCATCTAATATTTGGCTGGATTAATCAGTTATCTTTGGTATTTTCTCCACCGTGTACTTGAAGCGCTCTGTCTCTTTCCTCCTATTATGAGAAGATCCCTGCTGACTTCAAAAACCCTGCGCCTAACGCGTCTCAGATGCCTCTCTGAGCGTCTGTTGCCTGCAAACATTAATACAACCAGCAATCCTGCAACACTGGAGAATTAATAAAACTAGAAGTTTTCTTTCCCTTGAAGATTGTATGGTATAATTGAAAAAAACACACTCAAATGGAAACAAATGGATTTAGACATAGAAACAGGCTCCACAAATTTACTTAATATTAGTGTGATTTTGGAAACGCTATTGAAATTTTGGGACTGTTTCTTGAGATTCCAATACTTTTCAGGGTCCTTGTGAAGGCAGATATCTATATAGATATCTATATCTATTATAATTATATCTATCATAATTTTGCTGTAGGAGAGCTACTTTCTTTTTGCATGTAGCCCTAGTGGAGGTACCAGGAATAAGCAAGTTGTACAATATAAACCGAAGGAAGATAATTTTCCTTTTTACTATTTTAGGCAGCATTCGGAGCAGGAATAATGACCTATGTTCAGTGAATTGGGAAATCTTTCTTGATGTTTTAATTCTCCCAGGTAGATTAGTTATTTACAGTGTCCAAAACAGGGGTACGAGATTTGGTCCAGACGATGCCAGCCATTACCCTTCCAAGGCTTTGGCCCCTGCATGCCCTGGCTCCCATCTCTTTCTTGGGTCTGTTTCTCCAGCCTCCTGTCTCTCTCCTTAGTTTCTAACATTACTTCTATGATGTCTTTTGTGTGTGTGCGTGTGTGCATATGTGTGCGTGTGTGTGTGTGTGTGTGTGTGTGTGTGTGTGTGTGTAAGGTATTCAGAGTCAGCTTTCCTTCTTCCTGATAAACAGATTACCAGAGAAGTATTTTTTTTTCCTATAGCATAAAAGAAGAAACAGTTGTGAAAGGTCACATTATTATACCAAGGTCATGTTGCTAGGAACTAGTATACAAATCATGATTTAAGGTCAAGGTTTTAGGCCATAAAACCTATTTTTATATTTATTTAGAGCCAGTTTTCTGGTCAAACAGAACTGTCTTACTAAGCCTAAATTTGTTTAACAAGTCTTTCCCAGGAGGATGTAACCTGGAAGCTGCTATTCAATTCAGTCTGAAGTACTTTACAACAGGAAGAGTAGAAACAAAAACCCACACAGTGATGAAAGAGCGGACTTGCTACATTGATCTCAATTCATTACACATTCTCAAAACAGGAGGAAATTGAAATGACTGCACTTGCTGACCATAAAAAGTATCATTTCCCTTTTCATCCCGAATAAAACAATACCCTTATGCAAATTCAAAAAATTAAACTGAATTCCATTATCACTTAGGTACTAATCTATATAATCCACTTGAAATTTGTCTGACTTAAAATTTGAATAGATCTGTGTTATATATAGTTCTTTACTTTGCCTTATGAAGTAATTTTCAAAATAGATAGCAAATTCTAATTCTTAAAAAGGTATTTTCTCAGCTATTCTTCTGAAGAGCTGGTTCTTTAATTTTTTTTTGTACCATGGATGTATAAAATATAACCAATGGGGAAATACTGCTACTTATTTAAACATTGAAATGCACTTTAGAATCAATATGCATTGAATACCCACCTAGCTGAAAGCAAATCTCATTATTGCTCTCTAATGAATGTTGGGGACTTTAGGGTACCATGTGCATCCCCAAAGACTTTCTTCAGAATGACAGCCTGTGAGACAGCATGACCCTAAGTGAGCACTGATGTCAAATTGTCACTGATTTGTTTTACCTTCTAGTAGTTTCACAGGCTGTACTGTGATAGAAGTGTTTTCCTTGCTGATGGTGTCCAGCAAGGAAAGGTAAATCCCCATTAGTCTCCCCGATCCAGGAAACTCCCTGGCCCTCACTGGCATTGCTTCATGAAGGGGGACATGGCACTGGCTGAGTCATACGCCGCCAACAATATGCAAAGAGAAGGTTGCGGAGGGAGCCTGAAAAGGTCTCCTCACTGATGAAAAGATACAGAGAAAGGGCTTCGTCTCCTCCTTTTGGCACTGATTTCTGAAGTTTGGAAAGCTTGGAATTGAGACAGTCAACAAGGACCTGAAGGCCTCTTAGCAGAACACAGGCTGCAAATGCTAGCAAGACCTAACTTGCGGAGTCACTGAACTAAACACCTCTTGAATCAACTTTTCATGGGAAATAAGACTTCCTGATTGTTGAAGTGAATTTGAATTGAGGTTTCCTATGATGCTCAAGCCCCAGCGTCTTAACTGATAGACGAAGCAAATTTTCAAGAAGCACTGAGCACAGGGACTGGCCTGTAGCAGCTGCCCAAGTGGTGTTTATTAAAAGGAGGTTAGTAGTATCCAACACGATTGCAGACCTGAGGGAGCACTAAGGAATTCATATTTATTTTAAGTAAAGATAAAATGGTGGCGATGACTACAAAAAACAATGGATACAATAAAATATTGGATAAGATGGGGCAAGAAGCAGGAAAAGTACATTTTACATTCTCCAGTGACAGCCCGGGGGCTTGATCCTTTCATTCCTGGAAGTGCAAACATGAACTCACAGCACAGCACTTTTCTCATCTTTCTTCTAGGTGTGAATGTCAATAAACGCTGCCTGGACAAAACCCAGGCCCCTCCTCATTCCTAACCTGTAGGGACCACAGGAGCAAATGCTTTTTCTTTCACGGAGGGCAATATCTTCAAAATGGAAAAGCAGGGTTCCCACCTAATGTGTACAACAGAAAGCAAAAGAATGGGATGTACTTATTGGTTTTCCTCTTGCCAACATTTTGGCAGAGGGAAGTTTGTGTTTTGAAAGCTTATTAAATCGGATGCTCTGCTTTGAACATAGCTGTTCCTCCAAAATGCCAAACATCACAGTGATGATGCTGGCAGATGAGGCTTCTGGGATGTGGTTAGATCAGGACCTGGAGTGTGGGTTGCAGGCCCTCTTCAGAGGTTTCAGAGAACTGCCTCCCCCTTTCTGCCCTGACAGGGTACAGCAGTCAAGGCTCACACCAGGCCCCTTCCCCATGCCAAGGTGTTGGTGCCTCCATCTTGGACTTTTCTGTCTCCACAACTGTGAGAAATAAGTGTCTAAGATTTGTAAATTACCCAGAAGGATTAAACTAACATATAGGGCAAGGATTAAATGTAAACTGAAGTGGCTGGAAAAATCTCAGAGGTAGGAGATACTCCAGAGAGAGCAGCTTTCCCAGGGACGGGTCTGTTTATCTCTGTAAGTGTCCGGCACAGAACAGCTTTGCTATAGAGGCAAATATTTCAAACCACTTACAACTGGGTCTGTAGCTCTTGAAAGTCATTGATTAAAAATTTATCAAAAAATTATTTTCTCCATTTTTTCTATGGAGATCTCTGTTAACCTTACCTGGACCCAAAGGTACTTAACTAGGGTGTATGTGCCCCCATAATGCCTGAACCTGGTCTCTCCCCCATGGTTTCCATCTTCCATGGCTCCCACTTTGCCCTTTTCTTTCTGCCCTCTTCAAGCACATAGACACCCCCTTGTTATTTTTCTTCTGTTCTTTTGAGTATTTATATTCATGGATTTTTTTTACAGATATGAAATATTTTATCTCTAAATAATTTATTGCAAATATAATAACATGTACAAGACACAACCAGTTTTGTGAAACAAAGATATGCATAGATAATTTTTTATGGATAGATCTTTGAGTCTATTCCCAATGTATCGTGAACCTCATACTTAAATTTTTCTAATGAAAGGTATATCATACTAAGTGACTCAGCAAAACTCTTTTAAGCAGTATAAATGCAAGGAGCTTGCTTTTCACCAGAATCTAAGTGTAGACTGTTTTTTTTCTAGCGCCTGTTGGACCTTGGCCTTCATTTCAAATTCATTACGCTAAAAATTCAATTCACTATCTTTCCTGCAAAATTCGCTCTATATTGTGATAATCCTGTTCCTACCAGCTGTTTCACAGTTAGCATCGCCACTCCTGCTTACAAGATGGAATCATCTTTGCATTTTCCACAGATTCATACTCCCCATTTAGCTATTCACCAGAGGTTTCTTCATTTTTCTTTTGAAAAAATCTCTTTTATGTCCCTGTTCCATGGTCATTTACTGTCACCCTGCAGAAAGGCCAGATCACTTTAGACCTACAGTCCTGCAGTTTGCTGACAGATGCCCATGAATCCAGGCCCTACCTCATCTAAATCATCGTGTGTGCTTCAAAGAACCACAGCAGAATTCTACAATAGGAATATACATTGTCCCACTAAGAAAAACCTCCAAAATCACCTCTGAAATGCAGAAGAATTCACAAATAAACACTAATTAAGAGAAGTTCATATTCAAGAGAGTTTTTCATTTAATTTATGAAATATTTTGATAGAAAACTTCTCAACTTTAGACAAGAAGCTCTTAAACAAAGTTTTTTTCACATCTTTAAGTCATATATTTTAAAAACTGTGCAAGCATTTACTATTTTGTAATGGAATGGGCTATAAATTCTAGACCTCAACATCTTGATTAGGCTCCTGCTGGCATTTTGCAGTGGTCAGCATTATTTAAAATGTGCTTTTAGGAAATAAAGAGGATACTTTAGAATATCTTTAGGTTTAATTTGCATCATTTTACTTACCCCTTGTCTCAAATTCAAGAATTTTAGATATTTTCAGTTTTCACTGTTCTGAAACAATACCTCTCTATGAGCACCACTTGACTTTGAAAGTCATCAAGGATGTATGTCCTATGTTCTGGTCCACTTTTTTTATCTTAAGCTTCCTGCTGCATCTTTGGAGTCCATGGGCTGGAATCCTGTCCTTATTTGCTTTCAACTATCGCTCACAATGTGCCACCTGATCTAACTTTATCTTCTTCTTACTTTAGCACTCAGTTCCAGATTATGGTGGAAAAAATTTGACTCCATCTAAAAAGAAACCTGGCTTTTGCTTCTGACTCCTGGGAGCTGATCCGTAGCACCTAGCACCTCCTGCCGGATAGGGTATTTTTATCAGGGTCTTTGGCCACCAGACAGTCTAACATTGTGATTTCTGATGAGGGCTTTGGGGCCATGCTACATGATGATTAAAGTAAAGAACTGATGATTAAATGTAGGTGGGCCTTTGTGAAGAGCTGGAGTCTAAGGAGTAGTCATGGAGGAAATAGGTGGCTGCACCTCAGTAAATATTCAAGACACCAAAGGGTTGATTGGGCTTCTGTAATTTGCAATACTGTGTGTGTTCCATTGCATATTGTGGCTAAGAAGACAAAACACCACCCATGACTCTCACTAGAAGCTGTGTGTTTGGGGTCCTCTTGGACTCTGCCTTATGTATCTCTTTCTTTGGTTGATCCTCTGTATCTTTTCTCTGTAGTAACCTGTGAGTATAATCATTTCCAATGAGGTAGTGCATTTTGTCAGCAAATTGAAAAACCCAAGATTAGTTGTAGGATCCCTGAATTTGTAGCCAGATGCTCTGACGTGTCAGTGATCTCAGAGACCCAGGACCTTAAGGCAAGTGTCTGACATGGTAGCTGTCAAGTAACGGTGGCTCCTTCAAATTGCACAGCTGGTTAAACTCACTGCACAGAACCGCCTGTTTCTTAACGGATCCTCTCAGGAGCATCTCCCTCACTGATGTTCCCTTCTTTGAAATATTTCCCTATTTATATTAAATATCACAAGTTTTTCATGGTTCACTGGAAGTAAACAGTAAGCAATACTCACAGTAAGTACCAGCAAACATTTCAATCTAGGACAATGGAAACAGAGTAATCTGGTAAGTTCAGACAACATGAGGAAGAGAAAGGAGGGGAAGGACTCTTTATGCACCATGTGAGCAAATATCATGGAAATATAATATAATCATAAATTATTAAGCAGCGTTTGCCATGAGTATAAGCAAATATCTCAATATAGCACAATGGAAATATAGTAATCTGATAAGTTCTGACATAAGTACAAGAAGAGAGGAAGGACTATTTCTATATAATGTGAACAAATATCATAGGTGGGAATAGTGATACCACCAAGAGAACATTAAGCACTTTCCCGAGAAAATACTGCATCGATGAAACAGTTCAGCAATTCTATTAGCATTTACTGAGCTCACGCACATCACCAACCGTATGCTGCTGACTCTCTGGGGATGAGTATCTGATGAATATGGTGGGTCCTTGCTGAAACTGGTTTGGTTTGGTTGGTTACTGGTTAATTTTTCTTGACAGAAAATTATTTCAGAGGCATCATGCTTTGCAAATAAATCTCTGCTTTATCTAAAAATTTTTAACTGAGTAACACTACCTGTGAACTACCTATGTGTTCCCTGCCTGAAATCGGTAATATACCTGTTAGTTGTAACTTTTTCCTATTTCTTTCTTCTACCAATGGTGGAAATAATCAATACAGAATTTCTGCCCCTTTTAGTAACAAGAGCTCATGCTAGATCAGGTGAGATTTTTTAACACAGATCTGAGAAAATAGAAGGAAGAGTCGTTCGTAGCTCACTAAACAGAACTAAATGACATAAGGAACTAGAAGGAGCAGAGGAATTCAGAGGACAATAATGTGATTCATATTGATATTTGGCATTAGGCTGAAAAGATATTCGTGGAAACTTTCAAAAGTCCTGAAATTAGAATCATGGACAGTTAATTTTCAGCTTGAGCACAGTAGCTGTTGGTAGAAGAGGGCCAGGAAGGATGGTGGGCCAGGGGTTTGGTAAAATTTCTTTGTATAATATATCTTCTTTCCCAGGACTTATTTTTACTTCTCTGTAAATGATAAGGGAACCAGGATACATATTTCTTTGGGCTGGAATTGCAGACTACATTCTTCTTTTTAAATCCTAAGATAGTGTTTTTCAGAAAGAAAAAAAAAAAAAAAAAAAAAAACATCACAAATAGGCATCCTGGAGGGCTCCAAAGGACTCTGAATTGGGACAACTCTATAAAACCATAGTGTTTGATGATGTCTTGTTCTGTTCCTTTCCCACAAAAGATCCCAGCTGAGCTAGGGAGGTGCGCAATAGATCAGCAACAGGGTGAGAATTCATCATTTACTTGGCAGAGTCTTGTGAAACTTCATCAGTAGAATAAGTGAGTAGATCCTCACTGTCTAAGCAATCTGCACATTCCACTTCACCCCTTAATGGGTATTAGCATCCGTGACTTTGTTAACATCTATTCTCAAGGCTAGGAAATCAACCGATCAAAATGATACCTTTGGTTTTGACGTGCTTAATCTGTCCATCTAAAGCATTAGATTTTATGAATCAGATGAGGAACATATAATGGGTCCAGTTTCCCTAACTCTACCTGACCCCAAAGTACAGAAAGAATTGGGGAGAAGGGCTCATTTATGTTGAAATTTCCCATAAGAAATTACATGTCGTTAAAGCGATTTACTGAGTACTGGCTAAGTATTTTACACACTGGGCTGGTAAGTGTTGGTCCACTGACAGGAGATATTTTTATTCCTGTTCTTTTGTAAAGAGAAACTGCCCCTTTTGATTAAAGACATATACATGTCCTGTTAGAAATGTATACTATCTCTATGATTTCCTGTGCTCAGTCTTTTGAAATAAGATTTTATACTTTGTATAAATTGTACACATATCAGAAATACAAGGTTCACTCTGTGAATTGCTTGAAATCTGTATTATTCTTTTAAGCATAAATATTTACTGCCATTTTACAGATTGAAAAATTATGTTTGTCTTAAGATAACATGAGAAGTTTTTTGAAACAAGATTTTGAATCTATCTTTATGAATAAATTATTTTCAGGGAAGCCGATCATCAGGAGAAACTTGAGCTTTGTTGATTCCCTAAATTGTGTTACTTTAAGAACTCAGATTTCTCTTTTAACATATAGTGGACAATTTCTACAAAGCCACAGAAAAGATGGAATACATGTAATTGTAAAATGCACAGGCATGAGTGTAGGAGAAAATGGTGACGTACAGATCAAATAAATAAGTTAGGCAAAATAAAACCCGGCTTTATTGTTTTTGGGTTAGAATCTACTTTTAAATATCTATTTACTCAAGATATAATGATAAATTATATATTTTCTGTGTTTTGTTCAGGATAGGAAGAAATGACCTTTTCTTACTTCTCTTACAGAAATTAGCATATGCTAAACTAAAACTCATAAGATAATAGCTGCCATGGCCTCTAAGACATCTCTAAGACTTTAGCATGAGTTCATTAACGGCTGTTGAACTGTACTTTTTTTCTGTATGTCTGTGACTCTTCTGCCTAGTAAGATATAAGAACAGGGAAACAGACTCCTCTAATAGTCATGAGGTAGTAGTCATCTAATTAGTAATCTCTTGGAACAGTTTCACAATTCTTCTCTTGCATGTGTTGAGGAAGGATACAGAATTCAAAATCATAACATTGTAAAACATACCTTTATCTTTAAACACTTCGTTCTGGTTTAGGAAGGTTCCTGCTGCATGAACATGTATGTGATGAACCAGTTGACTTCCCAAGGTCTACTAATTTATGAAGTGAAAATTAATATCCTTGTATTAGACAAGTCTGGTATCCAATTATCGGTAGAGCAGATGTGCTTTTTTTGTATATAGAGAAAAGAGATTTGAGTACCATTGATTCAAGAAGTAAACTAGCATAATAGGAATCCTCATTTTGCTTTACTGCTACCCTCAAGATGAATTGCTGGAGGATATGGCTGCCTCCCACAACCCCTCTAAATATCAAAAAGGAACGTACAGCTAGGAAAGGTCTGGGCTTGGCTCCCTGCAGCAGTAAATTGTGGGACTGTGACTCATACAGCTGCTATGGGTACCTGCTGTCTGCCAATCCTCTTCCTTTCATTTCTTCTGCCCATTGGGTATAGCCAGTCATTTCCAAAAGCTAATTTGCAGTTGATTATGCAATCTGCCAAGCCCAATCAATGTGCATACTCATGACCACTCATGAGATCATTTGCCTTAATCGTGGGAGACCTCTAGGTCACTCCTCAACCACAGGGAATATATTCAGTGGAGATAGTTGTAGGGGTGCCCACTACCCAGCTGCTTGCCAGGTCTTTTGGCTTCTGTTATTTTCATCCCTTGGATACTGCCAGTGATATGCAAAGTCGCTTCAAAGACAAATCCATTCCCCATCAGTGAGAAGCCCTCTGCTGATCACTGGCAGGATGAATATAAAGAATTGAAGATACTTTGGAAGCTTTCTTTAATCCTGTCTCTCTCCTCTTAAAAACATTGTTAGTTTTCAGCAAAAGTTTTTTTCCTTTTATGTAGAAAAATTAACTCTATGTGTGTAAAGTATTTTTAAAAATTAACCCTCCTCCTAGGGTTTATTTGGACTATACTTCACCTATATGTCACCGTTTGTGACACAAATGGACCCAGTCATAATTTAACACATACCCAAGGATTGTGGCTTCAATCAATTGTCGAAGTTTATAACCATCTAGGACAGAGAAGGCAGAAATATATCATAGGTGTTGCCATTCTCCTTCCTTTCTCCTTTATATATTTTTATAGATTAGCTATAGATACAGATATAGATTGATGCAGGTATATAGAGAAAGGTAAAGATATAGTTAGATATATTTATAGTGTCTACTATGACAATCATTATTATAGGTACTAAAGATATAAGAAACAACAATTAATGTGGAATTTTTGTCCTCATGGAGATTCCATTCTAGTGGGGATAGAAATAGTAACAATCTTATCACAGTATCATTTCTTCTAGAGCCCTGAGAAGACCACATGATCTTTCTCAGTCTTTACTCCAAAGTCACTATTAATCAATATAATTAGGCAGATACGATGAGATCTATTTGTCATTTCTGATCTATACAGCCTACTAGTAATAAATAACTCCCAAAACAAAGTACTTTCAAAATTTTACTGTTACATTTGAATAAAAATATTTTACCATAGTAAGTGTTGTAGGCAGCTGAGTTAGTTAGACATATTATAGGTAGTCAGACAGGGCTAGGCCCTAAGGAAGCTGATACAGAGGACCAGATATCTGATGACCTTGGAAGGGACACACACACCTCTTGCTGTGGTGAGATCTCCAAACAGAAGACAAAACAAATGCAACCATACCCTAAGTATAATCCTTAGGGGTTAAATCTGAATCACCTTGAGAAGTCAAGAGTCACCATCCTAACCCCCTATAGGAGAAGTCACTGATCTCTAAGAATGCCCACTGCCTACATGACGTGCTTTCCCATTTGTCCCCAATTTAATCAATTTTACCTAAACTATTGATCTTATTGGCTAAGTATAGTTATGTCACCTTGAACCCATGGTTTTACTCTATAAAAGTACCTGGAAAAGACAGAGTCTTGGGCAACTCGCTTGGGAACCCTTCTGTCTGTCTTTAGACAGAAGCTTTCTTTCTTTCAATAAATATATTTTCCTAAAATTCATTCTTCAGTTTTAGAGAACATGAACTCGCAGACATAGCAGGTTGGAAGGTTCATTTCCCTATATCATTCTGATTTAGTATAGTCTATTAGTAATAAATAACTCACAAAACAAAGTACTTTCCACATCTTACTGAAAGACTTGAATAAAAATATTTTACCATAGTAAATGTCAGGTTAATGTATAGGGCACTGACTTTTTAACCTGCACCTTTGTTCTCAATGCTGGGTTGGACTAAACTTCGATTGTTGTATTCATAAATAAAGTGATTCTTTTCACTGAATTAAGATTAAACTTCAACAATTCATCTTATAAGTGTCACTTGTTAACAGAAATTTTCGTGAACCAAAAGTCAAACATCTAAGTAATTAGTTGTACAATTTCTTCAAGTCTATATAAGTACATTTTGAGAAAAGTATTTGCAATTAAAAAGTGTTCAAGTTACCTCACCTTAAGTTAATATAGCTACAGCTATATTGTTATAATGTTGTCAGGGATTTCATAGTTTAAGTTCTGGAGCCAGATATGAGAGCCAAGTTAGGTTGAGAATAAATAAAACCAAAGCATTTAATAGCCTCATAATCTATTAAGCATCTGATAAAGTAAAAAACCAAACCAAAGCATAAATAAAGTCAAAGCATGGCAGAATCTGTGAATTAACACAAAAGAGGAAGTTCCTTCACTTTATCCTAGTCTAAATTCTTCCCTAAGACTCTTGATTTGAATTTCTGATAAGATTTCTAAAGTGAAAACTCAGTTTTTGACAAGGATAATGTCTCAGTTTTTGGAATTGGTCCATTTCTTCCCATGTTACATTAGAAGGTCTCCTGTTGGGAGCCATTGAAGCTGTAACTTGAACGCATGCGTAGGGATGTGGCATGGCCAGGGCCTGGCTGATCTGAGAACAAAGAGGCACCTCAGAGGGCAAGATAAGGCTACAAATGAGGATACCTAGCTCCAGCCCTAATTAACAAGATAGAGTTTGTAGCTGAAGGTGTTTCACTTCTGTAGGGAAAGTCAACCTGGAGATTTTCTCCTAAGACCCTTCTCCTAAATTAACATAATCTGTTACTTGGAAAAGTCCTTGAACCACTCCCAAGGTCCTTCTCAGTTTTCTGCATTTTCTACTCTAACCCCTTCCTTGTTTGAAAAACTAAATAAATATGGGCCACCCAGAGACATTCCTTATCTAAGACCCAAGAGTTTCAAACTCTGCTAGAGGGTTTTGACCATCCTGGAGCCCTAAAATCATACCACTTGTATCTTTATTTAAGCCTTCACTGTACACTCATTTGGGACATAGGCGATTTTGACCAGGTCCCTGATAGTCTCATCTTCTTTGCATTGATGAATCTTTTTGACTTTCAAAGATAAGATGAAGATTCATTTTATCTTCAGCATTGTCTCTCATCATTTTAGTCAAATGCAGTGGTTTTCTGTAAGATTGCTCAGCTCATATTTACAACCATACTAATATATCCAAGCATGCTAATTTGAAATACTATAATTTCCTTACACAGTCTTTTAAACTTTCCACAGACTTTAAATTACTCAAAAGTAATGTTGGTACTAGAAAGAAAATGGTTTCCAAGAGTAGCTATCATATTTTCCATGAATTTATTATCTGTTTAACCTAGACACACATGTAGGCATGTGCACACACACATTTCCATTTGAGACATAATAATAAGCTGAAGTGTTTTGCAGGCATACTATTCAAATTAATTGAAGTATATGCATAATTGATTTATATTCCTAAGCCAATGATAGCATATATTCCTTATGATTAATTCATCATTTTGGATGCATTAATTATTACTCAATAAATAAAAATAACTTTTCTATGATAACTATTTTCAACATGATTTTTAATGTAATTTGGAATTTGAATAACTCCACAGTTGGGAATACTACTCAAGGATGCAAATGCCATTTTTCTGGGTTATTGAAAAGTAAATTTGTCAAGAATTAGGAGATAAAGGTGAGCACTTGAAGAATTACAGCAATCTGCTGGACGTCTATTAAAAAACAGGCTAACTATAGTAAATATATTTCTATTGTAGCTCGGAAATGTTTCAGAAGAAACTGAGAGCCATTCCTCAGTACTTAACCATCAATAAATAAGACCTCAGTCCCACAACTTCAAATCCAGAACCCTGACTGTGAGCCTTACCAGTCAGCAAGCACAACTAGCCTGGCCTCGTAGGGAACCAAGCTTTCATACTCTACACTTCTCTGACTCTGAGACCTTACATCTCCTCCTTGGTGGCTTCCTTTGTAGACTTTAAAAACCACTGGTTCTGGAGGTCACGCAGGTGAGTCCTTGATTATTCTCACACTAGCATTACTGTAGGTAATGCCTTGCATGTGTGGGTTATGAAAAAGACTGCCTCAATTAATTTAGGGGGACATAAAGGTTTTTTTTCCCCCAGATCACAGACCCATGTACAGACTTGGGCCCATGCAAAAATCTGATGAATGACCTTTTGATTTCTGGAGGCTCAAAACTCCACCCTTAGATCACGCTAATGAAGCAGTTTCCTGAGTGCGGGCTCTAGATGGCGTTTCATTGTGCATACAGTCTGTGAGTACTGTCTCTCCAATTACCTTTCCTTTCCTCACATCACCCTGATTCTTGACCTAAGAAGTATTCTCAGCTTCTATGCTTGTGGAGGTGGATTTGAGACTGGAGTCTCCTCATCTGTGCATGGATGCCTCATGAATAAATTCCTTTCTTTTGTGAAACTGGTTGTTTTAGCATTTGGCATATTGTGTGGTAGGTAAAATGGGTCTGCTATTGAAAGCCTTGGAGCTCCAGAAAAGTCAGTAAGAGGAGACTTCAAGATCAAGACTAGACATCGTCAGTGACTATTTATGGATAAAAAAATAAACAATCTAGGTTGATGACTATCTGTGCACTTGCTATTGACAGTTCCAAAGATGCCAAAATGTATAGCAATATGAGAGTATAAGGATAATGTTCATAGAGACACAGGCAGTAGGAAATTGCATGTAATGCACACAACTACAGGTGAAGAGTTCATATATATATATATATATATACATAATGACTGATGTTTTTATTATAGCTACCATAAATCATATCACACAAATTTTGTTAAAATAAAACATCTTATTTATATATTCAAAAGTTACACATTAGCAAACATGTCTCCATGTGTATGACCTTCTATTGACTTTGCTTCACTTTCCAAAGGCAAAGTATAGTGAAATAATCAATGATAGAATGAGAATAGTTTTATGCAAAGTCTCAGTTTATTGTAAGTGAGAATATATGATTAGATATGCTCCACGGTTATTTGGTCAGAGGTCAAATCTTTTGGGAGAGGAAACAGTGTCTAATGCTGAAGATGGGTACAACGAGTGAATTCATAATTTTCCCAGATTTGGAAAAGTTCCTCACTCTCTTGCGGCATGAGGCAATGTTACCATTTTCCCTAAATTTACATGTTCTTCTGGGATTGGCTGGATGATTTTGTACTTCAGCATAGGAAGAACTTTTGGAGTGGGTCTGGGAGAAGACAGCTTGTCTACCCTTTAACCACAATGGACCGAGGCACTCAGACAATTTCCTTTGTAAACGTAGAGGTGGGTTAATAAAAGTCGTAAGGTACTATTGCCTGCTTGTGTGAGTTTAGAAAAATTAGAAAATGTTTAGACAAAATGTATTGGTGTCTTTATTGTAGGAATTCTCAGGATTTTAAGAGTGTAATGAGCAATGTAAACATTTAAGACAATGGTATCATATGCAGGATTTCCAAATCAGTTTGATCCACGTTACTTTGATGCATTTTTTTCTCAAAATGATACAAAAGTAGCATGTAATACCCATGAATTTTCTAAATCCTTTAACCTGCCACCACACATTATATATATACATTTTACATTTCAGCATTTATCAGAGATTTAGCTAAACAAGGTGCAAAGAGTTTACTTTCCAAAAGCTCAGAGACTTCCTAGAAATTCTATGAGTTGAAGCACTATTTGAAAATGCTGATTCTATGTAGCTCCTTGTCAGACTTTTAGAAAATGCATGGTTTGATTTATTGTAGTTATAGTTTTGTTGAGATAAGCTTAAAGAAAGCAATGTTTTATTCCTATTCTCGCAATCACAAAATATCAGCTTATATCTTTGCACTCAGATGGTCAACCAGACAGATAAAGTTAATATTAAATATACCCAGTGTGAATATGTAGTGAGAAAATACAACAGAGCACTTCTATCATCTTTTACATTCAAAATTATACTGGTCAAATTGAACATCTGAATCTTAGAATATTAAAAGTGGTAAAAAAATTAATCCAATTTAGGGTTTACACAATAGCACTTATAATACAATTTATTCTGTATAGGTAGATTCATGAAACGTGGTTAAAAACTAGAATTAATAGAATTTTAGATGCAATGCTATGTGGGACTCCATACTAACAAGTTTAAAGTACTACTACTGCTCTCCATTCTCAACTCAAACCCAAGATTTCCCTGTGAAACAGGAACATTTCTTTCTTTCTGTAGAATTAAGTATATTTTTAAAATAGCTGCCAATTACATGAAGATGGGGGCTTTTCGGATAGAAAATACACACTGTTGAGAGTATTAAATGTGAAGAAAACATGCAAGCAAAATAAGCTTTAGGAATAACATGTGAAGGTGCTAATTTATTTACTTTGATTATCAAGAATTCAACCATATATATGCATATATATTTAATGGTGACTAAATAATTACATATACATATTACACTAATAAACATCACATATTAATTTCTTTTGACACATGACACCAAAATAGCATTAAAGATGCAATTTAGAAAGGCTGAATTCAAATGACTTTTGCAGACACTTTTCTTTATGTACAGAATTCATATAGTGACTAAAATGTAAAATCTGAGACACTTTTGTATTAAGTTCACCAATTTGCTGAATTTTTTCTTTACCTATTTTTCTGTTTGATACAGAAATTTTCATCTCCTCACCAAAATAATGTGAGATATGAGAAAAATAGCTCTTTTATCTTGGTGAATTGCCAGCATTTAGAATCTGGCTATCACTTATGTAGAACCAGAAAGGTACATTTTTCCATGTCTTTGCATTGGTAAAACTGGATGAGGGACATATATGACCTAAATTATGAAAAAGATTAGAGAGTATGTGTCATTTTCTACATGGATAATAAAAACTCTAGTGGCCAAATATCTTTCTCTGAAAGCAGAACAGTAACACTAATATACACCTAAAATGTGTTAGGGTTCATCTATATTTTCTTAAAATATTTCAAAATGGCTGGGGTTTAGCTCAGCAGCACAAGTGCCTATATGGTTGTGAGTTTGATCCCTGATACCTCCCCCCATAAATAAAATCTCAAAATGCTACATTGTACATATTTTTAATCTTTATTTTGCAGAACAAAAAGAGGCCCCTGGAAACAGCCTGTGAGATCATGCTGTTCACAAATCAGAAAACCCAGTTCAAAATAATGAGGTCTTGGGCAGCCTACGACTGGTTCAGAACTTCTAACTGAGATGAACATACATTTCCTTTGACAAAATGAAAACATGCTGGATCTGAAATTACGTGCAGATGGACCTGGAATTTTCAAAATATCTTGTTCTCTGTGAAGAGAATTTTCTTTTTCTTTTAAATACGTGGAAAATAATTATTTAAGGATTACCATAAGAAAACAGAGACAAGATATTTATTTCGTATTAAATGTGGGAGCCCCAAAAGTCCAGGTACGAATATTCACTGAGAAACTCACTTTATTTTTAAGATCACAGGCTCTGAAATCAGATAGACTCTGACTCAATCACTTGTTCGCTCTCTGAGCTTTAGTTTCTTCTATAAATTGGGATGAATATACCCACTGTTAGGGTTGTCCTAAAGCTGGGATAAGGCATTAAAATTATTTAATGTAGCACTGCCACAGAGTAATTGCTTAATAAATGGTAATGCCTGTGATTGGAATTTCCACTCCAGTGCTGTCCACCGAGACATGCTGACCTCCCTCCAGGTATCAGAATGTTGTTTAGTTATCATGGAGTCAGGGTGATTCTCAGTCACCCACTGCTGTCTGACAGGCAGATCCATTACATTCATCTGCCAGAGACATCGTTCCTGGACAGGACCTCAGAGAGAAAGTCTTGGTTTCAATAATTCCTATTGTCAGGTCACAGAGTCACAGCTTGGACCCATTATGATCGATAAACTGTTTACAGAGCAATCCAAAGTCTAGAATCCTATTTGTGTGTTTGAAATAATGTTTCATTCTCCTGTTTTATACCTAGAGGGCTGTCTAGATTCATGAAGTGTCACTTTCTCTGGGCTGATGCGGGCTATCTTCTATCTAGAGCAGTGTGTACGAAAGGTAAAAATCAACGAACTCATGGCTCCTCCCAAGTTTATAAGCACGCTGGACTACACAATATAATAGGGGTGCACAGATGGATAAAGTGGAAAAGCAATCAAATATAAATTAAAAAGGTACAAGTACCCTGCTGTTACTTATCTGCAGGGATCTTCTCATCTCAGTCCTGCAGGAGTTGAGGAGCTCACTAATTCATGGTTAGATGAATCCAGTAGAAATGTCTGCACTGTCATGAGATCCATCTTGTTGGCCACTTGTCAGATTAAGGGACAAGTTACCTACATTAAGGAATTTGTCACTCTTGGGCATTTAATTAGCAGAATAATAACATAGGGATTTACAGAATTCTGTTTCACTCATATGAGCTTCGTTCCGGGGCTCCTGATTCGGGGATCACTGATTTATGCCTGAATTGAATCTTGATCATGTGCAAATCTCGGATTCAGTGCAGATGTCTCAGAGTAGAAAAGTGCTATGTGCTCATCTGACTGGAGAAACAGTCAATTTAACTAAGCTCATAAGAAATACAAAGCAATTTCACAGCCGATTTAGACCCATAGACCTTTTTACCTGGTTTATAGGAAACTCATAGAAATTAAGAATTGAAAGCAAAGTTTAAGATCATCTAGCACAATCATTCCATTTTATAAGTCTGTCTTCCCAGAGGAGCTAGAGGGCACTCAAGAGAGAAGCTGCATTTGTTTCCAGTGTGACTGTAGAAGGCAAGAAGCCCTAAGCGTAATGGATGTGATTTCAGACTTTCTGGGTAAGTCAGAGAGTCTTAGCGCCTAAGCGCACCTCCTATTTTACTTAGCTCCAAACAAATGAGATATTAAATGCAAATAGATTATGTGTCATAGTCTGCTCCCACAAGCAGCAACCGGATGGAATTTTTCATTTTTCATTTGACAGGGAGTATGAACGATTTCAATATGTTATTATTACATTGATAGGAGCAATCCTCGTTCAAGGGATTAGTGCAAATCATAGTTTGATGAAATGTTGGGGTAGGAGGCGAGAAGGTGTCACAAAGTTCCTGGAGAAACCAGTACTCACATAGAAAGGTCACCGCAGAGTTCCCAGCCGCAAACACAGCACAGTGGTGCCACCTAGTGACTGCATTCCTCTGGCTGTGAGAGGCACAGGTTTCTTAGCAGGGAGAATCAGATTCGTACATATTTCACATCCCAACACTCACTACGTATTCCTGGTTTGTTTTACCCTATCAGATTCTAAGGACAAAATGAACACTGGACTCTAGGTCTTTGAAATCCATTGGACAAAAACAACAGAAGGACAGGAGATGTGCCTAATGCTTTGTTCCTGAGGAGTGCACATCTGTTCTGCTCTAAAAGAATATAAAAGCATTTCTAACATTTGATGTAATGAAAAAAGAGATAACACATTTCTGTCTCTGTGAAGCATATTTTCCAACTACTTCCTAACGTTATTTTTTTAAATGAGCCCATGTGTTGCATATAATAGATGCTTAAGAAAGGATGCTGAATGAGGATGTTGGGTGCTAGGTGAATCCCTGATCATAAGAAGTTTCAAGAGAAGGCATACCTAGACAAGTACACAGGTTCAAATTGCCCTGCACGAACATGTGTGATGACTCTCCAGGGACCTGAGTGAATCCTCCTTTGAAAATCTGAGGCATATCCTGAAGTCAAGGGTGTTTGGTGGTTCAAATGGAAGCACAGTGGTAGAGGAAGACATAAAACCAGAGAAGGGCCAAAGGAAAGAGCTATGAATGAAATACGAAGTGAAGGCAACACAAATTACTTGTGATAGAATAAAATTTGCCATTATCAATTGTAAGATGAATACACAGTGTACTGTTACATACGCTGACAGTAAAGGCACCAACTCGATTCTCATACGTGTGATTGCCTAACAACTGTAACACCACACTGAGCTGACTGGTGCTACTCTGATGCAGTGAAAAGCAACAGTAAATGTGAAGAGTGCTTCATGAATGGGACGGTTTTGATTTCCTGGTTATATGAGCAGAGGTGAAAAGTCTATATGCCCATGAATTTTTTCTTTTACAAACCACTAACACAGCCTGTCTTCAAAGCTACTAAGAAGCAAAGTGCATCATTAAACATGGTGCATTTTGTTTGTGTAGAGGAACAAAAGATAGGCTCATTTTGGGACAAAAATCCTCTGTTGCAATTTTAGAGTAAAAGTGCTCAAACAAGATTACCTAATTTCATATCATCAGACTTGTCATTATCATTTAGGAACCAATCAACAGATGAGTTTGGACTATTGTGTTGTCATGAACATTTAATGAATATGGACTTGATGCCTGGAGTAATGCAGAAATACTCCAACGGAAAACACATGCTAGATTTGTGGGTCTTTGTGTAAATTCTTTTATGCCTCTGAATGATAAATTATTTATCTATGCAATATTGAAAAAACTAATGCATATATCAGAAGATTCTTTTTGGTAGGTTGACTAAATACCTTTAAAATACTTCTTAAACTGTACTCACGTTGCAATCTGAGTATGAATATCATCCTCTTCAAAAGTACATACCAGTCTTGTCTATGTCTCTTGCACATTCTCTGGTCTATTTTATAAAAAGAAAGAGGAAGACTAAACTTTGGCTACTATAGCTGGCCTGACGGGCAGGCTGAGCCCTAGGAGGTGAATCCCCAGACAGAGTGATTGTGTGGCAAAGAAAGTCTCTCTGCCCAGGTGCCCATTTCATGGGTGAAACGTCTACTGTCAGTGGTGAGTTATTTAGTGTTAGTCATTTCTTTAAAAACACAAATACCCCTATGTAGGTGCACATTGGCGGTTACTGTGGTTAAGATTATCACAGAAACAGCCATTGGTTCAACAACTAACCCACTTACCAGTGGATAGGATTTTCTCCTTTCAACCCCTAGGCACCTGTCCATTCCACACCCTGAGCACAGTGAGGAGCTCTGAGCCAGAGGGGAATGACAGAAGATGGAGAGAATTTTGAGGAGACAAACAGGCAGCACAAAGAAAACTGTGCCACTCAAAGGTGACTGTGGAAAGCAGAACTGAGGGGACACATTTCTAAACAACTTTACCCTTTTCTCTTAGATGCAAAACTGCTATTAAACAGAATCTCCCTTTTCTGTTTGCTTGTTATATTTCAGAATTAAAAGTCATTTAAACCATATGCATCCCTACTTGGAACAACTACAAACAAATGCTTGCTGATTGGCTTTTAAGTCTCCTGTGTTCAGGAAAGAAACCGTTTCCTACATGTATTATTGGAAGACTAATCACTTATTAGACCAAAAGTCATTAAATCCAATTGTTTCAAGATTAACTTGCATTTTTTTAATCTTTCCTGTTATAGATGGCTTTTCTAATTGATCAGTTAGCCAGCTGGGATTTATCTCTTGCATTAAGATCTTTTAGTCTTCTGTTTATGTGTATGTGTGTGTGTGTGTTTTCATGTGTATAATATCAGCTTGTTTCATGAAATATTACAGTATTGATGGAAACAATGTGGCCTGCTAAATGTGATCGTTTAATAGATATTTTTAATTTACTACAGTGGAGTCATTGTTTATAAACATTGAATATAAAATTCAACATTGAAATACTTTATGTTCTCAGAAACTCATTAACTGAATATTGTAAGATCCAAGGAGGATTAGTATGAAATGAGAGAAAATTTTAGTGTAGAAAAAAGGAGCTGTCCTTTGGTAAGCAAAGTGATGAGATTCCAAAGGTGTCACCATCTTAAATTCTGGACCCTCTGAATCCATTACATAACAGAACAAAGAGGCATTCAGATAGCAGATAGAATTGTGGGAGGTGACAAACAAAATGGTTTCCCTAGAACATTTGAGAGAATCAAGTGAATTTCAGGGGGTCTCAGTGTTGAAAGGCAGGCAGGAAAGTCATTGTTACAGAGATGTGAGGTGAGAAGGATTTGAACAGTCGCATCTAGAAGAGAGACATGAGAAAAAGAAAGTTGGTGACCTCTAAAAGAGATGAAGACAAATTGCCACTGAGAACTCTGGCGCAGAATGCTGCCTGATTGGTGTTTGGATTTTAGCCAATGAGACCCATTTCAGACTTTGGACCTAAGAGACCATGAGACTTAATTTGTCTCATTCTAAGTTGCCATGTTTGTGGTAATTTTTACAGTAGAAACAGGCAACTAATACACTGACTAAAGTCTTTGATTATTCACTTGTTCGTTCAGTGAGTTCTGGGTATTTCCTGAAAGCCAGACATGCACACATCACTCTCTTTAGTGTTGGGCCAGTGGAACTGGTTTTTATTAACTCTCTCTGTTTTCTTCTATTAGTGTAACAGGACTGATAAGGAGAAGAAGAAACTCATTTTTAAATAGCTATATTGGGAGAAAATTCTGCATTTTATCAGCCTTTTGTTTTTCCTCTTTTGAATAGATACATCAGGAGAACTCTCTTCTAAAGCATCTATGTTCCCTGTATTAGGTTGGAATAATTTATACACATTTAGTTTGAAATATAAAATATAGAGGCATGGATTTAAAACATTGACCTCTCATCCAGATGAATTCTTCCTCACAAAAACCCACTCCTTTATTTATATATTCATGCAATGAGTTTGGTCCTTACCATGTTCTAGACCCTCTTTCATATACTGTAAAGAGAAAGATTAAGAGAAAAACGGAGAATTGCACAAAAAAACCTATGTTTTCCCCTATAGGATCCTACAGTCTAGTGATGTGGGAGATACATATTTTCAAATACAAGGTAAGGTGGTGAGTGCTTTGATGAGTGTGATAGAACTCTATGATTTCTTATAAATTACAGGATCCCAGTTAAGTACTTAATAGGAATTCACATTAATAAATATATGCTATTTTGGTCTATAAAACAAAGTGGTAATAATTACCAATAATTTTAATTCTTTGGTATATAGCAATCATCTGCTTTAACATATAAAGGCATGATTAGTACATGTGACATTGGACTTTGAGGTTTTGATTCCTACCTTTTGTGGTATTTGCTCTGAGCCTGGAGCAAATCAAAAAACGAAGGATTTAAACGATATTTTGAGACTGAGCTGAAGTTTTACTAACCAAGAAAGACTGACCAAATGTTGAGAAGTGGAAACTAGAGATCACCCACTACTGCATCTTTTCTTTATGAAAATAGAGCATCATATTCTAAATTGCATCATTTCTGCTGCACTTGTATCTGGAAATTAATCAACTAATTATGGATAATTATGATTAATATCTGAATTCATTATATGGAGGCATATTAATTGGAATTTGAAATGTATTCGGAGCTATCTTAAATTCCTTACAATCTAACAATCAGAGAATAATGGAAGCCTGATTGTTTCCAATGAGGGGAAAATCCCACAAACCTTGAAATAAGTTTTGAAAAAATACCACAGGTTGGTGAATTATTTTGTAGGAACTCATCACCCAGATTGCAGAGTGACATTTGTACTCAGGTGGCCTTTTTCTGAGAGAGGGCACCAGAGTCGTAGCCTGTGACTGGGCTTTTAAAAACTGCTTGATGCCTCTTCAGCTTCATTTTCTTACTTGTACAGGCTTACAATTGTAAAACACCCACCATGATATTATTCCCATGTTTAAAACAAAACAGAACATTGGAACTTTTCCCAAAGAGAAGATTAAGGTTTTAAGCATTTGGCCTGAAACTCAAGGTGTTTCTGTATCCTTGTGTTTCCATGGTCTGTGGGGAGAGTTGGAAGTCATTATGATTCCACTCTCTCTTCTTCCAAATCTAATAAAAAACCCCACCATGCTCTGATATGTTTCTCGCCTAAGTAATTTTAAACCAGTTCCATTATCTCCTTCCTACTACCCCTATCCTATGCCAGGCTTTGTCACATCTTTCTTGGTATTTTATAATAATTCTTTTTGATGCCAATCTTAATTACACCAATTAATCCTTCACCTTGACCCTCAAAGTTACACAGGAAGCCTAATGCTCAGCCTAGGTCAAACCAAGCTTCCAAACAAGTACACAAACCCCTTCAGGATCTGGCCCTGTGAATTTTTCTAGCCTGACTGCGCTGCCTGCTTGATCTACACTCTAGAGATTATTAGTGGCTCCCTTTAAGTGCACAGTGGTGTACTCTGTGTATTCCACCTTGACCTCACTATTTTACCCAATTCCAGAATCACTTCCTCTAGAAAGCCTTTCTGGATATGCTTCTGGCTGGATCAACGCTCCCCGGGTGCATTACAGTGCGTGTTCACTGCAGCAGTCTCTTGTGTTCCATGCCTTTGTCATCCACTGAAGTGTGAGATCTAAGTGAGAAGCAGTGCGCCAGGCACCCTTGCATCTCGCTTACATGGTGCATGGAGCACTCACATGCTCAGATGCTAGGGTGCTGACAGGAACTGCACTATCGTGCTTCCCTTAATTTCTCCCAGTTTCTGTACTTTGCTTATGGTCTAGTCCTTTGGACCACACATACATCTGTCATCTGTTCATCTGTCCACCCGTCCTACCTTCGTCTGTTCATCTGTCCACCCATCCTGCGTTCATCCATTCATCTGTCCACCTGTCCTGCGTTCATCCGTTCGTCTGTCCACCCGTCCTGCCTTCATCCGTTCATCTGTCTACCTATCATGCCTTCATCCATTCATCTGTGGTCGTCACATACATATAGGTACTGATCAAGTTCCAGATATGTTTGAATTTTCTATCCAGCTAGCAAATAGGCAAACTACTCAGTCTTACTGTTATCTTGATTTTTGAGGGACTATTTTCACCCTCCTTTATTCTTGAATCAGTTTTACTGAAACACAGTATAGTTTCTTACTACTGAAGCACGGCATAGCTATGTATGAGATTCTTTTCACAGGGGTTTTCTAGGTTCACTCATTCATTCCTTCTTTGAAACAATGTACTTAAATGACAGTTTCATATTTTTTCCCAGCATAAAACTTTATAACTCCATTGAAGACTGGCTTAATATCTTATTTCAGGTACTACAAGAGACTCTGGCATAACAATGACTTTAGGATCCTCTGCTACCCATGGAAAAGAGTACGCTTTGTTTCAATTGGTAATAAATTCATTTTGTTTTTTTATGAGATTAATTGCTTTTATAGATGAGATTAAAAACTGATGAAGACCAGACACTACCTAAGGTAAGGTTAAAGGTGCTATGCAATCAGTTGTGAGGAAATGTCTTAATTTCTGCACTGATTGTCTTGTTCCAACCTTTTGTTAGCTGATTGAGGGTTGCTGCTAAAACTTTCTGGCCTGTGTGAAGGAACTGCTAACTACCAGGCTCTGTATTAGATAACAGAGGCATAGAACTCAGTTCAGCTGCCACCCTCAGGTTTCTCCATTGTCTGCCTCTTTGATTTTTTAGGTATTTTCTTTTTGCTCCCTCATTCTTGGCCAATCTTCCTAATATATGAAGATTCTATTCACATATGTGAAAATTTCCTCCAAAAATGTCTATTTTTTGGGCAAAATTTATAGAGCATAATATATTAAATGAGAATAGTCATGCATATGGCTGTCTTCTGAATAGTTTAAAATTTCTTTAAGATAATATCTTGTGCTCCTGGAACTCAATGCCTGATTACAGATGTTACTCAACAAATGTTTGTTAAATGATGAATTATGTTTTCTAGTGGAAACTGGAAATAAGGTAAGTCAAAGAAAGGCACTTCCATTTTTAAGAAAACCAGGAATCCATCATAGTAAAAAAAAATTTTGTTAAGTAGATGAATCAAATAGGAGTTATTCATTTCAGAGGGGGATTTCTTTACATAATGTGGTACCTTCTCATGAATTTAATGATTCAGTTTACAAACACTACATTTTATTTTTTCAAAGGAACTTTCTGTTGTTTAAAGTGATACAAGCATATTTTATGGTACAGTTCTGGACATTTTCTTTTTGGTTTTTCCATACTGATGACCAGTGTTTAATTAAAAGTAAGTATATTATTGTTTCTTTGGCTGCCAACTGCACCTAGATTTGTTCTATGAACTTAAAAATGATGTTAAAAGACACATAAACACAATTCACCATTTTAAAACAGTGAAAATTTCCCAGTCCAATGGAAGGGTCTGTGTTGATTTTTGGGTCTATTATCAGGTATAGGGAAATCATATTTTAAAATAACTTCTTTGTCAATATATATATATATATATATATATATATATATGCAAGCCTATTATACTCTGATTATTAGTGGAAGGCATATAAAGACAAATTGTCTGCAGAAAAACAATTTTCATATAATCATGGGTAAAAATTATTTCTAGGGACAAAATGAACACAAAAAAATACCAGATAGGGGGCTGGGGATTTAGCTCAGCGGCATAAGCACCTGCCTCTTGCAAGCAGGCAGTCATGAGTTCGATCCCTGGGACTGATAAAAATGAAAAAGACCAAAAAAAAAAAAAATACCAGATAGGGCATCAGTGGTGCCTTAAAGAAACTCCTAATTTTAATTCTCTGCATATCAACTAAATTACTTGGCTGAGTTGGTGTTATTGATTATTAATCTATATGAAAGCAAGTAAATATTGGTTTGACTGGAACTTTAACTTTTTGAATGACCATTGCAATGCAGTTTAGACAGTTAAGACCTAAGGATCTAAAACCAAAATTAGAACATTGTTAAGAGCTGATTCTGCCCCAGGAAATTCAGCCTTGACACGCTGAGACACAGTCACAGAACAGAGTATTTCGTAGTGCCCACCGACAGGCTGCACTAGGGAGCTAATAATTATTTCAGAAATAGTAGTTGGTTTTATTCAAAGTAGACTGTCTTAGCCTCCTTTTCACTCTTCAAAATATAAAATGTTAAATATATTTTACAGGTGAGCACAAAAGTGTATGTGCTCATTTTCATAAACATTAAAGGGGGCCACTGTGGACTAGGTGGTGGGATAAGAAGCTGGTCTCACCAGCCCAGCAGGAAGGCACATTTCAGCTGCTGACCCTTACCCAGAATAACTTGCGATCTGACCCAGCAATTACAATAAAAGCAGTCTAAATTTCCAAACCCACTGCATAGCTCATTCATCACGAAAAATGCCCTCTACCTTTCCAACTTTGAAGCTGATCAAAGAATAATTTTCTTTTGTTCTTAGTGCACACTCTATTTTGTGGCTTATTCTTGAATAACGATGTTAATAATTCAACTTTTATTCCCATCGATTGTAACAGATTTTTACTTGTCA
Source organism: Cavia porcellus (assembly GCF_034190915.1). Taxonomy (NCBI): domain Eukaryota; kingdom Metazoa; phylum Chordata; class Mammalia; order Rodentia; family Caviidae; genus Cavia; species Cavia porcellus. The sequence continues at coordinate 158,880,483 of NW_026947484.1, read as the reverse complement.
AGAATATATACAAATATAAGTTATGACTATACGACTTTCACGTCTTGAGAACTCGTGGGCATAAATGATATAAATCTACTTTCTTCAATCTATTTTCAGCATGTTTATATTTTCATAACTATATCACTTTATCTCTAACTTCAGTCTTTGGCAGTAATATTGGAAAATATGAGATTTCTGTCAAGTTATTTCATACTCTCTTTTCCACTTATGTAGAAGCAGCAAATAAGTTAGTTAGCAAATCTAATATGCATTTTTTAATCTCCTAAACACTTTTGATAGAATTTTCATTTACAATTGTTATTTGGATCACATTTTTAAAGTTTTGTTTGAAACAACTGGAAATTTAATGTTTGGCTTCATTCATAGTGAAAATTCTTTTCCTATCTTCCTTTAATGATCTTTTGCTTAGAGTTATATATTGTCAAACCCTTCTCTTGTATCTTGCTTAGCAAAATGTGCATAATTTTCAAAGCTTTTGTTTATCATTTACACTACTGCTAAACCACATATTCTTTTAATCCCTGTCCAACCAAACTGTTCCCTGGAGGTTTTCAACAACTTCACAATTAATGATGGGTGAGTCCCATCTATGATCTCATTTGTTTTTCTGTCCTTCAACCAAATTCAGTTCAACTCAACATGAAAACATGCATTATCTCTTTCAAAGATTGCAGGGCTGAGGAGTTCAATTTTAGACTTTTTAATGCATCCACAATGTTGAAATATTTAACCCTAGCAATAAATTGACCAATTTGGGGACTTAATGGCTGTTGCTTAGGCATTCTATAGGCAGTGGCAACAATTATTAGGTCTCAGAGTAATTGTTAAACTAAAATGTATAATTTCTTGCTTTTAAGCAAGTTATTAAAATTTTCCTGTTCACACACACACACACACACACACACACACACACACATATATATATACATACAAATTTATTATTTACAGTTTTATTTTAATCTGTGATAAGACACGCTAGTACAGCTATTTACCAATATTGATCTACTCAAATTTTCAGCAACTCTCTATGTGAGGTAGTGTATTATACTTTATCCTTGTCCTGTTTTAAAACAAAAAGTCAGAGTCAGAGAGAGATTAAATAACTTGAAGTTTGCACAGCTAAAAGGCAATAGAAGTAACATTTAATCCTATACTATGGCTTCATAGTCTATCTTCTTGAACCTCATATTGTACTTATTTTGAAGAAATACAACTCTTTATAAAGGTAGGAACTATTTTAGATTGTTTTTAGATAGCTGTTTTTTTATATGAGCCACTACTGAAACAGATGGCCTGCTGAAAAAGAATCATGTTATACTTATCATAGATGGATTTCTTCCCATAACCACAGTCAGCAGAAATGATGCTAATAAATGCCACCAGACACCTCTTTAAAATATCTTGGATTCCATTGTTCTTTATTTGAGTCGATAAGGAAGGTACTCTATTTTATTTTAGGAGGACTTCATCCAATAATTAGGTCAGTGGCCAAAGAAAGAAAGTAAGCACTTAGCCACTCTTTCTCCTGGGTAATATATAACATTTGTGGAAGGTAATTGACATTCACTTTGAAACCAATGAAGAAAAGAAGACCGCAAAGTTTGCTATTAAGATTAATTCTGAATTCTCACATAAACCTGAGATTATATTACTCTAAAGAGGCTGAGAGATTCCATGAGAATAAGCTCTAAAAATTTAAATTCAAAGAAAAACTACATCTAAATAACTAGTTGTTCTTATTGTTTCAATATAATGCTCAAAGTTGAAGAACTCTAAACCCCCACCATAAAGGGAAAAACTCTGATTTATAATCATGTCACTTAAACTTTGCCTGCATCAACTATAAAATAATTTAAGACAGAATACTCAAATATGCTGCTTTTTGAGAGGTTATGAAAGTGTATTCTATAATTTGACCAGAAAGTGTTATGAGATTCTTTAAATACATAATCATAGACTTGCTTATACTTGTTTCATTTTGGAGGTGGGGGTAATTCATAATCATCTAAAGCAATTTAAAGCATTTTTGATTGATTACAATTTGAGAAAGTTTTTTTTTTTTTCATTTCTAAAACACTCAGTTTCTCAGATCAGCAAATCCTGTTTTAGACTAAAATTTCATGCCATTTCTGGAATGAGAGGAGAAACAACTATTTAACTAACTTACACCTCTTTATGAGTAGGCAGCCTCAACAAATCCTTTAACTCAGCAGTTACAGAAATCCCTATGAACTTTTCAAAGTTAAATCACTTTAGCAGTTCCACTTTCTTCTTTAAATAGCCAGCAGTCAACATGCAAAATTAACTGCTAAATTCCTCTGTAACAAGATAAAAGTCACTTCTAATATCCAGAGCCCTTATCTCGATTTTGTGTCATTCAGAAATGCTCACACTTGAAAACAACTTGTAAAAACACACTTATAGCAATGGTCTATCTTTTCAAACTGAGTATTTGAGGTTGAATTAGGAACAATCTAAAAATAAAGCGCAAACAACTGAAAATAAGTCCCCGGACTTGACAGTTTCAAGAGACCAAAATCTCCCACTGTAATCGAGCAGGAATGGAATTATCGGTTTTCCCCCAGTTATTTTTCCTTTTGGAAGCACTAAATGCCTCCCTGCTTCATAATGACTTTACAATAATGTAATAGCAAGCCAAACTAAATAGTTTTTTAATAGCTACTCAGAAAACCTTGTAAATTCTCTACAGTTCTGTTTGCAAAAGCCAAAGCAAATCACCTTGTGACTATATACAGCGTGGCACGAATTTACTGCATGAGTCCTACAGAATGAAGCAAAGGATGTTAACTTTCAGCCAGGGTGCCAACAGGAGTGCCACAGAATCCAAAGGGAGACAACACCACAGATAGACAAGGACAAGTAACAGACACGAGAGCAGTGGTGTTAGCACGCAGCCCCGAGGAACTGAGGTTGTCTGTACGACATGAGAAGCTCTTGTTTCATGGGAGAAGTACCCAGACATACTTTGTGAATGTATGTGGATACTGACCTGGACTTGTGACAGGACTAGAGGTAGTAGGCTCAATAATTTCTACAAAAAGGGAAAAGGAAAGAAAAGAAAAACATTTTGTGTATTAATCATACATAAAAGACAAACACTCATGAAGACAATCAACAGTCATGCAACATATACACAAGGGGTCTTTGATTTGAAGATTTCCCTCACCATGGACATAACTGATTGGGGTCTTCTTTCTGAGACTTACATGACACCTGTCACTGATTTTGCTGTTAGGTTACTTTTTATATTGGGGTCACACTGGGAGCCATTTCCATATTCTAATTTATAATACCAAGGAATGCTGTATCAACATTGGGGACCTACACTTGGGTACTTAGATAGTGGTTTACAAAATCAGCTTCTAAGAAATTACTAAAATGTTGAATGCCTTCTCAGAGTGCTAACACTGGTGCTATAAAGTAACTTAAGTGTTGCCTCTTACTGTGTATTAAAAATAAAAATCGTGGGTAGAATTCATATGATGCCAAAATGTGTTTTTAAAGATAAAATCTCATTGTATACAAGCATAGCAAAGAACCTGGCCACTCAGAGGACCAGTTGTGTCTGCTTTTATGTTTCTAAGCAAGAAAGTAAACACATACACACATATCCTGGCATGCATTGTTCACGTACATAAAAACATGTACACATTCTGAATTACCTGCAATGTATGTGAGTTACTACAGGGCACCACTGGCTCGACCACACATTTAAGTAGAAGATAATCATACCCTTGGCTTATCAAGGTAAGTATCTACCAAACAAGTTCCATGGCATTTTAAATTCCTTATATATTATTGAAGATTTCCATTTTAAATCTCTGTTTTAAAACAAGTCTTTACAAATGGCAAGTGAGGGTTGTAACAAAAAGTAGCAGGAACATAAAGATTAACATTATGGTTGGCAGAAATAAAGGACATGGAGTATTTTTAGTGGTGGAGAATGCAAACGTGAAGAAAATGCTACATTCTGGAGGAGTTCTCATAATGGGCTGGTCTGAGAATCTGGTCAAATTTTCTTATCATGATAGAACATTTTTATTGGTTGGATTCTATCATGGTGAGAAAATAACTAAATGCTCACAAGGGAACACAGTGCACACGGCCGCAAGAGGTGAAAGCACATGCAAAATCTTGTCTTTGAAACTTCTCGTGCTCATCTTTTCTCTCATGACCTACAAGAGATGCTGCAAACAAATGAACAACAATAACAACAACAACCACAACAGGTTTTCTTTTAAGTTAATAAGTCATTTATTTATTTAATTGGAACTTCTCTGTGACTCAGTGGGTAAAGCAAGGGCATTTTCCAATTGCCCTTAGGGGTAAACTATTAAGCTATTGACCACTGGTTCAGTGATAAACCATCACACAGTAGGGGCTAAAAAGTCAACCTTCCAAGAAGCCAGTGTTGGGAGTCAATTATGTAAGGGACTGAAGTCATTACTGTTCAAGTGTGGATACAGGGCTGATTTCCTGGACCCTGGGCTCTTTCCTGACTGTTCTGGGCAGATAAATCACGCACAATATATTTAGCTTGCAAAAATCACGGCTTAGGTTTTAATGGATTTGAGACTTGAGAATATACTTTTAACACAGACATTCCCAAATGACAGAAGAGTCAGAAAACAAACTATAATTAAAGGGTAAAAATGTAGCTATTTGTTACACCGTGGGATTTGATATTATTGTGAAAGTTTGGAAAAGAAGAACATTCAATAATTTTATCAAAATTCCATTAGTTATAAAAAGGTAACAAAATTTTAGATTAAAAAGTCATTGAAAAAAGAAACAGCATTGTATTGGGCATTGCTTTTTTGGTGGGCTGGCAATGACAGCAATGAATAATTTTATGACTATTATGTTTGTAAATTTAAAAGACAATCTTTCCAAAAAACAGACATATTAGCTTAATGCTATACAACAAGTTCATTAATATAAACTTAGAATATATGCTCTAAAATTTTTCTTGTAAAATTTAAAAGAGAAATGAAAGCACAACGATGGCCTGAAAAGAAGTCTAACTGGAATACATAAAACTAAATTCAGCAGGGCAGTGAAGTCAGTTTTTGATGTTCAATAATTTAGACATTTACACTTCAATTTCTTCAACTGTTTGGGTTCCACTGTTTGGAATTCTTAATGCTAATCTGAGAGTTCACTGAAAAAGATGGGTGACATACAACTACAACTTCATCGCAGTGAAAGGAGGGTAGAAACAAAGAACTATCCCACAGAAGCAAGCTCTTCATTGTGCTTGCTTATGTCGAGCTAAATTGCTTATGTAAGGCCACATTGTCTCACAGAAAGGCTTTTTAAAAAAGACAGGAATTTAGTGCACGCAAAATTATGTTGCAGTGCACGCAAGATCCACTCCATAGCTTTAGCTTCACAGCCAATCAGCCAACACAAATTTTTTGCTTCGCCTGTAAGACCAAGGTAAGGAAAAATCTGGAGTGAGATCATTTTCATGTAAAGCAAAAATTGGAAAGGGAAGTTAGCTGAGTTAGTGATTCAGACTGTACCATTGTATGGGTCACACCTATGACTGGATGGGCAGAAAGCAGATAGAAACCACAGTGAGACAGAAACACTAAGGATCGAGAAGTTAGTGTTGAGGTTTGTGAATGAGAATCAACTATGTATCTTGACTAGAGATCCCTGAATGGGTGGGAAAGGACCAGTGTAAACTGGACTCAGCTCTCTCACCTGCCAGTACTCACTACATGATGCCAAGCAAGGGAAGGGAAGTCTCCAAACCCTACTGCCAGCTGCCCAATCGCACTGAGTCCTACTTTGTATTGCTGTTGGGAAGCCTAAAGAGAGTTTATAGAAACACTCAGGGGAGGAAGTAACAATAGTAGTTTTATGCTACTGCTTATAGTGGGGTATGGAAGAAATGCATGGAAATCAATGAAGAAAAAATGAAACAGGGCCTCAGAAATTAGACAGCACTTAACTTTATGAAACAGAAACAAAAATTGGAAAGCAACATGAATAGTTAAAACTATATAAGCAAATGAAATTCTACTCAACGTAAATGCTAAATTTGTCAATTAATACAGGGAGCTGGTTTAGGATAATTATCCCTAACTCATACTTGGTGCTGCAGGATATCTCTAGGATCCAGGGTTTGTTTTTTTTTTTTTTTTTGGCTTTTTTGAAACAGGGATTTGCTATGCAGTTCAGGTGAAACTTGAACTCACTTTGTAGCCCAGACTGGCCTCTAACTCACAGAAATCCTCCTGCTTCAGCTTCCTGAGTGCTGAGATTACAGGTGTATGTGATCACACCCAGCATCCAGGGTATTTTAAAATGCTATTGTTGAGGTAAAATTTCAAGGCTAATATTATAGATAAAGATCCATCGTTTTTTTCTGGAGAAATGCACTTTAATCCTAAAATGTGACTTTTTTGTCAAATTGAAGGCATATATTTTTAATGTGTGTAAAAGATATTTAAAATTAAAATTTTATTCTTATATTGTTAGATAAATCAAATTATTCCATTAACTCAAGATTACCAAGCTATTTTTCCCAAGAAAAGAATGATATTTTATTACTTAGGAAATTTAATCTGGATAATAGTTGAAATTAACTAAATCTAATAAATTTGTCCAAGATTTCCCTGCACTCTTATGAGGTTACTGATTTAACATTTCAGAGACTACTTATTCAACAGGTGTTATTGCAAAAATAATTACTATATTAGATACGACTGGAGAAATTAGTAAGTCCTTGCTAGGTACCAAGCAGCGATGTAAATGTTTTCCACGTATTGACTGATTGCAGCCTCTCAACACCTTTCTGCAGTAGATATTATTATTAATTCCATTTCATAGAGGAGAAAATGTAGCACAGAGAACATAAATATTTATTGTCCCACAGCTAATAAAGAGTAAACATGGGAGAAACACAATATTTTAGCGTTCTAGTCCCTCACCTCTCAGAAGAAAGGGTCTATGTACTTTCACGATATCTATGTATACTTAGATGGAGCATTTCAAAGCAAGAAATCTTACAATTATTTACATGCGTGGCTTTCCCATGAACAGACCCCTTCCTCTGGAACACCAAGGAAGAGAACAGCTTTTACTGCTAGAATGGGAAGAGAGGCAAACTCAATCAGCATTAAGACCTGGGGATTCCTATACTGTGTTTTGCAGTAAGGAATGATTTAAACACCATTTTTCCATTTTGCCCTGGCACTGGGAACCAACCCTAAATGTCATCATTTGCATGTGTGTAAGTTTTGGTGCCATAGAGGGCCATTCCTCAGATAGTCCTGAGAAAGCTATTATAACACAATTATACAATTAAATAGGAATCTTGAACTTGTAAACCTTAACTCCCCAACATTGTAGTTTAAAGCTATGGTTTAGCTTTCAAGAATGTCATTTTTATAGGGATCAGGTTTGAGCTGTTGTTCTGTTGTCTTAGTAATTAACTTGTAAGCAGTGAAATATTGTTTGTGGGGTTCTAAGTGGGATCTCCTGATGCACATCACCACATCTCAGGGAGTCTTTCCTTTGTGTCTCATTATGTGGAAAATCAGAGCAAGTATTCTGGGGTTAATGGCAGAATACATCACTGCGGGGTGCTGCATGGCTGTGACAAAGGTTTTAGCCAAGGGAAGGTTTTAATTGTACATAAAACAGAGGTGAAGAGAAGTTCACCGAGGCAGACATTTTCAACAGTTACAGGGAAGAAGGAGGCATCATGTAAAACAAGATTTAATAAATGTAATTTGGTTGAGGGCAAGAGGAAATTCTGCTAGAATGAGGTATTGAGGATGCTGGATTGTAGGAAAGAACCTAAGAATCATGGGTAATGGTCCCTTTTATAGACCTCCTTAATTGTTGTTTTACAACTGTACACACATAACACAGTTCTAGAATGGTCCAGCATTAAACCTTGACTTTGTAGTTTTGGAGGCCACAATTGATTTCTAGGTTGTTGCTTTATCCCTGTGTTATTATACAGCAGTGATGTGTGTGAGTTTTATCCTTTAGAAGGTTGAGAGATAACATGATTGTGTCATGGAGACACGGTAGAAATCAATCCTTTTGGTTGCCATGGTTTCATCTGAAAGCTCTAACTTCCAATCACTATGAAGTGGAAGCAATGTTGTGTTTATAGAAGAATGAAGAGGTTCTTCTTCTGGAATAGGCAAGGTTAGTATCGAGGCAGCCACAGAAGACAGACGGTGAGCTAAGTTGGATACAAAGAAAAACAGAAACTAAAGAAAACCAAGCAAACATAAAACCCTTGTGACCCCTTTCTTTTCTTTTTGTGTGCAGGTCCATAGTGTGTATCATGTCTCTTAAAGCAATGGAACATCGGAGTGGATGCATAGAGTACAATTTAGGCACCACACTTTCTCCTCCACGGGGGAAAAGCATGGCTCTGGGCACTCAGGTGTTTCTGCTTGATAAGAGTGATCTCAGGATCACTCTAGAATTCCCGTCCAATGCAGACAGTGCTCCTCTGGCAGTTGGAGGACTCAGAGTCCATCACATTTGGAAGCCTTGAGAGTGTGACTGTAATGTGAGCTGTGGATTTTACTTTCCATATGCATAATTAAGAAGTGTAATGGCCCACAGACTTCTCTGGGTTGTCTTCGTTTCTATCACAGGGATGTTGTTTAAAAGATAAATTAGCATAGTGGTTACTAACAGAGATTATGAGGGAAACTTACTTGGAATAAAATCCTGGCTTCAGTGTTTAAGAGCTACTCATCCTGTCAAAGTTTGTGCATTAATATACGGAAATAAAGGTGATAGCTAACAGCCAGTATTGTGGTACGCATGAATAAGATAACATACACAGAAGTTGTTTAGTAAAAATACTTGTCTCGGCAAATACTCGTGTCTGTATAAATGCTAGTTTATTTTTTAATTGAAATTGTTGTGAATGACTTTAGAACCATTTAAATAACTGCCAACACTTTATGTTGTTATAAATGACTATCCTATAAATTACCTTAAAATTAACCTTAGGAGTAATTCTTTCTCAAGAAAATATTTTTTATAAAAAAAGAATACGAACTGATTCCAAATATTCACTAAAGGAAGCTTCCAGGCTAACATCAGCTCCTCTCAAAAAAAATTTTCACTGGAACTTTACAAATGCACAAGATGCTCTACATTAACTTCATATAAGTTTTTTTGTGATACATGCAATTATTGTTTGAGGTGTTTTTATGTGTGTATGTGATAGAATAAGGGAGAATTCACAGAGAGATAGGAATTAGAATGTTTCTGTAAATCTATGTGTTCAATATCCATCTGAAGAAAAAGCCTTATGTCAATACTAAGAAAGGATGCATATCTATTACATTCCTGGTAAATATCCTGAGACATTGTAAATATTGCCGTACTTAATCTTGGCTGAAATTACTTTTCTGAATGCAAAATCTTCCTCTCCCCTTACTAAGATCCAGTTCTGTTTTGAGAGAGAAATTTTTTTTGTAGTAACGAATGGGCACTAACTTAAAATACTACTTTCATGTGTCATAAAATAACTTTCTGAACTTCTTTTTCAATTTGCTGAACTATATTCCCCTATGGGTATAATTTGAGGAGATGATTTTGAAAGAATTTTAGTTCATGCTATGAATTATTACCAATTGTAATGTTTGCTTCAGACTTCTAGGTAAACCACCAGCTTTCAGCAAATATAACGTTGATCCAAAGCTATTGAGGTACTTTGTGTTTTAGTGAACATCTCACATACCTCTCTGAGGCCAAGATTGTTTGCTTTTCATCATTATACAGATAGTAATCTCAGGGAAAGGTCTAATGAGACAGGTATATTTCTGAAACACACTTCTCAAACTTTCAAATAATTGTGTTAGATTTTAGCAAACTCATGCAGTTTCTTTCCTAATACCAATTAGAATATAAATAAAAATAAAAATAAAAGAAATACATTTGAAGGTAACATAAGAATCCAAAAGTATTTACCACTGATATTTATAAAAACCATTGATATACTTAAAAAAGTCAACGATACTGATGTCATATAAACAAATAGATTGTGTTGACACCTGGTAATTAGTATTTTTTTTTCTTTTTATCAGCACCGGGGATCGAACTCACGACTGCCTGCTTGCAAGGTAGGCGCTTATGCTGCTGAGCTAAATCCCCAGCCCCAGTAATTAGTCTTGACTGCTTTTATTGTCTTAAACTTACATAATCATTATTGTTTCTGAAGACTAACCACAACCTATTGGCTCTTTCACTTTTTCTCCCTTTGAGACTGTATAGAGGAATGGCTTTTACTTCCTGTCACTAGATGATCTTGGCTGGATTTTTAGGAGATCTTCAAGGAGCTAACAAATGGCTGGATGCATCGAATCACCCGTGACCCTAGACACACTGGGGCAAAAGGGGAGATTGACAAGTTCAATCCCTGCCTACAACTCAGTCACGTGAGAGATGCCTTAATATGGCTGGAGTCCAGCAGACCTGACTTCCTGTCTGTGCCATCTACTAGCTGTGAGAATCTTTGTAGGACATTGATCATAGGTAATTGGGGCTTTTGAAGATGAATAATGAGAGCGAGACACCTGGACACAGTGACTCACGTGTTAAGGGAGGGGGCATTTTATGTTTCCTTTGTGGCCTGGATCTAGGCATCCACAGGTCTGTTTGGGCAGTACCTTCTAAATGATTGAGTAGCAAAGAAGCTGAAAACTAGCAATAAAACAAGGCAGCCTGAGGATGGTGACGCATGTCTCTGGAATACTGGCTTTCCATTGTAGAGATAAAGCAAGCCTGTCTGCCCACTGGCCAGTGTGGAATGGCATTCAATAGCAAACCCTCTCTCTGTCTGTCTCTGTGTCTCTGTCTCTGTCTCTTACACACACACACACACACACACACACACACACACACACAGATGCACGATGCTATGAGACATCCATAAAAAGTGAGGAAGGCTGAAGGGAACTGCACTCATCTGCAGCTTCCTTCAGTCAGGGTTCTAAGGATGGGCTCAACATGCAACCACAGGAAGAGAACAAACTGGCAGAATGTGCTCTTCTGCCACCCTCCCTGTGCTCCAGGAGAAGCCATGTGGCAATGGCACAGCATTCTGAGAAACCAATACTAGCAGAACATGAGGCCTGCCAAAGAGCTGCTGGACTATTGCCTCAGTCAAGGAAAGACACAGCGGCCAAGGATAAAGCTGTGTGATGACTTCCCTATGGCAAAGCTGCCAGATCACTGACCATTGGAAATCAGATCATCTTGGCATCTTTATCCCTTTTCAAGTGCACCTTTCAAGGGTCCCATTTTCCTGATGCTGCATTAGGAGCTGTTGAGCCTGGGATGGAAGAGACAAATTCTTTTCTCCATTAATTGTACTGAAAGGTAAATCTGGCAGTAAGAAAAAGCAACAAATGCCATGGTAAGAAAAGAAGTCCAGGAACTTGTAGTGGCCAAGGTGTGTGTGTGTGTGTGACTTTCTAAGACACTAAACTTTGCTTCCTGCATTTGAGTCACACACTGTGTCCAGGTCGGCAATGGACAACAGAAGGAGAAGTCAGATGAGTTCCTCGCTGGTGTGAACATGTTGGAAAATTTGGCCAGGGCTGGCTTCCGCAAGCATTGAGCTACCTGGGGGAATGATTCCAGCTCAAAAAGAGCACATTGTAACCTGAAGTCATTTGGAGACTGTTCTGATACAGCATTCATCTTACGGTTAAATAATATGAGACCTTGTTGTGGTTTTGATCTAAACTATCAAAAGTCTCAAGGGTATGGAAAGTGATCAGGTCATGGGCCACTTTCCTCATCAATGAATTCACCCCATGGTAAGTTCACACATATGCTTCACATGGGAAATCCAGAGTGGGAAAATTCATGAGGAATAGTTGTTCACAGACACAGACCAAGTATCCTAAATCTGATCCAGGATTATAGGATTTCTCCTACTGATTCCAAATGAAAATTCTACCTAAGTCTGCAAACAAAAATCTTTTCAAAATAAGGCAGAATAAATATAAAATAAAGCAGCTTCTGTTATGCAGATTGAAGTAGAAGCATCTGACCAGGATATTTGCTTCCTGGGTCATACCATCATATTTCAATTCTCACAATTTAATTATAAAATAAATCATTATTACATGGAAAGAAAAGATAGAAAATGCAGAAGACCATAGTAATTGAGCACACTTGTTCTAATTGCATAATCTACTATACTCAGGTAAAAGAAATATGCGTGATTTCCATTAAGATTAATTTTGGACAACAAAGCTTTATCAAGCTCACTGCATCTAGATTTTGCCTTGTCTAGATCTTCCAGATGATGTTGATTCCAAGACTTGTAATAGTCACAGAAACAATTTATTCAAACAAGATATCAGTTATCACTGATTCTTATACAAATTGCATATTTCAGAGCAAGAAGTTGTTCTCTGCATGGAAAATTAAGCTCTTGGGAAATGAGTACCACGCACAGCACCAAGAGCGTATGAAAGACGGAGTGTTTCATCAATAAAATCATGTGAGATTTTAGGCCTTACAAAAATTCAAGGCAGTTTTAAAATGCTATTTATTTGTTTTACTTCCTTTGCCCCCTGCAGCTGGATTTGAGCAGGATTCATCCAGGCAGCTGTCAGACATCAACCTTGTGTTTACAATTCCTTGCCAAACTGGATACATCTTCAGATTTCCTTCAATCTACAAGCTCTTTTCCTCTGCTCTTCTTTCCTTTTCCCTTTCATTTCTTTCCCTTTCTTTCTTTTTTTTTTTTTTTTTGGTCATTGGCTGAAATAATGTATATTTTAAATTATACTTGCAATGTTAATTTTTATCATCCATGTAAGTAGTGTATATTTTTAATAATTAATGTTAGCTTTGCTCAAAATATCTAAAGGCTATGGATGAAAGAAAAAATAATCCATACTAGGATCCATTAAAATTAAGCTTTGAAAGAGATACTGTCAGGGAAGTATTGGCACATAGTAGATACTAAAACATTTTATTACATGAGTGAAAGACACAGGTACACTGTCTTCTATAAACGTGGGTGTAGCCACCCCCATATGAATGCTTTGGTGTGTACATTTGAAGCCATGCATGCTTTGCACATTTGCTAGGGAGGTAGTTTTTGGCCAAGTCACATATTCTGTGAGCCCCATTTTGTCATCTAGAAAAAATGGAAAAAGTATGTAATATCAGTTTGTTTTACCTCAGAGTGGTGACATTAGGTAAATTACATACTTTTTCTGAAATTCAGTTTACTCAGCTGTAAAATAGAGAAAATAATAACTTGCTTTAAAAATGTTAGGAAAAGTGAACTAATTTCTGTACAGATATTAGTTAGAATAGTTCCTGGGAGGTAAGAGGTATTTATTAATGTGATTTAGATTGCATGCATGTTTTGTATGAAGCATTACAACGATCATGGTCTTCTATCTAATGACACTGAAGATCTGACTATTATTGGGGAACTGAGCAAGAAGCAGCCTGAGCTGCTACAGCTCAGATGACATCAAGGAGAATAGTTTATAATTGCACCGAAATTCACTTTATTAGAACACAGCAGGGTACGGTGGGAAGAACGTTCACTCGGGAATCTATCCTGGTTCTTTGATTACTAATTATGTAGCCTTGGACAAGTTATCTTACCTTTTAGGGCCCTTTCTGCATTCAAAACGTGGAGCAGAAAATCAAGGGAAAGAAAATTATAGGGTACTTGCCACATTTGAGATCAGAACCAAAATTGGAGTTCGGGTTTCCTGACTCAGGTCACCTAATTCAGCAGCTGATTTCGTCTAAAGTGTTTCATTCATAAGTAGATGCTAGAAAGATTATTCACTATTATGTGTCAAGAGCTTTGGTTTTTGCTAGAAATATGACAGTATGTAAAAACCAAGCTATACTCGAATGACGTTCTTTGTCTCGCAGGGAGGAATGAATGGTACAGGATATGGGGGTCTGATGCTAGACTTACAGATCCTTAGCTGAGCTCAAAGCCTGAGAATCCAGACCTGTTGGTCTGTCTTTGACCTGTCCACACAGGAAATGAGGAGTGCTTTGTGTGTCTCACATAGAGGCAACCTACCTACACTCCTTATGATTTAAAAGGTTTGTTTTGTGATTTCTGGGCTTCCTCTGAAACTGCCAAATAGTTCTGAAGTAAAGGAATTCTTCTTCAAAACTTTCCTAGCTTGAAGGTAGACTCCTTTGGAGCCAAGGCCCTCTGTGCCAACTTCAGTGTGTGAGCATCCCACTGAAACCACAGGTTGTGAGTTGCCCACTGTCTGGATCCCAGCACCCTTTTGCTTTTCCTCATTCTCCTTCCCTCTCTCTTTTTTGTCCTTTCCTTTCTTCCTCTCACTATCATTCATTTTGCCTCTTTTTCTGTCTTTCTAGCTGTATTCATTGTTGTTTTCCTTTGCATCTTTAACTATACGTGGACTGTGGTGTTTCACAGACGTGGTTCATTTCATGAGAAATCTCTCAATGCTTCCACTTCCTGTGGATTTGATGAATGACACAGCAGCCACTACAGCTACCTCTGTAGGAAGAACCCTGATCTGAGGCCGAAGGATCTGGGTATGAGTAGCTGAGTAGACCACTGCAGCACAATTTAGAGTTGAGAATGATAGACCTTCCCTCTGTCTCTGAGGGAGAGAGAGAGATTTGATTTTGACACCCTCTTCTACTATCTCCTATGAAATTATCAGCCTGAGCCTGTGGTATTCATGGTGGAATTCAACCTGGAAATATTTTGATTCTATGGTTCTAATGATTATGTATATGGAGCAGACTCCAGGGCTAAGTATAAATGAGGTAAATACAAAATAAAAAGTAAAAGTAGTACTTCATTTAAAATTTCTTAAAATTGAAACAATAGCTCTTCAGTCTCAGGTGTTTCTAAGTTACTTAGTATTTGGTTATAATTGGTATAGTTCATGTTAAGTTTGATGGGCTGAATTCTTTTATAATCAAGAGTATTATGGAGGACATTTTTCCTCCAAAATGCTCATTTGTTTAACATATGGTAAAATAAAAATTTTACAGTAATTGTAAGATCACTTGATCTGCCTTAATAAGTCCATTTATTCAAAAGTTGACCAAATACCTACTTGGTGCCAAGCATTACATCATATGCTAGGGTACAAAGATAAATGGGACAGTATTTGCTATCTGGAAGGATACACCCAAAAATTAAGATAAAAATTGACATATGACAACATTAAAATATTTATTCCTACCTAATAATAATGAAGGTATATTGGATCTTGAAATTAGTGATAATTACCATGTATTTTCAGGAAATTGAGATGTTTTAAACACATTAACTCTTTTACTCTTCAGAACAATCAAGAAAACTGTTGCAATGATTTGACTATGTTGCTTGCATTACAGATGTTGGAGAAGTTATATATCTCAGTGTTCATATGGTGGGACTCTTGGGATGTGAGTGAGTCCAGGACTCTGCTCTCTTGAATGGTCTGATCCATTCACAGATTAATCCATTTGTAGCTTATTCTGCTGGTGAATGACTGTTTTACTGTAGAAATAGCTCTGCTGTGGAGGCTAGTGCTGCCTGGCTACTTTGCTCTCTTTCTCCATGCGATGCCCAGAGCCGCCTCAGGACTCCGGAGAGTCCCACAGCAAGAAGACCCTCACTAGAGGTGATCACTTATCTCGGACTTTCCAGCCTCTATAAATGTGAGAGACAAGTTTCTTCTGCTTATACATCACCCAGTTGTAGAAAGGGAAAATGGGCTAAGGCAAGTGGATACTATTGTCACCATCATCACAGAGGAGAGAAGAGTTTAGGGAAATTGAATCTTTACATAGATGCCACAGAAAGTAAATACCACAGGGAAAGTTCAAACCCAGAGGTGCTCTTTTCTAGAATCTAAGTATTTCATACTCAAGCCAGTGATTCTTAGATAGAACAAGGTAAGGGGTAGCCCTCAGGATAAAGAGTAAAATGGAGCTCACAGGCCTGAAGAGCAAAAGTAACTCAGGTTAAGACCTGAATCACCCACTGTCAGTTTCCTATAGAAAGAGACGCCCTTCTGATAAATGCCTTGGTATATCATTTCAAGCTAATAATTCAGATTATTTGTAGCTGGGAAATAATGAAGTAAAGTTGCTAGAAGGAGGCTGACACTCTGGTCACTGTTCAAGTCATTCTAATTTTTCCGACATCTACTGAGCAGTTCTTATGGCCATTAATCATGGGTGGAGAGCTGTGTATACCAGTGTGTTTACATCCGGAATATCTCTATGTTTTTAATCTCCTCATACACCTGAAGTAGGAAGAAGGAAACCCTTTAGAAACAGCTTTCAGTAAGATCCATGTTTGTTTGTGCCCTTGTTTCCCTGCAGATTGTAAGCAGCATTCTCTCTTCTTTTTTCTGATCCCGTCAGCCTAACTGCTTCATTCATTAAGAGAAAGAGACAACAGACTGGGAAGTATTTGTTTGGGGCTAATTAATTGGAATTGAGAGCATGTGTATTTTGCAATTTAGCAAAGGCACTGGTGTGGAAAGGGAATAGGCTGCTTCTGCCACTCCTGGTCTCCTTGTGTCTTTCTGTGTGAGTAGATGGCTTCTAGAAACCCGACTTGGAGCTCTGCACCTTTATCATCCCTTGAAGAAGATTAGAAGCAAAAACAGTCAACCACGCAAGTGGAATAAAAAGGGTAAGGTGCTTAAGGATGTTAACAGTTAAAAAAGATAGAGTCGAGAGGTTAACAAGTGGAAGATTCTGCCGTATCATTGTGGTTCTGGACCGAAGTGGTGACAGCATGCACATCTCTGCAAGGGAGGTAGGGAAGGGGACTGCTTTGCCATCTCTGCTCAGCCATGGCCCCACGGTAGGCTTTCCCAAGGTGGACTCCAGTGATCGTGACTCCTGGTCTTCACATTACCGTTCCACAGCTGTGGACTAGCATGTGGCAGGAGTTACGGGCATCACTCTGCACTGGGGTAAAAGAGCCCCTTGCTGCAGCTGTGGCATGTGGTACATGGCCTGTACCAGCTGCTCATCCCTACTGCTCCAAAGCTTGGGGAAAGTCATGCTGTAAGCAACTCTGTAGAAAAGCCCACTGTCTTAGTTACATTTCTCTCCTTGCTGAGACAAAGTACTTTACACCCAGAGTTAAAGGGGAAAAGGTTATTTAGTTCACAGTTTGTAGAGGTTTTAGTCCATAATTGGCTGGCTCCAAGGCAGGGGCACAGCAGACAGGCCTCAGACAAGAAAAATAGTTCATGGTAGGCAGAAGGTAGCAAAGCAACAGGGGGATTTTCTACAGCTCCTTCTGTTCCTTATATCTTATCCAGGCTACTTAGGGCAAGTAGTGCTCTACCCTTTAACCTAACACCCTTGATCCTAGCATTGCAACATGAAATCAGTACCAGTGTCACATGTTCTAGACCCAGCCATCTCTGATAAAGCCCCACCTATGACTTCATGAAGCTTTGTGGGACATGTAGACATAAGCCATGACACCCACGTAAGACGATGGAAGTCTTCTACTAGCATCCACCTTGACTGATCCTGCAAGCAAACTTTTTAGGCCTGTCATTGTGATTACAATCTTGAGAGACAGGCTGATCCATAATCACTATAGAATTCTGGCTCACAGAAACAAAAATAATAAATGTTTGTTATTTTACCATGCTATGCTTGGAGTGATTTGCTTTGCAGCAAAACATAACTAATACAGTTCAGCAGTTACCTTGCAGAGACAGCACTGCCTCTGCAGACACATGAGCCTTTCCATAGCTGGTGGCTCCCCTGAGTGGCATTCTTCTGGCTGCTTTGGGCATAACACTTCACAGAGACACTTTCCCAAATGCTGCCACTCAACATGAAGGGTTGTATATCTTAGAGATTTAGTTCCCAAGGGCACAGTTGTGCCCTACAGATTTTAAACTTTCAGAAAAGAGGAAATGAGATGCTTTTAGGGAGCAGGCTCCAATCTGTATTTGACTTTAGCTTTTTTGTCTCTGTTTCAAAGACATCTTACATTCTTGGATATTTCTGACGTTTGAGTCATGTGTCAAGATGTTGTTGATTCTAGTGATGGCAACGTTTCCTCTCATATGCAGAGCAGATTGTTAAAACATTCTGAGGCTGTGGTGCTCCTTTCCATTCTGCTGTTCCCAATTTTATTGTCACTTCAGAAATAAACTACAACATATAAAGGAGCACTGAGAAGGCGGCTTTAAGAGCCCTGGGGTAGAGCTAAAAGCAGCTCCCTTGATTTTATGTTGGAGCCATCTGGTGCTTACATCAGCTACCACTTGTTTTCAAATATATATTATTTGCGACTTTGTAGAGCTGAATAACATGAGCCCCTTTGGTACAGCAAATATTGTCAACGTACAGTGATTTAAATAAAAGAAGGAGCTAGTCATTTCATACGAATCTGTGTGGATAGAGGTTGAGAGCTTTGCAGCACTGAGAATCAGGAAATTCTTGTTCAGAGAGGGGTCTAAAACTTTGTCCTTCTGTACGCCAGGGAAACAAACTCTCTTCAGAGAAACCACCTGTGTCTAGAGTTAAGACTAGCATTTGCTGAGTGCTTACTATGTCTTAAGCATTGTGCTAAACACTTCACACACTTCATATACAATCCAAGCTTATACCAGAAGGCATTAGACAATGCCACAGTAATCATCAACTTTGAAATGCCAGAGCATTAACCTAAAATGTTTTTATATTGCTATTATACATTCATATGGGTATAGCCTGCAGAGATCAGGCTAACATCATATTTGTGTACCATATGGAAATAACAGAAATTTCCCTTGCTCAACTTGGGAAAGAAATGGGAAGTGTTATACAATAGTTCTTTTACAGTTTGGTTTGGAAACCCCACATATGGCTCAAAATGTCACTGGGCAAGAGAAGTCACATGATCTTGCCTAAAAATGTACCCAAATGACTGGGAATGGAAGAAAACCTAAACTAGATAAGCATTGGAAGTCTAAAAATACTTTAACAGACTCATTTTATAGGTGCAGGAGGCAACTGAGAGGTAAAGTCAGGTTTTAAGACCATTTACCTGAAGAATAAACTGGATGATTGTAAACACAGGAGTGTTAATAGTGAAAGCCTTTGATTTAACCAGTATGTACAGGAGAGAATTCCTGGTCAAGGGTAACAGTGACTGAAGGGAGTTGTTGAGTTCCATGATAGTTGGGTTACTCTGAGTACAAAACACACTTTCATGGATTACCATCCTCCAAGTGGGTAGGGGTCACTGCTCACCATAGAAAGCTGAAGCACACAGGATATTGCCAGCAGCATTACAAGTGTTTAATAAACACTGGATGAAGTCTATGGAATGGATGTGCTCGGTAGCACTACATGGTCTGGTATACACTAGGTCCTAGGTCCTAGGACACATGCTTGGTGTTGGTTTGCGATGTTTGGATGTTTGCAGTGAGGTACACCTTGCTCATTTATATTGTAGAACAGTAAAATTAAGCTGCACTATAAATGATCCACACCACAAGGAGAGTAACAGGACTGCGACTCGGGAAGTTTTACTGCTCAAAGCCAAAGAGCAGAGAGGCCATCCTCTGAGTTAAACTGGCCTCTCCCTCCCTCGTCAGCTGTGAGTGTTGTTTGGGGTTTTCAAGGTCAGGACAGACTACCTAGTCACAGATGACTACTCTCATTGTCATCGACGTTAGCTTTCCAGTGCTGTGTGGGTTTCAGTCACATTCATCTCCAAGGGTATCACATTATAAACTGAAACTGTCCTTAAGAGCTCTTTCCTCTCCTAGGGTCTGGTGCCGCTATTTCCTAGAAAGACCCTTCCTTCGAGGGACCTTTCCTAACTCACTTTTGCTGCTGTCTCGGTTTACTGAGGTGGAGTTCTTCGCTACTCACCCAACTTATCTCTTTTTATGAAGACCAGGGGATGCTACAATCAGGGGATGCTACTATCATGTATTCTTAATCAAAGTATTTGGACATACTTTCCCACAGTGCAGTAAATCTGCTTGGCGTGTGAAGGGCAGCAATCTACTTGTCAGAGGGTTTAGGGAATTTTGTTTCTCTGCAAACTTACCTATGTAGTCAGTGTTTTAAGAGTAGAATCCATCTCTCTGAGTATAACTTACAACAGCCATCACAGGGGCATTTATGTTGTCTCAGAGGCCAGGATTATGAAAGGGATTTACTACAGCATGGTGTGGTGGTGATCTACATTTTATGATTGTTAGGAGAGTTTTTACAGTTATGGTTTATGAGTGCTTAATCAAATAATGTTGCATATCTCATCAGGATGGTCAGTGGAACTTCTGATTTTACATGAAACATGCAAACATCCCTCGTCTGCAACACGCAAGGATTACTCTCTCACAGTGATCTTTACATCAAATATGTGAACACTGAAATTTTCTGAAAAAAACTAATATCCTATTTCATACATTCATGGAAGAAAAATCAAACATACTTTAACTCTGAAGAAATTTCAGGCATACTTTTCACATAAATAATGAGATAAATATTTGAGAAATAAATTGCCTAATGAATATTCATATAATTAAAATAATATACCCAAGTATGTTTGGTAAAACATACAAACACTTGAAATCGGGAAACCTGGAGTTTTACCTTCTCCTGTACTTGCATTTAAGATTTTAAACAAGTTGTTTAATTTTATATAGGCAACCACAGAAAGAAAAAATTAAATTAGGGTCCAAAATGTGTACTAGTATCTCCTCTCTCCTGTGGGATACCACATTATTGATGAGGGCACTTTTGCCTGCTAGCCATAATATCCAAAACTCTCTCTGTCCTGGTCTCAGATAATGACTCCAACAGATTTGATTTCACATGTGTTATGAGGTTCATTCATAATCCCAAGCAGATAATCTTAAAAGTTCCTCAACCAGATCATTAAAAATATCCTTTAATATTGAAAGGATTTGCAGCCTAAAAATAACAAATGCTGATGCACGTGCATAATGGCAAAATAAGGACTGTAAGTGTGAGCACTTCGTATCTTTAATCGCAAACACTCTTTTCTTCATTCTTCTTTTTCTTAGAATACATTCTATGTCAACAAGGATTCTTTCCTCGACCTAAATATAGTCTTGGCCCTCTAACTTCTTTAAGACTTTCCCGGAGCATTTGACTTAAAGCAACTACATGGCCCAGCTGTTGGAAGAACCCTGGTCAGTCTTGTTGGGGAGAATCCCTCATCTCGCCATCTGATTGCTGCCCACATGTGGTCATATAGCTCATCCCTCTCATGATACCTGGCTATTCCAGCTGCCAACCTCAAGAATTCTCTCAAGTCCTTAATCAGAGTCACCTTGACCTTGATGCTATCTCTTTACTAACTTTCGGTGTCACTGACCCCTGCTTTCTTGATTCACTGTAGATTACTATTTTTCCATGCTGTATGCAGAAGGAGCTCAGAGCCATACTGAACTCTTTTCCTCTTCAACTGGAAAAGTTCCTGACTAAAATCTGTTTTTACTGCTTCAATGACTGCAGCTCTGGGTTTTCTTTGATGTGTAAGCAAACAAAAGTGTATTTTGCTTTACAGCGTATTCTCAGGAGAACCCAACCACTGAAACTGCCAAATCTTTTGCCATTGTAGAGAATTGGCATGGATGAGAAGAAGTGTTTCTTTGTATTTGATCTAAATATAGGGACATGCACTGATCTTTCTATTATTAGGGTTTTGCAACATAGATTTTATTTATTAACATGATATATCCTTCCACAAAGGAACTAGGTCAGCTTGTAAAAATTACATGTACTTATGATGTAATTTCCTTTTCCCTTTTCTCACCCTGTGTTACTGAAATTTTTTCTCTTGTACACTTTCTAGAAATGAGATTATAGTTTGAACTGTATTCATTCCCATAACATATACTTATTACCTGCAGGTACCAGGGTACCTTATAATTTTTCCTTACCCTCTTTTCAAATGACCAGTATCATCTCTAAGTTGGTCTGTCTTTAAATAATAGGGCTATTTCAAGCATTTCAAGATGAATAATTAATCGGCAAGCTTGGAATCTGTCTGGTATCAAAGTATTAATGCCTGAATTAATTTTCAAGTTATAACTGTTTTCATTTACACCTACTTCCTTGCTAGTTATTTAAGGCAATTTCATCTTCCCTGACTGTGGCTTGTATGTTAATGTATTTCATTTTAATGAATACTCTTTAAGCTGTAAAAGTAGGCCAGACACTATCAGAATGTGTCATAAGTGGAGAAATCTGAATCAAAGATAAACCTTTTAGATGAAAAGGCTTAGAAAGAATGATACAATGGAGATAGTTTTAATTTATAGCTGAAACATAACTCATCTAGTATATTACTATAATAGCCTCCATCTTTTTCAGAGAATTAAAACACAGATGTGGATTCACATCTGTTTGTGAATAGTTTTACGAAATTTAACCTAACATTGTGATTATATACATGAGCCAATTGGAAAAGAAAAATGTTTACTAGGTAATGCTTCTTAAACTAACTTGCTTGATTTAACCCCAATTTTATATGATGTAGTTACAGTCCAAGTATCTTTAGGCTGGCAGCATACCTGTAATAATTACATTTAACTTGGTACAGAATACTTTAGCCAACATGGTTGCTTTTTTATATCAAGTATCTTTCTCATAGAACACTGGGAAATAATGCTTAATAGTAAACTAGGCTTTGCAGAAAAAGAGTTTTTCACAGCCATTAATAAGTCAGCATCCTAAATAAAAATTCATTGCTTTCCTTAATACTTTTGAGAATTAATAAAAGTAATTTTGTTGTTTAACTTTCACCTCTATGCTTTCCAGGCATGCTTGATACTAGAGTAGGCAAGTAAAAACTATTTATTAATATATAAAAATGGATGAACTTTTTCACCCCTAAAAAGATTTCTTCTTCACAATGTAATTGTTTCTATAAATGTTCTGTACTGCAAAAAGTACTAATAAAAATAAAATTTTTAAACAGGAAAAAAAAGAGTTGGACATCCAGCTCAGTGCAAAGGCCTTTAGTTCACTCCCAGCATAGTTAAAACAAAACAACAATATAAAAAAACTGGACATTAAATAATTATGAACCAGACAAATGTCAGTTGAGTACCAATTGCACATAATATTATTTGGTTAATTAGACAACACTCTATTGCTAATTACAGAGAACTATTTTTAAGAATGGGTTACTCATGGAAATCAGATATGCACACTTGCTTGTTGCTCTTTGTTGAGGAGTTAGCTCTGTTCCACCTGGGGGTAGCTTTTAGCTCCCATTAGGAGGCAGTTTTGTATCAAGGAAGAGTGACTCAGTTAATTGATCAAGTGTTAAGAGTGTTGGGAAGCAGGAAGTCAGGTCCTATGTTGGTATCTCTAGCCCTACTCCACCCTGTCAATGTTCAAGCTTCAGAGACAATGATTATTGGGTGTTAGAACCCCAATCCCAGACAGAGAGTTCCCATTAGACAACATTCTCCTCACTTCCTATGGAAAAGATTTGGGTAGTCTAGACCAGGCCTAATTATTATTTTTATTAACCAGAGAAACACAGTTTGGACTTTGAGCATTAAATTCCTGGAGTTTTTTTTCTCTAGATTTCATCAGTTAGGTTGTTTGGTGCCTACCAGTAGAACATGCTAGAAAGTTAGGATAAGAGCAATTTTAACATTTAAAATGTAAGGCTAGAAGATGAAAGTGCAACCCATCTAAGGTAAACGCAAGATATTATCCATTATCTGCATGAAAACAGCAAAGCATAACTTCCCACATACTCATCATCCAGTCTTCTTCTTCTTTTTTATTTAAAGAGAAAAAAAAGAAAGGAAATAAAAAAAAAAAAAAACAAAGCAGTGAAAGGGTACAAATAGTACAGAATTTCAAGGAAAAAAATACAGTAAGATATCACTAGTTAATAGGTTACATATTGTCATCTTTGAAATAGTTGTCCAAATTATGAAATTAAAGCATGTAAAGTGAACATTCATACAATGAGACTGCAGACAGTGCCGATCAATGATCCAACAAAAGTTCAGTAATATGGATTTCCATCCTACACACTCAAACATACATGCAGTTATATCCCTTAGACCACCTTCCTTTCCTCTCTTTTTAATAACAATTACACTTTTTGGGTTTTTTTACTCCCACAATTATTATTATTTTTTTGGAGAGAATAAAACCTAACGCGGCTAAACAAAACAGAGTCGGTTAGAACAAAAGGATAGGCATAGTACACGACGTAAAAATAGAATATCAGGTGATCTAAAATGGTTACCATTGTGCCTCTTGCTATTTTTTTAAAAAGTTGCCTATATCGTCAGGTATAATAGAATTGATCAAAACAGTACAGAACAAGACCAATAAAACCTACACTGGAGACCTTACAGAATTTCAAAAGAAGATTATAGTCAAACCATAGTGAATCTTAGTGGATCTTATTGCCTTCAAAGTGGTTGCCTATATCCTCAAACTTGATACTATCAAACAAAATAGATTATAGTAAAATCTGACAGAACAAGATGGGGAGAACAATACTGGGGATCATATCAGGTTAATAGGAAAACAAAAAAGTTACTATACTGTATCCCACTATTTTTTAATTCAGTTTACCCTTAATTAAAAAAACTGTAAGAAAAAAATAGATTAATTTTGAAAAAGGTGGGATTGAGGTAAAAAGAGGACATTGTATTAAAACAACACAGGTCAGAACTGAACAATTTAAGCATCATTGTGTTTCACCCCCAGATAATCTAACATAATAGTAGTCACCATAGTGCCTCCTTCCTTGAATTATTTGAGTATAACTTCATATACTATAGCATCAAGCATATCAAGTCAGTCTGAAGCTATTCAAGAGAATGAAGAAATTACAGAGTATTTAGAACCAGTTAACAGAAAACGAACAATAGTTTCTATATTATTTCTTTGCCTATAAAAAATTTTGTTTATACTATCACATATAGTAAAATATAGTAAGATACCACATGTTAAAACCAGTGGAAACAGGTGTACAACAGCTTGATGGGACTTCAAAACAAGATGATATTAAATCAGCACTAGCTTTTATGATGTGTTGTTTTCTTCAGAATAGCTATTCGTACTATCACCGATACTAAAATCGAACAGCCCAGGTTAAAACCATTGCAATTAATGAGTGATAATATTATATGGATTCAAACCAATATGATTAGGAATCATGATTACCACATAATTTTATGTATTCTTATCATTTCTTACACTAGGGAAACTATTCGGTATTTATATATTCCCATCATTTCTGAGACTGTATTTATTGAAAGGAAGGATCCCTCCTCCACTCCAGAGGCTGCTGGAATTCTATCTATGGAAGGAGCAGACTTTTGGCATGAGATTTTGGGAAAAGACTTACTAGGTTTTTGAGCAATGAACTGAGAGGCTCCATTGAGTGATGGATTAAAGGGGTCCACTGAATGCACCTCCTCACGCCCAAAGTACAGATTTCATTTGTTTTACATTATACAGTTACTCTCCATACTCTCACATTATACAGTTACTGAGCACACAGTTTTCCTCACATTACACTTCTGATAGGTGGGTAGCTGATTGTCTGTAGGCTACAATAGTCAAGTATAAAGAGTCCCAAGGCTGAGTAGCAATGTCAAATGAAGAAGAAGCAGGAGGAAGCTGCCTGAATGCCACTGTATCCTCTCTGCCGTAGAAGGGGGGAATTTCTGATGTGAGTCTCTGTGAAATTGTTTGCCACACAAAAGCATTTTAAAACACTTTTAACACACATTTTAAAACACTTTCTGCTTGTGAAGTGTATGTAAAGATGACACAGATGTGCTGTCTGTCCACAGGGAAGGAGCAAATCAACAGCTTTCTAAACAGCTAGTAAGAGTATTACTGAGAAGGAACAGAGTACAGGACCAGCCAGTTTCAGCATGTGAAGTTTGGTATTTTACTAAACTGTTTCTTCCTCAGGTAACTCAGGAAACGACATGAACAAGGATCCATTAGAGGAAAACAGAACATGTCTCATAAGACTGAATGTTCTCTAGCTTTGAACTAATGGAAATAGTTTGGATTTTGCTCTTTGTAATCCTGGGAATTGTGAATATCTCTCGATGTCCTTGTTCCACCCTGGAGTATTGTTAAGGGATACATTGAGGATGATATCCCTGAGAACTTCTTTCAGACTGTTCTCATGTGTCTGTCTGATATTTTTTACAACTCACCCAAGAAACAGCAAAATGTACTTGCACAATGTTGCCTAAACATAAATACTAGGACTATAGATACTCATGGTGACTAGATTGTTAAAAAATGCTGCATGTTTCTGAACTTAAGCACATCTAAGAGTGCTACTTCGTGTTGTGTAAGGTGTCATGTGTCACTTTCTAAGTATCCTGTCTTTAATGAAAACCAGTTTGGGGACCAATGACGAAGGCGCAGACATATCAAGCCTTCATACAGAAAAGCGGCCTGTAAGCTGCGGCAAATGCTGTGGTTTCCCTGCTGGAGGCACTGAACTCACATTTCAGATCATCATGAAATGCATATGCAGTCCTATCGGATTCATGGGTCTGAATCCATCTGCTCATTCATTGCCTAGCCAAGAGAGGAGCCAGACAGAAAGGCTAAAGGTTTCTGAAGACAGGTGCAGTTAGTTCAGAGAGTAGATCAGAAAGAGGGCTGAAGAATTTAAAAAATGACAATTGTGTTCAATGAATGATAAGATTTGCTCAGCAATTTTAGCAGCATTTTCTAGAATACACTATATACACACACAGTGGTATATATTTTATCTTGGGGATTCATACAACACTTACAAGAACTATCACAATGTAACAGTGTAATAATGTCATGTCAGAATTAAATAACATTTTAAAATTTATTTTGTCTGTTTCATTATTACACATACACACATACACAAGTTCACAGGCATATATAAACTCACACTCACACTGCACTCAGGAGAAAATAAAACACTAAGGAGGGACGGGGAGATTAATATTCCCAGTCAGCCATGCAGAAGGTTACGTGGCTATGTTATAATTTGAAGGTTGCTGTAAATATTCAATTAACCTATTCCTCATGTCTTTTTTACGACTGCATATGGTGATAAATATGCCTAATAAGAACGATCACAGAAAGACAGATGTGCAGAATAGTAAAATGAAAACACCTGAACAGATGTGTAATTTTTTTTTTGCATGAAAGGAATAGGAATGTTGAGAACAAAATTGGCAAAGCATGAAAATGCCCTTACATTAGGAAAACAGGGTGGGAATTGTTGTAGAAATATTCTGTGGATTTATTTGAAGTATTCAGAAAAAGCCTCCCCTGCTATAAACTCTCAAATTCTATGAAGCCTGATAGTTTGTAGTTAAAGAATTAGTGCTTTAAGGTGGAAGTAATTAATTTATTACACTTCCTTTTGTAATACAAATGCATTTGATGGGTCATCTGTATGCTATGAAGTGATGAGGGATGGGTTGTGCAGTGATGTGCAAGTAGCAGAATCTTAAATTGTGATATGGCGTGTGGGGGCTTGGCATTGGTGATATTTGAGTCTGCGAAACTTCCCGAATTTGGCATTGTTCTGGCAAATGTTAGCTTGGAGATGGAAGTAGTATGGGAGAGGCAGGGAGTACAATTTCCATCGCTTTTGAAAGACAACATGATACACTTGGAAATAAAGTGCTAGAGAAACTGAGTATTTCTGTGTCTGGTAGTTTTAAGTATTTATTTAGTTCCACTTAACTAATTTCCTGCTCATTTTAACAAGGCAAAGTCTTTACCTTAACAGCTTCTTTTTAAATTTTAGACTTACAGAGGAGAGGTATTTACAAAGCAGAGTATGCCTGCGTACCCTCCACTCAGCATGTTCAAAGGTTAAAATCTTATGTCACCATGATCTCTCAGTTACCAATAACCAATAGTAAAACTATCAGTGCAAAGCAAGTCACACTGCTGCAGTGTCATTAACTAAGTTACCCGTTTCATTCAGGTTTCCCTGGTTTCTGCTGATGTCCGCTCTGTTCTGGGAGCCAATCAATCCCAGTACCTCACTGCACTTCAGTTCATCCCCACATCGACTTAGAGTCCTCTGGTGTGCCGTGGTTCTTCAGGGACTTTCTGTTCTTTCCGACTGAAGAGAACTGGCTGGATTTTTGCAGGACATCTTTTAATTTGGGGTTCTCAGATCTTTTCTCATGCTTTGACAGAACTTATATATTGGGAGGAGAATCTCACAGAGCTGAGGTGCCCTTCTTTATAGGGGTACACTATTTCAGTATGTCTTATTACTACTGACAGTAACCTCAATCATTTGGTTAAGAGGACTCGTATCATAGTTCTTTACTATTTTTCTTTTTCCATACATTATTCAATGAATCACTTGAGCAAGGGGAGGAAAATTTGTTTACCTCTGTAAGGAAAATTAACGATTTGTTGGTATATGATCAAATCACCACAGTAATTAGTATGTATTTTGGGAGCAACACTTTGAGGATATAAAAGTATCATTCTTATTTTTAAAATTTTGCCCATTTACTTTAATATATACATAACAGTATTTCTTATCTGGCACAGTCATTACTGTTGTGTTTGTGTGTTTCTGTTATTTCCCTCATTCATACATTTATTAACTGGAATTCCTCTGTAAGAATTGCTCCTATCAATATTTGTTTTAAAACTCAAACTGTTCCACTTTTTTGTAGTTTTGTAATTCTCTTGGGTTGTTATGAATGTTTAACTATGTCCCTCATCCATTCATTTTGTCTATCTATCCATCTATCATGTTGCTCTGTATTATATCATTACATCCTAGCACCATGAGATGCCTACTCGAGGCTCATTTTGTATTTTCCATGTGAAGACACAGAATCAGCCATTTTTCCAGGACTCCTGACTACATTTATTGGAGAATGGCGATAGACATCAAGATCTGGGTGTTAGTAGAAATACTTGTCACAAATAGAGTGACAGTACTTCTAAATTCAGCAGACACTGTTAAGAACTGCATACATGACTTATTAGCCCCTGTGTACACACATACCTACATTTATATGACATATATATATATATATATATACACACACACATTTCAGACATACATATGTGTCACACACACATAAACACACATATATATTATCTCATATATATATATATATATATATATATGAGTTCATATTGATATCTCTAACTTTATTCATTCATGACGTGACTCTTTCTAGCATATGACCTTGCTTATTTATTTTGCAGTGGAAAAACCAATTTCCATTATTTGTAATATGCTACCTGTTTTGTTCTACCCTAACATACATGTAATACTGCTTTTGGAATCATTAATTATAACCTAATGAATGATGAATTTGCCAGCTATGGCAGAAGTTTTAAGTTGTTAGCCTGATAGTATCAAATCAGAACACAATTTTGGAAAGTTACTTAGATCAGCTTCTTTCTTCCTCACTCATTTCAGTGTATTATGTGATTCATTTGTTACTCAGACACATTTCTGAGTCTGCATTCATCTTGGGTTTTCATGATCTCCTGTTATATTTTAGAACTTTGCATACCATAAAGTTAATCTTCTGTGGTGCACATTTCAGTGGGTTTTGACAAATGCAGAACTGTGAATATTCTACAATGCAGATTAATTTCATTGCCCCCAAAATGAACAGCAAACTGTTTTGAAAGAAAAAAAAATAGATAAAACATGAGCAACTCCTCAAGGTTTAATCAAATTCCTTTAAACATGCCTGTGAATCATGTGCTGGTCTGGGTCATAATTTTATTCTTTACTGATCCCAGTTTTTGCAGGGAATATAGCACCCAGCAAAACATCATCCACTGTACGCAGGTCTCTACTAAAGTCTCTTGTATTCCAAGATAGTTGAGATTAACATTCTGATAAAAAAAATCTTCGGACATTCTAAATGCTGTGATGTTCACAGGGCTTCAAAGATCTAGGAGTGGAAATGCTTTTCAAGCTCATACTCTGTAACCCACTGGCTACTACATTCTATCCCACTGGTCCTCAAAATATTGTTCAATGACCAGCTGTGTGGTCTTATCACTTGATCTCTGATGTTTAAGGATGTTACCCTGTTGACTTATCTTTGGTACTGGGACTCAAACTCATGACCTCACACTTGCCAGGCAGGCTCTGTGCTGCTGGGGTATAATCCCAGCCCATCCTGTTGTACTTCTTACTAAGAGTCTATGTGGTTGATGGTGATGACAATAATAATAGTTGAAAGTCACAACTTCTAAAGAACTTTTATGCTCTTTGCATGTGGCACTTTACAATGGTACCAAAAGATATTAAGGTCACCTATTACTACAATCTTTATAAGTACAGATGGGAAAGCTAAGTCCTCAGAGATTATCTCAAGGATTAGAAAACTAATAAATGGCAGAGATTGTATATAAGCTCAGCTCTTTTCAAATTTTTTACTATTCCTCTTATCTATGTTGAAGCTCTTCAGTGCTATCAAAGGAGAAAACAAAATGAACACATGACCTTAACATGTCCTAGGCACTTCATAACTTTTCATTTGTGTATCTCATCTGATTTTCTGGTGCCCTCGGAATTTTTTATGATAAATACTACCAGTTGAGGATAGTAGGACTGTGAGAAACAAAGCAGCTTTCCAACAGTCATCTAGCAATTTCACTTTCAAACTGTCTACACATTGAATTTATTTTGACTAGATCACACTGAGATTTTGTGAAAGTGATTATTATTATTCTGTCTCTCCAATCCAACATGTTGCATTTCATGGAGGGGAACAATTTGCACTTTATGAAGGACCATTCAAGACTGAGTAGCCATGAAAAGTGAATGGATACAATGCCAGGTAAAGGGTAAGCTTTACACCCCTTCCTGTCCCTGAAAGTTTCCTGACTTTTGATTTCCACCCCTTTGAAAGGTAGACTGAAGGGAAAAAAGTTCTAAGCACTTTAATAAAGAATGTGTTTTTGTATTTCTAGATATAACTGGATTTGAATCAGGCTCCAGTTTACACTAGCTTATGAATTTGACCAAGTTGTTTAATGATTGAGCTTGGACTCAATTTTATATTCTCAAAAATGGAGACACTGTCTCATTGGGTTGCATTAAAGATCAAATATATAATATATATAAAGTGCATAGTACATCCTGGTGGTGATCCTAAGATTAGGTCTTAAGCCATGTGGTTTTCACCCTCGCTAAGCCATTTAGCAGGGCCTCTTTCAATCCTCACCCATTAATTAAAGGAGTGTAGGAAGTTTATCATAGATGTTATTCAAGCAAATCTGTAACAAAGATCCCTGGTGCCATTAATGTTGGATTTTGTTTCTGTTATGTTTTTCTTGTGGCAGTGAGGAGGATTAAACTCAGGGCTTGATCACGCTAAAAAAAATCGTCTACAACTGACTTACATCTTCAGCCATTGCAGTTAATAATTTTGACTCAGCTTTCAAATTTTCCAATAACAAAGTGGCTATACATCTTGATTTATCTGAGATAATCCTCATATAAATTTTAATAAGATCCCCATTTTCCTCTCAAAAACGTCCTAGTTTGAATGACAAACAGTATGATCATACCAGTTAAAAAGAATATTTTTCCTTGTATACAGTAGTTTCACTGTATTTTATAGTTTAAAGATACACAAAAGACACTAACTGAACTGGGGGAACAAAGCATTAAAAGAAATATTCATTTGAAATAGAAACAGTTTGGTTCTTGGTTTTTGATACCAGTAGTTCCCCATACACCATGAATCTAAATATAGAGATACTCAAACGTCTCTTTACTCAACATTGGCTTCTAGAATTTTCAGTGTCCAACAAATGGCTCAGGTGTCCTGTCAGTGTATGTTCTGCCCACATCAAAAGGAGAAAAAGTGACAAAAATTATTTTTAAATCTTTTTTCATGAATATCCATAAATGTAGCTTTCCTTAATTATGGAGATGATGGGGACAGATCACATGTTTGCTAGTTTAATAAACTTAACCGTAACCGTCCTTTTGACTGGGAAATCGCGATTCCTTCGGTAGAGGTCATTTTGAATCGGTTCCCTTGATGTTTGTAGGCTGAGGTGACATGGAGGAGCAAAGACACACTAATGACAAGTCCTTGAAATTCTTCTGTATATTTCCCTAGCTAAAAAGCTTTCTAGTGACAAGGCAGTCGTCAGGGGTTTGGTTCAGGTTATCATTAAGAAATATCACAGGGTTTTTTTTTTTTTTTTTTTTTTTTTGACTAATAATAATTATGGGTGGCAATGAAAAGAACAGTCTTTTTCAGTAGAACTTGCTCTACTTGGTTTTCTGCTATTATTCTGGCACACATTTGAGGGTATGAATTTCTGTTAGAATTTAGAGAGCGCTTGTTTTTCTTCAAAGCAATGTATGTAAATCTTTAGCTTTACCTTGTTGCTTTTTTGTTTCTAGAGCAGGAATAGCAAATACAATACAGTGCTTACCACCAACTCCATCACCTAACAATACAAATAACCTCCTTCCTTTCTCTGCAATCTCCTTTTTCTCTCTATCAAGACAGTTTTTTTTCCAGCTGAGCAGTCTTAACTTTGAATAAATCTATATATTCAAGTACAAGACTCTTTCTTTCTTTTTCTCTTTCTCTTTTTCTCTTTCTCCTTTTCTCTCTTTCACTTTCTTTCTCCCTTCCTTCCTTCCTTCCTTCCTTCCTTCCTTCCTTCCTTCCTTCCTTCCTTTCAGATCTCATTTACATTTAACAGTTGCTGTAGGAAATTGCTTGGCTATCCAGCTCATTCTGTGTGGTTGAAGGGTTTTCTCCTACTTTCCTTAAGTCATCGGTAGAGGTAAGAGCACCAGTTCAGTTGATTTTTGATGGGGTATGCCATGGTGACAGTCCAAGTCTCACTCATTCCTGCATGAAAATGTCTTTCTTGGCCCTGCACCTCGTGGACTGCAGCCCAACTGCTGCTCTGCTCCTGTTCTCTGGCCTTTTAGTTCTAGGGCCAGGATCCAGACATCCAGTTTACCTGGCTCACGTCCTTCTCTCAGCAGAGGAACTCTGAGATACTGAACTATTAGTTGTTCATGGGGCTTCACAGTTGTCGCACATTCACATTCACATCTGCTGTTTCATTGACTGAAACAAATCACGTGTTTGCTGATGTCACATATGAGGGAGGCTTTGCACAATATTTGGAGACAAAGATGAATAATCTTTTTTTAGTAGGTAAGTGAATATGCATGAATGATAATAGCATCTCACATAGAAATATGTTTGTTTATAAAAGTCATGTTCCATGAAATGTTTCAAAATAGAGAGACAGACCTACCTTCTCTCTAGTGCATCCAGAGATTCCATATTTCCTGGTAATTCTGGGAGACACTGAATCTCCTGCAAAGCTATATGCTTAGATTGCTCCAGGGCGCTGGCAAACAAATGGCCAGTGCATGAACCCAAGAAATGGCTGATTTTTTTTTCCCTCAGTGCTTTTATGCTGCTTTGCACCTGGACTCTGTGAGTTAGATCAGAGAAAGCCCTCAGAGCATTTCTGCAGAATAGTGCTCTAAATGCCCACATAATTTTAATTACAGACCAAGCTTAAATGGATAATTTAAAATATGCTCCAATCATACAGAGGGACAGTAAATTATCATCTATTATTGACTGAATGAACTGGAAAGACAAATAAATCGTTGCTAGGCCTTTTACTATCATTTTGAGAAGTAGAAGAACATAAAAATGATAAAAATATGAGCCACGAAAATGTAGGAGCAAGATTTTTGTTGTTTTGATTTTTTTTTTTTTTTTTTTTTTTTTTTTTGTTATACTGTCTTAACAGAGGTAAGTTTGAAACCAGTAAAGGAGTACATTTTTCCCCCCTGGGAAACATTGCCTATCTAGTGTAAAAGAAGGTGAAGAATTTAATCAATAATTTTTAGCATTTGAGAACCAGTAGCAGTAGTTGAGATAAGAAAAGAGAAACTCATAGTACCCAGCCAAAGTTTGGGGGACTTGTCCCAGCAGGTTGACACAAGAGGACTTGAAAATGATACACTGCTGGTGTCTTTTGTCCTGATGATAGGTGACAGACAGCTCTACAGAACAGACATACACACAAGGGAAGAACAGAGAGAAAAAGACCAACATTTCAAAGTAAATGTCTCCTAGGCTTGGAGATGGCAGGATGCAGGGAAAAGTGTTTGGCTTTTTTAAAATGCCTCTACAATTTCAGTTTAAAACTTTAGCTTCTCATCAGATATTTTCAGAAATGCAAAATCTCAGGCCCTAGTTCAGATCTACTATATTAGAACTTGATTTTAACAAGACCCCAGGGGAAGTGTATGTACTTTCAGGGTTAGAAATCGCTACTTCAGGATGACTATGTCCTTGCTAGGGAATGTGTGTATATTATTTACATAATAATCACTACAACTTACAGCTGACCCCATTCAAAGACGACCTAGATTGAAGTCTCAAACACTGGGTAAAAATTATATACATAGGAAAGCAGTGACTTAAGAATCTGGACTCATTTCTGTGACTTCACGATCTTTATTTCCTCTGAATTGTATTATGTTTTATTGTTGCCAAGAACTAGGGGGAAAATAAAAGCCCTTCTTGGTTAACACCTCAGTTCTCTTACAAATTCCAGTATCTTCTACACTCACATTTTATTTTTTCCTTCCTCTTTTCTCTTCATATTCACAGGTCCAAAGGTATTTTAGGCACAAATACATATACATCTCCTCCCCCATGTACACAAACTTTCAAAAATGTAAACAAGATTCCCACTTAGAGTTCAAAGAAATAAGGAAAGTGTTTATGGACAATTTTAGGAGATTGATTCTGGGTGCCAACACTTTTCATAAAATTCTCCAGGCAGTAAATAGAATGTGGAAGTAATAAAATATTTATAACTATGTCCCACAAGTTTAAAACCAGACTCCATTGATCAGAATGTAATCACTGACTCAGAGCTATAAGAAGATTTCGAGATAATCTCATCCCACATCCTGAGACCTTAGGTGACTTTCCAAGCTCCTCTGTCACCCAGCCATGATTAAAAGCCAGGTCTTCTGATTCCTAATTTAGGGTGCATCCATTTCTGTTGGGTATTGTGCATTACCAACGGAAGTGTAGAGTAACTAACTGTCCATTAGGAACACTATGGGAACATACATTTTGCACAACATTGCACTATGCAGAATTGGTACTGAGCTCTTCTTCCCTAAGCAGCCAATGCCCCATTTTTTGAGAGGTAACTGGGTAGAATAAAATGGTCACAAAGCAAACACTCCCTACTGGGTCTTGGAAGAGAGCCATGCTTTCATGGCTTTGAGCCTTTCTATGAATTCTTTCCAAAAGCAGTGTTGGATCAGATTTCCACTGAGCTCCTACTTGACTTAATCCTTGGCTTGGGGTTACTACAGAATTAAGGCATATTCAAAAGAAAAGAAAAGGGAGAAATGAACAGCTGGAGTTTGTGTGCTTATGCATGTTTCTGTGTATGTATACACAATAGTTTAAGCCTGGCTAAGACTTTTATGATTCATGTCATTTCTTGTATACCGACTTCAGCTTGGTTCTTAGTGGTTTTCAGTAATAAGCTATTTGCTTAGCAGGGAAAATAAGTGTCTCTCCCTGTGATTGCCAAAATTGTGTTGGTCTCTGTGCGGAGCACATTTCGTCATTAGGAACTCAGGTCCTCTAAATAGGACAGAGCAACAAGTATTGGCCTGCAGACAGGCACACGCAGAGTGCCAGCTGACTCTTCAGTTCCTTCGCCAGGTATGCAGAAAAGAGAAGAAAAAGAAACAGCAAAGGCGCTTAGGAAAAGAACAGAAACATGAAATAAATATGATGGATGGAGTGGAGGATGGAAATATCGGAAAACAGAGCATCGTGCTAGGACAAAGGAGTCACATCAGGCTGGGATGTAGGTTGCCCTAACCTGTTTAATTGATTTGTATAATTCTTAAGCTTTGCAGATTTCTTTTCATAAAATGCTTTAATCTTGCTAACCTGTCTCCATCTATGCAACAAATCCTAAAAAAATGCATGTTGTGATTTACCACGGTGGTGTGCAGACTGGGCCACATGAAGATAGAAAAGGAGCCTGGATACAGGCTGCCGCTGTGGAAGAACACCCAGGATTGCTGGCAACTGTGAAAGGTGAGGAAGTGGGCAAAGAATCAAATCCCCCAGAGGAAACACCTCCGCCAAATCCTTGATGTGGGACTTCTGGCTCTGGAACCACAGCAGCATAGATTGCTGCTGTGTTAAGCCATCAAGTTTGTAATCATTTGCTACTGCAAGCCTAGGAGATTACTATAGATATTTGAGGTGTGCAGATTTTTGTACTATGTTTAGCTTTAAAGGATCTGCCTTTCAGTATGGCAGTTTGTTGTTAGAAAAAGGTATCAACAAGCGAGGGAACATTTCATAGTTTTTTGTGTATTCTATATATGAAGGAAATGTAGTCACGGAGCAGGCAGGAATTCATCCTTGGCTCAGGTTTTTAAAAAAGTCATCTATTAATTTTATGTCATTCTTTGTCAGAGAATTGCTGAAAGGCCTGATGTACATCTGCTCATTCATTTCCAAAGCGTTACACCATGAAGCTGATATGTCCCGTCTTCCAATTAAATGTGTGCTAGTAAGGAACAGAGTTGAATTTGAACCCGAGTCTCTGTAGTTTAATTAAGCGTGGCTTTAAACAGTGAGCAGTCATCTCTACCTGTAAAGAGCCGGGCTGTGAGGATCTGGGGCTTTGGGTGGTGGGTGGTAAATGGTCATCTTCTCAGCAAGTTCTCAGCTCTGGTTGTAAATTGCCATGGAGCACACCAGCAAGGCTCTGTTCCAGTGAAACTTTACTTACTGGCACTGAAATTTGAAGTTAATGTGATTTTCATGTGTCCAGAAATATTATTCTTTTGATTTATTCAAGTATTGAAAAATACAAAAGCCTTTCTTAGCTCATGGGCCATATATGCAAACAAACAAATAAAAAAACCCAAGTGGAAGTTACATGTTGCTTCTTTGCTTTTATCATAACAGAAAGAGAGGGCCAGCCATAGAAAAAGTCCTAGAAAGTGAAATGAAAAAGTACACATTTGTATGATGCAAGGTTTTCACTTATTTGAATTTGAAATCAAAGCTCTCATTTGTTTTTAGTGTCTTGGCGGGGGCTATATTTCCTGAACTTGGAACATTTTAAGGAACTGGCACACCTCTTTCACAACACAGGTTGAAAATATTTCCCCTCCACAATAATGTGAGACTCTCAGTTAATTAGTCATGAAGGTCTTCCAGGAGAAAGAAAGGAGTGAGGCTTTGTGTAGAGAGGATGTGGGTGGAGGTTGGAATGCAGAAGGATTTATTCATAGCTCCTTATCCTGTAGAGATATGCTCCAAAATGTTCCCCACATGCCTCCAAATGCAGATATTACTAAATATTACATATAATCTACCACACTTGTCCCTGTGTATACACATATAACTATGATATAGTTGAATCTATAAATTCGACACACTAAGAGATGAACAACAGCTAGTGCTTGCGTTTGCTAATATAGAGGGACTTGTCAAAGAGCTATTGGAGATGGAGGGAAAGCAGTTTACAAAACATAATGTGAGGGGATGCTGGAGAGATTCCAGGGACGGACAGGACCAAAGGCCACCTTGGAGTTAGTTTCTGGTCAGCAGCGTGTCTTGCCTTCAAAATAGCTACAAGGAGGGAACAAGTCAGCTGATCTCTGGCAGGAACTCTGCCAGCAAGCATGCACTTCTCATTTCCTTCCTGTGACTCACATGCATATCATGACTAACCTTAGGCAAAATATGAGACTTCTAAATCCCTTCTTCACTCCTTTCACCCCATGTAGGCAGCACGTCACTGTAAGAACAGGATACCTGCAAAGGTCACAGGACCCTTGGCCTCAGCTTCCTGAGACTGATGTTATGAGAGGCACAGTACACAAACTCAAACCAGAAAAAAGGGATGTTGACATTCTTCCTTGTTAATATGCTGAACTTGTGGTATGGTATACAGCTCTTGTTTTCCCTATCATCACATTAAAACGTTTGAATGTCCAAAAAATCCATTAAAAAGTTTGAACGCCCCAAAAAACCAATCTATTATTACATAAAGAGGCATATTTGCTGCTGGTGATGCAGAGATGGAGAATACAATAAAGCTCAGAATCTAAATATTAATTAAGCATTAGGGATTGTTTTAGTTCAGTCAGGATGCTGTAACAAAATGCCAGAGACAAGATAGTTTATAAAGAACAGGATTTTTGTGAAAACACAATCAAGTGTAAGGCAAATTCAGGGTCAGATAAGAGCCTATTCTTTATAGATGGCTGTATCCTCTCATGGTGGAAGGGGTAAATATGCTCTCTGAGGGTTCTTTCACAAGGGCAATAATCCCATTCAATTGTTTAAATGAATAATTTGTTTAAATAAATAATCCCAATCTAATTGTTTACCAAAGACTCTGCCTCCAGTTATTATGTTGGGGTTAGGATTTTAATTTAGAGGCAAAAATAAACATTCAGTCTTGACCCACTTATAGGAAAATCCATGTGTTAAGTGAAATAAATCGGACACACAAGCTAAATATTGCATAATTTCTCCTAAATGAGAAACCTTAATTCCAAAAAGTAAAACGAAAGATAATAGGAAGAAAAGAAGTACATCTCTCCCAAATGGCAAGGGGAGCAAGAGACAGAAGGAGGGTACAAAGAAAGGAATTAAGATAAGTTATGTATATATACCAATTCCTTGCAAGGAATATAAGTCTTATGGACTTCACATGTGTACTAATAACAAACAGACTTAAAAATTCAGCCTACAGCAATCTGATTTTTTGAGGACAGTTGGAAGAAAAAACAATCTTTGAGAAAAATGCCTCAATTTTATTTACAGCAATGCAGACCCAAGATTCTTTTTGGTTGTTTTTCTTTCCTTTTTACCCCTATTTCTATCATATCCCACAGCCATCTGCTTGAGATAAAAATTGATTAAGTATTGCAGAGTTTGGTGCAATTTCCAACGTGTATTTTTTATATAGATTGTGCTCTGAATGTAGTAGCTGAGTTTTAGAAAAATAGCTTGAGGGAAGATTGTTCTAAAAATAATATTTCTAGCAAAAGGCAGAAATTATACAGAAATTGATAAGCATTTTCTATTGCCTATACTTTAATCTAATAGTTGAAGTTTTTGAACTGTTGCATTTTCTAGTAATAATGTATATATGAGGACTTTTTCCTGCTTTGTTGATACTGAGGATAAAATTCAGGTAAACTGAATTTGCTCTCCTACTTTTAATTTTCACAGTATTCTGTGTTATATGAAATGCTACATTTCATATAATAATTGATTTTGTTTTATTTTTTACTCACAGTAAAGTCTAGAAGTGAAATATAACACGAGTGTCTGTTTCTTACTCTGCCAATTTGCCTGCTGAAATCCTAAACCCCAATATGGTCATAGTGGAACATGGGGTGTTTGAGAAATAATTAGTTCATGAAATGGGTCCTTTTAAATGACATCAATGTTCTTATAAAAAGGGACACAAGAGCATTCTCTCACCTTCCATCACATAAGGATACAATCAGAAGTGAACAATACTCTATAACCCTGAAAGAGACACACAGCAAAACACAGCCATGCTGGCAATCCTGATCCTGGCCTTCCAGCTTCAAATCTGTAGGAAGCAAATTTCTGTTTTTAGTAAGCCACCTAATCTATGGTGCTTTGTTCTAGTAGCCTGACCTGACTAAGACAACTGGTAGAACAATGTAAAATCTCAAGAATCATAATGATAAAATTACTGTCGCACCATTGAATTTCACTGCCAAGGAAATTCTATTTATTGTCAGTTAAATTATTGATTTCCTCAGCTGTTATAAAGAAGCTGTTTTATTAACTTCCTATGAATTGTGCCTCTTTGATGGGATGTAAAATCAGAGAGCCCTTCCTTCTACCTCAGGGTGCGATGATTGCTAATGAAGACTCTCTGTACCCCTGATGCTAGTTTTCACATTTGCCTTCAAACCCGGGCAGAAAATTCCCGAAGCAAGGGTAGCCATGGGTTTCCAGACATCTCTGAGGCCCTGGGAGGTCACCGACATGTTCCAGATGAGCAAGCTTATGTTTATTTTTCCATTATTAGAAAACTATTTATTGATGTTACTGTGAGACAAGCCCCAGAAAAGGGTTAGGTTTGCAGAGGTAAATGAAAACATACATGGAGGTATGAATAAACACTTCAAAACAATTAAGAAAACACACACACGTACATAATAGCAAGTATGCATATATTATATATAGACATCTGCGTGTGTGAATATATCTGTATTTCAAGTCGTTACAAAAATATGTTGTATGTGTAAATACGTTATGTGTGCGTGTATGGATAGATATGTCAGTAATGTAACACATAACTTTTAAATCTGTTGTTAGGAATAATACATGAATCTTACGGAACGTGATAAATGAACTTCAGATAATAAAGAATTGTGAAAAAAAGAAAACTTAGTAATGTGGTGGAAGGAGAATTTGAGAGAGAGGGAAAGAGGAAACAGGAGAGTAAGCACAGTTTGAATTAGGAAGACAGAAAAACTGTGTTGAGCAGTTAACATGAGGTTGAGTACATTTCAGGGAGAAATAAATGAAGAAATTTATCACTGTTATCGTTGCAATAATGTGGTGTCTCTCCCGCACAGTTAAGAAAGTCTTCCGTAATGATCTAGATAACTGCTAACAGCTTTTAGTTTATTTATTTATTAAAACAAAACATCTCAGCTTTATTGAGGTTACACATGGTCCTTGCTTTCAGGAAATGTGGAGTTGAAGTGACAAGCATCTAGTGCTTGATTCTACCAGTTTCCTTTGGAGAAAGAGAGCTATAGCATGTCTCATTGGCAAAAGGGGACAGAAGGTTTCATCATATGTGAAGCTCCTGAGGGATTCCCTTTCTGGCTCAGCTGGAAACTACTGATTGGAACCATATTTCAGGTGACCTCAGGACTGTTCAGACCAAAATGTGGCTGAACATTTTCTCCTTTCTGACTTCAGCCTGTTTCTTTCCCAGGGGTAGTGGTAAAACCGCTGAATTCACCGAACAAAATCCTCTCTTCATATCTGCCCCTAATTAATTCTTGGACTCCTTACTAGACCTCTTGATACCTGCTTCCTCTCAGCACACACATGCACACACATACACATGTGCGTGCATACACACACACGTACACATACACACACGCACACACATGCACACATACACACACATACACACTGTCCCTATGTAAGAGAATTTGAGGACAAAACAAAATGTTTTAAAACAGTGTAACTATAAAAATCTTATTGGTTTTCTGACTCTGGTGACACATGTAGGACTTTCCAAGGAGAACATGATGATTGAACTTAACTGTCACTTTGACTGAGCTTGAGATCTGCCCTGGGGATTCATAAAGCAGACATTTTGGTATGTCTGGTGGATCATGGAAGCTTGACCTTGGCTTCTATATGTGTTCTCCAGCTCCTTGTTCTCTGGAATTATTCTCCTCTCTACTCCCAGGATCTCATGAACTGAGCAGCTGTCTTCTACCAAGCCCTTCTACTGTGAAGTTCTTGCCTTGAACCAGAAAACCAGGGACTGAATCCTCTGAAATCATGAGCTGAACTAAACCTCTCCTCCTTTAAATTGTTGTGTCTCTGCAATGCAAAAATTAGGGAGCTTGTGATAGAAAACAATTCTTAAAAGGAATCATTTAGCAACTTTTGTCTTTTAAAACAAGAAAATGTCTCTAATTTATCACATTATTAGACTTCAGTTTTTTTATACCTACCCTTTTACTTTTGACAAGTGACACAAGTTACACTTATACATTCACACCACAGAACATCTCACAGAGCTGTAACGGTGTCCTCCCTATCTCAAACTACAGCTTATTGGTGATCTTCAAACACCTTCTTTTCCACTAGTTCTAGTACAAGACAATGGATCTATATGGCTTTAAATGAAATAAAATTACCTACATCAATAAAATGTGAAGGGACATATAGCAATTTTATAGTAGTGAAATATGATTTTCAGATAGAAAACAATATATAGTGTCTATGTTATAAATAATTTTTTAATTACATAATTTTAGTGGTTAATTATTTCTTATTGCAGAGTATGTTAAATACTATTTTAAAATTGGTTTACGTACAGTAGTTTATTACTATTTCTTTTTAGAGGAGAAATATTTCTCTACGATTCCACCACCTCTCCTCTCATGTATCTGAAGATACATAAGTGAATTTGATAAGCAAGTTTTCCTAATTTACAGAGGAAAACTAATAGAATATTTTACCAAATTGAGGGCAGTTACCATAGTATTTAGTTAGTACCTGATGGCTTACCCACAGCTTCGGAATTGTTTATTTGCTTCTGTTGTGTTTATATAGTTTCCTTTTAGATTCATAGAAAAAGGCACTGCTGATTCTCTTTTTCTCTCTCTTTTTCTGATGTTGCTGCTGCTGCTGCTGAGAATTAAAGAAAAAAACCCAAGACCTTTCACATGTTACACGTGCATTTAATTTCTGAGCTACACTCTCAGCCCGACAGTGTTTACCTTTTTAATTTATCATGTCCTCTTCTGTTTGGTTTTCAGGTTATGTCAATCTACATAGTCCAGGCTGAACTTGAGCTCACTCTGTAGCTCAGCTTGGCCTTGAACTTGTAGTTATCCTTCTGCCTCAGTCTTCCAAGCATTGGAATTACAAGTGAGTGCCACACATCCAACTCCCACTTTTGTGTTTGATTCTACGAATGTTTGCTAACTACCAGATTGGACTGATGGTGTGTCAAGAGGTAAAGGGAAGTTTTCATTTTAGACCTTGTATTAAATAGCATAGATTCATGAGATAAGAGCTCATATCTCTTGTGAAAATTAATATTAGAAAG
The DNA here is from genome assembly GCF_034190915.1 of Cavia porcellus. Classification (NCBI taxonomy): domain Eukaryota; kingdom Metazoa; phylum Chordata; class Mammalia; order Rodentia; family Caviidae; genus Cavia; species Cavia porcellus. The sequence goes on along the minus strand of NW_026947484.1, from coordinate 158,837,541 downwards.
TAGGACACACTTTTGCTATAAATAGCATTTTACCATCATTTCCTTCTTATGCATAAATATATTTTATCTAAAGTTCTCTGAAAGTCAAAATGAAGGGTCCCCTATGGGTACCATTGCCTCACATGGTACAGTTAGGAAAGTTGCCATCACATTATTTAATCAATACAGAACTGGTCTCATAAATTCCTGACACACCAGGATGTCTTTTTAATCACAGTCTGAATTGGCAGCAGGATTTACCAATTCTTAAAAAAACAAATACTAGATTTCTGTATGATTGGTCAATCACTTTTGCCACAATCAAAATTAAAGTAAATTAACCAAAACCTACAAAAGCACAATCACATCCAGAACATAAATAAGGAATGAAATAAAATGTGGAACAAGGTGATAGATCTTTTGCAAAAGGAAAGGGGATTAAGGGATGGAAGGAAGGAGAGGGAAAGGGTAGGAGATGAGCAGAGAGTTAAAATGTTTGATGTATGCGTTCCAACACAACATGATGTGGCTAATCATTACATACTACAAACATGTAACAAAATAAAAATTAATAATTGAAATGTGAGCTCATTAAGCATAAACAATACTATTAAAGTACATTTGTGGCACGCAAAGTTTCTAAAGTCAAGGCTATCAAATTCGCACAAACTGATACGCTTTTCCTGTGTCACAGTTAATTTTTAATGCAGTACTGAGTCCAAGACCAGAATGAGGCGGAGGAGGCTGACTTGCCTTGATACTGCACGTTCCCACTATGCTTCTGTCATGCATTGGAGCCTTAAGTTTTCAAACTGACGTGGGACATCAGCCTTTGTCTTTTATATTACAATGGTGATGATTTCTGGCTTGAACTAGGCTTTATTTAGCTGCACTGCAAGTTATTCATTAGCATTTAAAACTAACAAGCCATCTATCAGCTCTGCGGACCTCTCTGATCCCTACTCCTTCCTCTTAATCACAATGAAAGTGTCATTAGGCTGTGATACACAGCAAGTCTAAACAGAGGCAGAGAGTGCCCTGTTGGGGTTCTGAGAAATTCTCATTGCTCCTGAGGAGGAGGAGACTGCACAACACACCTGAAATACAGGCTCTGCTCATACCGAGACCATGCCAGTACCGCTGGTGAGTCAGGGGGCCTGTGTGTCTAATGTGAGTCCAATCCTTCTCTCTTCGCTCGCTCCTGTCTCTCTCTCCACTCTCTCTCCCTTCTCTTCTCTCTCCTCTCTCTCTCTCTTCTCTCTCCCTCTCCACTCTGTCTCTCTTTTCTCTTTCTCTCACCTCTGTCTCTGTCTCCCTCTCTTCTGTCTGTCCCTTTCTCCTCTCTCTCACCTCTCTCTGTCTCTGTCTATACTCTGTCTCTGTCTCTCTCTATCTCTCTCTTCTCTGTCTCTCTCTGTTTGTCTCTCTCTTGTGTCTGTCCTTGCCTCTTTCTCTCTCTCTCTGTCTGTCTGTCTCTGTCCCTGTCTCCCCCACTCCCCCTGACTCTCTACATATATATTTCCAGTATTCTGAACAGGAGTTAATATGCTCAGCACCAGTGTCTCTCACATTAACTCTTTTCTCACTATTGGGAAAATGAAAGCATCTGTTATATTCAGTTGTTAGGCCTTTTTTCCCCCACTACAAATGCTCGCTTAATCAACCCTGGATTACCAACATAGGGAAGGGGCTGGCCATGTGTAAATGAGATCTGAAGGCGTTAAATCAGAGATGTATAAGTATATATTCATTTAAATCTCTTGGCGTGCTCAAGCATTTTTTTTAAACAAACATGTAAGTGTATTAACTTTCAGGAGGTTGGAATTACTGTTGTTGAAAGAATACTAGTTACTAAATGTGCCTGCCTGCACGTATCACTGTGATTAGGTGCTAATAAATGAATAAACTTAGCTCTTTGCTTTCTGGGTTGTTACATTGTCAAAGGGACTCAGAGAGGAGTAATCAATGAACACTTGATAAAGGGTGACTATTTAGATTGGTTTGGTAATATCATTTTAAAAGCAATTTTCAGCTACTGATAGCACTGAAAAGAATATGCTCCCAGAAAAGATTAGGAAACCTTCAGAGGCAGAATGCTTATAAAAATAAAGGACTTTTTGTTTGTTTATTTTGAGAATCCTTAAGTACGAAGGGCCTTACCTTCCTCCATAGGGAGTCACACAGTAGCACTTGGTCTGGCTTAGGGACACTGGTGAACATGCCTACTGTGGGCAGAAACTACCATGTGTTTGATGTTGCACTAAAGAGCAAGTAGCGATATAGAATCAGTCAAACCACATGGCTAAAGAAAATAAAGTCAACAAGCAAATTAGGAGTGGATGACTCAAAGGTGAATATCACATATGCATTCTTCACAGGAAAGGCGGACAGCATTAGTGGATACGAGGTACATCTTTTCAGGTTGCAAAATGAATGAAGCAACACTGATTTTAGACTAATGCCACTACAGAGTTGGTTTATTTTTTTCTGATTTCACTGTTATGTCCCTGTGGTCCCCAAACAACCTTCTGATTGTGATTTGTTGTCTCATGTAGACTTGTCTCTATAGAGAGAATGCTTGATCCTGTAGAGTTCAAGTAGATCCTGTCCTCGGACCAAGAATTAATAAAATGATGGCTGATTTTGATGGCTTTCTTTTAGAGACTGAATGAACTGATCATGCCATATATATTACAATCCAAGTCAGTGCCTCGCTATAAATTAAAAAAAAATAGATATTCTAGAGTCTACTTAGAATGCATGTTCCTGTCTTTTGTACTTTTAGACAGCATCACTTTGTTATATTTTGCTAAGCCCTGGGAAGTAGACGATAAAGACCCTGTGAGTGTGTGAGACAGAATTGTAGAAGTTAGAAGACAGTGACCAATGAAACCTATTGAGATTAACCGAGACCCTTACTCTTTAATTAACTGTGATCCTTGAACTCATGGTATCTTGCAAGACAAGAAGGTGAAGAAATTGAGAATTTCACCCTCTGGTATACTATCACTGAACGGGAGCACATTTTAACAAGCTCATTGCATTATTTCTGTGCATAATAAACTTTAAGAAGCACCCTGGACATTTCAACCACCAGTTTCATCTCTCGATCTACACAGATTCTCAGGGGATACTCCTTCATGTATCTCTAGTACTGCTACATGCTTTGTTGTGACATATTTGTTGGGAATGCCAGGAATCAAACTTTTAACTAAAAGATGAAAAGAAAAAACTCTTACTCACACCATCTTGTGGGATGAGACAGTGTCTTTGGAGACGAAGAAAACACTGCATTCCTGAACTCAGTGTTCTCTCGGAACAGGAAACACTGCCTGTACAGATATCCATCTAGGGAATCCATGTTACTCCTATGGAGTCAGGGCTCAAATCAAGACAAATCTGCTAACTCTCTGCCTACTGGCTTTGCTGTGAGTAATGAAGTCTTTTATCTCTGACCCACGAGTCTTGTGTTCTCTGCCAGCCTCCATGGAATTGTGGCAAGCTGACATTAGCTTATAAGTAGGGTAAAATCTCAGACACTCCACAGATATTGACACAGATTTCTGTAGTCTTTTTTTTTTTTTAGCACATTTGCAAACAAACAAATAAAAAATAAAGCATTAAGAGAACTGAGATTGGGGGCTGGGGATTTAGCTCAGCGGTATAAGCGCCTGCCTTGAAAGCAGGCAGTCATGAGTTCGATCCCTGGTACCGATAAAAACGAAAAAGCAAAAAAAAAAAAAAAAGAACTGAGTGAGTTCTTACCTAGGTTCTGCCACTATGGTTCTAACTATGGCAAAGACCAGCTATTACATCTTCTATCTGGAATAGTGCATTCACACGTAAAATGAGAGGGAGAAGACCAGGGATGAGATGGGGGTGGCAGCTCATAGATAGTTTCTTCAGGTCAGTAATGATGTCTTAAGAATTTATTATTGCCATTTTATGTGAAATGCAGAATCATTTTCTGAATTGGAGATAACAATGAATTTATATTCTATCTCAGCCTCAGGGACCTGGGGATCTGTTACAAAACCTTAATAACTTACTCTCCTTAGCGTACTCTAATTCTACATTAAGAAATATACATATGTTCTATGCACACTAATGCTTGATAAGACACTTTTTCACTGAATTCAAAATACGTGAATCATTTTCAGGATCTCTGAGTGAGTACAATTTTGGTAATCTCCAGATCCCTACTCATTGAGGGCATTATGGCATATGGGCATCTTTGGAAGACAAGTCACGTGTTGCTTATTTAATATAAAATTGTTCTGAAACTAAATATGCAATATCATAATTTTTAAGGAAGAGAGAAAAATAGGGGAAAGCATGAGGCTATGCTGATACTATCATAGGCATGAGCTGTGCATCCTGATAGATATTCTTCAGAAATGGGAGAGAATATGCCTTTGCCAAGGGAGGAGCTGTCTGCACTGTACAATCTAAATTGATGGAAAATCTGGTCATTTATATCCTGTAACATTGAAAAAGACTGATTTTGTTGTGTAACTAAAACACAGCAGCAGCTACGGAGTGTCCACCTCTGTATCAAAGGGAACTAGTGCATTTGTATGGCCAGTCTGAGAGCCTTGGGGGCCTGAAGAAGACTCAGTATAGAATTCTGCCCATTATTCATGCCCTGTGTTCCCCCAACAAACCCTAACTGGAAAATAACCAGTCTTGAAATGTAGAGATCAAAAGTGCCACCCCTTAGTGAGCCCCTCCTCACCTTACCTGCCACCACTCTTGCTTGGTGGTGGCACTGTAAGCCGGGCGTTTTGATCTCTAGTTTGCAAGGCTGATTATTTTCCAGTTGGGTCTCACTTTGGGGGAAATGTGGTTGTTCCATTTCCTGAGGTTTTAGTTAGTCACAGTCAGCCATGGCATGAAAGAGAATTCTGGAATGGAAAAACTTAGAAATAAAAATTTGATGTTTCAAACTGCACATCATTCTAAGTGCGATGATGAAATCTTGTGTTGTCCTCTTCCTCCCAGAGTTCAAAACAGCCCTTGGTCCGGGGAACCCATGCTCTATACCTCACTCATCTGTTAGTCACATAAGCCTGCCTCAGTTACCAGATGCACTATTTCAGTATTGCAGTGGTTGTGTTTAAGTAGCCTTTATTTTATTTAATAGAGCCCAAAATAAGAGTACTAATGAAAAGGAAGCACCATGCACCACTCGAAGGACAGATTAACTCCGCTGTGCAGAGACAGTGTAGGGCATACGGGAGAGAATAATTTATACTGATTTGCTGGTGTCCACAGTTTGAGGTGTCTCCTGGGGCTCCTGGAACGTACCCTCAGGAGACGGGGGCTAAAATATTGCCTTCCCAGCTAGACCCATCCTTTCAGGTCGCTTCTGTGTAGAAGTTAGTTAGCTGAGATAGAACAAAATGAATGGTAAGTAAAGGATCGGACTCATTGGCATTCAAAACTTTTCTACCAAAATATCTTTTCCTATGACTCTTAACAAATGACATTAGCTAAGTTGGATCCTCCTGAGTTTTCAAGCAAACCATTTTTCTAAAGAAGCCACAAACCAAGCCTTCAGTCACAGTTGCCAGTCACTAGAGTTATGGGTCCCCAGGCTGTACCAGTACCAAGTGGATCATGCAAACTGTGCAACCTTCAGGGCTTTCTTCAGACATTTTCATGGGACCCAGTATCCAAGAAACAACCTTAAAAAGGGCTAGGACCTGGCCATTAAGAATACTGCTTGGAAGTTCTTCCCAGAGTGGAGAAGGACTGGCTGTCTTTGAGAGCTGCCGAAGGACCATTTGGCACTGGTGGATAAAGGATTCCTTTCTCTTCCAACTGGCAGGATCTGATCACTACTTCAGACTGGTGGATACTGTGGGTTTTCTTTTAATGCATCTTCAAAATAAAGACACTATTGCATTTTTCTAGTTCGTAGCCCATCATAGTAGGCTTTGAATGTGGGTAACAGAAAATACCTTTTTTCTAGCCCTCAAGTCATCTGACTATGTTACATTCGTGATGCTTAGAGAAAACTTTACCCCCCAGAGACCCTGGGCTTCAGTTACATCCACCACCATGAGAGTGCACTGTGGCTTTCTACATTTCATGGGACTGAGTATGTTCTATACAGGGGAAGAGGATATCGCCTGGACATGTGGGTTGCAAAGGACTAGTGTTATAAGCACTACCAGTGACCATCAACATTTATCATGTCCTTAATAAAATTTTTGGCAACACTAATAAAGAACAAAATTCTTATCTTTCCATGTAGTGAAGTGTGCCCATCTTGCACTGACCAGTGGGACTTCAGTTTAAGTGCAGTGTACAAAAATTATAGAGAATTTATTAAGGAAAACCTGTAGAGCTTTACTTGCTCTCCGTCCTCCTCCCCGCAGCATGAACTATAACTTTGATGCTTTGATCTGGAATGTCCTTCCTGGTTCAGGACACGACTTTGGGAATGGATGCTCCAACCCTAACAGACACAGATGCTTTGGGCAAGTTATCTAAAGAAGTGGTTCACAGAATTTTAACTTCTTTTTGTCAGTTCTTTCCAAATTCCCCAGTATCTTCACATTGCCTATTAAAAAGTGATGAACTAGTACCTGGAACATTCTTATCCTTCTGGTGGAGTGTCTCCAAACACTTTGCTTTCATAGAGTTATAATGGTGAAGAAGAATGTAGATGACCCAATTAACATTTATGCATGAGCTATTATTCTTGACGTTAAGATTTCTAAAGTGATTTTATATAAGAGCAATGTTAGAATTTTATCATTTTTGGAAGATCACTTAAGAAAAAATGCAAGACATGGCTGCAACCTTCAAAAAGCTATCAACAACATCGGAGGAGCAAAAAAGCCTTAGAAAGTAAAGACCAGAAACATATTCAGATGACTGCATATCTGTTACAAGAAGTAGGCTGCAATCATTCATATGTGTGTATATATCTCTATCTATCTATCTATCTATCTATCTATCTATCTATCTATCATCTATCTACCTATCTATCTATCTAATAGTGGTCATGGAAAAACTAAAATGAACTCAAGGTGATTTTAAATCTAGCTGTACATGCACACACACACTGTTAAATGTTTTCCAAACATCATGTTAGGTTCCACATTTTTTTCTCCTACCCATCTATATGGTAATGAGTTCCATTTCTAGTCCGAAATCATCCTCTACATTTGTCACTTTGCTGTATTCAATTTTATAAATAACAATGACAACAAAATAATAATATTTCTCAAAAATGCTAAAAGCGAGGTCTATCTCATGTTGCATTCAACCATTGTTAAATCACAAAGGATAATAATGTTGTCTTTATGTTTGAAGATAACGGTTCTGAATCACCATGAGCAGAATATTTGCTTGGAAGTGCTTTTCCCCATACGGACACACACTCCCTCTGTGTTCCTGAAACCATGATTATCTGTATCTAGATATAGACCTGCGTTCTATTCTGTTCTCCTTCATTCTTTAACTGAACCTAGATCTGAACCTGACCTCATAGCAGCCATACAGAGGAAAAACTCTCAAACTCCTCTCCTTAGCCAAGCCTGTAATTTGGCAGCATGTGTGAACGTTAAGTAAGCACATTATGATTCCTGATTATCAGAGCACTCTCGTTTGTGTCAATCACATCTGGCTACTGTCACAATCAACTTTATGGTACCTAGCTGGAACTAGCCATAGAGATTATTAGAAACAAAAAATAAAAATAGATAAATAAAAATCACAACACTCAAACAAAGGCAAGTTCCTCAGAGAACTGAACTTTTCCTTGGTCTGAGACTGGTGGCAACATACAATATGTCAGAAAATTTATTGGACAAAATAAACTAACCAAATGTTAAACTACTGATGGGTAATTTTCCAAGACATATTCATAATACTAATTAATCATCTGTAATCATATCATTATTAATTCAGAATTTCAGTAATCAAAAGATGCGACATTTAAAATCTTCACATTGAGTTCTCCATGTAATTGTTCAGGGGCAAAGATATTGAACTTTATCATATTACTCAGCAATAAAGGATTTTCTTTGTAAGTGTCTTTGAAGAGCTTATTGCAACATCCTGCATGATTTCAAAGAAAGAAACATGTAAACAATCATAGTGTGAATTAGGGAACAGATTAACAGTGTACTAAAAAAATGGTTAAGGAACCATATATTAGTAAAAGGTTAACTGTCTCATTAAAGAGTTCAGCACTAATTGTCCTACTATTTGATCAGCATAATAGATCAATGGGGTGAAATAATTGCTCTTTTTTTAAGTAAAAATTGACACAGATGCATATGAGGTTTCAACAAGAGAAAGAAGTGATAAATAAATACACGTATGTGAAGAGAGTGAACCATCGTAGAGGAATTGAGGACGAAAGCAGCCTGCATCGGGGCAACTGGGATAATTTCACAGGAACCATGAATCATCTTAAGAACCAAGTGTTACAAGAGTCTAGCGATTGTTTACAGTCTTTTATATTTTAAAATTTGTCAACATACAAAAGATATTTTTGGCTAATAGCATTTCTATAGCATGTTAGGGAAGGCATCATCTCTTTGCTAAGCCATTCATGTACTAACACTTTATCTTCAGTATTCTCCATCTTCCAGAGACTCAAACTTTCTATCATTCACTCAGCTTTGTTGTTCTCATACGTCTAAGGACAGACACTGTGATAACTGCTTGCTGACATTTGCTGTCCCCAGACAAGCTTTCAAAGGAAACACAGAGGAAATGCTACAGGACAGTGGGAAGGGCAAGGATTTTTAGGCCAAGATCCCAAAAGCACAGTCAACAAAATCAAAAACATACAAGTGGTGTTGACATCACACTAAAAACCTTCTTCTCAGTAAAGGGAACAATTAAGAGAGTGAAAAGACAACCTACTGAAAGGGAGAAAATATTTGTAAACTATATTTCTAAGAAGTTAATATTCATGACGTGTATATTTCTTATTTAGTGCAGCAATCATCAGCAATATATATATATATATAATTCAATAACAACAAATAAGTGCTGTAGAATATGGCATGCAAATGACCAGCAGGGATATGAAAAGAGTGCCTAAATCTTACTAGTCATCAGGGAAATAAAAGCAAAGCCACAAAGAGATAGCATCTTACTGTAGTAAGAATGGCTATTAGAAAAGTGACAAGAGATAAGCAGAGGGTGTGCAGAACAGGAAGGCCCTGTCCACTGTGGAGGGGCTGCGGACGACTGCAGACATCCTTGGTCGCAGTATGGAGTAGCTCAGTGATGGAAAGCGTGACTGAGATGTGTCTGAGGTGTGTGATGCTCTGGGTTTCGTCCTCACCTCCTAGGCCACCACCCACACGTCTGCCTGGCTCCCTCAAGATGAAAGAAACACAGAAAGGAAGAAACTACTCTAACATCAGCAATCTCATCCTGACCGACTGGAAATGAAAACAGTAGGTTGACAAGACTTCTGCTCTCATCTGTTGACTGTGGTAGGAGAACCACAGCATGGAAACAATTTGAGTGTCCATCAACTGCTGAGTGGATAAAGAAAATGTGACACCTGCAGATGATGAAATATGATTTGGTCATAAGAAATGAAATCATGCCATTCACAATGACATGTAGAGAATTGGAGGACATTATGTCCAGTGGAATAAATCCAGTCTAGAAATTTAAGTACTGCCTGATTCCAAACATACATAGGATCTAAAAAAAGTTGATCTTGCAGAAGTTGAAAGCATATTGGTGACCAGCAATAGACTGGGGACAGCAAGGAACCTCGAGGAATGGGTCATGGCCCAAACAGACAGGAATGAGAAATTTTGCTGTGATACGAGTTTATCACTCCACATAACAAAAATGTATTATGCACTTTAAAAATGTTCAAAGAAATGAATTAGAATGTTTTCCTCATAAAGGTAGGAGAGAGTCATGTTTACAGACTGAAATAGTATATAAAAATATATGTATCAAAATATCACATGGAGACAGTGGATATAGCTCAGTAAGGACTGAGGATATAGCTCAGTGACACAGTGCCTACCTGGAAAGCACGAGTCATGAGTTCGATTCCTGGTACCAAATACATATATATATATATATATATATATATATATATCTCCCATGGTAGCTGATAAGTATGTACCATGTTTATATTCTTATTAGTAACTTAAAAAATTTCCAACCCCAAATTAGCAGTCTCTGATATGTTAGCCAAACTCTGTATTCCCAAAATAGCATGAGACTAAAAATTTAGGTGAATAAATTCAATGATAAAAAAATTGTAGTTTCAGCTGGGTGTGGGGCACACATCTGTAATCCCACTATTCAGGTGACTGAGGCAGGAAGATTGCTGTGGGTTTGAGGCCAGTCTGAGCCACATGGTGAGTCTGATATCAGCCTGAACTACACGATAAGATCATGTAAAAAAATACACACACACACTCACATATATATTAAATTACTAGTTAATTTTTTATGCCAAGGCTTGCAGCTTAAAACCTCCCTTTAAACAAGTAAAAAGAATGAAAAAAAAAATCAAAGAATCAGTATTCAAGTTAATGTGTGGGACAGGAAATAAGAATCACAACTGAATCCACCTATTTTAAAGCAGCTTAGGGTAAGCATTCCTTCTCTGCCTCTGGTCAGGTAAGAGGAGAGGCAACAATGGACTTGGATACTATTGTGATGCTAATACAAGGCCTTGAAATCTTTTTATGACTAGATAATGTATTTTTCCCCACTGGTCTCATAGAATTAAAACATTACAAAATAAGCATCCCCTGACACCTCGTAACTTAAGTCTAAAGAAATAATGTTACTTAGATCCCAGTAGTGGGGATGAGAAGGAGGACAGTACTGAACTGATAGTATAAGAAGGAAATATTTTATGTTGCAGAAAATTTAAACAAGAAATGCAGCATAGGTGTGAAAATACTGATGGATGCCTGTGTGTATTACAGAGACAATAAATCTCAGTCATATGGGGGAACCTGATAGGGGTTTGAAGATGCTGAATTCCATAATTTATATCTCAAAAAATTACAGTGACTATGATAGAAATCACGTAAAACTGAAAGGAGATATAAATAAACATCCCTGCCAAGAGCCAAGCACTTTGCACCATTTTTAATTCTGTTAACTCCATATGAAGTAATTTTACTAACTCCATTTTATAGTAAGGCAATTTGAAGTTAAAACTAAATAATTTGAATATATAATCATATTGAGATAGATAACTGTATTTTTCTTTCCAGCTTCTGAAGTAGGAGTGACACTCTGAATGCCACTGGTACCAGCTTCTGGCAACTGATTTAAAATTTGCAGGAATTCTGCAAAGTTTTCATGAAATATAGCCACAATGGAAATTAGGTTATTTTAAAAGAAAACAGATTAAATAATTAGTATATAATTTAAATTATAATCAAAGTGGATTACAAACAAATGCAATAACAACTCAAAGGTCTCTTCCAAGTTAATTTACTACCATTTTTTGTATTCAGGTTACTGACATCCTCAGAGAGGAGAAAATATTTGAAACTATACTTCTAACACAGAGTGGGGTAATACGGCACATCTCCTCCTACCTCTAAATTCAGTAACATCGCTTTGCTCAGCTGAAATCATCCACAGAGACTGTATTTATAGCATGGAAGGTGGGGAATATTCCAAACTATAGGTTGATTTGTTGTTTCGTTGGTTATATAGACTTAAAAAATTAGGGGAGAAAATGTTAACGGAGACTAAATCTAAAAGTGTGAAGCCTTCAGCCTCTATATCAGGCAGAGCACAAAAATTTGAGGGCATTTTCTTGGAATATTTCACATCTATTCTCTGACTCAGCAAAGCTACTGATACTTTACCACATTGTATTTGTTATTATAAATAAAAAGAAAAAGCCAGGTTTGTAGAATGGCACTCATAGCTGGAATACCATACACACATCACACAGATTGAACTGCAGCCACAGGTCAAAGTGAGGTACATGCTTTTGGCAGAGATCAGTGAAATATGTGAGAAAAGCAACTGCCTATGTAGAATTCACAATAAAGACAATTGCATACATTGTTATTATCTTAAAGTGTTGTTATGCACATTCTTTTTTTAAATCAAATATTTACCAACTACTAAATATTTAATAGTGAAGACTAAACTATTTTTAAAAAGTCTGAATTGAACTATGAGGTTTTTGCAAGATATGAAATTGAATCTAAGTAGATAAATACATAAAAGTGCTATTGTTTATATGAAAATGAAAGAAATTTTGTGAAGGTGGTAGATGATGTACATAATTGGTGTACATTATAAAGATGAAAAAGTAAGAAATATGTAATAAGCACCTTTTATGTCTCTGAAAAGTATTTGCAATGCTTCTTTGTGTCAACTTTATCTAATATTTTGAAGAGAAAAGGGAGATATTGTTACTGTGTATAACTCTATAGTAACTTACAGAAGATTCTTTTATTTCAATCACAGTAAAATTTTTTAAAAATTTAGTCTCTAGGACTACAAAGTACAATGTATTTCTGACCTTTGCCTCTGTCTATTAGCATACTATATGGCTTTATATTTTCTTCATTAAATTTAAATTCCCTCAACTTTTGTATACATATTTCAGGATTAACATGCATCTTTTAGAAGTCACAGGAGATTCTTTGAGGGTAAGCAAAATTTTCTCAGATCAAATATAAAAGCAAGCAAACAAAACGTCTTTTGGGCAACCAATTCTGTGAGCAAGAGAATATTTTTGAAAAATAAGCCTGCTTCTCCCCAGGAACATATGAGAAAATCTTTCTGCAAATTTCAAGCAAAACTAAGTTGCATCCCAAATTGGCCATCTGCGCTCCAGGGCTGAAGCTGAGAACGTGCAGAATTGCTTGAGTAATTCAATTGCAGGCAGAATCAATGCAAGTGCTAGCACTGCCCTGGTCAAAGGTTGGCCTTTAGGCTGTGATTTAAATCAGTTGTGAGTAAGCTAAGTTTGATTACATTTTCAGTGATGAAGCTTTCAAAAGCAATTTTGAGCTTGCCTATTCAGAGGTTGTTAGGTTTTGTCCCAAATCTACACTTCTGGTTGGAAAGAAGACAGGATCTTCCCATCTCTTTTGGTGATGATTAGGTCCTGGAGTTGAACACAGATGAAAGAAGGAGAAATAAGATAGAATGATCCAGAAAGCCAAATCTGTACCAGACAAATGGGTATTCCTAATAAAATGTGAGTCATTTATGTTTGCTTTCCTTTTTTAAAAATTATAATGGGTACAAGACTAAGAGGAAGGAAAGATTGAGGGATGTTGTACTAAGTGAAAGAGTAACGGGATTATCATGCTGGTTGCTTTCAGTCTACCAATTGCTCTGGTGTTCAGGAACTATTCTTTCAGGTGTTATTGGCAGGAGACATGTTGGGGGAAATACAGATGGTTTTGCAATGTAAAATAAAATGGGTGTAAAAAACCGCTGTCAAATATGATCTCCAACAGGTAGTGTACTAACATGAGAGCAATAAACTCTTTCCATATCTTTTTCCAGCTGAGTCAAATCTGTAGAGTTGATACACATCTGTACTTAAGTCTTACTGAAGATGTATTCATTCAGGTAATACTGCTCTCTTTCATTATAACTCTTTGGCATGTTTTTTTGCTAAACACATTTAGATTCTAGAGTGTTCCCAAGAATGTTTTTTTTTTTTTTTTTTTTTTTTTAGAAAATACAAACTTCTCTATAGCTGTGGCCATGAATTTTTAGAGGATATACTGGTGAACTGTCAGTTTCAGGAATACATGTTGTCATATTGTGTCTTATGAAGCATGCTAGAAAACATGATTCCTATCAAGTGGACTGAGTAGGGACCCAAATGATGCTTTGAGAAGCGTTATGATCTGCATCATTGATTAGTGCTACATGTGCACTAATTAGATTGCTTTTAAAAATCAAAGAAAGGAAGGAAAGAGTATGTAACTATCTAAAACCACATTTGGAAGCTAGGGAAGGAAAAGTTGCTTATTTGGCTTAAAACTGCTGAAAGCAAGATGTGTATTTTTTTAAGTTTAAAACTGAGAAACATCTAGCATATTATAAATATTTGGCCATAGAATAGGTGACATTCATTTCCACACAAGCAAGCCTTGCTTGATTTATTCAAGCAATATGGGGTGGATTGCTAATTTGTGTCTCTGCAGAGAAATCCCAATTGTATTACATTTGTAAGTGTGGAAATTGAGCTCACACTGAATAGACATATTCAGGGAGGAAAGGCCACTCTAGGGTCTTCCCCAGCACTTTTATGCTTACTAAAACTGATTTTACAGTGCTTTAGAAACAGGCTGGCTCTTCAAAATATCAATTCTTTAATAGTTAATTCTTCCCTTTTGCCTTTATCTATAACATCAAAATAGCAAAAAGAGAGAGCCAGTTTTACTTTGCTTTTTCTTTGGGTGGAACACTCTATTAATTATGCTTTAAACTGATTAAAGAGAAATGGGAAGCTTAATAATAGTGACATTCAGCACTTCATTATAAGAACTTCGTTCACACATATCACTGGGTCTCTTATTAGGGCCACATTTCCACTTCTCATAAAAAGAATCAAAGTACCAAAGAGGAGGTGGAGAGTGCCTCAGATTTTTGTCATTTATCATGTGCTCAAATCATCAGCATGGGCTTCACATCCCATCAGAGCAGTGGGGAAAACAGTGCATGATGGGTAAATACAGCCAGAGACACTTCTCAGAAATAATAGGGGAATTTCTTAAAGGAGCTTGGAGAGGGTCTTCCAGAGAAAAGATTAGGAAAGAAAAGATGCTATTCAACAAAAAGTCTGCTAAGACAGTTCCTTGAAGCTGGAAATGTTGGCAAATTTTCACTTTTACAAAGCTCTAACAGCCACAACCCTGATACAAATAGGGTCACATGGTGGCCTAATTTTTTTTTTTTTATAGGGTTGGAACTGTGTGAAATAAAAGAGTAAGCAAGATGATCTAATCCAATACCTTTTCAAAGGTTGCTGTTCAACCGAATTGAAACTGTGAACATAAAGGAGATTTCCCCTGAGAAATTCTTTGCAGAGACGATAAAATAATCAGGTCCGCAATGCTTGGGTGTTAAACTTTATGGAAACACACCACAAAACCCAATGCATCTTTTTTTGTCAATAAAAGATAATGTTGAGTTCAGTGACATAAATGCACAGAAGGAAAATTATTGGCTGCTTTATTACTTTGTTGGGATGTAAGTATAACTTTTAAAATAACAACACAGACACAACTGATCGTTGAATGTATGCAGTTATCTTAGGAGCTAAAAGCTTTTGAGTTGAAAGAGTACTTGGAGGGAGATTAGTTACTCTGGTCATCTTGTTTATAGATGAATAAACTGAGGTTGAAGAGTTAAGTTAAAGGTCTTTTCAGGTTAAGGCTAGGCCTAAATTGTCTGATTGCTAGGTGAAGGCTTTTGGTAAAATTTTATGGTTACATTTGACTTTTCTGGATCATGTTGCTATCGAATTCTCATAAGCTTGCAACCTTTCAGTGACAAGAGCAAAGGCCAAAGTCCCTTTCCTCCTTTGGCATTCACTGATTCTCCTTCACTTTTGGGGACAATATGCAGTTCTAGTAGCTTGAAGATGCAGCTGTCAAGTTGCCTCTTAACCTGAGATAAACACAACAGCAGAGCAATTAATCTTGTACAACCCTCTCTCTCAACCTGCACACTCCCCCCCCATTCATTATAAGAGAAGGCTGTGTGCAAGACTGATTTAATTAATACTTCTAATAAAAAGGACCATATTCTACTGCTGTGCACAGACAATGGAGAAACGAGTCTGAGAACCAGTTTGGTATATTTGGATTCCCAGTGAGATGAAGTTACAAAGTTACTCGGGTTACAAAGAGCTGAGCTTGTTTTGTGTTTACCATCCGAGAAAAAGACACTGACACTTAGTAGGCACCTGTTTTGTACCAGGCATTGTGTTTGCCATTTGCATGCCCTGCATTATTTAATCCTCACAGTAATCCTTTAAAAATAGGTAAGTCTTTATTTTATAGGACAGCTAAATTTCAAGGCTTGAGATGGAGAGAGCTATCCAAAATCCTTCTGTGGAGATTATGGTTTCAGGTTGGATCTGCTTGACTAAGCTTTTTGTTTTCAAGCAGCAACTAGTGTTGGAGAGAGGGGAGGGGTGGCTTGGGTGGAGAATGTCCCTCGAAAGCCTTGTGCATTCTTGGCAGGGATCTTTGAAGGGACTGAATCATGGGAGAGACATAACTGACTTGCTGAAAGGAGCCCGGGTCTGGTTCTCCGAGGCAGGTCCCTGCGGGTGTGAGCTGGGTGTTCCTCTCTCCTGGCTCCTCCCTCTAACCGCCAATTCCTGACAGCTCCCTCAGGAGCAGCTTTCACCAAGCTCTTCTCACCTGGTGGATTCAAAACTTGAGCCAAAGTAATTCTCTCTTCCTTTAAGTTGTGGCTGTGTGCTATTTTGTCCCAGCAAGGAAGAAAGGCAGTTAGAAAAAGCTAAGTTCTAGCTTTAGTTCTCGAGTTTGATTTTGGTCTCTAAGTCACTCGCTTTGGGCCTCAGTTTCCTCATCTACAAAACAAGGCAGTTTTTCTAGACCAGAGATTCTCCAAGCGAGTTCTCTGGAAGTCTGTGACATTTTTGACAGACTTCACTGCTGTGTGCACAGCTGCTATGTGACCGGGAAGGCAAAAAAGCCAAAAAGGGCAGGTTTAGAGATTTTTCTTCAAGTCAACCAAATTAACTTCAATGTCATCTTTATTGTAGCCATAGATAGCACAATGAAATTTTATTTAGCAGTATCACAGTGGCCCCATAAATCATAATTGAACTGAAAAATTCCCATAGTTGGAGACAGAGCTACGGCAACATCATAACACAAGCAATGCCCATGCATTTGTAATAATGCTGCATAATCAAACCTACTGCCCTTGTCCTATAAATGGAGCATGTATAATTATGTGCACTGCATGATACTTGATAATAAATGATTGCATGATGGCTTAGATATGGAATATCCCCCCAAAGTCTCATGCATTTAGAGTTGGGGCTTTTGGAAGGTGATTGGATCATGGTGAAACTCCACTCAGTGGATTTGTCCACTGGTGAACCCATAGCTGTATTTCCTGTTAGGAGATAGAGCCTGATCAGAAGCCGTACATCTCTGGATGCAGGAACTTGAGTGTGTCTTCTTGTGCATAGATCTTCTTCTCTTGCTCTCTCTTCTGGCCTCCATGGTATGTGTGGCTTTCCTCTGACATGCTCTTCTGCATTGCTGGTTCTGCCACAGAGCCAATCACACACAGACTGAATATTCTGAAGCCATGAACCCAACCAGACTTCTCCTTTGAGTTAAGGTGTTGAACAGTTTGTTCCAGGGATGGGAAATTGATTAATATACTATGCTGCTGGTTCATGCATATATGAAACTATGCTTATTATTTTAGAATGCTCTCCTTCTACTTACAGAAAACTAGTTGAATGTAAAACAGCAAACAGCATCACCTTGGGGACAACCTCCTGCATCTTGTGTTTACCACTGTTTGGTTGCATCATTCATTCTCTCTTTTTTCATAATTTATAATCTCATTGTTTGCTCATCATGACTCTAGGAGAAATAGGTTTCACATATATACATACAAACATATGTGTGTATACCATATACCCTAGGTGTGCAGCAGTCTATCATTTAGATTGGTGGTGGCAAACCTGTGTGTGCTGCAGTGGGGTGTTGGTTACCACTGAAAATTCTAAAAGGTTCACCATCACTGCCCTACATGATGTAGCTCTCCTCTGTGATATAGGAATAAAGGTGAAATTGGCCCATAATGCAACTGTCAGGGCATATCACTTTTCTTGATAGGGCAGTAAGGATTTACATGAAGTTTCATTTTGGAGAAAAAAGGATTCAACTACTTAAAAAAGTTGAAAGAAAAACTGCCTAGCAACACTCTGGCTCTAAAATTCTGTCAGTTAATGTGGATAACGAAACCTCTGATAGCATCAGCATTTGGCTTTTAAAGAATGCAGTTTGGTGATCTGGGGCACCTCAGTCCCCAACAACCCAACTGCTTCAACCTGCTAGGAATTCTTCTTCTTGTATGGCACAGAATGACCGCTTTGTAATTATCTTCTTGAGAGTATGAGCAGATTTGAAGTATAAGGTGGGAGGACAGAGAAACTCTACTGCTTACACAGCAGTTCACACACATCATTTGCTCTAGGATTTATGGTGAGATGGACGTGATTATGTCTGCGTGGAGAAGAGGGCTGTGGCTGTGTTTATCACCTGATATGGAGTTTTCCACTGGAAGCAAATTCTGCCCAGTGCTTTGTTTTGTTTTCGAATCAAACTGTTTGCAAACGGAGGCGTTTGGGAACTAAGGTGTTACTCTACTTCATTTCAGCAATTTGTATACAGTCATTATTTGTGGGATAATTATATGTCTGTGAGTGTTCTATTTGATAGAGTGCCATCTAATAGACCTATAGAGCAATATTGAAATCTACCTACAGCTGCAAGCCTAATTTTTGTTAAATATTTATTATGAGACTATCCAGGAAAGACCTGCCATAAACATCTCACAGCTGTGAGAATGAAGCTAGTTAGTTCACGTGGCACTCTGTCCTCAGTAATCACTAAATCTGAATTTATTACTGCCTCCTTCAGCCAAAATGAAAACCTTATCTCTTTTATACTGCAAAAAGGGAGATCAGTTTTGATTTAAAAATATTAGTCTTTTAAACTTGTACTGTCACCTTTCACATTGAGTCAAGCTATGTAATAGACAAAAGAGGGCATCCATAGAGTAGTTTGCTAGTACTGTGGAACATTTGAAGAAAATAAGAAGCTGAAATATTACTGGCAAGAGGAAAATTCATTCCAGAGGCAACAGGTCTGTCAAAAACTATCAGTCAAATCTAAACAGAAAAAGGCTGGCACGTTGTTGCCACTGTTCCTTTCTCTACTGTCTCTGCCATTTCCTTTTGGGATGCCAGCTAAGTTGAAGGACCATCAAATTATACAGACTAAGAATAGAATATGACAGGGAACTTTCTAGAGAGCTCTATATTATTGACTCTAGTAGGACTTAGAATTAAAACTTTATGATTGTCTTCAAACGCTACTCAAAGCAGGTAAAGATAAGCTTTTGTTGAGATTTCTGAAGGTTCGAAGTATAATACTTTGAGATGATGAACTGTCCTTATACCATTATCAGGACTTTGTTCCAGCAAATGATTTGGGACCATACTTCATGAAAACCTTAAAGGAAAGTTTGAGGTCATATATCGCTGTATTATTATTATTATTATTATTATTATTATTATCTACTTATCTACTGGAAGCTATAAGGAAAAATTCTTTGGCAATTCGAGGCTAAATTTGTTCCAAATATTTTCATATATTAGGTCTCAAGAGAAGATTGCATTAAACCAAAACTATGGATTTTAAACACTTTTATTTCTTCATAATTTTTCTTTTTTTTGCTTCCTTTTAGACAGTGAACTTTTAATCTATGTCTTAAATGTTTGTTCTTTTGGGAAAGTGAAAACCAAAGTATACACAATAAGTTTTACATAAGGGAAAAGTTACATTTTGCTGGCTTTTGCATTCTTTCTTAAATGATGGTGTACATTTGATGAATTGGGCCCATAGATGGCAGAATGGGACCATTTCATATTCTTAAAGGAACAAACACAGAAGAATCTCTTGTCTATTCAGTTGTTCTTATTCCAGAAGCAAAAATTATGAGTGAAGAGAAACAATAAAATAAATAATCCTTAACCCTAAACTTTTCACCTCACATGGAATTTTACTACAAATAGCTGGCACATTGTCATCCACTGTGAATTCATTAACACACTTTTTTGCTCAAGAACTGATCCACACCATTAGGTAGAGGATTGTCTTTTATCCAATTGTTCTACTTTTTATTTTTTTTTTTTTACGGATATCTTTCAGAAGCTTATGGACACATGATCAAGATGTGAAAACTTTACCGTATATGTACCAGTTTTTTTGTACTACATGTACTATAAATTTTGCACCTTTGTTACTTGAGTATGTGTACTCTTTCCCAGAAGTAATTTAAAGCAGTTCTCTTGATGCAATTAATGACTACATTCTCTCCTTCAAATCATATGTCATCTTACAATTCCACTGAAAGCCTAAAGAAAAGGGGCTTTAAGATTCCTTCATATTAAAGTCCTTGCTTATTTCTCCAGACCCACCCCCCCCAAAGAAAGGGGCAGTCAACAAAGAAGGGTTGGTGACAATCAGAAATCTTGTAACTGTAGCTCATCAAAGGCCAGAGTGCTGTGACTTTGGTGCTGGAAGTTGTGGGCATTCACATTGCCATTTGGTCCATGCATCAGAAAGGAAGCCCAAGGCTAGCTTTATAGTAGGGTTGCCTCTTCCTTTCACAGCCTTCACTCTACATAAAGTTGTTGGTTCTTCTTTGTCTACTTACTCATATACCTATTTAACAACAATCTATAGATACCTGGCTTCTTCTCTTGGTTTTCCATGAAACCTCTCTGGCAAAGAGCATCACTTACTGCCCGATTGTCAGAAACAATGCGTGGTTTTCGAATTTTCTCTGGCCTGATAGTCTCCACCATGGTATCTATGGTTACTTTGCTCATCTTCATCTCCACCACACTGAGTTTGCATCCTTTTCAGGATGCTTTGCTCCCTTAGTTCATTTCTGATGCTGATTTGTTTTCCTCCATCTTTTCACTGGGTTTATGTTTTCAGGAAAATGTGATTCACTGGCATCATGAATTGACTGCCACTGTTCTGTTACCTTCGAAATTTCTACCTGCAGTCTAGATTCAACACCCAGATACCAATGGATATTCCCCAAACTGAAAAAGTCTCAACATTGAATGCCCGCTCTCCTTTCAGTCTCTGCCTCCTCCCAAAAGTGTAATCCTTGTTACTGTTCTTATCTGGTGATTCTCACCCACACTAAACAGAAGTTACCTAGATTCCTGCAACTTCCTATTCTCTCAGATTTGGTCATTAATTCCTTTCTCCTATGTCTCTGCTCATCTTCACTAATTTTTGTGCAATTATTTTGTTTCACTGTTGTTATTGAAAGTTAAGTGTTATGGTTTATGTCAGTGGCCCCCAAGCCTCATGAATTATGGATTCCATCAAATCTAGTGCTCGGATTGGTGGTGTGAGTGTTAAAACTGCCAGGAGTGGAGCCAACATACGATGTGACAGTGGGAACAAGGTGTCTCTCTCTCTTGCCAGTTGGCACCTAGCTTTGCAGTTGCCATGAAGGGCTGCCCCACCATGCCATGCTGCCTTGGAGCCAACAGAATATGGATGGAAACCCCCAAGAAATGTAAGAAATAAACCTTTCCTTCCCTAATTTTGTGCATCTGGTATTTTGTGTCAACAAGAAGTAAAAAGTAACTAAGACATTCAGTATCTGCTTCTGGCATCCGCATTAAGTAAGACTGCCTTTCAGGAATGAAAGTATTCTGTATCATACCTTTATTAAAACCTTTCATGATCTATAAATCCGAGATAAACTCCAAACCCATTTTTAAACCTTCTTGTCCTAATCCCTTCCAATCTGTCTAGTCTCTCAGCTCAATGCACTTCTTCTTCCTGCTTTTTATTCTAACCTTGTGAAACTTGCTAGCTAGTATCTTCAAATGGATAAGATTGTCTTTATGTGAGCTCTTTCACAGTCATTTTATCTCTGTCTCTGCTGCTATCTCTATCTCTGTCTCTGCCATTTCTACAGCCAGGATCAACCCAATATGCCCTTAGTTTTAATGTTCAAGGGACCTCTCTTCTGTAGCTTGCCTTAAGTCACATAGATTGAATTGGGTGTTGTCTCATTTGTATTAATGTACTTAGAGCTCATGATTGTTGAATGAACTGTTAAGTTTGGCCTCTGAAAATGGTAAAATGATGGCTATGAGGGTGTTTCAAGCTGTACCTTAGTTACAGCTCAAATAGTGACAGTAGTGACTCTTTCAGAAGACCCTTTTCTGGCCATTGAAACTGGATTGACAGTGCTTTCTCAGACAGTGAATGAGACATTTTACTGTATTTTATTAGAGTCATCTTTTTACTTCTCTGTTTCCTCTCACTTTTCTGAGAACTCTCACATGTAGGGTTCTAGTTCTATGAATCCTCTTGTCTCCAACCCCTAAGTCAGTCTTCATACATCATAGGCAGGCAATATACATATATGACAAATAAGTATGCTATGTAATGAACCATGGCTCAAAATACAACCATGAGTACTGGTTTTGGCTTTTCAACAAACTACCTAAATATCTGCAGTACCACATGACAGGCATCACATTTAATCTTGAATTGGTGCCACAAAGTCTGGTAAATGAATGAAGAAAAGATGAGGTCTCTTCTGAGCTATTCCTGCAATATTATTTCAATTTCTGTGCCCTGCCTCGCCTTGGTTCATGGGGGACTGTTTATCATTAAGATCTCTATATGGTAGCAGACAGACAGTCATCCCATAAAGTCAGTTGCTTTTAGATGTTCTGAATGAACTTAATCATCTTATGCCTAAAATTCCCCTTTTGAAACATCACAATACAAGGAAACACCAAACAAATTTTTCTTTTCAAATTCTTGTTCCTTGAATTTTTCTAGGTAACACATATGAGTTTCATGCACAAATTCCAAAAATTGCAAGCTTCAAGATGAATGGTTAATTGAGATTATCAGATTGAGTGTTCTTGGGGATGGAATGGGATAGCAATGGCTCACATTTATTTATTAATACTTATTTCCATGCAGACTGAGTATCTGGTGCATTAAATGCACTATACCAACTAATTCCTATTCTAGAGGTGGGAAATGTTATTATTGTCATTTAATAAATAGGTTAACTGAGGACTTGGAATTTAGGTAACTTATACTGAGTCACACACAACTGATGTATGATGTGTGAGATTCCAACAAAGATCTGCCTGAATCCCTTTGTGAAACACACATCCAGACATGTTCACATACTCTGAAGTGGTGTCATTTTTGATAGCCTACGTATGTCAAAGCTCTGCACTCCAGCTTGCCTTCTAGCTTTTTGGTTATCTGGGGAATGTTAGTTGCTTCAAGTAAGCAGAACATTGTAATAGTCTCATAAGCATCTCAGGGTTTATCATAAATAGTATGGACAAATATTCCTATTGATGAATCTGACTTGAAAGGTACTATCATAGTTTGTCTGTGATTAGCACTAAATCAGGAAGTCTACATTTCCAATCACTCTGTCTTGAATTTAACTATTCAAGTATACAAGTCATGAAAGCATAAAAAATATTCAAAACATCTAATAGCATCAAATACAGAAGGTACCATCTATCTCCTTTCTCCTGAAACAGGAAATGGGAAATTAAGAAATATATACTTTTTTACCTAAAAAATGGGCTGATCATTAGCAATTTTAAAAGGTTGATTAGCAAGTCACATTATAGGCTTGGTTTTTAGTTTTGGATCATTTGAAAGGTTAAGCACATTTCCATTCAGTGACTTTGAAGATATAGGGGAGACATACGGACATTTACTTTAAAAATAAAAATTCATAAATTAAAGAATAACACCCAAATTTCTGAAGATGAGATGATAAAGCTTACCAGAAGGACAATTATGTTATATGTACAGATTTACCTTTGGAAAAGTATGTTGGAAATAACACAAATTAATTCTCAAACTACAAATTTTTTTTTGTTGTTGTTTTTGTTGTTTGGACTGATGAGGATTCAACCCAAGGTTTCAGGCATGCTAGGAAAAGGCATTATGACTAAGCTCCTCAGACCTCTATGATTATTTATGTTCACAAAGATAAACAACGCATGGTATTAGTTAGAAACTTGGACTCTGAAGCCACCGGGTCAGGATTTAAATTTTTACTTTGTCACTTACTAACGATTTGACTTTGACCATATTTATATTCTTTCTTTGAATTTCTTCTATAAGAAGGGTATTATGGAGTCAATGTCTGAATTGTGGAAGAATGAAATGAACAAATTTATATGTTAATTAGAATAAAGTCTGGTCCACACAGTCTACAATACATGTTATTTGTAATTACAGTGATAATGCTTTGTATCTTTAGAAATGCTCATACTACAGCTAAAACAGAACACTCTCATTTATTTATTTATTAATTCACTTTTTTCTTACCCAGTGTTTAATTCATTTATTCACTAAATGTTTAGTTGTTGCTTATTTAATGGCAGATTCTGTGGTTGGTGATAATGGGAGATAAAATATCTTATCAGTCATTGAGTCTTCTTTCTCAAAAACTAATGGCTTGATGAAAAATCATATATATATATATATATATATATATATATATATATATATAAATAGTTAAAAGATCTGGAAATGTATCTCAGTGTTAGAGTGCTTGTCTAACATGCAGAGGCCCAGGTTTATCCTGTGTCATACATAAAGAAATAATGATTATAGTATAAAACACAAATATTTAATGCAATAACAGCTTCACATGATGTCAGACAAAAGCTCTGCATAAATAGATATTGAATCAAAATTAGAGAGTAGATTTGCATATTTGTCATTAACAAATTTAAAAAATTGTACTAGTGTTCAGTGGCTCCTCAGCACTCAGAAAATCATTGGCAGATATGAAAGTCCATCCTGAAGTTCCGTGTTCAAGAACCTTTTCAGCAATGTGCTACTTCTTGATTGTCAGAAATGATAAAATATATTTAAGAATTGACACTTGTACCTAATTTATCATATTTAGCTAATAGTTCAGTTTTTAAAATCAGGATATAATGTTAAAACTTTAACAGCAAAATGTTAATAAAGTTTTAAGCCTTATTTTTTTTACTTTTTAAAATGTACTTATTTTTTCAATGTTTTTGACTAAACCATGTAAATATTAATAATATTCCAAAGAATATTTACATTATGTTATGATACTTACTATTTTCTAGTCCTGCCCATGTGGTTCATGTTACTCAATAAAAACAATCATACTAATGGAAGAAACTCACACAAGGGTATTATAGTACAGCTATAGCATGGTAAGTAATGTTTTTCTTTCAAACATAAATGTTAAGAAATACTAAGAAAATAAAAGATGTGATGGAAACTGATATGTCTTAATAAACATTAGAAGTTCTTAAATTATGGAAATTCAAATTCATAAATGATGAAACCTTTACTGTAGTATATTTTTTTAACTATATCCCATCAGATATCCCAGGCTTGTTTTTGCAAAATGGACATGGTCATTTCTGAGATGCCCTACACAACACTTGGTTTTCCAAGGGTAACCTCCTGCACAGGGTAAAACATATGTATATCACATACAGAGATGCTAACCATGAAGACATCTGATTCAGATAACTTCATGAAATTAAAGAGATAATGCAATCTTTCTGGGGGTTTGTGCATTTTAAGAAACATCCACAATTGAATATTGGGGATATCATTAGTTGTAGCAATTTATGGGTTACTCAACTTTTAGTAAGCACTAAAAGTAATCACAGTAGGTAACATTAGTAAAGGCGCCTGTCCTTTAAAGTTTTGATTCTATGTTTTTCCTTCTTTATTCATTTCGCAACCCTAAGAACTCTGATATATCAACACCATAGCAATGATTTTATTAAACTCTTAAGTTATATTTCAAAATACAGTTTTGGGTAAAATATGGTATCTACATGGATAAAATAGTTTGCCCTTAATTATTTACTTAATATTTAATTTCGTTAAAGCTACTTTAAATTGTGGTTATTCCAGGATGAATGTCTGAAGAAAACCAATGAAAAGTCCATTCAAACCATAATTAATCTATGGTTCAAGATAATATAACACATTGTTTAAAAATCTCTTATTTTTAAAATGCAAAACAAAGCCTTTGAATCCTCAGTTGGAAGATGCATTTCAGTTAGTCTTATTAATTATGTATTTTTCCCTCTTCTCAGCACAGAAATGTTTTTCTACACACATGCAGACATCAGTAGGAATTCAAAATTCTCATATACTCATTACTTGGGGAGCAGTTTCCTCTATATAAGAATTTGTGTCAGAAGAGGCTGAGTTCTATCGGGAACATACTGCATCCCTAGCTTTTGCTTTTGCTGGTGTATAAGAGCCAGGAGGCCCCAGGCACATCTTAGTGGCACTGTGTTACTTACGATTAAGAGGCAGGCTCGCGTTGGTTGTGCCCAGCTTGTTGGCAGCCACACACGTATAGTTGCCGAAGTGCTCCTGTGTCACGTTGGTGACGGTGAGAATGGATCTTGTACTAAAATTTTGAATAATAATTCCTTGTTGGCCATTGAAGAGCCTAGAAAACAAATAAGCATTGTGTGAATAAGTACTGGGAACCTGAGCTTCATATTTATCTTAGATGGGTAACCCACAGAGAGCTGGACCACATTGATTTTAGGCTGTAGTGTGACAATAAAGCCATTATACTCTCCTTTATTTTTCTCCTCCATTCTCTTTCTCTTCTTCTTCTCCCCCCTTTCCTCTACTTCTTTTTACCCTTATTCTTCTTTTCCTTCTTTCCTTTTTTTCCTATTTCTTCTCGATCTATTCATTCTCTCCTTGTCTCTGTATAATTTTCCTTCGATTCTTTCCTCTAGAAGTTGCCATGCATACAAGCTTTTCAAAGTAAATTAATTCCAATTGTGTTAAGCTCCTAAATGACAAGGCCACACAGACACACTTTCTGTGATGTTTGAATTATACACCTCCTTTTATAGTGTTATCCCAGGTACATGGTAAGTAGCACATAGGCCAGGGAGTCCAGCAGATGTTCCTTAACACCAGCTTTATTAAGCTTCTTTCAACAGGCCCTTTAAGATAATTCCTGACTAAAGGATTCTTTTAGTCACCAACAAGATGTGACTTCTGCTGACTAATTCATGTACTGATCACACTAGGGGGTATGCAAACTCATAGTCCAAATGGCATTGTAGTTTTCCTCTTTGGTGTGTTCATTTTAGAACTAAATATTTCTTTAATCATGGAGATACTAAAAATGACATCTCCTGAGGGTTTAAAGTTGAATGCCTTTGCATTATGCTGTGTGGCTAGATCTGAATAAAAATATACCTTCAGTCAAATGCAGACTAAAATAAATAGTCATGTTTGATTATTCCAGGGATTACTTACATTTCATGTAAGATTTATCCAAAGTGTAAGCTTTACTTATATTAGCAAACCTTTGAGTTGACTAAACACTGAACAAAGTCTAACTTGAGCAATAAATCAAATGAACCCCAATTCTGACACAATTTGATAAGTCATAAAGTATCACTCATGTGACACCTTTTACTTACATTTCTAACTTATCACCATTTACACTAAATTCTTAAAGTGAGTATTGCATACTTTTATACACCACATTGTCAAGTTCATTTTTAACTAATTTTTCTACATCTGCTAAAAAATCACAGCTTTTGTCACCCTGCAGGCTCCAGCATTTGAGCTCAAATCAATTTTCCTGGGTCTGTATCCTGCATACATTCTCTCAAGGGTTCAGCAACACCCCAGACTGCTAACTAAATCCCTGTTGTGCCCCATCTACCAAAACCTAGATGGTTTTTCTGCTAAAGAACTGAGAAGAAGCAAAACAGGATCTTCACCTGGCTAGACACGGGGGAAGCATTCTCCAGGGAGGGCTGGCAAAGGCTACAGGTTATGTTGTAGTCAGGGGTTGTGCGGACAACAATTAGAATCAGGACATGGATTTTATAATATTGTTTTTATAATGGTCTCCGGGAGTTAACACAAGAAAATGCAGGAAATCTATCCGCAACACCAAAGACATAGAATATTTAGTCAAGGGCCTGAATCCCACAGCAATGTTCCACACAAGCCTAGATAAAAACTCAGAGCTCATGACAGTGCCTCCCATGAGTCCAACTCAGAGCCCACAAGAAAGACTCACACCAGTCTCTTTTATGGATGCGTTCCGGGAAGGCCCAAAGGTCAGCGGTGGAAACCAGAAAGACCATGCCAGCAGGGTGAAGGAGCTGTGTGGGTGGGATGAGGGTTCTACGCTGGAGCTGAGAAGTCACACTCACAAGACCAGGGCTGTCCTGAAAGGCACCACAGTCATACTCAGTGACAAGGAGGCCCTGAGCTCCTCTGATGATAAGCACAGTTGGGCACATGCCAGGAAGCCAGCGTGATGAGTTCATCCTGGAGACCAAGCGGCACACGTCTCCAGTTCTGTAGCCAGGAAGCAATGCTTGATGTGAGGACCAAAGCCTCTCCAGGAAGACCAACGGCTCAAACAACAACTCGTAGGAGAACCCACAGTGCCTCAACACAACAATGCCTTATAGCAACCTCCTTCTCCTTCTCCACCTATTTATGCTGGCAGCTTTCCTCAGGTGGAGCATCTTTGCTCAGTGCCATGCTGATGTAATCCAGCTGGCATTAAGTTGACCACCAGTTCTTAAACCATAACAGGGTACTACTTGTGCATGCTCCTTATGGCTTCGTTCTGATTGAGTTGGCTTTCCACTGTCTGCCCTTTAATGTGACTGCAGGCAAAGCCCCAGATGTTGCTGAGTCATGCAGTGTGCCCAGGCTGCCTGTGTTTGCAGGGCCAGTGCTGGCCTCTGGCCAGAAGTCCTGCTTGCATCTTCACAGGAATGCCACCTGAGTGCTTCAGCCCTGCTGCTCTCAGCTCAGCCAGGCAGGAGATTATGGCAAATAAAAAAGAAAAAGTATCTTCTTCCTTGGGGGCTTTTCCTTGTTTTAAGGGAAACTCTATTTCTTAGTTACCAGAGAAATCTAAAGCTTACTTCTTTACTGTAGTTGGACATTTTAGAAATACTGACCTCCAGTGCCCTTTAACATTCTTGTCTTCATCTGGTAAGTAACAGGGAGGTACTTTGAGGGAGGGTGACTTCTGGGAAGGAGTGATTTTCTTGTAGGAATCTAGAGTTGGAAGCTTTCTTAAATGTTCAAATCAACAGTGAAAATAGTGTTTAAGTTGCTGCAAAGCTGAGCTCTGTGCTGAGCAATAAGGACCAGGCTGAGCCTAAAACATGAACTCTGCCCCTTGGGAGGTCAAACTCCAGCAACCGAATCAGGCAGGGAAACAGGTTTTTGCAAGTGATGATCCCACCCACCATCAGTTATTGGATGTAGAAATTTGAGGCACATCCTCAAGTTCCCAGCCTATGCTGTTTTCATGTGCTTAAAAACAGTGAAAAAGTTCTTTAATCGATGACTTTTTCTTGTAGAAATAGATTTAATTCCAGATGGTTATCTGTAACAGAATTTTCTATAAAGAGAACCGTTCTTGTATTGACTTAGAGTACAAGAGATGTCGTCCTGTAGCCTCTCGCTCCAAAGGAAGAGAATGAAATCCTATCAAGCTAGCAGTTAAACGTGGTCTGGCTTTCTTTTAACAGTGGATGATCAACTTACAGTGCTTACTTGGAAACCAGTGGCCATTTTTCTTTGTTGCGTCTATATCACAGGGGATGTGGTTATAAGGTGCTTCTATTGCTGTAGACCCTGCTGTGTTCTACCTGCTGATGCCAATACAAGTTTGCTCCTCCTCGAGAACCATTACTCTCACTTCTCCTCCTTCTGCTTTTTGCCAACTCCTCATAAATCTGCGAACTGCCTGCGATTTGCTTTCCCAGCTGACGCTGCCAGCTTCTAAGTGACACAGCCCGACCCACTAACTAGTTCTGAATTAGAATAGACCCTGTATTTTCCAGTGTCAGTCAGAAGTAGCACATGGAAGGCATGCTAATAATGTGGGCCACTTGCATTTCTGACTCATGAAGTGTTTGCAGAATTTACAATCGTAACCTCCCTCAGGCTGTCGCTATCTCGGATGACCAGAAGGGCTGGTAGCGGCTTCACCATAGAAAACCTGACTTCACAGCCACCCAGTACCCGTTGTTGTCGAGACTGCAAAAATAAATGGAGCAGCTGCCACAGCATCCTATTCATTTTATATATTCATCCTGCCTCACTCCACAGCTTAGGATTATTGTTCACTATCTGTCTTTCCAGGTTAGGAATAACAATAAGCATGGCTGCTGCCATGTGATGGTATTTCTAGTCTTTTTAGTGTGAGCAGGACTACTTTATACATGTGGAATGTGTTAGCTTTACTCAATACAGTTCTGATGGCAGCAAGCCAGTGCAAAAAGATTTCAGTCTTGCACACACGAACATTTTGGCGTTCAGAGGATGAGGAACTGACAATGAGAAATCATGTAAGCATTTCCAAATGTGTGCATCAACTCGTCTTCACAGCCAACCTAACAGATAGGTGTCATTAGTCCCATTATAGAGGTGAGAAAACAGATGTTTAAAAAGATTGAAAGCATTTTTTTATCATGCAAGCATCACATCCATATCCTCTATCTGTATCCTCCCACAAGAACAGTTAGCATACAAATCCCCAAGTAGAAACCTGGATACCATATTTAAGTTTGAAGAGGCAAGTCAGAAATTGTGGGTGGTTCAGAAAAATTGGCTTTAGCTGAGGAATAGCAGTAATGCAGCTAGCAAGCCTGGCAGTGCACGCCTGCAACCCCAGCACTCAGCAAGACTGAGGCAGAAAGACCAAGAACTGAAGTCTACCCTGGGCAGTTAACTGACTTAGCAAGACTCTATCTTAAAACATTAAAAATAAAAAAATCTGGGGAGGTAGCTCAGTGGAAAGCCCCTGGGTTCTGCCTTCAGTAATGAAAACAATGCAAAACTAAACCAAGCCAACTGAACTAAACCATAAACTAAACTAAAGCCTTGGTGGACCTAAAAGGTCAAATAGTATGTGATAGCCACACATGAAACGCTGGTTCAATCAAAAGAGTGAGTCTAAAGAGATAAAAAATTAAACAAAAATATGGTTCATTCTACCCAGGTACTTGTGTATTTCTCCAGGCCGGAGGTCGCATGCCTATTTACTTGGAGCTTAGTATCCTTTCGAGGTAGCCTCCTCCAGCAGATGTCACCAGCCTCCACTGCAGGCCATCCCTCCCCTGGGCTACTCACAGTCTGGGATTGAAGCGTAACATTGGTTCTTTCCTTCTCATTTCTTCAACCTGTCTCTCCATAGACATATACTTTCTACATCAATTATCATTTTTCTAAATGTTCACTAAATATTCAGATATAGAAAATCTCTCTTTATGTATTAATAGAAAGTCACCAAGAATGGCAAAGTGTAACCTGACCAGGTGACAAAAATGTGCTGTTTTAGAGTAATTCCAGAATTTCTTCTAAAGTCTGAGTTCCAGGGTGGAACTGTGGAATTATTTCACCATCTGTTTTGGAATAATCATTTCAGTTTTAAGTTATCACACATTTGGTGTGATTTTTTTCAAATTAATACCCATCTTCCTCATTAAAGTACAACTTTATTAGGAAAAGTTTCTGAATGATTTTGTTATTCATTGTATTAAAGCATCTAGTAAGACAGTGCCAGATACCTAATAGATAGGCAGAAAGTAAGTAATTGTTGCATGCTTGACTGCGTAAATTATGCTATTTCATTTTGCAAGTCTTAGCTTTTTCATCTGTGAAATGGGAAAAATAGCACAATGTTAATGTAAGAATGTTCTAAAAATATAACCTAGTTAACATCTCTTCACACATATACCAAATGCAGCAGGCACTAGATGATGATGGGCAATATTATTGTTCAATGATAAGATGTGTATTTCTCAGACAGACAGATACATTTCCTCTCTGGGGGCAGCCAAATATTAAACACTGAGCATACAGGAAATTATTTTTAAAGGAAAGATCTCTGAGAGTGACTGAAAAGATCGGGGCATCCTGATTTCCACATGTGCCAAGCCCAGTACCGATCCATGCACATTATCAGACTCATCTAGGTTTTCACAGATGTGATGGGAACATAACAAAAAATAGAAATAAAATGGGGAGTGGAATGTTCACTGCCAGAAACTATAGAGAAATGAAAATGTATGTGAATTTGCTGCTATAGCAACCTATTGGTTTATTGTGTTGCTTGATATTTAAGACCCAAAAACAATATGGTGTCATTTATCCCTGGGAACAGGCTGAAGGATGTCATGCATCACTGTGTTAGCCCCAAGGGGTATCTATCTTTAGTTGTGCATTTGAATAAATTAATGTTATTAGAATATATTAGGCTACTTTAATGATCCTAGATTTTATTAAGCTCTTTAAAATGTATGCCTTGTTTACTTTATCAATTTTAATGAAATTAATAATTTTGGAGAAGAGATTTGGGACTGCTTTACTTGTGATGGTTGGACTCCCGCAGGGAGGATCCTTCCTTCTAAGCCTCCATCAAATAAACAAAAGCTAACATACAGGTATTGAACTTCCCCGGATTGCAATGTGTTCCTGAGGACCTGGTCTAGGACTCAATTTCTCCCCAACCTTTACTTCAAATACCAATGCCCTCATGATTTTAACATCAAAGTTCATCCCACAGTACAAAGACACAACCATGTTGCAGAGACTACGTGCACAGGACAGCAAGGCAGAATTAAAGAGCAGCTCTTCCTTTCTCCAATTACTGTACATGTTGGTTTTCCCAAGTCCTGCAGTCTAAAATGACAGGATCCAACTGTAAAAATACTCTCTTATCAGTTCAAAAGTGAATTCCAGTAAGGCAGGTCCCACCTTGTAACTATTAAAGGCTATCACTTATTCTTGCAATATAGTTTGTTAGGTATTGAGGTTAAGACAGGAACAAAGGGAATCCTGCTGCTGAGGAGATAAAGTTACTAAGGGAGATGGACAGGTAAAGGAAGTAGAGGATAGTTTCATACGTGCTTAGGTTAAGGTGAACACAAGCGAGAATGTCTAGAGAGTCCCCTCCCCAAGTGAACATGGGGTCTGAGTGGCTGTCCCAGAGAAGGTAGCACGGGCACTGAGTCTAAAGGACCAGTAGCCCAAGGAAAGCAGCTAAGGAAGCCAGGGATGGGTGCATATATGGACGGGGCTGATAAGCAAGACACCCGACCTGTGCAGAGGGCTGAGAGACAGAAAGAACCTCACAAGGGGGAAACTGACATCTCTCAGGATGACTACGGCTCAGGTTGTAAGAGTCAGAATGGCACGTTTCTTAGCCAGAGGGGTGCAGAGGGGCCAGACATAAATCCGCTCATGCCACACTGTGGAGTACATCTGGTCCCAGGACAATGACAAACTTAATAGATGTCATGTAGAAAGTGTTAAGGTCAGACATTATTTTGGAACCTTCCCTATCAATTTTAAGAACATAACTAGATTCCACTCATTGGCTGGTGGACTCTGTGTACAACAGCGACATTTCCATCACAGAATGTCCCACAGCTGACTTCTCATGGTCCCTCCTGTACCTCTTTCCCTGCACTCCAGCCTCAGCTAGTGGCCTCACCGTTCACCCCGGTGTCTGGATAGACAGCATGACTTATCTTTCCATGGCTCCTTCCTTGTATTTCACTGGTGACTGAAATACGCATCACTCCCCTTTCTCCTGCTTTATAATTGTGCAGCCAGTACTCTGGAAATGTTGCTACTGTACACAGAGTCCACCAGTAAATGGGTAGGATCTAGTTATGTTGCTTGAATAGCACAATGCATTAACCTCTCGGAGCAATCTCGCCTGCATCGCCCTGCGCCCCCACGCATTCTCGCCTCCTCCTCACCGTGCGTGGTGGTGCCTGCTCATCGTCTGATATCTGGCATGCAGGTTGCCTCGTCCCTGGTTTCTCTTTCCCTCTCTGCTTCCTGCGGTAACGAGTTGAGCGCTTGCTCCACCCTACTGTTCCTCTTTGAACCTCATCCTGTGGTGAAGCCTGAACCATCTAAACCTTTCCTCCTGCAGCTGTGAATGTCTGGTATTTTGTTCTAGTGATAGAAAAAGTGAGTGACACAGGAGTGAAATATCACCAGACACAAATGACGTAATGGAACATAGAAATGAGGAAGCACTAGAAATGCGTGTCCTTCAGTGTGGGAACTTGTTTTGTTTTCAGATTCCCCAAATTATTTCACAGATGCATATTTGTTCAGTGAAGAATAGAAAATTAAAAAAAATAAAAAAGAAATTTAAATTTAAGTTAGCAGAGAAAGTTATTTTTATTTATTTATTTTTGAGACAGGGCAGTACTATGATGCTCAGGCTGACCTAGAACTTTTGGGCTCAAGCAATTCTCCTGCCTCTGCCTCCTGAGTATCTAGGTCTATAGGCACCACCACACTCAGCCAAGGAAAAGTCATTATTAACCTAAAAGACCAAGAAGATGATTTCTACTACATTTCTAAGTCAAAACATCTAATTTTTTAACTCTGGAAAAATGATCTCTTAAAGAATAGAAGAGAGAGAGACAGAGTTCATTTCTTTTTATTTTTTTCAGTATAGTCAAAACTGTGATGTAAAATCTAGAAGAGAAATATCTGGCATGGGAGTTGGAAAATTAGGGCTTCCTTCCCATCCTGTACTTCCTTGCAATACATATCTTCACTTTTATAGCATAGTTTTTTTTTTCCAGGTCTAATGTGCTTGGAATTATGTGAGGAAGGGTTCAGAGGACAGTGATATCTTGGTTCATAATCTCAGCTCATTCCATGATGCTGGGGAAGACAGCATACTCTTTTCACCTCCTGAAGCGGAGTTTGTGAACAGAAGTAACATTTTGCCAAATAATTGTGCCTGGAGAATGAGTTATTTGTGAACAGAAGTCTTTGTGAACCAAGGTATCACTGTGGCTGATAAATACATGTTGGAAAGGTTGTACACTGTTAAAATTGCCTTTGAGGATTTCACAAACATCTTATTTGAAGCACCCATATTTTACAACAGAGAGAGCAAAGATGAGATGGTGAGTCCAAAATGACACACTGGAGTCTGAGAAGAAAATAACAGAATGTCCATTTATACTGTGTTTTCCCTCACCTTTTAAACTGTAGGTCTCGCTGGGGATTTGATACAGGCAGCGTGCAATTCAGATGTGCACACACGTAAGTAAAATTCACAATGAACATATTGTTAATTTTTGCTAAATTTTAAGTTTTACTCATAGGTATGTTCCAAAAAGTGTTGGAGACCTCTGTTTCACATGATTGAGAACTAGGTGAAATACTCTTTTTTTTTTTAAGAGCAGTGCTATATTAAACACATATCTTCAACATTAGAATTTCACATTGATGGGAAGGATGCTCACACTGTATTATATAGAACAAAGAACAGTTACAGGGGCAGCACGCTAGATCTCTGTCTCTCTATATATACATACACACATATTGGAAGTTTCTGTATTGAATAAGATAGCAAGTTGTTTGTGTGCATCTCTTTTTCTTAATTTCACCTCTCTCAGGTAACATCCCCACCTTGAGCTGGCTCTACATAAATTGAACAACACATGCACTTTGCAAAACTACCATATACCACATTGCTTTGAAATTATAGTGTATTGATCGAATGTAATATGTTTATCATTTCTACATGGGTAAGTTACGTGAAAAATACCAGTGAAACAGGAACACTGAAGACATATCCAAAAAAATATGTTTAGTCATTTTGGGGTTTCATTGAAAGTATTAGAAAATATTCTTTCCTGTATTCCTTCAACAAAATGAATATGGAAATGAAATCTACTTCCTGTCTAGATGGTTAAGTAGTGAATATAGACCAGGAGGAGGACAGGAATGCTCACCACACTTGAATACAGTTTCCCAAGTTCATCTTACCTCGGGAAATCCAAGAAGGAAAAAAATCACCATTACCTAAAGCAAAACCTAACATAATCTGAGTCAAATGGACCATCATCACGCTTCTGTATGGTGAGCATGGAATACAGTACTTCAATACCTTGCATGCTTCAGGGAGGTATTTTCCTATCAATTCAAAATCTCCTGGATAGCTTTATGCACATAGAGAACTTATTCCTCATGCCTACAAGGCAGTTTTAGTCATCACTTTTCTTTGTAGCAATGTTGTAAAGAATGACTTAAAAATGCATGGAGTAAGTTTTAAATCTGTTGGCTAAAATGTCAAGATACTGCCAAATGCAAAAAATATTCTGAATTTAGGTGAATACTAGTTTGTATGTGATATGTTAATATTTTTAACATTTTAAAGAAATACTTGGTTTTCTTTCATGAGGGGAGTTTATAGTGACCTTTGTAACTTGTGCATCTATCCCTATCTTAAATTATGATGGAGAATTAAGAAACTCTATTTAAAGAATTCCAGGAAGTATTACTAAGATTAGTACTTTGCCTAAAAACAGGCGAAGTGAATACAAAGGTATTTTAATACTTTACTTGGGCATTTATTTAATTTTTAAAGATTTACAAATAACTGTGTACTAACTGTGGACATGTGTGTAGGTATTATACACAATGTGACATTTTGTTTTGTTAATCCACCATGGAATTATTAAATCAAGCTAATTCACACATCCACCATATAAAAGCCTGGAGGAGAAAAACTGGTTGTGAGGAACAAGAAGACACAAGTTGAAACTTCCTAGGCCTCAGGCTTGAATTTTAGGAAATCAAGAATAAGACATGGGAATTCAGCCCCATCAGCATATAACAAAATTCCGACCAACACAAATGGTAATGCTGGCCTTACAATATGATCTGTTATACCTGTTGAGATGTCATTCCATTAAAATCTGGAGTTTTGGCTTTAATTCAAAGTGAATTTTACTGTTGTCAAACAATGAACTAATGTAATTTCATGTCATTAAAGACATTATTTGCTTAATGGTATTTTGGATGTTTGGAAAATATCTTTTAGTTGCATAGAAAGAGTGTGTTCCTTATCAACATCTAGTATCATCACAAAAAGTTTAAATTTCTTTGTATGCCTGATCCCCTTACTTTGAATTTCCCAACACTAACATGTATGGTATTCGGGGTAAAACTAAGTCTGTCGAGACCTTACTTCCCAGGCACATTGAAACAAGATGCAGGGTTAAAAAGTGACAACCTTTAACCAAGGGGCAAGATCTTAATAGGAGCATACAAACAGCCCTTTTCATGGTACTTAGTTACACAGCACAATAAACTGAGCCAGTTTGGAGCACAGATAAGTTATGCACAAGAGAACTGTGTGGGAACCACTGGTGAAGATGGCATCTTGAGATTCCTACTTCTTGCTATCCATGTCTCTGTGTGAGCCCTGCTGTACTATGTAGGACCTCCTGTGGAGCCACAAAGAAATGGCAGAAAAGAAACCTCATGATTGCTGATCTCAGTTGCGAAGGATATAGTGCTCCTATGTTGCCCTCCGCTGGCTCACTGGTTCTAGAGGGAGCCAATTGCTTTGTGATGAAGGCACTCCAGCAGCCCACGGAGACACCCATGACAGTTAACAGAGGCCATCTGCCCATAGCTAACATTAACACCAGCCCTCTTCCTGCTTATTCCCAACGCAGAGAAATGGGTTTTATAGAATTCTGAAGAAATAGAGGCACAGCTAGAAATTTTCAGCAGCCTCTGTGTTTCATATTTGAATGAAAATCTGGTTTCAAAAATCTTAAGAGAAGTGAATATTCATAAGCATTGCCTGGAATATAAGTATAAAAGACTGTAAGTTATGTCTGATTATTTATATAAGCCCCAGTAATAAAAGATCTCTGGAAAACATAATTCTAGAGTTTACAGCCCTTTAGCTTCATCATGACAGGATCTCTGACAAGGTCTTGCTCCTGGATTGGGACTTGGAGATCAAAAAGACAATTTCAAAAGATGTTGTATGTGTTTCCACTCTGGGTCCACCTGATGCCATTTTTCCTTGCTCTTGACTAAATAAATTGGGCAGTTATTAGATTATTGTTTGTATAGTCTCTTATTTGGCAAATCTTTAATCAACCCCAGATCCTCTTACCTCTGGATCAAGAAGTGACCAACATACATGATACACGTTTCAGTTTATCCCTCGCCCTCAACACACTTGTGCTCTCTTTGCACAGTCTCAGTCTTGTGTTTCTGCCATCTCCTGAAACACTTCCAGAAATCTTCTTCTATGAGTGTCTTAACTAGATGTGATGAAAATACTTCTGACTGGCACACAACAAGAATCATTTGTTTGAAATCATTAAGGTGTGACCTCATGCAGCCCGCTCCCTGGAAGTGGGACCTGTAACTCCTGGTTATTCTCCAAAGTCACAGTGACTGAAAGGGAAATGTATTGAATCATTTTAGAACCCGGAGGCAGCTATGGCAGCTAAAGATACTCAGGAAAGAGGACCACCAGAACTGCTTCAGAATACGGCAAGCAAGACGGGGTAAGTGTGTTCAAAGTGAGGTGAGGCTTTGGACAGAGATTAATGCCAGTGTGTCTTACTGTAATAACATTAATATTTCAACCTTTTGTTTTTTTTGGTACCTGGAATTGCATCATTGATCTAAATCCCTGGTTCGTTTCAACTTATTGTTAATAGAAGCTACTATGACCCACAATAGGTTCCAGAGTAAAGAGGTTAGGCCATACATAAAGGCTTGTAAAACTTCTTGTGCTTAGGTAGTTCTCCCACTAACTACATAAACTGGAGGAAATTACTTTAAATATGCTTGTTTTGCT
Organism: Cavia porcellus; assembly: GCF_034190915.1. Lineage (NCBI taxonomy): Eukaryota > Metazoa > Chordata > Mammalia > Rodentia > Caviidae > Cavia > Cavia porcellus. The sequence continues at coordinate 158,799,039 of NW_026947484.1, read as the reverse complement.
CTTCCTAGGAAGGGACAGAATAAATACAGGTACATGATGAGAACAAAATGGGTTAATGTTTGTTAACAACTTAGAGTGTGACATGTCAGACAGCACTGGACAGTTTTTCATTTTGATGAGGTAGATATGTGAATAGCCTGGATCTTACTGATAGGTCCAGTTAATGAGTGGATAGGCAGGACTTTGAGAAGGGAGAATAAATCTGTTTTTTCTTTGTTAAAAAGTGGTTCGCAAACTTTTTTAAAAATTTAATAAAATCTATATTCTCTCTCCCCAGGTTGAAAAACACAGTCACTGAAGCTGTGATTATGGCCCCAATTGGTCCTTTGCTATATTTACAAAGGGACAAGAAAGTGGATTGAGGGTCATGGCAGCCTTTTTTTTCAGTAGTGCTGAATGTAGAACATGGAAGAAAACAATATTCAGGATATTAACAATTATTGGAAACAAGATGACCTTTATCAAAGGGCCTTTCACGTGGACTGTAAGAAGTAATTCTAATCATTGGCTTTTAGGAAATGTGACAGATTATTGAAAAACACGTTTGTGGCCTGATGATGTTATTTAAATTGTGTTTTGTTGAGAACAGGAATTTGGGGGTGCTAATGAAGGTGTCCTAGTTGGGGCTGTCCTGTGCAGGTAGCACTGAAGCTCTGTGGAGCCCAATTCTGTCAGAGAGGTGCTCTGTTCTTTGACCTTGCTTCTTGGGCATTGTCATGGTTTATGTCTGTGGCCCCCAGGCCTCACGAGTTTGCATTGTGCATTTGGGATGGTTCATTGTCTAGTGCTTGGATTGATGGTGTCAGTGCTCCACCCACATAGAGGTGAGCCAGGATGTGATGTAATGGCAGGAAGAAGGTGTGTCTTGCTCTTTGCTGGTTCCTGCTTGCTGTTTGCAGCCGCCATGCCCACCTGCCTTGGAGCCGAGTGTGGACTGAAACCTCCAAAAACTGTAAGAAATAAACCTTTCCTTCCCCAACTTTGGGCTTCAGGTATTTTGTTTCAGCAATGAGTAAAAAGTAACTAAGACAGGCATCCAACAAGATTGTATTTGAACAAAAGTTCTATTACTTTCAAATGGTTGAGAAGCAATCTTCTGGATCCTTGTCAGTCTAGATAAATAGCAACAAACATCTTCATGCTGGATTGTCAGAATCAGAGACTGGCTATCTTGGCAGACAAATTGTCTTGTAAAGGGGAAGGAGGGCAGCCATGGGCAACTTAATTGAATCCTCAGGATATAATGATTTGGGGTGTTCTACAAAGCCACAAGGAAGCAGATAAGAGTTAATAAAAACATTAATTAATAAAAGAAGGTAAATTTGCACACCCCAAGGTGAAAAAGAGTTCACAATGAAGAGGTACAAAAACCCTTAGGTCAAATCACAGTTACTCAGAACACTAAGAAAGTTATGAGGATAGCCTTTCTTCTCCAGGCTTATACCAAGCTTGGAGACCCTCTTCTACAAATGTGTTTCTGGATTCCAACTGCAAAAACAAGTCACCTGTTTGCATCACTACATCTCTTTTCCCCCCTTGTGACAGTGTGTAAGATCTTCTGTGACCTCACAGTTCTCTGTTCAGATATTTGACTGCAATTAGTTAAGAGTCATGACCTGTGTGAGTAAAACCCACAGACATATGCTAAATTGTGTCTGTTTGATTTGGGACATGAAGAGATTCAATATGGTTCTGTCTACCATTCTCTGGACTATGAGCCTTCCAACTCTGGGAGCAGATGCATGCTTTATAGGTTATCTCCTCCCCCTCTTCACTGCACCTTTCAGTTAACTCAGGGGTTCTCGTCTTTTCCAGCTGCTTAGAGACAAGACAGCAGGTGGAGAAGTCTGAATGAGGCTAGTGGCTCCTGGGAAAGAGAAAGCTGTCAAGCACTGCCTTCTATTGTGCAGTGGCTCTTGCCATGACTTCTGAGCTTTCTCAAGGGCACAATCACACAGAGCCAAAGTGAGAGTCCCCTGAAATCCCCTTGGTTAGTGCTTTAAGTATGTGTTTAAGCTTCTCTGCAGCCTCCTTACTGATAGAGTATCTAAAACACAGTTCTATAAAACAATATGTTAAACTGTCTTGTGGGAGAGGAAGCCAGGTGACAGGGTCGGGGCTTATCAAGGCAGCCAGGCAGAGACAGGAGTTGCGACTGCTTTGGCACTGTTCCCGTGGAAGCTGTGTCCCAGCCTTCAGAGGCTAGAGCACTTCCCAAGTAAGCATGCTTGCCAAGCAGAACCTGCATCTGGGATGTGGGATTCTGAGACATCTCTGAGATCCTCTATAGCAACGTGGCTGTTTCTCCTGGTGGAGATCAGCTGCGCATCCCTCCCCCTGGGTCCCTTTGGTTTTCCTGCAGGTAAGGAGGCTGCTGAGAACTGTTTGAGCCACTGAAAGAAACTGCTTAATGTAAGTGTCTGCAACACAGACATCAGCACTGGTGCTTGAGATGCGGTAATAATCACAAAGTTCTTACTTCTTCTCTCCTTTGTACCATTCAAAGGCTGGGGGCGGCACACCTGCACCTTCACATCTGATCAATCCGCTGCGTCCGGGGGTCACAGTGCCAGATTTAATTTCCTGAATCGTAGGAGCAACTGAAAAGAAGAAATAACAATAAAAATTTGTGTATATGTGTGTGTGTATATATGTATATTATATATATATATATATATATATATATATATATATATATATATGAACCTAGTGGTAAGGAAAAATAATCTTCAGCAGAAATAGAACATGCATATATTTTTATTTCTTTTATATTCAAAGCAATTTATGTCTGATAGGTGAATGCATCATATTTGCAGCATTTTATGCTTCAAAGTATAAGATTAGTCATTTTCAGCTTCATTTTTCAACTTGGACAAGAGAAGAATGCTCTCGGGGCGCACAGAGTAAACTGCAATACATTCTGGCCTTGCTCCTTACTGGAAAAGTGGCAATGGTGAGGGGAGCACTTCATCTGTACCCCTAGCCAAACTCCCAGAATAGCTCTCACTCACCCAGAGGTCACTGGGACTTGTCATCAGGCTGGGTGTCTGATGTCCCTCATCTCACAGTCACACTAGAAGCAGGTAGTCTCATCCTCCTTTATAAATGCAAAAGCTGAAGTTTGGAGAGTTTCCATAATTTGTCTATGGTCACACAGTTACTTTAGTTCCAGAATTTGAATTTGAAGTCAGCCAAATTGAGTCAACCTGGGGTCTTTCAATAACACTATGTGTTTTTTCCCTGTGCCTTAACAATTTCAGTGATTTTATTGTGTTATTTCTCTACCTGGATGCAGTTTGTTTCCATTTCCACAGATTCTATTTGTGGTGTTACTGGCTCTATACTCTTCACTATACCTCTAGCTGGAAATAACATTCTTTTCTCTAAGTAGTTTATCTGAATTGCTTATATCATATGCTTTCTCTCTTGCATTGTCATTATTTACGAATATGCCAAGCTTCTTTGCCAGAGCCCTGATGGTAGGGCAAGTGTTAGATTCACCTTTGCACATTCAGAGACCGAAGCACAGGGAGTTCTGGTTACATAGCCAGGCCTTTCTTCACCAAGTGCTTATTGAGCCATCAATATGTGTCAGGCATTTCCTCAGGCACTGAAAGGTCAAACTCTTGATGCCCTTGAGCTTACGTTCTAAATGGGTGAGGCATGGAGAAAAGGACTACAAAGAGAAAAATAAAAGCAATAAGCAGTCTAAATCCAATGTTGGAAGGTGATGAGGAACATAGTAAAATAAAGGCAACAGAAAGCCCTTGCACTGAAAAGTAAGGAGAATTCATGCACAGAGTAGAATGCAATTGTGTATAGACTAATCAGAATAGGGCTCACTGGGGAGGCAGGTTATCCTGAAGAGACTGGGTCTAGACAGGTGAGTGAGCTTTTTGGTATCCAGAGAAAGCCCTTTTGGAAGAAAGAGAATGTGTAGCAAGGCCCTGAGACAGAAGTAGTGCTGGTTGGCTCATGAAATAATCAAGAGAAAGGAGGAAACACAGTCAGTGTAAGGACCCCAAAGGACCACGGGGTGGGGGAGCATGGAGGGCTCTGAGGACTGTTAAGAAGCTGGTGAACCACTACAGAGGAAGGGTAAAGCCCAGCTTGTGTGCTCACAGGATCACTCCCTCTGCTGTTGTGTTAAAGAAAGACCCAGGAGAGGTCAGGCTAGCAGAGGTGGGAGCCTGCAGGACACTGTGGGAGAAGCCAGGCCATGCTGGGACCATACAGGGTGATGGCAGTGGAAGTGATCGCTGGCTTTGCGGTTAATTGTAAAGCTGGACCCAGGAACATTTTTTTGTTTTGATAGATTGAAGTGAGGTTGAGATAAAGGGCAGAGTCCAGGGTGACTTTATTTGGTTTAAGTAGCTCACAAGTTCGAGGGAATCCCATTTACTGAGATGAGATTTGAAGGGTGAAAAATATCGAGTGGGAAGAATCAGAGTTGTATGCATGTGTTTTCTCATAACTATTCCCTTTTCTACCAAGCTCTTAACATTGTACACATTTAAATTACACCATGGGAGAGAATTTAATACAACTGGAATCTTGAAAATGTAAATAGGAGTTCATTCAGAAGTATGACCTAGGTAAATGTGTGTGTCTGATATATTTGAGGTTTCTTGCAAAGCAATGAAAATGATCAAGGTTTAATGTTTTCTTCAATATGTCAGTATACAAAACAATAAATAATCTTACAATGGGACATTACCTTTCCTTGTAAAAAATACCCTAGTAAATTCATCATTTTGTGGTAAGGGCAATACTTCATTTTGAAATGATAGCACTGTGTATTTCTCCATGGTGTTTATGCTAATAATACAGATTCAATTTGTAGTTCTAGGATAAATTCACAGAAGTAGTTTCATGAAAGCATTTGCTAATAAGTTGGTGAAAAATAATGAATGTTTACCATAAAACGTTTGAATGAGAAAATGGTAGCAGATAAACACACACACATATGTGGACAAATACATGCCTAGTTATCTATACATCGGTCTATACAAAGACAATATAAGGCATCACTTAGTATTTTTTAACATTTTGTTAAGCAAATATTCATGCCGCACCCTATCCATAGCTGTAAAATATACAAACGCCAGCTGTACATGAACCCCACTCATTGTCAGTTATGACACAGTTTTGTGTTGAGAGGCCCAGGTAAGACTGGGTTTTCACAATTGTCCTCACAGTCTTTCATGTCTCCCTGATGGTCTCCCTGTCACACCCACAGACCATCACCTTTCTTGATATCTAACTATTATTGAAGATGAGATCACCGTATGCAGCAGGAGCTCCACCGTGACCTTCTATTGATAATCTGGTTAGTTTAATTACTCTCTTGTTTGTCAAGGGGGCCATGACTTATTACAAACAAAAGCATGAAATCCGGAATATTGCCTGAAAGCCTGGGCATAACGAACTGAAATAAAAATCTAATTAATCATTAAAAGGCTTTGATAAAGTAAAACATGTAGATAGCTTTGCAATAGGTGCTTCACCACACAAGTGAAGGGGAAATGACCTGTAATCCTGGAGTCTGTGGGGTGTCTCTGAGAGATGCTCTGTAGGGAAAGAACCATACTGTGACACAGAGAAACATGGATAAACAGCGAATCAATAATTAATAACGGCCTGTCTAAGAGGATGTCCTAAGAGTGTTTTGCAGAGCAAAGACTGACAGGGCTACAGAATACAGAATAGTCAGTGTAGAGAGAGGATTTTCATGTAGGTTTTATTTAGTGACTAAAATTATAAGCATGAACATAAAGTTCCCATTGATTTTTCTTGGGGACATGAAAATTTACATTACTTATTCATATCACTGTGCAGCTTTTGGAAATCATCCATTCATTTATTCTTCATTTCTTCTTCAGGTCAAGAAATATGTGTATGAGGGACCACGATAATGGAAAAAAAAATATTCATGGCCTCATAGAGCTCTTAGATACGGAGAAAGCTTAGCTGGAAATTGAGCAAGGCAAAGGAAGAAGTAAAACAAGGCATGCGATCCTATGTGGTACAATTACAGAGCTCTGTACTCTTAAACTAGTAATTGAGAATTACAAGATGAGTCAGTCCAGGGACTATATGGAGGTCTTACCACAAAAGAAGAAACAGGAAAGGCAGAGACTCTGAGTTGGTTCGCTCTTAGAAGCAGAAACACATTTCAGTTTAGCACCCAGCTTCTGCTTAAAGTACATCAAAAATGATCATCATGGCTTGAGCAGAGTATGTAAGGAGAGAAATCCAGGGAAGATGTGAGGGCTGGTACCAACGGGGCCTGATGTTGTATCCGTGCTGAAGACTTTGAATATTTTTCCACGAAGATGAGATTTGGAAGATTTTGAGTGCAAGAGGGATATTTGATTAAAATTTTATCAAGATTCTGTGTCTGTCATGTGAACATACTTTACAGAAAGGCAGGACAGGAAATAGGCTGGATCATCAGAAGTCTGGTGTGGTAATTCTCAGTATGCTGAGACTGTTGCTGCCTACTCCTTTGACAAGACAGGAATTGAGGAAAAGCAGAAATAGGTCACTGGTCACACTGGACCAAAGTCAAATTCTTGTAGTTGACTGGCAATGACTGAACATTTTCATTGAAACTCCAAATTGTATGTTGTTTTAAACTCTGATATTTGTATAAATAAAAGGCTTTTAGGACTAACCACTGAAATGCCCATTTTTACCCATTTTATACATTCTTTAATGGAAGAGTTCTTAGACATTATGCTGCTAACATACAATTGATAAATCTCTTCCTGGACACAGACTTTTCAAAAGTATTTTGCTGTAGAAAGTTGTATTTGAGCTTTTGGTGAGCTTGATATTTCTGGACACATACTGTCAGTATATTGGATGCCTGTACGATTAGATCTCGAGGGTCTATGGCACATCTGAGGCTATGTAATCTAGGACTTCTAAGAAATAGTCACTAGTTCCACAAGATTTCATGTGCTTGAGAGCTAGCTTGTGCTTGTGAATTTCATGAGAGGAAAATGCTTCCAATTTTGGCCCACAAGGATATAGCCTTTTATTTGCCTGGGATAGGTGTTCCTAACAATTATGACTAGGTAAACTTCCAGCTGGAACTGTAGCAGTGAAAATTATAAGTATGCTTGGCCAAATTGCCCCAAACAGGCTTTTTACACTAAAATATTCCATGTGCTAGGAAATGATAAATGCTGGAAAAAGTGAGTGAATGGTGGGGTGATACCTGAGCACTGGCTCCTAGAAGCTGTCTTTGATCACCACACTGTGACCGCAGCTCTGGGACTCTTGACCCTGAATTATCAATGTATGTGTTGTTTCCTGTAGTGTATATGTACGCACCTTCACATGTTTATGTTTCAGAAACTATTTTCTTTTGTCATGGAGGTAGATTTTGTTCCACTCTGATGTAGTCTTTTAATGATATCAAAGTTAGTAAACAAAACAACTCTTGAGCTGCTCACTCACATTCACGAGCACCCTGGCTTCCTTTGGAACAGCCTGAAATGTGTGCACTGACACCTAAGCACATCTGCCATGTGCCAAATTGTACATGACTGTGAGATGAAACAATTGCACAGTGAACAAAATTGGTTTCTGACAATGTCATTAGACAGATGTAGGTAAGTGCAAAGAACAGATGTTGAGAGAAGCTAGCTTAAGGGTCAGCCAGAGGTATTCAACACCTGTGTGATTAGATGCTCAAAAAAGAGGACTTTTCCCTTTTCATTTGCTCAGTGGGATCTTTCCTTGCATTGTTTGGGCAGTCATTTCAGGAGCAAGATAATGAAAGGTTTTTTATCCAAAACTCCAGGCTATGCAGGTGCAAGCAACAGAACCTCGGTACTTGGCACCAGACAAGCCTAATCAAGATTCATTTTCTTAGTTACAGGACAATAGCTGCAAAGATCATCTTCCTCTTTTGCTATCCTCAATGAAGACTTTATGTACAGCATCTTATTATCAAACACCAACAGAGTCCAAGAATTATTTCAGTAGCCTTACTAAGTTGAGGTAGTTAAATTAAAACTATATAGATCCAATGGTAAAATAATATTGTCAGCCTTACACCAAGCATACAACTTAACTCTCACATGTCTGTATGCGAGAACACCAAAATAAACGTAAGAAGTAAAATACAAGATAATAGGGAACAAGGAACTGGATCTTTTGCAAAAGAGAAGGGGACTGATCAATAGGAGGAGGTGTAGGGGAAGAATGAAGACATATTATGTACAAGGGCAGCTCCCCACGATGAGTGTAATCATAGGCTACTGCAAAACATCTACTGATAAACGTATTATTATTATTATTTTTTTTAAAGAGAGAGGGGTTGGGAATTTAGCTCAATAGCATAAGCGCCTGCCTTGCAAGGGTGCGGTCAAGAGTTAGATCCCCGGTACCAATATAAATAAATAAACAAACAAAGAGAGAGAAATGATGGATAGTGATGATGGTGCCACAACAGATAACTACAATAGAATGTTTACTCAAAGACAAAGAATAAGCTAGATTTCCTAAAAGAAATAAACAATGAAGAATTTAATCCTACATGATGTGTGGAAGTACTGTGGTAAGCATGTTGCCCTTGGTCTATGTTATAGAATTTATAGGTCAAACTAAGGCAGCCTTGGTCAAACAAACAGCCTTTGTGAAAAAACTAGTTTTCAATGCCAACCCGAGAATATAGCACAAAGGATGTCGTCAGTGCATTGTTAGTATTTGTTTACTTATTTTATTATTATTATTTGTATTGGTAGAGATCAAAGCCAGCCTCACTGAACTATTCCCTCCATGATTCAATGCATTATGGATCCACAGGAGCATAATGGCAGGTGGAAACATTTTCCTTGAAGATGGGTAAAAACTCAAGGTTGGAAATAATGAGTCTTTCAAAGGTTGTCATAGATTTCAGAGAAGCACAATCAGACAGTCAGCAAACTCTTTCCAGAAAGCAAATATGTCCTTGGTTTATGGACTAATCTTACTTTAAAGCAAGCGAAGAACCTCCTTGTTATTGATAAGCAAAAAAATAAGTAAATAAATAAAATTTATCAATTCCAGTACAAAAGGTAGAGTTGAAAAATGGGCTTTATGATTTAAGATCTTCTACCTTGAATTAAAACTCTGCTTTCAGGGAATGAAAATATTCCAATTTGCAATATACCTCCAGCTTGCCTCAGATGGTAAACATGAGTAAACACAGTGGCTAAATCGTACATTGAATAAAATCTCTCAACTTTCCAGTAGAACAAAAGTGGCTCCCCAACTTACTGTTCCTTAACTTTTCCAAGTCCCTGTTTTCTCATTTGTAAAATAAATAATTCTTTCTTCATGGATTTCTGTGTAGACAACATAAAACACTGCATGAAATGTCCTCACCTCAGTGTTTTGCATGGAGCTGGTCGTCAGTAAAAAAATGAGACTTTCTACAAAAGGATAGAGTAGCACAATCTTGCTTCTTGCAAAATTGTGGAATCATTTAAGACAAGACAGAAAATAAAACTGATTCTTTGTAATTCATTGCCTTGATATTACAAGCACGTCTTTAACTGAGCTAAAACCTGAACTTGCATAATACTTTTTAGTCTTCTAGAATTCTGTCTGTATGGAATTTACTTTAGTGAAGTTAATAAATAATATTTTTGAGTGGCAGATGTGGAGATATAGTAGACTTCATCTTATCTTTCCTTGAAGAAGTATGAGGTCTAGATTTCATAATGTGACAGAATATGAAAGTCCTCTCTAGACTCATAAGCAGCAGAATTTTTTTTGGTATACAAAAGATCAATGTATTGATTCAGTTAAGCGTATGATGAGGTCACTTTCTTTTTCACAACAAAGACAGTGATAAATGGAATTTCACATGTAAACTTGACCTTAATGGTTTTATTAAACATTTAATACCCAATATTACAGTGTGCTAAGCTGTGAGTTCTGATTTCTTGTGCTATCAGAGCTACAGAACAAGGCAAACTATTTGGTAAGAAATTTCACAAAGCTATATATGAAATCTGACTATATATGGTATCGGATTTAGTATTATTAATGAAGGGCCTTGGACTGGCCTCTTTGGTTCTTAAAGAAACATCTGTTACTTGATTGAGAGCAAAAGATAAGAAAGAGCCTTCTTTTTGAAGCCCAAATTTCATGCTATTATAGTATTGAACTCTTTCAAGGGGTTAATACACTGAGCTGTTATTAGTCATTTATATTACGTTATGAACAGCATTTGAAATTCTGTCAATTACAAGATCGCATGTGTTAGAGGCCACTGGAGAATGCATGGATGGATGGATGGATGGATGGATGGATGGATGGTTGGATGGGTTATTGGTGACACATGAAGATGTAGATAAAGCATAATGAGGAAAGAAGGGTTACATCATGAGTAGGTCAGGGGTGGTTATGCAGAATCCGTTCACATCATGCTTTTGACAAGGGTCAGTGCTGGTGAAATTACAGCTTGGAGTAGCTCTCTCCCAGTCAGAGAGGCTCAGCCCAGTGATGCATGCACAGTAAAATATGTGTGAGATTTATTGGACCACTAGCTGTATCAATAGGAATTAAATGGTTCACTGTTTTCTAGCTCCTCTCCAAACTTTCTCTCTTTCGACTTACTCATGATGTGATCTGTTGTCAGTCATGCTGAAATGATAGCTGTGTGTGATTGATTGGATACACTGGATAAAGTTCGCAGAATCATGAATTTGGGGCTATCCAAGGGCATCTCTAGTCTCAACAAGGATAGGCCTGCAACCAAAGTTACCTTCAGCACAAGCTTCATGAATCCTACACGGTTTCAATGTATCCTTTTCATGTTGAAGTCGTTGTTACACATTTCCGGATAAAACTTACTTTGTCAGTCCTAAGAAAGGCAGAAGTTCATATTCTTTCTTTAGATTTACCTTTAAAAATTGTGCTATAATTGGAATTTTTATGGGAAATATTTCTCGTTGTAATACATCAGGGTATGTTGGGCCTTCTAGACTGCTTATTGTTATATTTTATGTTACACTTTTAAAGATTAATAGTGATCTCTCAAAATGTGACTTAGACATACATATGTATACACATATATACGTGTATGCATACACATATATACACACATATACATGTATACAGACATACATACATACAGTATGTACATACAGTACATACATACATATACAGTCATGTATGCATACAGACATATATGTACACACACACACACACACACATATATATGTATATATATGTATATATATATATATGTATATGTACATGAACACAATTAGGGTTCTTGAGTCTAAAAGTAATAGCAATAATGGTGTGTTTGCTGATAGACAAAGATACCATCTGTGGAGTCTTTCTTCAGTCACATTGCTTTTCTGGCTTCAGGACCAGTTCCTGCCACAGCCCTGATGATAAATTTGTAGACATCAGGGAACCCTGGGTGCGTATCATTTCTGTACTCATGTAATAAGCTCTCAAGCCAATTTCTTAGTTGACTGAATGGTTTATTATTTCTTCTTGTTACCATGGCCTTCAACAATCTTAAAATAGAACATTTAAAAACTTGATTACCATTCAGTTATTAAAATTGTTTAATTCTGCAAAATGAATAATTCATATTGTTAATATATTCGAAGGATTTACTTTCTGAACATGTCGTTTTAGAGGAAGTGACAAAAAAGCATTGAATTGCTAGAAAGAAAAGGAGAAATTAAACAAAATATAGATTATATGTCATAGAAACACAGTCATAAGCTATGCATTTCTCCCTGGTTACCTTCTTTAAAGGCAAAAAGATGATGGGAGAAGTCTAACAAGACTAGAGTGAATATATATATGAATCATTATTTTCCAAACTTGCCAATATATATTCCTCCTAGTAAGAAAATGAACTTCAAAGTAAAACCGCTTGTACAGCTCCATTTATGCAGAAGTGAGGATCAGATGTATTCTCAAATCTGTGTCGTGGAGGAAGTTACAGAGCACTATTTTTATGTAGCTCAAAGAAGCAGTAAGTAAGCAACAGAGCTCCTGTGTCTGCAGATTCACAACGAGCTTACGAACAAGGCAAAATAATAATATGAATATTAATAATACTAATAAACTGGTGAGAAGTGATAGGAGTTTCAGCATTAAAAGATGATTTTTCTTCCCATTTAAAAAAAAAAAACATCATTTGGATAGTGCTATTCATGGAGAAAGACAACTAAATCAGATAAACACAGTCATAAGGAGGAGTAAAAGAATAAGAAGATGCAGTGGAAAAGACATGGTACCAACAAACAGTATGTCTCCAAGAAATCAGAAAATGTGGGAGGAGAGGTGGTAGAAAACTGTAATTTTCCAAAATAATAATTTGAGTTTACTTGGGACTCAAGAATATTTTGCAAGGAAAAAGTGTCACTCTTCCCAAAATGATTAAATACAAACATGGTAAGAGGAAACTCTGCCTAACAGCAAAAGTAACTTGACAACCGAGGAGTATGTCAAGACGAGAAAAGTGTGACTGACAACAAAGAAATTCCATCTCAGCAAGAGCAGCCATGAATAAATTATTAGAAAAGAAATGCTTGTCTCTTTCCTCTTTTTCTCAGAAATATCTCTATAAAATGCAGCAGACACCTTCAGTTTCATGTCAATCTCATTTAGTGCCTAATCAAAATCACTACATCTTCACTATATTCCTCTGTCTCCTACCAAGCTCATTTATTGTACTCACTGAACATTACTGTTGGGGGGATAGGTCAGTGCATAGCCCTGCCTGGCAAGTGTGTGGTCCTGAGTTCGATTTTCAGTCTCAAACAACAGCAACAACAACAAAATATTACTATTACCAGTTCATCAAGGCCATTACAAAGCATTTTCAAGCCTTGAGAGATTCTATAATCTTGTTAGCTCTGTCTTTATAGTGTATCAGGGCTCTGGTCACTTCTCACCTAACCCATAGCTGTTATGCAAGTAAATTATTTCCTCTTTTGTTAAAAAGGTTCGTTTTAATTGACACAATAATTGCACATATGGAACTGATATGGTGTGACATTTTGATATATGTACAGAATAAGAAATGATCTGATCGAGGTAACGAGCATTTCCATTTACTTCATTGTACATCCTGCGTGCCTTGGATGAATCTGGTCGCAGTTTCCTTTCTGACTTTGACCTAGCTTCCTCTGCAAGTTGTCATCAACACGGCATCCCAGTATTTTCTGTTACAATAACTCAAATCTTCCAAGCTTGTTAATACAGCCCCTTTTCTCCCTCCAATCACAATACAGTCAATATTATAGTGGACTATGCGGGCCCAAAGCATCTGAGATTCCTGGGATGTTAGAACCTCATTTTCTATTCTGTTTCTCACCCTGTCTTCTTCAACCATACTGAACTATGATACTGTTGAATGCATACCCCAAAGGCCCTTTTCTTCCAGGCTTCTGTTTCATGCTTCCTCAGCCTGGAATATTCATCTTTCAGATATCTATATGCTTTGCTTATATCCTTAGTTCCTTCCAGTCTTTGCTCACATTTTACCTTGTTATAGAGGATGCCTCTGATCTCAGGTGCAAAAAATAGCAATCTTAAACACCTCACCTTACAACCTCTCTCTTCTTAACATCAATATCCAGATCATGGCCTCTCTCTAACATACTGTGTAAGACAAAGCACTTTGAATCCTCTTTCTCTCATTGGAATGTACCATCCACAAGAGACAAGAATTTTGTTCAATGACAGATTATTTCATGTGCCTATCCCCATATCTAAAATATACTCTGCCCTCTCTAAAACTTATAGTTATCCTGTGACTTCCAGCACTCTGGGTGGCCAAAACAAGAAGAATCAAAGTTGGAGACCAGCCTGGGAACTTTAGTAACTTGGAAAGCCCTATCTCAAAATAAATTATCAGAAAGGGCTGGTGATGTAGCTCACTATAAAGGCCCTGAGTTCAATCCCCAGTGTAGGATGCCCCTAAACACACACACACACGTGCACGTGCGCACACACACACACACACACACACACACAAGAATAGAACGGAGTGACTACTCAAGTCTGTGAATTATAGAAATGTTGCAACTTTTGGTGGAGGCAAAAAAGATCTTGTAATGTCATTTCCATTGCTGAGTAGAAAATTTCCATAGGATTATCATTTGCATGTTTAAAATTTCTAACATTGTATGCTTCTAAAATGAGTAATGCACTGTCTGCATGTATCTAATCTTCATAGTTTTGGTAAATTGCTATAAAATAATACTACATGCCTTTTCATTTCTTTATACCTACTTAGTTGACTATATATAATAATTACAGTGTTGAAATAAGATAGCAATGTATTGAAAATGAAATTGTTAGCTTTAGGATTTCACTTTTACATATTATTCAATATCACATGTAACATTACACAATGACACAAAACACTGTATATTAGGATAAAGAATTCTAGAAAAATATTTAGGGAGTTTTTCAATGTCTTCTACCTTATATTTTGAGTCATAGAAATCAATCAGAGCTAAGTTTTAGGCCGATGTTATATTTAGTCATCCATAGCCACAATAATGGTGAATAACTACAGAATTCTAGTGTGTGTAAGAACTGACATTTAGTTGTTATGAACACATTAATTCTTTATCATATCTGCAGTGCCTATTAGCTAGAACAGTATATGGTCATGCCTATTATCAATGAAGCCGAAGTCTATGACTCTTCTTGTATTTGGATGAGAGGAATGTTTGTCAAGGAAGTGTGCAGATTATTTCTTGTAGGTAGCAGTTTCTAAAAACACATAGTCTCAAAAAGCCTCATATCTAGGCCAAAGAGGGTGCCATGAGAAAATGAGTGTTTGAAATAAACAGTGGATTTGAGAGCACTTGACAAGGAAGAGCAGCAGAGAGAGGACACTTGCAGAAAGCAGAGCGGCCCATGGAAACCAAAATGACAGCAAGTGCTATGCAAAGTAAGGGCTCTAATAAGCTAGGGTGTGAGGAAGGGGTCAGCAGGGATCCCGGGGAACACTGGGGTAAGGCATGGGAGGAGTCCCCACCCACACTGACTGCAGGGGAGAATTTACGCTTGGGAGATATTTTTCTATTTCCTATGTCATCTACTGACTCTGTGTTTATTCGGAATGTTACTGTTTCTGCTCTTCACTCCTTTATTTCCTTAGTGCTAGTGGTCAATAGCTTAAAATGATTTTTGCTCAAGGTTCTAATGGAATCAGAAACCTGCCAGTGCTGGGTCATAGTCTTCAGGGTTTCTCTATGGCCTACCAGTATTGGCAAGATAGTAAATGCCTGAAAACGTTAGTCGAACAAATTAATATAAAAAATAAATGAATGCAGTATATCTATAAAACACTGTAAATCTTTATTTTAGTTATAATTTTCCCTTAGGCTTTTTCAACTCTTATTTCAACATTTGGATTCCAAAGCCTTACATTTAATATGCATGCTTTTACTGTGTTCAAGGTTCATACAAGTGATGACGGAATGCATTTGTATTATGTGGTTAAATATTTATAATAATGTTATTTTCTAACATATATTTCTCAAAACACTTTAGTGAAAAAATTCTAACAAATAAAGATATGGAAATGTAACAACTTCTGTGTATTCATGTTTCATCTATAATTTAATGTGCAGTTAAAAATGTGCAGTTGAAAAATTATATATTTAAGATGCGCAGAGTAATATTTTATCAGATAAACATGTATGTGTTTTAAGGATATAAACATTTATTTCTACTAGAAATCATTATTAGTTAAATCTAAAATGTATTAGGGGCCCAAATAATCTACTCCCTTTATATATAAACTAGAATAAATGATTTCAAACTAAAAAGTTGATCTTTGTTTACTGGACATACAAAAAGCAAACTGTCTCCAAAAGATCAAGAATGTGTGGTTTCTGAATAATGTTAGAAGCAACACGTTCTGTTTTCAATATTATTATGGTTAAGTTCTTAATAAGTTCTCTGAATTTGAGTTCGTGGGTATTTAAATTTGGAAATTCATAGTAGTAGGAGACTGTGGGTATGTCATAAAAAGTGTAAAGACTGGTCAAGACGACACTCACTATTGAGTCTATAATCTGAAGACTCCGCCCAAGAAGTTCCATGATTGAAATAATGACCCACGATGGGCTTATGTTCCTCTGACTGAAGGAATCGTATGAGGTGGGATCATAGCTTCTGATGCTATGGTTTGATATGGTGTGCACGTGTGTGCGCATGTGTGTGTGTTTCTATTTCTTCTAGAATGGAAATAAAGTCTACATTTGGTATCTGAATCAAATGTTTCCAGTGAATTTCAAATGCATAATTCATAAAAACCAAAAATGGTAAAACAATACAAAGACTACTGACATTTATTTAGCTATAGAAAATATGCAAAAAACACTATGTAGAACAGGTTTTGTCTTTTAACATTTTAATGAGCTATGAGACTTTCATGCATATTAGTTATGTTGCCCTAATTACTCATTATAATTCTAATGTGCATTTTATATTTAATTACAATGCTTATAAAGATTTGGTATGGACAGTAAATTATTATAACTAGCATGTGCATAATGATTATGAACTGAATTTATTAACTTTTATACCAGCATTCAATGTTGGTAACTTTCAATTTCACCTTGGTGATTAACCACATTGTCCGATTAAACAAATATTTGCATGGAATTAATTATAAATTGGCAAGAAGCACCGTCCAGTTTTTGGTTTTGCCAATTTTCATCAAATTTCATTTTCAGTTCCCTTAACTTATTCAATGAATGCATACTCTCACTCGAAAAAATATTTAAGGGAAGATGATTGTCCTTCTTAATCTTATCAATTGTCTTAAGCTTGTTTAGAGATTTTAATAAAAAGCCTAAAGTTAGACGATTAGAGGTTTTATGATTGTATTAGTAAAGCCAAGTAGTTTTCTGAGATGTCAATTCTTTAGATCACAAATCAAAAGTTGGGAATACTTTTTAACATAATTTTCACATTTGATAAACTTAAGTAATAATTGGTTTCTACCAACAAGAATTCTTTTCCAAATGTAGATGCCATAACATGTTTTCATAAGCTTGATGTTAACTGCTTGCCAAATCATTCAGATTAAACAACCGCTCCCCCCAACACAAACACAAACACAAACACAAACACAAACAAAGCCCTGCATTAGTTTTCTATCCTTAAAATTTAGAATGAGATTCTACATCTAGAATCTCCACATCTAGTGGACAGACAATGCATATTAACTGGTATTTAGGATGGTGATAATGTGTTCTTGTAAAAATTCACAAAAAATAATACTAAGCAGAACTTAATCAACAGAAACTACAACTTTACCATATAAGGTCTGATTTTTAGACTTTGGATAGTCATGTTTCTGACTAAGGTAATATTTACCTTCAATGAACAAAACAGCATGTAAATTAGAAAGAAACAACATGAATCAACAAGGAGACTTTTTTATTAAAGAAACTCACAATTTTTGAAATCCTGTAAGGTCTCCAGTGTAGGTTTTATTGGTCTTGTTCTGTACTGTTTTGATCAATTCTATTATACCTGATGATATAGGTAACTTTTTTAAAAAATAGCAAGAGGCACAATGGTAACCATTTTAGATCACCTGATATTCTATTTTTATATCATGTACTATGCCCATCCTTTTGTTTTAACCAACTCTGTTTTGTTTAGCCACGTTAGGTTTTATTCTCTCCAAAAAAATAATAATAATTGTGGGAGTCAAAAAACACAAAAAGTGTAATTGTTATTAAAAAGAGAGGAAAGGAAGGTGGTCTAAGGGATATAACTGCATGTATGTTTGAGTGTGTACGATGGAAATCCACATTACTGAACTTTTGTTGGATCATTGAACGGCACTGTCTGCAATCTCATTGTATGAATGTTTACTTTACATGCTTTAATTTTATAATTTGTACAACTATTTCAAAGATGACAATATGTAACCTATTAACCAGTGATATCTTACTGTATTTTTTCCTTGAAATTCTGTATTATTTGTACCCTTTTACTCCTTTTTAAAAAATTTATTTCCTTTCTTTCTTTTCTCTTTAAATAAACAAAACAAAACAAAACAAAACTCACAATATGGGCATCCACACTATGTAGCTGTTAAAAGCTTTATTTATTTATTTATTTATTTATACTCTTTTTTTATTTAAGGAGAAAAAAACAGAAAAAGGGTACAAGTAATACAAAATTTAAAAAATAAATAGTAAGAAATCACTAGTTAATAGATTACATATTCTCATCTTAGAAATAGTTGTTCAGGTTACAAAATTGAAGCATATAAAGTGGACTTTCAAACAGTGAGAGTGCAAACAGTTTTGTTCAATGATCCAAAAAAACTCAGTAACATGGTTATCTATCTTATACACTTAAACATATATGCAGTTATAACCTTTAGAGCACTTTCTTTTCTTTTCTTTTGTACAATGACAATTACACATTTTGGTTTTTATTACTCCCACAGTTCTTATTGCTTTTTTTGAAGAGAGTAAATCCAAATGTGACATATCAGAACACAGTCAATCAAATCAAAAAGATGGACATAATAGATAATGTAAAAACAAAATACAAGGTGATCAACAATGGTTACCATACTGCCTCTTGCTATTTGAAGAATTGCCAGTTATAATAAAATTGAACAAAACAGTAAAGAATAAAACCAAAGCATTGGAGACATTACAGGACTTTAAAAGAAGATAATAGTAAACTGGAATTCCCTTTTTTAAAATTATTTACTTTTTTCTTTTTATATTTTTAATTAAGGGAAAAATAAATAAAAAATAGCGGGATACATTATAGTAACCTACTTTGATTTCCTATTAACTTGATTTGAAATCGTGTATTGCCCTCACCACCTTGTTTTGACCGATTTTCCCCTATTCTGCTTTGCTTGATAGTACCAAGTTCGAAAGTATAGGCAAAACTGTGAAGACAATAAGATTCATTAAAAGCTTTATTTTAAGGAGTTGTTTGATTAGAATATTAGCTTATGACCAATAATTTGCTTGGGACAATGAGTAAATATATCTGCAACTTAAAAAGTTTAGTTCTTGCCCCTTGCCTTGTAGACAGATGATAAACTCCCCTCGAAGATATGTGGCAAATAAATGAGAGAACTCATTAAAGAAGTGGATACTAGGAAATAATAGTATGTAGTACAGACTTGAAAATACATGGTGTTCTCATGCAGACACTACTGAACCATGTTAAAGGAGTGTTTATCCTTGTGTGAGAGGGCTATGTGTGTCTAAGCTCACCTTCCTCAAATGCTCCAGCATAGTCCATTCACTGATGAGTAGATATTTGTATCTACCTCTATGTCTGTGTAGTATGTAGTGATATTTATGTACTGCATATAAACGATTAAAATTTTCATTAAATTTCACAAATTTACCATCACTTTGAATATGACCACTTCATATAGCATTCCATCATCTAGAATATACTTCAACTCTTGGTTCACTTGCTTGCTCTATCACAAAAATCATTTATAGAACTACATCACACTAATCTTTATAGGTATGAGCCAATATTGTGGAATGTCTATGATAGTACTATTAACAATAAACTTTATACACAATCATTTGATTTTATATGTCATCCCTCTACTGTATACAGAAAAATTTATGATCATATTAATATAGCACAGTATCAATAATTACTCTATTATCTCCTTTAGTGCATTATTATCTCTAAGACAGAGTATGTTTCTTAGGTATCACTTTATTCTCTAAATTAACGGATATTATTTATTACATGTCAGTTACTAGGAATAGCCTTTGTAGCTGGAACTATGGCTTGAACATAATAAATATTCACCCTA
This sequence comes from Cavia porcellus, assembly GCF_034190915.1. Classification (NCBI taxonomy): domain Eukaryota; kingdom Metazoa; phylum Chordata; class Mammalia; order Rodentia; family Caviidae; genus Cavia; species Cavia porcellus. The sequence continues at coordinate 158,779,208 of NW_026947484.1, read as the reverse complement.
GGAGTGAATGGATGAACGAATTATGGTTTTTAACTCTCCAGTCTGTTGACTGAAGGAAAAGCTTTTCAAAAATGGCTTTCTTTCTTCATAGACTGCTTATAGGTGAATGAAAATGAAGAATTGGTAAGTGTACTCCTCATCAATCCACTCAATGTTTTCATGGCAATATTCTCCCAAATTTTATTTAATTTCATGAACTGATGAATACAATATATTTTGTGAAGGATATATAACTGCACACTACTTTTAAAATGCCACTAATGAGATTTTATTCTGTAATCTGCAGCTGAGATTGTGTTGGTTGTGCATTGTTTATAGTAATGTAATTCACAGCGATACTAATGCAAAGATTCCTGTTTTTAAAACCACTTCTTTATTGTCCGTGAATCTGATCCAACAGGCTTAGTCTCTCTTATGAGCTGCCTGCTTTCATATCTAGTTTGCATCTTCCCTATCCCTAGAGCGCCCTGTTCTTTGAAAATGCCACAGGAATTCTCTTTAGTGTCCTTGCTAATTACATAATAAAGCCTCTTGGTAGTCGTAAATTTAGTGTTTACAATTCTTTCTTTCAGAATGATTTCAAAGGTCCATCACTTGTACAGATAATAATATTTTGTGGCCAGAAGTTCAAGTTTTTGTGACTGTATTATGGGAAGAGTAGATTATACAAATTTGACTCTAAAAGTAACAAAATCATTCCTGTTCACTTCAGGAGTCAAGGACTAGACTATGTATGACAGTTTCATTAGGAATGGACTATCCCAGGGAAGGAATTACCTGAACATGAAAACTGGAAAAAAAAAATCTCTATTTTCATGGTCAGGTAAGGCTATTGGAGGAATCTGCACTGAATAGCTTTTGCTCAGAACTCTGTGGGGTCAATCATATTTTTATACTCCTTGAACTTGAATTAATTGCACTAAGGTCCTCTGATTTCCCTTTATCTTCTTGCTCACTCCCACACCCAAAGAAGAAGAGTGGCTGGTGTGTGTGAATAGCAGATAAAACAGACATTTATAGATGGACCCCTTGCTCTCTCTTCCCTCAGATAGCGAGCTGACAAAGCTGACAGCATTGGTATAGCGACCGTAATCCAAGCAGTGGTTTGGGGAAGGTGTTAAGGCTCAGGGCAGCTCCCATGGGTGCCTGTGGTCTTCCAGTGTGTCTGTGACCGGAAGCCAAGTTCACGTTGAGTGCATGTTACAATCTGGTGTACTTGAGCCCACACTCTGGGGGCCAAAAAGAATTCCAGCAGCAAATTAAGCATCCAGAAAAGAGGGTGTGGCAGACACTAGGTTGTTTCAGACTTGAAGTTACCAGTACTGTGTGGGTTATTTTTACAGTGCTGTGGCAGCCTTTGACTGCTTTGACCAAAAATGTAGCTTTATGTCTTAGATGTGGGTCACATGAGATTTCCATAGGACTTTGTCTTAGGAGAAAGTTTATTAGAATGACTTCTGTCCTGCAGGTGACAGAAATAAGTCTTGTTTTTATAAGATGGGTCTATGCAAGTGTCCTTGCCTGACCTTAAATAAAGAGCAGGTGGACCCGGTAGGTAGCTCAACAAAATAGGCCAGGCTGACTGGCTGAACACAGGCAGTGCCAGGGCAACTTGGCACAGATCTCAGGCTGGATCTGCTATATAGGCTGCTGTGTGCTGACTTTGAAGTACACGGGCCCATGTGGTCTGGTAGTGAAGATGAAGAAGGACCTTCCATGCTATTCGTTTTCCCACCAAACCTACAAGACGGAAGGCCAGATTCATTCAATGCCAACGATACCAAGTATCCAAATAAGTGGGAGCTAGTAATGTAGCTGCCACAATTTCTGATTCCCTGTTGTTCTTTGAGCGGGCTTTCAGGTATGAGCGGAAACCAGAAAGGCTACCCCTGGGAACCTAGGCTTACCCACATGTTCTTAAGAGTCACCCCACACAACTGCAACCCAAAGTTAGGTCAGTGCTTATTAATTACCCAGTCTTGGAAGATGGTTTTTGATTACTGAAATCTAAATTGTGACTTCATTCATAACTAGGTTTTAAGTTTTATAAATGAATGAAAAGAATAAGGACCCCCAGGATTAGGAGAAAATCCTATCTCTTTGAGTGGAGGTTGAGAAACAATTCAGTGATGCTACTGAAAATGTAAAGATTTTAAAAAAAGATGAATGGGCCTTGGAAGGCATAAGGAATCAGGTTGCTTCAAGAAGTCAAGCAAGAAAATATTTGTTTTATTCCTTCAACTGAGCATAACAGATGATTAAAAATAAAATAAGAATTCTGAATGATTAAATGAAATAGAGTTAGAAAAAAATAGTTGAAATCTTGGCATTTACTTCAGACAGGTATTAAGGGTACTGTATGATATGTCAGAAGACAATGATATTTAGGAAAACAAAATACTTGGTTCCCCTTGCCTCCTCATCAATATACCAAAAAGGAAAATGTACATTAGTTTTTACTTTTTCAGAACAAAACAAACGATCCTATCCATATCAAACATATCATCCATTATTCTCAGTCAGCTGGGGCATGAGCTGGATCTAATGTTGAAGGACGGGCAGACAGCATAGGAGGGAACTGTAAGGAACTTGGTAGCCGTCAGTGGTGGGTATCAACTCAAAGTACTGATGACAGAGATGTAAGATGGGAACGTGATGAGAGAATTATTTAACAGGCAAAATGGATAGAGTTGGTGATAAATTGAATTTAAGGGGAAAGAAAGATGGAGGTGTTAAAAATTACTCCTGAACTCTCAGCTCACAGAACTGGATGGATGGTTATGCCAGGAGAGTGTAGAACACTGTGTATGGCGGATGAAAGAAGACAGCCGGAATCTCATGTCCAGTATGGAAGTGGGAAGTTTGCAATACAGTGGAGCAGAGGTAATACTACTTGATGGATGTGTAAAAATTGGTAGGCAAAGAGAAGACTGGCCTGGCTTAGAAATGTGTCACTTGTGCAGGAGAATCATCTGATGTCATAGGTAAGGACTAAGATTCCAGAATTAAGGGGGGACTTTTAAACAATGTGTGTCTTTTATTACTCAACACTTAGGAATGCTTTGTATTGTCTAAATCATACTATTCATATGGAATCTTGAATATCAATAAATGTTTTAGGTTCTTGTCCTGATAAAAGATCACTTTTTTAGAGTCAGGGAATGTTTTTGAAAAAAATGTGAACAAGCAAGTAATCAAAAGTAAATTAAACCATGGGGCTGGGGATTTAGCTCAGCGGCATAAGCGCCTGCCTTGCAAGCAGGCAGTCGTGAGTTTGATCCCTGGTACCGATAAAAAGGAAAAAGACCAAAAAAAAAAAAAAAAAAAAAAAAAAAAGTAAATTAAACCCAAAGTGGAAATGACTGGAATTTTAAAAGTGATTTTTGTCTTTGTCTTTTTCTTGTGTTTACAAGGTTCTGTATTCTGTAGTTACTATTTATCATACATTTCAAATCTTTCTTGACTGGCAAGCTCAGTCCTTAAAATAGTAGTGTCCTGCTACATTCAGACATAACTAAATAATTTTCTAAAAAATTGTAGCAAAATAAGTTTAGAGGAATTGGTTAAAAACATAAATGGAATAAAAAAATCCAATGATTTGAAGAAAATCACTTTCTACTTTTAATTAGTTTCAGGAAAATTAATAATATGTAAATTTTTCAAAAGTATTTCAAATATGCCTACTTTGTATTAAATGATTTCATTTTTATGTCCTTTAGCTCTTTTTAATTATTAAAATGGTGAAAACATATGTTAAAAACTCATGGTAAATAAAATTTTATATAATAAGCAAAACCTATAAAAGCTGAGAATTATTAACAGTGCAAAGATTTTCGTGGATTGAGGAATTGATCGATTGACAAGAAGTAGAACTGAATCATTGTCAAAAGGCAAGCTCTATTCTGAGAGAAGTTTCCATAAAATTTCATCAAATTTTAACAAGTATTTTCTAGGATACATCACCAAATTGTATTTCTTACACTTGAGACTATACGTGGATTAAATTTTATGGATTGTTTGTACTATTGGGAAGTAGTATATCATTTGTCTTTTTGTTAACTTGCAGAAATATTTTCATAACTGAATTTTATGCAGTGGAGTATTTAATAGCAATCATAAAATATTGTATCTGTCTTGCTGCTACGAGTTCCATTGTTCCCTTTAGCAACAGGCTAGATAATGCTTATAACTGTTTTTGTGTCTTCATACAGAATTTGTTTGAAATGGGGTCTTGTTTTACTGCCTTGAATGATCTTGAATCTGTGATCTTCCTGCCTTAGGCTGTAGAATAGCTGGGGTTACAGGAACTCACCCTTGCGTGCAGGTTTAGAGGAAACTTTTACCAGATTCTCAAGGAACTGCTTGTATAACAGTAGCCCATCCCTTTAAGGTTAGGGGGATGTAGAGGGTAAGCTTAATTTTGTGTCAGTTTGATTGGCTTGGGATTAGTAAATGCCTCAGGGATTAGTAAAGCATGTTTCTGAATGTTCATGGAGGTGTAACCTTGGGGCTAAATCTGGTCCCTAGCTCAGTCCTGTCTGGCCTTCGTCTTCTGTTTTACTCCTCAGTTGCCATAAATTAAGCATCTTTGCTCCTTCACATCTTTCTACCATGATGTTTCTGTCTGGGAGACAACAAACCATGGACTGGATTCTACAAAACCATGAGCTGAATTAAACCTCATGGACACAGATTGCATTCTGACTGAATGCTAGCAATGATAAGTAATCTATAATAAGCATAAACTATGTGCCAGAAACAGTCCTAAGTTCTTAAAGTGAATTTTCTAATTTAAGAAGCCCATATGTCTGTTGCTATTTATTTTTATCTTTTAGATGAGAATGCTGAAGTTAAAAAGGTTAAGTCATCTTCCCAAGTTTACTTAGCTGATGAGCTGGATTCAAATCCAGATTTGTTTTGCTCAAGAAATTTTTATTATGCTGGCAAACATAAATTACAACATGGCCATGCCTGCTTAATTAATTTCATTATGAGAATGTCGTTTATCTTCTTACTGCTTCCTTAAGCACCTCTCCTGTGAAACCCGGCTATATCCTTTCCCAAATACACATCCTTCCATCCAGTGTGTTTTTGTCATGTAGATCAGTTGCACCTTACAAGCAGGAAGCATCATAGAGCTTGGAAATGGAATGAATTTCATACGAGGTTTTTTCCCTTTATTTTTAGCAGTACATATTTGCAAGTATATGATGCTTACATGCCTTGGGTAGAGTTGGCACATGTATCTAAGGCATATTAAATCCCCTTTTTCATCTACTTTCCCTTCCTTTCTCCCTCTCTCCTCTATGAGTCTTTAAACTTTCTTTAACCTCCTTAATCCTATTTAATTAGTAGTAAAATAGGAATGCAAGGTTGTAGGATTGTTATAACTACTAGAGAATCAGAAAATAAAACTTTTAACTAGTATCTGGCTCAAGAAACCAAATAAGACTATAAGTGTCTTTTTGATGTTTGATTCTTCAAATAGAGTGTGAACAGAACAGTGGTAATAACTGGGATTGAGCGCTTATTCCGTGCTAGAAATTACCCTAAACACTTTTCACACACTAACACACAGCCACAGCAGCTCTGTGAACACTATTAGGGCTTCCGTTTTACACCTGAGTCAGGAGACATAGGCTGTCTTATAGATGGCAGCTATTTGCATAATAATCCTTCTCTTTCTCAGAAAAAAAATGTTATTTGTATACCTTCGTCTCACCTGTAGTGTTTCCAGATATGTCCACCTGGTTGGCTGTTAGTATTATCTGTATGTCTTTCAAGATCCTTTTGTTCCCTTATGCAGAATTTTTTCACTAAATAATACCACATTATCTAAGAATGGAGGGAAAAATTGTAGCTTTCAATAGGTAAACTCAGCCATTTCATTTGTTAAAGGCAAGGAATAAGATTAAATGCCACGGTTGAGAATCAGCCTGTCCTCCAAATCCAACCACTCCTGGGAGACAAAACTGGCCATGTGCAGGTAACTGTTCACACACTCATTTTCTCTATCACATGTGCTGGTGTGTAGAGCACAAGGCAAATAAACAGAAAAACAGCCCATCTTTGCAAAGAACACTTGTGCATATTTGAAGATGCAGAGATGTGTAAAAGGAAGAACAATGGGACACAACACAAATTCCTTGTGCCCAATCACAGGCTTTGTTGAGGCAAGCTTATGGTTTTTGATTTTCATCAGCTGAAGAAAAGATGTTGCAAATACTGAGCATTTCTGCAGTTCTTCTAGGTGCAGCTACAAAGAGCTGGCTCAACAAAGACCCTTCAAATAACAAAGGTTTGCTGCTCTTGCTGGATGCATTTTGTTAGCATTTTCTCAGTCTGTGTTTCAGATGGCTTAGGGGTGAGTCTGTTTGATGGTTGAGTGTTACAGTGGAAGTGCGTGTGTGCGTGCATGCATGTGTGTGTGTGACTGTGTGTGTGTGTGTATGTGTGTGTGTGTGTGTGTGTGTGTGTGTGTGTGTGTTCAGGAAGTTGAAGACTGAGGTGCAGTCCTTTGGCACTAGTCTATTAACACCCTTGCTCGAAACAAATACTACACCACTGGTGAGGAGGGAAATGAGAGTCGCTGGCCATCACTCACTTGTGTTTGGGCTCCAGGCAGTTATGACCTGCAAAGTGATGTGGGAAGGGAGGAACACCCAGGTGTCTCTAATGCACATCAGTATCAGAGGCGGTGTGAATGGGGTGTATACTTCCACCAAAGTGTCTTTATGATGTATTAGTAGGGAAGTGAAGAAATGAGACAAGAGCACATGAAACCAATCAGGACTGTCCAAGGGGAAAATGCAGTCCACTCATTTTAGCATCCATCTCCTCTGCTCCGTCGCAAGAATGGCTATAAGCAAAGGTCATGGATCAAGGCAGAACAGCTGTGAATGTGTTCATAATTGGCCAATCCCAACCTTATGTGTTGTCTGTCCTTACACATCACACGTTTATCACCACAGTGGCAGGCCTGCAGCATAGTCCTTGTTATTATTCTCCAAAAATAAGTGATGCTTCCAAAGTGAATGAGCTATGGTGTAGCTAAGAGTTTCCAATGTGGCGTGCCTGTGCAGAAATGAATTATGAGTTAAATGCATTCGACTTAGGATTCTCCTTAGTTGATGTGCCGCCACACTGCCAGCACAATGAGAAGAATCTTGGCTGTGAAGACAGCTGTATAGTCTGCAGAATTTGGCTCAGGAAAGGCTCATGGGGTACAGACCTCTAATCTGCCTGGAACATAGAGTTCCCTTGAAACTGAAACAATGCTCTTGGCTTAAAATGATACACTGCAGAGGCGAAGATGTCTCAGAGTGTCAAAGTGAATTATCCTCCTTCGCACCCTCGTCTAATCTTTCCTGGTGATTCAAGCCAGGGAAATCCTGGCAACGATAAATGGTAGGAAGTTCTTTTCCTAACAAAAGTTATAGAACATGATGAGGAGTTGGTAAATGTTAAGTGTTTTGAATTGGATGTTCTCACTAAGCTTAATTTCCCCCAAGGAGAAAGTCACTTGAAAAATAAAGTTCTTCATTAATAAGTCAGTATCATGCTAGAGGAAATTATTTCAATAGCCAAATACAGAAGAGCTTAAATGGTCCACCACAGAATGGAAAATTAAGAGGTCATTTATTATTTATTAAAAATTGAGAGCTTCCTATTAGAACACAGTGTCAACCACTCTGACTTGGATTGACCAAATAGCTCTCTATTAATAGATTGGAATGAATAGATGGGAATAGGCATTCTTTTCCTTAAGATGAGGTTTATGGGTTAGCTGGCAGATGACTCCTGACCATTGGAAAATTACCTACCACTTCCATAACAAAGAAATTCTTCCAGAATCTTCACAGAAATCCAGCTGCTAATTCTGCTGGTGTTGATTTTGCAAAACTCACACAACTAGTATGCCAATCCACGAACTCAGACTGTGTTTCTGAGGACACTGCTCATTATGGCTGTATAATAAATGGGAGTGCAGAAGTCACCATTAGTAGGGAACAGATTGTTTGGGTAGCAAAGACAGCAGCTGTCACAGCTTGACAGCTTTCTTGTTAGTGAATCAGCTTTCCTGACAGCCTATTTGATGGAAACCACCGTTCACTGACAGTGCGTTATGGCTGATACACATATGTATCTCATGAAAAACGAGACAGTTGTTGAATACTCATGAAAGGTTGAGAGACTATAGTTCTAGGAACTATGTTAAAAAAGGATGAAGTTTCTATAAAGCAAGTCTACCAGTGCATAAAACATTTTAATTATAAACACGCACATGCTAACAGAAGTGTAGGTGGGAAGCTTGATGGAAGGTAGAGTTCCTTGATATTTCTTGAATTGGGTCTCTTGTCTGAGAGTTTTATTTTCAAATGAGGCAGACATGAGCACAGCACACTTAGGAAAGGCACAATTTCCCCGCTTCCACATCTCCAGATTGTCACAGAATGATGCTGGGGTGGGAGCGGGTATCGCCCGCTCAGTTTGAAGCTGGCGAGGAAGCACTGTGAGTGGAGCGTGGGTGACATAAGTAAGTGCAGCCTGACTTGTAGAACGCAGGCAGGTGTGGGGCACACTGCTCTGCACACACCTGACAACGCATCTCAAAAGTGAAAGTCTTCACTTTCTGCAGCCCAGGGCCTCTGTCTGAGAAGAGATGTGGGATAAGAATACTGCAGATATTCTGGGGGTGATTTGAAAAGTGACGAGGATGATACCTCACTGGAATGAGAATCCCAGCTCTGCTCTCTTGGACTTCTCTGGAAGGTTCACTAATTTATGTTCCCTGAGCCTTCCCAAAATGATCCATATGCTCTGGGCCTTAGGCAATATGGTAAGTTAATGCATTTACCTGATAGCTTTGTCCAGGTTCCCATTTGTCATCATCACATCATTTGGCAGAGTTTCTGGCCTCTATTCAAATGAGAGTCAGAATCACAATAAGCAACATGCCTGCAGGTCTGGGGGCAGTGGGGTCCCCTGAGATGTTGACTGCACTAGGCTGGCAGGGCTGAATGTATCACTGCCCAAAAATTCTGCTGCCCTTCACAGACTGCTGCTAAGATGACCACAATAGGGCTGAAAGAATGAGTGCTTGAACCAATGGTGATATGTGTGAGTCACTGGATAGAGACAAATGATAAAGATGATCATGGTGGAAAAACAGAGAAGCAAAAGTCAGTGACAGCTAAGGGGAAAAAAGGAAGGAGGGGAGAAATCAAAGGAGGAGAAGAGAAAACAGGAGGGAGAGAGTATATAAGGAAGACTTATACAAATGAAATGTTTTTAAATGATAGTGAGATGATAAATCAGTTACAGAAGCAGAATATTTGTTACTTTGATTTGCTCACTCACTTCCTAGACTCATTAGAAAGTGCACTCATAAAGTACACTGGTCTTACGTCAGTCTTTAGTAGGCAGTACAGGATCTGCAAATGTTTATTTTCATTTATAGTAAGCAATTTGCAAATACCTGCTCTGTAAAAATCAGATATGTTTCTCCCTCATCTCTTTTGACATTCCTTTCCCTGAGAGTCATGATAGTAGGAGTTCCAGGCAGTTGTCAGTCTTTTATCTAGCATTGGGGTTGTGAGGAACCCTGGAACTTTTAGGCAGGGCTAAATATATTGAGGAGTGAGCAAGAAAAGTTTAAAGTAAAAAAGAGGAATCAAAGTGACTCTTCTTTAGAAGTGAAATCATGGCCTCCATTCAAACATGGAGAATTGTTACTCTGTTAAGAGCAAGCTGATCGTAAGAGATGAAGGAAAATTACACAAATCTCCAAACATTTGTCCTTGTGTTCCTTTGACTTTACCCCAAATTTCCCAAATCTTGCTACAGTATGAGGTTTGCCAGCAAGTCTGCAGGGCACAGTTGCCAAAGAAGATGGTCGTAACTGATTGGGGCTGACCACATTTCCTGCATCATGAATTCTTAAAGAAGACGATTTTCTCAGTGATCCAGTGGTCGAAGGAGTTTCTCGTACTCGAAAAAGAATGGGATGTTGGAGAAGTGCTGTTTGAATGGGAGAATTCATTGCAAAGCCAAAATGTGAAAGTTACATGGGATATGTAATTCACTGAGTTCTCTTGTGGGAAGCTGTGTTTCTCTGCAGTCTATATTGTTACCCTGGTGTTTTTTAAGACCTACATTTAGGAGACAGGATCAATAGAGAAGAGGATAAATCTTAAGAGGAAAGGGACGTATACTATTGTTCCTAAAATTCTCACTATTCCAATATGTTCTACACAAATGTAGCATGTGGGTGGCTGCTTCAATTTGCAAACGCCAAGGTTCTTCAAATTAAATCTTAGAAATAGTGTAATTTTCCTAAATCCAATAAGAACTAACAAAAAAAAAATATCCAGAATCATTTGGTGGTAAGTAGGATGCCTTTAGGACTGGTATTTGACATGATTTGAAATCATAATGGTCAATAGAAATCATTCATTAACTATCCTCAAGAATTTTGCAAAATGTGAATTAAATTTAAATGAACAACAAACAATTGATGGTTGTTTTTATTACTTAACACAAAATATAATATGCTTCCTATGGAAAAATGTTACACTGCCCCAGGAAAGGAATTTTTCTGTGCCCAGTTTTTGTCTGCCAAGCATTCTAGCTGCCCAAGAGAATTCCACATTCACTGGGAACAAATGATTAAAAAAATTCACAATAGCTTTTATGATCCAGGCCTCACCTTTGCATCTTGGTACTGGCTCATTCCTGGAAGTGGAATATTTTTCTCTAGCCACCTGGTCAGCTGCCTCAGCTTTAATCCCCTGTTCAAATTTCACCGCAGCAAGATTTTAGTCTGATAATTCTTCTAAAAGCACCAATCCCTACATTCAGTTGTGTTCACTTTCTGCACTTCTTTTGCGTGCCATTGTTTCATGATTCATAATTTATTTTTAGATTTTTTTCTTGCTGCCAATCCTTTACTATCTTTCTTCTGTTGCTAAAGGGAAGGCTCCAGGAAGCCACGGTCTTTTTTATTTGTTCATCTGTCTTAAGATCCTATACCAGTGTCTTGTACGTGGTAAGCACTCAGTGCCTAGCTATTGAATGACTATCATGGGTGAGTGGTTTCAGAATAGGTGCTTAAAATTCACATTCCTATTTTCACATCGTATAAATGAAAGTATGAAGTATCAAGGTGCATAATATCAAGTTTGGAACACTTATTGAAGTAACAATTCTTAGGATCTTCGCCGGTGCTAGAAATTTTCTTCTACTGTTTTTAGAACCAGAGGGAACTCTATCTGCATACTTATTCTGGTCATTTCCCAAGATTAGTATCTATTCATACACAGTAAATAAAAATCTCTAAAATTTGCTACCACAACTCTTCCCTTGTATAGTGTCACTCTTTAGTTATTCTGCTATTGGCTTTCCTAGTACTATTTGTACACCTGAAACTCTTCAATTGCGTATAGCTCTGCTACCTTGACAATATACATAACGGTATTTTATTAAACACTCTGATCCTCAGATTCAAATTAGGAACCAATCCATAATATAGGTCATTGTTGAATCAGACCTTTCCCTTTTATTTTATTAGTTTGAAGAGAAGTCTTAAAGTATGCTCCAATTTGAGATCATGTTTAAAGCAAGCATATATTTTCTGATTTTTGAAAAATATAAGTACTTTTATTTGAATGCTTTGCACATAGTATGCAAGGAATGAATATTTGATGATTAGTGAAATCCAGCTTACCATGTAGAATGAGTATAGCTGCTTAATATGCTAAATAGAATAGATGTGACCCCTCCAAAAATTTAATATTTGACTGAAGAAACAAATTTGGACTCTTAATAATAGTGCTATTAATAACCCCTTAAATTTTATTTACATAAGATAATTTAGAAATTCAATATACTCCTGAGTTAAGAGATTTTTCTTAGTCTGACAGCAGAAAAAATTAGTCTTTCAAGAATGATTTTTAAAATAAAATAATAAACGGGTGAAATAAATCACTACCTTAGGACTTTTTCTGTTTTTGTAAAAAAATACTCAACAGCACCATTTTTGAAGCCTGTGGTAAGACTTAATCTCTTTTAGAGGAAAAGACTAGGTCTGAAGTTTCTGGACATTTGAAGAATATCCCGGAAGTAAGACACTAGCATTTATCTTCACGTGACCTTAGCCCTTTGACAGATAAGACAGAGTAGGAAAAATGAGTATTAAATTTCAATCAGGGTTAATCAGATGACACATTGGGTTTCAGGGAAGTTGAGTAATGATGGGGAAGTTCTGTATTAAATCACTGTTTGCCTCTTTGCATTGAATAGATCATGATCTCCAGGCAGGTATTTGTGGATTATAGCATTCATAAGAAAGAAAACCTACTTCTCTGAATTATATGCTTTTTCTTTATCCTTTTTCTTATCATACAGTAATGGAGCTACTAGTGACAGTTTGCTCAAAAATCTGCAAGTTTACCAGTACAGTATTTTAATGTCAAGACTGACATTACTTGCCATTTCTAAAAAATGTGGGTGTGTTTATGTGTGTATTGAATATATATGTATTCATATAAATGTATACAAAGAATACATAATGTAAAGCAGAAATTAAAGCAGGACTGCATTTTTTTTACTGTGATCATCTAAGGAATGGTAGATTTGAATTGAAAGGTTCCGCTGAACAGGTATAATATTACCTCTGAAAAGAAAACACATTCTAGAAATTGATAATGAGCTCTGTAATATGACTAATCTAGCTCTCATTATTTATGAAAATCTGCCAAATATATTCAGAAATTACCTGATTTTTCCCCCTATTTGAGAGCTGCAGCACATGATGTTTAAGGGAAAAGTTGATCTCTGGTTAGACCTTGAACATCTTGGTTCACTGCCTCTTCTCTAAGTTATACTATATACCAGAGAGCAGGACAGTCTGTTCAAACAAATAATTAATGAACACCACATATTGGAAAAATCATTCCTTTCTTCCTATTTGAAAATACCTGTATTATTGCAAAGTAAGTGACAACTATTTGGTTTACCCTTGACCAGGAATAATACCTGAAGTCTCATGGAGAAAACTTCTGTTTTTCTGCTGTATTACTGAGAGGGCTCTTCAAGGGATTTTCCAAGAGAACTTGAAAGCTTAAGAATGACACAAATGACCATTCCTGCTATATTAAATTTCTCCTACCATTATTATTATAGGTACAGACTCTGAGTAATTATATTAAGATAATAGCTATGGGTATGATATTTACCTTAAGTACAGAAAAAGTCATCATGCTTAGGATACACTGGTTCTAGTCATGTCATATTAGTTTATTTAAAAAAATATGCTGATAGAATAGTGTTCCTTTTATCCAGTGAAGTCAAAACCAATGAAATTCTCTGTTTTGGACCAAGCATGTTCAGGACTCTTTTGACTTAATTATCTATTTTTCATAAGCTTCCTCAGTGTCTGACTAAGACACAGGAAAATGTCTTCTCCCTTCATTTTCCAGCCTTGGGTCTCTGCTGAATTGCCTGCTACATTTAACAGTGCTTCTAAATGCTTGTGCAACTTAATCTTTCTTCATCATGAGTCTAGCCCATGAGCCTAGCCTTGCAAAGAACTTCAGAAATTTGATCAGTCAAATTTTGACTGAATTCCAGAATTGGCATTGCATTTGCCTCAACTTTGATATGGAAGGAGAGTGTCACACCTTTCCTACATTCTTATTGACATCCTAACAGAAGGAATAATTGTTTTTCCACAAGGTGTGTTCGAGAAACACACAGCATCTTATCTCTACCAGTAGATGAACTCCCTGTAAGCCATTTTCCTTTTTGATACTCCTTCCTCTGGACAAGAGCCAGTCAACGTTCAGTGATTCCTGTCTGAACTTTTGTCTATTTGTTGGCTTCCTTGTGATACTGACAGTTTATGCTGAGTACTTTGCAGTTTATCCTTTATTCACCTTTCCCACTAATTTCACTCTTTCTGACCAGGCTGAAAGAAATCAAAGAACAGAAGGTAAATATATCCTCTTCTTTTTTTGTCTTTTTCTTTTTTATCGGTACTGGAGATCGAACTCACAACCAGATACTTGTAAGGCAGGCACTTATGCCACTGAGCTAAATCCCCAGTCCCGTAAATATATCCTCTTAGTCCTATTAGCGTCAGACACTGAATGATGCAGACACTTCATACATGCAAACACTAAACAACCAACCTGGCTTGTGGCCAGTTTGTACACTTAGCATACTATGCATATACTGTGCCACTGATGCATCTCCACGAAAATTGGATGTGGATGTTATAGTTCACTCAAAATTTACACACAAAAACATAGATAATATGGAAAAGAATATATATGAGGATCTCTTTCACCCCAGTGAAAAATCACATTTCATCTAGCCTACTGGTTTTTCTCTAGTCAGAAAAATATGTAGTCAACTTGCACTGTCCCCATGCACAGATGTTTATAACTTTCTTAAAAGAATGCTCTGGGGTCTAAAAATATCTTAAAAATCATCTTGGCCAAGACGCAATTCTGTTCAGAAAATGCAATTTAAAACAAAAACCAGAACAGTTTCTGAATTACCTGACCACAGGGTAGAAGAAACCAGTTCAGCTATCTCAAAGTGTATATGCAGGGAAACATAGAAAAATGTTTTTTAAGATCAGCATGGTTTGGGAAACAACTTGAATATGAGCTATATACAAGTGAAATCCAATAATTTTGGTAGGAGCAAAATAATTTTCATGTTTATCTGGTTCTATTATTTTAAAGTGGAGAAAAGGAAGTTTCAGAAAAGTTAAATGACTCATTCAAGACACAGGCATAACCTGTCACTGTGCTCAAAAATATTTTGGTCCTTTAAAGTTGTGCAGGGTGCATTGAACAGGGGATCGGGAGCCTGGACTCTATTTCTGGCTCTTTTGACAGGACGAGACCCTCGGCAGAGTACTTAACCACTCAGCTTCCTCATGTGGAAACTGTCTGGCTGGACCAGTGCATCCCCAGAGAGCTTCTCTAAAAAGATCCATAATTCAATCAAGGAATGGCTGGTTGTTTCTTGTTCTTCAGTTTGTTTTTCCATGAGTTTTTGACCATGTCCTGACCACAGTCCTTCCTGTCCATTAACCAAGGACTGGATTTGGAATTTTTTACCTACTTGTTTTTGAATTGCTTAGTATATATCTCTATCACATTTGGTTTTCACCATACTCTTCCCTTAATAAAACTTAAATCTTTTAAAAAATTTCTTTAATGAATTTTTTTGTCATTCAACTCTGTATTTCTGATCAATTTCCCAATGACTTTTTCTAAACTCCAGTTAAGGGCAGTCCCTGAGCCTTTCAGTTGAAATCAGTACAGGAATTTGCTTACTTTTTGACGATTTCCTAATTTTGGCACTTTGCAATTATTTATATATATGCAGAAAAGTCCAGGAAACACATGCAATATGTTTGGTTTTACTTTTAGCAAATGTAAAGTTCATTAAAATAAGATGTATATTTTACCAAACAAACATGAAAATATTAGGAAATGATAATATCATTATTATTCGCAAAAAGCAACAATTTTATTTTCTGGAAGTATCACAGAAAACTGAAATAGCTTTTTCCCTGAAGAACAATCTGGGATAATACATATTAGGAGGTTTAAAATGTGTACGGGGTAACTGAAGAATTCCATTGCAAAGTGTTTACCCAAAGGGCTGATGCAGACATACACCAGACAATACCGAGATTATCACTGTGTCTAATAGCAAAAAGGAAACACCGTATTAACGTTGTTGTAACTTGTGATACATTTATATGAGAAACCATTTGGCTACTGAAAAAGGATGCTCATGAAAACTGATAATTTTCTGGGAACTGAATAAAATGTATTGAAGTGGACAGAGTGAAAAAAAAGTGTGTGCATAAAACATGCAGTGAGTAAAGATAAATATCAAACTTTTAACAGCGTAGTTTTGGGTAAACATTGTCCTCTGATTTGTAAAACTGGCAGTGAACTTAGTTATGCATAAGAAGTTGGGATGTCAGTATGCAGAGAAAGTTTGTTTTCCCGGATAGCACATCCTGGGCTTGCCCGTCTATACGATGGCAAACATGCTAGTTCAGAGCTGCAGTCAGTGCTTCTCTCCTGGGTCCGATGTGTAGTTGAAACCTACTCAGAGAATGTCCCTGACCTTTAGTGACTCCCCCTCAAAAATGATAGGATTGGGAAAGGATGTGTCCTTTATACTATAAATATTAATTAATTTTATAGTCTATGAAATGCTCAGTGTATGAAGTGAGAAACCTCAAGCTGTTGTATATTTGTGTACCAAACACGAAACAAAAGATGTGAAAATATGTGTCAAACAGTTGGTGGCATTAGAGAATATTTTATTCCTATATCTGACACTTTCAATTTTTACATTTCAATTAAAAATTTAAAATAGATGCAAGATACAAAAACCTTATTTCTCCATTTAGTCATCAGGAGAGAAATGGTAAACCATGGAAAACACAGCCCACACAGAAATGCTGCAATGTTAAACTGAAACTTCAGTGACCCCTGAATAACAAGAACTATGATTATCAGGGTTTTTTTTTTTTTTTTTTTTTTTCTGGTTTGAGCTGAAAGTTATAGCTTACACTATTTATGGTGAAATGACTCCATACAGATGGGTAAATCAGATCAAGTGGAATCAGAACTTTGGGTTCTAATTAGATCCAGCTGTTCCAAAGAAGCTGATTCTTTATCTGTAAGACCTAACACTGGTAAGCACAAGTTTCACATTTAAAAAGTTTGAACCTGTGAAGATATAAATACAGCCATAGCAAGTTTTGAAATGCTGACTGTGGCTGTCTTACTGCAAAATAACTCTTACATTTCAACTGGTCTTATTGAGAAAGGTTGTAACAGTTTTCTTTGTGCTAGTTACTCATGAATGTTGGTTGCGTTTCTTTTAACCTTCAAGTACTCCAAGAAACTTTCTACCAAAAAAGTTTGGTTTGTTAAGTTGTATTTTCCTAAACTTCAATTAAAATGAAAATAATAATATCACTCACACTCCAAAAAGTTTTGATATTTTCATGTACAAAGAAAAAATTTAACTGCAGTTATCAGCTAAACTCTGGTGTATTACAAGTCTCTAATGACTAAGGCATTAGGCTTTTAATATCTTTATTTAGAGGAATAAAATAATAATTAGATAACTAATGATTTTTTGCTTTTCTCTGCAGGAAATACTAATATTATTTGAATAATATGATCTTCATGCAATTTTAAAAACAACTTTGCAAAAAGTAAAGCAGATAGAAACTCATAACTAGGTAGCAAATATCTTTATTTTATTTACTGATATGTGCTGTGTGATATGTAATGGGCTAAAGAATTTTTGGAATAACTATGAAAATGAAATCAAGGATCTATTTTTGACTAGTGAATGCAATGTGATATATGAAAACATTTAGTTTCAAGAGTAGTAGTTGACTTACATTTGGGAGATTGGCCTTCACTAAGGTGTACTTGCTTTTAAAGAGTCTGTATGCAGTAGAGTACAAATAACTTGGACTTGTGGGCAGAATGATCCGAGTTTGGTTCCATGATCAGCATGTTACTCAAATAACGTTGAGAAAGTTACTCAGCCTTTATATGTTATATTGTTTCTCTACAGAACATGTACAAAAATATTTGACAAACAGAATCATTTTAAAGTATTCATAAGTAATGTGAATATTCTACACGTTATGTCAAGTTATTTCTCTTTGTGTGCATCTAGACACTCATTCATTCTTTTCTCTCATTCTTTGTTCTATCATTAATATTTTTCAGCTAATTTAATTGAAATATCATTAACAGTCCCCAGACAGCTCAGATGTCATTTCCTGATTTCCCATCAGATGTGGATGTGATTTTTGTGTCTTTATTATGGCACAAATCATTCCTAATCTTTACTATTGAACTCAGGTATGGATAAATATGTTCCATACACTGTTTTATTCCATAAGAGCAGCAACAGCTAAGATCAAACAAAACACAACAGTAGATGCCAAGTATCTTGCTAAGTACTTTTCATACATTATCTTGTCTTCGTTAATTTTCTCCCATTACTGAGACAAAAATGCCATTTAGGGGGAAGGATTTATTTACCTTACAATTGGTAAAGGTTTCAGTCCATAATTGGCCCCCTACAAAGCAGGGTGGCTTGGCAGAGGAGAATCAGTTCGTGGCAAGCAGAAGACAGCAAAAGCAACACTTATTACTGTATTTCTGTTCCTCTTATCTTATTGAAGCTATCTAAAGCAGGTAGCACTCACACTCTTAATTCTAGAGCCCTTGAACTTAGTGTTACATAGTGAATCCATCTCAGGTCACATAATGTTGATCCAGCCACCTCCGAAAAGCCCCACATATGGCCACAAGAGGCTTTAGGGGGACATGTAACCATAAGCCATAACATTCCACTCCTGGCCACTGAAAGACTCATGCACATCCCTTTATGCAAAAATCATTTAGCCCATGTACAAAAGGTGCCAAAATCCTAACATTTTCAGCATCGCTACAGTTTTACTGAAGCTTCCTCTGGCTAAACTAAAAATGTTTTAAATCATTCTGCTGGACTCTATGCTCTGGTTTATGTTCACCATAAATCTGGCTAGAAGACCCCAACAGTAGCCGTGTCACACTAGAATGCCTTGAAAGTTCTTCTGCCAGATTAATCAGTCTACTACCCCTGGTCTCAACCTTAAGCAAAATCTTGACCATGAGCAAAATGCAAATAAATTTTATGTAAAGGCAAAACACACGTTGTCTAGAGACCAGTAGCCTATGCAGTCCTTCTTCCCAGCAGAAACTTCCTGAGCCTCAGGAAGGATTTACTGGTCTTGGTTACCAGTAGGATTTCTATCTGCTTTTCTGTGCTCTGACCATAACCTCCCATTAAGTATGACCTAAGGTGCTCCAGATCTGCATTTTCAAATAGCATCTCCAAACTTTTCCTAACTCTTTCTCTTTCCACAGGCCAGTTCCAAAGGCTGTTATGCCACCTGCCCAGATAATGTTACAACATTTGCCCTACTTATAACACCAAATTCTGTCTTAGTTTTCTCTCAATACTGAGACAAAATACCTGATACCCAAAGTTAAAGTAAAGGTCTATTTCACTCAGTTTGTAGAGATTTCATTCCATAATAATCTGGATCCAATGCAGGATGGATTGGCAGAGGGGCAAGCACAGAACAACTAGGTCGTGACAAGCAGAAGACAGCAAAAGCAAAGCAACAAGAACCCTTACCAACACCTCTGCCCTTTTATCTTATCAAGGACACCCAGGGAAGTTAACACTCCCAGGCTTAATCCTAGTGCCCTTGAGCCTAGAATGCACCATGAATCCATTTTAGGTCCTGTACTCTAGATCCAGCCACCTCTGAAAAATCCACACAAACATCCATATGAGGCTCTGAGGGGAAAATCTAGATACAAGCTGCATGGCTTATTTAATTATTTCAAATTTATAAGGTACAAACATTACTTTTGTTTCAACTTTTTATGTAGGAACTTAAATTTTCTACAAAGTACAAAATTTCAAAAAATTTATTGTATTTTGTATAAATTCTTTTACTTACACTATGTAAGACTTTCCTGAGGCAAGATTTATTTGTATTTTACAATGATGGAAATTAAAGCTGAGAAAGGATACTTAGTATCTCCTTATAATCCACTAAGGGTAATTAAGATGGACAAACAAGGTATTCCAATCCTGATTTAGAATTCTGCATTCTTTCATTGTACAACATATCAGAATCTTATTTCTACCAATTACCCAAGAAATACTTCTTTAAAGAGTTGGCTTTTTTCCTTACTTACTACAATGTCAGAGTTGAGCAGTAGCAACAGACACCACTGGGCACCTAAAGCCTAAAATCTCTACTATTTGAACTTTTATGAAATATTTTTGCAAATCCTTGTTGTAAATCATTATGACTTTGCCTTTGGTAAATTATCTCTTTCTCTTTCAATTCAGCATTTTAAGTCATCTCACTGGAAAGTAGAAATCCACTCTGATATAAATTCATTTATTCCAAGCCTTGGAACTCAGTGCTCTGGCTTAGATACTACAATTACAAAGCATAACGAATATAAGTACTTAAAAATATTTTGCTTTCCTCAGCTTTTTCTATATTTAAATTCTCAAATTTAAATATTTTATACTTATTATTATAATCTTAATGACATGTAGAAGGAATGCAACAGTGATTTTCTGTAAATGCAGCCTATGACTTTCTACTCCTTTTTCCACCTGTAGTCATCACTTTAACTGAAAACCTTCTTTGGAGTACTTATGAAGGCATGTTACATGCATATGCTTATAAAACATGAAGCAATTTAAAATGTTTCAGAATAGCTGAATAATCATGGGCATCGTCTTCTCTCCTGAAACTGGAAAAGCATTTTAACTGACAATTTATAAAGACATCTGTTTCAGAAATTCCTACACAGTTTGATATATTAAATAAAGGCTGTTTAATTTACCTCACTTTACCTTTATTGTGCTTGCCAATTTCTGTGTATTAGATTGAGGTGTTTTAATATTCATTTATTATATTTCTGTCAATTGACTGTACAGCCCTGTCTGATTCTTAGTTATTATTTCTGTACTCTGTCTTTATGAAATAGATCATACTATTCAATGCAGATATATATCACTAAAAGACATTATTCACACATGCCATGCCTGGCATGATTATTTGCAAAGCTATCACAACAGCTTGCATTTGTGGCAGAGCACTTGGCATAACCGGGGACTCTGCTAACTTTGCACGTTACATTCTCATTGTGAACATTTGAAGTTAGATATTAATGTTTTTTCACTCAAGAGATGGCAAAATGAAACTCTATGGTTTTTAGTAAATTGCTCAAGGTCATATAGCCAAACATGGCAGAATCTCTTTTAAAACCCACATCCTCGGGCTCCAGAGCCCTATTCTATCTGCTAAATGATACCTTGGATAACTCTCTTTGTTACCAGAAAACATCGTTATACAAACAAGACTGTGTATTATTCAGACTTAAAGGGATGTGCTATCAGGACACAAAAAGATGGAGAAAGCTTGAATGCATATTGCTAACTGAAAGTCTGAAAAGATTACATGTGTGTGATTTGTACTATCAGGTGTTCCTGAAAAAGCAAAACTATGGATACAGTAAAAAGATCACTCATAAAAAAAAATCACTCATTGTTAGAGTTTTGAGGGATTGGTGTTAGGGAAAGGTGAAGATGAATGTGAGCCATGCAGGGTATTTTTAGAGAAATTGTTCTGTTTCATAATGTACTGGTAGTTATATAGTATCTTTTTGTCAAAACTCATGATATGCACAATATTGAATGAACCCTTTGTAAATATAAATAGAGTTAATATTAACGTGTCAATTTTGGCTCATTAATTGTAACAAATTGAAAATTGCTAACAATGTTTGAAAGTAGCTTTGGGTTAAAGATTTGTGGGAATTTTTTTAGAATTTCTGCATAATTTTCTCTAGACTTAAAACTGCTAAAATTTATGTGCATATATTCAAAGCAAGTTAAGTAACTTACAGGTATGATCCAGGCTTCACTCACAATGGATTCCATTCTGTGGTATGTTTTGAGGTTTAGACAAAGTCTATATTCTGTTTACTGAATGTATTCAGTGGCATGTGTAAAGGCTGTGCCAGAAATAAGATAGGATGAAAGATTTATTGTAGGTTGATATTAAATAGGTCAAGTGATAGATAATTTCCCAACTCATTCTGACAGAAATGACAAGTGATACTTTTAGTGAAAGTAGATTCATTTTAAGCATAAATAAAGTGTTGACATTGTAGGGTGCTGGTTTTCAATCAAAACGTAAATTAGGAAGGGGACTGTCTAACACACAAGTTAAATAGTGGGATACAACGTATCACTGACAAAGAAAGTTTTCTTATAAGTAATGACAGAAAACATGGAATGCATTTTACATAGTGAACTTCAATCACAAAGCTGTGGTCAAATCATCTAACACAGCTCATCTGTATGTGTTTGAATTTGTGAGTTTGCTGGTTGAATTTCCAGTTGTGGTTTTACTTATGTCCAGTTGAAACTCCTCTTATGGAGCCAAAACTATACTCTTTAATTCCATTCAGAATAAAGCTTAAGATGCTTGCATTCATTATTTAAAGATCACTTATTAAGTATCATCATTTAGGCAGAATTCACAACTAATTGGTGAGGTAGAAGGTTTAAAAATTATGGTGAAATATGATCATAAAGAAGCTTACACAGAAGTTAGGGAACTATCCTAAGCAGAGGAAATGTGGAAGCATCTTGAAAAGTTGCATTTAGGGGTATAAATAGATCAAATGTACTAAAGAAGCGGGTTGCCTATAAAAAATGATACTATACTCATACCATTCAAATAGATATAGAAAAAGTAGACTTCCTAAATGAAAACATCCAATTTTAAGGAATTTGTGAACTCCTTTTCTTCCTACAGAGAATGTTCCTTTAATTTTGGGAACCTTCCAGCATTACTGTATACAAATATCAATTTCAAATGTTGCTGAGGGAACAAGCAGAATACAAGCTATGCCACAAAACAGACACATTTTCCTAACGATTCCATTTCTTCCATATTCAGGTGCACAGCAAGATCCATAAAAATGGATTCAAATGCCTTTCTGCCCCGACCTTAAGAGTTGGACACAGCTTTGCTTTTGTGAGACAGAGTATGGATTTCTCCACATCTTATGACAGCATCACTGTTGAGTCCACATACCCTTTGTCACAGCAGTTGGAACGGCAGGGTAGTGTATTCAGGTGGTTTTCCCATTGGCAAGCACTGTGTTAGTCACTATGGGAAGCAGGTACAAGTGGTCCACAAAGCAGATCTACCCTTGTTTTCATGGACTTTGGAGTTTCCAGAGGTAGAAAGCACTGAGAAAATTGCTCTACAAATGATGGGCTAATCCGAGTTGTGAAAGATATGACACAGGAAAAGTAATGCCACAACGATGTATCACACAGGACAGTGCAACTGAATCATATACTAAGGTACTTAATTATATTAAGTATCATTATTAGTAGGCATATTAGTCTTACGATATTTTTCATGTGTCCATTCTGTTGAATTCTGTGATGACTTTGTACAGTGTCTCATTTAACTCCATACACAAACCCATGGGTTTACCCCCAATTTACAACTGAAGAAATAAAATTTACCCAACTTGATAATATGAGTGAACCAGAAAGGCTGCCTTGCATAGTGTGGGTGATTCTCTATCCGATCAGATGCATTGCTTAATTTAAACATCTACTTCATTGACAGGAAAATTGAATCTCAGGATTAAATTGTCACAATGTAACAAACAAAATCCCCCAGAATTTTTCCTTGGAAAGCAATGAATATCTGCTGACCCCTCTGATCCTTTTAACAGGAAAAAAAAATATTTAACCTTTCTATACTTTGCTTCCTGTACATAATATTAAAGATTTTACTCAATTTTCTTCAGGGTTTTTCTATTATAAAAAATTGTGAGAACTTTTATTAAATAGTTTCTATAGTCTTGAAATAAGGGGAGTCTGTCTTATGAAAAGATGAATGTAATATTTTTATCTCCATTGGTAATTTAAGGAAAATCTTTTAATCTCATTTATCAGAATAAATCTTGTTAGGTTCTTGGGAAAGGTTTTGACCCTGATTTTGTTAAGCAATTGAGAAGTCTTTATTTTATTTATTGACAAATGGAATGAGTGGCCTAAGGTCACAATATTGCAGCATGCACATTTACTAATACTGCTTGGCTTCGAAAATAATAGCCAGGATTTGTTACACAGAATATAGAAAGATGCAAGAGTATTGAGCAAGGAACCCCGTGGGCCACTGTAGTGTGATAAAGGAGATCTGAAGCAGAGTGCACAAAGAATGTCTTGAAATAGCTTCACACTCATACAGTGAAACACAATAGTATAAAGAACTAGTGAATTCTTTAAAAGGCAAACAAAACCTCATGTTTCTTCACAGGAACCATCTCTGGGAATGGGCTCTAACAATGGTTCAAAGGGATTCTATCCCGACCTTTACAGAAACTGTAATATGTGCTGGGGGAAAAAAAAATCTGCAGATCAGGAATAAAATAAAAATTTCTGCCAGACATCTGCTCTTAGGGGAATTAAATTCTCATGTTTATCTCTAAACATCATAGTAATACATAATATGAATTGCTTTTTGGTGCTACAAAACCACCTAATCCTCGGTCACAAAGATGCCTGCCAATTTTTGTCACCATAGTTTGAAAGAAACAACGTTGTTATCATTAGAAAAGTCCAACATGAAGAGGTGCATTTAGAAGCACACAGATCTTTCAAGAAAGCAGATTTTAATAATGACCACAATCAAGCTGCACGGAGACGTCAGGGTCTGAAGGAGATGAGAGCAGATGTCAACAAGTAGGAAAACACTCACAAAGAACAGGCTGGGGACTCTGAGCGTGAACTTTACATATGCCAGTTTTGATGGTTTGGTCCTCCCTGGAGAGTGACCTCCTCCGGTAATTGATAATGAGGAGAAAGTTTGCTACCAACCATTTGCAAAGCTTAACAAGTGGTTTCACCACAGAGAAGAGAAATGTTTTTAAAATCTGTAGCTGAATTGAAGACCAAATTAATAACTACAGCAGCATCATACATTCTTGTAGGCTTGAGCAGTAATATTAACCCACACAGGTTTAGAAGTACATTCAAAGTCTCATTAGTAGACACTTTGATTTTCTGCCAAATGACGTATCATTTTAATCTCAATTCGAATGTCATTTTCTTCCATGATTCCAGCGTAGCTCCAGTCAAAGCATAATAAATTGCTTCTTTATCTAGGCATCCATAATATCATAATACATACCTCATATTGCATTGTAAATTTTATAAATCTTTTACAGAGTAAGCTTACTGGGGACAGGTATTGTTTATTTATCACTAGATCCATATTACTCAGAATAGTCTATAGCATAGAGAATGCTATAAATCAAGGGGATTATTTGCTCATGGAAAAGATATACATTATTAAATTCTTCATAAAAGCAGCTCCTTCTGTTACCTAGATGTCTTATTAATTTGACAATAATTATTATCACCTCTGAATAAAAATAAACAGATTTTTTATGCTACAAAGAATTAGAAATATGATGTATCAGTAGGTTTTCTCATTTTTTGGACAAATACACAGCAAACACACCTTAAAAGAAGAGTGGTTTAATTGGATTATGGTTTATAAGGTTTGATCTATGATCAGCTGGTTTAATGCAGGAATATCCTGGCTGAGAGTTAAGGCTGAGCAGCACTGCTCACTTCATGGCAGATGGGAAGCAAAGCACAGGACAAGAGTCCCAGTGATATTTATTCCTTTCAAAGGGATGCTCCAGAGACTCACCTACCACAGCCTCACCACTTTCTAAAATGATATTTCACTATAAATATCAGTGGTTTATCCACTGCTGGAAGTAGCACCCTCATGATTCAATCAGCCCACTGAGAGTTTCTTAAGCCAGTTGTGGTTCATGTCTAGATGTCCCCTTAAAGTGCAGGCATTCATAGGTTTGGGCCTTTGAGAGGTGACTGGCCCATGACAGGGTCATTCATCAGTGGATGAGTCCACTGATAGGCGTATGGCTCACTGTGATGTTGGGAGGTAAAGCCTGGTCAGAGGAGGAGGCATGGCCTGAAAGGATAGGGGCATGGTCTGGAAGGTTAGATTACCCTCCTTCCACCTTGATCTCTCTCTGTTTGGCAGCCTGCCATGCCATAAGTAAGTCTCTTCTGTCTGAGATATGAGTTAAAGCGATCTTGGATCGTGACAATTACACTTTGATCTCATGTATACAACTAAGTTTTTGGACAAGATATTTCTAAGATGAGCACCCAATTGTATGCAACCTTTTTCAACAATGTAAAAATATTGATAATCAACAATTAGAAAAGAGTAAAAGATGAATAGTATAAAACTACTAAAAATTTCTAGAAAAAAGTTTATGCTATTGTTTATGACAATTTAAAAGAACTTTGGGGACCCCTTTAGAGAACTACAGATAGTTGGGTATATTTCACTTTTCAGAAATTTTATAACTGACTAGATATGTGAAAATATTCTAAACCATAAAGTCATTGCTTAAATAATTGTTCAGTAAAACTCAAATAATGAAGCCTCAAGTGACAAGGAAAGATCTAAAATCTTGATTATTATTTTTGTACAGCTATTAAATCTGAGATTTTCTGCAACAGATTCCATCCAATGTGATGAACCCTGTGGGCATCCTGACAAGATCCTGAGCCTTCTGACACATGAGCTGTGTGTTCAAGGGTTTAACTTCTCTGAGTTTGGGTTGTAAACTGCCAAGGGTTAGAATCTTTGGGGTTACATGAAGGACAGCGACACAGAGCAGGGCAGTTTGTGTGCTGTATAATGCACTGCACAAGAGAACACATAAGTTTGAATCTGTGCTTCAGCTGCCCAAATAGTGCTAACACTGGGCTTCTCCTTCATCAGGAGGAGGGAGGGCAGCTTTCTTTCCAGTGTTCCTTTTCTGAAAAAAAAAAAAAAAAAAAGAGCTGTGTATCCTGAGGGCTGCATCTGCTTTGAGACATTATTCAAAGTAGCTGCCTAGGCTAGCTAGCTGATACACTGATTATAAAAATCAAAGCAGAACAAAGCAAAGCAAAACAAAATGACAAGACAAAACAAGACACAGAAACCGTAACTGTAGAATTCTACACATATAATAATCCTTACTAATTTTAAGCATGTTAGGCTTTTAGATATGACCCTGTATAATGCACATTATAGCATCAGAAGCACTATGGACCATTCAGTTATGCTTTGTTTTATATCACATAATGGAAATGATAAGGGTCCTATGACTCATGCCAGCATTTATTAATTCTGCAAATATCCAAACTAATGCTAATAGAAATGCTTATCCAAAGAGTAATAGGGGAAAATGTAATGGAAATAGTTACCACTTACAGGCCGTCTAGCACATGCATGTATGTGTAATAATATGTGTATAATATGTATAATATGTTTATAATTTCTAACTCTTATGAAAGCCTTGTCATATAGTTGTTATTATGCCCATTAAGAAGAGAACTAAGCATGGAGAAAATGCATAATGCTAAAGATCAGGTAAGCAGTATGTGAAAAATAGGAGTTAGAAAGCAGCTCTAGGGCAACCCATTTGGGACCGCTTCTGTCTCTCAGGAGCTATTCCTATTCTCCAATAAATTTTCCTACTCTTAAAAATAAAAAAAGAGCACAACTCTGTCTGAGGCATACTTCTATAGGATACTGCATGCTTCCACTCTGCTGTCTTGCTTATCTGCTAATGCAGTTTAAAAAAATACATTTCCATATTCTGCTTCTTAGTAGTGCTATGGCCTCAGGCTAGTTGCTGTGAAGAAATACAACATGTGGTTAAGATTTTAGCTTCAAGAATCATAATAACTTGGGTTTAAAACCCAACTCTACCACTACCAATTCAGTGACATGGCCTGTCTTTGAGGCTCAAGGATAATCATAGCAGTTATCTGCTAGATTTAATGTAAACAGGGAATAAAATACCATATATGTAGAGCACTATGTCTGCCATATAAGGAATAGGCAGGAAAGTATTTGTGAGAACCAATATGATGTAGTCTGGAATTGGGCAGGTTTGGAAGCCTAAAATAATCTTCAGCTTTACCACAAGTTCTGTCATTGAGTAGATGAGATACACCTTTTTCTTTTAAACCTCAGTTTCTCTCATCGGTGAATGGGATGAATATAGTACATGTCTCTTAGCAATTGGAAAATAATTAAATAACTCCTTGTAAAGAACACACTGCCAGTTGCATTCTGAGCTGTTTGAAAGCCTAGATGGTTTTGCTGTTACCACTCTCAAAGGTGGTGATACACAAGAGAATTTGGGAGCATTTATGTGTATGGAGCATGGTACCGAAAAGCAGTAGTAAGAATCATTGCTTCCTTTTATCACAAGGCGGCAAATATTTAGGAATATTCAGGCACCGTCATGACTTACATTGAAGGGCTGAGGATTCTACCAGTTATTGACAAAAAAGTTGGGAGTCCTTTTAACGTGAAAAAGAGCATTAATTGTGCATGTATCAAATACTATGTCCACCAGAAATGTCTTGGAAAGTCCTTTGCATACAGTAAATTGGAATGCAAATGTGACAGTCTTTCTAATCTCAGAGAAAGTATATTAAGAGTATGCATATAGTATAGTCTAAAAAAAGATGGAAACATATATCTAAACATTTGCATAAATAATTCAATCTTAAATCTCTCCATTTTCCACAGATTTTTAAATGCAATTAAAATTTGTTTAGTTTTATGAAAATAATGGATGTGAACATGAAAAAATTTTCAGCTATCCACGAGCACCTCAAAATATAGCTACTTACTACCATCCACCCACTCTCTGGAATTAATTATTCATAGCAGTTTTGTTCTGCTAGTTCTGTGCTGATTACTTATATAACCTAAAGGAGTATATTATTTCATTTGATCATATTTAAATTATGTATATTCATTCTATGTAAGAGAGATGAATACATTAGGAACCCATCCCTCTTCTCATTATTCTGCATTCTAGTTTAATCATGCTATTATTTTACATTGTCAGTGTTTGTGACATCCTTATTTTTTTTTTTATCTGTAGTTGCCTTCTTTCCCATGTTAGACTCAGTATTTAAATTCAACAAAATAAATTTTTGCAAGTTTATGAGCAGGTGAATATTTTAGTTGCAAAAAGAAAATGTGTCTTGTGATCTTATTAAACCCTTACTCCCGGAAGAAGATATTCCCCAAGGGCCAAAGTCTACTGGAATCTCATTTATTTTTGCAAGTCCTTTTTTTCTGTTGGTTCATTCAGTTGTCTCTTTTTAGCTTATCTCGTGTTATCATATTCTTGTACCTTTTAAATTTTCACTGGAGACTTTCATTGAGAAATTGAACTAACGTCTTTACCTACATGGAAAGGTCTCAACTTGCCTTCAGACATGACTGATAGTTTGGTTCATATGTGATCTAGGATTAAACGTATTTCTTTTAGCTTTATATGCACATTATTAAGAGACTAGGTTTGTGTGCTTAGGGTTGTATGCCGTAACCACAGATTTCTCCAGAAGCAAAATCAATTTTTCAGACTTCTCTCGTGACGAGGTAACTGCTTTTTTAGGAGATGATTAGGGGTTCTTTACCAATGGAACCCTCAGTTATATACTCACTGG
This sequence comes from Cavia porcellus, assembly GCF_034190915.1. Taxonomy (NCBI): domain Eukaryota; kingdom Metazoa; phylum Chordata; class Mammalia; order Rodentia; family Caviidae; genus Cavia; species Cavia porcellus. The sequence continues at coordinate 158,749,952 of NW_026947484.1, read as the reverse complement.
GTGTCTCCACTGTAGAAGGCATGAGGGTGAAGTTGACATAGGTGCTGGGATTCTTGTCAAAGTGTCAGCTTGCTTTTACCAGTAAAGAATTTGAATATGCTTTCCTCAAGTGCACTGGACAGGCTTTGTTTGCTTTACCTTTGCTCTTTATGTCTTCTGTTCATATAAGGCATTTTCAAAACCAGTGTTCTTTTTCCTTAGATATCCGCCCAGACAAAATAAGCTTATTCTATGTAGAAAACCCACTTTGTAGAATCTCTGTATTTGCCACTACATTATTTTCTCCTTTGACTGACTTTGTCTAATATGGTTTCTCCTAATATTTCCACACAATTTCCAGTCTGCTTCTATTTTCCTTTTCTCATCAAGATTACTGTGATTTTCTCAAATTCATTTTTTTTTTGGTGATTTCCATGAGAATTCAAACAAGAGAGCAGATAGACATGCATTACGTTGTCTGTTTTATATTACACAAAATAATATTAACTATATTGCAATTACTTTTAAACATAATTTATACTGAAACCTTGTGAGGATTCATCAGCTTTCCTTTTTCACCATTGATCAAAACCTTACCTGTGTTATTTGACCTCTTAGGGGAAAAAAAAGAAAATAAAAAGAAAGAAAGAAAGACAGATCATATCTCTCTGGCAAGGTTAGGGTGTATTGTACAAAATATCTCTTTGTGTTTTTGACACTCTTTTCCCCTTGATCTGTTTAAGTTGATCCTATTATTGTAGCAGAATAGCAGCAGAAACGTAGCCTGCCATTTAGACTTACTTTATCTAGAAAAATGTAAGTTTCTAGGGCAGATAACCTTTAATAAGAAGGTATAAACACACACTTTCTATCAAACCTTCCTTTGGAATGACGATCCAAATGTGGAGATGACTTAAATCCAACAATATCAGGCCAAAGTAAAATAACTGTCAAAAGGTTAGGTCAGCAAAAGAAAATTTAATAACAGCACATCAAATATTTACCAAAGCTATTTGCACAGTTAAATCATTCATGAAAATATATTAAATACTTTAAGGTAGGCTTTCATATGACAAATGATGAATACTTAGGAAGTAAAATGACAATATTCTGTTAATAATAAAACTAATTTTTCCAAGGTTGTAGTTTCTTTTACCATTTTCATCCACTTTTGCTAGCTGGGGACAAAAGTTCAGTCCAGTTCTTAAGTTCAGTGCACTTGCTATTGATTTTAAATTATGGGGAAATCAGAAAGCTCTGGAAGCAAAACAGATGTGTGCGTTAAACCGGGGCTTGAGGGTAAGCAGAAGGAAAACAGCGCTGTGAGGCTTGGCTCTAGTTGTTCCGTGTTCAGTCCATAAACATGCATGGAATCCTGCCTTGTGATAGGTACAAGGGATAAAATGTGCGTGCTTCTCTCTAGGGTCTCACCTTCAGCCGCCTGAAGACTGACGAGGATGCTTGAGCCACACCTATGCCCCCTAGGAACCCTGTTTCAATGCAGGACAGTTCCAATTTGCAGTGACATTTTTTGTTTTTGCCTTAAGTGAGCTCTATTTTTCTTCATTAAACTCTTATCTTTGGTTCTTATTCACTTATTTGGAGGTTTTTAGCTTCCTAAATCTTTATTTTCCTCGACAAAATATTTCCAGTTAATTGTCACATAAAAAAAAACCAAACACACAAACAAATAAAAACCAAACAACAGTAGCAGCAACAACCTCCAAAGCATGCATTGATATTTTTGAACCTCCATAGGTCCTTTGGTATCCAAAGTATGGAATACAAATTCTGATACAGGACTCATTCATTCTTTGAATTATGAAGTTTATTGATTACTTGACATATTCTGTGTGAGGGATTCAAAATAAAACAGCAAATAGCTTCTGTCCTCCAGATGTTAAGCTTAGTCATCTAAACTCATCCTCAGTTAATCGTACCGTCATCTCATGTGAAACCCATTGTTTCTCAATGGACAAACGCACACACAATGAATTTACCATTTCAGAGAAAGTGGTTTTCTAACTCCTTCACACAGGAACATTATATGCAACCTACTTCCAAGGAATAGAATGGGTCTATCTTTTATACCATTTCCATTTTCTGAACATAGTTAAAATACTTCTTTGGGATTTTCAAGACTATTTCTAACAATACACATCCCATTCAAGCCATGGGTCTCAGATCAGAATAATTCCTTTATGGGAACCACATGCTAAGACAGCCCTGGAGGGAGTTTCATTTCTCTGTCTTTGATTTTAAAGTGCAGGGGGGAACCAGGGGGGAGCCCCACCATGGAAATAGAATAGTCAGTTCTTTTAGGCATTCAATCAGCATTAAAAATGAAACATACTAACACACATCCTGGCTCTGTTACTGAAGTTCGTTTCGATTGGGGTAAAGAATACGCAGAGTTTATCTCTGGGAATGCCATTCAAGCCTCTCACAGACGTAAGCACCACATCCAGGGTAAAACATTTCAAGCCTGAACTGCAATTATGCTGGGATTTACTACAAATCTTCTATCTAGAAATATATACACTCAGAAGTAAAAGCTCGTTTTCCTTTTGTTCTGTAAATTTATGCCAAAGTCTAGTTCTTGCTATTACTTTAAATGTTTAACATACCAGAAAAAGTTCTGCAGACAGGGCTGAATGACTTCTGTGTTTCATCATTCTCTAAAGTGTAATTTTGAATGATTTTTTCAGTTGCATTTTAAACCATGTTCCAATCTGAGATTTATTTTGCTACTGAAGCCATCCTGTTATTTCTCAAGTTCAAGAGCCTATAAAAAAAACTCATGACCTCATATTTAACAAACCAATTTGCAGTATTCTGCAGGCATCTGTCTGTAGGTTCTTACAAATATTTGGCCCATTGTTAACACTTATATTTGTATAAGGTCCCCTTTCACAGGATAATACTAATTATTATGCCTGATCATGCGGCAGAAGAAATGTGAACACTGCTGTGTAGAGAAGGCGATACATTTCACTAATAGTAAAATTCCAAGACAGAAAAGGTAAAAAAACAAATACCAGATAAATAGAAGTAAGTTGAATCTTCACAAATGCCTGCATTGCTTGAGTTATTCCATGATAAGTTTAAAGATAAAAAAATAAGGGTGTGGCCTTCCATGTGGCTATTATAACTCAGTTTAAATATATATTCTGAATACTTTTAGTAATTCAATGAAAACTGCCACATTGACAGTAAAAGTTAACCTCTACAACCTGGTAATGAATTAGGCTTTTTCACATAAATATGCAATAAAGCCAAGGTCTTGGAAATACAAACAGGCAAACAATGTGTGGGCAGGAACTTTAGAAATGTGCTGGATGGAGAAGTTAGTGTTGCAATCCAGCAGAATGATAGAGCCATAGGATCAGGAGATCTGGGTTCTGGATCTGATTCTACATCTTGGGGTATAAAGGAAGAGGGTGGAATACAGGGATGTTACTGGGAAGCTCTTAAAGAAAATATTTTTCCTTAGAGTTTGTTCATAGCAGGAAGTCAGAACAATGTGTCTCAAAAGTGCATTGTTCAATGAAAATTTGGCTCAGACATTTCCTTTACATTGGGTTTAGAAGAGCAGACTACTTAAGGGTATTGCCTGCAAAACTGCACTGGCTAGGTGCAAATCCTTCCTTTACCCACTACCTTTGCAACTCTGGAAACAATAACTTAAAATTCTTTTATGTTATCTGCAAAGTAAGTGTCACAGTATATCTCAAAGGGTAAATATTAATTAATTCTTTAGAAAACTGCTTGCTATGTTTAGGTACTATATAAACATTAGCTAATATGGTCATCATCATCACTATGGACATTAGTTACAACTACAGCAATAGATTATAACGAAGCCAACCATCGATTCTTCATTTTTACTATTTGCTGACACCCTCATTCCTTTTACCTCCTGTCTTCCTTTCATCTTTTAGTGCATGCTAGGCACTAACAGTTAAAATCATTATTTTGGTTGGGTCTGCGAAATATTTTATTCCTGATAGGAAAAATCTTTTTTGTGTGTCATCTGGACATGTTTGAACAGCTCTCAGAGTATCACAGAGAGGTTCATTCAGCTGGTAAATTGCCCATTACCCTTGCTTTTCTTTCTCGTGGGAGAAGAAAGCATCTTTATTTGACCAGAGGAAACTCAAACCCTTTTACTTCCTTTTATTAGGGGACAACCCTGGTTATTAAAGTCTATGCCATTCCCAGGGTAGCAGTGGAAGCAGCCATTGAGGGCTTGTGTGTCAGCTTTTGTTACTTGTAAGCTAACAGGGAGGAAAGACCTCCGTGCTTCCGACAGTGAGCATGCAGCATTGTTAAAAAAATAGGGTTAGAGCTCATTCTCGGATACCTGCACTTCTTGAATTTATAGAATATTTCTCTTCAGGAGCTAACAGAGATGTTATTCCTTACTAGAAATGGCAGTTCCCCAGCCCTCAGGAATGGGGAGGCGGAACTTCACTGAGAGGATTCCTATTAACTTCTTGAATCTGTCTTTGCCTGGAGCCTGAAAACCCCAGGAACCTGGATGAAGCTTGGTACCTCCTGGAGGGGCAGGCAAGGGACAAACAATGCCAAAGCTCACTTAAAAAAGCTGGTGCGGATCTCTAGGTGACCGATCATGAAGACAGAGACCAGGAAGGGAGGAAAGGTTCCCAAGAGCTCCCTGTTATGTAGGGGCATCATGGGAGGCCCTGTGTCTTGACCCCGTTGTCTTAATTTGTTATGATGCTGCGATCTTCGCTGGTTTATTTTTCCCTTAGTCTAGCATTTATTGAGCGAGAATTTTTAACTTTTCCCATATGATGTGCATTTGCCTATGTCTTCTTTTAGTTGTGCAAATTTTGCTTCATAAATGTTGATGCTGAGTCTGTGCAGATTTAGATTTAGATTTTTGATGTATTTCTTTAGTACCAGATCCCTTTGTCACGATGCCGTTTCTCTCTCTGCTTCTCATAAACTTTCTTCCTTTACAATTTCAGTTGTTTGACAGTAAAATTACATCAGGTTTCTTTGGTTCAGGTTTCTCTTTATATATTTTTAAGTTCAGTGCACTTTGGCTGTATTTAAGGTAGGTTTAGAAAATTGAGCCTTTTAGTGGAAATAGATCATCTACTTGATTTTAAGATATTTAAGAAAATTTTGGGTATATATTTATAAACCATCCTTTATAATTTAATATTTCATTGTCTATTCTTTCCTACCTGCTTTAGAGTAAATATGTACTTCATTTTATTATTTCCTCAATCTCTTTTTTAGTTTAAAACATTTTATTACCACTTTTGTGATTGAGTTTTCCAGATTGTCAAGCAACAGCCATGAGTTATTTCAGTATGTATGTCACTTATTTCAGTATCTATATGCATATGTATATATGTCTATATATGCATATGTATATATGTCTATTCATGCATATGTATGTATATATGACACATATATGATATAGATGAGTGGTGTGGTGGGATATACACACACATATGGTGATCATCATATACAGCAAGTGTTGTTTTACAAAGTTAACAGACACATTGCTATTAATCTCACTAAATTATGCCACCTCATATTAACTTCACTAATCTCATCACTCTTGACTCTTTCTGAAGCTTCTCTGGAAGTCTTCTATTGGAAGCATCTTTACAAGCGTGATCAAATATACCATGAATGCTGCTGCCAGGTAGCATTCAACAAAAAGACAGGCATATAAAAACATGATGGTTTGTCCTTGTTCACCTTCTGCATGAGCACGGCGAGACTTCTGGCTTTTCCCAAACTCACAGTGAGAGTGAATGGTACAAGTTTTGTATTGAGGTAGGACCACACAATAAAGGCACAAATAAAAGAGGACTTCCAGAGCTGCTCCAGAAAGTGGAAAGAGCCAGCAGACAGGTGTGTTCCAAGCGAGGGGGAGTATTTTGTGGGAGATTGTTGCCAATATGTCTTTTACTACAATAATTTTTAGATTAAAATATTCATGATTATATAACATACAATATATAATAATATATTTATGTGTTATATAATATACATTATACATAGGAAGAGAAAGAGGCAGTGAGAGATGTGCATATTTATATCTATATTTATATTTTGCAGAACTTGGAATTAGAGTACCCCAGGCAGGGCTTGAATTTCCAAATATAGCCTTATCTAGGTTCTTGTCAACTTCAAAACTCGTCAGATCTGGAATCACATTGCATTTTGACAAGAAAAAATCTTGTTTCAGCACGTGGGACATATCAGTCTTACAGTAGTGTAAACATTTCAGGACCCCCATATTTTTAGGGTTATTTCCTGGTAGTGTTCTGCATTTTAAGGGAAAGGTTGAGAGTGATACTACAATTTCTAAAAGGTGGATAAAATGCAAACATTTTGGGGATCTTTCACAAGTTATATCCAATGAAATTATTTCTTTCAAGAGAAATCTCTTCATTACTTGAAGCTTTCAGCATTCATCTTGAGTTTTGGAGAAATTAGAATCATTACTGATGGATAACTGCGTGCGGAAACAGTGCTTTTACCATTTCACATGCATTTCTCCTCCTTACAGAACCAATTTCACTACTCTCATGTTCTTATATAGTTAATTCTAGACGTATTGTAATATTCTAAAACATTCTTAGTGTTATGTATGATCTGTTTTCATTTATATATACCATATCTTTATTATGGGCGTTGTTCTTTATCCCTGACTGCATCTCTGATCAGGCAGGGATAGAACTTGTTTCAGGTGTTCTGTTAGTGCACTTTCGCCAGTGCTGAACTTTTTTAGCTTTAGTTTAACTCATGGCATGTTTGTTTTCTTTCATTTTCTAATAATTTTTATTAAATGATGATCCTACTTTCATGCTATTTTCTTTTGGTAGTTTAAAATCATCTTTCCATGACCTTCTGTCTTTCATTGTTTTTCACTTAAAAACTTGCTTGTCGGTCTTCCTGTTGCTCTTTTGAAGTTGTTGTGTCCTTTTGTGCGAGTCACTGCTTTTAAGATTTTTCTCCTATCTTGAAGTTTCAGAAGTTTGCCTGGAATGCACACACCAGAGGCTCTGCATTGTCCTTCTTCTAGGTCACACATTATTTAACTTTGTACTTCATATTTTCCATCAATTTTCAAAAGTTTTAGCCGCTACTTCAAATATTTCTTCTGGACTGTTAACTTTCTCTTCTGGAACTCGACTTATCTTTATGCAATTGATACTATGTCTCTTATGACATATATTTATTTCTGTATTATCTGTATCTTCTTTTTCTCTTGGTTTTTACTTTGGATATTATTAGTTTCTCATCTTATAATTCATTAATTGTTTATTCTGAGATGTCTACAGTGCTGGTAAACCTACTTAGTAATTTCTTAAATCAGTTTCATTTTTAATTTTATAAATTTCCCTTGCTTTTTAAATGAATTCCAATAAGCTGAAGAAATTCTCTATAATGTCATCTGTTTCTCTGAAACTCTTCATCATAATTATATTATAGTCATTGCTCCCCAGGTTCTGAGTTATGTGTGGGTCTATATCTATTTTCTATTTTTATTTAATCTATTGTGTTTTGCCATTTGCTTCTATCTTTTGGCATAAAACTTTTCATTATATGTCTACATTATGTCTTTAAAATCATACAAACTATTGATCACACACTCTTTATCAAAACGTGTTCATATTGCTTCAGCTAGGAAATATCAAATTATTTTAATGAAATGCAAGTGATCTCTGATTGGATTTTATTAAAATTTTTGAAGCTTTCATAGCTCTTATTTTTTTTTTTTTTTGTAAATTTCAAAATAAGGTCAACTCTGGGATTTTTCTTTTGGTAATTTAAAAATAACAGATCTCATCTGCTCAGTATAGAAAGAATAATAAAAACTATTTTGTTTATTTTAGTTTTTTTGAGGGAAAGAGCTTCCAGTTAGTTTCTTAAGCTCCTGAATTATTTGTTTTAATGAACTAGTACTTATTAGGGAAACCGACTAAGTCAGGCTGAGTTCTTTTTTGTCTTTTCTTTCATGGATCCTATGTCTTCCTTTTCTGTGTCTTCAGTTCTGTGAGACTTTCAACAATTCTGCCTTTTCTGGTTCATAGCAATGTCCTTGTGCTCTAACAACCTGAGTTCACATCCCTGTCCTGAAGAAAAATAAGCAGAAGCCCAGGATGAAAAGGACTGCAAAATGATAATTCTCTTACATGCACACACACACACACACACACACACACACACACACACACACACGTGCACACATATACACACACAAATACTTTAGCATCACTTTGACGACTTCAAATATTTTGGCTTTTTAAAAATCTTTTCCTTGTGTTTTCATCTCAACATTTCCAACACAGTGATGAGTCTACCTTTAGGAACTTCATTAGAATTGGAAGCAGAGTTCGAATAAAATCAATTTTATTGGGCTATATGTCAATACATATTTGTTTATTTTGTGACCTTAAACTTTAGAGTCAACGAACTGTAATATTCATTGCTGTTAGGTCCATTGGTATAATGACATCTAAGGGATGTTATATTGGAGGAAGGAGAGAATAACATGGCTTTATACAGCAAGGTTCTGAAGAATAAGAGACCTTTATACCGTGATGCTGTTTATATCCTTAACACTTGGTAATCGTGACATTTGCCTGGGGATGACCTGTGGGGAAACACAGTAAAAAGTGCTTTTCATTTTGCTCCAAACTTAGTAAAGAGTAAAAGTAAAGAGATCTCACAAAATCTGTATAATCACTATAATTCTTGAAAGAAAGGGAAAAGTTAACAGAAGTGTGTTTTATGTTAAAGTTTGAGAGGCAAAAATTCGTATCAGCAATAGATAAAAAACACTCAAAAGAAATTACTTTCCAAGAAAAATAATAGGGTCTTGTTCTCAAATAATAATTTCGAGGGGTTGCTGCAACCCTGCCATCTTGGGAAATTCATCTCAGTGTCAACTTTAGTCTTCCAACAGAAGACTTGTCAACAGAAGTCTTCCAACTTTTCTCTTTTGCCTGGCATTAATTACCTTTTCTCAGTGGTTATGATCTCATAATCATGATGGTCAGGGTTTTCCTCATCATTTTCTATTCTAAATAACTTTTTGACTGGTGTCTTAGTTTGGTAACCATAGTTCTTGACAGTGGTCAATTATATTTTTCAACTTTCACGTTATCTAATTTCTTTTACTGAATTTGTGTTAACATTCTGGTTGTGAAATTTTAAGGCATATTTTGCCTCTGCTCTTTAGTGTACCATTCCATAAATTCTTATATTGAAAGTTATATGAATGCTATGAACTGTGCCAGATATTTTCTAATGCTAAGTGTGTCCAAAGATTTAAGTCTTCACAGCTCAGTACTGATTTCTAAAGTTGACAACTTGGGAGATGTAAACTGTGTCATATTTTTATTAATTGAGAATGTTCCTGGTGGGGACAAAGTGAAATTAGTGAAAAATAATATATTCATTGAGAAATTAAAACATGATATCTTTTCAAATTTTAGAGATAAATGATCACGAAATACCACTGGGAATCCCTTAAGATATTGAGGAGCATTTTAAAATATGGGTGCCCAAAAATATCTATCCCTTGCTGAGTTATAAGTTTTCCTAAAGTGTAACCAGTTATTCTGTCCTGCTATGCATTCCAGTTTTGCATAGCAGAATGTAACTTGTGCCTAATAAATGTTTGCTAAATCAATACATGAAAAATGAATGAAAAAGAAGTGCTACTATCAGAAAGTTGGTCAGAGTTGCATATTTTAGTTTCTTAGATCCTTGCACATGGAGAAGTCCTCTGTCTCACTAGAGGGACAGTGTGTTTAGAATTATCCCAACTTCACTTTCAAATAGCACACCATAGGAAGCCCTATGACTAAGACTTGTTAAAGCTTAATAAGAGACTTATTATCAAGATGAAACTAAATTGACACCAGAAAAGCAAAGGTGATGAATTATAAAATTGATAGAACCTGAAAGACTTGCCCTAAGAGAATGTTCTTTTGGCATGCTTGAGCCCTTCTCACCACAATTAGCTGCTTACTTGACCCAGTGTTGTGGTTGTTGAACCTACCAAGTGAAAATGAGCAACATATATGCTTACCATGTGCCAGCATCAGCCTGGTATCATCCTGATGGGTACCTTTGTAAGACTGTGAACCAGGCATTGAAGTGTAGACAAGCGAGCTCAGATACATAGTATTTTGTTTGCACATTCTCAATACAGTATTCCAAAGGAATACGTTTATTTTCTTCTTTCCTTTGAGCGCTAAAGTTGTAAAAGTACTACTTGGCTTCTGCCTTTTTGAAACTTATGTTCTAATACGAAAGGGAGCATAAAAACCAATTATAGTACTTTAATATAGCATTACTAAATCTAAATGTTTTTGTCATGGCAGTGCATTCAGAATTAGAAACATTATTTCTTTAAGAAAGAACATTGTTTTCTTAATATATCATAAGTAAAAGAATTTTTAAAATGGGGAGGATTCAAAATATATTTAGCTCCAAACAGTCTGAGGACACAAATAAATTCATGTTATTTGACATTTTAAAATAGGTGAAGTCCTTATGATGGTTATACAGAACTGATGCCCATGTGTATTTATTTCTGCTAATTTTTCCCATTTAATAAATAATTGTCAGTTTAACAGAGCTCATTGTTTATGGAAAACATTCATGGAAATTAGTAGTAAAGAAATGTGGAGTGGTTCAAAATTTTTACATCACCTTTTGAACTACAATAAATTATTAGTAGAGAAATATTAAATCAAAATGCCATCATGGGTATTCAGTTTCAAAATGTAATCTCTCAGCCTTTCTTTTTTTAACACTACAAAAAGAAACTTGGGAAAAGGTATGTACTTCTCCCCAAAACAAACGCTAAGCGAGGAATAGAATCATTTGTATGATTTTCAGAAAAATAATGTATCTTTTCATATTCTAAACAAAAATATCTCTAAAAGTTATGTTGAAGTCTAGCTTCTTTTCATCTAATTGTTACAGACCAAATTAACCCAAAACTATTTTAAATAGGTCAGAATAATAAATTTTTAGTTTGTCACTAGTAGAAAGATCTTGACAATTAAAAAATGACCATTAGTTCAACAAATCAAAAATGCAGGATAATTCCAATATTCAAGACACATGGGAACCTCATTTCCACTTGTTTTGCTTTCAGTTGATATTTTCTCTCCAGCTATGATACTGAACACTTCCGTATGCAAAATATAATCATATATATTTTGCTGTCTATACTCTTAACATTTCATGTTACATAATACATGTAATACTTCTGTGCAGTGAACATTTTCATGATTCCTTTGACCCAAGGAATAGTCTGTAGTCTTTTACAGAGAAATCACACACACACACACACACACACACACTCACATGCACACACACACACATACACTCACACGCTCACACACAAATACATATTCCATATTCTCTACATGGAATGGTATGGTACTCTGCAGTACGTGATGGTCAAGCCAAGTTTACTGAGTTCACAAGTCCATACTCAATAATAGTCATGTACTGAACACAAATGTGTAGGTAAGACTGCTTTGAATAAACCCAATCTACATATGGTTTATGCTGCACGCTTTTCACTGTAACATAAATATGTCCTTAGAAGTCCTCTTTGGCTGTGCTTCGTAAATGAGAGTTCCTTTCTGACACTTTAAATTTCATTTTCTTCATAGCACTAATCAGTACCAGGCATAAGATATTCTGTTTTTATTGCACATTTTCACTAGCACAATGCAAGTATCTTGAAACTTGTCTGCTTTGTGTTCTTAGTAACCTTAATGCTGCCTATAACATTTTAACACTGAATAAAAATATATATTTGTATTAGAATTCTTAGAAGCAATTAGAAGCAATAAGATAAGCAATAGGTTATCTAGGCACGCCCAGTTAAAAGATAGGAAAACAGAAGTCAAGTGAGTTTTTAGGTATAGAGTCAAAGCTATCTTGGACCTCAGTTGGAGCCCAATGCCAGGCCTTTCCCCACCACTCTGCACAGATTTTCTGAAGTGACCACACACCCACGGTATCTTAAGCCATTTGTGGGAACTGCGGGAGGGAAGAGTTTCCCATTAACCATAAGACCAGTAGGAATAGAGAAAACATTTGTTTCATAGCACAGTGAAATATTTATTTCAGTGTCTAAAGCAACTGAATTTGGATGATAACTTCCAAAGGAATAGTAAAAAGTGAATATATGTTACAAGGGACATAGTTCAGATATAATAAATTAGGCCCTGTGGTCCAACTGAAAACCTAATATGCACATAGTGTATACAACAAATATCAAAAGTTCATGTTTGAAAAAATAATTTCAGTTTCAATGTCAGGACTAAATATCTGGTCCATTTTCAGAGTAATATTAGACTGTTACAGAGTTCATGTAGTCTATCTGCAAAATAGGAATTATTACTACTTTTAACATATGATGGTAAAAAAAAATGTGATATGTGTGAAAGTGTTCTGAATGATATGAATTTAAACGAGTCTTATTGTCTTATTCAGAAATGCATGCTAAGCCACCAAGGAGAATTTTGCATTCTTGTAAATGAACATATTACAAGTTAGGGACAATTGTTTTTGGAAGTTATTGTTAAGAAAATCTTCCAATATGCCTCAAAGCTTTGTGGTTCAATTATGAAAAGAAGAGCCAATATGTTTTAAATTTTATCTCTCAAATAAATACTATGAGCGTCTGTTAAGAAAAAAAAAATGATTTTGTAAGTCCAAATTATATTTTATTTGCATATCAGACTTCTTTAAGCTATTGACAATGAAAATACAATTGCCCTACAATGCAATGATTTCTGCACAACCAAGAAAATGAATAAGAACAAACTGGGCGTGATGTCCCATGTAGTGGATACTTCTTCACACCTCTTTTCCATCACCACAGGATGCCATGTTGGGTAGAATTTTCCCAGTCAGTAGTCTCTGTCCTGCTAATCATTCTTTCTTCAGAATATAACCCCAAGGGCACATCACAGTCTCTCTTATTCTTGTCAAGTATAGCTGCCTAATAACATAGATCAAAATGTAAAACATTTCTACTCTTTTTACTCCACCTACCCTCAACTCATCAAGAGAAAAAGGGGACAAGAAAATTTGAAAGAACCTGCGGAGAAGGAGGCTGTTCCTCGCTTGTAGTTATTAGGTGATCAACAATAAGTATCATGACCAGTGACCACCAAACAAGTTAAGATTGATGGCAGCTCCCTTTGCAGATTGTCACTGGAGGGAATTTAAGCAGTAGATCACAGTTGGGGCATTCTGCTGAGGCACAGACCCTCTTCATTATTCAGCATATGATCATGGGGGAGTTACTTAAACTTCCAGAACTTCATTGCCCCTATCTGTGAAATGGAGATAACTGTACCAACCCCACCATTTATTATAAAATTTAAATGTGATTTTATATGTAAAATGTTCTGCTGCAAGCAGTCATTGCTCGGCTGCACATATCCACAGGGCACCTTCTGCTTCCATTTGCACCCTCCACGATTCACTGATCGTGACAAGAGCCATTTGTTCCCACAACTTAGTCCCTGGATAGGATAAAATTGTAACCTACTGCCACCCAGGCAGCATTATCTTTACTGCAGGCCTCTTAATGATTAACAATCAATTATAACATCATCCTTTAAATTCAATCTATAGCACTGTCAAATGATTATGTACTATAATTAAATTAATGATATTGAACTTTAATTTTCTTTGCATGGCTGCTTTTATTTGATGTCTCTTATACTCTCATCGAGTTAACATTGGTGGGAAGTTATCGTATTTCTTTTACAGTCACTAAAGAATAAGCCTTTAATACAATTTTTAAAAAGACAACCACAAACAGAAATATTTCCACATGAGCCACTTTGGAGGTCGACATTGGTCATCCATTAATTTAGGATTTGAAAATTTAGCAAAAATTAAAATAAAAGCCCCTTTCACAGAATAAGATACATGTTCTGTGCCTCAGTGTCTGAGCAGTGTCTCAGCAGGCAACACTGACTGGGGCTTAGAAACCTGCTCTAAGATAATTTACAAATGGGAGACCTAGGCTGGAGTGACACATGCCTAACTTGTAAACTTGCTTCCTCTGACATTACAATCTTGTTAATCTGAGACTCCAATGATGAAGAAAGGATCAAGATTATCCAGCAGAAACCAAAACCTGCCTTAGAAAGTGTATTGGAAAATGGTAATAAGGTTTACGGGTAATAAGAAATCAAATTATAACTTATCTATGTGACATCAGTTTGAAAATTGGCCTCACAACTTGTGTCCTGAATGTGAACTGAGCCTCAAGTAATGCTACATTTTATTCCCAGATCACATCATGGGCATAATTAGGGATTTGTGGAGTATGGTAATATAAGGGAAAGTATGCCTCTTGCTCTAAAATAATTTCTGCAAACACATGAAGGAAAATGTGTGCATTATTATATGTATATTATAAAGAAAGATAGGGAATTGGTAAGCTGAAGATTTACATAGAGTTACAAATAATCAAAAGGAAATAAGGGTAATTTAAAGTAGATCAATATGTGTGTGTGTAACAGTGAACAATTATGATCTATGTAAAATGAATATTTACATTAAAAGCTTCCCTTTATTATGCTGAAACTTAGCGTCTATTATATTTGTTCGCTTCATGGTATGGTAAGAGTGTAATTTATTCTACATGAAAATGAGTGTAATGCAGAAAGTAATGAAGTGGTTATTCAAAATTTATCTTAAATGCTTACATGTGGACACATGCTGAGTGATTGACCATCCACACATTTAATAATATCCTCTGGCTAACTGCTTGTCAGGCCACCCAGAGCAAATCTGACCTAATGGCCACATCAAAAGATTCAACTCTATGTTCCCACCATGCTTGTGTGTGGAAATTTTCAACCACTGTGAACTGGCTGCCAGGCATGTGGTACTTCTGACTTATTTATTCAACATTTCATTCACAAGTGATTTATTAGGTACCAAGCACAGTATTGAGGGCAGAGTAGAAATTAGGTCATCAGCATAAAGGCAGAAAAAGGAGGTCTTCAAGATGGTTAAATGAAACAGTCAGAATTTAAAAGAAGCATGGAAAATACATTCAATAGAATATCTCTGTAAAGGTGGGACATGTCACTAAGACAAGCATGGTACAGGGGATTCAGGGGGTACAAGAGCACAAGTAATGACTCGTGTGTTCTATCAAGGGACAAGACACTACATCCCAAAGGCTCGGAAACTGCTGAAGACTTTACACAGGACAGTGATAGTATCGGGGGCATATTTTGCAGTCATTACCTTGAAAACAATGTGGAGAAGCTTAGAAATCAAACAGACATGCTCTGAATTTCAGCTGAAAGTTTTGCCCGTTAGTTTTTTTTTTTCCTTAAGTCTCCCACCTATTGTTTGATCCATCCTGATGTCCACCAGCAGGAGACAACCGAATTCAATGATGCTGTACTCCTTATTTGTTCTTGTCTTTGAATTGTCTTCTCAACTTCTTGCTCCATTGTGTTAGTTTTAGAATCAGTTGGTCAGGTTACACAAAAATATCTGTTCACTGGAATTGTATTCAGTTGATAGATTTATTTGAAAAAAAATTCAACTTGTTTTTCGCATTCTGTTACGGCTGGTGTCCAGATGTCACCCCAAAGTACTCATAGGTGGGGAATTTTGGAGGTGGCTTAATCCACCTATGGAGTAGAGATGTGTAATATCTGAATTGGTCCCCTAAGTAGCTTAGCACGGGCCTGAGAGTGACTGAATGGACTTATTGAAGAAGGAAACCCCCATCCTGGGTGTGAGTGACACCAATTAACAGGTTTATAGCCTGGATGGAATTGAGAGGGACAGAGGGAAGGCAGCCTTCACTGCTCCTGTCTGCTCTGCTGTGGGCTGTTTCTCCTCTGCCATGCCACCCTGCCTTGGAACCAGCTTTATGGACTGAAATATTTACAAATTGTAAGCTATAATAAAAAATTTCCTTCCTTTAACATGTGGATGTGAGGTATTTTATCTCACCAACAAGAAAGTAACTAAGACAGATTTGGTACCAGAGAAGCGGGGTTGTTGCCATGACACTTCTTGACCGTGGGGTTCAGAAGCCTTTAGAACTGGTTTGTGGGATGAGTTGGTGATGCCTGCTAAAGAAGCAGCCCTGGAATGGAGTAGGTCAAACATGATGGCAGATTTTGGTCAGAATTCAGAAGGCTGAAATCTACTGAAATGTTGAGAATAGATGCGTAAAGTCAATTATTATTTACCTTAACAGAAAGGGAAGAAAATATAATTTTTCAAAGTTAAATAAGATTTTTGATGTGGACATTTTGTGTGTTTAAGTTTGCTTCTCTTTATAGGTTACAAAGAGGTTTAATGATAAATGTATGTTGAATTCTATTGATTATCATCCCTCAAATATAGTAAAATTTCCTCCTGGGTTTTCCTTTTAAAAAAACCTTATAATGTAACTCAAAATTCGAGTTCTGGCAATCAAGTTGACTGTCTTTTAACACATTGTTGGAATCTGTATACTAATACTGTGTTTATAATTTTTGCATACATTTTTGAATGAGGTTGGTAGATAAGTTCATTCTCTTTTAATCTTTTATATGATTTTATTACAGGAAAATTGAAACTAATTTTAAGACTAATATTTTAAGACAGACTTCTAATGAGATTAATCAAAAGTGAAAGAAGCCACAAATAAAATTAAGAATGAAAAAGAGAATTCTACATGTCACACAATTTAAGTAGATATAAACAGACTATTATTAATGAGTCCATGGAAATTAACTGGTCCTTGAAATAGAAAATTTCCTAAAAATATAACTTCTTAAACAGTTGAGAGCAATTTTTCATTGTGTTAAATCAACACTGCTTTAACTTATGCCACCTCCATTTATAAGTATGCTACTATGATTGTCAAGTATGTTTAAGAGGTTTTCAAATGCTAGCATTTAAATATTTCATATAATAGTGAAACATGGCATTAACATGTCTGTATAGTCCTGAAGCTTCTCTTGTTCCCATGAAAAGAAGAACATGAGATAATCATTTTTAATAGAAATGTCATGTCAAATAGTGGAGGTCATTTTATGACAAGATTTCTTATTTTTCTTTTCTCTAAACATCTTTTTCCTAGAGGCATCAAGAACTCTAGGTCTTCTCTCAGGACACTTATGATATTAATAGTATCATAACACCTTCTTTTTTCAAAAGTTTTTATCAGCACACGTTTGCAGTCTATGGTGCTTACTTTCATCTTGGGAAGTGGGCCCAGGTACATGTCGTCATTTCTCTTCCACTTCCCAGCCTACTATTTTCCTTCTCTACATTTCCTTCCCCTGTTTTCATTGGTATTTTTTAAATTGATGTTTGCCATGTATAATGGTGACATTCATGGCGGGTAGTAGATACATCTTTGAGACACATCCTAAAATCTTTTTCTGCATCACTTTCCTCCCCCGACACCTCCTACCCTGTTCTCTCTTTTCATAGCAGTTCTGGATTTTGATTGTGTCTCTTTTAATTTACAACTTTTTCATTTCATTTGCATTGATATAAGTTCTTTCTTTCTTTCTTTCTTTCTTTCTTTCTTTCTTTCTTTCTTTCTTTCCCACTTGCAAAAGATCTGCCTCCCTGTTTGCTCAATATATTTTTTATTTTGCTCTTTACTTTATGTTCTTTGGATTTCTGATATGAGAGAAACCAAATGCCATTTAAGTTTGTGTGTCTGATTTATTTCACCTAAAGTGATACATTCAAGGTATATTCATTTTCCGACACGTATCTCCATTTATCCTTCTTTACAGCCAACTGTATTCCATTATGCAGGACACCACATTTCCTTTATCCACATATCTATTGATAGGCATACAGGCTGCTTTGAAGTTTCAGCTATTATGAATTGTGTTGTTATGAATGTTGGTATATATTTATTGCTGTAATGTAGTATCTTTGACTCTTTTGAGAAGGTACCTAGAAGAGGAATAGCCAGGTCAAATGGAAATTCTATTTCTACTTTGTTGAGTTATGATCACTTTGACAGTATTGGTTCTGCCTACATAGGAACAAGGGATATTTTTTCACATTTTGGATGTCCTGTTCAATTTTTTCCAAAGTACTACAGTTTTGTTGTAGAATTCTTTTACTATCCTCATTATTTTATTTCCTAAATATGGACGCATCTACATATGTATATATTACATATATATTTTTTCACTGATGCTACTGTAAATGGTATTGTTTTCCTAATTTCTTTCTCAGTGAGTTCATTACTGGTGCAAAAGATGTTTGCACCATCAAACTATTGATGTTTCTGTGTTGATTTTTTTTATCCTGCTACCTTGCTACGTTTGTTTATTGATTCTAGAAGTCTTCTCATGGAGTTTTTCAGGTATCTTATATGGAAAGTATCATGTTATCCGAAAGCAATAATAATTTGACTTTTTCCTTTCCTATGCACATCCTTTATATCTTTTTCTCTATTTCTCTGGCTAATGATTTGAGTGCTTTTTGAACAGGAGGGGTGATAGTGGGCATCCTTGTCTCTCTCTGGTTTTGGAGGGGACACTTTCTGTTTTTTCCAGTTTAATACAATGTTGGCCAGTTTTTAATGACTGGTTTTTAAAGAATTGCAGTAAAATCTTTCTATGCCTATTTTTTAGTTTTTTTTTTTTTTTTTATGAATGGGTCTTGGGTTTTGTCAAAAGTATTTTATGAGTCTATTGATATGACTTTTGTTCATACTTTTTATGTGACATACTATGTTTTTTGAGTTATGGGTGCTAAAGCATTCCTACAATCTCTGGATGAAACCTACTCAGTCACGATGTACGATCTGTTTCATGATTTGTTACATTCTATTTACCAATATTTCATTCAGGACTTTTTGAATCTGTACTCATTAAGGAAATTGGTCAGTCATTTTCCTTGGATCCTTGTCTGGTTTTGAATAAGAGTCACGCTCTTGCACAGAAATGAGTTTGGAAACATTACTTCTCTTTCAATTTCACTGAAGATTTTGAGAAGGATGTGTGTTATAATCTCCTGAAAGTTCTTGTAGATTTCAATGGTGGATTTATCAGATACTAAGTTTTTCTTAGTAGGGCATATTTTTCAGCATCAATTTTATTGCTTGTTATTTGATGGTTTGAAATTTTTATGTTTTCTTGGTTTAATTTTGGTAATGATTATAGGAACTTGTCTGTTTCTTCAGGATTTGTATACTCATTGGAGTATAACTTTTCATAGCAGTTACTATCTTCGGATTTTGATTGTGTCTCTTTTAATTTACACCTTTTTTTCATTTCTAACTGCATTGATATAAGTCCTTTCTTTCTTTCTTTGGTAGGTTTAACTAAGGCTGGGTCTTTTATATATATCTTTTCAAAGAACCGGCTCTGATTCATTGATTCTTTGTAATTTTTTTGGTCTTCGTTACATTAATTTCTATTCTGTCCTTGTGATTTCTCTCTTTAAATTAAATTTGAGCTTAAATTGTTGTTTTTTGAATATCTTGAGGGTCATCACAAAGTTGTTTATTTGAGCTCACTGTTTAATGTGACTACACATTAGATGTAGTTAACTGAAATATGTTTTTCTTTTAGGACCACTTTCTTTGTTAACTTGTTCTGATGTGTTTTACTGGCATTGTGCTTTGATTCTAGAATTGTCCATTGTTTTCCTTGATTTCTTCTGTGACTCATTGGGTATTCAAGGATGTGTTGTTAAATTTCCAGGAGTTTCTAAACTTCTCATGGTCTCTTTGACGATTTGTTTTTAGTTTCAATGCTTAAAGATCTGATAGTATAGATGGAATGATTTAAAGTCTTTTACACTTATATAAATTACCTCTGTGGTCTATTTTGGAGAAAGTCCTGTGTGCTGAGAAGAGTGCATGTTCTGCTGCAGTAGAGTAGAACACTCTATTACAGTACTACTACAATTGATATCTATTAAGTCTGTTTGTTCCTGTGACCTTTTTTTGTTGATTTTTGGTTGAGTTGATCTCATTGTGCAAGTGGGGTATCGAGGTCATCCACTGTGATTTTGTTGATGTATATCTGATCTTTTATGTTCGGTAGTATTTGTTTTATGATGTCAAGTGCCTCGGGATTTAGTGCGTATACATTTTCAAGTATTGGATTGTTCTGTAAACTTTTATGTAGTGACCTTCTTTGACTTTTTTGATCAGTTTCAGCTTGAAGTTTATTTTGTCTGAGAATAAAATTGCTAAACTAGCTAGCTTTCAGGGTCTTGGTACATGAAATATTGTTGTGAGAATTCAAATTTTTCAAAAACCCTGAAGAAATTTGAAACATTGTATTCATTGAATGCTGTCTTTCTTACCTCCCTATTTCTGCCCTATGTCCTTATACAATTACATATTTTTGGTTTTTATACTTGATACCTTGTATATTTAATCTCTGTTTTAAGTTTATTGCTCTTGGCTTTTCTGACTAGCAATCTATATAATTTCTTCAGATTTATGTTTTTTTTTTCACTGAATATTTCTTTAACTGTACCTAACCTTTATATGTTGTGGATTTTTTTTATCATAATCCTCTAATTTTCATATTTAGAAGCTCATTGAGGATTCCACTCCAAATTTCTTATATTTTGCTCATTTTAAAACTTCACTTTTGTTTCTTCTAATAATTCTAGCACACAAAACTGTTACTACTTTACTTACTTGTTATTTTCCTTAATTCTCATTCCTGTATTGTTATTTCATTGTAAGGCATTTGAGGTTTATCTCAGAGATTACCATTTTATTCAGAAATTTAACTACAAACATTTAAATATTTTTGAAGCATAGATAAAACCTGTACCTCCAGTTTTCATGTTTTTGCTTTTTGGCAGTTTCTGAGAGTTTCACGTCTTTGAGAAGACAGAAATTTAATCAATCATTTTTTTTTTTTTTTGGATAGAATAAAACTAATAGATGTCTGAAAAGTTACATGGGGAAGGGCTGAGCTCATGAGCTCTAAAATACATTCCCCACCGCATGAAATCAAGATCAGATTGCAGACAGGAAAGAAAAATTCCTGCGTGTTCTTCTGAGACACAGGATGCATTTGTCACACATTCTTATGGTGCAGTTAGAACTGGTTGGAGAGGTTGCTTTATTTTGAGGATCTCTGCAGCTGTCTTTGCCCCTGAATTTTATCTCCAACTACTTGTATCTTGCATTATCATCAGGATGAGTGCATAAAGATCTCAAGATGCTTTCCTACTCTCCTTGAATTTCATTGCAATTCATTTTAGAGTTCACAACTTACTTTTACTGTATCTTTAAAAATGATGTATTTCAAAACATTCTTTGGGAATTTTAAGCAGCATCCTACTTATTTTTACCCCACAGGATTGCTTCTGGATATCGAATTCACCATACCTCTAAAAACGGGAATCTCAAGCTTATTATAATACTTTCTTTCTCTCTCTCTCTCTTTCTTTCTTTCTTTCTTTCTTTCTTTCTTTCTTTCTTTCTTTCTTTCCTTCCTTCCTTCCTTCCTTCCTTCCTTCCTTCTTTCTTTCTTTCTTTCTTTCTTTCTTTCTTTCTTTCTTTCTTTCTTTCTTTCTTTCTTTCTTTCTTTCTTTCTTCTTTCTTTCTTTCCAAATGAATGCTTGCTTAGAAATCAGTTAATTTGCTAGCATTCTTTGTCTTTTTCTCATGATAAAAGGCTATTAAGCTTTTTATAATTTTCTTCCTTAGTGTAGTTTTCTTGAATCTTATCTACTTTTTTTTTAAAGAAAGTAGTGGTGTTAATCACTTTTTATTCTTTTTTTTTTTTTTTTTTTCACTGCTGGTGATTGAACTCAGGACAACCCATATAGGAAGCACTCTGCCAAGGAGCCCTGTATCCAGCTCGACCCTTGCTATCTCAAAACGTTACCAACACAAAATATTCAGTGCTTTATTGTTGTTTTTCAAAGATTTGGGGTATTATTCTATTTATTTGAGGTTCTAAACTTCTGTTATTCAATTTAAATCAGACAATATGACATAAAGCTTCTGCTTCAGGAGACATTTGGAGTTTTTTTTTTTTTATTGCTTTGTTTCTGTTCTGCTTTTTGAGACAGGATTTCTCTATGTAGTTCAGGCTGGTCTTGGACTCACTATGTAACCCTGGCTGCCCTCAAACTGCTGGTGATCATCCTTCCTCAGCTGCCTCAGCTTCATGGTTCTGGGAAAATAGGCATGAGTCACTGCCCCAGGCTGCTGAGATATTTGTAGATAAAGAACAGGTATAAAACCATGGAGCAGTCCAGTAAGATAATTTATTCTTTGACAGTTCAAAATTAACATGGGTGTTAATTCAAAATTATTATTAGTAAACTTATAGACCCTGACATTTTCTCTACTTCAACTAGAGAAAATGAGGATTTCTCCATAAATCTTCCTCTGAAAATGTGTAAATTTGTGAATGTTTTTCCTGAGACTATGTAAATACACACATGCGCACCTTTACGCCCACTAAATATGCACTGTATATTATTGGAGACCATGAGTTATAAATTGACGGTATATCTGTCCTAGGCTCCCTTGCCCTGCCTGCTTCCTGGGCTGGTTTTGGAATGTGGAAATCGCTCCTTCTTGGTAAGTGAGATTAGCCCTCCCATATAGAGCTGCATCTTGTTTCCGTTATGATAAACTTGCCCATTGTACCATGGCATCTATGCTGATCCAAGAGAAGCACCTCACCCCCGCCCCTACACTGACTCCTAAAATGCTTGCTAGCAGAAAATTGGGGGCTTTTTCTCCTAGGGAGCAACTGGTGGTCCCAGATCCCTGCTATGCATCCCTCTACTTTGTCTCTTGCTCATTCTCTCCTTTCCTGGTTTGCTCTGTAACTTGGACAGAGACTGGAGCCCACTGCAAGGGTCTCCAATAGTGTACATGCATGGATGTGTGTGTGTGTGTGTGTGTGTGTGTGTGTGTGTGTGTGTGTATACACTGTGTACAACTTTTCAGTGAATGTTCTCTACTAGTATGGATTGTTAGAGAAGCAACACCCAGGCTGACAGGCTTATAATTCTGTGGGGCGAGTCTAGAATATGATTCCATGTCTGTGTGGCCCTTTTTATTAGAACAGTAAGTTCTCGAATATCGAATTGAGGGCAGGCACTGGCAAGGTTGCTCTGAGCTCTCCTCCTGCACAGGCACCCTCTGCATAGGACCTTGGCCTTGATTGTCCTCTATAGTGGAGATAAGTGGCCAACTTGCCATTTGCCTTGATCTCATTTATTTCTTCACTGGTTCCAAGCCTAAGAATGCAGATTATTGCACTATAGACTAATTACTCTTCTTTAAAACAATGTTATTTATAAACTAGTGTACTAATTTTATTTTCTGTGAGTTTATTTAATGAACCTTTATCCATACATAAATTGTTTCATGTTATGTTACTTTAGGTCTGCCTCATATAAGCAATATATCTTCGCTTAATATATTAGCATATAAGAAACATTAGTGGCTTAAGCAGTATAATTTTGTCCTTTAATAAGTCAATTAATCATAATAGTTTGCTACTACAATGTTCATTTTCATTTGCTTTTCCTTTTTGTGTATGTGTATCTTTTATACTTTATAGATTTTTTTCTTTTATTAGTACATGCTTTCAGTATGTAGTAATTAAACTCTCTGTAGAAATTGGTACACACATATAATGCTTTTTAATTCCCCTCTTTTCTGCCTCACACCACCCCTTTTGTTTTTCCAGCATCTGATTCATTTATTTGTTTTTTACAATCTTGTAAAGTTCATTATCGTATATACAGGCTGAACACTAGACTGACAGGTTTAGGAACACGTAAAACCTATAAGACAGTTGTACTAAATATACTTTTAAATCCATTGTCCGCACTGGATTACAAAATCCTTTCTTTTAATTTCTCTTTTTTTCCCATTATCTGACTTTTTTTTGGTATACATTTTGGCATGTGAAAGTTCCACGATTGACGATGGAATGATAGACAGTGGTTAGTGAGTTTCAGGCTGACCAGTGTTTGCTTTTCTCCTTCTGTCGTCTCCTGAAGAACACTGCTGTCTGCTGTTGTATTCCTCTCCATGTCCTTGCCAGTTACTGATGGTTTTTTAAGATGTATAATTTTAGATTTCATAACCAGATCTTCCATATTCACTTCTATATTTACACAGGCATTATATACATTTTAATGACAAACTTTTTGAAGGAATGCACTGAGTAATTGCCATCATGATCTAATTTTAGCTGTTTTTCAGACTTTGCTGGTTGTCAGTACTTTGATACTATGATTTTTCTTTATTGAGCGAGTGCCAGACAAACTGGCATCCAGATAGATCTGTGGAACGTGTATTTTTGGAGACCTTGTATTGCTGTGATTCCTTCCTTCTGCCATTACAGGTTGATGATTTGTTCTTAAGGGACAATTAATTCTCAAATCTGCAAGCATGGCTTCATTGTCATCTACTTAGTATTGTGGAGGAGAAATTTGAGGATAGACTGATGTTTAAAAGCTTCTCTGTAGAAATGACTTTTTTTGGTGAATTGAAATTGACATAAAATTTCATTTATGTAAGTGATCTGATAACACTTTAAAATATATATGTTTGGGTTTGTTGGTTAGTTTTGTACAAATTGTATTGGTTTTTTGAATTCTTTAAAGTTTTATTCAATGACTAGTTTAAATATTGCTAATTTGGTTAATTTTCTCCTTAGAAACACTTATGTTTGCAAATAAGCTGTTTGTTCAGCATCCTCTACATCACATTCATCTTTTGTAATTTTTATTTCTTTGACGTTTTCATCCATATCTTGGAATCACACCTGTCACCTTACAATCAACTCAAGCATCTCTAAAAATGTATTTTGTTTACCTTATTCTTTAACTTATACCGATAATTTCATAGTCACTGATTTTTTGTAGTATACTATCATGTCTAGTGACTTTATATTTCTTCTTTTTGTAAGAGAAATTATTAACTTTTAAATAATATGACTGACACTGTCATGATGGTTTGCAGTTTTTAGTTTGGATCAAAGAAACTTCATATGATGGCTCAGGAAGAGATACCACTTTCTAGAAATTTCATGATTAGCATGTCACAGTTATATTCTCAATACATGTGGAATTTATTTTGCTTGAGTTGTGAGAAAGAATTTCAGTATCATTTTAAAAAGTAACTTATGAGAACAAATTGCCCACAACCCATTTATTTGACAGTTTTTTTTCTCTAATTGTCTCAACTGTCTTATTCATATATACCAAAATTTTGTTTAAGTATGATTCTTTTTGGAGCCTATCTCTTTTTTTCCAGTTGTAGATTTATCTGATGTCCTATTGATCCCACACTTTTAATGACATCATAACACATTTCAAATTTGATAGGGAACATTATCTGCCTGAAAATATTTTATTAGGAATTTCTTACTTTTTAGGGGCTGGGGATTTAGCTCAGCAGCATAAGCGCCTGCCTTGTAAGCAGGCAGTCATGAGTTCGATCCCCAGTACCGTTAAAAAGGAAAAAGACAAAAAAAAAAAAAAAAAAAAAGAAAGAAATTTCTTACTTTTTCAATACAAATTTTATAATCAGCTTGCCAAGTTTCATGATAACTAACTTTAGGTTTTTTATTGAAATATGTAATGTAGTTCATTATGAACATTACTTCTTATGATATCCTTGGACATATTTTCTATTTACTTCACTTCGTTCTTTTATTTAAATTATTCTATATGTGTATTTATTGAGATAGATCCAAATTGTTTGGTTTACACTGTAAATAGTTATTTTTTCTTAATTTTTTAAAAATTCTTTTGTAAAAGTACTGGTCTTCAGGTCTATTAACCATTTTTAAATCATTACTAATTGCATTAATGTATTTACAAATCCTTCTAGGTTTTATATATAAGCAATCATATTCTGTGGCATTATGGAATTTTTAATTTTTCTTTTTGAGTCTTTTTATTTGTTACATTTTTTTTCTGATTCTGTTGTATTAATCTGACTTGTAAAAATGGGCAAAGTTGTTACTCTTGCCTTGGTTTTTTTAAGTGAAGTATATTTTCATTGAATCCACATATGTGAAATGTTCTTTTGCTTTTTACAGATCACTCTTTTCATGCAGAATATTGGTAGTTTTTAAGAGATTTTGTAAATGTTTAAATCAATTTTTATACTATAATTCATTTCATCATATTGTAATTCCTTTTTTATGTCTTTAAGCATGCTAATATCTTTTTCATGCTCTATTTGAAATAATTCCAATATTTGCAGTATTTGCATCTCTAATTCTGTAGCTATCTGCTTATTTTTCTACTGACGCTTTCTTTCTCTTCTATATACTGGATTTTTAATTGGGAATTCATAGTTGTTGGACTCTGTCATCAAAGTTTTGTACCTCATGTATAAAATGTGTGCTGTAAAAGCCAAGCTTCTGTCACTCCTGAGACACTTTCAACTTCATTTTCTATTTCATATATTTAAGAGTCTACAGGTCTTTCTTTTGTGACTCCAGGCCTACAAGAGAGGGCCTTATGGTTGGAATTCTCAGAGAAAAATTTTGTTTCACCCACCCTCTTCCTTTTCTGGCTATTCTTTGTCAAGTTTGGGATAGGTCTGATGGACTGAGATTTTTCTTCCTGTTTCAACTTCTGAGTGTGTCACCTTTTCGTTTCCAGGTCTTTGTGAGAGGAATGTCACTAATGCGATTTTTCTTACTACAAGGGGTGAATGCTTTGTCTCCAATCTCTCAAGCCTAGCAAGTTAAAACCAAAATCCACACCTCCAAGGAGCTGTGGCTTGGGCATCTTGCCCAGAGAACAGCAATTGTGATGCTGCCTGGCTTTTGATTCATGTGTCTCATATTGTCACAAGCTTAGCTGTGCTGTGGAAGACATATTTCTTATTTCATCTAGCTGCTAGCAATTTTATGTGTTTAATACTTGGAGGGATTTTCTATATCTCTACTATAGGTGAAGGTAGGAAATCACAAATCACCAGCTTTCTTTTCTTCACAATTGGCCGTCTTTATAATTCGTCCTACTGTCTACTGTTTTTTCTTCCTGTCCTTTTATCTAAGTTTCTTTTTATTTCAAGTTTTGCGATTCTTTTGTGGGAAATTTTTTTTTCCTCTCATAATATTAAGTGTGTTCAGTAGTTTTCTAAACTTTGTTCTGCTAGAGGGAATCAGTTAAATATTCACTTCCAAATTTTATTTATTTTTTAATATTGTTCCTTGTTTACTATACATATTTTAGGTTTGCCTTCTTTCCCGTTTGCTATCCTTGTAGTTTTTAGTTTGAATGAATGCATATCTAGCACACAGTATGAGGTTCAAAAATATTCCATCAGCTGTCTTCCGGATTGCAGTTGAGATTCACTTCCTGGGTCAAAGGGCAGAGTGGGGGGTATGGTCACACCTCTGCTCTTTTCTGTGTCCAGGAGATTTAACTAAACAGAATCTATGGCATCAAACTTGGGCCCATTTCTAACTCTGGTCTCTGATACCATCAGTTTTAGAACCAAAGGAAAGGTGAGGCATGCAGCATGTTTCTTGCAGTCTTTGATTTATCTTTTCCAGTTTATATATAAACTTTAAATTGTAAAAACACCCAGGAAATGCATTAGGTCCTTTGATAAGTAAGGGAAGAGTGAAAACAAGAGAGTAATACTTAGGTTGTTTCTCTACAAATTTCAGTTGCACAATAAAGAGAAATTGTTCAGCTTGCTTTTTGGTTCATTCTGGAAGTTTCTTAGCCAAGAAACAGAAGTTCAGAGATGGAAACATTTTGTTTCATTCTGTTTTATTTTGTTCGTTGTTATTTGTCTTCTTTCAGAAAAGATGAAACTGCTTTCTTCCATGAAGATCACTGTTTTTCATGTTCTAACTAAAACTCTTCATTTTTCTCCAAATCCCTTCTGGGTACTGGCTTTGTGTCTGTTTTTGGTTTTGGACTTTTGCAATCACTGTCCCTTTCCTCCTTAGCCTAGTCATATTTTGTTAGGAAATTTAATGGTCATTCACCAGATGCTGTTTTGAATCTAATTGTGTTTTGTGCAAAATCATGTAGCTTCAAAGGCATTACATTCAGATATTTTTTTCACCATAACTCATAAAATTTGCAAACAGAAGTTTAGCAGATTATGCTTTGCGTGGGAGAAAATAGAAGCATTAGCTCTACAGTCTTCTAAGAGAGCTTCTTCCAAGCTGGTTGCTTCTAGGCTAGATTTTGAAGTAAGGCAAAGGCAAAAATTTGTATTTCTTCAACAATAGGTCTATATCCTTGATTGTATTAGTCAGGGGAGGTTAAATTTTGGGAATGAATAGATTCAAATGTGCAATGAAGCAACAGAAATAAAGTTTAGTTTTCATCTGCATGAAACTCCATCATTCTCCCCTAAAACTCCATAATATTTCAGGTCAGGGAAAGGACCATAGGTATGTGCTACACACAGTTATTTCTGGGTTCAGGGTCATGCTTTGGACTCTTACTCCAGTCAGAAAGAAGGGGAAATAAACAAGGCAGAGCATGTATTTTAAAAGTGAAACCTGGAAGAGGCTCCATCCCTTCAGCTTCTATTTCCTCTAGTGGGACTCTCAGGGCCAAAAATAATCACTGGACAAGGTGGCCCAGTTATGGTTGTGGTAAGGGTATGAAAGGAAAGTTTGATGCTCATCTTGAAATCTTTACCATTTCAGATAATTGAGAAAATTGTATTAGAATACTGGGTTCTTGGAGTCACACAATTTAACTCATGATGCATTCACAAGTCATCAGATTAATCTACCTCCCATTCGTCTGGGCAGAATAGTTCATAAAAAGTTTTAGCCAAGATTGCACCTGCAGTTAAATTATACAGAGTTTCAAAGCGCTTCTGACATCTAGTAAGGAAAACAGGAGAGTTTATGAGACCAATATGCTTATAAGGATGAAATGACATTAATGAAGAAAGCATTTGTGAAGCTAATTACTGATACACCCCCTTGCATCTCATCATGTAAACGTACACTAACTAGTTCTCCTAAATGCAGATACATTCT
This sequence comes from Cavia porcellus, assembly GCF_034190915.1. NCBI lineage: Eukaryota > Metazoa > Chordata > Mammalia > Rodentia > Caviidae > Cavia > Cavia porcellus. The sequence goes on along the minus strand of NW_026947484.1, from coordinate 158,720,934 downwards.
CAACATCTGTTCTAGGCTACAAAGCACTTACTTGTTTAGGGCCATGTGTAACTCACTGAAGAAAAATTAATATGCATTAAGGCAATATATTTTATTATCTTACTTAAAATCTTAGAATATTTTTCCCAAATTGCTAAACTTAACTTTGTAGCAGTTGGAGGAAAGCCATAAGATTTTTGACTTTTTCAGTTGCCACCAAACCACTTTTAAGGTTTTGATAAACCTAATAGACAATGGCCTCAAGTGGTTAGAAGGGAGAAGTGACTTTTTAAACGTGGAACACACAGAATGTACTATAAGCTATGTTGTCTTTCCTTTTATGACCTATGGAATCCATGCCAGTTAATGCTTCTGTTAGGTATGCATTCTTTTATAGATTTTATTTTGTTTTTTGTACTGCTGGTGATTTTACTATAGAGCAGTCAGCAGGTCTGTTACCTGATGTTGAGACTTCATCCTGGTCATGACGAAAGAAAAGCTCTTATCTCAACGATTTGTGAACAAACCCTATTTGAACGCAACCTTCTGTCTAAGCTTCTCTTTATTTGCACAGCAGCCTTGCTGATCACACTGCTGTACTTTCTGGGCCTTTAGATCGTTCTGTTGTTCCACACATTGGTCCTGTCTCATTCTATGGCTTTTATTATCTCCTCACAATTCTCCAGAAACTGCAGAGTTCATACTAAATAATCGGGCTCCTTTCTCAATTTACACAGAGACCGGGTAGTGTCTTGAAAGTAGTCTTGGATCTAGAATTAGGTATTTAGTTTCATTCTAAGTCCTTTTGTGAACTCCATGACCCAGTTTGCAAAATCATCTGACCTCATTTATATACATGCATAAGACAGAATGGAGTGATTTTAAAATCATCCATAAGCTACAGAATTCTATGTATGATTGATTTAGAAATATTTATTTATTAACTCAACCTTCATTCACCAGATAGTATGTAAGGTATTAGGATTAATGATAATGCAGGTTAAATCATTTGATGTAATACCAACATTAATCTTCATGCTTCTTTGTATTTCAAAAATGCACCAAGCTGAATCATTTCATCCAGTTCATGTGCAGTACCCCGCAGCACTAGGGTTTAAAGACAGGGTGACAAGTTTCGAAGCCTGTGCTGACGGCTGCTGTTTAAGACTGCTTCAAACTCAGGAATTAAAGACTCACGGGCCGCAGAAAGAGGGATTCGGGAAACGGAGACTGCAATGAGTCTACATAGCAAGAGCTTTGTTACAAAAAGACACTGGGAGGGTACCAGCCACGGTGTGAGGAGGGTCTTACTTACGATAGTCACCCTCACAGTAGGTATCACATGTGGGTTGATTGACCTCCAGCTCTTCGTAATGCAGAAGTGGAGCTCCTGAGAGCTGAACTTAGTTTCTGGAATACTCCATAGTTGGTAAGTTAACTGGTCAGAATTAGAACCTGTGCTTTTCTGATTCCACATCCTGCTTTCTTCCTCCTGCTCCTGCTATAGACATAGCGGTGCTACTTTGAAGTCCCCTGAAATTTATTCCCCTATAAAGGTACTTATTCTTTCTGTGAAGTTCAAGGACAAAACATTTGACCAAATTTGCCAACAAAGTGGGAGAGAAGGAAATTGTCATTTTTAAAAATTTCTCAAAGAATTCACAAAGCGGAAGTAGGAGATTAGAATTATTTAAGCCTGAAGCCAGATAAGGCCTTTAAATTTTTACCTCTGTTTTGGGGGAACTGAATACATGCAGTCCTTCAAAAGCTCACATATTTATCAGGGAAACATTTGGAAATCTCAGATACAGGTGGCACCAAAGAGTGAAACTGGGACCAAGATGCATATACTTTTTGTCTGTTTGTTATTTTGCTTTGTTCTATTTTATTTTAAATTCATTTTTTGTCAAAAGCTGTAAAATAAAGAACCTTTAAAAGTAAAGTTCCTTTTACATTTTCACTCTGTCTTTATTCTGTAATCACTAAGTTAACATTTTATTATCACCCAGCAGATATTAAAAAATATGAATTACACTCATGTGTTATACAATAAGTATAACAGGGACTGAATGACTTAGCAGTTTTGTGAGTGGTTATTCAGAATTTTGTATACAAAATTTATTGCTACTCCTCATTATATAAATGTTTTTGGCTGGCTTAGGATGGCTGTGCATGGGCGTGGAAGTATAAGGAAACAAAAGAGGGAAAACAAAACAAAACAAAACAAAATAAAACTGGCTGTGTGAAAAGAGTGGTAAGCAGTGAATGATGGTGAGCGAGAGAGGAATAACAAGTCAGTGAGAACAGGGGTGGGTGGGAACAGGACAAGCCAGCCCCACTGTACAGAGGCTGTTTCCCTGTAACTAGGTCCTTTTTAGTCCAACTTTTTCTACAAATTTTTCTATGTAATGCATGTATTTCTGCCATGCTTTTTCTCTTACTATTCCATTTTGTTTCTTCATATATAATCACAAGTATGTGCAGTTCAGCATAAGAATAGAGCTAAGCATGATGACTCCAGTGCTTGAGAGGCTGAGACAGGAGGACTGCCATGAATCTGAGGCCAGCCTGGGCTACGCGGTACATGAGTTTAAGGCCAGCCTCAACTACATCCCAAGATCCTGTCTCAAAATTCCAAATAAAAATTATACTTGGGAATTTCTGTGAAGTGAAATCATAATGTGGCAAAGCCTTTTTAAATTTTTTTTAAAGAGAGATTAATTCAGTGTGGCTTCATTTTATGAATGGTTCCAAGTTTTGGGTCAGGAATAATTTAATTCCATAAACTACTTGGCTTGACATTTGTGTTCCTGGGGAAACATGCTGATAAATCTGGATTCATCATTACACGCAGACTTATAAACTGTATGTGCGAGTTTGAACCTTTGGGAGCTTACTTTGAACATGAAAGCATCAATATTTCCAAGTGTGCCATCACAGATACACACATTTAAATTACCTATACAAACGTGTACGTATTGTTTTTTCTTTCCTGCTTTAACATTTTACTTCAGTTCAGCATGGAGTCATTTGCAACCCACAGCATCTTCATGTTGCTAGAAATTGTTTCTTTGCTGCAATCAAATAATCAAACTCTATTATACCTATTATTTTATATATTATTTTCCTGAAATAAGTGCTTACCTAGAAATAACTACAGATAAAAACACACAAATGTAGCTAAAATAGTTGTTTGTGCATTAGAATGATGGAATTGTTTCATCTTTTAGTTTTAGAAAAGGAAGAATAATGTATTTATTTATATAAATAACTATAGTCTATGTATTATATATCAACTATATATATCTATGCATAGTAATTTTTTTTTTCTTTCAGCAGATGCCTTTTGATTTTCTGTGAACAAAGCGGGTGAAGATCACTCTAATCCTTAACACAAAAACTCCTCTCCCAATTAAAGTAAATGTTTGGGAGGAAGCATTTGAGTTAAACTACATTTCCAACTCATTAACTAAAAAGAGTCTTGCTACCCTAGTCATGAGCTCTATGTCTAAGATTTACACCCAAGGACCAATTATGTGTCTATCAATTTAAAAAAGCCAAAATCATGTGTTCCTTAGCTGAATGTCAAATGCCACAGTTTTATTTTGTCTAAGGAGATACGGAAATGATGGAATTAAATCTGAGTGTCCCACATCACCACAAACCCAGGGGATGTGTTACAATTTAATTCCAAGCCTTATCCTTCGTGCTGCTCTGCTGGGCAGGAATGTGCTTCCTGAAATCCTGTTTTAGGGTGATATCTACATGTTGAACTCTTCACTGTCCAACACACCCTCCACATCCCTAGGGCTCCTGTCTCCTCCAGCTGAAGCCCTGCCCTGTGCATCAGTACCTCAGCCTTCCCTCATCAGGAGAAGACAGAGCCCTCACAATTAGTCTCCATGGATACAGAAAATCAAAACGTTTAAACATGTGCCTAATATTCAGACCTATATCTGAATAGTTCTAGCATCTTTAAAAAAAATGTAATTACAGAGCACGGGACCTAAGTAACCCTGTGTCGCTTCCAGAAGAGCAACACCCCCTGGTCCCACCTGCATCCTCCATGGCTTTAGCTCTGATTTCTTCCACTGCCTGTGGGTCCACCCCAGGCCACTGCGTCTTGATGGCTCACACACATCGCCCTGTCCAGCGAGGCCTAAGAAGCTAAGCTCTGCTCTGTTTCTTTCTCTTTTTTTCTTTTCCCCTTCCCCTTCTTTTCCTTGCTTCTCTGCCCTCCCTCTCTTCTCTTCTCTCTCTCTTTTCCTCTAACTCTCTCTCTCTCCCTCCCTCTCTTTCCAAATACCTGTCACATTCAGCTTCACCCTTCAAACTCCATCAGGATCACCATCTCTTGGAAGCTTTCAGCAACACCTCGAGACTGTGTCCCTGTGTTTTGAGAGCCTTGCATAACACCTTGTGATTAGATTATCAAAGCGCTTGTCACACTGCACTGTAACTGTGCATTTTTTGTTTTCCGCTTTCCCAGTCTTGAACTTGTTGGAGCCCTGTGCCCCAGGCCCTCACACCTTGGTTGCCTGCTGGTCAGTGACAACTAAGTAACTAAAATGATGTGTGGATAAATGTGGATGTGCTTCTTTATATTGCGTTGACAATAGCATATGAAATAGTACTATTTAGGAGAATAGTTGATGCGTATTTTATAGCCCAAATTTTTGTTAAACAAATTTTAATTAGGTTAAAATAAGCATCAAACACAGTCATTTAAGATGTAACATAGAATTCAGCCTAAATTACAAGCAGAAGTAAAAGATGAAGTAAACAGAAAGCAAAAAGGAACATAAAATGAAGTCCTAACTAAAAGCAGAGGTGACTACTGTGAACTCAAATAATGCAATTTTCTCCCGATAACATACCAGTTATCTTTGCTGTGCTCACATTCTGAATACTGGGTTTTTCTTTTTATTCGAGGTGACGACCATGTGTCAACTGCAATCTCTTCTAGTCCTGTTTGACGTGTCTTCTCTACATTGTGCAATGTTTTAGAGAAAACTTCCAGAATAACCTAAGAAAAAGGGTCATTTACCAGAAGCCTTCTCTTCCTCATCCTCTGCCCCTGTCTCAACTCATTTCAGGCGTTAATGCAAATGTGTTAAGTTAAATCAATAGGAGCATTCTCTCCCACAGATTTGGAGTTTTATGGGATGATAAAGTGTACATTTGCATAAGTGAATATGCAACAGGTACAAAACAATGCAAACGTAAGTGGCAGTGACACACTGGGTTTTAGTACTTCACAGCACCTCGAAAATTGTCTCTATTATTTATTTGACCACAGGAAGAATTACTCAATTTCTGTTTACTGAAAACTGTGTGCAAAATTCTTTGTACCATCAAACCAAATGATCAACACAATGAATTGGACGGCTAGGTGTGAAAATTTAAATCATGTCCAAATGTCTTTTCAGAGATTGTGCTTGATTTTATTTTTTCCAGTTAATAATAGATTTCTCTTTTTAATTTAGAATATTTTATTAAACTTGGTGCACCTAATTTATTATCTCAGTAATCTTACATACAATGAATGAAGTATGAAAGATACACTTTCTTCAAAAATAATGGTTGAACAAATATTTTTGAAATAGTGATTTAAATGTGCATAAAATTACTATCTAGTGTGAGGTGTGGTCCTCCTGGGAAATTCAAGATATTTTCCTATGGAGTTGGATAATCTGCCTTTGTGTTTATTTTTTTCGGATTATTTATATTTTGTTAGTGCCTATCAATTTTACAAAATTTTGGTTCTGAGTTTGGTATTGTTATATGTCTATAAATACGTTTTGGTCATAACCATTTCCCCGTGACTCTCCCTTTAATCTCCTCCTTCCTATTTTTGCTTCCTTCTTTTCTACTTTTCATGCCATCTTCTTTGTTGTTTTTATTCTATATATTGGAAAAATCCTTCAATACTTATCTTTCCAAGCCTGGTTTATTTTGCTTACCATGACTATATTTATTTTTTTGTCATCTTGCTGCAAATAATTTAATCCTTCCTTAGGGCTTAATGATGCTCCACTGTGTACATATCCCACATTTTCTTCATCTATTCCTGCTCCTCGGGGCAGCTGGGCTGTTTCCATGTTTAGTTTAGTGAACTGTGGTATCATAAACCAGAGAATACAGGTATCCTTGGAGTGTGATGTCTGTAATTTCTTTGGGTGCATTCAAGGAGTGATATAGCTGGACCAAGTGGTGGCTCTATTATTATTTTTTCTTTGAGACACTGCTATGCTGATTTTCATGGGGCTTCTGCTAATTTACATTTCCACCAGTGATCCAGAAGGGCTGCTTTTGCCCCACATCCTCAGGAGCATTTGTAGGCTTTTGTGCTCTGGATGATAGATATTCTGACTGGGGGAAAATGGAATCTCTAAGTAGATTTGATTTGCATTTTCCTAATCAGTAAAGGTGTTGAACATTTTTTTTTCCTATACTTATTGGCAATTTGTATTTCTTCTTTTGAGAATAATAGCTTTCTTAATTCATGGCTCTTTTGTTCTTTAAAAGCAGGGAAGCTATTAAACGTATTAATCTCTCTGTATCTAACCTGTCTTATCTGTTAAAAAAAAAAAAAGAAAGAAACCAGTGTTTCTTTTCTCTGAAAGAAAGCACTATGCAAATGTCAAGATTTCTTTATTGACTCCACCAGAAAAATTCAGCAGCAAACTTGGCATCAGACAAATTATCTCCGGATGGACAGACTGCTGCACACCTGTGGTCGCAGAAAGCCAGAAGGCTGAGGCAGGAGATTTACAAGTTCAGACAGAGCCTAACTAAGCAACTTAGTGAAAGCCTGTTTCAAAATTAAACATGCAAAGGGCTGAGGAAAATTAAGCAACAAATCATCTATACCATGCAGTCATTGTCTTGTTAAAAAAAAAAATTATAGGCCCAGGGATTTAATTCAGAAGCATACTGCTTGGGAAGTACTAGGTTGTGAGTTCAATTCCCAGTACCAAAAAATTAAAAATAAAAATATAAATAAAATAAAAAAAATTAAAAGAACTAAAAAGACACCTCTTTTGTTCCTAGAAGGATGATGCATGAGTTTACCCAGAAGACTGAAATTTCTTTAACAATTCATTCATTCAATAAATACCTTCTAGATATCTTTTAGTTCCAAGTGAAAGGAACATGTCAATTTTCAAGAAACAATAAAACACTTTCCCTCATAGAGTTTATATCACAGGATAAATTAGGATTATATTTATATATTTTTTTAAAAAAATCACTTATTTGCAAATATATACGCTATGCAAAATTCATAAAATTGTCTCATAAAGCTTAAAGTTTATGTTTATAAATCTTCATATTTTGCATTTTATTTGTATATGTACAAATCTTTTCAATTTTAGAAATGTAAGTTGATGGAATTTTGTATTTATCATATTAAATGTTTATAAGGAGACATATTATTGCCTTGAATTTTCAGAAATGGAAATTATGCTGCAGAGAGGAAAAGTAAAGTTTCTTCAAGATCTCCAAGGCCAGTTAATTATGGGAGAGTAAATTATTTGTTCATAACTTTTGGCAAGCAAGTTATTGATGCTCTATGTGCCACATTCTGAAGCAGCCACTCTCATGTACAGTACACACAGAGCAGAGATAAAAGGCCTTCGTCCATCCCAGGATACAAGCATCTCGCCCCTTTGCTGGAGACAACATTCCCGGAAGGGCTTGGTCCAGCCCTTGCTGGCTTCTAAGGTCCGGGATTCTGCTCTCCTCCCCTGAGCTATAATACATGACTCGTCTGTGGTAGCTTCTAGAATCAGTTCCCACTGAGGACTTGTCACACATCGATCTCTTTTTTCCTATCCAGACATTCAGCAGTTCCTGCACTTAGTTACATCTCTGCACTTTCTAAAATTTATTCACTCTTAGATTTTGTTAAAAAACAAGTGATGGGTCTAATATCCAATAGGCCACAGTCAATGACTGAACACAAATGTGAACAGAAAGGTGAATCTGTCAACATCTAAATTTCTTATCCTCCTCTGGTTTAGAAACTGCTCCAATCTCTCTTTCTCTCTCTCTCTCTCTGTCTCTCTCTCTCTCTCTCTCTGCCCCTCCCCCTCTCCCTCCCCCTCTCCCTCTCCCTCTCTCTGTTTCCCTCTCTGTATTTATTTTAATCTCCCAAATTCTACATATGATACCAATCTATATGTTCTCTACGGTTCCTTTTTACTACTTTAGTTTATATTTTGATTTAATAAGAAATGTACAAGAATAAAAGAAATATACACAAAAAGAAGCCAAGTAATAAACTACATAGCCTATTGAGAAAGAATGAGTCACATTATTGTTGAGAGGCCTAGAAGCATACCATTGTTCTGTTCATAGTAAGGCTTTCTGTAATTCAAAATATTCATTCAATAAACAACTCAACCTATACATAATAGGTTAAATCTATTGATCATCTCACCAAACTATTAATTGAATAGAAATAAATGTTAAAATGGTATAAAGTCTGTGACAAATAGGATGTTACTTACTATGTGTGTTTTCTATATGTGTTGAATGTGGAAGATGTATTAGATGAACAGTAAGACATTAAATATTTCCTACATGCAGGCAACCCACATCTTTTCCCCAAACTGACTTAGCACATGACTAAATCTATCAGAGCTTATGAAAATTTATTACCTTTTATCTTGAGTCCCATATGGGGAAAAGGACAGAGTTTCCCTGCAAATTATAACTCACAAAGCTACTGCGATTCCATATGCACAATCAATATTGATGAAGAAAAATGAAAGGGAGGCCACCTTGAACCCGTCACTGCAGCACCTGCAGGGATTCTGGGCGTTTTCAGGGGGTCCGCAGTTTTTTGCTGGCAACATAGACTGCTGGGCTCAATTCGGGGCTTTGATGAACTAAAGTTTATTCAGCTGGCTGGGCTAATTTCCTCTGGAAAATCAGCTCTGTGAAATCCACAGGTAGCTCCCCAGTTTTGGTTTTTCAAGGGACAGTTTTGCAAATCTAACACTTTGTGAACTTTGTCACCAATGGGGGCACACACACTCACACACCAACACATCTCAGATAACAACCGTGTACAGGCAACCTCAGCATGGAGCAGCATAGGGAACTTTCAACCCAATCACTGCAGCGAAACACAATCAGTGTGACACAGCTTCTGCAGAGAACGTTCGTACACATGACCTACAAAGCTACGACTGGGGGAGGGGAAGGGGACAAAACTGGTTATTTAAAGTCATTTCCAAACGCTGCTGAGTCCATTGCTTTTTAATGGGAGAGAAGATAATTACACCTGCAGCAGTATTTTATCTACATGGAAGTAAGTCAAAAACACATAGTCTGTGTTATGATTCAGAAAATCCTTCCCTACCTTGCTTTTATGCCATATTTCTGATTTTCTTCCTATTTACTGACTTAAGTTAAAGTGATTAACCATCTTCTACACTCCCTATTTTGAGGCCTGTGATGGACCTAGACAGCCATCCATGTCTTCTCCTCATTGGATGGGATTTGCCTCTGATTTCTCTGCTCCCATCAGTGTGGGAGCTCAGCCCCTTGCGGATCTCTAACGCAGCTGCTCAGTTTGGGAGCTGAAGAACTGGCAGCCTCTGCTCCCAAATACTTTGTTCAACCTTGGAAGACAGATGGAAGCAGGTCTCCCCATGGAGGACAGAGCAGACATGTGTACAGGCCAATCTAGTCATGGTGACAATTTGTCCTTCTGTGGCAAAGGGCAGGTTTTCTGAACCACCATTAAGAAGAAACCAAATGTCCTGAATGCAGGATGACAGGGCATAATCTGCTGTATGTAGATGTCACCCAGTGCTCATCCTGTAGGTAGTGGGGCACAGAGCACAGCTGCAAAGAAATGACAGTCCCTTGGGTATTATAGTGCTATAAGTAGCAAGTTTCATTTGTCCTTGTCTCTGTGGACGTTGATGAAATCTGAAGTCCTTCAGAGTTCTTGACGTCTCATTATCCTGCTTCTGTCCTTTTGATTATGGGATAGATTCTCTTCTTTACTCAGACCCTTTCTATGGTGACTTAAGTGGGTTGATGTGTCTTCCTTTCTACTTGGTTTCTCTCCAGGTTTCTGCCTCTTAACTTAGATGTTTCTCAGTCTAAAGTCCTCACATGTCCAGGAAAATGAGAATTAGATAAAAAGCGAGGTGACAATGAGCTAGAGTCAGAGGATAGAAACAGTTATCTATAAACCCCAAGGAAAGTAGAGAATATACATGGAATGTGAGCCTGTGGAAAGCCAGACAGCAATGCCCAGACAATGCCACCCCTGTTAGAGACACCCTTATAAAGCAGTATCGCTCCTGTGAGTTTTGAGATGTGTGCACAGTTAGGCTAGGCGCCTGGCGGGCTGGGCAGCTTTGAATCTATTTCTTTATTTCTCAGGGCTCAGTACTAAAAATAACACTCCATAGTTGTTCTATTTCTTCCTTACTAGTGCCCCAGGAATAAAATCGTACACACATATTCACTGAAATGTGGTTATCTCTAAACTGCTCAGGGATTTTTTCGTGTTTGTTGCCTCTTATTTGAGAAAGTTCCAAAGGGATGAGCCACAGCCCTCTGCAGAAAGACTGCTGGGAATCAGTAAAAACTTGACAAAATTCAGCAACACTAGCCAAGTACACCAACAATTCTGATTCAACAGAGTGGAGTGGACCCAGCAGTTCCCACTTGTGGTGGATTTCTTGAGCAAGTCCACTAATGCTGGTCTGCAGAGCTCTCAAAGAAACCCTGCCCTAAAAAATACTTCCCTCATCTAGCACCATGCAAATGTGCTCAGTCTAATAGAGACAGTTCAACTTCGGGGAACAGATTAGTCACTGACAAATGTGGGCTGATGACAACGATTTGCTCTGGCAGAGAGCTCAACGGCTAGGAGTGTTTTGAAAGTTATTTTTTGGCCCTGGAGACTGAAAGACTTTCATTAATGTGAAATAACTGATTAGTTTTAACATTCCTGGATGTATTTGAGGCAATTTCTTCTAATCTGTGGTATAAAACTTTGTGTACATTTTTACCAAGCATCAGATATGGAAAGATGTGCAGATGGAATAAAAAAGTGAAGGATGGAGCTTGTATACATTTTTTTTTATAAAGTACTGGTATACCAAAGGTATTTGAGAAATTTTACTTGAGAAAATTAATAAGAATATATTTTAAAGAAAGACTATGGGGTTATTTTTGAAAAGTAAAGACAGTCATCGCTGTTCAGACAGTAATATGAAATACTGTTCATTTCAGTGCTTTGGGGCATTTAGCTAAATGGTGTAAACCAGCTGCACCAATGACTCTGTAGGCGTCTAACAAAACTTCCTAATAATGGCGAGCACAGGGAATTCTTTCTTAACTTATCAGTCTTTTCCAGAGTAAGTGGAACTAAACTATCCAAGTAACAAGTGTCACAGTACAGGTTTCCTTTTTGAGACCAAGTCTCTCTAAATGACCTGATCGGGACTTCAGCACTTAAACCTAGTTTTGGTGTCTTCTAGGTGAAAGCCACTGAGGAGGAACCATGCTTGCTGTAGACACAGTGTCACCATTCTTTGGAACATCAGAGGCTAGAATGAGATTGGAAGCCTGTCAGTCTATACATCAACTTGAATGCCTGCGGCATTAGTTGAGATGGTTGGTGTTACACAAAACAACCTGGTCAATATTTCACCACACACGCACTGTCACTGTCAGTGGGTGATATTTAGAAATTGTCCACCTCTTAAGAAAACAGCATCACCAGCTTCACACAATATGTTTTGTGTTGTTTAAGCTTTTCTTCCCAATGATCTTGGAAAATAACCCCAGACTTACAGTTGACGACGATTTTTACTTTCTTCACGTCTGGAAAGGACACATCATTTTCTGCACTGCATTCATATTCGCCAGCCTGGTCCCTTGTAATTGCGTAGATGTCCAAATACTGTCCACTGTCAAATGGTTTTGCTACCCCAAAAAAGAAAGGAAGAAAAAAGAAAGAAACAGCATGTTAAATTGTAGCTGCCTGAGGCTTCATTCAAGTAAAACAACAATCGTGTGAGTTCTTACTAGATACTGCTGACAAAACAATTCCAGATGAAACTGGGGAATTATTAAAGTCTTTGTTCTTGTGTGTTCACAGGAAAACTCCAAGACGAAAAAACAGAAGCAGAACAAGTTATATTATAACAACCATTTCCCCAGAGCAGGATATACATGTGCTCCTTTTAATTGATTGTGGTCCTCTAACCTCTTCACACATCAAATAGAGTTCTGCACATTTCTGTAATTGAGTTCAACAACCTTCTACCAGGGTAGATGAAATTCACTAATATGACTTGGTACATATTGACTTTTATACAAGGCGAGCCAGCAATTTGACACTTAACCCAGCTAAACGTTACTTTTCTTTTGGAGAAATCTATCTGCACTCACGTTTTTGAACCAGATGGCTTGATAAGAATATATAGATCTAAGAAACCATTGCCATACTTCTGTTTCCAAGAAAGTAACACTGTAAGAGCTGTATAAATCCATCCAACAAAATTTTTGAAAATTCTTCATTACTTTTAAACTTCAGAGTTATGTAATTATTTTTTAAAAAAATTCACCTTAGCTTTTTTAGTATTCCAGTGAAAACATTGTTTCACTAAAAATGATGATAGATTAAAAGCATCAAGTTATAATTACAGATGAAGGGTTATCCCCAGTGAATGAGATTTTAAATAAAAATTCTGTTCCTTAATAATGGAGTTGTTATTTAATTGAAAGCACAAAGCCATTGAGAAGGAAGGATTTTTGATTATCAGAGAAATGCAGTGCAAGGTGGTGCCTGTCTGAATTTCCCAACCAGGGACCCTACTCCCTCTTGATGTCAGCCTGGGAAAATTTCATTTCAGTGCGTATCAAAGCAAACTGCAAAGGAAACAATGGCTTCACTGCCTCATCTCTTTCTATAAGATGATGTTCTTTGTATCATCACTTGACAGTTTTTCAAGAAGTTGTAACAATCAAAGCTAATAAGAATATTTGATTTTAGTGAATCAACCAAGCTAAAGCTTCGCTTGGCTTTGCCAACCTAAGATCCTTTCCAATTAATTTTTTCCCCCATGGATTTCCTGAACCCACATGTTATCTGTGGCCAGTCTACCATTTAAAGATTCCAGGCAACCATGGGTTTGCTAACTAAAACTTTGAATGTTTAAATAACATAAAATTAAACTTTAATTTCTACTTATGTAGCCGATCTCAAGTGGTAGATAGAGGAGAGTGAACCCACTACTGTAGTCAGCTAATAACTATTTCGGTAATCTGGGTGTAAGCTCACAAAACAATATTTATTTCCACTACTCAAACTCTGAAGACCTAATTTTAAACTCATTCTTCTAGCCCATCACTTTTATTTGCTTGACTTTAGTAAATTAATACAGTCTTTAATTTCTATTTTTCTACATTTTTCTCTTAGTTTCACCTCTGTAAGAAACATACTCTAGTTTTATACATGCCTGCAAAAAAAAAAAAAACTATTAAGTATAGAGAACTGGATTCTTGTTCATATCTAAGAATTTTTTGGAGTGTAACTTGAATTATAAACTAAGAAGAATGTTAAATATCAAGTGAAGAATGGGAAGCAGTAAAACACTACCTCAGAATTAAATAATCTCTCTGGGTAGCACACAATGAGACAGTCACAAATGCCATGGTACACTACTGTGAAATTCTATAAAAATGAATTTATTAGGATTTAATATATTTTTCAATATTAAAAGGTTACTTGCACATTCCTGTTTTTGTGAACTGATGCAATTTCAATAATGCATACCTATGATAATAGGCTTGTAGCATAACCTACTTGAACAACCAAGTATGTATTATTTAATCCTTAAGGAAATAATTAAATGTGAAGGACATGGGTATATGTCTGGTTGTTTATGCTCAATCTATCAGAGATAGGGACAACAGTTTTCAAGAGTATGAAAAAGTAGGAATAAACACAGTCATATATCTAGCAAGAATCAATAAACACAATGAAAAGTAGGAAACAATAAGCTCAAAACATTAAGAAGAAAAGTGATTTTATTTCTGGCCTCCAGCCTGCCTCATAGCACACTAGGAACCCCTAAGGACTTCAAGAAGCTGTACTACAAAATGCCACCAGATTCAAGGCCTTCATGTGAGATAACTCCAAGAGAACCATTCATACTCAGTGAGCAAGTGTTCCTGAAGCTGACCATGTGGTTTATCTAATATATATTTGGGACTCTTATCCAACCCTGATATAGAATGAAGTCTGCATTTACAAATAAAAGAATTTACAGGAAGTGGCTATTCATTGCATAAACCATAACCCAAGAGCTGTAGAGCCGGCAAATGGATTACTTTACCAACAATATCAATTGTATATCATTAACATAAAGATACTGAAGAGAAAGAAATCTCAAACCCATGGTCAACCTCTTTCTATCCACCAGAGTCCTGGCAGTTAGGGCCATCTGCTTCCATGCAGCCTGCATCAGCTCTTCTTAAAGGTTGGCAAGTGTTTCTATTGTTTTTACACAAATAACTCTGTTTCCATCCTGAATTTATCATTCCTCTATTCCTACCAGAACTGAATTGCAGATTTTAAATTTAGAGTTTCTTTATCTAGGATATGAATTCTGAAGTTCCCTAGTTGTCTATCAGTGTTTTCAGCTGCCTCTTTGATTTTTGCCTGTGCTCTGCTTTTCTTTAGTATTAACTCTTTCACTTAGTTCTATACACAAGGAAGTCAATCCTGCCATTAGAAACTTGGTTAGTAATGACCTCTGTCTGCTTCTGTTTACAGCAAAGTATTTGCCACGGGATATTGAAAGGCAGCATAGACCATTTCAGTTCAGACATGCTATAGAAATCAATCTATCCTTCCACATGGAAGGGAAGCTCAAGGGTACAAAGAAACAAACGCAGGAAGGCTACCACCCAAACTGAGACTGTGTGTTTCTGAGGAGCAGGGACTGTCTAAGTGTATCTATTATAAGTCTAGACATTAATATGTGTTTTGTCTCCCATGGTGCCAGTTATAAATGAGATATAAACACATTAATATATAATAAGCACTTTCAGGTCACAGGTTTTATTGTCCACCAATGTCATTGCAATTTCTTTTGTTTCATTTTGTGCTTCTAGATCTCACATAATGCATAAAACATCATGTACTTTATAAGTATTTATTGAATAATTAAATAAAACGATAAATGAATTAATATGGACACATGTGGCAAATGCTTACATTTGAAGAAGTCGTCACTTCTCTTTCAGAGCTGTCAAGGAAAATAATTTTAGAAAGAGATGTCATCTTTATTGACATCCCAAAGCGATAGGTGGTGTTTGGGTCAGAGATCCTTTTTAAGAACATAAAGAGCAGACCAACAAAAACATTAAATACAATAGAAGCAGTTTTCTCTTGTGTATCGTCTCTTCCAAGCTGAGATAGATCTTTCTCAAAAGACAGAGAACTAAAGAAATTTCACCACCTTTCAGTGACATCCATATGGTGACATCCTTACAAAAAATTCCTTCAAAGGGATGTTAAAATGTAGGGTGCAGTTATGCTTTGAAACAGCTCTTTGGGACTGACTTTTTATATGAACCCGAACAGAAAGAGTTGTATGTCAACCTCTCAACATTATGAATCCTTGGGCTTTGAGGATTGCTAAGGCATTTGAACAATTCCTTATGTTGCATATAAATATTTTTGTAGTGACATCAAAATTTATATACTTCAGAACAATATTTTCAAATAAAATTTCCTTCTTCAATTGCTGACATTGTTCCTTACTTAGTTTTCCTCTCATCTCTCTGTTCAATTTCTTTTCACTGTACACAATCCATCACATGTTCATATTCCTTAGAAATTGTTTCTCCCTTGTAACTTCTTTTATACTGTGCTGATTATTAGTGCCATTAGATACACATAATGATCATGTTCATCACAGGGAACTTGTACCTATACGTGACATATGTTGATTCTTTTTACAAATTTCTCTCCCCTCTTTTCAACCCCTCTTTCCCTCCTTATTTACAAAGCTTTGTTTGCACTTTCCCTTCTTTTTTCATTTTTTCTTTTCCTTCCTTCCTTCCCCGCACAGTTCCCCTATCCTTTTTAACAATTTCTACCTGTTTCGCATTTTCTAGTACACGTCTTGATTCTTATTTACACTTCCAGGTTCACACACCAGAGAGAATGCAATATTTACACATGTACCTTCAATCAGTACACTCTTTCAGAGGATGTTATTTACTCCTTTATATTTCATTACCAGCTCTGTATTGACAAGTGCCTGAGTGATCAATTTAGCCTCTATAGGTATCTTAAATCTTAGACACATATTTCCAGTGTGCCACTTGCAGACTCACAGAATCTCTAAGCTAACAGAGTCAGTATCACTGCCTTTGCCTGCCTCGTCTGCCAGCCTTCTCGTGTTCTCAAACACCACAAATATTTCCATCATGACCTGGATGCTCAATCCAGAAAGCTTCACCTAAACATTGACAGACTCCTTTTCCTCAGTCATCTACCCATCAGTGTGTCCTATCCATTTCATATGCAAGGGCATCTCAAAGCTATTTTGGAAGCCTCTGCCTTGCTGATCTTTAAAAACACATGCAATGTTCCATGCTACTTACCAGAGTTCTGTCAATCATTTTCCACAATCTGTGTTCAGACAGAGTACTCACCCTTATCATAACCTCCATGTAGAAAGATATAGTGTTAGGGTATCACAGCCATTCATTACCAGATTACCTTGCAATTCTATTTATAATCTACACTTGGAATTATTTATTTATGCTCATGAGAGTAATTATCTCCTATCAGCTTCTGCCCAGCAGCACACCCCAGATCATGGAAATATCTTGTATGCAGCATGCTATGCTGTGTGGGTAGGGATATGAGTGGTAAATGGGTTACCTTGGCTCAAATTCTGGTTTAGTCAATTATGAACTGTGTGACATTACACAAGACACCTAATCATTTGTAACTTGTGAGGGTAATGACAGAAACTGTTATATGGCTCTTGAAAAGACTGAGTTACGGCAAATAAAATACTTGAAATGTGTGGTGCGTAATAAGAATGTAAAAAATTGCATTTGCAGGTATTGGAAAGTGCAGGCTTAGGCATGTTGGTGGTACCAGCTTAGATAAACAGTGCTTCCCAATTGACAAGTTACTCCATGCAAGAATTCAGGCTTCTGTCTTAACATGATACTTAATAAGAATTAGATGTGAGAATAGGAAATCACTGAAGAGGTATTAATTGCCACGACCAGTTCAGACCTTACATTATTGTAAGACACCAGTGAAAACATCTGTCCTGTGCCTCAGCAGACTTAAGTTCTGTCCTGAGTTGGGGTCCTTTGTTCCTGATTCTTAAGGACAACCTGACATTCCTGGTCACTCTCTGAGGTAATATCATTATGACCACACTCGCCTCGTGCAGTGGATCTTTCTGTTGTCCAATGCACCTTACTTCCAGTTTTCTCAGCTAATGGGTTCTCGTCCTTCAGGTCTCTGCTTGAACAGTATTTCCTCAGAGAAACTTTTTTGATTCATACTCTGCTCAGATAAGCTGCTGCACATTACAGTTTTACAAGAAACAAAAGTTTTGCTCTACTCCAGTGTCTTATGTGCATAGCTGTCATTACTTAATAGCAACATTAAAAACACATATTTTTATTATATTATAAGCAAGGTAAAAGGATATATTTTATTCTTTATCTAATGTATGTTTACATAATCAATATGATAATAATCTTGTATTATGCTCTATTATCTATTAAAATTTTTATAAATACATATATGTATATAATAAATAATAGATGAATTAAAAAAGCATAATAGAAAGTCCAGATAATTGACAATTCATTAGAAAAAAGAAGATAACCTTCCTTTTAAACTAATGCTTGACTATATCATAACTAAGTGTATTTAACTTGTTTCACTTCTATTACTTGTAGATATCTTTTTTTTTTGATAAATCAATTCTTCAGTAAAACTTAAGTGAACTTAGGACCTAAATTCCGTGACAATCTGCCTTTCTGAAGCCATAAATTCAAAGCACTACAAACTGAAAAAGTTCTGAAAAACTTTGTGTTCGTATTGAAAATGTACAGATGTTTTTCTCTAAATAGCATGATAATAATAAACTATGTAACATTTACCTTTTTTTAGGTATTATAATTAACAGAAAATCAAAGTGTACTTCAGGATGAGCATAGGTAAATTTCTATCATGACTTTTTCTATTAGACTTTCTATTATGCTTTTATAATCACATATCATTATATAAAAATGTATATTTATGAATATTTTCATAAATGATAGAGTATAATACAGAATATTATATAGTGATTTGATATATATACCATATATTACATACAAAATAGAATATAACCCTTTGTCTTGCTGACACAGTATAACACAAAATAAATACTTTAATGTTAATTTTTAAATTTATGCAAATACTGTAACATTTTTTTATAAGGCATTTGAGCAGCTATAGACCTTGGCATCCATAGATGGCCCTGGAACCAATTACCCACTAATAAAGAAGGGTGTCTTAGAATAAGACTAAAATGTTTGTTTATTAAATCTTGCTGATGAAAAACTGACTGATATAAAACCTAGACCTAAGTCCAAAATCTTAGTGTTTGAACTCTATGATTTAAACCCAATACCACTTTTCTTATTTGTGAATTGTGGTAATGAAAGCACTCACTTTAAGAACTAACTAAAGGTATGAATATGTAACTCTTGTTTATAAAACTAGTAAATATATGACAGATGTTAATTTAATCCATGAAAAATACTGTTTGATTTTTTTACTAACAATACATGAAATTTATATATATTTACTTATTTATATTTATTGAGGAGGATATATGTTATATATATTTATAATTTATATATATATATATAATTTATATATGTAGTAAATTATACATATATATTTTCTAAACCATTTCCCAACTCCCTACCTCCTCCCTTGATCTCTTCTCCCTACCCTAAAAATTCTTATGTTATTTTTCTATGGTTGCCATAACAAATCACTACAAATCTACTGGCTTAAAACCAGTAAATTAATTTTACGCTAATTTAATATCTGAAAGATGCTATTGGTGCTTGTGTTTGTTTTCTACGGTTGCCATAACAAATTAGCACAAATTGTTAGTTTAAAACCACCCAGATTTATTATGTCATAGTTTCTTAGGTCAGAAATCCAAGTCTATGATAGCCAGAATAACGTCCCACCATGCATCAGCTACACCCCTGCCAAGTGAGTAATTAGTTAATATGGAAAATCTGAGTATTCCAAGAATCTTGAGCAAAGGCAAATATTTTGGGAGGATCTTGTCTAATATTATGAATTTACAGAAGTAGAGGAGAAGCAGAAGAACAGATCAAAAGGGTGGGACATTTAAAAATGTCTCAAAACCATTGTTGAATTTATAGATGAAGGAAGGAAGCCTTGAGCCAAGGAAACTTGGGGCTGGTGGAACCTGGGAATGTTCCCTAGCTCACAGAAAGACAAGGGTGTTTCTTGGGGCTTCCAGAAGCAACCATCTCCCATCCGTAACTGATTTCTAATTTAATGAGACCAGTAGTGAAGTTCTGACCCATAGAAATGTATGATAATACATTTATGTTGTTTGAAGTCACTAGGTTTATGGTAATCTGTTGTAGAAATTGTATACAACTCATACAGAACCTCACAGAAGTACAGTCGACGTTAGAGTACAAGTATTCCTTTCTGGTGACTCGCTTACTTGCATATTCAGGATACTGGGAGAACTGTATTTTTCACCATTTTAGTGCTTGAGGACCTCACTGTTTTGTTTTATATTTGGTGGCTGTCAGCTGAGATCCATTATGAGTTTCTAAAGATTGCTTTCATTTCTTGCCTAGTGTTCCCAGGACTCCATCTTCCAACCCAGGAAATGTTGGGTCAAATTGTCCACACTTTAAATCTCTCTTGTTTCCAGCCTTATCTCTCTGGTGTATTCATCTGTTGGCCTCTTTCACTTTCAGTATGAATGTGATTCTATTCAGCCCATCTGTCTAATTCAAAATCATTTTCTTACATTTAGTCCTTAACATTAATCACTTCTGAAAAGTCGCTTTCACTAGGTAAGGTAACAGTCACATCATCCAGTGATTAAGGCATAGAAATTCTTGGTGATCATGACTCTATCTACACATGTTTCATCACACTTTGTACCTTTATTTGTGTATACAAGTTATTATTTGTCTATAAATGTTAAGAAAAATGGAGAAAGTTTGTGGTGGAATTCATGAAGTTCTTGAGATCATCGATTTCTCTGAATAATTTTAGTGAGTTTCATAAAAATGAATTCAGTGAAGATATTATATTTGAAAATTACAGAAAATTTTTATGAGAGTACCATAAATATGTCAGATAATATAATCTCAAAGTGTTATTAAAACACAGTAATAATTGAGTTTGAAAGGTTAATGAAAAGATGATGTAATAGGGTAAATGAAATCATAGAATTCATATACTGAGATTATGAAAGATTCAGAAGTAAGTAAAATTAACTAGTAAATAAAATCCCAAGGTTCTTTTATTCACATAGTCACCTTAATCCTTCAAATCACACTGAAGAAAAATCCTGACCTCACAGTTAAGTCTTTGTTTTCTCCTTCTGCTGGCCCTCCAAGTTTAAATTCAAGCGGTCATTCAACAGAAGTTAAAAACCCATGAATTTCCTCTGACTTTTGAATATGCATAAGCATATTCCTTACAAAGAATGTAAGACCATTACAAAAGTCTTACAATTTATCAGAAAATATAAAAAAATTGTGCAGTTATACATTAAATTCTGAAAAATGCTATATTTGTACAGAAATATGTGATACTGTGCTGCAATAATTTTACCATCACAATCTCAAGAAATATACTCAAAATTGACGAGAGGATGTACAAGTGAGTCTTAATCGAAAAGTAGAGGTCATAGCCCTAAAGGGCACATATAATGAATTTAAATTGCAACTAGAAGTTACTAGAATGCTATAAATAAAAAAATAGTTTATTTTGCATATAATATTAGATATATATATTATATCTAGAATTGCACATATATATTTTTATATTATATATTTAGTATAGATATGAATGTTAATATACAATATATATATATATATATATATATATATATATATATATCTGGAATTGTGAGCCTTGTTTTATTTAGAAGCAATGATCAGATTTTTCTTCTTATGATAACCTCTAGAGAAATGAGTGAAATATTAAAAAGTTACTTCAGACACTGGGCAATAAGAATGATCCTTGATGAAGAAGAAGGAAGCAATATGGGCTCCCTCATTACAACTCAGAGTACATTTCCAGACTTTAGGCTCTGGGGCATCTCAACTATAGTATAGCAGCCTTGCTGAGTTGCGCTGCAAAAGCTTGGAATTCAATAAGAACAAAAAATTTGAGAACTATAATACAGCGATTTAAAAATTAGGGACATACTCAACCAAAAACCTACACAAACAGATATTTTCTTTCTTTACTGAACACTAGGGGAAAACCTCAAAGTCAAGGAGCAAACAACTGAAGGATTTGCAACCTGAACATTTTAAAAGCTCAGATAACAGTAAAATGTGTCTACATTATTCTCTGATGATCAAGAGTATGATCATCATAGCATTTAATGGAGACACCAGAAACCTTATGCTCTAAATATATAAGCTGATGAAAAGCTGGAGTAAAAACTGCTTGGTATGTTATTAAGATCTGAAACATAGGGTCACTGCACCAAAATAATGTCTAAGTGATAGAGCTATCTGTGAGAAAAAGCTTAACACAATTTAAAGGAATAAAAAAGAATATTTAGGGGCCTAGGGACTTAGCACAGTGGCATAAGCACCTGCCTGGCAAGTGAAAGTTCGTGAGTTTAATATCCTGTACCAAAACAATGAGAACAAAAAACAAAACAAAAAACCCCAAGAATATGTAGACAACAATAATGTAGCAGCATAAAATTGTATATTCAATAAAAAATCAAACATTCAAGAAAGTTGTGAACAATAACTAGGAAAAATCAAAATAGAAACTTTTAAATGATAGGAATAAAGTAACTGTCAGACAAAGATTTCACAAGATGTGCTTATTATAACTATGCTCAAGTGTTTACAAAACATGAATCTTAGGAGAAGGAAAAAATTTTCAAAGTATACTAGGGAAAAAGCTTGACATAAGAATGTAAGATACATGCAATGAAATATTAATGTGAAGAAATTAGAAGATTAGACATTGAAGAACAAATTTTATAAAAATAATATTGAAGTCCATATGGGGCTGGAGAAAGGGGACAAAAACAATATTTGAAGAAATATAGGATTTGATACATACAGTACAATGTTAAATCAATGTAGCTAATAATCTCAAAGAAAGATAAACAGACACATATAATTAAAAAAACCTCATAATCAAATTATCAAACCTGAGGGAAAAAGCACATCTACAAAGCAACCAGAAATAAAATAAAAATTATTTACTAGGGAGGAGAAGAAAGGATTATTGCAGACAATTTGTCTGAAGTTATGCAAACTGGAAGACTCCATTCTCAAAAAACAAAATAATGTACTATGTCAGTATTGTACCCTTTAATCCAAAGAAGCTGAAAAATGAGCAAAAAGAAGCTAAAGTAAATTGAATTGGGGAAACAATGCAAAACTGGAAGGTAGTAAAATTTATAAAGAATTACTCATCAATACGGAAAAACTGAAACCAAAACCTGGACTCTTAACGATCACTGAAACTAGTCATGATGAGCCTGAGTGAGCCTGAGTGATTAAGCACAAAAGACCACAAATTAACAATATCAGAAATAAAAGGGAAGACATCACAAGAGTTCTAGGAAAAGAGAATGACGACCTAGTATATATTATAGCAAAGCACTATGGACTAATTACTCCCGCAAATTTACACACACGACTTTCTTGAAAAACACAAATTTACAGAATGATGTGCAAAACCTACCTCTAAACACTTAAGGAAATCATGATTAACTGTTTGGTCCCAGACATGGCCAATCTCAAGCAGTGATGAGTCATCCAGCTCGCCACCTCCTTCCCTACCCACTTTCTCACCTTTACAGACAAGGTCCATAGGAAGCTCAGTGGACACCGTCGTGCTGACCTCTCCCTTACTTTGTCTCACTCGGATCCATTTTCAGTAGATTTCCATGCAACAGTCATCGCTTTGTACTCAGCTAGCTTTGGTTTAATGTGCTACTGTTCTATCTTTCCATTACAAATAATTGTTTTGATGTATTTACTATGCATTCCGCAATATTTTGCTTTTTGTTGTGTCTATTGCCTGAATAAACTTGTGACACTCAAACTCTTGCTGTGATAGTTAAAACAATTCCAGTATTTGACTCAGTTTCATGTATGTTATGCGTGGACACTTTAAATGTTTATTAAAGATATTTCATGGGGAAGAAAATAGATGTATGAAACAATAAATGTGTCGCATTTATGACTACAGTACACCCCCACACAGTCATTGTTCAGAGTTCCCAACCTCAGGCTTTTGTGCTATTTTCATTAGAATCTAATTAATCTTCTTTGCTGTGACTTCTGCAATTTTATGGAAACTCACATATCCTTGGTAAACGTGTTTTTGTGGGAGGCTTGCAAGCAGCCAATCCGAGAGCATTATTCACTTCACCTTGCTGCTGATTGGCTGTTGCCTTGCAACACAACTCAGTAAAAGCACCAGCTTTTTCGCATCCTAACATTTTGCTGCACCATGTGCAGCTATCTCCCGTGTTGGTAGTTTTGCTCTCCTTAAAGCCCTAAGATCCCTAAAATGCTGCCAGAATGTCCTACACTTTCTAAGCCTTTATCAATACAGTATCTTTAAATTAAATTAAATTAAATTAAATTAAATTAAATTAAATTAAATTAAATACCTGGAGGAGACCTAGCATATTCAGGGTTTAAACTATAAAAATAGGCATTTGGAGGTATTTTCTGACCATATGTAGAATCAATGTGTTTTCACAATTCCCAGGTGATCTAGGAAGATAACCCTCTCAAATTTTGGAGGCAAACTGTATTATTGGCTCAGGTCAAACTTTTGAAAACTTTGAAAATTTTTGGATCAAATAAAAAATGCATGGCTTTTGAAACCCACTAATTTCTTGGTTTCCAGTACAGTACTTCCAGTACTGTAATTCTTCATTGAATTTATTTATTAAAGTATGTAGCTTCTAAGACATATTTCTCAGAGTATTATGTCATTTTTCTGCATGAGTAGATAGCAGCATCACTTGTATTTATTGTATAGTTGACTTTTTTCTATGCTTTATTACTTTAATAGTTTCATATTCTGCATGAATTTTAACCAACCTATTGCATATAAGAAGCATGTAAATTTAAAGTGTTTTTTGTTTTTAATGTGTGTTACATAACATTCACAAAGAATTTTTATTGATTGATAAAAGCATAAAAATACAAAATCCACAATTTTGATAAGTGAAAATTGGTATTTGTTTTGCAATATTTTATTATACTGAGCATCTTATATGTTTTGGGATTTTTAGTTAATGAATGAATACATTAGATAATTTTGGGTTTAGGTTGAAATTTTACATAGCTTGCATTTTAATTTTTTGGTCCTTTGTTGTTCTTATAATAAATGTTATAATACCAAACTACTAAAAAATAAATGAATCAAAATTCCAGCCATGTGAAGCAAGCAAACTTTAGTAAATCACTTATTATGCAAAGGGCTTCTATCAAGTGAAAACATACAGCTCAATAAACAGGAAAAATCTTGAGCAGATATTGTATGAAGAAGATACTCAGCTGATGAGTAAGTTCATCAAAAGATGCTGGATTGATTATACCTTAGGAAAATAAAACACTAGAACAGAATTGAATTCCACTGCCTGTGTTTCAGAAATGCTAAACAAAGACTAAAACTACTAAAAAGGGTAACTATGATTTTTTGACTGCTAGAGTATGAGACAGTAGTCACTCTAGTAATGAATTTTTCATAAAATTAAACCCATCTACCAAGTCACTTAGCAATCTTATCCTTCAATAAATTAAAAATGTACAAAATCTGTGTGAAATAATTGTATTAATTTTATTGACAATTGTTAAAATCTGAAAATGGTCTAAATATGCTTCAACTGGTGAGTCAATAAAGAAGTTGTGGTATATCCATTTGTCAAAAATACCCTTTGCCAATAAAAGTATTCATTCATACACAAAATACATGAGTCTCAATTACATTTTACTCAATGAAAGAAACTAGCCCCAGGGGGGTCTATGCCCTATCATCTCATTTGTATGATATGTTGAAAAAGCCAAATGACTGAATTAAAGAATACATCAGTTCATGTATTGCCACATGTTGGAAGAGGAGAGACTCATTTACAAGAGTAGGACAAAATGTGAGATTTTCCTAGAATGACAAATGATTCAGTATACTGATTGTTGCAGCAGATAGATGACTATGCATTTATTAAGTCATATAATTGTGCATAACAAAGAGTGATGTATAACCTTCAGCAAATACAAATAAAAGCATATTGATAACTACTATTCCCATGAGCATGTTCTATATTTTAAAAATTGCAGTGTCAAATCTTGATGAGCATGTAGAACACACACAACTCCTTCCCATGAACTCATATCAAAATCTTCTTTATTAATCCTTTTAGTCCTGCAAGGAGGAAGAAACTCTAGCAGATATTCTAATGGATTCTTGGTTTATCATGTTTTAGAGGTTCCATAGACATGATGTGAATTACACTCAGCTATCTGTTGCCTCAGGATTCAACAGAAGGTTTGTAAGATCCTATTGTGTTACCTGGGACCATCTTTGAACAATATTCACTGTGCTACATGATTTGTTTACATAACAGAATCTTGATTTCTCTGATTCTTAATATTTACCATAAATTAATGTAGAAAAATAATATTCATAAAGAATTGCATGAAGGAAATTCATTTATTTCATTAGCTATCATGAATTTTATTTTCAGACCAAGCCAGTCTACTTTGGTCGTCTTATTTTGGCATCTCTTAAAACCAACCTTGACAAGAGTGGTTTGGAGTCATTGTATCAGTCTTCATTGAGAATTGTTGCAGGAAATTTCATATGCAATTCCCTGCTGTCTCTGTATCAGCCAATGGTTAAGATTCCTGTCCACAGTTATGAATCCTTGCTAAGAATTCGTGGAACACAGTATTTACAAATTTTAGTTTCCAGAAAGCTCTACATCTGTGATTTGGGGTTTCTTTATATTATAATCGATGGTCCTATAAATTACTACTGTCCCTTTTGGTTTTATGCCACTGGGAAATTTTGAAGCCAAGGAAAAGTTACTCTTGAGATCTCTATACTTACTGGAGCTTTGTGGATCATTAAATGCTACGTGGATAGATCAGAACATCCTAATTAAGAATACAAAGCCAAGTCTAATCAGAAAATTACTAAATTATTAGAACAGAATTACTTTAAATTAAATAGATCATTTCCTATTGGCTACTATCATAAAGTTTCTAGATTACATTTTATTTATAAACAGAAATATTTGTTGAATATATAGAAAGTGAAGAAATCTCATGCCCAATAGGCATACTGTATGATTATGACAGCCTTGAGATCACCCAGTAGCATTTTAGGAACTAATCACAGGAAGATTTCTGAAAACCATGTGGTGTCTTCAGGAAGCAGATACATATCAAGAGTCAACTCAAAATATGTTTGTAAGAGTGACTTTGTCAGAAAACAAATGAAAGCGGTTATTTAAGAACAACAATCTAAAGGAGAATCAAGGCTTCATATTAGAAGCATTGTGTTTCATGTCACATTAAGTAATGTGTTTTACTTTCAGGTTCCTCATCAATAAAGGAGGAACCTGAACTTAACTTACAGGGTTCTTAATGTTCATCAGTATGGAAAGATGCATAAAGCCTTGCACAAAATCCCCAAAAAATTAAAATAAAAATTCTTAGTAACGATTATTAATAAGATACGGTGGAATTTACTAGTCAATATTCAGTGTCCAATGGTATTTAACAAGTAAAAACTGTGTTGTCACATCTCACAACAATGCAATTTTGTAAGCCAAAACCTTCAAAACAGAGAAAGCAATTTTACAGTTTAAAGAAGAAGAAACACATTTGCCTATTCCCACCGGGTAAGGAACACAGCACCTCAGTGTAAATCACTAACAGAGCCCTCCTGCCATCCCACATTTTTTATTTTTGTGACCACTTTCTAGCTCTCTACATTCTACCTCATCTGGTGGTCTGAGAATCATTTTTCCTTGGAAAATTGATGATTGAATGTTCAATGACAAATTTAGTCCTGGTTTTCCTTTAAAATGTTAAAGTGCTAAAAAGAGGAAAGAAGATAATATATTGTGTATTATACTAGAGAACAATTTTCTCCTCCTCTCCCTTTACCCAACACACACCTTCTTCAACAGGAATAAATTATGAACAGAACAGGCCATTACTGTTTATGTGGCTGTCGCAACTAGGTTCTGCTGTGACCAGGTTGAATCCATTACTAGCAACATATTATTTACTGTCTCTCTGAAAAGCCCATATGTTATTGGTCTGCAACATGTGAAACCTCTATTATGCACCATTTGTAAATATTATAACTTATCCGAATGTGCTCATCTACATATGCTGTACTCTAATAAAACTAAATTCTCCAGATGACAAATAGTTCTAGTTACACAAGGTTCACCTACGTATCAAAAAAATATTGTCTATGTTTCCTCTATACCTGAAAAACACTGTTAGAGCATTGTATATCTTTTGACACTTTTGTTCCTTCTGCTTGAATCTCCAAGTTAGGAACTGTTTGGTCTCTGCCATTCCTTTTGTTATGTAAGCATGAGTCACAGACATCCCTTTGCTGTTGTGGGACCAGCGGGCCTGACATGCAAAGCTAATCCTAATTATGTGCCATCTCTCTTCTGGGTGTTGATAAATTTCCCATCATTTCCATATAAGCAGCTTAATCTAATAGTAATTTTTAAACTTTATTTTATTAGTCTGTGTGTGATACGTGATGCTTTTGTTCGTTGTATGGAGTTGGTATTCATAGATAACAAACACTGATTACTTACTTTTTATTTCCCATCCCACCCCTCTCTCTTCTTTCCCTTCATCTTTGTACCCTTTTCCTATCTGAGAAGGATTTATATTTCTACTTCTTATTACCTATCTCAAAGCTCTCTTTATTTAACTTTTTACTTTGGGTTTCTCACATAAGGAAAACCATGTGATATTTAAGCTTGTGTACCTCACTATTTCACTTAAAACTCTTAGTCTCAAGGTGCACCCATTTCCTACAAAAAAATCCAGTTTAACCTCCCATATGGCAAAGTAGCACTCCATGGTACAGAGACACCATATGTGATTTATCCGTTCAGCTCGTGATGGACATATAGGCTGCCTCCACTATTATGCTATTATGAATTGTGCTGCTATAAACATGGGTGTGCAAATCTCATTCTAACATGATGTGTTTTTGAGGAAGGTTCCTGGAAGAGGAATCGTTGGGACAAGTAGAATTTCTAATTTCAGTATTTTTAAGGTGCACTTACAATCTAATAGTACTGTGATTCCAAAAGGAAATAGAATCCTTCCATAAATGCTCCTCTACTAGTTCTGCTTTAGGGACTATCCTTAGGCAAAATTGTGTCATTTGAAATATTTCTAAGTTGATGTGCTAATCCCCGCTACCTCAGGATGTGTGTAGATAGTCTTTGATGAGGAAATTAAATTATTAGTCTATGCCTTAGTCCTCATAAGAAGAGGAAATTTGGAAAGTTGATGTAAAGACACAGAGAGGAGAAAGTCATCTAGAACCAAGGAAAGGGAACTGATGCATTGCCTACCTTGCAAACTCAGAGTGAAGTGACCCTGCCGGCATCTTGGTTTTGAACACTGATCATTCAGACCTCGGAAAATACGTTTCTGTGTCTAATGTTGCTCTGTTATGGCATCCTTAGAAAACTAATATACATGACATAGGAATCAGGGATGCAGAGCTTGTGGGCTACTGGACATGAGCTTTATGTGAAACACTTGAAATCTGCAGATTGTCTTAGACTCTTGGTTTTATTTTTCAACAGTGATTGACTTTTTACTTAATTTTTTTCCATAGTTCAAGTATTCGCCATTTATCTTCAAATAGAATTCAGGGAATCACAGAGCCTATAAGAGCCAGTCACTTAATATATTCAAATTTTTTCTGTAAAATACCATTCTCTTCCCAGTAACCTAGTTGGCCCTTTCTATATGCTTCAAAGTTTGCTCATGTTACCAATCTCTTGATCTGTCTTACAAAACTTCAGCCACAACCAAAGGCGAAAAAAATCCTGAAGATTTTCTGTTATAAAGAAAACCAGTACTACTTTCTTCATATTTCAGGTTGATGTTGGGAAAACGGATAAACTAAGGGTTTGAGTTATAAGGTGTCAGGAAAAACAGTTTTAGGAAATAAAATTGTGCCATTCTCTGGGGAAAGAGTTTGAAAGCACTTTATGTTTTTGCCCTAACACATTAAACCTTCAGTTTCTGCAAAAGGATCATTTGGGTTCACCGTTCCTCAGTGCGAATCAACATGACGATATATGAGGTTTAGGAAGGATTTTCCACTTGCTAGAGTCAGCAGTTTAGAAACAGAGAACTCAAAAGGCTCGGCTTATTAACACGGCACAAATGTTCATTTCATTGTTAAATTGAAGAGGAGAAGATCAGTGAATAAGGGACTGTGGTCACCTAAGAATGACCACAGAATTTTTGGCCCTTCTAGAATTTGACCATAATTTAGTCAGCTCTCTTATGCACATACTATGTGTTTTTCTCTGCCAAAAATTCCTGCCATATTAACTATACTTTAGGTTGAGGGCATCTTTTCCTTGGAAACTCTTGCACACAAGGAAAATGTTTTAACTAAGAACAAAAACACGTCAAGCTATTCGTACTGATTCCCCTGAAGGCCCAAAGTCATGTTCTAACTATGTCACTCAGTGAGCCTGAGCAAATGACTTGACTGCATTTCAACACCCATGATTTCTGGCTTTGGCAAATTTGCCATAGAGAAGGAACTATTAAGGAGGAGAGTTACTCAAAATAAATGAGCTGCAGCCAGGATTTTGATGGGGTTTACCGAAGAGATGCTTTGATGACTTCTCAACTTGAGGTTTCTTTCATGATCTGCTTAAACATAAGCAGCATTATTTACAACCTCTGCTTCCACCTTACTCGTCCGTCCACCGCAGGAAATCAACAGTTAAATCACTACCTTTACTACGAACAATGAGGTCAGTACTGATTTCTCTGGAGAAAACATCCGCCAGCACTGCAACATCCTTTCAAACATAACAGGTGGAAGCAGTCAGATTGGCTGAAGTATTTATTTATAGCGTGAGGGGGGATTAAGGAATGCAATGAGTCTGCACATTTACATGCAAATCATTGACCCTGCCAGGAGTTTACAAAAGTAGATTTGTTTTATAAACCATGAAAGGAATTTCCCTGACAAAACATGTATGCTTGCAACTTTCCTCTCTTATAAATTCTAGTACAAAGGCCACTGTTCTGGTAAAGCACGTTAAAAGGTAAACCCTCTGTGCTTCAGTCTCAAATCATACTTCGAGGGAAATATGCTTTCTGTTGATGACTGATACACACTGCAGAAATACTCAAGTCACATATAATATTTCTAAAAATGTATGGGATTTGAGCATTCAGTAAATATTTACCAATATTACCAATTCTGCATTGCTCCTTATTTAAAGAGCTGAAAATACAAAATTGAGCAAGATTCCTTATGCTTCTGCTTCCATTGGTATAAAAAAATGAAAGAAAAAAAAGGTAGGCAAAATAGAATACCAGTTAACTATTCATGCTTGACTTAGAATTAAAACAGAACAAGGTTTCTAAAACTTGGCACTCCTGATACTCTAAACCACATAATTCTCCTGTGCGTGTTTGTGTGTGTTTGCTATCTTGTATATTTAGGATGCCAAGGGCATCTTCAATTTCTACCTACCAAATGCCATGACCAGACATCAGCAGAAGTCACTCTATCTCAGGCATTTAGAAATATTCCCTGGGACATGTTTCCCTGGCACAGAATCTCTAACGTAAGTGCTGTTCTAGAGAATGCTTGTCTACTCACAGTGTAAGTGTGGCTCGGAGGCCATAAAATGTAATTTAAGTGGAAATTTCAAAGTCATGCAGGAGAGCATGGGAAGGACCCAGGCAAAGGGAAATTGATGCAAGAGCTAGAAGACAGAATGAGGACGTCTTGATTGAGAACCAGAATTAAGTCCCTTAAGGGGAGAGAAAGGTGGGGTGAGGTTGGAGAGCAGAAGTCAGCAGACATAGAGTTTTCACCAGGGTGCATTTTTTTCCTAAGAACAATGGGGTGCTATTGGGAGATTTTACATCAGTGAAGTGGTACTATGACTTATGTTTCTAAAACACCCCTCTGGCTTCTGTCTGGAGAAAGGATGGAACAGGCATGACATCTGTCATTAAGAAGTGTCTAATAGCCTGTTGTTATGTTTAGAATAAAGTAATAACTTCTTACCTGATGACAAGCCACTTGTCAATTGATTTTTCATTGAATATACTATTTCCTTTGACAATATACTTTACCCATAGTATACATTCATTTCAGTTAAAATGGATTTTTAGAAAGTGTTCACTTGATCTCTATGACAAGGAAAATAAGAATAAATGGTCACTGAATTTAGAAACATAGGTTTTTGTCAGTGAGCTTGGGATACACGTTTTTAACTTTAGATGATTTCTTGACATATAGAATGCAGAAATTATACATCTTGTGTTGTTTCACATAGCATGAAATACTGGCCATTTTATACCTATTTTATGTTTAATACTTAGCAACGTTATTCAGATATAAGTGGTATACAATTAGTTACACAGTTACATAGAATTATATCAAATTTACATAAAAAAATCCTTTATCATCCACACATTCAAGGTAAGGACCATAACCAGAACTCTCCTTTTTCCAGGGGCTCTACCCGCACCCCAGCCAAGGACCGAAACCGGGGCCTTCATACTGAGCTACATCCTTAGCCCCCTTTTCAAAATGTTGAGATAAAATTGGCTAAGTGGTTAAGTTGCCCAGGGTAGTCTCAATCTTGCGATCTCCCTGTGTCGGCTTCCCAGAACACTGGGATTATAGCATGTACCACCACACCAAGCAAGAAGTTTCCCTCTGGATCTTCACAGGTCTTCCCCCGCTGCTGGCTTATCTGTACGTCACACACCTAGGAGAGAACTGCTTCTCTTTCACCACGGGTCAATTCATATTTTGCAGTATTTTATGTAAAATGGATTCATACAGAATGAATGTTTCTTGCATGGTTTCTGAGGTAAACCTATTGTCACTCTTCTCTTTGGTCCTCTGTTTATACTGTGTCCCACCCCACCTGCCCTTACTAGCTCTGCGACCTTACTTTTTACTTTTAGCAATTTGATAACACTGTGCCTTGCTATCCTTGGTACTTTCTTCTCTCTTTCCTTTTGGCTTTTTTGAATATTTTTGGCCTCTGGCTGTGGTTTTGTAGAAAGACATTTGGTATTTGTCCCCAGTTCCTGTTGCAGAGTTCTTAAAATTTTAGGGATTATCTGAGTGACAAAGGTGACTCTAGAATCATTCGTTCTAGCAAGACAAGTTTGACAGGCTCTTGGGTAGCTTCAGAGTGGAACCCAGCCACAGAAAAATCAAAGCTCATTGGCTGCTTGAAACTTTCAGTGCCTTCCAAGTCTCTGCAAGACAAGAGAGGCTAGAGATTTAATTACTAATGTCTAATAACTTAATTAATCATGCCACATTGTAAGATCATAATAAAATACCTTGAAGGACAGTGCTTGGAGAGATTGTCAGTTGATGACCACATGCATCAGCCCAGCAGGTAGGATGTACCATCTCGCAGGAATAGAAGCACTTGTGCTCAGGAACTTTGCAGAGCTTCTCCTCTGTAACTATGCATTTGGCCACGTACCTGCAGCCTTTGTGAAAACTCAAAGTTTCTTACAATCAAGTGCCTTCCAGTATGTTGTGAGCCACTCTGGCAACTTATAGTATCCACAGGGGAATTCTGAGAACCCCTATTTATAGCTGCTCAGACAGAAGTACAGGTGTCCTGGACTGACAAGTGTTGTCTGGAGTGGAGGCTGGCTGGTGGGACAGAGTTCCGTAATTTGAGGTTCGTGATGCGAACTCCTAGTAGCATCACAGTTGAACTGAATTTCTGGACATGCACATGGTATCAGAGTGCAGAAAGTAGTTTTGGAAAAGACACCATGTCTTTTATGTCAGGAAGGAGAAAAACATATGCCTTTCATTAGGTTTGTAGTTTTCACCAAGTTTGGAAGATGTTGTAACCATTAAGTTCCTCAATTTTTAAAAAAAAACTTATCTCTCTTACTTAGACACTATAGTTATATCATGAATAGGCTGTTTGAAATTATTCTTCAATTTACTGATCCTTGGCACATTTTTAAAATTCTCTTCTGTCTGACTCTAGGTGGTATCTATGACTTATATCCAACTTCATGTATGTTTTCTTATGCAACAGAATAAGAAAACATACATGAAGTTGGATATAAGCTGACCCATCATTGGGCATTATCTTAGGAATTTTTAAAAATTCATGGAGATATATTTCATCTCCGTATTTGGTACACCAGATATAGAGGTATAAGAGCAGTTTATGTGATCCTTCCCACTTGTATGTCAGTTTTTATTAATTCATTTCTTCACTATGAATCATGTTTCCATCACCCTTCACATGCCTGGTAATTTATTTTAAAGAACAGCCCATGTTAATTTTACTTGATTAGTCAATGAAAACTTTTGTATTCTGCAAATATTTTTGATCTTTGTTCTTGGATACATGAATGTTGGCTTTTAAGAATTGTTTTCAGTTTTCCAATGGAATCAGCATAGGGCTCAGTTTCAACTTAAGTATTTCGCCATTGAACCAGGTACTGTGAACTCAGTCCTTTGGCAGTTCATTTTGCAAGATCAGATAGTTGCTTTATAAGCCAAGGGGGGCGTTCTGTGAATTTCTTTTGCCTCTCTCTTTCCCTCCCTTTCTCTCTCTCCCTCATCTCTTCCCTTCTCCTGTCCTCTCTCCTGGTTCCTGAACTCTCCACTCTCTTCACTCACTTCACCCCTGAATCAGTCTGCTGCACACTGGTTGGGCCTTACCCCCTGCCCCTCAGTCCAATGTCTCTCTTAACCTAGGAAGCTGACTCTGTATTCTTTCTGATCTCTAAAGAATCTTTGTCTTTCATTGCCCATTGTTCCAGCTTTTGTGGTCATTTCATCAAAAGAAGAGATCTGGTCACTTTTACTTCCTGGCATGAAAATGTTTTCAAAATATCTGGCCCATAGAGAAATCTCAATGAGAAATAAAGTATAGGAAGTGTCATTTTCATTCTTAATCTTCCTGGGATTCTAAAACCAATGCTATGCCTTTCATATACTGTATTCTGTTCCCAGCTACTCACTGCCATTTTGGGAACTTTACGGTTAGAACTCTTACACTTCTAGTGCTCTTTCTTATAGCTTTGAGTTTAAATTTCATCCATGCTGATTAGCTTAAGTAAGTGGTTTAACTACCGTAACTGTTTTCAGTTAACAGTTAATTCTATAACTCAGTTTTCTGCTTTATCTGCATGAAGGTGTATCACTAAGAAAGGAAATAATACACAATTTAAGATCACCAAGTTCGTGTCTTAAGCAACTGTTAATTTTAAACTAAATGAAAAACAAAACAGACTATTTAAACACAATACAAAATTGCTTTTATTAGAATTTCTGGATAATTTATTTCCAGAGCACATTCTCTGGAAATATCCATAGACTGGGCTGTTTTGGAAGGGGTGGCTTTCGTTTTTATGATTCTTTTCCAGAATACTTTGATGGATCTAAGCTTATCATCTTTTCTTCTCTTTATTTTCTGATAAATTTCTTAATCCCTATTGGATTATGGCCCAGTTTCTTATAGTTTTTCTGACATCTTGAATAAGATAATATTCTATGCCAAAGACGGTCACTATCACCACTGCTGCTGTGATAGGAGAATTGACTTTATCTGCTCAGCATCTCCCCACTTCTGTACAAGTGACATTTGTTCTTGCGTCTGTCACCAGATTGGTTGAAAAAAAAAATAACGAAACTGCTATCTTCAGCAAGTGGACATGTGCTGAAGAATTCATCAGAGATCGCTTCTCAGGGGTGGAAACTCGGAAGAATGTCAGATGATAAATTGCTGCTGCTGTGAGTTACTGAAGTTAGTATTTAGAAAACTTAGACAGTACTTACGTGATCCTTATTGAAGTACAGCTGTTACTGTCAAATGTTAGCTGGAATGTTTCTCCTTCTTTTATCTTTCTTCTGTGAAACTAAGACTCTGAGCAGTTCTTTTATATATTTTGCAAGTAATCATAAAGTATAGTTTTATTCACGCCTTGTGTTGAGTGGGGAAGAGGAAGAAGTTCTGAGAACTCCTCCTTGATTTTGACTATTTTGTCTTACTCATCCTAAAAATACAGCTTTTTTCCCATGCAGTGTGTTGTTTATTTACTTTTCAGAATTCCACATGGCAGCTGCATTGACCATAATTTTTTTTTCCTTCAAAATGACAGAAACTCAGTTTAAACTAAACATAAGAAGTAATTTAAAGTGTTAAGTAACTGAAGGGGGCCTGAATTTCTGAGCCAATGCCAAAAACTCAGATAGGATCACCAGAATTTAGAACTTTGATGCCTCTTTTATACTGTTTTACTGACAAGTAGGTTCCCTCTACGGGATTGTAATGATGACCACTCCTACGCCATTCCCAGGCCTCCACAGTGTGTATTGCCTTTAAGGTCTTTAGTCTCAGAAAGATTGCAGTATTTTCCCCCCAGAATTCATATGGATTTGTCCCCAGAGATTTTGAAAGGACTTGAATGTGGTCTCTTTTCTGTCTCAAGAAGACTCAGCACAGACACAGGGATGAGGACACCGGGCGAGGTCTTCACTCACACTCACGCTGTCCTGACACACTGTGTTCAGCATGTGTAACCACTCAGCGCAGTTCTCCTGACACACACTGGCTCCCAGAGGGGAAAGAAGAACTGCTAAGTGCACACATGTGACAATCACCTACCACCAATGCTGCCGACTCCTTTCCGTGACCTGTCTTTCTCTGTGTGTAGCCAGAATCTTTGTAGGTTCAGAAAATGTGGGACCTGGATTTCAGTTAGCAGATAACTGAGGGGTGCAACATGTGGGTTTCTGAACACCTTGTTTTGTCTTTTGAAATTGTTACTTGCTCCAATTAGGTATCACATATGAGACTATACTAGGCTTATTTTCTGTATCACTTTGATGTAACTTGATTAATCGTCCTGCTACATTCCTACCAATCCACTTCCTCTTAGTTTCTTATATGATATCCTTCTGTTTCCTACAACTTATTTTTTGCTGCTAAAATTAATAAGGTAGTTTATAATTGCATATAAGTTTAATATACCAGAGAGAAAAATGCATAATAAGCATTTTGAATAATTTAGTAACAAAAGAAATTCAAGATATGTTCAAAGAAACATGAAACCAGTACAGCGATGACTAACACTGTGATGAAGAATTTTATTTTTACTCATTTTTCAGATGTTTATTGGGAATTTGTTAGGGTTCTAGTATCTTATTAGGCCATGGGAAAAAATTTGAGTAGTGATTACTCAACTGATTCTTAGAAATACTTGCAAACTGACGTGAAAGATTTATAAGGACCAAAATATGAACACATATTTAAATGAATACAGCCAATTTTTGTTTGCTATGGTGTAAGCATAAGATTTATTAGAAATTCATAAATGGCAATCAAGTACTCACAGTAGTGCACTCTGGGGGAAGAAGCAAGATTTGTTCAATCTGAAAGGCATTTGTTTTCATGGCGAGGGGCATTTGTGACTAATGGCAAAGAGAAAAGTTAGTACACAGGCAAAACTGACCCTACTTTACATGTGGTAAAGGACAATTTGAAGTGGGTTTGGGCAGAATATTGGGTTTATGATAAAGAATAATGAAAAGTACTTTGTGAATTACTGATGGAGCCTGAGGACTTGTAAGCAAGAAAAGTTGTAAAGCAACCACACAGGATCCGATTAGAAAGGGACATGGTAAAGGCAACAAGAACTCGCCGTAGAGCTTCTGAGTAGAATCATAGGCTGGAATGTGCTAAGTGGAGAAATGGGTGTAAAATCCATGCAATCTAATCACTACACAAGCTTATGCTTGAATCCTCTGAATAGAACAGTGCCTACTTGGGAAGGATTGACCAGGACCAGATGGGTCTGGTCAGAAAGGACACACTAACTGAGTGCGTTGCTGACACGGGTAAGGGTCTGGGTGAAGGGAGAGGTTCTAGTTCATTTCCACTCCACTAGATAAATATATGATTGGGGTCTGGAAGAAAGACACCTAGGGAAACATGCTAGAGACACAGAGGGATAAAGCACAAGCAGAGACCCAGGAGAGTAACTGGGAGGATGAGCAGGAGAGGTGGGAAATGGGAAGGAGGGCTGATTTCGCCATTGCTGAGTCTTACACTTCCCTCCCTTATCAGGACTAGGACTGAAGCGGGGTTTGGGTGAGGTCAAACTCTTGCCGGACAGGGACAGTTCCATATTTGGATTGTCTATTTTCTCTTATATATTTGATTTTTATTGATGATCTGTTAAAATATTTTTTGAAAGCAGAATCTAACATATTACTTTCATCCTGCTTGATTTAAGAGTAGAAATTTCACTGTGTGATTTCAGACACTTTATGCAATCTCTCTAGATTCCATTCTGCTCCTCAGTACCAATGAAATCATTGAGTCTGTTTTAAAGTTTTGAAGGACAAATGGTGTGACATATATCCCAGCAAACTCTGCTTTACACAAGCTTTGTGATCATCAGTGAGAATTTCCTTCAACTCTTCACTACATTGTTTTGTCCTCATTTTTTCTCTTTCTCTTTTCTTTCTACCAAAATATGAAGTACCTAAGAAAAGCTAAATCAGAAATTATTCTTGTTGAAGGCTTCTTCCCATGATTGAGATCTGATAAGAGGAGAGGGTTGAGGGAGCTGGGAGCCAGGAATTTCTTGCAGGATTGATATGGTCATCAGTGGAGAACCACTCCATGTGACAGGAGGACATGGTAAAAAATAAACTGCAAATTGTTATCGTTAGCTTTCCCACCATCCAGCCTGCTCTGGGACCTCTGAGTCCATCTGGTCAACCTCTTCTTTTTGCGTGGGTCTCCTCATTTCTGAGCAGGACTCTCCTGCCTCAGGGGTTCTGCACGGGCTGCTGCCTCTGCTTCTCACTCTCCCCAACATCCCTGTGTGCAGTTCCTGCTCCATTTTCATGTCAAATGCTACCTTCCACAAGAGGATCTCCTGAAAACCACATTTCAACTGCAACATTTTCCTCCTTCCTCACAAACCTTATCAATTTCCCATCTAAACCAATCTAAGCGTCTTTTAACATGCTATATGATTCATTAATACACTTATTTGTTATTTTTTTCTCTCATTGGAATGAAAATCATATAAGCAGGCAAGCTTTTGTTGATTTCGCTCACTATACATTCTACATTTGACACATGATATGCTCTTAAACACTGGGTAAACTTTTAAAAAAAGTTTAGAATTTACAGGAGAATTCTGGGACTTGTACATTAGCAACTTAAAAAAAACTCAATAGAAGATATGGCTCAATAGTTTTAATGAAAAAATAATTAATTACATTTTTTTCATTGATTGGGAAACAATACTTATGAACGAGAATTCAAAGACAACTTTGGAATAGTCTGATAGACATCAACCAAACTAATTTCAAAGTGGGAAAATGGGTGTTAAATCTGATAATTGGAAAAGAAGATCAGGAAGATTAATTTGGAAACAGATACAAATTGCAAATCCCAGAGGCAAGGGAACTTTCCTAAATAATTGTTTTTACACTGGGAGATAAAAATAACCCAGAGCGCCCAGTTGGGAAAATAACTAGGATGAGGACAGGATTCCCAGAATCAACATGGTTGGTCCAGAAAGTGAGTGGTGACCATAAAAGCAATGGAGGGAATTTCAAAGATGCTTGAAATTCTTTTGACCAAGGACATAGTTAAACAGCAGTGGTGAAAATTCAGGTGATAATTTGGGAAAAGAGATAAAATCAGAGTAGAGAAGAAAGTCATCATGCCTAACCTGAAATTCATTTTGAGATGGTAGCAGGGGTGATTGTGGTTTTAAAAAAGTGTCGGAGTAGAATGCTCAGCCTTCTTACATGAGGGAACTAAGGCTTCCATGACACAGCTTTCAAGTCTCCTGGGGTGTAAGTGCCATGGTACATAATTTCTTCGCATATATAAATGTTTGGAAACTCTGTAAGGCTTTCCAAACTCTGTAAAATATGAAGGCATTTTAAATTCATCACCACATTTTCCAAATATTATTAAATAGATCATTGACATGTATAGTTACTATGAAAAGTCACAAAATGTAAACAAAAATTCTCAAACATCTGTTTTAACTTAGCTTTAGTAGCCAATTTTTTTGTATTTAAATCTAAGTCTTCTCCTGTCTTTACAGTTTTTAAATGCATAAATGCTATCATGTCAGAGAAGTGCATGTGGGTATTGTTTGTGAGGTGTGTGTGTGCACACATGTGTGTGCATGAGTGTGTGTGTGCATGTGTGTGTGTAATCTGATTATACAAAAAAAAAAGGACCATGGAAAATATAGTGAATAAAAAAATCAATAGCAAGGAAAAATGGTTTTATTTTGTCATTATGGGGTTTATTACTTTATGTTTCTAATAAATACTGAGGCTTGGGAAAAAAAAGAGCTTGTTGGGTTTTGTTCTTAAGTGGATTATTGATTTCAATAAATTAACAACAAGATCAAGGCAATAATTCTTATTAACAAAACAAATCAGAAAGGTGTGTTCTACATGATTAATTTTAGGCAGCATGTATTGTGTAGTTTCTCTCCTTATTGTTGACAATAGTATTTGCCTTGTTTGATAGAATAATGCACAGAATTTAGCTCTGGGCCCTGCACTTTGGGGGACCCTTTCTCACGGTCACCCGGCACCCCACCGGTCACACTTGCACAATTACACGATGTTGGAAGTCAGACCTGTTGGAAGTCAGCCCTTGGGGTGAGGAGTACTCAGCCTGAGACCTGAAGTCATACTTCCCAAAAATATTTGGGTCTCTTTTCAAAAGCAGAGAATGTGCAGTAGATATGTTGTTTTAAAAAGGTGGCAGAATAATTGCTAGTTAGGGATAATTATTTTGATTAGGGCATTAAGTACGTAATGAAAAGTTCTTGAAAGAATGTAGAGAAGAAGCGGATTTTTGTTTTGCTTTGTTTTGTAGGAAGTTCATTTGAAAATCACACTGCTTCTTTCTTGGCTACTCACCAGTGGAGCAGACAAAATTGGACTTGCCTAAAATGAGTGTTCCTACGCTCTTCCTCTGCAGGAGGGGGTACACAATGATATATTGTTTTCATATCCGGCATCTTCAGAAGACTGGTGTTTACTAGCACATAACTATTATAAGGCCCTGGAATAAAACTGCTGAGATTTAATTTTAAGGTACTTTGAACGTTGTGATTAGTAGTTCTACAAAAGCATGGTACAGGCCTCATGTACAAATGAGCAAAGGGAAAAAGGAGAATGAGGTTGTTCTATTCATTGATTATATTTCTGTTACTTTATTGCAAATATATTAACTGATTTAGATGAAAGCCATCAGTTTTCACGAGACATTAGTTTTTACCAGCAATGATAATTTAAATTTCACAGTTATATGTGAAATGGGAGACACCTTGGTTTTATTGTTAATTGCTGATTTATTTGTGTTTGCATACATTTAATGGTACCCAAAGTGATATAATTAATGAACATATAATGAAGTTAGTTGATACTTTGATTTCATAATCAAGGACCTAGACTTAGCCAGATATCTCAACTTTGTTCTAATAATTTCCTGTCTTAAATTTGCTATTGCCACCCACAGTTAAGACACGATACTGGCTGTTTTGTGTATGCTTTAGCTTCTATGTTATCCCTGAAAATGTAAAATACGGTAAATCACTTGTTTTCGAATGTTGTTTCTGTTTTGCTGTACAGTCCAGAAACTGTTCTATGTAATACTTCATAGTTTTAGAAATGCACGTTGGAGAAAGTTTTGTGGTGGGGGATTTAATACACCACTTTTCCATTGAAAATTTTGAAATTTGGATTTGAATTGAATTATGACCATTTTATTTTACTGTATCTACAATGAGGATCAAACCCAGGGTCTTATACCGCCACTGAGCTATAACCCCAGGCCACAGCTTTTATAAAGGTATTTGTACTGACATTGGTAAGTTGTGGATAATTCCTTCTAGCCATTTTCAAAACTCTTTATTTTCTGCTTTAGAAGAAATCAAGTTAGCTTTTCTGACACTTCCCAAAGATTGATTCAGTCTCTATCACTAAGACCGTGAATTGATATAACTGGCACATACATTTTCAGAAGAGCTGAATTTCTCTTTATTGTTATTGTATCAAAAAGAGCAAAAAGACTGTAGTACTTTACAACATCTGTTTTGGGGAATAGCAACGAGACGTAAACCATCCACCATCAATAAAAAAACACTTTATACAAAGTTCTGTTAATAGGATTACGGAGAAAATGCTTTTCCATAAACTTGAGAAATACTAGATTAAAGAGATAAAAATCAGAATTCCTTATTTCTGGACTTCCTGTGCCTTTATTACGTTACTGTGCCTGGTGACTCCCCAAGACAGGTGTGTTCCGCTCTCTGAAAGCAAATGTGGTCTCAGAACAACTCTTTCTTCTTCTTCATTTTTTTTTCTTTCTTTCTTTCTTTCTTTTTTTTTTTTTTTTTTTTTTTTTTTTTTTGCAAATCATCTGCTGGAATTATTGTGCCAAAGAGAAAAGCTTTTCAAAATGCTACAATGCTACACAATGTGCTGTTGGCCCCAGAGGTTAGACAGACATTTAAAAGGCAAGCATATGTACATTATAATACCCAAGCATCTGATCTGTTTGTTGCTCTTTGGAACTAAAAATAATATCTTTGCGGAAAATAGTAAGCCCCAGTGCAGGTGCTGGGGTTGCCATTGTTCCCGTGGGAACAGTTTACAGATGTTCACTTCAGCATCTGCCAGTGCTACACTAGTGAACTTGTATTATGTATATTAGCCAAATAAAGAGGAATGTTTTCTTAGACTTTTTAGGCGATTTTTGACTGCAGCTTTTCCTAATCCAGACACACTCTTATTCTGACCGTGCCTCAAGTTTGTAAAACGTCATTTGTCGAGACCGAGAGGAAGTTGGAAAAGTAGATCAAGTAGATCGGATGCATTATTTATATTTCAGCTTCATATCACACTTTGGTCGGAAAAGCCCAAGGCTCTTAGAACTTTCCAATAAAGCAAAACTAATGCAAGTTAGTGGAGGAAGACACGATGAGCAGGAGGAAAAAGGACCAAGAAGTAGTTTAACAAATACTGCAAGTATAATTACAGCCTGTTAAAACTTACATGATATAGCCATGCATGGTATCAGGACATTTCAGTAAACAACATGACACATGTGCAAAGGTGGCGACCTATGGTAATGAAATAACTGAAAAATTTCTGTCCCCTAATGATCTAGCAATGTTGCATCCATGGCAACATCTTAGCACAAGTTAATTTTGTGTTGTGAGGATGTGGGGTAGGTAAATAAACCTACTGCACTATCAGTTCTACAGAAGTACAGCATCTAAATTTATGTACTGTATATAAATCCTGACATTGACAATAAGCAACTACTACTGATTTATGCACTTACTATATGGCACTTCTGGTCATTATTTTAGAGTATATGGCTACTGAAATACAAACTGAGTTTGTCATGTTGTATCCATAGTAGACTCTGATAACATGTGTTTATTGCATCTCAAAACTGCTTTGTTTTGTCTCATGTTTGATTTAAACTATTGTCCTGTGCACGGAGCCATAAGGTAGACCACATGTGTCTGTATACAGCCTAAGTGTGGAGACACTTTCTTGCCTAGGTTTGTGTAAGCATTCTCTGAGTTTGGCATGATGAGGACAGCACCCAATGACACAATACTCAGAACCTATCCTAGTAGTACAGTGAGATATGACCGTACAATAACAGTATTATAACATAGCTATCACTACTTTGGTTCTGGAGAGGCATGATAAGGGCAGCTTCTTACAAGCAAGAAACTAGATGTGATATCCTTCCTTCCTTCCACGCCTAAATGCACAATGTATTCATTTATTTCCAATAATTATGTTGAAACTTTTAGTATTGAAAAGTAGTAAATCTTTCAACATTAATAACATAGATCTAAACATTGTGGTTATTTTTCAGACTTTACTGAATACCTGAAGTGTTCATAAGTGACCCTAGACTTCTGAATATTACAGAGCATTGATTCACATATTGGTGTTTAGGGAGATTGGACTGGTACATTCTAAACACTGTCCAGGACCCTAAGGGTAGAGCGATGGACAGAATGAACAGGAAAAATGTATGGGTTTTCCTGCTTAGCTTCTGAATTTTATAACTTCACAGAAAATAAACAAACAAAAATAAAGCAGTACTGGCAGTTACTGGATGAAGAAGCATAGCATTAAGAATGGTTTAGGTTCAGCTCAAGCAGCAGATGGCCTCACCTCAAATGAAACCCATGCTTTCCTAGCAGAGTGGCTCTGAACATGCTGTTAGATACTCGTTTCCAAGTTCCAGGTTTTTGAAGTATTCGTAACCACATTTCAAGTTATTCTCCACTAAAATGGGTATAAAATAATAGCTACTTCCTAGATTTGTTGAAAGACTATGGACTTCTTTTACACAATCAACTTTTCCCCCACGATTGTTCTCTTTATTTTTCCTATATTAACCTCTCCTCTACACTGGCTCTTGAGACTAATTTCCCAAAGGTTGAGAATAAATGCTTTTTGAATGAAATCTGTCACCCCATCTTCTCTTTTTCCACCACCTTTCATTTGGAAAGGGTCTTTATTCCTCCCAGATGTGATCTTCTTTCATCCCCTGGTGATCTCACATTGACCGCTGAAATTGCTCCTACTGAATTCACCATTGATCTTTAAGTTTTAAATCTGTGGCAAGTTCACTGCCTTGACATTTCTGTCTTTCATAATCTTTTTTTTTTTTTTTTTTTTGCACTGGGAATTGAACTCCCGACCTATCATTAGCCAAGCAGGCACTTACGCTGCTGAGGTAAACCCCCAACCTCTGTCTTTCATAATCTTGGGGGCTTTCTCCTTCTCTGCAAGATCTCAGTCAGTTCTCTGATCTGCATCTCTCCCTCTGCAATCATTCCCTGGATTCTGCCTCCACACACCCACTGGAGGAGGTGGCGAATCAGGTTTCCCATCCTCTAAACTGGGATCTTTCAAGTTCAATCTGCATACCTCCCATGTGGAAATCATGTTACTCTTTCGGTGATATTTTACCGACTTCCACCTTTTCTTCACTAGATATTGCCTGGTTCTTGGATGTTTCACCAGCAACTTTTGATTCACGTGTCCTTCCTATTTCTTTACACTCTGATTCACTTATTACAATGAAGCTGGTTTCAGTATTCATCTTTCAAGACACACCTTAAATTGAACTTCCTTTACAAAGCCTTCGAAGTATACTAGTTCAATTGTATCACAACTTGAAAATGTGCTTAAATTTATTTCTTATGTATGGTTATTTTTACACGCAGAGTAATTTTGAATCTACCACTAACTTTAGATTGTTGAGCACTCAAAATATCTC
Organism: Cavia porcellus; assembly: GCF_034190915.1. Lineage (NCBI taxonomy): Eukaryota > Metazoa > Chordata > Mammalia > Rodentia > Caviidae > Cavia > Cavia porcellus. The sequence continues at coordinate 158,675,995 of NW_026947484.1, read as the reverse complement.
AATGTATTTTTCAAAATATTGCAAAAATGAAAGTGAATGTAAAATCTGGTACTTGATGAATGGTTGTTGAATTGGCATGGATGAATGTAAAGAAACACATTGTTTCTCAAAATAATAAATGAAATGGTGTGACTACACGATTTGTATAAAAACTCATAGAGGCATAATGCTATTATAGACATAGGAGCAAAAATATTGACAAGATAGCAACAATTGTACGATCTACCTGTTTATTGTGTAGCAACAATCGTACGATCTACCAAATGAATAACATTATACAATGTATTTGTTGAACACTCAAACAAATACAATAAGTTTATTATCAAGTTATCTAATTAAGTTTTAAAATGCAAAAATACCCAATTAATTGAATGTCATATATATATATATATATATAGTAGCATACATAATAGATGAAATATACTTCTGTGTCATTTCAGACACACCATTACCTGTGCTATTTTTGTGATAATAGGTGCTAGAGGGCAGTAACCAAAGATGAGTCATTCTGGAATAATATTATGTGCTCATGGGCATTGAGAAAAATTATTTTAAAATTGTTTCTTATGAATCAAAGGGCTAAGAAGGATTGAGAAAGTCATCTACTTTAAACCCTTGCTGTAGGGCTTAAAGTTCTTACATGCTATTGAAATGATTGATTATTATTCACAGAGAATATTCATACAGTTTCTGATAATGTGCTTTAGAATCTGCCTACGTTGTTATTTTTTGCAGTGTTTTTTGTTATTCTCTGTTTGAAAGACTCAGATTTACCAAGTAAGTTGACCAAAGACAGTTTTGCCAATTTGTGATAAAATGTTTTATTTTTTAATAGAAACTATTTCTTTTAAAATTATATTTAAAGTTTCTTATTGCCTATTATCTACCAGTTCACATTAGTTCTTCTAATTAATTTCTTACCACTTCTGATAGATTCGCTGAAAATATTTTGATAAACTTTCATCCCAAACAGGGCTTACATTTTGATATTTAAATACCACATATACATTTAGAAAATGCATATATTTAAAGACTTTTAAAATATAAGCCACACATTTGATTTTTAAATATCTACTTTACAGTTCATTCAGTTGCCATTTAAAAAGTACTTTCTACCCCTGAGGTGAAGAAGCACCACTGAAGCAAAGCGTAATGTTTTGAAGTAATCAGTGATTGATAAAAGGTTGTGTACCTGACACAGAGTATAGGCCCTTGAAAACGCACACTTCCAGCATGCCCTGGTGAAATCTGCCACCTCTTAGAATTGCTCAAGTTGTGAGCTTCTGTCTCGTGTCTCCAGGACACAGTTTGATTGGCGTTCGAAAAGTCCCACAGGACCAGATTTCCCTGGATATTGTTACCTTACGACCAACCTCCGCTGTAGTCAGCTCTGAGGCTGAATACCTTTCTCAGCCTGGTATAATAAGAAAACTAAATATTTGCTGAAGAATTGAATGCATTTTTAGATGTGCAGAGGATAGAAAGATGTAGATAGCTGTCTGCCTCTTGCACAATTAAGGAAAGCACTATTCTGCAATTCTATTCCAACCAAACTAAAAATGCCAACTGGTATTTAACATCGCAAAGGCACATTTCAGATGGGCTTTGTAAGAGGAATCAGGAAGGAACACTTGAGAGTGTAGGGTAATGTTGGATGCTTCCTAAAATTGTTCTTGAATATCAGGATGAGAAGAAATCAGAAACCATTCATGCATGTTTTAAGCAAAAAAAAAAAAATTATGTATAAAACCAGTGTTTCAGCTTATAATAAACCTCAAGCAAAAGTAAAGATGTAACCTGAATTTTAAAAGAAATCCTTTTGATTTTTCAGTTTATGAAAAAGGAAATGAAAGAGGCTCACCCATATTATATTCCAAAATGACTGTTAAAATTGACCTTTTACTCAACCATTTCCTCAGTAGTTCTAGAATTAAATTCTGGCCTTGATGTCCTTAAATATTTCATATTCAAACTCCTCTCTTACAAAAGTGGAAAATACTTTCTTTTTCTTAGAAGGGAATGCTAATATTGAATGAAGGTTTAGACTTCTGGTTGTTCTTGTCATCCGAATGGAGATTTAGGGGTAGAAACATTTTGCAGTAGTAGTAAGGTAACACAATGAGCAGGTGATGGTTTATTTTATTATTAGCACTTACAGACTAGGATAGAAACCTGGTGGACAAAACAGATCATAAAATCTATGCTGCGCTGGTTAGTTTTTACTCCCTGGGGCAAAGAAGGACTGTAGGGTAGTTAATTTTCTCACAGGACTGTTCTCCTGGCACTGTGAAGGTTGGATTGAATTAACTAATCCTTCCTCCACAAGTGATGTCCCCTGACCCATTTTGGGGGTCTCTCTGGCTCAGGCTCTTAGGCTGTATGAGTGGCAGACATTACAGCCCCCGTAGGCAGCTTATCCTTTCCGGAGCAATTCTTGCTTAGTCCATCAGAATTCATACTCATCTGCAAAGCTACGCTGAAAGCAGAAGGCGTGATGGATGAGCACAGTCTAACCACCCTTTTTATCTTTTCTGCATTCTTATTACTCCACAGATTTGTCTCTTCAATGCCTCTAAAAACTGAGCTTCCTTCACTTGCCCCATTTGCAAAGTCCTTAGTGGATTTCTGGGTCTTTTAACTAGAAACAGAATTACATGGTAAGTACGATTTTCCTTATTCAGTCCAAATTATTATCTCTAGTTACAACCAGGGACTAAAGACAATCAAAATCAAGATGTAAAATTAAGACACCCAGGCACCAAAGTCAAAGATTCTTAGATCATTCTTATCCCTTTCAGCAAAACTGGCTATCTCTCTTGTATTTTATGTCCATGATATTGTACATTTTCCCAGTGAATTCTGGGAGAGTGTCAGAAGTCCATTTTTCTTTCAGTGCCTTTGCAAAACCAGAGAAGTTATTCACTAATTCAACAAAAAGTTTATTGAACATCTATTAAGGTCTAGGTAATAAGTATAATAACAAACCTGATTTATAAAAATCATTGCCTTTGTGAAACAATAGAGTTTTGTCTTTTTTGCTTCCATATTCTAGGTTTGACCCTTATAAAATGACTGCTAATGTTATTAGATCACTTGATGTCCTTTAATGGCTTTGAATTTTTACCAGAAATGAAATGTTGCTTCTTTATCATGTATTCTAAACACATTTGTGTTGTTCTTTGAACAGTATCTGTACATCACCAGTTCATGATACTCAACTTTAGACATTTCTTTCTTCCCATCCTTCCTTTCATGATTTCTGATGAGGGATGATTATTGCCAAGTTCAAATATTCCATAAAGTATTCGCACAATGATTAAACATTTTCCATTTATATGAGGTCAATCATCTGTGACTTCCCTAGAAAGAATTCACTGGTTTTTGTATGGAATTTACTTCATTGATTTTTATAAAATAGCTGTTTATATGCTCAGCCTCTTTATATTTTTTGAACTTTTGAAATGGGTCAATTGTTTTGTTGTATTTAACTACCATTCTCCATTTGGCCGTCCAAGGAAGAATAGAGATGGTTCTTCAAATGGTGAGTGACTGACCCCATTATTCCAGTGCAATATCTGAAATATTATTTAGGTTGGCTGTGCTGCCCCATGCTTTTCTAGGTATTAAACTTAAAATAGATATTAAGATTATTATAGATTTAATTAAGAGAGGAATGCATGGAAATAGTGGAATTAAATGTCAAGCCTACTCAAAAGACATGAAACTGAGTTTTCCATGTGGATTGTTCTGGAAATAAAATGAGTTGTTTTTTTTTTTAATGACACAAAGGTATTTTTAGGCCTTGCCTAGATTCAGGAGATACAAGAGCTGTATCAGAGATTTGGATTCCATTGCAATGAAATTCGTAACATGACATTGTCCTTGGCAAATCTTAGGAATCATATTGCGGTTGCTGGAAACCACAAAGCAGGTAATTTCATTATCAGTGTTTGCATTATCTTAGTAATCAAGCTACAGGGAATTTTAAATAAAAAATATACTCTCAACTAAGACACTGGAAATTTCAAAACTGACAAGTGAAAATTTATTTTTTCAAGAATTATTGGGGCGACTCTGAAAGAGACATCGTGCAGAGCTTTCCCCAAGTGCCGAATTTGCACTCAGGAAATGAGAACCGATTTACTCACAGAAACAAATCTGATTCAGTGATTCCTTCTGCTTACTGTGTCCTTGGTTAGGCATTCAACGTCTCGATTTCATTTCACACTAAATTTTAGAACTTTCATTACTGCTGTAGGAAGAAGTCACTCAGAGACTGCTAATTCTCCAAGTGATCTCTTCTGGGTTGGAGGTTCAACAACTGTAGTTGAGGAACTCCCATGTAAAGCTGCATTGAAATCTGATCTCAGAAAACGTATTTAAATTTATTAACAACATGGTAGTATCTGCACCTGTGGACATTGCAAATATGATAGCTACTATGAACTATCTAATCAGTTTATTTTTAATTCACCTTATAGCTATGTCCTAGTAACAGTTCAGCTCTTGGAGGCTGGGGATTTAGCTCAGTGGCATAAGGCCCTGCCTCGCAAGCAGGCAGTCGTGAGTTCGATCCCCTGTACCGATAAAAAGGAAAAATGAAACAAAACAGTTCAGCTCTTCCTGTTCTTTGCTTCCTTCCTTCCTTCCTTCCTTTCCTTTATTCTTTCTCTCTCTCGAAAAGAAATATTCCATGTGTCAGTTTTTCCACTTTAATCTTCCTGAAAAAAATCCAATTATTTTTGAAATATCCATTCATCCTCCCTGCTAATATTTGTCAAGCACTTAACATATATGCTATGGATTGAAATTTCATGCTGTGTCTCCTTAAAATTCATATGTCAACACCCTAATCTTAATGGGGTGATATTTTGAGTTAAGGACACAGAAGTAACTTGGTTATGAGAGTGAAGCTCTAATGATGGGATTAGTACCCTTTTATAAAGAGCCAGAAGGAATAAGTTCTCTTTTCATTATATAAAGACATATCAAGAAAGCAACCATTTGCAAGCCAAGAAAGAGCTTAGTCAAAGGACAAACTGAATGTGAGTTTCAATAGATCAGACAGCCTCACTCAAAGCCTTCAGGTAGGCCTTTTAGAGTCATTGGTGAACTTTTGTCTGATAAATACCTGCCCAGAAAACTCATGGGACAGAGCCTCTAACTTAGTGCATTCAGAAGTGACCTACTTTCCTGCACTAAACTCCACCTCCTAAAGGTTCAAAACAAGAGCTTCAATACATGAGCTTTTGGGGGTATATTTAAGATCCACAACATGATAGCAGCTATTAGGAAACTTGGGAAAGGGCCTACATCAGAAGCCAAATCAACTGGCGCCTTCAGATGAACTTCCAGCTTCCAGAACTCTGAGAAATAAATGTTTGTTTTTCAAGTCAGTCAGTCTATGATATTTTGGCAGTTCAAATTGACCAAGACACATTTCTGCTTAAGCTAATAGCTATCAAGGATAAAGTAAAACTCAATTCAGAGCCACCTTTCTTCTTCAAGAGAGTAAAATGTAGTTGCAGACAGTGCGTAAAATCTGGGCAACGCTAGTAACTTGTTATGTTTAGTAAGATCCCGATATAGATCATTTATAATTCATCTGTCATCGGCATTTTCAAAGGCAGCCCAAGAGAAAAAATTCAACTAAAATTTTCATAACCAGATCGGGCTCTTTGTTAATAAAGTATCTTAATTTTAACTAATGCTGAATATGTTGAAAACGAAAGTGTCTTTCGTATGGTATTTGTAAAAATAGTTCCATCTAGGCTGGAAACAGAACTTTATTTATAGAGACCCTTGTTGTGGCATTGTTGTACTCAGAGATTGTCAGCAGGGTCCTAACAACCTGCAAAGGCATCTCAAGGGGCTCAGATCATACTGAGGATGTCTGTGTAGAGTGACTGATGATCAGCTGGCAACTGCATGGCCCTGGTGGCTCTCTGATTATCTGTCTGCCCTGAAAAGATCTCATGCTTGGGTTTCTCACTTAACTGCTTGCTACTTAGGGCTTATGAATTGAGTCGTCCTTCTTCTGTCAGATAATTGAAGTGGTAGATCTCTCTCCTTGCATCATTCCAACATCACCTCTACACTGTAGATTGCATGAACCTATCTTTTCTGTCCAAAATTGGAAATATAATCTAACTTAACAGCTACTTAGACTTCCCTTATGGCTCATTTTACTGTCCACTTTCACTGGTGGCTTTGGTGACCTAAGGATTAATTATCATTGAAAAGTGATGAAGGGGTAGTTCCATATCCAGAGAGTCAAAGATGTCAAGCTTGGACAGATGGCATTTAGACCCTACTTGTTATTACTTTTGCTAATGTCAGAACATAACATGAAGTTTAAAAGCATGAAATTTATATTTAGAAATTTCAGGGTCCAAATGCTACTCTGAACTTCAACTTTAATTCTAGTTCTGTAAAGGAAAGATGATAATTACATGTTTGTTGTAGTTAAAATGACATGGGACTATAGTGTTTGGCAGATGTAGCACATAGCTAGTGCCCCAAGCAACATTATCAATACTACTAAGCAGTACAGGCTTAAAAACACACAAGGCACCACCGTAGAAACATATCCAGGGCACTTAAAATTATGCCATGTTATGCTTATCTTTCACCTCTATCTTTAAAAATAAGAGAAGGCAAATTTTTCTAGAAAAAAATCCACACAGTACGTATTTAAAATTTTGTAGATCATGTGAGCTCTATTGTACTTACTCAATTCTATTGCATTGTGAAAGTAGCCATCAAAATTGCAAACAATAGGCAAGGTGATCTTCTAATAAAGCTTTGTTTATGAAAGTAGATGCCAGGGTAGATTTGGACAGAAAATCTTAGTTTTCTGATCCTGCTCTAAACTACTGGATTACTTCTGCAAAGTCATATAACCATGTATCTCCATATATGTCTGTGTCCTAGTAGCAAAACGGCCAATTCCTGCCCATGATCCTTCTACTTGGCAAATAAAAAGAACTAAGAGACAAGTGCTGACTCTTTTTTAAAAAAATAAAGATTAATTTAAAGAGTTTCCTTTTATTCTGATTTCCACCGTGTGTTCTCCTTTGTATTAAAACATTAGGAACATGAGGAATTAATGGTTACAGATGTTAGAGATTGTTTCTGATGGGATTCAGTTGGTGATCTCAAATTTGGGCTCTGTCCACTGTCACCACTACCCACTAAACAACAGAAGCTGTATGGATCACAGACATAGTTCAAAATTATTTTATATTCAGAAGGAAACTTTTTCATTATTACAGCATAAAAGTATATGTCAACATACTGCTAGGACCTTTGAGGACTTTTAGTCCAAACTTTGTTTTTTGGTCCTGGGAATCGAACTCAGGAACTTGTGTTTGCCAGCAGGCACTGTGCCACTGAGCTTGATGCCCAGCCCACGTGTAACCTTTAACTTCTTCTTGAATTGCTACCCTGGCATTCCTGCTATTCTCCAAACACTCAAGATGCCCTTTCTGGACACCTCCAACTTTACTACCTCTGTGAAGTCTGATACATTTTTATAGCCCTGATAGATAATTAAATTATTATTATTTTTACATAACAGTAAAAAAAAATGGTCTTCCTTTAATTTATAAGATAACTGGCTTGCCCTCCAGGGTAGATATGTCTTCTTCACATTACAGCTTGTTGACATCTGGCATGGTCTCTGATCCACAAAATACAACAAAACAAACCAAAACAACAATAACTCTTGCACCAACAACCCAGTGTGCCACGACAAGCATATTCCAATTTCCTTCTTAACCTCCAATATCTATCTTTCACTTTCTCTGTCAACTGATGACTTCACTTGGTGACTTGTTGAGAAAATATGAGGAATCAGGAACTCTCACAACGTGCACTATCTCATGAACACACGCATATTAACATTTACATCTCTATTTTAATCATAGCGAAAGACTCATTAGTTTATAAAAAAATAAAGTAAGGTTGTTACGAAACAACAGATAGGTTGATGAGTTAGTGTTGAAAATATGCCAGTTCTCCCTATTTAATCCTTATATTTCTGTGGGTTTTCATTGTTATTGTTATTTTTGAGGGACTTTTGCCAAAACGTTCCTGTATATTTAAATCGAGGAAAAAAAGTGTAAGTGGAGCTTAGTCAATTTAAAAAGAAAAGGCAGAATGCAATTGCCTTACCAAAATCAAGGTATGCTGCACAGCCAGTAAAAACATGGCAAAAATCCACTAAAAGACAATTATAATAGCGAGAGAGAATTGTTTACTGAAAATAATATTGCATAGATCAATATAAAAGGATAAATCATGTATTTTAAATAATGTTGGGGAAGGTAGTTCATCAAGCAAAGAAAAAGAAAATATAAAATATGAAGCTAATATAAAAATAGCCAAATATACTTGTCAAAGAAATGGCATACATACTGTGAAGCAAGAAATTTAGGTTGGCAACATCAAAATTAACTTTTGATTACCAAAGAAAATCAGAGCATACATACAGATGGTGGAGGAATTACATAAATTGTATAAATTGTCTATGACAAGGAATTAGTACTTGTATTTTCTTGGAGGATCATCTTGTTATTATTTAAAATATTGCATTTAAAAGACATACATTAAAAGATACTTCTCAAAATGAGTAGCCTGTATAATACTGTGTGTGAATACATGCTTCAGTGTCTTGTTAATCAGATGAACTAAAATTTTTCAAAAATTGTACTCAGCCTTATTCCCATTGAGTTGGACACAATTACATATTTTTTGGTGAGAATGTTGAGGAATCAAAACATCAAAGCAGTGGGATTTAAATAAATTTAAAATCTCAAAAGAATCGCACACAGTCACATGAATTCATTCTCATTCAGGAACGTACAGCAAATGTATTGGAGTTGATGATTTAAGGCAGGAGAAAAAAAGGAATTGAGTCTAAAGAAAGAGAAAGAAAAGAAAAGGAGTTATGCATAGACTGATGACCATCAGCTGTGAACTGGGGCATAGTTTTATCGTGGTTTTTGCACTGAGGTTCAAAACTAATTAAAAATAGTAGCAATGATAAAAGCTGAGTCAAAAGTAGATTTGAATTACACTTCAAATTTTCCAAAAATGTTCAATTCTAAAATGCATGTGAAATTGTTTCTAAGAATAAAGTATGGCTTCCAATGTCAGGGCAAACCTTCTAAACTCTTTTTTTTTTTTTTTTTTTTTTTTTTTTAATAACCAAAGAGGAGAAAGACTTATTTAGATTCCTAGGATCTTTGTATTCCATTAAACATTTCAGATGAAGAGTTTAGTGGGGAAAACAACTTTCATTATATTTTGATTTTGTAATTGATGTAGTCATCTGTGCATCCAATCTTATCATTTGCAAATAAATACTATAATACCTTCAGACTCAGATTATAGGGAAGACGTGTGGTCCTTGATTTGAAGGCACAGATGTTATAAGAGACGAGATGGGTTTTTGATCAATTAATAAAGAAACCAGAGATGGGAAGACATAAAAAGTTTTGAGTTGACTAAAAAGGGACTAGAAATCAATAAGAAAGCTGGTTTCTACAATTATAATTTGTGATATTTAAGAAAAAATACTGATGAGAATGCAAAGAAAGTATGGTCCTCAAAATAGCATCTCTTTGGTTTACAATGGTTGTAAATTAAATCAATGACAATGAGACAGAGCCAGCAAATTGCACTTCATTATTTGTTACCTACGTGTTCTTGTCTGTAACTTAGCATAGTACTTTGTGTCACAGTTAATACAAAGATTTGCTCAATGAATAATCAAAGTTTTAAAATTTTTCCTTAAAACTATAGGAGTAAAAGATTATCTAGGAGAATTAGTAGAATTTTTCAAACACAGGATAGTCAACTTGGAGCAGTTTTAGTAACTCTGAAATATTGTTTCATCTAGTGTTTTGTGGTTATAATTAAAAACTATAAAATACTTGTGAGCTACTTTAACTTATGAAAGGAAATGTTATTCTAACTGCTTATTATATATAAATTTTGCAAAATGAAATTTAAGTGTGCTCTCTGAGCTTCCTTTAGTCACATGCATATTCCTTCTCTTAAACGTCTTTCAGGCAGGCTGGATGTTAGCCATTAAAAAAGGAATACTGGTAGTTTCAATTATAGAGAAAGCTTATCTATTCTAAGGGTCACTGAAGAATTTAGCCCTCTTCTGAAAATAAAGGATATATCTAGTGTAAATGATTTAGTTGCATTACTGGCTTGCAAATGACTATTAAATTGAGTGTAGGAGGGAGGTAATATTCCTTAAGACTATTTCCTTTAGTGATAGTATAATACATCAGCTCTTTAGCATATGAAGGGGCAATTGACTTAGTGAGGAATAGACACACTAAAGGAGAGCTATTCTGAAGCCAGTCATATAAATCTCATTAACAACAACAATGAGAAGATGAAGTACTTCCTGTATAGGTATTTACTAGAAAGGATCAGATATCCTGATATGCAGATCAGTCAATATTCTTCCATTAAATCCATCTCAGTATATAGAACAGAATCAATATGGAAACACAAATGTAAATGCAAAAATATTTTAGTGCCTCTTCAGAGTGAAAAGAATAATCTGGTGACAATTCCTTATATCATCTTCATATAATAGAAATAGCATAACTGAAGTGAGGAAATATGCTCTGATTTTTGCAATAGATTCTTACAACCTTTCCTACCCATATTCCACCCTTCATTCTCCATTTTTATGTCTGATTAGAGGGCTAAAATGTGTTAGTGGGAGAAACAGAGAGTTGGAAAAATTATAACTACTTCCTAACTTTTAGGTCTCTTCAAGTTCAAATTTGGAGGACAGAATAAATCCACCAGAAGATTTTTTAAATTTACTTAAGCCTCCTGGTTTTGTAAACACTTTCATGTTGATTATTTCATTTTGTCATCAAATCAATCCGGTTGGCTAAGCGTAACTTTCCACATTTAGATAAAAGAAGAATAAACTCCAAAGAGATTAAACATCTTGCTCAATAGCACAGAGCAGGATAGAAGAGCTTTGAAAGAAAACAGTTATTTAGACTTGTTAGTGCTTTTCCCATACTCTCTAACTCCCCCATGTATTTGTAACAGCCGGGTAAGTAGATGCCCTCTCTCTAATATTAGCATTATAAAGATTATGTTGGTTTACAATATAGCTCCCTATAGGTAAATTTTAAATTTGAAGTTCATTCCTGATGAAAGATACATGTGCATGTACGAGGTCTCATGTATGCATTCTCGTGCACATACACATCCACATTTCTTTTAATTAATTGCTATTTTATGTATGTTTTAAACACACTCCCCATGAAGGGAAAATGTGATGATATACTGATTACAAATAGTTTATAACTACTTTGTTTTGGAAAAATATAGATGAAACGCCTATGCCTTTATTTTATAATAAAAAAATACTTTTAGGTTTTGTATGTTTCCATTTTAGTGTACTGGAGGCATTTTTTTTTTTTTTAAAGCTGGCTAGCACCAAAGGAATACATTTGATGCCTTTAGAAAAGTTTCATTATCATTTCCAGAAAAAAATAAAAAAGGTCCACGGGCTCTCTGGTGCTCACATGATGGCATAATTTAAAACAAATGAAATCAAATACAATTTTACTTTGGCATGAAAAATGGACAGTGCATCTGAAGCTCTAATACGCAGAGGGACTGAGTTCTGTGAAAGATTATAATGTGCTTCTTAGAATCCACAAAAGAGGAGCAAAAAAGCCATGTAGACATTGATCAAAGAAAAATTATCTAAAGAAAATAGAACTGAAATATTGAACAAGGAGAATGGAGCAAAACTAGGAAAAAGGCTCTTTGTAAATATTATAACAAGATCAGAGCACTTTTGTTTATCTAGAAACCAATTAGGTTGTGTTTACTTAAACTAAGAATCTTTTCAGTCTGGCCCATCGCAATACACATTTACAAGCATTTATGTCTGTAATCACAACATCTGCATTGGAATCACCTGGTGCTACATAGAGGGAGATTTTTAATTGAGGAAGAAACTTCCCCATTATCACTATCATAAGTATTCATGGAATCACCATTTACCTAATCGAATCATGAGTAAACCAATAAGTGGGATGTTATCACAGTGGACTCAACTGCATACAGGTAAACTGTGCTTCTTAATTTAATATTTTTGTTTAATTCATCTAAAGTTTGTTTTTTTCCTGATATGATAATAATAGCATATATATGTGACTGTAGAACAGGAAAGATAACATTCTTAAAGCCCTTACATACTACCCACGTGTGACATACATGCCCTGAGAGGGCAGTTTCTCATATGATTAGGTTTGAGCTTTCTCTGTAGCTCTGCCTTTCCCTACAACCTGGGCCCCCTCATTTGCCTTCGTTTCCATTTTCTTGGCTTTTCCACCCTCCGGCTGCCACTGTCACCTTGAGTAGGACCATCTAGCTTGGATCTGTTTCATGGAATCTGACCAATAGGTCCAAACTCACCTTTTAAGTTTTTGAACAGGAGTTGGCTATACAGCTGTTGGAAGAGACAACTGGTTGTGTTGATCATTTTCTCCTTGAGCATCACGATACTTTATTTATACTTTACTTACTAAGTTAGTATTTTTGATTATAAAATAACAAGCATGGACTTACTAGCCTCCCTTCCTTACTAATTGTTTACCTTTGACAAACATCAATCATTAATACAAAAAGAACCATTACAGCCCCCTTAAACGTTTGATGTTACTTATTTCTGAACAGAAGTAAACTGCCTTTCTAAGCTCTGAAAATATCAGCTCCTCCTGATGGAGAAATTCACCTCTCTCAGACAGTAAGCCACTGATACTCCTTTGCTTTACATGTAGAAAAGATCAGATTTTAGTTCCTAACTGAGCTGCAACTGACTCTCACAGGAAGCTTATCACTTAATTTTTGTCTTTCATGATTTTAACAAGCTCATTTTTAAATGCATCTTGAATTTTCTTAATGCTTATGTTGTGACTCTGTGTGTGTGCAGGTACTTATATTTAAATGGGTATATCTATATTTTAAGGGACCATAATGAAATACAGCACTGTTTATTTCATTTATGGAATTAAGGTTATGATTAGAATCACAAAATTAAAGGACTTAGGGGTGTGCAGTAGCTAACAGATGATTTTACTCCATCATTCTAGAGGTGAGAACACAGTACAATATTGGATGTAAATCTATCATTCTTTGTGCTTTCTGTTTGCCTGCACCCTTGAAAGCAGAAGAGTATCCACGATGGCTGGGAATTTCAGTGGAATCAAGTCTTACATCCTCCTCCATCAATGACAAACTCTTGGTCAGGGTCGGCGTGAGCAACTCCAGCTTTGTCATTTCAATCTGGCATTTAAAATTTATCTTTCCAGTTTACGTATTTCAGCTCAAAATCATGGAGGCAGTGCTTATGATGGTTTAGATTGCAGTATGATTTGAAAACATCAAAGAAAGGATTGGACTTGTGAGACAGTGGATGATCAACATTCAACACAATGAGTTCCCGCTAAGGATATGAGGATGGGCTGTGGACGCCTCTGAAGATCAATACTATTAAATCACACATTTTCCCATTGTTTGACTTCCAGATCCCAGACAGAGACCTTATTGATTTTATTTGGCAATTTTCCCCCCACTGTTTGTTTCTTGTGCTTTGTCTACCCATTGGACTATGATCAAACAGCACCTTTCATCTCACTTTGCAAGAGCTATTCAGCCCAGAGCTGCTCCCGTGGCTGTTACTCAAAGGAGGCCGCCAGGCTGCCTGGATGAGTGTACCAGATCCTAGCTCTTTTTCCAGGAAAAGAAATCCTGCCTCTCTCAAAAACTGTCTACGTAAATTGGCTCAAAGCAGCTTCCTTTCTAGAGAGAAGTCCAAAGACACATGTTTTCTATCAATAGAAAAATACAGTCAAGGATATATCCCTTCAGAATTCCATAATGAAAAAATTAATCTGAATACAGATGTGTACAGATGTAAAGATGTAGGGAAAATTGTGTGACACGAATACTTATAACAATATGAGAAGATGAGGTTTTAAACTTTGATAATTCGGAGGAAATTTAATAGCCATCTAGTTCACATGAAATTGGACAAATAAAAAATAATTTTAGTCCATTTAAAAATGCATTGAAGAATAAGCAGGGGTTTTCTGTAGGAATTACACAATACATTGAAGTACTAACCATGAAATCAGATATTGGGCTTCCATGGTGCCATACAGAGAAGAAAATGAACTGAAAAATGAGACGGGATGTTTCTAGTTCTGCACTAGGTGTCAGTAAACTTTTTTGTAGAGAGCTGGAAAGCAAATATTTTCCAATGTGTAGGTTTTAAATTCTACTCAACTCTGCCACTGCAGTACACACACGCCTAGACAATTCAGAAACACACGGGTGGGAGTATGTGCCAGGAAAATTTCATTTATACAACAGACAGTAGAAATGTTTATCCCACAGGTTGTAGTTTGTTGATTCCAAAGATCTACAAGAGGGGCTAGGGATATACCTAAGCAGCACAGTGTCCGCCTGGCAAGTACAAGATCCTGAGTTCAAGTTCCAGTACAAAACAAAATTCACAGGAAATACGCCTTTCTGGTTTTGTAGATACCTAGGTTTTCTATGAATACCAGATTCAAGTTTATCATCTGTTCAGTGTTACATAACACTATTATTTCTTCTAAATGTACAGTGGCAAATACCTCCAAGCTCTCAAATGGGGGACCAAGGCAAGAGAATGGTAACCTTGAAGCCAGCCCAGAATTCACAATAAGCTCGAGGCCCGTGCATTACATAAAAAACAAAACAAAAAACAAAAAAAAAAGCAAAAAAACACTGCCCAATCCACAGAGAAAGCGGAAGATCAAAAGGCTCAGCCTGGGTTTGTGTGTCAATTAAAAAAAAAAATGAAAATCATAATCCAATGCAGTACTGTCTTATCTGTTTTCATCAACATTTCTTTTGTTTATGGAACAACGATGTGAAAAGAAGGTAAAAATAACATGGAACATCATAGACTCAGGCATTACTACATGGCAGAGTTAACCAAGGCAGCATTTCAGGATTTCAGACTTTTGAAGTTCAATTATGAAATCAAATTAGCTGGCAGATAATAAGTGTTCACCAAAGGATATTATTTAAATCATTATTTTTTTTTACCAGTGTTGGTGACAGGAGAAGAGGTCAAATTATTATACAATGCATAATACACATAATATGTATGGAAACATAGGTGAGGCTCAGGATAGAAATGGATTCAGTGCTAACGGTTCTTTACACTTCGGCAAAGACAAAGGTTCACGTCTCGCACTTGTTCCAGAGTCATTTTGGCCAATGTCATTAGTACTTAGAGATCTACATGCTGGCTTTTCTATAATTACTTATAGGGAATCAGTGGTACCCAGGCTTCTGCTCTGGATTGATAACAAATTACCTTTCCTGATGTTCTAGTATCTATCTTTCCTTGTTTTCTGAGAATGGGATGTTACTGTTTCTTCAGTTTCACCTTTCACAAGTAAACTTTAAGCTCATAGACACATAAATGAGAGATATAAAAGGAAGAATAATTTTAAAATAATGAAATTGAAAATCAGCGCACAAGAAATCTGATGTTGAAAGACAATCTGAATTGCATCTTAATCTAGGCATGCTTGCTGTTCAGTCTAGACATCATGATTAACGATGATTATGTCAGGGCCTTACAAGCTCAACATGTGTCCTTCAATTTAGTGGGGTTTGTAGAAATCATTTTCTATTCAACCCCCTTCCATCTGATTACCCCTCCATCTGTAGGAAGAAATCCCACAGAGGACAGATTTGCAAACTGAAGTCAAATAAAGTTTGAGATATAATTCTATTACCAAACTATATAGGTCAGAGTTTTAATTCTACCTCAATATTTTTAGATTACTTCCTGAGCTGTAGATATGGACCCAGGACTTTTCAAAGGCAACATAGGCGAATTTTAACACAAATTTACTGTGCTAATAAATTCATCAGACACTCTTCTTTGAGTTATAAGCTCAAATCAAATATGACTGTGCATTTTTCATATTCAGGGTAAGTGAGCATATGTATTGCAAGCACAAATCAGATTCAACAGGTGCATGATCAGAGGCATTATTTTTCCCTTAACTATCTGTAAACTACATGTGATGACTTTTTCCATTCTTCCTGATTAACTTTGTGGATCCAACATATGCTCAGCAACATTTCAGAGCTGTGATGGGAGCAGTTTGCAATTTGCGACGGCTACAGAGCTGAACACCTGGGAAGAGGAAGGCTGACTTCTCCGAAGACTGCACCTCCTGTCACAGACCACAGGAGAGCAAAGGATGGGGACTCCTTTGAGGCATAAACTGCCAGGTGACAGTCCCAGTCAGCAGCAGCAGACACCTGGGGTGATGAATTGGGCATAAAGCACATGCAGTTTCAAGGCAGAGCGATGATGGAACAGAGCTCAGAGACTGAGCATGTTTTCAAAAGGAGAACACCAGAAGCTTTCTGAAAGAGCCGCACCTGAGGAAAAGGACCTTTGTGTTCCTCAGATGTGACAGGAAGTGTGGCAGGAATAGAGCTGAGGAGAGAGAGCTTGTGAGAGGCCTGTGGTAAATGCAGAGGTGCCGGACTCCTTGGACATTCTGTGCTGGCCACACAGAAACCCCAGGCCTGGGCTTTGGAGGAATGCATGAAAGGGCAGGGGACATCACTTTTACAACTGCCGCTGTGCACTCCTGTTTATGATTGGCTGAGTTTAAATGTTCACCACTGCTGTTGCTTAATGTTCTTTCCACATAAACCTTTTTTAATAAAGGAAAAGCAAAACGCTCTCCTCTAAGTTGAGGTGGGACCAGATGACAGTTACCACCATGCCATCCACATTTGCTCTTTAACATGGCCAGTTTGTTCAGCTCCCTCTGCTTCTCTGAAGTGACTTTTATTAAAATAAAAATGATCTCAGTAAAGCCACACATGATAAACATTCTTCTAAATCAATCTTATTCTATCTCTTCTTGGATTATTTTCTATTACAAGCCCTTGTTCCTCAATAATCAATCTCCTAAATTCTTACCAGTCCCACTAGAATTTCTTGCTGTCTCTTCATCTCCTGTCTCCCCCCATAATCCTCAAATACTGGTTGTGGGCTTTGTTTTCCTTCCTTCTTAGGACTTTATCTCATAATTACAAGTCATATTTCCCATCTCAAATTTCTCTTTGAAGTCAGACATGATATTAGTTATTCTTTAATATTTCCACTAGCACGTCTGATATGCCTCGCTATGAAACAGTCTACAACAGAAAATTTGCTTTTTCTCTGAAATCTACTTCTAGTCTCACCTCAGCTAATGGCCTCCCCATTCTGCATTCTGAGAAGGCCGGAAAAATGAGAGACATTTTCCCATTTTTCATTTCTAAGCAGTCTTTTAGTTTAACATGAATAATGTCATGGCGATCACCAGCCCTCTTTTATCTCCACTGTCATCACCCTCACTAAAGTCAGCATCATAATTACTTCAGTCATGTCTAACTGGTCTGCCCACATCTGCAGCAACTTTCCCCTGCATTCATTTTTACACAGCACCAAAGACACTTTCCAAAATTTAAATTCCAATTATGTCACACTTGTATGCAAAATCGCTTGCATGGAGGGGAAACTTTTAACTACCACCCTGGCCTATACCTTTCCCTTGATCTGACCAAGAGAAGATAATCTTGTTTAACCTCACCTTAGGTCATTCTTTCCTTTTTTCTGTTTGATCCTGGCCTACTGGCTTCAGTCTTGGAGAATGCCAACTTTTCCTTGCTTTCAACCACTTATAAGTGCAGTTACATTTGTTGGTAGGGCAATGCTTCATTCACAACTTTTGGTTCTTGACCTGCAACACTTGGTTCAAAAGCTAAGTCCTCAAGCAGGCCTGATTCACTTTCCAGTTATGCATGTATATTTTTTGTTTTTTTCATATATGTCTTATAAAATGAGACTGCATACTCTAAAAGTAGTGGCTATATTTTTTCACTTGTCAATATATATGTTTGGCACGCTAACATAGGAATAGTTGAGCATGTGGTTTTGGGAGAAATACATGGAAAATGAATAAATAAATTTAACAATCATATAACTATTTTGGCTTTTCTTTAGGTAATTTAGTCTTTGCAAAACTTGCAGAATATCTTGAAAAGATTTGTGCTGTGAATGTTTTTGCACCATTAAGAAATAACAGCCTTTCTGTGTCCTCATAGATAAGAGATACTCAAGAAAAAGTTGTACTAGCAATAGGACTGATTGATCGCTACAGAGATCAATAAATTATAGTCAAGAAGCGGCTCAGAAGAGATGGTTCTCTCATTTGTTGCCTGACAATCACTTCTTAGATGACCACTCTTCCTTTTCACTTATGAATGAATCTTAAAACAACGCCATCAATGATTTTATTTGGAAAGTTAACATTCCCATTGATCATTATGTTTTAGTAATTTAATCTGTAGGTTCACTATTTACTGAAGGTTTATAAGTTAAATATATTATAACACTAGTCTCATCTGCTTCCCCCAAATCAGCTCCTAAGACAAACCAACCCTCTACACAATGAAAGGCAGAGGACACAAAGGCATTTTAAATTTCTGTTTAAAATCCACAACTTTCCTGCTTGTGTCACAAAAGGAAATATTAAATATGCTTCCATGGAAGACTCAGCTATCATCAACTTTGCAGAGAATCTCATTCTGAGACATCTTTTCTTCTCTTCTGCTGGTTCTTTTGTCCTGTAATTGAATTGAATTCATTGCTCAGCCCATTCTTCCCAGACAGCTCCTCATTTGAGAGCCCCGAAGATGTATCACTGTCATACATCGTCAGAATGACAGTTCTATGATGCATGCGAAGGCTGCATCTTCAGAGTTTCATTACAGCACAGAAACTGTGACTGCTACTGGGCTGTATTCAAGAGCAAGGCAAAAGGAAACGTTAAACTACAAGGAAAAAGAGAAAAAAATGAGAATTCTGCCAAAGATTTATTTTAATGAATTTCTATAATCTTTTATATTTTAAAGACATTTTCAAGATTTTATATGGCTTGCCATTAATTTGTACAAGCATGCAAAATATTCTTTAGACATGTCTCAGGTGTACAATGAAATTTAATCTTAGTGGGGCAAAAGAATAAAAATTTTAGATTTTTAAGTCTTAAACTTTTGGGCAAAGTTTACATATCAAGTTTATGTGCCATAAATGTTGCAGTTTAACCTTTTTGTCAGTTTGGTAAAATTAGTCTCTCAGCATTTCCTGAGACATTTTCATTGTGCTGGAAGACATTTCATGAATCCTGACCCTTTTGACAAAATTCTTTTTGGAACATTTTTCACTGAGGGTGAAAGTGCTGTCTTCTCATAGAAAATATTCTCTACAAATATTTGGAAGCTTTAGCAACTTGAAACAGGGCTGCATAGTGAACTAAGATTAGACAATTTATACTCTATGTTAATGATAATAAGCAGGAATGACACTATTATTCAAAGTCTTCCAGGCATAGTAGCCTTTATATCCTTTTATCCTGGCTGTGTTTAGGTGAGTGATTATTTAGAAATCTCAGAAAGACTTGGATCCTTTACTCTGATGCTAATCCCTTAGGAATCTATAGTTGAGGAAAAGGTTCTTTTCATTGTTGTTCTTTAGTTTTATGGGTATTCCCCCTAAAACTCATAATGGAACTAGAGAAAATAGTTTCTTAAAATGAAAAAAAATTACCCTTCTGCCAATACATTGTGTTTTTTGTCCTTTTCTCTTTACTCACAGTTTATTGCAATCTGAATAAATAATTCAAACTTTTATTTTTGGAATCATTGTGGTCATTGCTCATTAAATAACCCCTCCTCCACGTTCTGTGTAGAAAGAAAATAAACAAAAATCCCCACCACTTTAGAAATGTAAACGTCACACAACATTAACATGATTTTATCAAGTAAGGCCACAGCATTTTTCACTACCTTATTATTTTTCTTAAGACAATTATTGCATAAATATAAAACATAAGTTACATTTTAGTAATAGCTAAGGTACAGCTATTAATATTAGTAAGAGCTAAGATACAGTTCTTAATTTTTGGGTGTGTATTCCACAAAAGCCCACTTGTAATAGTTCTTTGACATAACAACCTGTCATTTCAGCATTGTTATATCTGGTTTTCCAGATCACTAAACCAAAGCACAGACAACTGAAGAAATTTTCTCAGTCTATAAATCACGGTAGCAGAGGTTCGAGTCTGTGACTAGGTAACCCAGGTACTAACCATGTCCTTTTAAACAGTGGGTTACATTGTCTTTTTATATAAATTTTATTAGTTTCAGAAATGTTAGCTTTCTCTACAACATATTTTCTCTACAACATATTCTCTACAACCAATTCATATAAATGGTCAATGCAGTATAATTTTTAGTTATATCAATTTTTAAAAGATTAGTCAGTAATAGAGGCTTGTTCATCATGCAATACCTTTGCAGTTTTCTAAGGTATTATATCATTTAACAAGCTCAGCAGACAAATTCTCACTGAGTGTCTACTATGCAGCTGTAATTTTCTGAAACATTTAGCTCTACTTACCTGAATCTAAGAGATAATATACAAAAAGTGTTTATCAGAGCTTTAAGGATCCAGTATTAATAGAAATATTCTAATTTTCCACTAATGATTATTACTAATAATCATGGTGAAGTTAATTAAAATATAATTTTAACACAAGTTGAATTACAATTAAAATCCAAGAACAATGCATTCAATTTGCCTGGAAACTCTTCTAATAGTTAGGTACAAGCCAATCATGTATTCTTGTCTATAACTGTTATGGGCATGTTGGATCTTGATGTTTTAAAAAGTTGATTATTAAGTCATTTTTCTCTTTATTATTCATGCATATTTAAGAACATATTTAGGAATAGCATGAAATTCCAATAGGTCTTTGAGGAACAAGACCTAACACTGATATGGGGGTGGGGAAAATTATGAGGTTCAAATATCATTGTAATAAGGGTACAGGTTAACAATGCACTGTTTTCCTCATGCATGTGACATGTTAAGTGACAATAGTTCACATAACAAACAGTTAACAAATGTTAACTGAAGGCTTGTCGAGAAATACTGGGCAATATTAAATCTCGGTAACTAGCATTTCATGTGGCTATCCAGAAAGACCCATTTCACACACCCACCATGCTACTGGTGCGCTTTCTGAATGTTTATAGTATCTGTCTAGTGATGTGAATAGACATTTTGCTTATAGAACTCTACCTTGTCTTGAATTAGCATGAAATTTAAAACCAAAATAAAAGCTTAATTTCTAATAATGATAGCCATTAACCAAATCTCTCATTTGTTTAGACATAGTGATTTACCTAATGCTTATGCCTAGTACATTGAAATCACTGGAGTAACAGATTCTAAAAAATCTAATTCTCAAATTAAACATGAATTAATAGCTACCATTATCTTCTGGTCTAGTTCAGTCCACTAAGGGAAGATTTAATGTATAAGGCATTTGTTTCTAAAGTCTAATTCTTTCAGAAAACCAAGTTTCATAGCTTAAAAGAAAAGAAATGTATCTATTGTGAAGTACTTGTGGGTTTCTGATTTTTTTTATTGGTTTTTTGCTTTGTCTCATTTTGCTTTATATGGGTAAGTATTTTGCTCTGAAAATTTGAATTACTTTTGCATGGATTAATCATATCATCAGGTCCATTTTTGGGTCTTATGCATGTGTTAAAACACTGAAAAATTTTCTTGACTTCAATATTCAAATAACAGGCATTAAAAGTTCTGAAAACATGCCATTTAGCATAGACTGTCACTAACCAGATAGATGTTGAGGGGACACAGGAAATAAATAAATGAAAGCTAAAGTTATAAAGAAAACTCAGAACAAAGAGGAATTTTACCTGGATCTCTGAACTACTGGTGTGTAATCTTACGGTAAGTTTCACTTGCCATCATTATGCAGATTCCTTCCTTATATAATTACCCATTCTGTAAAGCCATCATGGAAATGCAAACAGCTCTGCAGAGAAAGCTACTGATAGAGTAGCTCCATGGAACTGGAACCAGAGTTTGTAATCTGAAGCTTTAGTATTGTTGAAATGTCATCAGCATAAATTGCCGGTTTGACTGAACTTTTTTCATCCTAACACTGGAGAGCAAAGTGCAGTGTCAGGACTACAAACCTGAAACAAGGACCCAAAGAATTATAGTGTTTGGCTGACAGGATGCCAAGCTGGAAGGTGTACACACAGCAGCATTGCCATTATATCCCCCTTGGTGTTGGCCCAGCACTCAGTCATTTCAAAGACTTTTGTCACAGAAGAAGAGGACAATGGAATTTAGAACATTAGCAGGAAATAAGACTTTCTGCTTTGTCCCTGTGATGACTTGAGCTCTTTTCAGAATTACTTTAAACAATGGGTTTCAGCAGTGCACATGAAATTTAGCTAATAATTTTCCTTTTTTACAGTCTTCTACTGTGTCTGATAATTAACAATTAACATTTTCTGTCTTAAAGTTACATTATTATAATTATGGAAGCTGTAGTGGGCCAAACAACATTTAATATTCAAAACTCTTTTAAAATGTCAGGTGGAGAGGTCAGCAAACTGTTCTTAACCACATAGGAAATTGCCTCGGCTCTGCTGGCCATGGAAGGTAGTTGCAACTATTTAACTTTCTTGTCTTAGAGCAAAAGTGCCTATGAGGCTTGGGTTTGATTGTATCCATGTGGGACCTGCCCAGGGAGTGGTTGGGGCACACTTCTGAGTGTGTTTGGTGGGTCATGGAGACTGACCTAGGCTCTGTAACTGATCTCTCTTTCTGGCACCATCCCCTTGCTCTCCTTCCTGGCTGCCATGATATTCCTGCCCTGAACCCATGTGACCATGAGCTGAATCCCTTAACAACATAAAACAAAACTCCCCTTTTTCGGTTGTTAGTGTTGATATTATGTCTCAGCAATGATAATGCTGACTAATAATTAGCCATAGGGAAAATACAAAAGAATAATCAGGGCAATATTCTTGTTTACCAAGAAAGGAAAATATGATAAATTGTTCCATAAACCTGAGACTGCTCATGTATAGTCTAATGCATACTTGACTTTGTTTACTACATTAATCCTGAAAGTACTCTCATTGCCAAATAAGTCCTTAAATCTCTTAGTTCAGAACAAATTTATTGTCATCTTGATTGATACTACATTATTAATTTACAACACCAATACTTACACACAGCAATACTCACGAAAAACATTATATAATACTGTTTTCTTGGATTTCAAAATTTCTAGACTTTTTACATGATTCTCAAATATTATTTTATGACAATTTTAAGGCTAATTAAATACTAAATAATTGTTGACATCTTTTACTAGCTCAGTATTCTGTATGAAGTGAAAACTCATGTTAGGAATAAGGAAAGAATCAAAATAACCTCAGGTGTAGAAAACTAAGAGAATCTATCTCCAGTTGTTCTAATATAAAGGAGTGGCTATCAGAAATTTAAACAATGAAGGGAACTTAGAACAACACAAAACAATAAGAAGGGAACAGAAAACAATAAGAAAGATGAAAAATGAAAAAAATAAATAAAAGTTTTCATTTATTTGAGTTTTTAAAATCTTATTTACAATTTAAACAAGATCTATAATACTTTATCCAAAACACTTTCTCATATATTCAGAAAAAATATTTATGAGAAGTGCATTTTAATTGGGCAGCATAAAAGAAATAAGGTTTCTGTGCTTCACTTGACTTGTTAAAGGTGGCACCCTTAGATTATAACTTGCACATTTACAAAGCAATATAGAGAACTTCTAACTGTGCAAAGAGATTCAGTTAAAAAATCTTATTGATGAGTTGGATTTATGAAAAATTTAATGCTCAAGAAGTCCCCAAAAAGAAAACAAAGAAACAAAAATAATAGAGAATAAACATAAATAAAAAAGTGTGAGAGGTTCACTTTGGCTTGTTAGCCAATAATTAAACCCAAAGTGAGCTGTCTAAAGCATCAGTGAAAATACAGAGGATGAAAAAACTGAATAAACAAGAACTACTACTGTATTCTGTTTCATATGCTGTTGTCAATAGTCTCACTTAGAATATAGCAACAGATGTAGGTTAAAAAAGTAAAATGACAGAAAAACATAACTGTTCATAGCAATTTTTTTGTTATAGCAAAAATTCAAAAGAATCAAATATTCAGTGATAGATGAGCGATGAAGAAGATGGTGATGTAGTCATATTGAATGATTCTATTCAGCAACAAAACAAAAATTAAAGAATCGATGCAGGCCACAGTAAACTGAGGGCCTTGGCATAAGAGGTCAATTTTTCGGTGTTACTTAGCATATGATTTCAATTAAACATCTTTCTAGAAAAGACACTTATAAAACTGGACAATCAGGGGTCGTCCAGGATAAGAACAGGGGTGAGCGGAGGTGTCAATAAAAGGGACAGCACAAGAGATATTTGTGGTAAGGGAATAGTTCTGCATCTGCTGGTGGTAGTCAGCTCTTGTGATGGGACCAGCAAAGAACTGTACACACATGGTTCACTGCTGCCCATTTTCTACTTCAGTGCAACTCGAAAGTTGTTCATGAGAGAACAGTCGGGAGAAACCGAGTGAAATGCACATGGAGACCATGCTAGCTTTCTAATTCTGTCTCATTATTTCATAGTATAAATAAAAAAAAATCATGCTCATAGGAAGTAATTGACTTAGTCTAAGCATTATATTCATTGATAGAGTAAGTTTAGTCTTCGATTTAAATGATTATGTGTATCTTTCTCACTACTTATTGCATGGAAGGTAGCTGATGAGTGTGGGTTGAAGGATAAAGGGTAAAACCAGCGTAAGCAGCTCTCTGTGTAAATGAAATATGTCTAGAGTGAGGCCAGAAGAAAAACAATGGGGAAACAAGAGAAAGCAAGTGCTTTCTTGTGCCACTACTACATCATCTCGTTTTCAGTTTTAATTTCTAATTCTAAAAATCTACAGCATATTTTCTAATTTTAACCTCAAGTTCTGAGAGTCCAAAGAGAGAAGTACCTGAGTCTACAGCCATGGGATGAGGAGGAACAGAACATCTCTGGACCTAGGTTCTAAGAGATCATAGACAAAGCCCCTGACAACACTGCAGAGGGTTCGTTTTGCACAAGACAGAAATTTTTAATTACTCATCTTTCCCGTGATGCTTAGGAGTGGTTTTATGAAAACCTGAAGGATGAATAGGAATTTGCCAGTTAGATAAAGAGACAAAGCATATTCCTAGAAAAGGAAATACCCTGTGTGTAAGGAGAGAAAATAAATTTCCACCTTGGCTAACAGTGTACATGGTTACATTTCTACATCTAAATACTGTAGTTCTCATTTACTTTAATCCTATAAAAATATAAGTTGAAAAAGCTAATAGAATTAACAGACATGTCACGTTCAGTAGAAATTATATGATGCTGTATATCTGAATATAGATCATTAATGAATTACAATTTGAAATTATTGGAAGCATTTAAAAAGTATACTCGAAGTCTAGCTATTCGTTATATAATAGTTAATATTTATGCTAATTTTACTCCTTTTCTCACCATGGAAAGATTACAAAAACAAATCTATGTACAATTTGATTTATAAATCCAATCTGTCTTCTTCCCGCTTCATGATGTTATCCATTATCATTATTCTAATAACTCCACTAACCAACATTCCTACTATTTAATTAAGCTAAAAATATATCTAAGCACTTAAAAAGAATATGCATAATGATGAGAACTGTAAATTGGAGAGTGAAGTCCAAAATATTATTCTTTAAGTTACATGAAGATGAGATTATGTGCTTCATTCTTATAAAAATTATATTGCCGCATCAGATTGAAATGCCTGAAAAGATGGTTAATAACCAGCTGTGGATTTGCATATGACATTATAAGTTTTAAAACAAATTCGTGCCTATTACCTTATTTAATTCACACAATAGCCATCACACATAGTTGATCAAATGGGTTAATAATTATAGTCAGATAGGTGGAATAAGCTCAAGAGACCTATGTAGTGGTGACATTGTATTTCTCAAAAGTCCAAAGTGGAATTTAAGTGTTTTTACTATGAAAACCTATGTGAGGTAATGCACTCCTTAATCAGATAGATGTTTCTATTCTACAGTGTATGTATACTTTAAACCATTATGTTATACAGAATAAATGTGTATAATTTTGTCTGTCAGTAGCTACGGATCACTGAGGCTTAGACAGTCATGCAAAGACTGGCTGAATGGATGAACAAAGAAATCATTTTAAAAGCCCGTGGATCTAACAATTGCTAGTCCTGAATTTGTTTCACTTTTACCCTGTGGAGAATCTGGCCATGAACTCAAGGCTATCACATCAGTTTTATGATGCTGGAGTAGCTCTAGAGAGTGGAGTTCTAGGAGTCAAGAGAACAATCCGACTTTATGTATGGTAAGGGCCATAATGTATATTTAGATAGGTGTGTCTGCTTTCACGTTGGTTTCCTTTACTTGAGTAAATAATGCTAAGCATGTAATGTGGGTAAGTCTCCTTATGAGTGAGGAAACTGAAAGACACTTAAATATAAGTGACATCAAAGGAAAAATTTGCAGGTAAATAAATATTCCAACTACATCTTTCCAAACCTATATAAAATGTTCCCTTCTGATTTTATTAATAGCAAATTAATTACATAAGCATTGGTTAATAAAATTACACAAAATTATAACACAATAAAATTTGATTTATTTGAAATGAAGTAGGATCTTATCTGTTAAAAATATCTGTCATTTGCAAAGGATGTCTGAAATATAGCTTGAACTTTAAACTGAACATAACTATTAGGTATATGGTTGTGCAAATAGACCTGTTTTGAGGATGATTATCACCACCTTCTTAAAATTGACTTAACTACTTTGGGGCAGATACACACCACAGCAAAATCACTGAAGCCCATAAACACGTTCCAGCCTTAATGTTACTTACCTATGGTATCTATGTGACAAGTTATACTCTGGGGTTTCTAGATCCCTCAACAGTTAAAAAATTTAATTCTAACTCTAAAATCCTTGATTCTGAACAGCAGTTTGAAATTAGACCCAGAAACCTCACAATTTGTATAATTTCATTCTCCCCTGATTACTTCAGCAGTTCATGCTGGCCTATTAACATGTGAATGCCAGTTGAATAAATCCCTTACACATTGAAATGAAGACTTGTCTCTTGTGATATTTCTATTTGAGTCTTTTGTTTATTGATTTATGATTATCCAGTATACTAAAGCGAAAATAACCTTGACTAGGAATCAAAAGATAGCTTTATTCCGGCCTCTCCCAGAAATTCAGAGTTTTGTGAACTACAGTGATTTTAGATATAAAGTAAAAGTATTAAAGATGCATTCTGAAGATTTCAGGGTCTCAAAGTCATTTTCAGCCTTGATACTGCACTTACAAGATACTAGGGCTAGATTTTCCTGGAATTATGTTTTGAAGAACACACATTTTAAGGCATTGGAAAGGTCAGTTCAATGAGTTCTTGTGTCAGTCATGACTAGAAAATTTTATTTGTTGAATAATATACAAAAAATTAAAGACTCGACCCAAGTTCTGAATCAAGGAGGTCACATGAGAATAAGGAATTGCAAACAATAATGATGCCTCTCTTGCCACTTTACCTGATGGGGAGATGTGTCTCCAAGAGATGGAAGGTTCTGGCTTCCCAGTGGCCAAACAAGTAAGGGTGACATTGGTTCCTTCGTTGATGGTCATGTCATTAGAAATGTCATATATCTTCGGGGGAACTGAAATGACGAAACACACAGTGGTCAGAAAATATTTACTAAGTACTGTTGAATTATGGTAATTAACTCCTCCATATCCTGCAGTAAATTATGGCAATAAAATCTCCTTGTATCCTCTGGTCCTAACCTAAAAGATGAGTCTTAAGACCTCTCTAAGACTATAGAAGACTTTTGTTGTTGATGGGTGGCTCTATTTTTGTCTAATTGTTAAATATAAAATGGGTAAAGTTGAACACAATATTTAATAAAAAGGTTAAATATTGATTACATTAAATATTTATTGAGTAATTTGTGTTTAACAAATTAGAATGTGTCAACATTTTTATGCTATCACGTTATCTTTACTGTAATGGTAGATTGTCTGTTGAATACTTAAATGAAAGTGGAAATGTTGAAGAAACCGCAAATGCAGAACCGTTATGCCTATACCCTGACTAAAAAGCTGCACGAAGCCTGACAGGATTCCGAGGGAAGATTTCAGAGTCTCTAAGCCATTTTCAGCTTGGATTATAGTACTTATGAGACAGTAGGGTGAGATTTTCTCAGAACTTATGTTCCAAGAAACACAAATTTGAAGGCACTGGCAAGGTCAGTTCAATGAGTTTTCATGTTAGTCATGGCTAGAAAACACTACTTGAAAAATATCTCTTTACTCAGTAGTTCTCAGAACCTTTGTTTTAACCTTATGCACTGTAAACTTGCAAGAGTGAAGAGAAATACTGTACAGAGAAATACTGTACAGTGAGTTTTCTGATCTGTTTGACTATGGAAGCTTTTATACAGAATTGTTGAACATGGGGTACTATTTGGAAAATGCTAGACTTAAGAATCTCTATACTAGCTTTTAGGAATATATGAACATATTTTCTTGGAGTCTACATTTAATTTCCCATTTAATTCTCAAATGCAATGGGACATGAATTCTGTATTCTCCACAAGCTGGCTTTGTTACCTAGATAAAGGTAAGTAATCGCTCTCATCTTTGGTATCTGCCTCTGAAAGTTGGAAATAATATTACAAACTCTGTAAGCTACAACAGGTTTGTAATATTATGTTAAAGAGCATAGAGGTCACTGTCATCGGTATTAGCTGTTAGGATTGGATTTTGGGGAGCACATTAACAGGGCATAAACTTCAATTCAGTTCTGCACCTCTCCCAGCTTTAAAATTGTTCTGGAACTTCCAAACTTTGGTAGTATGTATGATGGACTTGTGCCACAAGTAAGTTTGGCTTACTTTATATACTTTATAGTATGCTGATCTCCAGGTCAAATGTAAAGAAATGACAATTAGTGTGATAATTATTAAGAAAATATGACCCTTTAATTCTAAGATCCTTTTGATTGTTTCACTTTGTTTCTTTAACCAAAAAATGTTTTCATAGTTATTTTTAAAGCCAGTAACTATATATCAATCAACAAATGAATACATTAAAATGTGGTATTAAATACAGTGGGGGACCATTCTGTCATAAAAATGATAAACTTGAGTCATTTGTAAGAAAACAGACGCATCTTGAGATCATGATGGTAAGTGTAGTGACTCAGGCACACGAGCTTAAATAGACCATACTTTCTATCACATGAGAAAGTACGAGGATGATGTAGATGATATTAATTATATAGCTATAGATAGATATATATATTTTCTTAAAATAAAGAGAGATAATAAGAAAAAAGATGTGAAAATAGATATTGGAACCCAGTGGAACAATGTATCTGAAAGAATACCTTGACTTACTACAATTGTCATGCTTTATATGTTCTTTGGCCTATTTGTAAAATCTTATAAGGTAAATAAATGAATGCTATGCTGGAAAAATAAAAGGCAGGTGCATGGGGGAAGAAGGAAATACAGATGTGTTACATGCATGGGTGAATATAGTCATTATATATAGCAAACATACTAATAAAAGGGTGTGTTGGGGGAACAGTAATTAAAACTCTACTGTAACTATACACTAAATAAGTCATACTTTGAATATTGGATTTTCAGTGAAACCACTGCTCTCCTACAAGAAAATCAGGATGATATGATTGCAGATATAAATCATTTGATTATATGTAACTGTTGATGTGATTGAGCCAAAAGATTGCTTCTTAGGTGAAGCTGTAACTGTCCCTAAAGGAGAGTTTAATTGACATTTAAAACATGCTATCACACAGCTCTTTAGTGAGTGCTTTCAAGCACATACTAAAAAGCACTCCAAACAAAAGACTATTTTCAGCTTAGCGGAAAAAGAATGCAAGCAAAGTCATTAAAATACTCTACAGGAAAACAGAAAATTTACATGATTTGCTGGTGAACAGGAGAGATTAAAATAAGGCTAGAACATGAGATGAAAATATTATGTTGATGTTTGAACATAGGCATACGTTTGGTATAGGAAACTGAAATACATATAATATATATGTTATATATAATATATATGAACTCATAAATGAATGTGTACATGCATACACTGATATGTACTGGTCACTATTAAGAAAAAAGTTATATAGTGTTTTCCTATTTTATATAGAAGGCAGTACTCAGAGCTCTTAGTCTAGTCTGGTACCAGTTTTAAATGACGATGTGCCATAAAAAATATAATCTATCCTTGAACATGCAGCTCACTATTGGGTAAATTATATCTGATCATAAAACAGATTGGTTGCACCTTTATAGTTCTGCCTACATTTAGGTGCTAGCCATCAATAAGCTAATATTAAGCAGGAGCATTTTTATACATAATCAAATAATCAAGTCCCTTAGCAAGGAACTTAGATTTGACATTTAACTGTGGGAAAACATGCAGCAGAGGAAGAATGGTGAATTCCAGGTGTGACTTCTCAAGTGTGATTGCAGTCACCTCCCAGGGCCTCATGGATCAGAATGTATCACGGGGAAAAAACATCTGGAAAGAGAAAATCATCCAGCACAGCTCAGTCTCCCTAGAAATTAATCACCTGTTGACAGAAAATGTTATATAAAGAGGACAGAAATTTCTCTTAGGCATTGTTACTTGTAGAGGGAAATATATGTAGTTAGTTAGTGTTAATGCTTTGCAAATTTTTAGGAGTATTATGGAGTGAGTAAGTTAAACCCTAAAGACAGTTTAAAAATTTAAAGCATAGTCCTTGCTCCGAGAAACTTAAAATCAACAGAGAGACGCAAACGGCAAAGTAACTAAGAGAAGGTAAATACTTTCCACATTCTCCCTTCCCACTTTACATAAGTAATGTATGCAACAGATGCATCTTCTGCTTCACAACTGTAAGACTTCTGTAAGGTTGCTTTCTCCTAAAGTGAGTCATATACTTTAAGCACCAAGTTATTCAGTACATGTTACACGTAGCACAGAAAATCCACAGAACACTTCACTGTAGGATCACAGAAATGGGAGTTGAGAGGACTGGTTGGATGAAGGATACTAACAGTTGCCAGCCCAGTTGCCAAAATAAGATCAGGTGTGAGAGGACTTGGTGCATCAGACCAAGGGAAGATGGAAGAAGGAAGAGATGCATTCTCCCTGGCTGTGGGGTGGGAAAGGATGTCTGAACTGAAGGTGCTGGGAGCTTTATTTGGCTCACAGTGTTTTTGTTTAAATGAACAAATATGATTTTTCAAAATATGAATTAATATGATTTTTGTAATATGGAAGTCTCAAGCTTTGGGGGTGTTTGCGACATACATGGTATGTCTGCTTTTCTTTTATTTATGAGAAACAAATATAGTAGCAACAAAAAACAGAAAACTGAGAAGGGATTTTTAAAAGTAACTGACTTCTAAGTGGATGTTTCTTTCCTAATGATCTTATTTCCAATTTAAAAATAATGAATAAAAAAGGGCCAGATATCCTCAGTCAGCTTAATAATTTTAAGGTATTCAATAATTACACTTTTAAGGAAAGCTATTTTGGAATGTAGTGCACATTATTGTAGCATTCATGATCAGGGGAAGAGGAGTGATAAAGAAATAGTAGAGTGATAAAGACTAATTCATCTGTTATGGCTTACAGATATGTATGACTTAAGTGTCCTCCCAAAGCCTCATGAGCTCACAGCTGGGAATTTTAGGAGTGGGCTGGATCTAGGGGATGTGATGCTGGGGTAGGGGGTGTGTGATACTAGATCCTCCTCTGATTGGCTTGGCATAGTTCTGGGTGTCTATGATGGGAAAGCCCTCTCCGGGAGTGCATGGCACCAACCACAAGATTTGTAGCCTGGGTATGATATAAAGGAAGGGCAGGCTCGCTGCTGCTGCTTGCTGCTCACTGCCTTCTGCCTGCCTCGTCATGGATTGTCTCTCCTCTGCCACACGTTGTCTTGGAGCCAGCTGACAATGGACTGACACCTCTACAATCTGTGGGCTGAGATAGATCTTTCCTCCTTCAACTTGTGGTTGCTTGATGTTTTGTTCCACCAACAAGCAAGTAACTAGATACCACCTAGATGTGAATTTGTTCAATATGTGAGAAATAATTACTATAACAACATCCTCATTCCTCTGGTTTTCATCAGGACTCCATAAAGAAAAGCGTCAGAAGATAGAAGTTCTCCATCTCACACCACTGTGTCCCTCCGAGCAGGACTCTAACTGGAGATGAATCGGCCTGTACAACTGAGTTCAGTATTAATTGCTGTGCAATGTGGGTAGAGAGATTTAAGAATAACGGAAGTTTTCTAAATCTGTACAATCACTGCAAAGCTACAAGGTTGAAAGTGGATTTAAAGTTTGCTTTGCAGATGAATTTTTTTTCAAAAATCTGCATATCCGTTTAAGAAAATCACACTTGAGGCCTCAGATTCATGCTCCACTTCACCTTCCCTTTTCTCTGCCCTTAAACTCAATTGTACTGAATACCTAGTCTTCCATTCCTCCTCTGTTGGCTCCAAAGAGAAGAGACGACGCATCTATCCATCAGTTGAGATTCTCTAAGGTTAATTTAAGTCTCTTGCTGGTTTCACCAACACTGAGGGACTAGACAGTCTCATTTGTCCCTTTGGAGTCCAGTTACCAGGGTTCTCGGAAGGAAATGGAGCAGCATAAATAGGAGAAATCTTCAAATACATGTCCAAATCAGATCCTGGAGCTCTCCACACAGAAAGCAGTTTAGGATCTTCCCAACCGTGTGCTATAATGAGTGATTGAAACTGTGAGTGGCTGTATATGTGCACTTTTTTTCTTGTTCTTTTCTTTTTTATTTTCTTCTTTCTTCCTTCCTCCCTACCTTCCCTCCCTTTATCCCTCCCTCCCTCCCTCCCTCCCTCCTTCCTTCCTTTCTTTCTTTTTCTTTCTCTTTTTTCTTTCTTTCTTTCCTTGTTTCTTTCCTTATTTATTTGTCTGTTTCTTTCCTTATTTATTTGTTTACTTTTTGTGCAAGGCCTTGAACCTAGCATCTCACCTATGCTGAGCATGGCCTCTACCACCAACCACGCTCCCAGTCTCTATTTTCTGCCCTATAGAAATAAAATTTTTATCTGTCTGTTAGTTGAATGAGCAATTGTCATGATCTTAATTTTACTTTCTCTTACAGATTAATCTTGTCTGGAACACTATCACTAACAATTTGAGAAGTCTACATAAGGGTGACTATTCTGTATACTGCAAGAATCGTACAACTAGAGAGGACTGTATTATATAAAAAGTCTATGCTGATGACTTTTAGAAGTAATAAATAAATAGTCTATACCTACACTAAATTGCCTGAACTGTGAAAATGGTATGAAAAATTCTTATAGTAGAACACATTTGGTGGTTTTGTGGATATTTGTACGGGTTCATTGAAATCAATTAAGTGCCCCATGGCACTTCAGTTGTAAGAGTCCATGAAAACAACAGCTACACATAGCAATCCATTCTTTAGGTTTCTAGAGCTAACAGGTAGACAGCATATTTATTCTATCAGAACCATTAACACCCACAGATTATTGAAAACCATTGACTTAGTATTTACTGTAATGGGAATATTCTCAGCAGCCAAAATATCTGCTTATTCAGTTATGGTATAAAATTAGAGTGGTGTAGACCAATGCACTCAACAGCTTCCCATTCATTTGGTGTGATGTAAGTCCATGATCAAAAGCTTTAAGGTTTTCATACACCTATTTGACTTATGCATACCATCACGATATCTGTTCTCAAAACATAACTAAATAAAAGTTCAAGTGATTCCCTCTCATTGATGTCCTACTCCATTGAACCCAACCCACTATAAGTTCTCCCACTTTAAATCTTACCATTAAAAGGAAGCAGTGAAATGTGAAATTCTGCGTGAGAATGTCATGCACTGATGACTTTAATTGTCTGGAAACAATAGTCTTTTTACGAGAATGTGCTCTTATCTTAATATACATATCCTTCCAACTTCTGGAAGTTGAATCCTAACTCCCAAGTGCAGGAAGTACAGTTTCAGTAGCTCATTTCGTTAGTCATACGATTAGTGTGCCTTCATCAAAGGGATCTCAGAGAACTAAATAGTCCCATACACCATGTGAGGTTTCAATGAGAAGGTATCTCCTGGGAAATAAAGGCCCTCAACAGCACTCAATTGGCCTACACCTTGATCTTGAATTTTCTATTCTCTAAATCTGTGAGAAAATCATTTCTGTTTTTATCAGCAACCTGCTCGATAGAATTTTGCTGGAGTGGTCTGAACACCAACAACATGCGATGTTTGGAAATAATCACCAGTACCCTATCCCTCTACCCTTGTCTGTTTCTAATCTTAGAGTTCCTTTGGTATAGTAAGTCTTGGTTACCTTCTGTTGTCACTTGTACTTGTATACCTAATTGCTTCTTGTTTATTTTCTCTTTATCAAATATATGTTGAAACCTAGTATAGGAGTCCAATACATTTCATTTAATAATAGATCAAAGAACCAAGGAAAGGACTTGGCCTATGTAGGATATTCACTAAGTATTTCTGTTTTGTTCTTTTGCATGCTAATACTTCAATATCTCAGTAAAGAGCTCACATAAAATTTCATGTCTTTGTAAGAATAATATAATATAAATTCTTAGAATTAGGAGAAAATGCAATGATTATTATTTCATGGGTACTATGTAAATTTTCTTCTGGATTTTTGAATTCGACGATTCAGTATTACTTTTAACTCTCCTAAAAGTACAGTGCATTCATATTCTATTTTTAAATACCAATTATTGCTACGTAAACCTAGAAACATAATTGGATAATAATCACAGAAATTTCTTTTTAAGAGAAAGAGCCATCATAGTTTTTATAGTACTATGTGTGTTAGCTAGAGTACTTTTTGCTTCAAAAGTTATGTAAATTCAAAGTCAAATGGATTTGATTTTAAAGGCAGAGACATATTACATGTACTTTTTTCCTTCTTCCAGTTAGTTTGTATAAACTATATTTCTGAAGCTTTTCCAAACTGCTTGAGTCAACAAGCTAGACATAACTATAAATCTTGGGAAAACTGGCCTTTTTTTTCACTCCCATATCTAGTTATGGCTGGCAATACCAAAAGAACATTCCTGCTTTTCCTGGGCTGGCACTTCCCCTTTCCGTCTTGGCCAGGCCCCAGAAGGTAAAAGCAGATCTTTGTCACATAGCAAATCTCCTGGAAAAAGGTTCTGCTCTCAAACTGAGATGAAAGAATATTTCATTTTTTTTTCTAAATTAGTACACTAGTGGCTCCTGACTGTTTCATGGCCCCCTTCAAACCAGCAGCAGTGCTTCCTCCAGCTGATAGACAATACCTGACTTTTTATAGTTTATGACATTTCAGAGATTTCAGTGGTTTTTCCACTCATCCCATCCCTCAGAGATAGTGATAAGATGAAAAAAAAAATACTCGAGTATGAGATGTAAATGCAAACTTGCCAGATTCACGAATTGCCTAGTGATGGAATACGCCAGAAAACTTAGGGGGTAAGGAACATGTTTGAGCTAAATGTATCTTTTTAGACTTCAGTTCCAACTTTGAATCATGCTGTGTAGCTGAGTGCTTGGGTTTCTTTTTTCATTTAGAAAACCTATGTACAAGCTTTTCTCACTCTACTGTGTCCTTTTGGAGTCAACTGTAAAATCACTGCAAATCAGCAGTGACCTCCTTTAATTTCTCCAAATATCCAGCCATTTAACAGATATCTATTGAGCTCCACATTTATCAGGGAAGTGAATCTCAAGTAGCCCATATGGAAAGAGAAACACATACATTACTAATTATTTTAGAGTCTTAAGTAAATAAAGAGGTACACATGAGACATTTTGGAAACATATACAGATTTAACACTTCCTAAGGAGTCATAATTCTAGGTGATATTGACAATATGACACAAAGTTATGAAATACTTGGAATTTGATCAGGATGTGATGTTTTAGAAATTTTAGTTTCCTGTATGCAGTTAGGCACCAGGGACATATCGTGAGTGTTTCAAACTCCTGTGATGGCAGGAGAGATAGCTTGGAAGATCTTCAATCAGTAGATATGTAGTGAGTTCCAAGATCTTAAAATTTTGGAAACCCTAACTTACAGGAAACCAGAAAGATCCCTTCTTAAAACTTTCTGTCATGTTTATTTAAAATCTGCACTCTAATTATAGAGGTCTTCCAGATTTTCAGAGTAGTTATTTGCCTTCTGAACCTAAATTAATGTGTAACTCTTCCTAAAAAAGAGGATTCTGTAATAACTTACATTTATTCTCACATTTATTCAGAGCAGCACGGTGGGTGTGTGAAGGGCTCCTTATTGGGGGTGGAAAGATGTCATGGAAGCCTCCCACTGTGCGAGTTTTCCCTTTGGGAGAATCCCCTCCGCAGAGCAGTGAGTGAGATAATAGTCATGGGGTGAAGAATATAAGCATGTAAGAGAAATAAATTCCTTCAGCTATGGCAGCATAGAAAAGTGACATTTTTATTTTGACCATCTAATACATGGATCACGCATCTACAGGATTAAAAAAAAAAAAAAACAACCAAGACAGCCCTGAACTATAACCCAGGTTTTCTCATTGAAGAAAATCATAATTGTTAAATGGATTGGCATTGACAAATAAACATACACTCACATACACATAAAGTTTAGTATACTGTAAAATTAAGGGGGCTGGGGATTTAGCTCAGCGGCATAAGTGCCTGCCTTGAAAGCAGGCAGTCGTGAGTTCGATCCCTGGTACCGATAAAAAGGAAAAAGACAAAAAAAAAAAAAAAAAAAAAAAATTAAACAGAAGAATTTAAAAAGGCTACTGATTTTAGAGAGGATAGGCTTTGCTAGATTCACCCTTATGTAATAATTTTTAAATTCTATTGGTGAATACAAATTAATACTTTGCCGTGCATCCACATTAAAGGCAGAAACATAGCATTCCTGTACAAAAGTTGCAACGCTTTGCACTGTGAAATTTTTATTTTTGCTTCATTTTGGTTGCAGGATAATGCCTGCCTTCCATGTGGATGTTTATACACCAGAGTTCAAATTCCTGCTGCACCTCGGCTAGCTGCAGCTACATTTAGTTGGATGGTTCAAAAATACAAAATAGTATAGGACCGTAGGACTGTAAAAACAGCTGCCCCTCAGGCTGGATGGCTGGAGCACATGCAGCAGTGCTGAATATCCCAGGGACTGCCCAATTCACACCCCTGCCTGGGAAAATCCACAGGACAAACATCGCAGCTGGAATACCTCAGAGAAGCTTAGCATGGCCGTCCACTTTTACTGAAGCAGAATTCTTACTCAACCGACTTTACATCTTCAAAAGTGAAGTGATGGTAACAATTTATTAAGAATTAATCATGAGGCTTTTCTTGGAAACCACCTGGCAGGATATTTTTAAGAACTTTAAAAATTTCAAGCCCATAGATCCAGTGATTTCCCTGCCAGGAATTTACCTTACGGAAAGCAGGTACCTTTCAGTGTACTCTCTTGTCCCCTAAGCCTGGTGGCCAGCTACAGTTTTCATTTGGAAATGTACGAAAGGATGCCCTGTGGGATGGCCTTGGTGAACTTTTCTTGCCTCATCTTTGGCAGGGAATTATTTTCCACATAAAGCAGAGGAAACAGCCCAGCTGTGTCAAACTAGAACCCAGCTGCCTTCTTTGCAAACGTTTCCCAGAGCTAAAAGCTTGCTTTAGGGTTTTTTAAAACACCCGAGTCATATAACTGTGCTAGGAGCCATAGCGTTTATAATGTAGCACCTGTCTCTTGCTTCCATGGGTAAGTCTGTTCAAGCTCAATATGAATGTTGCTTTTTAGGCTCAGGGTTCTGTAAATGTGTTTAGCACATATTTTTTTTCCATATCTAAAAACTGCCATGATGTTTTTTGCACTTGGAGTATATATATGTGTCATTTCAGCACCATTAGAAACATAGTACCTTCTTTGTTCTGGTTTCTTTGTTTTTTGCAAATACTATTTATTATTCCAATTATGAAGGTAACACACATTTGCTGAAAAGAAAACCAAAAATATATAAAGAATAAGAAGGAAAAAATAAAATCATACATTATGTTGTAAAGTTTAAAATTGCTCTTAGGTATGTTAAAAAATAAATGGATACTGGTAATTTCATGTGATTCAAATTAATATAATGTCACTATCTTGTAAAAATTATTATTAGTAGTTTGATATATTTCACCTCGATATTTTTAGGCATGTAGTTGTACATAGATCCTAAGTATTTCCATATGGTCCAGCAAACTCACAAGGAAAGTGGTGTTGAAGCATTGGCTGGAAATAAGTGTGCTCAAAATATGTACTCTAGGAAATGAGCTTGGGGGAAGTTGTGAAGAAATTCAAAGTGGACATTGTGAATTCCTGATTTTCCTTTTGGAAATACTTCTTTCCAAAGGATACTCACAGGAAGAGTTGATGTTTGTTTGACATTGACATGTGTCATAGACTGAGGGCTTAGTGACTTTTCTGTTGCTTGGCCAGGTTGACTTCAATGACTGAGCAGAGTTCTGCCCAGTCCCCAGTCCTTCTGCCCCTCATCCATCTGCTTTCGTGGTAGTCAGCTTGTGTGAAAATTATCAGTTATCATAGAATGGCCACAACATTCCTCCCACAGTTCTTATTGCCACACTTTGACGAGAGAGTGTACAATTAAACGCAGAAATATCCAAAAATGTATGCCCAGATTATAAAATTGGAAGATATATGGAAGCAATTTTCCAAAATGAACCTCACTTTTCTGCATTACTAACATGTAAATATTACGAAAAAGAAAAAACAGGCTTCTTGTCTCTGCCACAGTGCCTGGCATTGAATTTGAGTATAATACTGATTGCTTCAAACAATCAACTTGAGAGGAAGTAATGTGTGCTTTGCAAACTAGGTCAGAGAAAAACCTCATTAATTTCCTGCCCTATCTCTGAGAATATTCACACTTGCAGGCCTGGGCCACTGTCCTATTACAGACCACCTCGGGACCACCACGCTAGGGAGAATGTCTGGAGGTGCCTTATGTGGATGCCACACAGGGACTCAGGGATGACAGGAAGAGCACCCAGGAAGCACCCATCCTGTCCACACCCTCACCGTACCACACATCCCACTGTGCTCTCAACTACTGCATCCAAATTGCCCAAAGCGAAGTCTTATGAGTGAAATAAATAACTGTAGTTGTTTAAACCATGACATTTTGGCAAGGTTTTAAAAAGAATAATAAAATTTGGAGCTCTTGCATTACTAGATTTCACAATTTGGAAAGTTACAACAGAGAGAGTATGGTGTTGGCATCCAGAGACAGAGGTGGAACAAAATACAGCAGAGACTTCAAAATAGCTGACCAAACTGTCTTGTTCAAACCTTGATTTCTTATGCTCATAGTTAAACATTTCAGCTCATAGAGAACATATACAAAAGGAGGTTCAAGACAAAACGTACATATATGTGCAGTCACTGGTAAGGCCTTCAAGGAGAATGCTAAGCAACAACAACATCAACAACAACAACAACAACAACAACAACAGCTAAAACTGACAGGATCCATCCAGAAAATGGAGATCAACACTTGCCAGATGTTTTGATTTGAATTACCTGTCATCAACCAAATCACACTTTTCTGAGACCTGAAAGAAAATGGTTCTTACTGTAGACACTGTATCATTACAAGCTGGATAACTTTCAGAACACAGAAATCTTCACGGCGTAGGTAAGTAAACAGTGCCTGCGGATTTATGTGTGTACAAAACCTTCACCATATGCCGCATGCCCTGTGGGATCCAGACTCCGGCAGGAAGTCACCATCCTGTCACTCTGCCTTAAATCGTGGTGATTCTTCAGCCTGCTTTGGCCTTGGAAGACACAATAGGCCATTTTTACAATGTATTGTTTGGGTATATTTATATATATAAAAGAACTACATTATCACACCCGCATGAGGTTGCTCATTGTCCTGGACTAACCATGATTGCATCTCCAGAGTGACTAGAGTTCTGCTGTGGGAAATGTTCTGGGAAGGGGTTCTATTCAGGCTTTAATTGTGGAGAATAGGTTTGTTGTACATTAAAATCATGATTCATGTTACTATCCCAGAAAAAATATTCCTTGTCTACCCTTTCAAAAAATGTGCATATTTCTTTATCTAGTTTCTTGAGAACGATTTACTTACTTCCTTATTTATTTTTTAATGCTCTGACCGACTGTTATCACAGAGCTATGTGCCGGGAGACACCAGTGTCCGATGGCTACTCATACAGATTCCTTGCTGAAATTGGGTTAAAGACAATTTACCATGCTGTCGGCCCCTGGATCATTAGTCACAGGGGCTTAAGTGCATTCTCTTATAATTCAATATCAAAGAAATTGCTTTTATGACATTAAGTATATTATATTCAAAATTGTATAAATTATTGAAATGCTATGCCTACTGCCAAGATATAAGACAGTTCACATGGAAAAAAAAGTTCGGTTTTAAATTATTCATTGGGAAAAAAAGGCAGTCTCTTGACAGAAATTGTTTTATACTGAGGCTAGCTTCTGGGATTTACATTTAAATATGAATCACACAACTGAAAATTTCAGATACTCATTATTTTCTTGGCCTTGAATAAAAGAGGTTTATCTCTTTAACTCTTTGATTTCCTCAAAGAATGGATTAAACATGATATACTGTTTTATGGAGAGGTGTTATTCTAATGACCATTAACAGTAGCAAGAAAATAGGTGTGCTTGATGGGTCATGATAAAATCTTATAGGAGAATCAGACAAAAAATTCAAATTTGGTGATTCGACTTTAGTGTTTTGGGTGGACTATAAAATCTATGTAACCAAAATATGCCTTGTTATGGCTTCAGTCTCAAAATCCTCTGCTAAGTTTCATGCTCGCAGATGGGGCTTTGGGAATGCAGTCGGATCACAGGACACTTTACCCACCACCGAGTTCATCCATGAGTTCACCCAGTGCTGTGTGCTGCTGGACGTTGGCCTGGTTGGAAGACAGAAGTCACTGGGGACACTGCAGAGCACCTGTGAGGATGGTTTCCCTCCTTGGTTCTTCCTCTTCTCTGCTTGCTTCTGTGAGATGAGTAACTTCTCTACCTCATGCCTTTCTATCATGATGTTGCGCCTTGAATCCATAGAATGAATCCACTGAAACTGAGTCCAAATAAACCTGTCTTCTTTTAACTTGCAAGAGTCATGTTGTATATTTTGGCCTTGTGACTGGAAATCTCAGTACATTATAATTACATAATTAATGAATTACATATATCAAATAATTATATATGCACACAGACGTTTATGCATATATGCATATTAGTTATATAATTATATGCATAATTGTGCTGGATATGGCCTGTGCAAGAGTCTTATAGCATCATTATGTTTCTTTGTTAAATACTGGCACATGGTAAAAATGAATAAAGTCTTATGACACAGAGGTTAACTTCAAAGCACCTGTCACATACCTTTATATAATATTCATTTGGTTAGAAAAGTTTCCTTTATCTCTTACTATGCACAAGAGACCTTGTTAGGTATTAGAGATTTAAAATTTAATAAAAGAGAAATTCTGTTTTCTGGCAGATTATGTATTATGGGAAGAAATAAATATTGAAATAAAATAAAAATATCATTAAGTCCCGATATATGAGGCACATATACATAAATATTACATAATCTTAAGGGAAATGTAAGTAAGATATATGGAGATAGAAGGATGGAAATGCATATGTAAAGATGATTTTTAGAAAATTAATGTTATGTGACTGAAAGAAAGAATATATTCCGGGTACAGTGATTCCTGTGTGAGAAACAGAATTGGCAAAGATCACATCATTGGTAGATCCCAAAGTCATCTTAATGGCTGCCATGGTGGGTTAAACTATTTTGTTGATCTTATCTAAAAGTATTCTTATCTAAAATTTCCAGCCATAAATTTTCTTTTTAAAAACTTTGGAAGAAGTCAGATTATGCATGGCTCCTGAGTACCTTAAGAGATCAAACTTAGCACACGGTAAATGTTCAGAAAATGTCTATTATTTTTGTCAGTCTTAAATGCTCTTTATTTTGGGAATTATACTTCACACATTCATAAAAGCTCATTCTCCCTTATATTAATTATTACAGTCTGAGAAGCATCAGTGCTTTAGAATCTCTCTCAGAGTTAAAATAGATTTTGAATGAATTACTCCAGGCTATCAAATCATTATAATTTTTTAAAAACTGGTTTGCTTTAGCTTCTCTAAGGATCTAGGTATGTTACGTATTTCCATATCCCAGTTGAAAAGAAAGTATAATGCATTTTTATTTTGGCTCTCCACATATTATCATATTCTATTCTTTAGGACTTAAAATTCAGTTAAAATACAGTTGAAAGTGAAATGTGTATTCCTTTGGGCAAGTGTGTTCTGTAACCACCTCTCCAGCCCACTGAGCTTTCTTGTTTTGAATACTCCAGTCTCATTACTGCATAATCCTCTAAAACCAAGTCAAATGCTTCTTTTTCCCTTGTTTTGAAGCACTAAACAGCTATCCTCAGCACTTATTATGTTAGCTCTTTCATATTTTTACTTAAAGTTCTCCTTATAATTACTTGCCATTTTTTCGATGTTACAAATTAGTAGTGAATGGAAGTATGAAAATTACATCCAAAGTTTTGGGTTGGATTTTGAAAGAAACAAATGAAAAAAATTATTGAGGTAAAAATATCTAAACTTATTTTTTGAGGAAGTTGACCAGGTTAGCAGAGAAAGGGTATTCATGAAAGTTTTGAGCACACAGATATTTCAGCTCAGAGCAACAGAGAGAGAATGAAATGAGGTGTGAGCAGGGATTTCACATAGTCAAGCTGTCTCAGCTGGCTAAGTCAGTACCAGTAGTATGGGGATCAACTTATGTCAGGCTGAAAAGAAATGCTAAAGGAGTCCCATAAGAATCTGTATTTGGTTCTTTCCTTTGGTCAACTTTAAGCAACTTGGATGAGTCTTGGAGATGTATTCACTGATGCAATTACCGAAAGTCATATTTTCCACTTAGTCACTACAAGAGTGACCAACTGACTTGAAAATCTGCAACTAGAAGTCAAGCAGAGTAAAAAATGTCTTGATAGAATGCCATGTTTGGGCACTGATGAAGAAGCTGGAGGGGTTTATGTACTGAGAAGAAATGTAGGGAAAAATATTTGGATTGGCTTGTAGATTTATTCTAGCTTGACTTAGTGGGCATAATAATGGTAGATTTGGGCCATCAAAATGAAGGGTTCTAAATAACAAATGACTAAATTTGCAGTAAAATATTTTATGACAATGTAGTCTCTCTGGCATCAAATGATTTTCAGAGAGTAAGGGAAACAGCAAATGCTCAAATCAAATAATGTTAGAATTTTTCAATCGTGGTATACATTGATTTTACTTGTACTGTACACATGTGTATGTGTGGAAGTAAATCAGAATTCTGAACACACTAAAGCGATAGGATTGTTAGAAGTAGGAGATAAGAGAAGAGCAAGGGATGAAGGAAGC
This sequence comes from Cavia porcellus, assembly GCF_034190915.1. Lineage (NCBI taxonomy): Eukaryota > Metazoa > Chordata > Mammalia > Rodentia > Caviidae > Cavia > Cavia porcellus. Next base: position 158,632,246 of record NW_026947484.1, on the reverse strand, counting down.
CACTACTTTCACCATATGACTACAAGATAACTGTCGAAATGGAGGAGAAAACAAGAGGAAACAAAGCAAAACAGTAGAAGGAATGAACCAGTCCACGAAGAAAGAAAAATGGAATGCCTTCTTATGGTTCCTTTAAGAGTATGAAATATGGATTTTCCTGTTTTTATCATATTTTTAAGCAAAATATTGTAAATAGGAAAAATGTACTGATATATAAAATGAATGAAAATCAGAGAAGGTAGCCCAGGCCAATGGTTGAAAGCTGATAACTCAATTCCTGGGAATCTTACGAGTTGGAGATTAGGCATGGTCATTATTAAACAATACAACATTAAATTACATTTTGTGAAGAACAAAAGTTTTAAGGCATCACTTCCTAAACACCTGGTTCCATGTTGCCATTGTCTGTCCTCTGGGGTTATGTCCCTGCCTTGCAATTCTATGGTAAATGTATTGATCTTTTCTCTCCCATACTGTCTGAGCTGTGTTTGGTGATGCTGTGGTCATGACTTGAAGTTAGCCCCTGTAGGTATATTTACATCATGGGAACTGCAAATCCTACAAATCACAAATTTCACAATGCCTACAAATCTTAGAGAATTAGTTACTAAGTATTTGTCAGCAACCTACAGGTCTTTATATAATCATATGTAAAGAATATATAGTAAAATATATTCATATAAAAACTATGCACACATTTCTTTTCTTTTTGCAAATATCTCTTAATAATGGAATACTTTGTAGTGTTTCTACCAACATGAGTGATCAGATACTGAAAATATAAAAATGCATCAAAATCATGGTACTGTCCTCAGAAAGTCTAAATCCTTTAAGAGAGAAAATGAGAAAATTAGTAACTGCAAGGTGGTATATTCTGAAGGCTTTAAGAAAGAGGGGGAAAGATTGTGGCATTTAGGTGAAAAGGGGTTGATTCTCTTTAACTGTAAGTAGGTAGAGGAGTGGTGGGTGGAGGGAAACATCCAGAAAGACTTCTCTAAAAGAGAAAAAAACATCTAAGCTCAGCTTTGGAATAACAGAAACAAATTGAATTTGAGAAGTCTGGAAATAAATGACTATGTAAACAAACATGTCATGTTTGTAAATCCAGCAATTTAGTCGTAAAAGAATTTGGTTGCAAACAAGATTAAAAAGGTAGGATGGGAATAAATTGTGGACAAACTTGAGGTAAGAATTGCTAAAATAAACAAACAAATGCAAAAGCAAACACGTTCTAAGTGGTTATTTATTGTGTTCTCTCTGAGGGCTTAAAATGTAGTAGCTCCAAATAAGTGCTTGTTTAATTCTTGGAATAGAAAGAACATTTGATTAATTTCTTTATGGAGTAAACATTGTCTTCTGCTATTTCTGCTATTTGAAAACTCCACTGGCCATCTTCAGGTTTGCCTTTCCCGTACTATCTGGATATTGCCTCCAGTATCTATCCCTAAGCAATTTTTTTCTGTGTTTCATTGCATTTCTGCAGTCTCAGTATATGCATGCAGATTGATGTGTCAGTATAAACAGATGGAAATATGTCCTCAGTTGATGAATAACAGAAGAGGCCTTTCTCATCCTGTTCCTCCCAACACCAAACCCACACACTTTCTGCCCAGTTTCTCTTCTCCTCCACATTTATCTCTGAATTGTTTTTAATCTCCTAAGACGGCATGACCACCCGCCTTTCAAGCATATTGCAAAAACAGCACTGACTAAGTTGATTTTTGCCAGTTATTTTATTGAAGAAAACATGTACCAAATGACAGCAGAGTCACCAGCCAATGGATCTTATGTATATAAAATTGTTCTTTTGGGAGGGAGTCAGCAGAACCTGGCTATGACTATTATCAAACTGTTTCTCTCATTTCTAATTTTGAAATCGTAACTTAAAAGAGACTGAATGGTGTGCTGCCTAGTGAGTTTTATTTTATAAAAAGAGGATTAAACAAAAATGCACAGGGCAAAACGTAAATTTTCCCTCTGTAGTAGGGAAATTTGTTCCTGTATGGTGGTAGCAAGGCTGCTAATTGATCTTTAAGCCCATTTCCTCATCTGGGCAGACAAGTAGATGTTGCTTCCCAGAATCCCTTGCAGTGTGACTGAGTTTTAAACAATGAAAGGTGAACCGGAGTGATGTGTGCTACTTCCAGACTTGGCCCACAAAATTCTCCCATGGGAGACATGCACCGCTGTTGCGTATTGTCATATGCAAGTGGTCTTGGAAACTGCAAATCACATTTTACAGATGGTAGAAATACAAAAGAGAAGAAAATTCTCACTAGACAATGTTGGCCTATAAGGAACAATTTATTTTAATGTTCTATTAGCAAGAAGTACACAATAGCCCCCACATTTTATAGAAAAGATCAGCCAACATGTAAAGAAGACATTTCTGTTATATAACACACTCAAATGAAGCTTCAATATTCAAATTTTAAGGCAATAATTGTAATCATATTAACCTATTCCCCACATTAAAATGAATAAAACACAGCAAGTTCTCATTTTGTGAAAATGATATAATGTGACATTAAATAAGGACAAAGATTGTAAAAGGAAAGTCATTTCATTTATGAATAAAGACGACTTATATTTGTAATATTCAATCCATCACGTGAATCTAGCAATGTATTTAAAACAATTTCAAAGTAAGACTGCTTATCCCAGGGATGAAACGAAATAATGTGCTAATTTAATATTCTATGGAAAAGCTGTATTTGATATATATGCATGTGTAAGGTCATACTAATATGTTGAGAAAGTATTGTATAAGAAATAATCTAATATTAATATATATGCTATGCATTAGGAATAGAAAACTTAGGTGACAAAGTTCACATTTTTAACTGTAGAGTTTGATTTGCCTTGTTAAATGGAAAGTAAGAAAGTCCACTGCTTTTATTTTACATTTCATTGAAATTACTAGCAAGTTTGCAATGATTTAGAATAAATGAGAATTATAAGTACTGAACACAAAAGTACAAATAAATCTTTGTGGTAGATAATGTAATTGCCTTGTAGATCATTCAAGAGAAGTTACATACTATTAGAGTTGATAAGAGAATTTAGATCACTGAAAGATGTTAATTTTTCTCAAAGCTATACATTTCATGCAACTGCAATTAAAAATCCATTTTGTTCGGAGAACTGAATGAAACCAACCTAATCAATGTAGGAAAAACAAAACAAAACAAAACAACAACAACAACAACAAAAAGACCAAGAGCTTCCAAAACATGTAGCTTTCAAGAAGATAATAGAATGGAACTTACTCCATGGTGCTCTCAAGATTGTAATGCTCTTCTAAAAGAAAACCATAGGCTAGAATGAAACTGAACTGGTACATACACAGATTTAATATGAAAGCATGATATTACAAACCAGAGAAACAAAATTCAATCAATATTGCTAGACAATTGCCTGCCCTTTATAAAAGACACCCCTGACATCTAACATCACATTACATAGAGAACAAAATTGAACATACATCAGAAGTCTGAATATCAAAACAAAATTTGAAAATATGTAAATAGAATCAATATGTGATATTGATGATGGAAAACAGTTAAACTTGACAGAGACCATAATGAAACCTATCGATAAATGTGAGTATATTAAATTTTAAAATGCAGTATTTCTTGACATGTGAAATATTATGAACAAAATTAAGCAATGCTGTATATTTTCAAGATGTACTTGCAAATAAATGTAAGCAAATAAAAGATTCATTATCCAGCTTCCATAAGGAAAGTGAACAATGAGAAGTAAAATAATTAATTAACAGAAAAATGGATGGAAGTTATGAGTAGGAAATTTTTAAAAAATGGAAATTTCAATGGACAATTCCGTTAATTACCTCAGAGAATATATGTATTCACACTGAGGACAAGCTGAATAAGCAAAACTGGGATGTACCTATGTAATTAAGTTATAATTGTGACTCATTTCGTGCTGAAAAGTTGGAACCAGTGGCTGTTATTACGTTCATAACAGAAAGTCTTCTATTGGTTTGCTTACATCTAATTGGTTTGATAAATATATCTTAGATCAATAAATTTTAAAAATAAGTAACAACCTAAAATCCAAAGCTGAAACTTTAAAAATCAGATATTATCAAGTTGAGGAAGATGTCAAAATATGAAAATCTAATACTGCTGAATGCAACATAAATCTGCAAACACTCTGGAACTAATAAAACCGAAGGGACACAGACACCTTTAAAATTTCATTTCTCAGTATTTGCACACTCTAGAGACTCATTACATCAAAATGTGGCCCTGTGTCATGTGGGAACTTAGCACAAATGTAGGCTCTCAGATACATTCAAATCCTCTATATCAAAAACTCCAGAGCAGCAAGGCCTCCAGGCCGTTTACATCCACATTAAACTTTGAGAAGCACTGTGCTCCACGGGCAGTATTGGATTCACATCAGGACCTCCTGGGGTGTTTTAACATGTTCTAGGGGATGGGTCCTTCCCTAGAGAAACTGAACCGCCATCCATATCTTTACCATTTATCCAAACGTTTCCCAAAGGGCTTTCCTGTGCAACACAGAATCTGTGCCATGGAAAAATCCTGCTTAGGCATGAGGAATCACAGTCACGCATCAGGTAAGGATGGGACAAGTTCTGAAACGCTGGTTTTATCATTGTGCAAACTTACTGTGAGCGTACTTACACAGACAAATGGTGGAGATTAGGTTTGGCCTTCTGATGCAATCAGATGTGGCAAGCACAATATGTACAACGCTGCAGGTGCTTAGCATATTGTTTTACAATAAGCTATTTCATAAAAGTACAAAGAATATATCCTAAATAGTGATAAAATGTATAGAAAATACATAAACAGGTAATGTCATTTATTATCATAAATGCTATGTAGTATTTTGTCATTTACATTATTGTCCCTGGTTTTATACGACTGGCAAAACAGTAGGGCTGTTTACAAAGGCAAGTGAGGAATGTATTTCACTATGATGTTGCAATGTGTCCAGTGTCACTAGGTAATAAGGATTTTCCAACTCCGCTGTGATTGTAGAAACTATCATTTTATTTGTGAACTATCTGTGCTTTACAAATCAGTATATGTAAAACCTGGGCATGGTGGCTCACTCCTGTAATCCCAGAACTCTGAAGGCTGAGGCAGGAGAATCATTTGCAAGTTCAAGATCAGCCTGGGCTACAAAGTGAGCCCAAGGTCAACCTGAACTGCATAGCAAGACTCTGTCTCAAATAGACAAAAACCCCCAACAAACAAAACAAAACAAGATTATATGTACATGTCTCTATGTCAAAGAATACATAATTTGCAAAAGCAGAAATCTAGGCACATGCTAAATATCTGTGAATTTTTAAAATGAAGGATTATGTAATAGAACTCTCAACTGCAAACAAATGAATATCCCAGATCTTTGCATATCAACTATTGTAATAAAATGCTTGGTGCAAAAAGCCAATTGAAAAGAATCATGCATTATAAAAGTATATTTTACATGTAAATTACTATGTACATATATATTTGTTATCAAATGTTAAAACAAGAATATAAAGGATATAGGCTAACTTAGACTTAACTGGTAGTATTTGAGGGTATTTTGCATAAATATTTAGTGTAATCTAAGTATTATTTTTATTTTAAAAGGGAAATGTATTCATATTATCTAAATATTAAATCTGTGCATTGGTGCACCAGTTACCTGTATTTTAAAAACTTTCATATAACTAATAAAATTTAATAAAAATATAGATTCAGAGGTTCTTATCTCATGAGATTTTCATGGACCTGAAAATATGACAATTGTATGCTTAGATCAAGATGTAGTTTGGTATAATGAGTGTTAACTAGATATGAACCATCACTAATAAAATTATTTAATAGAAAATAAAATAGAAATTATAAGTAGCAACTCTTATTACTAACAAAAAGGAAGTCAACATAAAGTTAACGTAAAGCATACGTTAGAACATAGCCTCTCTGATTACTTTTATCCATAAATCTTCCTCTATATTTTTCTATCCATTCCTTTTTCTTTCTTTCACTCTTTTCTTCTTTCTTTCTTTTTTTTTTTTTTGCCTTTTTTTTAATCTTGGGCTTATTGCTTTTTCTACAAATTCTTTCTTTCTTTTCTATTTTCTCTTTTAACTTATTCATTTTTTCTGTTTACTTAATCCCCATTGTAAGTGTCACATCCTAAAGCACACAAGCAAACTGTCACATAATTTTAATACATAATTTGCAGGTATCAAATAGTCGATGCATTTGACTCAATGGGATGGCTGATAAAATTAGATACTTTAAAGTCCAAATGGCAATCACAAAAAAATTAATATGAGAAAATAATGACAACATGAATGAAAATGATTGCTTATTTTTGCATTGGGTTTGCTTCCTGTAAGTTCTATGGTGTGTGTGACAGCAAATATCCGACAGATGCAGTGAGCACTAAAAAGATGCACTTTTCCAAAACTGTTTGCAAACTACAAATCCAAGTCCTTCCAGAATAAAACTGAAATATCATATGGCTTCTTTACATGAGAAATCCAAAGACTAAATAAATTCAAGAGCTAACTAAAAGTTAGATAATTCGACCCAGGAAGACAGACTACTGCAAATAAGCAAGGCACCAAGAGATGGACAAAGAGGGAGAGAAAAGGGAGGCAAAGAGAACTCAGATATTTTCGGTACAAATACCAAAGTCCCATGATAAATATAATCATTATGTAGAGGAAATACGTGTTTGCAAAAATATATGCATTTTAAAATATTTCAATATTCTAGATCCTAGTCATTCTGCATGTACTCAACTGAAATGAAAATGAATCAAAAGATCTAAATGTTGGAATCTGCTGAAAGATAAAATAAGTAAAGCTCTTGCAGTCATTAGTGTAGGAAAGGACCTTCTGAACAGAATAATGACTGCACAGGAGATAATACCAAAAATCAACCACTGGGTCATAACAAATTAAAAAGCTCTCCAGCAAAAGAAACAACCGACAGAGTGAAAAGCAATCCTACAGATAAATATTTTGTCATGTATTCCTCAGACATAGGGCTAATATCTAGAGTACATAAAGAACTAAAAAAAAAAAAAAAAAAAAAAAAAAAAAAGACAAAAGAAAGATGCCCCAAAATATAACACAGAGTCACAAAATGGGTAAGTGAAATGAACAGACACTCACAGAAAAAGAGGTACAATGGTCAATATATACTAGAAGAAATGTGTGATATTGCTGACCATTAAATACATGTAAATTTACATAAAACCCCACTGAAATTCCAGAAGACTTCAGAAGGAATAGGTATTATCAAGAGATCAAATAACTACAAACGCTGGCAAGGCATTGTGGAAAAAGAAGCCCTTCTACACTGTTTGTGAAAATGTAAACTAGAAAAATGAGTATGGGAATCAGTATGGAGATTCTTCAAGAAAAGTAACACTGAAATTTCATTTGGCTCAGCTATTCCTCATCTAAGTGTCTTCCCCAAAGAGGTAAAAATACCACATTACAGAGACACATGCATACTCATGTTTATAGCAGCATAATTCACACCAGGAATAACTAAATCTTGGAAGTGGTCTATATGTCCATCAACAGATGAAAGGATAAAAGAAATGTAGTATTTACTCATTGGAGTAGCTCTACCCTAGCCATAATGAAACATAAATCTAAGTCATTTGTAGGGAATGGATGCACCTTGAGGCCACCATGTTAAGTGAAACAAGACACAGACACAGCTTAAATATCATACGGTTTATTTTACGTGAGAAAGCCCAATTACACATAAAGAATAAAGTAAAAGATAGACCAGCGAGTAAAGAAACAGATCTGCCAATTGAGATGGTAGCAACAGAAGGAAGTAGAGGGAAGGAAAAAGGGGGCACAGGGATGAGGAAAGGAACTAAGAAGTGTTATGTATTTTTGCCAACCTCCCACAAAGAGTGCGACATAAACAGAATGTGCTGCACACATGCACTGAAGCTCTTTTTAAAATGTGGCTAAAACATAAATGAATAAGCCTATGTATCAACAATAAAAGAAAGTAACAGTGCTTTGTGTATTGGCAAATTGTGAAAAAGGCTTCAGCTAAAATTTACAATAGGATACACTTTAGTGATCATCTCAGCCACCTTTGTGGGTCCCACGAAAAGGTTCAAGTCTAGGTGCACAGGTAGGTTTCTGATAAGGACTCTGTGGTTTGGGCGACCTCGCTTTTGTGACAGTGTGGTGCTAATCTTGTTTTCTTCACTATGTATTGTAGCACATAGTCCAATCTGTCTGTCTGTCTGTCTGTCTCTCTCTCTCCCTCTCTCCTCTCTTTCTCTCCCTCTCTCTCTCTCCTCTCTTTCTCTCCATATAAGTATTGTATTTTAGTAGTTAACAGTAGCATTTAGCTGATCTAAACCATGAACCAAAGCCTTATGACACACACACACACACACACACACACACACACACACACACAGACACACACACACACACACACACACACACACACACACACACACACGTACTTCTGCTGGTCGTTCTGCTGGTAAGCACGAGGAAACGGAAGGGCCTGGGTCATGGGTCGTGTAGACCCACAGTCTGCAGCAATCTGTCTTCACATCTCCTTGGGAAATGTGTAGGGCACTTTTAAGAAACCACATTGTGGCTGGGGTTTAGCTCAGTGGCACAAGCCCCTGCCTGCTTGGCAAGTGCAAGGTTTTGAGTTCAATCCCCAGTACCAAACAAACAATATCATTGTGCAGCCTTAGCAGCAGCTGAATTTTTGTAGTTGTTTTTAATTTTGGAGGTAGTTACAACAGTTATTGCTCTTTTTTGAAAAATAAAAAAGCAACCACAAGTAGATTTTTATTTTATGCATTTTCAACGTATTCAAATAATCTAAAAAATGAGTGAAACAAGAAAGAGTCAAAAATGTGGGTCTTTCCTAACCTGTAATGGTTAAATTTCTTTTTAAACAAACAAGGACATATAATTAGGAGGAACAAGTTTTTAAAATGAATTCTAGAATATAAACACTTCTAAAAATTGCATTTATGGGAAACTTGATAGATACCTAGAGTGTACACAGTGTTATGTTCTTGTGAACATGGAAGATATCATATTGCCAGAAATCTTAAAATTTTAGAGCCTGTGCATGTACAAGGTGATACAACAGAGAAAGCACCTTAATTGCTTTGTACAAAAAGTGCAAACTAGGTTCTAGAAGAGCTGAGAGAAGTGTTTTTGCCTAGCATGGTTCAAAGACCTTTAACAAATGGTAAACAAGGTTTGCAAGCTGGTGAAAGAAAGTATTTGCATCATTAAAGATAGAAAAAGGGCTTCAGACAAGCCACTGTGATTTCCTAGAAGACAGATGGAAACACTAACAGAGACAGAACCTATTTCTGGAACACAGTACTCCACGGTAACGCCCGGTGCTAGGCATTTCATAGCCAATATCTCATTTAGTAACAAGTCTCAAAAGGTCACGTGATGTGTGAAATAGAAATAGTTCGACTAAGTTTAAGAGAAGAAAATCTGAGGCCAAACGTACCATAAGTGGCAGGCCTGTGTCTGAGCAAAACTCTATTTCCATTAAAGCTTGCATTTGTTGTACCCAAAATGTGCTGGGATGAAAGATCATGGTCACAGAGTCTTTGTGTCACTGTTGTGTCACAGTGCCATGCCCTGGAACACATCAACCCACCCACAGTGGAGGTTGCTCTTCAGGGAAACTGTATTCTATACCATTTGTTTGACATTGAACAAATGACCTAAATTTTATGATTCTTGATTTCCTTCTGTAAAATTTGAATAATTATAGAATACACATCACAGCACTTTTGTGAGACTATGTGAAATAATACGTGTACAGAAATAGAACATTACTTGACATAAATTATGTGCTTGATAAACGATAGCTTTATGTAACTAGCATTTAAGTATTCTTGCACCAAATAGCTTCCAGTCTTTCTGATTTCTAATTTATTTATTTTTTTAAATTTCAGAATGGCTCTCAACAGTGTATACGTTCTTTCAATGTACTTAGCCATCATTATTTCCTTGTAAATAATATGCTTGGGCAGATTTCTTTCCTCTTATTAGGCAGACTGCATAAACTGAGTCATCAATTTTCTATTTGGGCTTTTCATTTTTATTGAATATTTTTAGGGTACATAAACAGGCTTACTTTGTTCAACCTGAGTCACTATGATACCTGGTTGTAGAGGTGCTCAAGCATAAAATTTCTTTGCTTCTTGTCATTAGGAATCATTTTTTGTCATAATAAAAAGTGTGTGGATCTTTAAGGTTGGCCAATCAATGTCTGATTTAAAGAACACAAATAAACATTCTCTCCCTTCCGGAACCATAGCTCCTGTCTCCACTTAGAGCAAGCAGAGCTCAGCTGTCTAGAGAAAGCTCTGAGAGGAGGCCAGCATCTTGAAACTGTGCCTGCCTTTCTTATGTCTTACAGACACCAGCCTGTTTAGTGGGCAGAATCAGACTTGATGGACCAAAGTGCCCTCTGTTAGGCAGAAGATAACAGTTCATTAAGAAGCAAAATGACAGGAAAAGTTAACCTTAAAGGGTAAGTCCATGGTGAGACTTCAGCATGTATTAGAAATAAATAATGCAGAGAGGTAAATATCCATTAAATGTGCTCTAAGAGTTAGAAAGATAATAAGAAAAGTGAGAAAGTAAGACATTAGGTAAAAACATAACATAATTTGTAATTTAAAAAAAGAATGAATAAAAGATCATAGCCATGGCTCATTCCCAGTCTGCAAGATACTTTATCACAATAAGCTCTCCTCCATACGACATGTGAAAGGCTGTTGTACTCACAATATTTGTGTCAGATCCTGTTTCTCCCATTTTGGTGGCGGATGTGTGGGGCAGGTACTTGAATCTGCTGACAGCACTTAGCTGTCAGCCAGGGAGCTGGACTTCAAACTGAACTAATCAGACTCTAAAGCTAATTATTTTTTACAAGGGTATGCAGGCAGAGGAGAGAAATATCAGAGATGTGTGAAATGGAATCTTGAAGACAAGAGTTGCAGACTCCACCAAGAGTTCCTAGCGGTTCACAGAGGAGACTCTGAGGCAGTGAGGTGGTGTCGCCTTCTTACAACCTTCCTGATGCCTGTGCCCTGGAATGCATTCCGAGGAGGCAGGCAGACACAGTTTGGGTAAGTAGCTGCGGTTTCTCCTCTAAGACATCACACTAGCTGGGTGTAGTGGCAGATATCTGTAACCCTCAGGCTTTGGGAGGTTGAGGCAAGAAGATGTAAGGCCAGTTCAGCCTGGATAGCTGCGTGACTCAGGAGGATCCTGTCTCAATATAAAAAAAAAAAAAAAAAAAAAGTTGGGCACATAACTAATTGCCAAGATCCTAGGCTCAATTCTCTGTAGTGTAATAATAACAGTGATTATATATATATATATATATATATATATATATATATATATATATACACACACACATATTTTTTGGGGGGATACTGGGGATCGAACTTACAACCTCACACTTACTGGGCAGCCACTTGAACCACTAAGCTAAATCCCCAGGCCACTAATAATAATTTTTAAAAGCATCACACACTGCAGTAATATCCATACTGATCTGCCTCATCCAGGTTGTGAGCCACTGGAGGGTTGGGGAAAGATCTCGTATTGATTTACATTGTGTTTAATCAGTGAAGAAATGTCTGATACACTGTAAGTGATTGAAATTCTTACTTTGTTCCTCTGGCCATTCTGCTTTTTGTCCCTCAACATATCATTCATATTCCACACTGGGTCAAAACTATCGGATTTGTTTAACTTGCAAGCTCTGTTCTCTTAAGGTTTTGCCTGTTTCCTTGTCAATGGTGACAACTCGGTCCCTACCAGAGTCTCCCCTTCCACGTGGACACAAAGCCCCCTCCCTCCAACCACACTAGGGCTTCGTTGCACACATCCCCCACTCTCTTCCTCAGCCTGTTTCATTCTCATTGGATCCCACTTAGGGCACACATTCTGCATCTCTACTATTGAAAGAAAAACATTCAGAACCAATAGGACCTCTTGAACCCTATTCCCTCTTTGAATACTGCTAATTTTTACAGTAAAGTGTTGTCAAGGAGTGTCTATATTCCTGGCACCAATTGATTTCATGCCATTCTCTCTGGATTTCATTGTAATTAGACATTGACTACCATAACTCCTCAGCAGTTACCCAGTCTCTCCCTATTCCATTGTGAGGCGCGTGTTACTTAACTCAGGGATCAGTTCTCCACCCTCCTCCTCCTCTTTCTCCTCCCCTTCTCCTCCTCCTCTTCCCTCTTTTTCTTCTTCTCCTCCTCCTCCTCGTTCTCCTTCTCCTTATAGTTTTCCTTCTCCTTCTCCTTCTTCTTCTCCTTCTTCTTCTTGATGCTTTACAGAACATTTAAGACAGTTGACCTTCTTATCCTTGAAACACTTTCTCCATTTGGCTCCTCAGATTCCACAAGTCCTTCCTGGAGCTCTGATGGTTTTCCTTATCTCACTGGTCTCTTGACAGTAGACCTCTACAGAGATGGATTCTTAGATCTTTTCTTCAACTATATCATGGCTTTAGAGATCCCCAAAAGTTCCTGGTTTTGAAATACCAAACTGAAAGCTGACAATTATCCCCAGTTGTGTTTTCATAGCTGTATTCCTAATTGTAGCCACCAAGCTCTCCCAGATTTTTCTGCTGAATTTTATTTTTTAAGGAAAGGAATATTTATTGGGGAAAAGGAATGGAGACTACGAATTAGGAAAAAAGAATAAGAATAGCTCCTGCGAGACAGGAGGGCTCCCAAATCTGTTGCCCTATCTGCTGAGGTTTAGACATGGATTTACGGTATGTATGTAGATTGCAAATAGGTAGATATATAACTCAACTCCAACATGTGCCATGAGAATTACTGTTATCCCCACAGAAATATGCTCTGCTACCAACTTCCTTCTCTCAATTTATTGTCACTAGTGCTTCTAATTCACTCAAACTCATGCCCTTAAAGTTGCCCTTGGTTTCTCTCTTTGTTCACATTCTAGTTCTGACACCAGCTGATTTATCTTATTTCATCTTCAGAGCTTTCAAATGGGTCTGGTCATTACTCATGTTCTCTGCAATCAGTTCTTACTGGGCAAGTCATAGTGATCCCTCTAAATAAATTAGATTGCCTTGTTTTTCTGCCCAAAACATTTTACTGGCTTACCCTCTGTGACCCAACTGGCTTGTTGGTAGAAACAATGGGTGTTAAAGGTAATTCTGCAAAGTACACTGAAAGAGATCTAAGGAGAAAGCTTTTCTTTTAAAGACTAAGCATACCAGGAATAGAATGCTGGTGTGAACACTAGAAGTGCTTCCGGAGAGGTCTCAGATGGAAAGAAAGGACATGTTACAGGAGTAGTAGGAAAGGTTATCCATGTCACCAACTGGCAAATAACATAGTTGAATTACATCCTAGGGTCTTCTGAAAAGCTGAGATTGTGAGCAAACACATACTTAGCTGAAGTCAGGTGTTTAGCTTAAGATATTTCTAAGCATATGCTGCAGATATGGCTTGGAATATCTTTACTGCTCGGAGGAAAAGCAAAGACAAAAGCCATAAATTGAAAAAAAATGATCATGTTAAATTAAAAGATAGCAGAATTAAAGGGCTTAAGAAATTCTCAATCTATTCATATTGCTTAAGATGGGAAACTGTTCTGAAAAGGAAAAACCAAGTTGTTGTGAAAAATCAGTCTGTGAAAACAACCTATGAATTTAATTAGTCATTTGTTAGTAAGACAGAACAGGGCAGTAGAGTTATGCTATGAGATGAGCATGCCTTATTCTTCTAGAAGAAGGAAGAATAACTCCATAGTTTACCAAGAGACCATCAGAGCTGCATCCTCATCACAGACCCTTGCTTGCATATCAAGAGACCAAGGATGTTTCCTTTTCAGTTTAGAATACTGAGTTACCTCCTGGAATCCAGTGGCAAGAGCCATTTCACTGTCCCACTGGTTCTTCAGGGCAGGAGACAGAACACCTAGCCAAAAGGAAATACTCTTGAGTCTAAATATCACATGGAACTTGCCTCACTAGGTTTTGGATGCACTAGGAGGCACTATACCTTTCTTCTTTTCCCCTTTTGGAATGAGCGGATCTCTCCTAGTCTTCCCTCATCACTGTGTTTTAAAAACACATAATTTGTGATGTTTTCCAATTTCAAAGATGGTAAGGAACTTTGTCTCTAGCTGAGTCATAATTGAGCCCCACTCACACCAGCTTCAGGCGCAATCTAGATGGACTTTGAAGTTGGACTCCGTGTTAGAGTGGATTAAGACTTTAAGTGCTCTCAGGATACAGGATGTACATTTTGCAAAAGAGAAGAACACGAACTTTGGGGTAGCCAAAGTGAAGAATTATTCCCCCACCCCATTAAATGTTAGAAGCCATGTTAGAATTAGAGTTTTGCTTAAAGCTACAGGATGTCAGAAGTGAGGGTTCCTAATTGGACAGTGCAGGGGCTGGGGGCTGTGACAGAAGAGGAGGAGATGCCAGAGTCCTCTCTCTATGCATTGGCGTAGAGGGACCAGCATGTGAGAACATCAGAAGGAAACCAAGTACCTGTTAAAAGTACCCCTCACCAGAAACCAATCATACAGGTCCTAGGTCCTAGAATTGTATCCTGCAGAACAGTGTGGAAATAAATATCTGTAGTCCAAATCACCTAGGTGGCAGAATTTTGTTCCGACAGGGCAAGCAGGCTAATACATCAGCACACCTAGACAAAGAAAGAAGGTGCTTTCCATGCTGACGGTGACCTCCTCACTCCTACCTTGTCTCTTTTCCAATATCATTCATTGCTGCATTTCCATCAGCTTCATTAGGTTTCCAGCTTTCTAGCTTTCTCCTGTCTCAGGCGCTATGCCTTGCAGTTTTCATTCATCTGGACTCTGCCTTCACATATATGCATCAATGTCCTTTGCACTTCTTTTAAGTCTTTTTTTAAATATCATATGTCAAAAACAATTTCCTGGATCACTCTATTCACAAATACTACCTTTGCATGGTTCCTGAGGGTCCCTCCATAAAACTTATCATCAGTTTCTAACATACAAATCATATATTTCACTTTTTTCCCCAATCTCAGTAAAGCAAAAGTTCCTTGAATAGGGATTTTTATCAGTCATGGTTACTGATGACGTTGCATCTAGAATAGTCTCTATAGTATACTACATGTTCTACATAAATATATTAAATTAATTCTAATGTATGTATGTATCCTTCTGTGATAATCAAAAATAATGATCCTAATATTGGCATTCATGTTTTTTGAATGGTAAGTAAAATTATGTACTGTTTTATTAGATTCTTACATTTCATTAAATGGAAGTAAATAATAGATCAAGTATCAATGTCAAGGGAAAAAATCAAAGCCTTATGATACCAGAGCAAAGAATCAGAAGTGTAGAATATGATTTCTTCCATTTCTTCTATTTATACAAGACAAGATTTGTGTGTAATATTTGGAAAGGAATCTGTCACTTATCTAAGGCTATGTTTGTATATTTATGGGCTGTAAACCTGATCATAAACAGCAATCATAGGTCCTGTTGCCAATACTCCAAGCCACTGTGAATGTTGCAAGGTGAATTAATTAGTAAGAACAGCTGTCACATATGTAATGCAGCTCTACAAGCTCTCCTGGCCACGGTCCAGTGGCTGGCTCCTCAGCAAGGTGGAAGGACAGACTGTGCATGTACATACAATCCAACTCAGGCTCACATGTGGAATCTGAGCATCACTTTCAAAGATAATAACACACTAACACAATTCCAGAGATAATTGGAAGGTTGTATTTAGCGAGCAATTTTATTGCAAGCTCATTATAGTATGCAAACAATATTTACAATTTCTCATGTTTCCTTTGTAAAATGCTTAACTACTTGCTGGATGTAATATATAATAGGCACTGAATAGAAATGTGTGCACACCTGGGTTATTTAAATGGAGAATTAGTATGCATGTTTTTAGTGATAGACACTGGAAAAAGCAAACAGAAATTAAGTGGTTAATGAACAAATAATGACTGTAGAATAATTGCTTTTGCTAACCTCTCAATATCTCATTATCCAAATAAAAACGGTGGAATATAATTTCAAATGATGTAAGGTTTCCAATCTATTACCTATTTTTTTTACAATAACTTTGTGTACAAAACATATGACTTACATTTACCAAGAAATTGCCACCCTGATTTCTGAAATGAAGCAGTATGTAACTCGAGATTTTCAACACTGGTATGGATGATGAGTAATTTTAAAATGTCTAATGAAAAGGAAGTCTACAAGAAACCTAGCCTTTATTATTCCTAGGTTAATCTTCATCTGTGCCTTTTGATAAGATATTTGTTTAGGTACAAAAAGAAGGTACCGTTGAAATTTTTAAGAAGATACATTACCAAGGAGTAAAAATTCTAAAGTTAATACAATAAAAATGCTCTGAGAGTTCTCTCACATGCTCTTGTGTCAGTTGGTATTCCTATGATCAGGATGTTTAGGTGGTTGAACAGTGGAACCCACTGTTGATAAGCATGTTAATACAGTAATACATAGTTTTAAATGAATATGTAGGTCAGTACAGTGCAAGAAATAATTTCAAGTCAAAGACCTTTTGGAAATGTCTCAATCAATTTTTTGAAAATGAGAAACAAAAACAGGCAAATAGATGGATGTAAAAATCTCAGCAGTTGATTTTCTTACTCCATCTATGGTTTCATTATGTTGCAACCTCCAACTGGTTTTGACAATGGTCATGAAACAACTTCACATTCATAGAGAACTCATTTTTTGGCATCATATTGATAGGCAATTTGGATACACATCATCCCATTTAATCTCCACAATGGCCCTAGGCATTGACATTATTTATTTGTTTTTTGTGTGGGGCTTGAACTCAGAGGTGCTCTAATACTGAGCTACATCTCTAGTATTATTATTACTCTACTCCTAGTATTTCATTATCATTATTTTAAGACAGAGATATGGTAAGTGGCCCGTCAGACTAGGACTTGCTGTCTCCTGCCTCAGTCTCCTTAAAGGCTGGAGTTATAGGGGTGGGCACTGTGCCTGACGAAGGGGACATACTTTTTATTTCTACTTAGTGGATTTTAAAAAAATGTGAGCAGTCAAATAATATGCACAAATAAGAGACTAATACATACCAAATGTGGATTTTCATTTGTCTTTTGACACTAAATTTATTACTCTTAACTAACTACCATTCTATAATGCCATCGCATTACTGAAATGTAACGGCACTAACATATTTAGCTATTTTTGAAGTAAATTTGACATGAGACACTTTGAAGAATTACTAGGAAGCCTATACTGAATCTTGTGCACTGATTTTGGTACTAGGCATCGACATGGAACTTTAAAAACTTTCTACTTAAATGCCAATGTCAAATATTTAAGGAAAGAGATATTAAATAGTCTATGTAAACAGAAATTGTCAATAAAACAGATAAAAATAAGAACAATAGAATATTATTTTAAAAAATCACTGTCCCGGAGAGGATACAAATGGAAAGTGTAATGGGCAACAATAGAATAGAGGGTAAAGACACTGCATTCCAAATCTAACAGCGATTTAATGAAATTTTATGAAGAGAAAATGAAGCCCATGGGAAATTGATGATGTTTAATTCAGCCACACCTCATGTCTTGATTCTTTTTCTATGGTACATATTCGCAGTTTGTACTTTTTTGCATTTCCAAAGTGTAGGTTAACAAACCATTGCAAAAATGTTTATATCAACACTTCAACACAGGAGACCACACTGAGAATTGGAAATGCAATTTTGAAATTTCAGGGGAAAAAAATCACTGAGCAGTTTCTCCGACAAAGGTTAGTCCCTACTTACCACAAAAATGGCTTTCGTGTGGCAGAAACACATCTGCCACAGAGCAGGAAATAATGAGCCTCACGAAGAAGCATGGAGGCACTCAAAGAGATTTTTTTTTCTATTCTCATAATACAAAAAATATACAAAAAGATGAGATTGCTCAGGTCTCATATTCTTATCACTCTGTTTGAAAAACTTCTGGTGAAATCATACCTACATATGCACATATCTGAACTTTTAAAATATATTTTAAGACATCATTTACTTACAGCAAACAGAAAATGATAATGGGTAAAATAACTGTAAGAAATCATCTTGATTGTTTGCATAAAAAAATTACCCATAACGTTGTACGACTTTTTACAAAGAAAAATAAAACTGCTATACCTTCCTGGGATGCCACACCAACTTATCAAAAGTTAAAACTTTCAGAACAAATAACATGGTGAAATAGAATGGGAATTACAATTTAAACCAAGTGAAAACTACATCATTTTAAAGATTTTATCAAATGCACTATTAAATTCAATTCTTCCTTATCTATTATGGATGTTTTAGGTTCTCTTTGGAGAATAAGCCAGCTCTATCTCTTCTGTCACCACTAGTTTCTTTGTATGTATTCTCTGATGGCAATTAGATGATCTAAGTGTATGATTTCTTTCCCATAATCACTGTGCCAGGTAAATATTTTCCGTATTTGTAGATGAAGACATTGAGCAGTAGAAGAAAGGATAGTGAGAATATCAGCCACACAGCTGGCCCAGCCTGCAGGTGTATTCTGCACAGAGAGATCAAAAGAGACTTTAATACATTTTCTGCTGTAGCTGCACAACTTCTGAACAAACAAGAACATGTATTTAATCCAAGGTAATATTAGCTCTCAACTTCCAAAAGCACTAAAGTGAAAATGAATAGACTCTTTTGCATAATAACTCCTCCCAGCTCCTTATTACATATTGTTACTTCAGAAAAGGAGAACAATAGGAGGAATGATGGGAGGTTTTCTGAGTGGGAGACACCCAAAACGAGCATGTGATCGCCCCTCCTTCAAGTAAGCTGTCTAAAGCTTTTAAATCAATGCACAGCAAATTAGCTCAAACAAAGATGACAGCAATAATGCCTGTCTCTCCTCAGTTTGTCTCCTACCCCATTCATCACTGGCTGTGGAACCCAGTAGGAGCGTGAATCTGTGGTTTTCTCCATTTGCATGGTCAGATCCTTAGCGCCCCATGATGGAAGAGCGGCCCTCATGGATCTGCACCTACTGCTGGTTAAACACACATCTGCCTGCAAGCAGGAGCTGCTGCCGCTGGGCGAATGACAAGATAAGTGACGGCTACCCAGGAAAGAAGAATGGCCCTGCCTCCATTCCTGGTTTTTTTTTTTTTTTTTCCAATTTATTTGTGCTGCAGACACATGTGGGCGTTGGCAGAAAGTCTTGCGTCTCCCAGGTTTTGATGAACCTGTATCATCACATTGCTCTGGTCTTCATCAAACAAGCCAGCTAAGAAACAGATAAAACTGGTCTTGGCCCCATCTCTAGGAATTTACTGCCATAGAAATCCAGTGAGCTATCTCATTTATTTCACTTTTCCAAGAGTGATTTAAGGGCTACCCACAGGGTGAATCAGCACCAGCTAAGTTGCTATAATAGTTCATTCATTTATAACAGAGATTTCATACATCATGTATTTCTCAGGCTTTGTACTAGGCATTGGAGTTACAAAGACAAGTGATCTGATTCCTGACCCTGAAATGAATCCAGAATATATATATATATATATATATATATATACATATATATATAATATGAATATATGATTTTATAATATATGAATACCTTTTTAATATAGATATGAATACATGATTTTATAATATATATGAATATAACTTTATAATATAAATATGAATATATGATTTTATAATATACAAATGTATGATTTTATAATATATATAAATATATGAGTTTATTATGTGT
The DNA here is from genome assembly GCF_034190915.1 of Cavia porcellus. Taxonomy (NCBI): domain Eukaryota; kingdom Metazoa; phylum Chordata; class Mammalia; order Rodentia; family Caviidae; genus Cavia; species Cavia porcellus. Next base: position 158,612,376 of record NW_026947484.1, on the reverse strand, counting down.
GATATATATGTATATAAAGCAGGCTCTGTAGTGTTACTAGTTATTAAAACATTAGCTAAGCAGGAATGGTGAACAGAGAGGGAGCTTTTGGGGAAGGAGGAATTTCCTGCCCTTTAGTTAAATTTCCATTTGTGTTCTAGAATTACAAGCTGTTCTCAGATTCATTTTAATTTTTTTTAAAAATCAAATTACATTTTGTAGTGACGTTTTAAAAATCACAGTTTTCCTTCTCAGCAGACAATGGAAATGACAGTCTGCTGTACTTTGTTCCCCACAACTCCAGGATTTGTTTGAGCTGCTTGCTATAGAGTAAATTTCACAATTTTCCAGGCAGGTAATCAAATCACACCCATGGATAAAACTGAGACAGTATTGGTACTGCAATGCCACGTTGAAAACACAGCGCTCACGCACATTAAAAGCTTTTGAATGGTTTTACAGAAATAACAACATTAGATGAGACTTTTCAAATTTGCTAACTGTTGTTTATTAAAGTATGCATTTCTCAAATGGATTTTTCTATTAAAAAAGTGTTTCTACATCTCGATATCAGGAACAATTTCCATCTACATTTTGCTGGTTTTAATCAACATGCGTAGTGGAAAAAGGTTCCATCGCAGGTGCTGTGAAAGTTTCACCAGAATTTCAGGTAGGAACGGGGTGGTCAGTCAATGTAGGTGAAACTACTCTCAACCATCCAAGAGAGTCCACTGGCTCCATGAAACCCTAAAGACGACGCCCAGTTTCATGATTCCTTTTACATCCTAGGTGCTGTCACCTGGGGGACAATATCACCACGTAGGAAGAAATTAAGACTGGAAGATGCAACTTTCTTATCTGAGGGGACAGAGAGAGCTGTTTTCTTTCCTGAGTATTTCTTTTGTGTACGTGAGTTTCTTCTTCTCATCAGCTTCTGAACCCTCATGTGACCTCATTAGGAAGGTCTTCTCTAATCAGAGGCCAGAGATTTAACTCTGTGGCTTAAGCCCTGCGTAGCAAAAGCGAGGTGGTGAGTTGGATTCCCACTACCAGAAAACAAAACAAAAGGAATACTATCTAGTGGCCTCATTGAATAAAGCTGTTTTCCTCTGGCCCAGGTTCCTGGCTGTTGTATTAGCTCATTTAATTTCTTCATAGCACTTACTATAACTTGAAATTATGTCACCTCTTACCTGGCTGCTTATTTACTTGTGTATGATCTTTCTCTTGCCTCTACAAATAATGCCACTGAAAGGCAAATCTGTGAGAGAGAACATTTCAGAAGTTATTGTTGTTTCTCAGCATTTAGAAAGTGTCAGACATGCAGTAGTTGCTACATTAATGTGCATTGAAAAGGAATGAAGAGATAAATGGACAACAAATTGCAGAGGCAGTACTCAGATTCATGAGATTTATTTAGTCTTAAATTCAATGATTTTTTTTTGTCTTAAACTCAATGTTCTTTTTACTCCCTCAAATAATCTAAATGCGAGGATTACAAGTGAAAAGCGCTTTTCTTTCTTGCGTGTCTATAAGGCCTGCACTACCCCCAGCTTTGCAAATTCTGTCATGAATATTGTTTTCCTCCCCCTTTGCAACTAACTAATTTTCTTGTCTACTTATATCAACCAGTGATCATTGATGAAATAAATAAATACTTTAAAATTTTTATTTGCATAAGTCCGTGTTTGCAGTAAGTAATATTTGAAATAGTAAGAGGTCGAATGTACTCCTTTTTGGAAAATTTGCCACCTTTCCACAGTTAATTATTATCCCTCGTGCCCTTAACATGCTTTATACTGAATTTAGGTTTTAAAATACACCAGTAGGATCATTTCCTTCCAAACACGTTAATGTTTTCATTCTAATTATGCTTTGTCACACACATCTAGGGAACAGAAAAACCTGAGAAATCTAAGTGTCTGCTTATCTACTTGCTGCCTGGCACATGACTACAAAATTCACAGGAGAACTCAGTAGTATATCCAAGTATTTCCTTATAAAGCTGGCTTTCTGCCATCACTGATTTTATATCTTCTTGTTCATCTCACCACTTTTATGGCACCTTTCCTTTACTGGCCCTCCTTCCTACTCACCATTGCACCTTCTTAGTGAAAAGTCTTGTTTCATATTGTATTCATCACTTTTCAGTTGCAGCTCACACTCAAAGACAGAACAAAACATTTTCCAAGTTCCAGCCTTCTCACTGGCATGGGCTAATGTTGGTGGTCACTGTAGCTCTAGAAGATTCCTGCCAGATTTGTTAAGCCTCTGTGAGAACTTCATCAAAATCCGTTTGCTTCCTCTGCCTGGTCTTGCTTCCTTCTTCCTTCACCAGTTCTGTTCCCTAATAAGCACCTCACGCTCCAGCTCATGTTGTGCTTCCAGCGAACTGAATCTGCAGGCTGCCATACCAGCAGTGATTTGAGAAAGCAGGCCGGAAGTTAGTTTGGTTTCTGGATTTAGATCACTTGCCACCTGGCAGGCAGTGACAATCCACCATGAGTAAGGACAATGCAGATAGAACATGGGACAGGGTGCCAGCCAATCAGAACTTTCACCTTTGGGAGTTCGGTTACATATAAGAAGACATTGATACAGGAGCGTACACTGACAGCCTATGTCACTGTTCATCCTGAGATGTGTAAAGACAATATTCCATGTGAGAATCTAAGAATTCTGCAGTGATGGCTGTGCTCCTGTCATGGTACACATAGTACAGCATAGTGGCTCCAGTCTGTGTGACTCATACCCACTTGACCTGGTGCTTGTCAAAACTGAAAAGCAGAAATGGATAAACTCACTCCAAAGCTTCAGTTCTAAAGTGATGTGAAATAACTCATTAGTTTCTGTGCTGATTATATGTCACATGCTTTGGATGTGTTGGATTACACAAAGAACACATTGGATTAATTTCTCTTGTCTCACTTTGCTTTAATTTTTACAATGCAGCTATTAGAAATATTTGAGAGTGCATAGGTGGGTAACATTGTATCTCTACTGCACAATATTATTCCATAGGAAAAAGAAAACATTGAGATTTGTTAAAAGACAGCTGAAAGCTGGATAGAGAAGCCAGTGGACCTTTTTGATTTTATACAAAGAACTTAGCATCTGCTCTAGTGAACAGGTGAAGATAGCTACAAGCTCAATTCTTGGATTTAATCGTCAGATTGTCCAAACATGAAAAATGTGTAAACACCAACTGAGAACAAGGTCAGGATGGAGACATGCCCCTGGATATTTTTATTTCCTACTTTCAGCTTGGCCAGCCTATGATATGCCTTCCTCTCCCAATTAATAGATAGCATGCTGCCATCTCTGTTAAAAAATCTGCAAAATTTCCCCTTCTCTCTGGCAAAAGATATCCACCTTAGGACCTGTCCTTTTCCACCTGACAATAGGCTTGAAATTATTACATAGCCACAATACAGCAGCTAGGATGAGATGCTCAGTACCTTAAAGGACCTGCCAGACTCAGAGGAAATGTACCCACTGGGGTTGACTGAGTGCATGTAGGAGTGTATTTCAGGAGTCCTGCTTATTCAACATGCTAAAATATAAAATTGGACACGGAAGGGTTTATTGACACAGGTGTGACTTTTTGAAGTACAGAATTTAACTAGTAAGGATCCACACCAGAAAATGTTGTGCATTCCATGCTAGGATGAGTCCTAGAAATGTGGAATAAATGATAACACACTCTAAGCAAAGGTGAAATGGAAGAAAATTCCACGACATGCAGGGGGTGGGGGTAGGCCAACATGGCAAAGCAGAGAAACGTAGGAATGGAGGTCAGTGTAGAGCCCATAGACCTGGGCGTGGATGTGGCCGGCCTACGTGCCATTTACCAGACTAGACTTCTTTTTTTTTTTTTTTTGTCTTTTTCATTTTTATTGGGGATCGAACTCACGACAGCCTGGTTGCAAGGCAGGTGTTTATGACGCTGAGCTAAATCCCCAGCCCCCATTTACCAGACTTCTAAGTGCAAGTCTAAGGGGATGGCAGCAGAGCTGATATTTGATGGCAGCTTTATGGATCAGGACTAGAATGAGAAAATGTTTTTATATGTTTGTATTCACTGAGATGAGCATGAATAATAGGGCCCAGAACAATAAATGTTCTTAATCTTTGGTATTTAAGGGAGTGAATTTTTCAGTTTTTGCAAGACTGGTAGTCAAGACAGACTGACCCACAGACAGTTACAGGCATGTTAGTAGACAGAGCCACCATTAGGGAAAATCTCCAGGTTGCTAAGAGTTTGCTCTAGCAACCAACTTGAGAGGATGTGGAGAATAAAGGCATCATATCAACAAAAATCCTTCATCCTTTGTCCAGACTGGAGACCTAAGCCTGTTTTCAATAATGTTTTGTTACAGTTTCCAAAGAGTAAAGATTCCACAATTGTACTTTACACATCTATGGTATATTCCCATTAGTCTTCCACCAAATGGACCATGGCCATTTTATTGGATGGACATTTCAATAACAGTTGTGTATTGGACCTAATTAAACAGTGGTAGCCAGAGACAATCATTATGGTTGTCTATATGTCTGTATGAGGGTATATAGGCATTGGGCAATAAACAAGTGAACAGAGTTGTAGTTAGTCTCTAAATTAAAGTGCATCTGATACTGAACATTTATCTTGTTCTTGAATGCATAGGCAAAAATTACACTTGTAAAGTCTTTCAATAACTCCACTGTACCTTCATGGTTTGGATAACGGGTATCATACAAGGTGAGGCTAAGTGTAAGTTCTCAAACCTATTTCTTATTCAGCCAAAATAGAAAATCAAGTAGACTATTTATCCTAAGAGTGGGAAATCGGTTTGGAGTTAGTTTCATGCTCATGGATCTAAAAGACATAAGGTTTGTTTTTATGTAATAACAGTATTGAATCTATATTCTGAACCCTCGAGAAACAAGATAGATCCTGGAAGACAAGTCCAAGCTGAACCTAATAAGGGTCTCCTCACAGCTGCCAGACCAGATGTGGTATATTGCTAGAGCAGACTGATACAGCCTCAGGAACTTGGTACAAAGCCACTATTCTGGAAAATGTATTCTGTCTCAATCAGAAAAGACAATCAGAAACACAATCACATTTACATGGATTCAACAACAATATTAATTTACAGTTCTGCCCCAGGGTGATGTTAACTCTTTTGCCCTCTGTCATAATATTATCTGAAGCGATCTGGACCATCTGCAACACCCACAGTGGTTCATACTCTCCATTACCCTGATGCTGGGGTATTGAGCATGCCAGATGAGCAAGTGGTAGCTGACATTCTGGAGGCCTTGGTAGAACACAGGCATTCCAGAGGGTAGAAGATAAATCTGTGCAGCCTGGTTAAAACATTTTGAAGAGTACCAAATATAGACGAAAAATTTTATCTTGTACCTTCCTGCACATAGAGGGAAGCACAGTGTTCTATCTAGTGGGTCTTTTTATATTTTAAAAGGGAATATATTCATTCTATCCCTAGAGATGTACTACTTGATGCAAAGATGTGTTGACATAAATGTATTGGTTTGTTTAAATTTGGGTGAAGCCTGAATCAGATTTGGGTGTAAGAGCAATAGTTCCACCTCTTGGGTCACAACAGTCTCAAAATAGAACTTATGAAGTTGGAGCCAGCAGTGCTGGGAAAGGAAACCATTCCTTGTCAGTAAAATTGTCATATAAAATTACTGACAAGTGTTCTTGGAGAATCACAACATAGATGTGTAGATCTCCTAAGAGACACCACATTCGATGGGAGAACTTTGCAAAGAAACTTTTCCTGTCATATTACAGCAGTTGGCATACATAGAGCGTAGTTCGTGAGATACTATGGGACTGGATGAAATTACAGTTATGAGCTTGGTTCTTTGGCTCCTAGAGTCCTTAAGGTGATTTTTGGAACCTTTACTGCAAGCATCATAAGGAAGTGGTGCATTTGAGATGAAGCATAAGTGGGGCCCAAAGATGCTGCAAGCTCTGGGGTCAGATGATCCAGAACCCATGGCAATGCTGATGCACCAGGACACCTTCAGCCCACATCTAAGCCCCATGGCAAGGCAAACACGGCCAACTGAGAGCACAGGAAGTAGTGCCAGGGTTAGCTCCCAGGTCGGTTATAGTTTCCACATGAGTGCTATCCAGATATGAACAGAGTCTACACTATAGACTTATAGAATACCTTGCAAAATATGGTTGAGGACTGGTTCTCTCAGTGAGTATGGGCATCAGTCCGTTTACTTGTTCTTCACCTTGTATGGGAAGAGAAATGGTTCAAGAAGTAGTCGAGAGATGTGGAAGTAAGACAAAAAGACTAGAATGTGGAGACATATCTGGATGTACTCATGTACTGAAAGACATATCTGGATGTACTCGTGTACAGAAAGAGAGAATCTTTGGAATGGATGTAAATATCTACTACATGAAATAGGCAGCTCTTGAGGCACTAAAGAATCAGCTCTGTAAAATGACCTGGCCAGGCATTGCCAGCCCGCCTTTGGTATGCATGTCATGGAGACACAATGCAAATACTTCACACAGCTCAACTGCACCAGTCTCAGCTTACCAAGGATGACCTACTGCCGTGTTTCCCCACGCCTGCAGAAAACTGTTGCAGAGCCCTCCACCACCATAGCTGGGAACTCCGGCCACTCAAGATGAGTTGGCTACTTGGTTTCCCTTGCGTTTTGGAAAGAGCAGTGGTTCCTTATCACGCAACTGATCTAGAGTTTCTCGGGACTTTTCTCCAAAGTATTTGGGCCACTACTGTGAACTGTGATTGACCAGGTTCCTCTTTCTTTATAAGTTGTATAGGTGGGTCCAGATCCACAAGTTCTATCGCACACTTTCTCCAGACTGCTGGCTTTATAACATGTTAGGTTAGTCTCTGTGAATACAGCTGATATGGCTGAGTATAGACCATATTCTGGGAAGATGGGTGTCATGCTCCAAGGCTCAGCATACTCCTTGATCACAGAATGACTACTCCTCCAGATAGGAAGACCCCACAAGTCCAGGAATCAAGGTAAATTTAATAAGGTATTAAAATGATTGTCTTAGGGTCAGACTCAAATACATCATTTCTTAAAATGTAGTGGAGGTATTTCCTGCAGAGTTCAAATTTCTGCATTATTTCTTACTCCAGGATTAAAGACTTCTTCACAGGATAATGGATTGTGAGTACCTCCATTCCATCGTGGGGAAAAATATCCAACTCAATAGAATCTTCTTTTAAAATGGAATTGTGATCACAAACTATTCTAAATTGATGACTGTTTTTCTCATTGTGTATGGTGATAATGTTGCTAATCCTTACTTTCTCTGTGCATAGAAGCAGTCTGATATGAAATAGAACTTGGGAGGTACAAAATATTTTAATATTTAGAGAATATTTGCATTTTCAAGATGATTTTGCTGCCAAAACTGACAGGAACTAAACTCTGGTCTATTTTATATAATTATCCTCTATTCTCAGTACACTATTCCTCTACTACTCAGTGCATCAGACCTGAGCCTAAAATACAAGAACAGGTTCCCTAAATTTCAAGAATCTTACAGCCTCACAGTGGAGTTTCCAGCCAGTGTTGTGTTTCTTCTTCCACGTTTCACGAGTTTTTATTTCCTTAGGAAAAGGCTGCAGAGATAAAGTGTTGAGAAAACAGTAGCAATGATAGCAGATTTACCACCTGCCCATTCGCCACCTGCAGATTTATGGCCAACGCAGCCTATTTTGCCATCTGGGTCAAAGTCGTATTTTCACTGGAAATATTTTGGTAAGTTATTGCTGGCATTTTTTACATTGCAGGTGGTGATCACACAGGTTTTATGGCACTTTCATAACTGCATGTCTGACTGAAGTGCACAGAAGCTGATCTTTCCTGAATGCCTGCAGAAGGGATCTGATGAAATGAAATTCACTGTAGTCATTACGCTTACCAGCGCGGGAGCACACCTAAGGCACAGAATGTAACTCTGAGGAAGGTGCCAAGTTACCTCCTCTGATTGTTGCCAAAGTACAGATTTGGGCATCCAGGAGGGAGAAAGAAGCTATTCGAGGACATCGAGGCTCCTGTCACTTATAGGAAAGCTTTTGTAGTTGGTGAAAAAACTAGTTTATTGTCATGCTTTGAGCCTTGCAGTTATGTAACTGTAGCACTTTTATTACTGAAGCAGTGCTACACTTTATTAATTTGTGATGTCCATTAAGTAGTTGGATTGTGAAGGACAGATTTGATGCTGTTTGCTCCTTGTTTCTGGACTCTCTAGTCTCTTGTGTTTTCTTTCATTCTGTTGTATCACTCTGTGTTTTTCATCTAGGCCTATTAGTAAAACTTTTTTGATGCTGTTTTTATTATCTGAATAAAGTTTCCACTTTTAAAACAATTTTTCTACTTGCTGATCATTTATTTCACTAATTCTTCTCTCTTCCCTTTTCAATAAAGCATGTGCCCCTTGAGACTCAGTCTGGCCTTTTGTTTGTTTTGCTTTCCCAACAGCTGTAGCTTTCTAATTACATGGCAAAATGGGTACACACAGACTTCCAGTCCTCATCATTGCCTGAGAGTCAAGGGAAGTAAAAAGGAAGATTATTCTTGTTCTTTTATGTTTTTATATTTTTAGGAAAGAATGCGCTTGTGAATAAATGATCTGCATTACATAAAAGGAAAATTGTTTTTCAATTCTTAAAGTTTCCTCCTTATTTACAAGGAAAAGATTACCTGTATAATTATATTTCTACAATGTCAAAATAGATTGACCTTTTCAAGGAACACTTTCTAATACACCAGTGAGACCACCAGGGCTAATGATAAAGAGAAAGAGAACATCCAACACCCATTAAACTAATTAGAGATTTGTTGACAAATAACATTTTATTACTGATGACAGCCCATATCCTTTCAGTAAAGAAAGGTGATAACAAGCTTTTAAATAAGGCCTCCAGCAAGCCCTGCTTTTAAACTTATATTTTTGCTAAGAAAAGTGGTTGTTTTTGGTTTTTCTCCTTAGATGGTGGGTTTCAAAAACATGAGACTCACAGTGACACCTGGTTTGTTAGGGTTGCCCAGTAAACAGTCAATGATTACACAGAAAAACAAGGAAGGCTTTTATTTTCTCTTCTATTGTATTCTATTTTATGGAGAAATGGAGCAGAGAGAAAAAGGAAAAGTTTTTCCTTTAAAAATACATAAAGCTTTTTACTGCTGAGAGATAGAAACAATCGCAACTCACTATTGATGGGTGAAATTTGATAGGCTGCTGGAAATTGCCACTAGAATGACTGCTTTTCCATTTTCCAAGTAAATTGGAAAAGTCCACATCACTTACCACGTTATTTTGGTATGCAACCTTGCTCAATCAATGAAGAAGCTGAAAGACTATCTGGAGATAATCATTCTTCAATTTCCGGTGCCTCAAGTTTTTCTTTAAAGAAAAACACTTCCGTGTTTTCATGGTAAATACTGGGAGAGAGAAGGCTAGTGTGGGTTCCCACCAAGTCACCTTCCCCGGCTCTCCCGTAATTTTTTATCTTCACTCATACTCTACAATTCAGAAAATGCAGAAATTGAAAATCAAAAGAATACTCTTCTTTACAACATTTGTTTCCAAAACTAATTATCAGAAGGCAAAACAAGCAATGCAAAAATTTCCCTTCTATAAAAAACAGTTTTGAAATTGTTCTCTAGAAATGAGAAATTTTATTTAACTATATCAGTAGAAAGTCATTTGAAAGATTTTTCTTTCTATTGTAATTGACCCAGATAGAACTACAAATTCCTTCTCAACTATAAAGATGAGAGAGAGAGAGAGAGAGAGAGAGAGAGAGAGAGAGAGAGAGAAAGAAACAAAGAAACAAAGAAACAAACAAAGAAAGTTGTAGAACTAAGTGTAAGTTCAAGCAAATAGTTCAGCAACAAAAATTTCATTTCTGGCAGGCTCTATAGGAGTTCAATAATGCCTTTTAAATCATCTCAAACTTGAAGAAAAGAGTAACATTTTTTTTTAAAAAGCCAGCAGGTTATTCAAATTATGAGATTAGGCCATCTATGACTGTGTGTAATAAGTACTAGAAGAAAGATACAAACTAAATATTTTGGAATAACTGGCATGGAATAAGCGAACGCCCTTGCACAGTATTCCAATCCTTCACCATTGCTTACTCTGCAAGGAGCCTGTGAATTTCAAAGCATGAATGTTTTCTTTATATCCAAAGTGTTTAGTTCAGTTCTCTGCTCATTGTTAGTTCTCAGCAAATGCTTTGCGTTTTTCTTTGGCTCTGAATTAGTTCCATTTTTCACTCCTTCACATGGAAGGCAGGAGCAGGAATCGCAAGCCAAGGCAAGGATGTAATAAAGAGAAAATAGCACCTGGGTTCCCGTTCCCTGAGGGAACCACCCTGCAACACATTTGCTGCTGCACGGGGATGGTGACCTTTTCCTTTCCTCCTGTTCAGAAGGTGGGCTTTCTTCTTTCCCTCTCTTTGCCCCTCGCTCTTTTCTTCTTTCTTGCTGAATGGTCACTGTCCAGTCTCTGCGGCTCCCCACAAGTCTACTCTGTCTTTTCAGAGTCTCGAATGTGGTGACGAGGGTGCATGCCATCCAAGCCCATGCTACTTTGGCTCTCTAGCAACCTCTGCCTACCGCCATCAGACACCAAATCCTTGAGTTTCTAACTTTCTAGCAAAGTCCACCTGCTGTCCTGCACGCCGCAGGAGCTGCTGTTTGTTCTGCTTCCGTGTCATTATTTATTGCCTGCAGTGTGAGCTGTGCTCCTTCAAGAAAAAAAGCTTTGGCTTATGGTTTCCTCCCAATCAATGTGCGATGAATACTACTGACAGCTGAGCGATCCAGGCCGAGGGCAGCGTTAAGGAGCCGCGAGTGTTTCAGGGCAGGTCCTTTTCACAGGGAGAGAAGAGAGAAGCGCATCCCATTTGGAAATCGTAGAACAGCGCTGAAGTTGAACCCTCCTTTCTCATCTCACGGGCTATGCGACTGTCTGAAGTCAGAATCCAAATTAAGTTAAAAACAAGGCCTTAATGTAGTTTGCAGGTTATCTTTTTAATGGCTCCTGAATTTGTCAGATAGGGTTTGTTTTTTTTTTTTTTTCCTGCATTTGGCTATTCTCTGAAATCAATCAGCATTATACCACAAAGAATTTCTTGTTATATCAATTCCTTTCAGTTTTTTTAAAAATAAAAATTATGTTGAAATCTTCATTTCTTTGGGGGCTTAACAGATACTGGATCCAGAAAATCTCTGGCATCACCACCAGTAAGTAAAACTCTGTTACATTTCTAGCAATACTCCAAATCTCAGTGCAATAAGCTCCTATCAATGTGATGAGGCAGACGGCCAGTCTTTTTCAGAGATATCACACCCCAGTTATTTCTGGCAGGGGTTCTGATATAAAACAGGGCTGCTCCCTGCAGCTCTGCAGCCCCTCAGATTGGATGCTGAGGTTTTGAACACCCTTTTGGTACCTTGACCTCTGCAGTTCAGCTCTTAATTTGGTGTCCATTCCAGCCAAAAAAAGAAGCACTCAGTAGCTTCCTTCGAGGGAAGCAGAAATCTTCTTCTGCCTCTGATCAGATCCTTAAGAGAACAAGGTTCTTACAACCTACTTTTGGAGTTTGTACTAAAATACATAGCTTTAGTCTCTATTCTGCAGAACAACCATTCCTAAGGTAGAATGTGTAGGTATGTGTAAGGCCCGGAATTTTATTATGCAAATTACTTCTACCATGTAGGTTCGCTGATAATCTACTCAACATTCTCTACCCAGTAGCAATTTCCTTTTAAGAACTCTGTTCATCTTTCTTCTCTACTCTAATCTTTAAGGACTCCAGCCTGTAGCTAAAAGTTCATACAAATCCATCTCCAGAGTGGGCTACGTAAGAATCTGGGCCCCTCATGACTACACATGTGTTTTAGGTTTTCAAGTATTTCAAGACAAACAGAAGACTGCTAGGGCAGGGATGAAGCGTAACTTGACTTTTGTCTCTGACTCATTTATTTATCATTTCATTCATTCATTCATTCATTCATTCATTCATTCATCTAACAGACGTTTCACTGTTACAGGGTGGGAAGCATGACTCTAGCATAGACCAGTGGTCAAATACCTTGTCCTGGAGAGGGTCTAATAGTCAGCATTTCCAGCTTTGTGAGCCCCAGGGCTTCGTCACAGCCATTCAGTTTCAGCTATTGTTGCACATCATGTACCACTGGCAAAGCCTGAGCTAATTAATGATAGTAACACTGTTCTACAGAACTTTAATTCAGAGACAAATCAGACTGTCAACCATTTTTAGTTTATAAATGGCACTTTGGTGATTCTTTTGTTGGTACTAGTGTCAAAACAAGAACAGAAACAAGTCGTCTGCTGCATTAGAACTCCATATCAGGTGTGTAAATGGCCCCTTCAAGTGTTGCAATGTCCTGAGTGTTTTGAGAAAAAATAAAGCTGCAGAGAAGTATTTATAGAGGAATGTATGTATACATGACAGTGTCTGAATAGGATAGCATTTCATGAGACTCCTTCTCTATTTTGTTATTCCCCTTTCTCAGCTACGGAAAACTTTAGCTCTTAGCTGTCATAATTCAGCCAATCAGTTGAGCAATATTTGCTTGGTATTTATTTGGTGTTATGGAAAAAACATAGTTGTATAAACTAACTTCCCTGCCTTTAAGAAGATTGCAAAATTGCTGGAATCCCTAATATCATCTAAATCCCTAATATCATCTAAAAGTAGGCATTCCGGAGATATTTTAACCTGTTAAATTAAGAAACTTTAAAAGATGGACTTTTACTTTTCTCCATGCAGTCTTAAACATTAGTCCCACAGATGGATGAAAATTTAAAAATAGGCAGCAATATTCTTTGATTTGATGGGTTTGCATATAAGTAGGTAAACAGAGAAACAACCTCTATCTTGCAGGGAAGAGTCTTTTTAAGACAACCAGTTGTTATGGTAGAAACTGAGTACCAAGGCTCTGGAAGCCTAAGTGTTCAAACTCCTGGGCACTCAGTTACTATGACGGTGCTGTTATCAAAGGTTCTAAGGGCTAGTGAGATGTGGTCTCTGCCCATAGAAAGCTCCTGGCAAGAAAACAATTACAAATAAGACCATAAAGTGAATAAAGCTTCTTTAGTTCTGGGGCCATGCAACCATTCCACTCTTCCTCTTTAGTTACACAGTGTATTGTTAAAACTCTACTCTGGTTTAAACATCTGAATGTTTTGGCAAAACTGTAAATGTCTGGCTAATCATTTAAACACTCTGACAAGTCTTCACTGAGAACCTACTAGGAGTCAAAACTGCTCGGCAGAGGGTGCTACCAGGTTAGGTAAGGGAACATGTGCTCTGTTATCAGAGGGCTGTTGCTTGAGTGAGAGAAACAGTTTTGAACGTCACTGGCTGCAGACAATTACAGCACAAGGTGATATGTTCTACGAGAGAGTATTGTATGCCACAGAAGCATAGAGAATGTGAATGTGGTGAAAACTGTTACAGAGGCATTGGGAAAGATGGCATGTGTGTTTTTCCTGGAGGACAGAGTAGATTTATATATGAAAGAGGAGACAGGAAATTTGGGGTTGGGAGAAAAGCATATCAAAAGCAATGAGGAACTCCTCTTAGCCTGCTGTTTTGAATTCAGGTCTACCGGGTGTCTCTAATGAGAGGGAACCCTGGTTGGGAAGGAATCAGATGCACCATTTGGATGCATTTTATTAGATAGTAAAAGGGAGAGATGCTAGGTGATTGAACAGAAAATAACAGAAAGAAAGTAGGAGCTGGGCTGATATAAATGTGCAAGATGGAGTAGAAACGTGGAGACTTTACTGCAAAATCCTCCAAAAATCACAAGCTTAGGTGAGAGGGGTGTAATGAGGAAGGGAAGGAGGGAACCTGAAAGACAACTCAAAGGAAAAATGACAGGGCCCAGTGACAGGCTGAATGGGAGGTTTGAATGAGAGGGAAGAATAAAGGATAGTGTGGAAGAGGGTGACACCAGTGTCAGAAGCAACATCGCACCACGGAACTCAGAAGCCGACGATCAAACTGACACAGCACTCGCTTCTGCCACGTGCTCGAAAGCTCCTCATCACAGACACAAAGCCGATGGAGAGCTGCCTCTAGGATTTTCTTGCCCAGGAGCACATGGCAAATGATGAACTCCTACAAAAGGAGCCCTCTCAGGTAACTGGCTGATGGGTCAAACCAAATTAAAGGCCCACAGAGAGAAGGCCATCTCTGAAGTCTATGTAATTTAGAGCTGCAAAGAGACATCATGTTCTCTTTGTGAAGCTTCATCTGGGTCCCCTATAAACCATGATAAAACATCAAATGGCAATTTCTGGAAGACCCTCTCTAAAGGTATGTTGAACTGGTGTGAGGAGACAGAGGGTAACGCCATGCACCACGCAAAGAGAGCAGAGAAAAGAGCAACTGTGACAGATCACAGAACCAGGCCCACTTAGGCAAAACCAGATGGCCCATCCCAGATGCATATGCAATGGCTACGGGGAGAATTTGTCAGAGAAGCTCACTTACCTCAAACTTCTTTCCTGCTCTGCTTAGCTGTTGATTTAAGAGTGATCTTGACCATAAACTATAAAGGTGTTATTACTAAATAACAAATAGTATTATCAAATAATTATTAATATATTTGGAAACTGAAAGTGATGGGAAACACAGTTTTCTTGGGCCCTAAATTTGCACTCATAGCTGGCACCCAAAGCTTATGTATGAGCAGCTGGTCCATGAATCTGGAAATGTTAGCCAGAGTGAAGGCATTGTTATGCTTCAGTCAATAAAAAGAAGCTGTTCGTTTTCCTCAAAACAGGGAACTGTCCTTTGAGATCATCAGAAAATAGACTTGTTTTGGTTAATCTGTATTCACTCATATTAATATAAATATAGGGGAAGTGTTATAGGCACATTGCTTTTGTAACTGAGAAAAGTACTCTTTGTACCCGATATTGAGAAGGTGCTGGTGTTTTTCTTTGTAACAGAAAATAAAGTATATCTTGTAAAATTCTGAGTCAGACACTATTGTTTTCTAAAGGCAAATACCCTTAACTCGTATCAATGGTCTCTTCTCGGGAGTCAGGAAGAGAAAATTATACACTGTGAAAGAAGAGAAAATTTATTTCTCCATGGTTGGTCAAGCCTAGAATTTTCGACAAAGAGAAACTTTATGGAAGAAACCAGTCTTTTTGTGAGCTAGAGGCAATAGAGAAGAAAGCAGAGCTGCATACAAAACAAATGACAAATGCCATTTGAGCTGGTGGCTCTGACATGCCAGGGCTTTGTGTGATTTTTGTTCTGTCTCTAGCAATATGTAACCTTCAGTCGGTCTCTCAGCCCCTGACCTGGGCTTATGCCTATAGGGTCCTGGTGTTACAAGGCAGTTGTATCAAATTTATACTGCATTCTCTACAGTAGGGTTGAAGAAATCTGGTTCCAAGCATCATTCTTTATATGCTTAATTATTTTGACCTTTTCTTTTTTTTTAGAATGTTAAGGTTTATTTTCCATAAGATCTACAAGACTGTCACTGCAGTATAAGTACATGATTGAAACTAGTTTTCCAGTTGGTTTGTTATCTTATGAATAACTTGTCTTACTCCCCCTAACTTATTCAGGTTAGAATTGTTCCTGAAATCACAGATTATTTTTAAATTAATTGCATAAGAGTGCCAAACACAGGGCCCAGTATATGGCAGACACTCGGAAATGTTTGTTGAGCAAGTAAATGACTTCTCTTCAATCTTGGATTTTGGGTTACTTTTTTTTTTTTTTTTTTTTTTAAAATAACGTTAGCCAAATAAGTTGCCTTGTGGTAAAATGTGAAAGAAACTTCAATCATCCTGGCATTCCTCTCAACAACTTGTTTTGATTCCTAGTTCAAAATCTGGTAATAAGGAAAATATATATCTAGATCTACGGGCATACTGATTAATCTTATCTGTCAAATGGAGCAGCGGTGAGCCCGGGTCCCCCATTGCTCCTGAGTGCCACTGCACAGCGTTTGAGCTCTGGGCTCAGCAAAGACACTTTCCCTTCCCCCTGGGGCTGGCATCACCCTACCCACCCAGGGCCTGAACAGAACTAAAGGCAGAGGGAGGTGTTATTTGCAAATTTTTTCATCTTCCTCTTCGCTGTGTGAGCAGAAACATCTCCTCTCCTCTCCTTCCTTCAAGCCATGATTCATATCAGCTCTGTGTCTTTCAGGTTTCTTCAGATATGGAGTGCAGAGACCTTCTGGTCCGGCTCCCTGGAGAATGCTAACCAATCCCACTGAAAATGGCTTAAACTTGTGTCTGCATGGAGCACCGGCTATTCTTTAAGTCTCATCACTTGGGAATAAATACTGGCCTCCGCTGTTTCTATGTTATTAGAGCAGGGTTTTGTTTTGTTACTCCTGAAATGCTACTAACACATAACAGTGCTGTTTAATATTTATGACCTTACACATAGGTTAGTACCTGGTGCTGTGTAAGAAAATACTCTAAACTTAGTACTTATTTATCTTTCTTTATATCCTTATGCAACCACTGGGCATGTGTGCTGGTCTGCACCAGGTTTGACTGATTTCAGCGAACTTTTCTCACTGTCTTTGCCTGGTGGTGGATCTACTCAAATGGCTGGGGTGAAGAAGATAAGGACACGACCATATCCCATCTACCTTTTTTCATAAAATGGCTAAAGTTTAAAACAAAGAACTCGTAAATGCCTCTAATCCTCTTGAAACTAAATCTCAAACCTGGCACACTCCTGCTTCTGCCACATTTGTGGTCTTTGTTATCTCATTTTCCATTCTTCACCAAGAATGATCTACCCTAAGCACCTGCATAGATAGTAATCCCACAGGGCCCTGGCATTCTGCTTTGGAATTGCTTGTGGGAAGTCTCTGATAAAAATAGTCGAGCTAATAACAATGATCATCTATCACATGATGTCCATGAATGCCTGACAAAATTCTAGGTGTATTATTTATGTTCTATTTATTCCTAACAATAGCTGGGCAAGGGAGAGACTATTCCTATGTTGTCTGCAAGAGAGGCCCCTTGTGAGCCAGCTGATAAGAGGGGAACCAAGGCTTGAAAGTTGGGTCTGGCTCATTCCAGACCCAATGCTCAGTGTGAAAATTCTAGAAGGCTGACACTGATTCTCCTCAGACTCCTCTTTCTGATGAACTCCACTCATTCTTCCCCTTCCCCAGGATGCCCAGTCACTCTTACTGGCCCCTCATTAATGCTCTCTGCATTTGAAGTGTCTCAGTTTTAATAATGGTTTCCCCACTGAATGCAGCATAGCACTGCCCCTATATTCAATAAACAGTAGATAACTTTATATTAAATCACAAAATGTTTTTTTTTTCATAATTACTGCCTGTATCACTGAAGATTCCCATCCTGCTCCATTTGTACTGCCTTAATTAACATCTTTTTGAACAGTAAAGCAAAGGTCACAAAAAGAACGATATCAGTCATTCACAATTGAACATTATTCTAACTAGAACAAATATTAAAATGTATCTTCTAGTTCCCTCATTTTTTTGGCTGGAAAACTCAATGGAAAGCACAGGTTTAAAGTTAGGTAAGTTTAGCTTCTTCTAGCTGTTCTAAAAATACTAAAGTTGGGAAAGACTATTAACTGACTATATATTGACTGTATATTAACTGACTGTATACTGTATATTTTTCTGAAAATTTTATAATCTATAGGTAATTCCCAATTTCATCACATTATTTGAAATACAGTGATGTAAAAATATATTCTTATATTTTAGTCTCTAAAATCTAACTATTTTTTTTTCATCCAAACATAGTATGTATTTAAAATATGCTTTTCCAGGGGTGTAGCACAGCACTTGACTAACCTGATGAGACCTTGGGTTCATTCTCCAGTACTAGGAGGGGCAAAAAAATATGAAAGTTTGAAAAATAATAAAATATGCATTTTCCAAAAAGTCCTCAAGAAAATAATTAACTATGCTATTGTGGAAAATCGTCTCATTCCAAGACAAAAAATTTTCATGATCCAAAAAACATAGGTTACAGACCAAAGTGAAAACTATATTGTATTGGTGAAATATTGCATAATTAAAAAAATAATAGCCATGTCAAAATGGTAGATATATTGTGTCAACTTGAGTTAGTAGTTTAACTAAGCCACTTTAGCCGGGGCCAGGGCTTCACTTGTAAACATCCTCAGACTGTGCAAGAGGAGAGCACAGAGATGACGTGAGTGCTACATCCGCTCCAGGGTGAGTAGCTTGCATACAATATAAGAGTGAAGAAGATAATTTCTCATTGCTTATTTTTACTTTTGAAGCCTGTGCCATTTTTGTCTGTCATGCTATACTGGCTTGGAGCCAGCTGATTACAGACAGAAAGCTCCACAAACTGTGAACTAAATAAATTTTCCTCCCTTAATTTGAGTATTGGGAATTTTACCTCAGCAATGAGAAGAAAGGAAGTAATGTACACACACATAAGAAAGTACACATCTTTGCATATTCTGAGGGCAATAGACTTTAGTAAGAAAAGTCATTGATGGAGTAGCTAATGAGAATTTCAGTGCAAAGCATTTAGCCCCCAGTAGAAAGTTACACACAGGTTGCTGACGGCCTAAGTGGGAAGTGTAAGAATTTATTGTGAGTGTTTGACAGCGGTTGTGAAGTGTTTTATTTCACCTAGAGTAGTCTTGAACTGTACTCTGTTAAACATCTTCATAAATGACATTCAGTTGGTTGTGCGCGGCATTAATTAAATTCCCCTCTGAGAGTGGGTATCAAGTGAGAGATAACATTATAATACAAAAAGCTTAGGGAAAAATGTCTTGAAATTAAACAAATGAGATTCAATCTTCACCTATAAAGGCCAGTATTTCATTAAAAAATTGATCTAATAAAACTTGAAGGAGAATTAAAAATTGGTTTCAATAAAGTGCTATCTCCAATAGTTAATATAACATTGATTTGATATTCTATTATAGGGTTAGAGAAAACATGAGCTGCTTCTGTAAGGGAAATGAGTTTTCAGTCTTTATAGTTATCATTACCCTTCTCCCCCACCATCAAAATAGAAAGGAAATTCTAGTGTCCCCTGATCATGGCAAAGTTGAAATGCTATGGGGATATGTACCTTAACAAAAGTTTTATTGTTATCAGATATCCATCCAGTAAAATGGAAAATGGTTCCATGTGAAATACTTAGAGACAAAGATTGGAAGACAAAGCTACCCTTGATTGAAAAAAGACCAGTGTTATGATAATTTTCTACAGATTCTTCAAAGGAACTGAATGTTTCTAAAGAAACAATAAACATTAAACTTTTGGAAAACAAAATCAAGACAGCAAAATATGTGGCTTGTATTGAAGGATCTAATTTTGATGATGGTAAAATAGGCTGATTCTTCATTTGCAGAATGGGGCATATTATTTGCAAATACTCCTGAGCGGTTGTTTTTACCCAGAGCATTGAACCTCTTCTAATAATGGAAACTCCACCTGTTTCTGCAGAGATTTTAGTATTTTTTGAAGAAAATATATTCAAAAAAGATTTCTTCATAGTGCTTCTCTTTCAATAGTTTCAGAGTCCTTTTATTGTTATTCTTTGAAAGAAAAGCTGAAACTTGAGTTGCATAATTACAGCTTTACAAAATAAATCCTCTATTTTGAGGTTTTTAGTGGCGATTTCTTCTTACTACTATTAGAATAATGGCAACAGAACATAGCTGCAGGTGACGATGTAAAAAGATACCAAACAAGAATGTAAGAAGGCTTTTCCATTTTTAGAAAATGTGATTATATGCATTATCTCCAGTGCAGATTTTTCCTTTTCTGTAAATATAATTCCTGGAAGCGTTTGCTTTATGGAAGGACTATAAAGTAGCTCAGTTTGAGCTTCTCTATCATACCCAATTTAAGCGAATTACAAAACATTGTACATCAACAATATCTATAGGATTATGTGCAGTGGGCAAAATCTATTTCAACTATTGCAAATATAGTTAGGATTTTGCTGCCATAAATATGCCAATGTTTAGAATTACCTCTTTTTGAGAAATATGTTAAAATAGGCACTTTTATGTATTCCATAATAATTTGTAATTTAATCTTCAGAATTTAAGACAGCAAGGAAAACATTTCCAAAAAAGTAGATTTATTCTGGAATGAAAGTCCACTCAAGCAAATAGCCACATCTTATTGGCATTAATATGTATCTATAGCATTGCATATATGAAAAACTTTAATTATTTGCTTTCTCCTTTGTTATGTTGAAAAGTGAATGGGTTAGTATTCCCAGTTTGAGTTTTACTTTAAATCTGAACTTCATTTTGTTACAGAGTGATTTATGATAGTCATAGTTACCAAATTTAAAACATCCCAATTGGCTGACAATGTGTGATGGTTAATCATGATTGTGGATTATGAGATGCCTAGAGATGTGATTAGACTTTGATTAGATTAGATTTTTGGAATTTGGATGGGCAGATCCATAGACATGTTCATAGATGAAAGACCTTTTAGGTGGTACACCCTGTTGGAAGGAAGTGAGTGATTGGAGAGCGTCTGTAAAGGGTTAACTATCCGGGGTTCACCTTTTCTATCTCTTGTTTGCATTTGATGAGCAGTTTCTTTCTACCATTCCCTCTGCCATGATGCTTATGGCCTTGCCCCAGGTCTAAGAGGACTGGAAATCAGGTTACCATGGACTGAAATCCCTGAAACCATGAGCCAAAATAAATCTTTCTTCTTTTAATTTATTCGACTTTGGGCATATGTTCAAAGCAACCAAATCCTTCACTAATAAAAGCATGTGAGGAAATCTGGAATATCACAGATATATTAGCACCACTGTAAATCGATGAAATAGTTGATTGTATGCATCAGCTTGACTGGAACATGAAACGCAGACGCTTGGTGAAACATGAGTTTAGATGTTCCTGTGAGTGTGCATTGGAATGAGGTTAACATTTAGTCTGTGGACTGTGAATAAGTTGATTTCCCTCTATAATATAGGTTGGTCCCATATATTCTGAATGTAATGAAAGGTTTACCTTGGATAGAAAGAAACTGAGGCACATAGCCTGTGGCTTTAGACCATCAGCTATTTGATTAGTCTCCTCTTTGCCAAGCTACCTGTACATTTGAGACTTGCCAGCCCCTGAAATCAAGTGAGATCATTCATATATATATATATATATATATATATATATATATACATATATTTTTTCTACAGATTCTATTTCTAATGGAAAAAAACAAAAAGTCCATCAAACATCTACACAATAGAAGGAATAAAGCTTCAAATGAGGAATCTTTACAGAACAGAAAAATATAGCACCTCATTTCTCCATAATAACATAAACCCAAACTGTAATTTAAATTTAACTCTATGTCATTTTTAAGAGAAATGGGTTAGCAACCCATAAAGTGTACTTATTATAATTCCACTATTCATGAAATAACTTTTTAGATGGGATAACCAGAAATTAGATTGATGCCATGCTGTTGAATCCCAAATCTGAAATACTAACACAGAGAAGCACTTCTCCTGTGCCTACCAACTGGCTTCATTTGCTTCCTTTCTCAGTTATGTTTGGACATTGCTTTGCCATCAGAGATGAAGCAATGTCGTGTTAGTGTTCTGTGTTGGTTATGTGTATCCATGCTGGAGTCTCCCTGGTAAAGAGTCAGGGAAGGTCTCAAACACTCAGATCCCTCATCTGCAAATTAGAAAACAAATCACCTACTTTACAGTGTCAACATACTGTGAATGCAAGGGAGGACTCACTCAGCACACAGTAGGACTACAGTCTCTGCTTCTAATCCTTTTTTATGACATATCTCCTCCGCACCACAGATCAGTCTATTAATGCTTTTTATCTAATCCATTACTCAATAACTATGGACAATAGCTCCCAATTATTTATGCTACATGGAGAGAGTTTGTCAATTTCTCACCAAACCACATTGAAATAGATTCTCAGGACATCGCTTCTGGATTAGGAACTAAAGCTCTGAGAATTGTTGCTTTGAAGATTATGCACTAGCCCTTAGCAGAGAGAGCATTTGATTCAAATTTAAATCAAAACTGTGCTTTTGGTTTTGCAACTTAGTGTCACTGCCAATTAGGTAATTGAAAATAGGCATTTGTTAGTTGAGAAATCGCATTCAGTTGCCAATGATGACAATATTCCTTCCTTTTATTCCCTTTTTGTGTTGCTTGATGATCTGGTACTGGTAGTGGTACTCTTGGGAGCTTGAAGTCTGATTCTCTGACTTGTTCAACAGTGAGACAGAGTAAAAGGGAAGGCTCTGAAAGTGTCTTCCCTGGTGGTGCTTTTGAAGAGGAAAATATACTACCTACCTATTGAGCTCAATTTTTAGATTCATTGTGGTTGGATGAAGCACAGACAAATGCTTGTGGACAGCATTTGTCTTTCCATGCCTGTTTCTAAGAAGCCAAAGATGAACTGGGTATGATCTAAAGATCCTTCCAGCCTTGTGAGAGTGAAACTTTAACCAGATAAAAACCCACTAATAAATTTCTCTAAAATTAAAGAAAACATTTTTTAATAAGTAACAAAAATGATAACAGCATATTTTGAAAATTATTTTCATCTACAGTGGTGAATGCATCTGTAGACTTTCCATGAAACTCTTCTCTGCATGCACATCACTTATAGCATTATCAGAAATTTTATGCAAAAGGAAACCTTGGTGTTGTTATGGTAGTTTTAGATATCACTTCCAGCATAGAGGGCTGTCTTCTGCTATGAAACGTCCTTCCAATATACGAGAGTGAAGCATCTCATTTCTAAGATATGCCTAACAATATGATCATTAATATTCCCTCAGTCTCCTCTATTTTAACCCCAGAACAATGTTCTGAAATCTGAATTTTATAAGCGACAGATCTGTAATTCTCAAATACAGAATTTTATTATGAAGTCATATGTAAAATGACCCTATTATCATTGGTGACATTCTCCCAAATCCAGGATAATATTGCTACTTTTTAAAGCAAACAATTTCTGCAGACAATATTTCTGTCTTTTTATTTTGTAAAATGATTTTACACTTTTAAGGGAGAGTGATTATGGCATTGTCTCAAGTGTCACATCAGGTACATCCAAATGGCAAATGAATGTCATTATAGTACCCATTAGGGAGCTCACTTTGATTAAAGAGGGCATCCGTGCCCACGGACAGCTGCTGTCAGAGGGTTCCAAGCTGAAGCAACATCCTGTCTGCAGCTCTGGGACAGGGAAGAGCTTGTACTATGGCAGAGAAACACAGACGTGCTAATCTTTGGAGAGAAATAGACTTAGATACGGAAACAGAGCATGAAATGCAAAACTCAACAAATGAAGAGCAAACGAATTTGTGGTTTTATTGGGAGAATTTAAAATAAATCCATTTCTCATTAGGCACTAGAGAAACAGGAGTCCAGGTATCAACTCCATTGTACCAAAATGGCATCAAATATTAGTAGCTTTGCACAGGCAGAGAAACCAGTTCACCAAAGGGTTTTCCCAACCCAGTTTCGTATTTTCTGCCTGGTGAGTGTTAGAAGGGTTTTTAGTCTCAAAACAAAACAGACTCTAAAACATAAGTTCCACTCTGTTCTTACAAGCACAAGCAGTAGATAATCATCAAGGCTAGAAAACACTCAGAATCATTGTAAAGTCCAAAAGAAGAGAAAGTAGGCTCATTAGACCCAAGGCCACCCCAAAGCAAAGAGTTCAGAATATAAATTTTAGTTCAGCATTTGAAAAATTTGAAACTGGCCTATTTTTACACCTCATTGTTTTTCTAATTGAAAAGACAAGTAAGACAGTAGATTCATTAGGATCTATTAGGTGCAGAATCACTCCATTAATTCAATATTTTCTTGAAACCTTAAAACCTCTAATTGACAGGAAATGTAAAGTTGCAAATTGGTGATGTAACTCTGTGATAGGGATGTTAAACAGCTTCTCCTTTGTGTTTGCTTCAGTTTCCCTCTAATGTCAGGCTATCTTTCTTCTCATTGAACAGGGCTGAGGACATACAGAGAGGCTGGTGCTCGCTGCCGAGTGCCATATGCAATTTCCACCCATACCAGAGGGAATGAATGTAGGTTAAGGGGACAGACTTAGTATTTTTAAAAATTACCTGCCATGTGCTTTTTCCCCAAATGTCAGGTGGCTGGCTCCATTAGAAGTGCATCATTAATCAAACTAATGAGAAATGTGAATGTCGCCATCTCTTAACAAAGACATAGCTTCTCAGTGGGGAAGGTAGAGAATGGAAGAATTTTATGGAGTAGACCTTCCTGGCCATCGGTTTGAATACACTGCAATATATAAGCCGGGGCCTCCTGATCTTTGCAGTAATTTAATGTTCCATAAAGAAGATCATATTACAATCAAAATCAATTTTATTTATGGATGGGGAAAACAACAAACACAATCTTAACGATATTATAAGCCTTACTGGTATTTCCTTTTTCTTTTTTTCCCCCCCTTTTATTGGTACTGGGGATCGAACTCACAGCCGCCTGCTTGCAAGGCAGGTGCTTATGCCACTGAGCTAAATCCGCAGCCCAAGCCTTACTGGTGATCCTTCTAGTTGTCAGGAGGATGCTAAAGAGAGGAATTTTGTGTAGCTAACTACGACCCTGAGATTAGTGCTAATAAAGGGAGCCATCCTTGACTCTCGATATATATGAAAAGCACTCTGAGTTCTCCTGCCATAAAGTTACATTTGCTAGACTGGCAAGGGTGATGTGAAATAACGGTTCCATGTCTTGGCTTTAAATGAAAGAAGCTCTTTATTGGCCCCTTTCAAAAACTCATGATGAGCTTAATGCAAAAAAAAAAGAGCTGGAGATGAACGGAATATGGGAAGTAACATCACTATCAGTGGCTAACTGTGGTACAAAGCATGAACTCAGATCATGCTTTTCTTGATCAACCAGACATCATGGCCATCTGTGAACAGGCCTTCTAGGTAGACAGGCAAGAGGTATCCACAACACTGCCTTCTACAAAAGTTTGTATTTGTAGCCAGAAATGATTTTACTTTTATTTTTAGAGGTTTTGGAAGCATCTATTACATTTTTTTCTTAATACAAGTCAATTTGAATTCAAGCCAGATAGTAATTTTGTGTTAAGAATAATCTACTACAGTTCTTTTTCAAGCCAATCAGTAAAATCACTAAATTTTTCTAGAAAGTCTTCTTAATATATAATGACTTAGTACATTTTAGTTGGAAAGCATACAGTCATATAAAAGGGTTTTCTGTTGAATTTCAACATAACAATCAGAGATGGTAACAATTTTTACCTAACATTTTAATAATTACTTTTAGAGTTTCATATATGTGCACAAGTATGTATCATGGCATACAGTCATATTTTATATGAAAAAGCAAGCATAAATACTAGTCAGTTTAATAGATAATTAAACTTGCAATTTTATTATTATGCATATAAAATCAGAATGAGGAAAAAAGAAAAGAAATTATGAGGAAATAAAGTCTATAAATAAAGTCTAATATAAAAAAATTTCTCTATTCTGAGAAACCAGGCCTCCCCGATTTCTTTACAAGAGAACACTGAAAGTAAATAGTGACAACACCCCCCAAAAGCAGTAATAAATAGTAATATTTACTGGGCATTTAATGTTGGCCAAGCTCTGTTCTAAACACTTCACAACCAACCAGATTTTCCTAGCCACTTGAGGATAAGTAGTCTTGGTATTCCCTCTGTTCAACAAATGGGAAAACTGTGATGGAAAGAGATTAAGCTGACCCAGTTTACACAAGAAGAAGGTAGCAGAACCAGGTTCAAATCAACTGCCATCTGTCCCTAGGTTGTTACTCTTCTAACTGGAAGCCAACAATGCAAAAATGCTATTTCCAACTTCTCGAGGGTTGTCTTTGGAAGTTTAACTGAACGGGGGGAAATCTCACCCCATGTCCCTCAGCTAATCAAAGTTCTTCTCATAGAGATGCTTTAATTAGATTGTTTCAGCAGTACCAAGCATCCTGGGGTACTATTTATCAACCACATATATCTAACACCACAAGAGACCTTAGCTATGGACACGATTATCTCCTCTGTTCCTGAGAACTACGAAGATAAGCCCAGGCATCCATGCATGGACTCAGCCATACACATGGCGGACTACGGAAGTTAAACGATTGCAGCTGTGATTTTAGGAATATATTTTTAGTGGGAAAAACTTCATGAAGTAATGAAGCCAGTCGCTGGCCACTTCTTACCTTCCTTTGTGTTTCTGTCATCTTAAAGCCTCACTGTACCCTACTCTTCTGCAGATTCCAGCAATTCTACACGGATGAGCTACCCATGCTGTTCTTTACTCTAGGTATACTGCATTGGTCTGTCCATTCTTTGGTAACAAAACATCTTAGTAATTTATAAACAGTAGAAATGTATTTCTCACAGTATTGGAGCCTGAGATTTCCAAGATCTGTATAGCAGCAGGTCCCATGGCTGATGAGACCTCATTTTCTCATAGATAGTGCCTTCTCTTCCCAGACTAGGAGGGAACAATGGGCTCAGCTGTGTTACCTTGGAGGGCACTAACTCGCCTGTGGGGGCAGAATCCTTATTCTCCAAGCACTGCCTAGTGCACTTTATTCTTGATACTGCTGCATTGGGAATTGGGCTCAACACATGAAATTTAGGGAGATACAAGCATTCAGACTACAGCATGCATTTAGACATATGTCATTTAGTGCTTTCTTCTGATGTCATACCGTACCCCCCAAAATAAACTCCTCTTCCTTTTTTCATAGTCCTACACCCCTGCATGCCATTATTATCATCAGGCAAGATTCTTCATTTTAATACTGTAAGGGCCAAGACTGTGACTGCGATAGATATGTTTGGATTGCTGTGAGAATTTCTTTGTGATTTATTATTTTTATGTTTTAACTAACAAAGACAAATACATATATATTTGTGGTATGTCACATGATGTTTTGATATGTGTCTATATTGTATACACTGATTGGCTAAAACAAGCTAATTAATACACCAATTACTTCCCATATGTTTCATATTTCTGTGTGTGTGTGTGTGTGGAATGAGAACATTTAGCAGAGAATTTCTTAATTGTACTGCAAAATAAACTCCTACACAGTCCTGTTGGCATATCCTCTGCCATATGAATCAAAATTCCTACTAATGAATTTATACTTATATGTCTGTATGTTATTTATTTATCTCATTTATTTTGAAGCAGACCTATAAGGAATTATTTCTGATTGCTTCTGGTTTTGATTTTATCTTTAATGTTTTTGTTTTTATTGTTGACATGAAAAAGAGCAGTAAAGTGGGTAAGATTTGACTTCTCACGAGGCATTAGGAAGCTTTATTATTTAAACAAAAGTTACCTAAAAATAGCATTGCTCATCATTTGAGTGTTAGAGTTATCTTCAAAGACTCAAACATTGGTTTTTGAAAAGTTCCTCAGTGAGATACACTTAAAAAAAGGCCTGGTGTTAAAGCACTCAGAGCCGAGAACTCCTCTCTTGCCAAGGATGTAGTTTAGAGTCACTTTACATCATGGTTTGGGAGAGCACAGTCCCTGGTCCATGTGACAGCAGCCCCATCCTGTCTTCCATCCCTGAAGGTTCAAGGAAAGCTTCTGCTTGCTGTGGGTCTTGAAAATGCTATGCTGGCCTATTTGTGAAGAGAAGGAAGATTTTCTAACAGATCGCTTTGGCTATCTGCACGATAGCAAAGGATCGTTTTGGCAGGAAACCACACAACACAGCAGGGTACTCTGGCTTGAACAAAATGTTTTTATGCAATGTGTCACCAGGGGAATTGCTTTGCATGTTGACATTACCACCCACACAACACAAGCCCCAGTTGATTTCCTGACCAAATGAGTTTTTCCTTCCTAATATTACACAAATACATCCTGGGTCTCATTTCTAAATAATTTAATGAACTGTTGTTATGGGTTATACTGACCTGAGGTTTTCCAACACTGCCAGCAAGAGGTGGGTTAGAAAATTCAGACACATTTTCTTTAAAGATATTTTATATTTAGTTAATGTTTTTACAACATTCAGATATAACATATTCCTTGTATTTGAAATGAAGTAATCTTTCAATTTGCAAATAACTTATTAATTTCATTCAACACAATTTATTGAGTTCTAACTTTGTGTGTGATCATCAAGTTTGTGTTTAATCCAGCCAGGAATGGTGGCACAAACCTAAATCCCAGGGCTCTGAGAGGCCACGGCAAGAGCTTCAGTAGTTTAAGCCCAACCTGGGCAATATAGTGACAGAGCAAGACTATGTCTCAAAATTTAAAAACTAAAGAAAGGACTGGGGATGTAGCTAAGTGTGAAGGCTGTGGGTTACTGAGTCCCCGTAACTGTAAAAAGAAAAAAATAAGATATGGCTGTAGACAGATTTTAAGACAAAGTAAACTAGAGGGGTACAGGAAAAGTGGCATGGTATTTCAGAGAAAAGATATTATTTCCAATGATGAGGAACCAGAGAATGACTATAGGAAAGCAGAACCCAACATGGATTTTAAAATTAGCTCTGTTTACTTGCTTGTTTATTATTTAGTATATCAGAGTGTAGGTAAAGATATCAACCTCTGGATTTAAAGCATATGGCTTCATATTCTCAGTCTATGTGTCTACATTTTGTGACTCTAGACAAGTTGTGAAGTTCACCTCCTCTCTTTGCAAAGTTAAAATGAATGTGGTTCCTTTCTCATGTTTCTTATCGTGCATGCTTCTGGAGGAGGGCATAGAAAGTTTCATGGAGATGTCTTCTGGAATTGCACAATGTCAGTTTTATCTTAGAACTCACAACTACTACTTAGATAGTATCAGAATTTTCTATCATTTTTTCATCTGTTAAATAAGCTCAATAATTTCTCCTCCATTTAATTGTTAAGGGGGATAAATACCAGGTGTGTTCCCTACGAAAAGTGGGCAGATCTGGGTGGGATGAAGTGTGTGTGCCTCTAGGCCCAGCACTGGATAAGGTGAGACAGGTTCCAGATGACATTAGGCAACCTCGTAAGTCCTTGTCTCAAAATAAAAACTAAAAGGACTCAGGGTACAGCACAGTGGTAGAGCATCTTGGATTTGATCCTCAGTATGAAAAACAAGGCACAACATTACTGTTAATAATAATAATAATAATAATAATACTAAAAACAGATACTAGGGCTAGATTATGCAGCCTCAAAGTCTAGGCAACATAAAATGCTAAAACTCTACAGGCTTGAGATCACAAGCTGACAGGCTGTCATCCAGGTTCAGGAAAAGACCTGTGAAAACTGTCAGTGCACATTTAATTTCTTTGGCCCAACAGTATTTTCAAAATTAGGAAATTTAAAGTCTTGTTTTATTTCCCCCCAATAACTACCCTCTCTCTGTCTCCTTACCTCCTTCCTTCCCAGTCTCTGGTAACCCCTTATCCAGTTATTACTCAAAATCAAATCAATAAATGCCTTTAAAAAAGCTTCTTAACAAAAATGGCCTGTGTGTTGATATAAAAACAATCAGTTAGGACTGTGACTCCTATACCTCACCAAAATCTCTTTTCGCCAGTCTCCACATTGTCTTCTAAATTCCATGTGACTCAGTCAGTTTTTGTGCTATCTGGCCAGGTTAGAAGCTTGAGGTTTTTTACTTAATGAACAATGGATTTATCACAACTGATGGTTTGTGAAGAAGGATGGTTCGTATAATTATTTTCAAACTTTTAACTTCTTCCCAATTTGTACATTCGATTATGGAAAAACAAGATTGGCAGCGGGAAAACATAAAGTTTTCAGAAGTATTGTAAAAGGTAAATAGGCATCAAAATTCTCTAGGAAAAGAACTGATGTGAAAGTTTTACCAGAGGAATAAGTGAGAGGACTCTCCTAACTGACTGGAAAAGAAAATCAGTAATAATAATAATAATCAACTCAATCACAAGGATAAAGATGAATCCTAATCTTTTAGTTTATTTAATCTCAGAGTTGTACAAAGATTATGCCCTTCAGGAAATGGTTTCTGAATTAAATTATAAGCAGCTTATATGCATTTTTTTCAATCTTCAGAATGTCGCCATGTTTTCACAGCCCTTACCCACAACTTTGTTACAACTAAAAGATAATGATTTACTGCTTTCAAATATGCAG
Organism: Cavia porcellus; assembly: GCF_034190915.1. Taxonomy (NCBI): domain Eukaryota; kingdom Metazoa; phylum Chordata; class Mammalia; order Rodentia; family Caviidae; genus Cavia; species Cavia porcellus. Next base: position 158,582,193 of record NW_026947484.1, on the reverse strand, counting down.
CCAAGGGCTGCAGATTGAACTCATGGGCTCAAGCACTTGCCTGGGAAGTGGGAGGTTGTGAGTTCATTTCCAGTACCAAAACAAAAAACAAACAAAAACCACAAATATGCAGCATAATAAATTCTCAGACACAATTTTACTTAATGACTCCTTGGGAGGTGGTCCTGACATGCTAGATAGAAATTTAACATGACTTTGTGGAAGGGAAATTGTGATATTTTCAATTACATTTTGGAATTTACTAAAAGATACATGTTGGTGTTGGAATTATGCCGCCAGGGTAAATTCCACCAGATTATGCCTCTGTCTTGAGAATTCCAGTTGCTATGTAACGCACTAGCTGTTTTATCCATTCAGAGAAACTCAAAAGAGGTAAAAATGAGGAACTCGGAGTAGAGAAAATTGAAAAGCTAAGTGGACATAATGTCTTGTTTCTCTTTAGTTCATTCTTTCGTATATCTGAATTTACAGGTTTTTATTGCTGTTCACAGTAGCCAGATTGAAAAAGGGTTTATAACACAGGAGAAGAAAGCAGCTATAAAGATTGTTACTGGAAAGTAAAATTTCTTTACAAAAAATCTCAGTGTTGTCTGTGATGTTGTTTGGAATGTTTACATGTTTGAGGCAGTACTTGCTTCGATGGTTTTCATTGCTACATTTGTGTTTTGTATAAACATGGCCAGTTCCAAACAAAATGGAGTGGTTGTGAGATGTGCGAAGAAAATCACTGAGCTTGAGATAAAACTGGTGGTTATTAACCTGCGGTGCCAAGGGCAGTGCAAACCTGTGGGGATGAGCAGCTGAGACACTACTGATGCTGGTTTTCTGGACTTTTGAGGATTTGAATTTTATTAAGCATGCTTTTTCTGAAGAGTTAACCTAATGTTATATATCTCCACCTTTGCACACTTGCTTCTTGCTTCTTTCTCCAATTCTTTGTCAACCTGGCCAACTTCTAGTTATCCATTAAAACTTGTCTCAGGGCATTGCATCCTCTATGAAAATTTCTTTAATCCCCTCCCCACAAATGTGTGGGGGTACCGTTCATTTATTTCTATCCCTTCATTTAGCATTCTGACTTGCTGACTTTAAATTACCTTCTCTGTGAGCCTTAGAATTACTCTCTCATCTGTGAGCTCTCATAGTTCAGGCCAAACTTTTACTAATCTTTATAGTTCCAAAGTGTAGTACAGTGCTTAGGATGCAGTAGACTTTCAATAAGTGCATTTTGTGTGATGATATTTACTAATTCAAAAATAGTATATTTTGACATATTTTTATTTTCTTGCACATAGCCTGTGGGATATTTCTAATACAGTATCAAACATTTTGAAATAAATTTTAGAGTAAAAATATTTGATCAAATATCATAAATCATCTGACCTATCCAGAAGCAATGAAATTTAGTTTAAGTATCAAAAAAGCATTTGTAATGGACAATGTTCTTTGTAAACAATATCTAAATAACTGTGAAACATTCTAGACTACCTAAAGTCCAATATACAAGTCTTTGAGGTCACCTTGTTCTTGACCTAGGAGTTGCAACCCTTAAATTTAGGATCTTCCATATTAGCTTTAAATACACCCCAATGAATACTAAGCTAGGCATCTAAAAGTTCTATAAATCACCTTCCTTTCCCAAGGTCCCTTTCAAAAAATTGAACTCAGTTGTATATTTTCCAATGTGTAGTGTGTCAGGTCAAACTGCAACCATTTTCTCTTGATAAACTCAAATCCCTGACCTGCCAAATTTCTTGTAAGGAAGTATGGTCATTAGAAAGCAAAGCAACTTTTATTCAATCGATATACAATTGCTGACAAACAATGTTTGTATAATCTCTGGTTTTCCCTGATAGACCTTGAAGAAACTTCATTTTTTTTTCACTTGTGAAGTTATTTTGGAAGACTGTTAATGTTTTCTTTCTCTTTCAAAATGAAAATGAATCTGAAGATTCCCTCAGTCCTAGGAGAAAAATTTCTCAATTTATGATGCAGAAATTCCCAGCTCCACTCTGGAGGAATCTGCCATACCCACTTGACCTCTAAAAGAAATATAAAAAGTCCTTTATAAGACATTCATATTGGCATTTGGAAGATGTTGAAAATTAATTTAAAAAGATGCTTCACACTGAGTCCAGAATGTATTAAGAACAATAAGCTTATGATTTTGATTATGCCTAATCATCTGCATGGTACAGTAAACCTAGTTTTGAATTATGAATTCTTAACAGAGTCTTAAAATTAGCACTCCCTTAAATTTGCATTACACTTTTTCAAGGTACTCAGAGAATATTAGAGGACACAGGTAATATTTATGTCACCATGAAAGAAAAATCATTGTTATAACAGATGACTGGGGTGGCAATGAAGTGTTATTAATTCTACTAGGAAATGGCTGAATTTACCAAAAGTACATTCTGAGGGCCTGATGTTGGGAATTTCATGCTTAAATGTATACTTGTGAACCATGATTGCGATAAACAGGTTGTGCATTCCAGTTTCCGGTCATACCTAACATCCCCTCTACCTGCCCCCGGTAGAGGTCTTTTATAATCTGTGTCTTGATACACTGCATCTGCTGCAGATGGTGCATTTTTATTTCTACCCCTAAAAGCCTTTATGGCTCTTTCTAAAGATGGGGGTATTGGTATTCGTGGGTGTCGATGCTCAAATATAGAGGGCAAAACAAGAAAAAGATAGGATCTGTTTTCAGGGAGCACTTGTTCTACTGAAAAGTGAGTTGTTTCCCAAGGAAGGGCCCTGATAGATAATGTGTACATACAAATACACAAGCTCATAATGAATTTAGTAATATTAGGAGATTACAAAGGGCAACAACTGCTCATGAGTGACCTCAGATGAACATATAAGCAGGAAGTAATTCTCTGAGTAAGACCATGAACCTGGACAGAGGTGTGGTACTGCTTATCTACTGACTTCATTCATTTCCTCCAGGTATTACTTCACATAACAAATAAATCCTCCACAACATGCCAGATACAGTGGTTAGCAAGATGTAGTTCCTTATTTAAAAGAATTCACAGTCTACTACACCTCAGATTGTGGAAATGGACAAGATTTACAGCTAACAATTCTTGGCTTAGGAAGAGAATTGTAATAAAAGTTTTCAAAAAACAAATGAAGCAATGGTGACATAAAGAGAACTCCAGACTTGTTTATAAATGTTTATTTGTCTTGTGGTCCAGATATTTTGTCTGTCCGCATGTTTTTTGCCTAAAAATTCAAATCCAAAGTCTTAGCTTAAATATTGGCACCTCAACAAGAGATGCAGATTCTGAGGGAAATCCCAGTGCACTGCGGGTCATTTTACTCATTCTCAGTATTGCCACGGGGTCCCTCTGGCATACAGCTCACTACTGGGAGTTATTTAAGTATGTATGTTTTTGTGCCTAATTGTTATTACAGAAGGGAAGAAACAGGAGCCCAGGAGTCAGAAAACTTAAATTCCATTCTAAGACCTGTGTTTATTGGCCATTTGACATTGGGCGATTTCCTCAGATTTAGTTTCCTTATCTGTAAAATGGAAAGAGCCAATGGGATGAATTACTAACAGGAAAGTGTGAAGCAAATGGCAGAGGTGAGATTTTTAAAAAAAATTTTTATAGTCTCTGTGGTTACAAAAGTCCAATATTAAATTTCAATATAATGTAGCACTCACTGATGTCAGAGGGAATGCAGGTGTTAAAAATGTCCTGTCTTAGGACCCCACCGTTGCTTGTAGTACTTGTTGTAAACTGGAATTTAATTTTACTGACCCACAGCTTTCTTCCTTATGTCTGACTTGCAAGCTGCCTTGGTCTCATTAAAGAAGCTTTATCAATTGTAAAGCCATGTAAGAATATACGGTAAAATTACTTAATTATGATACATTAATTCTGTCCAGTTCAGCTTCAGCAAACTACAAGTCACCCTCGAGCTCCAATACTTAAAAAATTCTGCACCACCTTATAATTTCTAGAGGATCTGACTGATGAGGTTTTTAAAGCTGGCTGTAGAAAGCCTTTCTGCTTTCCTTCTTGCAAAGCTGAAGGATTTTGCATGATTTCCCTTTCCTCAGGGTATTCTCCAGGGCAGCAAATTTTGCAGGCTCTGCTTTTCCCTCCCTCTGTAATGCCAAGTGTTGTAATTTGGCTTCCACTCTCTTTTTATCCTGATTTCCATTTCTTCTAACGCATTCTCCCTCAGGTTCTATTGAAGTGGGATCCTCAGTGGTCACTCTGCAGCAGCACAAACACATCTTTGAACAGTAGCTGCCCGCCCTCGCACATCAACAGCCCAGAGAGCTCCCATTGAGACCTCCTTCTCTCTCACTCACCCGAAGCTCACGGAGGAATATGATCTTCCTACTTTGTCTTCTTTTGAAGTAAACATTTCTAAAACTCAGGGCTCTCTTGATCGGGATGCAGCTTCCAGCTCTTGTAGGTGAGTTTTAAAAGCTGTGATGGCTTTGACATGAGATGAAATGCAGCCTGGAGAGCAGCATGTTTGTGGAGCCATCTCGGAGCTCATCAAGTACAACCTGAACTTCATGGATTCCAATGGAGAAGTGTGACTGGAACCTGGCTGATGCCTGCTAGTGACAGAAGAGCCTGTTTGAGATGGCCAAATTTCTCAATGGCAGTTGAAGAAAGAAAGAAAAAAGTCCAAAGGAATTCAGCTGCTATTTCACCCTTTTCAGGCTGCCTACATATGCAAAAAACAAGCTCCTTATCTTGGTTACTTTTCTGTCATTGCTGAGACAAAATACTCAACACCCAAAATGAAGGAAGGAAAAGTTTATTTAGCTCACTGTTTGTGGAGGTTTTAGTCCACATTCAGCTGGCTCCAAGGCAGAGTGGCATGGCACCAGGGCAACACTTCAAGGCAGCAGCCAGGGAAAGCAGCCAGCGCAAAAGGGGGAAAACAAGCCTCTTCTCCTCCCTTGCATTGTACACAAGCCCATACTTAAGGATGGAGCAGATGTTAGAAAATCTCTTTGCCCTCCTTTGCACAGGCTGAGGATGTTTACAAAGCATGGATCCTGGCTCCCTGCTGAGTTACACTTCTAAACTTCTCAAGTTGACACAATGTATCAATCATAACACTCCTTATGGACCACAAATGCACCAGCAAAAGTACTTTTACATCGTTGCAAAATCTGATGATTAGTCCAGGATGTGTATGTGTATGTGCACATGTCTCTGTGTGTGTTTATTAGAAAAAAGATATTTCCTTGCATTACAAAAAAGTAACTTATAAATCAGATCTCTAATTTTTTGTCTTTGTAGGTGAAAATGTACACCATTTTTTTTAGTGAAAAGTGTAGCCAACATTTAGCCATCCCTCGTGGTTGGCTCCTGTCAGCATTTATGGAAGATCCTTCCTCCCAGCTTTTGGCCTTGTTCCCCAATAGAATAGTCTAAACTCAGCAGTGGGAGAAAATCCTCTTAATGTGGAAGTTATACATCACTGGGTCAAAATCCCCCAGCCGCTTCCCAACTCACTGAGCACACAAGTCAAAGAGCTTGCAGTGCTCAGTGGTCTCCAGGGCTCTTTGCCATGACGTGGTCTTTTTCTTTCCCATTCCTGGGTCACCTACTTTGCTCTCCCTCATATACAGCCATGGCCTTTCTACGGCTCACTCAACACTCGAAGCACTGTCCTAGCCCAGGGCCTGGGACCCTGCTGTCCCACTGGCTTGGTAGCTTCTTTCTTTAAGAAACTTGTTCTATCACATCTCTGGGTTACACAGCTTTTAGCTTCTCACTGACTGAGCCGCTCTGAAAAGCCCACCCTGCTTCCCTTCCTCTTCTGGAATGTATTTTTATTTATACTTTACTAGCCTCTAACCCAGGAGTCAGCAGTCCCTTTCTGGATAGATTCCAGTCATATGTTTTCTGGTGTATCATTTCAGTATTTCTTTTGAAGCACTGAGGCCTTCATTAAACGATAGGTAAATGAAATGCATGATCATGTGCCAGTAAAAATGGATTTACAAAAGCAAGTGGTAGGAAGAACTTGATCCACTGATTAAATTTGCTGATCCTAAGATATTATATATTTCACTCATTTTACCTATCAGGTTTCTGGACGATACATTTAGAACTGTAAACGCCACCGTGCCAGGGTTTGGGTGTCACTTTTCCCCACTGCCTTCAACAGTGCTGGGACCATACGTCATAGTGTTCAACAAATCCTCTGTTCCATAAAGTCTCCCATTTCCCCATCTAAATGCCCAGGTGACAGCTCCCATTCCTGAATGAGGACACGAGAAGAGGACAGCCTCTCCTCACACCCTCACTCTCACTTCCCTGGGAAAATAAGCAAGGACCATCTGCCACTCTCAGGATGGTTAATAAAAGAAGGAGCGCTGCCAACAGCCTGTTGCTAGATCTTTATTGCTCTGCAAATAAGGCTGAGGTTCCCTTCCAAATTCTACCAGCCCAAGTCACACGTGATACTGTTGTCCTTACAGGGTTCCACCAAGAAAGTCCAGTGAATATGCAATCGTGAGGTCTGTAGGACACGGCCGAAATGCTTCTCCCTAAAGAACTCTCCCTGAAGGGGTATATACTTTCTTTTCTTCAGCACTTACTTCTGAGAATAAGATTTCATAAGTGTCTTACAAGGTAGGAAAAGATCAGTGTACACTACACCCATATGTATCTTCAGTTCTATTTCTATCATCAAGTGAGAATTTGTAATTAAAAACATTTATAGAGTACAAGTGGAGGTTATTATTTATTAATAAATGTGGAATTGTTAAATCGAGGCATACTTTTCCGAATTATCTTGTCTCAGTGCATTTTCAGCAGTCTGTCTTATTCACAATGTTTGCACAGTGCACCTTGGGATTATCCAAACATGGTGGCAAATGGCTTTTAGATTGCTTTATGGATCAGAAAATTATGATTTAAATCTGCTGTGTGCTTCATTAGAATGACACCTTAACCCTTGTGTGTAATAAAAGCGATGTTTTAAAAGTCATTGGATTTGATTTTATATTTTCACAAAGTACAAAGATAGTAAATGTTACCTTACATCAGTGGTACAAAACCATGAATTTGGATTTCTTGAATGCATGCTTAGTAAAAAGAGAAGCTTCAATCCCACAGTGGAAATATGAGAGGGTAACATTTTAGAGCAGAAAAGTCTTTTGAGATTTTAATTATATCTCTGTCTTTTATATACAGATGAAAACCCTGAGCCCCTTCCCAGAAAGGATAAGCAATCTCCCAAGTAATAAAGCATTGCTGTGCTTGGGACTGGTGAACATATGGGCATGGAGAAATTGGAGATTGTTTTTATAGCAGAGCAAGTCTGCATAATCAAATTAAAACAGTAGAAGCAGACATCCAATGAGACCCAAAGTGAGAAAAGGCCATTGAGAAACAATTGCTAGTTTGCTAAATATTAACAGCTAAAAAGTCATTTTTCTTTAACTAAGTTAATTTTACCTTACAGTAGGGAGACGTTTACTATCTGTGAAAGCTGGAGGGTGATGTTGGTCTGTACACTGTGATACAGGTTAGCCTCCTGCTTGGGATCACAAACTGGCTTGAGTAGTAGATTTAACATGTAATAGATACACAATGGGTGCAAGTCCCCAAATTTTTTTGTGACTATGTTTCTCCATCTATAAAATAGGGGTAGTGGTAGGACTGGCTCTTAAATAGTGATAAAAGTTGTTTGTTTATTTAAAAGACTGCATGGACTGGAGATACAGCTCAGAGGCTGAAGAACCAGCCTGACAAGTGAAAGGTCCTGAGTTAAATTCCTGGTATTTAAATAAATAAATAAGACAGCCTGTGAGCTACTGTTAGACTCTAAGAGGGGTTGCATACGTAGCTCCTCTCCTGAGCTTAGAGTACTGATGTATTTTCTCTTTTATGACAGTCTCAGTCTCTTCCCTGAAATATGGTAAGATATTTAAGTACCTAACTTCCATCCAAACAGTTGAAGCCAGAAGCAACTTGCCAGGTCTAAATCCAGTCTTTTGCAGACTTCTTTGCTTTTATTTTGAAAATAAAATGAAACAAAAAAGAATAAACAAGATGATACAGAATTTCAAAACAAAATAATAGGAGATTAACACTGCTTCATATGTTGCGTACTGTTGTCTCCAAAGTAGGTGTTCATGTCTATGAGATACAGGCATGAGAAAGATGATCAAACAATAGAACAATGAAATCACAGTGTTCTTTTTTGATGAAGTAACAGAGATAAGCAGAATAGTTACCTATCTTGTATATATGTCCATATATATACAATAATTTCATATGAAAATAATATATATACAGACATTGTCTTATCCCTTCTTTTTCTCTCTCTTTTCCCCATCTCAGTTCTTTCCTTTTAAGCAGTTTCTTTCCCTTTCACTTTCACAATATCTATTGTACATTTTGGATCCTATTTATTGCTTCGAATCCTACACGAGGGAGACAATACAATATTTACACACGTGAGTCTGCCTTATTTCACTTATCAGTGTGGTTCCAAGCTTTTGCAGAAGCCTTTTCCACATGCAAACCCCTTCCACTCTAAAGAGGAGGAGAAACAGATCTGTATGCATTGCCAGCCTTGGCTTCATTAGCACAATCCAGTAAGTAGTAAGAAAGAAAGAACTTGTGCAAAGAAAGATGGCTAACCTTTATAAATAAACTGATTATTTGCAAGCATAAAATGAAATTAATTTAGGATTATTACAGGGAGACATGAGTAAACTGCAGTTATTAGAGCATAATACAGTCACATTAATTCAAGTTAGTGAGTAATTATCACTGTTTCCATTTTTCTCTTTAACCATTTCAGAGGCCTGACACAACAGAATTGAACGGACTGAAGTAAACTTTACTCCTTGAGGAGAAAAGTCTGCATTTAGTTATATATCATGGTGTTCCCTCTGTCAGGGGTACCTTTACAAAATTCAAAACAGCTCTTCTAAGACATTATTTCAATTTTATACACAGATGTATAGTTTTGAAATTATTTAAGACAGAAGACAGAATGTATCTTAATAGTTTTGAGAAACATTTATAAAAAATTTTCACGTGCATGCTTCCTCTAATCCATGCGAAACCATGACATTGTCTTATTTTTCCCCCAGTACAAGTAATGTTATATAATCATAGTTTGAAGTACTTATACATGCAGGTCCTCTTATAAGCAGAAAAACAAAACAAAACAAAACAAGGTTAAGAATACAACTAGGAAGGAAAATAAAACAGCCTAAGTGTGCTAGTGCCATAGTTCACACTGATACATTCTTTTTTTTTTATTAGCCAGCTGTGCTTGAGTGTGTATTCTGTCCCATTTCTAACACGATCATTCACCCATTTTCAATAGTCAGCATGAATAACTTCATCTCCTCCCCTCACCTGCCCTTTCTCTACACATCTCCTACCCCCCACCCTCTTGCCATAATGATTTCACGAATCATCTCTCTCTTTCTGAAGACAAACCTTGAGATTGCTTGTAAATTCTTTACTCTGCACTTTTGGGAAAGGTTAGATGCCTTTCCTCTCCTGTTCATTTTTAGCTCATACTGCACTGAAGTCAATCAATTGGCATAGTTGTGTGCTTTGCAAAGAAGCTCACATCTTAGTGACCCATTTCTCAGCACAATCTTAACACCTCACTTGTTCAAAAATGTATTTGAGTATATAAGTAATGGAACGAAAGATGACTGGACCTACTTCTTGTTTTGTTTTTCCTTTTTGAAATTGGCATTCTCACACAGGGTTGTTAAGTTTCCAACACAGATGGCTCCTTGTCAGATGGGAATAGAAAATGCTACGTCTTCCAGGTACCCCTCAGATACTGGAACTGAAGAATGTGGCACACACCCAAATGCTGCTTACATACAATGAACAGGAAGACTGTCCATTATTAATAGAACATTAAAATGCATTAATATCTGCCAGTCATTGTATGGCTTGTATCACTCAATGATGCCCATAGCATTTTAGGGTGCTTATCTTCATGAACTTTTAGTTAAGAAAAATTGAAACCTGGCAAAGTAAATAACTTTTTTGCCCAATGCCTCGTAGCAGAGGTCAGATGCTACCTTAAATCTCTGTGACCAGAAAACACGTGCACATGTCACCGAATTACACTCCCTCTCCGCATCTAGCAGATTTCCCCCTCAGGTGCCCATTGATGGATGGTCCATGTGTTTGCCAGAGGGCTTCACTATGGCAGGGGACTGGAATCCAGGATTTCATAGCACCAGCTCTTGGTGTCAGCAATAGTAAGTGATTTACAGTCCTGGAGACTGTGCACTTGTCCTCTGTAGAGGTCACAGGCATGCAGTTCCCGGACTCTGACACAGCTGAAAGTTAGGTTTGCCCTGTTCTTACTTCACTCCAGGCATGGTAGGGCCATGCTCTGAACAGCCTCACAGAACCCAGATTTTAACCTTAGGAATAACGTGTATAATTTACTAGCTTTCACCACAATCTGATTACACCTAAAAATTATAAGGTCATGAGAGAAAAACAAGAAAATAAATTTGGTTGTGAGGGAATTGTGACTAAAGTAATTTTTCCTGATACATTGATGAATGTGGTATGAGAGGTGAAAAAGTGGCAGATGGTATTTTTTATATCCTTAATTTATTGACCCAAGTGCCCTCCAGCCTCCAAAGCACCTTCATCTGACAGAAATTAAACAAAATTTCAAAGAAAAGGGCAACACAAGACAGGAGCTATTTCCAGTGCTGAAATAGAACAAGGATCACAACAATAAACAGAAAAATCCTTCCAACAAAGCACACAATAAATAAAACATCAAAAGCACAAACAGAAGAACTCAATTAAAGTAGAAAAGTTTTCAGTCTTTCCCTGAAGGACATAAATATTATTATTTATTATTTATACAGTGCTCGAGGTGCACATGGCACTATCTGCCAGGTTGAATATCATATGGAAACAAAACAGAGAGTCCTGTAGGGCTTCTGATTTAGAAACACACTGAGAACAAGAATGCATGGAGTCCTCCAGAAGAAGGAAAGGCAATACTAAAGACCGGTCCACGAGCCAGCCACTCTCTAGCAAAGAAGGGTTTCAGCACTGTTTTCCATGAGGAAACTTCAAGGTCAGATCATATTTGAACATTTGCAATACTTTGACAATCAATCACAAATCATAAGGTGAAGGAAACATGGCAATTGTTAGGAAAGATGAGAGTTGAGAACCTTCCCTGGGTAATCTATGACTCCTCACCGCACTTATTTTCATTGGTTACCTGGAGAATCAGAACTGAAAGGATTTTACTAGTCACACCTAGAGTCTCAAGTAAAACTTCCTTCTCTGTAAAAGAAACTTTTGGGGTGGTATAGCGTTGGCTTGCCATGTGTTAGACCGTAGGTTCAGAATTCAGTAGTTAAAAAGAAAAGAATCTCTTTGCTTTTAAAGTATTTTGAGTATCTTTGTAGACATATTCTGTATATCTCAGATATTGCCTAACACCTAACACTAAGGAATAGCCCTTGTGATTCTTTTGTGTAGAAAATAATTTTTTAATGCCAATATTAAAATATATACTACATTTTCCTAATTTTCCTCACTGGTTTTCCCTCAGATATCTCATGTGCCAAGTGGCACGATGGAACCTTTATATGAGAGGCAGCACTCAGTGAGAAGTAAGTAGGTACTTGCAAAGCTGACCTCCAAAGGGCCTGACGTTGGTCTCTCGCACTGCCTTACTCCTTGAGACGGTGGATTGTGGAAAGCGAGGCCACCCTGAGAGAAGTCTTCTGCACAGAGATACTTCCTTCCACTTGCCCATGTAGTAATACAGCCAAGGAGACTTTTGCCAGAGCCAAAAAGATAGAGGCACCCCGGCACGGACATCAGCCTCCCCATCTGTGAGCTAAATAAATATCTTTCCTTTCTAAAGTACCCACTTCAAGTGTTTTGCTATAGAAACACAGAATTGACTGATTCTCTAGCCTTGGCTTGATGTGCCCTCAGTTCTTATCACGTGGGATTGCAGCAAATTGGCTGCACAAGAATCACTTCTCTTATTTAAAGGAAAGACACTTAAGGAGAGCTGGGCACAGTGGCACACGCCTGTCATCCCAGCACTTGGGAGTCTGAGGTAGGGGGGTTCACTGTGAGTTTGAGAATAACCTGGACTCCATTGTGTGACAAACAAACACAAAACAAAACAACAAACAACATCAACAAAAGAAATATAAGGAAAGCAAGTATCTATTAATGTACCAAAGCTATGTTACCTTAGGTTAAAAATGTATCTGAATAATTTGAAGCCCTCTAATTTAATAATAATTAAAACAACTCTATAAGACTAATACAGTATCACCTAAGTAGATCATTAGCAATTACTTTGAGAAGGGAATTTTGGTTTCAGAGACAGTGCTGGAGTTATTTTGACATGATTTCCCATAACATACCATATTCAGCCATCATAATGTCAAAAAGAATATGATAATCAAATAATAATGAAAAGCTGATGCGTTCCCCACCATTTAATGTTTCAGTATTAAAAAATTATTAAAGTCTATGGCTATCATGAGTAATGTAAGCTATATTTAAATAATGGCACAAATACTTGATTCTAGAAAGTGATATATATATATATATTCATTAAAATCCATGTGATATTAAATTGTTTCATCAAACATTTCCTGTAATATTTTGGTCATTACAATATTCTGTGTTGGGTATGGAGTAAGTTTAAAAGCACTATGGGTAATTATAGGATTATAATTATAATATACTTATAAGATTGTAATTATAATTATCCTGCCTTTACAAGGTTGCCTCTCAGCTTAGATTCTAGGTGATTTTATGATCAAGAAATCATATCTACTGCTATTGTATGTTTTATAAATAAATGTGGATAAATATGATAGGATAATGAAATACTCTCTGGATGCAATTTCAAAGGACAGGTCAAACGTCAGGTCCGAGGATAATGAGTTTGGTACACCACTTAACCTCTCTAAACTAGTCCCCTGTCCTGAAAGTGGAACTATACTTACTTCTTTTTGCTTTACAATTTAATGTGACACTGTAAATGCAAATTATTTGTGAGGATCGAAGCCAAGTCCATGATGTCTGAGTATTAGGGGGTTTAGGATGAATAATACTGAGAGACACATTATACCTTTCCAAACTGGAATTCAAGTTTCTGAGAGTAAATGGGATGGATTTAAATTGTTTGATTATTACATCATTTAAAGAATGGTGAAATAATTGAGGCCGTTTAAATTAATTTTTAAAAAGACAGCTTAGAACTGCCTTACAATATTCAAAAGTTAATAAATTGATTAAGAAGTATGTTGTCCTTTGGTGTTTTTCAGAGATCTGAAATATTAACTAAAATTGTCATTATTATAACTGCCACATTTGAAATTAGTAACTGCATATATGCTACAGACAGGAAGGGTTGTTTTGTTCAGTATGGATTTTCAAACCCCTTCCAATTTTAAAAATGCATGGTAATTCAAATATGGCCAGCAAGCATTTTAAATGTAGTATTTTTCATTTTTCTACATCACTACATTTTAGTCCCAATTAAGTATTTTACATAGGATACAGACTAATCTTAATAACAACTTTGAGAGACCCTGTCCCACTAAAAATAAAAATAAAACAACCCTTAAATTAGAAGTCACACTTTTAAAAAATCCAAATAAATTTCAAAATAAGTTTAGAAAATTATAAATCAAATTGAGATGGTTTATTAAAAGAAAGGATGAACTTCTGAAACAACTAGTAAGACCTCTTACTATCATAGTATGGTCAGAATTAAAAGAAATAGTCTAATTTTCAATGTTCTGTGTACGGACTGGAATTAAGATATGATATTGGTTCCTGTAAGATTTCATATAAAATGATTAACATTAGATAATTACAGTCAAGGGAAAAGATGTAAACTAATAATACTCAAAAGCATTAATAAACATCAAATAACCAAATTATGGATTAGAGATAAGAAGACAATTAAAATAAAACGCTTATATTTCCTTTTTATAGAAATGGTTATGTCAATCTGAAACGGAATTTTAAACAGAAAACAGCAAGATTATCAGCTATAAGAGGAATACATTTTTGAATTGCACAAAGAAATTTTCTGGATTTGGAGAAATCAGGATTGTTTGTAAGTTTCAATTAAGATTGTCAACAATTAATTCACCATGTGGAGAATTCACACAGGCCACCATGGTGATATGAGAAATTTTAAGTGACAGCATTAATGAAATCAAATGTAAATGCCAGAGAAAATAAAGACAAGCACCTGAAATTCAGAGAGTACTCCAAAGGAAAGAAATTAGAGTCCAAAGTAATGAGGAAAGACCTAGATGTAATGAAGTATCTTTGTTTTGCTCAGTGAGATCTCCCACTTTTTGACTACATCTATGTACCTCACAAGGGAAGACTCAAGATTAAAATTAGTTTACCAGGTTATCTATGAAAAAAAATCACACAAACTGAAATAACAAAATTCGAACAAATATTTCCAACGTGGCATTTTCAGAAATATAGAAAAATACAGTTTATACAGTTTATACACAGTCTGTTCTAACTCCATAATATTTATTTTTTACAAAGTAATCTGACACTTTTCACTTTTAATAGAAAAAAATACTGCATAATATTTGAATGAAACAAAGAGAAAAATTGCTTTCAATTTCCCCTTGGCAATCCTGTTCACTATTGATTTGAATATTAATTCAAGAAAATATGTTTCAGTATGTGAATTCAATGTTGCTTTGTCCTTGAAAATACTTTAGGATTGTCAAGAACATTGAAAATTAATTAATCAGTTTCCTACTAAGTTCCTTGTGTTTGATATCAACTATTTGCTCTTTGAAATGAGGATATCATTTACACTTTGTAGCTAGCATCCTTATTAGTGGCACAAATGAAGTGCATGTAATGCTTGTTAAAAACATCATTCAATATCTCATCCAAAAGAAATTTAAACCTTTTCACCAGGTATTTTAAATATTGACTCTCTTAATAAGTTACTAAGAATATTCTTAAAAAATATTCTTATCTCAAATATTATTTTGGGAAGCAATTGAACTTTATAAAATACAAACCAAAATAAATTTTCATGTCAATTTCCTTATGGTGGCCACTCTGATTTCTTATGATACAAGAGATCCTGGACAAAAACACAGTGGTCTTAATCAACTGAAGTAGAAGACCTTCTTTTACAAATAAAGTAGATGATGGATGGATGGGTGGATGGATGGATGGATAGGTGGATGGATGGATGGATGGATGGATGGATGGGTAATGGATGGATGGGTGGGTGGATGGATGGATGGATGGGTGGGTGGATGGATGGATGGGTGGATGGATGGATGGACAAATGGACGGGTTGGTGGATGGGTGGATGGATGGGTGGATACATAAATAGATAGATGCATCTATCACTAGCCAGGTATGCAGACAGACCTTTAGTCATATAAACACAAGGCTATGGTCACATTCACTGACTGTAAAACAGCTCGTGGCAGAGAACCTCTAAACCTGAACTTTCAATGGCTCCACAGAAAATCTACCTCCACTGACCAGCAGTGTTCCAGCCACTGTCTTTTGCACGTTTAGCTGTGTTAAACTGCTTCTAGTTCATGGAAATTTGTGTTTCATTTCTGAAATATACTCCTCCTTTCTCCCACTTCTGCTTCATTTCGTCCCACCCTAATACGCACACATGCACATGCACATGCGCACACGCGTGCACACACACACACACACACACACACACACACACACACACTCACAAACTCTACCCTCCACTCTTTTGCCTGCCCTCTACCCTATCCTAGGAGTATGAACACATGGAAACCAAGACCACTGTCTGGTTCATTTCTCTACACACTTCTTGTCCTACATCAGAGAGCATTTTCTCTTAGGAGTATACACTCAGTTTCAAAATCTCATGCCAGAGGTGCTTCTTAAGTACCTTTAACACAGACTTCTCTACACTACTCCCCAAACATCTGTCTGTTTTATACACTCACCAGTTTAATTTCTATGATGGCAAGAACCTTCCATTTCTCTTTGTCCAAAGAATACTATTTAACACCAAATAGAGCTTTAAGTTACAAGTCATCAAGTAGGTAAATGTTTTCTAATTAAGCATATGAGAGAAAGAAATTCTAAGTGAAATTACATAAGCTAGTAATTAAATTAATTGATACATGTCCTCAAAGCCTTGATTACACGGAGAGACAAACTGACAAATGCAATATGGACAAATATAGTTTATTTACACTCATACAGTGATGCTATTCCATCATTGAAAAATTAAAAATTTTTGAAATAAAATATTCTGGACTGTTGCTACTATGCATGAAATAAATTTTACTGGAAAATGCAGCATGAAGAAGTGTCTACTGAAATTCTGGAAAACAAACAGTCCATAGGGGAAATATAATTAGTGTCATGTTTACTTAATGTGGTGGATACCGATTGTTAGATAATGTTAACAGTGCAGTGTGGGGTTGTTATTTGCAAGGAATGGAATATTACAGAAAATCTAATTCAACAGAGTAGATGGTAGAATTTCACCTGAACAATATGTGCATAGATAAGGATTGAAATATAATAAAATTATGCAGTTTACATTCAAGTCACAAGAAAACAGTTGTAAAAAATAATTCTTTTGCTTTTGTTTTTCTTTACTGTCACTTGATAACGTAAGAAATGTGGACCTTGTCCTGACAGTACTTATTGGGCAACAGTGGTTTTATATATTAATACATTACTCAAACTTGTTTGGATAACATTTATAAACTGAGCAATTGAATGTACTAGTACTCAACCCACATTACTTGTTTTGACAGTTTTAGGCCAAGGAATATAATGTTGACAAGGACCTCCTAGAAAATGTTACAATTTACAGAGATTAATTTTTATACAAGGAATTAAATTATGCTAATGCATAATCGTGTTACAGTGTTATATAATTAACATTTAAAGGAATGATCGATCAATTCTTTCCTGAGCATTGGTGAAACTGCAGATATTACATTGAAAAAAAATCATTGCTGGTCAACAGGAAATGTCTTAAAATTTAAAAATCTGTCAATGTTAAAAAAGAAAAGAAAATAGCTTAGATTAAGTGCATGCTTTTTGCACCACAATTAAACCTTGAGGGGATGTGAGTATCACTAACGCACATTACTAATTCCAAAATTTGGCCTTGTAATTTCTTAAAGATTAGGCAATAATTTTATTATTCATTCTGTTAGACTGTGTGAAATTATGTTGGCCTAGAGCTAGGTTGAAAAATCACAGACCTATGAATATGACTATTATCTGGCTCCGTAAGTGCCTTTTTATACATTCAAATCTCTGTGCTCAAATTTGAGTTCATATCACACTCATGAGATGTTTCCTAATGAAGGTGCCAACCTGCAGGAGTGAATGTTCAAGACACTGCAGAGGCAACCTATACCCAAATGCAATAAACCAGCAGATTTCCTGTGTGCCTCACCTAAGCAAGATTATAAAATTCAGCCTGAAGGGCAGAAGATTTTGTTTCTAAGAATCTCAGCTTTCATATGAATACCTGGGGATAAGAGAGCTGTGAGGAGCAAGTGTAATGGAAGCTAAATTCTATTGCAGGTTTGCATTAAATAGAAGAGCCATACAGAAGTTCTCTTAGAGCCTTTTTCTCCACTGTGCGTTATACATATCAAATACTCTATTTATCATCCATGTTTCAGGGACCTGGGAGTGCAGAGTAGATCATGTAAAGTGCCACTTACATAGGCTTGCTCTTGTAGGTGATACAGTACACGGAGACATGAAAAGACACAGCCCGAGGATGTCTCACTAGTGGGCGTGCCCTCCTCTTTTTGTAAAATCTGACTGAAGACTGAATTCTCTAAAATTTCAATCATCTTTAGATTCAAAATGTGTAATACAATGCTTTTGGTAGACATTTTGCCTTGCTAAGGAGGTTCCCCAGTGGTACTGTTATTTAATGAGAAGAGTCAAAGTAAGAGTGATGTAGAACTAAACACTTTTTCCATAAGGCATCCAAACTCTAGTGGTCCTTAATGTCCCTTGGAAGCTCAGGATGTTAACCCTGTCTGTTACATACATCCTGTATACTAAGAGCATCTGTCATAACATGAAAGAGTAGCTTTCTACTGGTCTATTGATACACTGAAAGTTATATGGATCTGTACTAGAAAATAGCACAATGAATTTTTAAATCAGTGATGAAAGTTTTAAATCAGATTGCTTCTACCTTCTTTACAGCTAACAAAGTAGTTTTCACTGAGACTCAGTTGTATTTTGCTCTCATTTGTTACTTGGGTTTCTTGCTATTCTCTGAGTCCAGTTATAAACTGAGGTTTACCACTAATTTGACCTTGAAGTATCAGTTCTACTTCAGGATAACTGAAATGTCAACTGGTCCTTTCTGAGAGGAACTGTGGGAACTTTCAGTCATAGAAGTCCTGCAAAATTTTGCTGACATGATTAAACACAGGAGCAGCAATCTTACACCTGTAGGCTGTACTGTTTACAAAGTGTGGTATCCTGGCAAATAAAATAACAGTATTATTAAATGATGGTGAATAAATGATGGGAAATAAATGATACTGTAAATAATAAATGGTGGGACTTATGCAGTTATATGATGTGGGAAGTTAATACAATTTAACTTCTAAAATTTTTCAAAACTGACTTGATGGTAACGTGCCTGTAGATACTTTTTGAAACTTTCATTTAAGCAGAAGACAGTAATGTTTCCTTCTAAGTGCACAGACTGGAGGCATATTCTGAGGTGATTTTAATGCATTTTTTTTGAGCTACCATGGTATTTCTTTACATATAAGGGATATAGTCTAAGATTTTTAAGTGGATGCCTGAAGTCACAGATAGTGCTAAAGCCTACTAGATACTGATTTTTCCATATTAACAAGGCATTTAACGATCATTATAGCTGTAATCTTTGTTGTGTAAGGTAGGATTAGTGAAACTAACATGAATTTCTGTATTGTTCTCCGTGACTTCATAAAAGTTAATTCTTATCATAGATATCAGCAACCTTAGCATATGATTTGAATTTCTTTCCACAGTATGAACTTTACATTTTCCCTTAAAGGAGACACTTTTCAGTCAGTTTTTGCTATACCCTGATTGCGAGCATCATCCCTACTGTGCTTGGGGCAGCTGCAAAGTAAAGTCAGGGGTCTGGAACGCTGCATGCCATACCGAGACAGTGTGTCTACTTACCTGTGGGACCACTGAGACTAAGCGTGGTATTGTGGGCTGGGACAGAGAGGGGTGGAGGGAAATTCCATCCCAGTGTTAAGAATGGGGTGCAGCAAAAGTTTATGCACTATTGTTTCTGGAACTTTCTACTTAATATATTGAGAAGGCAGTGGACATTGGGCAGCGGAAACAAGCCAAAGATAACAAGCACAAAGGGATGGAACATGACAGGCAGAAATGAAGGGTGTCACTTCCTGTTTGGCTGCAGATTTCAAACATGGCCTTTCCCCTCTGGCATCCCATAATGTTCAAGATGGTATCTGTTTTGTGGTCCTGGAGCTCTCAGATACAGTTGCACTTAAAATTTCTCTGTTCAACATGTTGGGCATACAACATGAGCAAATAAAACTTTGTCAGTTTATCTCACAGAAAATTAAGTGTGTCCAAATATCACAGCATACTTTAGTAAATTCTGGTAAACAGAGATTGTAGTCATTTAAAATTTTAGTAAAGCAACTCCTGGCCACATTACAAGGAAAAGAACAAAGTAACAGTGTATGGCATCTAAGATTTTAAGAGTATACTATACTATTAAATATATACTATAATAGTACTAATAGTATAATGGCCAATATTACAATGAACAGATGTTCATTTCATTTCTATTTCCTTTTTTTTTTTTTCTTTATTTTTTCTCCTAAAGGGGCTGTAGAGCAAATAACATCCTACCCTCAGGCTTTACTGATATTTCACACTGATGAACAAAGGGACCTACATTTTATGAATCAGATGTAATTTTTCTTTCCATACCTCTCACTTTATACATTTTTATAATTCAATAACTGAGGCACATTAAATTAAATTTCTAATAATGTAGAAGATAAGGTCAAATGATGATTCAAAGGTTTTTTTCCCTAGTGCTAGAATTATTAATTTCTACAGAGTGACATTATGTTTATAAAGTGGTTTGAGTTCAGGTTTAAAAAAATTAAATATAGAAATGGATACATAAAATATATGAAACTCATGGTGAACCATTGTTGGTAAGGGTTGCTTTGCACTATGAGCAGATTAAACATCTATTGGTAAGAAAAAAGTTATTATTTTTAATGGGGAAATAGAATTGCAGCATGGGTTATTGAAAAGGTTTTGAAAAAAAGTGAAGTTTTTGACTTGAGCTTGCCTCATGATATGACCCAGAGCCAGTTTATTAATGTTTCTAAAATACTGTTGCTTCTTTTTCTCACGTAAAAAGATTATGTCTACCCCATCAGTTCAGAGGGTAGAGATAAGAAATAAAGATAATGCACATCAAATAATGCTGTATTCCACCCTCACTTGGCAAGTATGTTTATAGTTAATTGTTGGTTCAACTTTTCCTAGTTTCCCCCCTCAGTCTCTCTGATCTCTTCCTCTTCCCAAATCAATGGAAAAAACAATAAGAGGATGATGGGTAATGCCACCAGTGCATCAAGAGGGTCGTGGTATCACTGAAAAACTTCATATTCATCATTGCTGTGGTTGAAAATGTGCGTGTCGTTGCGGTTGAATAGTTCACATCAAAACAAAATCTCATCTGTATGACAGAAACTCTGTTGTGCTGGGTTTTGAACATAATCCAAGACACTAAAGACAGTAGCAAAATTAGGCATTTGGAAAAATCAGAGTAAGAAAGGCATTTTCCATGCTTATTTGCTTCAAAGGATGCTCTGATTTTGTTAATTGCCTCAAAGAGTGCTTCGATTTGCTATTTTCTGCAAACAGTATTCTAATCTAGTTTATCCTCTGATTGCAGCTGTGTTCAAGCACCCCAATAGCTTCAGTTCATGCTGAACTATTCTTCTGCAATTAATTCACTTGGTTCCTCACGTGAAATGATTTACACCTATTAAGAGCTAAGTGGGAAGTCATTCCACTATTGCTTATGAGTCATTAAGATAGCTTTTAAAGGACCTTAAATTGCATTAGTACCTTTCATCGAAGATCTCAAAGCAGTCTATGAAAACGCATTATCATATTTGGAGGAAAATAGAATAATAAGAAATGTATCCAAATGTGATGTAGAAGGTACAAAAAGTTCGTATTATCTTGAATATAAAGTTATCTATGGTCTTTCATATATTTATTCTCTATAACTACTGACTTCTCACTTTTCCTCCTAGTGCAGCGAGGTTTGTGGGTTTCTGCCTAAGCTAAGGAACCTAAGCACTGTGTGGCTTTTCTCATACTTACGAGCCAATGTTTTCTGACATTTCAACTTTATAGTGAATCTGCACCCTTGTCACTTCCTGCCGCTTCCACACCCCACTGTGATACTCTACTTCGCCTGAAGAGTGGACAGGATGTGACTCTGGTCTCACTTAAATGAGAAGAGGCTAAGTACACCTGCTTCCTCCTGCCCCATGGCTCTTCAGTTAAATGATGGTTAACACAAGAGGATTTGGTTTCATTATAACCGCATCAGGAGTGAAGGTTCTGTAGGCATGAATTGCTGAGGAAGCATTTCAGGAACGTTTTTCTGTATCAAATTGACATGTACTTAATCAGACAAGTATATAAAAACCAGTATACCTTAAATGGCAATCATTTAGTTGTACTATTTTATAATAAATTTCAAAAAATAAAGAAATAGACTCATTTTGTCATCCTCATTTATAGTGTGTTATTAGCTTCCATTGGACTGCAAAGCAGGTCTCTGACCAAAAAATACTTTTTGTTTTGGTACGAGGGATCGAACTCATGACCTCATGCTTGCCAGGCCACTGCTGTGCCACTGAGCTAAATCCCTGGCCTCCCAAAAAACACTTCTTAAACCAAAATATCTAATTTGGTTACCAAATGATTCTGTTTCTCTCTATAAATGCAGATGTTTGATTTCTTTAAGCCTCTGGAATTTAACCACTTCATATTATCCATCACAGTGCCTGTGGTAGCTTCAACTGACTTGCACCAGGCTTCTGACACTGGTCAGGAGAGCAGCAGGCACTAGGGCTTCCTGCCTGGCGAGCACTCAGAGTAGGAACTCAGCCTGCTTCTTGCTCTGCAGTCCAGCAAGTCTGCCCTGAATGACCTGCATGACTGAATGTTCAACCTTGGACTTAGATCCAAGAAAGTTAGAAGCATGTGTATTTTAGACTATTCCATCACTCAGTACACTGAGCACCTAGGATTTAATGAAGGACCAATACAAACACCTCTACCAAATACTACTTTCTCTGGAAAATCACTTCTGCTTAGGTATTGCCCCTTAACAGTTCCCCGTTCCAAAGTAGATCAAAAAGATGGAAAGCCTTCATCAAGGTAGACTAATCGACATTGCTTTCACGAACTCATCCTAACCCTGAGGCTTTGTCCACCAAGTAAAGACAGAGTGTACTGTCTAATAAGGTATTTTTCTACTTTATTCTTAATCTCTTGGTTTCTATACTGTGTCTGCCCTGAAGTTAGTACTGTTTCTAGTTCTCAATTTTTTAAGCTAACGATGACAAGAAGGAGCTTTGAGTAGTTTTGGCAGATCGGTCTTATACATTGTTAATGTATGAGCCATTAAATACAGAGAGCTTTTTTGTATAATATAAGAATTTTTCTTTGTCTGCTGTGGTACTATAATATAGAGACCTCTAAGATAACAATGGAAAGAAAGTTAGTTCACTAACCATTCTTCAGTGATTGATAGATTCAAGGTATTTCAGAAAATGGAACACAGTCTACAGTAATTAAAGAAGAGTTTAGAAGAAAGTGAGACTGGAATTAGAACGTGAAAGATGTATCTATATCATTTTATTTTCTGTACCTCAGAGAGATACACATTCATTCACAGATAGCAATCTGAGGATGTTTTCTGCGTCTGAAAATTTTGCAAAAAGACAATAGGAATAGAGAGGGTCTGTTGGCTGGGAGGGAAAGGTCACAGATTTGAATTGCCTACATGTAGGGGAGGAAATGATATTGTTACAGTTCTTACATGAAGCCATATTGGGGCATCTGGGTTGAATCGTGTATCCACAGGAGACAGAAAATTACTTGAAACTAAACTTCCCAATAGATATCACGTGTGATAGAACAAGACAATCAGGTCCTGCTTTAGGACTCTTACCTAAGAGACCAGGAAAAAGTGTGCTATCAGCAGACTCACTGTGGTCTGGGAAGGAGATGGTGAATCCTAGTAGTAAGAGTTAGGATAGAATTAACATGAAACTCAAGTAACACGGGCTGTTCAGGTTAAGAAGCGGATAGGAAAAATAATGAGTAGGATCAAAGAACCAAGGAGAATTCAAAGCAAAGCTAGGAGGCATGAAAAAAACAAACAGAAGGCGTGAGAGTAAGAGAGACAGCTGAACTTGGAGAAACGCAGTTAGATCCAGAAGGCCACAGAGGAAAAAGTAGTTAGAATAACAAGTAGTGATTGGTAGGGTGCCACGGCTTCCATAAAAAATAAAGTGTAGCAGCATTTGTCTGAAACTATAGAAATTTAATTTTTTAGTGGTGAAAGGATTGAAAGCTGAGATCAAAGTAGCAGCAGCTCTGGGCTTGTTTTTTGTTGCGTTTTGTTTTCTGCCGAGGAGGACTCCTTCTTCCTCGGCTCATAGATGCCCTACTCTTTGGTTTTCTCACAGTTGTCCCACTAGTCTGTGCCTGTCCTTGTCTCTGTAGAAGGTAGCCAGTCACACTAGATTAGGCTCCACACTCCTGACCTTGTGGAGCTTTATTTACCTCTAAAAAATCCCTGTCTCCAGATATAGTCACATGCTGACCTTTGGGGTTAGGACTTTGACCTGTGAATGGGGGAGGGGCACAATTTCCTGTTAGTGACCAACAGACTAGAAAAGAAAAAGATGAACGACTGAAACAAGAGTCCCAGTTTGTTATTTATACCTTTGACAATAAATATGCATTGCATTAATAAGAAACTAAAGAAAGATATTCAGGTGATTTGCCCAACAACACAGTTCATGGCTCCAGAATCTCAACATTCTGCTGAGCCGTCCTGAGTGTAAGGATGGATTCCTTAGTCCTTGACGGAGGTGATCTCGTAAATTTTTATTATAATTTAAGGACAGCAGGAAAATATACCACGGACTGTCATGGCCTGAAATTCATTTGGACTTCATTTAGACATGTCAAGATAATGATTTACAGTCTTGGGTCTTCCTAAGGCAAATTAGAAATGACTGTAAAGTCATTTCCTCCTCCTGGTGATAATTTCAAACACTGAAAGAAGCTCACTCTTAATATTTTAATTTTGTTTTGTGGGTGAAGGGGAAAGAAGTGATTGAGAAGTGTTTAAGTCAATAAGCAATCTCACATCAAGTCAGTGATCATTATGTCCTTTAGCGCTTTGTTTTAAAGTTTATAGAACACAGGAAATCTGTCTTCCATACTGCAAAATTTGAGCAAAGATTAGTAACCTAGGAATGAAGGGCTTTCATTATCCTTGTCTGCTTTGAGTCATAGACTCTTGCATTAACTCTAGTCACCTGAAGGCTTGTTACAACACAGTGTGGGGCTCAGTTCCAGAGTATACGATTGATACTCCTGTATAAATCTGGAGAACTTCATAGTATTAAGTTTTCAGGAATGTTGATACAAATGGTCTAGAGAGCTCCGTGAGTAAACCTCAACTCTTAGGCAGGTTTCTACCTATAAATTCAAATTTTGCCATTTTACTTTGACAATGTATTTTGCATTGGGAAAATATCTAGTATTAATTAAATGTATTAAATTGCTCATCATCAATGAAAAATTTGCTAGGAATACAGCAATCCTGAAATGCTTGATATTTCAGAGAATACTAAATCAATTGCAATTATCATCACTATGGAACAAAGCCAAGGAATTAATAACTCCAGGAAGTTAATGTGTATTAAAATGTTTGGTACTTGTTCAGGTATCCAACGGTCTGAGCAGCACCAACAAGAGGACAATAGAAAGTAACACAGACCAATCTCACATCTTTTGATGAATTTCATTAATAAGAGGTATATCTGGCTCAATAAAAAATGTCTATTCTCTGATTGCAAAGTATAATACATAAAACAAAACCTGAAAACTTATGCACACCTAACCTAGTGACCAGAAAAATGTTAAAAATGTGCAAAGATTGATGAGTAGTCAAATGTATTTTTTGTTGTTATTGTTGGCATAGAATTGAGGGTTAAAAAAACACCTAAAAGAAATAGGTTGGGAGCTTGCAGTGAACTCAGTATATAAGAGAAGAGAATCATTTTTAAAGATTAGGATTAATTTATCAAAAAAAAATTAATATCCACCAGCAAACTGGCTCAGCCCAGAGAGTTTCAGAAAAGCCAATAAACTGTGTATGAAACTTCCCTACTGATCATTACAAGTTAGGTGAAAATCTAATTAAATAGAACACAATAAATACAAAATACACTTCCTTTTTCAGTATTTTGGAATTTTCTATAGATGCCAAAAGTTATGGTTCACCCACAAGTTATAAAAGTAATTTTTCTCTCTAGGAAAAACATCTAAACTTTTTGCTCTTTACTAAAGCATTTCACAAAAATCTTACAAATGCCAGGTTTTTAACATGACATTCAGAACATTTCTTGGGAACAGTTAATTTTTTTTTACCTCTGTGTTCAGAAAAAATTTGAGCTATTTTTTTCAAACTGAAAATCAATTTATAGACAATAAAAATGTAAAACAGCTAAAACATTTTCTTTTGTGATTGTCCACTTTAAAAATATTAAGGACTAATGAAAACTTCTGTATGAAATTACTTTCAATGCTAGCCTCAGAAACTGAAATTTCTTATGAGTTTTATAGAAAGAAACCCTTTTTCAAACTAGCAAAATATATTAACTTTAATATTGCTTCTTTTGAAATATTATCAAGTGTTATAATCTGAAATATATGTCTTTTTCCATAATATTTCATAAAATATCATTTTAACTTTAAATATCAAGATTTCACAATAAAGAATTATTTAAGGCCTCATGCTTCAAAATTCCTCTTTATCAATAGGGAAATCTTTGAAGATATGCTTCCAAGTGAAAATAAATAATTCTATGAACAAAATGGCTAATATTTTATTATTTCCTCATGCTTCAAAAATACTCATGCTTCAAATAAGTTTAACTGTATTTTAAAATATCATTTGTACCATTTTCCAGGGTTGATCAACATTATTTTAATTTATTTAAAAGTGTCTTATCTAGAGATAAAAATTATTATATTCCCAATTACCAAAACAAATCTTCTCCCAAACTAGGGTAAACAGGAGAAAAGATTCTTTGGTTCTTGATGAATTTTGTTTTGATTTTTCAAAACTCCTTTGAAATGAGCTCCAGGCTCTTTCATATAGATAGAAATCCTTATACTTTCAATAGAGCTTTACAAAGTACTCTTTTACCCTCCAGTAAAATATTATTTTTCAGCTTCCCACCAAGATAACCTACTGCCTTCAATTTTGGCTGTATGCATACATATTATTTTTCCTATCCATAAATGTGACATCTCAAAAAAAGGTTAAGAGCTTTCAACAAGACTTCTGCTTACAGCTGTAGCAGTTTCTTTAAAGCCTCATGTTATCATGCCACAATAAGGAAAAAAACCAGAAGAGGATTAATGTTTATTTAATTATTAACATTGAATAATATTTATATTCAATTTCCAAATTATACTGAATGTTATTAAAATTCCATAAAGTTATGTCATATATCTAGTGTTAGAACAGAAGACAATAGGAATAGATGAGGGCATAAATACTTTATATTCAAGAAATTCAGTTTATAGACTCACTTTACTTTGGTATCTCAGTCACATTTTCTTATGTACAAAGGATTTTCCAAGAGTTTCATTTGGTCAGAATCTTCCTACAGCACAGTGTAGCTGAAATTGCAAGGAAATCCCTCTTCTAGAAAAGATGATAGATGCTAAGTTCCCCCAAATATGCAGGTGCTTTATGTGAGATTTTTGTTTGGGACAGTAAGGGAGTAATGCAGAAAGCAATCATGAAAACAGGGAAGAAAAGGAGAATGACAGTTCAAAGAGTGCAGTATCTGCTTCAGGACAAATTGAGCTTATAATAAGAACACCATTGATACAGAACACTGCTTTCCACGCCATCCACTTCATCAGCCCTTCTAGCACCTGTATGCACGTGGCCGGAAGAGTCTCAGACCTTAAGTCTAAAATACATTCTACCAGTTAATTGCCAGGCAATTGGGATTCAGCACAGGTTTCCACATTGATGTGTTCTGAGCCGATCTGTTATTGTGTGTGTCTATCTTTAAATATACGGAACATTTAAGTAGAAAGTTATAACCAAACCAGTTTAAACAAGGATTCTGCACGGTACATCCTGTCAGTTTGCTTTCACTTGATTAGTGACTATTAACTTTGGAGAAAAAAGTGCTACCTACATGTGTGTGGGAAACTAGATTGCTCTAAATGTTTCCTGAATACCAGGAGAATCATGTGACTCTACCCTATTGAAATAATGCGGCAGACCACAAGTGAGTTCCCCACTGAATCATTTTCGACTTAATGTGTCCTTGTTTGAATGTTTCCTCCTCCAAACTGCTTTTTGCTGGTGGTTTTTCAGGGTATGCACTTCATCTTGCTATTTCAGCTATATCTGGGTACTATAGAATGCAGGCAGTTCTTAGCACGCCTGATAAACTGGTTGACCTCTGTAATCTACATTATAGAGAACTGCACTGCAGCTGCAGACGTTTGCAAAGGTAGAAAATTTGTGAAGAAAATTAATCTGTAACTGACAGATGTTCTCATACTAACACCATTTGGGAATATGCTCTCGGATACATGGTGATTTCCTGTGGAATTCAAGAGTGCTGTTATCTCACTTTTCCTAGTGCTCGGATCCTCAGTATGGCAGAGAGATGGACTGTCATCTAAATAAACAGAGGCAAACCTTGCTTTATAGTTGGGGAGGAGCAATTTAAATCTGTTGACTTTCACGTGTAGTCCTTTCCATTAATGCAGTGAGTTGTGTAACTGCTGATAAAAACTGTCCTCCTTCCCGTGGAAGGCACAGTCAGTTGCTTATATCAAAATTCAGAGTCAGTATAAAGCTCACCAGAAGATTTCATCCTGTTTGGACATTTTATAGCATCATAGGGAATTATTTTTCCCCTAAGGGTTTTATTATTAATGGGAACTGCCCACGTGCTTTGAGGGAAGAATGGACTTCCTCAATTAGAAGACCTTTCAAGAGAGTTAACAGAGAATTTATTTTTTCATTTAGGGAAGAGAATGTTTCCCATAAGATCACTGAATCTTTCATGGCTGATGTTCTCGCAAACACAATGGGTAAAAATTTTAGTTCCTTAAAAATTAAACAGACGCTGTGAAATTTAATAATGCTTAAAAGGGACCTATCTTTAGTATCACTGCTACCTCACCACCTACCACCTGGAGTCACAGGTTATCCGCTCCACATACTAAAAAAATCGTCATTTTCAGGAGGAGAAGAAAAAGGCATGCTTTTCCCTTTGGGGAGATTTAGTTACAGTGGTTCTCAGTCCAGACTTGGAGGAGTTTACAAACTAATCTTCCTGTGTGATAGTGAGTAAATTCCGTTGCCCTGGAAGTTTTTGTTATTTGATTTGGAAACCATATCACCTATGCTGACTATTGCAATGACTACAGAAAATACGTGTAAAGTATCTCAGCTACATAGACACAGAAATGTACTCATCAAAACAAGCATTCAATTGTAGATACAATATTCACTTTTAATTCAGCTCAGCTTATGTAAGTTTAAAAACTGTAATTTCACCTTTTTTCAGCTTGGTCTCTGAGCAACAGTCTTTCTGGGCTTCAGTTCTACTGGACATAAAGCATTTTTTGGGAAAATTACCTCCTGCCATCAGGGCCATTCTGTAGGATGGATGTATCCATTATGTTCCATTGGAAATGATGCTCCATTCAAAATAGAAAACAAGGCTGGTGTGGTGGCACATGCTTGAAATCCAGCATTAGTGAGGTTGAGGCAGGAGGATCTCTGCAAGTTCAAGACCAGCCTGGGCTACAAAGTGAGCTCAAGGCCAGTCTGAACTGCATAGTGAGACCCTGTCTCAAAAAAATACAAAAATACAAAAATAAACAACAAATAAAAATATCAATTTTAAACATTGATATTTAAAACATTAGACATTTTAGAGAATAATAAAAATAATTTTCTATAGTGAAATACACAATATACATATGTAACAAAACATTAAACTTTCACTGTTGTTTGGAGTACTGGCATATTATTGACTGTGTGTGGAATTGCTGTTCATAGAAAATGGAAATTGCTGATTTTTTGTTTGTGTGTTTGTTTAACAGGAAACTATGACACAGATATACAACTCAACAACATTTGGTAATTTGCCCAGGAAAAAATATAGTCTATCTAGCTTAAAGGTAATTACAGATTACACAATAAAGTATGCTCTTCACTGAAAATGCTCAAAGAAACCATTTCCTTAAAGTTAATATTGACTCAGTTTGATGACCACATACAACACAAATGGTTTACTACTTTTGTTATACACAACAAATATCTCAGCTAGATAAAGTTCCTGAGGACAATAAAAAAATCAAAAACTTCCTAATTCAAATGGTTTTCTTTGCTCATGGGTATTATGACTCTTTTACGTTCTTAATCATAATACCTCCATCTTTATGCTTTTGTCAAATCAATGAAATGAAATTGCTCCATTTCTCTGTGGGCTTCCTTAAAGCCTCCTGAATGTAATTTAGTTTACTGGCTCCCTACTTTGTATTTTTCTTAATACTTGCTTTAATTGCCCATTACTTTTCTACCTTCTGTTGTCACTACCTTATGTTTTGCTTTGCATTGTTTATTCTTTTTTATCCCTCAAGAAAGATTGATACTTCACCTCATTTCTTGGAAGAGTTTGGTATATAATTGTTTAAAAGAGTTTCACTTCATGTGTACAGAGGATTCACTTGAAATTTATTATAACACCATTGTTGACCATTATGTATGTGAATACCCCAATAACATGAACAATTTATTCATCAAAACATTTTAAATTGATATTTTGATTACTCGTTAATTAAACCATCAAAATCTGGTAAAATGATTAGAATTTCAGAATTTGAAAACTACGGGTGTCTTACACTTTATGTTGACCTAATTCTAATATCACTTGGTTCCCAAGTCCCCTAAAAAGGCTTAAATATCTTATTAAACATCTATGAAATCAAAATCCTGTGCTTGACATGTGGGAAATTGGGCACTGGTTGACACACTATTGTAGCAAAAGAAGTTCATCAACAAAATCACATTTCAAAATATTTAATGATTTTTTAGAGTGAGACAGGTAAACCTGTTCACTGGCAATCATATCCAATCAGTCAAATCAATTGCTTGGTGAGTGATTTAAATTCACATGGAAATTGCCTGGGTTTTATTTCTTCCTTGAAACATTTCATGCTATGTTTTTGAAATGATGCACAAGGATCTGAAAGGATTTCTGAAGGGTCCCACTTTTACATGCCAAAAGAATTGCCAAGTACTTTCTTACTCTTCTTCATAAAACCATAGATGGACTGAATTTGTCTGCCTTGGCCAAAATATCTTTCCATGACTGAAGTGTGAGTTTGTCTTAGGCAGAGAGGGGCCTAAGGTTTAGGTTCCCCACCTGGTGATTCTAAGGATGTCACAGAATAATGAGCACAGTAAACAATTAGCATCCTCTACGAAACAGCCCTCAAATGGGCTGTGGCATCTGTTTATCCCTAGCTCTAAAGCTAGTAAGAGCCAGGACTCTCCAAGGTACCTTCCTTTTCAGCTTCAAGTCTAATTACACTTCCTGCATTTCAAACTGGTGAGGCACTTATGGCTAGGGAGAACACTCACATCATTTTATAGTAGAACAAATTAAGAATCCCTGCAGAAGTGGGAAGACTGCCAGCTTGCAATTCTCCCCCAAGACCTGACTCACATAGAAATGTTTCTTGCAGGATTTTTACTTGTTTAGATTTATTTTCTTAGAATTTTTTTATTATGAAAATATTGCACATTAGCACTTTTTCAAATTTCTGTAGTAAAACACAAAATTAGCAATTCAACTGTAAGTAAGAGGATCTTAGTGAATTTAAAACACATGAAGCTTGCACATAAAAACTGAAATGTGCAATAAAATCTCCAAAGTTCTAGGGAAATGGCTCACAAGCCACTAATTAATCACATTAATATTATATTTAATATGTTAAAAACACGAGAGAATAGAGAAGTTCTCCATGTTTTAGGAAATCGTTGTCACTTGATTGCTTAGCATTATAATAAATACCTGATAAAACATTATGTGTCTCTTTAAACTCTTATATGTTCTAGGTTTACTTGAATATCTTTTCCAAACAAAACAAAAAGTCTTTATATTCACTATGACATTTATAAAATATCTTTTTAAAAAACTACCTTTATACTATAAATTGAGTAAGATATAGAAATGCTTTCAATAAGCAGGTGGAAGCCTGAGATGAAAAGACATACTGAAGATGCTAATTAAATCTTGTGATGAAGTTTCTATATCAAAAGACGACAGCTTTTACACTTAGGCACTTCTGGGAAAAGACTATCAACCATTAATAGTTCTCCTGACAAGCCTGGATTCCAGTGTTTGCAAGCTTTCAAAGGAGTTGCTAATTATACACAAAGGAACAAAAGGTGTTGAAAACCATAACAGAAAGGGCTTAGATTAGTCCAGGCAAATTTCCTGAACGGCAGACCTGCTAACCATGCTCTCCCTTGAGAATTATGGTTGTATTTAGGTCCTAATAAGAAGAGTAAATGAAAATGTTAGTGTTTGTTTTAGCAGTGCTAATCTAAGAACAGTTAAGAAGTGAAGGTTGGCTTTGTGTTTCTTCCATCATATTAGCCTGGGTATTACATGAGAAGATAAACAGGTACTGTTTTCATCCTGAACACAAACTATCATGGTCAGTTCACAGCATGTGCTTAGTTAAGTGTTATGGGAGGAAGGGGATGGGTTAGTGGGAGGTAGCGAGGTGGATCAATTCATATTAAATTCTTCACATTTAATCAAATAGATTATTTTGGCCAAAACATTTAGCTTCACTCTTTAACATCAGTCATCTTCTAAGACAGAACTATAAGGGCATTATGCACATTACAATTTTCACACTCCTTACCTTCCCCTAAGCAGAGAGAAATAGCTTGAGGAAAGATAGCTGAGACATAAAACTACCTATCTGAGCGACAGGTATCATATTTATAATTGTGCAACAATTACACTTGCTTTTTTTTTTTTCAGAACACAGAAAGAAGAGGTTATCTGGATCCCTCTTGCTACCTTGTTATTCTGTACAGCTCAGTGCTAAGAAGATTCTGTTTGAGGTGAAGCATATTGCTTGATTTGCCTAAAAGTTTGACAGTTTTCCAAAATGTAAATCTATTTCTTTCCTACTTGCCATTGGCTATGATTTAAATATGACCCCCAAGCTTCATGTATTGCGAATGTAAATTTTCAGGTTCATGTGCATAAGAAATGTATAGGTGAGGCTTTCAGGAGATAGTTCAGTCAACACCAGGATGAAAAGATGTGTTTTTGTAGCAACACAAAATGGTTTAAGAGCTTTCCCATCACACCCAGGGGGCCAGAGGCAGATGCGTTTTCCTACTCCTTGTGCATGGAGTTTTAAAACATTTTTTTTAAAGAAACCACTGAACACCACACATCCTCGTTGCTACCAATGAAAGAGAAGTGTATATGCTTCCGGAAAATCTGTAGGAAACAGATCTCCGTATGGAATTCCTACACGTTACCCTCTTTCAGCTTTCAGCACCACCAGGAGTCCTGTTTGCTTGTCTGTTGTTATGACAATCCTGAGGTGGTCCATGGAACTCTCCAAAAGCCAGGTGAGCTCCAGCTCCTGAGAGGCCATGTGCAAACGCATCTTAAGGATAGTGAACAGCTCTGAGCATCCTGAGAGGCCTATGATGCCTTCCTCATGCTGTCACTGTCTCCCAGTAGAGTCTCTTGCTCATATATTTGTACCTATTTCCGAGTAGGGAAACAAACAAACAAACAAACAAAAAACTCGAAAAAGCTAATGCAGAACAGGAATTTAGAATTTACAACACCAATCTTTAGGCATTTTTCTTGAATGCTAGATTTTGTTCCAATGTAAATCATCCTCGATAACTCAGAGTAAAAGAAGCTACATTCAAATACGAAGGGGAGCTCTTTAGAGTATCCTCCTAGGATTACTAGCAGCAATGGGATTTCAATTGATTAAGAAGTTACAATGTAACAAGGATGTTATTAGGTACTTTGAAGACAGAAGAGCACTTTCTCTTAAAACTTGCATGCACTGGTATCACAGACTTTACAGATGAGGAAAATAAAACCAAAGAAGTTAAGTAATTATTAAAAGAAACCTGATTTATTTAATCAGGACTATAGGATCTTGATTACTAAAACTGTCTAACTTGTTAAATACAAATATATTTCCTTAATAAAACTTTAAATCATTTAATGAGTTCTATAAAGAACTTATTGAAGTTTTGAAAAGAAACAATTGAAACTACTCATAGTAAATGATTCATAGACAATGTACTAAAATGTATAGGAATCAGCTGTCAAAAGCTATCGCTATATCTATGCCATGCTTTTGATATTAACTAATATTAGCCCTTGGTAAGACTCTTTGGAAGACTTGGAAGGAGAAACAAGGGCATGCATACTTCAGTTTTAATCGATTTGTCATTTTACTTCCTACTTATACACTTCAGTTGATCAAAGTTTTTGTCATTATTGTTATCATCTAATCCTAGTGAATGCTTAATATTTCCTTGGGCCAGTGCTTCTAACTTCATATATTATTTAATTTTATTCTCAGAATCAAATTTTTCAGTACATTTTTTATTAAAGTTATCTTGATACAAAAACTTCTATTTTTGTCCATAAAATGCTCATTTTTAACCTGTCCAAAAATTATGCATTCATTATCATATTTTCATCACTTCAAAAATAAATGTCACATTTCTTAGTATTTACTGCTTATCTCCCATGACCAATAATCTGCACTATGTTTTTTTTGTTTGTTTGTTTGCTTTTTTTTTTTGTACCAGGAATCAAGCTCTCAAGTTCATGCTTGCAAGGCAGGCACTTACTCCACTGAGCTAAATCCCTGGCCCTGCACTATTTTTATAGATTTTTGTACTCAGGGCACTGCATATAAATGGAGTCATAAAATGTCATGTTTGATGCCTGGTTTCCTTTTAATATTTTCAAAACTTAACTAAATTGTGACATATCAATGCACTAAATAAGTGCATAATGTATATTAAATATATATTCTGTCATCAAATAATTTTCCATCCAATAGATAAGTTGCATTTTTCATTCCTTTATCAATTAATGGACATTTGGTTTGCTTTTACTTTTTGGATATTATCTATGATGTTAAGAACATCCAAGTGCAAATTTTTGTGTGGACAGATCAGTTCCATGAGCTGTACATCTAGAAATGGAATTAAAGATCATGTATTAACTTTATTTAGTATTTAGAATTGTCACATTGCTTTTCAAGCAAGCTATAACATTTCACATTTCCACTCTCATGGTGTAAGGACCCCACCTTTTCTGTATCCTGGCCAACATGTCTCATTATTTATCCCTTAAGTATAGCTATCTTCCTTTGTGTAGATCATCAGTGATTGTAGATTTATGCTTGTTCACTAACTAATAATGTTAAACATATTTTATGTGGTTCTGAGAAATTTGTATATTTTATATGGAAAATGCAGATTAAACTTCTTTAACATGTTTATAATTGAGTTACTTTTACATTTGACTGTTTACTTGTAAGATTTCTTTATGAATTTTAGATACACTGTATGAATGCAAAAGTTTCTGTTGTACGTGGGTTGTTTCATCTTTCTCATTTTCCCTCTTTCTCTAACTCTCTTTTCTTTTACTCATTATTGAAGATTAAATCCAACACATCAGTGTTCTAGGCAAGCAGTTCCTCATTGACCTATACCCCAAGGCCTTTTCATTTAGATAATTAACAAATAAATTAATTTTTGTGACACAGTTTACTAAATTACACAGGCTAGGATCGATCGTATGACCTTTATGCTTTTGCTTTCTACATGCTTGGGATTATAGACATGTGCCACCAATCCTAACAGCTCTTTTCTTTTTAATCAGGTCCTTCAAAATTAAAAAAAAATAGTTTTTAATTTGATTAGTCCAAATTTTAGTTTTTTCACTGATGCTTATGCTGTGTTGCTAAATCTAAAAACAACTGTATAAGCTAAGATCTGAAACTTTGCTCCTCAGTTTCCTCGTAAGCGTATTGTAGCTGTAATTCTTACCTTTTTATCTCAAAATGAATTGATAATTTTCAATCAATCTGGTCATACATTACATGAGATAGGGACCCAACTTCCTCTTATATATGGATATCAGATTTCCACAGCACTATTTATTAATTCGCTGTTCCCTCACGCATTTAAAGTTTGGTCACTTTTATCAAAATTCACTTGGCTATAAATACAAGAGTTTAATTCTAATGATTTTTATCATAATCTCTATTCTAGAAATAGAAAATTGACCTTGGAGTGTTAAGCAACTTGGCAAGGATGGCAATGCAATGAGATGCTGGTTTGCATAAAGTTGATGAAACTGACTCCAAATGCCATGATCTTCACGGGACTGATTATTTTTTTAACCCTAATTGGTAATGTAATCACTGAATATTCCCTATTCACTTATGGGCTATAAAACAAAATATTACTAAAAGTTTATTTTACACTTAAAAAAGCCTAAATGCAAGAATATAACATTCTTTCCCCTGTCCAACACAAAAGCTAGTAAGGACTGAGCTCAATATCACACAAATGTCAGATAAGTCAAGACAAAGGCAGTGTTTTTTATTAGATTTGGGATCAAAAGGATAGTTCTCTGGTCTCAGCAGGGCATCTAGGTAGGTCCTAATCGTTGATAAATGCTTTAATTTGTCTGTTATCTCATTTCCTGAAAAAAGCATTTTGAAGTATCTAAGATACATTGTGATAAATATCCTACTTTGAGAAGTATTGTCAAACAATGCATGTAAATTTGTACTTTACTTTTCTATAAAATGAACAAAAAAGCATATTAGGCTGATGATTTTAGAGATACTAAGTCATACAATAAAACATACAGTGTACTGCCTAGTGGGCGCTCCTGAATGACAAAAAAACACCATGATTCAGCAACAAAAACATAGAATACATAAAAATTTAAGGTTTTTGTTTGTCCACTTTGCTTTTTTTTTTTTTCTGTTCATAAGTTGCCTCAATGATACTAAATTTCTGTAAATTGTTGAAGAATGTTTTTGCAGAATTTAATGCTCTTTTTTTTTTTTTTTTTTTTTTTTTTTTTTTTTTCTTTTGGTACCAGGAAATGAACTCCGGTCCTTGTACTTGCCAGGCAGGTGCTGTGCCACTGAGCTAGATCCCCAGCTAGAATTTAATCTACCCATACATTCACATTGGACAACTCTGAGTTATACGGAAATGTAAGTAATTTGAACATTATTGACTTCCAAAGAATTAGACAAAATATTCATTAGTTAGAAAAAGACCTCCCAGTTTATAAATTTTAAGCTAACAATATTGGGTCTTTCAATAAGTCAATCGATGGGATGGTATTTTTGGAAAGAAATGAATTTTAAATTCTTAAATATCATCTTTGTTAGTGGATTATACCCAATAACTCACTAACTATGGGACTTGTAAACAAAGAAAACACTAAGTGACATTATCCAAGTCAGTCTGGGGGTATTTAAAGTTTTTAGTCATCAAGGAGGCTAATAAATTCTTTCTCAGGGTTATGGCTGTGACTTTTAATGTTTCCTTTCTTAATGCATGCTGATCTTAATATCTAAGAATGGATTATTTCATAAAGTGTTTACAGTCATCAAAACCTATAGGCTTTTCTAAATGAGAAAAGCATAAGTGTAAAGTAACTTTTGAACTTTAAAACAGTACTTGCAAAAACTGAGATTCAAAAGTTCTGCTTGTGTGAAATATATATATATATATATATATATATATATATATATATATTCTGCAGATGAGAAGTCTACTGATGCAGCTTCTTGAAGAAAACTGTAATATTGTATCCTTTTTTATCTTTTTCTTCCATATAACATCCGCTAAAATGCTAAACCAAGGTACTTGACTTTGGTTTCTGAACAGCCTCCACAGAGATACAAGAATCCCAGCTGCAGATCTCAGGCTGAGACTGGGAAAGTGGAGGGTGAAGGATGGGAGCCTGTGAATTTTGAGTTATGGATGATGAACAAGGACAGTTAGAGCAAGGAAGCCTATGGGGCAGACATTAGAACAGGATCAACTAGCAGAAGTTAGAGACTAGTAGACAAGAACAAGAAAGTTGATCATGGAAGTTAGAGTGTTAAATTTGAGCAGCTCCTTGCAGTAGGGGTATTGTCACAAATGAAAGGGAGACTGAGGAAGAAATTTGATATGCACTAAGGGCCCTGACCCCTTGCTTGAAACAGTTAAAAAGTTACATAAATACATTTCAGTTTTCAATGTATTCAAATGTACCCAAATTACAAGCAAAACTTGTTCCTCTCATTAAATATGAGGTAAATTCATTTGTAGAAACATTTTTTATTAATTTCAAAATATCTTTAACACAAGGTCATGGTAGGGACTGTCTGCTGCGTTTTGATTGGAAACCATTTCTCTGCACAGTTTAGGTAAAATTTTCCATATTTTCCTTTTGATATAATCCAAAATTCATCAAATATGAGCCATTGAGCTAAATGTCCAAAAGGTCAGTAGGACTGTTTGAGGGGCCTCTCTGGCTACTGTTGACTCTCCAGTCTGAAGCTCTCTTTCCATTCCATTGAGTATCTGGGACCATTGTTAAGGGGCACAGAGAAAGCACGGCTAGCAAAGGAATACATTTGAGGTCTACACAACTAATAACACCCTCATCCGATATACTGAGCACAGAGCACCAGGGTTTCATTTCTCTACTCAGAGCCACATGATACAGTGCACCACTGGGGGAAATCCTGCTTTAGGAAGGTCCTAAGAAGTTTCTTTGCTCTCATATAAGGGGATTCCCTCACATGGTAAATAGGCAGGGGTTAGGAACACTTAGAAGGATACTACAGTGGTGGCGGGCCAGTTCAATCATAGTAAAGAGCTATAACTCATGAACTGGAAGTTTAAAGGTATAACAAGCTATACTTACCCCTTTTGGGTCTGCTTAGTATTTACTGAAGCATTCCAAAGCATTCTTTATCCAAGTAATGCAAATAAACACATTACATGATGCTATTAGGAATTAAAATTATTTATTGTATTCACTTTATTTCATTGAATTGTCCAATTACTGTGAGGCAATTTAACAATATAAAATCCTTGAGCATATTTACTTAGTTTTTGAAACAGAAATAGTTCATTTTCATTTAATAATATTCAAATCACTTTAATTGCCTTCACTGATACATGTAATGTTTTGAATCTTAATAATTAGAGTTATTTAACTTGCAAGGTAGCCAGCTATGTTACCGGAAAATGAGGGCAGGCCTCCAATTAATGTAGGAAAAGAATGTTTGCATGTTTTAATAACTTTTAAGAGGAATAATAAGAGTTAGGCTGTGCCCATAATTATAGATGCTAAGGATGGAAAATCACATTTGTTTGCTTAACTCATCTATCAGTATGTACAGTTATTCTTTCTAAAATGTAAGTTTATTAATTGATATTAATTATTATGCTGGACAAGACACATGGAAGGGAAGAGGCTCAGAAGCAAGAAACAAAACCTGCCCTCCATGTCGACATACAAAATAAAGAGAGCAAAAGAAACACTGCAGTTGAGCAGTGCTAAATTGTTCCAAAAATTTTCTTATTTAATATTTAATGTGCACGTAAATTCTCATCCAAGGGACAGATTCATCTGATTTTACAGCTCATTCCTCTCTCTAATGAAATCAACTGATGATAACAATAACTTTTGTTATGGGATCTATATTTGTAGAGTTGGAGCCATTTGGAATCATCCGATCGTTGTTTTTTCAATTCAAGGTTTGGAAATGAGCTTTGAGTTCAAGGCAGAGTAAATATAAACTAAATGATCTGGGAATTAAAAACAATAATTTATTTCCCTCAGGCCTATCTTGAATAATACTGCCGCCACTGCTAATCATAGCAGCTAACATTTACTGACTGCCATACTTGTGACATATTGATACAATTTATTATTTTTTAAAAATTTTTGTCTTTTTCCTTTTTACCGGTACCAGGGATGGAACTCACGACTGCCTGCTTGCAAGGCAGGTGCTTATGCCGCTGAGCTAAATCCCCAGCATGTCTGCATCTCTGTGCGCTAGACTACGAGCTCCATGGGAACCCTCTGGAGGCTTGTCTGCTGCTGGATCCCTGTCTCTTACTTTGTATGGCACAGTCTAGGTTCAAAGTTGCAATTATTGGAGGAATAATCAATTTCACCGATCCAGGGCTAAGGAATTGGCTTCTGGAAGATCGATCATCAGGGGAGGCCACGAGGGTAGTTTTCTTCTACAAACCGTGTGATATCGGGATCTATCTTAGCTACTTTTTATTCATTGTTGGGACAAAATACTTCACTCCCAAAGTTAGGGAAGGAGAGTTTTATTTCTTATAGTTCTTGGAGGTTTCAATCCGTACTCAGTTGGCTCCAAGGCATGGTCACATGGCCGGCTGCCATTCATGGCTGGCTGCAAACAGCAGGGAACAAACTGGGAACAAACTAGCAAGAGAAAGCTATAAGCCTTCTTCCGGCCCACACATCCTATCCTGGATCCGCCCCTAGGCGGGTGTAGTACTCACACCACCAATCCGAGCGCTAGACAATAAACCAATCACAAACGCATAATTGCAAGTGGTTTGTGGGCCACTGATGTAAACCGCGACAGGGTCCTAATGTGTGCTTTCCATTCACACTTTCCCCAGCAAATAGATATGACCATCTTATATTTTATGTCAGTCACTACACCAAAATGTAGAGAACAATGTTAAATGATAATGTTTCTTCTATTTAAAAAAAATGCTAAATATATATTTTGTTGCTTACAATGTTTTAAGAATTTAGTACCAGGAATAGAACTCAAGATCCATCATTGCCAGGCAGGCGATGTGCCAGTGAGCTATATCTTTGGCCAGCTTGAGGAATTTAAAGAAAGAATAATCGTATTTCCTCTTGCAGACTTAGAGAGAGGCTGGCAAAAACACCTAGAAGTTTAAAGATCCTATCATGAGAAAAAAGGGGCCACCACAGCCCTAACTCCCTGGGTTTTGGGCATGTCTAGTACATGGTAACATACGAGCATAGTGTGTTTTGATACTAGACAATATCTGAAAAATCCAAAGAAACTCATGAAAATTAATTTAATGTAAAAACATTTGACTTTGTATCTGTCTTTAGCCAATGATGATTAATAGATGCTGAAGAATTTCTTATAAGGCTTACTTCTTAAGTATTATATGTTAATTGATTTGATTTTTCAAGATATTGAGAATAATTCATTTTTATGAAGAGCTAAGTCCCCTTATAGTTACTGTATTTGTCTTAGAGATGCAGTGTACGAGGATCTGTTTAGTCAGATATTATTTTTTTCTTTTCAGTAATTCAGAGCTATTTAGTATCTACCCAGTGTCTGTTCACTTTAATAGTATGTTTATCAAACAAAATATAAACTCTATTTAATGTTCTCTCAGCAAAATTATAGGCAGAACTTTGTTTTCCATGCTGTTTCTCTGTACTTCCTGAAATATTAACCAAACTTGACAAAAGAATTTTATATGATAATAGAACTTCAACGAAGAATTTGAATTTGTCAGATATTTTTAGCTTTAAATCAGTCAAATGATATCAGTGTTATTTCAATCTAGAGATGTCCTGGAAGTCCAGGACCACAGTGAAGCACTTAATCACATGACGAGCATGATCATCTATGGATTTTGGTGCATTAAGATATATTCAAACTACATGATTTATTTATTGTTAGTATCTACATACACTTGTGCTTATTAAACCAATGGTCCTTGTACATCTAAACACACACACACATATATGTTTAGACATGCGTGACTATATCTCTGGAATTATGACTTCCTCTATATATACCTGCATAGATATATCTATATCTATATCTATATCTATATCTATATCTATATCTATCTATCTATCTGTATATATATATATATATATCTTAATCATGTAACTTTCTCTCATCTTCTGTCTCTATATTTGAATATATACCTATAGTATTAGTTTTGTTTTCATGAATGAGGCAAATGTAAGCTGAACATGCCATTATTTATTGACTTTAAAGTTAACAAACAGAAACAGATTTCTGGACTTCTGATTTGTATGAGTTTTATTCATTAATTTAATAATAATTGATTCATTATTTGCTTTTTTCTCTCTGTATGGTATATGAACTTAGAGGACTCCATGTCATCATTCTTTTATACGGTTTATTAAAATACTTTACAGTATGTTTTATCTAGCCAAAATGAAATCTGTATGAAACAGTGCCTCAGGGAACAAAAGCAATTGTGATGCTATTGTTAAAAAGAGCCATGTTATCTATCAGCATACACAATGGGAAAGTGGAAGGGCTTGGGCATGTTTATTAATGGTTTGATTCCAATAGATACCACTACATAAAATTAATTTATATTTTAATCAAAAGTTGTAAATTATGAAATAAAATCAATAGTATACTATTATGTGTGTCAAGTTTACACAACTGACAGAATTAATGATACTTATATTATGATTTCCAAAAAACATTCAACTTTCCTTTATCACTATTGCTCTTCAATGCAAGACAATGAAATTGTGTAGAGGCCCAAAACCTGATACAGTAACACAAACTAACACGGTGGCAATGTTCCTTAAAGTTTGAGCACTGTCAGTCAAAGTTTATCTGTGTGTCACTTCCAGTATGCAATTTTGCAAGACTAGCAGTTTGTCCTTGAGAAGAAAAATGAAAGTCTATACTATTAAATGTGACTGGCCACAGATATAAACTAGTTTGTGTTAGCCAATTGCTTACAGAATCACTTGTTTTTTCAAGAAGACTCCCCAATGAACTGTCATATTTATTAGAATTTTACCCATTTGCTGTCCACCTACTCAATCTGGTATTCAGAAAGTAGTCAAAGCATGATTGAAGGTGTCCTTTGACAATTTTACTGCAGAGACACATGGTTCACATAAGATAGCTACATGACCTAATGGGAGAGTGGACACTTATCCATCTCCCACCTAACATGGCATGGCGGTCCCTTGAATGGAAATCCCTTGCTGCACACAAGGTTCACAAGGCATACAATTGAAATCAATCTATGCATTTATGCACACTTTGAATGAAAGCCATAGGAGCCAATTTAATTGTTTGTAGTTAGAATTTTCTCAAAACCTTGTGGAACAGGTATCCTTTTAATGAATGTATTTCTGTATAACCTAATGGATTCTTTTTCATTACATAACCCTATCTGAAGTCTAAAGGAATTGAATCTGATATTTTGGTAGAGATATTGAAAAAGTACTTAATGTACCAACTAAATTTATATTCCCTCAATCAACTTATAAAATTCAAAATTTAAATATCAATGAAAATATTCCATAAGCTTTTTGATAGAAAGCTATGTATAGAAATACTTCATTCATTTAAAATATCAGATTTTCAATGGAATACTTTTGTATGATTATAAAATGCATGTCTAATAAAAAGTATTTTCAAGTAAATGCTTTTTATTTACATGTATATATTACCCATATCAAGGAAATTTTTAGTGCATTAGGAATTTCCTTCTTATATTGCAGTGCCATAAATATAATCAATAATATTTAAAAGCCATGAAAATTTTCTGTTAAAGTTAAGCAATAAGGGTCACTTTGGTCATTAGTCTTTCAGAATCTTGTTGAGGCAAATAAAGTACAAGGTAGATTGTAATCTCACAATATTTTAAAAAACACTTTCTGACTTAGGAAGAGACACAAAACTCACAGAGAGGTCATCTTGACCAGAATCCAGAATCCACTGAATATTGTTTTCCAAAGGCATAAAGCCACATATGTCAGAAGGTGTAGTCTAACAGTCTTTAGTCCAAAGGGCCAGAACCTGTTCACTCATAACTTGATAAAATGACACGTTTGCAGCTGTTAAAAAGATTCAAATTAGAAGGCTGTTGGACTGGGATGGTTCTTAGAAGTTTAGATTCATAAGTAAATGAAATCCAATGTAAACAAAACATATGCTTAACTAATCAGAAACAACTTCACACCTGATCTCTCTCTCTCTCTCTCTCTCTCTGTGTGTGTCTCCCTGTCTCTGTCTGTCTGTCTGTCTGTCTCTCTCTCTGTTTCTCTCTCTCTCTCTCTCTCTCTCTCTCTCTCTCTCACACACACACACACACACACACACACACACACACACACGATGGCAATGGCCACCAGTAGTAGTCACGGGCTCTTGGCCCAGCTAATGAATGTCTATAGCTCACTCCTGGAACCTATTGCCTATTTCCAACGGTGCTCTGCTCCTGGATTGTTCTTTGTTTGAATAAACTCAGTCGATTTACTTTGTCTAAAGTTTTTCTCTTAACAAGCTTCACTGAAAACATCTGTCCTGTTAACTTTTTTCATCCCAGCAAAATAAAAACAATGCAAAGCACAGACTGCCTTGTGCTACCTTAGATTTCAGAAGACGGCTGTAGATTTGAAGCCAGCCTCTCTCTCTGCTGTTTGTAACTCTCACCCAACCTGAAGAACAATTGCTGGACAAACTTGACGATGTCATTTGCATTTTATGAAGACTTTCTTTTTATCTCACTCTGGAGTTTTCTTGCTGTATTGTTTACTGCCTCCAGCTTACTGTTCAGCCTTGCTCATCTCAAGAAGAGGACGGTAGAGCCCTCTGTTTCCCTACTTCTTCTCAATCTATACTATGTGTTTTCCTTTGGAAAGGTATTCTAAAGATGTGAATGCATATTTACAAGAGAAAACAGTGGATCTCATTT
Organism: Cavia porcellus; assembly: GCF_034190915.1. Lineage (NCBI taxonomy): Eukaryota > Metazoa > Chordata > Mammalia > Rodentia > Caviidae > Cavia > Cavia porcellus. The sequence continues at coordinate 158,537,907 of NW_026947484.1, read as the reverse complement.
AATGCAGATTAAACATGTTGCCTAAAGTAAGCATTTCCATGAAGTTTTTTTTAAAATTCATTTCCAGGTCTGCCTTCTCTATTCATGGTAGTTATCTAGAAATAACATGGCACTTACTGACCTAAGTGAATATGGATAATGCAATTGTAATATGATCAACAAAACCACAGAATTTAAACTTTTTTAGAAACATTATGTAATTTAATTTGAACAGGTATTAAATTATGATGAGACAAAACTTGTAATGACATCAGATACGTCTCTTCTATACCACGTGCCCTTGCATCTTCTCCAACATAACTCTCATTCTAATTTAATACAAACATTTTTAAAAGTCTAAAAACAAATAGAAATCTGGATTACGACAATGTTTGACTGCAAACACTGTATCAGCCCTAACACATGGGCTAAGTTTGACAGAATTCCGGAAAGAAAGACGATCAGGGAGTAGAGGAAAATACCGTGGTATTTCTTCCTACACTACAGGAAGTTAACCTATTAGGGTTCAAGAATGCCCCGAAGACTCCTCTGTTGAAGGCTTGGTCCCAGATGGTGGCACTCCTCAGACATAACTGGATCTGGGGGACACTGCCTTCATCAAGGAGGTAGTGAAAACCCTGTTAGAAGACAGAGCCCTATTCAGAGGAAGCAGGTCACAGGAGGAGGCCTCTAAGCTTATAGCTTGTCCCCAGCCCCTCCCTGAGCCTCTCTCTTTCTCTTTCCTGGCCACCATGAGGTAAGCAGCTTTGCTCCATTCTTTCCATGATGATATTCAGATTTGCCATAGGTCCAGAAATGATGGGGCCAAGCAACCATGGGTGGACACTGCCAAAACTTTAAGGTAAAATACATCTTTCTTCCTTTGGGTCAATTTTCTCAGGTATTGTGCTATAGTGACTAAAGCTAACCCACAGCCACATGTCTTAAAGACTTCAGGACCCACACGGTTTCCTGAGAAGGCAAGACGCACATCTAAATAGGCTAAGCAGAAGAGGTTCTGAGAGCTCATTCAAAGGAAATATAAGTCAAATTAGCCTAATTGATTCTTTTCTAACTCTATAGCCATAGGTCACTAAAATATAGTATGAGTTAGCATCATCTATAAATTTTAAGACTTGATTTTAATGTTTCTTCCACATAAAAGCTATAATTGTAACCCATTCAACAAAATTTTAGTTATTAACCACTTGGACAAATATACATTATCACTTCTATAGAGATATGGAACTTTATATATCCATACTATCTATCTATCTATCTATCTATCTATCTATCTATCTATCTCCAAACTATTACTTGTGTTATTTTTGTTTCTAAAGTAGAAATTAAATTTAGATTATTTTTATTTCCCATCATTAAAAATAAAGGAACTTAGTTCCTTTATTTTTTTAATATATATTTTTTAAACAGCAGTAAGTTCAACACAGTAAACAAAAGAAAGTCATTTGAGTCTATTCAGGGTTTTAAACCGACAACTCTCAGTAACATTAATGAACCTTGCGGACCCTTGCTGCTGAGATAGTGGCGGAACTCCTGGATTCCTCCTGAGACTTTTAGAACAATTAAGTCTTTGCTACAGTACTCTTGAAAAGCAGGGGTCCCCTGCAGATGGTGGGTGGTTTTCCTCCAAAAAGCATTTCACAATCAGGCAACTAGGACCGGCAAACTGGGGTGTGGTATAACTGGCATGGCCCTGCAGATTCAACACTGCGTTTTCAGAGATACACTCTGAACTAAAATATAGCCTTTTAGTGCTTCTTGTGTTCCATCAATGTGATCGATCTGTTGTTCACTTAACCTCTACAAACCTCTTCTAAGCAAACTTTCCTCTGTCTTGCTATTCCTATTTGAAGTAAGAACAAGACAATCACAGTGCCTGACACCAGTCAGTTAATTTTATAATCCAAATTGACACCCCACCCAAGTACCTACAGTTTAAATAGTAATGCACTGTGAGTTTTAACTGGAAAGAGGTTTTATATGATTTTACATGTCACCTGAATATTTATTTTGTTCCACTTTACACAAATCTGTGTACTTCCATTTATCTTGTTAGTTCCAAATGTAAGTCTCTCTTGGCCAGACTTGGAAAATAAATTAGACTTCACACACGTTATGAAGCCTAAACTGATATATTAATATTGAGGAGGCGTTTGAAAGATTTATTAGCCACAAAAGATAGCAAATATTATATCAGAAATATTAAACATGTTTAATCAAAGTCATCAATTGCTATGCAAAGACTGAATAAATAATAGAGATTTACTTAAATATCTGACAGATTCAGTGGAGTCTATCAAATGATTAGAGCTTACAGGAAAAGAAAAAGAACCCAAGAAATTAAACTAAAATCAACAGATGGAGTAGGACACTACATCTTATTTTAAAAAGGTCTTTCCTTCGTCACTAATTTTTAAAAGTAGCCGCACAATTTCAAACATTAAAAGTCTGCCAAGCAATATTCAATAACATTTCTCATTCATTTAACAAATATTTAATGATTATCAGAGACTAGAACACATGTCAGTTTCCCCTGATAATCTTTAAATAAGATGTCATTTCGACCTTTGACAGAATTAGAACCCAATGTATGAGCAGGCAAAATACCCAACTGCAGTAGCAATGTGAACACTCACAAACGGAAAGACTTCAGAATGAATCTTTGTAAAAAAACAAAACAAAACAAAACAAAACAAAAACAGGAAAACTTGCTGAAAACAGCATATATGTTAAATGCCAGTGATCCTCAAAGTTGGGTGTGATGATTCTCATTTTGCAAATAAGCGAACTGAATGTTATCAATAATATTGAATTTTTTGTGAAAGATACGAATGCTAATTATGGAAGAATGGGAATTTAGATTCAGATTTTTCTTTTGTACCAGAAATCAAACCTCAAGACCTCATGCTTGCCAGGCAGGCGCTGTGCCTTGGAGCTTTATTGCTGGTCCTTAAATTCAGACATTTCAAGTTAAACATCATTTCTACTTCTTTTTTACTGCTTTCCCTACCGTTTAGTGAGTTAATGAAGGAAACTGCATCCAAAGTCACATTCAGTTTATCTGGCAAAACTTTAAGTTTCTAGAGTAGGTTAGGTGACCATGCTGAGGACTTGGATAGCTTTGGATTTTAACAGAAATTCTTAGCGGACTTTAAAACTGCACACAAAACACACCGTGTGGCCAGAGATCATCATTCTGTTGGCTTTCTTTTATTGAAATCATTATCAGATGCCGATGTTGTAATAAAACAGACTATGGGAACTATTGCTCCAAAGAACATACTTTAGGAAGATATTTTCTGTCATCTCCTTCTTGTACACCTATCAATACATATCCATAGAGTATACGTACATACGAGTATACATATATATCTCTATAGACGTTGATGTATTCATGTACACTTATTATTAGACAGAATATTTTCATAAAATTTTTAATAATTGCCAATTTTATTATTTAAAATGATTTTCTTAACTCCATAACCTTTTTTAATTATTAAGCTTCATTGCTTAGTACAATTGATTTAGTAGAGTTCTCTGGAGATAATCCTTAGCAGTTTAACAAGCTTACTGGTGCAAGGTATACCCTAAATTTCCTGCCACATAGAGTCTCTGAAGTGTGTAAGTAATATTTTGCTGCATTACACTTTCTACTCCTGTTTAGTATGGATAACAGAAGAAAAGTTTATAGAATATCACTTCTAAATCTGTATTTTACATGTGATGTCCCCATAATGTTTATGTTTTTGGATTTCTGGGTCTTCAAGATTAGACTTCAAAGGATGGGGTAGACCTACTGCCAAATGATTGGAATTTACCACCTCAGTAGAATTTTCTTTCTGTTCTTTTTATCCTGACTTCAGTTCTAATAATTTCCTTTCTAGTTGTTCAGCATTTTCCAATCCTTTGTTACAAAGAGATGGAACACACACACACACACACACACACACACACACACACAAAATAGAGCTGACATTCATGAAACCCATTATTTTATAGTCATTAATATGTGCGTCCAAACTCTAGCAACATAAAGTGTTCCTCTGGAGAAAAGGGGAAAAAAGAAAAAAAATAAATAAAAAGAACAGTGAGAGCTAAGTATACCCCTTGGTGTATCCAAGACAAACAATATTTTTCCCAGCATGACTTTAATCCCTCGGTGGTTTAAGCTTCTTTGTGAAGAGTTGATCACAATACCAATATCCTCTCCATTAACATAAGAATTGCTAAATTTAAAACAAAGGCATTCTAATTTGAACAATATAAGAAGATTGTGAGATATTTCTGTTACTTGCTGAAGACCAGAGCATATGTCAATCTGGGATATAGATGAATTGCCAAACCTGCTCAATTATTAACTCTTTTTGAGCCAACCCATAATAATTTTCTAACACTTTTTGTATGGTATAAGAGGGGACTGCAGGGCAGCTGTGAAAGTTGGAGCACATTACTTTCCTGGCTTTAGATTCATCCTGAGGTCAGTTTCCTCACACATAGACTTCATTCATTCCTTATTTCATCAATCAAAATTGATGTGATTGTTGCGTTAGCACCTAATCAAACTTACTGCTTTGTTTTTCTTCCATATTTCAAAGACAATTTAAATGAAATACAATTATTTTTGGCAATGAGTGAATAAATTAATGGAAAATATCACTTATTTATGCATTTCCAGAACTGGCCAAAAGCCACCACATTTCTGTGCACTAATTCTCAGGAGGTGGGAACTTAAAATAAGGGCTATTAGGATCCCTGATCACTATACAACAAAAACAGAAAACACTCACAAATAAAACACAGGCTCACATTTCTCTCTATTAATCAGAATTTTTGCAAATTCGTGGTAAATTCTCCTAGGGAAAGTTAGGATCTTTTTACACTAAGCAAACATGTGACCTGTAAAACAATATCTTGTAACTTTCTTCCCTTGTCAGTTAAGATCTCAGGCACACGGGACATGTGTCTGTATTGTGGTCCTCGTACAGCCAGTGACAACTAGATACTGTAATTACTATCATTTATTTGATTGTTCTATTCTTTACATGATTTCAAGTCTAGTGCTAGCCTTGGTTCAGTCACTTATACTGACCATTGAGTATAGAAGTCCTCTCCTCCATACAGAACCATAGGGAAGTGGTTTATTTTTCTCTCAGGTTACGCAAGCACTCAAGCACTAATGTACTACAGGTTTCTCTCATTTGGAAAGATACAATTCTTCCCTAATTGTGCATAGCTTTCTAATGGGACACAGGAATTGGAAATTACCAAAGCCAGATCAGTAGAGTCTGTCTTGTGTCTATGTCTGTGTGTCTATCCTACTTGTTATATCAAACAAGTCAGGAAGTAATGTCACTTCCCTTTTGAATATTTCCGCATAGATAATCATGGTACCACCATTTTACGATGAAATCCCTGCCTGTTGTTTCATCTGGGTGGATTTATTTGCTCTTTTGTTCTTGTTTTGGCTATTGGTAATGACTATAATTTCGCATACAGTCTTTTCATCTGCTATTAAATCTTTTCCTTCAGTTGATATTAAAGTTTTCCCAATAATTTGATCTGTAATTTGTCTGTCATTATGAAAGTTAGAGGCTGCACATTAAAAAATACATGTTTTAAAACTGCTTTATTTATCAGGCTGGAAGGCAATTGGTCTCAAATTTTTAAAAGGTTAGCAAGAATCACAATAGTTCTAATAAACAAAGTGGCAGAGCAGCATTTTAGCATATTTATGTTTGATAAGAAGCCTTTCTGCCATTATAAAGATGAAAATGTCTTGGCATATGCATTTTTCTATGTTGTATTGTCATCAGTAAGTAAAATGGAGAGTTTTATAAACAAGCAGTTAATACTTACAACGACATATCTATTAAATGAGCCAGAGTGACAAAGAGGTAAAACTAAAGGAGTTCAAACAACCACTGGGTCTTTTATCTGGCTAGAAACACACAGGTCTCTTTTGAATGAATTTCATTACAAATAGAAAGAGAGGAGCTAGATATGGAGTATTGAACTTGGAGCCCATTTCTTAGTGCATTTATCTATTAATTTGTAAGATAATTCTTATGGATTTCATCCTCCACCAAACACAGGACTGAGCACTTCAACTTGAGTTCACACAGTTGGAAAGGGTAGAGCCAAGTCCTCCATTCATACTAGTCATGCTCTTTATATGCTATCCTTTGAACCTCTCCATGGTACGAGCCTGTACAATGGTATGGTATTTCTGGAAAAGCACTCTCTCTACAAATCACATTTCTGTTAGCTGGTTCATGTCAACTATGGTAGCATGAAGCAGTTTATTAAGAAAATATTTACTGGGAAGTATAAATTGCTATAGCTTGTGTCTGGAGTGCCCACCAACCCTCATGTGTTCAAGAATTGGTACCCAGCTTGGTTTTCTTGGAAAGCGGTGGAAACCATTAAGTGGTGAAGTCTAGTTGGAGGCTTTAGGTAACTGGGAGATGTGTTGCAAGGGGACTGTTGGGTGCTGGTATCTTTTTGCTCTTTCTCTCTGTGTTCACTGGTTACAACACAGTAAGTAGCTCTCTCTATATGGCAGTAACAATATGGCGTTGCCACAAACACAACAGCTATAGGGTCAACTTACTATGAACTAGAACCTCCAAAACTTCAAGCCAGGATAAACCTTTGCTCTTCTAAAGTTGATTACCTCCGATATTTTGGTACAGTAGCAGAAAGCCAATGAACATATGGACAAACATATTACTGCCCTCCCATTGTTTATCTTTTAGCCAAAGCAGTATATTGTCCAATAGCAGATTTTTATACAAGGGTGGAAAGGGTCAAAGGTGACTCAGAAAATTTATGATTAATAGCACTTGGATGGAGGAAGAAGTGTTCAGAACAGAACACGGATATGCAAAACATCAGGCATTTTAAGAGTTTCAAAATATTCAGTACCTCTACACAGTATAGAATAAAAGAATAAAAAGGAAAACATGAACACAGTGTTTTCAGCTTTAGAGGAATTAGAAAAGTATTAGCATGTTATTCTGTTTATATCACTTTCTAGAAGGCCACTTTTATACTGTTTGATGCTTCAACAAGTCTTTGTTAATTTTGTGATTTTTTAAAAATCAAATAAAGCATAAAGGTAAAAGTATAAGGAGTATTATTGGAAACAAACTGTCTTATGTTCATCTTTCCTAACCATTATGATAATTAACAGGTAATTTGGCAGTGAAGTTCTAGATGATATGGAAAAGCTAAAAAAAAAAAAAAAAACCCTTTGAAATGAAAACCTGGAAATATAGAATCATCAAGTCAAAATAAAGGAAAAAAAAAAAAAAAACCCTAGACATCTTAAATTTCCAAAACACAGTTTTCTAACATTTTGGTATTCATAGATCTAGGTTTTTGTGTTTTTGTTTTTCATTTATTGTTTTTGTTTTTGCTTTTGCTTTTTTTTAGCCACTTTTAAAAGTTTGATTCTGTGCTCAGTCAGGAATCCAGGGTGCTGGACATGATCGGTGACTTCTGTTTCTTTGATTAATGACAGGAGTCCAGGGTAAAGCAAACCAGGCAGAGTAGGCATCACACTTTTTCTCCATTTTCCTGCATGTGCATGCTCTCTCCTTCCCCATGCATGGCAGGCTTTCTTTGTTTTATGTCAGAGTCACAGAGGACAGAGGCCACATCCACGCTTGGCACAGTGCGCTCGGCAGGCCCGGGTGCCCGGGCCACTCATAAATATCACTTGAAGGTAACGATACAGAATGCTAAGCACTGTGCTGGGACAAGGAGGGAGCTGCAAAATGATGGTGCATGTTAAATCAAAATGGCATATGCAGTCTTCTGAGAAGAGTAATACAATATTTTAATCATAAGTCTAACAAATGATCATTTTCGTTAGAGGGTGATGAACCAGATATCTGATCCCCTCACTTATCTTGAAAAGGAAAACAGAAGATAATTCTCATTTGGAGCTAGAGAGTGCTTTCTGTTGGATTAGCATGGTATTTTAGCTCTAAAGTGTATTTCAAGAAGTTGTTGTGAATTCAGAGGGTCCAGAGATTCATCCATCGCTTCCCTTTGATCTTTTTGAGGCCACACTCATTTGTTGGCTGCATCCTCATGCAAAAATTGCTTCCTATCCTAAGTCAGAAGCAGCCACGTTGAATAGCAAATCACACTTCGTATAGCACAGATTGAGTTCGGCTGGCTTTAAGCAAGATGTCACCACTGTGCAGTGTGAAGTTGAAAAAGGAACATGTCACACTGTCAGAGATGAGTGGCCCATGTGATCGGCCAGCGCAAAAGTTTGGCAGTCATCGCAGCACATGCCCAGTCTCAGAAAGTAGGACAGGGTCTCCTTTAGATACCGAGGAAACACTCCTAGGTGTGCACAGCCCACGCAGCTCCTCGAGAGATGGATGAGCCTGGGAATGTTTTCTGCCTTCACACCATTGTTCGAACACTCTGTGAAGCATCTTCATTAGCCAAATAAATACCTTTGAGAGCAATTTTTATTTGTCCAGAGTAGATTTAAAGAAACTATTTCCAGAAATCTTTAGTAGGTCAGTAGCTTCAGGGTAAATTTATGTTACTATGAAAAAAAAACACAAAGCTTTCCTGTTTTAAAAGAAAAAATCAAAATGCTTTTTTAGGTATGCTGCATCTAAAAAACAGTCAGTACGCTGAAGCTGAGGAAATGACTGTCTTCTCTGTGTTGCTATCCTGACACTTCATTCTTGTTCACTCAAACCCCAATTCACTAATATACTCAAAACCGAACTCCTTTTCTGTACTGTTAGCTCAGAATAGATTGTCTAACAGCTAACGTTTGAAGGTCAAGTTTATCGATTAAAACCCACAGCAATGAAGTATCTATTAAACCAGGGCAACGGAACACCCATGTGGCTTAATCTATAGGAAAATTTTCTAGATGGAATGATTTTGTCAAAAGCTGGCAACTGTATGTAAGTTTTCAAAACTACAACAGTGTCGTTGGATACGTTTAAAAATTATAATGCTCAGATTTGCAAGCTGAACATCTCAGTCTCCATCTCCATAGTCTTCTACTGTACGTGCCGCTGCAATTCTCATTCAGCTTTTCAAGTGCAAAATATCTCTAGCTTCCTATCTGGAGTTTCTTTGTCACATCTTTACAATGTTCTTTTTTCCCCAACCAAGTAAAAAAAAAAAGTTGCTATATTATTTTCATCTTGAGGTGATCCACAATACACAGAATGAATCACTTCTATACCAGAGTTTGTTATCCTGTATAATAACTGGAAAAAAAAAAAAAAGCCAGCATTATACTAATGGTAAATATTGGTCAATACCATGATTACACGGCCGCATCAGTTAAACAACATTGCCATTATGGATAAAATTTTACCTGACATTGCCCTATTTATTATTTAGTGACTCTCTTTTCTGTCTTCTAATCTAGTTTAGTTTCAGGAACCTTGAGAGCAGGATAAAAAGATATAGTCACTCTCTCTAGAGAAAATCATATCAAAAAGTACCAAAATTGCATATCCTCTCTTGCATTTTTTGGTTAAAGAACACCTCAATTTAAAATCTAGTCTCCTTGTTTGTTACCTTTTAGAGTATTTTTTTCCCAATGATGAAAGCTGACATTGCTTCAGGCAGGGAAGCTTTAGTCAGAGTCTGAGACAAGTTGTGATTTAAGTCTCAAATCTATTTTGCCCATCTCATCATTTCACCGTATCTTTCTACCTATCAGGCTATGTTTCCACCTTCCCCAGCCGCCAAGATGGTGGAGTTGGATGAATATATTTAAAGCTTCTGTATGAAGCCACTCAAAGCCACTGCTTCCCCTGGCAGCTTCTTAATCTGGGGGAGCTCCCAGCCGTGGCTCCCTAGGGCTCCCTGCTTAAGCTTTCAGCAGCTGCTCTGCTCAGCAATGAATGGCTCCAGTCAGGAGTAGAACCAGGCAATTACAGTCTCCTACTGGTGCTCCCCAAGAGTCTCATTACTTTTCACATGCTCAAGCAACCCCCCACAGCATTTTTGTCTCTCAGGAGGAGGACATCAGCATGTCCTCCTCAGCACTGCAACTCAAAATGTCTCTGATCCAATGGTCCCTCCAGACTAAAGACCACGCCCTGTTCCCTCCCTAACACCCAAGGCTTATTTTACCAGTCAAGGACAGAACAATTCAGCGTCCCACTTCTATCTGCTTCTGCTGCTCACACAGAGTCTTGAAGTGGCCCCTCAATCAGTTCTGAATGATTTTGTACACACACCAAGAGTAACTTCCAAGCAGAAGACTATGTAGCTGGCCATCTCTTTCTGCTTTCCCAATAAAAGCCAAGCCTCTTTCTCTACTCCTTGCTTCACTTCAAAAGTTGGCTATGACCCTCCAGAAATGAGAATTACATCAGTATCGTGTTCCCTGTGTGGAATTCTGCACTGGCTCCTCTCTCACTTTAGCATATACATTTGCCTCCCAATCAGTATCCCTGCCCCTGAGACTTTTAAATTTGCTCAAGGGAGAGGCTATTTCTCTTTTGCAAACCTGAGGTATTCCAGCACCTATGCCCGAGTAACACAAGGTGCATGCACAAAGCATGTACCTCGGTTGCTTCAGTGTTAGTGCCCAAGCCTCGTTAACAGATTTACTAGAGGACTCTCAAATTGTTCCTCATTGGTTCACATACAAGGCACAGGTGCAACTCTAAAAATTGTGGCCCAGAATCCTGCTGGACGGCTCATAGCTCCCAAGGTAAAAAGCACAACCACAGCTCTACAGCCTCTCTGTGGGTTACTTTTCTGAAAGATGCAGCCTGTGTAGAAAATGAAAGACTGCTGTTCCCACTCATGCCATTGTGTATTTGTAGCTCTAATATTCATTAAAGATGCAACTGAAATGTTAATGATAATTGCACCCAAAAAGCTAATAAAAAGAAGCCCAAGGCTCACATAAATGCCAACATTTAATAATTATGCATACTTTTAGCTTTTCCTCCTAATTCATCTTACTTTCTGATAATTAGTTTAGTAAATCTGCGATCCCAACATATGTGTAATTAATTTTAAAATTTGTTTTAAAATTTGCTTTTCAGACTCAGGAATGAGATGTATTTCTTCAGAATGTAAATAGGTAATTATCTTTATGTAAAATACTTACCTATATAGAAGATAGAGTTTAAAAATATACCTCTGGGGAATATTTGCAAGTAGGAAATACTTGCAAAGATCAGTATGTGCCAAAATCCATCCAGCAAAATAGCAACTGATCTAAGTATTTTAAGTGAAAAGGGTTTAATACAGGGGTGTTTACAAATGTGATAAATAAAACATTGAATGTGCATTGGAGAGGTAACTGAGAGGTTTGCACCAGCGAGAATCCACTGACATTTATGCAACAGGCATCACTGCCAGAACCCAGAGGTCAGGACTGTTGATAGCAGCTCTGAGCCCAGCGTGGCATCCTCCCTCCTGCAAGCTGTGCCAATTGCGGATGTCCTGTCCAGCCTAAGCGGGAGCCCAGGAGAACAGACTTGCTGGGGACACTGCCTGTGGTGTCCAGAGAGAGGAAAACAGCCTAACTTCTCCCCTGGTCCTGTCTTCACTATCTTTCTTGCCAGCGACTCCCACTGGGTGAATCCTGCCAGAAATCGGAAAATAGCATAGCTTGGGAACACTCTCCTGGGAGTAATACCAAGCGCAGCAGGAGAGGAGGAAGGAATGTCTCTGAGATCAAAGAGGCAAACAATCAGCGTACAGTTGCTGTTCTTTAATTTTAGGTAGCAATTACTGTTCAAAAAAGGTAGAATTATTTCAAATTATTCTAGTTCAAAATCTTAACACTGATACCCTTTATTATATCTTTTTCACCTAGACTTTCTCACTGGGAAGATAGAGTCTTTAATTTTAATATTTTACTGGTTAACTTCATTGACTATATGCTTAAATCAAAAATCCATTGGAGGGGCTGGGGATTTAGCTCAGCGGCATAAGCACCTGCCTTGCAAGCAGGCAGTCGTGAGTTCTATCCCCGATACTGATAAAAAAAAAAAAAGTATAAAAAAAATCCATTGGAATCAATAAGAGCAATATCAATTATATTCTGACTCTGGAAAACAGGAAAGGTATGTCTCTATGCTACTAGACAACTGGAAACAGAAAGGTTATAACATCCATTGAAACCTTCTCTGAAAAAGACACTTTAAGTGTAGTATGTGTTTAATTGCTTTCCAGATTTTCCAGTAAATCAGAAAGTTGCCATATATTTGACTTTTCAAAAGATAAAAGTAGATCTTAAAGAAACAAAGACACTTGTTTACTGCCAAGAGGAATAGATGTGCAGCTTAAAGTGACGTTATTTTCACAGCAGGTATTGAATTAAAGTGTGCAAGTTTTTACCCAGTTAAACTACTGAATATGCCTTTTCAGATTATACTACCTCAAAATAGAAGGGCTCTAACCAGAGGTAATAGCAGTATGCACCATGGTCTGCCTTATTCCACACTGAAAAATAGCTTTAAAATGTTCAAGATTTATTTTACAAAGGGTTCATCCATAATTTTGCTCAATTGAAAACCTGAAAGAATGAATGAAGGACCTGAATAATTTTTTGTTTGTTTAGTACATGTTCATTGCTTGCGTTTGGTATGAAAACCTTTGCCTGTGTTGATACACAGCTCTGTACAGAACTTTGGCTCATGTAAATTATATTTTCCCTCAAATTAAAATTGCCAAAGTCTTTTTCTGTAAAACTCTCATTTATTATTTTTTCCACCACAACACGCATCATGAATCTGACTTAGTAAAATGATGGGGATTAGAAGAGGATAAGGATCCTATGACCCAGAAAGAAAATAAGCAACCAAAGTCATGCTTACCTAACTAATCCTCTTAATTTAAACTTTCTTGTCATGTCAGCATTCCTGATATTAATGCCCTAAAGACAGTATCAATACAGTAAGTCACAGCTTAAACAAAGTGAATGGCATGAAACCAGGGGAAAAATACATGTACATGTATCCAACCAATAAACCCACTGAATCCCTCACACTTGTCACACAGTTTTGGAATTGTGGAAGTGAAAAAAGGTTAAGATGTAGTCTTCAATCCCAAAGAGTTAACCTCTTAATTGTAGCCCATGAGTGGAGTTAGGGAGATCTTGAACCTTATACTTATATAAAGAAGTACAGAAACATGAAGGGTAAGAATACTAGAAATAAGGTTGACAGATTTCATCAGGTTTTCACGTGGGCTCTTCACTGTAAAGTCTTCAGGAAGTACCGTGCTATGTGCAATAGCCAACATCCATTCAGAAACTGACAGTGTAGTAACATAAGTCACTTTCCAGGAGTTTCTCTTTTGCTCTTGCCAGAAAACACTGAAAGAAATGGAGGTGTAGTGGCGTGGGGCAGAAAGACCCTGAGGCATAGGTCACTCCAGCTTTGCAAAGCAAACTTTGCCACTTGATTCTCCTGGGCCCATTGCCTTTCTGAGATTATATACCATAATTCATTAATGTTTTCTGCATCAAAATATGCTAAATAATATCATCACCAGATTCAGTTATTGTCCTTAGATATATTTTATCTTTGCCCTAAATAAAGGTCACAAACATGTCATTCAGAGATGAACTTTAACAATAGTGAAATTCCCATTGCCTCTGTAGTAATATCTTAATTGTCCAAATGATTTGAGAAATGAAACAAAACTATTCCACAGAACAAGTCACATCACAATGACTTTCTAAGAGAAGATAAATTATTCCACCTGACTTAAATTATATTTGCTGTGTTTCTCAAAATAAATGAGGCAGATAGAGGTTGGAAATATTTTATTTTAGAAATTTTCATAGTGATAGTGCATGTTGCACTGGGATTTGACATGTGTACTTACATGATGACTTTGTTTGTTGGGTTTTTATTTTGGTATAAATAGAGATACTTCAAAATACGCAGAAAATACAATGATTCTTTGATGCATATACAATAAAAAACTCAGAGTTACTTCCAAGAATTAATAATCTTCCAAGCATTAACGTGTGCAGTCTGAGCTTTGAGACGCTAATCATGTTAATGCTTCAGGAACTGTAATAACTATCCATTAATCATTAAAGGGAATTTTAAGGGCAGGAAATGTTGCTTAAAGGGTTAATTACTTTAACATATTTTCAAATGGGATTTCGAACTCTATATTCTCAAAAACAGAACTACTGCTTTACTTAGTCTTGAAATTAATAACGCATACTGCTCCTCGTTAAGCTTAGACATCTATTTCCAGATATTTATCTCTTGGCTATTTTATACAAAGTTGAAGGATAGAGTAGGGCAACATTATTGTTGATCAACACTGACAACAAGCTATACCATTGTTTTCTGCTCCTTAAGCAAACCTCTCAAAATATTATACAAGTCATAAATATATCCAAAGGCAGAGGAATAGAAACTGCCTTATTGCACAATTTCCTCTTTAGCAAAAATGCAACTTTAAATCCCAGTAACAGTTTTCTTGGTGTGACTGATATGGAAACCAGCAATACACACTATATGCCACTATTATTTTTCTTGCTCTTACCTACCCATCTCTTATCAGCAAGTAACAGTATAAAGTTTATAAGGAAATAGCATCAATCTCTACATTTCATTTGTGTGTGGTAGAGTACGTCTGGGTTGTCAGTGTAGTTTTAATCTAGAATGGAGCTCTAATATCAGATTATACATAAGACAGTATGGAAAGCTTTTCATGCTAAGTTTTTTCATCAGGAAAATACAAGATCTCACAGAGATTAACAGAAACTTTCCTGCATCATTTATTGAACTTAACTGGTCTTTGGCTCCACTATCAGTGTTTAAGCATTGTTCAGTCTCTGTGAGCACAGTAGTACTTGATTCTCATTGGCATTTGCAATACAGTGTGAACTGGGATAGACAAAGTGGGATCTACAATAAGCAGGTTCAAATTCCCTTCAGATGGAAAGACAATACATACATCTCTTTCAAGTTAACTTGTGCTGTAATAATTAGATATCCCTTCTAGTTGATTTTTAAAGAATAAATGATCCAGATTTTCTGATAAGCAGGTAACATGCATGTATCACCACGGTGTGTTATTCCTGGAAATTTACTCCTATTATCTAGTTAGTGCTATAAAAAGATACGGATCATATTAACAAAAACTAGGACACTTCGAGGAGACCTTGTCACTCATCTGTCCTTGAAGTAACTCCCTATGAATTCATCATTTTCACTCTCCTAAATTTATATTTTGCAACAATTTAATCCTGAAAGTTCACCATGACACTACATTTCTTGAAGTCAGAGATGCTTTCGATCCTTTATGTAAAATATAGCTATGGAGCCAGTGTTTATTTTAGGTGTTTTTCTTTGTTTCCAAGCCAAAAATCCTAATAGCCCATGTTTGGGATCAGTTACTAATTGCTTTGCCTCCTGGATTACATTCAGAACTGAGTTCATCTGCATAATCTTCCTCTTCTTCCCAGCCAGGAGGACAGATTGAATCCAACAGAGTAGGAACTAGTTAGAGGATCTTTTCCTCAGCCCTCACTGCCAGTAAATCATGAAAACACTGACATCTTCAGGCACCAGGAAACTCTTCTTAGGGGTCACTTTTTTTTTTTTTTTTCTGGATATCATTTTATCGCTTGTTGAATGTTTTGAAATGTTCACTGCTGCGGAATGACTTGAGTTTTCCAGCATACGTGGCATTGTAACACGCTTTTTGACCATTTGGGCTTTCTTCCCATGTGAGTTGTTAGGGGAGAGCAAGCCCACATCCTGAGATGTGAAGGGCATCAGTGGAACCTGCGATGGACCTGTGCTGTCCCTGACTTCAGATGAGTGACGATCCAGGCCTTTGTGGTCATCAGAAAGAGGTGAAGAGCAAACTAAGATGTACTAGTTGAAAATAATACAAACTCTTATCTGTGGCCTCATAGAACAGTTGTTCCTCTGATATTCACTGGCCAGTATAATTTTATTTTAATTAATTAATTAATTAACTTATTTTGGTACTGGGAATTGATCTCAGGATCCTGTGCTTGCCAGGCAGGTGCTTCTACCGCTGAGCTATATCCCCAGCCCTGGTCAGTATAATTTTAATGTATGCTTACTTGATATCTTAAAAGTAAACATACATTTAGAGAAATGGTACTTGTAGAAGTCTGTATCAAGGACGGGCTCTAAATGTATGGGTAGATTAAGATAATATTCAAATAAGATTCTGTTTGGTTTATTTAACTGGAAGTTTGTTTAATTTCTATTTAATATGCATTTTTGTTCGCCTCTGTCCTTCAGGTTGCCCTGAAGGTGTCATGAAGGGCAGCCCAGTGAGCGGTCGCTGTATGTGCTGTGTGACCAGTCCTCACACCTTCCAGGGCCTCTCGCAGTCAGCCCGCAGTAGAAATGCTTCATTCTGAGTAAGAGGATCAGGGTATTGAGATGTTATGGACCATGAAATGAATTACTGAGCCTGTGCATCTCTGCACTGGCTGCTAGGAATCTAAGAACTAAATGTTTTTAAAAGTTTGGAAAGTACACAGAAATCATGACATAAGTTTAATGATCTACCTTCACCTCTGAGGCACCCTCCTTGTACCTTGCTTGTGTTTTGTTTCCCACGCCCTATTTTTATCTTGGTGCACTGAATAGTTCTTCATAAGCCACTTTAAACTCCTTCCAGAATAAAACTGGATGTTAATAATAAATGATGTTTGAGTGAGCTGTCTTTCCATTTTACAAAGGCTTTTTCACACCAATAAGTAAGCCAGGAAAAGACCTAACATGGCCATAGTTTAAAGTCTTTGATTAGAAGATTCCAAAGCCAGGTGGAGTTTGGAGTGCAGAATATTCATTAAGGAATGTGCTTGTAATCAAGTCCTAGGGGGAGGTAAGAAATAAGACTGACTAGAGGGAGAAATTGAAGTATAGTGCATGGTGGACCACAGCTCAGGTATCCATCTGGAGCTCTGCAGTAAAATGGCTCATTTGAGTTACCCTACTTTGGCCTGAAAAGGTGGAATTTTTCAGCCTTTACCTCAGTCCATCATCAGATATTGGCTGTTGTAGCAGGGCTTGACTTTGGCCAACGTGGTTCTCTGCAACTAACGATGTCTCACGAGGGGCTAATCCCCGACTGATATCTGATGGCTACCTTTTCAGTGGCTGGAGAAACAAGCCCTGCCTTGTAAAAGAAGCCTACTCACCCTTCCATCACAGACACTCTAGGTAGATCCAACACCGTAAGGAAATGCCAATGTCCTACAAAGTTAAATACACCTTAAAGTTTGTTTTGTTCATAGTTATGTGCAAGTCAAGTCTCCTACTTTTCAGAGAATTTCTAGAATATAACTCCCCAAAAGTGCATAGGTAAAATGATAAACATTTCTTATACAAGCACTTTATAAACATTTCTTATGTAATCATTTCATAGACAATAACTGTGTCTATTTTTTGCTCTATATTACCTGATGCATATTATGAATCTTTCAAAGCAGAAGCCATTCTAGTGCCTGTTCACATAAGTATCACTTACCACATTTCACGTCTCCTTCTGCTAGTATAATTGAGAGTTCTAGCTTCATAACAAATTTGCCAGTCTCACACCTTTCATATCCATAAATCATAAAGATTGCACTATGTAAATGTTCCATCACATGACTTAAAACACTGAATAGTTGGGTAATTTTGTTGTATCAATACAAAGTTATACATAGTTAATGGAAAACACTTATTTTGTTACTGAATATCTTAAGCAGTTTTCACTTCCTTAAGCCAAATTTCAAATTATCAGATACTTTAATTTCCACTTGTACATACATTGTTCAGCTCAGTTGATGAAGGAATATGAAAAAAAAAATGAGATTCACTTTTGGACCAAATTCTAGTAAATGCTAGGCATAAAACAGTTTGTGAGTTAGTTATGGAATAGTTCTTATTAAATGTAGTTTTGCCCTTTTAAGTAAAAAACAAACAGTGACAGTAGAGTGGTTTTTTGCTTGTTTACTTTCTTTGTGATTGTTTTGGTTGTTTTGCTCGTGCTTTTTGAGTTAAAGATCTGCTTTGTGTAGTTCTCTTTTGGCTGAGAAAATGAGTGTTCATGTATTCAGAAATACTCATTTTATGAGGGAAAACTTGAGATTGGGGTTCAAGTTTTCTGATTCCTATTCCATGCTTTTCCTTCATTCTTGGTCTATTCTTTTTATTAAAAGCTTTGAAAAAGAATTCGAACCAACAAATTTCCCATACCTATCACCTCTAATGGTAAAATCGTCACTTAGATACTCCGTTTTAATAATGATCTTAAAAACCTATCACTTTTAAGGACAAACATCACTTTGTACCAGTCAACAACTGACATCAGTGACTAGCAGGGCCTCGCCCCATTGCTAACTTCTGTTACCTTGGAGAACAAAGGATTGACAGATTGTTAGGTGAAGAGTACACGCTTCAGCATTGTTGATCTCCAACTGAAGATGACGCAACTCAACACATTTAGAAACTGAAGAGATGTGTACATCAATTTACTTTTGCTGAATGAGAAGTAATGTCACTTATGTGGAATTGGCTTTTCATGATATTTATTTTATTTCTGAATTGACTGACAAGCCTATTAATGGACTCCCCTGAACTTTAGTTATGTCATTGGAAAATAACTCACATATCAATCAACTCATAATAAGTAATTATGTTCATAAATACTTAAAATTATTAACTTTAATTTGATCCCACCATATAGGTTCAGAACAGTTGGAGTGAATTTGCTATTTTCTAAAGGCACAAAATATTATACTAATAATATTATACTAATAAAAAATTTGATAAGAACATTTTTAACTTGCCAAAAGTTCACCATTACCAAATGACTAGCAAAATTGCGTATGACTATAGCAAGTCATAGGCTAGTTTCAAAGTTGTTTAACTCTATTAAAAATCTGTATATTGTAAGATTAAACAGAATTCCTATGGAAATTAAATATATAATATATATGATAGCCTGGTTTAAAAACAGAAGCATAACACAGAAGAAAAGAATTGAAAATGAAAAAAGGGTACACTTAGTGTACAGATATATACCATTGAAAGTTTACAGAGTACAAGTACAATGTCTGAATTTTAAGTGAATCAATTATGGCACTATTGAAAGAGAGTTTTGAATAAAAAATAAAAATATTTCAGTCCTTGGGCTAAAAATTAAGGTCAAAAGGCAAAACAAAACAAACAAACACAAACAAACCTGAATCTGGATGACAAGAAATGTGTTTGTATTTTGTAATTTCATGTCAGTTTTGAATCTGAGCAAATACCTGCCCTCTGGATTGTGGGAAAATCAGGGACTGAAGTTAGATTCTTGTGAAAAACGTACCATATTCTCACATGACACTTGCACATAATAAACATTATCACATTATGCAACAACCTGCAGTAAGAAAGACTACTGAGGAAACTCAGCAATTACTCATTCAGTTTATACTCTATTCCTTAAGGCAAATTGCTTAATAAAAAGCTTAATCTTATCAAAATGTTGAAGCTGTGAATGAATTCACCTTTACCTTTTGTATGAGAAACTAAAGCTCTAAAAGTGTCCCGAAGGATAAACTCAGAGATAGTACAACAGAGGTGCTCGTGCAACTCTCATGGTGCACATTGAACACGTGTGCAATTCGTACCGTGTTTTCATGCAATCTTTTGTTAGAAATATCGCAATGTCTTTGAGTTCCACACAGAATATTTCTATGCCAGCAAAACAGTATTAATCTTTAAATCATAAGTAAATAATGGAAAAGGGCAAAATATACCTTTTTCACTTTACTAGCACTATAATTGCATTTTTATTGAAAATTATTTGCATGGGAGATACATAGGCTTTTACATTTTAGTATGCAAGAGAAGGAAAATAATGATTCTGTCTCTATTAGGAGATTATATATTAGATAGCATAATTTATGATCTCCTGAAATTAAATCAAAGCATAAAACATTGTGTACATATTTTGCAATTACTCTATATTTAAATGAAATAATTCTAAAAGGCTTCCACTTTTCATTGTAATTTGAATCAAATTAAACAGAAGTAGGGTAGACACAGGGTGTTGGAAGGCTGGAGGATTTGCTTTTAAACAGTTATCATCCATATTTCAAGAAGTTTAATATTTCAATGTATCTATCACAGGCTTTCAAATATTTATTTTAATGTGTCTATTATGGGCTCTCAAAAATTTATAGAAGAGATAATTGAAAGAAAGATACAAAGTAGTTCATGGGTAAAAAACACAATGTGGCATTAATGGAAATTTCTTGCTCTTTGTAAGTGGTGTTGTTTGTCTGTAGGAGCTCTCACACTCAATGGTATCTAGCAACACAATTCCATGAAAACAAAGACATCACAGCTCCCAATATTGTCAGCTGCACCCAAGTCACTTTGGAATCTAAATATTAAACATTGTAAGCAGGCCCTGCATGGTAGAGCACATCTGGAAAAACATACCTTGCACAGTGAGATGCACCTGCATCGTTCTCGGTGTGTGCTGGGTCTGGACAGAACACGTGTATGGGCCATCATCTGTCACATCTACGTTCTGTATTTGGAGGCTGTAATCTCTTTTATTCAATGTGGAAATTGAAACTCGAGGATCCACTGACCACTTATCACCTCCAGCAAAGATAATACTTGATCGGTTCAGCCAGGCACCCTTTGAAGCTCCATCTTCCAAATAACACCTGCAAATTACCAGAGACACAACGATATGAGTCCAAATGAAAATAGGAGCTGCCATTATCTTTGTTATGTGTTTCCTTTCCATGTGCCAAATAATAGCACAGCATCAAATGAGTACATCAGGCATAAATTTGGGAGATACAAATACCGACCCACATCTTCCATTCCCAATGCAGATGCGAACAACACTCACAGACAGTTGCTTTTTAAAGTGTGTGTGTGGGCATATGTGTGTTTGTTTCAATTCAGAACAAAACTTGTGCTCCATTCCTTTTGGAGGACAAATATATCTACATGGACTTAAATTAGCTCTAATAACACTTTTGCTTGTTAAAACTCATTGTTCTTAAATTATAAGAAAGAAGAAAGGTCTATAAACTGGACTATTTTCACCCATTCCATATGTGAATATGAAGAACTGGTGGTTGAAAGGCTACAGTATCACAGAAGTATGAAGGTTAAAACCATTTGCTGAGCTGTTAACTTCTATACTGAAACTTCAAATGTATTTTACTGATAAACTTAAAGAAGGCTTTTACTGACGGCTGTCATAATTAAATGTAGCAAAGCTAATATATCCCTTTCAGTAGTACACTGTTTACTATCTTTCCAATAGTTTTCTAGCAAGCATTTATGAATGCACAAATATTTATTAGGTACCTATCTATAAATTTTTTAAAAAATATATTGCTCTTGCTTTCTACAAATTTTAGTCTCACGAAGAAAAGAACGGCAGTAACAATTGTGACTGATGCGAAAGGGGAGACACAGACTAAAGCATACACAGGTTCCTGGAATGACAAGAGTCACCT
Source organism: Cavia porcellus (assembly GCF_034190915.1). Classification (NCBI taxonomy): domain Eukaryota; kingdom Metazoa; phylum Chordata; class Mammalia; order Rodentia; family Caviidae; genus Cavia; species Cavia porcellus. The sequence continues at coordinate 158,516,405 of NW_026947484.1, read as the reverse complement.
AGCTGTGGAAAGGTGTTGGAGGTGAAGAGAAAGGATGTCCATGGAAAATGGGAAAATGGCAGGGATATTTGAATCATGTAAGACACAGTATGCCCCACAGGAGTGAATATGTGGGCAATTTTGTATCAGGTACAGACAAGAAAATTGGGCATTTTGTGAAATTAGAAGCAAACATGGGCTGCAGGTTAAGAGGAAAGAGAGATCAAAGACAAACTTGAGCCAGATGATAATAGCATACAAACTCATAATTAGTAAGTTTTAAGCTATTTAAAGTCACATATTATAAGAAGATGCAAAAATACAATTCTGTGTCTAACAGAAGTCAGGCACTTCAAGATTTAGAATAGACAGCTACGGTCATATGCCAGTGATTTTGCTGAGGCCTGAAATTCTATATTTCACCCTGAGAATGCTCTGTTACAAATTAAAGACTGGTTTTCTTAAATGAGTACAAAGCACATTTTCAGAATGAAAACACAAATACATCGAACTAGTTTGACAGCCTTTCCACAGAATACCTCGGGGGATTGAATGCAGTGTTTGAGATTGCTACAAAATTGCAAGCTGAAAGGAGCAGGGGACTGTGGCCAACTGTAGGAATGCAATCAGAGGCTGAAAAAGTAAGCACAAGGTACACTGTCCAATCTCATTTGCAGTCAGCTTCACCAGCTATGGAACCCAAACTAAAAAAGTCGCAAAGGTCACTGTTAATTGAAAACCTTTTCCTTATGTATCTAACGAAGAAAATAACCCCACCTAATGATATAATTAAACAATTGTGTTATATTATACTTCTTAATAATATGCAGAAAGAAGATGAGGGAACACATTTTCCAATCCACAACATCATATCCATGCTGAGATAGGGCGGGGCTCTGAAATACCACTTTTAGAACCGTAATTCCAGTGTGTCATTTAGTATCTGAAGTTAGCAGCTATTTTTGTGTGACCCGTGCATGTGTGATCTTCACCTTTTATCCTAGTGGGTCCTTATTACAGCCCCGCAGGGTACAGATTGCTATGCCCTTCATCACAAGGAAATAAATGGAGATGTTTAGGTTAGATGACTTTCCCAAGCCACACAAAGAGGAGGTGGCAAAGTTGAATATATAATCAAATCTTTCTCCACGTTCAATGTCCTTTCCACTGTAATGCAGATCAAAGACTTCTAAAACGGGCTTCAGACAGGGGAAGATGATTAGAATGTTGCAGATATTACTGCAAGTAATTTCTTATTTACTGAATGTGACCAACTGCTTAACCTGTCTGATTCTAAAGGAAGCAAGAAATTAATTATGAATGGGTATTTTACCATGAAAGTCTGTTTAGACTGCTCTGCGGGGCATTTCCTTTTCCCCAGAGACAGTAGCAGCTTTACTTTTATTTGGTGGGGGTGGGGGGAGGGGCAGGAAGACCACAGATACTAACCGGTGTGTCTTAGCATAAGCTTTATTCTTCTGTGCTTGGTTGCCAACGGAAAGGCCATCACAGAAGAACAGAACTTAGCTCCAACACTGTGAAAAATTGGGGGGAAGGTGTGTCTTTTATGTCTTTGGTGCAGGATAACAATATTTTACAACTGTTGTTGGCCCCAGTCCAAAGTTTTTCAAAGTACATTTTAGAAAAACCCCTTGAATGAGACACAGGAAAGGCATATTTTCATTACTTCTTCGAATATTTTGTATAGTTTTTATCCAGCTCCATCTATGAGTTTAAGCTGAAGAGATTTGAACTTCCATGTACTGGATGGAATTTTACAAAGGGAGAGTAGTCAGGCTTAGGCAACGCTGTTTGCGAAATTCACGTCTCACATACAGAAAATACACACTTTCAAGGCAGAGGTGTGAGACGCACATACAAAATACCAGAAATAGACCAAACACATGCAAGTGTATCTGTGTGCTGTGTTTGATATGTTTTTATCATTGTGATCAAGATTCCTGGAGCGTACGAAGGCTACATCTTTTACTTTCACATTTCCTTTTTATTTTCCACTCACACCTTATTTTTTTTTTTCTTTTATAACACAAAGGGATGGATGTGTACGCTCTCTGAATTAAGTATGAAGGGAAATTATACAGAGTATTGCTGGGGGAGTGTGATAGTAATTTATTTTTCTATTCTGTGGGTATCAAAACATGTATTTTTTGGTTTATGAATTCTGCTCTCTACAAATACAATGGGTATTCTCACTGTAAAGTCAATGTTTAAATTTGAAAATATAGTAAAAGACACATTGTCAATAATTTCTCTCAAAAATGTTCCCCTTGCTTCAAACACATCCTGTCCTTTTTGCCACTTCCTGAGACAGTTCTGGAGTCCTCTTTCCTGAGTGTCTTTAGGAGATGAGACCAAAAATGTGAACACTGCTACTATGCGCCCCCAATGGAAAGGCTGGTTTGCAAACACTGTGGAGTATCCTTACCCTCTTACACTGGGTCTGAGGCCCTCAGCATTAAATACCTGATGAATTCTGGGTCTCCCTCAATGTCAAAATACTGATGCAAGGTTCGAACACCAAGGCAGTCATGACCAGCGAGAGAAGGACACTTGGAATCCTGGTCTGCACAGAATTTACAATGTAGCAAGGGTATTAAAGCATGTTCTTGAATAGCCACTGCGCAGAACAGGAAGTGAAAGACATAATACATTGCCATTCTTGGTGAACTATTACAAGAGTCTTTGAAAGTCTCTGACTTCTGCCCTCGACCCTTCTGGCCAAGTTCCTGTCCCCAGAATAAACAGAATGAATAATTCAAAGTTTAAATCAGACCATCCACAACCCCCAGCCTTCCTGTTTAATTCATAAGAAAAAATATGAATCCTGATAGTAGCTAGTGCAGCCCTGTGTGAGCGGTGTTTTGGTGCATCTCTGTTCTTACCTTCTGCAAATCTCTCCAGGTCCCTAGGTGAGCTTCCAACTAGGCCTGCATGTCTATTTCAGAACTTTGCCTTCCACTTGGAGTACTCTTAACACAGAATGCTGCGTAATTCGCTTCTCTTTAATTTAGGTCTGAATGATGGTATTAAAAGCAAACAGCACCACTCTTTCCGCCACTCCAATTAGGCCCACTATCTGTTTACTCCCCTAGTGTCTCCCTCACTGAGCTAGAGATAAGATCCAGGGTGTTTTCTCCCTGGTTACTTCTGTGATGTGATAGGCTATGCTACGGAGGATGTGCTAAGCAATCTAAGTATGTGAAGAAAGGAACTCAGCACTGAGGCAGAAAGTGGTAAGCTGGGTACAGCAGAACGCTCTAGCACATCACACAGGTAACTACTGGAAGTCTACATCCATGTTACGAGTTAGATGTGTACCAGTAGTTTCACATGTTCAGAGATGGGACTGGACCCCAGGCGTGCTGCACACCCCAGCCCATTAATCTCTGGTACTTTCACAGAGCAGTGTGGGCTTACCACATGGGAACTACTCAGAAGATGCAGGTCACTGGGGCTGTGCCTCGGGAGGGTGTGTGTCACGTCCTGGCCCCTCCTCTGTCTCTCTGCTTCCTGATCACCATGATGCGAGCGCCTTTCCTCCACCAAGCCCTTCCACCATGCCATTTCTGTCTTGGAGTCAGTTGACCATGACTGAAATGTGAGCCGATGTGAACCGCGCCTTCTTTCACATAGAGGTGTCTAGTATTGGGTCACCACAAAGGGGCAGTGGCTAAGTCCCTCGTGACAGTCTGCCTGCCACCCACCAGGCATCCTTTCAGGAGCTTTACCATCGTGAGTCCCTCATTATCTTCATGTAACTCCTTGAGCAAGAGGTTGCTGCTGTCTTCATTTGAAACAGACTCACAGGCTGTGACTTGAAAAAAAGCAGTGGTGTACACTTAACCCCAGGGGCAAAGGTGAGGGGGCTTGGGGTTCAGAATGGAGGCGCTGGTGCTGACGGGGAGGGTGGATTAAGGGACAGTGGCCAGATATGAATGAGGCTGGAGGAAACTACCATTCCCTGGTGACAAATGCCAATCTTTTTCTTTCTCTGGACTTAGCAATGGATCACTGTAGCACCTGGCACCTAGCATTGTAGCACCTAGCAATCTTGGGATCTCTTTGAAACACAGAAAATGAAATAATCTGAATAAAATGCTTAATAATGAATACATCTTTTAATCAAGAATAACGTGGCTTCTCTGCAGTGTTTTTTCCACTTTAAAAAAAAAAAGTAAAATCTGCTAGGCTATATACTCTGTAAGCAGATGAAAAAAGGAGTTCAAATAATACATTGTTCTGCAGATATTATGCCTAACACCACATGAAATATCATGGCAAATACTTAAGATTTCAGTCAGTCTGAGTATTTGGTGTACACAGTGCCAAACATCTTGCTATTGGAAAACGTAGCTTGACTATTTCATTTTGTTTCCCAGCTGTTAATTCTATAAACCCAGGCTCCAAAAGATAATGCTTTTCCAATGAGGATAGCATTTCTGCTACTGAAGTGTTTTAAGGAGCCCCTTTATAAATACTGTTAGTACACACCAAGGCAACTTCCAAAGTGGGGGCATGAAGTTCCATTTGATGAGCTGCTAGTGCATCAAACTGACGTTGGATAATTCTAACAGACAGTGCCTGTGATACGACCTCCTGCAGTGATTAAATCTAAAAGGTGGACATCAGAGAGTTTAGCGGAAATAAACGCGTATATTTACAATTTTTAAATCTGTGCTATGAAAAAAGCCTGTAGCTGCTGAGGGATGATTTTATCCTTTTATATTCCTAATTCCCGGTAACTCGGTTCATAAACATGATCCTAAGCATCATTACCGGTATTCCACACAGCAAAGTTTACTTGGCTTTGTGGAAATAGCTCAGCTTTTCTCCAGACACACTGATTAATAGAAGCTCCCATTGAATACACTAATTAATAAAAGAAAGGCAGTACAATTTCCCAAGGATTCAAAGCTAAATCACGTAAAAAGGATATTCCTATGAAGATATGGGCCAGTTAACTACATAGCCATCTCTTTCTCATATAAAAAAAAAAAAATCCTTCGTTTGACAGAAAGAGAATTTTCAAAACCATGCACAAAAAAACTCAGAACCCCACACCGTCTTCTTGTTAATTTGGCTCACAAAGAAAATGCTGACATCCTAAGAGGCAAAGTGAAGTAAGGATAGTAAAGTGGGGATTAAATGAGACAGAGCATTTTATCCTCTGTCCCACCTGCCTTTGTTTTTAAGGAAATATCTTTTAAAGAAACTTTATGACAGTTTTCTCTAGAAAATATGTGCATTTGGCCATATATGTAGATTCGTAGGGAATTTTATATATACAAGTCATATAGCCTGTGTTTCCTAAATAATAATGTTTATATCACATCATTGGCTTGCTTTAGAAAAGTTGTCCTTTACTGTTACACTAAGGCAGAAATTAATATTTCGTTCTTTCTTTTGGGAAGTGTAGAGGGAGGCAGGGAATTTTGTCAAGGATAATGGAAAATCTACAACACAAGCAATTGGTCCAATGAGCTTTCATGTCTTAATGAAGCCCTCAAACTTAGAAAAAATTATATTGTGAAATATTTCTCAGTGTTACCTGCAGTTTCGCAGGTAACAGTTCAATACAGTTGCTAATGAAACACTGACATTCCTCTGAGCCAGATACTTTTCTGCCCACATTGCATACTTCTCAGCCAGTCCTCACAACATTTTGAGGTAGACATTCTCAAGTTTTCTCCCAGTACCATTTTACAATAAAGAATTGAATGGGAAGGAGAAAGATGGTGAGTAATTTATGGATGACTTGGTCACTGAAATCTGTACTGCATAGAAATAACATCATCACAGCTTATGTGAATTCCACCTGCAGGCCTATTTGTCTAATGAATATTAATGAAGTAAATACATTTGCTTATATGAAGGGAATGATGTCACATGGGCCATATTTTATTTCTTCGTTAGTGGACACAAAGAAAAAAATACCATTAAAAACTACATTGTGTTTTTAATAATTTTTGAAGGAAATAAATGTTCCTTGTATATTTCATTTAGACACTGCTTTATGGTAGAGTAAGTTTGAAGACATAGTACCTTAGATAAAGAATTACAAGTTATTAGTTACTAGTGAAGTAATATAAAACCTTAAAAATGTGAAATATTTTTTATATTTTAAATTAGAATGAAAATACCTGAAGAGAAAAATAATGGAATTTTATGAGCTTTTCTTACTTTTTGCATATAGAACTAACCTAATTCTTTTCTAAAAAGCTGAAAACTTCAATACAATGAAATTATAGGAGAAATACATATGCTTTAGTTTTATTTTAAAATGCAATTTAAAGTCTTTAGTGTATGGATGCATTTTTTATTAATTAATCACATGTCCAAGCATTCAAATAATTAATTTTAATTTGCAATTATATTACACATTTATGCAATATTCAACTATTTTATCTTACTTTTTCCATTGAAATGTATGTCAACTTAAAAGAAAGAATATCTGTGAAAGGGTAATGCCAACTATTTAGGATGCCTCAGTATGTTATTTGTAAATAATCCAACATATAAATATGCAGTTGTTGGGTAAAATGAACATGAATGGACTGAAATCACTCTATACACTTTAAGAAAATCCAGAAAGTCTGAATACAATTTTGGGTCTATGACTTCATTTTGGGTCTATGACTTAAATCTAATAATGTTCATCTTATTGTGGTAAAAATAACAAATTTCATTAGTTGAATGATTGCTATGACTTCAGAGGCATAGAAAACAAATCTACATACCTTTGCACAAATCATCCTCAAATACTGTGTTTGTAGGGGTATCTCATTCTCACTTGAATGTTCGCACATACAGCACAGAATGCAAAGATCCTGGCCAGGAGAAGGCGCCACATGTTTAAAACCTGACTTTATTTAGACCTGACTTCATTCCTATGGCTTTAAATATGAAGAAAATTTTAAACTCCTTTGTCATGCCTCCTTTTAATTTTTGAATTAGCTAACCCACCCTGCTTTCTCCCACATGGACTTGAATGCTCGAAGGATGTCAAGATCTTTGCCAACTGGCAGGGGCTTTGAACCTCTGCGGGAAAGAGTTGTATGCAGTGTGGTCTGGGCATAGCTGCGTCTGGGGAAGCTGGACCTTCAACTCTGGAGCTAGAAAGGGGATGGGCACTATATTCAAAACCAGCAGCATCTGAGAGGGAGAAAGCATTCATGGCCGAGAAATGACTGAGATGGAAGTCCGGCCCCAGGAAGGCTCTACAATCCAGCTTCGTTCCAGAAAGCCACACTGTGAGTCCTCTGTCGCAAGGCAAGGAATAAAAAACACAGTTTCTGTGCAACACTGGCAACTCAGTTCCTTTCTATTAACTGTCTTTCTGTTTAATTAATTAAAAGCATTATATCGGTATAAAAATAGAAGTGATAAAATAAGCAACATTTACAGAAAGGCTCTAAATTTGTGTTATTTGTCAAAGTAAGTATATGCCATTTTACTGCTTCCTTGAATACAGATACTTAAAAAAATATGACTTCTTTCTCTCTGTCTATGTTGATGTTTAAACTTCTTGCTGATCATGGCTGGGTTTTTTTTTTTTTTTTTTCTTGTTTTTTTTTTGGCATAAAAATTATTCTGAACACAAATTTTGTTTTATGAATAAAAAATGGCTGCAGAGCACAACTAATTAAAGCTAGCCTTGCAATCATTAACTAAAGTAGCCACTAATTCATATTTATCTGTTCTCTCGAGAAAAACTCAGTAAATCATAATTCAGGATAAGTTATGCCTTAAAATACAAATTAGGGAGATTACCCCAGAGGAAAAATCTAATGTACTTTCTTTTTATTTCAACTGGTTCCCCCTAAACACAATTATACTATCTTTTCTCAAAAGATGCTAAAAGAGAAAAAGACTCTTCAATTTGTCTTCACTACATCTTATTATTTTTACGACTTTTCTGTAAGAGAATGAACAGTACTGTGTGGCGACGGCAGCTAATTTTAGAGTTCAGGTGTCTTCTTTCTTGTATTCCAGCTGTGTGACCTGGGACGAACTAATTTTTCATAATTTTCTTACATGCAAGATGGGGCTAGGAAAAGTAGTTACCTGGCAAAACTGGTGTAAGGACTAAGTTAATTAGTTGATTTGATTGTCTTAGGATGCACCTGGTATATGGTAACTATGTAATTGAAGTTACCAGTTGAGACCCTAGTTGACCATGGTTGACTCAGTATATGAGGAAAAATTAAAACTACAGGACATGTCACTTGCATCAGAACTCTACATTATCAACTATAATTGGGGAAATAAAGAAATTTTCTTATGCAAATGAATAAACATTTTGCTTACGCAAAACAGGGACCAGAAAGAATGCTTCCTAGATTTTATTTTTATAGATAGAAACTATGGAAAAAATGTTTCCCTAAATAAAGCTCTCATGCTGGAAGGAGCCCTGTTACAGTAACTCTGACTTCTTCAACCTCATGAGGGTAATATCCTAAAATATTCTAACAGTCTGCCAGCAAATATCATCCCTAATACTTCCCCATTGGCAGACCCTATTACTTCCTTTATAGATAACTTTGAAACTGCTTATGTTACAAAATGACTTATCAACTTCTACATGTTTGTTGTTTCAATGTTAATAGTTTTCATTATCTCTTCATTTAATTTCAAATGTTATAGCTTTACACTTGAGCCTGTTCCACGAATATGACTGATGTTCAGAAGTTTTGAGAATGAAGATTTTGAAAGCAGGAGAAGGAAGAAGAAGTAGCTCTAACACAGACTCAGGGTCATTCAGGCACAGCTTTAAAAAGGAAAATATGAAAGTTTAAGAAAAAAGTTTTGTCTTACAACTCTTTGTGTATAATTCTTAGAAAATCATCACGTATCTATGTGTGTTTGATGCCCGGGACTCTTTAAATACTAGTGTTTTTGCTGTTACAGCTCTGGGTATATTTGTCCATTTAGGTTTTTACTTTCTAATGTAAAAAGAGGCCAGGGATATGACTCAATGGCATAAGCACCTGCCTGGCCTTCATGAAGAACATGGGTTGCTCTAATACAGTTGGTTTAGAAACTCTTTTCACTTCCTTTTAAGTCTATGTTTAACATTGCTAGAAATGTCCTAAAGGTCAAACGGAGATATAGTGACTTTGATTGTAATTGCCGATTCATAGCTGTCAATATGTATCCTATCTCTTGAAATTAGTAAGAGTATAAAAAGTTAGTAATAATAGTGCCTGTGAAACTTGCTAAATCACACAAACTCAAGTATCCTGTATATTTACTCGGTATTCAAATACATTTGAAAATTACAAGTCAACAATCATGTGCTTCATATATTATTTGTAAATATCTAGTAGACATTTTCCCCTCTTGAAAAATGAAAAAAAATTAATTTTTTCTCACTGATCAACTCTGCAAGAATTGTTAAATATTTCCTACTGCAGTGCTAAGGAAAAGCTTCAGTAGGGCTGCCTGTGTGTGGAAGGGGAGAGACAGAAAAAGAATGGGTGGTGCTTTGGCATGAAAATTGACAAGATATGAAAATATATGTCATAATAACCAGTGAAGATTAGCAAGTTTGAAGATGTAGACCATATATAATTTACATTGCTTTAACCTGAGTTCTTTCCTAGTGAGAGCAGCAGAAGCTCCCAAAACTCACTGCTTCCCCAGTACAGGGGCCATCCAGCAGCAGGAACTAGTGGACAGCTGGACTCGTCATGTCTCAGTGCCTGGCTGGCTCAGGGAAGCAAATGCCTCCAAGGGATGTAAAATTCCACTGCGATTTTGGAAGAGATGAGACTTCTGGCTCGGCGTCTCTTCACTAGGTGGATGCCTATTTTCCTGTCCCTGAGACTAATGGTCTTCAAGGTCAAAATTCTGTGATACTAGTCATTGCTCTTTTGAGGCCCTTGAAATGAGAAAGTGAACCTGAAGAACAAAGAAAAAGATCGTCACGGTAAGATTCTTTAGAATTTTGTGAACTGGAATCCACTGGAGAAATAGTGCTGTAGCTTCTCCAAGAATAATTGCCCCTTGAATTCAGAAGAGTGTTGGGCTGAATCATGTCTTTTCTGGTCACTTACTAGTCTTGGTGATTCTGCAACTAAATTTTTTCTTGGTTTTTACATCTTTTAAAAGGTCTGCTGTGGAAGGATTGACTGAAATGTCTCAGGTCATAAGCTCTAAGCAACTAACTTTGCATGTTTTGGAAGCCATTCCACATCTGCACACAGGTTTGATAGACTCCTGTGGAAGCCGGTACAGCCTCACCACATAGACTATTTCGCTGGATTACCCTACACTGTCAAATCAGTCATGACATTGTTTATCACCTCTGCTGAACTGTAAAGGACCCTACTTAACTTCTTCATTGTTATATTCAATAAAAGGCAGGACTTTGGTCGGAGGTATAAGTAATGCTCCAAGAACCTCCAATAAAACAATTCAGGAATGGTACATGCATGAGGACACAGCACATTCTGCTGGAAATAAGAATGTGTGTCTAGGTCAGGTCAGGTTAAGCGAAAGTACAAGAGATCACACTGCCATCTTCCTCATTCTAATTTTTTTCAGTTCATTTGGCCAGATTACCTTAAATTGGAACATGCACAGGAATCTTTGGATGTGTTCTATCATCCAAAAATCACACACATTTGAAACTAATAGGCGTCGCCACTATCTTTAGACTTTTCTTTTAACTGAGTGCTCACTTTACATTAAAAATAATTTGGAGGAGTTAAATTCTATCTTTGAAACACTGAAAGTGGAAATAAATCTGCTATTTGTCTCAGAAAAACAAAGAGAAAAATGTCCAGTTATTTTTTTTCCTAAGTTCCTAGGACATGGAAAAGATGCTTAAAGGCAAGTTTAAATACACAGAATGGGTGAGAAGGATAAAAAAATATTTATCTGATAAACAAATATGATATTTAAATCTGGGTAAACTTCTAATTTCCTTTTAATTTGATGTAAGCAATAGGCAGGCTTTTAATTGTCATCCTTATAAAAATAGGAAGACTTACTTTGGTGGTTTTCATTTTATAAATGATCCTCCCACATGGTCACTATCAAAGAGTATTACTTCTCATTTAGTTCACTGTTGATGCTTCATGGCAGCAAGGCCTTTATTTTCTTATCCAAAAGCAAATGAATTATCTAGTACTCTCAGGTTTGCCTACCTTTTCTTGCTGACCACACACTAATAATCACTTTTAGTACAATTTGTACTTAATTTAAAACATATCTGAGGATCATAATTAAATATAATAAATGTATAGTAGTTACAAATTAGAGAATTGGGAAAGGAAGAATAAAAATCGAGCATTTTTAAATTGGCTTCATGAAATGTATTGTTTTCTAAAACTGTAAGGCTTACTACATTTGGAATTCATTTTTCCTTCAAATATTTTTATCCTCGAATACTCTGTTCTGTTTCTGAGCTGGTTTCCTCTGTAAGGGACTCCTTACTGTATTCTCTACAATTCTCTACCTTAGTCATTAATCTCCCATGGGAAGCTGTCAAAATCTTTTATGAAAATCGAAATGCACTATATCCACTTTTCTTATCTTTCACAGTGCTTTATTTTCAAGCAGTCCAGCAAGTTAGTTAAGCACACATTGCCTTGTAGAAACCATGTTAGGAATACAGCCACACTGTCCTCCCCCATTATTCTGTTACCAGTATTTCACAGCGGGGTTTGCAATCAATACCAAACACACGGATCCATTGTTTCTGGCTTTGCCTCTCTCCTAAGCACCTTAATTCTCGTATCTTGATTCTAATGCAAAAAGACTCCGTGAAACTCATACCATTTATACATGGGCATTTTTTTCTGTATCTCTAATTGGCCTCTCTAATTCTGACCACTTGAAACCAGCTATCTTATTTTTCATTTTGTTTTCTCTAAATCATTAGTGTATCATATACATGCTTTTTAGGATTTCCATGAATAGGATATAATTCTTAAAGGCCTATCTTCTTTTGTCATGTCCTTAATACAAAAGAAAAAACAATGATGGGTTATAAAATAAATACAGGAATTTCTGGAAAGCTAATAGATTTTAAAGAGGCATTGTATTGAGTTAGACATAAATGAATGGATTAAATTTCCTTTGAAATTCACATTGGTCCAAAAGGAAACAATTTCTGGCAAAGAATGCTTTTGATTTTGCCAACTATCAAATTGTCTTACACATAATGAGAAACATTTGTCTTTCATCTTCTGCAATGGCTGGAAGTCATCATTATCTAACAGATGCTCAGTGACCCTCGTGAAATGAGCTGGTCATCTCAATAAGCCATTAATGGGCAGGCAACTATGTCAGGCGAATCACCCATATTACTGCTAATTAAACTCCACTTTTGTATCTAAACAGGAAGACCAAGGTGAAACTGAGAAACACCTTTCTAATCTTACTGGCAAATAGCAGTAAACAATGAAAGCAGCATGGTTATTTGGAGACAGTCAATTTCCACTTCAATTCCACCAGCAAAATTTATTTCTCAATTCTATGTAAAGATGTCAGAAAATTAAAAGACATATGAAATAATCCCTTGTTTTTAACATGCTTATAGTCTTAAAGGGAGGCTAAGTCAAATTTTACATGGTGATTACCATGATATACACAATGAAAACACCAAAAGATACACAGATCTTTAAAGGAGTTGCAGAAGAGAGAACATACATCACTGCAGTAGAATTATGACAGAGATCAGGGATGTGAGTTGTCTCTTCATGAGCAGGAAAATTTTAGGCAGCAAGAGGTAAGTAAGAGCTATCAACACAATCAGTCTTCACAGGAAGGACCAAGAAAAGAGAAAAACAGAGAAAAAGGCACAAAATAGGAAGGGAAGATCTGCAATATCATGCATTCTGAATTAATGACTAGAAGTATAAAGAAGAACATGAAATAAATTTTACATTTATTGAACGTAAGAAAATGGACATGTTCTGCAGAGAAGATAATGATCAGTGAGAAGTAGGACAAGATGCACGATCTGTAGGTTGAGAGTGGACCACTCTGAAAGGACAGAACAGTAGCTTGGGGGAGCTATTTCTTGTTTCTCTCACTTGTCAGGTTGATATCAGGTCTAGACCAAATCTACCCAAATCTTCTTGGGTTATCCAGAGAAGAACTGAAGACAGCACTCTCTGCTTCCCCTTGCGGACCTTTGGGAGCTGTTCTGCTCATGTGTTCTAGAACTTTCTAATTGACGGTTGCCTACATTTCTTAAGCCAGTTTGCCACCACACAATCTCCCACCTTTGGAGAATTAAAAAGCAGAGAGTGTTCTAAATGTTCTTTCCATTCATTCATCCCTCTAGTATATTATTAACTTTACCAAGTAGTTATTAAATTTGCTGCTTATTTTCAGAATTTCCCTTTTAACTACCATACTGATTTGGAAATGTATGGCTTCAAAAATCTCATTAATTTCCAGAATAATAAGACCTACAGGTAAACAATTATAGGAATAAACTGTTTGGAGGTAGTAAAATGTGGATCGGTTAAGTCCAAAGAGACAAATGAAGGAAACCATAGGGTTACCTTGTACAATCGGAGTTGAAAGTGAGGATTTTTAAAATAGCCAGAATATGTGCTTAAAAGTAAGCATCATCATCTTAGAAGTCACTACAGCCTACATTGGTTTGGAAAGAAAGAAAATTCAAAGAACAAGTAGATGAGAGAGTCATGGTCATGATAAAATAATTCGTTCCAAAACATGAGGCATTTAACACATGATGAGAGTGAACAGATTCTCTACATGTCTGAAGTTGTATACTTGAACACTTGCAAGACCTACTTAAATCTAGGAAAGCGGAATAGAAGTCTTGGTTTGAGAGCATAGATAATAATAACTTTAATTTATTGCATTTGAGCTATAAGTGGTATCACCAGAGAAGAGATAGTAAAACATTAATTATAAACTCAGTCCTTAGGAAAAGACTTAATATTTGGAAATTATTTTCAATAGATCTAATTATGTCAGTTTGTGAGAGATTAGGAATAGGTCAGCTTTAAAAATAGAAACTTATAGGTCTACTATGTAAGTCTGGAGTTGCAAATAGTAAGAAAATACCTTAACACAAAAGCCAAAGTAAGTTTTAAGAGGGCTGGATCTTGTTCTGGGTCAAATATTACAGGGAAATCAGAGAGGAAGACCAGTATCAACTGGAAGATAATTCTCAGTGTCACTGAAAAGTTTAGCCTTCAGTAGAGTGGTGGTGATATAATGTAGGGCTGTTATGAGAGTTAATGGAAGAGAAGGAGTAGCAACAATGTTTTCATCAGTGTTCAAACTTAGTCTTTGACAGGAAGTAAAATCATGTAAAATGGAAACTTTTAATAGCTTTCCAATTTTGTTTTGTGATCTCACTGCATTTAGTGTCTTTAAGATCACTTCTTTTAGCTTAGTACTTATATTTATCAGGCTTTATTTATAGGTATCACTGAACAATTAGATGTGCATGGTCGGTAGTCTCTGAAACTATAGATCACAAACTTCCCCCTTTGTTGTTGAGTTGGCAAGCATCATTAATTGCTGACAATTTTCCTAAAATATTTTTAGTGGAAGTGCATCTTCAGCCAACCAATATTCTAAAGATTTTTTTAAAGAATCTAATCAATATTTCTGTTCTCAAGATAAGGTAATTAATGGATTCTTTATTTCCATTCCTTAAAGTTGTTTGGATAATTTTAAATGTATAGAAACAGGACAGCAACTGACAACATTTATTACTCATGCAGGATTTGAGGAAAAATAATGATTAGGTTTCTCCTTATTACATTTTTAGTTAGCATTTGTGGTGAGCTATTGTCAGTCCTCAACAATTTATTACAACATTTATTACACAGGCTATATTCTCATTTCTTGTTGACATCAAAAAAGGCTATTTTCTACCTAGCAATCCTAAATATGGAAGGACAAAGACCAACCAAAGAAGGGAGAAATTATTGTCTTCGAGGAAAAAGATATTTTTTATAGAAATTGATTGACACTATGCTGATTATCCTTCTTATATCCTTTCTTATTTATAACTCATATACCAAATTTATAAATTCAGGCATTGAAAAAAATGAATGACAATGTATTAGTATTGGCTGGATACAATCCTAAACAAAATGACAGACTTTTTAAAAATCTTGCTGACCTAAACGATTATCAGGATAATTCACCTACACACAATAGCCTCAGAATTCACGAATATTAAATTGAACATGAGGAAAGTGTTGGAATAATTATAAATACTTTCAATGATTCTTACTTTTCTGACTTTCAAATGGAAACCGAACGAAGGAAGACAATAAAAACCAAACCTATGCAATCATATTGCAGAAAATACAAAAGGCAATCATACAATCAGTTCAAATAAAAGGTGATGACAATCCATTCATTATCAGCCACACACAATGATAATCAAATAACAATTACCATCAACAGTGCTATCATTTATTTTAAGTACGTATTTAGTGACGTATTAGACACTATTCGCATATGCAAAAGTCAATGAAAAGTTAGTGTTGTTGCTAAGTATTCATAAATTGCATCTCAAGGAACTTAAGAGCTCAAAATAACAAACTGGACATCACTGGAGTTAGGATTTGAACGTAATTACTGATGAATTCAGATTCCAGGCCCTTTCTGCCACACCTTCCAGATTACTACAGCATCACAGTTTTCTAAGGTGCCCTCCAATTTTTACTATATTCAGTTGTCTAAATGAAATGAGGAAACTGCTATTTCTGGGTGAGCCTTAGTCAGTGTTGATGCATGCTCAATGATTCAGGAAGACAAACAATACAAAGTAGAAGATGATTCTCTTCATTTTAGTAGATAAATTCTTGAATGTTATATTGCTCCTTCCCTATCCCACAGATAAAAATGACAATGAACTCAGGCTTCCAGATTTTCATACCTAAGGAACTGTAAACTTCCTGAAGGCAGCCTTGATTATAAGAGTCCCTGTAGATCAAAGGTAACCTGCATTGATCCACTTATACTCTTATTTATTATCTAAACTTCAAAGTGCTTATTTATTCTCTTACTGGAGCCATGGAGGCAATCAATATAAATATAACTCAAGTCCCTCTTTTTTTTTTCCAAGGAACTCGAATCACCACTTGTGATTTGGCACAGATCAGAATTCGGCCTTAGCATTCAAAGAATAACTTTTATTTGTTTTATGCTTTGTACCTTTATGCTGTACTTTTTTATTTACTGTTCTCACAAAACAGCCTAGCACTGGAAATTAATAGGGTAATATCTATTAAACTGTCTCAGTTGTAGGTCAGATGTGACTCTGACCACGATATCCATCTTTGTTTGCCATTTTCCCTTGTGAGTGATAGCAGGAAATTTAGTTTTCGTGGAACCTTTAGCCTATAGGTTTAGTTCACTGTACTGTTGCTGAGGAAAGAAAGGGCTTAGCAGCCAATCACTGCTCTGGGAGGGGCTCTGTTCATACATTGTCTACAGACAATATTTACTCTGCTTTAAAAATGAAGATGTGGGAAAATTCAATTACTTTTCATTTCATTTTAAGTGTATAAATAAAGATTTTCAGAATATAGAACTAGTATGATTAGTTAGGGCCATCAGATGGTACTCCAAAAAAGAAAAGAAAAAACCCAACTATGTAAAGTTTATTACAATACTAGACATGCATTCAGTCAATCAGAATGCTTACCAAGTTCTTTAGGGGAAAGATTTTCTTGAGGACAATATAATCATGGAGCCAACTAGAGAAATTTTGTTCATTTACCAAGAGCTGAATAATCATTAGTTGAATATATTACTAACTGAATAAATCATTTTTCACCATGATTATTTATGATCTATGTTAGGAATATAGTCAACTTTTTAAAAAGGAAATTTTAAAATAGCATCCTCAAATTAAATAATGATGATGACATCAGTCTCTTACAAAAGTAAACATTCACTTTTCTGTTTTATGGCTCTAGAATCGAATCACTGTCCTCATGTCCGCTGGGCAAGCATCCGGCTGCTGACTTATGCCAAGATCTTTAACTCAAATGCTTTCGCCTGCTATTCTAAAAACACTGATTGCCATGCCTTCAGGTAATCTTGAGGGCGGGATAGGAACTCTTTTGTACCTAATAAAAATAATGTTATAAGTAACCTAATGTTTGATTAGTAAAAGCTTGTCATCAGAGAGACAAGACAAGAAATGAAGATCTGTATTTCCCAGTCTGATATCTTCAAATTTATACAATGACTATGACATTCTATTTGTACACATCATTCATATTTGCAAAAATATTCCTTCCTGTTTTACACTCTGTGAATTTCAATGGTCATGCAGTTACATTTGGCCTAAAGTTTAGGTGTAGAGAATGTGGACTCTGGGTAACACAACCTACTGTAAACAACTGAAGGTCTCAACTCATTCATATTCTACCACCAACTAATTGTTCCTTAGTATTTAACACAGGTGGATTTAAGTACCCTCTCAGTTCAACAGGGGAGTTCTTTGGGATATTAACAAGCGAAACTTCAAAATGTATTTCTATGTGCATACAAATTAATAGAACTTAATCAGGTTTTATCACTGCAAGAAGGCCCAGACCATTTAGTATGCTGAAGTTCATGAGGATAATATTACAGAGAAAAATAATACACACAATGACTGCAACTTTTTTGTCTCTGAACATGGAGTACTAATCAAACTTCTAGAATTAGTGTTCCAGAGAGGAAAAACAGTGCAAAAATAGAGATCATGCCTTCAGGAAATCTCATTTTGGACATTCTGGATTTTTTTCAGTTGTTTAGTTCATAAAACAAAAGCCAGAATGTTAGTAGTTTTACCAACAAGGGTAGACACTGTGTCATCAGTTTTTGCTCTACACCAATAATCTGAAACTGTAAATTCCAGCTTTATAAGCCTTAAAATAACTCCAAAACAGTTCTAGGAAGAACTTTAGTTTCACTCAATATATATAAAAGACAGAACCAAACTGATAAATGATGTAGTTTTAAGAGGAAAAGCATATCCGTAAAGTTATTAATTGGGGCTGGGGATTTAGCTTAGCGGCGTAAGTGCCTGTCTTGCAAGCAGGCAGTCGTGAGTTCGATCCCTGGTACAGATAAAAAACAAAAAGACAAAAAAAAAAAAAGTAATTAATGATCAGAAAATGAAATGCTACAGGGCAAGACCTATGCCTCAGTAGTACACCATTTACTTAGCATGAACACTCTGGGTTCAGTCTCAAGAATTACAAAAAAAAAAAGACTACCAAAAAATAGAAAATATTTGGAGATGATAAACAAGAACACACTTATGTTTCTGTAGTGGGAAGAAATAAAGGATAAACATATACATTTCTTTGTAAAAGATTAACATTGTATATGGCCAGAATAATTATCAATATTCACTCTGAAATAACAATCACATTGAAGTATTAATTGGGTTGAAAACAAACTAAGCACAACTACTGATCTCATTGATACAGTAAAAATATTTACCATAGATCAAAAGTCTACAAGAATAAAATATATTGTTAGCAAACAATAAAAATAAGCAAAGCATTGTGACTGACTACCAATACAAAAGAATGACCCAGTGAACAAGAGGACAAGTATCTCTGCATTCAAAGAATGTACCGAATAACCTTCCCACCATTCTACCCACTTTAATCTCATTCAGCATCCTGAACTTCTATTCTGATTACATAATTCCTTGCTGAGTACCATGAAATAACTTTTATATCCCATAGAATCAAGCCAAAGGCATTATCCTGAAATTAAACATTATTTTACAGTCTGGCTTACATTTATTTTCCAGACTTTTTCCCCTAAACCTTTCAATATGACCTTTGCATAATAGGCAATTTGGTCTCTTTTCTCTTTCCTGAATAGTTATTAGACAGAGCCATTAATGACAGATTTCCCTGAAATGTCCTTATTCTATTTACCACATGTTAGAGCTTCATTTATCCTTTAATGTCCATGTTAAATTCCCTCTTTGAAGTTCTCCTTCCTTATCATCTCACATGAATAGATTTTCCATTAAAGTAGGCACAATTAGCGTGGGTCACAGGGGACCTTTTAAAAAACTTTCTGTTTGCCCACATGCATGCAGTATATAGGTATAGCATTTTTATGAGGAAAAATGTGGGATGAAATGTTACGCCTGCAGCTTTCCTTTCTATTACATTTCGCCCTCCGGGGTATTTTTTCTTTTAGCATCCACCTATTCCAAATTTCTAACAGCTTTCCACCAAGTAGGAGTGAACTGATTTCAAAATGTGTATTATCCATATCAGCATGTAAGCCAGACATTTGCTGTTTAAGACTAAATTACAATCAGGAGTCAAACTGTCATCTCTTCATAAAAGATCCAGATAAAACCTAAAATAAAAGAGGAAATGGAAAGACGAGATTTTCTTATACTCCAGGAAATCATGCTACTCTCAAGAATCACACTGAATATAACACTGGTTCACTGTTTTCAATGTTCTGTTGAGGAGAACACTTCAGAAATTCAGGGGCAGCGACTCTTATAATATGTTGGTTCCCTTCAGTCCTGCTCTACAATTCAGAAGTAATTAACTAGTTCATGTTTTCTATCCACTTCATAACATGTGGGCTTCTGTAATTTTAGGTGCCATCAATAATTGATCAGGTTGCCACCATGTTTTAAAATCTCATCACTATTTCACTTTATCCAAATAGTACATCATTTTCACAACGAAAGTTGAGTAAGTCCCCAGATAGTCACTACTGTTTCCCCAACACTTTGTAAGTTGCACCCTTTTACACATATGGAAATATTTTCTCCAATATGCTCCATGGAAGTTTGATAAATAATAAATAACGAAGTTAGGAGAGTATTAGTCCTAGATGACCATTTAGTCTGGACCATAGTATGTCACATACTTTTTACACTACATGTATGAAAAAAAAATGAGTTGTTTAAATCAAAATAACAAGTTTAGTCTAAATGTTTTTCTATCCCTCAACTCTCAAACACTTTCCTAGGTAACCAAGAAGCCAAACAGGTCCCCACTCTGAAAATTTGTAAAAGTACTATGAGTTTCCTCTGTTTGTGCCATTGTAGCAACTGGCTTTTAAAATTTTTATCCTAACAGTTTATTTATAGAATACCTTCCCTTTTTACACAAATATTGAAGAAATCTCACATAGTTTGTTCAAATTACTTAGTGACATTTACTGACAACTTCCTGGGTAAAATACATCATATTCACCTTAGAAAATTTCTTTTGAACTTGGTTGTTAAAGTTTCTTATTTCTCCAACAAAGTCACTATTTTTTTTATATTTTCCCAAAGTTATAATGAAGCATTTCTTAAAAATAGATCATTTTTTAAAAAAGGTTATTGCCAGACATATTTCAAGTTGATAAAGGAAAACTACATGTTATTTTCTAAGAGTTTTATAGTATCTGGAAAATTATCCTAGCATAAAATGAATTTATAAGCTTCCTTTATTTCCTATTACCAATGAATCTTTAATGGCCAGGGCAGATTTTCAAATTAATTGTTTTACTGTTATTAGGCTCTCATTTCTTGTACCAGTCCAAAACTCAGGCCAGCGTTCCCATGAACGTTAGTGCCTAATTAGGAGGCTTAAAGTTAATCTGCAGGGCCAAATATTTGTTTCATCATTAAAGCCTCACTTTCCTGGGAGTTAGAAATAAGCAAGATCTAATTTTCTTTAATTTCATTGCCTAGGTCATAGCAGTAAATTCAACTCAGTCAGCTCTTATAAAATTATCTTTTATTAAAACAAACTATATGTTTTGTAGAAATGCAGAAATAGTCCCACAGAGACAAATTTTCTTAAGCGCCAGAATACAAAATAAAACCAGGCTTATTTTTCTCAGGTATCATTTAGGAGAAGCACAGCCACATGGGTCCTATAAGTTGGTGAGTCTTGATTTTTTATACATAAACTATTAGTATGACTAGATATTAGACTTTTGTCTATGCACACATTTAGGGAGACTAAGAGGTGTCACTCTCTTAGGAGTTCACCCAAATACACAAAGCCTCAGATGTGCCAGGGTGGGGAGACTGCTTCTCCTGAGTCCTGATGAGGGCCCTTCATCTCCTACTTTCGCTCCCCAAGTGTGGGCTGCTTCTACATCAAGTGCCTACTCACTCTTCGACCTCTTGAGCTGTAACCTGGAATCCACTCACATGCTGTTCGAGTAAATAAGATTTGCTTCTGGATTGAAAGCAGGCCACTGAGTGACATTCTACACTGGTGGATGACGCTAATTTTATTTGCTGAGTAAGACACCAAGAGCACGTGTTAAATAAGAGGCCAGGTTTATAAGAATTGATTTCTCCTGGCATTTCCATGAACACTACCTGGTCCTTAAACTCCCTGAACATGAGAAGCTGTGAGTGTTGAAAGCAAGATTACAAAGTCACCAGCCAGGAAGAGAGCAGAGATGATTAAATTAGCTAATGCAATGGGATACAAAATCATTAAGCTACGTCAGGCCTGATGGAAAGAATTACTGGAATGAGAAGGCCTGAATTCAAATTCTAGAAATATCACCCAGAACTTCCTACTTCTCTATGTTCCATTCTTCTTCAACGGCACAATAGCATCAACTCCAACATCAGTTTTCTAATGAAATAATCTTAGTTTTGGGGGTGATTTAAATATACTAGCTTTATTAATATTTATATTCTTAAGAAAGGGTTGTGAACAGGCACGCATGACAAAGTTGGCTGTTGAAAAGTCCAAAGTAATGCTTTTATGAAAAGAAATTCAGTGCAGTCTTAAAAAGTGATGAGTGCCAAAGTGTCAGGCAAGACAGCGGGGGAGAGATCTATTATTGCACCCAGTTTTCTGAAGACAAGAGTCCAATGTATGCTTGTCAGCACTAAAGGTCAATACAATGCTGGGCGTCATTTAAAAGGTTATTGGAAACAAATCGGAAAACATGATTCCTTTCTTGGTTGTACACCGATCTGTCAGGGAATGATGGGATGGGAAATGTGTAATTACTGTGACAAAAATCCACTGCATTCGCTCTTACATATTCTCCCTTTAAAAATGATTTCTTCCCTTATTAAACTACCATTTTACTTGCTCTCAAGTAAAGTGAGCAGGAATGAACATTTACAAAGGAAATTAAGCCCTCTTGATCTAGCATGGTCAGTGGTCAGATTGCATAAGTGGGGAATTAGCCTGCAATCACTGGTATAATGATATCACCTTATAATGAAAATCTGCCCTAGTTGGCTCTATTCAATATACTTAAAAATCCTTTAGAAATTAAGTCACACCTATCTCCTAGATAATGATATGTTAAAGCATATCTGATTATTGCATTTATAAATGCTAATTTAGAAGAATAAAAAATGCCTCTCATTTCTCTCCAAGGATACACTGTTTAAAAAAAAAAAAAAACCCTCAGGCATTTACTCTATTCCTTCCAAATTCTCTGAATTTCTTGATTTTTTTTGGAGGTAAACCTTTTGTTTCCCTTCTCACCCTCAAGAATAAGTAGAATAAATCAGACTCACATGTAAACATCATATTGTTTCTCTAGTGTAAAAAAAAATGAAGGAGTAAATAAGATCCAAGTTGTACATTAGGTACTGTGAAAGTGAAAGGGGAAGAAACTGCTCAGAAGGCAAGAATAACTGGGATGGAGGAAAGGAGAAAAGTGGGTAAAATAATATTTATAATATATGTATATAATAAATACACATGATAGATCATTATACTACTAATCTCTGTTAGCTCATCAGATTACCTTTTCATGTCTATATCTTGTAATCTGAGCAGCTTCTTTAAGGATAATTCTCAATATGTTGACCATCGGTAATCTATTATTTTGTTTTGAAATTCTGTATTATCATATTTATTCTTTTTGGTTTAAGAACAAGAAATAGACTACATGGGTGACAGTTGTTCTCAATTCTGAATGCACACTAGAATGACCTTCACAGCTTTTCAGTAGCAACCACAGCCTCTTTTGATTTAAATATAATGAATGTTCTTGTTTTAAAAAATCATATATAAATAGTCACTTTTAAATTTAGATGTTCCAGTGCGAATTTTTCACGGATTTGTTTATGACTGCTTGCATGGCTCTCTAGAAATCATATGAGCAAGAATAGTTTTCAATGCCTAGATTTATTTTAAACTTTTTACGTAAATAAAATTGTATGTTTGTATCAAGAATAACTTTTTATTATGCCTATATACAGCCACTTCTTCTTCCCTTTTAAGTGCCTGAAGATTCACCCACAAACTGTATATGGAAGCCATAGCTGATTCATTAATCATGGAAGCTGTACTCAAGGGTAAAGAGCCTTCTAGCTTGGAGAGGTCAGCAATAGTCATTTTACTTTAGAGAGAGTGCTGTTAATCTTCATGTCACTTAGGCAGAGGTTGGTTAGTTTTATCCCAGGAGATGTTTTGCTAATATGATAAAGTGAACAGCCTTTAAATTTTGTAATGTAGGTAAATGGAAAGCATCAGTTCATGGAGAAAGAGTTGGTGGCTCAAAGGATATGCACAGCTTTAATTTTGCCAAATTGGCTTCTCAAATGTGCTAGTATTCACACCATTCATTAATTTGTGGAAAGAGAGAGAGACAGAGACAAAGAGAGACAGGCAGACACACACACAGAGAGAGAGAGAGAGAGAGAGAGAGAGAGAGAGAGAGAGAGAAACAGAGGGAAACAGAGACTGTACTGCAAATCAACACTTTTATAACTTGTACAAGAAGATTTGGAATATATATATATATATATATATATATATATATATATATGCTCTCCAAGTTGTCCTAATTAAGAATTTTCAGTGTTTTTTCTATTTTTATCACTGGATTGTTATGAAAATGTTAGTTGGAGAAAATTTGCACCAGAGTTTTCCATTGTGTAAATATGAATCAATTTCTACAAAATTCTACATTCTTAGATGATTTACCCTGCTGTCTTCAAATGTTCTCTTCTGTATTACAGCAGAGCCTCTTTACATTCAGATACACAGAGCCCCAGGATGATGAGAGTGGCTTGTTCCTTTCCAAAGGAACTTTCCAGTTGCATTGAACTTTCCAGTTCTGCAACTGTTATAGCTGAGAATTTAATGTAACACCATTCAAAGTCCAATGGCCCATTCATTCTTGATTCTATTCACTTTCTTCTATTTCCTAATTGTAGTGAATGTTTTCCAGTAGTGGTCACAGTATCATCTCCTCCTTCCTCTGCATTAAGATCTCACAGTATCATCTCCTCCTTCCTCTGCATTAAGATCTCAAATTGTGTTGATCACAGGGAGTTTAAACTCCCTGTGTAATGAGGTCTGTCTTAGATCTTTGTCTCTCAGTAGTAGAACGTTTTGGAAAGGATGAGGCAGGATTTCTGTGGCTAAGAAAGCCACACGGACTCTAGCCTGTTCTTTTGTACAGATCACTCTCCATTTTATTCCTCTCAGGACTTTTTTCTTGGAATCCAGTTGTGAAAAGTCAAACACAGGTAACCTACTCTGAGTATCAATAGGAGCTGAGCCTTTGGCTTCTACAGAAAGAGGTTCCGCATGAATAAATGAAGAAACTTCCAGATAATTCTAATTTCTAGCCATTCAAGTCAGGTCAGCTCTGCCAATTCAGGTTTTTTTTTTTTTTTTTTTTTTTTTTTTTTTTTTTTTTTTTTTGCAGCGAGGCTCTGGAAATTTCTGAGCATACTTGAGGGAAGGCTGTCAGGCCCTCTATGAGTTCCTCATCCACAGTATCTATGGACAAAATAAAATGATCATTGTCTCATGACACTATGTTTGTGGCAGTTTTTTATATGGTGATGCTAAGAAATTATTTTATATTTTTCAAAATTAAGGGAGAATACTTACTTTATTTGTATATAATCACATGTAAACAAAACATTCTCCAAAGTATATTTAAAAGTTTAGATGTTCAAAAAAGACAATTCTATATCAAATTTGAAGAAATATTGGGTACAATAGGCTCTGATCACTTTCTATCGAATAACCAAAGATGATAATTAACTGACCTGAGTAGATGGTGGTATTAGTAGTATTCTATCTAGCTTGCATCCAGAGTTGACCAATGGAACCAGATCTCAGCAACGATGAAAAAAATTGTGGATAATATTTTCCTTTTCTGCTAATCAGGAGTCACCCATAGCTATGGAGCATCATTCTACTAATCACAGCATTAATATTTTTATACTTGCCATATGAAGATTTACTACTAGACGCAGTGGTAGTACTAGAGGTTGTGTCTGTGTAGCTAGGGCTGAGGAAATAATAGAAATTGTGGACCAATGACAGTCATGGAATCATTGAGCAAGGGACAAACCAGGGATCACTTACATTTCATCATATGTAGGACAATGCATGATTGTGTGATCAAGTTTTAGTAATATTTTCTGTCTTTGTAGCTGATTGTGTCACAAATACTGCACCACTGAGAGATCCTCTCAGGTATGGCCATGTATTCTGTAGAGCATATATTGGGGGCATATTGCTGAATAACATTGGTGATGTTACTGAGTATTGTGTTAATATTATTGGCGAAAACTGGGTAATAATAATACTGAATTTGTATAATGCAAAATCCAGTCAATCTGTATTCCAGAATTTCCGCCCATGTGGGATAAAGTCCTACAAAGTCTCTAAATCTCATTTAATTATGGAGATTTTGCAAACCCCACCATTTTTATTTTGAAAAGGCATTTTCTTTTTTTTTTTTTTTTTTCTGAATATTATCCTTTAGGAAAATGTATTGGAGCCTCTCTCACAGCTTCTAAAAGGATGTCTGATTTTCCTTAAGCTCTTCTAGACTAATTATGTGTCCTAGATCTAAATTTTCTGCTTTGGATAGAAATTTGGTACTGATTAGACTGACAGGATAATTTTGCCTTTGAATATTCTTAAAAAGAAAACCTATGTCTCACCTTTACTCATTCTGTCCTGTAGTTGGAGGATTTTTGAGGTATGATAAAAATATGGTGAATGTTTAAATTAAAAAAAAAATAAAACCTATCACAGTAAAAGACACATCACTACTAATGTCCCTCGAATTATTCCCACTGGCTCCCAACACACCTGTCTCGTGTTCTTGGGTAATCGTCCTATAGGCATCTGTTTCTGCCCCTTTCTAAAGCACTTCTGGAAGTTCTTCATGAGTGCTTTTTTTATGTGGTTGCCTCATTCCTGAAAAACTCGAAGCTGTACAGCAATTTCTGTCACAGCAAAACACTCCAGCATGTCCTCTTTCACTGTTCCATGGAATCTGGTGCCCTGCAACTTCTGGCTCTTTGCTGAAGTAAAATAAAATAAGTAAATGAGGTTAACTTGTAATTTGATTCAAGACATCACACAGCCATGAGAGAGCAAGTGCAGAGAGCCAAGAAACGGGGCTTCCAGGACTGCTGCAGAAAGTGGCGAGGACGTGGGACACGTGTGTTCCAAGTAAGGGAGAGAGTGGTGAAGAGTAAAGTCTTCTAACATGATAATTTTTAATATTTAAATTGTCACCATATATTAAGATGACATCTCATACACGTCACTTCCTGATTTTGAATGTAACAGATCACTTTTTTTCCCTCTAAAGAACATATTAATCTTTCTAACAGAATCCAAAATACTACATTAGAATGTGGAAAGCTTCATTTGGGGAATGATTTGAACTCTGTGTTGTCTGTAAAATGTCTTGTGTTAAACCTTATATGTGTCTCAGATACCAATTTCATTTGATTTTGTTCACAAAGCAGTAACAGAAAAAGAATATTGCTCATGCTTCATAACTAAAAAGTTATAATGTACCAAAGTTTTCCTAGCTTACACAGTATGTAGTTTGCTACATTGATAAAATGGCCACTCTAGGAAAAATGAGGGTATAGTATCTGTTGATGCAGTCTTTAATTCAATAGCCATGAATAAAATTCTGATGTAGAAAGGTCATAATACGCCATCAAAAGGTGCAATTGTTGGGCCGGAGATTTAGCTTAGTGGCACAAGCAACTGCCTGTCAAGTGCAAGGTCATGAGTTATATCCGTGGTACCAAAAAAGAAAATTGCAATTATTTACTTTAGTCATTTAAATATGTGTTCATAGATTACAGAAATAATGTTACAATCTGGAAACAATATACACCTGTGCTTTTAAACATATATATATATATAAATATGTAATTATATATATATATATATTACATATATAGATATATAATATAGATATATTTGAACTTTTAATTTTCAAATAGATACAAATTATGATACTTAACACTTTATCAAATATAGATAACCTTTGTGGTTTTTTACAGCACAAATATCTCATTAAATGACTGATAGTCTGTAAATTTTGTTTGCATCAAATTTTTTATATTGACTTATTAACTCTTGTCCTCTTTACTCAGCCATTATTTTCTTTTAATATGTTCATGAACCTAGAAAGTTTCAGTATCATGGGCAAAGTATTAGAATTAGGCTTATTTTTCCTTCAACCAAAGTGGAGATGTTCTTCTGTCTGCTTATTTTCCTACATCAATTGATGATTTTTTTGTTCTGCAAATTTCTTCAAAAGCAGGTTTCAAAATCTCTTCTACTGGTTTTCCAAATATTTTGAAAATTATACATTTAAATTGTTTCTAACTTATGTAAAAGAATCAAATGGTCTTTCAAAAAAGTGAAAATTCATGTAAAATCAAATATGCCATGTTCCCAGCAAGGGGAGGAAAAAAAAAAAAAAAGCCTGTGTTTTGTAGCAGGCTTACACTCAAGCAAGTCCGAAGCCCATCAGTAGCAAGTGAAAAATCCCTGCAGGTGATGACAGCCCATGCAGATGGGAGCTTCTCTCTCTGACTTTCTGCTCTGTGGCACAGCAACAGAGATGAAAGGACTGAAAAGAAACATATAGTTTGTGACCACACAAAAGTGGTCGGTCGTACCTACAGGACAAGAAAATAAACAGCTCTTAAAATTCTTCATAATATTTAATACGCTCATGCTTAGCAGAAGTACACAAAAAAATGTATTATAATTTTAAATTCAACAGGCTAAATCTGGGCTCCACCAGCCGGGTTGCTAATACAGGTCAAGGAATAATTAGCTGTGATGGTTTCAGTTTTAGAAGACCAAAATGAGCTCTGAGTATATTCAGAGCTAAGAAAGAAACGAAGATTTCTTCACTGATATAATAGGTTTTGACAAAAACATGAGACCAGAGAGCAGATGATTATTACACTAAGATGCACTTTTGAAAAAAGAGTGAATGGAGAACTGACATTAGACTTGCAAAATTTAATAAATGCCACAATGCTAATAGATGGACGGTGGTGGGACAAACGTCCATGCTGAGTATCACTACTCACAGTGAAGCAGGCAGAGGAAGAAAAACAGACAGGATCTGTCCAACCATCACCCAAGGGCACCAGTGACTTCTGGTTTACGATGGTCTCAGATGATAGCACAAATGGATTTTATAAATCATCATAGGCCTTCTTGGGGAAGGAAAACTGTAATCTTGAATGTTAATCAGTAAGAACCCATCTTACTTTGATTCTATTAAAAACATGGGAAAATTGAATAAATGGAAGACACACATGATTCTAATTTTTAAACTTAGAAACTTAGAGCAAAATTAATCTGCTCTCATAATTATGTATATAGTAAATAAAAGGTACCTCTATATAATCAACATCTTAGACTTGATGAATTCCAAGAGAAAAATATATGAATTAAGCAAACTTACCTAGGGGATAACACTGGGTATGTCTCAGCTTACTTATTTTACTTCGAATGTAAAGAGCAAATATCGCAAATATTTGATGCCACATTATATTATTTTCTCAAAACTAAATGACTGGAAATAACCACATGGAAGTGTAGCAGAAGTGATTTCGTGGTGTTAAATCTAATACTGATACTAATGTCCTCTGTATTACATCATTACCAGTTTTACTAGACAGTCACATGCGGAAGTAGAAAAAAAAAGCCCGTATAGTAATGGTGGTGATCAGTCACACAACATACTTGAAAAGTAGCCAGATGCTACAGCTACGGAGAACAGTTTCAAGCAAGCAGTAAATTTCTCAGATTGTCACATTTTAAAACTAACGTGCTTTCAAAGATAGCACTTTCACTCTGCTAACACTTCTGTCCAATTATCTGCTCTTTCTAATAACTCTGGAAACTTATCAACTTTCCCTTCAGAAATTACATTGGATAATTGAAAGAAAGCTGGCAAGTTACACTGGAGAGAGCAAGTATATAAGTGTCACTCGACTTTCTACGTTCACCTCTCACTATAATAGGAAGGACCCACTCCTGCATCAAGGAGCAACATGCCAACAAGCACAACACTTTGGTACACAAAAAGATGGCTTAAGTAATGACCTATGTACTCAGAGGTTAGTATGAGAAATAAAACATTCAGCTTTTGAATACCAGATTGATGGTAGTCAGTGAGTTAAAGTCTTATTACAGCTCTTGGGTTTGTTTATTTATTCAAAGTATTTATTGCCACATTCACTACACACCTGTTCTAGACCCTGCAGATAGGAATATCAACAGAACATATAAAAATGTCTGGAACTGACATTCTTTAAACAAATTCTTAACTCACAATACAGGAGGATTCACCTTTCCTGTCCCTAACAATTCTATTAGAATGAGAGATTTATCTGATAGAAAATATACAGAAACATTTTTTGAAAAAGTATAGAAAATGTTTTTAGTTTTGCACTGTGTTTGTATAGAAGTTTGATGGAATATAGAGCTAATTGAAGAACAAATATATCATAGGCATATTTTTCAGAAATATACACTATCCCTCTTTAAATTTGACCTATTATATTCTAATTGGAAAAAGCTAGATTTCATTACATACACGCTTGCACCTTATTCTACAGTCCCTCTACGGGATGATGATTTTTTGGGTGGAAGGGCCAAAAGAAGAGATATCAGAGACCTGGCATGTAGGCGGTAGTGTTTTTCATATGGAAAAGCTCATGTCCCCAGAACTGAGCCTCCTCCTGTGGAGTCCTGTCACACACTGCTGTCCTTCCTCCTTTGCCACCTGACTTTGGCAACTGCTTAGAAGAAGCACGTGTAGCCATTTATGTTTCTGGCAGCCCTGGCACTCAGGGTTTCTATGATGACTGTGGTATCCTGAGCACTTAGTGCTGGTCTTTAGGTTTACTTCGTGGTGTTTGGGAACTTTCTGTTCTGAGGAGGGGCAAACAGGATAAGAAAATCAGAGTATTTTATCTTAAATCTTACCCCGGGATTAGAAAGTCCTAGATTCGTGAGCAAAGAACAGGAGCAAGTGGTACTCCAGACACATTATTGGGATTTCAGCTGCCTGCTGAGGCTCCGGACATGATTTTCTCCCAAGGAGCAGTGCACCAAAAAATTGGCATAAAGTCCTCATGGAACAAGATGAATTACAACATTTTTGGTGTTATTTTCTTCTTTGCAAAATTAGGTAATGTAAAGGTTTCCTATTTGGATTTGTGAGTCTCTACCTCTTAAATGCTCAGAGCAGATCTTGGCTTGATACAAGGTAAATAATATTAGCTCTTATCAACAATTGTGGAAGTAGGAGGCAGATAATAAAACATGTTTAAACAATTAAAATATTTTGCTGAATGGCTAGCAGTTTTCTATCTCACGAATAGAAAGTCCATCTTTAATTTTTATTTCATTCATTTCCTCTTTCGATGTGTATTTTAGTGTGGGCAATTATTCTCTTATAAAGTATCTATTTTAAATGCATTGTGTAGCTGAATCACAAATGCATCTGAGGGTCCAAAGCTGTACTGATTGCTCACTAACATTAAAGGCCATCATGCAAGTAAGAGTGCTGTAGGCTGAGGGGAGGACATGGAGACACTTAGGCAGCCAGGGTGGGCGGAATAGTCAAGGACTGGGAGGCAAATACCGGTAGTGTGCTGGAGAGCCAGGTCTGGTGGGTCAAGATCTTTTACATGAAAAGGTTTGCTGCAATGCACCAAGGAGTTATTAAATGAGATAATGACACGCTTGCGGTTGTAAAAAAATCACTCTGACTTTAAATGACAGGACTTTGTAACCCATGACCTTGCGCATTCTTTTTCCTGACTGCATCCTGTTTAGAGTCGACACTTGCATACATATTACTGATTCTTTTTATTGCCTTCCCTTCTCTCCTGTTCACTCTCTGTCCCTGGTTCCCTTTCTCCCACTTTCATTACTGTTACCATTACCATTAGTAAGATTTCAGTTCACGTTTGCAGCATAACTATTGTATTCACTGTGGACAGTTCGTGCATAGACACCTGAATTGACACATCCTAAATCGTTTTGAGTCCAATTCCTCTGAATCCTCTTTGCATCTGTATAAGTGCTATGTCTCTCCTTTCTTTCAACAGTATTTACTTTGCTCTTTACTTGATTTTCATTTTGGACTACTCTCATGAGACTAACCATATGGTATTTAAGTTTGTATGTCCCATTTATTTCACTTAAAATTGTGTTTTCAAGATATGTCCATTTTCCCATGAATGCAGAGACCATTTATCCTTCTTTGTAGCCACATAGTATTCCACATACATAGATACCACAATTTCTTTATATTTAGGATAGAAAACATTTATCTCTAGGATTGGAATGAGTGTATATTCCTGATTTTCTAAACTCCCCCTGTATTGCACTTTGTTACTGCAGTCATACATTATTAATACTGTAGTGTTCTGGTGGGTGTTTTGGAACTATCTGTACAGTCTTTTTGTGCATCATTTCTTTCTTTGTAAAACTTCAGTTTGTAACCTTTCTTATGTGAGCTTATCAGTTTTTACCTATTGAGCATTTAGAGCAGTACTTGGCTTGCGGTAAACAATCAAAGTTAGTTCTTTTCCCTTTTATTTCTGAAGTTAAACTATTTTATGTGTGGGTTGTTCTTATTAGTACATTTTCCATTCACAATCATTATGTTTATTCTGAAGATTTGGTACAATTACAAAACCCATCTTGATTCTTTTCTCACCCTCTGCTCATCCCATCTTTCTCTCCTTCCATCACTTGCTCCTCCCATTTGCAAAATCTCCAATTCTATTTTTCTCTTTTATTCTTTTTTCCATCCCCTTTTCCTCTTCCCTCCAGTTCTTAACAACTATTGTGAAATTACTCTGCAAATAATAAAACAGTAAATAAAAACATTTTGGTTTTTAATGCACCCGTCCAAATGAATACTCTGGATTTTTCTCCAATTATCAATTCTACATTCAGTGTTATTTAATGTTAAACCAGATGCTTTTATTGTCAAATTAAAAACAACCCTGAGTCTTTTATCAAACTATTATCTTGCATGTTTAAGCAAGATTCGAAGGGAGTTCTTCATGTTTTCTGTTTTGCTTCTATCAGAATGCTTTCAGAGGTGCCTTGGTCCTCCCCTAAATGTGGTTCTCCTCTCTTCTTACAGGGACAGTGCTAACCTTATTACTTTAAAAGGTACTCACATTTCCGTGTAAGTCTCTTGAGACTGTTTTTAGGAAAATGATAGAGTAAATGACAGAAATGAACTATCCATTGCAGTACAATTTATCATAGAGTGTTGCATACCATTATCTCCCAAACACGCAGTGTAGTAATCACTTGGAGTAGCGATAACACATAATTGTATGCTAGTCATAAATTATAGGTGAATGGCAGTTTCAGCTAATGAGAGCCAAATAGCAGAGCAGGCGCTGTAGTGATTAGCAAAGACGTGGTTATGAATGCATTTATTACTGGTGTATTACAAAGCTTTTCAATTTGAAAATGGCAGGTATATAAATAGACACCACGCTGGGACCCCTATGTCTGCAAAGTAAAATGCCTAACGCTAGTTTACCACTCCTGCCTCCTATGCAGGTTTATTATAAGGGAAAGAAATGGAAAGAAGCGGAAAGTAGATATTAAGAACAAAATAAATCCCTCAGTTTATATGCCTTCTTTCAAAAATACTTCTGTCAGGTTGAATTCACTTTATACCTCTTCAGGAACAACCTAGGCGTACCTAATCTCAGTTACATTTTTTTTTTCTCTCATTTTACATTTTGAATTTTATTTCTCTTGCTTTTATGATGTGTGAAAAGGTCACTCTCAACTGCTCAGTAGCATTTGTGTCTATGGAGATCTCAATATTCTACCGAATAGATAGAATTTTATTTCCTTTTCTCTATATACTATATTTTCAACTGGTACTTATTTATGCTTGAGATAGTAAGAAATTTCTGTTTATTTTGAAACAACTCCACTCAAAAGTAATTTATGAGGTAGAACTGAAATAAATGATTATGGCAATAATTCTTCCCCAGCTGACTCTTTTTCTTAAAATGTACTCTAGGCCGTAATTTATTGTTGCTTTTGGGCTGGAAATTCAAAATAGAATAAACACATTTTTAAAGACTAAATATTAAATAATAATATTTCCGCCAAAGTCCTATTTTGAGAGTCATTGCAAAATTATCTTATACTGCTGACCATTGTAGCACACATCTGAAGAGGCTGAGACAGGAGAATCATTGCAAATTCCAGGCAGCCTGGGATACATACCGAGTTTGAAGTCAGACTGAACTACAAAGTAAGATATTATCTCAAAACAAAAACAAAACAAAAAACAGCAACAACAACAACAAAAAGATTTCCTTGAATACATGAGCATATGAATAAATAAAATTACTAATAAAGAAGTTTTAAAACTTAAACAAATTTTTATATTATAATAAAATTAGAAAATGTCCACAACTAAAATTTTATATATTGAGATTTGCCTCTCTTTGGCTATGGTTACTACTTTGATTCTCATAAAACACCTTTCTGATATATCTCTGAGTAGATCTGGTTACTATTTACACATGTGTGCACACACATACACACAGACACACACACACACACACACGCACGCACAGATTGCCAAAGTAGTTTTTTTCTTGAGAATGCTTTTTATTTCTGTCAATCAGGTTTCAGACTTCTATCGTTTTCTTTATTTCAGTGTCACAGATTAAACAAGGCTGTCAACTCATGATAGCATGAACTGTCACAGGGGCTCCACCCTTCAACTTCTTTTTAAGAAACTGAAAGCTAACATTCTTTAACGATTTACCTGCGAATAGTTTTTTTTTTTTAATAATGTGTAGGTTATTAAAACAAGAGGTGGGTGTCTTGAGGAAGAAATTAAATATTCCTTGCTCAGAAGATACATTCAAACTAACAGTACTTTAATTCATTTGTGGTATTTTAGTTTCTGGTAAGTCTGTATTGTGTGTCGTCTTTTGAGTGAGGTGTAAAGGTTCTTCCCATCCAAGTACTAACCAGGCCCGACCCTGCTTAGCTTCCGAGATCAGACGAGATCAGGCGTGTTCAGGGTGGTATGGCCGTAGACGGTGTGGCACAATTCCTACTCCAGCCTCTTCTATTTACATTAGTGCACCTTACTTCTCGTAAACGTGTTTGTAGACTAGGTTCTACATCTCGTGTACTTATGTATCTTCCATAGTTCAATTTAATATTTTCCCTAGTGGGTGTTTCATAATTGTTTACAAAGTTAATAATTTAAACTGCATCTAACACAAAACAAAATCTGACACTTCAAATCTTTACAAGTCATTTCTGTATCTGTATATTCAAGATATGCTTAATGTTTTTA
Source organism: Cavia porcellus (assembly GCF_034190915.1). NCBI lineage: Eukaryota > Metazoa > Chordata > Mammalia > Rodentia > Caviidae > Cavia > Cavia porcellus. The sequence continues at coordinate 158,481,794 of NW_026947484.1, read as the reverse complement.
GTCTTTAAAATGTCAGACCAACAAATACTGATTATTTTCTCTCCACAGAATCTATGTGGGAGAATGCTGGTACTGAGAACAAGTTAGTAACCTGTACTCAAAATTATGCACTAAGATATACTTTGGTTTAAGAAATTCAAATATTAACTCTAATATTTGTATAAGAAGTGATATAATATTTTATCAGCATGTTTTACTGAATAATTTGCAGTTCTAGTGATGATACCAAGAATTTTATAATATTTCATTTAATTTTCTCAACAGATCTATGATATAGGAATTGATACAGCCAGTGGATAATCTCAGACAGGTTTCTTTTAGAGAAGGATTCACATGAAATTCAAGATTAAGAATTGGTTTATAATTATCACTTCAAAGCCTTGAAGTCTTTGTGTACTCAGAGGTATTTGAGCCAGCATTTGAAGGCTTCAGATGAAGGTATTCATGGAAAGCTGTACTTTGAATGTTTTTTAAAACTTACTTACCTGATACTACATAGCTACTGAGTGAGAGTTGCTGTAATTTAAATGCAGGCCAATCAGAGTTTACACTTGCTGCTTTCAGCATTTTTAGTCCTAGTCCCTTCTATGACTGTGTGGCTAGACTTGCTATATTTTGCTAGGTTGGATGATAAAAGAAAGGGTATATAAATGTTCAAAGTTCTGTTCCCTAAAAAGATGTATTCATTTACCAACAAAGTTATTTACGTATTATAACTAGGCTAAAGATGTTAAGATGAAGATAATCAACCTAGCCAACCCAGGTGGGCTGCAAACACTGTCATAAGAAAAATGCTGTGGAGATTGGACAGGAGGAAGGCAGTGTGAGGGGAGAGACAGAGGCTGGAGCTGCCCAGGACCAGTACATGGGGCCATCAGGAGCTGAGAGAGAAGGGACAGAATCTTCTAGAACCTGGAGAGGTAGGCGATGCCTGTGAACCTTGATTGTGATCCATATCTCCAGGATGCCAAAGAAGTTCTGTTTTTTTTAAGTGAAACCAAACCAAACCAAACCAAAACATAACAAAGAAAATCAGAACAGATCAATGCAAGCAACCCAAGAGTTCACAACAAGACAACAGTACATCAACAGTGACTACCATAATGTCTCCTGTTTTCTTCAAAATAGTTGACCATAACTTCACACACAATAATATCAAACATAACAAAATAGAATAGCACCAATCAAAAGTATGAAGGATGTTATGGGCAGCTATATTGAAGACAATGAGACATTATGGTAGCCACTGCTGATTTACTGTCATCTTGAAGTCCTATCAAGCTTTTATTCTTCCATTTTGATTGGTTCTATTCTGTTGTGTTTTATTTAATTTTATTATGTGTGACAGTATGGACAACCTTTTTGAAGAAAATGAGGTGTTGTAATAATCACTGTTCATTTCCTGTTTTCTGTTTTTGAAGTCCTGAAGTTCTGTTATTTTCAACCACTAGATTTGATTCAGTTTGTTATGAGCTCTCTCAGAAGCTAAGAATTTTAATCTATAATGTGGAACAGAAAGAATGAAAGATTACATTTGATTTTTGTTTCAGCACTTTTATTTTTATCTTAAAATTAATCTGTTTACATATTCAATGGTACATTATTTTGCAAATGTCTACATCTGATTCTTGTATTCAACATCAGAAATTAATATCTCTTGCTTCTCATATAAATATGACTAAGAGAGATAATCTATTAAAATGTTTATACCTTCATTATGACATTCTGCAACCTTTATTCAAGTTTCCACTAAAATTAATGAAAGCTTTAACTAAGTCAAGAATAGCAGCAGACAGAATGCGTGTGTTTCTTCCGTTGTGTCAAACTTGCTGCACTATCGTACATAAATGTTCAGTCTGTGCTCCTGAAAGAGATGCTAATTCTTGTGGGGAGAACCTAAATTTGGCAGGAGACATATCAACTCTTCTTTAGTCATTGTTCTTCAAAAAGAGTTATTTTCCATGATACACAGGTTGAATTACTGAATAGAAGAAAATGTACCCACCCTTGCCTGATACCATTTCTCTGCAGATTCAGTAGCTGATTGCCATGTTACTGAAGACACATCTCTGAAGTTCATTTTCTCTTCTATGAAACAAAGGCTTTTGATAGAATTAACTTCAAAATATTTTCCAACTCAAAAGTTTTAATCACCAGAGATATTTTTACCATGTAGCCAAATTCACCTATAATTTTGGGAGGAGCCTGTCATTGAATGTAGTCACTTATGTTTCATAGAGAGATATGCTAATTTCTAATGTTTCCTAAGAACAGAACTTTTGGCTTTTGTTGTGTAATCCTTAACAAGCACAATATTTGGTACTCATTAAGGCCTCAAGGAAAATGTTTTTTGGCCAACAGAATTTCTATCAGTGCTCCAGGACTGAACTTCACAATCATATTATTCATGATGATAGAAGAGTACATAAAAGTCTCCAAAGTAACCCAAAAAATGAATAACTTAATCTCAATCTTCAAAAAGAAAAGTTTATATTTTAAAGATTTTTGTTTTACTGCTTTTGTTTTTGATTCAGGTCACAGACTCCCATGACTACATCAGAACCTTAAAACACAGTAGTTCCCACCCAAAATTAGATCATTAAAGCAATGTCGATCTCATCAGTTTATACAATATGTACATGAACCAAGAGATTAAAAAGTAAGGAAGCTATCATTTTTGACATCACTCTCAAATTTCTGTGCTATTGTACTTGTTGGTTTTATTGGAAGATTTTCTTTACATATACAAATTTGAAAATTGAAGGTTTCTGTGTAACTTATTTTTAACACCTGATAAGTGAATTTGATTAACAGAGACTGGTTCCTAATCATAAGACAGAAGGTTTTTCTTGTGTGTTATGTCAACTGTAGCCTATCGTTTATTTTTCAGTATTTGGAATTTGGGTAATACTTTCAAAAGATTCTTTGAAAATAAAAGTGATTTGTGAATCTGTAAGTAAAATTTTAAAAATCATGGTACAAATTCCCTTTAATCAGTTGCTTTTGTCTTTGTATTAGGATTTTCAAGCAGAAATTTTTTTTGCAAACACTTTAGTCTGTCTCTAAAACCCACAGATATATTTTGAAAGAATTGTCAAAAAGGAAAATAACGTATAGTTGAAATATGTTCTTCAATGGATGTAAATGCAGAATTCACACAATTTTTTTTAACTGGCGAGACAATATTTGACTCAGTTTTGTTTCTCGCTACTTTTTACATCTATGTAGAGATTCTTTTAAGGGAGCTTAAACCTGGAGACTTTCCACAATGGTTATAGAAGACCAGGTACTCTAAAGTACAAAGGAGAATTTCAAAAATACTTATTTATCCCTGGATTTTAGAGACTGAGAAATACTAGAGATGTTATTCACTACTGTCAAGATAAAATGCCTGCTTGAGGGGAATCTAGATACCTTCCAAAGAGAGACTGTTATTTTAACACTGATTTTTTTTCTCGCAAACCTCTTTAAAGAGTCCCTAAGAACTGAATCTCGGTGATCTTCAGTTTTATCTACCTGTACTTTATGTAACAAAACAGTGCAAAAATGGTTTTCAAAAAAATAGTGTAAGTAACAGAGTGCAAAGCAGCTTCCATACTGTTCCTCTCATCACCATTTTAAGAATATTTTCCCTTCTAATATTATAATAGACAAAATATTAGTGAAAATGCTGGCAAGGTAAGAGAAAAAAGAGGAATAGAACCAAGAGAAAAGAAAAACAAGTTAAGGAGACCAGCAGCATTCATGGACTGCCAAAGCTCTGTTATCAACTGTTGCAGGGAGTTTGCTGCTACCATGACAGCCTTTTATATGAAGTCGAGCACTTATGGAAATACAAACCATTCACTTCAATAGCCAGGGGGTTCTTCACATTGGCAGGGGTGCAGGTGGTACTACCAACACTCTGTTTAAATGTGGAAACTGTCCTACCTTCTTTGAATATGAATTAAAAATACAAGTTGAATAAGATGAATTGATCATTCAATTCTGGTTCAACTTTTTCTTCATGTAACAATATCATATTTTTATTTGTCCTCTTTCTGTATTTAATTCTGTTTCCAGTAGTGTCCTCATGTTTGAGAGCCTAGACTTTACAGTATACTATGAAGAGCAATGAAGATGAAACCAATTTACACTCTTGAATTTGCTACCTAACAACTATCAAACTCAACTTGAGAAACTGTTTCCACAACTTATCAAATACAGATGATACAGCTCTACCTGTGAAACACACTAGACTTGCTGAGAATCAGAGCAGACGATCTGTGTAAAAGCATTTTGGAATGTTGGGCTGAAGTTCCTGACTGAATGTGTTACATCTTCACTTAATCTCCCCAATGACACCAAAAGTCAATGAAGGAGGGAAAGTTTAATTTAGCAGGGCGATGTGAAAAAAATAGGCGTGACAACAAGTGAGGAGAAAATTTTAGATGGTGAAAGACTGACAGATGATTGGTTACTAACTCAGTAAAGAAGAAAAAGATGAAAACTAAATTCCTTGTGTACAAAATGAAGCACTTCAGTGTAAGCCCTGGAAACTCAGAAGGTCAGGAAATCAGAGGCACGTGGCTGAGAAAAAGGGAAAAATGATTGTTTCCAATTATGTGTGACCTAAACCTTCTTTACCTCTTTCAGGCAGGAGGAACTATATAAAGTCTCCACCATCAAGGACAACACTCCCGGTCATAGACCACCCAGCAGGCTGAAAGCAGGAATAAAAAAAATTTGTACTTTTAAAACAAGAAATAAAATGCATAGCTTCTTTCTGTGTATACCTAACAAACAGCAGGCACACAAGTTCTCCTAATCCAGAAGAAAGAAAGAAATTTTGATCTTTGAAAAAAGCTTTTGAAGCATGTCCTAAAGACATGAGAGGGAGATAATATTTGGTGTTTCCCACAAAATGCCCGAATCATCCCGATGAGCCTTGCACAGTGAACACTGCTAGCTCTTCATGTAATTCCAACAGTCGGTTATGCATTGCCTTCCTAACATAGTTAAACAGAGGAGAATAGAAAGTATTTCAGAAGAAAGAAAGAAGCTAATAGAACAAAGGAAGACCAAGAAAATAAATGTGATGTAAGAAGCAGACATTTAAGGGAGAGGAAAACATTATTAATAACTTCAGAGAAGTAAATTCTGGCTTCCTAGATAAGAGTTTCTCTATAATAACAGTATACATACTGGAGAAAATTAAATAGACCATTGAAAACATTAAGTAAAAATACTTCAGACGATATAAATGAGGGCATACAAACAATTCTGCAAATAAAAAAACAGTATTTTTAAGTATATTTTTAAATATACTAAGTACATGAGTTTAAAAAACATAAATGAATGAGAATGAAGTATGTTATGTTATGTTGTTTAGAGATTTTTGCCACTTACTGTTTATTTAAACCCAATATGTCACATACCTCCCAGAGAGCACAAGAAAGAAGGAACTAAATACAAAGAAAAGGGATGAAGAAAGAACATTAAAAAAAAAAAAACACTCAAATTTCAACTCTCACCCTTGTCATTTATAAGAAATGCCTAAAACTAGAAAAATTCTCCAATATTGCATGTTATAAATAAGATGGAGATACATGCAGGAAGAAATAGGAACAAGAGTAACAAGAGGTTTAACCTGTGAGCTATGAACAGCAGTTAAAAGCTTGTTTTAATCTTTGACTTTTGGAATTATGCATATGCATTACTTTGATAAAAATTTAATATTCAGTCAAAAACTAAGACAGTGGAAAATTGAAATGTAAGCCATTATTAATGGACGATCTACTACAACATAAGGATCCTTCCCTAATAAACTGAATAGATTATTGTAATTTTTGTAAATTTTTCCAGTGCTAGGATTTATCTGAATAATATGGAAAAAGAAAATATCAAAATAAAATTCAAAATATGTGACATTGATATTATCCATTTTCACTCTTCTGAAAATAATTTAATACTCTTCTATATGCTTTTAGATGAGAAACATCTCCTCACCCCTGGAGTGACAGAATATGGGAGAGAGTAGGGAATATAAGTTTACATCTGATTTGACAATCTCTCTATTCTAAGCAGTTCCCTCCTTTTCAGTGGGCTCTTTTCATCTATCAAATGAAGCTCAAGCCTCTTAGCATCCTTGGTGCAACACAGCACAGTCAGGCTCAACCACAGAGAATGGAGCTGAAAACTCACAGAGGCTGGTGGTGGCCACTTTCAGTCTCGTGTGCTTAACTATCTTAGGACCAAACCCCCACCTGGAATGCAGTGCTGCTGTGATGCCATGCTATTCATTGCACCCCACATTTTCTTCCCATCTTTCACTGTTTGGCTTTCTGTTTTCCATTCTATATAATTCAGACTGTGTATTCATGATCCATGCCAATAAACTTTCCAAAACCATGACACTGAATTAAATGTCCTTCTTTTAGGGTTCCTTAACAACCATGTTTTCATCTACTTTCCTACCTACACACCAAATGTCTCATGTTCTATGCATGAGAGAGGTGGTAACATTCATCATTGCACCCCGAGATCTATTGGATATTAAAATGACAATGAGATCTACAATAAAGAACTTGGAAACTAATAGTGGAGAAAAGAAACAAGTGGGAAATTTATGATTCCATGTTGACATTGAGAAATAAATTGAGAAATGGGAGTTTCTCATTTTCTGACAATTTCTAGAACAAAGATAAGTACTGCATGGAGTTTGTGGCATGAAGAAACTTTCGATTGGTCATTGTGTAATTAAAACAGTTGCTAAAGAGCTCAGTGCAGAACACATGGAGGACTTAAGCAAGGCCATTTGAAAACAGAGGACTTGTTCTGAGGATACATGAATCATATTTACTAAAGCTCACGATGGGAGATAGCGTTTTGGAGTCTAGGAGAACCAGGGCATAAACAAGGCTGGGTATTAATAAGAAGCATACAGTTGATGAGAATGGAGTAAACCCTGAAAGTGAGTCCTTAAAAGAAAACAAAAACAAAAAACAAAAAACAAAAAACAAAACAAACAAACAAACAAACAAACAAAACACTTACCAAAGTGCCATGACAGAGACACTGGAGAAAAGAAGACAAAGATCGTGGAAAAATTAACAGATAACAGGCTGCCAGTGCCTATGGGAAACAAGACCCTGGAGAGATGGAGACGTCATTATGGGGCTAGGCTGGAATCGGGATGTTGGAAGGATACAGCTTCATACAAGAGAATGATTCATATCTGACAGCCTCAGCCTGAGCAGGAACTAGAAAGCGAGGTGATAAACTGAGATTTAGGAATAAATGAAAAGCTAGAAGTTTCATATGTCACAGTGAAACAAAAATTGTCCTGCAATTGATGGGAATTACAGGAGGATTTTTCAATATACTACCACTCACTTGGAAAAATAAACCGTTCATGTTAGCATCATACATATTGTAGAGTCATTGATAATGTGTAATTTCTTAGCCTCCAGTAAGTATTGTCCCTTAAAAAATGTAATCTGTGACACTGTTACTATTTGATTCATTCAATGTACAGAAGATAATAAGGCTTACAGGATGATATAAATTAAAAAGCACAACAGTAAATAAAATCCTGCTTTTCAAAATGAAAAGTCTTTTTATCAGCATTTACAAATTCAAAATAAAGCCAATCTATAAAAAAATGAAATAGACTGAAACTTTTTAAACTTCCAAGGTTAATATTAAACCCATGAGCATTTCCATGGCTCCTGTTCTTCTAATTTAACTTTCATCACAGCAAAACCACTCTTGCATTAATCCTCACCTTTTTTTTTTTTTTTTTTTTTTTGCCTCAAAGGGGCCCAATTCCTTTGCTCTTTTATTTGACACAGGGTATTACACACAGGGTCCTGATGTCACTCAACAACCAGCGGAGAATTCAAGTTTCTTTAATTATAGCTAAATTCCTTTTCACACAAAGTGACAGGGCTATTGATTTCAAAATGTCTGAATCCTGTTTTCTGTTTGCTTTTCCAGTTGCATAAAATTAGCAACAGCACCTTTATTTCCTTCAAACAGTATAACAATTCTTGTTTCATTGCAGGGCATATAGCAGGGTTTCAATAAATGTTTACTGATTAACTCTGAGCAGGCTACACAGTGTTTGAATACTTTTAAAACTGTGGATTCAGCTACTCAAACAGAGGGACAACAAAACAAAGCCAAATTACCTAATTCAACTTAGCTCAATCAGAGAGCACCTGGCAGAGAGATTAATTTAGGGAGCTACCAACAAGTGTAAATGAACAATCATTTACAAAAGTTCATTTCAAGGGGAGAATCTTTGAAGGCATAAATATCCAAGAAAATGAAAATGGTGCTCTGTTTTGTATCTTTTGAACTCCAAATGTGCGCACATTTCACAGGACATATTTCCTTGTAGGAGCTTAGCTTTGGTGTTAAACGAGCCTTATATCTTTGTGGTTCTTATGAATCCTATAGTGAAAGCAAAACCCCTGCATTAGTTAGGTGGATTTGATAAGTTTAATGTAGTAATTGTTAAAATTACGTTTAAAAGCACAGTCATATAGAAAACAGTACAAATCATAATCATTTGTTAATCAATGAGGGCACTTCGCCATTGAAATGCTTTTACCCATTGTAGGAAATACCTGCAAAATCTAAGCCAAAAAAAAAAAAAAAAAAAAAAAGTAAAATTAGATGCCAAGTTATTAAAATGTAATGATTTTAAATTAATGAATATGTGAAATAGCAATTTTGCTATAATGAACTGAATGCAAAACTGTACATAATGATATCTGAAAAATGAAATGACAAGAAATACTTATTTCTTTTCCCAAAATCAAATTAGTGAGTTTTAGAATCTAGCAGCAACAACAAATAAAACAGGACTTTCACGGTGGCATGATTTATTTCCTTTGATCATGTCATTTCTACAGTTGCAGAGCAGAGAATAATTCAACATCTTCCAAAAATTTCTGTGCCTTCCACAGGGCTTGGCCTTGAGTCAGTTTTGCTTATGACAAGTAGAATCAAATTAAATGCAATCGAGCCTTTTAAAAGTGCTCTTGCTAAGCCTTCAGCAGTTCAGACTGTGTGGACAGCAGTGCATAGGCCGCTAGGAGGAAAAGACTTACAGAGAACAAATGTCGGACTCCAGAAATGCAAACTGGGAAAAAGCTCAGCCTTATGCACCACGGTGCAGCCGGTCTACACACAGACCACGCCGGCATGTAGGGATGTGGCTTATTGGGTCAAATCTACTAGTGACAATTTACGAGCTTTTTCCACCTGAATTTCAAAAAAAATTCAACAGATTTTTGCATGGAAAATAACCAGCTATTCTTCAAGTAATTGTCACTTAAATCGTTCATGAATAATTGTATGAGTCACTGAAGCACAATGTCAAAGGAGTGTCGATACCTTCATTAATCCAACCACGATAAGACATCTCTTTGAAATATTTTTGCTGCTCCATTCTGTGATGTAAATCTAGTCCCCAGTAAAAGCTTTGAGAAGTTAATTTGTCATTTCAGTCACCTCTCTGCTATGCTGTGATTTCCATTTTTCCCGCTTCCTCTGTGCAGCCTCCTGCCCACCCTGGGCGTGTGATCCTAGCTCCCGCCCCCTCAGCTTAGTCATATCCGGCCACGCACAGTCCTTGCAGGCTTCCGCTGCTTCACAAAGCACTGATTCCTTTGAGCTAGTAGTTAATATTCATTTTCCACGTGTAAAACTAACTGATATCCATAATGCAAAGTTCATAAACTATGGAGAAAGAAGAATAAAATTAATATTTGTATAATGTTACATATACTCTGAAGTTAGAGTACTTTGACTGGAGTTCTGATGACCTTGGCATAAAGTTTAATTTCTTTCAGGTGGATTTGATACATTTAAAGCAATAACTATTTAAATTATGTTTAAGAGTTCAATCATACAGAAAACAGCATGACTCATAATCATTCCCTAATTATCAAGGGCAGTTTGCCATTGAAATGCTTTTGCCCCTTGTAGGAAATATCTGAAAAATCTAAGCAAAAAAAAAAAAAAAAAAAAAAAAAAAAAAAAAAAGATATAAAATTAAACTTCAAATTATTAAAATTTAATAATACTAAACTAATGAATATGTGAAAGAGCAATTTCACAATCATAAGTTGAATAAAAATTGAGCATAATGATATCTGAAAAATGAAATGAAAGGAAATGCTTATTTCTTTTCCCAAGAACAAAATCAAATTAGTTTCAGAATCTAGCAACAATGACAAATAAAAGAGGACATTCTCGGTTTGATCAGATGGGCATAATAATATCTTACCTCAAGTGCCTTGATAATAATTGAAAGAATTCATGGAACATGTATTTTAGAATTTAAGAAAGTCTACTAAATGATCTGCTACTACTTTTCAGAGAAACTCCTAAACAGCAACACTGATGATACCGAACTACAAACTAGCCATGATAGAATAATGAGTCTTTTACCTATAGTCTAAATAAATCAATCCTTCTAACCATAGAGAATAAATACCATTCTTATCCCCATTTTACAGATGAGGAACTCAAGACATAGAAAAGTTCCATTACCCAGGATTGTTCAACCTATTAATGGCAAAAGCAGAATCAGAATTCAGGAAATGTGTCTCTATCATCCAGCCTTCATCTCTACGTCACACTGAGTTAATCACTGTGCCCTCTGGATTCTTCTTCTGTGTTACAAGAATGCTAATCTCTTTCTCATAACCAAAAGCATAAATAAAAGCAACCTGAATCGTAATGATTTGGAAAGCGTCATTATGAGAGTACTCAGAATAATGTAAAATATGAAGATGTATTCAATATTCCTTGGGCACTCTCTCTTCACTGTACCTTTGAAGTTATGAAAATATTTCCCTGAGAGTCTCTCAAATAAAATATGTATCACCATACACTTTATGTCAAATAGCTCATTTAACCTTGATAGGGTTGTTGTATGAGAAAAGAGGTAAAAATAGGGTAAGTAACTTGCCTGGGGTTATACTGCAGAGAAATTCCCCACTTGGGATTTAAATGTGAGTTACCTAATAATATTACAACTCACATAACTTCAGAGTTTCTACAGGGAAGAGGAATGATATATTCATATTCTAAGTTTTCCATGTAATAGCTTTGATAATGTATGAACAAATCAACTAGATTACATATTCACATGGCTTTATGGTTTCTAGAAGAAGGTAACCATAAGACAATGGATAGGAAACAAGCAAAAGTACTTTATCTCTTTGAATTCATTAAGAATTCCATTTATTTGACATGAGTTGCTCCCCAGACTATCTAGAAAATTAGGGCATTTGATGGACTGGTTTGTTCACTCTCTAATTGGTAGACAACTTGTACTGCTTCACCATACTTGGAAGTGCATTAGGCTTTATAAAATAATTTTCTCCACCCACCGGGGTTTCTCATGTTTGAAATGAGGATGACTTTGCTCAAGAGAAAGAAATTAGAGGAAAAAAAATAGGTGAAAGGCATTAGCTGTGAAAATATATCAGAAAATGCTGGAAAGGGAAAAGGGAGGGACGCCTCCCTCTGATTTCATCTGGAAAGATACAGCTAATTAAGTTTGGCTTCAGTGTGTGAGGATTCTATAGGTGGTAGGATAATTGCTTTTATCATTTCATAAAATATAGCTCAGCTACAAAAACATTTAATCCTCTAAATCCAGGATATTTATCACTAGCTTAAAATTGGGCTCCAGGCTTTTACCCCAGCTGGTCATTAATCTATGAGATATGTTCCACACAATAGTACATTATGAGACTTTAAAAGAAACATTTGTCTTGGCTGAGTGAATATTTAAGTTTTCTTTTCTCCTTCTTTGGATGCTGAACTCAAGATTTTTCTCAGGACCTACAGACTGTGCTTCATTCTTTCTTTCTTCCCACACCTTTTGCAGCTTTTTGCTATCTCACACTATCTTGTCCCCTTTCTACGCCCTCCTGTTGCGGTCACCTCAAGGAATATTCAACAGGAAGGATGTCCAAGCTCCAGACACATGCAAAGGGGTTCATGATAATGATCAGTATAATCAAAGTCATCCAAGGAGAAGCATGTTTCTAAAGAATGTCTATGTATCCTGTTTCCCCGAGCGAATTAGATGTAGTAAGACATACCCTCTTCCGATGCCCTGACCTGTTAGAGGGGGGTTCGCTGGACTGTGTCAGATCTTCAGAGTTTGAAAGTCCACTGTCACCATTGCCCTTGAAGTGCGGCAGGACTCTGAAATGCTCTGTCCCCTAGTGGCAAGGTCATGGGCACAGAAAGGGGATGACAGTTTTGAAGCACAGAATCACAGAACCTAGTGGTCAACATACCAAGGTACTAAAGTCATAAATTGTAATATCCGCCTTGATATTTTGACACAGAAACATTGAACTCAGAAAGTCAGTGCCCTCAAAACATCATTTTGAATGATTTGTGAACAAGAAATTTCTACAAAGAGAAACTTTCTTGGTGACTCTGGATTCAAGCTGGTTAAGAAGCAACTACCCTGCTTTTTCAAAAGGATGCCCTGACAGCCTCAGGAGAATTCCTAAAGAGTTAATGTCCCATTCTCTGCCAGATCTTCTTAATCCTGTGTGTTCTATAGCTCTCACTTACTGAATCCAGATAAAAGAGACACCGTGTAAGAACAGCAAGTAGTGAAAGAACTACTCCAGAGTTTCAATCAGGGCCTAGCGTCGGCTTCCCATCTGGCACACAAAAAAGGGATAAAGAGACAGGCGGGAGAGAGAGTCCACAGCAACTACCAGGCAGAAATACAAACCGTTACATGGTAGCGATCTGTGAAAGGGTAGCTGAGGAGGGAGACAGTGCAGAAGCAGGACTAAATAATACTAACCAAATAGTACAGGGCCACTGCTGAGCAGAGAAAGAAAGGGGCAGGAACAGAAAGCAGGACACTGACCCCCACCACTGACTACTGCGGAAACATGAATGCACCCGGCGCACTTCAAGGATCCAATTTATTAGACTGCGTGTGGATAGAGCGTTTCGGAGGCCATAACAAGGAAGCACATTCCCCCCAGCATCTAGACTGCTACTGAGCGGTGAGAAAGTAAACACCCCCATTTGTGACACAAAAGGGAAATTACATCCATTCATGGCCAGGGGAAATTCTCTGGAATATTATGATGAATTGAAGAAATCAGGGGATATTTATTTTTTCTGCAAGATCTACTTTATCAAAGGCATTTGTTTTCTCAGTCTCTTCTTAAAGTTCCTTTCCTATACCATTAACCGGCTGGATGGATGTGTATAAAATAATCAGCCTTGCCACATGGAATTGGAAAGTGTGGTCCTTCATTTAAAAAGCAGGGGTTGGAGGCTATTTTAAATGTTATTTGGGAATTGCACGACAGCCCTGTGCTACTAATGAGGGAACATTCTGTTGGCTTTTCCTAAGACCACTGACTCCGAGGCTGCAAATGAGCATACACAAAAGCTACCCTGACTCTTCTGACCCTGTCCTGTTCACAGCTCGGGGATCCTATGGTAGCGATGAACTGCCACATGAGTCTGGTCACACATCAATTGATGTTTTATGGTCACTAACCTATCTTAAAGGGACTGAACTCTCCCCTCCAATCTCACACACATAGAAAGGAAAGTAGACAGAGACATCTGTAAAAAAGGGAGGAGAAAAAAAGCAGGAGTCAAGGGGATAATAGGAAGAGTAAGAGGACAGAAACAGATAAAACAGGAACATACATTTTTAGGTGAGGATAATATAAAATGAAAGGAGGTATAAAAATGGAAGAGGATAAAAGGAAAGTGGGAGAGGACAGTGCCGAGTTGAATATATGTATAGATTTTACAACAGTCCTCACACAGAATAGATCTATTATAGCAAGTTACAAGGCTGGGAAAATCAAAGAGACTAAATCCTCCTCTATGCTTTAATAAAAATAAAATGGTTATGACTGCACAGTTGAGCACACATGGGTTGGAATGCAAAGGGAAGCTGCATGTCTTATGCTCGATTATCTCTGATATTTGAAGTCACACCAGACATTTCTTAGGCTAAGCACTGTCATCTTTGAAGGTCTTCTTTTTCTTATTGAAGAGACTTATAACATCTATGAAAGAACTAAACGGGAGATGAATTAATTTGGAAGATAGAACAGTGATATTAGGAAGAGAAACAAGATCAAAGTGGCTGGGAGAAGGGAAGAAAACACCACCACATAGGAAGAGGTTCAAGTCCATAAGGTAAACACAACTGTTGTCTTTCCATGATTCACCATTGCCATTTTTCATCTTGTGGCCTTCAGGGGAGAGGCACTGAGCATGTGAGACTGTGATTCACGATGTCAGTCAACAACTTCTACCACGATAGGTGTGGAAAGAAGGTTTTATTTGTACTGAGGAAGATTCATGAAGAAGAATGAATCAGAAGAAAGCTATCACTATTGTTTTTTGTTAATCTCAAACATCCAAATGATCTTTTCCCCTGAGATGACCAATAGCAAGATGAGCAGTAACTAAATACGTGGTGATGGGGCAGAAAGAGAAGGAGGAGCGGAAGGAAAGAGGTGAGATGCATTCATCTCTGCAGCCTTGCAGGAGCTGAGGTCCTCGCCACGTCCACAGAGGTGACACGACTCCTGGAGCGCATGTAACCTAAGCGGTTGTTTACCAGCTTCCACTCCCACAGATGTTCAACGAGAACAAAATAAATTAGATCAAGAGTTTTAAAATGCATCCAGTAGCTATTTGGCCAGGGAGAGAAGACAAGTGGCTATTTCCAAAGCTGATGTACCAGGTCAGAATACTCAATATATGATAAAAATTAATGAGGCAGTAAGTGATCCAGCTGCAGATCTGATCAATCCAGCAATTGCATTTTGTGTAGCCTAAGTAGAACAAATGAGTAATGGCATTTTATGGCTAGGTGGCTAGGGCTTATATGACTGTAAATGTTATTAATGATTTTAATCCATCTTTAAAAATGACCCAAGTCCATTAAAAATTAAAAAAATAATCCTACCAGCAGGCTTATTCTCTCGACTCTTGGACAATAAAGCTTACCATAAATTATACTGGTAAGTATGTTGCTAAATATACTACTAATTATTTCTACTAAATTGTATTGGTCAGTATATTTCTAGGAAATTTAACAGTACACTCTCTTTTTCTTTAATAAAATAGGAAACCGAAGACATAAGAATCTGTTTATCACAGCTTTTGTAATTGTAAGTCTCTCAACCAAAACTCCTTGTCTCAAATTTCTCATTTAAGTAACAATGAAATTATTTTTTCCAGTGCCTTATCAGATATAAGTCCTAATGCAATTTTAACTATCCTTGCTATTTCCTCTCAAGCTGTTTTTGATATCCAATGTACAAGTTAAAGTGAAATAATTAACTTGGACTCTTTATAACAATGATGGCTTGTTTCATATGAAGTCATTACGTTACTGTAATATTAAATATTTTTCTCTTCTTTTCCACATATAACACTTTTATTACTAAATTATTCAAGTGAAGTCAGAATTTCCATATCTGAAACCTTATTTTTCTTATGGAACCCTAATAGTTTCAGTGTAATGGTGACACAAGTTCTACCAACAAAGACTGTATTTACAATAGTTGTTGATCTTATAAAGAGAAGGTAAATTCTGTCACAGCTGCTAGAATGATATATTTGAACAAATACATCAATAGTTTGGTTTCTTCAAAATCATTTTTGACAATGTTAAAAAAATCTCTGTTCTTATTTATTGATGTGTACATCATTTTTTCAAAGAATTGCTGAGTTATAGTTAAAATTGAGGTCTGATTCTTTTATAATGAAATTGTGTCTCTGCTCAGTCATCTGCAAGGGGACTTTTTTTTTTTTTTCCCTTCTGGGAGTTGAACTCATGACCTCATGTTTGCCAAGCAGGCACTTACACCACTGAGCTAAACCCCCGGACCCCTGCAAGGGGATTCTTAATATCTGATATTCAAATCAAACATGCTATTTGTGGGGGGGATTGTTGGTTATAATCGTAAAATGATGCAAAACTCTTTTAATATTTGACATATATCACCTTGAATAATATTGTTTCTCATATCACTAGTAAAATGGTAACTTATTAAAATTATAAAATATTTGTTATCTAATATCTCTCTGGATATGTCTCTAATCTGTACTAATTTTCATCAAAAGACTAAGGTATCCAACCCACAAACATATTAATGGAATTTAACTATAGCAATGATGCTTCAAAACTGTATTTTCAGGCCATATATATAATTAATGAAAATATGATTTTCATAGATACTATAAATTCAGTGTGCTCAATTGAACTGTCTTTCCCTAAACCACTCTTGTTTGCTTCCTTATATTCCCGATCTTTGAAATATTGTTTTGTAATACAAGGCAGACAGCTGAGTGCTATCATGCATGCCTTAATTTTATTTATCCCTTTCCCTACTTCTTTTTGGAACACAAATTCCTTAGTGAAGACAGTCATAAATACTGGCCCGAGTGACTGTAATGACCTCCCTAATGATTTCCTCACCTCTATCTTTTCATCTTGAAATCTATTCACTAAACACCCATTAAGAGTTAGATTTCCAGGTGAAAATTTCCCTGCATGTTACTCTTTGATACTCTAACAGATTTCATATTGCAGACCACTCATTTTGTGTCATTTGACCCATTCTGAACCCTTGCCACTGATTTCCTCTTTTAGCCTCTATTTCCTGTCAGTAGCAAATACACATTTTGCTTAAGCCACATAGAACATATTTACTTCTTAAACTGGACAATTTTCATGATTCTCCACCTTGGATGTTGCAACTAGTACGTTCTTAAGGCTCTTCAGCTTCAGCATCTCTCCTTCAGGGAGGTTTCTCTATTGTGTATGCTCATTAACACTTATGCTACTTGTACCAAACTGCATTTGTGCATTCTTTCACTGATATATTGTATCTATTTAATCTACTAGATTACAAGTACCAGAGAATAAAACTCAAGTATCCAACTTTAAATTTCAAACGTAACCTATCATATATGTCTCTGGAGTGTTGTCAATTAATACATGAGTGTAGTGTTAAATTTTTAAGACTTTTTTATGGTACACCCTGAAATCAGGTATTCTGATACCTTTAGCACTGCACAGTGACACAACATGGCACTGGCACAAAAACAGAGATGTAGAACAATAACAGCACAGAGGGACAGAGACAAACTTATGCAACTGTAGCTGTCAGATTTTCAAAAATCAGATCATAAACCTACATTGGTGCTGGGAATACTGGATGTTGATATGTAAAGATTTGAAACTTAATTCCTGTTTCTTGCTCTGTACTAAAGTCAAACCAAAATGGATCAAAGACTTAAGTGTAAATCAGGAATTTCAAAATCATCATAAGAAGACATAGAGGACATCCCTGAAACCCTAGGCACAGGCAGAAACTTTCTGAATAGAATCCTGACAACACCGGAAATAGTATTAACAATCAACAAAAGGGGTTACATCCCATTAATAAAGTCTGCCATGCAGCAAAGAAACGGTCAATGAAATGAAGCAATAATATAGAGAATGGGAGGATGTTTTGTTTGCTACTCTTCTGACTGAGGATTATTATCTACAGTATGCAAATAACTAAAAAACATTTTCTAAATCCAAATAAACCAGTGAAGGAGCATATGAATCAAATAGACATTTCCAAAAACAGGGGCTAATTTCCAATAAATATAGGGAAAATACACAGCATCATAGCAATTAAAAGATGAGAATCAGAACCCCTTTGAGATTCCAACTAACCCTAATCAGAATTGTAATCCTGCAAAATGCAAAGTGTATCAAATGAGGATGTGGGAAAGAACACTTTCACTGCTGGTAGGAATGTGAACTACGAACCAGTACCACAACTAGTTTAGACTGTTTACCTTAATTATCTAAGGTGTTTTGTCAGACAGACAGAAAGCTACCACTAGTATTACAGTATATATACTTCCAATATAGATGACTTAAGGGTCATCTTTGGAGAATATGACTCCAAATATTACACCACTAAATATTCCTCAACTAAAAGATTCATCAGTGGCCCAGGACTCATTATTTTCATCCTTTCCTTGGACTGGGCAGCAGTATCAGTAGCTGGCATCTGACTTACACTTCATGCCAGGGGTCCTGAGGCACGGGTCCTGTCATTTCTTCATTATTCCCATTACGTACAGTGTGATAAACTCTATGACTAGAAACAAGCCTGCCTTTATTGACCCAAGAGTCAGGAGAATATCAAGCAAGTTTATATTAGTTTAGGAATGGATGTACAAAGGAATAGATGAGGCCTGTGGTTTAGAGTTTCATCAGCTGCTTCCCGAAACGGCAGTCTTCATTTTGCTAATGCAGAAAGGTCAGAGGTGCCAAGTCACAAGCACTTCGTAGGGAGCTCTGAACCTACAGGTCACAAACCTTAAATATGAGATGCCAAACCCATCACCAAAGTCAAACATCTATATGCCCTGCTTATTAAAAATTCATCCTTCTCGTACTTTTTTAAAGCCCAGAAGTCCAAATAAAAGTTTATTTATTTACTTATTTAGTACCAGGGATCGAACTCATGGCCTCATGCTTGCCAGGCACGTGCTGATAACACTGAGCTAAATCCCCAGCTTAAAAGGTTATTATTACTGTGAAATTTGGAAATCGTTGCTTAGTCTCTAGATGGCTTCTACATATACTACCTCATGGAAGGAAGAAAGGCGCATTTTTCTGCAGGGTTCTTAGAACATGCAGACTTAGACCTATCGCTTGTTTCAGCTCTTAACGTCTAAAAGCACGGGATTGCTCTGTGACTCTCCTCCTGTATGACAATGTGAATGCCCCCAGAGACAGAGGTTCAGGACTCATTTCTTTCATCCTTAACTTGTACTGTGCAATAGCATCTGTAGCAGGAATGCATCTATCACTCCATGCCAGGCAAAGCAGTGTCAACGTTGAGAAGACCCTAACACTCCACATTTATAAGGCTAAACAACTTTCTTACCCAAAGACTCCCCTGAAAGTGTGATCATTTTCTAAAAGTCCCTAGTCGACCCTAATTTATGAATGCAAGGTAGAAGCAGGTGAGCCCAGGAATGCAATTGCCACAGAGAAAATTTCCTTGGTACCAGCTGAGTCACACTCAGGTAGAAAGGATTTAAGAGTTTGCACTCAACACTGATTGAGAAGAGTGATCAGAGGCTTCCCTGGAACAACCTCTTTCATATCATCTGTTCAATCTCATTACTGGAACAATTGATACCTTAAAGCTCTTTCCACCTTGCTCTTGAGGAACAAGCTACAAAGCGTATGTGGAAATACAGCTCTATGCATTTTGACCACATCATGAATAACACTGCTATTGTACATGTGTCTAAAGAGTTAATATCAGAAAGATTGTTGCTGTTGTTCTTAATTTTGTTTTAATGAAGGTGCTGGCAAAATAAATACAGGTCTGGAGAAAGTTAGACGTTCTTACATTTTTAACTCTTGCCTGTTATTTTCACTGTACTTAAGAAACGATTTAGTGTAGTAAGCATCATTACAAGACTTTAATGTATTTTATTTATTTTCTCCATTTTTCTTTATCATTCAGGTCTCTAAAACGTTCAAGGAAATTCTGGAATGATATAACCTGTGCTTGCACTGTATGAAAAATGACAGCAAGAACATCAACTCAGTTTTTAATGTCACACACAGGCAATCAACATTTTCTTTCTATTCACTGGAGCAGTCACAAATTACAACTCATGCATAGCATTCTTGAACAATTTTCTAAATTAAATTAATTGAAGTTTTGTTTTTAATGGAATTTTCAAAATTACTAAGAAAATCTTTGCTTTGTTAATGATGTTTTTAATGTCTTGGCATTAGACAATGAATATTCTTCAGAATTAGGAATATTTCTCTGTGTATATATGCTAACTTTCTAATTGCAAAAAGAATTAGGGATAACCATTAATGTGCCCCAAAATGCATCTATCCAGATTTTGAGACTTTTGGTAGAGGAAGAATCATTATTGGTAATAGTTCCATGTAGATTTTATGAGCTTTAAGATTTATAATAAATATAGAGTAAAATGATAATATTGCAAAAATACAGATTTTTAAAAATCAACCTCACTTGTTCACAAGTTGCAAAATGTGATTACATCCTTTATGTCATAGTTAAATGCAAACACATTCATTTTCTTTTAGTGAAATATAACTTTAAGAGATCACAAGATACTTCTTATAGAGGAAAGTTGGGGTCATGCTATAGTATCACAAATGGACCCATGCATTTTTATGCTTATTCATTGGTTTCTGTCTATTGTTTCCTCACAGTGATATTTTAAGCCTTCGCTAAAACCCCTGAGGATCTAATCAATCCCATAAGTATTAATGGACTTCTTTTTCAATGTCATAGGAAAAAAAATCAAAGTTATTAAGTTGGATACTCTCACAATTGTTCTAGCTATCTCAAAAATATCTCTGTATTTCCATCCAATTTCCCCTTCTGGGAACTAGTCTCACTTTTAAAGCTAAAATAATCTTGATCCCATTTCTTCTGGCTTTCTCTCATCTCTCCTCACCTGACAAAACCTTGAGTCTCTTATTCACCCAAAGTGCCAGGCTCTATGAAAGGATCAGTAGACAGAAAAGTAAATAAGATTATCTCCAATATAAAACAGCTCCATTCCTTGTTATACACATCTCTCTTTTGAACTTTGACCCTTTACATTCTGAGTAAAGTATTTTCCAAAGTGACGGATGATTCTCAATTGACCTTTTTCCAGTCTATGCTTCTCTTGATCCTTTTTGAAACAAGCACCCCCTTTTGTTTCTGTGACACTGTGTTTTACAAATAATCACTTGCCTGCTTGCTTCTCCACCCTCTTACTTTAACTCCCAAAGGAGTGGAGGGTAAGATCCACTTCTCTTGATATTTCTCAGCCTACTGGTATTTTGTTAATAACTGCTTAATACTAATGTCACTTTCTCTGGTGTTTCTCAGAATTAAATACTGTATTCAACTTTCATTTCTGTTTTTAGCTTGAGCATTATATCTCAAACTCTGAAAAGATTTACTGTTGTCATCAATTAAGTATGACTAAAATTGAAATATATATATCCAATCAATCAGCCTTGAAACTTTATAGTTATCCTTGAGTCCAAACCTATATATTAATTGCATAACTAATTTTGTTCTAATTTTTATTATTTCCTCTTACTTTAGGATCTCGTGACATTACACTTAGTATTATTGGAAAATCTTTCCAAATGATTTTTTTATCTTTTTATCTTCTCTCATATTATGAATTTTATGAGATTAATCATTTCAAGTCTCTATGGATTCCTTTGGGTGTTACTGTAGAGTATTTGACTTCAGTTTACTTTTACACTCTGGACCTTCCTGTTTTTTCTTTCTAAATTTCAAGCATAATAGACTTCCTGATATTTTTCCACTATAAGCATGGCATATCACTAAAGACAGTAAAAAGCTCAACCCCTTGGCAAGTGTGTTAATGCAAATATTAACTATCATTTAAATTCAAATGTCCTTTCCCTGAAGAATCAGCTAATAAGTCTATACCAACACATCTAATCCAATGATTTATTCTTCAAATAGTGCTTACCACCTCTACCCTGTCTTCTGGCTCTTCGTCATAAGCACAACAGTTTACTCTCTTGTGGATTTCTTGAAGACAGAAACCACAATTTCTGATTCTAAGAACTGATATAGACCTTTCAAAACTAAGACTTCAATAAAATGTATTGGATTCATTCTCTCTTAAAAATAACATTACACTAGAATTTATATATCAGAAAAATATTTATGACTCTGTTACATACTTTTCCCCTTGCATAAATTACTTTATTGGTCATATTCAGTGCAGAAAGACACTTTCTCAGTTACTGAGCTAGACATTTAGTCTAAAGGGTCTCCAACATTTTCAAAAATCCTAAATTTCAAAATTTTACCTAAGGACTGATCTCATCCTAGCTAAAGTCAAACCAGAAATTAACATTTCTTAGGTTTTGCAACTACATTTCTTAGCATTACTAAATTTACCTGTTTGTAAAAATTAGCAATTTTGAAATTAAGTATTAATTCACCCTAAGACAGAAGAAAATCTTCAGAAGCTGCCTAATATATAGAAAGACTAAGATACCTACAAAAAAGGTATAAACAGTAGGGAATTAAAAAAAAAATTTTTTTTGCAGTGTTTAGAATTGAAGTCATGATCTACTACAACCAGACAGCTGCTCAACCCCTGAGCTACTTTCCTGAGTCGAACAGAAGGACTTCTAGATTACAAGTTTTTGTGTGCCATTTATATAAATGTTCTAAATTTCAGCGAGTTTATTCAATAAATGGGGTTAATCACAATACTTATGACAAAGATTTTGTGAAGATTAAACAAAGGAATGTTTAAAGTGATTGCAATGATTATTGTCATACAATTAACAGTTGATACTTATTTTTAGTAATTAATATTGTTCCTTTTCATCCTGTAGGTAGAAGACTGTTTCAGTATAAATAATTGCATTTTATACTGATAAAATAGTCCTGCTTTTAAAAACTCAAATTCAAACACCAGGCTGGAATTGTTTCTTTGCAATTTCATCTGGTTTTATCACTTAGGTAAAGCCCTGTCCATGCACAGAACTTGATTATAACATAAAAGGCAATAAATAAAGTAAAATTTAAGAATAACCTGGTATATCCTTCTTTAATTCTGTGAGTTCTTATAATTAGCAAAGTTCTATTGGTAAAACGGAGAAAATCTCCAAGAAACTTTCTGGGCCCTTTAATACTTGAGACTTGAGATTTAACTTTGCTACTTCCATTGCCTTAACTTTAGTACAGGCTAGGATCACCTGTTACTTGACAGAAAGAAAAAAAAAAAAAAACATTCTAAATATGCTAAGCCTATCTCTTACCAAACATAGTCCTGATCAGATTCTCTACTGCTAAGAAACTTCTTTGGTTTTCCACTGCTGACGAAATGGGCTCCAAAACTGTTGGCCCAGAACTCAACACCTTTAATAGAAGAAGTATAATTCACCATTCTAGTCTTGGAATGCTATTATTTACCTCACACCCACTATATCAAGGCCAAATTTTACAATAATCATGAACTTTTAAGACACTATTTTTTTATTAACTCTATACTTCATTCTGGTCATACGCTGTGTCCTTTCTGTGCACATACTTATCCAGACCTCAAAAGATTGCTTAAAGAGAGGTTATGTCTCCTGGTACATTTTCACTTGGTATCTTCATACAGCCTCATATTTTTATTTCTATACATATGGTGATAGACAAATCCCTTCACATGTAATACACACACACACACACACACACACACATATAATGTATATTAGGAGCACAAGTTTATATTTTGTATGATTTGTTATATGTGTATATGTCTTCCAGATATATAGCATGAGGATTACTCACCATTACAAATATACACACTTAGCATTATTATATACATATATATATATATATATATATATATATATATATATGATAGTATAATATATTTTCATGATTCAGTTATCTACCTTTCTTTTTACTAAGTTTTTAGCTCTGGGAGATATACATCTTAGTATCAAACCAGGCATATTAAGTGTTTACTGCAGTATTTTTTTGTTTTAAAACAAAAAAAGAATAAAAACAATACAGAATTTCAAAACAAAATAATAGGAGATTAACACTGGTTAATATATTGAATATTGTTATCTTCAAGGCAGGTGCTTGGATTACAAGGTACAGGCATGAAAAACTGATCGAACTGTGAAAGAAAAAAGCCATTCTTTTTTGATGAACTAACAGAGATTAGTAGTATAATTATCTATCATATATATATATATATATATATAATCTTTTCCCTTCTTTATTTTCTAATTTTCTCTTCTTTATATATAATCTTTTACATATATACACAAATATATGTATTTATAGAGAGAATATTATACATATATAATATTTTTCCTTTTTTCTGCCATCCCAGTTGTTTTCCTTATTGTACTTTTCTTAAATGTAAGAAAATGATTGAATGAATGATTTCTATTGCATCATATTGAAAACACAAATGTTTCTGTTTTTTCTCTTTGGATTCAGTGACAGATACCCATTTCTACAATGCACTTTTTAACTACCAATTATTTTGACACTACAAAATTAGAGGGCTGAAAGAAATGCAGGACACCACTCCAGGCTTCCATGAGGTACATTACTTAGCAAAATATCTTCTGCTTTATAAGAGTTCAGTTATGAAGATGATTTCATACCCTGTTCCATTCAGTTGGTCTTTTCATATGTAGTAATGTTCATTTTTAGTTCCTGAAGACAGCCCTGAGATATTTTTCAAGGTAATAGAACCATTACCTCCCTGCAGGGCACCATTTTCCTGTCTGGCCATATGACATAATGCAAAAAATTTTACAAAAGTTAAATGTGTCAGAATAAGCATGGGCTATGTAACAGCTGGGTATAGGCATTTGAATTGAAGGTCCTCCATTGACAAACATCTATATTCACTGGAGTGTCTTTTGTCTTCTGAAACTTTTTAAGACTGTTTTTCATTTGTTTTTGTTTTTCTTATTTCCTATAATTCTAACATACTTGAATTTTGATCAGTGTAATTTTTGCCCTCTCATCTCTGGGTTTCCACATGACCACTTTTGGTTACTAAAATGACATAACTTTCACTTTGTTTACAAACTATTAGTGGCTCTGTCTTAATTGTTGAGACATCAACCTTAACGCCTAACCTTGCTTCTGGTTAATACCTTGTTTACTTTGTCACTAGTTATTTGTTATCATTTTCTTTTCCCAGAGTTGGCCTGTTTCTGTGAAAGTGCTTGGTATATAAAAGTAGCATCCGTAAAAGAGCCTGTTTTGGGTTTGTTACCATATTGAGAGTTAAGTGTATGCTATCCTGTTCAGTTCTCCTGCTGACATTAAGGTTGACCCTAAAACTAAGTTTCAGGAGAACTAAATAACATAATCAATATCTGAAATGGATGACCAAAACTAATTTCATAGGTTATAATTTCAAGCTTCCAGCAATTTCTTAAAATGTAAATATCATAGTGACCATTATTCTTGAAAAATCACCCTATCTGGCTGCTTACTTTTCAAGTTTCCATTAATTTCCAGTTCTGTTTGCAGTTTGGGCAAAGGTAATAACTATGGGTAAAACTACACTAAGAAGTATTCTTTATGTTGAACACATTCATGCAATCTTATTCTGAATGCTATAATACCATTTATATACTGCAGATTAAGAAATGGAGTTTGAGGAGGAAAGGTCAAAAAAATTCAGCACTGTAGAAGCTTTAATAACCAAAAATATAAAGGCTATGCACTTTACCAAAAATATAACTTGAAAGCTCATTTATGTTTCCTTTAAATGTATTTAGTTAATTACATTTAAAAATATTTTTATTGCTTTACTTAATGTTTAACGTATCACAGGAAAGAAACGCATTTTTCGTGTCATGTTTGTGAATGCAGTTGGTTAAAGTTTTTCTGTAGTCTAATGTCATAAAGTCTTTATTTGCTATTCAAATAGTCTCTAACAATGAACTAAGGAGAAATTTATCACATTTCTCCCAAGATGAGGGTATTTTGCATCACCTGTGTTTATTTTCCTCTCTCATCTTTATCATTGATTTTCTACTCTGAGGGTCGATATAACTCCAGACATTCTTCACCAGCACCTGGGATGCTTAGACTTACTCTCAATTCGTTGCATCGAAATCTGCATTTACTGGCTCCCCTGGTCTGTATGTGTACTCATACCAAGATGCACTATTTCACAATAGCATCGGATATGAGTCTTCTGGTTATGTCATAAAGAAAAACATACTAAATTTAAAAACTTATGCATCAACATCAAGTATTATCCAAGAAAGACAGAAGGACACAAAATTAATGGTACATATGTAACTAGAATTCTAATCATTATTTTAAATTAAGAAGAGCAAATAAATACTGATGCAAATTTATAGATATTAGAACAACCAGCCCAGTGGTTGCTCAGGATATCAAGGACTTTAAAGAGAATGGAAAAGTGATTGCCAGTAAACAAATAGGAATTCATCTTCTAAGAGACTCTTCTAAAATAAGTACTCTTGATTCACACTTAAGAGACTCATGCCAAAGACATTAGACATTTGAGTCATAAAGATGATTAAAAAATAAAATATATATATACATACATATATATTTTATATTTTAATGCATATATATATATATATATATATATATATTCATTCGCCTCATTAGGAACCTCCCACAGAAACACCTTAATATCAACTTGATATTTCATTCTACAGTATTTCCAGGTATCTTCATAAATTTACAATTATCTTACATCAAATTTTTGTTTTTGTTTTTGCAATACGGGCATTTTTTTTTTCTTGTAATGTGTAACCATCTCCTGATCTTTTCATGACACAGTCCTTAAATTTTAATATAATTGGGGCCATTTGTTTAGGTGTGTATATCATTAAAATTTTTTTGGAAGGAAATTTGCTTGAACATTGACTTAAATCTCCTTCTTTTCCTGCCGTCATGAGGTTGTAAGATGGAATAGCCAGAGAAAATAATTTGTGAGTCTAGCAATGGATTCAGTTTTATTGATTAGTGATACTATCTTAATGAAAACTGCATATACAGATGCATAAAATTTGTTATAAAATCATAGAAATACACAATAAATTTTAAAGGGTATCAATATGGTAATTAGTGCTGTTTTTCCAACTGTAAACGTTCCTTCCATTTTCTTGTTGAATTTCAAACAGTTCTACAGAGCACAAGTACAAATTCAGCAGTATTACTTGGGGAAGTAAAATGATGACTTTAATATCAACTAATTAGCAGAGACTGTTCAACACCTGGTCTGTGATTTCAATGTGATAGAATCACAGCCTCAAGGATCCTATGGTCCAGTGAAGTGATAGATGTGATCATAAAATAGCAGAAAAAGCAAGCACATAATGTGTGGGCAGAATTTTATTCTCTATTCTATGCACTAAATGCTCAAAAAGAGTCTAAAGATTTCAGTGGAAGAGTGTTGGAATAACAGCACCATGTAGCATGAGGAAATGATATAAAAATTTTAGTACTCTTATTACGAATCAATAATGCCATATTGATTGTCCACTCTTAAATGTAAATCAATACTAGCTTTCCAAAATGCAATTCAGCAATTCATTAATTATTCTTTACAAATTGCACCAAAGAGTTTATCATAGAACTCCCATGGTTTCCTCGAATCAATGCAAAGGACATGCCAAATTTAGAATATTGCATGTTTCTCAGCATACTAAAAGTAACTGCTGCTAATGGGTTAGGATTTAAATAGCATAGGAGTAACAACATGTTGAGAGGTTACACCTGTTATTAACCTGTAACGTGGCTCAAAAGTAGCACTTAAAACTAAGCAGCATTCAAATGGGAACTAGAAGGTTAGCAAATTATAATCAAAACACAGAGATCTAAAGAAACAAAGAAGCACAATTCTATGTCCATATATTCTCTTCCTGAGAAGATTTCTTTGGGGAACCTAAAATCTTTGTAAAGTTCTTGAGGTTTTCCTTTCAGCCTTGATGCCTTTAAGGCATATGCAAGAGCTGGGCAGTCAGGTCAGCTTGCAGTCTAGTTGCAGCTTCCCTCTGCCTGGTACAATATTGACTTGTACCAGATGTTGTGTAGACAGCAACACTTCTGTACCTAGACTCGGGATGAAGCAGCACAATGAAGTGCGGCCTCCAGCAAATGCGCTCTGCCACCCTAACGGGGTCCTGGCCAGACTCAGGTAGAAATTCAAATAAGCAAGGAGGAAAAATGGATGGAAAAAGACCACAGAATTAAAAGGGAGCACAGTGGAATAGCAAACGGTATTAAGATACTGTTAAACAGTATTCAGGAAATTTATAAGTAGGTATAAAACGGGGTTCGAGGATGAGAAAAGCCATGGTTTTTGTATGATACCCTAAGTTTTGGTTTTTGAGTTTATTAAATGAACCTGGTTTCACTGCTGAACTCAGCTCCACTTTCTCCTCCCCTTCCTCCTCTTCCTCCCCTCCATCTCCTTTCTATTCTCTTCCTCCTCCTCCTGGGCTTATGCAAATCAACGTGGCACAAGATGATATGAAATGTTATTTAATAAACACATTTGAAGGCATATACATGGCATTTCTTTTCCAGAATTGATTCACCATAAGGAAAAGCCAAGATATGAGAATGAGCAGGATGAAAATGTTTTAGTCTAGTTCAGAATATCCGTTATTTCTCTTATATCAGCATATTTTTGATCTAGTACTATGAGCACATTTTTTACATGAGCTTATTTTCTGGAAATAACTGAGAAGGGAATATACAAATAAATGAGAAAGTAACATGAAGAAAACAAAAACACATGATCTTCTATTTTTTTTTATTTTGACACTATCCCTGATTAAGTTGAGGGAAAAAAGGCAGAAAATACTGGTAATTGACCCAATAATTGCTTTACAACAAATGTTATTCTTCCTTTTTCATTTCCTTTTGCTCAGTTACATGCATTATATTCATAATTATGCAAGTATAAATAATTATACAGAAAGAAAGAGAAAAGAAAGAGGATGTTCTGAAAACCAATAAATAGAAAATTTTCCATAACAACAAAAAGGAGTCTGAGTCTCCATAATAGAAACAGTTGATGGCAATTTACACAGTAGTGGTCACACTCACATGGGGAAATGACATAAGCTATTTGGTATGGTAAAATTTCAAAAAAAAAAAAAAAAAGATATAACAACTCATTGTCTCAGTTCTTAATATCTAGAGAATTTCCAAACTTGTGCTTTGACTTTGGATATGGTAGTTAAGAAAACCATTCCTAATTCATTTAAATATCCTGGAGACTCAGGTTTCACTAGCCTGAGAACACGCAATATTTGAAAAGGAAGAAAGAAAACGAAGGATAGAAACTTTGCAGTTTACCCACTGAGCTCCTGAAAATGGCTGTTATGGTGGTCACATTAGGAATCCCTACTCTCCTCTCTGCTAGTTCTTGGGTGATTAGGTGACCCTGTGTACTGTTTAGCTGACTTCTTCTTGCCCTTGGTTAGCAGTTTGAATTTTTCTTAGCTGATGCCTAAGCTCACATTTACCTGTCAAGGGCACTAACACACAAGCACAGTGACTGGGAGTTGAAATTGGCATCAAACCTCTGTTTATTACATTTATTTTGGAGTTCGCTACTTCTCTTAGTATATATTGCGAACTAACTAGTGATTGAACTTTGGAGGCAAAATAACAAAGACTTGAGTGAGGGATGTCCTACATACCTTCAAGAAAGAGAAAAACAATTCATTAAAGCCCAAGTAGTAGATAAACAATGTCAAGAAATCGGTCACCAAGATATAGAAATCTACGCCATGATTACAAAACCTAATTGATGACATACTCAATATTAGAAGGGAAATTTGTCTTTATGTTCTCTTTTTCTTAATAAATTATAATCATTAAATAGTATCAAAGTTCAAAAATTTTATAAAAATCATCCATTTTAGAATTAAATATATCTATATTTGTCTTTATTTGACATTTATAAAAGATTACTTTAAAAACTTGCATTTACATTACTACTGATAAAATTAATTTGCTATCTAAATATGGTCAAAATATGCATATTTGTGTTTATAAGTTAAATTTCCATATTTCACTTATAAAACAGGTCAGTTGAGCACTTGTAAACTACTTTCATGACTTCAATATTTCAAGCTATTAAATGGATGACACTCATGTGCAGACTCAGCAAATAATATTTAGAAAAAAGAAAATAATGCAGGAAAATCAATCCTATAAATGTATTTATTCTATTTACTTTTATTGTTCCTATGTACAAGTAACACAAATAATAATTACTAAATATTGACCATTTCCTGTACAATTTCACTCAGTTTTACAGCACAGAAATTTTTTTCCATGAAGAAGTAGCAAAGACTTAAATACCTATGGAAGGAAAATCTCATGACAGTCTACGAGGTTTGTCATTGTGACGTTGGTCATTTAATGATTGCATTTATTTAATTTCCAACTTCTTTCATTGTAACTCTTCTATATTTGAAATAAAATATGCAAATAAATTCAGTCTCTGGAGAAGGGTAAATTCAACCATGAGGCAGAAGAGATTTCCATTTTCCTAATGCACTTTGGCACTTCTGTGTGGCCACTTGCATTAACCTATGAAAGTATCCCCAGCTCTGTCAGCCCTTAAGAATGTGTTAAAATGAAACGGTGAATCTGGAGTTCTGAGAGTAAATAAGCCTCGTATAGAAAAGGGCTTCCAGACCACATAGGTAAAGCAGAAACACTGCACGCATTTTAAATGCCTGTAGTCATCATTCTCAACCACAAAATGTAATGTGTCCTATCAGAATAATTATTTTCCTCTAAAGTATCAGTGACACCAAACAAGTGTCCTATTCCCACTGTGCTAAGGTAAAAACCATCACAGTGCTGCTTAGGGTGTCGTGAGGGGAAAAAAGGTTCACACCTCTCAGGTGCAGTACGAGTTCTGACGTGAAGCACCCAGGAATTAGGCAGGGACAGCACCACAGAATGTGGTGAGGGAGAGCATGACAATTACATTGGGAGAAAAGTTCCACTAAAAATCCAAATGTTCGCAACCCAAGTAAGGTGGAGGTGAATCTCCATTTCTCAAGTATTGCCTTGATTTAACCACAGGAAATAAACTGTAGAAAAACACAGAGGCTTGCGGAGACACGGTTAGACTGCCTTTAACAAGACCCCTGACCTGCAGTTGAATAGTTCCTGCAGGATCCTTGCTTTTCTAACAGAGCGCAGTGCAGGGAGGTCATTTCTAAACTGCTTTTTGATGAGGTAAAGTGAAAGATCAAGGTCAAAGTCAATACTGTAGTTGTTTTTTTTTTTTTTTTTTTTTTTTCGTTTGTTTTTGCATGTCTAAGAAAGCTCTGTTTCTGCATAGATTTCTTCACTCCCGGTGAGGTCTAAGTGTATTTCTTTCAAAAGTAAAATATTTCCATCTAACATTTGAAAAAAAATAGAGGCTAAATATTAACTTGAAGAGTTTGTTAAGGTCTCATTTATAAACCTGCTCGCACCCTTAAAAAGTAATTATTTACTCCGATGTTCATTCTCCTTCCACATGTTTGTAAGTTGGGTCATTTCTTCTGTAACTATTCATACTATTCTTCCAGTTTGAAAAGAGTATCCCAGAGTGAGTTCAGGCATTAAATCCTTTAAAGCATTTTTTTTCTTCTTCTTCTAAGTCCAGAGGACAGGGAAAAAATCCACATAAAAGAATTTTTTAAAAAGGAGAAAATTTTCTCCTTCTTATATAACCTGACCGATTTTCTGGGTCAAGCTCAGTGTGGGCTCACTGACAGGCAGCGGGGAAGCCAGGATGCCCCCAGTGAAGGTCATCTCTCTCCGCTGGTCCTCCTCTCCTGTGCCACTGTCTCACTCTGTCACCATTGTCCTCTGACTACTTGCTGGAAAAATGTAGCTAAAAGCAAGGAATTCAGCCAGAATGAGAAGAAAGGAAGAGAACCTGCATTAAAAAGTTCATCTGCAAAAGTGAACTACTTCAATAAACTTTTATTAACGTTTTCTTCCACTCAGACACAATAGATTTGAACTTTGGAAGCTCAGGCTTGGCCTACTTTCATTCTCCAAAATATGCTTTGACAATAAGGTTATTTCTACTGTTCGTGAGTAATTATAACTATTTTTCAAAAAAAAAGCATTAACATAATACTTTGCTTAAGGTTTATGTCTTATGTTTTCTCTGTTTTTTTTCAGGAAAAAATGTCAAGTGGACCATTTTATGTCTTGGTTATAATGAAATCGAGGAGAATAGTGGAACTTGTAGGCAATACAAAAGAATTGAAAGAGATATAATGGGTTCTGAAGTTTTGATATGGAAGTGTGAATGTCTCCATATTGGTTGTTGGTTAAAGTAATGGGGACTTTCCCCCCTGCAATTTTATTTAGCAAACGTAAATATCACTTTTGACTAAATGAGGAAATAATAATATCTTCTATATATTTGTTCATTGGTTATATTGATGGATATAAGTCATTATCATTTATATTTTATAGAGGAGAAAATTGAATATGACAATCGTGACAATTCCAAGGTCACAGAGTTACAAAATAGGTAAATCAAAGAAAAGTTAGACATTTATTTCTAGAAGTCCTAATTAAGACTTCTAGCTCTACTGGTGCTTTTCTTTCCATTGTTGTGAATATTTTTTTAAACTCTAATAAATTGCACCTGTCTTGTCTTTTAGTGATCTAATTGCATTACATCACTATGTTTTTCCTATTATATTCTCAGAATTCTCCATGGGTAAGTCTCCATGCTCAACTCACCAAGGCTCTAATTCACTTATAAATGGTAAAAGCAGTAACCCTGTCTTTGGCCTGTTTTCAGAATGAAATGAGATAGTCTACATCAAAAATTAAGAGAAGACTTGGCACACAAAAAGGGCTCCTGAATATTCAAATTATTATTGTGAATTTTTGTAACCCTCTGAGATTTTAAACTAGCAGAAATCTGAGCCTTATCCCTTGGAATTCACATTGTATTGTACTTTGTTCCAAGATTAATTAATTCAGTACTTAATGTAACTTGTCCCGAATAACAGATTGATGTAACGCAATACATAAATCAGCCTGGGAGAACCATATTTCACCTGTAGAAGTGTTTTATCGGAATCACCCCTAGTGTCACTAAGTGGATGCTGCTGTGTTGGTGTCCTGGAAGGTTCTATAGTTGTAAGAGTGAAGTCCTACAAACCTTCATGAAAGCCTGCTCCTCGTATTTAACAATGCCAGGAACCATTAAACAGTACAGAAACCCTTGTCAATTTATTTCATGCAGTAATACATAATACATGATCACTGAGTTTGGTGTGTATTTCCTGAATCCTGTTTTTCATCTCTCATATCAGAAATCACCAGAATTCAAATACAAGATTTCTTTATTCTCAACTCTGGAAAATTAAACACGACAAAGCCATTCCTTTTCTCTCGCCATGTCAGGGACAGTTTCTCTTCTGTGTTCCATTTTGTAAAGGTTACCATATGGATTCTTACATAATATTCTAATTTTGATTTTACTTAAATCTAAAATTAGTATCCCCCCCACTTGGGTTTTTCTTTTTAGAATCATCCTACTTTTAAATGCAGTTTTGCCATGTTTATAAAAAGCATGGTCTTGAGATAAAAATACTCCTTGGACCACACGATCCTCAAAGCCCCTGGCTGCTACCATCTAGAAAAAGACACATAGCATGCAACACTCAGAGAAGGAATTGTTTCATGACCGTTGACATGTAACCTACCGATCATCCATCCAACAGGCCTTTCCGCATTGTGACCTGCTAACCTGTCCTGCACTTAGCCAGTCCCGATGTGCTGAGGATGCTATGACTCATCACTTTCTGACCGCATCAGTGTCTCCTAGATATCTGGGCTTTTAGACAATGAATGAAATACAATATAGGTTTTGTAACTTTGGGAACAAAGTTAATGGTGGGGGTCAGACAGTTTGGGTGATCTACTGCCAGTTAAGAAAACAATTCTGGCTATGAAAAGCAGAGACTGGAATGAACAATAAAAACCATCTTAGCTGCCAAACACACGTGGAAGCAATGACAGGAAGGGAAAACATGGTCCAGGAAGAGATTTAAAAATAACCTGACTGAAAAGAAGTCCCCTCTGCCACTGGCCAGCAGGCTTGTCAGTTTAATTTGCCATTGAGGAAAAAAAAAAAAAAAAAAAAAAAAGGAACAAGAGTCAAAACAGGTGTTTGATTCTTTTCTCTTTTTTAATGAGACAAAATCAGGTGAAAACGTGGCTCGGCCAGCTGTGAAGAGCTGCTGACACCAGCGGCTGCCACATCCCCCGGCCTGTGAGATCAGTCATGAGCAGCTTCGGACAGCTGATAAAGGGAGTGAGGATTTGGGGAGAGGGAGAAGTCAGAGGAAAAGCAGTGCTTGAAGAAAAAATAGAAAGAAAACACAGAAGGAGAGGAGAGAACAAATGGTGTCCATCACATGTCCAATTTAAAAATGCCTATTTTAGTCTTTATTTTCCTAATTAGTACGAAGTCATACTCTTTCTTTTTCCTCCTTCTGTTCACAAAAGAACATGCGATGAAAAAGGATGGAAATGAAATTTCTGCCTTCTGTGCAGCGCTCAGCTCTCTACACCTGCCAGGCTCAACTTCAAGGCTGTGATACTCTCTGCTGCCTATTTATATTCTCCCCTCCCTGCTGCCCAGCCCCCCTCATTTCCCTGAGCTTCCATCCCTCCCAGGGCAGTGGGGAAAAGGCTGTGTTCTCTGAAATCGGGGTTGTGAGCCGCGAAAAGAAAGTCCACTCACTGCAAGTCTAAGGGGGGGACCTCCTAACAAGGTAGGAGAGTGGGACCATCTATTTGCTGGGAGGAGAGTGGACCATAAGTCTGGGAGGGAACTGGGTGGATAGAACTGTGGTCCCTTGGAGCACAGGATGTCATTGTGCCTCTAGTGACATTTTCAAAGATAATTTGAAACATACACACAATGTACGAACACATGGGCCCTCTTGTAAGAAGCCCTGGAAAGAACATTCCAACGCGATGGTCAACAGAACACAGAAAGGTGGTGTGCTGAGACATAACAGGAAAATAAAAAGCGGGTGTGTAAAAGTCAATATCCCTGTTGAGTTCTACTTTAGGATAATGACCTATCCTAGTACCCTGTGCATGGTTTTGGCCATTTCCATGAAGGTCCATGAAGGCTGGTGAGTATTCAGAGACACTTCTGGACATGGACTATGAGAGAATATGAGAATTCATAGGACATTAGGAAGTTCATTACTGGTACACGCTTGAATGAGACGTAGTTGGTATTAGAATAATTCAGAAAATCAGTGGGCGAGCTGATATCTTTGGGATCAGGAAGTTTTGGTTTTGAAAGGACAATCCATTATTGCCACTGACTCAGATCCACAGAGCAATATTTACCTAGCAGACAAAACACTCAGAAACAAGGTAACCAACTGAGAAGGTTCACAGACTTTTTTATGGATTATATGCAGAATGAACATATTTTGTACTTGCTAAAGTTGATCAGAAATAATAACTGTATAGTAAGCAAGAGATTCCAGAGGTGCCAACCATTAATAGGCAAGAATCTTTGTCCTCAAAGAGCTGGCCTTCGTGGAAACCATAAAACATTCAAACAGATTTCTAGAGTACAGAATGTTCACTGTCAACATTAGCAGTAATAGTATGAAATGGTCACATAGTGGAATGGCGTGGCACACAATTTTGATTGGAAAGTTTCCAGAGGGCTTCGAGATGTCTCACTGGCTCTAGGAACTGGAGTTAGCTGCCATGAAGAGTGATACTCACGAAGGCAAACAGGCAAACAAGGAAAAATGACCCAGAGTGTGCAGTGACCTATAAAAACCTCAGTGAAGAAAGAGTATAAAGCCATGAAGTTTACTGAGTTTAGGAGACAGGGAAGAAAAAAGAGGTGTGGGCTGGCCTGTGGGGTGTTCCACAGTTTTAAACAGCTTAGAGTTATACTGAAGGCACGGGGAAGTCAGATCTTTGTGGCTCCCTCTGGTGCAATTAAGAAGGTGTGATTTTTAAAATTATAGACAGGCAGAACAATTACAATAAAAATAGCACAGGTGAGTATTTGGTTTGAGATGATAAGACTTAAATTTACCCTTTACATATGATAGCTAATAAGCTTTTTTAACAGCTTACTTCTATAATCAATTATATTAGCAATCTATAATTTTCTGCCACTTTAGAAATGTTTTATTGAAATCTGTCACTTCAGAAGTGTGTTGTTGACAGTAAAAGAACCAAAGAGGTCCAGTGACTTTCGCAAAATATGCTCGGCTCTGCTTGGCTCCCTCCCTGTCTACTGCAAATCTGAATGCTAAGAAAGAAATCTGTAACCTTGGGACGTTTCATGAATTTTAGTTGTTTAAACTCCTGTCTCAAAAAGGGGCAACCACAGTCTGTCTACAGACTTGGACAGGGCTTTGACACACATTTTTGCTCTCTATTTAGTCCCAAAGAGAGTCATTTAGAGGTCATTGTTTTGTTCTTTGGGCCAAACAGACTTCTAGTCCAATGCATTTTGAGCAAAACCATTCAGTTGCCCTAAAAATCATCTACTGTTCCCTGACATTTTTATGCACTGTCCTTCTTGTAGCAAAAGAGACATAAGTTTCTTAATAATTTAATATAGACTGTAATCATAGACATAATTTTGTCCAATGCTTTGATTTTTTTGCCCTGGCAAGACAATAAATTAATATGCCCTTATTTATTTTTAGTCTCTCATTTATTCATGGAAACTTCAGAAAGTGAAAGTGAACTTTCCCTTTGGTCCACCAAAACTGGGGAATTCTACATTTTTGTTAGCATAACATAAATGTAAATAAATAAATTTCCACAATTAAAAATAATAATTACTAAACTTTGAAGATATTAGTTGAATATTATGCTTCAGTAATCACAGGGACTTCTAAAAAATACAGAGATTAATTTTGGTGCAGTTGAAAACTATATTCCTGAGACATCTGCTTAGCTGACGTGTTCATGAACAAGTTTTGTTGTTTTTTGTTTTAAGATTCATTACTCTGACATTTGATAATTAGGACTTGATTTTCTTTTTATTCATGCTATTGAAAACCTAACCAACAGGAAACTTGCATGCATGGAGATTAATAGGTAGGTGTTTACCTAAGAAATTATTTAAGAATGCATAGGAAGAACGCTAGTCCCAAGAGACTCTGTGGGAAAAAAAAAAAAAAAAAGAGGGGTAAGTTGCTTCACAGTTAATTAAATTTGGGAATTGTAGAATTCAAGAGATTCACATTGCACATTAGCATTTTAAAAGCTCTAGGGAACACAGAAGAAGAAGGGGAAAAAATGCTTTTCAACTTCTTGTCTGCAGCAGCATTTCCAAAATGCTGTAACCAGGAGACTTCTCTTGTTGTAAAATACTTGTTAGCTTTATCATCACCACAGTATTACGTATCGAGTGCTTATCCGCTGCCTAGCATTGGGTAGTACAGATATTATCTCGGTTAATAATTCTGTTATTTAAGGTGATTAAACTTCTTGTTGAAAGAATGCATGGTAATAAAGGGAAATCCTGCAAACAGTAGGTGGCAAAAATTTTTACATCTAGGGCTATTAAGTTCCACAGCAATATTCTTAGAAACTACTGCCATTGTACATATAAAATTTTTTGTTTTATAATTCATTTGGACAGTAATTTCTGAGACACTGATGGAATGCATCTCAGGTATATTATTATTATTATTACTACTACTTTGTTATTTTAAAATTCAGATTATGGAATTATTTTCTCAGGGCTGGGGATTTAGCTCAGCGGCATAAGCGCCTGCCTTGCAAGCAGGCAGTCGTGAGTTCGATCCCTGGTACTGATAAAAAGGAAAAAGACCAAAAATTAAAAAAAAAAAAAAAGGAATTATTTTCTTTAATTATATTAGTAAGCATATACTGTAGATAAAATTAATATGTAAAGGCAATTTACATATGTATGAAATTTTTAACAAATTAATTGTTCTAAAATATATTAACAATAATATGCTTACATATCAAAATCTATTTAACACATCTTGATAATTCTTTCAGGTTTATAAAAATATTAACGTAAGACTCTCAATAAGGCAATATGAGGTGTTTCTTTATATATTTTTGAGACAGGATCTCACTATTGAATTCAGGCTGGCCTTGAACTCACTTTGTAACCCATGCAGGTCTCGAACTCACAGTAATTCTCCTGCCTCAGCCTCCTAAATATTGTGATGACAGGTATGTGCCACAACGCTTGGCTCAATTTGAGCTTTTAAAGGTAATATTTCATTTAACCTTGCTCACACACAAAACCAGTAATATCTATTCCATTCTTATTGCTGTGATATATTATTATTAAGTTTTATTATGTTTATGTGCATAAACAAAATTAATTCAATTTTTCTTTTTGAAATGTTTATAGTGTTTGACATAACATTTTACCTTTTGCTAAAATAAATACATACTAGTTATAAAAAATATACACTTTATTGTGGTCAGGATCTGATTATTTATAACTGTAGTGTAATGTATTTAGACTGTAATGTATTAATAACTGCATCCAACTGTAGTTATACTAGAGACCAACAGTGACCAATGCACACTCTTTCTCAGAGTTCAACATTGATCTGATATGAATATTTTCAGGAATCTTAGAGTCTATGACTAAGGTAATGTCAAACAATATCAGAGTAAAGCCAGGCCTCCAAAGTTATCTTATCCATGCTAAAGATTTATGCAAATTTAAACTGACACTGTGGTCCAAAGAGAAAAAGCAGAAGAAGAATAGTGTGTGGTGACTTTTACTGTAAGCTAATTTTCTCAGTGTTAGAGATGATTTCATGTTGCATTTTTGAATGGAAATGCCTTATTAAAATTATTGATGTGTCATGGATAGATTTGAACCATATTAAAAAAAAAAAAAAAAAAAAAAACCTAGACTGGACTGACCAAAATGACAACAGGGTATGAAACATATAGGTGTAAGAGGAAAGTAACATTTTTATCTACTGCATTTTACGATTTTAATGTAAGCACTGAAATTATCCAGTACATCCATTGCACCCTAATAGTATGTTAAATCACGATGTTAATCAAAAACGCTCTGCCAATCCACCTAAAAGCCCACAAATCCCCAAAAGTCTATGTGAGATGAACAATGCATCTTTATTTTACAGTTAGAGAACTGAGAAAAAGAGAAGGTGAAATCCTCTGAGGTGGTACAATTGTTAGAAGAATAACTGGGTTTCAAATGGAGGCCCAGGTACTTCTGCAAGCTAGTGCTCTCTTGTGCTGTCTCCCAAAATGAAAATGGGGAGGCGCCCATCCCGGGGTTAAAAGGAAGGGGAATAGTTCAGGGAAACCTCTGCAGGTGTCTGGAGTCTCCAAGATAAAGGTAACAGGACTGAGTGGAATGGAAGGTGGTTTACTTTTAAATACTCGGGCCTTGCTTTCCTGTTTGGAGAAAATAACCCATAAGCTTAGACGATGGACAGCAGTTTATGAAAGGCCAG
This sequence comes from Cavia porcellus, assembly GCF_034190915.1. NCBI lineage: Eukaryota > Metazoa > Chordata > Mammalia > Rodentia > Caviidae > Cavia > Cavia porcellus. The sequence continues at coordinate 158,442,649 of NW_026947484.1, read as the reverse complement.
TGACCAAGAACTGAGAAGTTTGGATTCACTCTGAAAACCACTGCTATATCCGTGTCCTGGAGGAAAGGTAGAGGTTCACCAACTTACATTCAATGAAAAATCACCGGATGGCTCAATACCAACCTTCCGGCAGACTCCAGTTTCGGATTCACTTAATGAAAACTTCTGGGTCTTTGTGCCTCAGTTAGAACCTCAGTTAGAACCAAGTTTCTTAACTGAATTTGTATAGCTTCTTTAGCAGGCTTTGAGCATGACGTTATACATTTGGATGTACTGAATTTTGTTTTTGATTTTTTTCATATTGATTATTCCCTCTTGAGGTCATTTTTAAATGTTTCTCATAATTCGGCAAAATATGTGTTGAGTGAATATAGTATGCATTTCAATGTGAATATACAGAAGTATAAGTTCATATATAATATATATTATATTATATATAATACCTAAATATATAACCCAAAGGGAGTTTAAAAGATTGGACAGCATGAGTAGAAAAATAACTGGAATTTTTAAAAGTCTATATAAATTTACCGAAAGCAAGATGAATGCTACAGAATGTCAAAACATGGAGAGTTTGTAAGTTAAAGGACAGGGATTGATTCTAGTTTCACGTGCTATCTTCAACTGTGCCACCTCTGCTTACTATCACATTCCATGATATTCATCATTATTCCTTTATATAATTACGCCCGTATGATCAAATGAGCTTCTTAAGGGCAGAGAACATGTATTATGACCTTAGGACTTGGCAAAACGCCTGGTAAATTCTAACATCCAAGGATGTTTGCAGGATGAGTAAGTAGATGGCAAAATACATGAATGCTCACTTTGTGAGAAACTCAAATGAACTTTGAAATGATACAGCATGTTTTGCCATGCAGATATCCCAAAGCTATCACTGTGGCTGAATTTATACTGCAGACTTTGAGTTTTTCTTAAGACCAATGTAGTACATATTACTTGTAAATCCATTACTATCCAATTATTTTCTGTTGCAGAAAATTGGTTTTATCTTAATTAGTCATAGTTTTATAAAAAAAAAACTTTTAAAATTGGAAAGCAGTACAAAAATAAAGTTTTAATTATATTGAATTAGGGAGAAGGATTCTTTAAAGCCAGTTTGTGAGTAATGCCAAAGAGATTCAGATACTCTTATTTCCAAAACTATAATCATTTACATAAATTTATCACCAGGATAAGAATGCAAGCCTTATAAAGGCAAATATATTTTTTATATAACTATTTCCCTTGATCTTTGAAGTCCTGGAATATTATATAGTTCATTAAAAGGATCAAGTAAATATTTCTACCGTTGGTGAATGACCTGCTACTATCATTTGTAAATTATATACCAGCAAAACCAAAGGTGCATATTTACCTATATATTCTAAATGGACAAGACTCGCTATGATATTTTAAAAATTGTGAACTTTTTGGAAAGTTGACTGTGAAACTGACCCTAGTCAAATGACTCAGAATACAGCCAAGAAATTAATAATGTCCTTGCCTAAGTTTTGAGTTTATTGATGTAAGAAAAAATGAAAAAAAACTATACATGGTGCTTTTGAACAGTGACTGAAGAACAACACCCACAATACGTAAATAAACAAATATAATCTTGGGTGATAACTGTTATGAATTAAAATGAATCAGCACAAGGGGGAGAAGTTAGCACAAAGAGACAGACACATAGAAGGATAGCCCAGGAATATGGAGAGTTGGCACGATTGGTAGGAAACCCAGAGGAACAGAGCTAGAAGTTTTCTCAAGGTAGCAGGTAGGATCACCACAAGGTTTCTGTGCTTCCACTATTATGTTACAGAGGATACTGGCGACGTCTCAGTGCAGACAAATGATCCAGGATGGATGTCAAACACATGCCTTAGGCTGTGAATATAGAAAGGAGGTGAAGGACAAGATCTACTGTGAAAATGGACAAACCCTAGTGGTTTTGGAATGATGATAGCACCAGAGTTTAGGAAATCTGATTCGGTGCATACTGCGTAGTTGCAGGAGAGGGCGAGAGCATGTGTCTGTGTCCTGGGCATGGTGTGGAGGAGGAGAAGGTGCAGGAGCCAAAGATGAGTCCAGGGTCTTCCATCACAGCATGGAGTGCATGGTGCACTGTACTCACAGCACTGGGTTTTCTATGCTTATTTACTTATTCCCGTCTAACTGAAGAGACAGATGAGTCCTAGTCACTTAAAATACTATGTTAAAATAATCTATTTTGAATTCTCTTTCTTTTTCATATGTATATATAGTGTTAATTATATGGACACAGCATAGAAGCCTATTTACATAATTGTATGCATAGCTATAAAATGCTCTTAAATCTAAAGAGTCGTTTCTTGTTCATAATAGGAAACTGAGACAAAAAAAAAAAAATACAGGACAACACTGTTTTCTAATCCCTCTGCGTCATCTGCCAGCCTGGTTCCATCAATATGAACCTGAAAATTCTTGAAAAGTAATAAAAGCTATGAAGTACTTAAAAAAATGAAAGGACCACGGGAGACAGAAATGAAACCTTCACCGGATCAATGAGTACATTTTCAACTGGTGGAAGCTTTGAGACAGCAAAGACATTTTAGAATTGTCTTTGTCTTAATTTTAAAGTTGCCACTTCTCTTTTGATAAAAGCTGAATAACGGTCGAGGTTCATTACTGTGCCTAATTTGCCATACAATGTCACATTTTCTCAGTGTGTTCCAGGCACCACTATAAATTTGAAACTACACATTTTCACCTAAAATCGTTCATGGAATCATTAACAGTTATTTTTTCCCACATTATCTGTGCTTCCTTTTTGAGGGCATAATTAATACTTTTCTAATACAATTAAACTTTCTAAGCACTATTCATTTTAACTACAATTTATTGAATATTGATGTGGCTGTGTAGGCTCCAAAGGCTTCACCTATTCTGATTACAATGAAAGCAGCAGTATTACAACTAGGTGTTATAATTCCCTTTTTTCAGATAAACTCAGGAACTAGTAGATAAACTGGGCAGGTTATTTGTAAAACTCTAAGAGTTTTAAGTATGTATTTTTTTTATTTTTGTCAATAAAGTCTCACAAATTTTGAGGGAAGATCACCTAAAATGTTAGCAGCTGGTAGGAAATGAGGAAAGCACATTCTCAGGGGTCAACACTGCAAGGATGGGTACTGAGAGAGATGCAAATCTCTTTTATGCAGAGTGACCTCTGTTGGATAAAGAAGGCATTGGAAAGCCACGGACAAAGTTGGGATGCAGGCCAGAAGGAAAGTTGGAAGAATCATCAACCATACTACAAGAATTCTAAGAAGTAGCACCCTGATCAAGAAAGCTCCCAGAAAAAGGAAGAGTGGAGATACTTGCTATAGTGAGCGCTACAAAAGATCAAACAAAAATTGTGATCAGATAAAAGAAAACAATGCTCAGTTTTACACTATTTAATTGAAAAATGTAGGAAACATAATTACTTCTGAAGTTAAAAGCTAACGGTTAAACATGAACAATAAATCCACTGAATTTGCAAAGCTCTTAAGGAGTAGTGACAACTTCTAAAATCTTTTAACTTTATTGTGACTTTAAAAAGTGACAATATATAACAATAGAAATACTCAAATTAGTAAGAATAAAATGTCTCTGTACCATCCTCCTTTCATTAAATGTTATTTCATTTTCATCAGTCATGACAGAATTGCCCTGAAATAATAGAAACACCTGAAGAAGGAAATCACCCATCCATCCTCAGGTCCTTTCATTAAGAAGAACTGTGCATGCTCTGTTCACTGCATTACGGTGCTTTCATCATTGTAATGTGTGCTACAAAATTCACACCTAACGCCTGAACCTCTTTCTGTCTCGTTTTTGCAGAGGGTTTTGGTGTGGTGGAGGTGGTGCTGGTGCTGGTGCTGGTGCTGTTGAAGCTTGAGCAGAACCCTCAATACTTGTCTGAGCTAAGTTAAACCCAAACCTCTTTCACAAATAAAATTACTTTATTTTAATTGCTCATGTATCTATAACCACTTGGCTGAGTGTTTACAGTTTCTCCCTGTCCCTATTTGCTGGCTGAATCCTAAAAGCTGATTTATCAGGGGAATATTAAAAAGGCTTAGTGCTTTAAAATGCAGATGCTAATTTTTCTACACCGACCTGTTTCTGTGTAAATGAGAGGTATTCAGCTAAACCTCTCATAATGAGATTAGAAAAAAAATCTTGTAAATTTAAGCAAGAAATTTTTAAAGTTAATATAAATCTTCCATACTAGATTACATCTTATGTTTAAAACATTTTGATAAAAAACTCTTAATAAATAGCACAAGAACAATAATTACTGAAATAAGAAATTAAAGAATTGAGCTATATAAAGACTTTCATATACACAGGGGATCAACGAACATTTAAGTGAAAGAGAAAATCATTTAATGAACTAGCAAAAATAACGTAGGTGTATTAGGGAGTAGTAAATGTCATTATATTTTATTGCATTCTTCTATCAAATTACACTATATTTTCTTGCCTTGATACACTCACTGTATTGCTTAAACAAAAGAATAAACAAGATCATAGACAGAGACATAGAGAACTGAAGAATTGTTTATTATCAAAGTGCATGTGCCTTATTTTCATTGTATTGAGAATAATCCCTGAAAGTCCCCAGTGAGCTATTTTATATCTTAAGAGCACCACTTTTGTCTCAGCTCTAATATAAAAATTTTTAATATTCCTTATTTCATACCATTAGCTTTGCTAAAGTTTAGAATAAAACGTTTTCCTTGCACCGGTGATTCATGTACAAAACTATATAGTTTCTTAAGAAAAAAGAAAAACAAATTGAGATAAGTCTATGTACAAAGGAGTTTTGTAATCACATCATCTTTATCACCATCATAAAGAAAATTTGAAAAGTCTATAGTGTGTAGCTTCTATTTTCAGTTTTGTTTTTAGTTGAAGCAAGAGATATTTAGCATATTCTAACATTTATAAAGCACTTGTACTAGATAGCAGTGCTTAATTTTGTTTACTCGATTTTAAAGGAAATCTTTCATTTTAAATTATCAGATGAGCCATAAAATAAAATAACATTCCTTGGTAAATATGTCAAAAAGAACCTTAACATTTTAGACCATAAACTCGATGCCCTGGGAAAATGAAATTTCTGTTGGTTCATTTTACTAGGCAGTACAAACAAATGCTTTGCTAGTAAGTTCTTAATGAGTAAATTTCCAAATAATTTTCTTCGGGTTGTTATGAACATCACATAAAGATGCAAAAGCCTTTTTCTGAATGCTCCTACAGCCTTGTTAGACTTAATCAAGGTTATCACGGTGTTCAGCTGTGTATTTACTGTCGCAGGAAAGATTCAGTCATTATTATGAAATGTAAGAATGCTTCAAGCTCCCTAAACCTGACAATTACAAACCTTTAAAACTTCTCTTTATGCAAAGTTGACAGCTATAAGCTTACATCTTAGAAAGACAATATACATTGATGTACTATAATGGTAAATTCCATTACAATTTCTGAGCATAATATGCACATTAGCATAATATAATTGGTTCTGCCTTTAGGGTAGCCAATCAGATTGTGCAAAGGCGCCTATTCATAGAACTCTTAAAATGATTTTCCATTTGGAAGTTACAATGAAACAATTCAATTTCACTTTTCTACAAGTAAATTATGATCCAAACAAATAAAAATGTATATGAACCTTTTAAGGAATGCTTCAGATCAGATACCAAATATAACTTATCATATACATTGTTAAACTCCAATGTCTCATATATTATAAATTTAGTATTAATTCCACCAGGAAAGTCAGAGTTTTGTTCAAATTCTATGCACTTACAATATTTTAAGAGTAATGCATTAGCAGGTGGTGACACATACTTGTAACCCCTGTATTAAGAAGAAAGCTGAGGCAGGAGGATCCCAGCTCGTGCAAGGCCAGCTTGAGTCACATAATGAGATCTTGTCTCAAAAACAAAACAAAATAAAATGGAAATGTAATAAAAGCAATAATTTAAAGCAAAGACTTGTATGAATACTGAATTTTATACTGAAACCTAATGATTATACATGACATCTCGACCATGGTGGAAATAAGGCATTTGCAAAAATGCATTCACAAGATAAAATTCATTGGCTAACTTGGTAATTTTTACTAGCTTAATGTCAATTTATTAATATCTTAAAACTTCTTATTAAATAATAAAATAATTCATTGTTTTACTCAGTAAGACTGGGGGGGGGTATATTACACATCTCCAGGTTCTACAAGAATCTTTGTATCCAAGTAGTCTTAACATACGAAAAGATACTAAAGAAGATAAATTACTCCAGGGCCAAATTGAGGGAATAAAGCAGAATTTTAATTTTCATGATTCCTATGGGATTATTTGCTAAACTCTGAATTGCATTTAGCAGAATTTAAATAATTCATTGACATGAGTGATAGTATAATTTTTGGTTTTTATACTTATGGCCCAAAAAAAAGTTTCAGTTCTGAAAAAGGGAACCTCAATTTCATGAAGTGATGTAATTAAAGCAGATGGTTAACTGGATCAGATAAAGTATCACTTTTTCAAATAAAGTACTACCAAATAAAGAGGCTCTCCTGTTGACTAATTTACTGTTAAGAATAGAAAGACAGGGAATACCTGGGAATGTGATTTTTGAACTGGGTGATTTCTGCACTTTCTAGTTCTGTTAAGAGGATTATTACTGGAAATCTAAATCCACATTCTTCCTGTTTATTTCCACCTATATTCTCTTCTTGCAATAATGGAGTTTCCCACATCAAAAGATAGTTAAAGTTATTTTTCAAAAAAGTGAGGTAATGCATGTAAAATACAATTTCAAAAATGAATTTTACGAGTTGTTTGTCTCTCTTTTAAACTATTCACAATAAAATTTCTTTAAAAATATTTTCCCTGTTAGCTACTAATTTCTCACACCCCTTTCCATCTTCAAATTGTAGGGAGGCGGCGGCATATTTTGACTTGCCCCTTGTCAAAATACCCCTGGCTGTATTCACTTTCTCTGCAGTGCAAAAAGTTTAAGTGCAAGAAATTAAGACACCCATCATCCTTCAGTTACCTTGGCTGTGACTCTACTAATAAATTCCTTCTTGTAATCCTTTTCCTATTTGTTTGTAATAATTTATAATTTTCTTACTTTTTATTTCCATGTTCTCTGGCAAGCCTTCTTTTGCTTAGCTATCTACCTCTCAAATATTCTTATGCAATATGGATAAATTGTGAGACCTTTGTCTCTTCTTACTTTGTGCATTAGGTACTCCTGGCTGTTAGTCTGAATACTTGAGTTTCCTCTTTGTAAAATTGAATGTTATATTTTGAGAAACATCTCATCTATTGGTAGGTGGGAGATCTTTCTAAAAAAAAATTAGCCTTGCCTGGCAGCATATGATAGATTCACTCATCACCAGTTCCTATGTAAAATTCATACACTTTTCTTCCTAAATAAATGCATACTAGAGATTTGTTGGATAAATGAATAAGAGGTAGAATTATTAAAAATTATATCTGATGTAAAATCTTACAGCTATAAGGATATTATAATTTGAAGTTTTCAACAAGTCCATCACATTTTTATTAAAAAAGAGATTTGTTCATTTTTAAGCTATATAAACAATTACACGGTCTTAGTTGCTATCAAAATTCTGAAAACTTCTAAAATTTATTTCCATTTAATATCTCCTTGCTGATTATTGGATTCAACTCTCTCCCAGCTTCAGAAGAATCTCCTAGTCAGCTCCCAGAGGGCTTTCTTTGCCAGCACTGTGGACTGGTAGGCCCCATCTCAAACTGAGACTCTCTGAGCCATGAGTATTCCCAGATGCACTGGATGCGCATTAAACTCAGATCAGCATGGAGCTGGGTTTTTTCGCTTGGATTTTCCACCAACATTTTTGCTCAAACGCTTCATGCTCATTTCCAACAGACTCACTATTTCCTACATATCTCATTCCAAATTTGTTCTTTCCCCTGAAATTCTTATCCCAATATTTTGCTTCCAATATTCTCCCAGTTATCCAAAGCAATAGCATTGGCCTTCTTTATCTTATACATCCTATCGTGTCACTGAATCCTATTCATTAGACAGTTTTAATTGTTCCAAAATTTGTTCTTCTTCTTCCTCTTCCCAAAGTAAAGCAATAAAACAAGCCCCCAACATCTCCTGCCTTGGCCATAGCAACAGTTTCAAATTGATTCTGTGTCATGATTATTTATGTTCATCTTTCACACTATGCTGGAAATATTTTTCAGGAGCATGCATCTTATTTATATGCCTTGAATAAAAGATTTCTCATAAGTATCTATTTTACATAGGTATATATAGAATCATTATGAAAATGTATGTATTTGATACACCAAGAGGTTGGTACATGAATGTGAAGAAATTTATGCAATTATGAGCTCTCTCCATGTAAAGGAAAGTGATCAAACAACTCTCCATCTCCTTGACCATCCTCACCTCTTTGACTGTTTCACCCACAAATTACAGCTTCCTGGGCACATCGCTGAGTTCAAAGCACTAAGTGATTTCATGCCACTCTCCTGCTACCTCTACCTAAAACGACTTCTCTTGTCCTTGGAAACCTGAAATGCTCCTATTTAACCTTCAAGGCTCGGCTCAAATAGCTCCGTCTTTGTCAATTGCTCTTTTTCCAGATAAAATTTATTTATGATTTATATTCCCATAGTATTATACACAATATATATATATATATATATATATATATATATATATAAAACATATGAATAGATATAGATATATAGAGATAGATATATAAATATACATATGTATCTTTATTATAACAGATTGAAAATTGGAAGGTTTAAATATTTATTTCCTTTATTAAAAGCATTAGTTCTATGATGGTAAAGACAAGATCTTACATTCCCTAATTCAGGGTGTGATGAACAATAACACTGGTAATAAATAAACGAAATAAGATGGAAGATTTGAGTAATGAGAAAAATACAAAATTTGAAAATACTAGAATGAATATCTCTAAAATATAAGTTATTCAAATGACTGATTAAATAAGGCATCGGAGCATCCAATTATATACAGGAATATGTCAAGATTTATTCATACGATTCACAAATAAACTTGAAAATATAAAAATAGATGATGGGTAAAGGATAAAGGTCTCAAAATGCTAAAGGTGTTGATTTAAAGGTAAATGGAGGGAAAGCAAAGACACAGTGGAAACTTAACAAAATTGTGGGCTAGTGGAGGATGGAAGCTACTTGGCCACCTGAGCAGCTTTGCGAACTGGTAAGTCTGGAAAATCAGCTTTGGTCCTCATAGGCCATTTACAACCTGCCCAGGGCTCTGTGCTTTTAGGAAACCCATTTACACATGTTTATTGATAATTAATGCAGTATCCTATAAAATATCAGCATCTTTTGTTGAAAAGTATGGATTTTTAAATAGAAAACAATACCTTAAATTCAACAATTCATTCAGACTTTTTCTATAGACTTCAAAAATTCATACTAAAGCGGAAAATAGTATTTCAACAGTGTAGAAATAATTCTAAGGATAAAATATATTTTCAAGAGATTCTTATCACCAAGAAGAAAAATACTTCAACTATAGCAAATGATCAAAGTTAGAAAATGAAAATAGGTGCAAGAGAAATGAGGCACTTTTTTCTTTCCCTTTTAATGTAGAAATTGGGGTAGGTTCAGAGATTAAAAAAAAAAGCATGCAATTAAAATATAGTCACACCCATAGTGGAAAAAATAAAAAGTAAACCTGCTGTAAAAATTGTTACCTGTGTCTTCCCCCTCCATGAAATTTGTGTTAATAAACACTTCTAAAAATGATTAAATGTGAAAAGTTATTACAGCTTTGCAAACAGGTAGTAAAAAATATAAAGTCAGTGTCTCAAAATGTCTAATCAGCAAGCTCATGTGCGCACTTCACAAGTGAAAACCTGAAACATAAAAGGTTAACACTATGACTGCAGTGAAGCTATTAACATCTGTTTCAGGTATAAGAACTGTAACAGATATTGGCCTATGAGGAGACATATTTAAGTCAGAATATCATACTCTAGTACCTGGTATTTAAGCAGTTTCATTAGAAGAAACAAGATTTAATCGCTAAATCCTATACCAGTACAGGATGTGTGGATACTTTTATTTATGGAGTAATATAGCAGTTCTATCAATTTTACAAGTAAGATAAAACACCCAGGGTTCCTCTGAACTGTAGTCATCACACTGATTAAATAAAAAAAAAAAATAATTTTGGTTCAAAGCAGAAAAACGGCAAATATACCACAGAAAAATGAATCTGTACAAAATCTAATGTCACTGAAGTTTCTGAATCATTGGATTAAACCTCAGTGACCTTGGGAAGGATTAAAGGGAAATTTTAATGTTTACAAAGATCATACAAAGTTATTTCCTGAAAGTCTGTCACCTTTTCCCAGGAAAGATGATGCTTCACGTACAAATGAGAAGAAAACCACTATAAGACATTATTTGGCATGCACTGCTCATAATACAGTTACGTTTTTGTGCCATTTCTTAAAATTCACTCCAAATATTTTCTATCATGTGTTGTGGTTTCATTTTTATTTATATGAGGCAATTGGAGCTAGATTGTCCTAGATGACACCTTATGAATTACTAAGCTGATTAGTCCTTTAAGAAATAAGAAAGAGTATAACACAATCTCGTTAAGGTGCTAAGAAAATGGGTCCTCTCGGTGTTAAGCAGAAGGGTTCTTTTATGTGAACTAGCCAGAGAGACTGAATGCTTACTCATAAGAGCCAGCACTTGCTGTAAAGCAGTTATTTTTTAAAACTCAAATATTTTATTTTTATTAGTATGTATTTGCAGTACATAATGATCCATTCATGGTGAAGTGTTGGAACATGTGTTTAATGCATTTTAATTCTTTTCAAATCCCCGCCCCACTTTACTCCCAGACCCTCCAGGAATTTTATAAAATAATGTTTTGTGAATTTCAAAGTCTCCAGGGGACCACTGTAAGCATCCCTGGCAATAGGAAAGCAGAGGAGGGAAGATGGACCGGAGCCAAGAGAGCCAGGAGCCAACAAAGTGGGTCTCTTCAGCCCCACGTTCGGTTTATTCCAGTGCCATTCCACCTCTGCATATGCTGGATAGCAGCATTCAGGTCAGTGTGGTGTTTAAAAATTAAATGCATTTCCTGCCTTAAAAAGAATCATCAGAATTGCCTTCTTGCTGCCTCTTGAATGACAATGTTTAGGCAAGAAAATACATAATTAAGTGCCTAATGTTCACAGTTTCACAGTCATTGGGTAGCAACACGAAAGAGGGCTAAATTTGGGAGACTTGCAAAGGATTTCCCAATTTTATAGATGAGAAGAGACAGAGACCCGAAAAGGTTCTGGGCCTTGCGTGGATTTATATGGATCAGTTAAAAACAAAAGCCTAGAAGTGAACCGGAAAGAGCTTGAAGGAGCCAGAAGTGAGCTCAGAAAAGGAAGAAATAGGGAGAGGTCGGAGTTCAAAGCAACAGATATTTTATGACTGAACTGTTACAGGGATTTTCAAGACAGGAATAAAGAGTTTAATTTACGGAGTATCTCGGATGCATCATGTAATTTCCATGCAATAAAAATTAATTGCTGTAGCCCATTGAGGTAGGTATCATTTTTTCCACATGTATAGACAGAACAACTGACATGGATGTATGCTATAATTTATATTCACAGAGCAAAAACATTGTGGTGTTTGAAAATAAAGCCCTGCTCATCTTCCTTCAGGACACTTACACTTCTACGTGCACTACAGCAGCCCCACAAGGTGGACAGATCACGTATTTTCTTACGTATTTGAGTAACTGACTGAAACATTAGGAGGTAGTGGTTTGGGTGCAACAACTTTGAGACCCTAGTGGCTGGACTTTTTGAGTAATGGGTAATTCTTCCAAGTCATCATGAGCCTTGTGGTTTATGTCTACAATGCTCCTCCAAAAGGCTCATGGGTTTAGGGGCCAGGTATGGGAAGGAGACTGAATCTTGGAAGAACAGATGACTGGCTGTTGGGAGGTGGGGCCTGGTTAGAGGAGGTCACTTGGCGCTTTAGTTGTAAGCCTTATTCTTTTCTTAGCTTCTCCCTTCTCTCTCTGCTTCTTGACTGCCGTGGATTGAGACTCCTTTCCTCTACCATGTTCCTTTGTCATCCTGTTTCTGCTTGGAACCACCAGGCCATGGACTGAAACTCTGAGCCAAAGTAAACCTCTGCTGCTTCAATTTGTGTGTTCTGGGTACTGTGTCCCAGTGGCAGGAAAGTGACTAAGAAATAACAGAAATGAACATGGAGAAAATTCCAAATTTGGGAGCAGAGAGCTAGGGACCCAGGAGAAGTTAGTGAGCAGAAAAAGGAACTGAGTGGGAAGGTGCGAGAACATGCAGCACCTGCCGTCTCCAGAATAACACTGCTCGTGGTCTCTAGTCTCATCTGGCACTGGCATGGAGAACAGTAAAGATAAGGAGTTTCAATCAAACTCTCCAGCTTTTCTGTACTTAGCATGAGTCATTTCTAGATAGCAAGGAACATTGTAAAATAGGTTACCAAGATGCAAGTTCATAGTTGACTTTCATCAGTTTTCTTCCATTTATCACACTAAAATGAAGGGTCCATTTTGCTGTGTTACTATTTACAGTTCTCATATATGCATCCTTCTAAAAATAATCCTGCTTACCTAATATTCGTCTTTACAACACATGTTTCAATGTGGATGAGTACAAGCTATAGCTTCTGGCCATATTGATTACAACTTTTGTTAGTCTTTTTTTCGCTCGGTAATCTGCAGTGGTTTGCTGAAATATCCTCAGACTCAGTTCCTTCATTTATAAAATGAGAATAATGATAAATCTCACCTTCTTGGCTCACTGGTCAGCTCAGTTTCTCTTTAGAAAAGACAGTAGCACACAAAAATTATTCTGTGTGTTAATTATTATTATTTAGGAAGATTAGTCTCAAAAATCACGTTTCTATTAAAATCATACTGTGCCGCAAATGTGGACCAATAAAAACAAAAATTAACAAAATAAATTCAAGAGATTGTAATGAAATTTCAACAGCTAAAATGTTAGAATCATGATTCTGTTACAGCTTAGATAAGTGCAAGCATAATGGAAAGAAACTTTCTGTCAGCACAAAATTAAACTTGCAGCTTTGCCACTATTATAAACTAATTTATTTACTTAATTTAAGCAACTGAGAAATTTGTTAATAGATGAAAGGGTTATGCCTGGTATGATAAAAGGGACTTCACTACTTCTGTAATCACATATTTTATTGAAAAATCTTTGGGCTATTTTAATATTCAAATCAGCAGAATATTTAGCAGTAATATTGTAAGATTAATATTTGTACAGGCACCTGCTCATTTAACAGCAGACAGTGCAGTCAAGCTACTACTCTGCTATAACTGAAAGACGTTTTTAAAGTGCCATCAAAGGGAGGTTTCTATACAGGGTGGAATTCTTTTTCTGATATCATGTATTTCATAAACGATGCTATTTTTAAATGTACAAAACATTAGTCATTGCCTTCTTGGTATTCCACATTCAAGTAAATTTATGCATTGTAAATTATAACCACAGTAACATGGGCAATCATTTTGTGATCTATTGTTTCATTTTAATCACTTAGTGGGTTTTAAGAAATATATCACACTTTTGCTGCTTTGATTTCTTTTGTTTACTTTGGTCATGTTAAACTTCCATCCCACATATCCCATGCATGGGCATTTTGCCACTAAACTGTGTCTCCAAGCCCTACAAGATGAGATACAGCCCCTGCATGAGACATCCAGCTGGGCTGCTGAACACCTCGGATTTTAAGAATATGACTTTTTAGACTGTTAAAGTTTTGCCATATGTATGTTGTTTAGTCAGAGCACAGATCTCCACAATTTGCTTTGTCTGTATGAATTAAATTTAATAATGTTAATACAATACTCCAAGCAGTGCATTGCTGGGGGATTATTACACGTCTCTGAGGTGGATAAAACCACTTGGATTCAAGCTCAGACATCCCCCCCAAGGTGTACTATAATTGTCCAGAACATCAGCCCGCCATGAGTTATTGTTTAATTGTATTTTTACCTTAAACAAGAAAATCAACAAAATGCGGTCTTTCTGTTAAAGAATGCAAATTTCAGTTACTACATATGTTTCAGAAAGCTGGGAGAAAAAAAAAAGTTTGCTTGTACTCGCTCTTATTAGCACAGATAGTACAAAGCAGAAGTACCCTGGAGTAACATGAACAGAATTGAATTATATGGAGTTTTTGTTTGTTTTTATGTAAAATTCACTTCAGAATACACTTATTTGAAAATATTTGGCCAGGTACAGTACACAGTCATGCTAGCCAAAAGCACGCAGGTGTGTCACTTCCTCCCACCATTGTTTTATTTCTTTAGCCCGTGGAAAACACCAGAAGGAGTTCCATTGTGCACACAGGTGCGATCACCCACTGCAGAGGATGGATTTTGGCTCTTTTTAGAGGAGGAGGAAGGGAAAGGGAAAGTGTTCTGCATGTTTACTTCCTGACTTGCTCCAGATTAACCACTGGTCCACTGTGAAGCAAAATGACATGTCCAGTGTCTTAAGTTCTCTTATATTCCACTTTCCTTTCCTTCCCCACACCTGACTTTGTGACAATATGTTAAACAGCTAGTAAGCAGCTCTTGTCTATAAGGGCTTGAAGTACTGTTGCTACTTGTTGCTACTTCCCTGGCTCAAAATATATATATATATGTATATATATATACATATATATATATATATGTGTGTGTGTGTGTGTGTGTGTGTGTGTGTGTGTAAAGTCAAGAAAGTGATTAATTTCTTTGAACCTTACTTCCTTTAGCTCTTACTGGACAAGGTACCATTTTCCTTCTCTTAAGGTAACTACCCATGGCTTTAAAAAAATCAGAATCTTATTCTGCAGTTTAGGCTGGCCTTGAACTCATGGTGATCCTCCTTCCTCAGCATCTTGCTGGGATTATAGGCCTGTGCCACCATACAGGCAGTCATGTTTGGTTAAATTCAAATTTAAACAGATAGTAAACATGAAGTTCAGACTCAACGGCTTAATTTTAAGGCACTGTTTTTGTGATGTTTCCATGCAACATGACACAGAAGTTTGAATATGCACATATGAGAAGAGGCTGAGAGAGACACAGGGATCTCTGTTAGGGAAAATCAGCCTCAAAAAGAAAGTGTTTAAGAGGTTAAATAAGAGTGACTGCAAAAGTTAATCATTAATTTGAATTGACAGTGTCTCTGAGCCAGACCATATGCTTGGTACTGTTGTTTCATCTTCAGAAAATGTTTCAAGACCCTTTTGTATACTTTGCATTTTACATAGGAGCAAACCAATAACCAGAAGATAAATTAATTTGTGAGAACTCCCACTTCATAAGGAGGAGTTTGCAACTTAAATCACTATCTGAGAACCGACAGCACCAGCATTCAAACCTAGAACACTGCATATGAAAGTCAAAAGCTTTTCTACCTTTCATAAGCTAAATATCCTAGAGCAATTCTTTGGAAATCACTCTGAGTTTCTCATATAAAACTGCAATAAAACTACCGTAGAATTAAGATCATCTCACATTCCTCCTTTATTTAGGAAATCCTATACTTCACCCATGCATTTGTTGGATTGCAATAACCCATGTTCCAGATGGACAGATTTAGAAATGACTTTCAACACAAGCAATTACATTAACTTGGAAATTTTAGAAGTGCACAATTCAAAAGTTGTCCTTTTAGGTACTGGAACTGTCTGATTCTCCCAAATAAAGCAGTTGTTGTCAAATGTCAACCATTTACAATGTCTCAAACTGCATCCCAGTTTGTGTCTGTACACATCGGGAAGTAAGGTGGATGCTACTGGGGAGAGCTGACCCCAGAAATCTGCCCTCCTCCGTAACTGATTGCTTACTTATCCCACATGACTTATTTGGATAGATAGTAGATATGCATTTTTCCCGGAAATGTTAAACTCTTATGGGAAAATGTGAAGCATTCCTAATAAGCATTTAACATTTCTGAATGTCACAGCTACTTATATGGTTTTATGCTCTTCTAGACTACAGCAGAAAAAAAGGACACATCTATGAAGTTACCATTAAAAATGGTATTAAATGACACAGATGAAAAATGAAATATTTATATTTTTAAAAAGCATTTTCTATGTTTTATTAGAATGTTTAAGGAGAAAAAATATACACTATCTCTAACTCCTTCTCTCAGCTGCGGAGCTATGGAGAAGTAGAAGAAAAAAGATAATTTAAGAATGTCAAATGATTGCAAATAATCAACACAGTATTTATTTTTCTTTTTGCAACAACTAAGGATATAAGTAAATATGATGTGAGAAAGAAAAAGTAGCTTCTAGTTTCTCATCCTCACATCATAGGATTTGACACAGGTAAAGTTTTGCAAAATGGAGAGTGTAAATTTTGTATTTTTCACTTTCCTAGGAAATTGTCACCTTTTTCAGGCATTCACGGTGTCAGAAAGTGCACTAGCTCTCCTGGTGCCAGGGACAAGGTCCTGATGCATCCAGTTCAGTCCCTGTCCAAACAGAATCTGTATCCGGACTTTACCTCTAAATTGTAAAATTAGAAGCTAAAAAACAAATAGGTTGACTCTGATGCTGCAGATTTTACCAAGACACAGGAACAAAATCTTAACAGAAAAGCTGAAACTACAGTTTAAGACCATTTGAAAAAGGCAAGAACTACATTTTATTGGTAACTAATATTACTGGAACTGCTAACCTGTTATTTCACAATTCTCTCATTTATCATTTACAATCACATTATGAAATCAATATCACTGCTCTTCTCCCTTCACAAATGTTATAATCCTAACAACTGATAATGCCAGCAGACTATCCTAGACAATTATGGATTAGAGCCAGACTCCTTAAACCAGCTGTGTTGTAGCAGTTCCTTGGAAAGCAATCTGCTTTTCTCACTTAAACCACGGTTGCCTTTGTTGTTCTTCATCAGTTTTTAAAAATCCTTTACTAACATTTAGAGGTAAGAGAGTATAATTAAATAATTTTTATTCACAATCAATTGATAAACTGTGTCATGATAAAGTGGATGCAGCCTGGAGCCCTTGTAATATCAGAGTATGCCTCCATTATGTGGGGCAAAAACACAATTTCATTTGGATTTAACCCTGTGAAATACATAATACGTAACACAACTCCATTACTAGAAGTTCTTTCAGGATAGAATGTTGCCAAGTCATTTATTTCCATTTGCTCCCTGAACCATCTATAATTAACAAAGCTCCATTCTTGATGTTTATGCCACCACTCAAAGTTGCTGACCCTGGCTGGTGACATTTCTTCATAATAAAAGCTGTAAAAGTTTCTGTTTCTAAACATATTTTCTAGCATTAGTGAATCTTAGTCCTTCACCTCCCCCATATTTTTATTAGTATATATAGGTTTTATAGATTAGTGGGATTAATTTGGTCATGTTTGTAGGTATACACAACATAATTTAATCATTTCACTGCCCTCACTTCATCCTCCCACGGAGTGTTAGATTTTTGGGTGAGGGAAGTGATCTGTGTAGTAAGGGTGTCATGTATCTGGTAAATAACAAGGCTTAGAAGCATTAGTGTCTAAATGTGAGCAACTCTCTTGGTATGGTGGCTTCTACTTTAAAAGAATCTTTAAGTTTGCTAATCCATGCTGTTGAATGGTCACAGTGATAAGTAAGGATTAGGTCATTCTGTACGCACTAAGAAACAAATACCCATGATGAATATGAAGGACATAAAAAAGTAGTGACAACACTTTATCAAACAAATGTGATTGCATTTACTAAACCAAGATACAGATTAACATGTTTAAGCTCAGACTGGAGCTCAAGCTGCCTCCAAAGGAAGTTCATATGCCTTCCACTAAATCATGTTGTTTTAATAACAAAAAAGAGTAGTTTTCAAGATCAAGGGAACTAGTCAACAATTCAGCAGGCAGCAAAATTACTGTGTTTGTAAACTCAGCCATATGTCTTTAAATCTGCCACACATAATATCTCTATTTGCAAATGATTTCTCTTTACAAAACAACAGGGTGCAAAGATG
Organism: Cavia porcellus; assembly: GCF_034190915.1. Classification (NCBI taxonomy): domain Eukaryota; kingdom Metazoa; phylum Chordata; class Mammalia; order Rodentia; family Caviidae; genus Cavia; species Cavia porcellus. Next base: position 158,424,501 of record NW_026947484.1, on the reverse strand, counting down.
AAAGAGATCTTCTCTGTCTTCAAAAGGCTTATAATCTTTTAAAATAATCACTTCCTTAGGGAGCAGCAATGGTTACAGAAATTAACTGCACCAAACATTTTGTGTTCATCAAAAATACAGTGAAGCAATGCTCACATGGGTGCTCCATCAGCTCCATTCTGAAGGGACATGAATGGATACCACAGTAAGACTGAGACCAAGGCACTGAGTACAGACTATGCCTTGAGAGATGCGTCACTCCGGGAATTGCAGACATTGACCGAACAATCATCTGAGTCAGACTGGGATAGCTTTAGTGATACGAATATAAGCAAACTAAATTATGAGAACATGAAAGAGGAATTTTCCCAGAAGAAGAAAGAATATAGGAAATGAATACTCTAAGCATACAGAGCAGAATGAGTCAAAGCTTGGAGGTGGAATTCATTGAAAAGCTTTGGAAACAACAAACTATGCAATGTGATGATAGTTTGGGACATCTGAAGAGAACAGTGGGTGGCAAGATAATGATTCCTCTGAAGGAAACAGGATATTAGGCTACTACGGTTTTGTTTTCTGTAACCACTGAGAACCATTGAGATTTCTAATCAAAAATTCATAATTTGTTGATTCAAAGTCACCATGTAAGGAAGGTAAAAGATGGATTATTGGACTCAGAGATATCCCTGCAGAAGTCCAGGCTAATTCTTTCCAGTGATGAAGTAAGCAAGAGAACATACTGGACATTTCAAAACCAGTCTCTTGAAAAAAGTGAGGAAATGATGAACTCCATTTTTGCAGAATTCTAATGTTCTAGTAATAATTTATTTTGCATTTGACAAAAAGAATCTTCTGAGTGTTGCAAAGAAAAAATATATATAACTCTTTGTTTTGGGGGAGATAATAGTTCAATATCAAAATGATAAGGAAGGTCTTGGATTTTTATTTTGCAGAATTCCTGGAGAACATAAAAGCTATTAGCTTTCATCAACTTGATACAAGAAATGAATGTGGGATCAAGAAATATATATTCAGTGAGTATCTTTGGTTATTGAGTACAAACACAAATAGTATGCCAACAATGCAGATATTTGGGAATTTCTGGAAATGCTGGAATTCTTTTATGATCAGAGTTATCTGAAGATTAATTCAGGTTTTACTTATTTTGATAAACTTTGGTAATTCTGGAAATACATTTGGAAAGTCTTTCTGATGAGACAGAATACTGGTTGCAAGCACTTTACTCAAGAATATATTGCCCATACACTATGAAGTGGAAGGAAAAAGTAGAAGAAGTAAGTGTACCCAGCTGTGAAAAGGAGTAATACATGTCTAATATGCATGTAAATAACATACATAGTTAAAGATTTCAACAATTTCATTTCCTGAACATTAAACACTGATGCCACATTATTATATTTAACTCTTTGCCATGAATGTGACTCTCTGTTAGATTATGGTTTTCAATACCCAAGTGAATGGAAAACATCTGCATGGCAAACGCTTCACCACAGTCTCCCCTAAAACCTGCATCATGGCTTATAAAGTGCTGGGTATAATGCAAGCCAGATAAATACTTGTCAGTGTGGAGGAAGAGAAATCCTCTAACGAATCTGCAATCGAAGTAGACAAGAGCCCAGAAACACACTGAGTGAACCATCCTGCAGGGTCATTCGCACAAGGATCACATTCACAAAGCGCAGGAGCCAGCACTTAAGACCACTTAAATAAAAACACCTTCTTGAATGAATTGGCAACAATAGGCCCTGAGTATAAAATGGAAATGGAGTAGATGCTGATTACAATGAACGCATCAGCCCGCTCACCCTTGGCAGCTAAATTGGCCAGTGCCATGAGAGCACTGACAAGAAAATCAGAGAACAAGTCCATCAGCTCTGAACCTCAGTGAAAGGAAAGAAATTAGGAGTGTGTGATGTGTGGTGTGCACGTGCCTATGCACGTGAGAAGCAAGTAGGAAGCCAGGAGGCTTATTACAGGATTCTTACAATGAAACAGGTGACTCAGGGCAGGTTATGTGGAGCTAGAAAGAAAATTCCAGCTGGAATGTGAAAACCAGCACTTTCAATTGGGTTAAAAACAAAACCCATCAGAAAGGATGGCTTGCAACTATTTTCAGGAAATTAATTTCATACTCTTCAGCTTTTCTCTCTCCTCTAACAATGAGAGAAGAGAGACTCATCATCCATACCTATCCTTCACTAGACACTGAAACAGTCATCTGGTTTCTGTTTAGCTTCATCCATATGTCAGTGGTGTGTGTTTCAAGAAACAAATGCTAATTGTCCTTAACTGGAATCTGTTACAAAAGATGCACTTATTTGAGACTATGGATTTCTAGACAGCCAAAATGTTAGCAATTTAAAATAAAATTTAAGAATTAAAAAAAAAAAAACATACCTTACGCTATCAGTTTTAGTGTCAGCCACTAATTCTTTTTTGTATTCGTCTGTGAATTTGAGCCTCAAATTTTCCTTCCTCAGTCTCTTTAAGTATGCTTCCAAAATGTTTTACAAAGATTTAAAAACTATTTTCATGTACTGAACATCCAGTTAATGGACTTCGCTGTCTTGATCAAAATATACAGGGTCTTTTACTTTATTTTTATATCATTAATACAATAATATCTTTGACATTTTTTGGCTCCTTACATTGCAAATTACAGTAAAACAATACCTGTTCTTAATATTTTGTGTACTTTAAGACTATTAACTGCAGAATGGATAGAGAGTTCACCCTTAATTTTCTTTCTTTCTTTTTTTTTTTTTTTTTTTTTTTTTTTTTTTTTTTTTTTTTTTTGGTATTACCAGGGATTGAACTCAAGACTCACCCTTGCCAAGCAGGCACTTACACCACTGAGCCCTACATCTTTAGTTTTTAAAGTGTGATGGTGTCTTCTCACCCATGTGGGTAGTAGTCCAATGCTGGTCTTGGGAATTACGCCAATTCTCACAAGAGGATAGAAAAACACTGATTTGGAAAAGAATAAGAGGATATTTTTCTTTTTACTTCTGTTTTTCATGAAACACTTGCATAAAGATGGAGTGCATTTCTTTGCCTCTTGTAAAACAAGGACTGTATCAATACCAGCACATGTATTCTTTGAGCTCTAGAGAAAAAGAAAAGAGATTATGCCCTCTTCACAGCATGGCACATGAGGTGGTCACAATAGGAATAACTCTGATATCCTGGAGCTGCCACTCAGAATCATACTCACGCTGAAAACGGCTTCCTGAGGCATGGAGAAACTAGAATGCAAGACCAGGAAAATGCCACAGGATTCAGCCTGAGAATGGATCCTCTACACAAGAAGAAAGGAAGTTAGATATTCCCTGCACGAATATATCCAAGGACCCTATGCAAGCATGCGTTTGGAACACTGGCAATCACAGGGAGCATGGGTGTCAGATCACAGAAGCGCAAATTAATGAATAACACTTTGACTTCTGGCTTGTCCTCAATTTACCCTCTCTCTCATTAACTCTGGAAAGTTCAGATACCATACAAGCACTGGACAACTGAACGAAGCAATTGATGTCATATATCAGCCACATTTTCTGACACAGACCATGAGTTTGAAACAGGTCAAAAACAGGATAATACAACTTGAGATTTCATTGCTTACACTTAGAAACACATCACAGATAGTTTAACTGTGAATGCATACAGATTTTCTCATGAAATATTAGTAGATTTTAATATGGATACCATCCTTAAAACTTTAAGAATCTATATCAACCAACATCCCTACTCCCTGTAGCAGCTTAAAAAAAGACCTAGATGATAAGGATGGGAAGAGAACTATTTTGTGCCTCACTGCATGGAATTCCACTTATCCAAAGCATATCTAGGCATGTACTTATGAATATGTATTTCCCCTTTTTTGGTCAAATTATTGGGTTTTCTACTCCTAAGAATACGAACAAGCTGTCTCCTGCATTATTTTCTGTGACATGGCTTTTTTTCCTGAAGGACGATCTTCTGATACCCCTAGGTGGGCACCATCTTGAGTCTGCATCAGAGAACTTGTAAAAATCGTTCCCCCAGAATCGATAATCTTAATTTTCTCACATTCACTTTTATTTTGACAGTCTTTCCAATAACTTTTATAAAACATTTTATTTTACCAAGTTTTCTTTTTGAAATGGCCAGAATTGACTTGCTTTTTTCATAATAGGGGGTTAATAATATGCCAACTCTGGACTACATATTGTATATAAATAGTATGATGAAAATGTGCAATTGAAACTTAAGTTTTAAAAATGTATTACAGTAAACATGTTGCTGTGAATTCCCCTCAATCTACTCCACCTTGCTTCCAATACATTTTCCCTATCATTCTTAAGACTTTTGGAGACAGTTCTGCAAATTGTGCTTATGAATGTCTTTAGAAGATATGATAAAGAATATGGTGGATGTAGCTGCCTAATGGGATCCCAAATAAAGGCAGGCTTGTAAAAATATTACCACGTGTCTTCATCCACCTATTCAGCAAATCTTACATTGTGCGATCTCTGCTTCTTTTCCGAAGTCAAAATGATAATGAGAGATAAATGTTCTGAATGGGTGCACACACTGAGACAGCCACGGCACTGTTACTGAAGAACCTCATTCAAGGAGGCTTCCAGAGCTGCTCAGAAGGTGTCAAGAACAATGGGACAAGTGTATATTTGAAGTAATGGGCAATACTTTGAAGGGGCCTAATGGCAATGTGTGTTTTACTATAATAATTAATTTTAAAATTTATACGTTAAACGTTCTTTATCACATGCCTTTAATATTGGAAGAAGGAGTTGAAGTAAATTTTGTTTATACATTTTTCTTATACATTACTCACAAACAATTTTAAGATGACCTCAGAACAAATATCATAAAACAATTTTAACTTTAAAAAGTCAGGGCCTAGGGGCTGTAGCTTAGTGTTAGAGAACATGCCTGGAATTTGTGAGACCCTGGGTTTAAAACCCAGTACTACATAAATGGAAATTAAATCTAACTTGAACAAAATATATTTCAGTCAAAAGTTAGCGTAATTATGTTTGCAGTGCTCCGAGCCATACTGCTATGTATTTTCAATCATATATTATTTGAGGTTCTTAAACGTGTGCCTTCTATCATGTTCTGAAATAGTATGAATGACACTTGAATAAATGTGCTATGTATTGACCCAAGGCAAGGGCACTTGAAACAGCATTGTGGAATTTACCCTACTGAGTCACCTGTGTTGTTTTAGCACCTGCTGGAATAATACAATGATTCTAGAAATTCTGGGTGGAATTTCATGATTGTTCTCTAGCCATATTTAAAGGGAAGAGATCTGAGAAGGAATATCCATTCTCAGTGACACAAAAGAACAAATATGAACATTAAAAATTAATAATGTAATGGTTGAAACAAAATTTCAAGGAAAACATTCCAGAAATGAAAGACTTCCCCACTGTGCAATCTGAAGCTCTCTGCACTGATTTGTATGCAGACACAATGTCCAGCACTGGAGGCTTGGAAAATATCTCATCTACTCTGAGCTTTAGCTGATGTTCACAAGATGTTGAACACCGTGCTTGACACATAATACTTAATATTACTGAGACTTGATTATTGGTGAACAGATTGAGAAAGTTTAGAAATTCTTATCAAATCCAAACCCTCAATGTTCTTTAAGTTCAGTAGCAAGTGTGAGAAAATAAAGTTTTAAAAGGATGTCATTTTAAAAGGCAGCAAAAATGAAAAACAACAATATCTTGAGCTAATACTGGAAGGTCTTTGAAAACTGTCTGGGATATTCCCATAATTCTACCCGCTCTTATTTTCAAATAAGATAGAAATATATAGAAAATTTGCATGACATGCAATTGGGAATCTCACAAACACTATCTTTACAATCGTATCTTAATTGCAGAATTGTGAATGTAGTTATTTTATTTAAGCAATATACAATGCTGAGGACAGTAAAGTTGGATCTGTATTCAATGAAGTATTGCATAAGTAACCAAAACATATGAAATTGTGATTTCGTATAACAGAGAATCATAAACTCTTGTGTGATTTATTGCTGTATAGGCAAATGCCTAACACTTCCTTAGAAAGAGTTCATCTTCCTTTGCTGGAGAGGATTAATCCTAAATAAGGTGGACCACTGTGAGGTGGCAAGGGAAGATTATCAGATGGATGCTGGCTTTTTTCTCTTTTGATAAATGGCTTCTGAATCAAGTGTATTCTAAACTCAGGATTTTTTGTATTATACCAAAACACATGCAGGTAATTAAAGCATTACTTTCCAACAGTACATGCCTGAGGTTATCCTTACGGTGCCCAAAGACAGATCAGAAATATAGTTTGTAGAACTGGGAGGAAGTTATTTCATCCTCCAATAAGATGATGGTCAAGAACTAGCTTAATGTTTATGCTTGCTCATAAGCCTGACTGCTCATAAGAATTTGTAGCTATGCCTTCTTAACAAAATCCCGATACCACAAGTCACTATGCAGCCACATTAATGTTCTCAGGTATTCATGATCAGAATAAGGCATTTAAAAAAAATCTCTTCAGTGGTTTGAAACTAAAATAAAGTAAGAATTGAGGAAAGTCAGTACACAATTTGCAATAAATGGAGGCTAGAGTGACGAATCTTCAGAACAGTGATGCTGAGTTTAGCATACTGCACACTTGAAAGTGATAAATGAATTATAAATTAAAGATTAAAACCAGATAGATGACTTCAAGCAATAGGCATCTAGTTTCTAATAGATTAAAGCAGGTGAATGACTCAATGTATTTACCAGCAGTAATGCTTAGCTTTTTAAAACTTTTGAAAATTAAAAAAAAATAAAAGAAAATAAAACATAAGCCATTTCCCTTCCCAATGGTAAAGAAAAACCTATTTAGAGATTTCTAGACATAATGACTTTATTTTATTAGACTAAAAACTTTTCAAACATATAAGATATAAAAGAGAGGAAATTTAATTCAAAATAAGGAAATCTGAGATAAAGCAAATAAATTTAAAAGAAACAATCCTAAAAGATGATCAAAAAATTGTAACATGAGAAAAAATAGAAATGTAGGCTATATTGGAATTGTGTCTAACAAGATAGTCCAAATTAAGTCTATATGACCTAGCAACGTCTGTCTTTTTTTTTTTTTTTTTTTGTCTTTTTCATTTTTTATCCGTACCAGGAATCGAACTCACGACCGCCTGCTTGCAAGGCAGGTGCTTATGCCGCTGAGCTAAATCCCCAGCCCCATGTTTGCCTTCTAATAGTGATGATTTTCAAATACACAGACTGGTACACAGACTATAAAAAATGATTAACCATTTTCCTCACATTTACCATGGAAAAAAGCTCGGAGTGTTTTAAATTGAGCATTCCCCTCTCCCAGGCTTCTGCCCAAGTTCATTTCAAAGATTATTTTTTGCTATATTTTTCATACCAGCAATCTGTTCTTCATCTTTTAAATATCTACCCATCCATTTCAGCAACAGTTTCAAGCACATAGAAAATGCATAAGATTTAATATTAGTAAGGGATCCAACGTCCAATTCTAAAAACCTTTGGAATGCTTATTTTTTTTGAGCACCTCTTGTCACCCTATGTATGTAAATGAAAAATGGAGCAGCAATAAAGTTAAAATCTAAAGTAAAGTCATTCAGTCCTAGTGAGTAACTATGTTAGGATGATCTCTTTGCTAAAATTATATACCACTCACCATTTTAAAATAACTGATAAATATTTCAAGAGGCAAGTGTCATAATATATATGTGAATATATATATATATATATAATGAACTCATTATGTATCAATTGAGACATTAGTAAATATTAATTTCATAAGATAAAGTAATCCAATAAAATGTTAAAATGTAGAACCCTTTTATAAATGATTCTCAAATAGGTTTCAATATTCTTTTTGAAAGTTAGTTTGGTCAGCATTTAATTTTAAATTCACAAAGAGTATTCCTCTTGTAAGTACTCATTCAATTCATACGCATCGATGTGATGGAGACCTAAGAATCAAATTTTCAACTGGAGGGGATTACATTTACTAAAAACAGGTAAATATTCATATTCCAGTAAGCATTTGCTTCATTAATTACCATTTGATTCTTTAATTTATTACATATTAGTGGGTATTAAGCCTTTTTCTCCCAATAAGCAGATGAAATATCAGAGCATATAGAACCTAAAGTAAACTTTTGTTAAAAAAAAAAAAAAAAAAAAAAAAAAAAAGGAAAGCCTGGGCGTGGTGGCACATGCCTGTAATTCCAGCATTCAGGAGGCTGAGGCAGGGGGATTGCTGTGAGTTTGAGATCAACTGGGGCTACAAAGTGAGTTGAAGGCTGCCTGAAGTGCATAGGGAAACCTTGTCCCCAAAAGACAAATAAGTAAATAAATAGAATAAAAATTTAAAAATAAAATTTTCTCAGACAAGTGTTCAAAGTCATAACCAAACCTTCCATGTCACAGAAGTGCTAGTAAATCAGATCAACTACTACTGATACCTTTCTCCTTTACCCATTTGGGTGATTCTATCCACTTGCAACGCTTTTCCCCGTGTCTCTTTCCCCTTCTAAGTGTGCAAAAATGAGCACGACCTAGGCACCTTTGGAAATCTACTAAAATTTAAAAAGATTTTCTTTATTGTCCTTGTCTGGATAGATAAACGCTATGAATTCCTTAGAACTCTGTCCTTGTTCAAACTATGATCCAGACTGTCAAAATTAGAAGCACCATGATTGTTTGTTTCACTCGTGACTTTTTTATTTGTTTTGTTTTGTTTTTAGCACACCAAATCCTAATAAACGTATTGCCCAAGAGCACATCCATGGGCCAGCGGGAAACTGTGTCTCTCCTGCTTGCTGTTGTCTCTTCTAGCTAGCATTTCAAATCAGTCCTGCATGTAGGTCACCATCTTTTTAAGCTTGAGCTGCATAATTACTTTAGACATATTTACACAGTGCCTTTTTCATAAAGGAAAATGATTGAATTGTAGATAGACGGAGTGGGTTGGGGGAACCTGCAGGGGCCTGCTTTGACTCTTCTAGCAAATAGGGAACCAAATATTCTCTAGGGATCTGATTAGCAATCGCACCACTCTTAGCACGTTCTTCTAGGCTCTTCCCTAGAACCATGGAGATTAACCTTGTATCAGTTTCAGAGTGAAGACACATTCATTCAGGAGTTAGTTCTTTTCTGCCTTGATTACGTTTTTGAAAAAATCTGAGTTATATAACATCTAAACAACCTTAAAGAAACAAAAATAAACATCAGACTAGGGATTCTCCACGTATGAATTTTTCCATGGTTTAACCTGACACAAGTTAGCTGTATAAAGTGCTGGAATGGAAAGCTGCTTGCACATATATATATATATATATATATATATATTTTTTTTTCTATGTGAAGAACATTGCAGCGCTCTGTATGTTACTGTGCCCTTTGTCCAACACACACAGGCTGAAACCAGGAAATGCAGGAAGCAAGGGCCTGTGGGTTTTCCCTGGGAAAGATGGAAGGTGCTTTTCCCATCACCACCTTCTCTTCATTCTTTTTACATCTTAATGCTGGACACCTGGTGATGCACCATATAAGGCTGACTCCCAGGGCACTGGGAGGAATTTCACTCTGTTCAATGATCTGAATTCCAGGATGGTTAAATCTTTCAAAATAACAACTTTGAAACTGCAAGTTAGTATCAGCTTCTGGATAACACCGAGTAAAATGTGCACCTAGAGTTTTTGCTCTCTGTGTTTTGTTCATTCATAGTTAGCTGAAATATTTTTCATTGTGGTGGAAAAAAATGACTGCAAATATAGGATAAAGAATTCAATTATATTATAATATTTGATTTTGTTCTAGTGCACTGCTTTTCAAGATAAGATAATATTTTTCTGTATTAAAAAGAAAAATTATGAAGTTTCAGAAAGTCATAATCTTTTAAATTAATTAATGTAAAGTATATAAAATAAATTTAATAATGATTAAGTGAAAAATATTTCAAAAGTGAAAATATATTTAATTTCATTTTTTGTGACTCAGTTATTCAATATATATAATACACTTACTGATATTGAAAAACATTTCTATGGTAGAAATAATTAATTTCACTTGAATTTATTTTAAACCAAAAGTGAGGATGTATACTCACTTTTATGTATACACATTTATATAGTCACACAATTTTAAGTAGCAGAATGTATGATTATTTTGGTTCTTACTGCAAATGTCACTGGAAGTACTTAGCCATCACTAATATGTGGCTTACTCAGATATTTTTTTAAAAAGTAGATTACTTTCTAAAATGCTTTGCTCACATTAACGCTCACAAACAATCAAACAGGAGTTTAAAAACACCTATCTGTAGGCGGCTCTTCTAGATATTGTTATGTGAATGACCACAACTGTGTTTTATTGGATGTGGTAACCCCCCCCCCCAAAAAAAAAAAAAAAAAAAAAAAAAAACCCTGCCTCTCAGTGTTCATGTCTTCATAAAGTTCCCCAGGTGCACTGCATACAACAGCATTGATAGGATAGTGGTGAAATTACAAAATGTGACTTCTGAGGTCAGATCATAAAACTTATTGCACCTCTGTCTTATCTATTAAATGACTCTGCAGGTGAATCTAGGACACTTGAGCAGCTGTGTAAATAGGTCCCCCGAGAAGAGAACTGAAGTTTGCTTCTGAGAAGGTTCAGCAAGAATTTGCCCGCCATGTGCCAAAGCCAACTATGGACCAGATCATCAGTTCCAAAGGAACTCCAGATCTGAAGCTAAGTAATAACAACTTTTGATATACTAAATATGTATAGAGTAAAAATACATGGTGTCTTTGTTGAACATAAAACTGTTTTTTGTAATTAATGGGATGAAAGATAAAACATTTTATCAGTTTTATTTTATAAATTTTTGAGACTTGCTTCAATGAACATTGAATCTCAGATTCTGAATTTTTTTGTACTAATCTCCAAATAAGATCATCATTCACTCTACTAAACTCCCTGCTTTCCTCAGAATCCCACATAAACTTTCCAGTTTTGGGTTTGCATGTGTTTTCCTAGGCATTGTAAGCTGTAGCTTTCTCTCAATGGCTGAAGACTACCCACTCATCACTGAATTTCAAAGAACACAATTACCATCAATGTATAGCAAGATTTTGCAGAAGGAACCCAATTTTCCATGGCATCTTTACTGTGAAAACATACAGTTTAATCAAGATTATTGTCATGAGAAGACCTAAAAGGATACATTCATTCCTGAATTTGGATTTTTTTTTTTCTAATATAGAACATCTTTACTTAACATTTCATTATCAAGCACATACACACACACACACACACACACACAAACTCACTTCTGGAATACTGTAATGCTATGAACTCTGGAAAGAATCCAGACCATTTGCGGTTTGGAGTAGAATAAAATATTGCCAATGATTACATCTAGAAAACTGTTAGTGCTTCCTTACGCGATGCTATATTATTTTATTGCCTCGCAGAAGCATTCTCATTTTCAAAGCTTCGTTTGAGTAATCTGAGGGCCACTGACATCCGTGAAAATGGAAAAGGTTTGTTTGCCAAGAAAAACATAGCTTGGAAGGAGAGGCTTGGTAACTGGGTGCCCAGATGGAGACCTCGTGAGGCTTTCTGTTTGCTGGTGAAAGCACAGCATGCAGGACTGTGGCTCCCTGTGCTCTACCCTGGCACCACCACCGTAAAAACTCTGCCAGTGATCCTAAGGGAGTGTATGTTTTCCATCTTGGAAGTTGTTAATTTGAGTGGAACCAGGGTCCCGAATCCCTCCCTTTTTAGTAGAATGTCAAGAGCATGAGAAGAAAATATAAAGTCTATCTGTCCTACAATTGTCTAAATGGAAAGTCTGTCTGTTCTAAAGTTGTCTGGCCAACTTTCTGGGGCACTCATTCCAACATCCTTGACTTGGTTTACCAGAAAAGTTCAAGACATGGAAAGCTTATCCCCAAAATGATTTGACAGAACTTGCTGTGCTCACTCCACGGTCAGGTCTATATTTCCTGTAGAGCCTAGTGACACTGTTCTTGATAGAACGATAGAACGGTAAAGTAGGAAGAATTTTATCCAAGTGGATATTTAGGAACCCAAATTTAGAAGTGGACACCTATATGGATTTTCAATGCTATAAAAAGTGTGTCTCCAGCATGAGAGTGACAAAGATTTGTCAAACTCTTTCAGAAAATACATTATGACTTCCGAATTACTAAAGAATTTCTGATTATTGCTTCTGCTGAAATAGCTTCACAACTGAGTACAAATTAAATAACTTTGATATTGACATAGAAAACATTATTGAAGCAGTACTAACCAAATCGGACCTGCTAACATAAATTCAGATGATGACTCTTACGGAATTCTTGTGTTCTAAAACCTGGGAAACGCTCATGGATGTAGCTGACAACAGGAACCCTGATTTGGTTTTGTATTATTGTCAGGAATCACACATGTTGTCAAAAGGACAACAACTTCAGTTGATGTCAAAAATTATACATACATAACCATGTTTCCTATGAAAGTGCAAATATTCAAATTTGTATCCAAGCAGCTCTCTTATCAGAAAATTAATTTTGAACATTTAATTTTTAATATACACAATTTTCATGTCTCGCTCTTTCTACTTGTTTTTAGTATTAGCCCATTAACTTTTGCATAAAAATACTGATATGTTTTTATGAATAGCTCTGCTTGCTGTATGATTAAATTGAATGCTAGCAAATTATCAGATTTTTATTAAGAATTTTGCTTTTCTGTTTATATTTGCCTTTTACCTGGGTGGGACTTCCTTTTGATTCTCCATTGTGACTAATTAAGGGTTTCATTTTTGCAGCAGATCTTGTAATGTTTTCAAGGCTGAGCTACTGCCTTTGCTTTACTATCCTGTCTGTTTCTACTTTGGCAATAGTGGCTACTTGATTTTAGTGTACTTTTCTTTCATTAGTTTGTGTTTTTCTGGACAGATAGTGGCTATTCAGTGCATATGTTAATTAAGATAGTGTCTTAGAAATGATTAATACTCACAAAGTATTGTATGTTATTAGGTTAAAAATTAAGTTAAAAAATTCAGGCCATTTATTTAGTTTTGATATTTTTTAGGTAAACCTAATGCTCGTAGGACAAATGATTCTATCTGGGTAGACATTTTCATCTTTATTATAATTGAACAGGTAACTAGGTCTGACCAATTGTTAGAGACAAATTACATGTGACAATTTGAGGTTTTTAATGTCTAACACTGTGAGCTTTAAGTTAAAAAGTGTATTTTATATATTTAAATTACAATTAGTGGCTTATATGTAAGAAACTATTTTTGCCATTTAAATTGAACCCATGTAATCTAAAGATTTTTTAAAGTATCTTTTAATTTTTCATATCACATAAATCATAGTGAGTTGTAGATACAATTCACTTGATGTATTCTTTAAAATTAATTACCAAGAACCACAGTAAGGTAATTAAACTTAAAGGCCACATAACCTTAGCCCAAGTCTCTCTATAATTAGCTAACATAGATAAATTAAGGAAAATTAAAAATGTTCAATTATTTAAATATTGCCCTTATGTTTTTACTCCCTTATTTCCTGTAGATCCTTCCTGATAATATACCAGCTTTATGTTTTGTATTTACGGTAGAATGCTGGCATCAGAGAATTTCAAATTTTTGAAATTACAATGAACTTTAAAAATTTTCATTTGAAGTTTTTAAATAAACTAAATATAATAGAACCCTAAAGAAATGTTTGTTGAACTGAATCTCATATTCCAAATACTCAAGATGAAACCCTGGCTTCCGACAAAAGGGATTATCAAGCAATTAGAAAAACATAAAAGCACAAGGTGAGATGATAGAATTTAAACCCGCTGAAGTTAATTAGCTCTGGGGAATAATCTTAAAATAATAGGGACATTAGCTAGAGCAAATCATATCAGTATATCTCCTCATAAAATATAGAGCATGTAGCAAAATATATATATATATATATATATATATATATATATATATATATACAGAAAGGGAAAAAATTCTTTCTATCCCAGTTTAAAGTAGATCGTCACCATTCTTTCATGGTACACTGGAAACCCTCCAGGGTCAGAGACACCCTTAAGAAGTTCTCTGGTGCAGGGAAATGTCCAGTGAATTGGAAGCCATAAATACCCGCATCACTGGCTTTATAGATTTTTGTCCCTTAGCACTTTCCTTCTGCCTTTGTCTTCGTTCTCTGTTTCTCTTGATTTTTTGGAAAGGTTTCCTATCTTTCACATTTAGGTTACAGATTCTTTGGAACAGTTCAACAATATATTTTTGGATTTATTTCTATAAGTATATAAATTTAAATGAATCATTTTAAAGGGAATCTTATTTTTCAAAATAGTACTCAAACAACTTGGTTTATAACATTATGATACCCTATTTCTCAATACACATTTATATTGTGATGATTTACTTATTATATAGTCTTGCAAGTTTTGCTGTGTTTGGCAAATAGTCACTGTAAATTCACAATATTTCAATATCACTTTGCCATTGAATTTTCCCCAATAACTGACCTTCCATTTAAGCTATCTATACAATTAAAACACCACTTGCACACATCATATCTGCCCTATGTGTACATAAAATGAAAACTCCATCCCCTTTCCAATAAATATCTGAATATATTCAGAGTTTTCTCTCTGCATTAGGTAGCTGGACTTCTAAGAAAAATTTTGAGAAGTTATCACTTTCAATGTCAGAAAAAGACAGTCACTACTAATTATACTTAGAGATCAAAAGGATGCATTTCATTTGCAAAGGCATTCAATTTGTGGAGGCAGTAATACAAGAAGAATGATAACACATACAGCACTTCCCCGCTTCAAAGCATTTTCCAAATGGTAATTAACTAGCATGATTACACATTCAATAAAGGACGAGTGGATCACATGCTTTCCGTCAAAGAAAACCCCAAAAAGCAAAAAAAAAAAAAAAAAAAAAAAAAAAAAACAAAAACAAAAAAAGTGAGCACTTTATGGTAAAATGTAAACCTAGTTTTTCATTGTCAATTTGAAATAGTTACTATATATTGCTATCTCTACTACTTACTATGAATATTTACTCCTTTCATCAATATTGAAATTATTTAGAAGTTAGAGGATATATTAAAAGAAATAATTACATTGCCTGTATCTTTAATGGCATAGGCTACTCCTTTTGAACAAAGACATTTACAGTTAGTTTCTTTTAATGAATAAAAATTAAATGAATTATAATCCTTAAACATTCTAAGAATAATTTTTTCTATACCAAGAACATAATTATCTTTGTCTGTGTCTTTTCCTTTGATTCACTGCTGCTTGACTTGCTCTAAAATTCTCTTCTGTTTAACTATGTATTTTCCCTCTGTTTTTCAGAGATAATATGTAAACCTTCCTTCCTTTTTTCTTTTTGGTATCAGGGATTGGGAAGTGAACTCACAACCTCGTGCTTCCTAGGCAAGTATTTGTGCTGCTGAGCTAAATCCTTGGCCCTGTAAACCTTTCTTAACATCACTAAAAATGATAGCAAAGGGTAACAGAATATACAGAGTCTGCTTGTATTTCAGCTTTTAGAAACATGAAATATTTTCTACTAACAAAATTTTATTTGTTTTTTTCTCTTTCTTTTTTTATTTAAAGAAAGATAAAACAGAATAGAAAACGGGCAGAAATAGTACATATTTTCAAAGAAAAGAAATAAACAGTAATAAATCACTAGTTGATATATACACATTTTCCCCCCACAAATAATTGTTCAAGACACAAAAGTGGAACATATAGATGGGAGTTGAACCAGGGAGACTGAAAACCGTTCTGTTCAACTATCCAACAAAAATTAAGTGATATGAGTATCAATCCTATACACTTAGACATGTATGTATTTATCCATATCTTCATTTATGTTGAGACCTAACAAAACTTATTAGATTAAAATCCTTTTGAACAAAGATTGATAATATTGCTGGATTTCACGTCATAAAACTCCGGAATCAGCACTGGTTACTGCAGTGCCCCTTTCTTTCCTTCAAAGTATTTGTTCATTTCATCATGTGCCATAAGATCAGTTCTCATAAACTGTTTATAGGTTTTACACAAGTATGAGTCTTAACATGTGTTTCTATCCTTTCTATATTAGAGGGAGAAACAGAACAAAGCAGGACAAAACTAAACATATTCCTATAGAAACATAACACTAAAAAGACATATAAAACTGCTGTATAAGGAGTTCTATCATGATTACTGTGCTGTTTCTTGTCATCATCAACCCAATTGGCTATATTATCAGATAAAGTATAATTGAACATATTATACATAGCAGAATTAACAGAAATGCAACTTTGTAGATATTGTAGAGCTACAAAAACAGGTAGTAATCAAATCAGAATGATTATCGCGGTGAATCACTGTCATTTTCAGTATAGTTGTCTATACTCCTCAACTTGGTACCAGCAACCTAACAGTTTTGAATAAAATCTGTCAATAATAAGCAGTATTCAAACAAGTCATATTTAACTAAGAGCAGTCATGATACAACAGTGTAAGTCATACAGGAATCCTGATTGAGTTAACAGGAAATTAAAGATGACCACTGTGCTATGTCCTGATATCTTTGGGACAGCTTTCTGTGCCATCAGATCCAGTGTTTGTATATAAACTAGGATGGAATAAATTCCAACCAAGCAGAGTGGTGCTGGTAATAAGGGTTTTAATCCCTGATACACAATTAGCTATATCTTCTGCTGTTTTTTTTTTTAAGACTATTAGACTATTTCTCCCCTTTACTCCCCCAGAATAAATTGTGTATTTTTGGGTCTCCCCATCACTCATGGTTTTATATTGGGGGGGGGCAACCTGCTATTTATTTAAGTATTTCTGAACTTTCTCACTCCTGGGCTGGATTTCTAGTTTTATTTCTTCATTTTAAAAAGCCTGTCTGTTCAATCTATCCATAAATACTGGCCCAGTTACCCTTACTACTCTCTGGTTCCCTAGCACATCAAGTTCCATTTTCTCATATTTGATTTTGGTCCATATAACCTTCTTTAGGCTAATTATATTTCCTATAAAGAGTCTCTCGGTGGACCTTACCTTTTGATCCACTCTGCCTGAGATTCTCTCTTTTTTCCCTCAAGTTAGTGTATATAGGCCACATATTAATATTTCTATATTAGAAATTATATCTAATATTCTTTGCCTCATTTCTGTTGTGCCATTTTTCTGTCATTAGTTGTCTGTTCTTTTTCATTTTGCTTTCTGCTCCATTCATTGCGGCCTCTCTGCCATTGTTTCTGGAATCCTGGTTACTTTTCTCTCTCTTTAGAATGTCCTGCAGTATTCTCTGTAGAGTTGGATTGTTGGTTGCAAAATCCACCTGTTTCTCTTTATCTTGGAAGCACCTTGTTTCTCCATTAATTTCTGGGGACAGTTGTGCAGGATATATCAATCTTGGCTGGAGGTTATTGTCTTTCAAGGCTTGGATTATTTCACTCCACGCTCTTCAAGATTTGATTATTTGTGCCAAAAAGTGTGCTATAATTCTAATGGGTGTTCACTTGTAAGTTATCTGTTTCTTGTCTCTGACAGCTTTTAATATTCTGTTCTTACATTGGATTTCGGGAATCTTGATTACTATATGTTTGGGTGTAGTTCTGTTTTGACTGTAGGTGGCTGGAGTTCTGTATGCTCCATATATCTGAGTATCTTTCCCTTTTCCTATGTTGGGGAAGTTTTCATTTATTATTTCTGTGAATAGCCTTTGCAGTTCCTTTGTTCGTACCCCTGCTTCTTCTCTCACATTCTTTATTCTTAAGTTATAGATTCTCTTGTCATCTTCTAGCCTTTGTATTGTTACTGCTTGTTTCCTTGTTATTTTAAACAGGTTTTTCTTTTCATGCTCCCACATTATAAAACTGTCCTCCAGTTCAGATAATCTATCCTTAGTTTCTTTCAAGCTGTTATGCCAGCTTTCAATAGAGTTTCTAGTTTATTGGTAATCTCTTTGAACCTGCTTCATGTATTCTATGTTTGCTCTATTTTCTCCATCAAATAATTCTCCCCCCCTACCTTTTTTGGTTCTTTTATTCTACCTCTTGTTTTTTCTTTGGAGGTGTTTAGCATTTTTTTAACTATTCTACTTATATCCTGCTTTACTTGGTTAAATACTTCCCTTTTGAACTCGTCTATGAGGTCCCAAAGACATTGCTTTATGTCTATTGGTGCCATGCCTGATATTGCATGTTTTCTGTCCTCATTCTTCTTTGCATTTACTTTTCCTGGATCAGTGTTCTCAGATTGGGGGCCGAGGACCCTTTCTTGTTGCCTCCTCTTCTCATATTTTCTGTTCCTTCCATATAGGTGTATATAGGAGGCCCAGTTTCTTTCTTTGTCAGTTTCAGTTTATCTGATGTGTGCTGACTGGGTGGTCCCACCCACTGCAGTGTACTAAGAGGTACAGACCCATGAAGCCTATGCTGGGCTCGCCCCTCCAGGTCAATCTACTGAAGGCTTCACTGCTAAGGTGCACTGCCAGGCGCAGGGACCTGGTTTGGGCTAGCCTATTCTGCCTCGGTCCATGGCATCACCCAGGTCAAGCACTCCCAACCAATCCCACTTGAGAGGGAAATATGTGACTGAAGTCACTGAAGCACCCTGTTCCAGCCAGTCTGCCCAGTCCCAGAATGTCCTCTGTTGGAGCCTCCTTATCTATGAAAGGGTCCCTGTTCCTCTCACTCACTGCAGGTCTATGCAGAGTTCCTTGCCAGCTTTGCTCTCAATTTGATTCACCAATTCCCACTCTCAGAGCATTCATGTCTCTATCCCAACTGTGCCAATGCAGGCGTGGCAGCAGCAGGATATTTAAGCCGCAGGTTCCAACAGCAGCACAGAGACTTTAGCTGTTCCAATCATAGCACTGGGATTGCATTTCCAATTGTTTTCGCTCAGCTTAGTTCATTCCTGGGTCAGCAGGGTATATCTCCCTCTGCTTAGGACTTCCCACACTGCACCATTCATAGAATCTAAGTTGGCTATCTCAGAGAGCCTCCATAGCTGCTGTTATCTATCTGCCATCTTCTCTCCACCACAAACAAAATTTTATTTGAAAAACAGGATATCATCCATTACTAAATATATGAAAACTATAAGAAATTGAAAAATAAATAACAATTCAATTGTTTTTAGGAAAATATAAAATCTAGTTTGGTCCAAAATTTTTTAAGAAGAAATACTCATATTATGCATAAAATCTCTGCACCCCATTTATTTATTCATTTGAAAAAAAAGTATGAAGAAACAAAACAGTTCATGATTATGTAAATCTAACTTCTAGATCCTAGTTTTGAAAATACCTGTGGTACCTAAATAACCTACCTCAAGTCTCTGGCTTCCTTTCTCACTTTCCTAAAGTTTTCAAGTTAATTCTTTTTTCAGGATTTCAATATATACATTTTTCCTTGATTTATCTATTAATGATTCTTCTCAAAGTGGTAAGCTGTTTCTCTGAGAAAACTGAGTATATATAATAGAGTATATGAATCCATCACTGATCCAAAATAAGATTCAAATTTCTGATTTTTGCTAATATTTCACACTATTAAAGAGTAAGTCAAAGCTTTGTGTTTCTCTTTGTATAGGTCTTTGGTTCAGGGGAAGAGGTATGCAAACAGAGAAAAGCTAGTAACCATAGCTCAGCTGTAGAATATGAAATTTATTGACTCATTATATATTAATTATTTTCTACTAGTATGAGAAGGGTTACTCTTTATACCAGGACATGAGATAAAAGTAAGATTCTTAGCTGAATTTGGGTAAGAGTTTAGGCTTTTTTCTCTCAACTTCTCAGAATTACTTTTCCTATGATATTTCTAGATGCAGTGGCAGAAAATGAAGTTAGAATCATACACTGAGTACGCAGACTTACAGTAATTTATTTACAAGTTCATCAAAGTGATACGAATAACAGTGGATTCTTATTAAGCTATTTCTTTAAGAAACGTATGTCTCCCTTTGCTCCTTATATCATTTTCACTGATCTATGCCCTTTGATTATATTTAAAATGTATGGTAGCTGGTAATTTATTTGTATTAAATTAGTTCCTTTTCATTATGCATAACAATGCTTGAACAAAGAACTAATAGGCTGTGAAAGTTAACTTTTGTTTTGGAGTCTGTTTATAGTATATTTTCTTTATCTGCCCACTAATAAGTCCAATTAATCACCAAGTTCCATTGACTGTTTTTAATTACTTTTCTGGCTCAATACAGGTAGATTCCACATGGGTCTTCTGTGCATGTTAACTGTTTGTCACACAGCTGCATTTCTAGCTAATCCTCTGTGCACTGATTCTGGTTAATCTGTCACTCTTTTGTGTCCCATAGCAGTTGCTTTATCGTTTCTCACACAGCGGATTTCATTCTGATTTATAAATCTCCTTATTATCCCAAAAACTCAGAGTTTCCAAAAGTGATAACAGTGCTTATACTTGAAGTGTCCAGTATTCTTACTGGTATTATTTAATGATAATGCATGACAAAAACAATAAATGATACCTATCACTGGCTGCAATCCAAATTTTTTAAGAAAGGAAATTCCTTGTATAATCTCTTTGCCATAATATTCAGATTGTACATTAGTAGAGAACATTTAAATCTCACATTTTGACTTGTTTTTTAATTTTTGTACCTTAGACTGGACACAGATAGCATTCTGAACCAGGAAGGCAGTTGCATTCTCTGCAAATGTTCACGTGTAGCAGAGTTTAACAGTTTGCTTAGGTCCTGGTCACAAGGAAGAGATCCTTCTGCATTTCACTTTCTTTAGGATGGACAGTAGGAAAAGTGATGTTTTCTTTCTGAGCTCTAGTGTAGGAAGGGGTGGCTGAAAGCCTGGAGATCTCAGGGATCCAAGGCATCTTTCCCGATTTCACACAATTTTGAAGAAGACCTATTTCTGCCAAATACATATTACATAACACATTGCTCGACTGACATCACAAAACACAACAGAACAGGCGGCTTAAACAGCAGCCTTGTTTTTTTTTTTTTTTTTTTTTTTTTTTTTTTTTTTTTTTTTTTTTTTTGGTTATGAAGACTAAAAGTCTAAGATCAAGATGTCAGCGTATGGGTAGCTGATGTTTTACAGAAGTCACAAGAGATCACACTTTGGGTTACAGATGGTAAACACAGAAAACTCTGAGGTCCTGTTCTTGTATTAATATTTTATTGTTGCTATTGTTGTAATGCAGATTGAACCTTGGGCCTTCACACTAAAGTATGTCGGTAGCCCTTCTTAAAATTGTTTTTCTTTTTTTTTTTTTTCTGTAATAAGACAGTTTCTCACTAAATTGCCCATGTTGGGCCCAACCTTGTGATCCTCCTGCCTCAACTCTCAGAGTGTTTGGATTAAAGACGCGTAACGCCATCCCAGGCTTCTTTCTGTTCTTTTAAAGCCACTAATCCTACTGGATTAGGGTTCATCCCCAGTGATCTTATTTAGCCTCACTTACCCCTAAAAACCAATCTCCAAATAGAGTCATGTTTGGGATTAAAGATAGAAGAAAGAAACTTTGAAACAATGCAATTCAGTCTACAGTGCACACTTTTTCTACAGTGCACAGTCTACAGTGCATTTTTTTCTACATTTCTCCTGATAATTTCTTGACTTAATTAGAAAAGTTTAAACATGATCAATCAAGCAGGATGACTTTGTGTTTAAGAGGAGGTCCAAGGTTTTGCCTCAGCCTTCATGTGGAACTTTGTTATTCTGACTGTAAGGAGTATCTTGCATATGAGGTGATTCAGCCTGGTAATTTGAAAAGAAATGAATGAAAAATCATAAATAGATTTAAAAATCTCTTTCTTTCTTTCTTTCTTTCTTTCTTTCTTTCTTTCTTTCTTTCTTTTGCACTTGTAAGTGTTGAAAGTAGAGGAAGTTAGAAAAGAGAAAGAACCCAAAGAAAGAGTGAATTAGAAATGCTAGCATTAGAACTCAAAGCACGCTCCTATTACGTAGTACTATGTGATATCTGGTTCATTATTTGGTGAGCAGCAGATTGAAGAGTCCAAGACTGGATTCTGTCCAAGCTGTCTCAGAATTCAAGTGTCTAACTAAACACATCAATACCCTTAGAAATACAGTGAGGTTAGACAAAAAACATGAGCAGTAGGTTTGGCTATGCCTAGTTCAGTTCATGAGCATCCTTTAAATGACAATGACTAGGGTTCATGCCATAATACAGATATGTTGATCACTCAGGTATTTGTGATAGCTGCTGTTACAGTTTTATGTTACTAAGTAGGCAGATGATTTATTTATAGAAAGTAAGCTTTACAATTTCATGTCACTATCTGTTTATTAATCCTAAGAAAAACAAACTGTGGATTTTAAATTACTCATATAATTGTTGTGTGTTTTGGTGCCTAATCCCATTCCTTGAAATGCATGAAAGGAATTAAAATATTCAAATTGTTTCCTTTAATTCCTCCCATGCACTTTTGTGGGCGGAATTAACCTCTACACTCTAAAATGATTGTATGTGTAATATTAAAAATGGAACATCTCATTTCCTTTTTATTTCTATTGTGGGGATTGTAAATACCAGAGGCACCCTAATGAGGACTTTACTTTCACTATAGCACAAAATAGAAAAGATGCCTTGGAAAAGCGACTGATAACTTGTCTTTCATACTGGGGTCCTCATATTCTACAATTCCATGATTTCTTTTTGCTTTCATTTTTCTTGTTGTCTTCATCTTACTAATAATTTCAAGCAACTTAAGATGACAAGATGTCAACAGTGAAGCTGTAGAGGCTAGGATCTAGTTCCAAACAGGACCCTTTTTGCTGGTGTATTGATGTTTTAGTTTAATACCACAGGGTAAGTTATGCGTATCCAAAGTCACAAAATTCTAGCTATTGAAATTAACAATAAATGGTTTTAACCCGACTTACATTACAGACCAATAGTCTTTCAAAATTCTCTTCTCCAGTAAACATTTCTTTCATTCTTTTTGGAAGAAGCAGAAAACTTTCTTTGTGTTGCATCTCAAGTGGTGACTTATCATAACCAGATGCTCTTTCATGTGCAATTCCATTCATTCAGATTTAACACTTTTTAAAATTATCATTGACTTAAACAGATCTTCAGTACACTTGGAAATGCACAGACAAACTTACTCAGGCAGCTATTTTTTAATAGTTAAATGGATAGCTTGAATGACAATGCTTACAGTTACAAAGTGAAAGAATAATGTCCTCTATTTTGGTTGGCTTTGCTCAGTATGAAACCAAGAATTTTCCATAGATGTGTACATTGTGCATGCTAGATCCTACATCACATTTTTGCTATGAATTGCGTTAGAAAAATGAAACAAGGATGAAACTTACATTTTGAAAACAAAGTGAAACCAAAAATATTCTGCTGAATCTGTAACCTTTGCTTCACACAAAGACTTGAGTTCCCTTTATGACAGAACCTTACAAACTGCAAGTTTCAATGTGATTTAGTTGGAAACTCAGGTTTTAAAGTATCCATCTTGTCCTGTGACAAAGTAATTGGCTGGAAAAATTATAATAAAATTTTCATAAAGTTCATATTCATGAAGTGGCAAAATTGCTTTTAGGAAATTACGATATTAATAATTTACATCCATGTCAATAGCATTTCCAAAATAACTCACTCTCTCTACCTTCTCTACCTGATGAACTTACCCTGATTTCTACCTTCCTTCTACCCCTACACACAGAGACAGTTAAATACACAGACACAATGAGATCTAGAAACAGACTATTCATTTTAAGAAGATAGCTCCTTGTTTAATTAGAGATTTATCATCTTAACTAGCCATACTATTGCACTGAATTAATTTTCCAGGGTTTGCAGAATTAAAGATGGTAAAAATTGATGAACCTTAGCTGTATTTCCCCCCAAAGGGTACAAACTTTTATTACATTTCAGTTGCAAAACACAATTAGCCTCTAACCTAACCATGTTAATCTCCTTGAGTTAAGCTTATGCTTTTCTGCTTGTCTAGAAACTTTTAATGAAAGATCTATGTCTTTTACAGCCGATTTTAATAACCTCTTTATTTGCATCTCTGCCCTTGTTTAGAGGAGGAGTTAATTCGATAAGCTCCTGGATTACAGAACACTCTTTCAAAATTGGAGATAAATAAAATTCTGTGACATTCAATTGGAGCAGGCCTCAGCAGGAGATGGACACCAACGATACATGTTACTCAATTTCCAAAGATTTTTATGTAATTAACTAACAGGGATCCACTGGCATGATCCATTATTTCCAATTCTAAGCCCAGAATTCTGATCTTTAAGCCACACCATTTTGAAAAGAATGGATTTAAAAATTGATTTTATTCATGGATAAGTAGTCCTTTAGAATCTGACTTTTCCCCCTCTTGCAGTAGATAAGTTACAGTTTACCCTGTGTTTTCTATAGCACATTATGTAATGCCCAAACTGATCCAAACTACATTTTCCGCTGAGCAAAAGTTTTCATGAGTTAAATAGAACTTGTCTGAAAATGGGAAATAAATGGTCACATGTGGAATTCTGCCTCAATAGTACAGAGGGACCTCCTGGTCACCAGTGAAAGGTTTGATCCCTATTGGGTGAGCTCAGGTTTTATCTCTGAGGTGAGATTTATGTCAAAAGAAAAAGCAAAGTCACATTCTCTTTTCAATACTGAACTTCAGATATAAACGCTGAACTGTGTAGTCATGAATTTGCTAAAATATGCAAGCACGGTAATCTGATTTACCTCTCACTGTCTTGATATTCCAGCACTGTGTCATCTGTTTCATTGCTGCCGGTTTGCACTTATTTCATAAAGGGTAGTTGATATAAGGTGGGGGGGGTGTGTCTTGAAATTACATTTAAAAATGAATTTGTTTGGGTAGGTCATGGGAAAATATTCCAGAAATATTTTAAACATAGAACTTCATGTGCACAGCATCAGTTTTCAGTCACTTATCAGTGAGATTAGACTGCTTTGCATAGAGGTTGTATTTTACATGTTATCTAGTACTAGGTATGGTACATAACCCATTGAGCTCATCCATACAGATTTAGTGAAGGAAGACAGAATCTATGAGTGAATAAGAGACATTTACTCACCAACTGGAATGTAGATGGAAAAAGAGGAAGGGAAAAAAAGAACTGTTAAGTTCAAAATTTTCTCCAACCAAGGTGCAGCAAACCTGTGGTCTCAACACTGAGAAGCTAAGGCACAAGGATCCAAAGGATCCAAAGTTCAAGTTCCATTTAGACAAAATTTAAAAATAAGTGTAAAAAAAGGACTAGGGAGTTTTCAAACCTCAATAGCATTTCCCCCTAAAAATTCATGAAAATATTCTCACAGAAAAAGAGCCACTCGAGCAATTTAACCACGGTTATTTCTAGAGTTCACACAAATGTCTTTTGTCCTTGCTATTCTCAATATTCTGTAATCAATAGGAACATATTTATGAAGATGCTGGTTCTATCAGTAGAACCAGTATTGGTAGAGTACTTTATGATTTTTCTCATGGACTTCTGCCCTGCTTCTTCCCCCAAGCGTAATCACAATCCCGCGTTGTTTCCTACATTGGTGCCAGTGATCATTTTTTCTTTTGCTATAAGTATTTACCCTTGTGTTATGCTAATGCAATTTCCAAATAACTAGCACTTCATTGCTTCAGAAATTTAAGGGCAAAGTTACTTAGTATATGAGTCAGAATCTTCCCCAAGCTGGTTCTATCTTTATCTTCTTGCAGTACTGATACATTGCTGGCATGTATGGATATTCTCAAAACCATGTCATTTCTTTTAAACATTGCCTATCTAGTTTTTATGTCTGAAAAAAAAATGTTATCTCTTTTACCATTAGGAAATTTCCATCCAACAGCTCCACTTTTTAAAGCCTTCCAAATCATCCAGATGAAATGAATCACTCTTTATTCTGTGATACAGTATTTACGATGCACTTTTGGGAGGGTAGCTGTTATATTCAGTGTTAGCAGAATTTATTAGGTGCTCTATATTGTACTACATGTATTCATGCTTTCTTCTTCCAAATTGAAAAAAATACTATCCTTATTTGATTCTAAATGTCCAACATCTAGAATGTATGAAGAAGCAGAATCAGTTCAATAAATATAAGTAGAGCATGAAATAAAGTAGTTATAAAGTACTGTGAGGAGTCATCTATTTCCTTTGGTGACCAAAGTGATGAACTCCCAAAAGACATGTACATCTTGTAGTCTTTCATTCCCAGGAGCAAACAAAGAGTTCCTGTTCATGTCTCCGTTGCTGGGAAATAGCTTTCTGATCTGATCTCAGCTCCAACATCCCAGGAAGGAACTAACTTGTCATCTCAGCTAACCCTGATGGATTGTGACTGACAAATTCAACCACATATATTTTCCAAAGACAGTTTGACCTGAAAAGGAATCCAAGTTCTGCTCATATCACTAACACTAGCAAATGAATAGACACTTTTGGAGAGAACGCACCTCCAGTTAAGTCCTCTTGCTCTATGCAGAAGGTTCAAACAAGAGTATACAGCGGAAGTGAAGCCCTGTGAATCCTCAGTTCTAAAGTCAATGTGAGGAGAGGAAGTGAAGAAAGTGCTTTGTATATGCTACTATTTGCAAGAAGCATCTGTTCTGTATATTTCCAAATTTCTAGATCAGGTTGCAATATTTACTTTGAATTAAAACTTATTCAGGGCCAAATTATTCTCAAGCTGTGGTGGTAAGAAGAATCTTGTGAGACAAAAATAATAAGTTTGAGAACTGAATCCTTTTCCTGGGTAGTCTCACATCCCAGTGAGCTCATAGACAGCTGGTTTTATGTGCATATTCTCTCATGCGCTATAACTTCTTACCAATGACATGAGGATTCCAGGGATCAGATAACTTAGCAGACTTGTCCTAGCTCAGATATTGAGTGCAAACCCAGAATTTGAATTTGAATGCCAATTGTTTTTAAAGCCAATTTTATTTCCAACATAATAGGAATTTAAGGAATGACATCTATTATGACTGCGTATAATTAAATATGTAGATAAGAGATTTCAGCACATCATGAATATCTCTCTCCTCATCATCTAGGTAGTATCCTAAGAGTAACCCATTATCCCCATCTATGCACAATTTGTAGTATGCCTGTTAGCCCCAACATGTAAGTGGCTACAAAGCTGAGAAGTCAGTGCTTGATCACATAGGCTATGAATCTCCCCAAGACTTACTACTCAGAGAATCTCCCAGTAAGATGTAACCTGTAGAGTGTTAGATTCAACGTAGTTTTTGACAGCTACTGTTCTGTAAAATAATGCTCAGTAATGAGATGCATTACAGATATGAGTTCAGTTTAAAGACCAACTCAAGTGGTGCATTTTATACATTTTCCTGTGTTGCAGCAGATAGAAATATCTGAAAGGTACAGAAAAAATTTTAAAAGCATTTATCCATTTGGCATTCATTTTACTCAAAACTGTGCTTGCCAGAAGAGAACAGCTTTAAGTCAGATGGGGAGAGGAGACGGGTAATTAAGTCTGTGTCACTTATTTTGTAAAAAGAAGCAGCCTTGATCAGAAACTGTATTGCCTTCCCGATCTCTCAAAAAAGAACACTTTCACTTCATCTTTTTTCTCTTCAGTTATTAAAAATAAGCTCTCCAAATACAGAAACCAGACACAGTTAGCTAAAGAAAAGAAAGCCTCTAATCCTCTCTCCAGGCATGTAGAGGAGCTGAGGATACTTTACCTCTGCGGCTTTGTTAGTGTACCAGTAACTGCGGCAAGATAAGCTCTGACTGAACAAGCAAAGTACTGCTAATGTCTGAGCGGAGTTTCCTTGCTTTGGCTCGCTGGTATCAAACCAGAGCACAGTGGCCTTGAGCCCCAGTGGCTCCTTGTGTGCAGACACCTTTCTTTCATCAGCAGAGTCCAAACACATTCTTGTCAATTTTTGAAGAATTTAATTTCCATTTCTTCCCAGAGTGGACTTCTAAGAGAATTTGCATGGCTAAGGATATTTGCATTATCAATAAAGCAGAATGTATATAGTGACCAACAGTCTTCAAGAATGAGAATCATTATTTCTTTTTACTCCAATAACACTTAACATTCAAATTTTTCTTTCAACCTTGCCAAGAATTCTAACTTTTTTCATAGCAAAAGATTCTGACAGCAACCTTGAGGTAAGAGATGGTACCTTTACCTTTTTTTCCATTCTAGAAATGAAGGAACTAAAGTACAGAATATATGTGACTTGGGTTAGGTTCATAACATTTACATGCAGTGTCTGAATTATAAATTACTAGTAACTTTAGTTTTTTGTTTTATTATTGCTATCATTAATGTTATTTTCACACCTAACTTTAGATTCAAATATCATATATTGTTATGGAAACCAAATTCCAATTATCCTTTGATAGCCAATAAGATATATGTATAGATAGACAGATAGATAGAGAAAGAGAGGGAGAGAGAGTGATACTGAAAGCACCTAAAAAAAATGCAAAGCTGTAATCTATCTTTTCACTTTTTTACTGGTTATCTTCATCTTTCTTTGTGCATTCTATACACTTATCCTATTATGTTTTAAGAATAAATTACAAGTTCCTTAAATATGGGGTCAAAGCGTGGGCCCAGGTGTAAAGAATGTAGGCAGCCTGTATACCTGCCTTCAAAGCTCCCATTTCCTCCTTGCAGTTTTATAGTTTTTTTGGAGATCATCTCTCTACTGGTCCCATTACTAGTGCATTGGCTTCAATTGTGATGAAATTGTTTTGACAGAATATAGTAGCACCCATCCATTCTTCCACAGAGCTTTAGACCTGAAACACTGGTATTTCTTCTTATCCAACAAAATGTCAAATAAAATCAACCTACAGAAGCTATTTTGAGAACTTAGGATCCTTTCTATATGTCTACTGAGTGCTCTACCAAAAAGTAAAATGAAGAATTTTAATTGTGGCAAAGGTTACTGGGAAGAGTTTTCTTTATTCTCATGTTTGGTTGACTTAGGACAAAATAAAACAAAGTACAAGGAATACTTTTAACAAAAAATTAAAATAAGGGTTTTCACCACATTAATATTTAGATAAATAGGAGAACAAGAATAATGACTGTTTTACATTAAGCAATAAAGTGCTTTATCTTCATTACTACATTTGGTGCTCACTACACCCCTATAACACATGGTTTTAAACCATCACTTTGACCATAAGCAAAATTTGGCTTAGAGGCTTCAAATGACTTGTCAGACGTCAGCAGTCCCAAAACTGGTGTAGCAAGGACCCAAGGGAAGGCAGCCTGAGACCAGTGTCCACATAATTAACCAACTGTAAAGTAAGAATATCATTCAGATTTGTTTTCCTTCACTTTATAATGTATCCAAAGTAACCTTTGAATACACAAACTAAGGTAATATTGTTAACAGTAAAATTAACTCATGACTGTTAAACATTCATTATTTATTATTTGCAGTTTTCCTAATTTTTTCAGAATTACTTTAAGAATACTACTTATTAAAAGAAAACTACTACTTATTTTTTATATAAATTTTACATATGATGATATTGTCACAGGTAAATAACTTTCTCAAGATTTCTCTACCAGTAAGTTGTTAAGCAAGTGTGTAAATCTAGGTATCCTAGCCTAGATCCACAGGGTTAATTGCTACATTAAACTGCTTGTTGTTGATAATCATTTCAAATTATACATTTTCCATAAACAAAGTGAGGTGTAAAAACAAAGTTTAAAGATACAGAATTAGTCTGCTACCTCTAGCGCCTTACGGACAATATCAAATGATAAATGATGAAGGCCTTTTATGGGCTGAAATGCAGCCTTCCAAATTCAAATTGAATTCGTAAACCTGAGTGTGACTACTTTGAAGATTGAGTCTCTACGAAAACAATTAAGCTTCAGTGAGAGTGAAAGTTTGGGGCCCTGGATAACTGCTGTTGTTACAGGATGAGGGAGAGACTGCAGTGTTGTAAAAGCATATGAAAAAAAAATGGCTACATAAGGGAAGGCAGCCATTTTCTTTCCAATGAGGCCTTCAGTGAATCTAATTCTGCTTACACCTTATTCTGGTCCACCTAGCCATCACAAGTATGAGGAAAGATATCGTGGTTGAAGTCACCTACCCTCCTACTCTGTGGCCTTTGTTATTGACAACTCTTATAGAATGAGGCATTCTCCAAATCCTCATAAACATTAAATAAGAAAGTATGAGAAAGATATGAGAAAAACAAAACTTGAAAACTAGGTATAATGCTACTGAAATATTACCAAAACTGGACAGGATATATTTTAGACACTCCCAGCAAGCATTTTAGTTTTGCCATAAGTTCCCAAGTCTATTATACTTGCCTACACTTATTTCATGTTACGTATTTGGAAAAAGCTATAAGGAACTACTTTATTAGTTGCAGCAACATTTGGTGACAAAATAGCAAGTTCTATAAATGTAGAAAACATCGATTTGATTTGTGAACCAAATTATGTACCTTTTAATTTTAAGATCCTACCTCAACTCATGAATCTTTCATGTTTCATAATATCCTGTACATTAGAGATTTAAATTTTGTTGTGCTATAACAGTGTCTGTATATGTTCAATTTCCATTACCCTTAATGAGTGTTCAGCTCAGACTGGTTTGTCGAAAGTTCACAGTGTGAATTGCATTTTGATTTCATGTAAAGATGAGAAACATCTCGTCATACTCAGGTGCTAAACAGAAGATAAAGTGCATATTTTAACACTGTACCGATTTCTTACTACAGAAAAAAAATTGACTAGATGTCTACTCCAATTTTGGAAAGTACAACTTATTCAATTTATAAAACTTTGAAGATAAGGTACTATAATTTACAGACAATTTACCTGCTCAAAATCCGGTTTGAAACATAGTTTTACAGTGAGCGATTTTCCTAATCTGTGCTCTAGCTTGTCAATTTTGTTGTCCATTCTAACAAGAAACATAGCCAGTGATGCATAATAATATCAGGTTTGTGAATTTGAATAGATTTCACATCCTGAGAAATAACGCCAAACTGTTCTTTTTTTTTTCAAGCTGTACTTAAACTGTATAATTTGCATAAAAATGTTATCTAATTTATTTTCCTTAAAACAGGAAGAAATAGGGAGCATCCATTTTTAACTTTGTTGAACAGGATATAACTCTCATAATTTTATCATTACTAGAAATTATGTTCATTATAAAATATTTGGTAGAATCTTTCTAAATGGAATGTGTCAAAGGATTCCTTCTTTCTATCTCACGTATAGGCTTTAGCTTTCAGCTGTGAAATGTATATTGATAAGTTATTATGTGGTAGCATAATGCAGGGAAGATCAGCTCTTACAGAGGGAATCATTTCTGGTCAGGAACTTCACGAAATGCAATTAGAGCCCCACTGCCCATTTTTCGGTAGACTCTATTATACGGAGAGATGGATGAACAAGAGAAGGAAAAGATGGATAATTTATGAATTTTAGCATATGTACTTCTACATCAACATTTTAAAAAGGTTACATAATATAATACAACTTGTTGAAGTAAACTAAACTTTGTATAATCAGAAGCTCTTTTACTAGCCAAGATGATAAATGTAAGTAGACTCAAAACGCTTGCCTGAACAAATGACAGTAGTAGTTGTGCTGGTATTTACACAAAACTTTTCTTAAGTGATCCTTATCTCCAAATACCAAATGAGAATCATCCCTGAGCTATTGGAAAGATATGAGCATATGTCGATGTCTAAATATTTAAATTAAAATACAAACATTTTTGTCAATATTATCTCTTCTTAACAGAGAAAACAGAGGTACATTAAACAAGTAAAAAGTTAGCCAATTAACATGTGGAAAATAACTAGTTTTTAAAGAAATATTATTTTCCAACAAAGAAACTTTCAGGTTTTAATCAATCATTAAAAGACCTAAAATAATTTATTTTTGCATTAATTTAGTACATAAACATTTTTGTTATGAGAAGGATTTCTTTTCAATTAGGAGTCCAACTCAACACCTTGCACTTGCCTGGCAGGTGCTATGCCACTGAGCTATGTGTCCCGAACCAGACAAGGACTCTGGATATGGTATTGGATATGTCACAAAACTATTGTTACTTGCCACATAAATATCTACTGATTTCTCTCTCCCCCTTACACAGAAACTGACACAGACTCTCATGTGATTGCACAAATTTGGTAGGTTTGGAAGCCACTCAGAGGACTGGTGGAGAGTCTTGCTGGGAGTAACGATTGTGGAATTACAGAATGTCTCGGCCCTCACCCCTTCTCTGCAACTGCTCTCCTGTTCTGCCCTCCAGACTCCAGGAACTAAGCATCTTTGGTCCGCCATGCCCTTCCACCACAATCTTTCTGCCTTAAATCCAGCTGCTCATGAATGAAACAACAATTTAAACCTCTCGTTACATTGCAGAAGTCAGGCACTGTTATGCAGTACTGGGACAGTTGACTAAAGCGCCATGTCTTTCTGACATTTTCTTCTCTCTCTTCAGTGTCTTCCTGTTAGTTCCCACCGAGGCAACACTCTACAGGGCAAGGAAATTCGTGTCCCAATGTGATTAATTCATTTTGAATATGCAATTGAGACTTGTGTTATCATCAAAACTACTGTAGATAAGACTTTTGAATATTCTACTGATCATATATGCAAGAATATATACAGCACATTGGTGAGCTGATCATCACAGAATTGCCTATGTTTCTTGGTGTTTTAAAGAGATAATTCTCTTTCTCTATGGGCATTCATATCCCTGAAGTTAATTTCAAATATTTGTATCTTCATACTTGGGGTCTGTTAAAGCAGTTTTTATTAATTTTTATGTGGCTGTATATGACTGTTAATAATCTGATGATTTATTTATTTAATAATAAAGAAGATAACATCTATTACAGATAGAATTTTAAGATTCTCTTAACTTCATAGAAAACAAAAAATTTACTTAGGTTTTAAATGTGTATTCTATAACTTTTAGGGCTGATCCTCAGATTACTGATTTTTTATAATGTACAAACGGAAGTAGATGGTTGCATTAATTAAATTGGCTTCAAGCTTTCTGGAGGTCTCCAATAACTTTTTTTTTTTAATTATAGCTTAATGTTTTTTTCTTGCACTTGCAAAATTGAAATTTCTTTCCTAATGGCTATGTTTCTTGTACTTGTTCACTCTTTTCCCAAAAGAGCCATAGGGTTCTCATTGGAAGCTCTGTCAATATTAGCTATCAGTAGTGACTTGGTCAAAAACGCTTTTAAGTTTAAAAAACGCAATTTCCTGTGTTTCAATTTTATTGCTTCACGTAATAGAACTAAGATATGATGAGAATTAGAAGTAATATTTGTGTAGTAATAAAATAATAGTTTCTAAACTCAACTGAAGAGACAATATATATCTAAAAAATCTGTATCTCAAAAAATAACCAGTGGATAGCAATTATAAATAAGGACATAGGGAATATTATAAGGAGGCCAATAGATGTAGAGTCAAGAACCAAAAATTCCAGGAGGAGAAACAGAGGAAGGAGGAAAAAAATACTTGTAGAGATAACAGAATGTTTCACACTTGCAAATCATGAACTCATAGCACAGTATATAACAGACACATACTTAAATAAAATAGATACCCCATCCCACACAGTGAAAACACAAGATACCAAACTCAAAATTTATAAAGTAACTAAGGGAAAAATATGGTTAATGAAAGCAAGAGAGTAGATATATAATAAGCTTTTTGATAAGATCAATGTATCAAAAATATGATGTAATAATACTTTAAAAAGCCTGGCATGGTAGGAGAATAAATTAAAAGTTCTAATTATCAGCTTAGGATTTAAGCTAACACAAATGACATAAAGACACTTTCAGATGACAATATTTTAATAGCAACTATTAGTTAAAAAATTAAGAAAAACAACTTCAAAAGTTTAATAAAAAAGGGGAAAATCATTCTGAAAGGTGCAACCAGAACCTAAGAACCAGTTAGCAATAAATAAATTGGAAGATATGGAAAAACACAATTGAAGGAGTCAGACAAAGGTATCCTTGACCTTGTCTGTGTTCCTAGAACTTGCTCACTGGTTAACTGACATAGCTACAGAATTGCTGTACCTGGGTGTGACGTTCTCTGCCTGTAATCCCACTGGGAAACTGAGGCTGGAGCATTGACAAAGGTTAGAGGCCAATGAGAAGGACAGCCTGAACTAAATAGGAAGGCCTATCTTGAAAACAAAACATCTAAAATAATTGTAAAGTTTTCATGTATCTCAGTTAAACTCATACAACTTAAATATGCTACAAAGAGTATTCTTCACCACCCTTTCTGTGTATAAGTGCATCACATGTTTCGGCTGGAAAGGAGAAAATCTCTTCACTCATGGTCAAGCTCCTGGAAGGTGCACCAGCATTCCAGCCCCTGGTTTTGGTAGTTAAAAGGAATTTCTGTGCTCTACTCCTATGCATAAAAAGAGGACCAACACTCTGATGTCAGTTCTGTAGTTTGTATTTGGCTGTCACCCAAAATTCATCTTTTAAGAGAATGTTCCCCAAGTGACACCATAGGGAAGCCCTAGGGACTTCAGGAAGTAGTCTTATGGGAGTCCTTCGGTCTTTCACTGCATGCCCTCAAAGGGGACCATGGTTTCCTAGTTCTTTACACTTTGTTTTTTGCTTCAAGACCCTTAGTCAAGCAATTAACTGGGCCACATTTTCCTTGCCATGTGTCATTCTGCTCTGGCGTCCATCAAAGCCCAGGAACAATGAGTCTGTCAGATCTTTAACTGCAACCTTCCAAATTATGAGCTAAATAAACATTTTATCTGATATGTAGTTACCTCAGGTTATTTCATCACACTAATGTAATGCTGGCTTATATAACAGAGAAAGCAATAAAGTTGATGTCTATTATTAGACAGTAGCAAAGCTAACTTTTTAATGCCTGCTCAAAACTATTAATATTTGCATGCTTCAGCAGCACATATACTAAAATTGGAGTAAAATATTAATAAAAGCATATTTTCTTAAAATTATTGAATATCTCATGGATTCTCCCTAGACAATTTTATTTTTACCATCATCTACACTTTTAAATAAACCTCTGATACAGTATGGAAATTACAAAAGATAAATATGTGTTCTCATATTGTAAAACTCAAAACAATGCCATTTCTACTTTTTGCTTTACTGTATTTTAAACTTGTAGATTTTAAGTTATAGATTTATGATTTCAAAGAAATATTTTTCTTTTAATGTTTATATTTCAAAAAGAATAATTTCCGTGTCATACAACTATACCTATGTGTGTGTCATCTCTATCTACATATCATAGCTTACCTGACATTTCTAAGTTCTACTTTAAGAATGCACATACAGATAGCCTTGATCTTAACATACTGCAAATCAAAGTAATTTTATCCCCAAAATGTGACTTCTAGGCTATTTAAAGATGAAGTATTCTTTTATGCATAAATTACTTTAAAACAATTTTAAATATTTTTAGAAATATTACATTTCAACATAACAAACAAATGTAAGAAAGATCAGCCACAAGTTTTAATGAAATAGAGATCCATTTGATTGTAATTAAAGTTCAAAAAGTATCTAGTAAGGAAATAATTGGTGGGAGTTTTATAAATTCTTAAAAGGAGTTTGCTTTCTATTTGCTATTGCAAAGCACACTATATGTTGTTACTGAAAGCACACAAGTTAGTGTGTGTTTACCTTAAATTCTGATTTACAAAATAAGACCTTAAACAATTGTCCTCCAAATGTTACTCAGTAAAAATGGCAAAACTATGAAGAATAGCTTTGCTCCATGTTTTAAAATAAGAAAAAAAATATTCTAAGCTTCTGGCTACTTTTGAAAATGACTTCAGCAGTATCAAGCTGTGAAGCATCTACAGCTCATCTGCATATCCTCACTTCTGTCCAAGTTTTTATGGCGCTGACCATCTGGATGAGTGAATGCTACAGATGACCGCCCAGGTCCTTTCAGCAGAAGCTAAAGTTGTGCCTGCTGCTATGGAAAAATATTTTGGTTGGGCCTTGGGAAGTCCATTTGTCAACTTGCTGCAAAGTGGAACCGTGCCTGTTATATTCTACACAGAATTTCTCCTTTTGGTGTTAATTTCCTGTGTTATTCTTACTAGGATGAACAACAGGGTTTGTCTCTGATTACTTATAAACGGTCACATAACTAACAGCAGAATCTGAGAACTCAGGTTGGACTTATGATTTAACAGTTTTCCTGGCTGTTGATTTTTGCAAATCTTAAACTTCCTTAGTTCCAATGCCTCTGTCTTTTTAGGGGGTTCATAATACATAGCTAACTAGGCTGTTTAAAAAAATAATGTAAGTAAAACAAAAGCAGAGTCCTTTAATTTTAAAAATTAATAAAATCAGCAAGCTCTTATAAGAGTAATCAAGAAAAGATACTAATAAAATACCTATTGAAATTCAGAAAATAAATATTTAAATCAGTAACAAGTTTTAAAATAAAAAAAACTGATGGGCCTACTTTATACAAATAAGCATGGAAATCTAGGTGAAGAATAACTGAAGTAATAAAAACATACTATTAGTGATATAAGTCTTGGTAGCCAATGTTTAGAGGCAGTTCATAATTCTTAGTAAGACTGGATAATACATAGCTTCCAAGACAGAAATTCCACTTGAGATCTTCTCTCAAGAAAATCATATACATGGGTATGATGGAACATGGGTGAAATATTTTGTTGAAGTATTTTAAATAAGAGCAAGATTTAGAAATACCACTAACATTCTCTCAATAGAACAGATAAGTGATTTTTTTTTATTCATTTAATGAGATACTATACAGCAATAAACCTTTAACCTCACAATAATATGGACAAAACTCAGCATGTTGGCTGAAAAAACAAGTTAAAGATACCTTTACATGTACAGTTTTAAGTACAAAACTCACCTGCATGTATTCCATTGCATAGGATTTATACCTGCTCTTAATTACTTTTTTATGACTCTTTCCATGTTTAAATAGCTGCAAAATTTAAATGCAATTTGTATATTATAATACCTACATTACTTAGAAATAGCTAAAGGTAGCATTTACCTAAACTATAAGTTAATTAAGGAGTAAAATAAAAGAGAGTTGGTAGGAAACAGAGATTTTTAAGGAAGTGAAGGAGCTCAGGAGAAGGAGGGAGGTATGTGTGGAAAGGAAGCAAAAGAGCACAAACTGATCAAAATTATGAATAATTTAATTGTGCTGTATTGTAACTTTTATGTACCTATGCCATTTTTATGGATCATAAAAACTAATTCAAAATAAAAAAAATCATTCATGAATATTCCACGTGGTCTAAGATAAAATAACTCATATCCTGATTATATCCTGCAATTTCATTTGTCACTAAAAGAAGCAGGCTCCTTTCTCTAACCAGTTTATTCCAGAACCCAGGTCAATCTTTAGAAGACAAGTCTGTGTCACAGGGTATGAAAACGCGAGTGAGCAATGAAAGAGCATAGAAGTTGAGTTATATAATGCAAAGTCAAGATCCTGTCCTTTCTGATTATGGACATGAAAATTATTGGTATTCATAGCCATTGACACATTTTTTGACTATGTATATCTTTCTATGCTATTACATTTTCTGAAAATAGATGATTTCATACCTTATTCTTTCCCCCACACATTCTACATCCTGATTCCTAAGTAATGTTGCAAGGAGCTAAGGAGATAATAAGCCTATTTGTACTTTGAATTCCAGCCTAGTTCATCTACATAATTTGCACTCCTTTTACCTTTTAGCTCATTATTTTTCAGTGTTTAGACCTTACATATTCTACTAGTTATGTTTTACCTAAGGTGCTATGAACAAAAACATCAATCACAAGAAAGGCAGCTAATTTTTTACTCATAATCAAAATATGTAAATAACATTGCCAACACAGGGGTGTCTTTGGGAGGGGACAGCTAGACATCCTGTCTCACTTTCTAAGTCATTGCAATTGTCAGGATGGTAGTTTGACAATTACACCAGCGAATGTTTAATTTGAGAAAAGATGTGTGCCTGATATAAGCTCAGCCACGCTTTGTTAACCCAAAGCCTCGCTTACCTTCCTAGAGGCAATTCCTAAACTTCATGAAGCTAAGTCTCCACCAAGCATGTTGTCTTAAAAGGTTACAATTGAAGAGAAGACATAGTTCTCTCCCATGCTCATACTATACCTCTGAACTTCTAGCTTTCTTGTTTCTAGATCAGCCTCTCCCTTTCCTAAGTGCCCACTCTTCCTATTTAGGGAATGATGCATAGTAGTGACTCCAAAATATGATGACCACACCAATGGCTTCAGTAGGCTTGGTCTTTCAAAACATGACTTATACTACCATTCTATACAAATGGCCACTAAATATTTCATCACAGGTTAGTTCTATTACAAATAACTTGGAAAGCACATGGACAATACTAGCACTACCTGGTTTTCTTTAATATTGACATAGAGTGATACATTGTCAATGTGACACTTCACAGAATTCTAAGTCAGTAAACTCAGAATTTATTCTGGTGATAACTTCGCTCTTTAAAAAGGTAGAAGTTAAAGGAACCCTCCTACTCTTCTTTGTTTTGGGTTACTCTGATCACTCAGAAGAGACCTCCTTCCCCATTTGTCATAAATGAGTCTCAGGGATGCCGCCCTTCTTTCTCTATTAAAAAGTCAGACACAGACTCTACACATTCCCCTTCTTTCTTCATGGATGATTTGCTGAATTGTTGGTCTCTACTGAACCAATCAGAAAAGAAATTCTTGTTGCCTAAACTGGTCACATTTCTCTATTTAGACAGCTGAAGTATGGCTTGTTCTTACCTTCTGAAGGAGCCTGCTCAGGTTCCTGCAGAAAATGAAAAAAAAAAACATGCTGAGCTCAAGTTTCTGCATTCACTGCTCTGTGATCCTGGAAAGCACTTCCCATGCCTCCCCAACACGTCTTCTTATACTCATCTTGTTCCGTGGACTCTGGTAAAGAGACAGCCCTTCTGTCTACCCTTTGAGATGTTTGCAGGTTTCATGGTCTGAGCCCAATGCAAAAATCTCTATCCCCTGTTGTAGGTCATACTATCCCTCTCCCCATAATAATCTCCGAATCGAATCATCTCTCTTTCTCTAAATCCAACTGCTTCTAACTGATATCTGTGATAATAAATCGAGGTAGAAACAGCTAGTTTTTACATAGTATTTATCTCTGTCCTTTTCTATGGTAAAAGAACCAACCTCCAATTCTTAAATTTGAAATGTAGTCTAAATTTTCCTGCCCTTCATCTAACTCACCGCAGCCATCTGCAGTGCATTGGGTGCTTGACTCCTCCAAATTCTTCATACGTTGAGATCCTAATCCCTAATGTGAAGGTATTCAGTCGTGAGACTTTTGGTAGGTCCTGCAGTGGAAACCTTATTATGAGCTTAGTGTCTTTATAACGGGAACCCAGAAAACTAGCTAACTCCTTCCACCATGTGAAGAGACAAGGAAAATGCAACACTGGCGAATCAGAAAACAGGTTCCCACCAGAAAGAAAATCTTTGAGCTCCTGAATGTTGAACTTCTCAGTTTCCATAATTGTAAGAAATGTTTCTGCTTTATTCTACTAGGTTAGGCTAATTTGCCATAGTAGTTTGGACAGACTACATAGACACTACCTTTTCACTCTGAACCTCTCAACTGGGCCTTACAACGCTGAGTTCTCCACTTTGCCTACTTGGTGACAGCATTTCTTGAGACTTGGCTTCCAAACCATATGAGTCATTTCCTATAATAATATTCTACATTCCCATCCATACAGTGTCTACTAAAAATATGCATACACACTTCAATGGATGTCATATTAATAAATGTCTGGGAGCTAATGGCCACCACTTTGAGCACCTCTTGCAACTGTATAGGACAAAGGTAACTTGTATTAATCTCATGATGTCTCAATAAATTTACCATTAAAATACTTACAAGTTTTTCTTTTCCTGATATATGGAATGTTTGGTGGGCTCTGTCTCTTCTCTCTTTGTCTGTGTCTCTCTGTCTTTCTGTATC
Source organism: Cavia porcellus (assembly GCF_034190915.1). Classification (NCBI taxonomy): domain Eukaryota; kingdom Metazoa; phylum Chordata; class Mammalia; order Rodentia; family Caviidae; genus Cavia; species Cavia porcellus. The sequence goes on along the minus strand of NW_026947484.1, from coordinate 158,384,372 downwards.
TCTCTTTCTCTCTCTATATATATAATATACATATATAATATACATATATATATAATATATGTATAATATATATATATATATATATATATAATCTCTATAGATAGATACAGAAATACATAATTGTTTCTATGTTACTGGAGAACCCTGATTAATCTTGTATGTAGCAAAATTTAATCAATGAGAACTAATGAGAATTGACATTCACTAACCAGACACGACAAAGAAAAGGAAGCGTGTGTTTTCTCTATGAGTTCTCCGCTCTGCTCCTGGGATGTCAGTGTGATGACTGCATTCAGAGAAGCCCTGTAGGACACTGAACTGTCATCAAGGTGTGGAGGTGGGGGACAGCAAATCAGGATCAGCTCCTGGATTTAGGGACAGAGTCTATCATTTGAAGGCAGACCTAACACTAACTGAAGCATCTCACATAGCATCTCCTTTCTGCACATAAAAATTGCATTAAAATAATTAGAAAATAAAAATCAAAACTCTCACCACATCAGGGCAAACCTCTGTTATTGAGTCCTTATTTTGCAAATTGTTCTGTCTTAAAGGGAGAATGGAGAAAAGAAAAGAAAAGAAAAGAAAAGAAAAGAAAAGAAAAGAAGAAAAGAAAGAAAAGAAACCACTAGAAAAGAATAGTGAATGCTTTGTAGGAATTAGGGTAAAGCATCTACTGCTCTGAAGTAATTTTCTGAACTTCCAGCACAGTAAATGAATAGAAATCAATAGAACACAGGTAAAACGTGGAACACCTAATAACTACTTTCTTGAAATGTGCATATTCTTCTTATTAGCTAGGAACTAATAATATCTTGACTCCAAAGAAGGTAACTCTGACATCTTCATACATTAGGCAGACTGTCTTTTCATCCAGAATCAACTGTGACTATTAATTCTCACTCCCTAGTGTAACCCAAAGAGTTATCCCTCCTACACAGTGCAAAGACACAGCAGAGATGCAAATGTACCATGACTGTTTATGAACTTCAAAGCCAAGAGAAGCAGCTCTCACATTTCCAAACCTCCAGGACCTTACTCCATTTTAAGGCCACCAAAATGACTGAAAAGAAATCTGAACACACTACTTTCCCACCTTTTACCTTTGAACTCAATGTCATATTACAGCTCATAGGGTATTTCTGCCAATGACATATACAATGCATATGCACAAACATCTATAAAAACAATGATACTGGGGATTCTACACATCGAGTTTTGACTTTGGATATTTGCTTACAAATTCTACCAACACCAATAGGAATGATATGTACTTATTTATATGTGAAGATTAATCACTGTAATTTAAAATAAAATATACAAATATTTCTGTCCTTATATTAATTGACTATTGCATATCTTGATAGAACTATATACTAATTTACATCTAATTCATTAGCATACCCACTAATGTATTTTTCCATACACTACAGTGTATAGATTATGTACATATTAATTTACATATATTATTTTAACCATTTTAAATATAGCTCTTATAATGCTTATTTTTGAATATATTTTCTCAAAAACTAAGCAGGGTTATGCTAATGTATACAAAATTGAAAAAAATATGAAAAATTATCTAGATCACAAACATGTGGATATATTTCATTCACACACACACATACACACAGAGATATGTATCAGTGGTTACCTTAAAAAAGATATGTGTATCTGTACCCTGTTATATATTTTATATATTGTGACATACATTATATGATCATATGAGTAATATAATATATATTTCTATATACGTGTGCACAATTATGTATATAACCTGTCAAAAATTCATAAATTTTAATGAGTTTTTGATCTAAAGAAAATGTTGATATTTAATATTTTCACATTAAGATATATATATATATTACTTCTCCCCAATTTAAATTCCCCCCAGTTTGCCCCAATTTAAACATGTCATACAAAAGATTATAAACTCCAGAGGAAGTAATTGCAGCTCTTGGTCCTCATTAATTCACTTAGGAATATACATCAGTGATTTCTGAGTGACATACGGTTGCTTGATGATCCGAGTTAAGATTCATAAATGACCATACACTAGAATACCAACTTTATAGTACAGTAAAGTTAACCTAATTAGTACTCCAGTGGGAACAGAAATGTTACAATTAATTCATTGTCCCAATTAGCAAAAGCTCATAGGAAAATGTTGTGTTAGCTGGTTGGTCACTGTTTTCTTGATTTTTAATGATAAAAGTCACTGTTGCATGTAAGTGTGAATCAGCCTTAGTTGCAAATCTCAGTACAAGAAGAAAGAAAGAACTTTAGGGAATTCCATATATATTCTTAAGAGCATGGCACCCAAAACAATGCAGATCATTACAATAAATATACTTTGACATGTGTATCATTTTTGTTATTTGGTCAACAAAAATTTAGGCAAAGTGGGTCATGTGTGAATTATTATAACAATTAAAAGTTAGAACAATCAATTGTCTTTTGAATTTAGAATAATTAAGGAATAAAGATCAAATTACACTTCTATATTTCTCCATTGTATTGAAAGAAAATTCCCAACAGTCCTTATGAATGCTGTAAGGTGTTTCCAAATATTTAAAATTGCTATTTGATAGCTTCTACTTATCTATGTGTAGATACGGCTATATGAAATTCCAAGGTTCACATTCCCAGTAACCTCAAATATTTCCCAATAACCACTCTAACGTCTTTCAGCAAATACGTAAACATTAGTCTGCTTGTCTCTCATTCTCTGTGTCTGCCTCTCGCTCTCTCTCTCTGCCTCTCTCTCTCTCTCTCTCTCTCTCTCTCTCTCTCTCTCTCTGTGTCATGGTAGTGCCATGTTTACCCTCATTGCCTCCGAACTCATGGGCGCAGTCTTTCTACCTCAGTTATAGAGTGCATATAACTGCACATCACTGTGCCCAGTAGACTTGGCTTCTTTGAGTAGTAACCTTCTAAGTACCTTGTGTAACATCATCACAGAGAGTAGAATTGTTTTAATTAATTAATTTTGCTGGTGCATTTTAGATAGACATAACGATCCTATTCATCATGGGGAATCTCACCTGCATATGATCTGTCTTGATTATTTTTTTCTCATTCCCACCCCCCCACAACTCCTCTTCCCTCCTTGTTTGCACAAGCTTTGTTTCTGTCTTTTCTTTTTTTTCTCTTTTTATGTACTTTCCCTTCCTTATCCATTCCCCTCGCCTAGTTCCCCTGTCCTTTGGAACATTTTGTCTATGTTTCATGACAGCTACTATACAATTTGGTTTATTTATTTATACTTCTGATTTCTCACATGAGAGAAATGATGTGACCCTTGAACATGTGTATCTGATACAGTTTACTAAAGAGTACGCTCTCAAGATCATGTGTTTATCTAGGAATGTCTCATCCATCCTTTAAAATTTTGACTGGAATGGATGAACAAATTTCTAGTTGGAAGATATCTTAGCCTGAGTGTTTAGTTAAACCAAAAGAACAGAGTAATGTAAGAGGAGATTCAAAGAACCACAGCTTGATTCAACTTTGTCTCCATCTACCGTTGTGAGGGTCTGGATTGTACCACATCGTTTTTGTTCACTGTTTCATGTCAGTGGATACAATAGACGAATACAAGTGACCATAACTAACTGAATGACTAAAAACTAAATATTACCGAAGAGCAAACTAGGGCAACATGAGTTTTGTTGCTTGACACTAGTTAGCATGGCTAGTGAGAGACACATGCTGTGTGGTTAAAAGTAGCCACATATATTCCTGCCCCTGTACTAATGTGCCACTTTCCAGATCATTTTAGCAACGCCTTGTGTTTGCTTATTAGCTGCCTCTGAAATCAAAGAGTGAATGAGTCTATAAAATGGCTTAGTCTGCCCTCATACAGGCTCAGAGAATATTTCCACTTAAAGATATTAGAAAGAAATATAGCTGTAGGAATGACGACAAAAAGAGGATGGAAAAAAGGAATAGTGTTTTTCAAATTAAAAGAGGAGTAAAAGGTGGAAGAAACAGGGAGGAATGAGAGAAGTAGGAGGACTAAAAAAGAAGAAAGAATCTGAACATATACCAACTTTCCAAGAGAAATGTAATCATTCGGTACTGCACACAGGGATTCATCAAAAAAAAAAAAAAAAAAAAAAAAAAGAACGCTGATATCACACATGGCAAAATTTCATGCTAACAAATAGGTTTGTAAGACTAATGCTAGATGAATGGATCTACCTGTGGAGACTTTAATCTCATTTATTGCTTCCTTGTTACATTGTCAGATAAAATATTGGTTAACTAAAGGTTTTCTTAACCAGTTTTTGCATTCACTTCAAGCTTGACTTCTTTCAGTTAATGACAAATGATGATGTAGATTAAAATTAGGATACAGACTAAAGATTTTAATGTGTGCTTTGATACTGGAATATGGAATTATGGTAAAATGCCTTACCGTTGGTTTCTAAGTGGCCATTTTTGTTATAGTAATTATTTTACTCCGAATATAAAGTATGCCATAAATTTTTAAACCATCAGCTAAAATCAATTAAAATATTAGTAGCCAGTGAATTAGTAATCTTGCATGAATATTTCTGCATTATAGAAATAAATCGGCTGTGCTATTTCTTGTAGAATACAGTGCTCCCTCGGTTCATGATCTTAATTCTCTGCACAGTTCTGGCTGCAAACCAAATAGGATGATAACTGACTCAAGTATCTCAGTAAGGTTAACACTGAACTAACCACGGAATTTGCATTGCCTCTTCTCCTACCCTCTTGGCAACTACAGTGGTGGAAAGAAGTAAGTTATGAACCGAAGTACCACGTTACTTACCAATCATTAACACATTTAGTAGGAATCAAAGTTCAAGAAAATAACTATGTTGTTGTCTTTAAAAATAAATTTAAAACAGATACAAGAATTATCCAAATCAGGTTGAACAGAGAAATATCCAATGATATCTTAGTAATAGTGGAATTTGTTAAGTGAGTACCAATGGACATTGACTTCCCTTTCATATGGATTATTTTTAGGAGAGAGAGGAACTGCTTCTATGCTTTGATTTTTTAATAGCTGTTTTGAAGAACTAGGTTTAGGCTCTCAGGAACACTGAGCAGAGTACAGAGTTCCCATCATTCCCTTGCTCCTGGGATGGAATAAACTTTTCCATTATCAACAGCCCATGCCAAAGTAATGCGTGTGTTGGGCTCACTGAACACATGCTGGCTTCATTATCAGTTGGAGACCATAGAGACGAGAAGTCCTCGGTTCTGAAAAACATTTAATGCCATGCGCCCCCTGCACATCCAATCCAGGCTGGTTCCGCTGTCCTAGGCTCTCCTGTGCTCTTCCTAGTCTTTCTCCCTCTCCCTGTAATCACGGGCACACAGGGCTCTTCTTACTCTCTCCCCTGCTTTGCCTTTGCCACAGTCTGATGTAATTGGAACCACGCAGGATGAACAATCTTTTCGATCTTACTTTGCTCAGATTGAGAGACCTACCCATCCCCATTTTTAGCCCTAACTTGTGGGAGAGGCCAACTTCCTCACCTGCTCTGTAACAGCTTCCACTTGTTATAGCCAGAGTTCCTCAGAGGCCAGCCAGGGCTGCAGGAGGCACCCAGCTGCTCTGGCATGGGGTATGGCTCCCTCCTTGGGCTGCATCCCTGCCTTACCTTCTTGTTGAGGTGTTCTCAGATCCCACCTAAAACTACACATTGTGAAATCATGGATATCACTTTAAATGCCAGTTGCTCACTCATTTCTCAACTGTGGTTAACACCAACCAGAGTATAATAGAGTTATTTTTCCCTTTGGATCTATTTCTCGTACTAGATGAAACTTTCACATGGATCTAGTTTTTCTGGAGTGTATTTCCAACTGTATTGAGCCTATTTCACTGTCTAAAATACAGTATTTGCTTAATACTAACATTTTAAGTGATTACAATATTGATAAAATGCTTAAGTTAAGGTGATTGCAATGATACTTTTAAAGAAAAAGTACTCAACAATATTTCTAAATTAATGACCAGAAAATTATGCTATCTGCAGAGGAACCCAAGTTGGAATCTGAAAGAAAAAAACAAACAAATAAAAAAAAAAAAACCCCACAACTCCATCATGGATGCATTGAAATATGCGTCAAACGCCACATCACCAGATCACAAAGTCATCATACGCAAACAATTGAAATGAAGCAAAACAATTATAAAAGACAGCATTACATGAAGTGACTGTGACACAATGATTCAGCTCCAGACCTGTGGTCAAGTGATCTGACGGATTTCTAGACAAAAAGAAAGTGCAGAGTGAGCAGATTTTTCAGAGCTCAGGTTTTCATAGATCTGATTTATTTTAGGCATTTTCTAGAGGATTATTTGAAAGCTGAAAAAAAAACCAAGATTACATTTGAATATTTTGTATTAGAATGACTGTTGCCATAAATATAATACATTTTATTAAATATATGTGATGCATAATTTTGCATATTTAAAGATGAATAGACTAAAAGATTAGCTGGCCAGGGATATAGCTCGGTGGCATAACTGTCTGGCAAAAACAAGGTCCTGAGTTCAAATTTTGGTACAAAAACTATCAAAAAAATTCATTATAATAGTGCCAGGGAAGGTTTGATATTTGGGAAAGTGCTTGCATTATTTGTACTTTCAGTCTTGGAATTGGAAATGTTTTTATAAGATATCCTGGAGTGGAGATTGCTGCTTTAGAACAGTGGTGGTGAAAGTGATGCATGTGTATTATTGCATTTTTAAGACAAAAGACGTTAATGTATGCATTGGTTTTCTAATCTAATATCCCATGTTTCCAGTTTAGTTGAAATGTGGGCACTTTGTGATAAATAAGTGGGTTTGGGGTTGCAGTTTGGTACTCTGTGTCTCAGTTCCACCATTTCTAAACTAAATATATGCTAGAACTTTTGTTACTGTAGCCATTTATTTTTGTTCCCTTACATTGCAGTTTCAGTTTTGAAACCATTTTCTCTTGCATTGGTCAGACCAAGTCAGCACTGCATATTTCTTTGCCCTTCTAACCAGTTACTTCTCTGTGATACAGTGTCTGCATTCCCCGCAGTATTTCTTATTACTAATGCTACCGAACCCTTCACAAATTATGCAATAAGAAATGAAATAAAATTACAAAAATTAATTATTTCCCTTAAACTTTATGTTTCCCAATAAATTTGATTCCTGGAAAGGAATTCAGAACAGGGACCTTTATTGACAGCACTGAACATAATTACAAGAGCAAGATGTCCTTGGTAAAAGCTTCAACGCAGTAATTTCTGATAAATCACCTAAAAAACTAGTGCCCCGTTATTATCATCCAGTTGATATTTAGTATACTTTTAATACTGTAATGAAAATACTTGAAAGGCCAATTAAGTCTGGATGACACTAAATCATGACTAATTATTACCAACACGTTTGATCAATGTGCTCTTTTAAAGGGGTTGATGATACGATTTATTTGGATGAACATAAGATGGACTGAATTACACCTGCCTCTCTCGGTTTTTCAAGGGCATGTAAGACATTGCTATAGAGTTTCACACTATTTGCTGTTATTGTTGTTTTGCTGTTGCTGTTGTTTCTTTATTTTTAGGGATTTTGGTTAAGTATCTTTAAAGTACTAGACCTAGAGAGACAGAAAGAGACAAGGAGAGAGAGAGACAGAAACAGAATAATTGGGCTCTCTTTTTCTCTCTCTGTCTGTCTCTCTTTCAATTTTTCCTTAGACTACTCTGTTTTGGTCTGGAACACTGAGTCTCCAATTTTATTCATTGTGTGAATATATATCTTGCTTATTCCTTGATCTTTAGAATCCTTTTAGACTTAACTTCTAGCAGTACTTGTGCTCAGTAAATGTTTTACTTACCAAGCAGTGGTGCTATAGTTTTGATGGCTCTATTTCCTTTAAAATGAAGGTGATTACATTGTTTGTGTTTGTTCCATCATTGATTTATTGGTTGACGTAAGGTGATACTGTATTTATTATGAAAACATTCTTTGAATTAATTTTCATTTGTTTGATTTATAAAATATTTAAATTTTTATCTATATGCCTATTGAATAATAACTTCATGGAAATTATTAAAAAATATTTTATTGGTAATACAAAGAACTTCTCATTCAGTACAGTAAGATGTAACAAACACACAAACTCATAGGTAGAGTTTAGGAAAGCTGGTTCATAGTTATTGATCTTTCAATATGTAGCAAATGAGTTGCTACTGTTTCTTTATTGTTAGTAATATTTGCAGCTGTATGATTCCTGGTAAGATTTTCCCTATGGGTTATTCATCCTGAGTATGAAAATATTAGTGTAAATTAATTCCAAGGATCTCAAATTTCTATGATTCTCCAAGTACTTAGGCTAATTTTTGCTTAACTTTAAATACAAATAAGAATAATGATATTCACAATGCAGGGTTTATGTTCAAAGCAATAATAGAGCTGAATTTACCCATCAGAACGAGTATACCTCTCCACCAGTACATTCCCTTAATATGAAAATAATGTCCTATGTAGAATAAAAGATAAAATGAATTATTGAAGAGAAGACATGTCTACAGCCATATCACCCCGAACAGGCCCAATCTCCCCTGAAGAATTAGAGTAAATATGAATCCCACAGTACTAGGTATTCCTCAGATTCCTGAGAGGTTTTTAAGTGGAGTATGAATCCACCAAGGTTGGAAAAAATTGTTTCACTAACTTGCTAGATCTGGCTGCCTTGTGCATGAGATTAGTAGGAGACTTCTTTGATGGCTAATTAGTTTAAGAAATACTGTTGATGATCAACATAAATAAATTCAGGACGCAGAAAGGTGACTTCTCAGTGGAATCTGCAGACCAGAAAAAGAAGCACCATCTAGGAACACATGAGAAATGCTAATTGTCAGAACTGAGCTCAGTCCTATTGAAATCTGAAACTTTGATGGGGAGAGTTGAAACAATAATGTTTGGTCAACAAGACCATCAGGTAAATTTCATAAACACTGGACTTAAAAAATTGGCACTGTGGTCTATAACACTCATCTTCTATTATGAGTGACATGAAGTATTTCAGAGCTGCTGGGAATAATGTATTCAAATTTTATAGAATGGCAAATGAAGTTTAGGTAACTGGTAGCCATCAGCAAGTAAGATATAGAGCCCAAATCTGCCTTGAACATGATTAAAATGTTTATTATTCCTTCTGTTAGAAATAGCAAGATTATGACAATTAGAATCAATTCTTGGTTCCAAAACTCAATCTTAGTTCTGAATTAGTCTAAAATTCTAAAGAATATTTTCACGTTCCTTTAAAAGTACAAACACGCAGTTATCAGTTAAGAATAAAAAGTACATAATAGAGATGTGCAAGCAATGTTTTGCTAGGAGGTGGTACAGTCACGCACCAACTAATGAAAGGGATGAGTTCTGAAAAATGGGTCATTAGGTAATTTCTTCATTATGGGACTCTTCCAGAGCACAGTTGCAAAGGGAAGACAGCTACAATGTCACTAGGCTGAAAGACCTCCTGGGAACACTGTCATGCACACAAGCTGTTGTTGACTGAAACATCATTAGATGGCACATGATTGCGTGTAGATAGAGAACCTCCGGGCTTGGGTTGGAGCCAGGCTTCTGGTTGTCTAACAAGCTCCTAGTGGATGCTAATCATCCAGTCGCCACATGATGCTGTTACACAGCTCATGTTTGCCTAACAAGCACACTGAGGTTAAGCCCGCCACATCTCCATGCAGAAGCTGCACCTCATAATGATGTGAGTTTAGGCAAGTTAGAAAACCTCTCCAGTACCGTCTGTCAAATCAGAGTAGGAACCCAGTGTATCTTATAATGACTGCCAGGTTAGGTGACGTATTACACAAAACAGGGTTTCAAAAGTAGCCACACTGTAAGCTCCTATCTTTTAGCTAAAAAATGTTAAGATCAAGAAGTCACCTATTATAAAAAGTGACCGTCTTCCTTAAACATAATTTTGATTAATTCACATAAAGTAACAAAAGTTATATTTTAAACCACATATCATACAAAAAATAATGATTAGTTTTTAAATTAGTGAAATAATAAAGTTTATCTTTTATGAAGTAATATTTGACTTGTAGCTCAAATCACATACTCAGGATTTACATCTGTCTCCATCAATGATGTTGCCAGTAAGTTTTACAGAGAGCTTTTATATTTCCTAGTAGTCTTTTCTTTAATTCCGCCTGATTAGTTATAGCCTATGTCCACATGGAGCATTTTAAATAATATCATGCCCTAAAGACAGAAGATTAAATTATGGGCCATTAAATAGATGTAACTAATTAGTCCAGTGATTAATTTTAAATTTAGTTGAGATAAGAAATATGGGATCCTACCTAACTTCAGGGACTTGTGGTATAGAGATTTCTCATTTTCTAAACTCGAAAAATGATTACTATTATATTTTATGAGTCTTTTAATAATCTAAGTAGTCAAATTAGAAATGAAAGTTGGAAGTTAGGGATCTGCCAGGTGACCAAAGGCTTGCCATTAGATTTTAACCTCTATTAGAAGCCTGGATAAAAATGGCATTTCTCATGATTGCTTCAAAAAACTAACTGGCATATGTTTCTGAAGAGAATAGCTCTATATTTATTTTCAAAATTATACCCATGTGCAGGAGTCCTTAGAACTTAAATCAGTCCCCAGGATGTTGCCAAATAGAGTCTGTTAGGTATGTTATATGAATCGAATGCCTTAAGGCAAAAAGTTCATCAAAGAATAATTAGATACTTGGGCAACTAAGGACAGAGAGGGGAAGCAAAGAAAGAGATCTAAAATATTCCAACTTTAGCATGTTGGAGTTTTCTTCCCTTAAAAAAAATGAATCCCCATCCTAGAAATAACAGATAATGCAGCAAGAGTTTACTTTATAATTAACGTGTAAGGGAATTTACACAGTTAATTTACATTCACATTTACAGGAACTACCTCTAACCTACATATTGACGGAAGAAGCTCTTTAATATTATGAGTCCAAGAAACCTATCTAAGTGCCTAATTTTTTTCTCCATTGCCTTTAATTAAAATAACTCCAGGATCATCTACCTGATAATTTGGATAATTTTTTTTTTTTTTTAAACAGGAAGCGAGTTGCTCACTGAGCACATTTGATAAGCTTACCTGACGACAACTCGGGGTCCATGAAAATTAAACTGAGCACCTTCTCTGCAGGATATCCACGGTCCATTCACAGGGAGCCAAACACTAGCTTGCCTTCTTGCCAGTTGGCCTAGAGAGTTGTGAGCCCTTGAATAGCACATTCAGCCCTGTAGAACTAGCTGCCGTCATCCGAAAAATAAGGAGCTAAAATTGTCTGCAAAGCCATGTCAAGCTGAGATTCCATGACATCTCTGAAAAATTTCTCCATGTTATGGTGGTTTTAATTTTAGGAGTTCTCAGAGTCCTTACACATGTGAATCCTTTTTATGAAGTTTGATGAAAAAGTATGCATCCTCTCCTGAACTAGATTGCTAATCTGAGTTCAATTTATGGCATTATTTTCCTTCCTCATTAATTGTATAAGATGATCCAGTCCATCATTTTAATCCTAGAAATGTTTCCATGAGGAATAAGCATGGATTCCTCAGTGCCCCAGCAAGGTAATGTGCCACATTACAATGAGATCCTCTCAGGTATATGAAGACATCCATTGCTGTACACAATATGAATCCACAGTGATGCAGACAATGATGATGATACTATATACTTAGTAAGACAATAATGGTATTAGTTTGTTTCAACTGCCATAAAATATTAGTACACACTAAATGGTTTAAGCCATAGAACTATTTCTCTTACAGTCTAATGTTCTAAAAATCCATAATTAACAAATTAATAAGGTAGGATTCTATAAGATTCTTTCTATTCTCTTGTTGGTAGTTTCTATGCATTCACATGACTTCTGTTGAGTGATTTTGTGTGTGGATGGGTGGGTGTGCACGCATGCACGTGTTTATAAGGATAGTAATCTTCCTGGACCAGGGTCTCACCCTTGTTACTTCATTTAATGTTAATTCCTTATGGCTTTACTTTCAAAATGTAGTGACACTGATGGTAAAGACATCAGCATAGGATCTGGGGGAAAATAAAAGGTTCCATAACACCAGTGAGCAAGGTTTGAATCAGAGTAAATGAGCAATGATGGGTTAGCTGGGCGAGTTCTATGTTTTGGCAACTTGAACTTATTCAGTACAACTGATGGACTGAATCTTCTGAAATATTGAGCCAAATTAAGCTTCTGTCCCTTTAAATTGTGGGTAACATCAAATCAGTATAGTTCTCTACACACCACTGAGAAGCCTTTCTGAATTGAGATGCTTTACATCTCACTAACAAAATACCAGGAGATGGAGATGCACTGGGGAAAGATTTCTAGCTGAACAAGAAATCTGCCCGTTCTTTCTCCCATTGTAAGAAGGTGGATTGAAAAAAAACAAAAATGAAAGTTGCTCTTTTACCCTCATTTATCTAACAACATTCTATTTAATCAGAAGCAAACAGTTCACAAATGAAATGCAAGGCCTTTTCTCATTTTCAGTCCATTTTCAGATGCATTAGAGGTAAGATTCATTATTATGCTACAAAATTCAACTTCCTTAAATTTTTATCATCAATGGTCAGTCTTTAATTGTATGCTGACATTTTATGACACTTTTTTAAAAAAATTTCTTTTTCACTGAATGAGAAACTCAAAGATTAGAGCAAAAAGCAAAACACTTTGGAGTCAGTATTATTCCTACAATTTCACACTACATAGGTAGGTATCTTTTAAAGAAAACAAATTAAGTCATTGGCCTCTGATCCTCCATAGATTTGGGAAAGAAAATGTCTGCAAGTCATATTAACAGTCATCGATATTTGCAGATGGATAAGTGTAGTATTATTCTGCAGCCAGGAAGCTTTTGTACTGCCAGCTGTGTGTTATTCCAAGAGCAAACAATATACACATAGCAAAATGTAAGGAAAGCACCCTAACACTGTTTTGACTTTGGCAGTGTGTTTCTATCCCTGGAAATATGTTAGGAAATGTGAGTGTCATCCAGGTTATTACCAGTAAACACACGTATTAGAAAAACCACATCTTGGTGAGATCAAATTTACAAAACTTGTCAGTAAATAGTCTCCACTTAACGTTCTTATTTCTTAATAAGGCTTGTATAATGCAAGTTGGGTAATTAGCATGCAGTTGTTCAATGAACATACATTTCTAGTGTTTCTGGGATGATAAATATCTAACTTCAAGACAAGGAATCACAAATGTGATTAATTATTTTTTAGAAAAGTCTGAATAATGCATTAAGTCTTGAAGAAGTTTGACGCTTAAAAGTCAAAAATAGGTAGTGCAGCTTTAAGGATTTTAACTTATCACTTCTTCCTACTTGTAATTAAACAATTATTAAGATCACTTCTTTCATAAGACAATGATTGGACCTGGTGTATAGAATAATGTGTCAGAAAGTCTGCCAATCTGTTGCTGCTCACAAATGGGGGAAACTGACTTAAAAAATCTGTCAAGTAAGTCCATAGAAATTATAGAAATGTCTATGAAATGTGGTCTCAGAGAGTTATGTTAAAAGATAAAGTGAGAGTTCATAAAGGTTTAGTGGATGAGAAGTCAAGGTCTCAAAGATTAACAGGTAGTGGCTACCAAAAGGGGCAAAGCTGAAGCCAGGCAGAGGCAATAAAGTATGCAAAGACCCTGAGTAGAGACAAAAATGGGGTTTTCTGCTCATTCCATCTCATGCAGCCTGTAATGAGTACAGAAACTTTTATGCACTGTGAGTTTTCATGATGTGAATTGGCAGTAACTGGACTAATTATGTAGCTCAATTTTGACTAGAAGGGCATGTTGTAACCCTCATTTAGACAAGCAAATAAAAGCCCTAGACATAATTTATTAGGGTGACACCACAATTACTTTGTCTGAGTGGTTCCTTAGTTATCATCAATAAGAATTTTAAGAAAAGAGGAACAGATACCATACAGCTACACAGCTATACGGGAAAGATATGCCACTACACTTGAGCAAAAGCCAGATCTCATCAAAGTCTGGATTTCCCAGTGATATTTATTGACTAGTTCTACATTTATAGCTATAGAATCCTTTTATTTGTGAAATACCACCAGAGAAAACAAATCGCTATTTCAGTTCTGAAAGTCTTTGGCTGTTCTCTAATCCCATTTTTCCCATTAAGATAGTTATTTCTGAGTGTAATTTTTTAATAACCCAAATTTCTTAGAAAGACAAATATGTTTATTTAGTGCTGGCATTGAATCTCTGAGCTACTCTCCAGACTCAGATCACTTGACAGTCTACCACAGGAACCAAGATGGTGCTGAAATACATCGTGCTCCTCTGTAGCTGGATCTTTGATTTTCCAACAAGTGCCAGCACTTGAAATGATTAATTATCTGTTTATTTTAGCATATGCACATGCACACACACAATCACACACAACCACATACACACACACACACACACACTCAGATGGGTAACTATGCCTCTCTTTCTTTTGTTTTCTTGTCCTATCAAAACAAAGATGTTACTCTCTATGACCTAATGCATATTCTGGTTGAATTCAAGCTGTATCACTGAAAATGAACTCCAGCACATTTTCTACCTTAAAATTCACAGAATTCTAGACTTCTCTCCCAAGTTTCTTTCCTCTTGTTTAATCTCACATGAGTTTCCACGAAAAAATCAATAACCATTCAAATTTCTTTCATTTCAGTTAATATTCTCAGTAGTTTAAAAAAAAATAAAAATCAAATCAAACCAAACAAAATAAAACAAAAAACCATAGTGGGCTATTTCTAAAGTGAACTATAAGTACATTTTTTGCTGAAAACATTTTAAAATAACTGAAGCCAGACAAAATATTGAACTCAGTTAATCTATTCAATTGAGGAGTAATTATCTAATCAATTCTAACTTTGGAGGGTACCACTGTTTTTAAAAAGCTAATTTTAGGAATACCATTATTAGCTGGAAATATACATGTTTATAATTATAGTAAATAGATTAAAAGAAAGATAAAAACATTAATAAGCCACATATTAAATTTATAACCTTTAGAAGTATCACAGTTCACAAACATTAACAGTTAAGGCATCAATACTCCCAAAAGTTGTATGAAAGAAGGTCATGTAACATCCTCTAGTTAGTATAATTTTTAATAAAAGGAGTTCTAGAATCTTCCAGTATTCATAATACACAAATGGAGATGCTTGAAAAATAAAGGCCTAAAGCTTAAAAGCAATGAAATTATCTAAACAGGTATATGTAATGTAGTAATACTTTACATTTTGCAAGCTTAGCTTTTTGTATTATCTACACACATTTCCACTGAGATTTTCATTTTTCAATACATAGGTTAGATTTTAGAACAGTTAACTTAGGTTAAAATACATCTCAAATAGTTCAATAATCATTCATATTTATTTTTAAATTCATAAACATTACATTGAAAGTTTATAAGAAATTCTATTATCTACTTCCTAATATAATAAGAGGTCAGTCATATTTATCTTCTTCATCAAAAATTTCCATTTGTTATTATTTTCTGGTAGTAAAAAATACACTACTTTTAAGAGTACTTTTATTGCTGGAATTGGACAGAAAAGTCAAGAACATTTTTTACCAAGGCATTTCTGTGGTCCTTTACTGTCATTACTTTAGAATTACAATTTATTTTTTTTTAAAGTTAGTTATGTCTTATTAAAGTGATTCTTTTCTATAAAAGTATTTCCTAGACTATAAAATTTTAGAAACCACAAATTCCAAAAGTGCTCTTGCGATAAAATAAAAACTTAGCCTGACCAGTTTTATTTATTTTTATTTTTTTGTATTTTTACCAGTACCAGGGATCAAACTCACGACCACAGGCTTATAAGGCAGGCGCTTATGCCACTGAGCTAAATCCCCAGCCCCAAGCCTAACCAGTTTTAAGAATGTCTATAATGGTTTATTTTCAGTAAAGGAGACTCGTTTCTTTTGCCCTCCCAGTTAGTGTTGGAAATACTTGTTTTGCAATTTTCTCTTCTAGCTCATACGTCTTCTTCCACTCCTCTCAGGTCCTCTTTTAATAATCAAAATAGCAGATGAGAAATGTCCTTTTCTTTAAGCTTTGCTCCCAAGTATATATTTTTAAGCATGGCTAAGCATCTTGCTAAGACTTCACAAGGCCTCAAACCCCTTTTGCAGGAATTTACTTCCCTCTGTGGATCACATTTTTTTACACTTCAAATACAAGCCTTAAATGATCAATTTTCCAATTAAGGTTGAAAATACACCAAATAACTAGAAATGATGTTTGAAGTTTTCAAGGTTAAACTGAATTTTGCTTCATTGTAAATGTTCTTCATAAACAGGCAAATATCACATTTATTTCATTCTTTTTTTTTTTTTTTTTTTTTTTTGTCTTTTTCTTTTTTTTATCGGTACCGGGGATCGAACTCTCGACTGCCTGCTTGCAAGGCAGGCGCTTATGCCGCTGAGCTAAATCCCCAGCCCCTATTTCATTCTTTAAATTTTGTATCTACAAACAAAAATTTGTTTATCTAGAATAATAAATCCAATCATGATTCCTAATTATTTTACTATATAAATACTTCAATAAAGAATGACTGGTTGAATTCACAGACTAGTTCAGGGAATTTCAGTGAAGCTTTATATGACCCTCCTAATTTTCTCAAATTTTGTATTTTCCTTTATTTTTGCATTAAATGGAGATTTAAAAAAAAACACAAGCATGGCCTAATATAAAATTCCATATTAAAATATAAAACAAAATCATAAATTCCCTGAGTAGTCTATTTACTCTTTTTACATATTTTTTGCGTTTTAATGTATTTTAAAAAATACATGAGTAAATTGGAACTTCAGAGTTTTCTTTGAGGGGTATGCTTTTAACGTTAATTTAACTATGTAAATGTTTTAATTTTTTAAAACCGAATTTTCCAGCAAAACTCACTCCTATGAGTCTTCCACTGATTATGCTTCCACCACAGACCTCAGGCCTCCTCTATAGCAGTTCCTGATGTCTCCTGACCCCCATTTTAATCCATCATTTCCTCTTTCTGTGCAATGACAAGAAAATTTTTTACATGAAAATCTATCATTTGACTTCTGTGCAATGGAATTTTAAATGGTTTAATATCAAAGGAGGAAAGGTGACCTCCGAATTCAAAAGTTTTAACCAATTAAAAATTTTCAACCATCAATATAAATTTTATGCTGTTTTTTTTTTTTTTTCTACCACCAAAACATCCCATACCATGCTTAAAGTTTACAAAGATGAAAGGTTTTACCTGCTGTTGCTCAGACTAGTGGGAGAATCTGAGAATTATCCTGAGACCCCTGAGACCAGACAGTTTCTAGGTGAGAGTTTCCTGACATCAGATGTGATTCCACGCAGTGTGGGTCTCACATACTCACTCATGTGCTTGCACGGAGCTCTAGGATCTTTGAAATAATTTTGAAAATGATCAAAGAAATTTCAAATGCTGCAATTTTTTTCTAATAGGCCACATCTCCTTGTGAGCAAATTATATATTAGAAATGATTCTTTTTCTCCCCCTATGTTTAACCATTTTGGCTCATAATTCTTCTAGCATTTTTGTGTTGTAGCATCCAGTGGTCAAATGTGATCGCCAGAGTTTTATAGGTCATTTTATAGACCCTGAAATAGTCACATCACTGATATTTTGACAATAACAAAAAAGAAAAACAAAAAAAGCAAAACAAATCCACAAACTGGGGAAGACAACTACATATGCCTCCTCTGTTTCCATTGGCCACTCTGACACAGACCATGAGAAATCAAACAACTGCACAGAACTGGACCAACAACATTCAGACCATAATGGTTTATTTTTCCAATTTATACCAAAGTATAACTAGAAGGAATAATCCAGGACTGCAAAGATGTAATGCCTTTTGCTGGTGGGAAACAAAACTAATACCAGTCATATGTTCCTTGTTCTATATGTACGAATGCAGAATACTGGCTTATTTATCTGGCCTTTTGTTAAATATGGGGCCCACTTAAAAAACAAACAAACAAACAAACAAAACTATATATATATATATATATATATATATATATGTCACATAAGTTCTGACTCTAGGATATACGTTTACTCTTGAAGATAATATGTAATATGCATGGCTCACCAAAAGTCACATCAAGACACTACCACTCTGTACCCACTGACCTAAAATTATTATGTTATAACTCAGCCCAGCCCTACTCAGTTACCTACTTTGAAAGTATCCAACACAGACATCTTAATGGACCCTTCCTGGTTTTCTTTTTTGCAATATGTACTGAAAAAATGAAAACTAAATCTAAGCCTTAGCTTTACTTAATGAGAAACTTTTTCTAACAGTGTGTGAGAAGTCTGTATTCACCAAGGTCTAATAATAACAGACAAGTTGAAATGCAGAGAGTTATATCAGAAATTTTAATCTGATTATGTCTCACACCAAGAAAACTTAAGTCACAGGAAATCTCTGTCCTTTTTCTGAATCAATCCAACATGTAAGTTAATTTTTAGGACTATAAAATTATCCCCAAAATTCACAGAAGTGTTAAAATTCAGCTTCTGAGGATGAAGTGGCATTTTCTCTCAAAAAGTCAAAAAAATTAAAAATAAAACCAAGTAAAATAAAAAATACCCTTTTATTAGATTAGGCTTACAAAATGCATTTCATTTTGAAATCAGCAGCAGTGAAAGCTCTGTAATTTCAAATCTTACAACTATTTTCAGCATTTATAATTTAATTTAATATGCTAATTTTAATTACATAATGTATCATTTTACTAGCTTTTACTCTTAACTATAAACCTTGCAATTATTCAGGAGTGTCTTTAATTTTATTTAGAGTTTATATGTTAGAACTTCATGGGATAAATTTCCAAAAATTTAAAGTAGTTTTGAATAATACACTTTTATAGTTTTTCTTCTATTCTTTTTTATTCCTTATTGTACCAGATTTGGACATTCCTTGGTCAGGCCTAGAGATGATTTTAATTCAAAGCAATTTGGATTTTCTGGCCAGGAACACAGATACTATATGTGGTAATGTACTTCATTTGTTAACTATGGGTGAAATACTTAAAGAACATGTCTTGTCCCATTACTCATAAATGTTTTGGATTTTATATTTTTTCCTTACATGGGAAATGCAAACAGACATATTATTCTAGTATTTGACTTGCTAATTTTCCTATTTAATGATATTAAACTGTTGTAGAAGGAAGAAAAGTCTTTTAAATTGATGGATTGTCTTCTTTTGTGGTGTGGAATGAATGACACATCATCTACATTTCTCCAAGTAAATAAACTCAGTGAAATCTTTACTCCCAGGTCTAAATTCTACATTTTTAATGATTCAACTTGCTACACCTAACTCAATTCTGCAATGATTTAAGTTTTGCCCATAGAGTTAGCATCTCACTGCTTTGTAAAGCTTAAATGGTGCTTTTAAATGTGAGATATCTAAATTTACTATTTTCTTCTGTAAACATCACGTAATGTTCTTTTAGTTGATGCAACTTAATTAAACAAATACTTAAATATCTTCATGTAACTCTGTCGCTCTAGTACTGAATCTTAAAAGGAAAATATTCATATATTTAAACTTAGGATGAAAACTGAAATATAAATAAAACACAAATAGAGATCTTGACATCGCCAACATAGAATATTGAAAGTTAAATGCTTTAATGCTAATAAAATAATTTAATTTTCTTCTAAAGACTGAAATAACTTTTAAAAATAATCTTGCAAGTTCTATCTCATTGATTCTCTATTTCTGAGGAATAAAAAGGCAGACTTGAAATTATAATGATGACTTAGGGCCCAAGAGTGAAACTGAAAACCAAATCAATACTTAATTTTAAAACACTGAGAGAAAGTTTTAGAAATACCAAACGAGCTTTCTAGACTAGCTATTGTTGTGGAAGCCACATACATAAATGTTCCTATTTTATTTACAATTGATTTTATCTGACTTCAAGAACTTCCTTCTGTTGTACTATTGCAGTTATAACACACCATCAACTCATTAAATCTCAGCTCATAAAACGAGTCAGCAGGAGCTCTCGTTAACCATTTATTTATTCAATATAATGTAACATTCAACATTTTGGTAATCTTACAGAACTGAGGCTCTTTACTACATAGCTAATTCCACTTGTAATGGGTATATATATATTTTTTTACTGCAATTCATTGAATTTTTCCATTTATGAAAATATTCTGGCATGGTTCCTAACACCTTCACATATAAAGTAGACCTAAATGATTTGCGAATTACTTGCTATTTCGTGAATATTTCCGACAATATGGAACTCCATCTGTGGATGAGAAATGAGCTAAGAATGGTAGAATGAGTTTTTGCAGTTAGGTTCTCACTCTATGTCTCAAGCCTGGGATACATACAGAAAAACACAGATTAAGTGACATATCAGCAGAAGTCGATTTTCTGACAGTTCTGGAGCTTGTAAGACCTGGTCGAGATGCTAGCAAGTTCATTTTCTGGTAAGGGTGCCCTTTCAGGAGTACTCACAGCCACATTTGCAAGGCTATGCTCTCCATGGAAGCAAAGAGAAAGTTCCAGGGTCTGTTGTTCTCTTATAAGGACCCCAATCCCATGAGACCAGAACACTATTCTTCTAAACTTCTCTGATTCCCTGTCCCAACTCTTGCATGCTTCAATGAGCATCACCTTGTGGGAAGGGTTCAACAGTGAATTTTAAGGTACAATATTGAGTTCACATCAGCACTTACCATTAGGAGCCTGACTTTGCGTTTCTGTCTCTGCTGTAAAACAGACTACAGAACAAAAATTCAGTACAGGATATTCATGCAGCTTTTCAACAAAAGCAAATACAATGCATCATTCTAAATTTTGTCAAAATGAAAGCTTGTTACTTAACTTATATTAAATAATTCTCTTGCAGGAGAGTCTGCAAAGACTCTCTCAACATTTCTATAAATATTGATCACCAGGAGGTAAATAACTGCTTTTAAAATTATTGGTCAATGTTAAATTTTGAGTGTAAAAATCACACCAAATTTGGCTTGTAAAAATCCAAAATACTTGGCCTCTATGTCTGCATCCTAATTAGGATTTAAGCGAATAAAATGAAGTTCAGAATACTGGCTTCACCAAGATTTCAGGAGACTTCATTTTTCCTTTGGAGCTAACTTTAAAAAGGAGGCTATGGATTATTTTAAATAGAAGACTATTTAAAGAGAAAAATATGTCCTTAATCCAGAAGGATGAATGATACCTAATGATGCTTAGATTGTTCCAGTCGTGTTTCTGTCTTTTCTTTCTCCATGCCAATCTCCCCGCCTCCCTCCCCTAATTTTCCTTCCTTCCTTCCTTCCTTCCTTCCTTCCTTCCTTCCTTCCTTCCTTCTTTCCTTCCTAGTACTGGCGAGGGAACACAAGACCTTATAGTTGTCAGGTAAGAATTGTTTCCATTGAGCTACATCCCAGACCTCAAATCATTCAAGAATTAGTGAAATACTGGTTTCAAACACAGCAAGGATCTGGTGCTGCTGAATCTATGGCCGTATGGTCAAAAAAGCTGAAGGTCCAACTAATACAGAGGTCATTAAAATAAATGCTAGAAATCAAGTTACAAATGGCTATAGTTTTTACAGTGGTATTTCTCTCTGGTTTTCCATGAGTTGATTTATTGAGGATTGACAACATTATATTGCTTTTTCAAATCTATATTAGATCTTTATATATGTTTTAATGTCTGTCTACTCACCTTCCCTTTCACTCTTATCTCTTATGCAAATCTAACACACTGAAATCACTATACTGATTATACAAAAGTAGTAAGAGGCAGATAGTGAGCAGAGAACATATCAGGAGAAATATATCACTCAGAAGAAAATTAAAGATACACCTAAGTTTCTCAGTAATTCTCAATCAATTCTGCCTTACAAAGAACCCTACACTTAGTTGGTCCATGAAATAACCACACAGTACTTATAAATGCATTATTTGTATGATAAAACATTAGTCTAAGTAATATGATAAATTAGTTGATATTTGTTGGCATTTTAGCCCTCTCCTTTCAATTTAATTACGTTAAGAAAGACTTGGAACTCTGAAAATAAGACAGTAGCATGATGTTTACGAATGTAAGCTTCAAAATTGAAAAGCTAATTTTCAAAAAAGTACGCTTTGCATGAACATTGCTGTTCTTGCTATTTTACACTAAACTTCCATAAAATTCTATGTTATAACTGTGACCTTGTTATATAAAATGCGAAAAAGAGCATTTGTGTTCAGAAAACTACTGATATTTGGGAGACAGTAAAATCAGCCTAGCTCTGTAAATACGCTAATGAGACAACTTTTTTTTTTTTTTTCCTAATGAGAATGTAACTGGAAAGCTTTTAAAGTGAAGGTTTTGCTAGCTTCATTCTTAACAAGGCCGACTGATACATCACATCTTCTTACATAACCAACAAAATATTACTATTCACTTGTACACACATATATATTTACAATCATATTTATTCTTATCAACATATATTTACTTACATCATGATATTATCCTATGAGTCCAGATACATTTATATTGTCTTAAACAGTTATTTTTACCTAATTATCATGCATTTTATTGCTGAAGCAATAATACAGAAAGTCAAATAAATCCCAATCTCTCTTTCAAAAAATTGCAGAAATATTTAAGGAGTGAGCAACTTCAGCAATAAACCTACTTAACAAAATGAATTTTACAATCTGAGTGACAATTGCTTTTAATCCAAGCAAAGTCAATAAAAGAGAAACCAATCTTAAAGTGAATGCCATCTTTTTATTGTTCTTGCTGTGTCATGTCCACAAGTGCTTGCACCTCTTTTTATTTTTATTTTTCTTTCTTTTGCAAGTGTTTTCTTTAAGAACCCAACATCATACTTGCTTATGTTTTCCACAGAGTAATATGAGCTGTTTAATCAGCATTTTCCATCATGGACACTTGGTTAATGAGGTGTTGAGATTCTCAAAGCTAGGTTTGTATTTGGTACTGTGTCCCTCTCAGACTATCTGAGTCAGGAAAGTGAATAAAGACTTTAAAATGTAGTTTACATCACCCATTTGTCCTTGAGACCATCCCACCTTTCTTACTGCTGTATATTATCTGAGCATAATTAATACAAATTTTTATATGTCATGGGTATGATCAGATTACAGCTTTGATGCTCTGTCTCCTCTGATTTGCTTCTGATTTGATTCAGTGAGGAAACTACCCTTCTTTACAAAGATGAGGAAACTATTCTTCGCTACTAACCTGTTTCAGGTTTTCTGCTCATCCATAGATAAGAGTTGCTGGCTCACAACAGCAGTCAGCACCTTGCTTGCTGAAATGGGACACCCAACACACACTACTTGAGGCAGGGGAAGTAAATTTGGCTCATGGGTTGAGAGGTTTTGGACCATGGTGGGCTGACACCAAGGCAGAAACATCAAGGCAGTCAGGCACGGACAAGCAGGTTTAGCTCATAGCATCTGGGAAATAAAGATCTGGGGAAGAACACCAGAGAGGAAGAGGACAGGAGCCAGACGTAGTGGCCAGAGTCACAGCTAATATCTCATCCAGACACACCTAGAGGCGGGCTTGATATGATCATCTCTGCTCACTTCCAGCCAATGAAGTGGCCAATCATGATTAACAGCCACACTATCATCTCAGTTTACTGAGAAGGTAAAGTCCAAAAGTTTAACCGATACTGTGTACTTGAATGAATGGTAAGCCACTTCCACTCTGCATTGAGACCTGCTTCATACTGGGTGTCTGAAACGGTACTGGAGCAATTAATTTCTCTCTCCATTCTCCCTTTTTCTATTGTACACATCTAAGTTAGTTATAAATATCACAGGCAGTCAGACAGGGCTGGGCCCTAAGCATAGAAGTCAACTGTGCCTGGAGGCACATTCATTTTAGGCAGTCAGGATGAAGAGGATTGCTTACACCTGCACCTTGAACCTACCTAACCTGATGGTTTTGCATAAGAAAATATCTTTCAGAAGCTGGGGTAGGTGGATGGGAAACCCACTTTCCAGACACCCTTCTGTCCCTTCTAGGTATCTTCCTATTCTTGCCCTCAATTATTCCTAAAATTCAGTACTTGATTTTAGAGGACAAGAAACCAGCGTTTTGGAAATCTAGCAGATTGTGACTTATGTTATTTTCCTTATATTATTTGGGGGTCCATTTATCATCCTTATGTCACTTCTTTCACTCCTCTCTTCACCTGGAAAGCTCATTGTCTGATACAGATATGAGAGCGTGGAGATACCAACATGTGGTGTTTGGAGGAGTGATAAAGAAATAGAAAACTTTTAGAGGAATATCCTTAAATTCACTTTACTTCTGCATTTAATTTATGACTATAAATCAACATGCAATGACAGCACACAAATGAAACTGAATAAATTATATCAAGATCGGACTTAGAAAAGTGTGCAATGTACTTAATTTTATTTTACAACTTGCATGTTTTGGTGAAAACTAATGCCTTTGAGCTCTTTGACTGTGCTCTAAGAAGTGACATTTCCATCCATCTTCCTTTATTCTCTCCCTCCATCCTCTTCACCTCCTCCTTCCAACAATGTATATATGTATCTGTTCTGAAGGTTTGGATTTGGTTGATTCCAAGGATAACATAAAATTTGGAATGTAGAAACTATATATATATATATATATATATTTCACTCCCATTGTCCCACCATAGGCAAAACAGTGTGTCTCCAAAGATATCTGTGTCCTAATGGACAGAACTTTTATATGCTTACCTTATGTAGGCAGAATAATTTTGCAAATATGATTAAATCAAGAACCTTGATAATGGGAAATAATTTTGGGGGTGTTCCGGCCCAGTATAATGACCAGCCTCCTGATAAAAGCAACACAAGGTGAGAGTCAGAGAGAAGTTGTGACCATAAAGCAGGGGTCCAAATGACTGCCTGTATATGAAGAAAGATACAAAAGAAGCAAAAGTTGGAGAACATGCATAATTTTCAGAATTTATTAAAAATAAGTGCAGTAGTAGATTCTTTCTTAGCATCCTAAAGGACCCTACACCACGGGATACTAACATTTGTTTGTTTGAAACCAATTCATCTGTGGCAAAATATCTAATGAAAAGTAGAAAAGTAATAGAGTCCTCTTCTCTGATTTCTTCTACAATAATACCCACAGATAATTTGATAGAAAATTTTAGGAGCCGTGAATTTCTACTTCTTAAATTGTTTCATTTAATTGTATAAAGTGACATTGCATCTCTTTTGTCTTTATCTCTCGTTGTTTATCACAATATTACATTAAATTTCCTGATTATAAAATAATTAAATGCTAATTATAAACAGCTACTTTTTATAAAAGTACGACTCAATGAATAAAAATCAATATCACTGGCTTATCAGAGAATAGCTGATTTACCAGGTGCTTATGTGGGGCATGGAATTATTCCATATGTTCAAAAAAGAAGAGACATGTATCATACAAGGAAAAATGTAAGTGGAGGTGGGTTATAATCCATTTACTGTAAACTTTTAATAATAAGAACATTGAAGTCTCTATATGCCCACCT
Source organism: Cavia porcellus (assembly GCF_034190915.1). NCBI lineage: Eukaryota > Metazoa > Chordata > Mammalia > Rodentia > Caviidae > Cavia > Cavia porcellus. The sequence continues at coordinate 158,358,722 of NW_026947484.1, read as the reverse complement.
TTCTCTCCATCCATCCATCCATCCATCCATCCATCCATCCATCCTTTCACCTGTTATTACTTTTCATCATAACAAACAAAGATGACAAATTCAAGATTATCATCCCTGACTGTTCTCCCTAGGACAGACAGTGCCATCATTTTCAAGCATGTCAGGACTATTTGTACTCTTACCATCCTCAACTACAGTATTTTAGGATAAAATGCATTGTTTGCTACAGGTATAGGCGAATTTTAAAATGTGGTTCTTGAGGATTTGATAATCTCAAATTCTTAGATAATCCCAACTGCTGAGAGTCTATACTTTAGACTTACTGGATTTCTTAAGCCTCTTGAACAAGTGGTGAATTAAATCATCTATTTCATGTAGATAGTCTTAAGGTTAATGCCTTACTCATTAAAAGTCACATTGGGCATCATTTTCAGAGAAGATTTCTAAATTCCCCTTCTAGAGCAACAGGCAAACGCAGCCCCATGCCTTATTAACTTTATAGTATCCCTAGTCAGCTTCCTTACATTATAAATAGAATGAAGTTCTTGAGATCAGAATTTGTGCATTGCTCACATTTTCCCTTAAGGCCATCCACGTGTGTGTCCCCCAACTTTTAAAAAGAATATTTATTCTAATATATGAATAGAGACATGTTCAGATGAATGTACCAAATATTTGACAAAATTAATTAAAATAACTCTGCCTTTCTTAACTTTTTACATTTAAAAAATTTTTTTTTCTTGGCTTAAATGGAGGCTAATACCTAAAAACTGCAACCTCGAACAGCACATGTTTGGCCTAGATTGATAGAACAAAATTTTCATCAGCTAAGTGATAATGTAGAAAAGCAGGTATAGAGGATGAGTAAAATATTCACTCATGCAACTTCAAAATATACTAAATTTAAATATAATCCTTCTAAACATAGTTTACACACAGTCTTTTCCTTTACAAATCATATAACTTGGATTTGATATGTTGTTTAGGATGACCTAAACAGTATTGCTTCAAAGGAAAAAAAAAATCAGGGCATATTTTCAGTAATAAGAGAAATTTGGGGGTTATTTCAGAGTCCTACAGAATGATAAGGCTGAGAATCAGGTTTGGGCACCAAAATGCAAAAAGGGAGTAACTGGACATTTATCAGAGACATTCATTGCCCAGAGGGAGAACCTCGGACACTATAAAGGAAAAAGTGCAGTTGAGGTAATAATTTTGTATGTAAAGATGGAATAATAGTAGTTTTAATGGTCACAAATTTATTGAAAATGGAGACAGTAACACACACTCAGCAAGCAAATGATAAAGCTGTGACAACCCTGAAAAGACAAAGAGAATCTACCTCTTACAAACGGTTATTGAAATTTTGAGATCATGAATGAGCCGGGAACACAACTCTGTGGAAGGCCCTTGTCCGGACTAAAGGAAGAGTTCGTGACATGCTGCATGGCCTTCGCGTGGCTGAGCTGTGGGCTCCCCCAGTTCCCACCTGCCTCCTCACACACTTATTACTGCAAAGCAGCTTCAACTGACCAATCGACGTGACAATTTTCTCATTTCTGCCACTAAAACTTGGTAGCTGAGCTCCAATGTTTGAGCCAGCAATGAAGATGTCACATATTCCTGATGACATGGTCAAGGAGGATGGATTCTCTGCCACCCTGGATACCTTGACATCATGGATAACAAAGTCATGCTAACCTAAGGACAAAACGAAGCCTTTGTTTCGTTAAACCAACGGGATTCGTGGTGTATTGTAATGAGACCTACTGTATCTTGTAGGTAGAGTATCAAATCACAGAGTCACAGAAACGCATGATAAATATGGATTTTAATAGAAGAAGACAGTCAAGGCTGAACACCTGGGGATTGTGGCTGGAAAGAAAGCAAAGGTCCCGTGACTGTAATGAGTTCATCACTGTCATGTAAGAGAAAATTTTCAGTAAAAGTAAAAAGTAAGAATTTAACTATAAGGGGTGACTGATTAGAAGACTTTAGCAGTTGTCAAATCCCATTATTATGAAGGTTTGAAAGCGAAGGAAAACAACAAAAATAACAACAACGACAAACTTTTGGGACTGTTTACTGAAGACTTTCTTAGGATTTGGGAACCGTTCAGATTATTTGTAAGTATGGAGACAAAGAGACAATTTTTAAAGTTAAGATAACAGAAAAGAACAAGAGGCACGGGTAGCAAAAAGGAGCTGAAGTTAGATATTTCATAGTCAAGAAAGGCAGTATGTAGGGCAAGCTCACACTGAATGTGTTTAACTACTTCAGCTGAGAAAGTTGCTTTTCCCAACCAAGAAGAGAGGACAGGGTTAAGTTTATAGAGAACAGAAGAGTTTTGTAAGTGTTTAATGGAAAACAAAGCAGAATATTCATCAAAGATGCCAGATGGTGCTGCAGACTTAGATGTAGCTAAGATAAATATGACTTTGCCCTAGAAGAAGTAAAATCTAAACTTAATACCTTGAACAGGAGAAAAGTACTAACTTCTTTTCTGAAATTCTTGTGGTTGGGTGATGGAAATGGGAAAGTAAGTGAGAGCTGGTACAATGATTTTAAACCACACAAAAATGGCGGTGGAAAACTTAAAGAGCACTTTAAAACCTAACACTAACAGAGCTAGAAAGACTTTTTCCTACTTCCTTAAAGTACATTGACAAGCTACTAGACAAAACAAATGGGAGCTTGGTCTCAGTGGTGGGTTTAAAATTTCATACTTCACTTTTCTTGCTATGCTATTCTGTAACGCAAGGAAAAATAAAGTTGGAGTATTCACATTCAATCTGAAGAAACCGTGACTCAAACATATAATATGAAAATTCCATTGTCTGCTTCCTCCTAGTTCTTTGTGCATTGCTATACTTCATTGTACAGCACAAATTTCAGTACATATTGCTAACTACGTTAGTTTCAGTTACTTAAAATAAAATTTAGGGATCAATTCTCAATCCCAACCATGCAATAAAGAGACTAAAAGAGGAAAAAAGGGACTTGAATAGTAAAATTTGGATTTCCAGGATGACTGGATTATACAGCTAAAATGACAGGTCATAATTTTTTCCCATTGCCTTGAGTGGAAAACTAAGTGAAAACAGACTTAAGACAGCAGTGTTTTTAGGATAAGAAACTCAACAAACTTTTTGACAAAGAAGAATTAAATGATCCAGGGCGATGGCAGATTAGAGATTAATTTACTGCTTCTTAATTGTGCATAAATCCTTAGACAAAATGGTAAATTAAGTATCATTAAGATTCACAGTATGTTCAGTATTCTTTCTCTATTAAAGGAAAAATAAACCCTAGTAAAATGAATATAGATACATACTTGTATATGTGAAAATTTCCTATTTCCTGTTATGGCATCAGCTAAGAGGCATCCAGGTACTTGAGAACAAATCATAAAAGTTAGAATTGAAAAAGATCAAGTGTGATTTGTGTAGCTTCCTCCAGAAACCAATTGTTCAGGTAGGGAAATTTTTCTTCTTATTAGGTCTATACAGAATAATTTGAATGCAATATCACTAGGATGGGAAATAATCACTCATCTTCTTAAAAGTAGGTTACAAAGAATCAAATAATTGCAGAACTGCTTTGCAGTGGGGATGCAGGAAGGAAATTAACTTAGAATATTATGTTTTAGTGTGAGAAATTTGTTATAGCTGAAGTTTTAAGAAATCATACTTACAAACAATGATCTCTGCTAGACACTTCTGGGTAGTTTCTATTATAATGTAGCCAAAATTCTAGAACATAAGACCTTACTTTGAAAAAAATATTAAATAGCATCCTAAAATTAGGATAAGAAAACATGATAGATACTTAAAATTTTGTTAAAATTTCTAACACTAAATGTTAAAATATGATAAACACTTCTACTTATTTTCACCTAAATTAATATAACTTTTGAATGAATTTCTAGTCTCATTTCAAAGAAAAGTTAAACTTAGCATTTCTTAGGGAAAAATATTTCAACCCCTTTTGTTTGTACTAAAAAATATTTTCTTATCCACAGAAACTCTATAGTCAGTGTATCTTCTCTGAGTTATTTTATTTAAATAAATAATTGTATCAATAGATCTTGTATCTATAAATCTCATAATATTTTAGTTACAATAGATAGACATTTCTAGAAAAGTGTGTCATCCTCAGTAAAAATCAGTGCTTTGAGAAAAAAATTGAAATTTAAAGATGCGAATTTCTAGAACATCATAATGAGTATAGAGAACATAGGTAAACAGGTAATTGTAACTAATATTATTAAAGTTGCCTTGTATTTCCTCCTTATACATTCATAAAGTGAGCAGGTCAGATATTTTGTGAGAAAAGTATGCAGAAATATTTTTGAGTTGTTATAATAAACATTCACTTTTCATGCAATGATTATTTCAATACCAACTATTATTTCAATAACCTAACCTGTTAAGATTCTCTACTAACTCATTAAAGGCATGTGCAGAGGGGCATCTTTCTATTTGTGACACTTTACACTTTGTTTCAGGGCTACTTGAATGTCTTCAGAGTCATCATAAATAATATGCTCTTCATAGTTCACCCTGTAAGATGAATGTCCAGAAGTGTATCAATACAACTCAATATTTTTCACTTCCAGCTATATGATTTTAACGAAAAGATTATGTCATGTGTTGCAATTATATGACTAGTGTAGATGAATAATGATTTAGAGAAAATGCTTTATAGATTTGCAATTATTTATTTCCTAAGTGGCAATGTTCAGCTTCTTTTAACATTAGAGCTCCTTTATTTAAAATTATAATATACTTAGTAGATTCTAATGTTAAATCTTTTTTTTTCTTCTTGTGGACAGTTAATAATTTCCAAGGCAAGTAAGTGACAGGGTTTTCCTGTCAAGAAAACAGGTGACATTCTGTTATTTTAATCTAGTTTGTCAGAAGCACAACTTCAACTAAAGAAAGTATAAAATAATTTAATAGTTTGATTATCTGGACAAATTCCTTAATTTGACAGAATTAAGCCTGTGATAATAAAATTAAGGAAAAGCAGTGGTAATTTCTAACTTAAAAAATGTGTTAAATATGAAAATACATAACTGTAGAAGATAAAGAAAAAAATTCACCATGTTACTAGTTTCCTGTTTCATCTGAATCCTTCTTTCCATTTGAAGTAAGGTTGAATTTAATGATCTAGGTAAAGGGAAGGAATAGTAACAAATAAAAATACTTCATTCAGTTTTAAACGTGTGGTAAGTACCATCAACTTATATCTTATTTTTTTTCCAAGTAAGTTCTATGGAGCTGATCGTTGTTAATGAAAATTTTTCTTAAAAAGTAGCTAAGGGAACTTACTAACCTACAATAGATTCCATGGAGTAATTCCCAGACAAATTCAAATGGGTTTTTATAGATTCTATTAATATTTCAAAATTATAAATATATAGTGTATCTCCACCACTCTATTTTCATTAGAAATTTGAGTTGATATTATTAGGCAAGCAAAAATAGACAATTATTTAATTCCTTTGCAAGACCAAGATTGGTTTATGGCTATAGAAAGAGGGCTACTTATCTCCTAAATATTTTAAAAATATAATCAGAAAACTTCCCTCATGCCTAGCACCCTTCAACCAATAGAAAACGGGATAAAGCTGTTGATCTTCTTACTTAAGAATCCACAGTGTCTAATTTAAACTACTTATCTTCATACAAAGGCAAAAGTTAGAGGGTGAAAATTTCTAGACCCTACGTGCTCCCTGGGTGAGGCACCATGAGAGATAACCTAATTGGAAAACATCAGATTAAATTGGAATTCAGTGCGCAGCTAGAAAGGAGATGTTTAACTTACTCATTCTCCAGCAGTTTAAAGATCTGTGTACATGGGGACTCTCCAGAATGCCTAAGGAGCTTGTTCCTGTGGGGTTGCCTGCGGTGTTTTCTGCACGGCTGCCTGTACACTTGAGGGCATTATTTTTAATTACAAGTGTAGTCGCCACACTGAATGCACTGGATACACAGATAGGTCCAGAATGAGAATAGAATATTAAAGGGGTGAGAAAGTAAGAAAGAGTCTTTGTCAGACTCATTTAAATGTGTATTTTATGAAAGCTATGATAATTTATTGCTCCCTATGGAAGTCAGTTATTTTACAGCACTAACCTTTTTTTGATGCTGAATTATTTATTTTTTAATTTAGTTAATGCCCAATTTTAAAATACCATATAGCAGAATCAGCTTTTTTCTTTTAAATAGAAATCAATTCTTAATTACTTCAAAGATTTCCATTAATTTTAATAAAAATAATTTTAATAAAAAATAACCAGCATCATTTAGCCTCTGAATAAAAGCACAGTTTAGACACTTTGAAAAATGTAAAGAATCCGATAAGCCCCATTTTTGCTATTTTATATCTTGCTGTCATTGTTTTCTGAATATTTTTATATTCCAAACATAAGATTTGACATTTTATGCAAATAATACCACTACTAATTTATTACTTATGGATGGTAGATGACACTCATAATCAATATTTTTTCACCCAAAATTTACATGTGTTGTCTTGGGGATCACAAAAGCAAGCAGGAAAAGTGGTGCCAAACTCAGTGATTCTATCCGATGCACTCATTATTTGATTTTCTGGCTTGAATTTGGACTTAGGGAGTAGAAGCCACAGGTAGTTACAAACGTTTAGTGGTTTTGTATATCATTATGCAGACTAGTGTCACTCCAGTATGCACCTGAAATGATTTGTATGGTCTGGAATCGGTTATTCAGCCTTTCTTGGTGTTAGCTTTATCCTTTCAGCAGTGTAGATAATAACAGAACCTACCCATTGAGGTAAGGCAAGTGACTTAATGCAAAATTTAAGTAGCACCTTGGCTGATATATGCAAAGATAAAGAATGCCAGCTATTATAATTACAATCAGTGTATATATTTTATCATTTCTTTCTAGGTTTTAGAGACATTGACAATTTTGTTTCATTTCTCCTTCCCTTCCAAAGCTATGGATAACATGAACTGATATCAGGAGAAAAAAGTGATTCATGACTACAATTTTACTCACATGTATAAAGTACTGTTTATTGAATCATAAGGCACAGTGTTGACCAAGGATGATACGCAATGTGTACAATGCCTTGGTGTGCAAAGACATTAAAGTGACTCACAGGAAAGTATTCATGACAGATGAGTCACAATGAATATAAAAGATCACTTCATTCTTAATCCACACTAGGAACGTTCTCATGCGTTACACTCATAGAAATGTTCTTTTGCAGGAAAACCCTTCCTGGGTGAGAGAAAAGCTATTACTGACTTTGCTACTGAGTGTCTGGAAGTCAAGGACAAGAGACACTGGTGACCATGATAAAGGTTACTCTTCAGTGTGCTAAACCACTTGGGACGGGAATTTGCACTTGTACACCCTCTGTGCCCCCAGACTTGATGCGTACCACGAGTACTGAGGAGGCAACTGATTCTCCCTGCTTCTGCCACTGCTAGCTTGCATTCATAGACAATGCACATTAAATCTCTGCAGCAATTCTCTGGAGTGGGATCATGCTGTAGATAGAGAGGAAGATGCAAAGTTGCTAGCATGAGGATACCTGTGAGTGTGGAAAGCAGTCAAATTCATTTGCTTTATTACATACACCGTTGTGTCTTCTCAACAAAAGGAAGTCTGTGAAATTCTTCTACTTTCATTCTCCATCCTGATCTTTAGAAAATATAGACCCATTTGTCACAATATTTTTAGTGTGTAGAATATTGAGAGCTCTCAGGCTGATAATTTGGGCCCTCTCTTATTTACTTCTTTAGATTATTTTTCCCATACAAAAAATTAATTGAAATTGCAAAGTCATAATCAGAGTTCTTTTTGTGTATCGTAATTATAATTTACTCATAATTTTTCTGTAATACATTGATATTTTTCCAAATATACACACTTTCTATGTCTCATTTCCTAATTTCTTTGCTTTTTGTCTTCTGAAGTCAACTCCCCCAGTATTATCATCATCTTTTTTCTGATCAAGTGCCAGAAATTTCTGGGGTTTTTGTTTTTGTTTTTGTTTTTGTTTTGTTTTGTTTTTTTTCCTATTTCCCTGCTCCACTGCTTCATCACCTGATGAAGACCTCCTACTTGGTGGGAAGATGTAGGAAATGATGGAGAGCCTTTGGATTTTAAATGTTGGATGGCCACCAGTTCGTATATATATAGTATACATTAGATTCAAGTTTCTTTTTAGAATGATTAAATGGTATTCCTATTGAAAATCCTATTATATCCCCTAATTATTTCTTATTCCTATTGAATGGAGGTTAGAGATGTGAAAAAGCTTTGACATAAAAAATGCAGGGATTTAAAAAAAAATTTTTTTTTAAATTTTATTTAAAAGGAAAAAGAGAAAAAACAAAGTGGTGTAAGTGTACAAGTAATAGAAATATATATGTATAAACGTAGAGATCTTTAGAAATATGCGTGTTTGGAACAATGTGTGTGTGTTTAGAGGAAGATTATTAGAAGCAATGTCAAGAAAAGCAAAACTGAAACTAATTAGAGGAGCAGATAAGAACATGGGCAACATGCTGAAGCATTGGGAAAGCTGGGAATTATTTCAACTGCTTTAGCAGAGTGCTTATACCCAATCACTCTTTGTAAATGGATTCGGCTACCTCTTTCTCTCTTTAATTCTGGATTTCTGTAGAACCTCTCACAGTGGCTAACGTGTTCCACAGATGCCAGCAGGCTTTATGTTTCCCATCATCCCAAGGCACAACAGGATTGAATTAGGACTGAATTAACTCTGTGTAGGATGGCACCACACCTGCATTGGTCAGGGCTCTGCTCCCCTCATGCTACGCTTTTATTGCATGTACAACTAAACGTTATAAACTCTCGCTTTCTAGGTGCAAACATTCGTGTAATGTAATGTTATCAACTGCTAGTCATAAAGGCAATGTAACTGCCATTGTTTGGTAATTGGATGTCTTTAGAAATGATCAACTTACTGAACCAGATGCTCATGGCTTATCTAACCCCACACATACACTCTACTGCTTCTGATGTTCACTACTAGTCTGACAGTTATTACAATTAGGAATCTAAATGATGGTGTAGGCACAAAACAGATTCTTCTTCCAATAAATACTCTGTAAGACCACATTCATGCTTTCACAAAATATTGATTTTTCTGAGGCAAATTTTCATACAGGAGTTACATTTTAGTTTTTCTGAAACAGCAGTGAATTGTGAGTATAAAGAAGTTATTGTAATTAAGAAGCATTTGTGTTTTGGAAAAGGTGAGTCATACAGGAAGATGAAGTGACACATTTGTCATTACTGCATTTTAAGGCAAACTGGGATCTGTAGAATCATGTCTTTGCAGACCTGGAGCTGTTTCATGGTAGTGGTTGCCGACAGTTGTTTGACTGTTTTGTTTTTTCCGGATAACTTTACTTCAAAGTTTCCCTTTGCTAATCTTCCTGCATCAACCTTTTAGTTATGTCAGTGAAATGCAACAAAAATGCTCAGAAATAGAAGTGGTTCAGAATCTCCGAACTACCCATTACTTCTGGCCTTTTATATTTGTATTTGTTTTTCTAGTTAGTGTAGAACATAACAGGAAGCAACTCTGGGGTGAGATGAACTCCCAAACCCCCATTTTCCTCGTGCTGATTCCCACTGTAAATCGAAAATCAAAAGTTAGACATGTAGGGATTTTGGATGAACCTAAAAAAAGAAAAAAAATGTGGAGGGAAATAAATTTCTTAATGCTACTTAACAGCAAGTTTTAATTTTTTTTTAAATTTTACTTTTTCTAATTATGTAGAAAACAATTCACGACTCAACCTGCATCAATGGTTTGTGTCTGTAATATTGCTCAGGTTAGGGAGAAATTAGCAGAAACAGTGATGCAAGGATACTTACTACTGATACCAGAAAATCTGGCACCAGCCTGGCTTCCACACGGAGCCCCAGTGTGAGTGGAACACAGCCTGCGAAGGAGGCTGGCTGCAGTGGGCACAGCCTGGACCAAGGGTGGCCAGGTTAATAGGAGGAAGGGAAGGAAATGTAGCCCTGTGAGGGAGGTGGCTTTGGAGCTCTCCAGGAAGAGGGCATCACAGGGAGGGCCCTACATCTGCCAATCACAGGTTGATAAACGCATTAAACTACAAATATGGGCACCCACGCAATGGAAGGACGCTTCCAATTTTTCAGGTCTGAGGATTCAGGGCTTCCTTCCTGGTTCTTTTGTGGGTCCAATCTGATGACAGGGTGGGTGGCCAAGGAGTTCTGATAACACCCACAGAGGCCATGAAGGTAGGAAAGCAATGAGGATTAATCCAGCTGTAGGAGTTCACTTAAGAATACTTAGGTAACCGCAAAATATTAGACACGTTTTTCAGTGCAACCAAACTTTAAATTCAGGTGAAAATAGACCAGCCCTTTTTAAACAGAAGAAAAGTATTGTGTAAGCAAAAAAAATCACCCTGGAGAGTTTACCAAATCACTTTGGGTTTCGAGGTTCAGTAGCAGGGTAATGGAGATTTTCACTTCTAAAACAGCTACAGAAAAGGTCTCACTCAGGGGAGTGCAGTGAGTGGGGTGCCGTGAACGACTTTTTACTTTTCCTATAATCTGTACGTTTTTATTCTTTTTTAACTTCTTGTACATTAAAAGATACTTAGAAAGAAAGTAACTCCATCAACCTTAAGTTAAAATGTATCTATCCAGCAAATCTCTTTGAAAAAATATCTGTGATCTATAAAGCAGCAAATGCATTAGGGATGACATTTTAAAAGAACTGCTTTGTGAAAAAGCATAGATTGCTCTGAATTGCGAACAATCACATCCAATTTATAACTCGAGACTTTGCAATTTGGATTTCTTTAAAGTCATAGGCAGCTTTAATGATTTAACTTTATAATCATTAGTATAATTGTTGTACATATAGAATTATAATCAATAAATATTTGTTGAATGAAAATAAGCAGAAATATTTTAAGCTAATTATAGTTAATTTAATCCCTACTTAATGAAAATAAAATATCCCAACACGATTTCTATCCTGCACCCCTTAAGAAGCTGTTTTAATTAGTTTGTTTTATGAAGAATATTTATGCTGACTTTCAGATAATAGCTTAATTAAAAACACATTTAAACTATATGAATAGAGATTAGCATTTAAATCTTCAAATGAAATAATCTTTAAATATTTAGGTTTGTTATTATTTTTTCCTATTTCTTCGAAAGAAATTTGCTAACACTAAATATGCCCACACCTTCACATTTGTAGACACCTTTTCAGTGACTTGGATAAGAATGTTAATTGAGATATTGTATTAAGTGACATTAGAATAGTTTCCTAACAGCTTATGCCATTTACATCTGACATTGCGTTTTATCTGAGCTCCTTGTTGCTTGCTGGTCTGAAAGCTCAAGACAGTGTAAGGAGCTTCCATGAACTTTGCCTTGCAAAAGAAGTGAAGCTATCACAAGCCATTTTCAGTTTAATCTCTTTCTTCCTTCTATTTTTACAGCTTCATTTCTAATTGATGAGTTTTACTAATATGTATTTGAAAAATATGGAAAAAAAGCCCATTTTTTCAAATGTAATAATGATTTTCCCGGAACTATGTATATTCTTTTTAAGGAACTAATTATTCAAACTAGAGGTGTCTGTGCACACCTGCTCCTCCTTTTCCTTTCTCTATCTTTCCTTTCCTTGCAGTACTGGTGAGGGAAGCCGAGGCCTTGCGCTTTGCTAAGTAAGCACTAGGTCACAGAACCAAACCCACAGCCCCATGCGTGGCTGCGTTTGTCCACAGCAATCTCTAAGCTGACGGGCGGCGGCTATAGTTGTTCTATTATTCATATCGACAACGCATGAGTGAATTCTGTGTGAATAAAGATCTGAGGTAAACCAGAGCTTAGCAATACTGACACTGCTTTCTGTACTTAAACGTCAGCATTATAGACACAAAGAGCGCCTCTATAGCTATTTCTAACTCGGCCTGTTTGGGAGAAGAGAAAGCAAGCTTCGTGCTGCAAGACAGATCCTCCTGTACCGTTAAGACTGTGAGGTCAGGGACAGTTTGTCCTCCCTCATGCACTCCTTAATATTCCCGGATCCTATCTCTGCTCTCCAATCTCTCAATGCTGGAAATAAATTCCCCAAAGGAAAAGAAATGTCTCTTCAGTGTGGAGGCAGCCTGCTTCAGGGGTGGACACCTGCTGGCTTGACGTGCTTAATATAGGGCAGACTGTAAACAGAGGGATGTTCACTTGCCTCTAGGTATTTTTGATCCTCAAGTGCCACCTGCTCTGGGAGCTGCAGCCAAATGTTATTTAAGATGCTGGAGAAAGTATGGCAGAGGGATGTGCGCATGCGCGGGGCTATGCAAATGCGACAGTCGCTCAGAGATCTCTGCTTCACTTTGCAGGGAAGGGACGGGAGGGACCCAAAAGCAGGGCCAGGGCTTCTCTTCCAGCAGGAAACTCCGTTTCTATTAAAGATACCTGGCTTTCAAGGGCAAGGACCTCTTCCTGTGTGTGCCTGAATCTTCCTTCCTTCCTAATGCTACTCTGCGTAGTAGTCAGTATGTGCCACGAGTGTGGACCCCACTGAAGAGAACATAACATTTTATTTTATATTTTTTTCTGCAGTCCTAGGGATCAAACGCTGCCTCATGTATGCTATGTACCTGCTTAGTACTAAGTTACATTCTCAGCTGCTGTACTTTTGCTTAATTTACTCTTATGTTGTTAGTGTATTCATTCGTGTGAAGCTAGAGATCAAACCCATGGACTTGAACATAGTGACCATGAGAAGTATCCATGAGCTACACCAGAAGTCCTCTTTTATTTTTAATTTATAAGAAATAATTGTGCATACTTATGTAGTCTTGCAATATACTTACACAATGAAGAAGATCAACAAAGCTAATTCATCAAAATTATGAACAAAATATTCATTATTTGTGGTGAGAACACTTAAATTCTTCAATTTAATGAATGGAAGTTTACATTATCATTAACTATAATTACCATGTTATGAAATATTACCAGAATTTGTTTCTTGGTAACCATTTTTCTATCCTCTACTTCTAATGGTTCAACATTTTTGGATTCCACCTATTCTTGGGATTATACAATATTTCTCTCTCTGTGCCTGGCAGATAATACTTGGCGTATTGTCATCTAGGTTCATCCATGATTCAAAATGACAGACATTTTTATTTTCTAAATATGAATAACACTACAGTATTCTCATATACTCTATTTTTTGCCTTATTCATCCATTGATGAACTTTTAGGTTGTTTTCAAATCTGTCTACTGTGAATAATGATGATATATACATGGAGTACAAATATCTCTTCAACATAATGATTTCACTGTCTTTTACATATATATCCAATACTAGGATTCTTGTATTCGTTGTTGGTTGTGATTAGACGTGGTCCTGGGGATCATATTTTTGGCCAGTGACAGGTTCAGGTGAAAGTTTTCCTCAGTCTTCCTTTCTTGATGTTTACAACATTGTGCTGCTCATCTTGTGAAGTTGGAAGGAAGGAAGGAAGGAAGGAAGGAAGGAAGGAAAGAAGGAAGGAAGGAAGGAAGGAAAAGGTAGGAAGATAAGAAGGCAGGACAAAAATGAATGAAATAAAGAAAAGGAAGGAATGAAGGAAAGAAAGAGAAAGAAAGCCAGTAGGAAAGCAAAGGAAAGAAAGAATAAAGGAAGGAAGGAGGGATGGAGGAAAAAGAGAGGAAGGATGTAGCCCTTACCGCTAATAACTGAGCAGTGAGTAGGTTAGCAACTGAGTGCGTGGCAGGATCGGTACGCACAGTACTTCATTCACATTCATAGCGAAAATCCACCAGTATTTATGGCAGAGTAGCAGTAATTCTAAAAGTGTGATCCCAGATGATGTAGCCAGTAAAACCATACCCTTATATCCCTGCTTTTGATTGTGATATAGAGGAAGAATAGCCCTTACTCAAAATGCCTGGAGCAGGAAGAGCTGCAGAGTTGAATACTATTGGATTTTGGTGTGCCTGCATAGGTGACATCAGATGTCTTGGAAATGAGACTCAAGTGTAAACACACAACTCATTTCTGTTCCATATTCATCTTCAACACAACCTAAGAAGTAATTATAAATAATATTTCTATTGCACGTGTTTTTTGAACACAAACTATCACATGAGTGAAGTGTGAAATTTTCCAGTTGTTGTGTTCCATCAAAACTTACAAAGTTTCAAACTTTGGATTATTTTCCATTTTGAGTTTTTGGATGAGGGATTATCATCTGCGGTTACACAGCTGAGTTGTTACTAGCAGACAGCTACACAAGAAACACATTTGTTGCTCTTGTACAGGAAAACCAATACAGTGAACATAGCCACACTCCAAAATTTGGTAAGGATTTAATTTAATACTTATCAAATTACCAATAGTATAACTTGCAGAAATAGAGAAAATATTACTAAAATTTATTTGGAATCAGAGAATAATAATAACAATTTGGGACAAGAAAAGAATATTGCAATCCCTGACTAAAAATGGTATTACAAGGCTACTGTGATAAAAACAGCATGGCATTGCCAGCAAGGGTTAATGGAGCAAATTAGAAGAAGTAGGAACAACTTTAAACATAGTTGGTCAAATTATCTTTTTTTTTTTTTTTTCTTTTTCCTTTTTATCGGTACCGGGGATTGAACTCACAACCGCCTGCTTGCAAGGCAGGCGCTTATGACGCTGAGCTAAATCCCCAGCCCCAGTTAAATTATCTTTTAAAAAGGGGGCAATCATGTTTGCAAGAAGAAAGACTTTTTAATAAATGGCTCTGGAAATACTGGGTTTCCTCATGCTGAAGATTAAAACTATATGCATATTTCTTATCATGCACTAAACAAAAATGAAAGTGGATCAAAGATCTAAATATTAAAAGAGAAACACAAAATCTACTAGAAGATAGAATAGGTAGAATTCTTAAAGATGTGTGTGTGGGTGAAGACATTCTGAACGTCTGATTTTTTTTATCAGACATGGCAAATATGAAAGAGATCTTCAAAGCTGCTTCAAAATGCAGGAAAAAGAATAAGTGCACTTGAAGCAAGAGGGAGAAATTATAAGCTGATTGATGTCAATGTGCCATTTACCATAATATGTTTTAAAACCTATACATGCACTATATATTTTGATTCTATTACCACTGTCTTAGTTACTTTATGCTCTTTGCTGAGACAAAATACCTGAAGCCCAAAGTTGGGAAAGGAAAGGTTTATTTTTTACAGTTTTTGGAGGTTTCAGTCCACACTCAGTTGGCTCCAAGACAGGCAGGCATGGCTGGGCTGCAGTTCATGGCGTCCGACAACAGCAAACTCAAACCAGCAAAGAGAGAAACACACCTTCTTCCTGCCATTACATCACATCCTGGCTCCACCCCTATGTGGGTGGAGCACTTACACCATCAATCCAAGCACTATACAATGAACCATCACAAATGAACAATGCAAACTCATGAGGCCTGGGGGACACAAACATAAACCATGACACTACCAATTCTGTTTCTCTAGAAGGCTCTAACTGATACAGGCTAAACAATCAACAGCTGATGTGTAATCACTGTAAGAATTAAAGTTAAGGAAGATTTGTGTGTTTGTAATCATGGGTTAGAGTCACATTTTGTGTGTATTTCTATCACATATATGTACATAAATGTATGCTCATTCAAATCATATTGTGTATATATAAAAAAAATTTAAATTTCCCTTTTGGGGAGCTATTTTCAACTAAAGTTTAAATAAATAAACTTGTAATTATTAAATATATTACCACTTAGGTAAATTTGTTAAATTTCAAGCACACAAAATGCACAAAAAAGGACCTAAAGGTTTGTGTCTCTTAGTGAAAAGTTTTAAGGAAGACATGATATCCAGTGTGGAAAGTTATTTTTCTCATAAATAATCTAATTAGATATCGAGCAATTCAAAAGTTACAAAAATAAAGATTATTTCACTTTATTCTGAGTATCCTGTTCATAATGTTTTATATTTCAGACATAACATTAATAGTTCTCACCTCTTTACCATGTTAGGATTTTCCAGTTCAATGTTTCCTCTTCAGTTAGGAAGTAAGCATTAATACACGAATTCATTTGCTTTTAACTTCTAGTGAGAAAAATTAAAGACTTTCCTAATGTCACACAAGCTGAAAGGAAGCTGAATAACTATTGATTTTCCATTAGTACAATATATCAGCTAACAATGGCAACAAATTTTGCTTAATGCCATGAAATGCATCCTTAGTAGCCAAAAACTATGAAATAATGTAATTTAAGAAAATGGTACATTAAACGCATGTTATTTTCTTAACGCATTCATCCTAGAGGCTCTTGTCAGTGTCCTGGAATAGACGCAGTGTTCTGAGTGGCTAAGGCTGCCCTTCAGTCTACAGCATGATCTGTAATGTTTTGCTGTCGACAGGAAAAGATGACAATGTGACATGATCATTGAAGTCTAAAGGTCTGTCAAAAAGGCTCTGGAGTGACAGGAGGGATTCCTTTTCCCTCCAGTGTGTGGTGGATGGGGTCTCAGCAGCAACAGGATCTTGAAGAATGATTATGAAATTCGTGTACAGTGATAAAATAGGAGTATAAATGTCTATTTAAATGGAGAGCATGACACAGCACAATATAACAGAACAATGAACACAGAGGGTTGCAAAAGATAAACACATTTGATGTGCTTGAGTAGTAACTTGGTAATTTGAAATAAAAGCAATAAATTTAACAAATACTATTACTTGTTTCATTGAGGATACAATGGCCTGTTCTTATTCAATAAATAAGAAAAGTGAAAAGGTTTATCATTGTCTATAGAATAAAATTTTTGAATATTTCTCCATGATTGACCTAAGTAGGAGAGGAAGATACTCTTTAAAAAGATACTATATTTGAAAAACTAGAAGATTTGAGTAGGTTATCATAAAAAAGTACAGGTGGTTATGCACATTAAAAAAGCATTCTTAGGTAGAGGAAAAGCTTAGTGTTCATGTAATTAAAGAAATATTTTGGGGAATATTTCAAAAGATATACTGTTGTAATTAACAAGAGATGAGAGTTCTCCTCACTGGAGGTGTGGGATACTTAATTTTTCTTTCCCTTCAGGGGATATGTGGGAATATGGGAATGTTTTTATTTTAGTTGTCACAACTGGCAAAGGGTTAGTCTTAGCATGCTGTACCCAAAGGACTTGGCTACTCCACAAATCCCTGGCCAGTCCCTCAAAACAAACAAAACTATCCATCCTCAAAAGCAGTAATGGTGAGGTTCAGAAATACTGTGATATCTTCAAAGTTAGATTTTCATCATCAATATGCAGATAAATGATACTTAGCTATGCTCATATCTTCTGAGATATTTAGTCATGGGAGAGAAGAATCGCTTCACTTAGCTGGCCATGGGAGGATTTTAACATGAAACATGTATATACAGTTAATTAAGAAAAAGTAGCATAAATGAATATGATACCTTCATAAGCAATAAGAATAGAACCTTTTGAATTATTACAGAATTTTAATCCAGCTTTTAAGGTTGACTTACATTTAACGTTTTTCCTAATGTGTTAGTGGTTGGTGAATATTTGAAAACTGCAAGTTTTAAAACATTATCCATAAATTCATTGTAGTAAAAAGGATATTAGAAAAACAGGCCTTAAATTGTATTTTATTTATCACCAAAAGGTATTTGACTGCATTTTATAAAGGAGAAAGATGAATCTGTGTAAAGCGTGCTGTGTAATGAAAAGACTCATTTGCTGATAAACTAAAACTTTTTAGAAGACTGTGTTACTGAGGAGCATAACTGAAAAGATATAAAACCAGATGGCAGCATGTATCCTGCAAATGAAAGCAGCAATCAAAGATTAAAGTAGTCATTCAATACAATATTTTATTCATATTTTATATATCTGTGTGAAATTGAATGCTGTTTAAGATGTTTATTGAACAAGTTCTGTTTTTTTAAATAGGAAAGTAGTCTGTTATAAATTTGTTCCATTTCTCCCTCAGATTCTGCAGTTTTCAGGGAACAGTGTGCCATTCTGAAGCTGTATGTTTTAAAATATTCTATATTTCCCTTTAATGCACAAGGAATTTTGTTTTAAAAACTGATGGTTAATGGAGATGCCAAAATTTGATGAAACATAATCAACCATAGGAGATTAGAACGCATTTTTGCACATTTGTGCAGACCAAGTATACACTTAAAGTTTAAATTTTTGGATGTAGAGAGGTAATATTATATCATAGTACAGACATTTTTTTTTTACTTTTCTGTTGTATATATATTTATCTAAGCTAACCTATCCAAAATTTAAGTACCATATTGCCATATATATTTTATCCTGACATTGACAAGGTACATATACACCACAAATGGCAAAGGCAAATTGTTGGGTCTTCTATTACATATTGAAACCTTCCCTAATATTTTATAACTGATGGAAACTTAAAAAAATAAAATTCTAAATATATTTTTAAAAAGACAATTCTACAATTGTAATAGTTATGCTATAGCATAGCTTCTACTTTAGATATATGACAAAACTAAAATAAATATATCTTAATATTGGTTTTATCAATATACAAGAAGACAAAATATAAATCTACAACTTACTTTTTCCTAGAAGCTTAAGTATATATGTCTCAAGAAGATAAAGTCTCAAGATTGTCAACAAGCAAAAGTATGAAAGCATAGAAAACAAACCTGAACACTGATTTATTTTTTTCCTAAAACAACTAAGTTTACACTAACATATGCTCAATTACTTCTCCAGGAAGGATTTGTAGTGATCAGTGATACCACTTCAAGAATATATTTCTTATGCTTCTTTAAATGAACAAATACACGACAACAAAGCAAAACAAAAACATCCTTAAATCCCTTGTATGCAGTAAGGTATTAACTGTATTTGGCTACAGATACTTCAGAATACATCGTCTGTATCTGTTACACACACACACACACACACACACACACACACACACGCATTAATCCATGGTTCTCAGCAAGCTGTTCTCACTTACAATGCATTTTGTGTGTAATAACAAATGGACAATCCCAGAGCAAAAGAAAGTTAATCCATGGTTAACAATGTTCCAGGACCTGGTTTTAAAGAAATAGGTTTTGTAATAACATAGGGAAAGATGAAGTTGCATATTTTGTAAAAACATCTGAATTGTATTCCCAATCCACTTGTGTTTTTTTCAAAATAAATATGTCAAGTTGAGTACAAATATGAAGATTTTATATAAATTTGTGTGATATATGTGTCATATATGCACACATGAATGTATTTTACTTTTTGCATTGGTTATGTATGCATGTGATTTATGGGTATATATATATATATATATATATATATATATATGTATGTATTAAATTTATGAACCCTTTCAAACATAGCAAATACTATCATGACATGAAAATAACCGAAACTGCAAGGCAGAGTGGCTCATCATTATGGTAACAATTTTTCCAAGAATTATTATTTAAAAATATTATTCTAATAGGAGAAATGACAACTCTTTAGCATGTTAGAGAATGGATTTTATAGTGACTCCAAATCCACACAAACAAAAAGTAGGAAGACTTAGAGGTAGAGATGAGCTATAATTTCACTGAAACAACATTTTCAAAGCACAAAATAAAATTATGGTCCATAATGGTAACATGTAACTTTGAGGCATATTCCTAATATATAGAAATAATGAGACATATTGAGAATGTACACCAGTTTTAGAATATCTTTTAAAAATTTGTTAGTTATTAAATAAAGTTCACTGAGAAGTCTCTTTTAGGGGGGTTACTAAATCCCTATGCAGTATCATTAAAATGACACAAATATGTTACTTGTAATTATAGATTTTAATGTCTATTTTGTGTTCATCTTTCATATTCCCCTATACCTTCAAATATGGTAAAAGAACTTTATTTTAAAAGACAATTTTTGCCAATATAAAAGATATATTGTTGAACAGAATGATTCCTATAAAAATTTATATTTATGCAGAAAACCATAAGATTAAATTAGTACAATTCATGTGAGTATATTTTTATCCAAAAGCACAATCCTTCTAGAAATATGTGATCTGGCTGAGAAAAGCATTTTGTTCTATATAAAATAATAGTGCTTTAAAACCATTTTAGTATTGTAATGATGATAAATTCTTATTGAACATAATATTTAATATGTAGACAAAGACAAAAAATTCGAACACTATATTGTTTCTAAAAATGTAACGAAGAAAGCAAAATTTGGGAGTAAAAAACCTCATAGGTTTTTGGCAATGGTAAACAGCTCTAAATGGTCAACTCCATTAAAGATAACAATATACAACACAGTAACTAGTTGTTAATCTCTTATTATTTTGTTTTGAAATTCTGTGTTATAATTTTTATTCTTTTTTGGTTTGTTTTTAGAATAAAGAAGCTATACTTTTGAAATTTGAATCCTAAAAATCACATTCAAATGGGAAGAAATCATCTAGTTACAGTTTCAATATAATCTCCTATTAATTTGCCCTGTCTGCCCCCAAAGAATGTTGAGAACCCCTTCATATACACTTAAAGCCTAATACTTTAAGATGGAGGTAGAAATAAAACACCAAAACCAACAAACAGAAGTTCAAAACAATAAAAATGATAAATCCTTAAAAAATTACCCCAGATATTGGAACCCATAGAAGCCCAGGGGAGTATAAGTTAATATTTTGGGCTCACTTTATGACACAAAGCATAAAGACCAGAGTTCAAGTGCTACACTTTCAGTGACCAAGGTCTCAGGTTAGTTTCTCATCCTCCATCAGCCTGTTTCTTCTCTGAAACCGTATTGTATGAAGAATCAGAGATGTCATCCTATTTGAAGTTATCATTTCACCCACCTTCATAAAGCTGACAGCAGTCAAAAGATTCTTAAGTTATAAGCAAAGCATTTAATACTCCTTACAGGAGTTCTAGTTCTCACAAGTTCTTTTACCACCATCCAGAACCTCCAGGGTGACAAGAAGACACCCAGGTGGTTGGTGCACTTTAATCATGGTTGAGGATGGCTGGAGTTAGAAAATCCCCAAATTTTAAGATGCCTTCAGGAAGACTGGCCAATGCTCCAAAGGACACCATAATTTGATAATAATGGTCTAAGAGCAAACCTGCCTTTTCCTCTGCAGGGAGAAATTATATCTCTCTTCCACGATTTTGCTTTAGAAACATCCTTGAGAAAATAGCTAAGGAAAAAGAGCTGCCACAAAATGTATAGAACTGTCACAGAAGATTGGCTCTCAGTGCATAATAACCACTTTTTTGTGACCATCGATGGTCTGATTATTGATGTATGCATCACAAAGTTACCAAGTGAAGCTTATTACGTAGTGTGATAGTATATAAATATTTTCAAGGAATAATTTTGCATAATAAAATTCCAAAAAATAAAAAGTCTAAATATGATATAAAAATCTAATTTATTAAGAGATTCTCAATGCAGCTTGATACCATATTTTTATTTATGAAATAATGAATCAGTAGAAATGAAATATCTTCAATACACTTTCATTTATTGGTTAAAACAGGCTCTATATGACACACCGTTCATCACAATTAGGAACCTGTTGAGTCATTATGCTTCTGATCTAAGAGGAAAAAAATATCTGTAGATGCAAGTTTTTAATAAGTCTTATAAAATCTTTTTTCAAGGTCCAAACAAGGTCAAAAGAATATTGTTATTAACTGACTGGACAACAAAATTAAACAAAGGAACAGAAAATCACCATTTCAATCACTTCTGCATTCTGGGATTAAATAAATAAATAAATAAATAAATAAATAAATAAACGCCAGCACCTTAAAGGAGGAGAGGATTATTTTGGTTTATCTTTTGGTCCATGATCATCTGGCTTTAAAGGAAAAACAACATGGCAGGGAGGCAGAGCAGAGTAAAACTGCTCTACCTATGCTGGCTAGAAGACAAAGAATAAAAGAGGAGACAGAGACAACAGTATACCTTTCTAGGTCATATCTCAGCACCCAAATCCAGCCAGGTCCATATTGAACACAGCCTCTCAGGAGCATAGCACCCTAATGCTTAAGCCTTAGGGGGATACTTCAGGTCTAAATCATAACATAAACAAATTAGAATGATGTTAGACAAAGAAGTTAAGTGTTTATGGATTAGATATTTTATCAGCCTAATAAATATAACCAGTTGCCTTAAAAGAATAGCAATATATACACATGGAAGAATTTTAAAGGACTACTAAATGTAATCTAAAAATTATCCAGGTAAAAGTCCAATCTCTTTTTGAGGTCCATACTAAGTGAAGCTTGGAATAGTTCTCAATGGCTACACAATGTAGGTTGTTAAAAGTTCAAGGGATGTAAAAGTATGAAAAGCTAAAATTGCATTATGTGATATAATCACACAGACCTATGATAGTAAGTCACATTAAAGGTTGTTCAGCAGTGTTAAAATCTCTTTATAAAATAACACGTTCACAAAGAATAGGTGTGGAACATTTGAGTAAGAAAGAAAATATTAAAATGTGGCAATAAATCATGAAACTTTCACATCCAAAAATGAGTTTTGATCCCCACTGAAGTGTAAAGTTTCATAAACAGAGGTGCTATAAAGTAGACATATATAACAGTAATAGGCTGACACTGAAATATGATATTAGATAATATTTACAAGTTATATAAAACCAGTTCAACTTGAGTCGTGAATTCACTCAGCAGTGACATAAAAATGACAATCTATGCTACATATGAACAAGGCTTGGACATTCTTTATAGGTTAAGTAAAATACTTATAAATTCTAAAAATATTCGCTCATTTCAGTGCTACAACTGTTAATTTTATTTGTTGCCTTGGCTAAACCACAGGATGTCCAAGTGCACGTCAGAACATTTTTCCTGGGTGTGTCTCTTAATGAGATTAGCATTGAACTGGCATCCTGAGTCCAGCAGATTTTCTTCCTCGGTGTGGGTTATCATCATCCTATTTGTCAATGTTCAAAAATCTGGAGGAAAAGAAAAATCACTTGCTCGGCCCGACTGTGTAAGCTTGGACATCTATCACCTGTCAGCAGATTGGGACGCATGTGTCAGTGCTCTGAATCTCTGATCTCTGGGCTTGAGCTAAAATTTCCACTATTGGTTCTTCTCATTCTCCAGTCTTTAGAATAATGGAATTGGACCTCTCATCTTCTTGGATTCTAGTTTGCAGACTCCAGGCTGGGGGACTTCTTACCATCTTTAATTGTATGAATTAATTTTTCAGTCTTTCTTTCATTTCTTTCCTTTCTTTCTTTCTTTCTTTCTTTCTTTCTTTCTTTCTTTTTTCTCTCTCATCATATATGTATATATATGTATACAATATGTATTATTTTACATACAAAAACTATACATATATTCTATTAATGTTTTCTCATGCTAGAAAATTTTGGCTAAAATTACATGGTTTTAAATATTTTTCAATTATGTGAATTGAAAATTTTTTGAATAAGTCCTTCTGATACTCTGATTAATAACTGAGTTGCTTGAGCAAACTGTGTTAAAGTTTTATAGTTAATCATACAAGTGACCTCAATACTCTAGAGCTAAATAAGATAATATATACCAAATGAATTTTTAAGTTATAATATTATATATTAATAAAGACATAGCTGTGTTGTTTCCTGTATACCAGAATCTGTGGATGATCACAAATGGAGAGTAAGAAAAAAAAAATAGTGAGCAAAAATCTTGTAGGGCAAACAAGGATGAAAAAATGATCTTGAAGTTCAGGAAGTAAAAGTCTCTCCTAAGAGATTAAAGCAGGGCAGGCAACTCGGAAGAGATTTAAGTTTTAATTTATTTGACTGTTTGATGTAAGTCTAGTTGCACAGTCCATGAGAATGAATAAAAAGGAGTATAAATAGATGGCATTTCCATGTCACTTGAAGCTACCCTGAAGTGATAATCTTGGAGCAATCCTTCCCCTATAATTTTGCACTCCAATTCTATAGTGATTTATCAGAAAGTAGTTAAGTTTGACTTCAAAATGAATAGAATATAACCTCTTTGCACTGATAACTCCTTGAGCCAATTCGCCATCATCCCATGTCTTGCACACTGGCGATAGCATGCCACCGGGTACCCTTGTGAATGGTTCCATCCATGGATCTGTTCTCAGTGCTGCTTCCACAAAGTCTGTGATGCAGGTGCTGTCATGCCTCTGTCCAAATCTGATTCAAATGCACCCCTCAACCTGGTGGACAGCAATCCCAATACAGCATGCCCATTACCCTTGGTTTATGTCCCTGTCCTGACAGAGAGACACAGGCTATCTTACCTCAACTGTGACTCAGCTAGGTGCATGTATTCCTCAGAAGGCTTGGGCTAAGCCAAGGCCTTGACCACTCTCATTTTCACTGGTAAATGTGTTTATGTTGTTCCTTGAAACACTAAAATAAACATGGTGCTAAATATGAAGAAACCATGCCTGCCAAATTCGTCCAACCCTCAGAGAAAACTGAGGGTTTCTTTTTACAGACACATCTGAATGCAGCATTTCTTTCTTCACTGTCACAAGGACGCTGAAGCTCTTTGTTTGTAAGCTCTTGTAACAAATGCTGTGGTCTCACCATTCCAGCTGTTATGCTTCTTTCTTTGGAATACAGTTAGCCTCATACTGAGATGGTCTGGAGCTACCTCTTGAAGGATTCTGCTGCCACTTTTGGTGTGGCTGCAGTGGTGAGTCTGGCCAGACCAAATGCCAGACCTGAGCTTCTCAATCCTCATTCATTTTGGACTTTAAACTGCTGCTATTATTATTATCATTATTTTGACATTCTTAGTGATCCTAAATATCCTTAAATGTCTGTATTATACCCCAACATAAGATAAAGTACATAAAGACAGAAATATTTATTCTACATCTCTAGCACTCTGGATATCTTCAAAAAATAGAACACAAAATATTTGTTAGGTATAAAATGAAGGAAAAAATGAATGGATAGATGGATGAGTGGGTGGATGGATGGATGGATGGATGGATGGATGATTGATAAGGTTGAAGAGGAAAGTTGGAACAAAGAAGAGAATGAATAAATCAGGAAAGGGCATGACAAGCTTTTCACTACAGGAATCTGATTTTAACTAAATTTTTTATTGCTCAGATTTGTTAGCCTTTGTTTATATTCACTTAATTGGGATATACTTTTATAAGTATGACTTCTGAGATTTTTAAAATTAATTTGTTAAAATCTTGTAGCTATTCTCAGTCAACTTCTTTGAGAGGTATAACTTTGAATACTTTAACATCTGCGAGTCACACACTGCATATGCTTTTCTTCTAATATATTTGGTGCACACTGGGATGTTTTAGAAATAAATAAGAAGAAAACACTGTCGTTAAATTTCTTATGGAACCCCAGGAGAGCAAGATATGCACAAATACAAAATTATAAAGCATGTAATATGAAATTGATGATAAACAAGTCCCTCATTCATCGGGTTAGGAACAACGATATGACAGCCTCATAACATGTTTACTCTCTAGTGAGAAGAGTGAAATGATGCTACCACGTCAACACCTTGACAAAGTTATCATTGACTCTAAAATCTGCAGTGATTTACATTTATAGAAAAATAAATTTATTTTCCTATTTTGCTCTCTTGGAGTGTGGTGTTATGGTCTAGTGCAGAAGAAAATAAATCTGAGGTGAGAAAAAGGAACAATAATTATATTTCTTGTCACCTGCAAGAGCAAGTACCTTCAGAAAATCTTTAAGGTAAAAACATCAAAGGGAGAAGCCCTTACAACTGAACTTTCACAGCATGTACAGTGTAAGTATGGTTTAGAAGTAGAACTTGAAGGTGAGGTATTATGGCAAAGTCTTCAAAATGAATATGAAACTACTGCTTGTGTCTATTGACATAGGAAATCTTGTAGTTCTAAACATGAGATAAGTATTTATGTCTTGTGATTTTATGATAATTATAATGAAAATATGATGGGTATTATGTTATTGAAAAGGAGCACTTTAAATTCAAGTGATCTATAACAAATATAATATTGAAATACGAATATTACAAAATTGAAAAGCAGAATCTAGACTGCATAGTGCGTAGGAAAATTTCCAAGTTCTATTCATGAAGTAAAAGCTGGTGAAGAGCGAAGCTGACTAATTTTTTTTCTCTCATTTAACTGTTGTGACATTTTCTTCAATTAGATTTCAATAGGCAACATTCTTTAAAATTCAATAATTATTTTGTCATGACAGTGCTCATTTAAAAATAAAGACTGCTAATCCTAGTTACTAATCAATTCATTTTTATAATTATATGGTTTGACACTTTGGGAGATATGTATGAGGAACTTATGATAGAGTTGTTTAAATACAGAGTTCATATAGCTCAAATTACATCTTGGAAGCAAAATCTTTTAATGCATATTGATAAATTGCTACATTTCCTTCATACAAAATGTAGCTTCTGACATACTACACCTTAACAGGGAATGTAGTGGTGTAATACGTGTGTTATATGAGAAATTATCCTTTCACATGTAAGCAAAAAGGATGATATACACTCATATGTTGTGCATAAAATAAAACTTTGATTTATGTCAGAGATTGGAGACTCTCTGTCTTACAAATTACATCTGTGTTCTAAGAGGCTTGTGACTCAACAGTAAATAATATTCTAAACAAAATGACCTTATGATTAAAATTTCACTTAAGCTTCAATTCAAGCAATCAGAATAGTAAATTTTTAAAAGACCAAAAAAAAAAAAAAAAAAAAAAAGAAAGATATAACACAACTACTTTTCAGGTGATGTGTGAAAATATTTTCATAGATATTTACTAGCATATAAATTGTATAACAAAATATTTGAAATTGTATAGTTATTATAAAAACACAAATGATTATATACAGTATGCTTTAGTCACAGTGTATTTATTCTATTTAATTAGAATAAAATTGTCCCTTTTAATTAAAGCAAATTTCATTTGACTATGCCAATAATTATTTACTTTTAAAGACTATTCAAAATACCTTACATTTCCAAATTCTGTAGAAATAATGCTTTACTTTTTCATCTGAAACAATAATCACATATTTTATACAACTAAAAAGTAAATTCATTTAAATGTAACCTAGAAAAATGTAAGGTGATATTAGAGTATTATGATACAAAATGATTATCATCAAAATTTGTGAATTGCCTTTAAATGCTTGTGAATTTACAAACTATTTGCCTTCATTGAAGTATGTATTTCAGCATTCCTGAAGATTATGACTCCATCATCAAAGTAAAAAAATGATTATTTTGGTGGGAATAGACTTATATAGACTAGCATCAGTCACAATATATGACTTTTGGCTTTTTATGGAAATGGATTTTATTGCCGAGATAATATTTATTCTAGTCTCCATTATACTTAAAAAGTAATTCCTTTCACTATTCAAGGAAATAAATGGCAATCTCTACTTCAGAAGAACTGCAACGAGAGGGGATTATGAGCATGAGATATATGCAACAATCAAAAAAACAAACCAAATACTGGATGAGGATGAGACACAGTCTTCAAACCATGAGGCGCAGGCACTGCAGAGCAGGAACCCCAGGTTTCACAGTGGGTTTGCCTTGTGCCTGGTCCTCTCACTGTCTCCCAGAGTCCAGAAAGAGCTGTGAGTCCTGGGATGCTGATTTTGCAAGGCGATATCAGGGAGGGCAGAATTTTACAAAGAACCACAGGTAGGCATGATGAGGAGTCCTTAAATTTTCAGCACAGTATTGATCACGGTAGGCAGTGGAGTCAACTACCCAAAGCAGAAAAAAGAACTTTCAAAGCGCTAAAGAGACATTAAGGTATATGTTCACATCTGTCACGTAGAAGGAAAGCTGCCGCTACCTGCCAGACTGATGGCCCGATTCGCAGACTACGGGGCGGGCCATGACGCCCCAAAGAGCTAGACTTTGTGAGGGAGAGTACTGTGTCCAAAACAGTGTTACTCTCAAGGACTGAGCAGTTACAAAAGCAAGTAAGAAGCTGGAAGATAAAACTCCAGATCACAAACATGTGCAGGATTTAAAAAGTAAAGCAAAAATCAGCATAAAATTCACACTGCTTGGCATTCAGTCAAAAAGAAAAATAGATTAATAAAAACCCGTATTTTCAACAAAAACAATGGCAACAGCTGTATATTTAAATACTTTTGAAAAATATGTAACCTCAGTTTTTCAGTTTTCTTGTATTAGTAAGAGACCCCCTACCTAACTGGCCTGCCCTATGGTGAGAGATGGATGTTCACTTATGAGTCCTCACAGCCAGCCCGTGACACGGACACCTGGGCTGTAAGATCTTTGTTACTGTGATGAGTGACACCTTGAGCATGACGTCACTCTTTATTAGTGTCTAGGTACTCGTATGTTTATGACTGTTTTGAGGGTAGTAAGTCATGAATATTCGTTTTTCATATTCATACAAACATGTTTTTTTTAATGTTGCCAATTAAAGGCAAGCAACAAAAATCAGCCAGTAATAGATGCCGTGTTGAATAAAAATATACTCTGTAAATTCCAAAGATTGTAGAAAAACAATAGAGAGGAATAAGAAAGAAACAACCTCAGTAATCACATTAAGCACATGTATTCTAAAGGGGAATATCAAATTCAAACATATTTAAATATTATAAAGTTCTAAAGGTGGTCTTGGCTTGGGCTGCTGGGGCAAGCAGGTCACCCACTTCCCCTGCTGCTGAGAGTCCACCCAGAGGATGAATCCACCCCTGCTATGTCATTGTCATGGCCTAGAAGAGTCACAGAATTGTCTGCATTTGGAGAGAAAGTCTCTACTTTTTGCAGATGGCTACCAATCTCTATCCATATAGAGAAACTGACTTTAGAAGCAAAATTCCATTTCTAAACCCATAGACCACCTTTCAACATCACAGACTTCGTTGCTTTACTTAGCTGTTCTCTGAGCTCAAAATAACTCAAGCTGACTGTATATCAAAATAAAAATAGAAAGAAAGAAAAGAAAAGAAAGAAAGAAAGAAAGAAAGAAAGAAAGAAAGAAAGGAAACCTGTTTCTTAGTCTGTTTTGCCATAACCGAAAACTTGAAACTAGTAATTTATAATTAACAGATGGCCAAACAGGAAGATGCACCAGATACAAGGTCCCTTTAATCTCTAGGAGCATAGACATTATAGGTACCAAACTTGATCTAAGATTAGCAACATGCAGGAATATGCATGGTTATGAGAGCTAAAAGAGGAGGGAGGAAGGGAGGAAAAGAGAAGGAGTTAGGATCTCAAGCTGTATTATATATCAGCTCCCCAAATGTATGTACTGCAAACATGTACCGATAACATTAAAAAAAAATTTTTTTTTAAAAAAATGAACACAAAGCCATGAGCTCCCAGGAAAACCTATATCAAAGTAACAGCCATCTGATGAGAGCCTTCCTGCAGCAACAGTATGTGGAACAAAGAAGGTGAAAGGAGAGGGAGCTGTGGGGAGATGATGGAGGGACAGCTGCAGAGGAACACAGAGCAATAACCTCAGGAGCAGTCAGTGTATTATAATGGAACCAATCTCATCCACTAGGGCAAAGCACGCAAGATCCAGGCCACCATATCTTAAAACCACTATCATAGCAATTCCATTGTCACCTGACTTTGGGAGAGGGCAGTCATTGGACCCATATCAAAGTACTGATAGCTCTTTTTGTTGCCTTCGGTGAAAGAGTTCCTGTATTATAATTACACATTTTTGCTTAAGAATGATTAACTTTCTCGCATTTAATAGACATAGATTGGAAGTGTTCTTTTTTATTTTATTTTATTTTTTAACAAACTTCACTTATGACTTGCAATAGAAAGAGCTCAATCCTAAGAAAATGCTAAAAATAGGAATGAGATGCAGGCACATATTGGGGAAGAAATCTAATCCTGAGTCCAATAAAAAGATCCATTTATATTTTTAGTTATCCATTTTTAGGGACAGTGTGTGGCACATGGATATTTAAAAATGGAATTTATTGTATTTTTTTCAACTGTATATAAAGAAGGATCTTCAGTCACTATGAATATCTGCAGGAGACGGGCATCACCTCACGTAGTAAGATCTGGTACTTTGTGAAGATACAAAGCACTTGGAGCATATTCAGTACAGCATACTCAAGAAGTGAAGGAAAGGAAATCCAAGGTGCCTCATCTATGTAACATGGCAGGTCAAGGAAGCACAAGTTCAGTATTATGGAAATACAGGTCATGAATCCCAAAGACGCAACAGGGAACACAGGGACCCATCTCATCGAGATGTAAGTGCACTTTGTAAGAGGCAAACTATATGCACATGTCATTTTCAAGTGATTATGAAGTACAAGTGCTGTGTTTTATCCAGATTTTCCAGTCTTAATATGATACAAACTAGTCTTGATATGACATGAACTCATTCCAGTGAATTAAAATAAAAGATATACAAAGCAAACTTTCAATAAGAATAAAGTATGTTACTTGATGGTATATATTACCCTGAACTATATTTTCAAATTTGTGGCTAAAATCTACGTGTTACTCAGTAAAATCAAAATTTTCTGCATTAAAGTGGTTGTATCTCTCAATTCATTGGCACCGTTCATTAATTTTGATTTTAGGAAATCAGTGGTAATAACATTGGTTAAAAGGTTACAGCTTAATCCTAGTGATGCATTTCTCTAAGATTTGGCTGGTACCATGTGTTTTAAAAATGATGGCAATTGCACCTCAATAGCAAAATATACAGGCCCCTCATTAAGAGTGCCTTTGCAAGCCTGGAAACAGCCCCTTGGACAAGGCCACAGAGGCAGGCAGGGTTTTCTCCAGTGCATTATGCTTTGTGGTTTACGACTGTCTAGTACGGTAGAGGTTTAGCAAAAGTAAATCTCCATAAGTGCGAGTCAAACAATGACAGTTAATAGAAACTTTACCCAGTGCCATCAAGGTAATAATTAACAATTTACAGCAAAAGAGGGAAAGCCTGGTAATAAAAAAGTCAGCGACTAATAAAGAAAAGGAATGAAGTAACTGCATGAACACTATACCCAGGCAATCATTATAAATAAACCAACAGCGTAACTGTGCTTTTCACAAAGCGTCTCTGTCTGGGGACAACACACAGTGGAAAGTGGAGGGGACCCGTCGTGTATCATTCATTCTACTGCTCCTGACTCCAGCCCCACGCCCTCTCACCCAAGGAGGTAATTGGTACTTAGATTTCATAATTTAATGCTTTGTTAGGAAGGTTCTACTCTGTCAGTGTGTGAATATATTTTTTTTTTATTTCTGACAAAACGGAAAGCAATTCTGAATGATGATCAGAGACACATGAAAATAAAGATATATGGACTTGAAAAATGTGAGATTGGGCTTCAATGTAAGTGGTTCAGTAGCAAAATAGTTGGCCTATGCTTCACCAAAAAAAGATGCATTTTCCTATGACAAATAAGCAACCAAAAAAGCCAGTTATGAGACACAATCTTATGGTTAGATAGATTATGGGGGGGGGAGAGACACACAGAGAGAGAGAGAGAGAGAGAGAGAGAGAGAGAGAGAGAGACAGACAGACAGAGACAGACAGATAGAAAGCGAGCCTCCTAGGGTTGGATATATGTTCTTGAAAGACCCATGTATTAAAGACTCGGTCCCTAGCCAGTTGCACTACTGGAGAGTCATGCAAGTAGAAGGCAACGCCTAGGAGAGGTCATCTTGTCACATGGGATACACTTTCTTCCTTCTTGTTTTTGCTTCCAGGTCATCTGATGAATGGATGTGCTTTACCAAGCACTGTCCTCCATGATGCCCTGTTTTGCCATGGATTCAGAAATGATGAGGGTAACCAGTGAGATGGTCTCATAGGCTGGAGGCT
Source organism: Cavia porcellus (assembly GCF_034190915.1). NCBI lineage: Eukaryota > Metazoa > Chordata > Mammalia > Rodentia > Caviidae > Cavia > Cavia porcellus. The sequence continues at coordinate 158,326,792 of NW_026947484.1, read as the reverse complement.
CCAAAACGGAACCAAAATAATCTTCACTTGTTATGAGAAGAGTCCCCCTATAGCAATAATGGAAAACTGAGTAACAAACATGGGTAGATAGTTAGGTCAGTAGATTTGACTTATAGATCAATTGATTGATGGATCAATAGATGGATAGAGAGAATATATATCCCTTTCTAATTTAAATGTATGATGGTAGTTCAGCATCCAATCAAAACTGCTTCTAAAATTCCTACAGATAATCAAAATTGAAGTGCTCAAAGCCTCAGAAATCAATGGTGTAGTATTTGCATACAACCTAGGCATGTCACCCTAAAATCTGAAGTAATTTCTTGATTACTTCTAATATGAAATGTGCTGTAAATGCTATGGACACTGCTGTTAGGCTGTATTGCTTAATGCATAATGGTAAGTCTTTTCACATTCTCTATAAATGCAATTTTTAAAGAAATATTTTGATAAAATTTGATCTGTAAATGTGGAACCCGTAGCTACAGAAAGGGTTAAATGTAGTTGGATATATTTCATCTCATTTAAGCAAAACAACGAATCTGAGACTGTTATCGTCCAAGCTATTTTTATATACATAATCTCATTGTATCCCAACTGTATCAGAGACACAGATACTAATCAGGATATCAATTTGTCTTAACTCCAGGTCTAATTGAGTGATATTTACATGTAAAGACACTCAATACCTGTTGGAAAGAGAGGATCTATGCTTGATCAGAATCTTTCTGACTAGTCACTCTAATTAATTATATTACACAAATGTCCTATCGTGATAGGATGCATTCAGTGTTAATAACACCTGTGTGTGTGCTCATGCCTGAGTGTGTATGGGGGTGTGCTCATTGTCTCTGTGAGTGGCTGTGCTCATGTGCATGTGTGGAAACTGAGTCTGGGTTCCCACATGTGTGTTGAGAGAGTACGTGAACAAAGAAGGCCATCAAGACATCACTGATGGACAGAATCAATGATGACAGGTCTTGAAGACCAGCGGTGGCTTATACTCAGTGTACAAGAGAACAACGTGCATTTTCTAGTAGTTGTTCATTCAACATCCCCACCTCTGTTGTAAAGAAGAGATGTTCTGTTGTATATTTCTTTTGATAGAGAAGACAGAATAAAGGTAGTTATGTGTGATAAACTGGTCTAACATGGTGATTCCTACATCATATGGAATGACACTACATGTATTACATTGGGATGTGTTGTAATTTCTCTTTTTTTTTTTGAATAATCAAGGAAAACTTAATTTTATTATCCTATTCCTTAGCTCTCAAGGTGCTCACACTTGGATGCCTGTCTTGTTCTGCTCAATCCATAACATGGAGCCCAACACATGGGAGGCCCTTGGTGAGGGAAATGGCAAAAACTACAATCCTAAGACAATTAATGCTCCCACCTCTAAGTATCCCAGACTACCAAAAAAATGGCAAAAAGGAACACAAAGAATCTCAGAGAAGTGAGGGAATCATTACTCACTGATGATCACAATCATGTATTAACAAAATGCTTCTCAGAGAGGTTGCGTGTCAATTTGCTATGATCTCCGATTCCAAGTTGCATGCACAAATTCATATCCTAGCTCTGACCATGGCACTGTATAACATGTGTCAATTTATTAACCTCTATGAGCTACCATCTGTCTCCTGGAGACTTAAATCATGCTGATTATACAATAGAGGATTACAAAAGTGCCTGTTTTATAAGATTGTGATCTGGATTAGATTAACATTATGCAGGATTTACATTTGTCCAAATCAATATTTATTTACACTACATATAAAGCAAAGCAATACATTCCAAAGGACCCACTTGTGAGGCTATTACTCTTCAAGGGGCCAAGGGACAAACATTACATCACTTACATGAATTAACAGAAAATAGGAAGCTAGATATGGATCGATGCTGCTGGAACCCTCACTGCTCTTTTTTGCCTTTTAAAGTGTTAAGTGTGACGAGGATTTTCAGCCTATGTGTTCTGCCACCATGTATAAATTTAGTAATTAATACACAGATGGCAAGATTGTATGTGATCATCTCAGAACAAAACTGAAAATGCAAAAGAAAATACCACCATCGTATTGAATTTACTTTTATTTTCCAAATTGCTAATAAGTTTATGTTCCTCTCTGAGCTAAGTATGTATAAATATAGCTTAAAGGTGGTTTAGTGTGTAGATTATTTATTATTTCCGTAAATATGCACTGAATGCTTGTCATGAGCCTGGGATATAGAAAACATTATGCAAGCCTTTTTAAAATACAATTTGAAAGACTAGTGACTCTGTTGGACAATAACACAATGGGAAGAAATGCCGTTATGTAGTAACTTTTCCTGATAAAAAAAATATGGTTTTGTGAGGTGCAAAGCTAGGAGGTCATAGGAAAACCTGATTGAATTGTATAATTTAATATAGCATTTCCATTTTTCTTATCACTCCAGCAATGGATATTTAGAGATCATTCCTTAAATACACACACACACACACACACACACACACACACACACACACACCTCACAAACACACCACAGACACATGTATGAGTGTTTTTTCCTGAACTACAGTCAAACATTTTCATAAAGTTTTATGATAATCACTAGAAATCTTGAAATCAACTTGTTAAAATTTCTGGGTAACAGTGTTCTACTTACATAACTGAAAATGAAATCTTCATTCTCTTTCTTAAAATGCAGTAATTTCTGTTTCACAGAAAATATTTTGTTGGAGGCTATGGGATCCCAAATAATTATTAAATATCTCTCTCTCTCTCTCTCTCTCTCTCTCTCTCCCCTGGTGCCTCCCCTCCTCTCTCTCATTTCAAACTTAACATTTAAAAATGAGGCAGAAAAAAAAAAAATGAAAGTGGCTCTCGAAATGTTTGTGAAGCTGATCCTGAAAACATTGCTTCTCTGTGATGGAAGCCATGGTTCCTCAATTTGATTTACAAAATATGGCAGATTTCCCGATGCAGATTTTGAGGGAAGTCCTGAGCCCCAGTGCCCCTGCATTTATCCGTGGTGACAGTGAGACCGCCACAGGGAAGAGTGAGTGTGGGATGAGGGAGGCAAAGATGCAGCAACCAGCATACCTTCCTCCTGGGAAAACATGGAGAGCAGAAATAAGGAGATAATGTGGTTAACAATTCAAGACGATAGACTCAGCGGGAATTTCCACTAAAAGAAAATAATTTCAGGCTTTAAAATTTGTATAATTTCTAAGAATTATTTTATTATTTCTGTGATTAGTTTTTTGGCAGATTTCACAGTTGCACGATTAAATATCTCCTTTTTCTGACTCATGGGAGAATGCCCTCTATAATACACATTTTTTTCATGCAATTATAAATATACTGTTAAAAATTTATAAAAAGCTGGGGCTGGGGATTTAGCTCAGCAGCATAAGCACCTGTCTTGCAAGCAGGCGGTTGTGAGTTCAATCCGCGGTACCGTTAAAAAGAGAAAAAGAAAACAAAAAGTTAAAAAAAATTATAAAAAGCAACAGATAAATCTTCTTCCATGTATATACTTTAATGAACCTAATGGTTCTTAGTATCTGTTTAAATTGTAAATTCAGGTCAATGTATCTTGACCACAAAGGAAATAGTTTTCAATGTAAATAGATATTAATTTAGTGTTTTTGAATGGAAGTGGGAGGGTATGTCAGAATGGCCTGGAACCTTCTTGATGCTCTTGATACCTTTGGAATCAACTCTATTATTGAAGGAAAAGTTTTACACTTTGTAAGTTTTTTTCTAAAAGTAAAATTACTACTTAATTGAATAGGATTCCTTAATTGTAAATGTATAGTTACTCTAAGTGGAATGTTCCATAAATATATAAGATGTTCCTGCTTGCCATAAATTATGCAAAATGTATAGTGTCTTTCAAGTACTCCAACTTAGATTTGATTCTCTCATTAGTGCATTAATTTTGAAACATATTTACTGAATATTCAGGCATATTCTAGGAATATAGTATACATACAAAAATGTAATGATTAATGAAAAAACATAATAACTGGTACTATCTGGTATTTTTCCATATCATTTGCATTTGAGGTATTTCCTGCTGCTATAATGAGGATGCAATCCTCTTAAAACAGATTAGCAAATAACCATGCATATTCATATAAATTATAATTTTATAGGATATGAGTTGGAAATTCAGAACACAGAATTTATAGGTGAATAGAGCACACATCTTTTAAATTTAGAAAGTCACATTTTCGCATGTAACAAAAGGAAAACAAAATTATTTCAGAATTTCACCGCAGTTGATATTCTTTAACAGCCCACTGTCTGCAGCCAAACTGCACAGATCTGATTACTTGTTGCAGAGACAGCTTCTCTCTAATCCCTTGGAAAGTCCAAATTTCAGAGAAAAGTAGAAACAGCAGGTACAATAGGAACCAACTGAACTTTACCCATTTTTTGTTTTGTTTTATTGATACATGTTTTCAGGACAGGAAGTTTACATTCAACCTGGGGAATGGGTACATGTATGTGACACTCTTTCTTTCTTTCTTTCCCTTCCTCTTCCTACACGCTTCCCTCAGTCTGCCTGTAAATTCGCACGGTGCACATTCATTCCTGCTGCTGTTCCTATTCTGAGCTCAGGTTTATTGTGTGCAGTGTTTACATTCATTGAGGCTCTTAGGTTCCTGTACACAGAATAGTTTAGTTCTGCTAATTCCCCTTCCCATGGGCCAGAGATCTGGTTCTTTTTTCCTTCTATCCATCCTTCTGATGCTCTTCGTTTATACTTTGCCTCACTTAAATGAGGGATATTGCTTTGTATTTAAATGTGTTTGTCTGATCTATTTCACTCAACATTATGATTTCCAGGTGCATCCATTTCCCTATAAACGTCTCTTTACACTTTAGAATGTACAGTTCTGCTCTGGAAATACTGTCTTGATTCCCTGACTTTCTTCATATGTCTCAGAACATGTTTATACTTATACATATATTCTCTGATTTCTGTACACTACTTAAGTCCTTAGAGAATTATAAAATAAGATTTGATCTTAGTCTTTCAGTTCAATCTAGATGTGCAGCTCAGTACTCAGGACTTGTACTGTCCTTCCATGATCAATACATATATATTTTGGGGGAAACTCTTGAAAAATGTCAGTTATACAATTTTGATTTGCACTATTTTCCTTTACTCTATCATGATAAAGTTAGATAGGGGCAGGGAGGTTTTATAAAGCTGTCTATTTTATTTTATTTTACTTTACTTTATTTTATTTTTGAGACAGAATCACACTGTTACTAAGTTCCGGAGCCTGTGCTCCAAAGCATGATTGTCCTGGCTCAGCCTCTCCAAAAGCTAGTGTAACGAGGAAGGGCCAATCAGTGCACCCAGGTAAGAAAACTGTTTTAATTACTTTTACCATGTCAATCACAATAGTATGTCTATAAAGATGTTTTAATGTGTTTTTTTAAATTAGTGTATAGGTGGCAAAAAATATACATAGTAAATGTAATTTATAGGCAGTCACACACTTCAGAGGTTATATTCATAAGCAGAACCCATTGTGAAATCTGGAGAGAAGTTGAATTTGCTACTATGTCACTGTATACAGTTCCTTGCAAACTAATAGGTACATCTAACACCTCTTTCATTCACTTGTATATCTAATGAAGAATTTGTGACTCAATGAATTTACTTTACCAAAAGGAAAGCGTACAATAATGTGTGTGTTTGTGCACATGCATGTATTTTTTTTGTATGCACAATGCATAATTCATAGTTAAGCAAAATCAAATTGACATACACATTGAAATGTATATGATTTCACTGAAAAAATAATTGCCATTGACAGGAAATTTTCTAAATGATTTCCTACTGAATTCAAAATTCACATTAAGAAAAAACACAATTTAATATATAAACTTTTCTAAGGATGAGGAATATATAAACTATATATTCCTCTTATATATAAATATATAACTACAAAGTTAATGTTTTTAATTGACCCCTGCTATCCCTATATAATAACTACAATTTGAACTGATGACCTGAATATCAGATGTATTTTCTATAAGCTTATTACACATTGTGTTACTCCTTTCCCATACCACTGCTCTTAACCAGCTGATAATTCGCCCATTAATTTATTTTTATGGGTGTTAAGTCCTAAAGCTGAGTGTCTCAGACAGAGAGATTTTGCAGATTTCATCTGCCATTCAAAATTATTATTCTTTAATATTAATTTGCATCAACACCATCCCTGACACCTGTCATGGGACCTAAGGCTTTCAAGCTCCAAAGACATCGCAAATGTATAACTGACATACATTGACTTGGACTGGAGAGTCCTTAATCACTGTTTTAAAAAAGAATATATAATAAGTAAGGAAACTGGGCTGTGATATCCCCTTAAGGTTGTGAATTTTAAAGAGATATAAGAAGAATTTTTGCTTCTACAAAGAGTAAATATAATCATCTTTTAAAAAGGAATCGAAATAAATTTGAAGCAGCTATTAATGATAATTATTTGAAATTTGACAAAACCAAATTAGGGAGTTTATCTAGAACCCTAGCTCATGTCAAAGACAAAACATTAAGATACAGTATGTCTCTTGCAAATTTTAAATTTCATAATAGTGATATTTGTGGTGGCATTTGGTTATTAGTCAGTTCATAAATGAAAAGATTGGTTGTATAAGTTTGACCAGAGCTTGCAGACAAGCCTTTGACTTACTGACATAATTAGCAGGAAAATGCCTGGATTAAGATTTGTTGATGATGTTTAGGTTTCTCAAGGTGCACATCTGCATCACAGTCCGTGCTACACAATGCGTTCTGACAGTTGTTTGAGTATAAACGTGGTAATTCTACCACACATGCACGTTTCTCATGTCCTTCTACAACCGGATCATCACAAATGCATTCATATCAAGATTTGCTGGTCATCCTCGTGCCCATTCCTCTGCACTTTGGTTGCTTGATTTAGTTCTTGGTCCAATAATAATACCTCTCATCTTTTTTATTAAGTGTTATAAAAAAGACAAAAGAGACAAAGCAAGAAAAGACCGAAGGAAAGGGGACGTAAACAAAAAGAAATAAGAAAGGACAGCTTGCCACCATAAAACAGAAGTTCCAAAATAAAGGTCAAAAGTTTATAAAGCAGTTGTTCCTGTATTTACATATATAAGTGTTTGTTTCTTCCAATACTTATTCATTTTTTACAGTTTAATACTCTTATGGCCTATCATATATTAGGTGTTATATCAGATAATGCAATTTCTATGGTGTACAGCAGGAAAGATTTGCCCTTAAGGGATTTCCAGTTCAAAGTATTGTTGCATAAAAAGAAACTATACCTAATATGATGCATGTAAAATATATGCATACATACAACCCCATGTGCGCACACGTAATACATAGTACTTGATGATAAAAGCATTAAAAATACTTAAAAATTATGTTAGTTTTACATTAAAGACACTGGCATTGTTACTATGTAAAGTTTAATGTCAGCTAATTTAATAAGAGAAATAAATGGGAGGTACATTGTTATAAATGACAAATAAATATAATTGGAGATGTAGGAAAAATTTCTAGAGCCTCAGAAAAAGAGCTGACTTTGTTAATAAGACAAAACTAAGACAAATTATAGCATTTTTAAAGGTTACTATATTATACTAGTATTTATAAAATGTTAGAAGGATTAGTTAACTATATCCTAAAAAGATATAGTAATTTTAATGATTAGTTAATTTAATCAAATAGTCAAAATTATGTACAGAGATTGGTAGGGCCATAAGAGGATGAATACAGTAACTAGGAAAAACAGTCTAAGTATATTACAATATACACACATATTCTGTGTTGAAAAAACACACATATGATAATTAGCACATTATAGATTTAATGAACATTTAAGGGATGTTGAGTATAACATATTATGATATATGTCCTCTTCAAGCTTATATGAAACAATTACACAATTACCACATCCTAGGATTTGAGCATGTACTTGACCTGGAGAAATCCCATGAATCATATTTTATGACCCAAATGTAATTAAATTAAAAGCAAACAGTAAAAGAAATATCAAAATTATTACATTTGTAGCTAAAATGTATGTACTTAAAGTATATTATAATAAGGTTTTTTAATTCTCGAACTGACTAATAAAATTATCCTACATATCACATGAAAGAATTTCGTGAAAGTGTCACTGAACATGATATTCACAGCTTTAGGTAAGTGCGTCAGGAAGGAGAAACGAAAGTAAACGTAAGTGAAGTATTACTCAGTTTAAGAAATTATACAAAAAAAATAGAGTCTACTGAAGAAAACAGTAAGTTTGGGAAAGTGAAGCTACAAGGAAAAATGAAATAGAGGACAAACATAATAGCATACTGAAGAGGGTCATTGACACCATGGGTCACCTTGTGGAAAAACTCATTCACTGAACAAAACTATAGTGAAATTGATTAAGAGAAGAGAACAGGCACAACTATACACAGAGTATTAGCAACTAGAATTTTAGCAAGTACAAGAGAGACTTGTCTAAGTTGACACAGCCATATCAATCATATGGAAGGTATATCAAGAAAGTATTGTTTGAGACCATCACCTAAAGATCAGAAATTGATGATGTATTGTTTATGTATTGATTATACATTTGTGTGTATATATATATATATACACAAATGTGTATATATATATATATGAAACGGGGATGATGCATAATAGTTGATTGAAAGTTGACTGAAAATATATGTGTATGTGTCCATGTACCTATACATGTATGATTCAAATATTATAAATTATAAATTAACTGAAACTATGCTCACAATGATCTTCTTCATAGGTTTTCAATACAATGACTTAGAAGAAGAGAAAGAAAGCTGGATGTAAAAAAGAGTTTAGATGAATGATAGCTTTTGTAACAAGGGTCAAGAAAGATATTAATTTGATGTAAGAAGGCAGAAGAGCAGAATAAAAACCACCACTGGAGAGTTACATGAACACAGGTGGAAATTAGTTCCAAGGAGAAAAGGGTGCTTTCCATATGGGCTTCTTAGAACTCAAATGAGCTGTTTTCTGAAAATCATGCATTGTTTTGTATAGTGGAAAGGGCATGGTATTTTTCTGAAAGGTATCCCCAGGGAGAGGTAAACCTGAATGTCACCTTGTAAAAATGTGACAGGAGAGCAGCAGTGGGAGGAGTAGTGATACCAAGTGTGAGCATCTCTTTCCAGGCATATGGAAGGACTGATATAGGAGCTGGGATAGATTTAGCATGTGAAGTGTGGCTGTTTTTACTCTTGGCAGGAGGTGAGCATGTGCGTATGGCATGGGGTTTGAGGCAGTAAGGAGGGAGAAGTTAACGACAAGGAGTGAACAAGTTAAGAGATGAAGTGTAGTCACTGAGAAACCAAGAACTTGGTCCAACTACAGTTTCCAGCAGCAAACCCGAAACTCTCAGAGTTTCTGTGCTAGCTCATGGTCTTGGACCTCATGACTGATTAATCGGTGATAAGCAATCTTCTAATCGCCCCTTCTCAAGTTCATTTTTTATAAATCTCAATCCCCTTTAGTCCATAATGGGCTTTTGCATTTCTAAATCGGAACCACAACAAATATCCTTCACATCGGGGAGAGTTCAGGAACTCCCAACTCAGAAACCCACCAGACCAGAACTATTTTGTTGTTATTGTTGTTATTGAAATTCTGTATCAGATCTGAACTATGTTGAAGCCAATACAAACATCAACAAAATGTTAAGAGATTGTTCATGTCATAAAAACTTTTATACCACCTGGAATATAATTCTGTGTATTCAAAGTGTACATTATGCTTTACAGTGATATCGGAGAGTCAGATCCTAAGATCATATATATTTTTAGATCAATATTTTATGAACAGGACTCTCAGGACAAGTCTGAGTCCTGCAGCTTTAGCAGGTGCTAGATGAATACAGGTCACTGGTTACATTAATACATTAATAAATTGTCCTTCAGCATGGAAGTCACCTAGCCATGTTTGAACAGGATAGATTTTAAAATGAGACCATTTTATAAGAATGGCTCTGAGAAACTGTCTTGTTTGAATATAATAATAAACATAAAACATACACTATGTGATGATAAATAGTATATAACAATATTGCAAATTTCTATCCTCTTTAGAAAAAATACATAGTAGACAACAGAACAATTAAATGAGCTTTGTGTTTTAGATTATTTTGCTTTTATAAATGTAATTCTCTTTCTTGCAGCCATTTGAAACAGTTTCACAAGGTACCAAAAATTCATACATCTCAATTACACCAAGAGTACTTTCTGATTCTTCTAACCTTTCATCACTGCTAAGAGCACTGTGAGCCCCCCCCCCCCGCAGGAGTGGTTCCAGAAGCAGTTCTCTTTAGTAATAAAAATGGTCATTTCAAATGCTAGCATTAAAGGACACTGAAACATTAACTATCAACTTCAACGGAATGAGCCCATCTTTCATCATGTTTCTAACCTGCACTTTAAGAGAAGAAATGTCATGACAACTCAAGTCACAGTCACTGTGATTTAGTCAGTTATCCTAGAAATAATCAGATTTCCATTTAGAAGTAATTAACATTCTGGCAAGGTAGTATCTCCTTATAGCTGGCCATTTCATCGTGACTCAAATTCTTCCAAAATGATATATTAACTACATTTTAGTTCATAAAAAGGTTTGAGTATTTCCACTTACTCATGTTATTAATTGTTCTATTATACAAAAAGTTGAATATATTTGCTAAGCTAGGCATAATCTATTCCAATATCACTAGACTCTATTTGGGCTTTCAATCTCTGTACAAAGGCTGATATATTAAATATAAGAACATAGATCATGCACAAATTCTGTATCTAAGGTAAGTCTCAGTTTCCTCGTCTACAAAGTAAAGGTAAGGACAGGTGTTTCACAGACCTTGAATGAGATAATAAAGGGCGTGCAAAACTGACACCTAACACATGGAACGTATTCATTAGGGGCAGTGATCAACAATGAAGATCGGATATTAAATTGACAGGGGACATGAAAAGAAAGTGCAGAAGCAGGTGCAAGTGAAGTGATACATTTGACTTATTTAAGAAACAGGGCAGCACACAGAAATACTGGAAAGTTATTGAAGAGTATTTCAGATACCACTCTGTCTCATTTTTTTTTTTTAACTTACATCCATCATTGGCTATTTCTTGGACAATTAACAAAGAAATTATCATGTCCTTCCCACATCTCATGACGCTACAATGGTTAAACAGCAACATCAATAATTAATATTTTCAATTATATTTCAAGAACGGGGGCAGCTGGGTGTGGTGGCACACACCTGTAATCGCAGTACTTAGGAGACTGAGGCAAGAGAATTACCATGAGTTCAAGGCCAGCTGGGGCTACATAGTGAATTCAAGGCCAGCCTGAAATACACAAGAAGCCCCTGTTTCAAAATAGAAATAAAAGTAAAAACAAAAACAAAAACCAATATCAAGCACAGTGAGTAACCAAAATACAAAAATCTGAAATGCAAATGCTCAAAAAATGTTCAGATTTTAGATTATTTTAGATTTTAGATTTTCTCTGTAAACATTCTCTATAAATATTAGATCTCTGTAAATATTCTAAAAGGAAACACACACACAAATTGAAAACACTATCAGTCCCAAGTAGTTGAGATTGGATCTACTGGATTTTATCTCATTTCTACCCTGCCTGTTGCTCTGGTTGTCAATGATACACACAGGGTCCTTATATTGTGGAGCTTAACAGTTTAAATGTTAAGTATTTATTAGCACTAAGTCATTTTCATGTAAATTCCAAATCAAACCAAGCCAAGTCAAACTAAGCAAATAAAAATAAAGTGAAAGAAAAAAATAGTGTCCTTAATAGGTCAAAATATAAAGTTATTCTTATTTCTAGAAGTTTCCCATCTAAGAAAAATATCTGAACCATAACAGTTGAAAAATTCCTAGAATGTTCTACAAAAATTAACATGAATATTCTAAGGGGAAGATGCTATACCACAAGTATATATAACACTCCTAGAGTAAAATATTCAATTTTTATTTTACAGAGATAATACTCTATCTATTTGACTCATTGTTTATGCTTTGTATGTTATATTTTGAACAATCTGCTGCAAATTCATAATTAATATCAATGCCATTCTTCAGTCTTTGGCATTATTTGAGACTTAGGAGCCACCAAGGCCACTTAACTGTTTCAAAATATTTCATAACTATTGTTCAACCTATGTCTTGAAAAAGAACAAAAATCACATTTTTTTCTCAGAATTTCAAACAACTATCACCACATTCCTGATTATTAAGTTGTTTTATTTTTAAGCTCCCTGTCCTATTAAGCTAAACATCACCACCATTAAAGCATGCCACCATTAAACTGACTTCTCTTCGTATAGTGGTAGCATGTCTTTGTCTTATGTAGGGCGCACCAACTATTTATTCACTAAATGAAAAAGGGACATTTGTACCACTTCTGTTGTGGTTTGGTTTGGATTTGCACTGACATCCCTGTCATAGAATGCAGGTTTGATAACCTACAGTGTTTCTGTGGTGGCCCTGTCTACGCTTCAGTGTTTTTACCCACTTTACATCAGTTAGGCACGCTCAGGGGTTAGCACCCAAAAGAGGATGAAAATTCACACAAGTAAGTCAGAACAAGAAAAAACATTTTCCATTTATTGTCTGAATAAAAACACGTATTATTGTCTATTAAGAATTTATGAAAACAAAAATTACATATATTCAATTGATACAAAGTTTTGGACTCTTTGATGGACTGTGTGTTCTGCTTTTATCCTGTATTGGAGGCTTCACATTCCTGAATTAGAAAGAAATTTTTAGTGATGTACCAATAATAAAAATTATGATAAAGGCTATTTAGTATGTTAATTCTGCCCCTAAGTCAGCATTCCGATCACTAAGTTTTAAGAGAGTGTGTTCTATATTCCATATATTTCACTCTCACATGCATTTCTGACAGACAGATGTGAGTGTAAGACTAGTTTAGCCAGGTAGTATTTATAGGGTAGTCTGTGAATTTACAACTGATGCATGATGATAAAAGCATCATTTTTAGTGCATTGAAGATATTTTTAAAAACTTGAGGCAGGGTAGATGAAACACTCCATCTGAATAGGGGATGTCAGTGAGGCCACCCTAACAAATGCGGGCCTTTGGCAGTGACCAAGCTACGAGTCCAGAGCATTAAGCTTCATTTGAGAACCATGACCCTTGATAGTTACTTAAATGCTGCTTGATTCTCTTTGAAGGCTTTCCTATAGTTTCAACAGGCCTGAAACAGAGCCACACAGAGAAACAAAGTGATCCCTACCACAGACTTAAGAACAAAGCAGCATACACGAGATTCTAACAGTACAGAAAGCAACAGCTGTCAGAGAAAATGTCACAGCTTAATTGATTGAACAACTCTTTCCTACTTTCACCATCAGATCATGAAGTACTGAGAGAAAGACACCAAGTTGGGCCATATGGGGCAACACTTGGTGAAACTAGACTTCAAAAGGACTAGTAATTTTGGAATGGTCTTCCAGTAGCACAGCTGGGAGACTTCACAGAGACCAGGCATTCTTCACCACGGAGCAATCAGGGTTGCTATCACCTGTGAAATATGGGCACTTAAAGTGTTGCGAAGATTTGGCTCTGCATCAAAAGACATCTTGGGAATCCATTTTGTGAATATAACCCTCTGTAAAACTGGCAGCATGTAAAAGCTCTCAGATGATGTACTGTAGGAAATAGAATACCTGATGCAAAGTGTTGTCTTTTGTGTAGCTCGAGGGAGAGAGTAGCTCTGGCTCAGTTGCCCTACAGACAGATCCTTGTTATAGTTTGTGTCTGGATGTCTCCCCAACCCTCATGTGTCATAGGTGGGGCTTTTTAGAGGTGGCCGAATCTAGAGTGTGAGACACTGTCACAAAGTCTGTGATATTGGGATAAATGGTGTGTGATTACTAACTTAGTCACTGATAGGTTTGCCACGATTCTGAGCGTGGATGATAGAAAGCTCTGCCCTGGATGCCAGGGCTACCTCCTGGGATAGACTACAAGGGACAGAAGGAGGCATACTGTTGTCCCTTGCTGTTGATTTGCTGCCCTTTGCTTGTCGTGAGCTTTTTTCCCCTCTGTGATGCCCCTCTGTCATACCAATTTGCCTTGGAGTCATCCAGCGATGGGCTGAAACCTCTGCAAACTGAGCTAACCTTTGCCTCTCTTATCTTGTGAGTGTGGGATATTTTGTCTCAGCTATGGGGAAAGTAAGTAAGATACTCTGTACTTGCTGTGATGCAGCTGAATAAGCTAATGCTGGACAGTACTTTCCACGTGGTAGAATGGCAAGCCAGCCCCCCTCCCCCTCACATTCACGGATCACTACAATCTTCTGCTACCTTTTCTTTCTCTCTTCTTTGTTCCTCCCAGATGAATCTGCTTCTGAAATCTTAACACAAAACCGGCATATATACCTCTACAGAACTGAAATTGAAGGCCTTGTTCTGGGTCACCACATTCCAAACTGGAAAAACATCCATGCAATAAACTGCGCTATTGTATGAAAATGAAAAATAGAAACGTGTGTTTTATAATATACATTAATCGATCAAGTATCTCACCCTTAATTAGTTTGATTGAATTTAAAAATGCAGTAATTAAAAACAAAATGAAGACATTACTGATTTTTAAATCATGAATAGTTGATGGTATGCACTATATAAGAATTCAGATAAAACATAAGGAAGTCTAATTTAACATGCTAATCTGAACCTGAAATAAAATCAAACACAGGTGTAGGTAACTTGTAAGACTGAAAACTACATCTGCTGAGGCTGCAGGTGGTGAATACCTTGGCTACATAGTGTGGAATGAGTGTAATAGATCCTATCTGTCACTAAAGGTTAGACATAATCATTTCCTTACGTGCTTGTAGATATCTACAAGACCCCCTGGGTGCTTTGGTTTAAAAATCTGCTTAGGTTATAGTTGAGACTGTAAACATTTATTTCTGATAGAGAACCTCAGAATTTGAGGTTAGCAAGAGTCTGTAATAGTCTCCTTGCTTTTCCTGTAACCTTTATCCTTCATAAGTGAAAAGAAACCCTTATCTCTAAGAAAACGATAAGGTAAACCATATAGGTCTTGGTTGATTAAACACAACACCTTGAATATCACTCAGAGGTAAAACAGGCACAGCAGGGTCCAGGTGCAATATTAGGTTCACATTTGTAAGTAAATGGGTCACTGAATTCCGCACAACACAAAAATCTCCCTGTGGTCTTCAAGGACAACACCAGGTATAAAGTATTACAGAACTTCAGTAAGGAAGATAATTTCTTGCTAAGTTCCAATAGTAAATATTACAAGCAGGGCCGCCTTCCCATCCTTTCTGAGTTAAATCGTCTGACCTCCACAAATTTAAATAATATGGAATCATGCAAACTTTGTCTAGGTGTTAGTGACTCCATTTTGCCTTGTGTCTGATGCTACACATTTTATTTAAAAATACTTTATTTCCCCCCTGTAATTATTTTCTAAGCACTTTTAAATACTGGAGAGAAGAATGATTAGGTCAAAAAAGTTAAACGAGATGAAAGAAATAAGAATAAATAAACGTAATGGGTGACAGAACAGTTTGGGGTTTACATTCTGCATATTTGAATTAACTGAGGTTAAAAAAAAAACCACACACACACACACACACACACACACACGGCAACCATAATGTTTACAGACTGATCTAAAATAAGACATAACATCCCCAAATATTTCCAGATTTTTGACAGAAAATTTAGATACTATAGCTCAATTTAGTAGTTTTAGGTGGTTTATTTATTTAGTTTTTACTTCTGAAAACTTGTTGTGATGTGTATTGGTTTTTCACAAAAGTCAAAAAGTTTTGCAAGCGATGTCTCACTTTCCTCCCAAAGATAAACGGGATTTTCGGAAGCCAGTTTAGCTCATTACTGGTAGTACTGAGTGTAAAACCATCAAGGTTTCATTCCTTTTTCCAACTCGAACAGCTGCTACCATCTCGAAAGAAGCAGGTGTTGATGCGTGAACAATATTAGCACTAAAAAGAACAGACCGTGTGGTGATGACTTTTCTCACCGGAATATTACATGAAAATACTTTTAAATCCCCCAAAGTGCCCAGGTGGGAAGGCAAATTAAACTTTAAAAAGTCTAAAAATGTCTCAATAGTCTCATTAGTTCTCTTTCCCCTCACAAATTTTTTGGTGAGGAAGTTTATCCTTTATGACTCTAAATAAAACCTATTTTAAAATAAAATAGTATACTTTTATAGTACAAAGACAAGAGGCAGCAGAAATATTCTAATTATTTATTGAAATCTAAATTTGGACCTTAAAATAAACTAATTATCATATATATGAATATATATATATATATATATATATATATTCTAGAATGACTCTTCACTGCAAACAGGATTATCCTTATAATTTTTTCCTGAAAAGTATGTCAGAGAGCCTTTTATATAAAAGAGCTTATTCAGGATATTACAAGTTGCAATTTTATGCAACTTTTGAGGCTAGAATTTAAGATCATATGAATGTAGACAAATGCCCTAAAATATAACACTCTACCTTCTAGGGCTAGGGTCAGGACTTTTATTCTTGTAGTGAGCCCTTTAGTTTTTAGAAAACCACACACACACACACACACACACACACACACACACACACCGTGTTGTTTATATGATTTAAGTTGCTTCATCTAAGATTCTCTGCACGTTTTATGGCATGCTGAATTTTGTGAAAGAACTAGGCAAGTACTGTGTCTCATAATGTTCATTTTGTGGAGACTTTTATTACACAGTCACTAAGTTGTTACCTTGAGACTACTTCAGGAAGTCCAGAGCTTGGGTTGAAAGTAATGTCACCAAAATGGGGTCTATATCCCTGCAAGATCTTTTCCCCTTTCTAAGGGGAAAGATTACCTGGATTTAAGGGGATTACCTGGATCTAAGGGGAAAGATTTTGGAGAGACTGAATTTAGAGAGCTAGAGGAAGACCCCCAATCACTTGGAGATAGACTCATGCTGAGTCAGGGGAGACACCTGACAATGCTCCCATCCTGCTGGGATAGAAACCTTCCCTGATGGAGTTGGAGGTTTAGCCTGGCAGCATAAGTGCCTGCCTGGAAACTGCTAGATTGTGAGTTCGATCCTCAGCCCGCCCCCCAAAAAAGAAAACCTTCTCTGACACACCTTGTAGAAGTTTGCTTCTGGATTCTAGCCCTGTGTTACCTGAGTAGTTCTAGGGTTAGAAGAAGCAGGTTTGCACTTCCTATGGAAATGGGTCTCAACCAGGCTAACATCACCTCCTGGAGGAGATTGGCAGTCTGGAGCCCTTTTTCTAGCATTACTTGGGAGTCAACACAGGTATCCAGTAGGTAGAAGGCAGGGCTGGAGCTAAGCACCATACAGTGTGAGGGCTGCATACCTAGTAAAGAATATCCATGAAAACATCAGTGCCGCAAATTATGGTTTCACTTGCCTTCTTCGTCAGTGTTCAGACAACTAGCATAGAAAGATTAACTTCAGACTCAATCATGTTTTTAGAAATTATGGAAAAAGTAATCACCACAGCCATCTGTGGCTGATGTTAATTCAGCTAAACTACATACTCAGCAGCAAAGGAAGTTGAGAAATGAAGGTTGGGTCCTGGCACCTGCGCCAAGTGTAGTGTGAGAGCTATCAGCAGATTCACCTGGACCAAGCAAGACGAGGCTGTCCTGTGTGACAGAGGCAGCAACACAACAGTGTGGTTACAAAAATGGGAGAGCAGAAAACCAAAAACATAAGACACATGTTCCTTAGAACACAGGAAGCAAGTCCAGCACACCCCAGAAAACATCAGAAGGGAAGCTGCAACAGACAATGCATTCTCAATAATTTGGGACTAAAATTCATCCTGATGTTAACATACAATCTTGTGCAAGGCACAGTGATTAGCAGCATATCAGTGATATTCCATTAAATAATAAATATATATGCACCAGTATGCATTATATATATGCACATGAATATATATATATATATATATATATATATATATATATGCTTACCATAAAAGTATACATATGGAAAAGAAAAAAAATTGCATAAATATTTTACTACTAAATTTATCGAGACATCAGGAGATTACTAGAAGTAAACTTTGTCCTCTCAAAGAGGAGGCCATGAACATCCAGACCCTGGTGAGCATAGTGAACTGCTAAAGTGTGTATGCATTTGTTGGCAGACTCTGCTATGATGATTGATATTCTGAGCCCAGTAACACAGTTAAAAGTAAATTCTAGCTTTCTTTAAGGTAACATTAAAAAGCAATTGGAATAATGTACAGCTAGGTACAGTAGCTTCTGTCCTATTTTTAAAAAGTTATTAGGGAAATTCCTATTTGCTGTGATAGATGTTCTTCTGTTAAGATAGAGTTGTGTGTCTTAGACAATTCCCTAAGTAAGTTTCAAGTGTTTTTTTTTTTTTTAATAAAACATATTTATACTACCTTTCATTCATTTTGCATTTGTAAAGTAAAGCCACATTATAACACTGTATGAAAGGTAATTTTTCTTAGGAAAATAAATGAAAAGACAGTAGGAGATGCACGAAAATGAGAGAGGTACGGGCATTCTTTAGTATTTATAATGAATTTAAAAGTCATCTTTTACTTTTTGGATTTTAGTTCTTTCATGGTAAGTACTTGAAGTTAAATGCGCCCATCACGTACCTGAAAACTGTCATTTAGCCATTGTATCGAGTCTCATCAGTCGCTGCTTTCTAAGTGAGTACATTCAGCATATGTGATGTAAGTCAGCTAAGACACCAGGCTGAAGCCTCCATGTCCAGAACCCACACTGCTCAGTTTTGATGTGAAGTTAACCGTAAAACCTTTTGTTTAATGATAGTCTGCTTTAAAAAGCATTCTTTTGGTTGCTTTATGCTTATTTTTCATTAGGTAGATTTCTTTCTGTTATGGCATAAACACACATATGACCAGACAGGATGGACTAATAAAAACTAATAAAGCTAGAAATATAAAGAAAATGTTAAGCAGAAGTAGAATTAGAAATGTAGTTTTAGTGCAATTAAGTTGTTAAACTAGGATCAGGAAAATTCAGAATACTTTATCTTAGTTACATAATCTTAGTTACAGAATCTGAAGATTCTGATATTAATTAATAAAATAAATTCAAACTTCCTATAAATTAATATTCTTTTCTGAAAAAATGCTAAAGGAGATGTACACTAGAATTCTTAAAAGATAGAAAACTAATAGATGGATAAGTGGATACATAATATATGGATATAGTTATACTCTTAAACCAAGAAAATAGGAATAAATTACATTACATAATTATAACATCATAGGTCATATTTTCTACTAGGAAGTAAAACACACATGATTTATGATAAAATAATAATGGCCCTACAGATTGTCAACATTTTTAAGTTAAAGATATGCTTGACACCCAGAGGTAACATGGAAGTGGATAATCCCAGAGAACCAGGAACATAAAATAATGCAAAATTGCATAAATCCACAACATTTTCTAAAAGTAAGAAGAGAAAGAGAAGCCAGCAGGCAGGAGAGGAAAGAAGGCTTCCAGCTCTTTGGCAAGCGTGCAGGCCACAAAGCCAGCGCTCACAGATCCTTGTGGGGTGTTGCTTTGTGGTGGAGAGCTACTCTGAGGCCATAGGTGCCTACTTAAAAGCATATAATATAACTAACAGAAAGAAGCTCACATCTGGAATGTAATCTATTGGACCTGAGGACTGTTTTTATTCATGTGTTATTTTCTGTAATTAGAAACAAAAGTGTCCTTGAGCAGGCTAAGGCCAGATGTTACAACTTGTTCACCATCCTTCCCTATTTTCTTTTTGCTCTCTTTTACCTTCAGGTGTTCTGATCTAAATCACTTTTCCAACAAAGATTGGAGGTAAACTCTTCGATTCTCCTGGTTTTCCAGTTTTGTTTTGTTTGTTTTTGCTTAGTTGTTTTTTGCCATTTTCTGGAATGATTACCATTTCTTTTTGGTATTCAAATATCAATCATTTCACCCAGGTGAGTACATTAAAACTGAACAGAAAAAGTCATGAGTATTTCTCTGCTTTGGCATTTTACACTTTGGTAATTTTCTAGAACATCAGTGTCTCAAATATTTACGTTTGCAGCTTTCTGTTCCTGTTTTCTCTCTGTTTTCATTTTTTTTATTTTTATGGAAAGCAAACTGAGGTAGAGAGAGCAAATGAAGTGCATTTATCTATCTGGGATCATTAAAATATTACGGTGGTTACTCTAATAGGTACAGAATAAAAAATCTGATGAAAAAAATTATTTTAAACAGATTCTTTGTGTCTGATAAATATAAATATCTTCACAGTCAAGGCACAACAAATATTTTCTCTCTGCTCTTAGAAATACCTTTTCACTTTGATGAATTTTTTGAATTATTTTTATTTTTTAGGTGATTTACATAAGCATCTCATCATAAACATTTCACTATATATATCATGATGAATATATATTTATTACTATAACTATAATCATGCTATATATATATATATATATATATATACCACTCTATATATGTAATCATTACTACTATATTCAAATATTGTGAATCAACACAATTATCTTTCTGTACAATTATCATTAAAAATACTAGAAGTAGAATATGCACAGTTGTCTCCAACTGTTATATTAAAAGAAGTCCCTCATGTTTAGAAAGGAGCTTAGTGGTGAACCATATTTTGATACACAGAGGATTTATTCTTGAAATAGAGTCAAAAAGTTGGCCAAAACATTTCAAATAAATATGTGAACATTAATCTTAAAAGCAGATGTTCCGGAAAAAGCCAGAAAGTGAATATATATCTTGCCTTCAGCATTTTTATAACTGATAATTCTAGGGACTCGTTGATTTGTGAGGTCATTAGACCACAAATGAGCAGCAAAGGCAGCACTTCCTTTGATTTCCTCTGTAGCTCTCTGTGTTTCCTCTGTAGCTCTCTGTGCTCCCTGCATGGTATTTCCGTCAGCTGCTGTCCTTCCTACCTGCATTGCCCTGCTCTTCACTCATCAATTGTGTCCTGTGTCTCCCTCATTTTTTACTGGGTTGCCTAATTTCTCTAAGTCAAGCCTCTTGAAAGTTTCAAATAGAGTTTGTAGCAAGGCACACATAAAGTATACAAGCAGTTATAAAACTAGCTATGGCAATATGGTAGTGGAATAAAATATCTTCGCTGGCTTGGGAAGGATTCTTCTCACTATTCTCAAACTTTATGCCAGCAGTTTGGGAGACAGTTTGATAAGGAACCAGAAGGAAAGAAGTACTATAAATAACCTCTGCATGTCTGGCTCCCTTTCCATCCTGCTGGACTGAGAGTAAATGAAGAAGTGTTTTGTTTATTTGTTTGGCTGTCCTGAGACTCTTCAGATTTCCAGTGTCACAGCATCAATTTCAGCTAGGTTAGAGGAAACTGGTTTACACGACATAGTCAGCAAGGCAAGGGCTTAAGAAGAGATGATTAGAATTACAAAGGATTGTTTTTCCTCTTGTTTCTTAGTAATTATTTGTCTTAAACAAGAGATATCAAAACAGATATTTAACTTCAAATTTATATAAAGCCAGTGAAGCACTGAGCTTACTCTTTAAAGTTTACTCCAAAGACAAAAATATTCTTGCCAATGCTGAGGTTAAATAATACTCTCTCTCATGGGATGGGAATATAGCTCATGGGCCAACGCGCCTGTCTGGCAAGTGCAAGGACTTGACTTTGATTCTAAGTACCAATTTAAAAAATATATATTGTATGCTTTGCATGGGAATGTAACTTAACACAGGCATATAGAAAACTATGGAGATTCTTCAAAAACTAATGAGAGAATCACTGTGTGGTCCACCAATCCCGTTTCTGGGTTTGGATCCAAAGGACTTTGATATTGGTGCATCCGAAAGATATTTCCATGATCACTACAGCAATATTCAATATTTATGGAATCAATCCAAATGTTCTCAACTAACAAATGTAACATATATGTATATATGTATATATTAGTGAAACTCTGTTTTTTATAACAAAATGGATGACCCAGAAAGATTATGCTAACTGAAGTAAGTCACCAGCACAGAGAGATAAATAACATTAGACCTCACCTGTATATGTGCAATCTAAAACATTTGAACATACAGAAGCAGAAAGAGGAATTTATGACTACATAAATCTAAGGAGTACTACAGAGTGGGGAAATGTTGACCAAACTACATGAGGTTTCAGTTAAAAATGAGAAATAAGATTTTTAAATATATTACACAATATGATGAATATAGTTAATAATGTTTTGTATAAATTTCAAAAAAGTCTGAGTAAGTTTCAAATATTCACACTACAATAAATGTTAAGTATTATAAGATGATGATGTCTGTAACTTGGTTTAATGTTCTATTTTTATTTTCATTTATATATATATATATATATATATATATGTATATATTAATAACACATGTACATACCTTGTCAATTGACAGTAATGAATTTAAAGAAAGTCATATGAATTTGATTAAATAATTTTCTCTTCAATTTTTCTTCACAACCAAGAGTGATCATGCTGTGATCAGCAGCTTGATTTAAAAGGGAAGGTTTTGGTCAAAGTCTGGGATGAGGATTTATAAAATTCATGGCCATCATCACTCAGAATATGAAGAACTATCTGAAAACTATGAAAATATTTTATCTGGCCAGAGGAAAATGTCCTATTCTACCTTGGTCTTAATAAGCCACGCCTCCTTTCTTTGACTCCAATTCCTTACTTTTAACCAAAAGGGGGGAAAAAAAAGATGTGGTATGGAAAAAGTTATGGAATGAAGAAAATAGGACTTAGCTTATTTGTAATACAATGATGTTAAAAACTCAAATAATTGGGGCTGGGGATTTAGCTCAGCAGCATAAGCGCCTGCCTTGCAAGCAGGTGGTTGTGAGTTCGATCCCTGGTACCGATAAAAAGGAAAAAGACAAAAAAAAAAAAAAAAAAAAAAAAAAAAAGAAAGAAACTCAAATAATTTTAAAATTATTGCATTGTGAACCATAATTGAATTTAGATAAATAAGCACAAAAGATATTTATATTTGATCTTGGAGGCAAAGCATTTAGATTAAATTAAAGTCAGTCTCTTGTTTTGTTTACTCCTTTTCTTTTTGAATGAACAAATATGTTCAAGTATAAACACACATAGCAATTTTGAATGGAAAATGAATTTTTTTACTTTTTTTTTAAACCTGAAGAGTGTGGCTACAAAAAATTTACACTGATTTAGGGAGAATTTATGGGAACATATTTCCCATAAATAAAGAGAACACTGAACTCCAAGAACTCAGTCATGTGCAGAAAAATTACAAACTATACTGTATAGTAGGAAAGTCAATGCAAGTTTTAATAAAGTTTTGGAAATTCTATCAGTTGCATAGTAGCTGAAATAGAGTGAACATAACAATAATTGGATATAAGACAGGATATGAGTTATTATCTGTCATAGATGAATCTAAGTTCATTCTCTTCAATAAAAAGTTAGAAAAATTAATTTTAAAAGTTTAAAGGAAATATATATATATATATATATTAGCTCCTTATCAAGAAAGGATGTTAGTATTGAATCAAATTCTTCTCATGTCTATAATAGAGAAACATTACATGTAAATCAGATCTTTAAAAATCATTCTTATATTTCCAATTCACCTTCAGAAATTTTATTTTTCTAAAAATTACCTAGTACAACTTTCAACACATTCTATGAAACACTGCCAAATTAAGTTTTTTGAGGCTTCAAATATTTTTAATAAACAGTTAATTACATAATATATTAATTTAAATGGGGACATATCATTCTAAAGAATTTTAAATCTTATTCTAAACTAATTATCTATTCTAAGATATTTTGCCTCAGGTCTGGATTTAGCATGTAATTTTATAATTTAGGAATCAAGTATATTGTCTCTACTGAATTCTTCTTTATCATTTTTAATATTATTTCTGCCTCTGACCTTTTCAAGACTCAACAGGTTAATGAAATATAAATTCTCTAATGATTACCTTTATGCAAATAATGCCTTTTTTCTTGCAAAGTCTTTATGTGATCTAGAATTTATGCCAAACTGTCCATTAAATGGATAAATGCTGATGAGGCTTCCTGCCTATGCCACATTTTTAACATAAAATTATTCCTGACACTTCTTAATCCTTGAGAAAATCTTCCCAATTTTGTGAACTTTAACAAATGTCAGTTAAAGGTCCGCTGACAAATTAGAGGTGAGTGGAAAGACAAATGAAAGACAACACAAAAATGTTCCATAGACAGTGACTGAGAGAGAGTTCTGGAAACATCACACTGAAAAGCAATAAGAATTCAGGGACATGAATACCAGTCTGAGTGCTTTGGTCAAGAAACTCAGAGGTAGATTTAGTTACACTCTATAATCTAAATCGTTCAGTTTACACACAGGCACAGTTCTTTTTGTTTGCACCTCTTCTGAAACATCTATTACAAAATTCAAAGTATCCAGTGTAATAGGTTGTAAGCTCTCTGGAACTTCTCGCCTGCTTTGCTAGTTCTGTGTTCTGCCTAAGAGCTCAGGATTCACACTTTCTGGGCACTTGTGTGTTTTCTCAATGTAGGAGTCAATGTTTCGTCAGTATTTCTGTTGCTTTTTTAATTGACATAAACATATACTGCAGTTTGGATGAGTCTTTAAATATCTTTTAAATGAGCATTTTCTCATCTTAATCTGTTTGAAATTGTAAACTCTTTGTTTCTTATTTATTTATTAGCATTTATTATCCTGCACCACACTTTCTCACAAATTTATTTGTCTAGTGTTTGTCTCCCTCAGGGAGAAGTTAACCTCTAGGAAATCAAGAGCTTGGGCCATGTTCTCCCTACCATAACGCCACCATCCCTACATGGCATATTCAAAGCAGAATATGGACTGAGTAGGAAAGTGTAAGCTCTATATGTTTAGAAGCTGGAACACAGTGAGAAAGAGTGTTCCTGTGTCAGGAAAATCGCTAAACTT
The DNA here is from genome assembly GCF_034190915.1 of Cavia porcellus. Classification (NCBI taxonomy): domain Eukaryota; kingdom Metazoa; phylum Chordata; class Mammalia; order Rodentia; family Caviidae; genus Cavia; species Cavia porcellus. The sequence goes on along the minus strand of NW_026947484.1, from coordinate 158,301,672 downwards.
TCAAAAGTAAGTCCTTCTGCTTGCTATGCTGATCTTCAGCAAGCATTGAGGAAAATTCATTTGTTCAAAATTATACATGTGAGCCCTCAGTTTGCCGAGCTGATGGGTTTATTGTTTGCTGTAGCTATTGGTAGTAGGCCAATCTTTTCTCTGATATCTTCGTTTTTGTAGCCCTGTTGTCTTTGGGCTTTCCCAAGCAATTGTTCGGAAGGAAAGTCTGCAAGGTGCAGGTCTTTGATTCATATTCACTTTGTTACACAGGGGCCCTTTTGATGTGCCACAAAGGCGTGAGGGCGGAGAGGCCCTGGACAGTCTCATTAGAGCCCAGCCTTTTCCTTGCCTGTGTGCTTTGGGCTTTGGCTCTCATGAGCACACCTCACCTCTCCCCTTAGGAGTGACAAGGAGGTTGGGCAGCTGAGGGAAACCTTTCCTTTTTATGCTCGGGTGAATTATCGCCATAAATAGACACTGATAAAATAGCTCTACTTTGTTAGGAAGAACAGAATGTTTACGTGTCTTTCAAAATAACATTTCCTGCCTCCTTCAGTTACCTTTTTTTTTCCCCGCCAAGATAATTTGTAAAATAAAATAAAATAAATAAAAAAGAACAAGTTGTTATCCCAGAAACATATTCTAATACTTTCTATAAACACTGCTGTTTAGTCATCTCCATATAAAGATAGGAGAATATACAAATCTGGGTGTAAACAAGCCAAGCATCAAAACTTTACAGCAGGTCACGGTATTAATACTAAAGTATCCCTCTTTGCCATTTTGGTACCTTTTCGTGATTGCATCAAAGACACACTAAGTACAGACAAGTTGAGAAGCTGCGCACAAGTATAAAATATCCCTGGCAGTTAAGTATTTATCTAAAGGAAAGTTAGGCTCTGATCCCAGGGAACTCTACAGTTGAGTCAAGTGCATTTCTGCATGAATTCTTTATCCAGCATTTTTCTCCAATGCATTGTCTTTTTTCTCCCCAACAGACAGAATATTCTTAAAATTTACTCTTTAAAATACTAGCATGCCCACCCTAGAAAAAAGAATAGAAGAAAGTTTATTTATACCAACATCAGTTCTTCAGTGTTACAAGTGTTTGATTAGAATCCAACTCAATTATCTTAACCAATAAAGAGAAAAATCAATATATTTCCAATAATTGTTTTGTGAATTTTCATGGGAAAATACCCTACATATAGAAATTCATATTAAAATATCAAAATGTCTTTCCAACAACTGAATGTGTTTTCCCAAGTCAATTGAAAACTGAGCTGCTTGTGACTCTGGCATTTCTAATGACAGTAATCGTGCCACATTGGCTCCTGCACTTCCAGTGCACAGAGCTTTAGTGCTTCTTGCGATGACAAGTGACTCCTCTACAAGGATAATCTCAGGCGTTCATTGTGAGGCTGTGAATGTTAAAATAAACCTGGCTCAACAGGAAAATGAAAGCAGAAACCCTGAAGTTCAAAGCAAATCATTTTCACATTATGAAACTCCATCACCAGTAAAAGGTATAGAGGTCACTAGGATATTAATTATCGAGTGTTAATGATTAGGTGGTTTTTTTGGAAGCAATATGATAATTACTTAATAAAATAATCTTAAATAGATTTTCATCCAGACAACATGCATAGTAGCCATATATAGTAAGTTACTCAACCAGTTATTATCCTAACTCAATTATTTCAGTCATTTTATCATTATAATAAAACACTGTAATTGCCTTTACTTCCATGTACAATAATGTATAATACTTTTAAAACAAAACATGGGATACCACTAGTAAACTAACTTGAAAATTTAAGACTTTAAAAACTTCCCATGCAGTGCAATTTATAAATATAATACTGATATGTGAGATATGATATAAAATACATGATGTATTATATGGATGTTACTTCCTTTGTTATAAATAGGAGTCCCAGAAGCTACTGCAATTTGCCAAAATATGCATTCATTCCTTATTCTTTACTCTGGTATAGATCTACCATCAATCAATCAATACTACTCTTTACTTATTTTGTTGAGCATAATGTATTGGTTCCCTGCAGCTGCAGTAACTATTCACCCTAAACTCAGTAGATTCATGAGACACACGTGTGTTATGTGTGGACGTTAGAAAACTGAAATAGGATTCATTGGACTAACGTCAGGCAAAACTGTTTCTTCTGGTGAGATCAGCCGGACCTGGATCCCAGCCTTTTTTCTAATTTCTAGTGGCTTCCCACATCCTTTATTCATGGAATTTCCCCATCTTTAGAATCTAAAGTGTAAGACTATGTCCTCCTGTGTAGCCCTCTCTTCGATCTTCTCTAGATTTTCTCTTTTTCTTTCTTTTTTCACTACTAAGGAAATTTATAATAAGCTTGGCCCACTTGAATCATCACCTAAGTTAATTTCTCATACTCGTTTTTTATTTTTGGAATCTTTACGCTATTGGAAAATTGAACTTTCTTTTTCTAGATAATATATCATGTGCTCTAGGGATTACATTTCTTTTAATGCAATGCAACATAATGCAATATTCTAACTTTCACAGAACTGTCAGTTTATTCGCTATAATAAGATTGTAAAGGTTATTAAAAAAAACCAACAAAATGTCCATACTGCATAATTAACTAGACTTTTTTTCCCTTCATATTTTAAGCAATTTAATTTCTAATTTCACTTTCATTACAACCTTTGATTGCATTTTTTGTATATCTATTCAAGATAATTGAAATATTACTATCGACAAGGCAAATAAAATCACAACCTTCTGGAATGCTTATAAGTATCAAAGTGCCGTCCTTACTGTTTCTCGTTCTTTCGCCACAACCTTCTGACATGGGATCAATGGACAATTGTTAATTTTTTTCTTAGAAAATGGTCACTTTTATTTAAGCTTTTATACTTACTGATATAAAGAATTTTTCAATTTTATAATCTTGCTTTGTGGGAGAAGGTGTCATATAAGTTTTACTTTTCAAAGAGTTTTATATTCACGGCAAACTCAGTGACAAGTAGAAAATGCTCATCTCCTCCCTGCCCTCCGCCACTTCCTCCTTTACTATTGGATATGAATTGGTGTAAAGATACATGGGTGTCCACCATTATAGTAACATTGAGAATAGTTCCAGTGCCCTAAAATTGCTCTGTGCTTTGCCTATGTGTCCCACCCTCTCTTTTATTCCTTGACAACCACAATCATTGATCTTTTTACTATTTCCGAGTTTTGCTACACAGGCCATTTTATAATCATATATTTTAGGTGACTTAGTTGACACTTGACATTCCTTAAGCTACCAATTATTTACTTGTCTCGATTGAAATGTGAACAGAGATCTTTTGATTTAAGTGCATTAAAAAATATTATCTTTTTCACATGATATGTTCACACCCTAATGCTGATGGATCCGAGAAGGAGAGAATTAATATAAATTGTAAAAATCTATGTTTTTCTGCTTTAAAACTCTGGTCTATTGCATTACCATTAGGCAGGGTGGGGGCTGGGAACACAGAATAAGCAAGAGTCACTGACCTTTGGGAACAGGTTTAAACTGCTTGAGGGAAGCACAGTTCATCTGATGTATGTATATTTTTAATCACTAAGAACTTGGTAGACTCATTCAGATGCAGTGCATTTGAAACCACTTTGCAGATTCTAATGTTCTTTCAGATATGATAGATCACTGTGCCGATTAGATGTCCAATTGGCCCAACTACTCATCAATAACAGGTGAACACAGCTTATGACCTAATTCAAGGAATATTTGTTAATTGAGTAGAAGTGGATCATTATCCAAAATGAAGCCACCAAGAAACAGAATCATATTTTGAACTTACTAGAGATCTCTTGGTTTCAATGAACTCTATGGCTATGCTGCTTTTTCCTGTATTTATTTATACCAGTGACCGTTTAATAGTCTAATTGAATTTTCGGATGTGACTTCCAACAGCCATGTAAACAGTAAAATGTTTTCTTTTTTTCTTTTTTTATTTATTTAAGAGAAAAAGACACAGAAACAAAAATCAAAAGAGATGAACAAAAATAAACCCAATACAATAACATTATAGGTTTACAAAACAAGATAATAGGAATTTGACAATGGTTGTAATATTGCATATTGTTATCTTCAGAATAGTTGCTTAAAGTAACAGATATAGACATGTAAAAATGATCTAATGACATGAGCATTAACTGTTTTTCAATAGCTAATACAAATGGTAGAATAGCCATTTTAGATCTTGTATGCATATTTTTACAAATTTATGTCTTTTCCTTTTCTCTTCCTTTTCTCATCTTTTCCCCTATCCCAATTACTTTTCCTGTTTGAGAAAAAATAAACATATGTTCTATTTTTTTGTCTTTTTGAGATAGGTTCTCAATATTTACTGCTGGATGGCCCTGAACTCACTTTGTAGCCCAGACTGGCTTCACACTCAGGAGTCTCTTGCCTCAGCTTCATGACTGCTGGGATTACAGGTGAGCATGACCACACCGAGCTGACTACTTTTCCTTTTTATAAATGTCTAATATTGTCACTAATGTGATGGCATCAGGACTGGATTGAGTAGACTAAGAAATACTTCTATTACTCAAAAAGTCTTGAGATAAAAGATAATATTTTGGAAAATAAACCTCATGGTATATTTCAAAAATATGTTTAAATAAGGAGGAATCATTACAAAAATATGGAACATAAAATATTGATATTATCCAGCTATAGGAAAGTGATTGATTGTAATGTTCAGGGTAATTATGGAGCCACACATTGCAAATTGTAATAATGCATGATTTTCCATAAATTATATTTATTCTTTTCATTGAAATACTCCATACTCTTTTGCATTTTAAGCCAGTTTTGCATGAAATATGGGCAATGTGAATATAAATATTGTATGTCACTGCTTTAAATGTATTTACATAACTCTTACTTGACAAACAACAAAAAAAATGAGAGATTTAAAACATTACTGAATATTTTGTGGGGGTCAGAGGACAGTTAAGATCAGATGAAACTGATTCTGATTTTAAAGATTGCTAAAGAAAATTGTTTAAACTGCACCAGTCCTTAATTGTATATTAAATATTTTTTTCTCGGGAATTGAGGAGTCAAAAATTATGCGTAAGTCAACTGTCTTTTTTCCCTATTTATGATTTTTTTGCACATTTCTAACTAGATTGTGTAGTTTCCTATATAAAAATTTGTACTCTGCTTGTTTTGCCTCAGATTTCTCTGATGACTATGTAACTCTTAATAACTACTTTATCATGTTCTCCACAATTACATAAATCCAACATTCATATGTTCAATGTATTTATATACCAAAAACTCTGCTCTAAACATTGCACCAGACACTAGGAACACACAATCTTAAGACTTTATCATCAGTAGACTCAAACTTTCCCTACTTAGAGGAAACTTGGTAAGAAAGAATACAAGACAGTAAGTAACATGCTGCACACAGAACACACTATTCTTCCAGGCAAATGGGTTAGATAGAAATATTATAGATGATCACACAAGGTTGGGTCCTCAAAGGAGCAGGGGCATAAGGTCAGGTACCTTGCAACTGTGAGGAGAGAGACCCCTCTGCTGTGGACCAGAACACTAGACAAAGATTAAATCAAATACAACCACATAGTTTCTGAGGATGAGCACCACGAATTGATATTCCAAATAGGTCTTTATCACTCTGAGGGAGTCAGGAGTCAGCATCCCAACCCCCTACTCTTTTAGCATCCCTGCTGACTACATGACTTACCTCCCCATTTGCCCCTGATTTAATCAGTTTTATCTGAGCAAGTAATCTTATTGGTTGAGCACAGTTCTGCCTCACCTCACGTCCACCTTGAGAGTTTCCATTTTTCCCCACCTTGGATATATCTCACCTTGTGGATTTCCTCTATGAAATTCCCTAGAAAAGACAGAATCTTTGGCAACTTGCTCGGGACTCCTTCTTTCTCTCAGACAGATGCCTTCTTTCTCTCAATAAACATATTCTGCTCTTATCCTCCATTGTTCCTAAAATTCACTCTTGGATTTTAGAGAATATGAACTCATACCAGACCTGTAGTAGGTCGGGAGTGTCATTTCCCTGTGTTAATATCACAAAGGCCCAGAGGCGGAGGACCTAGACAAACCAGAATCATGAGCCCACTGCTAGTGAGAGAGTAAACAAGGACCTGCCAGTGTTAGTGGGCCTGAGTATTTGCAGGCCCAAGAGCCATAGAAGAAGGCATTGGTTCAAGAGGTGATTAGAGGCTGGATATTTAGCACTAACACAGACAGAATAAACACTTACCAGGCATTTAAAGTAGATAAAACAGGACAGTAAGAGTAAAGTGGTGAGAACCAGGCTGCAGTTGCAAGCTGGGGGATAAGCTGGGAGGCATGTGTGTGGGGGAGACCTCTGCCATGGCAGATTTTAAGTTGAAAGTGAACTGGCCAGGCTTGATTGTGTGTATGGGTAGAAAATAGAAGGTGGGTTTGATGGGAAAAAGAATCACAGTTTAAGAACAGTGAGGAGTCACTTTCAAGATGGAGTCAATGAACATTTTTCATGTAAAACAGAATTATCAAAGAAATGATTCCCATCATGATCCTGAAGACAGGGAAAAGCTATTACTGACTGAGGCAGTGATTTAAGTGTAGCCGTGACAAGGTCATGGCTCACCAGGGTTTGTAGTATCTGCTGTTTTCACCATTTGCCAAATGAAGAAAACCGAGTCAGGTAGAAGCCATGGATGGGAATTCCTCATGGTGCATACTTAGCAACCGAGGACCTCAAGATTTCTCAAGCCCAAGAGAAGAGATGGAGTAAATCCTTATGTGTGAGTGGACGAGCACAGTGCTCTGTCTAGCTAAGCTCCCTGGAGTCCAGGGTCTCCCGCTGAGCTTCAGATCCAACAAGAGAACTCCATGTCAGTGGGGCAGTGTGCTTATTGTGGGACATTCATTTCATCTTTCTAATTTTTTATTATTATAACTGGCAGTGTTGAGCAATATTTTATAATTATCACTCATATCTGATTCCATGTTCTGAGTTACTTTTAATAAAATTTATCTCATGTAATTTAAATGTTTATCTGATGTAATCAAAAAGCTTGCAAAGATTGGTACCATTTTTCTTTTCCTTCCTGAAATGCTGAGATTCTGACCTTCTAGAAAAAGAAAAGCACTCTATTTAAATGTAACTGCAGGGAATACATTTTTGTCCAAGCCTTCCAAAACTTTCAATACCCTGAGATTATTTTAACAAATCGCGAGGGCCCACCTGCCACGCAGACAGTGCATGCAGGAACAATGCAGTCTCTGTCTGAACTGTGGAATTAGTCGCTGTGATGAAGTATCGCTTGCTTCCTTTCAACCCCTAACCACGGGCTTTGAGAAAGTCATACCTTTCTAGAACCTTGCAACCTCAAAAATTAAGAAGGATGGTGCTAACCTACTTTTCCAAAATTTTTAAACAGAAAAATCATTCAAAAGCCCAGGTAGAAAGAATTGACACAGGAAAACGGGAAGCCGAGGAAGTGAAATTGCACATTTTTTTCTTTCCTTTTTTTTTTTTTTTCCAGTCATTTAATGAAGAGGGATTCATAGTCAAGGAAAAAAATCATCACATGCAATTGAAATAATGACCATTATTTTCTTTATCATATTTTCTTGAACAATTCATTGCATTGAAAAGAATCATAAGTGTTCAATTTGTGACCAAGAGGCTACTGTATTATTTGACTTTTAAGGTAATTCCCTACAGACAGCATATTCCATTAACTGGTCCACCTCTTCTCTGACTCTCACACATCCATCAGCTCGCTGCATCCCAATTAACTCTCTTCTCAGTGGCATCTTGTCACAGCCCTTCCTGTGCCCTCTACTGATTCCCCTTGACAGCTTGCATGAACAAGTAAGCTAAATCAGGACACCAATGACTCACAGAGACTTGAGGTCTCTTACAGTTCTTCACGCACAGATTGTGTCTAGCAACACTGTAACACTTCCTTTTCCCCTGGGGTTAAAAGAATCCCCAGCTCTAAAAACTATCTGCTTATTAGAGGTGTTGGTTCCAGTTTTTCATTATCCTGCCGGATGTATTCTACATGAAAAATCTTCATAGGATTCACTCGGTCACCTGATGAAATAGACCGAGGGATGGTGTAAAAATGCAAGCTGTACGATTTACTGAAGGGTTTGAATATTGCATTTTATTCTTTTGTCAAATTTTTTTCTAGGCTGAAATACCAATTTTTGAAAATTCCTTTTTCCTAAATCACATACTCTTTGTGTGATTAGTTTATGTCGATCTTATGTTTTTGAAGCATATCCAACCAGCCTTATGGATTCCTGAAGACTGGAGAAGGATTTAAATCTGTGCATTAGTTTTCTCATCCATACACAAAAGAAGTACATCACTCCACTCTTAGAATATATTCCATATTGCATCATGAGTGGTGGTGATTCAACTCTGAAACTAGACAACTTTCAGCAAACCTCATCTGACTCCTTAGCCACAAATTTAAAAATGCTTTGAAAATTTGTGGCCTCAATGAATGTCTATTTTTGAATGCCTCTGAGAATCTTTACTTATTACAGTGTTATTTTTTGTGGCAATATTTACTTAAAACAGAGCAGGAAGATAGGTGAAACGCTATGTGTGATACACTGAACAGTATATGGTCAATTAGTACTAAAGCATTTTCAGGCTATTTTAATTTTCCAGTCCAGAATACTAAGAACTATGTTTCACAAAGGAAAGTGCAATACAGAGCTGAATAACACATTAACATATTAGCTGAATTAACTTAATATAAAGTTCTAGATGTTTCATTTTAGTCTTCAAGCTCAGATTAATTGTAATTCTTATTCTCATTAGAGTCTGCTAGTGAGGAATGAGTTCCTAATAAAGCAACACATCAAAGGAAAGCGTATGCTGAAGGTGCCACACATGGCTTAGGGCTAGTATCTGCTTCTGTAAAATCTAAATTGGAAGAAATAATAACTATATAACTGCAATAAAAGGAAGGGCCTACCAGTGCATTTGTTTTGGCTTGGGAAGAATAATTCTACTTATAACATTTTATATTTCCTTTAAAATGGAAATAAAAAGAAAATCTAGAGTACAACAATGTGCAGAAGTCATTTGTGTAAGCACTAAAGGCAAGAAAAAATCTTTACCCGCAGCTTCTGAGCTTGTTAGTGCACACAACATGATTTTAAAGGCACCCTCTTGTTCTCCAATACCCAGTGAGACTGAGGAGAGAATGGTTCTCATGGAACCACTGGATGTTGGTTGGGAAGGAGGCCAGTGAAACACGCCTGTAGGAGGTTTCTTCTCAACTTTGTTCCAGAACTAGGTGGCCTCAGAACCATACTGCATTTTGAGGCTCCTCCCCTTCACTCCTCCTTCCCTCTTTCATACAAGGGTCAAACTTGGGTCACTGTCTCTCCATACCCTCTCCTCTCCATTTCCTTTATCTGTATTAAATGTTCCCCTGATAAAAACCTACATGTAATCCTGCATTGATGACTGCTTCTCCGAGGAGCTAAACAAACCTACTGTAAATAAATTATCCAAATTTCTGTTGATCTTCAATTGTTAACACCAGGTGCTAGGGTATGATAACATAAAGAAGTTCTTTAACTTAAATAGCTCAAAATTTCATATTGATGATTGTCTGTTGTGTTATACTTGATTTAGTCTACTAAATCCATTAATCCAGATGTCTAAAGAAGGCAAAGGAATTTGAAGAGATGTCATTCCTTCTGCCACAGGAGAAGCTAAGAAAAGTTGCAACAATCAACTGACATCTGAGATTGGCCTTCACAAGTAATATTTCCTAAAATGGAAAATAGTGATGGAGAAGCCAGTTGGAAGAAGGCATTTTGAACAAAAGCAGCCTGAACTACACAGAACTTGTAACTGAAAATTACATATTAGAGGGATATTCAACAGCTCCAGCTTTCATTGAGCTATAATTCAGTAGCCATCCAAAGGACATTTTCCAGTGTAAACTTCAATGGTTTCACTTTCTTTAAACATTGTCTTGACAGATGAATCAACTGCCCCGCTGCAGAGCTCTCAAGCAGTCTGGGTTATGGAATGTATTCTGACACAGTGAGAGAGGACAGTTTTAACACCGATGTTGGATGGGGCTTTGAGGGACTCTGGACCTCTCTGTGCCACCAGCTGGAACAAAAGCAGTGATTTAAGGACAGGGAGCCTTCTCTATGCTTAGTGGCTTGAGTAGCAGCAACTGCAATGCTACTGGCCACAGGCAGGGTGCTGAGACTACAGGGCATGAAGAGATTTACAAGAAGGTGGCAGAAAGATATTTATGAAGAAAGCAGCAGAGGAGAAAGCTAGAGACACAGCAGACTGAAACAAAAAGACAGTGTGTAAGGGGGTGGAACAAGAAGGAGAAAAACTAAGAGTGCAAGACTGAAAAAAAAAAGAAAAATACTGAAAAAGAAAAGAAAAAGGAATATAATGAATTGCAGGTATTGAAAAGACACAGTACATGAGAGAAAGAACAATAAACAATAAAATAAATGTATGCTCAACTGAACAGAGAGTTAATAAACTTCATACAATGCATTAAAAATGAGAGAGGGGTGGGAAGCATTCGGTAGAAAACAAAGTAAACAATGGCTCTGAATCTGCAACACTGACTTTCCTGGCTATGATTTTATTCTCCCTTCTTGTGTTTTAGACATAGTTAAAACCACATGCCAGGGCTACAAAATTTACTCATGTCATTTATCATATTATTATTTCATCATATTATTATTTTATCGAGGAAACCAGCAAAAAAATCTAACAAGTGTTTGCTTGAGCTTTCTGAACTATCTTTTAAAAGTTACTGAGTTTGAGTCACAGCTCTGGATTCTTGCTGAATGACAGGAAATTTTTAATACTGGTGATTTTTAAAAATCCATTCACAGCAATTTCTTTACCTCTATAGGTATTAAAATAATGTCTGCTCTTAGGATTATTTTGAGAACTACACGAGATAACACAAAATAGTCTTTAGCTCAAGTATGTGAGACTCTCAACAAATTTTAACCTTTTTCTTAGTTTTGATACCAATACAAGTCTCTTTACCTTGCTTAACTTCAAATATCTTATTTTAGCATCAAAGTAACAAATATTTTGTTTGCGGCTGTAAAGATTAAAGACAATTAGTACAAAGCAATCAGCCTGGTACCTGGAAGACCTGCCGCGCAGGCTTCTGTTCCTCTTTCTCTCATTTCCTTTCTGTCTGAAAATTATTACTAATATTGTTATTGCCTCTATTGTTCCACCATTTCAATAAATCTTTATATCTATGCTATCGATAAAGGAAAAGACCATAACCTGAATAGTATTCTGAATGAGTTCAACTAAACTATGTGGTCTCACAACTACATTTCCTTTCTGCTTTAAAGATCTATGAGTAGATCGGGGACTGCATAATAGTTCCAGAAAATACGGTATAATCCAAACGACGAACTCTCCGAAACAATCAATCAAATGTGAACATACCTCTTGTGACTGACTTCATAAACTCTGCAATTACTTTCTCAGGGTCTGGAAATTGAGAAACAATAAGGGCTGCCTTTCCCCACAAGAGTGGAAGAAGGGCTGTGCGATAAGTAGGGGAAAAAACAGCACAAGCGGAAATGGAATTCATTGAAATGTTTCCATGCATTAAATAAGGTTTTCTACCACTAAAATCATGTCTCTACTTGAGGTCATCAACATAGGGGAGACAGACTAGATGAAAAAATTAAAATACAACTAATATTTTATGAAGTCAGGCCGTAGCATAAAAAGCCAAAAGGGGTGGGAGTTATTCACAAGTGACTATTGGCATGTTTCCTAATATGTTGCTCCGCTGTATAATAAATTTAGAAGTAACAAAACCCTACATTCATAATGTCTTCCTGCATCTAATAGAACTGAGGTAATTAAAAACAAATCCTTTCTATCAGTGGTCACATTAAACATCCCACACACACTTTTGTTAATACAGAGGAAACAAATGAATGCTTTGTTTGGACTTGAATACGTTTAATTCCTCGGATCTGATTTAATGTGTTATACAAAGATCACATGTAATGAGGTTTTAGATTAAAATGTGTTCTAAATACTAATCGCAGGCTTTAGGGACCTTGTCACTCCCCTGCCTCAACCTCCCAGATTACTCTGACATGCTCCTTCAGGTACATAAACCCTACATTTGGGTTCCTTTGGATGACTCCACTCTGATCAGTTTAATCAATGAATAAGCAAGAGAATAATACCATCACACATACACTATCATTCTAAGTTTAAAATAGTTTTGGTTTAGGAAAGAAAAGAATGTTAAATTGATGTCAAATGTGGATCTCTTTTACCTCTTGAAATGAAAATGATAGGACTCACACCAGAATGCTGTGCCATTCTCTAGGGCTATCTGTGCTTTAAAATAGTGGAGTTAACTTTCAAAGGCAGATAGTTGCAGAATGACAAACCTTTAAAAGGTTCACTTTTACCAATAAATTTTGAACTCATTGAGTTTAAGAAATTTGGGATTGTTCTCAACATTTTGGGGCCTAAATTTTCCTTCAGTTATACTACTTTTCAGTGTTTGTCTTCTGTGTAGCCTGGAGATTACTTCATACTTGTAGATCTGGCATCATTTAATTTTGGGCAATAATTTGTAAAGTGGGGAAAATTAATTCTATTTTTTGCTTTTAGTGCTTATACTTTTAAATTGAATGTGCTTGACTTTTTATTTACAGTCGAAAGAATTGATCTCGGTTGAATATGTGAGGTCGTATTAACAGATTTCTGCTTAAGGAACAGTCCTCTTGGAGGTGCATTCCTGTAATCCCATTACTTGGGAGGTTGAGGTACAAAAATTGCCATGAATTCAAGGCCAGCCTGGGCTACATAGTGAGTTCAAGGCAAGCCTAGAAATCCTGTCTCAAAACAAACAAACAAAAGTCATTTACAATTATTACTATTAATTTTTGGAATTGTTTGTAAAATATTTTAGAAGCAACTGTTGGTTGGCATATCAATCTGAATTATCATCTTTCTGCTTCACAGTTATATAAAATTTGCCCTTACAAACAATTGCCTAAAATTTGGATTTAAAAGCAATTCCTTCATCTAATAAGAATTTAATAATGACTGTGACCTTGGCCCAACAATAATGTCATCAAATCAGGATGACAATTCTGAATAACAGTCAAAGACAAAGAAGAATGACAGTGGTACTTTGGTTCACAAACTCCATTCTTTCCAGAATTCTGATCAGAAACCAAACTGGACAAGATTGGTATCATTTTCAATTGGTAGATATAGTGCTGAACTTTTGGAAAAATTGTAGGTTTTCTTCAATAATTATTCCTAGAAACACATGTTCATTAGGCACTGAGCCTTTTCCTCTAGTCTAACATAAAAATACATTTTAAAAAAAGCAACATATTTGTACATTTCATTTTAAAAATTTTTCAGTAGCCCAGTTAATGCCTGCAAACTTGTGTCCCCTCAAAGAAAAGTCTCTCCATTCAAACTGTCCTTTAATCACACTGTAAAAATCTATTATTGCATTTTCCCTTTAAATATATGATTGTGTTCTTGAACTCATGGGCATTTTTGTAACATCTCTCTCAAAAGCTGTGCCATGATTCAGGTGCCTGGAATTTGAGATTACTTGCTCATTCGCTCACACTCACTAACTTCCACTCTCCCCTCAACTCCAGAATCAGATTTCCAAAGAAGTCTTAGCTTTCAAAGCTGGAGTGGGTAACTCTGTCCTGAGCTCCCAGGATAGCGTTGTCTTGTGGTTTTTGTCACTGTGCATCACATCTTCTCTCTTGGCCATGAATTCTGAAATGTTTGGGTGTGTCTGATTCACCTCCCTCACCTCAGTGATTAGCAAGTGCCGGGTCAAGGCCAATGTTTGAGCAACTACCAGTGTTAGATCACAGATTGATTAGAGAAATCATCCATTTTTACCTGTATAACAAGATAGACTTTAGGTTGCTTGAGTATTTTCGTGTTTGACTCATTTTTTTTCTAAAACAGATAATAATAGAGAGGCACTGGAAAAGTTCAGCTTACATTATGTCATTTGTTATAAAAGATTGTTATTCTTCAAGTCATTTGCTAAATTTGGCATAAATTTTGAGGTTTGTAGAGAAGATTTTATGCAAGTCTATCTGACCTAAAGATCTTATTAGGGTAATGCATAACTATCCATTTCTTTTCTCTTTTTACTCTTGTCTTTCCTACTTATCATTTATTTATTATGTAATTAATAACAATAAGATGTCATTGTCTTAAGAAAATCTCAACTTATAAAACACAATAAAATGCTGTATTACTGAAGGAAAATATCGATATATTAGGCAAAATAACTCATGTATGAATGGGAGTGTGGAATTCCATTGATCAGACACAGCTATATTAAAAACTACTAGAGGAGAAGAGATTTAGCATATATGTGTTAATGTTGCAATCCTGCCAACTATCACATATGTTTTCTTAAGAGAGTTAGTTTGACCATTCTATTTCTCAATTGCATTTACAAGTATGTGTATGTGTGTATTTGTGTGTGGATGTTTTCTTTATAAAATATTTAAGAAAATAATTTCACACATTTTTGAGAAAGTAGGAGTTAATGAAATGAATTGATAAATTCTAAACACAGGAAAAATGTTTGTTGGTAATTAGTAAACAGTTTCCTAAAACTAAGCAACTTAAGTAGAAAAGTGGCTTATAATGAGAAGAGGATATTTAACTTCAGTGTTTTATTTTCCTAGAAAAATAGCATTGTTAAATCATAATGGATAGTTAATTCACATTTTTATTCCTAACCAATAAAGAAATCGTGTTCCTGACATTCATTCCAACTTAATTTTATTTTCTAATACACTAATGCAACACATCAATCAAATTGCTATGTCTATAAAATTAACATTTTGGTTTAACATTTTTAGAGACAAGAAAATATACATTTGCTAATGTACCCGAATAACTAATAATTATACATTATTATTAGGGAAAAGCTACAGTCACTAACTTGCTCTTTGGAAATAAATTACCTGCTGCTTCCATTAGGGAATAGAACTACCTAGTAGTTTTTGAAGTTGATATAAAATTAATTTATTTATATATAACAATATTATTAAAGTACTTCAACAGTAAAATATTCTGCATTTACTATTTGTGTTCAATGGATTATGTTATTAATACATTCAATCTTTTTTCACACCCTTGATACATGGAACAATGCAAACAGAGTGACTTGATTCTATAACTTTTGGTAATGTTAGTAAAAGGGTTACTAACAATAAAGGTTTACACGATGACTCCTTATCTATGAATATCTACGAATCCAGGTGAAGACCATTTCGTGTGATTCACTAAAATTCCCTACACACACACAGGGTCCCATACACAGGACAATGTACGATTGGTGTTCTAATAATTAGAATAATTGGGACCACACTACCCTCCAACTGACTCAGAGGATACTAGTTCACACAATATTAGAATGAGGATTGATTTTTTTTTTCTCTTTAGCTATTAGGTTTCTTTTGAACTTATCATTATTTCTATGTGGCCAAAATCCCCATGATGATTTTCTAAAATAGTTATTTAATATTATGAGGCATCAAGTAATAGATTTACACTGAGAATAGAACACTTACACACACACACAGATACATACAGACACAAAGAAGTAAAATTTGTAACATAGATGCTGGCTCCACTGGTTTGTTTTAATTATCATATAAGAGTAGTCAATGCTTCCTTAGATCCATGCCATGTTTCTTACAGTGGGAAAAACTCATTTAGTGGATATCCACATCGCGACAGATATCTTCTTACTGGGACTGTTTTGATCCATTCTAGAATGCCTTTTACCCCTGATTGTCCTGAAATCACATCTTAGTATTTTATGATTTTTTTTTCAGAGCACCTATCAAAGGCTACCTTTGAACTATGATTGCAAGCGGGGTAGGGCGTGTCCCAAATAGAGCATCACCAAGAAGGTGACTTTTCCTTTGGATAACCACACTGTGGCTGCTTCGGCAGTGGGGCACTGTGGGTCAAGGCTGGAGTGTGCCGAACTTACTGACTTGTAGCATGAGCTGGCAATGCCTTTTTCCCCTCTCATGAATCAATATTCAGAAACCAGTATCTAGTTCCAAAGTAGCTCAGGTAATCCTCCCTGAAGAGCTCTGTGCTGATCTCTGAGCCTAGATCTCATTTTCTGACACTTCAAATTATAATCTTTGCTTGTTTTATTTTAAGAAGGTACATTTATAAAAGAGTTTTGGAACATTACAAACATTTTATTTAAATGGGTGATTCAAGCATGTTAGTTTAAATTAAACCACATGCTTAGGATATTCATGGAGCTGTGTAAGTACTATATTTTATGAAAATGCAGGGTGCAGAGCGGCAGAATTTAATCTGGAGGGCACTTGTCCTCAGTCATGCGCGACAAGATGTATTAGCCATGAATGCTTTGCAGCGGTGCCACTCCAGTTTCTTTAATTTTCTAAACCAAGATTGTAAAAAGAATCAGTGGTATTGAATCCCACCGGCTATGGCAAAGAGGCTCTGCTCAGAGATAAAGGACAATTTATCTTCTCCTGTAAAAGAGAGCAGTTTTGGCAGGCAGTAAAACACATCGCAGTATAATATACTCCAGGAAAAATATTACAAAATATGGTTTTTTTCTTAAAATTTTAACAGTACTGATTTAGTATACCACCCCAAATAAAAGGTAATGATAGTACTCAGTGCAAATTACAAAAATTAAAAATGGAAATTACAGTCTAGGAGGGCATAAGCATATGTCTCTATGAGATGTATTCTTTGCAATGATTCAGTAAGAAGAATAATATTTCACTTAGGAAACTAAAATACTAATTAAGCTTAAGATATTGCATGTATTACCTCTATTATTCAAATTGGATATTACCACATTAAAATGGTGTGGTTTTCCTAGATTTTATTTTGTCCTACCAGGATATGATTTGCAAATTACAGGGCTTATCATGTCCATTTTTTTATATTTGGGGACTATGCCATTGATTAGCAGAATGGTTTCTTTTCCATTTAAGACACTGTTTTTTTTTTTTTTTTTTTAAAGTACTAAAAGGGCTGGGGATATGTCTCAGTGGCCAAAGCACCTGCTTAGTAAGCACAAGTTCATGAGTTTGAACCCCAGTACAAAAATATATAAGATCCTGCTTTTTATAATTTCGTTTTCCTGCTAAGACATAGAAAGAATTAGATTATTAATTAAGTCTTGCTGGTTCATTATTCCTACTCAGTACATATTTCAGAAAACTGTTGGTAATGTTCCATTGATAATAATTAACATATTTTAAAGGGAAAGTATTCATTTTTAGTTTATGGGATTTGAATATCACTACAATAGAGAAATATTTTTATTCATTTTTAGTTTATGGGATTTGAATATCACTACAATAGAGAAATATTTTTATGGGTTCTATCTTAAGTCAGTTACTAATGGACAGTCACTAACTTTGGGCATTAAGTATAGAATCAAACTTAGTGCATCTTTTATAAAATAGCAAATGATTAATTATGTGATTTTGCAGGTGGCTGAATACGTACAGTATGTGTTGGTTGGTGTCACTAAGGTAATATTGGTATTAGGGTGCTTGATATTAGAAAACATGACAATATTTTCCTTTCCTATCATTGAAATAATTTCAGATAGAATACTGATGACAGGTCAAGGATAGAAAAAAAAATCAAAGAGTCAACATAGACCTTATACAACATGAAATGTCAGTGAAACGAACACAATCTACAATATCTCTATAGCATTAGCATCCTTGTGGCTCAAAAGGGAATGTGAAAGGACTGTAGTAATCCGTCAAAAGTGGATTTCTGCATTGTAGACGTAATTATCTAACAAGATTAATGTAAGTGTTAACACTTTCTGGTGTTAACAGCATCACTTCCTTAAATACAATGTCTGGTATGACTGTAGGCAAGACATTATAAAGAAAGGACCCGTAAAAGTATATCTGAAGAACAGAGATTTCATTTAACTGGTCATTAGCAGCACCATGGCTATAATTTTTGATGGAGAATACTCCCTTATTCTTAGATTATATGTAATTCATTTGTTATATTTGCAGAAAAATACATACAAATGTTTTCTTGACAATTATATTAAAATCCTTCCCAGGTCAAATTACAACTCTAAAACCATCTTTACTACACACTATGTTAATTTCTGGGATTTAGCAACAGGCTTCAATTATAATTGCAGCATACTTAGAGAATATAAAATCTAGGAGTGATATCAGATTTATTAGTGATATTGGCCTTGGGTATAACTTCATTTATTTAATTAAGCGAGCACTATTCTTATTTACTATTAATAATAGTATTTACTATTCCAAAATTTCAAAGGAGTATCAAACTGTGCAATCCATATAAATCACAAGAAAATTAAATTCACAACTTGAATCTACAAAAGGAAGTATTTGAGCACAGTAAGTGACATTCTTACTTGTTCAGATGTTGGTCTTGCAAGCCACTTCCCTATAATATGTAAAAACAAGGTTTACTTCTTTACTAAACTAAAACAAATATTTTCATAGCAGTCAAGTGCATTCCTTCTTTCTATTCTCTGAGATAGAAAGAGAAGATATATAGATATAAATAGATATAGATATTATATCTATCTGTATCTATATCTATCTATATCTATATATATATATATATCATATGATACAGGTTAGCAGCAAGCATGAAGACAAAGTTCATGTGAGTCAAGGTCTTTATATAGATTTTTTTTTGGTATCAGGAATTGAACTTAAGACCTTGCTAGGCAGATGTAGTGACACACATGGAGATGATTGTGACTCACAATCGCAGGAAGAGCTCTGTGCTTCAGCACGGGGGGTAGAAGAAGTGGAGATCGGGGCAGGATTTGGGGAAATCTGCTTTGTATCCACAAAGGAGCCTTTATAGTTATTTTGTTTGTTTTTCTAAAATTTCTGGTCACAAAACCAAATGGCTTAGAACCTCTACGTGTTTACTGATGAGTAATATAAATGTACCATATCTCATGTAAAACGGTTGGAAATACAAGTAGATTTAGGGATGATTGATACTTTCCATCGATACTTGTAAAACATTGCTTGCTTTATGTGGGTATTAAAAGTGGAAAGAGTGCTATGTTGTACCCCAGAATGTGCCATGGTGCTTCTGATTTCCTTATGGTTGTTGATGTTCCCATAGCGCTGATGTAAACTGGCAAACAGAGCTATTACACAGAAGAAGCAACCCAAAAGCATCTTAGCTGATTCTTTCAGTCCTTGAGTACTTTCTACTTCCTCTGTTTGATCCACTTCCTTCTCTTGCTTCTTTTCCAATAGTTTCACTTATGTATTTTTAGGCAATACACAATCTTTACAATCAGCGTCTTATGACATAAAACGCAGCGTTTGGGAGAAGACTGAAGAGAACCACAGGAAATTCTTCATAGTACTATATTAGTTTTAAATTTGAATTTATTTAATTTTCTCTCCACACATTCTCAAATGCTGAAAAAAAATACAGGCACCTTTGTGAAAGTGATTGGGAAAAATGTAATTTTGTACTTAGAAAAATAATCATGGCAAGAGACAAAACGGCATATGTGTAACTATAATGAAAGGATTTCTGGCAAATTGTGATAATAAAACATCTTCCCACAAGAAGTCATTTTAATAATTGAGAATGAAATTAAAATTTTAATAACCATTTTCTCATTTCCCTGTGTGCCACATAAAAGTGGCAAGTAGATTTGGGACAAGGTAACAGATAATTTGGGACAATTAATCAGAGAAGTGAGGTAGCATCAAATTTCTATTTCAAGAGAATGAAATATTGCTGAGACAGTGTGGTCAAAAGTACCTGAAAATTTTATTGAAATATTCAGGTCTTCGGAAATAGATCAAAGTGCAAAAAGGTACACTATGTAAGTTTCTATGGACCACTAAAATTCAATGCTTTATTGTTTCTTCCCCAAATATGATTTGATACCCAGACACAAGGAAATAAATGCTTAAATGAATTTTAATCATGATAGTGATAAAATAGTACCCAGATATTAGCAAACCATTTTCTTCATTATAGAAAAACAAACACCTGAATTGTGTTTAGAGCATTTGCATTAGTGCAGTACTGACTGCTACAAAGTGGAACGGTTAGATATGTCGTATTAATCCACAGAGGCACCAGAGGCACCTTTTTGCTCTGGGAGGGCCAGACCATACAGAGCATCCACCAAACACACTGAAAAAGTTGATTCAATTAACTAGAAGCAAATGAGCAACATGTCATAATATGAAATATTTTAAATGATTTGTAAAGAGCAACTATTCATACACTTTTTAACAATATTGAGTTATAAATATGCCACTTCATTCTCTTCCACTGAGGAAGCTTCCATTTGGCAGTGTGCCCTTGCAAATGCTGGAAATCTACCTTCATGTCTCAGATAAATTGTCTCCTACATAATATTCCAACTAGAAAAAAAAAATGTTGGACTCTCAATTTCCAAACCAACAGATGTTCACAGAATAGAAATAAATCAGAACACATGGCTCAATAATGGAGCAAAATTCTTTACATGTGGTAGTCGTCTAGCATGTGAGAACAAATCTTTTCTCAGTAAGGTTGGGTTACTAGTCCATCTATATTGTTCCCATTAAATAGGAATTTTAATGAAACAAGCTAAGATTTAGTTTAGCATTTTTGCTTACCGTTGCATTGAACAAATATTTAAATTATATTCAACTTGAGCTGCAGTCCTAAAACTCTTCAAAAAGATAGTACATTACTAAGCACATGGTTTATAATTCCTGTTTATTAAGTCATGTGAACGTAAAGCTATGCGAGGAATAATTAAGCCATCGGAGTGAATGAAAATTACATTTATTTCAAATACTTTAGAAAGTAAGATGGGAAGGCTTCCTTCTGTGGAAATTATGGTGTTCTACTGCTATACTGGTATCACCTAAAAGATCTTGGATTAGTTCAAGGATGAAATACAGGTATTTACCCAGTCAACTCTCTCCCACTGGAAAGCTATGTCTACATTTTTTAAACACTTGCCCAAAATGCAGAGCACCTTTTCCAGTTAATTTGTATACTACACAGCATACAGATTGTTAGATTCTGGCTAATTTGTGATTGGAGTTGGAAAAAAGGAAAATAAATGATAATTAAAGGCTTTAAGGAATGCTATAATTCTTCTCCTTTCTTATCCTCATTCTTACTTCTGGGACAAACTGGACCAAAGAGAATTTTAACCATAAGGTAATATCAAGAATGGGAAAATATAAGGGCCACTATCAAGGTGCTAGGTACTTAATTGTTTGATGACTAGGGACACAGTATTGACCCTAGGTCACTTACTTTTGGAACCTAACAGGTGACAAAAATCAGTCTTTATCTTGCTTTAACAGCTGTTATATATTTTTTTCACTTGTAACCCTGCTTACTTCTGATATAGAAGTGAATGCTAAATTTGATTTTCCTTAAAGATATTATGGTCTGATTTGTCATTTCCTATTTGTATCTTTCTTTAGTATAATCTTTGATGAGAATGACAACTAGAAAAAATAATTGCTCAGACTAGTGGAAAAATTTAATATGTTTCTAGAAACTGCTATTCAGTGACTCTAACCAAGGTTATGAATGATACTTATACCTAATAGTAATGTAATATAATGTGCAAAGGAAAAAGCCACCTCGAATATTTAGACTGCCATGACAGCTGAAGGATTTAACACCAATGTAAGACTGAATGGTATTACACTGGGTCGTAATGGGCTTTAAGTATAACTTCTCAATAAAAAAGATTTCAGCGAGAGTGTGTTTTATTCTACTATTTAGATGTATTTGCTAGGTCGTATACCACGTAATTCTAAGTTTGATTTTAACTGCAAGATAGAAATTTATGTACTATTACTGCTAAAATTTCCTCCTATGTTCTGTCATAAAGTGATGATTTCTGGTACGGTGGCACACACCTATGATCTCAGCACTGTTGGAGGTTGAGATAGGAGAACCCCAAATTTGAATTCAACCTGGGCAGTGTAATGACACTCTCTCAGAAAAAAAAAAAAAGAAAATGAGAATAAAAGAAAGGACTAGATGTAGCTTTCAGTCTAACTGGCTATTGTCATTAACCAATAACACATACACACAAAAAGTATCAATGATTGTTGTATTCCCCATGTGAATAGGCAATATTAGCTCTACTTACTTAGAAATCTCTTGAAAAGGGTCAGTTAAATTCTACTGCCTCCATTTTATATTGTTTGGAAATGACAGAAACGAAACTTATATTACATATACTTCAACAACATCTTCATTTACTGGTACCACCCTTTATTAGATCTTATGAAAAAATCATATCTTTGAAAAGAAAGTATATCAATTCCTGTCTTTTTTTCCATCTTTGAAATACACTTCTTGTAGATTCAAGGCATATATTTTTACTGAGTAGCTGTCTCATTTTATGCCTGAAGTTGATTAAATCCATCTTGATGAAGCATATCACTTTAATAAAAATATATGGAAAACGAAAATTGGAATGATCATAATCACTAAATCACCCAACCTTGACAGGACATTAGCTTGATCTTAGTAAACATGTGTACAGTGAAGTTGCCAAAGAATCAAATTTCTCAAGAGCTAAAACTACATAAAAAATTGACATTTTGATGACTTTGTTACCACTCAAATTACATGTTCAACCACATAATGTATTTCTTGACGTTAATCAGAAAACCATGGAATGGGTTCCTTACTTCAAATCTGTAACTCCTCATTTAATAAGAAAACAATTCCTCCTTGTCCCCTTTCCTTCTCCCATTGTTCTCCTCTGTAACATGGCAGCTCCAAATTGAATCAAAATTGATTTTCAGAAATAAAACAGTCTTTAGCAATGTAAGTCGTACACCGGCCAGAGTTAACCAACACACCTACTTTAGTCAATAGTCATCATATCAGGAGGAGATCTGTGGTTTTCAGTTCCTCAAGTAGTGCTGTGTACAAAGTCAAGAATGTTGCACTTAAAAGGGGGACACGAAAAGGGCCTGTTCCACTTGGCATGCACTTTGCCACAATACTGTGGATCACTCTCTGTTCCCAGCGTGTGCCAAGATGCCATCGGTTTTAAATATACCCAACTAATTACACGCTGACTTCTTTTCGGTATTGTTATAGTTTGGGTCATAAGGACAAAAGGATGATGGGAGATAAGGAATGTAATGTGCACATATAGCCATTGAGTCTCACTTCTACTCAAAGTTAGTGTACAGGAAAATCAGGCAACTTACGTTTCATTTCTAAAGGTGAACAAACACTGTGCAATCAAAGATGTTAACAGATCATAACCCCACATTCTGATTTAGGAGCAGCGTAAAATTATTTCTAGTTTCTTTTCCCAACTTGTCATGGAAACCCTAAATCAGGTTATTGTGTCTGCATGGGCATATAAACATGCTGACAAATAAAAACCATGGGCTTTTGTGAAACAAAATACCGAACAATAAGCAATATGAAACTGTACTGATGACGGTCCATGCTTGAGGGTAGGAAAAGCTTAATTATGTTGCAAAAGTAGGATTCTCCTGTCAGGGCATCATAGCTGAGAAGAAAACAAAGCATATAATTATTTTGGAGAAAGAAAAAAAAAAGTACCTGTGTCAGAATGCTGTTACAGAATTTGGATGTGATTTTTAAATTATCAAGTCTCAAGGTGCAGAGACCAGGTTTCGATTACTTCTGCTTTCTCACAAAAGCCACTTGCGGGTGTCCTCTCTCTTCACTCCTCAGCTCCTATCTCCTCCAGTTTTTAAGAATAGGAAAACCAATTCAGGTTGAGACTCACAGCAAGACTCCAGGAGTCAAAGGAATAAAGCACGGACTCTGGCCTTAGGTGGTTAGAGACTGCCTTAAAGGTCACAGCAGATGAAGAGCACACTAAAACTTCAAGGTCAACTTCGGGTACATGGCTAGTAGACTCACATTAGAACTTGAATCGATTAGTATTCCAAGTCATTTGGGTTCATAATCCTTTCCTCCTCTTTAGCTTTCCATTCAGGAGTGATGAGTAACAGGTGAATTTTGCTAATTATAAATATTTGCATTTATTTTCTTGTTGGCTTCTCAAAATAGTAAGGTACTGTCTTATTGAATGTCTACTATATGTCAGACATGATGCCTGTTGCTGGGGATATGGAGATGAATATTTCTATTCTATGGGCACGTGGTTTGGTGCAAAAGACAAAGGGATATAAAACTAACTCTAACATAATGTGACATGGTAAATGTTACACGAGAAGTATAATTAAATACGATGTGAGCACAGATGGTATGATTAATCCTGGGGGGAGAAGGTCAGGCAATTTGGTGAGTGTGTATGGGAAATGCTATTTCTAAAAAGCATCAAATACACATTATTAACAGATGATTATATCTGAGTTCTGGCACAAAAGCTATTTCTGAAAACATGGCATGCTCTGAGAAGAAAATAGAAATACTTTCGACATTTATGAAAATATCTGCACCAACAGAAAAGCCTAAAATTCAAGAAATATCAATATTCTAATGATCCTTGCAAGCCAGTACTCATTCTGTGGATTCATTAGGCTCAAGGTGCTAAAACACCTCCTAATTTGATGCGGCCATTTACATGACTTTGCTGTCTTCTCAATTTACAATCTTGACATTATTTAATGGCTACATCTTCAATTAAACTAACCTTGCCATTGTTCTTCCTCTAAAAGCTGAATTTCTCCTAGTCCGGAGGATGACTAATGAATCAGGTCACCACAGATGACCACAGAGGAGAGGTCTTCACAGCTAACTGACTTCAGGGAAAGTCATGTTGTGTTTCAGAATCTCAAATTTCTTTTTATTTTCACTGATACAGAGTATTCATCAAGGTTCTCCAGGGAAACAGATCCAAAGGGATAAATATGAATAGAATGTAGCAGTGGGGCATTGGCAGAATTGGTTCAAGAGGTTTTTTTTTTTTTTTTTTTTTTTTTGAGACAGAGTCTCACTAAATCACTAGGTAGTCCAGGCTTGGCTTGAACTTGTGATCCTTCTGCCATGGCTTGCAAGAGTGAGGGGCTTACAGGAATTTGTCACTGCCACACCTGGCTGTAAAGTGACCTTGGTATAATCAAGTTAAACAATAATAGTGAAAAATGTTAAAGCATAAAATGTGCACTATTTACCATAATTTGTACCTTATTTATGTGCAATACTTCAAAATTGGTAATCATATGGAAAACCAAAAAAGCCTTAAAATTGCTTACAAAGCTTAATAATATATAATTAAAATAATATCAACATGTAATAGAAAGTACATTATTAACTAGAACTTATAAACTAAAGATAAAAATGCAAAACTGTATATAACTGTGCAAATTTTAATGAATCTGTTGATGAATCTGTTGATTTTAAGTATTAGAAAGAACTGTTTAAATGTTATACTAATGATAAGGCTGAGAGTTATGAAAAACTATACTGATATTAATAGTCCTAAATGACTATCTAGGAAATGTCCTATTAGATTTAACATAAATATTCAAATCATTAATAAGCAATTACACATTTAAAAATTAATAATTAGTCCCTCTCTAGCAACAAATGTGGAAGTTGCTTTGAGTCATCTGTGAGCCTGTTTACCTAAGCACACTGCTAAGAGGAGCACAGCCACAATATCATGCCCCTGATTGATACACATGGCTCTGCATACGATTTCAACTAGTGTTTAGGTGACTCTTATACTATGACTATGGGACAGAATGTAAGAAGGTGATATGCAGACTATAATTTGGGTTAGGGAAAGGATGTCATTAAGATGATAGGACATTACTCATCTGGAATTGAATGTTTATTTCACAAAAACATGGTACCTACATATGTATATTTGCTAAGCATTCATAAAATGATGAATTTCAAAGTGGCTACAATTGCTTTCAGCCCAAAGAAACCTAAAATCAAGAATATGAGAATATAGCTAGTAATACCCTAGAGAGCAAAAAGAATTGAACACAACAAAGTAACTACAAGGAAGATTGGAGTAGGGTGAAAAATAAGAGAATCTATGTGTGAATCATAGAAATTAATGAGGTGTATTTGACAAAGAAATGTTAGTTTCTAAAAGTGCAGAAATTAAGTTACTCACAGTATGTGGAAAGTTTATGGAGATTTAAAGACAAATCATATCAGAAAATGGTTAGAACCAAAATATGAAGAAAGCAAAAAAAAAAAAAAAAGTAGCGAGTGAAAACATATTATCTTGAAATAACTGGTCCTACAACAAATGAAACTCATAAGCTGAGAAAGAGAAAATACAAACAAAATTTAATATATCAACAACCCAAACATGTGTGTATTAGGATAGATGACAAAACTGCATGATTTCAAGATGCAAATAGAAAATAAATAAAAAGTTAGGAGATGAAGTGCACATTACAGACCTGAACTACGGTGGGCAGAAAGAATAAAGGATTTGGGGTGGACACAAAACATACAGTAAAGGGTCTGGTGCACTATGTGCGTGTGCAAAAGGTACTCTTTCACCACCTAAACAAACAAACAAAAATGATCACACACAGAGTCATTCATTTAAGGCAGAAAAATAGAGAAATGCCATGGTAGAGAAATAAGAATTAGAAGGCTTTTATGGGAAAATAGCAATTTATGAGGAATAGCAAATACATTTTCATCAAACCACAGCAGTAATGAACCACTGCCATCAAGAATTTAATGTCAAGTTTTAAACTATGCATGATATTTTACAAATTTACAAATACTGTAAGCCGAGCGAATTATTCACTTTTTGTCTATTTTGGGAGAGGTGTTGGTTGCAGAAATGTTGACACATAATGGATTTCATGTCATCTTCCCAGGTGCTTAGCAATACTCATTTGAAGAAAGAAATGCTAGATATATTTTAGCTAAAATTCTTTGGATTCTAGAAAAAATGCCAACCTAGTTAATATGTTTCTAACCAACAATTTACATATTCTTAATTTTTTCCCTTTTTTTTTTTTAGTTCCAGGAGTACTGAGGATTGAACCCCAACTGCGTGCTTACCAGGCAGGTGCTTATGCCACTGAGATAAATCCCTGGCATATTCTTATATTTTAAACTAATGTTTATCCAGTTGCTTTAATGTGGTGAAGATAGTTCTCTTTGTCAAATGTTTCTCAGCAATTTTATTAACTATGTTGGTGAAGCAGATAGAGCTTCACTAAGGTAGTCAAAAGGCAGAGAACTTTGAGTAAACCCGTGATTTCATCTGATTGTATAAGTATTTTGTGTGATCTGGAAAAATCTTTATCTATTTTCTTCAGGTGTAAAAAAGGGATTCTCATTCATCCAGACCTATGGTGCCCATTAAACAATGTAGTCCTGTGGAAAAACAGAATAAGTGCAAATGTGTGTTTAAATAACTTCGTAAACCAAGGCATCACAAGTATTAGTTGGGGAACTGTAAATTTCAAAGCACAGATAAATTAGAGCAAATATACTTTAGTTTTATGTCAAAATGTTTCTGTAGTATTGTGAGTTTAGTTTTTAAGTCTCTGAATGAAGGTGGAACTCGGAGGCATGGAGATTTAGCTCAGTGGCATAAGCACGTGCCTAGCAAGTTTGAGGTTATGAGTTTAATCCGTGGTACAAAAAAGAAAAGTTTTACCATAAATTGTATTTACTCACTTGAATAATCAAATGGAATGACATATTTTAAATCCTACACAGCAATCTACAGATATTTTTTCTTCCCATATAATTTTTATGTAAAAAAAAAATATATATATACATATATATATATAATATTTATTAATGCTCCTTTCAGAAAAATAAAACTTAGTTTTATAAATGATATGTATATAATAGATTCAATTACGGGGTGCCCATAAAAGCATGGCCCAGTCTAGTACAAGGAAAATAATTTTCATTTTAATCTGCACCAGTCCACTGAGAGAAAATTATTTCAAATATATGAATATTTTCCAGTTGATAATTATTCACTTATTTAAAATAGCTCTTAATTAAGGTTATTTTAATTCTTTACATATTCTAACAAAGTGCGATGTTATATTCAGGCTTACTAGAAAATAGCTTGATATGCATGATAATTACAAAAACCACCTGTTAATTTCAATCTTACTTTGAGGAAGTACGTAGTCAGAATTTTAAAAGGAGTGGGTGATTTTTTTGGTTTAAAAAATTACCAAATATGAAACAAAATAAAACAATATTATGTCCTGGATAGCCTCATCTTCCTGTACAGTGATCATTATTGATTAATAGTATAATTTATTATTTTTTTTGCAAATTTTATGTTTTTTAATTCTCTTATAAAATATTAAACCAAAAGAAAAACCATATGTATTCATTTTAAAGTAACTAAACACTTACATTTATTTTCAGGCACGAATGTGGAACACATATATCAACATTGAGTATTTAGAAATTTTTCTTTCTTTATTTAAACTTGTAATTATTTCATTTGTACACTATGGGTGTTGTCTTGCAATAAGCTTTGAATGACTAAGATTCAAGCTGAATTAGCAACGTTTTCCAGGCAGCATCATTTTTCCTTGAAGAAATAACTGATACACAGCCAAAATTAAACAGAAAGTTATTTGAAAGATGCTTGTATTTGCTTGAAAATAAAGCATTAGTACTTCACGAGAATTTCTCTTACAAATTTTCAAACCAGCAAAATTTAGCTTTCAGATCTCAAATTCTGCCATCATATAAAGCTGAATGCTTTCTAGATTCCATAAAACAATTTACATGACATTATGGTGATGTTAACTAATAGAATACATTTTCGGATGTTGTATAATGTAACTGTAAAATAACTTTACCCTGGAAAACTAATATTTTCTAATTGATCGGTGCATGCTGTTAGGAAATGATACTTGGGTAAAAGATATATTCAAAGGAAAAGATATATTGGGATGAAAAGAAAAGACGAAGAACAGAAATGAAATTTAAAAGGATGAAAATGCAATTATGCATGTGTGCCAACTCCCTACAATGCGTGCGTTCGATATATATCACTAACATGGACTAATAGAATTTTTTTTTAAAAAAAGGAACTATATAATAACGAGCCTAAAGTAACAGCACAATATATTTATTGATACAGAAGATCTAGTAATGCAATTAACCATTTAGAAATTGCTACTTGTCAAGTTCTAAAGAGAAAGATATACATATTTATTACCCTGATTGTGGTGGTGGTGTTTCTAAATTCACGGACACATGTATTAATCCTGGGAAGTTTTTAAAAATATATCAGTTATTCCTAAACAAAGCTGTTAAAAAGTAAAACATTCACAATTTTCTGAAAAAGTTATTATATTTTAAAGCTCATTCTGTCCTAACTATGAGGAGGCAAGATTTTCTTTCTATGCTCAATCAAATATCACATTGCCATAAGATGAATTTATAATCACAAGTAAATTAGTCCGGCTTCTGTTGAATTAAAAATTTTTAAAATATATAAAAAATACTATGATGGGGATTTAGCTCAGTGGTGTAGCTTTTGTCTGGCCAGTGTGCTGTTCTGTGTTCAACTTATGGTATATATATGACATGTCACTCGTCTTGTGTATAAAATATGTATATATGGATATCATTTCATATTATATAAACATATGAGATTATTGTTTCATTTATAAATGAACTGATACTCTTTAAACTAATGGGATAGATGTTGATGGACATGAGCATTAGCCAAATTTCTGTGGTGTTGTATTTTTTAAAAATATAAAGATGATGTGAACAAAACTAATTTTAACTTACCCTGACGTGAAAGCTTACTCTATAAAATAGTTCCCAGAGGAAGAGATAAATGATGTTGCTTAATGCCTTATAAAACCATATCTTACATCGTTATCACCTTATTTAAAATCATTTATTTCCCTAGGACTCATCTGCTATGCTAAGTGATGAATAGATAAAAAATTTTGGAAAAGGTTTTTAAACACAGATTTATTGAATGAAATGCTTATTTTTAAAGGAAAAGGTTCATGAAACCGTTATACATGCGTTCTGATTCTTGCTAGCCAGCAAGGAAATGATATTGGTAAAGATGTTTATACTGCTTCAATCCATTTAGCCTCAGGAGTTAAGCAAAAAAGAATAAGAGTGATAATATTAACAAGAAGTAAGATAAATTGTTTATATTCAACTTTTCTCGGTCAATTTATCATCAGAAATCTTAACTTCTAAACTAATGCCTCTTTCCCTCAAACAGTTCTGCAAAAGCCATATTCTCTTTTTAGCATCTTATGCTTTGAAATAAACTTTCCTCAGAATTTCCTACAGCCCGAGTGGCAGATGGTCCACTGGTTAGTGCTGACCTGAAATGGTGAGCACCAAATTAACACACTTGGCTGGACATCATCTCAGAAAGCCAGGCTTGGTGGTGGGCAGCTGGAACCCAATTTCTCAAAAATCTAATAGCAAATGAAGCCAGACAATTACTAAAGACAAAAATATTGGATTCTTAAGATATTTTGATAATCTGATTATGATTTTCATTTGTCATTAATTAATGCTTATGCATGAATTGGTAAATTGTTTACAAACATTTCTATCTCAGCATGAGGAAAAAAAAAACAATAAAGAAGTGATAATGAAAATTACATCCACGTGTGTGGAAACAACAAACCCCAATCCAGGAAATATTCTAATTAGTTCTAAAATCGCCTCTTTTGTTCAGCAAGATAAACAGCTTGCCATGTGTTAGGGCAAAAGAAACATAAAATATTGCCACTTCCGGAAGCTGAAGACGTTGTGACTTGAATGAAAAGTTTTACACAGTTGTCATAAAAAAGTACAAAGCAAGTTGTTTTTAAAATAAAGACCATGCTGTATCACAAGGGTATGGCAGAGACTAAGAACTGTGATAGCTTAGAGAGACAACATAAGATGAATCACCTGAAGTAAGCAATCGGGAAGTCAGGGACATGGTGGCTAGAAGGGATGGAGAGAAGGCATTTGAGGTGAAAAGGCAGAGCTTATACCTCGGAAATTTACCGTCTTCCAGTGCACACCAACACACATTGCATCTTGGGGATTACTGTGGAAGATATCAGGGGCCTAGAAGCTTCTGAAGTTATTAATTGCAGGGAACTGTTCGTCTTCCTTTCTGGAAATTTCATGATTAAGCAGGTTAGAGTATAATAGTAAAAATGAGGTATAATTCACAAAAACATTAATGTAGCCTCAATTTAATGTTTATTCCACCAGATATATTTTTATCCTGCTGATTTTTGTAAATCATTTAGAAAAATGACTCAGTCTTTCCATATGGGTATGATTTTTGTTGTTTTTGTACTTCACGACAAAAATACACATGGACTTGACATGGTGATAAATTGTGCAGCTAAAAACCCTTAAATTTTTTTGTATGAGGTAATGTGAAAACACTCCTGAATGTAATTCATAAAAGAAATATTTTGATTTCCATCTCTAATTAGTGTTAAATGTTAAATCACTTTCCTGAAAACATCAGCTATAATACTGCACGGAAGGAAAAGGAATGGTGAAAATAAAATATTTCAATCACCAATAAATATGATTAAACCAGTAGTTTCAAAAGAATGTTCACATAATAATGGACAGTAATATACAGGCTTACTTAGAATAAGTTTTAAGGTTCTGTGGGTGCCATCTATCTATCAGTCTATCTATCTATGATTTTTACTATAGATGTGTACTGTTGTAAAGTTCAATTTAAAAATTAGGTATAAGAAAATAGTCAACAGCAGTAGAAAGTAACAGGCAGCATAAAATCATACTGTAATAAAAGTTACTTAAAACTAATGGAATATTTAATTCTGAAATTTTCCATTTGCATCTTCACAGTACAGTAGATCCATAAGTAACTTAAACCTCTGAAAGTCAACTTTCAGGTCAAGAGAAATTGTTCTTTAATAGAGCAAATTTAAAACAGGTATTTAAAAATTTTGTATCATGAATGTTTATCTGAATTACATAATTCTTAATTCCATATTACAGAAAATCATAAAATGACTTGGTAGTTACAGGTGATTATCAACTACTATGGTGAAATGGAATCTATCACATTTAAATTTCTATTGTTCAAAATACAAAAATTCAGGTTAATAGAATTTTAAATAGTAATAGTCATTTATATTTCATTGTTATTTAATCTTAGAAGTTTTGCTAAAATGTTTCTGGATAACTAATTAAGATGGTAATATTTTTAGGGTTATCTGAAATATAGCACTTGTTAGCCATTTATAAATGTGCCTAACCCACAGAAATGTTAGGTATCATATAAATATGTTTACATATCACACCATGCATATACAGTATTTCAAAGTAATTACACATGCAACACACAAAATAACCAAATTTTTCATTATATAGTTCTTATCATTTATCATATAGTTAATGTATTTACTATTTTCATTTGAATATTTAATATTTATATTTTGTTTTCTAAAGCAGTTCCAATAAATATATTTTTGTAGTTTTTGTAACTATTGTTTTTCAGTTGTACACTTCATAAAATTGTTTCCAGATTAAATAATAGTATCCTCAAATTTAAAGTCTTGAAGTGATACATTTTCCACATTTCTAAAAGTCATTATTATAGTAAGCTTTTCAGAAATGGCTGAATGAAATTATTGTAATTTGAAGATCAACAATATAGTCATTTGTTTTATAAACAGAAAAAATCCTTAGATATAACAGCAGATATGTCTGATAGTTCAATTATAAAAAAAAAAAAAAAACAGTTCAAACTCTAGGGATACTGGAATTATTTTCACATTTAAAATTAAGTCCTAGAGCTTATTGAAATGACTTTAATACAAAATATCTATGCTAAATCAATGCTTATTCATGAATGGTTATTATACAAGCAACAGCGTTAACTCAGTTTAACAAAGTACATGAAAGTTCCAAGATAAACAATGGCAATGTGATTATTTTGGCCAAAATTAACAGTGCTTGCTCTGGCAGCTATGGATATAACAGTATGTTACAAAGAAATGATTACATTGGATAGAGCTATTTTTAAAAACTATTTTTAATCAATTACAATTGCCTATAATTTTCAATTAAATCTTAGACATAATGAGTAAAATAAGTCTAACAAGATGAACATAATTTTAAGTTAAAAATTTATTACTCTAATTAAACAAGGTTGAATTTTTTCTTTATTATTTACCTTTTTTTGCCAAAGACATAAGAATATCTCACAGAATGTAAGATAGAAATGTAAAACTAAGCGTGATTCCAGAATGAGAAGGTGAATAGTTATCAGGGACCTGATCAGCTCTTCCTCTCGGCTTCTTTCCTTCTAATATGGAGAAAATATGTGGTTTCCATTAATCAAATTCAATGAGTTACTTATAATATTGATTGGTTTATATTTGTGATGTTATTAGTGCAAGACTGGGAGAATCTCATGCCTACAATAAAATGAGTGGACCTGAATGATAACTAAATGTGTTATGTAGTGCTAATTGAATTTTGATATGATTAACAATTTTTTAACATTGCTATGACAATAGGAATATATTCAAAATAGGAAAATAGAATAAATGGGCAAGTTACTTTGGCTTCCTATCTGTTATTCATAATTATAACACTAAAGCTATCCAACTTTTCCAATCTCCAAAACTAAACAATAATTTTAATTTGTCATTTCACTTTCTGGGGAAATGCTTTTACAATTATCATTTAGATTTTGAAAAATAAAATTCCATTTCTCTGTAAAGATATTGAAAAGAAAAATGATCCATTTATTCATTTCCTAGAGCTGCCATAGAAATTTACCAAAATCTACAATAGTTTAAAACCAATTGATTCTACCTGATTCTGGAGGCTTCAAATTTTAAACGATAGCCTCGGCAGGGTTGGCTCTTTGTTGAGGTTCTAAGAAAACCTCTAACCCATCATTCTCTCTTGTCTTCCTTGGGCTGTTCTTGAACTTGCAGAGTAAGTCTCTGCAAGTCTCTGTCTCTATGTTTCATGGCCTTCTTTTTGTGTATCTCTGTACCCAAGTTCTCTTTCTCTTACAAACAATCCATTCATTAGTGTCACAGTTCACTCCATTCTATAACTTGAATATAACTTCAACCCCTTTTTCCAATATGGCCACATTCACAGACACTGGGTGGGCATGCATTTTTTGAGAGAATTCTGTTCAGCCCAACAGGGTGGATGATTATATTTAAATTTTCCTAAAAGTTACTTAGATTTTATTAAAATTAAAAGATGTTTGATAGAATTCTTTAGGAAACAAAGGCAAAATTAGACTCAGGATTTTTTAAATTGAGGGAACTCAATCCATATTTTCCTCAGTTTCCTTTATGCTGATCTTTAAGGTTACTAGAAGAGAAAGAAATGTTAATTTAATAAACTCTGCTATGATAAGATACATTTGGTAAACAGGGCACACAATACTATCTTGAACATTAACCTTGACATTAGCTTTCTAATATATGTAAAACTCCTAAAGACCTGTTCCTTGATGGTTGAAATAATTCATATAAGTAATTGAGTTTTAAAGCGCTGTTAACACCGTTAAGAGTAATTTAGCATAGGTTGATATTAAGTCATGGTTCCAGAATCTTTGGTATTCCACCAAGTAGAGGTATTGATGAACCAAGGCCAAGTAGTTTAGGATTCAGTCTTGCCATAAAATTAGACCAATTCCCAGTTCTCTTGATCTCACCAACAGATCGAGTATCTATCAAGCATGACTCCAGTGTTCCCAAGCTCTAGATAGCCCAAAGTCAACCTTCAGGACACAACATTCAGTTTGGGTTTTAATGGAAAGATGCTCCAGATAGCCAATGACAGAGTGGTCCTCACAAGTTCTACCTTGGTGGACTCAGACTCCAGGACCAACCTGAAGACTCTGGCTCAGGCCACCTGCTGAAGGATTCCAACAGCAAGGCCACCACCGAATGTAACGGTCAGCTTCCCCCAAACTCCAGAGGGGCTCATAAACAAACAAAGGGCTTTCCCAAACAAACTGGTCTACAAGGACTGGAAAAAGTCTCTCCTTCTTCAAACCCACTGTACAAACCCAATGATTAAAAACAACAATAAGGAAATATGACATAGGCAAAAACATAAAATAGAATAGAAGCAACTGACCCTAAAGAAGTGGAGAAGAATGAATTGCCTGACAAAGAATTCAACATACATGCTTTTTAGAAAGTTCAAAAACTTCTAGAGGTGGTGTCTATGTTCCACTTATCTATCTGGATTGGCTTAGGATTTATGGGTATCACTGTCATTTTTTCAACAATGGAAGAGAAAACAAACCGATGAGATTCTAAACTAAGTATAGAAGAACAGGCAGTCTCAGCCTAGTTGTCTTCGTGTACTTTTAACAATCTCACCAGAACTGGGTTTCCATGCTCTGAGATCCCCAAACAGAAATGTTCCATCTGTGTCCTTAAATCCACGAATCCATCTGTTCTAGAAATCTGAGCAATCGCATCCTAAGCAACAGACAGAAGCAGGGAAACATTTATAGATGAGCACGTTCCAGAAGTACTTCCTGTGTTAACGGCGCTGTTCATTATATATCTATACTGTCTCACTGGATAGCTATTGTACATTGCTATTGAGCATTTAAGACAGAAGTCAGTAATTGTGTTTAATTATAATTAAATGTAAATTGTAGTATTAATAATGGATTCTCTGTGGGCAGAATTCAAAATAATTATTTTAAAGAAAGGTAAGCAAACAATGGATAGTGGCTAAATAATTCTACCCCCGGCCATTTAATTCCCTGTTGTTAAGTCCTCAGAGATCACAAAGCAAAGACCAGCCTTCCTTCTTTTCTCTCACTGAAATTCATAACCTAGACATTTTGTAAATGGTTTTGCTGTATTTTAAAATTTTGCAGTGTTTTCTTATATGTAATTGATAAATGGGACAGAACTCTAAATCTTTTAAAATAAAGGAACTGAGCTAAAAAATAAAATGTATGCTTTGTACAAAAACTCTGGCTGGTTTGCAGAGAATTGTACAATAAAATGTAGGAAGGAGATGCTATGATTTAACTATGACATGCCCTCTGCATCCAAATGTACTGAGAGTCACGGCTGCCATGAGGTCCACAGTGTCCCTCCACCCTTCCTTCTGCCATGCTGTTTCTGCATGGCAAAGCATACTTTGGAGCCAAAGTATATGAGTGAAACCAGTGATACTATCAATCAAAAAACACCTCTGTTCCATTCAGTTATAAGTGTTGAGTATTTTGTCTTAGCAACAGAAAGCGGAGCACTTTGAAAGTCCCAGCAAATGTATTCTTTTGATAGTAGTATTAAAATGAATAAAGCATTTAAAGATTGCCACAGTTTCCTTTGTGATTAATTCACTCATAGAGTATGCTGTTTAATAGCCAAGAATGACAGTAATATCAACAGGTGTTTAAGATCTTACTTACTGTACAGTATTTCCTTACCTTAAAATACAAAAACTTGAAATAACATTACTTATGTAACATAAAACTTTAAAGCAAGTGAAGTGATACATATCTGTTGAACATTGACAATAAAATGACATTATAATACTTCTAATATTCTTTGATAGCCTTTCTCTTTCAAAAAAACAAAAAGAAACATGTGTTTAGTTCACCCACTTAGGTTTCAGTATGGTTTATTCAAGCAAATGTATCTTTTATTTTCATTTTCAGGTATTTAGTGTATAAATTAGTGGCTATAAGAGAATAAATTAACAATACAAACCAGCATTCTCCTCATCTCTTGGTAGCTTGACAGCTTTGTTACTGTTTACATTCCCCAAGGAGAACCTCAGCACCAAGTTATTGATTTGCATCACTGCACTTTTCTGACTAATTATTACCCATGCAGTCCCCCCAGTTAATCAGCTCATCCTCACAGTAAGATTAGCCTTCAGTTTAAATTCATTACACTGATAAGTGACAACATCACAGGCACAGGACCACCGCTTTAATTAAAAATGCTTCTGATGAACAGGAAAAACACTCCTGGAAGCTCAGTTTTATCAAAATGACTAAGTCAGGGTCCTCCCCTGGAGAACTCAGGCTTTCACTGAGGAATGGCCCTCCACAGATCCTGAGTTCTGAAAAGCAGATTCTTGTTTGGTCACATTCTCTGAAGAAGCATGACAATAGGAATGACCCTCTAAGATAACTGCCTGGGACAGCTGCTGCATTCATTGACTGTTTTTCTAATGTATGACTATGTTGTTTGAGATGTAAGGCACAGGATGGGAAAACACAGGATGCTATTTAAAATGGAGGGAAAATCGATCTGATGGATATCGTAAGGGAAAGTGTTTTACATGGTGGACACGGAAAACAAACAGGATGAATTATTTGCTGTTTACATGTGATATTTAATTTTCAGAACTTCTCAGTGAAGTGGGTCCTCTTGTCATTATTTTTATGAGCAATTAAATACTTGGAGGTCTCTGCTCCCAGATATAACTCCTAAGTTATTCATGGTTACACAGGTAATGCCGGACAAAGTCTGGATTAAAAGATCCTATTCACCAAGTTTAACTGAGTTCATTTTCTTAAACACAAATTAATACTACTACTAATTCTTGAGAGAGAGAGACAGAGGGAGACAGACATAGGACAGAGAGAAACAGAGACATACTGGCCCATTAAAAATCTACTCGGTTATTTTAATCTGATCCAGTGACAATTTGTGTCTAAGTTCAAGAAAGTACAAACAGGACTCGTTAAGCAAATTGTGTTATGCAAAGATGTCAAATATTATTAAATTTATTAATTTTATTAACACTATGATTTATGTTTTAGACTAGTTATTCCCATGACTTTGAAAAGGATGCACTTACTCTTATTTTGAACTTTCCTAATACTCTGATAAGGAAATGAGGACAAACATCTGAACATCAACAAAAGCCAGATCCCAAAGCTGAGTCTTTGCTCATTGTATCTTTAGAAAACCACAGAAATTAACAGACATGTGTTGGATAAGTGAATATCTGCATCTTAAAATAAATATTGGTGAAGGCATTCAGACCAGAATCTGTATCATGTAGCCGAAAAAAATCACTGCTTATAATTGAGACAGTAAGAAATTATTTCACCTTTCTAATAGTTATGTGGTTATGAATATAACAGATGACAATTGATGAAACATTAATGAGTCTATGTCAAGGAAAGCTTTAAAAATAAGGTACCGTATATGTTGCTTTCTAAGCTAAAGTGTTAGCGTTACATTTTAGACAATATTCATCTAAATGGCTAACATAAGATATTCTTCACTAAAATATGTTTAAACGGATGGATATTAGAGTTGTACTTCACAAATTCCAGATATTATATATATTGTTCACAAAAATCTTGTGAAAGTGATTATTAATATTTACAGATACATGAACTAAGAATCAGAGAAGTCATTTAGCAATAATCCTTTCCTTAGTGAAAAAAATGACAAAAATTTATTCAAACCCAAATTTCTGGCTCAAGTGACTTTTATTTATCATTCAATTACAATCCCCCTAACTTCTCAACAGAGCTAGATTACATGACGTCAATTCTGGTGTATGTTTAAAAATGCATTTAATTCATTATTGCAGCATTTAAATAAAGCACATTAGTATGTTATTCAAATACATCTTGGATTAACGATAAATTTAAAACTATATTATTGGTATTCATATTCCTTAAGTACAAAATTATATTCTTCAGTGTATTTAAAATCAACTACCTTATGAGATACTGAGTATAAAAGAAGTTCTTCACCAAAATTCTCCTAACATTAAAAAGTTATACTACATAGATTAAGTTTTGAGCTAAAATAACAGAGGACAAAAGTAAGAAAAATGAATATTTAAGAAACTAAAACTGTTCATAAGTATTAATAGTAAGCATATATGATCTCTTTAATGGGAATATGGTGAAGTTTTTGTTTTGTATTTTTTATCAGATTAAATTTTTGAATATTCTGTCTTCATTCATAAACAAATTTTTAAGACTGATCATTTTTAAATATAGTCTCATATAGCAGTTATAGTAAGAAAGACAAAAAATCTATAAATTTTAAATCAAGTTATTGTTGCTTTTGATGAAAAATATAGTATTTTTTGAAAGGAAGTCTGTTTACAAAAATTTTTATAAATATACTAAGATATAGATATAGATATGGATTTTGAGGAATTAATTTACTGGGTTCTTATAGTGTAGACTAAAATCTCAAGCAAGATCACACTCAGAATAAGAATTAATAATTAAATTGTCGTGCAAATAGCCATAAATATTGTTTGAGGAGAAAGTAAAAGAATAGTAAAGCTTCTAAATCCCTACTGACAGAAACATCATCTAACTTTTTATAGGAATGAATATTTATTCTACCTATCACTAAAACATAATTATACACTACGGGATTTTTTTGTCATTATTCAAAAAGTACCTTTCTTGTTAAAACACTGAGCTGTAGACATATTTGTAAATGTAACTGTAAGACTACTGATCTTTTCATATATAATGACATCAAATTGAATGCTTTTAAAAGTGTAAGATCAATCAGAACCTAAGATTCCAAAGATCTATTTTAAAAATGACACTGGCGCCTTCTTTATTTTCATGGCCAATACTTCATAGAGGGCACAAAATCATTGTGTCAACAGGGAAAAACACTGTATTTGACTATTTGGGGAATAATTACCTTCTTCACGGAAAATGTTATAACCTTAATTTCCGAAGTTGGGCATCTGCTGGCGTTTGACTTCATATATAAAGTCATACTTTTAAAAATTCTCGTTGCATTAGAAGCTATATTTGGCTTTTGTTGATAACAAGGTACAGTTGCAATTTGCATGTAGCTATCAGAAACTAGTATTTACCAGTATATCTACCTCAAATGTTATTTATGTCCTGGTAAAATGATGATAAAATTAACCCCACCCATATGTTTTGAAATACAGAAGTGTGATTTTGAAACTCAATTATTCTTAGGTGTGTATTTCCTTTTACATTTCTGAGTTCGTAGAAAACAAAACAACTCCTTTTTTCTGTCACAGTTGTATTCCATAATTTTCCTAAGAAATAGGAAGGTTTTGTTACTGTAATATTAGAGTATGTAAAGTGACCATTCACTCTATCTTTACAGAACTAGCAATATGAATTCCTTTGAAGGAAAATAGAATTTAAATGTATGCAAAGTTTCTAGGCCCAGAACACTGTTTAAATGATGGAATATTCACGACCTAAATGAGAAAATACCCTTGGAAAGAATCCGGACTTTGGAATCGGAGCAGCTGTGTGCACTCTTGCATTGCATGGCCCTGGTACCTGAGATAAGTGAGTCAATTTTCTTGCAACTTACTTTCATAGGCTATGAAATGGGAATGATAAGAACCTAGCTAATGGGAAAGTCATGGGGATGAGAAGTAATCTCGCACAACATAGTGCCTCATAAATGACAAGCATCCAATAAATGGCATGAAAAAGGAGCTTTGGACTGAATCTTTCTCAACCACTGTTTCCAATGTCCTTCAAAGATGTAAAGTGTCTACCACTGAAATACATAAAAGTTAGGTGGCTTAAGATAAACGCT
Source organism: Cavia porcellus (assembly GCF_034190915.1). Lineage (NCBI taxonomy): Eukaryota > Metazoa > Chordata > Mammalia > Rodentia > Caviidae > Cavia > Cavia porcellus. The sequence continues at coordinate 158,261,032 of NW_026947484.1, read as the reverse complement.
TGTTCGAAACCAGAAGGGAAAGGGTGTGACCCAACTGCTTTATTTGAGACAAGAACCACCAATCAGCTTGCATGAAGGGAAGATTTGAGAGAACCACATAAGATATTATCACAAAGTTGAGGTCTGCAAAAAGAAACAGAGGCTGGTCATGATCCAGTAGCGAAAGGCAAAACAGTTACTCTGAATGAGAATGTTTAGGTCACATGGGCAGTGTTGGGCTTTGCTACGTTTACAGTTCATCTCTTCTACCAGTCAACATTTTGCCAAAGCAGAGGCTCTTCCCTTGTGAAAATCATGTAGCAGACTTGCGCTTCATGTAGTGTATATAAATGATGCACTTTTACAAAGAACATGAGGTCACTCCATTAAATGAGAGTGCAGCGGGTAGTTCGTCAGTACTGGAGAAAATTTGCACTTCACAGGACGTTGCCCTGGAATGTTAGCTAGCTTCATAACGTTATCCAGAGCACAGTGGGGTAAGGCTTTGGAGCTAGCCTGACTGAGCTGGACTGCTGGCTTCTACTTCTCATGTGTCTTTGGGAAAGTTGCTGAACTTCCCTGTACCTCAGTTTCCTCACCATAAACACGGGGCTACACAGCCCTTGACTGACCACTTTGTGGTTAATGAGATAGGATCTGAATCGGTAGACTGAGTAAAGTGGATTGTCCATCTAGACTGTTTCGGCATTATTGTCATCTCTTCTGCTGAGAAAGTAAAAGAACAAAAATGCAGGACAGGGGAATCGGCCCCTTTTCATTTCTGCTCACTCTTTTCCTACCTGGACTGGGATTTATGCATTGCCTCCCCTGGTTTTCAAGCTTTGGCTCCAAAACTAAAATTATACACCATGGAGCTTTGTGGCTCTTCCACTTGCAAAAGGTAGATGGTGGGGTTTGTCACGTCCCAGTATTGTATGAGCCAGTTCTTCCAAATTAATACCCATATTTATGAGGTAAAACATGATAAGCATACTAGAGTTCTATAAACTTTCAAAAAGAATTCTCTCTACAGTAACAGAATAAAGAGCGATCATAGAATGCTAGATGATAAAGTTCACATCTTCATCCACCTGTATTTACCTGAGGAAAGTTAAACTCACATAGTACACACCTGTGAGATTTTAGTGTCGATTTGCTCCTTATGATTTAGCTTCTTGTATGGGTTGGCCCACATTTTGGAAATGAAACAATAGAGTAAGGGAATTATGTTGAAAATTCACTTTTTTGAAGACATTGCTGTCACTTGTCAATGTGTTCCATTATCAGAATTAAGAAAAAAATAATTTTAGTGAAGGTTTTAACCAGTACTCACTTTGAATCCACTCTGTGTCACATTTTCCCCTTCCCTCACCACAATGTAACCATCCAGGGAAATTAAACTCTTAACTGAATGAATGAACACTGGGACTTACATTTCTATCTGTATAGATTACCCAGTCATTGAGTTCACATTACTGAAAATATTTATCAAATGTATTTTCTCAATTTCACTTACAGAAAATTATAGAATATTGAGAATCTAAACAGAAATAGTAACCTCCCATACTAAACCAATCCCTAAGCAAGTTGATCCAGAAATCCACTGTATTAAATCTAATAATTTTAGCCTACAGACATATGGTGATGCAAGCACAAATGTATGCACATAAAAAGAACAGTATTTTTATTGTAAATAATGGTTCAGATTATTGGCAAAGGTTCTATGAGTTCATTTTTCTTAAATAAGCAAATATTACAAAGTAAATTTCAAAATTTCTCAAGTAAGTAACCTATATCTCCACAAAGATAACATTTATTGACTGAGACTTTTAAATCTTTATTGCAAAAGCAGTATGCAAATCTAAGCAAAGTAAAATTACAATCTGGAAAATATACTTTTACTGTTAAGTCCTTGAGTATTATATTCATGGTAATCAATGCATCTTTTTTATTCATTTTTAGGATTGATTCATAAAGAGACCTAATGATCAAAGTTTCTAATTTATTTTTAAAAGCTTGTAAAATGAAAATTTGTTTCGCGAATTAGATTCATCTTGTTTCAAAGATGTTTTTCCCAATAAGAAAATCTGTTCCAACAAGCAATGAAAATTACATTTCTAAATTCCACATTCTTCTAGGACATTCTACTTTTATGAAAAAGCAGATTTTGTACAATGAAGAGTGTACTGTGTAATTTTTCCACTCAATCCCTTTAAGAAGTTAGTAAAATGAACAATCAATCCACATGATCTTTACACAGTTGCTCAGTACATTAGAATATTTCATACAGATAATCACTGGTTCAGTGGGAGTTCTCTGATTGCAGAGGATTTAACTGTTTAAGTAACCACACTGGGTAAGATACTTGGCAGATTTCGCTGCTGGAAATATCACATGAATCATTTGCCAGTCTAATTCTAGCAAAGCAAGCAGTATAGAGTTACACTAAAAGCTAAAAATCTTTTTAGTAATGCAATTACCTGTGTCCCCCAAAATTTTCTTTGGTGTAATAATATTACAACTGATTACCAAAAAATTACTTGTACCTAATATCTTTCTAAAAAGTAGTTCTGATTGGTACAAATGGGAAGTATCAACTGACTTTTGTAGCTTTGTTGTCAGAAATAGATTTGCTGATAAAAATAAACCTGGATAGATTACAAATGCATTTCTCAAGTCATCAAATATGTAAATCAAATTATGAGGTTCTTCATTAGAAACATAAATCTAGACTTCAACTTAATCCATATAAAGGAAGCACTAATGGCCCTTCGTTGGCTTTTGAACCCTAGATTTCTTTATAAAATAGTACTCTCTGTCAGTTGTTTTCTACCTTTTTGATCTATTTATATCCAAAGTACATTCTGAATTTGTCCTAACTACTGATATAAAGCTGAATATTTGATTTATAGAACAATTTGAATACTAATCCTGACATATAATTATGTGATCTACTTCCACAGAATTTTTATCCATTTCTTGCCAAATGACTTTGCATCTATTACAGAGCATTTCTATCAGAATACGTTTGTTTGCTGGTTCACCATCTAACCTGAGAGCAGGGGCCATGCTGTGCCTACAACATGATCTAAGCATCAATGCTATTTGGTTTATTAGCTAATTATAGTTTTTAAAAACTGGTAAATAGAAGATCTGAAGAAATCAATAGGCTAGAGTTGTAGGAGAAGTAAAAATTTGATCTTGTTTTTAGCTAAATGTGGTAAGTTCCTCAAAACAACCTCACTCTTACACCTGGAGAAGGAATCTACTTCACCCTGTTATCTGGACTGTTTCAAAGTGGCTTAAAGAGGGACAATTTTACAACTTTGTACAGAGTGTTCTGCTCCTGAATCAGGTTCTGTCAGCGTGGGCTTGCAGTTTTTTATTTTGATGAACTTTCAACAGGTCTAGACCACAAACCATGTATATGCTACATTTCTTATACATTCAGGTAAGCACATTTTGCATTATTGGAAAGAAAAGAGAGGGAAATATACTATTAGGGAGCTGAGAGAGCAGAGTTAACAAGCATCATGTTGGCATAACTGTTATGGTGTGGTCGTGATGAGCAATGCTTATGAACTGTGCTGTGGAAAAGTCCTAAGTAATCCCCATTCCTTTAAAGTTAAAGAAAATAGTTTTAATTGGATCCAAGGGCTCTAAATTCTCATGTCTGTCAAGCAGGTTTGTTTATCTGGAAGGGTAAGTGAAATACATTTCCTTCAGTGGGCGAGGCAGGGGAGCTCCTCAGAGAGCATAGATAACTACAGGGCTCTAGTTCTCACTCACACTTACAGCCCTGTGACCTTCATGGTGACACAAGTGAGAAGTGAATTATCAAAGCTCCCCAGAGCCGCCTTTCGTGCCCTGTGGAAAAGAGAACAGAATGACATAAGAGATCTACAAAGCAAGAATATGAGAGTGAATTAAGAGTGAATCAGAAACAAGTCTTTAAAATAGAGCCCTTCTGCTGGGTAGCCATATTTCCATTTCACAGTTCAAATGGCGGTGGAGTAGAGTAACATTCTCATATTTTTTTCACTCAATTTTTACAAACATTTGTAAGCTGATCATATAGAGAATGGTGTAGATTTATTTAATACAGAGAAGTACTATATGGCAAAGAATTCCCAGTGAATTAAAAATCTACAAAGCAAAAATAACACACACAGATGTTCCTAGTTTAATGACTGAGTTCAGTCTTTGAAACTTGGTCAGTAATTGAATTGTTCCCTGAATGAGGAATTGTACATAGCATACATGCTACAATAATCAGAAGGAAGAACTGGTCAACAGAAATTGAAACTTTATTTGCATAACTCCTACATGCAATACTGAAATGTATAACAGAACACAAAAATACAATATTACACTGTATAGTAAAATCAGCAGAAATTAACATACTGGATAAACAAAGTTGCTGCAACCCCCCACCCAAAAAAAATTGAGGCTCTATAAAAATAACTTCAGAGCTACACAATAAGAAGATGTGAACGGCAAAAGCATCAGATGTACTTAGAGCATAACCAAAATATTGTCACTGGAATACTGAATGTCTGTAAAGAAAAAGGTGGAGAGGCATTTTGAAGGATGACAGTGAGGGTGTTAAAACCTACATGATGGGAAGCAGGGATTTTCTTAGGGAATGGAAATTCATGAATAAGGTTTGAATCAATAAAAGAGTAGAAAGAGATTTGCTTTGCAGAGATTTTGCTAAGCAGGCAGCTGGATGTGATAGGAACAAAAGGATAGGAAATAAAGTCATTTATATAACATATGTAACAAGAAGTGCAAAGCATGTGTAAATAGTAGGCAAATTTGCAATACAAAGGAGCAAAGAGTAAAACCTGAATTATGTATCAGGATGGAATCCTATAGTACAATAGTAAAGAGAATAACTCATTGAGGACAGAGTTAACTTAGAAAAAGATACGGGAAGCCCTCAATACAGGTAGTTGTGACATTCCTGTAGGTATTTCCTTTGTAATAGCAATCCAGTTTAATCCTGTAAGCAGTAATATGAGTAAAATTATGTGTTGAGATGGGACATTGGTAACAGTTAAAAATTGGGAGAATTTCTATGGGATTGCTGGAGCAAGCAAGTGTAAGAATTTAACAGTAAATCAACATATTCTTAAGCAATATTTATTTATCGAGGTCAAACTTCAAAAGGGAGATCTTGCAGATAAGAATGCAAAGCATGAAGACTTCCAGCCAGATACAACTATAAAGTACACTAAAAATTTGTCCACTATTGGAAATAATCAGAAGTTTCCCTTTGCATGTTAAATTGTGTATATAAGTTCTGATTTTAACATGTCAGTGTTTATTGGTTATTTCTCTCTATAAAGGTGATCTTTGTGCTGTAATAAGAATAAACGGAACAGAGAGCACTGACAAATTTATCTTTGTATTCTCTTTCCACTGAGGTACATGACAGTCTGAGCAAGTTACACTCATTTCCTGGGCCTTTCATGAAGAGCTAAGACTCATTTTTCTAATATTTCAGCGTATAGTTTCAGTTTAGATACATAAAATAAACTGCAGGAATTCCCATTATGGAGAAAGAACTATTAAGAGTTAAGTGACATTGTATGTTAGGGTTCTCATCCAGAGTTAAAAGGTCTCACAGGCTTCTATTTTCTATTTGTTAAGGACAGTTAGAAAATGTTTTTTATACTTTAAGATATTTCTTTAATCTATGCACAGAATTTTTACATTAAAAAAGAAAAATATAATGTATATATTAATTTTTCTTGGATAAATCTTGCTTAGGAAACTCAAGGTAAATTTTGAAATTACAAATTATATAAAGTAATTGTGATATTATCATTTGCTACAGCATTCAGGGTGTCTAAAAATATTTTATTCCTATACTTGAAGGTTTACGTATCAATTAGTAGGCACCTGATAGTGACTATAAGCTAGAGAATGGTACGTTTAAAGCCAAAATCAGTTGTTTTAATCTGCATGACCTCTTGTAACAACACCATAAATTTGGTGACTTACAGTCAACAAATATGAACTCCTGAGTCCTATACCCTGGGGAGCCGGAGATCAGTTTAAAAACTTTAAAAAGATTCAGCACAAAAAGCACCCACATTTTGTCAGTACTTTGTCACTGTGTCCATGAATTGGTGGGAAGCCAGGGAGTGCTCAGGAGCTCCTTTTCTCTGGACCTTAAATCCATTCATTGGAGCCCCACCCTCAAGATGCGGTGCCCTCCCAAATGTTCATTTCCCTAACACATCGCAATCGGGATTAGCACTGCAATGTAAGTTTTACAGTGGCATCCATTAAACATCAGGCTAAGAATCTCAATTTACTCAGGATCTAGTGTATAAAATTAAAAGCATCTATAAGCCATTTCCCAGGTATTAAACATTTTTAATGAAATATCTCTAAGTTTCTTAAGCTTCTTCCAGAGTAGTTTATTAGGGAGGTCATGTGCTGTAGCAAAGTTTTCCTATGGTCTCATTTTGGTGTTGATATGTCCTAGGCACAGGCTTTCAGGCACAGGACATTATAACTACTGCATGGACAATGGCATTGCTGCTGTATGGGATAATTTAGTAAGGTTATAACACAGCAGGCAGGCGTTTATTAAATATTGCTCTCCATTTCTCCTTCCCTTGCTTGGAATGATCATATTTTATTTCTTGCTTTATTACATAAAAATTAACTGTTGTGTTTAAGAGTTGATTACCTATCACTGATGAATTTCCATGTAATGCTCTGACAAATATCAAATCCTTTCCTTTACTAATGCAACCCATTAGGCTGTGACAGTATGAGAAATTTCTAGCGCCTTTTGACTTCCTTTATCCAGCAACTGAGAGTTCCTTGGCAATGTGCAGAGTGTAAATGATACTAAAGTGAGGACATAGTAAAGTCTTTTTCCTCAGGACCTTACATTCTAGTAAGAGAGAAAGACATCAAATAAGTAGCCAGAATATAACTGCACGCTGTTGATAACTGAAATACATGCAAAGTTTACAATGTCTCTTCATTTATGTTTTGTCCTATAAACCATGATGAATATCCATGACTAATTGAATCAGAAAGTAGGTTATTTCTCACCAGCTATACAAGGTGTGATTGAAAAATATAGTGTAAGGTGACATTTAGAAAGAGTATTACAGTAAGAGACATCTCCATAACCCCCTTCAAATATTCCACCCTCACTCTGAATGTACTTATTCCATCTTTAGGTAGATGATTTTTAAAAGCAAAACAAACAGCCAAAGAATTAAGTTATATCATGAACAGATATAAATTCTATATAATAAATGTGGTCATTATGTACTTCGAACTTGAACCAATAAGTTTCAAAAGGCACTAGTGAAACATCAGGTTTCAAGGTTTCTTTTATGGTGCAATCCTATTTATTTTTTCTCCATTAATCACCCATGGGCTTCACCGTACCCTCAGGATTCCAGAGTCTAGCAAGACCCTCATCCTGAAACTTACATAGAAGCCAGGAGTGACTAAAAGAAAATTTTAGAGTACCAAAACTAGGACAGGTATGTCGTGTGGGGGAAAACTACTTGGGTTACTTCTATCAGGGAGCTGAATAGCATGCTAAAGAGGAAGATGGCCAGAGGAGGGTACTTACTCCAAAAAGTCCACATCGCTGTCTCTTTTCTGAGCATTGCTCATAGGTTCATAGACTCCGCATCCTACTCTAAAAAGAACCCTAAATGATGACAGAAACCTTACATGGACTTTTAGGTCTAAGAAATGGCCCAAGTATAACTATTCCATCAATTAATTATTCTATTAGCAAAAACTACAGAATGACTATTATACTTATTGATTAAAGGAGATGAACAAGGTCAATGTCAATGTCAACCAATCATTGTTAGTCCAAAACTGAAGCTATGATATAGAAATACATGTTTTTTTTTTTGTTTGTTTTGTTTTTGTTGTTGTTTGTTTTTTTTTTCCTCTCACCACCAACAAAGATGCTGAATCCCTATGCTCAGGGAACAGGAAATAAATGCAGTCAACTGTCTGCACTCAGGAGAGAAGACATAATATTCAATACTTACTAATTTGCTTTTGAAGTTATTTCCTAAAATTCTTGCAACAATCAACTCTTTTGCTCTGTTTAATATTTTTTTTGTTTTGTTTGATCCTAGAAAATATGAGATAAATAACACTGTATGTATCTTAAACACGTGTTTTATGTATGACTTTCTTGTATGCTATGCAATTGTGTTGGTCATGGGAATTATCTATTGTTTGGGGTATTTAATTAATCTTCTGATATTAAAATCAGACATACCACTTGGAAGTGAAACTAATTTTTATGCAATGAAAATTACAAAGTTTCTCATTAGGATGATAAAAATATGAAACATTAAACATTAAAAGTAGTAACTGAATTTACCTAAAAATTGCTCAAGTCTTCCATCTTTTTTTGCTGGGATTGGAGTTGATTTTATATTCGGCAAAGTTTAAAAGTCTGACTCCTCACTCAACATACTATATAAAAAGAACTGAAATGTAAATTCATTGGTGAAAATTTTATAAAACCATTTTCATTTAGTGCAAAATTTTAGAATATAGTATTTTAATTTGGAAATTAAATTATAATGCACTATTATACTTTAATCGTGATGAATATAACCTTAGAAATGGAAGCTTTTCTCATTTGTGTGTTATTACAGGTAAAAAATACTAAGGGACACAGATTAAGTGAAAGACATAAAGTGAAACAGCCAATAATCAGATAAGCCAGAATCCAGATTTCTCAAAAGGCAGTATGCCTATTTGACCATAATTATGAGCCATACAGAAAAAGGCTACTAGTTTTAGTTAATAAATTCAATTGAGTAGTTTAGTGTACTTGTATTTCTACTGACTTTGAGAATATAAGAACTATGAGTCCCTTGTCAGATTGTAGATGATGTGTGAAATAGTGGACTCTCTACTGGACAGACACATTATGAGAATTTGAAGCACTACACTAGGAAAAACCCTAGAGAAGTATTTAGACATATCAAGCACTCAAAATGCAATAGGTATTTTGTAAAGGACATTTTCTTTCATATGAAATTTTAGAGTTAAGGATGATGATGATGATGATTATGATGGTGATGATGATGATGATGATGAGGAGGAGGAGGAGGATGGTTTCCATCCAAAAGGTGAGGAAGGAAAGTGCTATTATAGCCACCCATAAATAAAGAGGCCATGACAAATAAAATATCTGGGAACTTATCATGACATCATTAGGAAATAAAATATTTGCAATTAATCACTACTCTTGATATGTCATTCAAAAATCAACAAAAGTAAATTCTAAGTTAAATAATGATCACCATCAATATTATTCCTTCTAAAGCAATTCAGTCGTTTCCTTGAGGTGTTAAAAATTCAATCTATGATAGGAAAAACAGATTATAAGATATTCATTGTATTAATATCAACCCTATATGTTTATGTAATAATTTATATGCAAAGTATAATCATATATATTAATATTTGGCTATATGCATATATACTTATATATCAGATTTGGCTATTAGACTTTAAATATTAACACTCAAAGAGCAGAGGCAAAGGCATCCCTTTCATTAAGCTATATGCAGGTCTCAGTGACACAGTATTAATTCAATACCTATCTTCTGACAGATTTTTAGGTTCACGTGACAGCTAGAATTTTATTTTCTTCATCAACAATTCTTTATTTGTGAGTTGTTAATTTCTGTTATATGAGAGAATAATTTACTTATGATATTACATGCAAAATATTTACATGAATGCTAATCCCTGGCATCTATCAGATACTTTATACTAGTTTCTGTTAAGTTTATTGAAAGTGTTATTTAATCCTTACTGCAAAGCTACATAATAATTATTTCCATCAGCATGAGGAATAATTTGAAGCACTGATGGGCCAGTCATCCTGTCTGAAGTTGCTGTAGTAGTACATGATGAACCTGAGAATTTTGGTCTTGCTCTTAAACCTGCCTCACACAAGAGCACTGAGTTATGGCTGCAGAGAAAAGAATGAGCTTTTCTTGAAGGTAAACCCAAATGATTTGTCTAAAGCATATATACCCATAAGTGTTGAATTCTCATGGCACAAAATTATATTTTTATAAAAATTACCTATTTGTAGAAAAGCAAAAGATTTCTTCATATGACACCATATTTGAAAAACATCATGTAATGTGATTCAAAAAATAATGCTAAATGTATGCCTATTAATCTTTATAATAGACAAATCTATTGAGCTATAAATTTAGAAGAGAATAAAACAAAAATTAAATATGTCTCATAATCTTAAAATATTATAATAATATAGTTTTGCATATTTTACTACAGCTTGTTTAATGTTTAGAAAAATGTATTGTTCATCTTATTATTCAAAAGAAGCCATGAAAATCATTCATATCATTATTAGTACACTATGAAAGTACAGTTCTAATTTCAGTTAAAATCACTAAGTATTCCTGTAAATGTTAAGCTTAAATGTATCACTTTAGTTTCTTATAAGGCAAGTTTCTTAAGTAGGGGGATGAATATGTGTCCATGTATGACTCTGCAAAAGAAAGAAGCAAAAATAATATTTATCTCATTGTTTTTTTTTTTTCCGGTTTCAATAGTAAATGATCTAGGATTTTAAGAATGGTTTGTGCATCTGTTTTCACTATTGGACTTTGAGGTAGAGTCTATCGCTGTCATATTTTTGTACTCCTAAACAAGCAAATTTGATACTATATGCATTCCTTATGTGAATACAGTTATTTTCCCAAGAAACAATAAAAACTAAAGTCACAATAGTTCCTAACTCATTACCTAATTACATGAATTAAGAATTTTAAATTTATTACTTATAGTGTATATCTTATGCTATTTTAAGTCATCTAAACCAAATATATCAATTTTGGTATGGCACAAAATTTGGATAAATAGATACATACTACCAGAATACATTTGAACAAGGTTTTTAAATTTAATTTGAATTGGAAGCTAAAATCCCTTTGTTTTAGGTTAATAGGTGATTTATATAAAAAGCTATATTTATCCTCTCAGATTTATCTAAGTATAGCATCTTAATCTGATTTTCCAGCATGCTAGGTTTAGTCCCTGCTCCAGAGATAATTCTATGTCTCATTACTTATTTATTTTGTTTAGCATTCTTAATTTATTTAGTGGTTTTATAACAATATGTGGCCTGGAACTTCTTTCGACGCATGTGAACTTCTAAAAAATTGTTTGTATTCAAAAGTATGTACTTTCCAGCATGCAAAAGAGGATTATTTTATACAGGATGTTACAAATCACTTAGCTTCTTATATAAACAGTGTAAGAGATTTATACCTTGTGGAATTTTCTGTTTCTCACTACCTTTGGTAAGTGAACTACCCAAGATAATAAGAAAGGTTAGTTCTATTAGACTCTGTAATTTTTTTTCAACCTACTTTACAATAACATGATGCATGATTTTGGAATTTTCACCCCCAAAATAAGAAGTCATTCACATTTTCCCTTTGGTTCATATACGCATGTACAGAAACAAAATTTATGGATCTTCTTCCTCATAGGCCATAGCTACCAGAAGAGAACTGTAAGTACAGTCAATCCACATCATCTGTGGCATTTATATTTTTTAAAGTCACTGCACTGAATTAGTAAATGGTGAACATTGCTCCTGGAAGAAACACAGGAGTAGGTTCCTCTCTTTCATCTTAGGGCCCTGTGATTCTCTGAGCACATTTTCTTCAACCAATCAATACCTAACTGCATTTTACATGCATTTTTGCCTAAATACTCCTTATATACTATTGATTTACTAACATCAAACTCACTCACACTGCACATTATGCCTGAAGGACGCTTACGTTGCAAATGTGTTTTTTCTATAAGACGCATTACTGCTTTCTGGGGCTGAGAAACACATGACGGTACCTGAGCTCTATATTTACAGCCAATTTAAAAGGTGAAATTACCAATTAAAAATGTGAAGAATATATCACTGAGCAGACAGTGAAAAGGACACCAGTTTACAGTACAAAAAATAAAATGAAAAGGCAAACTATCACATTGTTTACTATCTAATGGAAATAAAATTTTGCTCTTCTTTTCATGTATTTGAAACTGGGAATTTGAGAAGAGAATTGGAGGGTGAAGGGCGATAGGAGGATGGGAAAGACACGGAAAATGGGTGTAGGATGCAAGGTGTGAAGGTGCCCACCTTCCAAGATGAGTGGAGTTATCATGTACCCCAAATCTCCAAAATTTCAAGGGCAACTATCACATAGCCCATACTTAAAAAAAAAAAAAAAAACTGTAAAAACAAAAAGAGACCTCGTAAGAACTGATTTGGGGCTCACAAACTCTAAGGACTTAACAACACAGAAATGAAAATGTTAGGTCAACATCATTTCTCAGCACTTCATGTGGCTCAGGCTTTCTAACTGGTTGCAAAGAGATTAGAACAATTTGTAAATAATGTAATCAGTAAATAAATCAACATTTATTAAAGATGTACATAGGGTAAGAGGGTTATAAAACAATTCCTGCTACAATAGTGTGAGCACCAACTGGAATATGCATTCCTCCAGGCACAAGTTGTGTTCAGTTTGTAAGAGTGCTGTACAGCTGTGGTACCATCACTTCCTGAAAACATGTGGCGTGCTTTACTGTGACATCAACAATATTTAAATAATACAGAGAGACTTTGCAAGTAGTCAAATAGCTATGAACTTTAAATCGTGTCTTGTCAGTAAACATAAAAAGTACTACTCATGGCTATAAAATGTTTTTGCTGATGATTTACAGGAAAAAAGCATTAAATATATTATATATATTTCAGATATTTCATGTATTATTTTAAATATATGAAAATAGTTATGAATTGAGAAAACATCTCAAGTTAATATAAAATCCCCTACATCTGCAGTGAAGCAATATAATGTTATTTATTTTTAAAAAGTCCTAAGATTCCACTAATCTAAAATAACTACAAATTCTATATTTTCAAAATGTAAATTTAGAAGACTAAATTTTATATCCTAAAGCGTTTTTAAAAGTGTGGGCAAAAAGATACATGGTTTTAAAAGAAATCTTACTACTGAATGGGAGAAAATTAAAATATATGGAAATTAAGAATAAGTTCTGATAGAAGAAATTAATGTTGTTTGCCACAATACTTATATTAATATTAATAATTTTCAAAATATTTTTCCTCCCTTGAAATATTCGAGTTTTTGTATTACTATGAGACATATTCTTTTCTTATTTCATAAAATATTTTATCTTATTCGAGAAAATCCAATGTGTTTTTCCACCAATTGCCTATCTGTAAGTATCTAAAGTAATAATCCCAACCCAGTCTTTGGCTTGTTTCTATTCTTATCCTAAGTAGATCTCCCAACACCCTAGATTGCAGCCAACAAAATAAAACTTAATGACTGCCACTTGTGCTGTGCAAACTCATTTTAAACATGTGTATATCATAGTGCTGTGGTGTCATCCACCCTCTCCACCTGCAGCGTCCACACACTCTTTTAGCCATAATGCTGAAACTTTAACTCACCCCAAGTCAGACTGCTTCTTATCATTCCTTCCTACATCCATACTTTGTAATTCCTCTGCCTGGTGTCTAACGAATTCAGCTCAGTAGTATTTTCTTCTCTATTAAGCTTTGACTGCATTAGTAAATATGTTGACTGTTATGTCCACATTTGAATTTTTAACATTCATTTATTGTGGCCTTTATTTTATTGAAGTAAAGTCACAAATGATGGAGTATCACATCAATTATTAATATCGTTCATTTAATACTATTTATTTTGTAACTTCAATAGCTAGCACAATGCTTACCCCAAAGCAGTTGATCAATATTTTTTGTTTTGAGTGACAATACAACACTAAAGGGACCTTCTGTATACTTCACAATCAGTCACTTTGATTTAATATATGATATGACAATAATGTGGTACTTTTCCACTCACAAGAATCTCAGTAGAAATAGCAGAAATAGGGAGTTCTTTCTATTGTACACGCTAGCAAAGCTCACATTAAAAGGAGTAATGTAAACAGTTTGATAAATTCATTATCAAACTGAACTACTGCAAAATTTTAATTTTATTTTAGATTTATATCCTACTTGCTTTCAAGACATTGTTTCATAGTAGAACTTATACGCAATAAAATGTGAGATAGATAATAACTACCAAAGGATGTTTTTATCAGCTGGACATGCTTCTAAGTACTTTAGCAGTATTAATTCATTGAATCCCCATGGCATGAAATGAAATAGGTGTCATTATCTCTATTACCACTACAAATAAATAAATGGAAGACAAGGAAGTTAAAAAGATAAATAGCAAAACAACTATCAAAGCTTAAACAGCAGCATCAGATTGAATATATTCCTATTTCAAAACCCGGTACCCCACCCTCCCTACTTCAGGTGAGGGAAAGATGTGATAAACAGCTTCAGAACTTCATTATGAAATAAATTCCAACATTTGAGCACTAACTTTCATCTATATCCTTTGACTTAATTCCCTGAAAATGCAGGTGTTTGCCTGGAAAATATTCACAAGTCATATGCTATGTGAATATGATACTTTCAGTGATCTTATGGTTACACCTGGTATTGCTTTCTTCAAATCAAGACCTACATAAACTCATGCATGGCACTTTATTGATAATGTCTATTCCTTTTATTTTAACATAGAGATTTCCCACCTTCCACATTTAACGTCTTCAAACCATTTGGTGATTGAAGCAACAGATGATTTTTCTACAGGATTTTCCATTTCTGCCTTTGACTGGGTGTGTTGTCAATTTTTTAAAACAATTTTTAATTGGCAAGTCAAACGCATATATTTATGAGCATGACATGATGTTTTGCAATTTGTAAGCATATAGGATGGATAAATTGAGGCAAAAATATTAATTACACGATATTGTTATATTTTATGTGAGAACACTTAAATCTCTTCTCTTAGCAATTTTCAAGAATAGAATGTTGTTTTTAACTACAGTCATGGTTGTGTTATCTGCCAAATATGTATGTACTATAGCCATCTTGATATTATGGTCTTGTATATATTTTTTCTGCCACTTACATTCTACTTATATTTCTGTAAGTGCATGATTACTTATAGAGTCTTGGAAAAATGTGCAATATTTAGGCAATATTATTCAATATATAGGACTTAATACATGCTTGTTGTATCTATCATGGTCATATGCTATCTGGTTATCATACTTTCAGTGATTTTTAAGGTTCCTTCAGGTATTGAATGAATATTAGAAGATATCACATACTTTATTAAATAATTATTATGAATATTGCCAAATTTGATGGCAGTATTTTCCTGAAATTATCTGTGGATGACTTAATATGATGTTCACAATTTGTTTTGAAATATTTTAGCAAGGTAAAAAATGTATGTGCATACTTATTTGGCAAAATTCTGGTTAAATACTGAAACAGATAATGAGAATTTTGAAATTCATT
This sequence comes from Cavia porcellus, assembly GCF_034190915.1. Lineage (NCBI taxonomy): Eukaryota > Metazoa > Chordata > Mammalia > Rodentia > Caviidae > Cavia > Cavia porcellus. Next base: position 158,245,563 of record NW_026947484.1, on the reverse strand, counting down.
ATATTATTTTGAGTAGCTTTTATATATTTAAACATATATAATAGAAAGTCTAAAATCTGAAAACATACATTGATTTTTTATATCATCCTTCATTCACAGAAAAAAATGACATATTTGAATTTATTTAGGCCTAAATTCTCAGAATTACATATGAGGTTAAACATAAATTTTTAGCTTTTATTAATCTTCACTTAGATGCTCATTTTAGGAGAAGGAAATTGTAACTGGGGAAAGTTCCCCAGTTTTTTTTTTTTTTATTCAGTTTGGATCTCCAATTTGAGCACGTTGCCTGGCCTCATAGGCCCTAACTGTACATTACCATTCTCTTCTTCCTCATCTCCCCCTTCTGTTAGTCAAATCTGTCTTAAAATATTCTTGAGAAGAGCCAAAGAGCTACCAAATTTGGACATGTTCTATAAAGTCTACATTCCTCTGGAAGGTGATGTGAAATTTCAGGAAAGAAACCTTATTTGCCTTTTATTAGCATCCATTTACCTAGAGTACAATGACTTGTACATGGGTAATACTTATTTTCCTTTGCTACTGCTGCCATAACAAACAGCCATAATCTAGGGGGCTGTAATGAGGAAACTCATTTTTGTCCAGTTCCAAAGGCCGGAAGTCAGAGGCCACCGTGCTTTCTGCAGGTGTTCTTCGTGAAGGCTTTGGGAACAGGACCTACTCGGTCCTAGCTTCTCCTCTTGGCTTGTACACCAGTGCCTTTCCCTGGTTATTTCCCAGTATCATTCTTCTGCATACATCTATGCCCAAACATCCACCTCTTATAGAAACTGGGTATCTCAGAATACAGCCACCCTAATGACCTCATTTTAACTTGTCTTGGTGTAAATACTGTCTCCAAAGCCAGCCACGTATTGGAGTGGTGCAAGTTTAGGACTGCAAGATATGCATTTTCACATGACATGATTTAACCCCTGATTTCTCCAGATATATTTACTGGAGGATTCATGTGAAGTATCTTGGTTAGCAAGCTTACTTCGCACCTTTTAAATAGGAAGAAAACAACACAAAATCATAATAAACTACTAGGAAATTTCTGACTTCCTGTGGCACTTGTAAGGCTGTTCAATTCTGTCCTCTATCCAAAGTTACTTTATAGTCATCTTAACAATTATCTGTAAGGAACCCTTGAGTTGATAAAATGATAGATTTTATATAGAAATAACTACCTTGCTGGGGATTTAGCTCAGTGACATAAGCACTTGTCTGGCAAGTGCAAGGTTGTGAATGTGATCCCTGGTACAAAAAAAAAAAAAAAAAAAAAAAAAGAATTGGTATAAGAGAACGATTAAGTATCCATAAACAAATTATAGGTCTTTATAAAGTAAAAATAGCTATAATAGCTATATAATAGACCCCAAAACTATAATGCAGCCATGTAACTAAATTATCATATGAAATATTAACATAAAGAAATAATTGTAACTTTAGAAAAAGAATACTGCAGAAAATTTTATTTGCTATTGTGCAGCACTAATTTTACAAAAGCAGAAAGGATAAAAATTACATTGCTTTCATATTTCAGCTTCATAGCTTCTGGGTTGATTTTTATACTATAATTTAAGTCTTTAAATATAAGGCATTGAGTATGTCCCCCAAAAGGACATGTTGAAAGCTAACCATTAATGGGGGGATATTAGAAAGTTGGACCACTAGGAGGTAATTTAATGAAGGGACAGAAATGTCATTCGTTTCTTGAATAAGCAATCCCACACCTCTCCCAGTGGGTAAGAGCACAGGTAAATATCCCCCCGTGAACAGAAAGCAGAACCAGAAGCTCAACCCAATGGTACCTGGATGTTGGATTTTCTGGCCTTTAAAACCATGGGTCATGGTTTCCTGATCTTTAAACCTACTCAGTTTATAGCATTTGGTTACAGTGCACACATTATTTTCTTATGACTCGTGTCAAAATCTTTAAATTACAAGTAAAAATTTTAATGCGCATATTATCTGCATACACTTTCTGGTAGCTAATTATGAGGTGATATGAACCAGGTAACAGCAGTAGTTCAGGCACCAGAGAAGTTATGCAGTCAAGCTCCTAAACCAAAGCACTTTGTATGCTAATGTGTGAAATACAAAATATATATGTGACACACAGAATTAAAACCTCAATTCTGCGGTAGAGATTATAGGTGTTATGAAATTGCTACAGAGATTATAGGTATTTTTAGTATAATCAGGATGATAGTTATTATTTCAGAAAAGTGAATGGACCATGAACTAAAATATAACATTTATGTTGAAGTTTAAATTGGCTTGAGTTTAAATAAATTGAATAATGATGGAGGAGAAAAAAGATGTAGTCCTAGGTAAAGGAGGAAAGGAAAAGGAAAAAGAATAATACAAACGTGATCTAGATAAAGATGAGATTCACTCTGATACTTTTCCCATCAAGTACAAGGCAACTATTACTTTACACTTCCCCTCTTTTTGTTATAAATATTCCAAATCTTCTTTCAATTATTGGCAGATCTCTAATGATGTTAGTAATAAGAGAGCATTTTGCTGACAAGAGAGCATTAATTTTATGCGTTGATCAGGCTGAGGTGTGTCATCCAGTTTTGTAAAAAGTATTATAGATAATGTTGAGAATGCATTTCTCAGACGTGATTAACACTTAAGACAATAACCTTTGAATAGAAGATTACCTTCCACGATGTGTTTAGGCCACAGTGTTTACTTAAAACCAGGTGAGGAATTTAAAAGCAAACACTGAAGCTTTTCATAGAAAAAATCTTCCTAAAAAACTGTAGCACAGATGCTGCGCCTGGGTGTCCAGCATGCTAAATTTGCACCACAAATTTTACACTTGCATCACAAGCTAGCAAAATTCCTGAAATAACTTTTTGTAATATCTCTCTCTCTCTCTCTCTCTCTCTCTCTCTCTCTCTCTCTCTCTCTCTCTCTCTCTCCCCTAACCCTCTCTCTCTTGCTTTATCTCTGCCTCTCTTCTATCTTTCCATGTCCCTGTCCCCTTCTCCATTCTCCCCTCCTTCTTCCTCTTGTTCCCTGAAAAATTCTGACTTGTATGCCATCTTACACGTGTAACTAATTACCTGCCTCCCTACCTAGTGAGAAAACTAATTTTAATCTATACAGTGTACATGGATATTATGGCATATAGATAAAAAATAACTTGTTTAAAAGAATGGTTGACTGAAAAATATGTAGCTGTTTCATTTAACTTGGGGCAATTAAATACACATCCTTTCCCTCAAGTAATAAATGTTGAAAACTTTAAAAAATGTGCAGAGCAAGTCAATGAAGAATTCTTTCATTTATCGTTGCGCATAAAGACAAAACATGGACAGTATACACTACTGTTTCATAGCCTTAGAGTCTTTCGATATCTTCACATACTGCAGGGCTCTATTAAGCAAACTTTACATCAGATTCCTTTATTATTATATCCATTTTGATCAGAACCCTTAACAGTGATTACGCATGCTCCTTGTATATAATTAAAATTTCAGCCATTGCAATACATGCCAAACCAAGAGGAATGTGAGTTTTTCCTGCCAGTCACAAGCCCTCTACAATAGGGTCCTGTTTGTACATTTGAAAAACTCACCCCTACTGGGAAATAGCAACCTCCTTATTATGAAGATGGAACTATTTTTCAAGATGATCTGCTCCATGTACCCCTACCCTGCCTGCTACTCATAACTTACTATATAAATGGAAGGAACTGAAAGGTATATGAACACATGAATTCTGTTACTATAGGAACCCCAGTCAAATTCAACAGAGGATTTCTTATGCCTGTGTGAAGATCCTTTAGCAAAAACAGAAAATGTGTGGGGAGAATAACTGGCCATTAAACTAGAGAAATTTTCCAGTGAATTGACATGAAAGAGTAGCCTAGGATCTTATACTTTGCTGGGTCAGATTGTACCCTAAATGGGGCTTGTACTACAGCTACCCACTACACCATTAAGTGTAACATGCCTTCCAGTAAGTTATATTACTTAACCAGATTCCACCAGCATGATAATGAATTAAAGATAATAATTGCGAGATACTTATTTAACAAAAATATGTATTTAAGACAACAACATAAAAGACGAACACAAATATGCTATAGGCATATTTCTTATAGTATGCAGTATAATTTTACTTTGTTCTGAAAGATACCTTTCAATCAAATTTAGTAAGGTTCTCTTACTAGAAGATATTGATCAGAAGCTTTATTTGGAAAAGTTTCAGCACATTACTTTTTACTGTGTTGATATCACAGTGTCTTGCTTACAAATGTTTGAATGTATAAATATAAAAAGTACATTTTCTTATTAGCTATACTTTATTTGGATCTTCACAGAACATCCACTTGACAGTTTTACATTAAAATGTGCAACTTAACAATTTGGCTAGGGAAGTAAGCATTGAAGAAGTAGTATTTTTAGGAGCTGAGGGTGCAGTTTAGCGGTGGAGAGCATGCCTCGCAAGCATCGTGAATCCTCAGCTCTGTGGAAAGAGACAGGTGATTGTACACACTTAGTACTATATGAGGCTATTCCTGGAGTCTGGAAAGCATTTCAAACACTAGTGTGAAGTCTCAGACCATAAATGTGTTTAGTACACACAAGCTTCATACCAGCACCTGTGATTAACATGTGTTGATTTTTCTTTGATAACTAAATTATGCAGCTTTATGATTGTTCTATACTATATATATATATATATATATATAATATAGAGCATATGTGCAGATATGGGAATTTACACACTTACTAGAAAGCAGTCGCCTTATTGAAGAACAGTGAGTTTTAACTGTCTACCTAAAAGGAATTGCATTTGCAGGTTACTTTGTTTTTGCTTCAATTTTTCATTGAGCAATAATTTGACAAGAATATGTAGGAGGTTTAATTTATTTGGATGCATTGGCTGTTTTAAACCTAAAGATGTGGTTAATTGTTCAAATTTATCTGCTAATGTCGCCTCGGAGTTTATACTGAATTCTGTGGGAAGTGTATTTGTTTAAAATGTTGAACAATAATATCCCATTGCTTCATTTATCATCTCTTCCTTGTTGTCAACAAAGAATCTCTAATAGTCCCATTTTTACTTTATCTCTTTTGGAAATACTCGAAGAACTGAAAAGTTCATGTTAAGATGCTTTGGGGACTCTCTAGGAAATATTTCCATCTCATTAGGCTACATGCCCAGAAGTTCAGGCAGGGAAGTCAGACAATGAATTTCAGATCAAATCGCAGAATTAGAATACTTTTATAGAGTGACAATGAGCCTGAAGAGGGATTAAATAATAAATCACCACTCATCTTCACTTCTATATATGAATCTTTCTGCTATATCTTGGAACCGAGCCAAGAATGGGTCTTTTTCATTCAGTTACGGGAACACAGAACATGAAATGGAAGCAAAGTAAGACCCTAGGAATACTAAGTGTTTGTGCAGAAGAGATGCAAGCTGGAACATAATGTTACCAGTAGAAATGGAAAAAGTCTCAGGGAGATTTCAAAGATCATGTAAACTGGAAAAGTTTAACAAGTAAAGTACAAGAAAAATTAACTCATTAGTTAATGACTGCCCTGGAAGCAGAAGAAGCTCTATTGGAATTTCAGGATATTGACAAAGAAAGGTGATGATCAATCCACGCTTTTAGAATGGGAATGTTCAGGAAAGTGGGACTTGATGTTGAATGTGTTTGTTGGAAGAAATGATAACAACCAACAGTGAGACAAGAGCTGAAGCTACAAAACGCAAGCCACGAGACAAATATAAGTGATAGAACTTTTTAAAATAGTGCATCATTTTACTAAGTAGTTTCAAATGCTTTTCTCAAGCTGAAGAGTTTCCAGAGCAAAACTGGATCACATTGTTGAACAATACTCCTAGGTTGACATTTATTTCCTTCTCAACCAAATTCTTTATATAATGCAAGGTTTTCCTTAAAATTCATAACATTTCTGTTTCTTCTATATCATGTGCTCCCATGGAATTATTGTGTACAAATTTCAGAATGAAGCTGAGATGTGCTACATTGATAATTTTTTCATGGGTGTAATCAAGCTGTCCTCTTGTAGATAACACTTCTATCATTTTCTCTCAGACCTGGTAGAAAAGTATCTACACCCAGAGAACACTTGTTGTTAGATGAGATAAATCTTAGATGCCTTTCAAGTCATCAAGCAAAAGTTTTGACAGTTTTCAACTGTTTTGGAAATGACGCTTAAGGGCCTCTTATGCACATGGGAAAGCACATTTTCACAAAAGGTCCAACATTTTAAAGATCTAGTAAAGATCTAGTAAATTGCAATAAATTTTATACAAGTTGTTTTGTTTTGGCATTCCATCTTAATTGCATGAAGAATTGTAATTCCTTATTTGCTTTATATTACTTCTGGCCAGATACCCTCCAAAACTTTATACCCATTCCTGTTTCTTCCACCAGTCTGAGGAAGATTATAATCCAACTTTGTAGGACTATTAAAAGTTTATATATGAACATCAACATTTTAATATCATTTTGTTTGTGTGTTTTTCTGTTATCTATATTGTATGTTATTTTTTGGATTCTCATATGTTCAGGAAAAAAACTGTCACTGAGTCAATCTGTCATTCCTATTATGGTTCATCAGAATTACTATGCCCTCTAAACTGAATCCAGTGTTTTGCGGAAAATGATGAGGCGAACAGGGCTGATTTTGATTAGGAAAAGCACGGAAGTTAAATGCTCTCCCTCTGTGCTAATCTCACAGGCACATCATTTTTGAATGAAGTTTCATTTGCTTTTCTGTGAAATACATTTCACTTACAAATAATTCAAATAAAATAATAAATGGCATGAGGGATTATCTAGATCAAATTCATGAATACCAATTATTATGTTTCCAGTAACATGAAATGAGAGTAAATATGCCTGGCATATATTGAGTTCTATATAGATATTTGAATGAATAAATAAACATTCCAAATACAATCAAATTAGGATATTATGTTGATTTGTATTAGATATTATGCTACTCTGTCCCATACATAACACTTAAGATTTGATCATTTAAGAAAGCCTACTGTTATGCATCAAAACTGTATCTTAATTTCAAACCAACGAAGCTTCCATGGAAATGTAGCAAACATTCATTATCTTTTCTCCACATTAAACAACTTAAATTGGTATTGAATACAGAAGTTTGCATGCCACATTTTATATACTAGTTATGCAAGAATGTAAAATGTATGAACAGACACAAATTGCTTGATTTACTCATACTAGAAATTGGAATTCAGTCCCTGGGAAACATTTATCTCATAAAACAATGCCTATTTGCTTTGCTTACACCTACTCTACTGCGAACATCTTAGTAGCTAGCAATTTAGGCTAAAACTTAAATAGGCATTGCACATCCTGAAGAGATTTTCACCTTTTCAACCGAGGAGTGTTCACCAGATGAAAATTAGTATCTGCTAAGTGCTCTTCAGACTACCATGATATCATCAAGAAATATCACAAAAGTGTTGACACAATGCTAATCCAGCTGGAGAATCCAAACAAGTCTGTTTTCACTGCCATTTACTGTAAATTGTAAATGCACCAGCTGGGCAGATCCTTTTTCTCTACATACTTTCCATAAAAACAAACAAGAATGTGCTTTTTGTTTGTGTGTTTAGCTAGCTTATCTATTTTAAGTTGATGAGGAGGTACAGAATATGGATTTGAAGCTAAAATAAGATTAGGTATTATAATTATTTTAACCATGTAACTTCACCATGTTACAAATACCAAACGTAATTCATTTCTTAACATGTATTTTATTTATACAGTTCACCAGAGAAGAAAATTAATAGTCCAAAACATATAAAAACTAGAATATATCCTACGTATGGTAAAAATGTCAATGTTATTTGTCATATTTAGTAGAAAAATTACACAGTGTAAAGAAAAAGTCCAAATCTAGTTTATGTGATAAGTAAATTAAAATCATAATATGACTATAAAACCAAGTTAATGAAAAGATTAACAGTGAATTTTAGAGTAAAACATTCCTTAAAATTCAAGTTAGGATCTGGGGCTTAGAGTCTTCTATATTTTCTTTGATCAAACAGCTAAGTATTACACATAATAATATTTCTTACAAGAGTGATTGAAAGTTTAAGGAAAAAATTAAATATATGTGAGTTGGTTTACACTGCTCCTGACAAAGAGATAATGTCTGACAAGTGGTAACCTATTAAGAAATACCTGGCAAGTGGTAACCTATTACCACTGTTTCTTTTTATAAAAAAATACTGATAAATATACACACTCATCAGATAGCCTATATTCCTCCTCTATGTACTTGAAGACATTTGTGTTTTTTTTTTTTAAGTAATATTTTCTTTTCTATCAGGAAAAACCATGAGGGATGATAAGAAGAAGATAACTTAAAGAACATCTCTACTGATGTGTCTCGCTATTCACCAAATGAGAGTGCAGGTCTGTATGTGCTCTACTCTCCATTTTTAAGAGATGCTAAATGCAATCTGAAATGACAGCAGAGCCCTGGCCACACTGCCCTTAGAATCAAACTAGCAAAGACCAGGTATCTTAAATTCATAATAAAAATTTCTAAATGCTACACATTTCAGTATCATTTCCCCAGGTAAGTATGTAAACTCTTGGCAGAGTAATCACATCTGAATGTCCAGATTTTAAAAGTTCGTTTTTGACATTTTGTCTTATGGCCAAGATGCAGTAAACAGCTTGAAGTGTTATGGGTGGAAGATAACAAATTACAAGCAGATAATGTCCAGTATTGTCCATTGTTTTTCAAACTTCCAGCCAGGCAAGTGTTTAAAGTCTGTGGTTTATAAATCAAGGGCTCTTGGGATGTATCTTGGTGGTTGTCAACTTGAAGAATTTTGTGGACAAGAGGACATTTGACAGTAAGTGGATTCCCTTTTGGTATTCGGAATGCAGATGGTGGGTCAGCTGCTATCAAGGAGATAAAGGCCACAGGTGCTACTAATGACATTCAACCAGCAGGACAAACCCTATGACCAAGAATTATGGGACTTAAAGTATTAATAATGCTGAAACTGAGAAGCTCTTGAATCGGCTTCTAGACACATACTCTGGTCCAGTGTGTGTTTGAACATTCAGCAAACACCCTCCATTTTATCAAGGTTGAGAAGAAAAATATGGCTCCCACATGTTTGATTACTGCTGACCTAGAGAGAATATCACCCGAATTGGAGCAACAGAACTATTAAGCATACATAAGCAAGATACAGATCTTTCTGAGGCAAAAACAGCTATAATCCCAAAGCTATAAGACAACCATATGACTAAATTATCATATGTGATATGAACATGAAGTATACGGAATGTAAGTGTACATTTAAAAATTAAAAGTGGCAATGGATAATGGGAATATATTCTGTAGCTAGAAACTAATCTGCTTCACTAACCTCTAATAACATTGCATGCATATTTAAGCACTCAAATTCACCTAAATACCTTTAGTTTCATGGAAAAAGCAATGTATTTGGAACAGGAAATTCTATTTATAGTTGTTTAATAGCTGCATAACTGTAGCTATTTTATCTTTTTGTTTTATGATTCTGTCCACATATTTCACTGAGCTATTGTTCTGAGTATTATGAGGGAGAATGAATTATGGAGTCTTTTAAAAGTATAACTCCAGTACCAATAAATAAATAAATAAATAAAATAAAAACTAAATGTATCTCAAAGTTTTTCTACTGACCTTCAAGTATGTTTTCACTCTTATGCACTGTAAATGTTTGTATTTTTCTGTTTGCCTACTATTAGATGGAACACGATAAGAGCAAGAAAATGCTTTTTAGATTGTGGTTTATCAAGCCAAAGTTTGCAATCTGGGTTTCAGTATTTACCACGCCATCAGAAAATTACATAAATTGAGTCATGGATTCCAATTCAAGCTACAACTCAATTCAGTTAGCCTTAATCTACATGATGAGGTTGGTGCTGAGGGTACACCAAAAGAACAGTCAGATTCCTGAAGGACTGACAATAAGATGCAGAAAACATGGGCCTGCGTGCAGACAGCTCAGAACAGGGACAATGTCACTGTAATCCTGTTTTCTCTCCTATCTATTCTCTCAAACTGTGAAATAGAAGTATGCTTTTTTCCTCAAACCTCCTTACCCTTGTATGCTTCCATCATACGACTTATTGTGGCATTTAGAAATGTGTTTTTGGCTCATGAAACCATCCCTTAAATAATGGTAATAGTTTCTAATATTTAAAGGCTGCATCTCAAAACTAGAAGAAATTGTATCTCATCTATTATGGGAGAAAAAAATCTTTGGAATTCTACTATAGCTCTGTGACACAGAATTTTATCAATATATCAAATTTTAGAAAGAGAGCTTATCTGTGAACTGTATCTCATTATACCCTTCCAAAAGGTAGCATCATGACCACTTGATAGACCATTACAAGAGCACAAACATACAGGAAAAGAGGAATATTTCCTGACAATTAACAGGTATAGCTAAAATTATTCTTCATGTGGTTTTATCTTAGGCAAAACTACTAATCAGGCAAGATTTACATTTTGCAATTGGCTGTATTATTTTATTCCTCAGTTCTCAGTGGTGCTCTGTCAACTTTTTAATAATATAATTTTTCTTTATTTAGGTTCATTGAATTTTCTAATTTAAAGTAGATTTTCTATAATAGCTAAAAATTAAAACAGCAGGGGCTGGGGATTTAGCTCAGTGGCATAAGCACCTGCCTTGCTAGCAGGCGGTCGTGAGTTCGATCCCTGGTACCGATAAAAATGAAAAAGACAAAAAAAAAAAAAAATTCTAAAAAAAAATAAAAATAAAAAAAAATTAAAACAGCAATAATAACAAAAATCTAGCAATCATTTACTATATATTGTATGATTTACTAAGTGTCTCATCTAACTTTCCTCTTTTGGGATTCAGAATAAGCTTAAAAAGTGCTACTATTTTAACTATAACTCCTGAGAGATTTACATGAATTACCTAATGTCCCAACAGCTAGGAATTGAGAGAATCTAGGTCACTTGAATTGAAATTTTAGAGCACCCCATATTTTTCTACAAAGTATTTTGTTTATATTATATTTGGTCCATCTTTATTTTTGTCTAAAACTCAGAGTTGATCCTTTTTCAATAAGCCCAATTTGGACAAAATCATCTTTGTACAGGCACTTTCTTAATTAATTACAGGAGTTATACCAATAAGCAACATGAAATAATTTACAAGAGCTTACTAAGTGCTTCCTTGTGAGCTGGGACATGTTTAACTAAACACACAGGTTTTAGATGAAAAATCTTTGCAATTCCATGAAACATGCACTGCTGGTACCTAATGTGATACGCAATCTTTCCCCAAACCAAACTTCAGTGGTTGGCACTCATGATTCAAAACTAAACAGGTGACTCTAGAGATGTGCCATACTCACTACATTTCACTATTTTCCTAGAAGGGTCTCCTCAAAATAATTGGCCTCAGTGAAATGTAGTGTGGGTCTGGAGACTGGTATTAAATAATTGGTTAAATTAAAACATTTTAAATTAATGTTAGTAAGAAGCCAACATTTCTTCATTCTTGATTCAGTCTTTCATCATCTAGTGAGGAAGTCAACATTCTGAAAAGCTGGCATTTACATGCAGATTGGGTAATTACAGGCTTTTCTGAAAAGTAAAAGAATTTTAAAAGTTAATCTACAAGCAAGATATAATTAAAACAATTCTTATGGATTTAAAAAATACATAAAATATGTGACCATGTCAACACATATCCTTCTGAAAATTTCAAGATATAATTATAAGATAATAGCTTGAATTTAAACCCTAAGGGAGATAGTTTTCTAGAAGGATCACAAATAAGTATGTTACAAAAATAGCATATGAATGTTTTTATTTGAAGAAGAAATGTTGTGTATATTTTACAGAAATGATAAAAGTAAACAAGTAGTCACAATTAATTTGAGCCTAAATAGAAGTCTAGAGAGTAAGCTGACATTAGGTTGGTACTAAAGAATAAGAATACAAAGCTTGTGTACTATATATAAACAACTTTTATTATTTAAGTTCACTGTGAGACCTACATTGTGACCTTTGCACCTAACAATGTATTATAACAAATATTTATATTTCTTTTGCATTTTATATAAAATACTAGTAAGTAAATCTTCTGGTGCATAGAAAATCATGTTTCTCAAACAATGTCAGATATTGGTTTGAACAGATATTTACTCTGAAAAACAATACAAGACAAAAAGATGTGTTAAAACTACATACTCATTGTCATGGTTTATATCAGTGGCCCCCAAGGCTCATGCAATTATGCACTTAATCAAAGCTAGTGTTTGCGATTGGTTCATTGTCTAGCGCTCAGATAGGTGATTTGAGTGCTACACCTGCCTAGGGTGGAGCCAACATAGGATGTAATGGTGGAAGAAGGTGTCTCTCTCTTGTGGTTCGCACCTTGCTGTTTGCAGCCTGCCATGAATGGCTGCCTGGTCATTCCAGGCTGCCTTGGAGCCAACTGAGTATGGACTGGAACCTCCAAGAACTGTAAGAAATAAACCTTTCTTTCCTTACCTTTGGGCATCAAGTATTGTGTCTCAGCAGCGTGTAAAAAGTAACTAAGACACTCATAACTACCACATATTATGTAGAACGAGTAACCCTGCCATAGTAAATGTTACACAGTTCTATAATCTTCCAAAATCTCACTTTTGACACTTACCTCTTTCTGTAAACAAGACCTCACTGACCACCAATTGCGGGTCAGGTATGATTTTGATCCTACTTAGCACAGAGCAGGAAAGATCTGTGTTCTTACATTAAAGCAGTGGGTGAAAGATAATCAGCGCAGGGCATATCCCATGGGAAACACTGGGTGTCTACACTGGCCTGGAAGTTCACTCTGGGTTAAGTGGCAAGGCAGGGTCTCTGAGAGCCTTTATGGTGACATATTCATGGCAAGTTAGATGTCAGAATGGTATTTCTCTTATCTCCCAGAAAGCTGGGAAAAAGCACTACAATGCTGTAGGTGAAAATAATGGGATCTCTAAAGAGTGCATATTGAAATGTGCTTTTAATTCCCTGGAGAACTAAGCTGCCCTAAAACGAAAACTCAAGCAACATTGGCTTCTTTTGTAGTCTTACAAAAACACCCAGTTAGAACATGATGGGAAAAGAATGCTGTATGCTCTAGACCCCTTTCCTAAGCAACTGTTTACTGTTCTGGTTGTCTTGGATTCCTATGCTCATGGATGTGTCTGCCAGCATATCAGTTGTATGGCGACTGGGTTGTATTTTTATTTTTATTTTGTCCTAATGAATTCCAGGCACCTAATACAATCCTCTCAATATCAGGTTCTCAAATAGTATGTGTTATATTAATGACCAAATCATAATCAGAAGTATTAGCATCTCCCAAGAGATAAAAGCATAGTTTCTTTTATCACTTATAAATACAAATTTTTAGGTAAGATATCATTTAATTCCTTTTCTTGAATACAATAAAAAGGAAATTCTGTGATTACTTATGGACACATTATTGGGGGAAATTAATTTTCTAAAATGTCTTCCCATGATAAATATTTTTAGGATTATGTTACAAAATAAGACCAAGTACATAATATTAAATAAAAATAATTTATTACATGAATAAGCTATTTTATCTTCACTTAAAATATATGAATACATATACTGGTCTTACAATATCTGGCAATATGTTTTGCTTTATATTCATATTATCAGGCATTTAGTTTCTACTACTTCAAAGTGAAGTGATAATTTAAAGACATTTATGAAGCAATCTGAGTGTAGAGTGTAAATAAGTTTAATTATTTTCCCACAAATATTTTACAGCTAAAGCATCTACATCTAATTATTTTAACAATTGCTTTTACTGAAATTATCAAGGCAATTTACAAGACTTCAGTCTTGTAAAGATAACGTTTTTTTCTCATCATACTCCTGTTTCAACTGCCTCGGTCAATCTTAAAATAAAAATCAAACTAACAGGAAGGCAATGTCAGGGACATAGTCAACGGAAATTTTCTTACAGACTGTGAGCACCAGTTAAGATTTATTAGAGGAAATAAAGAGCACAGAACAAATATCAATTGGCTTAACCAGATATAATTTTTAATTTTTGTAGTAGCACCATGTATATTGATAAGCATTGTGTAGGCAAAACGTATTTAGTGGATTCTGATCAGGAATGGTCAAATGTTATTATTTAGAACTTCCTATGCAGACTAGATGTCTTTCTCTCCAAAAGAAATCATTCCATGTTTGAGGAGGTTTTTTTTGGTTTTTTGGTTTTTTTTTTTTTTTTTTTTTTTTTTTTTTGCTGTTGTTTGTTTTGCTTTCTTTTAATAGTCAAGCAATTTTATTAGGCAAAAAGGTAAGAAAAAGTCTGTGGACAGAATAAAATGCATGCTTAAGAAAAACATCCTTAAGTACTTTTTCAATGTGTGATAAATGTAGTCAATAAAAATAAAACTGTGAACTTAAGAGAGTCACTGTCTTCAGCTGATTAGTTATTTGTTGTAGTGCTCTGGGAATTAAGGTTACATCTTTCCAATAAAATTTCTGCCTTAGATATTTATCCCCTAAATTAAGTGAAGTGGTAATGAAATTTATCCACTATACAACTGAATAAAGGTCCAACATTAATAAATATTTATCCTCTGCTTATATTTTCTTCTTCTGGATAGGATTTTAAAAAGGAAAAGACAATGAAATAAAAGATAAAAATAAATAACAACCAAAGAGAAAGGCAATGCTATCCACATTACAAAGTTGGAAAGTATGAAGCATTTCATCACATCATTCTTTCCCAAATTGTCTTTTCCTCGTGTGATTTCACTGTTCGTATATTTCCATTGTTTTGATGGTCATTTATTTAGTGGAAATGGATAAATCATGATGGGAAAATGGGAAATAGCAGCCCTAGAAACAAGAGTGTCCTCAGCCATGACGAGTACATTCAATATGGAGGCCTGTGGCACGCCATGAGCTGTGCTATAAAGGTCCTTGACATCCAAATAAAATCGATAACTATCACTACTTTATGTCTGAGTAATCAGTAATATATAGCATTTATGTTTATAATACATGTACAACATTAATAACCAAGAATTCGTTGGACATTTAAATCTGGGATTATTAACAGGAATTTTGCCATTCACCCTGTTTAACTTCTAGAGTTGTTTTAATAATAAAATAAAATAACATATAAACTAGAAATATGAAGATATAAGTGTTCTGTCAAAGGTATGAAGAACTATACTTAGTCCTTAATTCGAAGCTTATAGCATAATTTATCAAAGGTAAAAACTGATATTTTTAACTTGGAATATCTTCATGTATTATTTACTTAGACAAGTTAAATGGAATATTTTAATGGTAGAATATAAATGAATGAAAGCAGTATTTAAATGGATCAGTTACTTTAATGGTAAAATTATGTGCATCTTGACATATAAAAGTGTTTAATAACAAACAAATTTTTGAATAACAATCGCATTTAAACTGCAAATGTTTTATTTCATTTTATATTAATTTTCTTCTTGAACATGATGAAAATGTTTAAAATAGTTCCAAAGGTAGATAGGAAACAAATTAGCAAAATAATGATTTTAATATCCTAAGTCAATTTAATAAATTTACAATTTTATAAACTAATGGATTGAGCAAATTTTATTTACTCAATTGTCAACACCTCATAAATTTGTATATATACTATATATAATATATACATAAAATATATAGAGTATGTATATATACTATAATGTATATATGATACATAGATAACATAGTATATATACATATATATAATATATGTATATGTATATATATATACTATGTATATATATGTATATATATACTATGCTTATATGTATATATATACTATGTATATATGTATATATATACTATGTATATAAATATACATATATATACATATATATACTATGTATATATATGCATATATATACTATGTATATAAATATACATATATACATATATATATACTATGTATATATATACATATATAACAAATATATATATATATTGTTAAGAATATATATATATATCCTTATTCTTTGTTTTATATATATATATATATATATATATATATATATATATAAATGACTTTCCTTAACAAAATTTTGTATATATCATTACTACCAATTTATGCCTTTTTATGTCAAAATATTTTTCTGTAAGCTACACTTACTCTAAACACTTGGACAATTTTTTTTGTTTTAATTATACATGACTGATAACTGTTTGCCTATTTGACCACTAACCTGTTTGTGATGCCAAATGAAAATTACTTAAAATACATAATAAATTGACTCTTTCATTAAGATGGTTTTGTTATCCTTTAATGTTAATTAGTTTTATGGTATAAAAAGTCAATCAGTTTCAGTATTTCATTAAATCTTAGACTACATAAAAATTCCTCTTTGCATTTTTCTCCGAGGAAAATACTTAAAATGCAAATGCTCAATTTAATTGAACTAAGAATTAATTTTCATCCTATACTATGCCACTAATTTACCATGGAATTAACAAGTCAGTGGTAGACAGTAGTTCAAGCTTTCAAGAAAATGCAATAAAAATAAAAAATAAAGTATTTATTAGATTTCTCATTAAATGGTAAACTATACTTCAGGCACCAGAAGCCAAAATTTTATCTTTGAAACCAAACTAAGGATATATTTTACTACTAGAAGGCTACTAAATACATAGCAAACCTCAAGCAAGTTGCCTTTTCAGTATTTTGAGTTTAAAAGTATTTTTCTTATTGGGTGCAGAAACTAAAGACAGAATCATCTCTGATAAATTCTAAATTTATTGAGCTGGTCATTTGCAGGGTAACTCAGTCCTTCCCACTTTATGATCCTCTACTCAAAAAATTTAGAGTACTAGTCCTACAGTGCTACACACCTTAAGATTCAAGAGATGTTTTTAACCAATTACCAAAAAGTACTACTTGTAGATATCTAAAATTAGAAAAATGAGAGACTATTTAATTCCTGATATCATCTTTGCAAAAATTATTTGCCATTCATGCTGTTGTATCATAACAATATAAAAATGTACTGATTTTTATATTTTCTGTGATTATAGTAATAATAGTTACAGGGAAAATCTGCTGCCAGTCTCATAAAATTTCTACTCTATGATTTATATGATACTAACATGAACTTGAAGAAGTAAAGAGACGTGATGCCCATTCACCTTACCATGCATTCCAAATCACATTCATGTAAAAATAAACTAACCAACAGCAAACAAGTGTAACAAATTTAAAATGTATGTGTGGCATAAATAGACATACACTCAAGCAAAACAAGTGAGGGATTCTACATAAAAAGAGTACTTCTAAAACTTATGTGCAAGTGACAAAGTTTAAGAACCCTACAGGATATCTGAAACCTAGGAAAATGGGGTGCGGGAAACAGTATATTAAGGATTACTTGCTTTCCTAGATTTCAGGCCACAAAGTTACTAATTGAAAGGTGATACATACATGTGATTGGCCACACAAAATCATGAGTCTGACCCTGTACAAAACAGAGCATGACAGTGCAAAATTTCATGACAGTAATGGTGCACACACTAAAACTCAAGAATTGTTTATATCTGGAATTGTGCCTG
Source organism: Cavia porcellus (assembly GCF_034190915.1). NCBI lineage: Eukaryota > Metazoa > Chordata > Mammalia > Rodentia > Caviidae > Cavia > Cavia porcellus. The sequence continues at coordinate 158,227,888 of NW_026947484.1, read as the reverse complement.
TAACACTTTAGGCCCACTGTGGAGCACAAGTACCTAAACCACGGAAAGGGAAAATGTGGACCAGCAGGCACTGGTCAACCCTTTCTGCAAACAATTTTTGAAGCACTTGGACTATTTAAGGCCCTCCAAAATACAAGGGCAGTTAAAGTAAGAATTCTGTTTTCAGAAGATCTATGCATGTGTAGATGTCTTTTATGTATTTGCACATATGGAACTAAAACAAAGGTCAGGAAGTTCTTTTATGAATTAAACACCTTTTGTTAAATCCAGCACTAATGCAAGGCAATTGGCCTTATTGCCTGGTACATAAATTTTGTTTGTGTATGTGTGTGTTTGCATGCATGCAGAGACAGAGAGAGAGAGAGACAGAGAGACAGAGAGAGAGAGAGAGAGAGAGAGAGAGAGAGAGAGAGAGATTTGCTATTGAGAGCTATGAAAAAAAAACTAAGTTTAGAAAGTGAACAGAACTTAGATATTATTGAAACTTTTTTTTAGAAAATCAATTGATGGTGAGAAGATAGCTCAATAAAACACTGGAGAGTAGCCAGAGACTCTATCTGAAACAAAGACTAATTGTTAAGTCCATAAAACATGCTGGAAGGTAGAAAGGTAATTACATTATGAAATAATATTGATGTTGCTTATGGTTAGCTAATTGTCCCTAATAGCAATGGAAATTTACTGTTAATATTTATAAAAATCAAAATGGTTAAATTTTGTTATTTTATTATTTGTATATTTTATACCAGGTATAATGCTGAAGAGTATATAAATCTTACGTTTAATTCTCATATCATATACATTAAATTTTAACAGTACCATATTTTAAGAGTGAGGAAATTCATTGTAATAAATTTTCTCATCCAATATTTTCAAATAACTAAGAAAACTACACCATTATATTTTAAGAACTCAATCTCAAAAAATATTATAAGTAGCCGGAAGTTCCACATGATCATTAGATTGAAAGGTTTTATGAGAACTTTGAAATACTGCAATATGGTTACAGAGGAGAAGAAAAAGCAAACAAGTATTTTAATCAATTAAGAATAATAACAGAGAAACATACAAATTCTGCAATAAATATTGAGAAAGGGAGAGAAACTGCTCACAAGGAAAGACCAACTGGGATGGGGGAAAGGAGAAATGAAGGAAGGGAAAAGATTAAAAAAAAAAAAATATATATATATATATATATATATAACAAAATTATACTACTAATTTCATCAAAAAGATCAGTTTGTGCTTATATTGATTAACTCTGCATGCCTGTATTTATAATCTGAGCAAATACTTTGAAGAGAATAATATACAATATTAAATATTGACCACTGTTAACATTTTTTATCCTGTTTCGAAACTCTGTGTCATTGTTTTTATTTCTGCGTACTTTTCTCCTTTAAAATAAAACAATAAAAAAGAATACTAATAAAAAGTTGTATTTTGCTCATTTTCCCAAATGAATATTATACATATAATCTTCAGTTTAACGCTAGAAGATAACGAAATTTCAGCTTTAGCTACCAGAAACCAACTGATTGTATTTGCCAAATAGGAAGAAACTTTTCAGGAAGTCCCAATGAATGAAAACCAAAATTATAGAAATGAAAAAGAAGTGTTATCCATTTTGTTAGGAATGGAGGGGTTAGAATAGTTCAGGAAATGCAGTGACAGTTGCATACATGCGTTGTTTCAGTGAGAAACAGAGAAAGACTCATTTTGTTTGCTGTGCTAGTCACAGAGAGGACTGCAGCTAATGATGAAGTCTCCCTTGCACATGTTATCATTTTAATCAAGAAAAACTAATGCTCATACACTGAGAAATTACACCATTTTAGAAGGAACACATTACAGAGGCGACAAGATTTCCATTCAGGATCAGAAGAAATTTTGAAGAAAAAAGTAAACACTTAATGGAGGATCAAAATGTGTCAAAAATTAATGACAAATTTTAGAAGAACCTACTCATAAAATTACAGAGGAGTGTATAAAGGGAAGTATTTTATATAAAGAAAAATTGAGTCCAAAAATAAAAACCAGATTAATGGGATGATCATCAGTTGTTCAAACTTACTTTACAGAGTGTCACAAAACTTTTGTGAATTAAAAATTATCCTCAGAAATTATCAGGAAGCAAATAGAATACATCAAATAAAAGTAATCAGTGACTATTTTGTTAACTTCACATTACACAAAGACATACCAAACATCATGAATGAGGGTTGTAAACATAAATCTGGAGTAATGTCAAATATGAATATGCTGAAAACTATTCTTTAATTACACCCCTTCAGAAAAAACCAAACTTTTACTCAGTGAGGCTATAAACTAAACTCCTACCAGCTAGCAGGAAAAGACAATGTGTCTAATGCTTGATTTTACTTAAATACCAATTAAACACAAGACCATAGAACATATGAATGACATGCTTAATAAAGTTGTAGTAAAATTAACTTTTATAGCTTTCTAAATTTTTTGGGAATAGTGATATATAACCCTGGGCTACTGAGGCCTTTCCAATGAGATTCAAGTTTTCAGTTATACTAGAATTAGCATAAATATGATTAAACTGAGGACTTGGAATACTATCACAAGCAAACTCTGCTTCTTTTTTTAAGTACTACAAAATACAAAACGCCCCAAAATATTGTGCCATTCAAAAAATTGAGCAGAGGCTTTGAATACATAGGCCTAGGAATACATCCTTGTTGTTCCCTTATTTCCTGTACTAAAGTTCAGAAAGTTACTCAACGTAAATGAGAAGCTTTCCCCACTTGTGAATTAGAAAACTTAAAGGTCATTGCAAAGATATACTAAAGTAATTTATATATAATACTACGTATACATCATGTTTAATAGCCATTCAATTTCTCAATTTCTTCTTATATTGTGCATAACTTGTAATCATTAGGGCTGAAATCACTTTTGGGTGATATTTTCTCCCTCAGGAAATCTATAATTTTAGGAATTGAAGATTTCCCTAGTAAATTCTTATGTTGGTCATTTAATTTTGGATGTAAAGTACTTAGGATCATTTAAAACAATTTCATTTTTTCTCCAATATACAATATAGCATTTCATCACTATAGACAAAAATGAGTTTAGTGTTTGTTATCAATTAGTTTTATCTTTTTTGAGAAACAGATGTAAGTCAATGGGTAAATCATTGGGCTTGCTATAAAAATAACTGTATCTCAATTCTAATCTAATCACTTCCTATCTGTTCCAACCTAAGGAGAGTTATCGTATCTTCACAAGCATCCCTGTCAAAAAATTGAGAGAATAATACCTTATTGTGTATTATTGTGAAACTCTGTCAGATAAAATAGAAACTTGAGAAGCACTAGATTAACTTGATTCATGATGCTGATGACTCTATCATTATAAACATAAAATATTCTGCTATACATTTTTCAAATATGCAGAATGAGAGTAAAAATTCATACACAACTGCTGAGCTTGAACTCAGTCAATAGACTGAGTCAATAGACTGTCTATGTCTAAAGTGGTAACACAGAAAATTCTTACCTATCAATACGGCCTCTGATCAGTACCACTGTCACCACAACATAGAACTGACCTGAGGAACTATAAGAAACATCTAATTCTGGATAATTACTTGTTACACACACAGAATCCAGAGTTTTCTATTTTTTTTTTTAACTCTAGCCTTCTGATCCAATGTCTTCCCCACTTATTACACCTTCTGTTCTAAACTATCACAAAGGTATATGTCACCTCCTGACTTTCTCAATACTATGATATTATGCTGCTTCTTCTTCTTCTTCTTCTTCTTCTTCTTCTTCTTCTTCTTCTTCTTCTTCTTCTTCTTCTTCTTCTTCTTCTTCTTTTTTTTTTTTTTAAATCGGTACCAGGGATGGAACTCACGACTGTGCACTTGCAAGGCAAGCGCTAATGCCACTGAGCTAAATCCCCAGCCCCTGACATTATGCTTCTTAATCTTCCTTATTTTTCTCCTATTCTGCTTTTTTATTCTTTCCTTCATACCCTCTATTTTTCATGTGACCAGCCAATTACACCTCTCTAGTAGTACCAGTAAGGGAATCGAATCACCATCCATCTGATGATCATAAAGTCTGTAGTTTCATTGCATTAGCAAGTACACACTGGTTCTAAACTCTTAACACCTCTTTTGGTGTTTCCACTTCTAGATCTGGAGGCATTTCACTTCTGTAGAGGGCCAAAGAATAAATGCAAGTAAAGTCTAACAAATATAATTGTTAAATTCAACACACACATTCAATGAATGTCGTACAGATGATCAAAAAATTGGAAGGGATTTAGGTGGAGAAATACTGTATATTCACATCAGTAAGTAATGCCAATAAAATTCAGACTGAGAGTAGAAGAAAAGTTGCCAAAAAATGATGGACTAGCATAAATTGAGTGCTTACTATGATTTGTATACTATCATTATATTATCTGTAATACCTCATATAACTCACCACACTCTTCATGGGAGGTATAGCCTGGCTAATCACATAATATGTAGAGAGGCATCAACCCAAACTCTGCTTATGCATATTCTGAACATCTCAAAGTATGACAATTTCAATCAAACTAAAGTGTCACAATAAAAAAAAAACTATGAATAAGCAAGAGTAACTTCAAAACTATTGACACTTTATATCTATTATTACATATCTATGATGTATAAAAACAAATCAACAGCATATGGTAGAGGAGTCTCCAAATATTCATATTAAAGTTTCCTTGATTATGATATTCTAATAAAGAGTTGCTTGAAATTATTACAAGCTGATGATATACATAGCTACTATTTTCTACAATAAACATAAATGAATGTGAAACTTGTTATGTACACACATGAGAGTAAAAAACATAATTATAGAATCTCAGTTTTTCCATCACTTCTTCACAGGAAATTCTTAGGCTTAGGAGAATTCTCATTATTCAATTAATATTTCAGGCAAAACATTTTCTCTTATTGCAGTCCTATTTAGTAAATTTTCTGGGCTTAATTTTGGGTCATTCCAAAGCATCTGAAGCTTTTATTCATGTGTGGATAACTAAGTCATGACCAGACATTTTCTCCCTCCATTTCTGTCTCTTCTTTCTATTTACAGTTCTCACTCTACCTTCAAAGTTTGAGGGTTAATAATGTGCCAGACACTCTGCAAAGTAGCAGAGTTTTCTAGTCAACTAATCAATTATTCAAGATACTATTGGTATGATTTGTGTCTAGATGTCTCCTCAAAGCATCATTTGGTCATAGATGGGGCTTTTCTGAGGTGGCTGGATCTAAGGAATGCAATACTATGGCTACGTGTGTGACATTTACATTAAGGGTGTGTGATTACTAAATCAGCTCATTGATTTTTTGGCATAATCCTAGGTGTGGATAATGGAAGGGCTTACCCTGGCTGTGGGTGACACCTCTAAAAAAAGGTAAACAGCGTAGGTGGGTAGAAAGGGACAGGAAGAAGATAAAGCAGAGGCTGCTTCTCTGTTACTTTGCTTCTTTTCTGCCTTCTGCTCACCATGAACAATTTTTCCTCTGTGACACACTTCTGGCCTGCAACCCTGCATTGGAGTCAGCCGTGATCTGAAACTTCTACAAACCTCGAGATGAATAATCCTTTCCTCCTCTAATTTTGGGAGTTGGGAATTTGTCTCAGCAACCATGACAATTATTTTGAAATAAGGGTTACATAAAAATTAAACATAATCTATGTTCTTCTATAAGAAATATTTTCTCTATAAAGTTAGGAAAACTTGTACGATTCTTTTGATATATTCGCAAAAAATTTATACAATAAAACAGGATAGAGTTAGAATAAATACATAACATCATATAATTATAGCTTTTACATTTATAATAAGTCTTTAAGTTGATATAATATATCTAAATTCATTTTAGATACATTGGAGGACATTTTTGGATACATTGAAGATGAGCTTGAAAGAAAAGGGGCTTCTTAAGACAAGGGAACACACATTTCCCAAGATGCTTTAAGTCACCCAGAACCTCTCAACACTGTAAGACAGAAGCCGAAACCAAAAGATAAATAAATAAGGGAAGAAAAATTCACCATGCAGTATGAGCATGGGTACTGGACTTGGTTCCAAATGATTTTGTGAATTTAGTAAAGAAAAGTTTAGCTCTGGACTGAAAAGAATTAGAAACATCTTCCTTAATTTTAGCCAATCACTAGCTATTTGGAAAGTACAATGAACTGGCTTCTAGTCAAAAAAGCAACACTAAGTGTGGTTAGCATTGCCAAATTCTTTCTTCCCTCTAGTCTGCTTTTCTTAGAGAAATGATTAGGAGACTAATACCATGCCAGCTGGATGCCTAACAGCATCAAAAGTCCTCTGTCAGGATTGAAAACTAGATAGGGCACAGGGACCACTGTGCTAATACATAACCTCCTCGACCCCATAAATCAATACCTCATGACCACATTAAAATGCAATCAGCTAGAATCAGTAACCCATGGTTTATATAGTTCTGTGGATCTGCATCTAGGCTGTGGTTGGAATAAAACAAAATTCTCTTCTGCTTTGGTTTATGTCACCACTGTTCACAATTTAGACTTATTGGTCTGTAGCAATAGAAAGTTCTCTCTATCTCTGTTACTTTTATGGATTTCAATAATTGATGTCTTAGGAGAAAGAAAGAACATGTTCCACAGTTTGAGTTAAAAACAGGAAAAAAATGTTACTGGGCCACAATAGACATTTGACTCACTTGAACTATTCCCTTTTTATGCTGTTTATACTTGCAAGTAGCAAAAGCACTTTTAGATAACTTGAGATTTTGGCTCTTTATAAAATCATAACACTTCAAAAAGCTTACAACTAGACCATTGAACTTTAAATTTTTTCTGCTGACATCTACAGTAAAAAATACATCTCAGTGCTAGAGATGTAGCTCAGGTATGGACCATGGGCCTGATGGGTCCAACTCCCACTACCAGCATGGGGAGTTAAAAAAATGCATTTATATATAATATTGACAGCATATACTCAAATACACACAAAATAACATTTAAACACTTAAATAATATTTGTCTTTATTGTAACATTCCTTATAGCTGTCATGTAGCACATTTTATTTTTGAAATGCATTTAGTAACCCATAGTTTATTCAAGACCATGCTGTAGATTGTTCCCTGCATTTTACAGATACCAGATACTTCCACTGTGTATGCCTTAATCAAATAAGACTTTTGCAGGAATTACTTCACACGGAGATTGTGGGGTACAGACTCATCTGAAAACATTTAATATCTATAAGATACAAAACAGGGTTAAAGATATGACAGTGATTACAATCTGAAACTAAAGGACATCTACATATATTCCTTCACTAATTTTCTGAAATTACTGGGTAAGACTTTAAGTGTGTCAGGTATGCTGCTAAGGTGCACTGGATAGATGAACAAGAGTCAAAGAACATACAAACCCTGTAGACGTTCCAATCAAACAGCACTGAAGAACAGAAAGCACACCGGAATAAAACATCAACAAGGATCCTTTAATTTTTTTAAGACCTTCTAAGTCATAGTAATGTCACAGTCGGGTAACTGAAATTCAGTTCAATAATGATGATGCCTATATAGAAAATTCCCAGATTTACTCTCTGATAGTATGGGAAGTTCTTATTTGACTAGTTCATATAAAATGTGTGAAACAGCTTAAAAACAGAATTTGATCCAATTTAAAATTTCCTTTAACAAAGGAAACAGACAGGTGATATGATTCCCCAAAGGAAAAGAATGGAGCAAAAGTTCTGATCTTTTTGCATACATGTAAAGATCTCTAGTGGTTTAGTAAAGCTTCCAGAAAGATGGGATGGCAGAGCTTAGGAAATTTTATTTTGCTCTCAATTTAGAAATCCTATGGAGTACATCACTGAAAGAAGTGCATTTTATCCATGATGATATGAAATTTACATTTTTTTCTGGCAAAGTTAAGGAGAAATACACTAACAATAGTTTGGATGGGGACTACTTGTTTGTCCTGGAGCCAGATACTAACATGAGTATTTCAGAAAATGGTTAGGGGAAGCCGGGGGAAGGTTGCTGGTCACTGAATTTTCTAATCCTTATGTAAAGGGATTAGTAGAAAAACACAATAACACTCGCATTTGAAGCTTCACATAGATTTGTGAAGTTCCTATAAATCTAAGTCATGTGAGGTCTATAATCTTTTAATTTAATCCATTTCAAAATAAGATATGATAGAAAAATGGTGTGATTTATAATTCAAAGATTCTATCTCTTTTAGAATCTAATCCCACACGAATCAAATACTTGATCTATAACCATTGTTACGTTCATATATTTCATAAGCAACCAGAAGCTTTGATTAGCTCCTCAGGTATTGGGCTGCCTAAAAGAAAGATCTCTAATTCCTATTGACTTCCACAAACAACACTGTAGGTGTCACCTTAGCAATGTGATTCCATATGGAGAAGTAGGGTTTAGTTCTAGTTCTCTTTGCTTCAGTTAAAAAAAAAAAAGTACAATGTTATCAAATCTTGTCATTACATTTCCCTCTACTACTTTATTTTCTACTCAAAAATTAAATAATGTTCTCCTAAATTTGTTTATTCAATTGTCCACGGGTTCAGTCTTTACACATTCCATTTATTACTCTTATCATAAGGTGGGTATTAAAAAAGAAACAATGTAGTCATCTTTCTTATTATATCCCTCTCCTGTTGCCAATTCTGTACTTGTCTCCTTTAGTATTTATTACCTCCAATGCTAGCAAAATAAAAATTATGGTACCGTGGTGAAACAGTCAGTCAAACATAATTAAAATCACTGAAACTATTACTTTTCACTGTATATCAATCAGAGTTCTCAAAGAAACACTTAAAACATTCTGAGTATTCAAAACAGATGATTTAATGTCAGAAATTTAGTATAAAAGGCATAGAATGGCTGAAAAGCCCAACAGGCCAGTGAGATAACCATAAGTTCAGTAACAGGAGCAAAACCTTACTGCGCCTAGATTGGAGGAATAAAACCATTACTAATTAAAGGACAATATATTATTTTTCAATGTTCTAGATGCATTTAATTTTGTCCAACCTTTTTAATTCTGAATAATTGAAAAGTCTATTTGTTTGTATAAATCTTTGTGCCCAAACATGCTCATAAGCTACTTACTTTAAATTGGTTGGTTTTACAATTAGATTAAATTAATTGCACAATACTTGATATCTAAGTGATTTAGACACATGGACACAGCTGGTCTTTGTCAGTGAGTTGTGTCCCAGTTGTCCAGGCCTCTCTGTCACCTTGCTATTCTGTGTTATCAAAGCTGGAAATGGTGCTACGAATCCCTCCAAGTCTTTCTCTATGTGGACCATCTTCACGCAGTTATTTGCAGGTGGAAGATAGTTTTGGGAGAAGGGAAATCAAGATGAAGTGAAAATCAAGAATATTTATCCTCCTTTTCTCTCTCATTTTAGGCAATGACCAGTAGCATTTTCAATTCCCACTGGTACATTTTTGTGTCAGATTCAAACTGAACACCAGCTCCGTGGTTTTACTGCCTTAATAATGGCTTTATATTAGCATACCAAGTAATATATGATTCTCATAAAGTAATTCCAAAAATCATGCCAGATAATGCTGTAGTACACTATTCCATTTTCTAGAACCTGTTTCTCCAAATTGACTCTTTATGACAATCTATTATCTCTTCCTTTTTAAAGAAGGAAACACAACCTCAGAATTTTACACATAGATGTGTAATGACACTATTTAATACATGCAGAGTTGTTTACATAATGCTAGATGTTCTAATTTGAAAATGCTTGTAGATTTGTACAGTTTATTTGGAATGTAAAACACATTGGTATGTAAGAATAACTCAATAGATTAAGGGAGACTTTCCAAAGATATTCTTAAAGTACAGCGCAAATAGATCTTTACTGCTATTGGTAATTCTGCATTCTGACACAAATCATTTCATTCATTAAAACCAATAGCATGCACTTCAAACCAATGCTAATTAGTGTTATCTCATCAGAGGACACAACATATGTATAAAGGCAGAGAAGAAATAAATACTTATATTTATTTATAAAAATACTTGCAAGACTTGTGAAGCTTCCAATGTAACAAAAGCTTCTAAAAGCCTCTCTTTTAGAAGATTCTAAATTTAAAAGCTACCCTATAAATGCCTATTTACCGTACAAATGCTCTACGAAGTAGGCAAAAGTCCTGCTCCTTACAGCAACGTCACAGTGAGCTATCACATGGCTTCCACTCAAGTCATTTGCATTAACATTGCAGAATTGTGTTCAGTTTTGCTAAAGTAAAAGACCATATCATATTTAAGACTAGAATCGCCCTTCTGTCTTTTGATTAAAGCATGACAAGCAGATAATAGGACATTTTGAATTCATCTCAGAAAGGTGGCTAAAGCTGTACAAAATTCACACAGAAGAGCTGAATGAGAAATAGATTGAAAAAATTAGCTTAAAAATGACATGTGTTTAACAAATATGCAGGGGCAGGGAGAATGTAAATGAGAATGTTCAAAGAGTTATTTCACAAGAATATTGAGTATCTTTGACCTGTTTACATGCTGAGTTAGCTAATGTAGTAAGAATGAAAACAATAAATTGACATGAAAGTCATCACAAAATTATAATTTAAAAAAAATCATCTGAAAGAACAGTGTTTGGCTTGATTATCCAAGTCTACAAACATTGGGCCTTAAGAAGACCAGTGTGTTATAGCATCTCTGGCTCTGTGGTCTGCCACCTGGTGAAACAATTCCTCAAGTCTTCTAGGTGCCATAACATGCAACTTAAAGAAGAGAATAGTTTTTCAGATTCAGATTAATATAGTGTATTAGCGATAAAATACCATAGGTACTAATGGTAGTAGCAATCAACTATATTTAGTAAATTAGTGCAACCCAAAAGTTTATCTTTATAGAAAATTCCATTGTAGTTTTAGGCGTTTATGTATTGAAATGGACAATTTAGTTAAGGGAAGTATTAAAAGTTACTATACTGAGTAGGTATATCATTAAATAGCTTCTCAAGAAGGTCCAAATATTTCAAGTTTATCCTTCTGAGAAATAGCAGTGAATAGTATTATTCACTGACCTTCAAAACCAAAGCTAAAATGCTAGAGATGTTAAAATTACTAGTTGGGATTTATTTAAAAATAAACTAAACATATATTATTTACAAAATCATATGGTTCATGGGTAACAGAATGATTTTGTCTTCAGAATCCAGCGCCAATTGAGGAAAACTTTTGTTGCGGGTTGCTTTCAATATCTTTCCTAAAAACAGATATGTTGGCACTCAGGGGATAGCAATGTGTCATCTGACCTGACCTTTAGACGTCTGTCTCACTAATGTAACCACAAGCGAAGAAGTCACTGGCTCGCGTGGTTGCACAGGTAGGCCTTTTGCACTTAAAGTTATTTGATAACTATTATGACTTTGTTGGTTTTCCTTAGGCATTTTGAGGAATATGTTACAACAAAAAATAGAATATATTGAGCTTGATAAATGATATTTAATTGTGCTAAGTGTTCTCTAAAGCACCTAATTCTTGTTTGTGTATCGATGAATAGGTGGCGGATGTTCATGGTGTAGGCATATGTTTTGTTTTCTATTAAATTAGAAAATATCAGGCCAGGGGTTTAGCTCAGCAGCTTAAGTGCCTGCCTTAAAAGAGCAAGTTTGGTTGTTCGATCCCTGGTGCCAAAAATAAATAAACAAATTAGAAAATATAATCAGTTATGACTGTAACTATGTAGATAAAAATGCGTGACTTTATGCTTGATGAAAGGTATGTCACTGAGTTTTTTACATTCTGTGAATCTCTAAGCCTTCTCTGTATCAATCCATAAACAAAGCAAACACTAGATGCAGGAGATGCCAAGAAAAATAACTGTTACTACTAAATATTTTTTAATGGATGGAGAATTTCTTGTAAAAATGCTAAATTATATCTAAAACTATGGCCAATGTAAAATGTTCAACAGCTCAACAGTCCCAAAGACTTATAAAATTAATGTAAGAAAACTGGAGTAAAAAGTAATGCAAACACAATTTTTGATTCATATATAACAAAAAGGTGTTTATTTTTAATTAAATGTCTAAAAAAGAAAAAAAATTCCCAATTGGTTAGGAGCATCACTGAGAAGAGAAAATCTATTCTTTTTTGGAAGTTTCAAAATTAAAAAATTACCTAAATTCAGATGGTACAAATCTCTGGATGTGGCAAATAAATGGATAGTAACCAAGGACCACATCAAACCAACAGCGTCTTCGTGACAGTGCCTCCACAGTGCAGCAAAGTATTACTTTCCCACTGAAAGCAATGATTGAGTTAAATATATGTCTCCTGGAAACAGACGGTGCGTAGAGCTATTTTAATTAACCATACTGTTTATTACAGTGTTCACTGGGTAACAGAATGCCAGGATATATCGTGAAAAGATCAGCAATCTACCAAACCCTTGCAAATGATACATCTCAGTACACATGCAGTCCAAACCTTATATGGCAAATCCCGTGATATGGAAGGTAGTATTTTTTATTAACATTGCTATCCAAACTTCTATAGGAAACTTAATATAAAGAGTAAACATAGGTTTAATTTACATCCCTTATATGACAAAGGGCTCATCAGTACTACCAACAATGAAAACTTATTTTACTGTCTTATGAAACACATTTGTTACTTTCCTATCACGGTTGTTTTCATAACAAAGAAGACATTATTTAAAACATACAGGATTAGTATGCATTTGAAATTATGATAGTATTTTATGTAAATTTGGGCTCATAAGGATGTTTCCCATTGTAAGAGTCTCATACACCACGCTCACACGATTAAATTTAAAATATTGCATGATTCAAGCACCCTCTTTCAGGTTAGGTATAACAGGTACACTCGCTTCCTGTAATCTGCACTTCTAAGTCAACCACCACCCAGTGGAGAAAAAGCAAATCTTTCTGGAGGATTTGAGGTTGTAAGGCAGCCGGGATGTTGGAGCAGAGAAAAAATGAAGGAGTAAGGCTGTTAGGTTTGTTTAGAGCTGAGTACTGTTGATTATCACTTTGTATTTTCACTAGAGGAAAAAAAAAATGTTTCTAGAAGCTCACTGTGCAGTTGCTTAGAGGTAAAGCCAGGCTGGGAGATTTGCTAAGGACCACACATTTCAGTGTTTAGGCTTGGAGAGAGAAGGGGAAAACAGGAGGAAGATTGGAAAGAAGTAGAACTGAAAACAGAAAGGAAGAAAGGAAGGAAGGAAGGAAGGAAGGAAGGAAGGAAGGAAGGAAGGAAGGAAAGATGAATGGGTGGATTGCAAGAGTATGGGACCAGAGGCTCTAGAGGAAGGAGAGAGAGAGGACTCAGGGAGGAAGAGAGAGAGAGAGAGAGAGAGAGAGAGAGAGAGAGAGAGAGAGAGAGAGAGAGAGGCTCAGAGGCTCAGTGTGTACACATGTGTGAGTGACAGTGACAGCGTGTGGAGCCCAGCAGTGGAGCCTTTGAAAGAGTGACAGAACCCGAACGTGAAAGCTGCTGCTGCCGCGTGGAGGTGCCTGTGGCCGTGCGCGAGCCGCCGGAGGGAGCGCGTTTATAAAACCAGTTTCTGGAGGGGGAGAGAGAGAAGAGCCCTGAGGGGGGCTCAGGAACAGGCTTGTGGGTGTGATCCAGATGAGCAAGAGCTCGGGGACAGGAACAGGCACTCGGGAGTCTGGGAGGGGAAGAGGCAGAGAATAAGGACTTTGAGGAAGGCATCAGGGACAGGGAAGCAGCAAGGGAGTCAGAAGAGTGGATGGGATGAGAGTGGTGGAGACGGAAAGGAAGAAATCAGAGAAGAAAAGCAATAAAAATACCAAAGACATGATGCAATGGAGGGAAAAAAGCAAAAAGGGAGAGAGAAAATGAAAAAATGACAGAAAAGCAGAGAGAGGAGGGAGAAAGCAGCTAAAAGCAAAGAAGGAACAGTGAGGCGAAGCAGCACAAAGTGTCCACGCGAGGGGGAAAATAAACACCGAGCAGTTTGCAAAAGTGGCTCGGTGCTCCCGTGTGATCGAGAGGCATCTGATAAACTTGCCACGCTCTGTCTCCAAGCAGCCCCTGACCCTCACACGGCCGCCGTGGGCACCGAGTTTGCAAGTGGCACCTCTCCCTTCTGCTATGCCCACCCCGCACTCTTCCCGGGTTGAGGCGGAGGTGTCGGGGGCGAACTGGTCCCCCGCTGCCTGCAAAGGGGTCTCCTCAGAGCGAGCACGCTGCCCGGCTCTGAGGAAGCCAGAGAGAGTGGCGAGAAGCGAGCCAGACAGACAAACAGAGAGAGGGACAGACGGACAGAAGAGGGAGACAAGTAGGACAAGCACGCCGTTCGTTCTTCCTACCTAAGCACCGCCGTGTCCCCTTTTCGGACCATCATGTTGTCCACGGACGCCCAGGGGAAGTCCACGCTCTGTCCGGCCGGGAGGCAGGAGGGCAGCAGGCAGCAGAGGCTGAGCAGCACCGCCGCCAGCCACTGGTTCGAGCAACAAGCGCCCTGGACCAAGAGCATCATGTCCATCCTGCTCGGGCCGCGCTCTCCGCTGCTCTCGGCTCGGCGCCCCCACCCCCCGGAGCTGGCGAGGCTTCCCGGGAGCCAGGCGTCGCGTCACAGGATTTTTTTTTTTCAGGAGTGGGTGGGTGGGTTTCTTTCCTTTCTTTCTTCCCCCCTCCTACTTGTTGGGTGTTGTTTCTCCCTTATTTTTTCCCTCCTCCTCCTCCACCTCCTCCTCCTCCTTCTTCTCCTCCTCCTCTTGGCTTTCCCTCCCTCCCTCCCCTCCCACCCCCTTGGCACAGTGCTGCACCTCCTCTAGCTGCCGGGGCCGCGTCCCGAGTGTGCGTGTCTAGGCTCGGGCGGCTCGCACACCATCTAGCGAGGAGGCGAGCGCGCCCGCCGGCGGGAGAGGGCGGAGCGCGGCTGCGATCGCGGCGGCTAGAGCTGCAGGAGCTGCGGGAGCAGCGCGGGGCGCAGCGGCAGCCCCGGCCCCCGGGCTCGCGCGCGTTGCCAGGCGGCCGTTTCCCTGGCAACCCCGCCCGGGGATGCAGGATGGAGCCGGGAGGGGGGAAACAAGAAGGAAAAGAAAAAAAAGCGAGAGAGGCTGAGAGAGAAAGAATGCAAAAATAAATAAATAAATAGGGGAGAGAATGACAAAAGCAATAATAATAATAATTATTATAATTCGGAGAGATGTACCCAGGTATTCAAATGGGGCAGTCCCAGAGATGCACCCTACACCGCCGATTTCCCTCCAGGTCTCAGGGAAGGGGGACGCCTTTGCAGCCCAAGTCCAGGGTCGGGCTGAGGAAACATAGCCAGGGGCCTTCTCTGTCCTTGCCCTCCGCACCGCTGCACCCTAAGTTTAAAGTCCTCCAAGTTGCAGCGGTCGCCACCGAGACGCCACAGACTGGAGTTGCATTATTAGCTACTGTGTTGCTTGTGCATCTCGCCCGAGTGGTCGCGCTGCAGTTAACAAGCTGCCAACTAGTTCTCTTATTTTTACGTTGCATTTACTTAATGATTTATTTTCCCCATTTTCGGGAAGAGGGAGTGAAAAAGGTGAAGGGCAGGGGCTGGTGGGACTCGAAGAGGTGCCAGGCCTTATGGGGCAGCGGCTGGCTTGTGGGTTCGATCGCCTTGGTGTACCCCGAAGTGCGAGCCAGCGCGCGCGCGTACACGGTCAGTGCGCAGCGCGGGTGCGCGCCGTGTGGAGAGCAGGGTGCGCGCAGTGCGCGCGGGGTGCGCGCGAGGCGCAGGCGCGCTGCGGGGCTCGGCCCGGTCCTGCCCGGCTGCGGAGTCGGAAAGGAACTGCACTGCAATCAAGGGTTTTAATTGTGCAACTCGAGCCAGGCCATCCGTTATGTAAGAGGCAGTTTAACCCGTGGGCGCCTATCGGGCGGAGCGATCGGCGCCTCCTAAGCCAGGCTGGGCAGAGTCTCGGGTGGAACGAGTCGCAGGACTCACTTAACCCGCTCGGAACCGTGGTGAGCTGCGGCCCCGGCCATCCGCGCTGCAGTCCCCTCGCCAGCCGCTGTCCTGGCCCAAAACAGCCAAAGCAAAGAGAGTGTTAGGATGGGGGCTTCCTGTATTCTCTCTCTCTCTCTCTCTCTCTCTCTCTCTCTCTCTCTCTCTCTCTCTCTCTCTCTCTCTCTCTCCCTCTCTGTTTCTCCAATCTCTGTTTCTTCTCAACTCAGTAGTTTCTGATTCAATACGCTTTAGCCATTCCGGGCCATTTACAAATCAATGCGAACCGGGGCGGGAGTCTGTAGTACTTATGCCAATCAATCTCTTTCGCTGGAGGAGTTTGGGCAGCGGAACGCGGGAGTGAAAGAGAGAAACAAGGAAGGACGCGGAAACCAGCCCGCGATCTGCTGCAGTCTTCTCCGCTCTGTCGCCTCGCCCGCGTTGGGAGAGTCTTAACCCTGGACCCAGTCTTGCCTTTAGCAGATGAATAAAGCGAAACCCTGCACAACCCGCCGGGTTTTCGCTGAGGCCGCTGTGGTCCCTGGGCTCAGCCACCCCAGCAGCAAGCTCTGCAGGGGTCCCCTTCCCGCCTCTCCCCAGCCGGAGCTCGCGGTCTGCACAAGGTGGGATGGGAATCGTTTGGCTCAGTGGCTGCGGCTCTCGGTTTTTATCGCTAGGCTTGAGGGTGTGTGGGGACAGGGAAAGATTCCGATCACCTATGACCACCCGGACGCACAGACTGATCCAAAGCCCCCTCTAACCAGCACCGCCTCCCCGCCCAGCTTAGGCTCCGCAAAACAGGAACCGCGCTGCAGGCTGCAGGCTGCAGGCTATGGGACCAGGCACAATCCTCCCAACCGCTGGGAAATGCAAAGCGCGCTGTAGTATTCAGCCTCGTTTTGAAACATCAATAAAATGTTAGTCATTTGCGGATGCATGAAAACAGTTTCTATACCGTCTGGGGTGCAAGGGAAATAATCGTCAAATGCCAGACTCGCTAATACTGACGCCAGATTCCTAGGTAACGCGGGCATCTCCTTAGCTGCATATCCCCTGCTTCCGTGGCTCCCCAATGGAAGAAGATTAAAATTATCTAGGGCAGAGAAGGGATTAAAAGAGCGACAGGTCACGTCCATGTGCAAAGCCGTGCGGCATTATTTGGTATTTTCGCTGGAGATGAACTAGATCCCAGGCCAGACGAGGGGGCGCGACAGCTTCCAGCACTATGCCTGGCTGAGTGCTGTTGGATGCGGGGGTAAAGATGCCAGAGTTTTGTTGTGCGATCTATGAAACTGCAAGACTGCTGGTTCCCGGAGGTCTGACATTTTCAGGAGTCCACACCAGAGCGGAGAGGGGAGGAAAGAGGAGGGGCTTCTAGGGCCAAGTAACAGGCTCTGCCTCTGTTTTAATAGTACAAAAATCCTTTGGGCTTGGGAAGGGAACCCTGAGCCACTTCTATTTAAAGGCAAAGGGGTTCTGTACCTTATTTTCACGTTGTCAGCTGCTGGTGTCTGATCAGAAGTCACTGAACGCTCACAGAACTCATCCAAAGCAAGCACTGAGTAGGTGTGGTTACAGATGTGTGGACCATTGGAAACATTATTTACAGATTCCTGGCTGTTGGTACTTAACATGAGTGCAAGAATGTGGGGTGGATGCTCCTTCCACCATGTGTACTTCTCCTGTCCTCTGGCTAGAGAGAAAAAATGCTTCAAAGCTTTTCAGGACCTTCTATGCCTTCAACCTGAGATATCTATAGATATATCTATATGGCATATATTTATACATATGTGGATTGTACAGGGTTTTCAATATTTGCATTTGAGGTCCTACAATTCTTCCGAACTGAGTCATAAATTCTAGAATTCTTGGTTGCTTTTGAGCAAAAGCCATAATAAAAAAAGAAAGAAAGAAGCCCTCCTAATATGGAGAATAGGTTACAGTATTGCTTTAAACTTTTTAGATGGTGAAGACTGTTTTGAATGTCATGGGGAGGCATCCTTGGTCAGGATTTTCAGAAACTGATATTAGGATTAATTCTTTTAAAATCACTTGCTTTATTTTATTTGAAAAAATACAATAACCACTAAGGAGCTAGTTTGGAAGAAGGGTAGAGACTGATTAAGATGGTTGATTATTCTATTATCAAAATTTCCTCTCTTTTATGCCTTGTGACCTGTATTTTGAATCACTCCAATGTTAAAAAGAATATTATAAAGTTTCTTTATTTAATGAGCCCTTTAAAAAAATTTAGTGGTGTAAAGGATATTGCTGTTATGGAAGACAATAGAATATACATTGACCTGTGATTTAGATCATGAGTAAAGTTACTTTCATCTTTCATGTTATTATCCCTGTCTAGACATGAGAAGTTTTAGGCAAAGCAGTACCAGAAACCTAACTGAAAGTGATACTGTAATTCCTGAAGGAGTCAGTTGGAGGCTCCAGCCACAGAATGTATAAATAATAGTACAAACCCATCTGTAATTGATCTGCAATTTGAGTAGAACTGACCTACACTCACAGCACCTTCTCAGCTACAACTGAATGGTACTGATGGTTTTCAAATCAGTGTGAGATGTGCAGAACCCTGGAAATTTCTTGCAGGTTTTCTCAACCTAGACTCATTTCAACGGAGTTGGCCAGGTAATCATAGCTGGGACCCTCTTGTGCCTTGGGTAACAGTTAACATCATCCCCAGCTCTACCCACCAGAAGCTAGCAGTAACAGCAGAGGGCAGTAGTTGTGGCAGCCAACATCTCTCTGGGCATTTCCAAATGTCTTGTGTGTAGGGGGTAATGAATCACAGCAATTTAAGAAATCTTCCATGAAAGGTATATTTCAAAAATACATACTGTCTCCTCTTTTTCAAAGAAAACATTGGAGCAGATTTATAGTTAAACATACCTATGTGATATGGGGAGTTACAAAATTCACTCTTCATGTGTTCAGGGTCTTTACCTAAGGGAGGGTCCCTTATGTAAAATTAGCATTGATGGAATGAATTAAATGATGGATCATGACAAAATATCGTCCTGTGGTTTTCATCTCTGTACTGTAGAAGAATTGCTCAGACACCATGACTGTTACCATGCTTCTATACACTTGGCATGCATTGTTTGTGACTTTAACTGTTGTAAAGGAAAGAAGTATGTTTGTAGGCTTTGTTTGAGAACTGGGTTACGCAGTCTACCGGCAAAGCTCTTGAAGCCACTTCCATTGAATGACCCTGAAAATTCCATCTAAGTATTTAAAAAAGAAAGAGAAATCTTACAAGAAATTGAGAGTAGCAATCTTTTCTAAAGCAGTGAGAGTTTTATTCTTTTTTCTTATAATAAATACAGTATTATTATTGCTTTTGTTATTTTTTCAGGGCTTCAAAAAAAGTACTTTTTAAAAAAATTTCTAAGGCTTTTGGAAGCCAAGTGCATCTATAAAAAACTAAACATTGAATTTGGTATTTTCCAATGGACTCTTAGGAATGTAAAATCTCATTTCCCAAAAGAAATATTTTATTTCTTTTTAATCTCATCTCCTAAAATATTCTGATTTTTAGTACAGATATTTTCAGAATCTGTTATGTGTTAATTTTGTCTTATCTTTTTTCTAGAATTTATATGTTTATGTGTGTATAGAAAACAACATTACATTATTATGTAAACTTAGAAGTCATCTTGAAAAGAATTACTAATTTTTATGTGGAGAAAAAAATCTTTACTAGCAATACAGTTTTCATAGAATAATATGAAAACATGCCTGTAAATAAAAATTCTAAGCAGAAAAGACCTAAAGCCATTCTATTCTGTGACTACTTCGGGCAAGCATCTGACTTTTTATGGTTACATTATTTTTTAACTTATGCTAGGCATAAGAAAATGCATAGTAAGGTAAATAATTGGCTTTTCTTAAGCTTACTATGAATCACTAGATCTGAAGTGATTTTAAAGAAATGTATCAAATACTTTTCCAAACAGCTGCCAATGCTCATGACTTTTTGAAATTTTTGTTCTAAAATATAACCGTCATAAAAACAAACTTTCACAAAAGTGAATAAAATATAAAAGCCCAGATTAGAGAATTAATTTTAAGAATTTAATATTGATTTAGTTTTATCTAGTTTAAGAAAGAAAAAAACCCTACAAGCCCACCAAAAATCCCCCACAAACCCTTTTTTAATCACAATCTTATTTTTCCCCTTTGAAATTAATCACTATAATTATTTCATGGTCACTATTTTATATTTCTTTATATTTCTCCTCTTTGTTTTATGTGTCTTTGAGATAATAGCTTGGTTTTACATGTGTTTATGCAAAACAGCTTCATATCATATAATATGTAATTATGCAGTATTTGTTTTTCTGTCCATCCTCTTATGCTGCACATTATATGTTAGGATTTCTCCACACAATTGTGCAGCTGTTGTTTCTTTATTGTTGTATCTATGTCGCATTTCACAGTGTGACTTTACAGTTATGTATTTATTCATTATATTGTTGGCAGACAGTCATATTCTGTATTGTCTATCATAGACAGTGATGCTATCAACACTCTTGAGTATCAATGTTAACAACTACCCTCGTTTGGCATACAGTCATATGATATATAATTATATATCTATATGAATATAAAAATGTTTCTGTATTTAATAATACATATGCTATATATACATATATAGTTTTACATCATTTAATTATGGGAATATTCTGAGAAATGTATTTTAAGTGATTTTGTTGTTATGCAAACATCATAGACTATACTTACGCCAATCTAAGTGGTATTAAACCACCAAGCACCTAGGTTACCATGTATAGTCTACTGTATCTAGGCTGCAACTTTAAATAACACAGGACTATATCAAATACTATAAGCAATTTTAAAATAATTGTAAATGTTTTTTATACGTAAACATACTGAAGCAAAGAAATGCCATGCTAAAACTACACAGTGAAAGATAAAGCTACTACAACATTGGAGAATGTCAATCACTCACAGTGGACCTGCCAAGACTGGAAATTGCTCTGTGTAAGTCTATGCTTATGACTGTGAAGTACTGAGAGGCTTATAAAAAATACATATTTAGGTTTCACTAAATTTATAACTTTTCTTTATCCAGTAGTAAATTAATCTTAGCTTACTTTAAGATTTTTTGCTTTATAAACTTTTAGCTATTTTCTTATTTTTTGACTCTGGTGATATCATCTAGCCTTAAACATGCTGTATAGTTCTACAAAATTATTTTCCTTGTACCCTTGCTTTATAACTTTTTTCTGTCACAAAATGTTTTATTTTTTGCTTTTAAAAGTTTTATTAGCTGGGCATTGTGGCTCACTCCCCAGCAACCAGGAGGCTGAGGCAGGAGAGTCATTGCAAATTTGAGACCATCCTGGGCTACAGAGTGAACTCAAGGCCAGCCAGAATGGCATAGTGAGACCCTGTCTCAAAAAGACAAACAATCAAACAATTTTGTTAAAAGCTGAGGTATGAGCACACACATTGCTCTAGTTTACTTAGAAACAAGCTCTTCGATCTCACTGGTTTCCATTCTCACACCCTGTTGCACTGGAAGTTTACCAGGGACAGTCACATGCATTGTGCTGACATGTACCATGAAAATGATACCTTTTTCTCGAAAACCTCAGGAAGGACCTTCCTAAAGCTCTGCTTGAGGAGGAAGTGTCATTCTTTTTATAGTTAGTCCATGGTGGCTTTCTTGGTTTCTTTCTTTCTTCATATTCACTTAGAAGTAAATTGTACACATTCTATATATCATGGTTTATGTCTGTGGCCCCCAGGCCTCATGAGTTTGCATTGTGCATTTGTGATTGGTTCATTGTCTAGTGCTTGGATTGATGGTGTCAGTGCTCCACCCACATAGGGGTGGAGCCAGGATGTGATGTAATGGCAGGAAGAAGGTGTGTCTTGATCTTTGCTGGTTCCTGCTTGCTGTTTGCAGCAGCCATGAACTGCGGCCCAGCCATGCCCGCCTGTCTTGGAGCCAACTGACTGTGGACTGAAACCTCCAAAAACTGTAAGAAATAAACCTTTCCTTTCCCAACTTGGGCTGCAGGTATTTTGTCTCAGCAACAAGTAAAAAGTAACTAAGATACTATATTAATGAAAACCTTTGGCATGAGGTCCACTTGGCCAGTTTGTAAACAGATTTTTGAAGTTGCAAAAATTTCTGCTAAACCTTTCACTGAGAATTTTGTATATTATTCCTTTTCTTCTCCTGAAATTTCCTTTTCTCTTGTCTCTTCTTCAGCTATGAACTGTTCTATGTCAACAATTCCTTATTAGGCAGTTCGTCTGGAGCCACCTGTATAATCTCCTAGATGCCTTCTTCACCCATGACTAGATGTAAACGGTTTTTCATTGCACTACAGACATGTTGATTTTTGCATCCTTTGCACTTCAGGTAAATCCTCCAAAGTCAAACAGATCTCTGGCACATGCTGTCCATACACCCTTTGATATAGCATCAGCCTAAACTTAAGAAAAGTTATTGATGCTGTCAGAAAGGTCACAGTGCTTCTAGATTAGCATCAGTTCATTGTTACTGGGCAATCTCCTCAGTCATAGCACTAGACTGGACAAAGGTCCTTCTAAAGTAGACAGCTTTAAAAACTTCTAGCCTTCCAAACTCCTTGATGCATTGGTTGGGTCAAAGATGTCATCTTCTAAGTGATAAATACTACTTTGATGTTGGGATCAAGATCACCACATAATGGATGAAATGTGTGAGCATCATCAACAAAAAGCAAAATCTTTTGTTTTTGTTGTATTTTTAAGACAGTGTTTCAGGCTGGATTTGAACTCACCATGTAGCTCAGGCTGACTGCAAATTCCTGGCAATCTGCCTGCATCAGCCTCTCCAGTGGTAGGATTACAGGTGTGAGCCATCACACAATTAGAGGAGCTGAGTCTTCCACAACTTAATTTGCTGCTGCACTATACTGTGAGAATATGCATAGCCATGTGTTGAAAACCCTGAGGCCATCTCTGGGCCAGAGAAAAAGGTTTTTATTTCTAGTCTGCATGCTGTCCTCAGTCAAGACTGTTATATTGTCCTTAATACCCTTCAAACCTGACATTGTCTCGGCCTCCCTCTAAATGAAAATATCTCCATTCTTTCATTTCCAGGATGGGGAAGTTTCATCCATATTGAAGATTTATTCTGGCAAGTCATTTTCCTCAACAACCAGCTTATCATTTTCAAGTTTCCAAAACAGTTACAGGTGGCATCACATCAGCAATTTCAGATTCCTCACTTAATTTCATGTTGTGTCCTTGTGATGAATGAAATTTTTGCACCATTTAAACCACCCCGACTAACACTGCATTCTGCACTGTAGTCGGGTCCTGCCTTTGATTTCAGCATCAAAACAAAATTTCACATTGGCTCTGATCATTATGGTGCTAAGAGGTATATTCTTATGTGTCTCGTGTTGAATCCATCTCAGTAGAAATTTCTCTATGCCTGATACAGGCTTTTCCAAAATTTTTGATCATTTCATTGCTTTCCATGAAGCATGTTCTTTAACATCTTCCACCTTTTATTCTTCTTCTTCAAGATGGTGGCTGAGGTCAAATCATTGGCAAGCAGTAACCTTCACTGGTTTTCTATCTTCATTACCCTTCATTATTTTCATTCTGTGTCCAGGTCAATGGCTCTGTAAAGCTTCTCATGGGCAACAATTACAACAAACACCTTATTTACAGAGGCCAGGGTGAACAAAATAACACAACAGAAACGATATGAGCAAGAGACACAATTAACACAAGACATATGAGGCTGCTGTTTGCATAACGTGGTGCACTATTTTACAGCAAACACTTTTATAAATAGAGTACACTGGACTGATAAAAAGTGTACCAGAGAAGTACATAAACCAGAGATATTGGGCTGAGGATTTAGCTCAGCGGCATAAGTGCCTGCCTTATAAGCGCATTTGAGTTTGTCCCCGGTACCAATAAAAAAAAAATAAAAATAAACCAGGGACATACTCGATCATGTCACTGTTGTATATTATGTACTTTACATAATTGTGCATCATACTTTCATGTTACTCATGACACAATAGGTTCACTGATACCAGCACCACTGTTCAGTGTTAACATGGCCATGACGTCAGGAGGTAGTAGGAATCCTTTATAGCCTTATGGGACCACCAAGCTGTATGCAGTTTATCAATGACCAAAACAACTTTATGAAGTACAGGTTTGGAGAATAGTGATTGTAAGAAACAATCCCTTGTGGTTGTGAAAGTTAGCAAGTACAACATCAAAATAGTGGCATGGTAGACTACAGACACAGATAAAAGTGGATATTATAGCTAGAATATGAGGTCACTCTAATAGCACAACTTTTTTTTTTTTTTTTTTTTTTTTTTTTTTTTTTTTCCTGAGAGAACCTTAGTATGTTTTTCTCTTAAGGTCTACAACTGATGAAATAAACTCTGCCCATAGTAATTTGCTTTACTCAGTGTCTAAAGACTTAAAATTTTAAACCTGTCTAAAAGAATAACCTTTCCTGCAATATCCAGACTGATGTTTGACCCAAGACCTGAGTACCAAGGTTTAAATTGATTCATAAAATAATCATTGCATTGGCTTACTTACAGTTCACTTATATGTTTATGAGTAGTCCTTTTCCATTTCAGTTTAAATTTTAAAAATTACTATCATCAAACTTTTGCAGTCCTTAGACTCAACCTTTTGAAACTGAAATAACTTTCAGGTCAATGATCAGCTATAAATTCTGTTGGTATGTAGAATCGAACACATAATATTTTATTCTTTTTTAGGCTTTATTCCCTTTAAATATTATTGGATGAAGAACAAAAAAATTGCTTGTAGTATTGGTGGAAATATGTTGGGTTTCTTTTAAACACAGGACTCTAAACATTTGCTCTTTGAAACAATAACTGAACAATAACGAGGCTAGATGTAGTAGCACACTCTTATAATCCCAGCACTCTGGGAGGCTGAGGCAAGAGGATTTCAAATTTGAGTGCAGAAATATTGCAAGTTAGAATCCAGGATGGACAACTTAAAAATACCATGTCTCATAAAAGGGCTAGGGATGTAACTTAGCTCAAAGACATTGACTTCAATCCCCAGTAATTAAACAAAACTAAGACAAACAAACACAACAACAAAACCAAACATATAATGAGAACCAAGCCAATTTTGAATAGAGCCAGATGAGAATACGGAAGCACCTTTACTCTGAGTTGATGATGGATAGTGATACTTATTTTTGTTAAAACGTTCAAATTCTGTGAACTAAATGTAGGTCCCAAAAGGTGTTTTTCAAAGATTGTTTTTATATCTAAGATCACTTACCTCTCGCTCTCCATTTCCTGTTGTGTCTCTTCCTTCTGAGTACCCAGTATTTTCTCACTGTACATTTGGTCTGATTATTAGATTCCACACACAATGACATCTTGTCTTTATCTGACATATATTAATAAAAATGCCCCCAGCCCATGCATGTTGTAGCATGTGTCTGAAATGCCTTCTTTTTCAAGGCTGAATAGTATGATTTTGTTATGTGGTACTTAAAAGTAACACCCTGCTTTCTGCCTAAAGATGTTTGCCTTGTTACCACCATGCAGACTGTGAAGATTCTTGCCACGCAAGTGGAAGGGTAAGCACCCTCATGAGGAGTGATTTCATCTTCTTTATCTTAATGCTCAGAAGAGAATGGATTTCTGTGTCACTGGGTACTTGGTTTTCATCTTTGTAGAGACCTCCAGGGTGTTTTCAAAAGCAGCTGTGTTAGGCTGCATTCCCATTAAATGCACTTTCTGTTTTCTCTACACTTTTGTCAAAATTTGTTGTCTTTTATCTTCCTGGCGATTACCATTTGTGTGTGAGGTGTTATCCCACAGTGATTCCACTTTGTCTTTCCTTAGTGATCAATGATTAAAGCATCAAGAAAAAATACTAATAAATTTAACCAAAAATGAAATTTTGTAGACTGAAAATATAAAATACTGATCAAAGAAATTGGAGAAGACTCAAATTAATGAAAAGACACCCCCTGTTAATGAATCAGAAGAATTAATAATGTTAAAATATACATACTATTACAGCAATACACAGCCTTCATGTAATACCTATCAAAACTTTAATAATGTTCTTTACAGAAATAGAAAAATTATCTTAAATTTTTATGAAAATCTTAAAAAAGTAAATGTCAATTCAACACTAAGAAAGAATATAAAATTGAGAGTATCTCACTTCTTTGTATAAAACTACATAACAAGTCCACACTAACGTAAATGTTTTCATATTTGCATGGAAACATAGAACAATGTTATGGAATATAGAGCTAAGAAACAAAATAAATCGATATATATATATATATATATATATATATATATATATATATTCAACCTGGACACTTAGAGGAAGAGAATACAGTGGGAAAGGATAGTTTTTTTCAATCAATAATGTAGAGCAAAGTAGGTTTCCATGTGGAATGGAGTAAAATCAAATTTTTATCAAATAAAAAATCTTTCAAAAGAGATACAAAACTTAAATACAAGACTTGAAACCATGCTCCTAGAAAAGAACATGAAAGAAAATGTTGACCTTGTTATTCACAAGGATAGTTTTGGATACCATACAAGAAACCCAGCCTGTGGAAGCAAAACTAAATAGTGGTACTGTATCAATCTAGAAAGCATTTGCACAGCTAAGAAACAATTGACAAATTAAAAGGCAAACTGGCAATCAGGAAAAGCATTTACACACAATACATCTGTATATATGTACATATGTATATGTATATATATATATATATATATATATATATATATATATAATTTATGATGAGCTCTTATGATGCACTAGCAGAAAAACAACCCTGGTTAAAAGTGTACAGACTAAGCAGACATTTCCACAAAGAAAATATAAAAAGTGACCAATGATCACACAAAAAGATGATTAATTATAAGTTTACTTTTTCTAGTAAATGTTTTAAAGTTTTTGTCTCTTTAATCTTAGGCTGTTAGTTTAAATGGATTTATTCAGTAGTGTGAAATATACTGTAACTGATACCTCTATAAAGGGAACAAAATTTTTTTAAAAACTAATTTAAGATAAACTTCATCAGAAAATTTCTCAGCCTCAGTAACTATTTCAAGACATGCAGGCTTTCATGGGATGCCACTGGCATGGCTATGATTTCAAGAATTTGTATTTTTTTTTTCCCATGGCCGTCAGAAAGGCTTCAAAGACTATATATTAATTTTAGAGGTGGCCTCCTTCCTGGAAAGACACAATGTTAGAAGTGAAGAAAGTGTAAAATTTCTTAGCTAAATATGAAATCAGTGTTTGTAGATAAAGAAAGCATTTCAATCAGAAAGAAAATTGAAAGAAAGGCCAGGAGGCCTCAAATGATGTAAGGACTTTAGTGGTTAAGTAGTGAAGAACAAAAGACCACTCTTCTGGACTCCCTCTTGCAAGGTGAAAGGATGGAATGATGTGACACACCTAGGGTCCTTCCAGAGTAACCGAACAGGCTGTGTGTTTTAATGATAGGAGGACCAGGGTTATTGCCACAAGATCAGGGTCCTCACAGTCCATACTGATTGGACGTAAACGGCAGTTGTTGACTATTTTATTATTATAAAACAACAATTCTGTCAACGTATGGGATACTTAAGCTCAGCTTCTGTCTTGGAAACTGAAGGAAACATTTACTGGGAACATGAGGTAGGGATGTGTCCACGTTGGTGAATTATGAGTAACAGGTAAACTGTCAAGGCTCAACTTATGGAAGTAACATAAGAAGAATTTACCTAGACATGTTAACTAGAATAGAAACAAAATTAGTTGTTTTAATCCTGATATATATTCTTTCTTGCTCTGTGTTGAGATGCATGTGTGCATACAGGAGTGGACACACAGATAGGGTCACGCACACACTATCTATAATGAAAGTATTTAAGTGATTAGTACTGGGTCTAAAGAACATTTGAAGAGGATTTATTCTGATCGTTTTATAATTGAGACAAGCCTAAAGAAAATAAAGAGCATTTGCCCAGATCTCATAATTTCTACATGAAGCATGTAAATGATCTACTCTTAAGACAAACACAAGTATGCTCCATCTCTATAATTACAGTCTAAGAGTTACACTTACCCATGTCTCTCAGTTTTAATTGGATTTATGAGGTAATGGTTATCTATACTCATTTAGGGGTGATCTAATTTTCCATTACCCAAAAAGCAAATACAGGAGCCCTTAATGACATTTAGTTCTGTCTCTTCTGAGAAAGCAGAGAATGTGGTCAGACAATCGCATGATTTCTTCTTTTCTGAGTAGCTCATTTTTTCCAAATGATTTTTATTGGTAATACAACCATTCAAAACCAACTTTGGTGTTCCCAATTCATATGTAATGGTTTGCTATTTTTCAATGTGGGATCACATGGTTTTTAAAGAATGAAACCAACTTTATTTTATCATGATTGATTTCTAATGTTCCTTGTAATTTTCACCGCAGAATGTGAAACAGCAGCATGGAAATGAAGGTGAGGTATTATTTGTTATAATAATTTCTCAAGTTATAGCTACTTATTTATGTCTTTACCTCACTAATGAATTGATTTCAAAAACAGTTTGCTGTAGATGATTAGTGATTTCTCCAAATTGTCTTTTAACCTTGGAAAGTGTTACCATTGTCAAGTTTTTAGAAGCAATCAAATGCACTAAACACCAGTGCCTACCAAGAAAATTTAGGATAAACTTGATAGTTTGAATAAACATAAAAGCCATTACATTCTCACTAGGATCTTATTATATGCTAGACTCTGTAAGTTTATTTATTAATTCATTTTACAGTGTTGTCTGACTTAATTGAGATTGGAATTATTTCATTTTAGAAAACAAATTGCATATAAAGAACACATAAATGGCATTTATTTAAATGTGCTTATTCATCACAACTCTGGTACAACACTATAAAAGCAAATTTAATCAACTGGATTTAGTTTCATTTCAATCTAAACCCTACTATTCTTTTGCTTTGTTTTAATTAAGTATAGTAGAATTAATATTATTTGAATTTTACCAATAAGAAATATGTAATATCTCAAAATATTTCAATGTACTGTATAAATACTGTTTGAAATTATTTTTATTGTGTCCAATATTTTTAGAAGAACAAAACCTCAGTTACATGGAAAATACTACAAAGAATCAACAAGTAGGACTTATTCTATTAAAACATTTTGCACAACATAATAAACTATGAATAGACTGAAAAGAAAGCCACAGAGTAGAAAAGTAGTAGACAACGGACTAATATCAGAGCTTATAAACTATTGAAAAATATCAGACTCCCCCAAATTTAAAGACCCAGTCCAAAATGGGCATCTGAAATAAATGTACCTCACAGAGGAAGAAATATAAATGGCAAATAAAATGCATGAAAAAATGCTCAACATCACTGGTCATTGGAGAAATGCAAATTAAAACAGTACAAAGACTGTATCTCATCCCAGAAAGAATGGGTATTATCAAGAAATCAACCAATAACAAATTTTGGAGAGGCTGTTGTTGGGAGCATAGATCAGTGCAAGCATTGTGGAAATCAGTACGGAGATTGCTCAAAAAAATTAGGATTTGAGGTCTATAGTTGATCCAGCTATTTCTCTTCTGTGAAGAAGAATTTAAAAAAAAAATTATACTACAGTGATTTCTGCACACTTATGTTTATAGTAGCACAGGTTGCAATATGTAAATATTGGAAACAACTCAAATGCCCATCAACCTAGGAATGGATTAAAAACAGACAGGAATACTATTCATCTGTACCAAAGGATAATCTAGACACATTTTTAGGTAAATGAATATACCTTGAGGCCATACTCAAATGAATTAAATAGGATACAGGTATAAATATCACATTATTTCTGTGGTGGAGATATCAAATGTGTAAATAATGACAATAGTGTATGAAAGATATTGTGAA
The DNA here is from genome assembly GCF_034190915.1 of Cavia porcellus. Lineage (NCBI taxonomy): Eukaryota > Metazoa > Chordata > Mammalia > Rodentia > Caviidae > Cavia > Cavia porcellus. Next base: position 158,197,887 of record NW_026947484.1, on the reverse strand, counting down.
ATAGTAAGAAATCATTCAAAAGAAAAGGGAAGTAGCAAACGTGAAGAAGGAAAGGAATGAAAACAAAAAAAAGCTCATACATTTACATAAAGTAAATTGGACATGCATGTTTAAATATCACATTGTCACTCTAGTGTCAGATACTGAAAGAATAAACATGACCAAAATGTTTACCAGGAAAATATGAAATATTTAAATAGAAAGAAAGTGTTCAAATGGGAAGGGGAATAAGAAATGGGGGACTGGGAAAAGAATGAATCAAAAAAAAAAAAGAAAGAAGATGGAAGACAATGGAACATAGCTTTTGCAAATAAAGAAGGGAGGTCAAAGAGAGGAGAGAAGATTGGGGAAAAAGGAAGAATTGAGATGTATCACGTACATAATGAATATGATCATTATGTATACATGAAATGTTCTAATAAAATTAATCAAATTTTTTTTTAAAAAATCAAATAAGTTTTAAAAAGAAAAATAAGATTAAACTTTTTTTGTCATTTATTGACAAAGGCTAATAAAATTCTACATTTAAGTAGACTAGACAATTTTAGTATTATCCTAAATAGTAAATACATCCTTTTTGTTCATGTACAATTTAACCTTTCAGAGTATTTTTAAAATGCAGAATCAAGATTGTGGTACCTCTCTAGACATTTCCCTGGGTTCATAGCACAGTCAGAAGAATAACAATCTAAATTCTTAACACTTCTGTAGATGACAGGATGTGGCCTCTGTCCTATTTCCTAATTTCTCCGTCATAGATTATGCATTAGTGTTCTACAACTATAGTAAGAAAATACTACAGTCTGATGACTGATTCTAAACTACAGAAATTTATTTTTTTATAATTCTGGAGTCTGAAGTCCAAAATCAAAGTGTTTTCAGGGTGTGTTTATGACATGATTTAATATTACATCATTAACATAACAGTCACTCTGGCAATTAAGGCACTTGCATATGAATTTTGGGTGGCCAAACTTTAGTTCACAGTGGTCTATGTTCCTCAAGTCCCACATCTTGCTTACATTTTTATAGCCAGTATGTCACAATATTAAATTTTCTCCCTTCTTTTTGGCGCTAAAAGATGACTGAGGCCCATGGGTTTGTATTGTTTTATTTCTAATATCAGCACTGAAAGCTGGAAATTTCTCAGTAGAATTTTGCTGTTATTCATTGTCTCATGGAATGAAAAAGAAAGGTAAAAGGTAATAGGTATCCTCATTTCTATCGAGTGTCATTGTTCTCTGAACCTGCCAGTCAAAAGAGCAAAGAAATATATATTTTATATGTGAGCGTATGTATACCTAGACAGATGGATGGATTTAAATGTGTATGGAGGTCTACAAATCTTTCTCTATATAGACAATACATCTGTATTAAACTACACATGAATGCTGATATCTCCAACTCTGACTTATTAATACATGAATGATCCTAACTTTCTCCTCTTGCGTAACTGTGAATTCCCATTTTAAACAGGAAGAAATCTAGATTCTCCATATTTTCAATGCAGTTACCTAAGCTCCTTTCCATCATGCACATATCGCTGTGTCAGAAATGTTAGCCTGTTCCTCCTGGGAAACAGTGTGACCCCCTGGAATATTAGCCTTATGTGCCATTCTGGACTTTACTCTTAACAACTCACTTCCAAAATTTCTTATGTCAGCACCTTTTCCTCCCACTTCAGTGAGTTTTCTTTTTATACCTCTGAAATAGTAAATGCCTTTGTTCCATTTTCTCTCATTCTGAGGATTCCTAGACCTCCTAAATGGCACTAACGAAATATACACATGATGGTCCACATTTTGTGTGGCAATGTTTAGCTTTGAAGAATGCACAGTGCCCTACACCCCTCATTACAATGTGATACAGAACAGCTTCCCATCACCTTAAAATCTCCTTTGTGTTTTACCTACTCAACTTTCATTCAACCCACTGCAACCAGTAGTCTGTTTACTGTTTATACATTTTTACTTTTTCACCTAATGTTATAAAATTACAAACATACAACATGGAACCTTTCAGATTTTCTTATATGTAGTAGCGTGTTTTAAGGTTGATAAGTGCCAGATTGATCTATGAAGGCATCTCCATGCTTAGCATTTTGAACTCAAGGAAGAATTCTTCTCAGAAGAATTATATTTCAAAGTGGCATCAAGAGAATGTCAGGAAGAAAAATGAGAGGGGTTTGGCAGTTGTTCTTACAAATCCACCTTTGATCTGAAAGTCTGTGGAGTCTTGATAGCAGCACTAAAACTATCTTAAAAGTTTAAGGAAGGAACATGAATTTAAACAAACATGCAAAGCAACACTGTACACTACTGCTGGAGATGTGAAGATTTTTGACAAATCTAGGGTTTCTTCAATAGAAATGAAAGAAATCCATGCTTATGTGAAACAGAATCAGAATGTCCTAAGGAAAAAGTATGCTGGTATGAACATACACAAATTAAGACAGGATTAGATGAAAAATGGCAATTCGAGAAAATTATTGTAAGGGATTTCAAAGAAAATCTGAAATTTGCATTCACAGGATGATAGGTTAAAATTGATAAAGGCTAAGATCACATCAATGATGTGAAAAAGAAATTAGAAATACTCTTCTAGAATATAAAATAAAATGATATTGCTATGAAAGCAATCATTAAATTTTTGTGAATATGAAATACCATTATTAAAATTATATTCATTAATTCTTTCTACATATTTCATTAAATATTCATACAGCTATTTTGTTCTCTTCAGTATGTCAAGGCTGGCAATGCTGACACCAAAATTATTAATATAGAAATTTCTACAATGATAAAATATTCAAATATTGGTTCTTCCAAAAATGCTATTTTCATAACAAGTGGTATTAAATACTTAAAACATGACTAGGACAAATGGGGATTAAACTTATCATTTTTCTAGTATTTAATTTAAATTTAAGTAGTCATACATTCCTGATAGTTATGTATTAGACAAGGAAAAATAAAAAGATACTTATGGGTCCTTTAATTGTATTGATTAAAATATTATGTTTCTGAAATGTCATGTATATATGATTTGTCCAGTCATCTAGTTCTCATGACTTCTCAAATTTTAGGGATGCATTTTACAAATATCAGTTACAGATCAAATGTGTATGGCTAAATAAACTTGCACTTATGTAACTTCCAAATATCCACCACCTAGATCAAAATTCAGAACATTTCCATTATTTCAGAAGTTTTCCTTATAATTCTTTCCAGTCAGAGTTGCTTTGAATGGTAATCACTATTCTGACATCTATCACCAAAATTTTATTTGATTGAGTTAACGGTAAGTCAGGATTTCTATTTTTTAATCCACTTTCCTTCTCTTGCTATGATTGAGATGCATGCATTGTATACTTATTAGCAATATGTCATTTTCTATTGTCACATCATGATCTATTTTATGATAGTCTGCTGATTATCTTACCCCTTTTAGGAATGGGGATATTTGGAATGCTCCTAGCATTAAGCTATTATTAGTAAAGCTTTTATCATTCTTCGAGTTTTTGAAAGATATTTATTGTCTATGCCTGAAGGTGTCAGAAAGTTTTCTGAAATATTTAACAGTGTACGTATCTACAGCAATACAAGAACACATTTTAGATTCAGATTAAGTGGTTGAGAAACAGTTAAATATGTAAACCAGCCTGATACATGTAATGATATGTGAACCAGGATTTAAGTCAGGAAATGTAGATCAATGACTGTCTTTTTAACTATCAAATTAATCCATACACAAACAAGCAGAAAATTACTAAACAGAAATGAAAAAAAATAGAAAACCTAAGTTAATAATCATAAATCACTTAATATTTTTTTAAAAGCAAAGCACTAGAGTTAGATATTTTTCTTTAGTTAATTGTACTAAACTAAAGTTTAGTAGTTAGAAATAAGAGGACAGAAATTTGAGGTAGGGATTTAGCTCAGCAGCATAAGCATTTGCCTGGCAAGTGTGAGGTTGTGAGTCTGATTCTCAGTACCAAAAACAAAACAAAAAGGATAGGTATTTCAACCTTTATGAATAGTTTCCATATAATCAAATAGAATTATTTCTCTTGAATTCATATTACTAGCCTAGTGTTACTTTGAGAAAAAATTCAAAATAAATTTTGTCAGAAAAACAAAGCCTAATCAAATTCAGGAATAGAGACAGAATAACACTAAAATATTGGAAATTGAAACCCCTAATATAGAAAAAGTATGCTGTTTGACCATAATTCATCCATACTCAGACTGCAAGATTCTTTAACCATTAGACAGCCACTCAAGTAATTTGCGTAATATAAAATCAAATACTCATTTATCCTCATATATAGAGGCAGCACCAATATTTTATAAAATCTAAAATCCATTGATGATTTTTAAAAACAATTTATCAAACTAGAAAATCAAATATGTTTTAATAACTTGGTCACACTCATAGAAAATCTATAGTAAACTTCACACTTAATTAAATTATCAAACATTAACATCAATTATAGTATAGTGGGATGCCATCTACTATAAATCTCATTTAATATTATTCATGCTTCCAATCAGAGCATGAGGCAAGAAAAAGAATGAAATTAACATTGCTACAACTGAATGACACCACTCTTAAATGATTAAGGCAATGTAAAAAGTCTTAATGATAAAGCAAGAATTTATTAAGAGTCACAATATTGCTGAAAATAAGATATATCTATTGTAAAAGTATATATACACCAAAAGTATATATACACCATGCTTCTTCTGTGATACAGGAAGCTTGTGTTTTGGTCAGCTTCCATGAAATTATAGTGTGCTAAAGTGTTAGGTTACAAGTAAATAAGGTCTGAGATTATTCATTGTTTTGTATATGGAAAAAGTGAGGAAGTAAGTACTTAAACCTCAGGATGCTAATATCTCTGGGAGGAAGTCAAAGAAAAAGACATGATGAAAGAGAAATCTTAGGTTTTAACCATATTCTAACTCATATGAATGAGATTTAATAAATGAACACTGAATTTATGGTTTTGTTTAAATTGTGTATATGTGCTTTGCTTAATTTTCTAATGATCTCATAAGAATAGTTAAAATAATACATTAGATATTTATTGTAGGTACTTTGTACTTAAGTATAGTGAGTCTGCATATCGTGAATGCGAGATAAATTTTGGACAGAAGGCAATATGTACACATTGCATAATTATTAAAGTCCAAAGGCATATAAAACATAAAGCAGTAAACCTAGAAAAAATTAAACCAATGTTAATTATCTTCATCTTTGAATAGGTGAATAAACGTTGTTTTTTTTACCTTCTACTCCTATAGATGATTTTGCAATTTTTCTGTAACAGGCCTATGCTATTACAGGAACAGAAAGATTCATTAAGAAAGCAAAGAAAACAAATAATGTATTGAGACTACCTCATTATCACATGTGAGGGCTGATCAAAATATACAATAGGTGTTTAAATTTAAAAAATCACAATAAAAGACACTTTATCATTAATTCCACTCAAACTATTCCTTCTCATATTGAACACACATATCCCAACATTCTTGGCACTTTCTGAAGCAGCTCTGAAAATGCTCCTTCCTGAGTGTTTACAGGTGTGATCCAGATACGGCGAACGATGTGACAACAGCATCTAAGGAAAGGTAGGTTTGCACAATCATTACGATTGTCCTGATCCACCTTACTCACATGATCTAGAACTAGCGGTTTTTCTACCTTACCCCCAAATGAAAATAACCATGAAAGGTAAATATTGTGAATTGATGCAAGATACCAACGTAGCTACCATAGCACAAGTAGAAACTCAAGGAAAAGGATTTGCCAGGTTTCTTGGTCATGAATTTCTTAAGGCGTTCTTTGCTATTAAAATACCTTAGTTCTCCATCAATTTTGGAAGATAGCAGCATATATCGGTCTGGGTGGAAATTGTTTTTTTTAGGGTTTGAACCTATCTCTCCAACTCTTCTGGCCTTTATGGTTTCTGTGAAGAAGTCTGCTGTAATTCTGGTCAGTTTTCCTTTATGCAATATGTGTTGATTTTCTCTAACAGCATTTAGGATTAGGTTTTTGTGTTGGATTTCTAGGATTTGGTCTACCATGTAGCATGGTGTGTTTCCTGAATGGTGATAGAAGACAGAAGACTTTGTCTCTATGTCAGAGACAAAGAGAATTTAATGCTCACAGCATTGGGAATAGCCAAAACACTAAAATTTTCTAAGAACAATTCTCTATGCTCCAAATCTCACAAAACCAAAAGGGCAGATGATGTCTACACATCCACTGTAATTTCAATACAGATGGATCTAAAACTCATTAAAATCATATATTTATAATGAATTTTAGCAAATGATTAAGCTTGCGTTTATATTAACTATAATGAGCAGCATTATATTTATTTTTGGACTGTAAGTAAGTCTATCCTGTTCTCAGAAGGGAGATATCATCTCTATCTTCCAAGACTTTTACTCTAAAAATACCTTTACAAATAGTCTAAAGACATCTGCTAATATTTCTGATATGCACATATATGAGAAGTTTTTAGAGAATTTTCTCCCAACACTAATATTTCACTGCATAGCTATCACTGTTATCAACAGTTTATGTTTATTAGTTGATTTTATCTTCAGGTCAGCTGTGAAGTGCAAACTGTTACTCTCATTTTGGTGAAGAGTTAAATGAGACCTAGAGTGAGAGATCCTCAATGGGAATTTGTTAATTTCATCCTTTTGTTGTCTCACAGTGGGAATGTTATTGAAAGAATATTTGCATAAGACTTCAGAAAATTATATATTAATCATAAAAATCACTTCTACCACATTTTTGACATGATAGGTGTGTTCAACAGGAAAGAAAGCAATAAACATGTAAGTCATGGAACCAAGTGCATGAACAATACTGGCCAATTACAAAATGCAAGACTAACACTAATAAAAATGGTTGTTTGGATTGACACCAGAAAGAAGAAGATATTTTAGTAAATAGTGTATAACTAAGAAGACGAAAAGAAAATAGCTGGAGGAAAACTATGTTCCACTGTTTTTCAACTTTCACAAAGACAGTGACAGAAGTTATTAATGGAAAAACATTGTATGTGAAAGCATATCTATTATAATCTGTGCTACATGTATGCTTAAATGTTTCATCAGTTGTACTTCATTTAGAAAGATTGCTTTCCAGATGACTACCTAGACCTTCTGCTGTATTTAATAGTAAAGATTCAAAGGTGTGGGTGCTGGTGATTAAGGCATAGGAGTTACAATATTGAACTTCAATTTTAATGTGGAAGAAAGCAATAAATCAGATGACCATTAAGATTGTATTTCCAAATGCAGTTCTTTGTATCCATAGAGGATTGGTTAATAACTCCTCTCTGAGATACCAAAATCTGTCAATGTTCAAATTCTTAGCTAAATGTGTCCTCCCACATATTTTAAATAATTTATGTGATTTATAATAATTAAATGTGAATGATAGGTAAATACTTCTTATGTAGTAATAGTGAGGGAATGACAGCAATCACATTTAATTGTTTCATAATATTTTTGTTTCGAGACTGGTTCAATCCAAAGATGTGGAACCCATAAGTACAGTAGGCTTAAGGTGAGTTAATCACTGTGAAGAATACGGCATGGGAGTAGAAAAGACTATTAATATCTTAGATTTCAAATAGTGTGCTCATGAGAAGCCCCAGGGAAAAAATGCTTTCAGCAACAATTTTCATGAAGTGTCTTTCTAAAATATTTAATTAATAATTCTTCCAGGAAATGGGAGGAAGAAGTACCTATGTCAGATGAACTACAAGACCATTTCTATAAAACTATGTGTTGATAAGTAATCACTTGAACAGGAACTTCAAAAATACAGAGGATCTGTGCAAATTAGCGAAATTGGGGATTTTAGTTTTAACTGGAAATAATCACAGTTTTTCCAGCCCAGATTTTGGGATTAATTCATTTTGGATTTCTGAGTTTTGTTTTGTTCCAAGCTATGAATCCCACTCATGTAACTTCTGCATTACCTTGTCATTGGCCGTGATGTCAATACATTACAGTGCATGGTCAGAAATGAATGACTCTTTTTTTGTGCAGTGTAGCCTGTACACTAGCAAACTGACTCTCTAACAGCATATAATCTTCATGAAATTTGTTAGCTTTTATTAAATTATGAAAAGTACTAAAATAGTGTCCTATCATGTAAACACACACACACACATACACACATAAACACAAGGGAAGGATTTTGCCAAGGAGATACTCTTCCTGAACTTTTGAGTTTTTATTTTAAGAATAAGTCTTGCTAAATCACCCAGTCTGACCTCAAACTCATGAACTAGCTATATCAGTCTCCCAAGTATCTGGTATTACAAGGGTGTAACACTGCACTCAGCAAATTTTAAAATAACATGGTTCGTTAATAGGACTATAGATTTATTTGATTACTGTCTGTTCTGCCTGTGGTATAGCAAGTCTGTTTTATTTATTATTACATTTCCAATATCCAAGAATATTTACTGAATAAATTATTACCATTTATAAATTTTCAGTGTTGAATAACTTTAATCAATTGCAATAGAAGTTAATTCATCTTTTCTGATGATTATACAGAAATAAAAATCACCATGCTATAAAGTCAATATTAGTCCACTTCTGTTTTCTTTTATCAAATGTTGGTGTTGCTATAAAGGAGGGAGAAAAAGCATAGCACAAAATAAAAGAAGAATTGATTAGCAACAATGGCAATCTTTTTCAAAAATAACAAAGGTAAGCACAGTCAAGTTGAAACTGAAATCTGAAAATGGAAATGTAAAACAAAATGGAATTAGGAACTGTTCATTGAGAAAACGAATGGGTATATAGTTGCTTTTTTTTTTTTTTCTTCAGGAACACACTGGTTGGCAGAATCACTTGATTTTATCTATAACTTTCCTTGGTTTCCATCAAATACTGAAAAGCCAGGGCACCATTATTTCAGAGGGCCAGAAATGGAAGAACTCACAGTACTGATGTTTGGGAGAGGCAAAGTTTGCTTTAAATCCTGACTCTTTCTAGCTTGTAATCTTCGATGAAAAACTTTCCTTTTCAAAACACATGTTAAGCCTCAGACTTCACAGTATTAAAATACAGACAGCACCAGTTGAATTGGAGTGTTGCTGTAAATATTAAATTCAATAAATCATAGAATGCTTAGCTGACTGTTATCTAGTTAGTGATCAATAAACAGCATTTGTTATTGTTATAGAGAATGTTCTAGACAGATGCCTAATGAAAATTGATTCTAGAATGAATAGAAAGCTTCTCCCTCATTAGTGTTATTAGTCCTGGGTGACCTCTGTGGCCTATGGAAATAGTAGATTAGGGAACATTAACATGTGGGAACCTCCGTCACCATTTATTCAGTCTTATTAAGTTGATTGCATATTAGCATAAGATCCTTAGGTAGAGATTATCCAATGGGAATGTGAGAGAAAGGAATTAATACTCTTTGTGCACTTCCTATATATCAGGCGCCACTCAAGTTACATAGCAAGTGACGTCTCATTTAGCTTATTCCATGTATTGAGCCATTTTCCCTGTTTCTTAGAGGAGGTAAATGTAATCAGAGTGATAAAGTCACTTGTCTACGCAGGGTTTGGGATTTGAAGCTAGAACTACGAAAGCCCGTGGTCCATTCTGTGTCACTCTGACATGCTGACTTGAATACCTTGGAGTCACTGAGTTTTGCTCTAATTCTAAGGCTTCTGTCTCAAGGATGAGAGGTCACCTGGAACTGGTTGCTGGAAAACCCAAAAGCAGGAACTATACATGGTGAAAATTTCGATGTGGTGCAATTCCAAAAGTACTTATGTGTTTCCTCCAGTAAATTTATTTTTAATATATTATATTGGAGAGGATATACTCCTTTTACTATTAATGCCTCATCTTATTTTTTCTATGGGGGGGACCTGAGAGATTTATTGTATGCTACAAGGCTAAGAAGGCTGTCTTCCAGGTACTGCCAGTGAACTGGGACTAAAGTAATATTCCAAAGCCAAACTCATGTCAGTGCGGGACTGTAAGACAGTTTATGGACTGGAGACAATGGCCTATCACACGTACTCTTTTAAAATGATGCATCTTTTATGAACCTTTGTGTATAACTGAAACAATCTGAGGCAGCTTAAGGACATGATGACTTTGTTAATTATATATTCAGATATCGTGAGGAGCTCAAGCATAGAAAGGAAGCCAAGGCTCCACCAAAGACACTCAGTTAGAATATAGAAAGTGGTCAGGAATTATTTATCTGTCTTCTGATATCAATGCTGTGGAAGAACTTTCTCATTTCCCTAGTGAAATATGGCTATCTAAAAATGCATAAATGCCCAGGATGTGTTTCAGAGTGAGGAAACTTTTAGCCATTCACTCAGAGTCTGAGCAATAATTTCAAATTATTCAGAAAGAGAATCTGTGCAGCCCAACTGAGGCAAAAAATTTAGCCATAATAAGTTAATTGTAACCATGAGCCCACGATAATACAAACAAAACATTTAATGCCCATTCTTTCAGGGGTAGTTCTCCATGAAAGTGAGAAGCCTGCTTGGGTGGGAAAAAGTGTATCTAAAGTTTGGACACCATATACTCATCTTCTATGTAATTTCAGATAATTCATCATGAAAAGTTGAGTTAAAATGATTTTTAAAACTTTAGATACAAAATTGCTTCTAGCCCTAGCCAATTATTTCCAGTGTGTGTGTGTGTGTGTGTGTGTGTGTGTGTGTGTGTGTGTATGAATGCATGTGTACAAATGCTGCTAGTGTAGTAATCATTTTCTTTCATTTTGCAAGAATGGGATATTTTGCTTTAAATAGCAGTGAGATCATTTTCTGCACATGAAGATAGATTGCTTCACTGAAGTAAGAGGAATTTGTGCTGGACAAGGGAAAAATGAGGCAGAGTGCCCATCCACAAGGTTACATTGTGCACAATCACTTGGCTGTCCTGGTAGGGGGCAGATTAGCCAATGATAGCGCTTTAATAATCCTGCACAGAGTGCCATTCCATGCTAGACCCACCTTGCCTTTGCCTTTTGTCATGGTTAGCACATGTTTGATTTGCAAGGTGAAGGCAGAGGCTCTAAAAATGAGTCACGTCTAGATGCCTCTCTGTTAAGAACCACACAATGACATCCACGCTTTGAATGTAGTTCCCTCACTGGCAGCTGTGGTGATGACTTGCAAGGTTTACTGACCCTGGATTGATTCCATCTGTTGATTTCTGATGTATCCATTTCCATGAGGGTACATGGGTATGGATACAAATAGTGCTGCCAGAGAAGAATTACATTCAAAATGTTTTGTTTTGGGGAAAAATTCCTGGAAATGCTAGATACTTTTGAATCAATAAACTTTTGCTTTCTTATGTAATGATTCTATGAAGCTTGAATAAAAATACTGCTACCAAAAGTTAAAGCTTTCTTTTAAAGGCTAACTGGTAATGATTTTCAATAGTATAGTACAATTAATTTTATGAGAATTATGTTCTTAGTTTATACAATTTTAAAATTTATAAATATCCATATTCTTAGGAAAACATAAAATTTGGCTTATAATTTTATATAAAATTATTATTTTTTAGTTTTGATGCATACACACATGTATTAAATATTTTAATCAGTTTTAGTCAATAGTATAATAGTTGTAACAAGGTTACAACTATACAAAGGCTACACTTAGGCTTTGAATGAGACCACTAGAGTATCTTACTCAATTTCTTCATTCAGATCACATCAGTGTTCTTTGCAGCAATTTTTCCAATTGTAAAATCATAAAAAGATGAAAAGTTAAGGTTTGTAACACATCACTGGCAAAAACAAAGACCCTGTATATTTTGCATGATTATAATGATAATATAAAGTGAAAGATAGTATTAACTAGAAAATGACTATAAATGAAGAATGCTGCCAATAATTATCTAAACAAGAAATAGATGACACATATTTTAGAGACAGTGATACTATTTCAGTAAATATATTATTTCTAAGTGCACTTCATTGCTTACCTGTCTCCCCAAAATTAATCTAATTATTTTACTAATGCAATGAATATGACTAGAATGAGAGCAAAGGACATTTATCTTCTGTTAATAAGAATGCTTACAGCTTGAATACACAATAAGTTACTTCGCCACAGACTTCATTTATCCTGATGATGGTTAGTAAAACTAACATAGAAAGAGTGAAACTATAAGGGGTAAATATGTGGTTATTTTCTTAGAGATTTCTAAATAAAACCTGATATTTTGACTTATAGTTAATATCATTGTAAAATTGATGCTTATGACAATTACTTAAAAACCTTATGTTTCACATAAGATTCGCATCTTATCTAGAGGCAGAATGATAGAAAATGGTTTTTCTTCAAAAGAACAGCTATAATGAGGCAAACTGGGAATAACAACAACACTACCAAATTGAATTTCACCAAATGATTATTTTACCAAAGTAATAAATTGACACATACAGTGAGATAAACCAGTGTAGGTTGTGATGGTTATTTTTACCTGTCACCTGAAAGGGGTTAATTAAAACATTAATTCTAGGTGTGATTTTGAGTGTGTCTCCAGAGAGGTTAAACTTTGAATTATTACTGAGCGGAGTGAATCCACTTTTATCCATGTGGGTGATCTTCATCAAGATGAATTAGTTCCCCTATGCCACAAAAATACTGAGCAAGTGAGAATTTGCTATCTCTGTATCAGAGCTGGAACAACAGTTTTCTCTCATCCTTAATATCAAAGCTTTTTCATTTCTGTGGTTTCTCTTGAGTCTGTACATTTACAATGGTTATAATTCATCTACGATTAATGCTATTCCACTTCACAAGCATTGTGAGCTCCCTGCAGTAACAAAATAACCTTAATCCCCCCATTTATCCCCATAACATTGGTGTCATTCAATTCAATTTTTGTATAAGCAAGGTGTATGCACATATAGAAGACCTATAGTTGGACAATGGAGTACAATGTTGCTTTTCTTCTTACAAAGATCAGTGTGGTAATTCACTAAAGAGTTCTGAGCTGAATGTGTGATTGAGCGGTGGACCTGCTTTGTGGAGGAAAGTCACTTCGCACGTACCTGTGTATGGCACATCCCCTCCCCTCGCGCATCTTTCGCCCTTGGCTACTTGGCTGCCATGAATTGAGCAGCTCTCATCTGCCATTACTGTTCTACACCAGGCCATTTCTACCTTGGAACCAGCCGGCCATTGACTTAGCCCTCTGACATCATGAACCAAGTAAGTTTTTCTTCAAAAGGTAGAAGTCAGGTATTTTGCCCCAGCAATGGGAAACTGACCCATACAACTCTTTTCTCTCAAAATCAAGGAAAGTTACCAGGACACAGGAAAATTACATGATTGTCAAAGGACAGATTTTCCCGAAGGCATAAAAATCTTTAATATCTGTTTGCTTAATAACAGAGCATCAATATATGTAAGGATAAAATTGATAGATCTGAAAGCAAAAACAGATAAATTCATTACTATAGTTGCAGAGATCAACACTCTTCTATCATAAATGGGCAGAGCCAGCAGGTCTAAAATCACGATGGACATAGTTGGACTCAATAGTGCCAGAAATCAACTGCATATAACTCATATTTATAGTCATCCTTATTCACCCACAGCAGACTATTTATTCTTCTCAAGCCTACATATATACAACTTTCACCATGACACAGCACATTCCACGCTATAATACACACTTTGAAAAATTACAGTAAGAGAAATATCATACCTACTCTCAGATTATAATGGGTGCAAACTAGAAATCAATTAGAGAAAGATAACTTAAAAATAGCAAGGTATTCAGAGAGTCAGCAACACATTTCTTTTTTTTTTTTTTTTGGTCTTTTTCCTTTTTTTTTTTTAATTGGTACCAGGGATCGAACTCACGACCGCCTGCTTGCAAGGCAGTTGCTTATGCCGCTGAGCTAAATCCCCAGCCCCCAGCAACACATTTCAAAATAGCATGTGGATCAAAGAAGAAAATTCAAGAAAAACAACTAGGACTAACTCAAAATGGAAATGTAATTCACTCAAATTTGTGGGAATTTATGCATAGACTATTTTGCTTGCATCAAAATTATAACATTGAATGGTTATATTATTTCAAAAATAAAATAAAAAATAAGTCATCTAAAACTTCACATTAGGACATTAAGAAGAAAAGAAGAAAAACAAGATTTCAAAATAAAAAAAGTAAAATTAGAAAATATCAATGAAATTGATAAACTTCTATCAGGCCATCTATGACAGACAGAGAGAGAGAAAGGAATGGAAAGAGAAATAGGATGAGAGGGAGAAGGAAAGGGAGGGAATAAACTACTTATATCAGAAATAAAGCATGGAGAATAGCTACAGATATTATAGACCATAAAAGGAATGTTATTAGTAACTCTTTTGCTCACAAATAATCTAGGAAAAATGGGCTAATTTCTTCTTTTTTTTACATTTTGAATCAAATATATCTATTCTGGAAGTTCAATGAATAACTTCCAACAAATAAAGGATCTGTCCCAGATGTATGGATTGATGAATTGTACCAAACATTTAAGGGGAAAAATGTTCTAGTTTTCTACAGTCTCTTTCAGAATGCAGAATTAGGGGAAACACTTACAGATAACTGGTATAAAACCCTATTGCTGAAGTCAGACAGATATATTATAAGGAAACATCTCTTATGAAAATGCACACAAAAATGCTCAACAACTCATAAAATGAAATTTAATGATGAATATAAAGAAGCATTCCCCAAGACCCAAAGTAGGTTTAATCTCGGGTGCATAAAGATGGTTCTACAGTGAAAATGAGAGGAGGGTAAGACGGATCTATGCCTTCCCAGTAATCAGACCCACATGGATGCTCTGATTTGAACAGTTGTTTAGCACCAAACTCCTTTCAAAAAGCTAAAGAAGCCAGGAAGAGAACATAGAGTCTGGATTTAGCACAGTATTTTAAGTAAACAAGCAAGAACAAGTTGCTTGTATCACTCTTAGCCTGGTGCAAAGCAGCATGGAGAATGAGAGACAGAGAGAGTGAGACTGAGAGAGAGAGAGAGAGAGAGAGAGAGAGAGAGAGAGAGAGAGCTATAGATGGGCAGGAGCATGCATTAAAGCCAGGTCTTAGGTATGAAATCTACTACAGCCCAGCCCCAGAGAAACCCAGTGACACACAGCCTCACAAATGCTGCCCCCATTCCGGTATCTGTTGATTGGGCTGCTATGAATGCATTAGCCATGCGGCTTAGTAACTGCCTCCATCACCTCTCTTCCAACCTAAGGGAGTAGAAGGAAAATCAGGATTCGGTCTGATGGGGATCAGTGCAGTGACATTAGCACACAACTTTATCTTGGAACTCTGTGCTGAGCCTGCCTTGATGAGATCTGGCACCAGGGAGAAACCCAAGGCTTCTCTTCCCAGTCTGAACCCGCAGAGGAGTTAGGCTGATAGCCTTGCACAGACTTGAGATTTAGCCTGCTACATTTCCAGTCTTGGGGTGGGCTGGGTCACTTCTGGGAGAGCTCAGCTTCTTCCCTGAAGCTGTGAGAAGTAGGTGTGTCCAAGATCACACTTCCTGCTAAAAGACTATCTCCTGTATCACTGCACAAACATTCGGTAGCATACTCTCTCAAGCCTGGGGCTCACAATTTCTAATGCCCTGGAACAAGGCAGAAACCTATTGCCTGATGGGACAGACTCCTGTTTGCACCTGCATCTCTACCAGTGGTGGCATGAGTCTAGGTACATTCCTAAGAAAATTCGTAGCTTTGTGGCCATAAGAGTCACATATGACCCAGCATTGGTCTTGGTGACCAACAAAGCGCATTCATCAGTATTTCCAAAACCTTGAGAAACACACTGATCAGGACTCCATTTACAGTGTGGTAAGATAAGGCAGTAAGCATAAGACTTTGCCTTGTTATTTAGTAATGGGCTGGTGAAAGCTGATACCAGGCAGATTCTAACAGCCCTGATTCCCAAGCAAGTGTCCATGAACAGAGGCTGTGACAGGCCTTCTGTTAGGAGCCCCAGTCACTTAGATTTCTGTGACCTATAAGCTGTGGTTGGATAAGAAAGTTCTGATCCACAATTCTACTTCATATAAAGACAGCACAGAGCAATGTGCGCAATAGTTCTAACTCAGTACTCCACCCTGCTTTGGGTTAGTGCTGAACTCGGGATACAATATTAGGAGGCTAGAAATGGGCCCTCTTCCAGAGTAAATCTATTCAGAGCTAGGCAGAATTGTGTGGCCTCTGGCCACTAACCAGTGAGTGTAGACAGATTTCTGTGGCACTTCAGCACTAGGAAGGGACTTATCATCATCATCACTTATCACCATATCACCATTTGGGACATTTCCCCCATTCTTGTAGAATACCACATACCAATCCTGGATCACAGAAATCACAGAAAAACTTGAGGACTTGAAATACTGGTTCTGAAATATTGACAACATAACACTTGTGGAATAACAGCAAACTTGGACTTAAGAAAGCTTATATAAATAGTGGAAGAGGTTATATGTTTGAGAAAATACAAAGCCTATTTAATATTCCTGGAACAATGGAACAAAGCTAGATTATGAGAGTGGAATAGATTCCCAGGTTCCCAATGTGTGTGTAGTCTCCTGCCAACAAGCATGAAGAACATTCCTAGAACCATGACCTCCTCTAATGTTGAGCATCAGGTACCAGAAACTGGTCCCATCTTGGCCACTATGAGATAACTCAAGTGAAGCATTCAAAGTTTTAAGAAATAACAAAAAAATGATTCAATAATCCAACAGAAAACAATTTCAGAGAGATGAAATGATTTTTTAAAAATCAAGCAAATCCTTTGGGTAAAAAAATGCAGTAAACTCTACAGAAGGCATCAATAACAGAATGTATCAAGTACAAGAATTAGTGAGCTAAAAGGTGACTTGATAAAAAATATACAGTCAGAGGACAGATAAAAGACAAAGAAAGAAGAAAAATGAAGACAGCTTATGGAATGTCTCAGACAGCATTACAGAAAAATATTCTGGTTATTATAATTCAAGAGGGCTCAAAATTGCAAAAGGTAGAAAGCTTGTTCAAGGAGATAATAACAGGAAACTTTCCAAATGTCTGACATGATACAAATATCCAGGTACAGGGAACTAAAAACTTATTAGTTGGATTTATCTCAGATAAGTTTATCTACACCAACACACGTTATTACTCAGCTTTCAGTGTTAAAGATAAAGAGAAGATACAACAACAAGAGAATATTCTCACACACATAGACACACACACACACACACACACACACACACAGGTTGTGGGTCCAACTCATCTGAGGATAAGCTTCTTAACAAAAAATATTATAGGTCATAAAAAAGTTATTGGTATCTTCAAAGTGCTGAGGTAAAAGGTTAAGTAGGAAGAGAAGGACGGGGAGAAGAAAAAAAGAAAATAAAATAGAAAATCCCTGACCACCAAGAATACTGTACTTAGCAAAAGTGTCCTTTAAAAAGGAAGAGAACTAAACACATGACTAGGAAAAAATAGCTGAGAGAATCCATCTCTATGGAAGCAACGCCAAAGTTCTTCAAACCTAGAGAAAGAGACAAAATGAGTAAGAAAACCTCAGGAGATACAAAAGTGATGAGCAAAAGTAAGTGCTGTCAAACTCTGATCTTGTAAACAGGGGCTGGGAATTGAGCTCTGTGCCATAGGTACCTGCCTGACAAGGGTGAGATCACAAAAAATAAAAAGCAAAAAAAACAAAATAACAAGACGATATTGTAAAAAACCTGAATAAGACATGCATGTATTGTATATGAAGACAAAAATACAAAACAAAATGGTAGCTGCGATACTCAAAAATCAATAGCTATAATTTATCATATCAACAAGCTAAAGAAGAAAAACCACATGATTTTAATAACAGGAAGAGAAGTGCTTGACACAATCCAAGATCTATCCATGTATGAAAAGTACCCCCAGGGTACTAGAAATAGAAACAAACTTCCTGAAGGAGTTTTAAAAATGCATATTCAACATGATAGCACATTCTCACACTGATAAAGCATTTTGCTCTTCTGAATACGGTTCAAAAGTATTCCCTAAAGGTTCATGTCTTGGAAGTCTGATGTCCAAAATAATAGTACTGAAGCTTGATGGGAGGTGATTCTTAATGGCCATGATTGTCCTTATGAAAGAATTAGTGCTGCTGGCACTAAATGGATTTTTTCAGGAGTTCATTAGTTCTATGAGACCAGGATGTCACAAAGAGCACACCTGGAACTTCCTTAGTGTCTTGCTTCCTCTCTTACCATATGATCCCTCTTGCATGTCCTCATGCCATCTGACACCAGCTGCTACTCTGTGACAGCAGAAGGCTCTCACCAAAGGTCATACAGATGGGGCCACTTGATCTTGGCTTTTCAGCCTTCAGAACTGTGAAGTAAATAAATATTTTTCCCATATGTGTTTTCCAGATCTAGATATATCTTTATAGCACACAAGGTGGACCAGGACAAATATTTCAACATTAGTGGGCTATCTAGAAAATTACTGACTTATAAAGAAGGAGGAAATCTGTCTATGATTACAGAGGAGATGGTTTTCAATATAGAAAACCTGAAAACAAAAGATCAGCAAAACTGCTGAAATTACTAACAATGTAGCAAAGATTCAGGGTAGTTTTAAATGCAAAAATTATTTACTTTCCTATCTACCAACAATAAACAATTGTAAAAATATAATTCATGTCACATGAGAAGCTTCCAAATAGAAGTTCTTAGATATAAATTTAACCAAATAGGGTCTGTATGAAGAAAAATAGAAAACCAATAAGATTTATAAAGAAATGCACAGAGACAGATTTCATGTTTCTGAGGAGAAAGCTTGTGATGTACCTAATGTCACTTCTTCCCAAGTTCATCTATAGATTACTTGGAATTCTAACCAAAATTCCAGGAGGTTATCCTTTATAGAGAGAAGCTTGATTTACTGTTTAATGGAAAAGGCAAAATTCTAAGGATAACCAGCACATTATTGAAGATCAAAGTTGGAGACTGACGCTAACCAATGTCAAAAGATATTGTAACTCTAAAACAATCAAGACACTATTGCATTGGTGAAATATAATAATAGACAAATAGATCAGGGGAATAATGCAAATAACCCAGAAATAGAATCACATAATTATAGTCAACTGATCTTGATGTAAGCATGACTCACTGCAATAAACAAAATCTTCCCAACAAATGGAAGTCATGCAACTGAACAACCAAATGCAAACAAATAAGAAAATAAATAAATCTCGACAGACCTTTCACATTCATAAAAAGTAACTTAAAATAGATCACAGATGTAACTGTCCTTGATGACAACAAAGGACAAAACATATACAGTCTTGTATTTTAGCAACAATTTCCTTATGACATCAAAGGCATCATTCATATACAAAACAATTGACAGGTTGGACTTCAGTAAATGTTATAGAAATTATGCTCTGGGAAAGATACTATTAAGAAAATAAAAGGAGAAGACACAGACTGAAAGAAAATATATCTTCCTAAATGAGCTAAAGACATCGTATTACAGTGATACAGGCATAACAATGTTCATAGCAGCACAATGCATAAAGGTGAATCAAGCTGTATGGTGATAGACAGATGAATGGATAAAGACAGGTAATAACTCTATGTAATGGAATGCTCCTTGGTATAAAGAAGGATAAAGTCAAGGCATTGGTAGGAAAATGGATGCATCTGGAAAATACAATGTTGAATGAAATAAATCAGACACACAGGCCTAAGCAATTGAGTTAGACAAATTGAAAAGAGAAAACCAAAGAACAGATGTAAGGAAACGAGGGTATAGATCTCTTGCTAATGGGGAGGAGTCCAGGAGACTGAGGGTGAGGGGAGACAGTGAAATGGGAAGGAATGAGAGTTAATATATTTAATGTGCAGGTACGAAAAACATCCACAATGAATGTAAACATTATACATCAAAATAATAATAAGAACAAGAATGGAAATGGGGAAAAGGGACTTAGAGATAGAGGGAGAGAGCAAAGTGGGAAGAGGAAAGGAATTTTTAAAAGAAACATGCTATGTTACACACATATATGTATTCTCCTAGGTGAATGTAAAATTCATGTGCTGAAAAATGTATTAGTAACATAAAAATACATTTTCACAACAAAGATATATGTACCAAAGGACTACATATACAAAAACTCAAAATAATAAAGAAGGAAAAAACTCAATTTAAAACTGTGACAAAGAGTCTAACAGACCTCATGAAAGATCCAACTTAACAGAAATTTACCAAAAGATATATAGATGGCAAATAATACAGCAGGATAATGCACATCGCATGTCATGATGGCAATGAAAATTAAAAATACAAAGAGGCAGAAATAAGCATCCATGAGAATGGTGAAAATCTAGAGCACTGATACCAA
This sequence comes from Cavia porcellus, assembly GCF_034190915.1. NCBI lineage: Eukaryota > Metazoa > Chordata > Mammalia > Rodentia > Caviidae > Cavia > Cavia porcellus. The sequence continues at coordinate 158,177,414 of NW_026947484.1, read as the reverse complement.
CTTCTGGGGAGGCAATGGAAAGTAGAACACATGCTAAAGCTTATATAACTACTTTCAGAGATAGTTTTCATATCTGACTAAATTTAACAAATTCTTACCATATGAGCCAGCAAGTGCTGTCTTTGGCATTTAGCCAAAGGTAAAACATGTCCAAACAAAAGCCTCCACATAGATATTTATAGAAGTTTAATTCATCATTGCCTAAGCTTGGATATATCCAAGTTGTCTTGGATGAATGAAAAAAGTGTGTTATGTCCAGACGTGAAATATTCTTAACTGTTAAAAGCTAGTGGTTAGCAAGGCATCAAAAGAACCAGAGCAGCCATGCTCTAATTTGTATCAGGAGTGGCTTCCATAGTCTCATGTGGTGTAGGTTTTGTCCTCAGCCATGGCACTATAGGCAACTGGTGGAACCTGACAGAGGTGCTGCTGCCTGGGAGCTGTTCAGGTAGCTGACACATGACATTAGGAGCTATGGGACTCCAGGTCTTCTCTTGTTCTCCCTTTATACCCTTGACTCAAGTAAAAGAGTTTTCTCCTCTTCATGCTGTGATACTAGTGTGCACTATCTCACAGCATGCCTAAAAGGAAAGGGACTTAGTGACCATGAACTGAATCCTCCTAAACCATGATCCAAAGGGTCTCTTTGTGGATTGATTTGTTATAGTTTATACCACCCTCTGGTAATCACTGCCTGTAAAACAAATCTATCTGTAATAACTTCTCTTTACTTATAATATTTTATTCCCATCTCTTCCACTTTTAAATTTCATTTCAATTGTGTACCTACATATTTATGGGTAATGGAATGTTTCAATACGTGTATACACAGTGCAATATTCAAGTTATAGTAAGCATATATATCTCCTCAAACCTCTATCATTTCTTTATGCTGACATTCAAAATACTTTCGTATATCCTTTTTAGAAATACACAGTATATTATAATTATCTATAATCATTATATTATACGTTAGAATTTATTTCATCCAATTAAATATAACTTAGGACCCACTGACCAAATTTTCTCTATCTCGTCTACTCCCTTATTTTCTGCAAATTCCAGAAACCACTATTCCACTATCAATTTCAATGAGTTTTTAAAATTCCACATATGAATAAGATCAGTCAGTATTTATCTTTCTGTGATTATAAGTTTAATTGATTTCCTCCAGTCTCATCTATATGGTACATGATGAGACTTCATTCTTTTTATAGGTGACACAGATTATGAGCCAAATAAGTTGTATAAATAATTGAATTCTAACATGAACGTTGAATGGATTAAAATGCTACCTAAGGCTACATACAATATGGTTCCAGCTTCCAATATTCTTAAAAAAGATAAATCTACAGAGACAGCGAAAACATGAATGGTTTTCATGGGTCTCATAAGAGACAATTAAATAAATGGAGCACAAATGATTTTTACAGCAGTGAAAATGTTACATATGACATTATAATGTTGGATACACATTCATGTAATTTTGTCTTCAAATTGAAAATATTGTCAGTGACATTAGGGTTGCTGTTGAGCTAGGAAAATACCCAAATCTGAATAAGTTCATTACGTGCCTAAATAACTTTTCTTGCTTATTTTTTATGTCTAAGTAATAGTCTAATCTATCATCAGATAAGGGTGAATGATATATATCTTGATATGAAATTCCAATAAATACCAGTACATCAGTACAAATAAATAAATTACAATTATAAGTTGACCTTGACTCAAAAACTCAAGGTATATTTTTGTCATAGAGTCAAATAAGTAGTTATTATTTATTAATAAATATATTTTTGAGAAGAAAAACCTGTAGTACTTCCCACTATTACACTAAGCAGTAATGTCCAAGCTCAGTGTTTAACTTACTTCTGAACACTATTTCAAACTCATAGTTTATATATAGTGTTTAACTTACTTCTGAACACTATTTCAAACTCATAGTTTATATATATATATCATGTTTTGTCAAAACTGATATTATCTTTGATATGTTTTATGTCTTTTTCTTTATCAAAAGTCTTCCTATTCTTTCTTCCCATATAAAAATCCTATGTCTTTTATTAAAACTTTCCTTAATCTGTCTGTGAGAATTTGCAGCCCTTCTGCTGAACTTACAAATGCAAGACACACCATGTTTGCAGTACGTGTTACCTCAGCCTAATATAATGTGGATACTCATTTGCATACATCTAAAATTAAAATAGAGGTTCTCAAAGGCAGGATGCGTTTATGTATTTTAATTAATTACAGAACATAATAGGATATCTTGCCTATTGTAGATTTTAGGTCTCCTAAATGAATAGATACTCAACATGTCTGGACTACACAATCGTAAGACAGTTCACCCTAAAGCTGTTGGTTATATAATAACATTCTTCACTATTGAGAGTGTGTATAAAAGGAAATAATTTCATTCCTTTCAGGTAAATATCCTGTTTTTCTCACATTATTGATTAGAAAAAGCCCTATTTCTTCCCTAGATCTCATTGCAAATAAACTGATCACAGATTTACATATTTATTTCCAGACTCTCACTTTTATACCATTGATATAAATGTCAGTCCTTAAGTCATTACTTTTCTCAGTTACCATAGTTTTAAAATCAGAAATTACATCTGCCTTTTGTTCTTTGTTAATGATTTTTTGTGTATTGCCTCTCACATATCCACTTTTCCACTTATACAAAAAAATGTTAGAACTGTAATAGAAATGACATTAAATGTGTAGATCAAGGTAAATTATTGCCAACTTAGTAATATTAAATCATTCAGTCTGTGAACATGGGGTGACTTTATCTTTGTTTATGTCTGAATTTCTTTCAGCCTAAGGCAAACTGCTTTATCACCATCCTCCTCACTCTTCACCCAACTGCACGCATTTCTATAACCTACTTGGAATCTTCCTTCTCATCATCTTCATGTAGTCAATGCCTGCTGAGGCTCCTAACATCAACTTCCCTTTATTGTTAGTAACTCTCCGTACTATTTTAACTAGTCCATCTGTCACCAGAACATGGTTTCAGAACATTTCTGATTTGCAATACTCAACGCCATTACAGTTTTAGAAAAAGCATTTAATCGATACATCTTCCTGCTTTTGTATGTGTGCAGTGTGAAGCCAGACATTGGATCCATTTTCTGCTCCCTGTTTGCTTTTTCTTGGAAAATATTCTATTCTTACTTCACCCAAATTTGCTAGAACCCTAATCAAGCAAACTGGTTCCCCTGTTACAGAAATAATCTTCTAATATATTATAGAGTACTAAATTACTGTTTCCTAGAGCATGACAAATTCATAGTTCACAATCGGTGTGTAATCCAAGTGCTGTTTATATCACCATTTTGCCCAGGGGAAGTTTCGGCACCGAAAGAGACAGTGACACTCTACTGTGATTATAAAATTTATATAGACATGAGACTCTCAAATGTAGTTTGTCCCAGGAAGATCTTTCTGGGAAGATATTTACTAGAGAAAGGACATCAGAGTGATGAGAGACAGGATTCTGAAGATACTATTTGACTATTCCTCTAGCCAGAGCTAGACTTGTGAATGAAGGAGTCAATAATTTTTCTTTTTATCTTACAGCAGATTGAACTAGGATTTTGTTCTTTTCTTCACAACCAATTTAGCTGAGTATCCCGATATATATCTTAGGTTTCATTTCAAAAAAGTACGTCTGTTTGATCTCCCAAATCTTTGCCATACAGTCATACAGGATTCCAACACTATTTTCTCTTGATTTTTTTCCTTCTGTTCAAATTGATCTGATTCCTTTAAAAGAGTAGATGGTGTTGCTACTTAGAAGAACAATAAAAAATTCTTTAGTGTAAACTTTCTTACTATCGTAACACCATAACAACTGTGCTGATTATATATAGTATAAAGGACATGCTTACAGATAATTTATACTCCCCATTATTTGTTCTAAGCAACACGATAAACTCTAAATATTTTATATTAATGGAACAGTTACTAATATTTCACACAGAAAGTATGTCAAGCTCATAGTTAAATGGTATTGGCAAGTTTACCTAGCTAGTGATTAACAAAGTGAAGATTCAAACCAGGTCAGTCTGATTCCAAAAGCAATGTTATTCTCATTAGACTTGCTATGAAAAGGAAAGGCATTATGATATGGAAATAGTGGCATTTTAGGAAGCATTTAAGACTGTCCCGATATTTAAAAGCAGAGTTGTTTAAAACACTGCATGTCTTTTCAGACAATATTGTGTGATTCATCTAGGATGGAGACAGGAGCAGTTTCCCCCTGCTGCTTACATTGAGTATTAAAAAGAGACACAACAATGAATATGTTGTAAAGGATTTCTCATTAAAATAGCATTTGTCATATTTAGATCTGCATAGAAATTTTAGAAGAATAATATACCATATGGGGACTAACCTTATAATGCAAAACAGGATGATTTAAATACTTGCTAAATCGAATTTGCCTATGTTAGGATTTTTCCAGTGAGCAACACCAAATCCATGAAAACTGCAATATCTCCAATCTGTATTTGTTATTTCAAGTATGATAAACATAAATAAGGAGAAAGGTAGAAGTTTATATTCCAGTAGTGACTCCTCCAAAGAAAGCATATCAATCATATATAATTAAGCTGTCAGTTCCTAATTTAGCAAGAAGTGTTCCACACCCGCACATGTAAATATCAAAATAAATGAAGTTTTGCAAAACAAAACACAATGCAAATGCTCTCAGTTTCTGTGGCACTCTGAAGTTTGGTGTGTAATTCTTTTCATATTTATGTTCTAAGTGTAACAGGTAGATATTTTATGAGCTACAAGAGCCAACATGCTTTAAGCAAACCATTTTACACTACCTCTAGACTAGAATTGTATACTTGCATACAAAGGTTTATGAGCCCTCCCTTCATACAAATATAAAGTTGGTTCTTGCAGGAAAATTTATAGTTAATCTTGGTCATGTCCTTGGACTGCCTTCCAGCACACAGACATGAAGTAAGCAAAAATGAAATGTACATGTACATGTATAAAACTTGATATGGTGCTTTTCAGACTACACAGATTTATGGGATAACTTTCATTGGCTTACTTATATTCAGTGAGGATCTTGGAAATAAGCAATGATTCCTTACACAGTAATTAGCTTGCACACGGCTATTAATGTCACACACATCAAAAATGAGAACAACAGTAAAAAATTTTAGTAAATGACCCCATAAAGTGCTTGATAAAAAATTTAAGATTGTTAAACTATTTTTCTCCAATATTACTTTCCATTTCTTTCTTCCATCCCATTCTTAAAGTTATTTATAGATGAAATAACACAGGCAAGACACACGATCATTAATTTCTATATAAAAGGTAATGTTTGCCTAGAAAAAGACAAGAGGGGATATATACAGACATCAGTGAAGGACTGCAAAGATTCCTCAGCAAAAGGGTTGTGTTTTCACGGACATTTTAACAATATCATTGAAAATGATTAAATGTCTGCATTGCATCTGGTTGTTGGAAAAACAAAAGAATTTAATACAGGTAACAGAAAATTTACAGAGAGGCACAGTCATTTGTTAGGAACAAAAGAGCCACAGCTCTGGGTGAGTTTGATAGACAAGGGGAAATGGAAGTAGGAATGAAGGAACAAAGGGGAGAGAAGTTCAGGAGGGCTGCAGGAAATCACAGCTCACTCTTCTCACAGTTACCATTTCCCTCAGTGAAGCCACCGCCCTGGAGATTACGCGACAAGGGTGGTAGAAGGGAGATGAGGCTGGCTATGATCTTTCAATATTAGAGAAACTGAGTCTGAGTTGCCCGGAGATGCACACACTTGAGACGCCCATAGCACAGGCATCATAAATCCTTAGTGAATCTTCTACATGACACATTAATATATTCAAATTGCAGAGCGACGTACAAGGAGAGCTCTGAGTCCAGCATTTGCATGGGTTTCACCTTGTGAGATTTAATTTCTCGCTGCATTGCTAAGTCTTGACCACAACACACAGGCCTGTCTGGTCTTTGCAAGGGGGAGCAAAGGATGTGGGGAGCACATACGAGAAACATGCTCTTTATTCTACAATATGTGTAGCATTAATTTATCAGTGTTCCAGTGAAGAAAGTATCTCCTAATGACAGTATGAGAATTTCTAGAGCAAAATTTTAATGACAAAAATCCATCTAGTAGGCATGTAAAAGTAATGAGGGGAAAATCTTTCACATAGCATGAAGGGGTAAGTGTCTTCATAAATCTAGGCAAAGTGTAAATATATTTGAACTTTAATCAAGGAAGCAATGTACTTTCAAAATAAGCACTAAAATAAGATCTTGTACTTCTCTTCCTAAATCTGAGTTTGATGATCCTTAGAAAAAATTTATTGCCTTAAATTTTTTTATAGTTATACCTTTAAGAGTGTAAATACTGAGTTCCTACCTTTCACCAGCAAATCTGGAGTGCTGACTTTATAAAAGCACAACTATAATACAAGGAGCCATGAAAAAATTAAGATGTACATTCTTGACATCAAAATAATTTAGTACATAGTTCTGGAGGATGAATAAGATGCCTACTCAAGTGATTACAGAAATGTATTCCCTTTGAAGTATGAAATGTTGAGTTTAACCCTGCACATACTAAACAGAAACTTGTATTAGAATTCAGGAGGGCAGAAATGAGACCCAACACAAATATTTACAACATTTAAAAAATGACAAAATAGAAACCCATTTCATCTTTTGTCTGTCCTTAAAGTACAGTCATTCTTCTGAAATTAAATTGACTTTCTCTATTTCTCACTGTTAAATGTTATCATCTATTCTAAAGCTTGAGTTATGATGTAGGACATATGCATGTGTCAAAGGACATCATAAAAACAATAGTCAGCAGTCTAGGGAGGCCACTGAAATTCAGTGCCAAGTGGGCTACATTCAGTTTATCAAGAATATTTGTTTTTGGTATAAACAAAATAATTCCCGTAACTATATTTGGTTCAGTGGTACACAGTTTGTAACTTTTATCTTCTCTTTAAACATCTCATAAGACTCTCTTCAACATTTTGGATGGTATTCATATTTTCTAGTACTAATGTATTTTTAATTATTCAAACAGTTTTGGTATCTACTGTGCATTAAATTCTATAAATGGTATCAAATATAAGAATGGTCAAGACTGATGTTGTTTGGAACTTGAGACTTAGCTCTGACAGAAAACAAATAAATAAATGAGCAACTAAATCAGTGACTAAATTGTAATATGTGTCATAAGAAAACCAAGATAATGAAATCATAATTATAATAAAATGATATGTAATTAAGATATGTGGTCGGAATAAAAAAAGCCTCCACCTAAGAGATCAGAGTATGAAAACTCTTCCCTTTGACATAGGGGTTCAACTTAAGGCTAGTGCTTTCTTCAGATGCAATGACTTTGTGGAGGTCTGTGAGGAGTGAAAAAGTTTGTTCTTTGGAGAGTTAAATAGGGCTGGGAGTATAGCACAATGGCACAGTGCCTGCCTGGTAAGTCTGAGGTTCTGAGTTCCATTACCTGAACAACAACAACCACAAAAAGGACATTGAAACTACTTAGATCACCATGGTGCCATATTGGTAAAGATGCAGTGGAAACCATTCAATATGCACCACAACTAGGTGCTCCAAGGAACCCCCTCTCAGCCTCTTGATATTTGCTTGGTTCTCTTGAATCAGAATACAGCTTTATTTCCATACATTTAAAATATAAGATAACAAAAACTTCACTCTTCTGACAGTTTAGGCTGTTTGACGATATTGGCTGGAGTAAAGAGTGGGTTGTGGTAGATAGAATTCCATAATGAACTCCAGGATCACAGCCTCTAATTTTTCATGAAAACACTCAGTTGAGTGTGTTCCTGAGGATAAAAATTCTGCAGGTGTGGTTTAGAGTCAGTTCAGTGTAACAGTGTGAGCCTGATGGGTCTCATCTCCTCACTTCAGCCCTTTTAAAGCTGAGCTCTCCATTGGGTGTGGTGAAGGGGCCTGTCATCCCAGCATTCTCCTTGCTGAAGGAAGAAGATAGCAAATCCGAGCCCCAGTCTGGGCAAGTATGCTTCTTAGGGAGACTCTGTCTCAACAAAGAAAACAAAAATGTGAAAGGAGGCTGGGAAAGCATCTCCATGTAAAGACCCTGAGTTCAGTCCCCAGTATTATAAAAAAAGAAAAACAATAATAATTTTCTTTGGCTGGTTGCAAAGTAGAAGGTCAGAGTTATGGAGCATGAGAAGTATTCCGTGTGCCGCATTTGCCTGGAAGATGCAGGAAATGGATAAAGCAATTTGAGAAGGCCTCTAGAACTCAGGAAAGAACCCAGTCAACAGACAGCCAGAAAGCAGAAGCTTGGGTTCTGAGTCCAAAGGAATTAATTCAGCCACAGCAGGAACTGCCTGAATGTGAGAATGATTTTTCCCAGAGCTTTCTAATTGTACTTGAAGCTGCTCAAATCACTGATTATAGCCTTCTGGTACCCTAACCAGAACACTAAGCTATTCTATGTCAGATTTTTTGCTTATTGCACTCAAAATGAAATTGCTTCTGGCTCCTCTAGGCTCCCTATGAGGCTGAGGATAAAAGAGAACAGGAGGGGCATGAAGAAGGATGAGGTGTTTTAAAATGACCGAAGTTCAGATACCCACCAAGTAGTATCATAAGAAAGCAGCCGCTATATTTCTGTCCAGTGGTGATATTCTGCCATGCAAGATGGAACGTTTTTGCATTCAAATTTCTCCAGGTAAGAAGCAGGCATTGTTTTCTCTGACCCTAATGCTACAAACGTGAGCAAATGCCAGCATATCAGAATTCTTCAATGTATTATGATGCACGAATGGTACTTGAATGGTGAAAGTTGGCTTTTCTTTTCTTTGCTTTGCTTTTTTAAAAGTATTTCTAACTTTTAGAGTAATATTCTTGGGTTCTTCTTCAAGTTATCAAAAAGCACCTCCCCCCACCTTAATCCATGTAGAAAGCTTAAGAGAAGCCAGGACCGATCTATATTCCTGTAATTCACATTAACCACTGACTGTGTCTTACAGATGGAGAAGGGGAGATAAAAGAGACAAGGAGAGGAGAAGGGGGTTTCCTGGTAACTGGATCTCTGCAGACTGCTGCAGTATCTGCCGCCTATGGTAGTGTCAGCAATTTAGCGGTGAGTTAATGGTAAAATCTCAGTTACAGTTCTCTTATAAATTATTTTAATTGAGAAAGTAACAGTTCTGGCTTGTGTTTTCTAAGGGTCTGTCTAGGCTGTGAAGATTGGAATGGAGGACAGTGAAATACGACTCTGTCACAATTGGGGTCAATGCCTCTGAAGCACCTCATCCTACCGGGTTCCACCTCCCAACACAGAGATATTTGTGAGCCCATCAGCGAACCAGTCACTTTGAGTATAATCTTGGAAGATGTGTGCACATTCCAGATGGTTCTGGTACTAACATGAGATTTTTGGAAGAGATTCTAGATCAAAACCATAACTCCAGGTAACTCCTGGGTCTTTAGGCATTCATGAGGGACTTATTTAGGTGGGATATGACATTTACTTCATCTAGGGTGAGAGGTATGGAATTAGGGAGAAGAAAACAAGTACAACACATACTTTTTAGACAAAATGATAAAATTTTCTGAAGACTTCCTGTTAGGAGCAAGGAAAAGGGAACATGTCTATGATAATGATTTGGGTTGCCAGCACGAGGAACATGGGGCCGACTTGTGGATTTTAGGAAACAAAAATGCCCAGTGGAAAAGAGAACAAGCATTCTGTTTGACCACATCAAGTTAAAATTGTCAAGAAAATGTATTAATAGTGATGTTCCAGCCTCACACTTGCTTCTTATCACTATTTTTCTCTTTGGGCTCTATTCTAATTTCTTAGTTGCAAAAAACATGATTAGTTTTGTGAGCCACAAAGCCTTTTTTAAGGATAGATAGTACAAGGTCACTTTGCCTGAAAATGTTGGCTTCTTATTATTTATTTTTCTTTAACAGTAAATATTTTCTCCAACCATCATCTACCGTCTGTGAAATAAATTATTTTCCAAATAAGATCAGACTGTTTCAGATTTTCATTTTAAAGAATATTATGATTTTAAGAGGAAAGTAACCAAGTTTAAAAAAATGCAAACACAAAAGAAAACACTTCTGTGTCTGCACAATCCTTGTTTTCTTTTGCACAGCTTTCAAAATCAATGGCAACAATACAAAATCAGTCCTATTTTTAAAAGGGTTAGTAGGTAATTTGTGAATACCCATTGGAGGATGTGGGTAATCATCTCTAATTAGAATATATTAGGCTGTACATCTTTTTAATTGCTATGTGTTTTCTAGCTTCCTGGTCAACAAAGAGGAGACACTGATCTCACACCTACAGCATATGATGCATTACCATTGCCAGGGCCACATCATTGGGACTAAATCCCTGGACAGAACATCATAAGGATTTTGTGATTTCCATGGTGGCCAAGGGAAAATTAAAAAGTGATTCTCTAAGGTGGGCTATTAGAAGGCTATAAAATGCTATTAAATACTCCTTTCTATGCATTATTTTATTAATAATACTGTACATTTAATGAGTTTTCTTCTACCGGGTTTCTTTTACCTTGTTATGAGCTTCATGAAGAGCAACACAGATGAGAGAAGTGGCCCAAATTGGCCACAGTCAGTTAGTTTCAATTTAAAAATAATTGCTTGTAAACACAAAGCTTTAGTCCTAATGCTAGATACGTACTGCAATATTGAACACATATACAAGTATTGTTAACACTCGTTTCTGCAACAAAATGGGTTTTGCTATTATGTTTGTGAAAAGAAGCCTGACATAAGTAGGCACCCACTGTTCAGGAATTCACTGTTGGCAAAATAATAAGACCAAAACATAGTACCATAAAAATAAGGACCAGGGGAGAAATTTGTAAGTGGGCAAAGCAAGGGGCTGACAGTTTGTCAGCCTTCCTAGTGGTCACCATGAGATTTACTATGTAATACCCAGAATGAGTGTCCTCTTTTCTGCAGGGCACAATTTTGTAATAAAAATATTTGAGGAGCCAGTTAAATAGAAGTATTGTTCATATTCTAATTTAAAGATGAAAAAATAATTCAGGAAAGGCCTAATCACTTGCACAAGGTCATCCTCCAAGAAACAGAGTAGGGCTCCTGAATTTTCACTGATGTCATAAAAATTTGTTCTCTCTCTAAATTGTTCAGAGTGACCTACATGTTGCATTAGATAAGTTTCCATGATTATCTGTCTTTGTATCAGTTTCCTTAAGAAACATACAAATATACACAATTTGCATGCTTTGAAGTCTTACAAATAAGTATATCTGATCATGACTGAATGATTATAAATAATGCTTCTAGCCATTTCCTTTGTGTTTTGTCTCTTGATTAGATGTAGTAGTAATCCTTGCAAATACTTTTGCCAAATAACGTTGACTACAATAAACTGAGAGAGCTGGGATAGCAAAGGTATAATAGATAACAGTTTATTCAATAAAGCTTCATTTTTCCAACTGTACAACTGGTTGGCTCTGAAGCAACTCTAGCCTTGGTATTTCTTGAGCTCTGAGCTTTGAAATCAACTCCTGACAGCTGCCTTGACCATCAGAGGATGTAATTTCCTTTCTCAGAGTTCCATGCTGGTGCCATTAGGATATGGTGGGCAATTTCCCTATTTAGTTTAGGCAAATAGCTGTCTCAAATAAGACCAGGTTGCTGAGCTTGTCCCATAATCGCCTTATGACCACATCTTCTTGGCCTTGTCCTCATGTTTGCTCATTGGGTGTGGGTCTTCCTTGTCTGACTTTACATGTCTCTTTTCTTGTCCTTTGGCAGCATCATGAAGCTCTGATGGCAGTGGTGCCCGCTGCAGCCTCCTCAAGATGTTGAACCCAAAATACATCTTACTAGAACTGTTACAGGCGCAACATCACCAAATGTAACCTGGCTCAGGAATAGTAAGCAAATCTCAGAACCTCTACTAATCTTGGGGTATATTTTCCTTTTCCAAAACTCTGCAGCTCCAAGAATACCTTCAGTAAGTAAATTCTGCACAATTTTCACACATACTACAGGGTATTTAGCATCTCTAACCCCTGATTCCTGAAACCCAGTAATAGCTAAATAGCTTCCCATTTTTCCAAATGACCTTGATTGAGAGCAACAGAAAGCATCCAAGGAAAACTACCGGTAAGCATCCTCCCACTTATTTACCCTCCTTTTTCCTTTTTAGACTACAGTGATCCATTTGGTCGCTGAACAAAAACTTGTGCCCAAAGCTCATGTTTCAATGGGGGAAATGATGAAAGTAAGCCAAGAATACCACTTCCTGTCCGAAAAGCACTCATGATCCAGATGTTCTCCCTCATGATGACTGTGACCAGGAGGGAACAGAAGGGTAATAACAGTCACTTTTGATGATTGTAAACTCTTCTGTTCCATTATATTGTTTTTGTAAGTGAGTGTCACGAGAATGATGTGTTGTCTTGAAGCACTGTCAGGCAAAATCCTATCTCCATTTCTTGTCAAGACCTCAGATACCACCCTTTCAGTCTCTTATGTGTCTCTTTGTAGAATTTCAGTGTTGACCTTCACAGCCACACCTGGTGGGCACAGCTCACTGTTGTGAAAACTGGGAGGTTAATTTATATTAATAGATTTGCTGGATTCATTACTAATTAGAGATGGTGACACTTGGTGATGCAAAAAATTTCATGTGTGTACTGAGAAATGCAAAATTATCTCTTATGTGCTGTGTATTTTACCACTCAAACTTTAAAATACATTCTATGCCTCAGTGTAATCTGAACTTAAGCACATTGAATGTAATTTTTAGTTTAAGATTTCTTAACGCATAATCACCAGGAATAGAATACTCAATGTCTTTCTTGTCTACTTATTTTATATTGATTACAGGGCAATATTTCAGTTTATTTTACTATCTTGAACTGTCATTGCAAGTTATTTGATTTTTCTGAGTGAAAATTCTTTATCATCAAGAAATGTGCTTCACTTTTCCACATGTTACCCACATCTTTGACCCAAAGTCAGTGAGTGAGCACTCAAAATATTTTTACTTGACATATTTGTGTTTCCCTTTAGCTTTCAGACATGATATGCAAGAACTATTTTCTGTGAAATCATTTCATTCTTTTGCATTCATCTAAATCCAATTATAGAGATGTCTATGCTCTGTGTCAATAAGATGTACAGCATTATCACTCACCAGCTGACTTCTTTACTGGTTTTGGCTTTGCCATTTTTTAAACAAACTGCTAAGAGACAAAGTAGTAAAAGTCCTAAAAATATATTGCTTATAGGACTGTTGTTATTGAGGACATTTCCCAGAAATATTAATAATTTAAGCTTCCCTTAAATTAGGGTCACCTTGTAGCTAAAGCCACTTCTTAAAAAAAGTTTTGTTAAATCCTTTATTTGAAGCTTTGTTATACAACTTAATCATAGGTGCTATATGTATTTAAAGTTTTTAAAATGTGTTTATTGTTGTGGGCCAACACGTGGTCATTTTTCATGTACATGACATCAATTAAGCTACCAATAATGATAATAGCAACACAACTTTCATTGTTTATGTATAACATAAATAAACCTGTAAGTACTTTAGAAAATGCTTACTTTAAATCAGTATCTTTAACTTGCATGAGGAGATAATTTTTGGTAATACTGTTTTATTATTTTAATTTTTAAAGAATGAAAACTATGCTCTACATACAAAATAAATAAAGAACTCATATTACATTCTGATAGCATTTGCTGCTTCTGATGCAAAATTGTGAACACATAAGAAAAGTCAAAAGGCTCTAGTTGTCACTGTGAAAAAACTCTGTGTAATTTTGGGACCACTCTAGCCTTGGGATGCTTGAATGTTTTTGCAAAGAAAATGGCCAGAACAGAGTTCTCTGCATAACTAGTCAGGTTTTGTGTTATCTGGGGACTACAATGGTATAGTACATTGTACTGAGAAACTGCTACCTAGCAATGACAGCAGTCTCCAAACTGGCCTGGAAGGACAGTGGACAACAGTACTGTCTCAATTGCAGAATGATCGACAGCTATCATTAGACTAGGTCTCCAACAAGTCTGAAGAGAAAAAGAATGACCACTTACTATGTTTTCTTTAAAGATCCGAGATTTACATGCCATAGTTCTAGAAGCTGAGAAATACAAGGTAGCGAGCTCACCACTGGTAAAATCCTACTTTCTTGCATTGTAACACTGCAAAAGACAAGACAGACAGCATGGAAGCTCTATTATGTCTCTCTTCTTCTTATGTTGCCATTAAATGTTATGCTGGGGTTTTAGTCTCACAACTTCATCTAATCCTAAAGGCCCCATCTGTAAATACCAGCAGTGGGTGGATTTGGTGATTAACTTTCCAATACAGGAACGTCTGGAGGATGCAGTCAAGCAATGATGAAGAAGGAAGAGTGACACGTTGTGTTCTGGAGTCCCTAGAAAGGAGAGGAGCAGTTCAGAGGTTGACACGATGGCTACAGTGGGTCACTTGGGTTGGCCATACAGATGCTCTAGACTTTTGCTTCCTCCTGAATGGCAAAGTGCACTGATCCCATTTTTCGGCTGGGACACTCTTGGATTCTCATTTTTCTCATGCAGCTTTATAATATATCTCCTTTACACAACACAGAACTTTCATCTCTTCTGTTATACAGTCTGTAAAACCTATAGTTATCAGATTCCTCCATGTGTGGCTTCCATCCTTGCACAGGGTTTTATAGCATGGGTCTCACATCAGAACTCAGGAGGGTCCAGGTGTGCAGCTCTAGGTAGCTCTGCTCATTTCATTCACACCCCAGCTACAATCCTCATGACAGTTCCAAGGTTCCAGTGCTTTAGATTGAGACTCTATTGTTTTATCTTAGCATTAATGGGCTTAATGCACATAGACAGAAACATCACTTCTGCCAGATATGGCTTTTATCTTTATTCTTATTCTGAATCTCCTCTGACACTTAACAAGTATTGTCACTCTAACACTTAAAAAGTATTGAATATCAAATGCAACTTTACTATCTTTGGAAGCAGATATTGGTGGAACCTCACCAATATCCCCTTGGCCTTCAATTGAAATGGGTATTGTTCTTTGTCACAGCATTCTCTGATAGCAGGAACACACTGTGTTCTTCACATAGAATATAAAAGGCATAAAATATCCAGGACCCCCTCAGTTAATCATGAATAAGAATTGCCAAATACGTAGACCAATTTCTTCACCCTTCTTGTGGGAAGATGTATACAGCATGTTGTACAGAGTCTCCCAGGTATTTCCAATGATACTGAGCCCTAGTTGCTAAATGCAATGTCTTGCTTACCCTGCATTGGCTTTGTCCTTTACTGATGGTGTCTTAAACTACTTCAAACATTGTTTCAGTATCTATTTTCAGGAACGCAACCTATTGTATTTCATACCCTTTCAATGCCATTTTATACTTGAAGCTTAGTAAAAGTTTCCACATGCATTATTTATGCCATTTCTTTATTTTAAGAGTAATAAGTCCATCTCCTTTAGATTGTATAAAATGAAGAGATAAGGTTGGCAGATCACAGAATTTCTCACACATCAACAAATATCTTTCATCATTCTTATCATTAAAATAAAATGCATACAAACATACACACCAAAACTCTCTTCTCACTCCTTTTATAAAATTACAGCAGAACAAATGATTTCTAATTTTGGTTTTGATAAACAGAATGGACATCCCAGCAGGATAATGGGCTTTATTATGTCCATTTCAGTTATTCCCTTTATACCTTAAAATTTATAGTTTCAAAGTACTACCTAGAGAGTCTTATGAATAGAAGCGAACTTCAAAATGACATTTTTGTATTATATAAAAATCTGTGTGCAAAGTACTTTTGAATCTAGAATAGATTACAATTGTTTTAATGATCTCAAAATAATGCTTAAATATATATTGATAAATTTAATAAAAACAATGTCATATTTTAGCATCTTTGTTGAGGAATAAGTAGCAAACAGTATGCTGCATGCAGATCTTCAGGTACACAATTGCTGATTCTATACAGGTATATAATCATGAAAGTATAATCACAGCTTTGAAAAAAAGCTTATATACCACTCCCAAATTCCTGTCTGACCTTGTTCTGCCCAGCCCACTCTTTCACATTCAGGCAAACACTGACCTACACACTACAGATAAACTGAAATTTCTATTTCCATCTGGCTTTTTTTATTTGATGCATTGACACTGAGGCTAACACGCACAGCATGTTTCAGTGGCTGATCTCTCTTATTACTTTACTAGTACTTTTACTGCTGAATACCATTGCCTTATGTGGCTTATTTATACATTAACTTGTTTGTATTTAGATTGTTAACAGTTTTGATTCTTTTTTTGGCTGTTATAAGTAAACTACTACAAGCAGTTAGGTATATGTCTTCAGAAAAGCATTATTTGTCTTGGGTAAAAACCAGAAAATGATTGGCTGAATCACATGTAATTATGTCTTTGGCATTGGCTCAAGAAATGGCTAAGCCACTTTCCAAACAAATTGTAGTATATTATACCTTTTCAGCATCAGTGTAAGGCAGTTACAGTTTTTATGTTTCCTTATTAATATGTGCTATGGTGATTGGTACTTTTTTAATTTTAGCAATTTAATATACATGTGGTACTATTTTGCAGTGGTGATAATTTTTATTCGCCAAATAAATGATTTTATTGTGCTAATGTACTACCAATCTTCCTATCATCTATATACCTAATGACTTTTCCTGTTGAGATGTCTGTTTATCTCTTTCACTTACTTTTTCAAACTGGTGTGTCTCCTGATTATTGAGTATGAACATTCTTTTTATATTCTGGATAAAAGACATTTATCAGTATTCTATATAGAGGGCGTTTTTCTTGCAGTTTATGACTTCTACTTTCTTTCTTTTAGTATCTTGAAGAGATGCTTTTAAGTTTGAGGAACTCAAAATTATTTTTTACAGATTTTGACTTGTTGTCATATTTAAAAATTCTTAGCCTAAGTGAGCATCATAAATTTTTTCATATTTTCATTTGGTAAGTATCACATATTTTAAATCACCATCCATGATCCATTTTACACATTTTTGTAGGGTGTGGTGTGTCTAACTTTCATCCTTGTGTTAGTTTTCATGTGAGTAGCCCATTGTTGAAATAACTACCCCTTCTCCAATGTGTCATTTATGATCCTTTGTCAAAAGCCAGCCATGAATCTGCAAGCAGGTTAGGTCCATTTCTTTAGCTTCCACATTCTTCCATTAATGGAACTTTAGACAGAAAACTGCACTTTTTTGCTTATAATATCTTTATAAAATAGACCTGAAATAGAATTTATTTTGACTTGATTATAGCATCTTCATTACAAAGACCTGTATAGTATTCATTTTTCCTTTCCCAAACTTATACTTTACAGGGCTGGGGATATAACTCAGTAGCACTGTGCCGGCCTGGCAAGCATGAGGTTCTGAGTTTGATTCTCAGAACAGAATACATATTTATATGTGTTTTTCACTTTCTATAAATGAAATCTTTAGCTAGAGGGTAGAAAAATTTGGATGCAACTGAGATCTTAGGTTTTTCTATTTATAAGGTTATCATTCTTTGTCTGTGGTGTTAAAACAACATATCCAAGCTGAGTAATTTTTGTGGGGACATAAATTTACTTCCCAGAGCTCAGAAGGACAGAAGATCCCTGTGAGAGCGCTGGCAGCTCTGTGTGCAGAGGTCTCTTGCTTTTCTCGTGTGGTGCGCATTTGCAGCGCCCTATGGAGAGTCACTGTGTTCTGTCTTCACAGCATGAGGAAGGACACAAAACCTGATGTCACTTCCTTTTAGGCCTTTCATTAGGCACAGGGATACTCATAGAATAGGAACCCTCATGTTGTAACCATTTCTGTCCTAGTCACCTTCCTCTTGCTGCCAGGTAACACCTGACATGAACAACTTACAGAAGGAGACATTTACTTTGGCTTACAGCTAATGCCCGTGACCTGCCTCCAAGACAGAGACTGCACAGCAGAAGGACACAGCACAGCCAGCTATGGCTTTGTCTGAGGATTCACTCACTGAGGGTAAGCTGACCCCTGACAGAAACACCTTCCAAAGCCGAGACTCTAAAACGTGAGTCCTTTGCAGAATTCACTCATTCCAGATCACAAACCAGAGCACTTTCTCCAAAAATCTCGTCTGCTAGCACCACCCCAAGTGGCATGCAGCTTCAGCGTGACTTTCGGAGGTGACAGACTTTCCAAATGTAGCACTGTCTTTAAATTTGGGAGAAATGTGTAGTTTTTAGTGTATGGAACTATAAAAGTTAATTTTAGATCTTTCAGATTTTTGATCAATTCATCTCTACTTATTTCATATTTCTTGAAGTGTTTTAAATGGTATTTAAAATTTTTTATTATTGTAATTTGTGAGTAGAAAAACATACAGTTGTGTTGTTAAATTGATCTTTAGTTTTGACATCATGTTAAATTTATTTAGTTGAATTAAAATACTTTTTAAAGGAATACTCCTTCAGATATTTAATGCAAGTGATTTCTTTTAATTAAACATAATTTTACCTCTTTTATTTCCGTATTAATGCTTTACTATTGTTCTCTTGCCTCTTGTCTAGAATCTTAATAAAATGCTGGACAAAAGTAAAGATAAATTTTCTTCTCTGATTGCTGAGTTTAGAAGCAACACAATTACTATTGTATTACAAAAATGTCCTAGATGAGAAAGAAAGATAATCAAGACAGAGAAGACTTTAGATTCTCCCTTTTCCACAAAAACACACAAACTCCACGAAAAGGCAAATACTCTTTTTGTAGCAATTCAAACAGCATGTGAACCACAGAAGATACAAAACCAGACATTGAGAAACTGATAAAAAGCTTTAAATCACTCTTTCATTTACATAGATCCTGTCCCTGGCAAGGTATCATCCATTGAGAAAGAGGCTCTCCAGCTTCCAACTTCACCAGGGAGAGAAGGCTTTTGCTTTTGTATCTATTTCCTTTGATGGGACTGACACAGACTAGCCACTTAGAATAGACTGAAGTTGGCAGATTCCAGTGACCCCACAGACTGAGTCAGCTAAAACTTCCTGCTTTCTACTTCTCCATGGGGAAAGACAGAGCTAGCTCCTCTGTCCAGCACCCCAACATTTCTCACAATGCTCAGACTATCATGATTCACCCATCCTAGTACCATGATGAGTCTGGGACATCACAGATGCAAGGGGGCAATGCCATCAGTCCCCTTCCCCAGTGCCTCCTGGCTCACACAAATAAGTAGAAGAAATGAAGCTACCTGCTTTTCCCTTGGGAGGGAAACACTGGGTAGAGACCCCTGGATGTCTGACTGGATGAACTGATGGTCTTTTCCTGTAGAATGCCCATTGTGAAGACCTTGAGATATACCTTTCTCTAATGCATAGACACCAACATAGAACGTTAAATCAATAAAGATTCATATGAAGATGCTCTAAACCCACGTCAAAAAAGAAATATCCAGAAAGTAAACCTAAAATAAATATGACTATTAAAGAGAATTAAAGATAATTCTCATAAAAATGTTCACCAAGTTGAAGAGAGTAGTGCAGGAACAAACAGAGAATGAAAATAAACAGAAAACATAGAAACAACAGAAACATCATAGAAACAACAGAAATGATCAAACAGGAAAAATTAAAAGAAAAGCACAATGACTGAACTGAGAGCTTCCTGCTAGGATTTAAAAGTTTAAACAGAAAAGAAAGGGTCAGTAACCTCAAAATCAGGTCATGGAAGCTTATCCAGAGGGAGAATTAGAAAGAGGAACAAAAATTAAAAAACAATAAACTGAAAGATATCAGAAAACAGCATCAGACAAACTACTATAAGCAGTATGTGGATATTAAAAGGAAAACAGAAAGAGAAAGGACCAAGAATTTATTAAAAAAAAAGAATGTATTGTCTAATCTTGGTGCCCAATAGACTTCCATACCCAAGACATAAAAGGATACTGTATAAAATGAAATTCACACTGAAGTGCATTATAATAAAATTGTCAAAAGCCAGATGAAAAGTATCTGAAACTAGCAAATAAAAAGCAACAAGGGAATCTTCAAAAAGCCCAGGAGCAATATTCTTTTTAGAATAAAACTGCAGACCAGAAGGAATGAAATCATATGTTGAAAGTGCTAAAAGAAAAACAATTGATAAAGCTGTCCAGCAAAATACTATCATCTGTAAATCTCTTCTTCAAAAATTAAAGACAGATAAATATTCCTCCGAACAAAAGGTGATGTATCTATTAGACTTGTGTTATAAGAAAAGCTAAGTCCTTCCCAATTCGAAAGAAATCAAAAAAGGAACAGAAATGCTCAGGAAAATATAAAACACTTTGGCAAATATAAATATATAGACATACGCAGATACTGCATTACTATGATGGTAGTTTTTAAACCATTATTAATTCTTGCATAAAGTTTTAAAAAAATTAAAAACTATAACCAAAATACATTTAAAGAAATGCAATATGAATCAATGTAAATTATTAAAGCAACTATAAAATACATATAAGGGAGACATTAAAGTGTAGTTTAGGCAATTGAAATAATGTTACCATCAGTTCAAGTAAATATAAGATATTTTATGAAAACTACAGAGAGCTTTAAAAATTACTTATCTAATTACACAAAAGTGAACAAGTACTCAAAACATCAGTACAAAATTTTTTGAAAGTACAGCAAAGGCATTAATAAACAGAAAACAGTCAAAAGCAGTAGAGACAAACCCCCCAAAGCCCCTAAAAATGGCAATTGTGAATCTTTTTCAATCAATAGTTACTTTAGCATAAATGGATTAAACTCTTTCATCAAAAAAAAATGAGTAGATGAATGGGGTTTTTTTTTAAACACAGATCAAATCCTAGTGATACATTTTTTATATGACACTCACTTAGATTTAAGGACCCTTGCAGACTGAAAGTGAAAAGATAGCTTATGCAAATAATAAACCAAAAGAAATCACAAGTGGTTCTATTTATATGGGATAGGCTGTCTGCTACTCAAAAGCTATTAGAAGAGAGAAGGATATTTTATAATGATAAAAGTATCAGTCAATCATAACTCACTCAGCACAAAACAATTAAATGTATAGAATTAGCAATGAAAGATCTGTGATAAATGAATAGTAATATGATAGACTTCTATATTAGACAGAAGGACAATAAATAAACAGAATATTATGGACCTGCTATAATAACATTCTACCAGAGGACAGCCCGGTGCTCTTTCTTCTCAAGGGCACCTAGCTCCTCCAGTAAGAATTGCATGGTAGGTCAGAATGTGATTTAATAAGGTTAAGGTGATTGAATTCATACTGGATCTCATTCCTGACCACAATGGAATGAAATGAGAAATCACCAGTAAAAGAAAAGCTGCAAAGAATTACAAGTATCTGAATATCAAAACAAACATTTTAAACAACTGTAAGGTCAAAGAAAAAAGTAAAAGGAAATTGAGAAAATATCTCAAGAAAACAAAATGCCCCACAACATATGAGATAAAGCCAAAACAAATTCTAAGAGAGAAGTTCATTGTAATAAATGCCAACATTAAAAAAGAACAAATCTTAACATAATTTATAGATCAAGGAACTACAGAAGGAATCAACTAACCCAAAAGTTAATAGAAGGTAGAAAATTCCAACGACTTCAGCAAAAATAAATTAAATACAACATATTATTAGAGACTTTTGCAAATCATTATATATCAACTAGTTGGATAACCTAAGTGGGAAATAAATTCGCAGAAATATACACTCTAGCAAGAATATATTATTAAGAAATACAAAAACATGAATAACATATTACTATCATGTTGGATAAATAAAATAAAACCTCCTAATTAGAAAAAGCCAACACTGGATAACTTTAGAGGTATATGCTTCCAAACATTTAAAGGAAAATTAATGATAATCCTCCTTATGATCTTCTAAAAAACTCATTTTATGAGGGCAAAATTATTTTACTAAAATTAGATAAAGGCACCATAGGAAAATCATACATGAATATTCCTAATGAATACAAATGAAAAAAAATCTTCAGCAAAATCCTATAGAACAAGCTGAATCCAACAGTACATTCAAGGATGATCTTTATTATAGCCAGTTGGGATACAAAAATAAGTAAACATATAAAAAAAACTACATGAAGACAATAAAGTGTTAAAAATCACATAATCTCAGTATATGCAAAAAGAATATTTGACAAGATTCAGCAAAGTAGAAATAGATGAAACACAGCTCAACAGAATAAAGACCATATATGACAAGCTCACAGAGAACATCATTCTCAACAGTGCAAAGCTGATTAATTTTCCTCTGAAATCAATAATGAAGTAAGAATTTCCTCTCACTGCTTCTTTCCAGCTAGGTATGGAAGTCTTAGCCAGAGCAATTTTGTAAAGAGAAAGAAATGAAACACTTCCAAATTAGATTGGAAGAAGCAGAATTGTCCGTATTTATTACTGACAGGGGTTTATATATTAAAACATAGGAGACTCAATAAAAACCGCCTAGAACTAATAAAGTCAGTAAAGTTGCAGAATACAAAATAAGAAATCAGTTCTGTGGTGATGGAGGAGGGCAGGGCACAGTAACCTCTCTGGCGCAGGGGAGGAGATCCTGCCAATTGTAAAGTCTTGCTAATCACGGACGCACAGCTGTAGCCCCCAAAGCAAGCCAAGCCCTGCACCTGGTATCAATCTTCTGACATCAAAACCTGCTGAACCTGGCACCGGAAGCTGATCTTCCAGGACCTGATCAAGAGGGACTGCCTGGATCAAGGAGCAAAGAGGATGTAAAAAGGCAGAAAATGGCAACTGACTTCAAGATCACTGTCATCTTGTTTCTGTGCTGTTCTGTATCGTTTGGACCTATTTTCTGTTTTTCTTCTTAAGTGACATTTTTTCTTAGGCACTTCTTTTGTTTTTTTTTTTCTTTCTATTTTCTTCGTCTTATTTTTGCCCTAAGTATCGTTTACATTCAACAATCATGCCCAATTCATTGAATGGGAAAATACGAACCAGGGAATCACTGCTGGTCCTTACCTGACCTGCTAATGGTTCTTAAAACTAACAAACTAACACAGTAAATCCTTGGCTTCTGAGCATGCTTTATTCCCAAAACATGCTTGGCCTCCAAAGTACTTTCCTTTGCAATCCAAAGCAAATTTCTCCCTAAGAAATAATGGAAACTCAGATGATTTGTTTCACGACCTCAAAATATTCATGTAACCATGATTGCAATGCTATAATATGCAAAATAATAAAACACAAAAATGTACAAAAAATAAATGCATTAACCTCCACTTACCTTTGAAAACCTTCACGGCTGGTGTGCAGGAAAAAAGTGAGAAGCAGGTTATATTGTAGGGAGACTTTTCACCATTAAATGAAGGCAATTCTTCTGTCTACGGGCTCAGTGGAATCCTCTATTCCTGCAGCTTTAACAAGGAACCCATCCCATGGCACTGGTTTTGCCTCCTTCTGGGGATCTTAGGCAAATGTGGCATCGCCTTGTCCTTCAGCAGGTTGATGACTTGTCCTACAACAGCCTTATTCGGGTGGCACTTTTCTACAAAGTTTTGCACTGCTTCCCACATTTTACAAATCTCCCTTAACTCTTTGAACTGAAGCTTTTCTGAGCATTTTTCTCTTTTGCAGATGAGGTCTCCATAATCTTCAGTTGTTGGGAGAGAATCACCTACAATCTCACAGCCAGAGAGGGGAGAGAGACAGGAAGCCCTGTCTCAGTTTCGCTCATGTGACATTCCATGTCATATTGTAAGGCACAGCTCATTTGTCAAGCTAAAATCATTAGAAATATTTGCTTGTCTTAGTAAACAAGTGACACGCAATCCAAGGTCTTACTGACTATGAAGAAAATTAGAACAGTATCCCATTTATAACAGTACCAAATACAAAATACAGAGTCCTTGAGAATAAATTTAGCTAAGGAAGTAGAATATGTGTATATCAAAAACTACAGAATATTATAGAAACAAACAAATGTTGGAAGGCTGAACATTAACATTAACATGACAATAATCCTACTACTCAAAACTACCTACAGATTAAAAGTAATCACTATTGTTATTCCACTGAGAAATTTCCCAAAAGTATAGAAACAATGCTAGAACTTATGTGGATTCACAGAGTCTCAAATAGGAGCTGGGGATTTAGCTCAGTGGCTTGAAAGCACCTGCCTGGCAAGCTCAAGGTCATGAGTTCAATCCCTGAAACAAAAACAAAACAAAACACTCAAACACCAAAAAAAAAAAAAAAAATCATAAGAAGGAAGGACATGGCATTTCTTGGATTCAAAATATATAACAAAGCTAGGCGTGATTGTGTATGTCTGTAATCTCAGCACTCAGGATGCTGAAGCAAAAGATTTTCCATCAGTTCAGGGCCAGTTTGAACTACATAGCAAGACCCTCTTTAAAAATTCTAACTCTAAATCTAAATCCTAATGTATATCATGTACATCTCAAAAATAGAGATATGTAAATATTACAGAAACTCTAATATATATATATATATATATATATATATATATATATAACAAACTAGGAGTCAAAACAGTGTATTAGTTTAAAAAGAGCCTTACAGACTAGTATATCAAAATAGCTCAATATTTATTCACACACACAATAACTTCATCATCAACAGGGTTACTGGGAACATGCAACAGATGCTGAGAAAGCTGCATATCTAAATGCAAAAGAATGAGACTAGATGGTTTCCTTATAGCATTCGTGAAAATCAAGTTAAAAATAGATGAAAGACTTAAACATAAAGCTTGAAACTGAAAGGTCTAGAAAAAATTCCTAGGGGAAAAGCTTTATGACATTGATATATATATATATATATATATATATATATATATATGTATATGATATTGACATATATAGCTAGAAATAAGTAGATGGGACTACCTTAACCTATAAGGCTTGTACATAGCAATGAAACCATTACAAAATTAAAAGGCAACTGATAAAAGTGTTTGAAAATCTTTGTAAATCACATATGTGACAAAGAGTTAATATCAAAACATATGAAAATACAAGACATATGATGAGTAACAGCATCTTAAAAGACAGTTAGTGTTCTTATTCATCAGGGAACTGCAAGTCAAATACACAGTGCGGTACCATCTCACATTTACCAGGATGGTTATTATTAAAAAGTGAAAGACAACAAAAGATGGTGGCTATGTGGATGAACTGCCTTACTTGCACATTGGCAATAATGTGAAATTTTCCCACTGCAAGGGCAAACAAACATTAAGAAAACATTGAAAAATATTTAAAGATAGAGCATCAGCGTGATCCAGCAATGCCTCTCATGGATGTTGGTCCATAGAGAGTTCCCTTGGGAACTCAAGGGAATATTAGCATTCTGAAGTTCATCGCAGGGCTATTTATACAGTGAAAGCAAAGAATCAAACTACATATCTACCCACAGATGAACAAATAAAAATATAGTCTAATAGGTAAATATATGCGTGTGAATAATATTCAACTGTTAAATAGAATAACGTTCTACAAAATATTAGATAGCTTTTGAGGGCATTATGCAGAATGAAATAACCCAGTTTCAGAAAGAAAATGCTTCAGTAACTCATTTATGGGATATGTCTAAAAGACTCAAATTTATAAAATCAGAGGGTGGGCTGGTGCTTATCAAAGGCTTGGGAGGGGTTGGGAGAGTGGATAGTCACGAAACTGCAGGTGCAGGAGAGGAAGCCTGCAGACCTGCCACACAGCAGCCACCTGCAATGTGTGCTCCTGCACCTAGTTATTTAAAGATTTGGTAGAGGTGAGTAATATCCCACTGTATAAAAATATCGCATCTTTTTCATCCACTCTGTGGTTGATAGGCATTTGGGTTGTTTCTAAGAGTTCGCTATTAGAAATTGCGCTGCTATAAACGTGCGTGCACATATATCGCTGTGACATGACCTTTTAATTTTTTTTTTTCTGGGAAAATACCCGGGAGGGGAATGGCTGGAAAGAATGGAACTCCCAGTCCTAGTTTGTTGAGGGATCTCCATACTGATTTCCTCAGTGGCTGCACCAGTCTACACTTCCACCAACAGTGGAAAAAATCATTGTTTGATTGTCTACTTTTTATGCTTTGATTTTGTAACTTGAACAACTAATTCTATGATAACAACATGTAATTTATCAACTAGTGATCTCTTACTGTATTATTTTTGAAATTCTTTATTATTTCTAGCCTTTTATCTGTTTTGCTTTTTTACTCTTAAAAAAATGATTTGTTAGAGGAAGACAGATCTCATGTTAAGTGTTTCTCCTTGGCCAATATTTTTGAGCACTGAAACATTACCTATAATGTCACCTAGATACCGAGTTGAAATGTTTGTTTATACCATTTTGTTCATACCTGCTTTAGCTTCCACAGATCTGTGGGCTTTTGGTATCAGGGTCATCTTAACTTCATAAAAATAACAGGAAATTATTCTTTCCTTCTCACTGTTTTGCCCGTATTTGTGTTAGACAAAAATCTATTTCTTTCTTAAATTTTGATAGAATTCATTGGTAAATGCAATTTGCTGGACAGTTAATTATTGGAAGTTTTTTAAAGTTATGAATTTAAGTCTTTGATTAGATACATATATATCAGCCACATTCTTTCTGAATGAGCTTTCATCTTTTGAGGAGAAATTTGTCACTTTGTTTAAATTTTCAAATTAATATTGTTAATATAATAACTGTCACATCCTTATTTTAACGATGTTTTTGTTTGGGCTTTAATTCCATACTAGATATTAATCAGGGTCTTCACAATGAGCTACATCTTTATATGCCCTATCTCTCTGCCTATTTATTTATTAATATTTTGGGACAGGGTCTTGCTCAGTCATGGAGTTGCCCGTGCTGGCTTTGAAGATGTGATCTTCCTGCCTAACTTCCCCAAATGCTGAAATTATAAGAATGAGCCACTGTACCAAGTCCATGTTTGAGTGCTATTCTCTGTAGAAATGGTAGTGCAGTTTTCCTTTTTAATCATCAGTGCAGCCAGAGGTAGATAAAATTTAGTGATCTCAAAGGCACAACTTTGACATTCATTGCTTTCTCTATTGGTTTCAATTTGTCTACTTCATTCACTTTTATTCTTGTGATTTTCTTATGCTGTTTCTTATGCTATGGATACTTAAAAATATTTTTCTGTGTTTCTCCTTAACATTTTTAAGCAAGTGGAGTACAACTACTGTAATTTTTGTAGTGTTTACTAACTCTAGCACCTGTGTTAGTTCTGAGTTGGTTTTTCCCTTCTCTCTCTAAGCATTTCAATTGTTAGTTCTCTGTTATAGGTGTTTGATTTTTGTTTTATTTCTATATGTTTTTGAGTTTTTATATGGAACTCAGTTTGGAAGACTGAAAATTGATGGTCTTTTCAAGCTCTGCTTTTAAGAATTACTACTGTGGTAAATGATCTAAGGCACATATGGTACCATGATTGAGTTAATGCTGTCTGTAATTGTCTTAATATGTCACACACTGTGAGGTTTTGTCTTCAGTTTTGTGAATAACACTAAATGTCCTTACCTTCCTTAGAAATTACTATGCTTCGTTGCTTGATTTTCAACATCTTAAAGAATAATTGACATACATTTTATCTGATCTTTCTTTCAACAGGCAGACAAAATCTGGTCATTGTGGCTTCAACTTGGTTCTAGGTAGAAATCTATGGAAATCTGTACATAGCACTTAAAATTCTCATTTATTCAGAAAGTATGAAACTCAGAATTAAATTGGCATCTTGAGTTGCTCTTTAAATTTTTATGTAGGTATATCTAGAACAATGTGTTTGTGTGTGTGTATGTGTGTGTGTGTGTGTACATGTCTTAGGTAGGGGGGCCAAAAATTATTACACACACCGGCAGTTCACTGTAATAATACATGTCTGGAACATAATCGCCACCAATTTGAGCACTTGTTATAATTCTAGAAGTCGTGAGTAACTTGGATTAATCCCAAGATGTCCAAATTTTGTATTAAATATTTGAGTTTTCCTTTTCCTAAGGTACACATTTTTTGGCAGAATCTCTCCTCTCTCTCTCTCTCTCTCTCTCTCTCTCTCTCTCTCTCTCTCTTTCTCTCTCTTTCTCAGTAAAGATAGTGTCTCAGTAAATACTGTAGTAAAGAAAACTCACCTTGCAAAATATTCTTTCTTAAAGGGCACTATTTCAAATATTTAAATCTATTTAAAATATTTAAATTTTACTAGATGTTTTAAGAGAAATTGTAAATTGCATTCAATTTAAATCATTATTTTAAGCCACACTTTATTCATTTTTGCTAACCTTCCTTTTATAATAGAGAAAACTATGACTATTAATCATTATTCTTACTACATGCAGAGACTGTCTACTAGTAAGGGCTTTCCTTTCAACTTCTCATGCTGCAGGTGAAGTTTGAATACTTTATTAGTTGTCCATAGATTACCTTATAGACAGGGGCCTGTGTTTCCTGTTTATAATATTATGCCTCCCAGAAAAGCATTCGCTGGCTGCAGGCAGTTTGACACATGCAAGTTTCTCATGGCCTTCAGTTAATCAGCAGCATCAGATGTAGACAGGTAAAATGTGACATCATAAGGCAGAATATGAGAATAAGCAATCGGAGGCAAGTATCACATCCATATCTCTCATTTCTATTAATAAATAATGTCAAGTACAAGCTCAGTTATTTGGCTCAAATTGAAAAACACAAAGTGAAAAAAATTACTTTCGAAAATAGTCTTATTTGGAAAAACAATATTGCCTATAAATTTAGAAAAAATCCTGAAGGTAACTGTGAGGTTTTGACAGCATATTTTCTAAAATATCTCTTCAAAAGTGAAATCTCATCATGTTCACCCTCTCCTGTGCCATTCAATCCTTCTTCTTGTTACATCCCATTTCCCCAACTGCTGTAATGAAACCCAGAGTTCACGGCAAAGCCCGAACTCCCTCACCTCTCATTAGTGGGACCCAGCTTTGTTAGGTTTTATTTCCCGAGACCTCGCCTGTGGCTCAAGTGAAATTCAGACGTCTTTTGGTATAAAATCATTTAAAGGAAGTAACACAGTAATTTTATCCCAGAGGAAATATAAGGCATTTTAATAATATATAGGGAGCAAGTGACCAGCTCAGCCTGCTAAGGTACCCTTTTGTGGACAGTGCTTTATGGAGAAGTCAACAGGAATAAAACAATGGCATTCTGGATGGAATAACTTACTGATCACTTGCTGCTTTCTGTGGTAAAGAAAGCACCGAAGGACACCCTTTCACATTTTCCCGTCGGATTTGCAATCAGTTGAAACACATCAGCTAGAGTTTAGGGTTATAATGGGAACTAGTTTGAAAAGTATTGAACCCAGTATTTGCATGGGATGATTTAAACACTGTCTAATATTAAACCTCTCCAAAAATAGAATGGGTCCCTATGAGTCAGCTGAAAGGAAAGTTGCCAAAAGGGAAATTTAAAACATCTGGTAGGTACTATGGACAGAAGTGATTTGGTCTTTCAACATTTCTGCCCTGCCCCTGGATTTTTGGAACCTATGGCTACATTGTTTGTTTACATTACATGGATATATATATATATATATATATATATATATACACACACACACACAAATTTTATCAGCACATGCTTGCAGCCTGCAGTGATTACATTTACCCTGGAGTGTCTGTATACGTACATAACACAACTTAATATTTTTGTCCCCTTCCCTGACCACCTTCCTCCCTGTCCCTCCAGTTCTCCTTCTCGTATCCATTAGCAAAAGCTCTATTCCCAACTTTTTTCTTCAATTAAAAAAAAAAAAAAACTTTTCCCCTCCTTTCCCCCCGCCTTGATCACTTGCTATAGATGTACTTCTTAATGTTCTTACCAATGTGTAAGTGATACAAGACGGGGATATATATTGTAGCCATTATTTTTTTAAATACAGAACCTATTTCACACTAGATTCTCTCTCTTTCAATGCAGATATATATATATATATGTAATAATGAAACTAATACATGCTGTTAAGTATATTGATACTTAACATTGATATCTGATAGAATATTTACAAAAACACGGAGGTAAGAACTATTTTTTCTTATCTTCATCAAAGTAAGTAAGCATGTGACATTTTAAGTAAATACACCCATGAATAAATAAATTATTTAATACTATAGATCAGTAAATCTATAAATGAGAAGTTGAACTAGATAATGTATGAAAAATATTCCATTCCGATAAGCATTAGAACTTTAATGGCAATGTATACAAGAAGTATGTATGAAAACTTAATGAAAAGACTCTCTCTCTCTCTCTCTCTCTCTATATATATATATATATATATATATACATATATATATATATTCCTATTCAAATTCTTTTGGATCTCTTTTGCATTACTTGTCACAAGTAGCATATATTAAGTTTAATTTTTTGCTGCTGTAAAAACAAAAAGCATAGAGCACAAAGATCGACTGTGTACAAGTTTACACAAAATCTTTGAATTCACGTTTTTCAACAGACTTTTGGCTCCATTCCCAATTAATTCCTTTCACTAAACATTTAATGTGTCACGGCGAGATCCTAAATAATACAATGAAACGTTCTTATTACTTAGAGACGCAGTCTGCAGGCTTGTTGAAACGGACACTCTTGGAGTTGCATGTGGCATTAAACAGCCCTGCTGATTTGTTTTTTTATTGGATTACTAGTTACTTGATATTATTAAACAGCTAGAAAATGATTTTCTACTGAGACCAGTGTGATACACTTTGATATAACAGGGGGAAAAATGCAACATTATAGTAATGTTGATCTACCCCTGAGGAGGCTGTAGGTATTTTTTATTTTTTTCTGTATTATTAAACTTGTGATGTTATGATTTTATACTTAGGGGCTAAGTTACATATAATTTTGAAGGTTATATTTTCAGTCTTCAAATATTATTATTTCTTTTTTTCTAACCCAGCAGTCACCAGAAGAGACTTTGAAGGATAAAAAAGATATTTAAAGACACTAGTTATAATTTAACAGAGGCGTGAGCAGGTAGAAAATAGTAATACATCAAAAATAGACTTTTATTTGGCAAATATTTTGACGTAATATCAATAAGATTAATGCATCTCAGTTCTCATTACCTGAAGAAACTATTGTGGTCTAAAATAAAGCTGTGAGTGTTGGAATCTCCATTCTGACACCGTATGCTTGTTTTCTTCCCCAGTAACACGGTGAGAATGTCATACTTTCATACTCTGAGTTCACTCCACTGGTCTTTCTCACTCCCTGTTCTAATCTTGTGAATTTTTTTGTCTTTCCATTGGAAAGGTAATTCCAATTACTAGTGTTATCAGAACAATCAGATAGTAATTGTAAACATTCTAAACATAGAGCCAATAATAAAGAAAAGATTTTACTTTTTAAGGCTTATAATCTTTTATAACTTTCAAATATAACCTTCCACAGTCCTTTTTTTAATCATGGAACTAATCCACAGTGTGATGATCCTGACTTCTGATCACTCTGTTTTAAATTTTTCTACATACATTTAATTACTGTGCTTTAAGTTTATTTATTTTTAATTTTTAGGTACCGGGGATCGAACTCACGACATCATGCTTGCCAGGCAGGCGCTTATGCCACTGAGCTACAGGTCTGGCCCCTGTGCTTTAAGTTTAGCCAGTCACTCATAACTCTTTGATGTACACTGAACTTAATAGTAGAGAGTCCATAATTACTGAAGAAAGAAATACTTGGCTAAATGAATTCTGCATGTGATCCCTGACAGATTATTTACCTCATCACTAAAGTAAGAGCTGTCCTACTGTGCTGTAGGGTTTTTGTGATAACATTAAATATGATATTGCCAAGCCTGGTAGTGCCTCCCTGTAATTCCATCTCTGGGGAGAGTGAGGCAGGAGGACCTCTGTGAGTCTGGAGCCAGCTAGTACTACAAAGTAAGTTCAAGGCAAGTCTGAACTGCATAGTGAAACTCTGTCTCGAAAATACACACACACACACACACACACACACACACACAATGTGATATGATAACATTACTGATCTTTCAAGTAAAATATTTGACCTTGTAAATACTTAGTGTTTTTTTCTTCACTCCACTTTTCATACTCTATTTAAATAGACAATCTGATTCTTGGAGACAAAACCATCATATTGTTTAAAACACTGATTTTGTCTGTACGCATTTTCAAAATGAACCTCTCTGAAGTAAGACAATGCTTTTCCAACTTCGCTGTGTATGGGAGTCATTTGGAGATATTGACAAAATTTAGAGAAAAGCAGCAAGCCTGCAAGAAACACACATTTCCTATAAGATCAGGTGCCCTAGAATACAGACCACATTTTTGACAGGAAACATTCAAATAATATGAATTATGCTAGAAAACTATTTATTTGTAAGTGTAAAGACCATTAGGGATGTTCCTATAGGTAGGAACAGAGGCGAACGGCAGGACTGGAGAATGTAATAGTGTGTTTTGAACGTGGTCACTTTGATGTGGCTGCAAGGCTTTTCTATCCATTTATTAGTACGTATTCCAGTACATGACGATGATACTTGTAGTGGGGGTGAATACACCTACACAGTGCACTCTAGTTCTCTCTCTTCCCCTCCTTCCCTGCTCCTTCCAGTCCTCAGTCTCCTTCAGGTTCTCAGTCTCCTCCCATTTGCAGAAGTTCTATTTTTGTTATTATCTCTTCCATTTCTTTTCTTCTATCTCCACTTCCTTCCTTCCCTGCCACCTTGCCTCCATCTCTTCTTCCTTCATCTGTTTGACAAAGGTCTCCCTACTTTCTATTTATCTGCCTTCAATTTAAGATGTACATAAATATTTTTATTTTTCTATGATTTCCTGTATTCGTACTTTTTTTTAAAGCTCTCTTTCTCAGTCCCCTCAAATGTAAAGAGGACACATAATTTTTCCTATCCAAAGATTAGCAGCACTGTGGGGAGTAGGAGCTAAATTACCTCTCTACTTTTATAAATTATTTTAGATAATACAGTTTAGATAAAAATGATTACAACATAAAGCCATGAACTGCTGTGGTTGGCTCAGATCTCACTTGCATTTTGTCATGAGAGCTGTAAAGGCAGTCAGATACTGAAGGATGTGGTAGAGTGCCTTTATTATTTTTTTTTTATTAGCTGAAGACTATTTATGAAACAGATCAGTACCATTGTAATGATGCTGGTATACATTTTAAATATATTTCATACTAAATTGTGCTAAGGTTACAGCATCGACAGCCTCCAAAAAGTCCCATCAATGAGACTTCTTTCCCAACATTCACGTCCTCGTCTGTGTCCATGTGAAGGGCCCTTTCCGTCTGACATCTGAGATTTACCTTACAATTTGATTTTGACCAACTGCAGCTCATGGAAGCCATAAAGTGCGATGTCCAAGTCTCGAGAGACTTGCAGCTCCTTCGTGAGCATCTGCAACCTTCTTCTTTGGTCTTTCCCTCTTGCTGGGCTTCTTACAGAAACTCAGGGGCTGTAAGGTGAGAAGTCCCAGCCATAGGTGAAGATTGGTGCAGGATTCTGACTGACAACACCAGCAGCCAGAACCAACTGGCAGCCAGGTCTGTGAAGCATCCTCACTGTCCTGCCCACCTGAGGCTTCCAATAGCAGATCCAGCTGGACTCCAGGACCAGCAGCCTGTGAGAGCTCCCGGCTTGCATCAGTCACCCCGCAGAACCATGAGCAATGTCTTTATACTATGCCACTAAGTTATATGCGGTTGATTATTCAAGAGCCAGAACAGGGGTTTCCTTACTTTTAAACACTGAAAACCTTTTTTTTTTTTTTTTTTTTTTTTTTTTTTGTGGTTTAAAGTGATCTTTTTTCCAAATTCCTTCTCATGGCTTCTACCACGGATAGCGCTAAATCAGCCCAGATCCCTATGGGCTAAGTGATCTCCACATGTGAACATGGTCTCTTCCATACCCATATGTATTATCAGATTTTTAGTAGGAATTAGAAATTTGGGGGACTACCAAAGAATAGCTTATTTTCAAAACTGTTGACAGGCCTTTTGGATTCTTGAATAACTGTTTTCACTATCTCACCGATATTTCTTTCCTTTCCTTTCCTTTCCTTTCCTTTCCTTTCTTTTCCTTTCCTTTCCTTTCCTTTCCTTTCCTTTCCTTTCCTTTCCTTTCCTTTCCTTTCTGTCTGTCTTTATTTTCTTTATTTTCTTTCTTTCTTTCTTTTATTCTTTGATTCTTCCTGCAGAAAGGATCACTGTCTATCTTCTACTTGCCAAAGAGCATCTTACCTAGTCTTAGAGGTGAAAATTGAACCTTAAAATTGTGTAACTAAAAGGAGAACTATTTGGCTTTCATTTTAACACATTTTCGTTAACATCAATGTGAGTTGGGAAAACAAATTGACCCTGAGAATATAAGTGACAGAACTGAGAAAGAAAAAAGTTCAGAGAAATCCCATTACTGTTGTGAGACATAATCCTATCGCAGGACGAGCTTTTCCTTCCAACCATTGAGCAACTCTGGAGATCTGCCTGACCTCTTCCCCCTCTTCTCCTTCGCCTGTGGAAGTCCAAGATGCTTCAGGCTGCGATTTCACACTTGCAGTCCTCTTCCCTTATACCTGATGACGCTGAGACATCAGGCTCAGTGACCTCTACTAGCAGACTTGTGTAAAGACAGTACAGGACAGGGGCACGTGAGGAAACCCCACTGCCTGCATTACTTGGAATGCAGTGTCATTTATACTCAGAACATGACTGCATTTCTATTTGTGGCAGGGAGGAGTCTCAAATGTGTACAACCAACTTCCAACTTCTCCTGAATTTCAGATTCACATTAATCCTCTCCTACACCTTCACGAGCGGGTAAATGAAAATAGCACATACAAACTGAATTAGTGACACCTTGTCTAACAAATATTAGTCTTTTCTCTTTTGTTCTTTTCCTTCTCTTTCTTCTTTGTATGATACTAAGGATCTAATTCAGGGCTTTGCCATTGGCCTATGTCTGCAGCCCTTTATAATTTTTTTTTTTAAATTTTAAGAAGAGTCTTGCTATATTGCTAAATTGTCCAGGCTATGCTAAAACTCACTCTCCTGTGGCCTCTGCCTCCCGGAGTGCTGGGATTAAGGCTGTGCTTTTCCACAACCAGCCTGACTTCTCCTGCACAGTTAGACATTTCAGTAAGTGGTGATTCTCTTCTTCCGACACTCAGGCCAGCAGCCTGGAAGCCATGCTTAGCTATGTTTTAATTTTTTGTCCTTCAGAGTCATTCTAGTGGACTTTTGTTTTCTGGCACCTGCACAAAAGCAGTTCGTTTCCTTTCTCCCCTTCAGCCAATCTACCTGTCCCTTCTCCGGTATTACTGTGTTTGCCCCCACAAAGACCTAGAGAGAAAATAATCAGCTTTGCAAACTAGGGGTCAAAATCGTCAGCTCCTATCAGCCTCTCCTGTGGCCCATCCTCACAGAGTCACCATGGAACAGGATGTAGATGGTGGGTGGGGCAGGGACAGGCTGATTTGGGCTGGAATTGTCCTTCTCTAGTTTGCAGGGCTGATTAGTTTCCAATCAGGTCTTCTGTTTTAGGGAAAAAGGGTAAATACCAAATTCTTCATAAGGCTCCAGGGATCAATGTAGTGGTAGCTGCTGCTGCTTGGATAAAATCGTCTTTGCACCCACCCTGTACTCTGACTTTTGCTGCTTCTGTCATGCTCTTCTCACTGATTTTGCTGCTACTCAGCTTCTTCTCCGTTTTTCTTTCAATATCACTCAGATTACACCTTTCCAATGGCAGCTTCCATTACCATCCTAATAGCAACAATAGCAGGATGATCATGAGCTGGGTAGGGTTTGGTGGGCCTGTCATCCCAGCACTCTGGAGGCTGAGTCAGGAGGATTGCCACAAGGAGTTCAAGACACACTTAAAAGAGAGAGCAAAATCCTGTCTCAAAAAAGTAAAACCATGAAAGAGAGAAAAAAAAAAGTGACTATGAGATAATGGGACCAATGACAGTGACAGTTTTAAACATATATTCAAGCATTTTGGCACATTTTACATTTATATATACATGTATATACTATACATGTATACTGATATAGGATAAATATTTTCTCATAAAATACATATTTAATATATGTAATATATATATATATATATATATATTTGTACATATATACATTTTTGTTTGAGACAAAGTCTCATTGTGTAGTTCAACCTGGCTTTGAACTCCCTATGTAGCCCAGGATATCTTCCAATTCACAGAGATCCTTCTGCATCAGCCTCCTGAGTGCTGGGATTACAGGTGTGCTGACCACAACCAATATTTACTGATGTATTTTATAAATACTATATGCTTTGTAAGCTTAGTGTTAAGTATCATTTCACATCTAGGCATTTGGACTTACTCTTAATCATTTTACTAGAACACTTTTCAATAAAATATGAATGCTTTTCTGTTTTTTGGTATTTCTTTTCTATTTCCTGGCACTGTACATATCTCCAAAGCTCTTACTGACTAGCAATTCATTCACCTGACTATTCTCTTGCTCTCTCCCCACAGGAATCTGGAAGTTCTGGGAGTGAGTGGACTTGCCTCTGCTGTTGCTGGGTCCATATTGCTTAGTACTTGTCTGTGTGGCTGAATCCTTCCCATCTTCCACTACTTCACAGCTGTGCCAGCACCATGACTCTTGTGTTTTTTAGTTTTTTTGTTTTTACCAGGAATCAAACTCATAGCAGCATTACCCTCTAGGACTTTCTCTAATGGCTACTTTGTGGTAGTTTGAGACTTGGGACAAATGCTTCTTAAAATACTCTGTCATTTCAGAATACGCTAATCCTTGTTTTTCCTCAGACCAAATTAATTCCTGTGAGCACCCCTGCCTGGCTTCCACAGCTGCTGCAATGCTTAGGAAGTGTTTCCCAGCTGTGTTCTCTGGTAGACTGTAGACTGCCTCAACGGTTCTCTGCATTTGGCTTTGAGCAGTGTCTTCAGCAGAGAAGCGAGATGTTCAGGAGGTTTCAGTCTAATGAACGAATGAGTCCTCACATGAAGGAGTGAAACACAACCAAAGAATAGAGAAATACTGATTGTTATGGATTAAAAACTGGTGATCAACTTAACCCCAGCTGGATTAAATCAGCGTGGGATTGAGCATAGATGTTCCACATGAGTAAAGTTAGTGGCATAAATAGAGATGTGGGGAAGGAGAAGTGAGGCGTCGTGGGTTTCTCTGTGTTGCTGTTTTGAGCTGCTGGGTCTCCTAGAGGAGCTCATCATGGCTACCCTCGCAGTGTGAGTTCTACCACTGTCATCAGAGGAGCTCAGGACTTGCTGGTGAGAGTGGCTGTGGTCCACTTTGGGGGAGCTCTGGTCTTACATCGAGCATTGCTTCTTGGCTCTGGAGGGGACATGTGCTGTTTAATGTCCAGGAGAAACTTACCCCACTGGCTTCCTGGCAAGTACACAACTGTTCTTGTTGGGTCAGCTCAGGACCTTCATGTCCCAAAGATTGCTGTGGTACTTTTCAGGACAGCACTGGTCTTTGTTTTGAGTGTGACTTCTAGGCTCCAGTGTAGAACCTTCAACCTACCAGCATAGCTACTTTACCCCGCTGGCATAGACTTCCACCACTGACCTTTGGGCCTTCCCAGCGTGGATCCATAAAACAGACTGTTATGAGTCCTCCTGGGGTTTAGATATCTGGCTGGACTGGGGAAGGCATTGTTGCGGGCTCTAGGTTGTCATCTGGACTCATGCAGGACATTGCTGTGGGATTCAGGCTCTTGGCTGAATATCCTGGGCCCTTAGAGTTAAGGACAGATTTCCTGCACTTTCTTGTGTTAAACTCTGGTAGACCATTATAAAATAATACAAATTTTGTGTCCTGATTCTGTTCTCCTCACAAACCTTGAGTACAACATGTATAAATATATACCATAATATATGACACATATTTTATTATATGTATGAACAACAGAGTATACAATTTGGGGAAGTATTGAGGTTCACCTTACCTCCTGTTTTTCTATCTTCTGTTTTACGCTTTACACACAGTGTTTCTCCTGCAAGGGAAGCCATGTAGTATTTGAGCTTGTTGGTCAGAGTAATTTCAGTTAATATTATATCCTACGTTTCATCTACTCACTTGTGAATGCCTCAGTTCTTTCCAAACTTCTCTTTAAGCACACTGTCCATGGCATAGTATTTATTGAATGAATGAATAAATACATGATGAAAGGTGATAAAGAATTCAAAGAATTCTTGGTATAATTATCACATGAGCAGTTTGTTTTGTAACTATATCAGCTTTGGAATTCTAGACTAGGTTACAGACATATGAATCGACTTCTCATTAGACATTTTAGATAAATAAAAGAATAAAAATTTGTTTTATTTGATTTCATATAATAAATTTATATATTGTTTTAATAAATTGCTTAAAATATCTTTCAAAATTCACTGTTTCGAATTTTTTCTGAGATTGCTAATTTAAAATGAAAAATACACAATTATTTTCATTTTCACCAACTTTGTGACTGAGGACATAATGACTTGATTTATATTTAAGTAGAAGTTCATACATTTTTATGGTACAATAAAAGCAAAAATGTTAAAACTATAATTTACTATTTTACTACTATAGATTTTTCTTAACAAAATGAAGATTGTCTCATTTTTTGGTGTTTTCCATGCAGCCAAATTGTAAGCAAACAAAAACTCTTAGGTTTTTTTGTCCTAGCCTTGGTTTTAGATGTGACTAAAGATACACTTAATAGAGAAGGGGAAAATAAAATACATCAGATCATGATAAAGATAAAGAGGATAAAGACAAAGAGGAGTCCTAGCTGCTTCGTACAGATCACATCTGTGACCGGAAGTAGATGATCCTGTGTGGGTTGGTCTTCCGGGTCACCATACTTCCTGGTGGTGGCCCCATTTCCAGAGGATTTACGCGAGGCTGCCATAGTGCTGACAAAGCCTGACTTTGCCCTTGAGCATAATACATCATTCTTTCCTCTGTCTCTTGTTTTCTTTTGCCTTTGGTGAAGATGGTTCGATTATTCCTACTCTCCCTCTAGTTTTCCTCTGAACTGTATGCCAAATAAAATATCTGGTGAGTGGTGAACACTGTTTCACTCTTGGCATTGAGGAAATGACTTCCTCTTTGTTTCCTGGGTGACTTGTTAGGGTTCTACAGCTGACCGTTTTTGCCCTCCGTGGTTAGATGTGAAATTAGAGTTTCCTTATGTTACCCTTAGTATGTATGGATGCAGAATAATTCTAAATCCACATAACTAAAGTATGAAACATTAGGGAAATATAGTTTTAAAATGACCATGAAATTCTATACAACATACAAAGAATCCAGCTTAATTACAGGAGCTCTATATTTGGGTTCAAAATCCAGACAAAGATAAATATGGTGTTACCCATTTAGTTGTCAAAAATGGTGTTTGAGCTGGGTATTTACCTCAGTGGCATAAGTACCTACCTGGCAAGCCCAAGGTTGTGAGTTCAATTGCTGGTACCAAAAAAAAAAAAAAAATGTTTGATTGGGAGCAAGATCTGAGCATATTTTATTCCTCATTTAAATAATAGTATGCGTGATTTTATTTACTAATATATCCATTGAAGATACACAAGATAGGAAAAATACCGGCAAACTTTCAGCATGTATTTATAAAATACCAAATTCTAGAGATAGGGATGTTTTGAAATGAAGATGACTGTGAAACTTGCATCTAACTGAAATACTATTGCACCAAGTATTCACTTGTTTATGAGTGATTGCATAGAATGAAAGATTACCAAATCTTCTAAAGGATTTTTAATATTATATATATTTATGCTGAAATCCTATTGAGTGTAAGTGACTCACCTTAATATGTGTTAACAAAATTTCAGAAAATAAAAATTCAAACCTGTAGCTTAATATTTTGATTCGTAAGTATTTTACCATGTTCATTCATCAGCTCCTTGGAGTTCACTGAATAGTTATACAGAGCAAATTAAAATTCAGAGCCAAGCCTACTTCCACTATGCATGATATCATGAACAAAAACAATATGTAATAATACAAATGATCTAGTTAATATGAAACAGCAAAAACCCACTTAGAGCTGCTTTAATTGCCACTTAATTATTACAATCAGATTCTAAGCAATTTTGTAGAGTAAATCTCTGTAAGTTCACTTATTTTATCAATATATCAAGTTATACTGTAAAAGTAAAGATTTGCCTAACGATGTTGACATGATCATTTTAAAATCATATTTCTCTAGTATTTTGTATTTCATTCATTTGGGTTTAGAATTATTTACACACATAAGCATAGCATTATTTAAAATATTCTTTCATATTTGTTATTTTAGAGTGAAAGTGGAAGGGATAATTTGCAAATCGTGTCTGCCTAATATGTCTTATTTTTCTTTCTCATTAGCTCAAAATGTATTTCTATGATGGACATAGTTTATAAAAGTGATCTTAGAATGTATTTAAGTATATTCATGAATCTATTGAGACTATGCTAGACCTAGGTAAATATGAACAGGCTTAAAGTTCAGTAAACTCTGCTGCCAAGCAGCTTTTGAATTTTGTAAAACGAATGCTCATTTTAGCAAGCTGATTTTTTTTTAACCTGCTTTTCTCATCTCTGATAGTTACAAGGTGGATTGTTAATACCACAGAGCTGGGCCCCCTAGCACATTATAAATGGTATAAAGGTAGAGAGAGAACCCAAATCTCAGAATAGACCTAGCAAAAGAAAAAATGATAAAAGTCGGAATGTGGAATATAATTTAAGTCTGGGCAAATTATAGGAAATAGAAACCAATCTTTCATGAAATGCTTTTCCCTTACACAGCTTACAATGTGTTGTTATAAATGACCCTACGAAAGAATGCTGATTAAAGACAAATTTTAAAACCCTAACCTCCAGACTAATTGCATTAAAAAAGAGGCATTCTTGTTTTTAGTAACTAGTCTAACATTTAGATTTTTGTTCTATTTTCTTCTGCTTTTAAAAACTATCTTCCTCGGCATATTTCTCACCTCCAGTTTGCTGTAGGCGTTATTCATCAGACTAGATTTGTGGAAGGGCAGCTCCTAAAGTCCTCGATTGCTCTGGCCATACCTTAGTTGCTGGGCTAGAACTGAAAATTAATTCCTGATATATTGGTGGTGCAATGTAGGAGAGATCCTACAGCAAAAGTTTCAAAACCTGTGGGAAACACACAAACTCTGTGTCCCTGTCTGTCTCTCTCTGTCTGTCTGTCTCTGTCTCTGTCTGTCTGTGCCTGTCTGTGCCTGTCTGTGCCTGTCTCTGCCCCATGTTTTTATCTTTTGGTTTTCAGAATTCTGGCTCGTATGCCTTTTCTGTCTGTCTCTTCCACAGGAAGCACACCACCTGAGTAATCAAGGGTAATTTCCCCACTTTAAGGTCAGTTTAATTCCTCTTTGCCATTTCATAGTTAAAATTCTTGCACTTAAGACTTCTGACATTTTGGGAGAGGACAGGCTGCCTACTGTAACACTCCACTGTGCTTATTTCCCACATGCTTTCACCAACCCTTCCGTGATGGGAAGCGAAAAGAAGATGTAGTGTATACAAATAAAAGTGGATTTTAGTCTTTGTTTAAAAAGGACTGATTTAGTCATTGTTTTAAATGTATTAAAATACTATTTTCTTGACTTCTCAATTAATTGGATTTAATTGCTTCATGATAACTGAGGTGGTACATACCTAGCAGAGGTAAATCACCACTAAAAATAACATGTCACCAACTCTGTGGGAATCCAATTATGGAATTGGAAGTCAAACTCTGCCCAGTCAACTTTTCTTTTGATGAAAGATAAATTACATAGTTTGTCAGGCACTACTTATGTCATAGTAGGTGCTTAAGTGTATTTACTCAAAAATAACTCCCCTTTACAGAGTTTTACATTAAAAGTAATTTATATAAAAATTACTGTGCTTTTTGCTATAATAATAAATTACCAATTTTTCTCTTTGGTTTCTATTGAAATGTTTGAATGAATGATACCACATTTTATTTCTTTTGTTATTTTCAACCCCTGATCAAGCATAAGTAGTTTGTAGAACTTCAATACATTTAGATCAGACAAATTAACATTCAAATAACAGATTTTTACCTCATGGCTTTTCTGTATTCTCCTAGAGGGTATTTTCTTGTTACATTTTCTAGGAACAGGTCAAACTATTTTAAATTAAAGATTAATTAAATGATATGAAACAATTTAAGAATACTTTTTCAAGCAATATTCTGAATTAGGGGTATTGTAACATTAGAAAAAGCAAAATCTGTGCCTTCTCACCTCTCCATGACATCAAAACACAGCTCTTACAATAGAGAGAGAAGTGAGTTCCAGTTAATCCTTATCTGTCAACTGTCTCTTATAACCTTATCAGATTTGACCGTATCTTCTTAAAAGCAATAATTGAGTTAAAATGCATTGGTTTAAAATGAATTCTATTTTTGCAAAACACAATTTATTTTAATAGGAAATATAAAGCATTCTAACACCTCATGAAAATAAGATGAGAAATATGACAGAAGTAGAAAAAGTTTTGTGTTCATAAAAAGTTAAATTACTTCCCAAACTCTGCTTGGTAGACCAATCTCAATGATGAGGAGA
This sequence comes from Cavia porcellus, assembly GCF_034190915.1. Taxonomy (NCBI): domain Eukaryota; kingdom Metazoa; phylum Chordata; class Mammalia; order Rodentia; family Caviidae; genus Cavia; species Cavia porcellus. The sequence goes on along the minus strand of NW_026947484.1, from coordinate 158,134,654 downwards.
CTCCTGAATGTTATTCTGTAAAGAATCAAATATTTGACTCCTTTTTGCATTTGTTATAAGCAGATAATGAACTAACCATACTGTGAAGCAACAAGTTATGCTTAATGTCTCATCAACAGATTCTGAATCCAAATTTAGCCTTTTCTTTCATTACATTTTCTAGGGCTGAGATAAGTTTATAACGTTAAATATTTGCCACACTGTGCTCATTTGTTTAAACTATCCAGTATGTCTTTTTTTTTGTGTCAAAGTGAGAAAATATTTTCTCTCAGTATAAAAATAATTTTAATCCTAAAGTAACTTAAATATGAAAGAAAATAAGAAAGCAGCAAAAGATCACCAAACTTTTTATCCAAATCCTTTTAACCTTTTCTATTTTTGCACCTGTAAGTTATTAAAGGATCATATTTTATGTAATTTTGATAGCATAACAACTTATAAGAATTGCATAGATGCTTTTCCATGGGACCAACTCTGCATCTACATGATCATTTCTGTAGGTCATGAGTTCTCTTCTATGGTTATGATATAATCACATAGTGATCAAATGGTGGGCATTTATTTAGATGTGTTTTTTTTTAATTTTTAATTTTAAAGGCTGTCGAGTCATTGCATGCATCTGGCATAATTTTTCAGGGTGCAGTCACCACCCATGCCTAGCTACAGAATTAATTGGTTAAGTATTGAGCTTGTAATGGTTTGTCTATTTCATTACTCTTGCCAAAACAACCAGATTTGTTGACCTAACCTTTTTAAATGACCTTTAGCTTTACAATTACTATTATTTATAGCCTCCTAGTTTCTGTGATTCTATTTTTTACTTCTTTACCCTATTCCCTTGATTTTTCAAGATTAATATTCACTGCAACATAATATTTATCAGTGTACATTCCAGATCTAGACCTCCAAGATGTGAATGCTGGTTTTAACACTTGCTACCCTCTGTAATGATGAATTTTATAACACTATGACTAAATTTTCCCACCTGTAAAATGGGAATAATAATAGCATCTGCCTCTTTAGATTTACAGCAAGAGTTAATAATATTTCCATGTTCTTGGAAAAATACCTGATACAATAAATATATAGTATGTTAGTTCTTTTTATGTTTGATTTAAATAAGGAAATCATTTTAGCATCCTTAATTTGAGTACTGCTCTAAATCTCAGAGCTTTGGCCTTGAATGGCATTCTTTTTTTAATAATATATACTTTAAATTCAGTTATAGTTTTACTTTATTTTCCTCATGTTAAACAGGATTTTATAGGAACATATCTTCTCAAACTTAAACCCTTTCAGCAACATGTTAATAATTCATATCAGGGCAAGGGATATAACTCAGGAGCGCGAGCACCTGACAAAGCAAGGTCTTAAGTTCACTTCCCAAGTATGCCCCCCACCAAATAACTCCTATTAAATTTATATGTTTTGAAAGAATAATACTTACAAATTCTCAGCTTTTAAACATGTTAAAATTTATTTGTCTAATAGGTTATCTGTTCTTTACAAATGTTTTACGGACATAGGGTTTTTTTATGAATATAAGTAACTTTACCAATTGTGAAAATGTTTATGCTTATTAAAAGTAATTGGAACTTTCAAGTTCACCATAGCCATTGTATTTTGTTAAGTATGACTTCTCAGACTTCATGAAAAATATTTTTGAACTGCCTCATCCCTACTTATTTTTCAAAATTTCTCTTTAGAAAGTTTGCTGTATGTAATTAGTTGCTATCTTGTTCAATATAGGAAAGTTTAAGATACTACTTTCTTGCAAATACAAACTTTTTATTCACGTATATTGTCTTCGTGTTGCTGAATGCTTTTCAGTAGGTTCTACTGAGCTGTAAATATTTCTTGGATTACGTTCCATTTCTGTATTGCTTTAGAATTTTTTGCATCTTGTATTTGAAACTTTTTAATGACTTTATTTTATTTTTTGTAAACAACATATGTGCAGATTTTTTTTCAACCATTCTAACAATTATCCATCTCTAATCAGGAAACTCAGCCCACTCACATTTAGTGTAATAAATGATATAATAGTTTTTATTACTTGCATTTTATTTTATGTTGTCTATTTATTTTACTTTGCTGTTTTCTTTTGTTCCTTTTTATTGTTTAGCTGGTTTTAATGCACTTGTGTTATTTCCTTTTTCTTGCCTTGCTAATTTTGTTCTACTATGCTTTTCAATATGGCAGTGTTCATCCTTCCATTCTGAGTCATCATAATTTAAATATTTTTTTCTTTGTTATAGCAATGAAAACCAATATATTTGTGATCACAATCCAAGACAAAAGCTTTAGGAAATGCTTCCCTATTTCTTCTGTTTTTTGTCTCTTGGGTTATTTAGTATATATTAGGCTATGATGTGAAGGGGAAAATGCTGAATAAGTTACTTTGCATGCTAAAGTTTATTTATTTTTTCCTCGTAACTCAATTCCCTAGGATTTGAAACAGTTCTGCTGAGAAGCTCCCGTAAAGTAAGGATTTAGGGAGCCAGAGTGTTCCCACTGATTCATTCTACCACATCAGCAACACCCCCTTAGTTACTGTGACAAACAGAGTGCTAAAATTCAATGACTGTGTTTTTGTGCTTTATATCACTCACATGTCATTATTCAACATTAATGACCTCATAAATGCAGGAAAATTTAGAAAATTTTGATTGAGAAACAAAAATCATATGAATGCATAGTATTGCTTGAACTCTCTACATTTCTGAATTCTTGTTTTCTTGAAATATTTAAAATTTCTATCTTTGTTTAGTATTATAAAAATCAGAAGGCAGTGAGATTTTTAAGGCGAAAAATTAGATTTCCTTTTTGGTAATAGACCTAGGAAACACAGTTATTGGGAAGGATGTTGCTATCGGTTTATAATTTATACTTATGAAAGTTCTGGATAAAGAACTCAGTGTTTGAATGAATGAAATCAGAAATCTAAGAGCATTGACTCATTCTGGTAGCCTTGATCCTGAGTTCTTTGTGACTGTTTGTTAGGAAGAATTACCTGCAGAAATGCAAAGTGGGCTCTCTGTGTCCAAATTGGTGGTCTCACCACCTCTATTTTAGTATAATTCTGTGAGAAATATGAGAACGAGTGGGACCAAGGATGACCATTCAGGCACTGCTTTAGGGGCAGCAATTGAGAGGAACTTTTTAAACTCGGAGACTTGAGAACTCCTTTGTCACTGAAAACTACTGTGTCTCACCGAGAAGGGTAACCTTTGTAGCATCACCTTGATTGTTTGGGGTGCTATCTAGAGAATGGGTGGTGCTCACCTCCACCTCTCTGAGTGAGTCACGGAGGTGAGATCAAGGAGACCATATTGGTCCGTTGCTCTTTCCTTTCTGGCATTGTTGCCCTGCTCTATTTCCTGGATGCCAGGGACTAAGCAGCTTCTGCCATACTGTTCTCTCCTGGAACAACTGTCTATGGACTGCATTCCTCTAATTATAAATCCAGTTAATACTCTCTTCCTTTAATCACAGGTGTCAGGTATTTGTCTGGGAATGGGAAAACTGAACTGAAGTACCTCAGGTAGGAGGAGTAACTATGATAGGCTCAGCTATCAGTGCCAAAGTCGGGCTGGGAGCAGTGAGTTTTGTGATTTATCTTATTGATGTGTCTGCTTGCTACTTTGAATTCTTTCTCTGCCCCTAGCTGACAGGTGACTGAAGCAATCTGAAGGTGACAGAATAGTTAGAGCACCAAAGTTATTTTTGAATATTTATACACTTATGGAAGCCTGGGTACACATGTACAGGAGTATAAATTAGACGTTGGTATTTATTGCTAATCAGCTGTATTGAAATATCATTCACCTTTTCTAAGGTGAATGTATCTCATAATACTGAGATGTAATTCACTGATAGTGCTTGCAGTAGGAAATACAGTACTGTTACTAAACATACTGAACCTTACAATTGCAGGCACCATATTTAGATTTTCATGTCTCATTCCAACTTACTTCCCACTAGCAGGGTAAGACATTTTGGACTTTTGATCTTTTGGACTGTAAAATTATTATTCCATGCAATTTTAACTGACTTAACTTGTCTTAAATTGTTAAAAAAAACAACAAAAGATGAAAACATGTCCTTCTACTTTATGGTTCTAGTTAAAAGTGAGTTTATCTACTTTTAATTTCCATATACATTTTAGCATGCATTTGTCAATTTCTTCAAAATAAGTTCTATAAGAAAACAAAATAGGATGTCTAATCAATTTTATATTAAATATATAGTTCAATTTGGGAAGTGTTACAACCGTAACAACATTGTCTCTACTCTGATCATGCATTATCTTTTATTTAGATCATCTATATTTTCTGTTGGTAATATTTAGTAGTTTTATAAATATAAACTTTGGCTTCTTTGCCAAGTTTATTTCTATGTATTTTATTGGAAGTATATAAACATATTAAAGTTGTACAATTTTATTGTAACGTGATTTGATTGAAGTTGTTCATTAGTTTGGTTCTAACATTTCTGGTTGCTACCACACGGTATCTGGTGTCTATGCTGAAGGAGGAGATACTTTGGTAGGTCACATTTTCAGAAGTTTGAGTTCAGGGTCTGTTAGCTCCAAGGCAGAATTGGTATGGCAGGGGGCATTACGGAGGAAGTCACTCATGTCCTGGCAGCCTGGAAGCTGGGAGAGGTAGAGACACATGAGGAAGGAGGCACACATGTCTGGGTCATGAGCTGGGAGATCTGTCTCTTCCACCAAGGCCGTACAAGCTAACAGCGCATTCTGCTATGAACTCATGAGCAGTGTAATCCACCAGTGAGCAAAGCCCCATAGGATCCAGTGACATTCCCAAAACCCCACTTCTGAACACATGGCATTCTCAGTGGAGACTCAGTCTAAACCATAACATAATTCTAGAAGTCTCTTTGTCTACTTTGATTTAGTCCACATAGGATATTTCATATGGGAAGAGGAGGTTTTTTTTTTTTTTTTCCTTTTTTCGGTTTGAATGATTTTATTTCCAATCTTCCTGACTTCAGGAAGTAACACCCATAACACAATGCAAGTAGAAATTATGACACACATTTGTGCCATTCCCAAATGTGAAGGAGGACATTCAGTCTTTCAACACTAAGTAGCATGCTAAGTTTGATGATTCCCCACAAAAAAGCTGTACAGGGTTGAAGAAGTTTCATTTTATTTACAGGTTTGTAAGTGTTTAACTTTTAATTTAAAGGTGGTGGATAATGTGGTTTCCTGCATCTGTTGACATGATTAATTAGTTCTTGCTCTTTAATTTATTAACTTAATGTTTTGCATGAACTAAACTTAGTTATGAATTCTGCCTTTAATTTTCATGATAATTATTCCTGATTGTCATTTATATATTTTTGCATTTGCTAGACTTTGTTTATATGTTAATGGAAATCATTGTACTTTTATCTATAAAGATTTCTTATGAACTAATCGACTCTGGTTTTGGTTTGTAGAAAATACTGATTTAATAGATCTGTTAGGAAGTGTTCATTCATTAAATCTTTGGAAAAAACTAGAATGATTGGTATCATTTATTCTTTAAAGTTTAGGTAGGATATATCTACTTGATCTTAGTCTGAATTTGATGCTATAAGAAGATTTTCAAATAGTAATTTCTAATTACTATTTCCATTTCTGGATTGTTTTTGTTCTTACAGTTTCAAATTTCAATTAATTTTTATAAGTTCTTATACCTTAATCTACTTTTTAGGACATTGGATCAATGTTTGATTGAAATATACTTCTTTTTTTCTCTTGTTGAGAAGTTGTTGCTTTCATTATAATTTTATTTAAGCAATTTTAGACACTTTTTCATATTGTAGCATTTCATGCTGTTTCCTTAAATTTCACTCTCCTATTCATTTAGTTTTCTTTTTTTTTTAATTAGAGGAAAGAAAAGCAAAAAGAAAAAAGGGTGGAAATAATACAGAATTTCAGACAACTAACAGTAAGAAATCACTAGTCGGTAAATTACATATTTTTGTCTTAGAAGTAGCTGTTCATTTAGTTTCCTATCTGTTTTCTATCTGTATCTTGCAGTTAATTTCTTTTCTTTTCCTACCTTTGTGATGGGAAAATGTATTGCTACCCTCCTTTCTTTGCTTCTGTCCACATACAAACCAATGCATTTCTTGCAGGGTTGCCATTTGCTATATCTTACATGCTTTAGTATATGATTTTTAAGTATGCTTCAGTTCAAACTCTTTAAAAACTATATTATTTTATGCTTGCCCTTGTGTCATTTGGCCAAGTTAGACATATTTTGGAATTTTTGGCTTTCTCTTGTTGAGTTCCGTTTTGATTTAACTGTGATCAGTTACAGTGATTTCCATTTTTTATTGTTTTTTTTTCAGTTTTTATTTTTCATGAGCACATATTTGCATCACAAAGGTTTATTCTTGTGGGAGTGAGTACAGGTGCAGGGCTCATCTCAACTGTTTCTACATCAACTTGGCCACTTTCTCCTCCCCACATCTCTTGCTCTTTCACGTTTATGTTTCTTTATGGCAGAGTAGTACTCATTTGTATGTAAATACATTTTCTTGATTCATTCATTTCTTCATGGACATGTAGGCCACTTATGAGATTTAGCTAGTTTCAGTTGAGCTGGTATAAACCAACTACTCATGTGTCACTATACTATGATATCTTTATCTCTCCACAAAAGATAACTAGGAGGAGAATAACTGGATCAATGGCATTTCTGGTTTTGGTTTTTTGAAGAATCTCCATACTGATTTCCACAGTTGTGTTACTAGTTTACGTTCTGAGACTGTAGAAGTGTTGATATTCACCTGTTTCTTCTGTGTTCTTAACAGTGTAGTTATATGGTATATAACTAAAGTAACTATTGTATATTTAAATATGTTCTGTCATTCAATGAATTGACTCATTCTTAAATACTTTATCTCACTCTCTACTTCGCTATAACAGCTTTATTTGTACTTTACTTCTCCTGTCTTAAAATTAGTCAGATATTCTGAGTGGCTTTTTTCTATTTTTTGATTGTACAGTAATGGAATCATTATATCAGTTATTCTACAATGAAGAGTGTAATACCCATTCTTGGATCATTATTATGTTTCATAAATCTCAGTGCTAAATGTTATCTAAAAATTTGATTTTGAAATTGTATTGTTTATTTAACAAGTAAAAGTGTAAAATGTGTAGCTTATCAAAGAAAGGAGCATTATTTTAATTTTGATAATTGGTACATTTTTACAAATATAGTTTAGGTTCTATTCAAATGTTACTGCCTATTTCCTAGATTAGATGATAACCACATTCAATTAGGCAGATTTCTATCAGAATTTATATTTTTCCAAACATGATGTCTGTATTTTTAATCACTTAATGTTGTCTGCTCTCTCCTAGATATTTCCATATATAAGGGCATTAAAAGCTTGAAAATATTCATTTTATTTTCAAAATGAATACATGATTTATAATGCCAAATTGGATAATTACATTCTGTGTTACTAACAGTAGGTTAGTATGGGGTCTTATATTCCCTAACTTTAATACAGTTAAATATATTTTATTCATATATATTCTAATTTACTGATTTTAATCTGCTTGCAAAAGCTTAATATGCCATCTGAGCACAGAAAAAAATAGTCTTGTGGGCAAATCATAATAGCTATGAGAACTGAAAATTTTCTTCTGCTTCCCTCCTCAGTCTTGGGTGGCACCTGCCCTGTTTATGTCACTGTGTTATTCTTTTCATGCCCATTTTAACCATATTTTCTTCAAAGATATTTTGGGAAGCCATTTGCACTAATTCTTGATGCAACACAAAATAACTGATTAGATCAGGATACAAGAGATACATATTAAAAGCAAATTAACATGCCTTCAAGTTTTTCATCCAAAAATATGAATATTGGATGCTAAGAATATTGTATTTTTCATAGCCGAATTCAATGTACAGGAAGAAAGACACTTGGTAAAACAACTTGCAAGAGATGAGCGTCAATTACTATTCAAAGGACCAAACAGAAATTATGAGAGAGTATAATATACAATCAGGAAGCTGGAACAAAATTGTGTTTTCATTGTAGAGAAACAATTTAAATCTTGCTACATTTATACATGTTGATGGGGAAACTTATAGCTGAATGACTTTCAGTACAGATGGATTTGTCTATAAATGGATAAATTTTGGAAGGATTTTAATGATCCACTCTACTTTCCTTTTAATGAGCTACATCAATGTGTTTACCTCAACAATGTAATGAATTCAGAGAATCTTGAACTTAAATCCTTATTTTGGTATCATGTGCTGATATGTAAAATTATACCCTTTATATGTCTACAGGAAAATGATGTACTTTCCTCCCAATTTTGTGCATAAAAGTAAATAAAAACATAGTAAATATCATGCAAACAGATTGCTAACATTATAGCTATTGTATTCCTCCTTAGACATTAGGGTACTAAAATACCAAGACAGCAACCATTTAGTGTAAAGGGCATCTTAGACATTAAGGCAATTTTTGAAATTTAAAATCCACAAATACAAAGGCAGTGTAATTTTGATAATTCAAGTTGTGTCACCATCACTATCAATTAGCTATATAAACCATGCAAATCTTTGTAGTATACAAGTTAGAAGGTGCAGATGAATTCATACAAAAATTACAGATACTTTACATTGTAATAGTGTGAACTTCTGAATCCTAACAATGTATCTGAATTTGGAGCAACATATGAATGGGTGGGGGTTTCAATGGCGTCAGATCACTTTCTATAGGCTGTAAGTATTGCTATATGCAGTGGTTAAAATTTCAGAATTGAACCCAAGTAATACATTGAGAGGGTTTCCATGTTAGAGAATAAGGAGGAAAACCTCTACGCTACCTCTAGAACCTGTGTGCAACGAAGCACCCTTGTTTACACACATCTACATGACCGTTAGATGCTGTCAAACATATCTTCAGAGTGTTTGAAACTAATGATGTTCTATTCTTTTCCCAAGACATGGCCTGAGGACAGAAAACAAATCTCAAATTAAAATGCTGTCATAAAAAATAAGAAACCAAAAAGAGTATGATGGATACATTCAGACATCCTAGCTATGTTCTCAGCAAAACACGGAGAACACCAGGAAGAAGAGGTTCATTCTCATCTTCCCACAGTGGATACCAAGAGCAGTAAACGTGGAATAGATATCAATTCAAAAGGCTTTGAGTTCAGAACTCAAATCTCAATTTGTATCGAGCATGTGGTCAATCTTAAATAGATGGCTCTGATTTTGCTACGGTTTCCTCTTTTCCATGTGCAGGCTTATTTTTCCCTCATTTTCTCATTCATCACCTGTGCCTTAGTTGCTGAAACCATCATTTGTTATCCGTGACTTCTTACGGCATACTATCTCCAAGCCAACAATCCACAAACTAAGTAGATCTCTCAGTAAGGAACTCATGCAATGACTCCAATTGATGATCCAGTTTAATTTGCGAAACATCCTCATTGATCTCACCTGATCAGAATCAGTTTGTTGTGGAATGTGTTTGTGTGTGTGTGTGCGCCTGCGTGCATTTGTGTGTGTTTCAGTTACCCTACAAGTTAAAAATTGACTTGGTATTCAATAAACCACCTGAGCGACATGAAAAGACTATTCCTGAGGTATTCATAATAAATATAGGTTTGGGAAACTTGTATAAAGATCTTTTTAAACACAAAAGCAAAGTTTTTGATGATCATTTGAACCAAAGCTTTGTGGAAATAGTTTTGTCATCATGTGGGTTTTTAATGTGTTTAATTACATTATGTGGTAGGAATGGCACAAAGAGCTGAGATTGATCTCTACAGTACTATCCAAATAAAGAGAGAACTAACAATTAGGGTTTTGCAAAAATATTAATAACATGCTGGGTAACTAAAATATCAATATTATAATTGGTCAATCATCTTTAGTCTTGTAAATCCAGGTATTAGTTAAATATTGGAACTGATTGCACAATGATCACTATATTCCGTAGAGATATCCAACTGAGCAGAGATTCAGATTTTATATGTGTATTTAATGTTTCTTTACCTTCATAATTTCTAGATGGCCCTGTCCTGGATCTACACGCTTTTCTGTTGAACATTATAAAAGGATTTTGTTCTTACTTGGTGATTTGAAATGAAAATAAACCAAAATACTTGGTTGAGTTCACAGTTCCATGTGTGCATATCTTGTCCTTTCTCTCATCCAGCCTTACTGAACATGATTCACATTGATAAATCATCTAGAAATTTCCTTTTTGTGCTTTAAGAGGTTCCCAGAAACCAGGTGGCTCACGAATCACACATTTGTTCTCCAGAGGGCCAAAGACTCACAGGTCTAAAATCAAGGTTATCAGTAGAGTTGCACTTCCTTCTGGAAGTTGTCAGTTGGTGAAAACCTTCCCAGCTTCTAGAGAACATCTGTGTCTCATGGCTCTCAGACCTGTTTCATTAGTTACCTTACTCAGATAAATGCCTCCGATAGTATGGCTTCTTCCCTACTGTCTTCCTCTTTCACAAGGGCTGCTAAAATTATATTGGATCCTCCAAAGTCTTCCAGAATGATCTCAAAAATCTTAAATTAATCACATGTGCAAAGTCCCTGTTGACATGAATTGTAAATTACTCATAGGTCCTACTGTGAAAATGTAGACATCTTAAAAAGCTATCTCTCTGCCTAATCAAATGAATTAGGCCCATAGAAAGGGAACATGATTTCTAAGAATTGAATCATCAATTTTCATTTCATGCATATTATAATAATTTTATTTTATACAATGGGCTTACAATGTGAATTTGGGGATTGTCCTATCCCCTGTCCATTTTCTTGATTTTTTTAAAAAAATACATTTAATTTTTGCTTTTTTTAAATTTTAACTTTTCTCTGGAGCCTGCAATTTGTTTATTGTTTGGGAGAGTAAACAACAAATCTAGTCTACACTTTTACATACTAAAATATCCACACACATTTTGGAGATTAACAATATTAGAAATATTTGAAAAAAATCTTCACTACTTCCCTGTCACAGGAACAAAATACCAGATAGCAAAGAGTGAAAGGAGGAGGGGCTTATTTGGGTTGATGGTTTCACTCCATAGTTGGTGGACTCCAGAGGGGAAACAATGGTGAAAGGGGGAGCAGTAGAAAAGCTGTTCAATGCAGGATAGCCAGGAAGAAGAGAGAAAACAGAGGAATACACTTTTCTAAGCCAAATCTCTGGCGACCATTTCTAGCCAGGCTTCACCTGCTGGCAACACATTCAGAAACAGAACTCATCAGTGGCTGAATCCAGTGATAAAGATAGCACTCTTGTGACCAGGTCACTTTCCAAACACGTATGACTCTGGGAGAACATTTTTTATATATACCACTACATTCCACCCGACTCTCAAAGACCCATGTTCTTCTCTACAGGAAATGCATTTGTTACATCTGTAGGAGTTGTTAAGTTTTTAAAAGTTCCAAAATTCCTGAAAAATCCAATTTCCACTTTTTTCTCTACAACTGAAGTGAAACTCTTTGTTGTGAACCCCCTCAAAGAATAAAAAAGACAAACATTCTCCCTTCCAAAAGAAAGAAATGGGAAGACAGAAGCCATGGGACCAAAGCAAGGCTGAAACCCAGCAGGACAAGCAAGTCTATGACTCCAAGGTCAGCACCCTGGGAAAGCCATACTGAGGGAAACAGAAACTGCTAAGGGTTTGGATGGCTCCAGAGTTATTTGTGGCCTCTGGGGTGGGTTTGCTCCCTGATGCTTCCCACAGCAGCTGTGCTAATTACCCACAATCTCCAGCTTTTGGGGTCTCCACTGCAGTTCTGGCTTCACTCTCACAGCTTCCTGCACTGACCTCTCAGGGGCTTACTTTGTGATATCACTAAAGTCTAGCTGGAAGTTTTCAAATCTCTAAAACTCTTGCACTGTGCTTATCTGTAAGATCAGAATCACAAGATGAGGCTGAGATCTTCTGCCATTTAGTGCACAGTCAGCCCTCTTGGATAAAGTCTGCAAAGTACTGTGAGTATTCAAAGGCTTGAGCATAGCTCAAGAAATCCAGGGTGACCAATTTCACTAGTGGGTTTTCTCTCGCAGCTTGTTCTCAAGCAGGTATAACAGGAGTTTTGTTCTCAAATCAAAGATTCAGTTTTGCACTCTTGAGCCTGGGAAGCATGAGACCTTGCTGACACTCAACTTGCCACAAGTTACCTTTTCTGGTGCCTGGTGCAAAGTAGAGGACTTCTGTTTGATACTAATGCTGTCAGCAAATGGGCTCTTTATGGCCAAAACTTTGCACAAGTTTCCTTTTTGATTAAACTGCGAACTTTTCATATCTGCCTTTTGCCTTGACTGTCACTGATGGGTAGTTAAAAAAAAATCTTTTTTTTAGCATATACACCACTGGTAATTGTGCTATAGTTTAAATGTGGGCTGCTTTGTCATTTCCTTCACCTGATTAATCAGTGTCCACACCCATCATTAGTCTCGGTCTCCCAAAAAACTCCAAACATGATGAAGGAAAAATTTCTGCTGTGGTACAAAATGCATGGGCTGTGGTCCAAGTGCTGATGGAGTCCTGGTTCCCAGCAGACCTCTACTAAGGCTCCCCTTTATTTTTTTCAGTCCTATTACCATAATGGCCTTCAGAGGTCTCCCATGAAGTTCAGTTTGCAGCAACCTTGGGCTTCTCTAGCGGGTACCTACAAGTCTTTCCAAATCTCTTACAAACTTGTTCAAAAAACTTCTGAACCCCATGTCCAGGTTACAGCTATGGAGATGACTTCACTTCTCTGTCTTAGCTTTCTTGTCACTAAGATAAAATAATTTCCCAAAATTAACAGAGGAGAGCTTTATTTTGTCTCACAGTTTCAATCCATGGTTTGCTGGGTCCAAGGCAGAAAAGGTATGGTGAAAGTTTTACAGGCAACTGACTTACAAATATTACAGGCAGTCAGACAATACTGGGCTCTGAAGGAGCCAATATAGATGAATTACCTTGTAACAGTAGGGGAGACAGACATCTCTGCTGTGGTCCAGATCTCATGACAAAAGATAAATCAAAGTACCCACATACTTTCTAAGGATAAGCATCAGGATTTGAGGTTCTAAACAGGTCTCTATCATCCGGGGGAAACCAGTTGTCACCATCCCAACCCCCTATAGGAAGAGTCACTACTTTTTAAGCATGCTTACTTGCTTCCCCATTTGTTTCCTACTTAATTAATTTCACCTGAGTAATTACATTCATAATCTTATTCGTTGGCCATAGTTTGGTTGCACCTCACACCTGGCTGTATTGAGAGTTCCCATGTTTTCCCCAGCTTAGAGCTGTCTCACTTTGTGGTTTACTCTATAAAAGTCCAGAGAAGAGACAATCTTTTGCAACCCATTCAGGACCCCTTCTGTCTCTCTCTCAGACAAAAGCTTTCTTTCTCTCAATACATATTTCTGCTTTTACTCTCCATCGTCCCTAGAACTCATCATCAGATTGTAGAGAACTTGAACTCTTTCTCAACATTAAGTAGGTTGGGAATTTCATTCCCCTCTATCAGGAGGACTTTGGCAGAAGAAAGCTGTGCAGCACATGGCACCAGAAACTAGAGAGGCGAGGAGCTAGGAAAAGAATGGACTCTTCCAAGTCTCCTTTCCAGGGGCCCATCCACAGCCAAGTTCTGCTTCCTGAAAGCACATTCAGCTATGGAATTCATCAATGGATGAATCTACTGAATAGCACAGTATCCCTGTAATCCACTCACTGCCCCCCCCCCCGAAACATAGGCCACTTGGGGGACCAATTCATCATTTTAGTCTGCAAAAAACTCACGAGAAATGGGAAGTAGACATTGTTTTTTTTTTACTTTTCCCTTACCACAGTAGTCAGTATGAATAATGTCTTTCTTTTGTTTTCAAAGTATAGCTAATGATTAAATGATTATTTTCCCTTACACTGAACATTCTAAATATGGTATTGTCCTCACTGCCATTTCATTGCAAGTTCTTGCAAAACTTGACTGCAGTGAAACAGAGAAATATAATTATACAGAGAGATTGCTGCTGTTTCTCCATTTAGCTGAGAAAAGTAAGTCTTTATCAGCTTCCTGGGGGGATTAGATTTTTGTATTTCAGTATGCTTCTATCTTGTTCAGTACACACCATAAGCAGCAAGAGCTATGACAAATGATAGTAGATATAAGTAACTTTCTCTCTGAAGAATATGTGATTGTTTTGATTTTTATTTTCTATTTATATAGATTTTCTACATGCTTTATCTTTGCATACAAAGATAGGGGGAAAAAGTAACTTAACACTTGTTTTGTGACTTATAATAACAGATTATACTTATAGAAATTTCTTATATGCTCCTTACATGAATGGGTAGATACTATTCACATATCTACCCATTCAATCTTCAGAGCAATCACTTAAAATGCATGTTTAAGAGACAGTGATGGTTCCAGAGAGATACAAAATTTAAGCAACTTTCCAAAACTCACTTAAATATCCCAAGAATATGTAAGAGTGACCTTACCTAGGCAATATGATTTTCACTTCCAAACTCACACCCACATTGGAAGTTGGCCAGTTAACCTGTCATAAAGTTATAAAAATATACATCATGAGTATCCCAGTTCTCAAAGTCTAAAATTAATATCTTATAAAATAAAAAGGATTAAAAACAAAAACCCAGCTTGTGATATACAATAGAGATGTGTCAAGCAGTTTAAAACCATAGGCTTTTGAACATCTGGTTGTCACAGGTAGCTGAGTTAGTTAGAAATATTATAGAGGGTCAAACAGGGCTGGGCCTTCAAAGGAGCCACAGCAGAAGTTCAGAAACCTTACAGCCTTGGAAGAGAAAATCACCTCATACTGTGGGCCAGATCTCAAGACAAAAGGCAAAACAAATACAACAACATCCTAAGGATCCACAATCCAAATACTTCTCTATCACCACTAGGAAGAGGAAGTTAGGAATAACCACCCCACTACCCTACAGGAAGAGTCACTGCTGTTAAGCATGCCTGCTTACTATGTGACTGGCTCCCCCATTTGTCCCTAATTTAATCATTTTACCTGAGCAATTAATCTTATTGGTTGACCACACTTCTGTCCCACCTTATGCCACCTTCAAATTCAAATTTTTCTCCATCTTTGGCCCATTTAACCTTATGATTTCACTGTATAAAAGTCCCCTGAGGACCAGGAATTTACCTCAGCACTCTAAGTGCCTGCCTGGCAAGCATGAGGTTTTGAGTCTGATCCCAGGTCCAAAAAAAAAAAAAAAAGTCCTTAGAAAAGACAGAAGCTTTCTTTCTCTAAATAAACATATTGCACTCTTAATCTCTGTAGTTCCTGATAGAACTGTGGGGGACCGGTGGCAGCTGAAAAGATAAGAAGTATGAAATATAAATGACCTTTATTTTGAGAATGCAGGGGGAGAGACACCCCTGATCCCCTGGGGCGTGGCATCTCCCCCTGGGGTCTGCAATCTCTCCCCATGGAACATGTGGAGTAGAGGCATATAAGTAGCCTAGGTTTGGAGTGGAACCTAAGGTGGCATTAGAGATGCACAGGCAGCCCATTGATCTTTGTTTGGCACCATAGGTAAATTCCTAGGGGTGGGGGAGATGGAGCTCCTTGGTTCCACCTGAGGCTTTACCAGCTACAGTGTCCTATCTGGGCCAAAACTCTTTCATATCCTGTCTTATGATCATTATTATGAAAAGGGGCAAAGATTTCTCTCTTTGCTGCTTCCTGCAGGCAGGGGGCGCTGTACTGGGGTCTAGGGGAGTTGACTGGATGAAGGTTGATGCCCAGGTAGACGCTGGTGCCAGGTGTTTTGGCCAGGACAACTTCACTGGTGAATGCATGTATGTTAGACTGGAAAAACAAAGAGAAAAGATGTTATGAGGAGACATGGCACTGTCATATTTAAAGACCCAGGTGAGGTAGAGGGAAAGGTGCTTTTGATTTAGACATGTTCCACAGTAAGGCAGAATTCTGAAAATTAAATGTGGGGTTAGGAGAGATGATGTTATGAGAGGTAATTACTCCCCAAAGTGAAAGGATAAAAGTTAAGTGTATAAAGGATAAAAGGTAGGTGTATAAAACTTGTCTCTGGTCCAGGAGTTGAACTGGAAAAAAATAGGGGGAGCAGGGAAGGCGGTGGCTGTACCAGTACAGGGAAGGTAAGGGCTTAGACTTTCAGGGATGTCACGTTTAACCAGACAGCTGAGGGTAGAAAGAACTGCAACTGTTATCATATAGAACAATATGAAGATTATCTTACACATGATGTGGGAGTCTTTAGGAAAGACTGTCAAGAGTCCTGCTGTAAAAATGATCATTAATAGAATGTAAGAAATTAGGAACCAAAGTGGATAACAAAACATGACTTAGCCTGTTAACTGTGGCTGTGAGGCCTTTGTGAAACGGAGATGGGTGGGTGACAGAAGATGAGATGACCACTCAGAATGATCAGATTTAGGGCTGGAAGGGCACCTCTTAGCCTGAGTGATGTGAAACCTGGATGGCAGTCTAGCAACTTTGATTTAGGCATGGGTCACTGTATCAGTTTGTATCAGCAGTTTGTATCAGCAGTTTACCTGGTTGTGAGAAAGGCTTTTATGTATCCTGAAAAAGTATAAACAAAGTGAGAAGACAAAATGTATCTGTCAGTCTTGACCAGGGTTGTCTGACAAATTGGTGAATAAGAAAGGAAGGGGGTGGTCTTATATCACTGAGGAGAGGTTTACTAGCAATAACAGGTGGAAGCTGTTGAGGTTTCAGTGTGTCTAAGTCAGCCTGTTTAAAAGGCATTTTAAGATTTAGGACTGGGACCAGCACAAAATAGGCCCTGTTTGTAAACGGCATAGGTTGACCGTCAATACCCCATCATAGAGATTGAGGACTTAATATAGTAGCCTGAATACTCAGGAAGAACTCTGTATATATGGTCTCTATGTCCACAAATATAGAGAATGTCTTACCCGAGACTTTAGTGTGACTTGGAATCAGAGACGGACACCTTAAAGGGGGCTGTTGTTGCCCTGAACCCCCTCAGTCTTCAGCAGCATTTTGTCAGCGATGAATCTGGCAGTGTTGACATTTTCTGTGAGGGCTAGAAGTTAGGATGGCTTACTCACTCTTTGGTGGCTAGGACAGTCCAGCAGCCCTGGTGTAAGGTCTCAAAGAATGCCAGGATGGGGCATTTTGTTGCCCATGTCTGCTGCTGCATTTGAGCATGGTCCATGGTGGGGCCAGGCAGCTCCACCTTGTGTAGGTTTACCTGCCTCAGAACTCCAAGTGTCACAAGTGTTAAAAATATGAAAAACCATATTAAGATCTCTATAAGGTTTGAAGGTCAAAATTGCCTTTTTGTTTGGGATTTGGACTAGAGTAGAATTAAGTAAGTATGCAGGAGTTTAATACTGGCATTTTAGATTAGAGAACAGGCTTTATCTGGATGGCATACCACTTTTTTATAGGGTGACACGTAGAATTAACCAAAAAAAAAAAAAAAAAAAAAAAAAAAAAAAAAAAAAAAGCTTTAGTCTGTCCCAAAAGGCTTTAATGGAAACAGTAAAGGTTTTTTGAACTAAAGGTTTAGCAATCTTATGAATAAATCTATCAAAACTGATCTAATACTGTCAAATTTTGAACACATTTAGTTTTTTAAAACCTGTTATTTGCAGTAGTACAAACCAAGACAAATAATAAAACCCTTGTCTTGGAACAGAGCTAATGGTTTCCAGCAAAAAGGAATTTATAACCTTAGTTGTTAAACAGGAGATTGGTGAAGGCTTTGATTGATAAACAAGGCTGGTAAAATTATCAGGTGGCCAGTAAACTTGATTAAATGGTTTGAGAATTCTGATAAAAAAAAATAGCATCTCTTGAGTGGAGCCGAATTCTAAAAAAAAGCATGCCTGAGTGGAGCCACTGAGCTGCTGTTTGCGGCATGCCGGCAGAGCATGCCTAGGGTGGGGGGTGGGGTGAGCTTGAGAAATAGCACGCAGGGGCAGGCTGGGACTGCCCCCGGAAACCTGTAGGGTGGCAGGGACAACAGCACACGGGGGAGGGAGGGGTTGGGAAGGCGCATGGGGGAGCGGCTGGGAGGTGGTGTGACATAGGGAGTGAAGCTGGAACTGCTCGAAGGGCACAACGATTAGAAAGCCAATTTAGGAACACAGCTGGGTTTTAATTAGCCTCCTAGACCTGTTTTAAAAGTTTGTTATAGTTAGTATGCTTGTCCTGCTCTGGCACAGCTATAGACCCAGGGTCATTATTAACGGTGTTTACCTTATGTCTGTGATTAGCTTCTTTTTGAGCTGCTTGCCACAGCTGATTCCATTCTTGCGAGCTGAGAGTGGTATTTAGAATCACATAAACATCCTTAAAATGTAAATCATAACAATTAGTAATAAATTTAAATTGCCTGATATAATTCTGTGGGTCAACAGAGAAGCTACCTAATTTATGGGTAATCTGAGATAGATCAGAAAGGGAAAAAGGCACATGGATGTTAACAAGTCCCTTGGGGCCAGCTAGCTCCTGAAGTGGTAGCAGAGCCCGAGGAGAAGAGGGCCATTGGGCAGCCATCCATCTGGTAGGCGTGTGTGAGCAATCATCTGTAGAGCAGCTATAGAGCTGCTGCCAGTCACCCTGGGAAACACAGGCAGATGGCGTCTTACTGGGTGTCTTGCAGCGAGAGGATTGCTGTAGGCAGCACAATGAAGCATCATGTACACTGCAACAGGGCGGCTGTTGCTGTTCACAAGAGGAACCACAAGGGGGCGCTCCTTGACAGTGAGGGTCCTGGGAACATGGCAGATCCCTGTCACATGGCCCAAAACATGGCAGCACCCTGTTGCCATGTGACCCTCCTGAACATGGCGGTGCCATGCCACGTAGCAGAAGGTTGCAACATGGCAACTGTTCCCGGCGCAAGCTGGAACAATCACACGGCCTGCTGGAAGGGCATAGCGACCCAGACCTAGTATGGTGGGCAGGCGGTGAGAATGTTGTAGGGGATAGAGAATTCTCAGGAGAACAAGCAATCAGAGACTTTGAAGAAGTGCTAACAGAGTGATTAGAGTTGCTGGGAGAGTTATGGGTCCTGGAAAGCAGAGAGGGAGATGATCGCACAGCGGGAGGTATCTGCGATGCATTGGGACCAGCACGTCTGAGAGAATTAGGCATAGGGGGAGGGGAAAGCAGTCCGGCGGGAGGTAATGACAGGGAATGAGTTTGGGGGTAGGCAGGCGGCGGCCGGGAAAACATCGGAGGGCAGGACAGAAAAGTTTGTGGTGCAATAGACTTAGCTAAAAGTATCTGAGTGGGAGCACGAGACTTAATGAGAGATGGGCGTGTTCTCAGAACAAGAAAGGCCTGAATATAAAGGAGTTCTAATAACTTGTCGCCGGCCTGACAGAAATCATACAAATTCCTGAGAATGCAGGGGTCAAATGTTCCTTCCTTGGGCCAATGCTTGCTGATAAGCGGGTAGGTTGGCCAGACCTCCTGGCAGTAAAACGTTAATTGTTTAGTTTTTATGGTACTTTTAATTTTTAGAGTACATAAATTGGAAATTAGGCATTTTAAAGGCATCTTTTGGGAGTTAGAAAATATGTTTCCCATGACTGATTCAGGCAAGAAATAAGCCAGTGGTCCAGAACAAGCCATCACTCATTTGTGGCACGACACGGCAGCTACAGTTCCAAAATCTCATATATTCCAGTCGTCACTGAGAGATTTACCAGTGGAGACCACGTGGGGTCAGTAACAGTTTTGCCCGTGAAAGTGCGAGGCTTTAAGGGAAGCGAGGCGGTCCTTTCAGTGTGGGCGGTCCAAAAATCTCTGCTTTGGGCTATCCGAACCCAAAGAATGTGAGAGATTTTATAGAGTGTGGACACAGGTTTGCCCAGAAAGAACCCTGCCCTGGGCTGTCCTAAGGACGTGAAAATGCACAGATTCATGTGAACGGGGGGAACAGTCGACTGGGGCTGCCCAGTGCCAAGAGTTCCCCGGGGAGTGCTCACCTGAAATCAATCTGGCTGATGCTGAGTGCAGGTGGCTGGTGACAAGGACATCTCGGGAGAGGAAAAAGCTCAGAATTGATCCAGGATGTTATCTGCTTATCAGCTAGGGGACTCAACTGGGTGTGTCCCAGGAGTCAATCGCCTGCCGATCAAGTCACAGCACCAAATGCTAGGATTATTTCCAAAAGATGTAAAATATTTCCAAAAGATGAGAAATATAAAATAAAAAGTGGCCTTTATTCTGAGAACACAGAGAGAGATGACCGGCACCACCCAACACTGGCATCCAGCGATCTCTCTGGTGGACACATGGTGTGGGAGTATGTAAATAGCCTCGGTTTGGGATGGAACCTAAGGCGGGCATTAGGGATGCACAGGTAGCCCATTGGTCCTAGGTTTGGTGCCGTATGTAAATTTCCAGGGGCGGGGAAGATGGCGTCACAGGTAAATTCCTAGGGGCGGGGGAGATAGGGGCTTCCTGCTTCCGGCTGAGGCTTTCCTGGCTACAGTGTCTTGTCTGGGCCAAAACCCTTTTCAGCCTAAAGCAATAGTATCTCCCAACACTGTGCTGGAGCGCACTTGAGAGGTTAAAGCAGCCCATGCATATCTCTCAACACTGTTTGGGCTCATTTCCCATCTCAGCAGGGAATCAGTAGGCGCATAGTGGGAGGAGGAGGGGAAACAGGGAGGAAAGGAGACACTGAGAAAGCTCTGAAAGGCTGCAAGGAAAGATGCTATTATCTTTTTAAGTGGGGGGGGATCCTGGAGGAGCGGGAAAGGACACACATTCTCAAAACAAAGGCTTAAAGATAGTTTTATAAATTTGTCGTCAGTGTCACCATAGATAGGTATGTTTGTTTTGGGGGGGGCAGGAAGTGGTCCCCAAGATAAAATCTGGTGTGAGATCTAGCCCATGGAGTTATAGCCAGATGTGGCAATGGACTGTGGTCTACTAAGTTTAAAATCGTCCCTTTTTACTCTAGACTGATCGGTATTATATGGTTCCAAAACTCACAATTGGCTGTCACCAATATATGAGTGGATTTCACGTGGGTTTAGTAACAACTCTTCCCGTGAGAACTTAAAAAGCTCTGAAGGACGTGAGAGTCTTTCAGTGTGGACATAGGCTGCACCAGGAAGACTCTGCCTTGAGCTAGCCGAACCCAAAAGACATGAGAGTCCCCCAGTGTGGACACAGGTTGGCCCAGAAAGACTCTGCCTTGGGCTATCTAAGGACATGAAAGTGTCACTCAAATTCACGGAAAGGGGGAGAAAACTCGCCTGGGGCCTGGTCCAGTGGCAATCTCTGGGGGGTTTGCTCACCTGTGGTAAATTGGGTCAGTGTTGTTTGCGAACTGGAAGCCACAAGTTTACAGCTCCGAGTATAGAAGTGAGAAATTAATGCAGGAGGCAGTCCGGTCCTGGTCCTGAATGACAGGGGATTCAAACTGAGGAGTCTCTCCTCTGTCTTTCTCAGGCAGGGAACCATATGATAGAACTGTGGGGGACCAGTGGCGCCTAAAGAGATAAGAAGTATGAAATATAAATGATCTTTATTTTGAGACTACGAGGAGAGACACCCCCAATCCTGTGGGCACAGCATATCCCCCCAGAATCAGCGATCTCTCCCCGTGGAACATGTGGAGTGCTGGCATATATGTAGCTTAGGTTGGGTGTGGAACCTAAGGGGCATTAGGGATGCACAGGTAGCCCATTGGTCTTTGTTTGGTGCTATAGGTAAATTCCTAGGGGTGGGGGAGATGGAACTCCTTGGTTCCACCTGAGGCTTTACCAGCTACAGTGTCCTGTCTGGGCCAAAACTCTTTTAGTTCCTAAATTTATTCTTCGATTTTAGAGAACATGAAATTGTATCTGACATATAGTAGATTGGGAGTTTCTTTCCTCATATCATGGCAAGTTTGTGGTCATTCCAAGTTGCTCACAAATATGGTTCTGAGGGCCATGAATGTAGTGAAAGTCTTCTCTGGCCTCTGTAGTTGCTCATAGAAGCCCACAGGCTATTTAAACTAAATGGAAAAGCTCTAGATTTTGTATGAAGTGATTGTCTCCACAACCACAGTCTCATTCCAACTAGTTCCAATGGGAAAACCATAACCTGAAGAAAAAGGGCTCAAGGAAATTTATTTCAAATTTGTGGAACTCCTTACAAAGCTGTCCTCATTGCTAGAGTAGCTTCAGATCATCCATATTTAGGAGACTTAACATCGTCCTCATTCCTTTGTACTTGAAGACCTGTTTCCCTATGTATTTGGCATATAACTTCCTGGAGACTAGGAGTCAGCATCAATATTCCCGGCACCTCAACCCAGGAAAAGTGCTACTGAAATGTAATTGCTACGTGGTAGGCGGGACCGACTACATGCTGAGCCTTTGGCTGTGCCGATTTCCTGCTTGTTGTACTTCATTAGTGAGTAGAATTCCCAGGATTCTGTCTGTTTTTGACATCCTCTGACTGTCTCAGTGGGATTCAGTTCAACAAAAATTTACTGAGTGTAAAGGGATTTAGTATTCAGTCTCAGGAGTCAAATATTGGCTTAATCGCTTTACTACCTGTGTGGCACTGAGACAATTACTAATCATTGTGGTTCTAGTTTGCTGATCTCCAAATAATAATGCAACAATAACAAAACATGTCTGCTGTTCTATATGTCGGAAATTTCGAAAAAAAAAAAAAAAAAAAACCAAAAAGAATCAGTAGTCCAAATGAGGAAAAAAAAATCAACAAATGTGTCAAAATCTGTGAGATGATACAGGAAGAAAAGGCTACAAAACTTATAGAAATTTGGTCTCTGTCCAGTATCTATCATACTATAGGTGTCACATCTGGTAAGACATGGGCTGAAATTAGACAGGAGCACAGAGAAGAACTGAGGGAATATCGGAAGCCATATGACATAGTTGTAGGGAGAAACCATGGACAGAGGTGTTTTGATCAAGGTACTTGTCAAAAAATAAGCCAGGAAGAGAAGCCAAGTTGAGATAGTTGGAAAAGCAGGTGAAATGGCTGGAACTACAGCTGGGAAGCAATCACTGGTGGCATTTAATTATGCAGGTTGACATCCTTTGCCTCAATCCAGTTTTAATGAGCCTGGAGTCTGTGGAGTTGGACTCTGTTGTCAGCTATGCGGTTCAAGTCCTGTCTGGCACCTAACAGGACTGAGGTCTCTAAGAGGCTCTATGTATTGTAGTGTCAGGAAGCCACCAAACCACAGGAACATCTCTTCTCACACGAGATGAATGACTTCCAGGCTGCTGGGTTACAATACATTCTACAAGTTCCAAATGTTTTAAAAATCTTTTGTGCAACATGGACAGAAGGGAGATTTTCTTTTTCCTGTATACCATGGTTTGTTGAGATAACAAATGAAATATAATACAGCAATCATTAGAAAGTTAAGTTCTTATTTTTTTAGTGAAAAAATTAAGAAACAAATTGCAGAGATGTGAACTGAGGTCCTATTTTTGCATACATTCTGCAATGGCTTTGATTATACTTTGTGGAGACAAGGACAGAATCTTACTTAATTTCAGGAAGAAGAATGTGTTACATTGGTTCTCAAGCAAATGGGATATCAGTTTCAGATTGTGTCCAGATAACCTCATCCTCTTTTAAAAATACAAGAAGTGGTGTTAGGGTGTCAGTGTCAGTGCTTATTATTCATGTGTGACATGTCGTAGTGGGGTGGATTGCAGAAGGGAGGGGAGCATGTTTTCCTCCTGTGTATTCAACAGCAAACTCCATAAAAACCAACTTCTACACATAGCTCTCACTGTTTCTAAAGGATTTTTTGGATTCTATCATTCAATGACTTCTGTCATTTGCACTTCTGACATTCAACTTCCTTCAGGGCCGTCACTTCATCACAAAATCAAGAAAAATTTCCCTGCAGTGACTGGATTGCTGTACATATTAGGAGTGATTAGCTGCATTCATGAATCCATAATCACACCTGCAAATGAGGAAGAAATCTATAGAAATAGGAAACATTCCTAAAGCCATGAATATGCATGCAGTGTGTATTGCCAGAAATATCATAATAAAAATACTTTGAAAGTATCCAGGATCCAGCCAAAAAAAAAAAGTTACTTGTATTTTTCGGGTGTCAGAACTCAGCCATTTTGGCTAAAACAGAAAATGATCTTAAAGTACAATATTAAGAAATCACCATTTGAAGCACTTATTTCAAAAAAGTTAGTTTTATGTGTGCTCAACATAAACATAGCTGACTCTCAGAAGTGATTTCAGGGGCACAGGAAAGGTCAGCACTGCACTCCATCTCCACCCCAGCAACAGAAAAAAATGAATGGCAGGGAGGGGAGGAAGGCATGTGTGCTTGGCGTCATTCATAATAACTTCTAGGCTCTTGAGTCTTTAATTTTAAGATACGAACGTAAATACAAATTTATTTACAATAAAAACACTATCAGTTTTTATCCTTAAAACATGAATTGCATATCCCTTCTCAAGATGCACTTTTAATATAAAATATTGAAGAAACCATTCGTCTTCTAGATGTTGGGAACGTGTGCTAAAATGTATCGGCTGTATTGTGGTTCCATCTCACTTAATATGTTGTGGATGCTCAAAGACAAGCAGCCCTTTCCGGTTCTGGTTCCATACCACACTCCATTCATAAGACTGTCTTTACATTTTCATTATGTCCTAAATAACAGTAGCTGAGAATTACAGATATGTAAGCACAGGGCTTATTCAAAAACAAGCAGGTACTCAGTTAAGGCTAAGAGACACTGAGAAGTTAATTGTCTTTTCTTCTAAACACACTAGTGTCTTGTCTCTGGATTTACAGCTTAAATTACCAACTTCATGGTGTATCACATGTCGATGTTATTGATACTCATTAGTATTACAGACCTCTGGAGGGAACCAGTAACGTAGCCTCAGATATTTGCAGTTTAGAGGAACACTGATTAACTCAATAAATATGTGGCAAAGGGGAATATCCTTAGGAAATGGTTGTTTCATTAAAATCCATACTTGTATTCTAATAAATCACCTTACTATCTAGAGAAGACAAACCAATTAAATAAGAACTATTTCTTCCTTTTAACAACATAGGTATTTTTAAATAGATTTTCTAATGGTAAATCTTCACTATATTTCACCTAATTCAATTAAGTTACAAATTGAGTGATACAATATAATTAAAACAAAACTATGGAGATATTCATTGCGGCTTTGAAACAAGATAATATGATATCTATATCTATCTATCTATTTATCTATCTATCTATATATATGCAATTCAATTGCTTCATTACATGCTAACTGTTCAATGTTGAAGATAAGGAAAGATCTACATATTTAGTTTGTAAAATCTAGAAAATGAAGCCAATAAGTAATCAGGAAACACACTATGTAACATGATGCCTAATATTATAGGGAAAATGCAAGATATTAGATGATATGCAACAGGGATATAAACTAGCCTTGAGTGGAGGTGAGAAAGGAAACTTCCCAAAGAAGATGCCTTTTTAGCTAAGCAATATGGAACAAATAGAAAAGGAGACAAGGAAATTGCAGCATACTTTTCTCAGAAATATTATGTAAGAAGAATATTTTATTAAAGTAACATGAAAAAGTAATATAAATGTTTTATGTCACCTAGGATAAAACCAAAAAAAAAAAAAGATTCAGTGGAGAAGAATAGACTATGTAATACAGGTCATTTTAAGGCATGTCAGAAGTTTGGACATCATCTTTAGATCAATAGAAATTACTGTTTAGATTTAAAGCAGAATGCATCTGTTTCCTCCGACTTTCTGTGACCACAGACATGAGTTCTGTCTATAGTTTGAGCTTGGCAATCAATGCTTAGCAGTGAGTGAGGTTTTCTCCCACTGTCTATGCTTCTCCCTCTGTCTCTTTTTTCCTTCTTACATTCCTCAGTCTCCCTCTTTGTCTTTTAGTTTCTCCGTATCCTACTTTGCACAGACTTATCGCTACTTTCCCTAATGAATCCAATTTAAAAGTAGCTATAGATGATCACCCATTCTCTATATTAAGATAGGTAATATTATGACAAGTGAAAATCTCTTGACATTT
The DNA here is from genome assembly GCF_034190915.1 of Cavia porcellus. Lineage (NCBI taxonomy): Eukaryota > Metazoa > Chordata > Mammalia > Rodentia > Caviidae > Cavia > Cavia porcellus. The sequence continues at coordinate 158,108,527 of NW_026947484.1, read as the reverse complement.
ACAACTGAACTAGCTAAATATATTGGTGGATTAAGAAATTAAATACTCTTCAAAGCATTTAGATTTGCAAAAGTTTGACTGTATAGAAATAATGCCCACAAGATCAAACTCACAATGGCAGAAATTGTTATAACCATTTCAACTAGAGATATAGCAATTGATAAATGAAATCTTAATTATGATTTATTTACAGAGATAATAACAAATTGCGAGGAAATGTATTTGGAAAAAAGAAAAAGTGGAAAGGAAATCCTTCAATAACACTTAATAGGAAATTGAGCGGCAGTTAAATTGTCTCAATGAAGTCACTGCAAAATTACTCTGGATAAAATTCTTCACTTGATAAAATTTTAATTAAAATAGTTATACACTTCTCACAAGATGGATCAGGATTTATCTTCATGCTTCAAATGAAAAATAGGGAAAATACATGAAATGTACTTTTGAAGAAACTGAGTATCAGTCAATGAATGGCAGAGGTCACTGAGAGATGGAAAACAAATTAGATGAACCTGGTTATTGTAACTCTTTTCTGATTGATGTGATAGTTTCCAGGATAAGGGCTCAGAAAAACTGAGACAGAGAGCCCAGCATTTTTTAAATATATGTTTTGATTTTAACTTTAATTTTTATTTTGAGATACGTTCTTGCTAAGTCATTGGGTTTTCCAGGCCGAGCATGTGCTTTCTGAATTTTAGACTCCCAGAGCTCTAGGATGACAGATAGACACAGGATGTCTCGGAAAGCCTGTGGAAGCTCTAGAGAATTAGAATTCAAGGGGAAAATTCCAGTAAACAAAACACATACAATTTCAGAGAGAGAGAGAGAATTCAGAAGATGGGATAAAGATTTCTTCCAAATATTTCTCAGATTACTGATGAGTGCACATGCAAAATATTTATCTAAATCCAGGAAAAGCTCCACTAGAATGGATTAGCAGTATCTGATGTTAAAATAGGGTTAGAAATGCTCCCTGTTCTTATGGAGAGACTGGAAATTTCATGATGGCTGAGACTCTCACACACAAGGACCTTGCTTTGGAAGTAGAGAATAGTTACACCTAAAATTAGCAAAGTTTTAGTTTTTAAACAACCTAGTTCTTAAGAAATTTAAGACAAAATTTAGAAAAATCAAATTTTAAAATTAGTTATAATTCAGGACACATAGAAATAGGAACTATTTAGTCCACAGGAATGTAAAAATTCATACATAAGAACTCAACATATATTCAAAAAAGTAGAAAAGTTAGTAAAATTACATCACTTTAGAACTAATAGAATTGCATGTTGCAATTAGTAGACAAGAATATTAGAGCTTATTTAGCTATATGTCATAGGTTCAGAAAATTAACATATGCATAGTATGTTAACATACTGTGTAGTATGTTGTTATTTTTGTAGGTGTTTGATAAGTCTCAGTTTCCTTCTCTCCATGTAGCCTCAGATGTATCCACAGCAGTAATAGCTAACCATCTCCACTCCTTGTTATAAAGGTCTCTAAGAAGAGATATATGGAAGATATAAATAAATCAAATAAATGTTTTAGAATGAAAAATTATGAATCACCAATGGAAATATCTCTGAAAAAATTCTCAAATGTTTGGACACTGAACATTATATTTATTAATAAGCAAGTTTCAAAGAAAAAATGAAAGAAACTTAGGAAATGTTTTGAATATGTTAGAAATGAGAACAACATATATTAAAATTTGTGTGCCACAGGTCCAGCTGTGAACCCAGAACATTTTGTGTCTTTAATCCCTATATTCAGGAGAGTAAAATCTCAAATCAGTGTTGAGCTGCACCTTAAGAAAACCAGGAAAAAAAACCCACTAGAAAATGTGAGGTAAATACAAAGTAAGCACAAGGAAGATAATCTATCAAAGTTAAAAACTAATTTTCTCAAAGCATAATTAAATTAACACATTTCCATTCAGAGTGTTAGGAAACAGAAAAGATAAAATAAATAAATTACCAGTCGAAGGAAGGGAAGTGCTGGAGCAGAGTGTGCTAAGTTGCACTTAGACTGGAGCAAGAAGTGCAGCGCGTCACCGCGCCACAGACTGCATGAGACAGCAGAGCAACACGCATTTCAAAGAGCTAGCTAAAAGAAATTTGAAAATTTCCAACATAGAGAAAGAAAAATGTTCAAGAAGATAAACATTTCTGACCTGTCTAAACCTTATGCAATATATAAATATAGGTTACTTATATATTAATAAATATATGCATAATATTTATGGTTTTCATGTAAGTTAAAATAAACTTAATTAAAAATGGATAAATACCTTCCCAGCAAACCAAAAAGATAATAAAGAAGAAATGAGTAATGGCATGCCTAGAGTACTATAGACATTAAGTAAACATTAAGGGGAAATGATGAAAAAATATACATATGTAAATTGTTAAAATAATTCTCAGCAAATTTCATGCAATGCAAAATTCACCAGTGGTTTCTCAGTTAGAATTATATAACCTGTGTATCCTAAAATACATGTAAAGATAATGACATCATGGTTGAAAGTATTCCTGAAATGAAAACTAGAGGCTCTATTACAGCATCTGAGGATTCAGAGATGAGAGAGCATTCATTCTATTCAGTCTCTGGCAGAAATTTGAAAAGGTGGAGATGAGGTCCAATGTAGTGCTAGAGTTGATGTGAGTCAAATAGCCTTACAAAAAACCTTGAAAGACCAATATTCTACTTGACCATACAAACAAAAATTATAAAAGCAAACTGATAAAGTGAAGCATGAATTATGTTAAAACAGGAATCATGACCAGGGATATGTTTTCCCAAGAATATTAAGTTTTTTCAGTTCTCAAGCATCAAACAATATAAACAGTACTTACTAAATTGTGAATGAATAGCTCCATGGACTCAGTTACTAGAAGAACAATCATAGTTGCAGAAATTATAAAATAAAGTGATTACAAAAACTGACAACTCAGTAATAGACATGCGATAACATTAGCATTGGTATAAAAACAAAATGCAAATGTATACTTTTGACTAAATACCATACAATTTGTATGACGAAAACAAAACTCTCCAAAACAAGTCAGAGGATAAAATAAATTGATAGATAGTCCATGTAAATGAATGGAAGAGTAAAAACTTGTTAAGGTATTGGTTCTTTCCATCTTGTCCTGTAAGATCAAAGTAATAACAATCAAAATCTTCATAAATTAATTATCAATGTGGAATTATTCATTTCATCGTTTATACACAGAAATAAAAGACAGAATAGGGGCCACACTATTGAAGGAGACTGATACTGTAGAACTAACGTAACCTAACTTGAAGATTAAGTGTAGAGCTGTTGAAACCAAGACAGTGTGATACTGAAAAGAAAAACAGAAGAATAGACTAAGGCAACAAAATAAATAACCAAGAAATAGACCTACAAATGTAGGGTCCTGAGCTTTGATAGAGGAGACAAAACAAAATAATATAAAAATACAGTCTTTCTATGATACAGTACTCAAGTAGACAAGAAATGCAAAAAGATAAAAATACACATGGTGATGTCACAAAATTTACATTGAATAGTTGATAGACATAAATACTGAAATCAAATCTGCACAATTCCTATAATAGCACAGGAGGAAATCTAGATGATCTCTAGATTTAATTTTGAACATCAAGAAATTTCTGTCGAGGGAAAACTGACTACTACAAGAAATAACAAATGACAGAAAATTGTATGAGTCCTCTGACCCATGTTAGAGCTTTCATGGGAAAAAGCCAAGTCAAGTTCTCCAAAATACCCCTGCCACTCTACCAGTGTGTGTCATGGTAGTACTGTGTCCCTGGAGGAGAGAGCAGAGGAGGGGGATATTAAAAAGATAATTACCCAGTAATTACAAGTGTATATGTCATGCTCCTTACCCCATTCTTGGTCCAAAAATAAGCCAGCCCTGTTAGTTATTGACTGTTATCTTGAGGCAAGAAGACAGTAAGGTCAATAACAGTTTCAGCATCAGCTGTGGTATCTGTTGCAGATAAGCATGGCTCTTCATATGCATTGTTTAGTAATGGAGAAGAAAATTTGCTTTGCATTTTATCAGGTAGTTTATCAGAAGTACTTTGCATTAATGGAAGGAAAGAATTCTTACCTTAAAATTATATCAATGATTTCACTTTCTGTCATGGTACACTCCAAAATGACATTGATCGCCTTTTTATACTATTGCCTGTCTTGCTCATTCAATACCCAGAAACATTATGTTAATAGGACCTAGCAGATAAGAACCTTAGGTACAGTAATAGCATCCTCATGAGTATGGTTTCAATTCTTCTGGACTGATTTTTCTATAGCTCTGAAGTAGCATTGTCTACTTTTGAAAGTGAAATACATTGTTGCTTGCCCACAACTCAAGGATGAAAGGTTCATCTTCCCGTGGCTTTCTTTTTGCAGACAGCGACACCACAGTAGGAAATGGGAGTCTCATTCATTTAACTACAAGGCTCAGCATGGAAGCAAATACAGACTCAGTTTTAGTTCCGAGCTGTGGTTTATAATGCCAAGCTGGTTGGGCACTGTGACCTGGGATATCAGTGGTGACGGAAGTTTCATGGTAAACATGGTGGTTGTGGAGACCTCCTACAAAATCATCACGAGATTATAGCAGCATAGAACTCTAAAGGTTGAAATAAAGGCCTCTCCTCTACAATGTGCATGTTCCATTTACAATGTATACATGCCTTGTTATTGGGAGTTTGTAGAGTGAACACCTGTGAATGGGATGACACAACTCTGGAGCTAGTGTTACACCTCATGAAATGTGTGTGATTTGATCCACTGAACCATAAAATTGGATGTGCATTGCTATATTCTATTAGAAAATGAAAACGGTGTATATTAGACTTGGCCACAAATAAGCCAAAAGAATAGGTGGCCCAGGTTCCCATGGTATGTATCTCTACTTCACCGAGCCTCCCTGGACCCGAAATATGACCTCACAGGGAGTTTTCCACCCCCAGCTAATCACATAAGCAAAAGATTGATTTTTTTAATGGTAGATCTCTAAGATATGTTGACACTGGATAGAAGTAGACCACCCCTGCTTACATATGCACTATGTGACAATTTTTGAAAACTGTGGCAAAGGGAAATCCTTTTGATTGCCCACATTCTGTGGAATGAAGGATAGCCTGAATTACGGTTTTGTAGAAAGTCATGTGGATGGTTAATGAATTGGCTGTCATCTAAATTCCTGGCTGGGTTGGGGAAAGTAACAACTTTTGGAAGAATCTCCAAAGTTTTATGGAATGTAGGAATAAACATTGACCTTTTAGCATGGACACAGTGTGCAAATATTCATGTACTATCTAAACCGCTACAAAGGGAAAAGATCCATTTATTGTAAGATATCAATAATTGGATAGCTAATATGGGCCATTTTATAAATACCAGTATATATATATATCCCATTCATATTGTTTGTCTGATAATTCTATGAACAAATAACCATGGTGGAGATGATGTATACATTCAGAAATACAGGCTGTTCCTCAGCAAAACTGACCTTTACACCTAATTAGCCAAAAACAGACCAGTGAGTCTTAGATAAATTATTTCTTGATGTCTAGGAAGCTACTTGGAAAAGACTCATGACTCAGACACTTTTCATCACAGTTGTGGTACTTTTCTTACTGATGAGAAGATCCCAAGGAATATCTGTCAATACCAACATTTGTAGACTTGTATAATCCTTTATATTATTTTACCTCACACAAATTATATTTCACTAGAGGGCACACTTTGGAAGAAAAAGAATTAGTCAACATTGCCTTTCATTTTTTTTTTTAATTTTAAAGAAAACACAGAAAGGAAAAACAAAAGAGACAATCAACAACTACAAGAACAACAAAATATCAAAATAGTAGAAATACAGGCTTTCAAAACCAAATGATAGGAATTTAACAATCGTTGTAATATTGCATAGTTATCTTTAAGAGAGTTACTTGGATTACCATACATTCAAAATTGATCAGCCTGTATGTGTATTAACTGTTCTTTTCCAAGAACTAATAATTAATAGTATAATCATGTTAGCTATTTTATGTATACATAAACAAATTTGTATCTTTTGCCTTTTCCTTTATTCCCCCTTTCCATATCCTACTTATTTTCCCTCTTTGAGCAGTTTTTTACTCTTTCACAATATCAATTGCATACTTTGGATTGTATTTACTCTTTCAGTTTCTTACACTGGGGAGACAATTTACCCATGTGAGTCTGATTTATTTCACTTATGAGTATGGTCTCAAGTAGCATCTGTTTACGCATAAAAAGCCTTGATGTGATTCTTTTTATAGCTGAGTAGTACTCCATTGTATAAAAATATAATATCTGTTTTCTTCATTCCTTGGTTCATAGGCATTTGGGTTGTTTCCAATAATGGGCTATTATAAATTGTGCTGCTATAAACATCAGTGCATATATATCCTTGTGGTATAATGTTTCCAATTCTTCTGGGAAGATACCGAGAAGCAAGGTAGCTGGGTCAAATGGGACCTCCAATCCTAGCTTTTAGAGGAACTTACACACTGATTTCTACAGTGGTTGCACCAGCCTACACTCCCTACAACAATGGAGAAAGGTTCCTTTTATTCCCACAGCCCCTCTAGCATTTTTACTGGTTGATTACTTGATCTTTGCCATTCTTTCTGGAATAAGATGTAACTACTATTTTAATTTGCATTTTTTTCTAATGATCAGTGATGCTGAACATTTTTTCATATATTTATTTGCCATTTATATTTCTTCATCTGAGAAGTATATATTCATCTCAGATGTCCATTTTGGGATTGGGTCTGTGAATTTTGGAGACCTGATCTTTTTAAATTCTTCATATGTTCTAGATAGAAATCCTTTGGCTGAGGGACCTTTCGCTAAGATTTTTTTCCAATTAGTGGGTTTTCTTTTCACTCTGTTGGAGATTTCTTTTGACATGCTAAAACACTTTAATAACAAGAGACTCCTTTTGTTGATTCTGGGAAAGAATGCATTTTAAAGGTTACCACTAGTTTTACCTCATATCCTGTGATCCTGAGGTAGCTGACATGATAATCTGATGGTAATTTTTGTGGAAGGCTTGTAAGCTGCCAAATCACACCTAATTTCTTGCATTATATACCTTAAACCAGTGGCAAAATAGCTTATCTTTTTTTGTTTTAATGGAAAACAAAGTAACATAAAGATTGTTATCCTGGTATAATCACTAATTTTAATTGAAATTTTAATAACTGGGGTATGAATCAGAACCTAAAATTCTAAATTTATAATTCTGTACTATGCAGCATCTCTTAATTTTACCTTGTCTACCTATTGAATTTTATCTTTCACGACTCATTTCAGGTCTCCTGTGTTACAGGCTGCAAACTATTCATTCCGCTGAAAGTTTTCACTGTCCACCTGCTGTGTGTGGAATAACCTTAGAGGTGTCAGGGATATGGAATTAAAATACGGGGTTCCTACTTTGAAGGTACGCTTAGTGTACCCTCTAAACTCTCAGTCTGCATGTGTGTGAGAATGCTAGTCCTGTTTCATGCACAAATATTTACTCACAGTGGCACGCTGAGAACACAGTAGAGGGTTGCAACAGTAGTGAAAGAATTAATAACTACTTTAATAGTTTATATTAAGGGAAACAGACAATAATGAAAGGTAGAACAGTAACTGTCTAAAAGGAATAATGCGAAAATATGGAAATAGGTCAAGCTATGACATGATTTCAATTTTTTTTTATATTTGGGATAAATTTAATCTTGTTTTAGAAAAGAGCACATTCAATAAGACCATAAAGCTTCTTTCTCTTTTACAAACAGTGAAACACAACAGTTAAGAAAGCTCACATAGGATCCTTAAAATTTGACCTGTACATCTGTGAGACAATGCATAATTTAATCCATCTTAAATCTAGGATCATTATATCATGGTTATCTTCCATTTTTAAAATTGCTAATGGGAAAAACAATTGATATTTTTCCCAGGAGATGAAAATAGGAATAGGAACCTTCAAGATTTGCAAGTAACAATAAAACATGCTTGCTGTAAGTCATCAGTGTGCCTTAGCTAGTTTATTTTCAAACATTCTGAAAATAGAACTTGATAGAAAAGATATGGGAGAGAAAACATTTTCTATGGGGAATAAACTGTAGCCTAATAGTGGAAAAAATAATGAGATATTTTGGCTTTTGAATTATTGTGGGTAGAATTATAGAAAAGGAATTGCAAACTAATGTTTTTATATATGTGATTTACATATATAAATTCATACATTACTCACAATAATATAAATATAATTTGTATAATATAATATAATATAAAAATAATATAATATAATTAAAATATAAATATCACTGTTATCTTTGTTTAGTAGAAGAAAATAGAAAAATCACAAAGGTTAAATAGCTGATCCAAGGAGTCAAATCCAGTTCATCTGGCCACAGAGTCAAGATCTTAAAGTTACTGCAGTCCTATAGAAATGCTGCAAGATGAATCTGACTTTGTATGTTTTTTAATACAGTTATTATAAAACCACAGCATTTGCCTGATTTACTATATCATTGTTGAGTGTTTCTTACATGACACCAATCGATTCAGTGATCTTATGATACAGTATTAAAAACTTCTATGCTTGTGTAAGTTTTTCTGAAATCATTGGAATTCCTTGGCAATGACACTCATGAAAGAGCAACTTTTATTTTAGTATTTTAAGAGTGTTCTAAAAATCAAGATACAGCTAAAGTTATTTGAAATTTTTGACTATTTTAATGAGATCTATGTTAACTTTTTCCCAGTTATTTTTCTGAATTTAGCATCTGAAAAAGTAACAATGATTTCTAAGCAATTATTTTTCTAGACATTGTTAAACATGTTAGTGCAGTCGTGTGTTACTTGGTATGAGTCACTTCTATGTTATCCTTATTTATTTATTTCCATACTTAATTAAACTATGGGAAATTAGCCAAAATCAATGATCTTGATTTGATTTCTACTTTTCTGAATTTTAGTGATTTCTTGGAACATTCCTGTTACTTTTATCACTTGTCTATTCTAGCTTTCTTTATATATTTATGTTCATTACCTTCAAATCAATTTTTATGGAATATCTTGGTTATTGATTAGCAATCCTTGCATGTTATTTTATTAATTTTGAATTTCTAACACTTAGGACATCAATATTTGTGAATTTAAAGTCGTGGACATTCCACTGTTCAAATATTAATAAATGGATATGTCAAGAATTGAAGTATTGAAACAATTACCTGCAACTGAACTATTTTTGTAGCTCACACCAAGAACCAAAGCCAAACATTAATCTAATTTTACTTATATTCAAATATTGTCACGAGTTCATATTCATATCTTTACTTACCAATGGTTACATATTTTTTATTATTTTAAATAAAGTTATATATAATTTACATATATATCATTGTCCTTTCTTGGGTCTAGGTTGTAGCTCCACAATATTTCTACTCCTAATTATATCATCAATATATTTAATTTACCTTTATGAGTTCCAGATTCTCTCCATTTAACTTATTTTGATCATTTCTGTCAGATTAATCTTCACTAAGTTTAGGAATGCCAAGCACCTATTCAAAATGATTAAATAATTCTAATTTCTTTCCTGGGCTAGACTAGGAAAGTGGAAAGCAAAGCATTTGTAGTGAAAATCAATTTTAGCTCAATGAAAAAATTTCAGAGTTCCTGAGAAAATAGTGTTTTGGAAATTTACAACTTATACTGGTATAATTTTAAAATTAACTTAAACCATATCAGTTGTTAAGAACTTTGTCTTCAAAGATAATTAGATGTAGGCATATTACAAGAAAGTCAATATTTTAAAAGTGAGTACTCTTGGTAAAACTTGGCAACGTATTTCCATGGTTGAGTTACTTCATTACTAGTGTCAATTTTGTTTTGTTCATGAAACATATTTAATTATTACTTTCTTAAGATAGAATTTTCACTGTGTGTCACTTATAAAGTCTATGTTTGACAAAGATACAGGTAAGATAGTCACTATGAACTTTTCATTTACCAATGAAATTAACAATCGAGAGAGGAATGAAAAAACTGACTAGTATGCATAAAAAGGTTTGTACTTGCTATTTGAACAAGTATGATCATACAGAAATACAAAAATTCTTTAAGGTATTCTGCTTTAGTCAAAGTATCTTACCTGTTTACTTATGGCGTAATTTCCATTAATAATTTACTAGGAATATGATATTTATTTTGGAAAGGGCAGAAAAGTTCACCAATTACAGTGTCTCCATTTATGGAGACTTTTGTAGGCATGTGTTGTGCAAAATGCTAGCATCGTAGGTATTCATGGTTCAGCTTATGAAATCCTAAGTTCTGGGAACTAATCATGCTTTATATGAAATAAAATCACCATATTTCTGTATTACCCTGATTAACTTGCAGAAATCACACATTTCTATTCACATGTAGCAGAAATCCCAGTGATGACTTAGAGAAGGAGATAAAATATAGTCTGAGGAACGGGTCTAGCAAGAATTACCTCTCTACAGTAACATTTCCCAGCTCACTTCGGGGATTCAGAGCACTAGGCTTTATTTTATTGTTGCCATACATTTGCTTTTCTTTTGATGGTTGGTTAGTTTTACCCTAAAATAATTTTTGCAAAACTAGATATCTCTCAACACAATTAAAATTTGATGTATAAAATTTTAATTTAATATTTTAATGCTTAGATGTTATGGTAATTCTCTTGATGGCGTACGAAACCATACTAAATGGGAAATCACCAGTTAAAAGCTGTAATCTCAGATGACTCTGGAAAAGCTGGGCTGTGTGAACATGACTTAAAAATTATGTAACTATTTTTTTGCATATATATTTATATTTAATATTGAACTGTAAGAAGCATATAAGTCTATGTAAGCTTAACATATCTCATTAGATATAAACAGATATTCTGAGTTATTGGAATACATTGCAGTATAATTGGCAGCAGTTTTTCCTGTACTTGGTTCTTCCTCGTCAGTTGTGTAGCTTAGAATCCAGCACATTCGAGGTGTTAAGAGTCAGCACTCTTGGTAGCGAAAATGAAGACACTAAGTAATCTGTAGAAAAAGGGGGAAATAAGCAAATACATAAATCTTGCAGTAATCTAGGAGAGAAATGAAGGCCAGTGTAGATAACCAATTGTGTGTGGGCAGAAGACAGAAAGGGCATCTGAGAAACTAGAAAGAAAAATACAGAAAAATTTAGTGATATATTCATGGGGCAGGGAGGAGGAATAAAAAGATAATGATAATTTTATGGAATATAAATAATCATTGGTATATTACTCATGTACATTGTGATTAAGATCTTAAATATTTTAATTGCATAGCACAGACAAAGTCTGTAATTTGAAATTAAAATTGTGGAATACAAAGTAGTTTAAGACATTGATTGTGCTAGGAGGGATCATGGGGGTTATGACCATATGTTTGGGCTAGGGATTTTTCTGGGCATCTTTGTTTATCTTTCCCACTCAATAGGTGTAAAAAAATCACATTCACCAATGGCTGTATTATAGAGAAGCTATGAAGTATATCAAAAACTGTCTAAAATAATTTAACTTTTTTAAGCATGAAGACTGTTAGTTATTTTATTTGGAAATAAATAATGTATTTGTTCTTGTTCTTTCTTCACATGATCTAAATAATGTTAGTAAGCCCTGCTTACTCTTAAATTTCTAAAATTCTGAAACAAAGACAAGTTAACAGAATACCTTTATTCTATCCTCATTTTCCTGTAATCTTGGATTTTTACAGCATGTTTAACTTTACTGTCTCATCATTTTGTAGTAAAATGTTTCCTGAATGTGAGTGCTATGTTTCCAGCTCAGACTCATTAGTCTCTGAAGCTGTGCCTTTAGTTAGAAAGACGTGCATGGCTGGCTTTGTTTGGAAGACTCTTTATTCCCACATAGTGCAGAGTCATACTCATCAGCAGGAGAGTCTTTCAGCTGGGGCGCTGACCACTGCTGCCTAATGAGCGTGGTACCCTGCCAAGGTTCTATTCTGTGCTAAGGACTTCTCAGGCCTTTGATGGAAATATAATATGATTTATTCACCGAGCACATCTGGCTAAGAGGTTTGTAGATTTATTTCAGACAAAAAAAATCACTCATCACCACTTTGTTGGTGGTGTGACTACAAGAATTAATTTGTGTCAGAGTGCCTTGCACTGAAAATTAGTGGGTATTTTAAAATGAGCTTTAGTTGCTAAAAAAAAGGGAGGCTACTAATTCATGAAATAGGCAAATTTTGTTTTTCTAGGACAGAATATATTCAAGTTAATGCAAAAAGGAGATTCACATTACATTCATTGTTTCATATGTGTAGAAACACAATGACCGTGAAAATAAGACTGTCATTTTGCAAAATTATTGGTGGTGGCTTTGATTTAGTCCTTTTCTATCAAATATTTTTCTGTTTTTTGGCCCGATATCCATTTTGCTAATACTTTTGAACTTTTATTTCCCCCTTCAAACATTTTAGCTTTTTCTTTTGGGAAGAACTTACACTGTTACTGTACATTTACTTACCTAAAATAAATAGATACTATGTCAAACCTTTGCCTTGAATTTGAAAATTTTCAGTGATATGCTTCATAATGTGCTCTGGTAGTGCCTGGTCACAGGACAGGCCCACTGGCTTATAATTTTTGGTATCATTCAAAGACTTTTTGTAGTCTTTAATTACCACAGTAAGGTTTTTTTTTTTTTTTTTTTTTTTTTTTTTTTTTGTAACGATGCCTTTTAAACACCTTTATTGTCACACAGATGTAAAGGATAAGAAAAGTTATCAAATCTTATTGGTTTTCCTTTTAAATAAAATTGTATTTAAACATGAGCTTTTGTGAAATACATAATAATTTTGTGTGAGTAATGCCTCTGATTTGACTGAAACATTGAAAAGATCAACCATAAGTCATGAAGCAATTACTTATATGGAAAATAAGACCAAAATGTTAGTATTAAAAATTGTTACTTGGTATGCAAGACGGAATGATGAAGGCAGAAGAAATGGAATGACTGTTACAACCTAGATTCTTTGATAGTCCCTGGAATATCCTCCAACAAAAATGACAAAGCAAATTTTAACACATTATGTACTGAAACAACTATCATGATGTGATATCTCACTGTTTGGAAATTTTCAACAATGACTTTGATCCACTGTTTACAACATTAAATTACACATTAAATGTGAAGATATAATAATTTGAAAAATATCAAAATGCTTTTCAAAAGTGTAAAATTTTATTTTACATATTTTGTTGCAAATTTATTGTGTCATTTCCTGCCAGATTATATGACTGTATCTGCTTCGTATGAGTTTTGGGTTCCCCAAAATGGTTTTCTTCAGTTTGAAATTAGTGTATCCATTAACTTGGAGTGTATTATTATTTTGCTGTTTTTAGTTATTTTTTTTATTGATGAGAAATGTGTTTGAGGCATCTTTAAAAACATACTTGCATAATTATATTTGGTGGTTTGAATGCGGATGATTGTGCATAGGCAGTCTCAGGACAGCCTAGCTAAATTTGATTCATTGGTGATTGTAGATGAAAGTACAACTGAAATAATACTATAGGAAAAATTCAAATATATTTCTAATATGTAGAAGTTGAGTTACTTGAACTAGATTGGGAAAAACAATAATTACTTTCATTTAATACCTGATGAATTAGAGACAGTGAAATCCCATCCACTTACAATCATCTATCCAAGTGGACTTGTGCACTGAATTTATGTTATATTACAGCTTCATTGGAGATGAGGAATTAGATTTTCACTCAAAAAAAAAGCAAGACAAAGGGAATAAAAATGAACATTTATGGAGTCAAACTGATTAGAATGTCCTAAGAAGAAAATGTGAATTCAAATAGAACATTGAGAGATGAGGCTTTGAAAAAACCATAGATTATGAGAACAGAATCTGTGATATGAAAGTCAATGGAGACACAGAAAACCAAACCTAAAAACCCTCCGGTTGGAGTAAAAGAAACTCTAGGTATTCTCATAGCAGGAGCACTTTTGTTCTTTTTATATTTCAACCTGCTTTTAATTAGGCTGTGAATAAGTGAACAGGTTGGCCTTCAGTCCTGTCTGACCACTGTCCCATGTTAACCTGGAACCACAGTGGAACTCCGAAGTGGCTCCTGGGTTCCTCTCAGCATGTCTCCACTGCAGAAGCATTTTCACCCCAACCTGATGGTGGCGAGGGCTTACTCAACACTCAAATGCTTTAGATGAATGAATTGCCTTCTCAGCTGTTGCACTATTCCTGATATCAGGCCCCACTGCTCTTTGCTTCCTTAATATTCTAATGACACTACATTTATTTACTAATAGTAAATAGAAATAGTTGCATAGAAACATTGTGTGTGTGTGTGTGTGTGTGTGCGCGCGCATGTGCTCAGGTGTGTGTGTGTGTGTGTGTGTGTGTGTGTGTGTGTGCAAACAGAGTCATGCCCTAGCCATGGATACAAATTGATTTTAGGATCAGGGTAGACCAATGGTGACAAATCTATGATATATGTGTTATTTGTTTTTCTTTACAGACAAAAGATGCTAACGTGTGAGTTATCTTTTTTAAACTACAAGCTCAGTATTTGGGGTTAGGGTCAGTATTGAGTGTTGGGACTTTTCAATAAATAAGTAAGTTTTAATCGTTAAAGCATTTATCTCTAGCAGTTTGCCATCACTGAGCTAGACCTTCTCTTTTTCTGTTTTTTCACACACTACTGATTAGGATTTTGGACATAGAATTGCTATCCTTGATACATGCATATGTGTGCTAATTTTTGGATATCACATTTTTAAATGTACCAAAATTATTACTTAAGTCAATGAACTGAAATTATTTGTTCTTGTACAAATTTATCCCATCAATATGCACAAGGCTCTTTTCAAATTGTAAAATGTTATATCCGTTGGCCCTATTAATTCATTGGATTAAATGCATTCACTGGCATTTATAACCTTCTATTTAATTTGGCTATTTGGAACAGCTAAAAAGTATAAAGACTGAGACACAAATTAAAGCAGAATTAGTGTTCTTATAATTTTTTTCTATTTTATACGATATTTTGATACACCTTGAAATGAAGTAAATCTCAAGTCTTCTCCAACATTGTCAGTTTTAAAGATGGATATCTGAAGCTGGCTGTAAAATAGAATTATGGTGATGAAATAATAAACCAATTATATATTGCCTATATGGATATGACTGCAAGTTCTTACTAAACAACTGCTTCTACAAAATAGGCACTTAATGAAATTCTTAGCTCCATCCACAATAATTTCATTGACACAGTGAAGCTGTTGGAGAGGCACAAGCATAGCCATTATAAGAAGCTGATGATTAATAATAACTTCTGATGAATACATAGTAGCTATTTATTGTGCAGCTAGCAGATGATTATATACTAAGGCTATTGTAGAGTGCTTCAAAATAAATGAGATGAATGGTTTTCTTGTTAAGAATTTTAAAGGGCAAATAACATTGAGTATATTTATATAGCTAGAGGCCAAACATTTTATAATATTCAAACCCAGAGCAAAAAGGACATTCAAATGTGCTATATTTCTAGATGAACATGTAAATTTGGGGTCAAATCCCTTTTCATTAAGGAATCATTTAGATATTTGTGCCATGATAGATTTCTGTCACAAACAATATAAACCACAAAATTTCAATATTTAAAAGGTCAAGCTTATGCCATGCAAGTCTGAAGACCATCTTCTCATTTTAAATTTTAAATGCTAATTAATTCTCCACTTCCAAGAAAAGTCTCTAATGCAGATAGAACGATATATGTAGTAGCAAACATTGCTATGTCCATAGAAACAAAATAATGGAAAATGTTTTCATTTGTATTTGCAAGCTAAGTAGAGATGATTCAAAGATTCTTTCTTTCTTTTCTTTCTTTCTTTTGGTCTTTTTCATTTTAATCAGTACCAGGGATTGAACTCATGACTGTCTGCTTGCAAGGCAGGCGCTTATGCCACTGAGCTAAATCCCCAGCCCCCAAAGATACTTTCTTTATAAAGAGGGAAATATAAACTTTTATAGGTTTGATTAAAATGAATTAATTCGACCTAGTAACAAATTATTGCTGGCATTTGTATTGTCTGCCATCCACTGATGAAAACTCCCTGTAGTTTAAAAGAATGAAAATGTGCTTCAGGTTCTCTCTGAAATAAATCACACTTTTGAAAACTTCCCTGGATGAGCACACATCCACAGGGGAAACTAATGCAAAATTGTAACATATACCAACATTCTTTTTAAAAATGTCTTTGATGTCTTCCTATTCACCGAACTGGTTTTCCTATCTTTACTTGTTTCCATGGATTCTCTGTGGTTAGTGAGACCTAACATCCTACATCTATGTGTAACCTGTCCTGAAGTACCAGGATACTTGCCACATGTGATCTACACGTTTCTAAGTTGTATAGAGATAACCTGAATCAGCGCCTAACGCAAGGAACACTTATCAGGGGAACATCCAGCTGTCCATTACCAAGTCAGTAGGTTCTCTTCTATCCTCCTTCTCCAGCATGTTTCTTTGTTCTAAGTGACATCTTCCATTCTTTCCAGAAATAGAATGTCTCTAAAGTATCCTTATTTACTGAAAGTTTAACTGAATGAGTTATATCGCTCAAAAGCAATAGCATTTTTACAGATGACTTCTGAAAACTCACTTTCAAGCTGAAGAATCAAGTCTCCTAGTGATAAAATTCAAGTCTGGGACAAATTAGAGTGGCAGTTTTCATAGAACTCTGGATATCATAAGATTCACTGGCTATTAGTTACTGATAGTTAAACAAATAAATATGGAACCATATATAACTCTTTTTTTCATTTATTCCGTAAGACAGTATCCAAGCTGTATTTTAGGGTCTTAACCAAATCCATGATAAACAGAAGCATATGCAATGTTAAAAGTGCCCCTGGCAAAAAAACTATCTATATCTATAAGCCCCAATCACGCTAACTGCTTTCACACTTGAAAGTTCTTTCCCTTTCTTAATAGCCCGTATGTCCAAACGTAAGAAGAGAAACAACTTCTGGGAGAGAGGTCAAATTCCAGCACTCTATAGAAATAATACAGAAATTTTCATTGTGTTTACAAACCAAACAGAAAATCCATCTCCTGCCTAATATTATTCTTGCCAAATTGTGTGGAACCTAATTGCTGTAACGGTAGGTAAGCTGTGTTGTTCTTTTCTTTCTCACTAATGAATAATATTTAAATTGCTGAAATAGCTCCCATAATTTTCCTGTTTTCTTTCCCTAACCTACTTTGCCTTGTGCTTTTAAACAGATGCTTCATTACGGAAGGCAGTGTGGGATACCACTATTTCACCCCTTTCTGCAATCTGGCTGTGGTTGTGGGCTGTTAAACAGCTTTAATAGAAAACAAGACTGGCCTCTTGCTCTACAGGCATGAAAACTTTTTATTGGTCTCACCATCTCCATGGTTCCTTAAACAGAATGTAGAGTCATTTTACTGCTGCTACTGAAGACTCCAGAAGGAGCTAACAGTTAAACGAAAGTTGTCAGTCTTCCTTCTGCTCTACTGGCTCCAGAAATAAAAGGGCAAAACCTGGAAGTGAAGACCAGAACAGAGATCAATGTGCCAAACAAATAAAAGAAGTGTAATGAGTTCCTGAAAAAAATGCAGCAGGAGGAGGCCTGGGTATTTAAGTATCTAGACAAATAGAGGCCAGCAGTAATAAATCTATAATGGATGGCTCGAAGAATTACAACTGTGCTTTGCATAATAGATGAGGGGAGAGCTTGTGTTCTCAAACTAATGAAAAAGAATTCTCATTAGTTGCACTGGAAAAATAGCATTTGAGTACAGGAAGTTATTAAAAAGTGTTACCAAGCACAATTCATTCTACATCAGAAGCAGATTGTTGATATCTATTCTTCCTCAAAAGAAGGAAAAAAAATTACATATATTTAATTGACTATGATTTTTTAAAGTCTAAAGATGATCATTTTACTCACCAATAAGAAAAACTAGCCCTGCATCAGAAAGCATTATCTTCCTTTGCATCATTTAGCATTTCTGAATAAAACTTCAGAATAGATGTACATTGTGAACTGCCTCCCCCATAACATGAAACTAGGAGACAGTATAATGCAAATATGCTATGGCATGTACAGATCTGCCAGAATCAAATCCATTAATCTGTATAACCAAGGTGCACTAAAAATGTGGAGAAATTTTTATTTTAAAATATCATTGTAAAAAGCATTTTTAGCGAGTCTTTACAGAGTCAACATAAGATGTTCGTTTATTCTAAAATTTAAGACAGATTTTCTACTATTGTTAAGAAAAAGACTCTCAAACCTACCTCCCAAATTAACAAATACCCAATTTTGCTTTCTTTGTTCTTTGCTCAGATTCTGTTATTTATTTTGTAAGCTTGGAATCTTATGGTGAATTACATCTAATATTTGTATCACTGCAAGAAGAAAAGAGAATGGACTGACATTAAGTAACTCTTCATTGAAGAAAATTGTCATTATTAAACAACAAAGATCATCTTGTTTAAAGAATTCTTGAAAATGTTTAAGAATTTTTGATAATTATCATATTCTTTTATTCACTTTTGATAAAGAAGTAGTATTGCTCTGTTGGAAACTGTACAGAATAATAGAAATACCACAGAAATGGTCTAATTTAGATTACACATTCTGTTGTCATTGTTCGTATTTCAAACCAAAAATATTTCAGAGAAGTGACATTTTTTCCTAAATAAATATTCCAAGACAAATTGAGGACACATGTTCTTTATTGTGCACTTAAAAACCAAACCTTTTTTTTAAAAAGAAAGGCCCTTGTGCCCATGGCTTCCATGGAAAATTTAGAACACAAAATGTGTGTGTGTGTGTGTGTGTGTGTGTGTGTGTGTGTGTGTGTGCATGTGTGTATCTTCTTGCAAAGCAAACTTCAGAGAGAGAAGAAAAAAAAAGAGAATCAATTGGGCTGGAATTAACCTAGGGTTTGACCATATGAATGTAACAAAAATAAAAGAGTAACAAAAAATGATTATGTTGCCTTTATAAAGGGGAAAGTGAAACCAGTCTAGTAAATTGGGTAAAATTAGTCGATGGATGTATGGATGTATGGAAAGATGGACAGAGAGACAAATGGATGGACAGACAGTCAGGTGGGTGGACAGACAGATAGAAGAACAGATAGAATAGGAACTTACAGTTGTAGTGGACAAGTTTGAAATTGAGACTTGAGAAGCTGAGTACCCTAGAGCTGCTGGCAAGTATAATGTAAATGAGCCCAGCTCTGCTGATGGTATTGTTACCTGACTCACTCTTCTTTTACAAGGAGAGGTCTAACTTAGATATCATAAAGCAAGGGGGTTTAAGTTTTAAACATGAATGTTTAAATTACATTTGTCCATTGCTATTAATTATCTTAAATTTTCCTTGTAATAAACTATGTCTATGTAAATGAAGATACATTTAATGATCTGCAACTTCATCTTTACAAGAACAGTTGTAGTAGGCATTTTTTAAGTAAAGCCATTAATATCCACTCTTCAAAATAGCATAATGTGACAAACGCTGAGAAATAGTAGTTCTTTATCTAGACATTAAAAACAGCTCACAATCTGACAGCAACAAGTTTTTCTCTGCTTAGCTTCTACTTGTTCCTTACATAAAACTTAACTTCAATCTGAAGAAATGATTTTGGGCTTTAGTCAAGTGGTTATCATCTCATTTATTCTTCTCTTTTTCTTCACTTATTTTGTGATAACTGGTATTATTTGCTTCCTTTTTTCCTTAGGGAGTAAACTGAGGCATGGAAAAATTCATATTTATGGAACCAGTAGATACAGAGTTTCAAAGACAAGATATTAAAAGTATAAAATATTTCATAAATTGTAAGGATCCAAGGTAACTCATCCAATTAACATATTCATATGGAAGTCATTTTTTTTATCCTGAAGACAATTGGTAAAATTCAATTTTATCAAGTTAAACCTAAAATGATGCTATTTTGAGTTGACTTTTATCTAGAAGTCAATTTTTCCTTTTTAAACTTTTCAAAAATGACTAATATTGGACCCTGCAGATCACCTTTTGGGACCCAAGAACTCTAGCCAGAGGAGCGCATGGGGCTATGCTAGAACTGGGCACCTCTTGTGACTCCTGCTGTTCCTGAAGACAATCTCATGGGGCCGAGGAACTCTAGCCAGTGGCACACACTGGGCCAGTCCAGCATTGGGCCTTCCTGTGTACCACAGACCTGGCCACCCACATAAGGACCTAGGAACTCCATCCTGGGATATGAAACCCCACAGTCCCACTACTGCCATAGGGAGCCCCTACCTCCTGGACCTAGCATTGCTGTTGATCTTAAGGTCCTACACCTCCCCCCAGAACCTTGGGCTGCAGTGATTAACCATGCAGTATCAAAGCGAGACTCAGTAAGAAGAACTCAGAAGGCTTCCACCAGTAAGGTAAAATAGGAATATATTTCACCACCTTCAGTGGGTAAACAGGAACAATAGAGGGGCTCCCTCCAGAAGTAGGCCAAAGGCGAGCTTGGCAGGTGGGTGGGTGAGTCCTTCCTCCACACAGAGAATATCAGGTAGGTTGAGGAGTGTGCCTACAAGGCCTCCTCAATACTAGAGAAAATTAAGGGTGCCTATGGGACACCCAGATACACAGTAGGGTCCCCACTGATTCCAACACTATAAACAGGGAGATCTGGTGACTCTGAACAACCTGAAGACATAAAACAGCAGGAACTGTTTGATTTCCAGGGGTTGATTTTCATCAATACTCCGGGGCTTATCAGCCTAGGAAGAACATATGACTCACTCAACATTCCCTGCAGGGGGAATGCAGGTGACTGGCTCACCTCTTCATTGTGGGGCCCAGCAATTGAACAAACATCAACCTTACAGTAGGACCCCAAAATACCTACAGTCAACAGTTGACACTAGTGGGATTGAAGGACCAAATATTAAATCAAAAGGGGAAAATGGCAAAACGAAATAGCAAAATGCAATCTCAAACATCTAGTATACATGGAGCAAGTACAGGAGACACTGAAATGGAGGACTTCAAAAGTAACACACTGGAAATTTCCGAAAGTTAGCAAGTGAAATTAAAACAAACAAACAAACAAACAAACAAACAAAAAACTCCATGAGGCTATATAAGAAATCAAATTAGAAGTAACCTCTCATGTAAAAAGAGAAATAACAACCTTAGTAAAGGAGTTGCTCAGCACAGCTAGAGGAGAAATAGATAAAAAAAAAAAAGTACAGGAGCAAGGGAAATAAATTGAAACCTTGAATGAACAATATAGAAAACAAGCAGAATTAATGAAACAAACTCAAAGAAACATCCAAGAAATAAACAAACAAAAATTCTATTGAAAGCTGGCAAAACCATTTAAATGAAGCTGAGGATACAATTTCAGACCTTGAGGACAGGATGGCAATTAGCCATCATGAAAGGATAGACCTTTTAAAAATAACAAAGCAGCATGACATGACAAACCAGCAGCTTCAAAATGATGCCAAGAGAAACAGTATAAGATTAATAGGCATCCATGAAGATGCAGGAGTCAATGCAAATGACAGAACTAAAATATTCACATAAGTAATATCAGAAAATCTCTCAAACATGGGGAAAAATCCAATATGCAGATGAATGAGGCATATAGAACACCAAACAATCACAACCAGCATAAATATACACCCAAACATATAATAATTAAGACCCCAGACATACAGCATGAAAACAGAATACTAAAAGCTTTTACAGAAAAGACACAACTCACCTATCAAAGAAAGCCCATTAGAATCATGGCAGACTTTTCAGCAGAAATGCTTGAGTCAAGAAGAGCCTGGAATGAAGTATTTCAAGCCGTAAAAGAAAGCAATATTCAACCCAGACTGATGTACCAGCAAAACTTTCATTCAAATTTAATGGAGAAACAAGATACTTCCATGACAAAGAACAACTGAAGAAATTCATGTCCACCAAACCAACCCAAGAAAGAGTATTGAAAGACTTTCTAGATAGAGATAAAAATGACCAGAATCCCCAGAACAACAACAGAAAGAAACCACCAGGTAGGACAAGCAATTAAACAATGGGGAAAAACAGAAAGCAAACAACTGGAACATAAAATGGCCAAGTCAAGCCATAACATATCAGTTATATCTATAAAGGTAAATGGCCTCAGTTCACCTATGAAAAGAAATGGGTTGACAGAATGGATCAAGAAACATGATCCCACAATATGCTGTATACAAGAAACACATGTGACCCAAAAAGAAACTCATAGATTAAAAGTCAAAGGATGGAAAACAGTATTTCATGCAATAGGAACCCAGAAAAAAGCAGGGGTAACTATCTGTTTGCAGATAATGTGAACTTCAAACCTAAAATGATTAAAAGAGATAAATAAGGTCACTTCATACTTGTCAGTGGAAAAATTCTAGAGGAAGAACTAACAATTATAAATATATACGTACCAAATAATGGAGCATCCAACTGTATAAGACAGATAGTAATGGACATGAAAAACCAAATACACAAGAACACAATTATAACAGGGGACCTTAATACCCCATTGTCACAAAGAGATAGATCAACTAGACAAAAAGTCAGCAAAGAAATAATAGAACTAAACTATACCTGTGAGCAATTGGACTTACTAGATGTCTACATAGTGTTCCATCCAACCACATCAGAATACACATTCTTGTCAGCTGGGACATTCTCCAAAATAGACCATATATTATCACATAAAACATTCTTAAGTAAATACAAGAATATTGAAATTATCCCGTGCATAATATCTGACCATCGCACACTAAAATTGGAAATTAATGACCAGAGGAATTGCAAAACATGCA
This sequence comes from Cavia porcellus, assembly GCF_034190915.1. Lineage (NCBI taxonomy): Eukaryota > Metazoa > Chordata > Mammalia > Rodentia > Caviidae > Cavia > Cavia porcellus. Next base: position 158,085,560 of record NW_026947484.1, on the reverse strand, counting down.
TAAATACAGGGAAATTAAATAACAATCTTCTGAACAACCAGTGGGCTACAAATGAAACTAAAGAAGAACTAAAGCAATACCAACAATTCAGTGAAAATGCAGAAACAATTTACTGCAATCTGTGGGATGCAATGAAAGCAGTCTTTAAGTGAGAAACATATAGCAATAAATTGCCATATCAAGAAAACAGAATGAGCACAAATAAACAACCTAATGCTTCACCTCTAGCTTCTCAAAAAAGAAGAGCAAGTTAAACCCAAAGCTCATAGAAGAGAGGAAATTGTAAGTTTAGAGCAGAAATAAATGCAATTGAAACTAAAAAATACAAGAAATTAATGAGTCCAAAAAAATAGCTTTTTGAGACAATAAACAAAATTGACACACCTCTAGCTAACCTTATAAAGAAAAAACCCAAATTCATGCAATAAGGACTGAAAAGAGGGAAATTACAAAAGATCCCATGGAAATTCAAAAGATCATGAATACCTACCTTAAAAATCTCTACTCACATAGAGTGGAAAACAGAGGAAATGGACAGATTTCTGGAAATATATGTACTACCAAAGCTCAACCAAGAAGACATAGCAATATTGAATAACCCAATATCAGCTATTGAAATTGAAAACATAATTAAAAACTTACCAACAAAGAAAAGCCTAGGTCCTGATGGATTCACAGCTGGATTCTACAATAATTTAGAGAACATTTGATGGCAATTCTCCTTAAACTCTTCAATGAAATTTAAAAGGAAGCAGTCCTTCCTAAATCATTCCTGGAGGCAAGTATCACTCTCATACTAAAACCAAAGTAAGACCCAATCAAAAAAGAGAACTATAGGCCAATCTCACTAATGAACATTGATGTAAATATTCTCAATAAAATAATGGCAAATAGAATGCGGCAAATTATCAAGAAGATTATACGTCACGACCAAGTGCGATTCACTCCAAGAATGCAAGGATGGTTTAACATATGCAAATTAATAAATGTAATATACCACATCAACAGAGCCAAAACAAAAGATCATCTCAATAGATGCATAAAAAGCTTTTGATAAAATCCAACACATGTTCATGATAAAAATCCTTGAGAAACTCAGAATACCTGGTGTCTGCTTCAATCTCATAAAGGCCATCTATGACAAACCGACAGCTAATATTATATTAAGTGGACAAAACCTTTGAAAGCCTTCACTTTAAAATCAGGAATAAGAGAAGATGTCCACTATCACCACTTCTATTCAATATAGTTCTAGAAATACTAGCCAGGACAATCAGAAAAGAAAGAGAAATAAAAGGAATAAAGAAAGGAGATGAAAAAGTTAAAATACCAGTATTTGCAAATGATATGATGCTCTATATAGAAGAGCCAAAAAACTCCGTTAAAAGTCTATTAGAGGTAATAAAGAAATTCAGCAGTGTAGCTGGATACTAGGTCAATGTTCAAAAATCAATAGCATTCCTGTACACAAACAAAAAAAAAAAAAAAAAACTCACCAAGAGAGAAATTATGGAAACATTGCCTTTCACAATAGCATCTAAAAAAGTGAAATACTTAGGAAATTTTTTTTTTTTTGTCTTTTTCGTTTTTATTGGTACCGGGGATCGAACTCATGACTGCCTGCTTGCAAGGCAGGCACTTATGCCGTGGAGCTAAATCCCCAGTCCCCAATACTTAGGAATTAATGTAATTAAGAATGCAAAAGACCTATATGCTGAAAATTATGCTATGCCAAAAAAGGAGATTAAAGAGGATATTAAAAAATGGAAGGATATTCCTTGCTCTTGGCTAAGAAGAACCAACATTATGAAAATGCCATACTCCCAAAACTGTTATACAGATTTAATGCAATCCCAATCAAAATACCATACCTCATAGGTCTAGAGAAAACATTCCTAAAATTCATTTGGAAACATAAGAAACCTAGAATGTCAAAGGCAATTCTGAGCAACAAAGACAAGGCTGGAGGCATCTCAATTCCTGACTTGAAACTATACTACAAAGCCACAGTGATAAAATCAGCATGGCACTGGCAAAGAAATTAAGCTGAGGATAAATGGAACAGATTAGTACATGTAAACACAACTACAAAGACACTCATTCACCTGGTATTTGACAAAGGTGCTAAATATGTTCACTGGAAGAAGGATAGCCTCTTTAATAAATGGTGTTGGAAAAACTGGCTCTCCACATGCCGAAGCCTGAACTAGACCCATGCGTAGCACCATGCACAAAATGAAAGTCTACAGGATCAAATATCTAAATATTAAAACAGAAACACTAAATCTACCAGAAGACAAGGTAGGTAGAAGTCTTGGAGACATAGTGGTAGGCTGAGAATTTATGAACAAAATGCAAATTGCATGGGAAACACTTCAAAAAATCAATAATTGGGATCACAGATTATTGAAAAGTTTCTACACCTCAAAAGAAATCGCCAACAGAATGAAAAGAAAACCCATAGAATGGGAAAGAATTATAGGCAGCAACCCGTCAGACAAAGGACTATATCAAGAACATATAAAAATCTGAAAGAAAATATCAAGCCCCCAAAATTCAAGGACCCTCTCTATAAATGGGCATAATAAATGAACACACATTTCTCAGATGAAGATACACAAATGGCAAATAAACACATGAAAAAATGTGCACCATTACTGGTCATTCAAGAAATGCAAATTAAAACAGCATTGAGATTTCATTTCACTCCAGGAAGAATAGCTTCCATCAAGAAAACAACTGATAACAAATGTTGGCCAGAATGTGAGGAAAAAGGAACCCTGCTTCATTGTTGGTGGGAGTGTAGGCTGCTGCAGCCACTATGGAAATCACTATAGAGATTTCTCAGAAGACTAGAATTGGAAGTTCCATTCAACCCAGCTATTTCCCTCCTCGGTATTTTCCCAGAATACCCGAAAAGGTCATGTCACCCAGTGATATTGGTGCATCTATGTTCATAGCAGCACAATTTGTAATAGCTAAATCTTGGAAACAACCAAAATGCCCATCAACTGCAGAGTGGATGGAAAAGATGTGGTATTTTTACACAATGGTATATTACTCAGCTATAAAAAGGATGATCTTGAGGCCTTCATAGGTAAATGGAGGCAACTTGAGCCTATTCCCATAAACAAAATAAATAAGAATAATATTTATAAATATCACAGTGTGTCTCAAGTTTAAAAAATGATAAGAAATGTAGGAGTAATAAAACCCCAAATGTGTAATTGCTACTGTAAAAAAGAGAGGGAAAGAAATGCTCTAAAGGTTATAACTTTGTATGTTTAAGTGTGTAAAATAGATGACCATATTACTAAGTTTTCGTTGGATCATTGAGCAGAACTGTTTGCAGACTCACTGTTGGAATGTCCACTTCTATACTTTAATTTTGTAATCTGAACAACTATTTCTAAGATGACAGTATATAATTTATCAACTAGTGATTTCTTAATGTTTATTTGTTTTGAAATTCTGTATTATTACTAACCTTTTTGTTGTTTTGCTTTTTTCTCTTAAAATAAAGTTTTTTTTAATGACTAATGTTTACAGAAGTATACAGGAATTGCCAAAAGAAATTGGTGTGGTATTAAGTGGTAAGTGCAATTCATATTTTATCTCATATTCATTTATGAACTAATTTATAGAAACTTTAGCTTCTCTATCAAGCTGAGACCCTCTCAGCACTCAGCAGGGCTTTCACATGTGGAAGGCACTGTGGTTTACTGTAAGAAGAACAGTAGGGAAGGGAAAAAATACCACACATACACACAAAAAATGAAAGTACTTATATTATGTATTCTGCTAAAGTTGTAGAAAATTATCATGAATTTGATTGCTTGAAATCCCATAATAAGCTCAAATTCCAACTGTCAGGAGAGCCATACTCTCTCTTTTAGCTTGAGGTCAGAGTCTTCCCTAACCTCCAGGTTCCTGGTCTTATAGAAGTAGAACTCTTACTACTTCCTTTTTTGTGTGGCCTTTAGATTTATCTGTCATATCTGTTCCTTGTAGGAACAACAGTCATATGACTTAGGGCCTATCCTGAATCCAGGGTGATTTTCTGCCCAGATCTTTAATGATTAAACTTGCAAAGAGGCTATTATAAGGTAAAGTCACAACCTGATTTTCAAGTGAACATGATTTTAGAAGATGATACCGACTACATATGGTATCATTGCAATAGCTTTGCACATCCTGTAGTAACTGTGCTTTGATATAGAGAGAGGAAGAAATATATCTAAGTAGAGTTGGTAGATTGTAAGTGCATTTTAATTCACATTTTCAGTATACATGGAAAACTTATTACAATTCTAGAAAATAAAAAAAAAAAAAGAAGAGCAACAATAATTCATCAAGGCCAGCTGGGATCAGTGGCCAGCAGTAATAAACACACCACAGGATCCTCTTCAGCTTAGCAGGATAAAGTGTAGAAAGAATAAGAGGAAGGTTTTGAACAGGGGAGACGAGCTGCAGCTCCTGCTGGCCCTCTGTCCCCTCAATGCAGGACCAATTCCAACCTGCCATGAGAAAAGGACAAGGATGGAATCAAATCTGCAGGTTCCTCTTGCAGCAAGGCAATAGATGCTGCGTGACTGAAACAAACAGCTAATATTTAAACAAAAAAATGACAGCAAAAACACATTGCTAATATTTCCTCAAATACTTTACCACACCTCACAGTCAACTATCCCATCATTCTCCACACTTCCCAAAGCAGTTCCGGAGGGCTCATTTTTGTCATTATTAGATGTGATAAAAATACAGTGAATACTGCTGCTCAGTGCCACCAAACAGGAAGGCAAAACTGTTAATCACATTGCCAAAGGCCGGCTTCCTTATCTGTCTTGCCAGAATTGGCACTATGAGAATTCTGGCTCTTTCTCAGAGTAAAAACATCCGTGAAAGGTGAATGTGTGGAATCAATTCAGGACACTGAGGCAACCACAAAAGTGCATCTAGAGACATTCGTGAAGGAGGATTTCACAGCTGCTTAAAAAAGTAGAAAGAGTGATGGGATGAGAATGCTAGAAGATTCTGAGGATCATTAATGGCAATGTGCCATTTACTGTAGTATGTTTATAAAAATTTAAACAGTCACCATATTTTTCAATAACATTACACGATTATAATAGACCAGAGTGGTCCTTGAAGACATTCTATCTTAGGTGCTGCTCCTTCAGCAATTTTGTAAAGTTATGAGTAGAAGCTATGCTTATTAGGCATTTAGATAACACATATTAGAAGGTGGTGGCCATTTTATTAGCTAATAAAATTAAATTATGGTGTAATTTTGTTTGACTAGAATGTTGGGCCCAGTGTTTTGAACTTAGGTTTAAACAAATCAGTTACATAAGCATAATTTTTTAAATCAAGCTAGTCAGCAATTTATTTTTTCCAAAAAGATATGCATGTAACAGAGGTGCACACACACACACAATGACACACAGAATTTCTTGTCCTACACTTTTCACGGGAGCTGATAGTGTGATTGTATGGTCAGGATAGTAATTCGTGCTAGGGCTGCATTTACACAGCATAAGAACTTTTTTCCTCAGATGAAAATTTTCAGAGAATCAGTAAGCTTAGAAGTTTGTTTTTCAACAGGCAAGTAATAAGAGACACTTTATAAATGCTTCTATCCACTTTTACCTACAACTCAACAACGACCTGGAAAAGATGAATTGTTGCATGAAAAATGAAAAAGGAATAAATGAGTTACTTTGACTTTATAGTGGGTGTTTATTGGGCTCAACATACAACAGACACATAACACACATAAAGATTTAATAAACTATAGTAATTGTAGCATTTCCTTTTTGAGACTTTGGAAAATATAATACATCTAGAAAGAGAAATCTGACATTTCTGACAGGTATTATACAGAAATCTGATTCCACTAGCCCCACAGCAGGGCTATGTTGTGTTATTTCCAGTCCAGCTTTTTAGATATCAAACAGTAGTAAGTTATGTCACACAAAAAAAAAAAAAAAAACCTCTTTGATATGCCGAGCTAATCTGTGAATCTAGTGCCAGAACTCCAGGCTCAAGCCCCAGGGGCATGAAGGGTCTCCCAGTGACATGCTTGTCATTGGTAAGGGAAGGAGGTTAGGAGAGTAGCTGCTAACCAGAGAGGCTGTGTTGCTTACTGGCCTCTTAACAAGGACTGTGAATTTAATTCACTGAGCACGGGTCATTACACAAGTACAACCTTGGAAAGGAGAATATATCATCTAGTTTCTAATTTACTGCAGGAAGCAAATCAGGAAATCTAAATGAATTTGGGTCAAGGAAAGGTACCTGCATTCTCTCCCATTTAAAAAAAAAAAAAAGTCATGTAAAAATATTTAAAAAATAAGTTACATGAAACAAACATTATCTTCTTTAACCTAGGATCAATTTCACATTTTTTTCCAAATTGTTAAATTATGTCATATCTTATTTATGTTATTCTGTTGACATTTTAAAGCACACTTCACAAACATGAAGATGCATCAGTTTCACAAGCTTTTATTGAGTGCTCGCTCTGCACTGTTCCTGGCCTTTAGAAGATTTAGAAATGATAAGGTTGTTGCACAAAAGCCTCGTGAGAGTGTCAGCATTGTTCATTGAATGGGACGCAAAACATATTTAAACGTCACTGCACGAAGACAGAAACTGTCGCAGGTACAGTATCAGCAGGGAAGATGTGGTAAACCCAAGGCAGGAGTACCAAATGAAGGCTGTGTGAAATAATGAGGGGAGGATTTTAACTAGAGGAATCACGAACACATTCCTAGCAAAGCTATTACTGTGAATGTTTCTTCCCTGCGATGGTAAATATGATATGGAGGGATACAGAAACTGAGAAAGAAAGAAAAAAACATGGGTTTAGTAGAAGGTCATAACTGCGTGTTGGCAAATACAGGGATTGATACTCCCTCTCCGAATGAAGCTTCCATTTTGATGGAGAAACAGATGAGAAACAAATAAAAATATTTAATTTTGGATTAGCACAAAAATTAGAAAAGAAAATACAGTGTGAGTGGATTTGAGTGGGGTGGTGGCTCAGTCACCTACAGAAAACGTTATTTTGGAGGAGGGTACATTTGAGCATCGACTTAAATGAGAAAGCAAATAATGGGAAAAGATTCATTGGTGGAAAAAGAAAAAAAGAAAAGAACAATGCAAAATACCTGGCTTGGGAATCAATTGGATTGTCATCAGAATTTCATTGTTATGAAAATAACAAGAAATGACTCAGGAATAGAGGGAGATAAGAAAATCGGGATTAATAGCAAACAAAAAATATATTTTGTAAACATTTACCTCTTAGATGTGTCTGTGGCTATCAAAAGTATATACATTTGAAGAAAGAATCTGTAAAATAAGACTCTGAACCTCACTAGAGAGGTTGGGGCCAGAAATATAACTGATATATTATAGTATGTACAGCTATGAGTCCGAGAGCGGGAAGACTAGAATGTGAATCATTAGCACACAAAATGTATAAAAATTGACCAAGATGTTGTACTTTTCTAGAGTTCAGTTTGCTAAATAAAACTAACATTTCCCTGAGGATTAACCAGCAGAATTAATTCTAGCAGTGTCCATTTTATAGTTATTATGGCTCTTATTATTGTGAGTATTATAAATGAAGAGTGACTCAAAGTTCAAGATTAAATCACATTAAGAAGAAAATAATTATGTGAAGTAAGCACAAGAGACCACACGATCTTTGCTATGTAGAGGTCAAGAAAAGATAGAAGGCTGGGGGTTAGCTCAGCGGCACAACCACCTGCTTGGCAAGCATAAGGTCCTGAGTTTGATTCCTGGTATAAGAATAGAAGAAAAATCAGGAGGAGAAAGAGGAAGAGAAAGAGAAGGAGGAGAAGAAAGAGAAGGAGGAGAAGAAGGAGGAGAAGGAGAAGAAGGAGAAGAAAGCGGAGGAGGAGTAGAAGAAGGAAGAAGAAGAAGAAGAAAAAGAAGAAGAAGAGGAGGAGGAGGAGGAGAAAGAGAAAGAGGATGAAGAAGAAGAGGAAGAAGACAGAGAAGAAGGAGGAGGAGGGAAAAGAGGAGAAGGAGAAGGAGAAGAAGCAAGACAGATGAATAAGGAGTGTCTGCAAATACAAGCGAATGAAGGAGCATGGTCCAAAAAGTGGGTTCCACAGAATGGGTTCAGGGTCAACTTGGGTGAAGATTTCAGTGGTGAGGAGAAAAGGAAGGAGGGCCATGGACAGCGATTGCAGCGAGGCTGGGGTGGGGAGGGACAGGAGGATGGAGGGCAGAACAGTTTGAGAATTCTGCTCCCAGAGGAAGCACAGGGGCCAGGAGGTGGCTATGTAATACCATGGTTCCAGAGAGGGCCTTCTTTTTTTTTTTTTTTTTTTTCCTAAGATAGGAATAATTATATGTGTATTGTTTTTTTTTTCTGCCTTTGTGATAATAAATGGGGTCCAATGCACAAGTGGTAGGTCTGAACTTAAATAGAAGCTTGGATACTTTGCAGACTGAATTATAAAGATGGCAGAATACATGAATGCAGATGGCTTTGGCAAATTGGGTTGTGGAAAGAATTTTTTTTAATTGATGATATTTTCTCAGGAAAATAAGATGCAAGGCCAACAATCAATGGGGATCTGAATTGGAAAGGTTATATACCGAAATTTCCACTTCTCAAATAAAACCAAGTTTCACCGGGTCCCTGTACCTCCCCATGTCTTAGGAAATGTCTTGTCAGTGGGATACAACGTGTAACACTGGAAGCTTAGAGGAGAGGTTTATTTTGCCTTGTTTTCAGTGCATAGTTAACTGTCAGCAGAGCGTGAGATCATGACCAAGATGCCAAGCAGAGGAAAAACTGCTCCAGTCATGGTATTCAGAGGATAGAGAGAGAAGAGAGGAGCTGGGAAGAGGGAGATTTTCTTTCAGGTCACACTCACAATGACCTTCCTCTGACCAGGCCCCACTTCTGAATAGAAGTCGGCTGTAGCACCCCCAAAACCTAATTACTTTCTAAGTGTCCCAAGCAGACAATTCTGATTGTTACTAATATTTTTCTGTGACATCATGAAGTGTATAGATTGGGAAAATAGGAAGACTAAAGTAGTATGCAATTATATTATTGAGAAATACTTGCCTTATAGCATGAGATAAGAAGATTAACAATATTAAAAAATCATTGCCCATCAAACCCTTGATATGGATACAATTACCTGCAGAAAGTATGTAAAAATAAAGAGGATACTTTAAAAAGAATCTCAAATAATACATTTATCTAAAATGCTTTGATGAAACAAAGTAAAATCAGAAGGAGAAAGCATTTGTTCTCAAAGCTGATAAATTTAGAAAGTGATGAATCAAGAAAGAATTTCAAATAAGATTTGTCACTAGATTCTCAGATAGGTTAGTAAGACATTTGGGTACTGGTTTCTCAAGGTGAACACTTATCTCTCAAGAAAATTTTTGCAAACTGTTGGAAGAGGCCATATTACTTAAACATACTGGAATTTGTAAAAATTCTTAGGAAAGATGCCAATTTTGGAGTTCTGTTAGCATATAACAAATTAGTAGGTGACAAAACTAGGCCATTAATCAATATGTCTAATGGTTCTAAAATATTCAGTGAATGGTCACAAAATGTGCATAGCAAAAGTAAAATGAGCAAAAGCATAAAATGTTTATGGATATATATATACACACATATATTGGCTTTTTTGTCATTCAGTTCAGGCTGGCCTTGACCTCATTTTGTAGCTCAGGCTGGTCTTGAACTTGCAAGGATCCTTCTGCATCACTTCCTGATTGCTGGAATTACAGGCATGAGCCACCATGCCTAGCTATGTACCACATTCAAATTTATTCTATGACCGGGTAACTGGGGAGTCAAATTTTGAAACTTATCTTGAAATAAGAGAGTTCCACTATAGGTAAAAATATCTCCTGCTATGTACATTCTATGTTCATTACCCTAGAGCAGTATCTCTACATTTTTCATTCTGAAGCTAAAATGCTATGCCAAAAAAGAAAGTTATGAAGTAGTCTGCTATAAAGTTGAAGAACGTAGATTATCTATGTTTCAGGAGAGGACGGGATCACACTGAAATGGTATCATTGGTATTTAGACTTATGAAGAAGTAGGCATGTTATCTGTTATGTGAAGCTTATTTAGGTATCAGCAAAATATAAATAATGAAAACATTAAAAATTCCGGTAAATTGACAAGAAGTGCTGTTTTAAGCTAGTTCAACATTATAAATTACTTCCTGAAAATTTATTTGATAAAGGTTGCATCTTAAAATTAAAGTATACACAGTCAGAGGAAACAAAAATGTCAAGGAATCATGTATCCAAGAGATATGTTAAATGCATATAAGAAAGCGTGATGGTTTTAAAATTTCACCTGAAAAGGAAATAGTTAATGAAATATTAACAGTTTGAGCTACTGTTTTCTAAGTTATTTTTTTCCAAGAAATCCTTAGAGTTCTCTCATTCTCTCTCCCTCCTTCCCTCTCTATTTTTCTCTCTCCCTCCCTATTGGTGTGTGTGTGTGTGTGTGTGTGTGTGTGTGTGTGCTGAATTTAAATTTTTATGTCCTCAGCTAACCCCAGAACAGATTGCATATGTAGGATACGTTCCATAAAAAAAAATTCCAATGTGTATATTATGCCTCCTTGGGCTGGTGCCAAGATGCATTTTTAAAAATAGACTATTTTTTAAAGGAGTTTTAAGTTCACATCAAAATCCCAAAAAAATTTAGGATCTGATTTACAACTTACAAACAGTCAGTAATATGTAATCATAGCCAGGATATTTTTGTGCTCCTTTGGGAAAGCAATAAACAAATATATAAATCTAACTCACAGAATTTCCAAAATGAATCAAAATATTAAAACATGATTTCAAGGGGGGAGGAATAAGGCTTTGTGATTAAAATGTAATACTTTAAATAACTTTGCACCATTTGAGGCACTTCTAAATTATTGTTTTATTAATGCTTATTCAAATTTTAAGAAAAACTTAGCCTGGTGTGATTTCCCTTTCAATTTTTTTTCTTACTTGTAAAACATGAATCACTGGGCTTGGGGAAGGTCTGGAGCTAGAAAGAATGGGAAAGGTCCTTCTTCATCAATTCTAGATTGATTAAAGTTGAGAGGAAGAAAAAAAGAAATGGAAGAGAAAACGTAGCAGTCTTAAAACATTTATTCACCTTGCCAATATTCTTCAAGTATTACTTCCATTACTGACCAGTACAATAGAAACCTAACCCCATATTCCAATATTGCTATAATTCTATGTGTTGTGAAAGACAGGGAATATTTCATAGCATTTATAATATTCCAAATATCAAAAGGATTTAATGGTTGGTGTCTACTTTTATGATATATACGGTTAAATGTTCGCCTCTCTATACAACTTAATTTCTCTCTTTTCAGTTTACAGTCTCCTGTTATCCTTCTTCTCTAATGGATTTTTCAAGTTCTTTTCTCCCAGTGCACCTCATAAAACACACTACTCTTCTATTCTTTGTATGATGCTGTAATATATTTAGTGCTAGACACTATCTCAGAGTAGAAGTTACCCAAAACTGTTCACATCCCCTGGGACTGTCTGAAGATGAATTCCTCATCATTACCGAGCTACTGAAATGAACTAATGTCTCATTTGGTCTTTAGCACATCTCTCTCATCCAAGTGTGGGATCCTAGAGTCAAAGCAGACGGTTCACCCTCTGTTATTTCTCATCTGTGCATTCCAATCCATCCCAAGTCTTCTGGATTTCACACCAGTGAAGATATTTCTGCCTGCCTCTTTGATCACCCAATTATGATAAATCTGTTATTGCTCGTTTCTCCTCAAAATAGGAGGTATTCAAATTCAGATGAGGTAGAATCAAGGTTGGTGATTCACTTCTATTCATTACTAAATTCATGATCCTGACATCTGATCAGGGATAATACTCTCTGGTTCTTCTCCCTTTGTGTCAGCCTGCTCTTTCCTTTATATAGCAGGCATCCATACAGGATTCACATTGTCAGCAATGATTCCTGCTCCTTTCCTAGTTCTCAATATGTAATTCGACCATCGATTGGTCTTGCACTAAAAAAACCTCCTCCTTAATGTATATCAAATTAACTAATTCATGTCTCTCCTGTTTCCACTTAATTCCCACTTATCGCCTTTCCTTGCCTCTTTATTGTAATAGCCTTTCAATGGCTTTCTTTACTTTGGCTGAAGCACTTCTCCACTTTATTCTTCATGTAACAGTGCGCTACATTAACAAATGTAATCATATCATACTACCAATAAAAATGAAAGTAGTAAAATGGGGAGATGATAGATAGAAAAAATTAATACTCCATATATTTGCTTTTATTTCTGTTTGCAAGCTGGCCAGATTTTCCCCCCTTAAATTATATCATTGTCTTCCAGAGCAATAATATACACAGGAAATAACAATCAGTGTGTATTGACTTTATTACTAAATCAATGAGGCATGCTTTTCTGACTTTGAAGCATTGCCAATCTATAGTTTTACCAAATATATATTCCTAGAATATCACAGTGGTGGCCAGTTTTTCAGTCTACAGTGGCTGTTTCTTCACTGTCTACCTCTGATCTGCTGAACTAATCACTAAATATTTTTCTGTTATGCAACAACTCAATTCAAGACTCACCTTTATATTAATAAGAATAACACTATTTGTCATAAAGACTGGATTTATACACAAACACACACACAGAGTGATCGAATTATTAGCAGTTCAGAATTGTCATATCTAAAAATTAAAGATATAAAAAGCTTGAAAGCAAAGTCTTACAAAACAGGTGTAAAATTGTGAGAACAGATGAGAGCTGTCATCCCTATTAGAGTATTAAAGAAACAAATATGACAGCAAAAGTATATCTTCACAAGGAACTTTAGGGACAGTGTACACATTTTTACACAGATGACATCAGTTTGTCACTTAGTTTTCCACTATGATGAAAATATTCTTGAAAAGATCAATTTATAAAAAGAAAGTTTTATTTTGAAATTTCATTCCATGACATTGGAAATTCAGTCCTTGACTCATTGGCCCTGTTGTTGGGGGCCCATAGTGTGTCGGGAAGGCATGGCAGAGGGTGAGAGCATGAGTTGGAGCAAACCATTCCTCACCTCATGCCAGGACTTGAGGGAGCAGAGGTACATTCCCACAGTCTCCTGTCTGGACACACAATGACCTCAAACCTCCCCACCTCTTTTCCCATCCAAAAAAATAATCAGAAGCATAGGTCTATCACACAGTTCTGTGATCCTGTATCTCAAAGGATTGTAGACTTAGGACTGTGGGAAATTTTCAGGTAAGTACTTGAGTCTTCCTGGGGGATAAGCTTCATGAAATTTATTTATGACCCATCTACAAATAGCTGGAAGGTAATTTCATATAATAATTTTATGCCTCTGCAATCTGGCCATTAACTCCTGAGGACAGGAGTGGGGTTTCCTATTTGTGTCATGTTGGCACTCAGAACTTTTGAAATTTGGAGAATCTAGAATCCTAGGCCTCAGATTTCAAGAGGGACAGTCAATCTTTACTCAATCAGTATTATAGGAGCTTTTTCCTCAAGGATTTATACTGAAAAATTGAAAATGGTTATTTCTAAAAGTGCATAGAGGCTATTAAAAATAGAATCTTATAAAATACATCTAAATAATTTCAAAGGATTATAATAAAATATCACATATTATCTGACATTATTACCATTTTTGCCCATAGGTAGTAAATATTAAACTAGAAATTACTTCTATACTTACATATTACATTTTTGAAATAAAACACTAAATAATGAAACAAATGGTGATACGGATTTGTTAGCTACATTTTAACTATTAAGGGTCATTTTCAACCTTTTATGAGTTCATTTTTAAAGTTCAAAAATTTAGCAATATAAATATTTGTTTCATGAAGTAATTGTAAGACTATTAATCAGTATGAATCTCCTAAGATAACAGAATATGATAGTATCATAAATTTAAGACAGAAATTAGTTAAAAAGTAATGTACTGAAATCCTTAAAAGATAGTTGTTTAATCTGGAAACATAAAGTGTTCATAACCTTGTGATAATGCAAAGACAGTAATAAGAAAATGAATAGAAAACATGTTTTTTTATCGGTACCAGGGATCAAACTCACGCCTGTGCGCTTGCAAGGCAGGTGCTTATGCTGCTGAGCTAAATCCCCAGCCCCCAAAACATTTGATTTTACAAAAAGAAATAACTTCAAAATAAAAAGGGAAATATTATGTGTAATTTTATGTCTATTGAACGTTTCTTCCCATATTTAATTGAATTAAATCTTCCAAAAATGACAAGAAAAAATTGAAAACATAAATAATCCAATTAATATCACAAAAAATAAGTTAATAATTTCAAATAGTTTGGAAAGCAAAATAGCTTCACTTAATTAAATGGTACCTAATGAGTCACCAAACCTACTAGTTTATTCAACTCAGTGCTATTTTAAAAAGAAAATATCAATTATTCAATGATATTTTTATTTTTAAATAAGTCAAGAAATTCCTCCACATTAATATATTAAAACAGAAATTTTGTCAAAGTTCTCTAATAAAAATAAGATGAAATTTTCAGTACTGTTTTGAACTTTTAAAATATCTGTTAACTAAGCAGAAATATGAAATAGAACTTATGAGGTAATAAATGGAAGGAAAATTTTTTTTATTAAAGTGATTAGAAAATCTACAATATACTTCACGTACAAATTTAAGACATTTTTCTTTGAAATACCAGTAATTGAAATGTACCACGTTGCTTATCCTATAAAATTAAAGTAAAACATGTAAGCATTAGAGTGGAACTAAGGTGTCATTTTTATTTGTAGATAATATGATTTTTAACAGAAAAATTCAAATTAGTGCCAAACTGTTTGAATTAATAAGATAAGAAAGGCATTCAACGTAAAACTAATTAATATTTTACATAATTTATTTGAATAGCCATGAAATATTAAATTCTGGAAATATTTCTGATAACATCTGTGTCAGATATTTCTATTAAAAATGAACTATAAATCATACTGTTTCATGTCTGCTAAAATTCTTCAGGTTTCCCATGGTCCTGACTAAAATTTAATCATTATAATAAGCCTGTGTCCCAACATAGTTCATTTCTGACTATTTCTCTAATTATTCCAAGAATATCCTTCCTTTGTACCTTTACATGATGCTGAATACCCCAACCAAAATTCGGACCCTATCTGTAGCTGTCATCTACGCAGAGGTAGCAGTTAAAATGTCATTCGCTCAATAATTCTTTCTTGGTTTTCCTTTTAGAGAACAAGTGATTCTTCAATATTTGTATTATATATTATGTTTTATACCTATGTTTTTCTCTGTAGTGTCTATCACAATTCACAAGTGTATATTTATTTTCTTAGCCAGTTTGTTTATTTCTTGGTAATTAATATTTTGCAACATGATTCCCATCAGTTAAGGTACAAGGTCTTATTGTCTTCTGTGTTGCCATACTTTAGACAGTTTCCTGAAATCTAGAAAGCAATTGTAAATATATACTAAGTGCCTATGAGAAGTAAATAATAGTACACCTCATGGTTAGTTTTGCTTTGTAAACAATAATATCAGGAAATACGGTCATTATTCTTATTGTTTATTCATGTTTTGATTTTTTTTACATAGGCCTTAGAATTTGATGGTTTCTATGCCTGAGATGTAATCCCTTTACTTCTTCAGGGACCACACCCAAATTTATCACTAGAAAGTTGAGGTCATACTGGGCTGGGTACATTTTGTCACATTCTCCAGAGAAGACTGTGGAATGCAGGCCATTGCTAGCTCTGGCAGGTGAGGATGTTACACCAGGGAGAGGTTAGCCTTCTAAACATGCAACCACAGAATTCCTGAGTGACTAATTCAACTGTTCCTCCACTGCAAACACCTTGCTTTACATCCATTTGTGCTACCGTGGCATATTAAGTATATCTTGGTTTACAAAGCCACACTGGGTTGGATCCTCTTGCAGCTTTCCCAGTCTCATCTCTTTGTGGTCCTCTGCATAAAGCTCTTTCTGTTCTGAGCTACAGCATTTCAGGTTCTGAAAAGTGCAATGTTGTGTAGTCCTCAAGATCTTGCAACTATTATTTCTATTTCTGGAACTTTCTCCTTTTCTCTATGTCTAGCTAGCTTTCACTCATTTTACAGCTTTCACCTTGCAGAACTTGTTCTTTAGAGATCATTCCCTGAAATGCTATGATCTGGTTAGATCGACAGACCTGCACTGTAGTTGTGGTCTGGTGTTGGCGTGTAGCACTGCACTGTAGAAATTGGGTGTTGTCAATGTACCCTGAGATCCAGCTCTGCAGAGGGAGGAAGTGAAAAGGGAAATAAAAAAAGAGAGGTAGGAAAACAAGAAAGGAGAAAAGAAGAGAGGAAAAAGTGAGACAGCAGGTGCAAGAGTCAGAAAAATGATTCATGAAAAAAATACGTTACACAATATATTAAGGCAGTAATCAAGAAACTTTATCAGGTCAAATACTGCATATTTTAGGCTTTGCTGCCGCAAGATCTACAAGTTAGCTGATTATATCAATTTGAGTAAGAAACACCAAAATAAATTCTGAATGTAACTGAATGGATTTACTAAAGAATGAAGACCCATCCTAAGTAGGTTGTTTCCTGAGCGATACAAATAGGAAATGAGAGGAATGCTCACTCTGTCTCTTCAGAGGAACTCTAGTCTGCACCTTCAGCTTGGATGTTGCCTCCTGGCTTCCAGTGCAGACCCTTTCAGCCTCCTGATATGGACTTGCATAGATCCTCAGTGAACTCCAGTCCTCCAACTTTGAATCTTTCAGATTGCCAGCGTGCTGGCAGCCACGCTACACGTACTCTTTTGCTCTGGCTCTGTTGGTGTCTGATGTAAGCCAACCTTACAAATTCTTATATATTAGTATATCTTTGGATAAATGTTTCTCTAGTAAGCACTGATGATACATTATCTCTGTGACTGTAGCACTTTATTGTACTTGTGTTTTGTTCCAAGTAACCCTGTTCTGAAAAATATGTAGCATGATTAGGTGTGAAAGCCATCGTCGTTTGGCCACTGTATTAGGGGCTTTATTAACATTATTGAGTTAATTTCAGTCACAACATTTTGTGGACAATGAGACATAAACAATAAAACTAAGAATTTACATGAATTCCCAAAGGCCCACAATTAATAGTGATAAATGTCAGAACCAATAATGTCTTAAATTTCATTGATTTGTGCTAAGGTCCTATTGAAGAAAACAAACAATACAGAAGCTTTTAAGCAAAACTAATTAAGTACTAGATTTGAATCACCAAACTTTTAAAACTGTTGGGTCTAAATCTCTGCTCTCTTGCTATATTTGAAATTTGAACAGTTAAATTACCCTAAATGTTACGGACTACATCTTACATAATCTCACTTTCCAAGTTTGCAAAAGAGGAATGAGTAATGGTTGAAAAGTTTAAAAGCATTCATAATGACAATCATATCTGAACCACCTAACTCCATTGTTTTTCGCTATCTTAATGAAGCTAAAATTATGAGTTTTTTTAATCATTTCATTGGTCTAAGATAATGGTGCATTCATCCCTGACAACACAAGCCCATGGCTGGCTAAGATAACTTTGCCTTGTGCTAAGTCCTTTGGAAAAAAAGTTTTATAAACAAAAAGAACTGAAAGCTTTGTCAATAAAAAATGAGATGTTGGCATGTGAACATAATATTACTCTACAGATGGGGGGAGAAGGAATAAATTTTATCAGAAACAGAGATAGAGGTACAGATAGAGACACTGTATATTCTTTAAAAACCAATGAGAATAAATAAGTACGTGTTTAGCACAAATAAAGAACTGTAACAAAGATATCAAAGGACTAACTGTAAATGAAAACTGTCTTTGCTCATTCAAGATAACCAACTAGATAGATAAACAGATTCACATGTGTGTATTTAGAGACATTTGCATAATTAATATAGCAAAGTATGTATTGTAGCAAAATTTGCCAACATGCTTCTATATATGAGAATTCCTTGATCACAAATATGGTAGGCAATAAAAGATAAAATACAACTTCAAAAATGGCTTCTCTTTGGTCTTTATATTTGGATTCATTATATGGTTTTATTCATGACTAATTATGATTATATATCAATACATTGCCTTGAGTGCTATCAACTCAAAAGATTTTGATAGATCATTTCTAATAAAATTATGTTTATTTTATGCCAAATGCCTTGTAAGGACTTCAATGCACATTATCCACTTTAATTTGTAAACAGTAGTTGTTGAGCAAACAACAGAGTCATGAAGCTGACTTTCCTTCCCAGACTGCACTGCCAACCCTAATACCCAGACATTTCTGACTACCAAGCCCAAAATGTTATGTACCACACTGCATCACTTTGAAGGGTTCATTATTTCACACTTGCTCCCACTTTAACAATCTTACATACATCATGAGAATTTCTGTGGTTGCTCTTATAGTTTTTCAGATGAAAGGAGAAGAAAAAAAAATGATCAAAACAGCTGAGCAGCCAGCCCTGGAGGTTGATATGAATGAGTTATGTCAGTTGGTCTTTGTTCCCTACCTATTATCATAAGTGGCTGCAGCTTAAATTTCATTATTTAGCGAAATATTGCATAGTTTAAATGTATCTGGAAGAAAAACCTATTAAAAGGTAACTTACTCACTAAGAGAACATTTTTTCTCTTACTTTGCCTCTTTTAACAAACTGTCATACTAAAGTTATCCATTCCTCCAAAACATGAAACTAAGCCCTTTTGAGCAATTTCAAACATTTCCACAAATGAATAGACATAGCAGTGTGTCATGAAACCTTGCCAATTTACAATGCCTCCATAACTTCACAATAATATATTTTTTTACTTAAAAGCTATTTTATTGCCTCTTTACAATTTTCAACCGGCATTTCTCGTCCCATTATAAAAATCAGTAATGTGAAGAGAGGGTGTCAGCTGAGGCAGAGATTGTAAGGCTTCCAATTTCCAGCAAGCATAACAAACCACACTCGACACAACTTGGTGTGGGAAAAATGCTCTTTAAAATTATTTTTTTTGCATGTGTTTAAGTATTATTCACAATGGAAAACTCTTTTTTCTGTAGAAATGCTTTAAAATAGTATAGCTGGCTGTTACCATGTAAATATTTTTTAACATAGCCTTTTATAATCACATATACTCTTTATCCTTCTCCATTTCAGTTCTACCTTGGTAAAAATGAACAAAATAGAAGATTCAGTATAATTTTACTATGGGCATTAGCAAGAGAACAATGGCAAGTGGCTTTGAACTGCTCTTCCATCTGGCACTTCAGATCTGTTTAGATTAATAGGTACAATAGGAGGATAGATTTTCTGGGCCACAGTTTATTGGTTCTCAGCCCTGCACTTTCTGAAAAGAGCCATCACCTGTGGACAAAGCTGTCCGTCTGTTACCATGGCCCCCAGTGAAGAGACCTGTGAGCATGCGAGTTACTTGCAAGTTGCAAAACGGAAAGACTCACTGCAGTTAACTGGCCCCTCTCTTCCTCACATGAATTATGCAGCTGAGATGTTCTGTAACTTACCAAGCCACCAAGAGCCCTTTAGTTTGTGGTTAACATGCTAGCATTCGTGGCGGAATTCTTCAGTGTGGGAAGTGGCCCTTTAGGAAAGCACACTTCAATAGTTTAAGCTCAATAATAATTCTTGTTTAACAAGATATTAGATTGACTCTTATAAATTAGAGATTGTTTCCATGATCCATGCAATCTACTCTATTAATAAAAATAGAACTGAAGGCTCTTGGCACAATTCATTTCTCACTTGCACTTACAAATGGGCTCTAAATATAAAAAATCAGGCTTACATGATTAATCACAACACCGAACACCATGTCTACCTGAAGAGAATATAAAACCACAGCTACCTGAAAGTTTAATTTAAACCATAGGGCTGAATTAGAGAGCTTTAAAAATCTACAGTTAAGCAATATCATGTACGTCATTATATTTTTGGAGAAATGCTATTAAGAAACAATTGCTAAATCATGTTGAAGTTTGCAATTTATTATGCTTCACTGTAACATAAACAAGAAAATAGCAAAAAGATGTATAAATAGTTGAAGTAAAAATGCATAAAACCCAAAGATTTTCATTTGTATCCTTTAAATAAGTGACCAAAGCAAAGATTTGCATCTGGTGTCTATATACAAAGTAAATTTCTCACTGTCTGTTCCTTAAATGAAAATCTGATTGTGCTGTCTTCAGGAAAAAAAACAAAAACAAAACAAAAAAAAACCCAGCTAAGTGAATGAGCAGAATGCAATACTTCATGTACCATTCCCTCTTTGGGATTGTCATATTGCATCTGTGGGATTAAATGTTTTAAGGAGTTGTCAAATTTAATTGGTGAGTTTGCACAGTTCTGGTTTACTGGATACATCACAACACCAAGATCTTTTCCTTTTATCACTTTAACTCCGTGATTTAAATATTGCCATCTGTGAACAAAGCCTACAGAATTAAGAAAACAGCTTCTGTAAATTAAAATCTTAACTGATGCATAATTTGAAGCTTTTAGCGCTTTATTTCATGTCAGATGTATTTATCCTTTTCTTATGTTAGTATCATACCTTTGCACATGCTCAGTGTAGCAAAATACCCTGTAAACATTCCAACAGGTTTAAAGACTACAAAGACCAAAAGAATAGAATCTGTAACATTAACAACAGACATACAGTCCTTTCAAGAACAAGGAAAAGCACATCAAATACATTTTTCTGACAAAATCAAACTTGTTTCCTGCCTGGGAAGCCTGCGTGGTCTGAGACCTAACACATCATCACTCATTCTACCCCTGGATTTTCTTGTGTTTTTTCACTCATCTCCACACTTTGTATTTTTTCCGTGTATTTGTTTTTTTCAGTCTTGGTTTAAATACCCCTTCTATAACAGACTCGGAGGGACTACCCAGATGTCCTACGATATTCTCTAGTTTCTCATAGTCAACCCCCAGAGGTATTTTTGCTTCAAATAATTACAAAAGTAAACTATTTAAATTTTTCTTTCTTTGTACATTACATGTTTACTCATAAAATGTATGATCCGGAAGGATGAGAATAATTTAGGTTTCCTTTTTCATAAGTTCGTGTAGATCCAACATTTGGTACAAGACAGCAAGCAATAGTGCAAGTGATTATGACAAAAAAGGTAAGAGGAACAAAAAGTAATAATAGGATAGGATACCAATACCAATGTAGTAACTGAAATAATGCTTATAACAGCTAACATTTTCTGAAGTCTTATTGGGGCATTGTACAATGGCATTTATGTCTCCTCATCTAGGTGTCGAAACAGTTTGAAATCCGATGCCACAAGGTCAGCAAGTCTTACAAGGATGAGATGAGGGTTGGAGTGCTTTAGTAACTGTGCAGGACACACTTATTCTGGTGGTGCCAGAATTGAAATTGCCTAATTTCATTCTAGAACCATATAGAGGTTGTTGAAGAAATGATAGAAAAAAAAACTGAACCCAAAAAGGGGGAAAAGTAGGGGAGGAGGGAGAGAGAAACAAAGGAAGGGAAAGAAAGGAAAAGGTAAGACAAGGAAGAAATGGATAATGGAAGGGAGGCAGGAATGGGACAAGAAAGAAAAGCACAGCACCTGGTACAATGGACAACACAGTAAACTCCTCCCTCCCCTCTTTTCCTTCCTTTGTCTTGTTTTTCTTTTCTTTTGTCCATGAATTTGGACCAAGTGCCGAAGTACTGTGCCTATCCATAGCATGCCTGTACCTGTTTCCTGAAGCCACCCGGTATGCGGGCCATTTACGTGCAGCCTGGAGCAATGGGATGATAGCACTGACTAATGTATGCATCTGTTATAGCAAACACCTTGACTCTTGTGTGATCTTTAGCTCTCACCCTCTCCGAGGCTTTGAGCCACAAGGTCAGCAAGTCTTACAGCCAGGGCTCAGAAGTACACATTCTGATTCTAGATCCATGGGGCTTTTGAAATCACTCTCCAGGGGGTGTTAATCAGCTTTGTGTAAGTTTCAAAACCATGAGACTCAGGGGAACGGTGAAGAAATGTGAGGGCTATAGGTTTCGTATCTTTTGCCTCAATGAAACCTCATAACTAACGCTTTGACAAGGGGTGAAAGTGAAACTCTAGAAGCCATGGAACTTGCTGAAGTTTATCCATGTGGTAAGGTAGTGCCAGCATTTGATCCAAGTCTTGTGTGCCTCCAAATTACATGGTCTCTTTTTTGTGTTCCTCCCGTTTGATTGTTAAAATCACAGTATTTCATGGATGGAACTTATTGAACAGGGAAGTTCTTCATAGAAAAGAGTGGCAGCAATCGCTGGTCCGTGTACTTTTTCGAGAATGATTGTCTCCTTTAGTTCAGGAGAGTTGCGAGCTCAGGAGCTGCTGTGGAAAGGTGGTGACTCGTCTACTGTCCTCCCCCTCAGGATCCAGCCTTTCTTTGAGGTGAACACATTGGATCTCAAAAGTAATGCATGGTTTCTCGTTTCCTTGAATGTGCTTAATTCAGAAAAAAAATTTCTTCATTCTAAGAAATATATATATTTATATATGTACAACATATGAAGTATTATCCAAAAGATTTAGACGGATATGACTGTATAAGCTCACACCTGCAAATGTGAAGACTTTACTATCATCTCTAAAATCTTCCTATATCTATAGTCCTATAAACTATGAAATGAATATGTTAAATTTAAATAGTGAGATGTTTTGAATAGTTCATATGGTATTCAATGTATAGTGATTACATACCCAGATCTTTAACACAGTGTTCCTCGTGTGACTGTATTACAATGTTAAAAAATATGCGTTATGTTTTGAATATACACAGGTTCTCACATAGGATTATTTTACATCAGCACTTGCAAAAATTAAAAAGGGAAAAAAAATGAGAAGAGCAGATGAAAGAAAAATAGAAGCAAAACACATATTTTTTTTGTTGTTGTTGTATAATCACACATTGTCTCATTTGGTAAAGATGCTTGCAGTTGTGCCTTGATCATATAAGAGATTCTACATAACTATGGGCAACTTGAACTTTCTCATGGTGTTTCAGTTCCTCATCTATGAAATAGATGATATTTCCCAAATAAAATTGTTGCATAATACACAATGAATCAATGGAAGAGATCATGAAAATCATTTTGTTTTCTTCCAGGCTCTGTACCTCGCAGTGGCCTAAGGGTAGAGATCCTGGATTTTGTCACTGTGCCTTAAGTATTATCTTGAGGCCAGCAATGTGTATGTACTGTTACTTTGCCTAGTACAGTAGATCTTAGGCTTCAGCAGACAAAACTGCCTGGGTTGCTCCCCCTACATTTTTCATCAGATCTGTGGTAACACTTGAGAATTTGTATTTCTTAACATATTTTCAGTGACTCTGATGCTACTGATCTGGGGACTGCCATTTGAAGATCACTTGCATATGGCTAGAAATTGAAGTGACACAAGAGTTAACGATTCCAGTATTAGAGCCTCACTGTGATACCTGGAAGTACTTATGAACTTTACAAGTCACTTAAATTCCTTAAAATTCTACAGCTCTTTTGCATGTAATGAAAGTGGTTAAATCCACTCTCAACATTCACTTTTGCAAAAAAGCCAGTGAGTTGGCTATGCTTTATCTGGTCCTTAGTTTGGGTGGTATGGGTTGCCATCCTCCCCCTCACAATGGCAGGGCCAAATTCATCTGTGTCCTCCTCCTGACTATTGATGTCTAAGTATCTTTTTTGCTTTGAATGCCCAGGGAGCTTAAATGCCTGACTATGTTAGCCATCTTCTTGTCTCAGCATGGACGCTTATCTCATTCATGTTTTTCTTTGCAGTTGAGATTGAACTATCAACATGATCCTGCTGCACCATCTCTTCCATGCTCAGATGGTTCACGATCCCTGGAATTCTGCAATCTACTGTGTTTGCTGCACTGTCTGAGAAGTAGGCAGTCTGGTAATTCAAGAGAACAGACAATGTTTAAGGACAAAAATGTGAAGGTTAGCTCCACCATAATAACTGACACAAGGAGAATCTTGGAAATCTCAGAGAAATACTGTGATATCATTAATAGGAAGCTGCATGTCTTCAGGAGGCTGCAAGCAGAAGGTGCCTGTCACTTTTCTGCATTGTGAATTTCTGCAATGCTTAGCCACTCACGCAGAATTAAAATCACTTACAAGGCTTTGGAGAAAATAAACCTTGATCAGTGCCCGAAATTACCTATGACTGTTCTGTAATAGCCTAAGAAGTTCCCAAGCCTGCTTGGATTACAAACGTCATCATTGTTTATCCTCTTCCACCATGTGGCAATGGTTTCAGCTCAGTCAAAAGCCTCAGAGCTTTAAATTCTCCATGTCACTGTGTTCCTACAATTTGACACAAGTATGTTTTCACGTCCTCAGCTGTCCACTCTGCAAATCTTCCTAAACAAGATGTGAAATATGGGTGAGCTGTGTTTGCAGCTCTATTAAAATCTACTCACTTATAAAAATAATAATATTAGTTTCATTGATTGCATTCCTGCCTCCCCACCCCTACCAGCTTCTTGGAGAGAAGCATGCCATAGCCATTGCTGCTAACTTAAAAGGGCTTAGAGATGGTGACACCTGGTGAGGTGAGCAGCTATTAACAAAGGAGAGGCCTTTCTTTCCAATGAACTGACAGGAAACATATTAAGGAATTATTTGTTTCTAAGGTGCTGATGCCTGAAGAGGTGTTCAAGATGCAGACTTTAAAGCAAGGTGCTGCTGAAAAACCAAAAGTGACAGGATGAGTCCGGCTGGCTTGTCGCTGCTGGAACCTGGGGCACGCTGCCGCCTCTCTCTTTCACTGCCACACATTCCGCACCGTTCATCAACCTGATTCCGTGCTTCTCGGGCCTAACCTTTTGGTGACAGTAAACATGACTTGACAGAGGGCCCAACACAGAAATTGCATGATCTTTAACCTTTTTGTGATTTGTGACAGGTTTCAGACACATCTGGACTAATCCATCAGGGAGGAAAAATACCTTCAGAATTATAATATGACAGTGATCTGTAGGAACAAACAGCCGCGTGTTCTTGTACAGTCCCTTCCAGTTAAATCTAAATGGACAGAAAAATAATGGCAATTCTCAACCCACAAAGCTCATTGGTTTACAGTGGAAGGACCTCTCCTGCTCAATGAGAAGCATAAATGGTGCAGGGATCATTTACATTTTTTTAATGTAGCTTCAAATAGAAAAATTATTCACTAATTGATTCTTATGGCTTCATTGTTGAATATATTAAATATAGCCAAATACTGTACATAGCTGAAAAAATAGACATTGTAGCCATTTATAGAATTTGGATATCTCTAAACATATGTTGCTGTGAACAGATATGATATGTACATAGGCAAATTTTCCATAAATGAAAAATATTTTAAAACTATTCTTGGAAATGTATTTGTCCAATATAAATGGGTGACTGAATATTTATGTAATTACTACTTAGCTGTTAAGTGAAAGGAAAGAAATAATAATGTACTTATATTTGTAATTATTCTATAAAATGGGGCAGAAAATAGGTGCTTTCTAAGCTACCTTTTTCTAAAACTGAGAAACTTGAATAAAAATCATTATATTCTGAACTGGACAAAATTGTAGAAATCCAAGTGGATAATTTCTAATCAAATGTCAAAAAATAAAAGCATTTTATCTCTATCAAACACTACCCATATTTAAATGTATTTATGCACATTGGCATACAACTTTGCATATTAAACTAACACCACAATTTCCTACATGATGAACAAAATTTCTCTATTCTATCATCCTCTTCCAATTTTGCCTGATTATTCCAAATTAGTACCAAAATTGCTGGCAGTCTCTGCTGCTTTACTGTTCAGGATAATTGGAGTCCCTCTGTTTTCTTTAATGGTATAAAGTTTATAATAATTTTGGTATCATTTTGGGTGGTTAATGTATATCATGTATAAACCACTTAGCAATTATCCTCAGTAGAAGCCAAGAAATAATATCCATAATACTTAGAATACTGATAGAGATACTTTACCAATCTAAAACAAAATTTAGTGAAAATTATTTCATACAATTTAATCATATATATTTATTTTTTCACTATTGACACTAATAGGATTTTAACTCTATTGTCTGAATTAAGATTTTTTAAAAATTCCCACCATTTTCCTGGGATAACACATATCTTGCCATAAGTGTAGTTTGCTATATATTTCAGGGCCTTTCCTCAAATGATTTTGAATATGTAATTTATAAATAAATATGTTAGGCCTCAGATTATATCTCTGTTTCAAAGGAAGGCTTGTTTTGATTGTAACATTCACTTACTATCAAACACTATAAACTATTTTTCAGTGTACTCAGAGAATTCTAAACTAAGCTTCAATTCATAAAAGGCTGCTCTATGACATTTTCTTTGGAATTAATGTAATATGAATTTGTAAAGCAGTGTACCACTTTTTAAAGTCAAAATGACTAATTGCTATCCTCTAGTTGTTGACTTCTAAGACACAGTGAACACTAATGCTTTTTAGCTAAAAATTCAGTTAAAAATCCACATCAATTATTTTATATATCTATTTTTGGGAAATGTTTTTAATAATCTGTAATTTCTCTGTACAGGAAAAAACCTAGTGGAAAGCACATAGGCTGGTACTAGGGGCATATTTCTAGGGCAGTAGCAAAGTGCAGGCAAACATTGGTATTTATCCTAGAATTCATCCGGAGTTGTTTGCACTGTGCTTTGAAAAAGGCCAAGAAGTTGACAGGCATTGGTAGCTTTAGATTAGTGTTCATAGAATCTCTAAATGTGTCAGTCTGGGGACTTGAAAAGATTATGGTTCACTCTGCATGGGACCCCATCTCTTTTGGGGTAATCTTTATAAGTAAGAATTGCCTACAGGGTTGGCAAGGATGAGTGGGAAGTAGTTAGGATTTAGGATCTCCATAATCTCCTCCGTCCTTGTTTTTAGACAGATGAGCCATGCTCTCCAAAAGGCTCCCTCAGTAAAAAGTCATCTTATTAAGCAGCTAAACCTTCAACTTAGTCCTTTAGACTAAATAACTCTTCATAGAAATTCTCAAGCTTTCAGCAATGATATAGACTAGATGGGGTTTACGTTTAGCATAGGGCAACACTTTATTTATAAATGTTTTAACAAATGTCTAGAAAACATACATGAACCTGATCAACTCAACCAGCTGAGCGAATATAATAGCTCTAAATTGCCACATGATGTCCATCATACCCAGGACCTGCTGTCAAGTGCAATCATAAACAAGTAAAATTAGAACAAATTTTCCTTCAGAAATTTCAAAAGTTTGGGGAAAGACTACACTACCTAAAAGTAGACATCACAATTCATACTTCTACAGGTAAGAGAAGGAAAATGGTTGAGTTTAGGGTGAAAACAATGGGTAGTGATTGCTCAGAAGAAAAGTCAGTGTTTCAGTGTTTTAAACCAGCTTTAAAATCTTCTGTTCATCTTATTTTGCTCAGGAAGGAAAGCCAACAAATTATATAAAGTCCTCAAAGTAAATGTACTATCAGTCCCATAGCCACTGTAAGTGTTAATATAATTGGTTACCTAATAAAATATGCCTTATTGATGTATGTCAAAGAATATTCAGTGTCTGACCCACACACAAATGTTCAAAAAGACAAAGTTGTTCACCATTGGTATAAGTTAATATAACAAAGTCTTTTTCTTGGTTTTTTCTTCCCAAATGAATATTCAAAGTCTGAAGATTAACTATATAATAGATACTCTAATCTCATAAAAGCTGACTTGTCATGCTTTTGATACTCATCAAATCATAAAAATGCACAGAATTGGTTTTTGGAATTGAGCTAACAAATATCTGCATGTATATAACTTATCAGAGATTATATATTTACTTTCTTGATTTTTTTTTATTTTTGATTTTCATTTGTTTGGTTTTTTGGGGGGGGTACTGGGGATTGAATTCATGACCTCATGCTTATCAGGAAGATGCTTATGCCACTGAGCTAAATCCCCAGTCCACGCTCTTGAAATATAGCAATGTATTCATGATGAGCTTTCATATGATGGAAATGGAATTTGTGTTTAGACTTTCTATAGCTTCTGAATTAATGATTGTATTAAGTAGATGGCAGCAATCTTAGAACTTAATCTTTTGCGATTTAAAAAATCATCTATACATTGTAAACCATGTTACATTATAGGTTCTTAACTCAAAGATGTAGAAGGAGGCTCCCATACATCACTGATATAAAATAGATCTGGTGTATTATTGATTGTGCCATGACAAGGCAAATAAATACTAACTCTTTGGATATAGAGGAACCAGAGAAGAAAGTAGTGCAGGTCCTCAATAGTAAAGGAGGTGATTTCGGGGCACACTGAAAATAAATTGATGTTTGCCTTTCAGTCCACAGGGGAATAGTGAATCACATCTCTGTTTGCTTTTTTGCTGTCCTGGGGATTGAACCCAAAGTCTCATCACTGAGCTATATCCCCAGAATTTTAATTTTAAGACAGAGTTCTGCTACATTTGATAGAACAGGCCTGTGATGGTGATTCTCCAGCTTCAGCTCCCAGAGTGCTGGTGTTATATGGATGTGCCACCACATCTGGCCAAAAATTGTTTTTGGACAAATGCTCCATAAAAACACCTCCATTCCATTGGCCTTCCCAGAATATTGGATTAGTTTGGACCAAGGTTTTGGTAAAACATTTATTATTTAAATGGAATAAATGTGTAATACTTTCAAGATATTAGTAACTTCCTTGGCCCAAAAGGCACCAAGATTTTATGGAATTCCTTACATT
This sequence comes from Cavia porcellus, assembly GCF_034190915.1. Lineage (NCBI taxonomy): Eukaryota > Metazoa > Chordata > Mammalia > Rodentia > Caviidae > Cavia > Cavia porcellus. Next base: position 158,056,676 of record NW_026947484.1, on the reverse strand, counting down.
AGGATTGTGATTGTGTTAAGTACAGAGAGATGGAAAAACAAATATGTATTTGAACTATTAGTGCCTGATTCATGTGTCACATCCAGGAAATTTCAAGTATTTCAGGAAGCAGCACATCTGCAAAATTGAGTTCATAGCTACATTTTAAAAGAATTTCTCCAAAATAGATTTATTTGGTGGAATCAAAAGAAGTGAAAGCTGATTCACAAAAGGGCTGAAAGTTGTCATCGCACATTGGCTGAAGGGGAGAATGTGGTGAATATTTTAAAAATTTGGATATTCTAGTAATCTAAAGATTCCTACGTACAAAAGTAGTAATAAGATTCATAGTTGACAGAATCACACCTATGTTATTTAGAAAGCCTTGCTTCTTATTTCTAGTATTAAGGATGATTCTGTTTTATGGATCAACAAATCATTTGAAATTGGATCTTACCCTTTTTTACACTTAGGGATTTTTAACTCTTCTCTCTCTCTCTCTCTCTCTCTCTCTCTCTCTCTCTCTCTCTCTCTCTCTTTTTTTCCTTAAGATAGGGCACTTAAGTTTCCAGTTGACTTTTGCTTTAAAAAATCATCATGATCTTCTTAAATGGAGGATTTTCATCAGTTCTTAACAATCTACACTTTCTTGCTTTATTTTTAAATCTAAAAATTTAGTCTGGTGTTTTTTGTTTTTTTCTTCTTTTCTTTTCTTCTTTTTTTTTTTCCATTTTCCTATCTAAATTTTCTTCAGTGTATTCAGCCAAAAGCTGAAGTTTGTTTAATAGAGTAATGTGCCATCCAATCTTTTGTTTACATACCAGAATGACAATTTCTGGTTTTAGGCTATCTACAAAAACATTGGCAAGGGTAATGGAAATGTCAGCACTCAAACTTAGTGGAGAATGTTTTTCTAAGACTCTAATTAGTCTATCTCTGAATTCTTCTAGGTTCTGCTAGAACTGTTTGTAAGGTTGAGTGAAAGTCCAGTTTATCTGACAGTAATTGAGATACATTCTCTAAAATAGATTGCACCAACTTAGAATACGTATTCCATTGTGTTAATCTGTAAATCTGTCTTTAAGACCTGTTATTTGCTATTTCCAAATGAGCATTTGAAACTCCTTACCCAACCCAAAGATGCATTCGCTGATAGGAATCAAGGAAAATTAATTATAAGTACTCAGGGAAAGTTAAAATATTTCAATAATTTTTCTCCTTTCTATTCTCGGCTCTGGAGAGTCTTAAAGAATGTCACAGAAATATACAAATGATTAGAATTTGAAATCCAGGAGCCAGTAATCTCCTGCATGAACATCTTAAGTATTTACTGCATATTTCAACTGAAAAGAGGAAAGAATTAGAAGGAAATTTTAAGGAAACTGAATTACATTTTATGGTACGAAAAGGAAGAGATAAGGGAAAGTAAGATACAAATAGATAAGTTAAAAATTAATTAGCCTTTGCTATCATCACTGTTAGGGAGTCTTTCATGGAAGTGGCAACTCATTAGTCAAATGTTTTTTCTCTATGTTATATGACTCCTCTCAAATGACTAATCTTGTTCTTTTGAAAAGTTTCAAAAAGTGTCCATCCTTGTAAATTGAGATTACATTCAGATGTATCTGAATACATTGAAGAAAATTTAGATCGGAAAAAGAAAAGAAAAACAACCAAAAAACCTAAACTTTTGGATTTAAAAAATAATCTCAAATTACTGAAAGATAATCTGAAATATAATCTGTAATTTGAGATTCAGTAAAAGTGTCCATTGTAATTTGACATCATCCTATTTAGCAAGAATTACACTTGAATCATCGTAATAGAAGCACACTGGTTCTGATGGACACAGTAGGAAGACTGAGAATACTTCTTTCAAGGCTTTGGTAATTTCACACAGGGCTATGTTGGTCTAAAGTATACTAGTCTGATGGCATTTTTCTGATCCTGCGATTGGATCTAAACTGAACTTGATTATATGTCTATTTTCCTCACTCCTGATGACCTTTTATGGTCAACCAAGACTCAAGAACCTCTGTAAGTAGATATTATGGTAAATGGTAGCATCAAATATTACTAGCTAATAGAGGTAATCTGAGCAGAAATCAAAGGGCTAGAAACATTAAAACAATGTTATAAGCCTGAAACTGCTGAATTCATTCATTGGTTCACATAACTTATTAGTGGATTCTTTGGCGTTTTCTATATGCACAGTCATGTCATCTGCAAACAATTGACAAGGCGACTTCTTGTCTTCCAATTTGGATTCTCTGTATTTCTTTCTGTTTCTTGATTGCTTTAGTTATTCAGCACTGTGCTGAATAAAAAGTGATCAAAGTGAACGCTGTTGTTTATTTCTGATCTTGGATAAAAGCTTTTGCTTCACCATCATGTCATATAATGGTAAGGATTGGATATTAATAAATGGACCTTTATTATGCTGAACTGCATTATTTCCTTACATGATTTGTTAAGGGTTTTTAATGTCATGAAGAGACACTGAATTTTTTGAAATGCTTTTCTGCATCTATGAAGATGATAATATAGTCCCTTTTCTCATGGAGCCATAATGTTTTTTTTATTTTTAAATTTTCTTTACATTTTTATTCTATTACAAAAAGAAGAAAAAATAAATAAAACAATTTCCAAACAAGATAATAGGAACGTAATAATAATTAACATATTGCATATTGATTTCTTCAGAGTAGTTACTCAGTGTACAAGATGTAAGCATGAGATACTGCCCCAATAATCCTAACACAAAATTGGCAGCATATCTATCTTATCTATCTTATTTATACAAGCAAATGTATAAACAAATATATATACATATATATGTCTCATGCTGTTAATGTGGCATATAACATTTATTTATTTGCATGTGTTGAACCATTCTTATGTGACTAAGATAAATACCATTTCATCTTAGTAAATAACTTTTATTGTGCTTTTTCATTTGCTAGGATGCAGCTAGGAATTTTTGTATCTATAGTTTTCAAGGATATTGGTCTCACATTTGTCATATCCTTATCTTTTAAATTCAGCAATGTTGCAGAGTATAAAATCAAAGTGCAAAAACCAGTTGCATTTTTGTCACAACCATTGTAAATTCTCTGAAATAGAAATTAAGAAAAATACCATTCTTCATAGCTACAAAAACAAAATGTCAGTAAAACAAAGTGAATCAAAGAAACAAAATGTTTCTTAAAAGGAAATTATAAAACATTGATAAAAATGAAGAAGAAATACACAAATTGGAAACACATTCCATGTTAATGAATTGAAAGACTTAGTACTATTTAAATGTTCACAATACCTGAAGAAATCTATAAATTTGCTGTACTCTATCAAAAATTGAATGACATTCTTCAAACATCTAGAAAAAAATCTTAAAACAGAAGCACAACAAAGTGAAATAACCAAAGCCATTTTTTAAAAAAAGTGAGAGTTTTTGCATTATTTGACTTTGAAATTTACTATAAAGCTGTAGTAATCATCACAACATTGTTATGTCGTAAAAAAAAAAAAAGACACATACAAGTAGAGATTGTGGTGAACACAAAAGAAAGTGCACATTGTATAGCCACTGAGTCACTAGCAAAAGTGTTAAGGAAAAAATTTTAATAATAAGTAGTGCTGCAAAACTATATATCCATCTGTAGAAAATTGAGGTAATCTCTGACCTATGTCAAAAATCAGCCCAAACTGCATTGATGGCATAAATATGAAACATGCTACCATGGAACTACTAGAAGAAAACACAAGGAAATCCTTTGGAACATAAAACGTGAAAGAATTTTTTTAGACACATTCTAAAAGAATGAGAAATTAAGCAAAAAAATAGACAAATCAAGTTACAAAATGGAATGAAAAAACTTTCTAACAAAAATGAACTAGACAATGTGAAGAGAGATGATAGAAACTGGGAGAAAACACTATAAATATAGTGGTAAAGTGCTTGTTTAGCATATACCAGGTACTGTTGTTAGTCAGGGGTTGTGAGGAGAACAATTAGAATCAGGGCACAGAATTTATAATACTATTTTAAGATGGTCACCTAGAGTTAACACAAGAAAGTGCAGGAAATCTGTCTACAACACTAACACATGGAATATTCAGCCAAGGTCCTGGATCCCACAGCGATGTCCTGCATGAGTCCAGATGAAGACCTAGAGTCCATGACAGTACCTCCCACAAGTCCAACTGGAAATCGAGAGCCCACAAGAAGGACTTATGCCAGGCTGTTTTACAGATCCACACTGGGAGGGCCAGAGGTCAGTGGTGGAAGCTAGAAAATCTGTGCCAGCAGGGTGGAGTTGTGCTGGTAGGTTAAGGGTTCTATGCTGGAATGGTCAAAATAAGGACGGGTTGTCCTGAATGTACCATAGCCATCCTCAGAGACACGGAGGACCTGAGCTCTACCATGATAAGCACAGTCAAGTACCTGCCAGAAAGCCAGCATGACGAGATTATCCTGGAGATTAAGCAGCACATGTCTTCCCCTCCAGAGCGAGGAAGTGAAGCTCAATGTAAGGACCAGAACTCCTCCAGCAGAACCAAGGCCTCAGCAACACTTAGCAAACCCACAATGCCTCACTTCTCCTTTTCCATGTCTCTATGTATGCTGGGAACTTTCCTCAGGTGAAACATTTACTCTCCAAAGCATGCTGATTTAATCTATCTGGCGTTAAGTTGACCACCTGTTTTTAATCCATAACATGTCCTGAGTTTAGCCACCAGTACAGAAAATGAACAGGCAAACATTTAAGCAGATTTAAAAAAATGAGTAATTTAAGTGAACACATATCTAAAGATGTACAAATGATCACCAGACCCAAAAAATATGCTTAAGATCAATAATCATCACAGCAATGCAAATGAAAAAAAAATGAGATCTTATCTCAACCCAGTAAGAATGTCTGTTCTCAAGACTAATGAGAAATGCTAGTAAAAATATGGAGAAAAGGAAACTTTTGCAGACCATTGGTAGGAATATGTATTTAAAAGGCCTACTTACAAAACATGGAGTTCTTCAAAAAGTTGGAATATAACTGCAGTGTGAGCTGTCAATCCCATGTTTGAGTATATAGCTAAAGAGAATGAAATCAGGATATAAAACAGACATCATCCATGTTTATTGTAGTGCTGTTCCCAGTAGTTAAAAAAATACAATGACTTAAAAGTCCATCAAGTGATAAATGAATGCAAACAGTGTCGCCCTTACACAATGGAATAATACTCAGCCATAATGTAAATGGAATCCTGTCATTTGTGACATTGTGAATAAAAGCAGTGATTATCATATTAAGTTTAACATGTCAGGTACAAAAAGACAAGTACTTCATGGTCTCACTGTTATAATTACTATAGTTTGAAACTTTATTGCCCCAAAAGGACCTGTATTAAAGCATGGATGTTGGCAATATTGGGGGAAATGGAAAATTCAGGAGTATGGCCTAGGGGTTGGGGGGTAGGGCATTAGCTGCAGGCCCTTGAAGGGAATATTGTGACCTGGTCCCTCCTCTCGCCCTTTTGCTTCCCTGCCAGGATGAGGTAAATAATTTTGCATAACTGTCCATTCCTACCATGATACACCCGGCCACCACCTCCCAAAGCAACAGGGCTAAATGCTCATGGACTGGAACCTCTGATACCGTGAGCCAATCTCTCTTAAACTGACTTCCTCAGAGTTTTGACAGAGAGATGGAAAGCTGACCACTGTGTAAGAGGAATCTAGGAAGACTTTTGTCACAGAATTTGAGGATGGTAAAGTGGTTACCATAAGATGGGAAAATGAAAGGAAATAGAGAGATGAGAAAATATTAATTAATGGGACTTATTACAGTTGCACTGCAGCAAAGAATTTTGGTATTATGTTACATGATAGCATAAAAATAAACAGTTATAATGTAATATAGATTTTTTAAAATACTGATATTTTTTTTTAAATTTTACCTCAAGGAAATCATAAATATTTGAGGAAATAGATGTGTTTAATCTGTCAAAACATGGTACAAAAATATACATATGGCAATATATGACATTACTGGATCATATCTACAATTTTTATCTTTTTGAATAGGTGGTTTTGGGAAGGCTCAGGTGCATGCGGATTGCTGTATCAGATGCCTTGGTTGACAGCATCTGAAGACAAACCTGAATTCTGGTGAATTTCTATTTCTATTTATGCCCAGTAGCTACCATAGAAAAGAACAGAAATGCACTTTGAGAACAATAAATCTGCTACATCTGCATGGAGAGATAATGTATCCAGAACAAGATTAAGACATTCTGAAACTGGTATAGCAAGGTCCTTTGCATATTTAGGCTTGTACTTCCAAGTTTTGCAGTTTTGGGAAGCAGGAACCAAAGGGAACTGGATAAGAAGTGAGGATAACACAGTAACTGGATGTCTTAAAACTTTATGTCCAAATTGACCAAAATTTCCATCAGTAGATAAATAGATATATGGACTGTTGTAAATCCAAGTGATATTCTACTGGACTAAAAAGAAATCAGCTATCAAGCTAGGGGAAGATGTGAAGAAAAGTTGAATGCATCTCATTACATCAAAGAAGGCAAACTGAAGAGGATGTATAATCTGCCTGCTGTGACCTATATGGTATTCTGGTAAAGGAAAAGCAATGCAAGCAAAGTTATCAGTAGTTTCATGTTTTTAGGAGGAGAGAAAGGATGACTGGGCACAGAGTTTTTAGGACAGTGAATACATTTTTAATATGCTATAATGGAGCATAGAGGCTGTACATCTTTTCCTATCTCAGAGTGTCCACAAAAGTAAATTTTAAGGTAGATGATGGATGTCAGTTTATTATAATGTGTGTGGGTAGGGCCATTATTTACAACAGAAGTTTCATTCCTAGCGGGAGACAATTGTATGTGATGGTTACGCATGTGAGAGGGGAGGGACTTATAAGAAATTCCTAATTTTGCTCAATTTTTCTCTCAACACAATCAAGGAAAAAGAACCTCTTCTACTAAATGAAATCTATTTTTCAAAAATTTTGAAAATCAATATCGAAAGGAATGCAAGGTTTACACAATACCAGAAATTTATTGGGTAAAAAAAAAAAAAAAAAAAAAAAAAGCAATCACCCATGTGATCGCCTATTTGCACATCATTGTTTGTTCAAATTGTCCCTGTCCTGTGAGACCTAGGGGAGTCTTCACCTCTGCTGCTTGTCAAAGGAGCATGTTTCAAAGTTCTCATACTGTGATGAAATCTTTCCTGTTATGCCACAAACTACATTACAAAAGAAAATTATTTATCCTAGTATTGTATAAACATAAGCCTATGTACAGTATTCATTATGAAGTTGTATAATATCAATTTTATTATTAGTTTAGCTTCTTAGGATAGATTTTTACATGTATGAAACACTCCGTAACTTTAAAATATATAAAGTGTTTTAAAACAAACAAACAAATCCTGGATGTTTACTTCTGGCCTTCTGGGGCAAACAGAAAACACACTATTCAATAAATAATATATCTTAGGTAATAGTAAGGCCTGTGTGGAAATAAGAAAGAGTAATATGATGAAGGGCTTCAAAATGAGGTTTGGTAGAAGTGTCATTTCAAACACCCAGCAGGGATTACTTCCCTGACATGGGGCCTTTGAACAAAAAGCTGAATGAAGGAAGGGAGCCTTTTGAAGATCTGATGCCAGAGATAGTGTTGAGAGCAGACAGAGCGAGATAAAGGCAAAGTAGCCTGCGAGGAATGAGAAGGAATGAGATGGAGAGCTTCGTGGGACCAGGTCAAGGCGATAAGCAGGCAGGTCACAGAGGGGCTTGTAAAGCACAACAGGGTGAGGATTTTCTTCTTTGCCATGAGAGATAATAGGAAGTCATAGAAGTTTTCGAGCAGGATATAGACATAATCTGATTTAAGTTATTGGTCGATTATTCTGGTTGTTACATGTAAAGTTGACGGTGGGTGGCGTGAGTGAAAGAGAGGCAGAGGAGCAGCCACTGTTGTCACTGTGAGAGAGGACAATGACTCAAACCATAGTGATGACAGTGATCAGCAGGCCTGTTTGGGGCACAGTGTGACCTGAAGCTGGAGTCCCGAGGGGTGCAGACTGACGAGATGCAGCTTTCTAAAGAACAGCGCAGGACGATCCTTGTGTTTTAGGCCAAAGAAGCTGAGTGAACCAGGAGACAAACGTGGAATAAGGGTTGAGAGAAAATAAAGAGTTATGGCCTCTGCTGAAAATGTTTCTTTGACATCTCTGTGTGGTGTCAAATAGGCTGTATACGAGGAAGGACAGGGAACATAGGCTGATGACCATCAGTGTGCAGGTGGGTATCAACAGCATGAATAAAGGATATAAACAAAAAAGAGTACTGAATTTCAGGGCACGCCACAGTCCAGAATAGGGAGATGCTTCAGCAATGCGCACACAGTTCAGCAGTTGGTGAAGCAGAAGACAATCAACAAGACATGATTTCCTGAGAGGACGTGCATGAGTCTGGGACCAAGTGTGTGATTCAGACTCCAGAGTCCCTGTCTGAGCCACCTAGTGGACTCTATAGACACTTTAAGAGTACTATTTCCTTCTGTGTAAGAAAAGTAATATAATGTATACTACAAAGACTCCTTTAAATTGGATGACATTCTGCACTTTCATAGTTTGAGCTTTTAGTGGACTACGTCTTGGTAGTTCATTTATGAAATGATTCATATTAGGAAGAAATTGGAAGTCAGAACCTTTTGGGTCTCTTCTATTTCAAGTTCTCCCAGTCTCCTGAAATCTATCTGTAGCTTGACAAATAAGATATTGTCAGTTTAAATACCTGAAATGAAAGTTTTCTCACTCCTGGAAAGGTCTCCTTTTGTCAATTTGTACAGTACTTTCCAAATATATTTTTTTGTTTTGGTTTATCCAATTTTTATAATTTAATCTACTAGTCCAAGATTGTTCCCAGAACTAAGACAAAATAGGTAAAATTCTTGTTCATCATGATAGGCCCTTGAAAATTATCTTCTCAGAGCCAAATGTGACACACTGTTAAATATCCCAGCAGATGTCTCTTGGTCATCATACAACTTGTGCAGTGTCACTTAGCAAGTGGACAAGAGCGGGAAGCAGGATTAACATCACTGCTGCCTCTGCAGGCTGTACGCCTCTACTGATACTTTGATCACGTGACGATGATCATTATGACGGTCAGGAAGATGATTGTAATGATGACAAGCAATGACATTTGCTGCAGACAAGATCATACAAATAGGGGTAGTATTGTTTTTATTATTATTGTCCACATGACATAGTTCAGTTTTTGTGTCTTTCTGCTTTTCCAGATGACTAAAACTCTGGAGGGAATTTTCTATATGAAGCAGGGCTAGGAACAACCATAGTTATTTTCAAGGTGGAGGGTGCCACGGACTCTACCCATGTTACTTTTGCATTCTCTAGCTAAGCCTTCTCACTCTGTCTTTTCCTTTCACCTTTAATTGCAATGTGCAGCAAAGCCCAGGTATTAGGAATGCATTCATAAGAGTTAGCTGAAAGCCTGAACATAGTAATTCCTGTATAATTTTGGACAAGGAATGCCAATTTCTGTACCATACTATTTCTTTTTCCACAAAGTGAAGGCAAAGAAAGAAAGAAAGATTTGCTATCCCTCTTATCAGTGGAATTTCATGTTTCAAAATCAGTATTTGCAGTTTCTCAGGCTGTGAATATGTGGCCACATGTGCATAACTAGTCTTCTGCTATTTTTGTTCAAATTCAAGTCTCTGGTTTGGCAAAGTGTACACTTTTCTTTTGCTTTCTTCAGTCCTTAAAGCATTGTTCTTGGATTCCTTTTACATCCTGTTACAACTCATAATTTACCCACACTAACAACAACCAGAATGTGGTCCTGTATCAATGATATCATCAATAAAAATGATACCTTGAACATTGACTTGTGTGCTGTCTGCATGATAAAATTGTATGATGTTGTCATTTAACTTCTGCAATTCAAGAATTATGCATTATTATTAGTTTCTTTTTGCAGGTAAATATAATAAGATTTAAAAGTTAACTCAATTGCACCAAATTATAATTAGCAATTGTTGAACTAGATTTAAATGAATGGCAACATGGCCTTTTAGCCAAACATTTTTGCTAGCTGATGTTTCCTCTATAGCAGCATTATCTTTGCACCATGAGGTTATATGAAAATAGCATAATTGGCTTACAACAAATGTTACAAGAACATCATGTTACATTTATTGCTTTGCTGTACTTGAGAGCTGGGACCAAAGTCTTCAGAGACCTTACTCCGAAGCTGCACCACTAACACTATACTCTAGTGCTTGAATCATTTCAAGATCCAGAATATTCCTGAAATTTCCTGCTCCTGTCTTAAACAAGGGATTATTTGGTTGTCCTATCTGAGTTACTAAGTGATGAGTTACATGATCCAGCAGAAGAGGCTATACTGCTAATTTTTTATTTGATTTCAGAATGTATTGTAATATTGTATAGCTCTTGCTCACAACCACAAAACAAAATAAAGGCTTGAAATCTAAGGAATTTATGTGGCAAGAAGTTTGCCATTGTTAAATGTAGGCTTTGGATTCTAACATTCATATTTTTATTTTGTGTCTATATTATAAATAAGCAGAAAGGTGCTTTTTCTAACAAAAATGTTTCATGTCACATTCTCTGAGCACCGTTTGGGAATGTCATTGAATAAACTAATAGTAGGCTTCTGAGCCAAGAGTAATTATGTTACATTGCTCTTTTTTGGCAGGGAGCTATTTTTTCCTGTAAATGAGGCACTTTAACAGAAGCACACTTTTGCACTGTAAAGTGGAAGAGGATTTGATGCAGATGTCTTTCAGGTGAGATGTAAGATCACATCTTTCCCACCCCTAGGTTGATGTAACAAAGTGATCAATCAATCGATTAATTAACCAGTCTGTGTTGCTGATAATCATGCTAGCAGATCCCAATTAAAAATTAAACCTGTCACTTTAAAAGTTGGGAGATGTTCTTGATAGCTGAGAGGTATGATATTTTATATTCAGAAAATAATTTAAAAATCATGTCTATTAGTGTTTATGCCAAATTTTGAGGAAATTTATTTCTCCAATTGCCATTGGAGAAATGGTTCAAAAAGGTTAAATGACTTTCTCAAACATGGTTAGTGACTGGATGGCAAATGTGAAGCTTGCAATTTAGTCTGTAGCCCATGTATTTCAGCATAGGTCACTACACCAGATGTGGAACCTTATTCTATATTATATAGAATATAATATTTCTATAATTTCTATAGAAGAGAAATTAGAATATATCAGATAAGAGTGTGGAGCAGAATTTACATATTGTTAGGGCAAAGAAAATTCCATTTTGTAAACTGGTATCATTTTAATGTTTGTCTGTTGATCCACCTAAGAACACCTCACAGCTATAGTGGAAAGAAGGAACTATTTTAAACACATGTAATAAAGGCACAAGCATTTGAACTTAGAGTCTACTTGGAAGTTCATATTTACTGGCAGGAAATAAGGCAAAATATGACCAGTAAGCATTGATATTTTATAAAGATGAGTCTATTCCAAGCAGTGAAATAGCTGCCTTGGTATTCCATTCACTATAAGGCAACTGCTATTATTCTTGTTTTAAAACGGGGATACCTTGGAGGTATATGATTTCCTAAATGTCATAAGTAACAAGAGCTGGAGCTACAGAGTGATAAAAAGTACATTTATTGCTGTAAAACCCATATGCCCAAGCCTTGTTTGATAATGCTTCTCTTTATAGTCACTTCTTTAGGTAAACCGTACTGTGTCTCTCCAGTTTTTGTTTAGTTATGAGCATATAATGTTGCATCTTTTTATCAGTTAATTTACTCACAGTACCAAAAAAGAGAATATAAAAAATTATTATTATTTATTATCTATTCAAATGAGTCTTCCTGTCACCTGACATTAAACTGAGATGACCAAGAAATGAAAAAGTTTATAAAACTAAGAGAATAAAGCTAATGATCTCTACGTCTAACCGGGGTGACTCAGTATTTCAGAAGCAACCTGTATCTTACTCATGCTTATCTATAGGGCAGGTATAGGCTCCAAGCTATATGATTGCACAAATGCTATTTAGCACTACCGAGGCCATGGATTTATACTTTTTATGAGAATCATAAAAATGGGACTGCAAACATTAAAAGCTCAAATAAATGATTCACCATGAAGTACCAGTCAGCAATACAGAACACTGTGGACTGAGTTCTCATTCACTCAACCCAAGAAGGAAATTTTTCAAGCACTGGTATTACTAATGTAGCCTACTGCTCTGTTAATGCTGATACTTACTTACTTAGTTACTTACCCCTGCATATGTTGGCTTAGATTTATCCCCCAAATTGTGCTAATATGTTTGTGCCTCAGAAGGTGTGTCTCTTTTGGTTAGAAGGATAAGGCCTCATACTATGTATTGGTTTCAAGAGGAGACAGCACTGAGTTGTCAGAAAACAATGTTTAAATTAAAACACATGGGATCTAAATTTAATTTAATTTCTGTGTTTCGTTGGGATGTTGCTTTATTCTCTGACTTCTGTCTCCAGAGAGGGTTTAACGGTCCTTGGCACAGTGTTTATACAATTTTGGGCTAATTACTAATAGCTGTTCAATTCACTATGCTTACAATAGGAGGCACAGCTAAACACCTTTAACTTCCATACAGTTTTATAACACAAATAGTGAAAAAATATTTTCTGTGCTTTTGTTATGAACATACATGTATTTTCTAAGCAGTAATGATTTAATAGATCTGCATCTTATTAAAATCTTATTAAAATAATATTATTAAAATAATATTATCTTATTAAAATAATATTAACATAAATCATAATCCCTCTCTGGGTGACTGTACATAAAAATAAAATTTAAAAGCTTGTATAATGCATTTTCAGATATATAAATGAAGACCGTTGGGGTAATTAACAACCTATGTGGGAGATCTCATAAACATGAGAGTAGATACTTTTATAATAGTACAAGATCCCCATTGGTTCCCTAATAAATAAAAAATTTGAAGTATACTACACTCTAGAAAATATGTCAACTGTAGATTACAATTTTCACTTTAACATAAAAATATGCACTCATGTGTTTAAGCAATAGCACTTTGACAGATATAGCATGTACCATATCAGAAATATAGTAAAACTGGAAAACAAATTTTTGGGAGAGTAAAAGTCTGGCACGTGTTAAAAATAATAGCAAACTATTCAATTTGTCATCAGTATTGAATCTGAGGTTTACTCAGGATCAGTTTGGGAGGATTGATAGGGGCCGCATTTTTACTCTGAACTGCACTGAACAATTCACTTTTGAGTCCAAATATGCATTCTTCAATAAAACAGAAAATATGCAGTAATTAGATGAACTACTCTTAAGTGCACTTTGTGAACAACTGACCACTTATGCAAAATTCCTGCGTGCAGCATGCCACTGTCCCCTTCTAAAAGCAGCCAAAAGAAACACATTTCTTTCTATTCACATAAAATACCCTTCTTGACTAGAAGTTTCTTTCCAACTTATAAATTTTCAGTGCTGTCAAATGCCCTTTTAAATCAGCACTGTAGTCAGGAACCTGATTCTTCTATGTAGTTAAACCTCTTGTAATAAGAAAAATGTAACATAAAATGTGCATCAGTTAGGAGACCACTAGTTGCTGCAGCAGCAGGATGGTTAAGATCTGTTCCCCAGCTGCCTCAAGCATTTGAAAGGTGGTAGGTGTGTCTGCTTAGGGGAAGATCCCCTGCAGGCTTGACCTGCAAGGTTGTTTTCTTGTCCCTGTTTACTCCTTTCTCCTCTGTTTCCTGGCTGGCGTGATTCAAGTAGCTTTTCTTCCCCAGGCCATTCCAATATGCCATTGCTTTGAAACCAATCAACCATGGATTGAAATTGTAAGCCAATATAACCTCTCATTCTTTAAACGAGGACTGTCAAGACTTTTCTCCCAGCAAAGAAAAAAATGACTAAGGTAAATTTTGATACCATTCCTTTGATGACCTCTGACCATGTGGCTCAGAAATCTTTGGAAGTGGTTTACAGGAAGAATTTGAAAGGATTTGAGATGCTTGCTAAAGAAACCTTAAAATGCTGTAAGCTGAGATGGATGGGAGATTCTTGTCAGAGCTCATAAGAACAGGCTGCTGATAGGAATACAGACTGGGTTCAGAGGTTTCATTGGGAAAGAGAATATTATTTGTTGCAGTCCTAGATGCCAAGTGTTTATTTCATGCCAGAAATTCTGTCTTCATTGTGCTTATGTTCTGAGGCTTTGCAGATAACCTAAATTAAGGATAGTGGGCTTATTTATTGGCTGGAGAAAGTTTCAAAACTGCCCAATGTTCAGGCTGTGACATGATTACTGCTGGCTCCTATTAAATAGATTGATAGTGGAAACTGGAGCAAAAAGCAGAAATAAAGTGTGGAGCTTTCTTAGAAAAGGAAAGCCTGCAAAGTTGGGGACAGGGAGAGCAGGATTGCCAAGAAGGTGAGTACCACAGAGATGCCAAAAACTTTGAATCAGGGAAGTAGTGAAACATGGTTTGAAGGCATTTCAGGAATCCAGGGGCAAAAGTGAAAAATATTCTTTTGAGAAGAAAGCCACTGGGCCTTCTGCTAAATAAGAGCCTTGTAGAAAATTAGTTCCCCAAAATTTATTCTACAATAATTCACCATCCATTCATTCAGAGGTCTCTATAACCAAGATAAAAAAGAGTCTGTCTGCTGCTTGAGCAGGTGGCAGTCTTTGTAGTGCTGGTTTTTGAGGCATGCAGAATACACAGGATGTAGAATCAGAAAGGCTTCCACCAAAATTTCAGACAAAGACTGTATAATAAGACAAAAAGTATGCATGACCAAAACTAATGGTCACAGTTCCTATTGGGATACCAGGAGAGGGATGTATGTAAAAGTGGGAGCTGAAAGTGAAGCGGATATATCACAAAATTGGAGATACCAGGACCATAAAACCTCTTCTGAGAAAGGCCACACGAAGTGTGCAGAGCTGTGGCTAGAGTGAACCTATGTGAGCTGTAACCAAAAAAGTTGCTGTCCCCAAGTCCTTTGGAGCTAACATTTCATCACAGCCCCTGCCATGGAGCCTGAACATACAGCCATAGGATGTAAGATTTACTGCACTTGGTTTCTCTTCCTTCGATTCTATTTCTGTCTATTCTCTGACTCCTTCTGGAATAGTCATATTTATCTCTGTACCACTGTATGTTGGAAGTACTTAAGTTTCTTGTGTTATTTTATGGTGGCTCCCGGCTAAGACTTTGCTTTGAATCCCAGAGAGAATTTTAGACCTGGGCTTTTCCAACAGTGCTGTTAAGACTTTAGTGCTTCTTAGAAATGTACAAAATACTTAATGCCCAAAATTAAAGAAGAAAAGATTTATTCAGCTCACAGTTTTGGAGGTCTCAGTATGTGTAATCAGCTGACTCCAAAGCAGACTGGCAACAGTTCAAGGCAGAAGACAGCAACAGAAGCAAGAGCAGATGTGGGAACAAGCCTCTTTCTTCTTTATATGATAAACAGGCGCTCCCTTCACTCCCAGAGCTGGTGTTGCACCCATACCATCTCCATGCCCTCCTCCTGCACAAGGCTCAGGATGCTCACAAAGTGAAGGCCCTGGCGCTTTGCTGAATCACTTAGTTAACTTCTCAACTTCTCAAGTTAACATAATGAACAGTATCCTAGAGCAGTAAGGGCATGTCCTCTATATCCCAGGTTGTAGGACTGGCGAGTTACTAAAAGTTTCTAGACTTCTCGAGTTAACACAATTCATCAACCATTACAAGAAGCTATGTTTAGGATGTTATGATGTGGATCTAAAATGCACTTCCAAATGACTTATGTGTATTTGGAATGTGATTATATTATGTGGGTACTACAACTGACTTGCTAGGAAACAGGGGAGCCTGGTTGCAGGGTGTATTCATGTTCTTGGCTTCTCCTTTCTCCTTCTGCTTCTTGGCTGCAACAGATTAAGCAACTGTTGCTCTGTGATGCACTTGCACCATGTCATTATTTTTGCCTCAGAACTAACCCATCATGGACTAAAACTCAGAGCCAAAATAAACTTCTCTTCCTTTAAATTATGAGATATTTTTTCCTGATCACAAAAGATTAACTACGACAAACAACAATACCAGCAACAATATCAAAATGTTAAAGGACCTATAGTCAACATTCATCTCTTAAACATACAAATGTAAATAATATTTCCTGATTGGTAGGTAGAACACATCCAAATGAAATCCAGGCTTCTCTCCTCGTGTGATCCAATAACTTCATAAGACTTTAAATTCTCTGATTTTTTCCTTCAAATATAGAAAAATGAAGAATACAGATATTTTAAATCAATTTCTTAAGTAACAGTAACACACTGTTCCTATTCCACTGTTTTGAGCAAGCTGCAAAATGCAGCCTGCCAGCATTCTTTCCCTAACAGCAGGTTTACAGTGTGAAAAAGGAGAAAGGCATTGAAGCACTGTCTCTGCCAAAGCCTGCAGGGGCAGGATGTGTGATTAGGCTTCACACCGCGGGAGAACAGAAGGGTGGGCATTCCATAGAAGCGAGCTGGACATGCAAAGGTCATGCAAGCGCAATTATTAATATTGTTGTAAAAGTGGGACCTTCGAAGAGGAAGTCATCAGTGTCAAATGTGATTCAACAGGGAACCACTGAGCACTGTACCACATAGTTAGCCTTTTTGTCCTAGAAATGGAGAGTATGGATTTTAACAAAATGTAGCCTCTGATATAAAGGCACATTTAATTTTCTTTTTTTTTTTTTTTTGTGAGGGACAGTCATAATCAAATATTTTTTCCAAAGTCTTTTCAACTTTTAATTCTCACACATGGTGATTTACTAGTCATTGGTTTTTACTCTTTGAATTTTGTGAATATTTTGAGCAAGATCTTATAGGAAATCGTGAGGAATGTTCTGGAACAATTCTCAGCAAATTACTTAATCTATTCAATCATATAACGGTAAAAGTATTGAAATCTCTTATTGGGGAAAGAGATGAGATTGTAGAAAGCTAACCATTAGACCAACACATTACCACACACCAGAGGCTAACCTCTAAATTGATTTACAGAGGATTTAAGTAAGAAGTAAGTATATGGATGGCATAAAGAAAAATAGTATTTTATTATATGAGGTTGTTAACATAAGAATTTCAATATTTTACAGGTGTCTATAAGAATTTTTACTGATCAGTGTATGAAATATTATACATGAAGTCAATATTCATATATAAGACTATGATACAATAAAAGATAAACATAAAAATGAGATTAGGATGAACATTTTGACTACCTGATTATTGAGAATACTTATGACTAAGTTAAAGATCATTTATAAATTTCACAGAGAAAATGATTCTGATGTGCTATGATATATACATCTTTAGGTATGTATGGTTCAATATAAATTTAAAACCAATTTTCTGCCAATACTCGAAACATTTTGTTGACTCCACTGGATAAAATCTAAATTAGGATTCACATTTCTATTTAAATGGAGATTCAGACTTTCAGCCTGAAAGGGAGGAGTCATTTCTTTTGAATGAAATACTAATATATAGAAGTTTCATTTACATGAATATTCCATCTCAGCACAGGAAGTCTTTTTTGTGATAGCTAGAATATTTATTGCAATAATTTCATAGCCTTCTTACATTTATTTCATTATTGTATGCTACAATTTTATGGGCTAATGGAAATAAATACAAATTATACTTTCAGTGGGCAATGGGTAGGTATGAGGGAATTTTAAACTGGAAGTGACACATTAAATAATACTGAGTGACCAATTCAAAATTGAAATGGAGAATTCTCAAAAGCTAAGTGTGTTAATATACTTACAGAGATATAGTATGGAGTATTTTATGCCTTTTCCTTTCAACTTCCTTTTATCATCCTTTAAAAATTGAATCCTGCTGAGTGTTTTAAAATATAGAGCTTTGGATTATGCATGCTAACTCATCTAGTGTGTACTGAAAAGCTGCTACACTTCTCTCCAACATGGAGATTTATAACACAGGAAATCAAGCAGCAGAGATAAATCATTGCAAAAGAGTAGTAGCAGTGTCGTATTAAAGGTCTTCTTATTGTATTGAATGACAGCTAAGGAGCTAGCTCCATGTGACAGTATGGGCCAGCTGCTTTGAGAATTTTAATCCAATTTTGTATATGTAAAATAAACATCTTGCCAGTAGTAATATGTATAAACAAAATATAAAGTTAGAGAACAAAGTTTAATTCAGTTATTCAATAGAAGATTTTATAAAGTTATTTTCTAAATGTGTTTTCTCCCTCGAAACAATTCTACCCAGAAGCATATTTATGACAAATAACAAAATTTATTATTATTAAGAACTTATACATTTGCATTCATTCACTAAGCCAAAAGTCTGAACATGACATGTGTTACATGTGAAGAACTGAACATCAAGATGTTAAATCACCAATCTCTGAACCACAAGGCCAGGAGACCAAGTGAAGAAGGAAGCAGTATGACATATTTCATTAACTTTAACTTGAAGGGTGCTGGGAAACCAAGCAAGCTGCTTCCTCTCTGATAAGCAGCTGTGGTGTGGCAGGCTGCAGCCCCTACAGTGGGAGAACCACCAGCATCTCCTGAGATCTACACCATGTTGGAATTTAGGACCCTGGGAAACCTAGCAAGCAGCTCGCCCCCCTAGTAAATGGCTGTGGTCTGGCAGGCTGCAGCCATCCCTGGGGAACAACCACCATTGTCTCCTGAGATCCACGGCTTGTTGGAACTTAGATACTGGGAAACCAAGCAAGCAGCTCCACTCCTTGGTAAATGGCGGTGGTGTGGCAGGCTGCGGCCCCTCCATGGGGAGCACCACCAGCTTCTCCTGAGATCCATGCCATATTGGAACGTAGGATGCTGGGAAACCAAGCAAGCACCTTCCTGGTAAGCAGCTGTGGGGTGGCAGGCTGCAGCCTCTCCAGGGGGAGAACCATCAGCGTCTTCTGAGATCCACACCGTGATGGAACTTAGGACACTGGGAAACCAAACAACCAGCCTGCCTCCCTGTTAAGCAATAGTGAGCCTACTGGTGCATGGGCTGAGCCTCAAGCATCCCACTTACCCTACCCCCTTCCCCTGCCTCCCGTTAGCAAATGGGAACCAGATATCTGAGCTTCTCTTGGGAGGCTGATCATAGCAAATAAGGTGGATTTCTCTCAACCATCTCTTTGAAGGCAAATATTTTATTACTATTTTGCTTTATTCTGATTAATGGTATTGCTCTGTTCAACACTATGTTTTGATAAGTTCTATAATATTCTGTATTTCATTTTATTTTGATATGCGTGATTGAAAGAACAACTATTGTGAAGATAATGAGATACACCGTGGTACCTATTACTGTTATCCTGGTAACCTGCTGCGAAGTTATGTACCAATTTCACTACACTGTCTCAGTTAGCTTTATTCTGTCTTGTTCTGTTGTATTTTACTACCTTCCAAATAAAATTTTAAAAAATCCAAAACTTTAACTTGAAATCTGTAAATCTGAAACTACAAACTTGGCTTCCCTGGCACTATTCTCCTCTTGTTACATGATTTTGTAGATAATTGCACCTGTGTTTTCTAAGGGACATAATTTTCTTCTGTTGTGTTCTACATCATCTTAACTATGTCACCTGGCCACTGGCCCCCATCCCTAAGTGAAGCTCTTCAGGCACACCCCTTCATCCATTGTCTCTACTGGGGAGGATCAGACTCCTGTGTGCGTAAGCATTTCCGAGGTGCTTGTGATGAAGTTAGATTCAACAGAACAAGTTGGGTCTCAGGAACTGTAATAAGAATTTCCAGTGATGCAGGTCACTTGGAATTATCCTTTGAAAAGCATTTTTTATGTACTAAAAATATCTTTTATCAAATGCTGAAACTGAGAACATTCTTCTGGACTCCAGTGACACAAGCAGTTGTTAGAAACTTCTAGACAGTTGAAAATGATTTGAATTTCCTGTAAACCTCTGTGTAGCACAGTGCAGTACTTGCAGTATGACATTCATATTACATTCTCGGGCTTAGCAAAATTTCCTCCTAACAACCCTATGTCATTAAGTAGAATTCTAGGTGTTATTCTTGACTCTCCCTTTTATTCATTTCATCTGATTAGTTTCAAAATTCTATTCATGTTAATACTTCAGTAGGTTCCAAATTTATTTCATTATCTCTTCATGATTCTACTTTAAAACCACTCACAATTCTCCCACACATATAATCTGTATTTTCCACTTATTAAAAGTTTTTCAAAACTATTCCAATAATATTTTTCCCAATTTTCCTATGTTCTTCTCAGATTAAATCTATGCCTCGTACAATAAACCAAGTTAAAAATCAACTACAAGTATAGGTTGAAGAATTAAAATATCCTAATTTTATTTATAAATCCATGGCTTGACAGAGGGACAAAACAACCTTCCATACTCTTCCTCCTTTCCTGCTATTTTTGCTAAGCATGTTGTAATGACAGAAATTCATTCTAATCATGTACTTTTTTTATTTTAGTTTTCACTTTCTGATCTCTGGAGCTCATCTAAGACGACAATAGAAGTGTAAACCGAGGAGTGATAATTCACAGACGTTTGTTGCTTATACTTCAGGAGGCTGTAAAGTTCAACATCAAGTGTTGTCAGCAGTTATGATGTCTGTGAAGGTCTGTTCCTCTATTCACTGAATGCTTTCTCACTGTGACCTCACATGCAAGTCAGGTGAGGTCCTGCTGAGCCCTTGTGTATAAGGGTGCTCATCTCACTCATGAGGTCTCTACCCCATGACTTTTTCAGCCCTGAGAAGACCTCACCTTTTAACATAATCACCCTAGAGAGTAAGGTTTCAACACATGTTTTGGGGGTAACAATGTGCAGAACATACCACAGGCTGTGCAAAGGGTTTTCATTCTGCCTACAGTTTGTGTTTGTCTCCTGATGTTATCTGTCTCCAACTAAATATTATGTCTTGGTTGAAGGCCTCCTTATACAGGAAAGTTAGTGGATCCATTTGCTAGATCTGTTAAAATTGCCTGATTTGAAGTATTTAAGATATCTTCTCTACAATCTTTGGTGCAAATTTATAGAAAAAAAAACTGAATTTTATTATCTAAAATTATAAAATTGAACTGAAAAACCTTGGTTACAACTGGAAACTTGATCATTTACCCATAATATTGATCATATGGCAGTTACTAATTTTTTATTATTTGCTTATATTCTTAGATAAACAAATTCCTTATAGGCAGGAACCTGTCTCCATTTTTCTATATTGCGTTTCTACAAACACTTTTTGAGTAGCTACTGGAAGTCAAAAATATTTAGGAAAAGAATGAAATAATTCACTCAATTAACAAATCTTACTCTTTCTGATTTTCACTATAATTTTTATATCTAAATCACTGATAGAATATTGTATCTAGCATATTTAAGTGCTCATGAATTTTTTTAAAAACAATGCTTAATAGAAATAAGATTTTATAGCATAATTAAGTCTGTGGGTAATTACAATTTGAATATAACTAACCACTCTTCAACAAATGTAAATAAGAGAATCATTGTATGACACCATTTTCCTAGAGCAGAAAGAAAAGTGTTAAATAATGATGCAGAATCCCATGTTAGAGCTTATTTGAATGAGAAAGAAGACTTTTTTACATGATACAATGAAGCTCGGTAAATTTTTTTCTGTTCTCAGATAAGTACATAGTTCTCCATTTTCAAATATTCAAATCTTTATAACAACAATGTTCTTTGAAAAGAAAGATATTTGAACAATTTTTTTGAGTTTGGATCTAAGCTCTTCTATGTATTGGGATTTAAAAGTGTGAATTGAATATTTTCAGTCAATTATAAAAATAGAAAAAACCAATACCAATTATAGGTCCATTAAAACAAAGCTTTTCATAATTGATTCTAGTAACAATTGATCTCCAAATGTCACAAGATTCCATGGGGCTCCTAGAATTGATGATAGATAGCAATTCTAGTAAAATTAGGCACAAATAATGCAAAGCAAAATAGCATCTGTTGCATGATAAAGTTATTGGCACATAAAAGTAGCTAGAAAATTATATTTTGGAATTAGTTGAAATGTGCTCTACCTCCAATGGTATTAATAAGTTAAGGATTAAGAAATCAGAAAGTGTAAGTAATATTTATTCACTGAACAAATGCTTATTTAGCTCTGACGCCATGTCTGCCATTAATATTACCCGTCAGTAAGCGGGAAGTGAATAGGTAACAAAGAATAGAGAGAAACTAACTTTTGAGTTATCTCTGCCAGTGATTCCCTGGTCAGTGACTTAAGATTCCAGTAGCTGAGGACAGCATAAACATGGATGGATACATCCACAGATGGGCTCTGTTTCTGTTCAATGCTTTCGTCTGCAAAACAAACTACCTTCATTCAAAATGTTTCTTTATAGTCCGAATCAAGCCTTCCACCTTACTTTAACTCTAAGAAACCATCCAAACTTTCTTGTTATGCAGAATCGCAACTTCCAAATGACTACAATATTAAAATATCAAAATAACAATGATAGTGAAATCATTTCACTGAAGATCCTGCCATTCAGCCTGGTCACCCACTTTCTATCTTCTTGGACTCAGATACTAATTAACTGAAGAAATCAGTTGATGAATTAATGTTTTTCTAGATCTTGATTGCTGACTCTATTCTCATGACTTCAATGTTACTGTAATTGAAAAGCTAAATTCCTGTACTCTTTTTCCTTTTTGTTGCACCAATAAGTATTTATCTTTTGCACCAATAAATATTTATCTTCTTCTAAAGCAAGATATTTCTCTCTCACTCCACTTGTTAATTTCCTTCATAGGCTTTCCTTTTTCAGGTTGATTTTTTGTACCCATTTGTAATTAGTAGCATCACCTCCATTTGACCATCCCACATTAGCATTAAATCACAGGCTAATCTTTCCTAATTCAAAATGAAAAGTTTTCATTAAGTCCCATACTTTCTCTAAGTCTCTCCAACTGTACCTCCGCACCATCTCACCTCCCAACATAATGCCTCAAAATCAGTAGTTGCCAAATTTCATTTTTACAATTTTTTCATCTCCATATCATACTCAGAGAAGTATTCCATTGAATTTAAAACACGTAATACTATATAAAGTCAGTCATCAATTTCTCTACTCCAGTTGTCACAAAAATACATGTGTCCCATACAGTTTCCTATTTGTATCTGCACAAGATTTATTCTAGAACTCCTCCAGAAACCAAAGTAGGCAGATATTCAAGTCTCTTATATAAAATAATTAAAATAATGTATACATGCAACCTATAATTTACTTATAATACCTAATAAATTAAAAAATACTTCGTAGAGTTGTTGTGGTGTATTGCTTAAGAAATAAAGACAAGATAAAAATCTGTTCACAAGCCCAGATACAGTTTTGAAAACTGATTTGGATCTGCAATTGGTTGAATCCAGAGATAGAGAAGTCTGAAAGTACTTCTTATTTCAATCCCTAAAATAACCAACACTCCATGTGAACTTCTATCTTGCATTAGCTCTCTGAATGATCAAGACAGATGATATATTAAAAAGCAAAAAGAAATCCCATTCAGGAGGCAAAAGACTGAATAGAGGAGACTGGTTCACTGCTACGCAAAGAAATTCAGCTAAAACACCGGTAATTGGAAGAAGGGGAGGGACATACAACCTGCAACTAATATCGATCTGACACAAGAAACTGATAGATCAAGCAAAGCATAGATAAAGGACTGAATAAAATGAGCAGCCAGCCAGCTGGAGGGTCAAGGACTGGGATGACTGCCCGCCACACTTGGAATCTTGAAGAGGAAAGAAAAGTCGCAATCATAGTGAGAATTAAGGTGTATTTTAATTAAGAGTAACATGCAAACCTCATATTGTACAATATTATTTGTCTGTGTCTAAACATATGTCTCTTCTGATATGCTTTAATAAATATACAGCAAATATATACATGCACATGTGTTTATATATTTATGCATACATATATGTTCATGTATGCTCTAATAAAATATGCATTGTACATGAAGCTGCTGTTATTTTGTGAGCACCCTTTTGATCTTAGTCTCTCAGGGCTGTATACAGACACATTTCCTGCCTAAAGTTCTGAATCAGTCCATTCCCCTACTTCAACTCTGTCTTGCTGATAAAGAAACGTTTCTGTGCCACTCCAATTAGACCTAGGTTTCACCAAAAAATTCAACTTTAGAAGCCAACAAAGGAATAAGAAGTGGAAAACAATTGACAAATACTTTAAAGAAAGAAACTCCATGATATATTTAATGACTCATTTTTTTCTAGGATATCTAAAATGCAAAGTAGATCATTTCTTTCAACATTTTATTTTAAATTAAATAAATTTTCAGGAAAAGCTCAGTATGTTTGTTTTTAATGCCTCTTTTTCTATCAGCTAATGTTATTTTTGTAGCCCAAAGCAGGTTTTTGAAAAGTGTAAAGTAGTAATTGCTTTATTCTTACAGGAAGTTCCATATGTTGAAGAATTTGAACATAATTCTTTGATTGGCCTACTCAAATGTAAACACGCCCAGCGGGTAAACTAGTGCAGAATGTTAATCATTTCCTGAATAATTATATATTTGTAAAACTCTTACTGAGATTTTACAGTTTTTCTTTCTCCTACCTGCCAGAGATAAATGGTCACTATGGTTCCAGAGGTTTGATAAAGCTGTATGATAGGAAATTTTTCTCTTTTTGTTTTTGTTTTTGTTTTCCTGTTGGTAATAGAGTGCAACTGGGTTCTTTGTCGGCTTTTTGTCCTGGAATTTCTATTAGTCAGGGCCACTGTCAGCCCTATGGTTCTCAGAACTTGGGCTGTGCTAAATGGACTACCTGGATTCAGAGGCACTGGAACAAAGTTTGCACTCACTTCTGAGTGGCTTTCCTTCATTACACTCCTTCTCTGAGGCTCAGTATATTAAGTTTCTGCTTTTCAAAGCAATTGAATGATTCCAGGCATTTCTTTAACTGGCTCTGCTTATATAATTAAATTAAGCTTGTCACTGAGTGTTACCCTTGCTGGAATAATCATTTGAAAGCTGTCATTTGACATGTACTTTCAAAATAATAAAGTTATTAAATCAATTTTAGTAAATAAAAGTCTTCTTCAAAATATAAGATAAAGTGAAATGTAATCATAATTTAATTTAGAAATGAAGCCAGATGGGTTTATAAAATGTGTAAAGACTATAAAATTTTAACACAGTTATATATTAAATTTAAGTTATATAAAATAAAAACCAATATCTGATAAAACCTACTCATCAAGATGGAACAAACTTTCTTCAGCGTGGCACAAAGATCATTTAAATTGAACAATTTGTTTATAAGTAAATTAAAATTCTCAGTGGTCAAAAAAAATTTCTTCTCTTAAGCGAATTTGACATTCCAGACAATTTCTTGTATATTTTAAATTACTAGACCAATGTTTTTAAAAACAATTCAAAAGTAAATTTAGTCATGGTTTCTACAAATTTTATAAAAGCTAAATTTGTATATTTCAGTGCATAATGGAATATCTCTATAAGATACATATTGATCCTGAAGAGGAAATGGATTTCATTGTAAAGAGAGCAAAACACAGTCGAATTTAAATGCCCATTTAAAAGGAAACTATTTCAGAGGAGAGAGCATGGTGTGGAGATGGATTCATCTTCCATTATCGCATAATATGAGCAGGAGAACGACCTTAAATGTCTTCCCAATCCTGCCTGAGATAAAAAATGGCTTTCTCTGGATATGTAAGAGGGAAAAAAAATGGATTACAGTTACTCTGCCTCATCTTTTGTAACCTGTCAGAAATGGTCAATTCAGGATTATCAAGGACTCATTTTAATCTTGATTTCAATTTCTTTTCCCAGAAGCATTTTGCCAGAGAAAGCAAAAGTAGCAAAGTTTTCTGTCCGATTTGCAGCCTAAGTCATTTTTTTTCCTTTTACATCAGATTAAGTACAAAATCTGGAAGACCTTAGAATTAAGCGCCAGCCTGTTCACCAATTCATATTTCCAAAATCCTGATCCTATCAAAGACTTTGATAAAGTCCAAGGTAAATTACGATGGAAACCTCGGTTTTCGGTTTCAGAAGCAGCCACTTCGTGGAAGGCTTATTATAATTAGCAGATGCCTCTTACATGTCTAATTTTTCTTTAAAGATCCAAATTTTTTATTTTGCTTTAGAATTTATACAGCACTCTATTTGGAAAAGGCCAATATTTTGGTTCACTTGTCAACGGTAATCAGTGCCTAACGAAGCAAAGTGTAGCTGTGCTGATATTTTTATTGAGGTGCTTGATCGCTTTTTCATTGGCAGACACTTGGTTGGCCTTTACTGATCCAGAAAAATATCAATCTAGATACTGCTTCACTTGTTTGCACATTCTTTAGAAATCTCTCCTGACTTTCCTTTTTGCTATGGAAATTTTAAAGAAAGAATTACCATCTTTACTTTGAGGCTTTCTTGACAGTCCTTCCCAATCTGTCCCGCACACTGTCTGTGGAACCTGGCTTTTCTGTCTGCTTCAGGTGTCCACTGCTTTAGCTTAACTGAACTGTTCATCACCCCCAGGGAAACTCTGCCACTGTCCCTCCCTTCCTGGTCTTCTCTTCACTGGAATCCTCCCCTCCAACAGTTCATTCTAAACTTTATAACAAGGGTTGTATTTTCTGTAACAATTAAAGTACCAAATATCCAATCTAATAACTTCATGGGTTCTAAACTGACTTTCTGGTTTGGATTTTTTTTCTTTTTTTCATGCTTTGTACTCTGCATGTGTTGTCTTATCTCTTAAGAGAGTATTTCTCTTCTGTGTATACAGTACGGCAATTTTGTAATCTCTGTCTTTTCAGAGTACTTATTCCAGTGCTTCCCACAGCAGCTATCCTGTAATCCAATGACTGCCTTCTTTTCTTTAATCCATACTCCTGCTTTCTTTCAAAATTTTCAGCTCTGTGTCACTGTCCACCAGCGTGGCCATCGTGGTACTGGAAGTACCTTTCTTCCTTTTATTCTAGGCCCATGTTAATCCTCCTGACCCATGACTTATCTTCTGCTCCATGGGAAGAAAAGAAAAAAGCCAAAGCCGTGATGTCTTGCACTGTCCAACATACCCACAACCCTCTTCACTTGTTCATCTGGCTGATGTTCCACTGGTATCACCCAGCCTGCTCCCATCTCAGAAATCTCTCTAGGAGTCTCTGAATCCCATCTGTGCCTGCATTGATTGGCTTTTTGCCCTTCTCTGTTAAATGGATCCTTTTATTCCTCTTACATATTTCACTTTTCCTCCTATGCTACCTAGAATACCTAAACAAACAAATCAAATTCAAACCTCTGCCTTCTGTTTATCTCCAGCTACCAGTTCACGTCACTCCTCGGTTAAGTCCCAGAATGAGATATTCTACTACACAGCCTCTTTCTTTTGCTGTTACTTACCGCTCGATCCATGTCATTGTTCTGTGACATAATCTCACTAGTGTTAACAGTGAGTTAATGATAATGTTTGTGAAAATTTAACAGTGTTTATCTCAACGCCTAAGCATTCCATGCTGGTACACTTTCTCCACTTGCACAATTTCTTAGCAGGCCTTTCTCTTAGTTTTCTCCTAACCTCCTCCCTGCCTGGAGTTTCTTCATGTTCAGTCTGAAGCCATCGCCTCTCCACTTCATGTTCTCAGTCATCCCTGTGGATCGGTTAAAATCTATGCAGATCTCAAACCTTTTCTCCGCTGAGCTAGATCTTTCATGCTGAGTCTTGCCCATCCGGCAGCCACAACACTGGCCTCAATGTAATTGGACAGATGTGTTCCAGATTAAAATGTGACATCATCTTGGAAGGTCCTCTCCTCCAAAGTTTCCTACTCTTCTGTGTAAAATTCTTAAAACTTTCCTGTGTCTTCTTCCATTACGCTTTCTCCTACAATGGCCCAGACCTCTGTTTTAGTTCATAGTAAGCATGATAATTGCGTTCCTTCTTCCTGTACAATGAACTTACACATCACTTCCTTTCTACCAGTTGCTCTCTTTCTCCTCCACTTCTTTAATTTACTAAATCCAAATTCTATGTCAGCTGAAATATAAACTTCCTGAGAAAAGACTGACCAGAACTTTCTGATTAGAGTATCCTATTACATATATGAGGCATATCTCTTAGCAAAACTGTCCATTTGTCAGTTAGTGAGATTATTTAATTAACATTTAATCATTTCCTGAAATTGCATTTTTGTTCTTGGAAGTAAGTGCCCAATACCTTAGAACTAAATATAGCATGCTATATGGTATTCAGGGAATGAATGAATCAGTCAATGAATACATGATAGATTCTATTTTCATTCCTTGTAGCTCATCAAAACATAATCCCAAACCCAAAGTAAAAGTTCTATAAATAGTTGTCCAATTATGTTAAGAAAAGCATATTTTTGAATGGCTGATTTATATTTGCAAGAAACAAAAATAGAATCTACAATTTAGAATAACACATTAACATTCAATTCTACTGTGCTCACGATTATTTTCACATTGTTTTGTGTGGCATTTGAACACGAATCATGACAATTCATTTTCTTTTGGATTAAGAAATATGCAGCACTGTCCCTTGACTCGTTTATTAGAACATCTGATTAAGATTGGCTATAGCAGTTTCTGCTTAAATTGAAATGTCACTTTGTGGTCCCTTTTATACTGACCTGAAGTGACTTATCATTTACATTATTTTAAACTCTGAGTTCTTGGGAAGAAAAGCTACTGCTGTTTGGGTGTATGATTTTGATGAACATATTTTTCCCACTCCCCAAAAGAAAAACGGCTCTAAAACTCAATTTAAAATCATTTATTTTTCCCAGCCTACCCCACATCTTGTTTGTGAGAGCAGCAGCAATAACAGCAATAAGAAGCCGTTGTTTACTAAGGATGATTCATCTTAGCACATTTTAAAGTAATCATTAGTTTGTGAACTTTCATTAATAGAAAAGATGCAGAAACCACAAGCAGTAAGCACTAATCACTAATTAAAGTCACTGATGGGAGAAATTTGAAAGAAGCACCATTTACTTTTGCTTTGGAAGAAAATTCAAAAGTATGCCAAGACTCTGGTTAAGGTTACAAATTTTATCTGGTGCAAACCAGCTAACAGCCAAATTGTGCACTCTATGTTAATCACCACTTCTAATTAAAATTTGAAAATAAAACATTGCCTTTTTATTAAATAAAAATGAGTGTTGATCCCCATTAATTAAATGGAAACTTATTATCACAGGATGGGGTTACAAAAAAAAAGCCCTTAAAATGCCACATTGATTGTAAAATAAATATTTTAATACAGACATCAATGAAAGTATATTAAACATGTAAAAATAAATCCTAATCAGAAGGCACATTATTACTTATATAATTTTTAAAGTAATAGTCTCCTTCCTGGTCTTATCACCACCTGTGTTACTTTAGCAAAGCTTTACTACTTTCTACAGCAGGTATGGTCCAAGTGCCAATCAGGTTGGATATTTTTCTTGCTCAAGTCCATTTGTTTCTCTCTAACTCCTTAATGAAAAGCATGTCTTTCATGAGTTAGAGAGACTCCGCCTATCACTGGTTTTATTGCTATCACATACATGAAGATGCACGATCTCTATAGAGCCAAATATAACTGTATTCCACTTTGGGAATCTCGATGTTGATTTCTTTCTATGGCTTTTTACACATCCATTTGCAATCCAGGGTGGGATTTCTTCTTTTCTTGACCTAATTCCTGATTACTTTCAAACCATTTTCCAAATATCACCTTTTTCCAGATACTGATTTCCGTTGCCCCATTTTCTTTTCACCTCAGAGCACTCGACAGCAGATGTGGTTTACATACTCTTTTAAATGCAAGCATCTGTCCAGGTGCCTGCCTTGGGGCAAAGCTGTGTATACTTTGAGGGCTATATTTTCTTTATTTATCTGATAGCCACTGGCAAACTGCACCCATCTGTAGAACACTTACCCGTGTAGGGGTAGGCACCAATTATATAGTCTGGAGCTACTGGACAAACAGACCTATATTGAGACAGAAAACAAATGGATCCTTGACTCTTAATTCTTACTGAAATAACAAAGAAATCTCAACTTTGAAATTTGCTAGAAAGAAGGCTGAAAAGCATGATTACAAAATTATGATGAGCATGGTAAATTTCCTCAATCCCCTTTTGTCTGTGATTTCTTTCTGTGGCTTGGGTTGACACTGCAGTCCAAAAACAGTAAAGGAAAGAATCCAGAAATAAACAATCTGTATGTTTTAAACTGTACACCTTTCCAAGTAGCATGATGAAGATTCATGCTGCCCTGCTCCATTGTAACTCATTTCTTAGTGAAGTTTATCTATACTCTATATACTACCCTCCCAATAGTTACTTAGTAACTATTTCAGTTGTCAGATGGATGGAGTGGTAGAGGTACCACATTGCTCAATCAAGTCATCCTTATCCCACTCCATCTCATTCCAGAGGTGTCCTATCATCTCACATCATCACAAGAAGTGTGAGGATAGAACATAAGATATTTGAGAGAAACAGGGCATTCAGACAACTATACATGTTGTTATAAGTTATTATAATTGTTCTATTTATTTAGTTGATGTTAATTTCTTACTGCACCTAATTTCTAAATTAAATTGATCGTAAGTATGCATATATAAGACAAAAGCATATAGGGTTCAGTACTATGTGTGGATTCAGCTATCCATGTGGGATTTGGAGAATATGTCACATAGAGAAGAGCAAGGAGTATTATATTGCAATTTATTATAATATGTGATTAAGTACATGCCAAATATAGTTTTCAACTATGTTTCACAGGTTTACGATATTTCCAGGGGCCAAAATCTAAATTCCTTCGCTCTATTTCTTTGTCTAAGTTCCTAGGATAAAAGGCATTTTATGTATTTAGGTAATGGGGAGTCACTGCTGTAAGATCAAGTTCTACTTTATGAAATACGTAAGTATTGTACAATGATACCTCTCAAGCAGTGCACTGTTAGGTGATTTTGTGAAACCCATGGTGGGCACTGACACAGACTGGATGGTATAATCTGCTATACACATGGGCTCTATATAATTATGTGGGACATACACACGCTCTGTCACTGATTTGAAATGCAGGTATGCCATTGAGTGAAATGCCTATGTCTACACCTCTCTCCTTACCTGACAGTGTAAAAGCTCAAGATCAAGACAAGATTCAAGATTATTAGTCTGATTTTTAACCTTAACACTAAATGAAGAATTTTAGGATTTGGAGCAGAGGTTGAGATCGCGGGACCCTGTCCAAGACGATAGCTGGCTCCAGAGGCAAATGAAACACTTGTTCCCTGCCAAACTTCCAAGTGCAGGCTGGGTAGATATTTTTGACATTTCCTAATAGTTTCAAGGACAAAAGTTTCATCTCAGAATGTGCTGCCAGCTACTCTGTCGATGGAAGTCTTACCACTCAGACGCCAGCTTTCCATGAGGACATTCTCAGCTTGAGGTTTTATCTTTAAGACAATGGGGTGCTAGTATGGGAACACATCCAAAATGTGGGCAATAGCAAGGATTCCCAGAGTAGAGATCTTGCTGTTCAATGTAAACCTGCTGGAGAAAGCACTGTGGGTGTCACCTGCAGGTTTGACACGATCAATTTACCATCATTGCCTAGAGAGAAAAACATCTGATTCATTTCAGTGCTAACACATTCTCTAAAAGGTTATTGATGTGATTACATTGCTCTGGAGAGCACAAGCACATGCTAATTTGCCATATCTATTTCAAAATAATATTCTTATTGTGTAACTCAACTCAGACAGCTCTGGCCTTAGGTGGTTCACCCAGGAGGCCATGTAGACAGACAGTGACTTTTCTGACATAAATAAAGGTGCAGATTTTTGTGAAACTGGCCAGTAGTAACTACCTTTTGTTGAGAAGCTAAACAATAAAGAGTGTGAGTATTAGCTGGAAAGATGATTAATTGTTATCTCAAGTCTCTTGTAGAAAGTGTTTTAATTGGAACTGGAAAGATTTTTCTTTTCTTGATTCATTTTTGAGTGAAGAGGACTGTAAATGAGCAGAAAATAAATTCGAACTACCTAATCCATTTAAAGAAACAAAAATATTGCAGTCAAGGGCATAAATTTTGACCAGGGAGTGATACTATGAAGGCACACAGGTGAGTAGCTCCACAAATTGGACTGATCTTGAAAGAAGGGATTGAATAATGAACTTCATGCTATGAAAATCATTATTTCTTTTGTTTTTTGTTTACATCTTAATATCTAACTTTAGGGCTGGGTATGGTTGCACACAGCTGTAATCCCAGCACTCAAAAGGCCAAGACAGGATGGTTGCTGTGAGCTTGAGGCCAGCCTGGGCTATATAAGTGAGTGTAAGGCCAGCCTGAATTGTGTAGTGAGACCCTCCTAAAAAAAAAAAAAAAACAGCAAGAAAACAACGAAAATAAATAAATACCTTTCTGGCTTTGTTGTGTGGCTGTTTGGCTCTGTGTCACCTACTAAAACACTCATGACAGATAAACAGTCTCCATGTCATGCCTACCAAACAAAGCTTATTAATCTTATTAACAGGAGCAATGATGAAACCTGTTTGACTTGTATTCTAATGATGTCCTCTGAAAGAAAGAAGTGCAGAGAAATAACAAGGAAGAACAAACAAATGAAAGAGGGCATACTGCAATCCTAACCCGTAAGCACGTGGCAGTCATCTGACTTAAATAATTAAGTATCCCAAGTCAATATGCAATATCTAGAATTAGGAGTAGAACAAAGTAGATTTGCAACTTGAGACTGGCAATGATGTTACAGCATCATTAAAACTAGAATCTTTAAACCAGATTCATTTAAACTGGAATCACTAAAACCAGAATCATTAAAATCAGATTCTTGACTCAGAATTTAATTAGATGGTAATCAAATTAAAGAGATGAAAATCTATTTGTCCTAGCTGGAAATTTGTTTACTGATATTAAGAAGACAAATAAAAAAGTGAACTTTTTTTTTTTTCTCTCAGAAAAGCCAACAGGCCAGTGCAGGAGTGTGAAGGGATCACTGCATTCTAGACATGAAAGTTGCTTCAATCATCAGCCTGTCCCTAGGCGCACCTTAGCCTTGGTGGTTACCTATCAAAAGAGAACAGCTGATAAAGAGACTGGAAGCACGTAAAGACCATACTTGTTTGTCTTTGACCTGCTTTCTCATTGAAAAATTATTAACATTACTTGTAATTATCATATTCGATTACTTCAATGCTATGTACTTTTGCTCAGCTAATCTCTGCTAATTCTTTTCAAACCAGTTTGGAAGTTATATGGTTTGGGACCCTTTAAATTCCTCAAGTGCCTTTCTGATACATCCCATCATCCTATCTCCCATTGTGTTTCACTGCCCATGTTTTGCTGGCCTTAGTTTGATTATCACTTTCCACAGAACGGAACTGCTGCTCCATTTGGGATTGTGACTCAGAGATTTTTTATTTTTAATCACTTTTGAATGAATGTCTTCATGAAGGCATAAACAAACAAGTACATTCAATATGAATTCCACCTTAATTTGTAAAATCACATTTGAAATATAATCAGATATACCACTGATGTTTTGTGAGGTGGAACAAAATCCTTGGGATTGAAGATTTCTTTGTATAAAAAAAAAAAAAAAAAAGTCATCCTGATACAGTCACTGAATTAAAAAAGTGACAAGGGAATAATCATCTGAAAACTCACTATAGGTACAGAAACATCCAGGGGTGTGTGTGTGTATTCATTGTGGATAATGTGTGTATATAAGTATATATATTAACTTTATAAAGTGAAAATAGATTTAAAATATATTTTATTTGATAAATGAGAGTCTTCAAGTTATATATTGAAGGCATAAATTCTTGTTTAAATCCATGTGGCTCTTGCAATTCAATTTTAACCACAATTAGAGGGATTGAATTATTTCCTTTCTTTGGAGGGGTTATGTGAACATAAATGTTTTAGATATCACACATTTTAGAGGTAACATTGAATTTTACTCGACCCTGAAATTATTTTTATTGCAAAACTTGTAAACTCAGGCAGGAAATATATATATTAATATTTTTAAATGTGCATTGGTGGTATAAATTTATCCTGTGTCAAAAACTATTACAAATGTATATGATACTAATACATAAATTAGATTTATGTATCTAACCATACATTTGTAAATATGTAATATAAAGTACTGCCAATTATAAGAAAAGTGGATTACCTTCAGTAATCAGTTTATGGCCACTGGTTTTCAGTTTTATAAAATATTTTAATTTACTCGTGATAAGCATTTGTTTCACATTTAGAGACTGCATCTTATTCGTGTAGTATAAGTATTAAAATATTTTA
Organism: Cavia porcellus; assembly: GCF_034190915.1. Lineage (NCBI taxonomy): Eukaryota > Metazoa > Chordata > Mammalia > Rodentia > Caviidae > Cavia > Cavia porcellus. The sequence continues at coordinate 158,022,204 of NW_026947484.1, read as the reverse complement.
AAATAAATATAAAATATACAGTTTAATAAATTATCAACTAATTCTTATTACACAAAACTAATGTCAATTTCAAAACATTCAAATTAAATATCTGCATACATATAAAAACACACATAGGCGTATATACAGAAACACCATCATGATGCCCCAATTGAAGGTTTTAATTACTTATGTTGTGGATAAAAATACGTTTCCCTCAAAAGATCAAGATAAGTCTAAATAATGCTGAGGTTTTCATAATATTTCAGATCTGACTTAACGTTTTATGAACTCAGAAATACACCATATTATTAAGTTTATAGTAGAATTATTCTTTTAATTAAGACATTCCTCTTCCTTGATTAGAACTTTGTGAGTCAAATTTCTTTGCATTTACCTGAAATGCCATTTTTAGATATGTTTAAAAGAGTAGAACTAAAAGTATTTAACAAGGTCATTCTTTAAATCTGAAAATTTCTGCACTTTGCAATGCATCAAATAGTAATTTCTAATTGACAGTTTTCTTACCTAGAGTGCTTCTCAGTCAAGAGATTGTTCTCCAAAGACAGTCAGCTGGGTAAATGTCAGAGGCTCAGAAAGTAAATTATAGTGCAAACAGCATTGATATTTCTATGAAATGGAAGAAAGGCATATTTATTTTTAAAATATAGAATTTTATTTAAAACAAGTGAAAACCTTCTATTGTGACCTTTATGAGATTCCAAACAGTGACGAATTTGGTCATTACAAGTAACCTTTTCCAGAAAAAGCTTTGCCATATGGGACTTCTACTTGGTAATATATGTGAATTAATTTCTTTTCTACAAAATAACTCATGATATTAAATTTTTATAAGCTATTTTATCCCTGATACTACAGTTTTATACAAATTTTGAAAGAGAAAAATATAAGGGAACAACTATATGGTAATCTAGCTTTTTTATTTTGCAGGGAAAATCAGTCATTTTCTTGTTTATCACTTCTGTGCAGAATGCTGCTGCACTTGTGAGATCTATTCGGAGGACTCTGTCTCCCAGTGTCCATCCTGCACCACTCAGGAGCTCCTTGTAAAGCAGTTTCTAACTTAGGAAGATGACTGGATTGTTTGATTGTTCGAATGGGTCCTTCGTTTGGAATCTGGACATCTTTCTTATCATGTAAATAATATTGTGGTTTTAGGTGACTTCCTAAATTTACTATGTTTTTAACTTTTAGGGGATTCAAAGAGCATATAAAGGTAACATGTACACATTTATGTATTTGTATGCATGGCTATCTATATAAGATGAAGTATAAAAGCATGAAAACAAAAGATGGGTAAATAATATTACTGCACACCTATATAGCCTTGCATGATAACACATCTGCTGGATTGTAGACTCGAATAAGTTAAAATTTGGAATTACAAGGCCAAATCCTGGCCTGACATCACTACCAAAAACACCCTTTTTCCTAATTCCTCTCTGAAACACTGAGAGCCAGGTGGATCCAGGTCTGTTTGTTTGATTGGTGTCTCCTGTGCTTTTTGACAGGACTTCTGAAAGACAACAAGGGAAAATGCCCAGCAGGGCCAAAAGGATTTAGGAGCCCTCAAAAACAGGTTTTCTTCTCTGTTTAAAATCCTTAACAAACTAGTCCTAAGTTTCTTTTTGTTACCTTTCTAGCTCTCTCCTTACAGAAACACCCCTACTGTGGGCTTCACTTATAACCACCTGCTGAACTGTGCACCACTGGGACCACTGGGACCACTGGGAAGGTAGATTAGTGTCCACCGGATTATCCTGCAGAGGCCAGCAGGCTCCCCATAGACTAATGCATATTAAGGGGAAAGGCATTAACAAGTCTCAGTGAATCTATAGGACCTCTCAACAATTCTACCAGCACTCATCAGGCAGTGCAGAAGTCCCCACTTGGATCTTCTTTCTGTTTTGCATGAGAATCAGTGCAGAATTCCCCACTTAGAACTTCTTTCTGTTTTGCATGAGAATCAGTGCAGAATTCCCCACTTAGATCTTCTTTCTGTTTTGCATGAGAATCAGTGTATTTATTTATTTATTTTGCACTGGGATTCAAACTCAAAACCTGGTCCTTGCCAGGCAGGTGAGGTCTCACTGAGCTATATTCCCGGCTAGTGTATTTCCAGATCACTTTATAAAGTGGTAAAAATAGATCAATTCTCCTCAACTATATTTGCTTATAGACTATTACTTCTTTCATTATGTTTGTTTATTTTATCTGCTTCTTCCACTGGTGGGAAGAACCATTCTTGATTTAGGTATAGTACTTTATTTTATGTAAGTACCTATGGTATCCCTGTAATCGTGATTGTTACATAGCAGACACTAAATAGTATTTGTTGAATGAAGGACTAGATATGTAATATTAACACAGTTGACTTAGTTGAAACATACTCTTGATAAAATGTGTTTACATGCATTTCACTGTATCTTACATGTTGTGAATAACAAGAAATAATCCTTCCATCTGAAGATTGTTTTAGATAACTACTTATTGATGGTTTTATAGGTAGATTTCTTCTTGAAACAGATTTCCATAATTCATGTCTCCTGCCACAGAAGTTCTTTGGTCTTTCTCCTTATCAGAACTGTCTAAAAAGCCATACTCCAAACAGGTCATAACTGTTTCCTAATTTTTCCAAGTGATATTTGTACTTGTGATTCTCCTGAGTCAGCTTCCCACAGTTCTGGGATTTCAGGATTGAACCAGTACGTTCAGCTTATTAACCTCCTATTAATACTACTGACCAAGCCACTAGCTATATTTTTCTTGGTTCCTTTATATCAGTGATAAATCAGATATGACTTTAAATATTTATATTTTTACATATAAATGCAATGTAAGCTTTAATGTAATTCTGAAAGGAATCAGATTCGGTAGCATAAAATTCCATTCTAGTTTGAAAATTATTATCAATTAAGATTGTGAGTGTATGTCATTTAAACATTAAAAATTCAAGGACAAAATAATAATGACTGTAGCATACATATATTTAACACATAGGCTAATAAATGAAAACTCATGCCAAAACATTTAGATTGCAGCTTAAACTAATATTATTATAGGAATTAATTCCAGGGCAAAGCATTTCCTAGATGCTGTAAATAATCCGTCTCTAATCTCACAAGCGTTTCTGAATATTAGATCTAATTTTCTTTTTATATAAAGTAAGTTAAAGCTCAAAGAGGCTAAACCTCTCTAGAAATCAGGGGAAACTAGAGCAAATGGGGTTTCAAATTTCAAGATTTCCTTAAAACTGTAAAATCTTCGCTATTTCCATTAAAGTGTGCTGACTTTCAATTCCTCGTTAAACTAATCAAGAATGACACTTAAAACAAAATTGCTTAGAAGTATCCCTTAAAAACATCTTTCATAATGCTGATCCCAATAATTAAATATAATCTCCCCATCTAAATAACCCAATACTTATTAGCGTTCTTGCCCTTTATAGATATAGTTTATTTTGTGGCATTGTTATCTGTTGGCTTGTCTGGGCTCTTTTACTAAATTATATTGTGGAATAATGAATAAAATACTGTATAAGAATAGGTTAGGTAGGGGCTGGGGATTTAGCTCCGCAGCATAAGCACCTATCTTGCAAGCAGGTGGTCATGAGTTCGATCCCTGGTACCGATTAAAAACAAACAAAAAGAATAGATTAGGTTAGAAAAACATAGAAATCTATGTCTTTGTCCCCTTGAACCTCAGCATATCAAAAGGACATGTTCAAATTAGTTGATGACACCAAAATAATACTGGTTTTATAATTTCACAGGTCTTTTCCCCCCGTGTTGCTTGGGCCACATATTTCTTAATATTTTAATACAGATCACCCTGAATAGAAAGAGATGTTGAGACTCGATCTTGCTTTGCAGTCATACGAATTTACCTTGCACGAAGAAATCTTTCTAAGGAAAAAAGAGTCATGACCTCACTCCTCAGCCCAAGATGTCTGTGTCTTAATCCAGAGGACTATGGCTATGCTGTGCTGTCCTTTCATGGGGAATTTAGGTTATAGATAGAGTAAAGGTGGCCTATCAGATGACTTTAGAAAGATAATCCTATATCATCTAGGTAAGTTCAATGTAATCACAAGACTGAACAGCAAGTGAGGTAAGTATGACTATGAAAAGTCAAAGTAATACAAGCCAGAGCATTTTTAACTTTGGAGTTAGCAGAAAGAAATGAACCAAATAACATGGCCAATGTCTAGAAGCTGGAAAGGCAAGGTAATAGATTCTCCTGTGGGACATCCATAAAATGATGCAGCCTTTTGAGCCCATCTATTTCTTTCTAATGAAACTAATTTTGAAACTTTGATCAACAAAATTTTAATATCATGAATATTTTATTTTAAACTCCTAAGTTTATGGTTCTCAGAAGCCATAGAAAAAAAGCACACCTCTCTTGGTTGTTACTCTATGCAGACCAATAGTAATACTAGTAGGTGTCAGGGTCCATCTGTGTGTCCAGTTCACACTTCCTTCATGATATTTTTTGGGTGCTCTCATCTATTCATAATTTTATCTTTGCAAGACGAGTAAAGGAACATTTTCCCACAGTGAACGTCTAGCCCTGACTAGGAACATAGGTGCCAAGGATTTTAAATCTTATGTACTGGGGATTTAACAAAGACCCTCTGCATCCTAGGAAAGTGATCACCAAACTACAAACGTAGCTCTTTCCAAAAATCTTATATTTTTAATTTTTGTTTCCAGACAAATTCTTTCTAAATTGCTTAGAGTGTCTTCAGTCTTGCAATCCACCTGTTTTAGTTTCCCAAGTAGCTGGAATTGTGGAATTGTACCACCATCAGGTAGGGTAGCTCTCCACAGAAGGCTCTTACACAGGGCAGACTGTGGGTGACCCAGGCCTGTTTCCAGTTCAGCTTCCTGTTGTTGTGGGACAATGTTCCTGTGTGGTCCTTTAGGTCTAGATCAGCCAAAAGATTTGGCTGTGACTATGACATGTGAAATCCATGCTTTCTACCTATAACACTTTGAAGCTTACATATGAGGTATTGAAATATTCTAGAAGCTTCTCACATTAAAACACGTTTTCTATAATACTTAGGAACAATTACTTCCATCTTGGAAAAAGATGTACACAAGGGTCCAAGTTCACTATCAAGGAATGTTTCTATTTCATCGGAACGGGGCATCTTCAAAAGTTTGTGCAGGATGGCTTTGAGATTGAGCCTTGTGTCGCCTTTTGATATCTTTCTGAGAGACACAACACTTCATTTGCTAGCTCAAAGATTAGAATGAGTATGATTACTTTCCTTTTATGTTTTAAAAATGGTGTCAGTTATGGTTTTCTCAACCTAATCCTTGAATGCCTCTGTTTACATTTTGTTGCATTTTCTAGCAACTCTTTTTACCCATAAATTGTGAGCAAAATTTATTTTTAGACACAATAATCCCTAGACTATGTACTTGAAATTTTTACTTTTGTAGTACTTTTTGAAAAGGCATATATTACAATTTTTCTTTCTACTGTTTCAATAAGATGACATATCCTCTGTATAGCAAACATAGTTATTTTGTTTTATTTTCATTAAAGAAATTTACCACTCCCTTGTGATTGTGGAATCTCAAACACATAAATATGATAAGGATTTCTATTATTCTGAATGGGGGGGATCAATATGAAATTGGGTGGAATACAGCTTCACAGTCCAGGGCATATGATAGAATATGGAATGAATAGATGAATATAGATAAAATATTGCTAGTATAACACCAAAATGTAATAATCACCATTAATCACCTGTATTCTTTCAAGAAGTATGTGTTATATATAGCTTTTCAGTAAAACAGAAATATATATATATATATTAGTATATACTAATATATATATATATATATATATTAGTTTGGATACTTTTATTTTCACAATACAATGTAAAAGTTATATTTCCACATTTAGAAATAAATGACATACTATAAATATTGTGTTGCAAATTACTTTTCTTTATACTGGACTTTTGAAGAATTTGAATTTATATATCAACTATTATGGACAATACCAAAATATGAGTTTTCTATATTTTTATATTATATAGAGAATATCTCTATAATCCTTTTTAAAATAAGGACATGGATTTAGAAAATTGCAAGAAAAATTCTTATAGTTTTGTTGCATATTTGTAAATAAAAAAATTATGAGTTTGCTTTCCACTATATTAATGTATAAGACTGCCTAGTAGAGGGCTGATTATGCTGGAAAGTGTTCTTCATTTCTTCATCATAGAAAAAAGGAACTTTATATGTTCTACCAAATGACTAGAAAAATATGACTGAAGTTCTTTCTGTAAAGTTATTAATATTTCATATTGATTACTCATTTTGTTTGTGAATGAGGTTAAATGAGTTAATATTTTTGAATCAAACCATCTTCTTGTGTCTTTGCAATATATTTTCAAAGAAATTCCACATTGTCTGTTCTTTATATTTAAAGCTATGCACTTTATGTTTGGGGCATTTTTGCATTTTTTCGCATGGCTTACATCTCAAATGCTCTTCACAAGTCTCCTGTGTGTGGAGGGTATTTGGGTCACTGGTGCTCTGCTTGTCAGTAGATTCATCAGATGAGGTGTTCATAGCTGAATGCGTGCTGAAGCATCGGAAGTCACTCAGGGAGGTGCGACCTGGAAAAGCTGATATTTGTCCCTGGCTTCTCACCTCCTCTAGCTTCTTCCTGGTTGCCTTATTGTGTCTGCTTCAGAGTAACTTTGGACTAAAATCCTAAGCCAACATAAATCCCTCCTCCGTTACATTGTGGATAGTGAATATTTTGATCTAGCAACAAGAAAGTGCCAGAGACACTGCTGACATTTTTGTTTCACTAGTATTTTGCATGTTATATATCTGTCATAATACTATAATATTTCTTTTCCAACACAACTGCAGCTGATGAGATCACACATTAAGGTTGGTTTTCTATATTATTCAAACTAGTAAGGTTTCTAATGTCTTATGAACTATCCATTTTCATGGAGAAATGATTCAGTTACAGTGCTTTCCAAAAGTAATTTAAGTTTTATGATTTATAAATAGATTCTAAAAAAAATAAAGACATAAAAGGAGTAACAACAATGCTATTTTTCTGAATCCCATGTACTAAATTATGATCTCTTCTAAATTAATTAATTGATTGATTATGATTCCATTTCCTGGAATTCAGTCTGTTCCTATCACTATACATATGAGCAAATAGGCTGAACAATCATTATCTTTTATATTTTTTATTTGCTTCTGAGATTCACTCTTTGCTTGATACTACTTACAAACCTTAATGATGTAATTATCTTCATCTGTTTCTCATTTGCTTAACAGGATTGTCTTAAATGACCAAAAAGTTTGAACTACTATCTATGGGTTTGATTGTGACACTTATTGATATAACTTATGTGTTATTATCTCCTTGGAACATATTTAATAAATGGTAAATAAAATTAATGAATGAAGGCATGAGCGAGATAATGGCACAAAATTTAGATTTAGAAAACCTTTGTGTTAAAGCCCTGATGTAGCGTTTATTCATCCAGCAACTTTCCATAAACATTTGTTACTAAGGAGGCAGCAAAACAGGACATTGGTTTATGTTAGTAAAGAGATAGCACCTAGGGACAACATTGTACTGCTTAGTTTACTCAGCTGTGAAATATGATAGATAGAGCTCTCTGACTCTTACGGATTCTTGACTCTTAAAATGTAAATGTATATTAAAATGAGTTGCCTAATTTTATTTACATATAGTTTAAAGAAAAATGTGAAAGCATATATTTTTCAAAAAATTTGAGGAAAAAACAAAGAGAACTTAAAGCAGAATATTCAGAGATAAAATTATTTCAAGTAACACATTCATTAAAATGACAAGAGTGAAATACAAGCCAGAAAAAATGCCCAATTATCCCATGAAAATGCATGGCCTGAAAACAAAATGAAGAGATGTCTGTAATCTAAGATTAGTGTGTTCAGAATTCAGGTTTGGCTAAAATAGGATCCTGTTTTGGTTTTGTTTGGTTTTGGTTTGGTTTTGGGTGGTCCCAAGGATTTAATCTATGGACGTCACACTGAATTATATACCCTCCTTTTTTTTTTATTTATTCATTTATCTTTCATTTTGAGACAGGACCTCACTAAGTTGCCAAGTAAGGACTAGAACTTGAGATTTTTCTGCTTCGGCCTCCCAAGTGTTGGAAGTATATAGGTAAGCACCAATCTCAGGATCCTAGTTTGTGGTCTGAGAGTATTCATACTTGTAAAAACATGCATCACATGAAATCTCCAAAATAAGATAAAAATCACCAAGGGATGTAAGAATAAAGGGCTCCCAACACCACACTGCAGGGGTAACTGTGTGCCTCCTCCTGAGTGTCCTGTAGGTTAAAGATAAATAAGACTAGGAAGATATTATGTGTCTCACACATTTGCTTCAGGCTCAAATAGATTAAAAACTGACAGTTATTCCCAGTCATCTGCTCTAGGTATTGTGAAAACATGGGTTGCCATGATGACTTTTGGAAAGACATTTTTAAATTATTTTCTATCCATGAACTAAGAATGCTGCTCGGCAAAGCTCTCTTTCTCGAGTAAGAAGAGCAAAGAATGTTGGAGGCAGAAAGCATGCAGTTAATTTCTCTTTACTAAAGTTTTATTTTAAACCAGTCCTTGGATCAATAAAAAATATACTCTTTTAAAAATCAGTTTGTGTTTTTCTGAATATAAAAGATTAATATTAGGAAATATAGGAAGGAATAAAGGAAGAAAAGCAAGGGCAGAGAAAAGAGAAAAGGAAGAGAGAGGAGAGGAGAGCAGAGGAGAGGAGAGGAGAGGAGAGGAGAGGAGAGGAGAGGAGAGGAGAGCAGAGGAGAGGAGAGGGGAGGAGAGGGGAGGGGAGATGGGTGGAAAGCCAAGCAGAGCCGAGCCAAAGAACCAACGAATAAATGGGGATATTGAAAGCAGTAGAAGGTTCTGGCAAAAGGTATCATACAGGGATTCTTGTTACTCAAATCATGAAACCAGTCCTTCTGCATTAAAGAATAGAGCAAGTATAAATAACTGACAATTCATTCATCAAATAAAATCTTTTAATAAAAAGATCTAATTCTTTAGAAGAAACAATATTAATTTTTTTTAAAAACGAGTGCAAAAGAGAAGGCATTAATTACAAGCATATGCACACATGCACACATGCACACATGCACACATGCACACTAATACCCACCTGTCCTGTAGTTCTGCTTTCCCAGAGCATCCCATCATCTTTTTCTTGAACTCCCTCTTGGGAAATACATTCAAGTGAGCTGTGGGCAGATCGATCAAGGTAGAATTCTAATTGGCTCTGTTGATTGACTACCCTAATCTTGAAAGTGGAATAAGGCCGGACTGCCATTTGGCACTAAGAAAGGCAGAGATGAGAGCAAGATAATGATACAGGAAACAGGGAAATGGAAACAGGACCTGAATCAATGTCCACTGCAACAGTCGGGTGGACTTTGTGATCTCAGCATCCACTAATCTTGTTTTAGGAAAGGATGTTTTTAGATTAGCAAGAAAGAAGCGATTGGCGATAGAAAAACACCAGTGTGAGGAAACTTAAAATACACAGTGTAACACTGATCTTTTATGTTGTGGGACATTTTATGAATCATGTTATCCCCTCCAATTTATTTTCCTTTTTTCCCCCTGACAGGTATTCAGTAGCTCACTGTGATTGTTGAGAACTCAGGACAGGAACCTGGGTGGTAACTGTAGGAGCCACTGTCAAATCAATGAAATAATTAAAGTCAGGTTAAAACCCTGCCGATGCTAAATATGTTTTTGGAGAAGGATGAAGGGTATGTGGTCATATTTCAGGATGTGTGTAATATTTTCTTGGCTTAAAATTGTCCCACTTAAGAAAGTTAAAATTGAGTTTTTCCTTTAAAAAGCATTATGATTTTTGTAGACAATTGGGTAGAAATTTGCATTTTCAAAAGAGAAGTTCAAAATAAGGAACGAAGGGTATAAAGGGCAATTCCTATTTAATTTGTAGCAGTGCACGATATTGCCCATTTGTCTTTTGAAGAGAAATAAATCAACCTGGATGTCAGCAATATTAAAGCAAAATAAGGTCAATATCACCTTTTCTTAGCTATGCACAGTCCAAAAATTATCTCCTATGTATCTTTTATTTGTTCATGGTTTAAGAAGCGTTGAGTTAGCCTTTTTCTCTCATTTACAATGGAGTTCTGAAATAGAATGGCATTTGAGCTCCTTCAGCCAGTGGTTCTCAAAGTGTGGTCCCCATGGAACAGAAATAACTTATTAGAAATGCAAATTATGGAACCCATTCCAGAACTACTACAAAAAGAAACTCTTCAGAGTACAATCAAGAAATATCTATTCTAAATCCCCTTTATTATTTCAATGTTCATTAAAAGTTGAGAGCCATAGACTGTGACACAAATTGCATCCTTTTTGTAAAATAATTTCTCCCAGCATGCCTCTGGAATCTCCAAACCTTGATAATTCTCCAGAGGCTGAAGTTACTCTTACCGTTACAGCGAGCCAGATGACTCCCTTAGGCAAGCTATTTATGATCGTGATGTAATTCACAGACTGAGACTTTTAGTAGCTTTCCTGAATACTAACACCCTTGCTTCATGCTCACTAATATGGCTTGTAGAAACCAAATTATACTATGTAAAATTGTAGCTTTTTAAAAAAGTAAAACTGCACTGTTTAAGGGCATTTTGCTTGCAAAACTTGTTTACAAGTAGCAACTCAAAAACTCTGTTTGCATTATATAAAAATATAAACCAATTGTACCATTATTATTGGAATTATGGCTACTGCAATTTAAACTGTCACAAATGTATATCTTTTCTTGAATTACATTCAGACCAATCAAATGAAAAGTGAATTCAATCAGTCAGACTTTTTCGGTGTCTTGATTACCTATAGTAAAGGGAATGAGTCCTTTATTCCCAATTGCCATAACAACTAACATAGAAAACTGCAATTAGCAGTCAACAAGGCTCTTAGAAAATGACTCATAAATTACAATAGTGAATTTTCTATGTTTGCTAAGTAAAATGCGATAACAATGTACCAACTGGTTAAAAAGTTATGATCATATCTGTATAACAAAACCATTTAAGTGAAACAAATCAAATGCAAAAGTAAGTGATTTAAGAAAAATATAACTTGCTTGTCTTAGGTCTTATAGTTAGTGCCTCTGCTGGCATTATCTGAAGAGGTTTTATTGCAGAAAGGCAGGTACATTTTTATTTTTTGAACTACCCAGTACTAGTCAACCAAACTTGGACTTTTTATACTTTACTCCTAGTTAACTAAAAAATATCTTTCTGACCTAGTAATGATTTTATTCACAAGTTATTAAAATATTTTGGAGAAGTTTCAATTAATTAAATTCCTTTAATAAACAATTTTTGGTGGAAATGCATTTAAAACTTATTTAAAATCACAAGATGACTTAAATATAATTCATGCCCTAAATTAGAGCTAAAGCATTTATTAATTTGATGTTAAATTTTTGTATAAATTTACAAATTTTTGTAAGATTCATTTTGTAGCAAATATATTTCTGCTGATGAATGTGAAAGCAAATTGCTGACTTAGGCAAAAACATGAATAAATACTCAGAAAGCATACTTCTGAATAATTTTTTTTGAGCAGAGAATCAAACTCAGGACCTTGAACCTGCAGGCAGGCTCTTGTGCTGTTGAGCTGCATCACTGGCCTCAGAATGTAGTTTTGCCCAATAGAATATAATGTTAACTAAATTTCTATTATTTTTGATAAATTGTTATAATTTAGAAATTAATTGAATGTGACAATGAGCTTAATGTTGTTACTCATCAGCACCGACAATGTTGATGTTTCTACAGAAGACTATATTCCTTTTTTTTTTTAATTTTGTGAAATTGGGAGGTGTGTATCTGACACCTAATTAAACTTTTAGCATGAAAATGAGACATTGCAACTCTTAAATTATTGTCCACTATTACATAGTTAATAGAAATAATAAAAAACAAGAATAAATTGTACCTATTGATATAATTAAATATCAAAATGTATTAAAATAATCAATTTTATAAAGCCTCCAGATATAAGCAACCCAAATATTCCAGTATTTGTTAGATTAAGAAAATGTGCTTAAATTTTTTTTCTCAGAAAGTCAAAAGTAGTAAAAGCTAAATTATAAAGAAAAAATTTTTATACATATTGCTTTGTGGAGAATTTTAAGAATGAAATAGATTTAGCCCAGATATGACAAAACTTAAATGCCATATTGGCTTTGGGCTTGCTGTTACTCTTTAACCAAATCGCACACTGTGCTGAATATATAAAATGTACCTATTAGGATATCAGGCTGAAACATAAGATAGAGGAGATGTTAAAAGCATTGGTTGAAAATGAATTCACCCAATGGTCAATGCATTAGTCCGCTTTTGGTTGCTACAACAGAATAACTGAGATAAGAGACTTAAAAAGATAAAAGGTTTGTTATTGCTCATGATTTGGAGTCACTTGGTCCCATTACTTGAAAGAATGTGTGCAGGTATTACAACATGACAGGACCATATAGCACAAACCACTTTACCTCATGGACGAAAAGCAAAAAGACAGACTGAGAAGGGGCTGAGCTCTCAGCATTCTTCTCAGTGGCACTCCCAATAGCAGTTATCTATTAAAGATATTACCACCTCTCAAGTGCTCCACAGGTTAGAGAACAAGTCTTCATACCTGAGTCTAGGGGACATTTAAATCCAGCTTATGGCAGACGTGTCATGATAGAGTAACCTTTAATTTAGAAAAAAAAAATTGATCTCAAAGGCAAACTAAATCCATGGAAAATTTCTAAATTTCGTTTTTCTTGAAGTCTAAGAGTTTTCTTCCCAAAATTTATATAATTTGAGGAAATAAATTGCCCTGGGAAAGAATAAAGAGACTTCTCTCAGTCTTTCAGTTCATCCTATATTTCCAGGATATGAACCAAATTTTCCACAGCTGAAATCATTTGGCCTTATTATTGGAGCTGAGCCCTGATCCTTTTGGTGTGAGTCTCAATTCTTCCTTGGAAGATATTGAAGGAAACATAGCCACTTAGGGAAAAACATTAGACAAGCCATACTGTGAACTGACTTTCAAAATGCAGTCCACCCAGATAGCCAAACTTCTGACTCTTTCCTGTCAGTGAATTATTTTACGGGTTTTAATTACAGTCTTTTCTAGCTACGACACCTTTGCCTCTGCCTTGTTAGTGTGATCCACCTGCTTCTTTAGTGGTTAGCATTGCTCTTATTACTTTGTAATGATGGAAATAGTATTTTTGTCTTTCTTTGCTTGTCTCCCACTTTCATTCATATTCACTATGCACAATCTGAAATGAGAGCTAAGAGCCATTCAACTGCTAAGAGAAAACTTTAATGAGACCTGTTTCTTTACTGGCCTGATTTCTATTGTTCATTCACCCTGTAGCCACCATAACTGTGGTTCACTTAGCAGTTGTGATCCTCATTCTGCAGTATAAATGGCTCTTCGCAGTTACTGCTTGCAGTATTTGATACTCTCTGGTATTTGGATAAATGAAAAATGAAAGTGCTGGAAGGCATAGAAGAAAAGAAGTCACAGACATACATAAAGCTAACCCTCTGCTCATTGTAGAAGCACATATTATGCACCTACCATATTCATTAAGGAATATTAATACTTCTGTGTACCATACGACTGAAATAGGGAAGCACACTGAACTGGAAATTGTGAAGACATACAGAATTATGTAATTTTTATTTTTGATCACATATGTTAGCTAAGGCAGCAAAGAGGAGAAATACAAGAAAGCACAAAGAATAGTTTTATTAATAAGAATATAATCAGCTCCAGCTTAAAAAATACCCCAATACATCTGACAATAGAAATAGGGTAGCAGTTGTGGTAGGTTAAACTTTGTTTAACCTTAGCAAGCCCGTAATTATTTTACTGTTTCTATCTAATGGACTCTCTGCCTAACACTACAGTTGCACAATAAACAGAAAATATTTCTTCACTGCAGGGAGAGGGGTACTACCCCTGAGTGAATGGCCCATGTCTGATATAAAAAGAAGCAAACAGTCAAAGCACCCTCCAAACACCTGAGCTGACAGTGCTCTTCAGCGTGTAATCCCTTTAGTGTTTGAAATCTGCTTTGCAATCCTGTCAAATACTATCAACCTAAACTAAAGGAAACAAACAAGGCATAAATCTTCTCATTCTGAGACCTTGGGAAGTAAATACTTCTTAAATGGTAATGCAGTTTTCTAAATAGCAATGATGTATGTTGCTCAAAAGACATAACTAGGTAAGTATTATAGCAACATCTGTAGAAGGAAAATGAAACCATCAGTTTATGTCAACAATACTTGCAATGCCTCTCTCAGCCAGGTGCACCAATTAATAATCATTCTGCAGGAAGGAGCCCACATCTGAGTCTGATACAGTAAAAAAAAAAAATAATAATAATAATAATAATGTCAAGGAATTCAACCCGAAGAAGCTTAGTATGATAAAGTCACCAGAGAGAAAAAGCATACACTATTCAGCACAAGGGAAGCCTCCAGGATCACAGAGCAGCTATAGCAGGGAAAGGGAAGAGCAAATCCCTAGGGAAGACAATTAGCATAATTGAGCACTTAAATGCGTAAGAAACAAATTGAGACCACAAGTAAGTAAGGAGAGAGCTATGTAAAGACAGCATCAAGATGCTACAATTGATCTTTAACTGCTACTAGCTCTGGGATTAAGTAGGGCTGACACCTCCAAGGACTAGTTCATTAGGATTGCGCTGTGTAGATACACGCATGTGACCTTCTGTAGGAACAGCTTGATTGTTAGCTTCTGGCAGATGTGTCGTCTTAGGCAAGGTCCTTATGTACCTTATAATTCAGTTTCCTACAATAAATGAGATAATCTAATACTATTGCCCCATAGAGTGCTACGAATTTTAAATGAGATAATTGCATGAAATATCTATTATCAACTAACCAGCAAAAGTACTTTTACTACATAATTATTACCAGGTATAAAGACAAATGTTATCTTAAAGATACATGAATGCATGAGTAGTTAATAGAATTTTTATTTATATTAGAACTTCTAATCAACTCACAAATATGTGGATCCAGACTACATTAATGCAACCTCCATTAAAATCTGCTTTCTGTATGAAAAATTGACAGGGAATTGATTAATTTGAAGTTAAGTTTTCTAATATTATAACTGAAAGAGCAAAATTAAGGTGGTAAAATTTTACTAATTAACTGATTTATTAACTGTACAGACTTCAAAATATAGTAACAATCGTGGTTAATATAATTGAATAATTAGAAAATTAAATGTGCATTGCTATTCTCTGAAGTGGTTAAGTTTTACTGATATGTATATATGGCATCTCATTATTATAATTACATTTTGGTAGATTTTCTTGAGGTACAGAATATGTGTAATAATATTAAAAATCTTTCAGTTAGTGAGCACATCAAACAATCAGTATCCAGGTTATGGCACAGATGTCAGCCACATCCCAGGAACCACCTCTAGCATGTGTCTTCTCCTAAGGCACTGGACAACTCTTGGTGTCTCTCTCTTCTTGCTTCTGCATCTGCATTATTTACAATTGATTCTATTTTTTTAACCAGGATATGTCATATATAGTATTTTGTGTCTGAGATTCTTTTACTCAGCATGAGTTTATGAGACAGATTTATATTGTTGCTTCATTGATTTATATTTCTGTCTTCTTGCTGTATAGTAAGTAGTTCTTATATAGACATATTATTTGATATATTTACCCTCCATTCTACTATTCATTGGGGGATTGATTCCAAGTTTATGATACTGTAACATAATTAATGCACATCTTTGTAATTGTCTATACTGAGTGTATTCACTTATTACTAACAGGTACACAGGAAGATTTGAATTTGTTGGTCACAGAGCCAGCAGTTTTAGATGATACTGTTATGGAAGATATTGCCAGCAGTTTAATATACTACATACACTGATGGATAGCACTACCAGAAACTATGACTATGTAGTCGATCCATTTCAGTGTCCACAATGGTACAAGAAATATGGGTAGTGTTGTTTCCTAGCTGACAGTGTGGTTCAGAAGCCCTTGCAATGGTTTATGAAAATACCTTCGAAAGATTTGAAGATGCTAATTACAGGGGTCTTAAAATACTGTAAACTGAGCTTATGGACGATCCCGTTGCAGTTCAGAACATCAAAAATTTCAGAGAAAAGTGGTCAGTATAGGTCAGGCTCTGTGGTTTCAGATAGAAGTGAAGACTGCATTGGAAACCTGAATAGAGTCCATGTATGTATCATATTGGCAAAGAATATATCTATTTTTATGTATATCTAAAGGTTTGTGTGAAACTCAATTTAAAGGTGAAAAACTAGTTGATCTAGCAAAAAATATTTCAAAACAACCCAGTGCTTAGGCTATAAAATATGTGCTACTGGGTGCTTTTAGTTCAAGCTCCAGTGAAAATCAGGAACAGAAAGCAGAGCTAAATAATTTGAAAAACTTCCAGCTTGATGAAAAAAATATAGAAAACCCCAGCACCTGTAAAGTTGGTGCCAGAGTGATTGTGGTTGATAAAATAATTAACATTTTCAGAAATCAAAGTACTTTCCATGAAAAACACAAAAAAGTACCTAGTGGTCATCTTAGGAAATGGCAGAACCCCACTCACTGCATGCTCAAATGTATGAAAAGGCATCTTCTGTGCAAGTGAACAGTACAGTGGAGACCTTAAAGGATTGGATCCACTACCAACAATGTGGAACATCTGTTAACAAAAACTAGAGCAAACAGAGTCAGATCAAAAGAGGCCACATGGGCTACAACCTGCAAGGCCACAGGGGCTGAGCTGCCAAAGCCCTTGGGAGCTTACAGCTTAATATAATCTGCTCTGAGCTCTGGACATAATGCTATAGAATTTAATGTTTGCATGTGGATTTTTGTCTTCCTTTGGTTCAATTCCTTTGTATTCTTCTTTTCCTCCCTTTTGGTTTTAAAATATTTACCCAATACTACTTTATTTTATGTTATTTTATTTTTATTTCTTCCATTTTATTTTAGGGGCATTTAACTTCTTTTTTGATTTTTACAGAGACTCACAGTTAATAGTTTCCCTTGAGTGTCGGAGGAGACTTTGTCCTTGGAATTTTCGGTGGTGCTGAAAATGTCAAGACTTTGGCAACTGAGATAATAGTTAAGGCCTCCAAACCAGATGCGTACTATATGTGTTTGTTTTTTTATTAACTTGTCATTGTGTTTCAATATTTATATCCTAAGTGTAACTTAACCATAGGTAGTGACTCTTTCCTGTTTGTTGGGCACAAAAATTAATTTATGCAGTAATTCTAAATTCATATACAATACAGGCTCATTTTTGGACTTTTTGGCTGTGGTTGAATAAAATATAGACATATTGTATGCAATATGATATATACACTGCACCTGCTTCTTGAACTTACAAAGTAATATCAAACTTAAATACTGAGTGATATTCCATACATAATTTATATATTTATCATTGTTTTTTAACTATAAAGAGATTGGTCCTATAGTTTCATGTATGACTAAAAAAAATAAATTATTAATGAGCTGTAATATGTCAAGTTGATCGCCTGTAAAGAAATTGTGAGCATTATTTTTTAAACAAGAAACTCTTTTCCCTAAAATATTCAAGAATTTAAAACCATGTGTAATTTCTACTGAAATTTTCTCAATGTACATTTGAATACAATAGTAGAGAATAAATTCAAGAGTACAGGAACTTGATATATTTTAATTTTGACACAGTGATAGCATATGAAGTTTCATATTCTTAAAAGTGAACACAAAATGCTACAGTTCAGTGTATAAATCCTGAGTAAAACCTAGTTATAAAAATAGCATCGCATATGCAAAATAGAATTTATAAACCAGGAGAAGGAAGAAGAAATATGGTAATATTTATAATACCAAATATATGCTGAAACAAGATACTTAAATAAATATTATGCTAATTATGTCTTTACCAATTATTTAGTGTTAACTCAACTAAATAAATCTCAGGGTAATCCTGGATATATTTTTAAATTTTCACTTAGGATGTGGTACTTATATATATCAAAGGGATTCAGTAATTTATTGCAATATGTGCCTCCCTTTATCAATCTCACTCTGACCTTCCAGTAATCACCAGTATAGTCTGATTGCCGCTTTATCTTAGCTTCCATATAGATGAAATAATTTTTGGTGCTGATTCTTCTCTTTCTGGGGTAATGCCCTCCCTTTCTTTGGTTCCTAGTCATAAGGTTTCATTCCTCTTCATATGTGGATGATCTTGAGTTATGGATATGTATCATATTTTCTAATCCATTTATCCACTGAAAGGCACCTAGCTTCATTCAGAATTTTAAATATTGTGAACCATGCCATTAAAAACATGGGCAATAAGGTATTTCTTTGCTATGTTGGTATCACTTTATTTATTTGAATATATACCCAGATGGGAAATAGCTCCTCTTATGGTAGAATTTTAGGTTTTTGAGGAACCTCCACAATATTCTCCACAAGATCTATATTAATTTACATTCACACTGACAGTGTAAGAGGGCTATTTTTTATCTACATCCTCACTAGAATATGCTGCTTTTGTTCTTTTTAGAGTGTTCCTTTCAAATATAGTGAGATGATACCTCATCTTAGTTTTGATGTGCAGTTTCCTAATGGCTAATGATATTGAGCACTGTTTTTCATACATTTGTTGCACATTTACAAGTTTAAGAAGTGTCTATTTAGATCATTTCTTCATTTTTAATTGTATTACTTGCTTTGTTGAATGTTGTTATAAATTCAGTCAGGTAAGTGTTGTCAAGTATTTTCTCCCCTTCTGTAGTCTATGTTTTCAATTATTCAGATTTTCCTTTGCTGCACAGAAGCTTTTTAGTGTTATCACATCTGTCTGTTTTTGCTTTTGTTTTATGTGCTTCTGGGTTCTATCCAAATAATCACTCCCTATACCAATGTCCTGAAAAATCATTTTCTGGTAATTTCATAGTTTCAGGATCATATATTTAGGTCTTTGGTGCATTTTGAGTTCTTTTTTTTCCCCCTTTCCTTAATCATGAAGGTATTCTGCATATGAATATCCAGTTGTTATATAGTATATATTTAGATCTCCTCCCAAACTCTCATATGCTCATCTGTGGAACTTTTGAGAGTGACTGTGTCATGATGTGCTTCTGGATTATGTGTGTGATAAGTCTATCATTCCCCTGTTTGGATTAGCATAGGTATGTGTGTGGTTGAATGGATTTACTGAAGACAGAAGACACCCATCACCACTAGCCAGTCTGATTGGCACAAACCAATAGGCTTGTAACCTGGATGAAGTAAAAGGGAAAGGAAGGCTCTCTACTTGCTTTTTCCTGCCTGCCACACCATGAATTGTCTGTCTTCTGCAAATACCTTTCTGCCATGCTGAGCTGTCTTACAGTCAGCTGACCACAGGCTAAAACCACTACAGTTTGTGACCTAAACAGATCTTTTCTTCTTTAACTCATGGGTGTTAGACACCTTGTCCTAGCACTTAGAAAATAACTACTAAGATACCAAGTATTCCAAGAGCATTTATTGGAAAGGGAATCTGCTCTCCAGCAAATGGTCTGTGTGCACTCATAGGGAAGCAATTCAGTATACATTCATAGGTGTAATTCTGTCACCTCTGTCCTGTTCCACTGATCTCTGTTGGTTTTCGTGCCAAGCAATGTTGTTTTGCTACTTTGGTGCTGTAGGACAGCTCAAGGTCAAGCATTATGATAAGTCCATGACTGTGCTTTCTGCTGAAAATTTCTTTGTATGTGTGGAGTCTCTTGTACTTCTGTATAAATTTTGGTTTTTTATTACTTTATGAATATTGCCTCTGCTAATTTGATGAGAATTTTACTGAACCTGTGAATCACATTGGATATATTTTAATGGTTTTAATTGTTCTAATTCATAAATGTGAGAATTCTTTTCATGTTTTTATGTGTATATTTACATTTATTTCAACAGCATTTAGTAATTTTCATTGTAGAGGTCTTTCTCTTTCATAGTTAAATTTACTCTAAGGTATTTTATTTTATTTTATATTAACATTGTGAATGGGATTGTTTTCATTATTTCTTTAGGAGGACTCAGAATTACTGTATAAAAATTGCACTCATGTATATTGAGTACATATCTTGTTCCTTCAATTTTTTATTGAATTCTAATGATCTTTGGATGGAGTGTTTAGGTTTAAAATTGCATATCCCCATATTATTGGACAACAGAAATAATTTTAATCCTTTTCTTTTTGCTTGTATGCACTTTCTTACATTCTCTTGCCTAATTTGTCTAATGCTTTCACCATTGCATTGAATAAGACCAGAGACAGGAAGGGTTATCAGGTTTTATCATATTCTTTTTCTCTGTATTGAAATGACCATGTGATTTTATCATTCATCCTGTGGATGTACTACATTTACTGGTTGATTGCAATTAACTATCCTTCAGTCCCTGAGATAAATTACATTTGATCATAATGAGTGCTCACTTTAATATATGGTTGGAATCTGTTGACTAGTAACTCTGGTGACTGTTTGCATCTTTCTTCATTAGGAATATTGAACTTTAGTTTTATCTATGTATATATATATATATATATATATATATATCTTTTGATATTGTCTTGCTTTGGTATCAGTGTACTAATAATCTCATGGACTATATTTGGAAAGGCTCGCCACCTTTCCATTTTACCTATTATTTATTCTTAAGAGAATAATAGAATTTAAAAATGATGCCTTCTTTGTGCTCTTTTTTTTCTGTTTTGCTAATTAATACTAATGCATTGTCCATTTTGTTTACCTTCTCAAGCCTTTTCTGGTTTTATGTTACAAATTTTCTACCAATTGCTGGTATGTTCCTTCTACTACTAGTGTAACTTAGTCACACTTTCTCCTGTATTATTCATGGACATGATTAATTTAGCTATAGATTAATTTGGTGCTTTTTCATGATAGTGTAAACCTCTAGGCACTTGTAACATTATTTCCCTGCAAAAATGTGTCAATATCTAATAAACTTGTTTTCACAAATAATTTTTAAATATAATGTTTCATAAAATGGGCATTATACATGATTCTTAGAATTTTTGACTCCTATGTTACATTTTCACAAATATTTACTTGATTATTTAAAAATTATTATGCAATCAATTTTATTAATTTATCTGTATTTGATTTGCCTTTCTACTTCATACCTGAATATCATTACTTCTAATCATCTATAATTTAATCATTATCATTTACAAATTTTCAGGGTTTTTTTCATCCTTTTACACAACTAGTAATGCAGTATATTTTCACAATGCAGCAAACAGTGTATCAGAAATTGGAAATTCACTGGTAAACTTTATAAATGCATCCTTTGGACTATATAGTAATCAGTAATTACACTCCGAGATAAATACTTTACACATACATCTTATATTTGTCTTCTTTCAATCCACTTACAGTGATAATATAAATTGAAGTAATGCATAAATACATTCATGATACAAAATGCTATTCAGTCATTACACAAAAGGATGAAATTCTTTCAATTCTGACAATGGAGCTTGAAATGGAGATCACTAGGTGAAGTGAAATAAGCCAGGCACAGAAAGACTAGTACTGTATAAACTCGCTTCTATGGGAATCTAAAATATTTGGTATCTTCGATCTTGAAAGTAGAGTGGTGACCTCTATTAGGAAGTACAGAGTATGGCATGGGAAATGTGGGTCAACGGCTCTAAGTCCCATCAGACACGAGAGCAAGGATTGGTCTGTTACTGCGTGGCATGGTGACTACAGATAACAACATAGGCTGTATCTTTGAGAACATAGTAGAAGGTAATTTTGAAAGATTTTACCATAAAGAAAGGATAAATATTTGAGAAGGCAGAGGTGTTTAATCTGATTTAAGTGTTGTACAAAGCACATAGGTATCAAGTTATGTGGTACCCATTGATATGTATAGATTTTTATGCTTTATGAACAAGTTAAACATTTAACTAGAAACAAACACCAACCAATACACAAACAAAAACATTTATTTATTCTTTCACAGATCTGTGACTTACAACTCGGAACAAATGTGGCTTTGTTTGTCCGTCTGATCAGTTGCTCATGACAAAAATCTATTTAGCAGCTTAGGTTTGTGTCTAGGGGTTTTGATTAAAATTCCACTTTCAGTGTCATTCAGGCTTTTGTTAGAGTTCAGGTACTTGGATTTATATGACTAACATCCTTATTATCATGCTACCACTGATTTGTTGAGAGATTAATTGGTTGCTGCTAAAATAAATTGTTCTACTTTATAGGAGTATGTATGTATCATTACAATACATTTTCAATCCTATGGTATATCTAGAAAAGCATTAGCTAAGTCAAACAGTTTTTGTAGTTTTAGTTCTTTGAATAATGACTTTTATGATTGTACTAGTTTACATCCCTGGAACAATATAGAAGTGTTTCTTTCCTCCTTAGCATTGCCCAGTATTCATTGTTGTTTGATTTTTCTGGGATGAAAGCTATTCTTTCTGGATTCTTAGTGTTCATTTCAATTTGCATTTTGGTAATGGCTAGAGGTTTGAACATTTGCTCATATATTTATTGGCAATTTGTACTTTCTCAAAGCTGTGTCTGTTCATTTTAGTTGTCCATTTTTTAACTGGGTCATTTTTATTTTGCAGGGATCTAATTCTTTTTTCTTTTTTTAGTTCTTTATATATTCTACATATTGTCCTCTGTCTGAGGTATAGCTGACAAAATTTTCCCCATTCTACAAGTTATGTTTTCACTTTGATATCTTCTTCAGCTTTTTAATTTGTTATTATATCACTATTGATTTTATGCAATTTTTTTGGCAACTGAGGTTCTGTTAGAAATTTCTTTCCTATCCCTGTAACTTCAAGAATCTTACTTATTTTATCTTCAGCATGCAGAGTGGTACTGTTTTAATACACAGACTTTTGATACATTTTGTCTTTTTTGCAGATGATGAGAGATCACCCTAAGTTCAATCTTCTGCATGTCTGAAATCAATTTTCCCAGCAACATTTGCTAAAGAAATATGTTTCTTCCCATTTATGCCTTTGGTTTTTGTGTCACAAATCAGAAAGCTGAATGTATCTGGAATTGTTTCTATGTCCTCTATTCTGTTTCATGGGTTCACATCAGTATTTGTACCATGTTGTTTCCATCACTAGAGCTTTGTGACATAAACTGAAATTCAGAGTAAAGATACCTCCTGCTTTACTCTTGTACCCAGGATTGCTTAAGCTATTATGGTCTCTTCTAGTATCATATGAATTTTAGGATTTTTTTCTAGTTCTGTGAAAAATGCTATTGCTATGTTGATATGGATTGTACTAAATTTGTATACCAATCTTGGATATATGGTCATTTTGACAATATTATTTCTGCCAATCTTGAAACAAAGCTTTTCACCAAAAGACTCCTAGAATTAACAACCAAATTCAGCAATGTAGCAGGAAACAAAAGCACCACACGAAGATAAATAGGATTTTTGTGTACCAATAATGAACCTGCTGAAAAAGAAATTAGGGAAAAAATACCATTCACAATGGCATCAATAAAAGTTAAATATTTAGAAATTAACCTAACCAAGGAAATAAAAGACTTCTACAATAAAAAAGAAGAAATACAGTACTCTGAAAGAGAAGATCAAAGAGAGGCCATCAGAAAATGCTTCTCTCCTGAGATAGCTTATGGAGGTTTAATCGGAGACAGATTTTTCTTCTTGACATACTTTCTGATTTATCTGGGTTTAAAAATCTAGAGCAAGAACTTTATCTCTACACAGCTCTTGTCTCCCAGCCGCCCCATCCCACACACGTATATTTCTGCTCTCTGATTCTGAGGCTGAGGTACTGTAAGCCGTGATTTTGTTTTGTCAGCTGGCATCTTGTTAAATTCAGCCAATGTGGGCTGTAGAGGCAGGCAAGGCTGGAGAAGGAAGGAAGAGCACTTCCTCCTTCCTGTGCACTGCCCGTGGGAGTCCAGGGTGCTCCCTGATCCTCTGGACACTGCCCAAACGCACTGTGGTACCAGAACTTTCCTAGGGCATCAACTGGCTTCATTCAGCATTTTCTCCAGCACTTCCCTCAATCTGCATTTCAGAAATTCCTACACCACTTACAGCTGTCTCTTCTCAGCTCAGTGGGTCTCGGAGCCAAAACCTAGTTCTCCAAACGCAATGAGCAGCATCATTACAGTAATCAAGACTCTACTCTTGGGACCTCTCCTCTAAATTCCCAAGTTTGGTAATTTACCATCCTTCTTTTGTTGCTTTGGCCCTGAAGGTCAAACTTGTTTCTGTAGGTGCTATGGCTTTGACATCTTAATTTTCCTTTTTTCCGTGCCTACAGTTATTTAGTTAACAATATTTGTTTTGATTATAATAATATGGGTAAATCACAGAATTTGGGGAAGAGTCACAAATGCTAGATTCACACCAAGGAGGTCTCTAGTGATAACTTACCTGGTTCTGCCCAACTTTGTAAACCCTGAGGTGAGGTGTCTCCCCCAACATGTTTAACATTTGTATTAAGAAGTGGGGAGTTTCTATCAGATTTACCTGATTTCTGTTACACGGACAAGAGGAAAAGTTCTGTCCCACTTCCAATTACTCCAATGCTTTTTGCACCGTCGTAGAGTTGTTTTATTATATTGGACTATTGCACCATAATGGTAGAATGTGCAGTGTCTGATCATCTCCCTGTGGACACCTCACTTCTCACAGCATCTACACAAAGTCCTTCCTTTGATTGCAAGGGTGCATCCTTTGCTCTGTGGAAATGTAGCTGAGAAGGGTGGTTAGCCCCTGGCTGCAGTGCAGGCTGGGCCTTTTATACAGGAACAAATGTTAGCAGGATTATTGGCTTCTATGTTTCTCTAGGGGACCACTCAGCACATGTTATTTCTTCCTTTGCACTGGAGACAGACACCAAGAAACAAGAACTTGGCAAATTTACTGATATAGGCCACAGGGGCAAGCAGAGACCATGGATAAGCTTTAGAAATACAAGCTGTTCTGTAGATTTTATCAGCAGAATACTGGGTTTGGGCAGCGTGCTTATATACTCATTAGACTATCATATGTGAGATGCACCGGAGAACCTACTCAAAGTTCTACTTCTTAATGTTTTCAACCAATACATACCTTTGTATATGAGAATTAATTATATATCTGAATAGCTTCCAGAACCTCGGTGTAGCCGTTTCTTTATTTTCTATCCAAATTTATTCTAAAATAAATTGGTAAAATGTTGAAGGAAATAAATTGGTAAAGGAAAATAATAATAAATTGGTTGAAGGAAATAATTGGTAAAATGTTGAAGGAAATGTAATAAGAATGAGAGTATTCTTTCTTGTTTGCTTAATAGTTCATGGGGTACTCATTTGAAAAATTTAAAATTAGTTGTTGTAAGCATCATATCAGAATATGAAATAGTTGCCCATGAAAAATTCAGTAAACAGGTGTGGTACTAGAAATGAAACAAAATTATCTCTACTTCTTAAAAATGTCTCAAAATTATACATTTAAGAAGTGAATGCATATGCAGCAATTATTTCTGCCTTCCAAATAATGTAAAACAAGGTATATTAATGTGAAAGAGTTTGACGGTGGTCCATAGCAACTATCAATACTCTACTATCAATGCTATCAATACTCTGCTATTGTTAGGAGGTTTCTCAAAATAAAGTACTGCACTCAGATGTTGTTTTTTAAATTGACTTACTTTTTGTGAAAAAAAAACTAGTATGAAGAAAGATAATGTCGATATAAACATCTGTAGCCATTCACATTGAATATTGCACTTGCTTTAATGTGCCAAGTTTACTTTCAGTTGCATTATTTTGGAAAATTACCATCGTATAATAATTTAAAGATGGCATAATCTGATTAGGTATGTAGATAAGGTATCCTAGAGTAGAGTAGGATAGTAAAGAAATAGCAGTTACCAAAAAAGAAAACATTTGTTCAGTGGTTCAGTTCTGTGAAATTTTCAGAGGTAAATGAATTAAGAGATGTAGAATTTTAACAGCAAACAGTTGGTATTCAAATGCGAATGTTATTTGGTCTTATAATCTGAAAAGCTAATTGTCTAAATAAAATTAAATAACTTTGGAGATAATAGTATAAATTCGCTATTCGTATTTAATATTAAGACTTTTTATTTAAATTCTTAAAAATTTTGCACTCCACAATATTAAACTAAAAAAACTAGCAGCAACCAGAGTTATCTATTACTCACCTACTCTAACTGATGATTCGTGTATTACTCTGAAAGGGCCTGAACATCTTGGTAAACATTTTTTTTTTTTCTTCAGAAGTGAACATTATGGAAAATGTCCACTTTTAGGAATCAAAACTCTGACTTTATCATTTGCTTTTGTCATCTTAGGTAAATGCACTTGATTTTGGGGAGTCACTGTATACTACTTAAGAACAAATGAAATAGAATAGTTAAAACAGCTTGTGCATTTCAAAATGGAATCCAAGAGAAAAATGCAGACAGTTATTTAGATTCTCTTTTGTAGTCAGTGCTCTTCTAGGAAGATTTCGGAGATTTGAGGAAGTGCAAATGAGCAGCGATTATGCAAATGATAAAAATATAACCCGCGTCTCAACAACAAAAAGATCAGTGTTTTTTATAAGAACTTAATTCTTCCCTGGATTCTATTCACAAACTGAACTGGACTAGAATCAAATCAAATTTAGTGACTGGGCTCAATGCTGATCTCATGGGAAAATCAGATTCAATTTTCTTCCAACCCGGTTTGCTACCAGAATTATAAAAAAAAAAAAAATTGTTTGTGTACCGAGGCACCACTACCGGCAAAGGAACAAGTGGAATGTTGTTTTTATAAATGAGCATAAGATTTCACAAGATGAGCGTTAACAGATTTAGCACATACTGTTTATTTCAACTTTCAAAAAAAGAAAACAGTAAAATTCATTCAGTTATCTAAGGTAGGGGATCAAATATGTTCTAGATGGAT
This sequence comes from Cavia porcellus, assembly GCF_034190915.1. Classification (NCBI taxonomy): domain Eukaryota; kingdom Metazoa; phylum Chordata; class Mammalia; order Rodentia; family Caviidae; genus Cavia; species Cavia porcellus. The sequence continues at coordinate 157,995,061 of NW_026947484.1, read as the reverse complement.
GATGGTTTCCTACATGTGATATTTAACTTCAGAAATAAGTAAATTTTACATATTCGCCAGATCATATTTCACCGGAGACATTATTTTACTTATTCAATATAATTAATATCGTGTATAAGGCCATATTGTGAGAAATCAGAACATTAATTCAGGGCTATTTTACACCATGGCAAAGGGAATCTTACTTAACAGAGTTGCAGTTGCGTGTTTCTCCCTGAGATAGGCGCTGTGACAGGAGACAAGGTCTGATTTCAGAGAGCTGTGTTGGCCAAAGGACCCCTTTGTCCGGATTCTGGGTTTTGGTACAACTGCCAGGGAAAGAGGTGCTTAAAAAACCACTGCCGAGAGGTAAGATGAATACAGAGAGGAAAAGTGTAGCAAGAGAGAGACTGCATTGAAAGGGGAAAAGGAAGGTTTTAAGGGTTTTTATCACAGCCTGTTTCACTAAAAGTGGTGTCTAGAGAGAATTTTTAGAAAGACTTACTGGGCATCTGCAGAGAAAAAGCTCAAGTCTGCAAGAAATCTCCAGAGGTATATACCATACCACTTAGAGGATTTTGGATTTCGATTCAGAACAATGTTATTTGTTTTATAAGAAGCATGGAGCTCAAAATGTTCTCAAATGGTCCATGCTATTCTCAAGGTCAAACAAAAACAAAATAACTGTGTAGGTCATGACACGTCACTCAGTTACATTATGATAAAAAATAATCAATTTTCGAAATCAACACTATTAAAAGGAACCCATTAATGGTACATGCCTGCTTCTCAAGGAAACTGGACCTGAAATTCTGTATCAAAGTCAGTATCTATGTACACAGATTTCACTTAGTTCAGTTACCGTAGTTCAGTTCAAATTTTGCTGGACAAAAAAGTCACTCAAGTTTTCCTTCTAATTATTAAATTATTTAACAGTTAAATTTTTAAGAGCTCAATGTTTGAAAATTTAATTACTGATCTTATTTTTCCATAAGAATTTCTGTTTCATATAGTTCTCTGATAATACCCTGTGCCCCGATTGACAATTTCAACATACATATTAGTAGTTTTGTGCAGTTTCTAACAAATATTTTGGCCAAGTAACACATATATTTAAAAGCCAGTAACTGTTTTGTGTACACTTAAAAATAAAGTTAAAAAACATGAAATAATCAATGATGTTTTGCTAGAGAATTAAGACAAAATCTGTGATAGCAAAACTTTAAAAAGCCATGAATTAATTTGCAATTTGATGTATAATCACAAAATCATTTTTAGAAATCAAGCTTTTTTGATTCTAGAAGACAGTGATCCATTGCTCTGAATATATACAATCATACTGCCAACCTGACACTGCCATGTGATGTCCTTTAAAAAGCTGGAAAACATTCTTTAAAAAGCACTGTATTCATAATACTAAAGATACAAGTATTTTCTAGAGCTACAGTATGAAATTTTGCATTTTACTTTGGAAATAAATGTGGACAAAATATTTTTAGTCACATCAAATCCATGACGCCTAAATGACACTTTCATCTGATCACTTTTGTCAATATTTTAACACCATTTTCAGTTCTTGCTAACCTTAAGGACACACATCAAAGAGACCAAAATCTCATCCAATTTAATTAATTTTTCAGAGATGCTCTGCCCTCTTTTTCATTTCTGTACATTTCTGGATGTTAGATTCTCTGGCTGGATTATCTTTCTAAAATATAACCCCCTGTTACCCCTTTTAATCATGCTTCAAAGCACAGTTTAAATGCAACCTCCCACATGAAGCTTTTTTAATTCTGGCGGACATTTGTTTCAACTGACCTCATTCTAGAAAGTAGTCGTTTCAGTTACATTCAACAATTTGAAGCTATTCAAGTTTCTCTACTCATTTATGTACCGTGCTGTGAGCCTAAGTACCAATTATGGTGCAAAAAATAATAAACCATAAGAATAACCAAATATAAAATATCTTCACTATGCCGTACCAAGAAAATTTACAATTCTGATAAACATTAGGCCTATTTTTAATTGCATAGACATTGGCCCTTTTGATAGATCCTATTTTCTGGTGTAACTGTTGTTCAGAATGCAGACGCCAAGTTTGTACGTCAATAAACATTAATTATCTTAAACATGAATTAACAACAGTAAGGAAAATCAGTGCAGGAAATTTAAAGACAGAGGAGGAGGTAGACAGGAGGAGAAGAGGAATAAAAAAGAAACAAGATATACCATGTACCTACCCTCTGAGATGAACACGAGCATACCTGTATAGTAACGCACACCAATGAGAAAAAGAAAGGGTAGAGGATCTTATAACCTTCTTTTTACAGGCATCTATTTGCTTTATCACTGTATTCAATTTCTTTCTTTCTTTGTTCCTTCCTTCCTTCCTTCCTTCCTTCCTTCCTTTTCTTTTTCTTTCTTTTCCTTTACTACTCTGCCTCTTTTTCTTGATTTTCTTCACTTACATTCTTGGAAGTTCCAGTGTTCTGAAAAATCTCTAAAATATCTCTAAAATTTTTATCTCAAAGAGAAATGTAAGCAGAAAATAAATTGTGTGAGAATAATTATCTTTAACTGGTGAATTAACTTCAAAGTGGGGGGTACATTAGATAGTCATTGATGGGCACCAAAATACATTTGAGCTGCTATGCTCATTTAAGAGAAAAAAATTAACATTAGAAACTAATGTACAAACAACTATATATATATATATATATATATATATATATATATATGTAAAAGTTTTAAATTAAATATAGACCTTGCATATGTGTGTGTGTGTCCATTTGTGAAGAGTCAATTTGCCAGCTCCTGGACAGTGACTAGCTGACCCTTGCAGGCTCTCAACCTCTCCTGGCATGGCTTCTAGCAGAAGAAAGCTGCCTTGCCCACACCTCTTCTTGCAGACACTTTGCATCTAACAGCTGCCGGATGCTCAGTGTAACAACCTGGGTTCCTCACTCCAACCTGCTGAAGTGCCGAAGTACCATCCACCTTTACAGATAACTGCCACTTTACTTATGATTGTCCCATGGTCTACTTTCTTCTGCTGCTCCATCCTATTTTTACATCTCTTCTGTGGGGGGAAGTCTTGAGATTATGTCCTAATCTATTTCCTGTATGCTCATCTCCACTTCAGAATCTGCTGCTCTACAAGTTCAGTCACTACCTAGGTGGGTGAAAACATACATTCCTACTACATGCATGTATCATATGTAGGCACATACATAGAGTGGCTTACAGAAGGACTGCATCTGTTTGTCCCACTAAGTCACTGACACTGGACTAAGTCAACCATCTCTATGAAATTTAGAAGTCACCTAAAAACCCCTGTCTCTATTTTCTCAAGGACATACTTAATCTTTTCCTGATACTCTATGGCTGAGGCTTAGTTTTCTTCTAGTGTATAAAGGATTGAATTTGCTGAGCAGGTGGCAACAATCACAGTCACCAGATCCAGTTTGGGTTTGAATCTCAGTTCATCCTAAATGTGTATATTTGTGCACTCCCCCTTTTTCTACCCTTAGAGTTTGTTTATTTGTAGCATAAGCATACTGAGAATACCTATATCACAAGGTTGTCAAAACTATAAAATGAATTAAAGTACTTTGAATCATTATAGTTATATGTGTGATCATAATAAAAAAGACTGAACCATCTAGCTATTTACACTAAGAACTTTAGAGTGTTTAAAATCATAAATAACATTTTCATATGGCCAGTATAGATTAAATGCTACTGAAAAATAGCATACAACATGGTGTAATTAACAGAAATGAAAATACGGAGTGAATTGTTTCCTTAACTTTTAGTGTCTTAAGGAGAAAAAGCAAATGCAAACTATGGGGTATAGAAGTTGAAATCCATTCTATATAGTGTATCAGTTTACAGTTATAGTTAGGTAGATGTCCCTCATAATTTCCACTAGAAATTAGAAGCAGTTATAGATAGGTTTGGAGCATTTTATAAAGAGCTATAAACTTTCCCCATCAAAGGAAGAAGTAAGGGACCACTTTTCTTAAAATAAATCAGGCTTACGGGACTGTGGAGATAAACTGAATGCAGTGGAAATTACACTGCATGACTTCCCAAGTCAGCAAAGAGCATGCTGTTCCCTTGTGCCCGCCGAATACCATCTTTGGGAGCCTCTGGCAACTGCAGGCTGAAGAGGCCCAGTCACTGGGAGCTCACCTTGGACTAACAGTAAGTGGAGGCAAAGATGCCAGAGGAGGCCCAGCTGTCTCAGTACCTTCTGCTGGAACCTTAACAGACTGGATCCAAAGCATCACAGAAAGGGCCTTCAAGGTAACCCTACCAAGAAAGAACTGTCCATCCAGGTCTTCTTAGTCCTGAGCAAAATAAATGAGGATTCATATTTTAAACTGCTTCTTTGCAGTGATTTTTCTCAATGCAACAAGAGGGTGTAACAGTAGATGTCTGTTCTTTCTTGATCCTAAATTTGAAAATTTAATTATTATGTGAAAGAGAGAGTACCAGAATCAAAATGTAAAAAGATAATCATTCATCAAAGATATTCTTTTGTCCTTGAGATGTAAATATCTTGAAATTCTGTAAAGCAACAAAGAAGCATAACATTTAAAAAAATTTAATTCCTACAACAAGGCAATTTTAAAATTTATTTCTTAGTTAGAGGATCCTATCACCTAAACATACGTACACACACACACACACACCACTGCAATGATATGCGGTTTACAATCCACCCTACCTCTGTCTCTTGAAAGGCAAACAGGTAGAAAGATTTTATTGTTAAGATCTATGGGTGTAGGCTGGTCAATATTTTGCAGAGAAGAGGTAGACAGTGACTTTGATTAAAAACTGAGGCAATTGAGACAGAAATGGGATTAAATCATAGAATTTTTTAAAAATTGGAGTTTTGGGAAATTCACTTCCAGGATCTAGACTCTACAAGAATAACTGTCAAGTTGAGTGTACCTAATATTCCAGGACAGAGGGAAAAAGAGATGAGGGTTTCTTTATGTAGTCTAGCTCCCATGTCTTTCAATTGCCATAGCATGTGACATCATCTTCTGAACTTTATTCATCCAAGGTTTTGGGATTTCAATGACTTAAGGATACTGCAACAAATTATACTTGTTATTTCTAGAACAGACATAAGACTCTTGGTCAAGAATCTTGGTCTACAAGTTTATCATTTACCAAGGAGACTTTGGCTTAATAAAAGTCTTTTTTTTTCATATATATATATATATATATATATATATATATATACATACACATATGGCTTTTTGGATGCTAGGATAAAAATGTAAAATTATGCATCATATTGATACTTTCTAAAACAATTTTCATTTGGACCTGTTTATTCATATTTAAGAGAACCATTCTATTACACATTTTCTTCTCATACACATCTCACTTGTTCAACACAGTTTAGATAGAAGTTATTTTAATGCCTATGCTGTGCTGACTACTTTTCCGTCAGACAATAGGAGGGTGCAGGATGAGAGACTTATTAAGGGGATGTTATTTTAAACTGTAAAACTTACTTTTATTTTTTATGGCAGGCAAGCACCTCTGTGAATTAATTCAAAAGCACAGATCTGCAAAGCATTGGGAAGCAGCCACCAAGACTCTGACGTCTCTGTTGGGACATTGTTTATCACCTGTAGAAAAATAATTCTGATTAAGTAGCACTGTGATCGGCTTCCTGGCCTCTGCTTCCCTGAGATGCTCCTCACCCTGACATCAGGCTGTTGTACATCTCACCTGTGACCACAGATGGAGCCTAAACCAGAGGAATCGATATTCCCAGACTGCAAACACTCACGCTGGCAGCTCAGGAGAAGGTCTCTCAGAGGAGGACTGAGTTAATATGACAACTCCACTGAAGCGGATCACCACAGAGGGAAACAGACTCACGTATGCAAGCTGTTCTTCACAATTCTGCGACACATCTAGAAGAGGAGCATACTATTGCAAGTTTCTTCATGATACATGACTTTCTTCTCTCAGCTTGCTTTCTAGCAAGTTAGCTAAAGACTCATTTTGGGAGTTCTGAAAGCTCACTGATTTTATGTGCTTTCAGAAATCCTCATTCCCAGGTACACTGATGCCTCCAAGAGGAAAATAGATACATTAGTAAGAGCAATGATAGTATTTTATCTAAAACTGCCTCCCGTATTAATATATCTTCTGACTCAAATTCAAAATAAAGCTACGAATCCACAACCAAAGAAACAAATTTATAGAGAAGTGCATATTTCTTCATGCCAGTATTCCACTCAATTCTTCTATCTCAGAAATTTTTATTTTCTTGGAATAAAATGGAGTTTGCTGTGTCTTGCCTTCCAGTAATGTGTTTGTCCAGTTCATTTACAAATCCCTGAATGCTATCTAATGTCTAATTAATTGCAGCACTACCAAAAATTAAATAGACACATGACAGACTAATACATTGTGTTTTGAGATTGTGGTAGTTAATCGATTGTGTCAATTTGAGTAAGAAATGCAACCAGTTGGGTTAGCAGCATAGGTCTTCATGTGGCTGAAGGGATTCACTGAATACTGAAGATCCAGAAGCCAATGCGTTTGATTCCTGAATGGAATAAAAGATTCCAATCTTTGCCTTCACCGTGGACATCATCACCTGGCTTCCAGGACAGACTGTCCAGTCCCCTGATGTGGACTCCTCCGGGACACCGCAGTGAGCTCCAAGTCTTTGAGTGGATCCTTTGAATCTCCTGGACACAGACAATCCTTTTCTATTTCCTACACCTGACTCTGCAGGTGGCCAGTGTAATCTGATCTTGCAAACTCTTATATGATATCTTGCATTAAACCTATTTTACTAGTTATCACTGGCTGATACAGAGATAACTACTATATTAGGTGTCTTTGAATTGTAAAATCATATTTTGGTATAGATATTAAATACAATGTGTGTGCTAGGCATTGTGAAATACAATTTTTCTCTTCCTCATTCTTTTTCTTTCTCCTTCTAGATATGTAAGTTTCCTTTTTGTTCAAGAATGGGCCTGACTCAGGAAATGGGGTGATAGTTTTGTTTCATTTATAGGTAGAAACCAATTCAAACCCATTTAGTGCCATCTTTTGTATGAAGGAGAAAGCAGTCATCAGTACCAGCTCAGAGCAATTTAATATACCATTAGAGAGAGAAAAAAGGCAAATGCTGTTTAAGTAAAACTCTGAAAATAGAATTTGCTTTTTGAACTTTAATTTGTATCCTGCTTTGATTTTCCAAAAACAAGAGCACAGACTCTCAAAGATGATCCATATAGGTTCTTTTGTCTTTGCTATGCCTCCAAATCTTCTCCACAGCACTACAATAGGATATTTCTTATAACCCCTACAGACTTTGCAGCTGTCCTAAATGATTATTGATTGATTGATTCTTCAGTCATAACTAAAATATGAAAGAAAGTCATTATCAAAAATATAGTTACACTGAAAAGATTTTGACTTTTCTGAATAGAGAAATAATACACAGTGTTTGACATTGCACCTATAATTTTACACCTCAATGATTTTAATAAAATGAATAATAGATATGTAATTTCAACTTTCAACTCAAGTAAGAGATGGGTTTGTGTCTGCCACTTGTAATTTAGATTCATGTCTGTTAGCCGGTATATGGGAGTTTCCATATACCAGTTGGCCAAGCTATGAAAATGTTCAAATTTGTATGTGATTATGTTTTTATATTTTCTATTTGAAGGTTTTATTTTCTTAGTTAGAGATAAATTGTGATTTATACTGTCAAAGAAATTTTGTCTACAAATTGATTGAGATATGTTTTACCTCAGTGTACAAAATTAAATATTTCAATGCTTACGCCTGTGTAAATATCATTATTCCTATAAGCAGTTCTCAAAGTGTGGTCTCCAACACAACAGCATTCACATTAGCTGGGAGTTTTTTAAATAGAAAATTCTCAAAACTCACCCAGAACCTCTCATTCAGAAGCTATACAGGTGAGACCCTGTAATCTAATTAAGAAACTCTCCAGATACCATTGGTAGATATGTGATAAAGTTAGAGATACACTAGCTACATAAAGTGAGAAGGACTGTAAGCAAAACTGATAGTCTCACAGGTTCATCAAGAAAACAGTAACAGGTGTTACCGGTGAAAGAAAGTAACCATCACATGCGCCACATTAACTGACTTTATGTAATTTGTTGACATAAAAATTAGGATATAAATCTAGGTAGTCCATGGAAGTCTTAAGGTTGTTTTCTGATGTATCATCATTTGTTTTCCCATGAGAACACTGAATTAGACAGCAAAGACAATACAAAGCTTCAATCTATAGGGAAGAATATTCAAAGTTTCTATCAAAAGTTATGAAACTGAAGACCATGTTAGAACTTGTTTCCTGTTTCTGCTGTTTTTCATAACACATATTTTGTACAAGAAGACTCTTATCAAAAGGAATCAATTAAAATGTTTTTATCATCCTGCATCAATGATATGCCCAACTTTGTTATGTTTATTATTAAGTGGTATGTTCAATTGTAGCTGAGGAACTGTCTCTATTAAAATTTTCAAGATATATATGATGTGGATTTATTGAGAAAATCTCATCTACTTACCACATTACAATTTGCTTATTGTTTCAAGGCATTGAAATATTATAAAATATTTTACTCCAATATAAATTTCAACAAAAATTTTAGTCTTTAGCCTTCTTCAATTTTCATAAAATTCTAGTTATGTTACTACAATTTTATTCACTTCTGAAGGATTTTTAAGTGCCTACTTTACGGCATGTCCTTATCTAGGCACTAGAAAAATAAATAAATACCATAAGGCTTGCACCCTGGAAACCTCTTTTATTTAAATGTGAAATAAAACCCATCAAGGGTTTAAGCCACTGTCATCTTGGCCTGCAACAGAGCACCAGCCTCCTTAACTGTCCCCCTGCATGTACTTTTTTCCTTCTGACAAAGAAAATTATGTCATCGTGCTTCTGGATACTCTCTAAAAACTTCGATTATAATTAAAGGGGGGAAAATCTTGTTTCCCATATAATAGGAGCTGCCAGGTTACCTGAGTCTCTGCACCCCCTCCAGCATGCACTGGGGTCACTGTCTCCTTGTTGCTCTTTCCTCTGTGCTTCTGTCTGCTCTGTGCAGGCCTGCAGAACCAGACATCATTTGACTTGGAAGACTCCTCCTGACAACCAGCATCACTTTGTCCTCTGTGCAAATGTCACTGTGAAAGAGAGGCCTTCCTTGACTGAAGCTTCTATAAAACACCAGCACATATTCCTTATTCCCTTACACATCACTTGTTTAAAATATTTATTAATATCCAATTGCACATCACATCTTGTAAACAGTGTGTGCTTCTTGCTTAATATTTTATATTTATGTATGAAATATTATCAATTATTGGATATTATATTTTATAATATGAAACCATTCTCCATCCAGCAATACGTGCTATTGACAAAGACAGAGCTCTTTGTCTTTTTATTTCTGACATGTAACATTAGAAGTTAAGAACATATAACATTTAATTTATCAAAAAGAAGCCGAATTATTTTGTAATGGAAATTTTCATTAATGATAAAATGTAACAGCACAATCACACCTAATTAACATTAATAACAAGCATATGCAAAATTCATTGTTTTATTAGAATAAGAATATAAATACACAAAGGATAACAAAAGTGACCCACTACCCTTTTACTAGAATAGGCCTGTACCAATGTAGCAAATAGCTATCATCAGTGTTTGGGAGGTGAAATTAATGCAGCTAATGTAGTCCCGTGAGGCTACACAGTAGCGTAGCAAGTGATATCTTTTTTTGTACTCATATTTGTCTAGAATTCACTATGTGGAAAGCAATAATATAACTTCATAAGAAACCAGTATTATTCACTTTTTCCCTAATCTGTAAATGAACAAGTGACTAATTTAGTAGACCTTATGTAAAAAATGTTGGAGAATTTTCTCCATGTTACACAAAAACCCTTGGGGGAATATGTGTGTATTTTCATGTATACAAGTTTACTAAAACAAGATTTTCCTCTTATTCATCATTATACTCCCACAAACTGTAACAGACTACTGCATAGGTAAAAAGTTCCTAATATTCAGATAAGAGAATAGTGTCATCTGTTCCTTCCAGTTCCACATAACTTAGAGCACAGTTGCTCTGCTTTGGAGGACAGTGGGTCTCCTCTGATTCAGGGCAGGGGATTTGCCTCCAATTTCATGTGACCACTTCCTTCTAGGGCTGTCACTGTATGGATGATGGTCTCATTCATCATTAGTCATTTTCTTCTTGTCTTGCTTTATAGATCTGTAATAGAACTTGTAAGATTCGGTTCAAGGAAAATGCCCATCTTAATGAAGCTAACAAACTTTGGAAATATTTTACCAGTGAATGATGATGTTTATAAAATGCAAACAATTAAAAAGCCCAAAATATCCCATGGTTTTCAAATAAACCTGTTGGATAAAAGAGGGGGAAAAAAGAGAAGTGAATGATTTCCAAGATTTACAGACCACGGTATGGATAAATTGAATTGATTTTTAAGAAACAATGTGCTACTTTTAATGTTTTAAATTTGTGTGTAGATACACATGGGGAGCAAATTAAGCTTCAATGTTTGTGGGAATATTGCTTATCTAAGTGGGAAATATTAATGACAAGTATTATAACTTACAATGGATAACAAAAAACTAATGACTGCTAATGTATCTCGAAGGAATGAGAATATATATATGTATATATTTGAAAAATAAATTGAAATAGATATTATTTATTCTTTTTTCCTTCTCAGATTCATAGAAACTTTTGGACATATAATTGAAGTACTTGCATTCAAGATAATGATATAAAATATGCTTAGTAATTTATTGGTTCAATGTCTTGATACATAACAGGTTTTCTGTGAACTGTATTTTCTGTGGGTGAATTTAGGATACAAATTTACTGGCACCAACATGTAGTACATCAACAACTTTTGAAATTTTTCATGAACTTTCTCTTCATTTAAATACACCATTATGCAGTACATCAGATGATATCTTTTCCCTACGTTATGAAGTTAATAAACTACAGAAATTTAGTTTGCAACAATAAAGAAATTGAAATTGTCACATTTGTCCTTGAGGAACCTTATGAGATTTTACCATCTAACTTATTTATCATCATTAAATTAGTAGTATGAAAGCATAGTGAACCATTTACCGATTATCACTATTAACAATAGTAGCTTCCAATATTTAATGCATTCTATGTATTTACCATTGTAGTGAATGTTTTACATATACCTTTTCACAACTCCTTATATACTCCTATGAGGTAGCTAATTTTAACAACACCATTTTACTGGGGCTCAAAGGAGAAATTAAACAATCTAAAATCAAAGCTCTAAAGAAAATGAAGCAAGAATTTCAAAGCCGATATATCTGGCTCCACATCCTCTATTTTTTCGCGTTGCCTAAGCTGAACAGCTCTGTAAATGTTGATTACTGAGTATTTTGGGCTATCTTCCTGTTTTTCAGAGCGATATCTTAAGAACATATGAATCTCCGTGTGTCACTGGATCCAGTAAAGGCAGGCAATGATGCTGTCTTTCTGGGTAGCAACCTCGCTGAAGGCTTGGTAAGAGCTAAATTGCAGACAGCCAAATGACCATAGAAGTCAGAAGCAAATAAAGCTGGAGAAGCATCTTGATCTTTTACTGCTGGTGGAGCTAATATAGGGCTAAGCAAGAGCTTCTTGAAGGAGAAATTCGAGTCATGGCAGTCCTACATGGTTCTCTGTGGTCAACCGAACTAGGATGGCAGCGAAAGTACTTTCTGGCAGTTTTCCTTGGATATAGAATCAACGTGAACTCAAAACAAAACACACGTCATTGTATGTGTGATGTCTAGAAGAATCAGAAGAAAAATACGAAATGTTCTATTGTGGTGGGAAAATATCTCAACAATGACCTCAATCAGAGGACTTGAATTTAGTCTCTATATCCACTGGCCAGCTGAATCCCTCAAGTGTGAACGATATTCTCCTACATTCTGAGAATTTCCCATCCTGGGAATATTCTTCTCCTTTCTCCCAGAATATGTCAAGGAAGTTACCACCAAGTCAGTCCAACCTGATAGTGCAGGACTGGTGGTATCCTAAGGACATCTCCTCCCAATAAGAAAATAGCTCATGAGTAAACATTATGACTTGCAGGCGAACCAGTTGTGAATTATTTCAGGAGCCACTGGGTGTCTTCCTCCAAGGAACCTAATCTAAAACTATTCTCTGATAAATGCACTAAGTTAAGGGACATGACGCTATTGGACTGTCATAGACAATTGATGAAGACAAGAATTCCACATAGACCTCTCTACCTTCACAAACTGATACCTTTTCCACTATTATTATCCAACAAAGTAGACCTAAAAATTTTATTTGTGTTTATACTTTTCTATAAAAAATTAGAAGAATATACACATATGAAAATATTCATATGTTGCTGATTTCTAGTACTTCATAAGTGTGGTTTAAAATGTTTACATATAATGTACTTATGATGTCTATGCCATAGAGATTAAAGAATTACTTCTAAACTATTTACTATATGTGGTAATTGAGAAAATAATATGGATTCACATTTGGGATATTCATCACCTTAATTCTCTGTCCCTAGAAATTATACTTTGTGTTAGAAAGCTACTATCGAATCAGTTTCTTTTGTACTAGTCCAATTGAATATTTGTGAATATTTGCATTTTTCTTGTATTTTATAAATCATGACAATTTTGTCAGTCTAAATAGTCACAGAATTATGGCAGAAACATCATTTTGGAAAATCAGAAATCTGCTTCTGGTAGAAATATGAAAATTTCAGAATATTAATCAATATTTTCATTGAGGCTAAATTTATTTACGTGTGTTCTTTATACAGGCCTATAGTAAGATAATCAGATTTTCTAAATCTGTGACTAACTAGACATAAACTTCATGTAGCATATATGTAAACATACATAGTCTCAGGACATTTTTCAACATTAATACATATATTTAATCCAGTAAGAATAAACAGACTTGCATGCAATAAATTTATGATTGTAAATATCTATTTATTATATCCTACTATGCAGACACTTAAAGTTGTCTGTGTAAAATAAGGTACAAAATTTACATGTTTATCTCAGTGGGTTAAATTTTTTTAAACTGATAGTGAATTTATCTTTATCATCATCTTCATGACCATTAAAAGCATATGTTGAATCATCTAACGTTTAGATTCATTTTCTGATCCATCTAAATTATTTGAAGTATAGCATTTTTAAACCCTGAAAATTTTGTCTTAAATAATGTAACGCTATTCACATAACATGAGGATATTTTTTTCTTTCATTTTTTTCAGCTTGTGAATATGAATTGTGGTTCTTTTTATTGTCACTGTCCTCTTCTGCTAAATTCTAAAAAGATCTTCAAAAGACTACTTTATACAAACACTTCAAACTTTCAACTGGAAATTAATTTCTATGTAACTATTTCATCTGTGAGGTTCTTTTTCCTTTTTAATTCTATTATTTCTATGAAATTCAAACTAATAATGAAAGTTACTTTAGGCTGTTGTATTTTCCTTAAAACAAAAAATTATCATGTTTTCCTTTAATAGGAAAATGTTTTAGGGACATTAAAAAATCTCTGTTTCTAATTTTGGTAAAAAATTATTTGAAAAAAGTTATTTTCCTATCTACAGAAATCTTTTCCCCATTTTCTTATATTTATAGCAAATGAAGCTTTTCTCTTGTTTCAAAAAAATAAGTTTATAGCTTTAAAAAAAATGGAAATTTTGGTAACTTGTATTTTAAAGATATATTTAATGGATTATTTGTCTTAATTAAAATTAGAAGAGTTTAGGCACTGTAGGACTCTATAGTAGATAAGAAGAACATAAAACTGATATAGCTAACTGTGTACTGACTAAACATTTTAATTCCATTTAAATACTGTAAAAATTCACTTAATATTTTTCTGTTTTTTAACAAAATTGTTACAATCTTTTGGCCATTTTCTTCTTTTCATAAATAAACAAATGAATCCATATAATGGACATAAGAGTTGTAAAAATTAACTTTTTATAACTTTTGACCCTAAAGTAAAGCAGCCTTCCTAACAATTTCACAGACAGCTGAACTGTTCTGTCTTCTTTAATTTCCCTTTGTTTCTCTACTATCCATTTTCTAGACAAAGAAGAAAGAGATAAAATCAATGTCCTTCCAGGAGAAAAACCTATTGGACAATGTGTTTTATTAGCTATGCTTCACTCTTTTGGATTCACTCGGTAAAAAATTACGACAAAAATCTAATCAAAAGAATATTAAAGGGAAATTGTCACTCTCGTTCCTATAAAACGTAAAGCCATAACTAGTGTGTGTTCCACAGTGATTTAGTGTAGATATAAGCAAGTGGACACTGAAAAGCAGATATCTGGTGAGGAGGGAATGAATATTCATAAACACAGTTAATACTGTAACATTTCTTCCCCCATACTTACTCCACTTTACTTATTTCTACTCGCTGGAGTGGTAGAAGTCACATTAAAATATTAATTTTCCGCTTTACTGGAATGATTTCAGAGTCAAGTGCCATTAAAATTCCGAATGTAAATACGAAAAAAAAAAAAAAAAAAAAAGGAGGAGAGGATATGGCTCTCTCTACTGCTCTGCACTGGTTTTTTCTTTTTAAACTATTTATTTGCTTTATGTGAAAAGAGAAGCTATTTCAAAAATTTTAATTGCTTTGGGAGATGCATGCAGAGGCCAGAGAAGGTGCCACGTTCTTGTGAAATACTGTCTGTCACTCAGAAAGCATCAGATCATCAGATCGTCCCCTACTATAAGCTTGTGAAACAAAGGGCAGCTCACTGGAGGCAGGTCACTGTGCAGAGGCTGAGGCCACACTGCACTGCCATTAGGAGCCCATTAAGAGTGTTTCCTCGGTGCTTTCTCCCTTTTCAGTTCACGCATATTTCTATCAGAGGGACAGGCTGAGAAATGCCACGCAGGGACACTGTGTGTGTGAGGCCATTGCTCAGTGATAGCTTGCTCAGCGCACCAGATGGGAGTGCAGTTAAAGGTTCAGGGGAAGTTTGTCATCTTTGCTGGTCAAAGGGGATCATCAGCCAGGGGTGACGCTTTGACCTGCTGTGAGAGAGACGGCATGTCACCATCTCCCCCAGTTGCTCCTTTGTCCCCCATTGTTTTGCTTTCTTCACTGCTCAGTTAAACATGGGACTGTTTGAGTTCAATACCTCCTAAGACACATGCACACAGTAAACACAGAGAAGCTACTTCAATAATGTTTAATCTGTTCCCTTTTCCAATATTCATAAGATTTCTAGCTCCAAGACCCTCTCACAAGCAGTTATGCCACCTTAGATCCTGGCAGAGCACAGTAGAGCGTAGACCACTGAGCTATCAAACACAGACTACTGCAAGACCTCTGCCCTATGGGCAACTCTCATGTTCTGATCTGGAAGAAAACTTTAACCAGGAGGGGCAGGGGACTCTCCCACCTCATGAAATAACAGAGGTTTTTTTATTTGTTTGTTTGTTTGTTTTTTCCTCTCTTTGTATCTCAACACATCTCTTATTCTGATAGCAACCGAAGAAAACTTTTTGAGTCTTGCCCCAGTGTAAGAATTTTACATACATGAAATCAGTTAATACTTACAACCACTTAGTGGTTAGATAGCAATTTTAAGCGTCTTTACTTCATAAAATGGTTGAGGGGTCATCTCCAGATTAGACAGGTAAAAAGCAGTGGGAGGTGCCCAAGCTCAAGTCACTGCTGACCACACTGATACACGCTGGTTTTACAGCCAGCTGTGTGGGAACCATGGAGTCAGCTGTTGAGGGTCTGAAGAAAATTCCCAGATATAACTTGTGAACAGTGAAGTCTTATAGGGCGCCGAAAGAAAGGATATGTTTGTGTCATGCAAGCAACAAAGTATATACAAGGTACAATGACAGTGCACTGGATGGGAAATGTCCAGGGTACTTTGGCAGTAGACTACACAGAGGAATGGCCAGAGAGCACTCAAAGTGACCAGTGACAGTGGCACTTATCCACCTCCCAGTGCTGTGCTCCTCACCCAGTCTCCGCCAGAGCAGGTTTTATCGAGTGAACTACACATCGCAGGCAGCATTACGTTGCTTGGTTCCTTTGAATGAATATCCTCACAAGAAACAACTAACTTAGCTTAGGGGCAAGAAGGTAATTTCTGCAAATAAAACGGTTTACTAAATTCCTCGTGTCCTTTAGAAATAGTCATCCATTAGCTCAGCAGCATAAACGCCTGCCTTGCAAGCAAGCAGTCTTGAGTTCAATCACCGGTACCGATAAAAAAAAAAGAAAAAGAAATATCCAGTCTGCTTACCGTGTCCTTGTGGCGTGGCAACACTCTTGCAAATGTAAAAGGGTACTTAATAATAATAATGATAATGATGATAATGATAATAATAATAGCACAGGGCTATAGTAGTAGTAGTAGATTCTGAAGTGGTCAAGTTTCTAGGTGCCTCCTATACATCTTGTAAAATCCATGGCCCTTGAATACATACGTGAGTATTATGGAGCAGTGATTCCTGTGATCTTAATACAGAGATGTGACTGTGTCTTGGCAAGGCACAATGGTATAGAAAGACAGAGACACTGGGTAATCTGGAGGAATAAAATAATTATGCAACAAAGCGCCTGTGCAACCAGTCAGCAAGGAAATGTGAGTGATCAGTAAGAGCTGAGAATGTCCACTGGCCAACACTGGGAGGAAATCACCAGATCAATCCAGTGAGCCTAGAGGAAGAGCCCAGGTCTAAGAGGTGGGACTTCCAGCCTTACATTTCAGTCCTGCAAGAACCTAGCAAGGACCCATCCCAATGGCATGGAATTTTGACCCATTGAAACTGTGAGATAATGAATAGGTATTGTCTAAGGACACTGAGCATGTGATAATTATTATGAAACAGTAGAAAACTAATCAAGAAGGAACATTTTTTTTAAATGAGGGCCAAGAATATATGTCAAACTTTCATAAATGATTTAACTTTTTAGATTGCTTCTTAATTAGTGTATATCCTGCCAAGAAATTGCGGCTATTTTTGACCTTGTGAGTTTCCAGTCCTTATTAAATGGTGTTCGGAAAACTTCTCTATAAGGAATATTTGTTGACTCATGTGTTTATATTTATTTATTCATTTTGCCTTTTACTCTCAATACTTAGTACCCCTTAAATAGCTACTAAGATCTCAATTAAAGTCATTCTTCAGTAATGGTGATTTATTAGTATTTTACATAAAACAGCATTATTTAGAGGTTCACAGACTATTATTTTATCCTATAATGCTCAGTTAAATACTATGTAATGCAGTAAATTAGATTCAAAATACATTTCAAATGCAGTTTATGGAAACTATAATTGATTACAAAGATCCATTTCTTTTTCTGAATATTTAAAAAAAAATTAGCATGAATTTTTTTTCTTTTTGAGATTTTTTAATCTGAAAAAGGAGGTTAACTGAGTGCTAAAGTCTCGTTAGCATTACAGTTTTCATTTTTTTACTCTAAGAATATTGCAAGCAAGCTGCCAGAAGTTTATTAACACATTTTTAGAATATCAATAGAATTTAATGCTCAGGAATGTGTAAAATATTTTATATTCTTTAATTATATGATTTAATGAAAAGGTTCTTCAAGTTTGCTAGTCTGAAATTGAAAAAAACCTTTTAGAAGTGCTGTGGAAGAAGACAGCATTTTTGAATATTACATTAGCATAATAGAGGTACTTCTGTGGAATTCACTTCTACCTATCGGTTGTGTGATTTGGGTTACATAACTTACTTCTTGTACAATAAGTTTCCTTGCAAAGTGGGTTTAATTAATATCTGTACAATAGAGATCTGCAACCAAATTTTACATTAAAGTAATTGCTCGAGTAATGATTATCATTAGATTATCATTTTTCATTTTCATAATCTAGCCATTTATCTTTCATTGCACACATTTGGAAGAAAATTACAATGTAACTTGTAATATTTTGTTTTTCTTTAACTTACGTTTATAGATGCAGTGTTAGCACTGCTCACACACTTAACTCATTCTGTGGTTCTGTGGAAGAGCCACATTTTGTTCATCACCTGATGCAGAATTCACAAACAGAAGCAAAACTGCCATGCTTCTGTTTTGTGAACAGAAGAGTTCATGAAATGAGGTGTATTATGGCTGGAAACATTGCTACTAAACACTCTCAGAATAGTAATTTTGCACTATTTCATATCTAGATAATTTGAATATATCTAAATAAATACTATATACATAATTAGAAATAGTAACTCAAATCAAACTAGGCATTTATGATGTAAAATAGAATTCAACAAAATAACTACCATTAGAATGAAATTATAATAACTTGCAAAAATTTTGAACTTTACTAACAAAAAGATATATACTTTGTAGCTTAATCATGTCTATCTAATGTAAACACGATTTCATAAAATAACACTCAAACATCTGGTAGATTAAAAATACCCATATTTTTTTGTTTATTTTTCAAATCTTCAGTGGTCTACAGGCTTTTTATTTTTTTGTATTCATAGGGGATGCTGTAGGTTGAATTCAGGTCTTACACACAGAACTAAGTCCCCAGTTCTGGTTTGATTTTTGGTGGTTTGGGAGGTAACAGGTGTCACGAAATTGTTATAGCTGACCTTGAACTTTTGGTGTTTCTGCCTCAGCTTTCCACACTGGATGGTATTACGGGCATGCACCAGCACACAGCAGCAGACACAGCTAACATACACTTACTGTGTATTTACAATGCACAGTAAAATGTACATTGTACACATATATACCATGTGTAATGATCCTGTGAGAGTAATTAGTGTCTCCATCTCCTTGAACATTATTTTCATTTTGGACAGTCCTTCTGGAATTCTATTCCTAGAGAAGTTCTGTTATCCTTTTTCTTGAGTCTTGGCTGGCTCTCTAACTACTTTGATCTATAGAATTTGGTGCAAGTTTTACTCTAGATCTACTGGTTCGGGTGTTCCCAGACAAGCAACCTCTATGTTTCACCATTCCTCCTCTCATGTTTAAGGGACCCACTGCTTTTGCTTTCTGAACAACAAACCCTACCTGTGGTGAATAAGCACTGTATTGGCTACTGCCTTCTCATGTTGGAAGGAAATTATGATTTTACTTTTTATGGTTTTCACTATGAACAAGCAAAGAAAAGATATCTTGAAGTCCTTGAGTATGGGAGCGAACTAATATTATACTTCGTTTTCTTGAAGTCTGATTGCTTAAGCAAAGCCCATGAAACATTATGCTTTCTTTGAGATGACTAGTTCTTTCTCTGTTTATGGGGTTTAGAGGTCAGTGTGTGAGATTTCTATGGAGAAACGTGCCCTGTTATTACTCTACCGTCAAGAATCTCAGTGATAACATGAGAGGAACATAATCCGTAACCTCTTCTTTGCAGGACCAGCCTTCTATAAAAATATATTGTTGGGGTCATGAGTAGGAGTTTTCAAGTTAGATACACTGCATTTCTGATTTATTTCCTTCCTTTAGTATTTGCTAATTGACCATGAAATTTATGTCTGTGACAGTCAGGTTTTTAAAATGTAAAATCAAGCAAATAATGTTAATCATAAGGGGTCATTTTTTTAGTAAGTAAAATCATGTCTCTAACACCTCTGCCATAGGCAGTCAGAAGACAAATATTAAATACAAGATGTCTTCTATATTCTTCTCTGTATAATTATGATACAGTTAGGTGCTGGAATAATAAACACCTGTTGCATAATAAAGATTTTGGTAATTTATATGAAGCTTCATAATATATGAAATCATACATAGAGTAATGGTCTTTAGAATTTTATGAGTATAAGTAAGAATATCTTCCCATGGAATTTCACGCCAACAATATTTTTTTACAGGCTCAAAAACCTGGTCATATTCTATATGCAGCCTTCTGATTCTCACCTGCAAAGTTTTCCTCATGCATTTATCAGAATTCTTCAAAAACATGGTGCCAATAAAGAATTACCTATGCAAAAGACTAATCGGAGCAAATACTGGAGACACAACAGTAAGGGTCAGACACAAAAATGTCAGCATTTAGCACAGCTTTGAGCCCTGGAAGGAGAATGGGAAGGCAGGGGGTAGGAGGGAACAAAGGAAGAAGGAGGGAAAGAAGAAAAACGGGTGTTGGATTGCAGTGCAGTTTGAAAATGTTGTGTACACTCCTACCAGGAAGTTGTAGCTTCAGAGTCACCCATTTGGACCATTAGATGAGTCCTGCCCTGCAACCTGGCTTCTTGCTTAGCATGCTTGTCATTCCCTAGGTAGGAGCAGCCTTTGTAAGCTTGGCCTTGGTTCCCTTGTGGAGGTGGGTGTAGCTGTAAACATTTATGGATCCTGAAGAAAGCAGCAACACTATTCATCATATTTCTGATCAGATCTCAAAACAACAGTCACAAAAGAGGACTTTCTGAACTGCTTCAGAAAGTGGGATAAGTGTGCTTGAATTTAGGGTGATTACAGAGAGGGGATTTAATAGCAATGTGGCAGTTACAATAATAATCGTAATTTTATTTTTAAATTTGGCTTTTTAAAATAAAAAGTAGAAATTCATCCTACAGTTTGGTGTACTAGGTATGTTGTAAATCATCCATTTTCCTTGCCTATTTGAAGTAAACAAAAACTTTAGAATAAGACTAATGTGATACTCAACCCTAGTTTCCAATGTACTTTGTCTCTAATCAACTCTTTCAGTGTTCTGTGCCAGTTTATAATCACCCAGAGGGGATATTTTGACATTGCTCCTACATTTCTCAAGTATATTGCAAAGATAATCCTATGGGGTTATTATAGTGCAAAGAATACTATGTCATCAGGCGAAATTTTGAAAGAGGTAATTAATTTGGACTATATCCTGGCACTGGACCCAACAGATCAAACCAAGAGACAGCTTCATCACAGAGGCTGAACTTTCACTAAATTTCATGAAAGTTGGTAGCCAATTTATCAATTAGGCTATATTTAATTACGCTGTCTTTCCATCCCCTTCTACTTGCTATAAATGAAGTCACATCACAGCAATGGTCCCTAGAGTGTGTTCGGGTTCTGTGAGCTAGCCACTTCTCAAGTCATTTTTGTTTGGTTCTGCTTTATCCTGCTTTGTATATAACTGCTTTAATAAACTGTAATAAATCCAATTGATCTAATAAATTTTCCACTTCATAGTATGGTACAGATTTAACATTCATTAATCAAATAATAAATAGCTACAATATTATAATAGAAATGCTCATAACACAATTTTGTCATCTTTCCCGTTTACTATTGCTTCTTGGCTGAATAGTAGCAAGTATTAGACTTCTTGGAAAACACCGGCTGGGTCCATCTAGTGTGGCTGCATGAAAACAATCTTCTTTTCTATGTGTTAGTGTGTCATGCAATTGGATAACTTAACTAAAATTTGTATAAACTGGTTTATTAATACTGTGACAAAATAGACCATAAGTAGTACTTTAGAAAGTGTAACGAGGTCTCTCAGGCCTGATTTTGAAGATAGTGTGAAAAAGAAGGATGAAACATTTTGAAAACAACTTGAAAACCTAGCCTTCTGAATTTGTAGTGCTTAAGAAATATCTTTAACTTTTCACTTCGCATTAACCAAAGAAACTAAGAATCATGAAAGTATGTTTCACGTTCCTTGAAAGACAATACTTGAAGCCATCAGGCAGCCTATGTTCTAAAGCATTTTTTAAAAGTAATAAACGTATTTAAGTATATATTTTAGTTTTAATCAAATTTTAATGCCCACATATATTACTTATTTCCTGCGATACTCTACCTATCTGACGTCCAACATCAACAGCTTATAGTTTCACTGTATAAGAAGATTTTACTCCGTTACACCTTGCGGGAGGACTCCTGTAGAGAACAGGATTGATGCCACCTGAAAGCTGCAGGGGTTGCCCTAAGATTAGCTGAGGTTTCTCATGTGAAGCCATTGAGGACTGCATTCTGGGCAGAGCAAAGCACAGTAACCTAGGGTCTCCCTTTGGTATTTCCCTCTTAATTCTTAAATTTCCCTTTTTGGGGTCATTTCTCCTATGTTTTCTTTTTATCCAATTACTCCTTTCTTTCTTTCCAATATTTTTATTTATACATGAAGTAGTCAAACATTTATTTTTTCTTCTAATTTAGTTTCTTATCAGAATGGTTGGAAGCCAAAGGAAGTACTGATTGGGTTAAATCAGAAATCTTATCTCATATTGAAATAAAAAAATACATAAAAGTGTATACACATATATTTCCTAGGGAGATTCAATAATTTCAACATAATTGAGGGAATTTTTTTCTGTTCCTTGATGGATTCAGGGAAGAGAATATAGAATACTAACAGATTTTATTCCTTTATTTCTTCAAAATTACATAATTTTTAAGATTACTCTACATTTAAAAACCCTATTTTGTAATCTAAAGCACATCTTTTGGAATATTATTTAAAATTAATAACAAGTCAAACTTACGCAAAAATCAACATTTGAAGCACATTCATACTGCAATTCATTATCTAGGTTTTAAAAATCAGGTCTATTAGTATTCTTCTTTCATAAGTGGGTGGGGGAAGCTGACCTTTAGCAATTCAGCTTAATCAGTATTAAAGCATTTTCCAAATTTTTGTTAAAACTGAAGCATCTAAAAAGAATCTGAATATAAGCATCAAATACAAAATACAGTTAGTATATTTGTTCCACAGTCATATAAGTGAAATTTATTTGACCAAAAGAGGCTTTAAATATCATCAAGAAATATATTTCTGGTGAGGAGGCTGAGGCAGGAGGACCTCTATGAGTTTGAGGCCAGCCTGGGCTACACAGTTATTCCAAAGCCAACCTAAACTGCATAGTGAGACCCTGTCACAAAAAATTTTTAAAAAGTTAAAAATCATATTTCTAGTGCACAAGCAAAAGGCTGTTGATGGAATTTGTTAAATTTCATTATACTAAATATGTTAATATCTTATGAAATAAAATTACACTATGAGTTTGGCGAATGATTAAAATGTATATGTCTGGCTCACTGGATTGCATTAAACCCATTTATTGGCTAATGACTTTAGTTCTTTTGAGGAGAAATTCCTGAACAATAGTATTATCCCAAGAACTGAAGGGCCATCAGTTTTAACTGCCAATATGTTGGGTTTATATTGCACTGTGCCATTAAAAAGCCATTTTCTCCTTGTGATTCTGTGACTCCTAATAGGGAGATATTAGGATATTTATCTACCTGGCAATACTCGCAGCCAATATTTGTCAGTCTTACTCTGCACAATTGCAAAAGAAAAATATTGGAAAGGAAGAGAATAAACCAGGGTAGACCATTACAAAAGTAAATATGTATGCTCCAGATGGGTGAATGTTTTCACTTTACTTTTTTGTTCACTTCAGGTATTTCCTTCCAATGATAATATTTTTTAACAGTAGCCACATAAATAATTTTTTTCCCTACAAGCAGGACTGTTTTATGAAAGGCATCTTACATCTCTGTTTATGACAAGGAAATGGAATAAAACTGAAAGAGAAATCACAAACATGTAGTATTTTTTCATTTGAAAATTATCTTCTGTCTTGAAAAGCTTTCTTAACATAAAAATGTATACATGAGCAAAGGGGAAAGAAACCAAACCATATGGGTATATCTTTCAGAACTTTCTCCTGTACTTTTACAATTTTAAGTTGCTGATCTCTCAGATTCAGAAGCTTTGATAAAGGAAATATTCATGACTAGAATCAAGATCCATGTTATTAACCAAAGGAAATCTTTCATTCATGAATGTCATTGGAGAGACAATTGAAAGGAACTGATTTTCTTCCATTGGTAGTCAAAATTTCTGTTATGTAACAAGCTACTTGAGATGATCAAATTAAAAATAGAGCTCTTTTATTGGTTCGTGGCTTTGGAGATTCCCATCCATTGGCAGTGGGTCCTGTTTTTTTGAACCTGGGTTAAGGCAGCCGATCATGGTGTAGAGTGCATAGGGACAGACTGTTAGCATCATGGAAGGAAGTGAAGGAAAAAGGCAATATTGCAGTCTTCACATCCCCTTTAGGGGTGTCCCTACCGTGAGCAGATATGTCACACTATGCCACATTTCTTAAGATTTCCTTTGCCTTCCAATATTGCCATAAGCTGGGAATCAGTATCTTGAGTCAAGTCAGTCAGGCACACAGACTTTAATACAGGAAAACAGATAACAGGACTAATAACAGGAATAAAGAGATTGAGAAAAGACGTTATAGCCCAGCATGCACAATGCCTCTATAGGTATCCTGATTTAGTATGATTGTCTTGTGCATTTTATATGTTTTTTGTTTTACATATGCTTTTGCTTATTAGTCTGGTGATTAATCTGCGTATATTAGGTTTTATAAAGAATTTATAAGATAAATAAATGACTCTGGTGCTGGAAAAATAAAATGGGGTGGAGGAAAGGGGAAAAAGTAAAATGTGTTATGTACATATATCAGTTTCCTATGATGAATATAATTGTTATGTGCTACAAAAATTTATGAATAAAAATTAAAAATTTAAACTCAGAGTTTGAGGAACAACTTCACAAATGATAGTAGACAGAAGGAATTGCTACAATGGGAAGAATCCTAGCCAAGTATTCCAATTGAAAATCTATTCATTTAAAGAGGTGTAACATCAAAAAAGAAAATTAGAATGTAAACTCCCCTCTCCCCAAATAAATATCCTGCATTCAATAAGTTCCACGTGGACCCAACAGTTGCTCAGAATAAATACACATTTCATAGAAAATATGAATATATTTTTGGTAATCTATAATTGGGAAAATTGTTAGATATGGAATTTAACTGAATAAACATATAAAACTTATTTTGAAGTGATGTTAAATGATATTATGTCTGATGAACAGAAAGAAAAAATGTAAATGAGGAAATACATATATATGTATTTATATTTTTTTTCTAAAATTAGGTGTCTTAGTTAACTGTCTCACAAAATACAAAATACCTGACACTCAAATTTAGCTCACAGTTAGTGGAGGTTTCAGTCCACAAATAGTTCACCTGGGTGCCCTCCTTTTGTACAGGCTCAGGATGTGTACAAAGTGAGGACCCTGACCCCTGCTGTGTTATTTTGCTAAACTTCTAAACTTCTCAAATTGACACAATGAGTCAACGGTTACAACTGTTATGTATCCTAGAGCATAAACAGTTTCCCCAGAGCACCTCCAGCACACCCCAGGATTTAGAAATGCTGAGTTACTTTGTTAAACTAAATTTTTCAGGTTGACATAATGAATCAACCATAACATTTGGGGGGGAAAAATGACTTTTTCCTTAATTTGATGAAAAACTTTAATATGCATATCCAGGAACCTCAATGAGAATTTGAGAAGCATAAATCATACCTCATAATAAGACAATCAAAAGGATTTAAACAAGAATATCTTAAAGCAGCAGCAGAAAGCTAACTCATAATTTACAAAGGATATTTAACAAGATTAACACTTTTTTCTCTGTATCAGAAACAGTGAAGGCTAGAAGGCAGGACACATAATATATTCATAATACTGAAAAAGAAAGATAGTTTATCAATAACTGTGTTTCCAGCAAAACTATGCTTTAAGGAAGAAAGTAAAAAGTAAATCGTGCTCACTTTTTTCTATAATAAATCACAAAAGGATTCATTACTAGTTGACCCACATAAAAGATATAGTGATAGGGTCTTGCAGTTTGTAATCATAATATCAGATAATAACCTAAACTACACAGTAAAATAAAGTGTGGATAAATATAGCCTTATACCTCTTCTTCTATAATCAAAAAATAACTAAATAATGATTGGATACCAGTTGATTGCTTTTAAAGGGATCAAGATTAATTTATATACAATGGCACACACAAGCATAAGCAGATATAGGTTAAATCTATCTATTATATCCCTTAAAACTTAGCATTTTAAATACAAAAAATATTTTAATTTAATACGCTAATATAATCCTAGGGAAACTGTCAAGAGAAGATCTTAAAAAAATAGAAAGAAAATGACAAGAAATTAAAATGCTAACTAGAAATATCTATTAAGCAGAAAAGAGACTGCACTGGAGGAATAGAGGATATAAACACATAAATGAAATAAAAATTATAATCAGAGTTAATTGCACAACTGCAGCAATCATATTAAATATAAAAGAACTAAAATTTCAAATCAAAGTAGTGAGATTGGCTGAATGTATTTTAAAAGTCACAAATGAACAGAATGCTATCTGAAAGAGAAACATGCCAGAGTAAAATACACAAATAGGCTGAAGAAGTTATTGAGATACATATTACACATAAAGAACAACTAAAAGAGAGCTGGAATGTTGATATCAGATTAAGAATAATATAATATTATTACATAAAATTAAGAGAATGTTATACTACATATTAACATCTAGGGACAAACAAGAGATCCAAAATGATTGAAGCAAAGTATCAATAGAACAGAATGCAGAGATTCAGAAACCAGAAACATTAGGTGAATATTTCAATATTTAAGTCTAATAACAATTAAAACAATGTTAGATAGTCATCAATGAACTAGAAGATTTAATAAATGTCATAAGCTGTTATATTTGACAGATGACAGTCAAAGCAGTAAAACTACTAACAGCAAAATAAACATCCTTCTTCAATGAATACAAAGCACTCAGTAGATGAGATATATAATTAGGTCATAAAATTTCAATTTGAAAGATTTGAAATAACACAAGAAATTTACATTGATCACAATGGAATAAACTTAGAAATCAATAAGGCAAAAATAATGATGATATTCACAATTAAATGAAAATTTAATAATGCACACCTCAGTAAGCCATAGCACAGAAGTCACAAAACAAAGTAAGAACTTTGTTGAAATAAATGAAAGCAAGAATAGTGTATTAGCATGAACAGTACTTAGCAGAAAACTCAAAAATGCAAACATCTGTATAAAAAGGAGCAACAATCTCAATTCAATAATTTATTTTTCTACTTTAGGAAAATAGGAACAGTGAATTTAAAACAAAAAAGGGGGCAAGTGAAAAGCAGGTGTTACGGTTTGTATCTGGATATCCCTCAAAACCTCACCTGAGGCTTCTGGGAGGCAGCTGAATCTAGAGTTTGTGATTGATTGAGTGCTACACCCCCCCCCCCAGGGCAGGGAGCCTGTTTATAATACAAGAGAGGAAAAGAGCCTAGTGGCTCCCCTTTTGCTTTTGCTGTTGTTGCTGTCTTCTGTTGCTAGGAACTGTTGCCCCTCTGCCGGCCACCCTGCCTTGGGGCCAGCTGATTATGGACTGAATCCTCCACAAACTGAGATAAATACATCTTTCTTCATTTAACATTGAATGTTGGGTATTTTGTCCCAACAATGAGAGAAAGGTAACTAAGACAGTAGGTGAGAAAGACTAAACTGATAGGAGCCGTGATAGTGAGGGGTAGATAATCAAACATTGGACTTTCTTTTATTTCTACAAATTTACAAATCTTTTGATAGACTTACAAAGCATAAAGAGAAGACTCAAATTATTGATAGCAGGGAAAGAAGGAACATCACTAACACATTTAAGAAGTTTAAAAGGAACGTGAAGAATAATAGGATGATTGCATTATAAAAGTGTGTAATTTGCATTACATATACAATTTCACAGCGAGGGACAGTAGTGAGACAGAATCAAATACAAAATTTAAATATACAACAACAAAGAGATTAAAATAGTGATAAAGACAACAAGTAAATCATTTTCTGATTGCTTCACAATTCTGTCAAACATTTAAGAAAGAATTCATACCAACCTTTCACATGTCCTTTTAAGAAAATAGCAGAGGAACTGCCTTCCAAACTTGTCCTATGAATTGCTATGTATTCAATCATTCTTTTTTGAGGAGACCAAATTATGATCAGCAACACAAGAAAACTGCCAGCCAATATCCTTTATGAACACAGACACGAGTTCCTCAACAGTTAACAAACATATTTCAGCAACATGTATGAAAGAAAAGACACTACGATAAAATAGAATTTGTTCCCAAAATATGAAACTAGTTTAACGTATAAAAGTTAATAATAAAATATATAATATTAACAGAAAAATAAATGATGATTACGATTATTTCAACAGATGTAATAATAGATAAAATCTAAGATTTCCATTATAAAATCACCAATAAACTAATAATACAGGGTTGTGTATTCCAATTCACAGGGTTTATCTACAAAACACCTCAAGGTCAGAAATAGGACAAAGATATTTACTTTTGTTACTTCTATTCTATGCAGTGCAATTCACCTACTCATTTTCTAAAAATCTACTTTAATCAGACTTTGTTTTGATGTGTACAGAATGTGACATGAAATCAAGTAATACCAAAAAATTGGTATCAGAGAAGCAGGGCTACCATTTTGTCTGTATCTGCCATGTAGTTCCATAGTCTGTTTGTGGGAAAAGTTTGGAAAGGTCTTGGAGGCTGCAGGCTGGTGATACCCTACAATGCTGTAAGTAGAGTTTAATGGGAGACTCAAGTGAGAGCTCCGAGCAGGATGCTGATAGGAGTACAGACAACAACATCCAGGCTCATGAGGTTTCAGAAGGAACCAGGAACTCTTGGAATTGGACTAGAGCCAGTGACATAGGCACTTCTGGCTATTTTATACTGGATCTACAGGGGGAACCATGAGCACAACATAGAGTCCATCACAGACCTAGGGATGTAAAAAGGTAAATTATTTTGAAAGACTCTGCTTTGACAAGGGAGCCTTAGGACCCTCTGTCCACTCCGAGTCACACAGAGAAGTGTAAAATGGCCCCTTGGTTTACAAACTTGTTTTCTGTTTTGTGGAAGACAGCTGCACTTGTGTTTGTGTAGGGAAAATGGCTGCAATCATGTTTGTTACCTGATGCAGAATTTGTGAAACGAAGCAAATATTTGCCAAATGCTTTCGTTCTTGAAGCACACAGTTGACAAACAGAAGTATTTGTGAACAAAGGTACTCTTGTATCTCTGCATTCAGCCATCCAGACACTCAAAGGTCACTACAGCTGTGGTCCAAGTGGGGTTGGCTACTGATAGAACAGTTACTGGCTTTACTTTCACACAGAACTTGAGTACCACAGCTTCGTGGGAGCTTCCATTCAGGATTCAGAGGAAGGCCCAGGAAACAGGCAATGTGATTTTTTGGTTACAGTCCCTTCCACATGCTCTAGAGAAGGTGATGTATGAAGCTGTGAGAGTGAAGCCAAACTGCAGTGGTTACCTGAGGAAGGAGAAGGTACCAGAAACATAAAACTTAATCCAAAGATTGTCACAAGCAGTCATAGGAGCCATTCTAAGAAAAAGGCCATGTGGGATGCAACCAGCAAGGCTCTCAGAGTGGATGTGCTCAAGAATTTTGGTGCTCACACCTGTAACACATGATCTGGGTTCTGGACAAAGAATTATAAGGTTTAATGTTTTTGTCTTTGGGTTTCCAGCCTCTTTTGATTTGATTTTTTCTTTGCTTCCATTGACAGACTTCTTGAATTACAATATTTATTCTATGCCACTGTATGTTGAAAGAATTTGAATTTTATAGGAAATGACAGATAAGATTTTGTCTTGAATCTCAAAGACCTCAAGATTAGGCTTCCCAGCAATGCTGTAACTTTTGAGATTTTGGCACTTCTTACAGATGATCTGTGTGCATTATGCACAATGAGACTGACTTGAGTCTTTGAGCAGCTAGGAGCAGAATGTTATAGTCTATATCAGTCCACTCCCTGCAAGTCTCATATATTCAGCTATGAGACTTTTGAAGGTGATTGGTTCAGGAAAGCATTAAACTCATCAGTGGATTAATCATTTCCTGGATATGCTATGAGAAGGCATATACCCTACTGAAGGGTACGCATATCTCCCACTCTGGCTCTTTCTTATTCTCTCTCTCTCTGTCTCTCTCTGTCTCTCTCTGTCTCTCTGTCTCTCTGTCTGTCTCTGTCTCTCTCTCTCTCTCTCTCTCTCTCTCTCTCTCTCTCTCTCTCTGTCTCTCTTCCTACCCACCTTCCCAGCTGCTCTGAGTTGAGTTTCCTTCCTTGGTGAGGCTCCTCTGACATCCCCTTTCTCCTTTTGAGTCAGCTGATTATGGGCTGTACCCTCTGAAATGTAAGCCAAAATTAAGAATCTTCTAAAATTGTAAGTTCTGGCATTTTATCCCAGCAATCAAAAAATGACTAATGCACAGGATTACACATTGAAATTATTGCTGAAAACAAGAACAGAAGAGAATGCCTTTTTAAACTTTCTTGGTATATAACCATATCCATTTTGATAACTTGCATACTTCCCTTTATTATCACTGTTTTGGGATTATAACTACACAATGAGACATTGCCCCATATAAGAACTGGAAGAACAATTTATACCTGATATATATTTCTATCTAACTTCTACCTAAAGTCAATCATAAAATATAAATACCTTGATTAGAAGTACTCTAAATACCCATGAAAATATTTGGTCAGTAATTTTACTTGCCATTTATGATTTTGAAACATTAGTCTTTTAATCTTTTAGTAATGATTCTTGTTGTTCATGCCAAGCATGAAGTAAATATAAGGATATAAAACACATGTACAAAATAAAATATCTTTCTTATGCAGTTTGTGATAGTTCAGGGAGAGGTTGATCTAATGATTTCATTTGTTTTAAGAAAACTATTATTATTGATATGAATATACAACAAGAAGTTTAATGGTAAAGAAATAATTTAATATGCTCAGCTATGTGAGCAATACACACTAATTACGTAGAGTCACTCCCTCCCCACAAACCCGTGGAAGCCATCAGGGAAATATGTTCAAAGATGCCCAATGAATGCCTGAAGTTATGGATGATGCTAAAAACTAAAAATATATTTACTTTTACTTAAAACTCACAGCATTACCACAAAATACTGTATCTGAGTATATTCAACCTTCTATGTTTCATATTCTGATGCCCTATTTTTTATTACTACACTTGTTGTTTGGGCTTTATTAAGTGGAATAAGAGTAACATGAATATGAGCACTGTCATAATAAGCTAGCCAATCTGATGTCCACACTGACTAATGGGTGCATAGTAAATAATTGGACAAAGTGATAATTTACAAACAGAAAGAACAGACATGTGAGTCTTATATTTCATTGTGCAGCTAAGAATGAAGTACAAATAAAATATTGAAATTGACCATTTCTAAAACCTTCCACGTAACATTTTCAGTGCTGCTTTACTCTAGGTAACAGAGAATGCGGAAGGGGTGCAGTGCTCCAGGTGAGGCTGCTATACCTACATGACGGAATTCCTATTATTCCTGTGTAGTATTTTTATCAAAGAACTCACTCCAGTGCTATTTCTTCAGCCTCATTGGAGTTACAAGTCCTTAATTTTGGCTTTAAGATAGTAATACAACATGGTCGCAAATGTGTTCCAGCTGCTGATGTTTGGGACAGAGGCTGTGATTACACATCTATGAGTTAAAGGCATGACTAATGTGAGATTTAGTGGATCTTTAGAATGCTAGTTTATAGTTATTCATTTTAATGATAAAAGTTTTCAGAATTTAAACTTATAATTTTATACTAACTTCACTGTATTGCTTATGTAATTATACTCCAATAAAACTCATGTTCTTGTCCACCCCTGCAGCATTTGGATTTGAAACTTTACTGGAGAAATTTTCAAATAAAAAAACATATTAGCTGGATGTGGTGGCACACGCCTGTAGTGCTATCACTTGGAAGGATGAAGGAGGAGGATTGATGAGAGTTCAAGGCCAGCCTGGACCACATGATAAATGTAAGTTCAGCCTGAACTACATAGTGAGAGCCTGTCTTGAGGAAGAAGAAGAATAAGAAGAAGAAGGAGGAGGAGGAGGAGGAGGAGGAGGAGGAGGAGGAGGAGGAGGAGGAGGAGGAGAGAGAAGAAGAAGAAGAAGAAGAAGAAGAAGAAGAAGAAGAAGAAGAAGAAGAAGAAGAAGAAGAAGAAGAAGAAGAAGAAGAAGAAGAAGGTGGAGGAGGAGGAAGAGCAGGAGGAAGAAGAGGAGGAGGAGGAGGAGAAAAACAAGAAGAAGAAGAAGAAGAAGAAGAAGAAGAAGAAGAAGAAGAAGAAGAAGAAGAAGAAGAAGAAGAAAAGAAACTTAGGGATAACAGATCTTAGATATTGCACTTTACATCATAATGTTTTTCATTATTTGTTTTCTTATTCTTAAGAAATGTTACTAGACAAATTACCAAACTGCATCATACTACACATAGTAGTAGTATTATAAATTGTGTAGATACTTTTAAAATTTATTTTGTATTCTTTCTCACTCAACAGTCCTTTATCATTAAGAGAAATCTATTAAGTTGCACATGAATTTCAGAAGTTTGTAAGTGTACTTCTATTTGTTAATTTTTTTATTCTGTATGATGTCTCCTTTAAAGTTTCTTATAATGGTACAGAAACTAGCAGAATAAAAAATGAGTTTTCTCTTACTTATCCATTGTAGGAGCTAAATAAATAATCAAGTAATAGGTTAATTTGCAAACACACAGACACACAGAGACAAAAATTAATATAAATATTTAAATAAAATAAAAGGTTATTACTCAGTTCTTAAGAGGGAATAGCTATTATTAAGAGAGGGATTTATATATGGACAATACTGTTATTATTTATATGAATTTTATATGATTGATAATATACTATGTATATTACACTGCAGTAGTTATTTATATCTACTTATGGGAAAATTCATAGTTTTAAGAAACATTTTTAAAGAAAATTTAGTATTACGAAACTGTTGTCACTCAGTGTGTCATGGAGCACATGTTTGTAATCCCAGCACTTGAGAGGCTGAAACAGGAGGGTCACAGCGAGTTCAAGGTCAGCCTGGGCTGCATAGTGGGCTGCATTCAAGCCCAGCCTGAATATAGTGAATTTCTTTAAAAAAAAAAAAAAGGAGGAAATTAACATGGCTGAATAATGCTCCAGGTTGGAGCTTCCCAGAGAGAATCAACTAAAGCACAGATAAGTGAAGGAAGGGAGGAACACACATCCTAATAGCAAAGTCAGTGTGAAGAAAGATGCTTGCAGATCAAACAGATCATAGATACAGGCCTTTATAAAATGGCTTAGGAGTCCCTTTGGCTGCCTGTGGAGGTGTTGCCTGTGTGTGGAGCAGGACTGACCATTGAGCACCTCCCCAGAGGAGAACAACATAAAATTGATTGGAGTCAGTAAGAAAGTATGAGAGAGGACAAATGCCATGAAAAACCTGTTCACGGAAGTAAGGGCAGCATATTTGATTCTTTTTACACATTACAAAATCCTTGTGATAAAGTTATCATTATGTCTATTTAAAATGTATCAATAAACTTAACAACAAGACAATAACATTTCTGTACACAAGTACTCACTGAGAGAAAAATTAGGGACAATAATTTACACAATAGCATTGAAAAAAATAAAACAATTGGGAATCCAATTAACAAAGAAAGTAAAAATTTAAAAAAACCACCTTTATCTTGACTACAGTATTCTGAAGGGAGATGGAAGAGGATAACAAAAAATGGAAGTATGGTCCCTGTTCTTCAGTATAAGAACCAACACAGTAAGAATAGCCACACTTCCAAAATTATTATACAGATTTAATGTCATTTCAATTAAATGCCATTAGTATACTTCATAGAACTGGAGAAAACATTCCTAAAATTCATTTGGCATGAGAAATAGAACAAAAAACCAATTCTGGGGAACAAAGGCAAGGAAAAAATCATCACAATCCTTGACTTTAAATTATTCTGTAAAGCTTCTGTGATGAGAATAGCATATTGGCAGGGGACAGACCAAAGATCGATGGAACAGATTACAAGAGGCAGAAACAACTTCAAACACATTCACCCAACTTCTCTTCGACAAAAGGGCAAAACATGTTTATATACAAAGAATCAAGAATTGGGGTCTCATTAAAACAAATTTATACAGCAAAGTAATTCAAAAACAGAATGAAGAGACAACTCACAGAGTTGGAAAAAGTTTTAGCCAGGTGTTCCTGAGTCAAAGGATAAACATCTAGACAACATAAAGAACTGGAAAAAAAAAAAAAAAAAAAAAGAAAGAAAGAAACCCTCAAACTTAAAGTCCCTATCGGAAGGTGGGTAGCTGAAAGGAATAAACTCTTCTTAGATAAAAAAGTACAATTGACAAATAATTATATGTAAAAATGTTCAGCATCACTTACTTATCTGAGAGATGCAAATTAAAACAATGCTTAGAATCCAGTTTCACTTCAGAAAGAATGGTTATTAACAAGAAATCTACTAATAACAAATGTTGGAGGAGCTCTGGGGAAAAAGAAACCCTTTTCCATTGTTGGTGAACGTAATACATGCACACTCATGTTTACAGTAACTCAGTTTGTAACAGCTAAATTTTGGAAACAGCCCAGATGTCCATCCACTGAAATGCATAAAGAAGATGTGGTGTTTTATACAATGGAGTACTGCCCAGCCACTAAGAAGGATACACTTCAGACATTTATAGGCAAATGGATACAATTTGAGACCATACTCTTCAGTGAACAACATTGCACACGTATGTGTAAATATCCCATTCT
The DNA here is from genome assembly GCF_034190915.1 of Cavia porcellus. Lineage (NCBI taxonomy): Eukaryota > Metazoa > Chordata > Mammalia > Rodentia > Caviidae > Cavia > Cavia porcellus. Next base: position 157,960,361 of record NW_026947484.1, on the reverse strand, counting down.
CTCACTGGTTGTAGAAACTAAGAGTGTAAATAAGTATCAACATATATAACTAGATATTGTGAAATAGGAAGAAAATGTTCAAATGGGAAGGGGAACTGTGGAGAGCGGAGTGGAAAGTAATGAAGGGGGAAAATGAGAAACAAGGATTAAGGGGAATCAAAGCTTTTGTAAGTAAGGAGGGCAAGAGAGGTTTGAAGTGAGGTAGAGGGAGTGGGTAAAGAGTGGAATCAAGGGCTGCCAGGGACAGTTCCCCAGGATGAATATGACCAGCATGTCCATCTAAATTGTACCGAGAAGATTAATTTTTTAAAAATTGTATTAAAATTAAGTTTTTCAAATGTAGAGATAAAAACATATTAGCCTATACACACTAACAATTTCTTTGATATTTCATTCATTTCACATGCATTTTTCATGTGTTAGTAAAGTGAAAATTTCTGATCAAAGTGGCATGGCAAAGGTGTAGATAGTATTTTCAGATGAAGGCTTTTTAATGAACAGAATGTGGTATTTATTAAGACATAAGTAATTAGTGGATGACTTGCAAGGTTGCATCGCATTATTTCACTGATTTTTATTTCATGCATGATTCAAAGAGAGAATTACTCCTCGCAAGAAGTTCTATAATTTCTAATCTCTACTTTGATCATGCTGATCTTTTAGTTTAAATTTTTCACAATCTTCTGCACTCTGAAATTTGAATGCTCAGGTGTCTGTATTGTAATTTGAAGCAGAATTAACATAATACAGCAGACTTACAGATAATAGAAATAAAAAAATTTGCACAGTGGTAGACACTAAAGTTTCAATACACAAACATTTACATTTTTATGCTAACTTGCTCTTTGTGTTCAAATGGTTTTCTGACAAAAAATAATAGGTCAGTTTATTTTTCATTGAAGACTTAAAGGTCTGATCATGTCAACATCAAGTATATCTTTAGTGAGGACAATGCAGACTTAAAATAGAATATAAGATCACTCTCCATCACCTGGTGATTTAAGGATCTCTTGACAAAATGTGTATAGCCACACTAAAATATTTACTTACAACACTGCACACACCCACATATGCACACAGCTCCTATGCTAGTAACAAGATTTCTTTGCTACAAAGTGAAATACAGAATTAAGGCAATTGTCTCAGTAATGTGACCCTAAGTAACAACTTTAATTGTCCAGTGAATCCTCTCAATTTTCCACTTCACTTAATGTGTGAGAATATTTCTCAAGACACTGTCTTGGTCAGAAAACCTGAAACTGAGTTTGCTATTTTTCCTAAAGTTAGAATGCTTACCCCACCTCATCAGGTAAATCATAGGAAACAAAGCAATTGTCCTATAGGATTTTCTAATACCCAGTTCATAGGGTGCAAAAATGAATTTAGGATTGTCAAATGCCTATTCTTTTGTGCACAAATGTGATTTGATTATCAGTGAAAATAGTTATCTTTTGCCCCACAAATAGAGAAGCCATAATGAAGCTTATTGATTTTTAATATCTAATAGTTTTCTTCTCCTTTAATAGACCATGAAATAATGGTCTATTAAATGGACTTATTCCTATTTCTAACATCAGTTTTTTTAATGGATTAAAAATTGCTGTCATCAAGAGATAACATTTATGAGGTAAATAGATGAGTAAATGAAGAAAATCTAGAAAAGCTATTCCAGAAAGCATTTAAATCAGGAGGTTATATTGATGCTAACCAAATACTATTCTTGAGTTTCTCTGACAAAGTATAAGCGAAGGATTTAATATATTTGCTGTAAAGATAACAATGGCCATTGCTCCATCTGATACAATTTTTAATTATTCTGAAAGCAGTCATAGTCACCATTTCACATCATGGAAACTAAACTACATACTGTAAAAATGTTTAGAAATTGTAATTAATAATAGTAAAAAATGAATGTGATACTAAATTAGGAAACAGATATACATCATTTCTAGTAATGATCAATAAAGAAGCCCATACTCCCCTTTACTGCTTACTTGTATTGATTTTAGTTTACTAGATGGTCATATTTTATATGCCCAGAGATATTTTAAATCCTTCTCTAAAGTGAATAAAAAGAACAAATGATAAGCAGAAGGATTGTTGACAGTTACTTATCTCCATCCTACCATTCAAGCAATAATTTCAAAAGCTGGTGCCTCTTAGTCTGTAAGATACATCAAGAAAATTAACCTTCTAACCTGGTTTTGGAATTGCACACTTTCTCATCTCAATATTCAGACTCTGAAAATAGAAACTACCAAGGTATAGATGACCCGTAGCTTTAAATTTAGGTAAACTATGATGTAGCTGCTGTTTTCTAATAAAAAAGAAGACAAGTGTTGCAGAAAAATTTGAACATTGAAGAAAATAAAGAAAAATGAAACAAAATTATATGTCACAGGAACATATAAATGTACTTTCAATAAAATGGACATGATTCATGATTGACATGAATCTTACCCATTTTACATGTACATATTTACTTGAAACAATGTATAACTGGTTTCTAGGTAGGGTAAGAAGAATTCCTTTCCTTCTCATTTCAAACAAGGAAAATAGAGCAATAGCATTCAAACTGTGGTCATCAAGCTATGAAGACACAGTCACACTGAGAGAGAAAAACAAGCAAAGCTCAAGAGTGACCCAACTTAAACCTAAAGAAAGACTCCTCACACAAGCCAAAGGACAAGAGACCCAGTGGGAACTACACAAGCTCTTCAGAAAACAGATCTGGATTGCAGAGGGGCTGAAGCTGTCTGAATTTGAAGACCAGCATCCCAGAGAAGTGGCAGCTGCCTGGAATGAACACTGTAGAGCAGTGTGGAGAGTCCCCCATGAATTTGCATAAATGAACAGATGACTTAGTCCTAGAGAATTGGATTGCCTAGAAATTAATTTTGATTAATTTCTCAGTGGGCTGTATGCTTTTAGCAATTGCTTTTCAAGAAGCATAATTTAGTAGTTTAGTGGCTGATGCCTTGCAAGTTTGAAAAGATATTTGTCTTCTTAAATTATGAACAGCTTGTATGTGAATGTATAAACAATCTATGTTCAGATCTTTAGTAATCGTCCAGGTTTAATCTATGCTACTTATCAGTATTCATCTCTGCTTTCTATTCTCCTGCTCATTTTAGTTAACACTCACCAGGCGAAGTGCATTAATTACAATCCCTGAGCTGCAGGAGTCTTCCTTTGACCACCTACACTGTTTTATCCCAGAAAAGTATAGGATAAGTGTTGCTTACCTCTGCATTTTTCTCACAGGGCCATATATATATATATATATATATATATATATATATATATATGTATATATATATATATATATATAGTGGCAAGAAGAGGATTAAAAAAATACACTGGTCGTGTCATAATCTACTATCTGACCTGTGTTCTATTAGGTACTATCATTCTACTCATTCCAGAGAATGAGATATTTTTATTTTTTTTTAAATCAAGGTGAAGCTTAAAATAGCCAATGATGGTTTTCATCAACCCAGTTCCATTGTCCATCATATCACTGGAAACTCCTGAAATTTTCTTCATGATATTCTTAGTACAGTTTTCTTTTCTTCCAAAATTAATTATTTATATTTGTGTGACCCTGAGAAACACTTCAGGTAGATTTCTGGCTACTGTTATTGAATAGACAATAAATAATGAGCCTAAGGCAACTGATTATAAATATGGAGAAGGTAAAAAATAGAAACTTTAAAACTGTGAGTTCAAAATATGGTTCGCTATGAAAGACAACAAGAACTACAGATTCTTTAACAGGAAATGTATGCGTAGAAAATGGATTCTGATAATAGAATATAGAATGGATTGGAGGCATAAAAAGCATTGTGTCCCAAAATTCAGTTTCCATTGCACTGAGCCCATTTTTAATATTTTATCTCCAAATCATGTCTCCATACCCTGTGCAGGGTGATAACACAACTAATCTGTTTCACATTTTTCTTGAATAAGTTCTACGTGTCCTGATCTTAGTATCCAACCTTGAAAATTCTCATTTAAATGATTGTTCTGATCAGCAAAAGTAGTGTAGGATTTCTTATTTCATTGTGGTTTGGTTTGGTTTGGTTTGGTTTTGTACTGGGAATTGAACTCACAACCTTGCCTTTATTAGGTAAACATTGTGCCGTTGAGCTATATTCTTGGCTCCATAGTCTAGCGTTTTTCTTTACTATCTCTTTTCTAAGTGACAAGTGAAAATGTTTTCTTTCAGAGAGATCTCTCCTCAGATGCTTCATACAGACAGCAAGATTTGCATTGCTGGACCTCCCATCCTCGAGATATTGTGTTGTTCCCACAGGTTTGGACTGAGAACAAGATCTTTAGGAACTACTTTGCTTATAAAACAAAACAAGACTGAGGTAGACTATGCCAAGGAATTCACAGTACAGATGAGTTATTTGATGATGAAACACTTAAAAGCTAATGGCAAGAGCATAAATCATTGTGAATAAATGATCAACAAAATTTCATAAAAGATCTAATTATAGGAATGAAATGTAGAACTTTTCAAAAAATTCAAATGTTCTTAAGAAACTTTAGAAAAAATCTATGAATAATTTTTAATTATCAAGGGAATAATGTATCATGCAAAGAAAAATGTGTTAAACAGTAGTATATGTAAAATTGTTAAAGTCAAGAATTTAGGACTCAAGATACAGATTGAAATATATATTATATGTAATTGACCATCACTGAGACATTTCATTCAATATATTTATTTTTTATTCTATAAATTGCTGTGAATTTGAAATGGAAACAGAGAACAATGAAAAAAAATCACAAACCAAGAAAAGGAACATGTGGGAGATATACTTAGAAGTCATAATATGTGTTAGTGAAGAACCATAAGAAAACAAGAGAGAAAATGCAGCAAATTGGTATTTGAAAATTAATATGTTGCATTCAGGAAATAGCACTAATACTAAGAGCTATCGTTTCAACAGAAACTGTTAATGGCACTAAAACCTGAAATAATACTCTTAACATACTGAAAGAAAAGTGGATCTGCCTAAATAAAATGTTAACAAAGAAGAAAGGATTTTAAAAGAAGATAAAATTGTACTCATAAACCCATAAACATTTTACATATTTCAGTGAAAGAAAAATACACAGGATGTCATTAAACAATGCTTTGCTAAAAATCAATAGCAAAAGGTTGCTGTTTTATTAAATTTCAAAACTTGACTACATAAAACTTAGTCTGCAAAGTCTTAGCAACTTCATAAAGTTTTCAGCCAAATCCTCTACACAGAAATCCAACTGATATCTTAAAGGGTGTTTCCCGGGTATTTGAAACCAGATGTCAGCCCTTGCCAGTAATTTTCCCACTTGATAGGTTGGCAGGTTATTAAGCATTGTTTTAAGAAGTGCTTTTCCTGTGAACAGGGATGGAGGCGTTACATTTCTTGCCTACAAATCTTTTCTTGTATGCTCATAATAAAAGTAATGAGCTAAGAGAGATGAGTAACATAGTTATCTAACGTACCTATACGGATATAAATTGCCACATGCTTACCAACATGCATATGATCTTCTCTCCTTTTCTCCTTTCCCCTGTCCCAGTAGTTCTGTCCTTTTGAGCACTTTCTTTTCCCTTTCATTATTACACTTTCTATTGTACATTTTGGATCTTATTGCTCTTCTCTCTTAGTTCATCAAAAAGAACAGTTTGTGCTGTCATTGATAGATTTTGTAACCTGAACAACTAGTTCTGAGTTAACAATGTTCCATATATTAACTGAAAGGGTTTTGGCCCAGATAGGACACTGTAGCCAGTAAAGCCAAGGAGCCCCTATCTCTTCCACCCCTAGGAATTTACCTCTGGCGCCAAAGACCAATGGGCTACCTGTGCATCCCTAATACCCCGTTAGGTTCCACCCCAAACCGAGGCTACTTATGTGCCTCACTCCACGTTCCACAGAGAAACCCCAGGGGGAAGATGCTGCTCTCCAGGGTATCGGGGGTGTCTTTCCCCACATTCTCAAAATAAAGGTCATTTATATTTCATACTTCTTATCTTTTCAGCCGCCGCCAGTCCTCCACAGTTCTATTATTAACTAGTGTTAATTTCCTACTTTTCTTTTTTGAAATTCTGTATCATTTCAATCCTTATTTTTCTGTTTTGCTTTTTTAAAATTAAAAAAAAAGGAATATATTTGTCTACTCCTGTATATGGAAGTGTGAGCACCAATAGGAAGCTTTTCTTTCTTGGACCCTCATGGCTTTGTGGGCTCAATAAAGGAATTTTTAGAAAGATAAAATAAAATACGTGTATGCAGGTGTTGACCAGATATATATATATATATATATATATATATATATATATATATATATACATATATATATATATATGCACAAGAGCCTTCTGTAGCTGCACCGCAAACCCTCCCAGAATGCATGGTTAGAGATGAAAAGTCAGCCCACAGGGCCACACATCCAAGAGAGGTCAGAGTACATTCCCTTAAGGAGCCAGTCCTCCGGCTTCAGTTATCCCCATGCTTGCATTTATTACCTAGATTGGTATGAAGGTCAGTCACGCAGTGGGCCACCCCGCCTTGCCCTGTCCCTCCCCTACCCTCTACGTGAATTCATGCATAGACCTTTCCTTTGTTCTTTATCCTTGGTTTCTAGTTCTATCAATGAAAATCCACAGAGGCTTCAGTGTGGCCCTGTCTTTATGTGACTTTCATATGCTGAGGGGATCTCAGGTACGGCCAGTACCCCTGGGACTTTTGGAGTTTGAACTGGACACTGGCTCTGAGTAATCCCTCATGCTTTGCTCCGTACTGCAGTGTTGAATTGTATCAATGGTGGAAAGTGATTTCCGATTGTTTTGACCCTGTGTCTTTTCCAGGATGTAAAATCCTGTCCTCATCCCTCCCACACGCTGTTTTGGGGGAGATTCATATTTAAAATGCTGCCTTATGTAGCACACGATTGACATGGATGCTGAGAAAACCACTGTGAATCATGAAAGTCACGCTGAACTTGAGGAGTAACAGACCAGCTCCAGAATGATGGACAAGTTAGACTTTTTAATGCAAATTACTTCAGAAGAAGAAATATACAAGTCAAACAATTTAGCTGTATCTACTCTGATGACAGAAATAAAGTTTAGATGACTTTGTATGGCATTGCAGATTAAAGATAAATGAACCCACAAATGCACACATAGAAATAAGCCTATGAAAATATTTAAAAGCATTAATCATTAAGGAAATGTGAAATAAATGCACAGGACACAAACCACCTATTACAATGGAGGAAACTGAAGACAAATATACTAAGTATTAGTAAATAATAATTGAAGAAACTAGGCTCACAAACATTCTTGCTGGAAATAAAGTAGTATTATGATACAAAGTAATATTTATAAAATGTTAAAAAAAATAATGTCTTAAACTGTTCAATATAAACCTACTGTCTTAGTTACACTTTACCTGCTGCTGAGACAAAATACTTGATGCCCAAAGTTGGGAAAGGGAAGGTTTATATCTTACAGTTTTTGGAGACCTCAGTCCATACTCAGTTTGCTCCAAAGCAGGGAGATATGGTGGGGCCGCAGTTCATGGCAGCTGCAAAGAGCAAGGCAGAAACTGGCAAGAAAGAGACAGGCCTTCTTCCTGCCATTACATTGTATACTGGCTCCACCCCTAAGTGGGTGTGGCACTGACGTCATCAATCCAAGCACTAGACAGTGAACCAATCACAAATGCATGATGCAGTCTTGAGACTTGGGGGCCACTGACATAAACCATGACACCTACCATATACTCAACCATTCTATCATAGAAAGCTAGATAACCTTTAAGCAAAGTCTTGGACACACATTTGTCATGGTTTTCTTTTTGTAGGCAAAACTAGAAAGGAAAAAAAAATGATGGATAAATATACAGAAATGAGACTTCTTGGCATAATGAAATTGATTGAAAGCTAGAACTAACCAGTTGATACACAAAGCAGATACAGATGAATCTCTATTAGCTGTCATAACTGAAAGAAGTCTGAATATATTTATTAGCGATGTTGACATAAAATGTAACTAGTTTATATTGCACTTACATAACCTAGCAATCATGCAAAGTAATCTCTAATGGCAGAAAAAAAAATCAATGATCCAGTGAAGTAGGTTTGGGGGGAGATGAGAGAGAAATGCAAAGAGCCACACAGGAACGCTTGGAAATGATTAACGTTTTCACTTCTTGGGTACTAAGGTGATTGTATGGAGGTATACGCAGTATACTGCAGAACTTTTAAAACTGTGTATTCTAGGCACATGAGGTTTATCAGTGTGCCAATTATGCTTCTAAAATACAGTGACACTAGATAAAATTATATGGAACTTTCTGAAAGATATACAGTAATTCTGTAGAAAAAGATGCTTGCAGAGAACAGAACAAAGGTACAGTAGCCAACTATGTCGAATAGTAGATTCCAAATTGAAAATAAGTTGGTGGTGGGGCAGTTTATGATTGAATAGCTACCGAGTCACTGCCCTTTCAATTTCATCTCCGTAGTTCTGTTGTAAGGGACTGGCATCTGAGGAAGTGTCCTGCTGATCTGACAAGAAAAACTCTGCGTATCACAAAGCAGATAAGCCCACTCTTCTTGAATAGAGAATATTCACAACTTCTGGCACAAAGTGTTGACTGATTAATTCACTTAGATTCGCTCAATTCTTGGAGATCTCTCCTTGTGGAACCAGAATTGTACACTTTCTCAGGTGTTTGTTAAGTAGAAACAAAGGCCAAAACTGCCCAGAGCAAAAGGTTATAAAAATAAACTAAATTATTTAAAAATTCTATTCAAAATTCTCTGGCTCCCTCTTGTCTTCTAAATGACGTGCTAGTCAAGTGATTGCCTTAGGATGGAAACTTGCTTTACAGGTAAGCAGGGCTAAACACAGTGCCTAGGATCCCTGGCATCGGGCTCTTGGTTCTTACATTCAGATCCATTTCTATGAGAAGCTCAAGCGTTTGATAGTAAAGCATATAAAAATCACTCGGAATATAATTTTTAGTCAAATTTAATTGTTCTTGAAGCTGCATATTTGAAAAGCAAAATTTTGAGGCAATATTTAATCAAAAAACATATATATTGTTGAGCATCAGTTATGTTCCGGACATAGGTATGGCAGTGAAATAACCATCCCGTACACGGTAAAGAAGCTTCTTGGAAGTGACAAACCTGAATTAAAATGTGTAACCCCTCATACTTTGATTTAGAAACAAGTAATGTGAGAAAATTCATGAAGAACATTTACAATCAGAAGTCTATGTAGAAAGTATGCGATCTTCACACTTGGTGGATTTGTCAAACCAGTTGTCTCAAAACGATAGGAATGAAGCACTAGAATATCTTCTTTTTTGCAAAGAACATTGAGTTGATATAAATTTTTTTAAAGTTCACAGAGTGCAATTTTTATAAACAAAAATGCATACTAATGGTCTAAAAACTAGATAAAACTTTTTAAACTCACATATTCTATATTACACAATGACATATTCAACCCATTACTGCATCCTTACTGTATAATGTGGAAAAGAACTTTGCATTTGACTTAATTTCCCCTGCTCATATTTTTTATACACTTTCTTTGGAGCCGAATATATATTGTCATGCATGAATTTTCTTTTTTATTCTTTTTCAAAAGTTAGAATGTTTTCCTACAAAATAAAAAGGGTCTTTGATGAAATCAAATCTCAAATGTTATGTTCCAGTTTTAAAACAGTTTCTTCTTCATTAAATTTTTGCTAAATTGCTCATAGATATTTTGGATACAGAACTTTTGGAAGATATATAAATTATAAACATTGTTCTCCAATTCAAAATTATTCATTCTTTTTCACTCAGCCGTGCATTCAGAAGAGAAAAGGGTTACCATTTTATGGAGCCCACTTTTGCAAATATCTGTTGTAAGTATCATGCTTCAGTGTTATAACAAATCATCCTATAATTTGTTGTTGATGTTTTATACTTTCTGATTTTATAAATTATTTTGATTTTTTTAGTGAAATAGGAATATGTAGTAGCTGATCCCATCAGTCTATAAATATTATCTAATGGTGATATTTTTAAATTGGTAAATATGTCAAGATAAATTGATTGAATTCTGATTGTTAAAACAATTTGCATTCTTTGGCTACACTTTACAATGTGACAGCTTTTTGTATGTTTATTTAACAGTATTTTTTGTGTTGTTGTGTTTGATTTGGTTACATTATATAAGAATATTTGTATCTGTGTTCATCATATATATTGGTCTGAAATGTTCTTTTAATATTTTATTTTTGTTTTTGTGCTTAAAAAGTGATGCCAGCTTTGTATAGTTTGCTGCAAAGAGTTTCCTTCTGCTATGTTTCTTGAAATGATTGTCTACTAATGGTATTATTACTCTTTAAATATTAAGGTAACAAATATTTACACTAAATACTATTCATTGACATAACTTTTGTATTTTCTCTACCTCTTGCTAACACTCTATTTAATCTAATAATGAAATATATTTATTATACATTTATATAGAATTTAATTAATCTAATAATATATTTAGATTTTTTCAAATTCTTACACAATTTCTTTGTCATACGATTAGCTGTGAAATGAAGTTAAACCAAACAGTCATTTACTTCAACCAAATCTTATCTTTCTTTGAATGTAAAAGTGACAGGTATTTTTCATATTTTGTCTATGATATGAGACAATACCTAGCTAGCAAGCTAAATAATAAGAAAATATAAGTAAAAATGGGCAAGCGCCTTTGTTTTATTAATGTGAAAAAAACAGACAAGAGACAACAGACAAATTTAATAGCCTTTTAGAAATCAAGATTGGATCAAATTATACTCTTAAATTATTCATGCTATTTGACTTGAGAAATAATAGATGCTGAAAAGGAAAAGCCAACAACTGAGGTATATTGTTAGTGTCTGTAATTTCTTTCTATGTTCATGTATTTCCCTATATTTGTAAAAGTATTGGGAAAATCTTTGGCATTCACTGTCTATCTTGTGAATTGGGGATGTTGGAAAATTTTAAAAGTTTATAAAATTTTATTTCCTATGGGAATACTTTGATTGATAGTCCAAATATGGGATTATTTAGAGTGCCAAATATATAACTCAAGGCATATTTTTTTTCTTCCTAGAGATGATAGCCACCTTTTCACCTTTTCCCTAAATTTTTGATTATATAAGAATACACTGGAAAATTTCACTTTCATTGAAGGGCTATTTTCAAACACTACCTTGAAGTGTATGTTCTCAAAAACGCACACAACTCATTCTATTTCCAAATCAGGTTGAACTGGCTAAACATTGCAGTTTAACTTTGGGGGTAGCATCATTGCCATTTGAAAGGAATTCTCTATAGCCATAAAACTGCACTAAATACTGCTGTAGCTCAGCTGCACAAAACTGGGCCAAAACTCAGGCCAGGAAATACATAGTGCTGACTCATCACCTTCTGCAGAGCAGAAATCGCAAACCTTTACAGTTTACCTCTCACAGTTCCTTGACTCCATCATCCCTTTTTTGTAGGCTAGTAACATTGTGACTATAGGAAAAGTACATTCTTGTTGAATATCTCTTAATAGAAAAATTTGTATTGTAGCTGGCATTGCTTTGGCTCCGTGTACAGAATTCCTACACAGAATTCTGTTCACAATTCTGTACCTAGCACTTGCTGATTACGTTAATCATTACATCTCCTCTATAAATATTATGATTCTTTTCTGGGCAGATGCTGTCATATATCTCTGCCACTGTCATTTCTGATATGGCTGTTACATGGCAGGGGCTCAAGTTTTGAAATAAAAATAATTTTGGTTTAAGACATAAACCGCCCTACTAATTGCCATTATCAGGATATGCAAACAAATGTTACAAAGCCATTTTTTTTTTACTTCCTTAATGGAGAGTGAGACAAAAGATAGATATTTGAAATTCTTCCCAATATTCCCCAAGAAGATATAAATACAATGTCAGCACAACAGACCCAACCTTAAAAAACTCTTGGATTTGTTGATGGAAATGTAGGCTGGTATAGTCACTTTGAAATTTGGCATAAAAATTTCCTAAACCCTAAAACTAAGAGGTTGAAAAAAAGAATTAAGATGCATTAAGTACAAGTAAATTCTCCCTACAACATATATAATAATTACCTACAGCAAAGATGTACTAAAACAATAAAAAATACAAAAGAAACAATAAACAACAAAAATTCCATTTGATCCAGGTTTAGCTCTTTTAGGCATCTTCCGGAAAGAGTTAAATACATTACAGTGATATATGCAGGCTCATGTTTAAAGCAGAGTATAAATCACAATATCTAAACCCTGGAAGTGAGCTACAGGTCCACCAGCGAATAAACAGGTAAAGAAACTGTGGCCCTCCTCACACAGAGCGCAGCATTGCAGAGCAACAGGATGGGTAAAAGAGTCATTTGTAGGACAGTGGATGCACCTTGAGACTGTCGTGTTGAGTGAAATAAATCAGACACAGAAGGTTAAATACCCCATGGTTTCTCTTAAAGGAGATATTCCAAATATAAATAATTTAAAGAGCAAGATAAAAAAAATAGGTTATAAGAAAGTGGGAAGGAGACTGTAGAAATTGGAAAGAGACCTTCAGGTGGAGGAGGACAGGAGAGTAGGGAGGGGAGGAGCAGTAAAATAAAAGATTGAAATGCAAAGCGTATCTGTACCAATTCCAGAATATGAATGTGATTCTTAGGTATCACACATAGAAAAAACCTTTTATTTTCTGTTTAAAAATTGTGAAAGTACTTGCCAAGAGAGCCAACTTCAATTACTTTTTGAAGGAAAGTTATATTTTATGATGAATGCAATTCATTTCTGTGAATTTCAAAGGAAAATTTGTATTTACTTTGTTTACTTTAAGTGGGGAAGCATGAACTACAAAAATTCCCACCAGTTTTTATTTTACTTCCTCTTTGGCCTTTTTTTGGAACCAAGAATCGAACTCAGGATCTCGTGCTTGCCAGGCAAATGCTGTGCTGGTGAGCAAAATCTCCAATCTCAATGTCTCTTTTGTCTTAAAACTTATTTCTGTTTTCAAAATGTTTCACTTTCATCTTTTCATTTTGTTTGGATGAACTCAATTTTCCCCCCAAACTAAGTGCATTATCATGTCAGTTAAAGCATCAAATGAAGTTAGACTAACACATACATCTGTATCTAAGATGTGTCTCATATTCAGTGACAGAGAATAATGTTGTTCTATGAAATATTACTATTACGATGAAATATTAAGGAGCCCTTGTAGATATGCAAAATACCAGACTAACAATAAACTCAGTCCTTGGCATTATCAAAAAGTGGCTTCCAATCTGTTAGGGAAATCCAATTCACATAAAAGTAGTTCTTCATATCTACTGAGTTTATGCTATGTTCCAGATACAGCGCAAACAAAAGTTGTGCTTGTTAACTTACATGTCGTAAGATCTACTAGCTGGATATCATTATTCCCATGGCAGACTCAGAATTCTAAAAGATCAGAGAAGACAAGTATTTTCTGATATTTAACTAGATAACAAATGATAAAACCAACACTGAACGAAGAGACTTGAGTTTGTATCAAGATTTGCAATAATGCTGATTGCATTGAAAAGGCATATAACGCATTCTCCTGAGATCTCCATAATTTAACATAAATAATAAGGCAGAACTCAGAGCTAGGACAAATCTTTGTTAGCGCTTTTCTGTTCTCCATAATATTTTACTTGCTTCATTTTTTATGTTTACTCTAGGTGCGCGTGTGTACCTGTGAAGAATAAATAAACCCTAAATTAATTTTCTTGCCTACTGGTTTGCCAAAGAAAATCAGTTACATAAGTTCCAAAAAGGATCTTTTCAAGGGTGACAAAAATAATTAAAAGTCCTAACTTAGCCATTGATAAAAAATGCACCCATTCTTAGGAATTATGACTGCATTTTTTATTTTATATAAGAGCAAATGAATAAAGAATAATTATATGAAAAAGGTTTGACCTCAATAAAAAATATGTATATGTGTTGGCAACACACACACACACACACACACACACAAATTAGTTGAATCATATTTTTTCTTTCCAGTGTACCCCAAAATAGCTATTATTCAAACAATTTCATTAGAGTTGAATAAAATGAGATTGTGACTAAGAATGGAAATGAAATTATTGACATTGGAAATGCCCCATTGTATGACTTTTACTTGCCAAACATTACAACACACAAACATAAAGGTTTCTGCTCTTCTCCATGTTAAGTAAGAATGAAATCCCCCAAGGCCATCAGTTTCAAACCTATCAATAAGCAAAGAGAACTTGTTCCTATATAATCACAAAATAATTAAACATTTGCTTCATTAATAATTTTAAAAAATTATACTAACTTCTTTTTATGTTCAATGAGACAAAACATGCTTGCAGGTTAACTAATGTTTTTTTTCTCTGACTTTTACTGAATTTTATTTCTGTTTTAGCTCACTGTAAAAACTGTCATTAGTATTTTCTAGTGAATCTTACACAAACTCTCATCCTTTACGTATTAAAATGTATCTTAGAATGACTGACATTGCTCAGTGTCTAAGTTTCCATGATAAATCTGTAGAATAAACAGTAAGAATTCATGCACACAGGTTGTTAGTGAAAAGTGTTTTCATGTAAATTACAAATCTTTTCCTTGGGAACACTGCTACATTCTCATCCAGAAATTGAGACTCTAGAAACATCTGTCAAGAACAGTTCTTTCAGTATCTGACTGAGCCTTTAGATCACTTCATGCTCCTCTATGTTTATCTGTTACAGCTCTCCCAGTGTCTCAGTATTCCTTAAGCTCAAACCCTGAAAAGCATTCTGTTTTCACTGACAATCAATGAATGCTGTAATAGATTTTTAAATTTCTTTATTTCATCCATTGTCCAAATCTATGTGGAATTCAAAATTTATCAGTTTTAATCCTTCTTAAATAGTAAAATGCCCACAATATTCATTTATGCTTGTGAATTTTCTCAAAATGTCCTTTATAGCATTGTTGAGAATTTTATGTATTCTTTTGAAAATTAACACATTGTTTGACTAAACCTTCTCATCCTTTCTCATAGGTGTCCCCTCTATTTTGGGAGACTACAGACAGAAAATATGAAGACAAAAGATCTGTTTGCTATCTTTGTGACATTTTGTTTTATTCATTTTCACTGTAGTCTGGAATTAATATAGTACATGATAAACATAATAGTAAGGTTTGCTTGGTGTTATTTAAACACACTAAAATCTAATGATCTTTGCATGGATAACATTTTAAATTTATTTATAGACTAGCAAACACAAAATCTATATTGTTTATAGACAGAATAATTCTACATAAATTCATCATTTATTTAACACCTTGAATGTATGGAGACTAACAATTTGATAGGTACAGTACATCTATTTTATATAAATTAATTTATTGTAAGGCAGTACAAATTTTTAACGGATTTTAGAATAGCTTAAACTGATTCCTGGACTACTGCAAAGTATAAACCATGTTAGACTTTCTGCTCAGATTTGTCAATTTTATCTCAAAATATCCTTTAATTGCTTCTCTAAACACAAAACTAACAGTTGAACTTACACCATATTTCAAAATACATATTTGTTTGACTAAATCTTTGCAAAGTATCATTTCTCAAGCAAGTCACTTTAAGACATTGGATATTAACATTTTTAAGCTTGCTTGTTTCATTTTCTTTTTTATGGAGCAAACTTACAATTTAAACCAAAAGCATTTTAGCCTGTGTAGATCCTAAAATTTTAAAGTAATGAAGATTTTAATTACTCTTAGTACACTTGTGAATTTGCCAAAGCATAACATGTCTCATTTACTTCTTATTTCGTAGAAATGTGGGTATTCTGATCCCCATTACATGTGAGAAAATAAATGATATTTTAGGCAGATTAGACAAGCGTTAGACTAGTAATTCACAGGAAAATGCAAGCCGTCCTTGGAAAGCCATTATCTACTAACATCTAAATCAGTGAATGACTCCATGTCGGAGACTTTGGCAGTGACTCCTGATTAATCAAATGTCACATCACAGAGTACCTCAAAGTGTACTGACTGAGTCTGTCAGTCTGAGGGTAGCTTAATTTCATAAATGCTTTCGTAAAATGAATAATTTGCAATGCAAAATTGGGTTCACCTTTTCTAATTAGGTGAAATTACAGTTGCCATATTATAATTAAAGGTTATGTGACACGCAGGAATGTTTATTTGGATTATATCAGATTATTTTTCTAGGCTTCAGTATGCTGTAACTTTTGAAGAGTGTAGATTTTTAAGCCTTCTGACAAATACCCACTTTTATTTAGTAGAGCTGTTACCTCTTTCTGAACTTGAAATGCAGATGATTGTCTATTATAGGGCTCATATTCAAATGCGTTTCTTTCTACCAAACTGCCTAAAGGTATTGCTGTCAGAATATTTCCTTTCTAATGAGCACACAATGTCTCCCAGAGATGGTATCAAAAATATCACTGTGCCTCAAACTGAATTATAGTAATACCATTTAATAATGC
The DNA here is from genome assembly GCF_034190915.1 of Cavia porcellus. Taxonomy (NCBI): domain Eukaryota; kingdom Metazoa; phylum Chordata; class Mammalia; order Rodentia; family Caviidae; genus Cavia; species Cavia porcellus. Next base: position 157,943,783 of record NW_026947484.1, on the reverse strand, counting down.
TTTTTAAAATACCTCAAATTATACATCATAGGGATATTGAAATACAGAGATAATATATAGGAATTGCATTCCAAAAAGAAGTAACTTATAGTTTTGCCCACTGGAAAATGAAAAATGCTGTATATGAAATAATGTGTGCCAAAAATATGGTTATTCCTGAGTATACTGTACTAGCTCCCTTGCCATTAATTTAAGTCACACAGGGGAAGTGTAGAGTAATTGCAAGAAATCTAGCAGCAACACCCCTCAAAAAAAAAAAAAAAATATATATATATATATCTCAGATGGAACAAATGCACAGTTTTTGTAAGAATTAAGAATTAATGCAAAAGAAGTTTCTAGAACATTTTTAGCAAATAGTCTGCTTTTAGGAAACATTCATTATTTCCCTTTTGACAGAGAAGATGAGACCTATGTTTGTAAATATCCTCTTTTGAAATTAGTTTTTTAAGATAATTTGTCTGCTGTTTCATCCACATTTCTTTGTCCATCAAGTTTCTGCAAAAGTTATTTTTTATACTGTGTAATTTGTAACTAAATTAGCTCATCATTATACAACTTTTATCCCCATAGTTCTTCTAATATTTTAATCAATATCTTGTCCTCAATTAATAAAATAGGTTAATGCAAGTTTCAAAGACAGAGATGTCAAACAAAGTTTTAAATCTAAACTATATGAGTTACTTGTGATATAGGTTCTGTTTCTTTTTTTATGCTGGGGCTCCAACTCACAACCTCATACTTGCCAGGCAGGTGTTTATGCAGCTGAGCTAAATTTCCATCCTACTTTCATTTCAAATTTATGCACATCAAAATTTTAGTTTCCATTAAACGTAAAACAACTTATGTCAAATGTATTAATGGGTGAAATACGATTTATGCATTCATAAATTCAATAAGAAATAAAACTGAACTAAATATAAGAAATAATAGGATTTAGTTAAGAATTTTCTTATATTTATTAATGAAAATTTGTTGAAGATATGTCTTATGTAAACCACTGCTCACCTCTCAAATTATTAACCTTGGTACTATGCTAAAATACTATAAATGCTAATAAATGTGGCTGCAGTTCTCTTGTATTTTATGTTTTACAATCTTATCATACACTTCTTAATGAGTTGGATTCCACCTGTAAATATCAAGTGTTCTATTACTTTAAAATTTTTCCCTTTGGGATGTGTATAGACTATTTTCATAATAACACAGCAACCATTTTTATATAATCAAAATATTTTATTTCCATATACTAACCCACAAATCCTTTAATAAAAGTGAACAGCTACTTTCTCTAAATGAGTTTGGTGTCATAACAATGGTAGCTCTCAATAACAATACCATGAAAAGAATAGAATTGGATTGTTATGTTAATAGAGCTTTTGAACTAATTAAATTATAAAGATGTGTCATGTTTTCTAGTTCAGGGATTTGCGTAACACTGCTAAACAAATTATTCTAAAAATATTAAGTTGCTTCCTTTAATCAGTTATTGTCTTCTGACTCTATTATCACTGCTTTATAAGATTCTGTCATACACATGTTACCAAATTGTCAACTTGATTCTTATCAATTGACTGATTATCTCTTTTTGAATTTCCTTTGATGTCTTTTTCTCTTTTGGATTCTGAGGATGTCTTCTAGTACATGGGTGCTCATACACAACAAGTAGTAAGAAAAAATATATGTATACATAAGGTAGTTAAGATAGTTGTACAGCTAGCTTGTCCTAGTTTTCTTGAAAAGAAAATTTTGTGATAATATTTAGGCAAGATACCATGCTGTATCTTGTACTCTGAACAACTATGAAGACAATACACAATGTATCAACTACTGTAAGGGTCCAACTACCTGCTTTGAAAAAGGTTTCATTGTTATCTTTAAGATAAAATTTTTCAAATTTTAATTTAAAAAAAAATGGCCTTCTTCAGCTGAGACCAGCTGGCATTTCAGAGTTTAATTTTGGAGAGTTACTTTTCATTTCTTGCTATTGTGCAGTGGCTTTCTATGGATTCTTAAGAGCTGTGTCAATTTGATTTTCACCAAATGTATTTAGGTTGGGCCTACGTCTATTTGTAGAGAACACTGTGAGTAAATTCTTTGTTCCGCATTGCTGAGTGGTGTGGTGGCTGGGAAGCAGACCAGGCTCTGGAACTGTCACTTACAGATCTCTATTCTATGTTACTTTCTTCATCACTGTGGATAGGGAAAGGTAAACAAGTACCAAAAATGGATGGCTTGGACCATCTTTTCTTTAGATACTGCAGTTGCCTGGAGAGTGTCTCAGTTTGTCATTGGAACAGACTACTAATATACACATAGCAAACAAAAGGCATAGGATCTTAGGCATAGGGAAGAAATGTGAAGGGCAGACGAAGACACAGCAATACTGCAGACTTGACGAATTTTAAAACAGCTTACACACAAAATAGTGGGACAGCAGTGCTAACTGGGAAAGTCAAAACCAAACAAACATTTGTGCAAAATTTCAAGGTAGGCGTTGACAAAGCTTTCTGTTTTCAGGGTCTGAGTAATTTGCTGTTTTATAACATGATAGCTAGATAAGGATGTAGATAAATATTTGACTGATATTTGTGTAAGTATAGAGGTAAATATCATTGTCAAATGTTAAATTACTTTTTATACTTAAAACATCTAATGTTTTTATTAAGATAGACATTTTTTCAAAAATAAAAATATTTACCTGCACATTAATAACTATTGTTTATGCTGGTTATTACAAAGGAATTAATGCTGCAAAGTTTATTTACTTGAAATAATTTAACTTTTTCAACTAACTAAACCCACACAACACAGATATATATATATATGTGTGTGTGTGTGTGTGTGTGTGTGTGTGTGTGTGTGTATATATATATATATATATATATATATTTTTTTTTTTTTTTTTTTTTTTTTTTTTAGACTGGGGATCCAACTTGTGACCTCACGCTTGCTGGGCAGGGGCTTATATCACCGAATTAAATCCCCAGCTCCCTAAATATATAAATTTGACTTCATTACTCTTATATTTAATACCTATAAAGTTACTTAACTTTATTCATTGCATTAAAAATTCTACAAACCATAAACACAAATTCATATCAAAATTACTGACTATAAGAGTTTCTATATTCAACCTCTTCTAGCTCAAATTTAATTTTGCCTGTAACTTGTAATTTGTAATTTTGAAATATTTCATTCGAGTTCATATTTATTCATGTAGTTAAAAGTTTTTCCTTAGATCTGAAAATCGTCTGCCACTCACAATAAATCAATTCCCTGTTTATTTAACTCTATACAGAAATATTGCAAATATTGCTGACTTCATTATAAATTCAGTTATAAATTCTGATTACTGAAACAGAGAATATACTTGTTTTGCTTGCTAATTTTATCAGTTAAACAGACAAGAATACATAAATTTGTAAAAATAAAAATAATGAGTAAAGTTAGTATAAAACAATATTACAATACCAAGGAGAATTCAAAGATACAAACTAGTTCATAAAGAATAAAATTAGCTAAACACTCACAGAGGAACAGTTAAATTTCTGAGTTAGTTGCCAAGGAATATTAAGCATTTATGGACATCGCATTTTGGGAGTGATAATATTTGCTGAGAATTAAGTACTGGGAAAACCATCAACACTAGTGTCAGAGCATTTGTTGTTTAAGTAGAGTAGTTTAATAATATGAATGAAAATTTGAACATAGCTAAACAATGTCTTCTAATAAAGAAGATAATCTGGGCTGCAGAATGATATGCACATGCACATCTTATTTTTAGCTTATTTTCTTTTAATAATTTTGGGGAATTCAAAGAGCAGAATTGATCACTAGAACTGTAAATATAAAGAAAAATAATGAATTGCTTTGGGGTGGAAGAGATTCAAAATAATTCAACTTTTTCCCTTGACATCCCTCTTTCCTTCTTTTTATAGCCAAATGCATTCCCCCCTAGTGTCTAAAAAGTAATGCCATTTTCCTTCCCATTCACAATCTCTGGCTTGCTTTCATTTTGTTTTCTTAACAGGATCATTTGAAAAGATAGCATTTCAATCCAGGCAGCCGTTCACTTCATCTCGTTGGTTTCCTCCTCTCATCAGTAGCATGGCGAGCTCTCTCCAAAGCAAACCGACCCAGTTTTCTGATGTTGGAACCTTCAGTGCACATTTACCATCTAACATGCAAACTGTGTGTGTGACATCCATTCAAGGGCTTAACCTGCTTCACCTCTTCAGTCCCATTTGTCACTTTTTACTTACTCAAAACTGACTTCAGGTGTATTGTATCAGTGACCTTACTTGTGGTCTTCCAGAAATGTCTCCTGCATTCCTGCACCCAGACATGCTCTACGTGTCCCAGAAGGCTTATGTCATACCTTTCTCCCCCCACAAGGATGCCCGTCATAACACCCACTTCAGTGTGAGGCTCCCAAGAACATAGATTACTTATCTCAATTCTTGAATTTATTCTACTTGATAAATACCTCTTTAGTTTTATAAAACTATAATCAATGCATAATGTTGTGCACATATTTGATGTCTAAAATTTTCCAAGTCTTGACACATACACACGTATATATGTGCACAATCACACACATGAAACTATCACTACAACCAATTTATATCCATCTTCCTTAAATAGTTCCTCCTATTCTGATACAAAACACACACACACACACACACACACACACACACACACACACACACCATTTTCCTAGGAAAGCACTGATTTGTTTCTTTCACCATAGGTTATTTTGTATTTTAAAAATATTTCTCATACATAGAAGCACATGAATATTTTTTGTCTGGCTTATTTCAACCAATGCAGTTATTTTAAGTTTTATCTAAGTTGCTACATGTAATGGTAGCTTCTTTTATTTGCCGAGTGGAATTCATGTTGTATGGCCATGCTACAAATTAACATCACCACCTATTTAAACTAGCGTACACACAAAATTAATCAATATTGCATGCAATCCTTTATTTGAATATTTGCTTATATTCCCTTTGCACAATTATAGAAAGGCCAGGTCATTTTACAGGCACATGTTTAAATTCTTTAAAGTATTCAAGTCTTAAAAAATGATGTTACCATTTTATATTCTAAAAATAATGTATGGAAATTCCATTGTCTGCCTCCTTACTAACATTGGGTGAGCAGTCATTTTAAATTTTGCCATTGTAGTAAGTAGATAGATGCATAGTACTCTGATTTTATTTTGCCTTATTCTAATGAGAAATGATGTTCAGAATCTTTCATTTTAAAATGTGCTTATTTGCTATCCATGTATCTTCTTTGTGAAATTGTGCAATATTTGGAGGGTGTTGTAGCCACGGATTGTAAAGAGAACAATTAGAATCAGGATCCAGAATTTATAATATTATTTATGATAGTTACTCATGGTTTAACACAAGAAAGTTCAGGAAATCTGTCTGCATCACTAAAGACCAGGAATATTTAGCAAACCGACTGAAACCTACAGCAATGACTCATATGAGTCCAAATGAAACCTTAGAGCCCATGATAGTGCCTCCCATGAGTCCCACTGGAGATCTAGAGCCCACAAAAAGGACTCACACCAGTCTGTTTTACTGATCCACCCTGGAAAGGCCCAAAGATCATTGGTGGAAGCTAGAAAGTCTATGCCAGTGGAGTGAAGGAGCTGTGCTGGTAGATTGAGGGTCCTACGCTGGCGCCAAGAAGTCACACTCACAACAAAGACCAGGGCTGTCCTGAAAAGTATCACTGCCATCCTCAGCAACATGGAGGTCCCCAGATCCTCCCAGGATAAGAACAGTAGAGTACATGCCAGAAAGCCAATGTGATAAGTTTGTCCTGGAGATTAAATGGCACACATCTTCCCCTCCAGAGCCAGGAAGCAATGCTCATGAAAGAACCAGAACTCCCCACAAGTGAACCACAGTCACTCTCACCAACAAGGTCCCGAGCTCCTCTGATGACGATGATGGAACTTACACTGGGGAAGGTAGTCATGAGGAGCTCCTCCAGGAGAACCAATGGCTCAAAACATCAACCCTTAAAGAAACCCACAACACCTCAGTCACATTCACCACATCTCTATTTATGCTGGCAACTCTCCTCAGGTGGAACATCTACGCTCAACACCATGGTGATTTAATTCAGCTGGTGTTAGTTGACCATCAGTTTTTTTTTTTTGTTTTTTTGTTTTTTTTGTTTTTGTCTTTTTCCTTTTTATCGGTACCGGGGATCGAACTCACGACTGCCTGCTTCCAAGGCAGGCGCTTATGCCGCTGAGCTAAATCCCCAGGCCCAAACATCAGTTTTTAATACATAACAGAGAGAGAGATTATTGGTCTTTTATGATTGTATTGTAGGAATTCTTTACATATACTATGTCTTTTGTAGGGTATTTGTTGTTGCAAACATTTGTTTTCAGTCTCTAGGTTTCATTTATGTTTTACTACAATATCATTTGAAAAGAAAATATGTTAAATTTTGATGAGGCCCAATATATCCACCTTATTTACTTGTTGATTTATTTTCTGAATGAATGTTTTTTGTCTGGTCTATTAGGAGATCATCTGAACATTCTATTCAATTCTTCATGTGTTGTGAGGTCTTTCGATTCTGGTTGAGAACACAAATTATTCCCAACTCCTTTTGTGTGAATTCTAATGACTGATTTTCCTTTCTCCTTTGTGTTTCCTTAAACTTAAGCAATGTCTCTCATATGCAGTGGCCCCCTACTGAAGTGAAGACCTAGTAACCTCCTGAATAAATTCTGTGATAAGAACACAGGGTGACTACTGGGACCCTGTTTGGAAGTACTGTCCAGGTGCTGAAGTTTAAGAGAAAATCTAGTCTAATCAGGACCGCAAATAAGAGCAGAAATTTGTAATTATTTTATTATGAAATCTATGTCCCTCAGTGAAATTTGAATTTTTTTGTATACATAGGTCAATAGCTGTGTTCAATAAATCTTTATTGCATAGAACGAGCCCATTTTTACATCCATAAGACTTTGGACATGGAAATGTCTACTTTTATTTTGATTGTTCAGCAGTTACTCCAATCTATAATTCCTTTAAAATGAGGAAGAATGGAAGGAATGCAATTTAGAGTTCCAGCCCTTCACTGTTAGGCCTTCATTTGTTTTATCTTATTCACTGTTGCTTTTTACTTGTTGACCTCAACTTTGCAATAGAACAGGACAAACTCAGTTATTCTCTCCAAGGAGCCTGAACAACCGAATGCACAAATGCTTAACAGTCAGATTATTTATTAAAATATGACTTAGTGACCTTCAGCAACTAGTTCAGGAAACTAAGGCACAATGCCTGTGGCCTTCAGCCTCAAAACCATCAGGGCCTGATCAATAATTGGAAGCCTCTGTGATTTGTGTCCTGGCTTCCAATTTAGGACCAGCCAGAGAAAGCTAAATATATTTACGTTGCCCACTTTCACAGGATGCCCTAATTGTAGTTAGCAAGCTTCCAGCATTCTCCTGCCAAGGCCTGTAGTCAGGAAATATCTGCAAGCATCTCTTATTTCTTCTAAATACCTTTCCTATGCCTGGCTTTGGATCTTTGCCAAATGTGAGTGATATTTGCTTCTCTTCTCTGCTCTAGGAGGCTCTGCATAACTACCTGAGCTTGTTCTCATTTGAACCATGATCACTGATTTCCAAAAATTGTGATTCTATCAGAAATATAGTGGTAAATAAATTACATGTATGATCAATCATTAATAAAAGGAGACTCTTCTTATATACGGGAATATTAAATTTAGTAAAGAGAAAAGCCATTGAAACAGGTAACATAAATGTTGAAGCAATTAAAGCTTTATGCTTTATTGGTTAATATATACAAGCAAGAAAAAGTTCCCTCTTTCAGTTCCCAGAGAAATTTGCTTTATTTATATATTTCTTTGTTTGCTTGTGTTTTTATGTACTGTGGAAAGGATACCAACCTCCATATACAGAGTTGAATACAACAGAGTATATCTTACTCATTCTTTGCTATTGTTTTGTTTTGCTTAGTTCCAGATTCATATTCTTGGAGAAAAGTAAAAGGAAATAACATCTGTTGAATATATAATGTAGCTCTTGTTTTTGTTCTGTTATAATATTCAGAATCTCAATTAGTTTTCATTTTTTAATTTAAGTTTTTGTTTTTACTAGTATATCCTTGACTGTATTCTATGTAGGAAATTGATCCATGAGCATAAATGTGCTTCAACTCTGTTGGAATCTCATTTAATTCTTCTATATACCATGCTGGATAATAGTAGTATTCCCATTTTACTCATGGGGAAAAAAAGCTAAAACACAAAACACTGAAATAACTCATTCAAGGTCCCACAAGCTAGCAAGTATAAAATCCCAATCTGAACACAGGTCTTTAGGAGGACACAGCTAGATTTCTCATGCCCCTGTGAATTGCTGATCTGAGTGATCCCTGGAGCTGCTTTGTGCCTAGTAGGTGTTAGGCAGTATCTTTACCCTCTGACCTCTGCAGGAAAATAGAATGTCTCCAGATACATCCTTTCCTGGGAGGCAAAGTCACCGTTGGAGGAAAATCACTGCTATAGATCAACTGTTGCACCTGACAGCTTTCCATCACTTGATATTCATAACAGATTATTCCCATGGCATATCAAGCCATCTCCTTGAAGCACACACACATACACATACACACACATGCACACACATGCACACACATGCACAGACACTCACACACATGCACACACATGCACACAGACACACACACACACACACACGCACATGCACACACACGCACACAGACACATCACCACCACCTCTGCATCCCTCCACATTCCTACACACTCGCTAATGGAGTCAGAATTGATTTGTTTTCTACAGGGAATTCTCATTTACTTTTGTGATTGTTGTGGTGGGAGTTGATGCATTCAACAAGAAAGCCCAGAAGGAAATTGAGACAAACAGCAGATGGCTGCCCACACAAATGCTTAAGAAGGACCCTCCCTCTGTTCACAACCAACTCCTTGGGATCATTTGTTTGTTTTCAGAACCTTTCAAATTAGTTTGGGCTAACACAATGGAAACAGTGAGCACCTTTCCTGCTCTCTCACAATGTCCGCGCCCTTTCCTTCTTCCAAACTTTTTTATTTCTCTTCCCCCTTCCTGCATTATTCTCTCTCTCTCTCTCTCTCTCTCTCTCTCTCTCTCTCTCTCTCTCTCTCTCTCCTCTCTCTCTCTCTGTCTCTCTCTCTGTCTCTCTCTGTCTCTGTCTCTCTCTCTCTCTCTCTCTCTCTTTCTCTCTCTCTCTCCACTCCCTCCCTCCCCACATCTCTTCCCTTTGCAGCTCCCTGCCAGTGCAGCTGCCCACACAGCCTTTGATGCTCCTGTTATCTTTGGCAGCAGCACGCGGCCTCCACTGGGCTGCCCCTGGAGCTCTTCCATCCCATCTTCTTTCTTTTGTCCTGCAATATGGTTATCCTGGAGGCCACTCAGCTACCTCCTCACATTAGAGCAGGCAACAAGGACAGGAAAGAGATGCTCTGAAGCTGAGCTAAGCAGCTGAGCATCTTACAACAGTGAGCACCTTTGTTATAGCTAATACTTTTTTCCAAACATACGCAGGGGGGACTTTGAAATGGATTTCACCGTCTCCTTCTTTCCCTTCAGCAAGCTGTGGTACCTGGTAGTATTTTTCAAGAAAGTTCTTATCTTTGAAAATCAGACTGAGGTGAAATCCTGATTTCATTGTCCCACAGAGGAAGCAACACTTTTTTCCCCCTAAATTCCACGGGGTTTGCCCAAATTTTTCAACTGTCCAGCAAAGCTGAGGTGAGTGAAAAGAATGGGAAAACCCTGAAAGAATAATCCGTTCTCAGGGTAATTCAACACTGCTTTAAATTCCTTCCTCTTTTCAAAAAATTCATTTTCTACTTAAAGTTAAATGAAAATAGATATTAACTATAGATCACAGAGAGACCATTTGGCAAGAAATAACTGATTGTGATCATAGGGTCCAGAATGTGGCATCAAAGATCGCAGATTTATCTTGGCCTACTCCAACCTAACACAGACTCCAATCTGGTTTAAATGCTGTGGGGAATGGAAATGTTAACAGCATACGCTGATCCTGTGTGACATTAGAGTAAAAAGTTCCTGCAGAGAAAAATGTAATTTTAAGCATACCACGATTTTCCTGCATAAACATGACGAGTTAGGAACCCAAAGCTTTTCTTTAGAACACAGCTTGCACAAAAGATCTTTATCCGCTTCATTCTTGTTTGGCGTAATGCTGTGCAGAAAACCATGTTCTACACTCAGTCCCATTTGCTTATCCCACGATGCAGCCACCTGCAGACTGATTATTTCCTTTTAAAGCAGGAGTAAAATCTCCACTTCCCTCCGCCTCTCGGCTGCCTCAGCATAAAAGCCACTCATACAATGATGTTTTGTGAGAACAGATCCAACAACAACTTAGATTTATATAGTGCCTTATAACACATACAGCGAAGCAACTCCAGATCTTTGCTAAAATGGAAAGTGTTTCCTTTTAAGCATTCGAGAAAATTCTTATTAAACATTAAAGATTAACTTGAACGTGGGAAGCAGTAAGGTATAAAAATATGTTCTCATTTAAAATGAAGGTGAGGCAGACCTCAAATGGAATCGCCCATTGCCTTGTTTTATAAATAGGTAACAATGATATTTGGAGAGTCCTAATGAGGAAGATACCTTTTCTAAACAATTCACAACTGTTGTCTCATTTCAAGTGCTTTGTTGGAATTTTACAGGGCTTCGATTTATTAGTCTAATGATGTGTGATGACACTTTTCTCTAGGTCACATTTAAGGTAGGATGCTGAAGATTAATTCCCCACATGACTAAAAACATAGGGAGCAGATGATTAGGTTTTATAGAATTACTTTAAAAAAAGGTGATCTCTGGTAATGGTCTGTTGTGACTATAAGTGGCAAAATTGATAATAAATGTTGATGCTTTTAAGATGCAAAGTAAGTAGTTTGTATTAATCTATATCTCAGTTTATAAAGAGTTTTAAACTTACACATGCTTCTGAAATAAACCTGAACAATATCATATTTATCATTTCCTTGTTCTTGATTTCCAGCTTTGATAAATAGCATAGGTTAAAGAATTAACATCCAGAGTTAATTATTTTTACAAAAAATAATTCTGTTAAATTTTTTGTGTTAAAAAGAATGGTATCTGGATTCACACATATTTATCCTGAATATCTGAGTTATTTGTGAATTGTTTGGATTTAAATATTAAGTGACCTAGTTTTCAAGAACTACCTTCTTAGTCTATAAAATAAAATTAGTATTCCCAGGGATAATTGAGATGCCATATGTAAATAATTTGATATCATTTAAATTGATTGGAGATGAAAACAAGATGAAAGCCAAAGACTAGAGCTAAAAATAGATGACTCTTTGGAAATGTTGCCTTCAGAAACTCAAATGCTCATATACTGGAATTCACAGGAGATCTGTCAACAATCACTTCCATTTGAAGGACAAGCCCTGGAGTTACTATCCAAAATTTTATTTTATAAAATGAAAAACTGGGACATGAAAGATAAAAACAGAAGCCAGACTTTGCTCAGTTCAGTGATTGAGAGAAAGCATACAGTAGTGCTGAGAGTTTTACATATACAATGTTTTCAGGAAGCAAAGAGAAGAGAGACATCCAATGCCAGAAGTCAAGTAGAATTGTGAGAAAGGAAGTAAAATCAGAAGGAACTCACTTACAGAACTCCCAGTCATCTGAAAATTATTCAGAGTTCCTGGAAAGTAATCTCAGGCACCCCTTTAGCAAATAGCTGGGTTAAAGCATTTATTAAAAAATGATGAATAAGAAGTAATCAGTATAAAATTTATGCAACCAAATAATGCCAACAATTGTAGAAAAAACACAAAAACAAATGGCAAATGAAAGAAAACAAAGTTATTATCATACGGCTACTGGAATTGTATCCAAGAATTAAGAAAAGTTGGAGAAATTAAATGCCTTTTTGACTGAATCATAAAGCATAGATAAAGGAGTCCTTAAAGACACCATGAAGTAAAAGAGAAAAATGATACAAGATTTAGGACACAAAGGAAGAAGCAGGGAAAATAATTGCCCACTGGAATTGGTATTAATGCCCCCCTCAAAAAACAAGAAAAGAAAAAGTAAAACGGTGCTTAACAAAGAAACTGACACAAAAAGAGAGAAGGAAGAAAAGGTAACAATACAATAGTAAATCATAGATGCCCAATTCTTTGTGGTTCTTCTGTGTTACCTGGAAATAACCCAAAAGTACAGCAACATGGAAAGCATAGAATATGTAGCTATAATCGTTTAGAGAGCTAAGGATTAAAATTAAAAAAAAAAAACAAAAAAAAAAAAACTGTACTTTGAAAAGTTAGTTACACTAACGCCCCCCAAAGAGTGTCTTGGACATGATTTTAGAGGGATTGCAAAACACTCAAGTAAGAGTATGAAACACTACCATTTGTGTAGTAAGGCGGTGGTGGTGGTGGTGTGTGTGTGTGTGTGTTTAGTATGTGCATGCATGTGTGTTTATGTAGACCTTCTTTTGTGGACATGTATTATCTCAACCTACTACAAATAAGACCAATAGGAGTGATTCCTCTGACAAACACGAGGATGAAAAACAGGGCTAGTAGAAAGACAGCATATAAAATATTCTGTTTTTAGAGTATATTAATCATTAAAAGTAAATACATAGAAAATGAGAAAATGGCAAGAAAAACTTAGCTCATGGAACTTCATAATGATCACAGTTATTTGTCTCGTGAGTATCAGTGACTACATATGCTTGGAGCGACAGCAGGGTGGTTGGTTTACTCTTCTTTTTCATATCCAGCAACTTGGTCAATGAGTAAATGTCAGTTTACTTCAATTAACTACTTTTATGGGAGGTCTGACTCTTTATACTATGGTACTATAAACAAGACAATAACTTTTTATTGTATAGTCAATTTTAAGTCTGCCTCTAATGCCCTTGGTAATAGTTACAACCTTACAAGTTACAAATCACTCCTAAATAAAGGCATGTAGATTTGGGAATACAGAACCGATTCACATATTAAAGCATGGTGACATCTCCATTTCTTTTTATTACTTTTTACTTAAATTATGTCCCTTCACTTTTGTCTGCGGGATCCTTCATTAACAACTTCTTTTCAAATGCAAAAGCCTGTTGAAACTATCCATTTGCTAAAGGTGATTGCTTAACTGGCTGTTTGCTCTTTAAGTTAATTTTAAAAAGAATGAAGATGTGTTCTGCACACATGCCAGCTATCCACAAGTAATATAATCACTCATAAAGGTAAAAAAGAAAAAGATCAACAGGTGTTATTAGTAAACAAAATAAAATTAAAATACAGAGACCGGTGCTTGTCAGGTGTGAATCTCCCTTCCTTTTTCACAAAACCATCGTCATCCTCACTTGAATCCCTAGATTCTTGCTCGTATTACATTCCTTTTGTTTTATGCTAACTTTTCTCTGACTTGCAATAGAATGACTTCTGCTCAACTCTTTTGTCTCTCGGGTGACTTTTCATGTCACTCCCACTTCCTCATTCTACCTCTACTGCTTCATTTTCTGTGTTTCCTCCTTATTTTTGCCCTCAAAAAAGCCACTGTTTCCAATGTTCATGACAAGCCCTGCCCCAGACTCTGCAAATGTTTCTGGCTGAACTCTTCTACTCTGTTGATTGTACTAAGATGCATAGTGAGGACATTGTCACCCCTCTACTTTTATGGTGACAATTTATTAGTGCAGCCCACCAAATATTGCCTCATAGTTTCCTGTGCCTATTCAAGTGCTATTCAAAATGGCTAATCAATTTCCGAATTTTCTAACTCTAAGCAGTCTCTTTGCCTATCCCTCTTATAATCCCTCAACTGGCGCCCAAATGGGGACTATTTGCAACCTTTCTCTGAGCATGGTCACATATGACCTGGAATTCTTGGCCTTCAAAAAACCCTGAAGTTGCTTTTCACATGTGACTTCCAGCTTTTCCTCTGTGGCTTTCTTCTATTTCAACAAACACAAGTTTGACGTAGGCAAGTAGATTCTTTTACCTCCTTTCATTATGATTTCTATTGTATCTTTAAGTACATAGACTTAAACTCACGTGCCTTAATTGTATATGCAAAGCTTGAAGTTCTGACCTTCGATTATCTTCCTTGAGTTAATCTTTTGTATTTCTTTTAAAGATCTCTAGCCTCATTGAAGTTTTAGCCTTTTTTCAAGTATACTAATTCTTTCCCAGACTTCTTGGCTTTCTAGAAAATAACTTTTCTTCTAGCACTAAACATCTGCTTCTACTTCTGACAAGAAACACTCAAACTTTCAGAGTTTGCTCAATTTTAGCATCTTTTATTATGCTAACTCTGACTTCTCCGTGAAACATGTTACAGTCTCCGATCTTTTACATAATTTACTAGTCTGTATTTTTTTATGAAAATAGACTATATACTGCATTATATAATGACGTGCTCACTTCTCACACTGAGATGCCAACTTTTCCAAGGGCAAGGGCTGTGTCTTAGGCATTTACAGTGCCAACTCATAATTCACCACTCAGCATATAAAAATCTCAGTGTATCTCTTTAGTTGATAAACAAGTTGAATATTTTATTAATATTTGAAAATGTTGCATATTTTATAAAATATTTACATAGCATCTCAATTTGATTAATAATTTTGTAAAATTTCAAAGATCTCCATTTTACAGGTGGTGAAATAAGGTTAAGAAAACTTTCAATATTTCCTATCGTTCACAACAGTACACTAGTTATGCAAATCAGCATGTGTGGTGAAAAAGTAAGGAACTAATGAATGAGATAGTTTTTAAGAAACACTTTTTGTATGAATAAAAGAGGTAAAAAACAAGAAATTATGTGTCTAAAACACCCTACAGTCAAGGGACAAGAACATATCAAGAAAAAAAAAAAAAGCTAATCAGGCAGCAGACTGAAACTATAGGCTTATTTAGACATGTTTTATAGTCATCCCTTATTTTATAAGGCATATGTAAGCAGGTAAAAGGTCCTAATCTCACTTAGACATATGAATAACTAACTACACTGAGCTGAAGTCACTCAACAAACAGAAGTCTAGGTTTACATGAAGCAGGTCAGGATGGCATGCCATGTTAACAGAATTCTTACGGAGTATTTTTTTTTTTTTTTTTTTTTTTTTTTTTTTTTTTATAAAGGCTGGGATGTATCATATGGGAGAAACTCAGTCATTCACTGAAGACCTCATGCCTAACTTACAGTTTTGTAATGTGGCTTCACTTGTGGTTTTTGGGGTTGAGTTCACCTTCTTACCCATGGTTCCAACTGTGGTAATCTGTCTATTTGGTCTCAGTGTAAACGTCAGCGCTCTGAGTGCTGCTTTCATAGAGTTCTTGGAAGTACGCTGTGATGTCATGGCACATTTGACACAGTTGAGGTCGTGTTCCCCACACTGCCAGTGAACAAGTGAAACCAAAACTACATACAGAGAGGCAACACCTTTGTGCCTGATTTTCCCTTAAAAGAAATTAATACTTCCATTTGCACAGTGCATGAGTTTGGATTTTTTAAAAAAGTCAGACCCAGACTGAAGAAAGAGGAAGGATCTCATGGAAAACTGTTCCTAAAAGTGGGTAGCAATAACAGTTCTGTTAATGTCAGAGGTAAACAGCACCTGTGGCATCACTGTCTTTTACTCATCTCCTGAATGTATTGCTTGATTTAATTCCCGAGTCATCGAGTGATTTTCAAGTCTTGAACTTCTTTCCAGGTCGTCTTCTTCACTGATGGTCCTAGTAGGCATCTGAGTAAGGTGAAAAATTAACATCTTTTAAAGAAACCATATTAAATATAGTTGTAAAGCAAATTACTCTTATTTTAGTTACATTTGGATTCCTATAAATAACTTTTCAAATGCAATATCAAATACAAAGCATAGCAACATAGAGGCAAAGAGAAAGGGGATTATAAGACTATGATACAATCAACTGTAGAAATAGACCAACAAGTGTCTCAGTTATTGATTTATTGACCGAAGACCACAGAAACAACTGTATTTGTTTTCTTTAAAGAAAGAAGATTTTTTTCTTAATGATAATGACATAATTTTAAAATAGTGAAATTAAACCAGAAGTCCAAAAAAAAAAAAAAATTCCAGCACTTAGAACTAAAACCGGCAAAACTTGAGTTTCAACCACGAACAATTAACTGGTACTTGTCTTGCCTTCAAAACTATCAAACTATCAAAGTCTAGCCAAAATGAAACAGAAACCCAAAATGTAACAAATAGTAATGTAACTATTACAGAAATCTAAATTCAGTAAAATCATCCTCCAAAAAGAAGTTTCCTGGTTCTCTTGGTTTTAGTAGAGAAATCTGCCAAATATTCAAATAATGGTAAACATCAACTTTCAAATATCTCCTTCAAAAATGTTAAATGAAACAATTAATAATTTATCTTATGGGATTTATGTTATTCTCTAAACCAATTATTTAAAAAGTTTTTAAAACCCACAAAAATTGTAGTTCAATATTTCTCATGACTTTATATAAAAAATCTCAACAAAATAATGACATTTAATCTAGCAATGTGCAAACCACAATTTGCAACATGAGCAAGTGAGCTATAATGCATATAGCAGGCCATTTAAGGAAAATGTTCGTGGCTGTGGTGGCACACACTTGTAATCCTAATACTCAGTAGGCTAGGGCACAAGGATCTCTGCAAATTCAAGGGTATCCTGGGCTAGCTATATAGTGAATTCAAGGCCAGCCTGGAGTGCATAGTGATACATGGCTCAAAACAAAACAAAAACAAAAACAAAAGAATCCACAAGACATTAAGTAATAAATCACAGAGAAGATTTTAAAATATGGCCTGGCATGATGGCATATGCCTATAATCCCAGCACTTTGGAGGCTAGGCAGGAGGATCATTGTGAGTTGCAGACCAGCCTAGGTTGCATAGTGAGTTCAAGGCCAGTTAAAATGCATAGCGAGAATTTGTCGCCAAAAAACCCAAAAAAGTGCTTATTTAGACATGATACCATCACACATTTTAAACATCAAGATTTCTAGCATAAGGATACTAAATTAGCAAAGTTATAGGTCACTTGTTCAATATATATATAGATAAAATGACTACGTAGTATCAACAATTTGACAATGACTTTAAAATTCTAGAACTTATTTTAGCATCAAAAACTAAAATTTTAGTAATACACGTATGAACAAAAGTAGGTATATTTGTCAAAACTCATTGAACTGCACAATTAAAATTGCATGAGCCAGTTCCTCCTAATGACTTTCCGTGTGTGTTTCTCTCTGGCTGTGTCATTGGAGGAGACCCTAGTCCACGTTTCCAGCACAAATTCATTTTGCTTAATTCTGTTCAGATTTTACTCATCAACTCACCCATTCAATCTGTACCATCAGAATAAAAAAGTGCATAATATGTTCCATCCTAAGAAAACATAAAGAGCAAAAGCAGTCTCCTTGATCTCCACTGTACGTCCTCAGGTTACAATTACTTTTCTTCTCAGCAAAATTTGTCAGTTATTCTACACTTGTAATGTCTATTTCTAAATACTACTTCTAAAACACCAAATTACTACGTCTAAAACACCAAAGTCTACTTGGTCTAACATTTTCTCCTACAGACATTGTAATAATGACCCATGGCAACTGCTTGCATTGACAAAAATTAATGAAATTTCACTTTTTCCACTTATTCCAAATGCAGTTTTCACTCATCAGAGCTGACCATGCTTTCCTTAAAATACATGGCTGCTGGGTAACAAGAGGTTTCTGCTCCATAAACTATTTAAATATATATATATATATATATATATATATATATATATATATTGTGTATGTGTGTATTGATATCTTCTCTCTTCTGTAGATACCTTCAAAATTTCTTGCAGTGCTGAGGTTCAACCCCATACCTCTGAGGTAGAGGGAAATGGAGGAGGGGGGAGAGGAGTGGAAGGAGAGGGGAGGGGCGTGCTGTGGAGGGGGAGAGTGTAGAGAAGAGGGGAGGGAGAAACAGAAAAACAGCTTTGTTTATTTCCCTTACAAAATTGTTACTGGATTATGAAATGGATTAGAGATAACCATGTAAAGATTCATCCTACTCTAGAAATAAAAAAATGGTCACCCTTAGTGCTATGGAAAACAACCCAAATAAAGTAGAATTTTTGCTTCTCTCTAAGTATATCCATATTGTGCATTCTTCAGTCCCGGAATAATTTGCATTTCTTTCTCCCTATGATTGTACATACTTTCCAGAAACTCCTAATTATCATGTTATACTTGTTGTTTTAGAGTAATTTGAATTAATTCATTATGTTCACAGATTTTCAAAAGATAAAATTTCAAATCCATTAATACTGACGTAAGTCTATTATGTTTTAAATCTATTTCTACATTAGGTGGTAGATCTATGCCAATTTTTTTTCTTAGACTGTTTAAAGCTTTCAGACTGCCTGATATAATTCAGCATTTAACTGAACACAGCCTTTGTTATACTCTCATTGTTCCCTTGATGTATTTTACCTCCTGCCAAATTTCACATTTTTATAAGTACCCATTTGGTACTATTCCCCTGACCCAACATGCATAGAATTCAGTTATTGACAAAATATTAGGTGCTCCACCACTATTTTATCTACTGGTATTCGAGGCTGTTTATAATCCATTTTTAATATCCCCCCCAATCAAAAAGGCCCAGAAGAGGGAAAAAATGTAGAAAACCATGCTGAGGTCGAAGCTCTGAATGAAAAACAGGGAGTTTATCCTGGAACACGATGAAAAGAGAGAGGGAAGAATGGGCCTGGCTGTCCAGGCCAAGCCCGGCAGCCAGCTCTGCTGGGAAGCCCGAATCAGCAGCCTCATGGACCTAAATGAAACATTTTGCTAATATATAATTCTCTTCATTTCATCTAATTTTATTCAAGTACTAAGTAAATCAGATGTGGGCAAACCTTTTGCCAAATTAGGGAGTCGCTTTAGAATAACAAGAAAAATGATCATTTGCAATATTCATTGAATCTTGTTAACATGAATTATAGCAAATGAAGACTTGCAGCAAGATTTATTAAAAATTCAGATTTTTGACAATTGCAGCATGCATTTGGCTACTGATACATCGTTGGAGAGGCAAGAAGGAACATTTTCAACTTTCCGAGTTATCTTGGTTAATCACCTGCAAGAGGGTGATGAATGCAGATCCAAATGTTGTCTTCTGTTTAATAAAAGGTTTACAAAATAAGCCAGTTCCTTAGATCATATGGCATTTCTACTTAGAAAGCCAGCACTTTAGAGAAGCTTTGTCATTTGAAAAGAATTCATTGTTTTCAAATTTGGTTAGGACTCCACCATTCTTGGTTCTTTGAATGTTGGAGAAGTATTAAACAAAATCATATATACATAGAATCTCCAACTCCTTAAATCAATTGCAGCTTTGAGGGGCTGATCATTACAGATCACTGGCTTTCTGTGATTTGCTCTAGTTTACTTGCCACTTCCCAGTCTAGTAAACACCTAATGCTCCCTATTCTATTCACAGGGAGATGCAATACCGGCTCTTGCCTATTCAGCATCTCTTTTAATTTGTAAGCAGCTCCATAAATCTTTCTTGGCTTCTCGGGACATAAAGACTCCTATGATGAAGTGGCCAGCATGGTGGCTTAATAAGCTGAAAGCTAGGTTCTTCCCTCTATGCATCCCAGGGACCACTGTCTTATTCCTGGCAGAGTACATCAGATTTTGAATTCCAGCCAGTGTAATTAGCACACTTTAGGATCTCAATACACAAAGCAGAATGGTCAGCATTAGCAAAGATGTCTTAGGAGTGTTCCCTGAATGGTGGGAGAGAAAAAGGAATAGCCAGCTGCAGCAGGTCTTTGGGGTCCAACAAAAGTGGCCACTAAATACGACTCTGCTTTGGGGCATGTGTACATAGATAGCAAAACTCTAAGCTGTGAAGTAATGTCTTTATTCCTTGTTGTCATCTGTATTGTACAGCAGGAATAAAGAAAGAGTTAGGAGCTGCCCCTAAAATCCCATAGAAAGCAAATTCCCACTGAGAAAGTTGTGTTTCATAAAACGTAAGTATCAATAAAGATGAAGTTGAAACTTCTTAGTAAAAGTAATTTTTTGAAGCTATCATTCAGATTGATGTACTTTGGAAATACAAAATAGGAAGCCTTCCTAAAGGAAGTTCCGTCCTGGAGTTAACGTGGTCAGACTGCGACATGCTCATTATCACTTTATCATAGAGTTGTCTAGTTTTGTTTAGTTTATTTTGAAGCAGTGTTTTAGTAACTTGGCGACTGTGGTAATTTAGAATTCTTAGGGACCCTGCAGACCTGTGATTAACAGTCTGATCTTTAGGCTTCATGGTAGAAGGAATTCTCTGGAAAAGGATGGATTATTTCACTGGTTGTTCCCTACTAACATATTCTGTAAGACTGAGAAGTCAGATTCCTGTGTGCTATGCAGATTTAAAATAGACTCTATTTCTTTGGGTCATTGTAGATTCATGACAAAATTGAATATGAAATATAAAGATTACCTATACATCTTCTGTCTCTAATATATTTTTTGTTGCTATTTACTTCTCTCACCAAAATGGTGTATTTGTTACAGTTGAAAGACTTGCACTGACGTATCCTTCTCAAATCAAACCCATAGCTATGTGAGAGTTCGCTCTTGTTTTATATTATTTTGCTAATACTAATTGATAAGTGCATTTTGACATGGACTTCCCATTACTGTATCAGAGAAGTTTCAAAGTCCTAACTGTCCCTTGAACTCTGCATATGAATTCTAACTCTTCCAATATTTCTTTTTCAAGGATTACATCTAGTTAGAAATAACAGTCTTCTGCTTCTTCACATCAGCTTCTTTCACATGCATTTGAATCTCCTTCATGCCTTTTTATGGCTTTACAGCTATTTCCTTTTATGCCAAACAATATTCCATTCTCTGGATATATCACAGTTTACCTATTCATCTACTGGAAAGTATTTCAGATTCCTCAAAAGTTTGACAACTATGAGTAAAGCAGAAATAACCAACAATGTAGAGGCTTTAGTATGCAAATGGGTTTAAGTGTATTAGGGTAAATACCAAGAAGTACAGTCCCTGCATTGTATTACAAAGTATATTTAGTTTTAGAAGAAACTGCCCATGTTTCAGGCCCAGTTCCAATGGATGAAAATTCACACTGCTCTACTCCTTAAACATGTGATGCCAAAGTTCCAAATTTGTGTTATATTTTTTGACAGTGAGTTCTAGTGAGTAACTCATGGAAGAATAACTTCATGTTGATTCTTTTATAAAGTGCTGCCTCGGTTCATGAACGGAATTTGTTGCATGATTTTGAGGAAGGTAGTGGGGGATTGTGTTTGTTACCCCATGCATAATTTGTGAACCAAAGCAAAATTTTGCAGAAAGCCTCTGTTTGGAAACTGAACTGTTTGCATACAGGAGCATTTGTGAACTGAATTATTACTGTACACAGCAACATGTAACACAAGATAGTACAGTCTGAAATAAATTCTCAAGGATGCATTTGGACATTTGTGTACATCTGTGAATGTATTTGTGTTTTGGTGTGATCCAAGGTATTTCACTTGCAGCTTTATTATTTGAATATTTAACATATAAAAAGACAGAAGTCAGTTGGTGGGGAAGATAGTGGAAAAATATGCAGCAGAGTGAACAGTCTCTCTATGAGACACAGTCCAGATGCTGGAATAGAGCACCGGGGGGAAGACAAGAAGGAAGGAAGTGAGTTCTCTGAACCCAGGAAGAACTGAAAGTGAGAAATGAAGCCCATAGATAGAATAAAAAGAAAAACTTAAATGAAGAAGAAGGCTGTAGCCGGTAGTGCCTTTGCCCAGATCTGGAACCACTGTGAGAGAGGAGTTGTTGGAACCAGGAACGCACAGTTGTGGTGATGGTGGTGGCTGGTGACCTCAGAGGCCTCTGCAAAGAGCTTCAGTAGTGCAGACCCAGAGGACTCAGTCCTTCCATGGGAGAGAATGATCAGTTGGGAGCCATTTTGGAGTTGGGCACGATGAACCCCAAACCAAAACTGCTTCCAGCTTCCTCCAGTAGCTCCTAGCTAGATGCAGACCAGTGGAAATTGCTTGGATTGAGCCCCACCCCACACACATTCCAGCAGCCATCCTGGAGGATCTCAGCTGGAGGTGACCAGCCCAGGTTTACAGGCAGGTGCCCAGACCTGACTCCATGTGACTTCAAAGGTCATCAGCCATGGTAGGGCTTTCTGCTGGTAACCACCTCAGTCTGGAGGCAGCAGCTGCCCCCCCCATCCCGATAAGTACTCTTCCAGCCATCAGTAAGCTAGTGCAGAATAGGAAAAGCAGCAGCCACCCCTGCAACAACTTTCCCAGTGGCTACCATCAGATACCTGTAGCCAGCACTAGCTAGAATAACCAAACAGTCTAGTTTTAGAGAAACTATAGGCAATGCAGGAAGTGCCTGGAACCCCACTACCCACTTGTCTGGAAGAACCCAGGAATACATCAAGACAAAGAAGCAAAAGACAGTCTCTGGCTTCCAACCAAAGCACAGCAAGTCCAGGAAATGTAAACATGGAAGAGATCAAGAGTCACACACCTGAAGTTTCTGAAGTGATGGCAATGGAAGTAAAGAAACAACTTCATGAAGCTGTAAAGAAATTAGAACAGAAATACAATCTCAGGGTAAAGAAATAAAAAACATAATAAAAGAATTGCTAAGAACCTCTACAGAAGACACAGATAAAAAAATAGAGGATCATAAGACAATAAGGGACACCTTGAGTGAACAATATTTAAAAAAAAAGATTTAGGACACATGAAACAGATTCAAAGAGATATGAAATTAAAAACTCCAATCAGAGAAAATTAAAAACAATATTTAAAGCTGGAAAAAAGTTTGAAAGAAACTGAAGATAGTCTTAAACCTTGAAGATAGGTTTGCAGCTTGAGATAGCAAAAGAAAAGATCTCTTAAAAATAAGGAGGAACCAGGAAGTAACAATTAAACAGCTGCAAGACAAACAAAACATAACTTAAGAATAACAGATGTGAGTGAAAAAGCAGGGGTCCACACAAATGACATTAAAAGTCTATTCACAGAAATAATATGAGAAAACTTCCCAAGTATAGGAAAAGGAAGTGACATTCAGATAAGGGAGGCATATAGAACTCCAGCTGGCCATAATCAAAATAAATTTACACCCAGATATATAATAATCAAGATCCTAGAAAGTCAACAGAATAGAATAGAATACTAAAAGCTGTTAGAGAAAAGAAACAGATAACC
The DNA here is from genome assembly GCF_034190915.1 of Cavia porcellus. Classification (NCBI taxonomy): domain Eukaryota; kingdom Metazoa; phylum Chordata; class Mammalia; order Rodentia; family Caviidae; genus Cavia; species Cavia porcellus. The sequence goes on along the minus strand of NW_026947484.1, from coordinate 157,920,404 downwards.
TATAAGGAAAACCAATCAGAATCACAACCATCAAGTCAAGAAGAGCATGGAGTGAAGTATTTCAAGTCCTAAAAGAAAACAACTCCCAACCCAGATTGATGTACTCTGCAAAACAATCTTTCAAAATTAATGGAGAAACAAGTTATGTCCATGACAAAGAACAACTGAAGGAATTCATAACAGCCAAATGAGCCTTACAAAGAATACTGAAAGACATTCTAGAGAGACAAAAATGACCATGGTTTCAGGAACAGAGAAAGAAGGGGATCACCAACTGGTGAAGACAGTTGAATGGAAGGGAAAAGTAGGGAGCCAATGGCAGGAAAATAGCAAGGCAGAGATGACCCAGTGCATGTTGGCCATAACCATTGATGCAGATGGACTCAATTCATCAATAAAAAGCAACACATGCAGAGTGGATCAAGAGATAAGATCCATCAATATATGTTATACAAAAATACATTTAGCTCAAAAGAAAAATCATACACTGCAAGTCAAAGGAGAGAGAAAAATGTTCTGTGACAGAGAATCAGAAAAAAAAGTAGGAGCAGCTTGCCCATAAGCTGCAGAGTAGACAGGAAAGACATGACATTCTTATATAGAAAGCTGCTCAGTTGTAAAGAAATATCCTTGAGGCTATTGGATAAAACTTGGATCACACTCATGGGTGAAATGGTTCAGAGTCACATGGGTAAATACCATGTTGTCTCCCTTGCATAAAAAGCTAAAGGAGTGAGTGGGATCCAAAATGCACAATACGTCCTATGAAAATGAAAGGGGAGGAAGTATCTAAAAAGGGAAGGCAGTATCCATTGTTAATCTATTACCATGTTTTGAAACCCCTATTGTTGTCATTGTTCTGTTTAGTTTGGTTTTATTGTATTTCACTTTGTCTAATTTCATTATATTTGATGGCATGAATGGTTGTTTCAAAAATAACAAAATATATGATGGTAACCATTGCTGGTTTCCTATTATCTTGTTTTGCAGCCCTGTATTGCTTTCATTGTTTTGTTTTGATTGATTTTATTCTATTTTGCTTTGTGTGATTATATCATGTCTGATGGTCTGGGCCACTACTTTGAAGATAACAAGAAGCATTATGGTAGCCACTATTGTTTTACTATTATATTGTTTTGAAGTCCTGTATTGCTTCTGTTGTTTTGTTTTTAATGATTTTATTTTGTACTATTTTGATTTTATTATGCCTCATGGCATGGGCAATTATTTTGAAGATAAAAAGTGGCATTATGGTAGCCATTACTGATTTCCTTTTATCTTGTTTTGAATCATGTACTATGTCCATTGTTTTGTTTGGACTGGATCCATTCTGATTTATTTCATTTGGTTTTATTCTCTTCAAAATAATAAAAAGACAAGAGTCATATTATTTCTTCTGTCAATAGTGCTTGCATGATTAAATGCACACTTAAGCAACAGATTCCTGTAATTCTCTGGTCTACTTACAATGGATTATGAATACTCATAATACAAGTATGTAACAAAATAGTCCCTGGATGAATGTTCTAAAACATTTATTTAACTTCTACTATCTCACCTAGCTTATTGTCTCTCCACAAAGAACTTTAGAAATGCTCCATATAATTATTTTCAATGAAGAGAAGCAGGGTGAGTTCTTTGGTTTACTTTTAACCCTTACTATCCATTTCTCATTAACCTTTTGACTAAGGAGTGGGAGTTACTGATCAATGTAGTAAAGATGATAAAGGTGTCAGTCAGCCTATCAAATTAAAACATTCACACATTGAACTATTTCCATGAAAGCCAAAGATAGTCGCACACTTTATTTTTAATTTCCAAACTCCTTGAAATAACTATTTCTTTCACTTTGCTCTCTTCTGAATATGGAGAAGACCCAAGGAGATGTTAAGATTAAGATATGAGTTATGTGATTTCTTCTTTAAGTCTAAGTGAAACCTATCCCTGAATTAGGATGACAAAGAATTTTTTGAAAAATATTTCAAGGACTGTGTAATATCTCTGTCTTATGTTATACTGTTTTCATCAAAGTAGTCATAACAAAGATGATGTGGTTCTGTGTGTCTATGCACACACAAACACAGCTGCACATCTGTTTTTCCATCTTACATCATTAATCACCATGTCATTTACATATGTCATTTGCATATGTCATCTTATGGTTTCTTTGGTCATTAGCTTATTGATCTCAAATGTACTTCTTCTTTGCCTACAAACTTTTTATTACTTTTCAGTTATAAATATCCAAATTAGGGAACAAAATTGAGCAAAATAAAGAAAATGAAAACATCAGTAAGCTTCCAAAGATCTCCATGATCTAAATGTCAATGAATTCATGTGAATAGCATGCAGTTATGAGTTGGAGCCATAGAAAACCAGATTTAAAATGTGATTTAATAGATTATGAACTCCATAAATCTAGGTTAATTTATATACCAAGTTAAAGCCCATTTTCATTATCTGCAAATAAAAATGATAAACAGGGGAGATTTCTGGAAAAAAAGAATGACTATTGCCTTTATTATGATGGCGATTAATGTTTCTTACACATGTAATATATTTATTTATAACTATATTTTCCTTTTATTGCAGTGCCATTTTTAAAAACGTTTTTGGTAATTTGTAGTTTTCATCTATTTTGAAAATCATGCCAACAGAAATGGGTGAATACTACTTCTTTAAATAAACTTTTACCAAATGCTTCATTAGATGAATGTTAAATATAGTATTTTTGATTTTTAAGTCTCCAATATTCACTTTGTTAAAAGATACTCCAAGAAACATAAAATCAAACCTTTTGCAAAAGTGTCAATATCCTTGTAGAATTATTATGCTTTCACAAACATAGATTTTTATAAGCTTGATAGATAATATAAAATGCCTTCTAGCAGTATCTTACCAATTTCTTCCAACTTAAATCAGTGTTTGAACGTGGTTCATGGAGCTATCAGCACTGTAACGATGATTAGGACATAGGCAATACGGTCCTGCCAGTTAGGAACAGGGCAAATTTTAAAAGTTTCTCTAATTTCTCAAGCAAGTATTAGTGTCCTTGGAGAATCTAGATTTATAAATACAGATTTAAAATAACCTTTCATTGTTTTCCCTTGTGTGCGAAAGGGAGAAATCAATAGGTTTCTAAATTTCTGCTCTAATTTCTCCTGTAGTCAACAATGTCCCATGTGACAAGTTTGGATTTGCTTTGCTCCTTGTAGCTTTCTTATTATGTTAATATCTTGAACATTGATGATTCTCTCTAAATGTTAAAACATTAATTAGTGTTTGATGCTTCTTATCAAAAACATTGCCTCCTGCTATTTGGTCAGATATAGAGAACTGAGGACATTATAATGTCCAATATCAATGCCAATATCTTCCTTTGAGATAATTTATTTCTTTGCCTGAGTTTTCATAAAAAGCCTATATTAGATGAACTAACTGTGCTTTCATTGTTTGCTCATTTTTTCATGCCTGTGTCTTATAATCTGAGCAACCACTTTGCAGGTAACAATATATAATTTATTTGCCATTGTTAATTTCCTATTTTTTTTGTTTTCAAATTCTGTATCATTGTTTTTATCCTTTTTTTCATTTTAAAATTTAAAAAAAAAATGGCCTACGTTTGGAAACATTCTGATAGACTCACAATAGAGGTGTAGCAAGTTTAGCCAGATTTTGTGCAAACTATGATCAACTGGGTTAATTTCTTTGTTGAACAAAGAAAAATAAAGAGAATAGGAATGACCTTGATGAATGCATGGATTGGAGGGGTTTAAACTCATGTGGCAAACACTGCTAGCATCATACTAAAAGGGGAAAAATAGCACTTTCTCTACTGTCAAGAAAATTGCAAAGTGCTCACTCTCACTGTTCCTATAAAATATATTTCTCATAACTTTAGCCAGAGAAATCATACATGAGAAAGAAATAAAAGGGATATTATAGAAAATAAAGTCAACCTATCTGATTTGCATATAAAATGATCATTTACAAGGGAACCTGAATATCTACATAAGAAGTCATTTAGAACTAATAAACAAATTCAGCAAAGTAGCAGGAATTAAAATCAATACACAAAATTCAATAATGTTCTTGTACATCCAAAATGAATCTAGATGAGAAAGACATGAGAGAAATAAACTCATTTCCAATAGCTTAAAAAAAATACCTAGAAATTATCTTAAACAAAGATGTGAAAGTCCTCTATAATGAAAACTTTGCAAAAATAGTACTTTGAAAAAAAAAGTGAAAAAGACATCAAATAATGGAAAGATATTCTCTGTTTCTACATAGGTAGAACCAGTGTTCTCCAAAAAGGCACACTACCATCTTGCAATCCCAATTGAAACACTGATGGCATTCTTTAAAGAACTAGAACAAACACTCCCAAAATTTGTACAAGACCAGAGTAGACCCAGAAATCAGAAGAGACTTAGAAAATTCAGAGCAAACCTGAGCAACAAGAGCAGAGCAGGAGATATCACAGCACTGAATTTCAAGATGTATTGCAAAGCAATCATGATAGAAATGATTTTGCCGGAATGGAGATGGACATAGTAACCAACAGAGCAGAGTTGCCAGTGCAGAAACAACTCAGGCTCCTTCATCAGCTGGGAAAAAATTAAAAAATATATACTAGAGAAAAGACAGCCTTGTCAACAAATGGTGCTAGGGAAGGTGTGTGTGGAGGGTCACATGGAGGAGAATGAATGCAGACTCAAGTCATTGTACTAAATTGTAACTGCATCAAAGAGCAAGAATATAGACATAAAAACTTTGAGTCTGGGGGAGGATAAAGTAAGTAAAACTCTTGAATACATGGGCATAGGCAAGGACTTTCTAATAGAAATCAAGTTGCACAAGAAACAATGACAACAATCCACAAATGAAGTTATATCAAATTAAAACTTCACAACACAGTGAAGAGACAAACCACTAAATGAGGAAAATTTTTTAACAAGTACTCCTCAGAGGACTGATATCTAAATTACATAAATAATTTAGAGAACATTAGACTCCCTAAAATAAAAGACTCAATAAAAAGAGTAATTGAAATTAATGTATAGATGGTCAACAGAAAAAAAAAATTACCCAAAAAACAACAACAAAAAAGTGAGCAAGCAAACAAAAACCTACTGGAATTTCATCTTGCTCCAGAAAGAAAGGCTACCATCAAAACTCAAAAAATGGCAAATATTTTATGGGTAAAAAAGAATTCTTCAAATGATAATGTACACTATTACAACCACTATTGAAATTAGCATATCAAGTTCTCAAAAAACTAACAATAGAATTTCCATTTGACCCAGTTATACTTTTCTGAGCATCTTTCCAATAGAGATAAAATCATTTCATATTGCTAAATACACCCTCCTGTTTACAACAGCACAACTTACAATACTAGATACTAGAAAAACTTTATACCCATCAACAGAAGAATAGATAGTGAGAATGTACACACACACACACACACACACACACACACACACACACACAGTAGAGTGCTACTCTGCATAAAGGAGAAACTAAGTATTTGTAAGAAAATGAGTACAAATGTAAATATCACATGGTTTCTCTTCTATGAGAAACATGAGGTATAAATAACTCAAAAAAAAATGAAACAAATATGACACAAAGCAAGGAGCTGGACATTGTACAGATGGGAAGGGATCTGTGGATGGGAGAGCCGAGAAGCAGAAGTCAAAGAAGGAGAAGGAAAAAATCAAGATGCCACAGGCATAGGTACCAACTCACCACAATGAATGCAGTTGTGATGTATCACAAGTACTCACACTAATAAAAAGAAAAAAATAAAATATATCTATAGTAAACTCGAAACTGTGAATGTCTTTATTTGCATACATACATAAATATATATCAAATAATTGGACAAAACTATATGAGAAAGAGAATGTACACAGATCTTTGAATTTTAGAAAATTAATTCAAAACTTTGGATGGTCTACATGTTCATAAAAGTAATATGTATGGTTTATATATATCCATATATATGATATATACTTCTCTCTCTCTCTCTATATATATATATATATATATATATCTCCATATATATGTGTATATATACTTCTCTCCTCTTTCTCTATTTCTCCAAATATATATATATACTTCTCTTTCTCTCTCCATACACACACACACACACACACACACACACACACACACATTCCTCCATATGTATATCTATACTGAAAGAAAGAAAGAAAATCTTACTGTTTTGCCTCTACTGATTCTTAAATGCTGAGATTTGCAAAGTCGGTAAAGGATGAAATGAAGGATTGCAGTTAAAAAACTTCATTTACATTCATATGCATTTAGAGAGCTAAATAAATGAAAATGCATTTTTTCCTAACAACAATCATTATTTGATCAATGTATTTTTTGGATATTTTGTGTTTGAATATATGCTGCCTTCTCTCTAGATTACGTACCTTGCTCTCTCTCATGGGTAGTTATTGTCTAAAAGTTTATGAACCCCAAATTTAATATATTAAAATCTTTATCTTGAAGTTGCTGGTTTCAGGAGGTGGAGACTTTTGAAGTTTGAATAGCACAGGGCACTCGATTTTCATGAATCAGATTCGTGTCGTTATAAAGGTGAAAGTCAAAAGAATTATGATGTGCTGTGTGTATGTACCAAATCACCATGATGGGTGTAATCATTATGTACTATAAATTTGTACTGGTAAAGACTTTAAGAATTTCAAATAAAGGAATTTTATAGGACTCAATTTATGGTTTTCCACAAGTAAGGAAACACAAAAAAGGTAGCCTCTAGGAGAAAGTGGTCCTCACCAGATATCAAATCTTCAACATCTCGACCATGAAGTCCCTACCCTCCAAAACCCTGAGAAATGGATTCTACTTTTTATAGGCTAACTAATTCAAGTTTGTTCTAGTAATCCTAATGGAAAAGATATAGCTGTTACCTAGAATATATATTCTCTTTCCTTTGTGTTGAATTCTCTCTTCTCTGTTTTCTTTCCAGCAATCACTCAAACATATACAAACCTCTGTCATCTACAGAAACTTGAAACAAACAAGTCTTAGAAGGTTTCACAAAATTCCTGATTGTATATATTGTCATTACTGCTTTATCCACAGTGACACTGAAATTCATCGGTTGGAGCAGTACCATGGAAATCACAAGCCTTATCACTGCATTTGAACACAGGCTGTAAGAATATAGAAATCACGATATTTTTGGAACTCATGGGGGAAATTCACTGTGTCCTATGTAGATCTGTCTGCTCATCACAGTAAAAGATGCCAATGAGCTTAATTTCTTGGATAGCTCAGGAATTTGTATTTTTAAAAACATTTTCTTAAGGAGAGCATAGCAGCAGGGCAATACTCAGTTCAATGAGCCATATTTTTCTGCAACTCAAGTGCATTTCTTAAGTAACTCTCTTCGTAAAAGATTAAGGGAGGACTGTGCCAGCTGCAAACACATTGTGCTTGATTTCTGCGAATTAGCATGAAGACTAAAATTCCTAGAAAATTGATGGTTGGTGGAATTTACATAATTCTGGTCATATTAAGAACTTCGAGTTATTTAAATATAATTTGCCCCTTTCTGCTGTAATACTATGCTTACTTGTGAAATAAAGATAACAGCTGAGGTCTAATTCATTTAAATTCTATTATACAGTCAGTGAGCAATATGATAAGTATCTCTTCCATAAAAATGATCCTTTGAGCATGAGTCATCTATGCTAATGGAACTTATTAATGTATTCACTTTTTTATATACCACTAGACATTCCCTCACACCTAGTTTCTTCATAGTAAATTAACTGTAGGTTTTTAGGCAGTCAGATGCATATATTATTTCATTTTAGGTTCTAGGGGAAAAGAGAGAAATACAGATGTCATTGTACATTTTCTGCTCTCTGACTTGTCATCCAAATTGGTTATATACTTACGATATCATCAGTACTGAGAACCATAAGTTATGTAGAATCTGGCCTTACTCTGTTTTCTCTGATTTTGTTGTGAAGTTGTTTCCTCTACTTAAACCAAAGGCAGTGGCACCTAGGTTCATAAATGCTTTTATTTGCAAACCATTTGGTTCTATTAACAAAGTGTTTCACAACTTTTCTTTTTGTTTGTGAATTTTCCACTGGGTGACAAATACAACTGTGACCACGTTTTCCAGAATCGTGGGATGAATTAAATCTGTGAGCCAGGGTACCCATGTCTTTTCTTGCACCTCTCTAGCTCAGCGGCATTCGTCTATGAATTACCTAGTCTATGATGAAATCTTCAACCCTATCTGTGTACACTCGTTTTACTTTCAACATATAACTTGTTTCCTTATATGAAGAAAGAAAGACATTAAGATCTAATTTCAAAGCAACTGTCTATTTTACAGGATAACACTAGTAACTGTAGTCAACATATTTACATGAGATGTTCAGACCTTTCTCTTTCTACATAATAAAATTTGTAATTTTAATCCAATTTTTTCCTATTTCTTCCATTCCTAGCCACTGGCAACCATTCTATTGCTTGGTTTATGAGTTCAATATTTTAATATTCCACATTCTTACATCAGGCAGTATTCATGTTTTTGTGTCTGGCTTTTTTACTTAGCATAATATGCAATTTTTATTTATCAACCATACTTGACTGAAACTAATTTTTAAAATGAAGCAATGCATTAAAATCTGTTTTTCTTTAGCTAGTTTTGTAAGCATTATCTTGTCTGTTCTTTTAAATTTGATCTTTGTGTTCTCTACTATATATTCCATTTTCTTTTTCTATGTATAAGTGGTCTAAATTTTAAACGCGCCTACGGTTTAGAATTTTTCCCTCTTATACTTTTCTATTGTGTATCATTTTTCATGTCATTCTACTGCAAATGATTTCTCTGGGTTCAATAGGAAAATTTGGTTGGTAAATCTTCCACATACTGTAATTACTTTTCTTTCTTTCCTTTTCCTTTATTTTATGTTCTGATTTTATTTCTAGTGATTTCTCTTTCATGTCTTCCACAACTCTGTTACTTCTGCCCGTTTTAACATTTTCCAACATCTTTTCCTCTACCCTCAACCTGCTCCTCACAATTTTCTTCAGACAATATCATGTGTCCCATGACTTAAAATATCACCTAAATTTATATAAATAAGTAAATATTCATTTTGAAAGAATTAACTCAGGTATACTATGTCTTCTAATAAAATGCTATGTAAACGTCTAATATTTCTTTATTTCTCCCTTTCTTCTGTCTTTATGTAACTTGGAAGCTCCTCCATGTCACCAAAATATTCATTTTGAGGGGAAAAGGATGAGAATCGAGGTCAGACATGAAATAAATTGAACCATTAAAAAGCCATTTTAGGGAATACAGACAATTTCCTAAATACTGAGTGCCCAGGATGTAGGGAAAGGGTGATTAAAACATTTTTAGGGAAACCAGGGCATGGTGAACACTCCTGTAACCCAGCTCTGGGGAGGTAGGAGGGGGAATAAACCAATGACCACCTTTTACCAAGGTACCCTGGGAGGACAGAAGGAGATATGAGTAGCAAATGCAATGTTTTACCACATGCCTAATACCCCCTCACCCTGGGCAGTATGACACTAAGATGAACCATCACCTTTCTCTCTGGTACAGCATACCATTTCAAATCAGACTGGTTCTCAACAGTTAGGAGAAGAACTTCTGGGAATAGTATTTTCCCTTTATCACAGATGTATCTCCATGTAGCTACCAGAACTTATTATCATTGTTGGCCTGTACTTTCCTTTGCATTAACAGGAATTTCTTTGTGACAAACTTTTGTCCCATTGGATAATTCAGAAGCTCATTAAAATACAGTGGGATTTTGCTGAATCCATTGAATACTACATGTGTTTGAATGAGCATTAATGAGCTCTGTGATTGTCCTGTGAAGCAAAACTCGTATCTCATTAGGTAGATTCCCAAAATGCCTAAAGGTGAGTGGAAGCAGCTTTATATATATAAGGTAATTTCATACTCAATTAGTTTCTCGCCTGCCACACCATGGATAAATATCCAGAACTATGGCTTAAAATGGCAGATTTGTTGTTTACTCTGATAAGTCAATGAAATAGTAAAATTCACAAAGAACTTGTCTGAGTAGTTTCAGACCAATCACTATTACGTTAATAAATTGGCATGTTGTGATTTTACTCAAAGAAAACAGGGTATCAGAAAGAAGTGATAAATTATTCTAATTAGAGTTGACATTGCTTGGCTCTTGGTATGGAATATGGCGTTGTAAAATAACTACAGGCATATATTCAATTGTAAAAGTCACGGATATTGATTATTTTCATTAATGGAGTGCTTACATATGACCGGGAATTTAAATATAGTAGTTTTGCTTTCCATTAATGTTGAAGCCCTTGAAGCTGAACTCACTTGCAGGGCTGTGGCATTTCCTGGGTGTGGCTGAACTGAGAAGAGGAAGATGCCACAGGGGCAAGATAGGCCACAGCTGAGGACACTAGAGACCTTCTCGGATAGTTCTTCTTAATTAGCATCATCTGTTGCTTGGAGGGGTCCTCAACCCTGCCCAAGGTCCTTCTCAGGTTTCCTGCATTTCCACTGTAAACCCCCCCCTTCCTCCTTTGAAAACTAAATAAATATGCCCAGAGATATTGTCTGTCTCAGCCACTAGAGTTAAGAACTCTGCAGAGGGTTGTGATCCTTCTGGAGCCCTAAAGATCATGCCACTTTTCTCATTCATTTGGGCCTTCACTATGCACTCATTAGGGAAATTCAGGATCTTTGCACAGACCCCAATATAATATAAGCTTTGCAATTTAGAAATATTGTTTATAAATATGGGTATTATGCTCTTTGGAGAAGAAAGCTGAAGTAGGAAGTGTAGGAATGGCCATATTAATTTGTAAGGACAGCTACTATAATTTAGGCTGGATGCTTAAACAATGGAAATATACTTTATTACAGTTTTGGAGGAGCAAAGTCTGCTGTCTAGATGTGAGCAGATCTAGTGGCCCTTGAGTCCTCTCTTTGGCTTTCAAATGCCTGTCTTTCTCCGTGTTCTTCCACGGTACTGTGTGTGGATATCTCTGCAGTCTCTTTTTTCTTCTTATGAGGAATGAGTCCTATTGGAATGGAGGATTGGAACTCCAACCTACAAAACTCATTTTATTTTATTTCTTTAAAAGCCCTATCTCCAAAATATAGTGAAATTACATGGAACTGTGGGAGTCGTGTGGTTTGAGTGTGTCCTTCAAGTGTTGAAAGTCAGAGATTGAGAGGCTGGAAACAATCATACTACAGCGTTAAGAGTTAAGGCCTTTGGGAAGTGATTAGTTTTGGATAATATAGCCAAGAGGGAGCTCATGTAACAGAATATGGGATGTTTAATAAGGAAAAAAGAGATTATACATACTCCTTGTCAGATTATTTTTTTTTTAGTAATGTCACACAAATTAATATGAAAAATGGGTGTCGGGTGTGGGATTGTTGTTAATTGTGAATAACTGAAAGAGGCGGCTGTGGAATTGGGCTACTGACATACTGAAAGAGTTTGGAACAGGAAACTGGAAAAAAAAAATACTTAGAATGCTGTGAGGTGAACAGCACAGTGATTTTGCCAGTGGCTCAGAAGATGAGGAGAGAAGAGAACTAGCTTCCAAAGGAACTTTGAATTTTATGGAAATTTAAGAAACACTTTTGTTATGAAGGAGCCGTGAACTTGACTATATTGTTCATGGCTTAATGCTTCACGGAAAGCTAAAATTCATTAGAATAGGCTGTGTTTGACAGAAATTGTAAAACAATGCCACTTTCAGGCTGAGCATAGTTATCATTTGCCACTTTTATTTACATTCATAATGAAATTTGGGAACAAAAGTAGAATATTTGGAAAATCTGTAGCTTGACCAAGGCAGGACCAAAGGAAAAACTTATAAAGGTGGATCCAGGAAGCAACAGTCCAATGGTATTTATACAGATAAAAGAGATCCGGTGGCTTTACATCAAGACAACTAAGAAAAGATCTGTAGGTCAACCTAGAAATTTTCATTGCCTCTACTCTTATCTGAGACCTACAAGGAAAGGAAAATTATTTCAGAAAGGGATCCTAGGGTTCCATCTGACCAAGACCACCTCAGTATGTTATCCTTGCTTTCTGTCTTTGACATGCTCTATGGCATCAGTTCTGATCCAAGCAATCGGAGTCACAGCTCAACTGGCAGCAGACACTGGGTTCAAACTGTTCTGTGATTGCAACATGTGGGTTGCAAGATTAATACATCAAGACTTCCTGCCAAGCCCACAGTGAGGCTTTAAAATTTAGTGTCTGCTATGCTGGGTTTGAGTCTTACTTTAGCCCTTTCTCCTTTGGGGATGGGAGTTTGTCCCCTTGGCCTACCTTGCTGTATATTGGTAGACGACTTGTTTTGCTTTTATAAGTTTGCAAGAGAAAGATGTTTGCAATGAGTTTTCCGTGATACTATAGGCTATGAACTTTTGACTTAATGCTGAAATATTAAGGTTCTGAAATTATTAGGAATGGACTGATTGCACTTTGCATTGCAAGAAGGACAGGATCCTTGAGGAAGAACATTTTGGTATGCATATGGCTAGGTATTTCCCTGAGGGTTTCATTCATTGAAATCTAATCCCAATCCTGGGGATTTAAGATGATAGATCCTTAATCTTGATATGACATTTAGAGGAGGAATCTTTGAGAAGTGATTAGGGATGGACAGTTACCACAGTGCTGCCCTGTAGTTAATACAGATGGATTCTTTAAGAGAGAGAGAGAGAGAGAGAGAGAGAGAGAGAGAGATAATCATATTGTGTATACTTTCTGTCCTTACCAAGTTATTCTCTCCACCATCTGCGACTCTGCTAGCAAGAAGGTCTTTATCAAAGTTCTCCAGAAATGTGAGCATAAAAATAAACTAGATTACCTCTAGTATTTTGTTATAGTAATGGAAAATGAATTAGCACAAAAATTTAGAGATTATAACTCCTGGGTTTTGAGAAGTTCACAACTCAGTCTATGGAAATTGTTAAGTATCACGCTGATAGTTAATGGCAGTTCTGCGATATGAATTTAGTTCTCTATAACCTCAAAGTATAAGTTCTGTTCTTTGCACTCTGTAATATAAATTGAGATAGCATTCATAATAATAGGCATTAGCCTAAAGAAGACTGATGGACTTGAGCCTTGAAAAACAACTCATTGAATTATTATAAAAGATGAAGGATGATTTCAATTTATCTAATGGTTTTTAAGTTCTAATTTATTTTGAAATTGATTTTCTAATATATAAAATAGAAAACACTCAAATGGGAATATACTGATCGATCTAAGTTAATGTAAATATGTTAGATTTCTAACATATTTTAAATTATTCAAGATAATTTTTGAGATTGGTTTGTGTAATATTACTCTGAGTATACCTTTCCAAAGATGGCATTCTAATAACTATTATCTCTCAGTACAAGTAAGTAGAAAGTTTGGGAAAATGTCAATCATTGATTAATCACTGATTAATGCAGCAAAGCTGATTAGAAAACAGGGCAGTGGAGTTTCTCCAGGATTACAGTACTGTCCTGGGGCAAGATAATTTTGCATCTGATCTGGTGAAATGCAGTCTAGAATTCCGATTTGTAGATTTGGCTATTGAAATTTTCAGAGATTTTTGCCATCAGTGGTCTACTTAAAGTCTACTTCTCTCTTTGAGACAAATTCATGGAGCTGTATACTGTATTATTTTATAAAAATATTTGCATACTTAGTAGTTTAACATATGGAATCCCCTGTAGATTTCTTAATAAACAAAAAAAATATTGAATTCAATTTTATGATTCATATGGTAAGAACAGTATGTTGATTTATTAACCTCAATACTTTTCCAATATAATTTTGGTTCAAAGACAGGGAAATTTCAGTTGAAGAATACTTATTTTCTCTCATGAAATCTGGGGTGCATAGTTTTTCTTCTGTCCTATCCAACATCTCCAATAGTTTGTAACTGCAGAACATTCAGACTGTTTGTGATTTTGCTTCAAGTACCAGTTAGAGAAAACAAAAATATTATTCAAAGATAGATTTATTTTGGTTTCAGTAATTGTGTGCTACTTCTCTTCTATGCTACATCTCTTTGCAAAGCAAGCAGCATTTACCTTGTTGCTGTCAACATTAAATTAAAAAAAATTGTCAGCTTCAATTAGGAAAAAGAAGACTACTGCAAAAGGTAAAAGTTACTGAGTGCGCAGATGCTAAGGTAGGAAGGTAGCTCTCTTTGGGAAACTGCGGTTAGAACAATGATTTGTGGGGCCGGCAGTTGTAAATGGCAGAATATCTGAAGAAACAACAAATTATTAAAAGTAGGACCAAGAAGAAGAGTGTGGCAGGAGAAGGGTAAGAGAAAAAGTAGACCGAGCTGCGGTCAGACAGTTAAAGGGCTAGATTTTAAGAGATGTTGTGTGTGGTTTTTTAAGAGAAAAATATTGAACATCTCAGTCAAACTCTGTGAGTTAAAAGTACTTGTATTTCACTCACGTTCTATAGACTTTAGGGCAATCACTATTTCTTGATGTATTCCAGTTGTATCGGGCTTACATTATATGATTGATAAAAGCTTATTGAAGAAACAATCATTTAGAAGTGTTAACACAATTTTTGTACCAAACCAAATATTTAATTTCAAAAACTGGTAAAATAAAATAAATAGTATTTTGTCTATTTAATAAGCTCATTGTGAGACCAACAGTTTTATTATTATATAAAATATTTTAGAGACAGTGAGAATAGAGAAATGGATAAATAAGTTTCCATGTAACAAAGAGAGAAGAGAGAGATTGTAAAATTTGTAACATTGTATATTTGATATTTCTTTTGTGATTTTAAAATGCTTGGAATAGTTAAATTCTTTAATGGAAATCTGTTTTTATTCTTAAGTAGCATTTGTAAAATTTATTTAGTCAAAAACTAATCTGAATTGTTCAAATGCCAGAATTATCACTCACTATTCTATTTTACCTACAAAAGCATAAACATTTTATTATAGGCAAAGATAGACATGTGTATTATTATTATTATAGGAAAGAAGAATATATCAATAAGCTTTCTATATTTGATAAATTGAAACAGAATATTATCATTTTTCTTAAAAAATAAAATTTCTAGGGAAAACCTAGAAATACTACTTATTTTCTTGTATATAGAAAATAATATATTTTCTTATTTTCTTATATATATATATATATTATATATATATAATATATCAGTGGAAATTGTATGTTTATAAATGTAGGCTAATATAATACATATGTACCAGTTCCCCATGACAAATGTATGTATTATATATTGCAAATATATACTAATAAAAAAAAGAATAAAAAAATACATAGGCTCAAGGAAAAATAAATTTAATCTTGTATAAAGATATGCTAATTACATTGTTATGATTTTATTTACCAGATACCAAAAGAATGTAGATTAATTAAATTTAATTATCAAATCAATCAGCATCATGTAGCCAAAATAATACATTGAAAGTCTGAGTTTATCTATTTTTAACTAGTTATTTTGATGTTGCTGTGATACTAACACATGATTTTATACTGTCTGTAGTAGATACATAGTAAATTACCTATTAATTTTACCTGATTTTTCTTCACAGACCTAGAATGAGAAATAAAATAAAATCTTACTGTAAAATAAAATAGAATAAATTCTTCAGCAAGTTCAACTCAATTTTATAATATTAAGTACTAAATTATAGAGTAACTGAAGATTTTTCTATTAAATTTGATAACGGTAAGGTGACTTTGAAATATTATAGTTATTTCAGAGTTGCATTGTAATCTTCAGATATTGAGGTAAAAATTCTTTGTCACAAGTTACACATTCCCTTTAGAAAAACAACAAAAATAAATATGTACCTATTTATTGTGTATATATATAAATTTATATAGCCAAAAAGTCACTTAATTTACATTAATCTCTGCCTATAAATGTTGTAATTAAACATCTAAATATTACTTAAGACTATCATGTTTTCACCTTTGCAGAGTACAGTACCTCTAACAGAGTACTACACTAATTATACTTGTTCTTAAATAGTAAAATAATTATCAAAGCAGTATTCTATTCAAAATGAAAATCGAATCCACCCTCCAGCACACTTAAATTAGGAGTCTTTTTAATTTTTCTTCGTACAAAGTGTGCTGATATCCTTTTCAAATGCATAATATAGTTTTAGAAATAGTAACTGCCTTAATGGGAGATTCCATGCTAGGTAAGGATGTCAGTAATGCTGATATTTTACCTATGATCATGTTCTCCAGGTTTTCTTTACAAGCACAATAGATCTATTAGAAATCAATTCTATTGATTTCACCCAGATGCCCGCGCGTGAGCACGAACAAAACTAAATTAGCATTGTTTAAGCTTCAAGTTATTAGCATGAATTCAAAACATTCGGTGAACAAGTTATGAATGTTGAAAATATTAAGAAAAAATTTAATAGTTTTTTTTTTTTTTTTTTTTTTATACTGCAAACTGTTCACCAAATTACACCTTGCATGATTTTCCCTCTGTAGGGCATCTCTCTGAGCCGGAAACCTTACTCTGAACTGCTTTTCAAAGCCTTCTTCTCTTTTTGCTTAGCTCCATCTGTCCTTCGGGCTGGGGATTCCTTGGTACTCTTTTCGGGGTCCCAATTCCTGGAAAATCCTGTTGCTTAGAATGTACCAATTAATTTTTTTCTATTAATGAATGAGTCTGGGTTTCTAAAATAAGTGACTTGTATTTTTGTCTCACACGATTTAACACATGATTATATATGACTTTTTTTTTTAGCCAAAATGTCATTCAAGAAGTGCAAACTCTAAAGTCTCATCAGGAATTTTCAGCAGGCAGTCTCTCTCAGTCGTGCATGCAGAGACACACACTGAATGCTCCTTCACAGTTTCAGGGGATTGGATGTTACACTCCAGCTCCAGGAAGCCAAACGCTTTGCTCCCCAGGCGTCCATGGTTGAGGTGGGGAAAGGCTGAAGAGCAGCAGAGTCTGCTCCTGCCTTTGATGACTTCTGTTATCTCTTCTCCTGGAAGCGCCTATCCCAGAGCTCCAGGATGACTGTGAAGGAGCTTGGCAAAGGGAGAGCCTGCGTCAGGGAGGTCGAGGCTCCTTTCTCTGGCTCGGTGCTTTATGTTAAGCCTTCAGAAAAGAGATGGAAAGAAGAAAATGTTAACATAGCATCTTAGCTTTATATTTACTACAGTAACACAGTAGTAAAGGATTTGTGGTGAGTACTCAACTCGGATTTGAGGGAGGTACTCCAGTTTTAAAATGGAAAAGGAACAAAAATGATAATACAGAATCTCAAAACAAAATAATAGGAAATTAGCAATGCTTACTTTATTGAGGAAGATACTTTATTATCTTCACAAAAGTTATTCAGAGTACAAGATGTAGGCATGGAAAAATGATCAATCAAACAATGAAAGCACAAAATGTTTGTTTTAACAGAGATTAGTGGTATAGTTATCTATCTTGTGTGTTTGTGTGTGTGTGTGTGTGTATATATATATATATATATATATATGTATATACTTTTTCCTTTTTCTCCTTTCTCCATTCCAGTTTTTTTTTTTTCCTTTTGACAAGTTTCTTTCCCTTTCATCTTCACAATATCTATTGTATATTTTGGATCTCATCCACTCTTTCAGTTTTTTACACTAGGGAGACAGTATGATATTTACACATGCAAGTTGGATTTATTTCACTTGAGTGTGGTCTCTTGCATTCATTTACTTACAAAAGCCATTGATTTTAAATTTCAGTACTCCATGGTAAGATAATATGCATGGAATAATTTCAACTTCTTTGCACTTACTTAAGCATGTTCCATGGACTAGTATGTGGTCTATGTTAGAAAATATCCCATGTATAGCTGAGAGGAGTATATGTTCTGATAATATTGGGTAGAATACTCTGTGAACATCTAATATGTCCATTTATTCACAGGTTTGCTTCAATTCTGTTATTTCCTGGCTAACTTTTTGTCTAATTGATCTGTCTCTTTGTGACAATGGGGAATTAAGATTCCTCAGTACAAATGTGTCATTGCATATTTGATTTTTCAAGTCTATTAACATTTGTCTTATATAGTTGAGTGCTCTCATATTTAGTATATATATATATGATTGTTATCTCTCCCTCTTGAATTTTTCCCCAAGTATATAGTGACCTTCTTGTTTATTTTGGGCTTGAAGTTCACATTGTCTGAAAACTGAATAGCTACCTCTGCTTTTTTCTGGGCTCCTGTTGCATGGAATATTTGTTTTCCATCCTTTGACTTTCAATCCATGAGTTTCTTTTATATAGAATATTGTTGGATCCTGTTTCTTGATCCATTCTGCCAACCTGTTTCTTTTGATTGGTGAATTGAGGCCATTTACATTGATGGTTATAACTGATACGTATTGGCTTGTCTTTGTCATGTTATTTTCCTATTGTTGGTTCCATGCTTCCTTCCTGTGTTTAACTCCTTGCCCTGCCTACTGGTGTCTTTCTCTTGTTGTTCTGGGAACTGTGGTCATTTTGATCTCTGTTTAGAAAAATCTGTCAGCACTCTATCTAGGGTTGGTTTGGTTTACATGAATTTCTTTAGTTATTCTTTGTAATGGAAGTATCTAATTTCTCCATTAATTTTGAAAAATAGTTCTGTATGGTACATCAATCTGGAATGGAAGTTATTTTCTTTCAGGATTTGAAATACTTCACTCCAAGCTTTTCTTGACTTGAGGGATTGTATTGAGCGGTCAACTGTGATTCTAATGGGCTTTCCTTGATAGAGATCTGTTTCTTTTCTCTACCAACTTTTAATATTCTGTTTTTGTCCTGAGTTTTTGGGATTGTGATAGCTTGGACCCCGGAATAAAATCCAAGGAAGCAAGAAATTAAAATTTGGGGAGCAAAGGCTTTATTTTAGGCCAGGCCTGGTAACAATCTCCCAGAGCCAATTTGGAGACTGCGCCTCACAGCTAAAAGGCAGGGCTTTTATCTTGTAAAAACCACAAATAGCTGCTGGTCTCACAATGCAATGGGGAATGGAGTGTGGCACACTACAGAACAGGAACACAGCGATTACACTGGGAAGAGCAAAGTTCAGATAAGGGTTGGGCTGACAAGCAAGTCTCCCTGCATACAAGCAAATTTAGATTGGGCAAACATCATTTTTCCCTCAGCAGAGAATAGCGAAGTCTAGCAGTAATTAACAACCCCTGTTAGCTTATATTAGCACCACATCTGTTATTTGTAGAGGGCAACAATGGTTAACATATCAATTAGGTAAGATTTTACAATTTTTACAGAGGAGAGCATTTCTTAAAGAGCAGCACATTTTATTACAGATACCCGGATGAGGGGTAGGGGAGAGGGTTGCAGGAAACTGAAACCTAAGGCTTTTACAGCTTTCTCAGGAAATAGAAACTTAACCTAGAGAGATAGGAAGGGAGGGAGGGGGCCGAGTGGCACATACAGAACAGGAATGAGGCACAATGGTTAGAACTAGGCTATAACAGGATCTTGATTATTATATGTTTGTGTATAGATTTATTTTGGTTATGGCTTTTTGGAGTTCTATATGCCTCACTTATCTGTATACAAATTTCTGTTCCAGTGCTCTGGAAATTTTCTGCTATTACTTCTGCAAATAGTTTTTTTTTTTTAAATGTCATTTGTACTTATTGTTATTTTTACATTGACACCAATCAGTCCTATATTATCTTTCTTTGCATTATTCTGGAACTTCCAAATAGTTATTTCCTGATCCCTTGTTATTTTTAACATTTTTTTCTTTTGTGATTGCTAACCTCAAATTCTGTCTTCAATGTCTGAAAATCTATCTTTGGTTCTATTTATTTAGTTTTGCCAGCTTTAAATTGAATTTTTAATTTCCTGGATACTTATTTGAATCTCATTCATGCATCCTGTTTTTTGTTATGAGTCACTCAAGGTTCCTATCATTTTCCTGTTTTCATGTATTTTTTTTTTTTTTGACCTATGTCTTCTCTAGCTATCCTAAGCAGACCTTTCATTAAGGTTATCATTTCATTTTTTACCTGAGAGATCATTTCTGACCTGTTTTCTTCCATAGTGTCATGAATTTGTTTGTTTACTTCACTTTCTATCTTTTCAAAAAATTTAGGTGTGTGTCTTCCAGTGTCTTCTATGTAGATGTCTCCTACACTTGTTCTAGTTGGGCTGGGTATCTGAAATTGCATTTTTTTTTTGTCTTCTTATTTTCACATCTTAGTTCATATTTTGGTCATTTAAATCCCACTAATATCATCTGTACATTGTATGTGTCTTACTCAGGGTCCTACTGTGTAGCTGATATTTACACATTTGCCAGGTCCCACAGTGTAGTGGGTCAGTCACCTAAATTCCTCCAGTGAGTCCTCGGTTCTTCCTAGACTGACCAGCCTAGGAGAATTGATGTGAACCAATCCTTAAATTGCATTATTACTGTGGTCACAGACTTTTCCAGGCTGCCAGACCCAGTTGCCCATGGTGTGTCCCCCAGCTCAGGCCGTACTGTGTCACTGGGGGTCTTGCAGGCTGACCTGGGTTCCTCCTGGTGCAGAGTGGCCTAATTGACACCCTAGCAATGCCTCCATGGGGAGGGAGGACTCACCCATGCTGTTGCCTGCATGCTGAGATCCTCTGGTGGGGAAAGACCTCCCCTTTACTTCTGCTTGCTGAGCTCCTCTTTGTGGGTATGGGGTCACTTATGCTCCCTTTAGCTGCTGAGTTCTTCTGGGTGGGTTGAGGTCCCCCCAACCCACCAAGGTACTGCAGGTGGAGGGAAGGCTGGCTGACCCTCCTATCAACTGTTGAACTCTTTCAGGTGGGACAAGGGGTCACTGAGGCTCCTGCTGGCCAACCAAGGCGCCGTGGATCTTGACTTAATTTTTTAAATCCTATTTTTGGGAAAGTAAGTTTTTCAACAGTAGTAGTCACTGATAAATATTCGCCTGTGCTAAACTTTCTTAAAATTTTAGGTAAGGGTATTAGAAGTTTCCAAACAGCTGATATTATTTAACTCATGGCATTCTTTTTTGGTGGAGGAAGGTGTCTTTAAGATGCCATTAAAATGTACCATCATAATTACTTGAAATGCCTTTCAAAATGTACATGTATATAAGAACTTTCTCTCTTAAAAAAAACTTGTTTTGGATGTAGTCTAAAATAAACTTTCTGAGAAAAAAAAAAAAGTATGGTTTGAATAACCATAATCTGGTAAACCAAACAGGTATTGCAATGCTAAGCTCTTTCATTAAGTGGGAAGTAATCTTACAAAAGCTAAAGTTTAGGTACACACAATGCTGAAAAGAATGGAATTCTTGTCTCTTAACGTTATACACTTGTTATGAATTAAGAACTGGTGGTCAACTTAACACCAGCTGGATTACATCAGCAAGGCACTGAGCAAAGATGCTCTATCTGAGGAAAGTTGCCAGGATAAATAGATGGAGAAGAAGGGAGGTGTTGAGGGTTGAGGCGTTGAGGCTATGTAACATTGTGGGTCCTCCTACATGTTGCTGTTTGAGCCATTGGTTCTCCTGGAGAAGCTCTGGTCCTCACATTGAGCATTGCTTCCTGGCTCTGGAGGGGAAACGGTGTGCTGCTTGGTCTCTAAGATGAACTTGTCACACTGCTTCCTGGCATGTACCTGACTGTGCTTGTTGTCGGAGGATCTCGGGGCCTCCGAGTTGCTGAGGATGGCTGTGGTGCCTTTCAGGAAAGCCTTGGTCTTTGTTGTGATTGTGAAGCTCCAGCATAGAAGCCTCATGAAATTATCCAGAGGAATTTTAGTACATGAAACAATCTTGAATCTCTGAACCTGGTTATGAAACAATTATCAATTTCATTATCTTGTTGATCAGTGAGAAGTAAACATTGCTAGGGCCACATCCTTGAGATTGTGGAGGTTTTGTACCTCAGCCATTAAAATGAACTCAATTAACGGAATGCTTCCCATTTATTTTACTTAAAGAACAACAAGTAAATGGTATTTTCTTAGTCTCAAAACTTGCCATTTAAAAAGTCTGTGTACTTATTTAAATATTTTTATCAAAGGTTTTCTGGCATTCAATTTTATTATGGTTCCATCTCTAAATCTTCTTTGGAAAAGTGCAAGGATCTTGGTACCTTTCCAAAATTATATTCCATTTTCATCCATATATTGCATCTCAATTTATCCTTTTAGGGAAACAGCTGTATTTATTCACATTCAGTGCATGTGTACATCTGTGCACACACATGTTCCCATGCAACTGAGTTTGATTTTCACCATATAATTAATTGTAAATAGGGTTTAAGGCAACATCAGTGATGCCTGGGTCAATAAGAAAGCATTCATATGTAACAGTCATTCTTCACCCTCTCTAACCGTGACATACATGCCAGATAAAATTCACATAAATCTTATGCTCCTAATGGATGTGGAGCACCTAATAGGAACAGCTGGTTCTGCTCATTTCCATAGCTCTAATTCTGCCCATTTGCCTTCTTCACAAGGACACACATGAGTTCATATGACATGAGATCAGTGGCTTCTGACTAGGTAGATTACTTTCAGTTTTTCAAATAAATTACTCAAGAGTTAATAGATTATGATATTGCTTAACAACTAATTACATACAGTGCTTTCTGCAATGAGTCTTACCAGGGGATGGTTGAGATTCTGGCTGGATTTCAATCTTAATTATGTCACTGACTAGTATCCAACCTTCTAGACCTCAGTTTTCTCAGCAATGAAATGGAAATTATATTAATGACTTCAGATATGAACTACATGAATTAGCCTTGGCAATGTTGAATGGCAAAGATTTAGAAACCATTATTGTAGCAGCTTGGGTCAGTGACAGAAGTAAAACACTGCAGTTATTTTAAGCAGAGGCATATTTTCTACCGGAAGCTAGATGCCTACACAGATTTCATAGGAAATTCTGGGTTAGGCAGTGAATCTCACCCCAGATCTATCAAAACAAGCTAAGGTTCGCACCACAGAGCCAGCCAGGCTCTAGATCAGGAAGCTACTGTCGCATCAGATGAATCCCAGGGACAAAACTGTGGCTGTACCTGAGGGGTTTGAAGGAGTGGCCACTGCCATCACTATGCTATGGCTTTCATAGTTACTGAATCAGCGCTTCAGAAACCGCAGATCTCCAGAAACCAGCTTCTGACAGCAAAACCAAGAATAACCTCTGTTTCCCAGTGATCTTCAAATTTCATGGTTAATGGTAAAGTTTAGTTTCCATTTAAAACAGGAGACATGAGAATGTGGGAGATCTAGCTATTTTCTCTTATCATTAGAAACCCACAATGCTTATTGGATTAGATGAGTAGCAGGTGATCCTCCTGAGCTACATTAGTACAGATATTGGTGTGCCTACAGGAAAAGTGTTACGATGTGTTTTATTAACAGACAAAGAGCTAAAGCACACTTTGCTGAGCACTGAAGGCATGCTTGCAATGACCCTGTGCTACTGACCATCAGTTTTTAAAGTTGGATTGCTGAGAGACTTTAGCCCACTTTTTCCGATAGTTTTTTACTATTGGGCAATACTTTTTAATCAGGTAATAGTTTTTAATTTCTGGTGAGTGATAATTATGAAGTTTATTGTTTATGAATTATAACTTTTAGATCAAAACAAACAATAAATTATATCAACCTTACATGCAGTAGTTTTTATTGATCATTGCCAGAGGGGCTAAATAAAGGCTTGTGAAAAATATGTATAAAAACCCTTGATTTTGTTTTTGAAATCACTCTTGGCTGCCTTCTTTCTTTGCCAAGGTATTCATTATTTTTTATAGAGCTATAATAAGAGAAATCATGAAAGTTTACATGATTGTATGGCAAAAGAGGCCAGTGGGTGAATCTAATGGAGATGTAAGTCTAGCAGGCGCTCACCTTGGTGGGAATTTCTCTGGTCTAGGTCAGTGTGCAAACATATCATTAAATTGGATAAGAATTAGCTTTTATTGTACTGAGGGAAAAGTAATCTTATTTTTAAAGACAGATTTGTGTTCTATGTATTTCTTTGGAAAAATGCATTTCTTTGTTTTGGTAGACAGCACTATGATCACTGTGATTTAATCACAATCATATCTGTGCACAAAACAGAAAGATTATCTCCAGATGGATTTTTGAATCTTACCACAATAAGCTACTGCATGTACTGTAGTTTTTCTCCAGTAATAGGATCAGATGATTTTTTTTAAAAAATCAGTGAAGCTGGTAAGAGCAGATGTCAAAGAATAGAGAGTTAAGACTATAATAGTGATTCTTTTTCTGTTGTTGAACATAATGCAACTCGAACCTACAAGTGTAAGCATAAAGTAGAAATTCATAAATTTCTAGTGAATTTTATAGCAAATTATTATTTGCAAAACAATGCACATTAATTAATTTTGTTAAAAGACACAGATATACATGGTAATGCATTAGATTAAGGGATAAAGTCCTAAAATAGGAAGAAACCATAATAGTAAATTTCAAGTCGAAATGCTAAAAATATGTCAAGGGATAGTGCAATGCTCTAAGTAATATGAGACAAAAATCAAAACATTCATGGTACGAAACTAATGAAGACTTAGGCAAATCAGACAGAGATTTAAAAATAGAAGTAGCAGACTAAACAGTTTGTCTCTGATATCTGTCAAATCCCCAGTGAAATGAGAATTTTATTAAAAAAGAATTAAGCATACACAACAGAGAGAGTGTGGGAGAACGGGGCAAAAGCAGAAAAACCTTTAATGTTGGAAAATAGGTGAAGGAGTGCTAAATGATTCAGCCTGACCAAGAACACACAGTCTTCACTAACAGCGAAGAAAGCTGAGGCCAACTGGATTTATCTTGGAAATCCCTAAAACACTCAAGAGCTACTTATGAAGGTACTTTCAGAAACAAGATGAAGAATACTAAATTTTACTTAGAGAACTAAAAACTCAGAGATGAACAAAATAGATCCATGAGAAAAGCATTCACTTCAGAAGCCCTAATGACTAGAAACTAGTATCAGGTGTAACAGGCTGTCAGCTCTAGATACAGCTTTTCAAATATATACATGCAAAGATTCAAAGATGGTATGGAAGAACAAGAAACAATAAAATGAGTTTAAGAATAAAATTTAAGTATGAAAACATAAAAGTTGAAGTTTTTCAAAACTCAGAAAAATTTGAGACATGCGACAATGAATGAATGAGTTTTTAGATCAATTTGAGCAATTATATCTGAATAAAGAGACAGTAGGGAAGGATAAAGGAATAGGAAAATACAAAAAGAAAAGTTAAATGACACAAAAGATAGGAATAAATAAATAATGTGCTAGCAATGATCCCCCAAATGAGAAAATACTGTAATATTTGCCAGAATGAAAAGCAGGTGAATTACATTGAATTGAAAAGGCCTATAGAAGATTACACCACAAAGTAAATGAATAAATAAGTAATTATGCAAACTTTCAAAGTTTCCAATGAAAAAACATTCACTTAGAAATTCTTACAAAATAATATTTAACTAGCAGTGACATAAGAAAAGCAATATTAGAAAACAAATTAGATTGAAGAAAAATAAGTGCATCTAGAAATACACATTAAACAAAATAAAAATTTTAATGAGGCAGTAAAACAGCAATCATGCAATTTTCTTATCCTGTGGTGCCTCAAACTCACCATACCAAATCCCACAATCAAACAAAAGCCTTGAAACAATTAATTGAAGAACAAAACAAAAATAAATATAAAGCATGTTTAAGCAAAATGGGAGTAAAATACAATAAAATATGTAATAAAATTCATCATGAAAAACAAGGAAATTCTCTTTTTAGGAAAAACAAAACTATAAAATATATAATCTAAATTTTTGTTTCTGAGATATATATATATATGTGTGTGTCTGTGTGTGTGTGTATGTGTGTATCTGTCTATCTATATTTGTTACATACATGTGATAAACTCATAACTACAAGGTATCAGAAACAACAGAATGATAGAGATTGTGCAAAGAAAATATAAATGTACTGCATATATTAAGGATAAGAAATTGAGAGCCTGGTGCAGCTGCCCCACCTGGAGGAGGGAGCTGAGCTGAGCCACCTGGGCCTGCTTGGGCCTTCCTAGCAACCTTCTCCTGGCCCAGAGAGCACTTGCACTACTGTCACCACTTGGAGGAGGGAACAGCCCTACGGAGGAGGTTTGAGGCTTACCTAGGCCATAGGGGTGACCTCCTTTAACCCTGCCACCCGAGGAGGTGGATGCCTGCACAACATCCCATCCCCTGGAGGGTTTGAGATGCTCGCTCTGGGTGGTTGGGGCCTGCTCAGCTTGCAACCACACTAGATTGGGCTTAGTGGGGTTTGGGCCTGCCTGGACCATGCCTGATGGGCTTCTTTCCATTCAGGGAGCTTTGCTGCTGGAGCGGGGAGCAGTGCGGCTTGAGGAGACTTTAGGCCTAACTGAGTCTTGCCTGGTAATGTTCTTTTAATCTGGGGGCCTTGCTGCCCAAGGAGGGAGCTATGCTACCAGAGGAGTCCTTGGAGCCTAGGAAATAAGAGACAATTTCCAACACGCCCAGGGGAAGCTTTGAAACAACACTTGAAATATGAGATATAGGAAAATGACAAAACAAAACACCCAAATGCAATCTCAAACATCCAGCCCATCCCAAGAAAGCCTAGGAGCCATGTACATAGAAGCAAATACATGCCATATTCCTGAAATCCCTGAAATAAAAGTAAATGAAATAAAAAGCAACTCCAAGAAGCTTTAAAGGAATTCAAACTAGAAATAATTTCCCAGGTAAAAGAAGAAATCATAAAAGTAATGATAGAGATGCTGAACACATCTAAAGAAGACACAGTTAAAAAAATCAGAGGAACAAAACAAAAAAATAGAGTCTGTGGATGAACAATATAAGAAATAAACAGACTACATAAAGCAGATTCAAAGAGATATACAGGAAATCAAAAATTACATTGAAAGCTGTCAAAACCACCTCAATGAAAGTGAAGATAGAATTTCAGATCTTGAAGATAAGATTGCAGCTAGTGAACAGGAAAGGAAAGATCTCTTAAAATAACAAGGAATCAGAAAATAACAATCCAATAGTTTCAAGATGACACAAAGAAAAACAACATAAGATTGATAGGGATACATGAAAAAGGAGACAACACAATTGATATCAAGAGACTATTTATGGAAGTAATAGCTGAGAATTTCCCAAACATGAGCATGGAAACTGACATTAAGATTAGTGCAACATATAGAATTCCAAATGGCCAAAACAAAAACAAAACTATACCCAGACATATGATAATCACCATCCCAGAAATCCAACATAAAAATAGAACATTAAAAGCTGTTAGATAGAAGAGACAGATCACCTATAAAGAAAAGCCTATCAGAATCATAACAGACTTCTCAACACAAACAATGACATCAAGAAGAGCATGGAATAAAGTATTTCAGATCCTAAAGGAAAATGATTTCCAACCTAGAGTGATATAGCCTGAAAAAAATGTGCTTCAAAATGGATGGAGAAACAAGATACTTCCATGACAAAGAACAGTTGAAGAACATCGTGATCATCAATCCAACCCTGCCAAGAATACTAAGACCCTTTAGATGCACATAGGAAAAAAAAACAATAAACAAGGCCGACAATTAAACAGAATGGAAAGATAAAGATGCAAAAGCAAAATGATAACATGTCAGCAATAAACCAATATTTAACAGTTACAACCATTAAAGTAAATGGTCTCTATTCACCAATTAAAAGAAACAGACTGGCAGACTGGGTCAAGAAACAACATCCAACCATATGCTGTCTACAAGAAACCCATCTAACCCAAAAGGAAACTCATAGACTGAAAATCAAAGGATGGAAAACAATACTACATGCAACAGGAACCTCAAAAAAAGCAGGGGTAGTTATCCTGTTTGCAGATAATGTAAACTTCAAATAAGAATGATCCTAAGTGATAAAGGTCATTACATACTGGTTAGGGGAAAATTTCAAGAGGAAGATATAACAATCTTAAATATGTATGCACCAAATTCCAGAGCATCCAGTTATACAAAGCAAGTATTAATAGAAATGAAAAATCAGGGGCTGGGGATTTAACTCAGCAGCAGAAGCACCTGCCTTGCAAGCAGGCAGTTGTGAGTTCGATCCCTGGTACCGATAAAAATGAAAAAGACCAAAAAAAAAAAAAAAAAAGAAAAATCAAATTAGCAATAACACAATTATAACAGGAGACCTTAACCCACCATTGACACCAAGGGACAGATCAAGCAGACTGAAAATCAGCAAAGAAATAACAGAACTGAATCACACATATGAGTAAATGGACTTGATAGACATATACAGAGTGTTCCATCAAACAACATCAGAATATACATTCTTCTCAGCGGTATATAGGACGTTCTCTAAAATAGACCACATACTAACCCACAGAACATACTTAAATAAATGCAAAAGAGTTGAAATTATCCCATGCATGTTATCAGATTATAGTGGCATAAAACTAGAAATTAATGATAAAAGAAACTTCAAAATCCCCAGAAACACATGGAAATTGAATAACGCACTCTTGAGCAATCAGTGGGTCACAGGGGAAATTAAACACTACCTACAAGCAAATGAAAATATAAATACAACTTACCGGAATCTGTCAGATGCAATGAAAGCAGTTCTCAGAGGAAAATGTATTGCACTGAGTTCCCACATCAGGAAAACAGAATGAATACAAATAAACAACCTGATGATACATCTCAAACATCTAGAAAAAGAAGAGCAAGTCAAGTCCAAAGCCAAAAGAGGGGAGGAAATTATAAAAATCAGAGCAGAAATTAATGCAATAGAGACTAAGAAAACAATCTAAAGAATCAATGAATCAAAGAATTGGTTCTTTGAAAGAATAAATAAAATTGATAAGCCACTAGCCAACCTCATTTAAAAAAGGAAATAAAAAGCTCAAATTCATGCAAT
This sequence comes from Cavia porcellus, assembly GCF_034190915.1. Lineage (NCBI taxonomy): Eukaryota > Metazoa > Chordata > Mammalia > Rodentia > Caviidae > Cavia > Cavia porcellus. The sequence continues at coordinate 157,891,358 of NW_026947484.1, read as the reverse complement.
AAGGAATGAAAAAGGTGAACTCACTACAGACCCTGTGGAAATACAGAAGATCATCAACACCTGTTTCAAAAACCTCTACTCCCATAGGTTCCATAACACAGAAGAAATAGGGAGATTCCTAGAAACATATGAAGCATCAAAGCTAGGTCAAGAAGATGTAAAACTGCTGAATAACCCAATTTCTATCAATGAAATTGAAAATGTAATTAAGTCCTTACCTATAAAGACGAGCCCAGGCCCAAACGGATTCACTGTGGAATTTCACAAGAAATACAAAGAAGACCTAATGCCGACACCACTCAAACTCTTCAATGAAATCAAAAGGGAAGTAATTCTTCCTAAATCATTCCTGGAAGCAAATATTACTCTAATACCAAAACCTGAAAAAGACCCAAATAAAAAAGAGAACTACAGGCCAATCTCCCTTGTGAACACAGGTGCAAAAATCCTCAATAAAATATTGGCAAATATGATGCAGAAAATCATCAAGTAGATTATACACCAACGTGAGACCATACACTAAGCGAAATAAATCAAACTCACATGTCTAAATACCATATAGTCTCCCCCGTGTAAGAAATACTAAGAGTACATAAGTGTTTATGGTAATCATGATTACCCATTCCATTGTTTTGAAGCCTTAATAATAATCACAGTTGTAATGGGTTTGTCCTGTTTTTTTTTTTTTTTTATTTCATTACCTGTGATGGTGTGAATAGCTAATTTGAGGGAAACAAGTCATTATAATAGCAAGTACTGATTTCATCTTACTCTGAAGTCCTACTATACTCTTTTCCATTGGCTCTATCAGTTGTACCTTATTGGATTGTATTACGTGTGAAAGTATAAACAAATTTTCTATGGAAAATGAGATAATATGGTAGCCATTGTTTGTTTTCTGTTATTTGATTCTGCAAGCCCTGTGATACTCTCATTCTCTTGAATGTTTTATACTATTTTGTTATGTTTGATACTATTGTATATGAAGATTCACTCAACTATTTCAAAGAAAGTGACATTGTGGTAGTTATTGTTAATTACGGTTGTCTTCTGGTGAAATACTGTATTACTTACATTGTTCTATTCTGATCTGCCCTGTTATGTCCTGTTTTGTCTTAATCTCTTTAAAATAAATTTGAAAAAAGAAATTGCCAGTAACGAAATTATGCATATATACACACTTACATGCACATTAAAATATATAAAACATGTTTGTATCTTTGTTTTAAACCCTTGATTAAAAATAGCATACAATAATAAATTTAAAGTTAATATTTTTTCAAAGTTTTAGCATATAAATAGAAATAATTCTGCTGGAGTTAGTAAAGTTTGAACATACCCTGAAACTCTGATGAGAATTTTTGGGAATATTTTTGTGGTTTATTCACATAGAATGACTAGCGATCATGACAATATTGCAGTGGAAAAGAAAATTTTGTGCTTGTTTGAAAACCTGGGTCATAAGAATAATATAAATGAATTAGTTAATGGCATATTCACATGCCTCCTATGTAGACACACATCTGTGGGCACAGATGCATTATTTATAAACAAGTTTTAGGGGTTGGATCTAAAATGTCCTGATCTCCTGGTTTTGGAGGTGGAAGAGCATGTTCTGTCTTCCTCTGCTCTCTCCCTCTTTCTCTTTCTCTCCCCTCCTTTTCGCTTCTGTGCTGGAGCAAAATAGCCTCGGAAATAACCACCCGCAAACCACTACAGCTCTCAGGTATTTTGTCCCAGGAAAGTAACCAATGCAAAATAAAATGTAAAATTATTAATGAACTCAGATGTTTAAATTTTCCTTTTGCTCTCATGATTTTCAGTAAAATGAGAAAGGCAACAAAAACAATATAATCAATTTGGAAATTCAACAAACACTTTTTAAAAGAAAACTCAGAACATGTTTCTAGGCGAGGAATTTATATATATATGTGTGTGAGTATGTGTGTGTAACTTAGCAGCTCACATCTGTGTAGTGAGTGCAGATGTCTAATTTTGTTCTCTATAAATATTAAAGTTAAGCTGTCAAACCTTGGTGTTGTGGTTGTCCATTGCTGTTTTTAATAAATTCATTTGCTGAGGGGAGCCTTGGCATGTGTTTAAAAACATTTTTAGGAAAAGCTGAAAACAAATTTTTTTCTGAAAGAAAACATTTCTATTGTGCTTTTCAAATAGTCCACAGCAGAGTATTTCAACACAGCTTCTCACGATTTACCCCAGCTTCTAAAAGACAGAACTGAGCTTTCCCAGAGTTTTCTTTTGTGTTTGAGAAAATAATGAATCAATCAATTAAAATCACCTCAATTGCAATCTATGAAATACACTTCTCGATTCTACCGTCAGCAAGGCTAGATCAATAATCAAGCTTTCTTTCATTCTCTCTTTTAGGCTCCATCAAAAAAGTATTTTTTTTTTTTTTCATAAGAAAGAAAAAGAGGGAATAAAAAGAAATCCAAAATTACAGGGGAAAATTTTTAACCTTTCCACAGCAGGCGGGAAGTTAACTGTGCAAACAGCTTATTTAAAAATGACTAAGTGCTGGCCCCTTGAATGGGGTGGTGGTTATTTACAAACAGCTTTACCCTGGCTGAACCTTTCTGGATGACCTCTGAGGAAACTCAAGGTGGCCGTGACAAGACATTTGTTAATACCAAAGGGAAGATTTCAGACAAGTGGTCAACTCTGGAGCAAGAACAGGAACACTGCTTGCTCATAACGTAGTGCTTAAGCCTCAGCTTGCATTCAAAGGATAAGATCACAGGATGTATTTTGTTTGCATTTTATTTTAACATTTACACTGGCCAACCAAAGAGAGGTTAGGTGGAGCGTGGAAGAAGTCACTATTCTACATCAAAGTTTTTTGACCTAATCCAGCCAGGTCTAGGAATAAAGTATGAACACACGAAAGTTGGCTAAATGTCAGTTTTGCCTAAATAAAATTCTTCCCGCCTTTCTCACTTGAGAAGTTATTTTTCCAGTTTTTTATTTTTTTTTCTACATGCTATTGTGTTGCGAAGTCGCCAGCATACTTGACAGCACAGACTAAGATTTCAACTGTGGGTGAACAATCTCTGTAGATAAAACTAGTAGAGATTCTTTGGCATGAGAGGTCAAGCATAAGTACAAGGCATTGTTCTTCTCCCTCTAAGGCCTCAGTAAATGGGACTAACACTAGTGAGGATGGCAGCCTGGTGAAACAACTCAATTATCAGAACCTGATTCTGCTTTCAAAAGTTCTGCAGGCTATGTCCATGTGCAAATGCCATATACTACCAATACCTCTAGGACCTCAAATGTGCCTTTGCTTGAGAATGTCAACATGTCACAGGAACTTTGTGTTTTCTTCTGCACATTTTATGTGGAGGAAGTAATTGAAGTGAATATCATCAGTGACTAAGAAATTATTTTAAACTGCTAAGATGAAAATCTCTAGGGCTGAAGCTTCTAACAGCCAGCACAAGAAAATACCTCTTGCAGTTATTTGTAAATTAGGTAACAATACAAGTCATTTAAACTATAATACCAAAGCTTTATGAGGTGAAAACTGCTCAGAAATTGCTAATAAGAAACATCATCAGAGTTATACTGATTGGTGAAATTCTTGAATGCTACTTTTAGTTAGAGTGGGTAGAAGGTCACTCTGTCCAAAGATAAAAATAGATACACGGCCTGCCTGGTGAAGGCAAATGACAGCAAAAACTTGAATCAAAAAAATAATAGGAAGAAACAGATTCTGGGAAAAGAAGACTTTGGAGAAAATGCCAAATGCATACATAGATTTTCACAAGGAACTCAAGAGTATCAAAGGAGCATATTAAAGGCCTGGAGAACAAGGATGACTGGAAAGCAAATAGTGGGCATAGAGTTTGTTAGGAGATGAAGTGGGGAAAGAGTTTCTGAGGTTTCTGGGAGCTGGGAAGCCAAAGGACATGAGTTGGATAAACTGTTGGGTCAGTAAGCCAAATCTGTTAATCTTGTGGAGTATTTTAATGTCCCATATGGTTTTGCAAGTCACCTTCCATGCTGAATGCAATATGATTCACTCTTTCAAAGATTTGACATGTAGAAAACTATGCCACACTGGCTGAAAAGAAAATTCACATGGTCCTTTTCTCTGATTGCTTCTTGGGCGAGGGAGCCATGTTCCAGGAAGAGAAGCACTTTCTGTTATAATCTGTAGGTGGAAAAGTCAGGCTATGGTTAGTGTAATCAGGAAGTGGCCAATCAAATACAATGAGAAAGCAAAGGAGAGGAGTACATGGAATGAGAGACATTTACTCTTGTATCTGCCCTCTCAGTAACTGTCGTGCCGCTTACCTTGGTACGTGTTAGAAATTCAAAGATGGCTAAGATTACAGAGCCTGGGAATGGACTGTAGACTAAGATTCAACAAGGGAAGACATGTTGAGGTGAAAATCAGAGCTGAACATGCTGTTTGGAATATACACCCAGCATATCAACACGTAGCATCATCACTGGAAAAAATTCCTGAAGTGTGGCTGCTAAAAGGCAAGAAATTGTTAATTCCAGAGGAGCAGAACCAAGTATCAGTCAAAGGCAACATGAGACTGAGAGTCAGAAGCCATGCAGACCATGTGGCGGGTCGGAGCCTGCAGCTTGGTTAGCACAGAAGAGCACGCCTCAGTCTCATCCAGAGAAAGTGTTGGCTGAGTGAACCAAGGGCAGGTGTTGAGGTTCAAAGTTGCTGAGAGAGATTTGAGCCCTTGGCATTTAGACTGGAACTGACAGTGTGGACAGGCTTTGAGGGGAATTTGCTCATAGAGGATTCCTTTCAGCAGTAAAATTTTACGAGCCTTATGTACAGTGGAGCCTTAAGGACATTATCAAGAGTAAGTATTTACAAGGCATAGAATAGGTCAAGTGTTTTTGGGAAGGGAAGGAAAGTGAAATGCAAAACTATGTCATAGAGCTTTTTAAAATGTCAGTATTTATGTGTGAACTCATGGCGTCTTGGTGAGCCATCGAAAGCTTTGTTAAAAGTAAAAGTTATACGCAAATTGTTATTTAGACATCTATGTTACCGTTCTGTGTAGAACATCAGAAGGAAGAAGCAGAAAGATTAAGCTCTTGTAAACATTCAAGAATGAGTCATTACCACCGAGAAAAGGGCAAAAATGACTCAAGGGAAATAAAAGGAGAAGAACTCAGAAGCAGAGTCAGTGTTAGCCAGGTATAATTTTATAATCTTCACCTGACCTTGGCTTCCAGCTTTGCCTGGTAGTTTATGTGAGTGAACTGAAAGAGTTGCCACGTGGTGATCATTTCAGGTCTTGAGCTGTGGGACTGGACTTGGTACTGAAGTCAGCACATCAAAGAGAGGGTGGGGGAGGGCTATGTGCAAGCAGCAAGGTGTTTGGGAGGCAGGAGAGCAGAAATAATGCAGGTGGAAAAGAGACTTTCACAGACTAGTACAAGTTTTTCAAGCTGTTTGGAAAAAAAAAAAAGACATGAGGAAAATGTATTTTTACTACTGCTTTGTACTTTTGGGCACCCAAGTTCCCAGTTTCCAGTCTCTGCTCTCCCAAGTTGGCTTATGCTTCCTGGAGTTATTTGTTTTTACGTCTGAGCCCACAATACCCCAAATCCCTTAAAGACACTAGAAGTCTGAACTTAGTTTAGTTGATAAGATTAAGGGCCCAACGTTGACCTAAAATAGAGAAACACGCTCAAAGGTTTCAAAGAATGTTTTGCGGAAAACATTGTCCACTGTAAAATAGTGCACTGGACTGGACCCTGGCCTTCTCCTATAAATTGAGCTGTTATCTTTCTACCAGTGAATGTCCCATAGCTTTTCTCCTGTAAATCAAGCCACAGTGTTCAAAACATTCAGAAATTCCACAGATTTCCTCTGTCAAATCAGAAAACTTTCCCAGCTACAGACTTAGGAGAGAGATGCATTACTGTTTTCTTGAAATGTGTATCTTAAACTCTGTCTAATAAACTTCTTTTTGCCTCTCACCGGTGAAACTTTAACAGTCTTTTTCCATGATGGAAGTCAGCAAATCTGTAGCCCTGCCCTCCGGTTGAGTGAGTCCAGTTTGGATAATATCTTCAGATCTTTCCACTGACACTGGAATATATGCTTCTCTTTTACCCATTCAGTTCTCTCTATGATGAGTTTGCATATCACATTTCTTGCGTTATTTTACTACAAACACTTAATGAGTATTTACTACTGTCAGGCACTCAATACAGTTTGGAAGGTTCTTATTGGCCCTGCCTGGAGGAAGCCAGTTGACAGACATAGACAATAATTGAACAAACAAATGAATGAATTCACATTTAATGAAAGTTATGACAAAAATATGCTGTGAGAAAATAACACAGCCAGATTACGGTTTGGAGACCTATTTTAAAGACTGAATAGGGAATATGTAACTTTTGCCTATGCCTCCAATTTTCTAAATTTCCTCTCTGTAGAGTCAGAAGTCCAAACTGAGAGGTAAACTTTGGAATCATTTGGGTAGGGATGATTATAAAAACCATGCAACTGAATAGTATGCAGCACACAGCTACATATTAGCAGGTCTGAGTAACAAAGAGGGCCCTCAATAATATGCAAAGGAGACTGATTGCTGCCATCCTAGGCTGACCAGAGAACCAGTTTCAAGCCTCTTCCTCCCAGCTGTGGTTTTACTCCTGCTCAAGATGTCTAATCATAGGTCATCAAGGCCCGGTAACCATGGCTACTCTGTAACTCCCATCATTCTTCGCCTCTGTTCTTGATCGCCAGCTACCACTCCCTGTATGTTCTCAAGCTTTGTCCTGGCAAGCAGCCACAACTCCTTTCCCTGAGCTCTCCCCTTCTAGAGTCTCACTTGGACCTTTTCCTTCCAAGCCCTTCTTTATGCTCATGACCCTATAAAGGGCCTCACGGCCTTTAAAGGAGTTATGGGTCTGACCTAAATGCCAGCATGGTTCTGCTACAGGGGAATGAAACCCCCAATCTGCTATATGTCTGGTATTGGTTTGTGTTCTCTGATATCCAAGACTCAACTTCAGGAACAACAGAAGTCAAGAGTAGAATATATTTATTGAGACAAAGAAAATTTCTGTCTGAAAGAGAGTCAGAAGGGGTCCTGAACAGGTTGCTAGACTTTGTCTTTTCTAGGGACTTTCATAGAGAAAAACCATAAGGTGATATGGGTCCAAGAATGGGAATTCGAAGTGTGGGCATAAGGTGGACCAGAATTATGGTCAATCAATAAAATTAATTGCTCAGATAAAACTGATTAAATCAGGAACAAAATGGGGAAGCGAGTCACATAGAAAGCGGTCATGCTAAAGAACAGTGACTCTTCCTGTAGAGTTGGGATGGTGACTCTTGATTTACTCAGGGAGATAAACTATTTAGAATATCAGTCCTTAGAATGTGGGTGTATTTGTTTTGCCTTTTGTCTTAAGATCTGTCCCATAGCAGGAAGTGTCTATCTCTTCCAAGACTGCAAGATATCTGGTCTTCTGCATGGGCTCCTTTGAGGGCCCAGCTCTGTCTGACTTCCTGTAATATTTCTAACTCAACTGCCTGTAACAGTTCCTTCCAGGATTATGTTGTAATAAACTTATTATGTTAAACTTGTACCTTTGGGTTTTTTTCTTCTCCTTTCCCCCTAACAATATACTTTACCTGTTATACTTAAGTGAAGAAACAGACCCCAGTGTATAACATGTATATATATGATAATCTATTAGGGCTCAGATCCAAAGACATGGGGCATCTGTTTCTTGAATAAGACATACAGCATTCCTAGTTGCCATAGTTTACATCCCAGCGACCCTAGAGAATCTTCAATATGACTCACTGTGTTGAATCTGAGGCTTGATTTAGGTTAGAACTAAATTTATCTTTTGTTAATTTATTTTCTAAACATCTTGTGTGGTCTAAGACCCTTAAGGAAATGCCAAGCATTTAAAAAGAATAAGAAACATATCTGGCAAATCTAAAGAAAATTCTAGAAAAAGTATGGGTAAGAGTCATAATCACCATATTTTCTTGAACTCCCGGAGCAACTTTGCTATCTAGGAAAAGAGTCTAAACTCCCACTCAGTGTAGATGAAGCTTAAATGACCCACTGTGTGTTTTACCTGAAGTCTTTCACTGAAGGCACAAAGGATTATGGTGAGAGGACTGACTCCTTCTGTCATTGTGAGGCAGCTGTCCAGTGTGGTTGGTTAGCGGACTCTCTAAAATCAATCAGGTAAAGAATGTAGGTGGAGAAAGAGTAGGCGTGAACTTTGAAATATTTCAACACTCTGAGTAAGAAGAACCAGCCAGGGAGATGGTGACTGTAGCTTAGGCAGGAAAGGCAAAGTAAGGACACATAGAAGAGAAGCAGAAAAGTCATTTCAAAACTGAGCTTTTTAAGAAAAACAGCAACTTCAGGACACACAATTCCATAAAGATTTAATTTTTTTTTTTGTTCTTTCAGAAAACCCACTCAGTAAAATTCTTGAGGGTCTTCAAGATTCAGTAAGTCTACAAATTGGATCCTCGGTTTTTCACCTGGAAATTGAGCTTGCGCTTAAGCTCCTATGTTATTCCACTCTGAGCGAAGCAGCGCTAGCAGATGGGCAGCCTCGCGCTAAACTTCAGACTCGCAGAGAGGCTGCATTCCCTGAGTGTCCACACTGCCTTCCGAGTGAGTTCTCCTTTATTCTGCCTAGTAAACCTCCCCTATGCCTCTCAGAGACAAGTCCGGAAATCCTTTGCTGTGAAACCAGGAAGCCTAAAACGTACTGGATAGGTGCAGTGAGATTGTGACCCATCCCCTCTTTAAGGGACCTGTTTGATCCCATTTGGTAATGTAAGGAAAGGGATATAAAGAACATAGATAAAGAAGAAATTCAGAGAAGCCAACTTTGTCACCAATGCCTAAAGCATGGTTATGCTAAAATGTGACTATTGATTAGGGCAGCAGAAACACAATCAGAAGTGACATCTTTATTTTGTTTTCTGGACACTGGAAGTAGAACTCTTGGCCTGCTCATTGAGCCCCAGTCCTAGTCCTTTCTAATTTATTTATTTTTTATTGACAAGTTATTGCTCTAAATTGCCCAGATTGGGTGGGAATGTGGAATCCTCCCTCTTCAGCCTCCCAGGTGTTAGGATTATAGGTGTGTACTCTACTATCCCTGGCTAAGAACATACATTAAAGGTGAGCTTTAGATCCTTAAACCCCTAAATACACAATTACTTCAGTCCACATCTCTATACTGTGTCTCCAAATATGCAGAGTGGATGGAAGGCCTTCCATTCTTTTGAAAACTATACTAAAGTCAAATCCTTTTGCTTATCTTCTCTTTATCTCTTCTCTGGACTTTTTTTTTTCCCCCTAGCAAATAATTATCCTGCAATGCATTCTGATTTGTAAAGTAAATATGTAAGTAAACAAAGCCATGTGTCTTAGATACTTTCCTCCTTGCTGAGGCAAAATACCTGACCTCCAGAGTTAAGTAAAGAAAAGTTTATTTAGCTCACAAGTTTGTGGAAGTTTCAGTCCATAATCAGCTGACTCCAAGACAGGATAACACATGGCGGGGGGGGGGGGGGAGGCAACATTTCATAAGTGGCAGAAGATAGCAAAATCAAGCAGGAAGAGAGACAATTCCTTATATTATATACAGGCTACCTGCCCTAGGGCATTTGAAGTGCTCACACCCTTAATCTCAGGATTGGTCTTTGAATCAATCACAGGATCTAGATTAAGTCACCTGTGAAAAGTCTCTCTCATCCTATGAATGCAAAAGGCTTTAGGGGGATACCAAGACATAAACTGTAACTCCACAATTTCACTGCATGATGGTGACGTGCAGTTACTTATATGTTCTCTCCAAGAAACCTGTGGGATTTCTCCCCACCTTGGTGAGGCATGAGACTAGCCTATGAGCAGAGAATGAAAGTTTTCATGATGCTTGGGGAATTTTAAGGAGAAGGTAGAACAGAGTGGGAAAGCAAAGATTTTGAGGAGATAGACTATGCTAACTGGCCATTAAATTGGAATTGCCTAAAAGAATACGTAAGATGGAGACACAACACCAAAAAACACATCATGTTAGCCCTCATTATAAGCACAATAATGAGGAAAAATATTAAATTGTAATGGAGATCTGTTGAGCATACTAATTGACTAAGCAAATGAATAAAAGAATGAAAAGCTTTGTCTTCTACATAAGTCCTGAAGAATAGATCTTATTTCCTAAAAGTGTAAGAATTACTAGTCGGAGGTTGAAATCAGAAAATGAGTTGGATGCGTTGGGTTTGCTATATCCTTCCTCTTCAGTCTTGGGTAAGTGTTTTCTTCAGGATTTGATAACCACTCCCTCTATTGACTCCCAATGGTTTTGAAAAATACATCTGCCTCTTTTTACTTGGCCTAAGGAGCTGCATAATATGTTGCTAAAACTTGCTCAGACTTTGTAAATTATTGTTTCATGAAAATTTATTCAAACAACCTTAAAGGGCATAAAATATACTAACTCTTAGAATCTTGGCTGATGCTAGATCTCTCTTGACACAGAAGACATTAGAAGAGGGAGAAGACTGATCATTGTGTGATGATAATAGACAATATTGGATGTTAGGAGAACTTTGAGTCAGGCCTGGGGCAGTTCACACATGGGAACACTTAAAATGCAGAGATGAAACTCCTTGCTTCTTTAGATGCCCTTGCACTTGAGAATGACAGGAAATCACAGCCAGCGAAGGGGTAGAGCTAAAACTTCTTAACTAATTAAAAATTCATTTTAGTTCTAGAACTTTGGCAGGGTAAATATGTAATGAGCCTGGAGCATCTTCAAGTATGAGGATGAAAGGAAGTATTCAAAGAACAAAGAGATAAGGTCATGTCCAAAAGACACAGTGAGATAACTGAAAGCACTTCCTAACAAGATAGAAAAACTAGCAACAAAATAAATGATAAATAAATAGTATAGTGTTGGATTATAATCCAAAGCACACACACACACACACACACACACACACACACACACACACACACATATATATATTAGACTCTAGCAGTGCTGTTTGGTCCTTTACTGAGAACAACCTGATGGATTTTGCAAAACCTGAAAGCTTATTGTCCTGGCTAAACTCATAGCTTCACATAATTTTGACTTATACACAGGGCACTTATTATGCTGTTGGTACTGGTAAACAAATTGATCCAAATGGAGTTTAAAAAAACACACACAAATAACCCATATTACCCTATATTTCTTTCAATCATGTGTGTGTGTTGGGTGAACTAGCAGAACTTTGTGTGTTACATTGATTTCTATAGACAAAGAAAAATGTGCCTAACAGTTCATCTGCAAAGATGTATTGACTGCGACTTCCTCCTCTGGCTTTAGTTGGCTAACAGGAATGTTTCTTCCTGAACATAAAAATGAGAAAGCTTTCCTCCTGGTCCTGATTGGTCCAGGTCTGAATGAAGGAGCTCATTAGTTATAGGAAAACTACTGAAGCACGATTTCCCTTTCTGCTCTCAAAGAACTATAGAGAATGGATGCCACAAATAATGTTCAACTGAGGAAAACAATAAATCAACAAAAATCTATTGAATGCCCACTTTTTCAAGACAATTTCTAGCTATTAGTTTGATATGGGGGGTGGGGGTGGTATGTTTTTGAGAAAATAAGGATAAAGGGTTTGTGAAAAGCAATATTTCTTTAGAACTATCTGTGGAAATAGCTGAATTGATTGGGAATTTTAGTTAATATCCTGTATCATCAGCTTCTACTTTAATGCACCAAATGAAGCCAGGTTATGTATAAATTTACCCTGCTCCTCTCAGGATTTAGAACTACTACACACAGGATAGCATGGGAAGCATCACTCTTACTAAGGAAATCAGAGACTTACTTTTAAAGAAAATTGATTTTAGAAGGAAACATGTCAAGTTCTTTTAAGCATATTACTCCAGCAAGCCAACACAAAGCAATAAAGTCAAAATATGACCTGAGAGTTCTGACATCACTTCAAAATGACACGTTTGCCAATCATAATTATTGGAAAAATGTTTCACATAAAGAAGATTAAACAAATCTTTCATGAAACAAATCCCTCTTTGAGGCACAGGGTCGAATGCAAGATGGCAAAACACTGAAAAGGTTAAAAGCACATTAAGAATTCTTAGAACCATTGAAGTATTATCCTTAGACCTATTTAAATAATGTTTTATTTAATTAAAAATGAATGCAAACAAACATGTTTAAACATTCTGGATGCATATTTCTGAAGCTCTTTGCTTCATGGTGAATGCAAAGCTTTTGAGTGAATAGAGAAAATTATTTGGGATGCCAGCAACATTTAGGGGGTAGAAATTTAGCTAAACAAAATAGTCTTAGCTAAAATGTAGAGTTCAAACTTTAAATTTATAATCTGAGAAAGAGCAGCTGAGATTAGAAGTAGCCCCAGTATGATTTGTTTTTGATCTTGTTCTTTTATTTTACATGTTTGACTCCGACCCTTTAATAATGTACAATTTCCCTTCCAAATGGCAAAATCCTGATTTTCTTTCTCTCTCTCTCTTTTTCTTTCTTTCTTTCTTTCTTTCTTTCTTTCTTTCTTTCTTTCTTTCTTTCTTTCTTTCTTTCTTCCTTCTTTCCTTCCTTCCTTCCTTTCTTTCTCTTTCTTTTTTCTTTCTCTCTTTCTTCCTTTCTTGCTTTTAGCATACTAATTATGGTCCTTTAGTGCTAATTATGACATCAAAGTAGCTAATAAGCTAATAAGTAGCTAATAAATAGCATACTTTGGTAACATTTTAATACTTTAATAACCTAGTAGTGAGTTGGGATGTCAGCAGTTATGTGTTCATAGTTGCATACTCTCACATGCAGTGTTTTTTCTGACAAAGAAAGCAGATATTTTTTTCTCCAGTGGAAATGGAAAAGCTTAAGAGATAAACCTGACATAGGGCGATAATTAATTGTAAGACTGGAAGTGTGATAGACAAGGTATAATCTTTAGCTCTGTTTCTAGTTGTGTGATGTACAGTAATTTCCTAAGGATATTGACAATGAATCAGGATTTTGAATATTACTGGATTACCTTTACAACAAAGATCATTAAGATACTACTAAAAATCCTATCTTACTGTAAAATGAAAAGACTTTCCTATAATATTTGCATTTATATCTGTATCTGTATCTATAACATCAGATACGTTAGATTACAAAGCACTTTAAAAATCCTGTTGAAAATGACTGCACTTCTTTCAAACTTTCAGCTAATCGGCCACTGTCATACTCAGGGGTTATGTCACACTTCTCTCAGTAACCAGAAACATAGATTCTTTTCAAATGACTGCTACTGTTCTGTTTCAAAGCCTCTGAATTCCTCTTGGGCTTACTCTTCTGGTTTTCTCTGATCTCATGGAAAGCAGTTGAGCCTCCTGGCTGGTTCCTCATTTCTCTTCTTCAGACTTCATTTCAGCACTCAGCTGTGCAGAACAAAACTCACTCTAAACATCTTGAGATATGCGGAGGAAGAAAAAGACTCGTCCTCCTTAGCAGGCAGGGGAAGGAATGGAAGCATTTATATATTTTTGAGTATGGTAACATTTAGGGTCACAATGTTAAGGGCCTTGTACTATTTTTTCACCTTATAATATTGCAGGATTTGGAACATGATAAAATGTATGAAGCTCTTTACAATTCTCACGTAAGAAGAGATCAATAAATGTTAGCTTTATAGCACATTCACCAGTTAATAGCTTCCATGGCCATATTTATGAGACAATTCCTGAACACTGCTGCATGTCTTCAGTTGATTTACTAAGATTCCTCTCATGGAAGATCATTTTAATTTCGTGGAAGTCATTCTCAACTGTTACCCACATGCCTTACATTTGTATACCCAGGTTCTTGTTGTTTTGAATGAAGGTCCTCTGGAAATTAATCTCAAATGACTTTCTAAGCCAACTGGATGACCATAATTTTCCCATCAAATAATCAAATCAACACGCTTGTGTCCCCTTCCTACAATCTGAAGTTTTGTGCCATTAAACATTATGGTTGCAAAACATGAAACATTAAAACTAAAATTCTCATTTTGGAAAGTACATGCATTTTGAATCCCACCCCAGTCATCATTAGCCCTGAGCTCCGAGGGGAGCTATTTGCTGTCTTACAGTTAACAGACAGAATTGTATTCTTTTAGATCTTGCATTGCGCCCAAGCCAGGGCACATCTACACTGAATGTGCTTCTTTTCACAGGTTGCTAGTACACTGCAAGTACGGATTTTATTTTAATATACTAACCTGGACTGTGCATTGAAAAAGCCTCACTTCAGGACGTTCCATTACATTGAGTTAAAGGGATTATTAACTCTGTACATTTCTGTAGCCTCAGTCACCATAACTTCAGATCTTTTGATAAGATGAGTGACATCACAGTGCACCAAAATGTGTGGAAAACCCAAGAATCAACATTTCCATATCCACACTACCTATATACTCAGACGGTTAGGCAATCTATAACAGCGGTTCTAACAATGGTTCTTTCTTCTGTTAAAGAAGACAGATTTACTCCAATTTCATGGCTTGCATAGCTTGATGATTGTGTTTGATAGATGATATATTTGATCATATCCCAAGTACGGTTTCTTTAGACTGATAACATAAAATGAAATATCATTTCCTTCTAAATGAAATGAACTAAATATATCTTCCATTCAAATTGTGGGAGTATGTTAATAAGGCATGAAATCTATTAGGCAAAGCTCTATGAGAAAGATCCAAGGTAGAAATACCATGTACACCAATATTTTACTACTTAGAAAATATTTCTGATTATGTTCTAAAAGAAATGAAACTTCTTTTATTTTTTAAATTTTTGTTGTGATGCATGAGGGTTGTGTAAAATATGATATGTTCTAACATTGAAGAGTTACACCTGAAGTTATTTAATGTAATAAATGTTACTTTAAAAACCCAACTCTTTCAGAGTAAGAATAATTCTGTCATTTTTCAAGAGATTGGTATAGGTAATAGTAACAATTTACATATTAAATGAAAACAATGCTTAGATATATGTTATAATTAAGCCTAACACCTTGAGACCACTGAAGAGAAGTCTCATTCTCTCTGTGTTTCTGCATTATTGATACACATTATAAGTTAATTATTCTTTAATTGGAAAATTATATCAAGGAACATGAGAAATGCAGTAAATTCAAACCCTTTTTTATTGCTTGACTCTTCATTAAACTACCCAGACTTCCAACCATTATGTATTTTGCCTTAGAGCCTTTCCAAATTAGCTTAAAAGTGGAAGGAGAAAATTTTCCCTATTTCCAGTTCATGTAGGCATCAAACTATCTATGTAATGATTGTCTTGATTAATCTGCTAGCCCACCATTAGTCAATTGGGTAGCAGGCTTCTGACAATGTTATTCTCTGGCTAACTTTTAACTCAGGAAGATTGACCACATATGATAACTGAACACATTGAACAATGAGCTGCAAAACATTGTCTTTAGCAAACAAGTTCAGTGCTGAAGATCACCAAAGCCAGCCCAGCCCATGAAATCCTCTAGCTGTATCTCCTGACACTGGCCAAAGGCTAAGATTCTCTCAAGGTTTCTTGAGCTTAGGAAAGGAAAAATATCGTAGAAGAAATATGCTTGCTGTAGGCTCATTTCTGAGATGCCAAATTGAGTGTCTGGTTTGAGTTTTGGGACAGTATTTATGAAAGGGGTGAAAAAAAGCAGTTGTAGTTGGACTTACTTGGTTTTGACTTGGTTCTGCCACTTACTGGCTCTTTGTTCCTGAAAAAAATGTTTAAACTTCTAGGCATAAGTTCCGTTGTCTGGAAAATTGGTAAACTCTATGTTATAATACTATTTTATAAGCTATGTTAGATAAAATGAATATATTATGTATTATAATGAACATACAAAAGCTCAGAGGTAACACACATGAGATATTTAGTACTAATAAACTAGGTATACAATATTAGCATGTAAATTCTTCAGTAAGAAGCACAATGCATACTCAAAAGCAAAAGGAAAGTGGCTATTATTTAAATTTCAGAATATATATTTTTTTGTTTATTTAAGTGTATACATATTTTTTCAACCTAATCACCTTTCTCTAGGTGTTTCTTATAGGTTGGGCTTCTGGCAGCTCAGAAAGATCATGGGTGTTCAGGAACACCACTAGGGAGTAGAGTCACAACCAGCAAAAACAGTGGGAAGGGCAAAGTTAAGACTGGGCAGCAGGAGAATCTGGGAAGCAGTGTGGTCTCCACAAGGTTGCTGCCCACTGGATGGAGTCCGCAGTTGGACACTTCCGAGGTGACTCACTGCTGAGAAAGCCAAGGGTCTGTGCTGCATAGAAGCAAGAAGTTCCTTCTCCAGGAAGGAAGCATGACCTTAAAGCAAGAGGTTCCTTCTCCAGGAAGGAAGCATGACCTTGAGCAATGCTGTGGTTTTCAGTCAAGGTCTTTCCTGGGGTGACCCCTGGCTGAGCATCTTCTAGGATAGGTAGCACCCCAGCAGCTAGAAGTCCAAGCTCCTCATTCCTTATCTGGATCTGAGCAGCAGCTCACAGTATCTATGACAATTGTATACTTGTTCATGGTTGTTTTCTGTGTATTTGTTTATTGTTTTTCCCCCTCTGCCTTATTTTTAGTAACTATCAACAGCTGTTATCACAGAATCCACAGAATGATCCCTTAGATGTTTGTGTCATTTGCATGTACAAGAAAGAGAAAATAGTTGGTTTCTGTTTAATAAGAATGTTAGCAGCAGGAAGGTAGGCTGTATAGCATGCATAGGGCAAAATAATGGGCCAAATGACATACAACTTTATAATCAGAATTCACTGTGTAGTGCTATTCTGGCTACATTAAGAGAACAAGAGAATTCATGGAAGGACACTTGCTTCAAACATCTCAGCATCATTGTCAGGGCTTTGGCAGGAGTCTATGGCCTTCCCAAAGGACAGCCACTAATGTGGTTTAACTGTGATGGATCCTCCCACAATGCATTTTACTTTCAATGGGGGTTTTAGGAGAGGTTTTGACTGCCTCATATCCAGTAGATGTCAGTTCCCAGACCCAAAAAGTAAGTCACAGGATAACCAACGTACTTCACTGGTTTAATTTGTTTTATATCCATATACTTTCTTAGTTTTAGAGTCTAACCAACCTGTAGCAAATACCTATAAGAAAGAGATTTGTTGAAAAAACTATACATACACATACAATTTAAAATATAACATATTATAGGACCTAAATAGTATATTCTAGGACCAAAATAAGGAAGTATATGGATATACAGCCATATACTAGGCTCCAAAATAAGGAGGTATAGGGATATACAACCAATTAAACCAGCCTAGAATAGGGCAAGTAGCTATGCCATGTTAACTGAAAGTAAATGTGGGCTTATTTTAGACCCAAGAATTTGATAGCTGGCTTAACTGTGCCAATCAGCTAGAATCCTGATTTAAAATAGAAATATGTTTTTTAAAGCAGCTATTGAACTTTTTAAATCCTCTAACAAATGGTTACACTGACTACAGACCATAATCCAAACATAAATTCATTGCATTTTTATAGACTCCTGATCTATAGAAATAAATATACGACAGACTATTTTCTTTAATTATTGAGTCAATTAGACATTGATTATATCACTCTAGCACCACTGCAGATTTTATTGTCAGCATTCTGACTTACAAAGTTTGCACGCTTTTCGCTGGGCTGCAGCAGTTTTCTTTGGCTTAATAATTGGAATTAATTTCTTAAATAGCTCAGACAGGCTAAGTATCTAGCTTGTTGCTTTTCTAAATCTGATAGGATGACATAATAAGTAGCTGAAATATTCTAGAGTTATATTACAGGCTTCAGTGATCACAAGGGTCTATGAGTCATTCCCAGAGAAAATTTCTTTCCTAATATGCCTGATGCATTAGTTTTTATTGGTAATTTTCATATCTGGGCTGGTGACCCTGCCATTTGCTTTTATTATTATTGTTCTTTTTGTGGCAATCGTAAGAAAACTAGTTCAGGCCCTCTGGTTCTTTATATCACCTGTCATTGGCGCAGCTGTTGTCCTCCTTTGGTAGCTCCTTTGGTGCCAATCTTCTCTTAGATACCTGATTTCAGAGCAGATGTTCTTTTTAATCTCATCTCTTGTTAATTTCAAATATTTATTCATCACCTGTCTAGTCTCCAGTACACTAGGAATTGGAGTTTTTGTAGTGTTTGTAGCACTCCTTGAATTCCTCCCTCATGATTCACAAGCCTTTCCTTCTCAAAGAACCACTCATTCAAAGAGGGAAAGGGTTGAGTTTCATTTCTCATCTCTTTAGCAGCAGAGTCTAAGCATGAGATTAATGCAGATTGTCAATGCCCAGTGATTTTTGATTTTAAAAATTAGCACCTGATGACTGAATTGGAAATCTGGTGGGTTAAAAAACAATTTAACATAGCAGGAGATCCACTGGTATTAAATGACTTGTTTGAAGAGAACTAAATACCAAAAAATGATCATTTCTTTCTTTGTCTCTTTAGATAGATCTGACTAGAACATGCATTAAGATCTCATGGAGCAGATTATACACTGATGGTCAGGATTTCCTGCTCTCTTAGTCCTTCACAAATGTTCATTCACATAAATGTTTGACCTAATGAATATTTCCTACACACTTTTTATGTGGTTTGCTGTATTCTTCTGACTCTGTATTCTTAAATTTATTTCTCACTGAAACCTATCTCTATTTTAACCATGACTTTGATTTTTTTTTTTTTTAGCCTTTTGAATTGGCTTCCAACTTACTTATCCCTATGCTATTTTACTGTTATTTCTCTATCTTTTTAGTCTCAGAAAATGTGCCTCTCAGGTTATAGTGCGTATGTTCCATGTGTTAACATTAGGTTTCTCAAGTTAGAGGGTCAAGGAGAATGTTCCAACCATGTGGGTAACTAAACTATTACTTGAAATTTGGAACCTGAATTCTTGTGAAAGTGCATGTACATCTATTATCCAGAGCCTGAGAATGTGTGATTTGATTTACATAATTGTGTTGAGTCTTGGAAATATCTTCAAACCTATAAAAATCTAAATCTTCAGGGTTACAAGAAGAATCAGAAAAGATAATGATTATAGAAATATGTCTTGCCACATTCATTAGTCTCCTGTGTATCTTTTGGAGCACATAATGGGCGAAATCCTATATTACTTTCTAAACAAGAGTAAAATGCTTGTAAGCATGAATGCTAAAGGCTACTTCATAGAATCTCTTACTTTCATGGTTTTCTTTGGGAAACTTTCATTATAAACAGATGGAAAAAGATTTTTCATGCAAAAGGAAACAAAAGAGGAACAAGAATAGCTGTACTTTTACTAGATAAAATAGACTTTAAAAAGTAAAGAATGAAAAAACAAGGTGATTGTATACCAATAATGGGGTCATTCCAGCAAGATAGAGTTGTAAATATAAGTACCAGCATTGGAGCACCTAAATAAATAAAGGAAAACATTAAGAGATCTGAAAGGAAAGTGAAACTACAAACAATAACATGACTTCAACGCCCCACTGTAGCAAAGGACAGATTGTCTAGAGAGGGAACAAAAAATACAATATTTTCTCAAACTATTCTCTAGACCAAACTATTCTCTTTTATTTTCCAGAAAATATCTTGTATTTATTGTTTATTAGTACATATTTGCAGTTCATGATGTTTATATTCCTTGTGTGGAGTTGGTATATGTATATAAAAGAATTTTCTAAAGATTATTTTTCATCCCTTTCCCGCCCTTCTGTCTATCTCTTGGTCCCCTTCCCATTTGAGAAAGGGTTTTCTTCATCCTACTTTGTTCCTTATTTATAATTTGGATTTCTTACATAAAAGAAATTATGCAGTATTTAAATTCATGTGTCTGATTTATTCACTAACAATTATGGCCTCAAGGTGCTTTCATTTTGCTATGAATGACTCAAGTTTATCTTTTTTTATGGCAAATTAGTACTCGTTTACATGAAAGTAGCTCATTTTTGCGTCCTTTCATCTATTGATGGACCTACAGGCTGCTTCCAGGATTTAGCTACTGTGACTTGTGCTGCTAGAAACATGAGTATATATGTAGTAATAACAAGGAGTCACACATAAAATGTGGCCTCAGAAATTTAAAGTTCATATCTACACGAATGATTTTAAAAAATGAAAATAAGGTTGTTATAAAAGTACAGCAGATCTGAGAATAATCAAATAATGCATTACCACCAACAAGGCAGGAGACAGCACCAAAGATGAAGGATCTTGCATGAGATGGTGCTTTCTGCAAGTGGGAGAGAATAATTCAAATCACACTGGGTTTCTCGGTTTAAGTACTGTGTTCAGACAACAGGCCTGTGTCATTGGAAAAGATAATTCCCAGTCTTGATTGGAGCCTCAGAAATGCTCCGTTTTTTTTTTTTTTTTTTTTTTTTTTGTGTGTGTGTGTGTGTGTTAACAGGTATCTCCATGTACACCTTTGTCAAGGGATAGCCTGCCTGCAAAAAGACATGCTAGCCAAAGTCATTCAGCAAAAACATGCATTTTAATTGATGCTCATCACTTCTAACCTGAAATTTTCCTAACACTGTAATGATGATGTCTTGACCTCTTTCAGGAAGATACCTCAAAGAGGAGGAATAGACATGCTCTTAAACCAATTCCTAGGCCAACTATAGTGTTACTTCCAAGAAATGTGCTTCCAATTCCAAAATAAAAACACTAAGCTAAACGTAAACTCATGCTGTGGTATTGTTAGACAAATATTGATTTTCATGCCATTTGAGGCTTTCAAAATAATCAGAGACATTCAGGGATTAATGAAGTTTGCCTGGTTGGCTCAAACTCCTTCAAAAACACACTTCATTAAAAAAAAAAAAAATAACCTGATTTTCTGTTCCCTGACCAGAGCTGGAACTTTTAGCATCTGAATAACCTACAGCACCTTAACTCCATCCTCCCACAATAGGGCTAGTTCTTCATTATGCATTAAGCCTACACCTCAAAAACAGAATGCACCCTGCCAGCATGGTCATAGAGCCTGTGCATCCCTTGCAGATCCATGTGTTCTGCATCCTCACTTTGCTGTGTGCTGATGGGCACTATCATCTCTCGAGTCCACTGCTGGACAGAATGTGGCTCTGTGAACTCAGTTCAGTTCTCTAAAGCCATGGTCTCCCTTTCACCCAGCTCATTCTTTCTTGAACTGTGGTCCATAGTTTTGTTCAGAATGATACTGATACTATGATAAGGTTATTTGCCACGGTAGGTTGGTTTTCTATTTAAAACAGCCAGGGTTGCAATTTTTATGAGTAAATATGTATTAAATTATCCCTTATTCTAGAAGATTTTTCAGTGCCTCAAAAACACATAATACTATCTTAATACTTTTCCCATCTATTTTATACTGACAGTCAAATCTTCTCATTCTACCATTGCTGTTTCAGGAAAAATTTTATTAAACATTTTCTAAATCTCTGTATGTACTATTAAATAATCTTTAGAAAAAAGTATTTTTTTTTCCTCTGTAAAAGTAATTTCATCTCTCTATAATGCTCTATTTCTATTAATATCTAATTAAAATATGACTTTGGGAAGCTTAATTATATTTTCTTAGAGAAATTCACTTGCTTCCTTCTTTAGGTTTCCATAGAAATTTATTAATCATTCTTTTATGAGAAATACCTCACCTCAGTATACTTATTATTAGATTTGAAGAGTTACCTCGATTTAATAACTGTATAAGCTTGACTATTTCTAGTAGCAAGACGTATGTCTTATGCATAGCATATATCAAATCGATGATTGCTGAATTGATGGTCGCACTAACCAGATTTCCAAATAGATATACTCTGCCTTACACGGTGCAGTTCAGCTTCTCTTTATCCTTTAAAACTAATAACTGTAGTGTTGAATACGTTAGGAGACTCTTTCTTTGGATAAACCACCCCTGGGTCTTTATATCTATGTTTATTCATGTTTACCTTTCATGTCTGTTATTATGCAACCTCATCCAAGTTACTCCTTTTCCACACTTCACTCTTGTGCATCAAGTGAAAAAAGGCTTCATAAAATTCTTGAGAAAATCATGGAAATATGAGCAATATTTGTTCTGAGTTCCTGAAGCATGGCTATTGCTGTATAACAAAATATTTTCTATAGTTCTGTTTTAGAAGGAAAGAAAAAAATATAAACAGTACTCAAATGAGAGGTTTTATTTGAGAATTATGATAAGGATATTTGCAAAACTTTGGATCATTTTCTTTCTTTAGAAACACTAAGAAAGAGTATTTTCCAAAGAATTTGCTATCAACATTTTTTCCCATGAACATCTATTTAAAAATTTCTTCTTGAGAATTAAAGATGCTTGTTGGCTGGAATTCTAGTGATTCTACTGATTTTACTTTTGGTCAACGTTTCCTCCCATTTTTACTCTTGTTGTGATTAGCAGAAGTGATGTGCTTTTTTCAGGAAAGATGGCCTCTGAATATTCTTTGTTGGTGTCCATTTCTCCTGAATGAAGGGAAGAGCTCTTCCTGAAGCCACAAGATACTCTTAATTAGCTTGATATTTTTGTTTTAATTTTTCATAATCTGGTTGGGGTACAGCAAATGTATTGATGTTCCTAGGGGGAAGTAGAAGGTTCAAACTTTTAGCCATTTCATACAGATACGTGGGGACAGAAAGGTCCCAGATTGTTTCCAAGTTTCCTACTGCAGTTCTTTGAAGAGCTGTACTATGAATTCATTCCAGGAATGACACAGCTTTTTTTTTTTAATCTGACTTCTTGCCCTTATAATACTCACTCAGCTTTGAATATATGTATTTGTGACTTCTTAGCATCTTCCTGAAGTTCTATTATTAACAGACAAAATGACCTCCTTGAGATTGTCTCCTAGTCCCATAATGCTCAAAAGCCTAAATAAGAAAGTTAACATTTTTTTGCTTCTTCTGTGGAAAAATAATATTTAGCTTAATCCTGTGCATACATTGCCTATCATAAGATCATTATTATTGTCATTAAGTTTTTCCTTCCTGTGAAGTTGTGCCAGAAGGAAAAGAGGCAGTTGATCTGAGATGTCGCCCAATGTGAGGGTGTGTTACATATTTCTACAGACAGTAGTATGTCCTAGCGCATTAATCCCTACTGTAAATTGGAAAGCTAAACATAATTGGAATGGATAGCATAACAAAGCAGTACAGAGAACTCAGTCCACTTGGTTGAACTTCTCCAACGGTACAGAGCAGAGTTAAATCAAAGTCAGACCTTTGGACTCTGGAAGTCTTGACTCTTTCCTCTAAAATACTATGTATTTGAAGGACTTTGAACAAATGATACTGTAGTGTAGTAGACCCAGCAATAACACTTTGTTTCACACGGTGTCAAATGACTGTCATTGTGATATATAAAACAATAAGACATAACTGTCATACAGTCATTTTAAAATATTTTTAAAGCCTCCACAAAATTGCCTTTCATAATTTCAACTGTGAGTAATGACAAGAGTTAGCTCTTGAAGTGTTAAGTTATATGTGTACCCATGCTGGGTGTATATTGGTGAAAAATCTGTTTTATGTAAAATAGATAATACATAGATCTAATACTTTTCAAACGCCATTGTTTTCACTAGATTGAACTGTCATCCACTCTAATAACATGCAGCTCTTATGTTGCTGCAGGATCACAAACAGCTATGCTCTCTTTTTCTGACAAGTTGTATTTTTATTTTACACTTTATTCTTGAAGCTTCAGAAATTGATACCAGTTCTTTTTGAGGCATATGTTCAACACGGTGGGACTAACATTTTTCTTCATAAAATACAGAATAGAATTCTAGATGATAGAGTTCTAATATAAACGTTATCTCCACTCATAATTCAGAAGCTTGTAGAACACCTTGATAGTTGGGCAAACATGCCACATTTCAGTCATAAATTGTCATACCATGTATTCATACCCATTTTGGAAGTTTATTTTCTCACTGACAATGCAGGTTTTAAAATATCATATATCCTCTTTCAAGTACCTGAAAAATTTTAATTTTACATGCATAAATACACATGCAGAAACAATTTATTTTGAAATATATAATTTCATTCTTGTGAAAAAATATGATATTTGCGTAGGATTTTACAGGTGAAAATTGAAAAGGGTTCTGCATGACAAACATAAGTTGAAATTACATTAAATAAAATATATGTATATAATATAGACAATGTTCTATTAACATCATTTTGTATATAAAATATGTAATCAGCTATATATTTACAGGGTACATATGCACACAAGAATAGATGCATATGTTAATATTTGTCTAGCAATTACTATTTAATACTTATGAAATCAGATTTTGTGATATAAAATGTTTATATAATTTAGAAAATCTCCTGTAAGAAAGAAGGTTAACAAATACAAAATTTTAAAAAATTGCCAAAATCAGTGAGATACTATTTTATAAAAATACCTATGAGTCACAATTTTAGTTGCATATTATCTGATTATTTAGCTGTAAAACATGTTATCTTCTCTTAATAAAGTGTGTAAAGGGCCAAGATTTAGCTCAGCAGCACAAGCATCTGCCTGGCAAATGTGAGGTCATGAGTTCAAGCCCCACTACAAAAAAAAAAAAAAAAAAATGTGCGTAGAAAGATGTATCATTTTTTTCATAGAACATTTAATTTTCTAACTGATAGTTTAGAGAAAAATCTTTCAGCCTTACAATTCATTTTGCATTATTGTCAAATTTGGAAAAGCTTTTGTCAAGTTTCTCTTGCATATTTTTGTAATTATTTCATATTTTTATATGGGGACAGATTTATTGTCAGTCCTCTAGAATTAACAAAGCTCATTAAACAATTTGTCATTTACGTCTCATTGCAGTGAGTTATGAATACATTATCTTTGTTAATATCCTTTTTGTGACAAATCTGTAAATAATATAAATCTTTTCTAGTGTAGAAAATATTTATTAAACATATTAACAAACTATTCAAGACTATGTACTCCTCTTATCCAAAATATATTTTCCACTCAATAAATTGCTGTTTTCAGACTGACCACAAGATATTGAAATTCATTTCTCATTTGCGGAATAATTTGTACAGACTGCATATAGCACATAAAAAATTGTTTTATTTTATTGTTCATTTACAATTACATATCCTGTTTATAAGAGAAAATTCTGGCAGGGATAATAATCCTTTTGGATTTGGTATTTAATAACACTGAGTTTTCTGTTTGCCACTATAAATGTTTGACAATTAGAAGACTTTCTTACTGAACATCTGTTCTATATATTTCAAACTTCATTTTTTTCCTTCAGTGTTCACATATTTTGGTTTCCTAATACCAGAGGATACACACTTCGTTCCAACTCAGCCTCCATCTATTCTTCTTGAGATCAAATTGTTAAATTGTACAAAGACCAGAAATGAGAGCCTTCCTGAAGGTCATTTCTATACTTCCATGTGGAACATATTTCACATAGCTCCCATTCTCACAATTTAGAGAAAATGTCTACAAAAGTAGGATTGTATTCCATGAAATAAAGACAAAATATGAGCCAAACTCAATAGTTTCCCATTAGCAAACTCTTCCAAATAATCCTGTTAACTCAGATGTAAAGCCTGGTATGATGGTACACACCTGTAGTCCTAGCACTCAGGAGGCTATCACAGGAGGATCGCCACAAGTTCAAACCCAACCTGGGCTACACAGTGAGGCCCTGTCTCAAAATAGAAATAAAAAATAAAATAAAAACAACAAACAATGCTACTGTAAACTTAGGGAAGTAGAATGAATATTAAGAAAAATCGTGGCTTTTCATCAATTACAGATAACTTCCTATTTTTCTTTTAACTTTGCATAAATAATAGCCACTGAAATATATGGCTAGGGTCTCAGTAGGGACTTGAATTATCTTTATTTTCATTTTAAAGTTAAATGTTCTGCATAGATTATTTCTTTCTATCCTCACATCTTCTTGTAAAGATAAACCATTGCTCCTCTCATTTTGTAGAGGCTGTAACTGCATAACACAGTTAAAAATGATTTTCTCAAGATTGCAACAAGGACTCAGATCATGTGAGTCTGTCCTCTCTTCTTGTCATAGTTTTTGTCTGTGCCCCCCTCCCATGCATTTGCATTGTGCGTTTGTGATTGATTCATTGTCTAGTGCTGGGATTGATGGTGTCAATGCTACACCCACCTAGGGATGGAGCCAGGATGTGATGTAATGGCAGGAAGAAGGTGTGTCTTGCTCTTTTCTGGTTCCTCCTTGCTGTTTGCAGGTGCCATGAACTGTGGCCTTGCCATGCCACCTTGCCTTGGAGCCAGCTGAGTATGGACTGAAACCTCCAAAACACTGTAAGAAATAAACTTTCCTTTCCCAACTTTGGGCTTCAGGTATTCTGTCTCAGCGATGAGTAAAAAGTAACTAAGACAGAATTTGGTACTGGGGAGTGGGGTCGTTTGCTGTGCTTATACCAGACCATGTTTTTCGAGAGGCTTTGGAAATGGCTTATGGGCAGAGTTTGGAAAGGTCCAGACATGTTGCCTGGATGTGTAAAACTGGAGCAGCTTAGTCTCTTCTGTAGTGGAGATTCTGGTCAGAGCTCAGGAGAGCAGAAGGCTAATAGAAAGCCTCATGGTAAAGACCAGGCTTGGGAGGATTCTGCTGAGAAGTGATTGGTTGTTGGACTCCCCATGATGTATGTTATGGCTTGGCAGAAAGTTTGTCTGCATTTTGCTCATGCCTGGTAACTTTGCCTGAGACTAAGACTAAGGGCAATAGACTGATTAATCTTGAAAAAGAAATTACAAAGCAAATGAATATTGAAACTATAGAATGGCTATTGTTGGGGGCTTTTAGCCAGCTTTATTTTGCAAATAAAGAGCAAAGAGCCCAGCAGGATAATTTGCAATACTGTGAGTTTGGCCAGAAGGAAAATTCCAGGAATGCTGTGGATTATAAAGACAGAGTTGAGACTTTGATTGCTGAGGAGAAACAGAAAGATAAAAGAATTTGCTCAGAGGAGAAAGTTGCAGAGCACCATGCTCCAGAAGGGTGACAGAAGCCACATGAGGTTCCAGAATGGCGACAGAGGATACATGAAGTTTCAGAATGGCAGCAACATAGAGAAGCTTTTCCTCACAATCAGGTAAACAGAGCCCTATGATCCAGGCATCTGACCTCTACAGCCAAGAGAGAGAAAAGTCTGGCTACTTCTTCAGCTGGCAGCAAATCTTGGGGGCATCCACAATGTGCTGATTCTAGGTACAAGGAAAATACACAAATTCTGAGGGTAAGATGGCTTCCATCTCAATTGCAAAGGGCCTGGGAGGCCAAGCAGGGTACCCCTGAGAGGGCAATTTGTGAAGATGTAAAAGTGAAGCCAAAGGTGCAATGGAGACCCCAGGAGTTTGGGGAAAGCCAGGAACGTGAATTATCCAAGGAAAGCTACACAAAGCAAGCAGAGAGGATTTAAGAGAAAAACTGCGGAAGTTGAAATCACTGGAAGTGCCATTGGGGTAGAATCACCCAAGCCTTACAACCAGATTGCTTCAGATGCCAAGCATGGAACTCTAGGACTTCATGTTCCACCTGCTGGATGTTGGACTTGCTTTGTTTCCAATGCTTTATATGCCCCTGTTTGTAACTTATGGAATGGTAATGCTTATCTTGTGCCTCTGCATTTCAGAAATTTTTAACCTTATTTCATTTGTACAGGGATTACAGTTAAGCGTTTTTCATAGATCTTGGAGGAGACTTGGGACTTGGACTATTCAGCAATGCTGAAACTGTTAGGACTTTGGCAACTCTTGGAGAAGGACTATGTGCCTTTTGTATAAAAGATGCACATGGGTCCTGGGGTCCAGGAATGGAATGTTATAGTTTATGTCGGTGGAACCCAGGCCTCATGCATTTACATTATGCATCTGTGATTGGTTCATTGTCTAGTGCTTGGATTGCTGGTGATGTGCTATACCCACCTAGGGGTGGAGCCAAGGTGTAATGTAATGGCAGGAAGAAGGTGTGTCTCACCAATAATTTTCATTTTATAAGGAAATCTGATTCCAGAACATGCCAGAGTGTATGATTAGACTTCATGTGATCAAATAAACCAGTGACTCATTGTGATTCATTTATTTGTATTCTTCCCTCATACAAAACCAGTGCACAAAGCCTGAAATAGTTCATAAGTTAGGAAATAATTTTATCTACCATTAACATAATAATTAGAATAGCAGCAATCAAAAGACAAATTCAATGAGTAGTAGATACAACATTAAGATGAATTTTGGCATATGACAATGAAAAAGAAATTAATTACCCTTGTGTGCTGATGCACAGACACATTTAAACACAATATTTACTATTACAAGTAAGTTGTTGAAATGTGCACCTATATAAAGTTCAATATATAGATTCTGTGAAGAAAGCAAAAAATGAAAATGGGGAAATTCAGGTCAATGGTGATGAGGCTGAGGAGGAGTAGTCCTCAAAGAACATAAATGGTACTCCAAATGTATTGGTGGTGTTCTCAGAAATGCCTTATCTTATGCTTTAGACACATATTTAAAATATCTTCAGCATTAAATATTTAACTTAGCAGGCAGCATAAGTGCCTTCCTGGCAAGCACAAGGTCATGAGTTTGATATGTGGTACCAAAAACAAAACAAAACAAAAGTATTTAACTAAAATGAGACAAATTTGAATACAACTTTAAATATCATGGTTGGTACAATGATGATACAGCTCAGACTGAGGAAGATTAAACCAAATAAAAATAAGTAAATACAGATAGGAGTAACGAAAGTGATTGAAGTCATAGACTGGAAAATAATTTCAGGTTTGGACTTTCATAGGTATCTGAGTTCAACTGAGTTATGAGTCCTGAGCTCATATGTGGGAATTACAGAATTTCTAAAAAGGCAACAAATACTGACCCTGAATTTAAACTAAAATTCTTGTCACTGGAGAAGTAAGATAGAATATTAGAGGTAATGTTAATATTAATTCATATGTTAATTGAAGAAGGAAACTTCAGTATGGAGTTGGTGAATGAAATAATATGTTTGCTATGTGCAACAAATAAAACAAAATAGAATGGATGTCACAAGTAAAGGTATAGTGTAAGGGGTTTTCTTTGTTAGGTTAGTCACACACATGCACATTTCCTAGGTGTGTGTTTCTGAATCAAGACAGGGCAGGAGGGTTGCAATGATATTACAATGATATATTGACCATCAACTTGCTTTAAAAACTCTAAAACCTCACATTTTGATTTAAAATAGCAATTTTATGGGTATTAAAATTATGATCAGCCTAGAAATATTTCACATAAAACAGATTCAAAGCAAAATAAAGCTATGTATCCTGGTCCATAGTGTCAAGGGTCACATAGACATTTGCGATCCCATAGGTTATTTCCTTAAAACTGTAAAAACAGGCACCCTCTGGTTTGCATCTTGAACTGCATAACCATCTTTTCCAGTCATCTCCAGGACTGTGATAACACCTAGGATAGTTTCAGTGTATGCTGAGGGTTGCTATCACTTTACAGAGTTCCTCTTCCACACTCGCCACCTCCCTTTGCCATTTCCTGTGCCCAGAGACCTTGGTCTTTAGCATGAACCACATCAATAACCATTCTTGATTCTGGCTGAAAGTCTTCTAATAGGAGAGGTCAACAGAAGGCCAACACACAAGGAAACAGCACAAACAGGGCCTGTAGTTTCCTCCAGTTGTGATACCATGCTATGTCCAAAGTAAACTCCACAACCGTAGCTATGTTCATGGGTTGATGGCAGTGATTGTTTTCTTTTGCCCCTTGAGGCCTGCAGAAGGGAGGGTGTTTTCTGCCACAAGCTACAGTTTGACTCACCACTTCCCATTGCTTGTTCACCACTGCTTGGAATTTGTAACTGTCTCATTATTAAATTTTCCTAAATTAACAATCTCAGAGTGACAGCTAATTCTTTCCCGAAAGCTGATATACAAGATACATGAAAATTACTGTATTTAAATGAAGTTTGTAGTTCAGACAAAAGAAGAAAGAGATACCAATTTAATTCATCTGAGTTAAACCATATCCAAGATTGTTTGGATTAGAAAGTTGATTTTAACAGAAATAAAATAAAGAAAGAGGGAAAAGGGCATTAACCTCAAGTCTCTGATGGATGCACCAAGAGTACAGACAAAACTGCCCAAACTTTTTTCAAATTTCACACAACAAATCACAAGATGGTTTTGGTATCTACATTCAGCCACTGCTAAAAAACTGATTTTATACCCTTTCATTGGTAAGCAATATTCAAGTAGAAGCCTGATCTTTATTCCGAGGGGTGTCTGAGGAAATCCTTCTGACAGGTAAAATTAACTCCATTCGTTCTTAGAGCTCTTTGTGTTCTGAAATTTTCTACTAAGGACCTCTTGTGTGTATTTTAGGTCATTTTACTGAAATGTGGGGACATGCTCATAACAACTGTGTACATGACATAATGTAAATTCATCCTTTTGAGCGTATACAAATCCAAATTACAGAGCACACATTTGCAAGATCAGGGATATTGCAACATCACATTCTCTATTTATCAAATCAATAGATTTCATAAAAATTGGGTTTTAATTATATGCATGCATTTTTCTTTTCTTTAGCATATGGACTTCCTTGATCTTATATTCAACTCTTTAAAATTTCATATGCCAAACCCAAGAAGCATGGATATAGAAAGTGTTTTGAACAAGTATATTTCTAACCTCATGATTTAGGAAGGAAACTTGCCTCTCCTACTGTCAAAATCACCATTTATTTTCTGGGTTTATGCAGTGAACTTATGCAAGAATCCAATATCGCCTAAATCACTGGGGCATGATGCCGTGAAGCTGAAAATCATATTTTACACAGTGGTGCTTTCTTTCAGAAAAAAAAAAAAAAGAAAAGAAAAGAAAAATGAGAAAACAATGAACCTGCCTTGCATTATGTGGAAATTCTTAGGAAAAGCCATCGAGGAGAAAGACCAGGTTCTGCCCAGTTGCAGTAATAAAAGCTACCATCTTTTGAACCCTCCCAAGCATCATCAAAAATAAAGACCAGGCAAACAGCTTTACCTCCAGAAGCAGGGTGAACATTCCTCTTCTAGTCCATGAAACTTCTCTCAGTGATATTTGGAATTACAACCTTTTAAATGAAAGTATTTCTTTTCACTATTTAAGTCTGAGGCCCTGAAAAGACAGTCTTGTGTGACATGTCCGCTGTGAGTGCTAATTTATGATTGGCATTCTGATGGAGAGCTGTCAGGTGGCTTCTTTCTCTCTTCTTCCTCTACATTGATTTATTGGTAAGAGAAAGATGCAATTGCCCCGGCAACTTTTTCCATTTAGGCTGCACAGATATAGTGCACACAATTTCCAGTGATTAAACGGATCGCAGCTGACAGACGGCGGGTCGGCAGGCCTTCATTACGGAGTCATGGAGAGGAGATGACACAATTTTTAATGGCATTGGCTTTTTCTTTCTTGGATATTTAGGTCACAAGTGAGTATGATTTTGGCAGCTCCAACCTTATCTCCTTTTAGACATAAAAAAATCCTTTCTAATTTGACACCCCAAATGCCAAATGTTGATTGGCAGCTTTAGATTCAGAGTGATGGATGATGCAACTGAAGTAGGTTATCAGTCACGGAAGATGCACAATGAAAGCTTCAAGTCTCACTCAAACTCTACCTGAAAGCCGCAGAGAATAAATATTACATTTAATTAGCTTTTGCAGGACAAAAGTGATTGGCTAGAATTCAGCAAACTTAAGAATATGGTTTTTGCCTAACCTGACCCTCAGTCAATTTTTGTTTCTGCTTAAGTGCTTTTAGTCACTGGCTGTACCAACAAATGTTTTGGCCTGAAATGAAGAAAAACAGTTTGGGAGCACACGTCTCCGGCAATTCGATTGGATTTGACTATACTCAAGTTAATGCAATATGATCTCAGATCACTGGAATCGAATTCAGTGTAAGTGATCCTGGTGTTCGTGTTGATGCTTTGATCTTTATTGCTCAAAATGCCTACAGTATAGAATTTTAGACATCTAACTGTTAGAGGTTTTTCTTGATAACTTGAAATATTTTTGACTAATTGCAGCTGTCAAAGGATTTTCTCAGATAGTTAATTCCTCAGAAAGTTTCCACTCAAGCAGAACATGTTATTCCTTTTTTTTGCATCAGGATAGCAATATTGAAAGGAAATACTGGGAACATGTTAAATATACACCTTTTAGATCTCTATTTCAACAATGTGATTCAACTCAGCTTTCCTAAGCATCTGCTGTGTGAAAGTTCTCTATTATGGTACTAAAATAAGGATAAGACTTTAATCTAGATAAACAATTTCTTTTCCAAAGACAGCCTTAATAATCAGAGTATATAAAGGAATGTTATAAATTCTTCGAGAAATGTATGACTCACAAATCATATTATTGCAGACAAGAAAGACAGTTCCATAATCTCAAGCACTAATTCTCCCAAATCCTTTCTGTGACATGGGTTTACAAATGATACAGCCTTCAGCTGTCTAGAAAAATAAGAACATATAGGTTCATTAATGTGATTGTCATCTATGGAAATGTGGCCAGGTTTCTGTGATTAATTGGAATATTTGAACAATAATGTGCACGAACATGGATTTGTATGAGAACAGTTTTCCCATATCAATCTATCTAAAGAGACACATAGTTATATATGGTAGGCATTTCTTTCAGCAGGGTTTTTCCATCTAAGAAGACAATTCGTGTCCTGTCTTCAAGGGCCTGGGATATAGCTCAGTGACACAAGTGCCTTCCTGGCAAACTCAAGGTCCTGAGTTTGATTCCTGGTGAGGAAAAATAAAATTCCTGTCCTTTCCAAGATACCATTGTCAAAATGAATATAATTAATTTTCAGCAAGTAGAGTGATATTTAATTTCAACTCCATTTTTTAAGAAAATACATGGATATCTGCACACCAATTTAATTGTAAACATGGAATCCAGGTTCATGATCCCAGTATCCAAATAATTAGAACAAAAGGTGGAGTTATGACTTTAAAGATACTTTTTCATGCAAAGGCTCTGGTGCCTTTATTAGCTATAAGGGCCGGGGATTTAGCTCAGCACCATAAGTGTTTGCCTGCCAAGCACGAGGTCATGAGTTCAATTTCCAGTACTACAAAACAAAATTAATATTAACTATGTCAGCTTAAACACTTCTCTAGCACATGTAATTGGACCAACCAGTAGCTGTCAACA
Organism: Cavia porcellus; assembly: GCF_034190915.1. Taxonomy (NCBI): domain Eukaryota; kingdom Metazoa; phylum Chordata; class Mammalia; order Rodentia; family Caviidae; genus Cavia; species Cavia porcellus. The sequence continues at coordinate 157,858,048 of NW_026947484.1, read as the reverse complement.
TCAATCAATTTACATGTGATTGATATTGATCCAATAAATTTAAATGCAATGATGACACTTCACCTGACAAACTTATGATGATGTCATACTACTAATCTTTGCAGACTATTTAGCTTAAAGCTCTGGATTGGCATAACCAGGGGAAGTAAAGGAATTTGTTCCAAGTCTATTTCAGGATGGAAATGAAAGATGTTAATGAAAAGAAACAGAATAATGATGCTTACTATGTGGTTCTTAATTTTTAAAATCTGAATCTAAATTAAAGTGACTTTCAAAGAGCATTTGTCTTAGGTCTTGTTTTGAATGTGCTGCCAATATTTGCAACAGTAAGTAATACTCTTTAAATATGGGTACATAGACAAGCTTTGGAAAAGAATTATTAGACCCAAATATGTCAAGGCAGAGTGACTTTAAAGCAGCATTTTTGAGTTGCATGCAGATGAGAGAGAGAGGTAGAGAGAGAAGGAGGTAAGGATGGAAGGAAGGAGGGAGGGAAAGAGACAGAGAGAGATACAGCCGGATCTGCCTTGTGAGAATAAGGTCATATAATTTCAGAAGAAGCTAAACAGTAGCAGAGAAGAGATCTACAGTACTGAGACCTCTCATGCAGGGAGCTCTCCTCAAAGACCAAATATGGGCTTTCTTTATCACGAGCTTCCCTTCAGCTAAATGCTACTTCCCAAGGAAAAGAAAGTATAAACAGAAGTGTTTTGGCTGGGTCTTGGTTACTTTTTCCTCTTTGCTGAGACAAAATACCCGACACCCAAACTTAAGGAAGGAAAGATTTATTTAGCTCTTGTTTTGTGAAGTTTTAGTCCATTATCAGCTGGCTCCAGTGGAGGGTGTCCTGGCAAACGGGCAGCTATTCAAGGTGGCAGAAGACAGCAAAATCAGCAAGAGCAAAAGCAGCATGGTGGAGGAAAGCCTCTTCTCTTCTCTTCCTTATACTGTAAGCAGGTTGCCACTCCCCCAGAGTGGGTATAGCATTCACAGCACCTCCATGCCTTCCTGTTGCACAAGCTGAGGATGTTTACAAAGTAAGGAAACGTGTCTCTGCTGAGTTACTTAAACTTCTAAACTTCTCAAGTTGACACAATGTATCAACCACTGCAGTTTTTATCTCATTGTCTCCTTAAAGCCTCATGAGGTGGTGGATGGGGCTTCTCTAAGGTGGCTGGATGGAGTGTTTGATGCTGGAATCAAGAATGGCGTGCTAGGATTGGCTCACGGTGTAACCAGTGTAACCGTAGGGCTAAGAGTGCCCTATCCTGGGTGTGAGTGCTACTGACCTTAAGGGCGGCCAGCCTGGCTCGGACTTAAGGGATCTAAAAAGGGCTGCTGCTGTCACTTACAGTTGTGACTTGTTATTGCTTCATTGCAACTTTGCTGCTTGGCTGGCTTCTGCCCACAATGAACCGCTTCTCTGTTGTGAGGCTCCTGACCATGCCACTCCATATTGAAGCATGAACTGAAATCTGTAAAATATGTGAGCTACAATAAACCCTTCCTCCTTTAACTTTGAACATTTGCCATTTTGTTTCAACAATGAGAAAAGAACTAGGACAAAGAGAAAATTCCTGATAGGGATTGTTTTTATCTGAAGTGTCAAATACCTAATATAAGTAGCTGAGTATTCCCAGAAGTTACTATTTCATTTAGAAGTAGAGATTCATAAAAGTAGTTTTATGTTCTGCATACTTGTATTTCGGTGAAACTTGTATTTTCTTTTTTATCCTTTTTCTGTGTTCCTGACACATAGGCAAATCTTAAGGGGAAAGTGCTAACGCAGGAACAGCTCTTCTAAATAGGAAACACTGAGCTTTCATACTCGAATTAAAGATAACCAACTCTGCAGACATCCTCTGGAGAAGTTGAATATTAATCCATATTGATTGATATACTTTAAATACTTATTCACACCCACTTATATTCCCACGAGCTGTCAGACTGGAGTCATGGCTTAGTGGTAGAGGTTTTGCCTAGAAGTTGTATGGCTCTGGATACAATGTGTGCTACTGAAACAAACAAAAGAAACAAGCACAGAGAAGAGAAAGAGAGCTAGAGCCAGAGCCAGAGCCAGAGCCAGAGCCAGAGACAGAGACAGAGACAGAGAGAGGAGACAGGGATATAGACAGAGGCAGACAGACAGAATCAGAAAGAGAAAGAGAGAGACAGAGACACAGAAAGACGAGGCAGACGGACAGGAACACACACACACACACACACAGAGAGAGAGAGAGAGAGAGAGAGAGAGAGAGAGAGAGAGAGAGAGAGAGAGAGGAATAGTAGTTGATGTTAACAAGTAGCCAGCACTTTAGTTAGCACCGTTTTTCTTTAAATGATTGATTCCAATTTTTGCCTATTTTAGAAATTATTTTCTAAGATACTTATATTACACAGATACCCTTTCTCATTAATACAACACTGTGATTCACCTCACCACTTCTAAGAGTCTACTGCATGCAAATTCTCTGACATTTGGTTTCAGAGAAGAAAGTTTTTATCCTTCAAGAGCTTCCATTTTAACTATGCTTCTTAATAACATAAATTCTAGGGATTGTGAGAGAGTAAATGGAGAGAGAGGTTGTTTTTTATTTTTTTCTCTGTGACTACTCATCTATTACCTAGTGTTTTTGTCATGGCCTATTTATTTTCTGAATATATTCTGTCTTTCAAAACAACTCATCTTGAGACTGGTCTTGAATTCTACAATAACTTCCAAACAATATAATTGTGTTGTACATATAAAAGCTACAAATTAACCAGTCTATTATGCATTAATAAATTCACTAAAGGTGCTCAAAAAGCCTTTTACATTTTTAATCAATAGATTTGAACAAGTCTAGCTGTTCCTCATAAGCCAAATCTAACAGACAAGTATCGAAGGGTCACACCTGATGGAATCCCATCTCATGGTTATCTAGTGACACACTCAATCTGAAGTCTACCATGAAGGAATGTACCCGATGAGTTGGAGTTGTCTGAAGTTTTTCCAAAATCAGATGAATCCACTATATGCAATGTTTTCTTTGACCTATGTTTCAGAAGCCATATATTTGAAATAGAAGAACAATGACACTTTGTCATTTGCTTTGAATGTGGAGACATCTGCGTGACAGAGAATGTAGTAAACTAGAAGAGGAGCCCTAAACTGAGAGCCAGCATGAAAACCCAGTGCCTCAATTCTACCATTGTGCAAAGCTATGTTCTGCTGAGTCCTGGATGATCTTAGAAATAGACCCTCCACCCAAATATCTGGGTCACTACTTTGGGATCAGAGGCAGAGAAACCATCTTTTTTCCATGCTCAACTCCTGACCCACAGAACTTTAAGTTAATAATTGGCTGTTGCTATAAGCTAGCAAATTTGTTATGCAATGATAGAAAACTGCTATACTAAGCAATCTTATTCAATTAATTTAGCAGTTCTGGGAGTCTGTTTCTTGGTGTACAGAAAGGGAAGTATTGTATTTATAATGCAAATGGGTTTATCATGGTATTTATAATGCAAACAGGTTTATCATGGTACTTGAGTCATGGAAGACGGAAAATGCTTCATATAGAGTAAGCTTAAATGCAAGGTGGTTGTCACTATTAATGAACCATTTTTGGGTCGTGTATCACTGGCCCGTTGCTGACTGCTATGCTTTACTGTCCTTTATGTTATTTTGTTCCTATTCTGGTTCCCTTCATACAGCTATATAAGATTCCTAAGTCTAAAAAGCCTTCTAACAAAAATTTCTGTTTGTTAAAGTATGTGACACATATGTGTATCAAAAACTTCACATGGTACCATTTAAAAATTTCAAGTATTTCTCTCCATCTATCTTTCTATTAAATTAGTTAATTATACAGTCCTGGTTATCTGCATCACAATTTAAGCTTTCACAGTTGTGAGTGAATCAGTTTAACCATGAGAACGCCCATATCCATTTAAATGGAATGTGGCCAGTTCCCCTAAGGTCTCCACAGAGGGACCTGTCACACTCCCAGGTGACTTTATGCAACTTTCCTCTGTAAGTGGACATTAATAGTCTTCAAGAGTTTCAGGATGTAGGTGACAAATGAACAGAGAGAGGGATACAGGTTGCCTGTTGTACGCAGAACTATATTTGAGCGTCATTTGAATATTGGTACCCTGCCTTCGTGTGAAAAGTACAACATTTGGTAACCTTGGCAATGTTATTATCCTGACATTATTTCATAAATATTATATTATACTTATGCCTCACAAAACACCATACCAGTTTCATTATTGTAAATGTTGACTCAATCTGTTTTAGTACAGAATTGGAATTTTGCAAAGTTGTAAACATATGGATAAAACTACGCTCAAACTGCCAAAAATGTTGATCCTGGTTCTTGAAATGAAATTATTCTCTGTGAAGATATCATTCAGGACAGCCAGCTGACTTGATTCTCCTTCAACAATGCTTTTATTTGTATTTGTTAACTCTGGCACCATGAGACTGATTCTACTTAATCCAAAGAAATTTCCACAATTATGTGTGCTGAGCTTATACCTCACATATGAATCATACATCTATTTCCAAGTCACACACTAGAAATAATCCTCTAGAGCATGAGTAGCAAATGTTGGACCATTTGTATTTTCCCTGCTTAAATTAATCTGGTTTCTCCAACTTTAAACTGTCTTTAAATGGGAACAAAATATGAGTTCGTTCAGAATGTTAAGTTTTAGCTAAAATATTCATATCCCTCCCCAAATGTCTCTCCATATTTTCAGAAGTTCCTTCCGAGGAGAGAGAGATGCACTTTTAAAAACTCTGTGACCTTAAGACTGCTGGTCCTTTCAGAGGCTGCAAAGTTGTTCCACAAAGAGGGAGAGACACATAAAGAATGCATAGACAGCTGGCCCGCGCTATTTGCCAATTACTGTGTCTGAGATTGCAGTCTGGCCTTCATGTACGACTTCTTTCTGCCTGATATTATCTTTGATAGTGTGACAGTTTTGAAAAAGTTGGCCTAATAGTCAATTAAATTTCCAACTGTGAGAACTCATTGATTTGACGAATTTACATTATATCATCGAGCCTATTCTCTGACTTACTTCCCAGTTTCTTGCTGATTGACAATCATTAATTCTGTGCATTATTAAATTCCCTCTGGCTGCAGACTCGGTTTTCCAATTTGGAAGGACCTAACTAACCCACCCGAGCAAGGACTCAGGATTCTCAGGCCTGACATTATTCAGGAGTGCAGAATTATGATGTAAGAGGTACAAAGACTATGGAAAGTGGAAAGTTGTAGGAACATTCTGCTCTGAACAGTTGAGGTTCAGTGGGAAGGTGATACAGTAATCATTTCTTCAGTATCACACCACAATATTTCTCTCATGTGCCAGAAACTACACAATAGTAATCAGGACTTTCTTTTACTATAATCTTACTTAAATTTGCTTCTATCCTGTACATTTTCTGTTACTATTTATATAGATGAAGCAAAATATATGCTAATATATTCAAGATACCAATTGCTGGTGACCCTAAAATTGTGCAAGGCAGTATTACATTTGCTTTTGCCAGCATTTCAGCTGCACTGACTGCTGTGGACCAATGTGGAAGAGACATTAGCTCCGGAGTTCTCCAATTACAGTCCATATTTCCTACTACGTGGAATGTAAATGGTAGATTAATTACATCTATTACAAGAGAGAAAGAGGATGCCTTTTATCTCTTTGTGTTGCCTCTGCATATCTGAATGGCTGCTTGCATTTTATTTTGAATGAAGCAAACACCTTCCAAACCAGAGGACATTTTTCATGATAAAGGGAATTCACGTGTAATAGGAAACAAGAGTGCTCTGTCCTTGATCCTTGTTTAGAGCATATTGAAAATATCAACCCTAGACGGCTTTATAGATCTCATGTGCATGTCATGTGGGCTAAAAATTCAGCTGATGGGGTGAAATATGAGTTTTTATCGCACATTAAAACTCCCTTCTTAAGCCTGCCCAAACCTACTGGAGTTCTTTCCGCAGGATTTCATCAGCATTTCTCCCTATTCTACTCATCACTCCCTTGCTATCCTCTAATGTCTCACTCACTCTGGACTGGTTCTCCTGTACCTTTGTTAATGGTGTTCTTTGGATATCTATAGCCTTTTCTCCTCCATTTTTTCCTTTCTTTTCATGCACTCATCTTATACTACTAAAGATCAACTTATATGTCTCCATCCATCTGCAGCCTTCTTTGATCCTTCAAGGTAAAGTTTTCTGGGTGAGCACATCTTTTCAACGGACATCTTATCATTCTGATTCCATATCATCTACAATGGCACCATGTTTTTTTTTTCTGATTAAATCATTAGGGAAGGGTGTTCTTTTAAGCCAAGGAGTGGGCTTTATTCTTCTTGTGTACTTGTCCGTATTAATGCACAAACAAAGGTGCATGAGTCAAGAGCACAAATGCATGAACATCATAGACACTTATTTATCTTGCATGAGATAGTCCGGATAGCCAGATGGCTACACTCTGTGGAATTCATTAAAGAAACTATCATCTCTGGTCACAGTTTCTGCCTATTCTTCGGATGTGCCTTTTCAGCCACATGGTTGAAGATGGCTCCTGACCTCATTGTATTCTGCAGAATGGGAAAACAAGTCATGTTGGGAATGAAGGTTTAGTTTTAAAGAGATAGCCCGGAAGTTGGGTATACTATGTATGCAATATATATACCTGTATCCATTGCTTTAAATTAAATCTCAAAATAGTGCTTAACTGTTGACATAAGGTAGAGAATCTGTCTATCTCAGAGACCAAGTGGAAAACCAAATCCTGTTGTAGAGAGCTGGATTTTATTGATAATACAAAGGACAAGAAAATGTACAGAGCAGATTGATTAACACTATCTCCACCTGTGCCTACATCGAGGATTTAACATGTAATAGTAGGTCAAGGAAAAGTATTGAGCGAATGAGTGATGGATGGATGAGTGAGTTTACATATAGAACTGGAATAAAAAGAAAGCCAAGTGTCCCCCATAATTAAATAAATACTAACAAATGATCAGGCTGTAGTACCGTAGCTTAGACTTTGGAAAATTTTAGCTGCACACAATTGTTTTTAAGATCCCATTTCAATGATATTTATTTTCATCACCCAAACTTTATTGGTGCATGACAATATCTTTTAAAATAAAAATGGATTAGTAAAAATCACTTTGTATTGTTAGACAGACGGGACTTTAATTCTACACTGAACAATTCACGGCACTGTAAGCATGTTTATGTTACAGGTTGAATGTCATCTTAATTTCAGTGGAAACTTAGAAACTCAAAGTTCCTTCTAAGGTAAAGTGAAGGTTAAAAGAAACTGCAAAAATCTAGAAATTTCTGAACATGCCATAACAAACCAATAGCTTGATCCCTCCTTATGAAACAAAACCAATGGTTGTATGACTTTGCACATTATTTATGCACATTAGTTATAAATATGTAGCATCTGTAAGCCTGCTCTATTGTTCATAATAGGAAAATCTGTCATCACCTAAAAAAAAGTCTCATTTTTAAGATTTGAGGGAGTAACAAAGTAAATGAAAGCAATTAATAAAGTTTGCTCTTGGAATGGTTTTATAATTATTGTTAATACAAATGAAAACATAAATTTACCTGTGATTTACAAACCTGCAAACACTAGATGGAGCTCTGTTGCTAATGCTAATATTGACACTAATACAATTTTGTGTATGTGTGTGTGTATGTGTGTGTGTGTAGGTGCACATAAATGTGCACTAAAGCATTTAGAAAGGACCCTGTTCTATGGATATATGTTTATCAAGTGCTGTTGCTTATTAAAGATTACGTTAGCAGCAATTCCAAGCCAGTTTTTCAACTACTGACATCCACCTCAATTTCCAGACTGCACGTGTGTGACCTCAGAACATACAAGTCTTCTTATGCCAGAGCATTTAGTTACTCAAATAATTCAAGGATTTTAGGAAACTGTAGGATCACTTAAGATGGTTCTTGCATACTTGGTAGTGTGTAGTAAGGAAAGACTTTTGTTCATATATGAAGAAGCCTACTAAAAATGCCTGTCTATATATTTTTGTCACCCAACTTATAATTTTAAAAAAATCAAGGAATTCCATTATTAATCAGCAGAAGTTTCCAGAAAGAAAATTTGCTGTTGTAAGACACATCTTTCTCCCTGACCTGTGGTTTCATATTTAATGCTTTCCTCTCTTTAAAATTCCTTCACCCATCTCACAGCATAGATCACTTTGGGGGCAACTTTAGTTACATATTCAGTTCTGTATTACTATCCAAAAGAGGAAGACAGTATTTTTTGGTTGATCTCTAGTCCCCAGTCTTCTGTTTGTATATTTTAAAATATTTTGTGTAATTATCCATGAGTCCAGATAAAAATAAATTTATCTGAATTATTTTGTTGGATTGGTCATATATGGCAACTATGTCTGTCTACAATGTTTGATGTAACTTCTATTCTTCTGTTCTCTCCCATCTCCTTCCAGTAACAATTCCTGATGTTTTTTAATTTAAAGAGAAAAACAAAACAAAACAAAGCAAGACAGTAAAAGGCTACAAAGTAATACAGAATTTCTATCTCAATTTTTTTTTTTTTTTTTGGTCTTTTTCGCTTTTATCAGTACCAGGGATCGAACTCACGACTGCCTGCTTGCAAGGCAGGTGCTTATGCCACTGAGCTAAATCCCCAGCCCCAGTAATATAGAATTTCAAGAGAAAAAGTATACAGTAAGAATTCACTAGTAAATAGATTACATATTGTCATCTCAGAAACACTTGTCCAGGTTACAAAATTAAAGCATACAAAGTGGACATTAATACAGTGAGATTGCAAACAGTTCTGTTCAATGATCCAACAAAAACTCAGTAATATGGTTCTCTATCCTACACACTTAAATACACTGCAGTTATATCCTTTAGATCACTTTCTTTCCTCCCTTTTTTATGCTAACAATCACACATTTTGGGTTCCATTACTCCCACAGTTCTTATAACTTTTTTCTTTGAAGAGGAAAAGAAAAAAAAATAAAACAAGAAATAAGACAAAACAGAACAACAAAAAACCCTAATATGACAAAGCAAAATAGAGTCAGAACAGGAGGGTGGACATAGTATATAATGCAAAAAGAGATTACTAGGTGATCAACAACCTCTTGTTATCCTACAAAGAGGTGCCTATATCAGCTGGTATAAAAGAATTGAACAAAACAGTACAGAACAAGACCAATAAAACCCACATTGGAGATCTTACAGGAATTCCAAAGAAGATAATAGTCAAACTGTAATGGGTATCATAGAGTATCTGGTTGCCTTCAAAGTGGTTGCCTATACTCTCAAATTTGGTACTATTAAACAAAACAGAATACAATAAAAGCAGTCACAACACGATGTGGAGAACAATATAAGGATACAAATCAGGTTAATAGCAAAACAAAAAAGTTACTATAATATATCCCGCTATTTTTATTTAGTTTTCCCTTAATTAAATGATACTAAGAAATAAATTAATTTAAAAAAAAAGAAAAAAGGGTGGGGGGAGATTGAGATAAAAAAGAGCATATCAATAGAACAACCCAGGTCAGAACTGAACAATTTAAGTATCATCGTGTTTCACCACCAGATAGCCTGACATTAATAGTAGTTACCATAGTGTCTCTTTCCTTGAAATATTTGAGTCTAACTTCATATACTATAGCATCAAACTTATCAAGACAGTGTGAAACCATTCAAGAGAATGAAAGTATTGCAGGGTATTTAGAACCAGCTAACAGAAACCGAACATCAGTTTCTATGTTATTTCTTTGCCTATAAAAATTTTTGCTTATACTATTGGATACATTAAAATATAATTTTGCTTATACTATTGGATACATTAAAATACAACATGTTAAAACTATTGGAAACAGGTGAATTGGAAACAGGCTTCAAAACAGGATGATATTAAATTAGTACTAGCTATTACGCTGTCTTATTTTCTTCAAAATAGCTTCTTGTAGTATCGCAGACAATAATATAAAGCAACCCAGATTAAAACCATTCCAATTAATGAGTGAAAACATTATATGGCTTCAAACCAGTGTGACTGGGGATCTTGATTACCATGTACTTTTATGTATTCTTATCATTGCTTACACTAGGGAAACAATTCGGTTTGTATACATGTGAGTTTGATTTATTTCACTTAAGAGTATGGTCTCAAGCTGCGTCCATTTATTTTTAAATGCCTCAATGTGATCATTCTTTATAGCTGAGTAGTACCCCATTGTATAAAAATACCACAACTTTTTTATCCATTCCTCAGTTGATGGACACTTAGGTTGTTTCCAAGATTTGGCTATTACAAATTGTGCTGCTATAAACATGGGTGCACATATATCACTGTGGTATGATACTTTCAGCTCTTCTGGGAATATGCCTAGAAGTGGAATAGCTGGGTCAAATGGGACTTCCAGTCCCATCTTTCTGAGAAATCTCCAGATTAACCTCCACAATGGTTGCACTAGTGTACACTCCCACCGACAGTGCAGGAGAGTTCCTTTTTTGCCACAGCCTCTCCAGCATTTGTTGTTCGTGTTTTTCTTTTTTTTTTTTTTGTCTTTTTTTTTTTTTTTTTTTTTTCTCATTTTTATCGGTACCAGGGATCGAACTCACGACTGCCTGCTTCCAAGGCAGTCGTGTTTTTCTTGATCTTGGCCATTTTTTCAGGAGTGAGATGAAATCTCAGTGTGGTTTTAATTTGCATTTCTCTAACGACTAACGATGATGAACATTTTTTCATATATTTATTTGCCGTTTGTATTTCTTCATCTGAAAATTGTTTTTTCATCTCAGATGCCCATTTTTGGATGGGGTCTTTGAATTTTGGGGGTCTGATTTTCTTTAATTCTTTATATGTTTTAGACAGAAGTCCTTTGTCTGAAGGGAAGTTCACTAAGTTTTTTTTCCCAGTTTGTGGGTTTTCTTTTCACTATGTTTTAGATTTCTTTTGACGTGCAGAAACTTTTTAATAAGATGTGATCTCAGTTATTGACTCTGGGAAGTATTTTCCATGCGGTTTGAGTCTTGTTCATGAATTCTCTACCTACTCCTATGTCTTAAGGTTTTTTTACCCAATTTGTCTTCCAATAAATTTAGTGTTTCTGTTTTAATATTTGGATCTTTGATCCATTTAGATTTTACTTTGGTATATGGTGATAAGCATGGGTCTAGTTTATTTTTCGGCATATGGAGAGCCAGTTTTTCCAACACCATTTATTAAAGAGACTGTCGTTCTTCCAGTGAACATGTTTGGCCCCTTTATCAAAGATAAGGTGGTTGAGTGTGTTTGTAGTTGTGATTGTATCTTCTAACCTATTCCACTGATCTTCTCCTCTGTTGATTCCAGTGCCATGTTGATTTTACTACAGATGCTTTGTAGTATAACTTCAAGTCAGGGATTGTGATGCCTCCTGCCTTGCCTTGGCTGCTTAGAACTGTCTTTGCTATTCTATGTCTTTTCTCACTCCAGATGAATTTTTAGAATGATTTCTCAAGATCTATGAGATACGTTGATGGTATTTTTATCGGGATTGCATTGAATCTGAATAACAGTTTTGAGAGAATGGCCATTTTCACAATATTTATTCTTCCTATCCATGAGCAAGGGATGTCTTTCCATTTTCTGAGATCATCTTCAATTTCATTTTCCTGTGTATAATAATTTTCTCTGTATAGGTCTTTCACTTCTTTCGTGAGAATAATTCCTAAATATTTCATTTTTTTGGTTGCTAGTGTGAAGGGTGTGACTTCTCTTATTTGTCTCTGTGATTTTATTGTTAGTGTAGAGGAATGTTATTGATTGTTTCAATGTAGATATGAAAGCTGGGCTGAAGTGGTAGGAAACGGCGAATGTAAAGGAGACAAGAAACCTAACACCATGAATCTACTTTACACAGCTGGGATGATGACCTGAGAGAAAAAGAAACTCTCTATTCTACAAGCCTTGTTATTTTTTTGTTTCTTCCTTAAATGCCACAAAGAATGTCTTAACTTTCGTATCTTCTTTTGTATTAGCAACAATTTCAAAATAATGTGCTTTTATTTTGTGATGACATTTATTTCAAAATAATACTGAATCTATCTAGTACTGGTTGTTTAATTCCCTAAGGTACAGAGCAAATAGAGACAGCAAAGATCTCAGAGTAAGTCTAACTTAATTGCGTTTATGGGAGAAGAAAGTTAATTTCAAAGAAAAGCACATAGTTATTTTAGTGCATTTTTGTACCACGTAGAGTGGAAAAGGGAATTTGATATCAGTGAGAATCTGGTTGAGTTATTGCCCTCACATTTAGTGTGTGTTCTCCTACAGATTAATTAGACACAGCAAGCTACAGTTTTCACCTCTGTGCGTGGGAAAGAGCAACTTTTCTACAAAGTGCTTGTGAGGATTAAATGAAATAATATAAATAAATCATTTAACACAGTGTTTGACAAATCAGAGTCACTCAAAAGTGTTAAATGTTGTTTTCATCAAAAGATTTAAATTGTCCCTGCTACTTATAATTACTTCAGCACTTACAAGCCTACTCTGTTGGTTACAATAGGAATATCTACATTTTATCATGATTTACACCTTGCAAAGCTGAATACAAAGTGATGCCTGCCAACTTCAGTTTCTCAGTCAGTTATTGTCTCTGAACTCTCAAATATTGTTTACTCAGACACCAATAAAACGAAAGTCCTATTGACTTGGTTTATCCCTCGGAAATAGGATTAGGATTATCCTCAAAGCCTGGCTAGTTTAAGAGGTCCGATTCTTTTGCAATTGTAGAATCATAACTCAGTGGTGATAATTCTCAGTTGGAGCTCATAATAATACTGATCTTCTGCTCACTCTCAATACTCCCTAAATAGGTATTCCTTGAAAGAAAAAGGTAAACAGAAAAAAAAATAAAATCCACATGAAACCTGTGTAGGAAAGTACGCTAGCTGACATGAGGTGAGGCCGAAGATTTAGGGAAAATACATCCCTCTGAAGATTTATTGCAAGAATTGTGTAAAATGAAGTAGAATGGACCCTGAGTCTATGATGCAGAATTAACCCTGTTTGGAGAAGAGAATAGGATAAGAGCATACATATTACCTATGAGCAGTTCTACTAAACAAAGCAATGGTAACAGCCACAACACTTAAGCTGTGAAGAACAGGATGAAAATCATTATTATTGTATCTGAAAAATAAAAATATTTCCTGCAAATAATATAATGTGTAAAACACCAAAACTTGTTATAATTATGCCCATAAAAACAAAAAAAAAAAATGAAATCACTTTTTAATCCCCAAATATAAGAAAACTAAAATTAAAAATCTAACTATTCTAAGGGAAATGAAACTGGTAAAGAGACAAACATGAGAGACATAAAACATGAAAACGGAGTCAGGTGTGGTGGTGCATAACTGCAAACCCCAGCATTCAGTAGGCTTAGGTAGGAAGATCTCTGCGAATGTGAGGTTAGCCTGGGCCATGTAGTGAATTCAAAACCACCCTGAACTACGTAATGAGATGCTGTCTTCAAAGAACCACCTCCTCTCAAAAAAGAAGAAAGTTAGGATAATAATTCAATTACTTTTTTACTCACATATGTATACTTGTAGAACAAAAAACCTATAAAATGTGGAGAAAAATGTAAAATAAAAATGAATGGGGATATAACAAGAGTGCATAAGGATGCTTATAGCATAAAAGACCATATGATTCGAATAAAAGAGTATGTACTTAAAGAAACATCAGTGTGACCCTCATCCACTTTAACCACAACTTCTGGGCTTTCCCATCCTCTTGGCCCTTCTGTCTCCCAGTAATCTCGCCATGTGGGCAGCCTCTGGCACTTATGTGATCCCATCCCCTCTTCAGCCTAAATCTCTGCCTGTTGCTTGCTCTACCTGGGTTTTCTTACCCCAACAGTCAGCCACATTGATTTTGCTGTCATGTTTTATCTTCATAAAAGGTACGTTTTACTTTTATTGCTTTATAATAAATAAACCTCTTGTATTCCTGTCATTCTGTGTTTCCTTAAAGAAAGCTTTAGTATTCTTCATTATGCTTGTTATGTAGTGTGCCATGTGTTTCCTGTTTTTGCTTGTCTGCTTTTAAAATGTAAGAAAATGAGACTCACTATTTATTTATTGTTTTATTTGATTTCCCCTCCTTGGTGTTTGAAGGAATGAGTGAATGAGATAATCATAATTCTCACATGCACAAACATTTTAACAAAACCTGTGATTTTCTGGAAAACATAAATGCTCACAGTTAATTGAACAAGAACTAGTAAATTTCAGTGTTCCAGATCAAAGGAACAAGATGTTAAGACAAACAAACCCAAGCAAAGCACAAAGCACTTGGAAAACATATATCTAAGTCAGAAGGCTTTGCAGGGGACAGGGAATTGTGTTTGTGTGAGCTTGCACAAACTGTGCATATATCTCATGTATAAATGGACAGGAAGTGTCATTAAATCAAAGACAATCCCCAAATGAGGAGCGAACTTGGTGAAGGTGTTAGGTCTGAGAAGAGTAGAGGAAGAGGGGAAGGAAGGGGAAGGAGTGGAGTGGAGTGGACGGCCATGAAAGGAGTGGGCGGCGGTGGCTGCAAAGATAAGAAGTATAAAATATAAGTAACCTTTATTTCAGGAATGCGGGGAGAGACCCCCCCCCGACCCCTGGGGCGCAGCATCTCCACCCCGGGGCTGGCAGTCTCTCTCTGGAACACACACTCTCTAACACATGGAGTGAGGCCCATTGGTAGCCTCTGTCTGGGGTGGACATTAGGGATGCACAGGTAGCCCATTGGCACACATTTGGCTCCAGAGGCAGGTTCTTAGGGATGGGGGTATAGGGTTACAGGTAAATCTCTAAGGGGCGGGAGAGGCAGGAGCTCCTTAATTTGGCTGAGGCTTCTCCTGTTTAAAGTGTCCAGTCTGGGCCAGCAACTCTTTCATATCCCGTCTTATGATTATTAGGAAAAGGGGCGAAAATTTCTCTCTGTAACTACTTCCTGCTGGCTGAGGGCACTGTATTGGCGTCTAGGGGAGTCAACGGGATGAAGGTTGATGCCCAGGTAGACGCTGATGTTAGGTGTTTTAGCCAGGACAACTTTACTGGTGAATGCATGTATGTTAGACTGAAAAAAACAAAGAGACAAGATGTTATGAGGAGACATGGCACTGTCATATTTATGGACCCAAGTGAGGTAGAGGGAAAGGGGTCTTTGATTTAGACCTGTTATTCTATCAGGATGACGTTGAGGTGGCAAGGCAGAATTCTGAAAAATTAAACGTAGGATTAGGAGGAGTGAAGTTATGAGAGGTGCTTACTCCCCCATATGAAAGCATAAAAATTAAAAGGTAGGTAGGTAAGGCTTGTCTCTGGTATATATGACGTTGGAGTCTGTAGGGCATTCCTGTTAGAGAGTCCTGCTATAGAAATGATCATTAATAGAATGTAAGAAATTAAGAATCAAACTGGACAACAAAACATGACAACCTGTGAGTCATAAGGCAGAGATGAGTATCAAAAGGATGGTTAGATCTAGAGCTTGAGTGATGTGAAACCAGGATGGCAGTTTAAAAGGGAATAAAAGCATTTTAAGATTTAGGACTGGGACCTGTATAAAAATAGGCCCTGTTTGTAACTGGCATAGGTTGGCCTTTAATACTCCATGAGACATTGAGGATTTATTAGCCTAACAACTCAGTAAGAACTCTGTATATGTGGGCTCTTATGTCCACGAATATAGAGAATGTCTCACCTTGAGAGTTTTAATGTGATTTGGATTCTGAGACAGATATCCACCAAGGCGGTTGGCCCCTGTGACCTCAGTTAGGGTGGCCAGGCCACTCTCTGGTGGCCAGGATAACCTAACAGCCCTGGAATAAGGTCTTTTGGCAGTGACCTGTGAGGGCTACAAGGTAGGATGGCCAGGCCACTCTCTGGTGGCCAGGATAGCCTAAACAGCCCTGGAGTAAGGTCTCGAAGAATGCCAGGATGGGGGATTTTGTGTGATGTCTTCTGATGAATTTGAGTGTGGCCCATGGCGGGGGGCAGGTAGCTTCACCTTGTGTAGATTTGTCTGTCTCAGAATTGTGTTATTTAAAATAGGAACAACCATAGCAAGGTCTCTATAGAGCTTGAAGGTCAAGTTTTGCCTTGTTGTTTGAGATCTGGACTGTAGTAAAAGTTATCTGTAGAATTAAGTAAGTATGTAGGAGCTTAATATTGGCATTTAAGATTATAAGGCAGGCAGGCTGGTAAAATTATCAGGTGGCCAGTAATAGTGAATAAATGATAGAAAAATTGCAAGAAAAAAAATAGCCTCTCTTGAGGGGAACTGAATTGTAAAACAAGTTTGCGTGGGGCCACAAGACTTTGGAAACGCGCAGTGTTTAAGGCAGCTTGAGACGCTGAGATAGCACCTGTAGGAAGAGAGCAGAGTTGTGTCTGGGGCGGGATGAGCATCACCACAGAGCAGGCGGGGGAGGGGGGGGCGCTGACATGGAACATGCAGAGTGGGCAGGGCAAACGCGGGAGGGGCAAACCGTGGGACACGGTAGGTGGGGCAGGCTGAGGTCCCACCCAGACGCTTACGTGAAGTGCTAAGAGGGTGCAGGGAGCTGCAACCGCATAAGGGGGTGGGGCTTGGAGGCTTGCAGTGGTGATCACAGGTGGCGCCTGGCGCCATGGAACTATGGCGGCCGTGGCACATGCCCGGCGTGTGTCCTGTGCCGTGGGGCGGCAGTGGCAGCCTGTGTGCCGGGTGCCGCGGAGGGGCGGGCTGGCAAGGAACATGTAGAGTGGGCGGAGTGAATGCTGGGACACAGTAAGTGGGGCAGGCTGAGGTCCCACCCAGACGCTTACTATAAGCGGAGCAGGGAAATGACTATTTTTGCTGGGACCGCATAAGGGGGTGGGGCTTGGAGGCCCGTAGTAGTGGCCAGAAGTGACGCCTGGCATCACGGATGGATGGCAACTGCAGCTCACGTCTGGCGCCCTTGAGGGGCGGGGTGGCGGCCACGGCGGCGGCAGCAGCAGTAGCGGTGTGGTCAGGGGCAAGTCCCGCTGAGCCTGGGGCAGGGCTAGGGTGGTGCTGTGGCGGGGGGGGGGGGGGGGGGGGACACGACACACGGGGGGGGGGACGGGGGGATGGGACACGCACAGCGTGAAGCTGAGGGGGCTCTGCTCTGAAGGCTCACGGGCCACGCCAGGACCCCAGGTGAGCTGTGAAAGAGGTGGCTCCAGGCAGAGACTGCGGGCGGGGGGGGGGGGGGGGGGGGGGGGGGGGGGACGGGGGCTGCTGCACGTGGTGCCCGTGGCTGGCGTGGATAGTCTCCTGGGCATCCACCAGAGGCGGAAATGATCAGCTTGAATGAGCTGGTGCAGCACGGAACGGGCTGGGCGAGAAGCTGAAACTGGGGCCCACAGAATTGGAACACAATGTGAGAGCGAAAAGAAAAAAAGCTGTTTAAAATCTAGAACAGTTCTATGTGAATCTCTTATTCTCTGGTCTCATTTTAATCTTGGCAGCGGTGGCGGGGGTGGGTTGGTTCGCATGGGAAGCAAAGGGAGCTATAACGCGGTGGGAGGGGGGAGGGAGAGGAGCCAGGGACGGGTGGGCCAGGCTGGGTACACGATTATGGGAAGGGCCCGGCTCGCGGCTACAGTTGTCGCGCCGGTCCCCGGGGTGTCCGCCCCCCCCCCCAGGGGGGGGCCCGCCGGCCCGTGGGAGATCGCCTCCTGATTGCCGGACCTCTGGTGCACCCCCCCCCCCCCCCCCGCCCTCCGCCAACGCCCTGTCACTGCCAGAGCGGGAACGTGGAAAGGGACAGGGAAGCTGGCGGGAAAGGTAAAAAGCTTTAAAGTGAGGGTTTTTTAGTGTGGGCTCACATCAGGTTGCCTAGAGAGCCCCAAAAGCTCTGGAAAAAAAGGTGAGGGCCTAGGTACGGGCTGTCTAAAAGATGCGAAAGGGTCATGAACCCACGCAAAGAGGGGAGAAAATCCACGTGAGCCTGGCCCAGTGGCTATCTCCGGGGAGTTACTCACCTGGTGGGTGTTGGTTGAGAAGCAGCAGTCAAACTTAGGATTTGAGAGTGTAGAAGTGAAGAATCTTGAACAGCAGGGGACCAAAAAACTTTATTTTGGGAATATCACAGGAGTCTCTCACCTGCTGTCGAGTCCCGGCACCATCTGTTAGGTCTGAGAAAGGGAGGAGGAAGGAGGACTGGAAGGAGGGCCATGGAGTGGGTGGCGGTGGCTGCAAAGATAAGAAGTATAAAATATAATTAACCTTTATTACGGGAATGCGGGGAGAGACCCCCCGGACCCCCGGGGCGCAGCATCTCCACCCCGGGCCGGCAGTCTCTCTCTGGAACACACTCTCTAACACATGGAGTGAGGCCCATAAGTAGCCTCTGTCTGGGGTGGACCCTAAGGGGTATTAGGGATGCACAGGTAGCCCATTGGCACACATTTGGCGCCAGAGGCAGGTTCTTAGGGATGGAGGGTATAGGGTTACAAGTAAATCTCTAAGGGGTGGGGGAGGCAGGAGCTCCTTAATTTGGCTGAGGCTTCTCCTGGTTAAAGTGTCCAGTCTGGGCCAGCAACTCTCTCAAAGGTAGGCGGTATTACATACTGGAACTATGAGTCCAGACAACTAACACAGGCTGAAAAAGGTTGGAAGTTTCATCTAAGTTGGTGACAACTGATGTGTCACTCTGGATCCTACCTTCTCTCTGTTTAAAACATCTCTTCTTCCCAGAGACACCCTAGCCTCACCCTGACCCATTCAGGAGGGAATTCACTGGCCTTAAGTCTCAAAATTCCATGTGACAGGCAACTAGCTTTCAAGACAATGACTGTAAACAAGCATTTTTGCCTCAACTTCCAGATCCCCCCAAAATTTGATAATCCACTTTATCTCAAACGATGCTAATAAAATGAACCAGACAAAATGGGGAGACCTTTATCTTAATATACAATGCCTTATCTCCTCTCTGTAAGATGAAAGATTGAAAACTTTAAGATTTTATCCCTAAAATATGACTTCCAAATTTCCCTTACAAGCCCTGTTGTTCAACTCGGTCTCCATAGAAGCATATACTTCTCCGTTTTAAAGGGTGATTTGTGCAAAGTTACAGATCATATTGATTTAACATTATCTTAACTGATAATTGGCTTCACGGAATTGCTTGTATGACAAATGAAAATATAGATATCCTAACACTGCACACTAAAACTATGAAAATAGAATAGAAAATGCTAATTTGAACTACATTGGATTTTATTTGTGTGTTTGGGGGTTTCTGAGACAGGCTGTAGTCTAGGCTGGCCTTGAACTTGTGAAGCACCTTAGCACAGTCTCTAACTTGTGGGGATCTACCTGCCTCGGCCTGCCTAGTGCTGGAATTAGGTGTGTGCTACCACGCCGGGCATCAACTGCTTTGGGCTTTATTTCAGATGCAAAGGAATGTGTTTCACATACATTTTTAAAGTCTATTAGATGTAATTATTTTTAAGACACATTCTCACCACAGCTGCTTCATTCCAGGCAGTGTGAGAGCCACTTTCCATAAGCCAGATTTCAGTAAACAGAGCACCCTCTATAGATGGGTGTTTCCATGTTTGTGTGAGCTTGCACAAACTGCATGAAGAGGAAGAGGGAGGGACATCTTGCTGCTTAGTAAACTGTTGGAAACAATGTGGTCCAATTCAAGGAATATACCATTTAATTCTCTCCTCATGTTTCCTGAGGCCAGTTTTATAAGTAATATATCCATTGGCAGAAACCCTAGAACTGCAGGATGTTAAGTTTCAGATGATGCAGTTCAAGATTCACTAAGCAATTCTTCAGTATTTCTTACTTATGAGATGTTTTCCTAGGTTTCAATGTACATGTTTTCTTGCTTAGTGACATTTCTGATGAATCTTGAGTGCTTTGGAGGGAGCCAATGAGAGGAACATAACCAAGTGGGCATCTTGTAACTAATGAAACCCTTCTGCAACCAAAAATTGTTAGGTGCTAATTAAGTGATAGGTACTGTACAAAATCCAGACAATTGCAATAGCGAAAATGATATGGACAAAGTTATTACCAGACAGCTTTATTATTTCTATATGTAAACTCTTTCAAATTAACTGGTTGTTAAATAGATTACCTATACCATGAAGATTATTTGAGTTAACGTTGTATGTCACAAAATATAGCAAACTGGCATGGTGCTTTCTCTAGTAATGGATCATTTGAATTTTAGTTTCATAATGTATTTATATTTCTGAAATTTGATCATTGTTATTTTCTATTAGCAAAACTGTTGGTAGTCCATGAAATATACTAGTGCTATTAATGTAGTTATAAACACTGACACTGATATTTGTATTACCACCACACTTACTAGTAAACTACCTACCAAGAGGTGTCTTGATATTCTTTGTATTTCTTGTGTTTTATTATGTTTTGTTTTGTTGCTCGTTTTGAGACAGTTACACTACGTAGTTCAGGCTGGCCTTGAAGTCACAGTGATCTTCACTCCTCAGCCTCCTGAATGCTGGAATTACGGATTTCTGTCACCATACCCAGCTTCAATATATTCCTAAAATAAAAATTTCTAATCACGATCTGCAAGTTTCAGCTTGCTCCACTGTCTGCTTACCTGTCTTAGCTCAATTTCTTGTTTTCTTTTTAGCTATTCCCACTACTTTATTAATCTCCAGAAAGGGTGTTTTGCTTCAGACCTTCCATACTCACTGTTAAAGTCTGGAATACCACCCCTATAATGCTTTTTAAAATAGATTTATTTTACGCTTAATTGACAAATATTACTTGTATATATTCCTAGGGCACAGAGTGCTATTTTGATAATATGTACATTCTGGGATGACCTAGTTGGAGCGGTTAGCATTTTAATCACCTCTGTTGTTTACTGTTTCTTTTTTCACTATTTATTTGAAGATTCTTTTAGATATTTTGAATTACACAGTGTCATTAACTCTAGTCACCTTCCTGTGCAATTGAGCTCCAGAATTTATTCCACTTTGTTAAAATTTGCATCCATTTTTCTGTCTTTCCTTTTCTTCTCTACGCCCCATCTCTCTCTCAGAACCATCCCTCTGCCTCAGAGAAATGCCAGCTAAATCCTGGCGACATCAAGTCATACCTGTACCATAAAGGAAGCATAATAACAAGTTCTGGGGAGGAGGTAAAGAAAAGGAACTGTGTACACTGTTGGTATTATAAACTAATTCTTTTAGAAAAGAGTATGGAGGTTACTCAAAAAAAAAGCCCAAAAAGTGAAAGCAAAATTATTACATGGTCCAGCAAAAGAATATTGAAATCCAGACACGGTAAGAATGCCTGGTTTTCTTTCTGCCCCTTGCATAGCTGCTGCCTGCCCACTATTAAGTCTTAAATGAAAGATTGGGTCCACTGTCTTTACCCCCAGTGCTAGTAAAACACTACCCTGCGTCTCCCACATAACCAATTACTGTATCCTCCTCCTGGTGTTCCACAATGCCTACTGTTGAATTTATTAATTTACCTAAATGTGTATTAATGTGTCTCTTCATCATGAAGGCGGTATTTCCTGAGTGCAAGATTTGTTCCTGTCGCTTTCACTTCTGGATCACAGTCTAGAGAGCATGTGGTATGTACTGAGTTTGTTAACAGACCTGCTAACCATTATTGACAGCTTAGCCTTCCATTGCTAGGTACTGATCTGCGTCACTTACATACTTCTGTGTCATTTTCTCAACAACTATATTAATATATTAATATAACCTCACTTTCCATTGAGAGAGACAGAAGGTTAGAAAGGTTAATAAATGCCCAAGGTTATAAAACTAGTGAAGATTGGAGATGCAACCTAAAACCAAGGCAATCTGACCACTAAATCCAGCTTTCTCATATCCTGTTTCTAATATCCTATTTGTATAGAAAGCTTTCCCCAAATTTCCAACCTGGTGAGGCACAAATAAATAGAAAAAGGGGAACTATCTCTTTATGAATTGACTGGGATTTAGGTAGGTTTTTACTAGACATTTAATCATATGGCACTTTCGCTCAATTTTATTTTCTGATATATACGTCAGTCACCCTGCACACAATATCACAACTGTTAATTAGTGGAAATGTTTCAAGAGAGCTGAAGGTGCTAGGGATGTGAGGTTCTGTTTTTATTCCAATATTTATTATTTAGAACATTATTCATATTTTGAAGATGAATTCCAGTCATTAATTATTCCCTGTCATGTTGCCTTGGTTACAATTACTCATAGTAACTGAAGCTGTCGGATGCCACAGACAGAGCATGAAGAGTCTTGGGTCAGATTATCACTGAGTTACACAGACTGAAAACCTTGTCCTCTTCCAATTTACAGCTTCCTGAATTCTCCTAAAAGGGTTTCATCAGAAACATATGGCATAGGTAAAATATATATTTAGCTAATTTCCTTATTTAAAAATGCACTTCAAATTGGTGATGCTTATTTTGCACAAGAGCATCTTGACTTTTATAAATAACCTTATTCAGCCACATATTCAGATACTTTGCATGAATTTAAAATGGGCTTCAATTGGTGTATTCCTGCTTAGTATGTGAGTATTCAGGACACAGATAATAAGCGACAAAGATACCATATAATTCTACCCTCAGTAACTTGGATTTGTAATACCAGAAAATGGTATCTGGCTTGGAGAATAAGTTTTATGTTTTTCTTTTTCTGCCTCAAGGATGTAGACTAACAAGCAGTTCAAATTCCCAAATGTCTATTTAAAGGGAAGCTTGTATGCCCAGAGGAAATGAAATTAAAGGAAAGCACCTTGATAACCTGCTCATTTGCACATAGGTAGAGAATCTTGAACTTTTTTTTTTTTATCTTTCCCTTAAGTCTAGTTATAAAAAGAAATGTGAGAAAGCTGGCTCACAGCCACTAAGTCCTGAGAATTACAGTGCCACAATGCTCTGTCACCACTGCTTTATTAAATTATTTTTTATCTTATGGCTGGGATGTGCTTCTCCTTGTGTTACTGCCCATCTATTACTTAGTAATAACAAAACTGGCACCATCTATCTCAAGTTTGTCATAAGAGTGAATTCTTTGAATTGCATTCTTCAAAATTCTTAGTAGAGTCTGACAGGAATGGGCACTTGCATGAAATGGTTCAGAAAATTATATATATCAGGAAAAATAAATTTTTATATCAGTAGTATTAACTAGAGTGCTTAGGTATAAATTATGGAATGTTGTAAGAATTGGTCACAAAACACAGCAAATTTTTCATTAAGATAATTGGCGCATTAAAGACACATTGCCATGAAAACAGCCTCAGAATATTTATTCCTTCGCCTCTCAAACCTACTTCTCCCATCACTCTTGCTGTTTCCTGAAGCACTGCCGAAAGTCTTGTTTCGTGAGCTTCTTGATGAGATGTGATCCAAAATGCATTGCAGAGTACTGAGCGCTGTTCAACAGAAAGGTAGACTCCTAAAAAACAAGTCAAAACTGACAGCTGCCTTTGCCCCCACATCTCACACCTCATACCTTCCAACTCTTCCCCAAAGTCCAGATGACCACAAAAGGTAAACTTTCCGAACTGATTTAGGACATCAAGGCAACCAGGACAGGGCAAGCAAAGATGTCAAAAGAGGACTCTCAGAACTGCTTCAAGCAGTGGTAAGAAACAAGGTACAGGCCTGTTCAAAGCACTCATGGTGATGCCTCTTTTACTGTATAATATATTATCAAACACTTAAGCATTCACTATGTGTTTCAATCATGGCTCTTCACTGAGTTAAAAATCCTGTTCCATGGATTCCTGATTATACAGTATGCACAAATGAGAGTAAAAAATATGATGCCTCATTTGGGGAGCAATGCTTAGGGTGTGCAGAAAGGAAGGGTCCCTGGGGCAGGAGACCGACCAAGGCTGCATTCTACTATTCCCATTGGTTGTGTTGGATTTTGTTTTGGTTCAAAGCCCACACCCCTGTGGCTTGTGAAATTTTATCAAAGAATGTGGTTCCTGATTTCAACATGCATTTATTGAAAGTCAAGACCTATCCAAAATATTGGAGATGCAGCAAAGGGACTGAGGGAGATGATGTTCCAACACAAACGTCTTGGGCTGGGTGGGGGAGTTCCTGAGTGTTTTTAGCTCCTGTGGAAACATGGATGCTTGGCACGCTGCAGAGGCAGCTCCTCGTCTATGTTCACTCAATTTCTAAAATGAGTCTCCCTGGAATCATTTGAAAGATACACAATCTCAACTACCTACCACTCTAATGCAATCGGAGTATCTCCCTTCAGCTTTCCTGACTCTGCCTCCCTTTCTTTCCATTTTTTAAAGCTTTCTCTTTCTCACTTGCACAAAGTAACTTTATCATATTTCCCTGGAAACTCAGTTCTCATCACTTGCAGCCATGCAGAAAGAAATAGGGATGAGTTTCAGACACTGTGGCCTTCCAGGTCCTCAAGGAGTTTTAGGCTTGCAGAAGGATTAACTATTTACTTCACCCTCTCTTCAACTAGCTGGAGCAAAATAAGGTCTTTGTTGTTGTTGTTACATTTAATTTTCATTCTCTACTATATCATCTCATTTTTTATAACAATCTTGCAAGATACATGTGTCTTATTTTCCATTTCACCTAAGTAAACTGAGCGCATGTCTATGTTCACTTCTGTGGTATATATGCATCATTTACTCTAATAGTGACAGCTAAATAGTTAAAGAACTTCATGTAAAACAGCAAGAAAATAATGATTTGAAACTGTACTGAAACTTATTTAATATCACTGCTGAATATTTTGAATCTGATAAAGTACTTTAATTATTGTATTATCTATTCTAATGTTATTCCCATGAATAATACCATAATTTATTATTGTCCCATTTCTTTCAAAGTATGGAATGTAGCAGGATCTTGAGAAAAAAATTGTTATTTTTGTGATAATGCTACAAAAGAGTTTGCCTTCTTTCTTCCTCACCTCAATAACATTTATGAGACTAATTTATATTAAATTATTCCAGTGAACAAAGGTTCCTCATGGTAAGATTAGATTAATTTTATAAAATTCTTAGTTATTTTTAATCCTGTACATAGTCACAAAAAAGAAACAAGAAGTAGGAGAAGTCATAACATTTCTCTTCAGTACAGTGGTTGTTCCCTGTAGTCAGAGATTTTTCTGTATTCTGGTCAATGGAATTAGAGAAAAGCAATCGCAATGCTGGAATATTTTGAGTATTAATGAAAACCAAGGGAAAATAATAATTAAAATTTGTTTCATAGTACTGTCTTTGTCTGTTTTGGGAGAAAAGGAAACAAATAAAAACAAAGCTTTCTTATCTAAGAAACAGTAACTTTAATTATTTTCTGCCTACAGAAATTTAAGTGCTTGCTTTTTGTTTAAAACAAATGATTTTTACGACATTATAAAAGGAAAGAGGCAGGACTTCTGCTCAACTGAGAAAATGTCACATCTGCAAGCCCCCAAATCTGCGTATGTAACTGAAAACACTGACTGAAAGAACTCTTTCTTACATTCTGCTTTGACTGAGAGTAAACTTTGTTTGTGCGTGAGAACTGCTGAGATTTGGAGAGTGATAGGAAGCTGACCGTATTGGTGCCCAGGAGTCCCCCACACAGATGGGTCAGCGGAGAGCTGTGAGGGCCAAGGAAAGCCGAGAGGACACCTGGCCAGCTTGGATCTGCCGTCAAAAGGGATTCCATACTTCATGAAGAAGTATCAACCCACAGTCAATGGAAGTTTTCATGGAAAGACATAATTTATGGCATATGCGTAGGTAGAGTCAGTGGTTGTAATTTCCTGAGTAGTGGTCATACTATTCTGTGACACTAACTGCAAGCAATGCAGTGATTACTGAGGGCCAAAGCTCTCCATGCAGGTTAGAATGCAATTGTGAATTTGTGTGGCAATTAAGAGTCATAAAATTGACCAAAAAGAAAACCCCATGAAATTTGAATATATATTTAACACAAACAGGAATGCTGGAAGCTTTGTTGGCTGATGGTTACTGCATACCATTTCTCTCAGATCATTAGCTAGCCACTGAGCTACAAAGACCATGGAGCAACTCCTAGAAAACGTGGCTTAGCAATTAAGCAGTAAACAAAATTAAATATATGTATAGGATACACAGACAAACAAGAGATTTTTTTAAGGAGAGTCAGATTTAGCTCAGATATATTCCTAAATATTAAGACAAACACAAATAAACAAAAATTCCTAAAAGTAATTTAAGAAGGTAAAAAAATGTAAAGAAATGTAATTTATAGTAAAGAAATAGAATCTTGGGTTGTTGCAAATATATCATTATAAAAATTTGAGATATTCAAATAAAGATGGAAATTAAGTAGTTTAAAAGAGTCATTTTATATGGGATTTTTCAGACAAAATATTAAAAAACAATAAAAATAAATGTTAAAAAGATGTCTAAAGAGGAAAAGGAAAGTATAATAACAATCAACAGGTACAAATAAAAACAAATTATTTTTAAAATACAGATAATGGTATCAAAAATGCTAGACAATTTTTACAGTGTATTTGAGGTGGAGGAATACACAAGTGAGTCTAAAGATAGATTGGTGAAAATTATTCAATAATACATAAGATTCAAAGATAATAACCTTAATAGAAGCTTAGAAACTTACAAAACATTGTCAACTGTATCAGTTCATGTGTAATAAAAATCTTGAAAGAAGAAACAGAAAGAGAACAAAATGATGAAAAAATAACTATACAGTTTTCAAGGTGATGACATTTTTTATACATTTGAATACAATAAGCAAATTTCTAATTTAAAAGAAAATAAATACTCAGAAACATATAGCTAGTTATATCACACTGAAAAAAATAAAACAACCCATCACATAAAGTTTTGATATCAATAAATTGAAAATTTACTTTTTTTAAAGAATAATTTTGCCAAAGAGCAATAGAAGGAAATGGTAAAAGCTTAAAAAAACAAATTGTGAAGACAAGGAATTATACCTTCTAAAAATTGCTCTTTCAAAAATGAAGTCAAAATAAAGACTTTTTTTGATAAACAAAGACTAAAATAATAAATAGATCCTTTTTGGGCACAGTATTTATACTGTAAAGAACTGGTATAAACTGATAATTTATTAATTTCAATGCATAAGAGTAACTTCAGAAATGGTAGGTAGAATAATACAGAAGATCAACATACGTTTACTTCTTCTCTTTCTTCTTTATTTATTTAATTATTTTTTAATTGAAACAGGTCACCCTGTGGAGACTAGACTAACCTGAAATTAATACATAGTCCGGGCTGGACTCAAATTAGTGATTCTTCTGCTTCAGCCTCCCAAGTGCTATGCATCAATATATATATATATATATATATATATATATATATATATATATATATCATCTATTTCTACTTCTGTTCTTAGGTATACTAAAATGTAAGATCAACTGAATCAAATTTTGTATATACAATTGCTGAGTTGAAAAGTATAAATTAAACCAATGGAAGCCAATGAAGGAATTAATAGACATTTGCAGAAAAAAATATTAATAATATATATCGTTAGGTTAAAAAATTTAAAAGATTAACAAAATTGACAAAACATACCTAGGCAGATTAAAAAAGAATGAAGGTATAAATTACCAAAATGTGAATTTAAAAAGAAATACCAGTGTCATACCTACAGAACTGTAATATTTGTGCCAGGATATGATAAACATTTTTAAGACAACAAATTAGATAACCTTGATGAAATGGACAAATTCCTTGAAAGAAACAAACTATCAAAATGGTTCAACAAAACTCACAAAATTTGCTAGAACCCTTTAGTGATTTAAAATTTTCTCTGGGAAAAAATGGGCCTGGCTCAGATGTTTTCATTGGCAAAGTTTACCACGTGCTGTAATTAGTAACTTCTATGGAATGAGCCTTTAAAAATTCCCAGCGATAAATTTCTAGTGAAGGAAAGACTCATTCACAACTCAGAATAAAGTAGTTTAATCCTAAAACCATATTCAAACAGAGATGACATAAATAAACAAACTTACAACAAAAATATCCATAATAAAAATATGAGCAACTGTATTTAAAAGATTCAATGGTAAGACCTACATTGATTTTTCCCAGGGAGACAAATTTGATATAACATTTTCAAAATATTTACTGACTGCATCTTTTTGATAGAATAAATCAGGTCAGCAAATTTTTATGTAGCAGGCAAGCATAAATAACAGACTTTATAGTTCATGTGGTAACTATTGGGAATTATTACACTACCTGAGTAAAATAATGGATATGCTTGTGGTCCATTACCCATTTGTGAAAATATTTATTTTCAAGTGGAAGGCAGAATGTAAAGTCTGAGTTATATTTATCAATTCCCAGGGAAAAAACAGTCAGAAAAGGCTTGGGTCAAAATGCAACATATTTTCATGACAAAAAGCTACTGAGAAGTTAGGAATAGCAAGAAACTTCATTAACTTGATAAATGAAATGTACAACCAACCTATCATCAACATTATGCTAAGTAGGGAAAGACTAAAATATTTTCTCTTTTAGATTGTAGAAAGGTAACAACGATGACCAACAAGCCCACCTCTATTAAATAAAACATAGGTAGTTCTAACCAGTGAAGTAATCAAATCGCCATCTTTCTATTCCTTCACATACATGACTGCCCATTGGAGGCAAAGCTGTCTTTATTCACAAGAATCATATTGTTTATTGAGAAAAATCAAGCAATAAAATAAAATCAAACAAAACAAAAATTAATTTTTAGATGTACTATACATGGTGAAGAAGATGTCTTGGCTGATAAAGTTTGTCAACTTTGAAGCTGAGAAGTTTAACTAAGCAAGTCAGCAGGGAGCCGGATCCTCACTTTGTAAACATTAAACATTCTCAGCTTGTAAAGACCAGGGAAGGAAGATGGTGAGAGTGCTATACCCATCCTAGTGTGGGAGCTGCTTGCAATATAAGAGAAGAAAATAGGCTTGCTTTTCCCTCTTTTTGCTCTTGTTGCTTTTGCTGTCATCTGTCACTTTGAGCTGTTGCCCCTGTGCTATGCCACCCTGCTTTGGAGCTGGCAGACTATGGACTGAAACCTCTACAAAATGTAAGCTACATAAACCTTTCCTTCCTTGATTTTTGGGGTCAGATATTTTGTCTCAAAAATGAGAGAAAAGTAACTAAGTCAGAAGTTAACAATATAGATAACACAAAAGCGTAAGAAAACATGTATCACAGAACAGAAAGACATGGAACTGAAAGGAGGCACAGAAATGATACTTTTTTTGCTTGTGAGTAGAAGTAGTGGTATCCTGACAGTGAGGAACCAAAACTACAGCCTCATCTGAAAGGAATGCACGTGTAGTTCATAAGTCAAGGGAACTCCAAAGCTACAATACACTGTATCGTAGGTGGAAACCTAGTCAGTGTAAAGCTATGAGTATTTTGAAAACATCAGAAATTCGTTTGGCTGCAACTCAAGCAAGCAATTATTCAAAATGGAAAGTTACCATAGAGACTTTTCTATGACATGGATGAGTCTTCTCCTTTGTATCCCTATTTCTCCTCTTCCCTTCGGTTCAATCTTGGTTTTCTTTTTAGAAAAAGAAATATGATTATGGTTTTAACTTTGGCCTGGTAGCCATACACAGTCATCTGAATAAGTTGGAGAATTCGAGGGTATGGGGAGATTCAAACAGGTCTTGCTGCAAATGATCAAACAGGTCCACATCTTGTGGGGTGGGGCACCTGAGTTCAACTGATGGAATCTGGACAAATTTTATAATGAGGAAAACAGGTATGTGACCACTGCCCTTTGTATTAGGCTAGGGGACTGTCATGAATTCCATGGCTGGCTGAGTACCTGGTTCTTATTTGAATGCTTCTGTGATTAATGTGCATAAAATGCCAGTGGAAACAGAACAGGCTGGCACACACACACACACATGTAATCCCAGGACTCTAGGAGGCTGACGCAGGAATATTGCAGTTGGAGGCCTGCCTGGGTAACTTAAAGACTCAGAGGGTCCTGTTGTAAATAAAAATAAAAACAAAACTGGGAATGGAGCTCAGGGCAAAGGCCCTTGCTTCAATCCTCAGTACTAGGAGGAAAACAGTGCTAATGGGGATACTCCTGATCTGGAAGGAGCATCTAAAAAGAAGAAGCAGTAAGATTGACACTGCAACCCTAATGACTCTTTGAGCAACAAACCTTTCGACTGATGAGTCTGCTGATTGGGACATAGACAAGATGATCTCAGAGATATTCACTGATCTATCACTGCCTTGAAATATCAACAAGGGCTGTAGAACTTTAAAATAATCTATTAGCTTTCTAGTGGGTTCTGGTCTGAACAAAATTAACACGGATATAAAAGTTTTATAACCCTTTGGGCTGATATGTTCAATCGGAAATACGCCAATTCATACTCAATGAATTAAGAGATAAGTTGACTTGGAAACACTTCTCCTGTCTAATGTAACCTGAGGAATAGTAACAGAGCTTTTGAGAAAGTTTCATACTGCTCTAGCCAAACTCTCAGCTCAACACTGTCTTTGATTTCAGTGATCTCCTTAAAGGTCTGAGTTTAAGCCCTGAAATTTTTACAGAGCTAAAAAATGAATAGAATCTACTGTAACAATTCACCACCATCTGCACCTGTTCCAAATCATAAAGATGTACAGCTGCACCATTGGAAGGGCAGAACTCAAGTTCATTTTCATAACTGGCTAATGTACCCTTTGGTTTCGATTCATGGGTCTTTACTTTCATATTGTTTTATATTAAACTTTGAAAACTGCAGAGTAGAAAATTAAAAGCAGACCAAACTCTCTGAACCACACATGCAGTTACTGTTGGTCAAAGAACAGAGACTGAAATGAAGATGTTGATAAGAGATTGCACCACCTTGAACGCCAGCATTGTTACCTGAATCCATCACTCTGTAGACCGTGGAACCAGATCCACCATTACACATTAGGAATGAAGTGAGGAATTTAATACAGAGGTAACTTCTGCATTTGATACAGAGGCAACCATTCCAAATCATACACTTAAACACTGCCAAAAGAGAGCCAACTTCATGTCCTATATCATTGCAAGAAAATTTGACCAGCGAATATGTCATATCCCAGAAATGCTCATCTCTTCTTAGCTATTCCTGGGTTCTCAGAGGAAAGTTAAAGCTACTTGTGATTCTACCACCTCAAAAAAAAATTTCTTGGTTGGATTAGCATGAACTTCCTTTATAAAGCTAATCTTTACGTAAATAAGTGCACTGCTCCATGAGTAATCCATATAGGCCAAAGTCAGGGATGTAAAGGATTGCAATAAATTTTATGAAAATGTCCATGTTCCCCTTGTACCTGACCATTCCCAATGTAAGTTCTATATGGCAGAAGAAAATGCTTGGAAACAATATTAAAATTACAACTATTGGAAAAAGACATAGCTATGTTTTGGTGATAACAGGAAAATTACAACTAAGTAACTTTATACGGTTTGTTGAAATGTTCCCCCAAGCCTCATGCAGTCATGGAGGTGCTAAGTCTAGCGCTTGTGATTGACTCCTTGTCTAGCACTAGGATTAGCAGTGTGAGTGCTGCACTAACCCAGGGGCAAGCCAGTATACAATGTAAGGGAGGGAAGGAAGTGGGCTTTTCCCTTTTAATTCTTTTGCTTTTGTCACTGTGGCTGCCATGAATGGCTGACCCTTAGCCATGTCACCCTGCCTTGGAGCCAATTGAGAATGGATTAAAAACTCCAGAAACTGTATGCTAAATAAACCTTTCTTTCTTTCTTTCACTTTGGGAGTCAGGTGTTGTTTTCCCAGCAATGAGAGAAAGTAACCAAGACATAACTTGAGAAGGAAACATCTCAGAAATGGGAAAGTACCTGGGTAGTAGAAAGAGACATTTTTTAACTTTTATTTTTATTTTTATTAATACATATTTGCAGTACATAATGGTAATATTTATCATGGAGAGCTTGCACATGTGTGTGTGTGTGTGTGTGTGTGTGTGTGTGTAGTACCTTAATTTTTTTAAATCTCCTATCCTTTGCCTCCTTCCCTGCCCCTCCTGACTCTTGGCCCTCTTCTCATTTGCAAAACCTCTATTATCATCATTGCTCCTCAGCTTCATTTTTGCATCCCCCCACTGCCTTCCATCTCTTGTTCTTGCATCCATTTGAAAAAGATCTCCCAACTTCATATTTGTCTTCTATTTTACTCTCTGGATTTTGTTCTCTCTCTTCATATACATCCTTTTAGATAAGAATATATATATTCTTTTATAAAAGAAAGTATATTTTTTCTTATGAAAAAGAAACTATCCAGCATTTAAGCTTGTGCCTGACTCATTTGACTTAATATTACAGTCTCAAGCTGAATCTGTTTACCTATGAATGCCTCATTTGTCTGTATTACAAAATAGTACATTTATGACATTTACCTTTCAAAACTTCACTAAGGAATTTTCTCATGGTGTAAAACACCCTGTGTACCTTCTTAAACATATTGAATATGTCTGTGGTTACCAAAGAGTTAAGATGGAAGGCCTGCGTGCTTGAAACTCTACAGTATTCTTGGAAGCACCCTGAGAGATAAATTCTAAGCCCTTGGAATAGTCTTCTTAATAGAAGTATTTTTGTGTGATCACATATGTTTACCTTAACAGTGTGATTTTTGGTGAAGAGCTGTTTGCTCTGAAGATCTGTAGTATGAGAGTCTGAGGTTAATCAAATGGGCACCACATGCCTCTGTGATTGAACTCCAATAAAATCTCTGAGCACCAAAGCTTGAATGAACTTCCCTGGTTGGCAACACTTCACACATTTTATCTGACAATGTTAAGCTCATCTTCCTGCAACTCTACTAGCTAAAAATTTACTTTTCATTTCTCCTGCATTTGCCCCATATGTCTTTCCCCTTTGTTAATTTTCACCGGAACCTCACTACAATAAGTAATCGCTTTGAGTGCAATCATTTTTCTGAAGCATCTGAATTGCTGAGCCTAGGAGTGGTGGTTGGGGGGGGTGCCCTAATAGTGTCTGCCATCTGCTTTGTGTTACTTAGGTTCCAATCACTGCAGCCAGCTACTCAATACAATCGATTTATAAAGTTAAATTGGAAGTTTCAGTCAGTGATCAGTTGCCCCTATTATTTTGGGCCTATGGCAGGGCAGTATCTCATGGCAGGAATATGGGAAGGAGGCAGTTGCTCATCTCATGCAAACAAACTATGAGGAAACAGCCCATGTCCCACAATCCTCCTCAAGGGCAAGGCCCCCATGGATTTAGTTCCTACCTCTTAAATTTCTTCCACCTCCCAACTGTGCCATCCCCAGTGCCAAACTTTTAACACATGAGACTTGGAAAACATTCAAGTTCCAAATAATAGTATATAGGCACTCCTAAATATACTCCCAAATATATAGGCACTCCTAAATGGGTGTGATCATTGTTTTGATGGTTACTCCTTTGAGAACTCAATTGGAAGGATTAGGGACTCATTTCATTTTTGTGCCTTTATGGAAAATGATTTCAGTTCTCTCATACTTGATGGGGCAGCATCATCACTTGAGTTTTTATTGAATAAAGAAAAGATATTGAGAAAAATTCCCTCCAAGAGCCTGTCTAAACAATGATTTAATCCAGTTATTTGAATTAATGGTAAACCCTGCTGACCAGTTAGATAAGTGTTTACATTGGAAATAATGTCAATATTTGAGCCCTGACTGATGTGGATCACATTAGATGTGATCACAACAGTTGTGAAAAACACATTCTTGCCAGAGGTATCATGTGGGAAAGCTGTGCATTCCTTAACACCTTATTCCAAACATGGTAAACCTCGCCTCAGTGTAAGTTGTCAGTAAAAACCACCAAGTGGCTAAAGTTATACAAACAATAGATCATGCGATTCCTGGATAACTGTCAACAACTGGAGGCAAATTGACTCAGCATTTTTACAGACCCTATGGCAGTGATGGTGAACTTCTGAGAGACCAAGTACCCAACCTGCAGCCCCAAGCCCAATTACATATTGCAAAGTGCCAACACTGTATTAAACCCGAACACTGAGGTTTTAGTCTGGGGAAAGAGGAAAAAAAATCTCTTACATTAACATCTTTCATTTTAAAAGAAAAGACACAATAAAATATGTGTCATAGGTTTGCCACCACGACCCTCTGGCCTCCACTGCCCAATGAGAATTTCTGCAAACAAACAGGATTGTTACACACTGTTTTCTTGATTTTAGCTCAAATGAACCACGTCACCAGCTGAGTCCTGGAAATCTTTCAAGTCTAACTCCATTTGATATAGGCCTTCCAAGGATACAAGGGAAATAAATGTATCTCCCAACCTGCGAGATGGCTGACATGCTGAGTTTGCATTCCCCAAAATCGAAGAATGAATTCTAAGGAACAATAGAAGTAAAAGAGTAGGAAATTTTAATGGGGGAGAGAAAGCACCTGAGAGACTTAGAACTGGACCCAGGAAGTGGGTGGCCAACAAGCCCACTTCTCAAAATTTTATAGAGCAAAATCTTGAGGTGGGTGCAGTTGACAAGGTGAGTACAGTTGAGGGCAAAGCTGTAATCAACCAGCAACATTACAAGTATGGCACTTAGGTAATGTTATTCATTCAATGGGGAAGCAGTCATGTAGAACAAGTGTACACAGAAAGAACAAGGATGTTTTTTGGAAGAAATGAGTCAGGAGGACCTGGTCATTCATGTATGGACTGATGACTATCTGGACTGTATTAGACCAGGTAATATTGATTATAACATATTGTATATCTCTCAGGGAAATGTGTAGGTATAGCCATTCATCTTTATCTCAAGCCTGGCCTTCAACAAATGTACCTCCAGCCACAGTGGCAATGTATTCCCATCCTCTGCACTGGCTCTCCGGAGGGCCCAGCCCTGTCTGACCCTATTTCTACCTAACTTAGCTGCGTATTAATGCTTAATGCATTCACTGAGCAGGGCTCAGATGGTCAATAGAGGTGCTTTAGATTTCTGTTTTGTGGGCCAGAACAGTCTGCAAACTCTTGAATGCAGCTTCCTCTACCAGGATTAATTCCATGGGTTATATGGTGATATCAGTTCTTAAAAAGAAAACCAGCTGGAATTTGAAATTGAAGGACAGTGCTTTGTGGTGTTTGTTTAACTGGCCTTTTTTGGGGTTCTTAGACTGTGGCCGACAGCTGATTAATATTGCTGATTAGAATCCATGATTATAAACATCACTGATTACTGTATGAATGACACTGAACAGAAATGGTTTCAGTCTATGCTGATCAGATTGACCAGATTGACCAGAGCAGCCTGTGGAATGAGACAGTCATGCAAACCCTCATCAGCATCCAAGGCTGGACGTGAAGAGTAGATATTATTAAGAGACAGTTCTAGATGGTTCTCTTTCCCATACATCTTATAATCCAGATACTGAATACTTTCTTCATTCTGGACCATCTTCATAACGCTGTTTGTAAGATAAACACACTGGAGGATAGAAATGTTACCCTGTGTAATAAAGGGAAGGGTTTTTATGGAGGGAATAAATGGCCTTCCTGAGAGCAAGCACGATCTTAGAGCCATCCATATGAGCCCGTCCACATCATTCTGGCAGGGAAAGAGGAAGAAAAGCAAATCCACTGACACTACCATGTCACACAGTGAGTTATGCAGGCCTTTGTCTCCAACCTAGAAGTTCTGTGTCTTCTACTACAGTCATTGAAAACAGACTACTCCGTTAGGTTGTAAGTAACATGAGATACAGACGTAGCAGCTGCAATCATAAGGCAACTGAATCTGCTCAGGAATTCTCCAGAGTTGCTCTCCATGGCTATCATAAACAGAACAGAACAGAATGAAACAAAGCAACAGCAAAAAATAAATAAATAAACAAACAAACAAATAAATAAATAAAAGGTTTTAAGTAGTTCGAGGAAAATTATTATGTCAAATTTGAAGGCAAATAGCCTTTGGAATCAGAATCCCTAAAAGGAGTTTAATTTCTTCATCTAGAACAGATGATTGCTAAATTTTAGAGTTCTATTCTTTATTAGTTAAAGCTGATTTCAGAAGATAGAGTATATACGGTTTTATCTTCACACAGAAACATATTTATGGTGCCTCTGATTAATTCATTTTTAAGAAAAAATATACATTACCATCACAATCAGAAAGAGTGTCTTTTGATTTTTTTTTATTTTATAATTGAGAACATAATAGAACAGCCACTGAGACTGTGTTTAGCCCAACCACCTGGACCCTATAAAGGCATAAGCCTCAATAACAAACAAACAGAAAAACTATATGACCGAAACTTTAACACAATTAAAGTCCATATCTCCACAGAGAGAAAGTAGGGTAAAATAATACTTAGGAAGTCTCAAAAAAGTCTGTGCTGTGTCAAAAAAAATCCATTAATTATAGTAATTATCTATGATTGGAACTCTTAGAACATCTGCCGTGAAACAAGTGGCTATGCTTAAACACACTCATTTCATGTTTCAATCAATCAGTTAAATATAACTATTGTTAAAGAATTAATTGGAAGTCATTAAGGAAGTAACTTTCAAAAAAAAAAAAAAACCCAATTCTGGCATACATACGACAGAGACAAAATTGAAGGATTAATAAAGGAAAATGTGCCCAAATATTATGATTTCCATCATTATGTATAAATTTGAATAAAAATGAAGAAAATCTAGTTAACAATTAGTTCTAAGTATACATCTTTATTTAGTTATTAAAAGCATTGATTCTATTAGCTAGTCAAAATCCACAATAATGTAATGAATTCTCAGTCACTGAAAACAATCATCACTTTTTTATTTGAGAACATTTTGTCAAGCAACTAACAAATGCCTCGCTATAAATTATGGAGAAAATATGGGAGCACTTCTAATTGTGATCTACTGAAATTTTTTTACTTCAGAATTAGAAATTGCTTCACTGGAAATACATTTTATTGAAAATATCAAAAAGATATTGCATGTAATTTATGTAATATCACAAACTAATTAAAATAAATGAAATAATTTCAATATATTATTAAATAAAAAGAGTGAACATATACACATATGTCACTCATTCATGAGAACATTAAGTAGAGAAGCTGAGAATATTATGCATGGTTGTTCAGGCTACAGGTAATTGTTATTTTTCTCTCTTTGCTTTGGGGAGTTCTGAAACTTTAGCCATGGAAGACTGTTTATTTTATCATTCATTTGTATAAGAAAAAAGAAATCAGTGTCTTAACTATCATTCCCTTGGTTAATTTTGTTTAATAAAGCAAATTAATTCATGCTAATATTTAAGTACAATTAAGAAAAAGAAAGACTCAGATTGCTGGGCTTTTGTCAAAGTCAACTGTTAATTCTTTCCTTCTAAATATAAGGTTTGGACTCATTTATTTCCTTCACTTACACTTTTAAGGAATTTTACTGCATAAACTCTATAATCTTCTTAGTCACCAGGAGACCAATTATTATTGTTAAGGTACTAAGACCACAGGGAGTCAGGATGTCTTTCAGTGGTGTCTTCAGGAAGAAGGAGGCAACTCTGTTGTCTGTCCTCTTCAAAAACAGAGCCAGGTGGTTTCAGGGCCAACTGGTTTTAGTAATGGGCTTGATGTGTGTACCCACGTGTACAGTGACTTCCTCCAAATGGTGCCTCGTGTGGTCTCAAAAATTTATCCTCTGTATTTCTGAATGACTTTTAATTGCATATGGTGCTGGGATTCTCGGTCTTAAGTTTTTGATCCTTTATGATTCTGTCCAGTTACAGTGTAATAAATGAACAATGTGGAAGGCCTCCGTCATTTCAGGAAAATTTTTCATAGCTGTTAACTTGTTAAATGGAAAAATGTGTGTAAAATATTTACCCTGTTTGCTGTTTATGTAAAGATTAATTAATGCAAAATGAGACTTATTTTCGTAGACAAGAAGAAGTTTACAAGACTCTTTTAACCTGTGCTTTTAGAAGATATTTATCACTGTAAAGGATTAGGGTCCTGCAATACACTTTTATTGATGGATTTCTTTCTTCACTGACAAATCTATTGACTGAGAAAACTAGCATGTAAAACAGTAAGAGTGGAAAAGACTACCGTAGCCACCATTACTGTCTTCCCCCAAAAATCACTGCCATGCTAAAATTATATTTGAATAACTCATAAAGAAAAATATATATGCAGGTATGTAGTATTATTTAAATAATAATTATAAAAGGAAATAAAGCATGAAAGAGAACAGAGAAATGAAGGTGTAGTTGAAAGTAGAATAGAATCAAATAAATGGTCACTGAGTGACTGCCTTTCTGGGTAGACAAAGTACAAATAAGAAGTTCCTAAAACAAATGTGTGCCCTACAAGGTCTGAGAATAGGTGTCATACATGGGGGTTGAGCAGTGGCGAGGTGAGCGTGTAAGCGGCAGATTTGGTCTGCAGGGCAATGAGGCAGGTGTGGAGCTGGGAGGTGGGGAGAGGAATTAAGCAATGAACTTCAGCAGGAAACTGTGGCGTCTCAGAGAGCCATGCTTCTACCTTGAGTGATACAGAAGACGCCTGGCAAATTGTAGCCAGAAGAGAAGCGCTCGCGCACACTCTGGTTTGCATAAAGTCACTTGGATCACAGGGAAAACACAAGGGAACACAGCACCCAGTCTGAGGGACGATGGCTCAGGCTGGGGTGGTTAAAATGCATGAAGAAAATCAGTTTGCTCGGGGCTACTTTTCAAGACACAAACTTTTCGTACCTACAGAGAGACAGCCAAGAAGCGTGTGAAGCACTTCGTGGTTTTGTACTGCAGAAAGAGAAGTGAGAAAAAGTACAAAAATAACAAATTACAGACTTTCTTTTTTTTTTTAGCCGACACTTTTAAACACGACTGTAAGATGAATAGAAATGTGTAACTTCTCCCACCATGCCTCATACATCATTTTGGGACAAGCAGTCAAAGTTCCTGGATCAATAACTGCTTTGATTATACCATTCCAGAGAAACAATGTATAAAAACATATTCCAGTGCAATTTCTATGTAATCTGTTCCTCCGGTCCCATCAAGTGTGACAGTGTGTTATTATTGACAGAAAACATCAATATGGATGATGTTAGACACTGGGAGGAAAGCATTTCGGTGCGCTGGGTTTGTCTTTATAATAACAGCATTGATTTGTATGGCAGCTTCCTGGTTTCAGCCGCTCACAGCTAATTTGCCCGTATCTACATTGGTATGAGCAGTAATGCGATGGATGTCAGATGGGATGTGCAATGCACAGAAACAAGTCTGCAGCCTAATGATTTTTGTCAATGGTGAATTAATTATTAATCTGATTTGTCCCTATTTGTTCAGAGCTCTGCAATTGCTAGTAAGTCGGGATCTGCTTAAACTTTCAGTAGGACTGGCACGGTCATAAGCAGTCATTCTCTGGCTTGCTTATTCTTCTCTGGCCTGATAAATAAACTATTTTGGTTACTGTATGTACTAGGGATTGAAACTGATTCAGTTTTGCAATTATTTACACTCGTTGTCTGCTTAGTGATTTTCATATTGCAGTGCTCTTGGTTTGGGACTTTAGCAGAATTGAAAAAACATGCAGGCTTTCATCCTATTCTTGGGACCCCAAATAAATCATGATAGCACTGACGAAAAGGATGGGCTTTGGAAACTGAATAGAATCCACTAAAGGCTAAAAACGAATTATTCCAAGGAACCTCAGGTTACATAACCGTGTTAGTGAATTAAAGATTCCTGTTGACCAAGACTCTCTTTGACCTAACTTCAGTTGGATTCCTCCAAGCCCTCTGCTGTCTGGAGCAGAGCTTGGGCTTTTTTCTGTCTCTGTAGAATACAATTTGAGCCAGAACATGATCAGTGTATTAAATCTCCACCTCTGGTATCTGACCATGCTTTATGTCGGGTAGATCAAATTTCTCACCTCAGTCCTGAAACTCTGGGTCGTCCTACCCTGGCTTTCCTTTAGCAAGATTTTCACTGTCAGTCTAGCATTTCTTCAAGGACTTTTGGACCCACCAACTGCCTTGCCTCATGCTCTATGCCTGGCTAGAAATCTCATGCTGTCCTTTTAGGGGTTCCTGCCCAACACAGTCTCTCTACCTCAAGACAGCATTGCAGTGGTCCCTATACCTGTTTGATAAAAGTCCTTCATCGCTGGGGATGTCACTCAAGTGATTCAGCACCTGCCTGGCAAGCATGAAGGCCTGAGTTCAATTCCACACACCAACAAACAAACAAAGATCCTCTGTAAAATCTTTAGTGGGTGCTAAGAGTAATTTTTCGCTCTAACATTCCTTCAAAGGCTTATCATGAACACTTAACAAAGTGATAAGTATAGATGACCTGCTCCGTGGATTCTTCTGACTGCTTTCTTCCTGTGCCTGTTAGGGCAACAGCATCTGAGACAGATGGAGTGATGGGAAGCCGCCTTCCTTCAGAGAAGGTGGAGGCCTTTAGAGGTATATTGACACACAGTACACCAACTACGCAAGTTTTTAACCTGCGACTTAGAACACTATCGCTCTATGAATAATATGAAAAATCATTACACTTTTCACTTGA
Source organism: Cavia porcellus (assembly GCF_034190915.1). Classification (NCBI taxonomy): domain Eukaryota; kingdom Metazoa; phylum Chordata; class Mammalia; order Rodentia; family Caviidae; genus Cavia; species Cavia porcellus. The sequence goes on along the minus strand of NW_026947484.1, from coordinate 157,817,405 downwards.
CTACTCATTTGCCATAGATAAAAGCTTTAAGGAAAACTGTGCTTTAAAATACCCTGCGTCCTATGGTTGAAAGCTCAGGATTTTTACATTCTGCATATTAGGATGTTTTGAGTTCTTAACACACATTGGTTACATTTGAAAGCAGCTAGTCTAAAACCCTGGAAGGGCCAGGTCCAATTATAACTTAGGCTAAGTAAGAGCTAAGATTGCAGAGTTTGTACAAAATTGCCTGGCTTCCTGGGTTGATAAGCAGAAAATTAGACACCTGGCCACTACAAGTTTTTTGGTTTTATGTTTGTAGATATGTGGCCAAGATTACATGGTGACTGCCAAACTGGCACCTTCATGTAAAAGCAAAGAAACACATTAGGTTATTATCACCTAGAAAATCATGTTCGTTTTTTGCTTTAAAATATTTTCTTCAGGAGAGACACAGAGAGTACAGAGAGGAGAAAGAGAGAGAGAGAGAAAGAGAGAGAGAGACAGAGAAAGAGAGACACAGAGACACACAGAGAGAATCTTCTTTATGAGAATTTCTGTCAATTTTGATGTGGTGAGACCTTGAGAAAAATCTGACAATACTGCCAAACTCTAGGAGTTGCTCCTAGATTTGAACTGCCCATTCCTCACCAAATGGGAGCCTTTTAGGGCTTGGAGTCTAACTGAATGGCCAAGGAGTTGATGCAGTTATTTACTACCCTAATAAGAAGTGAAAGTCACACTTTTGCTATTTTATGTTCATCTTGCATGCAGTGTGGTCGTATGCACCCTTTTGACAAGGCACAGTCCTCAGATTTAACACAGGATGGAAGAGATAGTGGTAAAGGAACAGCAACAAGGGAGATCAAAACTCTAGCCTAGGGAAAGTTGGAAATCAGGCAGGGTCAGTAAGAATTAGCAAAGAGAAAGTTCTTTAGACTCACGTGATACTGCAGCAGGCTGCCCCACAGACAAACTATGGCAAGAAGAAGTGAAAAGTGGCTACTTTGCAGGCAGAGGGCTCCTATGTTTAGGGTACAGTGAGGTCATATACATTTTTATTAATTTTCATTTTTTTATGGAAATTGAACTCCAGACCTTGTGCTTTCTGGGCCGGTGCTGTGACACTGAGCTATTTCCTCAAGCCCTCATATACATTTTCTGTAAAACCATCAACATATATATGACTAGTGTAGCCATCACATAATAAAAATAGTGTGTATGTGGAAGTCCTTGACTATGCTTGTGTTTTGAGAACTTTCAGTTTTTACTTCCAACAATGTGGGGAATAATATTTCTGTATTGGTTGCTTGTCTCCACAGCAAGTATTTTCTTCTCTTGACCACAAGCTGACATGTCTTAATCACCAGGGATCATGGTTAACCCTATTTATCTTATCTTCTGTTATGTTATAGTAACTCAGTACCTTTAGGCTCTTAGAAGTATATACAATGGTTCATTCATCAAAAACAGATTTTGTTTATTACAATTCTGTACCTGGGAAGTCCCAGATCAAGGTGGCAGTAGATGTGGTGTCTGATGAGGCTTTCTGGTTCAGAGATGAAACCATCCTGCTGTATCTTCACAGGGAAGAAGCCAGCTCTCTAATAGCTCTTTGAGGACATCAGTAATTCATTCAGGATCTGTTCCTGTTAATCCTCTAGAAGAAGAGATGATATAAAATATCTATGTGATAATGCAAAAGGATTCTTTAGATCAGGTTACACCATCAGAGGAAGAGAGTTACAGCAGCCTTTTGCGTTGTCAGAGGCAGAAGAATCCAGATGGCCTTCTGGGTACTCAAGAGGCAAAATGTCCAGTAACAAACAAGGGTGGAAGATCAGAGAGGGTCACTGTAGAATCAATTACTGGAACAAGTCTTCACCCCACGACCGAAGAGTCTGGACCAAGAAACCTCGGACCAATGTCCAAAAGCAATGGTAAGGTCTGGAGCTTTCCCAACAAGAAGGAAGCATTTCCTTTTTTCCCTTGCATTTTACTCAAGCCACAAGTCTATTGTTTGGCACTAGCCTAGGTATCTTTCCCCTGGTTTTCTGACCTACATGTCAACCATCTACAGACATGAACTAGGTTTTATTAATGTATTATGGAGTCATTGCCGAAGTCAAGTTGGTATCTCACAGTTCGTGATCACAGGACCGAAGGCCTTCTGATACCATCACGCTGTTAGTCTTGGGAAGAGGAGCACTTTTAGTCAGAGGGCAATCTGTTCAGCATCTGTGAGGAAAATCAGGAAAAATGAGATTGGGTCAAAATGTCTGCAAGGGGCCACTGTACCCAAAGACGAATTTTCTTAGAAAGGTTCCTCAAGGTTATACCAGTATCAAGGAGCTCTGCATTTTTTTTTTTTTTTTTTTGGATACTTGCTTCTGTAGTGGGACAGAACTCACCGTAAAAGTAGGGTGTGTTTTTCTGTAAATAAGCAAATGGAAAAGAGGATTCAAATGAGGCCTTGGTTATGCCAATACATGGGAAAGCAGAACAGAAGCTGTTGCCAAGCAGGTTTCAATTCACCAAATAATATTTAAGAACTATAAGAATTTTTTATTTTAAAGACAATAAAACAAAACAAAACAAGCCAGAACAAAGCAAATCAGAACAGAGCAATGCAAGCAACACAGGACTTCACAACAAGACAACAGGACATCAACAATGGCTACAATGATGTCTTTTGGTTTCTTTGAAACAGTTGAGCATACTTTTAACACACAATAATATCAAACATAACAACATAGTATAACACCATTCAAGATGATGAAAGCATTACAGGACTTCAAAACCAGATAACAGGAAATGAACAATGAGTACATAGTATCTAATTTTCCTAAAAAAGTTGTCCATGCCATCACACATAACAAAATCAAATAAAACAATGTAAGAATAATGTTTAAACTTAATTTATCATCAGTACACTGGTACAAATCATACCAGGAAGGAAAAAGATGACCAGGAGACGATGCAAGATAGCTATCTCTTCTCTGGTGACCATTTTCTCTGGTCAACCCAAGATTTAAATTAAGAGAAATATCACATCAACATTACAACAGTCTTTCATCAAGAAAAATTGGCGTAGGATTCCCAATTAAACTGTTCAGTGTAAATGGAACAATCTTAGAAGCTGAGGAGAACAGTTTGATATTTTAAATTCTAAATTATTTTTCTTTCTTCTACAGAACTCCAACATTTTCATTTGCTTATGACTTTAAATGTATGCAGACATTTGCTGCTGAAACTATTATTTATAGTGTACATACTCACTTGAGCTATGAGCTTTACAAAATGATTTGGTCCATTTATTTCTCTTTCTTTGCTTTTGTTTATCTTAACACATTTCTTATCTCTTCTTTATATTTTCTGCTACTCCCTGAAAATGTTTGATATGGGCAAGGGTAACCCGTTGTTTCCTTTTATCAAACTCTCTTTCTTCTCTCCAGTGATCTCAGGAGAATAGTTTGCATCTTTTCTCATCACGTTTCTACCACCAGTTACAGCGATTTATGTAAGACTTACAGTGTATATGGATTACTTGATGAATGATTCCATGAGCCCATTTTATATACAAATACAAGAATCTGGGCAATCTCATCTATATAAAAATTGGGGAAGTAAGTTATTACAGTCCTATTTCTGCATAATGAATTACATACAAATTAATTAGCCTAAAATTGCATATGATTAAGCCACACTTAGTGGTGTAACAAAACAGGAACAAAAGATGGGGAGAAGGGACAAGGAGAGGAAGGGAAGGGCATGAGAACAGAGGCAAGATGTGCTGTGTCTGTGCACCAGTTCCCCCAGTGGATGGAATCAGGTCCTGCAATCTTGTTAAAAACTAAGACAATAAGGCTACAACTACAGTTTAGGGGACCACTGATTTACTGAGGGCTTTTCGGGTGGATTCTCATGCTCCTGTTGGTGATATTCACCTGGTAACTGGGCAGGGCTCAGCGGGGCTGTCAGGCATTTGGGTGACCGCCCACATTTGCCAAACACCAAGACAAATACTGCCCGTTCCTTGGCTTCCAGTTCCATGTCGGCTTAGCCTCGCATCAGTTATACCCCAGGGGGCAAAAGATCTGCAGATCAGCCCAGATTCAAGAGTAGGAAAACATGCTATAGGAGGCCAATGTGAAGAATCTGAGACTACTATGTATATGAGCATATAGATGATACATGTCATGTTACATGCATGTGTGTAGTGTGTACTTTGCATATATATGAATATATATATGGGTATATGTAGGAAAAAAGTGAAAATTTGTGGTATATTTAGCTTCATTTTTGGTGATTATGTCTACATCCATGACATTTCTTAGAAAGAAAATATTTGCTCATATTTGCCCATTAAGTTGATATAGACATTTTAGCTTTGATGTATTCTACTTCTTTCTACACGGAAGCAAAGTGAACAGTTGATAAAGGTGTCAGGCATTATGTCTGGATGTCCCCCCAAATCCTCATGTGGCGTAGGTGGGGCTTCTTCAGAGGCGGCTGGGTCTACAGTGTGTGATCAATTCACAGTGCAGGGCAGGGACTGAGGGTGTGTGATCATCGAATCCATCCACTGATTGATTTGGCACTGCCCTAATCTCAGTAGCCTGGAAACTACACAAGGGCCAGAGGGAGGCTTGCCTCGTCTCTTGCTTGCTTTGCTGTCTTCTGCCCATCATGAATTGTTTCTCCTCACGATGTCCCTCTGCCATGGAGCCAGCTTAGGAAGGACTGAAACCTCTCCAACTGTGAACTGAAATAAACCTTTCCTCCTTTCACTCTGATTGTTGAGTATTTTGTCTCAGCAACAAAAGCAGTAAGGGGACACAGGTGACTAGGATTTTAACTCATTACCGTGCCTTTGTGCCAGTTCCTCACTGTACTTTCTTTAAAATTTAACATTATTTTTCCATAACTGTGCTTATGAGCTTAACAAATAAAATATTAGAATTTAACTTTACAATCCTATAGATTTATTCTGTGCTGCTTTCTTTTAAATATTTCTCCAATTCATCAAGTGCAGTTTTGATTAATACAAAATAGAAACAGATAATCAACCTGTTAAATATTTTTAAATACAGTTTATACAATGACAAGTAGAGCTTTACAAATTAGTCTTTAAGTCCTCTCCCATCCTCCAACGGATCAAGACTCCAATCTATGTGGATTTGCTCAAATAGAATTTGCATTTTCCTAAATCTCTTCTTTGGCTCTGTCAAGCCCTTGGTATGGAATCTATTTCTCTGGTGTCACAATTAAGTTCTGTGCCACTGCTTAAATGCCAGTATTTTTATAAAATCCTGGCTACTGTGTGTCATAATAGGAAACTGTTCCTTTGCTCCAAAATTTCCTAAAGAGCTTTTATTGCTCTAGAGGAAAACATTGCAGCTCCTATATTAAAAAAAAAAAAATCTATGTTTTAAAGCTTGTTTTCTTTGTAAAAGCAAAATGCTTCTGGTGAATCAAAGGTGTGATTTGTATGTATGATTTGTGAGATCTCAACAAATATGGCATTGAATAAATGAATGAATGAAAAAATTAATAGGAGAGCCCCCCACTTCCACTTTTGAAGTTATAGAAAATCCTGGGAGAAAGTTACACAAATAACTCAAATTTATGATTAGGTGGAACCCTTGCCTATATTTTCTAAACATGAAGTCATTCACCTAACACAAAGTAGTAATAATATTCCTCCTTCCACATTAAAATTCAAAACATGAAATTAAGAATGTATTGAACATAATGACAATTTTAAAAATTCACAAATATTTAATAATAATGCACAGTTTTTACTAAAAGTGTTGTGCAAAGCATTTCTTTTGAATGTCCTAAATATTACTTTTCCAAAATCTGCAATGATCTTAGATTGTAAAAGCAAGGTATTTTGTACTCTGGGAACTATATATTTAACTTACTATAAACATCCTTCTTATTATAATTTTAACAATAAAATGCAACTAGGTAATAAATAATGCAAAACACTTACTGAAATGATATTTAAGTTTTACAAAAGCTTTAAGTGGTGTTGATTTTAAGTATTTATACTGTAAACTATTAAAGGAATGAATAACCCACCAGGGGAGATGGCAGACACCTGTAAACACAGTCCTGGGGAAACTGAGGCAGGAGAATCACTGAAAGTTTGAGGCCAGCATGGATAAATAGTGAGATCAAGACCAGCCTGAACTACATAGTGAGATCCTGTCTCCACTCTACTCCCAAGAAAATCACAAACAAGAAGAAAAAAAAAAAAGAATAACCATAGCATATTACTGACTTAAACTAAAAATTCAAAATCTTTATATTGCTAGAACAGATACAATTTTAAGATATTATTCAAAGTCTTTAAAAGGTCTTGAACATTTACAGGGATCTCTCACTTTGCACTATTAATATAACCAATTTTCACTCTGAAAATGGTTCAAATGCTTTTCCTCATTTTTTTTTTAAGAATCTCTTTGGTTTCTCAAAGGCAGTATATGGAAAGAAATGGAAATTTCAATGACTGTTAATCCAGAAATGTGGAATAATTGAGTAGCATCTAGAAAACGAATATCAACAGATACCGGAGTAGTAAGTTGATACTTGTAAAAACTTTGTAAACATATAACTTTCTGTAGTTCTGTGTGTGTGTGTGTGTGTGTGTGTGTGTGTGTGTGTGTGCATGATGATACCAAATTACGGTGATTATTTAAACACAAAAAATAAAAATTTATTACAATAAAGGTACATTTCCAGGAATGACAGGATAAATGTGTTCAAAGCATGGGTGGGGTGTGGTCTGAGTATTTTTGAGGGGGATTTCTGACAGCCTGCTTTTATTTTATTTAAACACCCACTGTATGTTTTGATCACCCTGTACTGACCTAACGTCCATGGAAATTTCTGTCAAATAAAAACAAAGTGTGTCCTTATTCACCTTGCTTTCTGGGTCAGGGCCAGGTGACTTCCAGCTTTCCTTCAGAGACAGAATGACCATGAAAGGTAACTTTTTTGAATAGATCCATGACATGTTGGCAGCCAGGACAGCACAATTAAAGATAGCACGATGTTTGGATACATGTCTACCTTGTAGAATAATCAAATCAGACTACTTAGCACACGCATCCTCTCATACATGTAGTGTTGCTTGGTGGTGGGAACATGCAAAATGCTGTCTTCCGTCTGTCTGGGAAAGTGCAGTAGGGGATTGCTAGCCATGGTCACCTGACTGCCAAGTTAGTTTAGGGTATCTTTTTGTCATTTTCCTTTCTTTTTAGCAATTAGAATTTTCAATTCTGTATTTCTTATTAATCTGTATTGATTAGTTTATATATGTTCTATTTCAACACCATCTCTGCTGCAGAATAACATTTTTGGAATATTTAAGGATTAAAAAGAATGTTAATGATTATGACAAGACTGATGCCTATCTTGCTAATAACTACCATGCTTGACAGCCTCACCCAGCAATACTCTGATTGTGCATGGGCTTCCACCTGTTTATTTATTTATTTATTTATTTATGTTTTATTGGTCCATGCAGGCATTACAGAATGTCACACTCCTTGTGGGAGTTGCTGCACACAGGTGACACATGTTCCCTCATTTTCTCATCTCTTTTCCCTCCTCTCTCTCTCCACTCCTTCCTCCTCTCTACCACCTGCTCATTTGAGAAAGATTTATCTTGCTGCTTTGTATTAGCTGCCTTTTCTTTAGCCTTTTATTCTTAATGTGAGATTTTCATTTGAGAGAAACTCGATCTGTTTGCAGGCATTCTCTGTTTTTGCATTTGGTGATCCTGCGAAAGATAAGCTTTAGTTTCTTGATTGTCTACAGGTGAGGACACTGAGACTCTAGAAGGCTGAACCTAGGGCCTAATGAAATCCCAATTATATGAGAGACACATCCTGGCCAAGCTGACCGTGAATTCATAAGCACATGTCAAGGATGTGCTATCATATGGCCTGGTGATTCACCTCCTCAATCAGTAATAGTCTTAAGTTTCTAGTATGTACTAGGCACAAAGAGGAAAACTATGGAAAGAAAAGGTCATGCTTTCAATTCAATTAAAAGGAACTTTATTAGCTATTTCCATGTTAATTATTGTGTAAGACATTGGCAATACATAGACAACTAGAAGACATAAGGTGAATTCAATAATGCAGTATTCTTAGGGTAGTATAAGAAGATCTTGGAGAGACAAAAGATAGGAAGACATAAGGAAAGAGAGTTTTGAAACATATATTAAAAATGTGAGGGTTTGGAAAGGCATTGAAATAGATGTGATCATGTATGCAAGGATATAGAGAGGAGAATGTACATGTACACTGTAATCACGTCATGTTGTTTAGTATAGCACTTGAGATGTAACTGAAAACTTACATGGAATGCATACCAGGTGAGTTGAATCTCCCCAAATATATCATGCAATTACACACACCTAAGGCTTTGCTGAAATTTTCTTTATTTTTTGCACTATCTCGCAAATCCTCTCTTGTTCAAACTGTGGAATTTTACTTTTCAGGAAATGAAGTCCCTAAGAAATAGGATTATATATTCTAAAACTAATCTACTCCAAAATTAATGATTATACACTCTAGTTTCCAACCTCAATATTTCCACTAGCCTGCCATATGAGGGGACCTATTTTTTTAAAATTTTATTCTTATGATGTTAATGTATCATATGAGCACACTTCTGCATTAAAACAACTGATGAACAACTAATGAACTATTACCTTTTCTTATAATCCTAGGTTTTGTATGAAGTTTTCTGTTAATGTAGTAATCTCTTACATCTGTCAGTGTAGTAATCTCTTTCATTTTTGTGTTTTTTTCAACATGTACAAAGTGTGTAGTGGGTACACACCATCTAAAAAATACAATGAAAGTATAGTTTAACGTTATGTAAGTGATTACTGTTTGAAAGCAGTATGTAACTGAGACAGTATTACAACTAAAATCAGTATACAATTAAGATTAGTGGGGCTGGGGATTTAGCTCAGCAGAATAAGCACCTGCCTTGCAAACACGCAGTCGTGAATACAGCTGCTTATACCAAAAAAAAAAAAAAAAAAAGATAAAGATTAGTATATGGAAAGCAATTGAAATCAGTGCATAACCAACATTTATCATTTAGCATCCGAGAAACAATAAATATATCTTATATATATCAGATATTTAATTATACACATGAATATAGTGAAAGTTAATACAATTATCTTGCACTTCTACAAAGCAGCTAAAAACTGATAACACTGGTAGTTCTTTGTCTTATATCCAAAACTACTCATACACATAAAACCATTTTTATATAAAATAGGAAATACCATACTTATTCCACAAAACATTTTTCTGTTGAAATGTTTTTCATATTCTAAGGTAAGAAAGCACTGTCTTTTAACTACGAGATGCAAAATTTTACAGAGAAAACAATTCTGAACTGCTCAAAATCTCATTAAAGTTGTATGAGAATTATCTATGCCCCATTTGCAATTTTTCTTTAGAGCAGACTATCAGGCAATCCATGATTTAAGAGTGAACTTTAGTTTTATCCTTGACCTACCTCACCTTGTAAGTGTTTCTTGATTTTAAAGGATGACATTTAATTAAAACTGCATTGCTGCAATGTAGTAATTATTGGTGCAGATAAAAGATATTTACAGAAACTTAAGCTAGGGGATTGGTAAAAGCAATGTAGACTTTTCATAACTCATGATGGATCATCTATAAAACGTGTTATACCATCTAGCGTTGTATCATTTAAAATCACGTCAAGTTTGCTGGTTGAATTAGCATGCACGATTGTAGAAGAGGCATTTCAATTAAGCCCAAGTCAAACAGACGTCAAGAATTTTCCACCTTTATTTGCAATGCTGTACATAAAGTTATTCAAGCATTGCCTTGAAGGATGAGAACTTGCGGAGTATGAAATCGGACCCAAATTTTTCTCTTTCATAGATGATATCTTTGCTTCTTCATAGTTTGCTGCTCTTCAGAGAATGGCATTTAGTAATATGTGTGAGTAATTGCAGAGTTTACTGCTCATTACCTCCTTAAAAATCCAAGCAACTACTAAGCACGCTTTGATCTTTTTATAAGAAAATAATTTTCATTATAAAGGTCAAAACAAAATAAGGAATTTTTATTTTTTAATTGAGTAGCTTATTTACTGCTTTCTTATGAAACCAAAATACTTGTCTACCCTTTCAATTACACTTCTATAGATGGCAAAAGGCTGGTCTTTTCCTCTCATATAAAATATTACTTTAATTTCTTCAAAACATGACTTTAATAACAAGAATTTTCATGATAAAATATTTCTTTACTTATTTATTTATACTGGTATGAGAGATATTTTTACATCTCTAATCATAAAGATATTATAAAATTATGTATACATATCAACTCTATTTTTATTGTGTGAAACCTGGGCTAATATTAGCATTTTCAGCTTAATATTTTCATAAATTCCTCACATTATTTAGAACAGTTTTGATTGATATGTAAATTTTCACGGCTAGTATCATTCCCAAATGAAAAGGTAATGTCTTTCTAAACAAATTTTCCTCTTATTCATTTTGTTTTATTTGTATTCAGATTAGTCCATATTGTAACAGATTCTGCATGTTAACATAGTACTTCATAATCATTTAATGTTGACACCAAGATAACAGGTGTTTAGCATATTGTGTTCTGAATTCACACCAATATATAATGAATTTCCTGGTCCTTGAGGTATTTAATGGATATTTTCAGAACCACGCTAATGACTAAGATGATAAATGGAGTTTAAATAAGTTTAGCTAATTGTACCTTCTCTTATCTCAATAAAGATGAAATATGGCATTTTATCTGGGATAGATCCAAGTTTATTACTATCAGTCAAATTGATTTCTATAACCTGTAAGTGAGATAAGAAAGAAACAAACATTATTAAACTGAAATTTTGGGGGTTCATTCAGCGGCCGCATTCTTGTGTCCCTCGCCTATGAGAGAGGATATGGATTTTGTTTTATGACTCAGGAGAACTTATTTTGCCTCCTGCAATGATACTGCAAACCTTTCATTTTATGTCATCGATAAGATGAGTATCATAGTGTATCACAGTGTAAGGTATTCAAGGTATTTATATAATTTGTATAATTTGCAATTCACATTTAAAATTAAAGGAAATACAGACTCCACTCTCTAAGTCTACTACTTAAGCAATTAAATATGAAGGATAGTTGGAAAAGAAAGCAGTTACATAAGGAGAAATATTTAATATTCAAGAACATTCTCATCATTAAATATAAAATACAATGTGAAATATTTTGTCTAGAATTTTTCTTTTACATACATTGGTTGGATGATTGCCATGGTTTACAAAATAAGTTTAATCATGTTCATATTCTAAATAACTTTTGACAACAAAAATATTTTTTGCTTGTTTGCTTGTTTTTCTGGGAAAGAATAAAAAAGAAAGTGTAATGTATAGAAAGGACAACATAATTAGTGCTATTAGTTTTTTAAAAAATCATTCCTGTTTTTCTTGTATTGAAATATTTTAAACATATGTAAAGCAAACAGAGATTAAAAATGTATTTAACATCATGTGTAATGACTTGTATTATATTTTTTTCACAAATGATTTCCAAAAGGTTAAATGAAGATAAGATAAAAAAGATGTCAGGCCAAGGGGAAATATCGAGTTTCAAATATATTAGAATAGAGTTCGGCAAACTACTGAACTATCAACAAGGAATTCATTGAAGAGGAAAAGAAGGAAAACGCATTAGAAGAGGAAGCTAAAGGAAGCCAATCTTAAATGGAGAGGATGGATTTAAACAAAGCAGTGAAGGTAACTAGAGAGGACGGTAATCAGAAAGAAGGATAAATGGACTTGTAGAAGGTAGCTTGCTTAGCTAGTTTATAAAGAAGGAAGCTAGTGAGAGAAAGGAGCTGAGACAGAGTCAGATGACCAGACATACTGATAAGAATTGGAGAGAAAAAAACAGACTGTGGACTAGAACTTTGGACCATGAATTAATTTCAGGAAATGTGGGACTCAGCCGGCACTCTGATAAACAGAGGTGCAGCCTTCTCCCTACCATGTTTCTGAGGTCCAAGGACGTTGTGATTCAAATTGACCTGTTCTTCCTAAAATCCCAATTTCCTGTAAACTCTACCAGTTGGAGAAGTGAGTTGACAGCCTGAGTTCCACTTGGTCATTTTAAACCCACAGAACCACATGTGATCCGTGACCATTAAACCATAGGGCAACTCCTGTGTTGTGTTTATGTATAATTAGCTCCAGATGGAGGGCCCTTCCGACTCCCACCCAGAAGCCCTCTTGGAAATCTGGGAGCTGCTTTTCTTTTTCGTAGATCTGTGCCTTCGCTCTTCGACATGTGAGACCAAGAGTGTAGTACATAGGGTAACAGAGAGAGAATAGGAAAGTTAACATTACATTTAACAAAATTTTTAGATGTATGATGTAAGACTGAATGACTGACAGAAATTGAGGTGTTCAAGGACTATAGCAGAGTGGAAGAACAAGGGATCAATCAGGGATGATAAAACTATTGATGAGTGTCAGGAATGCCAATTGACAACAGAAATCACAAAGACGTAACTTGTCAACTAAGCACATCAGTATATTTTATCAGCTTCTTTGTAGGGGAAGAACTGAAGAAAAACAGATCATGCATTTCCAGTAGTTATCACACATTTGACTTGTAACAAAGGTTACTAGTGCCATTATGAATGAAATATTTCTTATTCATTCAAATTTTTATACTGTCTTTTAGAAGTATAAATTATTATTTCATTTATTATGATTGATGAAACTAACACATCCAAGAAGTGTGAGATAGCACATCCAATATCACATAGATTGCAAGTCCAAAGTGGATTTAGACTCCAGATAGCCGATAACAATTTGTGTCCTCTCTACCAGGAAGCAATGCCTTGCCTACAGGAGCATGACTTTCCAGACTCAAAATCTTGACACAAGATTCTTTGGAAGTTGGTTATAACAGAAATTCATCAAATGAATACATAGTTTTTCTTTCCTATATTGATTGATATAGGTTATCTAAAATTAATGTAGAAATGTGTGTATAAATTCTGATATTTTGGGGGCCGGGGATTTAGTTCAGTGGCATAAGTACCTGCCTTGCAACCAGGAGGTCATGAGTTCGATCTCCAGTACCGATAAAAAAAAAAAAAAATTAAATTCCAATATTTTTAATCATTGCGTTTGGGAAAGGTACTCTCTTTCAGGAGAAAGATTAGAGATTTCAAAAGACAAAGTCAAATTTTTGGTAACTTTTTGAGATTAAAATAGACTTTCCAAAAGCACCATTAAAACAATAAGTCTTCTGAAAATGATGGATAACATAGCAAAACATTTTATGATACCTGAATTAGGGGCTCTTAACTAGTAAGAGAAGTGTATATAGACTTGCAACGAACTAGAACAGCTAGTGTAGAAACAATTCATGTGGTTGTCTATCTTGTGTTAGTTTGGTTAGATTAGAAGGTACGGATTCTGTATGGGCCTCCAGATCCCACACAGCCTTGGAGTCTGTTTAGTCATTGATCAGAAAGCTGGGAAAAGGAATTAAAAATGTACCTAATCACTGGTACTGACTGAAAATGGATTGAGTCTTTCTTTGACGGTGAGATTTCCAGGATTGAGTATACTCAATTTGCTTCCTGTGATACAAGTGAGCCCTGAAAACAGGGCTTGGGATGAGACACTGATAGATAAATGGACCATGAATCAAAGAGAACCAACTCAGGTTGTGAGGTGTTAAGAACAGGAAAATTTATTACTGGCCATTCTTAAAACCGTTCTAAGTGGCTCAGCTTTTCAGAACTCTGAAAACACCCAGAAGTAATATTTCAAGTTCTACATGGCAAGGTGGAAATTAACTCTGTAGCTGTGCAAGAAAATACCCAGAGTAAGATGGGTGTTAGTCAAAGCCTAAAAGGGGAAAAAAAAAATTAAATGAATGTACAACTTTTTACAATAGTGAAGAAAACCTCCTGAGAAGCAGATGGACTGATTTTAGAGGAGGAAAAAAAAAAAAAAAACAACTTACATCCAAAGATGGGTTTTTTGTTTGTTTATTGTTTGCAAAATTTTTTTTCTATTTGTTTCAAGCAGATTTTGCTAGAAGCAAAAGTTTTGCCATAGAAAGGCCTTTCGTGATATTGGTAGGGTTTTAAATGCAAGGCAGATTCACTACCCTGTAAATCATGACACAGAAGCATTGATGTTCTATGGTACAGAAGTGGGGAGGGATAGTGCTGGGCTTTGGAGTAATTAGGACTTTGGAGGTTTTTTATATGGGCAAGAATCAGAAGTGGAACCTAAGCACTGGACTCTTTAACTCTCTCTGAAATGTCTGAGGTTTCTAAACAGGTAAAGCAACTCAACAAGAATGTTTTCACTCCGTGGTGTGACATCAAGCATCTGATGAGATTGTATATTTGAGCATGTAAATAAACAGGATTGCTAAGAGTGTTGCCATCACTTCCTGAAATATTACCACTTGGATAACAACCATATCCAAATGCAGGTATCGATCCCACATTCTGTGTCTTTATCTAGGAGCACAGACACTTCATACGGCACTGACTCATTAGATTAATTTTAATTGTAGCAAGTATTAGGGACTGTTTTGAAATGAGAAGATACAGCTAACTGAAACATTTTAAAATAAGATCCTTTTTATGAGGAAGGCAGCCTTGGTATGGAGGAAAAGCACATCTTTTCAAAAAACTTTCTGACATGAGTGCCAGTCCTGGCAAGGGTTTGTAACCCTAAAATGTGTATGTGTTTCAGTTTGATCTTAAACTTCCTACTATGCAAAGTGGTCTGGCGTATGTCATGGTCCTTGCGTTTTTTTTTTTTTTTTTTTTTTTTTTTTTTTTTTTTTTTTTGTGCTTACATGTTAGTGGCATCTTGGCCTTTCTTCTTCCTTTCCCTTCTTGCCCTTCATTCTGGGTGAGCTGGTAAGATGACACATTCGTTCCCTTCTTCCTAAGGTATGACAGGAAATTCAGACCAAACTGGAGAAATCACCCGTGGCCCAAACTCTAACCACAGTAAAACCTCAGAGCAATCTCCTTTTCCTGATTCTTAAGACCTACTTGGGATTGTACTGCTCTTCCCAGCAAAACTCAATGTCTGAATAACAAGCCGTGCGCGCGCGCGCGCGCGCGCGCGCGTGTGTGTGTGTGTGTGTGTGTGTGTGTGTGTGTACATGTGTGTGTGTGTGCGCCTGTGCATGTGTGTGCATGTGAGTGTCTGGGTTTATCAGTCTCTTTTTCTAAATCGAATTTTGAATGGGGGAGATAATTTGACTTCTGTAGAAGTGATCTCAACTGAAAATTCAATACAACCCTGTCACAATCCATTAAGTTACCTCAAAAAAGTTACATCCAGTTAAATGCAGTAAAAATTTTTCCATGTAAAATTTCTGCCAATTAAAAATGTTTCCCTACTTTCAGACTAATAACAATTATTCTTCGCTTCCTATATAATATAAACCATTAAACAAAGGAAAACCTACATGCATACAATTTTTAATATACTGAAATGGTTCCAAGTGTTTATGAAAGAATTGATTTTAAACCTGCCTTCGGTTTCCAACAGAAAATAAGGACTTCAGCCCTCTCAGTTTTTCAGAACCTAGCCCTATATTTGAAGATGGGAACCAACTGAATATATTCGTATCACATCATTCTAGAGAATGTTTTGGTAGGGAATTCAAAACTACTTGTCCTTTAGAAGTTCTGTGGAGCTTAAAGAAGCACTGATACACAGTTCATTAGTTCTAACATTCCCCATGTATCCTCCCATGCTAACCCTTGTGATTTGTGCTATCAATTGCTCCTCCGTCAAAAATCTAACTACCTCGGCATAGATAAGTGAGTGAGTATTCAGGTGGTTTCTGTTATTTTTAGGAGTAACTTCTCAATAAGTTATATCATGTTGACTCATTTCTGATGACTGTAACACCATGATGATTTTATTCCATAAAGGGAATAAAGAATTTAGGTTTTACTAACTCCTTGAGACTTGAGAGAATAGAGCTAATAAAAGTTCCATAGCCTCTCTCTGGGGAAGGAGCTACAAAATCATAAAAATCTACCCTTTGACTTTTTGAACAGCAAATGCCTCAGCTTTCTTTTTATAGGCCAAATTGTCACACCAAAGCAAAATTTGACGATTTTAAAACATTACAACTATTAGTTGAATAGCAAAATAGTTGCCAGTCTCTCCTTTTTGTAAAACCCAGGCAATTCACCAGTACCCAGAGCACCAAGAGTAGCCAGTGACATTTACGCACATTTAACATATTGTCTGCAGGTAGAGACATATGTAAATCAATTCATGCCCCTTAAACATACCCTAATAACTTCCTGTGTCATATATTTTATGATGATGCCTGGTTGACAGGATGGGAGTGGAAATGTATGTGAAATTTAAATCAGTTTGCATGCAATTTAAAATCTAGGAGTCCGTCCGCATAGACTTGCTGAATAATTAATATCTTGAAAAACAACACAAGTAGTAAATAAAGGTTTAGTCTCCTAATATGGACAAGAAAAAAGAAGAATTAGCATTTAACTTAAGGTCTGAAGAGTAAACATTTTAGGCTGAATAAAGATCACAGGGCTATGCCATAAATATGGATTTGCACAAACTGCTTTTGAAGTGATAGTGTATTTGAGAAAATGTGGGAGGAGATGGTGCCAGGAAGTTTAGGATAAGGATGTGGAAGGCTTTGAATAATATACAAAGGAGTTCATAGTTTAAATTTTTCTAAGGTTATTGGACATTGTTGAATACTTGGTGAGTTCTCGAAGGTAAATCTAATGTATGAAAAGTAATTGCTGTTTGTTATGCTTTTGGAGACACCGCAAATGCACAGCCTTGCTGTTCTTAGGCAGAACTGTTCCTCTTCATGAAAATGTTTCCTTCATATCAATCCCCTTACTTTCTGTGTTTTCTTCCTCTATCCACTCTTAAACTTCTCTCAAGGGTGTATCTCATTTCCTGGGTGAATTTACAAAGGAACTAGGCAAATGGAAACCAATCCCAGGTCTCTGCTCTCCTAGGAGTGATGTTCACTAGAAACAAACATTCTCGTCTCCTCTCTTAGACCCAACTTCCCTGAGTGTGTGCTGAGCCTAGATGGGGAGCCCTTTCTGAGGCAGTGTTCCCTGGGCCCAGGAGTCTGATTTGGGAATTAGAGACCAGCTTACTCACAGGTGTAAGTCATCAGTCTAATACTGATATTAAAAAGTGATGTTACAGTTTCATATCTAGTTGAGCTTTTGTAATTTCAAATTTGATCCTGAATGTGGGCTAAAAATGGTCCCACATTCCTTTCCTTCAAATTGTCTAATCATTTATTAATTTCCCAATGAATACAGAAATAATTATACATTTGAGCCAAAGGATTTAGTCTTTACATCGAAGGTCTCATTCAATCAAATCTTCTTTAAGAACTCAGAGATAAATTCCAGTATATGCATTTAAAAGTCAGAGAAACACTGTCTTAGAGAAATTGAGAAGCACTGCAGAGATCAGTGGGAAAAAATAAAATGAGGATTATAAAACTCAATGTATATGCTTTTACCTACTAGCAAAAAAATTCTTACAAGTATATAAAATAGTACCTATGAATAAATAGGTATACTTTAAGAGTAAGCCATCTTTATTTTAGCTTTAGAATATAGAGAAACAAAAATATGAATTAGGAACTAGACAGAGGAGAGAACAAAATAGACAAAAAAAGTGGAAATACATGACTAGTACCAAAGAAAATGGGAAACCCTTTTACTGACAAGTTTTATTGTTCAACAAGGTGAAGCTTACGACAAAGAAATCATAAGAATGACTTTGGCTATCGGAGATGTTTCAGGTTTTGTGCTAATGTCTTTTTGTTAACTAATTAGGAACTCAGATGTCATGAGCGCCCAGGCAGAGGAAACAGTGCTGTACTTGAGAAATACTATATTCTAATGTTGGTAAATGAGATAAGTTCTCAGGAAGAATTATGAATATTATCCTTTGGGTTCCAAAGAATTTCATGACTTTGTTGTGATAAAGACTTGTTTATCCATTCAGTGATACAGTCATGCACTAAATAATATTTTGGTCAAAAATAAACCACAAACAGTGTTAGTTACAAAACATATGTCACCTGTAGTGCCACAGCCATCTTATTTCTTCTAAGTTGGTGCAATAATAAAATCACCCAATGGACATTTCTGAGAACAGACACTTGTGGTGCTGGAAGACGTGAATGCAGTCACCAGTGCCTTGCTTGCTGGGCATGAGGGATGCAGGGTGGGTACTACAGCATAGGGGCTCTGGAATTACAGGTCACAGGCTAAGTCGGCTAGGAGTGGGGAATTTCAGGAACTTCTAAGGGAGCAAAGAAGGAGAGCACTGGTTTGGCAGAGGAAAGATAAGGGCACTTTAGGTACTAAAGGGCATAAGTCAATACCCAGAGTCATAACAGTATGTATAATTTAAAAGTAGTTTGGGGCATGCATGAGCTCTCTAGCCATTGGTAGAGGTTATTAGGATTCAGATTTCAATGTTCTCCCAAATTCTCGATGTATAGGTGATTGGGTCATGGGGTGCTACACGCACTGGCAGATTCATGAGTTCAGTAGCTGAATGTCCTGTGAGTAAGGGGGACCTGTCTGGAGGTGGGTCACGGCGGGTGGGGAGGTAGAATGGTACGTTCCTGTCCCTGGCTGCTCTCTCCCTGTCTGCTTCCTGGCTGCTGTTGATTGAATACCCTTTTCTCTGCTATGTTCCTCTGCCAAGCTGTTTCTTTGCCTTTGACTCAGCTGATCGTGACTGAAACTCTGAACCAAAATAAACCCCTCCTTCCTTAAGCTGTGAGTGTTGGGTATTTTCTCACAGTGACAGGAGAGTGACTGAAATATATCTTGGTATCAGAGGAGTGGAGTAGTTGCTGCGGCTGCACCTGACCATGTGTTTTAGAAGCCTTTTAAATTGGTTTATAGAAGGGATTTGGAAAAGTTTGCAGATGCTAGCCATGGTAGCCCTATAATAGTACAACTAGAACATGACAGGAGATTTTGGTCAGAACTCAGAAGCTGACAAGATGAAGAAAGTAAAGGCCAAATCAGGAAGTTTCAAAGCTATGTGCACACCACCCTGGCAGAAATTTTGTCAAATTTTATCAATGCCCTAAAAATAAACATAATAAAAGTTAGAGTACTTCATGTTTGTACATATAAACTTATAAAATATGCATAAGTATATGCACCGAGAGAATTTTGCACATATGATTATGACTTATTTACACATTTTGAACTAATTACACAAAAGTAATGCATGTGTAAAATAGTCTCTGGAATTTTACTTCACTTTGTACCTCAAGCACATTCACAATTGGCAAGCTAATCTTTAAAATATGTCAGGCTAATTCCATAGCATAAAACATCACTGCAATATATCATGATATATTTAACCATTGTTTGAAATTTTGATGGTTTCCATTATGTGATAGTGAGGTTCTTGATTTATGTTGATTAAGGCTCAGCAAAAATAGTACTATAATGATTTCGTTTTGTCAATTGCATGAGATCCCTTCCCATTCCACTGTCATCAATCAACAATATCTTTATAAACTTCCAATTTTCATACATGAAAATTGTACCAATTTGTATAATCAAACTTTTTCATTTTTATTAAGCACTCATACTAGCTTGAATGAATTAGCTGTTTATTAAAAAGTAAATTCTTCATATTTGCAATACCCTTGCTCACGTATTGCACTAACTGGAGACATTCTGTTGAGAAAGAATTCCGATCTTCTGTGGCTTGGTACACATTTACAGGTCCTTGCCAGGTACCAGGAACAGTTCTAGGCCTTTTACACTAGAGCAGACATAGAACAATTTGAAGCCTGCAACAACATCCTCCATGTTTACCACTCATTTTCTATTTTGCTGTAAAAAACATCCTAGACAGCTCAACCTCAGCTTCTGTTTTTGGAGAAGTTGGTCTCATTTCTGGGCACCAGAGTTCAAAACATGTGACTTGAGAAAAGCCAATGAGCATGTTACATCTCTGCTTCAGAAAGAGGCACTTCTCCAAGTGAAGCCAATCAAAACTAATAAGAATCCATTTTCTATCAGCAAATCAAGCTTTCTTGTCCACTGGGTTTATTGACCTTGTAAGTGTAAGCATAATGTGGAGGAACCCACTTGGATTTAGAAATGGCAGGGATTCAGTAGAAGCAGAGCCCAGTCTGGGTGAAGCCGATACTAAAGTCATGCTTATTCCTGTATCATTTTTGATATGAGCTTCTGAATGTCTTTGCTTTAGCATGCATTTAACTTTCTGTAATTTGCAACATGAGGCTGTAATTGATTGAAATAAGAATAGAAAAACCTGCAAGCCTCACCTTAATTAATCAGTAAAAATCCTAACTCTAAGTTACATGTTCAAGGAAAAATAAAGTCTTCTGTATTTCTGTATGTCAGAGACTCTAGGGTCCTGGATAATGTGACATTATTTTCCTTTACCCTAAACATGGTATGACATGCCTCAGAATTTTTGACATTGTTTTAAAATTAGCTGCATTTTCGCTTTTCTAAGCAAAACTTCCTTATTAAAAAGGATTAAGATTCATGAATATTCATGGAGGAAATGAAGAGATTGACTCTGTGTCTTTTGCAGAGTCGGTTTCCTCTGTCATGATTTTGTTCAAAGGATTACAGGTGTTTCCGACATCACAGGGACAGAACAAAGATATGCACTTTTATGGTACTTCCTGTTTTAATTGTAAAGGAGCCAATGTTTTCCTTCTGAGTTAAAATATTCAACATTCACAGGTCAGAGGACGAAAGGTGTATGTGCTAACAGCTCCAAGGTTTGCAGCTCATGGTCAGTTGCCTGTGTGACCCAGACATCATAATAGAAGGACATAGCATGGGGAATATGTTCACTTCACTGGGTCCCCATGCAAAGAGTAAAGAGCATCCCAGTGAAGAATACACAGGCCAAGGCGTGCCTGCCCGTGATCACCTCATGCCACCAGCATGCAGCTCCTACAGCACATTCAGCTGTGAAATCATCGATGTGTAAATCTGCTGAGGAGTTTAGTTCCTAATCACCCTACAAAAGCCCCAGCTTTGAACATCTGAGATGTATGGGAGCTATTTTTGATCTAGACGGATCTAAAACATGGATCTACATGGATCAAAAGCCCCAGCTCCAAACACATGAGATGTGTGGGAGCTATTTTAAATCTAACACGGATTTCCTTAATTTCTAAGAAAGTAAAACTAGATTTAGGTAAACAAATTTCACACACACTCATCTCACATCTTATTCTGTTTGGAATTATATGATTGGTGTATCATCTCTCCACTTATCACATCTTGAGGAACATCAATAGGAAATGAGATGGTTTACTCTTTGATCATGTTATTTTTTCCAAAATAAAAGTGTTTGACATTTTCACTATAGTTGAGAAATAGCTTCCTGTTCTTGATACCTTTTTTTGGTGACTGTTTTATGATATCAACAAGGGTGGGACTTGACTCATTTCTCTTCCTCCCTCATTATTCAAATGACATTTTAATGACCCTAGGCCATAGGCTTGTATCTGCCTAATTCTCCTTCTCTTCCATTCAATTGCTCATCATGGCCTAATACTTTTCTATAAATACTAAAGAAAGTACTTTGTCTCACTTATATATCTAGACCTTTGTATTTTAGGCCCTAATAATTTCATGTTTGGAATGCTAAAGCAGTTTGCAGATAATTTTTTCCTGGTTTCTGTCTTTCTGAATTTTCAGATCTGTCCTATGTCTGATGCCATAGTAATTGAAGTAATTTATCTGCAGAACAAACACTGATCATCTCTTGTTTTTCTCTATACATTTTTCATGTAGTTTTAATCTTTTTTCAAAAAAATAATCATAAGATTAACTTAAAATTCTTAATACGCCAGAATCTCTCTAGTTCCCTTACCATTTTCCTGTTGTCTACCTGTGTTGTTACCCCACCCTCCCGCCCAACCATTTTTATGGCCTTATTACCACTGTTTATTAAGTTCCTGTCTAAAAAATAATACACTTGAAACCCACAGTTCACATCAACCCTGCAGTGTAATATCTATTACTTAAAACTAGGAATTACCTCTCAGATGTGGAAACTGAATGCTAAGGATCCCTTAGAAGAAATGACAATGCTTTGGCAAAGTTTATGCAGTAGGTGAGTTTCACGAAACACCCTTTCACAGTAAGCTTGGATTGTACTGAACTACTTTAAGTTTAGCGAAGGAATCGCCCTTCCCTTTCCTCTATAAGTCTGTTTGAAGTGCTCTCCTAATTCCTTCAGTACCCTTCCACATAAACCCCAGGAAATTTGTGGTGATTATTTTTATTGTGAATGGAAAACATATACAAAGTTCGAAAGGTGTGTTAAATTTGGAGGGGGCTCCTGAAACTCCTTTTGTTTTCACTTCCAAGCATTTAAGAGGATACTGTTAAAAATCAGTGATTCTCACCTCTGAGGGCCAGATAACACACACAGGCAAGCCCAGCTGTTAGGGAGCCTCAGGCCAACATGTTGCTATGCAAACCTAACAACTCAGCTGCTTGGTTAGACCTTAGTTCAAAACAAATATACAAAAGGACTGAAGATGTTGCTTAGTGTGCTTTACACCCAGAAAAAAGAAAAAAAAAAGAAAAGAAAACAATATCTAAAGCATGTTTTTACAGTTTTTAAAAACACATTGCTTTCTGGAGGTGTCATTGCTGTTCCGTTTTCTTGTAAAGCCGACTTCCTGAGCTTGAGGGACAGGGAGATCTAGGTCAGAATGTTCACTTTCATGATCAGCTGGGCTGTCATAGAAGGCGTTAAAGTTTCTAAAGTGTAATTTTCTTATCAAGGAAAGAAGATGGCTAAGACTTACCATATTACACTATCATGACGAATAAGTGAAAGAAAACAAAATGATAATTGGAACACAGTGCTTGCCACAAATTATTTCCCTGGAAAATGTTATGTATTTCTTACTGTTCTAAATGATGGCATTGTTTTTCAGAGCCCTGACCACCTATCATCCAAAATGCTTTGATAACTTATATAATTTGTCAGTAATGTTGGATATGATGGTGCTAAACTTCTCAAATAGTGCAAATATGCTATGGATATATGTAGAATATTGCTTTGCTATGTAAAGATTGGTTGGATAGGGCTGGGGGTTTAGCTCAGTGCTCAAGCATTTGCCTGGTCAGTGCAAGGTCATGAGTTCCATCCTTGATATATATAATATATATATATATGTATATATATATATATATATATATATATATATATATATATATGTATAATATATATATTAGGCATATATATATATATATGCCTAAAAGAGAAAGAAACGATAGTTTGGCATAGAATTTGAGTGTATCCTACTTTAATACTCATAAACAAATGGTATATGAGAAAAAAGGTGGTTGGATGTCTTTCAGTAATAATATAACCTTGCTTTTTCCTTCCATCCTGAACTTAGAATAGTTTTCAGATTTACAAAGAACATAATTCTAAATATATCTATTTAATAATATATTTTTCTACTTCATAAGAGTTTGATAAAAAAATTTGAAGGACACAAAGAGTAACATTAATTGGAACACATATTTCTTGTAATAAGTTTGGATAATATTATATTTGTACTTCAAACGTGTCAAATCACAAAGGCTTATATAACACCTTCTAAAAATCCAAAATGTGGAAGAGGCATAATCCCTTTAAGGAAGAAAGAAAGCTCTGTTAACAATAGTGTAAATTGTTTGTAGACCCCCTGCTTGAACAAGATAAGTTATTAAGATTTTCTGAAATGATTGACTATTGTTCTAAGTGTTATTTGTGTTTCAACATAGAGGAGATAAATGTAGTTCAGATCGGAAATCTGGAGGGCTTGTCTCCTCCTTATTAATCACGCAGCATTCCATAAGGCACTTTATCCCTTTGGACTTCAGTACCTCACTGGAGAAATTAGCAGCTCTGAATACATCATGTCTGATCACCGTTAAGGACAATGCTGTGTGTAACAGTCATATTCTGGGACCACGTCGGTTTTGGCATTCTTTGACAGTCACTTTCTTGGCATGATCCTTAGTTTGAGCTTCATTTTTTTTCCCAAACAGATATAATTGTGCTTGCATAACAGGTTTGTTGCAAGGAATATGTATTGATGTATGTTGCCTGGCAGAGAGCAGGCATTCCCTCAGTGTTTGCTAACCTTATTTCATAAACACTTTAAAAATAGCCTATGTTTTTTCTCACTAATGCTCAACCCAAATCCCTACCTTCTCAGTTAATTATTTCCATGTTTTTCCTTCACTTATTCAACAGTTATTTTATTAGGCCCGCACTATTTTGCAATATTTTATATAATTCTCTGGCTACAAAATCAGACACACACACACACAGAGTCATAGATCCTGGCTCATAGAGTGATAAGTAAAATAGATAAAATGGAGTTGAGTGCATAATATAAAGCCTGGCATGTACCAGGAAAGAACAGAAATACATTTTTTGTCAATCCTGAATGGAGATTTTTCAGATTGAAGTGAGGGAAGAATTTTCTCAGGTAATGTCATGTCACCCAAAAGGTCATGTAGCCTTAGGTTTGTAAGAAAGCCAACTGGAAAGAAATAATGGTACGTAGGATGGATACTACAGAGAGGAAAGGGCCATGGAACCCTGAGGATCGGGTAGGAGACAGACCCCAGAGTGGGACTGTTTTTCCTGCGGGACTTTGGAGTACAAAGAGGGGTAGAAGGGGTCAGAGTTGGACCTCTCGGCAGGTCCCACCCAAGTGCAAAGCAGTATCTTTAGGGATTTTCAACTAGGGACACAACTGAGTGGGATTCACACTTTATAAAGATTGCTTCAGCGCGGAGTAGATGATGGCCCAGGGAAGGGGCAAATGTACCAAGGTGAGAACCCACCAAGTGCCAATGCAGCGGGCAAGGCAGAAACCAAGTGACAGTGCCTGGGGTTGCCTCAGGGGACCCAGAGTGATGACGACCACAGTCATGGTAGCATCTTGGCTGCCGCGCCGCCTGGTGGCTAGTGATGGAAGAAGCGTATCATCGACATCAAACTTGAGACCTGAAAGCAAAAAGTAGAGGAGGGCTTGAGACCAGGCTTGCTCCTGTTACCCTAATCCTTTCAGAAATGAAAGGGGTCTACGAGACCATGGCCCCAAAGCCCTGAAGGCTCCCCCATGAGCCCCCGTTTAGGTTGACAGCACAAGTCAGCAGCACCACCCCAATCACTAAAGGGTGGATTCAGCCCCAGCAGCTGGCAGCTGTGGAGGAAAGCTTACTGCGCACCGCATACCGTTATTTTTCAGTTAATATGTTTTATTAATACGTATTTGTAGTGTATGATGCTCACATTCCTGGTGGAGTGGTACATGAACGGAGCACTTCTTTGTTCCTTTCCCCCTCCCTCCCTCCCCCTGGTCTCCTTTCTTTCTGCAAAAGATCTGTCTCCCTGTTTCCTGATGTCTGTCTTTTATTTTGGTCTTTATGCATATTTTGGGTTTTTCATATAAGAGAAACCATGAGATGCTTAAACTTGTGAGTCTGACTGGTTTCCTCTAACACTGGTTTCTCTTACAGAAGAAACTCAACAGGTAAATAAAGAGCAAAATAAAATGTAACAGGGAATAGAGAGACATTTTTATAGATGAGAGGAGGAACAAGAGATGGAGATAGAAGCAGAGTGGGAAGGGAACAGGGATGGAAAACAATTGCAGGAGAAAACAAATAGAGCTTTTGTAAAATGGAGGAGGACCAAGAGTTGGAGGGAAAAAAGGAGAAACTGAAGTGGTGAGGAAAAAAGACACACGGCATGTGTTACACACATGCATCAACTCTCCACGATAAATGTGGCCATGCATCATAAACAGGCCTAATAAAAATATTAAATAAAACCACGCATTTAAGACAGTCTCAAAGTGCTTCCATTTTTCCACAAATGACTCAAATCTGCCCTTCTTTACTGCAAAGTAGTACTCCAGTGCATATAAATACCATGCTTTCTTTTTTTAAAAATAATTTTTATTTAAAGGAAAAAAAAAACAGTGTAAGGGTACAAGTAATACAGAATTACAAAAAATGGTAAGAAATTACTAGTTAATAGATTACATATTGTCATCTTAGAAATAGTTGTTCAAGTTACAGGATGAAAGCATACAACATGGACATTCAAAGAGTGAGACTGCAAACAGTTATGTTCAGTGATCCAACAAAAACTCAGTAATATGATTATCTATCTTAACATACCTAAACACACTTGCAGTTGTATCTTTTAGAGCACTATTTTTCCTCTCTTTTTTTACAACAAAATTTACACATTTTGGGTTTTATTATTCCCATAGTTCTTATTACTTTTTTTTTTTTGGAAGAGAATAAAACCAAATATGACAAAACAAAGCAGTCAGTCAAAACAAAGGATAGACATAGCACATGATGTAAAAACAGAATACAAAGTTATCAACAATGGTTACTGTAATGTCTCTTGCTTCCTTAAAAAGAATTGCATATATCATTAGGTATAATAAAATTGAACAAAACAGTACAGGTAAAGACCAATAAAGCCTAAAAACTTGGGGCTGGGGATTTAGCTCAGCGCATAAGCACCTGCCTTGCAAGCAGGCAGTCGTGAGTTCGATCCCTGGTACCAATAAAAACGAAAAAGAAAAAAAAAAAAAACCTAAAAACTGAAAACATTACAGGACTTCAAAAGAAGATAATAGTCAAACCCAAATGGGCATCATAGTGAATCTCATTGCCTTCAAAGTAGTTGCCTATACCCTTGATACTATCAAACAGAACGGTACAAAGTCTAATCAGTCACAACAAGATAGTGGGAGTAATACAGGGCTTCAAATTAAGTTAATAGGAAATCAAAAAAGTTACAATATATCCTGCTTTTTTTTTTATATTTTCCTTAATTAAAAATATAATAATAAAATAAAATAATAAATGAATAATTTTTTAATGAATAAGGTGGAGATTGAGATAAAAGAGGACATAACAACATAACAATACAGGTAAAACATGACAGTTTCAGCAACCTAGTGCTTCACCACCAAATAATCCAACTTAATAGTAGTTACCAAAGCGTCTCTTTCCTTGAAATATTTCAATATAACTTCGTATACTATAGCATCAAACATATCAAGACAGTGTGAAACCATTCAAGTGGATAAAGTATTACAGGGTATTTAGAACCAGCTAATGGAAAACAAACAATGGTTTCTATATTATCTCTTTGCCTATAAAAATTTTTGTTTATACTATCACATACAATAAAATCCAGTAAGATACAACATGATAAAATCATTGGAGACAGAAGAGCAACAGTTTGGTGGGACTGTAAAACAAGATGATATTAAATCAGCACTAGCTATTATGATGTCTTGTTTTCTTCAAAATAGCTGTTCATTTCATCACAGGCAATAATATCAAGCAGCCCAGAATAAAGCCATTCCAATTAATGAGTGAAAACTTTATAAGACTTTAGGTCCACATAATGGGGAATCATGATTACCACATACTTTTATATATTTGAATCATTTCGTTTTTTTTTAATTTTATTTAAGGAGAAAAGGAAAAAAAAACAGTGAAAGCGTACAAGTTATACAGATTTACAGAAAAAAAAATGAACAGTAGGAAATCACTAGTTAATGGATTACATATTGCCATTTCTTACACTAGGGAAACTATTCGGTATTCATACATGTGAGTTTGATTATTTCACTTATGAAGATGGTCTCAAGCTGCACCCATTTATTTATAAATATCTCAATGTAATCCTTCTTTATAGCTGAATAGTACTCCATTGTATAAAATACCACAACTTTTTAAACCATTCCTCAGTTGATGGACACTTGGGTTGTTTCCAAGATCTGACAATTATAAATTGTGCTGCTATACATATAGATGCACATATATCACTGTGGTATGATGCTTTCAGTTTTTCTGGGAATATGCCTAGAAGTGGAATAGCTGGAACAAATAGGACTTCCAATCGCAGCTTTTTGAGAAATCTCCAGACTGACCTCCACAATGGTTGTACCAGTCTACATTCCCACGAACAGTGCAGGAGAGTTCCTTTTTCCCCACAGCCTCTCCAGCACTTGTTGTTGGTGGTTTTCTTGATCCTGGCCATTCTTTCAGGGTGAGATGGAATCTCAGTATGATTTTAATTTGCATTTCTCTAATGACTTAAGATGATAAACATTTTTTTCATGTATTTATTTGCCATTTGTATTTCTTCATCTGAGAAGTGTGTATTCATCTCAGATGCCCATTTTTGGATTGGATCTTTGAATTTTGGGGTCTGATTTTTTTAATTCTTTATGTGTTTTAGACAGAAGTCCCTTGTCTGAGGGAGAGTTCACTAAGATTTTTTTTCCCAGTTTGTGAGTTTTCTTTTCATTATGCTTGATATTTCTTTTGACATGCAGAGACTTTTTAATAAGAGGTGGTCTTGGTTATTGATTCTGGGAAGTATTTCCCGTGCGATTTGAGTTCTGTTCATGAATTCTCTACCTATCCCTATGTCTTCAAGGTTTCTACCCAATTTGTCTTCCTATAGATTTAGTGTTTCTGTTTTAATATTCAGATCTTTGATCCATTTAGATTTGAATTTAGTACATGGTGATAGGCATGGGTCTAGTTTTAAGTTTTCAGCAAATGGAGAGCCAATTTCTCCAACACCATTTATTAAATAGACTGTCATTCTCCCAGTGAACCTGCTTGGCTCCTTTATCAAAGATAAGGTGGTTGAGTGTGTTTGATCTTCGGGTCTGTTTTGATTCCAGTACCATGTTGATTTTACTATGGTTTCTTTGTAGTATAACTTCAAGTCAGGGACTGTGATGCCTCCTGTCTTGCCTTTGCTGCTTAGAACTGTCTTTGCTATTCTAGGTCTCTTCTGGTTCCAGATGAATTTTAGAAGTGATTTCTCTAGATCTATGAGGTATGTTGATGATATTTTTATTGGGATTGCATTGAATCTGTATAAGAGTTTTGGGAGATTGGAATTTTCACAATATTTATTCTTCCTATCCATGAGTCAGGGATGTCTTTCCATTTTCTGAAATCATCTTCAATTTCTTTTTTCAGTATTGCCAGGCTTTCTTTAGCCAGTCGTCTATTCATGCATATAAGTTACCTCCATGATTTAGCTGTTATGAATTGTGTTGGCACAAACATAATATGCGATAAGAAGACAGTTTCGAGAGGTTATCACTTGGTATGATCAAGTCCCTGCAATAGGCCAGAAGTACTCAGGAAGGCTGATTTTACAGTCCAGATTCTTAATTATGATGTTCCAATACTTTGTTGTGTAAAACAGTGAAACGAGTACTGTAGCATTATAGGTTCTAATCTATCATTTAATCTTCAGTATTAGCAACTAATGGTTTCTGAGAGCTAAGAGAAAATAAGGATCAAATAATAAAAAGGGCTCAGAGTTGCTTCTAATTAGAACTAAAGTCACAGTGTGTGTGTGTGTGGACAAGTGTAGTTCATGACTAATAAGGGAAATTGGAATTTAAATCTATGGATATGAAAATTATGCCAAGAAATATGTGAGATATAAAACAAGCAGAGCCAGGAAGAAATCCCATATTGTCAGTATGTAAAGTACAAAGAGGAAGAATAAAGGAGAGGATTACAGGTGAGGCCAGACTGATGAAACAAAAATTTAAGAGTGTGTGAACGCGTTCACTGTCGTTGTGGCTTTAATAGAATAAGGAATGTGAAATGTCTGGTGTGGAGGCAGGAGTGTTTGGTTATTGTTTTTTTGATTTGGTTTAGTGTGGACAGCTCAGGCTGGCCTGGGACACTCAACCTTCCTGCCTTAGCTTCCTGAGTGCTGGGATTACATGGATGTGCCATGACTCCTGGTCTAGAAGGAGTCGATGGTTTTGAATGAGCATTTTAGTGACCTAGAGGGCGGAAGTCAGGTTAGGATGTGTAGGAAGCATTTTAAATGAGCTGTGAAAATTTGAAGATAGTATATAGAAAAACACTAAAACTGCAAATAAGTATTTGCTGATAAAATTTCTGTAACTAGGGAGAAACCTGAGAAGTGTTGAAAGGTAATGAAACTAAGAGAGAGCTGTGGAGGCCTTGAGGAAAGAGAAGATGTGCAATGGTTGCCATGGAGAAATCAAGGCAATGATTTCCTTGATGTGACATGGGGAGAATTGCTGAGAAGTATGTGGGCAATCTCTGAGCATATAACCCTAAAGTGATACTGACCTGCATCTTTCTTGTGTGTGATTTTCCAGATAGTATTCAGCTTCGTGACCACAGATATGGCGAATCAAAATAACAAATTCATCTAAGAATGATATTTACTAAGTCTTTCTTGCAAGGAGAAAAAAAGTCAATCAAATAAAATATTGTGAGTGATTGATTATTACAATAAATAGATGAATATTAACTGGATAAAGTGAAGAATAAAGACAAACAAAAGTTCGTAACGGAAACTTCAACTATATTTAGGTCAAAAAAGGGTATGGGAATTGAGATGATTGAGGTTTTTGAGATATTGTAATTCTAATATTGATAGCATCAAAAGTACTGCTGAGATCTTCAGATAGAATGTAGGAAAATAGGTTAAAAATAAAGAGGTCTGGAAACTCCTAGAATTGCTTGTCTCTGTTTTGTCAATATAGTTTTTGATTATTTGTTTTTTTAGGATTTTTTTTTTAGACATGATTTCATTATTCAGTTTAGGCTGACTTTGACTTCCCTACATAACCCAGGCTGGCCTCAAACTCATGGTTTCAGGCCTCACTCTGTGCTGGAACTACAGGTGTGCACCAGTAAGCACAGATTCTTTTTGTTTGCTTGTTTTGTTTTTGTTTTTTTTTTAGACCAGATTCTGGCTTGTTAATATTGGTGTTCATAGAACAACTAAGTGGATTCAAATAGACAGGGGCTTGGGTGCAGTGGGTGTTGGCTCTTGACTTCCAGTCAATAGCAAAAGGAAGGGGAGAGAGAAATGAACCTTTTATTCTAAACAACGAAGATGTCATGAGAATTTTGAGAAGAAGAGAGAATGACATTTGAAACATGACAATGGGGAAGAGGATCCACTAGCTCAACCTAGCAACTTTGAGAGATGACGAGATCTCTCCAAACACACCTCTCCTTGGGTATACTGCACTGTACACAGAGCAACTTCCTGTTTATGTACACACTTTAATAACATGTTTATACAATGTGTTTATCTCACCTGCAATAGATTTTTGCAAAGTGTATAAACAGTACTCTCTCCTAATTTTCCAATTAAATTCCCAGACTATGAAGAATTGAGGGAAATGATCTAAGAACATTTTCATTGAAAGAAAACAGAGTTATGACACTTCTATTGCTGGACAAGACAAAGTAAATGGGGGCCGAATTTATATTTCCACCTTCTAAGCACCAATTCCATATATGAAAGAGAATATGTCAAAAGATAAAAGCAGTTATCAAGTTACTGAAGACTATGAATGTCTATATTCCTTGATAAATGGGAAACAGTAGCAGTAACTCTGTAATTTTTAACTAAGGGAGTTTTGAGATAACGTGGATGCTATGAGAAAGTCTTGGAAGCAGACACAATACTCCTCGCATGGAGAAGAGATTTCTGAGAGACTGGGGAGACCAAGGTGTCCTGCAGTCATGTGTAGAGTTTGAGAGGGGAGAGGTCACATAGTGGAAGTTCTTTAGTGACCCGCAGAGGCGCATGGATTGCACAGAACCTTACAGAACAGATTTTGTAAGGAAACTCCTTGGAGAAAGACTCCGCTAAAGAACTAGAGAAAGTAGTACTCAGCGCTCACATGGGGCTCAAGATAGTGGTTATTTTCAGCTGAACAGCACTGCAATTCATGGTGCATTGAGCATTTAATTCAAAATAGTCTTTCTTCAATACTTGGGAGTATTTCCCTAGTCTTAACATGCTTCTGTTTGTGCCTTACAAAGCTCGAGGGAAATATTTGAAAAGATCGAACTGTTAAATGCATTCCAGAACAAAACCTATGAATTTGCAGAGATACAAAAAGAAATGCTAAAAATCACAGTATCTGGAATCCAACCAAAGTTGCCAGGCATCCAAAGAAACCGAAAATAGAACTCACAATGAGGATAGAATCAGACATTTGAAATTGACCTAGAACACAAGGAGTGTCAGAAAGAGAGAACAAAGCTGTTGTAAAGAAGTGCGATTCAATGATGTGTTAAAAATAAGCAGAAAAATGAAATGTATGCAAAGATACAAATGACACTTTTAAGGATGAGATTCACAATGCTTGAAATTAAAGATATACTGGATGGGATGAATGGTTTGTGTTAGACACACCAGAAAGAACGTGTGCAAATCTAAGGACAGGTTTGAATAGTCACCATGTAAGGGGGAGTATAAAAAAAGAGAGTAATAACAATTAAAATGGTGACTACCGTCTTTCCAAATTTGATGAGACTTATATACCTATAGATATATTAAGCCTCAATTCACAGACAGAAGGACCAAATTACACCATGGCACATTAAACCAAAGCAGGAGAATAAGAAACAAATTCACAATGATCTAGGTTAAGAAAAAACTCATTAATAGAGAGAAAAAGGGTCAGATTTAAGATATCAGCTTCATGTCTTACTGCGAATAAGACAGGAGAGAAGCAGCAGAGTAACAGTTTTAAAGAAATAGAAGGCAAATGTTAATTGGAATGTTAAGATGAGGAAAGTATCTCGCACAACTACAGATGATACACTGTCTTTTTACCAGGGATTACCAGGGTTACCAGGCATTGAACTTTGGTCTCACCCTTGCCAGGCAGGCACTTATGCCACAGAGGTACATCCTGAGCCCTGAATCACTTTCTGGATGGTAGGAGAGTTGATCACCCTCAGGCACATCTGCAGGAGAACTTTTAAGTGCCATTCTCTAAGTAAGAAGAAAAAGACATGGGATGGGACGTGAATCCACACAAAGAAAAAGAATGCAAATAGAAACTGCTTGAGTAAATTCTTACATTTTGATCTTATATGGATGGCTGTTTTAAAATATAAGAATAGTTTTGGAAGATAACAATGTAGTGCTGGGTTTACAACTTATGTAGAAATATGTATCACAAATGTAGAGAGAGAACAAAAGGAAATACAGTATTGTAGGAATTCTCAGAACATATGCAAAGTAGTATCAAAGCAGACTGTGATAATTGAAAGGTATATCAGTCAGTGTGAAATTATTGACTAAAATAACAAAAAGACTTCTGACTAGTAAGTAAATAGTAAAATAGCAAAAGAAAAATACTCAAAAAGAATGGGCAGGACAAAAATGTCAGAAGGAACCAATAAACAAAGTACCGGATGCCAGATTAAAAAGAACAGCCATATAAGAACAATCATATTAAATGTAAGTGTTTGAAGTCCCTTCATGAAAAGGGAAGATTTTCAGACACTATTTTAGTTACTTTTCTCCTTGCTGAGACAAAATAGCTGACACATAAATTTGAAGTAGGAAAGTTTCATTCGCCCCACAGGTTAGAGAGGTTTTGCTTCATAGTCAGCTGGTTCCAAGGCAGGGTGGCATGAGAGACACACATCACAGAGAAGAAACAGTCCATGGCAGGCAGAAGGCAGAAAGAGCCAGGCTACAAGTGACAAGCAGAGACCCTCTTTCTGTCCCTGTATCTTACCCAGACTGCCTGCCCTTAGGATAGATAACACTCATGCCCAGGGTGGAGCACTCTAATTCTACCCAGAACTGTGCCAAAACAATCAATGGACCGATTCAGTGATCATACACCTTTGGTCCTAGTGTTACACACTCCAGACATAGGCTCCTCAGAAAAACCGGACCCATGACCACATGAGGCTTTGGGGGGACATCTAGACACAAGGTATAATAGATGAATGAATGAATGAGCCATTAGTTGTCTCTAGGTATTTTTTGAATCTGCTGTGCACATTACTGCAGAAAGGATAAAAGAGGTCAACACACAAGCTAAAGTAATGCCTAGTGAAGAAGAAAACTAATCCTACACACAAGTGTATCCAATGGTTCAAAACACTCAAAACAAAAATCAATTACACTACAATCAGAAACCAGTATGTTCAAGAACATAGTTGGAGATTACAATGCTCCTATTTCAAAAATTGACAGAAATTGTAGCCCCAATCAGAAATAATCTAGGAAATTTAAACAATTTTCACAGACTTGATGTAATTAACACCATAGAACAATCTTTTCGACAACATCGGAAAGCACATTTATTATAATTGTATATATATTATTTCTCCAAAATGACAACATTTTGGTTTATAAAGATAATCTCAATAAAAATGTGCATATGGGATACAATATCCATTGAATCCACAATGAATTTAAATGAAAATGCAGGAAGAGTCATTCAAATACTACCACTTAGAAATGAAATAAAATACTCATTTTACGACCAATATTAATTTTTGTGAATATGCCTTAAGCACACAGAGTCTGACTCAATAGTTGAGAGACTGATAAAACTAAATTATTTTAACTAAACTAGGATGAACAGACTGTGCAACCATTCCTTGTATTTGAATGTTATTGCCATCCTAAATTGGAGGTAGAATACTTGGTCAGTGCATAACTGTCCATTGTGTAGAATTCTGCATAAATTTCTTCTTCACAATGGAAATGAAGACCATTAACATCTGAAAAAAATCTTAGCCAGAGTTTTCTCCCAAGGTGCTTGCTCCATCTGGGAGGTTCAGGAGCCACTGTGGTTAAGTAGTTTACCTGATGTACTTTTTCAATACCAGTCTTTATTTTGGTTAGCAATTGTCTTTCAATTAACTCACTTAAGCTCTTACCTGGAAATTTATTCTTACATCCTCCTGACCAAATTCCAGTCATACTCATTTCAGCTTTTCACCTCACACACTAAAACGACTAGTTCCACCCTTCGGTGGACTCACGTCTCTGCACACACAGCGAATGACCCTCCTCTGGTTCATCAGATCTTCTAAACACGTAGCATCAGTGATTTCTACAAACCAGCTAAGCATTCCCACACTAACACTTTTTCACAGCAAATAGTGACAGCTATCAATTCTACATTTTCAGAATTCTACCTTTCTTTTAATAGCAGGTTCTTCTTTGCTGATTCATATAATCCAGTTTTCTTATTGCAGCAAGTCTTCAGTCTTATGAAGACCTACAGATCTTTGATGACTTGATATAAAAATCATTGGTCATTCAGCGGGGCACAACATGCTACATTCCCTTATGAGATTTAATTTTCCAGGGACAGATAATATTTGTACTCTCTGTTCTAGTCTTAAAACATCAATATAAATCTTCTTCAGATATTGACCTCTAGCCTTCATCTTCATATTTTCTTTTTCAAAATATTACTAATAAAAATTACTCCTGTGTCTTCTTTTACTTTCTCCTTTATCATAGCATTAACCAGTTCAAAACATTCTCTGGTTTAGATGGCATTCCATTACAATCTGAACTTAAAATATGTGGCTTTCATTTAGATGTACCCGAAAGGGTCATTCCCTCAAAGGTGGGCTTTGGGGTGGTAGATAGGTCTTGGATAAAGATGCATAATACTGGAATTAAAGGTGTTTGTTAATTAAACTGATGTAGCATAGTACTGAGTATGGACAATGCAAGCCCTCCCCTGGGCATGAGTGCACCACCCCAAAGGCTTGAATCCTAGGTGGGATAGAAGGGAAGGGGAGACCTCCTGCTTATTCTGCCATGGGCTGTTTCTCCTCAGTCCTGACCCTCTGCCCCACCACCCTACATTGGAACCAGCTGAATATGCGTTTAAACTTCTCCAAACTGTAAACTGAAATAAACCTTTTCTCCATTAATTTATGGGTGTTTGGATGTTTTGTCTCAGCAATAAAATTTTCCTCATAGTAAATAAGCCATCACATCTTCTGTGTTCCAGCTCCTGCCTATCTTCTGACTATTCTTCCCCAGTTCTCCAGAATTTATTATGCTCTAGCTACATATGCACTATTTTTTATTTATAACACTTATTTCAGTGGCTCCCTTTTCAGAGTAGCTAATTAATTTCCTAGAATTCTCTGAAAGTGTCAATTTTATGCAGTATCATTTATAAACTTGCATACTGGAAAAGTTTGGATGTCTTTAATTCACATTATAATTATTTCTCCTGCTGTTCAAATTGTCCCAGCCTTGTCTGATGGGGCTCTGTTCACATTTCTGAATGTTTTTGATAGGTCCATGATAACATTTGGTAGCTTTTTGTTTTCTGTTTTAACAAGATTTGTTGGGTGCATACAGTCCCACTCTTAAGATCAGTCATACTCGTGGCTATTTGAATAGAAGGAATCACATCCGTGGGCAAGGAGTTCTTATTGTTATTGTGTTGATAAATATTTATCTTTTGGCAATAGCTTTTTTGCGGCCCTCAAACAGGCCCAGGCTTTTCCTACATTAGAGCCTCTGTGTTCATCTTGTCACCATCTGGAACCCACTTCCCTACGTACTTTGCAGTATTTAGCCCCACCTCAAAATATCACACATCCAAGGGGTTCTTCTGATCTTCCTGTCTAAAGTAACTCCTCCCTACCTATTTTGCTCCTTTGTCTCATTTATATTTTTTATAATTCTTTGAAGTACTTCATTTATTGCTTATTTTTCCTCCTT
Source organism: Cavia porcellus (assembly GCF_034190915.1). Lineage (NCBI taxonomy): Eukaryota > Metazoa > Chordata > Mammalia > Rodentia > Caviidae > Cavia > Cavia porcellus. The sequence goes on along the minus strand of NW_026947484.1, from coordinate 157,780,667 downwards.
TCCTCCCTTCAAGAGAAATGAGTCGATGGAGAATAGAAGACACTTCTCTTTTTCAGTATTATATGATCTTAACACCACATGAAGAAAATGATGTTCTGTAAATTCCATTAAATGAACAAATGAGCTTGTGAAAGCCTAGTGGTAACAAGGGATTTCTGTGCAGAACGTGGGAAAGGGATGAATTAGTTAAGTGCAGAGTGTTTTGATGGTTTTTTTTTTTAATTTAAGAGAAAAAAAGACACAGAAAAGAAACACAGAAAGCACAAGAGACAAACAAACAACAAACCCAAAACAATGACACTATAGACTTTCAAAACAAGATGATAGAAATTTACGGTTGTAACCGTAACAGTTGAACAGTTGTAATATTGCATATTGTTATCTTCAAAGGTTTGCTTAGATTACCAGATATAGACATGCAAATTTGATCTAGTCATATGAGTATTAAGTGTTCTTTTCCAAGAACTAATAGAAATAGTAGCATAGTCATTTAAGCTATTTTCTGTATACACACACACACACACACACACACACACACACACAAATTTATGTCTTTTCCCTTCTTTATTTCCTTCCTTCTCATCCCAGTTACTTTTGCTCTTTGAACAGTTTCTTCCTTTATACAATATTTACTATAGATTTTGGATCATATTTGCTCTTTTACTTTCTCATGCTAGGGAGACAACATGGTGTTTACACATGCGAGTTTGATTGATTTCGCTATGAGTATGATCTCAAGTCACATCCATTTACCTATAAAAGCTTTAATGCAGTCTTTCTTTATAGCTGAGTAGTACTTCATTGTATAAAAATACCTGAGTGTTTTTAAGGCAGGAGAATTAATTTGTGAAATATGGTAATAAAGGAGAAGTGCTTACCACATTAAAAAAAAAAAACTGATAGAGTGTTCTGAGTCAAGTTTCCTGCAGAACATGGACTGTACCCCTATTTATTAACAAACCATAGCACATGCATCTCACCCAAACATGGTGATAACAGTAAAAGACGTTGAAACCAGAGGAGAGAGAGAGTCTATGAGAACTCTGTATTTTCTGTTTAATTTTCTATGAGACTAAACCTGCTCTAGAAATATAAATCTATCATTTTTTAAATAGTTCTCAAATAGTGTTTCAAATTGTCTTCTATATTTTTGTTGTTTTGATGCAAATATTATACTCTCTTATTTAAAATATCCATCACCATACAAAAAAAAATAATTGAAATACAGGATTAAAACTCATAACTATTGCCAGATGCACGGAAACCTATGATAAATAAGCAAACTTATGTTTCTGTTTCCCATTATTTTTAATTTTCTGGAGCATTACAAAGTTTAGCTTTGGTGTCACTGAGCACATCTGCGTCACTCTCCTCTGCACACATTCACATTGCACCCATAATAAGGTGTGACTTCGGGGAAATCAATCTAAATTTCAGTTTCTTGCCAGTTGACTATTCTAAAGTGAATAATCTATATTAATAATTTATGTATTTGAAAAAAATCTCTGAATGCCACTATTGTTATGAGATTAATCTATGCCATGTATTCAATTATAATTTTAATTAGTCTTTCAGATACACAAATCTTGCTTTCCAAACAAGGTTATGGGCTCAACTGGAGCAAAGAAACTATATATATATATATATATATATATATATATATATATATATTCCCATGCAACAAATAGCCCTTGAACAGCTTTGAATTAATTAACTCTCTCTTTTGAATTCACAGTTTGTTCAGCTGATCAATTGGACACTTGCGATTCAATGGAGAATAAACATAGGTGTCTCTCTTCTCTGTCCCCAGATGCTTGCCAGTTTGTGAATGGCAGGAGATAGATAGAAAAAAGACCTTCACATGTTTAAAATTGAAGCCACTGTGACTGGGATATGGAGGGTGCATGTCATTGAGAGATTACAAGGCAAATTTATTTGCATAATTCATCCAAGCAAATGTCTCCAGGTAAAGACAAATGGAGCACTACATATCGAGGAAGAGTAGTCACAAACTAGGCAAAATGGAAGGTAAAGTATTTCAAGAGAAAGACGCTGAATCCACCATGATCTCTGGAGCAGGAATGGCCAGATATCCCTGAAGGAGGCCACTGTGCATGGGACGGAATGTGCTACATGCCCAGTGTGATGTGAGCTCAAAGATGTTAACAAGAGTCAGCCTGGAGAGGTCTCCTGAGCTTTACATCCATAATTGCCCCTAGAAAACAGATTTTCTAGGGGCAATTGAACTCTAAGTGTACTTCAACAAAAGTTCCCATACTAAGCTCTAGGCTTGTATATAATGTTAATAAAATATGCTATAGTCTTGAAAACTGCTAAAGCAATAGACTTTTAAGTGTTCTCACCCCACAAACAAGTAATGAGTTCTGGAGGTGACACATCCATTTGACATTTTGTTCAATTGTTCCATTATGTATTACACATCTGTCTATGAAAACATCATCTCATGTGCCAGAAGAGTATTCAATTTCAATTGTCAACTAAAAAATCAGTTAATAAAAATTCTTTGTCTATTCTGGTTGCAACATAGAACACAGCATCTCAGTGAGGGAGCCTCTGCGAAGCCCGTTAGGAGACTGGAGAACCAATTTGAGCAAGCCCACAGGCACAACCTCAGCTTTCCTCACCTCAACTGTCCTTGATGTTGCTGTCTTGGAAAGTGATCTGAACAATTCACCCTTAATGATATTCTCTTTGTTGTTACAGGGTGAGAGAAATGCTTCTCCATAAGGACAATTGCTTTCACCATATGGTGCACTTCCTTTCACATACTAATTCAGAGCACAATGCAGTCATGTGACAAGTACCTAATTAGTGACAAAAGCAAGTTAGGATCCATGCATCCTCAATTCTCATTTGATCTCATAGTATATTTAAATGTGCCTCAATTTGTTTTACAGTGAGTTCTTCTACTATTCTTTTGTATATGGTAACTTTCATCATGGATGTTTGGTGAAAGAATACCTACAGATGGAGGAGATACCTACAGATTGTGTATTCAAAAGTGACAAAAATTAAAAATTATCAATAAGCAGCCACTGATATCAGCTCAAAGACACTAACATATTTAACATTGATTTCAAAACTATCGAGGAAACTGCAATGCATGGTTTTGCTTCTGAGGGTATGGAAGCAAAAATAGTCATTCTTGGGGGCTGGGGATTTAGCTCAGCGGCATAAGCGCCTGCCTTGCAAGCAGGCAGTCGTGAGTTCGATCCCCGGTACAAAAAAGGAAAATAAAAACCAACAACAAAAAAAGAATAGTCATTCTTCTAGGAAGCACTGAGAGTGCTTCTTGATTATGTGTGTAGAGTGCAATGTATTTGATTTTGTCTTTAATATACAAATTCTGATTTAAGAAAAATTATATTCAAACTGAATGAAAAAAAACATGATGTTGAAAAAAGAGATAGAATGCCAATTCTCTATTGCTATATAAATATTTCAAAATTTAAAAACATTCTTTTGCTTTACTCTACATCTTAACTAATGATTATTCTACTTACGTTTTTTAAAAAATATTTTAAAAAGTCCTGCTTAGAGAGGCCTTTCTTTGTGTAACAAATGTGATTATTTTCTTTACATTAGTGAATTCTCTAAGTTCTCTCTGATCCAGGCTTTCACTCATCCATTCATTATCTCATTTTACTTTTGTCTTGACCTTTAAAGTTTTGACATATAGTGTCAGAGGCTTTCAGCCCTTGTTTGGAAACATGATATGATTGAGTCTCTTAAGCACAGGGTATTATATCATGATTTTTTGTCAAATATAAAATAATTAGCAAGCAATATGCTTTGACATTCTGAATCTAAGCACATCTTTAATAGACATATCTACTCTCCTTTTCAACTTGGGGGTTGATGTTCAAATAATGTGAACTCATGTGGCATGTAGATTTAAATTAATCCAATTAATTTAATGAGTGTCTTAGACTGGGCTCATACAATGAAGTATCATTGTGTGGGTAAACAGTATAATTTATTTCATAAATAAAACTCTGAACCATGTACATTCAAAATCCAGCACCAACTGAAGTCCCACCATGTGCATTAAATATCCAACAACAACTAGAGGAATATTCCTCTAGTTTCAAACTGTTGTCTTTTGCTGTGACCTCACATGGTGGAACAAAAGGTTAGAAAGCTCCAAGGATGTAGTACCATTCATAAGAGGTCCACTTTCATGACCTCAGTTATTTTCCAAGATATCCTTTGGGCACCATCACCATGGCAGTTTGGACCTCAGCACATAAATTTTGCTGCCCATCAAAATAGAAATTTCTCATTTTTGAAGCACTTATGTAAGAAAAAATTTTAAATGTTATCTCTTTCTATTCCTATATGAGATATAAGTAGGGTCATGAATGTAATTAAAGATAGATGAGCATACCCATAATTTTGGACTTTTCCCATTTTCTTGTTGAGAAACCAACTATATTTAGAGACTTTTTCTTAACACACAACAGCTCATTCTTCTCAAGAATCCATGATGCCAAATGTGTATGTGTTCCATGACATAGTAGCAAAAACATGTCTTTAAGCTGCCTACCCATATTTATTGTTTAAGTAGGAAATAGAAGGAGCTTAGGCTCTTCATGTCAAAAAAGAGCATAGGTTAGTAATGATTCTGTCCTGCTCACTGTAACAGTGACAATAATGAGGCTGTAAACTTCATTTATAAGTGTTGTTCCTCCTTTTTAGGCTGATTGAAGTGGAAATCTGGGCGAATACTGTATATGTTACCTATCTGGACCAATCTTGTGTGATATCCTCTGACACAAGTTTCAAACAGACTGTTTCAGGGGTGTTTGTGATTACTTAGAAAATTTCTTCATTAAGAGAACTTCAGTCTCTCCATGCCTTGACATATGCAAACATTACTCTTCTCATCAGCCATTCAATCTTCCTCTCATTTCTTAGGCATTTGACTATGTTTCTCTCTCTCTCTCTCTCTCTCTCTCTCTCTCTCTCTCTCTCTCTCTCTGTGTGTGTGTGTGTGTGTAAATCCATTTGCTCCTTATCTTGGATCTTTATACACTTTTGAAACCAATGGCATGTCCAGATCCACTCTCAGCATGCTATAGGAAATGGACCCATGTACTCTACCGTGAGTCGAAATGCAGTTAGTTTCAGTTATGCCTGGTTTTCATTCAGCTGCCTGGCAGGCAGCTTCAGCCATGGCTTTTGCCTTATAAATTTTCTGCTGTTGAATCTGACCCTACGCAGTGTGCCATCAGACCACTGGGAATACAACCAAGCTCACTCTGCTCTACATCTGAAGTTCTCCTCACCAAAATTAAGGTCAGAAGACAACCAGCCCACATCAACCCCTTTGGGAGATGAAACGCCCCTGAGGGTATCTGTCATCAAAGAAATAGTTCAATTACCAACTTAGAATGTGGTTTTTCCAACTTTCATGATACGATGTGGAATGTTGATCATCGAAGAGCAAGACAGATAGATTCTTGCTCCTGCCTATGGTAAATTAATATGGTCTTTCCCTTCTTGTTAAATTTGATTTTTATTCTGCCATAGAACCGGTCTCCTCTTGACTACTTCTAGGAGGAGGATGCGCTTCATTGGAAGACTCTGCTTTTATTTACCCCCCAGTGTAGGCTAAAGTTGTGCAATGGAGGCGTAGAAAATATAACGTCACACACAAGACTATAGAATGTTGAAGCGGTGTGTTGCTTCCAGTGGATTCCTGTGCTTACCTCCCCAGGGGGTCCTGCAGGCCGTCTGTGTCTTCCCAGCCAACTGCAAGCACAGGAGTCTAAACTGACAACACAGAAAAACAAAAAGAATGACTGCATGTTCGGAGGGAGGGAAGCACACCTGCGTTCAAATTCCAACTTCTAGTCTTATCATAAGATATAAAGCATTCAGTCTGAGTCTATGAGAAACTTACAAGTTTATGGATTACCTCTCAAAAGGGGTGTTAATACATTGCCCCATAATGGTTGTGAAGATTAAGCATAATAATACAAGTAACAGTATCCTGTAGAATGTAAAATGCTTCTTTTATGGAAATTGGAAATTTCTCCACGTTTTTATAGACATGAAGAAGCTGCTGGAGATGCTCAATAAAGGAAGACAAAAGATGTTAACCTGATAACCATATATGTGATGGACTAGAGTGGGATTAGACTGGAGGCAAGCAAATCAGCTGAGAAGCCATTATAATATTTTATTTGTGTAATAACAAGTATAAAGAGAGGTAGAGATTAGGGGGAAAGAAAATACACATGCATTTGTTAAGGAAATGCAAAATACAACAAAGATCAAAACTGACAATCATTCAAACATAAGTTGCTATTTTTGAAATCCCCACATGCATTTACAAGTGTGCCTTTAGCAACAGTAAAAGGAATGCACAGATATAGCAGCTGTCTTACCATTACACCAGTACCGCTCACCAGTCCCACTGAACTGATAGCTTCCTGCTAGAAACTAAAGTCATGATGCATGAGTCTCCCCAATGTCTTTTCTGACCCTAGGAAGACAGTTGGCGGGTGCCCAGGGAAAGCTGTAAACATCTGGGAGTTGATGCAACCTGTAGTAGCCGTCACTCGGTATCAAGAGAAAAATTGGTACCTAGAAAGCCAGCGTTCCTTGCTCACTGTTTGAGATCATCCCGAGAAAGCTCTAGGGTGTCTTGCAGCATTTCCACAGAGCCTGTGCTTAGGGAGTCAGGATAGAAACCTGCACGGGAGAAAGTATTCTGCATTGCATTGCTAGTCTCACTTCCTCAGTCCCTTCTTGCTGCTAAGATCAGGCTTCCAGACTCAAAGATGCCTGCAAAATCTCTTGTGGGGTGAGGCCGACTTGTACTTCCATTACACAGCACAAATATACAGGTGCTCACCTTTCCCACTCGACCTTACTTTCCTAGCGGTAAAACCTGTGTATTACTATGACTTCTTCAGGAGGTGGTTTATTGTGCTGCACAGGAAGATAAACAATAAATATTTGTTGAAAGCACAAAGCAATAAATAGCTTTAAAAAAATTCTACTGCAAGCAGTGCTCAGGATCCCTGTCACACCTCTCTCACATGATTTTCCCACCAGGTACAGGCTCTTCATCAGGAGCAGAGGTCTCTGCTCTCCTCAGATGGCAGGTGGCATTATTCTTCTGCACGAGCAGCGACTCAGCAGAAAAAACACACACTGGCCTGAGTCAGGCTGATGGCAGATTCATCACAGCCCCTTTTCTATGGCCTTTTGCACGTATTGACAAAATCATAAGTTAAATGCCAGACTTCCTAATGTAAGGGGAAACTGCTCCCCAGGACTGGCTGCAAGAGTGTGGCCTTAGGCATTTCAGATAGAGGGTTCGCTGTGTTGGGACTGGGTTATTGTTCTAGGCACGGGTTTTAGGAATGCAACTCCATTCCGATAGGAAGACAAGGCTGACTGACACTTCAGTGAAGCTGGAATTCTATTCTCAGCTGAGGACAGTAATGTGAGCATAAAACAGATTTAGAAGACAGAATTGGCAGAAAGTATTCCCTGAAGAGTTCTCCGGCACTGTCTGCCATATGCAGCAATTCAATTCGTGTGTTCCTCTTGCTTGATTGAGAGCTGGCTAACGAGGTGGCAGCAATCCAGTCAACAGATATGAAGGAAGGAAATAAAAACACCATGCACACAGGTAGACAACACCAAGACGTTCTCTAGATGATTGTTTTATTTCCAGACAGCACAATTATACTAATATTTTTAGGAAAATATAAATTAAAATACGAGAGAAAATAGAGTTGAACATGACATATAAATTTTATTTAATAGGCTTTAAAACATAGCATATGTGTGAAATAATCATTTCTAATCATCTCACTACAAAGAAAGGATAATATTCGTTTATAGGCTGTGCTATGATTACATGATGCTTTTTTAAAAAGCTGGCAAATGAATAAACTGACATTTTAACTCTGTAGTATATTGTGGAAATACTGTATTTCTATCACAGTAGATTTACAGGGCTGGGAAATCTCATCTGGTTATCCTTGGGATAAGAGAAACTGAGGCAGTTTCCAGGAGCAGTGGCCTCTAGAGCTCCCTTCTGGAGCTGAGCAGAAACACCAGTGAGCCCCAGGTCAAGTGGTGAGCTGGCCAGGCCCCAGGTGTAAGCTTGGCTGTGCCGCAGTTTCCATGCTCTGATGTAAAAGGTGCTGTGCCGGGCTGAAGTCAGCTTGGGGGTTACTGTCCAGCATTCCCCAGCTCTAGTCATTAGGGAGTCACTCAGGTCACTCTTTAGCTGGCTCAGAGCATGTGGGCTGCTTCCCAGAACCTTTTCCTAAGAGCAACTGGCTCAAAAGTGAATTTTCTCTTGCAGACTGCATCCAAACAGAGCAAGTGGAGTGGAAAAGGAGAGAAATCACCCAGTTGTCTGTGAAAACTTGGAGTATATTATCAAAGCTTTAAGCCCGTAATTGACTGCTCTTTCTTAAAAGCCTTAACTTATCACAGTTAGGGCCAAAGGCTTTTATCTTGACAGAGGAACACAGGAGAGAAGAGTTAGTCACTGTGGACAGAGGAAAAGAAAATTCTCGGTTTTATTTTAAGTATCAAGTGCTTGTGAAGGCACAGACTCATTTTAGAAAGCTACAGTCATCCTTCCTATTCCCTCATTGTGAAGGCACAAAACGTGGCCTGAGATTTCTAAACGTCCAGGATTGTAGCATCCAGGGCTCTTCAGCTGGCACCTGCCACAATGTGGCTTCAGCAGCATAGGGCAATATTTCCTAGAGAGTTTGTTAGGTCCAATTCATCAAAGGGAGATTATTTAAGTTGGAATGCCATAGTCAGTCCTGTAATATCCTAGTCAGAGAGTGAACGTAATTTTTAAAAATGTGGGTCATGTGAGATCCCACCAAACCCCATCACTAACAAAAGAACAAAGGCCAAAGTTTTAACCCCAAGAATGTGGGAGATTTATTAGACCCAGTCAGAAAGCAGCATGTTGTAGTGAGAATCAGGCTAAAGGCTTAGTGTCCTGTCTGCCTTCCAAAGGCATCACCTATAGAATTATGATTTCTGTCCGGTCTGAATGTTCCTAATAACCAGTGTAAGTAAGAAAAGTCCAATTTCCAAATCTGAACAGAGAAACTGAGTCAGTTCATTTCACTTCTACTTTTGATTCTAAATGTGAAGGGAATTTACAGATTACCATCCAAATCAGGGTGCACTTTGACAGATAAAATGGTTGCTAATATTTTTTTCTCAGGTACAACATGCATAAATAAGTATCAAATAAAGGGCATCTGTGAGGTGTGATCACACTTACTCTGATGTGGTGTCATGGTTGATCCTTTGGTAGGAAATGCTTGTCTGCTGAGACTTCTATGCGTGCTATGGTTTAGGGGAGTAAATGCAGGGGTTTTACTGTTTCACTGACAACTGGTCTAAGGCATGCTAGCTAGAATCCTCAATATTTGTAGCTCTTTTTTTTTTTTTAGTTCCATTCAAAAATACTTTTCATTTTCACATCCATTCATCTATTATGCAAGTCCTATCTGTATTTGCATCGTCACAATCGATCAGTGACTTTGCTTCTCTTTGAGAAAGCTGTGTTAAGTCCCAACATAAAAATACGCATTTAATGACTGTATTTTTCCATGAAGTCAAAGAAGATGAACTCTGAACTCCCATGTGATTGGTTAATGTGCCAAATTGCATTTTGCTTTCTGTCTACTCATCTGAGTGACAGTGCCTCGGTGTCTCTGGGTAACCCAGTAACAGGCTGCCCGGGGTGGCTGCACTTTCTAATTCCAGGGGAGTTTATGAGTTTTAAGGGAAACACACAAGTGACTCCAGGGAATTTACCACACTCAGAGATTTCCAAGGTGATTTGCCGTACTTGCTTACTAAACATGGAAAACTGCACATATGTAATACATACAAAGTGTGATCAAAATAATATGTATTTAAGTTTAAAAATTATTATGGCAGAAGACATCTTGCTGTTAGCATTCCTGAAAATTTTCTCCCTTCCCATGACCACACTTATCCCATCATTCTTGCCATTTCCTGCAGAAAATTTGGGAGCCTTTTTTCATGTATTTAGTTGAGTTATTGTGGCTCTCTCAAAGTGCTGAATCCACTTAAAGGTTCACAATTTCATGATCATTTTGACATTGGGGAAGAGAGAAAAAAAATCACATGATGCTGGACTAAGAATCAGGTGGAGAAAAGCACACTGTAATGTTTGCATAAGGCAGCCTCTCCACCCAAGAGTGATGAGTGTGTTCCACAGTGGGGAGTTTCTTGAGGGAAGTTAATGACAGGTTTTCTTTTCACGTAATAAATTTAAAAATTTAAAAATGCACTGTTTGTTTTGATCACTCTCATACACACAGAATCCCAAGCAATCTGACCAAAACCTTTTGTTTTCCAGAAGAACATGTATGTATGACAGCAACTTGGTACATTATTCATGGTAACCCATTTCCTATTTCAGTGATGAGTGTTCTATTTTGTCTTCAGCAGTAGCAACAGAAAATACTGCCAATTGATATGATATGTATTTTCCTGTACATTCAAGTGGAGGTTAAATCTATGAAGCAAGAGACGACAGAACAGTGAGCAAACATTTTAGATTTTGGATTTGTTTTAATAACTAACATTTATATAGCTGTTGCAATTCAAGGGTTTGTTATACAGAAGTTTATTTTGGGAATCAGAGCTAATGTGAAGCCACTGCTCAGAAAAGAAATACTACTAGATGTGGTATCGTGTCCCTTCCTTCCTTCCTTCCTTCCTTCCTTCCTTCCTTCCTTCCTTCTTTCCTTCCTTCCTTCCTTCCTTCCTGCTTTCTGTTTGCTGTGGTTTGCTCAATGAAAATAAACAGTGAAGTCTCTTACTATTACTGTAAACTGCAATCTTCTTCGTTGTGCTCAGCATTTTTAAAGGTAGCTTTGAAAACTCAGACTGAGGTAAAACTCGCACTTTATAGGGAAGTGTTAGGTGTAACAGCTTCAAATTGTAAGATTGGCCCTGTAATTGAAATCACATGTTTCATCTCAGTTTCATTTGCATGAGCTACAGGCTATAATTAACATCAAGTGGCAAGACAAAATCACATACCATAAAGTCCTGAGTACAATCAGGCCACCAAAATTGAAACAAGCCTTTCTGTTATTTAGCTACACAAGGCTGGGTCTGCGCTGCAGTGGAGAGTTGATTCTGCTACCTCTGAAGAGCATGAAGTGTGGGTGCACTAAGTTCACCCCTAAACCCAGTGGCAAATGAGATTGCGTCTAGAGGGCCCCCCAACTTGTGTTTGTTTTCGATTACCTAGACTTTGTGGACCTCTCACAAAATCCTACGATGTATTCAAGACAGAGAACTTGCACAAAACTCACTGCCAGAGACAAAGATGTAGCATCATATTTTGCTTCCATGTTATTTCATCATCTACTGTCTAGGCCAAGACACTCCAACTGTCCTCTTTCCCTTCAACAACTATATTTTGTTTTGTTTTGTTTTTTAATAAATTTTTCATCATTTTTCAGTAATCAACCCATGTCACCTCTTCTGGGATAGTTTGCCTATGCATGTCCCAGACAGATTTGGGAACTTTTATGATCCAAATGTTTGGATCAGATAGACAAATAGACACAATAGGTAGACACAATAATATCTAATCTCTAAACTGACAGTATGGGGAATGGGTCCTTTAAGAAGTGATTAGTGTCCTTATAAAGAAAAACCTGAAAGAGATTGTCCAATCTTTCCACCCTGTGAGAACACAGTGAAGACAGTCACCAGAGATCCCGAGGATATGACTTCACTAGACACCAAATCTGAAACCTTGATTTTGGATTTCCCTGCCTCCAGAACTGTAAGGAATACGTACTTGCTCATAAACAACACAGTGAATGGTTGCTTTATTTTTCTATAGCAGCCCAGGTGGACTAAAAGTGCTTCCCTTCTTCTATTACTTCATTTGTGCCTGACACAAAGAAACCCATTTATAAGTGCTTATATGTTAAGTAAATCGCTTCCTCCCTTCTCCCATCTTCCTTGGTACCATTCCTTTCTTCTGTACCAAACCTCATTTGTGTTCAGTTCACTCAAGTTGCTTCAACATCAAAATGTATGCATTTTCATATTTTCAGGCTTAGTATGGTTTTGAAGTTTGGAAAGCTAAAAAGAAAGAGGAGAATAATGGAAGGGTAAGAGAGACCTAGAACATTTTTGGACATGATGACATTTTAAAACCATAAAACTTTCTGTCTTCAAATGAATTGTTATAATGGTGAAACTCAGATTGAATGACAACCATGTCCTCTCAGAAGGAAGCCATCCTCAAAGGATCCTGAGGTAATATGCAGATCATTACTTCTAGCTAGGTCGGTATAATCATATGGATGTCTGTAGACCCCAGACCCCAACTCCTGAATGCTACTTGCTTCTCAAGAGCCTCATTCATTCAATAATGGGATGTGAATAAGATCACCTTGCAGGACCGCTCCTCCTTGTGCTGGGTCTTCCTGCCGCATAACGGAATCTCCAAATAGTCTTGCTCGTCATCAAACTGTGGATCTTCTAGAGACTACGTTTTGTAAGAACTATAATTTATGGCTAGAAATGCTCTGTCAGCAGCATCTGAAATCTGTCCTTAACATCTTTGTGACATATAGAAAAGCAATTCCATTGATAGGTTTCTTTTTTTCTTCCATCATGATGGAGATCAATAAAGTTTAACTAAAAGATATAACTGTAATATGGTTTACAGAAACCAGATAAAAATCTTATACTTTCCTATAATTGATGGGCAGATACACATAATGAATTCAAACTAATGAGGGAGAGATTATAAAACATTTGCCACCATTTTGAAAACACTGATAAAATAGTGTTTCCAATCATCATCAGTGGTTGATATTAGACAGGGGTTACTTTGTTTCAGTGCTAACAGAGATTAAACCTGAGGTGACAGCACAACTGTATAGCAAAAACTTTAAACAAGAAGGAAGAGAGAAAGGCAAGGGACCCTTCTCAACTTGAGAAGATCCAGTTCTGACAGAACACCATACTGAACCACTAGCAAAGGAAAGGGCTTGGCTCTTAAGGGATGCTGTCAGGTCTAGGGGTAAGAAATGTCCCATGGGTCATGGGTATGGAATCTTTTAGAAATAATTCTTCACATTGAAGGAGATTCTTCCTGTATCCAATGTGGTCCTGCAGCTAGTCTGGTTCTTGGAGACACCATGGACATCCCCTCTGCTGTTAAGGTGCTTGCGTTCCCTGTGATAGGTTAGGCAGAGAAGTATATCCAATATAGTGTGCATTCCATATAGTGTGACAATGGGGGATACAAAGAAAGACACATTTTCACTTAGTGAGTAGCTGGTCACTTATTAAGGTTGGAGAGTCCTCCTCTCTCCCATCTTGTGAGGGTCCTTTTGCTACTTCCTGGCTGCTAACATCACGAAGATGGAGATGGTCCAATAGTATGCAAAGCCTGATAGACACATAAGTGTGAAGAATTTATTGGAAAATAAACCATGCCTGGATATAATCAAGGCCTAAGGATGAAATGAAGATAAAATACCATGGGAACATAAATATTAGAGCTCATGAAGATGGTCCTTAAAATATTGGATGTATGCATCATTAATAGTCAGTGAACTATAAGCAAACAACCTAATTTCTCCAACAAATAACTGACAGAAAAAAGAACAAGGGTGATGAGAGCCAGAAGATCGGCACTGTCAAGCATTATTTAAAATTGAGTCACAAGTGAAAACTGCATATGTATAACTTAGATTTTTATCAGCCACATTGAAATACATTTTCAGAAAGTGAATCTAATTTTAAAATAACATTTTTAAATGAAACCGATACATCATATTTTGGAATTAATTGATTTAAACAACTGTGGGGTTCCCTGGGGAAGTCTGAAATCAATCCAGTGGGCAGTTTTGCCTGGAGGAGCTGATTTTACAGACTATAGAGACAGTTTTCTTTTCCTCAGGGAAGCCTCAGTTTCTCTTGTCAGGTCTTCCAGATGACTGGATAAGTCCCCTCTCTTGGGGAGAAAGTAGTGTTCTTAAAGTGAAGTGATGCAGTAAAGTGATCACACTGCCAAAACACCTTTGCAGTACCCCTGGAATTAGTGTTTGGATGAAGAGGTAGGTATTGCAAGCTAGCCAGGCTATTACAAAACCAATGATCACGTCGAGGGACCATTTCCAGGTAAGATATATTTATAGACCGAAATTTGGATCCCGCTGTTATTCATTGCAACTGTCTTAGACCTTTTTATAGACTCTCTCAGCAGAGTTAGAAAAATATATATTTAATAAGGTAAAATATTTTAGACTTACAATGGTACTTCATTTTCAAATCTGAGGCTGCAGGATTTTATTTAACCTTACATTTTATTGTACTTTTTCTCTTACACTGCTAATCTCAATTACCAACAGCATTAGCCTAACTATTCATTTCTTTCATTTTAAATCATACCTAAGACACATTGTCAGTAAATGTATAAGCTTTATTTTCATCAGTGTTTTATGTTACAGAAAATGGAGCAGAAAATGAAGAGGATTCTTATATGCCCTCTGCCTCTCCCATGAACCTCTCCACCACTCACTACCTGAACCAGGGTAGTATGATTTTTATAATCAATATCTCTACCAAGTCACAGCATGATCACACAGAGTACAGAGCATACATTTGTGTTCATTATTGAGGTTATACATCCTATGGCTTTGACGAGTATTTAATGACATGCATTGGCCTTCATATTTCACTGCCCTCAAAAAGCATCTAAGCTCTGTTCAGTCTGTCTCTGGTAATAACATATCTTTCTACTGGTTTCATAATTTTGACTTTTTCAGAATTTCTGAGAGAGAGAGAGAGAGAGGGAGAGAAAGAGAGAGAGAGAGAAAGAGGTAGAAGAGGAATGCAGAGAAGGCAGAAGAGATGGAGGGGAAGAGAATAAAGCATTGATTCATGTCATGATGATGACAGGAATCTGAGAACTCCCCACATCTGGAAACTGCAAGCTAGGAACTCAGGAGAATGGAAAGTAAATTTCATCCTGAGCCAAAAGTCTTGAGAACCAAGAGTGTCAATGATGGGTTGCAGCCTGTGACCAGATAAACATCCATATCTCAATTTAACCAATCAGCAGAGAGCATATCCATTCTTCTTTTTCCTATAGTTACTTCCATTCAGATCCTCAATTAATTGGATGATGCCCCTACTGACTCAAATGCTACTCCCTCCCAAAAATACCTGAACAGTCTCACCCACAAGCAATGTTTCAATAAATAACCAGGCACACCATGAACCACTTCAGTTGATGCATAAAATTAATGATTTCCAGTGTAGCTTCTGTGGGTTTGATACCTACACATCTCCTTAAACCACAAGTAATTTCCAAATAAAAGAAACAAGATGATGTGGTTAACGTGGTTATCATTAATACACCCAAGTGCAACTGACAATTCAACACCCACTTCTCCAGAAGAGGAGCAAAAATCCTTGAATAATGCTAACCTTTCTCCTGATTTATCCTATAACTTACATGTGATACAAAATTAGCATGACTCAAAAACTATGATGAAGAGTTAGTAAATTTTATGTTGAGTTACATGGTAAGGGGAGATGAGAAGACAGAATATGCATATATTTGAAATATACACACTCAAGCACAATAGGAAAGTAAAGAATACTTGTGATACATATAGTCTTAATTTCTGGAATTGGTCCTGTGGTTACAAGTAGTATTTATGGCTACTTTCTTTCATTAATCTATTCTGTGTCTATCTTTTAAAATCAAATCATTCTGTACTTACTTTGCTTTCAGCAAATGTCTCTATGGTTGCAACGGTTTTTTAACCTGGTGGAGAGTTCCAAGTCTTCATTTCTGAAAGGTCTGGGCCACTAATAATCATGCTTGACTTGAGTTGTTGGACACTATATTTCTATTGTTTTCCCAGGGCATGGAAACACTAAATGATTTCAGATATGCATCTCCACAGCGGGGTAACACACTAATTTCCCTTTACAGCCAATGGCAACAAATCCAGCCTGCATAAGATCTCCCTTCCTTGACGGTTGAGTCAGATATTTGAGGTGCCTCAAGGATCAAGGAAGTAGCCTTTAATCTCTGGACTAATTTCCTGGAAAAAAATTCCTTCTTCTAGAAAAGAAGCTATCAGTGAGCATAAATTCAAGGAAACATACTCTTCACTAGTGAGTCACTAGAGAAAACAGTGATTTGTTCCATGCCAATTTTTTCTGTAGATCCTTGGACGTATGACTCTGACTATTGGAAAAAAGCACCATGTATTATTTGTTGATTCAGGCATCTGTATCCTCAGAAGAACTTTCTCTGCATCCATCTGGGGCTGAATATGTGTCCTCAATACTTTATTCTTCAGTTCTATCAAGCCAATGGCATCTGATGTTAGAGAGTATAATAGGGCCTTTGAACTCCATAGTCACTGGCTTATTGCCATACTTGCTGTACTAAGAAATGAGTTTGTTAATTTGAAGGAATACTATGTAGTGGATCATGTTAGTCCATGATTTGCAAGTTTGGCTAATTATTACATGCAGGGAAGATAAATCTCCTTCCAGAGATGTGTTTCTATTGCAATAAGAATAAAATAATTTCCCTTCCAATATGGAAGCATCCAATTTAATGAATCTGCCACAGGAGACCTGACCAATCAAACCAGAGAGTAACTTCACAGTGAATACATAGTGTTGACCTCTGCTTTGGGCAGATTGGCCACTGTTTGTGGACAGGAGGAGTTTGGTGAGTGAAAGCCCATTTTACCAGGATCATGCATAACTTTCATATCTGCCACCAGGACCTCTCTCTTCATGAGTATTTAGGCAATGCCATAATGACCAGAGAAAGGGGCCATTGATAGCCACCAAATATCTTGTCTTATCCTCCTGATTATTAAATTCTTTTTGTGTGGATGTTGTTTTTTGGTAAGCATTGAAATAGACTACAGATAACTGAATATTGTGTCCTCATGCTGTAAAAGGGAGTCACATACTTCTCCTTCCGTTTCTACGTGATGATTTTAGCAACATACTTCTTCAAAGTTCCTGACCCTGCCACTAAAACATAAACCACAACCTGTGGTTCTCTATATGGCATTTCTCCTCCCAAGCATAGTGAACAGCCAATGTGATCTTTGCTACTGTCCAGTGGCAGAATCTCTTTTTATCTTCATCCTTTAGTGATGTCTCCAAAGCAACTGAGGTGCTGTAGCTACCCTTTTCCAGATAGCATCTGCATAGCATGCAGAACCACCTCTAAACCAGCTCCAAATCTGTTCTTTGTCCAAGGAAATTTCCCATGAGGCAATGGGTACAAGGTTGGAGAGAAAAGGTGGTACAGCAGGAGTGGGGAGCAGGAATATTGGGGCAACAGTTAGATGTGATTTACTTGTGTCTTTAGGTCCAATTTGTGCCTGATAAGACAGGAATGCCTTGAACTCTCAAATTAGTGCCTTGGTACACCAAAAACTATTCACATAATAATGGGAATTTCAGAGCACATGGCAACCTAGGGAGCATGGTTAATTATTTAGTTTCTAGTAAAGCCAAAACTGTTATATTCGAAGGAGAGCAGTTATCTTTACAGGACTGCAAGCCATTGGCCAAAAGTCATAAGAGTTTGAATTGTAATTGACTTATAGGGACCTGTAAAAGTCACCTGAAAGACCCCAATCAACACCACTGAATGTCTGTGACACTTCGCATACCATCGGACCTGCTGGATTGTGTGGTTTAAATGACAGAGAAGAATGCATAAAAGTCTGCATTTGTTAAGAGCTTTCTCTTGTTCTGGAACTGAGTTAGAAATCGTAGGTCTTTGGGTCACTTGGTGAATGTATCAGAGTAACAAAACTTAATGAGAAATATGTTACCTCTAAATCTGAAGAGCCCTGCTAGGTATTACACTTCTTTGTATGTAAGAGAGGGCAAATGCAAACGTATCTTCAACCATAGAGGGAATATCTCAATGTTCTGTCTACTGCACGGTGACTAAAATGCTCACTTAGGGAAAAGATTGTGAAATTCTGTTAGATTTATTTCCAAATCTCTGACATACAAATGTCATATCTATAAGCCTAAAAACATGCGACTTCTTTCTTTCTGCATCCAGTCAGCATAATACCATGATGGTAATGCACCAGCACTATATCAGTGGAAGATACAGACTAGATGTCACCAAAATTAGGATATATATCTAAGGGTGGATACATCTGTGAATATAGGGCATGTAAGTGTATTACTGGGTCCACCAGAAAGGAACTGCTTCTAGTGGATCTTGTTAAATGTATAGCGAAAAAGCACTCACCAGATCAAAAGCTTCATAATAGGTCCAAGGGAAGATATTGATTGTTCAAGCATTGAAACCACATCTGGTACAGCATCTGCAATTGCATCATATGCATCACCTGGTTAAGCTTATGATGATTTACTGTTTGCTTTCTCCAACAGCAATCTGCCTTCTGCACAAGTGGCAAGTGAAATGGAAATATTACGGGAATCACAACATGTGCATCCTTTGCATCTCTATGGGTGGTCCTACTCTCCAAAAGGCAGTATACTTTTGGTTTATTATAGGAAAACCGTAGGAACAGTAATTCCTATAGAAACAGGTAGTTCTAGTATCTCACAGTGGACCTTTCCCAATTTTGTAGCTCTTTCAGTCAGGGAATAAATATGGATGTTTTCTTTCTTTCTTTTTTTTTTTTTTTTTTTTTTTTTTTTTTTTTTTTTTTTAATTTTGAAAGTATACAACAGAACAAGTCAGAATAAAGCCAACTAAGATTGTCAGTGAAATTGGTACAGAATTTCACAGCAGGTTACCGAGATAACAGTAATAGGTATCATAGTATATTTTGTTATCTTTAAAATACTTGTTCTTTCAATCATGTATATCAAAATGAGATGAAATATAGAACATTATAGAACTTATCAAAACAGAATATTGAATAGAGCTGTACCATTAATCAGAAAAGAGCAAAACAGTAATAAAAATATTTGCCTTCAAAGAAATGGTAGAAGGAAGTCCCCATTATTTGCTATGGTCAACCTCCCAGGAGACGCTCAGATTTCTGATTTGCATTTGCTAATGGGCGGGGTGAGGGGGAAGGAGGACAGGGGAAGTGGGATATTTGACTCTAGGCCATGTAGCAGTAGGTTCACTACTGCTAAGCAGGGAGGCAGGATGGTCATTTGCTTTCACAGCATCCTCAGTTCCAACATGGCATGGATCTCAGGAGACACTGCTGGTTCTCCCCCTGGAACGGCTTCAGTGGGCCACACTGCTGCCACTTACCAGGGAGGGGAGGTGCTTGCTTGTCTTTCCAGAGTCCTAAGTTCCAACATGGTGTGGATCTCAGGAGACACTGTTGGTTCTCCCGCTGGAAGGGCTGCAGTGGGCCACACTGCCTCTGCTTACCAGGGAGGGGAGGTGCTTGCTTGGCTTTCCAGAGTCCTAAGTTCCAACATGGCACAGATCTCAGGAGACACTGCTGGTTCTCCCCCTGGAAGGGCTACAGTCTGCTACCCTGCCTCTGCTTACCAGGGAGGGGAGGTGCTTGCTTGGCTTCCCAGAGTCCTAAGTTCCAACGTGACGTGGATCTCAGGAGATACTGTTGGTTCTCCCCCTGGAAGGGCTGCAGGTATATGGATGTTTTCCCAGAAGCTGAATTTTTATGTATTCCAGTTATGCATTGTGAAACTAAACAAATAGCCACAGGATGGCTTTGAGGTTGTTGTACTCAGTTGTGCATTGTTATACCAAAATACTTGGGATAGGTTAACTGTATTCAGAAAAAGAGATTTACATAGGTCACATCTTGGAAGATTCAGATAATCCCATTTTCTTACCCTCTGATATGGACCTAACTGTAATAGATGGTCACAAAGATGAGAATGCATATGCAAGTTAGAGATCATGTCTCAGAATAGGATATTAGACAGCAGTGTAGGGACTTAGTCTTTCTGAACACAGCATGCTCTTGAGACAGATGAGACTCCCCTACATATGCCACTATGATACCCTCTAAAGATGGCCTGCTGTGTTTCCTAAGGACCTCACACTAGAAACCACTCCCTGTAGAATCCAACACTACACTGAGGACCATGCTTCCAGATTTTGGAGAACAGACATAAGCCATGTCCAAAGCAGAGCAGAAATCTTCTGATAGCACTGTGAAATGGAACTGAGCTAAAATTCCATTGATTACTTGAGGTCCTTATGTCCTTACTGTATGGGCCACAATGACATTTTGAATATTTTGCAATTAGTGTCAGTTCAGAGCCCATATCCAACAGCCTTAAAAGAAGGACAGTTGTCCTGGTAACAGGATGTAAGACCCTATGGAGAAGACTTCAAGAAGACTTAACAGTATAAGTTTTTGGTACCAGCTTCCATTCTCAAAGGGAACTGGTTTTATCTTCAGTTAAATGAATTAGCATATAAATTGGATTAAATGTAGAAAGTGGTAGAGGTGCTGTAAGATTGCTATTGTGATATACTATTGCCATATATTTTAGATTTTTTTGATTTGACCTAGAGATTGTCTGCTCATGTAGATTAAGTAAAAATTCAGTATGCTTTTTATCTCCTTCACTTCAAGGAACATCCTAAACATGAGCCTAAATTATAGGTCTACCCAGCTCAGCCTGTTCTAACTATTACAGCCGCTCTCGGCTGGCCTTTGGAGTTGAAGTGCCATCATGGGGTGCCTGCCAACTCTGAGTGCAATTACAACTAGGATTCTCATTTTAGTGACCATGGATTCTACTCTAAGGTCTGGGTTACAGAGGAAAAGTGATGATCACCAAGATCTTTCAGGACTCTGAGACTCTCTTCTCAGATTTATTTGCCACACTGTTAATTTTAAATGTGTCTTCTGAGCCCTGCCAATACAGTTGAGCAGTTCCTACATGGCAAACCACCACTAACGTTTTAATTTTTCTAAGATTTTGAATTCCTTCCTTCACCTGTACCTGGACAGATGGAGTGTTTGCAATTGGCTCACACAGATCACATTTTGGTTCAAAGATTCTGGAAATTTCCAGCTCTAATTTCGCTGTTGATTCCTTTTTCCATTCTGCTATTATTTGTTTATGGCACAAGAGTTGTAAGTAGTCATTGTTGACTTTTATTCTTTTAAAGTTCTGATGAGTTTTATCATATACATTGTGGTTTATCTTGATGACAGTTTTGTGTGAATTTAAAAGGACTGTCAAATCCATATCTGCAATTTAATTTCACTTATTTATCTCTGAAGGCCTTCTTCTATGTTTATAAGGTTTCTTACCTATGTCATTTTCTTTTTTTTTTTTTTTTTTTTTTTTTCCTGAAGAATGTCTTTAAACATTTTTTGCAAAGCACATTTACTGGAAATAAATTTTCTCAATTTCTACCCAAGTACCTAGTTTTCCTTACCTCTTGAAGCACAATTTTGTAAGTTAGCATATTTTTCCAGTAGTTTAAATATTTGACTCTGCCATTGTTGTGTCATTATTACATCATTTTTTCTAAGAAAAAGTTGTATGTAATTATTATATTTGTTCCTGTAAAGTTTGGATGTTTTCCTTTTGTCCTCAACTGCTGTTTTCTTTCAAGATTTTCTTTGTCTCTTATAGATTTATTTTGAATTTGATTTATCTAGGTATCCTATCTGCATTCAATTGTTTATTTTGTTTATATTTTGTAGTGTAACCTACGTAGTATTCTCTAAATTTCCTGGGGCTGAGTTTGGTGACTGATATTAAGTGGAGAAATCCACATTATTTTTTATGATATCCTTCTCTGGTGGGATATGCATGTATATTTATTTGTAGTTGTCCTATTGTTTGTGAGTAAGCTGTTTAAACTCTCTCTGTCTCGGTCTCTCTCTCTCTCTCTCTCTCTCTCTCTCTCTCTCTATCTCTTTCTCACTTCCTTTCTCTCAATCCTACTTTATTTTATACTGCTTTTCAGTTTTGCAAATTTCTGTTTCCTTTGATAGGTTAGGCTCTGACAAAACCCCAGCAGGTAAAACTTTGATAAAGCATTTTCTCCTACAGAAAGGTGACATTAAACTGAACCCAATACTCTGGCATATTTCAAAATTTTTCCTTTCCCTACTTGAAACTTTGAAGAGATCTCAGAGTAGGTCAGTAGAAAAAAATTATTAAGGGTGAGACACCAACTGTGACTGTCCCCCTGGAATTTAGCCTTCTCAGAGTCTTCCACATCGCCTCCCATGATCTACCTATGACAGCTAACAACCCTTACCTCAGTGCTGGTTTCCCACAAGACTTGCTTTCAGGGATTTTGACCCAGTAACGTGTAATTCTCTGTCTTCACCTGTCTATTTTCACCATCTTGAGATGGAAGTTTGCCTTGTGATCATTCTCCCTGACAGATCTAAGAAGAGTAGTTGATTTTCAATTTGTGCATCTTTTTACTGGTTGTTCTGATGGAATGCCAAGTGAAAACTGGGCACCAGTTTCCTCTCAAACTACTTTTATTATTGATTAAAGTCACATAAAATCATTACTTTCCAATGGAATAGCAAGTGTGTCAGTGTGACAGAAAACGCCAATGATTTATGATCCAAGAAAACAACTATTTATGACTTTGCATGAATTCTATTTCTTTAATGTTGGCAAGACCATAGACTAGCTTGCTTTTTGCAAGATAACATAACAAAATTAAGGTGATGTATATATGCATTTGGATTATGTCATTTCGATAAGTTATGCTGATCTACCTTACAAGTAGACACAGACCCTTACTAGTTTTAGGAAGCACGTAGACATATAGGCAGGGCCAAGGTTACAAACAACTGAGGTCAACATTCAGTCGCTGATTACATAAATGACCCTACTCAGTCCCAAAGCCCACAAATAACCATAAACCACTGACAGTCACACGAGCATATAAGTGCCTATTTCTTTAGCTGATGCTTAGAGAAGATCAAAGACCAGAGCAGGTCACAGCTATGTTAGAGCCTGAAATCAGACTCTGAGGTATTAACAAAGAGCATGAGGTATAAGCTCTAAGGTAACTCAAAGTGAGTTGTTTCAAATATCTACAACTTGGTGATATTTTTATGCTTCAGTAGCCAGTATACCACTGGTGCAATAGATGTTTAGATTAAGTTACTCCATTTGTCTTTCAGATTTTCAGATGTTTGCTGAAAGGAATAAGATAGCCACGGTAGTATTGTTTTCTAACAATCTTTAGCAAAATGCACCTGGCAAATTCTTCTGTCTCAGTTATTTTCTGATCTGTTGGGAAAAATACTCGATACCAACAAGTTTTATTTTAGCTCACAGAATAGATGTTTTAGGCCACAGTCAGCTGGAAGAGGGTCATCACAGAGGAGAAACAGTCCACAGCATGGTAAGCAGGAAGGCAGCAAGCCAGGAGCTTGGCTGTCCCTCTTGCTGCACTCATTCTACAAGCCTATTGGCTGAGGTTGTCCACACATAGGGTGGATCTGAAATCTTCAGCAAACTCATCACCCACAAGCAGAACTATTTTAATTAGTCATTGAGTTAATTCAGAATCACACACCCATGATACCATACCACATACCTATGATCTAGTCACTGCCATAAATCCCACATATGAGGCTTTGTGGGGCACATAAACCGTATTATTGTATGGTCAAATTCCATCCTGATTTATTGAAATTTGCAACTATGGGACTCGCAAACAACATTTTAGTAACAAAGTCTGTACTATAACTGACATATAAGCAATTCCTATGTGTTTTTTGCTGTAAAGGGCAAAGAAAACTTGGTTTAAGAAAATTACAAAATCAGGAGACTAATTCCTTGTACAATATGTTAGCTTGGTTAGGTTCATCTTGAAAGCTAAGTTTTAAGAGCCAGCATTCTTCCGTTTATTTTTTGATGTGTCACTAACGATGTCTCTAAAATTGTTTTATAATCTGTAAAATATGGAAGTTTTATAATCTGTAAAATATGGAAGCTTGTTTTCCTCTAAATTTGTATCAGTACAAGAAATTCTAGAGTGCTAATCAGTCCTCCACTGAATCAATTTTGTGTCAAACATCCATACATATTTTGGCTCCAGAGTGTCTAAATTTCATACTTTGCAGGATGGGTGTGACACTTGTGTGCAAAAGACTGAGATTTGTGGTTTCCTGGAAAAAACAAAGTCTCCAAGCAACAGAAATGGAAATAAGATTATTTTATTTACTGATTTTTGCTAATTTAATAATTTTCACTAGGTTTGTTTCTCTTAACTATGGATTCTAATTTGTCTAAAATCTCAAAACTATAATTTCATTCACTGAAATATATTTTTGAGTGAATTTGAAATGATCCATCTAAAGCACAAATAAAGAGAAATTCCCCCTACATTTATTGATTTTCTTAACTAAAGTTACTTAATACAAATAGTCTTTGGGGGTTTTTATTTTGCTGTGTTTCATTTTGTTTTTCACTTTTCTGTCTGAAGCATGAAGTTTGAAACTTTGCCTTGCACTTGATGCTAAGTGAGTGCTCTAAATTCAAATAGTCTGCATGTTGGTCTCCTTTTCAGTGAATTACCATTGCTATTATCAGACAAGTGATGTGCACATTTAGAGATATTAGGAGCCACTGCTGCTTTATGAGGATATCATGTACATCACAGATCCCTATGATGGACTTTTGAAAAAGCAGCCCTCACTCAGCTTTCCTTATCACAAAAAAAGATATTTTTGGTTCTGGAGAGACTAGCTTAATAGTCTAAAAAAGACTCCTGGAACAAACAAATAAACATCATGTCCTCAAAGGCTGATGTTTCACATGCTTATTAGTGTAGCAGGGAAGAAAATGATAATACAATAGCATTTCACAGTGTGAAATGTACAGAATTGGAGAGAGACAGCATGTATTGTTGCCTGCTAATGTGCAAATGTTCACTGCGAGGGTGAACTGTCTCTAGGAGAGAGCCATGAAACGACTGCCTCCCCACTGAATTGTTTCCAAAGCTGGAGTAATGATGGGTAGGTAGTGAGCATAATGGCAGTAGAGCAGCAAAAATAACTTAGTTAATATTTATATTTATTAAGAGCTGGGCAACTGTGCCTTTGCACAATATGACGTCAGGCAGCAGAGGTTGGTTTAGTATGGAAATGCTACTTTCCATGTGTACCGTATGCAGCTCCTTCCTTTCCAACTGGCTGATCATCCGCTTCTCTCTTTTCCTGTATATCCAACCCGGAGCTCTCCAGGAAACTGTTCCTAATTAACTTTCTCCATTTTCTTGTTTCACAGATCCGTGGACTTTAAGACTATCATCATTGGAACAGACTTTATGAATAACTTAGTGTGGTCTCACTGGACTCCCTATTTCACTTAAATGATCATGAGTTTGTGCATGCATGTGCTCTGTATGTGCCCGTCATGCACACATGAACACATGTTTGCTAGTCTTGGGTGACAGTGTTATTCTTTTCTTTTTCCAAAAAAGTACATTTGAATCAGAAGGAAAAAAATATTTAGCACACTTTCTTTGCAGGATTCGACTTTTTAAAAAAATAGCCTTACTGACATACTAATTCAAAATAGTTGTCATTTTCACATTTTTTAGAGGAACACTAATATTGGATGAATCTTATAGTGAGTCACTGAGGTAAACTGCAAAATAGCAGTAATATGATCTGAAATACTCATTATTTTAATGGAAATTCCACTGTAATACCAAAATATCAAGATGTAAAGAACAGAGCCTTAAGAAAAAAATCCACTTACATTGCTCTCAATATTTTACTACTTTTTTATTTTTAAAAATCTAAACAAAAGTTCTGGGGATTTAGCTCAGGGCATAAGCATCTGCCTTGCAAGCAGGCAGTCGTGAGTTCGATCCCCAATAAAAAGGAAAAAGACAAAAAAAAATCTAAACAAAAATGGTAGATAATACATAATTTCAAAAAAAAATCCAAATTAGTTATTATAATATACATTGCTATCTTAGAAGTAGCTGTACAAGTTACAAAATCAAATCATTAAAAATGGACAGTAAAATAATGACAACACAAACTATTCTTTTTGATGAACTAACAGAGAATTAGTAGTATAGTCATCTCTCTTGCACACACACACACACACACACACACACACACATATATATATATATATATATATGGTTATATGTGTACAAGTTGTTCTTCCCTTTTGAGCACCTTCTTTCCCTTTATAGATTCCCTTAATAGATTACAATACCTATTGTACATTTTGGATCTCATTGCTCTTTCAGTTTCATATTATTGTTACTTATTATTTACCCTAGAGGGACAATATGATATTTACAAATGTGAGTCTGATTTATTTCACTTATAAGGATAGTCTCAAGTTGCCTCCATTCAACTATAAAAACTTCAAGATCATTCTTTTCATAGATGAGTAATATTCCATTGCATAAGAACACCATATCTTTTTCATCCACGTAGAATAGGTATTTTGGTTGTTTCCAAAACCTAGGTTTTACAAATTGTGCTGCTATAAACATGGGGACACATATATCACTGTGACATGACATTTTCAATTTTTCTGGGAAAATACCCAGGGTGGGAATATGCTCTCAATATTAAAACAACTTCAAGTATATCCTCTAACAGGATATGGGCCATTAATAATTAATGCTTACGGAACCACATTCACCTTTCTGAACCTAAATGCTTGCTTGCTATCTATGAATTCTACTGCATGAGGATGATGACTGGCTGATATGGTAGCACCCACAGTGACAGTTCGTGTCAGGCCATGCAGTGCAGGCTTAACACGCGGTGTCTCCAGAAGAAAACAGTTCTATTATAAATAGCTTGTTAAAGATAAGAACTCTGAGTTGGAAGACAAGAATCTTGTTGAAGGAATGAATATGTGCAGCAGAATTGGAACTTAATAACTGTATCAAAAGATGTCATAACACTGGTGATGTTCATCACTCTACTCTTCTCTCTTCTCTTTACAGAATGATCAACTCTCATGTTTTATTAGAAAGGAATTTGTTAAAAAGATCTCACTGGAATAATTTTTGGAAGGACTAAGGGAATAGATTTTAGGATCACTTCTAGAAATAACTATTACAGCCACAACCCTACAATTAACTGGCAAAATTTTCTCTGCCTTTAGAAAGCAACAGAATGAAGAAAACACAGCTCCCAAATTTTTCCACCTTTGTTAGGCAATCCACAATTCACTGGAGGCAAAAGCTATCAGTGTAACTGATAACTTTAGAATCTCATTGACTCTGTCTTATTTCACACCATAGAATCGAATGACATCTAATGCTAACTCTCTTCTCAGGTAACTTAATTCCCAGCCAAAGCTTCATGCAGGTGTATCTGATAAACTGCAATGCATGCAGATGCAGTAGATGTAGGTTTAGAGATGACATTTGATGTAATGATGACTGAGCCATATTAATGTTCTATATTTGGCTGTAATTTCACTATGAGAGAACTAGCAAAATTTAGAGAAAGCTTTATAATCCTGTGAGGAGCCTCCAGTGAGATCACTGAGTCCAATGACTATGACTATATTCCATAGTTACCTAGAGTAAAGATTCACATATGGAAATTAGAGCATGAAATTTACTTCTTGTTATTTTCTGTTTTGGAAAGGGAAATGCTGGCAAATGGTGTTAGAAAAGTACAGTAAGATGTGTGCCTAACACAAAGTATTTTTTTCTAAGTAAATGAAGCTTATATCCTGGTTAGAATCATTACCTCTTTAGATTAAGGATACTTAAACATGCTGGGAATTTCGTTTGCCTATTAAGTTTTCTATATGCAATGTTCTTTTCAACATTTATATCATACTGTATGATCGGTTCATTGCCAGTATGGCCAATTGAGAATATTTGGAAAATTAATACCAGGCTGGTACTTAGGTAAATGGATGAGAGATAGACCTAATGATGCTTTTCCCCAGGTAAAATTTTCTCCAATTTCTTTTACATATAAAAATGGAATTGAATCTTAAATATCAGTACAGCATTTTCTGTACACTTCAAGGAAGTCAAATCATCACTGCTATTATTATTACAATGTTGAAGATCAGAAGCATGGCCTTGCCCATGGTAGGCAAATGTTTTGCCATTTAGCTACCTCCTTCACTACTCTTTGATTTTCGTTGATTAATTGAATGTAATCACTATAACAGTCATACTAGAAATGTGTATTAAATTTTCACACACATCATAACCAAATCTCAAACCTCTCGAGATAATGTTTGAGATGGATACCACAATACTGTCACTATGTTTACTGTAAAGAAACAAAGATTATTAGCATCTAGGGGGCAGGAATTGCTAGTTCACTAAGTTAACTTGAGCTGTTCCCATCA
Organism: Cavia porcellus; assembly: GCF_034190915.1. Taxonomy (NCBI): domain Eukaryota; kingdom Metazoa; phylum Chordata; class Mammalia; order Rodentia; family Caviidae; genus Cavia; species Cavia porcellus. The sequence goes on along the minus strand of NW_026947484.1, from coordinate 157,752,290 downwards.
CACATTTTAAAAGAAAATCTGTCTCTAGGATTGGAGACCCTGAGCATGGGGAATCAATTTTGAATGCTTGATATTTTGGGTCACTCTGTTGTACCCATCATCTGGACAAACTGGCTTATTTATTTATTTATTTTGAAGAGAACAAAACCAAATGAGAGAAAACAAAATGGGGTCAGTAAAAACAAAAAGAGGGGCATAGTACATGACTTAAAACCAAAATACAAGGTGATCAACAATGGTTACCATGGTGTCTCTTGTTATTTTCATTTGGGCCGGCCATATCATCAGGCATAATAAAACTGAACATAACACAGAGCAAAACCAATAAAAACAAAGTATTGGAGACATTATGGGACTTCAAAAGAAGATAACAGTCAAACCAGAATGGGTATCCTAGTGAATCTTATTGTTTTCAGAGTAGTTGCCTATCCCCTCAGACATTTATGATGGAGATCTACAGTGGCAATGCCATGGGAGGTTTAAGGATACAATAGCTCCACATTTGCTAAGATGTTGAAGTACTATCCATCCTAGATGTCTTTTCCGTATCCCTTTTGTTACTCTACATAAAAGTGGTTATTATGTATTAGAAGGAAATGGTGCTATTTGTATTTAACTATTGGAAATGACTATATATTTAGAAAGAAATTTATTTAATTTTCCAGATAAATTCATAACATTTCATACCGTAAAGCTAAGATATCATTGGTATAGTGGAGGGGGTTTTTTGGAAGTTGATTTTAATTTTTACTTTAAAAAACAAGGACTATTTTTAAACATTGGAATATTGAAGAAATTTCAAATATGTGATATCCACAGAAAGAAAGGTTAGAAAAATTCAGTTGTAGTTCAGTAGGAACTACACCCTGCAGGCATAACTGGTATGTATATTCCATCTATTTTGTGTCTATTTCTAGGATAGGAATGCAAGACACACACAGAAATGACCTGATAATTTCCCATAGCAGGCCAATAACTGTTGCATTACAGTGAGTTGTAACATTTGTTTTCTTCAGTTTTCCTTGATATTATTTTCCAGCTTAATGATATTTACAGATTGTCTTTGACATGGAAGTTTTCTTAATGCTTTATATGTTTATTATTTTCTTCTTGTCTTTTAAAAGCCTTGTAAAATAAGAAATCACAACATGTTGTTTTGCTCTGGTTTTGGCTGTAGGGCATATATATTATTCAAGAAGCAGATCAACTGGAACACAGAAGTATGGAAGAAAAATATTTTATCAGAATTATATAGGATTATCTGAATTTCATTAGCTGCTGTGGGTTTGTGCCTGAAGAAAAATGTCTTCCATTTCCTTTGTAAACTTAAGAAATTTTCTTCCCTGAGACCAAGCTGAATAGACATCTCTTACTTGATAAGATAGTTAGAAACTGATATGTTTATATATATCCCAAAATGTTAACAATCAACCGATTTTTAAAATTTTCTTTGTTTTATTTCATATTCCTTTTGATGTTTACAGTTTTCCTTAGTCCATGGTTGTGGTAATTCTGATTATATTTATGGAAGGTGTACACGTAAATAAAACATTTTAACTGTTCATTTATTCCCTTTTCAGCCCATCCAGTCTCTCCAAAAACTCTATTTACATTTTTTTCCTTCAATTTCTCTTTAGGTAAGAGAATTCCATTTTGATGCTTTCTATTTAGATTATTTTGACAAGTTACCTATCTCTCTAACTCTCTGTCCTTTATAAGTAGAATGCAAATAGTAGTATTCATCTCTTCTGACCTTTTGGAATTAAATTGTATAACACAAATGAAGTCATTAAAGAATAACACGCATGCAAAATTTACTTTGCAGACATTTAAATTTATAGAATTTCTGTTTTAGTTTCGGTCATCATGGTGAGTAACATTGCTGATTGTGATGAACTACACTAAAATAAGAATGACAAAATTTTCACTGCAAGTGTGAAGACTAGTTTAAGAGGACTAGTTTAGGATCATGGTAAATTGCTATTTAATTTCAGAGACTCAGAAATTTATGATAGCAGCACAAATTTGTCAGCATTTCACCATGCATAATACATTTGCTTTCAGGTTTTCACTTTTCTCCCTCTAAACTTCTACTACATTTCAAATTTTAGAATGAAAGAACTATAAACTATGCAGCCCCACATCTGAAATTTATCCTACCTTGTTTTCTTTAACTTCACTCTCTACCTGTATCATTTCAAGTTATAATTTTTTGTTACTTTTGGAAATTAGTATTAAAGTTCCTGTTGTATGTTCTCCAGCTCAGTGGAGTTGTATTTGTTCTTTTGCCCTGTCCTCTATGTGGTACTGAAAGGCAGGGGTGATTCTGAAGCAGACTGACAAATTACTGCACCTAGAGAATGTACCCTGGAGCTAAAGTGCTAATTCCACTTTATGTAACTTCTCTCTGTTTTAGTTCCTCCATCTCCACAGACAGAATGCCATGGCATCAACCTTATAGACTTCTGTGGAGACTTAATGAAAGGTTTGTAATAAATTAGGAAATGTTTATATTTTAATTATCAGTGAACATCAAATTTGTACACCAGACACCTACATCTGATCACAGATGGGCTTATTTTCCCTGATATTTTAGTTTCATATTCCTTCTCTGTTCAAGCTCACACTCCTTGCAGTTTATTTAAATGGTAGCATTCTTAGTCCCTGTGATTAAGTTATTCCTACTCCTCCTATTTATTTTGTGGTCCAGTCATACTTAGATATTTACAGCCTTTAGAAACTAAATCTGCATTTTGCTTACACTCGCTCTCCTGAACTTACTGGCTCTTACTTGTATCAACTCTCATTTTGTTCTGAGCTTCTACTCATCTACAAGGCAGAAGAAAAGTTACAGCTTACATAAATCATTAGTATGACTCCATGTGATACACTGAAAATACTAGTTACAAACCCATTCAGTCACCTTGCATGTAAATCACTTGTAACCAATTCAACAATTAGAGTGGTTATAGTACTCAATATATAGTGGTATAATATAGTGGTTTTTATACAGTGGTCTGATATTTATAATGGTTGTTTTATCTATATATTCAAATATTATATATATGTATTTATAGTCATCTATCTATTTTTTCTACACATGAGTTTTAAACTAATTTCCATTTTTCCTATAAACCAGTAAGACTTTTGGTGATAGAAACCCAATTTTTATCTTCAGTCTACTACATTATAAAAGACTACATTACCTAGTATGAGTGAATGTCTATCCCCTTTTTATTCATTTAAATTACTTATTGTTCAAATACTCCTGGAGAACAAGACATATCCTATCATAAACAATGACACTTTAAGGCAAATATTTCAAAAAGACATAAGAGATATAATAATTTAGGACAGGAAATGCATTTTGGAAAATTACCTCATTTGATTTTGGTATACCTTTAACATATCAAGTGATCAATCAATTCCTAAGCAAAAGCAGCTATTAGACGGACTTTTTCAAATTCCATAGATTTGGCCAGTAAAGAGATAATTAACACAGATGATTTTAGACAGTTTGCCACTCAAGAATAATAGTCAGCATGAACTTCATCTCTCTTCAATTTGCTGTGTACCCCAGCTTCTAAGGAGCTGATATACAGGCAGATTCCAGTGTATGTGGTGTAGAGAATGGATCTGTCACATCAAAGGACTCTAAGATTGTGCAATCCTTGTTCTGGAAAAATCTGTTCTTCTCTGTTCTGCAAACAATCGTGTCTTACCTTTCAATAAGGCTGGGAGAGAAGTGAAATGCTTTTGATTTTATTACCATAGAATGTGTCTATGGAGAAATAACCCTAAATATATCTAAAAATCACCATTTTCATATTTCCAAGAAAGTTTATCAAATATTTTTGAGCACATCTGCTAAAGCACTGCGTTCAAAAGATGTTCATGAATACCAGAAATATGGAGATTTGTGTCTCAGTGAATATATATCATATATATCATACATATAACATATACATAATATATAATGTAATTGTAATATATTGTATATGCTATGTATATATGATATATATACATTGGAAGGCACTATATAATATGTTATATGTTATATATTCACTGGAAGACAATGTAATATATAATATCGTAATACATATAAAATACTATAAACTCTGGGAATCATGTAAATAAAATTTGATTATTTTATGCATGATAGAAGTAAAATTCTAGAGTTAAAACTAAATAGAGGAAAGTTAATGTCAAAACATACATGCTAGACTCTAGGTTGGGCTACTCAAAACTTGGCTCTATAATTTTTTCTTTGTTTTAGAGGATTGTTCATGTTACTTGATATATTTGCTGTGACATTATTTTGATATAATTTGATTACTTGCAGATGATGGGTTAACTTTAATTTTCTACAGCATGGACAACCCACTTAGAGATTTTCTGTCTCATAACTGATATGAGGGAAAACAAAAGATAAAAAAAAAAAAAAAAACAAAGTGATAACTTATGACAGTAGACGCTGGTCTTTCATGAAATTTATCTTTATTGCCCTTACTCAGAAAAACACAGATAACATAACACAGTAAAGAATTATCTCTCAAATTTCCTAGAAATCAAGTTGGTGCTACATTGGAGGTGTACTATTAACAGAGAGTAGAGTTCATAAATTATATAGTTATTTTTCTTATAGATGTTTTGACTCAGTCTTTCATCATTTAGCAATATACTTTTATATTATTCTGGATACTAGCACAAGAGCATCACAAAATTTATTGCACTTAGTCTGTAAAATAAACCTATGAATGGCAATTAATTTCTCATGGCAGCATGATTGTGTTCCCCAGATCTTAAGCTTCATGGTGGCAAGAATGTCCATTTTGCATACCAGTTTATATTCAATGTTATAGAACACAGCACATAAACCAACACTAATTTGTTAATGTGAAGAATCTGAGCTCTTTTTAACCAAGTAAGTTGTTGATAATTTCAATTTTATAAAATGATGTAGTTATGTCTCTGGTCCTAGTATGTTTGTCAGCTCTAAACTTCACACATCTATTCACAATTCTAAGAAATCATCAGGAAACTCTGAGTAGTAAGGTACTGCACTGCCTTTCCCTAGTGGGAGGGTAAAAAGCAGAGGAGCCCCTCTTTTTTAGTTTCTGGGATCTTGGAGAATATAGTCGTCTTGTTGAACTCAGAGAGACGAGTTAACCTGAAGTCTATTTGGCTGAAGATGTCGTGCTTAGGAGATCAATGTGTGCCTACATTAAAATACATTATATTTCATGATAAAACTATGGGTTTAATTGCTTCTGACCATGTAGAAGATGACCTAACTATCCACTTCCTCTTCATCCTAACCAAAACCAAAGAGACTGAGAGGAAGAAAGGAAGGAAAGAGGGGAGGGAGAGAGGTACACAGGGAGGAAAAGAAGGAGGTAAGAAGAAGAACTGCTTAACCTAGTGTTTCTTTCTAGACATTACCTGCAGCTTAATTGCACATTTTTATTTCTCAGCCAAACCTTTCCTTCCTTACCTCTGCTATACATTGCCTGTCTGGTTGAATTTATGACCACTGAACTGTAGTTTGCTTTATTCTTCTCCAAGTGGTTTAAAAGTGTTTTGGAACTCTCCAAACAATAAAAATCTTACAAGAGTAATGCCATCTAAACAATAACTCATTTTTTAAATGGTCCACAAATACAAACAAAGCAAATCCCCAAAGTTTCTCTGCAACTTACTACGGAGAAGAACCAGGACGCGGAAACCAACCCGGACTGGCTGCCTGGTGACGGCAACGAGGATCCAGTCCAGACTCTGCTGAACCCCCAGCCAGCTCACCCTGGATCCTTTAGCACAGAACAGTTGCAAGACAACAGCCTGAAGACATGGCTTATGGCTTTTAGATCAGTTTATCTTCAGAAGTTACATTAGATAGTACTGGAAGAAAATGGGAAATTCTACTAAATTTCAAACTAATTTGGCTTCTCTCAATGACTAACGGCGACCATATAACTAATCTGAGTAACAGCCATATGAGAATGAATAGCCTGAGTAGTGATTGCAGTAGTGTAACTGATACATCAATGAATGACCTGGGATTTCTTAACAGTCCGAAAGTGGCAAATTGGAAAAATCTCTGCATTTCTTTGGAACCCATGAACTAAACATTTTAAGCATTCTTTGTACCTATAAACACACACTAGGACCATTTAAGAAATGAGTTGTTGTTTAGATGGCATTACGCTTGTAAGATTTCTATTGTTTGGAGAGTTGGATGGTTTATATTTTACATTGAACATACCTTAATATTTTAAAAGCTTTCCTAATAATTTCTGTATTTTTGTCTTTATTTCATTCATTAACCTACCCCTTTTAAAACATTGAAGAGTGTAAGTAGTACAAGGATTGATCAAAACACACATTGTGTGTTTAAATAGAAAAAATATTCAGTAAAGGACAATGCATAAATAGTTCTCCAAATATTTCCCTTTGCCTGGAACACTTTTATCCCATTGGTCTCACCCCTGGAAGCTGCTCTGAAAATAGTCTTTCATGATTGTCTTTACAAGGTTGGATTGAAAATGCAGAAACAGTGAATGCTTCTGCCCTGCGTCATCCAAAGAAAAGGGCTCATAAAAAACATTAGTGTGTGTTCTCATTCATCAGATTTACTGCGTCTGACACCAGGAGACTCCCGGCCTCCCTGAAAGGTCAACATAAACAGAAAGTCAGATGCCTTGAGAAGAGTCAAAAGACAGTACAACTAAAGACTCGCAAAAGAGAACTTCCAAAACTGCTTCGGACATTGGCAAGGATGACTTGATAAATGGATTTCAAGCAAGATGGAATCTTTTGAGAGGAACTACTGGCAATTATTTTGCTATAATAAGTTGCATTTTAAAATTAAAAAAAAATCATCATACTTTTGGTCATACCTCATAAGCTTTTGAATACACTGAAGAGAAGTATTAAGAAATTCAGTATTCTTTTGCATGAAAATATGAATATGATAAGTTTAACTATTTAATTATTAAACTGCATATCCAAAACAGAATTTAGGATTTGTTATATGTTTTCTTATATTCAGTGATCTTCAAAACTGACTGTATTCCTGTTTGAATACAAACACACACTGAAACTATGCTATAGTATATACCATTGTATGCTACCTCTTTGAGTGATGGGTTTGTTTTCACATAAAAGATTCATAGTTTTGGAGAATGAGAACTAGAGTTTCATGACCTATGAAGCAGAAGGTTTATTAAACAAATTTAAGCCAGACTGTAGTAGCATTGCTACAAATATGTATCTTGGACTATGCAGAATTTACCTTCAGTTTAAATGGGTTATTCCTCACGGCACATTAAAAGTTTGAATGCAGATGATGACCATAAATTAGGAACAGGGTAGTGCAAATCAAACTAATTGTCCACCAAATAGCATTTAGCATTATCCTTAGATGGGAGTGAACACATTTTTATTAGGCTTATTTCCTTTCCTACACTTCAGCCCTCACTGGTCTTCCTTGGCTCTGGGATAATCACTGTGGCTTTGGGTAAAATTCTTCTCTTAAATCTTGTGATTAAAGTTTTGGACATCAGTTAAATTCCCCCCACCCTTCATGCCTGTTCTGAAACTACGCAATGCCAACACCAAACGTTTCAATCTTTTTGGGAATATCTGTTTCATCTGTTATGATCATTACACCAAACTACAGCAGAAAACTGAGAGTTCTGTAACTGGAATTTATCTACCATGAAGTTTAAATAAATACCCACAGTAAATCTTTCCATGAGCTTGAATCTCATCATTTTCTTGATTTTAACCACTCCACACTAACATCACTGTATTTTAGACTGTCCTCAATTAAGGACATTATCAACCTTTGTGTATAATGCTCCATCCAATAGAGAAATTACTTTGAGTTTTAGCCTAGAATATTTTTGCTTTGTAGATTTTTTTAGCATCAGTGGATGTGGTAATTTTTTATTTATGATGTTTAGCTTGACATTCACAGTAATCTTATAGGTTTCCTGTTACGATTACCTTCATTTCATAAACAAAGGAGCCCTAGAAAATCATCCAGCTAACAAAGTTGGAGGGCCTAAATCCACCCAATCTTTATCCCTCAACATTCAGAATTTTCTGTATAGTCAAACCATTATACACACACAAATGATCCTGTATAACCAAAAGTATGAAGTACAACTTGTTATAGCATGACTTTAATTGAATTCTTTATGCACAGCCAGGGAAACCACAATTTACATCTAACTTCAGATTTGACTTTATATTTCTGAAGTCCAAAATACCATCCATTTTTTTAAATATTTCATTAGTTGGGCTCAGTAAAGTCAATGAACGTAATTAATTACCACATTAAAAAGTGAGACATTATTATTATCATTATTATTATTGTAAAAGTCAGCTATTTCTTCAAATTTTATATAAAGGTTTTTTTCCTAAACTGGCAGCAGTAATAAGCAAAGCACTTTTATTTACTTCTTCATGTCAATGTGCACTGACAACTACAATGATTTTGGTGTAAGCTTGGAGTTACACACACACACACACACACACACACACAAAATATCACTATCTACTTGTCTATCTATATATGATCTATCCTTTGCTTAACTGGACAGTTCAATTTCATTCTCACAATGAGCAATTTCTTGGAAAAGCAAGGAAAAATGAAAAAAAAAATAAGCAGTCTTTTTAACAGAATAAATATAATACTATGCCCTGTATCAAATGTTGAAATTTAAGAACTCAGGATAAAAGGCTTGGGAAATCATAAAATACTGCAAAAGATTTCAGTTTTCCTCATGGATATAAATTAGATTTTAGTTTTGAAAATTCGCTTGGCAAAATTAACAAGAGACCTACCCAGAAGTTGCTGATGATTTCTGACTTTTTATGGATCATGTATGTATGAATCCTTACCCGACTTGTCCTTAGATGAAAACTCCGTTTCTTGTTTACTTTTATTATAAATGTTATGAGAGAGGTAGAAAGAAAGGCATGTTAAATTATTTTTGGAGTTACAATTTGTTACCTATCAAGGAGTCAAATGCATTGTAACTAAAGACAGGAAATAAAGTTGTCTGAAATGAAGGAGAGGTCTCACCCAAATTCAGGAAGTTCTGATCCATCTGCACTGCAGAAGAAACAGATGTTGTCATATCTATGTTTAACTGAAGAGCAGTTGATGCGGCCATGTACAAATACCAGGCTTTTAGCACTAAGCAGTTACACCCAGTATGCACTTTCTCTCTGCTTTACTTCTAAGTGAGCCCCTGAATTGTGCCTCTTTACTCAAAATCCAAAGAATATATTTATAATGCATCACAAATCCAATCATATTGAGCTAGAAAATAACAGGACTATGTACCACAGAGTTGGCACTATCCGGGGATTTTATGCAGAGCAGAACAATTAAGAAGTAATGAACACACTCATTCCTTCTCAGACATGATCTTGTAGAATCCTTATTAAGACTGTTAATCTATTCTGGATTATATTTCTTTTTGCTTGCTTTGACACAGAATAATTTTATACATTTAAGGGATTCACTGTGACATTTTAATAGACATATACAATGTGTAGTATACACATCAAGGTAATTAGCATGTCTGTTACCTCAGACATTTATTTTGAATGTTTTCATTTGTTTTGGTTTCAAAGTCCTATGAATTAGTTTATTAAAATGTGTCATAAATCGTTGTCCACCATATTTGACCTACTGTTATGATATATAATGGCCTAAGGCTAAAGAACAATATCAATTATTTCTCCAATACAACTGCAATCCTATACACTGACTTTGTATCAGAGGTCATATAATGCAAATAGAGGAAAGGAGCATACAAAAATCTCCCAGCCTGTCTCTCTATTTTTATGTTTTCTAGAGCTTCATCTTTAGAAATCAACAGCCTTCTCAGTATTACAATTACTGTTCTCATTTTCCATTTTAGAAGTTCATGAAATGTTAGGGATAATTATATTTTAAAATTTTGAAAAATTTTATAAGTACTTTCTACAAGCATCTTGTACCTTTACACAAGGACTCTGATGAGCCTCAAGCAAAGGACAAATCCCTCTCTCTTGCACACACATTAAACAGGAAATGATCAGAGTCGTATTTTCTCCTAAGGTTGGCAGCTTTACAAATAAAAATACAAGATGCTTAGTACACTTTAAATTTCAGATGAACAGGTACACTTTTAGTATTTTATTGTTCATACACCTCATGCACATTTTAGTATATCTCATGTAATATTTGGATGTAGAGTGAAGCAGTATGGTTGATCCAAAAATTCAGACGTAATTAGCATACTGTAGTGTTTTGGTGTGGGGACAATCCTGCTGCTAAGGGCACTACTTGATATTCACCTTAATGGACTTATTAAATGCTCATGAGGGTTGCCTGAGTCCATAGGCTGCCTGAGGAGTCCATAGGCTGGACGGTTCTGTCTCCCAAGAAGATAGATAGGTTACTGTAACTGTATCCCACCTCACAAGGAATGTTTTTAATGCTTGATCATAAAGATTCAGAAACGTGGGTGACAAATCGTTGTCTGTTTGACTAACCTGTAATTTTCCACAGTTGGCTCGATAATGCCAGTCATTTTAATCCCATTTCTCTGCGTACCCTCTTTCTCACTCTTTTCTCTCCTCCGGCTCTTCAGCACTTTTCCTCTCCGCACAAAGAGGAAGATGTCCATAATGTGTTTCTTATTGCTACCTTCCTGAGTGTCCCTGGGGACTCATCTGCCTGAAAGTGCTCTCTTGTCAGCAGTAAGGAGTCAGAGGTGACTGCCAACCCCGAGAGAGGCTGAGCCACTATTCTTGGCATGGTGCTTTCTCTCATTTTTCAACTTTTGTGTCAAAACCCATTCAAAAATAGCAAGCCTGGCTTTATAAGTAATGCATAATGACATCTTGTCCGGAACAGATCAAAAGGAGAGACTTCATATGTTTATACACAGACAGATCAGTGGATCCAGGGCTGGCAAGAAGAGCTCAGTTAAATAATAGTGAAGCAAACCTCCATTACAGTGCATCGATCAGGATCCAGCCAGTTGTAAAACAAATCTGTGGTCTCACCAGAATGAAAGTTTCAACCTAACTTCCCCACCTTGTAAAGATATGCTGAAAGAACTGCTGAGAAAGCGTAATGCATTAAAAATTGTGACATTCTAAGTACCTACCTTGTTCTATTTTGGGATGTTATGCTTTATAGTTTCCGGAAACAGATGCATTTGTTTTTAAAGACCACTCTGCGAGCTGCACAGTAAAATGGCACAACATAAGCCAAGAACAAATCACCCTGCAGTGACCAGGGTGACCATACTGGATCATGCGGGAGGGTTACCCTTTATTGCACTGCCTGGTGTTACAGCTGTGTGATGAACCGCATTCCTCTTCTGTGGGATTTCCCAAGACATTTGCTTATTCCACTCATTCTCAGTCACAGCAGACACAGTTGGTTGGCCAAGGGGCTACACTGCTGAAAGGCAAATTCCTCTTGTGGCTACAGTCTGCCATGTTCTTCCTACATACATTTCTTCAGACAATCAAAACCATCCCACGACTGGGTGAGCAGTAGTACAATTAAATAATTTGTCTATGGTAATTATTATCACTCAAATATTCTAATAATTCTACTATGAAGCTACTTACCACCATTGTGCTTAAGACATGACATAGTGACTAAGATTAAGTATGCGTAAATTAAAAGAAAATTGTGAACAAATGAACTAAGATAAAGGTATATATTCAAAAATCAGATTTTGTTACTGTTCCCTTTTTACATTTTAATATTAGCTACTTTTATTTATTAGAAAGTCAAGTTATTTCTTTGCAGTAAATAATGCATATTTGTAAAAGTTTCTTATTATGTTGCCTGAGACAGAAAAATATTAAATATGTAGAAAATATTTTGGGGCTGGGGATATAGCTCAGTGGCATAATGCCTGCCTCTCAGGTGTGAGGTCAGGGGTTTGACCTGGTACCACACACACACACACACACACACACACACACACACACACATATAATTTTTGTAGCCCTTAAAATAAATGAGCTATTTACATGAAGATGAATGACTTTTTTATTAGAGCTACAGAGATTTAAATGTTTCCCAAAACTCCCAAAATTAAAGTGTTTAAGAAATAATTGTTTTTGAACATAATTTCGAACATACCTTCATTTAGAATTAGCATTTTCCTTCCGTACACCATGAATGCATATATATTAAGGAATGTGCATTTCTGTAAAGACTGGATTATAGAAAAATATGATGTAAAATCTTTCAGGAAATCTGAGTGAAGAAAAACAACAAAACAAATACAAACACTAAGATTCGATTTTCTAATGAAGATAAATACACAATGTTGGGACCACAAATTCACAATGACTAGTTTTACTACTTCCTTAAGTGGTGAATGGAGGCTCGGAGTATCACCCTTTTGAGATTTCTCATTATTCCACGAGGAGTGGGTCATCCTCTCTCCAACCCATAAGACTAGACTAAAACCAAGACCACAAAGACTAAGATGAAAAGGAAGACTAAACCTAAGACAACGATCAAGATCAAGACCAAGACCAAGACCAAGACCAAGACCAAGGCCATGAACAAGACCAAGACCATGACCATGACAAAGACCAAGACCACTAAGACTCAAGGCCCTCCAGGGCAAGATCCTAATTAGCTCAAATTCACCACCATCCTCTGAGTCACTGATAATCTTCTCCTCAATTAACAGATGTTGAGGTTCTGGCCTCCTGTTGGCCTTTGTTCCTCATGAGCAGTTGGTCATCCTGGATCCCTGTCATTCCCCCATTTTTCTCTTGCTCTTTCTCTCTTTCCAACATGCACTATAACTCCTTCCAGGAGATTGAGGCTCACTGCAGGGGTCTCTGATATGTTATGCAGCTTCAAATAGAGTGTGTACTAGCACTTAATTATTTTGCTCACACATTGTATCTTCTTAAGATTCTAATTTATCATATCATCACAATTTCAGAAAAAAAGATAAAGATTTTTTCCCAATAATAAATTGCAAAGCTGTATGTTCAACTCCCAGTACTTTGTGGAAACATATACATCTAAGTACTTCAAAGTTCTTTGTGTGCAATGATAACTCTAAACAGCACCTACCCGTGGAAATCTTGAAAGTATCACTACTTTTATAGTTAGTAACTCAGTATGCAATTTATTGGAATATTTTTTACTGATATTTGCTGGCTGTCATTAATTTTTTTTCTTTAATTCTATTTGTATGTAACAAAGGCCAGAGTATATTTTAAAAATCACTACAAAAAATAGTAACAAAACATCTTTTAGTGATCTAGTATGATTATCTAATCATCAACTCAATTTTCTTAAAATTAAATTCTGCATTTGTCTTAGAAAAGGAACTTTTGCACAACTGACAATGTTTTGTGCTTCTTCCCTGTAGTTCTTCCCTTTATTTTAAAATAATTATTTCTCTAATTGTCGCAGTGTCTGTTCTATTTTCTGAATCAAGGTGTCATCAGGATTTCCAAGTTTCTGATTCTGAAAAATTTCTATTTAAACATTAACTGGCATTCACACACATTCTCTTTCTTGATAGTTGTGCTTGGCTTTATTAAAACTTACTATAATATTGCCTCTGAGGAACTCAGATATAATTTCCAATGTCCTTCCACAATAAAACATTGCCAAGAGGGAGCGTCTATACGCTTCGTTCTAATGATTCACTATCAGCCAGGAGTATTCAATTTCCAACACACTCTGACCCTGACTTCACTCCGTTTGGAGTTATCATTGCACACAAAAAAATCCATCCATTTTTAAACGGAAGTACATTTTCTCATTTAGTCATCCTCCCAAAAGGCATAAAAAGTAATTTTCTACTCTTGAAACTTCTGTGCTTAACATTTTATTTTGTCTGATCTTATGAAACACGAAACAAGTAGATTTTACTAAGGTTATATGGGACAAAAAATGTTGAGAACAATTAGAATCCTCTCTCATGTAATAACCAGCATACTGAAACTAACGTCATCCTAAGAATAACTCAAAAAATATGAGCAACTTCACTATAGTGAATACACTTTAATCAACGCATTTCAGGAAGCATTCATTGTAAAGCATTTCTTTTCAGTTTACAAGGAACTTTTGAGGCACATTTAATTTCCACAGAAATATAAAGACTTAGAAATAAATAGACTATTTTCCCTATTTGAGAAATGAGAAAACTAAAATTCAGAGTCAGGAAGAGATTGGTTCTTGCTAAACAATAGCTAGAGCAGAGTCATGACCAGATGAACAATCTCTGATATGTTCCCCCAGAATTCTTCTTACTTTCTGAAATGCAACTTTGCATGGTGTTATAGATATACATAGTCCTCCCAAAAATGTGTACACACCAGCAATTCTCTGAATCATAAATGTCTAGACGCTCATGGCCACCATTCTGAGTACATCTTGTAACTGTAGAGGATGAAGGTACTTTATATTAATCAAATGATGTATCAGTCAGTTTAGTGTTATAGTATTTACATATTTTTCTTTTCTTAATGTATACAGGTTTTATTTTTTAATTTTTAAAATTATTTTGATAGACTCTGTTATGCAACCAAGATGTGATCTGTGGTCTTTAAGAGCTAACAGCCTACCGATGCCAAAAGCTAAGTGTATTGGGAAATGATGATTCAGTTGCTTAATGATTGTTCTCTCTGTTCAAATACTATAACCCAAAGTTCCTAAGGTCAGTGCACATCCCTTACTGAATTTATAGATTCTATAATAGAGAGGCTACAATAATAACTGATAGTCATTTGAAGACAAATAAGTGCATAAAAGAAATTTCTAAAATATCACTAAAAAGATGGGGAGGCTCTGGGTTGGGAAATATCTTCTCTCTAATACAATTGAGGGATAACTTTTTGATCTAAATCCTGCTTATATCTGTGCCAATACCTCTTGCTATGTGCCCTCCATCCAAATAGAAGTGTCCAAGAAATTGATCTAATAATCCTAAGCCTTGTCATTCTCTCTCTCAGTGCATTAGTATTTTCCCCATTTGTTAATTCTGGTAGTTTTCATTACTCACTTTTAAGGAGTAAAATAAGTGACAGAAAAGACCTTTGTATTTTAAACTAATGCACTGATAATAAAGCATTAGAAAACCCAGTAATATAAAAGTTTTATACATGATGACAGAAGATATAAATATGGAAGCAGAGAGAGAATTTGGAAAGGAAGTTAGTAGCCAGACAGACAACTGATAAAATTTCTGGTGGAGCTGATGTCACAGAACACCCACCTAACTTGCTCAAGGGCCAGGATTCAATTTTCAGAGCTAAAAAAGTGAGAAATAAAACCTAATAAGCCAAAACAGGATAATGATAATCGATCAAACTTGAAAGATGCTTCACAGGAATTTTTACTCTGAAAAATATTGAGAAAAATCCAGTTATTGCAAAACTAACACAAACAGGTATGATGCTGAGCTGAGCAGAAGGAACAAGGAAGTGGACCATAGCTGTGGAGAAAGATTCCTTCTCTAGATAAGCCACTCCTTGGTTCCTTACTTACCTTCCAGATGCATTTGTTGTGAGAACTAACAATGCTACAATTCCTGTTCACTTTTGCAATGGTGATTTAGGGTTCCAAATGTCATGTGCATATTTATATCATGTCTTTATTATTTAGATGTCGTTTGAAAAATCTGTGGCTCACAACCAAAAGGACTCAACACAAGCGCCTCTGAGATGTTCTCATGTCTCTCTCCAAACAACTCTATTATTTTCATGTTAGGGGGTGATCTTCCTTCCTTGCCTGCCTTAAATAATTTACAACTGAAGTCCATCCTTCACATCATTTTATCTGCATAGACTATGTTAGTTAGGACAGATGATTGGAAATATCACTCTTCTATCTTCTACTACCTCCAGTGTTCTCAGGAGTTTCTAAAAATAAGATCTCAAGGAGCGCTGCTATCCATCAATGTATAATTTGAAGGACACTGAAAGAATTGCCTAATCAAGCATGCTTCCAAGATATTCCTCCTTGTGAGTCTCTAAATGTCTGTTTCACGAGCCATTTTTAGAAGGTCTTCTAGATCAACACACTACACTTAAATAAAATAACTGTACCATTTTTAGTCAATCTATAGAATTTTCAAAATCAGAAGTTACAATACCAAAAATTAAAATACTACGAAGGGGAATGTGCAAGATAAAACGATTGGCCAAAAAAATTTTTACAAATCTTTTTTGTTATCTTTCTGAGAAGTGAGCCCAGAAACTTTGAGTTACAACCCTAATGTTTCTTCGTTTTTATTTGAGAGAATCTGGGTAGTTCTTCCAGCCTGGACCTCAACTTGCAATATGTTACTTAACTTTCCAGAGTGAGTATTTTAAAATTTTATAAAATATAAATGTGAATACTGTAGTTTTTATTTTCTTTCCATACCTCAACCTTACTGCTACAGTTTCATAGTCTTATGAATTACTTACTACCCCACTCCCTGCTCTATTTATCCCATCAACAAAAGTGTTTCCTCATAAATTGGAATGACTAACCTATAAACAGAAATA
Organism: Cavia porcellus; assembly: GCF_034190915.1. Taxonomy (NCBI): domain Eukaryota; kingdom Metazoa; phylum Chordata; class Mammalia; order Rodentia; family Caviidae; genus Cavia; species Cavia porcellus. The sequence continues at coordinate 157,735,733 of NW_026947484.1, read as the reverse complement.
TTATGCACATATATCACACACAGAATAACTGTCTCCCAAGTGTCTTTGGAGTGCTTATTAACCTGTCTATTGCTTTGTTACAACCGAATTCTTCCTTTCCCATAATGCACAATGAGGAGATAAAAGTAGACAGCAAAATATTCCAGGGGTTACCAACACTCATCATCTCATTTTCCAGATGAGGAAATAAAATCACTAGAGACACAAATGAAAGAGGAGACCAAAATGAATTTTTAAGGAGTACTAGGGCCCAGGTTGGTGCTGACTCCACAAATTACTTGTGGAAGTGAGAATTTCAACCCACTAAAGCATTATAACTAATGATACTATAATGCCTATATTCCATAGGGCCTCCGTAAATATTTCCTTATTTTAATTACAATTATGTCCAAAGCATACACATTGGATTTTCAGTAACATTTTGCAGAACAACATTCATGTTGATTTTGTCCCACTTTTCTAATTATGCTAACATTTTGTGCTTATATTTCTAAATACTCTGAAAGTTCTGTGTGTTCTATTTTTCAGTTCTTTCAAGTAAATTTATAAGAAAAACAAGATTCTGATGATGCATTTGACCAGTATGAGCTATAGTGTTGTTTTTAACTGCATTTAAAAAAAAATCTCTATTATGTATGTCTTTTGGAGTCAATCTGTTTTATCAGTTAATTATGTAATTAGGGCACCTTTTAAAAAATAATGTATTATGCACTTCACAGAATGAGATGCTTTTTCAAAGCTATTCTGGTCCATCATATAATTATGTAATTAAGCTTGATGCTCAGTAAAGAAAATATCCTTTGAATAATTGGTGAAAAAAAACCAACCATATGCAATGTGTGTATGTTTTCTTTTGAAGATTCATTGTTGAAAATATAATGTACCACATAAGAATACATTTTCTTGATTTTCATAATATGAAAATGATTGAAAAATATTTCAGACTATAGCAAAAACATTAACAGCAATTTATCCACATGCAAATACATTTCTAATAAGCCAAAACGTAGTGTGTTTGTAATAAAATCTGAGATTTATTTGATGGTTAAGTAAAGGAAGAGTTCTCATTTTAAAAGTAATATAAAACATACTGATAATTTAAAAAGAAACTACAAAAACATTTTTCCCTGAAATAGGTTATAATCCTAACATTACAGTGCTTTATTTTAGGCTGCAATTTCAGTGTTCTTAAATAATGAATTAATTTTAGTTACAACAAACATATTAATTACATTTTAAGAATTTAAATAATCATATTATTTTAAATAAGATAATTTGTATGTGGATAAAAATAACTATAATGATTATTAGTAGAAATTTCTTTAAGTCTCAATTAGAGTTATTTATTTATTTGTCTTTGGTACTAGGAATGGAACTCAGGCCAAGCAGGTACTGTGCCACTGAGCTAAATTCTTGGTTTAGGATTATTTGAAATTATAAATAACTAAAACACAGACCAGGAGAGTACATTTAACTATAAATCTTCAGCATGGGCACACCCTGGATACTGTAAACTGTGGTAGCTAATTTGGGAAGATTCCCCAATACAATATGAAGAGTCTGGTAATGATTGTGTTGAAAAGGGAAGGCTGATGACCCTGCTGCTGGAGATGGTAAGTGCTGTCTGCAGAATAGTTAAGATGCATCCACATAGGGAGGGGGAGAATGAGAAAGGATTTTGTGATAAGAGAAGCAACATAAACAATGAATGAGAACATGGAGTAAATAAAGCACTCAGGAAATTCTCAGTAATGTTGTGTTGTGGTCATATCGCAGAGAAATTTGGCTTGCAATTATCTGTGATAAGTAGTAAGGCTCATACTTAAGCAAAATCCAAAGTTTTGAGTTCATTTACATAGATTATTAAGTGATTTGAATATTTTTCTATAAGTGAGGTACCATGAAAGGCTATCTAAGCAGCAGAGTTGACTCACCAGAAACCTAACTTGAAAGTTCACTATTGTAGATTAAAAAAACAAACAAACAAACAAACAAACAAACAAAAACGAAACAAGAACTTGTTGGACAAAGAAAAGTACAGGAAACAATCGCCAAATCCATGATTCAGAAGTTAAAATCTAATAGGAGGAGGGAGCAATGGGGATTGAAGCAGAAAGAAGCCAGATTCTGGGTTATTTTTTATCTGCAATGGATAGGGCTTGGAAAGATGACATGAATGAGAGAGGGTGAGGCAACATGTCTTGAAGATGCCCTTGCTGGGGTTCCCTGCCTCTTGATATTGTCAGCTAAGGTGTCTTTCCCTCCCACAGTGGGTCAGACTCGGTTGGTGCGAGCAGCAGAATGCAGAATAAATGAGGCTGTGTCCATTTTTTTTTCCAGATTTGATATGAAAGACAATGCATTTTCCGTCTCTGGCACATAACTTCTCCTTCTGTTGCACTTTCCCTGGGGGAAGCCAGCTGTTTTTCCTACAGAGATCTATGGAGGAGAACTGAGACCTAAGGCCACCAATGTCACGAGGGAGCCACGTTGGCAGTGTTTCTCCAGCCTCTCAACCACTGAAACATTTGAGGTCCCAGCCAACATCTCTACTCCAGCTTAATGAAGGACCTCAAGGCAGAATCACTCAGCTCTGAGATACTGCTGCATTTTAGGCTAGCAGGATTTGCGGCAATTTTTTTTTCATAAGATAACTAACATAAAGGGGCATAAAACGACACACAACAGTGCATCAAAGAAAATTTTGGAAGAACATTTTGCAAAATTGAGTGTACATTAAAGATTTAAATGTAAAATTTGAAACTATTAAAATACTAGTATACATTTTGGGAACCATTTTAAGACAAAGAATGCACTTTTTCGATAAGATTCCAAAAGCACAAAAAATAGAAGCAGAAATAGGTAAATTGTATTGCATCAGCCTGCAAAATTTCTATGTAGAAAGAAAACAATAAACACAATGAAGGGTCAACCTATAAAATGATATTAAATATTTACTATCTATATATCCATTGGGGGCTAACTTTCAAAATTTATGAAATGTTTAACAACAAATCAACAAATAATTCAATTAAATATGGGCAATAGACCAAAACAAACATTTTTCTGACCAATGACCAGTGATTATGCAAACACAATGCAAACTCCTAATGGGTATAGAAAAAAGTACTCAATATCACTAATCATCTAGCAAATGGAATCAGAATCATAATGAGATACTACCTCACTTCAATTAGAGTAGCTATCACCAAAATGCTAAAAAAAAAAAAAATAACTATTGTGCAGAAAAGGCAATTCTTACTGGTGATGGGAAGGTGAATGTTTACAGGATTATGGAAAACAATGTAGAATTTCCTGAAAAATTAAAATTCTACTACTATACGAAAAAGCAATTCCACTACTAGGATATATGCAAAGCAAATGAAATCAGTATGTCAAAGAGACATTGCTCTCCCATATTTATCACAAGACTAAATTTACTAAATTTAAATGTTCAACAACTAATGAACAAAAATCAACCTAAATGTTGATGAACAGATTTTTAAAATAAGGATCTAACCACAATTATTATTCAAATGAGGATGATACCCTAATATTTACAGTGACATGAGGAGAATAGGATAGAATTTGGTGAAATAAGCCAGCACAAAAAGACAAACACTGAGTGATCTCATTTATACCTGGAATCTAAACAATGTTCATGGAAACTGATGGTTGAGTAGTTTTTACAGAGGCTGAGAGAATAGAAAGAAAAAAATATATGTGGAAAATTTAATTAGTGGGTACCAAGCCACAGTGAGGTACCAGAAATAAATTCTGGCATTCTATCGCCCAGGAGGGTGACAAAAGAGAACTGTAATGTACTATATATTTCAACAAAGATAGAAGGAAGAATTTTGAATGTTTCAGGACAAAGCAATAATAAACGTTTAAATAATGGATATTGTCATCCTCTCTTAACCATTATACTATACATAGAAGTGTGAAATATCACAAAGTATATATGGGATATAATTTAAAACAAAATGAAAAGGTAGAGTGGTTGAAGAGAGGAAAAGCAGAGAAACTATTGTCAAATATATCTCATGTCAGCAAAGCCTACAGCAGCTGTCAGAAGGCAGTTTGTCAATGGAAGCAGAGCTCAAAAAAATACCTACTAAAAATAATGATATGAGACATTAATGAACTATAAATTTATTTTAAAAATGATGGAGCTTGTCCTAACTGACTTCCATAACCAAACAGCATTCAATAGTTACTGAGCTTATTTTGAAGAAATCTCTGTGATAGCTAGCCACTGTATGTGGAATGATGGCCAAATTCCTTGCCCTAACTCACTTCCCTGTGTTATTTCCAGCAATAAATTATAGATCCTGCATTTTATGAAACTCTGTCTACCCTTATTTCTGAGATAGGTTCTCTATTTCTGAAATTTTACTCACTAAATTATCTATTCAGAACTAATTTTTTTCATTTTCTTCTTCCATCTTCCCAAATCAAATGCTGTGTTCATTATTAAAATTTCTCTCAATTCCCACATTAAAATTTGCCAATTCTCCTTTAAGCCTACAACTACAGGGTATACTAAGGTTACAGTCTGTTACAATTGATTTCCCATAACACTGATTTTTGTTTGTGTACATCAGTAATATTCAGTTTTCTCATTGCTGAAACAAAATACCTAACATATAGAAATTAAAAGAGGAAAGGTTTATTTGGCTAATGATTTCAGAGAGTTCAGTCCATGGTTGGCTGACTTTGAGGAGCACAGAGCATGGCAGGTGAAAACTAGTGGGGAAATCCATGGCAGTCACCAAATGAAGCAGAGAGAGCAAAAATAGAGTGAGAACTTTTTCTTCCAAAGACAAGACTCCCATAACCAGGCTCCTTACAGTGTTTTCAGCCATTAACTCAGCATTGATTAATCTATTGATAAATATAGCATACAAATGATCCAAGTGCCTTCTAAAAGAGCTCCTTCTGAATATGAGACTTTCAGGGTCCGTTTGAGATCTACACCATAATATCTTCAGTTGAAATACAGCTTTTTGGAATAGGATGTATATTACGGTTCACTGCAGATCTCAAGAGGCTGCCTAGCACACCACAGACCTGGTCTCCTCGATAAGTAAACCATTCACATTGATGGGTGACAGTGACGTATGTCACTTGGCCTGCAGAACCTTGATTAGTTAAATACCACAGTTTCACCATGAAGTGTATAAACCATGTAGTTATTATACTTTCTTGATTCTAATATTGCATTTTTCTGATTTAATCTCTTCTTCAATGTAGATGGATTTTACTGTTGATATCGAAATAACTCACCAGCTGCCAGTCAGGAGAATTCACTTTGAAGAATTTGTTTTGCTCACACTTGTGCAACATTTTCAGAGTAGCCATTCATAATTTTCCACACCAGCTGAGTTATTTATCTGACAAAATTGTAAAATTAAGATATTCTCAAAAGTAGATAAATTCAATGTGTTATTTAAGTATCTTTTTAAAAGTCACACCATATTTCAGTCCTCTGAAAAAGATTGTAATATAGCTATAATTTGTTGCTACATTTCATATGGTGTCACTACAGAAACTGACAAATATCTCATACTGTATAGTGGCAATTGTATATAGTTGTTAAGCTGACAAAGAGTTGTAAAGCCCAGGCAGTAAATATGTGTCAATAACTACTGACACACATTCAGGAAAATTTATTCAAATAGCACTATTATCTCACTTCTGCCACAGATTAGATCAGAAATACAAGGAAATCCTTAATAATCTTCACTGTGCTTCACAAGTGAAGATTATTAACTGTATAAGACCTATGGAATTCATTTTCGAGGGTAGCTATGGTATTATTAGTTAGGAGTACCTTTCATGTAGTACAAATCTGGAATAGTATATTTTAACAGGGAACAAGGAAGGAACTTTGTCCGCAGTCCTAGTTTATTTTATTCTGCCATTATGTGAACTGATTGCCAAATAATTCAGAAAAATATAAGATATGAACACAAAGAATGTGTTAATCACAGTTTAATTCTATTCTCTCTTGACGTACATGTTTTGCATCTATGCATATTTAAATTGTTTTGTGATTTTTTTATACTTTTCAATCTATTATCATTAAAATGCAACATCTAAAATAGAGACATCTTTAAAAAAAGAATACATGGTACTTTGGATGCTAATTTGAATGTCAGTGACTCTGCTTGTTTTCTTAAAGGCTGTTGCAAGATCTACAGCTTTTCACTTGAAGAGCAACACCAGTTAGTGGACTCCCTTGTCTGTTTTCTGGAGACAGTAAAGGAAAAAAACAGAAGCACTAAAACTGGCTGTGTAATGAGATTATATGTAACTGCAATTACATGGGCTTTTCTCTTCTCCCTTCCCTTTCACTGTGTGTGTGTGTGTGTGTGTGTGTGTGTGTGTGTGTGTATGTGTGTGTGTATACAGAGAAATAAGAGAGAGAAATGGAAACAGAACACAAAGAGAAAAAAAAAGATAGGCTAACTTATTTTTCTAAAATCCAAGTTTTATAATATTAGAGAAGGTGAATACTCTGATAAAATTTTGTTTAGCAAATATGTCAATAAATTTGAGTGAAAAGAATACTAAATTAAGAACAGAGATCTCGAATTCCATCCCTGGTACCGATAAAAATGAAAAAAGACAAAAAAAAAAAACAAAAAAAAAAAAACAGAGATCTTAATTTTTATTGACATCAAAAATAAAATACTTTTTCAATGCTAGACTTTTATTTTGATCAGAGTAAACTTGGGGAAAATTATGGTTAAATTTCCTTATCTGTTGGTTTGAGCATTTTTACAGAGATTTGAGGACAATTAGAGGCATGGTGTTAATGCTTCTGATAGTTTCTTCTATCTTTTCTGTAAATTAGCACTAGAATGTTTCATATTTTTATTAGTCCTTAACCTGCTTGTTTTATATATTTATATGCAAACCTCACCTTAAGTTTTTGGTAGATTATTCTTTATTTCTGAAACAAAATTTGCTTCTTATTTTGTTGCAGGAATTCAGTAGTCATTCAATATGTACAAAATGCATCCACTGTCCTTTTTCTGCCTGTTAAACTCTCTTTTCCCTTCTGAATTTCATCTTAAAAATATATCATTATCCATCTTTATTATACAACCTCATATTCTTTGATTTCATAGTTCTGTAGAAAATCCTTTAGTTTCTCAGAAACATGATTCAATATTAATTTTTAATCCATAAAATTCTTTTGGACAATTAAAGTATTATTTATTGAACCATCATTTTGGGAAGGTTTATTTTTCAAGTTGAAATTGAGTACAATTTGATTATGATCTAATAAATCTGTTGTAAGAATATTGCATTTTTCTGTCTTGAAGATTCTCCCTTGGGCAGTAAATGATAATCAATTCCAGTTGTCATTTATTTATTACAGAGAATATGCAAAGCCTTTTTCATTAAGATGTTTTTAGGACTCCTGGTTCCAATCACAATATAAAATTATATTTAGTTGAGTATAATTTGATATGTGTTCTATTATACAGTATCAATCATCATAAGTGACTAATGCATAGAAACAAATTTAAATTTGAAATGTTACTATCCAGTTTTTCTTTTCTTTTAAAAAAGTGAACATGCAATCATTTTTGTATTTCACTTGATAAATGGACTAAATAAAAGCAAACATTTTAATGAACTCAAATAGAGAATTTATGTTAGACTCTATTCACAGTCGAATATGTTTTTACTTTCAGTAAACTTCTGAGTTTCTCAGTGACTGAACTCAGTAAAAATGTTTACAGTTCTAATAATCTCTAGCTTTAAAACCATCCCAAAGAATCTTCTGTTTGTAGAAGAACAAAACACTTACAAAGGACCTCAAGCAGGCTAATAATTTTATGGCATTTAAAATATTGGTCTAGTGTCCTTTATATGTGTTAAATGGTAAAAACACAGAATAAGAACCACCTGTAGCAGAATTCTTGCTTTCTTATATTGACCCAGCTATGAACTGAATTGTGTTTGTTGAAAATTCATATGTGGAAACCCTAATCCATAATACAAATGTGTGTGAAAACTGGTTTCTAAAGATGCGAGTAATTAAAGTTAAATAAGATTTTAAGCATAGTGTCTGTATGCTGCTCCCTGCCTAAGAACATAGAGAGAAGGCTCCATCTGTGAGCCAGAATCCAGGAGGAAAACCCTCAACAGGTAGGGCAATGAAATGCCCTGATCTTTTACTTTTGTACACGGGAGCTGTAAGAAAATGAATTTCTATTGTTTCAGTCACTCTGGAATTTTGTTAGAGCCATCTGAGCTGACTAGTGCAGTCCTGGAACAATGCAGCTCTTGCAAACTCATCAGGACTATTAACTGGATTTACCTTCTTCAGGAAGATAGTCCTGGAATACTGTCATATGAGCTGCCATGTAATAAGGGTATATCCTTGGATATCTTCCCACAGTATCCTGGCCTTTCCCTGCATTTGACGTTCCCACTCTCAGGGCCTCTGCAGTGATGTTTTGATGCACTTGGTTAGGCGTGTGTTTTAGTGCCCAACCGGGATATCAGAGTTGTGGTGCAGATTTGATTATACTACGTGTCTCTGTAACTGACCACCATGTCCACTCCTCTGAGTACCAGTCCACAGGTTGGGGCCACTGTTCAAATGCAGAAAATGTTTCCTCCAGTTCCTGAACTAACAATGCCTAACTGCAGTATTTGAAGAGTGATACTTTATCACAAGGAAAGTGAAGAGACATAACTCAATTTTATTTTGTGTCATTAGTCTCTGCCCCATCTTGGGTTATGCAAACTTCATACATTGTCTAAACTATTGGTCCCATCCTCAAAAAGCCATATTTTGTTTCTCTTCTCCTTGGATGTGAGTTGGCTACTTAATTTCTTTGAATGATGGAAAGCACACACACACAAAAAAATTTGTGGGTCCTGAATCAGGGCTACAATTAACATTGATTGATTGATTGATTGATTGAATGATTGATTGATTGAGACAGTGTTATAGTTTGTGTTTGGATGTTCCCCCAAGCTTCCTGCAGTCATGAAGGTACTTGAATCCAGCATTTGTGATTGGTTCACTGTCTAACTCTGGGGTTGGTGGTGTGAGGGCTGCACCCGCCCAGGGGTGGGGAGCTGGTATTCAGCATAAGGGAGGAAAAGAAGTCTGCTTCTCCCTTTTTACCCTGTTGATTCTTGTCATTTGTGGTTGCCATGAGTGAGTGCCCCTTAGCCAATCACCCTTCCTTGGAGTCAGCTGAGTATGTACTGAAATCTCCAAAAACTGTGAGCTAAATGAATTTTTCCTTTTTTCATGTTATTTTGTCTCAGCAAGGAGAAAAAAAAAAGTAACCAAGACAGACAAGACTTTCTGTATGTAGTCTAAATTGATTGTAAACTTGTGACAATCCTCCTACCTCAGCCTCCTGAGTGCCAGTATAACTGGTGTGCATCCTCATGCCCAACCACAGTAAGTTTGTTTCTTGGATTTTCACCTTGGCCCTTTTCAAGCCTGGTGTAAGCATGTCTGAGGTTGCCTGAAGGAGTGTAAGTCATCTCAGGGAGAGAAGCACTATTTGCTCCCTCTGTCTCACAGACAACTGTCATAGAAGCAGAGGTATAAACCCAACCCAGGCCGTGGGGTGATAGTGGTGCCCTACTGACTCTAGCCAAGATCAATGGCTGGAGGTTTAGCTCAGCAGCCTAAGCACCTGCCTGACAAGTGTGAGGTTGTGAGTTTGAGCTCTAGTGCCAAAGGAAGAAAAAATATAAATAAGTAAAAATAAACCCATTCAGCTGAGCGGAGCTTAAATTGTCACTCAAAAAACTGTGAGCTGAATGTTTACTCTTTTAAGCTACTAAATTTCAGAGCAGGACATCTCTGTGCATCCCGGTAATCTCAGCACTCTGGAGGCAGGAGAATCTCTATGAGTTGGAGGTGGTTCTGGACTCAATGCCAGCCAACTATACAGCAAGACACCATCTCAAAAAATCCAAAATAAAATACATTTTGGAATGATTTATACCATACTATAGCATCATCTCCCTTTTCTGGGTCATTTTCTTCCAAGTCTTTTCTTTCTCCTTCCCATTTACTTTCAGAACTCAAGGGCATTATTGACCATTCAAATCCAGGATTTTCCTTGGCAAGTTTTCAGAGAGAGAGAGAGAGAGAGAGAGAGAGAGAGAGAGAGAGAGAGAGTAAGAGAGAGAGAGAGAGAGAGAAGTTTAAGACTCCTGTGTAACCCTATAACCATCCCTGAACTCAGGAATGAATCTCTGACTAGACTTTTTCCATATTGCTCTGTTCACAGAACCTGTACTAAGCTGAATTACTTGGATTAGAAAAAATTTTCTTTTGCAAAACAAATGTCTATTATTCCTGGTGGTGTGAATGCTGCACCCCCCCCAGGGGTGGGGAGCTGGTATACAATATAAGGGAAGGAAGGAGATCTGCTTTTCCTTCTGAAAGTAAGCACTCTTCTGAAAGCAATCTGGGCTGTATAAAGTAGGATCCCCTACAACCTGTTTTGCTGTCTTCTCTCAGAGTTTGTATGTCAGCCTGGGCTTGTTTCCATATATATCAGGTTATCTGCTTTTCACCTCTCCTCACACAAAAATATCAATTCCTTGCTGGTAGAGAACATGTTTTATTCACTTTTTGCATCCTCGGACTTTCAGACAATGCAGGATACTGTTTGGGCCATCAGGTATTCGCTGACCTAATAAATGAATTACATGGTCTTAAACTTTGCAAGCATTATATGTTGTCTTCACAAACTTCAATTTATTTATATTGTGTTATGTGTAAAAAGATATTTATGAAAATGAAGAATATGTCAAGTAAAGATTATCTTTAGAAGCATTCTAAAAATCACAAATATTTATTGCATTAAGAGAGTCATAGGAAAGAATATTCCACATGCAAGAAACCTGGCAAAGGGTATTGTTAAAAATCCTGATGAGTCAGTGTTCTGTAACTTCCAGAAGCCTTTGGTTCCATCCTTATGTGTGCATTAAGTTTGTCATATACTCAAACAGTAGACTTTGCACTGCAGAGAGTAGCATGATCTCATTATAGTGCTTTTAAGGTAAATACAATAAAGACAAACTTTTAAGTCTAGGCTGTAAAAGTGATGATAATAAAAATACTCTCCTCATTTTTATTTCTTTAAAATTACCCTCATTTCTTTGTAAATCCACTTATTAATGGAATTTAGTGATATTTCATGGTCTGTATTACTTCTGTTAAAAATGAACTAGACTGAATAAAATGCTTCAATTTCGCTGATTTTTCTACCTCAACTATTGAACAAATTCTTGGATGTCTCTGGCACTAATGGACAGCTGAAATAACTAATTCATAAGTTCTTGACAAAAATGGAATCTGCATTGCCAATTTGTGCGAGGCTTTCAAACTTAAAAGCTCTATGTCCAGTGGTTCTGTTTCACTTATGGAGGGAACTATATTTCTGAAAAAAAAAAAAAACCCCTAAAATTGTAATTTTTTTCAGAGAATAATGAGACATTAAAACATCCAGGCAGAGCTCTAACCCAGTACAATTTTGCTGTAAATTCCTTCAATCACGCTAATCTAAGTTCTTTTATATAGCAGCTTATACAAATTTCAAGCCACAGAGAATCATCTTATACCAATTTCAAACGTACAGTAAAATCACATATACCGTTGCCTATATTTTCAATTAATATTTTGCTACAGCTGAATTCTGACATTTCCATTCTGTCTGTGTATCACTCCACCTTCATCTCCCATAGATTTTAATCTGCAAATAGCAGTACACTAAACCCTTCAGCATACCCATTCTTAAGTAGAACATGTGGATTTACATCTCTCCCCAGTGTGTGATTATCACTACATAATGAATCATTATTTCTGTTTGACAAACTAGTCAAATTCTTTCTAGATGTGGGCTTACATGTTTCCCTTTGGTTAGAAAATTTACATTCTGCACTCTTCACTAATCATAAAATGCTTGCTTGTCCTTCAAATCACAGCTCAAATTTTATTGTTTTCAAATGCCCTCCTGATGCCCTAGTCTAAATGAGACACACCTCATACTGTTCCTCAAGACAAACTGTTGTTTTCAGTGACAAACTCAGTATTTGTTAATTGCTTTTTTCATGTGGGTTTCGCCCAGCGGACTGTAAGCTTCTCAGTGTTTCGCCACATTCATGTCACTAAGTGTAATACTCATCACACTGTTTCTGAAACACACTTGTCAAATAAATGCATGAAAAAATGACAAAATTATTTCAAATGAGCAGGAAATATGTTCAAGCGCCATACAAAAGTGGAAATTGAGAGCTGTTATAAAGTGGATATTCTTGATTCCTTTTGCTTTTTCAAGACATGTGCATATGTGTTTGTATAAAACCTCAGGTTTTTCTTTGATAGCATTAGTTATTAGGGCTGCCCCATTTTCTCCTCTCCTCTAAAATCTTTCTTCCCCGTGGTCCTTTAACATGTCTCTACAAAGGATTATGAATTCATCTACAATCAGTGGGGTGAGGAATTACAAAGTAAGACAAAGAAACTAATCTCAAACATGAAAAAAACAAATTAAAGAAAGGAAAATTTCCCTGTGAGTTAGTAACACCACACTCGTCAAGTCTATTCTGAAACATTCCAACAGAATTAATGTTTCAAAATTAATTCATCCACTTTTGGAAAATAAAATGCTAAGTTAATGCAGTGTTGGCAGGTTATTTGAATCATTTTCCAAGTATTCTTTCAATAAATATACAACAGAAAAACAAGAATCATACTTCGCACCTCCTTCCATATAAATATGTATCTTTGCTTTTCATACTGAGGAGCATTATCAGGCATGGAAGTTTCCAATAATTTCTTTCTTTTAATATTTTTTTTTTACTTTTAATTGTTCATGTTTGCAGCACACAGTGATTACATTAACGTAGGGAATTGGTATATGGGCTAACACTTCTCAATTCTTATTTTCCTCCCTTCTCTCCACCTCCTTTTGTTTTTCCAGCATCATATTTACTTATTAATAAGGCCTCATAAAATTAATAGTAATATATGCAGGTTGAAAACTGGATTAACAGGCATGAGAAAACATAAAACATGTAAGTGTACTAAGTCAAAGTTCACTTTGAGATACACTGTCTGTGCTGGATTAGAATGCTTTCTTTCTTCCTGTTAGCTGTCTTTTATATTTTGTGTGTGCATGTATGTATATATATTATATTTTTCATACAAGAGTAACAATGTGGTATGTAAGCTTCTGTGTTTGAGTTATTTCACATACCATTATGTTATAAAGGTGCATCATTTTACCACAAATGACTTGTTTATCTTTTTTATGACAGAGTAGTAGTCCATTGTGTTATACATTTTTTTCAACCCATTCATCTGTGGACAAAATTGGAGGCTGTTTCCAAGATACAGTTATTATGAATTGTTCTGCTCTAAACATGGGTAATGCATACACCACTGTGGCATGATGCTTTAACTCTTTGGGGAAGATGCTTAGAATAGAACTAGCTGGGTCTAGTGGAATTTCCATTTTTAGATTTTGAGGAATCTCTGCACTGATTTTCATATGATTGCATCACTTTATACTCCTTCCATCAATGGAGAAGTGTTCCTGTTTCCCTTCAGGCTCACCAGCATTTTTTATTGGTCAATTTCTTCATGATGACCATTTTTTCTAGACTGAGATGGAATTTCACTGCTGTTTTAATTTTTCCTTCTGCAAAGACCAGTGATATCAATCATTTCTTCATGTATTTATTGGCTATTAGTATTTCTTAACCTGAGAAGTATCTATTAATATCTGTGGGCTATTTTTACATTTAGGTCTTTAAATTTGAGAGGATCAAATCCTTTCAAGTTCTTTCTATATTTTAGAAATATTTAATCTGCTGGAAGATGAAATAGGCAAAAGTCTTAAAGACATAAGTATAAGCGGACTCTCCTGAACAAGTTTCAATATTTCCCTTATAGGTCCCATTAAGTGGAATTCTAAACAATTGGGTAAATTGAAATACTGTATTTATAAGAGATTCAGAGTAGAGATTAGAATGTAAAGATCTTTAAAATATTAAATTATAAAGAAACTCCTTTGCTCTTCGTAACATTTCTCCGCTTTCTTATCAAACAATTCCTGGTTTTATTTCTTAACATTATTTAAAGGATCATGTATCATGATCTCACGTTTACAGCTCCTATTCAAAGTTCACAATTACATGAAATAATTTGAGAGGTGCCATGCTTATGATTTAATCCATTCGTATGCAGAAGATTTATTTTAGAGCAATGATACATTCATATAACCATGGGAAATCGTAGGCTCAAGTTTTTCTTAAATAACATTGTTTGCAATCTGAAGTCAATGGGTTTATAGGGGGTTTTATTTCTTGTAAAGTATTAGTGCTGTAGTAGTTTGGTTGGCTTGTCTTGCAAATCCATACTGTTCAGCCTCTGCTCTGTGTCAGCATGGCACTGCCACTTTTACAGTGAACGTTGTAAAATGTCTGTCTTGCTTGGGGGGGAATTCCTCATTTTAGAAAGAAAACATATTTTATTACTTTAATACTATAATTAAAATTTCTCAAAGTACATCATATTAGCTACCATGATGACAGAATATAGAAGGACTTTACTTTTCCATTTGGTATGTTTCTGCTGAGATCTTTCTTCCTTGTACTACCCAATATGTAAATGGTGTCTTTGGTGACATATAAACTGTACAGAGTCTCTGATTTATATTTTTATGAGATAAAGTCAATACTTTAAAAAAATCTTATGAGAAGTGTATGTTGTACTATAAACAATAATTCCTGAAGTTATACCACAGACTTTTCAAGCAGGTATAAGTAATTTTTTATTCTATTTCTCAAAACTGAAATCATTTGGTTGAAATCTGTAAGTATTTTATAATACAGATATGCATAGTAGAAGAGGACATTTTGTTTTGATAAGTCCTGGCAAGGTGTTGGAGCTATGAAGATTTTAATAAAGTGTGAATGATTCTAAAACTGTCATTATCGAAAATTACCATTATTATTTTCCAACCATTCACTACCTCAGTGATATACAGCTTGTCAAATGTTCTCCATTTAGGTTAAAATTAGTTGCATTTCAGTCAAAGAACTTAAAAGAAATTACAATAAATGCATCCTATTATATAAAAGCACAAATTGTCCTTTTTTAGTATTGAGGTATTTTTATTCTCTATCTTGCCATGAAAATCTTGTTTAAATTACATATATTTTAGAAGCTAATTGGGTTCTAACTCTATTGGGAAAAAATCAGCTTAATATTAAAGAATTGTAGAGTTTTAAAATAATTTTTAAACTTTTCAAGAAACTTTAATCCTTATGTTTTGCACAGGAAAACAGAAACTTAGGAATGTACTTCAGTTAATTCAAACAGGCAAACAGTCTTTTAGGAATTAGACAGTCACGGTCAAACGCTATCAGAAACCCTATTTTGTAAGGAAGAATTTGAAGGATTTTCCCATAAATCTGCTAAAACAATGTTGATCTAAGAAACTGATACTTTCACTTTAAATTTGAATTATAACTTATTTTCTTACAATAATAATAATAAATATCCCAAAGAGGAAAAATCCACAACCACACAAATACTGTATTTTAAGACACCGGGAATTAAGAGAATCACAATAATTTATTGGAAATAAGCATTAAGACAGTAAGTAATTTAGCTTAGTAATTTAGTCCTAATATTGAACTAAGGTTACCCTGATTCCACATACCATTAAACATCAACATTACATTCTCTTTGGAGGAAGGTTATTTGATCTTAGCTGGCAAACTGTGAGGTTTTTGCAAACATTATTTTGCCTTTGCAGTGACTGGCAAAAAACCCAACAAGCCAGCAATAAAATCTAAGTTTCATGAAGAGTCTAGGCAGCAGAAAGAATAATAGAATAAATGAAACCAAAAGAAAATATTGTCCAGGAGTCTTTATGCACTTTAAAACCCTTTGAACCTGTAATCAGAAAGTTTTAAGAAAAATCCACATCACTATATTTACATCACTGAATTCTATGGACAGTTGAGATATTTACAGAGATTTCTCAAGCATAAACTAAAACATAATGTATTATCTCATTTTGTGAGCCAAATACAACCTTAACATTTCAGGAATGAAAAATTGTAAGTTTTTCACTTTTATAAAAATAGGCATAACACACCTTTAAAAGTCAACTCAATTAATCTGAAGTGTATAAAATTATGTTAAACCACAGACAAAATCTATTCAAGGAATTGCAGCATTAAATATTGATCAATGCAATCTGTATTAACACAAAGCAAAAATATTTCAACTGATCCAGATGAAATATAAAATAGGACTAAACAATTATTATTAATTTATTAAGACCAAATTTGCCTTCAAAATCTTAGTAAGGTTCTCAAAGTTACTAGAAAATGGAAATATGTTCTAAACCAATGAAAATTTCTGCTTTTGAGAACAGAAACTGGACAAGAATGTCTGGTATTACCTATCTATATATTTTACAAGAAATGGATTTCTAAGCTATTTCATTGAATGACATTTATGATATTTCAATGGTTTATTTAGTACAAAACATAAGAAATTGATGACAGAAAATCTTGGCTCTACAGGTAATGCTGTGAAAAAGACCATTAATTCCCGAAGAAAACTGACAAGAAACTTCAAGGTGTACTTGATATTAATGAATCACAATTTTTTATTTTACTGTCTTGTCAACCTCTTTATCATTTGATTCCAAAAAGTGTGCAATATTATTAAGTTCTAATAAAATATCCATAATTATAAAGACAGTACAATATTTTGCTAATTTTATCTGAAATTATATAGCCTAAAAGACATTTAATGTAATAACAATGAACATATGCTTGCATTCTGGAAGGTAGATAATTTCCATCTATAATATAATCAGGAGTTTATGTTCTCACATTTTGCTTTCACCCTATCAGGTAGGCTTAACTGATTAGTCAGTGTTAATTTTCTTCTAGGAATCAAGCAGTTGCTTCACATTGGCAGTTTTGTCTTTGCCTCTGGCCTTTCCTGACCGTGACACTCTACTTCCTATCTCTTGCCTTGTTGTTTGAGTTCTGCCTCCTCACTTAAATCTTTGTCTCTAATTGTGATTAAGACACTTGATGTGACCTGGACACAGAAAATCTTAACACATTATTCTTTCTAAAAATACTTCAGCTAGGCAGCGGCCCTTAGAAGAGACTAAGGGTAGCTCCCTAAAACCCTGGCACTCTTGCAAGAGTGAGGTCTTGTGTGAATGTGTTCAACCCCTGAATTGTGTTCTCTGCTTCCAGACTCAAAATGTGGTGTCTTCCCCACCACGTGCATTATTGCAATTGTTACATCACCCCCTAATTTCCTCATCAGACCCCAACAAGCCAATGCTAGGGCCATGGCTTTGAAACTGTGAGCTAAATAAGCCTCTTTCCTTACAAAGTTACCGTTTCGGGTAGTTAATTATAGAAATGATGAGCAGACTAATATAATCCCAAATATAATACTAAAAAAAGAAAGACTTGTCAAGACTATAGTTCCATTTGTTCACTTTTCTTTTTCTTTCAACACCTTCCAATTGGTCATCACTAACTAAATCAAAGTTGGTCAAATCTTCTAAGTCAAATTTGCCAATTCAATCCTGACAATCCAACAGGTAATCATAATTTTGTATTGCATTAAGCTCTCTGGAGCATTTTCAGTGTTGGTCACTCATTTATTTAGTGACACTCTAGCACTTCAATCCCCTTGAAGGACACTATAACATTTACAAGTTTTTACTGTCTTGTTTCTTCTCTTTTGTGCTTTTTTGATGGCTGGTATTCTTCAACAACTTAATGCTGCATGTACCAAAGTTCAGTCTTAATCTTGTTCCAGTTTGTATCTGTCTGGGTATATTCGCCAGTTCAATGGACTTAATATCGTTTCTGGACTGATTTTTAACAAACTTACAGCCCCTGCTGTGACATCTCCAGAAACAGACAAACAGACATTTGGAACTGTGTGCCAGCTGGTTATCTCTCCATGCACTGGCATTTATGAACTCTGCATGTTTATCCGTACTACATACATGAACACACACGCACACACATGCATACACACACACACACACACACACACACACACACATGCACACACTTTTTCCTTCATAAAAAGTCCAATTCAGATAAAGTGAGACCATCTTCACCCAGGTGTCCAGCCAAGACTTAGCTGTCATCCTTTATTCCTCTCCTCAACTTTTCTTCAGATTTTGCCTTAAAATAACTCTCTCTATCTCATACATCACTCTCATCACTTACTTTGATTTATCATTATATATTTACCATTACTTGAATTGCCAATATGTAGTTAATAGTTTATTAATGTTACTGTATAGAGAATAATACAAGGGCATTATATTTATGAACATGTTCCCAGAAACTTTCTAGCACATGATAATAAGCTTTTTGAAAGAATAAATGTATATATAATGGAGTTTAAATTATAAGTATGTAAGTCTGTGACCACCATTTACTTTGTCTGTCAAATTCCACTTTCCCCTCTTCTCATACTCTCTTATTTGCAAAGAAAGTATTGCTTTATCTTTCATTTGTACCAAAATTGCCTGTCCTGATACTTTACTAAACTTCCCCAGGATATTTTACGTACACACCCTGCCAGGGTTCAATGGTAGTTTGTGAAAACCTCCACCATCACACTATTGATTTGGTGTGCTGTAATTTGATGTTTTCGTATCTTTCGAATCCTTGGCTTACATGTTATTTTAGAGCAATATATGCTTTTTCTCCCATTTTCTTGGCACACAGAAGACATTGATGGAAATATATGTGACAAATAGATAAGATTTTAAAATGTTTTGTATCAAGATTTATTAGAGAAACCCATAAGAAACGAATTCATTACAGGGTTTGTTTTTCAAGGAAGTTAACTAGGTTCCTCTCAATATTCCCTGATTGATATATATTACTTCAGCTCATAAATAAGGGCTTCCACATTCCAATAAGGGCTTGTCCATTACTCTGCCAAGACAGGAATTTCTTCATAGTTTCTAAATGCTAATTTCTGTCTGGAGATGATTTCTGAATAAGATGAAGTACTTTGGTGTACTGCAGGGCAAAGCAATATGCTCAGGACTCTATTAAAAGTCTGAGAACATGAAGCATGTTTTTGCCTCTGGTGATCTTTTCCACCATAACAAAATTAAGCTACTTTACTAATGATCATTGATAATTTTTCTATAGTTTATGTACACTTATTAGTACAATAGGAGCAAATAGTAGACATATGAGATTATGTAAAATTTTCACAAGTAGTTTTCCAGTATAAAGAACAGAATGGAAAGTCCATATTGTAAGATATACCGTGAAAGTTCCAATTGTAGAACAATAGGAAAAAATCAGTACTTTACAAGGAGGGAATTTTATTATTTTATTCCTTATATTTCTATAGCACATTGGCTGCTTAGTTTACATGGTCTAGTTCATCATTCTCTTCTATGGTCTTTCATCTAGAGAAGGTTGCTTATGGAGTTTTCCATATGGTATATAAAATTTCTATTCAAATTTAGCTCAAACAATGGGATCAATCTCATGAATATTTCTTGCCTGACTGTTCAATAGATGGACAGTAGGCTCTTTGCCCCTACACTGTTGTAGCTGAGCCAAGCAAAGTCTGCTTCTCAAGGCAGTCCTGAAATACTTTTTTCTATTTTGTAGTTTTATTTTCCAACTTGACAAGCTTTAAGGTGACAACTAGAGACATCCCATTTTCCCCCCGGATATTCTAGAGCTTTAACTTCCCTTGTGCTTGAAAAGCAAGGTCCATTTGTATGAAAACTGTGTGGGTAGTTGGAATTTACAAGATTTTTAAAAAGGTCTATTATGGTTTGTGTTTACCAAGTTCACTTCCAATGAAGGTATTGCCATTCATTACTTGTTATTTGCTTTCTTGTATTTTTTTTCAACATGTTTTAAGAAACATGGAAGGATCATGGTTGAACTGGTTTAAGGATTCTAAATAAAACAGTATGTAGTTCCTAAAAATAGGAGATAAGAGGCATAGTCATAAAATAATTATAATTCATCACAAAAGGCAGGTCCTGGAAGCTGCTGTCATAAGTGAGAAGGTACAGTGTTGGAGTGTACAGCTATGTTTTCACACAGTAAAGGGTACACTTACAGAAAACATACCAGATTCAGAAACAAACACCGAAAAACCCCAGAATCGATTCTAGTGTGTTACTTCCCCCGGGATCGATGACCTTTTGTTTTCTGCTTTTTTGTTACATGTGCCATACCCTTCTCATTTTCTTGAGTGACTTCAAATTGCATCCTGGACAATGGTAGTTATTTTTAAAAACCCTCTAACGCGTTTTTGGTTAAATTATATGTTTAATGAACATGATTTAAGTATATTGGCTGTTTTGGTTTGTGTTAATTTGTTTAGTTCAGTAAACAAAAGCTAGAAATTGTTTTGAATATTCTAAAAATTATATCTTAAAGCAACTTGAGGAATACTTGCATAAAATAAGAAATAACAATTTACAAGAGAAAAGTACTAACTTTGGAGACCACATAGAAACTGGCAGATGCTTATCAAACTATTGTATCTAAGGACTTTCAATTCCCATGTATAGAATGGATCTAATGATACACAGAACATGATTATTATGAGAGTTAAATGAAAAAAGCTATGAGAATATTCCTTGATTACTTGTTCATTGAGATGTATTTGAATCTACCTTATCTGAATATTATTGTCTCCTATAAACTTTCTTATGCAGGTTGGAGAATAGTTGTAGAAGCAACTATGGCTTCACCTATGAATTTTGTTAAATTAAAACAATTCTTTAAAACTTAAAATATTCTTCACTGAAGAAAGATTTTTTTTTGATGTTAAACTACACACTGGGCATTTTATGCATGGTTTCCACAGAGCATAAATTTTAAAAGAATAAACAATTCTCCAGGTTTTTCATTTAGAGCTTTGTCCTCTGAAGTCCTTTGATGAATATTGTATTTATTGCCTCTGATGTCAACCCATTTAAAATACAAAGCTGCTTTAACTGCCTCTTTCAACTGCAGTATTAGAGCTCTTCGGAGGCCAGGCAGCACAGAACAGTACGATTTCCATTCAACACACAATTTGTACAGTTAAACTTTCAGGTCCTAATGAAAGGCCATAAAATCCTACAGTACTGACCAAATAGATTTGCTAGAACATTAAACCCTCCATGAATCCTCCGGTAACACTTTCAGCACAAGTTAAAATTGCAAATCATAAATACTGAATGCTTTCTTCCTTAATGTAAGTTGACTGTTGTAACCTTGTCTGGCGAGACGCTCCTCTTAGAAGTCTGTAACATTTTCATTATCAGCTTTATCTCTGAGGGGTTGGCGAGGCAGCTGTTTCTGTTTGCGAGGGACTGAAAATGCTTATCCTGGCTTTTCACTTCTTTAAGTCAGCTGCTTCTGTAGCTGTCTTTGGGTCTTGAGTTAAAAACAAATGGAGATTCATCGGTTTTCAATTGTATTTTCCTTGAAAATATATCTTTATGAATATATTATCTCTAAAGCTTCTGTCTCCTAATATAGGGGATTAGTTCTCTATATACATGTTTGCGTGTGTGTATATATATATATATATATATATATACCATATGTGTATATATACATATATAGAGCATATATATACATACATATATCTGTATGTGTGTGTTTATAAATGTGTAAATTTTATTTGAAAAGAAATACTGCTTTCTCAAAGTTTAGATTTCTTTGTGATAGAATGGGAGATGGATTTTAAAAAGGGAAAGAAACAAATTGTTACATACACATACTTACTCAAGATGAATGGAAACTTCATGTACTGAAAACATGTGAACAGGTAAAATTAAAAGTAAAAGTTAAAAGAAGAAGATACAAAAGAGAATTAACTCTATGGAAACATTTTTCCAAAAATAAATGGATAATATTATAGGTGATTATTTTGAAGTAAAAACACATAAAGTTGTACTAAACATTACAGAAAATAAATTTATGCCCTTTTGAGAAGATAATAATAAATTCTAACTTGAAATCTGAAAATATCTTCAATTAACTTCCCTTTTGATTGAGAAAAGTAGAGTCCCAGTAGTATAAAGTATGCTTAAATCACACAAAAGTCTAAAATGTTCTCAAGAACATTGTTACTTCACAGAAGAAATGACTTCACATGGTAGGAATATGTAAAATATGTGTTTGAATGTGGTGCAGGGTTAGTGAGAAAGCAGTTTCACTGCTATGTTAAATGTGTTAGCTTAAATGTACTCTATCTGAGCAATGTCACATGACCCCAGGGTGGTGCTACTGTGACTACTGTTCCATCACTGTGGGAAAGTGACTTGAGGACTATGTCCAGCTACTGACGAATGCAACAGGACAGAAATACTGAGTGTCCAGTGGGCTCATTGACTGAATAAGTGCCCTATGATTTTATTGGTGAAGTCTTACATGATTACATTAAGATATCTGCTGTTTGGAAATATTTCCATCTGTCCTTTTCCACTGGTTCCTTAATTTCTGACTTTATTTTAAAAAAAAAGAAATAAACTAAATCTCAGCAGCTTAGAAATTTTGTCTTGATCACTTACTTATCAATCACCAGCCCATGAGACTTAACAAATTCAGGAAGTGAAGCTCAAAAATATTACAGTACATACATCTAATTGTATTTTCAGTTCCACCAGTGCTAGCACAGAATCACATGTAAGTTTTCTGATGCTGTCTTATGCAAACCCTAATTTAAGACTACAGCAGCATCAAATAAACTATGGTCAGGTTGTTAAAGATATTGAGCCATACTGCATACATTTCAAAGTATATTATTTTTATACATTATATAAGAAGCCTGTGATATAATGCAAGCTTGCTTAATCAGCCTTAGGCAAGTATTTTGCTAAAGCTAAATGGCCATATTATTTAGGTGATAATTGGGAACATAAATATATTCTGTCATATTAAATATTACAGAAAATAAATTGATACCTATTTTCAGAACATAAGAGGTTTCTATTAGCATTCAGCTACAGGAGATATGAAGTTTTCTGTCCATTTATATTTGAATATTTGAAGACTTAGACCTCTACTGTAGCATGTTTCATTGATTCATGTATATATGAATATATGTAAATAATGTAAACAAAAAGTAAATACAAAACATAAACAAAAATAAGTAGCTCTTGATTTTTCCTAGGAAGACATGCTGCAATGTGAAGCCACTTGAAATCTTTCCCTTCGTTTATCAAGTAACAGCTTAATTGTTCTTTTTATTTCTTTCACTGAGATACTTGAAACTATAATGCATTCTGTCTTATCAATTCAGAACAAATAACAACTTTGGCACCGAGTCTAAGCAGAAGCAATTGTTCTTTTAAGACTTTTATTTACCTGATAGGTTAGTGAGAAAGACTCTCCCTGGGCCCTGCTGTCCTGTCTTCTTCACCTGCTTCTGGCACACGATGGAAAACCTCTGATTCTGATGTTCACTTCTTTAGCATAAGTAATTTAATTCACTTGTTCACTCCATTACCAAGTTGCTCTTTCCTGTGCTGTGTGATCTGATGAAGGGCATGTCTGAATGCCCTCTTTCTGAATTGGAAATGCTGGGTTCTTGGGATCAGTCCTTGTCTTCACATTCCAGGTGATTTGAATTTTTGGTTGCTGGCTTTTTCAGTCTTGGGCTTGCTGTGCTCAGCTCCAGATAGAAACTAGTGACAGTGAGGCTTTATAAAAGTATTCCTTTCAAGAAGGAGCTTTGAGTAGGTGTATACATCTTTCTAAGATTAAGCTAAGGATCTTCTGCCATAGTGTGTATGTGTGTGAATGTGTGTGTGCTGCATGTGTATACATTTAACACATCTTTAGTATATATTTTATGTAGATAAGATACATGTATTGATTCACCTAATTTCACTAAATGTTTCTCTTCTTATTATCTTTCATTGGTATTGTGTTAGCTTATAGAAATCCAGAAAACAGAAATCCTTCCATTTTCTCTAGTACTAACAATGTCTTCTGCTAGGGATTGTTTAGTTTGAACTAGTAGATTTTCATTCTAAACTCTATTTCCTGATCACCCTGATGCTATTGAATCTACTCTTAACTAGATGCTCAGGAGAAAGAATTTAATCAACCAATTTATTAAAAATGTTAATTACTCATAGTGCAATTAAATATTAATATGTGCTCATGGTACATGACTTAATGTTATTATTAAAAATAATTCTAGAAATTATAATATACTCAGTGGGGATAAAGACTTAAATTTTCAAATAATTAGTTGGAAAAAATTAAGGCAATCACTCAACTATATGCAATTTGTACTTGCAGCACCCTGGTAGTATTTCCATCTTCACATACTAGCTGTTTATTCTGGTAAAAATGGGCTACTATATTTGTATTCATGGCAAACAAAGTTTTGGAGTCCACCTCTTTAATTTATTCATCTCAATCAAGTTGTATATTTCTAGGGTACGCATGTCATAATTTAAGAAACTCTTCTTTATGTAGTGAAGATCTGGTAAAAATGAGAAATCAAGAGACTCAGGGAAAAACACTTAAAAGTGATATTAGATAAAACTCTTGTGGAATCAACACACACACACATACATACATACATACACTCACACATACTCCATATGATGCCATATATAAAGAAAGAAAAATCAAAGAGTAACAAAAATATGGATAGGTATTGTGAGAATACAAAGGGAAACTAACCAGAGTGCCTTGACTATTTTCTAGTCTGCTGGGACCAAATGTCTAACACACACAAGTGAAAAGAAGGAGGTTTTTTTTAGTTTACACTTTCACTGGATGATTGGCTGGATCCAAGGCAGAAACACTAGTAGCAGAGAAGTATTTCAGAGGAAACGATGCTCAATGCATGGAAAATAGGAAGCAGAGTGCAAAGGGAAAGGCTCAGGAGGGAGGCACACCGTTTTAAACCATTTCCAGTGACTGTCCTGCCCCACCTGACAGCAACCTCAGCTATGAATTCTACTTTCCATATTGATAATTGTAACTAGCTTTAGTGAATTGATCTACTCATGAGTACAGCACTCCAAGATCTAAACACCTGAAGAAGCCTCAGCTCTCAATATTTGGAATTTCTGGAGGATAATGCAAATCTAAAGCATAACACTGAATAACAGCCAAGTTGGAATGTAATTACACTCTACAGGTCCAAATTATCATTCAAAGTGTTTGCCATATACAACTGCAACACCATGCCCTTACAATTCATTCATATTGCAAAAAACAAGATTCTCTCCTATTGAAAGACCAAGTATCATCTCATTTTGTACATAACATCTCACTGGAGTTTTAGTGTGAATTTTTCAAATGATTAGCAATCTCGAGCATTTTTTTGTACATCATTGGCCATTTCAAAGTCTGCATTTCTGTAATGTCTGTTTAGGTCCTTTTATAAATGTAATTTTACATCCTATGATTGAGTTCTTTAAATTTTTCATATAATTTCGAAGTTAATACTTTGTAAGACACACAGGTTGCCAACATTTCTTCCACTCAACGCATTGTCTCCTTGGTTTGCTAATTGTTTCTTTGCAATTGCAGAAGCTCATCACTCTGAGCTGCCTGTCTTGGTGACTGTGCTTTTAAGCTCAAGTAAACCAACCTGTACCTACATATGAATTACTTTACTTCTCATTTAAATGAATATATAAATAAATTCATTAATTAAAATGAATGGCAGCACTTCATAGTGCTGGATTTTGGGATCAAAGTGCAGGGATAGATAGAGAATTACACAACCCAGGCAACTGCACACTGGCTTTGGTGATTCATTGAATGCTGATCATCATGCTGGTCTGGTGTGGAGAAGATTGCACATGGACCCCGGAGTTAAAACAGACAAGACTATTGTGTCACTTGAGTAATAAAATGAAGATAATGGCAGTTTAGATCACTGCCATTTCTGAGGAGGTCTGCATTATTGAAAGTGTCATTTTGCGTATTTGCCAAGAGTATGTTTGATGGTTGGACACTGACAACTGTCAGTCTGTGACTTGTGCTTCCTTGGTGACCCCTGTGCTGTGTGTTATCTGTTCTCTCTATCCATATGCAACCAAAGTGCAGGGAGGGCTCGTGGGAACGCAGACTGCTGTGACCCCCTTCCTCATTCGGAGTCCAGAGTTAGGCTTGAGAATTGGTTTTTATAACAAGTTCTTAAGTGATGCTGCAGGTGTTTGGAATATTTTATGCAAAATACAAATTGATGTGAAAAAAAATGGGCTTTTTCCCACACTCATCCAGGTAAAAGCACAGATATGTTTAGTTCCTTCCCAAAGAGAACAAAAAAAGAAAAGAATCACTTGAATAATTATGTTGGAGGATTGGACAGAAAATAAACTCTATCTCACTTAGTGATAAAATATCACCAACCGTGCTGTGGATTTATTCCATAACCACTCAGACTTCTGTGAAAAACTGCTCACCTGGACAATATTCTTTTGCTAGCTCCTTCTTTAGAATTTTTTTCCCTAGATATGTGGGTTTTGCAGATTGCAATTTATCCTTTATATTTATTTAAATGGACAGAAACAGCTTTTGGGTAATAGAAATTAACATACATAAATATACATTATGCATTTCCAGAACCCTAGGAAAATAAGATAAATTTACTTCTTACTTAAAAAATAATTATTGCTAGCTTATTATATGATTAATTCATTGTTTATATCAAAGTTTTTGGTTTTATGCTAATTCATGAATAATATCTCTGCTGCTGATTCCTTCTTTACCAGCAGCCCACAAGCATGGGGCAGGGGACACCTCTGTTCCTGCTTTTACCTGGCCCACACTCACTCTGCAGAGCCTGCTTCAATAAAACTCTTTCACCATGAAAATCACAAAGGGTAATATATTTCATGACATGAAAACTTAGGTACTCAAAAAAAATAAGAACAGATTAATTCTGTGTTTTTAAAAATCAGTTAAATTGATGTCTGGAATTTTTGTTAAATGAAGACCAAAGTCTTCATTACTATAAAGCGATTTATAGAATTTCCACCATCAGAACAGCCCATCATTTGTCTGCATGTCTAAAGATCTGGACTGGATAGTTGGTTAATTTATGGCTCTTCAAATAAATAAACAGAATAAGATAGAAACAGAAGGCAATGCCACCAAGTCTTTAGTGCATTTAGTGATGGGAAAGTTGATGTCTATTTTCTTGGTTATCTGATGCGATATTTTAATAAAAGTTCAATATGTGATAAAAACTGAGAACAGAATTGATAAGTACTCTGGATTCTTAAATGTAACAGAATAAACCTGGGAAGCAATTATTTCCCAATATAAAGTATTTAAAGATTGGAAATTTCTTGTTGATCGTATATGACTTTTTTTTTTTTTTTTGAGGTAGAAGACAATGCATCGTTTAGACTGGCCTTCAACTCATATGTAGTCCAGGTGGACCTCGAACTCACAGTAACCCTCCTGGGTCAGCCTCCCTTGTACTGGGATTGCAGCTGTGTGCCACAACATCTACTATGGCCATTTTGTCTTGAAATCAGATGCACTGGAGTAAAGTGTTTGCTTGAAAGAAGGCATCTTTCTTCACGTAGAAAGTGAGCATTTGGACTAAACTTCCACATTTTTCCCAGTGATAATATTCCTTGAGTGTCTGATTTTCTCAGTTCAGAGTAGAGGCAATTGGTATGAAGAGACACTAAATAATTGAACTGTAGCATTATAAAATAACAATACATTTTTGACTATCATTAAAACAAATTCTTTCTTCCTTTCTTTAGAATGTAACTTGAGAATGTCTTGAGGATTTCCTATAACATTTATGTTTTCACAATGGTGTACTAACATTTTATAAAATGTGACATATTTTTCAAAAGCAGAAAAAATTGAACTCATCCAGAAAACGAATTTTGGGCTGGGGATTTAGCTCAGTGGCATATGCACCTGCCTTGCAAGTGCGCAGTAATGAGTTTGATCCCCAGTAACACCCCGCCCAAAAAAAAAGAAAGAAAGAAAGAAAAGAAAATGAATTTTACAACAAATTATCTATCTTATATCTCCTTTAAGCTAGGAATTTTACAACAAATTATTATCTTATACCTCCTTTAAACTAGGAAACTACAAACAGTGAATTGTACATTTAAATTTAAAATTTTAGAAAACATATTTAAGAAAATATATGTAATCAGGGGATGACAGAAAAAAATAGTATTTATCAGATGTTAATTAAAATCTAGATATTCAGCCAAAATAGTTTTTAAAAGGAAACATACAATGGTACCCCATATAAAGCTCTTGTGGACAGTTAAACTATAGTCATCTATCCAACTTGCTAAAACACTATGGCAAATTGAGTGGGATGAAAAAGTCTTTTTTAGCTAATTCTCAAACTCAAATAATGTAGTTAATATATGTATACTTAGTAAAACACAGTATGTTGTAATTAGTATTAACATAATAAATATATGTTAATAATATTTGAGAGAGAGAGAGAGAGAGAAACAGAGAGAGACAGAGACAGAGACAGAGACAGAGACAGACAGAGAAAGATTTTTTCCCAATAGTATTAACCAATTATCACTGACAGGTTAAAATAATTCACCAGAGTTTGAGAGGAGAAGAGTTAAACGTTTTCCTGATTTAGATAACTTCTTTCTCTTCAGTTTACAAGGTAGGGTCCATGGATATATTGAAGAATATTATAATTAGACTGTTGACTTCCTGTAGGGTTCTGTTCTTAGTTGCATTGCTTATTTCCACTCATGTGTTTGATTTATTACAGAAAAGTTTTGTATATATGACGATAAGAGGTGGATGAGTGTCCATGAGGCTTGATTGAGTCTGTTTCCACCAAATTCCGCTTGTTTGATATGCATCTTTATCTTAATTGTGGTGACCTACCTTTATCCATGATACAAATAAATTAACAATGTTCACCATCTCAAGGTTGATTTCACACCTCATAGTGAGCACTGTGAAACTTTCATGCTTCATCATTTATAGCTACTCACAAAATGTGCATGTGATATTATGTAACTGTGAAGGAAGACGAAAACGAGAGCACGTGATAACCCACCTGTAAAAACCCCTCTGTGCACGGTGTATGAGCAGTGACAGTCGTTCCATTCCAGCACTAGAACTGTGCATCTGTCTGAAAAGCGAAGTAGGAAGATGACTTTACAGGGCTGCTGAAACACGGTGACACTATAATTATCAGGCCTTTTTAACTTCCCTGTATTTTCCTATGCACTGACAATGGTTTAAGCATGGTGTAATCATGTCTTATCTAGTTGAATTATATGTTGTTTCTCCTTTAACTAAGCTTTTTCAGCAATCTTTTGTTAAGCGTTGGCTTCAAAGTAATTTTAAAATCATAATTTTTCACTTTCTAAATCTTTACACTTACCTTATTGACAAATACTAGGCATGCAACTGTAGATACAGTTTTTAAACAAAAGCATAATTGGCATGGTTATTTATGAGTTTTTCTGCTATATAATTCATGCTTGCATTAATGGAACAAATAGATGAATAATTCCACTTTGTGCTACTTTGGAGATACGCATAAGAATGCTACATAGTTAAGGTGCATTTATTGAATACTCTTCAAAGATAAAACTGAAAGCTTGATTCTGATTATTAGTACAATTTTCCCATTCAATATCTGTTAAAGTAATTTCAGTTCATCAAGAAATAATCACATTTCATTTTCTACTTCTGAATCTCCTTATGGTCACTATGTAGAGAACAGTTGAGTTGTATGATAATCAAAGTCTTGTTCATGGTTGAATAAATTCAATATACTCGTTCTATCAGTTCAGCATATTAAAATGTCCCCTGGCATATTTAGTTTGCTTGTTTTAGACATCACACTGGATTTCTGGTATTACAAATTTCAAATACAATATACATGAAGTGAGAAAACTGCATCTATCCATCTCGTATATGACAAGAAAATTGAATGAAAATAATTTTCTTTCCAAAAACAAACACAAATATATTAACAAAAATGTAATCTTATTTTGATAATGCCAGCAGAAAAGTAAAATCAATTTTCTTTTAAGACAGACATCTACAAGAAATATGTCAGGTAAATATGAGACCAACGATAATTCAGTGATGTAACACAAAAGAAGCTAGTTTTTTACAAACTATTTAAATTTCATCATAACCTAAATGTTAGGGGAATTTCTAAGATTTAACTTAGTTTGTATTTAATCATGCATTATCTACCTTTGCATTTTCTATAGTTACAAAAAACCTCATATATTATTTTTACTTTCATTTCCTTCTTGTTCCCACCAAAATATTGATGTTCTTTTCCACTTCCAAGATAATGTATATGCTACTGTTTTTTACTGTCTTTGAAACTAAGTGAATTTAAAATAAAGTAATAATCATAGGGATGAAACATTTACTCATCCATACCTAAACTTCTCACAAATTATGTTTACATATTGTTCTTTCTTATAGATGGAATTCCTTTGGGAAGAGGAAGCTTGTATGTCATTTCTTTTGACTTTAAAGTAATATGTGAAAGAACATAACAACAGAATCTAGAGCTCTTTACCTATCTTATTATTTTATTTTATTTTTCAGAGACAAGGTCTTGCTTGGCAGTTCAGGCTGTCTTAAACTCGCTATATAACCCAGGATGGTCCTGAATTTGAAGCAACCTCCAGTATTAGCCTACCAAATGCTGGAATTACAAGAGTAAGCCATCATGCCTGCCTCCTTACTTTTAATTAAGTTCAGAAAAACACATTTTATTCTCTCTCTTTCCAATTTCTCTCCTTCTTCAGTGGCTTTGATTCCTCTTCTTTCACTAAAGTAGAATGAAATAAATAAATCTACACCCTTTGTCTTCAGACCAAAACCAAGAATCTGAGTATTTTACATACTTTTAGTAAAAGAAAGATGTGATTATTAATGAATATTCATCAAATCACACATCCAGGTAAACATTTGGAGTACAATATGAGTTTTTTTTTTAATTTTTTAAAATTTTATTTAAAAAGAAAAAAAAGAGAAAAACAGAACAAAACAAAATAGTGTAAGGGTACAAGTAATAAGGAACTACAAAAAAAAAAAAAAAAAAAACAACAACAACAACAAAAAAAACACAGTAAGAAATCACCAGTGAATAGATCACCCATTATCATCTTAGAGATAGTGGTTCAAGTCACAGGATCAAAACATACAAAGTAAACATTCAACCAGTGAGACTGCAAACATTTGTGTTCAATGATCCAATCAATAACATTAATATGGTCATCTAATTAACACACCTAAACACACTTGCTGTTGTATCCTTTAGAGCACTTTTTTTTCCCTCTCTTTATGGCAACAAAATTTACACATTTTGGGTTTTATTACTCACATAGTTCTATTTATTTTTTTGGAAGAGAATAAAATCAAATATGACAAAACAAAGCTGTCAGTTAAAACCAAGGATAGACATAGCACATGATGTAAAAACAGAGTACAAAGTTATCAACAATGGTTACCATAATGCTTCTTGCTTCCTTAAGTGTTGGGAGCCGCAGCCCTGAGCCCGGTCGCCTTACTTGGCGGACGTGAGGCCTGTAGGAAAGAGCAAAGCCTGAGCTAGATTACCCCTCCCATCGAGTGTGCTAAGATGGCGCTTATCTCCTGCTTCCTGCTTGGTAAACAACCCGCCCTGTAAGATCTCCTGCTTCCTGCTTGGTAAACAACCCGCCCTGTAAGATCTCCTGCTTCCTGCTTGGTAAACAACCCGCCCTGTAAGATCTCCTGCTTCCTGCTTGGTAAACAACCCGCCCTGTAAGATCTCCTGCTTCACAACCCGCCCTGTAAGATAGTCTGCCTAGCAACAACTGAACCCTATAAAAGTGAGTGCCTCTCCCGCCAAGAAAAGAAGAAGAAGCAAAAGAAGCAGAAGAAGCACGCAAGGAGCCGCGGAGAGCGGACCAGTAGAGGCTTCGGGACAGACTGTAGGGAGAAGCACGCAAGGAGCCGCGGGGAGCGGACCAACAGAGGCTTCGGCCGGGAGGATTCCCGGGGCAGGCTGTACGGAGAAGGAAAATAAAAGAAAAGGTTGTCCACTGCCAGACTTTGTTGTGTGTCCTTCCTGCCGGCCGGGAGTGACACCGACATCTGGTGGCCCGTACGGGGACTGATCACCCCCGAGACGTGGCAGTGGACAACGCTCCAACGCAGAGCTGCAAGACAGGTGAGTAGAGGATAAACCTGGGCCCTGGGTGGCACGCACCTACAGGGTTTGTAGACTCCTCTCAGGCTCACGCGTAAGTGGCGGATTCCTTGGGCCTCACGCGGTGAGTAACATATTAAAAAATGGGAAACATGCTAGGTAGCGGCACTAAGAGTGAGGGTGGTTGCGGGGAAAGCTCTCAAGAGCTTACAAAAGTACGCAGGGTATTTGAGCAGGCCCAGTCAGGGAGCTCCCGAGAGGGGTCCGTCAAGGGGAACAAAGATGCTAAGGAGGAGGACGGGGCTCAAGCCTCGGAGTCGTCTGACTCCGAGGACGAGGGAAGGTTGAATGGTGAGGAGGCCAAAGAGACCAGCTGTCAGGGGCCTAAGTCGCTTGATGGGGAGACGCAAGGCTCTTTCGCTGCGTTGCACCGCGAATTGCGCTCCGCTCAGCTAGGCTTACGAAAAAGCAGAGAGCTTCTGCGCGCCCCCTGGCAGGGGAGGGAGACAGAACCTTCTGCTCCGCCCTGGAACTCGTTCCCGGAAGCGGTCCCTCGCCGCGATGCCGCCGCATGGGAACTCCCCCCTCTTCCGTCAGTACAGGAAATAACGCACAGGCCGCCATTTTCTGTTCAGCCACGGCCGCCATCTTACGATGCTCCGCCACCGGCGGGACGTTATTTCCACAGACAGCTGTGGCATGGGGGTCGTGTGTCTAATGAAGACCACCCGTTCCCAGGGATAGATAGCGGCCCCTATGGGATATATCCTGTACAGATGGCCATGGGTCAGGGACGTAATGTGTGGGAACCCTTTGAAATAAAGCAGATTAGAGAACTTAAAAATGCAGTTACAACCTTTGGGCCGACTGCGCCTTACACCATTGCCATGCTGGAGAACCTGTCTTCTGGGCCCCTCACCCCCGCGGACTGGACTCAGCTGGCAAAGGCGTGTCTGCCCTCGGGTAGTTACCTGGATTGGCGAGCCTGGTACGCCGAGTTCGCTGCCGAACAGGCGGAAAGAAACGCTAACCGAGGGAACCGGGGGTGGAATAGAGACATGCTTATGGGGGAAGGCCAACACGCTGATAATCAGACTCAGTTCCCTGGTGCAGTTTATGAGCAGATCAATACCATTGGGCTTCGCGCCTGGAAGCAGGTGAGTGGTGCCGGAACGGCATCCTTGTGCCTTTCTAAAATAGTCCAGGGCACAACAGAGCCATTCGTTGATTTTGTGGCTCGGATGCAAGATGCCGCCGATAAGATCTTTTCCGATAGGGAAGTGGCTCAACCGCTGGTTAGGCAGTTGATTTTCGAACAATGCACAAAGGAATGTAAGGCAGCAATAGCCCCACATAAGAATAAGGATCTTAACGCCTGGATCAGAATATGCAGAGAAATAGGGGGGCCGCTTTCTAATTCGGGAGTTGCAGCTCTTCTGGCTGCGGCAGTGCAACAAAGGGGACCTCGCGGGCCTAGAGAGGAACATAAAGCCAAGGGGTGCTTCAGCCTCTGAGCCATTAGTCCCAGCAACTACAATATATACAGATGGCTCCAAGACGGGGATAGGCGCCTATGTGATCCTAGGCAAGCCCCCGGTTACCATACAATTTGAACCAGATCAGCCTCAGGTGGTGGAACTGCAGATCGTTAAAATGATTCTTGAAAGGTTCTCAGGACCCATTAACATTGTCTCCGATTCTAGGTATGTGGTCAATGCTATGCAAGTGCTTGAGACTGCCGGTTTAATTAGATCCACTTCCACAGTGGCTGGGCTGTTCCTGTCTATCCAGACATTGCTTCAGAACAGACACCATAAGGTCTTCACCACCCACATAAGAGCACATACATCCCTGCCAGGGCCTATGGCACAGGGGAATGCGGCTGCTGACACTGCCACTCGCCCGTTATGGATTTTTACCTTACTAACACCAATCGAGCGAGCCCGTGCCTTCCATGATAAGTTTCATGTCAATGCCAGGACACTAGCAAACCATTTCCATGTTCCCAGAGCAGATGCACGAGATATCGTGCGACTATGTGACTCCTGTGCCACATACAAACCTGCCATACCGATGGGAGTAAACCCTCGAGGTTTGATCCCTGGTGATGTTTGGCAGATGGACATCACACATATACAGGAATTTGGGACTCTTAAATATGTTCATGTTTCCACAGACACCTGTTCTCACGTCATATTTGCAACAGCAGAAACAGGTGAAAAAGTGTCTAATGTGATCAATCATTGCCTGGCGGCTTGGGCCGCATGGGGCAAACCAAAAATATTAAAAACTGATAATGGACCAGCCTATATAGGCAAAGCCTTCAATGAGTTCTGCAAAATGATGGAGGTTCAATTAAAACTTGGTATCCCATACAATCCCCAAGGTCAAGGAATCATTGAGAGGGCTCATAGAAGCCTCAAAGAAATTTTACAAAAACAAAAAGGGGGAGTAGGCCAAGGCCTGGCCCCAAAGGCACGATTATCCATGGCACTATTCACACACAATTTTTTAAATTTAAATAATGATAATTGCTCCCCAGCTATGGAGCACTGCAACCCTTCCCCCAACCATAAAGGGTGGGTTAAATGGAAAGATGTCCTAACAGGACAATGGATGGGCCCGGATCCGGTAATCAGCTGGAGCCGAGGCGCGGTTTGTGTTTTCCCACAGGAACCGGGACGAGAACCACTGTGGGTACCGGAGAGACTGACACGGGCAACAAAGCCCTCGACTGAAGATCAGACCTGCCCTACCGGAGATCCATCACAGACCAACCAACAAGATGAATAGAAATAGCGGTAGCCCAAAATGGACAAAAAGATCCTCAGGCATATGCATGGCTCGCTCGCCTAGCCTACGACCGAGTCTAGGGGCGGTGAGCTTCCCACACTCCTCCTCTAAAAAATTATGACATAGCTGGGTAAGAGCGTACTCCCCCGGTGCGACTCAACCTAAGCCAGGCCCTACCCCATCCTGCACGTAAGCCGCTGGACTGTTAGATGCTGCCCAGGTCTAAATTTCTCTCCGAGGGGATTTCTTTACGGAGATGAAATGAGTGCAAGCTTGTGTGCATCCAGGTTCCGTCCAATTTGTGCCTGGCCCTAGAAAAAGGACGAGGGCCTCAGGGCCTTGGCAGACCATGGGACGGCCGACCAGGGTCTAAGCCAAGGACCTACGGTGGGCCTACGCATAGGGCATAAGCCTCTGCACCCAGTCCAGGAAGGGCTACGATGCGCACATTCATAAAAAATAAAAAAGGGGGAGATGTTGGGAGCCGCAGCCCCGAGCCCGGTCGCCTTACTTGGCGGACGTGAGGCCTGTAGGAAAGAGCAAAGCCTGAGCTAGATTACCCCTCCCATCGAGTGTGCTAAGATGGCGCTTATCTCCTGCTTCCTGCTTGGTAAACAACCCGCCCTGTAAGATCTCCTGCTTCCTGCTTGGTAAACAACCCGCCCTGTAAGATCTCCTGCTTCCTGCTTGGTAAACAACCCGCCCTGTAAGATCTCCTGCTTCCTGCTTGGTAAACAACCCGCCCTGTAAGATCTCCTGCTTCACAACCCGCCCTGTAAGATAGTCTGCCTAGCAACAACTGAACCCTATAAAAGTGAGTGCCTCTCCCGCCAAGAAAAGAAGAAGAAGCAAAAGAAGCAGAAGAAGCACGCAAGGAGCCGCGGAGAGCGGACCAGTAGAGGCTTCGGGACAGACTGTAGGGAGAAGCACGCAAGGAGCCGCGGGGAGCGGACCAACAGAGGCTTCGGCCGGGAGGATTCCCGGGGCAGGCTGTACGGAGAAGGAAAATAAAAGAAAAGGTTGTCCACTGCCAGACTTTGTTGTGTGTCCTTCCTGCCGGCTGGGAGTGACACCGACACTTAAGAAGAATTGTCTATCTCAGGGATTATAAAGTTGAACAAAACAGTAGAGAACAAGACCAATAAAACCTAAATATTGTAAACATTACAGGTCTTCAACAGAGGATAATTCTCAAACCAGAATGGGCATCATAGTGAATCTTATTGCCTTCAAAGTAGTTGCCTGTATCATATAGAATGGAATAGACTCTAATCATTCAAAACAAGATAGTGGGAATATTACAGGATTTCAACTCAAGTTAATAGGAAATCAAAAAAGTTACTATAACATATCCTGCTAATTTTTTCCCCTTAGTTAAAAAAATAAAAAAAAAAAATAATTAAATAATTTCTTTAATGAATAAGGGAGAGATTGAAATAAAAGAGGACATTACAGCATGACAATACAGGTCAAAGCATGACAGTTTCAGCAACCTAGTGCTTCACAAACAAATAACTCAACTTAATAGTAGTTACCATAGTGTCTTTTTCCTTGAAATATTTGAATGTAACTTTGTATACTGTAGCATCAAACATATCAAGACAGTGTAAAACGATTCAAATGGATGAAAGCATTGTAGGGTATTTTTTTTTTCTTTTTCCTTTTTCCTTTTTATCCATACCAGGGATCAAACTCATGACTGCCTGCTTGCAAGGCAGGCGCTTATGCTGCTGAGCTAAATCCCCAGCCCCCAATTGTAGGGTATTTAGAACCAGCTAACAGAAAACGAACAATGGTTTCTATATTATCTCTTTGCCTATAAAAATTTTTGTTTATACTATCACATACAATAAAATCCAGCAAGATGCAACATGATAAAACCAATGGACACAGAAGAGCCATAGTTTGGTGGGGCTTCAAAACAAGATGGTATTAAATCAGCTCTAGCTATTATGATGTTTTGTTCAAAATAGCTGTTCATTTCACCACAGGCAATAATATCAAGCAGCCTAGAATAAAGCCATTCCAATTAACAAGTGAAAACTTTGTAAGACTTCAAGGCCACATAATGAGGAATCATGATTACCACAAACTTTTATATATTTGAATCATTTCCTACACTAGGGAAACTATTTGGTATTCACACATGCGAGTTTGATTTATTTCACTTATGAGTATGGTTTCAAGCTGCACCCATTTATTGATAAATATCTCAATGTGATCCTTCTTTACAGCTGAGTAGTACTCTATTGTACAGAAATACCATAACTTTTTTATCCATTCCTCAGTTGATGGACACTTGGGTTGTTTCCAAGAACTGGCGATTTCAAATTGTGCTGCTATAAACATAGGTGTGCATATATCACTGTGGTATGATGCTTTCAGTTCTTCTGGTAATATGCCTAGAAGTGGAATAGCTGGAATAAATGGGACTTCCAATCCCAGGTTTTTGAGAAATCTCCAGACTGACCTCCACAAAGGTTGTACCAGTCTACACTCCCACCAACAGTGTAGGAGAGTTCCTTTTTCCCCACAGCCTCTCCAGGATTTGTTGTTGTTGGTTTTTTTGATCCTAGCCATTCTTTCAGGAGTGAGATGGAATCTCAGTGTGGTTTTAATTTGCTTTCCGTAATGACCACTGATGATGAACATTTTTAATGTATTTATTTGCCATGTGTATTTCTTCCTCTGAGAAGTGTGTATTCATCTCAGATGCCCATTTTTGGATTGGATCTTTGAATTGGGGGTCTGAGTTTTTTTTTTTTTTAATTCTTTATATGTTTTAGACAAAATTCCCTTGTCTGAGGGGGGAGTTCACTAAGATCTTTTCCCAGTTTGTGGGTTTTCTTTTCACTATGCTGGAGATTTCTTTTGACATGCAGAAACTTTTTAATAAGAAGTGGTCTCAGTTATTGATTCTGGGAAGTATTTCCCATGCATTTTGAGTCCTGTTCATGAATTCTCTACCTACCCCTATGTCTTCAAGGATTCTACCCAATTTGTCTTCCAATAAATTTAGTGTTTCTGTTTTAATATTCAGATCTTTGACCCATTTAGATTTTAATTTAGTACATGGTGATAGGCATGGGTCTAGTTTTAGTTTTCAGCAAATGGAAATCCAGTTTTTCCAACACCATTTATTAAAGAGACTGTCGTTCTTGCAGTGAAACTGCTTGGCTCCTTTATCAAAGATAAGGTGGTTGAGTGTGTTTATAGTTGTGGTTGTATCTTCTAATCTATTCCATTGATGATCAGCTCTGTTTTGATTCCAGTACCATGCTGATTTTACTACTGTTGCTTTGTAGTATAACTTCAGGTCAGGGATTGTGATGCCTCCTGCCTTGCTTTTGCTGATTAGAATTGCCTTTGCTATTCTAGGTCTTTTCTGGTTGCAGATGAAATTTAGGAGTGATTTCTCTAGATCTATAAGGTATGTTGATGGTATTTTTATTGGGATTGCATTGAATGTGTATAACAGTTTTGGGAGAATGGCCATTTACACGATGTTTGTCCTTCCTATCCATGAGCATGGGGTGTCTTTTCATTTTCTGAGATCATCTTTAATTTCTTTTTTCAGTGTATTATAATTTTACCTGTGTAGGTCTTTCACTTCTTTCATAAGAGTAATTCCTAAATATTTCTTTTTTTTTTTCTTGCTAGTGTGAAGGGTGTGGCTTCTCTTATTTCTCTCTCTGTTTTTGTTGTTAGTGTATAGGAATGCTATTGATTTCTGAGTATTGATTTTGTATCAAGCTATATTATTGAATTTATTTATTCTATCCAAGAGTCTTTCAATGGAGTTTAGGGGGTCTTCTATGTAGAGTATCATGTCATCTGCAAACAATGACAACTTAACTTCTTCTTTTCCTATCTTTACCCCTTTTATTTCTCTCTCTTATCTAATTACTCTGGCTACTACTTCCAGCACTATATTAAATAGGGGTGGTGATAAAGGCCATCCTTGTCTTGTGCGTGATTTTAAAGTAAAGGCTTTCAATTTTTGGCTATTTAGTGTGATACTGGCTGTTGGTTTGACAAAGATGGTCTTTATTATATTGAGATAAAAACCATCTATCCAATTTTTTGGCGAGTTCTTATCATGAATGAATGTTGGAACTTATCAAAGGTTTTTTTCTGCATCTATAGAAATGATCATGTGATTCTTAATTTTGGCTTTATTGATATGGTGGAATACATTTATTGATTTACATATGTTGAATCATCCCTGCATGCCTGGGATGAATCCCACTTGGTCATGGTGCATGATCTTCTTGATGATTTGCTGCATCCTATTTGCCAATATTTTATTGAGGATTTTTGCATCTGTGCTCATTAGGGAGATTGGTCTATAGTTCTCTTTTTTAATTGGGTCTTTGTCAGGTTTTGGTACTAGAGTAATATTTGCTTCCAGGAATGACTTAGGAAGGATTGCTTCCCTTTCAATTTCATTGAATAATTTGAGGAGTGTCGGCATTAGGTCTTCATTGTATTTCTTGTGGAAATCTGCAGTGAATCCATCTGGGCCTGGGCTCTTCTTTGTAGGTAAGGACTTAATTACATTTTTAATTTCACTGATAGAGATTGGGTTATTCAGCAGTTTTACATCCTCTTGATCTAACTTTGGTACTTTATATGTTTCTACAAATCTGTCTATTTCTTCTGTGTTATCAAACCTTTGAGAGTAGAGCTTTTCGAAATAGGTATTGATGATCTTCTCTACTTCTATAGAGTCTGTATTGATTTCACCTTTTTCATTTCTTATTGCATGAATTTGAGCTTTTTCTTCCTTTTAATTTATAAGGTTTGCTAGGGGTTTATTGATTTTGTTTATTCTTTCAAAGAACAAACTTTTTGATTCATTGATTCTTTGGATTGTTTTCTTAGTCTCTATTGCATTGATTTCTGCTCTGATTTTTATAATTTCCTCTCTTCTTTTGGCTTTGGGCTTGACTTGCTCTTCTTTTTCTAGCTGTTTGAGGTGTAGCATCAGGTAATTTATTTGTATTCATTCTGTTTTCCTGATGTGGGAACTCAGTGCAATAAATTTTCCTCTGAGCACGGCTTTCATTGCATCCCACAGATTCCGGTAAGTTGTATCTGTATTTTCATTTTCTTGTAGGTATTGTTTAATTTCTTCTTTAATTTCCTCTGTGACCCACTGATTACTCAAGAGTGTGTTATTCAGTTTCCATGTGTTTGTGGGATTTTTGCAGTAACTTTTATCATTAATTTCTAATTTCATAGCGCTATGATCAAATAGCATGCAAGGGATAATTTCAACTCTTTTGCATTTATTTAAATGTGTTCTGTGAGTTAATATATGGTCCATTTTAGAGAATGTCCTATGTACTGCTGAGAAGAATATGTATTCTGTTGTTGTTGGGTGGAATACTCTGTATGTGTCTATTAAGTCCATTTTTTCACAGGTGCGATTCAGTTCTTTTATTTCTTTGCTGATTTTCTGTCTGGTTGATCTGTCCATTGGTGTCAATGGTGTGTTAAGATCTCCTGTTAGAACTGTGTTATTGCTAATTTGGTTTTTCATTTCTGTTAGTACTTGTTTTATATAACTGGGTGCTCTGGAGTTTGGTGCATATATATTTAAGATAGTTCTTCCTCTTGGAGTTTTCCCCTAACCAGCATGTAGTGACCTTCTTTACCCCTTCTGATCACTATTGGCATGAAGTTTACTTTGTCTGCAAACAGAGTAGCTACCCCGCTTTTTTTTTGGTGGGGGGGGGTTCCTGTTGCATGAAGTATTGTTTTCCATCCTTTGACTTTCAGTCTGTGAGTATCCTTTTGTGTTAGATGGGTTTCTTGTAGACAGCATATGGTTAGATTTTGTTTCTTGATCCATTCTTCCAGTCTGTTTCTTTTAATTGGTGTATTGAGACCATTTACATTATTGGTTAGAACTGTTATATATTGGTTTATTGTTGGCATATTATCTTTCTGCTGTTGCATTTTTATCTTTCTGCTCTGTTTAATTGTCTGCTTTGTTTAGTGGTTTTTTCCTAAATGTATCTAGGCTGTCTTTCAGTATTCTTTGCTGGATTGGCTTGGTGATCATGAAGTTTTTCAGCTGATCTTTGTCATGGAAGTATCTTATTTCTCCACTGATTTTGAAGGACAGTTTTGCAGGGTACATCAGCCAAGGTTGGAATCATTTTCCTTTAGGATCTGAGAAGTCTGCTGTAATTCTGATAAGTTTTCCTTTATAGGTGATCTGTCTTTTCTCTCTGCCAGCTTTTAATATTCTATTCTTTTGTTCGATTACTGCGATGGTCATTTTTATATGCCTGGGTGTAGATTTATTTTGGTTATGGCTATTTGGAGTTCTATATGCTTCATTGATCTTGATATCAGTTTTC
Organism: Cavia porcellus; assembly: GCF_034190915.1. Taxonomy (NCBI): domain Eukaryota; kingdom Metazoa; phylum Chordata; class Mammalia; order Rodentia; family Caviidae; genus Cavia; species Cavia porcellus. Next base: position 157,694,342 of record NW_026947484.1, on the reverse strand, counting down.
AATTTCATGTTTGGGAAATTTTCAGCTATTATTCCTCTAAATAGCCTCTTGATATCCTTTAGGTTGTCCCTTTCTTTTTCATTTATCCCTATCAACCTTATGTTTTTCCTGTTTGTGTCATCTTGCAGATGTTGAATTGTTATTTCCTGATTTATTGTTATTTTTAAAAGATCTTTCCTTTCCTGTTCACTGGCTGCAATCTTGTCTTCGAGGTCTGAGATTCTATCTTCACATTCATTGAGGCAGTTTTTACAACTTTCAGTGGAGTTTTTGATTTCCTGTATATCTCTTTGCATCTGCTTTATGTATTCTGTTTGTTTCTTAGTTTGTTCATCCAGGGATTCTATCTTTTTGTTTAGTTCCTCCAATTTTTTAACTGTGTCTTCTTTAGCTATATTCAGCAACTCCTTCCTTTCTTTTATCATTTCTTCTTTTACCTGAGAGATTATTTCTAGTTTGAATTCCTTCAAGGCTTCCCAGAGTTGCTTCTTTATTTCAGTTACTATTATTTCAGGTATTTTAGTTATATGGCATGTGTTTTCTTCTATGCACATGGCTCCTGGGCTTTCTTGGGATGGGCTGCACATTTGAGATTGCATTTTGGTCTTTCGTTTTGTCATTTTCCTAAATTTTTGAGCTTCAGGTGTTGTTCCAAGTGTGGGAGAGAGTTCTACCAGCCTGGGATGGTGTTCCCTGCAGGGGCCCCACTCACTGGACCTGGCAGGGATCCGTGGCTTGCCCCCAGGCAAGGAAGAGAGTTCCCCCAGGCTGGGATGGGATTCCACGCTGCTGCTCCACTTACTGGTCCCAGCAGGGAACCGCGAACTGGTCTCAATATGAGTTTTAACTCAATGTCCTTGATGTAGGCAATGGCCATATAATGCTAAAATAACAGATAGTGTCTAAAGGGGAAAACTTAAAACATTTTTTCAATTGCTTACACTCGGTAATTTATTTGTAAGTGTTGAATTACAAACTTTATTAAAAACACACATTTTTTTCAGTTAAACATTAATAAGATCTGATAAAAGTCTAGATGATAGTGTACTTGATTTTTAAGACTTGATAGAGACATTTGAGATAAAGGAAAAGAACAGACTTCAAATTTCATAGATTTTTTTTATGGAATGACATCAGCATTGTGTATATATTGTAACTACAATTCATTTTAAGATTCCAAGTCTTTTCACCCTTCTCTACCTAAAGTTTTATCTAACTGCCTTCCTAGCATGTTCTGTAGGTAAACATAAAGGTATTAAATAGTTCTTAAAATGTTAGCCAGCAAGTAGTATTAAGCTACTATATTTAAATATATTTAATCCTTTAATCTTAAAAAGACAATCAGTGAAAATGAAGTTTAATAATGTATAATCTGAGAGGCTAATTATGCTGTGAATTTAGTAGTGTAAGGCTTAAATATGTGTGATATTGATCTGTCACGCCAGGAGTAGCTAAGGAGATCACTCATATTTCCCTGGGAAATAAGCAAAGGGCACATGAGACTGTGTCTAGCATTGGTTAAACCTGATTTTATTACAGTCTGGACATTTAAAAGTAGTTAAAATGATGTAGAACGGCAATGAGAAATCATTTGACTCTTCCTCTCTAATTAAACCTGCCTGACATGGATTAGTGATCTATGAAATAGGGACAAGCTTAGTCCTTCCAATATTATGAATTCTGACCATTTAATTGGTCCCTAACATCTTGCTAATATGCTGTTTTCCAAAAGATCACACTGTTCAACCATATGTGAATATTTTTAAAGTTTGACTGGGAAGTAATTTTTAAATTAAAACTGAGTTTGGTAGAGGTAAAAAAAAATTTCAACTTTCTGATTTCCATGCATAAAATTCCAATAGGCACTCACCATATTGCACAATAAGAAAATGGTGTTAGTTAGAAAACTCTCTATGTTCCCTAACCAAGATGTATAATGAAAAGTATAGAGTCTAGAAGGGCTAAAACTTTGAAATTAGATTAAAAAGCATCTGAACTTTAGCTACTGGTTTACTAAGTGTTAAATATTGAACAGCTGATTTCTTGCTTAATTCTGGTATCTTCCTTTATCCAAATGTGGATAATAAATCTCATTTACGTTTTTTTCACACAACTTAAGTAATAAAGATAAAATATTTGTCCCAAGTCTCTCTAGTACCAGGTATTATTTTATGTTCATTTGAAGCTCATTTCATGTTAATACCTAGAACAATAAACCATTTAAGGATTCACATTGTCAATCTATTGGGCTGTGGTTTGATTTCCAAAATTTCTACTGTGCTTGCTCTGCTTATGATAAATACAATTATGCATTCCAAAAGCAAAAAGATAAAGAAATTACTATATCCCACTAGTGTTTATGAAACTTTTTTCTTATGTAAACATTTATATAAGGGTTACTACGTATTAGAAAATTTAATAAGCAATTAGAATATGACCTCACTTAATTATCATGAAGACCCTATTAGGCAGGTCTTCTGGTTCTCTCACATTACATAGAGATATTTGAGGCCACTGAAGTTAAGAAATTCACTGAGGACATTTACATTAAGCATGCGTTGGTTTGTCTCTGCCCTGGTAACCTGCTGTTGGCCTTCCACTTTTCTTCTTCATTCAGTTGCCTGTCCTGTTTGACGATCCTTCTCTGCTGCTGTTCTGGACCACAGTCATCTCTCTCTCTAGAATACCCTTTAGCATTCTCTGTAGGGTTGTTTTGGTGGTCATGAATTCCTTCAATTGTTCTTTTCCTGGAAGTACCTTATTTTTCCATCAGTTTTAATAGGTAGTTTTGCAGGGTACATCAATCTGGGTTGGAAGTTGTTTTCTTTCAGGATTTGAAAAAATTTCACTCTAAACTCTTCTTGACTTGATTTGTGTTGACAAGTCTGCCATGATTCTGATTGGTTTTCCTTTATAGGGATCTGTTTCTTTTCTCTAACTACTTTTTGTATTCTCTTCTTGTATTGAATTTCTGAGATCTTGATTATTATATGTCTTGGTGCAGATTTACTTTGGTTGTGGCTAGTTGGTGTTCCATATGCCTGGCATACTTACCTGTATGCCAGATCTTTTTTCCATGTGTGAGAAGTTTTCTTCTATTACTTCTTCAAATAGCCTTATGATTTCATTTGTGTTGACCCTGGCTTCTTCACTGACATCTATCACTTGAATTATTTTTCTTTACATCGTCTTGCAGCTGTTGAATTGTTATTTCCTGGTGCCTTATTTTTTTTTTTAAGAGATCTTTATTTTCATGAATGCTAGCTGCAATCCTGTCTTTGAAGGTCTAATAGTCTATCTTTAGTCTCTTCCATGTTATTTTGTCAACTTTCAATTGACTTTTTGATTTCTTAGATATCCTTTTGAATCAGTTTCACGCATTGCGATTCCTTTCTATATTGTTCATTCAAGGTTTCCATCATTTTCCTATGTTCCTCTTTTATTATCTATGCCTTCTTTAGATATGCTGAGCAATTATATCATACATTTGTAATTTCTTCTTTTACCTGAGACATTATTTCTGATTAGATTATTTTTACAGTCTCATGGAATTGTTTGTTTATTTCAGTTGCTTTCAGGTATGTAACTTCCATTTTCTTCCATGACTGTATCACCCAGACTTGTTCTGTGTCGTCTGGAGGTCTGAGATTGCCCTTTGCTCCTTCATCTTGGCATTCTCCTGGGTTCTTCCAACAAGCTGATTGTTGGCACTCCCCATGTTGGCTGCCCCTCCACAGTGTAGAGCAATGTGACAGCATCTGGGTTATCTGATCCCAGCTTTACAGGGAGAGAGCATGATATGGAGCAGGCTTTCTAGGCCTGTGCAGCTACACTGGGGCTTCTTCAATGGCCAGAGATGCATCAAGGTGGGGCTATTTCTCTCAGTCTGTGCGTCTACACACTAGCTCCCATGATAGTGTTTATCTGATTCTCCTGGTGGGTTATGGCTGCCTGAAGGAAGGAAACAAGGACCTCAAATAGTGGCCTGGGAGCACACAGGGCTTACCTAGCTGCATGTCCCTGCTCCGGGGCTGCCCACACAAGCTGTGCCTTCCTTCGGCTGCCTTTTACTTCTTAAACATCAAATTCTTATCTTCCACTTACCTATCACTGAAATCCCTTAGTTTCCAATTCCATTACCAGAATAAAAATTATCATAAGAGAACTTAAATTAGCTCTTTCAATTAAATATATAAGCACACTCAGTTTTGCATATACACTATGCCTTTGCTCTAGTTATATTTTGCTCTAGTTGTAGTTTACAAATGCTCTACATTCATACCAAAGACCAATGCTTCAAATTCTCTAATGAATTATAATCTCTCTGCTTCTTCAAGACTATAACTCTGCCATTTTTCCTGCTTTCTCTCTAGTACTATATAATTAGATGTTCAGTCTCTAAAGATTGATTTTCATCAACATTTTCATACAAACACTATATAATTGTTTCATTTAAAAGGTAAAAATTTCACCTGTATCTCCATTTCATTACTGTATTTGTTCTTTTCCTCATAATATAATTCCTTATGGAGATTGCCTACTCTTACAGTCGCCAATTCTTCCTAAGAGAGAATTTCTCTTATTGCTCCTTATTCTACATTCACAGTTAGTATAAGTATACAGCTGTCAATCTATAAGGGGTGAAAGCAACACATACTATAAAAAGCCCAGGATTGAAAATAAAATAAGTGAGTAAAATACTCTTAGCACTAAGAGAGTACTATTAGTAAGACAGATAGCTAAGGAACTACAGGTTCTTCTTCCTCCAGAAAATAATAAATGCAGGTATAGACTATCTAAAATAACTTTGCAGAGCATCAAGATGCCAATTGAATGCTCAACCTAGAAAAACACACATTCAAAACAAATGTGAAGGTAGAGGACACCCTGAAGTGGCTAAGATCAGGAAGCCAATGATCTGGAACGCTGAGCTGCGTATCCAGTATTCAGCAATGTCCTTCACTGAAACCGGTGTTCAAGTTGCTCTGCTAAGCAGGCACTCTTCAGTTACTTCTTGAGTTTTAGTCTGAGAGGGTGCCCTCCTGGGTACCACCACCTCATATGGCAGCACCACGGCCTGTTAAAATAATGGCAGTTTGGTATGGCTGGAAAAAATGAAGACAAGTTTACACACCTTGGCCCTAGCATCTCCTTGTTGCAGGTTAGTGTGTTATAGTTTGGTCCCAAACTATAGTTTTCTTGGAACCAGAAAAAGCAGGACGAACCTAATTTGCAACATTCTAACTCCCCTAGTGTTGTGTGACCAACTGGCCAGTAGGTTTCTGTACTGGCTAACTTGGAAAACGGATAGTTCAGAGCAGCACAGCTCAGATCTCAGGTTAGGAAGCTGCTAGGAAGTTAGAGAATAGATACCTGGGACAAGTTGTCACTGATTGAGGAATGCAGAATTACAGGAGCACCTGAAATAGCCAGCATGAGACTTCGGACTACATAAGGCAGCAAGTATTAGACACAGTTAAATTATAGTACTAGGAGATTTAAAAGCAGCTGTCTGCATAGGGAACAATAAACAAGTACATACACATCCCTAGGAAACATATGCCTGCAGGTTGTCTGAAAGACCATCAGTTTTAACTTTCGGCTGATTCTAAGACCCAGGACAAAAAAAAAAAAAAAGAAAAGAAAAAGTCTTATCCTGTGCAGAGCCAGTTGTACCGTAAGAAAAAAACTTATTTTTAAATACCTTCTTTTCAAGAAAAGATTAAAGACATACAGAAACTGGGAAAACATGGCCATTCAAAAAGTAATTAAATCTCTGGATACTATTCTTGATAAAATATAGGCACTGGACTTATTAGACAATAAGTTCAAAACAAAGTGGACAGGTGGTACAATCAGGACACAGGTGATACATATCTCAGACACAAAACATCAACAATCCACAGTTTACTGTTTGGACAAGTAAATTCAATAGATGGTAGGATTAAAAAAACAAATCAGTTCTTTGTATATAATAAGAATACAAAAAGTTAAAAAAATGATTCCATTTGCAATAGCATCAAAAGTAACAAAATTTCAAGGGAGAAATCTAACTAAAACTTCTATGCTGAAAACCACAAAATGATACTGAAAGAAATAAAGATCCCAACCAATGGAAAAACAATTCCAGGTTAAGAAGATTTAAGTAAATAGGATTTTAAAAATTTCCAAAGTGCAGTCCCCATAAAAAAGAATCAATATTGTTTTATACAGAACTAGAAAAGTCTGTTCTGTAACTTGTATGAAATTTAATAGGACCCATAACTACAAAAGTCTTGAAAATAAGAGGAAAATTGGAGGTGACATGATTTCTGATTTCAAACTTAAATACAAAGACAATGTCTAAAATGACAGATGGAAAAGTGGAAGAGAAATATCAAATACATTTCAAGAATATTACTATTTCTTTAGTAATTCAAGAATTATTTCAAGAAATATCAAATAAATTTTAAGAATATTAAATAATTTTTAATAAGCGTGCTAAAATTTAATCGAGTAATAACAGCCTTTTCAACAAGTAGTTTAGGAAAAGTGAATATTCACATGTATAAAAATGAGGTTGGAGACTTACCATGCATATATGTTATAGATAAAATGATAAAGCTCTTAGAGGAACACCTACGGGAAATATCTGCCTGACAGTGGATTTGGGGTCATGTTTGATATGACACCAAAACACATTCCAAAAAAGACAAAAACTGAATAATTTAGGCTACATAAAAATTTAAAAATTTTACACATCAAAAGATACTACCAACATAAGGAAAAGGAAGAACAAAGAACAAAAGAAAAATATTTGGAAATTATATATTAGGGGTTTTTGTGTAGGAAATGGAGAAATTCCTATGACTTAACAACAAAAGCACAAAAACTACGTTGTTAGCAAACTGGTAAAGATATTGTAAGTAGCTATTTTTCTAAAGAATAGATGCAAGTGACCAATGATGAAGACCATGTGAAATTATTTCACATCCTTTAAAGTGAGTACTTTGAGCAAATTGAGAGAGAGAAAAAAATGGGCCCAGAATATAAAGAAATCATAACTCTTGTAATTGCTAGTGAGAATATTAAATAGTTTATAGTCTCTATCATAAACAGTATGGTAATTTCTCAAAAATTAAAAGGAAAGTTAATGTGTAAGCCATTAATTTTACCTCCCAGAGAGCAAAAACTCGAAGAAAAAGTCATGCACCGTATCCTAGCAGTATTATTCACTTGAAATCCATCTAAATATCAAGGAGGAGTTGTATAGCTACATGAACTGTGGTACCGAATACACATACAATGAAGATCATTTCACTCTAAAAAGTAAGCAAGTGTGATACAATAGGAAGTACCTTACGTGCACTATGAAGAGAAATATCTGAATACTAAAGGAAATATATATATATATATATATATATATATCATTGCATTTATGTAAAGTATCTCATAGTCACATAGTTACAATTTTGCAACCTGTGGATATGAGGAGCTAACTTGCTAAAAATTTGTGGTAGAATCAGTCACCCATTGCCAATTAGAAGCTATTTCTAGGAATTGTTTCCAATTCCCTAAACAACTTGGGTGTTAACAGCTCCCATAGTATCTCATGTATACCATTATTTTCTTTGTTACTCAATATGCAATCATTTATTTCACAAATTAGGAATGCCTCCAGGGAAAAGACTGTGTTTTTTTTTAAAAAAAAATTTACCAATGAACTATCTCATTTTATTAAAAAGTTTGTTTAATCATTATAGTTACTTGTATTTCTTTACTTCTACTACAAACAATGTGACAGCTGACTGTGACAATAGTAACAGCTGACTTTCATGCAGTGACCACATTATGCTGGCACCGTGATAGCATCTTTCAAACATTAATCACTTTCTACTCTTCTCCATGTCTTGTATAAGAAATTAAACTGTGTTCATTTGACAATGAATTCACAGGTTTGCCCATTATTTAGAATAATTTCTTAATGCAGTACCTATCATAATGTTTTACCATAATGTTCTCAATTTGTAAGATAATAGATTCCTGCCCTGTCTTAAGCTTTCTTGTTACCTGGACACAGTAACTGACTTCCAAAACCTAAAGCTGAGGTTTATTTCAGTTCACATTTGCAATGGGTTCAGTCCATGGAGGCCTGGCGCCAAAGCAGAAATGGGATGGTGAGAGAAGCACATAGGAAATGAAACCTGCTCATGTTATGGGAGCCAGGAAACGGACAGAGAGAAGAGGACCCATGGGCAAGAACACACAACACCCAGCAACCCAGATTTTCTGAAGAGGCCCCAATTCCTAACACTAAAGTCAGTGTTATATCCATCAAAGGATGAATCTAATGTAGAATGTAGCACCCCTGTCATCCAGTTACCTTCCAGACACATGAGACTGTTGGGGAAGAGCTTAGATCTAAAATACAAGAGTTTCTCTGTTAAGCTTTGGTAGTTTTTCTATAAACTACAAGGGCCAGGGAACCAGTAAGTATTTCTAGAAATAGTAGCAGACAGGATTCTTTCAATGCCTTACCTTAGAAGGAATTAAAAATAACATGTATGATTCCTTTTTACAGGATATGACACAAATTCACACTTCTGTATTTTTCTTCTGGAAAAAGATTTACTACTTCTGTTCCTCTTCCCCTCTCTTTTTTATTTGAAATTACTTTCTTCTGAGGGAAAAAAGAAAAATGCATGTGACATTAGTACATAAAATGCATTCACTAAAGAAAAATCGTATTTTATTCTTAAATTGTGATTCATCAGCTAGATAAAAAGGGGAAACATAAGTACAGTTTTCCAAAAGCTAATGAAAATATAAGAAGACTAATATTCACTGATGATCATAGGATGCTAAGAAGAAATATCAACATGAAACGGAAACTGATTGCTTACACTTAAAACCTAAGGAGTTTTTGTAATTTCATTTTTACTGTGGATGCACTGTAGAAATTATGCCTTTTCATTTTAAAATGCTACATAATAATCTGAGACTTAACTGCTTAGCTGTAAGCTGCATCTAAGTATTTGCAAAAATTCATGGAATTATAAAGCTGTATGAGAAATAATAAACATTTTAATAGTCTTAATATCTTGCTTTGTTTCTTTCTCTACGGGAAACAGTGACTCCAAATACTAAATATACATATTTGTACATGGTTTTATATATATATATATATATATATATATATATTCATACATACATACATATACTGTATGCATGTATATGTACACATTAATGAACCTAATTTTATATGAGCAACATTACCCATTTTTAGTGAATTTTTAATAAGGAAGAAGAAATGAAACACTTTCATATGGTAAAAGTCTTTTATCTAAATTCTACAGTGTGGTCACAGAGATTCTCATTCATCAGCTGCTCTCTGGCAGTTGGCTGCTCACACTTTAGAATTCTACAGACATCAGCAGCTCATTTGATTTTGTAACCACTGCAGCTGACCCAGAAATGTTTACCTACGTGACTTCATGTGGCGTGTCCATATTCACTGAGTAGGGTTTGAAAATACACTAGTTTGGATACAGTATTTTATGTTTAAATACGCTACATTACCATTAGATTTTTCATTATTTCAAATGAAAGCAAATACATTTTACCTGCTAAGGTTGGTTTATCTCATGGTAGTAAAACTGAAAATATCAGAACTGAGGGGACCATCATTTTTACAGTGGAGATGTAGACTTTTACTATCACTACAGAGTCATTTGATTAAGCTCCCACAGCTTGTTCAGGCTTAGTCTAGGCGTCCCTTGACTTATGCCTTTTCTAGGTCTGTGCCTTTGTGTCCTTGCCAAAAAGCAGAATTTGGTCTTGCATGAGGCGGAGTTGGGTGCCCATTCTGGCGTTTACACTTAGTAGACCTTAGTAGACCTTTAGTAATCAGAAACTTAACTTCAAAACCTCATTTTATTCCTCCTCAAAATGTTTGCTGAAAGTGAACAGGACTACTGTAAAAGGTAGATGAAACATCGCATATAAATAGAGATCAAAGTGTGTGACACATGGTAAATAGGAAATGTTCGTTATGCTAGTGAATGTTATGGGTCTTAGTAGCTCAGTAAATATTTTACCTTTATTTTCCAGTTATCAGCGCCTGTCCCCAGAAACAAAGGGCAAAAAGAATCTGCTTCTGTCAGGAGATAAAAACCTCATAATTAATTGATTTAATTATAAAGCATAAAGAGCATTGTTAGATGTCTGCAAGCATTGCCTGTGGCTTAAAAGAGCAGTGTCTTTTCTTTGGACAACACCAAGTTCCTTTTAGACAGTAAGCAAGAAGAAATGAAGACTCTTTAAAAACCACCCATGCAATGACCACATAAAACAGCCATGAATGCTAAAAGATAAATATTAAAGAGTTAGGTGCAGTATCTGAAAAACAGACTGTGATCTAGTTAAAAATGGGAGACTAAACAGTGGAAAAATTAATAAATCTTTGGCACGCCTTTTTGCACTCAGGCTATTAAGAGGAAAGAAATCTGTAATGAACTCTTTACAGTTTCTGACCCTGCTACTAATATTGAACTGACAATTACAAAAGCCAGCTTGAGGGTCTGGAATGGTGCACTGGTGTTGAAACTAGGGCATCGGTTCTGCTTTAGTATCCCTACTGTTTAAGCAAATATCAGGGGTCTAACAGCTTGATATGCATTCATGGCCCAGAACCCTCTAATTATACTGTGTGTCATGACATTGATGCAAACTCTATCTTCCACTGTTTGAGATGGGGAGGGAGCTGGAAAATACACCATTGTGGCAATGCATTAACCTGCTCTCAGCGCTCAGCAAGAGACAATGTAAGTGTGTGTCAGTTAAGGATGACACAAACCTTTGCCTTGTATCTAAAAGGGCTATTAAGTTAAACACAGTGCTTTCAAAAAGGTATTTATGGTTGGCTCAAAGACTATTACTATGTCATTACAATCAGCTAATGAATTTTGTTATTGTAGTAACCACTCGGAAGTGACAAAAGTGACAAAAGTTTGTGCAGGTTCTGAACTTTAGAAGGCAACAAATCAAACTTTGCGTTCCCTCACTGTACTTTGATTCCTCCAGGTTTGCACTTTCATTTGGTAGATCTGGAAGTGAGAAAAGAGTTGTTCAAAGGTCATAACCAGAAAGAGGAAACTGTTTTTGTTCTGCTGGGAATGTCAGCTTGCTTAAACTGCTTTTTTCTCTACTTTTGGGCTCACTGGTATGCTTAGTAAAAACCCCTTAAGATATAAACTCTTGAAAAATCAAAGAAACATTTCATAAAGTAGCTGTACTCTAAAAGTAGACTGATTAATTTCTGGTTCTCTTTAACAAAACTAACTAGAACAATTTGGTTCATTTTCAGCTAAAAATGTGTTTCTCCTAGCACTAAGCTGGCATTTATCTAATGGCTGTAATGAAAGCAAACGTTACACGTTAATACTTTTGTAAAATGGAAAAGAGCATTAGAAAAAAAAAAAAATTATAACTTGACTTTAAAGAAAAAAAAATTGTTCTGGAAAATTCAGTAGAGCATTTTTAAGATGGTTCGAAAGTATTGTCTCTGATTTACCATTCTTGTGACTTGTGTAGGAGCAACTCTCCTTTTAAGAGAATGAAGGCCCAGAGGAGTTGTCATATTAATTAAAGATCATTGTCCCATCTGGTTTGATTTTTTGCTTATAGCCAGCTACTTTACATTCACATTTGTATTACAATCACATGATTTTGCTGCGTTTGAATCTCTGTGAAACCATTTTCACACACAGGTGGGAGTGGGAGTGGAACATTCACCAATGGAAAAAACTAGTTCGTGCATTCCAAAATAAAATTGTATTTAGAATTTTGGGATAAACGAAAGTTGAGTAGCTGTGGGCTAGGCATAGGGATAGATTTCCTTTTGGTATACTTACTTTCCCCAATTTATTCACAATATTCATGAGATTTTAAGTTTTGAGGATATGTAAATCATTCATGGGCCTAAATCCTTTTAAATTATTATATTACGTATTGCAATTGCTTTAAGATAGTCATAGCAAGCCTAATTCTTTCGAATATTGAATCTGCATACTGAGATTTACAGAGAAACCGCCTATTGAGGAAGGCAAGTTTTCAAGTTAGTTTGTATAGCACTGGTTACAGTTGACACAGTATTTAAATATAACCTCCCACACACATAAGTGTATTTAAATTTTTATAATTTTGTGTGATATAATTTCAGCTTAGCACAGTAAAGTCTTTTCAAGTATTTTCGTTTAAAATGTCTCATAACGAATGCTTCTGTAAATCATTTTTTTTGTAATCTTAAGCAAGGATCTTGTAATTCAAATATGTTGTAACAGAGATCACAACTATAAACTATTCAGTGTGTTCATGACTCACTAGCCTTTAATTTTTTCATCTGTAAGTGCATGGAGTTGAATAGATAGTTTTTAAGTCACCTCATATACGAAGTCCTTAGCCCACATCTCCCTGTTATTATCAGCATGAAATTTCATGATTACTATGCTTTTCATTTCTCTCTTCTCAAAAGATTTATTCTTTTCGTGTCACTGGTTAAATAAATGTATTTCTTTATCGGCCATCAGATCATAGTTTTGATGCTAATTAGTTGATTATTGAATTTCTGAAAAACTCCTGCATAATTGAGACCTGGCTTGTGCAGAATACTAGAAAACATTGGTACCCACGTATTTTTGTTCTGTTAAATCAAGTGAATCAGAAAAACTTGGCATTAATACATTACTTCTCCACACACAGATCTTACTGTTTCCCTCAGGAGTACAGTTCTACGTTTTATAGCAATCCTTTCTACTTTAGTATTTGTTGATGCTTTACGTTTTTGCATTTCTTCCCCATTTGTACTCAAGCATGATGAATAGTGTTAGAAGAGTGTCAAAAAAATTTCTTCCAGGGGCTGGGGATTTATCTCAGTGGCATAAGCACCTGCCTTGCAAGCAGGCGGTCATGAGTTCAATCCCTGGTACCGATAAAAACGAAAAAGACAAAAAAAAAAGAAATTTCTTCCTACAATTTTAGTCATCTTAGGATGCTCTCTTAATGTCTTATCTCAGCCAAACATCCAAGAGAGATCAGCTAAGTAAACTCAGCCCTCGGGAAGCCTGAGTTGTCCTTCTGATATCCTGCCTTCCTGACTTGCTAGTACTTCAACAAGTTATTGAACCACCAGATGGTTTACTTCCTCATATAAAAATAGGCATAGTACAGTGAGAACAAATGTGTGTCAGTGTTCTTATATAGCACCAAGACACTTATTGCTCAATATATGAGCATTAATATGTGAGCATCACTTTTACTACCAAATATGATCTTCTAATCTATTTTCCCTGGCATGCGTTTCCCATTTAGAAGGAAATGTTTCTTTTAATTTCATGATTATTTTAGTTTTTACTTTCACTTACTTACACACTTCAATAAGCTTTCTCTTATACACTTCAGACTACAGTAGTCTGTGTACTCATGTTTGATGTACTTTATGGATAGTTTAATGTTTAATATCTCAAATCCTTTAAATGAGTGTTTTATTATATATACCATTTATAAATGATGTTATTACTCAGTTTTGTTCTTTAACATTCTCATGTGAGTGTGTGCATATGTATGATACTGTTATTTATGAATAACATGACTATCAACGTGAATATCAAGATATTTCCAGCAACATTGTGGAACTGGGAAAAGTAGTAGCATTCTGCCTACCTGTTCATCTACTTGAACGTATGCTAATTTTTAACTTTTTACTGTATTCCTTAGCAAAGAAAGCTTATCTCATTGTAATTACTGGAAATTCTGTAGCTTATTTTCAGTGGCTTAAGCTTCTGTGAGGATTAGGTTTAAATTTTATCTCTGCGAAAGTCAGTCCTGTCTGTTGTGGCACACACATTGTTTTACCTCACTTGGAATATGTAATCCTAGAAAGTATATTTTTTGCTTGATAACTAATCATATGTTGTCTTTTGATATGCTTTGAATTGCTATGGATCTCTTTTGTGCTTATTTTAGATTCCAAACAACTGTAAGAGCCTTTTCCTACACTGTCACAGCTGTCTCTGTGTCCTGAAGCAATTGAAAATGTTTATGTTCCAGGCTCATTTTTTACTTCATAGAAGAGCCAGAAGTTGCAGGATGCCAGAGACAGTGAATAAAGTGAACCAAGCACACCAGAGTGGTAACATGAGCCCCTTTTCCACTAGAAGCACCAGGCAAAAACATTCATTGTATTTTTGATCATACTGCATAAAGATGCCCAAGACCTTCAGAATTGCTTTAGAAACTCGCAAGAACGATGAGATAAATGTGCTTGGAGGAAAGGAGAGTGTCTGGGGGAGGAGTTGCTGGTAAATTTTCTTTCACAGTATTTTTTTAGTGTAAACATCTCCCATGTATTTTGATCACACATCATATGTTTAATACTTATATTTAAATTTTAAAGTCCTTAGCATCCCAATATAATGTGATTTTTTGCACTTACTTATAGGAACAGAATTACTATTTTTCCACTAGTATAATGTAAAGCAAAGGCTACCTATGTAGATATAGTCCTCAGTGTTACAGATAAAATATTAGTATTATTTTAAAAGGTCAGTTACGTGGGTCTTTATAACTCCCTGGTATACTGATGCTCCACTTTTTAATGGAGTCCAAGAATGTCAAGTTCTACTTTCTTGTTAGCAGATTAAGAAAAATAAATAAAATAATGACTTAGGAAAAATGAGATTAAACATTCCTAAAATAAAAACTTTATCCACCTCATGAAAAAGATATTCGCAAGATGGTAAAAGTCACTATTCAAGTATCAAAAACTAGCCTTGAAGCATCTTTTAAGCCAGAAACACTTAGCACTCTGTCAGTGTGAATTTGACTTTGCAGTCTACACCTCCTTTCATTCTACCTATATTTTTCTGCAGCTGCCGAAATCTCTAAGGAAATCTCTCCATAGAGACACAGGCAGACGGTCCAAGTCTCTTCTCTGTTCTTGAGTTCCTGTTTTCAAGTAATGATTCGGATAAACTAGAGATCAGTTTCCTTTCCTGTAACTCTGGCAGCTGAAATTAATTCTCCAAAGACTCCTCTTTGGAGGCAAGCAGATGGTACACATGCACATGTTTTAGTTTTGATTGTACCAGTTCTGAATAATTTAAAGTTCCAAATCTCTATAAAACTACTGTATTCCCATTTCCCAATACAATTTTTTTTTCTTTTGCCTCAGACATTCCTTCCTTGTATTTTGACATTTGGCTGAAACTTCGTTCATTTTGTACCCGGCTTCATTGTCACACAGCGCCTGCTGCTCTTTGTTACAATTTTAGATAAGTATAGCTTTAGAAAACTAAGATACTTTTAGAAACTATTCTGCTTGTGATTTTCCCTTTACCATTTGCAAAGCATTTTGTATACATAAACAGCACATTAGCCAAATGATGCTGTTCTCATAGTTTCTGTTGGTCTGCACTTGGCTCTTGCTTTCCAATTACCACAAATAGGTTTGCAGCTTTATGGTTGCATTCTGAGGTACTCAATAATATGCATGGACTTAGAATACTTTCTTGCCATTTTGTTTGAAAACAGGCCAAACCTATCTCAATTGAAGAATCACTTTTGCTTCAGGTAGTATATGATGAATAGGCAATCTTTACAACAATGCTAGTGGATTTACACTTCTCTACCCAAGTCGGAGGTTTTCTAATCTTTAAATCATAAGACTAGCCTTCTCCAAAATTTTGTGTGAGATCTGGTAGTTTGTAAATATGTGTTTGTGTATGTATACTCATCCACGCACATCCATCTAGAGTTACCTAGCTCTGTGAGAAAAGCTCTAAATTTCCAGTGAGTGATGTAATGATTTAATTCTAGATCAGGCTCACTAAGTTTAATTGTCATTATCTTCTTCCTTTACTTTGGTTAAGACAGCAAGAATGACAATGAGAGAATGCTGTATGAGCAATTGCCTTCCTCGTTATCGGAAAGAAAAGCAAACATCTAATCAATTTAGAATGAGGAGATAATCTCATCTGTGAGGATGAAAACAGTGCCATGTACAATATATAATTAGTCTTTACTAAATAGTGTTTGTATTGTTTTGTTTTCATTCAACTTTTATAAAGATCATATCACCTTTCATCACTGTATTTATAAATGTGGAATGCAAACCTCAGCGAGATGACAGGTCTTACGTGCACGCACAGAGACATTCATGGAAGCAAAAGCATAAATGCTAGGTATTAAGTACACATCCCACTTTTTCACATAAGGTAGAACACAATACGCAGCATATTGTTTCTAGAATAATCAAACATAATTTGTGTTGCATAACACTTTTTAATTTAAGAAAGCAGCTATACACTTAATAAAACATGAAACTCATGGTTTTTTTTTTTTCTTATTTGTCCACAAAGCTTGAAACCCTGAAACTCAGCAAATGAAGGGAGCCTCAGAAATCTCAGCTAGGTGATAAAACGCTTCCCCAAGGGACCTGAGGGGTTGCTATGCACAATCAACAAATAAACAACTTTCAGCAGTGTTTTGTCTCTTTTGATTTCAACCATTCAAATGATGTGGTTTCTACCACTTCTCTTGAGAGATAATTCCATATTTCAGCAGGTTCACTGTCAGGGAGTTTTTCAGGTATCCTATCCAAATTGACTCTTTCTCACTTCATTCCATTTTTTAGAGTTATACCAAATTTGAACAGATCTCTAGGGGATTTCTCATTTTTAGTGAGGGTCACACAGTTAAACATCTAACCCAATGGTATTTGCCTTGTTTATTTCTCACTTTCCCAAGAGTTACATGTTTACCTCCAACAGACTTCTTCCTGCTGCCTTCTCCGATGTCAAGCCTTTCATTATACTGCCTCTCTAAATTTGTTTCCTATGTAATCTGAAGTCAGGCATATGAAAATTGTGGCTCATCACTACACAGCTGTATTTGAAACATAACATTTAGAGCATCAACATATACTGTTTTCAATCCAAAACTTAAAAAGTAAAGGTAGGTGTGGGGGTGCCTGCCTAAGGTCCCTGCACCTGGGAGGCTGAGGCAAGAGGACCCTAAGTTCGAAACCAACCTGGGCTACAAAGTGAGCTCAAGACCAACCTAAATTGCATAGTGAGACCCTGTCCCAAAAAGACAAAAAGTCAAAAAAAAAAAAAACTAAAATTCAGATACCAAACAAAGTAAGTGGTACTGGAATCTCACTTCTGGGGAGGTCTGATTGATTATTGATAGGTCATTTGCTAGATCACTTTAAGTTTGAGATCTGATAGATCATGGTTCAAGATTCTGAGGCAGAAAGGATGCAAAAATAATGAAACTTTAAAAGCTGTAGCATATTAGGGTGTATATTGTCCTCTACAGGGTAAGTTATTTCATAGTAAGGTATCCAGAGTGTTTCTGGGGCCACATCAGTGGTAGACACTGCCAAAAGGGGAATACTAAATCATGAGTTGATAGCAGGATAGAGCATTTATTATTATAATGGAAATTAAACAGTCTACTTAGCTTTAAAATGCTATGCCAGGAACTTTGGGAATGTCACAGACTGATGATTATTATTTGCTGCCATTTTTAAACTCCAACATTATTTTATTTTTCCAGTTTTTTGCTTATTCAGAGTTTCCAAACTGTGATCCATTTTCTTGTCTCATTGAATCTATGCTTTCAATTCTATTTTGATTATCTTAAAGTTGACAATCATATTGTGACATTTATGACTAATAGGTTTTATTTTTAGGATGCAGTTTAAGTGGTTTCATGTTTATATATAGTTGTATATCACAAAGCTCAAGAGAATCTATCTTACCAGAAAATAATGTACACATTTAAATTGGGCTAAAATTTACTTTGTCCAAAAATTAATTGCTAGATGTCTACTTGGGGAAGGTGTTAAATGCTAGACAGTTCCACTTCTTGGTTTTATCTAGTATGAGGAGGATATTGAAATATGTTCTAGTTTTATATTTAAAATTGAATAATAGCAATTTACTCAGGATACACAGAAACACAGAACAGGAGAGGAAGATTGGAAATGGGGCCCTGGTAGTGGGGACTGGAAAACCATTTTGGTGATAGGTCATCTAGAAGCTCCGATGGAGTATGTTTTTGAAAAACCTCTTGAAATCATTAGCAGATGTGTAGAGCAACATACAGAAGTTTACAAAGCACAAAGCAAACTGATATGTTCAAAGAACTATGGGTAGTATTCTATTCTTGCTGCTTAGTGCACATTGAAGGTTGCATAAGAAACATTTGAGATGAAACTGAAGAACGGAAATGTAGGCCACAGAAAATATTTTAAATTTTTAAAGTCAGGATTCTATCAAACTATGTGCCTATACAGAAGTTGACCTCCCTTGTTTTTGTGACAAAAATTTTATAGTCACATAGGCATAGCACTTGTTTACGGGTTGTAACTGTGCTATTGCTGTTTGTTGAGCAGCTGTGCAGAGTTGAGAGTGTATAGATTGCATGGCATACAAATCCTACTGTCCAGATCTTTATAGGAAGGTTTGCATCCTCAGCCCTAGGGAATACAGAGCCACCAAATGTCTGGAGCTGAGAGAAAACATGACTGGGTTTTCCTTGTGGGAAGCTGAGTATTTTGGCAGTAACAGTGGAGGTATAATACACCACAGCCTGACATGTGGTGAGTGTTTTATCTGTTATTTCTAGTTTCTTATTTTATTTCTTCATTTTTAATTGCATTGCATACTAAACTTACCTTCTACTCTGTACTTGCTCAATATATTGTTAATTAAGTAAGTGTTTCGGTACATTTTAATTATCCACAACAATTGCATTCATTATAAAGAACTTGCACCTGTATAAGAAATAACTTGATTCTTTTTTCCCATTGCCCTAACCTTCTTTCTTCAATTCATCTTCCCCTCCTGATTTATAAAACCTTGCTTCCTTTTCCCCCCTTCATTTCTCATCATTTTTATCTTGTTCTCTTCCTTCTTTTCTTCCTATCTACACTCTGGCTCTTCCCATTTGAACATTTTCTTCCCATTTCACAATATCTACTATACATTTTGATCCTTATTTACACTTTAAGTTTCTCACAGTACAGTTACAAGGCAGTATTTACACATGTATGCCTGATTTGTTTCCCTTAAGACAATGATATCAAGGTGTATCCATCTAGTAAGACTTCATTGTATATTAAAAAAAATCTTTATCCATTCATCAGTTGATGTGCATTTGGGCTGTTTCCAAGATTTAGCTATTATATATTATGCTGCTGTCAACATGGGTGTGCATTATGGCTGTGATATGATGCTTTTAATTCTTTGGGAAAGATACTAAGAATAGGGATAGGCTGACTGGAATCTCTAGCTCCAGTTTTTTGAGGGCTTTCCACAGTGATTTCCACAGAGATTGTACTAGGCTACACTCCCTCCAACAGTGGAGAAGGATTCTCCACAGCCTCAGGAGTATTTGTTACTGGTTGACCTTTTGATACTAGTCATTCTTTCTGGAGTGAAACGGAATCTCATCATTGTTTTAATTTGCAATTCTCAAATGAACATTTTTTTTTCTCATATGTATTTGCTGTTTCTACTTGTTCAACTAAGAGGTGTCTGTTTATTTCACATGTCCATTTTTGGATGGGGTCTTTAAATTTAGGCTCTAATTTTTTTCTTTTTCTTTCTCTTTTAAGGAGTTTTTTGTATAATTTAGAAAATAGTCATTTGTCTGAGGAATAACTGGCATAGAGGTTTTTTTTTTTTTTTCCCCCACATTGTGGATTATCTCCTCACTCTGTTGGTGGTTTCTTTGGAAAAAGTTTCTTTCGCCAAAGTTTTTCTTAAATAACGTGAGATCCCACCTGTTGATTCTTTGTGATAGTGCAATTAGGGTTTTGTTCATAAAATATGTTACTGTCCTCAAGAGTTCTGCCTGTTTTATCTTTCAGCAGATTTAGTGTTTCTGTTTTAATATTTCAGTCTTTGATCCATTTCTATTTTAATTTAGTGCATGGTGAAAGATATATGTCTAGCTTTAATCTTCAGCACGTGGAAAGCCAGTTTTTTCTAGCACCATTTATTAAAGAGACTATCTTTTTTCTAGTGAAGGTGTTGGACAACTCAGTTAAAGGTAACACTGCTCAATATACTCATACTAGCAATTTGAACTTGCAGATAAAGTAGGGAAACCAGTAGTTTCCTAAGAGTCATTTTGAAAAGTAACTCAAGATCAATCGTTTGTAAAACTGGAAGGTCGCTGTTTTGCACAATTTCTGTTTTTATTACATTAACAAGAGAGAGAGAGTGACTGTATGCCTATTGTATGTAAAAGAGTTTGATAATAAAATTTAAAGAGTTCTTCACGTTAAAGGAATATATAATTGAGGAAAATATTAAATTATACAGTATTTATTTCAAGTTTTCTCATTTTCAAACTATTGACAATTGGTGCAAGATAATTCTTCACAGTAGGGATGCAGTTTGCATATTGGAAGAAGATTAGCAGTATCTTTGGCCTGTGCACCCTAAAAGCCAGAATCAATCCACTGCTCCAGATCATAGCAATTAAAATCATGTTTGCAAATTATCAAGTTCTAACTCTTCCCCTGAGGAGAAAAAAAAAATGCCAGCTGAGAACTACTGAATATTCCCTTTTTTCCTTTTCTATGCTTTCACAGAATGTATCTTTGATTTAAAAAGACAAAAAAATCCACCTTTATTATATTTTTTTATCCAAGGAGATTTTAGTCACAAAATGGGGATTGCAAATGGTATAATAAATAATGAATGGCGTCTTCACCATGTCCCAGGTTCTTCCTGAAAACTGGCTTCCCATTGTGACATTTTTGCTTCTTGCAAAATCTTCATCATAAGAGCGAGGTACCGGATTTCAGTGGTCTCTCTTTTACATTCCCCCACGGCTGTTTGTTGACCTTTTCAGTATTCCAAGCAAGATTTTTGAAAGAACAGACCATTCGCTCTTCCTTTTAAAAAGTACAGCAAACCTGTTGCAGAGAATGAAGTGACCGGCCAACTGAGCTGAAGAATTTTTAAAAGGTCAGAATACTTCAGCACATTATATATTTCAGAGTTTATAGAGCGTTTGAATGTGTGCTTTAACTATTACTTTAAAAATAAAACCTAAACCAAGATTTAAGAAATAGGGCATGGCCTGATAAGTGCTCCTCTGTAAGTCAGTCTAACTTGTTTTTATAGCCTTTGCCTGGTGTTCAAATTTTTAGAGTATTGGAATTTATACAACCTTATGTCAAAATAATAATTTTGGGAACTGTTAGGGAACTATTTATAATCTTCTTGAGTCCTGGAATACTTAGGTCTCTGTGAGTCTACTCAGCTTTTCAGAATTTTCAGACAAAAAGGTAAAACTCATTCAAATAAGAGACATTACATTTTCTGCTTCTTCAGCAACACTGCAGGAATTTTCATTTAACAAAGTGGCAGCATCAGCAATACCATTACCGATGGGCATCTGGTTTCCATTCTCATGTACATAGGCAGCACATTTAAGGTCCAGTTTAGCATATTCTGGGAAGTAAATGTATTTGGGAGGGGTACTGAATGCGGCAGATTAGTTTGCAGACACTTTTGTGAGGCAGGACTGAATTTCCCATGACATAGACATCAAAAGCTCAAATGCATTAGAACACAGCACTTGTGTTAGTGCAGGGATTTTCAAAAGCAGTATTTGTGACATATGTAAATGACATGAATTCTTGGATACAACAGTCATATAAAGTGGTGTTTATTCTCTTTATATTTAGTGCCTGGCAGTGTCAAGAGACAAAGCGGCTGTCGGATACTCAACTGCACAAATACTGAATCAAAACAAAGGGTAAGAACGGGATATCAATGTGTCCTTTCTACTTGGAGTATGTGAAATTAATTTGCAGGTGTCATAGGAACCAAGCAACAAGAAGAAAGGCAATAATAATCTAAACTAAAACAAATGACTTGGCACAAGTTTAGTTCTATGGTGAATGAAAATGACTGCATCCTCAGATTTGACATTTGAAATTTTAATAATGAAGTGATGTTTGAGTTATAAGTTGATATACTGCTCCCAGGAAGATGGGAGCTTCAGAGTTGTGAATATCAACTGTGTACATTTTCTATGGGGCTATGGCCACAGTCACATTTTTTAAATCAGAGCTCAAGGTATTAATCACAAAATCTGCTTTCAAATTTAGGACCAAATTTAGTATTTTGTTTACTGATCACCTTCTTAGAAATATGCATGATAACTTTTGGCAGGTTTTCTTTAAGCAAGTAATGTTACTTATAGTAATGCTACTAAAAAAAGAAGTGTTGGTAAGACATATTAATGGTTATATTTTTGTATTAATTTATTGGAATTATTTCGTGACACACATGATTGAGATATAAAGTCCTAATGGGTCATTAAAAAGATGAGTTTTTAAAATATCTACTATCAGAACTGGGCTTGGTGGCACACTCCTATAATCCCAACACTTGGGAGGCTGAGGCAGGTAGATCGTTTTAAGTTTGAGACCAGTCTGGACTACAAAGTGAGTCCAAGACCAGCCTGAACTGCATAGTGAGGCCCTGTGTCAAAAAGACAAATAAAATAAAATACCTGCTATCAAGTTCAGGTATTAAATTGAGAAGCAAATAGAAAATTATATGACATGTTGTTTCCCTTGTCAACATATTTGATGTGAAAGAGTGATTAGGGCTAAAAGAAAATATACCTTGTACTTAAAGATTTTATACTTTTCAAACAATATTCTGTCATTCAGATGTGGTTGTTTAATCTTTTATTCTAATTATGGGACACAGAATATGTGGAGCAAGAGGATATGGAAAAATATTCCTTGATTTCAAGGAACCTATAATCTAATTGGAAGAATAGAGTTTATCATACTGCTAGTTGGAAAGTGCTACAGATGTGACCCTGATAAAATGTAACAGAGGGAAAAAGGAATTGCCAAGTATCACTATAACTAATTTCAGATATTCAAACAAAATGTTTAAAATGGTTGCAACTTTTGGTGAAAACTGAAAAGATATATATTGCAATTCAAATATTGTGTCTTCTAATCTAAAGCTCTCACCATGACATACATTATTTTTAAATCTATTGAGATTTTTTTTTAGAGCAGCTTAGTGACACAACAAAATGAGTGGAAAGCGCAGCAAGACCTCCCCACCTTACATGTGTTCAGTCCCACCCACATCCACACCCTACCGACAGAGGCCGTATATGGATTAGAACTGACCAGCTTGTCATCCAGAGGGAGTAACATACATAGCTCTCCACACCCTCCTGGTGTTGACAATCTTGAGTTTTGAAAAATATATCAAAGCATCATACAGAATATACCTGGCGTCATACAGAATAGTTCCACTGCTCCACGAAGCGCCTGCACTCTATTTATTCATTGGTCCCTTTCTCTGGCCTTCTTAGCAACAATTTATTATTTTTCTCTTTTTGTAGCTTTGCCTTTTCCAGAAAATAATTGCTTAGATAGAGTTACATGTTCTATAGTCTTTTCAGTGCAGCTGCCTTTGGTTGTAGTATGAATTTGAGTTTTTCTTTACCTTTTCATGGCTTGCTAAGTCACTGTCGTCTAGGTGCACCATTCTTTATTTCTGGATCTATTGTTGCTTTTTCTGAATACACTTTTGTTCATTAAAATATGGGTCTGTCTCTTCATGGCTTGCTAGATCATTGTCTGGATGTATTCAGGCACAGAAAAATATTTTATTTGCATTTTTTTGTTAACACTGGGTATTAAATGCAGGGCACTGCACCTGTTAGAAAAGTCAACTACCACTGAGTTATTTTCGCAACCCAGTTTTTGGAAACCATGAATAAAGTTACTGTAGACACCTGTGTGCAGTTTAAATACCAAAAGGAGAGAATACTGAACTGTATTAAAAAAATGTTTTGATCTATGTGAAAATGCCAAAAAACACAAAGGAAGAATGAATTCCTTAGCTTTACCCTCACTGGAATCAGTGTTAGTGTGTTTTGGATTTTGCCCTTTATAAGTAGATAATAATTTTACTGATCATTTAATCTGTAATACCAAAATGATACAGAGTAGTTGTTTTTTTCTATGCTTACTTTCCATTTCTGTCTTCTTTGATGAGTGAACTGTGCCCTTTGCCCCCTTTTCAATCAAATTACTTGCTTTTTTCTTGAGCTCTAATACATCTCTATAAAATAACAGATTATTCTGCTTTATGAAATAATATATGATTGAAAAAAAGAAAAGAAATAAACGGGGCCGAGGATTTAGCTCAGTGACTTCAGTGCCTGCTTGGCAAGTGCGAGGTCGTGAAATCGATCCCTGGTCCCCCCTCCCCCCAAAAAAAGAAAGGTCCATACTGTTAAGCTTATTTATGATTATATGTACATATATGTATGTGCACATGAATGTAAATGTCTACATGTACAGGCATGTTCATTCATCTTGAAAAGATTCATAAGGTATCCTACTGACAGCAATCATACTGCCAATATAGGTAAACTTGGCATTATTTATACATCCACATACTCCTTCACTGGTGAAGTATACGAATGTGTGTGTGTGTGTGTGTGTATATATATATATATATATATATATATATATATATGGTTTCAAGTATGTTGTACAAGAATTTAAATTCCTCCATGCCTTAAAAACAGTGCAATCTGTAACATAAACACTAGCTAGTTACATCACACACCAGGACTGAAGAGTCATAAAATGTATTCTTTCTGATTATTTTGGTAATTTCATTATGAAGCTAAGCATTCATGTATTCACATGTACTTATTTAATAAGTGAGCAAGCACTAACCACGGTAAATATGTAGCAATAGCCAATTAAATTGTATATGGATCAGTGGTGACAAATTCGGAGGGCACATTGTCACAGCAGGCAGGCAGAGCCCTCCTAGTACTGGAATCAAGTCTCCCCAGCATTTCCTAGCAGGTGAGTGCCAGAAACAGCCTACAGAAGAGCTACATGCATGCTCAGAAAGGCACAGCAGCGCCAGGTGATGACGTCACAAGTCAGGACTCTCAGTTACTTGTCCAAGCTTTCAGGTGGTTGGTCATTGTTCAGGTCTAATTGCAATGTTGGAACCTGAGTCAACAAATAAGTATGTTTTGGGTTGTAGTTTGGGCACTGAATCTCTAAAAGGTTCATCATCATTGATATAAATCATAATATTTTATAAATATTTTTAAATGAGCCCTTGTAATGTGCAAACAAGTTATGCAGCTAGGATTTATCATTCAGAGAAAGACACAGAAAACAATACAAGACTGTAATTTAGGGGGTTTGGCAATTGGTCAGATCTCTCTAAAATTCATGAGCTCAAAACTGAGTGACTTTTAGGCATAGTTTTCTCATACACAAGATAAAGACATTAAATATAAGAATATCTAAATCACTTTTATTTTTAATTTTCATTGAACTTACGGCTTCCACCATACACTTATCAATTTATCTAGATTCCAGAACAGAAACACACTGTCCCAAATTCTTGTTCAAATCATTCCTGTATAGGAGTTAGTATCTTTTTTGTTAGAAACATATTTACTAATATTCTGTGAGCTCATTTTAACTTTGTGTTCTTCCCATGAAATTCAAGTCATGTAAATAGAATTATATACATGTATGTCTATCATGTTTCTCTCACTGAATAAATGCTCAATAACATCAGCTTAACAATAGAAGGCTTTAGTTTGATTCATGGTTTTGGAGGTTTCAGTCCATGGTTTGTTGGTCCTCTGACTTAGGCTTGTGGTAGGTAGAGCATGAGCAGAAATAAATTAAAAAAAACTGCTAGCGCAGTTTGGCAGTAAAGAGAAAAGGAAGAGACCAAAGTCTCCCTGGTAACCTCCCTGGTAGGTCTCCCATGGTAACCATGTACCATAACTTAAGAGTCGGTCACTTCCCAGTAATGCCAGGGGTAGGACCAAGTGTTTAACACTTGAACTTTTAAAGGGGAACTTTTAACTTTTTAGGATCCGGACCATACTCCTGAGCACTTTGTATTGGTAACATTGCATACCTAAAACAAAAACAAAAACAAAAAAAAAAAAGGGCTTTGTATTTTTAATGCAGATAAATTAAGATTTTTTTGTCTTTATATCTATTTCTTCTCATTCACTCTTAGTGAGAAAAGTTTATCAGATTTTTAAAGTTTCATAAAAGTTTATTTTCCCATAGCCATACACAAAATTTCTTCTTTGGACTCCTTTTCTATCTACTCAGCCAATATTTCTATTATTAAATAATATTTTATGTGATACAAGTCTACTTATATTAGTTGTAAAACCTTTATGCCCTATAAATGTATAGTATACATGTGTGTTGTGTTAAGCAATTAAATATATCTTGTCTTGCTTAAATTAAAATACTGGACACTGGACACTTTGCCAGAAAGTTGGTATTTTATTATAATTAGTAAATTTATTCTAACTGACAATGCTTATTCTAAGAATATTCTTTGTAAGAATTGCATGTGCCATATTTTAAGTACAACTGAAAAATGATTTATTATTTTTCTATTAAAATGTTGCCAATGTAATCCAATATTAATCCAAAATTTTCATGAATTCTTCAATCCTCTTTTTCAAAAGCTAATTAATTGCTCAGTATTGACTAAGTATTCTAATTAACTATACAATAAATAATTTAAAAGATCTTAAAGTAATTACTTCCCACAGTTTGCATAATTAGTTCCAATTTATAGACAACAATGACTGTGAGTTTTCTATGCTAACTTGATCTAATTGGAAGAAGTCTAAAACAAGCCAAATCTTAGGATGTGATTCCTCTGGCCCCAGGAAAACATCTATGAAGTTTAGCAGAAATGTTCTCCTCTTATTTAATAAACCGTCACTTCAGTGTGCTAAGTGCGGGCTCCAGTGGAGTGAAAGTTGAGATTTGCTCCTAAAATGCGAATTTGCACAGAGGGAGCAGTTTACTCACCTGGCAAGTGCTGACCTGATGCATCATATTCTGAAATTTCAGCAGATTCATGCAAATATAACTGATAGCATGTGAAAGCTGCAAAAGGATACATTTTTTTTTCTTTTTTTATTTCTAAGTTTCTGGACCTTGATTCACTTGTGTATGATTTCACAAAGCAGACACCTAATGAGGATACAGGGACCTCATATGACATTATAACTAACAGCTCTTTTCAAATTTTATTGCACAATAAATCTCACATTTAAAAAAATCAGTTCAGTTGTTGGCACTTCAGACAAATTCACTCTCCAAGTCTTTGTCATTTTGCATAGTTTTGATATTGTATAAATCATTTCAGCAACTTTTACAGCCAGGAAGAGTCCACAGGTAAAGAAAATATGATACATTAGTAAACAATGCAGTTTCATGCAAAATTTTGAGAGTGTATTGTATTTGATAAAAGACCTTTAGAAATGATTTTAGATTTCATCGCAATGGTGACAAGTAGTGGACCATTAACACCATTCCAGCTCTCTGGAGAAGAAGTGCCATTAGTATCAATTTTCTAATGTGCCCGATAAGGTATTTTAGTGCAATATTAAATGTACTTTTTGACACATTCTTGCAGTGCCATTTTAGAAATTGCCAATGACAGCGTCTAATGAAAAGTAAAGTAAGTAACTCTAGTCAAGGCTATTCAGAAAAGTTTGGGCTGGTCTAGTGGGACCATTGAACACAAAGTATGCTATTTGTATGGTAATAGAGGGGACAGTTAGAAAAGTGTATGGTCACTTCTCTTTACTTTCATTTGACCTTGATCTACATCCTCTTTTTTAAATGCCTTTCCTCAAAATTTCTCTACGTTCCCTGTACTGTGTAATTTCTAAGGATAAGCTGAATCAGTGAGTTTTAAAATTATGAAGAAATGAATAAGCCTCTCCAGTCATAATGTCTTTTAATTAAGGGGGAAGAAATAAAATAAAAAGCAAAAAAGGAGTCTTGTAAAATATTGTACAATTAGATAATGGCAGATTAGAACAGGGAACCATCTTTTCTTTAAGTCAAATTATCTTGCAATAATCAGAATAGCTTAAAAGTCCACCTATTTCAAGGGTGGGAAAAATGAAAATAGAAATTTTTATCTTTTAATTGAAAAAAAAAACTATAATTTTCTTTGATAAATCTGAAAGTCCTATTTAAAGGGCATTTGGGACCCTGCTACCACATTGTCCTTCGATTCTCTAGTATTGCTTTGGAAATAAGTGACTTCTGGATTTTTGTGAGCTCTCGGGAAGTTGGGACACTATCTCTTTATATAACCCGGGGTGGACTTCAACTTGAAGCTATATGAAACTGTATGAAGTAGAGAACCTCAGGAACAAAAGGAACAAACAAAGATTGCTACAAATTCAGTGAAGCATGGGGCATCCTGGATTTAGAATGACTCACTGATCAGCTGGATTCTGAAAAGCAGCATAGAATTCTCCCCCTCAGTCCCTGATGCGTTGGCTGTGGACCAAAGCTGAAGGCCTGCATGAAGGAAGCAGTTCACTGACCCAACTGCTGGGCACACCTCTGCAGGGATGGGAGCTTCCTTACTTATGGCTGGTTACACACTCCCTATATCCTCAGTGGCATAGCATCCTAAAGGCAACAAGCACACAGGCAGAGATTGGTT
Organism: Cavia porcellus; assembly: GCF_034190915.1. Lineage (NCBI taxonomy): Eukaryota > Metazoa > Chordata > Mammalia > Rodentia > Caviidae > Cavia > Cavia porcellus. The sequence continues at coordinate 157,665,744 of NW_026947484.1, read as the reverse complement.
TTAAGAGCACGTCTTCACAGTTAATCAGAAAATAGAATATGTCAGCTGGAGAGACACAACCCACTCCTGGAAGAAAGGCAGTATCATAAAGATGGGAAACTAAGGACAGCAAAATACTAACAATTTCTAATTAATATATACGATAACTGCCATGGCATTCTCTGGCTTTACTATAATGGATTTACTCAAAGTGCCTTGGGAGGATACCACAGTTGTGAAACCAGGAAGAGCTAACATAAAACTGCCTAGGGAACTTTGAAACAGAAAATCGCCGAATTGAGTGGATGGACAAAAGAGTATAACTGAAGCATAAATTGCAGTATCTTTATGATTAAGTTAAAGATTCTCTTTCGAAGGCTAGCAAGGGGAGACTCTTGTAGCATTCAAGGGAAATCTCTTATCTGCCATCAAAGATTATGGTAGGTTGATATTCTCAAGAGTTTTCATATTAACCACATTGACACAACCTTAAAGTTCACATATTGATGACTTGGAAGAAAATAAGTGTTTCCTTCTGGTAACAATAATTAAAGAGCATTTTAATGATACTAGAGTGATTAAGAAATGAACCTGGTGGGCCTGGGATTTAGCTCAGTGGCATAAGCACCTGCCTGGCAAGCACAAGGTCGCGAATTCAATCTCCAGTAGTGAAAAAAATAAAAAGTAATGAACCTAGCATTTCCCTGGACTCTAGTGCAGAAAGCAGAGCCTTAGGGATTTAAAGTGTTGTCTATGAAACAAAGAAGGGGTTTTGACTTTCTTCACAAGCAAGAGAGCTGAACTTGAACTTGCAGACTAAATCTGGACCACACCACACAGGAATGTCCTTAGAATAGTCTAGAAACAAAAACTTTCTGGAAACCGAGGTAGCTATTGTGCAAGTCTGTCTCTGCAGACTCCATCTGCAGTAATAAGGACTGCTTACTTGAGAATTCGAGATTCTAGACTTGTGCTTAATTTTAAAGGGTGGTTTTAAGTTACATGTTCCTGAACCCAAGAAACACCAAATAGAGATATTGGCTAAAATTTCTCAAAGTTGGTGAACCACTTTTAGAGTCTCGGCAAAAGAAATTCAGGCACTTCAGGACAAAGAAAACCCTCATGCCACATCTCTCAAAAGTCTTCAGCATTGAATTGAAAAGAATGAGAACTGATAATGAAATTCTAACGAACAAAAGAAACTGCTACCATTAAAAAAAAAAAAAAAAACCAGATTTGAACAACTATAGACTTCAGAATGGCAAAGATGGTAAAATATAAAATAGGAACTAGAAAAGGGTTCCTTTATATTTTACTAACTCCATCATGTTGGTCTGTTGTCCCAAGTGACATTATGTGTATCGCCTGAAAAACTTCAGTTAAATTTGTTTAATATTGGTTAATACTGGTTTAATAATGTCATTGTGAATTCACAGATAAAATCCTAAATCTTGAGCAGAAATGAACTTTTCAGGACAAACTTACAACATTCTCTCCAACAAACTTACAACTATCTCTCCAAAGATAGAACTATGTATTCATAGTTAAAATTTCCCATATATAGACATAAAAAAACATTAACACATTCACTCAGAAGCAGAAAATCACAAGGAGACAGACCTCATAAATTAACATCAACATAAAAAGAATGTAGTTCACCATTTTAGTTAAAACTTCAAATATAGAAATTCTTAAAGACAAAAAAATGTATTAAGTGATGAAGGTGAAATGAAAATAAATAGGATGTGTGACTTTAAAAGAAAATAACTGGAAACTATAATTAATTCCAATATATTTGAAAATAATACTTCTAAAACTGTAATACACATTATATATATATATATATATATATATATATATATATATATATGCTTTAGGTTTTTCTATGTCATGGAAAATCTATAAAAAACAACAACAAAAAATAAAGGACAAAATTGTACCCATTGCTGGAGCACTGTTTTTTTCTTTTTAGGGGATGGAGGAAGCAAAATCAAAGAAAAGCAGTATATTATACAGGAAGGTAATAGTTTTCATGGTGAAAAACAGAAGAGTGTAAAAATAGGTAACACAGAATAAAATGCATCTATAAGTAGTTTGCTTAGAAAAGTCATAAGTATGAAGACATTTAAACAAAGGCATGAAAAAAGCAAAAAATGAGTCAAAAAAAAAAAGCAAAGATGAATTTGTAGATCAGGTCACCAAGCAGAAAGAAGACTGGTGTCCTTCTTTTGTGCATTATGTCTTTATCTTTTACCTTGTTCGTGTAAATGCTGTGAAAAGTCTAGAAAGACTAATTTATGATGTAAAAGCATAGGTGATCTGAGAAACAAGATACTTATTACAAGTTCTTCAGGGCAAGTATATACTAACTTTGACTTGAGGAAAACAATTTGGATAGAAGAATAAATGAAGAGGAATCATTTATAAATGATACTAGAGAAATTAATTATTCTATGAGAAACAGTGAAAGTGGGTGGATGCTTCACTTTATACAGTAAAACAAATTTCCAAGTGCTGAATAATAATATGTGAAAGGGAAAATTGTAAGTCTTCTGAAGGAGAATGTTGGAAAATATATTCATTGCTTCAGCATAGAAAATGACTCCCTAATCAAAAGCCAAAAGTAGTAGCTATAAAATAAAATACTCATAAAATTGATTCCAAAAATGTCAGTTTATAAAACTGCTGAAAACAAGAAGGTATCAAAAAGCATAGAAGATATATAGTGTATTTTTTACAACTAACAATAAGAGTGTTATATATACATATATGCTAAGAATCTATATGATCCATACATGTCAGCCACCTGACTACCGTAAACTACAGAAAAATCACAAACATCCATTTGTTATGATCAGGAAAGAAGCATTTAAAAGCCTGGAAAAGTGTTTATCCTCATCAAAAAATTACAAAAAGGCAAATTACCTGCACAATAAGATGTTATTTTTCACACACTAGGTTTACAGAAATTAGAAAATTGTCTTTGAGCATGTGAATTGGGACACTATTCACTGATACTGGGAGTAAAATTTGAATACTTTAGGATTTATGTGTCTTTTATAAAACTGAGCATCCGTATACTCTAACAACACTTATACTAGACTCATGAATATGTCCTAGGAATTTCCTGAGAAATAAAGAATTCATAGAGAGAAACATCAGTAAGGCAGTGGCAAAGTAAGAAAAGATGAAGCAATCGAATAAAACGTAGAGTATAAAAGAAACTAGCAGCATATCCTCGGCTTTATCACACAGCTCAGGTAGAGAAAGTAAGACAGGGTCGTCCTGCTTGAACTGTGTTGGATGTGAACACATTATTTATACCGCCACCTCCATCAACCATGGAATTCCACAACCCAGCGCCATTGATTCCTGGTTCTGACATGCTGAGAGGTAAGGTATACTTCAGAAGCCAGAAAAAATATCATCAGGCAATGGTATATCTTAATTGTATGAGACCGATATATGCAGAGAAAAAAGTAGGGTCTGAAGTACAGTGAGGGCATAAATGGTGTAAATACTAGAGAATGTCTCATGCATATGTGAGAATGAAGCAGAATGCTCACTGAAGCCTTGCTCATGATAGTTATACACAAAGAAATGGAACCTTAAGTCAAAGTTGAACGAACTGGAGATTTCACTCTATATTTAATTTTACTAATAATTTCAACCACACACTAAATCAGGAAATCAAGATGAACCTGGGTAAAATCTGAGACACTAGCAGTAGCTTGCCGGGTTGTCATTCTTTAGACCCCAAATGTCCCCCTAATGTCTGCAGTGTTTAGAATTCCAACTGGGTTCAAGAGTTGGGTCACTATGGACGTAATGTGAAAAGTTGTCCTGGTCCTCACTGCATGCTGCTTCCTTGCTGCCAGGGAGTGAGAATCTTTTCTCTGCCACGTTTTCCACCATGCCATTTGCTCTTGGATCCTGCTAACCAAGAACTAAACCCACTATAACTATGAGGTAAAATAAATCTCTCTTCCTTTTAGTTTTTTTTTTTTTTTTTTCCTGAAACTCAAATGACACCAATAAAATAAAGAAATGTTTATTTTGGTTCGAGTTTTAAAAAATTCAGACTGTGCACAGTTGGCAGCTAATATAAGGATGGGTGGAAGAAAGCTGCTCAGGTAATGTCATCCAGCAAGTGAAGAGAAAAGAAAGAGCCAAGGAGGGAGATGCGCCCTTCCAAGTCATGCCCTTAGTGTCTCACCAGGCTTCCCCTAACACTGGATCTAGATGTAGCACTCCCATGATTCAATCTCCTTTCAAAGCCCGGCCTATGAGTACATGAGATTCTGGGGGACATTTAGATATAAATCATAATGTGTTATGTGAAAGGTAGGTACTGATTCCTGTCACTTCATTGATTTTCCAGTGCCTGATCCCTTTCTGGTTTCCATTTGTTTAAACAGTCTTCTTGCATGGAAATCTATTCTTGTGGATGTTGTTTTCCTGCTTCTTTCTTTCTTTAGCACTTCCTTAAGTACATTTTACAGTGCTAGCCTGGTGATCATAACTTGCTTTTATTTACATTACTGGAATCAGTTTTTATTTTTCCTTCAATTTTGAAGGAGAGTTTTTCAGGACATCATAATCTGGGTTATAATTGCTTTCTTTGATGGCTTAAAAATGTTTAATCCAAGCTCTTTTGGCCTTTAATTTTTTTTTTTCTTCAGAAATCTACTATGGCTCTGAAGTGTTTGCGTTTATAGGTTATTTAGTCCTAACATCTGTTAGTACTCTCAGTTCTGAGGTTCAGGCATTTTGATTCTAATATGTCATGGAGAGATGTTTTTCCTAATGATATCTGGGGACAGATAGATTTTATCTATATGTATATGTATATCTATATGTATATGTATATCTATATCTATATGTCTGTATCTGCCTCTCATACACTACATAGACTAGGCTAACCTTGATCTCAAAGCAATTCTGCTTTAACATCTTGAGTGATAGAATTACAGGCATGCATCACCCTGCTCAGTTGTTTTTGGAGTTATAAATCATTCCTTTAATTGAATATCAATCTTATTCTGTAGGTTTGCAGAAATATCTGTAATAATTTCAGGAAATACATTTTTAGCCTTTATTTTGATCCCTTTATCAAGTTTGAAGATCCTTGAAGTTGTTTTTCTAGGTCCTCTGGGAACTCTTGGATAAGCACTCCTGTTATTTTTTTCATTGCTGCTGAGAGAATGTTCTAGTACACTCCTTGGTCTTCTAGTCATGATATTCCTTCTGACTGATGTGACCTGCTGCTGGTCTCTTTGTTTGTTTTCAAGAATTTTGCTTGTTTCTTTTTCATAGCCTGTCTATATTAATTGAGTTGGTTTATAATATCTTGCATTGCCTGCCTCATTCAGTTGCTTACGCCTATCTTTTTTAAACTCATTGACAATTCCTAATTGATTCAGTCAGCTATTTATTTGCTTCTTTTTCACTTTGCTCATTTTAACACAATTGTTTGGATCCTTTGTCTGGAAATTTCATCCATTTCATTGCATGTGGGAATCATCTTTGTGTAGCTAATGTGTTTTTAGAGACATCTTTCATGGTTTATCATAATTTTTGTGTTTTGTCTTAAAGATTTTAGATCAGTTGAGATAGAAAGCTCTACCATCACTATGAAAATCTTATAGTAATTGCCTTTTTCTCTGCAATGTGCCCTAGGTGTGGGACGTTTTTCAGCAAGGAGAATCTCACTGAACTCATTCAAAGTACTAGGTTCATTACCTAGGAACTGTGAAGAGAGTGCACAGTGCTGTTAAATGAACATTTAAAGAACCAGTCACACATCGACATGCAATTTAAACCTTATTTCAAACTGTCTGTTCTTTTGGATAAACCAGGTAAACAGAGGGATTATAATAATAAAAGATATAAGAGGAGAAAAAATTAAGAAGAAAAGAAAGTAAAAAAGTGACAAAAGAGAACAATGCATAAAAATACATTCTGATATAGATTCTCAGACCTGTGTGTGGAGAGGAAAGATGAAAGATTTGAGAGGTTATGTGATAGGACAGAAAGAAAGAAGAAAATATAAATGGAAAGTGAGTGAAGATACAAGTTATGTGGCCCCAAAGATTAATAAGATTAATAAGAAGACCAAAGATTAATAAGATTAATAAGAAGATCAAAGATTAATAATATTTGATACAAAAGATCTTGACCAGTTAAAGGAAGACTGAATGGAAGCAAAAACAGCAATCGACACTCACATACAGTGCTGCTGTTAATATTTTTGTTTGTTTCTTTTCAGGAATTCTGTTTGATTCTTTTTTATAACCTCTCTGTATGAAGGTGAGCTTTAATGTGCCGTATTGTTGGTCTTATTCGATTCAGTTGTTTACAACTTTGTCTTTAAATGCACTGACAATAAGTAATGGATTAATGCAGCTGCTTATTTGTCTCTTTTTCATTTTAACAACATACACTCCGTGCATGCCACCTGAAACACGAGGAAGATAGGTTTATATCTTAGTATTTATATATAAGGAAAGAATTGGAAAAGGAGAGAGATTTACAAAATGTAAAAGGAGAAGGAAAAAAAGGGAAAGTGGTATATAGATGGAAAGAGAAAATACAGACTAATTTTAAGTAATGAAATAACAAAAACTTACTTAACGCATCTTATGAGGCATCCCTTGATTTAGGAGCATACAGAATGACATTATATGATATAAAAGAAAAAAACAGTGATTCATGCTTGTAAGCACTCAAAATCATACTTATAGCAAGAAACACCACAAAAAAAGTTAAAAGAAAAAAAATGCCCAATATTCCTCCTTGTGATGGTATTTATACTGGTGTCTAAAATAGTGCAGTGTTGTCTTTGGCCTCAGACCAATTATGAGAGTCCTGAGAGAGCTTCAGAGAGGTTGAATTTCTCCCCTCTCTGGTGAATGAGTAGGTTGTCCAGTGGTTGAAATAAATTCTCCTACTTATTTAAACTCTTCCATACCTGGAGAATCTAGACTGTCTGTTAAGTCTGTGATTTGGGAACTGCATATGGCATACTAGAGTAGGGGGCAACTGCACATTTCATGACTGTGTGTTCAGAGGCGTGGCTGCTGCCTTTGTTTTCAGTGTCTCCAGCCAGACCACAGGTGGGAAAACACATGGGGCCAGTTTGCAACCTTCTGCTACTACCTACAGGGAAAGGTGACCCCCACACACCCTCCACCTTGTTAGTCAAATACCTGAAGACCCACAGTAGTTGCTTTTACATTCCTCACGTCTCTGTTTGCCTGCAATACTAAGAATCTCTCTGCCCAGAGTTTGCACTCCAATAAGTGGGGGATGGGGTCCATTGTTTGATTTCATGATTTTAGTATTACAGTGTCAGTCACCTTGTTGTGGGGTCCTTCTAATTATTAAGGGTGGAAGCAGTCTCCTCCCTGCAGCCTGGTTGTAATTACACCTAGGTGTTATGGAAAATGTAGGTATGGATAGTGCCTGGGCAGAGGGGATTATACAACCTTCCTTCCCAGCCCACTAACAAGGTGGATGTAGCGTCTAGAATCTGAAATGGTTGCATTGAATGAGTATTTCTGATAGATTAGTGAGTACAGCCTGTCCCTATCTACCATCCTCTCCACCCCTTATTATTTTCATTTTCAACAACTAGTATTAGGTCATGTAAACTTTAAACTAATGAAAAGAAGAGCAAATAACGTAAGCATATGAATCAAGCAAAAACTATGTCTTTAATGCCCACTGTGTTTGAATATAATCTATGTGTAATGATGAAACGATCCATTTCTTTAAGCTACTCAATTAATTAAAGTTGTACAAAAGACAAATCTTTGTTTTAATGTTTAAATATAAAATTAATGTATATTTCCGTATTTTCATTTTGATTTTTTTAGTTTACTACAAAACTTAAGCATTGCAACTTTCACGATTTATGTTGCAAGTATTCAAAGTAACTCATGCTTACATAAGACCATTGAATTTTTTCTCATATAAAAATGGAAAATGCATATTCTCTATTAATCTTTTGACTGCTTAACCCAAAACAACTGCTTTTCTCTAGAAAGAATGTAGGTAGATTGAAGTAATCCAGTTCCATTGATATTATTTTGCATAAATTTTCATTCCACCAGCCTTCAGGCTATTTAATATTGATCGTTCTACCAATAACATGAAATAAGCAATAGCTGTGGACACTGCAGTCTGAGTTTGGTCAACTCTAAGGCAATCTATTCTGAAATAATTTCGTGGTAGACTGAGAGGAAAAATATAGCTTACTAACTTTCGTATGTACTACTCAACTAAATTTTAGCAAATAAAGTAATGATGTGATTAAGAAGATGCAGACAAGGCCACATAAACTCTGATTTAAAAAATATATATATGCTGTTCTGAGTTTTCGAATATAGGAGACAGGAGGCCCATTTCTCTCTGCTCCGTTGCACATTATGTTTCAGTCTCAGTTGTTTTCATCATACCTGTTTCAGTTTCTTAATGACTTTTTGACAGAGAACATTAGAGTAATCTATACCTGGCCAAGACCCTCCGGAGCAAAGCCATTTCAGTGGAATGAACCACCACATAAAGAAAAATGATTCTGGAGTGGAAGGGGAGTCAGGGCAGGGCAGATGTCAGGAATTCTCCGTTCAAAGAAGCTTCCGTTGCCACAGCCCTGGAAATCACTTTCAGAGAGGTTTGCCTGGAGAAGAGGTTACCCCCCCGGTGTGCTACGGAGCCCTCTTTTCCGCTCAAAACTGGGAGGCAGCCTTTTCTTTCAGAGTCTTCTGCAGACATTGAAGGAAATCCCCATTTTGGCCTAGGTTCTCAAATGTCTGATTTTTTTCTTTTGGAAAAGTTTGGAAATTACCTTGCACTGTCCCATCAGTTATATAGGCTACCAGAAAGATTTTTGTGAAGTTAGGAAGTTTTTCAGTAAAACAAAACAAAACAGCACTTATTTTTGCAAATCATGCTTATCTTTCCTTCCTTTCTCTCTCTCTCTCTCTCTCTCTCTCTCTCTCTCTCTCTCTCTCTCTCTCTGCCTCCCCCCACCCCCTTTTTCACTTATTTTTGCAAATCATGCTTATCTTTCCTTCCTTTTCTCTCTCTCTCTCTCTCTCTCTCTCTCTCTCTGCCTCCCCCCACCCCCTTTTTCTTTGTCTCTGTGTCTGTCTCCTTTTTTTGTGTGTGTGCTGGGAATGGAACTCAGATCCTCACGCTTGCCAGACAGATGCTTATGCTGCTAAGTTATATCCCCAGAACCAACTTATAAATTAAATAACTTGCAGTCTCAGAGATTTTGTATCCTGTTAACCGCCTTAAAGCACCAGAAAATGCTGCCCCTCAACTGCCACGTGATATATTTTGAAGTTTCCTAATGGATCCTTAGGGAATGTAATGTCAAAGTGCTTTTATGTTCTCTGGTAGAGACCGATTGCTTAGCAAGTTACATATTCAATACTTAGCAACACATGAAATGGAATAACCTGTTTCCTTCCATATGATTTCCAATTATAACTCAGAATATTCTCTGGAATCACTATATTCTATAACCTTGCCAATTTGCATTATTTACAGTTTTACTTTCCTTTTGGAAGACACAATTCTTTACAAATTCACACATCATTTTTTGTTTGTAGAAAACAACCATACTGCCAGTAGTATTTTCTGAGTTTATTCTGTAAACTGCTACTTAAATATTGGCGTGACCAAATGTGCACGGCTTTGGGGAAAGTCAAGCAGCACAATATATAACCTAGTACAAAGTTGCATAAAAATGTTATTTTAGTTATATTTACCCTTAAGGCTTCAAAATAGTTTCTTGTTGGAGAGAATAATACCTTTATCTTATATGTATTAAATTCAAGCATGCTATATATATGTATAGCAGTGGAATATGATTTAGACATAATGGAAATATTGGTTTTAATTTACCAAGAATAATCCAATAAATAAAAATGCCAGAATTTTAATTTTTATAATGCAGTATCATAATTGATGTTAATATACTTCTCAAGATTACATACACAAACATGCACTTTTCATTTCCACAGATAAGTTGTTGTAACACAGCCAGCCTGATTAAATGAGTATTAAATATCATTCTCAAATTAGTACTTATATTATATATGTATATATATATATATGTATATAACAAAGTTAAAATCTAATTAGCATTGTAAAAATTGGAAAGAATAATTTAAAATCAATTCCTAAGCAATATATCTTAATGTGACTCTTAATTTATAATTATAATACATTGTTTTTATTAATAATATGTCATCTCTTAAAATGTTGAAATAGATATAGAGGCTTAATAAGGTTATTTAAATAAAATTATTATAAAAACTAGGACTAAGACATTTTACAAATTAAGTAACATTTCCTTGTATATAATTACAGCTAATGCTGCTTTATCTACTTAAACTTTTATAAATACACACACAATGTCCATAACATCACCTTAAAAACAAAATGGAAATATTCACTTTAAAATTAAAAATAAGACCAGGCTGTTGTTTTCACAGCAGTATTGAAACATTTACATATTATCTATTGTGTGGTAACTATCATTTAGAAAATTTTCTATTTTTTTAGTGTGATATAAAATAAATGTATCTCTTATTTCTTCCCTCCTTTTCTATTCGTTGCTCTTTTTTATCTCTTTTTTCCTTTCTGGTTAGCTTCGTCTTTATATAAAATCAATCTGTCTCTCAATCTCTCTCTCTCTCTCTCTCTCTCTCTCTCTGTCTCTGTCTCTCTCTCTCTTTAGCTCTTCTCTCCCTCTCCCCACCAAAGCAGTGGTGCTTATATTGAACACTAGTTATTATTATAGTTAATGTGTGATATTGAGAAAACTACTTACTGGTCTTGACTGGCAATTTTTTCGCCTTCAGAATTAAGATGATGATAACATCACTCTTGCACAATTGCAATGAGTTATGTAAAACATTTAAATTAATGCCTGGGATAATGTAAGTTTCATAAAACATATTTTCCACATAATCAATGTATACTGACACATTAAGAAAGTTAAAATTGGATAATATTGGCATATTTTTTCCTTTAAAAATGTAACATCATCCTTTGTCAGAAATTGCAGACTTTATTAAGATACACATGCAAGAGTGAGTAGCGAGATATTTGTTGAAAGTCATTTTAGCACAACCTAGCCTGATAAATTTATAGACGTCATATATAGAAATGCCTAGCGAGAGAGAGAAAAGAGAACTTTGTAACCATTTAAACAATAATTCTAAAATAATGATGTGTTCTAACTTGAGAATTTACTTAAAAACACAATAATGATTTATTTGATAGTATGTTATCTTGATATATAAAGGTATAACATGATGATTGAAAATCCTGTTTTACTATCAACCTGAATTTACTGGCAAGAAAAGATAATAATTCAATTACTTTTATATTTGTGATTTCCTAAACCACCATGAATTCTCACCACCTAAAGTTTTTTTTTGAAATTATTCTGTGGTATTGCAAAGTAAAACTCTACAGTGTATTATTTAAGATTAGCCAAGAATTGATTCTGGGATTGCTAGCACTGATTCCTTCCTTGGTCTCAAGGACTTCTAGTCTGAGATGCTACATTTGATTGGTGGTAATTTCTAACTCTGGTCTTCTGGTAAATGACTCCAATAGTCAGACAACTGATATAAGTTTAGAATAACAAATTTATTTTCCTTAGAAATTTGGGATCTAGACCATGTTAGATTGTATCTTAGTTCTCTGCCTGTTGTTATAGCAGAATACCAGAAACTAAGTAATGAATCATAGCGATTACTTCTTCACAGTTCCAAAGACTGGGACATCCAATGTCAGGTGTCAACAGCTGTCAAGGGTCTTCTCACTGTGTTTTAATAGAAAGGAGGATGCACCAAGGCTGGAGGGTGGGCACACATCAACTCAGACCTCTCCTCTTTTAGAATGCTACAGCCCAATGAAGCCTTGCCTTCTTAGCTTCATTCAACCTAGATTACCTGACAGAGTCTCCCCTTCAAATACCATTGGCAAGTGATTCCAACCCAGTAACTGTGAGTGACATATTCAGACTACACTTGTCTGATTTTGTAGCTAGAACTAAATCAATACAAATGTAAGAGCTGAAGTTCAGACAGGTTTAGGAGGAAAAAACAGAAAATTCGTCTGTAGAAAACACAAGCAACAGTCAGGGATATGGCTCAGTGGTATAAGTGCCTGCCTGGTATGTGCAAAGTCCTGAGTTCAATTCCTGGTACAAAACAAAACACAGAGAAAGCAAATGTAACATTGTTGACCCAGAGAGTGAATTTATAAGAAAATAATTTCTATCAGAATTCCTGCTTCATTTCTGGCAGCTTTTAGACTCTGAACCAAACTCTCAATAGCCCTGGTTATTTAACATTTTCTGGATATTCTCAAATATCAGTTGCTATCTAGGAAAAGCTGTAGTTTTTTTGTTTGTTTGTTTGAAGTTAGCAGATTGTAAGTAATGACCAATACCCTGATAAATCAAATTTATAATTATAAATTGATAAATATTGAACTCATATAATGCATTTGACTTTGTTCTTGACACATTTATTACATTTTAATCCTCTCCAAGATCCTATGAGGTAGATATTATTATTCTTATTATTTTAAAGACAAAGAAAGTTTGGTGATTTATTGAAGATTGAGCAGTAGATCTTCAGATTGAATTCCAAAAGCCACACTCAGGACCTAAATTGTGAAGAGTTTATATTTCTCAACTGTACTAAAATAGTTTATTTTACCAAAACTTATGCATGTTATGCATGAATTCTCTATGATTATTTTGCCAAATGCAATTATACATCTGTCAACTGATCCTTGCAGTTTTGTTGATAAGATACATACATCAAAGCCACACATTTAGGAATACAGAGGTTCAGGATATAGCAGATATGGTACCCTAAGAGATGACAAAAACTAAATTTACAATGCTTGATCTGATTTCATTTTTTAACATTGTGTCTTGTAAGCTACCCTCTCCTTTGAGTTTATCTTACGTCTTCTTTACCTCTTCGCACTTTACCCCAAGCATCACTGGGGCACCCCATTTGTGTGTATGCTGACTATCCCATGTCACTTCAGCAGATGTCTTTAACCAGTGGAATTTCACATTGAGTAAATTTGATAAAACTGTCATTCTTCTACTTCCTGCCACATTATCTGACAAAGATTAATGGAAAAAATGGAATTTTGGTCATTCTGTATCGAAATAAGTGGTGAAATTTCAAGCTACTCACTCCTGTTTGAGAATATATTTATATTTTATTTATGTGAATATTTTATTTTTATCTTTATTATAGAATTATCAAGATACATACATTCATAGATTGATAAATGTCCCTATCAATCTAATTATTAAATATATAAAGTATACTCAACATTATCTAGACACAAAAACATATATATTTATATCTTTATTTTTATAGAATACTCATTTTCTGGAGTGTAAACAGCAGTGGCTGGGAGCTCCACAAAACCTGCGGGAACTTGCTCCCTGACCTGGGAAGCAGGCCAGCTCCCCACTGAACCTGGGACCAGGCCAGATCAGAGACTGTAGCGGTGGCTGGGAGCTCTGCCCAGCCTGCAGGAACTTTCTCCCTGACCTGAGGACCAGGCTGGCTCCCCACTGGACCAGAGAGCAGGCTGGATGGGTGAGTGTAACAGCAGCGGCTGGGAGCTCCGCACAATCTGCGGGAACTTTCTCCCTGACCTGGGGACCAGGCTGGCTCCCCACCGGACCTGGGACCAGGCCAGATCAGAGACTGTAGCAGTGGCAACTGGGAATCCCGGCTAGCCTAAGGAGACACTCTTCCTGGCCTGAGGACCAGGCTGTGGTTCCCTGCTGGGTCCAGTGAGTGGAGCCATCGCAGGGAACCCCATCCCAGACTGGTGGACCTCTCTCCCACACGTGGAACAACACATGAAGCTCCAAAATACAGGAAAGTGACAAAACAAAAAACCAAAATACAATCTCAAACATCCAGCCCATCCCAAGAAAGCCCAGGAGCCATATGCATAGAAGAAAACACATGACACATGACTGAAATACCTAAAACAATGGTAACTGAAATAAAGAAGCAAGTATGGGAAGCCATAAAGGAATTCAAACTAGAAATATTCTCTCAGATGAAAGAAGAATTGATAAAAGAAACGAAGCAAATGCTAAATATAGCTAAAGAAGATACAGTTAAAAAATTAGAGGAACTAAACAAAAGGATAGAATCCCTGGATGAACAATATAAGAAACAAACAGAATACATAAAACAGATGCAAAGAGATATACATAAAATCAAAAACTCCATTGAAAGTTGTAGAAACCACCTCAATGAATGTGAAGATAGAATCTCAGACCTGGAAGACAAGATTGCAACCAGTGAACAGGAAAGAAAAGATCTTTTAAAAATAACAAGAAATCAGGAAATAACTATTCAACACCTACAGAACAACTCAAAGAGAAACAACATAAGGTTGATAGGGATAAATGAAAAAGAAGAGGACGACATAAAGGATGTCAAGAGGATATTTAGAAAAGTAATAGCTGAAAATTTCCCAAACATGAGATTGGAAACTGATATCAAGATCAATGAAGCATATAGAACTCCAAATAGTCAAAACCAAAATAAATCTACACCCAGAAATATAGTAATGAGCATCCCAGAAATTGAACAAAAGAATAGAATATTAAAGGCTGTCAGAGAGAAAAGACAGATAACCTATAAAGGAAAACCTATCAGAATTACAGCAGACTTCTCAGCACAAGCAATAAAGTCAAGAAGAGCATGGAGTGATGTATTTCAAATCCTAAAGGAAAATGATTTCCAACCTAGGCTGATGTATCCTGCAAATTCCTTCAAATTCTATGGAGAAATAAGATGCTTCCATGCCAAAGATCAGCTAAAAAATTCCATGATCACCAAGCCAACCCTGCAAAGAAAACTGAAAGACAGCCTAGATACATTTAGGAAAAAACCACTAAACAAAGCAGACAGTTGAACAGATCAGAAGGATAAACATGCAGTAGCAGAAAGATAATATGTCAACAATAAACCAATATATAACAGTTCTTACTATTAATGTAAGTGGTCTCAATACACCAATTAAAAGAAAAAGACTGGAAGAATGGATCAAGAAACAAAATCCAACCATATGCTGTCTACAAGAAACCCACCTAACTCAAAATGATACTCGCAGACTGAAAGTCAAAGGATGGAAAACAATACTTCATGCAACAGGAAGCCCCCAAAAAGCGGGGATAGCTATTCTGTTTGCAGCCAAAGTCAACTTCAAGCCAATAATGATGAGAAAGGATAAAGAAGGTCACTACATCCTGGTTAGTGACAACTCCAAGAGGAAGAGATAACTATCTTAAATATATATGCACCAAACTCCCAGAGCACCCAGTTATATAAAACAAGTACTAACAGAAATGAAAAACCAAATCAGCAGTAACACAATTCTGACAGGAGATCTTAACACACCATTGACACCAATGGATAGATCAACCAAACAGAAAATCAACAAAGATTTAAAAGAACTGAACTGCACCTGTGAACAAATGGACTTAATAGACATGTACAGAGTATTCCACCCAATAACAACAGAATACACATTCTTCTCAGCAGTACATGGGCCATTCTCTAAAATAGACCATATATTAACTCACAGAACATATTTAAATAAATGCAAAAGAGTTAAAATTATCCCTTGCGTGCTATTTGATCATAGCGCTATGAAATTAGAAATTAATGATAAAAGTTACTGCAAAAATCCCACAAACACATGGAAACTGAATAACACACTCTTGAGTAATCAGTGGGTCACAGAGGAAATTAAAGAAGAAATTAAACAATACCTAAAAACAAATGAAAATACAAAAACAACTTACCGGAATCTATGGGATGCAATGAAAGCCGTCCTCAGAGGAAAGTTTATTGCACTGAGTTCCCAAATCAGGAAAAGAAAACGAATACAAATAAACAACAAGATGCTACACAACAAACAGCTAGAAAAAAGAAGAGCAAGTCAAGCCCAAAGCCCAAAGAAGAGAGGAAATTATAAAAGTCAGAGCAGAAATCAATGCAATAGAGACTAAGAAAACAATCCAAAAATCAATGAATCAAAAAGTTGGTTCTTTGAAATAATAAAATCGATAAGCCCCTAGCCAACCTTATTAAAAAAAGGGAAGAAAGAGCTCAAATCCATGCAATAAGAAATGAAAAAGGTGAAGTCCCTACAGACTCAATAGAAATACAAAAGACCATCAACACCTATTTCGAAAACCTCTACTCTCAAAGGTTTGATAACACAGAAGATATAGACAGATTCTTAGAAACATATGAAGTACCAAAGCTAGATCAAGAGGATGTAAAACTGCTGAATAACCCAATCTCTATCAATGAAATTGAACATGTAATTAATCCCTTACCTACAAAGAAGAGCCCAGGCCCAGATGGATTCACTGCAGAATTCTACAAGAAATACAAAGAAGACCTAATACCAACACTCCTCAAACTCTTCAACAAAATTGAAAGGGAAGCAATCCTTCCCAAGTCATTTCTGGAAGCAAATTATTACTCTAGTACCAAAACCTGAGAAAGACCCAACTAAAAAAAGAGAACTACAGACCAATCTCCCTAATGAACACAGATGCAAAAATTCTCAATAAAATATTGGCAAATAGGATGCAGCAAATCTTCAAGAAGATTATACACCATGAACAAGTGGGATTCATCCTAGGTATGCAGGGATCGTTCAACATACGTAAATCAATAAATGTAATCCACCATATCAATAAAGCCGAAAGTAAGAATCACATGATCATTGCCATAGATGCAGAAAAAGCCTTCAATAAGGTCCAACATTCATTCATGGTAAGAACTTTACAGAAAATTGGAATAGATGGTCTTTACTTCAATATAATAAAGGCCGTCTATGACAAACCAACAGCCAGTATCATACTAAATGGCCAAAAGTTGAAAGCCTTTACTTTAAAATCAGGCAGAAGACAAGGATTTCCTTTATCACCCCTCCTATTTAATATAGTACTGGAAGTACTAGCCAGAGCAATTAGACAAGAGAGAAAAATAAAAGGGGTAAAGATAGGAAAAGAAGAAGTTAAATTGTCATTGTTTGCAGATGACATGATACTCTACATACAAGACCCCTAAACTCCATTGAAATAGTCTTAGATATAAAAAATAAATTCAGTAATGTAGCTGGATACAAAATCAATACTCAGAAATCAATAGCATTCTTACATACTAACAACAAAATCACAGAGAGACCTACAATAGCAAAGGCAATTCTAAGCAGCAAAGGCAAGGCAGGAGGCGTAACAATGCCTGACTTGAAGTTATACTACAAAGCAACAGTAGTAAAATCAACTTGGTACTGGAATCAAAACAGAGCAGAGGATCAGTGGAATAGATTAGAAGATACAACCACAACTACAAACACACTTAACCACCTTATCTTTGATGAAGGAGCCAAGCAGGTTCACTGGAAAACGACAGTCTTTTTAATAAATGGTGTTGGAAAAACTGGCTCTCCATTTGCTGAAAACTAAAACTCGACCGAAGCCAATCTCTGTGTACTAAATTAAAATCTAAATGGATCAAAGATCTGAATATTAAAACAGAAACACTAAATCTATTGAAAGACAAATTAGGTAGAAACCTTGAAGCCATAGGGGTAGGTAGGGAATTCATGAACAGGACTCAAACTGCATGGGAAATACTTCCCAGAATCAATAACTGGGACCACCTCTTATTAAAAAGTTTCTGTTAGTCAAAAAAATGTCCAGCATAGTGAAAAGAAAACCCACAAATTGGCAAAAGATCTTAATTAACTCCCCCCTCAGACAAGGGACTTTTGTCTAATTATATAAAGAATTTTAAAAAATTGAGACCCCCAAAATTCAAAGCCCTAATCCAAAAATGGGCATCTGAGATGAATACACACTTCTCAGATGAAAGAAACACAAATGGCAAATAAATACATGAAAAAATGCTCATCATCATTGGTTATTAGGGAAATGCAAATTAAAACCACACTGAGATTCCATCTCACTCCTGAAAGAATGGCCAGGATCAATAAAACCAACAACAAGTGCTGGAGAGGCTGTGGGGAAAAAGGAACTCTCCTATACTGTTGGTGGGACCGTAGACTGGTACAACCTTTGTGGAGGTCAGTCTGGAAATTTCTCAAAAAGCTGGGATTGGAAATCCCATTTGTTCCAGCTATTCCACTTCTAGGCATCTTCCCAGAAGAACTGAAAGCATCATACCACAGTGATATATGCGCACCTATGTTTATAGCAGCATAATTTGTAATTGCCAGATCTTGGCAACAACCCAAATGTCCATCAACTGTGGAATGGATAAAAAAGCTGTGGTATTTCTATACAATCAGGTACTACTCAGCTATAAAGAAGGATCACATTGAGGTATTTATCAATAAATGGGCGCAGCTTGAAGCCATACTCATACGTGAGCTAAATCAAACTCCCATCTGTGAACACCTAATAGTTTCCCTAGTGTAGGGAATGATTCAAATATATAAAAGTATGTGTAACCATGATTCCGCATTATGTGGCCTTGAAGCCTTATAAAGTTTTCACTCATTAATTGGAATGGCTTTATTTTGGGCTATTTGATATTATGGCCTGTGATGTAATGAATGGCTATTTTGAAAAAAACAAGACATCATAATAGCTAGTGCTGATTTAATACCATCTTGTCTTGAAGCTGCACCAAACTATGGCTCTTTTGTCTCCATTGATTTTATCATGTTGTAGCTTGCTGGATTTTATAATATGCAGTAGTATAAACAAAAATTGTTATAGGCAAAGAGACAATATAGAAACCATTGATCATTTTTTCTGTAAGCCTGTTCTAAATACTCTACAATGCTTTCATCCACTTGAATGGTGTTACACAGTCTTGATATGTTTGATGCTATAGCATATGAAGTTATATTCAAATATTTCAAGGAAAAAGACACTATGGTAACTACTATTAAGTCGGGTTATTTGGTGGTGAAGCACTAGGTTGCTGAAAGTGTCATGCTTTAACCTGTATTGTTATGTTGTTATGCCCCCTTTTATCTCAACCTCTCCCTTGTTCATTAAAAAAATATTTAATTTTTTAAATTTCTTTTTTAAACTAAGGGGAAAAATAAAAAAATCTAGCAGGATGTATTATAATAACTTTTTTGATTTCTTGTCAACTTGAAGTCCTGTAATACCCCTAGTATCTTGTTTGGACTGCTTAGACTCTATTCTGCTCTGTATGAACGTATCAAGTATCAGCGTATAGGCAACCACTTTGAAGGCAATAACATTCACAATGATGCCCATTCTGGTTTGACTATTATCCTCTTTTGAGGTTGTGTAAGATTTACAAAGTTTAGGTTTTATTGGTCTTGTTCTCTACTGTTTTGTTTAACTTTATAATACCTAAAGAGATAGACAATTCTTCTTGAGGATGCAAGAGGCATAATGGTAACTATTGTTGATAACCTTGTTTTTACATCACGTGCTATGTCTATCCTTGGTTTTGACTGACAACTTTATTTTATCAAGCTTGATTTTATTCTCTTACAAAAAAAAGTAATAAGATCTAAGGGAGCAATAAAGCCCCATATGTGTAAATTTTGTTGTAATAAAGAGAGGGAAAGAGAAGTGCCCTGAAGGATACAACAGCAAGGGTGTTTAGGTGTGTTATATAGAAGACCATATTAATATTTTTGATTGGATTACTGAACACAACTGTTTGCAGTCTCACTGTTTGAATGTTTGCTTTGTGTGCTTTGATCCTGTGACCTGAAACACCGTTTCTAAGATGATAGTGAGTAATCTATTAACTGGTGATAGCTTACTGTTCTTTTTTTTTTTTTTTTTTTTTTTTGTAGTTCTGAATTTCTTGTACCCTTACACTGTTTTGTTTTGTTCTGCTTTTTTTTTCTTTTTCCTTTTAAATAAAATTAAAAAAAATACTCATTTTCCCTGACCTATTTCTATATTTATTTGCAGTACTCCCGGAAGCTGAATATTCAAATATATAATTAACTCTAGAAGTTTCTCACTAATTCATCTTTGAATCAATATTCGATATTTCTTACGTCCTCTATTATGAGAATGATTTTGTAAATTCTTTTTGCTATTCTCTGTTTATTAAACAAAATTTCAATAGAATTTTTTTTTTTTAATCAGGAATCAAACTCAGGACCCTGCATTTGCCAGACGAGTTACATTCCTGGCCCTAGAATTTTTTAACTTTGATTTTCATTATATCTTATGTCTTGACCTATTTTGTTATATCTTTCTTTCTTTTTTACTTTAAGTCATCATTCAGAAATTACTATTATTTTATTGGTAGAGGGTTGTCCTGAATATTACACTTACTTTATTAAGTGATTTTTCCATGCTTATTGGTCCCTTGCATATTTTAATGTATCTTTTTAAATTGAGAGTATAGATGATTTATTCTATGCCTACCTTGAATTCTACATACCTTGAATTTTTAAAGTATTCTCCTATATTCCTTCAACGATGCCACTTATTTAATAGTTTGATTCTATATGTAAAGTTTTCTATCTTAAGTATTTCAAAATGTGAAAGCAATTTTAATTATTCAATGTGTTTTCTTTGTGTAGACGATCTCCTTTGTTTTGTTACTATATTTATTTCTTTTTAAAAAATTTTGGGCTATTCTGTCTGCTTCAAATGCTCTGTCTGTGTCTGTCTCTATCTTTCCTTTTTTTCTTACTTAAAACACAATTTGTTTACTATTTGTTCAGGCTTGTGGGTGAGAATTTCTTATTGTAAGCTCACAAGACAGTAAAGAAGTCCAGTGTGGGCACTTGTGTCTACATCTCACTGGGATAACAAAACACCAGACTCTGGTCCATTTGTACTTGAATTTACTTCTGCATTCAGTACCCTGTGGTTTCTTTCTTTATTCTTTTACCAGTTAATTATAAATTTTTAAATATATTTTATCCAGAATTTCTAAAGCTTAGGAGATTACAGTCCATCTTTTTCAGCACAATTCATTATCTGCCAGTGTTCTACATTAGTTATTTTTCTTTCAAATTAATTTTTATTCTAATACATCATAAATGACTATTGAATTTTCTAATTAAGTATGAAATATTATGAGTGTTTCTCTTGAAGTTTCAAAAAATCAGTAAAGTGTTCTACTGCAGAGCATGTATTTTGCTGTATAATAGTACTATTTCTTGTATTGGTTTCAACTCAAAAAGGATTATGAATTTTAAGTGGCAATTACAGCAGACACTCTGGATCTTTTCTTAACAGTAAAGGAAATTTCATTATTTTCCCACTAAATACAATAATGTAACTTTCCACAAGAAATTTTTCTTATTCCATTGATCATCATTACATTGCTAAGAGGATTTTTTTTATCTTCTCTCAATTCCTCTTTTTTTTTTTATTTTAAAGAGGGTAATATTAAACAGAACAAAACAGAACATAACAGAAGAAAGCAATATGAGACATAAATTTCAAAGCAACACAATCAGAGATCTTCATTATCGTATTGTCTCTTGTTTTCTTCCAAATAGTTATCCATATCTTCACAGACAGAGAATTCACAGGAAACAACGTGGTATCTAATTGATCTGAACAAGATGAGGAAGTGTTTTAGGTCTTCAATATCAGACAACAAAGAAGTCATCGATCAGACAACAGGGAAGTTAACAATGGCTGTCATAGTGTCTCTCATTTTCTTCAAAATAGCTGTCCACACCTTCATGTATGTTGAAATTAAACAAAATGAGATGGGCTAAAGAATAATAGTATTTCTGGATTTCACATCATGGTGCTATGGAATCAGCACTGGGGTATTATACTCTATCTTTAAAGTAGTTGTTCATTTCATCATGTGTTATATGATCAGTTCTCATACATCGTTTATAGGTTCTACACATGCATGAGTTTCTACATTTACTTCTATTCTTTCTGTTTTAGAGGGAAAAATAAAACAAATCAAGACAAAACAAAACAAATTCCTATAAAAACATGAAGCAAAAAAGTCATAAAACCACAGTATAAGGTGGTCTACAATGGTTACTGTGGTGTCTCTTGTTATCTTCAATAGAATTGTCTATATCATCAGGCATAGTATAATTGAATATAACAGTAGATAGCAATATTAGTAAAAAAAAAAAAAAAACATTGTAGACAGCGTAAAACTTCAAAAGTAGGTAATAATCAAACCAGAATGGGTATCCAAGTGCAATTTCTTTTTTTTTAACCCATTTTTCACATTGATATCTACAGTACTATAGTGTTATTTACTTTAAAGTATGGAATATTTTGGAATATATAAATACATTCTTCTATTATAAGACAACATAGTTCTGAAATAGGCTATAATTATTCAAAATATAGTCCTTCTATAATAGTTACAAGGATACAATTATTAGTACTTACACTGACATTTAACATCACTTTTATTGTGATTTGATGATATGTATGCAGAGGTGTGTGTGTGTGTGTGTGTGTGTGTGTGTGTGTCTGTTCATTTAAGATTAGTGAGGTGTATTATCAGAGAGTGCATAGCTTCAAAAATCACTTCTATATTATAGAGTTTTCCCAGGTTGTCCATAGGGGCCACACTAAAGATTCTAAGTAGATGTCTGAAATGATGGATAACCCATAATATACTTTTCCCTAAATTCACACACCTGATACAATTAATTATAAATTAGGAATCATAAGAATTTAATACCAATAGCTAATAATAAATACAAGAATTATAAAATATGCTACTGGAAGTTATTTGCAATTTTGAATATTTTATCTCTAGGACTTTTAATGTGTTCTAATGGTGCCTGAATATAGATCGCTCAAAGTGCCAAAGTGAAACTGTGGGTTATAGGGAAACACTGTGTGTATTTTTTGTACAATTACAAGTATCTCCTAACTTCAGTATTAGTTTAAGCACAGAAATACTATCCAATGTTGTTATTTTACGTCTATAACTTTCTGCAGGAAGTATCCCAAAGGAAACCTTTCTTTGACCCTTATGCCATAGGAAACGTGTTCCAGGGCCATCACAGTTCTAAGCCAGGAAGAGAGAAGGAGAGAAGGCAGCTGACACCCAGACAGGCAGAAGTGGAGGCAGAGCTGCCGAGCACCAAGTCTGTGAATCTACTGGTCCCACACAGCTCTATGGGTGGTAAAGAGTTTCATATGTTGTTGTTCTCATTTTTATTTAGTGTCAGTCTGGGCCTCATGACCAAATTCAGCTTTTCTGTCTCCTCTACCATTGTATCTAAAAAGTTTTTCAACGCCTTCTTGAACTGAAATTGAACATGTACACTGCATTGGTTATTTTCCACATCCCAAGACATTCAAATGTATTTCCATTGGACTACCAATAAATTTTATACATTAAATTTTAAATCAATTTTCAATTTTCTAAGCAGTTTGTGAGATTTTTTTCTGATTCATTCTTTTCTGATTTTTTTTCTCATCATTCCTAAATCACTTCTTGTAAAACTATATTCTTTCTTTCAATGAAATGTGCCTACAATGAAAATGATTTTACCTTATGGATAAAGGTTTATGTCTAGATTCTCTATTCCACTATATGTCTACCACTGACCCATAAAACAATGTCCTAGTTATTTCAGGATTATGAAAACTTAGAATCAGTAACTATTTTATTTCTATCTGTAACTATTTTATTTCTAACAGTTTTTTTGTGGTTGTATAAATTTTTTTTTCAATTTATCAAAATATATTATTTGATTATTACTTTTATTCCTCATTATCCTGGATATTATTCTTTCTAGGTTCTCTTGCTCAGTGATTTGAATTGTTTTGTAGATTTTAAATAACTGAAGCTTTATTTCTAGAAATTCTCTGTCTGTATTTTACCATATAAGATGTAATATATTGTTAATTTAGTTGCTTAAAACACTGTAATGAACTTTTGTTTTTGGTTATATTTGGCTATTTTTTACTTGGTTGGCTTATGATTGTTGTCATAATTAAACTGACATCTTAACTGCTGATTTTTAAATCCTTTTGCAGATCACTTTTACAGAATTAAATTTACTATTTTTGATGCTTCAATTTTAAATGAACCAATTTCCTATTCATGTATCTTTGTTATATCCTGAAAGAATAGTTAAAGGCCATACATATTTTAAAATTTATAATTGGTCCATAGGAATATTTTAATCTTTATCCACTCTCAGCTATCAGAATATAATATGTAATACTCAAAAGAAAGCCAACAAATGTAGTTTAGACGAATTACATCAAAATTGTGTGTAATAGCCTGTAAAACAGAAAGGAAGTACTCTGTAACAGTTCATCTATTTTAAACATAAAGATATATTTACAGCGATTGTTAAAACACTTCTTTGTATCACACAGCTTACATAGCTCCAAATATGCCCAAGCACTCTACTATTCGATAATAAATCAGTCACAGAAAAGACATCAGAACTTTGATTTGTTTAAGGGATTTATGACTCCTTCCCATTTTGGATGGAGAATGTAATTGTCACCTAAAAGTACATTTTTGCACATGAGTGATGAATATCCATGCAAGCCTCCAGCATACAAAATTTAATTTAAAAAGATTCTAATTTTGATTGAAGAACAGGTCCAATTTTGATTGGATCCCCCGTCCCACAAATTATGTGTTTTCTTTGGAAACTGTGTTTTAGTATCTTAATACAATTCAGTGATACACACCTTTATAATGGGTGCAGGTCCACCTGTAAAGACACAGCCTACTGGTGACTGCGAACCCTTTAGATCTTTCAGTGACAACTGATAGTTGAATGTGGCATGCTTGCAACGGGCTCACCGCAACTGGGCCATCAATAGGAGTGGCAAAACTTAGTGTCTGCGAGATTTACTACAGATCGACTTCATGTTCGACTCTATAGTCTTCTTTATACTCACATTACGAGGTTTACACTTAAACCTAAAAGTGTATGTTCACTCCCGTATTCCCTTATGTGTCCATTGCTCTTGTTTTTCTGTCTCAAAGATCTAAATATGGATGCTCTCATAAAATCTTTGCATATGGATTCCAGGGTTCTGCTTAGCACTTTGGCTTTGCACATCTGATTCCCCATTCTATCTTTCATTGTAATGATGCTACTATTGTCATTTGCACAGTATGTTAACATGATTTTTTCTAGGCAAGGAAATTGACTTGCTTGGAGCTCGAGAGGATATTCCAGGGTAATGTTACTCAATGAGTTCTATAAAATTTTGAGTTGTCATTATAAATATGCAAATGTTGGAGAAATAATACAAGCCCTGTGTCCTGGCAACGTACTTAACAGCACATATTTATGAAGATTCAAGAGGAAAAGCAAAGTAAGTGCTCTGTTACAAGAAGAGTAGCAGGAATCCAGTGCATTTGGCATGGAATAGTCTCCAATTGGGAAACAGGTCATATTTTCATGATCATGAGGGTTTAAGAATTGTTTTATTGATGGTAATTTACCAAAGTTCTTTTGTGGTTGGTTTTGCTTTATCACTCAGGTAGTGGACGAGATATTAGAGGTTTGAAGCCGATGTAAATATAGGGATCCCTGACACTCTTATTTCCACATAAACAAGGCTGATCAGGCAGTGAATAAGGAAAATTAAATTCTGTTTGTAGTATGAATGAATTCTGTGCTTTATCCACTGTTTAAAGACAGTGAAAGTTGATCAGAAACTCCTAGAATATATGTGATTTTCTAGAATGATTTCCATTAAGTATCATACTCATTAGAAGAATTCTCATATAACATTTTCGAGGCTTTTTGTGGAATATAAATGGGAATTGAGAAAGGTTTTCAAGTAAGAACACAAAGTATAGTATATAAATATCGTATATGTATGCAACAGATTTAAAAGGCATGTGTCTGAAAAGTTATTTGTTCTTTATTTGTCCTAAGCTCAGATGGTATATTGAGCTTCGCAGTTTCCTTTTCTAATACTCCTTCTTCACAGAGTTAAATCCCCGTGATCTGTGTTCCACAGCAACTTTAGGCACCTTTGTCTCATGACATCCATCATACTGTATTATGTGTCTTTGTTCAAACTGTTTTATGGTGTTTCTAATCCATTTGACAATCTCTAGCACATTTCCATATCCATAATATCTAAAGACATGGAACCAAAGAAATAGTAAAAGTTTATTGTAATGAATCGAATCCTCTAAACTCAGCTACAAATAAACTCCAGCATAGCTTGACTAATGGACATAGATTTATCCTCTTTGCACATATGTTATTTCAAAAATAAAAGCATTTTACCAGCAGAATTGACAGAAACAAAAACAGCAAACATAACTCAAAATATCCAAAATACTAGTAGACTTAGCTGTGGCCAAATCTATGTACATATACCCTGTATCTTAATATAATCATGTAAGAAAGTCACAATTCCTAGGATGAGACATTCAAAATCGGATATTGGGACATAATACGTAACATTTTCACACTGAGTAGATTTAGAGTGGTGAAGACATTAGAACCAGGATCTTTTCTCCATTTTTTCAAATATATTTTTAAAGATATAAAATACAGGGCGAAAGCCCTAAAGAGGATGACTGTGTTATATTTCAAGGAGCATTCTTCAAATTAAGAATATTTCTTATTGAAAAACATTTTCCTTTCGTATAAAATGCCATACATTTAGATTTTTATTCTTTTGAACTCCTCCCTTGTTTCTTCCAAGCAATGAAATTCTTAGACTTCAGTTGAGTTAGGCTGGATAAAAACTTACAAAGAAATCAGTGAGATGATAATATTTGCTAGGTCTGCAACATGCTTCAGCGAAAAGGAAATAAAAGTCTATGCTGTGAGAAAATGGATTTTATTTTTACAGATCCTTATCTGTGTTGATGCTTTATTGGGGGTTTGTTACTAACCCTGACAAAACTAGTCTATTTTAAAAAAATATACTGAGCTATAACAATAGAAAGCAGAAAATTGGTAAAGGCACTTGAAAATTCAAGAAATGTACATTGATTCCTACATCGTAAGTTTTTATGCAGTTTTACCTGTTAGAGTACTAGTTAGCCTTCTCAAAAAAAATTATCCTTTCATTTTACCCCAAAATTTAGATAAATTTCTGATCAAATAATTTCTTTCAGCAGATATCTCATAATCTTATCTTCTTGGCTATTATAGGGGATTTTAAATGTAAAGTTAGATTATGACCATAATATTTCTTTTACATAGCATTCAGAAATCATTTTTCATTTGTAAAATGAGACCTAAGCAAAGCTGATTCCTAAAGAATTTTCCATTTGTAATGTGCTTAAATAAAACTATTGTGTATACGTGTATAGCTCCAATTTAAAAACAAAGCAAAACACATTTGAGCAGCTAGCTTTGCATTGCCAACAACAGAAATCTATGTCGTTCTTTGTGAAATAAGCAGCTGTTGCCATGGTGAGAATTTGACTGAGATACAAGTTGCTCTTATGTCTAGTATTTCAAAATCGTTAATACAGGCTGCATGTGACCAGGACAGCTGAGCACTGACAACAATCCTACCTATGAGTGTGAATGCATTCTCTGAATAGAGTAACTATACAGTATCAAACAGGTGATTCAGTATTCAAAAGATATCAATGCATTGTCAAAAATGTGACAACATAACTAGCTTGTTTGGAAGAATGACAAGTTAAAAAAAAAAAAACCCATATGGATTATGCATTCCAGTTAGAAAGATGATATTCAGGACATTAAATTTGAATTGAGTATTTAATGAAATCCCGATACACGTTGTAAGAGAGTTCACAAAAAATATGGCTTATTTCAGAAATAATAAAAAATAATTAGCACTGAGCAGTAAGGAGAAAAAAATCTCGTGAGATAAGAGATTTAAAAAGAAGACTTTCAGGCGATAAAATTAGAACCAGATTTCAAAGAAAAATAAATATCAGAGTGAGGCAAATGAAATATATACACTATATTTTAAGCATGATAACAAGGGATGTGGAGTCTACATATCTCTAATATCAGAATACATGCATGAACCAACAAGGTAGAAATCCAAAGAATAAAAGTGAGGAACACAATCAGGCAGGAGTCTCACTGTAAGGCATGGGTACAGGCTGGGTGCAGAGGGGAATTGCAGTATTAAAGTAACATTGGGCATTGTCCTTCAAAAGCCTTATTTAACATGTGAACATCGATCCTTTTGTGATTCAAGTTTGCTCTTTTTGCCAAGGTGGTAAAAGAAACCCACCCAAGCAATCAAGTCTCAGAGGCCATACTAACAATGGCCATATTATCATCTTAGACAATGTCAAAAAATATCCTTGTACATGTTAGAAAGTTCGCCAAAGCTCAAAGCCTCCCAGAGAGGGTGCAGATTTCTCTGAATGACTGCAGGCTGTGATATCCATATAAATTCCACAGTCCCACTGGGCTCCAGGCTGTGAAGGTACTTAGCACAGTAATTGCTACTCAGGATTTCTCTGAATGCGTCACATTCATTATTCAAATGAATCACAACTTTCCTAATTATTTTCTGTTTGATCTATCCAGAAAACCCAAACCATTGGTCACCTTCACTCCTCTACTACCTATTCATTTCTTCAAATTCTGAAATCTCATTTTTGGGGGAGGCGAAGGGGTTAAAACCATTTTTTTTTTCCTCCTTCAATCTAAAGAAAATTTTTTTAGTGTAGGGTCTCTGAGTAAATTTTGATAATTCTGATCATGACTTTCTTTGGAACAATAACCATTTTTGGCTCTGGACATATTTTACTAGTACTTAGAACAGTGTGACCTCACCACAATTGTCTTTATAGATATTTTACTTTATGTCACCAAGTAATCTGTGGAATTCTACTTTTTCCTTTCATTTTCTGGCATGCTCATATGTGCTGAATAACCTGCTTTAGTGAAATTATCTGAATTGCTAATAAGCATATGGATAACTCCAAATTTCATACATACTATTTCTTAATGTTCCTGTCACTTCTCTATATCATTTCAACGGCTTCCTAGGGATGCATTTATATGCTTCAGAAATTGAGAAATTATTACAAGATCTTGCATGGTTTGGTCCATGTTGATCTCAAACAACATCTTTGCTGCTACTTATCATATATTTTGCAGCTGCTCATATATATCATTCCATTTTTACCATGCGGATTTAGTCCACAATTCACCCATCCCCACATACTGAATTGGCCCTGCTAATACATTTTTAAATGTTTAAGAAATGTTGGTATTTTTAATCTAAATGAAATATTCATTAATTTGTTCACATATTTTCATTCATGGTTCCCAATATGCTAAATTCTTTATTTTGTTTGCCTAGCTTTATCATTACTCTGCAGTAAATTATGATAAACAATTGTTTAATTGCTTACCTCACTGCACAGTATTTTATGTTCATAAACAAAAATGGACTGGGTGCTTTCCTGTTTATATAAAAAGAGTAAAATCAGAAATATAATGTGAACTACTACTGGATGAAAAATATATGTATCTTTCTGATTAGATAGATCTGCTACTTCTGATAACTATTTAATGCTTAGAAATGTTAAAATTCATACAGAGCATTTAAATTTTATTCTATTTAGGAGGGCATATAATACCACAAGTCATCCCAAAAGGGGAAAAATTAAAAACAATCAAAAGAAATCCAGAGACAAACATTTTGGATCATTTTGATTGATAACAGGTTTGATAAATATACAATGAATGTTTCAAATTTTATTAAAGACATGTTGCCATTAATTCTCCCTCAAAATGCCCCTTCCTTTGAAGGCATTTAGGCTATCACTCTTACCACTTTCTGAAGTGGGTCTGGAAGTCCTTTGTTCATGAATGTCTTCTGTTCCTATATCCTGGCTCCTTCAGTGTCCTGATTCCATTCAAAAGCTTGATCTTCTGTGGCCATTTTGACATTGGGGAAGAGCCAGAAACTATATGGTGTTAGACACTGGGAATGGAGTGTTGGAGGACACAGAATAATATTTTCATGAGCCTGGCTTTTCCTTAGATGGAACTCAGCAGTGGCATTCACCAAATTTTTGATCAAACCTTGTGAAACCTTCAGGAAAGAAGACTTCTGTAACTGCCTAGAAACTGGCAAGAATGATGGGATCAGTGAAACAAGGGGGGAAAGTTTGAGGGAGACTAAGAAAAATGTGTCTTTTACTGCTCTAAAATTTTTGTGCAAATATACGCGTTTGGATCTGTTCAAGAAAATCAGTATTACATTGAATTTTTCTTGAAATTTAAAATTAATGGAAATATTAAGTAAAACACATACAAATGAAAAATTCAACTATAATTTAGATGTTCATAGGCTGAACAGTAGCGTGGGCACAATATAGCAGTGGTATAGTAATCTGGAAATAAGCATTGTGAATTCCCAGGATGAAGGACCAAGTCTAAAACAAAATCGTATATGAGAGATAGTAAATATAATGCAAGCATTTGATTATATGCAATTGGAGTCTTCAAAGGATCCCAAGAAGGGTGAAGCTGGAAAGCTGGAAACAACATTAAAATAATTGTTCTAAGTTCATGAAACTCTGTGTACTCATGAAAAGCTCTATGTATCTGCAGAAGAATAATTTCAATGAAAAAAAATGATGGAGGGATTTCTGTGAGTTAGCTTTCTTGTTGCTGAGCCACAATATCTGACAGCACAATTTAAAAGAGGGAGGGTTTAATTCCGCTCACAGCATGGGGAATTAATTCCATATCGAATGCCATCAACTAAGCATCAAAGCAGAATGCTCTGGTGGAGTCAAGATTCTTATTTCATGGTGCCCTGGAAGTAGCGAAAGGAACAATGCCAGAGAGGACAGGAACAAGAACCAGAAATAGAGCCCAAGGCAAAGAAACTGATATAGCTAGACCTGTCTAGAAATGTGCTCTGCCATTCGACAGGGTAGACTCTAAAGCCAATCAAGTTGACATTTTATCCTGAACACCACTCACATAATCAAACTGCTGAAAACTAAAGCAGAAGAGAGGTACAAGCAGCCACATACAGAACACTCACCATGATGAGAGGAGCAGCGATAGGCAGACACGTGGAGTCCGCAGGAGAATAGCAACTGATGAAAGAAACTAAGGGCCAGTGTCAAATTCCACACCAACTCAAAATATCATTTAAGCCTGAAGATAAACAAGGACTTATTCAGATGAAGAAATGAAAGAAAATAAATTTATGCCCAGCATGCTCACTTTAAGAGAAACACCACTGAGAGAGATGCAGAAGAATAAATCCGAGGTTACCAGAGAGATGCTGCAAGGTATAAAGGACTACAGAGACAGTGAATAGACCAGGAAACTGCAAATGGTCATTCAATCCTCAGGCTTAAAATATACACATAATCAAAATGCATGATAATGACAGACTTGAGGGAAAGGCTTGAGTGCTCTAGAGTTCCAATTTTAACTGGAAAGGGATGAAAACACATTTTTAAATAAACTACACTAAAGGCAGTGGCATGTTTTCATTTTTTAGAACAACAGAAAATATTTTTAAATAAAACAATTTATAACAAGGGAAGAAATTGCATAAGTCAGTGCATCTGAATAACACTAAATGATGGAAGAACATGTGTCTGACATACGTAAATCACACAAACATGACACTAAGGAAAAGTATTCAAGTGATGCAGAAGACTTCGCATTATTATAAAATCGATTTATAACAATAACAAATCTGAAAGCGGTAACAAAGCTTTAGAATATTTGCAGCAGATACTAACAGGATTAAAAAGAGACACATGTGCTCAAAATGGATATTCACACGTCTCTCAGTAACAGTAAAAATATAAACAATAAATCATCAAATAATCAAATATATGAGTAGCAAGCCTAAGAAAATTGACCCAATTGATATTTATAGAATATAACATCAAAGGCTGACACAACACATACTTTTCAAGAATACCTGGAACAGAGTTATTCAAGTGGGCCACTATGCAAAATTAACCTTGTTTACACCCGGAGGCCTTAGAATAAAACCCAGCCGTGATCACTAGGACCTCTGTGAGCAAAATCTACAAAATTTTATTTCCCAGTGAAATCGTATACTTAGCTGTAAAAGAGAAGCTATTTATATTCCAAAAGGGAGTGATAAAAATATGATTTCTAGCCTACGATTGGTACATTCTAGACAAATGCAAAAGAAAGAAAGGGAAGCGTTCATTTATCACTGAGAATCGGAGGGTGTTGAAGCGAGGTCACGCCTCATGTGTTTCCATTGCAGCTGTACCACATCTCTTCCTTTCCTTTTCCGTACAGGGAACTTGGCTTCCATAAAGCCCTCAGAGCTGGGGAATTCTAGCGTGGGCAGTTCCTTTTAAAGACCTTGATCGCATTCCTTTTAAGCAAGGAAATAGATATGAACCTCAGATATTCCAGTATTTCTGTTATGTGAGAGCAGACAGTGGAACTACTTTTTTATAATTAAGGAAAGTAAAATTTCTATTAAAATATATGGTTAAAATCATGACAGTGCAATGATTCTGTTGGGAACACTCCAACTGAGAATATTCTAATGAGTATCTGTTATGATTTAAAGAAAATGCTTTGTTTATATGTCAGTTGTAATCACAAAGCAATCTGCTTTCTTCAGTATTAAAATATGGTTGGCAAAAGGGTAAATTACATATGCAAAATATAATGAATAGACAATACAATATGAGAAATAGTAAAAATATAATTGGTTGCAATAACTGTGTTGTGATTTAGGTGTCAGGGAGACAGAACACATGGATTTGTGTATGTCAATCACATGCTTTTCTACTAAGCTACCACCTACATCACCTGTGGGGTTTTTGTTGTTTTTGTTTTTGTTACTGTTGTTTGTTTGTTTTTTTACTTCTGGCATACTTGGATGATACCTAGTCTATTGTAAGTCCTACAAGTTTTTGTTACTTTATTAAGCAACCAAACAAAAAGTCAATAGCAGCTACATAGTTTTAAGATATTTTGTTGCTTCGTACTAGAAATTTTTTAATCTATAAATATGGATTTAGCATCAGCTATTTGTATAGTATAAAGAAATTCTTAGAAAACACTTTTGGTCTCATCAACTCTAAAAATGAGCGGCTCTAAAAGAGGTTACAGGGCATTCTGGAAGTGTGAAGTTTGGAGAAGGGGAAAACACACACTAATGGATGCTCTGACCCTAAAACACCTTTTTATTTCCTGGACGTCAAATCTTCCAACTGTATAGAGAGACAATCTGTCTTAAGGGTCTTTTAAAATAATTTTTAAAGTAAATGGCAATTAGATCAGTAAGAGATCAGTAGAAAATGTCTACATGTGTACTTCTAATGTATTATGTGTTGATGTTACGTATCTTGTGAATAAAATTAGAGGTTATGACAAACACATTCCCCAAGCAAACAATGCTATCACATTAATTTGCTCAACTCAATCAAATAAAATTGGTAGTTAGTTTTATTATCATCGCTATTACTTTTACTTTGAATTTCCAAAACTAGTCTTTCTTACACTGGAAAAAATAAAGAAGTATCATTGTAGTTACCCGTCTGTGCTAGCCTTTAAAGACTTAAAAAGTATATTTCTCACTATAATGTATTTAAATTTTAAAAGGTTTCCGGGGCATAGCAACTAAATGATCTCATTCTCTCACAAATTAACACCAACCATCCAGATTTTTTTTCCTCATTATTCCCGTTTATGAAGTTAATCCGCACTGAGCTCTCCTAAAGACTTCTTTAAGTCCCCAGGTGAGGCAGAAGCAGCCCTAATGAGCAGGCGTCAGTGGCATTTGATCCGCTTCTAGTAAAATGCCGACACAGATACAATCTTTTGCTCTTCCTAAGGCTTTTAACTTTGAGAATAAAGAACTAAAAATCTCCAACATCAGCAAACCTTTAAACTAGTTCCTTCTCCCCTCCAACAGCTAGCCCTCCATTATTTTGCAAAAATAAAGCTGCAAGTGTTTTATGGGTTTCATTTGGAGGGAATGTGGGAATTGCAGGAGAAAGGGGACCTCTGTGCCTTCTATTAGAGCTCTTTTTCTCTTCCATTTGATCAGGGAAACTTTCTCTTCCTGAGCTTATTGAGCCAAATTGGCAAATAGAAAGAAATGACTTTATATCATGTGTCGGGGAAGTTACCACATCAGGGTGGATTTATATGTGAAATATTTTGGATGAATTAAGTGCCCCTTTGGGAAATATCCAGAAAGTAGAAACAAACACAGATGAGCCAAATGGCAAGCAGAGGGTGTAAATTAAGTACATTCTCATTACCTTTTCACACCCCTGACTAGAAGCAATAACCTCTCCCCTAAGGAGCACAGTCTCAGAAAAAAAAAAAAGATTAGTGTACCCAAAGGACAGAGCACACAGATCTATCTTGTGATATGTTCGAACAATCGTAAAGCTGTAGCTCTGGCAGGTGATGGGTGGTGGTGAATTAGCGAGGTCTAGGTGAATTATAGAGGAGGGAATCTTCCATCAAGGGGCCCAGCTGTCTGCCTCAAGGTGCCTGACCCTGGCAACAGACAACAGGAGCAGTCAAGCAAGAGACAGCTGTTGCAGAGGAGAAAAATGAATTAAGTGAAAGTTCTCATAATTAGGGTCTGGCCAAGGGAGGAAGCATATTCCACCATGCCATCCTTCAAGTTTGAGTTTAAATCTAAATCCCACGCTAACAGGAGACTGAGTCTGTGACTGTGTATTTCATGAAATATATGTGTATAGCTGAATGTATATGTGTCTACACATATACTTTCAAACACACATTAGTGATCAGTATTGGTGTCAATATTGGGCCTTCATAAAAAGGGTTATTTCCTCCATCTTTTTTCTAGCTTATAGCTAAAGAAACAGCTCAGGTAATTATAGGAGAATATTTCAACAAAATTGAAAATTTTTCACTGACACATGCTCAGTTCTTGATGTTTTCTGTGGCTGTTCTCATTAAATTTTATACAACAGAAATCCAGAATGAAAGTCAGTGCGGTGTTAGGGAACAATGATTCACTCTTGCAAAGAAAAGAAGATTTATGGGGAAAATTACTTGTATCTGACAGTCCCTGACATCAGTCCTTAGTGCCTGAAAAGTGAGTGGGACCTGATAGATCTTTCTCTGTTCATCATAAAGCCATTGTTTTCCTTGTCTCCGGAATAAATGAAAAATGAATAATGATCATATCAATGTAAGGGAAAGAATAGTATTTTGTAACTGGAGAAAATTTTTACAAATTTGACATTTAATT
This sequence comes from Cavia porcellus, assembly GCF_034190915.1. Classification (NCBI taxonomy): domain Eukaryota; kingdom Metazoa; phylum Chordata; class Mammalia; order Rodentia; family Caviidae; genus Cavia; species Cavia porcellus. Next base: position 157,630,517 of record NW_026947484.1, on the reverse strand, counting down.
ACTTAAAAAAATGTAAGTCAGATACCCATTATTTCCTACTTTCTTCAAAGGGCACTGTTTACTTAAAAACAGAGTGTAACCACACCTACATTTTAAAAATTACCTATGAAAACAGTGTAGAAAAGTTAATAGGAAAAAATGTGATTCTTAAAAATAATTGGTAACTGACACATGATATCAGTACTTAAAGCAAGCACAGAACACTAAGGCAAACAAGCTCGGTTAATTTCTCATTTTGTTCATTTGGTCACTTGAAGTAGAAGCAGAAACTGTCCCTCTTATGGAACTACAGTAGTTCAGTACTGTAGCTCTCTTTAATTCACAGTTTTATTTTCTGTAATTTCAGTTTAACTATAATCAACAGGATTTAGAAAGATAAATAAGGAGCTTCCATAAATAAACAATTCATGTTTCGCATAACATTCATTTCAGTATATTGCTATAATTGCATTAGTTAATTAATCATGACTAATTTTCTACTGTGCCTAAATTATAAATCAAACTTTATATCAGATATGTGTTCTAGGAGAAAAAAAACATAGTAGATAGATCTATTAGGAGCCCTAAAACATCTAACGCAGATTCAGAGACCTACTGTATAAATTTATTAGTCTATAAATTATACTTTCAGTATGAACTTGCAGACTGATTATAGGAAGCCAAGCTGCAAATAGTGTCAATAGTTTAATATTTGAAATGTAAATGTTTATTGAAACTCCTTTGTTACTGCCTAGAATTTTACAAAAATAGTATTATATTGGACTTATTATTTTGAAAAAAATCTTTTTTTTACTTGTTTAGTAAAGGTTAATTTTGTTATAAAGAATCATGTTAAGCCATAGGAAATGCCTATAAAATCTGAAAAACCACTATAATAACTATAGCAGCATTTTAGGCTCTAAGTTCTCTAGAAATAAAAAAGAAAATCTTAATTCAAGATGACAAGGAGATTTAATAGCAGAATTAGGATAGAAAAATTGCCTTTTTAGTAAAATAAAGGAGTCAAATGATTCTATGTAGCCTATCACTACCCAAATGAGGACTCTTTTTTAAGATTAATGCACACTGGAGCCTCAAGTTGACTATCTTTAATTTCTTATTTTTATGAAAAGTAGCTTCAAAGTCGAGGGGAACTTAACAAGGGAAGAGTACAATTCACGAGAAAAACAAAAAACAAAACAAAACAAACAAAAACCTATCATTTGTTTAATGCACAGGAGAAAAACTGCAACCAAAAAAATCAAAGCAAGAATTTAATCAAAACATAATGGATATATTTAGGATGATAAAAGACATTAGCTATTTGAAAAAAAAGGATAAGGAAGATAATATTAGCTGGATAAATGAAATATAAAAATATAGTTTCAAAGAGACTAATTGGTGAAGATCAATAGTAGGAGGGATAAAGCCGAATATTAAAGGAATGATTAGGATACCAGAATGAAGCTCTCTCACTGAGAAAAACAGAAGATAATACAGAAAAACCTTTAAAAAATGTAAAGAGTGATAACAAAATCCAGTGATTATTTAAACTAAAAAGTATAGTAAAAGAGACATTGTCATTAATCCTCCTCTAAAAACTCCCCCATTTTTGAACCCATTTGTTCTATTGTACTTGTCATTTTCTGCAGCAATTATGAAAGTCCTGGTTCCTGAGTGTCTTTACAAGCTGTGACCAAGCTAGAAAGGCTGCTGTCACTAAGTGCCACACAACAAAATGGTGGACTCATGAGAGATCACAGTGGGCCTCACACACGGCATTCTCCAGCTCTGCCACTGTGTGACTTCTAAATCTTCTCCAATGTCCAATTGTCTGTGAAGTTCATTTAGGTATAAAGAAATACATAGAACGTAGAATTACTACTTGACAGAAAGTAAGGGATTTAGGAAGTTTCATGAGAATAAAAATAAGTAAATAAATTGAGAAGAGTGGAGATATCAATAATGAAAATATGCTATGAAAATCAAGAGTTGAATCTTTTTCTCTTGAATTAAAGTATTACTAAATATTAATATGGAAGAATTAAGCAGATGAAGACCCTAATAACCTTTATAACAGTTAGAGATGACATTGGAAAGTTTGTCTTTAAGTGAGTCAGCAGTCTGGATAATACTCATAAGCAAATTAGATATGCATAGTTGTTGACCAAATCCAGGCCAACTCTGTGAAAATCTATGGCTACAGGAAATGCAAAAGCAATGTAGAATAGATGTCCTCTCTAAGCAAGAATCTATCAAAGCGAGGAACACCAGGAAATAGCACAGGCATGGCTTGGCTTGTAAATGTTCCTCCTCAATGAATGCACCCATGGATGACCTGTCCTTCAGCCAGCCTCCATATGCATATTAGTAATGGTCCTACGTTGCTAAAGGATGTGTCTGAGCGGAGCTCTCAACATCCATAGCTGAGCAAATAAGAAACAACTTCAAGCACAAGGTGGGCTCCTAGAAGTCCTGCAACACAGCAGAAAGGAAAGTTTGCTTGAAGCACCCAGAGAAACTGTACATTTGAATCAAATTTACAAAACAAGAGAATTTAGAGAAAAACTACTGTGAATGATTCAAATAAATTCTATTTTGAGGAAGACATGAACAGACTGAGATTAAAAGAAAGACTCTTTAAACAAATAAAAGACAGGGCCAGCACAAATGGAATGTTATTCTAGGCAGAAAAGTACAAGAGCTAGTAAGAAAAATCCCGTCAAGGACAATGTGAAGGAACCATAAAAAAATTCTTGCAGAATTTAGATGAGAAGACATGAAAGGTGCAGAAGAGAAGAAAGGAATGCGGAAGTCAAAATTATGACCAAGGATTGATCGCTGCGGGCATGCAAAGAAGTCAGTAAACCCTTTAAAATTATCAGTTCAAATCTCGAAGAGAAAAGACTCTCCAAATGCCCCAGAATTTAGAGACAAATCACTTCAAACAAACAAAATATTTTTGGAAGTAAACAAAGTAAACAAAAGAATAAGATGAAATAAAATTATACTCATCAGACAGGCAAAAATTTTAAAGTGATACTAATCATGGAGCCAGAATTTGCTGTAGCTGTCATTTTGCTTTTGTTGTTGTTTTTTGATTATTTGTTTGATTCTTGATTTTTCTATTTTTTTCTCTTTAAAATAAAAGAAATGCTGAAGAGTTTGGTGCAGCTTGCAAAGTGTGATTCTGTAAAGAAATCATTCTAGGGCTGGTGATACAAGTGCCTGCCTGGCAAGTGCAAGGTCATGAGTTTGATCCCTGATTAAAAAAAAAAAAAAAAAATCCCTCTGTAATGTAAATTGATCTATATTGAAAACATGTTAACAATTATATACTTTGATACTTTGTATTTAAGAAGTCTGATAAAACTACTATCAGATGTAAGATATATATGATATAGTATATATGAAGATATTTATTTCCCAAAACAAATTTATAAAAAGTAGAAACACCAATACAACAAGTTTCTTCAAGTCATTAAATATTCAGTTCAAAGACTATTTATTGGTATATTTTTATAATATAGTTAAAATAAGAGTAGTATGTATATGGTTTTATCTCAGCTTCAACTGGTTTTTTAGGAAATATTCACATCAATAGCAGTAAATATATATTACACAGAGAGATTTCTAGTACTGTGATTACAGCTTAATCATGCAATCAAAGATAATCTGTAATACATCATTGTAGACACTGTCGCTAAAAAAAGTTGCCCTTATTCTATTTTCTTGCCATTACATAAAATCTTTTTAAGTTCTACCATTTGCAGACATATACTTATTTTTCAGTGATGCTTTTATTAAGATTTTCCTACTAATAAATGATGCTAAATATCTTTTCATATTCTTATTTGCCATTCATGAAATGGCTCTTCAAATCTTGTTTCGTTTTTAAAACAATTGATTTTTTTCTCATTGTTGAATTGTAAATATCCTGTATTCCAGAAAAAATTATTTGTCTAATATGTCTAATATATTTATTTAACAATTATTATGTCTGTAAGTAATATGGCTTTTCCTGTTCTTAAGTGTCTTCTAACAAGCAAATATTTTAAATTTTGATGGATTTCAATTTATAATTTCACGCTTTCTCTGTCAAGCATTTTTGCCTCATCCCACATTAAACATTTTTCTTAATTTTTTCTGGATTTTTATAGTTTCATTGCTGTATTTATATCTATTATTCATTCCAAAATGATTTTTGCCATTGGTGCAAGGTAAAATTCAGATTCTGTCTTACCAAATGGCAATTGTTGCAGTAACATTTGTTTAAAAAGTTACTTCTGTCACAAAACTATTCTGGCACCCAGTGAAAAATTGACTGTGGATCTGTTTATGCGTGTTATATTGTGGATCATTGTTATACATCTATTACTATTTCAACACCACACTCTTTTGAGGACTGTAGTTTTAGAATACGTTTAACTTTATTTCTGTTTGTGGAAGTTGTTTCAGCTATTCAAGAAAGTTCACATTTCCAATGACTTTTCAGAGTAAGATTTTCATCTTGTACAATATTTTTAATTTCTAAAACACTGTCAATTCTTTAACTCCTATACAGGTAGCTCTAGGAATCAGAGTCCTAGATACAGTCATAGAAAAAAATGAAGACACATTTGCATCCAAGACTTACAAAGCAACTGTCTTTATCTTTACTTAGAATAACTTTAAAATTGAAACAATTTGAATGTCAGCAATTCTGAATTAATAGATCAAACTACAGGCAAAAACCTGTGTGAATCTCCAAAACATTTCCTAAAACAAACGAACAATCAAAAAGCCCCAAACAAACAAAAATATACAACATTTTTAAGAATGATGATCATGGCTTTATTTAGATAGAAAGTTTAGGAAGAATGAAACAATTGTGACAGAAATCCAGTCTCTGGTTTCCAGGGACCTGGGTGAGGCTTTATGTTAATTAAGTTACGTTGATTAGGTTTATGTGCATTACCACATGGTAGAGTTGAAGGGGACACAAAATATTCTAAGTCTCAACCTTTAAAGCATTTATGTAAATATTAGCATTTGCCAATGTTACTGACTTGTACACTTCACAGTAAAAACATTGTATGGTCTCTTTATCTGTGCTGTACCACCATGACTGTACAGAAGTCAGATTTGGCTAATTCTGTATATTTGGTATGCGCATAAACTGACATAGTAATATTACTCATATTCAAAGACTGCAAAAACGTTTTCCTTTAACTTTAGCTTTTGGGAGTTAAGTCTGCTGATATTTTCCCTTTTAGTCCCCTTTGTTATCAGTTAGAAAATGAATGTTAAATGTGTATTTCGAGAACACAAATTCTTTCCTGATTCTGATACGCCTGGCATTACTTTAAATGATGTAGTTCATTGTGCTTTAGCACTGTTTGTATTGATCAATCACCGACCTCCTTGAAGTGAAACCAGTCTTGTGATAATTGTGAAAGCTTCCCACACTTCAGTGTTTTCCCTCATGTAGCCTATCTGTCTAATTACAAATTAAACTTTATGGAAAAAGTTATCATTACTACACTGCAGTTTCTTATTTTCATAATTGTCATTGTATTTAGCTAATCGACCTGAAAAGTTCATCTATTGTAGTATTTGATATCTGGATAAAATATAAAATCATGTGGTAGTTTGTGATTTTTTTTTAGATTTGTTATGAATTCATAAGAATATTAGAGAAGGGGCTGGGGATTTAGCTCAGCGGCATAAGCGCCTGCCTTGCAGTCGTGAGTTCAATCCCTGGTACCGATAAAAAGGAAAAAGACCAAAAAAAAAAAAAAAAAAAAAAAAAAGAATATTAGAGAAGAAAAATAATTAACAATTGTAAACAAATTTTCAATTAACAACACAGTCAACAAAACATTGAAATTTAAGTACATAGAATTCACATTTTATTAATACATATGTAATTGAATATACACACTGCTCAGAAAAAAAGATTAGCTCTTACTTTAAATGCGTGTAGAAATTGCTATTTCGTTCTGCTAAAAGTAATGAAAAGAACTAATATTTATTTCATGTATGTTGTGGGTTGGCTGTTTTAGATTGTAGCTAATCACTTATTCATTTATCAAACAAGTAAATTTAAGTACTTACTAATTGCTAGAATCTGGGCTGAAAGCTGTAATTTCAGTTCTAAGTAAGACAGATATGAATTCTGGTTTAATATGGTAGACTGGCTGGGAATTACTTATGGAAGGAACTGAAATGTGAAGAAAAATATGTAACCTGAAAACAGTAGAAATGAAAAGGTACAAAAATTATATTTCGCAGCAGCTTCTAGACATCATATTATATCCCACCCTCTCTTTGTTTTTCAGATAGAGCCAAGCATAGCACAGAATCAGGACTGTACTTATTAAAAATGCTTTCATTCTGGACAGCTGTGTCCATTGACAAAGTCTTCCAGTGAGGGGTGAAGGAGAACTTGTTGAAATGTCATTTTCCTTTCATGATAACTAGAATACTAAAAGTTTCTTATGTCAGAAACATTCATAGTCCTTAGATGTGAAAGTTCTTTAAAATCTCAGCTTATGTAATGCATTGTTTTCCTCTTTTTTCACTGCTGATCTCTACTCAGCAGATAATCAGGGCTAAGGTTCCTTGACCACCACAGGCAATCCTCAAGGGAAGGCTGTATTACAGTGAGTGCTACTTTCCCTGGCTGCACTGGAAGCTGAGAAAACATAGAACTTAGCTAGTGTGGAAAGAAGGATGTCAGACCACAAGGTTACTGTTCTTGCTCCTTGTCCTGAATTTATGGCCAGATGAAGCAGGCGGGAGCAGTCTCTATTTCTACGTGCCTGTTAAAGACTTTTGTAAATTCTTTCATTCTTTTCATTTTGATTCCTCACCAGTGCATTATTCAGTGGGCCTCTTCAGTTTAAGTATGTAAGAGAACCTAGAACTTTACAATCAGATGTGAAAATAAATACAAAATTTAGTTGTTTCTGTAAAACTAGTTGAAACGTGATAGAATAAAACACCATATGTGAACACTCTTTTTTTTTTTTTTTTTTTTTTGAGAAAGAGTCTCACTGTACATTTCAGGCTGGCCTTGAACTTACCATCTGTCAGAGGCTAGAAATTCTCCTGTGCCAACCTCTAAAGTGCTGGGATTACATGTGTGTGCCACTACAACAAAGTTGTAACTCTTAAAAATGGTCCTATTCCTAGTGGCTCTCAGCTCTGTTAATATGAAAGAAAAAATTCTATTTAATATTGTATTATAAATTATAGGTTTAAATATGGATATTAAAGAGAAGATATTTTCAATTTTTAAACTTTAAAAAAGCTGTTGTCAGTATTTCGAAAGTTAGGAGGTTTGATGGAGGAGCATTACACAAAGAGATGTTTATGTTCTATATGATCATACAACTATTTAAAAAGTTGACAGTTTAGCTTGCCACTACTAGATTAGTAAAAACATGAAATAAAAACTAATGTATATTGTTTCAAATTGAAAAAAATATATATTAGATGCAATTTTTAAATATAAATTAAGGAAAAGATATGTTGAGTGTAAATTTGCATCTATTATTATAGGTGCATATTTGCTAATGACTTTATAAACTCAAAAAATAATTGTTTATGAACTTATGGTCATTATGTAGAAAATACAAGTGGTTTAAATATGTCAGTGTAAATTTTTCTGTAAAAAGAGGTGGTTTTTTTTTTTTTTTTTTTTTTTTTTTGTCTTTTTTCCTTTTTATTGGTACCAGGAATCGAACTCATGACTGCCTGCTTGCAAGGCAGGCGCTTATGCCACTGAGCTAAACCTCCAGCCCCGTAAAAAGAGTTTTTACAATTAGAAGTTAGATTGGATTGGAATAATTACTATTTCTTAAACATTTTTAATATTAGACTTTCAAACAATACTTGTAGATTACTTTGTGTCTTAGTTTGCTTTGTGATGGTATAACAAAATGTGAAATTCATAAAGATAAGAAATTTCTTCCCTTAGTATTGTAGAGGCTAAGAAATCGAAGATTAAATAGACACTTTTCCAGCTAAATTGACAGCATATATTGGGAAAGATATTCCATTAAATCAAAATTGAAACACTAAGACCTAAAATGCTAACAGACAATAGGAAGAGAAAAGCAACCATAAAGATTCAAGAATGGCTGAATAAAGAAAGTGATACCTAAATTCAAACTTGAAAAGTAAATGTAATTAGTCAGGTAAAATATAGCTAGAGGGAAAAAATATTTATGATTTCACAATGATGATTATCAACCATATTTGCAGTTTTCTGGAAAAAAAACATGTCACAGAAACTGGAGTCAGGTGTGCTACTTTGGAGAAAAGAAGAACAAACTATGGAAAAAATAAAACAAAGCCTGGCAGAGTTAGGATGAAAAACATCACTCTATAGTTTCATAAATATGAGGAATTTAAGATTTTCACCAATGATTTAAACTGACACGGAGATATAGCAAGAGTACCGAGAATGTTTTTATGGAGTGTTGGATATTATCGACCACAGAGATCTGGACAAAGAAGAGAGTAAATGAGCACAGAGAGGAATAAAGAAGTAGAGGGAGAGACATCTGGCAGCCTCTGAATGATCAGGCAATGATCTGATGAGTAGGATGGTGAGACTAAAAAATGGAGGCTGTGTTTAATGTATCAAAGCAGAAAAAATACCTGCTGATAGTAAAGATAAGAATAAAGAAACAGTTGAGATTGTAGAGGAAACAAAGATCATAGAAGATAAAGAGTTCATGCAATTGGAATGCCAAATCAAATGACTACTGAAGACATGTGGAGATGCTAATTTTAGCGGTGGAAAAGAAAGTTTCCAAATTGACAGAAAGATCAAAACTGAATTGAGATTACAATATGTATTACCAATGAAAAAGATGTGGGATGGTAGAAGTCAATGACCTAAACACAGGTTTTAGATAGTGAAAAGAATCAGTCCAATGGAATCATGGGTAGAAGCAAGAGGGATGAGAATTCCCCTGCCTACAAGCACATGCAAGTTAATCCATTCATCTGTTCTTTGATTTATTATTTACTTTCTCGTTCATTCATTTTTACTGGTTGTTAAGAAGCATTCATTCATCACTTAATGTATACCCCAGGTTCTGAAAAAATCCATACTCTTATGCACAGAGTTTTCTCAATATCACTGAGTGATTAAGTGACAAATGATCCTAAGTGCTTTAGCAAAAGTCTGTGCAAAGTTTCCTAGGATAAAATGGAGGAAAGTTATGTGAGTATCAAAGGATCCAAGCAGTAATAGGATCCATAGAGAAGATGAAGGGGCTGAACTTTAATTGAATATTTATTTCAGAGTAGGATTTCACCACCTAAGAGCGAGAAGGGCATAAGGACACATGGGAAAAGAAGAATTAATTTAGAAAATGGCTTTCAGGAAATTTAGGAAATAGCAATGACCATAAAGCAGTCTTCACAGCATTAAAAAGTCATATTATTTCCTTGAAATGTAGACGTTGATTTTAGTAGAGTACCACAGTTAGCAAATGCTAAAGTATAATAAATAGTGACTCTTGCCAGGTGCACTGAATGCAACGTCTGTATTTTTGCACATGTGGACCGCAGGTGATCTCCAGATTACTCACCAACAAGAGTATTGTTATTTTTTTCATTCTGTGTCCAATTTACCTTTGAACCGTGGTCTGATCATGCTTGTGTTGGCATTCTTTCTAAACGTCTAATAAATCCATTTCTCTTATCTTATTTTTAAACTTTTCCTCAGAGCTTGTAAAGAGACGCTTGTATACTGATGTTTTATTCCTTATCTTTTAGTCGGATATGAGGTCATTATTAAACATTCCCTGAAACATTCTAATTTATCCACAGAAGAAAATATACTTGGCACTTTGTTGCTTGACGGAATCAGTTGTTCTTGGTCGTATGTGCCAGTTAAAGTGTGAATGCATTATTTCTCAGAATCTTCTGTTTTTAAATCTACGATTAGCAATTTTAATTTGAACTTTTATATTCACAGACCTTCAACTGTCAGGCGACAAAATGTAGAAAAAATGACAGGAATTAGTACATCTTTGAATATATATTCTAAAGAGATTTAGCAAGTAAATAAAATACTTTTAGTGTAAGGACTTGTATCTCTGTAGATATTTTTCCTGACATGTGTCATTTTTTTCTTTATTTTTTTCTAAAATATAATAATACTAATAGTTAAAGGCAAAGACAGAAAATTGCCTCATTTTGACATCTGATTCCCAATCATAATCTGTTCACTGTTTAAACTAACATCATTCATTGAATTATGTATTTATATAATACAGAGTAAAAGTTGCAGATACTATTCTGAGAGTTAGTTGAGATTGGCTAGAAAAGAAATCCTTATTAGTGCTCTAAAATCATTACAGTTTTTTTTTCTCTTATATGCTGAGAATTTTGTACTTCCTGTCCCAGAAGCAGCAGCTTGAGAAAATGAAGTCACTCATAAATTTTAATTCTGAAGCAAAAAAAAAAAAAAAAGGCTGAAACAGAACTACTGTGAGTATCATCCACTTCATCATTTCAAGATTCCATTTGTGCCATTTAGAGCCGTGCACTCAGCTCTTTTCTCATGCTCCTCAGATGCTGTGAAATACACTTTACCTTGTACTCTGGACCTTTCCTTGATGATCCTGCTTCACTGTCCTGAACCTCTTCCTCTTTCTGCACAGTACACACTTACCAATAAGAAAGTATCTTGTTTCTTTTGCTTGAAATTCATCTGCTTAGATAAGTGCTTCTCGATTTATGTTCACTATGCTCACTGTTAGGCAGCAGTGACATTGATAGTCCCTTAACTGTCATCCACAGGGCTAGCACACACTAGTTATGGCTGTTTGTTAGTAGACTTAACACATTTATGTTTACTGTGTTTGTTAATCCGTGGTAGATTAAAACCTGGAGGAACTTGAAAAGGTTCATTAATGTTATGACCCTTAATCCATCTATGGACTAGAGAGGAAATTAAAGTTAGTGTTTCCAAAGTCAACAAGTTACTGTGCAGATCACACTGCTCACAGAAATGATCACACAATAAAGATTTCCTAAATGAGTTTTATGAATACTGCTGTGGGTGTGTTGTTCTTGCCACTGCTTTAAGTAATATCAGCATTGCAGTGGCTGTACTAGTAATTGTAGTAGAACAAGTAGCTGTAATTATAGCAATACTTTTTATGTCTTTGAGGACAGCAACAAAAGAGTATTCAATCCCTTTAACCTAACATTTAATCTACATCCCACAAAAGAGAAAAGTAAAAAATCTTTCATCAGGCACAGTTCAATGTATGTGCAATCATGACACTCTGGGAGAATGAGGAAGGAGGATGGAAATTTTAAACCCAGTCTGAGTGACCTAACTAGAGCTCACCTACAAATGAAAATGGCTTAGAATGGAGTTCTGCGCAAAGGAATTGAAATCGAACCTTAGAAAAGTTAAATAAATAAACGCTTTGAGGAAACCAGTGAGTGAATCCTTAAAATGACCACTTACATTGGGTGACTTTGTCAAGGCCACTTTGTACCGACAAGATTTTACATCTAACAGTGCATTTGGCAGCTAAATCAGGTTCCAAATGGGTCGAAGACAAGATAATTCAACTCTATACTGACTGCGTTGTAGCTTTATTACAATGCAGTTACTACAAAGTTCCACACAAGCGTCAGCAACGAGGGCCCCCAAATTAGCCTTGAGACTAAAGGAAGCAATAAGACGAGTGAGGTTTGCTCTTTAGTCTCAGTGAATAATTATCTTGAGAGTGAGGACAGGAATCTTTATTTTAAAACAATCTACCCTGTAAATCTTATACAGCTAACATTTGAGAAACAAGAGTGGAAGCAAGGGGAAGCCATGGTCCATTATTTACACCTTACCCTGATGCTCCTTGGAATGAATTTTACTGAGATAAAAGTAAATGTAGAATTGTAAGTTTATATAGTAAGCATATAGTAAGCATATATAGCATCTTGTGATGTATATACTGAATTTTGGTGACTATTGTTAAATAGTGTTACAAAGTCACTGAACCAGTATCCTGTCCATGATAGAATATAGTCTTTGAGCCAATTCCCTATTCCTGAGAGAGTGTTAGAAATTTCAAGCAGCTTTATAACCTTGCCTATGATTGATATTTTACTTTTTTTCAATTTTATTTATTTTAATGGAACTTTTCATTTGAATGAATTTCTTTACTTTTTTAATGACTAACATAATTTAGATTAGTTATATGTGATTATTTGTAACCGATACTTTGTGGGTTAAAAGTAACTGTTTGGGGCTGGGGGTTTAGCTCATCTGAATAAATGCCTGCTTGGCAAACGCAGTCATGAGTTCAATCCTTGGTACAAAAACAAAAACAAAAAACAAAAAACAAAAAATAAAAAAAGAAAAGAAAAGAAAAATTAAGCATTTAAATCTTCTTCTTCTTTTTTTTTTTTCATACCTGACAAACATTTACTTAAGTTTCCTTAAAACAACTAGCTTGGAAATAGTGTAATACTTCCACTCTCTCACTTGCTTAAATCTTAATATTATGTGATTAACAGAGTCCCAAATCTTAATGTTAAAATTATCATTCTAGTGCACAATAGTAATATTAACATTGAGATACATATGACATTTTAATAATACACACTTTGGCCCTATCCATCTCCCATTTACCTTCCATACCCTCTCTTACCCTTTTATTTGGACCACTTCCTCTTATCTGATAATCCTTCTTCTACTCTTACATTGTCTTTCCCCACTTAGATTTCATATATAATAGAAAACATACCAAACTTGTCCTTTAGGTTTGAAATATTTTGCATAACAGTGCGATATCCAGTGCCATCCTTCTCCTGAAAATGTCATGATTTTCCTCTTAATGGCTGTGTAATACTCTATCAAATTACCTTACCCACTCATTCATTCATGGCTACCTAGACTGAGAAGAGCATGGTGTTGTGAATTGTGCCATAATAAACATGGATACACAAACAGACCTTTAATCTGTGACTTTAAAATCCTGAGTTATAGTGGAAGAATGGTATAGGTGAGTCCTATGATACTCTTACTTTTAAATTTTAAGAAACCTCAATAGTGATTTCAATAACAGCTGTACACAATCACATTTCACCCAGTGTATGTGTGCTTATATTTCTCCACATCCTCACTGTCATTCAGTGCTTTCTGTGTGCTTAATACCAGACATTCTAACTGCAAAGAGATGGAATCTCAGTGTAGTTTTGACTTGCATTTCCTTAATGGAATCTTTGATTTATATCTGCCTCCAAAGTTCTCTTTGTATTCTTTGTGACCAATTACAAGCTGCCATTCTCACCCACTGGCAGTCACTTATTTCTGATTCATCACTGTGCTTTATGCCATTCTGGAATGTCATGTAAAAGCCAATAAACAATTTTTGGTCATTGTGTCCTGGGACTTTGCTTTCTTTTTTTCTACTCTTTGAAATTCAGCAAACTGTTCATTTTCTTTTAGATATTCTAATTGAAAATTACTAATATTAAATTTAAATGTTTTTGTAGAGAATTATAAAACACATTGAATACAATGAAGATGCATATTCTTAGAAGAAAATATCAGTGTATTAAGGTGATGTACCTGAGTTAGGATTGATTAATTGAAAGTCTAATGAATTAAACTTGGCTCTGGCTATAGGAGATAAGCACAGGAGGAAATACACTAGTGTGTTTTGGGTAATTATCAGTTCTACTAATGCTTATTTGTACCTATTAAAGTCTTACCACTTTTATCGTATTTATTAGATGCCAGTATTGGTGTTATTAAATAGGTAAAGATTTTTTTTATCAAAGTACTCATTATGTACATGTCTGAAAACTAAATACAGTTCCATATTGAGGGGTGCAATGACTAAATATATTTGCCTCCAATTTATCTATAAAGAATTTGGTATAGGCGATCAGTAAAGTTCAACAATCAATTTGTTGTCACTCACCTTACCTGAAGAAATTTCTCAGAAACAAAGGGGAAAAGATGGAGTTACAGCTTACTGGCACATGTATGTGCAAAAGTACTGCTTAGTTCATATTTGCAAATTTGTAGATACATGTTAAATTTGCATATGCATGTTAAAATTTGCGTGTATATGCTAAAATTTGAATATACATGTTAAAATTTTTTACCTCCGCATGAATACTTGAGGCTGCTCTCCAGGTGTTTCATAGCTATATCTGTAGGTACAAGTAAAGCAATGAAAATTTGTTGCCCACAGACTTTATTTCCAACATCGGTGGGGAAAAATTAATCCTCTACCTTGCTTCAGCTCTCCTATTATAGACTAGTGTCCTTGGCCATAGTTTTGCATCACTGTGCTCGTTATTGGTGATTTTGACACAGCCCATTGAAATGCCACACCTGAAAAGGCTAACAACCTAAGCCCTGCTTGGTGCCCTCAGCTGAACAGGCCCTTCTGGGCAAATATATGTATTGGAAAAATTTCTCTTGGTCATGAGTGACAGCGCTGTTCACCAAAAGTTCAGTGTTAACTAGTTAACTGTATGTACTAAATAAGGGATATTTAAATATTAACTTAGAAAAATCAAGGTAAGACAGTAGTCAGTTGATGAAAACATATTTATGTGTTTAAAATTGTTTTTTAGACACAATGAGTTGTCATTTGCTAATAAAGTTTTCTAACTGACTTTTTGTGAATAAATTAATTGATTGTATTTATAAATAAAAGAGACTAGAAGTGCTTAAATAAATGTATTTTAGCTGTAATTTTGAAAAACATAATAAATATGATTTTCAGGAAGAAATAGTTTAACAAGTATTAATTAATATTTTTAATTCACATTATTCACCTATATCACTGTAATATGTTAATATTATGAAAACTCTGATGGAGATCTTGAAACTTCAAAATAAGTTAATGTATCGAGACAGATATTTTTAAATCATCTTTTTAATAAACATTTTGTAACTGTTGCTTCTACACATATAGAATGATAATTATGAGTAAACAATATGGACATCTAGTTTTATAATTTATAAATAAAATGATAATTGCACATTATCAGTGCAAAAAATTTCAATTTATGAGAATATTTAGCAAAATAAAAGTGAGTGATTAAAAGCACTAAATTTCAGATATGTACCAATAATCTCACCTCAATGAAACCTCAAATTTTTCTAGAAGCATGATCTACGTTTTTGCTTCATCTGAATTTCATGTAACAAAATAAATGTTTTCTTTACTATAACTGATGGTCTAATATTTTGCACATATTTACCTATATAAGCTGTCACCAAGTTTTCTTGTTCTCTATTAGCTTTTCTCTTGCTTCAAAAGATTTTTTTGACAATTCAGAGGTATGTGAGCTGAAACACTTACAAGCATATTTGATCTATCAAGTTTGCATGCAAGCTTTAAAAATATGTATATTTACAGTTGGAGAAATTAGTTTACATAATGTAAAATTTAAGATTTTTGATAGCTGTTACAGGATAGCTGTTACAGATGAAATTTTACTACTTCAAAATTTTTAGAATATATGTCACAGTATTAGCTTAGAAGTAAAAGTGAGCAACAAGGTCTAATATCTCTGATTAGATTACTTTGATGATGTTTTAGAAATATAAGATATATTTAATTCTATTCATGAGCTATGGTGTTCTCCTCTCATGGTGTTCTTGATAAAGTGTACATTCTATAACTTCTGGTTAATATCAGAAACTTCAGATAATAACAGGTTTTGTGTGTGTTACCCTCTCTTATATAGATATATGCAGGATACAGTTTAATTTCCAAATTATGCACATTTAAAGATGAACAATTACCATAAAATAAAACAATTGTAACAACACATTGTAATGTTATGTGATGTGACACTTGTTTTTCTTATCTGACTCATGAAAAACTAAAGTTTACATGCAAAGCAGATAGAACCAATGTGCTTATATGTGATCCACCCCTCAAACTCTTTTGTTACCTTTTCAGTGGAAGCAAGAGCTTTACAGCTTCTCCTTGGAATATCTGAACTACCAGCACCCCTGCTTTCATTTTCTAGGGCCATGCGAACACCAGAGTGGGGAATTCATAGTAGTACTCTGATAACCAGCATAGCTGGTTAATGACTCATGATTGGATAGTTTGATTAGCATTAATGCTCTAGAAAAAATAATGATTCAGTTACTGACCTACACAGACCATCCTGGCAAAGTTTCATTATGCTACTAAGAAAGACAAAATGTAAAACAGCTTCCAAAAGCCATGGAACAAAATAGAGGGTTTCTAGTTAAACCTTCACATGTACAGACAGCTGCTTTGTGACAAAGATGCCAAGGATACATATTAGAGATAGGACAGTCTTTTCAGTAATGATGCTGGGAAAGTTGTATATCCACATATAGAAGAAGGAAACTCCAGGCCAGTATCTCAAGAGTTAAAAAATGCGCAAAGTGGAGTCAGGTGTTAAAGATAAGAATTAAACAATGAAAAAGAAAAAAAAAAAGAATTAAACAATGAGACTATCAGAAGAAAACAGATGAGAAATGCTTCCAGATAATGGAATAGGATTTTTCAGAAAAAAAAAAAAAAAAAAAAAACTTCAAAAAGACAGAAAACAAAAGTAATATTTTATATATCACAAGACTGACACAAATGGAATTGTATCAAGCTAAAAGTTTCTTCACATCAGATGAAATAACCCAGTGAAAGACAGGACACGAGAAAAAAAAATACATGCCATCATTAATATTGGGGCAGTGAAAATCAAACCCAAATGAAATATTGCCTCACTCCAGTAAGAATGACTATTATAAAAAGACGAAGAATGATAAGTGCTTGTGAAAATGTGGAGAAAAGGAAATATTTTTACTGTGTTGGTAAGCACATGCATAGATAGCCATTCTGGAAACCAGTATGGAGGTTCCTCAAGGACTAAAAATAGAAACGTTGCATGATCCAGCAATCCAAATACTGCGAGTGTATTCAAAGGAAATACAATCAATGAAAAGAATTGTCGAAATAGCTGTGCTCTTATGTTTATATCATACTGTTTATATCATAATGAAACAACCTGTTCTCCAAGTGATGAATAGACAAGGGAAATGTCATATTCATATAAAATGCAATATCATTATACCATAAAAATAATGCAATCTTGTCACTTGTAACAAAATGGATGGAACTAGAAGCCATTACATTAAGTGAAATAAAGCAAACATAGAAAAATCACTTAACACATATGTGGAATTTAAACATTTGATTTCATATGTGGTTCATGAGGCTGGAAAGACCGGGCTCCGGAGGAAGGAATGGACAAGATTAATCAATGAGGAACTCACTTCTTTCATTTCACTGTTTATTCAATTTATGTCTAATTAAAATATATAAAACTTCCTTTCATATTTTATAGGTCACAACAACAACATCTATCTTAGTTTTTAGATGTAGGTCACTTGTTCATTGGTACCATGGAATATTGATATATTTGATTGGTAGACAACTTATTTGAAATTTTTAGACATTGTCTTATGAGAGATTTAATTCAGACCTTGAAATTAAAGTATTAAAGGAAATAGTTGCTTATGATTTAATGTGTATTTTATTTCATCTATTTTCTGTGACTTATGAAAGGTAGGTAGACTTTTCTCAGCCCTCCGTGAAACCAGCACCCTTTGGGTTACTATCTCACTTCTAAGGGTCATTTTGGATATGTTATGCTAATCTGGCTGTCTGACTCATTTCTCTTAACTCTTGCTCATCAAGAATTTCACTGAATACCAGCAGAATTCTTGACCTGTGCCAACTCTACATCTAAGCAATGTGCTTATCACTCAAATTGTCTGAGAAGATCTCACATTTTCAGTCTGCACAGCAGATTTTCCCAATATCCGGCACTTACCCAGAAAATATCTCACACAGTGAAATAATTCAGATAATCCTTCCCATTTATTTGATAATTTTATTAAAATAATTAAAGATCATATCATCAGAGGAGGAGGGATGACAGAGGGAGCAAACATAATAGACAAAGCTCTTGTTACTTAACCTTTCTTCTCTCAAATCCCTAAATATGGCAGGGAAGCCCATCTGTGTGTGTGTGATTCATAAATCGCAATGCACATATACAAGCTTTTTTGTCTGAACCAAGTTATCAATGCCAAGGAGAATGGATGATAAGTGTCACACATGGTAAAGCAAGCTGATACATTGGATTAAGAAATCTTCCTGATCTCACACTTGTAACTCAAGAAAACAGGTACACATGCTGTAGGACTGACGGAGCTTACACATCTGTTCTCAGAACAATGAAGGCAAACAATTAAGAGGTGGTGCCCGTGAAGTTTGTGGTGAGAGTGGCCTGAGTATCAAGAATTGGTAGATTAGGGTGTGTTTTTCTGTGGCTTCTGTAACTGAAGAATCTATCAGAAACAGAAATATGACAACCACCAGCTATTTAAATAGTTTTGCCTTACTGCCCATTTTTCTCCTATCTTCACTCTACAAACAACCATTACCCAGAAGACACTCAGGAATGGGAAATACAACAATAAAACAGAAGAAAGAAAAGAGGACATTCTAGTCATGTCAAATCCCGGATTCTGACCAAGTTTAGATTAAGGATTGAAGCATAGGAAGGGAATGCTTAAAACAGAATGAGAAATGGGAGGTCTTTAAAATAAACACATGAAGTCATTAATGGAATACAATAAACTTCGTACATTTGAAGTCTACAAATTGCTGAAACTACACTAGAATAAACAATTCTTACAGTCCAGATACTGAACCTTCCCTTCTTCTTGAAATCCTTTTATGATCGAAATCCATCTGTCCTTCTGTTTACTATCTATATTCCACAACCGATTGATTGATTTGCATCACACAAAGTAGTCAATATTTTTTTAATTAAGTTTCTTGGTGCATTTCAGATACACATAATGATCACATTCATCACAGGAAATTTGTGCTTGCACATAATATTTCTTGATTCCTCTTTTTTTCCCATTCCCTTCCTTGAACCCTTCTTTTCCTCCTTATTTGTAAAACATTTGCTTCTTTTTTCTCATTTTTCTCTTTTTCCTCTCTTCCTTTTCCTCTCCTCCTTCCCTAGTTCCCTTTCCCATTTGAATACCTTCCACATTTCACAATGTCTACTACACATTTGGACTCATTTTTACAGTCAGTTTATCACACCAGATAAACAATGCAGTAATTACATGTGTGGCCCATTTAGGTGATTTAAGAATATAGTCTCAAAGTCTCAAAGTCCATCAATTTATGTACAAATGTCTCAAGTTTATTCTCCCTTACGGCTAAGTAGTATCCTATTGTATAAACACACACAAACACACACACACACACACTTTCTTTATCCATTCATCAGCTGATGGCCATTTAGGCTTTTTCCAAGATTTAGCTATTACAAACTACACTGCTACAAACATGAGTGTGCATGTATCATTGTTCTTTCAGGAAGATACTAAAGGGCAATACGTGGGTCAAATGAAATCTCTAGTGCTAGACCTCTGAGGAATCTACACATTTATTTCCTCAGTTGTTGCACCATCTACACTCCTAGAAAGAGTGGAGAAAGGATGCAATTTTACCGTATCCCGCCAGTGTTTGCTATTTAATTTCTTTACAATTGCCATTCTTTCTGGAGTGAAATGGAATCCCATAGGTTTAATGTGCATCTCTTGAATGACTGGTGATGTTGAACATTTTTTCATATATTTATTTGCCACTTTTACTTCACCTGAGAAATGTATATTCATGTCAGATGCCCATTGTTGAACTGGATCCTTAAATTTTAGGGCTCTGATTTTTTTCAGTGTTTTGTATGTTCTAGACAATGGTCCTTTATCTAAGGAACAACTGGCAATTTTTTTTTTCCTAGTCTATGTGTTGTTTCTTCACTCAATTGGTGATTTCTTTTGCTATGCAAAAGCTTTCTAATGAGATCTCAGTTACTGATTGACTGTAATATTACCTGTGCAAAAGTCAGAGTTTTGTTCATGACGTTTTTGCTACACCTATGTCTTCAAGAATTCTATGTCTTCTTTTCCAGCAGATTTAGTGTTTCTGTTTTAATATTTAGATTTTTGATGTTAGTTTAGTGCACGATGAGAAGCATTAGTCTAGCTGCAATGTCCTGCACAGCTCCTGTTGATCCCAGGGTGAGTACAGTGAGAGGATGGAGCAAAAGGACAAGAGTCAGAATACAGAAAACAGAGGCTGTGTGAAGCCCTCTCTCCTGATGGGAAGGTAAGGAAGGAAGAAGGAGGAGTAGAAGGAGAAAGTGCAGGAGGAGAAGGAGGAACAGTAGGAGAAAGGGCAGGAGGAGGAGGAAGATGAGGAGAAGCCAGAGAGCTCCAAAGAGTAGGCGCTTACATTATACACTTGGCAGACTGAATGTCATGTGAATAGTCTATGACTAATGCCTTACCCATGTGGCTTATCTTAGACCTCAGTGTTCTTGAGATTAAAACAGTTCATCCATGTGACTCGCTTCAGGCACTTGTGTTCTTGCAGCTGGTCCTGCTCTGGCTCTTCATGTGAGGTCTCCAGCTTTAGTCACTCCCCACATCTAGTTTTAGCCTTTGGCATATGGAAAGCCACTCCCCCTGCCACACCACCATTTATTTAACAGGCTGTCTTTTGTCCTGTGACCCTGTTTGACCCTTTTGTCAAAGAAAAGGTGGCTGAGTTTGTTTGGGGTGGTTTCTTCATCTTCTAATGTATTCCATTAGAAACAGGGCCTGTTTTTAGTTTTCCATCATCATGATGTTTTTATCATAGTAGCTTTGTACCGTATTTTCCATTTGGGGATTTCACAGCTCCCTGTCTTATCTTTGTTGCCAGAATTTTTTGTTATTCTTGGTTTGTTTGACTTCCAAATGCATTTTAAGATTATTTTCGCTAATTCTGTAAGGTATGTTTCTAGTGTTTTCATCAAGATTTCATGAGGTCTGTATAATGATTTTGGGAGTATGGCAATTTTCACTGTATTGATTCCTTCTAATCAAGAGCAAGGCATATCTTTCCATTTCCTGATATCCTCTTCAATCTTCTTTTTCAGTGTACTATAGTTTTCATTCTGAAGATCTTTTACTTCTTTGTAAGAGTGATTCCTAAGTATTTCATTTATTTTTGATGCTATTCTAAAAGGTGTGGTTTCCCTAATCTCTCTTTCAGTGAGTTTGTTACTTGTACAGAAATGTTATTGATTTTTGAGTGTGGAATTTGTATCTAGCTACTCCACTGAATTTATTTACTAAATTTTAGAAGTCTTTTAGTGGAGTTTTTGGAGTTTTCTATATAGAGTATCATGTCATCTTCAAATATGATAAATTTATGTCTACTTTTCTGATCTTTACTCATTTTCTTTATTTCTCTTGAGTAATTCATGTGGTTAATATCCCCAGAGCTATACTGAATAGGAGTGGTGATAGTGGACACCGTTGCCTTTTTCTTGATTTTTAAAGTGAAAGCTTTCATTTTTTGAATATTTAGTATAAAGTTGGTTACTGGTTTATGTTAGATGATATTTATCAGATAGAGATAGTGATCAGCTATTCCAATTTGTAAGGTCTTTAATCAGTCAATGAAATTGAAGATGTAATTACAAATTAACCAACAAAGAAACCCCCCAGGTCCTGATGGATTCACTGATGAATTCTTTAAGAAATTTAGAAGATATCTAATACTCCTGTTCTTTAAACTCTTGAATGAAAATGACAGGGAAGTAATATTCCCAAACACCTTCCTAGAAGGAAGTATTACTTTGTCACCAAAACCAGAGAAGGATCTGACTCAAAAAAAGGTCAATCTACCTAATGAACTTAGATGCAAAACTCCTCAATTAGATACTGGCCAACAAAAGGCAGAAAATCGTTAAGGATATTATATACCATAAATGGGATATTTGACAAGTGCGTATCAATAAAAAGTAGATACCTTATCAACAAAGCCAAAAACAAAAATCACATGATCATTTCTATGTCTCACAAGAGACATAGAAAATAATTGGGCAATATAAATATTTTTATTGAGTTTCACATAAATAGAACTGTAGGTCACCCAGTTTTTATGAGTATGTTTTTTACTCAGCATGACAATTTTGAAATATATTTGTACTGCTTCATACATAAACAGTTAATTTTGACAAAAATTGCATTTATGTGTATGCTGCCATAGGTCTTTGATCTATTTTTCATGATTTTGACTAAACTTCATAATTAAAGCTGTTATGAATATCCATATATTCATGTTTGTTTCGGTTGTATGCTTAAAGTAGATACCAAAGAATAAATCAACCCATTTCTGTTGTAGACATACAGTTCACCTTGTAAAAAAGTGGAAAAGCTATTTTTCAGAATTGCTATATCATCCCAACCTTGCCATCATTCCATGATTACTGTGATATTTAGAGATGAGGACTTTGGAGATGACTAACATTGGGCAAGATCCTTGCTTGAGTAGTAGTGTCTGTATAAGAGAAGAGAAAATAGAATATAGACTTCTTGCCCCTTTCTGTACCTGTATCACCTAGTCTCATAACGCTACCTATCTCATATATATTTTTTTAGTGACCAAAGGAGGATTGATACACATTATACATACTCTTTAATAAAAAACACTGAATATCCGGTTGATCCTGTACCTGTTTGGGGGGAAATATATTTCACATTCAATGTCATTAACAACCTTATTGAATGCCAGTTGACTTTATATTCATGGGTACTGTTATGAATTGTATGATTCATTACATACATGTATATTCTTAATAATTTCTGCCTTGATTACTGTGAATTTATATAAAATATTGAATATAATAGAAAATTTCTCAATGTTTGTTTCAAAATAATGCTTAGGTGACTTAAGATCCTTTTCATTTCCACATTGATTTTCAGGAAAAAAATTTTTAAAAGAACATATCAATTTGTACACTTGCAGGTGGGATTCTAACTGAGATTTATGATCAATTTGGTAAGACTTCTAATCTAACAAATTGAGTCTACAAGTCTCTCTCTTTTTCTTAGATATTCTTATAAGTTCTGTTGGCAAAGTATGAAGTTTTAGTGTAAAGGCTTTCATTTACTTCTTAGTTCAAATGCATTTTTATTCTGTATTTTTAGTAGTATTATAGATACAATTATCTATTTTATTTTATTTGCCATCTGTTTTCTGTTGCTATTATTAAAAGTATAGCTATCTTTTGCATATTAATATTGTATACAATTTTCCTAAATTAATTCATAAATTTTATCAGTGGTTTTGAACATTTCTTTGAATTTTCTATGTAAAAAGTCATATCTTCTGCAAATAGAGACCATTTTACTTCTTTATTTCCAAGATGTATTCTTTTAATCACTTTTTATTGACATTTTCTTAGTCTAGACTGCCTAATACAATGATGAATAAAAGGTAAAATGTAACATCTTTGATATATTTCTGATTTGGTTGAGAAAATTCAGTGTTTCATCCTGTGTAAAAAAGTGTAAGGCCAGGTATGGTGGTACATGTCTATAATTCTAGCACTCAGGAGCTTATAGCAGGAGTATCTGTGAGTTTGAGGCCATCCTTGCCTACAAAGTGAGATCAAGATCAGCCTACACTGCATAATGAAACCAAGTTTGAAAACATTTGTCCAATATTTTTTCCATGCCCTGCTCAAAACTTTATATGAGGCTGAGTTAAAGGTAATCTGGTGAAAAAAAATTCAAAGGAGCCCCAAAGGCAATAGGCTATTTAATCTGGTGAAGGAAATTTCAAAGGAGCCCCAAGTTCAGTCTGTGGCATAGGCTAGGACTGCTTTTAGCCAAATATGGAATAAAATGCACAGCCAAAACATTTGCAGCTTCACAGAAAAGAAACACATATAAGGTTAAGGTGAAAAAAAAAAAATCTGATCACTGAAGAAATCAGTGCCATTCAAAAGAAGCCACTTACCTTGGGCAGCAGGAAAGATGCCTTGGGCATGTCTCCGGAGTTGATCAGACATTAACTATGATCAGCTCAAGGTGTAAAGGTGTAAACTCACTTGAAAACTGCTTTGAGAAGAGAAGATCTGGGCACTTTGCCACATAGGAAGTTGCATCTCTAGGAATCATTTCACTATACATAGCCATCCAGTAAGGTGAAAGTCATTAGAGCTGTGGTAATAATGTGCCTGGCTACTACTAAAGCTTACAACAAACCTTTTTGTGGACAACATGATGCTGGATTTGGAGGCATGAAGAATACAACAGCTATGCAGTCCTGGAGGCTTACACTGAGCTTCAAAACAAGCCCCGGAGGCCAGGCAATGTGTGATTCAGTGCTGCAAACTGCTGTAGATGTTCCTTGAGAGTCTGAGGGATGAAGCAGTGAGGGTGAAGCTAAAATTATAATGGTAACTCCAGGAGGTTACAGGTGCCAGGACCAGGAAACACCTGCCAGAGAAAGCTGAATTTGAAATATGGAGAGAGATACATAGTGTAGCCAAAAGAGACGCCATGAGGGTTGCTACCTGCAAAGCTACATGGCTATGCTAACCAGGCCATTTGGTTTACACTGCACCTGCAAGCTAAGTTGTGTTTATCCAGATATTTATCAATTCCTTTGCTTATAGTCTGTGCTTCCATTTTTTTAAAATTTCTTTTTAATTTATTTTTCATTTTAAAACAACAAGAGAACAAAACAATGATACAGAATTTCCAAGCACAGTAAGAGATTAACAATGGTTAATATACTGCATATTGTTATCTTCCAAGTAGTTGCTCAGATTACATCAGATAGGCATAAGAAATAATAAAAAAATGGAAGTGCAAACCATTTGACGTCATTTATCTTTAAATTAGCACTGGAGATATTTGAAAGAAAATTTTTCTTTTAAAGGAATTTTAATGGAATGCAGCTATTTTGAATATTGGAACATACTTATTATATTTAATATATGAATTGTTATTCTACTGCCCTTGAACTATACAATTGATATTTAATGTTTAGAAATTTCTTTTATTTCCAGTTCTATTGAAGGTTACCTGGTTATTTGCTATTTAATTTTATCATAGGCAATCTTTGTACTGGATATGCTATTATATCACATTTTATTTTTGTCATTTTTGTGTGTTTGCTCTCATCTGTTGTACATGAACTTTTTCAGCTTTTAGAATAAGCAAATTAATACCAATTATTGATTTTGGAAAATTTACAACTACTATGTGGTAAAATAAAAACAACAAATTCAAAGTTTCTTCATATTTTAGTACAAATCTGTATTCTTGTTTGACAGTCTTGGTTTTTATTGGGTAGCTGTAGCCTCAATTTAATATTTCTCATCTCTTTATCTCCATAAGTTCCATTAAAGAGTGGTCTTCAGTTTTCTGGTTATACTTTCATAAATGTCTAATCTGCTGATCTTCTCATACATAGAGTTTTTTAGTTGCCTACCTTTTAAAGTTTTCTAAATATTACAAGTTGTGATTCTTTCATTTTTTTTCAAATTGATTGCTTTTTGTAATTTCAAGTCCTCAATTTCTTTTGTGTGTGACAACTGCAAAAACTGAAACTATGACAGGTTTAATTTTCTGTTATTTGTACCTCTATATCAAATATATATCTATACGTACAGAAAATTTGAGTAAATTCTTTCTTCTAGGAGAGCTAAAAGGGATTAAAAGTTCTTAAACAGGCACAATTTAAAGGTCAAGTATCCATAGTTAAAAACCAACTCAAGGCTGGAACTAGAAAACTATCAGATGAGGTTGAAATATTGCTTTTCCTAGAACATAATTAATGTGCAGTATATGAAAGTGAATTATGGAGAATATAACATTGTAATTATCGAATATGAAACCACTTAAGCATAAAAGTAAATAATGAACATACTTAATTATAGCTCATTTAATAAAATGTATAACTTAATTCATGTGCATGCAAATCAATAAATAAAGCAAACATGTACTTAATATTTGTATGTATCACTTATATAAATTATTTCTCTTTAAAAAGGAGATATTTATTCACAAATTACAAATTGTCTCCATAACAGCTTACTGAATTTTATAAGATGCATTCCAGATAATTCAACATAGCCAAAATGTGTTCTTCTCAGAGTTGCAAGAACAGTGTCCAAGCTTCCTGTCTATGGGGCCCAGTCAGTCATGATAAATGAGGTTGATGTGAGTGTGAACCACTTTTCTCAAGGAAGCTGTCTCCTGCATTTCTCACCTATCTTTCAGAATGTACTTGTCACGTTGCATGACTTTGATGAGCAGGTCCAATCTGCTTGTTAGAGCATGAGCCGGTTCATACTCTACTTCCACTCAGATTAAATCGTTCCTGAGACTTGGGAAACAAGACAGAAGCCTGGGATAAGTTTTCTCAGCATTTCAGAGTTGGTTAACAGTAAGATCAACTACTAATAACTACTTAACCCTGTCGTGTGTGTGTGTGTGTGTGTGTGTGTGTGTGTGTGTGTGTGTGTGTGTTGGGTGTGTGTGTGTGTAAGAGATTTCTATGTTTTGTTGTAGTGTTGCTTGTTATTATTCTTATTTCTTAAAGATTTCACTGAAATCAAATTCTGGAGTTTTGGAGTGAAGATGAATCCATCCAGAGATATGTACTGGTTCTTTTGCTTCTGTTGCAATCTTTGGAGGATTTCACATATAGATTTACACATTTTTTATGGTTCTTGGACTCTCTTGTGTTAAGCAAGAGCTGTCACACTAAATTATATTCTGATAACTAAACTCTCAGTATAAAGTTTTTCCAAATTTGGAATAAATTTAGCCTAAAAATAAATTACCAGGCTATATCGATACTCAAAAATCATCTACTTTTTTATATCGAAAGAAAAGAAATAGATTTCAAGTTTTTAATGGGTTGTAATGATTAGTCTAAGGAGTATCTGTAAAAAGGATGAAAATATTTGAGGGGCTGGAAATAGCTCAGGGGCACAAGTGCAAGATCCCGGGTTCAATTCCTGCTATCAAAAAAAAAAAAAAATGAACTATGTTTTTTTCATAGGTCATACCTCAATAGTGAGAAGGACTATTCTCCAAACAACCTAATAAATCCAACCTAATATAAGCCTTAAATATCCATTTGCTTTTGTATGGCCCCTAAAGCTGACAAACATCAAGACATACTTTTATGCTCTCCATCATATATTGCACATACAAACATCTAACACACATATACTTGTGTTAGAAAATGTCAGACAACTATTCCCATGATTTTGATGGAAGTATGTATTAGTGTAATGCTTCTAGCAGTAATTTGGCCTCATGTATCAAAAGTCGTAACAATGACTCACATGCTTAATCATGACTTGACACATGAGATTTTATTCTAAGGAAATAATTTCAGCCTTGAACAGCAACTAGAAGAATGCTCATTGCAGAATTATGGGTGAATCAGAGAAAAATACAGACATTGAGTAGAAAGCTTCAAGAATCTTGAATATCCATGTAAGGGAGTTATGAAGGTGAATTATTGTGTATTATTGTGATGTGATACTATGTATTTCAGATAGAGTAATATTTCTAAATTACTAAATAGAGTAATATTTCTAAACATTTTTTTCTGAGCACATAACAAGTATTAAGAAACATGCACTTCATTAAAAAAACTACTAGGTAGTTGCTGTCTATACTTTACAGTGAAGGAAATTAAAACATAATTATTTAAATAATGCCACATAGTTTTTATGTGATAAGACCAGGGATAAACTTCAGGCAATCTTTTGTAACAGTTTGTCTGAGAAGCTCATGACACTTTTCCCATTGTGTGTTATTCTTTTATGATTATAACTTTAAAGTCTATGCTTTTGGAGAATAATTAAGATTAATTAAGATTAAAAATTATTAAATAAAAAGAAGTCAGGTATATGTTGAGTGAGTTTAATATAAATGTTGATATATGTATGTGAATAAGAAAAAAGTAAAAAGCATACACTTGGTTTCCACCTCTGAATAATGGAATTTGAGAATACTTCTAAGGTGGCTTGTGCCTTGCTCTCTCCCACATCCTACCGTAAGAATCCATGGTAGCTTTTTTTAAAAAAGAATAACCAGGCATACACAAAAGCAGGCAGTCAGTTCCAACTTGCATTTGAATAAGAAAGTGCAATAAAATAAATCACAATGTAACCTTTATCAATCAACTGAAACTCAAAACATGTTGAACAGACGTCTTTTGTTTGTTGCATTGCTTGGCTTTTCTGCCAAAAATTCTTTTCAGAAAACAATGATGGTTGCACATGTCCTTGACTGAAATGTATACTAACATGGTTATTCCATTCAGCAGTCTCCAATACAGGCATCTCCATCTGTGGACTGTTGTCAGATAAATTTCAGGTTTTGACCCTTGAAAATGGCTAGTAAATATATTTGAGTACAAGAACAAATGGACCAAAAAGGAGACTCTTGTGTAAAACTAGAGATAGAGAAATTAAGACAACTGGCTCTCTCTCCTCAGAGACAAAGTGGTTAATAACCAATTCAGCTCACGTATTTGGACTACAATGCTTAAGTTCAGAGTGACTTACTGCGGTCTTTCATTACCCAGACTTGTGCTTTTTTGCTTACTAGAATTTAGGAATTTAGCGCAGGGGCACAGCACCTACCTGGCAAGCACAAGGTCCTGAATTCCATTCCCAGTGTAGATGCAATTTGCTTTAACACACAAATTCTTTCTTATCAAAGAGCTGTTTCACCCTGATCATTGTGTGATGCTTAATAAATGTTTTGTTTTGTTTGTCTTTTTGAGACAGAGTCTCTCTGTGCAGTTCAGCCTGGCCTTGAGCTCACTTTGTAGCCCAGGTTGGTCTTGAACTTGCAAAGATCCTTCTGCCTCAGCCTCCAAGTGCTGAGATTACAGGCATTAGCCACCATGCCCGGCTGTTTAATAAAATGTTAAGTAGATTGATATTTTTAAAATACGTAGTATTTTGTTGACTGATACTCATCTTTCTATTAACTAACTCTTTTACTTTGGACATGTAATTGGATATGTCTGGGCTTAAATTCTGAATTTTTTAGATCCCCATCTCCCAAACGAGTGTACAGCAGAGGTCAAATAAAAAAAAAAAAAAAAAAAAAAGACAAATCGTATGATTTTTAGGGCTCCAGGAGGGTCAAAACCCTTTAATTAAGCTCTAGGCTTCGAGGGAAAAGACAAAGGATTTTCTGGGTCAGTCTACTATTTTAGGACCAAGGACAAAGGGTGGAGAGACAGAGTTAAGTGCAGCAATGAGCAGGACCTAGGAAGTCACTTCAAGGATGTCTCCAAGTAATGAATCAAGTCAACTCAGTAGCACTGTCTTATCATGAAGACATGGAGAAGTGAGACTAAGAATAATTTCTGCAGCTGCAGTCTCTGTCTTGTTATTGAGGTTGGAGCCAAGTGTCCACAGCTGTGGCCTTATCTTGCCCTTTGAGGTATCTCTGGCCTCACAGGCCACTACAGGCCTCAGCCAGGACCAGTGATTCATAGAGGTTCACTTACCCTGAATCAGCTCCTGTTGCCAGGCAAGGGGCCGAGGCCTAGGAAAGACTCACAGACAAACATAGAAGGCCAATTAGTAAAATTTAAACCCTGCTCATAGCCGCTTTGTAGTGGTCTCCAACATGTGGCCTTTTAGAATGTGTGCATACATCGCCATGAATCACAATGTGCAGTTGGATGACATTTATAAATTCAGTGTTTCTACTGAAGTTCCCAAGAAGTGATCTTCATGTGCATGGTTTAGGAAAATCTGAGGAGAAGGAGCAAAGTGAGCATTTTGCTTTTCCTGTGCTCTTCCACATCATTCTATAGACAGGGATAACATCATGCCTCAAAATATTATTGTAATTTATATAAAATCTGTTTAGCAACATAAATTTAGTGCAAAGAGATTAGTACATATGCCCCATAAAGATTCATTTTGTCTATCATTAGGCTAAGAAAAACATTACTATGGAAAATTATGTAATTAAGATTTGACAGAATAGGATTTGAATCCACATTACCTCTATTTCTTAAGTGTCTAGCTCCAGCCATCAAAGTACAAAAGATCTCAAAGTTGAAACTACCCCAGTGGACTCTGCGTCTATACCATTTCATACGAATAAGAGGGTAATTATATGAGTTATAGTTAATATTGTGGCTACAGTTATAGTACATCCCATAGTTAATGTAACGCAATTTGAGTATCACAGCAAATTGGAAACTTACGAAGTTTCCAGTAATTTCATTCCTGAAATACATATTCATGATTGACAACATAGTGATTTATGACATATTAAGTCTAATCACCGAAACACAACTCAGCCATATGGAGATAACTTATTCCCCTCCAAATCAGCACATGAATTTTATTTTCAGTGATTGCTTAACAACTCAGGATAAGCCATGTAGTTTTATTTTCAAGACTTAGACCAAGTTCCACTCCTGATGTTACTTGAGAGAAGATTCCTTCTGTGATGCTATGAATAAATACCTCACTCTTGGTTGAAATTTTTTTGCTTCCCTTCACAGAGCATCAATGTTCTCTCAATGGTGGCCCATGTAAGAGGAGGTGAATCCTGAGTTGTGGTCATAAACCAGATGCAGATAGGCCTGACTCAGCAACTAGCTTATCAAAGTTTAATAAGGGAATATATCAATATGAAATAACTTGTATAAATTGTATAATTTCATACACATGAAATCAAAAGGTAGACATTTTTGAGGTCCCAAGGAATGGAAATCTGACTGTAGAATCCATGTCATATGAATAAAGGACTCAACGTCTAAGCTGCCAGAGACTGCTTAACTTTTGTGGCTTGAAATATCATAGCTTTGAAAGAAACTTTCCTCAGGAATTTGGTGGTCAAGCTTAGAAACTTGACCAGGTGTTTAACTTAATCAGGTATTTTTCTTGCTATGGCCAATTAAAAAAGGCATACACAACAATGATTAGACTTCCATTCTAAAGCAGGACTCTGAGCTGTCCAGATATTATCAGAAGGATATAAAGTGAAATTTGATTAAAAATATTAAGAACTTCAGTGATAATCCTTATGATATAGAGTCACATATGATGAATATATAAATAAATCTTATAGCTCAGTGGCAAAAAGACTTTGTTAGAAATATTTGTCATCAGGAAATGAAAGAAAATTTGTCACATCAAGTACTTGCTAATTTAATTGCTGGTCTTGAAATGTAGCTCAGCATGACACTGATAGCTGAGATAAAGGACAGCTGGACTTACTGAGATCTACTAAATTCTTCTCCTGTCCAGTATACCTCACCCAACTCTAACAGCCAATCAGTGAGATAAAGCTTTTTATTCTCCCCATTTTATAAATGAAGAACTAGCATTTTAAGATTTGATAAACTGCTTAATGTTACTTTTAGAAGAAAGAATTCAGTATTTCAAAGACTCAGGTGATTCTGTATATGATTTTGTACTTCTAATTGCAACACTCTTTCCTTGGCTGTGCCGTGATTCAGAAGCCTCAGAACTCTGGAGAAAAATCCTGTTTCTTGAGACATTGGTCTGGTGGGCTACATAAGGATAGGGAGATCCAAGTGGATAGCAAAACTATATATTTGAACTCCATTAAGAGCAGACATGCTCAAATCATGATGATAGGGACAATGGAATATAACTGAAGCCTCATAGACCATAGCTAAAAGAGGAAAAGTTTATTTAGCTCACAGTTTATAGAGATTTCAGTCCATAATTGGCTGACTCCAATGCAAGAGCAGCACATGGAAGAGGGTCAGCAGTTCATGGTAATAGAAAACAGCAAAAGCAATAAGAGACACTGAGAGACAAGTCTCTTTCTGTCCCTTATGCTGTATCTGGTCTACTGGAATTAGGATGGTGCCAATTTAGCCAATAAGTAATGTGGCGACCACCTACACTTTATCACCACACCCTCAATTCCAGCACAGCACTACAAATCAATCATACACTCTAAATTTGAACACCTATGACAAAACTCTCGGCCACGTGAGACTTTGGGGGGACAGCTAGACACAAACCATGGCAATCATTAAAGCACTAGTTCATGGTAAGAACAGAAGCTGCGAAAAACTGCCCTGAATACTTAGTTAACAGTTCTTACAAACTAGAATTCTGTTGCTATTATTTTTCACTGTTTATAGATAAACAAGAAGATAGTGCTGTCTAAAATTACTAAGCAAATATAACATGATACCAAGGGTAGAGAATGCTTAAGA
This sequence comes from Cavia porcellus, assembly GCF_034190915.1. Lineage (NCBI taxonomy): Eukaryota > Metazoa > Chordata > Mammalia > Rodentia > Caviidae > Cavia > Cavia porcellus. Next base: position 157,598,376 of record NW_026947484.1, on the reverse strand, counting down.
CCTGAAATGATATAAAATGCAAATTTAAGGTGAAAAAGAAGCACAAATCAACAAGTGGTAACTCTGAAATAGTAATAGAGAATTTCACTAAGTACAGAAATCCTGGATCACTTTTAGAACAAAGGTACGGCTACCAGATTTGCCTACCAAATACATCCTGTTTGATTATCAGTCACTGCAACAATGACTGGTTCATGTGCCTCAGAAATCATAATTATAGCTTTTGCAGTATAATTATAGTGTTCTTCAGCTCTAATTTCCTAGCCCAATTTTGATGTTAAGAGTATAATTTCACCAACTTTTCTGACCAACAATATCTGTGACAATTATTGGAAACTTGTATAATTAAAAAATAAAGATCATTCCTTCCCATATCATTTCCCCTTTTGTAGCTACAAACTATATTGCAAACTTCCTCTTGGTTATTTCAGTGTACCCAAAGTGGACTGGGGTTGTGTGTTAATCACTATTCATAGCATTTCCAATAGTGTAATTCCCCACTTATACCTAAAGGATTCTGCACCATCCTCTCGAGATGGAGTAAATCATGTCTTCTTGTGTTCTCCATCACATGAGCCATGGTTGAAAGGATTATGGCCCAGATGGGACACTGTAGCCAGTAAAGCCTCAGGGGAAACCAAGGAGCTCCATCTTCCCCACCCCTAGGAATTTACCTCTGGTGCTAAACAAATACCAGTGGGCTACCAGTGCATCCCAATGCCCCCTCAGGCTCCACCCCAAACCTAAGCTATGTGTATGCCCCCACTCCATGTGTCCCACGGAGAGATCGACCAGACCCCAGGGGATCGGGGGGTCTGGTCTTAAAATAAAAGTCTTTTATATTTCATATTTCTTATCTTTTCAGCCACCGCCACAATTCTATCAATGGTAAAGTTTCTTTTCTTAGGGACCAAATTTCTAGGTGGTTGAGAGTCTACCAGTTTCAATGGCCTTTTGCCAACTCTCTCATAAGGATAGCATACTTGGTACAAAGAAAACACTTACTGCTTTAGTTTGAATTCCAGAGTTCCTGGGTTGGTGAAAATTAAATCTCAACAAGAAAAGTGTCATGTTTTGCTAATTTTATTCCTTAGTTTGGAAAAACTAAAATTATTTAAAACTTGTGAAAAATCAAATACAAATTTTTATTTTTCAAAGTTCAAAGCCAATTTGCAAAGACAGTGATTCATAAATTTAACTATGACCCCATAACGGGTTGTAATAATTTTTTGTCTATAATTTTAGCTTTGTTAATTTTTATTCATATTTTTATGTCAATGGTTGTGACAGGGAATCATTTCTCAAGAATTTGGCACATGAGGTTGATATAGGTAATTTAATTACTAGTTTTTAAATTTGGAAATAATAAAATTATATCCATGCTTTTATGAGGTTAGCAATTTGTGTAAAGTGATCATTACTGTGTTGCGGTTAACAACTCTTATCCTTTAAAAAGCTATCTCATTTAATATCATTTAATGAGCCACTAAATATATTCAAGGGTTCATTAGAATCATTTAAATGTTCTGAAAAACGTAAATGTGAAGTACACACAGCTGAAGATGGTTCAACACAGTTTATAAGGTTTAAATTGTGTTATGATTCGAGCCTCAACTTTCCTCACCAGAATCACCAAAGCCTGCGTCCTTCTTCCTCCCGCTGGGCACACTTTTCCTGCAAACATCCTCGCCAGCAATAACTTTACACGTATGCTATCAGTAGAAGTTGTATCCATTATGTGCAGAAATGCCATAGATGGTTTTCCTACTCTGGTATCTGCTCTAGACTTCTTGTACTTGGTCAGATAAGAAGCATGACACATGTAGGAGTGAATCACATTTTAAGATCTCCCTTTTTAAAAATCTTATACTTGTCAAAGTTCCCTAAGTTACTGCATCTTGTTGGAAGGGTAAGAGCAATCTGCATGGAAAGTCTTATTCTTCTTGCGGGTGACCAGTCAGGGTCATGCATTTTTCCGGAGATATTTCTAACGGAGATGCATGCTTGTTTGCTGTTTTCTTAGTAAAAGAATGACTTTGTTTTAAGAGGAGGATATTACTAATGTCAATGTAGAAAGCTCAAAATGTACGTGCCAAGAAAACCCATAAAATGCCATATGTCTTCACCCCTAAAATTATGATAATAGAAATGCTAATAATATGTCTACTCCATATAATTTAAATGCCTCAAATTTCCCTATATGCAAGGAATGAGTGGGCAAATTTATATCATCCATTGGCCAGGGGCATTGTGAGGAATTAATTTCAGAATAATTCTTCCTCTTTAGATGAAAATAGCTAGGACCATAGTAATAAGAATTATGTTATAAGACAGTCTTAATATTCCAGACAGGCTACACTTTGAAAATTTTTATACTTTGAATTTTAATGGGATTATTTATTTCAACATATTTGAATGGTCATTGATGAGCATCATAAATACAAAGAATTACTTGTGCTTTCTTTTTAAAACTGACTTTGAATCTTTCAGACAAGTTTCCTGGTCACAATTGACTTGTTCCTACTTGCAGGGCACATAGCAATCTCTACTGCAGCTTCCTGCAGGGCCTGAGATCCCCTGCAGAGCTCACAGGGCCAACATTATAATAGTGCTGCTTGCTACCAACTGCTTGTTTACTTCCTGTTTTCAACTCAAGATTGTACATCTTTCGTCCCCCAGCTGTTAGTGGGTATGTAGCTCCTATAACTTTTTAAAGTCTTTCAAATCAGGTCATTTTGGATTTTGCATTTTAAAAGGTAGCCAGCCATGGCTTCCCCCAGACTTCCAAGCAAACACCACAAGGAAAGGGAATTTATAAACAGCAATGGGAACTCAGAAATTATGTTTGAAATCTATCAGACTTAGGGGATTTCTAATAACCAAGAGATATTATTATGTAATATAAGGATGGAGCAGGAAATGAATAGATGTGAGCCACTGTAGATAAAGGAGTCACGTGCCATCCTGGGGAAAGGTATCCTTACTTCACACCACATTGAATCTGCTTCATGAAGCAGCCAGGCTGTGAGAATGACTTCATTTTCCTATTCTCGCCATTGGTATTTCTTTTTGTCTGCATCACTTACCAAATAAACTTCTCAGCAGTGCTACCAGAAGGAGGAGCGGAAAAGCAGTAGAGCACTACATTCTGGGATGTGGATTCCTTAACAGAAAATGGGCGGAAGGCAACCCTCTGGGTGTGCAGTTTTATGGGACTGTTTTCATGCAAGAGAAGAATTGCAGACTGCTTCAAATTGTCTGGAAAACATGCAATCCTCACAAGCAGAAAAACACCAATGGTGAGCAGGTAATCTTTTCTCCATTTATTAAAGCCATGGTACGTGAATGACTACTTGGTATCACAAATAATGGCTTTAGTCTAAAGAAAAACACAAGTAAACAAAGTATCAGTGAAAGAGAGATACTGTTACAACTACTAGGCTGATGCTTCTCAGCATGAGTTCCAGGTACCACCTACATCAGCCTCATTTGGATGTTGATTAAATGTATCAAGTCCTCAACCTCCATTTGTTGCCTTTGTTGTGACAACAATCCCACTGTTTCAGTGACTTTCAACAACAAGCAACTGTTTATGGCTCAGCATTGTTGGGCCTTGTTCTACATATGTTCTTATTATTAGGTAACAGGTGCCCTTTGGGACATGCTTTTATTGACACAGGGCAGCCTCAAGAGATAGACCCACAAACTTTTATTTGAAGCAAACATTTAGATGCCACAGGTTACGTGAATTTGCGTGCCATGTGCTACATTCTGTAGCCTAAAGCAAGACACTGATAGGAGTGAACTACAAACCAGACAGCAATGCATGAGACTTTCCCCACACAAGGAAAGGAAAACATAGTAGTGAAAAATTCTAAAATCTCATCATATAATTAATTATAATATAATGATAAGCTCAATTTTTAAAAGTAAAATCCTTTTTTTTTTCCTGGATATTGGAAAAATGTTCTTTAGTTCTAATGTAGACTATATTCAGCAAGAATAAATCACCACTGATAGGATTATTTCCAAAAGATGAAAAATATTTCCAAAAGATGAAAAGTATAAAACAAAAGAGGCCTTTATTCTGAGAACACGGAGAGAAATGACTGGCACATCTGCTGCTAAAATCTGGCGATTCTCTCTCTCTCTCTCTCTCTCTCTCTCTCTCTCTCTCTCTCTCTCTCTCTCTCGGACACGTGGTGTGTATAAGTAGCCTAAGCTTAGGGCAGTGCCCTAAGGCCATTAGAGATGCACAGGTATTTCATTGGCACAGGTTTGGTGCCAGATTCCGAAGGGTGGGGGGGATATAGGGTTATAGGTAAATCTCTAGGGGCGGGAAGGGGGGGCGGGGCAGGAGCTCCCTAATTCTGGCTGAGGCTTTTTCTGACTACAGTGTCCCGTAGGGTCAACAACCCTTTCAACCACCAGCCACAAAAATCACACTATGACAAAGGGAAACAGAGGAAATTGAAAGAACTCTCAACTGCCAAGCAGAAACAATGTAAGTAACCCCAAACAACAGAATTGTACTATTAACTCAGAAAGTAAAGGACTTTGCTTCCTCTGTTGAAAATCAACTGGTTGACTGTTTGTATACATCGTTTTCCCTGATGTCTTCATTTCCACTTTTCAACTCTTCTATTTTCATGGTTACATGACAATTTATTAAACATTGTGTGAGAGTCAGCTGTAAAATCAGTTGGTAGAAAAACAATGGAATAAAAACATAAATAAGAAGGTACAGATCGCTTTTGAAGAATTCCAAATATAGTAATTCTCACTGAATATTTTCTCATATATATATATGAGGAGAACAGTGCAGAAGTCTGTGTACTCTAGCTTGTGGTCAACATCAGTTTTAATGAACAATAAGTGAACTTAGTCGCATACTGCTTTGATATAATCAGAAAGTGTGAGAAAGTATTGCAGACCACCATATGACATAGTCTACTTAAGGAGAACCATGGAAGAGATAAGGGACTTTGGATGAACATTTAAGATATTTGAATTATGTATTGACTTTAGTTAGTAATATGCATATTAACATATAAATAACTGTAACAGACTTTATATTAATCTAATATACTTAATAGCAAATTAAACTATTGGATATGTGAACTTAATAATCTATCATTATAATTTTTTTCCATCTAAACTTTTCTAAAAAATGACATTTATTTTAAATACACTGTAAGAACATTCCTTTATTTAGGAATTACGACATTACTTGAATTCAATTTGTATTAGTTTTCTACTGCAAAATGTCATTAAAACCTTATTTAAGAATGCAGAAAATTATTGGTATTATAGAGATACAATATATACTAATAAAAATGTGGAGTTTGTTTTGCATGATTACAACTTTTAATTTCAATTTATATTTCAAAGATGCCTAGAAATATGGTAATAATAATAATGCTAATTTGGTATGGTTTGAAGTTACTTAGTTAATTCATGATGCACAATGCTTCGATCCCTACCTTGAAAAGTTAATTAGTTCCATAAGGATATTTTTATGTAGTGTGTAGCTGGGATGAGTCATAAACAAGTAGTTCATCCAAACTTTGCTGTGTTTAAAGTTTATTATTTCCAACTTAAATCAGTAATTGTTAGACATAATTTTGCTACCAGTAGTACTATTTTATTCAGACTACTGCTTTGATAATTATGGTAGTAAGATAGTTCTGATTTGAATGGAAGTCCCAGTTTAATTTTGCTGCTGAGTATAAATATTTGTAGTACTTATTTATTTTACTGAAGAGTCTTATTTTGATAAATTCACCAACCTGTTGCTACTGATAAAGAAATATTGGAATGAATTATAAGTCCTGTGACTAACACCACATCCTTGATTTTATCTCAGGTAGACAAAAGCATTAAACCTCTGAATAGCTTCTTTGCAGTTTTAGAAAAATGGATATTTCATTTATCACCTATTTTAAAATGTTTTGGGTTTTGTGTTTGTTTGTTTCAAAAAAATCACTCAATTGCTCAATTTCCCTTCCTAGATTCTTTTTTTTTTTTTTTTTTTTTTAACTGAGAATCAACTCACTCACAACCTAGTGCTTGCCAGGAAGGTACTGTGACCCTTCCTGGATTCTAAAGATAAGCCAAAAATTGTATCTCCCATCATAAATTAGGACGCTGTGTTTAATGTATAATTTATTCTCTATAATTCATTCAGTTACTCTTTCAATCTTAACTTCCAGGTAACATCAACTAATTTTGTCTTTCAAACATGAGGCCTAGACTCACTTTATGCTTTCTAGTACAGTTATTCACCATATTAAAATTTCTCTGTATTCTGAGAGAGATGATCTACAATCATAAATGTGGTTTGAGTGGCCAAAGGCCCTAGACATAGTTTGGTGGCATATTATGTGGTGAAGACACATACTGTAAATGGGATGATCTTCAACTGCGTAAAGCCGTTATTACCAGGTATCCATCAAGTACTAATCCAAATAAGAACCCTGTATTATTGGGTTCATTTACTAATGGTCTTCAAATTATCACACCTCTCAGTTCTCCATCATTTCCCCTCTTTTCTTTGCCTTTGGTTCTATAAGAAAAATGTTATGCTACTTAGCCTAGACTTCTTTTATGTATAAATAATATATTTGGGTAACTCTCTCTCTCTCTCTCTCTCTCTCTCTATATATATATATATATATATATATATATATATATACTTTTAGCACAAATGTCAGGTATATCTAACAGACTTCTTGATTTTTATCTTCTATCATCTATTATTTATCTTTATTAACTAAGACTTATTTAAACATTCATGCAGTACTATACATTTTTTTCACATTTCCCTTGCCACACTTTCATATCTTATTAAATTACTTATTTGTTTAATCAGAAAAAACAAATTCAAGGCCATCATTGATTTTTCTGTAGTTTTAAACCTACTATGTTTAATTCATTGAAACATTACCTATTTTCAAACTTACTTATTCTGACTACTTACCACTTTCAGATACCCCATCAGTGTTAGTTATTACCCTCTCCTGATAGAATTCCACAGCTCTATTTTACCTAATCTTCCTGTTTCTTGATTTGCCAGTTCCAAATCCACTCTCAATCAGAAGATAAAGTGGTTCATTTTAAAAAAGAATGAAGTCATTTCACCCTTAATTTTCCAATAGGACATGACTTTTTTCTATTTCGGCCTCTGACTTGGCTGTGTATCAATCTTCAGATTATTTCATTTCGTATCTATTTTCCCTTTTATCGGCTCTTTCCTTATGCTGAATTCCTGCGTACCTTGACTGTCTGTCCTGGAATGCTTTCATTTGTTCACCGTGTTCCCTGCCTTGGCTTAGCTCTTTTTCCTCTACTGTGACCCCAGGGTAACTTTCCTCACTCACTCAAGTCACTGCTTATTACACATCTGTATGCCACTCATAACTGCACAAGGCGTGCCATGTCTAAGTATAAAAAAATAGGTTTCAATATGTAAATAAATTTATTAAATACAACTTTCAGATAAATAAGGATATCTTTTCCACTTACTGAATCCTCAGTGTCCAGAAAAATATTTATCTCTGAGTAAACTCTTCTTTGACAGAATGAATAGTTGGAGAATGAGTGTGTAAGAGTTAATTGTTACAGTCATTTATTTTTATCCTGTACTTTTGAGGGGTATTTTATACTTCCAAATCTACTTCACTTAATAATATTATATTGCTATTAGATATTTCCAAGAAATAATTTCTCTTCACATTTGATTATTGATATATATATATATATATATATATATATATATACACACACATATATGCAGAGATGTAAAATTTATTTATCATTGTATTGCAAACTCAAAATATCAATGACTCAAATATCAAAAAGGAATGATTTTTTGATCTCTTTAATTGGCTTTCTGTGACGTGTTGCACCAATGTTGCAAGTTAGTAAATATTCTTAATTAAATGAATAAAATTTTAGTGCCATGAAAAACAAAAATATTTTAAATATTTTACACATTTTATTGCACTTTAATATATATATCACATATATATATATACATATATGTGATATATATATATGTGTGTGTGTGTGTATATATGTATATATATACATATATACACACACACACATATATATATATATATATATATATATATATATAACTCACAGACTCGTGCTTGCCAGGCAGGTGCTTATGCCACTGAGCTATATCTTTGGCCAGGCTCATGTATTTTTATAACCTCTAATTTTTTTAAAAAATGACTTAAATATTTTTGAACATTTTAGTGAAATGAAGGAACAAGTCTTCAGCTGATGAGCCCACTGGTGTTTGGAAGATTCTAATCCTCATCATTCTCTTCTTCAGTTTTTTCAATTTAAGCCAAGTACAGAATATACAAGTAAGATATGATTTATACTTTCAGTTATTATATTATGAATCTGTGTAAAAATTTCTTCTTTGACAAAAGAAGGCATCAATAAAACATCTGAGCCAATTTGACTTGTGTTGTAATTATTAGGAAGATTATATATAAGTAGTAAAATGTGTGATTTTAGTATCCAGATGTGTTGAGTTGCACCTAACTCCATTAGATTATAACACTGATCTTGGACAAAGCAAGTTCTCCAAAAATGAATTTCTCCATAGATTAAATGGAAATATCATTCATTGTTAAACTTTTTTGGGATTATCATGATTTGGATTAAATGAGTTAATTCAAGTATATCACACAGACAATAAGATGTTAAAGATAAAAAAAGATAAAGTCTGATCTCAACTTAGTGTTACAAATGGACAATGATTTTTTTTAACTATTTGAGATAATAAAAAAATATGAGATATAATAGTCATGCTGAAGAGACAATAATTACTTTTGTCTTCTCAGAGGTGCAGATGTCTATTTGTACAAATTTTAAAACAAAACTAAGAACTACTCTTTCAGAACTTGAATCTTGTAAATTTAGCACAAATATAAATCCATCACTTTTTAAAATTTAGCTAATAAACTTCTTAAAGTAGTTATGTCATTATGAGATGCAAAATATATTTTACTATAGCAGCTAATGTTGAAATAATCAGATGAACTCAGCAACCATGATTGAACACTGAATATACAATATTTTTTCAAGTATCTTGGATTGAGACCATTGTCTATAATATATTGTCATGTCTGATTTCCTTCATCCATGCCTGGTTGCGAAGCCCACGCACTATGACATTGTTTTTAAGATTCCTCCGGCACAGCAGGTATTGTTGGTATGACTTCCTGGCTTGTCTATTTGTCTTTCCTCCAGCTCTCCTGTTGCTCTTGGTTCTCTCCTGTCTTGCTCTTGCTGTATTTTTAATTTGAAATCTTATCCATCAAATCCAGCACTATAGATGGTGGACAGAGACAGAAGAGGAGCTTTTTTCAGGTGGGTATCAGGAGTACAGAGTTGAAACATGTTTAGTTTGTTCACCAAAGTGATCATTATGAAGTGTAAACACTCTCACTGGGATCAGAAGTTTAATACATGCTGTAATGTAAGGTTGCAGTCAGCTGGAGTTGGGTGGAGCAGAGGGTTGGTAGGGAGAGAAACTTTCCTCATATCTTTCACAAATGGGAAAAGGACCTAGAATTGCAGGGAGAAAGGAAAGCAGAAAGAAGAAAGCTATGAAGAATGAATTGAAATGTGTTATGTACATGTACCAGCACCCCCATGAGGAATGCAATTATTATGTACTGCAAATATGCACAAAAATAACCAGAGAAAGTAAGTTTAATTAAAAAAGAAAAAAAAGAGGAGTGGAGAAGATATTTTCACGTTAAAGATCAAAGCTTAGATAATATTACATGTTGTCATCTTACAGAAATCTTTAAACTTACATCACAGAATGGTAATATTATCATTTTTAGTATTTATCAAAAAATAAAGCTCACAAGAAAAACTCACAACATGCAATACATTTATTGCTCGTACCATAGTTCACCGTGGGCTGGGCTGTGAAAAAGATTCTGCCCCTTTCTTTCAGAATCACAGTCATTTCATTTTGTAACATTCACATTTATTTTATTTTATTTTATTTTTTTTTTCTTTTCAAGCAAAACAGTGTATCTGCTTTTTATATTTTCCTTCATTGGTCTGAAGTTATTAACTGGGACATGATCTTGACTTTTTTGTTTTTTTTGAAGGTGGTAAAATGCAATAGAACAAGACAAAACAAAGCCAGTTGAGACAGTGCAGGGAAATAGGTACAGAACTCACAGCAGGTTACCAGGATTACAGTAATAGGTGCCATAGTATATCTCATTATCTTCACAATAGTTGTCCTTTTAATCAAATACAGCAAAATCAAACCAAATGCAGAACATTATAGAACTTACCAAAACAGAATATTGAATAGAACAATACAGTTAATCAGAGCAAAGCAAAACAGTGATAACAATATTTGCCTTCAAAGAGATGGTAGAAGGAAATCCCCCGTATTTGCTATATTGCGTATGGTCAACCTCCCAAGAGATGTTCAGACCTCTTGCTCCCCTTTGCTAACAGAGCAGGGGGAGGAACAAAATGCGCCTAGGATCAAGGAGCTTACCAGGGAGGCTCCCTGGCTCTCCTGCTTACCAGGGAGACGGGTGATTGCTTGGTTTCCCAGCGCCCTAAGTTCCAACATGGTATGAATCTCAGGAGACGCTGGCTGATTCTCCCCCTGGGGTGGTGGCCACTTGCCCGAGCCATGGCTGCTTACCAGAGAGGCTAGCATTCACTTTTAAAACAGCATCTCAAAGCTAACATGGAATGAAGAAGAAGAAGAAGAAGAAGAAGACGAAGACGAAGACGAAGACGAAGACGAAGACGAAGACGAAGACGAAGAAGAAGAAGAAGAAGAAGAAGAAGAAGAAGAAGAAGAAGAAGAAGAAGTTTGCATGTGTGAGCATTACCTTAGGCATATCCTAAACACAGGGAAATGATATCAGCCATATTCACTGGCTAGGGCACTCTCTTCTGATGCCAGACTAACTATACTGTGCTGGGTTCATTAGCTACGTGCTAAGTCTAAAAGTAGAATGAATATGAAGCCACAAAGAGATTTTCGTGCCTCATCTTAAAATTCTCTAACCTCTGCATACTCAAAGTACTTGTTAGATCTTTCTCAAATCTTTATGAGCTAAATACCACTGTTGCACCATTTAGGAGAGGTAGACTAAGACACAGAGAAATTAAAGGATAAGAGTAAGGTCTCACATGGAAGAACTACAGTTCATGCTCAAGAATTTGGACATCAGTGTTTATATTTTCCAGCATTTTAGAAGCAGACACAAAGTAAACAAACTTGGTGAATAAACAGAAATGGAAACAAAAAAATCTCAATAATTGGAAATGCTTTGAATTCCTGAATGTGTGACAATTACTGATAAGGACATTTGGCATCAGTAGAAGGAAGCCAGGCTGAGGAGGAGATGTAGATATGCAGGAAAATTGTTTTACCAGAATGCTGAACACTTGGAGGAAGATACCACACATTACTGAGCACAGAGGAAGATGTGAAAATCTCTTATGAGGGCGTGGTGAACCCTAGTAGAGCACTACCTATGGAAAGAAGTACAGACATGAGCTTCGCCAGCAAGTACAGATGACACTTTGAGAGGTAGGAAAAATTCCAGGTTACTTAGATAGCTATCCATACTTTCTTTATCTGAGATTTTTATGTTTAAAATAAAGTAGGAAAATAAATTAATATAAAATAATTATAAGCCTAGGAAAAGTTTACTTGGTAATTTCACATTTCCAAACAGTGGACAGAGATTGAGCATGCTATTATGCATTACAGAAGTTAGAGAGACACTTATGGTGTGGTACATGTCCCCTTGGAAGAGTCACCACATTACTATGGCAATATCATGTATTGTGGGTTCTTAAGAATGGAAATATTCTGCTTGTTTTACTATCCCACATAAGTATGAAGAAACTGTCTTCAGTCTTACAGAAATAATAATTTTAAATAATAATTACTATTATTGTCCTAGTTTAGAAAACTCTTATATGTGGAGTTTCTTAATGCCTATGGCTAAAAAATGTTGAAACCATAAGCTTGACTATTTTAAGAAGGCAAAACTTCATAACAGTGACATATCAGCTATAAAGAAGGTTGACTTTGGATTCACTCACTTTTGGTTCAGTGCTTCCTAAGTATTACAGCCCAATAGCAATATTGTGATTTAATTTAAATGTTTCGGAGGTAGGAAAGACACGGACTGTGTAAAATGTAGAATCCAATAAATAATTATTCAGTGAGTAAAGTAATATATCTGTGAGGCAGTTGAAATAGAAATGATAATGTCTTAGAAATATTTTTACTTTTGTATACTTACTGGTAAACATCAGGAAGTTTGCATAAGTCACCACTACTATAGTAATTAGAACTATGCCAAATGTCTCATTAGAGACAGACGTGCTGGTGAGGAAAAAGAGAATATAAATTATATGATGAGTCAAATGAAAATGGCTTGGACCAGTTCAACTGTGCCAATTCTCTTGGTATGCATAAAATATCTTTTCATAATTAAATCTTGTATTATCAATAAATTGCTACTGTGGTAGATGAAATTGATGTCCTGAATTCTTAATTCCTCTCTGCATCCTTGCTCTTCATCAACATATTTTTTTTTTTTGCTTTGTAATAGATGTAAGACAAAATCTATAACTGCATTGGCTGAACAATTGAATATTAAAATATATTATTTGATGAATATCTTGGAAAATACTTGAACAATTTAGAATCTTTGCTAGCACTCCTCTGCCCATGTTGTGAAATGGTCCAATTTAAGTTTATGCACCAGTCTGAGCAGGCAGAGAGACACATGAAACCATCTCCAATTGAGCCCTATTACACACGTGAGTCCAGTTGAGTTCTTCAAAGTGGTTCAGCTGACCTAGCTCTGATCCGCTAACAGCTAAGTCACTCCATAGACGTGGGAGAAATGAAAACCTGGTGGCATTCAGCCATTCCATTTCATGGCGATTTTTAAACCGTAAGAGCTAACAAGTAAAACCCATTCCAAATTTTTCTCATTAAATTAAACCAAAAATAATCCATGTAACTTTAGAATAACTTCAAAAAAGTCGGAAACTTTTAGAACACTACCCATGGCCTTGTGATAATTCAGAATGACACTGGCTAAGGAGCCCTAGGGACTAAAATGTAAGCCTCTAACCTTGGCGTGCTGGAGATGGAGAGCTGAAGTGAAACGGAAAGGACTGCAGAACAAGGTCTTTCTGACTCTCCCACTCTGTCCTTTCTCCCCGAAGACTGTCATTAGAAAGGATCCTGTCCACTACTAAGGAGAAAGAGTGCCAGGAGGTAAGAAAAGAACTGTGGTGAATGTGAGTGTTAAAATATGTGTGTGTGTGTGTGTGTGTGTGTGTGTGTGTGTATGATAGGCAAGTACAGTTGCCTCTGATCGCTCTCAAGGTACTCACCTTCTTTGAGTAAACTTCCTATGCTTCACACCACTTTTTGAAGGAATTCTGGAAGTTCTCTTTCATGAGTGTCTTTAGCTGTTCTGCTATGGCTGTCTGAAGGTCCTGAATCAGTCCCAAAGCTTCACCTTGCATGGTTATTTTGACTTTGAGGAAGAGCCAGAAGTCATTGGGTGTCAGATTTCATGAACAGGGTATTGAAGACACACTGTAATGTTTTTAAGAGCCTGGTTTGGTGTCGGATGGTACCCAGGAGCAGCCTTTAATGTGCTTTCCATTTCATTGCTACCAACGTCCGTGAAGGAGGACTTCCTGAACTGTGTCACAAAGTGGTAAAAACCATGGGATAATCACCTTCAAAGCAATGGGGAACTGATATCTTTTACTATAATTTTTACTATAATTTTTTAAAATAAAAATTCACTGTGTATTTTTATCTTTGTACATCAATGTACCAAGAAGAATCTTACAGATAAACCTAGTACCCCGTGTCACCTTTAGCTTATTTCACTTCACTTTTCTTCAACCACACTTCTTGAATTTATTCTCCTTGAATATCTTATGCAAATAGAAAAATGTCCTGAGGTCTTGAAGACCCCATAGAGAAGAGTCATTATGCTTTCCTTAAATTAGCCAGCATTGAAAGAGGACAGCTGTGGAAAAAAAAAATAAATAATATATATATATATATATATATATATATATATATATAATATGTTTTAAAGGAATATATATTTCCGGAATATATTTTAAGACAGCGTCTCACTATGTATTTCAGGCTGGCCTTGAATTCACCATGTAGCCCAGACTGTCCTCAAATTCATGTGCCCTCTATCTCAGCTTCTTAAGTGCTAGGATTAATGGCATTTACTGCCATATCCACTAGTATTATATTTTTTGAGTCAAATGACAAATTAGAGAGTTTTAATAGAGAGCTAGAAAATGACTTCCTAGACATACATAAACTTGAGTCAACTCAAAGAAAAAAATAATATATAGCATCCCTAAGTTTCACTTTATTTCACACACACACACACACACACACACACACACACACACATATACACACACACCCAATATGTATGCCACTATTTTTATCCTTTCAAATTATTTTTTAAGTTACTCAACTCCTCATCCTTTTCTCATTTTTCCGGCTTTAACTGGGGAAAAACATCAAATAACAACAAAATACTAGCTATAGCTTTTCATACTGGTTTCTTAAAGGTAATGCTTTGTGCCATATGCAAACTCTGGGTCTCCTATGTGTAAAGTAAATTTATAAATGTTAGACTAATACAGACAAATACCTTACTTTGATTCGCCACCTTCTCATAGAAGCTGAATCACAGGAGTCCCAAATTCTAAGTTACTACAAGGTCAGAAATGCTGAGAAGTAGTTGTTTTAGGGTCCTGTCTCAAAAATATTTTAGTAAGTCCTAGTATAGTTATAAATTTCCATGTATTTAAAACTGATAATCATGAATAGTATTCACCAGGACTTAGAGGCTTCCTACTATTCAAATGAACCCTTCTTGGGTGAACTGTATGACTAATTTTGGCCAATTAATCATGAATGGAAATGACTCCTGGAATAGTTGGTCAGAATATTTATTTGCCAGTGTGAGACCTTTTTGTGTTCTCTTTGTCCTCTGGCAGTTTGATTGCCAGTATTTCAGAGAGCGGCTGTTCTATTAATCTGGGTCTTGAAGTAAACAGACTTTAGATAATATTGTTTGAGTAGCAGACCCAAGTGTACCTTGTAACTGTGAAATAGCAAATCTAGTTTTGACTATGCTGTATGACCCAGGACATCCTGAAAAACACTATCAATTCATACCATCCATCCATTTGTTCCCCCTTTAGAGTTGAGTTTCTGTTACTTTCTATCATTGGAGAGATTTAAACAAAGCTTTGAACCATTTTAGCTATTTCTGTCTTAGTAAAGACATGGTAGCACCATGAATCAGATAATTTAGTGTACAAGTAAGTTCAGAAGCTATTGAAGGTAACTGTTTCCCACATACATTCCTCAGTATAATGAAAAGAAATAAAATAACATAGAACCTATATACTATTCATGGTATTAAGCTCATTTGATCTGCCATTTTATTCTATTTGACCGTAGGGAATAACAAAGAATATCTCCAATGAAAGACTCTGGCTTACTGATTCTCTTTACCAAGTCAGGTATTGACAGTTTTATCATAAAAACCTTAATAAAATTCTTTTAAGGTTTTGCATTTAACATATCTGCCTTAGTAACACCCACATATTCTGTGTTCTTTTTAAATAAATAGCACCGGGGAAACTGTTACATTATGAAGCATTATGAATAGTCTGCAGAAACCTGAGTGTAACAGAACAGCAGCCATCGCTACCTGCAGAGTTCGAGAATTAAAACATAATGTACTGGCTGTGTCTGATGATTTAGAAAACAATAGGTCAGCATTTGCCAGTCATGGAAAAATAATACTTGTAAAGCACAGCATTCTACCAGAACCCACCACGTGAAAGATTGTTATAAACAAATGGAGAAAGGCAAGGTAGAGGCTTATTGGCAATTATAACAGCAATAGCGTCAAGAGAAATAATAAAACACCTTTTGCTTACTCCTTATTACTCTAATATGGATTATCACATTTGTACAGTCATTCTGTTACATAAGGTTTGGCTTTAATGCCACTCTTTTCCCCGTGGGAAGTTACATTGCTTTTACCTACACGTTGGGAACACCACCATCTTCAGTCAAGGCTTAGGCTGTAAGAAACCCTTCCTTCCCAGACAGTAGTGCCCTCTCAGTTCGGTGCCTTCAGTTCCATCTCTAGCTCAGCATGTGTCATCTATTCCTATCCAATCCTTCACCTAAATATGTTTCTTCATTTGTTCTTGCCTACAACTGTAGTATAGAAACGAGCCTGTTACCAGGATTAAGCTGTTTCCTTGCCTTAAAAGACTGAATTGTTTTCTAGGCATGGTCCTTTTTTCTTGCCTTCAAGGACTAAATACAGATTCTATCTCTCTGCAGTTGAACGGGAAGGATGCCCACAGCCTAGAATATGAAGCGTGGATCATGAACGTACAATGAAGTGGATTGGTATTAGGCACGTGAACTCCTTGTGTACCTATTCCCTCATCTGTGAAATGAGCTAGTATTTGCCTATATGATTCTCAGTATTCTTACGCTAAACTTTTCCTTGACCTTATATCTACCTTCAATTTTAACTACAGTTGATTTTGTGTTTGTTCATCTTTTGTCTGAGAAAATTGCGTATGTTTAGTCCTGACTGGTTTCATATTAGGCAAATCTGCAAATATACTATATTCCAGTGACAGTGGAATCTTCTATTGTTTATTTCATAGAAGGTATGTAAATACTTTAAATAAGATGTGGGAAGAGCTTAACTGGTATATGTATAATAACACATGTATACTAAAATTGAACACAAATGGGTCTTTTCTCAGAACCTGTCGTCAGAGAATATTTTTCTTTGTGTTTTTGGTTGGCATGATTCTTAAAGTGCATGTCACAAGAAGTTAAATGCTAGCTGTAAAGTATACAATATATTGCAATCAAAATGAATGTGCAATTTGCCAGCCTTTTAAATGTTCAAATAAATAACATACGGTCTTAAAAATACATTATTGTTATTGCCCATTTACTTCCATCTATCGAATTCAAATCACTTGTAACTTTATTCATTTATGTAGAGTACTTACTTGAATGAATCGAATGTGAATAAAATTTAGATTTTGGGCAACTAAAATATTTTCAAAATATGTTAAAGGAAAAATCACCCAACTATTTATTATAATTTTAGGAAAGTTTTAGGGAACTTTGCCATGATAACCTAGGGCTGGTTTGCTAGGAAGATATATTAATCAATATTTGTAAATTATGTCAGATAATGGCTTGATGCTTTTAGACAGCTGATTATTTAGAACTTGTGGTGATCCTCATGCTTTGATCTTCCAGGTGCTGAGATTATAGGCACAGGCCATGATGCTTAAATGATAGCTGATTTTAATGCAAGATTGCCAAATATTTAAGTAAGTATTGCTAAAATCTCTTACTTTTTGAAACTTGTTTTGTAACACATATGCAAAAGTTCTTACTCTCAAAAATAACATAAAAATTACCATAATCTTTCTTGTGTTCCTCTATTGTGATTCATCTAGAACTGGAACAAAAATTTTAAAGTATTTTGGCCTAATTTATTTGCACAAAACACATCTAATATATTATGTGGTCCTGCCAATGCATTAAAAGATGATCTCTGGAATAGTCACACATTTTTATTACCCATAATTCTATACAAGGATACATGTGACATACAAATGCTGTAGGTAAAATTAAAATAAACTCAGTTAAATGGTTAATTACTCTTAAATATTCAAAAGTAAATAATTCCCCTTTTCTAGGTCTTCCTTGCCAGTGGCTAGTGTAAATCTTCAGATTCAGTGCTGCTGAATATTGACTCTCAGAGGTCTCAAACTAGTGATTTCCTCATACTTGAAACAAATAAATTGTTATTTTAAATTGGTGCTTTCATGTCTGAAAAAGCATGGATTGTTAGACATGCCTAAAAAAATCACATATAAGAATAAAATAACTATGTAGGGATAAGTTTTCCAACACCCAAATCCCTCTGATATAAAATTTCACCTTTAATAATATTGCAAATGTTTGTAAGATAAGTAGGTTATTTTTTAGAGAAGAGTCAGTTATTGAAAGAGGAAACAAAATTGAAGCTCTAGGTATAAGTGGGAAGTCCTGAGTGTTACGATGCACTCAATAAGCATGAGGGGAGAAGAGTGCCTAGCTCAGGAATTCTACCGTGGTGCTCTCAGATGCCCACCTTCTGCACGGTGCCCTGGGTGGAACTGAAGGTTGGTGTCAAGGACTGGGCCAGCGCATCCGAAGCCATGGCAGACCTTTAGGCTGTCATTCTGAGCAGCGTGATCTTTTTCCCAGGAAACAGTTCAACAAAGGAAAGACAGGTAGGTGCTCTAGATCCCGTGTACCAGTTCAAAGCACATTTTGGCTACAGAAAAAGTAAATAGAAAGGAAGAGAAAGTTTCCATCACCTTTTAAGCTACAGATAATGTAATGAAAAGGGGCACAGTATGGCTCAAAGTCATTGACAGTACTTCAGGTCTTCCAGGGCAGGTGACCGACTCACTAGGTGAGAAAGGCAGAAGTACGGACCTATTTGTTTTGTAAAATCCGTCTATTTCCGCATCACTTAGATAAAATTCTGGTACCAGATAGTGATTTTAACATTCCTTGATCTTGAAATCAGCGGGATTATTAATTAATTGATGGGAGATGCTTTCCCAATAACAGATCAATTTCAGAGCTTTCTCCATAGTCGTGGTAAATGGAGGCAATGGTCTGGGTGGTGGCAGAGCTAGTCACAGTGCGGTGGTTACAGTGCACATGGAATCTAGAAGGAGAAACACATCTTCAAAACACAAATGCAGCAGGAAAGAAACTGTGTGTGTTACGTAAAGGAGTGTATTGACTATTGACTAGAAGTGTAGGAATTTAATGGATATTCAAAACTTATTATTCATATTAAAAATAGTCTTTGCTGATCTTAGTCTGATCATTATAAATGTTCTCAAACCACTTTTGAATGATGATGAAAATACAGAATCACAAGGATTTGTTTTGGACTGTGGTGTCTTCCCTAGTATTTGTGTCCACGCAGTCTAACATTCAGTAATAGAATTTGAACTTTAAAGATCTCAGCAAAAATAAGAAAAATATGATTGTGAAGTCAATTTAGTGACTAGTAAACTGGAAATATAATTAGTTGTGTTACTGAAATGCTTTTTATTACACTTATACAAAATATGTCAAAATATTTCATTTTTCAGGTAAAATATGGTAAAAGAGAAATGGGAAATTTGGCAGTTTGGGGGTAAAATTGCATGCTTTGTTCAACAATGGTGTTGGGCTCTGTTTAAGTCTGAATTTAAATTAACAAGATATGAAATTTCTCATTTGGCCAATTATTCCATTTCTTTTTATACTTACTTTATTACTTTATATTAGCCTTTGCTCTATGTGACTGTAGCTCTTATTAAAGTGTTCTGGTAATCAAAAAGGAACTTACTGAAATTCCTTTTCTAGCTTAGCACTCAGAATTTCACACATTATTTTAAAGAAAGCCAATTTAAAAATAACTGTATGTACATATTATAAATGAGTAAACTCAGCTTTTCAAAATAGTTACACATTTAAAACCATATTTTATACTGTGTTTTCTACTTTATCTTTGTTATTTTTTCACTGTTTGTCTGATCTCAAATTTAATTGTATTTCCTGACAAATGAATATGATAAAATGCTATTTTCTATGCAGACAGAGATTATTCTTTTTCTCTTACATTATCTAATTTTTGCTATTGCTGTATAAAAAAAATCCATGCTAGTAAAATGAAACTAAAGTTTGCCATTACATTGACTTAAGGGAAGAAAATTGTGCCTGGATAAATTTTAAGACATTCCTACCCCACGCACCCAAGAGTTCAAATCTCATTCGAAGAGTATAAGTTAAGGTATACAGTTACCACCAAAAATCACTTATTGTACTTCATAAAATAATTGAGAATATGGATAATTTTTACATGTTGTAGCTCAAGTTTACATTATTATTATCACAAGGCATAAGAAAGAGAAGATGAAGGTGGAATTTTTTTCTAAGTTATTTGAGCAAGCAGAAAAAAATAAACTGTATTTTAACTGTCAGGGCAATTGCTTAAATATAATTTTGTGGTTCGATAACTCAAGAGATTAGTTACAAAAATTCTGATTTTCAGCATTTCCTCTTCAGAGTCATGGATGGGAAGGAAGGAAGCCTTGTTTCACAAAGTGCATTTTAAAAACAATGTTTTTTAAAAAAGTAATCTGTATTTCATCTCCTTATTAGGATTCCAAGCAATTCTGCAGCTCTCTGTTTAGAGCTGCACAGACCACAGGCCTGCAGATGTTTGCAGGGAAGGGCATTTGCTTTCACCAGCACTTCTTTGACCACAGAGGAGTCCCAGTTGGCCCTGGACAAAGGCAACAGCAGCTCTGTGTCATTACAGGTGTCACGCAGCTGACCTCTGGAGACGCAAGGCTTTTGATGTAGTCTGCCTATTGCTCAATGGCTTTTCCCATGAGCAGATTACTTCAGTGTACTCAGACAGTTTGCAGAGCATGGCAATAAAATGCTTAAGTTAACAGTATTAAGAAAATGTAAACACAGTTTTGATAGATGTCATGAATTGACTCAAAGTACAGGCTCAGTTGGAATGGAACAGCTGGCTACTTACTGATTTTAAAAGAGCAGCAAGGCTGAATGTAACATCTTTTATCTCTTTTCTCCAATAGAATTCGGAGATGTCCCTGGAGGAACAGTGCAGACACTGGCCTGGATAAAAAGAGATCTATTATGTGATTAATAGACATTTCGAACTCAAGTACAAGGGCTGCATCAATAAAAATCTGTAATATTTTAGCTGACTTTGATCCCTCGCTCTTCATCTAGTTTCTGGATGGAACTAATTATTTACAAATACAATCATTTTTATGTGGTATCTAATCAAAATGCAAATATCTAACTCTAGGCTCGACTCATGGAGATTTTTAAATTTTATTTATCTTTGAAAGATGGCTTTTATCTGTTAGACATTTTTACTTTAATTCTATCATTGAGCTGTGCTATTTTTTTGAGACTATTTTCGGCGGCTTGTAAGTTTCCCCCTGAAATGTCTTATCCTAGGGACGTTTTCTTCTTAAAATTTTTAAAAGTCCATTTTTTTATCAGTTGCTAAAGTCTATGATGGGGTTAATGGAATGCATAATTTCCTGAAAAGTGTGTATACAGGCTCTATCCTGTGTTTTGAT
This sequence comes from Cavia porcellus, assembly GCF_034190915.1. Lineage (NCBI taxonomy): Eukaryota > Metazoa > Chordata > Mammalia > Rodentia > Caviidae > Cavia > Cavia porcellus. The sequence continues at coordinate 157,577,040 of NW_026947484.1, read as the reverse complement.
TAGGATTGCGTCTCTAGGCCAGAATTCATGCTACTAGTTCTTTGGCTTTCTTTCCTTCTCAAAATCAACTAGAAGATAGAAAAGCTTATCAATGCACTCTGTTTTTTTTTTTCCCTGAAACTCAAATAATAACCACCTCTAACTTTTACCTGAACACAAGTTCTTCTTTTCATTAGTCAGAAATGGAGAGAAAGAAGCAATCCAAGACCCTAGAAGACCCTGATGAAAAGGTTACTTCTCTTCTCTCAGCTTTTTCTAAGTCTTTATTCTTCCCTTTGTTGGCTATCTCCCGTAATCTTCAGACAGTACTCTCTTGACGGGTAATTTTATTGGCTCATCTTATGAATCATACTGGAACCTTTGAGAACTGGATATAGTCCAGACCAATGAAACCAATTATGGATCAGGATCTATTTTATTTTCCTTTGAGAAACTCTGGTCATCAGGAAATAGAAAAAATCATCTTGACAATTTCTCACTGGTATACCTCTTTGTAAAGTTGGGAAGTCTGAAGCCTAAGTGGTATCTGTGAATCCATAGCTTATCGTTGCTTGACAAAGATGCCCTTTGATGCACCTGGTACAGCTAAAACCACTAGAGTCTCCAATACAGAAAATACGTTTTTTTCCATGGCTAGGCCCTACTCACTACAGCTGAAATAATGAACCTTCGTTGACAGAGGATGTGAAAGTGCAAATTGGTCTGATTTTGTACTTTTTGAATAAGCTTGTTTTCATAGGATTATCTTAATGTATATTTTCTTAAGTATTATTTGATTGGCTCATAGTAGATGCTTTTCTTTTTTATATAAAAATGTTGCTACATTACTAATGATTTAGGACAGCTTACATCATATTAGGTTGTAAACACTTCTGATGATACAGTGTCAGTATAGTCTAAAACATACAGAAAGAAAGCTTATATTTTTAGCGTCCTAGAGCACAAGGGTGGCTGCCTGGAAACCTTGCACCTGTTCCTCGTAAGGAGCTATTATTTGCTTGCATTTTATGGTTTGGATTCATCTTCTCCAACATCCAGGTGTTGATAAAGTAACAGTATTCAGTGGAAGACATTTTACAGATGCTAAGGCCTGGGGGCTGTCTTCTTAAGGGTTGAGGTAAGAATTCAGCAGTAGGTGAATTTTATATTCTCCAACATAAGAGGACACAGTGTTCCTCTCTTGAAAAGGATACAAGACAGTCCTTTCCAAAAATTGACCCTGCCATCATCATCAAGTTGAACTCTGCAGTCTCAAGAAAGGGGAGAAAATTAGTTTCTGGTCCTTGTCAATTATCTGGCCTGGAATATTCTGTTACTGTATTGCAAAGAGACCAGGACAACGTTTTGGGGGAAATTTTTATATTTTAATGTTGAATTTCTATTTCTGGGATTCACTGTATGGGTTACTGCCCAAATACACAGTGTTGGGTAAGTATATAGCTGCCCTGAAGGAGAGAAATTTAATGGTTATCATAATAATGCTCTTCCCATCACTCACATGAACCTGCCCAGAAATAGCTCTGTGTGCTGGGTGATTTTACACCAAATAATTAGAATAAGATGTATGTTTTCATAATAACATCAATGTTTAACAATGTGATTTCATATGAGCAAGTTTAGTTTTGAGAACTTTGGAAAATAATAATGCCATAAAGAGTGGCTGGAAATTTGGAAAGAAATTTTTGTTATACTTCTTTCCAGTGTTGACATTCTATGATTCTTTGAAGATTAATGGTAGACATGTTCTTTTTTCAAATTATTTACAGTTTTTCTTTGAGCAATTTTTGTCTGCCACAGATATATTTAAGATATATTATACATATTATGATATATTATTATATATAATTTTGGGGAGGTACCAGGACCAAACTCATGATCTTTTGCATTTGTCAGGCAGGTATTTATGCCACTGAGCTACATTCCTGGTCCATAATGTATAATTCTAATAAAAAATTAAGTTAAAGTCATCCTCACTCTTTCAAAAATCTATGGTATGACCATACACATACTACAATTCTAACAATCAACATCACAAAATTGAAAATATTAGAAATACACACTTGACATGTATCATAGCTCACCCTTATTATACACAGTTGACCTACTTTTAAAATTTTCATAAAATAAACAACATGTAATACAGCATTTTGGTTAGCCCATAAATTCATTAGGAAGAGGCAAATCAGTTTTCTTGTATTCTTTGCATGAATAAAAGGCAGATACTAGGAATAAGATAAAACTTTTCCTCCTCTGTAGCTCTGTTTCTGTATCTCTCTTTATGCTTACAATATATCTGTATAACTGTAGATAACACTACGTAATTTTCATTCTTTTCTCTTATTCCCTTACATAGTGTCCAAAAAGTCTGATTAAAGCAATGTGTCAATTGCACGATATACCTGTGTTCTAGATCTTTAATTGATTTCAAGATATTTAGCTTTCAAAACAGGGTGTGTACTGAACAACAGTTATTATTTGGTATGTGGGTTGTTGCATGTATGAACTCCACATTGCAACATGGGAATGTAAAAGTAAATCAGTGCAATAGAAAACAATTCAAATGGATGTGTTCACATTAACCCTGGAAAAATACTTCTCCCCTCCCTATTTCAGAGTCAGTGATAGATTGCACAGATACCACAATACTATTATGTTTCAAAAATTCAGTATGAAAAAAGTATCAGATCTTTTGAACCTTATTATACAAGTATGAAATGGGTGATAAACTCAAAATAACAGGTTTGGAAAATAAATTAAAGATTAAATGGTAAACAAACAGTCACCCTGATACCACCGCAGGCCTGATTGGATCTTTTAGAGATAGTGATTGCTACTGACCTCACTAATGACCTTGTGAAAGTGTCTTCTCCAGACGGAGATGACAGTGCTGTGACTGATAGATACAAACAGGACCAAAGTGTAGAGGACAAACTAGAAAATTCTTTGGAGGTGCTTTGTGGTCTTCCATGTAGAACACCTTTTAGAAATGAAATTTCTCTGAAATAAATACATGAAGAAAAAGCATCATGAAATCAAAAATGTGTTCAGAGTTATGAATTTCTGAAACACCCATCTGTTGTTCTATTCTGTTGAAATATATATTTATCTCTCTGAAAGGAAAACAAATCTATTGTCTCAGACTCTTTCTAAACGCAGATCCGTAGAAGGCCATGGATAGAGCTTTCGCAGAGACTAACGGTATAATTTACAAGATGAACCCCAGAAAAATGACAGTAGTCACAAACCTCTGCATTGTGTCTTTCATTTCCTAAAAATCTTCAGGTTCACTAAATATTCTTTGGTAAGAGAGGCAGAATTTTTAGGCATTACTTCAGGTCCTGTAGTTTATAAGATTTAAGACTGCAAATCTTGTCTTCTCTTTCTGGACTTCTCTTTTTCATTTTATTCCAACTTTTGTCCATTTTGTATAGCTAAAATCATTTTTGGAAGTCCAGTTTTTAGAGCTGGATGAAATGTAAGATTTTCTTGCTGCAAGAGGTGTGTGTGGCGGGGTGAATCTGCTCTGTGTAGAACTCACCCTTGCCTTGTTCTGTGGGTTCATTAGTGAATATGGGTATAATCTGGATAGTCTCTTACAAAGGAGAAAGAATCCCTCATTTTATCCCTTCTGTTCCAGTTGCTCAAATGTATACTGGGAGGCCTGGAAACCAGCTGCCAAATGTGAAATCACCAGATGTTCCCCTTCTAAGTGGTTGCTGACGGCATAACATTTAATTTCTGAGCTTAAATTTGTCAGTATGTAAAATATAGTTGGCATTATGAGGGGCTTCACCTTGATAGCATGTTTTTTACTGCTTCAGAGGGAATGGTGGTGTCTATAGAATCACATTCAGGACTCATGACTTTGATCATTTCTATTTGTGGAACATTGAAATGAGGTGATTTGATCAAACAACACAAAAGGTTTTGGCTTTCATAAACAGCAATGATTTTTTTTTTAATTTCAGTGCAAGAACTAAAAATAATATTATATTGCAGAATGAAGGAGATTCGTCTCATGGAACATTTGTAGGAAACTCAAGGGAGAGATCATTCAGTAGTAGCATGTACATTATCATAGTATTTATCCAGGAAGGCAAAATATCATCTGACATATGCCTTGACTTTCAAAATTATAGCATGGAATAATATGGACTACTAGAATTAGGAAGGGAATTAATATTCACCGAGAGAGAGAGAGAGAGAGAGAGAGAGAGAGAGAGAGAGAGAGAGAGAGAACCAAAAATGTACATACACCTCAAGAAAGTAAAATTAATATGAGGTTTTACGTAGTATCAAATTTTACAGCAGTATCAAATTTTACAGCAGTGTTACCCTCGAACGGGGAACACTACAAATTGTTATATATCACAGAAAACACACTACACTCCTGACTCTTAGAGAAGAAGTTGAAAATGCAAGTGTAGCAATCTCAAAGCCCAAGGTTACCCAAGCAGCAGTTGGCTGTACTAATATATGTCTGGAAGCTAAAGGCCATCACTTTGAGCATTCTTATGACTGTAGAGACTAAAACGGTAACTTGTGTTAATCTTACAATATCCCAATGAATTTAGTATCAAAATATTTACACAAAACTTTCTTTTCCTGAAGTATACACACATTTCTGGACCATCTGTATCTATACATGTAGAAGTAATCAAAGTTTAAATCCAACATCTTGTGTTAACCTCAATCTATCAAGAGACTTTTATCTTCAGTCAAGATGAAATAGCTGCTAAAGTAATGCTAACGATATGAAATAGTGGCTTGTAGAATATTATAGCTGTAGTTTTGCTCTATTAATAAGGCATGGTGAAATCTGAGAAGCTTGTGTGATTTTTCTGTGTATTGGAGAGAGAACACTATACCTAGAGAGAGAAGTGGTGTTATAGAATGGTTCCCTAAACATTTGGATGAGTATATTTGTGGATATGTGTGTAATTATATGTATTTAGCTACTAAAATCAAGGTACAGTGCTACCAGAAAGTTACAGGATGGGAATACAAAACAATACAAAGAAACAGGACAGTGCCCACAAAGGTAAGAAATCATTTGGCTTTTTTTCCCCCTTCCTTTTCCCCTCCCTTCCCTTCAAGGTATATCATGCACATGTGCAAATTCCCTACGATGAATATGGTCATTGTGTATGCCTAAATTGTACCAATAACCTTAATTAAACTTAAAAATTTGTGTTCTTTTCAAACAGATAATGAAAAATTTTCTAGTACATGAGACATAAGGTAGCGACCTCAGATAGATACTGTGATCAAGGAAAGATAGAAACTGAACCCTAAAATGAAGATTTCCCAAGATTCCTGCTAAGGAAACTTGAAGAGAACTGTCAATAGGATCAAACCTATAAGGAACTTAGCTATATGACAAGAAAATAGTCATATTCTAGAGAATAAGAGTCGAACATTGAAGAAAGTGACAGCACCAAATCAAAAGAGATCAAAACATAAAGAAGAAAATGCATAATTGGGCAAAAGATCAACCCATAGAAAGAAATTTAGAAATAAAAAAGCAATGAAATAAAGAAAGAAAATTAAGGTTGTCATTATATATATATATATTTTGAAAGTAAATAAATTTGTGAATGTGACAGTAAGAGACATCAAAGATTAATAAACTTACCAAATTTCTAAGGGTAGAAAACAAAAAATTTAAATGGAGAAATGGAAAATTAAGAGTAAGTTAATGAAATATTAGCGAATTAAAAATTTCAGCCATATGGTACACCCTAAACACATTTGTAACGAAGGGACAAAAGCATTTGAAAAATATATTCAACTTCTTTGAGCTATAGGGCATTATCAGTCCCACTCATACATATGAAATGAAGCAGTTAATTTTTTAAAAATCTGAGCTCTGTATCTCAAGAAGTTCAAAAATGCAAATCACAGAAAAAAGAGGAAGTTACGAAAGTATTTATTAGAAATAAAAAGAAAACAACTCTCAGGGGAGGTCTTTGCAAGAGAGTGTCCCCCATGGATGTACCAAGGACTTTCTTTGTTTTGGTCTTACTAGGAGACACAGTGCTGGAGGATTTGTAGAGCTGTTTATTTCCATTTATTCATTTCAAAAAGTTTATTTCTTTTTAAAAGTATTTTCAATATCACTCTGCATTTGTATCTCTAGCCCAGAGGTTAAGGAAGAGATGACAACTGACTTAGCATACTTCTGCCCAAGAAGCTTTTTGGGGGATATAGAAAGTATGTCTCCATTCTTATTCTAATTCTTTATCTTATTTTTGTTTACATTTCTAATCTTAACTCTTTATCTACTTATATTCGGTTTTTACTCAGTATGTGCTGTTTTCTTTTTTTAAATTTAACTTAGTTTTATTATTAAACGTTTGCTACACATGAAGATTGCATTCATCTTAGGAAATTGGTCCCTGTATGTAATGCATCTTGATTCTTTTTAATTCCATTCTCCTCCTCACTCACCTTCCTTTCTCTCTCCAACTCTAAATCTACTTTGCTCATTTTCATGAGTACTGTTATGATTATTATTTTCAGTGCATGTTTGTGACATATAACGTTTACATTTATTGTGGGTATTTGGTAGATGTACACGACACCTCTTAAAACTTTTTCCTTCCCCTTTCCTCAATGCATTTGTTTCCTGGGCCCCTTCCTATTTACCAGTTATCTCTGTAATGCTAAGAGAAATAATTTAGGTATGCAAGCTTAGAAACTGTGTCATACCTCTTGTTTCAGTAAGGCAACGTACAAATACGGAGCATAATAAAGGATTGCTAGAAGGCAAAAGGAAGACAGGTCTTGTGATACTTTCTTTTTTCCAAGTGTATCTTGAAGCTGCTCTAATTGAATCCTTTTGAGCTAATATAATTTAACTATTACATAGTGGAGTAAATAGAAGAGAAAAACACAGAATAGAAGGAAAGTTAGACATAAGAAATAGAAATATTAAAAATATAACCACTATGATTATAACATAGCTACAGATCAAAATATTCAAAGATTTTTACATAGGAAATATAATCACATCAGAGTGTTTGTAATGCAATGATACAAAAACACCTAAAAGAAATCAGAGAAAAAAATACAAGTTAGATAGCAAAAAATTAATACTCGTTGTCATGGTTTATGTCTGCGGCCCCCAGGCCTCATGAGTTTGAATTGTGCATTTGTTATTCGTTCATTGTCTAGTGCTTGGATTGATAGGTGTCAGTGCTCCACCCACAAAGGGGTGGAGCCAGGATATGATGAAATGGCAGGAAGAAGGTGTTTCTTGCTTTTTGCTGGTTTCTGTTTGTTGTTTGCAGCCTCCATGAATTGCGGCCCAGCCATGCCCACCTGATGTGGAGTCAACTGAGTGTGGACTGAAACTTCCAAAAACTGTAAGAAATAAACCTTTCCTTTCCCAACTTTGGGCTTCAGGTATTTTCTCTCAGCGATGAGTAAAAAGTAACTAAGACACTCGTCTTCTTGAAAATCAGAAGAAAATAAACAATTTTAAAATATAGAAATAGAAATTAAAAGTTAATAGATGTAGTTTTCAAAATTGAGTCCTCAGGTTTTCTCTTTTTTCCAAACAAAAAGTTATAGTTAATGAGAAACGTGGGAGCACAATACTAGTGCTTATTTATAAGATTCTTCAGGTAAAAACTTATGATAGATGGAAATATAGACTTACTAATCAAGTGACTAGGACAAGAACGAATAAACGTATGGGTAGATATAAAAGACATTTAAGTCTCATTTTAAAAACTTCCCCTAAAATATAATCAGTTTTTAAATGGAAAAGTACTATATTGTTTATCTTTATACATGAATTTAAAATGTATAATAACAGAAAATGCTGAGAAGAAGCCATGAATTTTTACATTATGATTGTTTTATATAATAGGTGAAGTTATAATATTTACATGCATTAAATCAAAGTGTGTTAAATTTTAAAGCAACCATCAAAACAGTGAGTTTTAGTTAATAAACACTAGAAATGAAAATGAATTTGCAGATTTACTCAATCTAAAAGAAGATACAAAAAGAAGAATAAAGAAATAAAAAATTAAAAGTACAAGAAAAAGCACAGCAATGTAAGAGATTTAAAGGTAATAGTATGGTTAATGATATCAAAAATAAGTGTTTTGAAACTATAAAGAAAGGCAGAAATTGTCATAGTGGACAAAAGCAACACTCGTTATATGCTGCTCCCAGGATTCATACTTAAAATGTAATAGGAAAAGGCAAGTAGATTTAGAATTAAACAACAGAAAAAGATTATCATGCAATCCCTATTCAAAACTAAACAGAAGTAAATATTACAATTCATTTTTTAGAGAAAAAGATAATGCTGGATAAAGCAAAATTTTGATGATGTGTCCAAGTGACTAGCAGAACAAAACAATCTGAAATATGTGGGTACATAATACCAGTACACAAGAAATACAAGTGAGAGAAGTGGCACAAGGAATTGACATTTACAGTTACAGGAGGATATTTCAAAGCTACAACTTAAAAAACTGCTATAACAAATAGACCAATAAATTAGTATGGATATACTTCATATCAGAAGCAACCAACTTGACCTAACTCATATTTATGGAATACAGAACTTGATACAATTATAGCAAAAGACACTGTCATCTAATGGATAGAGGCAAGTAATAAGAAAAAATATAATCTGGACCCTGAAAGAATTCATAATGAATGTAGATAAAGTTAAATATCATATAAAATGTGTTTGTGAGCCCCAACAAAAGTAAACTGTAAGTAAATAACATAGATCTGCAATGCCTTTCAAAATATTTGAAATCATATTTTAAAAAAAATAAATAACTCATAGGTCAAACAAGAAATCAGAAAAGTCAATAAAACATACCACTTGATTAGCAAAATGAAAAAGTGAATATTAGAAATGGCTGGGCAAAGTGGTAATAGGGAAATTTGTAAAATTAAATAGCTATTGGAAAAAAAATTTAAAAATTGATGTTTTTAATCTTTATTTTAAGAAACTAGGAAAAATAAAACACTACAAATTCAAAGCAACCAACATGAGGAAAATAATGGGCATGAGTAAAAATCAATAAAGGAGAACACAGAAAGCAACAGTGAAAAATCAATGTGAACCAAAGCATAAAGATAATGAAACACATTGGTACTTTTTAAATGAGAATTACAATGGCAAAAAGGAGAAAATATATAACCTCAATATAATTTGGTGGCACATAGAAATGACATTACTACAGATGTACTATAATTACTAAAAGATTAATAAAGGAATATCTTAAAATATGTCTTCTGATAAATTTAGCATTGCAAAGTACATATTCTGTTAATAACACAAACGAAAGTGTTTTAAGGGAAAAAACAGATAGATTAAATAGCTTTGTGTCTATTAAAAGCCATTCCCAGTAAAAAGCTAATATAATACTTAACATAAGATGACTTAGGTGGTGAATAATAACTGTAAAATGTGCTAAAAATAAATGACTAAGCCACTAACAATTTTACAATAAAAACTGGCAGACAGTATCTCTTCAAAATCTCTTTAAAGAACCACTAATATGCAAATAAGACAGACGTTAACAAAAAGCAAACGAATAACCTATATGGCATTGATTTTAAAAATTAAATTCTACCAAATTAAATACAACAACATCCAAAATTAATGTCATGATATCATGAGATATGAATTTTATCCAACATATTCAAAATTTAACTTTCAGAAAGATTTCAATGCAATTTGCTGTACACAAAAATCATGCAATTACGTCAATACAGTGAAACATATAATTAATTACTAAAAATATTTCATGGAGCTAAGAATACAAAACTTATTCAACAAAATAATAGAATGTACAAAAAGCCTACAGATAATATAAAATCTAATAGAGACTCTGCCTTCTTCCTCAAAATGCATAGAAATTAAAGGCATTTGACTCCCAAGGGTCTTTTCAATTTGTGATCAGAGATCTTAGCCAGTGCATTAAGAGAAGAAAGGAATTATTCATACATATTGGAAATACCTGACTAAAATGATGTTCATATTTAACATGGTCATTTGAGTAGAGGAGTTTACTCAGGAGAAAACAGCATTATTAGAAGCAATATCTGAGTTTAGCAACGTTTCAAAATAGATTGGGTTTCAAAATAGATTTGGATATGGGTTTAGTATCCTGATAGGATACTTATGTTTGGATCTTCATCTTAAGTGCAGTGCTTTTGTGTGGTTGTGTCTTTCAATGGTTGGATATAGGGAGAGGACCTTAGCTGAATGGGTCTAAGGTGTCTCTCTGGAGATCTTGGTTAGTGTCCAGCAGAGGTTGTTATAAACACCTGAGCCGGACTCCGCCCAGAGTCTGTCTGACTTCCTGTCTCACAGTGTGTGCATTTGCTCCTCCCCTTTGCACCACTGCCACGTGCCAAGAGGCGACCTAACCCGGGAGGGAACCTTTGACAGAACCCAGGTTAAGGTTGTTGGCACTTTCAGCCTCCCCAGCAGTGAGCCCCGTTAACCACTTCTGTTAATAGCCTGCCTCTTGTATTTTGCTATGGCAGTAGAAAACTAATAAAAAGAGAAGGAAAAGTACTTAAATCTACCTGTGTGTGAAATACACATCAATAAATGAAATCTAAATATCTACCATTACAATAACATCAAAAATCTGACATAACCTGAAGCATTCGGAAAATATAAAAAATTTTAACAAAATATGTGCAAAGCCTGCATACTGAAAACTATTTTAAAATGCTGACAAATACTAAGAAATACAAAAATAAATCAGGAAGCAAGCCACACTTAAAAATCAACTCAATATGATTAGCAATCTTGTCAAATTGTTTAGCTTTAATACAATTCCAATCAAATTCCCATTACATTTTTTTCCAGTAGAAATTATCAGAGTGATTTTGTAATTGCAAAATACCAAGAGTAACCAATTTTTAATGACAACTTTAGAGGATTAATCCTACCTGATTTTAAGAATTACTGTAAATTTATACTAAGCAATGTAGTAGTTTTGGGGCACAAAAATAGACAGACAAAAGTCACAAAAGAAAATACTTAGAAATAGACAAACACATACATGTCTAATTTTTAGGTGCCAAAGTAATTCATTAGAGAAATAATGATTATTTTTTTTAAAAACTGATAGTAAAATGGACATTCATTTGCAAAAGAATGAAATATACTTCCTCTCATATGGAAGAAGCTGAAGTACCCAATATACTGACTGCATGTGCGAGAGATTTAAAAACAAAAACTCTCACAAGAAAATATTTAGTGATCTCAATGTTGTAGTTGTGGTCCATAAATTACCAGTTAATTTTAATGCTAGCTGAACTGAATCCGCGTTGGCTCTAGGTGTGGATGGCCTAGCTGAGGGTTAACTGCAGGGAAAGATGGTGAGCTGCTGATCTGCCTGGTGAAGCTTGTCACAGTGGCTTTCCTGACAGGAACTCTGCTATTCTCTTCTCATTGTCAGAGGAGCTTGAGTCCTTGTTGTCGCTGAGGATGGCTGTGCCACCCCTAGCCCTTATTTTGAGCATCACTTCCTGGGTCCAGTGCAGTTTCCTCAGGCTGTTGGCCCAGCTCTTTCACCCCACTGGCACACTTTCTAGCGTCCACCACTGACTTCTGAGCCTTCTCAGGGCAGATCCTTGGTACAGACCTGCTTGAGACATTGCCATGGGCTCTAGGTCTTCAGCTGGCCTCATGCAGGACATTGCCATGGGCTCCAGGCCCTCAGCTGGATTCTTTGGGTCTCTAGTGCATGGACAGATCACTTTTTCGGGTTAATGCTATAAAATAATCATATAAAATCTGTGTTCTGTATTAAATATATAGTCCTTCTAAACTGTGACTACATTAGTAGTTTTCTTAGCAAGACAAAAAGACGTGTTAAAAGGGATGTTCAGTAACTTTAACCATCTGCAGACTAAAACATTTTGTCTAAAATCATTATCACTAAGAAAATCAAAAGGTAAGTTACCGACTGTTTTTTCACCAAACACGTGTCCTTTAAAAATTTAAAACCTAAAATACATAACCATTAAAATAAGGGCAAAATTGTAAATACGTAAAAGGAAGGAAGAGATGGTTCCTCTAAAAAGACAAGTGGGCAGTAAATGAAGATTTCATTAATTTATAGCAAAATGAGCACTCCACTATGATCCGTGCAATCAAGTAAAATAAAAACATAAATTGAAGAGATAATAATATCTGAATGTTTGGAGGATACACTGCTTAGGAGAATGCAAAATAGTATAAAATTCTACCATGGTACAGTCTGCCCATTTCTTTTAAAATTAAATATATCTTGTTTCCCAGAAATCCAATCCCAAGCCTAACAAAATGAATACTTACACTTGCACAAGTAATTAATGCAAATATCCATTACATATTTATGAATTTTGCTCCCACCTAAAATATTTGTAATATTCATCAATTAATACATTCATAAGCAAATATTGGCAGAAATATACACTATAACACTAGAAATGAGAAAGGGAAGAACCACAGATACAATCATGGAATATTTTTAAAGGATTTATGCTGAGAAAGAGAATCAAGTTGCAAAGGACAACATGATGTATGAGTTCATTTGTATAATGTTCTTGTTTTGTTTTGTTTTGTTTTGTTTTAATTTTTTGGTACTGAGAATCAGACTCAGGACCTTGTATTTGCCAGGAAAAAGTCTGTGCCACTGAGCTGTATCTACAGCCCAATTTGTATTATGTTAAAGAAAAGATAAAAACTATTGTTTTAGAAACCACATGAGTGGTCACCAGAGACCAGAGACTGGAGAGAATAATTTGACTGTAAATCAAACTTTGGGAGTGGATTAAATTGCAAAAGCTCTCCATATATTTGTAATTCTTAATACAAATTTGTTGAACCAGTACTATAAAACTTTTGCCTTGTAGTTTTGAATTAGTAATATATAGCTTCCAACTTTACAAACCTTTTTGCTCCTACAGAGATTCATTTGGTTAAATTGTGCACTGAGAAATTTTTATATATAATAAATATATGGGAAAATTATATTATCCTAGTCACTAATACATTATCTGTATAATCATGTCTATTTTACATTGAATTTGTTCCCCAGAAAATCCTAATACAGCGTGTTTTAAAGAGAACTATCTAGAGCTTCCCAAAGACTCTTCTGTCTCTGATAGTTAATATTCAAAATATAACTCTATGACAAGGTTAAGAGTTAAAAAGTGAACAGTTTATACATAATTATTAGCCTTCAGAACAATAATATTAAACAAACTGTCAACTGTTTTACAAAGAAAAAAGTTGTTTGTGTAAGAGTTTTTAAATTTTGTGCTCTCATGGATGTTATTTTATGAACATTGCAGTACTTTTGTCTTAATTTTGATTTTAAATTTTTGCCTATTTTACATTACATTTTATGAGTTCCTTTATCACTGGGTGATGTTTTCAGGTAATGGTGCCACACTCAGCATACTTTTTGTCACACAAGAAGAATAGCAATCGAATTGTTTAATTTTAGTCCATGTGAACTGAACACTTGCTGACTTTTGTCACCTGTAGTAAACATTTTATATGCATTGTCATTTTATTCTCACAATCACATGAGGAAGCCCAATTATGCTATTTTATGAATGAGAAATAAAAGTGTTAAAACAACTCAGAATTATCCTTTGTGTCACATAACTAATGAAGGAAAAGGGAAAATTTGAATACAAGTCCCACTTTATAGCATATCGTGTGAATTGACTAGGCTATATTCACAAACAAAACTATGAATTCAGGTTTAGAGGGCAGCTAGTAAATCGGTATTGGAGGGTTGGAGGATGTATTTTCTTGAAGATTCAAAGAGAATTCTCTTTATCCTCTGGCTGTCTCCTTAGTTTCAATATATTTTTTTTTTTTCAGGAAGATTACAGAGATTGCACGGATTTCTCCCTTACTATCGTTCTAGTTTGAACATAGAAACCCTATCTACTTACTGGTCAAATATTTAATAATTACCCATTGTGTGCACTGTACTTTTAACTAATGTGTACTGGTAAGGAATAAAATAGACAACCCAAAATTTTTGTGAAACTTAGAACTTTTTCCAGGAGATAGATAACAGTGATATTGATAAATAATATATTTGATCACCACAAAATTTCATTACCATTCTCACCAATCTGTTCCTTGATGAAGTTGTATTTGACTACTCTGCCTAAAATAGCATGCTTTTTTGCTCTATTTAAACTCTTCTTACTTGCATTTTTACTCTGGTTAGTAATTTTTTTAAGATGATTTTTGGGAATATGGTATTTGGAGGAACTGGTGCTGATCAGAGGAATAGAATGTTTTACTGGAGGCAAGAACACAGAGCCAGACTGACTTGGAGGGCATCTGAAAAGACTCCATGGGAAGGAAAGTGTCTTCCATGATGGGAGTCTACATAGACGCAACAGAGATGTAGTCACTATTCAGAAAACAAAGAGGACAAAGGAACTCCTGAGCAAGAGAGGAATGCAATGCAGACAGAGAGGACACATCCAGGGATGTTTGCCAGGCTCTCTGGAGGGGAGGTCCTGGGTCACCGTGCTCTGCTGTAAGTTGAAGCATTGTCAGTCTCAGGGCCATCTTACCAATGAGGACACACTGGGGAAGATTGTGTGAGTGTAGAAAGCTGACAGTCTCTGTCTAAACAGCTAAGAATCTCTTTGGGACACTTTTAAAAGAAGGACATACATACAAATTTGAGTTTGGTGCCTGTGAGCATTTAAATAAAAAGTGTCAGCTGACCCTAAAGATGTAAAGAACCTACAGGGGTAAATACACAAAAGCTCTCTTGGCCTCATTAATGCAATGATAGATAGGTATGTTTTAGTTATGTATTTTGTTTACTATCCGTTGGACTATTTAGAATATGAGCCAGACAGTGGTGTGGATTTGTGTTCATAGAGTTCACTATTCAACTTGGAATTTCATTAGGTATTAACACGGTGTTTAATAAACATTAATTATTTGATTGATTAATTACTTATTGTGAAGAATGTGAAAGACAACTTATCCATTGGCAAGTAGGTTTTTTGTATACTTGACAGAAGAAACTCCTTTGGCACTCATTAAGTATTATGGATATATTGACAGAAATCAATCAAAGACACAACTTTAAATCGCATGGCTTCAATTAACAGGAAACTCAAAACAAAGAGCAAAATCAAAGACTGGCAAGAGGGAGCTCATTTTCAAATGGGAAAGGGAATAAGAGATGGAGAGAAGGGAAGGGGGGGGGAAGAAAAAAATAAATGAAGAAACAAATGGAAGTTTAAGTTTTGTGAGCCGGAAAGAGATGAAGAGATAGAAGGATCACGGAGGATGAGAGGAGTGGGGAACAAAAAGAATTAAGAAGCTTCATGCATACAGATCAGTTCTCCACATCACATGTAATCATGATTGCAAACCTATACTAAAAAATGAAATATATAATATACAAAGTAAAATTTTGATATCATATTTAAAGTAATAGTACTTTAAATAAAATTTATAAATACACACTTATTTTGCAGACATTTTGATGTTGTTGTATGGCTTTATATGTACTGAACTTGCAATTATACATTGTATTTTAATGGCATTAACCGAATTCAAATATATGAAATCTCTTGAATTTGATAAAGATCTTAAAGGTACATGTGAGGAATCATGCATGGATATCATGTGATTTCTTTTCCTTCATTCTTTAATAATTGCTTTGACTAATTTAGTTTCTGTAAAAAGTAATTATTTCTTACAATATTTAATTGCATAATTAAAGGCTGAAGTTAAAATAACAAATATGTCCAGTGCAAGCATGCCAGGGCAGGCGAGCATATTTACTTACTGGTAAAGTTCTATCTCGACTTTACCAATGAAGTTAAGAACGTGCTCAAACCATAACTGGTAGCCTTGCATTTTTACCAAGTGTCTACTCTAACTTTCGAGTGGTGACCATTATTAGACTTGACTTCCTTGGGCTTAGTGGCACAGTGCCTCTCTAGCAAGTGCAAGGTCGTGAATTCGATTCAGTTGCCATTAAAAAAATAGACTTGGCTTCCTCATAAACAAATAGAAAATTGAACAAAAGGTGTAATACAACTATTTCACGTTTCAAAGGACAGGCAGTATGAGTATAGGTCCTCAGAGAAGGAAAATAGGAGATGTTGAACCTGCACATACCTAGCTCTCTGCCTGTAGTTAGGAGCATGTGACCAGAATGCTCGCTGTACTGACTAAAGGAGACCCCCATCTACACTGAGGGAGACCAGTGTGGCTAGAATCTGGGGTTCAGTATATGAGTAAGAAATAGGCATTGTACCTAGAAAAAGAAGTCTAGAAATGTGTTTATCCTCCATCCATGTGTTTGCCCAATTCTTAAATTGAATATTTACTGTATAGGATATGAGCTATGGACAGGAGAAAAACTACATGACACCTGATAAGTGAGAAAAACAAGAGTTCAGCCATTTGAATTCAGATCAGTGAGAGTTATTAATTCATATCTGGGAGAGTAAGGTGCTTATTAAAACTTTGAAGTGTTTGGTAGAGTTTTAGGATGCAGGACTCTTCAAAGAGGCATGATACAGCTCTATAGCATGACACAATTTTGGGTATCAAAATTTGGGGACTACTGCTTGCATCTAGTGGGTGAAGAATAGCCATGTGGACTAAATATGCTGCAAGTGCACAGATTGGCCTCCTTGGAGAATTCTTCAGGCCCAAATTTGAAAATGGCAGAGATGTAACCACCCATTTTTAGTGTTCTCAACTATCCATGGTGTCAAGTCTACTTTATGGGAGACCAAATAAAGATTAGAAAGGAGAAGCTATTTCAACAAGTTAACTGCCTGTCAAACCAACTAAACACTCTTTTAAAAAAAAGAAAATATAAAATATCTGAATAAGCAGGAAATAATCATCACACGATACCTCATTCAATAAAAACGTAAGTAGCACGGAAAAAGTAAAAAATAATCACCCAAAATTAATGAGAAATATCTAATAGAAATAAACTCAGAAATTACTCTGATGATGGTATGAACTACTAAGGAATTTAAAAGTGTTGCTAGATCTATGTTCAAAAAGTAAACTATGAACATAGTGAAAATATATGTCAAAAAAGTATAATCCTTGAAATTGAAAAATACAGTACTTGAAAAAATATTTATGTGACAAGTTACTGATAACTACAATAATGGTGAAGCATAAAACATTATTTTTAGTCAAACAAAAAAGCAAATATGAAAGAGCCAATAGACTACAATTTGTATTATTCCACTAGCATGAAATTCTAGAAAAGGTAAAGCTAATTTGCAATGTCAGATAGTCAGTGATTGGCCAAGGCCAACAATATATTAAAAGATGGACTGCAAAATGACATGATAAAATATTGCGTGATTCATTATAATAGTCTATTATGGTGATATTTACACCAGTATATGCATATTACTCAAAAATCAATGAACTCCACCCTGAAAATGGAGGCATTATACTAATTGCTAACTAGTCTTCAGTAAAAATTAAGGAAAAGTAGAAAGTAGAGAAGAGCAAGAGAAGTAGGAGACAGAGAGAGAGAGAGAGAGAGATCCTATAAACTCTCTTCTTAAACTGCTTGCTAATGTAGGATGACAGTGTGTAACAGTTAACTCTAGCAATAGCCAGTGAAGTGATGCAAATAATTTGGGGGTAACCCAAAAACTGATACCCAAAAGTATGCCAATTTGACATGCTGAAGTGTAGAAATAGTTTCAGAATCAACTTTCCCTTGTTTCTCCCCCACGCACAGGGAAGGCCTCTTACTGTCTGAAGCTCCTTTATTGACTTATGGAAGCTCTTCTAAAAGAAAGGTAACCATCTTAGACCCTCTTCCTGAAATTTCATTCATCAGGGATGATTAAATACGCATGGCTAAGAAACCATGCTGGATCTGGAAGGCCCACACCAAGAACTCAAGTTTGCTCTTCTGGTAAGCCATGTGAACCAGGAGGGACCCAGGAAGAGAGATGCTGGATTGCCTCCCATGAGCAGACCATAGTGCAGGCTGAGAATCAAGAACTGCCACCCTACACCCACCCTGTAAGAATCAGCTGGTTCAGAGGACCTGCCGAGTTGAAAGCAACTGAGGTTCAAAAACAACGGGCTAAGGATGGAAGTCTGAGCATCTATTAGGAGGATAGCACCCTGCATATAGCAAATATAGGGGTTTCCTTCTGTCCTGTTTTTGAAATCCATATCGTTGTTTCCTTTCTTTCGTTCTAATTTATTATTTTGTTTATTTAATGCTTTGTTTTGATCAGTTTTATTCTGTTTTGTTTTATTTTAGTTTACCACGCCTGATAGAATGGACAACTATTGTGAAGGTAAGATATAATATGGTAGCCATTGTTGACTTCCTTATTATCCTGCTAGGAAGTTCTGTACCACTTTCACTGCTTTGTTTTGATTGACTTTATTCTGTTTTGTTTTGTTGAGTTTTATTGTCTTTAAAATAAAAACAGTACAAATGGCTGAAAGGAAGCTTCAGAAATGTCACCACTTCTAGACAGCCTTTGTCATAAATGTTGGCTTTTTCTTTTCTTCATCCTCTTGGAATCCTGTGTGTGTGTGTGTGTGTGTGTGTGTGTGTGTGTGTGTGTGTGCGCGCGCATGCGTGCGTATGCTCATGTGCTAGTGATTGAACTCATTTTTTCCCTTGCCAGGCAGGCATTTACACTGCTGAGCAAAAACCCCAGCCGTGTTTTCTTCAGCTTCTTAAGAGACTGATTTGTAGAGTGTTGGTTCTCTGGACCATTCAATTCCTCTACAAATCATTTTCTCTCATCTCAAATTGTCCACCCAGCCAGGTCCCCCTACCCTGTGAGAAGTGTGTCTTACACAGCCCTGACCTGTCCGGGCCTTCTTTTCCTTTCAGATTCCTCATGGCTCCTGAACGTACTCACATTAGCAGATTTGTATGACATTTTTCTTGTGGATCTAATACCAGTTTATTTCTGAAAATCTCCAAGTGACTTCTGAGAAATTTATTTTTTCTCTGTGATTTCTGACACCTTCATAGCATTCTGTGCTAAGTCCACTAATGATTCAAGTTTTTATTAGGATAAAGGGCAAAATCACAAAAAGTAAATAATCTCTCTTTTAAAAAGTAACATTTTAGCAAATAAATGTTTGAATTTAAACAAACATGAGTAGTGGGTGCTGATATTACTAACAATATTACAATTTTAAAAAATGTTTAGACATTTTGAGGAGAGGAGTAAGTGGTGTGTGTGTGTCTGTGGACTAGACTCTCAACACAGTTTTAAATTTCCTTGACTTAATCGTATCATATCCACATTATCAGTTTTTACTGTGCTTTAAATTTATCACCCTTTGTGTTTAAAGAGAAAATGTTTGTCAGAGATAATGTAGCAGGCCATCACATCATCTCCAATAATACTATAAACCTACAAACCGAAAAATTAAATGTCCTGAAGTATTACAAAGTGCTCTGTGTGCCTAGGCATCAATTCAGCATATAAAGGAGTTCCAGAAGGGCTATATTTGCATATAATTCCTAATGTCAGTCTTGCCAGTTAACTCAAACATAAGCCAACTCAGTAGACACACGAGGCAAAACTGAAGAAAAATGTGAGTTCCTTTAACTTCCATAAGTAGGAGATGCCTGTACAGTTTTGGTGAAAAAGAAAAAAGTAGAAAAGTTACTACTAAACTTGATATTTTCAGTACGTTAAATATTTCAAAGCTAATCAGTTTGTGTACATAAGGCTCTAGTTTTTTTTTTTTTTTTTTTCTAAATGTTGACCCTACACCATGCCCTTGGAAAATACACAGTTTTGATTGTAAAATTATTTAACTATTTTTCTATGAAGCAATGGATCCCTTTAAAACTTTAAAATAAATCATAAAAGTTAGTTTATCAAAAGTTAGCATCTAATTGCCCAAATAAATGGTTAGCAACACCCATACTTATTTTTCAAGTAGTTTGATTTTATGTTCTGAAATAAAATTTCCCCAGTACACAGTGTAAGCTTGTATAAAATTTGGAAACTCAGTTTTTGAAAACCGATAAATATATCTTTATTTTAATATTAAAATACAAAATGCAAAATGTATCTCTTGAAAATGATTTCTCAAATCCTCCTTAAATGATTCAAAGTAACTTACCTTCCTCACAGAAATAAGGGCTGCAAAGTCATTGGAAAATTGTATATGGATTTTGTTTCCTCATGTACAATATAAATTACTAACTCAACATTAGTGACCATTCACATACTCTTGGTGTGTTTGTGTTTCTTATTCAACTTGTATTTATAATGAAATAAATTATAAATAAAAGCCTCATTTTGTGACTGTTACCTAACGCAAATGTACAATGACATTGTGTTTTCCATGCATGAATAATGTCCTATTTTCATTAGTGTCAGACCAAAAATTTTCACCATTCCTGTCACCCTAACTCATGTGCTTGTCTGAGTAAGGGCCCGGCTCAGGGTGCTGCCAGATTCTTTCCTTCCTCTTGACTCGGGAACTGAACTGAATGGATGCGATTTGAAAATAAGATTAGAACTGAGAGACATCATGAGTTTCTATGCTGGAGTATGAGCAGCTCCTGGGAAAAGCCACAGCTCAGATGTGTGCATCCTGTCATGGAGCCCATGGCTGGGGTTAAGGAAACGCTTCATACTCTTAAGAGTAATGAATCAATAGAGGAATTACTAGATAATTCTAATGCACTCCATTTTTTTAACAAATACGTGTGTGTGAACACGTAGATGTTCAACAATAAAAATTAACTTCTATTTTATTTCTTCAAGTTATTTTAAAACAGAATAAAAATACCAAAATTATGTTTAAAGATATGTAACAAATAAAACCATTTCTATTTAAGAAAGAAATGAAACACAAAGTAACACCTCTCTCTTTTCCTGACTCTACTCTCCAGAAGATAGGCAGTATTCAGGGTTTGAGGTCATAATTTTCTCTACCCCCAACTCCATATTTTTACAAAAAACTACATTTCTAAATGTTTTTAAACTTAACCTAATTTGAAATGAATACCAATGAAATCTTACACATAATGAATTAAGTAATTTAATTGTTCTATATATTTTATTATTTTATACATTTTATTTATTTGTTCCATTGATAAATATTTTAGTTACTTTTAGTATTTAATATAAGCAAGAATTCTGCGAAAATTCTTTTACATGTTTATTGGAACATAATTTCACACATTCTCAAGATATGCTAATTGATAAAGCTTGCATGCTTTTTTCTTTTTGTTAAAAATTTACATTATTATCTAATCATAGTTTCATTTAATTTTGGCAGCACTGCAAGTTTAACTATTTATATGTATGAATTGCATAGAAACCTAAATTCAATAAAAAAATGTTTTTTTCAGAAATACCTAGACAGAGTGTTCACAAATTTCACAATTGTTATTCATGAACATGCTTTATAAATGTTTTCCTTTCCTGGATTTCTCAATGAACACACACACACACACATACACACACACACACACACACACACACACACACACGTATGCACGCACACACACACATATATGAAATATTCATATACCTATTTTATTAAAATTAATATAAAATAATAAAATTGTACATAGAAATACTTTTTATATACATGACTATGTTGCATTCCTAATAGCCAAAAAATTCATTTTTTTGATATTCATTATACATAATACCTTTATAAATTTTCATTAACACTAAAAATTTATTAAAATAAGTATGCCAAAATTAATGGTGAAAAACATATTTCCTAGGTAAGAGTATCATACTACTGTTGAAAGCTGAGTGAGAGAAAATCTTGTTTTTCCCATTCTATGAGGTAGACTGACATTTGTGACAAGCAAGTATTAAAATTATTCAAAAGTTAAAAGAAGAAATCTTTTATCATCTTGAGTTACTGAGCATTTAATTTTTTTTAAAAATGTGTATAAATTAATTTAAAAATTTTAAAAATAAATATGCATTTAATAAAAAATGTTAAACATATTTCTTTCCTTTCCATAATGTATGCATTTACATACATAAAGAGAAGAGATGTATTTCACCTAGCTTTCCATCTTGAAATCAATTAGTGTAAAAAATCCTTTCTTTTCCTAGTAGGAGATTATGACCTAGTATCTCATATTTCAATTTTTATTTTTCTGATTATAAAAAATAATGTCATTGCTTATTGGGTGCCATTATATTTTATGAAATTTCATTTAGGTGCATTGTCTGGTTGTTTACAGAGATAAACAGTGTAAAGTATACTTTACAGAACTATACTGCTAGGTTTAAATTCTGGCTCTGCAGCTTGCTATATCTGCATTGTAAAAAATCTCCCTATTATTATTAAAATAAACCACCCTGAAATAAGGATATTTTCAATATTTAAATAGATTAAAATGTATAATTAATTTAAAAAATACCCTTAAACAGTGACATCTATAGGTGTTAAATATTTTATCTTCTATATGCCTGTTGCCTTTTTTGTTGTTTTATTTTTAAGTACTTTGAAACTATTGTGTTTTTTAGAGTTGATTTTTAACTTTTCTAAATTTAAAGAACTTCTAGTTTGCTTTTCAAATGTAGTTTATCATGTGATTATCTCTATTTTTGTCACTTTTTCCATATTTTCTTAATGTTCCTTTAAGATACACTTTGACACTTTATGTCAAATATATAAATTATAAAATTTATATACTATAAATATATAAGTATATTTATAGTATATAAATTTTAAAATACAAAATATACTTGAGTTTGTTTTTGACCTAAAAATAAGATATTTATCTGACTTTTTCCATGGTCTTTAGTTCGTTTTATATCTTTAGGGATTTTCAAAACTGAACACATTTTTCTAGGAAGTTTGTAGAAATGTTTTGAAGTCTGGCTTAGAAATTAGTTCCCATAAATAATGTTCACGTGTGTGTATTAGGTGTTTAATTACTGCTGTAGGTCATAATATCTTTCATCCATTTTCAATGACATTTCTAAATTAAAATTTGAGGATTTTGAGAAATAGATAAATGAAATGTAGGGTGATTGCAGATTGGTGCTTAGTGCTGGGAGGCAATGTAAGCAGATTTGCATTCTCAAATTCTCTTTGTCCTGGGAATGAATGAATATATATATATATATATATATATATATATATATATATATATTCAAGTATGTACCACATCTTCCAGGGCAGTTTACTTATAAATGTGGAGGTGACTGAGCAAGAAGCAAGGATACAAGAATTGGTGACCTCTGCTAAATTGTCTTGCATTATAGCACAACGATGATGTGGAAAGACAACATCTGCAGTAGCAAATACTGGTAAATTTAAATTTCTAACACGTAGTGGCAGGTAAGAATTAATATTTGCTCAGTAAGTTTTTCCATGCATTGCTACTGGAACAGTTCGTATCCATGTTCACATTAGAGCTGAGTACGAGACAAGAGAGCTCTTCAACAGCAGGTGATACTTTAAACTTTCCAACAGACTGAAAAGTAGGGAAAGCAGTAGAAGCACCATAGAGGAAATGATTTCCAGTTTTACACAATTTCGCACGTTTCCAAAGGACAAGTTTTTTTAAGAGTGAGGAGGATGACTGAAAGGAAAGCGAAAACCATGAAGCTTACCAAGCACAAATAATCCTACATCAACTTTTCCTGACAGAAATAATCAAAAAATGTATGCTAAAAAGATGAAAACAGTAAACCTGATATTTTAGCTCAATTTTCTGAAATTATAAGCAGAGTCTTTTGTGTTCAGAATAAATATGTTTCAGCTGCACATATGAAAAGCAGAAATTTAATCACCACATTTTAGAGAAGAATAATGTGAAGATAGATATTTCTGATGTTCAATTTCCCTTTCCATGTCCAATTAACCTTTATTAACTTAGAAAACATAGCATTCTAATTTGATTGGCAGGAGGAAAGCTGGCGCCAGTAAGAGGAGTTGAGAAACTCTGCTGGAAAATCATGGTTTATTAATACATCATTAAGCACTTTAAATGGATTCCAATGGTGTATGTCTAAGGAAGGAAATAATTCAGCATTTGTTAGTTACTGACAGAGTGCAGAATTGAAATTTACATTAGAAACCTTGCATTAAAATCCTAATGTGCCAGCAATTGAATTACACATCACAAAATGACAGTGTATGTCGTCTGCCACCTTACCAAGGAGAAACATAAATGTTAATGATTATATACTTTTATCCAGACAAAAACATATGATCATTCAGTAATATGATCCAGAAAAGCATGAGTACAAATGAAAAAATTAGATTTATTTGCAATATGCACGGGATGGGGCTTAGTCCATTTAGGATTTGAAGTAAATTGATATCATGTATAGTACCAGTGTGCAATTTCAGTTTTACTTTGCATAAAGTGAGCAATCTGTAAAAATATCCATGATTTCAAAGCACCACTGTATTTTTCTCCATATACTTTCATCCTAAACGATTTCTAGGAAAAATGATAGTGTGTAGGGTGAGAAAATAATTGCATGCAGTTTTGTTTTATGATCTCAATCTAATCCACAGACACAGTAACCTATTTCCTTCTAATATTTATTAAATAGTTTCTGATCAAAATTTCTCAGAAATACAACTTTCAAACATATTTTTCTCAAACTTAATTACTTGAATATAAATAAATGTTTCTCATCCATTTTTTTTTTTTTTTTTTTTTTTTACTTTTCAGGTGATACCCAGGTGATACCAGGGATTGAACCTCGGGTCTAGCTCATGCTGACCTCATGGTTTTACTATTGAGCACATTCAAATTCTTTTATAGCATTGGAGATGCATAATTAAATTGGCAGAACACTACTTTGATTCTTCTTTCCTTTCTGTAGACTTAATCGTCAATTTTTGTTTTCTTCCTTTATGCATAAATATTTTGGACACATCTTACTGGTACACCATGAAGAGAAATCACAATAATTCAGAAAATTTGACTTTGTTGATTGAGTCATTTGACTAAAATAAAATTTCCTCAAAAAATATATACATATCACTGTTTAAAAAAAAAAACACAAATCTCTGAGCTATTTCAAGGAACAAATTGGCAGTAGGGAATTTGGGACTGTGAAGAAGTCATGATTCTTGAGCTCACATGACACCCAAAACAGTTCCTCTTTCAAATAAAGTTTTCCTTTTCTCTCTCTAACACAGCATAGAACTTGACTTGTGTGAACATAGGACTAATTACCACCATTCCTGGCTACTTCCATAATGCAAGTGAGGACCTGATCACTGAGGGAAGAACAGTTTCCAACGGAAATGTCAATCCTTCAATTCATAATATGTTCAGAGTAAGGTGGTTAGGGTTAAGAGCACAGACACCAATCTGGTATTTTGTAAGCAAAGACACAAGGGTGACTTGCTGTGGTCTAGATACGGTAATCTCAGGGAACAAAGTGAGAAACTTGTAATATTTCACAGGGTGGTCCTTGGCAAAGACATAATGTATAAGGCCATATTAAAAAATTAAATTGTCTATATTTTCTTTCGTTTCTTTTTCATATAATGAAACTGGCTTCAAAACATAAATTTGATCAATTGTGTAGAATGCTACAACCAAGTTCATAGCTATGTATAAGAGGTTATTAGGATTATTACAATATATTTGTATGTGGCTTCATTTTTATTTTATGAAAAATAAAGCAAAATTTACTGACAAATAATAAGATAATAATGATGTATTATATCATTTTATTCAATGTAATTCTCAGTGCAAGTCATAGAAAAGATATTCTCTTACAAAAAATGAAGCAGATATCAACACAAAGTTTTGTTTTTCAGTGAGTTAACAGAAACTAGTAGTATAGATGAATCATATTTAATTTTTTTATAACAAAATGTAAGCATATGATTATACAGTATGACTAATGTATTGCTAAAATAAAAATGGTCTTCTCATGTTTTTGCAGTTTAACACTGCTGTATAAGTTATGCTAAATTTTACATTAAAATAAAGGTTGTCAGAAGGACCTACAACTATTTAGCCTGCATATCTATATTCTGTTTTATTTAATTATATCACTCCCACTCTGAAACATGTTCTGTGTTGAAAATGAACAACATGGTCCTCTGTTTTGATCAATAAGAACAAGAACAACAACAACACAAACCCATGTACTTTTAAAGCAAGTGACCAGCAATTGAAAATGAGAATAAGTAGAAAAAGCAATAAAAATAAACATTAGAAATAGGGAGAAATCAGGAATATTTTGTTGGTTCCTTAGAAGGAACATAATCTCATTGCCTGTGTTTTAGACAGTGTTTTAGACATGTTTTAGATGTGATTTCTTTTCCACACACTATCTACACTTTCACCAGGCAATGCATGGCTCAGCCTTTGCCGACTCTAGTTACACCTAAGGAAAAATGATAACAAAGGCCACTTCTAAAGCTGAAGAATCAAGTATCCATGTCCACTCTTGCTGTGACTTCGGTCTATGAGAAACTTACATATTTTTTCCAGGTGGCAATGGATAGAAAAATGACTATTATTGAATTCATAGTTTAGATAGGAGTAAAATATGAGGTGAGAGAGAAAAATGATCAAAGACAGTCCGAGCAACAAATAGGTTGTGTGTTCTAAATGGAAGCCGAGGGAAGCAAAAACCAAAGGGAGATGGAGGTGATCCTGAAAATGGAGTGTGATAAGGAAAACTGGAATCATAATCTTGCAGTCAATTTTATACATTGCACCTCTGTTAGAATTTACAGAGAGGGAATCAGAAAATCAAAAGGAAACCTGGTCAGAATATCAGTGACTGACAGATGTTCTCTCTGGAGGTTTTTAATATGAATATTCCGCAGTAATTTCATATTTTGTCACTCCTCTCCAGTGTGACTGGTATATTTCACATTGGCTGATAATGGAATTGATCCTGCTACCATGTGTGTTTTTAACCTCAGATGAAAAACTAATCACACTGGCAATTTGTTTTTGTGTATTTTGAAAGATGCTAAGGGAAAATATCAGAAAAAGGAGAAAAAAAGAGAAAGGATCAGTAATTAAAATTAGAAATTTCCACACATTTTTTTCTTTTACAGGTTTTCTGAGACACCATAGGAGTGCTTGGCTCTGTGTGTGTGTGTGTGTGTGTGTGTGTGTGTGTGTGCGCTCATGTGTGTCTTCTGATGTTTGAATGTGTGTAAAAAGTCAATTCTGTTTGCTTCAGGTAAAATCAGTAGATGAATGCCTTATAAAAACAGAACCAGAAAATAGATATAGAAAATAATTATTCATATATGTGCTGTGATGTTTTGGTAAACATCATAGCATGTACATAAAAAGGTGAATGAAAACTGGAAGACTGTTAAGTTAGCATTTAAAATAACTAAAGGAGAGAGAGGTAACAGTAAAAGACTGAGAATTACTATTTTCCTAGAAACAGAAAAAGCAACAACAATAAACCCTAAACAGGAAGAGAATATATGCAGATTATTTCTTCATTTGTTTTCTAGAAGGAAGGAAGGGAGGAAGGGAGAAAAAGAAGAAAGGAAAGGAGAAAGGAAGAAAAGAATAGTTTTCAAGGCCATGAATTAGTGATTAATATAACTAAAGAAGCAACTTAGAATGAAGTAAAGAAGAGCCCTGTTAAAAATCAGGAAGATGTTTTTTAACCATAATACCAGACCTCTGCATACCGGAGGAGACAGTGTACAGTATCACCCAAAGAGAGACGTAATATATGCTCCAAAGACCAAAGAGATTATATGGATTATAGCAGCAAATAAAAATGGAAAGAAAATAAATAAGAAGCTACTATGTCTCAAGCCGAATGATAAAACAGGTTTAGAAGCTGTATGCAGACAAGAAAATCCCGTGAAGCAGCTGACGTATTAATCATGGACAATTACAACTCCACCAGTGGCAACCATGCTGACAACAGGCGATTGCCCAGAAAGTGACACACATCCAGGCTCCTGGGTGGGTAACGTATAGATAATATGGATAAAGAAATGTATCTGCATGTACTTTGGAGTTAGATTTTGAGGATAGCCTGGTATAAATAATAAATGTAAAGTGAATCAAGAGAAAATGTAACAAAAAATGATGATCATGAACAGTGATTAACACCATGACAGTTTTATGCGGTTCAACATAAGAGATCTCTGTTTTCAGTAGATTTAATGAACAAGTATTGTGGCTAAGTACAGTTTTAGAAATTGATACAATCATAGGTAACATGTAATTCTCAAACTCAGAAGCTAGTTTGAATTTATGAAATGTTTACAAGTGTTTAATGTGTAGGCCAAATCTTTACATTACAATAGTCTGTGACCAGTGAGGCTGAAAAATAGCATGTTCTGTTTTACTCGAACTTTTCATTCTGAGTAACAGACCTCTACGAGTCATGTTTAAAAAAATACAGAGCAGGTTAATGTGGAAAAATGGAGATGCACTGACCATTTTCAGCAAGGCTACAGCAAACTCTTTATCAGAAAATCAAAAAATAAATGAAACACAAAACAAACAGGCCGTCATTCATCGTGGCTTTTTCAGAGTCATTGTTACTGACTCTGAGTTTTTCCACATGCTTTAACAAAAGCATTTTAACCCAGTATTACTTGTGGTCATTGATTAGCTAAGTGTGAGTTCCTATACCACTTTTACTGTCCAGGAGTCTTGAGACACATGACTTAATCTTTCAGGGTCTCCTGTTCTTCAAATTGAAAATGGGACTAATTAGGTCCAGCATGAACATTCTCTTCACCAGAGGGACAACATGAGAAAATGTGTGTAAATCACTTAACATAGTACCTAAACCATTGTAAGGGCCAAATAAATGTTCATGCTTCTCTGTATCTTTGTTCCAAAAGTGGCTGCCTTTTAACTAAAGTCTTTAATATAAACTTCAGTTTTAGTAGCATACCAAAATTAAAATGTAGTATTTAAATCTCACATCTATATTGGGTTAATAATGAAATAAACCAATAATCATAAGGCTTGTAGAAATGGTTGTTAGAGATTTTTATTTAGTTAAATTAGAAACCCTATTGGTTTTACTCCTGATTTCAATCTATCCTTCAGATGTTATATCTTAGAATGATATTATATCCTCTTCCAGATAGTCACAATCATGCTAAATATTTCAGTTTACTTCACAATGTTATCATAATTTCAACAGAAAATGTGATATAGTATATGTGCCTGAGTGGGACACAAATAGCCACTCAGAGAAAATACCATAATTAGTTTGACTTTGTGCATGTACTGCATCTACAGGAATTTCAATAAGGAAAGTTTAACATTTTATTAAAAGCATAATGTAGTAATATTATGATAAAGGTGATGGCTTTGTGATGTCATTGTGGCTGAACTAAACTACATCTCCCATAATCCCCTTTGTTATATTTACAGGTCAGTAGCTACTGGAACACACAGGTTATTGCTAGGATGCTGACCTTTTTCCTTGGGAGGGAGAAGCAGCTGACCAGCAACTCCTTTACCTTCTTCTGATTCCTTTATATCTTATGGATTCCTTTTGTTCGTTTGTTTGGGTTGTTTGGGTTTTGTTTGTTTGTTTGTTTATTTGTTTTGTTTTTGTTTTGTTTTTGGTACTGGGAAATCAAACTCTTGACCTCATGCTTGCCAGGCAGGCACTTAGGCTACTAAGCTAAATCCCTGGCCCACCTTCTTGGATTCCTGGACAGGTCTTGTACTTCATTTTAAGAGTTATAGGACCCACTTCTTTCAGGATAGCTTTATTAGAAATATGAAATCCATTCAAAAGTATGTAAGTGTTCATTTGTTCTTCTGGGTTTCATTTTATGCTTACCTATATGTAATATTTTTTTAGACTATCTTCAGTATGAACTTCAAAGTTTGGTGTGAGAAGCAAAGATGGTATTTCTTATTAGACTGTTAAATCAGCTTTCTATAAGCCAAATGCCAATAACAAATTGATAAATTTGTGCAATATGGCATAACACATAAGGTGTGTGTGTGTGTGTGTGTGTGTGTTGGTTCTTGGAATAAAGAACTTGGTTCTCTAATTTGACTTGATGTAAAAACAATGATCACTGTTTCTAGTGTTACTGGAGACAACAATAACCAATGGTATAAATATTAATACATTATGCAATCATTACTTTGAACACCTGTAATAAATTAATTATAGAAGGCACAATCCTAGCTGGCCAAACGTTTGCTACTTTAGAACACTGCAATTAAGATGAACAGGTAAGAAAACTGACTGAGTGATTCTAGCTACCCTGGAGGACTTAGAAAAAGAAACTGATAGGCTTCTGACTTAAAATTCTCAGCTCAAACTTTCATTGACTGAGGGAGAAACCTTTGTCTCCCATAGCTAGAAGGTCAAGATTTCTGAAAAAATTAAAAAATTAATTTCAAGGTTGAATTATTAAAGTGTCTTCATTACAATGCAAATTACATTTCCAAACCTAACCTTTTCAAAGTTAGGCATTGACTGAGGAGTCAATGGGACTCCTGAACGGGATGCTAAGAACTGGAATGGAGACACCAGGTCAATTTCAATGAAGCTGGGAATGTCAAAAATTCTAACTGTGGAAAATTTTAGAGCCTTAAATTGCATTGAGTCTCCTCTGCCCACAGAAGTAGTCTTTGTATCTTGCTTGAAATGTTTAGATCTCCAGGGCTTGAAGAACCTGTAAGGTCCTCTTTGATTTGCAAGTCAGTGCTGAGTCTTGTCAGGACCATCTGTCTTTGCATAAGTGGCAAATGGGGGACACTTCAGCATTTTAAGAAACTAAGAGTCACATTTCTCTGTAGGTCAGAAATCGTAGTGGAGAATGAAGCAACGAATTGGAAACTTAAATGTATTAGTGATAATTGGAGTCAGAATTGACAAGGACCTGATGTATTTATTTGTCAAAGACTGCTGATAATCATATTAAATTTATAGCAATAATCATAATAATGTGACACACAGAGAACTATGATATTTAGTAGTTGATTATGGTATAGCTAGAGCTGGATATATAACCGTCTACTGAACTCTTACTGGATTGGTATTAGGAGAAATGTATTCAGACACATGAAGAGAAACCTAACCTGAGTCATAAAATTAGAAAGTCATGGGCTCTCACTTTCCATACTTGAAGCAATTTAAAAAACTCTAAACTCTTTGAGTCATGAGAACGTCAGTTTTCCTTTAAGAAGGACCCTGTTCAATGATGAAAAATCTATATTGCTCAATCTGTCTCTCAAACTGTTCAAAGGAATCTGTGGCTGCTTACCAGGATTATGGTGTTTTAAAGAAGGAAAGCAATCAGGCATTTCAGGGATTGCTGGTAATGGCTGTTTATTGGCAAAAATCCCAAGATCCTTGAAATCACTAGTCTATCAGTGAGAGTAAGTTCAGGCTTATTTAGGTCAGGCTTATTTCCCAGTGGGGTGACCAGACCCAGAATGCATTATATGGTATTTTCCCAGTCCTACAATGCATAATTAAAATCAGCATACTCAGCAACTAGCAAAATCTTCCTGACCCATTAACTTGGAAAAGGCATAGAAAAATCCTCTAAAGCTGTTTCTATCTGAGAAAATAGCAAGCTAAAAGTAGTTATGTCTTCCTATTGATTTGAAGAAATCTATACTATTCTCAAGAACTTGAGGGGTACTGTACAATGATGGATATCCCACAAGATATTCAACCCAATGATCTATTTATTACTGTGAAGAAGATAAAGTAGATATTGAAGAATCATAATGGATTTATATTATTTTGGTCACCATTCCTATTGTTAGAACAAAATACTCGACCTACAGTATAAAGGGAGAGAGGTTTATGGATCTTGTGGTTTCAGTCAGTGTTTCCATGGCCAAACATCATGGCAGAATGTTGAACAAGTCTGTTGACTTCATGGCCCACTGGAACCAGAGCACAAGGTCAGGTCAACTGGAGGGTAGTGGGATACTTGAGATGAACCTTTGGAAGACACTTCTCTTACTGGGGTTCTTCTCTTGTGCTCTGATAAAGATTGGGATCTTTACCTAAATGAAAGATGCCATTGTCCTATAGGTTCTATAGGACTTGTTGACCTAACCCTTCTATAGTAAAGAAATAGTTGAACTCACCCACTCCAAAAACAATAACCACAACAATAAATTTAAATGGTGATTGCCCTCTTTGGGTTTGGAAAGAAAACTGTTCCTATTTTCAGTTATGCTATTCTGTGACCTGAAACCTCTTTAGTTTTGAATACTTAGTGTGTCAAAAGTATGCAATATGTTCAGGTTTCTGCCTGAAGTTTTCCACCACATGTGTTCTATGATCCAGCTAATCCAATAAAATGTGTGTGGCAGATAATTTTTGGAGACTTTTGATGCCACTGTAGTATTTAACATCTTCAGCTGACAATTATTGCCTTTTTGAGAAGTAGCTTCTAATATATTATTAGTCCTTAGTATAGACTAGGTATTTAATGGTGATCATTAAATTACAATGTGACTTAAATGACCATAGTGTCACTTATCCTACAAAGCCATTAAGTTGCTTATAGAGAGTGTTCCTGAATTATAACATGGAAGACATGTGTGTGAGGTTGAATGGAGTAGACCATGGAGACATGAGTAAATTATGCAGGAAAGTGGTCCCAATGCATGTCATCTGGACTCTTGTAGACCACATTTTCATTTCTTGCATGCACTTAGGGTTTTTTTTTTGTTTGTTTGTTTTAATTTGGAATGCTTTGCATATTATAAACAAGCAATTGGATACTAATAGAAATAACAAGCATTTGTTTGTTACCTATGACTTTTACAAAACAAGGTTAATATTCCCCCTTTGGTTGTAATGTCTACATCAGTTTGTGATAGTATTTTTCAGCAATGGTCATGTTTAGTATAGCATATTATTGCTTCCACAGACTGGAAATATGGGTTCTGAAATGAAAAGGGAGAAACAGGAGTGGCATTTTGCAATATTACCCTTAGTAGTCCACTAGAAAATTTTATTTCCTGTGATTTTATTCTTTCCTTCTCTAGTGGTCTTTTGAAAGGTATGGACAACTACACCAGAAAATATAACAATCATTTTACTGAACCCAAACTTGCAATTATATCTATTTTGAACTTCTCATGTCTCTGAGTCAATAAAGAAGGAAGTCTGTATGTAAGCTGACGTTATTGATCTAGACACCAAGGGGCTGAGCCACTAGTATACATTAAAGGAAGACAAGAGTATGTCCGGAATACTGGAGATCTCGAAGGAAATCTTTGTTCTACCAGATTTAGCATAAAGTCAAGTTAACTTTGACAAATTGCACAGAAAAGAATAATAGTGGCATAGGCCTTTCAGGAATAAAGTTTTTGATTGTATCAGCTGTTATGGTTTGTGTATAGATGCCCCCCACCACCAAAGGGTCTTGAGAGGTGAGCTTTTTACAGGTGGCTGAATATAGAGTTTGTGATTGATCCATACTCCAATGCTAGGACTGAGTGTGTGAATATTACACCCAATCTAGGGTGGGAAGCCTGAATTCAATGTAAGAGACAATAAGAGGTTTGCCCCTCCTACTCTTAATGCTCTTTCTGTCTTCCACCATCAAGAACGACTGCCCCTCTGCCATGTGCCACTGTGCCTTGGAACCAGCCAGTTATGGACTACAACCTCTACTAACTGTGGACTAACTAAATCTTTCCCTCCTTAGCTTTGAATGTTGGGTATTTCATTTCAGCAATGAAAAAGGTAACTAAGAAACCAACAGATGAAGAGTCATAGATATCAAAGATGCTTGCTAACAGGTATTAACAAGTAGATAATAAAGTAATGATAAATATAAATTACAACTATGTGGGCAATTTAAGAAATGAGGAAATTTGTTATGGTTTATATTTAAAAGGTCCCCCCAAATCTCATACACCCATAACTGTAGCTTTTGGGAGGAGACCTGATGATATGTGGTACTCACAATCACTGGTTTAGTCTGCTGATGGGTTTGGAGCTGGGAGTAATGTTGGGAGATGAAGACTCATGGAAAGAGGTGGGTCACTGTGGGCATGGCCTAGAAGGATCGGTATCCACTATCTGTCCTCTACCTCTGCCTCATCTTATCTATATCACCCATATCTGTATCATCATCTCCTCCCTAAACCCCTCTCTCTGCTTGCTGCCTGAATTGTCATGAACTGCTTCTTCTCTGTGATGCTGTTCACCTCCTATGGACTGAAATTTCTATAAACTATAAGCCAAAATAAATCTGTCCACTGTTAAACTGTGGTTGCTTGGTATTCTCTCCAGCATCAGAAAAGCAACTAAGACAGGACTGCAATTGCTATGTGACTTCTTTTTTTTTTATAGATACATAGATAGAGCAAGAAAATGTCATTCTCTTCCCTCTGTTATATATCTCTTCTCTCTCTTAACTCATGGGGGTTACTATAACAAAGATTCCATAGACAAAGTGACTTATAAATGACAGAAATTAATGTCTCACAGTGTTGTAGGCTAAGAACAAGATGCACTCGGGAGTGTTTTCTGAGAACCCATGCTCTACTCATTGGTATTTACTTTTCACTGTGTCCTCACTTGACATAATGGAGCAGGAGATCTCTCCAGAGCTTTTCTTGTGAAAGCATTAACATTATTCTCAAAGGTTTCCCCTTATGACATAATCACTCAAATAGACTGCCTTCTGCAAAAGCTGCCATGTTGGGTATTGAGTTTCATATATATATATATATATATATATATATATATATGAATATTCAGCCTACAGTATGTCCTCATGATGTGAAATATATTAACTATATCACAATATTTGATACTGTTAAATTTACATGCAGTATTATTCTTCACGGAATCAAGAAGAGTATCGTGTAAGTACTTTCTTCTGTGTTCTGGGGGATGGTTGGTGCTTGTGGTAGTTGCAGAATCTGTTGAATCATTTTAAACAGAAACATGGTTTTGTCATTTTCTTTACTTGGAGATTATATCTTACAGAGTTGGTATTATTCTCCAGTTGACGAAAGGTAGACTGTTATAGTCCATTTACATGTACAGCATATGGTTTGCTAGGTTAAGGTAATTTGGTAAAGGCAACCTGGGATGAAGGTGGGCCTCACTTAATTAAGTGAAGGAATTAAGAGCAAAGACTCTCTTACCAAAGAAGCAATCAGCCTCAAAATATGAACATAAAACCCCTGCCTGCAATTCCTATCCTTCAACTTTTTCATTTAAATTTGCTGTTATCAGTTTTCACCTGCTTCTGTCTCCCAGACTACTCTATATATTTTTGCACTGTCAGCCACCACAATTACATGAACTCATTTCCTAAGTGATTGCCATCTGTGTTTTTATATCTCCATGACTGTCTCCTCTCTCTAGTAAACTTGGACTATATATGCACAGTACAAAACATATGTGTGTGTATATGTGTATAGTATCAAAGAATTGAATTGTACATGTACTGCTGCAATTCATAAGTAAGGAACAATATAATGAAGACATTGGAAAATATATTCACAGGATAAAGCACATGTCATAGAAAAGTGAACAATTGGAGAATAATTAAAATATGTGCATATATGTGAACTCTAACACAGTTTTTTTGTTTGTTTGTTTGTTTTTTGGTACCAGAAATTGAACTTAGGATCTTGTGCTTGCCTGAGCTATATCCCTGGTGCCTCACAAACTGTTTTACAGTTTTAAAAGTCTTATTTTTTAAAAAATATTCAGCTATATATATAATGGATATAAACAAGCCTAATATTGTCTTAAGGTCACTTTCAAAATTAAAAGGAAGAGGTGAATATCATAAGTCATTTCTGCAAAATATGTCACAAAACTTTTGATACATGAAAAAAATCATTTTAAGTACATCTAACTTAAGGATAATGTACTAATTGCAAAATAATAGTTGATTTTCTTCTGGATATGAAAATGTTTATCTTTAAGTATAAAAAGAAAAGATCATGGCAGCCCAAGGTGCTAGTTTATTTCATGTATTATTGAACCACTTCGATTAGCTATTTTCTATTTACATAATGCAAAAGTTTAGCTTTATATTTAAAGCAGAGCACAAGTCAAGGCAAGATAATGATTGATAAAATTTATAGTTATGATGAGCATTATTTAAAAATGTTTTGAAATATGTCTTAGTTTTTTCTACCATTGTACTGATTGGATGCTAATTAATTGATTCTCCAAACTCAGAGGGGACATTCTGTTGTCTGAGGTGAGGAATGGGTCCTCTATTCGGTTTCCAACCCTGAATCATCATGGGTTATAAAATCCACTCTGGTGTACAATAGGAGAGGGAACATGTGTTCTCATTGAAAATTGTTTGATTTAGGACAGTTCTTCAGTTTAGAATTTATGCCACTTTGAGGAAGACAAATGGAAAAGATTCACGTTTTTAATTGAAAAAATACACTTTACAGAATGGCCTTCTCTATTAGTGTCTTGATAAGAAAATGACAGTGCAGACTCTGAAACCAAGAGTCTTAGCAATGTCTTAGCAGAACATTGTCGGAGGCAGTTGTGTATCTTTTGAGCTAAGAGAGCTCAAGATTTAGCTTCAGATGTCAGTGCTATGAACATTTATGAATCCGGGGCTCCTCTAAAGCATCTGGTAGACAGTAAGGAGTGGAACATTTGCAGTTTAACAAATAAGTATGAAGTCTCTGACATTAAAACCCTGAAAATCTCTTCTTCCAAATACTACTACTGCTCATTTCTACAGCTTCTTATATTACAGAAAGCATACAAGTGAATGAAGACAGTGTCAGGAACAATAGGTAAGTATTTTCTTGTTATTTTATGTCTTTTCCTTGCTACTTATGATATATTAATGGCTGTCCATTTTCCCTTGGTTAAACAATGATTAAAATTATAAGAAATATTTTTACCATCATGAAATGAACAGAAATGATCCTTCAAACATTTTTTCCCAATTTATCTTAATTTTCATAATTCTCTGTGCTCTATGAAGTTCAGTGATCACAGAAACAGACCTTGCCAAAGCAGGGAAAATTGTCCTCTGTGACCCTGCTCTTCATCTGTCATTCTTGAGCTGCTCAGATTTGTCTCTAGACTTTCACTCATCTCTTATTCTTCATATTTAATGATGCATAAAAATTGTGTAATAAAACTCATTGTAGTTGCCATTTATCTATGTTCAACTCTCATTGTTATCCATTAACATTATACATATTAAATTGCTCCTTTGCATTTTTCTTCATTATTTATTTCTGTTTTGCCTTTGTCTCTTTCTTTTGCTTCATGCAGCTTTTTCCTTTCTTAGTTTTTGACATTAAGGTCTCCACTTGGGGTACATCCACAAGATCCCCTTTAATCATCGGTAATCTCTTACTGAATGCTGGAACTTTCTCTGAGGAGATGAATTGCAGGTGTTAGTCATGATGTATACCTTATATTAATCTTAAAGTACATTCTTTGGAATGGATGAGTGACTCTAATCATATTCTTCATATTGATGGACTTAGATTTAAAGAGGTTTTGCCTGCTATGGCAAAGTAAGGTAGTAAGTATCCACCAAGGATTTTTACTAGTCATTGTCATGAAATCAACGCAAGCAAGGAAATATTGGGCACCAAATAAGCAGCCAAAATAGAAGGAAAATGCCAACAGTGAGTACTATTTATTGTGTTAATCATTCAGATACTAGTCATATTACCTAAGAAAATGTGCATGAATAACTGAATTTCTATACATTTTTCTTAACATGCAAGATGTCTTAGAGAATTGAGAAAACAGTCCAGAAAATGAAGGGTCAATAATTTTTCTAGCAACTTGATAATGTGGCAAAATTATATGTGTGTGATTTGCACTAGCTTTTCTTATTTGAAAGTTTATTTCAGACCTCTTTTCCACGTTATAGAACTATGTACAAAAGAGATATCAAAATTATATTTTCCTATAAACTGGGCAAATTTTCTACAGAGATTCAATTTTACCTATGGGCCATTCTTCTTGCACTATTCAAGAGAGTTGTTTGGTCATCCTTAATTTCTTCCCTCCAAGTTTTTGATTCATACTTTTTTTTTTTCAGCGTGGAAAGAGAATTTTTAACTACAAATAAGAGCCTTGAATTAATTTTGTTCATTTCTAAGTGCTCCGCACTTTTCCTGAATTCAAGCATGATTATGGCAATTCGTTATATTTACACTATAATTGCAATAACTGCTCTGCATTTATTTTTAGTTCCGTTCAGAGAAGAGTTAAACAGTTTGTGTATCCTATTAATGGCACTTTAATGACACGTAGCATCGGTGGGCATTTGATCAGTGAAATTACATTTTAATACATCTTCCAGGTATGGAAGAAAAGGTTAAAAAAAAAGTTCCTACATTTTAATTATGAAATTAAATATGGATTTTACATAGCATGAGACAAAATTTGATTTGCAACATATAGCGCTGCCCGTCTCATTTTAGCAGACGCCTTAGACTACCGTGTAACCTCTTATCTTTACTGTGTAGCACAGGTCTGCTGTTAGACATCATTTAGTTGTTTGCTTCTAGAAAGCAAGGGAATGG
The DNA here is from genome assembly GCF_034190915.1 of Cavia porcellus. Taxonomy (NCBI): domain Eukaryota; kingdom Metazoa; phylum Chordata; class Mammalia; order Rodentia; family Caviidae; genus Cavia; species Cavia porcellus. Next base: position 157,538,539 of record NW_026947484.1, on the reverse strand, counting down.
GCCATGGGTCTGGTCAAATGCAGCATCGTGGACTAAGAAAATGCACTGGATTCATTTGCCTCTTTCTTCCCAAGATGTAAGTAACAGACATTGGTGGATAGCAGATTCTAAATCAAGAAAACAATTCCTAACTTTTTGACTTAAGATATCTGTTGGAGCCGGGCATGATGGCTCATGCGTATAATCCCAGCGCTACAGAGGCTGAGGGCAGGAGCAAATTCGAGACCAGCCTGAGCTAAAAGGTGAACCCAAGGCCAGCCTGAACTGCATAGCAAAACCCTGTCTCAAAAAGAACAAAACAAAACAAAACAAAACAAAAAAAACTTATCTGTTGGGAGCTGCTGAAACTGGAAATTGAACACACGTGCAGGGATACTGCCTGGCCAATGCAAGACAATGGCTGAGGACACCTGGCCTAACTCCAATTAACTACAAAAAGACTGTGGCCTCAGGCATTTCATCACTGTAGCAAAATGCAGCATGGAGACCTCCTAAGATACTTCTTGTTAATGTGTTACTTGCAAAGTCCTTGAACCACTCCCAAGGTCTGCACAGTTTCCTCTGTTGCTTGAAAAAAATAATAAATGCAGGCTGCCCAGGCATCCTCTATCTTAGTCCTTAGAAGCTCGAATTCTGCAGAAGGTTTTGATTCCCCTGGAACCCTAAAATCGTATCATTTATCTCATTTACTTAAACCTTTGCCATATACTCATTTGGGAGATTGGGGATCCAGGCCAGGTCCCTGATAGACATCCTGATGAGAAAATATAAATGTGTGTTTAATTTAGTGAACAAAATGATTTTTCTGTTCATTCGTGTGTGCATCACTAGTCATTTTTAAACTAATTTTCTTAGCTTAGTGTGGCCACACCACAAAATTATGACAAGGGTTAAATGACAATATTCATAGTATTAGTTTATTACTTATGGTATTAATGCTCTGTAAATGAGTTGCTGAATTAGCTTATTTTTAGTTGGTATCAAAAGTTCTATCAGTGAGAATATTTAACGTATCCTCGAACAGTAGATTAAGTAAAATGAAGACACGAAAAAGGTAATAAAATAAAATAATAAAATAAAGACACTCTGTTTTTGATGTTTGGGGCATGAACAACTTTTAAGGAAAATCTTTTTTCTTCTTCTTTTGCTTGATAGTGAAAAAGTTAATAAATCTCTATGCTTGATGCTGGTGGTTAATATGAACCAGGGAAAGATTATCCCTGGCCCTACTTCTTACCTACAAGTGAAACCCAAAGAATCACTCCCCTGGGATTTTTCTTATTTAACTTCAGACCATGCTTGTGCTCTTCTTGGAAATTATCCAGATGTTTACTATATGAATATTCAGCTTTATCATGTATCTCTGGGTCTGGGTACCACACACCCCAGTTTTCACATAAATTCCTGATTTGAAGGTATGGGAGGGAAAGGCAAGATAGAGAACTGGGCAACATTTGGCCAGGCACTAGGTGACCAAATAGGCTGCTTCTGGAAAATGCATACAGGATTACTTAACAGGTAGAAATGATAAAAGAATCAAATCAATATTAAATAAAGCAATCCTGTATTTTTCCTGTTTTAAAATAGCTTTAGTGTACTAGAGGCATGGATATAGAGGTAAAACATTTTGCTTTTTTATTCTAAAAAGAGGTGCTAACAAGTTACTTTATTATTATTACTTGGTAAAACTCAGTCATACTTGCATTCAAAAATGGGCACTATGTATGTTATAGTTGCCTAACAAGCTAAGCTAGATGCTATCCTGGGTGAGGGAGATCGCAATTGTGAATTTGAAAAAGCAAGATTTCTACATACATATTTCACATAGGATGGTGGGAAAAATTAAATAATGAATTACCAGAACAATAAGCAGTGCATACAATTACAGGGTTATTGTGTGCTTCGAGAAGACAGCTCCAGAGAAGCACACCTGATTTTGAAAAGTTGGTGAGAACAGCTAGATGTGAAAACTATAACCTGAAATGATAGGTTGTAGCTATCTGCAGAAATATATAGCTAGTTGTGAAAACTGTACCCTGATGATGATATAAGGACCCTGGGATAAGCTATTCCAGATTAAAAAAAATAAAAAAAAACCCACAAATATGTTAATTCAAAAAAGGACATAAAATATGTCCTGATTTCATGAGGATAGTCTTGAATTCTGCATATCAAATGTATATAATCAATAATACTTTATTCACTCTCTGATGTATATTGTACTTGGATATAATTGTATAGTTACCTGGGCCAGATAAAAAGATGTGACACAATTTATGATGAATTTATTTTAAAAGATAAATATATTATACAGTAAACTTAATAGTACAATTTCTATGTATATTATTTACTGTGCTTTTAGTCAGAATAAACAAATGAAAATTTTCTTATTAAATCATGATTTCCAATAAAATTCCATCAATAGTTACATTAACTATATAGATACCTTCTTCATAATAAACATCTGGAATTTTAGAATTAATGTTTCCCTGTTTATTTGTTTGCTGTTGCCGTTGTTTTGTTTTTATTGATTTTCACATTTTTTGCCTAAGACTCTTCCTTGAAATTTAAAAAAATCTGACATGGGGCCTGTAAATCTTATGGAAAATAATTTTATTTTACTTATTTTTAGTTTATTACAAAACATAAAAGGTGTTACAGTATTTCACTGCATGAGTGAGTGATGCCTGGTGTAATTAATTTCAGAACTTGACTTTATTTTCTACATTTTTAATAAAAGCACATAGTCTCTGAGAGAATTTCAATTTAGAATTTCTTGACAGAATATTACACTTGTAGAATATTCCATTCACGAATGAGGAAAATGTTAGGTGTTTCCATATAGAGAATGATAAATACATTTATATCTAAATTTTAGGTTATGTTCCTCTTTAATAAGAATGTTGATAAAAGAAGATCACTTACTGAAAGTATAAATATGTAAAATATTTCAAAGAATATACAAATGGTATGATAATACTTATTCTGCAATATATTTTAATATTTTAAAGATTGCACGAAAAAAATAGCCAGTAAAACTGGATAAGAAAATAGTGCTTATTAAACATGTCTATATACACAATTAAAAAACCCTTTTATGAGTCATTAGAAAATAAGGGTGAAATGAATAAGCAGTGCTGTCAAAATGATATGTATTAGCATCTACAGTGATATTAATAAGAAAAGGATTATAAAGACTTTAGAAAACTAACTCACAAAGAAAAAAACCAGATGAATTCCATGAAAAGCTATTTTGAATATTGACCATTTTTTTCATGTTTATGCACTGTGGGTGAATATGGATGTGACTGAATATGACTGATGGTTCTTACAACAGACTGTAGCAGTTTTCAAATCCAAATATTTGGATGGATGTGTTTAGAAGCAAGTTAAAAGAGACCCAGGTGGTCAGAGAATAACAAGATATAGATAGTAATTTTTTAAAAGATTGAATGAAATAATCCTTCATTTTTTTCAATTCATTTTCATACTCAAGAGCCTAGCATTCATTGTTGGGGCAAAACATTTAGGAAATAAGCAAACTAAAATGTGTGAAGTAACTATTATGCTTTTTATTTCCTAAATTCGTTTCACTTAGGCCTCTTAAAACTCTCACAAGGCAGATCGAGTATCTTGTAGCTCTCAAGAATATATCTCACAGATGTTTTCATCAAGAACATGTTAATAGAATTTGGGAAATTATATTCATTAGGATGAGGCATTCTCTTTCCAGTTAATCACATACAGCCACTACTTTTTTATTGTTTTTTTTTTTTTTTTGTGTGTGTGTGTTAGTACATGTAAGCAGTAAATATTGGTCACATTGTTGGTGAGAGGTTTGTTCAGATACAGAACACATTTGAACCCCGTCTTCCTTCCCTTTCCTTTCCCTCCCTGCCTCTTCCATCTATCTCTGATTCCCTTCTTTCCTTTTCCTCTTTTTTTGGACAAGTGTGCAATGCACGATGCTTGCACTCCTTTTGTGGAATTGATACATGTACCTCACACATCTGTTATTTTCTGCCTTTCCTTAGTCTTTCTGTCTCTCTCTATTCCCTTTGCTTCTCTCCCCATCCCTTCATTTTCTGATTCTCTTCCTCTCTGACCACATTTAATCTCTCTCATTCTATTATTTGTCTATCTTTTATTTTGCACTTCATTTTTACTCTAGGTTTCTCAAGAAAGAGCAAGTGTGATCTTTGTTCCCCACATCTGTCTGGCTCTAAGAGGACTTCATTGTAGAAAACATGAGTATTTTGATGTTGGACATAAAGAAACAAAGAGAATCCAAGTAGCTTCCTTAGATTCAAATAATGAGCATGTGACATAGAAGGAATCTAGGTAAAGGATTAAATATCCAGCTATAGTCACAGGTTTTTTTTTTTTTCTCTGTATATCATCATCTGCACTCTACTAAGAAATACAATGATGTTCCAAAAATGTCTATATCTTAGTTCCCAGTCATTGTGTCTGTTTGTTATGGTACTTGGAAAAGAAAAGGAGATTCCAAGTGCAGGGAGAATTAGCATTGTTGTTTTTAAACTTACTATTTAAAATCTCTTAACATTTGAGATTCTCCCATATCATCCAAGTGGGCCCAGGTGACTCATTTAAATCCTTAGGAATTGAGAACTCACCCTGATGAATCAGAGAGCTGAGGCAGAAGAGAAAAGAGGGACAATTTACGATGGAGGAGCTAGACCCGCACTTTCTATAATGGAAGGTAGAGAGGATCCATGCGGCAAGGTACTTGTGTGCCCTCCAGAGGGTGTGAGTGGCCCTACCAGCAATAAAGTAAGGATCTCAGTGTTCTGCTGCCAATTCCTCCAACCACTGAAATGTACAGCTAATGGATTTTTTAGAGGTTCCAGAAAGGTGTGCAGCCCAAATGAATATCATGAGATCCATAACACACTTTTGATTTAAAGAACTACAAAATAATTAATTTGGATCACCTAGGCCATTGAATATAGAGGGATTCATTTTAGCAACAAGAACAAATTAATGTAACAACTGAAGATCATCTTTAGATTTCTAGACATCAGTTGGAAACAGCTACTGCTGGGTGTCATCACTACATTGAGACATCACTGTTTGCTCTTGTTGTTTCTGTGCCATAAAGAACTAAAACCCTTCCTGGAACTATTTGGCTCTTTTTCTGTTGCTTTTGGAACTGCTGTAGGTGTAATTGAATTGTGTGAGGTCAGTGGTGAGTAACTTCTGTTTTCCTTTGGACAGTGGCGTGTGTGTGTGTGTGTGTGTGTGTGTGTGTGTGTTTATGTAAAATCTCCAAATAATGATTAGAAATAATTGTATACCTAACTGTGTATACTTAGCTTTGGGAGCCAAAGATAGCACTTTTATTATCTGAAAGTATTTGTTGAGGTCAACTTTACTCTGATACCAGTTGGTTACCTTTTCTGATAGCAGATTTTGAAAACTCTTACTTTTTCTGACCCATATCTTGAGACTTTTTCAAGATTTGAGCCTTGTGGTCTTTGGACTCAAGCCACGTTGCTCTTATAATCTAATATTGCCTACTTCACCACCTGATCCCCAGTGCAAATAACAAGATGGATAATTACTTCTTTGAGCTCCATGCTTCGCATGTGATATGGCTATTGGTGAAATGTGTGTGTTTCCCTAGAGACACAAAAATATAGGGCACACAAGATTTATTTTGAGGATCTCCAGTTATGATGAGAACACTGCTTAGCATTAACAGGGAAACAACTAAATCATACTTCCCAATGAATATAAAACCTGGTTTTAGTTTACAGAGATTATCCCAAAGCAACTGCCATTTTCTAATAGTAAAAAGCAATTAACAATTTAACCTTAATATCTTATTTTAAGTGCATCTGTGGCTATGGGCAATATTTCTACTATGATGAACATTGAAAAGATGAACAGAATGTGTCAAGGGCACAGAACTCATTTCCCCAACGTTTTAGGACATGAAACTTTGCTGCTGAAAAGAGAAGATAGTCTCTTCAGATGGCATATGCTTCCATACAGCCCGACAAACAATGGGAAAGGTGGGTTTCTGGCCAGTTCCTTGGGAAGAAGTAAGAGTGTATTTTTTTTTTCTCCAGATGATCTATTATTCATGCATGAAATTTCAGTAGTTTTCTATAGGCTTCCTTGTGTTCATGTCCTATAATTAAAAACCTACTTACTAAAAGAGAAGTTTAATTGGTGAAGCATGCTTACCCTTTCCAAGTGCTACTGAATCCATAGATGCATTTAATAAAGGCAATGAGATTCTTTCTTATTAAGGAGACAACTCCAAAGGGATTTTTCCTTAGCCTAGTGCCTCTTTTGTTGTGACTTACCTCTAAGATAGACAATCAGCATGTTAGAATCATTTTCCTGAGTGGTAAACTTATTCAGAAATATACAGAGAGGATATTTTGTAATAAACTATTCAGGAATACTTAAATATACTGCATTTTCACTGTGTGTCATGAGATAAAACTTTTTCTCCCCACATTTATGGCTTTTTCTACTTCTTATCAATCCACTGTTATAGGCAGTATCATCTCCATCCTCAAGGGAAGGATCTGGAGAGACCCAGAGAAGTTAAGACATAATTTGTTAAGGTTTCAAATTCTGGGGAAAAAAGTATAATCATAATATTTGAAAACAAATAAATCACTCTTATCAGATCTGTTTGCTACATTTTTGTTTGATTTTGTTTTGCTTTTAATTCCTCTGTGTTAAACTTTCAGAGAATTTCTTATCACTTTCTCACTGCTGGGACATACAATACTCCACACCTAAAACTTAAAGGAAAGAGGTTTATTTTGACTCTTGTGCTTAGAAGTTGCAGCCCATGGAGAGCAGCATGTGGAGGCCTTGGGCTGCAAAGGAAAGCTGGTCACCTTCCACTTTCCATGGTGGAAGCTATCTGAGGGGAGGAAGTCTAAGGAGGAACCCAGAAGTGAGCCATGTTCTTCTGGGTCACCCACGATGACCCCCACCTCCTAACAGCAAGTCTGCAGTGACTGCTCATAATCCAGTCACTGTCCAAGCACAGAAGACACTGGCATCATTTTAGTTCTAAACCATACGCAGAGAATTAAAGTTTTCAGTAATGAACCCAGATCCAGAATTCCAAATAGCATCATAGAAAGGAAATATCTGAAAGAAATTTCTCTCAGGTGGCTTCAGTTGTAAATAAATACCACCGAGTTGGGGTCTCCTGGCTTAGAAGCAAACTCTCTCTCTTTTCACTGGACTGAGATACCCCTGTTTTGGATTGTGGCCGTGTAAGAAAATGACCTTTTACCACCAGTCATCACCCATGGAACTCTGGGGCAGGGACTGTGAGTTTCTTAATATAATAAGGTGCCTCAGTGCTCAAAACAGTGTGGGGACAGGTGTGGTTATGCAACTGTGGCCTCCAAACTGGGGAGCTTGAGGAAAGAGAGTGTTATGAGTTCGAGGCCAGGCTGGGTCACAGAGTGAGTTCAAGGCCAGCATGAAGTACTTACTAAGACCCGTTTTTTTTTTTTTTTTTTTTTTTTAATAGTAGTTTCACTAATAAAAGATGAATGCATTTTAATATCTCTCAATAATAAAGGACTCAAAGGATTTAACACCAGGCCCATGAAATATAAAATGGATTTATTTTATATGCCCTATCTTTATCTTTCTATGTCAAGGTTATATCGTTATTTCATTTTTCTATATGGCATAAAGCTATTCCTATGTAAATTCCTGCCATTTGATATATCTAAAGAAAAGCAGGTTTAGTCAAGGGCTTGCTTTTATCAGTGCATTACAGTAGTTCATGTGTCTTGTCATGCTTTTCCAGGTGTTTGGCAACAAAATGCCAGTGAAGTGTTTTTCACTTCCTGCTTGCTGGCACCCTTACACCTATGGTGTTTAACAGTTGGCTAAGGGAGCATAGCTTGTCTGGGCTTCAACTGTTCCAAAAGAAAATGCTGATCGGCAAGAATAAGAAAAAGTTAGAAGACATTTGAGAGAGAAGCAAAGAGATAGAACAAAGAGAAAGACCAAATCTACTATCTCTCTGTAGTCATGAAGTAGCAACAGTGTAACGAGTTCTCGATTTTCTATACTATTATGTTGGTAACACTGTGCAAACACAAATGGGATACAAACCCCTATAATCTACATGTTATTCCCCATTTAACCACTTTGTCTGCACACCTGCTTTATTCCATGCTCATACTGATTTTGTTCCTGGTTAATTTTGCATAGACACTACACCTGCATCTTCCTAAAGATAATATTTATTATAGCAATTGAACTTCATAATTTGATGGAAACACAAATAGAGTAAATAATTAGCTGATTTACAACTTGCTTTAGATAACACATTCAATTATTAAAATGATTAGCAAAGCTGAATTCAAGATAAAAAAATCAGCTTAATTTGAACTTGTCCTTGAAGCTACTGTCTGACCCATTTTACCATATTACATCTTAAAATATTCATAAGAGAAATTTTAGACTTTGTGTTTAAGGTGAATATTTTCCCTGTTAAATTCTAGTTTTTCAAAATTATGTTCCCTATTATATTTGTTTCCCTAGATGAGAAGTTCTTAAAATTCTCAATACAAATTACTTTATTTTCTGAAAGAGCTTGCATCTTTTAGCAATTGATTGTACAAATTTACTGTTCCTCTGTTGTTTAGACCCCCTTAAATATAAAAGATGTGCAATCGTTTTCTGGTCTTCTGAAAAATGTAAATGTTAAAAGTTTAGGTAATATGATTTACTTTATAGTTTAAACAATACTTTTCATAAAGCAAAACACTATGAATATTAAAGAAAACAATTGTCACCAGAAATGCTGATAATTTTGTTACTGTTTACCAAAATGACCTTTAACCATTAATTCGGGTCTTTATGTCAAAGGGATGTTCACTGATTCATAACATAAATAGATACTCTAGTAGCAGGTACTGGAGACACTTTAGCACAATTTTATCAACGCAAAGGGATGAAAAAGTGTTGCACCCTGTATTTCCTTGGTTCTATTCTCATCATGCTTTTCTCTATGAAGTCTTCTGTGTGGACCTCTTCATTATCAGAGAATTTCTTCAGATATATAACACTATTCTGCAGGAAAACAGTTGAAGTACAAAAACAGGTCCATGGATAGAGATGTAGAGGAGGCGCCCACAGGTATGTGCCCCATCTTAACCACATTAGATCTTTTATTTCAGTTTAATTTTTGAGAAAAAAATATATTATAAAATGAAAGCAAATAATAAGTGGATCTTTGGTTTCCTTTTCCGTTGAACTCTCATTTCTGGACCTCTACTGGGCTCTAACCTCAAGGAGTACCAGGTCACAGGGTTCTCTGTGGATTGTTCCTGTTCCTTTCTGTTGACACCAAAGGCAAAATCACAATGTGCTGCAGTGCTGGCTCTGAAAATCTGATACCCAAACTCTTGACCCGTGGCGCTAGAAGTATCTTATGGCCTGAAAAGGACTTTATAATGTAGGTTCATGGCCTACACATGGTAAAGTGTTTTGGACTATTGGTTAATCTAAATATAAGTTATGATCACTGTTTCCTGTGAATTTCCTTCTTGCTCGAATTGTGCTCTGTATCACCAAATGCAATATTTAGCCATGTAAATATAAACAAGATGGAGACTGTATATATTTGCTCTGCAACCTTGTGGAAAAGCTTGTTCCTATTTACTTTGAGTTCTATGACTTTTCATGGGTGGATATACATTATATTGCAGTTATCTCCCCCTTCCTCAAACTGGAAATAGTGGTCTGATTCCATCAAGCCTTGAAAGTTACCACAGGACAAGTTTAATTTTCTAGGAAAAGTCTGTAGTTTAGGTTTAACTAAGACTCTTCTAATGTACCACACACTTTTCATGCAAATATCTTTCTAAAACATGTGTGTTTTCAGCCAACTGTACCTACAGAATATTTGAAGTAAAGTGTATAAATAAAAAACCATCATGTCATGCTGCAAATGTAACAAAGTTATAAATTTGGGTTGGTTTAACATATTTATTAGGTGGCTTTTATCTTTCAGATTTCCTGCCAGGAGCAGGGTATAAATAGCTATCTAGGACACAAACCTAATACTCTCCAAACTTAGTCTGGTAGATGTCTGTGTAAATTATTAATATCACAGAGAGAAAAAGACAACAACATAAGTACACGAAGGAATCTGTTTTTAAGACAACATGAGATCTGTTTTAAGTGCAGAGGTCAATTCTAAAAAGAAAATCTATGAAAGGACTCCATATTTATTGAACATGAACAAAACCTTGCTGAGCTGTTTCTCTGTGTTTTACATTGTTTTATTTTGTGTGAAACCTCTTTAAATTATCCACTTAGCCAAGGAACACACATTAATAATTATTCATAAAAAGTTATTGGCCTCTTCCCAATCCTTTTGTATCTCTTTTGTCCTTTTTAATAATCTGGACATTATTTTGAACTTGGCCCTTAGCCAACAGTCTTATGAACAATTTTGTTGTTACTAGTCTCTGAAATATATCTAAAAATAAACAAACAAAGACAATTTACATTCTGTTTTCTATTTACTGCTTCAAACTTTGAAGGAAACAATACCCTCAGTGATCTGCTGTTATATATTAAACACCCACCTTTCTAGGACAAACACAAAATCCCACCACAACTGCAGTACTTGTTGAATTCTCTGGTGTGAGAATTTTCGCGAGGCTTATATTGAACTATCTGTATGATGTCAGTGAGCATGACAATGGAAAGCTTTTGACTCTTAATGTGCAGAAAAAGTTGAGTATAGTCAACGGAACCCAATATTCCTTTCATAATACAATTGTGATATGGTTTTTAAGAATGAAGCATATGACTGAAGAGTAATATTTGTGACAGTGAAAATCAGGAAAATTTTGGTAGAATGAAAGTGTAACCAAAATAAGGCATAGTGCCAGCAGCTCCTGGAGAGTGTGCAAACCAGTGAATTCTGAATCAAGTTCAGGAAAGACCATTTGGAATTATCTTGATAAACAGTGAGAAGAATAACTACATTCTCTCATGGAAAATATATGTATAATATATAGTATTTAAAATAATCCTACATCCATATATATATATATATATATATATATATACATATACATACATATATATACACACACACACACACACACACACACACACACACACACACACACATATACTTTTCATTGATGTATAGACACCCTTGGATTTTTATGGGACTATTTTAATAAATTCCCTGCAAGTTGAAAATATTGTAAGTCAAAAATGCATTAACATGCCTTACCTACCAAATATCTTGCTTATTTTGGAGAGTATCATCTGTATATTTTTGTGATCACAGGGTTTGCTGGGATCCATGGTTTCAGGCTGATAAACAGAGAGAGAGTGTGAAACATCAAGCAGCATATAACCTGTGCATCTTTAAACAATAATCTGAAAATCATAACCTGTTTCCAATAAGTCCTCAAAGAAAATTACTACAACAAAAGTTTATTTTCCTAAGAAATTGTGTGCATCAAGTTTAATCAAGATTCTTGTACCTTTGCACATTTTTCATATAATTATCTAACTTTATCTGCTAGGAGAAAAGGAGAAGTAAAGTAAGTTATAACACTAGCAGCTCTTGGTCAACCCAACTATTTAGTTCAGGAGAAACATAAAAATATGAAATACAGAGGAGAGCTTCACCATAAGTATTATTGTTTTCATATACTATAAAGTAAAACATTACGTAAAAATCATTTTAAATGGGAAGCCTTCTTTATTCAAAAGAATGACACTTGTATCTCTCCTGTAGTTGTGATTCATTCTTACCAATAAAGTATGAACTGCGGGACATGTGTCAACCTTGGCAGAAGGATTTAAGGACAAGTGTATGAGTTTCTATCTGTCATGCTCTGGTGATTGTAGAGCAGCAGGTTGACAGAGCAGTGCCATCAGAAATCTCAAAAAAAGAGGGTGGTGGCCCTGGAATATCTGAGGTGTGCGTCAGAGGCTTTCCAGGAAAAAGAAATATTCAAAATCTTAAATCAATGAGATTTGGGATGCTTGTTACTTATTAAACTTATCCTATTCTAACCAAATCAATAATAAGGAAAAACAGGAAGAGGAGAAAAATAGACAAGAGAAAACTGTTTTAGCTACTTTCCTCATCACTGAGAGATAATACCCAGTAACTCAGCTTAAAGTTGGTGATTTATTTTGGCTCACGGTTTCAGTGGGTCCCTCCCATGGTCAGGTGACGCCAAGGCAGAAATGGTATAGTGGAAGCCTTCAAGAGAGGAAAGTGACTCTTGCTTTCCAGGAAGCACAGAATAAAAGGTAGAGCCAGGCAGGAAGCTGTATTTTACTTACCATAGCCCCAGGGACCCTCTTCTTGCTGTGCTCCTGTTCCTAACAGTAGACTCTCCTACTGACCCAGCTATTGCAAGAGTCCATTGGTGTGTGGAGTGGCCCGAAGTCCAAAAGCCCCACCTCTACATGCTTATGAGTTAGGGGTGGGGGGATGTCTGGATCTAAACAATAATAAGGGGGAAGAAATTCAGAAACACTAGTGGACTGATAATACTTATTTCATGGCATAATTGAATCTTCGGTAAATCTTACTGAATTTGTAATATCCTGAAGTAAAGACATTCCAAAAATCACACACACACAAAAATGGATTCTCCATGATTTCCCCCAGGCAGCTGGCACTGGAGGTTTGAAAAGGGCTAATTCTTACTACATTCTTTGTTGTTTTTTTTTTTTGTTTTGTTTTGTTTTTTTTTGTCTTTTTCCTTTTTATCGGTACCAGGGATCGAACTCACGACTGCCTGCTTGCAAAGCAGGTGCTCATGCCGCTGAGCTAAATCTCCAGCCCCTCTTACTACATTCTTAATAGAAATTTAATGTGGATAGATGGTTGGTAACTCTTACTCTGTTGCATATAGCTTTCTGAATTTTTCAAATTCACTCTCAAAATTGAGGAATCTCCACAAGGATGTTGTAATGAACCAAAAAGAGTGTAAACATACAAAAAGGACTGTATGCTTAAGGAAAATCTGACTTCTAATTTGTCACTTCCTAACACAGTGGAAATAATGAAGCTTCATGTTCCACTCTGTTCTTTTAAATTGAGTACATAGAGGAGTAAGAGTCATTTTGAGCATTCTACAAAGAAATGCAAAACAATTTAAGATTAAATGTACCTGACTTCAAAGCAATAGTGAGTTTAAGAAAATATCAAATCATAAGCCCAAAATTTTAAAACATTCCCAGATAATTCTGAACTTTATTCTTTACATCTTTTATTAGAAAGTCCCAGAGATAAGACTATGAATATATTCCTTCTTCAAATAATTTTCATATAGTGAGCTAATTATTCAAACTCTTAGATCCATTGTATATTCATCAAAACTATCTTTTTGCTGATTTAATTATTAGCATAAATTAAAATCAGTAGTGACTTTCCTGGCACATGTATGTTTTCTTGAAAACTTTTATAGTGGCAGAATTTAACTGAATCATCTTGATTAGCATAATAGTTACCCAAGGGATCAGTGAAGCACACTTTTTGTTGTGTGTGGTGGGGTCATGGAAGTTTGATCTTCGTATTACACATACTTCTTGTTCCTTCTTCTTTGGCATTTACCCCTGCTCTCTGTCCTGGCTATCCAGAACTAAGCATCTTTGCTCCATGCTATTCTTCAGCCATGATGTTCCCACCTTGAATCCAGCAGACCATGGACTGAATCCCATGGAACCATGGCCAAATCCTCTTTTAACATGAGCGTGTTAAACCTAGGGTTTAAGTGGTGGGAAAGTGGCTAATACAACTGCTATTGGAAGGCTAAAACTATTCTATTTTTTAAACAGTTCAAATAAATTATTTTAATTCATTCAGAATCTCTGAAGTTTTATATATTTGAATGATATGCTCACTCAGTTTTAATCTTTTCATGAAGAAGTGTAAATATTCAATCTGTACTACACTGTAGCTTGTACTCACATATTTTAAATTTCACATTAATAATTATTATTACATTTTAACCCAACTCTGTAAATTAATTTGCAAAGGTCATTCAAAATGAATCACTGAGAAAATCAAGATTCAGAGATATTGCCTGGCTGCTCAAAGTTCATGATAATTTATCTGGTTTTCTGCCTCTCGGTCTATTGTTCTTTCCACTAAGTCTTTGGTGGCTATGGGGAAGTTCTTAGATAAACGAAGGATTGTGTAAGAAATATCTCTCATGCTTCAATCTAAAAATATTTTGGACTCAGCAAGAACTCCAACCCAGTAACAAAAATAATAGCAACCACAGTGCCTTCAATCAACCTGATAATACCAGAGACACAAACAACAGAATAAGCATGTCTTCCTTTGGGAAGAAAATACTGCATTATTTTTGTATTGGAGTGTTTTTTGTTTTATTTTATTTTAGCTTTACTAGTAGGGATAGATTGTAGTCTAAAAACTCCTTCTTAATATTTAATAGTTACCATGTTTGCCATTTCTCTCAGTTATCCACATTTGGTGGGTATAGATTGTGGCATTTTTTGGCCAGGAAATATCAGTACTTTGTACCTAACTTGAGTTCTGAGTCACATGCATCCACTGTGAATATGTACCTTATACCTCCACATGTCACTTAATGACAGAATTGTGTCTGTTGCTGATTTGGTCACTGTGGGAATATTGTAAGGTGTATTTACACAAGCCAAGATGAGCATGACATCACTGGGTGGTATGATCTTACTCATCAAGATCACACACGCAATTTTTTTGGTTAAAAACATCAGCATGCAGTGCATGGCTTTATATGGGTCTACTGGTAAAATTGTAAAGTTGGTGACTGAAAGAGCTGGTTGAGTGAGATTGGAGAAACTTTCAGCTAGCAGTGGAATTTCCATGTTTGCTGTGGGAGCCAATAATTCACTCTTTCCATTAAGAATAGAAAGTGGGAGACGGTATCGCCAACCTAGCACCTCATGCTCATCTTTTTCAGTTCACTTCTTCCCCAGCACCAGAATTGACTCTCCCTACCTGTCCTTCTCTAATTATCTCTCAAGGCTTTGAGGAAAGGGAATGCAGACACATTTCAAATCACTGTCTCCTATTTTCCTCATATCACAGGGGAGCTGATGTACGTTGTTTAGGGGATTCCTCCATATCAAAGTTGTAGGTTTGAGGCAAATAAGACCTGCACAACTATTTCTTTCTTCGTATTTCAGGTCAATATGGTTGGTTTTAAATCAAATCCTAGGGACCATCTTACATCTCATGTTCTCATTTTATTTACTTATTTATTTTTTAGAGAGTCATGTTCCCATTTTAAAGCTCATCAACACTTACTTGCCTGGGTAAGCCTATCAGTCAAAAATGCAGCGTTAATAAAGACAGTGTTCACCCTCCTCTGACCTGACATTTCACAGCCAGAGAGCTTTACGTTGCCCAGCCAATGCCACATGTTGTCTAAGTGAAGTCTTCTTTCTCTGACCACCACCATAGCATCACAGTGAAATGAAACAGATGCAAAGCAAAGGTTACTCAAACAAATGGGATAATTTGACAGATTATTTGTTGAATAAAGCATATTTGTTTTTGGTAAGATGTTGCTTCCTTGGTGTAGCACATTTCAAACTCAAGGTATCTAGTATGAATACCAATCAGCAAGGTGAGAATAGTATGTTTCACAGAGAGAGCAAATGTGATGGAGACCAGCTGACTGCAGCTTGCTTTGCACTTCTCTGCAGATGTAGCCCAGTGGCACCGGTTTTTCCTTCAAAGCCCAGGAAATCTAAACATAAACTGGTTCTTCTTTCTCCAGACAAAAACCTTCTCTAAAGGTAGAATCATCTTTGTCAATGTGATATAATGACTTATGGCTATATTTTCAGCTAGGTGTAATGATCAATAAGACATACAGCTTCACTTACAAACATGAAATTGTAGGCATTTAAAATGTAGATTAGGTGAGATAATGTGGAAGTAGAAAAATGAAGTGAGTAAAGTGGATGGATTAGGGAATAAGAAATAGGGCTGTCTAATAAATCACACGTTCTGTGTGAGGAAGAGAAGGTGCAGCAGTGACAGCGGCGAGTGAAGTAAATGGAGAATACTAGTCGCAGGATTATTAAACTGTAAAAAGAAAATATTAGTGTAGAATGCTTAATTCTTATTGCAGAGATATTTCAGATAAAAGAATGAATTTTAGAGTGATCAAATTGGAAATCAAGGAGAGACACTGTGAGCTAAAATACTCATCAGTTTTATCTGCTCCATGTCCTGCTTGAGACCTCAACAGGGAGAATGTTCAAAGAAACCCACCCTGCCTCTTCTCAGCACTGTTTTAAAATACATTTTGCATTATCTGCACTGCAGTTGTTGAATAGCAGACAGAAGGAGGGGTTTTTGTTTTTTGTTTTTTGTTTTCTTCCTGCTTTGAGTGGTAGAAGGAGGTGGTAATGTTTCCTCTGAGGCTCCAGAAGTGTAGCAAAAGTGAAGAAAAAGAGTGTGTATCTTATGTTGTTACTTGAATGAGATTGATTTTCTTGCAAAGCATACATGTTTTCTTGTCCTTGGTAAAAGGAATATAGTCTTCCTGGGACCTAGTATGACTTGGAGTTTACAGTGCTCCAGTACCTCATGTGGTAGGCTAACACCCCTTGCAGCTTTTTCCCTTGACTTCCCATTACATAATATGGTCATATTTGAGGGCATTTTTTTTAGCATTGAATATTCAGTGCATCAAAAATGAAGATGATATTTACTACATTTAAGCGATAATTTCTGGGTTGTGATTTAGTCAAAGATACAATTCACCACCTAAGAAGACAGTGGGTGTTTTTGAAAGAAGTTGATCTCTTGACTCTTCATTTTGCTGGTGTGTTGTTGCTCTCGGTGTTATTTCCAGGTTCTCTCTGCAGTTTTCTGAATTGTGTGTACATTCAGTGGTTCCTTCCACACCTCCATATGCAGTGATTACAATTCTCTTGGTAGAGGTTTGGAAAACATTCTGTGTCACAGAGCCTAAACCTCCGGCACCAGCGCAGCTCCAGAAAGGTGAGGATAACGCTTTTCTGGCCACAGTGGAGCTGCACATCTGCCCTCTCACACCTGTGGCTCCTTCCCTGCCCTACAAGGCGTCATTTAAGCAGTCAGAGCTCCCTGTGAGACTTCATTTAAAATTTGCAAACGTTATGGAAGATTTATTTTTCTACTTCATCACATTTTTTTCTGTTTTACTTCCTAAGGAAAGATTTAAACATTTTATCAAAATAAAAATACCTATTTATAAATATTAATAGGTCTGTATGGAAAGATAGACAGCAATGTAATAATAGTAGAGGACTGCTATATTACACTTTCAAAAATATAATATTTATTCAGATAAAATATCAATAAGACAACACGCAACAAGACATATAATTTAAAGTGAATGAATCAAAGACTCATGTATATGTAGAACATTCTATCAACAGCAACAGAAAACACAATATTCTCAGGCACACACACAACATAATCTAACATCTATTATATGTTAACACATAAAAAATACCAAATTTAAGAATATTGAAATTAGATGAAGCCTCATTTCTGATCACAGTGGCTAGAAATTATAAATCAATAACATGAATAATTTTGGAAAATTCACAATATATGGAGGTTAAACTGCATGGCTCTGAATAATCAATAAATGTTTAAAATTGAGTAAGAAAACCAAAGATCTTTAGTCAAATAAAAATGGAAATAAAACATTTTATAACCTAGCAGTTATAGCAAAAACAATCTAAGAGTAAAGTTTATAGCAAGAAAAGCCTACTGAAAAAGAAAGAGCTCAAATAACCACCCTAATATTTCCACTTAAGAAAGTAGAAATAGCATCAGGGTGTAGTGGTGCAAACCTATAAATATAACACTCAGGAGGCTGAGGCAGAAGAATCATTACAAGTTTGAGAGCATCCTGGGCTACAGCATTGAGTTCAAGACAAGTCTGAACTATATTATAAGACCCTGCCACAAACTAAAAAGAATAAATTAAATGTAAAAAAAGGTAAGCTCAGAGCCGGGTGTGGTGGCTCACGTCTGTAATCCCAGCACTCAGGAGGCTGAGGTGGGAGGATCATTGCGAGTTTGAGATCAGCCTGGGCTACAAAGTGAGCTCAAGGCCAGCCTGAACTGCATAGCAAGACTCCATCTCAAAAAGACAAAAAAAAAAAAAAATAAGCTCAAACGTTTTAGAGAAAACGAATAACAAGATTAGAGAAACTAGAGACTATATAGTTAATAGAAAGCTTAGTGCAAATAAGTGATTTCCCTAGGAGATAGTAAAAATTGGCAAACTTCTGCATATGCTAAAAAATACAGAATATTCAAATAAGTGCAATCAGAATTAAGAGAGAGCTATTAGGATGTAAAAGATTGGACACATACATCCCAAAAATTAAGATAATTTAGTCCTACAAGAAATCAATAAATTCTTTAAATCATTCAATCTACTGAGAATGAATGATGAAGAAATACAAAATCTGAACAGACAAATTAAAGAAAGTAGATTGAATTACTAACCATCTCCCAGCAAAAAAAAAAACAAATAATTATGGCCTCCTGCATGCTTGGTATCATACATTAAAGGAATAACCCAAGCTAGTATTTCTCAAATGCTTACAAAACTATAAAGGAGGAAGTAACTCTCAGTTTATTTTATAAGGCTGGCATTACCTTTATAGCAAGTTAAACAATGACACTACAGGCACAGTCTTCAGGCCAATATCCATGATGGAAATAAATTGGAAAACTAAAAAAAAAAAAAAAAAAAAAAAAAAAAAGAAAACTTAAAAAAAACTGAACACAACATGATCAAATCGATTAACCATAAAAAGAGGGATATATCATATCTCTGGTCCCCAGTAGCACATCCACAAATCAATGCCTGTGAT
The DNA here is from genome assembly GCF_034190915.1 of Cavia porcellus. NCBI lineage: Eukaryota > Metazoa > Chordata > Mammalia > Rodentia > Caviidae > Cavia > Cavia porcellus. The sequence continues at coordinate 157,519,621 of NW_026947484.1, read as the reverse complement.
ATAGCATATCAACAGACTGAAGGTCTGATCATCTCATCAGGTGCAAGAGCCTCTGATGAAATTCAATATCCATTTATGATAAAAATTTTCAACAAATCTGTAGGACTCTAGCTTATAGCTTATCTATCACAAGACTGTAGCTAATAATGTCCTCAGTGATGAAAAGGTAAATGTTTTTTTCTGAAGGTCAGAACCAATAAATCAGAATGTAAGAAAAGTTGTTGCAGGTTACAGATGACATGATGTTATTCAAAAACCTTAAATCTCCAGCAAAACAAAACTTAGAGATAAATACAGTAATGTTGCAGGCTCCACAATCATTCCACAATGCTCAGTAGTTCACTTTGCAAACATAAGGCTTTCCAAAGTATAAAACAAGAAATTTTTATTTACAGTAACATATAAAAAAAAACCGAAGAATAAATCTAACCAAAATGATGCAAGATTTAGACTAGCAAAGATTAAAAAAAATTGATAAAGAAATAGAAAGATATACCATTTCTTGCAAGGAGTAGGCAAAAAAGACCAATATTGTGAAAATATTCATACAGTGAAGTGATGCAGATTCAATACTTTCTTGATCAAGATTCCAATGACGTTTTTTGCAGAAAGAAAACATAACACTCCTACACTTTATATGTAACCAAGAAAAACCTTCAAGAGCAAATTTGAGCAGAAAGAACAAAGCTGGAAACATCACACTACCTGATTTCAAAATGTACCACAAGTTACAAAAGTCAAAGCAGCGTGATGGTTAAGTTCAGGAGGTCTATTGTACAAGTGGATGGCTATTGTTAATGATAATATATCATATTTTCAAAATTTACCAGTGCCAAAAGCTTTAAGTGTTCTCACAAAAAAAGGTATGAGATAAAACATATTTTGGTTCGCTTGATTTAGTCATTCAACAATGTACTGACATTGCATAGCATCATATTTTTATGTAACATAAATACATATTTATGATGATCAATTGAAAAATATATTAAATAAATTTTTAAAAAGCATTTTTGCTAAAAAGTTAAACTGGTATAAAAAACAGGCGTATAGGGTAAATAAACAGTTATAGAGATGTTAGAAAGAAATCCACATATTCCAGTGTAATTGATCTGGGAAAATTTACTAAGATTACAAAATGGAGAAAGGTTGGCTTCTTCAGGAAATAGTGCTGGCAAGACTGGACATTCACATGTAGATGGATGAAGCTGCACTTTCATGTCTCACCATTAACAAAAATCAACCCAAAATAGACTGAAAAGTAAAGATGGTCACTGTAAATCTCTAAAATAAACAAGGGAGAAAGCTCCTCAACATTCATCAGAGCAGAATTGTTTTGGATATAACCTCAAAATCACAGGCAACAAAAACAAAAACAGATAAATGAGACTGCAGCAAACTAAAAAGCTTTTACACAACAAAGGAAAGAATCAAGAGTAAAGAGACAGCCTGCCAGTAAGAGAAGCTATTCCTAAGCCACACATCTGAGAAAAAGTTACTGTCTACTAGATCGGTGGCTCAACTAACTCAAAACACAGAAAACAAACAAACAAAAAAATGGTCATAGAGCCTGAATGTACATTTATCAGAAACAATGCAAATAGACAAGAAATACATGGAAAAATATTCAAAGTCACAAATTATCAAGAAGATACGAACTACAGTCATGATGTAACAATATCCACAACTGCCAAAATACAGAATTAATATTATATATGTATATATATATATATATATATATATGTATATATACACACATATGTGTGTATCATATATATGTATATATATGATATAAAATGATATAAGGGAATTTATTTAGCCTTCAAACGAAAAATAGTGAATAAACAAAAGAGCATTCAACTAAAATGAAACAGCCCATACACTGAAACATGAATATGATGTGGTTTCATTTCTATGTGGAATCTTATTTTTTTTTTAATTTTATTTAAAGAGAAAATCAAAAAAAAGCAGAGAAAGGGTACAAGTTATACAGATTTGCAGAAAAAAAATGAACAGTAGGAAATCACTAGTTAATGGATTACATATTGTCATCTTAGAAATAATTGTTCAAGTCACAAAATTAAAGCTTGTAAAGTGGACATTCCATCAATGATACTGCAAACAGTTCTGTTCAATGATCCAATAAAACTCTATGATATCATATTCTATCTTATACACTTAAATATACATGCAGTTATATAGTTTAGAGCACTTTCTTTTCCTCTCTTATGTACAATGACTATTACACATTTTGGGTTTCATTGCTCTCACGGTTCTTATTACTTTTTTGGAAGAGAGTAAAACCAAATGTGACATAACAGAACAGAATCGGTCAAGTCAAAAGGGTGGACATAATAGATAATGTGAAAACATAATACAAGGTGATCAACAGTGGTTACCATAATGCCTCCCGCTATCTCTAATAGAATTGCCTATACCATTAGTTATAATACAATTGAACAAAACAGTAAAGAACAAAACCGACAAAACCAAACCATTGGAGACATTGTAGGTCTTCAAAAGTAGATAAAAGTCAACGAGAATGGGCGTTATAATGAATCTCATTATCTTCACAGCTGATGCCTAAATTTTCGAACCTGATACTATCCAGCAAAACAGAATAGGGGAACATCAGTTAAAAACCAGATGGTGAGAGTAATACAGGGCTTTAAATCGAGGTAATGGAAAGTCAAAGTGGGTTACTATAATATATCCTGCTATTTTTTTCCTTTAATTAAAAGGATAAAAATTTTTAAAAAAGTATTAAAAAAGTAAATAATGGAATGGAGATTGAGATAAAAGAGGGCATAACAACGAAACAGCACAGATCAAAACATAACCATTTAAGCAGAATGGTGTTTCACCACCAGATAATCCTGACCTAAAAGTAGTTACCATATTGTCTCTTTCCTTGAAATCCTTGAGTACAACTTCGTATACTGTAGCATTAAGTATATCAAAACAATGTAAAACCATTTAAGAGAATGACAGCATTACAGAGTATTTAGAATCGACTAACAGAAAATGAATAATGGTTTCTGTATAATCTCCTTGTCTTTAAAAGGTTTTTGCTTATACTATCGTACATAATAAAATCCAGTAAGATACAACCTATTTAGACCATTGGAGACAGAAGGACAAAAGCTAGATGAGACTTCAAAACAAGATGATACTAAATCAGTATTACCTATTAAGATGTCATTTTCTCCAAAATAGCTGTTCCTATCATCCAGTCTTCTCTGTCTCATTTCTGTTGAGCTCTTTTTCTGTCAGTAGCTGTCAGTTTGTCTTCTTCATTTTGTTCTCTGCTCCATTCGTTGTGGCCTCACTGCCACTATTTCTGGGTTCTTTGTATTTTTCTTTTTTTAGAATATCCTGCAATACTCTCTGTAGAGTTGAATTGGTGGTTGCAAATTCCCCCAGTTCCTCTTTATCCTGGAAGCACCTTGTTTTTCCATCAATTTCCAGGGACAGTTGTGCAGGATATCTCATTCTTGGCTGGAAATTATTATCTTTCAAAGCTTGAATTATTTCCCCTCACGCTCTTCATGATTTGATGGTTTGTGCAGAGAAATCTGCTGTAATTCTGATGGGTGCTCCCTTGTAAGTGGTCTGTTTCTTGTCTCTGACAGCTTTTAATATTCTGTTCTTGTATTGAATTTCTGGAATTTTTATTATTATATGCCTGGGTGTTGCTCTGTTTGGGTTGTAGGTAGCTGGAGTCCTGTATGCCTCATACATCTGAGTATCTTTACCTTTTGCTAAATTAGGAAAATTCTCCTGGATTATTTCTGTGAGTAGCTTTTGTAGTTCATTTCTTTGTGTCCCTACTTCTTCTTTTATGTTCTTAATCCTTAAGTTATGGATCCTCTTATCATCTTCTTGTCTTTGTATTATTGCTGTTTGTTTCTTTGTTATTTTTAAGAAGTTTTTCATTTCATTCTCCCATATTACAATTCTGCCCTCCAGTTCAGATAGTCTGTCCTTAGTTTCTTTCAAGCTGTTATGCCAGTCTTCAATAGACTTCTTAGTTTCTTGGTAGTCCCTTTGAACCTGCTTCACGTATTCTATGCTTTCCCTGTTTTCTCCATCAAACAATTCTCCCCTCTTTTTCTGTTCTTCCATTCCACCATCTGTTTTTTCTTGGGTGGGGCTTAGCATTTCTCTAACTATTTTGCATACTTCTAGCTTCAGGTCGTTGATAACTTCATTCCTGAATTGGTCTATGAGGCTCTCTATATGGTGCTTTATGTGTATTGGTGCGGTGTCCGCTATTGCCTGTTTCTCAGAATTGGGGGCCGAGGAGCCTTTCTTGTTGCTGCCTCTTCCCGTATTCTCTGTTCCTTATATATACAAGCTTATATGAGAGGCCCAGCTTCTCTCCCTGTTAGCCACAGCCTGATCGAATTGCGCCGGTTAGGTGTTCCCACTCACCGCTGTGCACCAGGCAGCCTATGCGGGGGCCCGCCCCTCCCGGCCTCCGTCAGACTCTGGGATCTGGGTTGGGCCAGCCTATGCGATCCGCAGGCAGCGTCACGCAGGCCAGGCACTTTTCACCAATCCCGCCCGAGAGGGGAATGTGTGGCTGGAGTCACCACCACGCCCTGCTCCCGCAGGACTGCTCGGGCCCAGAAAGTCTGCTGGAGTCAAACTGTGGTGGAGTGTCAGTTTCTCTCACTCACCTCGCCACAAGTCAGAACATGCCTCCCTGCCCGTCCTGTTTTTGACTCCGTTCACAGACTCCCATTCTCAGAGTTTCCGCACGTCTCTCTCCTTGCCGAGCCAATGTAGAGGCAGCCAGCCACCGCGCGGCGGGAAACCCAAATCGCAGCTTCCAATGGCACAGGGTCCAGCCTCAGCAGCGAGACTTTTCTGTTCCTGTTTTAGCACCAGGACTGCATTCCAAGTTGGTTTCTCTCAGCCGGAGTTCGTTCCTGAGTCAGCAGAGCATAACTCCACCTGCTTATGTCTCTTTAGTCCGCACCATACCTGGCTTCTGAGCCTAGTTTTTCAGAGAGCCTCTGGTAGTTGCTGTTATCTGTCTGCCATGTTCTCCCGGAAGTCTCTATGTGGAATCTTAAAAAAAATTGGATTTCATAGAAATGGAGTCTAACGCTAGCTCTTGGGGGTTGAGTGGGGAGGAAGACATGTTAGTCAAAGGTTTTTCAATTTGATAGAAGAAACACTTTATATTTTACAGCATTGTGGTCATTGTTAACCATAAAATAATATGCACTTGAAAATCGCTAAGACAGTAGATGGTAGACATGGTCACCTCCAAAAAATGGTAAATGTATGTGACCTATTCTGTACACTTTAAAAGTATATGTAGTTTTTGTCAATGTAAGCTTAATAAAGCAGAAAATAATGGCTATTTATCAACATTATTGTAGTGACTGTTAGTTCCTATGAATAATTGGTTTTCTTTTCTTCTTTGCCTCTTTCATTTATTTTTTTTTTACTATGTGTGAGAATTTAGAAGTCATTATCTTAAATTTAAAGTCAATTTTTAATTCCATACATAGATAAATCCTAAAATACATTTCATAAAAAATTTTTGTGGCCTGTTTATTTTTTTCATGAACTAAAATTTTTTTTTAGTAAGTAAATGCTACCAGAAAGAAAAAATGTATTTTCTCATTTATTATGAAATATTCATAGCTTCAGGTTATTAACAATAAGAAATACATGACTAAAACTCAGAATATTTAAGCATTTCATGATAAATTTAAAACTTCTAACTTGAGGAATTTTTACTGTACTTCTCAAAGGAAGATTTTATTGGAAATTTCAACAAAGTTGTCTAGAGATATGACTGCAGACCTGACTTTTTGTTTGTAAACTGGGACACCAAAGAGACAAAACTTGCTCAAAAAGATTTATGTGATATTAGAAAGTCCTCTGATCGAGAGAGAGTAAGGAACTTAAAAATTGTGTCTACAAGTGTACAATGAGAATCTCAGGAGTAGAAAAAGAGTGAAACTTTTGTGATGGGAAATTAAAAGCCATGATGAGTCTCATAATTGTCAATGTGCTGAAAACTACCATGATCCTGCAATGAACCAAAAATCAAGGACTGTGTGAGTAATGAGGTATTCTCATGAGATGGTTTGAAAGTAATAGTCTTCATCTCAGCCTTTGTTCTCTTACATTTAAAATGAAACAAAGTGGACTTTGTGGATATGGCCCTTTGCAATCTATTTCCTGTTTTCTCTAGTAGCATGGATATTCACCTTTACCAGATAAATGTGTGTACAACCCCTCAGATTTGGATGCATTTCTTATCTTCAATGAATAATTGCACAAACTATTTGTATAACTTTATCTATAAAGTTAAATAAATCTATAAATCCTGCAGGTTTTTACAGAATATTTTACTACATCAACACAAAAGAAAACCACTTTCATAATGTTAGAGGTCCTCCTAAAGTAGAGCACCTTTTATTTCTAATTTGCTACCTGCTTTTCTTTTATATGTTGAGAGGTCACCTGAGACCTTTCACATTTCTTTCACTTATGAAGTATACACTTTCTTGCAGATGTATTTCTTGCAATCAATCAAGTTACAACCATATTAAAATGACTATACATTAACAAAAAGAAAAAGAAACAACAGGAGAAATAGAATATTGCAAAAGTTTTAAACAAAATAGCTGATGGGCTTATACACAACATGTCTTCAAGTGCAGATAAAACTTGTAACCTGAGTACTGATTTTTGACTGGGCCAATACCTTATGCTACTGCTCTGGTAGGACACAGAAAAATTGTGCATGTGAAGTAACATGCACATGCAGGGGCATGACAGTTTCTGTGCCTTGCAAATCTGGAGACCTGACTGTCGTCCCTTAACCAAATTTCAGATAAAAATTACTTTCTGGGTTCCAAATGTCTCATGGAGAAATGAGGAATACTTTCCCGATTGTCTATGAGAATGTCTGCATACAATCAGTGAAAATGTTTTCCATGCTATCAGTGTAAATCCACCACCTACCATGCTAGAGGAACATAACAATTTGTATTTAACAAGCAAACAAAGTACTAAAGCTGCTAGAGATTGCAGTATTATGTTATCCAAAAAACACCACCACCATTTTATCTCACTGCATAAATAATACACTGCCATATCTGCATATTCAAAATTTCTAGATCCTTGGATCCTACCAATGTCAAATTGAAAATATTTATTTTTCAATCATGCTTACATGGAAAATGCACATAGTTGTTGACAATATTCTCTGAGTGATTCAAGATAATAATTATTTTTTAACATTTTTCATTACATTAGGTGTTATAAAGGATTTAAAGATGGTGTAAAGTATAGTGGAGGATGTACACGGGCTATGTGCCAAATCTATGGCATGTTATATACAGTATGTGGCCATACCCAGATACTGGTATCCGTGAAAGTCCTGGAACTAATTCCCTCCATGTTCTGTTTTGAATAACTCTACTTTTTTGCTAAATGAGGAACATCACAGTGACTACTGCAATTCTATGATTTTTTAATTTTTATCTCACAAGCATCAGCAGCCTGCAGATATAAATAAATCTAAACAGCCCCATTTTACCAATTCTAGGGAGTTTATTGGTGATCAGAATTTATCTGTCAGGGACTCTCACACAAGCTTACTTCATCCAAGTTTTGCTGTTTTTATCCCACGCCTCCAACTGGCAATTTAGCTTTTTGTACAAGAGACTATGAGTGTAACAGCTTCATAAGTATGGTTCTTCCTCATTACAGTGACCAATAGATACCGCTGCTGGGTTGGAGGTGTGATAATCCCAGCTCACCTGGATTTCAATCCACTTATGTCTGCTGCCCTTAGTACCTGCTATCCTGCCAGGCATAGCATTTCTCCAGTGATGGCCACTGCTACACAACAGAAAAAAACAGGCTCCCATCAGACTCACATTTTGGGCCTCTTGAAGGCAAAGCTCAAATTTTCTGCGGCCAAGGTCATCTGGAGTTTAAGATAAAGGCACCATCTACTCCATCTTGTTAGCACAGTTGTAGGCAGTGATGTTCATTCAATATATGTTCCATACTTCAGTGAGATTCTTGTTCACCCTGTAGGAAAATAATAACCTACTCTCACCCTCCATAGGTCTTAGAAGTGAGTGCAGTGGAAACTAAACTTGAATATAGAGATTGTAATTGCCTTACTATTCCCTGAATCATCTCTTCATGACTGAGACAGTGTAATCAAGTAAATAGTATGATACCTTGTCTTTCCTTACCCTAAAAGTTATTTTCTCCTAAGCAGATAATTTTTGACTGCTAATAGATTTCTCAAATAGTCCTATTTTTTAAATTTTTTCATAAAATCACTGTTTCTTAAGCTCCCACAAATGGGCACATTTTACAGTCTGGCTCAGAGTGGTCCTCCACCCCCTACATGGCTATATTTCAATGAGAATTTACTATCCAGTTCATCAGATGTGTTTAGATACTGCATCACTTACCAATACATTCAGTGTAGGGTGAGGTTTATAGCAGTGTGACACCTCAAATGAAAGCCACATAGATAGAAAAACAAAAGTTTATTGGAAAGATCAGCCACAAGCTGCTAACAACAGGGATTTTTCCTCCCATGTAGACTTCTACATGAGTGTTGATTTATTTTTTAATTTGCTTGTATCTGTACTTCAGGAAAATTACAGTGTGCATATATGAGTTGTTATAGCCAAAGTTGTCCTTGATTCCCACTGGAATACTTCAGTAGCCAGTTCGTTAATCCTAGTCTAAAAACAAACAGGGAAGACATTTCAGAAAAATTTGAGTTATCAAGAGAAGCAAAGTAATATCAAAATTCCCTAGGTAATAGAAATGGTTTGTGAAAAGTTGGAGGGGAAAGATGCCCTGGAAAGAAAAAAAAACAAAAAACAAAAAACAGAGGTCGGTGTTTTTTTGTTTTTTTTGTTTGTTTGTTTGTTTGTTTGTTTGTTTTTTTCTTTTCCCACCACTTTTGTGTTGGGACAAACTATTCCTTCTGTGGTTGTGACAATTCAGCTTCCAGCCCAAGTGACTTTGCAAATTAAAATGTAGCAGAGAATTGTGTTTATGAGGATTTGAGACCAACAATATGGGACTAAATTCCTCTCTTTCCTCCCCAGACATTTAGGAAATGTCATTGCCTTAACATGTAGATTTTTTTGTTTGTTTGTTTGTTTTTGTCTTTTTCCTTTTTGTGGGTACTGGGGATCGATCTCACGACTGCTTGCTTGCAAGGCAGGCGCTTATGCTGCTGAGCTAAATCCCCAGCCCCCTTAACATGTAGTTTTAAAATGTGATTTTTTGAGGGATCCTTTTATAGAATGAAATGCATCTGGAACCAGGCTCCTTTCACCCTCAACCTTGATCTCCCAAGGTCTAGGCTTGGAATACGACTCGGTGTCTGTTATTCACACACTTAGGGGCAAGGAGCAGTGCACACTGCAGGCTGGAGGCTGCTACTTTAAAGCAGTTTGCTTAATCCTTTGCCATGGCTGGTGGGAATTTGGCTTCTTAAACATTTCCGAAATGATAAAACTGTGCGCTGTGTGTACAGTGCTTAAACAAACAATGAGATACATGATGAAAACCTGCTTTCTTTGGAGAGTGTAGAGTCTTGTGGTCACTAGACAGGAAATGTCTTTCTAAAAACCCTAAATTCTGAGTCTCAAACAGTCTTACTTGGACAGCAGTCTTGCACTGACGTAACGGTTTTGGATGTAACATTTCCCACTGACCTCCTGGGAGGGACAGGCATAGGAAATCTGCTCCTGGACTCCTCTACACTTTGCCTTTTCTTCCCTACTGGTCTTTGCTTTGTCTGTGGAATAGATTTTAACTGTGAGTGCAGTGTGCAATGGTCCTGGAGTCCTTTTAATGAGTTCTCAAATTTGTGAGCAGTCTTGGGACAATGGAAACACTAACTAACTGACAGCTTCTGGGTGTGCGAGATCCAAAGGCAAAATTACAGGGCCTTTGATGAGCTCCACACTCACAAAAAAATCTAATATTGCCTCATCACGTTCACCAACATCAAAAGGTTAGAATTTTCAGTGACAGAAATGGAAAGTTAGACAATAAGGCAAAAGAAGAGAAGCGAGAGTTTGCTTGTAACCTCCTATGGTAGATTTGTGTGCCGTGATTTAACATATTTTTCTAAATGTTTTATCAGATTCTTTGTCCACATTGGGTTTGGATTATATTTTATGCCTCTGCCTTTTCTATCTCCACATATATTTGTGGGAAATTCAGACAAAATGTGAACTAGCTTTTTCTGTGTTTTTTCCCCCTGAAAATTAGGGGTTTGTATAGTCAAATAGGCACAGGAACTTCTGATTTGTTACTCCACAGTTGACTACAAATAACCCCATTTCATAGGATTATTGAAGAAGGGGTTTTAGAAGCTTGCACCATAAGGGAATCCTAATGAGGATGTTTAATCTGATTAAAACATTACACAGGGTGTACATGCATTGAATCACTGCATACTATTGCACCGTTATGCATATTTTAATCTGCCAGTTAAAAGTAGGTAAATAAAGTTGTAAAAAGTTATTTAGTTGCTCTTTCTTCTCAAATGTGTTTCAATTTCTCCACCATCTTTATGAGTGGAATATTACAGTCCGTTTAAATTTCACAATCTCTGTGAGGCCATTTTACAGGTCATTTTACTGAGTATTAATTCTATGCCACATGAGCTATAAGATATTTTCCCCTCATAGCATTGAAGTATTTGTAAGATTCTTAGATTATATTAAGCTGGTCTGTGCCTGCTCTACCAAAATGTACTATTTTAGGTAAAAGATACTACATGCTATTTAGATAACCCATAGAACTCTCCACAGGACATGCTGACTGTTATTAAAATAGTAAGTATAAAGGATGCAATAAAATAATAACAATTACAGGCTTTAATTGAACAATTAATATGTGCCATTAATTCTTCAATATTCTTATTAGCTTATTTAATTTATTAGCTTATTTAATTTTGCCTGCTTATGAGTGAAGACCTCATGCTTTTCTCATTTTAAAGATAAAATAAGTGGAGCATATTGAGGTTAAGTGACCCTCCTAATGTAAACTGCTCCTAAGTAAAAATAAATATATAAAGGAAGCAAAGTTTGAATCAATGCAGTCCAATTTCAGAGGCTGAACTGTTCAAATACAGTGTGACACTGGCTGAACCATTTAAATACCATCTGTAAATTCTTCTCATAATAGAGAAGTAATATTAGAATTTCCTGATTTAGAAATGAATGAACAAAATATAATGCCAGTTAAAGCTGAGTTTTCGGTAAATGATAAACCATTGTTCTTTGTAAATAAATCTCAACAAATGCATAGGATGTATGTGCTCAAGTGTATATGTTGTTTACATGGGATTCAAATTCGAGTATTTATACAGCATTTTATTCATTCATTCTGTTAATAGGAATACTGTTATGCATCTACACAAAAATACAATTTGTGTGTAGGTGACAAGACAGGGAAAGGACTTTAAAGAGTAGCGAAAGGAGAATCAGCCATGCTCATGAGTTCCACAGAGCCCTGCTATGGTTTGAATCTGTTCTTCAGAGTTCATTTGTGGGAATTTTAATCTCCAAAGCGCAAGTGTTCTTAAGTAAGAACTATAAGAAAGATTCAGTCCCTAACAGATGCCTGAATTTTTCAGCTTCCAGCATATTCCATGAGGCAAATACTGTGTGTTTATGTTCTTCATAACTACCTAGTCTCAGGTATTTAGCTAAGTCAACATAAAATGAACTTAGATTCTCATCTGTGTTGTACTCTCTGTAAGGTGACTGCATTCAGAGACTGAATAGAGCCTACAAAGCATAGCCATTCAGCCCAAGGCCAGACAGCTTTGCTGGGCAGCACCCCTCAGCACCTGCGGATTTCCTAAGGGGTTTTTGAGTGTCTTTACAGTCTGACTTCCTACTTGACCAAACCTTCTTCTTTCCTTTCACAGATTTTAATCTTTAATAAATGTCTTACCCTTCAAACTTTGCCTTACTGTCTGCTTCCAGTGAATCCAACCAGGGAATACCAAGATAAACAAAGAGGAGGGAGAGATGAACTCAGTTTTTCTCGGTAAAGAACTCCTATTGCCAGTAGAAAAAAAATTATCATACTTCCTTTACTGATACCAGAACAATATACCCTGTTTTGGGCGGCAAACAGACACATACTCAAAAGTGAAAATGAAAAGGTTTTCACGAAGACACTATTTGCAAAGTTAAGGATATGTGTGATGTCCCAAGGAGGTTGTTAATAAGAATAACTTCTTACCAAGAATTTGCCAAGAACTGACACAGAGATGATAATAGTATGACTGACTAGACAAGAAGTCATCATCACCGTAGGCCTGAAAAAATACGGATAATAGGATATCCCCCAAAATGTGTAGCTGTAGCTGAGACACAGGTTTTTTTTCATGAGCACTGAAAAGTAGAGCTGTGCACAAGCATGGCGTAACATGCCAGGGGCTAGAAGAACACCAACATGGGTCTCTTGGTTTATTCAATGTGTTAGTCATTGCAAATGATCTCTGTTGTCCCAAACATCCAGAAGCTGGAGTGTCAGTCATAGACAACGTCCTACAGGGGGCAGTGGGCAGAGAGAACATGATGAATCTGGTAGGAAAATCCAAAATAGCCCATCATTTTAATCCTCAAGGTCATGAATGACATCTAATTTAGGAAGTAAAGTAAGAGGAGAACACAAGAATGAATACTGTATCAGAAATTGAAAGGCTGGACTTGTAGGCTATTAATACCTCTTTGATATTTCTGGCAAGCTATTCTATCCCTCTGAGCCTGTTTTGTCTTCTTGAAAAAGATTTCCATGCACTCTAGGGTTTCTTCAAGGTTAACAATCCCTAATTATAACACATCCAAATTTCCTATGCAAAGTATATGAAGACAATGGCTTCGGGAAATGAAATTCAGAATTATTTAAGAAAGAAGCATAGTTATCAGATAGTAATGATCTGCTAAAGGAAAATTAAGAATGTAGCAGGAATAGCCCTTTGTAGGGTTTGAAAATAAAGATGGATTATTGAAAAGAGAATATGTGGGTATGGAAGATGATATGAAGACAAAGAGAAACAAGGGAAATTCAGATGATTTAGTGAATTTTTAACAATTAGCCCAAATTACTCTGATCTAATCCAAGTGTAGCAGGTTAAGGAAATAAAACCCTTGCCTGTATATTATGAGGGTACATATATTTTATTTCAGAGTAGTTCCAATGAGTTAATCTAACAAACAGGTAAATAAGATGAAAGTTTATCAGCTCACATTTTCATGAGAAAGAATAAATGAGATGTTTATTTGAAAGTGCTTTGAAAGCTTTAAATTGCCACTCAAATATTGTTGACCTTTTTGCAGAGATCAATTTATTGGTTTCTTAATGGATTTTTTTCCCTAAATAGAAAAGTGCTTGGATGTTTCTAAACACATATTTTTGAAAGAGGAATCAAGGGTCATGATGAAAATCTGACATAGATGAAACACAATTCATTAGTAAGGTAGATTTTATTACTCTACCAGAATTGCCATTTTTGTCCCTTTTGTGTCTCTTCATGTGAGAGGATGCTGCCCTGTTGAACTCTGAAGTGGCCTTAAGACCGGCTTTGACTGGTGAAATGTAGATAGAAGACACATGTGTTACCCTGGGGAGGAAGCTGAGAGCTGGCAGGTCTCTTGCCCCCTGTCACGGAGAGTGGTGAGGTACCATGCAGCAGCTCCTCTATTAGCCTGGGTACCAGAGTAATTGTGACATGAAGCAAAGCCCTAGTCAGTTAACTCAAGAAGGAAATATGTTTTTAACAGAGAGATAAATCTTTGGGCTGCTTTCTATTGTAGCAAAATGTAGCCTATATAAGCTCATAAAATTGATTTTCCATTTTATTCACATTGTTTTTCTTGGCTAAACAGGTAGGTACTGGTTACCCATTTTCTGTTTTGATAGTCAAGTTATATTTAAGGTAAGTATTTCCAAAGGCATGGGTACCTTGTTGCCTCCTTGGTCTGATAGGTTTAAATACATAGAAAGGCCTTAGCTACTTTCACCATTCTCAAGTGGATACTGGGCTTGAACTTAGCAGCTGTGGGCTGAGAACTGCTAAGAGATTCCTGTGCCAATTCATACTTCAGCTTACGCACTTTTTCTTTTTAAGACAAATCAGGATTTGTACTTCTATCACCATTACAGATGTGTTTATCATTCATCTTTGTAATTATTTCTTTGATCCTTCTTTAAAAGCATGCTTAAATTTAAAATTTTTATCTACTTAAAATGTCATAATTATTTCATTGCATGTCTGTTAAAGATGACTTTAAATACTGTGTTCATTTTGAGTAATTACAGTAGACCATTTGACAGAGGACATTCTCCTGACGAAGACTGAAGGTGTGTATAAGGGCAGTTGAGCTCTGCACACTAGTTTAACTGTGTAGAGAAAAAGTACAGAGAAGAGATAAAAGAAGAGATAAGGCAAGGAAAAAGGATTTGTACAGTAGTAGAAATAAATTGCCATCGTAGTCAAGAATAGAGGGAGATACAACCTTCGAGGACAAAGTGATAGTAAAATCAACCTGTAATTTGCGTGCAGTATGAAAATCTGACTAGTATGTATAGCACAAGTGTATTGCATGAGAGACAATATTGTTATGATGTGAATAAGGCTTAACTTTAAGCCTGAATACTTTTATTACAAAATTTTAGGTGGAGCAAGTATGTCCAAGCTGTATGATTGCATGGAAAAATCTTTCTGGCATGCGACTTTGAAGAGAAGACTTTTCCCTTCATACTGACTTCTCTCTCTCACAATTCTTGTTCCATGGAGTGATCACTGATATTTTTTGTAATTGGGATTGGTTAGGGGAAATTGGAACTGGAGAGACATTTATTTTGCATGTAATAGCAGACCTGTGTGATTCAAAGTCATTTCTGCATAAATTTATTAAAAAGCAAACTGATATAGAACTGTATTCCTGGAAAATGTATTCTTGCCCTTAATGTGCAAATCACTTAGCTGACATTATGACATCAAAGTTCAAGGTCATGAGCTGTATTGCTATGACATTCCTGAAGTACCAAGGACTACAGATGCGTCACTAATATGGAAAAACCAGTATATGAAATAAACACAGTCTGTGAAATTTTTCTTAAAATTAAACAGGTATGGAAATTGTACATGGAAAGTGCGAGTTTCTTTTTCTGTGCAGTCAAAAAATGTCAAGAATCTATTTATGTTATAGTATATAAAATAATATAAAGAATAATAGAGATTTTTTCCTCTGTTTTTAATGAGATTCATACAAAATTAAATTTTTCATAACTATTATTTGACAGATCAAACTTTCAACAGTTCTATAAACAAAAGTATACGAATAATATGTGGTGTGAATATTATATAATTTGAATTTTAATAATAGAATTATCTTACAGTCATGCCAATGGAAACATTAAATTGATATTTTAATTATCTAAAAACAATGTCTTCACATATTTTAATGTGAAGAAATGATTAGTGAGTATACATCTAAGTGGTAAAATAAATAATATCAGGCAATTAATTAATGTAAATGTAATTGCTTTATAAACTGTTCTGTTTATAGTATTTGCAAAATTTTAAAACTTGTAACATTTTCATTTCTCTATAAATACCTCAATTCATACTTAATTTTGTAGTGTTTAACTTTTTAAAAATTAAAAATATTTTGTAGTGTTTAATTTTTTAAAAATGGGCTCCAAACTTCAGATTTTGAATCACACTATATGAGGAGTAATCAGAAAAGTTTTATTAAGATTACAGCTATAAGCAAAAACATAAAAATATAAAGTTTAAAACCTATCAGAGAGGATAGCATGAGAAGGCATTAAGTGATTTGAGGTCATTAAATATCATTTAAATCACTTGAAGAATGCTCAAAAGCTTTTATTGGATTGATAATCATGTTTGTATTTAAGTATTTATACTCTGTAGCCCTGAGGATAAAGGAGAGGATGATGGAAATTTCTGTAATGATATTTAAGTAAAATTGATAGGAGGTGATACATAAAATATAAATCTAAAATTATCCAGATACGGAGGATCATTCCACATGGGAAAAAGGAATAAAAACAAATAAAAATGAAATGGGCTTTGCAAAGTTCCTAGAAAGATGACAGCAAGAGTAGTGGCCACTTGTCATGAATCTTAAAGAAATTATGACAATATGTCTCGGTGCATGTTGGAAGAAAAAGAAAGGTTATCAATTGCTCCCTCTCTTCAATATTAACTTCCTTAGCTATCTTTGCTCATTTACAGATTAACTTCAAGGAAAAGCTGCAATATTCATGGCTCCATTTCTATGATTATGAATCACCTGCCAACCTTCTATTTGAATTTCAATTCCTCTCTTCTCCTGACATTAAACGTAATAATTTCCAGCACTTTCTTTTTTATTGTAATTTAAAAAGAAGAAAAAACCAGAAAAGAAACACTGAAAACAAAAAAACAAACAACAACTACAGCAACAACCCCCCCAAGAAACAGTAACACTGGTAGGCTTTCAAAATAAGATGATAGGAATTTAACAACAGTGTGCATATTGTTAACTTCAAAAAAGTTATTTAGATTACCAGGTAAAGAAGTGCAAAATTGATTGAATCATATGATTATTAACTGTTCTTTTCTAAAAACTAATAAAATTGGTACTATAATCATCTTAGTTATCTTATGTATATATACATATATATATACAATATATAAATATATAATATTATATATATACAAATTTATATCTTTTATCTTTTACCTTCCTTCTTTTCTCCTTCCCTCATTTCAGTTTTTTTTTTTCTTTTTGAACAATTTCTTCCGCTTTCACAATATCTACTATAGATTTTAGAACTTATTTACTCTTTCAGTTTCTTACACTAGGGAGACAATACAGTATTTACCCATGTGAGTAATTATTTCACTTATGAGAAAGGTCTCCAATTATATCCATTTACCTATTAAAGTCACAAGTTGATGCTTCATCATAGCTGAGTACTACTTCATTGTACAAAAATACCACAACTTTTTTTTATCATTCCTAGATTTATCATTCCTAGATTTATGGGGCATTTGGGTTGTTTCCAAGATTTGGCTATTTCAAATTGTGCTGCTATAAACATGGGTGCACATATATTGCTGTGGCATGATGTTTTCAGTTCTTTAAGGAAAACATACAGAAGGAGGATAGCAGAGTCAAATGGAACCTCCAATCTTAGCTTTCTGAGGGATCTCCACACTGATTTCCCCAGCAGTTCCACCAGGCTACACTCCCACCAACAGTGGGGAAGGGTTTTTTTTTTTTGCCCTCCCAGCCACACCACAATTTGTTACTAGTTGGTTTCTTCATCTTGGCCATTCTTCCTGGAGATGGAATCTCAGCGCTGTTTTAACTTGCGTTTCTCTAATGAGTTATGCTCAAATTCTCAAATATAGGCATTTGTGTATAAGTATAAATGTATGAGTACATTAGATACATATATATATGTATATATATATATATATATACATATATATATGAACATATATTTCAGTATCTTCCAACAATTATCCAATATTGTTTCTTGTGTTTCCTAAGAAATGCCTGGATATATCACTTACCTATGTGAAAATCACATTATCTCTAAATGATGTCTATAAAGCAGATTCATAGTCAAACAAAAAATCAGGGCAAACAGTTTATTCATAAAGTTTAGCAAATACCTTCAGGAAAACAAGGAAAAAATAACTTCAAGAAAATTATCCAGATTTTTGGCCCAGGAAATTGAGGTACTAATGCATCATCCTCTGCAAGTGATAAAGGCCAATTCGTAAGGGATGCTTAAGATGCTTATTGATACATCAGGACTTCTGGTATTGCTATTGAAGAAGGGGAAGGAAAGGAAGAAGGAAAGAAAGAAAGAGAGAAAGAAAGAAAGAAAGAAAGAAAGAAAGAAAGAAAGAAAGAAGAAAGAAAGAAAGAAAGACAGAGAGAGAGAGACAGAGAGAGAGAGAGAGAGAGAGAGAGAGAGAGAGAGAGAATCAAACAGCAGCAAGAGCAAAGCTCTGGAGCACCACAGTGCAAATATTGACCATCATCTAATGACAGTGAAGTAAGGACCAAGACAACGATGGTGACCTTTTAGAGCTGAATATCCTAACGACTGTCCCAAACCCATTTGTTCATCACAAAGTGCCAATGCTGCAATTAAACCTCAATACCGAAGTTTTATTTTATTGAAAACAACTCATACAATAACATCTTTTGAAAAATAAGTAACGCATGATACAGGTTCACCACCACTGGACTGAGGATAGAGCTGGGCACCTTGGTGGCTGCTGTGGTCCCTCTTTGTGCTGCTGAAAATCATTGTCTCCCACTGTACACTGGACTACGTCTCTCATTGTGCATTCAAGGTTTTAAAAATGAAGTGAAATGACACAGAATGAATTTCAACAGAAATAAAAAGAACAGGTCAATAAATTAGACAAGCTGCTACAGTCATTACTAAGAACATAAGTACTCGTTGCCTCCCTCCACCATTGAAATGTTCTTTTTATTTTTTAAATTATTGTTATTATTATTATTATTATTATTATTATTATTATTTTGGTACTGAGAACCAAACTCATGATCTTGTGCTTGCCAGACAGATGCTTGTGCTGCTGAGCTATAATCCCTGACCCATTCAAATGTTCTTCAACCTAAATTTGTCTCTGATGTTTGTTGAAGCCCACGTTAGCACCTGAGGTTAGGGTTAATCCCACCGTGCATTTACAGTTATTACTGGTTATTAAGCAATGTCGCAGTGAGCCACCTAGTTTCCAGATAGAGTCCTCACTGTCTACTATGGTATCAATCTCAAGACCTAGTAATAGCTGTCAATGAACCTTGCCAACTCCTCTCTTGCCTGCTAATGCACGGCTAATAGTATGGCATAACCAACCTCCATGGTAGTTTTCAGTTTATTGAAACTCTTGCTACCATTTAAAGACAAATGTATGGGTCCTCAAGCATCAAGAATTCCAATCCCAACAAAGTCTAAATTTGTAGAGGCAAAAAGTACAACATTCTTCACTGGATCTTTGAGAATAGTGTCAAGACCAATAAGTCTGTCTTTTGATTTTTGGCTGCTATGCCAAGGAAGAAATTTATAATGAAGCATCATGGAATGCTCACTGTTTTAGAGTACACTACTCTACAGTATTCCAGGCCTACAGTGTGTCACTTCTAAAAATAATCATTAATTAGGCTTATAAAAGGTAGCTCCACCATTCTATCAGGGTAGTGATTCCTGGATTATGGGTTAAATGCCAGAATCAGTGGCTGCCACCATTATATCTTTGTTTTATCTATAAAATAAATGTTTTTCCTTTGTTATTCGGGATCCCATAATGGTAAAACATTTTTGATCCTTAAGATAGTAGCCTGAGTAGCATTCTGTAAATATTAATTGCTTCCTCCTTCAGGAAGGATTTTGATGGTTAATCTCTCTGTGTATTGGGGGGGCGGTTCTTTGAGCAGTGGTAACATATCTAGAATTTAATGTCAATCTTTGTTACTAAAATTCAAGCATTAAATAGTATTAAATCAATCATCAGAGATAAGAAAGAGTTGTTGACTGTACACTTACGCATATCCTTTCCACCTTCTGCTCAGAGTTAAACCATCAAAGATGATGCCGAATGAGGAGGTCAGGGTAACTGTTGAGGCAAAGGTCAGTAACCAACCTTGTGCGTACACAGTGGGTGGATAAGCATGGCTGACGGGCTGAACAACTCACATAGTTCAGGGCAACTTCTATCTATACATCTGCAGATTTCTTTTCTTTCAGCCATTCAGTTATGTTTTTTCTATGTCCCCAGCCAGCTAGCTAATAATCTTTCATTGCCCAGGAAAACGTGCATTTAGTTATACAAAACTATCTTTCCTTTCACTCCAAATTAAAGGTGTCTTGAAATGCTGTCTCCTGTATAAAAAATTTCACCTACTCTATTTCAAAGCCACTGATAATAATTAAGTTAGCATTTTTATCTCTGATAAATTCATCGGTCTAACCACCAATTAGAACGGGGTGTGTGTAGGGTCATGTGTCTTTTGTTACAGTTATATTTGTATTGAAGTCTTGTGTGTATTTTATCATATATATATTCTGTAGCATATGACATATTTTTACTTGTAAATCTGATGATGCCCAATAGTGAAAAGCAGCTCGGACATCAGTGAAATTTGTTCCCAAAGGTCAAAGAATCAGTCACCCATGGGCTTAAGATCATGCTGAGGCAGATTTTCAAATTGTCAATGGTTTCTTATTACAGACTTAGTTATTTTTCTCTCATTACTGAGACAAAGTATCTGACACCCAAAACTAAAGAAGGAAAGGTTACTTATCTTATAGTTTATAGAGTTTTCAATCCACAGTCATCTGGATCCAAGGCAGGGTTGCATGACAGACAGACATTTCAGAGGAGAAACAGTTCATGGTGAGCAGAAGATTAGCAAAGCAAGGAAGAGGGTTCCTTATATTGTATCCAGGATACTGAGTTTAGTGTGGAACCAAACCAATCAGTAAACTTATTTAGTGATTGCACACCCTTAATTCCAGCATTACATACGCTAGATTCAGCCATATCTGAGAAAGCCCCAGCTATGACCAGATGGAGTTTTGGGGGTACATCTAAATGCAAACCATAACACAAACTATATGTTGTTGCATTACTACCCTAGAAGTTGCACTGTGGCTCTCTTATTGGAGTTTCTGTAATATATCACATATTAATCTTCACTGCTATGAACTACTCCAAGCAAAATGAAATCACTGGGCCTTAGCATGTAAGCATCATATCTGTTTGCCTTCTAATATAGTGACCTCTATTCATTTGGCTTCCATTCAATACTACCAGTCTCTGATTCAACTCATATGCTTGCTCTGCCACTGTTGTCAAATGATGAGCTACCTGCATTCTTTTTTTTTTTCTTTTTAAAATTGAGGTTTGGTTTCTTTGTATTTTTTTTATTTAAAGTAGAAAAAAAACCAAAACAGTACAAAGGTACAAGTAATATAGAATTTCAAAACAGTAAGAAATCACTAGTTAATAGATTACATACTGTCGTCTTAGAAATAGTTGTTCAAGTTACAGGATTAAAGCATACAAAGTGGACATTCAAACAGTGAAACTGCAAATAGTTGTGTTCAGTGATCCAACAAAACCTTAGTAATATAGTCATCTAGCTTAACACACCTAAACACACTTGCAGTTGTATCCTTTAGAGCACTTTTTTTCCTCTCTTTTTTAAACAACATTTACACATTTTGGGTTTTATTACTCCCATAGCTCTTATTACTTTTTTTTTGGAAGAGAATAAAACCAAATATGACAAAACAAAACAGTCAGTCAAAACAAAGGATGGACATAGTACATGATGTAAAAACAGAATACAAGGTAATCAACAATGGTTACCATAATGCCTTTTGCTAGCTTCAAAAGAATTGCCTATATCATAAGATATTACAAAATTGAACAAAACAGTACAGAACAAGACCAGTAAAACCTAAACATTGGAAACATTACAGGACTCCAAAAGAAGACAATAATCAAACCAGAATGGGCATCATAGTGAATCTTATTGTCTTCAAAGTAGTTGCCTCAAATTTTATACTATCAAACAGAATGGAACAGAGTAAAATCAGTCAAAACAAGATGGTGGGAGCAATACAAGGCTTCAAATCAAGTTAATAGGAAATCAAAAAAGGTGCTATAATATATCCTGCTAATTTTTTTTATTTTTCCCTTAATTAAAATAATAATAATAAAATATAAATAAATAAAAAAGGGAGACTGAGATAAAAGAGGACATAACAACGTAACAATACATGTCAAAGCATAACAATTTCAGCAACCTAGTGCTTCACCACAAGATAACCCCACTTAATAGTAGTTACCATATTGTCTCTTTCCTTGAAATATTTGCATATCAAGGTGGTGTGAAACCATTCAAGAGGATGAAAGTATTGCAGGGTATTTAGAACCAGCTAACGCAAAATGAGCAATGATTTCTATATTATCTCTTTGCCTATAAATTTTTTATACTATCACATATAATAAAAGCCAGTAAGATACAACATAATAAAATCAATGGAGACAAAAAAACAAGAGTTTGGTGGGACTTCAAAACAAGATGATATTAAATCAGCACTAGCTACTATGATGTCTTATTTTCTTCAAAATAGCTGTTCATATCATCACAGGCAATAATATCAAACAACCCAGAATAAAGCCATTCCAGTTAATGAGTGAAAACTTTATAAGTTTTCAAAGTCACATAATGAGGAATCATGATTACCACATAATTTTATATATTTGAACAATTTCTTACAATAGGGAAACTATTCAGTATTCATACATGTGAGTTTGATTTATTTCACTTATGAGTATGGTCTCAAGCTGCACCCATTTACTTATAAATATCTCAATATGGTCCTTCTTCATAGCTCAGTATTACTCTATTGTATAAAAATACCACAACTTTTTTATCCATTCCTCAGTTGATGGACATTTGGGTTGTTTTCAAGATCTGGCTATTACAAATTGTGCTGTTATAAACATGTATGTACATATATCATTATGGAATGATGCTTTCAGTTCTTCTGGGAATATGCCTAGAAGTGAGATAGCTAGAACAAATGGGATTTCCAATCCCAGGTTTTGAGAAATCTCCAGACTGACTTCCACAGTGGTTGAACCAGTCTACACTCCCACAAACAGTGCAGGAGAGTTTCTTTTTACCCACAGCTGCTCCAGAATTTGTTGTTGATGGTTTTCTTGATCCTGGCCTTTTTTTTTTTTTTTTTTTTTTTTTTTGTCTTTTTTTCCTTTTTGTCGGTACCAAGGATCGAACTCACGACTGCCTACTTTCAAGGCAGGCGCTTATGCCACTGAGCTAAATTCCCAGCCCCGATCCTGGCCATTCTTTCAGGAGTGAGATGGAATGAACCTAGTGTGGTTTTAATTTGCATTTCTCTCATGGCTAATGATGATGAACATTTTTTCATGTATTTATTTGCCATTTGTATCTCTTCATCTGAGAAGTGTGTATTCATCTCAGATGCTCTTTTTTGGATTGGATCTTTGAATTTCAGGGATCTAATTTGTTTTTATTTTCTTTATTTGTTTTAGAGAGAAGTCCCTTGTCTGAGGGAGAGTTCAGTAAGATTATTTCCCAGTTTGTGGGTTTTCTTTTCACTATGCTGGAGATTTTTTTTTTTTGACATGCAGAAACTTTTTAATAAGAGGTGGTCCCAGTTATTGATTCTGGGATGTATTTCCCGTGCAGTTTGAGTCCTGTTCATTAATTCTCTACCTACCCCTATGTCTTCAAGGTTTCTACCCAATTTGTCTTCCAATAGATTTAGTGTTTCTGCTTTAATATTCAGATCTTTGATCCATTTAAATTATAGTTTAGTACATGGTGATAGGCATGGGTCTAGTTTTAGTTATCAGCAAATGGAGAGCCAGTTTTTCCGACACCATTTATTAAAGAGACTGTCGTTCTTCCAGTGAACTTGTTTGGCCCCTTTATCAAAGATAAGGTGGTTGAGTGTGTTTGCAGTTGTGGTTGTAACTTCTAATCTGTTCCTTCGATCTCCAGCTCTGTTTTTTTCCAGTACCATGTTGATTTTACTACGGTTGCTTTGTGGCATGATTTCAGAATCAGGGATTGTAATGCCTCCTGCCTTGCCTTTGTTGCTTAGAACTGTCTTTGCTATTCTAGGTCTCTTCTCACTCCAGATGAATTTTAGGAGTGATATCTCTAAATCTATGAGATATGTTGATGGTATTTTTATTGGGATTGCAATGAATCTGTATAAGAGTTTTGAAAGAATGATCATTTTCACAATGTTTGTTCTTCCTATCCATGAGCAAGGGATGTCTTTCCATATTCTGAGATCATCTTCAATTTCTTTTTTCAGTGTATTATAATTTTCCCTTCTTTCGTAGGAGTAATTCCTAAATATTTCTTTGTTTGGTTGCTAGTGTGAAAGGTGGGGTTTCTCTTATTTCTCTCTCTGTGATTTTGTTGACAGTGTATAGAAATGCTATTGATTTTAGAGTATTGATTTTGTATCCAGCTACATTACTGAATTTATTTACTATATCTAAGAGCCTTTCAATGGAGTTTAGGGGGTCTTCTATGTAGAGTATCATGTCATCTGCAAACAATGATAATTTAACTTCTTCTTTTCCTATCTTTACCCCATTTATTTCTCTCTCTTGTCTAATTCCTCTGGCTAGCATTTCCAGTGCTATAGTAAATAGGAGTGGTGATAAAGGACATTTTTGTCTTGTGCCTGATTTTAAAGTAAAGACCTTCAATTTTTGACCATTTAGTATGATACTGGCTGTTGGTTTGCCACAGATGGCCTTTATTATATTGAGGTAAAGACCATCTATTCCAATTTTCTGTAATGTTCTTATCATGAATGAATGTTAGACCTTATCGAAAGCTTTTTGTGCATATATAGAAATGATCATGTGATCCTTAATTCTTACTTTTGGTTTACTGATACAATGGATTACATTTATTGATTTACGTATGTTGAACCATCCCTGTATGGTGGGGATGAATCCTACTTGGTTATGGTGTATAATCTTCTTGATGATTTTCTACATCCTATTTGCCAATATTTTATTGTGGATTTTAGCATCTGTGTTCATTAGGGAGACTGGTCTATAGTTCTCTTTTTTAGTTGGGTCTTTCACAGGTTTTGGTACTAGAGTAATATTTGCTTCCAGGAATGACTTAGGAGGATTGCTTCCCTTTCGATTTCATTGAAGAGTTTGAAGAGTGTTGGCATTAAGTTTTTTTTTTTTTTTGTTTTGTTTTGGTTTTTTTGTATTTCTTGTAGAATTCTGCAGTGAATCCGTCTGGGTCTGAGCTCTTCTTTGTAGGTAAGGACTTAATTACATTTTCAATTTCATTAATAGAAAATTGTGTTATTCAGCAGTTTTAGATCCTCTTGACCTAGCTTTGGTACTTCATGTGTTTCTAGGAATCTGTCTATTTCTTCTGAGTTATCCAACCTTCAAGAGTAGAGGTTTTCAAAATAGGTGTTGATGATCTTCTGTATTTTTATAGAGTCTGTAGTGATTTCAACTTTTTCATTTCTTATTGCATGAATTTGAGCTTTTTCTTCCCTTTTTTAATAAGGTTGGGAAGGGTCTTAACAATTTTATTTATTCTTGCAAAGAACCACCTCTTTGATTCATTGATTCTTTGGATTGTTTTCTTAGTCTCTGTTGCATTGTTTTTTGCTCTGCTTTTTATAATTTTCTCTCTTCTTTTGGCTTTGGGCTTGACTTGCTCTTCTTTTTCTAGCTGTTTGAGGTGTAGAATCAGGTTATTTATTTGTATTCGTTCGGTTTTCCTGATCTGGGAACTCAGTGTAATAAATTTTCCTCTGAGGACGGCTTTTATTGCATCCTGCAAATTCTATTTTATTTGTATTTTTGTTTGCTAGTAGGTATTGTTTAATTTCTTCTTTAATTTCCCCTGTGACCCACTGATTACTCAAGAGTGTGTTATTGAGTTTCCATGTTTTTGTGGGATTTTTGCAGTATCTCTTACCATTAATTTTTAATTTCATGGTGCTATGATCGGTAACATGCATTGGATAATTTCAACTCTTTTGCATTTATTTAAATATGTTCTTTGGGCTAATATATGATTTATTTTAGAGAATGACCCATGTACTGCTGAGAAGAATGTGTAGTCTGATGTTGTTGGATGGAACACTCTGTATACGTGTATCAAGTCCATTTGTTCACATGTATGATTCAGTTCTGTTATTTCTTTGTTGATTTTCTGTCTGGTTGATCTGTCCCTTGGTGTCACTAGTGTATTAAGGTCTCCTGTTACAATTGTGTTACTGATAATTTGATTTTTCATTTCTGTTAATACTTGTTTTATATAACTGGGTGCTCCGGAATTCGGTGCATATATATTTAAGATAGTTATCTCTTCCTCTTGAAATTTTCCCCTAACAAATATACAGTGATCTTCTTTATCTCTTCTGATCATTATTGGTTTAAAGTTCACATTGTCTGCAAAAGGAATGGCTATCCATGTTTTTTTTTTTTTTTTTTTTTTTTTTTTTGGCGGGGGGGGGGTGCAGTTCCTATTGCATGAAGTATTGTTTTCCATGCTTTGACTTTCAGTCTGTGAATATTCTTTTGGGTTAGATGGGTTTCTTGTAGACAGCATATGATTGGATTTTGATTCTTCATCCATTCTGCCAGTCTGTTTCTTTTAATTGGTGCATTGAGACCATTTACAGTAATGGTTATATCTGTTATATGTTAGTTTATTGTTGACATATAATCTTTCTGCTATTGCATCTTTATTTTTCTGTTCTGTTTGTCTGCTTTGCTTAGTGGTTTTTCCCTAAGTGTATCTAAACTGTCTTTCAGTGTTTTTTGCAGGATTGGCTTGATGATCATGAAGATTTTCAGCTGTTCTTTGTCATGGAAGTATCTTATTTCTCCATTGATTTTGAAGGACAGTTTTTCAGGGTACATCAGTCTAGGTTGGAAATCATTTTCCTTTAGGATCTGGAATACTTCACTCCATGCCCTTTTTGACTTTATTGTTTGTGCTGAGAACTCTGTTGTGATCTGATAGGTTTTCCTTTATAAGTGATCTGTCATTTCTCTGACAGCTTTTAATATTCTATTCTTATGTTGGATTTCTGGAATGATTATTATATGTCTGGGTGTAGTTTTATTTTGGTTATGACTATTTGGATTTCTATATGCTTCACTGATGCTGATGTCAGTTTCCAATCTCATGTTTGGGAAATTTTCAGCCATTACTTCTCCAAATACCCTCTTTATATCCTTTATGTTGTCCCCTTCTTTTTAATTAATCCCTATCAATCTTATTTTATTTTTATTTGCGTCATCTTGCAGTTGTTGAATTGTTATTTCCTGATTCCTTGTTATTTTTTTAAAGATCTTTCCTGCTCACTAGCTGCAATCTTGTGTTCAAGGCCTGAAATTCTATCTTCACTTTCATTGAAGCAGTTTTTACAGCTTTCAGTGTAGTTTTTTATTTCCTGTATATCTCTGT
Organism: Cavia porcellus; assembly: GCF_034190915.1. NCBI lineage: Eukaryota > Metazoa > Chordata > Mammalia > Rodentia > Caviidae > Cavia > Cavia porcellus. The sequence continues at coordinate 157,492,481 of NW_026947484.1, read as the reverse complement.
GCATCTGCTTTATGTATTCTGTTTGTTTCTTATATTGCTCATCTAGGGATTCTATCTTTTTGTTTAGTTCCTCCAGTTTTTAAACTGTGTCTTCTTTAGATATATTCAGCATCTCTTTAATTTATTTTATCATTTCTTCTTTTACCTGGGAGATTATTTCTAGTTTGAATTCCTTTAAAGCTTCCTGGAGTTGCTTGTTTATTTCAGTTGCTATTATGTCCGGTATTTGAGGTGTATGGTATATATTTTCTTCTATGTACATCACTCCTAAGGTTTCTTTGGATGGGCTGGAGGTCTGAGATTGTAATTTGGTCTTTCGTTTTATCATTTTCCTATAATTCTGTGTTTCAAGTGTTTCCGGTGTTATTCTAAGGCTTTCTCAGGGTCTGTTGGAAATCCTCTTCTATATCTTCAGCTCCTGGGACTCTAGCACCTGTTCACTGGATTGATAGAGGGTCATTGGGGGTGAAGCAGGCCAGGTTAAGCCCAGCCTCTGAAACTGATGGCGTCCACCTGCTTGCTTAGCACTCCACTGCCAGAGGGAGGGAGTCTGATGCCAGCTACCAGGACCTGCTGAGCTGCTCCAGTGCATCTGGAAGCCACAAGGTTCCCTGGCTGGGCTGCGAGAGGGTCCCAAACTAGCTGCACTCAGGGGAAAGTGCATAGGGCACTTATGCCAGGCTGCAGTGCCTCTGAAACTGGTTGTGCAAGCCTGCTTGCTTAGAACTCCACAATCCTCCAAGCACTGCCCAGAATGGGGAGGCCGATGCCAGTGCCCTTGACCTGCCTAGCTGCTCCAGTCTGTCTGCATTTTTGAAAGGACTTGCAGAGCATGTGCTTTGTTTTTTCTTAATGGTAAAGTGTGAAATAATTCATGGATTTAACTTTGAGATGTATCCCATAATCCTTCACTCTAGTGAGTCCGTAAAAATTTCACCAATGTAGCTGGTACCAGAAGATTTTGACATTTTTTATTCCATGCCACAATGTGCATGTATCACACTAGGGAATCTGGAATATTACTGATTTCTTCCTCCCCATAAAAAATTGATAGAACATTATCAATATAGTAGTACAGTTTAATGTTCTATAAAACTTCCAGTGAAACTCTTATGACAAGAAGTATGAACATTACATACTACTTGTCCCAGGGCTATATTCTATTATCTGTTTTGTGTGAATTTCTTCAGTCTTATAATAGGAAAAATATTCACATTTGTCAGATCAATATTTCTGGTGCTTCCTATGAAGCTAATGATTTGGAAGAAGTATTCTCATTAATTCCTGTCATGAATCATCACTGTCTATTTTTATCTATTTTATAGATTCACCATTGTATATTAAATATACTCATTTTATAACAGCTAAAAAGAAGGCTGCAAGCTAAACTTATGATAATCCACATCATAGACTGTGATTCAATCAGCATTTTGGAAACAAACTAGTGAATTATATAGGAATACAGTGATGGTCTCTCCTCCATCCTTTAAGACTCTGAAGGCAACACTAATCTTTTCATCATGGCTTCTGATTTACCATGCCCAGAGCTTGCATGGTTACAATTTTAGGGACAATCCCTTGGGTTTTGCGACAAGCTGGCTGCTTAGTTACTGAGTGAGAAACTTAATAACTGTTATGCTATAATAAGTCTGGGATGATTATACTAGAACTATCTGTCTGGCTAGTTATCTAGTCCCAGAATTCATTCTAGAAATGTTTTTTGCACCCCTTTTTGATCCAAATTCATGAATTTGGGTTCCCTAAAATGTAGACCCTGGGACAAAGTTTCAATTTTAAGCAGTTTTGAAGATAGAGAAATAAAAACGATTATGAGAATATTGAATTAAAGAAAGGAAATTATTAAGCTAACTACGTTTGGAGGCTGAAGTTTAATTACTCTGGATACAGTGCAGACTATATTATTTAGAAAAAATTCATTAAATATTAGTTGACTAGTATCTGTCAGCCATTGCCTGGTGATTTCTATGAAGAGTCCTTTTTTCTCCTCATATTTCTAGAGTCTCATTCTTGAAGGGTATGATGGCCTGAACTATTTTCAGGAAAAAAAACCCAGAAACATTGATCTAGGAGTTCAGGCTGGAACTTTGTAGCACACTCACACTCACACACACACACACACACACACACACACACACACACCACCCCAAGGCTAAAGTCTGAGATTCAGGTACAAGTTCACTTATATTGGGACAAAGAAATTGTCCCCAGAATGGTCTTAGATAAACCTGAACATGTCAACAACTCTAATGCTCCACATTACTGTTATGTTCTTATTTCCATGTTATCCACAGAACTCTGGAAATGACCAAAAACATGAGCATGAACAGTCCATTTCATTGTGCTAGTCCTTCTGGTGGCTGGCTGTTGTTTATGCAGCTGGAATATGCTCATCTGCAAATCAGAAAGCAGGTCTGCACTAAAACTTGGCCACATGGGCATCTGAGTCTTACATTTCCCAAACTCCACAGTGGTGAGAAATAATTCTCTGTTGTTTATTCCACCAGAATCTGTGAGTAAATTTGATAGAACAGCTGGAGCTGATGAAGGTGGAAGTCGCTACCCAGAAATGGAGTACTACTGTAAGGAACACTGAAACATGCAAAGCCATTTGGAAGAACATAATGGATAGGAGCTTCTTGGTGCAGCATAAAAATAAAATAAATAAAGACCCACTACTGCCTTTAAGGAACTTTCAAAGCTGTCTTAGTTCCTGGTGTCATTGCTGCAAGAAAACATTCTCATTGCTGATACCCGAAGTTAAAGATGGAAAAGTTTATTTAGCTCACAGTTTGTAGATGTTTCAGTGCATAATAAGATGGCTCCAAAGTAGGGTGGCTTGACAGAGGGCCGTCACAGAGAACAGTACCTGGTGCCCACAAAGTGGCAAAAGCAACAAGGGAGAGGAAGACAAAGCTCTTTCTGTTCCTTACATCGTGTGCAGACTACCGCCCTAGGGCTGGTACTTCAATCCCAGGCAATAGTGAGCCAAACCAATCAGTGGACTGATTTACTAATTGCACACCTTTAATCCCTGCAACACATACTCTAGATTCAGTCACCTTTGAAGCACCCCTTCAGAAGTGAAGACTGAGTGAAGAAAGGGGGACAACTATACCTAAACCATAATAAAATGTTATTTTGAGCAGTGCTAAGAAAAAAGAGAGTTGTGAACTGAAGGGTAGAGCTTCTTGTTTGTCTTCTTCCTCTCTTCTTTCTTCTCCTCCTCCTCTTCCTCTTTCTCCTCTTCCCTCCTGTTTTCCTGCTTCCTTTCCCTTTCTCTCCCCTCCCCCTTATCCTCCTCCTCCTTCTATTTCTCCCACATTCTCCTCTTTCTTCTTTCCCTACTCCTCCTCTTCATCTACCTTCTCTTTATTTTTCTCCTTTGAAACCAGGTCTTGTTCTCATCCAGTCTGGCCTCAAACTCATGAACTTCTTGCCTCGGCATCCCAAGTTGTAGGATTAAAAGCATATGCCACTATGTCTAGGTTACTGTTTCTCCGAGAATCCACGATACCTGTGACCAGGAGAATGGTAGAAAGATTAACAGAAAAGATGACTTTGATGAGACCTTGGGCGGAAATTGGGAACATATTAATGTACAATGGAATAAAAAGTCTCAGTCTTTCCAAAGCATCGAAGAGCTGCTTTGATGGAATGAAAACTGGTGGTCAGTTTAAACACTAGCTGAACTGAATCAGCATAGTGCTGAGTATAGAAGGTTCACCTCAGGATCATTGCCAGGATAAAAATGAGAAGTGGAGAGGAGGAGAGCATTGTGGGTTTTCTCAAGTGTTGCTGTTGCTTGGTGCTATTAGTTCTATTGGAGCTATTGCTTCTTCTGAAGGAGCTTGTCATGCTGCCTTTCCTAATATGAACTCTGTTGTTTTCATTGGAGGACCATGAGACCTTGCTGTCACTGATGATTGCTGTGGTACTTTTCAGGGGAGCCCTGGGTCTTATTTTGAGCATGACTTCTAGTGCAGAATCCTCCACCTAGTCGCACAGATTCTTTGCTCCCTTGGCATAGACTTTGTGGCTTCTACTGCTGAGTTTGGAGCCTTTCCAGCGTAGAACATAAAACAGACTTGCATGAGCCACTGTCTAGGCTTCCAGTTGTACTCATGGAAGGCCCTGTCATGGGCTCTCTGTCTTCAGCTGAACTCATGAAGGTTACTGATGTGGGATCCAGGCCCTCAACTGGATTTTCTTTAGTGTGTGGACAGATTTCCTGTACTTTTTGTGTTTGACTCCTTCAGTGACAATTACAAATAATAATATAAATTATATGTCCCCAATTATTTCATTCTCCTTGAAAACCCCTGACTACAATGACTATGTGTTCGTTATGTTGTTCTATAGAAATTTTAACTTTCAAATGATGAACTGAATATTTGAGAATATTTCTAAGTGAAATAATGAAGAATCTTTGTTTATCCTCAGTGATCACATTAAAAGATGAGAAGGGAAAAGATTCATGGAAAATGAAAGTGTTATGCTCTAGGATCCAGAATTTAAAGATTTAAAAATTTCTCAGCCAATCCATTTAGTCACTTGAGAACAAAGTTCTCAAGTGATTATTAAGACTGTACCTGATAAAGCAATATATACAGAGGTAAATAATAACAGTCAATTCAGCCAACTGCCAGTTTGAAATGAAGGGGAAAGAGGTAGAATGGAACATAACAAGGTTGTCAGATTCATGTCTTCTGCAGAACAGAATGGTAAAAATATTGCCTTTGAGTGTGAGCTACACTTTCATAAAAAATAATTCCCTTATAAGGAAATCATCAGGACAACCACTTAGGTTCCAGCAGAGAAGATGGTCTCCAGCAAAAAAAAGAAGGACCTTGAAGCTATAGCAATGCAGGGCGGCAGCACCCCACTGCATGCCTGAGATGATAATGCCTTCCAGAACTGTGGGGGTATATTATGCAAAGTGGATTTTTCTGGTGTTTGAACTGCAAAATGGAATGAGATACATCTTTGTTAAAGATTTATCTTGCTAGATTTTGGATGTATGTTGGACCTTTTATTTCTTCCTTATTTCTTATTCCTCCCTTTTGGAATGAGAATGTCTATCATCTGCCTGTTCAGTCATTATGTTTTCCAAAGGGAAAGGGGCCAAGAAATGGAAGAGGTAAGGAGATTGGGATAAAATAGGAATTAAGAGCTGTTCTGTGCTTTGGTATAAACAGCCCAAGAGGAATTATAGTACCATTATAAAGGGAACAGATGAAGAGCAGTCAAATGAAGAGAAACACAACATGAACTTTTGAAACTTTCAGGAACAGAACATCCGAGTCTTCTGAACACATCAGAATGGCAGTATATCAGTGTGTGTCACCAACAATGGAGATCAACACAAATTAGAGTCCAAACTTTTTATGGAGGTCTTATTGGATAGGAATGATTGATTGAAACATTACCCATATTACTGAACTCAATATTTAGTTTCTGATTTTCCTCTGAAGTTAAGTTGATATCCAGTTACTCAAAAACTCCACACTTTAGTCACAGAGTTTATCATTCCTATAAGGCCAACCACATCATTAAACTATCTACAGTCCATCTTTAAGTCTTATCTTTAGCATGAAATATAGCATGGCCCCAGATTCACTCCGACTGCCTAGGACAACCTGTCACTTGAAAAATCCCAATAGTTTAGAAACTTTAGTAGGAACCCTAGACAAAGACCAGATAAAATTTTCACACACATACACACACACACACACACACACACACACACACACACAGACACACACACACACACATACACAACTTCATGTACAAACAAAATTCACTGAAACAATTTTGGACTGACGTGAATAATGACTCAAAACCTTCTGTCTTTGAGAGGCATAAAACATTCATCTACTTTTATCATGCCGAAAATGCTTATTGCTTGATTGGAGGATTATATTGAATTATGGTTTAACATGAAAAGATTATTATTTTTACATGCTAAATGAAGTATAAAGCAGAAACAGATTTCATCAGAAATAATTTAAGGATACTTTTTACTATATGGCCTTAAAATCGTAAAATGTATTATACCACATAAATTTAGGTGCCACAAATAGGAAAAAGAAAATCAAAACACATGTTATATACTTTCTCCTTTGTGTGTGATTTAGTTCATTGCAAAATAATGTATTTTTATGTAAATGTTCATTGACGTTTGATTAGAAATACTCTTTCACTTGTTAATATAATGCTAGATTAGCTATTTAAGCATTTTTGTTCTCAAATACAACAGTTTTCCAGCTTGATTCTTTGGTAGTAAATCTCCTAGAGTTCTATTAAATTGAAGATAGAACACAACCATAGTCTGAATTTCAGTTATTCCTCTAAGGAAAACCTTTATTATATGGACAATGAAGTTATAGGCATTATGAAATTTTAACAAACATAAAACTGATTTTCTAAATCTTTATGAGCAGCCATCACTGCTAGAGTGTTACTTAAATGTCAGAAAGATGGTTCTCTTTATTTTAATTAATTATGATTTCTCATGGATCTCAAGGCTGTCCAGCTTAGTAAATATTACTTATTTTTCCTTAGAAATTTCTCAGAGCACTGTGGTATGAGAAAGGAGGAGAAAAAAGCTAAGCTGAAGGGAAGCAGATAACAGCAGGAGTGAGACACTGTGTGTGTTTGGTTGGAAATGTAATTTTATAAGCCTCTCCTCATCAGCTGAAGAACATGGCCCATTCCATTCCCAATATTACCTTGTTAAAATATTCTCTTCATTTGCTATTCCTCACCATACCAAATTAAGCTACGTAAATATGTCTTCACTCTTAAAGTATTAACGTGGGATATTCTGGGACTAAATATTTCCATCACATGTAGGTGAATCTTGCTGCGCTCAAGAGTCATACTTCAAGAAATGGATTTGCTCATACAATTAAACCTAAGCAGTTGAGAGTTAAGCAGATTCCGATTGCCTCTTACCAGCCAAACTCCAGTGGGGGTAATGTAGGAAGAGCCTTAACCTTTAAAACTATGGCTTCCTGCCATATCCCTATTAAAAGCAACCATGATGCCGGAGCCTGGTATGCACGATAATGGGAAACTAAATATACTGAGGGAGATTGTTGCAGAACCTAATAAGCCATATGCAAGCTAAACCACTCAGCTTTTAGAAACAGTGTGAGCACACAGTGAGTGTGAAGGGAGAGCCCAGGCCTGCGTGGGGCTGTGGGAAAGGGTTAGGTGAAATGACTCTCTCACTCCAGTTCAGGACCTCGTTTGGAATTTGCCCTGTCCCTATGCTCCCTCTCATGTTCCTTCATATATTTTTCAGCTGGGTATATATCCTTTGAAAGAGGCACATCTACTATCATTTCTCAGTTAAAATTCCTCAAAGATGTTTTAACCTCTAACATTCCACCAACGTTAAGAGTGTTAGGGTTTAATTCTAAATTGGCTCCCTAAAGTCTCATGTGCTCAGAGTTGGGGATCTCAGCAGGTAACTGGATCACCAGGCATGATGCCCACCAAAGGGTTCACCTAGGCATGAGCTGGCTCACTGATGACTGTGCAGTCAGGAGGCTGGGCTTGGGTGAAGCTCCAGTGACGGAGTCACTGGAGTCTGACTTGAAGGCTGTGCTTTTGTCCCCTGGCCCTTCCTCTGGCTTTCACTGTCCTTTTTTCTCTGCGTCCTGGCCACCATGGTGGAGCAGGTTTCTTTTACCACTCCCTTGCAGTCAGTTTATCAAGGATTTAAACCACTGAGACCTTTAGCCACAATAAGCCTCTCGTCCTGAAATCCTGCCAGTCTGTTTTTAATTTTTCAAAACTATATGATATTGACTTATATGGAGGGTCTATCCTTTATGGCCCAGTCCTCACCACCTTCCTGATCTTATTCTGCAGGGGGATTGGCTCTATGCATATTACTGGAAAAGGCAAGTGTTGAGTCACATCTCTATGTTCCTTTGAAACAAGATGCTTAATCAGATACCAATTCTGTGTATACGGCTCAGTCTTCTTATCATGCCCCTTCATTCCTATTACAATTCCTTGAAGGGTAAGAGACAAAAAACCTGAAACAACTACCATTGCATTATTTAGAGAGAGCTCTTTATTTTTTCTGCGTCTTAACGCTCCAAGAGAAAAAAGTTCTTTAGAACACAGCTCCTGTATTTGCTGAGTAACATCATACATAGTGATATATAAAATGATATATAAATATATCTCTTCATAAATAGTGATATATAAAGTATTTAAGTGCTTAGCACTAGCTAACTAGGTGAGCATGCACCTACAACTTTATGCCTAGCTGCTTATGCTGTTGTTATTTTTTGTTTTATACTTAAAACAAATATATATATATATATATATATATATATGCATAAAGTGAATTTGGCATTGATTGTCACTGTCTTGTCTCTCATACTCTAATAATCTACCCAGACAAATAAATTACAATTTGTGCAATTTCACAGGTGAAAGTCACTTCGAGACTATCTGGACTCAAATGCCTTGAACTCAGAATGGTTTACTGATTCCCCATGCATTATAAGTTAGATGGTTGCTCACCAGAAATTATTTTTTTTCTGTATATGTCGATGGATGAAAGTAGGACAGGAGGGAAACAAACAGATCAGGTTGAAAACTTTATAGATCTTGTTTGACACCAGGTTGTTCCTCTAGTATTCTCTTTGTGAATATCAGAATATGTAATGCATACTTATGTAATGCATATTTAGAGCCAGAGCTCTAAATACCTTACTCAAAATTACGACTGTGTTGCAAATCCTGTATTAATTTCTACTTCCTAGGCAAATGCAAATTTCATTATATTCTGTACTTCTCCTGAAAACGCAAGCAAAACAGAACAAACATTAACAGTCGCGAAGTCTACTTGTTTTTTGAACTGTTAGAATCAGAGTTCAGATTCACTAGGTATAAAGTTTTAAACCATTAAAAATATAAAACATTTGCAGCTCTAGGCTTTAAAATTATGGTAATTAAAAGGAATAACTAAAAGTTGGGCATGGTGGTATATTCTTGCAATCCCTACCCTTGGGGGGCTGAGGCAAGAGAATTGTTGCAAGTTTGAGACCAGCCTGAGCTACAAAGTGAGCTCAAGGCCAGCCTGAACTGCACAGAGAGACCCTGTCTTAAAAAACAACAACAACAAAAAAAAAAAACGATGGAGCTGGCAATTTAGCTCAGCGGCATAAGTCCCTTGCAAACACACAGTCGTGAGTTCCATCCATGGTACCAAAAACAAAACAAAAAAAAGGTGGGGGGGGGGACTAAGAACAAACATAGAAGATTAGAAATCTTTGAGCACTGAGGCATGTACCACCATGCGAAATTAGTGAGAAAATATTCTTGTAGAGTGTGAATCATGGAAGAGAATCACAGAGTTTGAGACTAGTCCTGGCTACTGAGTGAATTCAAGGATGCTCTGAACTGTATAGTGAAGCTCTGTCTCAGAAATACCAAAAAAAAAAAAAAAAAAAAAAAAAAAAAAAAAAAAAAGAAGAAAGAAAGAAAGAAAACGGCTGCATGTAAAGTTTGAGGAATAAAAAAGTGTGTGTGGTTAGTAGATGGTCAGACTGAAATGATTTAGTGAGAAAAGTTTTCATATAGTTCTTTTTTTTTTCTTTTAAAGAGATTAAGACAAAACAGGACATAACACAAAAATGTAAGCAAAACAATATTTCACCAGAAGACAATCCATAATTAACAGTAACTGCCATGATGTCTCTTTCTTTGAAATAGCTGAGTATAACTTCATATACAACAGTATCAAACATAATAAAATAGTATAAAAACATTCAAGAGAATGAGAGTATTACAGGGTTTTCCGAACCAAGTAATAGAAAACAAACAATGGCTACTATATTATCTCATTTTCCATAGGAAATTTGTTTATACTTTCACATGTAATATAATCCAATAAGGTACAACATGATAGAGCCAGTGGAAACAGAAGAGCAAGAGCATGGTAGGACTTCGGAGTAAGATATTATGTCAGTATTGGCTATTATAATGACTTGTTTCCCTCAAATTAGTTGTTCTTACCATCACAGATAATAAAATCAAAAAACCAGGACAAACACATTATAACTGTGATCATTATAAGGCTTCAGAACAATGTAATTGGGAATCATGATTACCCTGAACTCTTATATACTCTTAACATTTCTTACACTAGGGAGATTATACGGTATTTATACATGTGAGTTTGATTTATTTTGCTTATGAGTATGGTCTCAACTTGCACCCATTTATTAGTAAACATCTCAATGTGATCATTCTTTATAGCTGAGTAGTACTCCACTGTATAAAAATACCACATCTTTTTTATCCATTCCTCAGTTGATGGACACTTAGGTTGTTTCCAAGATTTGGCTATTACAAATTGTGCTGCTATAAACATGGGTACGCATCTATCACTGTGGTATGATATTTTCAGTTCTTCTGGGAATATGTCCAGAAGTGGAATAGCTGGGTCGAATGGGACCTCCAATCCCAGATTTTTGAGGAATCTCCAGACTGACCTCCATAGTGGATGCACCAGTCTGCACTCCCGTCAACAGTGCAGGGGAGTTCCTTTTTCCCCACATCCTCTCCAGCATTTGTTGTTGGTGATTTTCTTGATCCTGGCCATTCTTTCTGGAGATGAAGTCTCAGTGTTATTTTAATTTGCATTTCTCTAATGACTATCGATGATGAACATTTTTTCATGTATTCATTTGTCATTTGTATTTCTTCATCTGAGAACTATGTATTCATCTCAGATGCCCACTTTTGGATTGGGTCCTTGAGTTTCGGGGATCTGATTTTTTTTTAATTCTTTATATGTTTTAGACAGAAGTCCTTTGTCTGAGGGACAAAACTAGTAGAATCTAAAGTTCAGTACAATAACAGTGCCTCATAAATTTTGGCCTTAATTCTACCCATTCTTAATCTGTGTTTCCTAGAATATTAACATTAACATGATAGAGACTTAAGGGACAAGAGATTTCACAGAGCTTTTTCGACCACATTCCATTCTTTAGAAATTTAAAGCCACATTGTAAAAAGAAAAAAAAAATACTCCAGTAATGCAAAATTTGGATGATGTAGTTGAATCTGCCTTCCAATGTTTGACCAGAGTCTTTATTAACAAAGCAAATATGTATATTTTGAAGACACTGGCTTTTTTATAGAACACTATTTAAACAATGATGCTTCATGAAACATCTGATTCTGACCCTTTGACTTTCCTACTCTTGTTTACTCTGTCTATTAAATTACTTTGTTTATTCTATCCATTTAAATATTTTGCTATCTATTGTGTCCAGATAATTCATCCTCTTAGAATCACCTGCTCTGAAGCAAGTGTTGACTTACATGTGAGGAATATGAAACAGCTTGGTTTTCACAAAACCAGGGGCTTTTAACGTTGTAGGTGAAAGATTCAAAAATATTATTAACAGGTCACCTGAGAGTATGTTTCAATTAATCATGCTAAAGCAAAAAGAATGAAATAGTTTTTAAAAGGCTGTATCTGAAACAAAAATAAATGGTCATTTTGAAACTTTTCTCAATAAATAAATTCAGGATTTTACTTTAATTTTTACAGAATGTTTCCACACAATTATAAATCTGGTAGCTATAATTTCCAAATAGCTAACAACTGAGTTGTAGACCAGGAGCCACTAACTTTTCTGTTTTCCTAAGGTCACTGTATTCTACAGTATTTGCAAGAGCACAGAAACAAAGCCACTGCAGAACTGTTCCTTTCTTGGCGCCAATGATTCTGTGGTCTTCCCACCTCAACAGTACATCATGGCTCAATATCCAATGCAGACATGTTGAGTGTTTTGAAAATATCCGTTACTAGCTGGCATGATTAGATGGTTCCAGTAGGAGGTAGGCTCAAAAATTACTAATATAATTAAACAGATGCCACCTCAGGTGTTGGAGACCACTCTAAAGTGGCACTGAGCAGGATTTGAAATTAACTCATTGGCTTTCTATGTTACCTGTGAGTCTGTCCTAGGCTTCGGCCCCTTGCCTGGTGATGGGAGCTGATTCATAGTAACTGAACCTCTATGAGTCACTGGTCCTCGCTGAGGCCTGTAGTGGCCTATAAGGCCAGAGACACCTCAACAGGCAAGATAAGGTCACAGCTGAGGACACCTTGGCTCCAGCACTAATTAAATAAATAGAGGCTGCAGCTGAAGGAATCTCATTCCTGCAGTCCACTCCTACCATAAATGCCATCATGTAGATAAGACGGTTCTCCTAAATTGGCGTAATTTACTACTTGGAGAAGTCTTTGAAGTGACTCCCAAGGTCCTGCTCATTTCCCATGCTTTCCTCAGTTTTCCCACCCTTTGTTTTGGACCTAATAAATATGGGTGGTCCAGAGAAGTCTTGGTCTTAGCCCTCAGAGTCTCAAAGTCAGCTAAAGGATTTTGATCCTCCTGGAGCCCTAAAATCATATCACTTGTCTCATTTTAATTAAGCCTTCGCCATACACTCATTTGAGAGATCAGAGGTTTATGTCAGGACCCAATACCTAGTTTCAAGATCCCTTCACTTATAGGTGAGCTAGTTATACCCTCCTTAGATACCGTAACTTCATGCTGCCTGTTTGCTTCACTGGGAGTGGGGATTACTTTGCAGTGCATAATTACAGAAAATGTTTTATATTTTAATGAGATAATGTGGTGGCACAAAAAAGTAACCACAGGAAGGCATATAATGTTTTCTACATTTGATTAAGTAATCATTAAGGACTAAAATACTGTACATGGACTTATGCTTACTTTTGGGGCAGGCTCCCATTCATAAATACCTATGTTCTAGCTCTCCAATAAAAACAATAGAAAATTCTCTGGCACATTCATGAAACAATACTTTAATGGATAATTGCATTGGTTCCATTAGTTAAGCACTCACATTTTGCTGGTCACATTCATTAAAAGCTATTTAAAGTTTTGCTTTGCTCAGTAGCACTTAACAATAAAAAAAAAAAAAAAGCAAAAAATCAGAAGCCACTATGATGTCCTAGCAAAAGCATCACTAACTTGACAGTGCCTTCAGCCTCTGTCCTGTCTCACCTCCATCATCTCCAAGGTACCCCACTCTGCTGACGAATGCTATATTTTCTGCAGAATCTGCCATCCTGATCTCTTGTTGAAACTCTGCTGCGCACAGTCCCCATGTGAAACATTTGGATTGCATGGGGAGTTTCTGCCAGGCTCCCTTCAGATGAAATTATCAGAATCTGTAGGCCAAGTAAAAGTAGATGTCCCTGACCAATGCAGCCAGGCCTCATGCAACCCAACCCAACAAGGGCTGTAAATGATGCAGCAAAGTAGAATTTGCCCTTTCTGCTCCTTGCTAGACAGAATGCACTCTTTAATCAGGCATCATTAGGTCTCTTGGGTCTCGGCAGACAAGCTTTAGACTGTTTCCTGGATCTTCAGCTTGGAGACCAAATACCAAAAGCTTTTAGCCTCCATCTTCATTCAAATCCATTCCTCTACATTAACCAGGAAAGCTCTCGCTCTATCAGTCTGTCTTTCATTCTGTCTCCCTCCGTATCTGCCTCCTTCTCTCTCTCTCTCTCTCTCTCTCTCTCTCTCTCTCTCTCTCTCTCTCTCTCTGTGTGTGTGTGTGTGTCTCTTTCTCTTTCTCTCTCTCTTTCCATGTATATGCAGAGAACTCGGACTAATAAAGTAACTCTTGGGTATAGTAAGATTTACAATAGTAATAATATATTTTCATTGTTCTTTTAAAAAACATGGTTTTATATTTAGAAAGAATCTTAAGCAACAAAGAGAATCATGCTTTCCCCCACCGGAAGATAACACAAAAAGAAACACATGGAAGTTATTATGAATTACAAGCAATTATGTGGCCATTGAAGCCTAATACTATGTGTATCTTGAAAAATATTCAGAGAGACAAACAGGTCAAAATGTTTTCTCTGTGCTTATTTATTCCTTTTCCTGAACTGTTGCTCTTAATAAACTGTACTGCAACACATACTCTGAGAGAAATGGTAAGAAAATTTTAATGGTTACAGGAAAAATATAAATTGAGATTCTCTTATAAAACTGTGATTAGTACTATAGTTTATAATGGAACGTAACAATCAGTTGATTAATGGAACAGATAAGTTTGCTTTTTAATGGAATGAATAGCCTCAATAAAGAGTGTCATTTTGACATCGATAGGATATGTGCTTTTAGTAGAACTTTTGCATATTGGAAAATCTAGACATATATCTAAGAATGGAGGATTCATCAACAAAATGCAAGGGATTAAAGAAAAAAGAATGTTTCTATAAGGAACTTTTTATTGGTAATGAAAGCTTGGTATGTTATATGAGGAAGATATTTTAAAAAGTGTATGACATTGTGTGCCACTATTTTTATTCTGTTTTCATTGTAAAACAAAAAAATCCATCTGAATTCATAATAATTAATATTTAAATTTCATAATATAGCAAGGGGTCCTAGGTATATCTACGGGAACTGTAGAAAGCAATCTCTTACAAGGATTATTAAAAGCTTAGTGAGGATGTTAATTAAGAAATAAACTGCACAGACCTAATATCCAACAGGCAAGCATAGCTTTTGTGTTAGTGCCTAGAATACCTCGATAGTTTCAAAGTCAATATGAAAGAAACGATTTTGAGTATGATACTCACTGAAATTTGCCCCCAAAACCTAGCATAATAACTATAGCACAAAGAAGTGAAATTAAAGCTGCCAAAATTCAATACATTTCACAGTTGGAAAAAATGCTTCTTTATATGGAAGTTAAATATTAAAAAAAAAAAAAACACACTGCTTGTTCTGGAATTGCTAATTCACTCTGAAACTCTTGAGATAGAGTAAAGCAAGCACAAATGCGAGAGCTACTCTATATATTCCGAACGGCATGCCACACATGTCTAATACGTCTGTTCATTATGAAGCACATAATGCAGACTCATTTTTTAAGCTGAATCTTTTTATAAAGAATTGATCAAAGCAGGAGTAAAGAATGGCATACTTTCATTTATAAAGCAGTAGGGCTGTAGGATGTAAAATGTTCCTACATATTGCATTCTTAATATTTTTGGCAAATCATTGATAATGCTTAATTTTTTCTACCTTTTATCTCTCTGTGCTCCATTTGGATTGTTCCGAAGCCCTGTATATTAAAGTTCACCAGCGACTAACCTGCTATTAATTGCATAAATGTATTTTTCATTTCAGATAATATATATTACATTTCTTTTTTACTTTATTTATTTATTGTTCAAGAGTAGGAAATTTTGTTGGAGAAGAGGAATGAAGAACAGGAATGGGGGAAGGGAAACACAAATACCCGCTGAGAGACAGGAGGGGCCCCAAATGAGTTGCCTTATATTACATTTCTTGAAGTTGTATTTGATTTTCTTTTCCACTTTCCGATTCTTTCCTCATATTTACTTTTCATTTTAAATCAGTCCTGTTTCTAGGTATTTTCTTATCTCTTAGTTTACTAGGATGTTACATTGGATGAAAAATGTTGTAAATTTCACATTTAAGCTTTGACTTTCTTTATATATTTTAGGTTTTATTTTCTAACTTCCAGAATAGTTTTCTGCATTGAAGCTTCTGTTTAAGATTTTTTAGGCAGGCCTAGTCCTAATAAGGAGTTTTAGTTACTCTTCAATTCTTAAAAACTCCATCCAGTTGGGTTTGTTTCTTTGCACATGAAATGTGCAAACATGAAATTTGAAACATGAATGAAACAGGAAATGCTTTGTGTCCTTTAAAAACAATAAAACTCGCTCCTCCTGGACCTCTCTGCTGGTGGTTTCTCAGACTGCATGCATTTTCCACTTGCAAATAACCAGTAAATTCTAAGCGAATACTTGCACACCCTTCTACAAACCTCAACAGTTTTCAGGGTTCATAGCTTCTACATTTACACTATTTTGCTACCAAATTTCTATCCATTACCCTCTCAGAACTTAGACTTCTCGTCTTCTCTCTCATCTCAGCAAATGCTGATTTATCTTTGCGCCTCTTTTTCACCCAATGCATCCTGAACAATCTCACCACTCACTCAGTGGGACAATTTTCATCTCACACCAGGCTCTTGAGTGTCACCATCCCAATCTTTCTCTTTTTGAGTGTCCGAAAATCGTTTAATGTGTGCTGTCTATATGTGTAATTAATGAGAAAGAGTGAGTACTCTCCTAGCCAGTCCATCAGGTTAGAAATGGGAGCTCTGGTTCCTTAAGACCTTTAAAGAATTTAAATTAATATGCAGATGAAGGGACATAGTAGCTAAAGGGTTGAGCCTGGAGCTTGGTTTTGAAGAGAAACAAGGGTGCACTTCTGTACTAAACTATGGCTAGGTAAAAGTAGGAAGCCTGAGGATAGCTGATAGATACTATGGGTGGTAAATATGGAAAGACAAACATGAAAGCAAAACCAAGGGATCACAACTAGTTTTTGAGGATACTCATGTTTAGAGTTTAACTCAGTCCATTGTTGACTCTGGGTCTAAAAGTCTATCTGGATTTTCTGGATAAATATTATGTATGTGTAGATTCATGACAAGGTTAGTTTGCTTGAATGTA
The DNA here is from genome assembly GCF_034190915.1 of Cavia porcellus. Lineage (NCBI taxonomy): Eukaryota > Metazoa > Chordata > Mammalia > Rodentia > Caviidae > Cavia > Cavia porcellus. The sequence continues at coordinate 157,475,878 of NW_026947484.1, read as the reverse complement.
CATCCTTTATTTTTATGAAATCATAACATTTTACATATGTGTTTTGCTCTTTTCTACAGACACCAGCTACCTCAAGCTAAGCACATGATGATACTTCATTAGGAAAATGCATAATGCCTGGCACAAGTTAGAAGAGTCAAGCATTAGCTGCATATGACATAAGTAATATTTATGGTGGTTGTTTTGCATAACAATGGGTTCCTTCAAATCTGTTCACAAGCAGTAATTCGATAAACATTCATTTACTCAGTTCCCGTGTGCAGGAAATTGTTGAGGGGCTGGAGACACAATGAAGAAAAATCAAAAAGAGAAGTATTTACTCTAGGCATTTGAGGAAAATCAGAAGATAACAACCAACAAACAAATTAATCACGAAAATATGGTATGGAGAAACTACTGATAGCCAGAGTGAGGCAAGTAGAAACACACATCCTTTTTATATGAGCAATTCTTAGAAAAACTAAGTAAGCAAAACATACTGAGCAAAAGTAAACTAAAGTAAAACACAATAACTAAAGTGAATCCTCAACATTTTGACTTTCCGCCTGAAAGAATTTTGCAAACTACAGCACATGGTTGTGGTTCGATTCTCAGACACACAGGGAAACAGAACACTAAGTTCAGGGAAGTGGAGGTGATTTTATTTTGCAAGAAAAATTAATTCCAAGAATACATATATGAAGAAGAAGAAATGCAAAGTGTGAGTACCTGCCCCTGTTCTATTTCAATAATGTAACATACTTGTATCGATAAAATAACACAAGAACACAGGGAATGACTAGGGAGAAGCAAATTAAAAATTCACAGAGTGTACACAGGGTTAAAAGAAACTTGATTATTGACAGTCAGAAAGGAGAAGGCCAGGCATTGTGGGCCAGCACCGTAAACCAAACACTCAGGAGGCTGAAGCAGGAGGATTGCTATGAGTTTGAGGATCTCTGGGCTACAAGCAAATTCAAACCAGTCTGAACTGCACAGTGAAAACTTGGCAAAAAAAAAAAAAAAAAAAAAAAAAAAACCTGAAAAATATTTCCAGAAATGGAAGATACAAACAATAAAATCACTCAGATGCTATGTTTAGGAACAGAGCATGTAATATGTGAAAGAATTTTACTAGTTTGCCTCATCAAGATATTTTAAAATGCTGATAAACAGATACACATATTTAAAAACAAAAGAATAGAAATAACCTAAAATGAAGCAAAGTATAATAAAAACAAAACAAACAAAAAAAAATAACAAGGTTAACCGTACTGAGAATGAGACAAGTTCTTCAAAATTTGTTAGAAACTATAAATTTTGATTTGAATAGTTCGGTAAACTCCTAGAAGTAACAGACATAGAGTCACAACATTTATAAAAAATGTTGAAGGCAGAGAAAACCAGTAACATTTAACAGCAAGATAAAAAGAATATTTTATGTGCAGAGAGACAGACAATAGGACAATTATCAGTGCAATCAACGCAAGAAGAAAATGCAGCAATATTTTTAAAGATCTGAAAAAAGGAAGAAAGTTTGTCCATCTAGAATTTTATCATGACAAAAGGCATCTTTCAAACATTAATGTAAAACAAAACTATTTTAGTAGAAAAAATAAGAAAGTCAGCAGCGACCTGTGTCATGAGAAATAGTATAAACACTTTACTCAAGAAACCAGATGGAAATATGCAATAGAATAAGGTTTTTAAAAAACTTATATAGGTGCACAGGAAGTTTGTGTTAGAAAACTTTTTCTCAACTTTTAGAGGAAAAATAATGTCTTATTATAATAGTACCTTAATGCCGCGTGACTTTGATTTATATATCTGTTCTGTATAAACGCTCAATAAGTGACAGAAGTAGCACAGAGGATAGAATGATTTTGGAAAGCACTTTCTTACTTTTGTGTATTAGAATACTATATATGAGGAAGCTTACAAATAAATTTATTTTTCATAATTCTGGAAAGTGGGAATTTCAGGTTCAAAGAACCAGCAGATTCTGTGTCTGGAGAGAGCTCGCTGTGTGATTCTGTGCCTCGGCTGCTTCAGAGACTTGTAGCTTCACAAACAGTATCACAGTAAACAAGAGTTTATAAACGCCTGCTAAGAGAAAGCATTAAAGAAAATTCCCTATGTGGTTGGAGAATCCCATACCCCAATCTAGAGATATATACACAGAAAATACTTAGGAGACTCCAGGAATTATACCCATGCTGATTTGCAAAAAATATTTCTTTCTACAAAATCAGGTTATAAGGAGTAAGAGCAGTGACAGTCTTTCCAAATGTGCAGAAGCCAGCACAAATTGGTGAGATACACTGATAGACAGAAAAATATGGCCTAATTCTAGGGTCAAATGAAATCTCCAGAAATTGACACCTTAAGAAACAGGCCTATAAATTACCAGTCAAATCATTCAACTTTATTGTCAGAGGAGATTTTGGTGAACTCAGAAAACGATACATGAACAGAGTTAGAATTTCAACAAAGACAGAATGTTTGAAAGTACGAAAGAGTGGAGCAGAAAATTTAGATTTGTGGTGGGTTAACTAATGATGGTGAACTTGGAATATCCAGCTGAGCTGAGTCAGTGTAGTTCTGGGTGTGGAAAGTCTCCTGAAGATTGCTCTGACAATGGTGTGAAAGGAGAGCAGGAGAGGAAGGTTGTACACTGCTGATTTCCCAGGCAAAACTGTGTCTGGGTTGGTTGTCCTTATATGAACTCTGCTATTCTAAGGGGAGGAGCTCTGGTCCCTGCTGTCACTGGGGATGGCTACAGTTATTTTTGTGGGAACTCTGATATTTGTTTTGAGAGTTGCTTCTTGGCTCCAGTGCAGATCCCTTGGCCTGCTGGCACAGACTCTTCACCCTCTCTGCACAGACTTTCTAGCATCCATTGCTAACCTTTGGGCCTTCCAATGCAGATCCTTGATACAGACGTATATGTGACATTGTCATGGGTTGTAGGCCTTCAGCTGGACTTGGGACGAACACTGTCAGGGAATCCAGGCTTTCTGCTGATTCTTTGTGTCTCTGGTGCATGACAGATTCCCTGTACTCCTCTACCTTTGACTTTTTGGGTAAATTTTATAAAATAATCCTATAAATTATGTGTCCTGTATTAAATCAATTCCTTTGCAAGCTCTGAGTACAATAAGATTCAGTTTTTTTAAATAAAAATTCACTTGAGGCATTTATCAGGACACTTGATTAAGCAGGGTAAAAAAAAAATCACTAAACTCACCACTAAACAAAAAGAATAAGTAATAGTAACAGAAGGATTCAGTAGGTATGCTACTCTCAATTAAAAATAAATAATACATAGATAAATAACACTAAAACTGTAATGGTGGGGTGTATTAAATTTAAAAGGTGAAAGTGTAAAAAATTATAACTATAAAACATATGAATGATATACAATAGAAAAACACATTTGTGATTAAAAATTCACAATTGAAATCAAATTGGCAACTGCTTAAAATGAGTTGTTATAATTCTAAAATTATTTTAATGAAAGTCTCATGGCAAGTAAAAAGAAAAAACCTATATATATATGAAAAAAAAAAAAAAAAAAAAAAGAAAGGAACCAAAACCTGTCATAACCACAACATAGAATCTTTAAAATGCAAAAGACCCAAGAGAGAGAAAGAGAGGGTAAAAACTTACAAAACAGATAACAAAATTGTAATAATACCTAGTATCGGTAGGTAATCACTTATGAATACATTTTACTCCCCAATAAGAACTGATGGATGAAATGAATAAAAAACAAAGAAGAGTACATGCTCTTGTATTAGTAGGTGCTTACAACAGTTGCAAGGGTGGGGCAAAACTCCTATACAGACTACACAGGCTCTGAGTTAGATTTATTGTGGCACACAGAAGTTTACAAGATTGGCCTACAATGGCCGCCAGAGCCAGGTGTAGGTGAAGGCAAAAGATCTCTCCGTGCCACAGAGGAAAAAGTAAGTATGGAGGCCTAGAGTCCATGGCAGTGTCCTCTAGGAGTCATGGGAAGGCCAAAGGACCTGACACAGAAGACCAGGAAGCTGTGTGGGCAGGTTAAAGGGTTGGCACTAGAAAATAAAGTCTGCACTGCAGGCTGAAAGGCTGGTGCTGGAAGCTGAAGAATCTGTGCCGAAAACCAGTAGAGGACACTGGAGGGAAAAGCAAAGACAGGAGCTCCTCTGAAGAGAGCAGCAGCTGTCCATAGCGATGGTGAGGACTCCTCCGAGGAGAACAGCCAAAGCTCTTCACAGGAAAATCAGCTGTAATCTTTCCCTCTCATGCTAGTTTTCTAGCACTCAGACAATACTCCTCCTTAAAGTAGGTCTTGCACAGATCCGTACTCACTCTGCTCAGCTTGTGTTCAACTCCAGATGACAGTTAATCAATTAGCTACCACAACTGTATACAAGAGACACATTTACTAGTAAAGATACATGTAAAGTAAAAGTGAATGTGGTAATTAGATTAAGATATTCCATGCAAATTTTAACCAGAAGAAATAGCATACTTAGATTAAATAAACTCTAAGTACAAAACTTCACAACAGACAAAGAAGGTGGCCATGTTATGAGTTAAGTTAGAAAGAATATAGAACTCTGATGTTTATACATACACACACCTAACATCATACACCAAAATTTATAATTGGATATCGACAAATATCAAGGGTGAAATAGCAGAAGCAGTAATATATTTCAATGCATTACTTTCAAATAAGCATGTGACAATTAAACAGATTAAAAAATTAAAAAGAGAGAATTTTAACAACATTGTTCACCAAATAGAACTAACTGACATATCAAAAGTATTCTACCAAATAACAATGGACCACATATTTTTCTGAAGCTAATATTAAATGTACTCCAGTAGAGATCACACATGGTGTTAGGTTGTTACATGAGCCTTAATACATTTAAAGTGATTGAAATTATAAAAGAAATATATAAGTTAGCTAGGAAAAAGAAGTAAATCCATCCAAATTGAGAGAACGTAACCAAATTAGCTCTGGTCACATATACAGATAACATTGTTTTATATGTAGGAACTTCCAATATTTCACACAAAGAAAAAAAAGTGAAAATAGTTAAAAATAGTAGTAAAGTTACAGGCTTCAGAATTGATGCACAAGAATCATTTCATGACTTTTACTAGCAGTAAACAATTCTATAGGCTAAGTAAGGGGAAAATCTCATTTATAAAAATACTCAAGGCAAAATACTGAAAAATAAATTTAACCATTGAAGTGAGAGACACGTGATGAAAACAAAATATTGCTTCAAATGTTTAAAGATGACTCACATAAATTCAGACATATCACATGTTAATGGGTTGAAAGACCAAATACTGATGTCTATACTACCCAAAGAGATTCACAGAAACAATGTAATTCCAATCAAAAATGTTTTTCAATCAAACTCTTACTAGCATTTTTTTAAAGAAGAAAAACAATGCAAAAATTCATACAGAAATATGAACGGTCTCAAATGGCCATTAAAATATTGACAAAGAGTAAAGTTCGAAATATAAAGATAGATCTTTTGCATATATTCTGAAGGTATAGTACTACAGAGTATGATACTGCCAGAAAAATGGGCAGGTAGACCAGTGAAACAGAGGAAACATTGTAGAATACCTGAATACATAGTCAGGTAATTATTGACTAAAATACCATGACTACATAAACAAAAAGTATACTCCACCTCACCAAACTGTGCTGGGAAAATTATATAATTATATGCCAAATAATTGCATTACAAATTGGACCCGGTCTTACAATGTACACAAACATTATCTGAAAGTTACAAAAGAAAAAAGAAAAAAAAAGCTTACTATAAAAATTTTATACTATAAAACTAAAATAACCCAAAGGGACAAAGTGTCAAAATACAGCTATTGCAAATGTTTCGTGAATTGAAAACCAAAAATTCAGGGAACAAAAATTAAATCAGATAGTAGACAAGTATAATTATGTCAAAGAAAAAAAAAAAAACACACAATTGAATGAAAGGTATATACTGAATGAGAGGAAAGCATGCAAAGCATCTAGGGAAATCCTACCCTCAACACCAATCAGTGCAGTAACAGTACTCATATAACACAAATAAAAATGCATAAGGCCTTGAGTAGACATTTTCCCTCAAAAGACAAACAAATAGCCAACCCGCATGTGAAAAGATGCTTGATATTACTAATTAGCAAGGAAATACAAGTCAAAATCACAAGTGGTTATTACCTCATGCCTGTTACAATGACTATTGTCTAGTAAATGCTAGCTAACATGTGGAGAAACTGAAACGCTTGTGGATAGTTGATCAGATATTAAAATTGTTCATTCATCATGTAAAACAGTACATAGGTGCCTCAAAAACTACTGCCACATGACTCAGGAATTTTTTCCCCCCTCGGGGTTAGGGAAAAAATTGGAAACGAGATATTGAAGAAATGTTTGCAATGCCACATTTATTTTAGCTTTGTCTGTTATAGCTAAAATGTGGAAACAACTGAAATGTCCATTGACAGATGAGTGAATAAAGAAATCAGGACACATGCATACAGTAAAATAATATTCAGCCTTAAAAGGAAGGAAATTCCAACATATACTCCAATGTAGACTACCGCTGGAGATTTAGGTTAATGAAATAAGCAAGTCACAGGATACTGCATAATTCCACTTTTGTAAGACAGGAAAATACAGTGAAGTTAATAGACGGTAAAATGAAGGCCTCCGACGGCCGAAAGGAAAGAGAAATAGGGAGTCGTCATTGACTGTGCAGAGAGTTTGAGTCCTGCAAATGAGAAATTCTAGGTAACTTCTGTATGACAGTGTGCATGTAATTAGTGATACTGTACCTGTATCCTATATTTAAATTTACTAAGAGGGCTAATTTCATGTTGCAGTTTATTTTCACTGTACCACAATAGTAAAATAAGTTCATGAAATGAAAATAAAACAATAAAGGAGAGTAGATGATGAGAAGTACAATAGGGGAAATAAATATATGGTATTCAAAAGTGAGATAAATGCTATTAGACTAGATAAATGCTTCTCATCACTTACCTAAAATTAGGACTTAATGGGTTTAACAGAAAACGGATTATTGGGGAATTTCAAAGAATATTTCTATAGCAGAAGAGGGGAAATCCAATGAGATGATTCAAAAAGAATAGGTAACTAAGGAAAAGGTAAGAATTGGTTTCTATGATAGCCAAAATATTAACTACTATTAATCCTAAGAAAAAGTAAGATTTAAAAGAATTCCCTGCAGGTTAAACAAGGTTTTATTTCCAACTATGTACTAATATGTGCTGCACTTATCAGCTGGTTTGTGCTAAAATAGTGCTTTTTATTTTTTAATTAGCAGTGCCATAGATTGAACCCAGGGCTTTTTGCATGGTAGGTAATCACTGTGCCACTGAAATAGTTCCCAAAATAATTCTTTAAGACTTACCTTTGCGTTATGCTTTTGTGTATGCTCTATTAATTTTTTTTAATTTTAAAACTTTATAAAATGATAAAGTAAAGAAACAGGACATAAAAACTTGTGGTGTGAAGACAGCTAGGAAAAATTGCGGGTTGAAGAATACAGAATCAAGATATATTACGTACAAGCACAAATTCTCTATAATGGGTGTCATCATTGTGTGTATCAAAAGTATATCTAAACAAAAAACAGGTACCAATGAAATTAACTTTAAAAGTACATTATTTTCCATTTATTTTAATTGGGAAATAAGAATTGTTCACACTGATGGGAATGATCCAATCAAGAGCGAAAAATTATACAAATGAAGTGGGAGATTGCTGGTGAAATATTCTTTGAAAAACAATTAGAAGATGGAATACAGTACTCATATGGAGGATATATCAAGAATTAGACACAAAACCGGTCTCTGCAATAAGGATATGGGTAAAGAAGTTTCATTAGACACTGGGTCATCAAATGAGCTTGAGCCTTGGTGCAGAGGGGCTTCGGGTTTGATGTGGAAAGAAAACATGTAAAATCCTATTTTAAGAAAGCGGGAGAGGGACCAAAGTCAGGAAGTTCAATATGATTTCTGGCATTATTAAAGACCCACTTGCAATTAATGATTATGATTTCAGAGTGACAACAGTCAGCATGATTTTTTTTTTATAGAGCTATGATTTTGACAGGTGAATAAGAAGCAGCAGAAAAGGGCCAAGAAAATTGAGTTTGTCTGAAAAGAGGTTATTATAATAATTAATTTTGCTTCAAGCTAGAAAGGAGGGAAGTAAAAGATGAGATACTGGAGAGGTGGTTAATTACGATGTGCAGCATGAAAAAATTTCAGAGTTAAAGTGTTTGAAAGAGTGAGCTTTTAAACTACGGATAAAGTCTAGTGGATGAAATTGAGATTAGAATAAGGAGGGAATTAGAGCATCTCTGTGGTATGAACATCGAAATTAGTAATTAAGGCAGCAAGGTAGATGAGATCCTTAAAGGCACAACGATCAAGGAATTGAAATGGGGAGGCCCTGGAAATATAATCTATGCAGATATTGGGATTACTGAGAACAGTGCCAAGAGTGGGTGCACGGAGTGACAACAAGCAGGATTTAAAATCTTCAAGGAATTGGCGGTCGAAGAGTCTTTGGAGAGCTTCAAAGTGGCTTAATCTGATGAAAGTTTTCAGAGTTTTAGGAAGGAATTATGTGTGAGAAATGATGAGCAAGGAAGGCACCGATGAAGGATGAAGTTGGTTTACACTTTATACTGTGACAGTCACGGTGGAGATGCCATGTGGGAAACAGGAGACGCCCAACAGGAAGCCTGCAAATGTCCTGCTGATGAACCATGAGTTCCAGAAAGCCCACTGGGTGGAGAGTAGGGGTTCACACTCTTCATAATTTTGCCAGAAAAAGTGACCGAATGATTTAATATTTTTCATACAGATGGTGCCGGATAGTGGACTGCGATTGTTTGGGAAAGAGGATGGTAGAGACCAGAATCTTGGAACTCCTTTCTCACCCTTTCCAAGAGTGTTATGAAACCTAAGAAACAGGCGATCTTATTTCTTTGTGAAAGAGGCAGAATACCTCCTCCACCCTTTTTGCTCCAAGAGCTTTCCCGCTAGAGATCTGAGTGCTGTATGAGATACCAGTGAGAATACCTGGAATTCTGGAGTGCTTTTCGACCTCTGGTAACAGCAATGAAATTCTGCTATGCGCAGAACATTCCAGCTACTGCAGGGTGTTTCACCTACATAAAAACTTTCCAACCCACAGCATTCAATATTGAGGTACCTTTATTTTCCTATCTATACTTCTAAAATTTAATCTCATTTGCTCTGTGTGCAAATCATCTCCTACACAGAATCTATCCCAAACCGAACAAATTTGTATATAATAGTAAAAGAGTTTCCTTCCATATTGAACTTTAACAAATTCCAGTTGATGCAAGACTCCATTCTCTATGTTACTGTTCTAGAGTTTCTTTGAAATGGATTTTTCATTGTGTCACTATTGAAATTTGGAGAGCTGAGAAAATATCTGCTCAAGTAGTAAGTTATTTGTGTTTTTCCAAATGTTTTTGTTTAGTTTTCTTGTGCTTCCAGTGTACTACTAGATTGAAATGACAAAGGTAAATCAACAAAATTTTCATTGAAATCCAGATTTATTGAACTATTTTGTGCTAAGGGCTGATAGCACACAAGTACCACCAACAGCAACAGAACTAGTTCTTAAGCTTCAGGCTTAACACTTCAAATGAGCAAAAGGAAGCAGACCTAAAACTGACCTGCAATACAGCATATTCAGCTCTCAGAATGAAAACACTACATAACAGAATTTGTGTTAACAGTGTACTGAATTTATTTACTTACAACTATTTACTTTAGTGTATTTTCCAAGCCCATTTTCACCCTCCCCAAAACAAATAAATAAACAAAAACCTGCAGTGGAATCATACGAGGTAATATGAGTCTGTGGCAAGCTTTTGTATTAGCATTCAAAAATAGGGGATTTTACATAAATCATCCCAGAAAATAAGTATTATTAATTCAGTTGTATCTATTGAATAAAAATGCTTAAGAAATACTACATTGTTCATTGAAATATTATGGAACCAGGCTGGCACTGTCCTTCCTTGTTCTGGTATAGATTGTCTCTTTTTCCTTAGATGTGATAAGAAATATGAAATATCTGACTCATTCATAATTATAGATTTGCTTCCTAGAAAAGGTAATGATTGAATTTACGCAATCAGATTCATAAGTTATGTAACAGAGCTTTTTAGACATTAACAGAGTCAATATGGATTTAAGGGATAATATTCTATTTGACGTTGTTTTACAGAAATTTTACATTGCAAACATTTTGTTCAAATGTGTTCGTCAATAAAGTGATTTCGGGCTCACACTGAAAACTGTACAGCATAGATCTTATCTGGCTTCTGAAATTAAACATTTTCATGCACAAAATCAGTCTATTAAATGTGCTGTCTCCTGACACAAAGACAACACTCATTTTTGTGCATATATTGCTAGAAAAGGCCAAGAGCAATTCAGTTTTGTAGCATTTTGTATAAAAACTCCAATTGCTCACTTTGCAAGGTAAACTTTATTCTTGCTGTGAAAGATGTGAAATACACAAGACTTTAACATATGTGGCATTATTTGGATTCTTCAAAAACCAGCTTTGGAGGGTATCTGTTCAAATGCTCATAATGATTTCAATTTTTAATATTATGTATATGTGTAATTAAGTCATTATCCATTCTTTTGAGTAACAGGAATCAAACTCAGGACCTTACATTTGCCAGACAGATACTGTGTCACTGAGTTATATACCCGGCCTATCAATATTTATAAATACAAACAAAAACAACAAAATTCCATGTTATTGGCGATGGGAACAATATTATTAACTGTTTTTTTTTGTAATAAATGCAAATAAAAACATTGATATTGTTCCAAACTCCATGTGGAGTGTCAGGCTACTTGATTATACTGAAATCAAGTCATACTTTTATGTATATAATATGATATAATATTTTTTCAAAAAACTCAGAACCCTATTTTTTATGCATGCAACTGTTTTCTGATGAAATAAATGTTCAATGTCTCTGATCACTTTTCTGCTATAACTCACACAGCCTTCTAATTAATGAAAGCTATGTCTTTTCTGAGTCATTCATCATTTTCGCTTTATCCATTGACTTAGAATTCTCTTTTTAAAAATAAGCTAGAAATGTATTTTTGTTAGCGCCACATTGGGCTTTCTGTGAATAAGGGAGGGATCAACTCTAGTTAAAAACTATATTCAGAAACAGAAATAGCAAGTCAATTTGCATGCATTGAACTGTTTGATGACAGCTGATGCACAATGGTGAAAGTTTTATAAACTAAGAATGAGTGATATCATCACTTTGAGTTATTTTATGCTTTATCATCAACAGATTCTTGTATGAGTAAGAAATACAGGCAAATTCAAAGATTTAGTTCCTTTAAGGTGCTGATTGTTATTAAATTTCTGAAAACTCCGAGGTAAAATATTAAAGGGAAAGTCTCTGCTTATCAAGCCCTAAAGGTCTATCAGAAGAGATAGCTCATTAAGTAAATAATCTTAATGATGTGGCAAATATGAAGTTGAAGCTTATCAAAAGGACTGGTTATAATCTGTTGGTTTTTCTGAAACAGGATCTTGCTAAGTGGATACATTGCCCAGGCTGAGCTTCAAAACACACTTTTGCTTCAGTCTTGCATATTGCTGGGATTACAGTCATGTATCACCACACATAGCTTTAAAATACTGATTTTAGTAAAAAAGTAGACTTTGCTTACTAAAATTCTCCATTTGGTTTTCCATCTCATCAAAATTCCACTTGGAAACCGATAAGTTAGGTAAACATGTTAATGCTTGATAATATATTTCTCAGGCTATAAGTGCCCTGAAATGCTGAATTTCTAACAAGCTCCTAGGTAATGCCAGTAAGACGGTCCCTGTACTGCACTTGTAAGTAGCTAGGATGTAGAACATTATTACTGGTGACAGAAAGAGGAGGCAGAATTGACATATGAGGATGCAACAATAACAAGTTTAGAGGTTTTGAAGTGTTGACTTTGATTATTTTCACGCTTGGCCTATGTGCTACTTGTGAAAGAGAACTCTTGGTTAAAAGCAACTGCAAATTACCTTTTTAAACTAACTTTAAAAAGCAAATAAACATAAAAATGAATTAAAAAATAGAATATTTGATAGAATTAATGGAAAGACTAGAGAAAGTGTCTCAGCAGATGGCCAGGATCAAGGAAAGCTAAGGCACACACCTCCTAAACAAGTTCCTCCCCTTGCCTCTCCCTGAGATGTCCTCGTTACATTGAAAGCCACTATAGTTGTCAAAAATCACTGTCACCACTGGATGTGGAATCTAGTTTAATGCCCCTCTAGGAATATTTCCCTGCACATGAGTTAATCCAGTTGGAAATTCTGATGATCCAAACCTACTACATTCTCACTCATCATACCAGAGTGTAAGAAAGCGAATATTTGATTTTTCTTTGGATTATACTAAGGTGTTTCAGGTATTTGTGAGCAAAAATTAGTACATTAATGCATGCTAAAACTATATTTAGTCACAGCTTTCATTCCTCCTTCATAGTTACCTGAATTATCTTTCCAGGGCATCTATCCAATATTGTTACTTTCATGCTTAAAATCTGTAGGTGGATTCGCCTACCAAACTAATACTGTTCGAATTTGAAGATGGAATTTATGCCAATCATCACCAGCTTGTTTCAACATTTCCGGCCCCATGAAACAGTAGTGCTCAAACAAGATATACTAAGAAGTCACACTTTCCTTATGCTGTACATTTTTGATCATTTTGTTCAGATCATTTGATTCTACCTCTCCTTGTTCAACTAGAAATAGTATTTCCATCACATCTCTTTCATTGTTTATTTTTAATTTCTTATGTATTCCTCTGTGAAACTTTTCTGTACTACTTTCTTCCAACATGAAATTATTTTATTATCTTAACTTTTAAATAACCTGTTTTTACAATCAATAAATATATACATTTATCTTAATTTAGTTTTCTGGATCTTGAACTATTTGAAAAGCAGTGTATTTTATTTTTTCACTAGTCATTAAAATAGGCATTACTTACCTGTTACATGTTTTTATTGGTACTGGAAATGTTGTGAAAGAGATGTAGAATAAGATTGTATTTTGATGAAGATGCTAATAATTAATAGGCAGAGAAGGTGTTTTGAGATTATTATTTTCAAAAATGAGATGAAAGAAAGAATTATATGTCAGTTAGTTCTGGATATTTCTCAACTCTGACTCAAGGTGAGATTTGTTACAGTTTGAAATACTTGTATTAACTTCAGGGTTGAGTTTTCTAAGTGGCTCATTTATACTTTAGGGTATTTTGTCTGTTTCTTCATTATCAGCAAAATTACTGGAATAAACATAAATACATAAAACTATGCCTTTTTCCAATCCTGGGAATCAAGACTGGACTTAGAAACCAGTAATCTTTTTTTTTTTTTTCAAAGCCTTGCACTATTCCAATAGTTTTGTAGCTTCTGATTTAAATTTAAAACTGGACATACCAAGCTGTTACATTTTGTATGCATTCCACAGTGTTAAAGATAAATCCTATAACATTGCTTACAATTTCACCGTGAATAATTACTTTTGATAAAATCACCTATTCAAATCTCAGTTGGAGTCATTTAGTCTTTGCATTGAATCTTCATATTTTTCTGCAAGTGTCCCTACTAAGTCATTCTTAAGTTTTTCTGTCACAGTTTCGGTAACAGTATTGATCACAAGAGTTCTATGATGACTTGCTGTCGAGATAGGAAATCCAATCAAGCTCAGAGAAATAAAAGATGTCAGTGATATCACGGCATGTAAGAAGTGAGGAACCATTTACATACATATCCTTATAAAAGACATAGGTTTATTTCTAGGGAGAAGACTTGAGAATAAAATTTATATGGAGATAAACGTGAAATTTTTTAAGGAAAAAATGTGGTTTTTAGAAGGGAACGTTCTTCCCAAGATAGTTCTAATTCTTTGCAGTTTACAGAGCAACCAATACATTCAAACATCTCACAGTTTTAATGTTTATTATGCAGATATCAACAGATAACACAGTTAACACATTGAAGACATCTTTGTGATCTGCAGCTGTTTTTAAGAATGTGAATGTGTTTTAACTTAACAAAAATACAAACTGTTCTGAAGAATATAACTTGTTTGGGCCATTCCAAGAACTTTGTAGTGCCTGTCCATATTTTCTTTATCTAGTGGCGTACATAATATTACATCATAAAGCCATTATTTACTCTAGGAAGCAAGATTAACAATTGTTTTCATATATTTCTTGCATTCCCTTTTTATAATACATTTGTTTTAGTTACTTTTCTCTCATTGCTGAGACAAAACATCTAATGTCCAAGATTAAGCAAGGAAAGGTTTATTTAGCTTACAGTTTGTGGAGATTTCAGTTCATCATCGGCTAACTCCAAGGCAGGGTGGCACGGCACACAGCCAACTCTTCAAGGTGGCAGAAGACAGCAAAGTAACAAGAACAAAAGAGGAGGAGCAAGCCTCCTTCCCTCCCTTATCTTGCAAGCAGGGCACTCCCACTCAGAGCTGGTGTAGCACTGATACCAAGTCCTTGCCCTCCTCCTGCAAAAGATGAGGATGTTTACATGTGAGCCCGCCCCCCCCCCCACAGTGTTAAACAGCTGAGCTTCTCAAGATGATGCAATATATCAACCCTTACAACATTGTTCTCCATTGAATTTACTTTTACATTTTTGCATCTCCTAGAGTACAGGTCTTATACTAAGAGTAGCTAAGAGTGTAGCTAAGTGTAGCTAAGAGTGAAAAGAAGTCAGTGCTATGATAATTAAATCAGACATTAACTTTTTAATGTCTCTGTATGCTTTATCATTCCTTTAACTGTACACATACATTCAAATGTGCTATCCAAAAATATTTCCAATTTCTTTTATACTCATTTGTTTTTGGATTAATGTTGTTAGAACACATGCAGAAATTGCTTGCAAGCTATTTCTTTTCCTAACGTAATTTTTAAAGACTCAGCTAATGACATGCTCTACAGAAAGATAGAGAAGAAAAAGTGCAAGTGTCAGTGACAATAGCAGCAAATTGGGAGACAGTAGAGAGAGTAGAGAAAGAAACATACTCACTGAAGGTGGAGATGGATAGAGAGAGAGAGAGACAAAGTTAATCACGTGTAGCAAGTTGGCCAAAGTACTGAAGCTCTTAGTACTCCTTGCATTCTTTTTTTTTAAACTTTATTTAAAGAGAAAAAAAAAGCAGAGAAAGGGTACAAGTTATACAGATTTACAGAAAAAAATAAACTGTAGGAAATCACTAATTAATGGATTACATATTGTCATCTTAGAAATAATTGTTCAAGTCACAAAATTAAAGCTTGTAAAGTGGACATTCCAACAGTGAGACTGCAAACAGTTCTGTTCAATGATCCAACAAAACTCAGTGATATCATTATCTATCTTATACACTTATATATACATGCAGTTATATCGTTTAGAGCACTTTCTTTTCCTCTCTTTTGTACAATGACAATTACCCATTTTGGGTTTTGTTGCTCCCACAGTTCTAATTACTTTTTTGGAAGGGAGTAGAACCAAATGTGACATAACAGAACAGAGTCAATCAAATCAAAAGGTTGGACATAATAAATAATGTAAAAGCATAATACAAGGTGATCAACAATGGTTACCATAATGCCTCCCGCTATCTCTAATAGAATTGCCTATATCATCAGTTATAATAAAATTTAACAAAACTGACAAAACCAAAACATTGGAGACATTATAGGTCTTCAAAAGTAGATAATAGTCAATGAGAATGGGCGTTATAATGAATCTCACTATCTTCACAGCTTTTGCTTAAACTTTCGAACCTGGTACTGTCAAGCAAAACAGAATAGGGGGATATCAGTCAAAAACAAGATGGAGAGAGTAATACAGGGCTTTAAATCAAGATAATGGAAAGTCAAAGTGGGTTACTATAATATATCCTGCTATTTTTTATTTATTTTTCCCTTAATTAAAAGGATAAAAATAAAAAAGTAAATAATGAAATGCAGATTGAGATAAAAGAGGGCATAACAGCAAAACAGTGCAGATCAAAACATAACCATTTAAGCAGAATAGTGTTTCACCACAAGATAATCCTGACATAAAAGTAGTTACCATATTGTCTCTTTCCTTGAAATCTTTGAGTATAACTTCGTATATTGTAGCATCAAATATATCAAAACAATGTAAAACCATTTAAGAGGATGACAGCATTACAGGGTATTTAGAATCAACCAACAGAAAACGAACAATGGTTTCTGTATAATCTCCTTGTCTTTAAAAGTTTTTGCTTATACTATCATACATAATAAAATCCAATAAGATACAACCTGTTTAGACCATTAGAGACAGAAGAACAAAAGCTTGATGAGACTTCGAAACAAGATGATTCTAAATCAGTATTACCCATTAAGATGTTATTTTCTCCAAGATAGCTGCTCCTATCAACCAATCTTCTCTGCCTCATTTCTGTTGAGCTCTTTTTCTGTCATTAGTTGTCAGTTTGTCTTCTTCATTTTATTTTCTGCTCCATTCATTGTGCCCTCTCTGCCACTATTTCTGGATTCTTTGTATTTTTCTTTTTTAGAATATCCTGTAGTATTCTCTGTAGAGTTGAATTGGTGGTTGCATATTGCCCTAGTTCCTCTTTATCCTGGAAGCACCTTGTTTTTCCATCAATTTCCAGGGATAGTTGTGCAAGATATATCAATCATGGCTGGAGATTATTATCTTTCAAAGCTTGAATTATTTCCCCCCACACTCTTCGTGATTTGATGGTTTGTGCAGAGAAATCTGCTGTAATTCTGATGAGTGTTCCCTTGTAAGTGATCTGTTTCTTGTCTCTGACAGCTTTTAATATTCTGTTCTTGTATTGAATTTCTGGATTTTTAATTATTATATGCCTGGGTGTTGCTCTGTTTGGGTTGTAGGTGGCTGGGGTCCTGTATGCTTCATACAACTGAGTATCTTTACCTTTTGCTAAATTAGGAAAATTCTCCTGGATTACTTCTGTGAGTAGCTTTTGTAGTTCATTTGTTTGTGTCCCTACTTCTTCTTTTATGTTCTTAATTCTTAAGTTATGGATCCTCTTATCATCTTCTAGTCTTTGTATTATTGCTGTTTGTTTCTTTGTTACTTTTAAGAAGTTTTTCATTTCATGCTCCCATATTACAAATCTGCCCTCCAGTTCAGATAGTCTGTCCTTAGTTTCTTTCAAGCTGTTATGCCAGTTTTCGATAGAGTTTTTAGTTTCCTGGTAGTCTCTTTGAACCTGCTTCACGTATTCTATGCTTTCTCTATTTTCTCCATTAAACAATTCTCCCCTCTTTTTCTGATCTTCCATTCCACCATCTGTTTTTTTCTTGGGTGGTGCTTAGCATTTCTCTAACTATTCTGCTTATTTCTAGCTTCAGGTCATTAATAACTTCATTCCTGAACTGATCTATGAGGCTCTCTAGATGGCGCTTTATGTCTATTGGTGCGGTGTCTGCTATTGCCTGTTTCTCAGGATTGGGGGCTGAAGGGCCTTCCTTGTTGCTCCCTCTTCCCATATTCTTTGTTCCTTATATATGCAAGCGTATATAGGTGGCCCAGTTTCCTTTCCTATCAGCTACAGTCTGATTGAATTGCGCCAGCTAGGTGTTCCTGCCCACCACAGCACACCAGGAAGTTGCAGATCAGGCAGCCTATGTGGGGCCTGCCCCTCCAGGCCACCCTCAGGCTCTGGGATCTGGGTTGTGCTAGCCCACTGGGTCTCAGCCAGCAGCGTCACGTAGGCTAGGCACTTCTCACCAATCCCACTTGAGAGGGGGATACGTGGCTGAAGTCGCCGCAGCGCCCTGCTCCCGCAAGTCTGCCCGGTCCCAGAATGTCCTCTGTTGGAGTCTCCCAACCCGTGGGAAGAGTGTCAGTTTCTCTCACTCACCTCACCGCAAGTCAATGCACAGCTCCCCGCCTGTCCTGTTTTCAACTCTGTTCGCAATTTCAGTTCTCAGAGCTTCCGCGCGTCTCTCTCCCTGCCAAGCCGATGTAGACACAGCCGCCGTGCAGTGGGAAACCCAAATCGCAGCTTCCAATGGCTCGGGCTCCAGCTTCCACACTGAGGCTTTTCTGTTCCTGTTATAGCACCAGGATTGCACTCCAAGTTGGTTTCTCTCAGCCCAGTTCGTTCTTGGGTCAGCAGGGCATATCTCCACCTGCTCACGACTCCTTACTCCGCACCATTCCTGAATTCCAAGCTGGTTCTTTCAGAGAGCCTCCATAGCTGCTGCTATCTGTCAACCATGTTGAGCCAATAATGGAGTAGAAAGGCTTTTTAGGAATATTTTCTGTAATAATTATCAAGTATGCAGACTGCACTCACTGAAGCAGTAAAACTACTTCAATTAAGTTTTAATGATGAATACAAGAAAAGGAATCACACTAGCATCAGACTACTCCAAGTAATCACTTCTGGTTTGCTCATCAGGAAGTTCATTGACGCTCTTTTGGCAATGCTTACATTTTCAAAACCATAAAACTGCTCAGATTGCCAGAGGATTTACTCTTAAATGCCTGAAAAATAGATGATCAGATTAGATTGGTGTTTTAAAATGTCACTCAGTTTTCTATTGTGGCAAAATACCTGAGTTAAACAATGAAAGGTAGGAAAGTTTATTTTGATTTAAGGTTTCAGGTGGTGTCCAGCTGACCATGCTGCTTTAGGCCTGTATCAAAACAAAATCATCTTGGCAAAGTGATGGGCTAAAAAACGTTGCTGAACTCACGGCAACCAGGAAACAGGAAGAAAGGAAAAAGCCAGAAAAGAAGAGAAGAGGGAACATGTAGATTTGCCGAGGTCAGCAAGCCACGATCTTCACTTTAGCCTCATCTCCTTTTTCCATCACCTGCATTAATGCCATCAGATCGCAATTTTATTGGCAGCTTAATCTACTCACACGGCTGGACCCCTCAAGAGACAAGCTCTCACCAAAAGACTATCAACTGGCCTTCGGAAGACATGTTCTTTCCACACCATAGCGTTATGTGATTGAATGTTCATGCTAAAATGAATTTGCAAGGTAAGTATTATAATGGTTATACATTTAAAGCAGATAAAATAAACTTTTAAATATTGTTTCCTCTTGATTAATTTGCGGATCATTTCAGAAGAAAACTATGCCATGTGGTCATACCAACCACTTTAATGAATTATAAAAATGAACTAAAGCAGTGGGAACTCTTTTAGGAATCAGCATAAACTGTAAATTGGTTAAGAAATCCCCATGAGGAGGAGATGTGAACCAACATTATCTGTGCAGGGCTAGATGATATTTTGGTCATTCTCTTGAGTTATTCTGGAAACTTCAATCTCTTTGATGGCTGGGTTTGCTTCATTAGAGAATAGAAGTTCTGTTTCATGTTTTGCTCTAATATGTCTCCTAAAATACTGACAATTAAAAATACAACCTTACAAGACCAAAGGAATAAGCAATGTGCTGTGTCAAGATTAAAAAAGAAAATCCAAGTTTAAAACTGAGCACTTTGAGCTACCAGTTCTCAGTCACCCTTACACTAGTTCTTTGAAACATGCCTTGCATTTTAGCAGCTTTGTATGTTGAAGTCAAAACTTCAAAGCAATAACTGCTTAACTGTAAAAGATCCCTCTGATGTGTTGCTCTAGATCTGAAGCAGACAGACAGAAAATCTGGACTAGACAGACATTCCTTAGCTTTTTAAGCTGCATAATTTTTTTTTAAATTTTGATAAGATAGTGACTTCTTTTATAGCGTACTCAGTTGTTTTTTTTTTTTTTCTTTTAAGTGTTTCATCATTTTTCATTTGCTTCATTCTATGGTTTCAGCCATTACAGATGAAATTTAAGGAAAATATGTTTCTTCTTTTAAAAGATCATTGCTGGAGAATTGTTATGCCTTGAAGATTTAACTGTATTATCAATTTTAAGGAAAGGACCTACACCTTGTATTCCAACCTGATTTGACTGTTAATGATTCTGTTTTAATAGACAGTCTTCATCTTTTCCGCCATAGAAAAAATACTTTTTCCTAATTCTTTGCTAATTTTTAGGGTAATCTGAATTATAAAAAAATCAATTATGAAAATATATTTTGTTTGTTTGTTTTTTTCTTTTTCAAGATGTGCTCTCCTTATGTTGTTCAGATTGACCTTGATCTTACTGTGTGGCCCAGCTATTCTTCAATTTCTGCCAATCATCCTGCTTTGCCTCATGAGTATTGCAGGATGCCCTATCACACAGGACTAATCATAAAGCTACAAACTGTACAAATTAGTGGAGTTCTGAGCACATCATCTTAAAAAATAAGCAGGGAGGGTGTGGACTACAGATTACATATGTATAAAGAGTAAAATATTTCAGAGACACATAATAGGGGTGCTAGGAATGGCCTCTTCTCCCAAGTCAGTTGCTAAATATTAGATCGATGTCAACATTTAATTTTATTGTAAAGACAAATATAATTTTTGTTAGACTAAAGTATATTTTAAATATTAAAAACATTAAATTATATCAAAATGAATCACAAAATTTACTATTTATTTGTTTCACTAATTCTTTGAATAAATAAAGTATAATAAAATCGCAGTTTTAAATTTTTGTTCAAATCAGTATATGCCTCCTTTTCATACATTGGACTTTCATATGTCTGAGATTATGCTTAATCTAAACACTTCAATTTTCTTGTTCAGAAAGTCTGTAGGTAGTCCTTATTTTCAAGATAGCTAATAATGATCTCTTTACTTCTTAATCTTTATTTATATATTAAAAATGTCGAGAATATGTCAAGAATTATGCTAAGTACATTAGACTATTAATTCAGTTCTAACACTGATGTCTTTTATTCATTTTACAGACAATGTAAAGTTAATGTGAGATTAAAATTTCCTATTTATAGCTAATAAACTGTATGAGTGGATTTATCCAGATTTTAAAATTTGTATTTCTAATGGAGTACCTTACCATATACATCAAAATAAGATATTGTTATTGATGTCATTATTCTTTACATTAAAGATAATTCCAACAATTTCCATTGCTACTCTCATCCTACATTCTGGAGCCAAAATAAAGCCTCACCAGAAAATACATGCTTACTAGATATCTAATATTCCTTTCTGGGGAGAGAGGCATGCATGCATTTTAATAGAATCACTATATTTTTTTTTCTTTTCCTACGCAAAAAGAGATATGTGCTTATTTTTTAAAATGAGAACATATTTTAAAGATTTAAATTGTGAATTTAAATCTATTGCATACGTTCTCCTGCATTTTCACATTTACCTAAAGTAAAGCATCATGAACTTCACCTTGAAAATCAAATTAAGGACTGCATCATTTAAGAATAGTTTCATCCTTATTTGATACATTAAATCCATGATAAATGCTGAGACAGATTACGGTATTCTATTGGATTCAGAAACATGGTACATAGCATAGGGTTTATTTTATTAAAATATTATAATGTTCTTAAAATTTAATATAAACCTCATTAACCTTTACTTTCTATCTTTTTGATTCAGGAGACTAACCCACAAGCTTTTGCAATCAACTGAAAACCCAGTCCTGTCTTCATTTTTTATTTTAAAATAGGATTTCTACATTGCAAAATAGCCTTGAACTTTGGAGCTCCTGTCTCAGCCACCCAGAATGCTAATATTAAAAATGTGTGACACCACAACCGGCTGGAATATAGTTAACCTTAAAATTTTGTAAGTGCCATGTGGTCATCTACAGATGCAACTGCTGGACATTTCATATTCAAGATTGCCTTCTAATGTTTCTGAGTACCTATCAGCCCCTTTTGTCATTGCTTACATAATCAGTCTAGATACACAGCTCACATTTCATTGTTTAAAACCTTCCAAAAATAATCTCCTTGTTACTTATTTACATTCTTGTTATATTGGTTTTATGCATGTTTTACTGCTCAGTATGGTGGCAGCCATGCTTTTTCCCATCCACCCCACCATAAAGCTCCTAGTATTTGAAGAGGGGTACATACCCAGGTAATCAACTTTTAATTGAAAAATACAAACTTTGTCCAGCTAGCTAATGTTAAAGATGGTAAATGTGTAATGACGACAATCCCTACGATGGTGAGATGATCATAGAAAATGACCCATATCTTGGTAACAGAGATGATTCTATAGAATCTGTACATTTGGAGATTCAGAATTGTAATGAAAGTATTTTCTGAAAAGCAATAACCATATTCAACAAGTATCATTACAGAAATTTGGAAAAAAAGCAATTACAGGAAATGAAATGAAGAAATTCTTCAAAATCCATAATCAGTTGTAGCAAGATTAAGGATTAAAAAAGCTGCAGCCATCAAACAGAATGTCAATTGTTAGACGTTAAGATTTCAGGAATATTTGTATTCCGTGAGTTAGCAAGATTTTCATAGAGCTTACAACATATGTCCACACAAATTCCTGTACATAGATATTTATAATAGGCTTATTTATAATTTTCAAAACTTTAAGGCAACCAAAATATCCTTCAGTATGTTAGTGGTAAACTCTGGTACATACAGATAATGGAATATTATTCACTGTTTGAAAGAAATAGCTCTCAAACCATATAAGAAAATGTAAGAAACTAAAATACTAACAATTAATAACTTTAGTCAACTATCTCAAACATAATTATTTTGCATATCAGATATAAGTTAGTATATTATTTGTATACTGCCCTGCATATTGTAGAACTTTAAATATTTTTCAAAATAAATGACTGTCTCTTAAAGTTAAAAAAATAAACAAAATTAAATAAAATTACATTTTTACATGAAAATGCCAACCTAAATAACTTGTAGAGGTCCAACTATCTGACCTTCTGGGAAATGTAAAACTATAGATATGGTAAGATCTAAGTGGTTTTCAGGACTTTGAGGGTTAAAAAAGATGATTTGTTGGTGCACAGAGAATTCATCCTGCATGCTGAAATGAAAGTAAAGTAATTGCCTGCCATCTGGACAAGACTCAGACATGAGAAGATGAAGCAAGATTCTTGCGAAAACCTAATGTTTCTGGCCTTTCTAATTAAAAACGATGAACAACTTGTAGCTCTCTAATTATTCCTATATTTGCTGGGTAACTCTCTTTTTTCTCAGCTAGTGGCTAGCAACACAACTACCCTGCAAAGAATTGCAAAGTTCCTACATTTGCACACAGCCAATTTATACTGTGTTGGAGATTTCAAGTACTAAAAGAAGGGACGGTATACATAATTTTGATCTCATTTATTTTGACAATAGAGAAGATTGTGAACCCCATCCTCTTTAACTTACGACATAGAATGATTCTAAATATATTGCTTCGAATCCCTTGACATATGCTATCTATGAAAGAGTACACTTTTTCTCTTTAGTTTCAATTTGGGTAAACAAAACACTGTCAAAAATATGTGTTACATATCATTTTCCTTTTTAGACAACTTAGTTTCTAAGAATATCATCTTGGCATTTTCTAAATATTTTGTGTTTTTAATCTCACAAGTAATAATATGTGTAAGTACCAAAAATTGGTGTATCATATGTTTGACATAAAAAAATAAGGCTGTGTAAAGAGTGGTTTATATTGCTTAGTTATATATTTTTTAACTCATTCAATATTTAGATTATTTCATAATACCATACCAGATTCCTATTTGAATAAATGCAAAATAAATTTTTCTAGAAAACATCTCTTTATAATATAAAGCAAATAATTTAGTAAATGGTGAATTAAATTTATAAGTAACAGTTTTTAGAAGAATCTTTCTTGATAATTACAAACTATTTCTCAATTAAAGTTTATGAATTTCATCCTGAGATCTCAGCTTGCTTTGCATTTTGTATGCTGTATATTGCTGTCAACTGGAGAACAGTCTAATATTATGCCAAATGTTTCAACACAAAGCAGGCATTTTAAAATGTGAATAGCATTAGTGAAATTATATTAAACACAGTTAGTCATTACTAGAATAAATGTGCTTTTTCTCAGCATGAATCATTTTTGATATATGCATAGAATGAATTAAATTTTATTGGCTGAATCTTTAGTTTCAGCCAATCTGAATTATAAAATCTTACTTGCCTATTATGTTTCCTTACTTTCCATTAGACAAGATCTTATGTAAATGTTAAGTCCTATAAAGGTTGATGTTTTTATTTGTAAAGAAAGTATATCATCTTCTTTAATTATCTTGCATAGAAGTAATATCTATTGTATGTCTGGCTGTTCATTGATATACAAAAGTCAGTTTTCTGTTATAAAATTAAAATTTTAATTATTAGCTACTCAATACAGCATTTCATACTGTAATTTTATAAGGAGATGTACATAATAAAACTAAGATAATTTCAAAATTAATGAAAAATGTTTCACTAATCTATCAGTATTATTATGATAAACTTTTACTAAAGTTTTATGTATCTGCATATTTAGACCCTGGAACTTCATGTATCTTTTCTTTCAGTGTTGTTAGATTTTTCCATTTAGGAAGTCAATTTCATTCGTTTTCAATGGAAAAACTTAAAGGACACATGCTTTTTACAAAAAATCAATTATATCACATTATCTACTGGACAATGTTTAGCAAAATATAATTTAAATCATAAAACCTACCATATTCCCACATTGTAGGTACATCTGCATCTTATTCTTAGCTATGTATGCAAGTAATATTGTGTACACTATGAATATTAGTGTACAACTTATAGCTATTAAAGCATCACTTTTTAAAAACTTGACTTTAATCCTGTACTTGTTGATAATAAATATTTCAGTTTTAGTATATATATATAAACACCAACAGTTTTGCTTTGCTTGGTTTGAGATATTAAAAAGTGAATCAGGGTATTCCAAATACATTTTAGCAATGATCAATGAAATATTTCATCAATGGAGTGAGATACAAAGCTTAGTTAGCCTAACAGTGTTCTGTGGCTTAGTATTATGGCTTATACCCAAAATGGCCCCAAGAGTCACATATCGTAGCTGATCAGTGTTTAGGCAGTGATTAGGTTGGTTTATCTGCTACTGAGATCGTAATTTGATGACGTTACTGGGACTTAATGGAAATAAGAGTCCCTCATTGATGGGACTGGATTATAAAATAGTCAGTTTGGGGACATATGGTCCCATACCTACTGTCCTCTGGCTCTTGCTTTCTCTGCTTTCTGGATGTTACTGGGAAAGCAGCTTTCATGCACCAAGCTCCTCAATATAACGTGTCTGGCTTGTCACAGGTCTAAATCAATGGACCTGCCGACCATGGACTAACACCTCTGAAACTGTGAACCACAGCAAAGCTTTCCTCCTGTGAGATGCTTATTACTAGTGTCTGTCACAGTGTGGGCAAACTAAGTCACTAGTACTTAACATGAAAGTATGGGGAAGTGAGAGTGCTAGCCTGTCTAAAATGTTTTTCAACCACAAGGCCTTGAGTGTGATTCGTAAGTAAATAAAGTTATCCGAGGTAAAAACTGGATGATTTCTTATTCTAATTCTGTGGGCAGAGGCTTGCATATGTACAGCTGCAAACTGTGCACCCTGTTTTAATCATGAAAGATCCAAAATCACAGTGTGTATATGTTCAACTGTAAATTTCTATAGGTTAACTACATATGAATATTTTACACAAGGTACTTGTACTGTTAGAATATTCATTCCAAAATTTATGTATAATTCTTCCAGATAAAATGCCTTTCATATTATGTTATAGCAGTGTCTTGAAGGCAAATTTTATTTGCTGTTGCTTAAACGAAATAGGTTTTTCTCACAATTGTTTTTGCTCAGCTGGCTTGGAATGGGACGGTGAAAGATGTTATCATTTTCATATGTTTTCACACAAAAAGCCAGGAGTAATTGACTCTGTTCTGTGGCAGATGATGTGTTCACCATCCCTTATTTTGTTATCTCTGTCGTCTGATAGTGTGTTTTGTAAAACAGGCAAAGTGCAGCTGTCTCTAATATGAATTACAGTATAGGGGGTCATAGAGACTTCATTTTAGTAAAAAATGTATCTAATAAAGTTGAATAAGCGTTCCTTAGCTTTCCATCTGTATGCTGATATCCATGCAATTGCCATATTTATAATTCTGGATGGTATTCCATATTTTTTTCAGATGATACCTCTTTTTCTAACAGGGCAAAGGTGCACATTGTTTACACTTGGAGGAACATCAATGATTTCAAAATATCAGAATTAATTTACTGAGACTTTTTTCTCATTCTGTCTCACCATTTCTGTTCACTTAGGGAGGATCAAATGTTCCTAGAATTCCTTATTCTTCTGTTTCTATTTGCCAGAAAAATCAAATGAAAATGCAATGGGAAAAAAAGAATACCCGAAATGAGAATGAGAATAAATGGCAGTATTAACTGTCTTTTCTACTAACCTGATCTAAAATGTATATAAACATGTTAAACTATAATCTTCTCAGCAAACAAAAGTAGTTAATTGCATCTTAACCCATATATTTGCATCTTAACTACTATATTTAATTTCACCTTCACCAATATATCTACATATTGGTCTCTCTTAATAGGTAGATAGATAGACAATAGCTAGCTAGCTAGATAAACAAATAGATACATAATAGACATGTCTATATCTATATCAAAACCTATACCTATATCTTTGTATATATCCCTTACCTGGAATACATAGCAAGAACTTGCTTCTTAGGTTATTTTGTCATCCTGTGATTATTTAAGAGTACCCTCACACAAAATAAAAATATTAAAAAATCCTCTGATGACAAAAGTTGGGTTTCTTTGTTTGTCTGGTTTGGATTTATTTTTGTTTTGGTACCAGGAATTGATATTAATCTCAGGACTTTGTGCTTGCCAGGCAGGTGCTTACGTGCTTTGTTGTATCCCTAGTGGTGATCATTTTTTTTTAATGACCATCTTATATAAAGCCAACAGTGCACTGAAACTTCATACTTATGATTGATTATATATATATATATATATATATATATATATATATGCATGTAAATCCAGATGTGTAATTCCAGATGCTTTGGGAGATTGTAACTGTTCCCTCCTCCATAACACAATAGTGTCTATTCTACTTCAAGAGCTCATATCTTGGTAGTAGCATTCTTCATACTTTTAAATAGACTGTTCCAATGGTTTCCCTAATACTGCTAAACATACCAAGATGTCACATTTGGAAGGACCTTATTCTAATTTGCAAGTCTTCATTGTTATGGGATCATTGATAAGATTTTGCTCTGGCATCCTAGAAAAATTGCAATATTCTACAAAAATATTCCTTTTCTTTCACTTATACCTTTCTAGCAAACGTTTTGCTCTCTTTTATACTAGTTAACATGACTGTTAATGTATTCTAGTCAAATAAGAATGAATCACATTTTTCAAACTTTTTAAATAGTGGAAGCATAATTTACAGAATGTATACCTCATCACTGTAACTGTATTAATGATCACGGTTCAGTGTCTCAGAGTACATGCACAAAGATGTGTGCCCAACACTGTAATCTAGTAATAGAACATTTTTGTCTCTGAAATAAAGCATCACTCTTCTCTTCCACCACCAGGTTGTGTGTAAAATTGATACTAACTTGGCATCTTTAGATTTTTATATGCAGGATATTTCCTACAAATATTACAAAATTATGTGACTTTAAAATATTTTTAGTATATGTTTGCAGTGCATAATTGTTATATTAATTGTACAGATTTGGTGCATAACATGTTGATTCTTTTTTGTTGCTGTTGTTTGCTTGTTTTCATTCTATTCACTTTACCTTTCTTCCCCCTTCCTCCACTTATTGATGCTTTTGGAGAAGGATCTAACTTCCTGCTTTATTTTCTTATCTATTTTGCTGTATAGCTTTATATTTCAGCTTTCCCATAGAAGAGACATCATGATTTTAAGCTTTTGCATCTGATCTATTTTGTTTTATAATATGATCCCAAGGTGTGTCCAATTTCCTTCCCATGATTCTAGTTCACCCTTCTTAATGGCACAGTAGTATTGCATTGTGTATAAACATGACATTTTCTTTATTCATTCATCCATATAAGCTCTTCCAAAGATTAAACTATCATGAGCTATGCTGTTATAGTCATCTGTATTCATGTATCACCATAGTATGATGTCTATAGTTCTTTCCAGATGTTAACTAGAAGAATAACAGCTGGGGCAAATAGAATTTCTCCTTTAGTGTTTGAAGCATTTCTATATGAATTTCTATAGTGGTTGTACTAGTTTACATTCCTACCAATAAGGTAGAAGGGTTCCTTTTCCCCCACATCCTCATCAGCATTTGTTATATTTGTTTTTTTGAAAAGTTCAGCTTGATTTTTTTCTATAGCATGGTGGAATCTGGCTTTATCTTCATCATAGCATACATTCACACTTTTCACTTTTGTATTAAAGTACTCCATTATGTCTACATATAAAATTTGGTTCATATATTCACCAGCTGATGAACTGTATCCCACTCTTTGCCTTTCTTATCACTGTGGTTAGGCTTTATTGTGGGCCAGCTGGTTGGATTGGGAGCCACCCAAAGTTTTGGTGGAGCATATGACACAATGTGCCAGAGTGGGTCATGGAGGAATAACAAGGGGTTGTATCTGTCACTTGTTCTTTACTCTCAGTCATTGCTCAAATTCTCTTGGCCACTATGAACCAAGTGGATTCCCTCCACCATACTTTCCAGCAGTGATGCTTCTGCTTTGGAGCTGGGCAACCTTGGACAGCATCCCCTGATCAGAAACCAAATTAAACCTCTCCTTCTGCAAACTATGGGTGATGGATACTGTGACTCAACAACTGGAATTCTGACTGATACACTAAATGCTCTTCCTCTTTCTTGGAAACAGTGTGTAAATTTCTATTATTTGATACTTTTGTGAGTTTACTGTGTTCACCAAAACTTCATGTGCTGGAAACTTAGGTCCCCAATAAGGTAATGTAAGGAGATGAGGTCCTTAATTGGAGGCAGAGCCTTCATCAGTGAGTCAAATCTTTCTTAGGATAATGTGTAAGATTTTCCCTTTATATATCACCCACTTCTTTCCTCCTTTTCTGCTTTCTGTACCCAAACCAGCACGTGGCATTTCACAGGAGTCAAGTTGGTGTCAGAACCATGCTGTAGGACTTCCCAGCATCCAGAAGTGTGTTCAAAATAAACTTCTTCTCTTTGTAATTTATCTTAGGAAATTATGTTTTAAACTGGGACACATAGACCTATGCATTAATAAT
The DNA here is from genome assembly GCF_034190915.1 of Cavia porcellus. Lineage (NCBI taxonomy): Eukaryota > Metazoa > Chordata > Mammalia > Rodentia > Caviidae > Cavia > Cavia porcellus. The sequence goes on along the minus strand of NW_026947484.1, from coordinate 157,446,528 downwards.
GAACACATATAACTTCTCATGACCATTTTCTTTAAATTTGTCAATTATTCTAATTTAATGCATTATATTATGTTGAAGTTACATGAATTTTGGTCTAAAATGTATTAGAAGTTTAACAAAATAGGTACTTTTCATTTGTGTAATTTAGGTCACATATACTTTTTCACAGTGTATATAAATGTAATTGTGTGTAATTATAGTGTACATAGCATAAAAATTCACCTCTGTGAATTTAACCACATATTCCCAAAATTCAGCTGCATGACAGAAGTAATTAAGTTTAGATTAGGTAGGTGTAAGGGGAAAGAGATTAGTTTATCTATAGGAACACAAGTTTTCTCAAAAAAAAAAAAAAACTCTGGAAGGCAGATCAGGAAATTTATTTAAGTGATTGACATCATTCCCTAGTGCTGAGAGAGAGGTAGGGAGACTGAAAGAGAGTGAGAGAGACAGAGAGAGAAACAGAGAGGCACAATGACAGAAAGAAAGAAAGCAGGAGGGACAGAGAGAGAAAGGGGGGCAGAATGACAGAGAAAAAGAGAGAGACAGAGATTAACAGAGAGCAAGAGGCAGAGAGAGGGATTATTTGTTTATTGTGATATCAGATTCAGTAAAAGACAAGTCAATCACTATCTGCATCTTTAATTTTTCTATATGTAAAAGAGTAAGAGAAATCATAAAAATATGCTATATAGGACTACAGCAATAAATTGAGATGTCATTTTCCAGAAAGGATCTCAAAGGAAATAAAAGAATTGAATAAAGTTAAGGCTGCTCATTTCAACACATCTTTACACCTTCAGTGCACAAGCCATCCAAAAACACAGTAGCAATTATAAAGAATAGCGCTGGCAGCATATAATGGAGAACAGTAAATACTAAGCATGAGCTTTGTGCCAGTGATTTTAATAGTGTACACACCTCGCAAAGTTAATTATAACTGAGGATTTGTGAGTTTTATGAAATATGGCAGAAACTAATACTTTGTAACTTCTTAAAATTTAAAGATAGTCCATAACATTTGATCATTCACCAAGCATTTTGAAAAGTGGAGTGCTGTCTTGAACACTTCCACAAACAACAAGATGTTTTTTATACTTATAAAATTTACTTTTCTTGGTCGCTGTTGCTGATACTCTATAGATGCAAAGCCGTTCAGCATGAGCAACCGTGTCTGAATTTGACATACTATTGTCGATTCCAGTCTTTTGTACATTAAATGTACTACAAAGGTTAATGCATTGGCTACTAAGTACATATTATTTTGTTTCAACTAAAAGTAGTGCATGCTTTCTACAAGTAAAAGTCCTTCTACAATTACTGCTAATTCAGGAAATTTATTTGGTCCTAGGATTAAATAGCACAAATTAAATGGAAGAAACCACAACAGTTTCAGAGAGTTGAAAGGGAGGAATAGCTTCTATTGTCAAATTATTGTTAAAATATAAATTACTTTTTATGAATAAAAATATTATTCTATTATGACAATATTTGTTAAATACTCCAAAAGACTCTCTTCTCAGAACATTAAATATTAAATAATTATGCAGGTTAAGCTAACTTTACCTGAAAATTGTATATCCAAGATATTTCAAGTTCAAATCTTGCAGTGCACCAGTACATTCCATTTTAGTTCTGATGTGTTGAATTTAGTTACAAAAATGTACTGGAAATACTGAATAAAACTACTTTCAAGCTTTGTAGAGTGTATTTAAAAAAAAAATAAGAATTGCGCCCAAGATTTAGCTCAGTGGTGTAAGCACTTTCCTGGCAAGTTCAAGCTCATGAGTTCAACCCCCCCCCAAAAAAAAAAATGTTCCCTTAGGTGAAAACTCAGTTTTGAAAATGTCATAGGTATTTGGAAACATCCAAAACCAATCAGAAACCTGAAACATATGGTCCGTGCATTCCGAATAAGGAATACTTAGCCCATAATTCATTAAGTATTAGCATCAACAAAATATATCACTGGTCCTATTATTCATTAAAAATAAATGTATCTGAGATAAATGCACAATTGTCAGATGAAGAAATACAAATTGCAAATAACACAAGACAATGTTTAACACCATTGGTTATTTAATAAATGCAAGTTAAAACATAACTGAGATATCATCTCTCTCAAGGAAGCATAGATAACATCAATAAACCAATAACAAATGCTGGCAGAGCTGTGGAGAAAAAGGGCACTTTGTAATTGTTGGTGGGTGCTGCATCCACTTTGGAAATCACTGTGGAAGTTCCTCAAAAGACAAGGATTAGAGGTTACATTCAACCCAGCTAGTCCCCTCCATTCATCCCAGAAGAATGGAAACCGTCATCCACAGTAATATGTGTGCACCCATGTTTACAGCCACACAATTTGTAACAGCTAAATCTTGGAACAACTCAAATGCCCATCTTCTGAGGAAAGGATAAAAAAGATCTGGTCTTTTTATACAATGGAATACCACTCAACCAGAAATAATGGTAAATTTGAAGTTTTCTAGGCAAATGGATGCTACTTGAGACCATAATCATAAGTGAAATAAATCAGATTTGCATTTGTAAATACCATACTGTCTCATTAGTGTAAGAAATTGAAAGAGTAAATAAGATTCAAATATTATAACAGATATAGTGAAAGTTAATGAAACTGCCCAAAGTGAAATTACATTGTTTGATCAGTCTTGTATCTGGTAACCTGAGAAACTATTCTGAAGGTAACAATATGCAATATAACAACGATTGTTAAATTCCTATCCTCTTTTTTGAAATCCTATATTGCTATTCTTCTTTGTTGTTGTTGTTATTTTGTTTTTATTGTTGTTGATTTTTGATTGTTTGCTTCTTAATTTTTTCTCTGTAGAATAAAAAAATAAAAAATTGAAAAATTAAAAAAAATACATCAGTTAATGCTTGGGTTTTTGACACAGAACAATGTCAGTACTGTTTGTGAGTGCTCTGAAAATTTAAAAAAAGAATCAAAAAAGAAGTTGAATTGTCCAAATCAGTACAACAATACAGTAGGTCTGTTAAATCTTGGGAATCTTGGAATAAATGGAGCATCATTCCAGCTGTTGCAATTTATCACTCATAATTTAAAACAACAAAGTCTAAAGTCTGGTGAAAAACAAAAGGAGGCTTGGAGCCAAGCACATATTTCTTTTATGCAATTAAAATGCACCAGGCATTTGTCATGCTTCAGCTGGCTTTAGTGGCCCACAGTTGGCACGAGGTTTAAAAACGTTTGAAACTAGCGCAGATTCAGAAAGAATTTCTGAAATAAGACTCACATTGCCAGAAATGAATTGAAAAGACAGTTGGCAGCTCGCTACTCTAGTGTGAACACTGTAAATAAACATATATGCATTCTTAATTAGCCTACTCAATTGACATATCTAAGAAAATTGAGACCTTTAATAATTTCCAGTTAATCAGGGAAAATAATTCAGTTCCAAAGATGGCTCTTTAAGAACATCTTGGTTTCTTTCTTCCCTTCTTCCAATTGCTCTTTCCTGTATTATTATTTTAACATGCTTTTCTTAAAATGAATGAATGATGTTTGGTCTAGATCTAAATTTTGTGATAAAAAGAGCTAAAAATCACTTTGTCTTTAAGTTGCTCCTTATATATTAAATTTGGGAAATTTAATATTATATATTTCATTAACCTTCACACCATTATATTACTTAGAGAATATATTCAACTTTCTTCCCAAGAGGGATCTGGTCACTTAATATTTTATCTAAAGTTCAGCTCTAAGAAGACAATTTGAGCCTTCTCTAGCTTGTTTGTTTTGATAAGCCTTAAAGCTGTCAATGTGATTATTATATCATACAAGTATTGAAAACAAGCTTTATTTTAGAATATCTACAAGGGCTAGGGATATAGCTCAGTGGTATGGTGCTTATCCAGCAGGCTTAAGGTACTGAATTTGATTCCCAGTACCAAAAATAAATAAATAAATTAGCTACACAGGTTGAGTATTTATTATGTAACATGTAGTTTGCAAAAAATTCTATATATGTATAATATTCTATTCTAAAATTTATATAGAAAATTCTGTTTTCACATATGTATATATTATGTAGTATATCTATAATTTTATAATTACATTATGTATATATTATGTGATATATCTATAACTTTAAAATTACATATGCATACATGTATGCATATGTAGTATATACACTTTTAAAATATTTTACCATTATTGCAAAGTATCATATTTTAAAATCCGTTTAAAGATTATCTGTATGATTTATGAAGGGTATCATGTGCTAGGTTTGGAAGAAACAGATAAGAACTCATGAGTAAAGAAAGCTTGTACATATATAATTGGATATACCCTAATTTTATTAACTTTTAGTCCTCATATTTAATGACTATAAAAAGACAACCTATTAATCTTCATAGAACCAAATAAATTGCCTGGCATAGCAGAGGAGTCCAGATGAACTGAGATAAATGTCTGTTTCATTCTAAGTTCTCTGTTGTGAAATATTCTGTTCAAAGTATATTAAAGTAATTTTTAGTCAGGGGTGAGAGAAAACACATTTTTAAGAACCACAAATAACTTTAATACTAATTCTAGAAAGAGAAAAGCCAATATTCATTATAACAGAAATGGGATAATCACTCAACAAAATGACAATGATTATAAATAAGGGATTTTTATTTTAAGAAATAAGAGGAAGACAATAGTATCTGAAACAAAACAACAAGCCAACAAGATTTTACCCTGGTGCAAGTCTCATACTGTATTTGCAGAAGTATATTTAGAAATATATCTAATTCATTTTACTCCATGATAATTTGAGTACATCTGTATATTCTGTGCTTTATATATTCAAATATTATTTCATAAAGATTTATTTATTGTGGATAATGAAATAGTCTTACATCTTCTCTTCTGAAATGAGATTATGTGACAAATGGTCCTTCAAATAATTTATTCTAAACCAGTGGTCCCAGCTGCTATGAATATATGCACTTTGGAAATACAATTAAAATTTATCTAAATCAAAATTATTGAAGCATTAGTTATTTTTGCATTAATTGACACTTACTATGAGTAAGTCACTCTGGTGAGTGCTAGAGTTGCAAATAGGATACAAGGAGAAATCTCAGTTAAGAGATCATTGCAACTCTGTTTAGATGAGATATGATAAATTCATAAATGTTCAGTAGGGATTGGATTATGGCCACATATTTTTTCCAAAACACTTTACTGTTGAAATATGACATAACTATAAACATGCATAGATTTAATTCAGGTATATTTTCTTTACATTTCAATGAGCTTCTTAAATGTCTGCAGGCATATAATATCTTGGTCAAGACAGATAAAATTTTCATCACCAGACTGTTCGTTCCGTGACCAATGCTGCCTTTTCTTCAGCATAGAATGTCACTGGGGTCGACCACCATTAATTATTGCTTTCTGAGATTTATATAGACAGAATCATACTCTATTCAATCATTTGTAATTAACTTCTGTAATACTGTTATTTAACTTTCTCATTATTACATACAATAGTTGGGTCCTTTAACTTCAGAGAAGTTTTGGTTTCATAAATACAACATCTTTACTATTCTGGGGATGAGTATATGGTGTTATTGTGGACAAAACTGTAGTATTTTAGGGAGCAAGTCTCTGTTGGGTTCATGTTTATCTTTTTCGGAGTGTTGTATAGCTGGGTCAGAGAATAAATATGTATTTAACTTTTGGAGAAATTGCCAAGCATTTTTTCCTAAACTTTATGTAAAATATTTACATTCCATGAGGTTTTAAATTGCTGTATACCATTAGTCAAATTTTTATCTAGTCTTTGCTTTTTTATGTTTGCCATTCTATTAGTTGTATACTGGTGTCTCTTTCTGGATTTCAGCTGTATTTTCTGAAATTGTTCTGTTAAGAACACTTTTATTTGCTTTGAGATATTTGCATACACTCTGCCAGAAGAGTGAACTTTAGACTTTTGTGCACTTTTTATTAGATTATTTCTTTTTCCACTATTTATTTATAGAAGTCAATGCTCTGTATATGAGCTCTACATGAGATTTATGTATTAAAATGTTTTTTTCCAGGCAATGTTTTTACCTCCTCATTTTTAATGATGACATTTAAGTAAAAGACATTGTTTGCACAATTGCTTTAGATTTATTTTTAAACAAAATTTTAAACTAGGAATGATTTTATTCTTACAAAAAATTATAAAGACAGCAGAAACAGTTCCTTGATAAACTTTTTGAGTAATTACTTTCAATGAATTAATGGTGTTTAATTATGTTTCCCAAGATAACATCACCCATCAGTCACAATACATGTACTATGTTTCATTCTGAAAGAATAATAATTTGGTATTTTTATTTAATTTTCTAATTGATCTGAATTTACCTTTGTGTATCATCAATTTCATTTTTCCTATGATGTTATCTCATTGTTCCAGCATTAGCAGTTAACATGTCCAAATATTGTGGAACTTACATATTTTTCTTTTTCTACACCTACAACAGGATTTTTAATGATTTATAACAGGATATGTACACATTTTGTATTGGAATGTGTTCTTGTGGATTTACAATGCCAAGGTTAATGAAAAATTTTGGAAAAAAATTCTAATGTTGCTAATTTTTCCTTGTTTTGAATTCTACATTATCAAGATTAACAAAGCCACAATCTTTACTTAGATCACTGTTGAAAGATTTATTTACCCAACCTGCTACTTCCATGTATCAAACTTGGTTTCTCTTTTTTGGTTCACTTTTTTTGGTTGTAGGCATCAAGGTATTCAAGTCCTATTTTTAAAATTTAAATTAATTTCACTTGATATATACAGATTAAAACATGTACACACTGATGTGGTGAAATGCAGTGTTTTGAGCCCTTATTTTTAACCAATCTAGCAGACTTCACATTTTAGTGAATGCTTAGATTTTTTATTTTTATAACAATTTACATGTCTACATGTTTAAAATAATAGCTTGTTTGTTTTCTATTTGAATTATCTGAGTTTTAATTTTTTTTTCTCTTTTCCCTAGGATAATCTTATATTCTGACTGAAAAAAATAGCAAAGAGTGAGACAAATGGTCTCTGTTTCCCTACATAGATATTTATTCTTTAAATATATCCTTTAAATCAACTTAATAATTAGACTCAATTTGGATTCAGTTGTTGATATTCTAATGTTGACTTCAAATCCCTGCAATGGGGGCTACAAGTCTAACATACGTGATGTGAGGGCAGATTATAGGGATTTATTTTTCAGGGTCCATTTTCCTTAGCTTTCTGAAAGCCCTTCCTTCTTGCACCACCTGGACCTGCATCTTTGCACCTAGACCATCTTCCCCTTACCGGAGTCAGTGGAACGTGCATTTGTGAAAAGTCGGAAATCTTTTGTTCCAGACTCACTCTCAGGTGTGTGCCTTACCACTGAGACATAAAAATGGCATTTTCTCTGCGTTCCTGTGCCTTGCCCTCCAGGATAACAAAATTTTGCTTTCTGGTTGTGAATGATCTTGAATAAAAGCAAGATATTTCTCCCTACACAAGTGTTTGAAGATGTCTGCTTTGTTTCAGGGTAGGCCCCCTGTATGAGCTGACTTCCTGTCCACTAGCAGAAGACACAGCCCCCTAGTTGAACCCCTAAGTATGGTGTGATACAGAGTTCTTAAAGCAACCTCTGAATTTTGCCAGGATGGGCTGGGAGGAAAGTGCCTCACCCTCTCCAAGAGCAAACCACTTTTGCTTCTCCCTTTTTTACTTGGTTTTTTTTGTTTGGTCTCTTCCTAAATGAGCAAAGAGCTTATACATAATCTAAGAGAGTTGTTCAGAAGTAAGTGACTTTCATACCTGTCCTTTAGTCAAATTATAATCATATGCCTGGTTTGTCTATGATAGGCATTCACTGTGGAACTGACTGACCCTCCTGATTTTCAACTGTGCATTCTGTGGAAGCCCAAAGAAGAGAAGAAGCAAACCAGTGTAGACCTGTTATTCCTGATCTAGCAAAAGAGCCAACATACAAGGATTAAACATTCCTTGTCACGTCACATATTTTTTCTCACTCATTTTTATGGTTGACTCATATTTTCTGTGGTTTTGTACAGCTCAAGCAGTGTGTGGTTTCTACCTTTCTTCAAAGGGGCTTCTTATCCTTTGATAGATTATTCTATTTGTTTCTGTTTATTTTCTGATAAATTCAACAATAGGACTATGTACATTATATATTGAATATTTTTCTTTATAAAGATGAAAAAGATTTTCTTATCAATTTTGTGAACATTCTAGAGATGACATCATGCAAATGGATTATTTTTCAAATTGTAGTGTTTATAATTCAATATTCTGTGGAGGGATTTAGCTCAGTGTTCAAGTATTTGCATGGTAAGTACAAGGTCATGAGTTTAAACCCTGGTATCAAAAAAAAAAAAAAGCAACATCAATATTCTCTGAATTGAACTTGTATTACTTACCTTCTTAAATACACTTGCCAAAGTTAGTTTACTAACAATGGTCTAGGAATTTAAATTAATGTTTTAATAAATCTAAAGAATTTAAAGATTATTTTTTGAAATCTTTTGACCTCACTTCTATTTATCTGTAATTGTGACTATAGTTGATACTTTCCTATATCATTGGGACTTATTAATTATTTAAATCTTTATTTTTCTATGCTTCACCTTAGATATCTAGGAAAAATCACATCTTGTCTTGCACTGGTATGTCTTCAATTAAAATATATTTATCACTTTTACTTTAGTTCTTTTACTTTTTCTATAATATTAACATGTTTTAAATTGCTATTTAAAATCATATTCTAATAATTGTACATATATGTAATCCTAGAGTTTATTTTTATTGATGTTTTTCTCTAGATTCTGCTTCCTAACTTGCTAAATCTATTCTTTAATAGACTTTATCTTCATAGTAGATATTGTGTGACATATTACTAATGTAAGATCTTACTGTCTTTACTGAATCTCAGGTGTTTTTATTTTTGCTTTTGTTTTTCTTTTTGGCACTGGGGATTGAACCCACAATCCTGCACTTGCCAGGCAGGTGCTTAAACTGCTGAGCTAAATCTCTGGCCCTTGAATGTCAGCTTTTGGTGAGGCAGGAACTAACTGGCAGTAGCTGTCAGATCACTTTGATGTTGCAGAAACTTGATTTCAAATTTTATGTCCATTCTCTTTTGTTTTCACCTTTAGTCTCAGAGTATAGCACATTATACTGCTGGTGGTTTTCTCCTAAAATTTGTGTCATCTCTATTATTTCTTCTAACTTGGAAGACCTGAACTCCATTTTGAGAACAAAAACTACATAGTTTGTAGGTGTATTCTGAACCTAGTTTTTAAATCTTAAAACTTTTACTTATTTTTATCCTGCTTGCAGTCCTTCCTGCTTACTTGTAGTTGAATAGCTAGTAAACATTCGAGGGCAACAGGTTTTAAAACTCTTCAGCTTCTTTCCCTATTAAATTGTCCAGTTCATTTCCAGGTTTCAAATTAGAAACAATCACTCTTCATTACACTGACTTTGTTGCTCTCTTTTCCCCCTTTATTATGCAACTCACCCAATACACTAGGAATGGAGCAGTAATCATCATTCTGTTTTAATTGTCCTTTTTTAAAAGCACATTAGTCTATCATTAGGATTATGGTCATAGTTGAACACATGACTCCTAACAGTACAGAGATGAGATCAAAGGAACCAGAAGCACTGGGAAGTAGGCTTTGTAGCATTAAGAGGCTGCCATGTTCCTTGGTTTTCAATGGAGGGTGTGGTTGGATTGTTTAAAGTTGTAATTTTGCAGATTGGGTGTAAACTGAAAGCTGTTAGTAATGAGCAGGAGCTGTGTTTGTTTTCATTAATAAGTTTGCAAGCTTTACATATGTTGAAGCAAAGTTTGGAAGACAACTTATAATTAGGTCATTTGAGTTCCTCATAATATTAGAGAGACTCAGAACATAATCTTGGAGCTTGTATATGTGAAGCATAAAAGTCTCTTAAACACAGATGTGACACAGTCAGAGTCATTATGTGATTGTTTTCAGGTATTTCATACCTCTTAACTTATACTTACTTTTGATTGATCTTTAGTGTGCTCTAATATTTTTAATTTATATTTTTCTAAAATGTATAATTGTTATTGGGAGTACATTTAGCCCTGCACAACTTTTGAAAAATGATGTTAAGCCAGTGATATATTATTCCTCAATATTTTACATAAAAATGTTCAAGAATAAAAACTTAAGAGGCACACATAAAACATACATATACCACCACCTAGACTTTACAGTTAACATTTTGCTGTATTTGCTGCATTATGCATTATGCATCCACTTAACTGTCCACCTTTGAGCCTGTCCTTCAATCCTTTTTGCTTTAAGCATAAATTGCAAAAAGGAACACTTCACTTTTATAGACATAATCTGAAAGTAGGCTGGATAGTGTTACCTGCTAAACTGAAATTAGGACATGCAAAAAAAAAAAATCTGAAGTCAATAATGCTGATTTTTTCTGATAATGTAGAAGGACAAAAAGTGATAACTAATCAAAAGAGGAGGAATTTTTGTGAAAATATGAGAATGGTTTTTAAGATTAGTAATTTTAGTACCCAATTAGGTGGCATGAGCTCTTTAAATATACATATGAGAATTCATTCTAAAGACCCAGCCTAAAGCCTTACATCTACGATTAACATAGATCTTCAGTCAATGCACAGAGGTTGGGATAAAGATTGTGTTTATTAATATTCATTGAGTTAGTCAATAATTTTATTAAGAAGAAAACAAATGAGGAAATAATTCTTCTGAAAATATTAACCATCATTAATTACAAAAGAGTGTGGATTTTTATGGGGGAATGTTTCACTGTGGAGTTATCTTGGTTTTATTATTGCTATGATGTAAATGTGTCCAAGAAAATTCATGTGTTAAAGGTTTGGTTTGCTGCCTGTGATGCTATTGGAAGGCTGTAGAAATTCTGAAAGAGGTGGGACCAGTGAGAAGTTCCAGGTCTTTGGAGCTGGTTGCTCCCTACAGAAGGATCATGAATGGCAATTTCTTCTTTTGTCTTCCACAAAAGTGGTCAATCTGCTCCTACCACCCACACCTGCCATGCCTGGCTGTAGGCCCCAAAACAACAGGAAATTTAACCTGAAAATCTTCAAAACTGAGAGGCAAAGTAAAAGTTTCCTTTTTTTTTTTTTTTTTTTTTTTTAGGTCAGTCCTTTATGGGAGAAAGAGATACAACACAAGAAATACAAATGTATAAGAAATTACAAGATTGGCTTACAATGGTCAGTTGCAGAGCTGGATGAGGAAAACCTGCAGAGGACATTACCTGCACACTTGGAGACTGAAGGATTTGGTTCAAGGTCTAGAGCTCCCTGCATGCTCCCTGTAAGTCCTGTGAGGAGGCTCATGTGCTGCGATGGAATACAGATGACTCACTGGAAGGCTGAAAGATCTACACTGGAAACCAAAGAGTCTGCCCTCAAAGTATGAAAATTCTATGACAGAAGCTGAAGAGTCTAATGGTGTCCGCGCTGGAAAAGAAGCAGATCTGCTCTTCCTCGCTTCCCTTTATACCAGCCAGGCATCAAGTCATCCTAGGGTGTATCTTCTATGCCCTATCGTGTAGAATTGCTGAACTGATTTAGATAAGTCCCTTTTAACTAAACGTCTCAAGCTGACACAATGAATTAATCATTACAACTAGACTATTTTATTATAGGAATGGATTACCAACTAATACATGGTCTTTTCAATTATTTTCAAGAATTTTTATTGATATTGAAAAGGTTTTTTAAAGATGTTGTCTGCTATTTAGAAAAAACAAATAATTTTGACAATATGATTCAATCATTTTTATCATCATAAAATAGAGGAGACTAAATTTTTTTAAGTTATTGAGGATCAGATGTTTGTAAGCACTTTGGTTACTGACAAGATAAAGAAATTGTAATATATTTGTATCTATTTTGAAAGATGGACATAAATATTTTATTTTGCTTTTACGTCATAATTGAAGTTAATATTACTTTTTTGGCATGGACATAAACAATATATTGCATAATAAAGGAAGAATTATTTAAATGACACTTAAAGTTAGCAAATAAAGTATAAAACATCTCATAATAGTGTCCATGTATAAATTACCATACAGAATATCACAAGTTCAACTTTTGCATTTAGCTTTAGAGGATAATAAATATGACCTAAATTTGCTATCATTCTTTTTTTAATTTGTTGTTGAATTAGTTTGTTGTTATGAATAATATGTGGAATAATGTTGACAGACTCATAAAAATTCACCAAAAGCTCTGTTTTGAATCTAATTAATAAATTTTGCACTCAAGAAAAAAAAATAATACCTCATGTTGTCCTTCTTGAATACTTAATAGATAAAGTGCCATTTATCAGCTTTTGACTTTTACTACACCATGAGATCAAGGCAATAGGTCAGTATTCTCATTATTTGATGTCTGAATCAGAAATTCCCTAGAGAAGAAACTTACCAATGACATGTTTATTATACATAAAATATAAAAAGCATGCTATTTTAGAAATGTTTTCTCTAATTCTGTGAGGTATGGTATTGATATCTTGATTTGGATTGCATTAAATCTGTATAACAATTTTGGGAGTATAATAATGTTCTCTATATTGGTTCTTCCTATCCAAAAAGAGCAAAAAATATCTTTCCATTTTTTATATCTTTTACTACTTTGTTCGATTGATTCTGAAGTATTTCACTTTTTTTCAGTGCTATCTTGAAACATCTTGTTTCCCTAATACCTCTCTCAGAGAATTTGTTATGTATATACAGTAATTTGTTATGTATATACAGATTTTTGAGGGTTGATTTTGTATCCAGCTACACAACTGAATTTGGTTTTAAAATCCAGAACTCATATGGTGAGTTTTTGAGGTTTTCTATGTAGAGTCCTAGAACAGCAAAAGCAATTCCAGGCAACCAAATGGAGACAGGAGGAATCACAATCTCTGGCATGAAATTATGACATGGAACTACTGTGTTAAAAACAGAACATTACTGGGGAAAAAGAGACTTGAGCAACAATACAACAGATTATGCAGAAACAACTTCAAGTATACTCAGTTATCTGTTATTTTGTCTAAGAGAAAGCCTTTTTTAAAAATCATATTATCAAACTCTTTTATATTCATGAGTTTCACAGTCACTTGTCTCCTGTTACTGTAGCTATAATAAATGTAGAAAATATGAATGAAAGAGAACCTTCCAGTTTTACAAACAATTGAACTGGAGTCACTTTTCAAAATGGCTACAATGAAACTACTGATTTCTTCACCATGTCTGTGAATTTAATATTAATACTTGGACAATCTTATCTTTGACAAAAGTGTCCAATATGTTCTCTAGAAGAAAGATAACCTCTTTGATAAATGGTGCTGGAAAAACTGATTTTCTACATGCTGAAGACTTTTACCATGTACTATGCTAAAGTTGAAATGTATCAGAAATCTAAATATTAAAACAAGAACCCTAAATCTGCTGGAAGATATAATAGGTAGAACTCTGGATGGAGGATATAGGTGTATGAAAATACTTCATGAACAAAATCCTGATTGCTTGAGAAATATGAAAACTCCACAAGTGGGATCTCATTTTATTTAAAGCTTTTGTACAGCAGAAAAAAATCACCAACAGAATGAAAACGAAACCTACAGTCTGAAAAAACCTTAGCCAGTTGTTCTTAAGACAAAAAATTGATATTTAGACCATAAGAATATGATAAGGATCAGACGTCCATATTAAACCTCAGTCCACAAATGGACATCTGAGATGAATAGACACTTCTCAGGAGAAGTAAAAATGACGAATAAACATATGAAAAATATTCATCATCACTGGTCATCTGAGGGAAGCAAATTAATACAATGCTGAGACTTCATCTCACTGCAGAAAGGATGATCATTATCAAGAAATCAGCCAAAAACAAATCCTGGTTGGTAAGGAAAAAGGAACTCTTCTCCACTTCTGGCAGGGGTGTAGACTGGTGCGACCATTGTGGAAATCAGTGTGGAGAGTCCTCAGAAAGCTAGGAGGAGAGGTCTCACTCAGTCACCCTTCTTCTGGACATTTTCATGAAAGAACTATAAAAACATCATACCACAGCAATATATGTGAACCCATGTGCAGCACAATTGGAAGTAGCCAAATCTTTGAAGCAACTCAAATGCCCAACAATTGATTGACAGATGAAAAATGTTGCATTTTATACATATATAATGGAATACTACTCAAGCATAAGGAAGATAAACTTGGGACATTTCTAGGTAAATGGGAGCACTATGACACCATACTTTTATAAATAAATTAGACACACATGTGTTGTTTCTGTGGTGTGAGAAACTGAAAGTATAACTAAGTACCAAAATCTGTAATGGATATTGTGGAACAGGAAATAGCTTTTTAAAAGAAATAGGACACTAGAGGTATGGAGGACAAAGGAAGGAAGGAAAAAGAAAAAATTGAGAAGGAAGGATAGAATATAAATAAATCTTTGTAGTAAGTAGGAAGGGGAAAAGGATATTAAGGGAGGGAAGGAGAATAAAAATTTTACAAAGGAATCAAGATATATCATGCACAGGAACAGAATTCACATAAAGATTGTAATCATTATACACATCTAAATTGTTCCAATAAAGTTAATTTAAAAAGTTCTGTTATAGGGGGCTAGGGATTTAGCTCAGCAGCATAAGCACCTGCCTTGCAAGCAGGCGGTCGTGAGTTCAATCCCTGGTATCATTAAAAATGAAAAAGACAAAAAAAAGTTCTGTTATAAAGTATTTAACTAGGTATAGTAATTATTATAGATATGAATTTATTACATGTATAACCAAGTTCAAAGTGATAATCTTTGCATGAATCTAACCATTCTGTTTCATTATCGCCATTCTTCAAATAAAATGTAATACTGCTAATATTCAGAGCTGTTTATCATGGCACCCTTTAGTGCATTTCAGTGTCAATATATATATATATATATATATATATATATATATATATATATTTGTGATTGACCATACTTGTAATATCAAATGATTAACACTCGTTTGTCTGTGTTGGTGAAATTCTAAGATTTATAGTAGCATCTTCTATCATTTTTTGTCTATCATTTAGATTTTTGAAAAGGAAAGTACAAGTGGCCTATTTTTTTTTTTTTTGCTTCTCATCAGTAACTTAAAACTATGAAATCTCTTGATCACAAATAGCTTATATTTAAATGAACTACACTTGACTAATAGTATATATATATATATATATATATATATATATATTCCCACTCACACACACACACATAAGAAAAAGTGAGTTGCAGGATGCCACACACATACAGTTCTTGTGCTGATATATATATATAAAAAAAAAAACACTAAATTTCTTTTGAAGCTAGAAATTACACTGGGTCATTGACATAATCAAAAATTTACTTCTCATTGACCCCTAGTATTTATTACATTATTACATTTATTGGAAGATCATCCAACTTTTGAAGTAGTAATTTTGCTGAAAATGTGTGCTGGCTGTGGGAAGGTAACTTGGATGCGGTAACTTGGTAACTTGGTAGTACAACACTTGAGTAGTATAAATGTGACCACAAAATAGTGAGTTCTTTGTTTGTGAGAGTGGTGTATTTTTAAATTACATTTTATAATGATATTTAAATCAGATTTTGGCACTATATAACTACATATAGTTTTACTCCATGACATAGGGTAAAATATTTATTTATCCATTAAAATAAGAAATTCTATACACAAAATATTTCTTATTAACTGGGCTTACCAAGAGCTAATACACATTTCAAGTTGTGAAATTCTACACAGCAGTAAAGAAATCATGCTATTCTTAGGGGAGATTCTACCTCTGCTAAACTCTATAATTTAGACAGATATAAAAAAATAATATTTAGTGAACAAAATTAACAAAAGCTTGTACTTAATTTTCTGCAATCAGTTTGAGTTGATGAGACCTAAAACTTGGTAAGAATTTCAATTTCCTTTTCAAATATCATGTCATAACACTATGTGTTAATTTTATTATTATTCATTGGATTTGCATCCTTAAAATTTATATGTATATTTTAGTTTCTGAGTGTTCATAATAACACAGTTATTCTTTGCTTCAAAGTTTTACCTTACTTGTAAAGCAACAGAAACCAACTCAACTAATTCAAAACAGAAAGACAAAAGAGGCATTTAAAAAACTGTATTTATATAAAATAGAAGAAAGATTTTTGCCCATGTGAAACCAAATAGAAGATTAAGAAAAACAATACTTAGTTATATGTAACTTTTTCAAATACTGATGTTGGAAAAGAAAAATGATTAATGACACTTTCTTCTAGAAATGTAAATGATTTTCTTTTCGTGTTACAATAGAAAGGTAAACAAATGTTATTTGGGAATTATCAGTGTTGAGATATCCTCTGAACATCAGGCAAAGTGACACAAACTTTTGAGGAAACAGGAAGAAGGCTGTATCTGCCAGAATCTTGAAGTATATTTTTATAAGAGCTACCTAAAGTCCGAGAATCAACTGAGGTCACCACGCCTTTATGATTTTTTGTGTGTGATGCTTCTTTAGTCATGGGACACAACCAGTACTCCAAACACATACTTGAATATTAACAGTGGCTCCAACTCTGTGATTTTGCATCGTTGTTTCCCACGTGGAACTGTCCTTGGTGCAGCATCAGTAAATCTGAGCTCTCTTTCTCTGACCTTCAGTTTCTCATGGTGTTAAAAAAATTAACACTATGTCATTGTTTTTATCGGATGGTGGAGAGACAGTGCTGTTTCTTTCCCTATGTGACTGCACTGATATGAGCAGCGTGAACAGCAAGAGGATAGGAAAGGGGGAGAAGAAATCAGTTGTATGTTTCTAAAGAGTTCTGGAGTGTAATGGCATCCAAATTAGACACACACACAAACACACACACACACACACACACACACACACACACACCAGGTGATATTTTACTTCACTGAGGTTAGTTGCCATAGGCAGATACTTGGTTCCACTTAACTACATGTTGTTTTTCTTAATAGACTATTAGGATAGCTATCTAGAAATCAATCAGTCCATATTTCCCCTCTGTTCAGAAGTTTCAAATGTTCAGTTCAGTAACGGTGACAGTCGTTGGGTGGTTCCCACACAATGACCTCTGAGGTTACAGGTTGCTCTTCCCTCTCCTAGTCTCTCTGATCTCAGTGTCTTCTACTCTTTGGCTTTTCTTAGTTCTATTACTCTGATCACGTTGAACCTACCCAGCAGTCTGGAGCTAAAACTCATTTCAATATTCTTCCAGATTCTAGTGTCTTGATTTATCAATGTGCTTTCCTAAAACAACTCCATCAGCAGTTTGAGTAAATATTTTCTTTCTTTCCTTAGTAACTTCCTTAAAATGCAAACTATCTTCCTTATTATATACTTTTTTTTTTTCTTTATGGACCCTGCAGACCTGGTCAGTCTATACAATGTAACCGCAGACTACTTTCATCACTTCTAAACACAAGCTTTCTACCCATTTACATTTCCTCTACATTTTCCATTTACTCAAATTCCTGGCAATCAGAAATTTATTTGGTTTCTCTATGAATCTTCGTCTTCATGGTAATTCAAACTGAAAGGGATTTTGCAAAGAATTAATTAGAGAAATTGTATTTTTTTCCTTTATTATGTTATACAATTCGCCAATTTACACAGTTGGGCTTGTTAATTTCCGGTTTAGGTGTTTACTAATTGTTTGTTCAATATCTGTAATAGACACAAGCCTAATCAGATTGTCCTTACATGAGTTTTGCAGATGATTCATTTTAGCAAGTTGTCAAATTTGTAGGCAGAGAAACGCTCACAGTATTTCTTTATCTGTATCTGTATCTGTATCTTTATCATTATCTCCTGGGTAATTTGAGTTCTGTGACATCTCTCCATTTGTTTCTGACATTAACCATCTGTGTCTTTTTTCTTCCATTCTTAATGAGGCAAGTCACTTATTAATTTTGAAAATCTTCTCAACAAACTGACCTTCAGGTTCATTGGCTTCATTGATTTGTCTTTAATTTAATTTCTTCTCTAATGTTTTTCATATTTAACTTTCTTACTCTGAGCTTAATTTTACTTATTTTGCTAATCTCAAGAAAATTTAGCTTATTCATTTGTTTTTTGCTTTTTCTAATATGTTTCCAGTGCTACAAATTCCCCTTCAAGTTCTTCAGATCTCACACATTTTGATACATTTTGTTATTAATTCATTAACTTCAAAATTTAAAAAATATTATTTCGAGATTTTTTTCGTTAATGTAAGTGCTCTTCAGAAGTGATATCTGGTTGTATTTAGGGCTTTTCATTGTGTTTAAAATTGATTTCTAGTTTAATTTCACCTATTCTGATAAAAATAATTACTTTATAAGCTTTTACATTTGTGTTTTATTGTTCAACTTGCTGAATTTTCCAAGAGTCTGAGTGTCTCCTTCTGTATTATTTTTTGTGTTTTTTATTAGAACATGCTTAAAGTATAAAATTACATTTATCATGAGCAGTTAATACTTGGATAAAATATATCTTAATTATTTTTTTCATACTTTTTACCTCTAACAATTTGCTGCTTACTGATCTTGTCAAATTCATACACTTTATCAATTATGTCTTATGAAGAATTAACTCCTTTATAAAAATGTAATTGAAATATGTCATGTCTGCTTTATAACTTGCTCTCTTTAAATTGTTTTTGTTTGTATTTAAACATTCCTTATGATATTCCTTTGTTGTTTGTTGTTAAATATTCCTTTTGATACTCCTTTACTGACTGCTGTATATAATATGGTCATTAAAAGGAACTGTTACTGTGATTGTCAGAATTTGACAGTAAGCTATGTGATTACGGAAAGAACTCTGTATTCCTGCTAGGAGTGAAGGTGTTGTGTATTGTTCAAGAAATCCTGGTGTTGAAACTTTATGACCACAACACAATGATAGTATCATGAACAGAGCCCTTAACAGAAGATTAAGTCATGTGGCTTCTCCCTTTATGAATGTGGACTGATAAGGACTTATCCCCTTACTGAAGAATCTGAAGAATTTTTTAAACATGGTCTCACTATAGTAGAGGCTGGCCTTGAACTTGCTTTTGTAGGTGAGACTGGCCTGGAACTCACACGGATTCACCTTTTTCAGTATCTCAAGTGTTGGGATTACAGGCATATGTCAGCATGCTAGGCTGAACAATCTTTTTGACACTTCTTAGAGGTCAGTTATGGTTGTCATGTGCACCCTGAGCTGCTTGTGCCTAGCAAGGAATTGCATAATGAATCCTTAATTTTAAAGGACTGTTTTGCTAAGTATGCAATGAATGATTGGTGGTTTTCTTTTCTCCTTCGAGTATTTGGACTTTAACTCCAGAGTTATCAAATTCATAGAGTCGGATAAGAAATTAGATGATAATCTTGTGAGAAATCTCATTTACCTTAGAATGAGACAGTATTGTGTGTTTTAACATTTGTTATTTCCTCCCAGTCATTGAATTTCAGCAATTTTTAATCTGATACACCGAAGTATGGATCTCAAAATGACACTGTGTAGACTTTGTTGATCTTCTTTCATGAATCAATTACATTTTCGCTCACATTTGGGAGTCTTTAAGTCATTATTTTCTTGAATATTCTGCCACATTCCCCTCCCCTTTTCCTCTCCAATTCATGTTATACAAAGCTTATATGCTTTGTGATGGGTTTACCACATGTCTTTCAGGCTCTTTCAGTCTTTTTATACTTAATTTTATCATAAAACTGCTTTAAACTTACCTATCTTCTGAACCTCTAGTCATTATTTTTTCATTTAAGTTATTGTACTTTCTATTTCTTAAATTTTTATTTGGTTGTTATTTTATTTCTGTAGTACTCTCTATTTGGTTAGACATAAATTTATGCTTTAATTATATTTACTGAGATATTAATTTATACATATATATGTAAATGTATGTTTATAAGCTAATGTATTTATTATTTCATTCATTTGGGATTCCTTGGGAAGAATTCAATAAATGCCTTCTATGTGCATAAGAGAATCATTTTTCTTATTGGTTTAATATTTGTGTTGTTTAAAACTTATCGTTTAAACAACATAATGAGGTGTTATATAAATCAAAATCCCTTTTTCTTTTGTATAGTGTTTCTTCTTGTGAACTGTGTTGGCTTTTGTTTTTTTCTTATTTATGATGTAAATTTATTTAAAGTGCTGGAAAAGATATTCTTTGCCAAACACTGAAGTTTCTCCTCATTTAAACTAGTAAGTAGAAAATAATTTGGACATTTTTAAAGTGCTTTGAAGCAGTAAGCCTCCCAGTCTGCTGAATCACTTTACACACATGCATTGAGACAAGTATTTGTGCTCGGTAAGTTTGCATTTGTTCTGTACCTCAAGGCAAAGTGACCCTGAAGACAAAGAGATCGCAGGTCATTCCTAGGCTCATTTAAAGTACTACACATGTATGTGGCCCAAGAGTTTTCTAGTAGTATTTCATGGTTTTAAATATCATTATATATATGCTCCACACTCAGATTTCTGTTATTTATTTTAAATAAGAGCTTTATTGAACTAAAATTTGCACACTATATAATTTACAACCTGAAAGTGTATGATTCAGTGTATTTTAGCATATTGACATAGTTGTACACCATAATCACAATCAAATTTAAGTCATTTTTGTTATCTCAATTCAACTCTACCCACTGTCACTCCCAACCCCACCAACCTAGGCAATCACTGAGCGACTTTCTGTCTTCATAGATTTTCCAATTCTGAGATTTTTCCCCTAAGATATAACACACCATGCTCATGGTAACAATAAAGACCTTAACATATCCAAAGAAATATAACACCTGTATAGTTTTTTATTTTGTACTAACACAAGAAATTGAATGTAGAAACCTATTTAGAACACACTTTTTGTTTCTCTCTCTTTTTTTTCTTGCATCGTGCTATTGTCAGTTGATTGATGACACTATCTCCAATGTTATAAACTGATTCTTAACTTTTTCCCAACTCGCTGAGGATAGTTGTTTGCATGTAAGTTAAATAATGACATGGTCTAAAAATTGAGATTTTTATCAGACTTCCGGGCCATACAGTGACAAGCTTTTGAGTGCAGGGCTCTTGGGCATCTCCAAATCCTTCTCCCTACCTAGGTGCAGTCTTGTAGTTACCATATGGATGAGACTGAGACTCTTGGTTTTCAGGATTGATATAAAGTTGCCGAGAAAAGAATGAAATTAGGGCAAATCAAAAACCTAAGCCAAGAACTATTCTTCCTAAAATTTAACCATATTTTCTTTAAATCAATATTTTTGGTTGTTGAAATTAATTTACAGAGTTCTAAACAGATTTATTTTGATGATTTATTCATATTCTGATTGTTTTTATTGAATAACTTATATTCAGAGATTCTTGTCATATCTAATGGGAATATCCAAAATTATATGCTATGATCAATGAATTGTATATATTACGACAGTTGAAGAAAGAGAAAGATTTAGCAATGAAACATCTGAAGAATGTTTCTTAAAAAATAAGTGTATTAAATTCACACTGATTTGATAAACATTTAAATTCATCATTTTGCCATTTAAAAATTGAAAGGTATACCTAGCGAATGAAGTATATTTTGATAGCTCACTCACTACTGAAAAGTATGCAATAAAGTCTTTGTACAAATTAATTTATTTAGTGATATAGTAACAATGAGAGAAACCTGGATCACGGAGGCAAAAGTGAGGCCTAAATAGGATGCATGATGAACCAAATCCACACTAACTGGAGTGCTGGGGTTTGATTAAGTCAGTTTAGCTATAGAGTCCATGGACCTGATCGCCATGTTACTCCACTCTTCCTAATATAGAATACCTTTTCACTAGCCACTCCTGTCTCCTTGCGGAAGAGGCATTTGGAGGTCTCTAGCAGTCTCCAGCTATCTGAAATTGTATCAAAACACAGACATAGAGATATTCATAAAGGGCTAACTTGATATAATTTTGCCTGTTTCACAATGTTGTCATTAATTAAATCTTATATAGACTACAGTTTATACCTCTAAAATTTTATGTGTGTACCAATTTAGGATATAGACATGCGTAATTAAGATAGCTCATTAGCAACAACAACAAAATATCCTTCTAAGACGAGTCAAAAGTCAGGGCTTGAGAGAATTAAATACCGACTAACATAAGGCAGATGGCCTGTTTGGCATCTTACCACTTCTTTACAAAGCTCACTGCAATTTCTGTTTCTGAAAACACAGTTTCTTGGCAACTACTTTGATACTTAGGATAAAGTGCATAGAAAGTATTTATTGACTTGCTGATTATCTCTGAAAGCCGGTGTATTATGATTTTATAATTTCATCATATTGAGGAGTTCTATGTCTATTTCAACTCTGATCTCTTTCTTGAAAAATAATTTTGTCTATTCGGGTCTCAAATTTTATGGTAGAAATTTAAAAGTTTAGGTAAACTACTTTCGAAATTCATTTCCATCAGTAAAAAGTATAATTGTGAAATATAAGGATACACATAATTTAAGTTGCAAAAATATAATTTCTGTGCAAAAATATAGTTTCTTTTTCACATGACATTTTACTAATTATAAAAATATAAAAGTCACTGATCCTACCTTCAAAGGTGGATAGCAAAATGGTAACAGGAAAATATTCAGATCAAAACAGATCAAGAATTTTGGTGCAGCCTAAATTTTATCATTAGCTGTGTAGACAGTTCTCCTAGTTGATGAAGCTGAAGTGGTTTTAATTGGAAATTTCTTGATTAGCCACTGCAACTCTAATGAATGCAAATTTCAACACTTTCAAAATTATATCCTACTGTGTGAATCTTTTTTATGCAATCAACAACAAAACGGAGTACTGATTTACTAAAATTATGTTAAAAGTTATTATTTCATTGTTAATTTAATCAGATTTTATTTTCGTTTTTAAAACCAAATTTTTCAAATTCTTTTCTTTTATCACAACAAAGTGAAATTCTTTTGGAATGATAACTCTAAGATACTGAAATATATATAGCAGAAATAAAATACATTTTAATCTACTTTAAGGGAAAATCAATAGAAAACAATTCAACTGTGCAAACTTCTTTCGTTTATTTGAACATCTATCACACACAGTATTTGGTACCACAGAGATTAGCTTTAAATACAAGCATTCTCTATAAAGTCCATAGTAATAATGTGATATACAAAAGAAAATGTTTAACCATTACAGAAATAAAGCTTTTAAAACATATATTTCAGAACACGAAATATTACAATAATGGATTTTACTTTCAAATTCCACTTCATGTCACCAAAGAAAAAAGAAAGTCCCAGGTGACATGCCCAGCTCCTACTGAAATTTATAAACTTGTGCATTTAGTTAGGAGTCTAGAAAATAAATCAGATTTTTGAGTATAAGTTGAGTGTTTTCTAACAAAACTATAGTACCTTGTAAAAAATTTATTTTGCATTAACACATGATGAACAAAATCTTGGCAAGAGCAAATCAATAAAGGAGCTCTTCAGTGCTAACCAGAACTTTCATTCACTAACCTACACATAGTAACTCAGTCTTGCTTTTCAAAAACATTTAAGTATTACCATGAGTTATTTTACTTAGACTAGATTGTAACCAGTATGTTTAACTAAGAAGTAATTTTAAGCTGTTTGATAACTTTGAAAAACACTGTCACAAGTCAATGCCATAGTGATTCAATATAGTTTATCTGTTGATTGACCATGAATACAGTTTTGAAAACTGTTTTAATTAATTTCACTTACATATTCATTTGTATATGCGCAAATGATCTATCACTTTGCCTACTCATTGAAAGTCAAGATTTATGCAAAATATGGATGATAGCATTGATTTTAGCCACAGTTTATCTCACTTCTCACTGACTAAGGAATTTTCTAGACCCAGTAAAATTTACCAGAGAGAGAGAGAGAGAGAGAGAGAGAGAGAGAGAGAGAAAGAAAAACCTAGAGATGTAATAGCATTAATGAATGGAAAATGAAAATATACATTTGAAAATACAGTGAAAAATGAAATGTACATTTCAATGAAAAATGTATATTTCACTGACTTTTTCCTTTTATTCCTTCTTATTTCCCACTGGCTAATCTGTTCTTCCCTATTCTTCCAAAGACCTGTACTCACATCTTCTTTGATTTCATATGAAATCTGATAACACATTTGGTAAACAACATTCATCATTTGTAATTATTTAAATTGCACAAACAACCTAATTTCTCACATGCTTACATTCGTAGCACTCACAACCTCTTGACAGTTATGAATGTGGATTATATAAAATCATACATAAAGGGGTTAAGAAAAGATGTTCTTTTGAAAAATTGCATTAGTTCATATTAGTTATATAGAATAGTGCGTTTCATGTTGGGATGTTTGTACACATACTGTATATGATTTGATTATCCTTTATAGGATTTGGAAACATACTGGTGTTCTTGAAATACATAATAGGAACGCTCAGCCCTGAATATGCAAGGAGAAGCAGATGAGTTAAAATTCATGTGTTTTAAACACCTGAATCTATTGTGTGGCAATAGATTCATATTAATTGATTTAAATGGTAGAATTTAGATTCGTAAAAGGTATATGTTTGTCTCTTAAATACAACAGATTTTCCATTAAATGCTTTAACAGTTGATTTCTATTTTCTTATTATTCAAGAATCTATTCGTGAGACCTTGTCATATGATTCTGTATTACTTAAACATGGGTTTTGTGAGTAAATATTAAACATTACATACTTGCTGCAGAATACATACCTGAAATATGTGGCTCAGAATAATAACATATGGGAAAAATCAGATATTTTCAACACAGAAAATGTGACATATGTTAGTTGTAATATGACATAGAAGCAGTTCCACTCATTTTTTTATTTAAAATTTTAAAAATTCATTTCTTTTTTTTTTTGTACCAAATATTGGCCTAACTCACAACCTCATGCTTGCCAGGCAGGCACTGTGCCACTGAGCTGTATCACTGGCCCTCAGTTCGAGTCTGAAACATCATATTATAAAAAACAATTAAGATCCCACATCAAACTACAGGTACATATGTGTCAATAATACATAAGATACTTAATATTATGTTAAATCTTTTAGCTTACATACATGCACTTTACATGTATACATGTGTGTATAAATACACATGTGTATATTATGCATGTAGTTAATGTTATACACACCTAGAACCTTTACAAAATGTTATATAAATACATATACATATTTTTTATAGAGCTGAGGGTATAACTCAGCAGCACAGCACTGCCTGGCAAGTTCAAGATCCTGAATTCAATTTTTGTTACCAGAAAATAAAAATAACACACAGCTCCTATTTGTATGTGTATATGTATGCACATGTCCATTTCATACATCATTGATACATCTAGCAGAAATTATTTAGATCTGTCTCTCCACATCTATCAAAAGAATTTTAATATTATTTATAAAAATACACCAATTAAAGGGAGCACACAATATAACAAGGAATGCTTGTGCACAGATATACAAAGACCATTGATT
Source organism: Cavia porcellus (assembly GCF_034190915.1). Taxonomy (NCBI): domain Eukaryota; kingdom Metazoa; phylum Chordata; class Mammalia; order Rodentia; family Caviidae; genus Cavia; species Cavia porcellus. Next base: position 157,420,891 of record NW_026947484.1, on the reverse strand, counting down.
TAAAAATCTCCTGGAAACTCTTACACATGTGAAAATCTATTTAATGTCTATATTTAAAGTAATCTTCAAAATTAATTTGCTCCTATTACTGAAAGCTCTTTGCCAAAAATTGTTATGCTCAAACCTGTTTTATTTTTCTCTCAAATTGTGTCAGTCTTGTATGTTTTGAACATGCATGTCCTATGTATTTACAACTCTAAGCTACTCTCTAATATTAAGTGCCTACAATGTACCAAAGCAGTCCTCTGCTTTCCTCTATAACCACCTTTTATTTAAGGGTTTTGTCATTTTCTTTTGATGTCGATACTTCCATTCAGTACACTGCAAAACACTGGCTCCCTGCCCTTAATTCCCTGGAAAGGCTTCCTTCTCTGTGCTAACCCAATCAATGAACTCTAGTTTTACCTTAAAGCCCAGGTTTTTTTTTTTTTTTTTTTTCCATTTGTTCCTCCTAAAACTACAATCACGGTGGTTGCACAATAATTGTTTAAGTAAAGGAGATCGACGTCTTAAAGTGATGGAAGGGGAAGAGTCATTTCCTAACTGAATCAGATGAAAGAAGCCCTTTCACGGAGTCAAAACAGCATGATTCACCTTTGTAAAACTATTTAACATCCTCCCACCTTCAGTACAGCTGCGCAATTTGTCTCAGTCTCTTGTGGTTAGCAGCAAAATTTCACTATAACTTCTTTTAATTTTTAAGACGTCTCAGAATTATATCAGAAACCATCATTGATTAGTGCGATGGTTTTCTTTCTAGTCAATTTTGCTAAATTTTAGAGAAGTGTGAGAACCTGTTACAGTATTAATTAAGTAGATTTTAAATTCGTTCAACAAAATTTATTTTGCACAGTTTTGATGTTTTCCATTGTTTCATTTACTGTTAGTTATGCTTGTTTAACAAATATTTGGTAATCACCATAAACTGCACCAATTTATCAGAATAACACGCTATGTATTCAAGAAGTTTACAGCTTAAAAATTGTGAAGATATTAAAAGAAAAGGAAAAGTGTAAAACTGGAGCTAGTAGCTAGTAGCTTTCCAGGTACTGTAATGAAATATTTTAGCCTGGATGATTTATAAACAATACAAATTTCTTTCTTTAGACTCCTGGTAACTAAAACATCTAGGTATACAGCAACAAGAGATTTGGTGTTTGGTGAGGACATCATTTTGTTTTCTCACATGTTGCAAGAAAGAAAAAGAAAAAGAGATAAATCTCGTGTTCTCTGCAGAGGTGGCAGGACTAAGCTGTCCTCAGAAAGGACAGGCCTACCTTTTAATACCATCACATGGGATTTAATTCTAACACACGGATTTGGAGAAGACACAAGATAGCATAGGAATAAGGGGCAGCTTTTGAAGAAATAGAGGATAGGTGAGAGAGGAGACCAAGAGAGGACTCTCTCTTAACAAATAAGGTATAAGCCATGACTTAAAGTACACTTACTTTGTATCTGGGTATTCAGATGATATGCATCAACATAGAGGTGGCAAGTCTAGACACTCGCAGAAATGCTAAAGACAGATTTTCATTGCGGTGGGTTCCTACAATTGAAATAGAGAGTCTTGTGTGAGCCTAAGTTGACCGTGACTTTTACAGAGGCAAATGAGCATTTCCACAGGAGAATCAGCAGTGGAAAACTGTTGCAATCAGGAACTCAGAGAATAAATGACAAGTTAGAAAAAGCGGAGGGTAAGCCTGGTCCAGCAATCCTGTCCGTGTTCTTGAAGTGGTGCTCATGGAGAAATCAGGATCCTGGGCTGGGGAAAGGATCGTGCAGTCACCGCTGACTGGAGAGAACCCAAGTACTTTGGGAAGCCTTTGGTTCTCTCCGACAGCCACCTCTAGAGGGTCATGGATGCAGCCTGCAGCTGCCAAAAACTATGTCAGTGTTGCGTTTATGTCTTTATTGGCCAAGGTTGAGGCCCGAATAAAAAGAAGTGTCTAAGGCTCTGAGCATCCTGGCTGGAGCCTGATCAGGGAGTGAATCTTTGCCAGAAGGGAGGTGTAAAGAGCTATTTTAGAATATACATTGCTTTTATGAGCCATGATTATGATTAGTCAGAATACAATGCAGTAGCGAATAAAGTAGCACCAAATCTTGCACACATCCAAGGTTGACCTCCCACTTACCCAGACTCAGCTGTGTGGCTCACTGTTCTTGGTGGCGATGTTGTCCCAACTGGTGACTTAGAGAGGTAAGGATCCCGCTTTGTCTGCAGTGACTGTCAGTGCCTACAGCCAGTGAAGGGTGCAGGGGCCCACATGAGGCATTTGATTGCCTTCACCCTGAAGTCCCAGGGGCCACCTCTGCCAATAATTTGTCATCCAGAATTAGCCTCATCACATGTGAGAGAAATCCAATTTGAATGAGGTTATGCAGAACACGGAGATTAACCAGAACCAAATTCATAATGCTAAGAGAATGGACTAAAGAGACGCATCCTACAAAGAAAATTAACCAGAAATGTATCTGAATATGTTCCTGCCAGAAATTTTTGTAAGTTCTTTCAGCACCAGCAACAGAAGGTCTAGAATCTCTTTATGTTTCTGAGTGTTTTTTTTTTTTTCCTCAAATTTCCAAGAGAAGACACCAGTCGTGTCTGCCCAGATCTGTTTTTCTGTCTGCATCAGTTGCCTATGGCAGGAGAAAGACTGTTAAGATCTCCGTATTGTATGGGGATACTCTGAGGAAAAGAAAGTCATGTCTACCGTCAGTCACTTTGGGAGTACTGGTTTACCAAATCTTAGGAATATTCTTGAGACTAATAAGTTGTGAGTCTCAGGATACTGTCACAAGCAATAATTTTGGTTAGACCAATAAATAAAAGCACCATTTGGCAACCTCTACACCGTGACTCAGGACCACACACTTTCAGCCATGTGATAGCTGTCCTCTTCAGAGGGCAATGAGGAGGAAGGGACCATCCCAGCTCCTAAGTTTAGAACCGTAGAATATCATGTGCAAAGTTTCATGAAAGGTTGAGATAGAAAATATTGCAGTGTTAAAGCTGTCTCTAGCCCTTTCATCTGTTTTGTTTTTAATCATCACAAACTGAAAAGCCATTTGACTTAGATAAAGAAAATAAGAAGCCACTTTTGATACAATCACAAAGTTTTGATACAAAGATTGTGTTTTCAATCACAAAGTTTCTAGTCAATGACAGAACATTTGTGCTGGGCAGAGAGACCAGAAAGACAAGCAGACTAGCTCTTTAGGTTGAGGTAGGAGATTGGGAGTAGAGATTTGCCCCTAGCTCCTTTCTGAAATTCTGAAGCAACTCTGCAAATTCTCTCAACGTAAATGTGAAAATCAATAGAAACATATTTTAGCTACATATTAGTGGGAAGGGACTAAGAAAGGTCAAAGAAGAAAGATCTTAAAGGGTGGAACATGGATTCTTGAGCGTACAAAGTAGAGATAGAGGAGAAGGAATTACCCCTTGGTATTCAGCAAGAAACTCGCAGGTAAGAGCAGCACGAGGTTTGCAGTTTGGCCCCAAGAAAGAGGTAGTCACCCCACATGGGGAAGCTGGAGAGGGGATCCTGAGCCACATCAAATGGGAGATGCACAGGATATGAAGGGCTTAGCTTCAGGCCGAAGCTAGGATAGCAGTGAATCAAAAGGAAAGGAATGCAAAGCTTTGCTGGAACAACTGCCTCGGCTTGGCCTTGCCAAACTAGACAGAGACATTTTTATCAGCAGGAGCACAGACCGGTTGTGTTTCCCGATAGCGGTGCTAAACTTCCCGTGAGCCCAGACATAATCCCCAAGTCTGAGGCAAGGGAGCCAGATTCTTGCACTGACGAGATGGCAGAATGAAGTGAACTGATAAATCACTAGAATCTAGTTGGGGTGAAAGCATTTGGATTAGCGTTTTAGCTTCAAACACACTGGAGCTCAGCGTCAGGCATTTAAATCTGACATGAAGAAAGAAATAACTCCCTAGAAAATGGTAATATTATCTCATTTCCTGTTTCTTAAACTTGGTATTAAAAAACGTAAATGTGAGTGCATACATTGAAATTTGCACATCATGGTTCAAAGATACCTTCCCAAGTATAATTAACAGCATATGATAATAAAAGAATGTAAAGAGAGGTTGATGTATTACCTCTAAGACTCTAAAATAACTGTTTTAAGTAAATAATGTTGGTTTTTCCAAAGATGGATCTGGGTAGTAACTGTTTAAAATCTTAACAATAAAATGATCCTATCAGAATGTGATCAGTAGCATCTAAAAATTTATGTATATGTATATGATATAGAATAAAAAGTGCATTTGACTTACTACTCTGTACTAAATTAATTAAATCTAGAAACTGTTATTCAGTCAGTGGCTCATATTTAACAATCTAAGAGGGTAGTGGAGAAACAGACACATTGGGTCTTATCAATTATTAATCTCAATAACTTCTATCTGCACAATGGAGGACTGATCAACTAAGCTAAACTTCCATAAGCTTTCTATTCTCAAAATCTTTACATTTCTTTAAATTATTAACTTTTAAAAAGCATTAAATTTTTTTGAATGTAAATATCGAATTATTCCCACAACTCTCCAAAATACTCAACCATGGGAAAAAAAAAAAATAAGCAGTGCTCACATTGCATTTAGGAGGAGGTAAAAATGAAAACACCGTTTTTTTTACTTTAACAGACATTTACCTCTGTCTTATTTATGAATTGTCTAAAAATAGAGATGTCTAATAATTTTTATTTTACCTGAAGTTAAATTAATAGGTTTTCAATAATTAAAACTTTCACAGTAACTGTGAGATAACTTGCATTGTATTTTATCAGGGCATTATTTTTTCAAGAAAACTGGTATCCCAGGTAGGATTTAGTTATGTATTTAATTTGTACACTAAACATTAGTTCAAATTCATTGCTATGCTTTGAAAATTGGTGGTCAACTTAACCCCAGCTGGATTACATCAGCATGCATGGCGAGAAGATCCTCCACCTGAGGAGGGTTGCCAGGATAAATAGGTGGAGAAGAAGAGAGGTGTTAGGAGGGATTGAAGCCTTTATGGAGGCATTGTGTATTCTCCTACGAGTTACTGTCTGAGCTGTTGGTTCTCCTGGAGAAGCTTTGGTCTTCACATCCAACATTGCTTCCTGGCTCTGGAGGGGAAGACATGTGCTGCCTGGTCTCCAGGATGAACTCTTCACGCTGCTTCCTGGCACATACCCGATTGTGCTTGTTTCAGAGGAGCTCGGGGCCTCTGTGTCGCTGAGGACAGCTATGGTTCCTTTCAGGACAGCCCCACTCTTCGTTGTGAGTGTGACTTCTCGGATCCAGTGTAGAACCCTCATCCCACTAGCACAGCTCCTTCATCCTGCTGGCATAGACTTTCTGGCTTCCACTGCTGATCCTTGAGTCTTCCCGGCACGAATCTGTAAAAGAGACTGGCTTGAGTCCTTCTTGTAGGCTCTGGACTTCCAGTTGGACTCGTGGAGGCATTGTTCTGAGCTTTGCGTTTTTATCTGGACTCATTTGGAACATTGCCATGGGGTTTAGACTCTTGACTAAATAATCTGTGTCGTTGGTGTTGCGGATAGATTTCCTGCATTCTCCTGTGTTAACTTCCCGTGACCATTATAAAAATATTATAAACTCCATATCCTGATCTGAACTGTTCTCTGTGTACAACCCCAGACTACAACATTCATAAAGGAAAAAATCAAAATATAAACTCATGTATAAATTCATCCCTCATTGTATATCTCAGTTTTGAAGCTATCTGTGACAATCTTGTACAGATGTGTTTTTTTGGTTTTTTTTTTTTTTTTTTTTTTTTTGTCTTTTTCCTTTTTATCGGTACCGGGGATCGAACTCACGACTGCCTGCTTTACAAGGCAGGCGCTTATGCTGCTGAGCTAAATCCCCAACCCCAATCTTGTACAAAATTTGATTAAGCAAAGATGTATTAATGACATACCTGCCGACTGATGTGGTACCCGGGAAGACTGAACCTTGAGATACTCTCTCACAGTGTTATAACTACAGTGGTGCTGGTAAATAAAGGGAATTTGAAAGCCATCACAAAATTCTGAAGTCAGGTATCTGATCAAATATTGAACTGTATGTCACATATTAACATTTAGAATAGTGTGTGTCTTTGTCGCTTTCCTCAGAGCTAGGACAAAATACCAGTCTAGTGGTTGATTGATTGTGTCAACTTGAGACAGTTAGAAGCTAACTAAATGGGTTTAGCAATTCTACACCCAAGGATGTAGAAGAAGACCCACCCTAGGGTGAGTTATCACCTTGAGGTATAAAAGGAGAGGAGGAAGGACAAATCTATGCCATTCTTGGGAGAAGCTCCAGTCTTCCCCAGGACCTCGCCTCCTGGCTTCCTGTACAGACTCTTCAGCTTCCCAGCATAGACTCTTCAGCTTTTCATCACAGAGCCTTTGGCCTTCTGTCGCGGACCCATCAGCCTGCTGGTGTGGACTTGCACAAGACACTAGGGTGAACTCCAGAGATCTTGGATTGAACCCTTCGGCCTCCAGTGCATAAAGACCCTCTGCACGCTTCATTATCGGACTCTGTGACTGACTATTGTAAGCCAATCTTGTTGTTTCTGTATATTCTGGGTTATATCTGTTCTCTCTAGTAAAACCCTGACCAATATAGATTTTGGCACCGAGAGTGGTCCTAGAGAAACAGAATCATAACAATGGCATTCTTTAATGGTGTTAGAGCTTCCTGGAATTGGCTCTGCAATTTGGTGAGACCTAAAGACACCAAGTTCTCTGCTTCTACTTCTGTGGAATATACTGATAATCCTTGGCATGAACTGTTTAAACTAATACATCTCATAGATCCATTTGATTATCCTAATTCACCAATTGTGAGATGTCAAAAATTTAGTGATTCTGTACAAAACAATTTTGAATATCTTTGGCACAGCAGACAATATAATGATGTTGGATGGCTGGTCTTAGCTGCTTTGGACAAACTAATGAATGAAAAATCGCATCTCCAGAAACAGATAAGAAATTTAAAAATTTCTCAGTGTGTCATGAGTGAAAATCTCCTCTTTTTTAGCCGCAAGACTGAGATTGCAGAAACCCAGACACAGTCCCTCATAATTCGATTGGCTGAACTACAACGTAAACTTAATGTTCAGCCTCGAAGAGTATCAGAAGCAAAGGTGAGGGCACTGGTTGGGAAAGAGTGGGATCCCATGAATTGGGATGGAGATGTATGGGAGGATTCTGAGGAAAGTGAAGATACTGAATTTCTGGATGCTAATGAAGTTATTTTGCCTGAGGGAGCGATTTCTCCACCTGAAATGGCAGAGGCGTCACCACCTCCACCCACTGCTATGTTGGAATATCCTAGCATACTTTTGGGGAAGCTCATGCTATGTTGACTAAACAGGATTATGCTGCTGCTCCTCAGGACCCACCCTTAATACCCGTTTTTGCCTCCAGGCCCATAACCAGGCTCAAATCACAGAAAGGGCCTAAAGGAGAGATACATACTGTGACCCATGAAGAGGTTCGCTATACTCCCAAAGAGCTTCTTGAGTTTTCCAACTCTTATAGGCAGAGGCCTGATGAGCAAGCATGGGACTGGATTTTACGAGTGTGGGATAATGGTGGCAAAAACATACATCTGGATCAGGCTGAATTTGTTGATATGGGCCCATTAGGTAGGGATTCTGAATTTAATGTCATAGCTCGTGGTGTGAAGAAAGGTGTTAATAGTTTATTTGGATGGTTGGCAGAGATATGGATCAAAAGATGGCCCACTAGAGATGCCTGATATTCCATGGTTTACTATTGATGAGGGGATTCAGAGACTTAGGGAAATGGGAATGCTGGAGTGGATCTGTCAAGTTAAACCTAATCCTCCACATGGGGATGATCCAGAAAACATACCCTCCACCAGCACCTTGAGAAACAGATTTGTGAGGAGAGCACCGACATCCCTGAAGGGCCCTGTTATTGCTCTTCTTTGCATGCCAGACCTTACAGTGGGGACTGCAGTTACTCAATTAGGACATTTAAGGGCAATAGGCTTGGTTGGGTCCTGGAGTGGCAGAGGTCAAGTGATGGCACTTAATCACCAAAAGCAGGGTCCACGTACTTACCGTAATGGACAGCAAAGGCAGAACGATAACCAGAATAATATAACACGTGCAGACCTCTGGCATTGGCTGATTAGCCATGGCGTTCCTAGAAGTGAAACAGATAGGAAGCCTACAAAATTTTTACTAGATTTATATAATCAAAAAAATTTATGGGCAAACGAACAGAACCTTACATCAAATCATGCTAACAGGGAATCACGGCCCCTCAACCAGTTCCCAGATTTGAGCCAGTTTACAGACCCAGAACCCCTCGAATGATGGGGAGGCCAGGTCCCCTTGGAGAAGGACTCTGATGCACCAAAAATGTACACTGTTAATCTTTCTCCCATCCTTCCCCAGAGGGACCTAAGGCCTTTTGCTCGAGTGACTGTCCACTGGGGGAAGGGGAATGAGCAGACATTTCAGGGATTACTGGACACTGGTTCTGAACTAACACTGATTCCAGGGGATCCAAAACGTCACTGTGGCCCTCCTGTTAGAGTAGGGGCCTATGGAGGCCAGGTGATCAATAGAGTTCTAGCAAAGATCCGACTTACAGTGGGTCCAATAGGTCCTCGGATTCACCCTGTAGTTATTTGCCCTGTTCCAGAATGTGTAATTGGGATTGAGGTACATAGTACCTGGCAGAATCCTCACATTGGTTCCCTAACCTGTAATGTGAGGGCTATCATGGTTGGGAAGGCCAAATGGAAGCCACTAGAGTTGCCTTTGCCTGATAAAATAGTTAACCAGAAGCAGTATCGCATTCCTGGAGGGATCCAAGAATTACTGCCACCATCAAGGACTTAAAGGATGCAGGGGTGGTGGTGCCCACCACATCTCCATTCAGTTCCCCCATTTGGCCTGTGCAGAAGACAGAGGGGTCTTGGAGAATGACCATGGATTACCGTAAACTGAATCAGGTGGTGACTCCAATTGTAGCTGCAGTACCAGATGTGGTTTCCTTGCTTGAGCTAATTAACACATCTCCTGGTACTTGGTATGCAGCTATCGATTTGGCAAATGCCTTTTTCTCCATACCTATCCATAAGGATCATCAGAAACAGTTTGCTTTTAGCTGGCAAGGCCAGCAATATACCTTTACAGTCTTACCTCAGGGGTATATTAACTCGCCAGCCCGATGTCATAATTTGGTTCGAAGGGATCTTGATCGCTTTTCTCTGCCACAGGATATCACACTGGTCCATTATATTGATGATGTTATGCTAATTGGGCCTAGTGAGCAGGAGGTAGCAACTGCACTGGATTCATTAGTAAGGCATTTGAGAGCCAGAGGATGGGAAATAAATCCAACAAAAATTCAAGGTCCTTCTACTTCAGTGAAATTTCTAGGAGTCCAGTGGTATGGAGCATGTAGAGATATCCCATTCTAAGGTAAAAGATAAATTGTTGTATCTGGCTTCTCCTACAACTAAAAAGGAGGCACAATGCTTAGTGGGCCTATTTGGATTTTGGAGACAACACATTCCTCATTTAGGTGTCTTACTCCACCCCATTTACCAAGTGACTCGGAAAACTGCTCATTTTGAGTGGGGCTCAGAACAGGAAAAGGCTTTGCAACAAGTCAAGGCTGCTATACAGGCTGCCCTTCCACTGGGACCATATGATCCCACAGATCCAATGGTGCTCGAGGTATCAGTAGCAAACAAAGATGCTGTTTGGAGTCTCTGGCAGGCCCCCATTGGTGAATTACAGTGGAGGCCTTTAGGATTTTGGAGTAAGGCCCTGCCATCGTCTGCAGACAACTACTCTCCCTTTGAAAAACAGCTGTTGGCCTGCTACTGGGCCCTAGTGGAAACTGAACGCTTGATTATGGGACACCAGGTCACCATGCGACCTGAGTTGCCTATCATGGCCTGGATATTATCTGACCCACCAAGTCATAAAATTGCACGTGCCCAGCAACAGTCTATCATTAAATGGAAGTGATATATTCGTGATTGAGCCAGAGCAGGCCCCGAAGGTACAAGTAAATTACATGAGGAAGTTGCCCAAATACCTATGGCTCCTATACCCGCTATGTTGCCTTCAGTTTCCCAGCATGCACCTATAGCCTTGTGGGGTGTACCATATGATCAGTTATCAGAGGACGAGAAGACTAGGGCCTGGTTTACGGATGGCTCTGCACGTTATGCTGGCACCACCTGCAAGTGGACAGCTGCAGCATTATAGCCCCTTTCTGGGACATCCTTAAAAGACAGTGGTGAAGGGAAATCATCACAGTGGGCAGAACTTCGAGCAGTGCACTTGGTAGTACATTTTGCCTGGAAAAAGAAATGGCCAGATGTGAGACTGTACACTGATTCATGGGCTGTAGCCAATGGTCTAGCCAGATGGTCAGGAACTTGGAAGGAACATAATTGGAAAATTGGTGACAAAGATATTTGGGGAAGAGGTATGTGGATAGATCTCTCTATATGGGCAAAGGATATGAAAATATTTGTTTCCCATGTAAATGCTCACCAAAAGGTAACATCAGCAGAAGACAACTTTAATAATCAAGTGGATAAGATGACTCGTTCTCTGGACAGAAGCCAACCTCCTTCTTCAGCCACCCTAGTCATTGCCCAATGGGCCCATGAACAGAGTGGCCATGGTGGCAGGGATGGAGAATATGCATGGGCTTAGCAACATGGACTGCCACTGACCAAGGCTGATCTGGCTACAGCCACTGCTGAATGCCCAGCATGCCAGCAGCAGAGGCCAACACTGAGTCCCTGATATGGCAGCATTCCACGAGGTGATCAACCTGCAACTTGGTGGCAGGTTGATTATACTGGACCACTTCCATCATGGAAGGGACTGCACTTTGTCTTCACTGGCATAGATACCTATTCTGGATATGGCTTTGCCTTTGCTGCACGTAATGCTTCTGCCAAGACTACCATCCGTGGACTCACGGAATGCCTTATCCACCGTCATGGAATTCCACATAGCATTGCCTCTGACCAAGGAACACATTTCACAGCTAAAGAAGTGAGACAGTGGGCATATGCTCATGGAATTCACTGGTCCTACCATATCCCTACCATCCAGAAGCAGCTGGATTGATAGAAAGATGGAATGGCCTTTTGAAGACACAGTTACAATGGCAGCTAGGTGGCAATAGTTTGCAAGGCTTCAACAGGCTGTATATGCTTTGAATCAGCGTCCATTATATGGCACTGTGTCTCCTATAGCCAGGATTCATGGGTCCAGGAATCAAGGGGTGGAAGTAGGAATGGTGCCACTCACCATCACCCCTAGTGATCCACTAGCAAAATTTTTGCTTCCTGTTCCCATGACTTCATGTTCTGCTGGACTAGAAGTTTTGGTTCCAGAGGCGGGAAGGCTTATACCAGGAAACACGACAATGGTACCATTGAACTGGAAGCTAAGACTTCCCCCTGGTCATTTTGGTCTCCTCTTGCCTCTGAGGAATCAAGCTAAAAAGGGAGTCACGGTGTTGTCAGGGGTGATTGACCCAGACTACCAAGGGGAAGTTGGACTACTACTCCACAATGGAGGAAAGGAAGAATATACATGGAGTGCAGGAGATTCCTTAGGGCCTTTTAGTATTACCATGCCCTGTCATTAAGGTTAATGGAAAATTACACTAACCTAATCCAGACAAAGTGACAAGTGGTTCAGAACCTTCAGGAATGAAAGTATGGGTCACTCCACTCCACCGGGGAAAGAACCGAGACCTGCTGAGGTGCTTACTGAAGGCCAAGGAAATACAGAATGGGTAGTGGAAGAAGGAAGTTCTAAATACCAGCTACGTCCTCATGATCAGTTACAGAAAAGGGGATTATGATTACTACTTCTCCCCAAATATGGTTTCAATGTAACATAATGTTAGACGTAATGCTGTGTTTTGGGAACTGTTAAACTTGTGCTACAGTGTTAAGCTTATGAACTGATAGGAGTAAGCATCAACCAAAGAAAAGTTACATTGTGTATTTTGGTAGGGGAATTATTGTGTTTCCGTTTGTACGAAGGACAGTCATAACATATTAGGGGCAATTATATGCATGTTTGTGTATCTGGAACTAGTTTAAAGAAATGTGTCTGGTTGCCAAGTTGACAAGGGGTGGATTCTAGTGGATGACTGATTGTGTCAACTTGAGACAGTTAGAAGCTAACTAAATGGGTTTAGCAATTCTACACCCAAGGATGTAGAAGAAGACCCACCCTAGGGTGAGTTATCACCTCAAGGTATAAAAGGAGAGGAGGAAGGACAAATCTATGCCATTCTTGGGAGAAGCTCCAGTCTTCGCCTTTAGTTTGGACCTGGCCTCCTGGCTTCCTGTACAGACTCTTCAGCTTCCCAGCATAGACTCTTCAGCTTTTCATCACAGAGCCTTCGGCCTTCTGTCTCAGACCCATCAGCCTGCTAGTGTGGACTTGCACAAGACACTAGGGTGAACTCCAGAGATCTTGGATTGAACCCTTCAGCCTCCAGTGCACGCTTCATCATCAGACTCTGTGACTGACTATCGTAAGCCAATCTTGTTGTTTCTGTATATTCCGGGTTATATCTGTTCTCTCTAGTAAAACCCTGACCAATACAACCAGTTACCTGCAGTTTAAAGGACAAAAGGTTTATTTTGGCTCACAATGTTTGGTCCATGATCTGTCAGCTCCAAGGCAGGCAGCCATTGAGAAGCAGCGTGGTGAACAGGAAGCAGAGAAAGGGTGACAGGAAAAATTGGGAGGAAGATAAACAGTACAGGCAACACTCACAGGAAACCACCTCTTCCTCTTTTACTGGATCCCACACTTCCAACAGCTACACAGTCCCAGAATCCAACACCACTGCAAGTTAGATATGAGACTTTTGGGAGATATTTGGATATAAACTAGAACAGTGTGGAAAACATTAAAAAAGTAGCAAATAATCAGAAAATAAAAGTAGTGTAAGATGCCCATTTGAAAACAGAAAGTAGCACAAGTAAAACTGTCATATAAGCAAGATTAACTATCAAGCTTAACACAAAAGTAAATGTATCAAAATTAGTTTATTTCTAATCTAAAATAGATACAAGATGTGAAAATGACAAGTATGAACAAAATTCAATATATAAACTAAAACGAAAACATGAAGAAAACTATGACAATGAATGAAATGAAGAGTAATTATTTTTAAAATTTTGTATATCAATCATGATAGCAAATATTAATGCATTAAATGTATTAGTAGAAAGCTATCATTTTGAAATAAGAAAATAGTCCTTAGAGCTTTATCACTTATCAAGAAATATCTGTTATATAAGTCATTCAAAGATGGACATAAGAGTATTTTTAAAAACAGTTCATTTGTATATTCTACTATATAAAGCTTTTCTAGACATAGTAAGGAAAGTCTTTTGTAATATATACGGAAGTAGAAATTGAAAGTTTAGTATTTAAATTAATATACTACTTTTGCATTTAAGTTCAGTAACCACTATAGTGAGAATATATAAGCATACATTATTTGAATATTGAGGAAATATATATTAGGAATATTCAACCTATTTCACTAAAGTATTGGCTAGTAAATAGAAAAAAAAATTAACAAATGTACAAAACACTGGAATGAAATTATAAATAATCTATGTGACAGTATCGTTTCTCTCATTGCTGAAACAAAATACTCAACACCCAAAGTTAAAAGAGCAAAGGTTCATTTAGCTCACTTTGTAGAGGTTTCAGTCTAACATAAGCCAACTCTATGGAGGGCCACACATGACAGAGAGGCAGCCATTCATGTGGGGAAGACAGCAAAAGCAAAAAGGGAAGAGGAAACACTACTCTTTCTGTCCCTTGTATTGTATGCAGGTTACACGCCCTAGACCAAGCAGAGCACTCAAACCCTTCATCCCAGCATTTTGCTATGAATCAATCACACACTCTACATTCAGCCACTTCCAAACAAACTCTGTGAAGAATGAGGCGTATTGGTTGTGGTGATCTAGACACAAACCATATCTGGCAGATATAAAATCTGCACATAATTTTAGGAAATATTTTTAAAGCTCATTTGAAACAAACACAGCATTTACCTAAACAGAAAGCATTAACATTACACCTGGAAGAATATCAAAGATTGAGTATCATAAATAAGTATTTTCTCAGATAGGTAAGGTGATGCTGGTCTGTAATTCCATCATTCTAGGATGATTGGGCTGAAGGGTCACAGTTTTGAAACCAGCACTGGAAATATAGCAGCTCAGACTCTGCCTCAAAGTTGAGAGAGAGAGAGAGAGAGAAAGAGAGAGAGAGAGAGAGAGAGAGAGAGAGAGAGACACACACACACACACACACACACACACACAGAGAGAGAGAGAGAGAGAGAGAGAGAGAGAGAGAGAGAGAGAGTTCATTGTAAAGATCTTGTACTGCAATAAATACAAATAGAAGTAAAAAAATTAATTTTCTATCTATACTAGAAATCCTAAATCCTGTTTGAATTCTAGTAAAGGAGGATATTGAGGCTGGGGATATATCTCAGTGGCATAAGAAGCTGCCTGGCAAGTGCCAGATAGTAAGTTCAACTCCCAATACCAAAAATTAAAAATAAGTAAATAAAAGAAAGTGTAACAATCAAAATCATGATAAGCTTTCATGTAATTCATGCATCACATAGAAACCTAAATTATGTTAGAATTTAGTAAAAGTCAAACCATTAAACATCAAACTCATGGGATACAATAAAATGTAGTGTCCTTTCTCATACTAGAAAGTAATAAATTATGAAAATTAAAGATGTATCCAACTTCAGAGTAGGAAAAAATCAAACTCCTATGTTAATTATGCATGATTAAAATTTAAGAATATTAGAGGAGATCTTAAAAATTAAAAGCTAATTTAGTGAAAGACTATTAATATTTCCACTATGAAAAGAGGTCCAATTACTTTGTAATGTCTTAGTGCACAGTTTGTAGAGGTTTCAGTTCATAGTTAATTGGTCCCAAAAAGGGCAGTGCAGCAGAGGGGTATCACAGGAGGGAAACAGTCCATATCAGGGTAGGCAGGAGGCCACAGGAGCTCTTTATACTCCATCCACGCTATGAATCTATTCGTTGGTGCCAGTCACACTCAGGTTGAGGATTCTGCCTCCAGTAAATCCATTCAATCACACCCAGAGCTATACTAAACCAACTGATGAATCAACACAGTGTGACAGTCCTTATCCTAGTGGTACACACCCACGATCCAGGCACCTTCCCAAAGTCCTGCCTACGAGGACATGAGGCTTGAGGCACCAGGTTTTGAGGGAATAAGTTATAACAATATATAAAAATATGTTATGACATATTGAAAAATACAAAGATACTATACTAAAAATTGGTAATGATAGAGGAAAAGATAGCAAACCAGAATAACAGTAAATAAAATTCCTAGGGACTCAGAAATATGGCCTTGCTCATATTAATTCTTTCAAAATATATTTAGTTTCCTGACTTTTTAGGTTAAGGATGCTTCTTCCAATGAGAACATTGGAAAACAAAAGTAAAGTGGTTGCCTTTATTATAGCTTTTATTCTGTAGTGGAGAAAAGCAAATACATTTCAAATAATTTTAAAAACAATGAAATTGAATTTCTGCTTCATGTTATAGTAATAATTTATATAGTGGTAACTTGGTACATGTAAGTCTTTGCAAGCAAGTTGGTTTGCATATTAAGACAAAAGAAAACAATCAATGATTTGGTATGTACAACTGATACTTGTGAATAATTTTTTAACTGATTTACGTTTTCAGCTCTGATATTGACATAGGAGGTCATTGTTGTTTGTCTTTCTATTGAAACTATAATAGACAAACTGAAAATCAATGACATTTTTAGATCATAATAATGAAACTTTAAGATGAATGTTTACATATGAGTTTAGAGAAAAAAGCATGTAAGATAAATTCAGCAATCGAGATCTGATTGCCTATTTCAGATACTTTTGTAGCGGAAAACTGGAAGAAGCCCTACAGTCCCAAGTGCCAAACTGAATCTGAATGAGTGGAAAAGATGAGTATCTGTGGCTTAGATTCTTGCTGGTGTTCTCTTACTTTTGTTGCCTTTCCCTGTAGTGATGCTTGCCGGGTTCTCAGTAAGGATAAGAAAGAATATCTTTTGGAACTAATCAGATGCAAGGAACAGTAGCCATTATGAAATATGACACATAGAGAAAGAGAGACAGAAACAGAGAGACAGGGAGTGAGAGAGAGATAGACAGTGAGACAGAGACAGATGTAGAGACAGAGTGTGATGTTACTCCCTAGGGGAAAGACCGTCCTTAAACTCAATTCTGAAATATAATTTCAATCCTTTCAAATATTATAGAAAAAATAAAACAGTCAATAGCTTTGAGGCAGAGGCTTTAAGGAAATTGATTCACAATTTTGCATCAAGGAAATGGAATAGGAATCATGGGAATTAAAACTGCCTTGCTTAAGAAAGACAAGGGCATAACAAATGAGAGAAACAAAGTATGAAATTAAGATATAACTGGAAAGTTGGGTGTGGGGGCACATTTTTGTAATCCCAGAATTCAAGAGGCTGAGGCAGGAGGATCACTGTGAATTCAAATCCAGCCTCGGTTACAAAGTGAGCTCAAGGCAGCCTGAACTACATAGTGAGACTGCTTTTCAAAAACAACAACAAAAAAGATACAACTGGAAGAGTGTTTCCCTTCATTATGTCTCACTGACACCTACATGGCTGCAGTATAGTAATATTGCATTAAAGTTTCAAGTGTTGAAAAGCCCAAATCCTCTTTCAAGAAAAGTACTCTTATGTGTTTGTTTGTTTGTTTTTGTTTGTTTGTTTGTTTGTTTGTTTTTGTGTGTGTGACAGGGTCTCCTCTGCATGTCAGGCTGCCCATGACCTCACAAAGATCCTTCTACCTTAGCCTTTTGAGTGACAGGATTACAGGGTGGCAGGCTACGCCTGTGTAAAGTATAGATCTGATAACTTCAGTGACCAGAGCCCAAGCTCTAGGAAGAAAAAGACATCATCACACTAATGTCATTTTTACCTGTCCTTTTACTAAAAATCTTTCTAGAAATTATAAATATGCTAAAAAGGTAAGAATAAACACACTCTTGTGCTACAAAGGCCAGATAATTCTTGCTAGAAATGTTGGAACATGTAGATGAGGAAATTTAAACAAATGATTAATCTCTTAAATGCTGATAGAAAAGGCAGACAACAGGAGAGAAATCATGATTTTTGGATACAGGTGAAAACTGTAAGAAAAATTTATAAAGTAAATATTGGAAATAAAAGCAAAATAAAAATGCCTTACATGCATTTCTCTGCGGGCTAGGTATAGCCACAGAGAAAACAGATAGCTCAATGATAGGTTAATAGAAAAATTCAAAATTTCAAAAATAAAAAGAAGAAAGGGGACAGTTATTTTGACATCTGTGGAACAACATCTAAATGGATGACATGAGTATCTGGAATTTCAAAATAAGAAATTTAGAATAAAGCAAAAAAAATTTAGCAATAATCTTGGGTAAATTTTCAAACTGAATACAGACACAAAATCACACAGGTGAAAAGCTTATTTATAAAGTGAGTAGGAAAAGTGAAAAGAAATAAAATGAATATGGATCTTTTATTCAAATTGTAGAAAGTCAGAAATAAAGAGAAAATCTTCAAGTAAGTCTAAAAGAGAAGCACTTTCCTGTACAATAAAAAGGGTAGGATTTAGGATGGATTTGTCATCAGAAATCAAGCAAGGGAAGAGTGTGCAGAATTAATGCAAGATGAAAGGAAAAAATGACTCAACTCTTAATTCTACATTCACCAAATTATCTTTCAAAAGTGAAGGGAAAAACAAAGATCTTTTTTTTCTGAAAAACAAACATGAAGGCACAAGTTACTATCAGATCTACCCCAAAATAAATGTTTTAATGTGATATAGTCAGAAATTCAGACCTAAAGAAAAAAGAACATCAGAAAAATAGGAAAGGCAAGGGAAATAAAAACTTGTACTGTTTTGTTTCAATTTATTTAAGAAGAGATTCTGAAACAATAATTACAATAATGAGCTGGTGCATAAGTGAAATAAGTATTAGTACCACGAGAAGGAGCTGCAGGTGTGATTGTCAATATTTTGTTATCAAGTGCCGTCAGTGGGTGGAAAATGGCATAGCGCTGTTTGAAGATGGACTTAGATTATTTGAAATGTGTGTTGCAATCTCCATGGTAAATATTACACAAAGTGGCATGATCAATACATTAGGTGATAAAAGGAAATCATGTGAAATATCCATAAACTCAGAGAAGGCAACCAAACAAAGGTACAGATAACTATAACTACATCAAATGAAATGTGGTGCTCTGAATGTCCCAATAAAATAGACCTTCTCAGAGTGCATAATATCCTACTATGTATTTTTATAGGAACTTTTTTTCAAATATAAAAGTTCAGGTAATTTAAAAGAGTGAGAAAATGTATCCTATTATTAGCCCAACACAATAGCATGTAAATATTGTAACCACTGACTTCAGAAAAGGTGATTATCTGGTAATAACAAGAGTCACTGTAACATAGCAGAGAGGACAGAATAGTCTAAGAGATGCACGCATATAGCAGCACTGCCTCAAAGGGAATGAGATAAAAACTAATCGAGCAGAAAGAAAAATACAAAGATAGTCCTGGAGAGACCTTGACACCTTTGGTCAATATTTGATCAACTGGAATTCATCAAAAGTAAAGCTGACCTTGACAAAACTATCCGTCACCTTGACTGAATTGAAATGTGCAAAGTAGAACTTTGTAAAGAAGAAATAGTAGAATTCATATTCTCAAAATCTCTGGAAAATTCATCAAGATATTCTGACTCATAAAACATATCTCAGAATTCTGGTAGTAAGCCAAGTGAAGGATGTGTTTAGATATCAGTGGAATTTAATTAAAAATTAATAGCCAAATTTTTGGCTGGGGTTATTGTTCGGCACCAGAGTGCCTGCCTGGCAAGTGTGAGGTTCTGAGTTCAATTCTAGCTATAAAAAAAAAAAAAAGAAAAGAAAAAAAGGGAAAAAAAGGAAAGAAAGAGAGAGAGAGAGAGAGAAAGAGAGAGAGAGAGAGAGAGAGAGAAAGAAAAAAAGAAAAAATTGAGTACTATAAAACACGGTAAATCTTAGATGGAGAGAAACATACTCTGAATATTCTGCAAGACGTGCAAACGTTTCTAATAAACTTTAACTTAATAAAAGAGTGATGGCTTGTCAAATGTCACATGATTACAACTCAGTGAGGTTCTCTCTCTCTCTCTCTCTCTCTCTCTCTCTCTCGGATTAAGTGATCCTTTCCCAAAAACAAAAGTTTATGGAGGAGATCTTTGTAGAAGAGAAAGAGAAAAAAACAGGAATATCTTGCTGCAAATGAGAATAGGTTGATATGTAAAATGTATGAAACAGGGCAAAATTTTGTATCAAAGTGCTAACCACGAAACAAATGTGTTTAGGAAAAATGCAATGTCATATTTTTGTGAAATCCTCAAAAGGATGCAAAACCAAGTGCTATGGGACAGGTTCCTTGTTAAAGCTGCATGAAGAGAAAAAGATTCCAAAGAGCCAATAGACAGCAGTTATTAAGTTAGTGAGTCACCTTCCACAATAAACCTACTTGTCTTGTCATCCTCACACCAGCCACAAAGGTTTTCAACAGCAAGTGCAGGTCAATTTAAGTTTTCTTTTTATTACTTTGTATTGTTCTAAGATATTATAATCATTTTTATATGAATAATTTTTGGTTGTGAAACAAAGCATCTGAGTTTCCATTGTTTCTTATGGGGAAATTTGCTTCGATATGCAAGTGCTTTGATTAAGACCTTATTTTTGGAAAGAATTGTGCTTGTAAACCAATATTTTGCTGTATCTCAGAATACATACTACAAAACACACACACACACACACACACACACACACACACGGTTAATATAACAAGGCTCAAAACAATTTTAAAATGATTCAAATTACAGGAAATTAGTATGACTTCTTGAAATACTTGTGTTACGTTGTTATTTACAAGTCTGTGCACTGAAAAAGAAGAAAGATCATAAGTGAAAAACCGAGGTGTTTATACTGGGGAAACAAGTTTAAAAATGACCTAAAATTAGAATATTAAAAGAGAGAGTTAAAATTTGGACCAAACTAAGTAAGACCTAAACTTCCAAAATTTTTACAAAATTTTGCAAAAAGATAAAAATAAATGTAAGACAAAATAATTCTTAGAAAGAAAATGCCAACTAAAATAGTTTCATTGTAATTTCTTCCTAAAACATAGAAGAATTGCAACCAATTTTATAATACTTTTCAGAAAGCAGAAGTAAAGGAAACATGTTCAAATCTATTTTGTAAATTAAGTATTACCCTAATATCCAAATCAAAATGATAATATAAACATAACAGTTTATTTTACTCATCAGAGTAGGCAAAAATTCTCAACAAAATATCAGTAAAATAAATACAATAATACATCAAGTGAACTTTATTAACACAATCAAATAAGATTTATCTAGGAATGTAAATTAGATTCAAAATTCAAAGACCAATGTATTCTACGATCCCAAAAAGGCCAACACAAAAAACCACATGATCATATTAACTGATTCAGAAAAAGACTTTTTGTACTAAATATAACACTTATTACAGAAAACTAGGGAAAACATCTGAATATAAAAATGATTTTTGGAGAAGACAAATGATAATAATTTTATTACACAATTTGGAAAAAATGTAATGTAAAATTTGAAAATCTCAAACACACCTTACCCCAAAGCAAAACTAATAGATTAAAAACCTACATGTAAAATGCAAAACTCTGAACTTTCAAGAAGAAAATTTAAGGAGGAATTTAGGTGAGCTTGGGTTGATAATACTTCTTCAGATACTTTAACAGCACAATAAGAAAAAATTTACTTTACTTTTACTGAAATGAAGAAATACAGAAAGCTTTTTCTCTAAAACCAGGAATGACATAATTCCATTCAATTCAGGATTTAAAATTGTAGTCATGGTTGTTCCCTAAAAAGAGAAATAAAAAGGCTACACATAGAAAAGGAAGCTGTAGGCTTATCCTTACTTGAGATGGTATGGCCCTATCCTCAGAACCTAAAAATAAATCTGCCAGAAGACTTATATTGATAAATTCATCAAAGCAATTGGGCCAAAATAAACAGGCTAATATTAGTAACTTTTTTTAAAACAATGAAAACTTGTCAAGAAAAATATCCAGGAACAAGTCAGTCCATTGACAATAATTTTAAAAATAACATACATAAAGAATAAATCTAACTAAGGAAATTGAAAACCTCTGTAGTAAGTATGACGGACTACTGGAGAAATAAATTAATGTAGACACTAGAAGATGGAAAAACCTTCTATATTTATGGACTGGCAGAGTTAATATTCTTAAAATGGCCAATTGACATGGCCATGTACAGATGCAATGTAATTCCCCATTAAAACACTAATGACATTGTTCAAAGAAATGAAAAAAAAATCCTAAAGTTAATACGAAAATACAAAGATTCAAAGCAATTGTGAGCAAAAAAAAAAAAAAAAAAAAAACAACAACAACAACAACAACAACAACAAAAACCCTATGTCAGTGGTATCTTATTAAGACCTCGTGTTTGTATGGTAGAGTCTTCATTATGTTGAGGCAAGATCCTTCCATAGATGCTTTAGTTTAGGAATTTATCAATGAGAGAAATGAAAATCAAAATTGCTTTGAGATTTCATTTCACCCCAATCAGAATGGTAATCATTAAGAACACAATAAATAAATAAACAAATAAACAAATAAATGCTGCCCCCGAGTTGGGAGAAGAGGAACCTATACTGCTATTGGGAGCGCAAAGTACTACATACAACCAGCACAGAAATCACAAGGAGTTTCCTGAAAAAAAAAAAAATTAAATGCTATTACTATTCTCTTGAGATCTATTGTTTTTCAGTAAGTACCTGACTTAAAATTGCATATGAACACAAAATGGTTGAAAAGATAGAAATTAAATTATTAAATTATCATGAATATATATGCATATATAATGAAAATGATTATGTAAGTTCTAAAATGAATGAATCTACAAAACATAAAGTAAAAATAAGTATGTGTATTTGTTTAAGAGCATTTAAATTTAAAAACATAAAAAACAATTTGTATTATTTTTTTAAAATTCAAAATTTTACTCTATATTTTTATAGACTCATATATAATATTCAATAATGTAATCTCTGCAGAAAAGATACACATTAATTCTAGGCTACTGATCACTTGGAATTTGGGTATAACTATAAAGAACTAATTCACTAACATTTTAAATGTTTCATTATGATTTACACTGAGAAACTGAGTTAGAGAAATGTAAAATTCATTAAATGTGATGCTTGACTATCTTGGTGATTTACCAGTGTCCTGTTTGCACTGCCGTGCTAAAAATGCAAAATATAAGTTACTTTGTATGTATGCCTCTAAGTGTATATGCCTCTAAGTGAAATTCAGTTGTAAATTAAAATTAGAATTTTAACATCTCCAAGGTTTTAAAAAAAATACAGATTGAGAATTTCTATTTCTCCTTTAAAAATCCAGATCATATGAGGAATTACATTCATTATTATGTGGAAGATCTGGTTTGAACTAAACATCCTAATAAAGATAGGTAAGAACCCCTGGGTAAAATCTTCATGCAGGTTGTTTGAAAACTTTAGAAACTGTCCACAGTAGTGTGGACTGTGATGGTGTCTTTCAAGAATGAAGAGACGCTCTGGAGGAGTGTGGTATCTGACCACCTTCCGAGCATTTTCAGCTTTCCTAAATGGTGTTTAAAAGGCTGACATGGATGAAAAGAATTTGGAGGATTTATGAGGAGACCAGAAAGAAAAACTGATATTTGTTGTCTTGAAATGTGAGCTGCTTGATATGCACTCTAGGAGGGTCAGGGCCATGAGAAAGAACATTCACAAACAGAGAAACAAACATAATCTACCCTTGCAAAGCGTGAGGGTCAGCTTTGAAACATAGTTTTCAAAACTAGTTTTCAAAACTGATTTTAGGAATTTTTGACTCGCTTATATCCAGTTGCTACACAGGAAAAAGAAAATACAGTATGAGGAAATGCACCACCCAGAGACTCAAACATTTCTTATGCTTTTTCCTAAAAATCTTCGAGCAATCAAATTCAACTGGGTGTATATCACAAAATATGAATAAAACAACCAAAATAAATGAAAAGAAAAATTTTCAGTGACTCTGATATCAGCTATCATGCAGGGAGATGGCTTTGCTTTAATAAACAATATTAGAAAAGCACTCCTTTTAGAATAATTTCAAAGAAATAAACATGTTTAAACAGAAATTTTTGGAATGAAAAATACAAGTAAAATTAAAGGGTGCAACTACATTTAAAAAGCTACCTTTAGTCACTGATTAGACAATAATGCCAAATGGAAATAATGGTAAAATGGAAAACTGGAAAAAAAGAAAGTACAAGAACGTCTTCAAGAAACAAAAACTTAGGAAATACAGAGAAGTGAAACAAAAAATCAGACTACACAGAAACAGCGCTTACAGAAAAAAAAAATCAAGTTGATGAAAGGCATCAAGCAATAGGAATTTAAAAAGTAGACTCAATATATTTTTAAAAGTTAGTAATAACAGAAAAATTTCAGAAGTCAAAATGAAAGCTATATCATATTTGGCATGAAAAAAAAAAAAAAGACTCTTAAGAGATTTCTCCAGAGAAATAACAGAAAACCCAGACAATTAAACTGATATCTTTATAGTGCCAAAGGAAAACAACTGAGTAATAAAAGCGTATGGCTAGCTAAGTTAGCTGTCATTCCCAAATGAAATAAAATAAAATGTCTTAGGAAAAAAGGAAATTTGAGAGTTATGCTAGCAGTAGAATACAGTAATTATTGGTAAAACAAAATGATAATTGTAGGCTGATCTTATGATTGCACACATCAAAATTCCAACATTCTACATACTATTAAAATTAATCACTAAAATAGCAGGAGTGTTACCTATATAAAGTGAGCCTAAAATTGTATTCCTATGCAGTTGGAACTAATGAAAAGAAAATGTAATACAAAATATTTTCTTTTCAATGTAAAACACCAAATAATTAAGACTAATACAAAACATAGTCAAGGTCCTTACTCAAAAAGCTGTAGAGTATCATTGAGAAAAGTTATTGTATAAACAAATATATACTCTAAACGACTATAATGAAACAATCTCCATTCTCCCTAAAACAAGTGTGTCACTCTACCAAACATGGTTTTGATGTTGTGAAATTCACTGTTTTACATTTTTTTTCAAAAACAGATTGATTTGTCCAGCAGAGAGGCACAGGCTTGTAATCTCACCACTGGAGAGAATGAAGCAGGAGGTCACTGCAAGTTGAAGGCCAGGCTGGACCACATAGTGAGGACAGAACTAGTCTGAACTACGTAGTGAGAACCTGTCTTATACAAACAAACTAAAAACTGATTCATTTAATCCTTTAACAGCACAATTACATAGACATTTCTATTTTATAATGAGAAGCCTGAGACAGATTTCAAAACAGCTTACCCCCAACACAGACTTAAATCACAAGCTAACTAATCAATCAACACTTTTGCTTCCAGGGTCCCTTTTCTATTAATTCTTTATGTGATTCCTTCTAAAAGGAGGTGAAACATATACATTGCATATATACATATATTCATATTTCATATATATTCATATATATTTGCATATATATTTATATTAATTTCATATCTATGAATCTTAGAGGAAAATGATAGTTATATATCATTAAAGAGTGAATCATATTAATAAGAAAATACTACAATTAAGCAATGGAAACAAAAAGCATGATATCTTGTTGTGGAATTTTTGTTGTGGAAAATGTTAGCCTTGTTGGAAAACTTTTTTATTGATTTATCTGTTTGAAACACATAATTATCTGTGTTACGATTTGTATCCACAGGTCCTGCCAAAGGCTCATGACTCCTGGGAGGGAATGGATCATGGTCATCACTAGATAAGGCCACAGATGAGTTTACAGCTAGACATAATTTGGGAGGTGAAGTCTGACTGGAGAAGGTGATGGCTGGGGACGTGACTTGGAAGGGTAGATCTCTCTCCTCCTCTCTTGATCTCTCTCTGCTTCCCATCTTCCAGGCCGTAAGCAAGCTTCCTGTGCCATGCCACTCTGCCTTGCAGCCAGCTAACTATGGACTGACCCTCCACAAATATCAAATAACCGCTTCCTCTTTTACATAGAAGATGTCAGTTACTGGGGCATTGTGACTCAGAAAGCAGAAAGTAACTAAGACAATCTATATCAAAAGACAGAAATATTTTCAAATTATAGACTAGATTTAACCCTTTAAATTGGTTTTATACATTAGTGACTTTTATTTCAGCAAAGTTATTGATTGCTACACAATTGTAAAACTGTTTCATTATTTCACGAATTAGTTCTACAGCTAGTTCATTTTTTAATGGTGACTGCGTAGAAATGGAGAAAAATCTACATTTGATAATTTTGAATCAAAAAACCTTCCAAGCATTACAAAAATGATTATACATTAAATCTGTAGTGATAAAATACACTAATCTTTGTCCATGAAAATATTAGTACTTTTAAAACATTGTTAATACCCAGATATTAGGATTTCAAGATATCATTTGAGAGAGAGAGTAGTTCAACCCATAATATGAGAAATTAGAGAATCTTCTAGACTACATCCCAAATCCAGTGCAACATTTTTCCTTTCTCAGGACCCATCGATGAGGATCAAATTAAGCATCCCTGTCAAAACTTTACCATCTATCTTTTTAATTACTGATTCTCTAGTTTTCATGAAAGGTATCATACTGTAATTTTCATTTTCATTTTCCTAATGTCTGGTTTGAGAATCACGTAAAGCATTTATTTTCAAGTTGCATCACCTTTTCACAACGGTATGTATGTTTGCTTTTTTGATGAGGTGCATTTAGCTAAGATATTTTTATTTTTTGCCACATGTATTTTTAATGTCATGCTTAGATTTGTCTTTGGCCAATGCAATTATAATGCACCGCTATACTTTTCTAAATGTTTAATAGTTTTCTCTTACTGATAAGATTATGAAAAACCTTAGCTGAAGATAGCAACACAAATGAAGAAAGACAGATGATCACAATGACAGATTCTGAAGATATCTTGCTGCAAACTAAGGAAATTTAGAAATGCTGAGGACTCTTTGCCATCATTAGAAGCTGGGAACAGGCAAGAGAAAACGTTGATGTGCTTCCATAACACCTTACTTTCAGTGTTGCTGGCTTAGGAACAGATGAGAATATATTTCTTTTGTTTTTAGCTGAACAGCTAAAATACACTATTTCAGCTACACTAGGTAACTAATACAGCTTTTGGCACGTTAAACTGAGGTATTGATTTAACAAGTACCCAAAATGTGGAAGTAATGTTGGAATCACATAATGAGTAGTGGTTAGAGTAATTTTGAAGTATTTGATATCAGAAGCATCATGAAGATCATTAGAAGTATGTATACTAATGACAATATCCTGTAACCCCTCTTCCCATAACATGCATAGAACTGATTAGTTTTGATATACAGTATATTCATGCAATGGGAAAATAAAATTAATGGGAATAAAAATGAATAAATGTCTTAAATTTACAATTATATGAAGGCATCTAAATATAACGCTAGTGAATATAAATGTAAAAAGACCAACACAAAAGACTTTATATCATGATTCCAGTAACTTGTGTTGTTTGGTGCCAACAGATTAACAGTACTTTTAAGAAACACAAAATTAAAAGTCAAGATAATGCTTGCTCTTTGTGAGTAGGAGGTGAAGATTTGGAAAGGATTTCAAAGAAGATTCTGGAATAGTCTATTTCTTGATGTGGGTGCTGTATAACTGAGTGTTGACTTTGGGGGAAAATGAATCAAGGTAATTAATTATGTATGCTCTGAGGAATGCTCCATTTTAAAACAAGACTTCCATAGGCGAAGAAAAATGGATGCTCAGAGTGTAAGAATTTTGCTTACGTGCAAAATAAATTTAGTGCAAATATAGATCAAACTATGCATTTGTTAATTCCATAAATTTCATGTTAATGGTGCTGTATGTCTCGGTGAATCTTTCCTCCAAAACTTTTTTTTTTCAGTTTTGTAATAATCTTTCTTTCTTTTTATTTTCCAGCTTTGCCTTCATTTATATTCCATTCTTTTCCTTCCTAGTGTGAAGGAGGGATTCCATGCAAGCACTTCAGTTACACTTTGAATGAATTCACACCCTTAAGTTTAAAAACACACATTAGCACTAATGCATATCCATTTCAACTTTGCCAATGATATTGATGATGTTTGGAAATAGCTCAAGGAAGTTTTATGTTCAAAGAAATTACTTAACGTTATTGGCTCAGAATAAATTTTCTCCGCTCGCTTTTCAATGCTTCACTAAGAAAGTAATACTATATGCTTTGTTACTGAATGTAATATTTTAAAGTGATAAAATATGATGTATTCAATGCTAGGGTTAAATTCCAAATATTAAGTGTTTTACTTTTTGCTTTCTATATTTCAAATAATTGTGCAGTTTTTATTCTAGGAGGTGACATTTTCATCTTCTTTGCGGAAGATCAAGATCACCTGCCTGAAATTTTAACAGATGTGTTTTAGACTTGAGCCATTTGAACACAATAAAGTACCCCAGTGCTGCTATGGCATGCTGAAATCCACATTTAACAAGTCACTTAGGAATTCCCCATCCACTTCTTATGAAATACATCAAATTTTCATCAATTTTTATTAAGTTATTTATAAAGAGGTAGAGAAAAATTTCATAGAAAAGGCCAAGTTGGAATACGTACATGAGCAGATTTTCTTTGATGAGACATCTTGAATTTTGAAGACATTTACAGCACAGTGGATTTTAATAAATTTGGGAGATTGTATAAACAGATTCATCACTCAAAGTTCATTTCCAAGCAAAGTGATACAATTTATACAATATTTAAATATATTAAAATATGGAAGTGAGCTTAAAATCATTGCAACTTTTCATGGAGTTGACACTTTTGACTGTCAGAGAATCTACAATGCTAACTCATTTAGTTGAAGCAATTTAGTACATACAAGAAGGGGAATTAAGGAAAAAGATTGTTTGCATAGCATGGCACCCAAATTACATATATAAGAATCAATAATGTCCTCATTGTAAATTGAATTTAAAAACAGATAATAATCTAAATTATGGCTTAAAAATCATGAGAATTTTGCCTTGTTTTCCAATTTAAAGGAGGCCAAATAACTAAGGTTAGAAGGGGAAAAATGACTAAATTTGCACATGCAAACCTGCCAAGTGAAACCCATTAACTGTGTAACAAATTGTTCTAACAAAAAAAGCTTGAAAATATAGAAAATTGCTAGAAAACAGGTTTTTCTAGTTTTAAAAAGTAGCCAAGAAAAAATTAGGTAGCAAAAATGACCAATTCCATAATTATTTAAAAATAGTTTTGGCATAAAGAGAATTCAGTGAGTCAGAAAAATTAGTAGGAAACAAAACCTATATATGCATGCCACATAGTGATAAATGCAGCCATGTATACTAATGCTAATACACAGATACTATTGATATTAGTGTCCTTGTTAGTACATTTTCAAAGGAGGATGCACTGAACTAGCCATTTCTCAAGAGTTAGGGACAAAAGTTGCACAATCATTTCAAAAGAGAGTAACAAACTGTTTAAAGAAGTATATTTTATTTATAGGTTAATTAAGTATCATGTAAAGAATCATTTTGGTTTCAGTATCAAATTTATTTTCTTTGCAAATATATGAAGAAAAAATCAGAAGGAACATTTAACTATTTATTCATTTAATACTTATTAAACTCCTAAAAGAAATAGAATTCAATACTTAGGAGAATAGGTGAGGAAAAGTAATCTAAGTATCTTTCTTATACTTACATACAGCTATAGGGAAAAAAATTAGATTATGTTAGAACACCACAGAGTAAGTTACGCAGGAAAGAAAAATTAGAAACAAATTTTATAGAATTGAAACTCAAAAAGATGAGAAACTAATAAAATATAGTGCACTCTTTTTGGGTGAATGATTATACATATATAAATTATATTTGTATATTATATCTAACAACCTATGAGTAAAAAATGTATTATGTAAAGATTATTGAAACATCAAAGAACTGAGAAAGAATTTTTTTTCCTTTTTTTTTTTTTTTGGTCCCAGGGATTTAACTCACGACCTCGTGCTTGCCAGGCAGGCACTTATGCCACTGAGCTAAATTCTAGGCCAAGAATTTTTCATTAGACCAAGTTATCATACATTAAGCATTGCTTGTACCAAAAATTGCTTCCTTATGTATAGTCACGCTGAAGAGTAATTGGCAATATTCAGATTAAACTATATGAAATTGATTTTTGGAAACACTTCAATGGCTAAAATGTTAGTTAATTTTTAAATTTGTGTATATTGCAATTATAAATTCTACTCAGAGTAATCTAAGAAAATAAGGTTTACAAATGTGACTTACATAAAGAATTTTCCTCTTTCTCTTTTTTCATCATCTTGTTTACAAAAGCAAGATTTGAAAACATTCACATTGTACATCAATGTGCCAACAACATGGTATGCTTTTAAAACAGCCATATGAAAAAATCAAAACAAATGATGTATAAATATATAGTATACAATTCAAACAATTATTTAAAAGATTAACACTTTAATTGCAATCATCACTTATGGTTTAATAGATATGTGAGTAAAATGATAAAACAGCTCCATAAATAACAACATCTTAAAAAAGCTCTTCCTGAAGAGAGAGACATTTAACATATGTAAATTTAAGAGAGAATTTTAATACTTTAAAATCTTTCTCTAAAGAGAGAGGCCAAGGGAGTTGGAATTTATTAAAGAGGATTTTTGTATATTGATAGTACTTTATTTCTTTCCAAAGTGACTAAGAGTAAAAATGATCAAATGTTGGCAACTTTCTCTTCTACATAATGGGATTTCTAAAAACAGGCACATGCCTATATATCTATCTATATCTATATCTATATCTATATCGATACAGATTTGCTATATTTTCATATCCACTTAAGTGAGGGAAATGAAGTAAAGAAATAATGAGAGAAGAAGGAAAAGAAAAGAAAAAAGTCAGCCTCGATGGTCATTTTTTTTTTTGCCTCAAATACATAGTTTATGTCTACATATTCCCTCAAACCTCATACAGTTTTAGATCAGGCTTTTTCACAGGTGGCAGAATCTAAAGTGTGTCCGATTGATTGTGCAGTGTTCAGATTAAGGCTGCTGGGTTTAAAGACGAATAATTGCTAGATCCATCCACTGATTGGATTTGAACCACCCTAATCCCCTTGAGTGAATAACATATAAGGAACAGCAAGAGGCTTCTCTGGTTCTGCCCCTTGTTGGCTACTGTCTTCTGCTGCTCTAAAGTTTGGCACACTGCTATGTGCCACCCTCCTAGGAGCCAGCCAATTATGGACTGAAACCTCTACAAACTGTGAGCTAACTAAATCTGTCCCCTTTTAACTTTGAGTGTTGGATGTTTTGTCTCAGAAATGAGAGAAAAGCAACTACAACATTCAGCTTCATATCAATAAAGATTATTCCATGCCCTAATTCATAAAATGATTCATGAAAAATAGATATATTTGAAAACAAGTCATTTTTACTCAAAATCTACTAAGCGTTTGTACTGTACTGTTCCATTTATAAACAATGACATTTTGTAGGAGGGAAGTAAAATTCACTATTCCAAACACTGAGAGATATTTTATAAAGGTATACCTCCAGTTATCCAGGCTCCTTGAACCTGAAAAAGCCCTGCACAGAGTGTATGTGAAATGCTTGAACCAACTGAACAAAATGCATATTTGGTAAATCAAATTTATGAAACAGTGTCTTCACACACTGTTCAAAATAAAAAAAAAATTCACATTGCATTTCCTCTTACGGTTATTCACACACATTTTTGTTAAGTGTTTGCAAATCCTGATACTTTATGTACATAAAATTTCCATGTTTTGTGATGTGTTGCATTGGATATCGTACTTTGAATTTTAGATATTGTAATATTAATCAGTCAGAGACTAACTCAAATAAATTCTAAAAACCATTTTAGGTAATATTCCCTATAATTGTAACTGAAAACTTCTTTGGGAAACAAAGCCATGGGAGACTCAGCAACAGAAATAAGGACAATAAACACAATAAACATTTTGCTTTTCTTTGCTTATGATCTTGTCCAGGGAAGGCTCAGGCCAACAGAAGAAATAGATTTTAGTTTTGAAGAATATATTTATGAAAATTATAAAAGTCAACTAAATTTTTGTAGTTAAAGAAGATATGAGGAAGTATTTATTCATTTTTTAAAATTTTTAAAAAGAGAAAATAAAGCAAAATTTCAAAACAAGATAATAAGAGGGTAACAATGGTTAATACATTGTGTATTGCTTTCTTTAATTTATTTACTCAGAATACAAGATATAAGCACTATATTGTCCAACAATATTAGCACAAACATTTCTTTGCAATGAATTAAGAGAAACAGAAGTAAAAGTATCATATAAAACTATCATTTTGGATCTTACTCTTTCAGCTTCTCAGTCTAGGGAGCAACACAATGCTGACACAGGTGGGTCTGATTTATTTCACTTATATGTATAATCTGAGTTGTATCCATTTACTTATAAAAGCCTCTAGCTTATCTTTCTTTATTACTGAATAGTACTACACTGTATAAAAAGATCACATCTTTTTAGCCATTCCTCAGTGGATGGGTAATGAGGTTGTTTCCAAAATTTAGCTTTTGTGCTGCTACAAATGTGGTTGCATATGTACTGCTGGGGTATGATGTTTTCAATTCTTCTAGGAAGATACCCAGAAGGGAAATACGTGAGTTGAAAGGGATGTCTAATCCTAGTTTTCTGAGAACTCTCCACACAGGTTCCTGTGGTGGTTGTAACAGTCTATATTCCATCAAGAGCAAAGAAGAGTTCCCTTAGCACCACAACCCCTCCAACATTTGTTATTGATTTATTTCTTGATGGTAGCCATTTTTTATAATCTTTACTAGTTACTTCTTATTTTACTTTGTTTTTATTTTTATTTTAAAGAGAAGAAAATGAAAACAAAACAACAGAACAAAGAGATCAGAACAAAAGAATACAAGCAACACAGGATTTTAAAACAAGACAACAGGAAATCAACAGTGGCTAACATAATGTCTCTTATTTCTTCAAAGTGCTTGTCCATACCTTCACATACCATAAATTCAAACAAAATAAAACAGTATAAAACTGATCAAAATGAACGAATGAAAAATTATAAGCCTTCAAAACCAGACAATAGGATAACCTCTTGTTCTCTTGTCCATATCTTCACAAATATTGAAACGAAATGATAGAAAACAAATCCAAACAATAAAAACGTTATTGTACTTCAAAACAAGATGACAGAAACTCAGCAATGGCTATTATGTCTTTTTTTCTTCAAAGTAGCTGTTCATACCTTCACATATACTAAAAACAATTCTTGTAAATTCTTAGGAGAAGTTCTAGGCATGTGTAAGCCTATACATGTACATTTACTCTTTCTGTATTAGAGGGAAAAATAAAACAAAAAATCAAGTGAAAGAAAAAACAAGAAAAAGAGAAAAATAAAGAGCCCAAAGTGATAACAATATAGCCCTTTGAAACAAGGTGGTAGGAACATAGGGTTGTTATTATGCATAGTTATCTTCAAAAGAGTTACTCAGATTACCAGATATGAACATGAAAAATTGATCAAATCCAATGAATGTTAACTGTTTTGTTCCAAGAAATAATAGAATTAATATTACAATTATCTTAGCTATCTTAAGTGTATATTTATAAATATATATCTTTTTATCTTTTCCCTTCCTTCTTTTCTCTATTTCCCTATCTGAGTTATTTTCCTCTTTGAGCAGTTTCTTGCCCTTTCATAACATTAATTGTAGATTTTCTATTTACTCTTTCAATTTCTTACACTAGGAGACAATATGGTATTTACATATGTGAGTCTGATTTATTTCACTTATGAACTCAAAAGCATCTATTTACCTATAAAAGCCTCAGTGTGATCCTTCTTTATAGCTGAGTGGTACTCCATTGTATAAAAATACCACATCTTTTTTATCCATTCCTCAGTTGATGGGCATTTATGCTTGTTTCCAACATCTGGCTATTACAAATTGTGCTGTTATAAACATGGGTGCACATATAGCATTGTGGTATGATATTTTCATTTCTTCTGGAAACATGCACAAGTGGAACAGCTGGGTGAAAATTGAAAGGGAAGCAATTCTCCTTATCACATTCCTGGAAGCAAGTATTAATGTAATACCAAAACCAGAGAAGTACCCAATGAAAAAAAGAACTGTAAGAAATTCTCTAGTGAACATAGATGCAAAAATCCTCTGTCAAATACTGACCAACAGAAGGCAGCAAATCATCAAGAAGGTTTCACACCATGACCAAGTGGGATTCATCCTACGAATGCAGGGATATTTCAACATACAAAAATCAATAAATGTAATACATCATATCAATAGAGCCAAAGATAAGAATCACATGATCATTTTAATACATGCAGAAAAAGCTTTTGGTAAAGTTCAGCACTCATTCAAGATAAGAAACCTATGGAAAATTGGAATAGAATGTTTCATGGCACTATAGTCAGATAATATGCAGGTGATAATTTTGCTTCTTTTGTTTTTACTTAAGCAAGTTCTATGGGCTAGCTATGGACTACTTTAGAGAATGTCCCATGTGCAGCTGAGAAGAATGCATATTCTGATATTCTTGGGTGCAACACTTTGTACATGTGTACTAAGTCCATTTGTTCACACATTTGATTCAATCTGTTATTTCATTGCTGGTTTTCTGTGTAGGTGATCTATCTCTTTGTGTCAGTGGGATATTAAGTTTTCCCATTATAATTTTGTCATGGTTTAGGTGGTGGCCCCCAAGCCTCATACCTTTGCGTTATGCATTTGTGATTGGTTCCTTGTCTAGCACTTTGATTGGGGGAGCCAGTGCTACACTGGCCTAGGGGTGGAGCCAGGATGTGATGTAATGGCAGGAAGAAGGCGTGTCTTGCTGTCTTGCCACTTGTTCTTTACAGCCTCCACGAACTGGAGCCCCACCATGCAATCCTACCTTGCAGCCAATTGAGTGTGGAGGGAAACCTCCAAAACCGTAAGAAATAAACCTTCCCTTTCCTAACTTTGGGCATCAGATACTTTGTTTCAGCTGTGAGTAAAAAATAACAAAGACAACTGTTTAATTACTCATTTGAATATTCATTTCTATTGATAGTTTTTTACATATCTGGGTGTTCCCATATTTGGCGCATATAGAGTTAGGATTGTTATTTCTTTTTCTTGCGGTTTACCCCTAACTAGTATGTAATGACCTTCTTTGTCTCTTCTGATCATTCTTGGTTTGAAGTTCACATGGTCTGCAAACAGAATAGCTAACCCTCCTTTTTGGGGGGTTCCTATTCCATGAAGTGTTGAAGTGTTGTTTTCCATCCTTTGAGTTTCAGTATATGAATTTCCTTTAGGGTTAGAAGTTTGCATAAGTTATATATATATATATATATATATATATATATATATATATATAGTCATTTTATGTTTCTGCTACTGTTTCTTTACCTTTCCCCTCTCTTTAATTGTCTGCCCTGATTAGTGGCTCTTTTCTGTTGGTTTTCTTGGACTTGTATCTATTTTTTATGTCTATCTAGAATATCTTTCAGTATTCTTTGCAATGTTGATTTTGTGGTCGTGAAGTTCACTAGCTGTTCTTTGTCAGAGAAGTATCTTACTTCTCCATCAATTTTGAAGGATAGTTTGGCAGGGTACATCAATCTGGGTTGGAAGATATTTTCCTTAAGATTCGAAATACTTCACTCCGTGCTCTTGCTCTTCTTGACTTCATTGTTTGTGTTGAGAAGTCTGCTGTGATTCTGATGGGCTTTCTTTTATAGGGGATCTGTCTCCTAACAGCTTTTAATAATCTGTTCTTATGCTGAATTTCTAGGATGTTGATTATTATACGTCTGGGTGGAGATTTATTTTGGTTATCACTAATTGGAGCTCTATAATAGCTTCACTAATCTGTATGTCAGTTTCTTTCCCATATGTGGGAAATTTTCAGCTATTACTTCCAAAAATAGTCTTTTTTATATTATTTGTGTTGTCACCTTTTTTGTTACATCTGTTAACATTATATTGATTTTCTTTGCATCACCTTGCAATTGTTAAACTATTATTTCCTGATTCATTTTTTATATTTCCTTTCTGATTCTTTGTTATATATATTTTTTTTCATTTCTTGTTCACTAGCTGCAGTTTTGTCTTTGAAGTTTGAAAGTTTATCTTTACATTCATTCTGTCAGTTTTGCCTGCTTTTAATGGAATTTTTGATTTCCTGGATATCTTCTTGAATCTGTTTCAATCTATTTCTTTATATTGTTAATTCAAGTTTCCATCTTTTTGCAGTGCTTCTCAATTTTTTAAACTATGTCTTCTTTAGATGTGGTCAACATTTGTTTTATTATATTTATGATTTCTTCTTTTACCTGGGAGATTATTTCTGATCTGAGTTTGTTTACAGCTTCATGGAGCTGTTTCTTTACTGCAGTTGCTATTATTTCAGAAGTTTTTGGGGATGGGCCAGAGCTTTGAGACTGTGTTTTGCTCTTTCATTTTGTCATTTTCCTGTATTCCCCTGGGGAAGCTGAATGCAAGGTCTCAGTTGCTTCCCTGGTTGAGGATGTCTGTCTGCACTG
This sequence comes from Cavia porcellus, assembly GCF_034190915.1. Taxonomy (NCBI): domain Eukaryota; kingdom Metazoa; phylum Chordata; class Mammalia; order Rodentia; family Caviidae; genus Cavia; species Cavia porcellus. The sequence goes on along the minus strand of NW_026947484.1, from coordinate 157,384,922 downwards.
CAGAAAGTTTCCCCAGTTGAGTGGAAGTCATTAGGCAGGTCTCAAATGGTACTCCGAGGCTCCTCTAGTGGGGGGAGTATGCTGGGCAGACTTTCTGTATATCCCACATTGCACTCTGAGCCTCCCGGTCTGCTTGAGGTTGCTGGGTGGAACCCTATCTGATTCTGAATGGTGTGCCAAGGCTAAGCAGCTACATGGAGTATATGTAAACTTTCAGCTCATGCCACACAGCGCACCAAAGCTCCCCAGCTGCTTGGGGTTGCTGGATGGGGACCTAACAGGTTCCAAGTGAGGTGCTATGCCTGCACTGCAAGGTAGAGTTCACTGTGCAGGCTTTCACTTGTACCACTGAGTACAAGGATTTTCCCTGCCACTCAGGGCCCCTGGGCAGGGCCCAACCAGGACACAAGTGACCTACTGAGGCTCCCTGGATGTTTTGGTGAAACTGGGAGGAGCCCTACCAGGTTCCAAGCAAGATGCCAAGCTTGCACCGCTAAGTGAGTTCACCATGCAGGTTTTCTGCTCATTGTAACTTCTTAACAGCAAAGTTTATAAACAATTATTTTTTATGGGAGGAAAGAGATCTTTTGCCATGGAAGTATAGTTAGTTCTGCAAAACAAGCATGCTATTGAATGTTTAAGAGTTAAAACAAACAAAACTATTCATTTAGAAATTATTTTAGTGGAATAAGATATTGATTCCATGTCCTGAAAGAACTGATTTGATCTCAGGCTCTGTCACTGACAGGATAAGAGACACCAAATTAGTTACATAATCTCTGTGCTCTTATCTGCAGCATGAGATTGTTTTACATGTTAAACAAAATAATGATCAAAAAAAGGTAATGATTCAACACGTTTAGTAAAACACCTGGTTCGCAGTTAGTAATTATACCAAAAGTATGGGTCATGCTACTTGTTTTCTTCTATCAGGAGTAAACACCTGTCTATCTTTCCCCATCAATGGATGGTTTAATATTTGGACTTTTAATTATTTGGGTATTACTAAAGTTTCACGTTGAAGTATAAAGGAGATGGCATGGAATGTAAGTAGAGATAAGAAAGGAGATTCCAAAATCTTCTACAAATAGATGATTATAAGCCATAAAATATACACTTAGATAATCATAACCAAGCTTGGACTTACAAATACCTACATGTACCTACATATGTAATTTTTAAAAATATCTTCCTAGAAAAATAAAATGAAATATTGGAGGTGCTCTTATTATGGATATTGTTTCCTTAATCTAAATAAAATATTTTAGCTATTTCACGTAACCATGCACAATTTGAAAATGAAAAAAAAATATTGCTAATACTTTTAATTTTTTCTGTTTCAGTGATTAACACTTAGAACATGTCAGTTAATTCACAGAAGTAAATCAAAGTTTCAGGATAAAAGTAGCACTTTTCAGAACTTAAAGTGTGCTCATGTCCATGGTCGGGAGAGTTAGCTGTTTGAGGCAGGATATCATGGTGTTTGCTTCTACTACTATGCAAGGTGCTTAGTAGGGGTTCAGTGACTTTGTAAAAAAAATTAAATATATAAAAAATACAGCTTTCTAAATTTTTAAAGTGGTAGATTTTCATTTCTCTGGTGACAGCCATGTTTCTAGTAACTGGTCTTACATGGCGGCTCTGGATAGAAATGGAGTGGGGGAAAGACCATTATGAAAGAAGATGATCCAGGCAGCATTTCCCAGATAATTAAAGAACACTGTGTAAAGAATTATAGGAAGAACAGATTGTGTAGTGTGTGCGTGTGTGTGTGTGTGTGTGTGTGTGTCTCCACACTCACATGACACTGCACTTACTCTTCAAATCCTGAAAGAACAAAAAGAGGCAAGCAAAGACACAATTCTTTTCTGTTTCCTCATTTAATTATATTTACCAAAGAGCATTAACAACATTTTAAATTTTTAGTTAACAAATGCAATAGAGTTATTTGGCTAGTTATTACAAAATCAAGAACGGACAATTCTGAATTCTAGGTTCTATTCTTTAATATACCACATCAAAATTTTTCTTCAAAAACATTTTTTTTAATGTGCTATGTTTGGAAGTGGATGTTCAATTAAAATAAATGATGTGTAACTAGACCCCTCTCTAGGAATCTTTTCTGATTGGTATTTTTTGTATAGGTTATAAGCCTGACTATCAGAAGTCATCATAATTTTAAGCAGATTATCATTTTTTTTCTAAAAAAGAGGACTTGAATATTTAACTTTAAAGTAACAAATGTCATAACTGAAAAATTTAGCCTTAACAACTTTGCCACTTGCCACTTCATGTCACTGTATTTTAATTTTCTCTAAGTGGAAGATAGATAGATAGATAGATAGATAGATAGACAGACAGAGATATAGATAGATATATCTTATACATGTATTAGTAGTCTAAATATTAATCTTTTATTTTAATTGTATTCAGGGATCATGACATTAAAATTATTATTATTATAATTTTGATGAAACAATTATATATCTGAATTTTTGGAAAGAAATCTTTAAACTGAATCCACATTTGTTAATGTGGACCAATTAATTCAGCTATTGCAAATGAGCTTTTTATAAACTCCAAATTTCTTCCATTTAAAGAATGAAATAAATACTGAACTTTAGAAGGAGAGATTTATTTTATTTGTGTATTGAATAAATTCTGTTCTAAGTGGACACAAGTGTTACCCATAACATGCCTTTGAATGTCAAACTATTAATTCTCAAGGCAAGTCTCAAAAACCACTAGAATTCTATGAAGAATTTCTTTTCATCTTTCAGGAGTAAGAAGCATAATCATTATCTTCATGTTTAATTTATATCTGGGCTGTCACCTCAGAATATGTCTCAATAGCACCACAAAAGCCGAAGTTCTGAAGTCGAAAATTTCCTCAGCAGGGTTGCCGGATTCCGAAAGTTTCAGAAGCACTGATGCAGATGATGAAAACAAGAAATCTGAGCTCTAATTTCAGACCCGACTTCAGCTATGTAAACTGCAATAACTTTCTTCCCTTGTGATTTGTATACTTTTAAATGAGGTAAGAAACAGACCTTTTTCCAACCATCTTTCCAGTAATGCTTACTGACATTTATTGAGTAAAATATTTACTAACAAATGATTTTAAAGGATTTAGTAAATGAAAACCTCTGTATGAACACATAATCATTATGTAGGAACGATATATTCGTAGTAGCACTTTATGACAAGAGAAGACAAAATCCACAGTTTTTCACACGTTTTATACTTAATGAAAAAAATATGCTTTGGCAAATTTATTTAGTGCTTGCCTAAGTGAAACATTAAACAACCTCTTTTAGTGTCCTTCGTTTGCATAACTCTAAGTATATTTGACCTTCTAATGGATAACAGTAATGCTCAGTGTAATCATAGGTTACATTTACATAATGTATTTCTTTTGCTATGCTGGGAAGATTTTCACAGCATTGATCTCATTTTTCTGTAGGTGACATTTTTGTGAGGTAAGCAGGACATGTAACTCAGTAACAGGCGTAAAATAGAGACTAGGACACTGTACAGATCATCAAAGAAGAAGAAAGATGTTTACACTCACACACAAAGATAACTTATGGTTATATCACTTCCCAAATATATGAAAACATGCACAGGAGACATTTTACAAATTAAAAATGGCAAGTAGTTTTTCAACTATTTTTTCTTGTTCTCTAGACTGTGTTTATTTTTGTTGCTACTTGCCCTATTACATATATATTTCATAAATAAATTGCTCTTTCATTTATAATTTTTTATCTTATATCTACATAAAGAGCTCAAATGGCATTGATATTTGAACTTGAATCTTTGTAAGTCAATCAAATTCATCAATTCAGATTAAGATTGATATATTAAGTTTACATTGTAAATATCACTTGGATCAATAAGTACAAAGCAAAAATAAAATCATAAGTTACTCACATTACAAAACTAGTAAGACCAATCCTTTGCTGAAAGAAGCTGTGTATGTGTGTGTGGGGGGGGGGGTGCAAGCTTCCTGGATTGCACAAGTGTCTGGTGCATAGATACAGAGCAGTGAAACAAACCAGATTCATGGCTTAATGTGAGGAACTGTGTAACAGTCACTGGTTATAAATATAATTTGGTTAATAATTTGTGGTGAAATACTCTCAAGATACAAGTTTTAATAAAACATCATGTGCTGAGTCAGTGGATCTGTAATTTATATACTACAAAACACAACCATTGATGAGTCTGAAGTCAGTCTACATTCACATAAGAAGTATTTTACCCAAATTACTGTGTCCTATTGAATATTGGAATATATCACATGTAAACATGCAAAGATTCTGTTTTTCTGATATATGCAAATGCACGTGTGTAATTCTGTATCTGATGAAAATTTAAACTTAAACTAATTTTCCTGTAGACTTTTTATGAAAAAATAATTTAACATATAATGTATTAGATTATGATGAAAAGATAAAAAGGTAAATATTATTTGCTTCTTTGTGTGGTTATCAGACATCTGTATTAACACTGTAGGATGAGAATGGCTGTTCCCTCTTTCTTGATTAGGAGCTGGGGAATCTGAGGCCAGATCATTCACTATGGGAATAAGAGAGGAAAGAACGGAAACAAAGCTCCCAGGTTTACCTTTAACTCCAAGCTAACAGACATTGGGAAGCAGGTTGCATATGAGACAGTGAGCATGGAAACTGAAGAGATCTGCTGACACCATCGTTGTCCAGTGGAGAAATCCATGGGGAACTGTCTTCTTCAGGTTTCTCCCTTGGTCTTTCCATTCCTTCCATCACTGGCCACCCACAGTGAGAGACCTCAAGCCAGCCAGTGAAATGCAAGTCCAGGGAAATAAAGAGAGAATAATGTCCAAGAGAGATCATCCTCAAAGATGCTGCAGCACTGAAATGGCTCATGCATGAGCTCTGCTGGTCATTAGGCTCCCACAGTCTAGAAAAGAATTGGAGGACACATTCTGTCTCTTGGCAGCTGAACTTTGAAAAGTAAAACAGGGATAGAGCTCAGAAATGTCCTCAGGTGCCTGTTGCTGGGTCCTGTTTAATGGCAGCAGAATCTCCTTTGACTTTTATCATTCACTGCACTTTAATAACAAATCCTTATCCAAAAAGAGTGCTCAGAAGATGTACAATCATAGTGCAGAGGAAAATAATTATTCATGTTTGTGAGACGGACAGAGGATTGAGAAGGGGAGAAAGTTTCAGAAGGAAAGGGACATTTCGGGGAAATAAATAACAGAAATACATTCCAAAGTTGAATTTTTATCCACAGAAAATAATAGAGAAATTAAAGAAGGAAAGCAGTTGTTGAAGTTTAGCTTTGACATATGTACAAGTTAGACACGAAATACAGAGAATTAAAGAAAAATCCAAAAGCAAAACAGAAGTCATTTTGAAAAGACATTGGGAGACATATGAACAATAAGTATTCTCAGTAAAAATAAAATTGAAAAATAAAGAACTACCATTGGAACAAAACAATTTTTTCTTTAGTTGGAAAATACTAAGGTATCCAGAGGATAAGAAAGAACCATTTATTAGCTGGCATAAGAGATAAAACTAACGGATTTTCATGTCAACTCAGACATCGGTGAAATCTGCAGCATTGCCATTGAGCAGAAAATTTTTAACACTCCCATGAGAAAAGAATGATTCTGTCTGATTATATATGAATTGGAATTGAAACTTTTGTTTTGTCACTGGAACCTAGAAGTTGGTGCAATTCTATCTGCAGAAGCAATCCATGAATCCTCTACTCAGGGAAAAAAATCCTGTACTTACCAAGGTGACAGTAATATTTGAGGATTTGTAAATTTGACAAAATAGGTGATCGGTTATCTCTCACTCTGGAACTCACTTAGACGGCCACACAAAGGTCATTCAAAAGCACATTCTTATTTTCCTACTTGGAACATAAAGTGTACAAAAACTAAAATCTAAATCTATTGATTTCCCCTGTAGGTAATAATGTCTATATCCATATTTGTATCCAATGATATTTAGCTGGAATTTACTGGTGCCAAATATTTATTTTCTTCTTATTTCTAGCTTACAATATGATCTGAAAGTCCTGAAAATAATGTCGTAATGTTGACACCAATCCTTTATTCTAAGTATAATAGAGATAAATGATGCAAATTTCTTATATTCCTGAATGCATTGTTATTCCTGGTACCCAGTTTACTGCATGGGATACATAAACTGCTAGATGTTTACAATAGTTTTAGGGTTTTTTTTTTTTCATTTGTACAAACTATTCCATTGAAGTATACAATATGTTGTATTGGAAGTAGAAATCTGCATGGAATAAAATTTAAAATATGGAATAGGCTGAATGTAAAAGTAGGATACATTAGAAAATGAGAATTCTGCTCCAAGAGCCCTGCAAGTAGATGGCTTGTGTCACAGTGGCTGGACATGCACTCCATCTGGCATGTGCTATATTTTTAAAATGCAAACCCTAAACCCTGTGAAGTGGATGATGGGATAATTTCAGCACTGTGCACTGGTGAGTGCAGTAAGTTGTGTACTCACCCACTTGATCGACTCAGTCTAGCACATACATCTAACTTCTGGCTCTTTCCCAAAGTCAAAGAGATCATGAAAGGGAAATGCTTGTTAATTGATTTCGAACATCAAGCCTGCCATGGTAGCACAGGAAAAGACATGACGAGGAATCCCAGAACCACTTCAGAAAGTGACAGCAATAATGGTATAAATTTGCCTGCAGCAACTGGAAGAATTCCAGGGTGATGAATGGCAATGTCTTTTAATGTTATAATTTTTAAAAAGTAAATATTCTCCATTTTTAATCACACCTTATGTTCTATGACAAACCATATTCATTCGTACACTTTAAATATGCATAGTCTATAAATTATACCTTAATAGAACTATGAAGAAAAAGAGAAAAATATTTTACCTAGATAAAGGAACTAATGTATTTTGATACATAATTTGCTATGCAGAATCAGTTCCTTGTGTCAAAGTAATTATTTGAGGTCAGTGTTTATCACCATGTCGGTTCATAGTCGTGACTCTCAAATGTAAGGGTCAGGTGGTAAAAGTCCAGCTAACCACTTTTTCCAAGCACATACATAGTCAAAGGTGGTTACAGTTCAAATATGGCTTTATTATTTCCAATATGAATTTATTGAGAATCAACTACTTGTCACGTAATAAAATCACAACTAGAAATCAGGTTCTGTTACAGTGATGTAAATCTTTTCTTAGGAGTTTAGGCAAAAGTTAGAAAGACTTAAGGTTGAGTTTATATAATATAGCAAAACAATTGCATGCAAAATGAGTAAAATCTAGCTAATCAGGAATTTTGAAGCAGAAACATGTGAATATTTGAGAAATTTCCTCTCCTCGAATTTGAATAGATGTTGTATGGCTCCCTGTTACTCAGTTAAAAAAAAAAATATTACAGATGTTAAGGAAATCAACTAAGTAATTTAAATATACAAACAAATAGGAAATAACACTTGACTCAATAATTTCCTCATTAATTTCAATCAATTATTGTGTCCTGTTGCAAGTTAAAAAACCGACAAGTGATTGGTCCATATTTGAGAATACAGAAAGCTTTTGTTTGAATAAATGTGTCATTTGAGCTACATTTAGAAGAATTATAATCCTAAACAATGCTTCTCAAACTCTTGCATACTTATGAATGCGCTTAGTATCTTGTCCAAATATACTTTCTCATTTAGTAGTCCTGGAGTGAAGCTTGAGATACAGCGTATTTATGTATCTCTAAATAGGGATATTACATGCTCATTACTGCTACAGCAAATGCTTAAAAACTTAGTGAATTGAAACACCAATTTGTATGTTACTGTCTTGAAGGTTAGAAGTTCAAAACCTCAGGGGCTGGAGGTTTAGCTCAGCGGCATAAGTGCCTGCCTTGCAAGCAGGCAGTCGTGAGTTCGATCCCCAGTACCGATAAAAAGGAAAAAGACAAAAAAAAAAAAGAAGTTCAAAACCTCTCTAAGAGCACTAGAAAGATTCTGGCCAATTTGTAATTATTCTAGGGAATTTGGTGGTACAACCCTTCAGTTTCTGCTGACAACTTCCACAGGCTGCAACCATTCCTTGGCTGGTAGGCTCACACCAATCCTCTCGATGTGCTTCAGGTTTGTGCATCCTTCCTACTCTTCCCTTTGTGCCTCCTTCTCGTATGCACCCTTTGGTTACACTGGAACCACCAGGACCACTGGGATGATCTTCCCATCTCAACACACTTAATTTGTTCATTCTTGCAAAAGCCTTTGCCATCCAGTGCAACTTAATGCCCAATTTTGGGGATAGACAGCTTTGGAGGATCATTATTTTACTCCTCCCCAACTAATGCTGAAAATGCTGCTGCTCTACGGATGAAACTATTTGTTGCCTGTCATTACAGCAGGACAGAAGTACAAAGATACTCATGTTGGTAGATCTGCCTGACAAGGGATCAGAACATTTATTTTAGTTCTGGTCTCTATTCCAATGCACCACAGAAACTGAGCTGAGGTATGAAAGAGCTTGATCCTTTTTACTAGAACTGTAAATAGATAGATAGATAGATAGATAGATAGATAGATAGATAGATATAGACACATGGATAGATAAACAGATATATCCTCTAAATATTATATTTCAAATTAAAGAACTTTCAGAATATTTCAGAGAAAAAAAATTCTATTCGTGTTCACAGAGACAGGAAAAGAGAGAAAAAAAAATCACATTTACATGTGTAATCTACAGAATTCCACACGATATTAACATTCCTTCCTACCCTTTCACCATGGAAAGGCACCTTTTAAAAATCACACTGCAGTCTGTATGGGTATGGTCTTGTTTTTCCTCTGCCACCATTCAGTAAGTAAAAATTTCAGTGAAGGTAAGTTTTTCTTTCTCCAGTCCGCTCACTTACTAATTCTTTCCTTCCTTTCCTTTTTTTCTTCCTTCCCTTCCTCCTTTCCTTCATTCCTTCCTTTCTTCCTTTTTAATGTTGCTCACTAGTGACCAGATGAATTTTCACATGTAGTAAGTGAAACTTTGCTACCGAGCTTGTTAGGATTTGAAATGATATTAAAAATACTAAATCAGGGGCTGGAGATTTAGCTCAGGGGCATAAGCGCCTGCCTTGCAAGCAGATAGTCGTGAGTTCGATCCCTGGTACTTATAAAAAGGAAAAAGACATAAAAAATAAATAAATAAATAAATAAATGCTAAGTCATAATGATGATGTATTACATTCCATTATGATTATTGTATCATTCTTTTCAAATTATATGTTATTCAGGTTTATGTTAGTCAATTATTTGTGTTGTTTCCTCTCATTACTTTGCAAAATTCAAATTTGATTTATGGTATTATTTTGTTTCCATGTTGCTTTGCTTTTGAAAATTACATTTTGAACCAAAATAAGCATATGCAAAGTGCAGCACAGAGAGTGAAAAGATTAAAAAGAGGGACCAGTAAACTGAGAAATAATATCAAACAGTGTCTACATTTGTTCAGTTGATATTCTAGGGAGAAACATGAGGAAGAATAAAAACTAACTGGGAGCAAATTAGGCCTGAAATATTTCCAAATTTAAAACTGTAAACAAAAGCAAGAAAATAAAGAATACTGTAATCTCTACTAAATGTCCCCAGCATCATGGTGTTTCCTTCCATCTAGATGTGGAATTCAGATGGCTCAAAGTCTTGCTGTCTTATTTCTCCTGGCCATTCCGGTTCATTCTGTGCATACACAGATTAATATTCAGTTAAAGACTCTAGGAAACATCAAAGCAGGTTCCCGGGACTCATTGTTTACCACCTTGGTATACTCTGCCTTGCAACAGCTATCTGGTTTTGTCTGCAAACTTTAATTTGTGCCTCCTCAAACTGCCATCCTTGTGAGGCTCTTTCGGGTCTGCTTCCTTGCATACAGTGCTGTGATTGCATCAGTGCAGAAAGCGATTGACGTGTAGTTTTCCCTACTTTTTTTCAGTGTAGTTTTCATACTTTTTCTGTGAAAAACGTGTAGTTTTCATACTTTTTCTCTGGCTTGCATTCCTATTTGATCGATATTTTTTTCTATTTGAAATATCTTTTTAAATAAATTTATCTAGTCCAGGTGTCCAACAGCATATAATGAGAACGTAATCCTAGGCCATCTTACTTCCTCATGACTGAGAGGGATCTTTCAAATGGAAAGAAAAATTCACATTATAGAAATAAGTAACAAAGGAACTTCTATTTTCAACTACTATAGCTTTCCTCATATTCTATCACCAATAAGTAACTAACTGAGCTTTTTTTTTTAAGTAACAAATTTTCTCTTAGTTCTATTTCAAAGAATTTATTAAACCACTGAAAAGAGAGAACAGTTTCTTCAATATAAAGACATTATGAGACATTTAATATTGGAAATGTGTTTTCGCTAATACCAAGTACATGCAATCATGTAGATCTATCTAGGTGCATTTCTTAAACCGTTATACATTCATACAATATCCACACAAAGGCGATGTCCTGAAGGTTTCAAATGTTGTCATTTTATACCTTTACTTTTAACTGCAAATCCTTTAAATGGAAATTAAATTATAAGTAATTCTACATGGCATTTGCATCACCTATTTATTACTGTTAATTAAAAATGTTATAGCATTCTGGAAATATGCCCAACACATGAAAAAAGCATATGATATGTTTTATTCCTTGAAATATTCACGCATGTTGAATTCAATGCAGAATCTCGGTCACCCAATAACAGAGCTTGCAAATGTCAATTCCATTAAGTTCTTTCTTTAAAAAAGATTTTTTAACTAGTTATTAGAAGATGCCATTATCACAGCTTGAGAGTAGATGTTCCATTGAACTGTGAGGACAGTCAATAACATTTTTGTTCCTTCTGTCATCTTTCCAATTCACTACTTTCCAATATACATGATTGGGAATGAGAATGTGAACCTAGTGTCTGCTTGGTCTTACAAGGTTACAGATGCTACTGTAACAGAGGTAGACACAGAGCCTCATTATTCTTGGTAACATCGTCATTAGGAAGACACTGTTATTACCCCCATTTTACACTTGTGGGAACTGAAGAACTGAGACACTAATTGACTTGCCCAACATCTCACAGTTATAAGTGCCATTGTCATAAATCGAACTTCTCAATGTAACTGCCATGCTCCACTGAAAGTGTAACAATGGTGTCACTAACCACTGTTTCAACTCAGGACTCTTAAATTTATTCTGCCCAGTTCTCTCCAGCAGCAGTTGGAGGAATTTACACAACCCTGGATCTATCATGATGGGATCAATTTCCATTTCTAAATGAAAGTACTAGGGACCAATGAATGCTGCTATTCCTGAGAAGTTGGAGGATGAATTCTAGAGCCAATGTCACAGCCATGAGACCCAAACTAATTTCCTCAACCCCATGTGCTAAGACTCAGACTGTGCTATACCTAGTTTAATCCTCAATTTCATCATCAAATTCAGATCACTATTTTCAGATCAGATCACTATTTTCTTCTCAGTATAAATGTATGCACTAAGAACCATGACCCCAAACATTAGCAACTGAGAAGTGAATTTTCTTCAGATACTTCTTAGAATGTGAGGTGAGAGATATCATGTAACATATAAAAGAAGTATACTGTGTGTGTTTCCACAGAGTGAATATAATTGTTCAGTTGGAAGCTCTAGCAGGATAAGAACACATACTGTTTGATTCATTGATGTATTTCCAGTTCCTGGAACATTTTTATATCACATTGTAATCACTATAAACAGCACTAGGATTTATGAATGAATGAGTGAATGAACAATGCACGTAATTAAAAGTAAAAAGAAAACATAGCTAAATTCCTATATTTAAAGATGTTAAATGCTAATACTCTGGTTGTAAAAGCTGTAATTCATGTATTTGAGTCCTTTTATCCTCATTTCCTTATAAAAACATTTTAATGCCAAATAATTTCTAAGCTTCCTCTCGATGTATTACTTTGTGTAACACACTCATATTCAACTTGTAGGCCTCCCGCTGTAGCTATAGGTAGTGTTAATGAAAATAAGGGAGATAGATTAAACATTTTTTCATATTAAAATTGAAAAACAAAATTAGTAAGGTTAATTGTAGTCTCCAGTGTAAAAGGAAACCAATAAAGACATCACATCGTCAACTCCCCAACAAATCAATGGCAACACTGACATGCTTCTAAATCTTTACCTACTGTGTGGTTTCCAGATCATCTTTGTTTATTCTGTGTGACTGTAACAGAAATGATGATGCTGTGAAATATATAAACAATAGGAGTTTATTTGGCTCAGGCTCCAGGTGGTGCTGGTTTCTGTTCAAAACTTTCATGCTGCATCCTCCCATGGTGGAAGACAGGATAGGAGATTTAAAATCAAGACATTAAGAGGGAGCCAGATTCACTTTTACATCCACTTTTGCAATGGGTCACCTATTGAAGCCATTCCAAAGAGCAGACCACTCATGAGCCAATCATTTCTTATTAAATCCAGTACCCAGGCCCTCTTCCATTCGACATGACATTTGTATTGCACGAACGTTTGGAACACACTCACGCCGTACCACAAGCCAACTCTCCGTCACTTGTACAGTCATTTAACTGAAGAACAGATGTCAAATTTCTTGTGTTTAAAGGTAAATGATGCAAAAAAGTTGCTCTTAGCTGAACTGTGTCCAACTTGGAACCCTGAAAAAGCTTATGGGAGCCCACTGTCAGACTTTAATATTGTGCACTTTCTAAAATAAGACTACTGTTTCCAGTACCTGGGTAGGATTAATCCATTATGTTTTACCTTAGTGACATTTGGAGACCTGCAGCTTGACATTCTCTGAGAGTCTTTTATTTCAAGATCTATAAAATCGCATTCCTTTTAGAATGCGATCTGTATTTTAAACACTATGCCTTCTGAAGATATTTGGTAAAACATACCTTCCATTTTCCTCTCACAAAGATTTTATTTTGCACTAGAATCTAAATTCCAGTTCTGAGAATTTGGTAAGAATTGCAAGTCCCTACAAGACAGAGAAAAACAGAATAAGAATGATATAATTGTTTCTGGCCTCTTTTAAACTTTTTTTCTAGTTTTAAAGCTATTTTCTTACTGCAAAACAGGATGACTAAAGCCTCGATGTAAAAGCTATATAAAAGAGGCCATTTGGGCAATGACTCGACGCATTCTTCTGTTGGCAGAAGGTGCTGTGTTGGCCAGGCTGCTGGTCTGGCAAGATTAAAGTCTGCATTTTTAGATAATGTGATGGCATCTAGTCATAGCTGACCTATTGGAACTGTGATGATTCATTGTACAACTTTCTATAATGAAACTATTAACTTCTAAATTTTCCCAAGGACCATAGACCTAGAAAAAAGGGAAAAAGAATCAAGGTTCTACTTATAAATAAAGTACCTGTTTCCCTGGATGGGGAAGGAGACTAGTCATTAAAAACAACCTGTTTGAGATTTACCATTCAGTTAACTGTGTTACATAAAGACCATAACTCCATCCTTACTGGCTGTTTCCTTTCCTGTGTCAGTCTGCATGAAAAATGTTAGGGGAAGCAAGTCCTATCAACATTAAGGACACAAAATTGCTGCTATGTAGGGATATACAATAAATCACCCTGGACTCTTATTCATAATATCTAATTCATTGTCTCTAGGTTTCTTGATTGAAAACTATGTGAAGTTTAAAAGGATGCATTTTTAGTTTAGGAATGGGCATAAATATTAAGTATGTTAACCCTAGTAAAAACAGTCTTGATTTTGGTGCTTAATAAACCATGCCTCATGTCAGAGTAGAAATACAAACCTGGATTACAGAGGGTACCAGAGCCAAATGACTATACCATGCTCCCCATATTTGTTCTCACTGAGAAGTTAATATGAGAAACGCTTCATTAGTGTGCCCTTGTGGTCATTGTATTAGTTTGCAATCTTTCAATTTGCAGTTATTTGGAGATGTATCAAATGTAATGGGCTCTATTCAACCTGCTCTCCTCTTTATTGGTTGCTTCTCACATGGTCAAGGGCATCCTAAATATGTTCTTGGAACGATTCTCTCTTTCAATCACTGTGCCAGTAATCATTTAGAATACAAGTGGATTCTTTTCATTTAGAACAACCAGGTGGCTGAAGAGAGCCAGTTAATAAGCAATCAGCAAAATCAAAAGCAATAATGAAGCCCTTCAAGGTTTTGTGCTGTAAGGCCTGATACGTAATCTGTATTTTGTGAGTAAATATACAGGAGGCCTAGCAGTTGAATGACTTTGCTGATACCACATTCTTCTCTTTGTGAGTTTACTCAGCTTTGAAGTTCTCACAGCTAGGGAGATCTAACATCTGTTTGAAGGCATTACCTTTCCTGGTAAAAGACATACAATGTTGCCTTTGGTTTTTCCACTGATACCACAGTTTTCAATAATACTTGTCAATACCTTTTATCTACAGAAAAAGAGTAGAAAAATAGTAACTACAAAAGTATACTGAATGTATTCATCTAATTTGGAAAAATAACACATTATGTAATTAGAGAGACTTGATCTGAAACCTATGAAGGACTTTGGATGTTAATTGGTAAGATTTTTCTTCCTCATCAAAACTACTTGGTCTCAAAAGAACTTTATTATATTCTGTCTTACTTTTACATGGATTGAAACACTACTTTTATGGTTACCTTAGTTCATATTTCTTTTCATTTTCTTAATGTTATTCTCTTTTGTATGCTACATGTGTGTCAATCAGAATAAAATTCAAAATTTAAATCAGAAAGGATATTCAAAAGCCTTGAAAAAATCTCCTTTCCTGATTGTACTTTAGATAACTTTAATTTTACTGGGTTATGACTGTTTCCTAGACTGAATAATAGTTAATATTCAATGAAAACCATAACCGACCTATCAGGTCCGTTTATTTATCAAATAAAACTATGAATAAGACAAGTCTGTTGCCTTTGCTGCTTTACCTCTACCCCCAATTTTTGGTCCCTATGTCTCATTCCCACCTGTCGCTCAACATACAGGCCATCAGTGCTATCATTCTGACCTTATAATTTCAGAATTCCAAATTTCTTTTTTATTTCTAGCTACAGTTTATTAAGAACGTTTTATCACTTAGCATCGCAGTGCAGCATCTTTGCATTCCAGGAACCGCTCATCTGCCACAGAACGCATGTGACAGACTCTTCTTTTATGAATGCATCTAGCCTTGGATGATGTCAAAGAATCGGTGTCTTAAAAGCCAAAAACGAGAAGAAGGCATTACAACCCTGTGTTGGTTTATAAAGACAGTTGCCATTTCCCAGGAAGATTTGATGAGGCAAAGAGAGAAAGAGGTGCCTGCAATCTCCACATACATTGAAAACATGCTAGATCCTCTCCGTATCTCTCTCAATCTAGCTTCATGGTCTGCGTTTGAAAATCATTAGATCTATTACTTTGTTAATTCACTCTTTTCCATCACAACAGCAAACCCTAAATTTGTGCTTTTCACTGTAAGACTCAACCCTCTTGATCTTGAGGATTCATCTACTACCTGCAACTTCTCAAATTAAATAATTTTACATTTTTTAATCCATAGATGTAAGTTGCACTCTAATTTAGACAAACAACTGAGCCCATAGATTGTGTCTAAATTCCAGTTCCTTGCGATAGCTTTGTTTTAGTCTGTTTCAGTACTAACACAAAATGTGAAGAAAAAATATAAAGTCCTAATCTTAAAATACTTAACAGATTCTACCATAATCGTAATTATAAATCATCAGTAACTGTAATGTAAGTACCAAGCAACTCTTACGATTTGGTATAAGTATTTATCTAGCTATATAATTTTAATAAACAAGCAGTATTTAGTTAACAAAACCAAATGGTTCTATTTACTTATGTGACTTATTATATTCATTAATGTGTTTCTAAGAATAGTAAATTTCTGGGTCAAGGACATAATCAAAGCATTTCTAAAATAACAAGAAATGTTATCTTTTGTTCAGAAAACATTTTCAAGATTTTGTGTCTTCCATAAGATTCATTATGATGATATGTTTTCGAACAGAACAAGAAAGTTCCATTCCCAAGAATTTTGATCAAACTTTGGAATATTATGCTGATGATTCGTCTTTTGTACTGAGGAATTCATTTCATTCAAGAAATACATAAAATATCAACAATATTCCAGGTAATTATCAAATAATTTAGATAGTAAACTCTCAAGTTCTCTGGTAATTTTACCTTATTCTCCAAGCACACATTTACCTTTTTGATAAATTCTTATAAACGAAAGTTTCTTTACTGTAGTTTTGTCTAGGTAAGAAAAGCACCTCTGTATTAGTCACTACTGCTCCAATACAGCTGAAGGGGCTGAGTCTAGAGTGTACATGATAAGATAGTCCGATCTAGAATCTGTGGATTTAGTTTACATAATATCTTACTGTTTTATTTCTCAACACCTAGATATTAGAACAATGACAAAACAAGTCAAGAGAGGTGATATTGAAGACCACACCAGTATTTTCTATTGCTGAAGACCCATTAAAATTGACTATTTTGTTGTTACAGGTAGAAGACTGCTTCCACATAAGATGAGTTCCCTGTCATACAGGAATGAGAGATGGGAGATTGAGAAAAGTGAATGCTTAGGACGAAGGTAATTCCTGAGGTAGTTCTTAGGTATATCTTAGAATCATGCATATAAATGGCAGGTGCTGTGCTTAACTGCAAAATGCATGAAAACAAAACACTCAGCTCTGAAGACTTGTAAAATGAGCATGGAAAAATAAGAGAACTTGTCTACGAGAATCTATAGGATACAGTAATAATAGTCATTTGAGAAAGGCTACTTAATTTAACAATATTCAGTGGAAAGCAAAAGTAATCAGACATTATCCAAACATATTTACATGTTTCTACCAACAAATTCAATGATCTCTTTGCTAATTTATACTCATGTAATCTGATTCCCTTCATATTTCAGAGTTAACTATTTCCATGGTAAGTAAAAATCTTATATATACATATATACATATATGTTTATTTATAATATATATATATATATCACCTTCTTTCTTTGAGAACATCAATATTCAATATTTCTTCTTTCCTCCATCATTAGCTTCCCTCTTTTGTGTGCATTTTTCTCATCTCCATATGAGTATGATATAACTTATTCTTTCTCACATTAAGAAAATTTCATTCAATATCAGTCAACCTACAATCTCTGCCTTAAAATTTTACTCTATTCCCAGGGATGTAGCTCAGCAGCATAAGTGCCTGACTGGCAAGAGTGAGGTCATGAGTTTGATCCCTGGTATGGAAAGAAAGAGGGAGAGAGAGAGAGAGAGAGAGAGAGAAAGAGAGAGAGAGAGAGAGAGAGAGAGAGAGAGAGAGAGAGAGAGAGAGAGAGAGAAATAAAGGAAAAGAAAGAAAAGAAATAAAGAAGAAAGAAAGAAAGAAAGAAAGAAAGAAAGAAAGAAAGAAAGAAAGAAAGAAAGAAAGGGAGTGAATTTTGCTCAGTTCCGTAAGAGGGGAAAGATGTCTCCAAAACTGCTGACTACAGCTGCCACTTGTGTCTTTTTTCTTGAATTAACTCTTAATCAGAATTTTCTTTCCCAACAGTTTAGAAATTACTTTTCTTCAAAGTCACCATTGGTCATCTCAATGATATCCAAAAATCAGATACTAGATCAGCTCACTGAATTTTGTGAGATTTGACACAGCTGATAATTTCCCTGTCTTAGAAGTAATTCTACTAATTGACTTTCACCATATTTTACTACTTATCTATCTACCTGTAGCTGTCCTGTCTCATAGACAGCTACGTCTTAAGATCATTGCAGAATATTTCTCTTGTTTATCCTCAGATTAATATCCCTCTCATTTTACTCTTTTGCTGGGTAATTTAATTCAAAATTACAATTTTACAGTGATCTTAATTATTCTTAAATACTATCACTTATTTATTGTGGTACCTGGAATTGAACTCACAACCTCATGCTTGCTAGGCAGGTGCTAATGCCACTGAGCTAAATCCCCACCCCAAAATAATATTGTTAGTTCTAACCTCTGAAATTTCACCAAAACTACCATTCATAAATATAATTTTGATAAGTTGAATTTTTCAAACTTTAAAACATTTTACAGTTCACTCAGACGCTTTTAAAAGAATGGAATGAGAAACTATAAATTAGAAGATCATTTAAATTGCATATCTGATCTTGATTTTATGTCCTAAATATGTTTAAAAACTATTGAACAAGCTTAATTCTATATTAAATGACAAATATAGAGAAAAATATTTAAGCATTTCATCAAATACTTTAAATGGATGGATAAAACCCCCAAAATATGGAAAAATATTTAAACATTTCAGCAAATACCATATATGAATGGATAAAAGCACTGTATACTCAAATATATTAATTTTTATGGAAAAGCTTACTATAATTATGCTCTGACATTATGTACACCTATTATAATGGCAAATAGATTTAAAAAATGTAAGAACGTACATTGCAATCTTCTAAAAAGAATGGCAAAACAAAAAAATTTAGAGTTTTTACATCTTGCATGTGGGAATATAAAACATTAGTGATACTTTATAAAGTTAAAATTATACTTAACTACGTGGTCCAGAAATGTTACTCTCAATTACTGATGAGAAATAAAAATTTTAGTTCAGAAAAATCCTATCTGTGAACATTTTTAACAGCTTTCTTTATAATCACCAAAAATTGCTGAGTCCATGTACATAAAGACTGGTTTATCACACACCACTCTAGGATTCCATGATTCAGGTTAAAATCCTTGGTGTCCTCATTGAAACCTACTTTTCATAGTCTCTGCAGATTTATTTCAGTAGCAAATATTATGTTAGCTCCAAATTAGTTCTAGGTTCTTCTCTCCATTTCTCATGTTGGCCTCGTCTCCCATCACGTCAATGACAATTATTACACTAAGCATTTATGAGCCAAGGTTAAGTATATAAATTCAAGGCCATGGGCCATGTATGGATAGATACATTAAAAACTTAAAACATCCTGAAAATAGTTAAGCAAAATCTGGAAGCAAAAGCAGAGTCAGGTTGATATCCTTCAGCCTGGCTGCCAATATTTAGAAAGAGCGGTACAGGACCCAGAGCAGAAGTTCCTCTTTCAGATTTGGCATCATGACCTATTTTTCCTTCTGTTTCTTTAAGCCTGCTCTCTTTTACACACATATAATAATGAGCAGTCCTCTTTAAATTTGTGTCACCACTCTGCATAAAACCATCAATCACATTCTATGTCAGCATCAAGGCCAGCGTCCTTGTAATTGTCTAAATTGCTGATGACCAACCCCTGCCTGATCACTTTTCTGATAGTGTTCAACTCCTATCCTTTCTCTATCTAGACTGCAGTTATACTTTCCTCTGTTCAGTTCTTTCCATGCATAACTAAACTCCTGCCAAGTCTTTATTACTACTGAGAGTAATCTGTGTAGTCTCTCCAGCTCATTTTGTTCCGGCAATCACCCTATGTCCATGTTGCAGTGTTATCTTATTAAAGTCTCAAATCAGAGCTGATTGTCATGATATAATGATTTCAATGGTTTTCCTTTGCAATTAATAATTACTAAATAAATGGAGTGTATTATGTGTTCAGTTAAACTTAGTTATGATGTAGAAATATTTACTGATGAGACCACACACTCTTTTTCTTGGAACCTGGTGTTGATTTCCTCTTTCTATTGCAATTTTCCTCTGCTGCAAATAATACCATCTTTCCTATATCCTGTATTTCTTATCTGATTACTCTTTCTACCTCCTCTCTGATTTCCCTCTCTCCCATCTTCTCATCTGCTATCACCCAATCTCTGTTTACTAACTGACATTTGCCCAGTGACCATTTAATAAAAAGACTTCACGAATCTGGTAGAGAATAGTCTCAATGTGAAATAAAAGTTCCGTTTTAATATCGCTATATTGCACTTGAGAGACTGAAAAAGATCAATGCAGATTAGTAAAACAATAGAGTCTCTGAGAGTGAAAGAAATTTGAGTTCCTTTCTGAAAACAATCATTGGCATCTAAATTGCCATTGAGAAACAGCAGAAACAGCACCCTGTGAGATTAAAACCAGGATGCTTTGGTTCTTAAATTCTGCAGCCAAATTCTTTGACCTTTGTTACTAAGAATGGGTGTAGGCATCAATAGTGAATTAGTAGGTTACTATCAGGGTGCCTCTGTCTCACTATAGAGTATCATTTTCCCTTGTTACTTTTATCATAATTCAGAAATTTCAGGGTAAGGTGCATAGTAATTTAAATGTATTTTTACATTTGACTTTTATTCTTGGATCGAAGTGCCAAAAACACTCCCTGCATTTGAACCTCATATTAGACAAATTTTCTAAATCATTTTACTTTCGGTCAATAGACTATTATCTCCATTTCACGATTTTAAACCACCAAACTTTTAAAACTGAGCTTTATTTTTTAAAAAATCCTTTGATAATAAATAGATCACCCTACACTGTGTACTAAAGAACAGCTTGACTTCTTTGGATTACATTTTTATTGCAAAATGCAAATAATTTTCCAGTTCTTATAATTTATGATATTATTACCATATCCTGTTACATAAAATGACAATGAGAAAAAGCACTCCTGCTGCTCCAATCTGTGCCGAGAAGCTTCCGCAGTGTATATTGTATCCATAGCTGCAGCTATAGGAGGTAAGAATTTTCTGTCTTTGCTAGATGATGCTAATACTCAACCATAATAGATGCTAAAAATGTTTGTTTGCTAAACTCCAATTATAGACAGCCCAAGCTCTCTGAGTAAAAATTATGCTTTTAAGGCTCAATTCTGCCTGTCAGCTTTCTTTGTTTATTATTATTGGCATTTATTTCCTACTTATACATAAATAAATTCAATAAGAATTGCTGTACCCTATAATCAATACGATGCATAGTCCAAGTCCAATTATGTGTAAGCAGCCTGTTGAAATCACTTTCTGATTTTGAGAACTGTATCTAATTGAAAGAATGGAAAGTTACAAGGCCAGCAGAAAACATATAACTGTGTATTTCTTCCGGTTTCAGAAGGCTGTGACCTACTGAATAATTTATATTGTCAAAAGACAAAATTACAACAAATTTAGCGTAAGATATAATCAGCCTTTTTTAGAAATGCTACAGTTGGATAGCACCTCATTTTCAAAATAGAATGGAAGCGCCAACAAGCTGAGCAGAGGCGCTTGGCTATAAAATCAGAAAAAATGTTGAAGACAGAAGAAGCAGGAGCAAGGCGCAGATTGATCCTATCCAGGTCGCTTTCATTATAGGATTAGAAAAGAGCAAACTTGCGGATCATACCGTGTCAGGTATACTGCATCTGTTTTCACTGTGAACTTCCTAGTTTTCTAGAATCTTGTCCACTTCAACAGTTGACTTTAATTTTGTGGCCTGTAGCATAAATGACCCCACACAGCTTGCGCCTAGTGCAGGACGGCAGTCCAAAACAACACACAATGTAGGAACCACTGTACTCTCCTATTACCTTGTTTTGAAAATTTGTTTCTTTGTTTTTATTTTTCTTCCTAAAATGATAATAATAATAACATGGCCTCCCATGAATGCAGAGCACTTCCCCTTCTCCTTTCAGGGGTATTCTCAGTCAACATAAGGCTAAATTGTTGGTCTCACCTATAACCTGTGGACAGTACTCTTAAATCTTGTTTTCTGAATCAATAATATCCAGTCCAATCCTGTTACCATAATTCTCTGTCCAGGCTAGAAATATACTATATAAGAATGTATATGCTTATTTTAGAGGCACAATCAACAACCTGAGATAGTAATTTAGAAGTTCCTTAAACTTAATTTTGCTTTGCAAAGTCCCTTTTGCCATATAGGGAAATATACCCTTCCATCCCAGGAATTAGGGTCTAATAATAGAGGACCTTTATCTGCCTCCCTTCCAAGGAGGGCATGGTGATAGTACATTTATGTGAATCATCACAGACCCTATCCCAGCCTACAAACGGAATCACATCACTCACATTTATGCCCTGCCGTAGAAAGGACACTGAAAGCTAGTGACATAAATAAGCAGATTTTCTTAGAGAATCTCCTCTGTTGAGTTTTAAAAAATTTTCCCTAATGATTTTTTTTTTTTTTTTTGCCTCTTAGGCAGCTCTAATGCTCTAATCAGAAATAAAATATACTACCTTTTAACTCCAAATTATCAAACTCTGAGACAGTGTTGAATTTCCATCTTTTTTTTTTTTTTTTTTTTCATTTTTATTGGTACCAGGGATTGAACTCACGACTGCCTGCTTGCAAGGCAGGGGCTTACGCCGCATTTCCATCCTTTGGAGTGCTGCATTCTCAGAGTACAGCACGACCTCGGCGTGCCTCAGTATCCCTTAGAACGGACACTTTTGCCGTATTAGATGGGATAATTCTTTATTGAGCAGGAGTTTTGTACACACTAAAAGGTACATATTTTCCCTAATCCCTATACATTTCTGGTGTTCCTTCATTGAACAATCTAAAACAATTCTACGTATTTGTAAGTATCTCATATTAGGCTGTATTATCTCAGTTAAAAGCTCTTATTCTCGTTACCGAATACACGTTTGAATCAAAGGGGTAAAATGTAGTCGAAGGTTAAAAATACTCAGCTTCCATTCATTGATGTTACTGCTCACATAACAAGCCAGGGCTGAGCAGCACTGACGTGGCAAACACTCTGTGACAGCGAAGGTGGGTGGCGCATGCACTTTGGCCCACTCATTGCATCCATTTCTAAGCTTTCTTCCTTAGGTTTGGGGAGCAATTTGCACTGTAGCTCAGCGTCAGGCAGCAACTGGGCCACATACATCCCTGTGCTGTTAAAAAAAAAAAAAAAAATCGCTGACATTCGGTCCTCCTCCCACGCAATCCTGTCTTCTCTCTTCTGTACCGTATCTGCTCTAGACCAACCCTGTATTATATTTTCATTTTCGTCCTCCAGTTCCACATATCAAATGATGCACTTCTTTCAGGTCACAAATTTGTAGAACTGAAAGAACAATGAAGAAGGGATTTTGCCCCAGGCTTATGCACATCCTCAGGGAACATAAAAATCCTTACACTCACCTCATTTTCAGACTAATGATTTCGGTTGATTTTCATTTGCTTGTACACATAAAACCCCCATGCAGTCCACATGAGAAGACAAAGCCAAAATTTTAATAACCTCTACCAGATTTTCCCTCTACCAACATGGTATGTTTTGTGCTATATTTTGAGAAGAGGTGCTAGAGATGCGTGAGAGAAGGGCTAAGCATGTGTTCTGTTACTCAGCTCTTCCCCCAGTCCAATTTGCTTTATTTGAAGTTACTGCTTCTCCTACTTTTCTAGGTTCCCATAAGACCATGCTACCTCTTCAAATATAAACAGCTCAGGAGGAACTCAATTTTTTTTGTAACTTTATTTTATTTATTGTGTAACTTTACTTGTGTGTAAAAACAAGTTAAGTTATAAAATCATACAAGGTCCACATTCAAAGAGACTTAGAAGTAAGAAAGTAAATATTCAAGCAGAGAAGGTTATAGCGTCTGCACCAGACCCTGAACCCAAGCAGGAATTTGACAAAGTACAAAGAAATTTTGGGGGATACTAGTATAGAAAACCACAGAAAGGGAGATGTTGACTTGTTCTCTCGCTGCCATGCTGGAACTTGGGTGACCAACCAAGAGAGCAACAGGCCATCTTTCCTGGTAAGCAGGATGAGTGAGCTGCAGGCGTGCCAGGGAGAGAACACGTCAGTATTTCCCCTGAGCCTACCAGTGCCAGGGCTGAGACTCAAAGTTCCGTGCTCCACCTTCCACCCTCCACCCTCCACCCTGTTAGCAACTGGATGATTTCAGGATTAGTCGGAGTTGATAGCAACTCAGGTACATATAGCAACTGAATGCTTGCATTGTTGGGTTGATTATGCTGACCTTGGGCCAGAGGTCTGAGCCCAAGTCTCAGAGCCTTGGGAGGATGACAATATGCAATATATCAAATATGGAGGGTTTCCTTCTATCTTCTTTTTGAAGACCAATATTGTTTTCACTTTTTTGCTTTGTCCTGATTAATTATTATGCTCTATCAAATATTATACTTTGATTGGTTTTATAGTGTTCTGTTTTGGGTTTTATTTTGCTGTACCTGATTGAATAGACTACTACTGTGAGGATAACAAGATGTACCATGGCACCTATGATTGTTATCCCAGTATCCTGCTCTGAAGTTCTGAACCAATTTCACTGCATTGTCTTGACTGGCTTTGATCTGTATTGTTTTGTTGTATTTTACTATCTTTAACGTAAAAGAAAGAAAAACACAGAAAGCATCAGCAGGAGCTCATTTCCACTGGGAAAATCCCTAGGACAGATGAGACCATATGGATGCATACATATCAGGGATGGAAGAGAGCCACAGTTTAGGAAAGGTACAGCCTTTAAAGGAAATCAAGACACACTGAAAGTGGATAAGGTTTTCTCGAGCCTTGGCAGGTGAAAGATAGAAAGAAGTGTTCTGAAGAAAAGTGAGGAATTGAATGTTGATAGTATCAAAGTGATGTTAGGAAGTTTAAGTAATCTTCCACTCTTATTTCTAAGCTTACTTCTAAAACTGCTGACATCATTAATTCATTTATTTTTAAGCTTTGGTTCTGTTGGTTATTTCAAATGTTTTCCTGTCAGCAGTAGCCATGGTTACATGAAGGAATCTGAATGCGCAGAGATATTTTCTGAGACTTGGAAATTTTAACCTAAAGTACATTTGAGCTTTGAAGTGCCCTTGGGGTGGAGGGAACTGAATTGCTCAGGAGATGAATAATGGGATTCATTACTAGTATGACCAGTTTAAATCTAACATGACCCAAAGTATTCCCTTGCCGTTGAGAAGCTTAGAAACTGTGTCCAGTAACGCGGTTCCATTTAAATGATTTTTTATCCTATCACTGAAGCCATCAACAAAAATGTATTTTCTCCCTGCATGAGAAAGATGTGTCTGTGTTCACAGATATAGAAGAGAGAGGAATATTCTTTATACATTCTCATAACCTTACTTTAGCTCCTCTTAGTTCTTAGGATGCAAAAAATATTTATCACGCTTCCCATGAAAATAGATTTGATCAATAGTCTACAGATGTAAAGAAATCCCAAAGCATTCTGTTTTTGCTAAGACACACAGTTGCTTGAGTGATGATGGCAGATCATGAAGAACGGTCTGTGAGTTTTACTTTATTACACATTCAAGATAAAATCTGTTGCATGAAATATACATTTAACACTATGAAGCAACTTTGCTTTTAGAGAAGATATGAGAAACTCAGAGTCAGACAGCTTCTACCGCAAGCTTTTTCAAATGCTGTGTAGAAAAAAAATAATTATACTCTTACAAAAACTTCTCTGAAAAGTAGCATGACATTTGTTAAAATGCAACAAGCATAAGAGTAATACAAACACCTTAGTAGAAAGTTGGGAAAAAATACATATATGGTGATCTTGTTGAATATATGTAATGACACTCAAGAATCTGCATTTCCAAAGTCATGGCAAGAGAATGTAAACTCAGGATATTTAAGTCATTTGCACAAGTCCTGCTATTGTCCATATATAGCAGAACCCATAGGAGCCCTCCCTGCAAATTCTATTCTCTCATTGCATGACTCGGGAAAATATCGGTTGCGTTCCTGAATCAACTTGCCAGCTCCAAGATTACGTACAATTAAGGCCTCTTTGTTGCCCTCTTTACCTGGCGAATAGTAGCAGGCTTCCCCATGGTGTCCTCTGTTTTCAGCTGGCAGGAAAAACAAAACAAAATATGGTTTCTTAACTATTCTAGCAAAGGTGACACTGATTACTGAAGTCATATGCTTAAATCTACCTACCACATTTCTAGTTTGACTGTTGTCCTGTTTAATCCTGGTACTATCCAATTGGAACACTTATATAGAATTGTCTTTCTCAAAAATGTACCAGATGGCATGATAAATTGTTCACAGAATAACCCTACATATGGTCACAATGCTCTTAGACAACTTTCAGTTATTTTCCATTGTTGTTTATTTGAGTTTGTTTCTAATATATAAAAAGGAAAATAGATATGCCAATGCTATAATTTTCTCTGGAAAACATTCTCCATGCTGTCTAAGGTGCTTAGTCTATGTACAACATTTGCACCACTGATAATGAAGAATGTTGTGACCATCTTTCAGCCATATACAAAAATAATAATCTCAAGTGAATATTCTATATAACTATGTCCAAAAGAGAATATATAGAAATTTTTGATCCTGGGTAATAAAGATTGAGCAAATTCATACATGGATTGTTGAAACAATCACAGATGTTACAGTGTCTTAATACTTAAAGTGTTGGTGAATATTTTAAGAACATGTTGGGATGCGATTAAAATATTTAGTAGTAGTATGCCTAAAAAGAAGAAAACATCTGAGGAACTCTGATGCCCAAAGCTAAAAGAACTGGTGTGTGTCCCTTTAATGGCCTTTATATATTCTTATTGCTATGATAAACTCCCCTGCAGAGTACAGCTTAAGTATATAAAAATTATTTAAAATGGTATGATAAAGCAAGTGAAATGTAGTAATCGGCCCTTTCAGCGATATTACACACTGCCTCCTGAATACTAGCATTCTGTGATATCATGTAAAATTTGCTTATGAAATCTATCTGCAAAACAGAACTTAACATGATAAAGTGTTGAGTTCCCTGCGTAAAGGCAATATTCTATCTCTTGGAATATAATGAAGGCGACACTCCATTAAAGTGCAATTGTCAAGTTGAGGGAACGATACAGCTTTCCTATGTCAAAATAACAGAAACAAACAGAGCAGTACATGAATTTAAGAAAAAAAGTCTTGGGACAGAGCATGTATATTTAATAAGATGCCTTCCACCTTGACTTTTTCAGAATGGAAAAATGTTAAATATCAGTTAGATAGATACAAAGTATTCAATTTATTTTCATCCAGTCCGCTGGTCCTTACACCAATACCCTCTCCGCACTCCAGCCTCGCTCCAAAAGTAAAATAAACATAGCTGTCAGATGTCAGTGTCTAGTGAAGACTGTATAAAATCTTAAATGTTTTTGAACTTTGGAATAATAGCCTGACCAGTGCATTCTGAGCTGGAACCTCATAAATTCTTAAATGTACTATTCAATAGCAAATGTTCTGAAACCTTCCCAAAAATGACTCTTGCCACAAAAAGGAAAGCCAGAAGAAATGGATGTCTTCATTTTTTAATAGAAAATGTCAAAAGTTTGTCTTTATTTTTAATGTCTTGCCAAACTGAATGATCTTTCACTTTTGAATGCGTGAAGATTTGAGTATTGCCAAAAAGTTATAGATTGTCTTTTGTGGGTTGTTGTCCATTAAATATACTACATTCACTAACGAGTCACTTGTCATTCTTTTATAATGGAGAATATAAACTAGAAATCAACCCAGCCATTTAATACATATTATTGCTTTTTTAAATTTGATGTACCACAGAGAAATTTACACCAAAGTGCTCTTGAATATTGTATATGCACCATACTTTTTTCAAATCAACTAAAGCATAAGATTAATAAGTTTCCTTAAAACTTGGTGATAGAGTGGTAGCTACTAATGCATCTTTCATCTATTCCTAATTCATCATGTATCTAGCATTTTTTAATTTATGTGACTTTATGCTCATACCAATTCTGAAAAAATATTCAGAGTTGCATGTAACTTTTCGGTTTGACCCATGAAGAAACTGAGGTTGGCTGAAGCCATCTCACCATAGTAGAAAGACAGTAGATATGGATGTGTAATTTATAATTAATGTAGAGCACACATCTTTTCAATTATTTGTTGTAAAGTTTTGATGGACTATTACACTGCCGCATGTATTTTCCCCCAAATAAGTGAATCTTTCTCTTGTGTCACTGTGTTACCTTGTTCAAAGCAGATTGTTTGCTCAAAATTAGATGTATTTTGCAAATCAATTTGATATAAATAATTGGAAAATTTAAGTAGTTTTAGATGAATTACAATTTACAAATAATGATGCATTTCCATGCAAGTGTCTCTGATGCAAATGTACTGATAAGATGATGTAATACTAAACCAAAAGAAAACATATTCAGAATACCCAGAATTCCAGTTAACTCAGAAATCCTAACCTGTAACCAAGTATCTACAAACTACGTTCATCTCCCTAATGTCTTTGCGAGTGTTCTGAGTTGAATGTAAATCGCTATACGGAGACCCCAATGAATCTCCAAGTAAAAGATCAGTAGATACTTAGCTTGTAGTAAATAACAGCTGGGGATAAAGCAAATGACTGAGCAGCCTTAGAATAAGCCAATACCTACCTTTTCATGAGCTCACACAAATGCTTCTCAGTGTACTCAGATAATTCTGGAACTTGACAAAGCATCTACTTACCTAGATGGTGATCTGCTGGGACCCATTCCAGGCTGGAAGGTCTGAATGATACCTAAGAATTTGTAAAGTCCCAAGTGACATGGATGTTATTCCACCTTTCAGAAGCTACGCCTGCCTTATTTGCTCTATTTGCAGCGTGAGAATAGTATGTATGTAGAAAGCCGGGATTGGGTCCTACTTTTCTCAGTTGCCCAGTCGGTGTGTTTATCTTAAGACTGGGTGTTTGATAATTCATTTCTAAATTTTAAATCTAAATTTAACATGTACCTTCAAACATCATATTTAAATTTTGGCTTAAATTATAGCAAATCATACTCAGATAAATTAAGATGCAACTCATCATCTCTGTGACTATAAAATGTGTGCTCTTTGCACTCAACCATGTTTGTTTTTAAGAAATAGAATAATATTGGAGTTTAAGTCAGCGCATTGCAGGAAATCCATTTAGTAAAAAGACAGTGGAAGTTAAATTCTCAAAATTTTTCATGTGAGTACTAAGGAATCTTTGTGGCTAAAATGTTTCATAATACACAATAAAATTTTTAAAAAGCACAGTTTCAAATTCCAGGAGCTAACTTATTTGAAATTGCAAAACTTTTATAAAGAAATAAACCAAACCTCAGCTTTTAGAACTTCTAATCAAGAAAAACCAAGAGCAAGAATTATGAAAATCCATGTTTTCTATGTCACCAGCTGAAACTAATGGAAATCAAATGCTCTTAAGGAGAACACCCTACTCTTATCCTGTAGGAAAATTTCAACAGTTGCCAAATGAAAAACATTGGCAACACTGAACTTATTCTTTCTGTGTTTGATATAGAGCTTGTATTAAGCACTAGAGAGTGTATTTTACTTGGCAGGCCCAGTACTACATGCTACACACATACACACACAGACACATACATGGACACACAATTATTTCCTCCTGGCTCGTAATTCATTTTACTTAATATGAAGTATTGTAATAATCAACCTAATATTATTTAATGAGGAACCTGGAGCAAAGTACAATTAGCGAATTAAACATGTCTACAAAGTGTTTGAATCGGGTTTCACCTTCACAGGGGAGACTCCTGCCTCTATATACTTTCTATCTCTCAAATACACGCTCAATTGCTGGAACAGAGTGGACCAGTAAAAACTGAGAAAGCAGTGAGAAGAGAGTGGTTGACTAAATCTGTAAGGATTTTGGCAGTCACTGTGAGTTCTTTGGCTTTAAGTAAGAAAGCAAACCTATATAAACTTCTGAGTGGTAGGTGTTATCGGACCCGTTGAAAACGTTCACTTGCTCTTTGTTGCATGCAGTTAATTCCTCCCTGGAAACTGGTGAAACCTTCTTGAATTAAACTATGCTGTGACTTGCCTAACAGGGCTTAGATGATCAGCTCTGTGGAAAGAAAGGACAGGACAATAAGAAATGAATTTGAAGCTAAGCTACACTGGCCAAGAGAGTTGCCCACAAGTACTCATTAGTTAAGATACTTCACTGTCTCTCTGTTGCTTTCCTCACTCCTTTCTACTTCTTATTCTGCACAAACTGATAAAATTCAGCACTTATGGATCACCATTTCCCTTTGAAATACTCTTGTATAAAATCTTTCATCAGCTTGAAATCTTCCCAGGACCACCACTCACTTCTAATTTTCACTTACTCAAGCTACTAAATGTTTTGAATTTAAAGTAGAATAAACCCTTCTGAGTGTCTTGTAAAAATATGAGGTTTCTATGAATAAGTGCATAAAACATGAGTGTGTATATTTACAGGCTTTTATAAATTGAACGCAGCGTGAAAATTGACCCCAGAGGAAGAAACATGACCTATAACTCACCACCCTCTCTCATGCTCCTTTCTCATCATTGTCTCCTCATGCTACCCAGAAGGATAATCTCTGTCTTAATTT
The DNA here is from genome assembly GCF_034190915.1 of Cavia porcellus. NCBI lineage: Eukaryota > Metazoa > Chordata > Mammalia > Rodentia > Caviidae > Cavia > Cavia porcellus. Next base: position 157,354,550 of record NW_026947484.1, on the reverse strand, counting down.
GTAATACCATAGAAATATTTGCCTTAAAGCATAGATAAATGTGTATATATATGTATGTAAAACCCTGAATATATCAATTGCTGTTCTCCCTTTCAAAATTTTTTCTCTAGTTCTGTGAGGTACACTGTTGGTGTTTTGATCAGGATTGCATTAAATACGTATTACAATTTTTATGGACAATTTTGTTCCATTGGTTCTTCCTATGCATGAGCAAGATGTATCTTTGCATTTTCTTTGGTCTCTTTTTTTCATAGTACTATAGTTGTAATGTATACACCTTTTACTTCATTAGTTAGATTAATTCCTAAGTGTTTCATTTTCTGGATGCTATTCCAAGGATGTGATTTCTCTAATTTATCTCTCAGTGTGTTTCTTGTTTGCCTGCAGGAATGCTATTACTTTTTGAGTGCTGACTTTGTATTCAACTACATTACTGAATTTGATTATTAAATCTAGAAGTCTTTTGGTGGAGCTTTTGTGGTCTTCTATGTAGAGTACCATGTCATCTGCAAATAGTGATAGTTTAGTTTCTTCCTTTCCTATCCTTATTTCTTTTATTTCTCTCTCTTGTCTAATTGCTCTTGCTAATGTTTCCAGCACTATATTGAATAAGAGTGGTGACAGTGGACATCTTTGTCTTGTGTCTGATTTTCTAGTGAAAGTTTTGTCATTTAGTATGAAGTTGCTTATTGGTTTGTCATACATGACTTTTACCACATTTTGTTAAAGACCATCTTCTGATTTTATGTAGGGTTTTTTTTTTTATCATGAATGAGTGTTGGAATTTGTCAAAAGATTGCATCTATTGAGATGGTCATGTGATTTTTGTCTTTGGCTTCTTATATACGGTGTATTAAGTTTATTGACTGACATGTGGAAATATCTCTGAATCCCATTTGGTCGTGGTGTATAATCTTCTTGATGATTTACTGCATTGTGATTGTTATTATCTTATTGAGGATTTTTTGTAATTATGTTTATTAAGGAAATTGACCTGTAGTTGTCTTTTATTAGTGGATCTTTCCCTGGTTTGGTTTCAGGGTAATTGCTTTCCAGAATGAGATAAGGAATATTGTCTCATTTTCAATTTCATTAAAGATTTCGAAGAATATTGGCATAAAATCATCTCATCTCTAAATTTATTGTAAAATTCAGCATTTAATCCATTAGGTCCTGCATTTTTCTTCACTGGTCAGTTTTAAATTTATTTTCTATTCTTTAACTAAAATTGTATTATTCAGAATTTTATATCTTCTTGATTCAACTTTGGTATTTTAAACATATCTAGAAATCTTAGCATTTGCTCTATGTTTTCCATCCTGTGACAGTAAAGATTTTCGAAGTAGATATTGATAACCTTCTAAATTTCCACAGCATGGGTGGTAAATTCACATTTTTCATTACACAGTACATAAATTTCCTTTTTTGATACAGTTAGCTAACAGTTTGTCAATTCTATTCATTCTTTTAAAGAACTAATTGTTCAGTTCATTAATTCTTTGTATTGTTTTCTTAGTCTTCATTGCATTAATTTCTGTTCTGATCTTTGTAATTTCCTTCCTTTTCCAGGTTTTGGTCTTATCTTGCTCTTCTTTTTCTAGAGGCTTGAGGTATACCATTAGATTATTTATTTGTGCTCGTTCTGTTTTCTTGGTTTGGAAATTCACTGCTACAAATTCTCCTCTTAGGCCTGCTTTCACTGCATCCCATAAGTTTCAGTATGTTTTATCTGCATTCTCATTTAGTTGTACATATTGTTTAAATTCTTTAACTTCATCCATGACCCATTGGTTGTTATTAGGAGGTTGTTATTTAATTTCCATTTTTTTGCATTGTTTGCTGTTTCTTTGGCCATTATTTTTCAATTTCATTGCATTATAGTCCTATAATACATACGGGATAATTTCAGTTCCTTTGCGTTTACTTACACATACCCCATGGGCCAATATATGGTCTATTTTACAGAACATCTCATGTGCAGCTGAGAAGAATGTGTATTCTGATGATGTTGGATGAAACTTTCAAAACATCTACTAAGTCCATTTGTTCACAGGTTTGGTTCAGTTTTGATATTTCTTCACTGATTTTTTTGTCTAGGTGTTTATCTCTTTGTGAAAATGGGTTGTTAACATCTTTATTACAATTGTGTTATTGCTTATTCGATTTTTCATGTCTATTAATAATTGTCTTCTATAGTTGTGTGCTTCTGTATTTGGTCATATTTGTGATTGTTATCTTTTCTTGACGTTTTCCACTAAAATGTGTAGTGCCATTCTTTATCTCTTTTGATCATTCTTGGTTTGAAGTTCACACTGTTTGAAAATCCCTGATTTTTTTCTGGATTCCTATTGCATAAAAGATATTTTTCTATCCTTCGACTTTTAGTCTATGGATTTCCTTTTGAGTTAAATGTATTTCTTATATACAGCACACTGCTGGATATTGTTTCATGATTCATTGGGCCAGTCTGCTTCTTTGACTGGTGAACTGAGGCCATTGACATTGATGATTATAATTACCGTATAGTGGTTTATCTTTGTCATTAGTTTTCTGCTACTAATACCCTGTTTTTCTCCTCTGTTTGATTGTTTACCTTGCCTGGTGAATTCTTTCTGTTGCTGTTCTTGGTAGTGTGTTAATTTTGCCTCTGTCCCGAATGTCCTTAATATGCTTTATAGGGTTGGTTTGGTGGTCATGAATTCCTTCTGTTCTTTATCATGAAGTATCTTGTTTCTTCATTAATTTTGAAAGATAATGTTGCAGGGTGCATCCAGCATGATTGGAAGTTGTTTTCTTTCAGGACTTGAAATACTTCACTTGAAGCTCTTCTTGACTCAAGGGTTTGTATGAAAACTCTGCTATGATTCTGATGGCTTTCCTCTACAGGTGGTCTGTTTCTTTTCTCTAACAGATTTTAATATTCTACTTCAGTGTTGTATTTATGAAATTTTGATTATTATATGTGATAGTACAGTTTTATTTTCTTCTTGGCCATTTGGAGTTCCGTATGTTTCATTTAATTGTGTGTCAAATTCTTTAATCAGGTTTGAGAAGTTTTCTGCTATTATTTCTTTGAAGATATTTTTAATGGAATTTTTGCTGTCTTGAGAATCTCACTGATCCCAATCTTACATTACTCATCTTTGCTTGGTGTTGTAACTTTTGGATTGAGATTTCATGATCTCTTTCTATTTTTATAATATCTTTCTTTTCAAGATCACTAGTTCCAATTTGGCATTCAAGATCTGATATTCTATATTCCCCATTCAGTTTATTGAAGGCACTTTTATATCTGAGGATTTAATCTCTCAGATTTCTATTTGAATATATTTCATGATTCCATTTCTTTCTTATGTTGGACATGGTTTGTTTGTAGTATTTTCCTAAGCTTATCTATTCTATTACTAGCATCTTCTCTGATATCTTTGATTTTAAGCAACATTTCTTTTTGTACCTCATAATTATTTTCTCTATGGCTTTTTTGCACTTACTTTTTCACTTCTGTTGTTTACATTTCAGAAATTTCCAATATTTGACTTCCAGTTTCATTAGATTGTGTTCTGGGCTTGTCTTTGGTGGGCTGGAGGTCTGGGGTTGCATTCTATTTCTGCAACTTGTCATTTTCCATTTTCTCTTTTTTATTTTGTTTTATTTTATATGCTGATGCTTGCCAATTTCTTGTGATAAATAGCTTTATCACTGGGATCAAGGCTTCCCTGGTGGATGTCTGTTCTTTACGGATGTCCACTAGATGTAGGTTAGGTGGTTCTTCATAACTGTCCCAAGAATATATCTTTCTAATTTGTAAAGGATACCAGGTTACCACGTGGCTCACCAAATCCTTTGGTACTGGGCTGAGGTGATGATTATGACCCCTACAATTACAGTGTCATCATACAGGGGGAAAATTGATTATGTGACATATACAATATCCTGTCTAAATTAGTACTGTTAGTAATAACAATATTCTCAAGTACAGCTTAACTGCTAACAAATTATGGCAACCACTAACCTATTAATTCTGATCCAGGAGCAAACCTAAAGTGACATAACAAAGTTAAACACATAACTTGCAGTTGTGTGCAGTGATTGACCTGTTCATAGAGTGATTTTACCCTTCTTCAGGGGGATGGATTAAAGTGGGTAGAAGAGGATAAAATGATGAATGAATTTAAACATAGCAGAGTCAAAGCTGGACATGAAAGGATGATCACCTGGAAGACGCAGGAGGGAAGGAATGAAATAGAATCCAGAGGAGTAATCAGAAAGGACAAAAGGTAGTTGAGGAAAGACAGAAAGAGGATCAATAGAAGAAAACCAGAAAGACGGGTAAGAAGCATAAATTTGAGAAAAGGGAAGAAAGAGAAGAAGATAGAAAAAGAAAAGAAGAAAATAATGAAAAATGAGATCAGAAAAGGGGAGGAGAGGAAAAGCTCCACAAAGCAAAAATAACCACAAAATCAAAACAAAATCAGATGGCAGGAAGTTCAACTTAGTTTTTGTTTAAGGTGGAAATTCCATGTCTACTTTATCCACCCTCTTTCCTTCTCTCTTTCCTTCCTCACTCCTTTCTTCCTGCTTTCATCATTTTTTTCATATTTTTTGCGTTTGATTGTCCTTTATTTCCAGCACCATTTGTTGGAAAAAACCCAGCTTTTCCCCATTTAACTGGCTTTGAAATATGATCAGTTGGCGATTTTTGTAATTTCAGTCCTACAATTTTTTTCTTTCTTAGTATTGTTTTTGGCTCTCAGATCTTTTGCCTCTTGTTTCCTTAAATAAATTCTCATTTTAAAAAAAATTAGATAAGTTTTTTTTTTTTTTAATCAGTACCTGGGATTGAACTCACGATCACCTGCTTGCAAGGCAGGTGCTTATGCCCCTGAGCTAAATCCCCAGCCCCTAGATCAGTTTTATATGCAGTCTGTTGATGCCTGTGTAGAGCTGAGGTGTTGATAGGGATTATGCTAAATTTATATGTCAAATTCTGAAGAATTTCTATTATAATACTTACAATGTCCCATATGTAAACCTGGGATATGTTTATGTTTAATTTCTTCTTTATGAATTTTATGTTCTTGATAGTTGAAATTTTATTCCCATAGCTATTGCACATATTTTATTAGATTTATGTCTGAATATTTTATTTTATGAAAGTGTAAAGTGATGGTTTTATTTCAAATTTTGATGGATTATTGATTTCATATAAAATAAAATTGATTTCTACTTATTGACTTTGATTCCGGTAGCCTGATAAACTCACTCATTACAGAAATTTGTTGTAGAATTTTGGAATATATTCCATAGCCTGTCACATAATTTTATAGTAAAGGCAATTGCAGTTTCTCATTGTCATTCTTTAAGTTTATCATTGCCTGAGTTACAATTTCATGGTACAAAAATAATGACAAAATGTTTTGAATTGGTTCTTATCTTAGAAATAATGGAACAAGTTTTATGATTAAATCTATTAGCTGTAATTTTTTTATAGACTATCAAGTTGTTAGCTAAGATTTGTTATCATGGACTTGTATTTGATTTTTTCCAAAGTTTTGCTACCTCAGTGTGACAATTTTTTACCCTGATGATAATAAGGACTGGATAGAGTTCAATAATCACCTTTGTCATACTGAACTATCTCTCTATACATAGAATAAATCCTATTCAGTCATGGTGGGTTTTATTTCATAATATAGTATAGCATATTGTTATATCTTTGGTCATAAGAGATATGGAATTGTGATTACTATTTTAAGCTGAATAGTTTTTAAATAATATTCTATAGTAATTTGAAAATTACTTGGAATTTTTTAATTTACTCAACTTTGAATATCATAATTAACCATTATGATCCACTCCATGTCCACTTCCCAAGCAATGACTTCTCCTTAAAGTGTATTTCCAGCAACTATCTGTAAGCCAAACTTCCACCCACTCAGGCATCCTCAACTTCCTGGAGTCTTATTTTACATTTGGCTTCATGCACTACCTCCTCAGGGTCTTTTAGCTTCTTGATGATGCTCCTATTTGAAATACGAGTGTAAGCCATTCTGATCCCTGAGCTCTAGTATTCTACATTCCCGAACAGTAAACATCATGTGAAAGGCTAAAGTATGTGACCAGTTTTCACAGCAGCCAGACCCTTTTGTACAATGCCTGCCACGGCTTCTGAGTGTCTGGACACTGGAGCGCAGTAGAATGAATCTTAGGGAACTAATTTCCTCAGAGGCCTTTCTCTTCCAAGATCTCTGTGACTGTCTTCTCAAATAAAAAATAGGCACTTTTGCCTCCTTAAACCTGAGCTGGAGGGAATCCTACTGATTTCTAACATGTCCTCAGAGCATTATTCTACTTGTCAGTGTACAAAGTATTTGGTTTCTTTTTAATTTTTAAGCTTATTTTTCTATGCTTGGGAATGAATACAGGGCTTTCATATTAATTCCTATCTTTTTTTATTTGTTATTTCAAGCAGAACCTCATTGAGTTACTAAGTGCCCAGAAATAGATGGAATTTATAACCCTTCTGTCTCCGTGTCCCCACATGCTGAGATTGTAGTCTGAGTCAACACTTCAGTTAGCATCTTTTTAATAACAATGATTTCCTCATAAACCATAACAACTTTACTGTTTTATAAAGAACTCTTCTGGGACAAAATGTAATTTAAATTTTTTTTTCTTTTGCTACAATTTTTGGTTCTGGTATATGTCTAAAAGTACAAGCAGTACCCATACCAAGATCTACATGTTGGGCTGCTTTGAAATTTGAAATTTTCTCCACAAGTTTAATTATTGTGATACTCCTTAAATTCAGCCTCTCAGACAGTTTCAAGAAAGATACTATTTAGACTTTTTTTTTTTTTTTTGCTACAGTAGTGCAACATGCAGAGAGGCATATTACAGTGCTCATAGCAATGATTCCTCTTCATCGGGGTTAATTTTCTGTGTCACTGGAGTACAGTATTTGGTAGCCATAACTTGAAGAGAAGAGGTTTAGTTTGTTTCCTTGGTTTGGGAGGATACAGTTTATGGTGGCTGTATCTGAAACAGAGGCATCATGGTTGAAGGGAATGGTGGAGCAGAATTGTTACTTCATGAGAGTTGTGCAACAGAGCAGGGGAACAGTGATGGAGAAGCCTCAGAGGAAAAGAACAGGGACTATATTCAGGACCTAAGGTCATGGGTCCATGAACTACCCATTGTATATTGAGACCTGTGCTATGGTAACTGTATGGATATTTCTTAATTCAACCACACATACCTCTTAGCAGTAACAGTTACAATTGTTACACACTTTAAATACAATTTTATTATGAAAGAAAGAATATCAGACTGATTCAGATTGTAGTTATTTTTTATTGTACTACCATTGTCTGAGTATGGTATTAAAGTGATGCTTGTCTCATTAAAATAGATGTGAAAAAGTTGTTCCCATTTTAAGTGTGTGTATATAATTAACTGCTTTTTTTTTTGACAAGTTAGAGTCCATTAGAATCTCTCTGGCTCTGGAATTTTATTATGAAAGATTTTTTTTTGAGATGCAATGTCTTCAAATAAAAGACTGTTCAATGTAATCAAACTATTATCATACTTCTGAAGCTTTATTAATTTGTGTTTTCAAGAATAATATTATCTTCTAAATTACCAAATGTATAAACATAAAGTTCCTCATAATAACATTGTATGACCCTTGTGAATCTATAGAATCAGTAGTAGTACTGACTCTCTCTTTTTCATGAGATGGGTAATTTGTAACCAGTATCTATTATCCTGAAAAATCTACCTAGTAGGTAATCAATTTTTTTCCAAATGAATATCGATTTCATCTATTTTCCTAATTATGTATTCCTCTTCTGCCTTAGTTTTGGACATAATGTTATTATGAGTCTACATCTTTTTATATTTTTGTCTTAATTTTACCTCTATTATTTTCTTTCCAGCAGAAAAACTTGGTCTGAGTAGCTTACTTCCTATATTTTTATTAGTGTATACATTTTCAGTACACAAATATACTCAGCGTACACTAAGATTATGTAATTTTTCCTAAAATACGTGAAAATAAGGCAAAAATAATTTATCAATAGTTTATGCTTTCCTTAATCAAACACATCATCATCATTTTGGTCATTTTTTCTCCCAGTTTCTTTTCTCCCTGTTATATTTTCTTACATATGATTTTTAAATTAATATTGTATTAGGGGATTTTTTCATGATATTTCCTTTTCATAAACATTACTTTATATGGCTGCTTGATGACAAAGAGCTTGCCCTTTGCCTCTTTCCTGCTGTTATACACAGATAACTACACATATTAGACATTCAGTAAGTAATGTTTATTCAGCTGAATAATGTTACAGACATTTTAAGGAGAAAAGCTCTTTTAGATACTTTTTTTTTTGCCATACTAATATAGTAACATAGTAAAGTTGAAATTAATGCTGTAAATACTATTTATATGTTAGATTTAAATGTTAGAGCATCACAAATGACAAAGTAATGTAGTATATGTACTTAGGTTCCTACCTTATAACAGCTATTTATTGTGTTCATTTTGGAAAAAAAAATAAAGAATTTGATATTTCACATTTGTACTCAAAGATATGTGAAATTCATCCCTTTACTAATCCATCAGCATTTATCTTTGCTTGCTTGCAATTACTTCTCAGTGTAACCGATGAAATTATCCTTTTTAAATTTAGTTTGATCATGCCATTCTCTCCCTATATATCTCGGTAACTTTCTGTTTCAGAATAAAAGCCAAATCCCTGAGAATGGTTTGCAAATATGTCTTAGTCATCATGGAATGCTGTAACAGAGAGCCACAGATGGAGTGGCTTGTAAAAGCAGACATTCTTTTCTTGCAGCCTGTAAGCCTAAAAGTCCAATGGTGTTGGCCAATTTAATTCCTGGTAATGGTTTCCTTACTGACTTAAAGATACCCATCTTTATGTTTGTTCTTACATAACAGCAGATCATCTCTTTGCTGTCTTATGATCGTTAATCCCATCATGAACATAATATGGATAACACAATTAGGGGCTACGGTACCTGAACCAGGGAATGCTCCAAAGCCAACACTTGACCCAGTCCCTGTGCTTTCCATATGATGGTTGAAAGAAGAAAACCAAGACCCCAAAGCAAGAGGCATTCACACTAAAATTCTTTGCGTAACCTACAGTGACCTTTCTTCCCCTAGAGATAAAAATTCATGCGCGTGAACTCCACCGTATACATTCACTTATAACACAATGAATTTTGGAAAAGTTCATGTAAAATGGTGGGAGCAGACATGACTCAGTGCTGTGTCAATAATTCTGTGAAGGGCCTTAATGAGAGGTGCCATAGGTCACGTGGGATGTTTAAACCCCTGTACACTGTGCCCTAGGTGCTCATGCCATTTTCCTTTCACCAGCATACACCATTGCCTTAATAGACTTTGTGCTGCTTCCTTGCGGTCCATTTTGTGCTATACCCAACTCTTTTTTGTACAAAGAATGTGGGAGAGGGTCCCTGGAATCCAAAACCCTTAGTAACTAGGGCTTCAGTTTCATAAGGAGATGTGATCACAGGGCGTGGCAAAGCTGGCTGAGGAAGTGGATGTGACCTGTTAGTGACAATATCCTAGGGCACATGCAGTTCTCAAAGCCCTGCAGGTAGACTTCTCAGGGGAACTCGAGCAGGTTTCCCACAGGATGACCTGAACCTGCTGTCAGACAAAGGAGAGGGCGAGACATAAAGAGAGTCGATGTTGAGTATTGGTCACTCTGTTCTTTCTTGCATCGGGATCCATCTTCAACTGTAGGTTGGATGTCTTTTTTCTACTTTTACTTGGTCTAAACTCACTCTCTATAACCTGTTTCTTCTACTGCATGTAATAAAATTCTTTTTGTGCTTGTCATGACCAATTGTCAGCTCAGGAAAGAAGGAACCTAGAATTTGCCTCCAGAAGGGGACTCTAGGCCCCCAGGACAGTAACGGAATTGACTAAGGGAGCCAAGAACAGATGATCAGGTTCTTTGTGCACTTTTTCTTTCATGAATTCATCATGAATTTGTTTTCTTCTTTCCTTAGGCTAAAGAACCCAGAAACTTTTCTCAAGATGCCAGAAACAGCTGAGTGGTGTGTCCCACACGTGGGATTTGTTACCAGAGGAACATATGGCCTCCATGATTTGTGCTCTAAGCTTGTAAGAGACCTAGAGGACCACTTCAAGTTTAACTTTCCTTTTTTCCCTTTCTCACTGCAGGTATGAATCAGTAAAGGATAACCAGAGCATCTGTTGTCATCCCATTTCCCAAACAGATAGTTCAAGCACTGTTTGTGTAACCTAGGGTTTAATATGTCCTGAGGATTCTATGTTTCAATACTCCACCATGCTTTCCTCAGCTTTTGTGCTCTTTGTATGGAAAAATATCTGTGATTAACTTTAGGTTGCCAGTCTTAGAAGCTGCCTACCCAAATTTACTTCATTTTGAGCTCAAAGTCCCTGTACTTTTCCCCAGATGGTAATTTCCCTCTCAAGGTCATAGTTCTGTCTCCTCACATGACTCACCGCCATCTTGTCTTGTCATGAGGTATCAGAGACCTGACCAAGATCCCAAATTGCCTTTTTGAGGGGTATGGCAAAGAGTAAAAGAAACAGAGAAAATTTTAGTAATGCATGATGAGGGCTGAGAGGTCAATGCCTCAGAATGGGCAAAGACCTAGGTACTTCAAACGAGGCACTGTTTATTGAGTGTGTGCAATGCACTGGGTGTATACAGTGATAGCAGAGGCTAGCAGAAGATTCAGAGTTTGATAACTCAGCAGGCAGTCGATAATCCTGGGATGTCTACAGAGGGCAGAGATGATTTTATGCTGAGAAGGATCTAGATTTGGAGTGTTCTTTTTATCTTAGTAGTCTTAACTTAGTCATAATGCATGGGAGAGGAGGCCCATCCCGAGAGTTAATGAGAAGCCCCAAAAGCTTGGGATTATAATATCACTTATTCCTTAGGGAAGTACATATTTCTTTTGGGGGGATACTGGGGGTTGAATTCATGACCTCACGCTTGCAGGTAGGTGCTTGTACCACTGAGCTAACCCCCAGCTCTTATGTGATTGCATTGGTTTCTGTACAGTATTTGCTTTATGGAAGTACATAAAATTAGCCATTGTGAATTGTGTTTCCAATAACTAGGCTGGATACCACTTGGAATTGGCCACCACCATGCTTATTTAACTTTTACTTTTTTTTTCTTTTCTTTTTGTTTGTCAGTTTGTACCCCTCTAGACAATATATGGTGTGGGGAACCACTTAGACTGCTTCAAAGCTCAGTGGTATTTTAGGACACCTGAGAGTGTGACCCAGTTTGTTTGATACAGGTGCACAGTGGAGTAGTTATATAACCAGGACTTAGCACAGGTAAACTTACATGCACCAGTTACAACACCATGTAAGAATGTAAATATGAGATAACACCCTGTATAAGAGTTATACAATAATGACCCAAGCAGCTCTTGCTCCTGTGCTCTGTTCTGCTCCATGCTGCCTGCTGTCATTGCTGATGTGAGCTCTTTAATCTTGCTATCTCACTCTCAAAAATCTCCCTTCCCTCACCAGAAGTCTGACAGGAAGGCTTCTTCCCTTTTTGGTTTTTAACAGCCAGATGCATTTCTTTTGTCTTCTAATAAAATTCAGCAAGTTTAGACTTACACCTCATAGCCCGGACAGAACAAAAGAACATCCAGTGAAGCTTAACTGGAATGACCGTGACTGTACAAAAGTAGAACCATCTTTGTTCTTCAGATTTAAGATGTTTTTGTTTTGTTTTATTTTGTTTTGAAAATTGTTCATCTCTGGTGCCTTAAGCACCAGAGCTTTTACTAGCGTGATAAATGTAACAGATCTTGTTTCTCAAATGATTTCACCTAAAACCTGCTAAAATTGACCCAAATAATTCCGAATTACTCTCATTTCCAAATGTTATCACAATAGAGATTGGAAGATTACTGTAAGAATATTGATTGGGCACAGATGTTCTGTATCTAGATAATGCACTGAATAACCTATCTATAGTGCCTTACTGACCTCTGTCTCCTCCATTGTATGTTGCTTGTTTTGTTTCACTCACATTGATCTTGCTCCTTAGACTCACTGCATTTTATTGTGTCACAGAATTGGCCTTTGCTTTTCCTCCTACCAGGAAATATCTTCAAAAAGGTATTCTTGTTCAATTCCTGGATGTCACTATTGTAGTACTGAGAACATACAGGAAAAAAATGAAAGCTAGACAGAAAGGTACCAAAAAAAAATCATAATTCTAAAAATGAAAACTTCAGCTTCAGACTACAAACCAGTTTATTGATTTATTTTTTTCTCTTTTTCCAGGGCATAATAAGGATGGGCAAAACCTTCTTACCTGCAAGTGGATTTAGCCATTTCCTTTATACTTGCAAATATCTACTCTCACCTAAGAATACGTCTCCTCATTACTTGTAAATTAGACCACCATCCGAAGCACAAAAAGATTCTCTTACTATGGATGAATCATCCTCTCTCATCTACCACACCAAGACCAAGACTATAGATAATTAAATTTTACAGATTTCCACCACCAAAAATGTATACATTTACCCAGTTCCAAACTGTAATGTGTTTCATTTCTCTGAGCTCTTGCACTCCACACTTGAGCACATTATAAATCACTACCTAAAAAACCCTTCCTGTGCCTTCTGAAAATTCTTTTTTCTGAGACAGTATTATAGACAGCTGTGTGGGATAGAAATTAATACATGGTCAGAAAAGGACTGGGCTCTTGAGAAAGTCAATGAAAAATACAGGTATCAAAATTGTGGCTGGAGGCACATCTGAAGAAGACAGGCTTCAAAATAAAGTCACAGTGACCCCACTGACACACTTACCTAAGGGATAAGCAGCACTATGATTAGTACCACCAAGTTCATTAGGTTCAGATACTCATCAGACACCTGGCTGGGTGACCAGAACCTCTGCACTCATCCCTTCCCAAAATGCTCCTGTTTTGGAAGTCATAACTAAGCCAAGGCTAATGATATCAACTATGTACCCTGTTAAGTCCCCTTATTTCCTATTGGATCATCATTGGCTAAGTGACTATACTTGTAATCCTACAAGTTGTAGTTTGACACTTGTAAGATCCACACTGTAACTTTTATTACATTAAATTACCCAAGCAAAGGACTTCAGTGGCAACCCACTCTGAATCCCTGCTATCACTCAGGAGTTACTCCGCAATAAACTTTTTCTACTTCCAATCTCTTCTGTCCTTCAGAATTCATTGTTTGACTTCAGGGGACATGTAGGTGGCACATGTGACATCTGCATCGTTGGAAGTTATATTTCTCCAGTATCAATGGAGAGAGGGCTTTCCAAACCTTTGATGTTTAGGCTGGTTCAAGTGCCTCTCCTCAACTTCGAGAATTCTCAGACACAGTCCGGAGAAGGTACCATTTTTTTTTGAAATGTCTTTCCTCTGTTCAGAATCACTTTTTACTTCTTCACTATCTGATTTCCTCCTTCCCCTCAATAATACCACTTTAGTGTTGTGTATCCATATTTTTTTCACTGTTATGAATTTCAGTACCTTCTGGCTGGAATTGCAATGCTACAGACCTCGTAGTCAAAGTTTTTATGGGACTATAATTTTCTCTCATATTTGCAAAATAATATTAACTCAGTGTTACAGAAAATGATATCAAGAAGTTAAGAACCTTGCTTAAGGCCACACTAAATATTAATAATAGTAACAATAATTAGCAAGTTTGAGCTTCACACTAGGGTTTTTCTCTTTTCAAAGCTCAAATCTTTTCTTTTGTATCATGCTGAGATATGAATTGAATGGAAAAAATTTAATAATATTCTAACATTTTTACAATCTAATTTCACTACAGCATCTAGTCTCTATTTGTCATTGAAATAAAGGAGCAACCATACAGCTAAAAGTCTTGAAGCTTATACATTACACCATGGTAATTTTTTCTAGATTTCAAAGAAAAATAACTTTGTAACCCAATTTGCTTCTCTAACAGTCACATAATAATACTGTGCTGAGATGAAACTATTGCATTCTGAGTTTTCAGACCTTGACCTTTATGTTCCCCCTTAGTAAGCAGAGTAAGCTTCTTATCTGAGATGTATGCTTTGAGGGTTATTTCACAGTCCCTTCCATAAACATGCACTTCCGTAAGCATGCATGAATGAAGCAGTCAATTTGTATGTGGCTAAAATTCATGGAAATTTTCACAGAATGAAATTGCTAATAGGAATATGTCTCTAAAACAAATTATTTTAAATATAACTCAATGTACAATGCCACTTTTCTATTGGGTTTTCATGTTGTCTAGGTACACTGATTTCTTTCCCCTAAAATAAGTGAATTAATAAATTTGAGCTTAGGGCTAGATCTGCTTCTTAAAATTTTTATTGGTTGCCAAATTGTTAAAAGTAAAATAATTCTGTGATTCTCATTAGATTATGATATCACAGATGCCTTTCCTGTAGGGATGTCGGTTGGTGTTCAAATGGTGGTAGTTAGAAGTAGATGATGATCGGATGGATACCAAGTTTTGGGGTCCTGGAGTCTCCTTATCTTACCTAATGACATTAGGGTGTGGCAAACTGACTGGGAGATTAGCTGTGTTAGTTGCAAATTCCCAGGACATACCCTCAGAATAGTTCCCCATACCCTGCTCTTTTTCTGGGGAGAAGTTGTGCAGTTTTGGACAGGATGGACCAGAGCTGACCTCTGCCAGATGAGTGAGGGCCACAGAAGGACAGTGCCATGGTGTGTCTCACATCAGCCCGTTCTTGTCCTGCAAAGAGCACTGATTTTCCCCCTTTCACTTGGCCTAAACTTGCTTTGCAGAAACTGTTTCTTAACCCTACTTTTAATGAATGTTAAAAGTAGGGTTACTATTGTTTGCACATCTCTTGAGCAATTCTTTGCTCAGGACAAAAAAAAAAAAAAAAAAAAAAAAAAAAAAAGAAAAAAAAAAAACCTGGAAGGAAACTCGAGCACCCAAAAATCTCAGTAACATAGTCATGGAATGATGACAACAAAGGTGACTAAATTCCATTCAATTCAAGTATATTTCTTAGATTTCTAATATTTGTCAGAAATTTTGTTAGATGAATTTAGAACTGTGATAATGAAAGAGGAGAGAAAAATTGTGTGAAACACACAGAATTCATTCTAAACCATCTGTCTCATTTGTACTGATACTGTAAATAATGTAAATGTAAAATAGGAGATTAAAATCTCACTTAAACCTAGAAAGATAGCCTAATTTTACCAATAATCAGACTTTAAACGATTACCATAAAATTATTAACACATCAGTAAGTATATAAAAGTATCACTAATATGTAAAAATATTCAAAATTTGCTATAAATAGCAGAGAGCTCAGATCAGGTGGCTATATGTAAATATTAAAAATATTCAATCTGGAGTACAAAGTGTTTTTAAAATTGTATTATTAAAACCATATAATCTCCAAATGTTCACTTATCATTCTACTTCATTTGACTTTCTTTTATTAGATTACCTTCTTGAATGATTCTGCATGTTATGAGGGATATTCTCAGAATTTGGGGACTCAATTATTGTTATGGTAATCTAAATTCCATTTGACATTTACCTTCAGTTGCATATTTCCACTGAATTAGAGACACCAGTACTATCCTGTTACTGCATTTTAGGGTGTTGGAGTCTCCTTTGGAGGTGGTTTCGAGGTACTTTCTGTTCTGAGCAAAGAATTAATCAAGACAAGCACACACAATAGCAAAGTTTTATTAAAGGTAGGAAAAGACTTGCTCTGTTCTGCAGAGCAAGTTTGGGGCAAGTAACTGTAGGTGGGGAAGTACCCTTCAGGGTGAGACAGGCCATCCAGGTGAGAGAGAATACAGTGGCCAAAGCTCAGCGTGGATGGTCCATTTGTATCATCCTCTCCTCAAGCTGGCTGCTTGTCTAGGCCAATGTTTGGAAAACCTCCTTGAGTTCTCACAAGAGGTCCACATGCAGGGTTCTGGTCACTATTCTGCTTCAGGTAATCTGGGATTTTATATTTTAAAGGTCCCCAGTTTGGCCATGCTCTAAACTCTTATCTCAAATCTTTTCTTTCTTTCTTTCTTTTTTTTTCTCATTATCTATGTCTTCATATTTACCTCTTACTATCTACAACACAGCTTTAAAAGTGTAGCCAAACTGCATGGAAATCCTGTCTAGGAATTTAACTCTTTTTGAACTTGAATATCTTCACATATACAAAGAATATAATGCAGTATTTGTAAAGACAAAATACAATACAAGAATTTTTATTTTTTAAAAATTAAAATATATAAAAATGTTATCCATGGTTTGGAGGTAATATTTTAATGTTTAGACAACGCTAATAATTAGATGACAGTGTAATTATAGACTTTGAAAATAGTTTTGGTTATTCAGAGTTGAAGGATTAATTAATGTGAAAATATCAAAGGTTAGAGGAATGAACCAGAGAAAAGAAAATGATTTACAGAAACAGCCAAAGAATCACAAGGTGCAAAATAGTTCATCAAAGGTCACGTGCTGTTCATTAATTGATCCATCATCCATGCATCCAACCATCCATCTACCCACCTAAAAAGCATTTATTAAACACAAGTAACACAGTGGTAAGCAAGACATGACCCGTATTGTCAAGGAGGTTACAGGAGCTAGAAAAGAGTTCTTTTCAGAAAAGATCAGTAGTTTTTCAGAACACTGCTATATAATTCTAAGGAAACAACTGAGACTCTAAAACAGAGCTAAATGAGCTATCATACAAAGAAGGCCTGGATCTTACTAGGAATATATATTAAATGTACTCATTCCACCGGGTTGACTTAAGGTTTCTTTGCTACTAAGATAACATAACTACTTAGTTTTCTCTACCCATTAGATGACTATGCAGTGAAAAGCACACTTTCCCTGCAATGGATTTTGAAAAACCATAAAAGCGCCCTGTTTGTAATTCATTTGCATATTACTTTTTGTGGGGGGAAACATGAAACACTGGAGAGAAAAAATAACTGATTTGACTTCATATAAAGTTTAATAGCATACAGCTCTTGTCCTAAACCATTCAACGTGAATAGAAAATATAAATGTGATGCATGATAGAAAGAGTATGATGTATGAAACTATAGAATTTTAGCAGAAAGGAATTTACCTGGAAAAGACAAAAAAAAATGTTTTGAGTAGAAGGAAGCCAACCTCTGGAAAAGAACTTCAAATAAACTTTTCTGTTCACTCTATCTTACTTTTAATTTGCAATTAATTTGATGGGGTAAAACCGTATTGTGGCACTTAGTCAATAAAAATTGATTAAGTATCTACCATTAAGCAGACTCTGTGATAATCACTAGCTGTATAACAAAAGGAAGAGTCTGCAGTTGGAAAAAACCTAGTGGAGCAGGGAAATCATAAAAAGAAATCTATCCAACAAGTACTTTGGAGGCCTCATGATATGTCCCAGGCTCTGCAGACAGAGCAGTCAGAAAAAAAAAACAAACAAACAAGCAAACAAACAAAAAAAAACATAAATACTTGCCCTTGTGATAGAGTTTATAGTCTAATTAGTTGGAGCAGTCAATGAATACTTATGGGTAAGAAACATTCATTTTGCATAATCATGGGGGTATTGAAAAAATATCAGGAAAGTATTTAGCAATTGCTAAAAAAATCACTATAAAATAACTATGAGATAGCTGATACAGACTCTGAGATTTTTGTGAGCCAAATTTGGCTTATGTAATGGTTAAATGAGAAGAGTGTATCTAGAAGGCAAAACATTCCTCATTTCATCCAATTTCATCTTATCTGAGTGTGTTGTAGCAAGACAATGATAAAGCTTCTGGGCCCTTCTTAAACAACAAGGAACCCACTAGAGCCCTCCATTGTTGAAAGAACTGGAGGAAACATTGTACACTATTATCAAAGACCTACCTGACCAGTACCACTGCATGTGTGTGCAGTGGATGCACCAGCTAACAGACGCCTGAACACAAGTGTAGTGTATGCCAGCAGATTTCACTGCACAATGGCGACTGACCTGCCACTGACATAAATGATACTGTGCCATGTAAGAGTCCTATCTGAGAGAAGAGAGCATCTTTGGGGAGGATAAATGAAAGTATGAACTAGGTGTGAACAGTGAAAATGCCAAACCCTTTAATATTTTACTTAATTTACAAATGTCACTCTTGCTGTGGAAAAAAGTGAAGAAAAAAACCTTTTGGAAGGAAGTTTACTTATGTTTACTTATTAAAAACATATTGCATTTTTGTATTTCACAACAATTTTTAATTACTCCTTTGCTCCCTGAAATAATGCACTTCCAAGCAATTCTATACAGGTGAAAGTTAGTTCTGTAGGTCACATGGGAGAATGTGGGTCATTCAATAAATAGGGCACAGACAACTAATTATCTATTTTGAGAAAAAAATAATCTCTATAGCACACCATATATAGAAATTATTTCAAGGTAGTTTGTAGATTTAAATATGAAAGGATAAATTTTATTTTTTTTATTTTAAAAAAAGAAAAACAAAATAAAACAGGGTTTCAAATCAGGCTATTAGAAAGGGTAAAAATAATCAATACATGGATTATTGCTATCGTCATAGTTATTACTCAGAGTACAAGATGCAGGCATGAAATATTATTCAAACAATAGAAACATAAATCTTTCTTTCAATGAACTAAGAGAAACTGTATAATTATCTTGACTATCTTGTTATGGTTTGTGTTCAGATGGCCCCTCCAAACTTCATGCAATCATGGAGGCAGCTGAATCTAGCATTTTCAATTAGTTTATTGTCTAGTACTGGGATTGGTGGTGTGAGTGCTGCACCTATCCAGGGACTAGGAGCTGACATGCAATATAAGGAAGAGAACAAGGCATGAACTTTCATCTTTTGTCCTTTTTGCTCTTGTCATTTGCAACCACCAGGAACAGCTCCTTCTCAACCACACTACCATGCTTTGGAGCCAGGTGAGCATGGACTGAAACCTCAACAAAATTGTAAGGTAAATAAACTTATCCTTCCCTAATTTTGGGCATCAGCTATTTTATCTCAGCAATGAGAGAAAAGTAACATTTCCCTTTTTTCTTCCTCCTTTCCCCTTTCCCCCATCAGTTTTTCTAGCATACTGAATTTTGAATTGCTTTCTTATGTCATTAGTAAACTTACAGTACATTTTTTTTTAACTATGCTGGGAATTGAACCTAGGACTTTTCACGCACTAGGCACATGGTATACCACTAAACTACATCCCCAGCCCATAGTAAATTTAAAATACTGGACAAAATGAATACAGTTTTTAGAAAATATATTAACAAATTTTACAGAAGAAAAGAAATCACACATAAATAAGAAATAATGCTAAACTAAAACTAAATTTAGACATTTTACTGCACATTTATTCACATAACCTAAATACTTTCCACAAATAGTTCACATAGAGCAAAAAGAAAGTACCATGAGGATTAGAAAGAAATTAAAACTTTAGCACATAAAGTTCATTTTAAAGAAGTATTTTAGATGTTAGAAAATAACCAAAATAATACAGAAATTGAAACTTATTATGGGATCATTTTTAAATTGTAAGACATCACTTTCTCATGTCAATGTGTTGTTAGAATATGTATGAGAACAAATAAGTAAATTACTTTGTAGGTGAAAAGAAGACCATTGAAAAATTAACATATACTTATCAACTTTAAAATAAGTATTTTGTGTTTTTCTGAATAATAACTGCCCTATTCTAGAAGCTGGGTTCAATTTATCTATTCTTATGATGAAGGATATTGTGAGATTGCTCTTTTGTTTTGTTTTTATTTATGATCTATTAATAATACTTCTTCTTTAAGCAACTGAGTGAAAATAAATTGGTAAGTTTTAATTTTTCCTTCTCTTGGTAGAAATTTGAATGTGAACTTGCTGTATCATGGCTAATTTAATATTATAGACAAAAGAACTTGAGAGTCTTGCAATTCTTGTGTAATGTTTCAGAAATAGCAGCTACGTGTGAAGCTCTATTGCTCCCTATACTTGCAACAAGTGGTATAACTCAGTTCTGTATCAACCATTCTATGGATTCTACAGGATGTCACTAACATTGAACTCTGTATTTCTTTGATAATTAAATACTGTTTATGACAATTTTGTGTGCTTCTTGGTCATGATCATACATTCTCTAAAGTGCATCACTCTTTTGCTAATTTTTATTGTTATTTTCAGTATAAACTTCAGCCATATTCAAATATCAGCATGATTCCTTTACCTTCTTTCCAACTGTGGAAGATGCTACTTTTGAAAAAATTTTTCTTTCTTTGCACCAGAAGTCAGAGTTCATCATTGAACAATGGTAAACAAGTCTGTTTCTTACCTCAGCGATACCAATCTAACTAAAAAAGTGATGAATATTCTTGTCTTTTTCTACTTCTATATGTTGGAAATTTTTTATTTAATCATTTTCTTAAGAATCACACATGCTATATTGTGACCTAAAGTTAATCTTGAAATGAGTCAGTTACCTTGACTCAATGCAAATAGATATTACTATTTTTTTTGCTGTACATTTCATAGTAGAAATCAAGAAGCCAAGGGCAAATGAACTTTTCTCTCTGCTTTAAACAAGCTAATAATGCTATCATGCATTTTGATTTCTTCTGTAGTAATTTTATTACCAAATAAGTTTTTTCCATGAGATTATTAAACTGAAATGTATAAAGCATACAGTGCTATAAATTGTTGTTACAATACTGGGCTGAGTGAATGTAATACATTTCTAAAGTGTCATCTATACTTATGCTTGTAAAAGATGAAATTTGCTTTGTATAAGTTATTTGTCTGCCTAATTTAAATATCTGAAACCATATACTCTTGTCATTTTAAGATTGTATGTACATTTAGAAATATAACAATATTAGGAAGCTTTATCAGTCACCTATATTTTGTCTCTCTTTTTGTATTTGTTTTGTACTGACTGTTTCCTGTATTGAATGATAAGGTTTTATCCTATTGTATTCGAATAATATGCTATCCATTCAAATTTTATTTTTAATATTTCAGATACTGCCTCAAAGAAAATATGTTCACTCTACACTGTGTAAGATAGATCTAATTCTATGTAGAAGAAGATAAGCTCAGGAATATCAATCACTTGCCTAAAGTCACAAAACAATTCCAGAAAATAAACCTTTGGCATGTTGATATCAGAACATTTATCCTATATTAATGCTATTGGGGTGCATTACTTGAATGCTAGTTTCATCACTCTTTGTGTCTGAAAATTCATTATTTTCTGTATTGTTAAACTTCTGGTAAAATCTATTAAGAAAAGTTACCAACATTGAATTTCCATTTGTTTTACAATTGTCTTTTAATGCTCATCATGTATTTTCCCAATCCTGACTGTCTTATTTCAAAGAGGGAAACAAAATCTTTCCACTATTTTTGTTGTAACATTCTCTACTCAAAGGTGAGGTACGGCATTGACATTTGTTTTCCCAAAATACTTTCTCATACATTGTGCAGATTAATTTGGAACTTCTTGGCACTTGTTAAAGAATGAATGAGATTTAGAGATCAAAGTAGAAAAAAGGAGCACTCTGTGGGTAAGACAAAGTCAAATGAAAGCTCGAGAAAGGACAAATGGTGACAATTCTGAGGGTACCAAAATAAACAAGATTTTATGGATATCCTCTTTATAGAAAGCGCACAACACATAAATAAAGAGAAGCAATGAGTAAACAGAGGAAAAGCTGTGTACAGTGCCTTCATTTCCTCCTCCACCTGCACTGTCCACATTTTTCCCTCCTTCCAGCACTCCCTTTGTGCCTCCAAAGCCCCTCCCTGGCTATCAGTATGGGAGCAGAGGCTGATGTTTTAGAGGGAACTGCATTATCTAACTCCCTCTTGAGGGTTTCTACTACAGTAGCAAGGGAAACTAGAAGACAGTGTTGGGGAGGTTTTATTCTTTGATTATTTTTCTGCTAGAACATCATACGTTTCAGGATAAGGTCACCCTTAAATAATGGAAGTTCATTTCCTGTAAGGAGAATACTGAAAGATGGTTTAAAGAAAAGATACATTTATTCCTCATATTTATTTAAATAAATAAAATATATTTATTTAGTATTTGGATGGAGTGTTTCAAAGAGTGGTTTCTAGTTTCAGGAGATCTAGAGAATTCTCCAGAAATCAAGCAATTTTTTTTCCAAGTAATCACCCACCTTGCTTTTGTTTGTTTTAATTGAGCCATAGTGCAGAACCTTACAGTTTGTTCCATCTTTAGAACTTCATTTTTTCCCTTGCTTTTTTACTCTGAGTCTGTGCAACCAAAATAAAGAATCAGCACCTACTTCATCTTGCATGAGATTCTGATAGAGATGAATATAAATAGACACAGATGATTATGAAAAGAAGACCCCTTATCTTCCCTAAAGTTATTTAATTTTCATTTTTTGGTATGGGTGTTGTAAGGGGTATATGAGACTTTTCTTCTTAATCCAATAGCTGAAGCATCTTTCACTTCTTCCTACATTTAAGAAGGCCCTTCTTGGGGAAACAGTGCCATGTGTGCACCACTGCCACACTGAAACAGACAAACCCCAGGTTCCCCCTATGAGACAGTGCCACTTGTGGACTATAGGTAAAGAGAACAAAGCTGCTTCAGCAAGCAAGCCTAGTCTGGAAACTAGCTCCATGCATGGGTCGCCACCGAACTGGAATAGATAGACTCCAGCTCCTTCGGGCATACAAGCTGGCAAAGAAGAAGTACCAATCCACTACTATCCCATCCCACTATAAGTGACAGGCTTATCTGAAGCATAGGCTGTTATGATAGCTATGGAAGTAAAATGCAATTGGATGTCTGTGGTGCTTTGGTGTTCATTAACATTGCAAGTATATGACGGTCCGTTCAAAGGATAGTGGTACATACTGTGACATCTAGGGGGATCTCCATCTGAGGATTTTATCAATTGTTGATTCCCTATGATCTTTTTTGGAAGTCCTATATCATTTCTATTGTTTTGTTGAGTTGGGTTATGTTCTCTTTGTTTTGTCTGAACATGTCAAATCCGATGGCAAGAGCAGCTATTTCAAAGATAACAAGATATATTATGGTAGCAGTTTTGGATTTTCTACCTATAGTTTTGAACTCTTTATTACATTCATTGTTTTGTTTTTATTGTTTGTATTCTATTCTGTTCTGTTTGATTTTTACTGTGTCCAAAGTTATCTAAAGCTATTTTGAAGACATCAAAAGGCATATCTTTGATTTGGGTTATTTATTATATTTTAAATTTCTCACGTAAGAAACCATACAATCTTTAAGCTTGTGTGTCTGGAATATTTTACCAATCAATATATTCTTAAGGAATGACTCAAGTTTATCCCTCTTTATCGTAGATTAATATTGTACTATATATAAATACCACATTTTCTTTATCCAATCATCTGTTGATGGGCCTACAAGCTGTTTCCGGGGTTTAACTATTATGAATTCTGTTGCTATACACATGAGTATGCACATACTTTTGTGATATGATGTCATTAAGTTATCTGGAAGGGGAATAGCTGGAAGTTATCTGGAAGGGAAATGGCTCAGTCCAATGAAATTTTTAACTTTACTCTTTTGAGGAATCTCCTTACTGATACTATAACAGTTATATTGGTTTACACTCCAATTAACAATGTAGAAGAGTTCCTTTCTTCTCTGCAGCCTCATCAGCAATTGCTATCACCATATTTGATTTCTTTATAATATCCATTGTTTTGTGGTAGAGTCTCAGTTTTACTTTAATCTGCATTTTACAAAACTTGCAACAAGTCAGTGATGCCCACTATCACCATTTCTGTTCAATGTGGTCCTCAAAACACTAGCAAGAGCAATCAGGCAAAAGAAAAAGATAAAATAAATACATGTAGGAAAGGAAAAATTCACATTTTCATTATTTGCAGGCGATATGATCCCCTGTATACAGAACCCAGGGTCAAGGATGCAGCTCAGTGGCATGGCAACTGCTTGGCAAGTGCAAGGTTCTGAGTTTGATTTCTGATATTCAAACTTCCTCAATAGATAAATAAACAAATGCCCCCTTTGCCTTTTCGCTCTTGTCACTTATGGTTGCCATAGACAGCTGCTCCTCAGCCATGCCACCTTGCCTTGGAACCAGCTGATTATGGATTGAAACCTCCAAAAACGAGCATGATCTCTTATCTTTATTCACGTTGCTATCCCCAGAGACAACCCCTGGTGTGTACCAAATATGTAAGAAGTTCCTATTGAAAGGTTACTGTTGAGAAACACCTGAGATGAGAATTGTCTTTTAAAAAGCCAAAGGCCAGAGAAGCAACCAGCCCACCTCCTGCTCACATGTTGGTGGCCATTAGGAGTCTTCTGCATATAGCCAGTGCTAACCAGCACATGCCTGGAGAAACCCTAAGTGTCTTGAGAAGCCTGCCCATACTCCACTGCCTCCTGGGGAACTGGAAAGGAGAAATCCAGGTGAGCGACTCATCCCTGTAACTTGGATGAGCAGTCAACATGCAAAGTGCCCAGGACCCCACACCCTGCTCGGCTGGAGGAATCCAGGAAAATGTCAAGATGAAGAGCAAAAGGCTTCAGCCAAAACAGAACAATTCCAAGAGACATTGGTATGAAGGAAAGTGGAAGTTGCACAACTGAAATTCCTGGAATGATGGCAACTGAAGTAAAGAAACTACTTCATGAGGCTGTAAAAGAAATCACATTAGATATAATATTCTAGGTAAAAGCAGAAATAACAAATATAGTAAGAGGATAGCTGAAAATATCCAAGAAGACATAGATTTAAAAAAAGTAGAGCATAGAAGAATGAGGAAAACCTTGAATGACCAATATAGAGAAGAACTGGAATTAATGAACCAGAGTTGGAGAGATATCCAGGAAACTAAAACCTCCATTGAAAGCTGACAAAACCTCTTGAAAGTAACTGAAGATAGACTTTTAGACCTTAAAGATTAGATGGCAACTAGCTATCATGAAAGGAAACTCTCCTAAAAATAACAGGAACCAGGAAATAACATTTCAACAACTGCAACACAACACAAAGAAAAATAATTTAAGAACCATAGTGACATCCTGCAAAAGCAGGATCAACACAAATGGCAAAGAGAGTATTTACTGACATAATAGCAGCTAGAGGTTTAGCTCAGTGGCACAAATGCCTGCTTGGCAAGCACGAAGTCATGAGTTCAATTTCTGGTACAAAAAAAAAGAAAGAAAAAGAAAAAGAAAGAAATAATAGCAGAGAACTTCCTAAGCATCAAGCATGAGAAAAGGATCTGATAAACAGCCAGGTAAGGCATATAGAAATCCAATTAGCTGTAAGCAAAATAAATCTACACAGAGACATATAATAATCAAAATCCTGGAAATTCAGCACAAGAACAGAATATTAAAGGCTGTTGCACACACACACACACACACACACACACACACACGCACGCACACACACAAAGAGATCACCTATAGAGGAAAACCCACAAGAATCATGGCAGATTTCTCAACACAAAGCATCAAGTCAAGAAGAGCTTGTAGTAAAGTATTTCAGGTTTTCAAAAATAAACACCTTCCATCCTAGACGGATATACCTTATGAAACTATATTTCAAAATAAATGCAGAAATCAGATACTTCTATGACAAAGAACAACTGAAGGAATTCATGACCACCAAATCAATCTTACAAAGAGTATGAAGGATATTCTAGAGAGATAAAAACGAGCATGGTCCTAGGAACAGCAGCAAGTAGGATCACTACATGGGGACAAAGTTGAAATGAGGGGAAAAATAGGGCGCCCACCCCAGGATAAATGCATGGCAGAGACAAACAAACTCATATGAGAAAACATCATATTGTCTCCCTAGTATAAAAAGCCGAAGCAGTTATTGTTATCCAAAATATACAACAAATAATGTGAAAGTGAAAGGGGAGGAAATGTCTAAAAAGGGACGGTAGTAGCCATTGTTAATTCCCTAATATTTTGTTTTAAACTTCTATTTTGTTTTCATTGTTCTGTTTTGATTGGTTTTCTTTTGCTTGGATTGGTTTGATTTGATTTTATATGATGGCATGGGCAGCTATTTTGAAGAAAATAAGATTCATTATGATAGCCACTGTTGATTTCCTATTATCCTGTTGTGAAGTATCACTTTAACGGTTTTGTTTTGTTTGTTTTATTCTGTTCTGTTTTATTTGATTTCATTAGATATGATGCTGTGGACAGTTATTTTGAAGATAACAGGAGGTACTATGTAAGTTATTGCTTATTCCCTATTACATTGTTTTGAAGTATTGCTTCAAAGCAATGCTGTATTGCTCTCACTTTCATTTTGAATGGCTCTATTCTGTTTAATTTTATTCTCTTAAAAATAAAAAAAATTAAATAAATAAATAAAAATTTATACAGGACCCAAAAAAATTCCACCAAAAATTTTAGAACCAATAACCAAATTCAGTATGGTAACAACATAAAAATATCAACCTTCAACCTATGAAAAAGAAAGAAATTAGGCAAACAATAACATATACAATAGCACAAAGGAAAATTAAATACCTACGTATTTATCTATCACTTCTTAAATTAGTTCTCCTATTTTCTGGAACTGATCAAAACACAATCCATCCATGTATAGACTTTCAAGAAATTAAATAAAGAAGGACATTTCTTAACTATTTAGTAAACAATAGGAAGTTTCATTAAAGTTTAAATAATTCTCTCATATGATCCAGTACCCTACCATTAGGCACTTTCCCTAGAGAAATGAAAGATCTGTGTACATTAAGACTTGTATATGAATGCTCTTAACAACTATTGCCTAGTGTTCAAAATCCTAAACAACTCAAATTTCTATCAACATTTGGATGGACATACAGATTTTAGATTATCGAAGAGATACAATACTGTTTAGTAGTTAAAGATAAATTATTTCTATACATGTTATAACATGGAAGAATTTCAAATAATTAGGAAGAAGGAAAGAGAAAACTAAAAAAATATACTGAATGAGTCCACTGACATAAAGTTTTCAGAAATGCAATCTAATGTTTTGTGACAACAAGAATTTGTGGTTGTTTAGACATGGAAGTTGGAATTGAAATGTGAAGGCATGAAAGGAGAAATGAAAGAAGTTTTGCAAGAAGATATGGATAGCTGGGGATTTAGCTCAGTGGCGCAAGCACCTGCCCAGTAAGCATGAGGTCATGAGTTAGATCCCTGCTACAAAAAAAAAAAAAAAAAAAAAAAAAAAAAAAGTGGATAAACTTTAATTTATTGCCCTACTATGAAGTAGTTATTTTGGATCTCTTGTTCCATCTGAGATATCAAAAGCTAATATTTCAGTCCCCATAAAATGGGTTAAATCAATGTTATTATTGACACACTGAGTTGACTTGGGAAGTTTAGAAGTTTAACCAAGAGACTCAGCAGGGAGCCAAGATCCTTATTTGTAAATATCCTCATCCTGTGCAAGAGGAAGACACAGAGATTTTGTGAGTGCTACACCCTCCCTGGTATGTATGGTGGGGAGGGGGGTTCCTGCATACACTATAAGGGAGGCAAAGAGCCTTGTTCTTCCTTCTGTTTTGCTCTGGCTGCTTTAGCTGGCTGCTGTCTTGAAGTATTGCCCCAGTGCCATGATGAGAACCAGGCATGGTGGCTCACTCCTGTAATCCCAGTGCTCCAGAGGCTGAGGCAGGAGGATCATTGTGAGTTCGAGACCAGCCTGGGCTATAAAGTGAGCTCAAGGCCTGCCTGAACTGCATAGAGATGCTGTCTCAAAAAAAAAAAAAAAAAAGAAACATGATGCGAGAAAGACTTTGTCTCTTGCACAATAGTATTTAAGGAGCTGATTTCTGGAATGCATAAATTATTCTAGAGTCTGGCATCTCTTAATTTTGAATATTCTATATATTTATGTATGTTACAAAAGCATTTCTTAGTATGATTTTGTACAAGGTGGCTAGTGATTAGGAAATAGTATTACTTATTACAGTATTATTTTTGCATGTTAGTTTCATTTTAAAGGCTTTTACAAATTATGCAGATCTTTATCTAGATTGCTTCTACAAAAATTTGCAAGGAGTGAGGATCAGAACCAACTTCCCTTTAAGTATCAAGAGTTACATACAGCAGATTGAACAATGAAGCTTTATCCAGGAGCTTTATCTAGCTCCTGATTCTCTTGATTTTTGAAGATAGTCATCAATGTGGTCCTGCATAAGCTTCCCCTTAATTACCATAGGGCTTTTTATGTTTATAGGTATCTCGTTCATCTCTGTTCACAGTTGGAAGCCTGGAGTGGCTCCTAGAAATACTTCATTTGTATGTTATGGAAATCTAATGACCACATGTATTTAAATCTATCTGATACAGTATATTTCTTTTCAATTTTCTGAGTTAATGTATTTCAACTGAGTTTTAGCTCATGTGAATAAAATGGCTTGCAAGATCCATGCATAGATACTAATAGAATAAAATAAATTACAATATAAAAAAGAAATAAAAGTAGTTCATTTGCAATGCCAAATCAATAGCTTGCTGTTTTATTATATAATATGGTAACAGAAGTGTTTTGACTGAATAATTCATTTCAGAAGGAATATTCAACTTGTTTTATAGCACACACATTGAAGAACAGTTAAAAGATAAAAGGTTAATGGAATCTGGCTGCCAAGAAAATAGAACATTTCTCTCCTTAAAAAAAAAATAAAGAAAAGATCATTCTTGCCCAATTCTTGTGCATTTTTAATTAATGAGCTGTGGATATAAGTCAGAAAACTGTTTCTAAAACTCAGGAAATTAAAAATGTAATTAAAGTTACATAATGTCATGCTGCAGAAAGATAATTTATCTGTCATCACAAAGTAGTTTCTTCTTTAAAATCTCTACTCACCTGCATTCAATCAAATAAACTTGGAGAACTGAGACACAACCAACCTCAAAAGAGCTAATTTCGATAGCTCATTGCACACTCGCTTAAGTTTATAGATGTTTTGGTGAAGACAAAAGGAAAAAACGATTGATGCTAGACTGTAAGGAAGTTTCAGTATTCTTTTTAACTCTGAGCAGACATGATGACACAGTCTACACAGTATACCAGATTTGAAGGCCATTGATACATGAACCTTTAAAGCCTCCTGAGCAAAATGAATGGTAGAATTTTTTATAGCTAATGATTTATATTTAAAGTGTGTATTGTTCTTATTTTGATCTTCTTTTTGATCCAGCTACTTCTTTTTCCTCCGTTCTGTAATTTTCCATTATGTAACTTTTCTGACTCTCCTTCTTATAAAATCAGCTCTGCTCATGTTTCCTACTGACTTTTGTACCACGGCTTTCAAGTGAGGACAGCAGACTATCACATTTACTGAAATGCTGAAGCCCTGGTCCCACCCCAGATTCATTCAACCAAATGCATCTTGTAATTAGATTCTCAAATGATCCCTAACTTGAGAAGCATGATTCTATTTTACGTACTTTTCTTTTTCTTTTTTTTCTTTTTTCTTTTTTTTTTTTTTTTTAATCTTTGAAACTTGAAAGTTTTCCTTTCCTCTCTGAAGGATAAAACACTTTAGATTTGGAAAAATACTGAAGTTCTCCCTTATCGTGGCTTATTATCTTGCTGGTTGGTATTAGGCCTTATTATCTACTCATTAAGTATATAAAATGTACTACGCTACCCAGTCACCTTTAGTAGACAAGCTTCATCTTTTAATATTATGGACAAAAGAGGAAAATATAGACACCTTTTATTTTCTTTTAGTATTATAAATTCTTTTATATCAAATATTTCCACAGGCTATGATTTCTCTGTAAGTTTGATGTGATTAACCCCAAACTTATTTCTTAATTAATAATGAACACAGCTGTGTGGCTTGGCGTCATTGTCAAAGAGGTTGCTTGTGTGTGGACTGGAATGTTACCAAAAGGCAATTTGTAACTTTAAGTTTGTATTTAATACTATCTGTATGATCTGTGAAACACCATTTTGCAAAGTTAAATGACCCCCTTTTAGCTCTTCCTCTTTTGTATACATATATATGAAACAGGAAAACACCAAGAAACTTCACATAATAACATAAAATTGCACCAAAATAGCTTACAAGGAACCTTGGTTCAGAAAGAGGAAGTTTTAAAAAACAAAATAATAGGTTTCTGAGTGACTTTCTTATAGAAGTCATTCAGAAAAGTGGCTTTGATTTCATCTGTTTCTGCTCAGAGTATGCAAAATGTAGTTAAGTAGTAATAGAATTGGATGGAAAATAATATCACTAAGCACACAAGATATTGGTTTCAAATATCATTCTTCAATAAAAGGAGTCAGATATTTTAGGAGAAATGTCTAGAAAATATATAAGTTCATCTGAGATGATCTTAAAGTATCAAAAAGTAAGAGTCTGTTCAAAAACCAAAAAGCACTAGATGGATAAAGATAGGGCAGGGACAAAAGAGACATCTCAAAGAGCTATGCACAACAAAAGTAGAAACAAAATAAAAAAGTACAGTAGTATTAGATTATAGCCTAATGTTATATTCATAGCTATATAATATTGATGTCATTACATAATTTATATATAAATATATATTAAAATGTATATATTGAATATATACATTTAAATAATATATTAAATATATTAATTTTATAATCATTAATTATATAATTATATATATTAAATATATATTAAAATTAATATATATTTATATATTAACATTTAATATATAGATATTAAAATAGTAGAGAAGAACTGTGTTCTGAATGTGATCTCTCTATGGCTTTTTAAAATAAATGTAGTAGGAAAATAGAGGAAGATGAGTACATTTACTGTAGAGAAACTCAATACTACGTAAGCCAGTTAATCAAAGACAACATCAACTGCAGAAATACATATTCAAAATATATACCCTTGATGTAATATGATGACAATATCACTTTTCCTCTTTGAAATGCTTCCGCAAAACCAATAATCACAATCTAGTCTTTAGTAAATCAATCCCCATCATACCTGAGCAATACATCTCAAATTATCAAGTTTTCATGAACCAAGAAAATCTAAGAATCTTCCGTAATCACAAGTGCCATAAGAAGACATTATAAATAAGTGTAACCTGTTTTTCAAAATGGTATTCTATAACACAAACATGACAGTAAGTAAAAAGCAAACTGAGGAAATCTAAAGCACATATGGACTGTAGTTAATAACAATGAAAAACATATGATTTTACTATTGTTACAAATGTAGATTGTTAACATAGGATGTTAATACCAAAAGAAAATAGGTATGAGGTATATAACAACTCTTTGTACTGTCTTTACATTTTCATTTTCTTAGTTCTCATTTCTTAGTCATTTCTCATTCTCTTAGTAATTGAATAATTCTGCTTCATCATTCTTGTATACATTTAAAGTAAAATATAAGCTATCAATTGTCTAATCATTAAATTGTTATGAGCTTCAAAGGAAATAACTGGTGAGAATTTATTTTGTAATTTTCAAGTGTGTGTCACTAATATTTTATCTACCCAAGACTCCAAAAAACTTAGATAACAAATGTGGTAAAGACTTTTTAAGTAGATGAGT
Source organism: Cavia porcellus (assembly GCF_034190915.1). Lineage (NCBI taxonomy): Eukaryota > Metazoa > Chordata > Mammalia > Rodentia > Caviidae > Cavia > Cavia porcellus. Next base: position 157,322,881 of record NW_026947484.1, on the reverse strand, counting down.
TTCTATTTTAGCTAATTGTCTCATTAATGGAAATAAAGTGTTCAAATGTTTGTCAGAAAAATGCCCTTGAGAAATGGAAAGTGTTATATATTTCCAAGGCTTACCATGAAGATAAAAAAAGGATAATACATCTAAACAAAACTGAAACTCAGTATTCATTGAGTCAAATGTCTATAGTTATTAGATACACATGCAGAGAGGTAAGCATGAACACACACCAAAAAATAACACTTGTAGGGATGTTAAGAACACATGAGGAACTCAGGAACATCCAGAGGGCAGTTTTTGCTGTAATAAAGACTGTTTCTCCCTTTGTTTAAGATTCTGTCTCTATGATTAAGCTACAAGTTCCTATAGGAGAAAGGCTATATACATATATGAATAAAACAGGGGGAGACAAAGAGAGATTGAAGCAAGTTGAGAGAATCCGATCAAGCATGTTTATTTAGGAAGTGATCACATCCTTTATAGGCCAAGGGCGGGCTGGTGGGACAGGAAGAGGCTATGGGGTGGTTTCTGATGAGTCATCGTCAAGTCCAGGTATGTGACATAAGCAGGAGAGGATTATGGTTAATGTAGGCAGGTGCATCATATGCCCATAGGAGAGGGAGGCAGGGAGGCAGCAATTGGGTGGTTGTGCTGCTCCCTAAATCTCCTCTCTATATTATTTAATCAGGAGTATGGCAGGCCCTGTGAGGACAGCACCTGTCTTAGGTCAAGGAACCTCATTACATGAACCCAACTAGGCCTTACCCATCATGGGCTTACAGGACAGCAGTTGGTCCTGTGCCTGTCTGAGGCGGTAGATGGAGTAACATATATGTCCTAGTTGCCCGTCTCTGGCTGCCTGTCCATTGGCCCAGGGCAGTTAGGCCGCATTGTCATATGGGCCACTCGTGGGAATTCCTTCCTGGTAGGTTTGTTGATCTGCCATTTCCAGCTGGTGGTAGTGTATCTGAATGGGCTTTGCCATAAACGCGTCTATCCGGTTATTAATGAGCATCATAATCCTCTGAAAAATACAAGGACCCACAGAGAGGAGAAGCAACAGGGCAACTAGGAGACCCAAAAGGGGCGCTAGGTAAGGGAAAAGTCCCCCCCCCCCACATCAAGGAGAAGGAATTAGCAGCCATTTGTTGTCGTCACTGTTGAAGTCATTTTTTTATTTCTTGGAGCTTACCTCGTACAACACTGGACTGATTGACATAGAAGCAACATTTTTCCTGTAAGGCAAGACAGATTTCCCCCTGCTCTGCCGTGAGCAGGTCTAGCCCTCGTCTGTTTTGTAAGACGACCTCTGCCAGTGAGTCTAATTGGTTTTGGAGAGTTTTTATCGTAAAGGATAAGGCTTGAACATCTTTAGACAACTGGTTGGACAGGTCAGCATGTTTATCTAAAGCAACAGTGAAGCCAGCAGTACCCGTGGCCACAGCGCCAGTGATACCCATTCCAACCAAAAGTGGGATTAGTGTTACCGCTCATTTTTGGCAGCCAGCAATGTAATCAAGTGTTGGCACCGGGACAGGTTGGTCACCTGAGACAATATCTATGTCGGCAGGAGGGAAGCAGTTATGCATGTACCTGTCCAGTTGGCTGGAATATACATATAGGCCCTATTATTACCGCAGACAAAAATGTGTCCTGTCCGGGGGCACAGGGGGCCTGTATGATTGACAAATTGAGCACAGGAAGTAGACAGGAGATGGCCCATATCTATAAGGGTAGAATCATTTTGAAGAGAGCCCTGTAGGTAGGTCATGGATATGTTGGGTGTCATTAATGGCTGGACTAGAAATGATTGGGAAGGTAGGTCTACAGTTAAAATTATGTGGATCATGAGAGGGGTCAATTGTTGAGTTGGAGGGGATGGCTAAGGGCATAGGAGTGCCTAAGGCCATGCACAACCAGCAGTCTTGCGCTAAAGCAGGGTTAGTGAGGTTAAGTACATGGTGAGTGGCTGAAAGGATATCATAAGTTTGTGGGTCTAAATCCATGCCCCATGATTTGGGGAGAGCTAATGGATGGTAATTGATCTTTGGGAATAGATTATCTTCTATTTCTTTTAGTTTTGCCTCAACATAAAGTTCTCTCATTTTGTCTTGAGGACCTCCCCCATCTGAGACATGAATTGGAGCCTCTTATACCAACAGACCAGCTTGTTGATTTTAGCTTTGCAGCAGGCTTGGGTGTATATGGGGCTTTCTGATACAGAGCAGTTGAGGCCCCAATCCCCTCCGGCTGCTACCATTTTTATTTTTGCAAGTATGGCTCTAAAATAAGTGGCATTACCTAAGCCAGTACATTCTTTCTTTCTTTTCTTTTCTTTTATTTTATTTTATTTTATTTTTGTATTTTTACGGGTACCAGGGATCGAACTCATAACTGCCTGCTTGCAAGGTAGGCACTTAAACCACTGAGCTAAATCCCTGGCACCTGCCAGTACATTCTTGTACAGCATCATAACAGGAGCTATGTATCTCTATCTGATATGACTTACACTCCTGTGGGCAAGGCCCTGGTCAGTTATTTAGTTTGGGTATAATTTGGTGTTTAGTTTTCATTCCCAATTTTGAATTGATTCCCCTGTAGGGGAGGGCCTGGCCACGAGAACCGCAAGCTTATTACCGCAATCGATTTGGCTGGTTTGTGTTCCTCCAGACCAAAAAAAGCTTTAAAATGGTGCCACAAGCCTTGCCGGAGGCAGGCGCCATCTTAGGAGCACTATAAAGCTGTGTAGCTTGGGGGGGCCTTATGCAATCATCTCCTCAATCTGAGGATCTGTATGCCTCTGAGTCAGCAGCTCAGAGATTAAATTCCAGTATGCAAAGGTCATCACCGGAAACTTTTCAGGACCAAAGACCCTATAATAATCTTTTAGTGCATTTCCTACTCTTTTCCACCTCTTGGTATCTTTAGAGCCCTCAACGGGGAACCAAGGGCAAACTTAATGAATAAATTGAAAATACTGCAATAATTCTTTTGTTCTAACCCTTACCCCTCTTGTCTTTAATGCCTTACTAAGGCCTCCCACAAACAATTCATGTTCGCTCAATGCTTGACCCATCTCTGGGAAAGGGAATGGGGTTGCCATTCACTTACCATGACTGGGGCAGCACATTGGGCAGTAGTCCATGCAGGCCTCGGTCCTTGATTCAGTTTGCTTTCACTTTTGGCCTCGGTCCTTGATTCAGTTTGTTTCCACTTTTAGCCAGTGTTCTCGAACAGCTCCCTCGTTGACTCCCCCGTGCCAGGAGCCCCCACGCTGGGTGCCATTTGATCTGGCCCGTAGATCAATCCATGGGGTGTACCTGGCAGGGGAATGGGATGAATAAAACAGGGGGGAGACCAAGGGAGATTGAAGCAAGATGAGAGAATCCGATCAAGCCTCCTTTATTTAGGAAGTGATCACATCCTTTATAGGCCAAGGGTGGGCTGGTGGGACAGGAAGGGTGGTTTCTGATGGGTCATTGTTACATCCAGGTATGTGACATAAGCAGGAGAGGATTATGGTTAATGTAGGCAGGTGCATCATATGCCCATAGGAGAGGGAGGCGGGGAGGCAGCAATGGGGGGGTCACGCTGCTCCCTACATCCACCAATGTGCTGAAGGTAGGCTTTGCAAGGTATACTGAGTGGAAAAACAGGTGGCACATAAGGCATACTAAACATGAGCAGGAAACACCCAACTCAAGTATATTTCTGAGTGTGGAAGACCCATCCTAAGGGTATTGTTGCCAAAGTAGTATAAAAGGTAAATGAAGGAGGGCTCTCTTCTGTTTCTTTGGAGGAGCTCCAGTCTTTGCCTTCACCATGGATGTCCTCTCCTTGTTTCCAGTGCAGGTCATTCAGCCTTGGGCACAAACCTTTTAGCCTTCCATAACAGACCATTAAACTTCCATCATGGACCCTTCTGCCTGTGGTGCACACCTTTGACTCCCCATGGGACACTGCACACTGTTCCAGAACTTGTACTGGATCACTGAGATCCCCAGTGTGCAGACAGACACTTCCCCACCAGAATCTGTAGGTGGCCACTGTAAACCAATTTGTACATTCTTATATATTTATATCCCTCACATTCAAACTGCTCCTTTAGAAAACACTGACTGATAACACTATCTTCCATAGCTTGGTGATAGTCTGAGATGTGCCCCAAGTTTGTGATGGAAAGTTGGTACTTGGTGTGATCGATCCTTATTACTGACAGGGAGTTAGGCCATGGAAAATTCACCCTGAGAAGGGGAAGTTATGATTCATATTGAGGTGCTCCTGTGAGGCCTTATGCATGCATAAGAGAGGTTTTCAAAACATGATTGGATCGTAAGAATGCTATAGCTACAAGTGATGTTGGAGGTGGAATCCAATCAAAGAAATTAGCTCTGTGACCTGGTGGGGTGTTTCCTCCTCCTTGTTCCTTTCTTTCTTTCTTTCAGTTATCTGATCCCCATGACATGAGAAGCTTTTCTCCAGGGTCCCTTCTACAGGTTCTTTCTGGTTGAGACTCAGCCAACTCTGGACTAAAACCTCTACATAGTGTGAGGTAAATATACACTTCTCCTCCTTTAAGTTGTGTCAAGTATTGTGTCTTGGTGATGAAAAAGTGACTAAGTCATGGGCTTATGTGGGTCATTCACAAGGGAGATTTATAAAAAAGAAGGTGACAGTCCTCTCCCTGGCTTGTTATATCTTGTCTCAACATGTAATCTTCTCACTTTCTCTGCCATTTTGATGCCACCTTTCATGAAGCCTTCACAAGAGTCAAGTGAATACCAGTGCCTTGCTCTTCAGTCTCTGTAATGTTGAGGTAAGTAAACCTTCTTTCATTATAATGTTCCTAGTCTCAAGTGTTTTGTTATAGCAAATACTAAGGCAGCATCATTTCAGGAAATTTCATCTAGACTTTCTGGAAACAGAATTGTTCAAATCAAACTTAGAATATGATAGTATGTTTATAATTGGAATGTTCCTAATTCTCATATGGAATGCAAAGCTTTTACAATACAGCTACACCTACATGAAATCACATTGAGCAAAAATTATTTCTACAGTTGCCATTTCCCTTTGGTCATTTAAATAGCTTAAATTCCATTTATATATTAGTTCTACAGAAGCACCATAATTACTGAAGATAAATGCCTCATCTACTTTCAAATCTTCATTAAAATTAGCTTTGTTATTTTTGTGGTGCCCAATAGCATAGCTATTAGAGTTAAGAGTCTGTCAGCATTTCCATTTACAAACTCTGGTTTTTTAGGGTTCATTATCTTTTCTGTTTTGAATTGCATTAGCCTGAAAATTAGCTGTCAACATGAATATGTATTATATTACCCAAACTCCGTGTACACATCAGTTTGGCGATATAGAAGGCAGAGATCACAACCTCTTTCCTCTGTCTTCATAAAACTCTTGACTGCTTGATTATCTCATGGCAAAGCAAGGACTGAGCCTTTTAATCATGGACTTTCTCAGAGAATTGGTCCTAAATCTGACCTAATCGTTTTGATATTTAAAAATGTGTGAAGAAGTTAAACTGAATATGTACCGCATTTGCGTTTCAGTATCTACAGTGCATCTGAAAGCTTCTGGACCAAATTGCAGTCTAACATAATTAGAGATCTAGGAGAGTTACATTCTGAAGGAAAAAAAAAAAAAGGACTTGCGACTTGTGCTATTTCTACCAAAGAATAAAAGCAAAGCCAATCACAGTGAGCATTGTTTTGTTCATTTTATTAGAGCCATTTCTTCACTTGCAACTGGGCAATGACAAGAGGTGAGGTGCCAGTTACAGCAGCTTCAGAACCTGTGACATGGGGAAAATGCATTTGGAATCAGGGTCACGTACAGTTCCCTCCTGTCCAGATTGTAGGCTTCACATTCTCTCATTCTGTTTTCACAAATTCACTCATTGCTCAGTTGATTGCCGCCTGTTTTAACACCAATCTTTCAATTGCCATTCAATATTTATCAGAAAGGAGAGATGATTGCTAATTCACTTTTAAAAAAATTTTTTAACATTTGAAAAAGAAATCGATAAGGTACAAGTGAAAGAGCTGGCCCTTGTACTATATTTAAATAGCATGTGGTCTCACACATGATCTGTCAGAAATATAAAACTACTTCTGATTCACAAAACCACAGGCAGTAACATAAATAGGAAAAAGGTATTGTCTCAGAAGAAATGTTACAGTGACAGAGTTATTTATAAAAGATTGGAAACTAAGGTGAGAACGAAAGAGGAAAAGAATATTGCAGGCATTTTGCCACAAAATATGACTGTTGTCTAGTTTAGAGCTAAAGATACACACAGTTAATGTCCAAAGAAAGGAAGAAGTATGAGAAGTACTATCTAAGAACTGTATACAGAATAAGTCACAATATTTTTTCTGGCATAGAGGCAGTAGCTTATTTGAAAAAAAAAAAAAAAAACACTTTTGTAGCGTACGAACATATCAGCTGAAAATTGTCAGATTTTATAACTGCAGAAACACCACATGCAAATTCTAATATCTTCTTAAAATAAAGGATCATATTCTGCCACTTAAATTATTAACCTTTCCAGTAGCAGTCTGCTTCTTGCATAATGGTTATTTCCTAATGTTGGCTATTAGCTCGTGCTTATCATTAGGAATATTTAATTCACGATGAACTTTTAAGATCTTCATTATTATAAATCTTCTGCATTTGACAGTGACACAAAATAAAAATCCAAACAATTTGGAATGAATTTTCCATCTTCCTTCAACTTCAAGTGAACAGTTTGAAGATGCTAAGTAGTTCAAGTTACTATATACATTTTTGAGCCATCAGTTTGCATGAAAATATCTATAAATACATAATGCTACACTGTACTCTCAAGACACTGCATGAAGGGATGAGAAAATACACCCACTGTACTAAAAAAGTAGGATAGGGCAGAAATACACACAGATATGCCATAGGTAGGCAGGTAGATAGACAGGTATATATACCTGAGAGAGAGAGAGGGAGGAGAGAGAGAGAGAGAGAGAGAGAGAGAGAGAGAGAGAGAGAGAGAGAGAGAAAGAGGCAGAGACAGAGACAGAGGCAGAGAGACCTATAAAGTTTTTTAAATAAATTTATGTACATGTCCAGAAGTTAAATGTACTTTGCTGTATCTTTAAAAGAACAGGTGCTGTTTTAATTGATAGAACTAATCATGCATTTTCCAAGGCAAAAAGAAACGTTGCTAAATTGTGACACAAAATAAGTGAGCAGAAAAATAACATCAAAGAAAAAAATTTAGAATGAAATGGGTCATGAAACATGGTATACTTTTGGTAAAACTTTGGCAGGTGTGTGAATGGAGGAAGGATTAACATTCACCGCATGGCTAACATTTCACCATGCCATGTGATGTGTAGTTTATTTTCCCTTAACACAAAAAAGAGTTAGAATATAGTGCTTGAGAATACCCAACATCAACACTCAGCCATAAGACAAAGATCTGAATTCAGCCAAACAATTCGTAAACAACACCCATAACTTTTGAATTCTGAAGGTAGCAACTATTATCTAATTCATTTATATTTATGGATATTGCTCCTTCTCTGTGTTCTCTACTTAATAAATAACTTGAAATTAAGTAGAAGCTTTGTCAAATACAAAATTATTTTTCCATATTACTGTTTTTACCTAGGAAGATATTAATGCCCCGTTAAGACAATTTGGAGAGCTGAGTCTTCTCTCAACTTTTCTAAAAAAATTCAGTAAAAATTATCTGTATTTCTCTGGATAAATTCTTAATGCTCTGATTATATTGGACTTGTAGAAATTTATCCCTTATGCTAATTTCAAAGCTATTCTTTCCTGAACAAACGGTTAGTTTTCATTCAAAGCTGTCAAAATATTAACATATAAAGGGACTCAAAACGTTCGTATTTTATTTCATGATAAAATGCCTCTTTTTCCTCTTCATTTGTATCATGCATCGCATTAGTTTCTATACTGGTGTTCATATGTGAGTTTGTTGTTTGTAATAAATGATAAGTGTGAGAATGCTCCATTAATCTGTTATTGCAGCTATGCCTAAAGACAAAGCGTGCTGGGATGCTGAACTGGTAGATAGCAGGACCATAACTAAGCGCTTTTGTTATTACATTAAGTTTTTAATTCTGTCTCGGGCCATAGAAATGCTGTTCATATGTACGCTTATGCCTTCACTTCTGAAATAAGGTACTGAATTTTACATGTGTAGCCACGTGGCTGGGCTTTCCTTGTGAAAGTGTCTATAAATTCAAATTTAAATGAGACAAAGGATATCATTTTGTTTTTGTGCCCCTTTTTAAGTATCTTAAAAATTTACTGTTCATTAAATTCTTCCAATAATCTTAAGAGGTGAGCATGTCCGTCAGGTCTGGGATTAGGGTAACCCAAAGGAAATGCATACAGGGTCAAACTTTATCTTTCCATAAAATTGTATTTGTTTTTGAGAAGGGTCTTGTTTTGTAGTTCAGGCTGGCCTGGAGCTCACTATGGAGTTCACATTGTCATTCAACTTGCAGCAACCCTTCCGCCTCAGCCTTTGATTGACAGATGTGCACTCCCACACCTGGCATTTATATGGAATTTTGAAATTTTATTATGGACCTTTTGTATCTATTTTGATTTAAACTATTTTATTAAAATATAACCTTAATACATTTTTGCATATTGCCTCAGTGTTTTTCACATAAGTAGCCTGAATTCCAACCTTATGTTTTATTATCTACATCCTACAAATACAAAAGTTGAGGATTAGGGGCTTAAGAGACTGTGGTAGTTGATACATCCTGTCTTCTTGAGAAGTTTATTACTTTAACTGAATGACTCAGTAGGGAGCCAAGTTCTTTTCTTTGTAAATAGCCTCATGCTGTCAGAGCTGGTGTGATTACTACACCTGCCTTGGGAGTTTGGGGTAGCCTGTTTACAACATAGAGAGAAAGAGACATTTGTTTTGCTCTTGTTTCTTTTGCTGTCTTCTGCTGCCTTGAACTGTTGCCCTTCTGCCATGCCACCCTGCCTTGGAGCCAGATGATTACAAAGGAAACCTCCACAAGCTGGGAGGTAAATAAACATTTCCTTCTTTAATTTTAGATGCCAGGTATTTTGTTCCAACAACAAGAAAGTAACTACAACAGAGACTTTGCCAGGATCCCTAGAGTATTAGGTGATGGACTGTTAATTTCCTTAAGGATTAGGCTACTATCTGGGAAGGTTGCTAATTTTATTGTATACTGGTTTTATTTTGCATAGAATCCTTAAAGAAATATAGTAGCTATTTTTTTAGTCAAAAGAAAGCAGGAGGCAAAAAGCTATTATTTCTCTACTTTTGTCTCACCATGTCTAATACCTCTAGCCCAAGTATTTCTGCATTGAATCCAATTATATATATATATAAAGTTTAGGACTTCAAAAAATTATATTTATTTGTTTTGGTGCACACTTTTTAAAACCGTTCTCACTATGTATTTCAGAGTGGCTTTGAACTCACTATGTAGACCACTCTGGCCTTGAACTTGTGGCAATCCTCCTGTCTTGGATTCTCAAGTGCTAGGATTATAGGCATGTGCCACTATACCTGGCAGATTCTTAAAAAAACAGAGAGATGAAGAGAGAGAAAAAGAAAAGAACAACACAAGAAAAAGAGAATAAAGGAAAGAGAGAAAGAGAGAGGCAGAAAAAGAGAAAAAAAGAAAAGGAAGCAGACAAAAAAAGAAGGCTTTTAGAAATAAAACAATCTAGGTTTACTTGGGGAAGATTATTTTAAAGGGGTTGGAAGTATACCCTGATATATGGCCTTAGGTGGATGATATTCTGGAAAAAGAAGCATTAGCATCTCTTGCAAAAAAAAAAAAATTCTATACTGAATTAATTGGAGAAATTGACTTGTCTCATTAGAATCTCAGAGCGTCTCCTAGGATTTGTGGTAAATGTGAAGATATGTACTTCAATTAATAAGCCCACAGAAAATTGTCTATCATATTCCATCAACTTCAAAAGTGCAGTTAAAATGCAACAAACTTAATGATGTATTTTTTGGAAACTCCTCTTCTCCACCTCCTCACCCAAACTGTAGGATATTTAGCCACTAATAGGAGTCGTGTCCTTGAGTGCACTTTGGAGAGCACCTTTCCCTGATGACCGTACTTACTCTTACAACATACGTACTTTGGAAGAGTTATGAAATATTGGTCCCTTGTAATGCCTTCTACATCATCAGAAAATTGGCTTTCACCAATGCCTTGTATACAAACCATAATGTGAAGATTTAGTGTCACATGACACAAGGGAAGTTTTTGAATATGTTTTAACAGGGTGGGTTTTTTCCTCTGAAATTTAGATTTATGCAGAATTCTATGTAATCATAGTTCTTAAATAACTTTTAAAAAATTAATATTTAAACTACTCATTTTCTGTTTTTTTTCTAATTCTTACAGTACTCTTGTCGGTCACACACTCTTTGATAGAAGAAATTCTCTTACACTGATAGAGAAGAACTAGAACTCTCAAACTATCAGATATTGAATATGCTATTTCCTGGTCTCACATTTTGAGGAAAGAAGTCACAAACCAAAGGATGAAGTCAGCAGATTTTTATAGGACATAAAGAGAGACAAATACTTCTAGGTTTTCCAGGAGGGGTCCTGATTGGGGTGGCCGCTGAGGCCCTTTCTCAGGAACAATTTATACAGCAAAGTCACAATATAGGTACAACTTAGATCACGCTACATTCAACCATAGGATTACAAGTATAGCTGCTTAACTATATTTGACCCAACGGAGAAATATGTACCATAGCAAGAGTACATGAAAAGAATAAAGGCATTTTAAGGAAGAAATGTATCCAGATGTTTTGTTCCCCTATCTGGGCTACTGATGCTTATATGGCCTTCCTGGACAAGGTGATGCTAAATATAATCTCAAATTATTATTTATCCCTTAGAGGCATTTAGGCCTGGTCATTGTCCTTATCTTGAGGCCTGGCCTTCTTCAAATGGGTCTTCAGCCACAATCCTGAAGTCTTTACTTTTGTACTGACTATTGCAAGACTCAACCCTTCTAAATAATTGTATATTAATTGCTAGGTAACTTAGTAGCTATAATTATGTAATGACTTCATGTTCCCCTTAAAGGCCAAAATCTTTCATCTGATGCAAGTGCTCAGGTGTCTTTCCTCCTGACTTTCCCAGTGTCTTCTCTGATTCAGTAGCTTCTTTCTTATCCTTGTCCACTGGTATCGCAGCCTCTTTCCTCTTGAATTCTTTCTGCTTTAATATATTCATATTACTGGATCATGAAACACTGTTTCACTTAAGAGTATATTTGGTCAACAATGAACTAGTGATATATAAATTAGCTTAGATGTCACCTAACCTGCAATACTTTTCCCAATTCCCAAGCCAACGTAAGTTGCCCTTCTGTTTTCTCACATATCACTTGGCATTCTACCACTGATGAAACAGAAATAATTCCATGTGATCTATCTTTCCAAAACTTGTCTATAAGATTTTTGTGGGTAAGGATAAAAACCATCACAGATAGTATTTTATCCATTGTGTTTGCACTAATATACATATGTATTCAATATGTGTCCACTGAAGTGAACTGAGTTTTAGAAAGTGATTGCAAAGTACACTGAAGCACCAGGAAGGAAGAAATATAAATTTGGAAAACATTTGTTAATGGGTGGTGTGATCATATTAAATATATTTTTAAACATCTCTTGTCACCTCTACCAGAAAAGTAATCACCACTAAGAATGGTTACAATGGTTATATCTCTTGGGCTTCCAAAGAATCCACGTGTAATTATGTGACAAAATCACCTACACTATTTTATAACGTCCTATATCACACTCTGGAAACCTACCTCAAAAGAAGAATGAAAACATTGCCCATTCTTTCTTCCTTTACTTCCTGGTCTCTAAACTATAAGCGTGCTAATTGTGGCTGAAGTAGGCATCTTAGAACATAGAACAATCTTTGGAATTAGGACTACGTGTTATCGAAAATAGAATGAGTTAAAAGGAGAAACACCTAGCACCCAGAGTATCTTAGCTTCCCTGAACCTTTATATGAAGTAGAAATTCATGCTGACTTATTTAATCCAATGTAATTTTGAATTGCATCTTACCTACAGAGGAACAATTATAGTACCAAAGAAGTATATGTGGTTCATCAGTGAAAGATTGACCTTTAAATGTAAAGTAATTTTTAAAGTTAAAATTTCATAAAAGCCTAACATATTTTTCTAATGAAATCTCCATAGAATTATAAAATAGGAAAAAGAAAAAAAAAAAAAAAACAATGCTCTTTAAGAAACAAACAAGGATCTTCCCAGTAGATCTCCAAGCCAGTTTCCATATTCCCTACACTGTCTATGACTTCCTGTGCCACATCCACTGTCACTCTGTTCTTTAAAGGTCTCTTACTTTGTCTTCTTCCACCATTAGAATATAAAGTTCTTGTGAAACACCTTAATCATGCTTTTGAAATAATACCACTTGGTCAGGGATTTAACTCAGTGGCATAAGTGCCTGCCTGGCAAGCACAAGGTCATGAGTTTAATCTCCAATACAAAAAAATAAAATCACAATAACACCACCTACATAAAAAGCTATCACTAAAGTCCAAGCAGATTAATGAATGCCATAAAATTTTTTACTTGCTTTGTTCCAGGGCCAGTGTCATTCAGAATAATCCAAATTTAAATAGAGTAGAAAGTTAATTTTTCAAGTAACTTTTCCTTAAATTATTGAAGTCACTGACACCAATGTACTATGAGACAACTGTATAACAATTCATTTCATACATGGTTTTTACCACCTCAATGCCCAACATTATTCTTCCCATCTGCTACTGATTTCCTAGTGTCACCTTATACAATGCATCGGCCCTGTAATTCCTTTTAGATCATATCAATCATTTCACAAATATCCTTTCATTTCAAAATAAAAGCAATGATAATGCACTAAAAGCACTAAAATTCTAGAACAATGAATATGGGGTGGGGTGGGGGTGTAAAAAAGCGTGAACATTCTTCAGTCGAAATCAATTTAAGCAATTTTAATGTTCAGAATTTTTTATTCTCATTCAAATGAAAATTTCTCAAAATGTGCTGTCTCCATTTGCAGAGTAAATCATTATAGAGAGAAGTGTATGATATCTATTCATCTCTTGCACATATTTTGAATTTCAAGACATGTGTCAGTATAAGAGTATGTTGTTTCTTTCATTTTATAAATTATTTTAAAATGTTAAATCAAGTTTGAACTCTATGCATCACACAAATGTCTTTGTGCTGCCTAATAAATTATGCTGGCTGAATTTTTTTCTTAAATTAGTTTTAATAAGTAAGGAATCTAAATGGAAATGAATCATATGCTTTCGCCACTCCTGTCAAAATGAGTTTACATAAAAGGAATATGTATTAATATTGCATAGAAAGACCTTTAGGATACAAAGAAAGTGCAGCATTTATGAAAAGAATAATTTCCTGAGTTAAATTTTAGGAGCAGTATTATATTCTTTGATGCACTTACATTAAGTATTAACATATTAAAAATTTCAAAATGAAAATCCCTTGTACTAAAATATTTTATATGACATTTTGAAAAAATGTATCAGTCTTTCGCAGTCCGTTTTTCAATCTTTCTTCATTTCTGTAAATGGATCATATGCAGATTAACCTTTCTTCTGGTCTTTGTAGCACTTTCTCCAGTCTTTAGGGTCAGCCTTAGTCCTATGAGGAATGGCTGTGTATATTATTCTAATGAAGGAATAGAAGTCAGAATTTATAGGTTGTTTTCTCAGTTCTACTTATTGTAGCATCTTGACCAAATTTTGTAGACTCTACTATTTTTCTAATGTAACATTGCTTCTAGTTACATTGTTCTATGAAACTTGAGTTCATTAGTACATATGAAAAGTGTGTATTTAAGAGTAAATATTTTAATGTAATGGAGGAAATCTGTAAAGATAATTGGTGGTGAGTTCTCCCAAGTTTTCATTGAAAAATTCAGTAAAGGGAGGTGGGTGTAGCTGAGTGGTAAGACATGTGTTAGAATTCATGAAATGCTAAGTTTAATTCCTATCACCACAAAAAACAAAAAGAAAATTCAGTGGTAAAAATATTTTTGCCAGAGTCAAAAACTTTGTATCTAAGTGATAGGGTGTGGAGCATCAGGATTTGGTCCTTCCATTAAAAGAAAAGTGCATCTCAGATGAACTATTAGTCCCAAATATTTTGGAACTTTGGAGTCTGTTGAAACACTACCAGGTTTTAGGTTAAAAACTGGTGGAGAAAGATGCTGGTAACACACAGTGACCTTTTAGCTACCATTAGCCCAGGTGGCAGTACGTTGTGGAGGAAGCCTACTGACATGATACAGGCTGCTGGGGTCAGGATGAATGATACTGATATTCTCTGCCAAAGGAACACACATGCTATCTTCTGTCCGGTGAAACCCTGGAGTCCTGACAGAGGCTGACCATTGTTTCATCCTCACTTTCATGAAGCAGCTTCCCAGGTGATATCTGACTAAGGAGTTTTTAAAAACTGGACTTTTCCTTTTTCTTTTTAAATTTGATTCTGTCATTCTATTCAGTTTCCGGCTGTCATGGTGACAACAGAGCACAAACTTCAGTGACACTCACATAACAAGACCAGAGTCTACAAGGATAGTATAAAAAGCTACTAAATATATGGACGATAGCTTGTGTACCGACTTGTGTCTAGAGGTTCCCCCAAAGCCTGATGCAATTGTGCATGAGACTTTCAGAGGTGGCTGCATCTGCAGTGTGTGATGCTGGAACCAAGGGTGTGTGACTACTAAATGAGTCTGCTGACTGCTTTGGCATAGTTCTGGGAGTAGATCATGGGAAGGCCCTGCCTCGGTGTGAGTGCTGTGCTTCCTGGCTGGATAGAATATAAGGGAAAGAAAGAGGAGGCTTCTGGGCTTGGGTGCTGCTTTCTGCTTCACTGCCTCCTGTCTTCCCCTTCCACACCACGGACTGTTTCTTCTCTGTGATGCCACCCTGCACTGGAGCCAGTCAACTATGAACTGAAACCTCTACAAACTGTGAACCACAATAGACCTTTACGCTTTTAATTTGGATGCTTTATAATTTGTCTCAGCAATGAGGAAAGTGACTAAGACATCCTGGAACACGTCAATAAGACTCTCCAAAAACCTGGGAAAACCTGGTATGTAGAGCTTTTACCCTACTATAATACTTACATTATCCATTCTCAAATAAAATTACAGAGCATTTTAAGAAACAGAAAAGTGGAAGTCTTTTAAGAGAAGAAAAGGAAATGCCAGAAAGCATATTAAGCCATGTCACTAGATTTACCAGAGAGCATGTCTTAAAAATATTCAGAAAAATAAAGGGTACAGGATATTCCTTTGAAGTGATGAAATAGTTTTGAAGCAGACAGAATGATTTCACTATGCTGTGAATACACTGCTATTGAGTAGCACAGATTTTATAAGGTTAATTGTTATATAATTACCCCTCACTAACCAGTTGCACCACTGGAACTCTTATGCAGTTAATCATATATAATTAATTTCACCTAAAAATAACTACAACAAAACAAAAACAAGTAAGAGTCCTAATATTACAGAGGTCACCACAGAACAAATATTTATAATCAAAATCAAATTAAAAACAACCATACTGGATCTATTTTTGTGAGTAATATAGATTAGTAATAAACCCGTACAAATTAACAAAAGGGGAAAACATAAATAAATGTATATAAAGAGAGACTTGACAAATAGACAATAAAAAACTTTCATACTCCCCCATTTAGATAAATGCAAATAAATTTTCAAGAGTTTTGACTGAAAGTGTTGAAAACTAGAAGCTATTACACAAAACTGGTGAGTAAAATGTGAGGAAAAACTAACAGATTTTAGGAAAATTCAGTAACCTTATGCATAGATATAGTAAATCTCTGCATTTTAGTAATGAAATTACAGGTATCTTATCTAAAGAAATAATCAGAAATACGGACAGAGAATTTTATATAAGACTCATTATTGCTACTTATTAGAAATCAATTAATAAATTATAATTTATAAATTACTCAGCACACAGTTAAGTAAATGATAGATAGGGCTTTGTTACTTTTCTTGTTGCTGAGGCAAAATACACACCATTCAATTTTAAAGTAGAAAAGTTTTATTTAGCTCACAGTTTTTAGAGGTTTCAGTTCATAATCGGCTGGCTTCTAGACAGGGAGGCACATAGCAGAAGGCCAACAGTTCATGGTAACCGAAATCAGCAAAAGCCACAACCAAACTTTGACAGCATCTTTTCGCTGGATAGTCTATCCTTGGAAAATCTATCCAAGATGCTGATGTCAGTTGAATTGGTGGACTGGTCCAGCAATCACCTGCCTCTAATCTTAGCATCCTTAATCCCAGCATTGCACCAGGAATCATTCACATACTCTAGATTCAGCCACCTCCAAAAAAGGCTCATGTAAAACTGCATAGGGCTTTGGGGGGACATCTGGATCTAAACCATAACACTAGGTATATGCTGTAATATGAAGTTATAAAAATCATTACATTAATGTATTAAAGAATCATTAATAAAATATGATATTAATATTTTTATGAAATACATATAAACAAAACTTGACTTTAGGCACCTGCCAATCTCCCCACAGCATTTCAGATTTTAATTTAGTGATAAACATGTATGTTTGTCTTTAAATAAAATGCACATATTTAAGAGTTGATTTTATGTCCTCCATTATCACATCTTGTGCTTTCATAGTATTTTACAATGATTCCCTACCAAAAAACAGTAATTAATACTATTTTCTTTTTTTTTTTATTTAAGGAGAAAAGAAAAAAAAAAACAGTGAAAGGGTACAAGTTATACAGATTTACAGAAGAAAAAAATGAACAGTAGGAAATCACTAGTTAATGGATTACATATTGCCATCTTAGAAATAATTGTTCAAGTCACAAAATTAAAGCTTGTAGAGTGGACATTCCAGCAATGATACATTCATTATAACGCCCATTCTCATTGACTTTTATCTACTTTTGAAGACCTACAATGTCTCCAATGTTTTGGTTTTGTCGGTTTTGTTTTTTACTGTTTTGTTCAATTGTATTATAACTAATGATATAGGCAATTCTATTAGAGATAGCCGGAGGCATTATGGTAACCATTGTTGATCACCTTGTATTATGTTTTTATATTATCTATTATGTCCACCCTTTTGACTTGACCGATTCTGTTCTGTTATGTCTCATTTGGTTTTACTCTCTTCCAAAAAAGCAATAAGAACCGTGGGAGCAATGAAACCCAAAATGTGTAATAGTCATTGTACAAAAGAGAGGAAAAGAACTGTTTGCAGTATCAATACTATTTTCAAACAGACCCAAAGTCACATCCTAGGCATTCAGTAACGATAATGTAGGTTTTACCAGACTAATCTTCCTTCTGATAAACATTAAAATCCCCAGACAAAATATTAAAAGTAATTAGTCAAAAATGTGCTAGAATAAAAATAGCAGGCCGATAATAAAAATAGATTTGGTGGTTAGAAACTGGAAATCACAGCAGGTAAAATTTACAATTTTGTGTGTTTTCCTTTAAACCAGCCCCTGGTTCATGTGGGTACCTGAGCGACTTAAAATTGAAAGGTAAGATTCATTTCTTTAATGCTTAAGATGTAGAGTTATGGGAGGACCTGGAAATTAGGACTCACAGAAAAAGAATGCTAAAATATACCTAGAAATGTCCCCCAAATCCTCCGTAGTCTGCTAAACTGTGCATATGGAAGGGATCAGAAATAAAGTCTGGAAAAAAGGAATTGAAGTCTAGAAATCCAAGCACTGCCATGTGAAGCTGGCTTTCACAAAGCTCAAATGAAGGGGGGTGGTATTTTGAATAATAATGGCAATGTGCATTTCACTCTAATTACATTCTTTTGAAATTTAAACTTTCACTTCACCATCACATCCATTTTCAAGCTGGTTAAAAACAAGACAAGCCAACAAGGAGAAATAAAAGTATGGAAAAGCACCAAAACACTAAGCATAAGCAAGCTGGTGTGGCTATTTTGGTGTCAAACAGAGTAAGTTTTGAAGAAAGCAGTACTTACAGTGATAGAAAAACAATTTTCAGCAAAGAATGGGCAGATGGGTAAGGAAAAGCAGCAGTGTCAAATGTGTGGCAACTATAACTGAAGCTGAAAATTATGGACCAAAGTTGTCATAGATACGAAATGGAAAAGACAAATTCATACTCTTAGTTGTACATTTTTAATATGCATTTCATGTATTTAAAAGTGTACTTGACTTAGTACAGTGGTCTTACACGTTCTTTGCTTCTGGTGTTCAATCTGTATACACAATAATTAACTTCATAAGATCTTATAAGATAAATCAATCTGATGCTGGGAAAATAAAAGTGGGTGGAGGGAAGGGGGAAAAGGACTGAAATGTGTTGTATACAAGCATCAATTTTCAATAGTGAGTATAATCATTATAGATCACAAACATACACTAGTAAAAGTCAAAAATAAGATAAAAAAAGCCAAAAATTGAGTTCAGCAGCATAAGCGACTGTCTGGCAAGTGTGAGGTCATGAGTTCAATTCCTGATACCACAAACAAAACAAAAAGTGCCACCAAAATGAAAATATTTAAAAATTATTGTTTTCCTATAAAAAACAAGTACACAAACTCAATTTTATAAACACTGTTAAGGTACTCCTATATGGAAAAATGCAAACTGTGCTTTTACTTGATGTTACCTAACAAACATAACTAGATATCTACATCTAATTATAAGATAATGTATTTGGAACAAATCCTTATAAATCTTTTGCTATGCAACAGATTAGGCCTCTGCCTTTTCACAATTTGGAAATTTAAAAACTCTACTATCTAATGAATCACAAGGTAGCTAGAAAAGTCAGGTAATGAGAATATTGGAAACATGTCCTTGAATATTCTATAGTTCAAATAAATATCCCAAAGAAGACTATACATGTACATGATTTCCAGGAGCAAGAAAGAAAGAACATGTGGATATCGTGGATTTTATGCAGAGTAGTGCTTAGGAGTAAACGTGTGGTGTTAAGTGCGTATACTAAAAAGACAGAAGTCTTAAAATCAATAACCTAGTAAGACATAAATGAGTTAAGAGCCATAACATGATTATAAATTGGAAAACTCAACATTAACTATTTAACTATATAACTATTTGACTCAAATTAATCTATAAATTCAATTTAGTACCAATAAAAATCTTTGTGTGTGTGTGTGTGTGTGTGTGTGTGTGTGTGTGTGTGTGTGTCTGTGTGTTAGGTCTCTGTAAACTGCTACATGATTCTCCTATCTCTGCCTCCTGGAGAGCTGAGATTACAGACTTTTACCACCATATCGAGAATCATCCATTTACTTTTTTTGTAAACTGATTCATAACTTCATATAAGAATTCAGTATCCCAAGAACAAGCAAAGTACTCTTAATAAATAATGCAGAATATGAATTTGAGTCAATAGGAAACTCTAAAACTATAGTAATAAAAACGTTGTCATGATTTTTCAGGGGTAGTTATATAGATACATTGAACAAAAGAAACAGAATAGAGAAGACTCCAACGATGAAACTGAATAGATTTTATGTAGTTGTAAAGGTAATGTGATAGGGGAAAGATTAATTCATTAACAAATGGTGCCTTATGCAACAGAGTCTGACTGTATTCTTTTCGTGATTGACAGCTGAAAACCTTGAATCTCACATTTCCTTTCTCACCTTTTGCCTTTTACAAGGCAGATTGCCAAGAAATCCCAGGTGCTGCCTCTCTCCTTCAGTGTTACTTTGAACTTAAATTCCTGCAGAAGAAACTTCATTCTGGCCTTATTTCTTAACCAGTACCTAAAGTCCAAGCCAGAATCCTTTCCAAGCTCTCCTATATCATTTATAAACAAGATTGGAAAGATGGCCCTATTCATTTCAGAAATCCTCGTTATGTGAGTAGGAAAATGCACTCTAACTTGTTGGTATGTATATGCAACATCACGAAAGTTTACACTTAAACTAAGGTTAGTGTACAATTCCATGTTATTTCTGTAGGGGTGCTGAAAATATTTGAATACTCACATAAAAATATAAAAGTGAACCTGACCATAACATCCTACACATAGACCAATTTGAGAAGAAACTTACAGTAAAATAAAAGCTGAAACTATAAAATATGTAGGATAATATATAGATATCAGCAATGTTTTCTAGGAAACAACGACTGGTACAAAGTTAAAAAAAAATAAAGTTAAATGTCACTAATACTAAAATTTCATCCATAAAAGAAAACAGTAGGAAAAGATAGAGGGGCAGAAAATATTTGCTACCCATAGATCTGACAAAGACGTTGTATACAGAATAAATATATGCATATATTTAGATATAGATTCATCATTGTATTATGTATGATGTCAGATATTATGTATATATACTAAAGCCTTACAGTGAATGTATTCATTATATAATTAAAACATGTACTAAGAAAAATCAAAAGGAATAAATAAATATAAAATTCATAAAACCTTCTTACAGTAAATGACACATTGGCAAGGCTGGTGGGATAAATGAGTTTGATAAAAGGGACGTATTTTGAGTATCGTGGCAGAGATTCATAGCCATGTAACTTTTACTATAATGCAGTTTTTGCATTTTCATTTAACATTGTGATTTGGAAGTCTCCCTCAAAATACACTGCATTGCTACAAAGCAACACATCTCATCACTCTGATTCACTGAAGCATTTTTGGAAGGTTTTTCCTGAGTGCCTCAAACATGTGTGATCAAAATACAGGAATCCTGTCGCCAAGTGTCAGTCAACGGAAAGGACAGAGTGGAAAATCTCTTCATCTGGCACCATCTGGCTTCTGGCTCTTCCTCAAGGTGAAAATGGCCCTGAAAAGTGAATGTTTTGAATCAGTGCAGGACAGAGCCACAACTGTGCAACTAAAAACATGAAAGGCATTTCCAGAAGTGCTTCGGAAAGTGAAAAGACCTGTAAGGCTGTGTGTCTGATGTGAGCAAGGATATGCTGAAGGGCTTCGCAGCGGTGTGTCTTTCATTGTAAATATTTTTTGTAGGAGATTTAAAATTTCATTGGATATTTGATACTGTATATTATGAAAGCACAGTCTTTAAAATCATTAATAGTAAATAAAATACATTCTAAAATTGTATACTTTTAAGGCTGATCATGTGAAATGTTGAGCATGAGAAGTAACTAGAATTCTAATTAAGATAACTTCAAAAGACACTACAAACAATATAAAGCTAGATACAAGCCAACCTTTGCCCATCTCCTGGTATTCCTCAGTGACTAGTAAAGTTATACACCCACAAATTGCTAGCATGCAAATGTGTAATAGTTTTATTCATGAAAAAAAATGAATGTAAACTAAATGTATATAGTCAAATGTGATGTATTTTATCCAGCAATAAAAAGAAACATGCAACAGTGTAGATAAATCTAAACAGATATACTCAATCAATGTAGAATTGACCCCTGAAATCTGGGGCAGTCACATTCCTAGAGTACCTGCAAATAGTGCAAAACCATAGATTTCAGATAAATGCCTATTTTTAGTCTGAACTATGAGTTTGTTATGTGCTCCACAGGTATGTAATTTATTTATTTTTTTCTGGTACCAGGAATTGAACTTAAGATCTCATGCTCGTCAGGCAGGTGCAGCACCTGTGAGCTATACTCCCGGCCACGTTAGTTTAATAAAATACTGTGTTAATAAAGCCTTCCAAGGTGCAGGGCATTTTGACGACATCTTAGAGTTTCAAGAAAAACAAAACTGAGACCACTTGAGATAACTATGCGCCTACAGAAGCCTGATATGATGCGAGAGTTCTAGTGCATTAGCCAGAGGTGGACTGCAGGGTGGCAACCAATTATCAAGGAGAACTGAATAATGTCCTCGGATTGGCTGCTTGCGGACATCCCGAAAAACACAAAGCAATTGTGTTGAATGTTTTAGGTTTCTGCGAAATTCCAGGGATTTCCCTGAACAATTTTCAATTAGGTTCTAGGCAAAAATCCATGAACTGTGAACCATGACCTCATGGAGATACACTGCACTTCATTTACTTAAATAAATAAAACTAAAAACTATGTACTTTAATTCCTCTGATTATCTAGACAAACAAGGTGATAAAAATTAGAAAAAGTTTCCACTCTCAAAAGAAAAATGAGAAACAGTCAGAGCTCCACAAATAAACTTTTTTGGATAAACTGATCGGGAGGATGTATTTGTGAAAATGTACTATTTACAGTTAAAATATATACATTGTGATTGTTTTAAAGATGCTTCATTTTAAAAACTCAAAAATAGTCTAAGACAAAGTAAGAAATAAAATTTGCAATGAGAATTTAAAGATACCTTGGTAATATTTCAATTTAAAAGATTGATAATATGATTTAAAATGCTGGCTATGGAATGTCTTTAGGCAAGTGGGGAAATCACAAGTGCTACCAGTTGGCTATGCAAAAATATTGGGCAGAAAGTTTGTCACCTATGTTGAATCAACCCCCAGTATCATTAAAGTCAATTATTTTTAGCACTTGTACTCAACATTTTTATCAGATTTTTATGTCTTATTTTTGTCAACTACACATTTTGTGCAGCAACAGTCTCCGGGCACACTAATAATGCGTTATCTAGCTTCAAAATCCTGAAATTTAAGAAATTATAAATAGATACAACCATTTTCAAGGCACCACTTTGAGTTATAGAGGTTTCTCAAAGAATATGTGGATGGAAGCAAGGTTAACTTTTTAATCCTTAGTGCTTCCCCATTCACTTTCCCAGGGCAATGCTGCTTCCCTATTGGCTTCCTTGAGAGATTTTGTTGAGGCTTAATTAAAGACACATGCGCTGTTATGGTAAGAGTCTAAGAACATGGACATGATACACACAGCATATTTAATTTATTTTTCTCATTCCCTATCAGCCAAGGAAAATCATATACTACCCTATGTATTCTATGTGTACAGAATTGCATCTAAGAAAAGGAAAACATGGCTATGTCTTTTCATTTAAAAATTAAAATTAACCTGCATTTCATTAAGTAGGTATAATGCATACATAAATAAATCTTCCCTTTGACATCACACACTGGGCACTTCCATTCTCCTCCTTACACTTCTCAACAACAAAATTCTGGGACTGAATCTAGAAATTCACGGCAGTCTTCTTTTTCCATTGCCTAATGCATCAAATATGGGTTGCATTTTACATATGGATTATATTTTATACATGCTACTTTAATTCCATGACAGTAACATAATTTTCTAATAATTTTCCCATTATTTTAATGAGCCTTTCTTGGGATATTTGTTTTTGTGAAGGTAGAGTGTAGTTTGTCTTTTTGAAAGTTCTAACGTGTGAACTTGAAGGAATTCACATTCTGCTAACACTGGAACCGGTTGTTTTAAGTACACTCCAGGATGTTTCCATAAAGACAAAACTGCCTAAGAACAGCTTTCTCAGAACAGATACCCATAGCTGAGTTACACACTACGACATACTTGTTTACTGCTGGGAGAAATATATGGAAGTCCCCAGGCACCCTTGCAGACTTGACTATTTCACCTCTCTGTGTTAGTTTTACTTCGCCTGTTCCGGAGCCCTGCTGTGTGAGTGTTTTAGGGTTGTCACATCCTCCTCCTCTCTGCTTATATACATTCTTGAGCCCACATTATTTATATTTATACAGAAACTCTAGCTTTCTTCTGTTGTCACCTTGTATGCTGCACATTTGCTTCCCTTTTCTTCTTAGTTTTCTAGTTCAACATGCGCCTCAACTCAGGACTGGCATCCGATGATTTGATTTTTGGCTTGAAAATCGCTCATATGTTACTTGTTATTTATGTCATTAACATTTTCAATACATCTGTGCATTCTGAAGCAGTGTTTTGTAGACTGTGGATCTTGATATAGTCTCATGATATGCCAGTTTTATGGGTTTATTTTAGCCATGGGTTAACCAGACTGGGTTCAGCTTTGAAGTTCTGAATCACCTTCCACACACAACGATTGCAATCTCGGTTGCACTTGTGGAGATTTTGAATGCAGATGTGAGCTTGACCCACACAAGTACTGCCTAAAATAGCAGTCCTTGGGAGGAAGTATGCATTTGTAATCCAGTCTCAAAGATTTTGCTGTTTTGGGACATAGAGATAAGCCCACACATGACCACTGCAGATTCCCATGAAGAATTAGAGGATTTCTTTTTCTAATTCCCTGTCCTCAGGGGCTCCCCACTTTTTGTTCTGCAATGTTACAGAGGCCCCATTTTTCATTTGCTCCAGATAGAAAATCAGTTTTCTATTAGAGTTTTGTTGTCCACACTACTCGTTAAGCAGCATTGTGACTGTGGCCGGCTCCAGTCAAAGCTGGGTGAGAAAAATAAGAGGGCGGAGACAGAGGGAACCGTGACACTGACAATCACTTCTGCAGATTTAGATAAAACTTGAACATTTTCATGCTTTTGCTTATTTTTCAGAGACTTACCATAATTGGAAATTTGCATTTCGTTTAGAAACTTTAGGTAAAAACAGCTAGAGAGACAAACTGTCATGGAAATTTTTAACAACATGGAAAACATTAATGTGTAAACACAGATGTATAACTGAAGAAACAAAAATAAATGTTCTAAGTAGATTTGCTTCGAGTACTGTATAGGAAATTAATGTAGCATAGAGATGAATTATCGCACATAGTGTGTCTGCCATGATTATTATATTTATTATGCATAGAAAAGATCGACATCTTTTGTGTGTGTTACAGGGTCTTTCTGTGTAATTCAGATCGGTCTTGAACTCATTATGTAGCCCTGGCTGGCCTCAAACTCACAACCTTTCTGTCTCAGCCTCCCAAGCTGAGACAGGATTAGGATTAGAGGCATGTGCCACCACTATGCCTGTCTTCTACATTTGTTACCTATACTAGATTTATTTTCTACACACAAACAAATGACATTTTAAAAACAGGTTTGCATGAGTATATTTGAGTAATAGTATTATGCTAAGAATCACAAATTAAACACAGTTAAAGCATTATTCTAGAGCTTCCTGGAGTGTGCTAACCAAATTATTAAGAGGCCATTATATTTTTAACATAAACTCTTATTTTTTCCACATGCAAATTTAGAAACCTACAATTTTACAGAACCATTTCAAAGTGACTGAAATATCTGCCCATATGAACTGATAATCCTAACAAAATTACTTAATGGAGTTCTTTAAGATAATGTTTTGCTCATAGCATTCAGAGTAACACTATTAAAGGGGAAATAATTATACTTTGGTATGATTTTGAATCTGTACCTGGTATGAAACCTTAGGCTTACTTACTATGAAAGGCTACCAGAAAAATGAAGACACATTTTATTATATTTATATTAATGTAATTCTCCATTCAAAGAGTAATATCCAGTCAAATGTAGAAAGAGTAATATATCTATTGCTTTGACTGGTATATTTGTTTTACAAAGTAATTCACTAGTGTAGATTTTGGCAGAAGAGCAAGAATTGCAGCAAACTACTACACTTCAGTAGATGAAGTGTTTGTGCATTGAAATAAAAATAAAACCAGTAGGGCTTTTATTTTTTTCTTATTTTTGATAGACTCTGATTTTTTAAAGGTACACTCATCATATACTGTGAAATTGAAATGACCACTACTCTCAAACTACACATTTAACATTCTCATGTTTGCAAATATTATTTTCACACCTTTTCTAAAAAGAGGAATCAGTACCAAGCATTATGATTGGGAAAATATGTGATATAGTTTTGGTAGTTGAAGTCCAATTTCCATCATGCAAACCTACAAAATCAGTCCTAAAAACTACTATGCAGTAAGATATTTAATTATATAAAAGCACAGGAACATATAATCATCCTGAAAGTGTTTTATTATAAAAGTTATACAAGTAATGTATATTTTCAAATTCAAACGTCTCTCCTAGTCTTGGCTTTATAATGAAATTTACTGATGTCTAATATAAGCATAATGTAGAATAAAATGTTTTCTGGATCACAAAGTGGATGTGGAAAACAAATTCATTTTTTCTTCTATAGCAGATGGCCTTTTCATCTTGGTTCTATAGACAGAATAATTTTTTTCTCTGGCTGCACTGATGAGAATGTCAAACTAATTTTCAATAAAATGAGAAGTCTTTAAAATATGGTTTTATCATATTCTATAGTGTCCTTAACTGTCTTTGTTTGCTGACTTTAATCCTCCATTTCAGTTTAACATGGTATTGTTTGCTGAGCATTATCAAATATGAGAGATTACATGTGCCTATCGAAATTCTCCAAAACAAAAGATAGTTTATGAAAATTCTTTGACACTTTCTGCTCTCCGGTATGCTCATCTTTTTTATAACTTTGTTTTGTACATTTATTTTTATGAATAGAAGAATATAAGTTGATAAACTCATCTGTGATTAAGTTTAAACTTCAATGACTTTGTGGTATGATCTGCCTTTTGTAGGAATAGTCATTCCCAGGGATCTAAAATCTGGTTGTTTAAAAATAATCCATATGGCAAAATAAGTATCTGTGGAGGAGTAAATAGTTGCATATGTTTTTAGGGAACAAACCCAGAGAAAATCAGCTGCATTCCCAAAATAATGCAGAGATTATGTCTCCCAAAATGTTTCTTTATATTGATTTAGCATTTAAATTTCTTTACATTTATTTAGCAACGTAACTCCCTGCATGCTGCTTTTTAACCAGTTTGAACATTTTTATTTTGGCTTTGTATAGTTATACTTTGGTTCTCCTTATCATGGGAATCATAAAATAAGTGATTCTCCATTAAAGTGGAAAGAAACGCATTGAGTTTCATCCTTGTGTCTTGCAGATGCTGGTTGAACTCAGAGCAGCAGAACGGAAGCACTCTTTCCCTAAGCGTGTAGAGTTTCCTCTCCTTTAATTGAGTGTGTGTATGTGTAAAGATTTCCACCAGACAGATCTCATCACCAAAGTCAGTCCAAAGCAGCTCTAAAAGTTGTGTGTTTCACCAAAATTTCTCTACACACTGTGCTTTACCTCTCTCTCTCTCTCTCTCTCTCTCTCTCTCTCTCTCTCTCTCTCTCTTTCTCTTCCTGTCTCTCTCTTTGTATCAGGAATCGAACTCAGGACTTTGACTTTCCCAGGCAGTCTCTTGTGCTGTTGAGCTAGACCCCAAGTACTACATCCTATACTTTTGAATTGTTCAACATAAATACATTTTTTAAAAACCCCAGCAAGAATAATAGTTGTACAAGCATTTATTATTTAAGAATGATTAAACTGTAAAAGTTTCCATTGAAAAGAGAGATTTTGAAGAAAATATTCTTATCTCCTTGATCCTTGATAGACATAATTCAAAAATCAATGACAAATTTTTTAAAAATGTGCTTTTTATATAAAATAGCATATATCAATATATCCAATAGTGAGCGACATGATGATTGTCATAAAAAATTTAATAAATGTTGACAAATGTATCACTATGAGTTCATTCCATATTAAGATAAAAATGTTTTTCTGAACACTTCTAAGAGATATATTGAGGGTCTTTGAATATTGAGACTTCTGGTATCAACACAGTCCCTGATAACCATTAATTTATTCTCAATGTTATGTTGTTTTACTGCTGACTCTATAGGACATAGAAAAAGGAGAATTTTAAAAAGGAGAAGAAGCTATAATACAGGAAACGTAATCTCTACAGTGAATGACACTGGTAACATTATACCCATATGCAAAAAAAAATGAATATAAACATAGACCTTACATCCTTCACTAAAACTCAAAGTGGGTAACCACACATAAAGTGAAAAAATATGTTTTTTCTCAAAAATAAAATGTGAGAAAATTTGACCCTGTGGATTGCTTGACATTTTTAAGATAAAAGACAAAAAATAATCCAAAAAAGATAGAATTGGTAAATTGCCTGTTATAGTATTTAAATATCTCTTTTTTATATAAAAAGTGTTTTTCTATAAAGTGAGTAAAAGTCAGGCCATGATTTGAGGGAAATTTTTTGCTGTGTATCTGATATATTACTGCTATCTAAACTTTAAAGAATTTTTAAAACTCAACACTAAAAATGGCCCCAAGACCTTAATAGATATGTCACTAAAGAAAATGTACAGACATCAAGAAAGCATATTCTAATCTATTAAACACTGTGCTTTATTAGGAATTGTAAGTTTAATCATAAGTGAGATTATAGAGCACATCTATTTGAATGTCCAAAACTCAGAAACCTATGAAATTCTGGCAAGGTTGTAGAAGAAGACCAGCACTCATTCAGTGCTTTAAAGAATGTAAAATGGTGCAGGCATTTTGGAAAGAACAGTTTAGAAATGTCTTGGACAATGAAACATCCCATTACCATATGATCTAACAATCACACTTGTTTTTTTGGTTTTTTTTTTGTTTTGTTTTGTTTTGTTTTGTTTTTTTTTTTTTTTTTTTTTTTTTTTTTGCTTATTTTATACTTCTTGATATTTACAAAAGAAACCGAAATTCATGTCCAACCAAAATTGTTCAAGTGGTCATTGATAGCAGTTTTTTTTCATAATTGCCCAAACTTGGATGCACCAAGGAATCTTTAAGTAGGTGAATAGCTAAGCCTGTGATGCTTTCAGAGATGGAATATTACTCTACATTACAAATAAATGATATGGGGAAAATTTAACTGCATTTTGCTAAATGAAAAAGCTAATATGAAAATCTACATATCAAATAATTCAACTACAGCACATTTGGAAAAGATAAAACTATGGACACTATAACAAGAGCAGAAATTTCCAAAGGTTCAAATGGAAGGAAGGACAAGTAGGCAGAGCACAGAGGAATCTCTGGAGGAGGTTGTACGGTTGTCTATAAGCTGTGTGATGAGGGATACATGTCTTTACACACTGCATAATTAGTGGAACCTGTAACACCAAGAGTAGCTCCCTGCTAAGGTAAGAGCTTTGTATGACAACAACGTGTCACTTTACATTTACCAACACTACTTTGGACCTCCCTGATAATGAGGAAACTGCACGTGTGGCAAAGGGAGTTCTTTCAATATCTCTACCTGGTCCTTAATTCTGCAAAGAATCTAAAATGCTCTTCAAGATAAAGACTTTTAAAAAACAATCTTGTGGATGCTAACTTAAAGGCCTACCTGTAGAAGTCTTTTGATTTTTTGAATAAAAATGAAGACTGTTAATGTTGGCGTGAAAGTTGAACATTATTGTTAATTTTTAAAGAGCTTCCCATGCCCATTTGGAAGTGCCTATACCGTTTGTATTCCCAGCAGTAATGAGTAGGATCCCCCATGATATTTGATGTCAGCAATCATTTAAATCCTAGCTGTGCTGAAAGCCATGTAGCACTGTGGCTCTGATGTGTTAAATTGTATTTCCTTAGCGAGCAATGATGCTGGGCATCTTTTGATGTTAGTATTTCTTACCAAAATCATATCTGGAGAAGTTTTTCTCAATTTTATATCTGGAGAAGTTTTTTTTTTTTTTCAATTTTACTTTTATTTACTGTTATTTAGTGGTTTGTTGCATCATTGGTTTTTAAGAATTCTTTATATACTTTGGGAACAAGGATGTTATTAGACATGTTTTTAAAAAATATTAAAAATCTAATTATTTGATAGCACTATCCATCAAAGAATAGAAGATTTTAATTTTGATGGCAGTCATTGTATCATTCTTTTCTAAAACACTTTAAATATTTGTGTTGTATCTAGCAATATTTTTCAAATCTATGTCATAAATCCTAAACATATAGTCTATTCTTGAAATTTTATTTTGAGCTCTTCCATTTAAAGTTACAACCTATTTTTTGCTAACAATTGTATCACATAAAATTTGAGGCAGAAATTGAGGTTCATTATTATCTTTTTCTATAATCATAAGTTTTATTCATCTGTCCTTTTCTAGAATCATATCTTATAATCATGTCATTTTCTAGAATCATATGCTAACTAACATATATTCATATTGAATTACTTGATCAGCTTTTGGAAATTATGATATATATGTGTAGATTTCCTTGCAGACTTTTTGTTCTATTATGCAGTTAGATATTTTTTCCATAAATCAAAACCATGTTGTCATTATTGTCGTATGTTTGGAAGAGTTTCAGAAGTCAGTTTATGCAAGTATTTACATTATATTTTGTTTAGGGAACATCTCACATAGTTGGACAATATACTTCAAAAACAAACTCACTAATGCACGAATAGAATTTAGAAAGTGTTCTTATCTATTCAGTAATTAATTAGATTATAATAAGCTTACTACTTATTGGATTCGAAAAAGAGACTAAAGTAAGTCAAAGAGCACAAATATAGGAAAAAACCATTGCTGTGATTGAAAAAATAATTATTCAACAAAATCATAAAAAAAATAGATTTTAAAAAAGCTTCTATAGCTCTTAGTAAGATGGTGAATTAAACTACCTTAAAAATATACAGGGAAAACAAACCCCACACTAAACTTCCAGTATCTTACTCCGTACACAAACACCACAGTGTGGTATCTTATGATTTTGGCCACAAATTACATGAATTAAACAATGTCTTTACCTATATTAAATTTAAATTTCCCTTATAACAAACCATCAGATGATAAATGTTTCCAATGGTCCTTTGACATACTGGGTATACTCATATTGTCATTGCTAAAATTTGGTATTTATGGACAAAAGAGAGTCGCCAAGCATAGAAGTGGGGAAGAAGATGGAAAAGAAATCATGTCTCCAGACCCTACACTTTTATTCAAGAATCAAGTATCTGTTCTAGTATTCTGTGCTGAAAATCTCATGCAAAGTGGTCTCACGTGCTTGCATGGTGTAGGCCAATCGCTAGCAGTTGCATGTTGACTTGCACAGGGAGCAGTTGAACAGATAGAGGTAAGCACGTAAGACTTACATTCAGGGAAGGCTTAGGAACCAGAATCTAAGGACTGGGAGGAAGAGGACGAATGACTGGGCAGTTGTACATGAGCCTGTGATACCGAGGCTTGGAAACATGTATAACCAAAATGAAAATGAAAAAAAAAACAATTGCCTTGAGTGGCTTACAATAGTTATAATCCATACTCTAGACCGGAGAGGGTACCAGTGCTTTGATAGTAATGCTCTCCATCCCAAACTTCATGAAATCCTGCAGTTCAGGAAAGGCGTCTATCTGAATGCCAAATAAGTAAGAAGTCTCTCTCTGTCTCTGTCTGTTTCTGTCTCTGTCCATCTCTCTTTCTCTCTCTTCTATCCATCTGTGTCTCTGTCTCGGTGTCGGTCTCTCATCTTTCCCCTCTCCATCTCAGCCCTATATCCACTCCACCCACTTTATCTTTTTATTTTCTTGCTCTTGAAGTGTACTGAATACAATAGTAAATAATAAGCAGTAGAGCATTTATCTCAGAAGTAAAATCTTGAGAAAAGCTCTTTTAAAAACCTCAGTTTTATGATGGATGATGCTTGAGAGAAAATGAGCCCACAGCTGTAAGTAATCCTGGCTCTCTTTTCCGAGCCAAGAAACAATTATGAGGAAGAAAATCACATTATTATAATGAATTAAAACATTATTTCAGTGTAGTCATTTTTGTTTATTCCACTACAGATACTTTCTAGGTGTTTGAAATATCAAATTGCTTCATATCTTTAAGCCTTAAATTCCTTTTTTTTTTTTTTTTTTTTTTTACAAAATATAGTTCCAAAATACCAAAATTACACAATTTGGAGAATAAGAAATATGATATATGGGATATATAGATGTATATGGATCTAGAACCTCATGTGAACTACGGAGATGTCAGTCTCTTTCAATACTTGGTCTTCCGTGAGTGCCCTTATACAGTTTTCAACTGATAACTGTCCTGACCTAGATTTCTAGCATTGTGTGGATGTAGATATTCTAGAAAATAAAAAATTCATAGCATGTTAATATACCTTATTATTTGAATGCCATCCAAAATGTGCTCTCTTTTATCTTTTTTCCCAGCTAATATTTCCTGAATTCTCTCCATCACCAAATTACAAATGTATATGTTTAAAATTCTTCATGGCTATTCCGTGCCTTATTCTTCACATATGGTGTATGAGATGTGTGAATGTATTTAATTAATTCTACCTTCCTTTCATGTCATTGCTACTGTGTTTGTTTGGGTTGTATTCATCATGGGTCTATTTCATTGTAACTTTTCTAACTAATCTCCTTAGGATTAGTCCAGTTCTTGATTTCCTCAAATCCCATCTTCCATATATAAATATATTTTTCCTGAAATACTTCACATTTATTACTATATACAATAGTACTGTCACAGCACTATGGTATATAGATAGTCTTTAGCAATAAAAGACATTATTGTACATACAGTAGTCCATTTTATGAATGGTATTTTTGTTTAAATGCAATTTTTGATCACTGAAAGTCAGTGAATGAGGACAGCCCACTGTACTTCTAAGAGGGGAAATGTTAAATATGACTTTTTGATTCCTTATTTCTATGGATTTTTTTATGAAGTTGATCTGTGTTACATCTTAATTTTTTACAACTTACACAGAGGAAGGAAGAAGCAAAGAAGAAAAAGGCAAAAAGAAAAAGCATTCATATGTGGTTTACTTTATTTTCATTATTTCACATATAGTAATATTAAACAGAAAAGTCCTATGTTTCTATCATATGCCCTCAATATAATTTCAGTTGTGGATGTAGAAATGTTTAAAGCACTTTTAAAAATAGTACATGTGTAATATCGGTGGATGTTTTTAAATCATTTAAGATATGCTTTCTACACTGCTTGCATCTACATAAGTAATAAAGGTAATTTACCATTTTATACTTCTATGATTTAGTTAA
The DNA here is from genome assembly GCF_034190915.1 of Cavia porcellus. Lineage (NCBI taxonomy): Eukaryota > Metazoa > Chordata > Mammalia > Rodentia > Caviidae > Cavia > Cavia porcellus. Next base: position 157,289,954 of record NW_026947484.1, on the reverse strand, counting down.
AAATATTTCTGCTTAGTTCTGGGCACAGACTAGAAAAAATCATCCATAAATCAATTCATTTGAGTTTATTTTAACTTTCATATATAGAAAATTCTTAGTAGCTCAAAACTAACAAAGAGTGCTGGATTTTTATTGTATGCATTTAAGTTGCACAATATGATCTTTTGATGCATATCTGCACAGTAAAGTGATTACTATGTCAAGCCAATTAACATATCTATTCTTTCACGTGGTTGTCTGTATGTATGAGCGTGTGGGTGTGTTCATGGCTAGGAGAATTTAAAATCAACTCTGCTAGCATATTTTCAGGATATAACCCTATGTGATCAGAATGCTCACATAATGTATTAATGCTTCTTATCACTTAGTTTACATAAATGTGACTTTGCACTCCTTAACCTACACCTGTTCATTCTCTTCCTTCCTCCTTCTGCTGTCCCACTTGCTCCTTCTATGTACTTGAATTTTCTTTTGATTCTACATAAGAGAGACCTCAATTTTCATGAATCCCAAACATCCCTTACTTATTAAACCTCAAGAGATAGCACACAGTTTTCAAATGGAAGGCAATTTAGCTCTTTTTGTGCTTAGAATACTACCCATCACTTTGAACAGACATGCCTCCTTAATTGCTTTGTTGCAAAAACAATTTATGTGCTTCTTAAATGAGTTTAATTTTCTTTTAAGTTTCTTCGTATAAAAGCGTGCCACACAATGAAATAAAATAATTCACACAAGAAACTCTATTCTCTTTTTTTCCTCTATCAACAGTAAATCCCAGTAGATTCAGACTCAGCAAGGTATATTGTATAGAAAATCATACGTTGTTTGAAAATTTAAAAAAGAAAAATATTATGATTTCTGTTATAAATTTCCTGCTTTTGAATTATCATTATAGATAAGGTAGTTCTCCAAACTTATAAAAGATTGTGGTCTGAAGTGCAATCGAAGAGAACTAAGATTATGATATATTATGAAGCACTTCTATGGCTATTTTAGATGAATTTTAATATTCGATTTAATATTCAAATTTTTACAACATTATGGATATTTCTTAGCCAACTAAAATTGTTTTAATCTTGTTCATTTCATTGCTTAAAAGCAGTGATAATAGTGAAAATGTACATTGGGTATGGGCTTTTAAAAAGGTCCTAGATGATTATTCCCAATGAGAATATGATAACATGAACATTTAGTTGGGTTAAACAATATGATTAAGCTATGAAATACACAATCACCATTCTTCACAGTTTTCTCTTTGAAAAATTCAATGACCCAGGGAAGGGAAGGAATCTCAATGGCAGCACATGTCCGAAATAATGAACGTCCCACAACCATCCTGTACTTTAAAAATCATCGCACCTATCTTGTGCGCTTGTGTCCCGAACTTTGGAAACTATTTATCTTGACACACAGTACACTCAAAAGTCTCTGACAAAGTTGAGAAATTGACAGTAAGTCTCCACATGGTCAAGAAAAATGCCATTGGAAGCTGCCATCAGTGGTCACCAAACATGTGGATCTCAGGTTTTGGTTGTTTGGTTCCCAGATTGAGTAGGGTAACAATCTGGGTGTTTTAAGATTTGCTTTCATGTAGAGGCAACAAAGACCTAAAGTTCAACATGTGCCAGAAAGTATGCCCTTAGTATTGGCCTTTGCTGGATGGATCTCTGTGACCAGCCTTCAACTTTTGCATTCCCAACCTCCCTATGCTCCTCCAGACCCTCAGCACATCATGAACTGTGCATTCCTTGATCTCCTTCCATGGGAGGATGAAGGCAGAACATGAAGTACTCAAGGGCTTCTAGTCCCTCTACTCTGAATGGCCACTTTAGGTAGTGCTCACACTTAACAGATCATCACACTGTGGAACTAATAGCAGGAAGATTACAAAATGGGAAAGTGGAAAAATGATGAGATGATTCTCTTTGTGACATGTACTAGTACTATTTTAATGGTCTTGTTTAATATAAGTGTTCAGAGAGCTTTTGCTTCAGGGCATATGAAGTGATGCTATTTTAAGCTGCTAGTACTAAAAGAGTGACCACGACTTTTCCTTCCCACACTTAAGTCATTTGGTAGACATAGAAACAGCCTAAAAAATTCTCTGACAGCACTCTGGTATACTGAAGCAGGAAAACAGCAAATTCAAGTCTAGTTTGGGTAATTGAGTGTCTTACTGAGACCTTATCTCTAGTTTTTTTTATAAGGGAGGGCCTGGGGTTGTAACTCAATGTGAAGACCCTGGGTTCAGTCCCTAGTATTAAAACAATAGCCACAACAAAACACAAGCTACACGTTCAAGAAGCAATATTGGTAGAGATGTGAGTTTAAAATTTTGCTGTCAGACTGTATTACACACAGTTCTTTTAAACCATGATTAAAAATAAAAGCATAATTGTGTGAACATTTTTGAATAAAAGGATATGAAGAACTTTAAGAAGATCAAAAAGTGATCTGTGGCTAAGTTGACTTACTAGCCAACCTTGAGTAATGCCTATCATATTTGCCTGGATGGCCCATTTTTTAATCCCACATTAGGATAAACATTTAGTGGCTGCGATCACCCATCTTTTTTACACAATTGCATATCACTCTCCAGGATCTCCAAGTCTCTACCTTGCATAAAATATGTGAAGACAAAGCCTAATCCATGTAATCATAGTCAAAACAAAACAAGCTCTTGAAACATTTGCCTGGTGTTTGAACTGACATTGTGATCTACGGGACCCTTCCCCATCTGCAACTTTATTATGTGACTCTTCACCTTAACCCCCATTAGTTTATGTAATTTTGATAAAATTTATAACTTACACAGCTTTTCTTTCTAATATAGGTTGATTTAATTGTCTGATTTTGGTTTTGTTTCTTCAATATTTTTTTGTTGTTGTTTTTTTGGTTTGCAGTGAGGCTTGAACTCACAGCCTCATGCTTGCCAGGAAGGCGCTTGTGCCACTGAGCTACATCCCCAGCCCTGTTTTTACAATATCTTACCTGGGGGAAATTCAGATCTGGGTGGTGATTTTTGTTAGGAATTCATCATCATAACTCTGAAAAAATTCCCAATCACTTTGACCTTGTACATTTCTTCAGTTTATTAGTTATACAAGGGAGCTAGACTAAGAAAAACTTCAATGAAAACAAGTTGATATGAACATCTAACTAAAACCCACCAAAATTCATTGAAACTGTGCTCATTCATTTTTTTTTCTTTTTTGAAAGCTAGTCTAAACTTTTGAATATAATAATTTTCCTGTGGTAATGTAATAATAAGAGATGCTTTATTTTTTTCTGCCTCTCAATTTTTTTCTTTCAAACAAGCTTGTATTTTTGTACTTCATCTTAAAAGACTTCTCTTAAAATTAATGATTTGTGTGAGCCTGCTGATTCTACTTCACAATTGTTATGACTGAAGAGAAAATCCAGAGGAGCAAAGATATACTATTTATTTCTTTCATTTGAAGGACTTTACACTAATTATTTTGAAACATCACACCTACACAAATGCGTGAATCATGCTAAGTAGAAAGTAATGTAATTTTTTACATCTCTAGGATATGTTCGAAATATATTCATCTATCCACTCATTTAAGAAATGTTACCAAAAAAATATTTGATTTAATGGGATTTATTTTGTATTCTAGAGATGTAAAAATGTGTTCCTGTATTCAAGTAGCCTGCAGTAGAATAGAAAGAAATACATAGGTACGCGGACAACATACAGAATGTCATGTACTATAGCAGATGTATGTTATATATACTTTAGAAAACAAAAAGGTTGTCCAGGTGTAGCTAACAAGCCTTAAAATATATTTGAATATGAAGCCTTCCTTCCACAAAACAGAAGCTCCATTTATTAATGTAGTATTTGAGGTATGATCATAAGTATTTGAATTTTAGAAAAAATTACTACTTTAAAACACATTGGCGTGCATCCCTCCATAACGCTTCCCTTCACTTCTAACATGATCATTCCATCATTCTTGCCAGCTGCTAAAGCAGTCCTGGAAATGTTTTCTTGCTAATGTCATTAGCTGCACTGTCAAAGTTTCCTCCCTGTGGTCGATGCATTCAAAATCTTTACCTTTCGTGGTCATTTGAATGTGGGGAAAAGTCAGAAGCTCCATTGCTCTAGATGTGGTGAGTGAGGTGGGTGTGGACACAGCTCAGTCATTTTGTGAGTCTGCCTGTCTGTGGGATGGTACTCAGCCATCCCACTCCCTATGTTCACACCTCATACAGGCACTCACAGAAGACTTCCAGAACTGCGTCAGACAGGGTGAGAACTATGGGACAAGTATGTTAAAGGAATGAAGAGTATTGTGTGGGGGATTGAAGGCACCGTGCCTTTTACTGTGACAAGTAATTTCCATTTAAACTTCCCTTGTGTATTTTTATTGCATGCATTGTACACAACATGCATTGATTGATCACAGTAAACTTATGAATTATCTTTGCTGCCAGGTTGACTGAGAAAACACGCTCACCCTCATGCACCTTGCTCTTTGCTTACTTATTCATATGTCAAAAAATTTAGAAAAAATAGTGTCAGTGCAACACAGAGATTAAAAGAAATAGGAGAAGAATACACAGAATACCTCTAGAGTTGTTCTTGGTACATAATAAATGATTAATAGCAACTTTGTTTAATAATTCTACTTTTGTGATTAAAATTGTATTTGTTGATTTTTAGAACACATATAACATATAGATATGTAAACTATTTAAAAAAATAAAGTATATTCCAAAACCCTTATTGTAAACACATTTCTATATTGCTTCATTTATATAATTACCCCTAATGTGTTATACTTCTATTGAGTATATATATGTATATATATATATATATATATATATGTATATATATATATATATATATATATATATATATTTAAATCCTATGTGAATTCTTTCATATATTATGCAACCAATTTTGCACCTATCAAACTATTATAACCATCATTTCATATTAACAAATACCCATGTATACTTTTTGTAATGGTTGAATAATTGTCCAATAATTTATTAGAATAATTATTGTAATACACTCATGTTGACTCTGTATTTTCATTAATACATGAAACACTAGAATGGTATTTTTGCAATGTAAAATATGCTTCAGTGAGATTCATTCTTAGAAGTTGGAACTACTCTGTCCAATGTAACTTCCCTTTATAATACTGCAGGGTGTAAAATTTATACTGTGAAAAATTGCTGTTAAAAGCCATTCTAAATCTTCAACTAGAAGCTTGTTAGAGATGATTGTTTAGAATGTTAGCAAGGGCCAATAATCACTGGGATGTATCAAGGATCACTTTGCGTCTCCCATGTACTGTCACTCAACTGCGCCTCCAGAGCCCAGGGTGTAGAGGGAGGAAGGTGCAAGCTTGTAGCTCCCCGTGAATACACACCTCTTTTGCACTTTTGTTTCACACACTCTATGTATAAAATTTCAACACAAGCCTTTCTGGGGATACAGGTTGTGCAAAAGCTTTCCTGTGTGATGACAGGAAGCAAATTTTGTTCTTTTGTAGAAAATAACGACATTTAGAGCCAGTCTTGGTCTCTTTGTTCTCTGCTACAAACAAAACAAAACAAAAAAGATAAGCTCCATAAATTTCATCTGCCTTTGAAGTTTTATCTTCTACATGGAAGGGACTCAGTTTTAAAATGTATTTTTAAGTACATATTTTCCTCATAAGAGGTGTTGCATCTTTTAATTTGGATGATAACTACAATATTTGATTTGCACTTATGAATATTTATGTGCTCAGAAAGTATCTGAAGAAAAACAACAATATTTCAAAGCAACTAAACTCAAAATAACACTTTCATATGCGTGTCAGGCATGCACGATGGGTCAGGCTTTCTCTCTGGATGCTGCAACAGTCTCAGCTCTCGATGTGGACACCAGCCTGGTGACCAAGATGCTGGGGGTTCCTTGCATTTCCATAGGGCTGCTTTCTCTAAACTGAGCAGCAGCCCTTGACTGGATGCTGCCCTTGGAGACTCAAAGCTATCTGCTTTTATTCTAGGCCCCCATTCTGATTTTCATACATCAGCATTAGCATTGCTTTTCCAATTAATAAAAGAAGCCTAGAGAGCTGAACTAGGTCCTGAAACCTGGTACCTCACAATGCAAAGAATGGAAGTATTACATTCCTCTCCTGAAATACGATGGAAATATTTTCTTGATCTTTGCTAGTCCCTATCAACTGAAACATTTTCTTTTCCTGCAGATACTGAGGAAAAATAAGCTGTCATCAGACATCCTATGAAAGTCTATTTCTGACTTAAAGAACACTGCTCAGATTAAAAACACAAGGCATATCTTAGAAGATTATTTATTAAAAATAAATAAGATATTTTAAGAAAACAATGCTGATATTCACAAAAGATTTAATGGATATTCCTGAGAACAAATAAGCATTCTGAATTTTATGCAGTATTTGTATAACAAAATAGGTTTTTTCCCTCTTCAGAACCCCAAACAAAAGGACCAAAAATTAGAATAATTAATGTGTTTGACTAATTGTGAATTCTGTAAAACAATCAAAAGCTTACTTAAAAGAAGGATGTCTGGTATTCTACTTTAGGATATTCATTATACTAAGACATAAACTCTAATATATTCCACTGAAGCAAGTCTCAGCTTCTATTGGACATTTCCAGCATGCCTAGCACAATTACAATTTATTTGTGAATCTATTAATCACAATAATAGGCCTAAAAGGTAGATGCCATTAGCATTCATATTTATAAGTGTGGAAAGTGAACAGAAAATTTAAGAGATTTACTGAGTGTCACAGGTAGTAACTATGGAGGCAAGATTTTAAGTGGCCGAGTGACCTAGAAGGTAAACCATTCACAGCATTTCAAGTGTTTGTTAAAGACTTACTAGCTACACACACACACACACACACACACACACACACACACACACACACTCCTACACACAAACACACACACACACAAATCAGAGAAATATTTGAGTGTGTGTAGAGCTGTACAGTTTTACTCATGGACACCAAAAAACAAAAGGCGAATGTTCAGGATTTGAAGATGACTTCTTCGAAACTTCTTTCTTAGTTTTAGGCGCTATTGTTTCTTGCATGGCCAGGCAGATATAAGATATTTCTCACTGATTTATCGACCTCTAGCTTTTAATTTTTTTTTTTATTTAAAGAAAGACAAAACAAAATAGAAAAAGGGCAGAAATAGTACATACTTTCAAAGAAAAGAAATAAAGAGTAATAAATCACTAGTTGATGTATACATATTGTCCCCCTACAAATAGTTGTTCATGATACACAAGTGGAACATATAAATGGGAATTCAACCAGGGAGACCGCAAACAGTTCTGTTCAACTATCCAACAAAAACTAAGTATTATGGCTATCATTCCTGTATACTTAGACATGTACGCATTTATCCTTATCTTCATTTATGTTGAGACCTAACAAAACTTATTAGATTAAAATCCTTCTGAAGAAAGATAATAATATTGCTGGATTTCACATGATACACTCTGGAGTCAGAACTGGGTACTGCAGTGCCCCTTTCTTTCCTTCAAAGTATTTGTTTCTTTCATCATGTTTCATAAATCAGTTCTCGTAAACTGTTTATAGGTTTTATGCAAGCATGAGTCTTAACATATATTTCTATCCTTTCTGTATTAGAGAGAGAAACAGAACAAAGCAGGACAGAACTAAACTTTGTCCTATAGACACCAAAAACTTAAAAGATATAAATCTGCTGAGTTCTACCATGGTCACTGTGCTGTTTCTTGTTGTCATCAACAGAATTGGCTATATCATCAGATAAAGTATAATTGAACGTATCAATACATAACAGGGTTAACAGAAATACAACTTTGTAGATAGTGTAGTGCTACAAAAACAGGTAGTAATTAAATCAGAATGGATACCATAGTGAATCAATGTCATTTTCAGTATAGTTTTCTATACTACTCAACTTGATACCAACAACCTAACAATTTTGAATAAAATCTGTCAATAATAAGCAGCAATCAAACAAGTCAGATTTAACTAAGATCAGACATGATACAACAGTATAAGTCATACGGGGATCTTGATTGAGCTAATAGGAAATTAAAGATGTCCACTGTGCTATGTTCTGATATCTTCGGGACCGCTCTCTGTGCCCTCAGACCAGGGCTTGTATACAAACTAGGACGGAACAAGTTCCAACCAAGCAGAGTGGTGCGAGTAATAGGGGTTTTAATTCCTGCTACACTATTAGCTATATTTTCTGCTGTTTTTTTTTGTTTGTTTGTTTTTTTTTTTGTTTTGTTTTAAGACTATTCCTCCCCTTTACTTCCTCAGAATGAACTGTGTATTCTGGGGTGTCCCCAACACTCACGGTTTTGTATTGGGGGGCTACCTGCTATTTACCTATGTGTTTCCAAACTTTCTCACTCCTGGGCTGGGTTTCTAGTTATATTTCTTCATTTATTAAAGTCTGTCAGTTCAACCTATCCATAAATACTGGTCTAGTTACTCCTATTATTTTCTGGTTCCCTAACACATCAAGTTCCGTTTTCTCATGTTTGATTTTGGTCCACATAACCTCCTTCAGGCTAATTGTGTTTCCTATAAAGAGCCTCTTGGAGGACCCTACCTCTTGATCCTCTCTGTCTGGGATTCTTTCTTTTTACCCTTAAGTTAGTATATCTAGGCCACCTATATTAGAAATTATATCCAACCTTCTTTGCCTCATTTCTGTTGAGCTCTTTTTCTGTCATTAGTTGTCTGTCTGTTTTCTTCATTTCACTTCCTACTCATTCATTGTGGCCTCTCTGCCACTGTTTCTGGAATCATTTCTCTTTAGAATGTCCTGCAGTATTCTCTGTAAAGCTGGATTGGTGGTTGTGAATTCCTCCAGTTCCTCTTTATCTTGGGAGCACCTTATTTCTCCATTAATTTCTAGGCACAGTTGTGCAGAATATGTCAATCTTGGCTGCAGGTTGTTGTCTTTTAAAGCTTAGATTATTTTGCCCCACACCCGTCAAGATTTGATGGTTTGTGCCGAGAAGTCTGCTGTAATTCTGATGGGTGTTCCCTTGTAAGTATTCTGTTTCTTGTCTCTGACAGCTTTTAATATTCTTATATTGTATTTCTGGAATCTTGATTATTATATGCCTGGGTGTAGTTCTGATTTGATTGTAGTTGGCTGAAGTTCTGTATGCCTCATACATCTGAGCATCCTTACCTTTTACTACATTTAGGAAGTTTTCCTTGATTATTTCCATGAATAGCCTTTGCAGTTCCTTTGTTTATACCCCTGCTCCTTAATTTACATTCTTTATTCTTAAGTTATAGATTCCTTTGTCATCTTCTAGCCTTTGTATTGTTACTGCTTGTTTCCTTGTTATTTTTAAGAAGTTTTTCCTTTCATGTTCCCACATTACAAACCTGTCCTCCAGTTCAGATAATCTATCCTTTGTTTCTTTCAAGCTGTTATGTCAGATTGCAATAGAGTTTTTAGTTTCCTGGTAATCTCTTTGAACCTGCTTCATGTATTCTATGGTTTCTCTATTTTCTCCATCTAACAATTCTTCCTCTTTTTTTTTTCTTTGTTCTTTCATTCTGCCATCTGTTTTTTCTTGTGAGGTGCTTAGCATTTCTTTAACTATTCTACTTGCTTTACTTGGTTAAATGCTTCACATTTGTATTCGTCTATGAGGTTCTGAAGATATCGCTTTATGTCTATTGGTGACATGCCTGGTTATTGCATGTTTGCTGTCCTCATTCTCCATTGCATTTATCTTTCCTGGATCACTGTTTTCAGGATTGGGGACTGAAGACCCTTTCTTGTTGCCTCCTCTTCTCATATTTTTTGTTCCTTCCTTACAGGTATATATAGGAGGCCTTGTTTCTTTCTTTGTCGGTTTTAGTTTGTCTGAAGCACACTGACTAGGTGGCCCCATCCACTGCTGTGTACTAGGAGGTACAGACCCGGTAGCCTATGCTGGGCCTGCCCCTCCAGGTCAACCTACTGAAAGCTTTACTGCATTAGAATGCACTGCCAGGTACAGGGCTAGCCTATTGGGCTTCAGTCCATGGTATTGCCCAGGTCAAGCACTCCCCACTAATTCTGCTTGAAAGAGGTATATGTGACTGAAGTCACAGCAGCGCCCTTTTCTGGCCAGTCTACCTGGTCCCAGAATGTCCTCTCTTGGAGCCTCTTTGTCTATGGAAGGGTCTTTTTTCCTCTCACTCACCACAGGTTGATGCAGGTTCCCTGCCAGCTCTGCTCTCAATTCGGTTCTTGGATTCCCACTCTCAGAGCATTCGTGTCTCCAGTGAGTTGAAACCGATTCAGGCGTGGCAGCAGCAGCAAGTTCAATCCATGAGTTCTGGCAGCTACACCAAGACTTTAGCTGTTCCAATCATAGCACCTGAAGTGCATTTTCAATTGGTTTCTCTCAGCTTAGTTTGTTCCTGGGTTGGCAGGGTATATCTTCCTTTGCTTAGGATTTCCCACGCCACACCATTCCTGGAATCTAAGCTGGCTGTCTCAGAGATCCTCTGTATCTGCCGTTATCTATCCACCATCTTTTCTCACCTTCTCTTTCTCTAGTTTTACACTTCCTTCTTCCCTGAGTAACAGAACAACAAGTTTTACACAAGTTTGCAGTGACATAATCAAATATAGATGATGACATGTGGGTTGAAGTAATGTGTGATGCAGTTTTCATTGAAAATTAAATCTCTCTCACCTCCCCTCTCACTTCTTGTCCTAATATGCCAATTATGAAATACTGTAGATTTTATAAACTGATAATAGCAATATTAAAAAGTTAAATCTGCCCCAAAGGTGACCCTATTGGGGAGAGATGTCTATCTCCTTGTTCACCTGATTTTTACTCTGTCTGAGAGAGAAGATTTTCATCTCACAGGTATTTCTGATTTTGGTGGCTTTCTATTATAGTTTGTGCTTTGTCGTAGGAAACAGATCACATAACTCATTCACAGTGGTGTAGCCCAAGAAAACTTAGAATGCCTTTCTGCTTTTGTTTAAAATCTTAGGAAATCTGATGAAATGCTTTACTTAAAATAACCACACATTTGCACATACAGTTTAGAAAACCCTTCAAAATCTGGAAGTATTACCCTTTCTGCTACTTTTCTCCCTCTTTCAAGTCAGGCCATCATGGAATTTTGTTCTTGAACAGCCTCTCCTAATTTTTGTAACTGGTACTGAATGTTCTCTGTGGCTGAAGAATTTTACCTGAATCACTTTGGAACAGAAAGTCTTGTTGAATCTCCTTAGAGAGGCCTCTCATGGAAACATCCTGCTGCTCATCAGTTCCTTTATCTTGCTGAAGTTTTGTATCTTTATAATACTTTTCAATTTGTGACTGTATTGCAATGATTTGTTTGAAATTTGCCTTCCTCTTCCTCTCAGATTAGCTACTAAACAGCAGGATCATTTACAGTCTCACTCAGCTCTGCAGGACCCTCTGCAGGCTACTTTATCAGAAGCACTGTGTGATATTTGCTGAGTCGGTAATGTGAAGTAATTCAGTATATGGAGAAACAAAGGAGGGAGTGACCAAAAGACTACAGACACATTCTTGTTTGTCATATGATATCTGTCAACTTTCTGTGGTTCCAGATAGTGCGTGAAGGTCAGCACTGGTTGCAAAATGAAAGCTGAATGAGGGGAGAATGTGGGGAGAGAAAGGGAATGAGGAAACATGGAAAAATGTGTTAGGTCCATGTGCCAACTCTGCACAAGGAAGGTGCGCTTTATGCACTACAAACATACTAATAAAAGTGGAGTTGAATAACACAGAGGGTCATTTTTAAACACATGGTAGGCCTAATAAAGAGTAACGTTACTCTTTATTTCATGTTCATTTACATATGGAATTGAAGTATAGTGAACATCACTGATACAGTCAGAATTGTGTATTGTTATTTTTGAAGATAAAGATATTCTTTGTTTACTTGGCATAAGTTGAAGGAGGGAAAAATAAGTAATTACTGGTTTTTGGATCAGAAAGTTTTTACTTTTTTAATTTTATGATTAAAATGTTTTTAACTCATATGTGCGCCATCCAGTCTCTGGTATCAAGTATTAACTTCTTAAAATAAATGCACACATAAAAATACCATAGAAAACTAGACGGAACTCTTACTACTTGAGGAGAGTGGAGACATTTTGCTTAAAATTTATAAAAACAACATAAAACAAAATGATGAAATAAAATTTTTAAAAACTAAGTTGTTTTAGTGCTCAAAAGTGGAAGTTATTCCCTCATATTTCCTAGAAAAGTATAGTATGGTAAAATAGGTTTTTTTTGGCAGTAGAAAACTTAGTAGAAAAAAATTATTATACAAACTAAGTTTACTTCTTTTGGATATTTTTCTCTGTCTTGAGATATATAATTTTTATACTTTCATTGAAGCTATGGAGCAGTGATAACTAATTTTTCATAATTTACATAGCTAATTTCATTTATTTTTTAGGCTTCCATCACATTTTCAAACATTATAATTTTTCTCTCTTTTCTCTAGCACACTTCTGTCCCTAATAGCACTTAACATAGAGGTTTGCTATACTAAGTGCTAAATTATTTGGTTGAATAGGCTGTCATTAGGATTCATATCTTGCATATAAATTTTATTTTCCTAGTATATGTGTATGAGAAAGAAAATCTCTTGCCTGTGGCAGTTTTAAATTTGTTCCTCTCCATTCATTGATCTCCTAATCAATGCACCTATCATATTACCTCTTTGGAAATATTAGAAGTGCATATGTGCATGCTGTGTGTGTGTGTGCGTGTGTGTGTGTGTGTGTGTTCAATATGTTAACTTAATAAGACTTTAATTTTGGTGAATGATATTAAAGAGAATCAGAAAAGCAACCAAGCTTGAAGCAAATATTATAAATTCATGCATCCAATATTTCAAATGTTTAATTAGATCTCCCAGCATGATTCCTTCCAGGTAAAGTATTGTTTAATTTACTGGTAATGTACAGCTTTATTCTTTCTCTCATTTTAGTATTAAGATTTTTATTGAACTATTTGAATTGTTTCCCCAGGAAACTAAAGAAAGGGTCAAGAAAAGTCAGAAATACTTTCTAAGACATTTTAGCAGTAAAATGACAAAATTCACATTTAATTTTTTTAGGTAGAAAGCTGATGCACGGAAGAGTTTATTCTTACATTTCATTTCAATGCTAATGCATCTGAGAGATTACACAGGTTGTGTTACATTTTTGCTACTTGAAGACAGGTAGGTATATGTGCTAGCACCGGGATTTTAAACTGTAAATTCAAAGGATTCATGGAGTAGGCCAGTAATGGAAAAATAATACCAAACATGTGCCAAAAATATGCTAAAATCAGGCCTGTGGGACATGAGTTCTATAAACTTAAGGCTAAGGAATCATTGGAAAGGCATCATTTTCTGGGAACTTGGTGTGGGAAATTCAATTGCTTTCATTGATCAGAAAAGAATGTGTTGCTCATATCTGTCAGTATGAGCTATAAGGAAGGAAGTGATCCCAAATTCCTGTCATGTGCCCTCATCTTTTCCACACAAATCACAATAGACAACAACAACAACAAAAATATAGAAGTGAGAAACATTGAAAACCACAAGAAATACATGAATTAATTACCTTGGAATGACTGGAATTGTATAGTAGTCAGCTTTCCATGACTGCGAGAAAATACCTGACACCAGCAATTTAAACAAGAGGTTTATTTGGCTCACGGTTCCGAAGGCTTTAGTCATGGTCAGCTGGCCCCAAGGCAGAAATACGACTGAAGAGGGTTATGGTGCAGGACAGCTGCTTAGTTTATAGTCAGGAAGTGAAACAGAGAAACAATTCAAGAGAGGAAGAGGTAAGGCATAGTCCCCAGGGGGTGCATCCCTCAGCCCATCCAGGCACACACAGAGTATGCTGTACTCATCTCCTAAGTGTCTTTTCAGCAAACCAAATGAACAATTAAGACTGTTTCGAATTGTGTGTTCTCACCAAAAGATTTTGCATTTGTAATACTCAGAGTTTATAACTGTGGTCTTATTTATAAACAAGGCCTTTTTAAAGAGAGTTAATAAATGAGGCCTTAGTGTAGAACTACAGCCAGTATAACTGGTATCTTCAAAATAAGAAGGAAGTTTAAACAGACATTGGTAAACAGGTAAAATATCACATAAGGTTAGAGACAGGCCCTGACAAGGTGCAGATATGCATCAAAGTATGCTGAGGACTTACAGTAATCACTCAAAGTGGAAGAAGAAATGAAAGATTTGTTCCAAAAACTTCAGATTTAGTCCTTCCAACTTTTTCTAGTCCCTAGGATCTAAAAAAAAAAAGTTGCTATTGTATCAGTACATCTTTTATGTAGAAGCAAATGTTTATACTAAAACTTATATTTGACAATAGGATAACGTGCAATGAATATTTCTTTGTATTAAACATACAAAGTCTATTTGTTCACTTTTCAGTACTTTAAATGTTCGTTGTGGTGACTACTGGATTAAAAAGTATGTTTCTGATTGATGGGTCCTGGTTAAAGTCTCTAGTGAACTACTACACTGAGAATTATTTTTGCCTGGTTCTTAAAAAGTGTTTCTTATTTGTTTTCATCAGAGAACTGCCCTCTAAAATTTCTATAATCAAAGGATATTTTTTTCTTTTTGTTATCTAGGGTCAACATTAAAGGAATAAAAATGTTTTAAACAACACTTCACTTCCGATGATAACAACCATCTCACAATATCCTGTTCTCCATCTCTTTTTTGTACTTTGATAATGGAACCTGACTTCTTTCCGAAATTTTAAGTCACGAAACTTGTTTTACACTCCATTTAATGATTTTAATAGTAGTCAGATGAATTCTCTATAATTATTTGAGATATAATTAAATGACATTCATTTTTAAGTCATTTTCCCACAACTATTTATTATACACCTACTATATGTCAAATATAATAATAATTGCTGGTGATGAAAAGCTAAATGAAACACAACTTCTCATCTCTAAGAACTCTGTGCTCTGCAGGAAGCAGGCAAGCAAATAGCTTGCATTTAAGAGTGTTACACGGCACAACAGGATCAAAAACTTACACCAAGGAAATAGTAAATATTTCTAATTGAGAAATACACTGCAGGATGATGTTGGGGGAGTACTATGGTTGATTCACTGTACTAAGTAGAAAGTTTAGAAGATAAATTGAATTAGTGCTTCTACATCCTAAGGTAGAGAGGACTCACCCTAGGCTGGATAGCCTGCTTGCAATATAAGGGAGGATAAGAATTTTGCTCTTCCCTTTTCTGCTCTTGTTGCTTTTGCTGCCTTCTATGCCATGAACAGTTGCTGCTCTAACATGGCACCCTCCTTTAGAGACAGCTGATTATGGACTGAAAACTCTACAAACTGTGAGCTAAATGAAGCTTCTCTTCCTTAATTGGATATTTTGTTTAACCAATGAGAGAAAAGTAATTAAGATGTGAGTAACATTAAATTTGTTCTGCAAAGTTCTATAATGCTTCACCTGTTCCCTGTGCTTTCCTTCTTGATTTTCCATGCAGGTTACTGTCCTAGGCCTTGATGTCAGAGGTTTTAGAGTCCCTGAACAAATCTGTGACCAGAAGCCTGCTGAATAGCCCATGTTGTGAAACAGATCTGCTCTATTATATGGACACCTGGCATTTGGGGGCTGTTTTTGGTTTTTTGCTTGTTTGTAGTAATTTGTCCATCATTATGAATGCAATATTCTTTTACATGCTGTTAATGTATTAAAAAATTGGAAACTTAGTAATAGCTTTGCAGACCAAAAAAAATGTATTTGTAAAATAAGAAAGAAAATACGTCAACAGATCAAGGCACAAAAATGTAATAGACTTTCCAGAGAATAATAATCAACAATGAAGAGTGCTAGATTACCTGCACAAATACCGACTAGATACTGAAGGGAATGTCAGAAAAAGGGACCTTAAATTGCATAGGTGTTAGAGGGTTCTAGTCATTGAAATAAGCACGGAGAAACCCAGTGTTATGGTTTAAAAACTGGTGGTCAACTTAACACCTGGATTAAATTTAACAGCTGGATTAAATCATCATCATGCTGATTGTGGATTTTCCACCTGAGGAAAGTTGCCAGCTTAAATAGAGATGTTGAGAAGACTAGGGAAGCACTGTGGGTTTCTCTAAGGGTTGCTGTTTAAGCCATTAGTTCTGCTGGAGGAGCTTGTCATGACTAGCCTCCCCAGTGTGAGTTCAACCATTGTCATCGGAGGAGCTCAGGACCTTGCTGGTGAGAGTGGCTGTGGTTCACTTTGGGGAAGCTCTGGTCCTTACATCAAGCATTGCTTCCTGGATTTGGAGTGGAAAATGTATGCCATTTTATCTGATTTTAGCTTAGGAGAAACTTGTCCCGCTGGCTTTCTGGCATGTACCGACTGTTCTTATTGTTGGAGGAGTTTGAGACCTCTGTTCTCAGAGGATGACTGTGGTGCTTTAAAGGGCAGCCCTGGTTCTTATTTTAAATGTGACCCCTCAGATCCAGTGTAGAACCCTCAACTTACCAGCACAGCTCCTTCACCCTGCTGCCATAGACTTTCTAGCTTCCACCACTGACGGTTGAGCCTTCCCAGCACGGATCCATAAAACCGACTGGCATGAGTCCTCGAGGGCTCTAGGCTACCAGTTGGACTTGTGGGAGGCATTGTTATGGGCTCTGGGTTTTCATTTGGATTCATGCAGGTCATTGCTGTAGGATGCAGGCCCTTGGCTGAACAGTCCGCATCTTTTGTGTTATGGACAGATTTCCTGCACTTTCTGAGTTTAATGCTGAGTGACCATCATGAAATAATATTATAAATTCTGTGTCCTAATTCTAATTGTTCTCCTCACAACCCCTGACAACAACACCCAGAGAAGAAAGGCTGCTCAAGTCAAGAATATGAATGACATGGTCAGATCTAAGTTTCCTTGGGTTTTCTTACTGTTTTGCTTTCTTCTTTTCTGGGGGAATACTTGTCTTAGTATTTTTAATGATACATGAGAAAGATTTGGTAGTTGGGAAATAAGAATAACACTGAAGCAGTTTAGAAGTGGTATGATTAGGCATATGTGTAGCAAGGAACCTGGCTTTGATAAAATCTATTTTCTGTTTTAAAGAGTAGACTGTATAGCTCAATTGATGCTATCCACAGTCCAAAATTTTTCATTTCTTAATTCTTAATGGGCTTTTTGAAAATGTACTATTTCTAACTCAAGAAACATATGATCTTCATTAAGTACCAGCATAGTTGCTGTACTCCAAATTTGTCCAGTTTTTATGGCAGTTTTTATCTGAGTATCCAAGTAGTATGTGCATTCAATTTTAAAATGCATATATTCTGACTATAGATCCTGTGTACAACTAAGAACAACAACAAAAAAATGCTTTCACTTTGCAAGAATCAAATATCCTGCAGGATTCTGAGTTTAATTTTATACCCGAAGTTCTCAGACAGGAGAATGAAAAAGATAGGTGCTTATATGAATTGATAAACAGAAAAAACAATGAGTAATTTATGGAGTCTTGTTTAGCATGAAAAGCCTATAGTTTTGTGACGAATATCCTTATCAAAGACAATTACTACTTTTCACAATGGTAGAATGTCTGTGGAGGAAATTGTTGAGCAGGTAGTTTAGAACACAAAGCACAGGCCAAAATGCTTAGAAAAAATGCTAAAAAATATCTATACCTATATATCTGTGTATCTATGTATCTGTATACCTATTACTATCTTTCTTTCTCTGAGAAAGAAATAACCTTTTTCCGAGAAAGGTTAAATATACATGAAGCTAATTATTCTTAACTTGTTGACCCCAATACATTTCTCAATAATTATCCATTTATTACATAAATAAACTAAGGCAAAGAGGTTTAAAGATTTTCCCACAATCACAAAGCTAACCTTCTTTCCTTTGCAGCATAAACGATTTCCAAAATTATTTCAAAACTCAAAAGAAACAATCTATAGCATACTTTACAATGTAGCAGGTTAGATAAATGTTTTGGAGAAGGAAATATTTGCTTTATCAGCTCCTTCCTAGAATATTCATTTATTCATTAATTTAAAAATTTATTCATGTGTATTTTGTTCTTACCTAAAATAGGAACTACATTCATATAATAATAATCTCACATATAAAAATGTATGAGGAAAACATATAATATACATAACTTTGACAGTGGAACAAATATTGATTGATCATTTAGTCTGTGCCAGCCATAGTTCCATCAGTGGTTCATGGCCTGTTGTAGTTGATATCTTTGCATCCTCATTTTAGAAAAATTTATTTTATCCAGATCATATAGCTAGCAAAAAGTAACAGTGTTTAGACTCCATAACTTCTCCCAATGCTCTCCCTTTTGTCACTGTGTGACTTCCATTGACAACAACCAATTGACATAAATCCGATCCTAGAGAAATGACTCCAGAACAGAGACTGTTAGTGATATTTGTTGGTCCAGACAGTTCAACAGAGACTCTTTTTGATTTTCACTTGTTCAGGTCCTTGCTGCACTATGAGCAGTAACATTATGATACTCTTAAAATTGCAGGGTATCAATGTCAGTTAAAATCATATTCTGAACACAAATTGAGCTCCTTTTAAGCAGCAGCACTGCTGGGGTAAGAGTAAAGATAATTGTTGTTAGCTGATGCACTAGCCATGAAGACCAATTAAATAAATCTCCCAATTGCCCAGCCCATTAATGCTGAAGAACTCATATGTGAACATATGGACAACATTTGGCAGGTTTTTCCACAAGTTCAAATATATATATATATATATATCCTGACACCACTTAAACATCTCTGCAATGCTCTGTTTCATGCAGGCTTGTTTCAGCCTCAAACTTTCCAAAAACTTAAGTGTTATTCAGAACTTGAAGCAAACAATATCTGTGTAATACCATTCTAGTACACCAGTTTCTATCATGCATGTTATTCTTTGAACACAAGAAAGAACATGTTAAAAGGTTATTTGTTCTCAGTTATGCTTTTGCATAATTCTAATATGATGCTTCTATTGTGCTATGAGTGTGAATTCACAATGGTCCTATTCGTTGTCCTAGGAATTTTCTGCTGTTCTTAACGAAATGTGTGTAATAAGTAAGTAGCTGCCATAAATAATGCAGATATCAAAGAGAAGAGCATCGATCTGTTATAGGAATTTCCTTAAACTTCTGCTTGGAACATCCTAAGAATAATTATTATTTACGGAGCCTAGATACAATATACCATGTTCTAGGCAATAACATTTAAATATATTATACCATTTAATCTTTTAGACAATTTAAATGTTGGTACTTATATGTCTGTGTTACACTCTAAGTTTTTGAAACTTAGAAAGAATAACTAATTTGAGGTTACCAAATATCTCAAAGTGGTGCCAGAATTTGAGCTCCTCTTGTCTAACTCAAAGACTAAACTATTATCCAGTAAGTCACACCCTTTCTTTCTATATGGGTTGATGAAATTTAAGGACAGAAAAATCAGTAATAACTAATGATTATTGCATCTTGTACTGTTTATCAAACTGAATTAGGTATTTTATGGATATGCTGTGCTATTTGATATACATAGCTCTATTAAAAGGCAATGTTATTTCCATTGTTTAATTTAATAAAACCTTAAGTGTTAAGTAATGACTATTAGGACTATAGTTAATAAGAGATGAATTTACAGTTCTGAAGAATGTGGGCTCACATGGCCTATCAGGTCATCAAAATTAAGTCCAAGGCTGGAGAGGTGCTTTGATTTCTCCCTTCCCTTCACCCTTCTCTCTACAGGCAAGCCCTGATGTTTATCATCTCAGTTTGCAAATCATTATAAATCCCACGTCCTTTCAAACTTTGACTGGTAACATGCCTTAGGCCGGCACTGTGACTCATATCCCCGGAGCATTGCTCAGAGTTGGAAAATCCCCCAATTTTAAGGCATATGGTGTCTTCTGAAAGTGTCCTTTCCATTCCCATGTTTCCAACACCATGTAACCTTTCAGTCAGTTTCACTACATATTATTTTGAGGCATCATAACGGATCTCCCTATCATGACACGTAGATACCCTCTTTGCTCTAGCTGCTCATTTGACAACAACACTGCAGCAGGGTGACATTGCAAGATATAAAACCCTAGCTCCCTCTATGGTACTGGAAAAATAAATTCCAGGCTTACTACCTACTACAGATGGCCTTCATGGCTTGAACCATTTAATCCTCTCCAGACTCAGCTCTGAGAGCTGGGGATTTAGCTCAGTGGCACAATGCCTGCCTGGCAAGCACAAGGTCATGGGTTCAATCCCTGGTACCACAACAAAACAAAACAGAAAAAGCAAGATTCAACCCTGTTGCTACTTGCATTGTGCTGTAAAGTTTTGTACTATTGTACTGATTATACTTTTCCAATAAACACTTTTCCAATAAATATTTTTCCTTTATTTCAATATTTGCCTGCAACATCAGCTTTGTCTGGAACATATGCTTTAATTTCAGTCACCTTACTAAACATTCCACATGTCCAGCAGTTACTTAGCTATCACCTTCTCTATTTCTCTGCATCAGTCTTGAAATTCAAGTCTTTTGGAAAATATGATGAAATTATAGCTAGAAAAATGATTAGCATTTTCATCTCTAATGCTTTGAAATTGCTCTTATAATACTGTTGTTTTTGAACAAGTGACTTCCCCTAATTAGAGTTATTAGTAATTCCTCAGTGTTCAAGGTAAAGCATTGGATAACTAGAAAGAAGTCTCCATAATATCTTTTTTTAATTTTTGTACCGAAATCAAACTCGTGATTTTGTACTTGCCAGACAGGCACTGTGCCACTGAGCTAAATCCCCAGCTCAATTTCAGAATATCCTTTTTCTTTCTCCAAAGATCTATAAAAACAAAGTAAAAAAAATTTAGAGATACAAATATGAGAGAAAAAATAAATTGTTCCATTGTTGCTTCTCTATTAAAGATATATGTAGCTAGGAATCTGTTAAGACAACTGTTTTTGAAATGGCTTCAAATTATTACCTTTATCTATTATTCTCTCTCTCTCTCTCTTTCTCTCTTTCTGTCTCTCTCTCTCTCACTGTCTTTCTCCCTCCCTCTCTCTGTCTCTCTCTCTCACTGTCTTTCTCCCTCCCTCTCTCTGTCTCTCTCTCTCTCTTTCTCTCTTTCTGTCTCTCTCTCTCTCACTGTCTTTCTCCCTCCCTCTCTCTGTCTCTCTCTCTCACTGTCTTTCTCCCTCCCTCTCTCTCTGTCTCTCTCTCTGTCTCTCTCTCTCTCTCTCTCTCTTTCTTTTCTCTCTCTATGTCTGTCTCTATGTCACCCTCTCATACACATTTTAATTTTATGCATTCTCTGAATGAGTTAATTCAATATTTGTGAAGAGTATATTGTAGCCAAAGATTGAATATTAAATTTTAATTTTGTTCCACATTTTAAAATCTTTCCCCTCTGGTGAAATAGTTGACTATCTGTACATTCAAACGAAGTCCATACATCTTAGAAGAATCTTCCACATTTAGTACTAGTGTTGTTTTGAAAAAGATAAGGATGTCCAGATAGTAATTCAGACAAGGCTCTGTCTTACCCTTGCCTATTGCTATAAAAGTACACTTGATAGGATAATTTTTAAGTACTAGAAATTGATTTATGGTTGTCCTGGTAACAGTGAAGTTCAGCAGATTCTCTATTTGTTAAGAGCCCATTTCTCCCACATAGCTTTTTCTCAAAGCATCTTCTTGTGGTACAAAGGACTTTGCTTCCCTCTGATGTGTGTTACAAAGACATCTCCAACATGAAACTCTTGTAACTTACTCATTGCCTAGTGTCTCTACTTCTTCACATTTTTGCACTGGGACTGAAATTTCCATACATGAACTTTGGAAGACACACACATTCAGACTTTGAAGTACCATGTATGTATCAGAGAATATATGTTTCGAGCTTTTCTAAAAGAAAGACCAAGATTTGAATACACAAAAATTAAAATGCTGGCAGGACTTTGCTCTATTAGGTTCCCTCTTGAACAATACTGACTTTTTTATTTGTTCTGAAACAGAAACTGAGACCACACTACAGTCAGTTCTTGGTATCCTTGGGATATTGGCTCTAATAGCCCTTGAAATTTGGCCATGGTGAGTATATTTATAAAATAGTCTGATATTTGTATATAGCATGTGTACAACCTCCTGTACACATTAAAATATCTCTGTATTATTTATAATACCTATAAACATAACATCTATGATACAACATAAATGCTCTAATAAGCTTTAAGTTTTTAATTTACTTACCTAGGAATCCTAATATTTGCCAAGGATATAGCTCAGTGACACAGAGCCTGGTAAGCACAAGGTTGTGAGTTTGATATCCAGCACTCCCCCAAAAGTACTAATATTTTAAAAGGTAAGTAATTTTAGGTATGGATGCACCTTTCTCAAATTGTTAAATTACTTTCAGGGAGGCAAAAATGGAAGCACAGGAGTGCAAACACATTCTTCTGGATGGTGAAAATGTATCGTGTGCTGCCTTCAAGATGAATGAGATAGATACGCATCCTTTTTGATTGAAGAAAAATATGTTTTCATTATTATTTTAAAATATGATACATTTCCTTGCTGTGATTTATGTTTATGTCATGTTCATTGACAATATATGTTTTATGTTTAAAAATGACTTGCCCTTGCCCATTTTCAGATGGTTTTTGTTGTCTTTCTTATGTGAGAGTGGAATTGGTTTGTCAGATCTTATCTACTAAAGATATTATATAATTAATTTGTTATGACATTTAATCTTAGTTTGCTGTTTTCTTAAGAGGTACATTAGAATATCAAATTTCACCTAAAAACAAAACAATCATTTCCAAAGGAATCATTCAAACTGAAGATTTATCATTATTTTATTCAGTTAACTAGTTCAATGTAAATATCTTACTCATAAGTTTGAAATATCATAAAATTCAAAAGAATTTTGAATTTCATATTTCCCCAAAAGGAAAACAGGAAGCACTCAGCATCTAACAAGATCAAATTAGCTATGTAATACCTCATCTTCATTAACTATTCTGTACTCTGCTATGAAAAGTGGCTGTACAAGTAAAAATAAAGTCTCAAACAATACTTAGACCTCAAACTAATTTATATTGAAGTTATAGAATCTATTATGAATTTTGTCTTTATAGCAGCCTGGTCATCAAATGTAATGGTTGACACTTCTTTTTTTATGGAGGAAATGGTCTACCAAGACCAATTAGTCTGAGATTCACAAAATTAGTATTGTGGTCGCAGGATAAACAAGCTCTTGTAGCCTGAAAGCCTTTGGGCAAAATTCATAGATGCAAAAAGCAGGATATTGCATCCCTGCTACCAGATATTTGCAAACATTAAATAAACCACTTGTTTTTAGTTAAGCACACTGTACCATTTTCTTACACTCTGTCCTGCATTTGCCCCTGATATATACACGTGCACTCTTACAGAAGCTTTTTATAACTTCTATTCATTGCTCAACAGTGACTTTAAAAGTAACTGAACCACATAAGCCTCCCTTGGACCACATGTCTGGATTACATAAAAGATTTTTTAACTTAGATATACTATTTGTACATTCTTATGAGATACATTAAGGTAAACCCATCAATATATAATATTCAAATCAGGGTGCTATGCCTTTCCAACATTTCACCTGTTAATCATATTGATGTATCAAGAATTTTGTACCCTTTCAGATATTTTGAAAAGTATTATTCACTGTTTTAACCAGTAGTTATCCTGCTGTGTTGAAGAACTGAAGTAATGCCTCCATTCTCTATTTTGACTCTCCTATTGAACCATTTTTTATATCCACTGTCTCTTTAGCCTACCCAGAGTCCAGGGGCCAGCATTCCATTTCCTTCTATAAGATTTATAACTTGAATTTCACAAATAAAGAGAAAGTGTAGTCCTGTATTTGTATTTGTGTCTTATTATGCCATGACCTTTAGTAACATCCATCTGTATTGTTGCAAATCACAGGAATTACACTAATGATGAGTGTTTTATTTTCTTTTTAACTTTCTTTTAACTTGTGTTACATTGTAATGGGGTTCAGTGCGTTATTTCAACACATGCAGGTAGCATGTTCTGAAAGTATCAGGATAGCGTTTTACTTAACTTTTATTTCTTTATATTTGGATACTTCCAGCTACTCCCTTTCTTGTAAATCATCATAAAATATTTAATACGTAATATGAACAAGAGTCACTCTTCTGTTTTGTGCAAAATGCTTCTATTGTCATTGCTTTTGTACGTGTTATTCGAATTCCCTTGTCTATTTCCCCCGCTTTCCCTAGTTTCTAGTGATCACTATTTTATATTCAGAATGACTTCTTTTTACCATATATGAAATCATATGTGTTATCATTGGCATGTGGATCAATATCTAGATGTGTTTTTTCACCTGAACTGTATCTGAGAGATTTAGTACAGAGTTAAATGGCCAGGAAGTATCATGATATATTCAAGTGCTCACATATTGGAAAATATTTAGCTTGCTCTCATCTTATCAAACTTAACTATGTGATGAACACTACATGTTTCTTAATATATTCCAATATATTGCAGCATTGATCTTTATATTTATCTTCAAGATTTATGCTTAACAATCCCTTGAGTAAAAAGAAATTGGAACACACACACACACACACACACACACACACACACACACACATCTTCCAAGTACTTCTGTACAAAGATTGATTCATTGGAGTTTTCTAGAAGAAAAAATGGATATGAGACAGATGATTGGTAGATAAGAAGGACATTATTGGGGGTCCAGTTCACGTGTTTGTGGGGTTTGAAGAGTTCTGTTTAGGCCTCCTGCATGCTGAGGAACTGAAAGAGCCACAGTGCAGCTTCTCGGCAGAGCCCAAAGTCCTGAGTGCAGAGCTGTTACTGTGAGATGGGTCAGGGGCTGGTGCATGTCATTGTGAACATTTCCATGGGCTTTAGCTGATCCTCACTAACTACAGAACTTAATGGCGGGTATGAGGTAAGCCATTGATCCAAAGTGATGTGTTGGGTCTCTGTTGCTGCACCTACTAAGGGTGCAGTCAGAAGACGAATCAGAGGCACTGGAGCTCTGCCCTGGAAGACTAAAATTGAGGATGAAGAGACTGGCTAACAGGACTTTCAGGTAAAAGTTTCCTTTGTGCTTAGACACTCTTAGAGGATGCAGCAGGATGGGGTGGGATTCAGCGCAGCATCAAGAGAAACCTTCCATCCTCCTCATGCACATACACATGAGCCTGCAGAGGGTCATGTGAAGACTGATATTTGTCATCTGAAATCTTTAGAAGAGAGCACTGTAAGAGGGGAACAGCTGGAATGAATGGTGACTGGTCTAAATCAAAAAGACTGAAGATAAACCCCTGGAACTGAAATGGCCTATGTAGTGGCAGAGAAGAAAGGTACCCGCACCATTGGATCCATAGAGCCATGATGTGTAAACCCAGCTGGGCTGCTCCACGAAGCACCAGCCAGGACTGGTGCAGCAAGAGCACCTGGCAGAGGGGAGGAGATGCTCCAGGGCAGTGGTTGCTGAACCAGCTGGAGAATGCTGGGTTTGAGGCTTGAGTGACAGGCCGGGGAAAACCCAGGCCATCACAGGAATTTCTGTCGAATGTTTCCTGAAGAGTTAAACTCTGCTTGAGTCATTAAATTACCCAAGATGGTCTCAAACTTGTGGCTATCCTGACTCAGCCTCCTAACGTGCTAAGGATACAGGTGTCTGCCACCACACTTGGTCTATATGATGTTTTGATACATATATACATTGTATAATGTTAACATAAAATTCTAAATGAAAACATTGTGAACAGCAATATTGTTATGATCTGGAAAAGGGATATTTTGCTTTAGTTTTAGATAAAATTATACTCAATGACCATCAATATAATGTGCTACAAGGCATGCATTCTTAAATGGAATACTTTTCTATGCTTTGACGAAGCAAATGACTTTCCATTATCTATGAATAAATTCATTGTGTGTCAAAGGCATCATAAAATAAAAACTCCATTTACAAAGAGAAGATCTTATGGGACACATAAAGAAGTAGGGAGAGTGTTGCTCCTGGAAGCTATTAAGCTTCAGTTCCAGTTGACTTACAGACCGGCTGTTGGTTTTGGGTGAGTCATTTGATCTTTCCACAAATGGCACAAAAATAATAGTTAACAAATGAAAAGTGATAGTTGATACATGCTTAGTATGGGTGCTATAGGGTTTTAAAATTCTATTCGCAGAATATCTCGTGCCTTCCTACTCTCGATGAAATAATGCAATTTTCTTTATTTTAGAGAGAAGATAGTGATGTCATGTGGGCTTCATGGTTTTTCTAATGCCAGGGAAAGTTAGAAGCAGAATCAGGTTTTCTGACCATACTGGTTCTTTATTGCTACAGAACGATCTCCTCTTCCCTGTTTGTGAATCCTGTGAACTAAAAGAAAACTGTTCTGTCTCTTGTCACTGGTTGCAATGATTGACATCAAGAGATACCCGCATGAAGTCAGCTGGTGCTCTGAGTGTCAAGTGCAATTCGGGCTAGAGGATGAGACATTCCTCTGTGGAGCACAGCTATGCCACCTCGAGCCTGGGCATTTTACTCAGGATTGAAATGCAATGGTGTACATGGGCTTTTCAAAGCATGGTGTTGTTTTCAAGAGGAATATTCCCAAAAGCAATAGTATTTTCTGAAAGTCTGAAAAAGAGGCTGCAAGGCCTGTATACTCTTTGAGGTAAAGAGGCATTGCTGTAATTGCATTTTATTGAGAACTTGCCTAACTGTGTGTGAAGGGGAACTGTAGGACATGAGTACATGGAGATTGAGATCCTCACATGGAAATCTACCACTGTGTCACCTTGTTTTGTGGTGGTGTTGGTGCCAATTATTTCAAACTGGGTTAGCCAATGGAAAATGGAAAACAAAGATAGCACAGTAGAATTATTTGTCGTTGTCTACAATACTCCTTGAGTAATGTGAACATGCAGTATGTGCATAGAAACCTAAACTGTTTCTTTGCATGCCTGTCCATTCCCTTACTCTAAACTCTTCACACATCTGAAACAGAGACTGACAACACAGACTTCAAAATCAGTTTAACTTTTGTTAAAATCCTAACTCCACCAGTTACGAGCAGTGTAACTCTGACATGGTAAAAAATAACATGAAGCTTCAGTGTTTGCAAAATACAGAAAAATAAAAAGTAGCTGTAAGTCAGATCCTTCTCTTGTTGGTTGTGAGAAATAACACAGGGCAGTAAGAATGCTTCATGTGAGGTCTGAGTCCAGAGGGGATACTTTTTACTATATCCAAAGAAGAATTCAATGTAGCAAATCCAAATTTTGTACTATAAACTTAGCGAGCAAAAACATAACTGGATCTCCTTGAGAGGGGAATTTAATTTCTGTTGTAAGGCTCCCCTCTATGTGTGTAGTTTTATCATAGCTAATGTGAGGAAGTGGCTATAAGTTTAAGTCTATCCTACATCCTTCACCTCAGGTAGAATCTAATTATTCGTGCTAGACTAGGTAATCTCAACTATTTTCCAAGAATATCAGACAGTATAGAAACAGACCTAATGTTCCCAACTAGATTCTGAGATAAGGAAATGGCCAATATTTGTGCTCCTGACATGTTCTACACATGGACTAAAGATCCTTAAGTTTCATGAGTTACATTGTGATCCCACAGTAATTTGGAAATAAAAAATGTTTTCCATGTTTTGCAGATGATTAAGGAAACAGGTGAGGAAAACAAAAGAAAAAGCAGAAGATGAGTGGCCATGTGTTTAGGTTCACCATACTGTACCAGTGATCCTCAAGGATGGTATTTTACGATTGGGGCATCACTAGAATTCTTCCATCAGTACCATTCCTAGAGATCCCCACAATCCAGCGTGGAACTGAGGCAGAACCACTGGGAAGGTGAGGTACTAAACTGATGGAGCCCACAATTCTTTATCAGAGTCAGATTTCCAAAAATAATTTTCATCCAATTAAGGACAGAAATATAAAATTTGGCATTGAATTTCTCTTAGATTTTTATCATCTATAGGAATCTGAAGAAATGTGATTGAATATTCTTTTTAACATTTTACTGAGAAAATCGTATTTCTACTATCAGATATGGAAACCTTTATCATCACCCTGTTATAAAAATTAGTGCAAAGAGCCATTCTCCATGTTAGAGTAGTTGGTGGATAAAACTGGGAATATATAAAATTGACCGTTCTAAATTATTTTCATGTGTGAATTCTGTATTTTAAGTTTTAATCTTGGGATGTTTTAAGGATTTTTGTTTTAAATTCGAAGATGGGTTGATGGAATTATCAGAAAATAGAACACTAGAATATCGCTGTAGGGTGTCAGTCACATAAGCAGAGAACAATTCTGCTCAGGATATCAAATCTTCCTGGCTCCTCCAGGGACCCTCCTGGTAGATTCTCAGAAGTCCAGTTTCACTAAGAAGGATGGCAATAATCACTTCTAATGAGCTTCTATTTGTCCTGTTATGAAATGGGATTTAAGATCACAAAACAATTGGGCCATGGTGACTTCATCTATCATTTTCTCATGTCTTCCAGCGAGTGTGGTGCTATGTTTGTGCAGTGGTGTGTCAAACTCCATACATCAACCTTGGAGAAAGGAGCTACGCATAACAGAGGGGCCGAGGGCTGGAGCTTGAATTCACGTGTCACAGCTCACTGAGCACACTTCTCTGAAGCAGCCGCCTAGGTGCCTGTCAGAGACCCACCTGGAACACGCTGGGTTTCACATCTTGGCGTCCCACATACCCTCCCAGGTTGCTGGCAAGCAATGGGACCTTCAGAAACAAATCACAGTGCTTCCCCTCCTGCAGTCTTTGCTCTTCTCTGGCAAAAACTGACAATGGACCCACCATCTTATGAATACTGTGGCACGGCCAAGTCAAACGTGTTTTTTAGTTTCAATGCTTCACTGAACAGAATCTAACATAGGCTTCTAAGTCAGTAGCATGTGTCTTTTGTTGGTACTGAGAAAACTACATCTTCTAGGTAGCAAAGAAAATGACAGAAGGAAATGATGACCTGTTCATTCATGGAAAACGTAGCTTACCGTGTAAACTGCTGCTTTGCTATGGGAGCCTGCTGGCAGTGGAGAAAAAGGTTGCCAGTTGAATTGTGCTGGTCAGATGGCTTCATATGGCTCTAGTGCCAGTGAGATAGAAGCAAGTCTACTTCAGTTAAAATGCCCGCAGTTAATGGAAGGAAGTCACTTGAGATTCCTCCTCAGTATTTATCATCGTCCTCTTTATGTGCCTTAGTGATTAATGAATACTCTTTATCTGAGAATCAACGTACATAAAAGATGTGTTTAAAGCTGTTACCTTACTTCCTCTTCTTTATTTTATTTTTAATATCAGCTTCTATAGCTGTTTCAGAAAATACAAGATTTCAAAGGAAGCTTTGTCTTCCTTTTTTTCTCTCCAACAGTGCATCTCCATTACTTTGAGTGATTCCTCATTACAGATCCTACTTGTTGAAATTCAGGGTAAAGTAGTAACAAGAGCTATCATAAGGGCATTGGAGGCATTATTAACCTACAGATTAATAACTTAATTCCTTTCAAATAGCCCATTTTTCAACAGAAGGATAGTATGAAAGTGCTTATTGTGAAAGTTTACCTATTTTTGAGAATTTGATGGTGCAGCCTAGAAAACGGTATTTTAGATAAGTTTTAAGTGTACCTACAAGTACATGCCAAGCCCTGTCCTAAGAGTCTGATGTATCTCTGTTTTCACTTCTCCAGAATATCCTCTAAACTAGATGCATCTAGTATTGCCATTAGATCAGGTACAAAAAAGTAACACAAAAGGAGACAGGGACCTCAATGGATTTCACTCAAGTTACATTTTAAATTCACTGACTTCTGTCACAGAAAAAGAATTTTCAGGATGTTATGGCGTAAGAGGTGTAAAAATATCTGTTAGAGAGAATTTTAAAAAGACAGACTCAGAGAAAGTAGAGTGCATGTCCTCAAGAAAGCTGCATTACTGTCCAGAGCTGGGAGCTGGGCAGAGTCATGTGATCTTGGGGCTGTCTCTGCTGAGTGATGTCCAGCTACCCACTGGTGAGCTATGTTACAATGCACAATACTCACATGTATCTGAGTTGTGAAACGCTGCCCTTCTAACAGTGCTGTTTTCATAAAGAGGGAAGTCAGTGGAGAAGGACAAGGCAAAGGCAAAAAACTGAGCCTTAAAATCCAATTTACCGGCTAAGGTATGTTGAAGAGTTTAGATAAGTTTTTGACATTTGATTTCTGGAAGAAAAAGAATCTTTGTGTCCATGAGCATTTTGTGTGTCTTGAAGCTACTGTAGATTTTTTAAACTATAGTTTTCTCGTCTATTTTTACCTATATTTATTTCTTCCAACCAACATCTATTTATCTATTTTATA
This sequence comes from Cavia porcellus, assembly GCF_034190915.1. Classification (NCBI taxonomy): domain Eukaryota; kingdom Metazoa; phylum Chordata; class Mammalia; order Rodentia; family Caviidae; genus Cavia; species Cavia porcellus. Next base: position 157,259,437 of record NW_026947484.1, on the reverse strand, counting down.
AATGAAGTATAGAAGTTTAATAAGACTAAACTATTTGTCAAAAATTATATAGATAGCTCCTGAATCCTTTATTATATATCTTACCCTGCTTTTTATTTTATTTATTTATTTGCAGAAAAGAGAGAGCATAGTTAGGACCAGCAGCTGCAGAGGCAGAGTGGAGACTGTTGAAATCATACATTCTCTAAAGGAATAAGAAGCACAGGAAAACAATGAAAATTAATCATCTTGTAGTTTTAGCTTTTAGCAAAAGCTACAAAACAAATTGAAAACTACCTAAACTAAAAAAGTCCACAGAACCCTAATAAACAAGTGAGGCTGGTGGTGGCTTTCACTGGGGCCTTTCCATTTCCTCTCTTCCCAGGCCACTGGGACAGAGACAGGAGAGAGATCTGAGCTCATTTAATGCCCCAGTAAACACACCATGGCAGGGCACAGGAAGTCCTTTGTTCCTGCTTGTCCTGGGGAAGGAGGAACCGACTCAGAGCTCTGCTAAACTGGGGGCTCAAGGAACGCCAAGTAGAGCACACAGAAACGCATCTAGAGTAGAGTACGGCTGACAAAAGTCAAAGACCTTGAAAGCACCAAGTGACAAATGACTTATTACCCGCGAGAAACGCTCAAGATTCAAAACTAATCTCATCTGGAACCTCAGAGGACAGAAAACAGGTGAAGGACACTTCAGTGTTGAAAGAAAAATACCGTAAAAAACTGAATTCTCCTTCAAAATAAAGGAAAAATTAAATGTTTCCAGATAAACCAGGACGAGGAAAACAGATTTGTCCTAGAAAAAAGGCCAAGACTCACAGGCCAAACTGAAAGACTGTTAAAAGATAACTTGAATTCACAAGAGGAAATACAGAGCATTAGTAAAGGTAGATTGCATATTTAAATATACTGAAAATAGCAGTACATTGTTTGCTCTAAAACTTAACTGTTTTGGACAACAATACATAAAGCAACAAGTGTAAAAGACTGATAAATTATAACACGCAAAGAGAATTACTTTGGGGAGTTTTTAGCTTCTTTTTTTATAATACATTTCAGATCTGTAAAAATTACATTCAGTAGATAAATGTGTTACTTTCTTAGTCATTTTTGTTAATTGGTAGGATAACAATTGCTTGAACAACTGGAAAGTGATGTGATTTCAAGTAAATTTAGTACACAAAAAGAGCAAATGGTTAATGAGTACAGAGATAATAAGTGCAAGAGGATTAGGAAAGGTAAATCAGAGCTGTAGTCATACACAGCTTCAAAATTAAAGAATGGCTACAACTACCCTGAGCATCATGGCTCCTGTCTATAATCTTCACATTTCAAGAGGCTGATGCAGGAAAATCATGATTTCAAGCCCATCCTGGGCATTTTAGAGGCTGAGTGAGACCTTGTTTCAAAATTTAAAAATAATTTAAGGACTGGAAATGAAGGTCAGTGCAAAGGCCTTTAGTTCATTTCCCAGTGCTGGAAAAATTAAGTGGTTAAAACCAAAAAGGCAAATGAAAACAAGCAATGGTCAAAGTATGGAGAAGACACACTGACTAGATGGAGCAGATTCCCTCATCCACTGCTGGTGAGAACATAGATGTGCAGGCATTTGAGTTTGTTTTGTTTTGTTTTTGGTACTGGGAATTGAACTCGAAACCTCACTCTTGCCAGGCCAGCACTATGCTGTGAGCCATGTTCCCAGCCCATGCAGTCTTTTGAAAAAAAAAAAAAAAGATAGCTTTGCAATATATTGCATATAGACATTATGACCCCAAGTTTTTATTTCTTAGTATACAACTGAGATATGAAAGCATGTGTAAATATAAAACTGGTACACAATATTTATGACACTATTCACAATCACTGAAAGTTAAAAACCAACATTTTTGCCAATTATTAATGGATAAACAGAGGTGGTATAGCCATGCAATGCAAAGTTATGTGGTAATTTATAAAATGAAATTCTGGGGGCTGAGGATTTAGCTCAGCAGCATAAGAACCTGCCTTGCAAGCAAGTGGTTTGATCCCTGGTACCGATAAAAAAAAAAAAAAAAAAAGAAAAAGAAAGAAATTCTATAATAGTACAATGTGGGTAACCTTCAAAAATTATACTTCTGAAAGAAACCAGACAGAAAACGTGATGTATTGAATGATTACACATATATAAAATTCTGAAAAAGATAATCTATAGGGATTGGAATTGCATTTATCGTTCAATATTGCTTTGGAAAACTGGAATGGAGAGTGACTATTTATGGACTCTTGGCATCTTCTTGGCAGTTTTAAATATTCTAAAATTAGGTTGTAATGGTGATTATACAACTCTGTAAATATCCTAACAAAACTCAGTGAACTGTAGACTTTACATGCATGGAATTTATGTTACATGAAAATATAGCTGAAAGCATGTGTGAAGGAGAGAAGAAACAGCAACCTAGTAGCTGAAGCAAGGAAGAAGTTTGATGGGAACAAGACTTTTCTGAGGAGTTTGCAGTCTGTCCGCAGCTTGGAAACAAGCACAACACCCCAGGGAAATCACTTAAATTCTTCTATGGCTGACATCGGGAGCCACAGCTAGTAGAAAGAACTACTTAGGTCCATTTCTGTGGTGGATTATTCTGTAATTTGAATCAGGGCGTTTAACAAGTATAGTTAAAGAATTTTACAATTCTCAAAGTAACAAATCACCAAAATTGAAAGGCTTTCTAAAAACATTTGTATACAGATTATCTTGCCTATCAGACTTGGATGAGCACATTACTATTATGATGGCAACTGAAAACCAAAAGGAAAAAAAGGTAGAGAAATGGAAAACCAGTCTCACTGAATCAGAACGGGTTAAGTTTTTAAGCACTGCAGTGAAGTTTAATGAAATATATTTTTAAAACTTAACGCAATTCTTGACATAAACCCAAATATTAGAAAATGATATCAAAGTTGTAATTTACTATTGTTGTCATTACAAAACTGTCATTTGTATGACTACTGTTGCCTTTTTATTTTTGAAGTGTGTGCGTGTGTGTGTGTGTGTGTGTGTGTGTGTGTGTGATTGGTTTAGTCAGTGGGTAGAGTCCATCCTAAACTACAGACTGAAACACATTTTTAAGAACCAAAATCCACATAACTCCTCTCTCTCTCTCTAAACAAGAGAATGTGGGAAGCTATAAATGGAACCTAATGGCTCCATAGCAAGGCTTCATACTTTCTGACTTAAGGTGTCATATTATACAATATGCCATACATCACCTGGGACTTTCAAATAAAACTCCATCCTGGGTACTAAGAAAGTAATAAAACTTTGATAGTGATAATGAGTGCTTGAGTCTCAAGTGAGTTACTGCATGGATACAAGAATTTTAGTTACCTTTTTCCTACAAGATGGTGCAAAGGGAACATCCACTTACCCAAGTATAAATTATGTTTGTAACACCTATGATTTATTTTTCTATTTTAGCATTAAAAGATCATGTGTCCAAATCACTATTATCAAATGTTTTACCTTTTTATTTAAAAGGGCATTAAAATGCTTTTAATTTTTCCTTTAAAATACAAAAGTCACTAATTATAGAAATAAAAAAGAAACTATTCCAAGATAACATCACCAAAGTAAATGCAAAATAACGAACAGGGGATCTCCAACAAATGACTTCAGTGAAGCTTCTAAGGAAGTGTTTGACACTTCCCTGGTGAACACTGACTTCCTAACTATTCCGGGAATATTTTTCTGGTAACAGTAACCATGAGGATAATATTACCTTTTGTTCTTCTGTTCTCCATGCTCTAAGTTGCTAGGATAGAGTTTAGAAAAAGCTTGTGTTTTCAAGAAGTACAAAATTCATAGGTAATATGGGTATATAGGGTGGTTTGAGAACTGTTTTGAACATAATAACGAGCTAAATTTTTTTTTCAGATTTTTCATCCTCTCTAGGAACAATCCGCATCTTAACTGTTTTTTGAACCACTAATTGATTCAACAATTGTTTATTTAATATACAAGATGTGCTAAATCCTGTCATAGCTAATGAATACATAGCACCAATCAAATAGACATGGCCATGGTCCTAAGAGATACAAACTCTTATATTAAGATATTGATGATATTAATGATATTGATATCATCATGCTAATGATATTGATATTAGCATGGTATTGATAATACCAGCATTGATACTGTGACATTATCAAATATCAATGATAGTTAAAATTGTGATAAGTAATGTAAAATATATCCACAGGACATCTTGGGAAAATGTGGAGATTAGCAAAAAGGAGACTGGGGGGAGATGTGAGATACAATTAGGAAAGAGAGTGATAAAATGTGAATGGACATCTTAATATGGGAGTGGAGCAGAAGACAGAAAGGAGAGAAACATGAATCCAAGTGCTGTCACTATGAGCACGTGTGCTTGCAATCACCACGAATTCATTTTCTGTGAGGTGTGGCCAAGGTGAGCAAGGTATTTGCTCATGGGAACTTGAAGCGCAGGAAAGACTGGACTACAGACAGAATGTTGGAGTTAGTAGCACAAGAATGGATGAATTCACTCCAGATGGCACAAGGAACATCTCCAAAATCAGCAAAATTCAGCAGATGGCTGTTATAAGAATGGCTCGGGGGAATAAGAAGGAACATTAAAGGCATGAGGGTCTAACAAATAATGTGTGCTAGGAAGAGAACACGGGTTGCCTGGCCTGGTGCTAATAACGGAAATAGAAGCTGCAGTGAGCTGCGTACTTTAGCCTTGGCCTCTTGCCCAAGCATCAGGGAAAACTCTGCCTAAGGAGGAGGATGTGGTCTGGTAAGTGCAGGAAGAGAGGGGTAAGGTTGCACAGATTAGAGTAGGTTATCACATCTAGAGTGATCTTTTAAAAAGAACATCATATTAATGATTTCTTGCTTTTAAAATGTAGTGGTTTCTCTCTCCATGTAAAATACTGCTCTTTCGGTGACCTTCTCAAACTCATCCTAAAACACTGCCTTCTACTTAAAATGCTTCTCTAACCCGGACATCGCTGTAAAACAAGAAATTCCTTATTACAGGGTGCCTTTGGAAAATTGCTTTATGAAAAAAAGAAAAAAATCCAACCCTTTCTGTTAGGAGAACTTGTCTCCTCATTGATTTTAAGTAGTTCTTTCTTATTCAGCACACACTAACGATATGGCTATAATTCGTGTTTAAGCATATTTCTAGTGTCTATGCTACACTGTCATAGAGCCAAGATATTTTGCAATCTTTTGTCCACTACATCAGTCAGCTTTTCATTGCTGGGACACAATGTCCATTGCCCACAGATTAAAGAGTGATTTAATTTGGCTCACAGTTCTGGGATCCAGTCCATTGTTTTCTGGCTCAACGAAAGAAACATTGTGTTCGGATGACTCAGGAAAGCCGCTCAACTTAATGCCAAGCAGAAAGCAAAGAGAGAAGGAAGGAGACAAGGAAGGAGATCACATATGCACCAGTGGCCCAATTCAGGGATTGCCTCTTCTGACCAGGGCTCGCCACCTAAATGCACATCTAGCTATGAAATTATTGGTGTGACAATCTGAAAGAAAAAAAGTATTTATATGTATATATACATGTGTATTAAAAAACAGTTAAGATAGTTATACTATGGATTTCTCTGAGTTCACTGAAGGCAAAGATTTGTGTTGCTATTGTTCAGACAATTCAACACAGATGTCTTGTGCTCTAGGTAGATTTAGGAATGAAAATGCACAATGTATGCACCATTTTTGCCCCCTGATTGACGTTTTGAAATTTCATTGTAATTTCTCCTTCTTCTTCTGCTTCTTTTTTCTTTTCCTTTCTCTCTTGCTTCCTTTTTGCTTTCTTCCTTCCTTCCTATCCTTGAATAAAATGGATTTGACAAAAAAGAAAAAAAAAAATTATCAGTAAGTCAACAGCTGGTGAATGTTGGGCTCCCCACGATCTAATCACCTCTCAAATACCCTTCCTTGAAAACCTAAGATTTGGGGTCATTCTGGATCTAAACCATAATAACAAATTAATCATTCAGTCATTCATTTTAAAAAATCCTGCCAACCCACAGTACGCATTTACTAAAGCAAACTATTCCATATTAAATACACAAATGATAGCATTAAAACTTAGCCTAAAACCTCCCACCAGTCTTCCATCAGCCTTGGTACACCAGTCTGATCTCAGCCTGAAAGACAGTGATAATATCACCCTCCCTAACTTTCCAGACTCTCATGTGATCTACGTCCCTGCCCTCCCTCCCTGGTTCTGCCCAGGCACGGTGACATCACTGTTCTTAAAATATATGACACTTACCTCTGCCTGTAAGCTTTGTGGAATTATAGCCCCTCTTCCTTCTTGTCGCTGTCTGTTTTCTAGTTTCCTTTCACGGAAGTCTAACTTACGTGACAACTCCTTACACGGCATCCTGGTCCCTCCCTCCCCCAACCTTCTGGTTACTGTGTCTGCTCCTTTATTGATTGTTGATCTCGCTAGAAGAATGGAGTTTCATATGAGCTTGTTTTCTTCACTGATTGTAGTTCAGAACCTTTCACTTGGAGCTTATAATTGTTTCTTGAACAAATAACAAAGGGCATGGAGTTTTGATGAAATGGAAGGAATATTTTTTGTAGAATTAGATATATTTGAGCATTTTCGGTACTTTTGGAAAGCAGTCAATGTTTTGAAGACAAGTTTAATATATAGAAAACAGAAGGGAAAATTGACAGAATAAAAATTCTTTGAGGATTTAGAACACAACACTATTCTCTGCAATAACCGACACTTCTATTTCACATAAGCTACTCATATTTGCTCTAAAATGATAATTTTTCAAGCCCTGTGGTAACAATTTCAAGACAACAATTGCATTTTTTGATATATTCTATTCTTGGGTAGGGAAAGGACTCAAGAAAAAGCAGTATTTGAAAATGAGGTCAATAAGGAAGACAATTTCAGAATCCTTCACTTGCACTAATATATGTCATTCAGCACGAGGCAAATGGGACCAACACAATACCACAGGAGCTTCAGAAAAAAACATTATTTGTTCATTTTCCAAGAGCTAAAGAAGGAGGTATATTTCTCTGGTGAACTTCTGTGCAGCTCCTACATCAGAACATTTCAAGTCTTTTATTATGTAGTTAAACTATATTTCATAAAGACCCCCAAATAACCCCAAGCTTTCCTTAAGAAACACACACACACACACACACACACACACACACACACACACACATAAAACATGTATATATGCTACCTAAACCATCATTAAGTGATATATATATATATATATATATATATATATATATATATAGAAAAAAAAGTGCAATGAGATGGGAGGACCCCAAAACAAATCTATACAATAGAAGGTAAAGCAAATAACCTAATTTTCATAACCTGACATTTACAGATGTTAATCCGACTTCATTCCTTTCCTAATCACTCAGTAAACTCAAATGAGTCTTGTAAAAGGTAAACTGAATCAAAGTAATAAACAACACTCGGCTCTCCCTACTCTAACATACTTCTTTCATTTAATAGGATTGGTTTACCTCACCCCAAAGACTCCTGGTCTTTCCCTGTTTTTCTTTTTCACTCTTATCCGACTTCTTTTTGACTATACATTTTCTATTCCAAACATAGTAAATTGTTCACATTTTTGAAAACAAACCATCCCATCATGCCTCTGGGACTTAGCCCATGTAGTTCCTATTAAAGGAAATCTACGGATGTCATTTTCTTCTGTCATACCTTATGTTTTCCGTGTTACCAGACTAGAGTCACTACTTCCCCCCTAACCCAACACAATATTTCCGCTCTGAGAGCCCCTTAGCACTCAAAACGGTCACACTGACATCATCACATGTCACCAGAATCATCCCTGTGCCTCTCAAAAGAAGAGTATTATGTTAGATTTTGAGAAAAAACAGAATCATTAATGTAGTTTCATTGAGCATTAGCTGTGAATATTGGAGCAGATTATATAGATTTTCTCAGCCTGTAGTTCTTTATCTCAATACTGCTATTAACACTCCTTACATCATTAATTTGCTGCATTATTAACACACTCCCTGGTATATAATAGCAGCTCAATCTATGCTAGTCCCTTCCCCTTTACTTACAAATGGTGTTTTGCAAGCCTCTGTAGTATAATGATTCTTTCTTATTTAAATCAATATTTGATAGAGTATTGGAACACTACAATTTTCAGTAAATGTTACAGGACAGTGGTATTACATTGATAAATACAGTGTGTTAAAAAGAATAGAGATATTTTTAATGTATTATCCCAATAAACTTCAAAATGCATTTGTTTCATTACAGAAGATACACTTAGTGTCTCAAAATAGAAACTACACAGCTGTTTTCATCAACTAATAAATAACTTTCTGCATGAGTCATTATGAAGATTTTGATGAATTTTCTTTGTAAAGGGCTTAAGATGAAATAATAAATTATCAGAAAAGATTAATATCTTTTCTTTAGGGCCTGTATCTTTTTTTTAACTATGATTATACTTTAAATAGTATAGAAATTAATGATTATTATGTATGTATATAACTTTAGGATTAAGTGGTTTTGGAAGTGTATTTCTTACATTTATTTCACAAATACTTTAAGGCATATTGAGACAGTAGCTGTGTATAAGGGAAACTGTACTGTCACCTAGAAAATAGTAATGTAATCTAGTTGGTCGAAAAGAAATCTGAATTTGAAGCAGTGATTGGTTTTCTTCTTGTCAGTGATATCTGGTAAATATTGAAATCTCTTCATAACCCACAATTGTCCAGTGTCTTATTACTGTCTTATTATTAAGCCTGATGCAGTAGTTGACTCTATTTGGAACTTTCAAGAAGCATGAATTTCAGGAACTCACTAATGAAAACGTGAGGATTGTTGGCAGTGTGCTGAAATGCTGAAGTAGTCTTACTAAGAACAGAAGCAATGTAGACAACAAAAAGAACTAATAGCTACAGAAGGGACTCAGACTTGAGTTCCTCCTGCCTCAGCCTTCCACATAGCTTTGACCGCACTATTTTATTAATTCTCCATTCCATCCTTAGGACTTACTGTGTTCCCTTGAATTGCCATTCCTTTATCTTGGTTCATTTTGTCTGTGTTTTAATACTATCCCTTGGAATTTGTGTTTCATTTTATTTTTTGAGAACATTTGCTTTTTGCTATGCACATGAAATTGTATTGATTCCTTCTTTTCTCTGAAAGGGTCATTTAATTGGGTATAGAATTCTTCAGTAGACAAGTACTTTCACTATACTGAGACTACTCTTTTTAATCGGGCTTCCACTGTAATTACTGAAAAAAACATTTAGTTGGATTACCACTCTTAAACTAGCAATCAGTCTACTTAATAAGCTTATTCAAGTATTCCATATGTTGTTTATAGTCAGTTTTTGTAGCCTTCCCTTGTGTTTTTTTTTTTTTTTAATATATGCTGTACTTTCTAAGTGATACTTCTGATGGATGGTGCATCACAGATTCCTGTTCTCTAAAGACTGTAAACGTCCCTCACTTTAGTAAGGCAAAGTACAAATAAAGGAAAATGATAAAACATGTATAGGAAGAGACAGGGGAGAGATCTTGTCCAACAGGGAAGTGGATGAAGGGAATGAGGGGAGAGGGAAACGGAATGAGAGGACTGAAGATAAGTCAGGAAACCCACACCCCAATCAGTGTAAACCTTAGAAGCCTTAACTTCCTAAGTCAAATGCTATCAAGGAGTACAAAAAGGTGATTTGGGATCTAGTGGGAGCCATTAAAATAGTTATGACATCTTGATGTAACCGTTCCTCAAGATGAGTGTAAACTGCATGCTTTACAAACATATGCACTGATAAAATAAGTTGAAAAACAAGGCCATAATTTGATATCGTTTTTTCCAAGTGAACTGTTATTTGTTCAAATTTGCCTCACTATTCTTGACAAGGCTATTAGAACTGTGGTTGCTCGCATGCAACATGTTTTAGCTTTTCTTGTAGAAAGGGTGGATTCACATGCAGACACCATACACTAGAGGGGCAGTGTCTCCCAATATGTTTTGCATGATTGAAAACATTTAATGATGAACAAGAATTTTATGTTCTTATTTTCACATTTTAGTTTTCATGCTTAAATGTACTTTGTGTATCTGTCCATATATATATATATATATATATATATATACACACACACACATATATATTTGTTTGTTTGTCTTTTTTTTTTTTTTTTTTTTTGAGACAGGGCCTCACTATGTAATTCACATTGGCTTTGAACTCACTCTGTAACCCAGCCTGGCCTCAAACTTACAGCAATCCTCATGCCTCAGCATACGAAGTGGGAAGATTACAGGTGGGAACCACCATGCCCAGCCTATAGTTTATGTATTTTAAAAATAATTTTCTTTCCTGCATAGGAAGACCCTGGTTCAAAAAAGAATACTGACAACAAACTTTAAAAGGCAGAAATTCTATCATCCTTTGTATAAAATAGTATGTTTGATATTCATCTATTTTCTTTGTCATAAAAAAGCATTCATTTTAAGAGTAATATTTTAATATAGTAATATCATACATATTCCAAATATGCCTCTGCTTCTAATCAATTCTCCTTCCTAAGCATTTGACATAATTAAGATTTGAAACGCCAGCTGTGGCTAGAGCTTGGTAGCCCTGTGTCTGCCTAGCAAATACAGGCCATGAGTTTGGTTCCTGGATTAAAAAATAAAAGAAAAATATTTGGGATGTCAAGATATCCTTACATACTTGCATTTCCATATAACATGAAAATTTGCTGTTGGGCTATCTTCTAAAATTACTGCACAGGAAACCTCAAAAAAAAAAAAGCCATTGTCTCCATTTGGAGCTGACTCACTGAGTTTGAGGGATAGTAAGAAAGTCTTTCCCTTTATTGGAGCAGATTAACTTAAATTGGAGAAGCCTCGGTGTAACTTCTAGGCTTCCTAATTTTCTGTAATTTTTCTCATGTAATACAAACTGATTATATCTGCAGCCACACCTACCACCTCATATTACGCTGCAGATTGACACTCAAAGTCTGGTGCCAAAGTCTATTTTGGAAGTGAGATTGCTGTCATAAAAAATATTTTATCTCAGAACAAGAAGGATCTTGTCTTTCTTCCACTAGTTAGGAAGTTGTAGACAACTATTTAGATTGTGACATAAGGTGAAATCCCGTTATTTATATTTCTTGACAGTTTAGCATTGACTTTTGTGAGTAAAGACATCATACGCATTCTTATACACAAGTGTTTTGTGGAACTATGATAGCATTTCTTCAAAATGAACAACAAGTTGGGGCATTTGGGGGACACAGACATGAATATATTTGGAAAGGTACCAACAGACAATTGTAAGTGGCCACATTCTTTGATGTTGTTATAAGAAAAACTAAAGATTACAATTTCTCCCCTTTCTCGACCACGTTGTGTGTTCTTAACTTTGTAGTTTCAGCTGTTTTAATAGGTGTACAGTGCTATCTAGGACTTCTAAAAAATATTTTGTTTTGAAATCAATTCGAAATTTTCACAGTTGTACAAATAGTACAGCAATTGTTATTTAATTATACATTGCATTACACATTACATTATAATCATAAATTGCATTATAATCATTATAAATTACATAGTGATTATATAATTCAATTATACTTTCTAGCTTTATTATATGATCTTTTCCTGTTTCTATTGTTCTGAAGAGCTTGAATCACTTAGCAACAAAATGCAGGTATGATACCCTAACTATTTTTCATGCTTATTTCTTTAAGCCAATAACACTCTTCTATATTAACAGAGTGCAGGACCTTCCTTGCAAATCCCACGTGCAAGCCTAACATACGTATTTCCTTGTAGTGTCTTTTTAGCCCCCTTCACTCTTAATTCACTTCTTAGCTATGCCTTTCATGCTCTGAGTATCTTGTGCAAAATGAAAGTGATTTTGAAGTTTGTTTATAAATGTCTGTTTGCCTGATGTTTTTCCTCAAAATTGCATCTCTGCCAGAAATACCAAAAGTGATGTCAAGGTGTTATCAATGAGGTGTATTAGGAGACACTGAATATCAGTTTGTCCCAGCAATGTTTGATGCTAACTGTTAACAATTGATTAAAATCGTATCTTGTTTTCTCAAGTTAAAGTTAATTTTGGGGTGGAGCCTTAGGGGTAGAGAAAGAGAGGAGGGGGGAGTGAAGAATAGGAGGTAAAAATGATTGAGATGCATTGTGTATTTGCAACTTTCCATGATGAATGCTTCCATTATATGTCCCAAATATGTGCCTATAAAAAGACAGTTAATACACATCTTCATTCATTCGTTAGTACATACTGGTTTTGTAAGCAAAAAAATTTGCAACTTTCTGTATAGTTTATCCTCCAACAATCTTCACAATGCCTATATTGGCCTCCATTCATGATTCTTACTTGATACACTCATTTTTTTGATGGTTGCTAAGGAGTATGTCACAAAATTCTGCCTTTCTCAATTATGTTTAATATCATTTTCCCAATTATGAAGTAACGTTGTTTTACCTAATTTATTGAAAGGTTTATTTATTCATTTTGAAATGTGGTTTGGTGAATTGTTGTTTTGCTCAAAAGAATAAACAATGCTATGATTATTATGATTTTAGATATTCAAATTTTTCCAGACTAGATTTAGGTGAAAATTGTGCTTTATTATTCTTTGCAAATCCTGGACAAAAGATGTTTCGGGACCACTTTTAATTTCTTTATTTCATCTCTCACATATTTCTTCACAATATCCTGGTAGACTTTAGAGCATGTACTATTTCTAAAACCAAATACTAGTAGCAAATCTGCTTGTTGTTGGAGTAGTATAATTGTTTAGAACATCTTAATAGGAAAAAAATAATAATGTAAGTATCTGCATCATATATACAATCTCCAGTTCCATCTAGAGATAATTTTAACTTAAATTGCTTTAGTTGTTTTTATTAATATTTATTATTGTATGACTATGGTATTTGAAACTTTGCTTCATTTATTGCTAAGTGATTCTGTTATAGTACTTTAGCTTTTTATCTTTTCCTTTCTTTTCTCCCATACACAACTGTGTTTTATTAGTACATATTCGTAGCTCATGATGCTTACCTTTCTTGCCTGGAGCTGGCACATGTACATAACACATCTGAACGCTTTTTGTCATCCCTTTCCCTGTCCTCTCTCCTACCTCCTTCCAGCTCTTGGTCCCCTTCCCTTTTGAAAAAGATCTCCCTACCCTCTCCCTATTATATTTCTGTTATGTTGCTTTTTGTTTATAATCCACGTCTCTCACATAAGAGAATCCATGTGATATTTAAGTTTCTGTGTCTGATTTTTTTTCTCTTAACAACATGGTCTCACATTGCATCTCTTTTCCTGAAAATGACTCAACTTTAATTTTTCTTTGTAGCAGAATAAACACTATGTTTTTCATTGTGTATAATTACATCTCCTTAATACATTTATCTATCGATGGGCACACAGACAGACTGCTCCCAAGAATTAGCGCTGCCTTAAACATGGATATGTGTATATTACTCTAATATGAGGTTTGTAATTCTTTTGAAAGATATCAGAAGGGGAACAGCTGAGTAAAATGGAATTTCTAGGTTTAGATTTTTGAGAAATCCCTATATGAATGCAATATTGACTGTACCAGTTTATGTACCCATTTGTGATGTTGAAGGATCTTTATTTTTCTCACAGCCACACCAACATTTGCTATTAATTTCTTCACAAAAGGCATTAATTTGCATTTTTCCTACTAGCCAGAAATGTCACATACATATCTATATCTATCTATCTCCATATATATATATAATGTGTACTTATAAGAAGTATCTGTTCGGTTATCTAGTCCACTTTTGATTGAGTCTTTTATTTGGGGAATGTCTAATTTTCTTGAATTCTTTGTATATTCTGGATACTAGTCCTCTGAGGACTATTTGGCAAACATTTCCTATTCTGTAGGTTGTGTTAGTTTTTGGCATTGCAAAAGATTCTGGGTATATTTTGCTATGTGACCCAATTCTGTTCAGAAAAAACCTTTCCTATGCCTATGCCTTCAAGATTTTTACATATTACATATTTTACAATCTAGCTGGTTATATTTAGTTATTTGATCCACTTTCATTTTGGATTATCGCGTGGTAAGAGAAACCTCCATAGATATCTGTGAACTGTAGTCTACTCCTGGTGTTTAGGTAGTTTATTCAGGAGAGAGAGAACTGAAAAACTTTATCATTCCAGCCTCTCATTTCTTGGTCTTAGACTGCGCCTCTGAACTCTGATCATTTATAAAGACTACTTTTCATAACTGAGAATTTCTGTCTGGAGAAATTTCTTTTGTCTTTTGAACTGAAACCTTTAGTTCCATTTCAAATAAAAAATTGAACTTCAAATTTCCTATGTCAACCGTTTGTATGCACCCGTATTCATTAAAAATATGTTATGTTGTACCTGCCTTTCATGTATAGGCAAAGAAAATCTAACAAATGATTGTTTGTAAAATTTAAGAATATTTCAAAATGTCTCGTCTCCACTTCTTGACAAAGAAATGGATAGCAAATTTTCCATACTAGCAACATGCAGGAAAAAAAAAAAAAAAAAAAAAAAAAAAACGGAAGCCAGTAAATATTATTACTTTCTACCTTACCAATCTGACACTATAAGAGGAATTATACAGAAAAATTTTTGTATAGTAAACTAAACAAAAAACACCAAAGAAAACACTGAATTTGATTCTTTTTACTCCAAATATTCTACTATCTTATGTTTTGTTGCAAATATGCACAAGATATTCCCCACATATTTTGTGATGGACAGCAGAGAGCTTTAAGATGCTCTTTTGCCTAGGTTTCCAGTCAAAAAAATTAAAAGGAAACAACTTTTAGGAAATGAAAGTTAATTTACTCTAGTAAAAGTACAATCATTTTTAATGTGAAACCAGGAGAGAAAATAAAAGAGGAAAAATAAATTGTTTCACTACACAAAATGAAAAACTATCTCAATAATAAAATACAGGATAAGGCAAATAAAAACTGATAAACTGTCTGGATTAACAAGATGTTTACAACCTTGGTTGTAAACAATCTTGATTCCATGTGTGATACACTCTTGGGAAAGACTTCCTTAAATTGATATTACAGTTAAAATCATAAAAGAAATCAGGTACGTGACATTTGTCTGAGTATTATATAGAAAATGTTCAACTTCAACTTTAGTAGTAATACAAATGCAGTTAAAATCTACTAGTGTTTCACAGAACAATTCAAAAAAATAATAAATCCCTAATAAATCCACTACAACAATATTCTTTATGGATCATTTGCTATCTATTAGATCCTAAATGAGACAATTTACATAACCAATCAATTAATCCTATGTACCCATCCTTATGAGGAAAGAATATTTCTCATTTATGGATGAAACTGTTGCTACAGTTTTCTAAGTCTTCCTAACCACAAATCTGGTAAATTTCTCAGCCTAGAAATAACTACCATACAAAACCTTTTGTAAGCAATTACTGTTTTGCCTATCTAATTAGAAAATGAATACACTTTAAATGATATTGTAGTGTGTTAGCTAGTGCAATAAAACAAATAGTCATTAACTGCTGCTGGATTTATATATTGGTATACTTTTAGAAACAATTACCCAAACCATATTAATAGCTATAGAATAATGAGAACATTTTGATTCAGGGTTTCTTCTTTCAGAATTCTATCCCAAACAAACTCTGATATACTGACAAAAGTTTATGCAGAAATATATGCATCACAGTATATTTTTCAGTCACAGAAACAGTAGTAAAGAGACTAGCAGTCAAACAATTGATAAATAAATGACCAGATGTCTTGAAAATCATATACCATGCAAAAAACATGATGATTATTTAATTGTGTGTAAATTCACCCTCAACATAATAAGAAGTTTTTTGTTGTTGTTGCTGTTGTTTTGTTTGTTTGTTTGTTTGTTTTTAAGACTGCCAAAGTCAAACAACCACAACTGTTTTTTTGCCAAGTTTTGCAGCCTCCTGCTAACAGGAATTAAAATATTAAGAAAAGAGGGAAGGGGAACAGCAGTGACTGCTGATGCAAAATGATTTGAAGTGAATTCAGTTTGCATCTACTTTAATGGAAAGTTCTGGGAAAAAATGTGTACTACTACAATTTACTAACATACTGTACAACTCCGTATTTGAAGTGATTTAAGTAATGTGTATGTTTTATTACTACTGTACTTATATAGTATTTTCAAGTTTGTGCATTAAAATATAGGCACATAAAAATAATACAAATATTATCAGTGGCTAATACTCAGTGCTAGCATTACAGATATTTTTATATGCTTTGTTCTACATACCTATCTTCTGAAAATATACTAGATGACTGTGAATTATTTTTATGTTAAAGGTAAACCATACTTTTAAGTAGTAGCATTGCCCAAATCAGTGTGTGTATAAGGGGGTAAATAAAATAATATAAATAATGGGGCAAAGAATTCACTGTAAATCAAATAGTTATTAGGTAAATTAATGTTAATGTTTAATTCTGAAGTTACTAAATAGGTGCCTTTAAAATAAACATATTTAAAGCTCTGAAAATAGCTGCCTGACAGAAGAAATTAGATTTATAGATTCTTTATTTTAAACAGTGACTGATTTCTCAGCATGTATCTTATATTCCAGGAAGAAAGCAAGAGCAAAGAAGCTTAAAAGAAGAGGAAGATATTTGATTTCACATGCAGAGGTCAACAGAGGCGACTCAGAAATATTCACCTCCATGGTTTTCTCATGTGGTGCATGATTCCGTAAGCCTCCAAAGGATGAGAATGAAAATGCTCTTTAGTAATTACGCAACATATCTCCTCCCTGTCTTTTACAATAGGTATGCTAATCTCCTCTTTATTTTTCTCACTGTCCTGAGAGTTGTGTTTAAACTACACAGAAATTGTTTCTATAAAAGTTTGACTGAATGAGATAGCCTGCATTTTGGTAAACTGATCAAAATTGCAAATCCAGTAGTATCAGCAAAACTTGTTTAAAGTAAGTCACCCAGTGATAGATCATTTTAAGGAAATAATATTTGAGGGCCAAGGATTTAGCTCAGCGGCATAAGCGCCTGCCTAGCAAGTACGAGGTAGTGAGTTTGATCCCCGGTACCAAATTGTTTTGTTTTGTTTTACTTTTTGATATTATGTGTATTTAAGGAAAGAAAGTACTGAACTAGAAATGGATCTTGCAATACACATCCTTGATCACTTTTGATCAATTCTCAGAAGGCAGTTTAGACACCGATGATTATGAGTGAAAACATTTACTTTCTCTCCACAAGTCACAAATCACACTCTGATTTTATCTTACGTTTCACATCCAGCCATGTGGTTATCACCTTCTTCTCCTCCCTCTCTATTCCAGTAAGCCTGCCTAGGTCTTTCAAGATTTCATTTACTAGAAGGACAGTAGATAGTCCTCATGGTCTAATTTTGAAGGACATTTCAAATTCCTCAGAACATAAGTTGAGACTATAATGTTAAGTTAAATAAATTCAGACACTCAAGCTTTACTATCTGATAGTTACTCTTGCATATGTAATCCAAATATAAAGAGCAAGATAAATGATGGAAAATAGAAAGTAAGAAGATCAATCCCTCTAAAATAGGAAGGACATTAAGAGATGGAGGTGGTAGGAAGGGGAAGAAAAGGGTACAAAATAAGGAACTGAGCTGTGTTATGTACAGGTACTGGCTACACACAAGGAATGTAAACATGTGTACTGCAAACATATACTAAAAAAAAGGTAAGTGTCACTCTGTCCTGCCACCCATGAGTGATGACTACCTGTTGTAAATACACCAGGAACCACTATGGCTGACACACTGCTTAATTGCTTTTCTATTTCATTTCACAATATAATTTTGTAGAAGTGTTTAACACATACATTTAAATTTAAAATATAAAATGTCACTCTCCAGTTCTTTGTGCTCTATTTCTAATATTTAGCCACAGGTAACCAGAATTTTTAATAGGTAGTTTCATTCAAATTGCATGTTCTTTAAAAGTATTGTTTTTAATTTGCTCTTTTATTTAATTTTTGGTTGTGTAGTGTTTAAATGTTTAATTTTTCACTTCTCAAAACTTACATTTGTTGTGACAGGTTTATAAAAACAAAAATTATACATGCTAGTTGATGACTCTATTGTATTTTGATGCATACATCATGTGATGTTCTAATTATGTAAAACATATCTATCTCCTCAGATGTCTTTAATGTCTTTATAGGAAAAACATTCAGAACCCTTTCACCTATCATTTTGAAATGCACTGTATGTAATTGTTATTGATAGTCACCCTAAGGTTCACTAGCACACTAGAACTTCTTGCTGTTGTTACTTAGCCTCCATCCATCACCAGATTCCCATGTCCTGCCCAGGACTGCCCCCCAGCTTCTTTGTTGTTGTTGTTGTTGTTGTCATTGTTTATTTTTTATCGGTACCTGGGATGGAACCTCCAACTACGTGCTTAAAAGGCAGGCACTTAAGCTGCTGAGCTAAATCCCTCCCACCCCCACAATCCCTTTCATAACCACAATGCTTTTCACAACGTTGAGTTAATCACCATTTTTATTTTAAGGTAAAAAAAATAAATAAATAAAATAGCAAAAAACAAACAAAAGAAACCAAACCCAAAACAATAGCTATCTATGATTTCAATACACAATGACAGGAATTTAGTAAGTTTTGTTCTATTACATGTTATCTTCCAAAGGGATGCTCATTTACAGCATGCAAAATTGATCATCAGCATAAAAACTGTTCTTTTCCATGAGTTGATAGAATTATTGGTAAAATTATCTTATCTCCTTATATGTGTTTATACAAATGCATAGTTTTCTTTTTCCTTTCCTTTCCTCCTTTCCCTTCTACCAGTTATTCTTTCTTTTTGAGCAGTTTCTTACACTTTCTTAATATTTATTATAAAATTTAGATCTTATTTACCATTTCAGTTTCTTACATCTGGAGACAATATGGTATTTTACATGTATGAGTCTGGGTTATATGATTATGGTCACAAGTTGCATCCATTTACCTACAAAAACCTCAAGTTTATTTTTCAGTAGAGTTGAGTAGTACTCCGTTGTATAAAAATACCACATCTTTTTTTTTTTTTTTTTTTTTTTTTTTTTTTGTCTTTTTATTGGTACTGGGGACCAAACTCATGACTGCCTGCTTGCAAGGCAGGCGTTTATGCCACTGAGCTAAATCCCCAGCCCCTAATACCACATCTTTTTAATCCATTCCTCAGTTGATGGACATTTCTGTTGTTTCCAAAATTTGACTATTAAAAATTGCGCTGCTATGAACGTGGATGTACCTCTATTGCTATGGTATGATGTTTTCCATCCCAGAACATCCCAGAACAGGAATAGCTGTGTCAAATGGAACTAATAATTTAGATTTTCAAGGAATCTCCACATGGACTTCCAAAGTGTTTGCACCACTCTGCAATACCACCAAAGAGGATTCCTTTTTCTTCACAACTCCTCCAGAATTTGTTATTGACTGATTTCTTCATATTAGCCATTCTTTCTGGAATGAGATGGAATCTCAGTGTTGTTTTAATTTGAATTTCTTGTATAACAAGTGATGTTGAATATTTTTTTCATATATTTATTTGCCATTTGTATTTCTTTATCTGAGAAGTATGTATTCATCCCAGATCTCTGTTGTTGGATTGGGTCTTCGAATTTGGGGGTCCTGATATTTTTCAGTTCTTTATATGTTCTAGATAGAAATCTTTTGTCTAAAGGACAGTTGACAAATTTTTTTTCCCAATATGTGGAGGTATTTTCATTCTGTTGGTGAATTCTTTTGATGTGCAAACACTTTTTAATAAAACAAGATCCCAGTTGCTGACTCTTTAACATACTTCCCATACAGTTTGGGTTTTGTTCATGAACCCTCTCCATACACCTATGTTTTTGAGACTGCTACCTAATTTGTCTTCTGGTAGATTTAGTGTTTCTGTTTTAATGTTTATATCCTTGGTCCATTTTGACTATAATTTAGTGCATAGTGATAGGCATAGGTCTAGTTTAAGTCTTCAGGATGTGGAAAGCCAATTTTTCTAGCACTATTTATTAAAGAGGCTGTCTTTGTTCCAGTGAATATGTTTTGCCCCTTCTCGCTGAATTTGTTTGTGGTTATGTCTGCATCTTCTATTTTCTTCAATTGATTCCCAGGTCTTGTTTGTCTGTTTGGTTTTATTTTTGTCAATACTATGCTGGTTTTATTATAGTAGCTTTGTATTATAATTTCAAGTTAGGACCTGTGATGCCACCTGCCTTTCTTTTGTTTCCCAGGGTTACCTTTGCTATTCTGGTGGCTATTTGTTTCCAAATGAATTTTAGCAGTGTTTTTTATAGATTTGTGAAGATTATGCTAATGGTATTTTGATCAGAATTGCATTAAATCTGTATAATAGTTTTGTGACTATGATCATTTTCACAATGTTGGTTTTTCCTATCAATATGCAGGGTATATCTTTGTAGTTTTTCAGGTCCTCTTCAATCTCCTTTTTCAGGGAACTGTAATTTTCAATATTTTTTAATTTTGTTAGATTGATTCCTAGGTATTTCATTTTTCAGAATGCTATTATGAAAATTGTTGTTTCCCTAATTTCTCTCTCGGTGAATTTATTCTTTGTTAACAGGAAGGTTACTAATTTTTGAGTGTTGATGTTGTATCCAACTACACTTCTGAATTTGGTCATTAAATCAAGGAGAATTTGGTGGAGGTTTTTGTTCTTCTATGTAGAGTATCACGTCATCTGCAAATAATGATATTTTAATTTCATCCTTTTATTTCTATCTCTTGTCTAATTGCTCTGGCTAATATTTCCAGAACTATGTTGAATAAGAGCAGTGATAATGAATATCCTTACCTTGTCCTTGATTATTTTTTTTTTTTGTCTTTTTCATTTTTATTGGTACCAGGGATCGAACTCACGACCGCCTGCTTGCAAGGCAGGTGCTTATTCCGCTGAGCTAAATCCCTAGCCCCTGTTCTTGATTATTAAGTGAAAGTTTCCAGTTTTTATCTATTTAGATGTTGGCTGTTGGTTTGTCATAGATGACTTTTATGAGATTGAGGTAAAGATCATCTATTCTGATTTTCTGTGGGTTTTTATCATGAATGAATGTTGGACTTTATCAAATAATTTTTCTGCATCTATTGAGATGATGATGAGATTTTTGGTTTTGGCTCTGTTAATATGGTGCATAACATTTCTTGATTTGCATATGTTGAACCATCCCTGCATTCCTGAGGTAAATCCCATTTGGTGATGGTGTATAATCTTGAAGATTTGTTATACTGTGTTTTCTAGTATTTTATTGAGAATTTTTGTATCTATGCTCATTAGAGATATTTTCCTATAATTCTCTTTTAGGTTGTGTCTTTTTCTGGTTTTTCTCTCAGGGTAATACTTAGCCTGGTTTGAATTGAATTAGGGAGAATTGCTTCCTTTTCAATTTCATTAGAGTTTTAATAGTACTAGACTTAAGTCTCCTCTACATTTCTTGTAGAATTCAGCTGTGAATCTATCAAGACCTGAGTTTTTCTTTGCTGGTAAGGTTTTAATTACAATTTCAGTTTTACTATCTGATAATGGATTATTCACAATTTTTGCATCTTGAATGGGGTTTGGTAATTCAAATAATTATAGGAATCTGTGCAAATTTTCTGTGTTTTCCACCCAATATGAATTTAGTTTGTCAGAGTAGGTTTCAGTATTTCAATTTCCACAAGATCTATATGACTTCACCCTTTTTATTCCTCAAAGCATGAATTTGAGTTCTTTCATTCTTTTTTTTTTTTTTTTTTCTTTTTTGCTAAGGTTGACTACAACTTATTTGGCTTATTCTTTCAAGGAACTAAGTCTGTGATTCATTGATTCTTTGTATTGTTTTCTTAGTTTCAATTTCATTAACTGCTGCTCTGACATTTATAATTTTCTCCCATGTATGGGCATTGGGCTTGACTGACGCTTCTTTTCCTAGAAGTTTGAGGTGCAGCATTAGGTTGTTTCTTTGTACTCATTCTCTTTTCCTGATGTGACAATTTAGTGCTTTAAATTTTCATCTTAGGACAGCTTTCATTGCACCCCATAGATTATGGAATGTTGTGTTTACATTTTCACTTGATTGTAGAGGTTGTTTAAATTCATCTGTGACCCATTGATTGTATAGGAGGGTATTAGTTTATTTCCATGTGTTTATGAAGTTTTTTTGGTTTTGTTTGCCATTAATTTCCAGATCCATTGCACTATGATCAGATAATACATGTGGCATCATTTCAATTTCTTTGTCCTTGCTAAACTTGTTCTACGGTCTAGGGTCTATTTTATGGGAAGTCCCACGTGCAGCTGAGAATGTTTATTTTGATATTGTTGGGTGGAACACTGTAAACATCTACTAAGTTTATTTGCTCATATATTTAATTCAGTTCTGTTGTTTCTTTGCTTATTTTTATCAAGTTGACTATCTCTTTGTCATAGTGAGATATTAAAGACCCTCATTACAATTTTGTTATTGCTTATCTAATTTTTCATATCTATTGATATTTGTCTTATATAGCTAAGTTGTCCCATTTTTGGTACATATATATTTATGACTTATCAGTTCCTCTTGAATTTTTCTCCTGACAAGGATGTAGTGACCTTCTTTATCTCTTTTGATCATTTTTGGTTTGAAGTTAATTCACAGGGTCTGCAAACAGGAGAGCTACCCCTGCTTTTTTCTGCATTCCTGTTGCATGGAGTATTGTTTTTTGCGTCCTTTGACTTTAAATGAATTGAGTTTTTTTTTTAATTAAATGTACTTCTTGTATGCAGCATATTGTTGTACCTTGTTTCTTGATCCATTCTGTCAATGTTTCTTTTGATTGGTGAGTTGAAAAGGAAGCATTTCCATTGATGATTATAACCAATATGTGTTGGCTTATTTTTGTTATGCTATTTTCCTGTTGTTAGTTCCTTGTTTTTCCCTCTGCTTAATTGCTTGTCTTGCCTGGTGGTTTTTTTCCAAAGTTTTTCTTGGAACTGTGGACATTTTTATTTTTATGTAGAATAACTTTCACTGCTCTTTGTAGAGTTGGTTTTGTGATCATGTATTCATTCAGTTGTTCTTTGTCATGGAAGTATATGACTTCATTAATTTTGAAAGATAGTTTTGCAAGCTGCATCCATCCGTCTGGGTTGGAAGTTGTTTTCTTTGAATCTTGAACTATTTCAATCCAAGCTCTTCATGAATTGAAGGTTTGTGCTGGGAAGTCAGTCATGATTCCAAAGGGATTTTCTTTGTAGGTGGGCTATTTCTTTCCTATAGCAGCTTTTAATATTCTGGCTCTGTGTTGAATTTTTGGTATCGTGATTATTAGATATCTGGGTGTAGATTTATTTTGGTTATGGCTGTTTGAAGTTCTGTATACCTTATTTAAATGTATGTCAGATTCTGTTTAAATGCTTGGGAAATTTTCTGCTCTTACTTATGCAAACAGTTCTTCTTTATGTCACTTGTGTTGATGCTTACTTTTTTCATTGTCTCCTATCAGAGGCATCATCTTGAAGCTTTCAAGGTGGTACTTGATGATCCCTTATTATTTTTAAGAGATATTGACTTTCATGTTCACTAACCTCAATCATGTCTTTAAGGCCTGAAAGTCTATCTTCAGTTTTATTCAAGTTGTTTTTCCAGCTTTCAAAGGATTTTTTAACTTACTCTCTGTTAATCTATTTGATGCATTCTATTTATTTCCTTTATTGTTCATTCAAAGTTCCACCATTTTCCTATACACCTTTTTTTTTTTTTTTTTTTTTGTCCATGTCTTCTGTAACTATTGTGAGAAATTTCTTCATAAAATACCATTTCCCTTTTTACCTGAGATATTATTTCTGATCTGCTTCCCTCTATTCCCTCATGGATTTATTTCTTTACTTCACCTGCTATATTTTCATAAATTTCAGATATGTGGCTTTGGTGTTCTTCTGTGTTCATATATCCTGCACTTCTCTTGGGTGGGCTAGAGATCTGAGACTGCATCTTGGTTTTGTGTTTTGTCATTTTTCCTATTGGGTCATATTTCAGTCTTTTCAGTCTTGCTAGTTTTGCCTACAGCTAATGTTCACTGCTGTTAGGGTACTACCTTGTGGATAGCTTTCCCTTACTGGGCAGTCATGCTGTCTAGGACAAGGGCTAGTCACCTGCATGTCTCCTGTGGGGCTGGTTGAAGTATTTTGGGTTCTTTCTAGGTTGATTAGCCAAGAATTACTAATGTGAACCAGCCATTGGCTTGTATTATAATTGCTGCCTCAGGCTTTTCTAGGCAGCTTGTCCCACCTATCACCTATGCCCCAATCAAGCTCTGCTGTATCATTGAAGATCTCACAGGCCCAGCATGGTCCACTGGATAGAGTGTGGGGAAACCAGCATAGTTGGTCACAGGCCTGCCGAGGTACCTTCCATGCAGGGCAGGTTCAGCACCATGGTCTCAGGCCCACTGCAGTTGCCTGGGTGGAGGACACAGTCTCATGCATAGTCACAAGCTGTTGTGGTCCCTTCAATGGTGGAGATTGGTGGTGGTGTCACAGGCCCCCAAGAAGGGACCCTTTTTTTCAATATCTATGAGATCAATCTTTTTTTTTAGGCTTTATATGTGAAAAAATATGAAGTTTTTATCTTTCTGTATATGGCTCATTAACCAAACTTAATGGTTTCTGGTTCCATCCATTTTGTCACAAATGATAAAATTTCACTCTTCTTTATGGTAGAAGAATATTTCTTTGTGTGTGTGTTTCCTGATTTTTAAAAAACTTAAACATCAGTTGATAGAGACATGTTTTTTTTTTTTTTCTATTACTTCGCTATAGTGAATAGTTACCCAACAAACACGGGACTGCAGATGCCTCTTTAATATACTGGTTTTATTTCCTTCAGGTGAATAATCAGTAATGGGATTGGCAAATGCAATGATTGTTCTATCTTTGTATTTCCATCATAGCTATATTTATCTCTGTCCCTATCAAAAGACTGCAAAATTTATAATTAGTAAGTATCCCAACTCACACTTGCTATTCTCTATCATTTTGAGGCATGCCATTTCTACTGGATTGAGGTTGTATGTACCTCATGTTGCTTTTGATTTGCATTTCTAGTATTTACTTTGGTTGATTGCTCCCGATCATTACCTTTGCCAGAAAAAAGAAAAGTGTGAAATGACATAAGGTTGTATCTTAACATGAAACCAGTATTGGAGCAAACCAAATAGTCATCTTACAATTGAAAATAAGAGATCTATAGTCCACTATTGCTCCTCGGTAAATTATGCAAGAGCCAATGGAATAGAATTGTTCCATTGAACAGTACAGCGATTCCTTTTTGAAATATCTATTCTAAAAATTCTTGCTGGAACAACTATTTATGAATTATGGCCACTAGTAACTCTACAAACTAAAGACCTCTTTCATAGGCAATGAGATTCTATGGCTGCTTCTGAATGGCTTTCAAATTTTGTCTTACCATTATTGAGTGTTGTTCCAATTTCCACTTTTCAAAAGTTGAAATTGGTTTGTAACTAAGTTGATTTTGGGCTTATAGGCTTGATGAACTCAAGGGAACTTTTGGAACTCTCTTGGTTTTCATTATCACTGCTAGCAACCAAGATGGCATTTGTTAAATAAGGCAACTGTGATACAAAACCTTCATTAGGCCTCTCCCTTTGGTCTTTGAACCATCACATGTGTGTCACTAGAGAATGCAGAAAAGGTTTGGGATGCCTAGAGCAGAAGAGATGCAAGCAACCCCAAGGGCCTGCTGACTGCACAGTTAGCCATATGATGATATTTCTGGAGGGTACTGGGAAGAGTAATGCAGAATATCAGTTAAGTGAAATGCATATTATATGAGAAACCCTTCATTTGCCTGACTTTAAAAGTAAAATAAATTTTGCAAACAAAAAGAGATACACATGCACTCACTCACAAACACTGCTGTGTAGTCAAGAGTTGGAGAACAGCTGCTACTACAATTCAAACTGAGGAGAATATTCAAATGGGAGAATGGCAGTTTTAATTGCTGAGAACCCTAAGGGCAACTATCCTCCACAATATGAATTAGGTGTCGTGGGACAAAGAGAACAACTTCTGCACAGACAGGCCATCTGCACCATGTTGATCTTGCCAAGAAACAAACAAATCTGCAATTGACATTACAAAAAAGACACTAGGACCTTGGTCTCTCCATAGTTTATTGGGCCATCTTGGGTGAGACAGCTTCCAGCCTGTCTGACAGCCAAAACAAGCAAAGTAAGTGTATCTCAACCACTCTGTTAAGTTCCTAAATGGCCTCTTGAACTACACTCCTTATATCTGACTTCACAGTGGGGAAGGGGATAGGCATCTACTGGGTAGGATTAATGCTACTTTGAACTCACCTTCTTCAAGAAATTTATTTGCTTAAGAATAAGGATTATATTTCTAATGCTATCAAGATAAACTCTCACAAATTTAAAACCTTAATGCCACACTTATTTCTTGAATAATAGTTCTAGAGATCAAAATTCTGAAATGGATTTTATGGTCTAAATTCAAGATGTCAGCTGATATTTTGTGTTCCGTTGCTGCATAGGGGAAATACATTTGCTT
Source organism: Cavia porcellus (assembly GCF_034190915.1). Taxonomy (NCBI): domain Eukaryota; kingdom Metazoa; phylum Chordata; class Mammalia; order Rodentia; family Caviidae; genus Cavia; species Cavia porcellus. The sequence continues at coordinate 157,232,750 of NW_026947484.1, read as the reverse complement.
GCTTTTTCTAGCTTCTGGAGGAGCCCTGAATTCTTTCACTCCAGCCCAATCTTTCTCTCTTATATTTCTTCTCTAATTTTGACTCACCTGTCATTCTCTTAAACAGTTCCTTCAGATTACATTAGCTATCCAGGTCAACCTTAAATTTTTTTTTTCAAGATCCTTCAGTTATTCACACATGCATAGCCCCTTTTCCCAAGGAAAGTAGCAGGGTGCATTGATTAGGATGGGAATAACTTTGATGTTGGGGAAAGTGGAAAGGCAATTATGTATGGCACATTTGTATGTCTATATTCTTTTATATATAATCTCTACAGCAAAAGGAAGAATTTAGTTTCCTGGAAATAAGAAAACGTATTAAGTAAAGAGGAGTCCAAAAGAAAGACTAAAATGACTTATCCCACCTCCAATATGATTGCAAGAAATATACACGTGAATGTACTTTAAAATGGAAGGGATTCTGCCAAACTGTGTTGTGTAGCATGCACACATTAAAACTCTCTTCATTATCAAAATCAGATAGATGTGTGAATAATCTATATTTATGCACAAAACATGATTCACTGGCTCAAATGAAACTTGAATACATATCCTTGAACGTTAAGCTCTGAATCAGTCATATCTGGTATGAGGTTACTGCTACATAAAGTTAAATGCTAGGTAAAATATTTAGTATCAGATTCAGCTTAACTCAGTGAGCATTCACGAATAAAGCAATCAAGGAGCATTCAACAATCCACCAAGAGAACATCTTCCCTCTCCTTTCCAAGTTCTATTCCTGTCACACATCTACCTCGGTTTCCAGAACAAATTAGGTCTCCCTCACATTTCTCTGCCTTTGCTCTGAGCCATTCTCTTACCCAGAAGGCTTCTCTCTTCCTTTTCTATTAAACTCTAGCTTGTATTTTAATTCTCAGCTCAAAGGCATTCTCTCAGAAATTTACCTCCATATTCTGTGAATGACCATTAATCATTCTCACCCCAGAACAGTGCCGTAAGTGGTACAAAATTTTAGTCATCACCATGCTCTCCAAGTGCATTTCTATATCCTTAATCTGTGAGTGGGAATTGAATGCATTGGATCATCCCATAACAGTATCTACCCTCACATAAGCTACACTATTTAATGAAAGGAATTTTCCTGTACAATAAAAGGGAGAGCATCCCAATTTCTCAATGCTCAGAACAGTGACTCTTAAACATCAATGTGTATAAGAATCAGCTGAATATTTTGTACCAAATGATTCTGGATTCCTACCATCATAGAATCTAAAGCAATAAAACTGAGGTAAGTAATACTGACCTTCATTTAATAAGCACACAGAGATATATTGGTCTTGGTGGGAATCCAGGCTAATACTTGTGTCTTAAAAAAGGAGTAAATGGTAATCCCAAAGATTATATATCTGAACAGAATCATCTCCTCATGAAGAGTTAAAATGTATGCTCCTTTAGTTTGATACTTTATGTAATGAATGAAGTCCTCCCTGGGGAAGGGTGGACATAACAGGTAGACTGACAAAAGCACAATCTCGAAGTGTGCATTGCCACGTGGAAATTAGCACCTGATAGTGAATTCCACTGAGTTCTTCCTGCTCCTATCTTACCATAAAGGCCAGTTCAGAGCCTTCCCTATATTTCTCAGCACAGAAGTTTTCAAGAAAACAAAATTGATTCTTAGAATGCATAAATCTTAAGAAATAGAAAAAAACAGAAGTTAAAATAGACATCTACCCTAAGATATTTCTTAATGTTATTTTGAATTAAAGTATCAATTAAGTATCAATAGATACTTATTCAGTACCTCTTGTCCGTAGAGGAGCCAATGTACTATTTTTTTCTGTATTTTATTTTATTTTTTTTCAATTTTATTTAAAAGGAAAAAGAGAAAACAAAACAAAACAAAACAAAGCGGTGTAAGGGTACAAGTAATACAGAGCTACAAAAAAAAAAAAAAAAAAAAAACAGTAAGAAATCACCAGTTAATAGATTACATATTATCATCTTAGAGATAGTTACTCAAATCACAGTATCAAAGCATACAAAGTGGACATTCAGATAGTGAGATTGCAAACAGTTGTGTTCAATGATCCAACCAAAAACATTAATATGGTCAGCTATTTAACACCCCTAAACACACTTGCAGTTGTATCCTTTAGAGCTCTTTTTTTTCCCCTCTCTTTTTTTACAACAAAATTTACACATTTTGGGTTTTATTACTCCTTAGTTCTTATTACTTTTTTTGGGAGAGAATAAAGTCAAATATGGCAAAACAAAGCTGTCAGTCAAAACCAAGGATAGACATAGCACATGATGTAAAACACAGTACAAGGTTATCAACAATGGTTATCAACAATGTCTCTTGTTTCCTTAAAAAGAATTGTCTATCTTATTAGATATTATAAAGTTGAATGAAACAGTAGAGAACAAGACCAATAAAACTTAAGCATTGTAAACATTACAGGACTTCCAAAGGAGACAATAGTCAAACCAAAATGGGCATCTTAGTGAATCTTATGGCCTTCAAAGTAGTTGCCTATACACTCAAACTAGATACTATCAGACAGAATGGAACAGAGTCTAATCAGTCAAAACAAGATAGTGGGAGTATTACAGGACTTCAAAACAAGTTAGTAGGAAATCAAAAAAAGTTACTATTATATATCCTGCTAATTTTTTAAATTTTCCCCTTAATTAAAAAGACATAAGAAATAACTAAATAATTTTTTAATGAATAAGGGAGAGATTGAGATAAAACAGGACATAACAATGTAACAATACAGGTCAAAGCATGACTGTTTCAGTAATCTAGTGCTTCACCACCAAATAACCCGACTTAATAGTAGTTACCATAGTGTCTGTCTTTTTCCTTGAAATATTTGAATAAAACTTCATATACTATAGCTTCAAATATTTCCATATCAAGAATAAAGCCTTTCCAATTAATAAGTGAAATCTTTATAAGGCTTCAAGGCCACATAATGGGGAATCATGATTACCACATATTTTTATATATTTGAATCATTACTTACATTAGGGAAACTATTCGGTATTCACACATGCGAGATTGATTTATTTCACTTATGAGTATGGTCTCAAGCCGCCCCCATTTATTGATAAATATCTCAATGTGATCCTTCTTTATAGCTGAATAATACTCCATTGTATAGAAATACCACAACTTTTTTATCCATTCCTGAGTTGATGAACACTTGGGTTCTTTCCAATATCTGGCGATTACAAATTGTGCTGCTGTAAACATAGGTGCACATATATCACTGTGGTATGATGCTTTCAGTTCTTCTGGGAATATGCCTAGAAGTGGAATAGCTGGAAAAATGGGACTTCCAATCCCAGCTTTTTGAGAAATCTCCAGACTGACCTCCACAAAGGATGCACCAGTCTACACTCCCACCAACAGTGTAGGAGAGTTCCTTTTTCCCCACAGCCTCTCCAGCATTTGTTGTTGGTGGTTTTCTTGATCCTGGCAATTCTTTCAGGAGTGAGATGGTATCTCAGTGTGGTTTTAATTTGCATTTCTCTAATGAACAATGATGATGAGCACTTGTATTTATTTGCCATTTGTATTTCTTCATCTGAGAAGTGCATATTCATCTCAGATGCCCATTTTTGGATTGGATCTTTGAATGTTGGGGGTCTGAGTTTTTTTTAATTCTTTATATGTTTTAGACAAGAGTCCCTTGTCTGAGAGGGAGTTCACTAAAATCTTTTCCCAGTTTGTGGGTTTTCTTTTCACTATGCTGGAGATTTCTTTTGACACATGCAGAAACTTTTTAAAAAGAAGTGGTCCCAGTTATTGATTCTGGGAAGTATTTCCCGTGTGCTTTGAGTCCTGTTCATGAATTCTCTACCTACTCCTATGTCTTCAAGGTTTCTACCCAATTTGTCTTCCAATAGATTTAGTGTTTCTGTTTTAATATTCAGATCTTTGACCCATTTAGATTTTAATTTAGTACATGGTGATAGACATGGGTCTAGCTTTAGTTTTCGGCAAATGGAGAGCCAGTTTTTCCAGCACCATTTATTAAAGAGACTGTCGTTCTTCCAGTGAACCTGCTTGGCTCCTTTATCAAAGATAAGGTGGTTGAATGTGTCTGTAGTTGTGGCTGTATCTTCTAATCAACTCCGTTGATCTTCGGCTCTGTTTTGTGTCCAATATCATGTTGATTTTACTACTGTTGCTTTGTAGTATAACTTCAAGTCAGGGATTGTGATGCCTGCTGCTTTGTCTTTGCTGCTTAGAATTGCCTTTGCTATTCTAGGTCTCTTCTGGTTCCAGATGAAATTTAGGAGTGATTTCTCTAGATCTATAAGGTATGCTGATGGTATTTTTATTGGATTGCATTGAATCTGTATAACAGTTTTGGGAGAATGGCCATTTTCACCATGTTTGTTCTTCCTATCCATGAGCAAGTGATGTCTTTCCATTTTCTGAGATCATCTTCAATTTCTTTTTTCAGTGTATTATAATTTTCACTGTATAAGTCTTTCACTTCTTTTGTAAGAGTAATTCCTAAATATTTCATTTTTTTGCTTGCTAATGTGAAGAGTGTAGTTTCTCTTATTTCCCTCTCTGTTATTTTGTTGTTCATGTATAGGAATGCTATTGATTTCTGAGTATTGATTTTGTATCCAGCCACATTACTGAATTTATTTATTGTATCTAAGAGTCTTTCAATGGAGTTTAGGGGGTCTTCTATGTAGAGTATCATGTCATCTGCAAACAATGATAATTTAATTTCTTCTTTTCCTATCTTTACCCCTTTTGTTTCTCTCTGTTGCCTAATTGCTCTGTCTAGTACTTCCAGTACTATATTAAATAGGAGTGGTGATAAAGGACATCCTTGTCTTGTGCCTGATTTTAAAGTAAAGGCTTTCAATTTTTGGCCATTAATATGATGCTGGCTGTTGGTTTGTCATAAATGGCCTTTATTATATTGAGGTAAAGACCATCTATTCCAGTTTTCTGTAAAGTTTTTATCATGAATAAATGTTGGACCTTATCAAAGGCTTTTTCTGCATCTATAGAAAGAAGATGTGATTCTTAATTTTGGCTTTATTGATATGGTGGATTACATTTATTGATTTATGTATGTTGAACCATCCTTGCATTCCTGGGATGAATCCCACTTGGTCATGGTGTATAATCTTCTTGATGATTTGGTGCATCCTATTTGCCAATATTTTATTGAGGATTTTTGCATCTGTATTCATTAGGGAGATCGGTCTATAGTTCTCAGTTTTAGTTGGGTCTTTCTCAGGTTTTGGTACTAGAATAATATTTGCTTACAGGAATGACCTTGGAAGGATTGCTTCCCTTTCAATTTCATTGAATAGCTTGAGGAGTGTCGGCATTAGGTCTTCTTTGTATTTCTTGTAGAATTCTGCAGTGAATCCATCTGGGCCTGGGCTCTTCTTTGCAGGTAAGGACTTAATTACATTTTCAATTTCATTAACAGAGATTGGATTATTCAACCTTTTTACATTCTCTTGATCTAGCTTTGGTACTTCATATGTTTCTAAGAATCTGTCTATATCTTCTGTGTTATCAAACTTTTGAGAGTAGAGGTTTTTGAAATAGGTCTTGATGATCTTCTGTATTTCTATTGGGTCTGTAGTGATTTCACCTTTTTCATTTCTTATTCCATGAATTTGAGCTTTTTCTTCCCTTTTTTAATAAGGTTGGCTAGGGGCTTATCGATTTTATTTATTCTTTCAAAGAACCAACCAACTCTTTGATTCATTGATTCTTTGGATTGTTTTCTTAGTCTCTATTGCATTGATTTCTGCTCTGATTTTTATAATTTCCTCTCTTCTTTTCACTTTGGGCTTGACTTGCTCTTCTTTTTCTAGCTGTTTGAGGTGTAGCATCAAGTTATTAATTTGTATTCATTCTGTTTTCCTGATGTGGGAACTCAGTGCAATAAATTTTCCTCTGAGGACAGGTTTCATTGCATCCCACAAATTCTGGTAAGTTGTATCTGCATTTTCATTTTCTTTTAGGTATTGTTTAATTTCTTCTGTGACCCACTGATTACTCAAGAGTGTGTTATTCAGTTGTCATGTGTTTGTGGAATTTTTGTAGTATCTTTTATCATTAATTTCTAATTTCAGAGTGCTATGATCTGATAACATGCAAGGGATGATTTCAACTCTTTTGCATTTGTTTAAATATGTTCTGTGAGCTAATATATGGTCTATTTTAGAGAATGATCCATGCACTGCTGAGAAGAATGTGTATTCTTATTTTGTTGGGTGGAACATTCTGTATATGTCTATCAAATCCATTTGTTCACGGGTGTGATTCAGTTCTGTTTTTTCTTTTTTCATTTTCTGTCTGGTTGATCTGTCCCTTGGTGTCAATCACATATTAAGGTCTCCTGTTACAATTGTGTTACTGATAATTTGAGTTTTCATTTCTGTTAATAGTTGTTTTATATAACTGGGTGCTCTGGAGTTTGGTGCATATCTATTTAAGATAGTTATCCCTTCCTCTTGGAGTTTTCCCCTGACGAGTATGTAGTGACCTTCTTTGTCCTTTATGGTCATTGTTGGTTTAAAGTTCATGTTGTCTGCAAACAAAATGGCTACTCCTGCCTTTTTTTTTTTTTTTTTTTTGGATTCCTGCTGCATGAAGTATTGTTTTCCATCCTTTGACTTTCAGTCTGTGAGTATCCTTCTGAGTTAGATGGGTTTCCTGTAAACAGCATATGGTTGGATTTTGTTTCTTGATCCATTCTGCTAGTCTGTTTCTTTTGATTGGTGCACTGAGACCATTTACATTAATGATTATTACTGTTAAATGCTGGTTTATTGTTGACATGTTATCTCTGCTGTTGCATCTTTATCTTTTTGTTCTGTTTAATTATCTGCTTTGCTTAGTGGTTTTTTCCTTTGTGTATCTAAACTGTCTTTCAATATTTTTTGCAGGGTTGGTTTGGTGTTCATGAAGTTCTTCAGCTGTTCTTTGTCATGGAAGTATCGTATTTCACCATCAATTTTGAATGATAGTTTTGCAGGATACATCATTCTAGGTTGGAAATCATTTTGCTTTAGGATCTGGAATACTTCACTCCATGCTCTTCTTTACTTTATTGTTTGTTCTGAGAAGTCTGCTGTGATTCTGATAGGTTTTCCTTTATAAGTGATCTGTCTTTTCTCTCTGACAGCTTTTAATAATCTATTCTTGTGTTGGATTTCTGGGATGGTGATTATTATATGTCTGGGTGTAGTTTTATTTTGGTTATGACTATTTGGAGTTCTATATGCTTCACTGATCCTGATGTCGGTTTCTGATCTCATGCTTGGGAAATTTTCAGCTATTACTTCTCTAAATATCCTCTTGACATCCTTTATGTTGTCTCCTTTTTCATTAATCTCTATCATTCTTATGTTATTTTTCTTTGCATCGTCTTGCAGTTGTTGAATTGTTGTTTCCTGATACCTTGTTATTTTTAAAAGATCTTTCCTTTCCTGTTCACTAGCTGCAATCCTGTCTTCAAGGTCTGAAACTTTATCTTCACTTTCATTAAGGTGGTTTTTACAACTTTCAGTGGAGTTTTTTATTTCCTGTATAACTCTGTGCATCTGCATTATGTATTCTGTTTGTTTCTTATATTGCTCATCTAGGGATTCTATCTTTTTATTTAGTTCCTCCAATTTTTTTATCTGTGTTTTCTTTAGATATATTCAGAATCTCTTTCATTTCTTTTATCATTTCTTTTTTTACCTGGGAGATTATTTCAAGTTTGAATTTCTTTAAAGCTTCCTGGAGTTGCTTGTTAATTTCAGTAGCTATTGTGTCCGATATTTGAGGTGAATGGCGTATATTTTCTTCTATATACATTGCTCCTAGGGTTTCTTGAGATGGGCTGGAGGTTTGATGTTGTAATTTGGTCTTTTGTTTTGTCATTTTCCTATATTTCTGTGTTTCAAGTGTTATTTGAAAGCTTCCTCAGGGTCTGTTGGAAATCCCCTTCTATGTTTTCAGCCTCTGAGACTCTGGCACCCCGTTACCCCAAGCCACTGGGCCTGCAGAACCAGTGGCCCTCCTCTGCTTGTTCAGAACTCAGCAGTTCCAGATAAGCTGGACCTCAGGGACACTGTGCGCCCACCTGCCCATTGGAAGCTCCACAGCTCTCCAAGCACAGCCGGGATGCGGAGGCAGATGTAGATGCCACAAACCCACCTCTCCACTTCACTGCACCCTGAAACCTGGAGGGTCCCAAACAGTCTGGGCTTTGGGCAGTGTGTGCTGAGCCCTCACCACAGGCCGCGGTGCCTCTGGAATGTGCGATCCTCTCCTGCTTGCTGAGATATCCACAGTCCTCCAGACACACGGGGAGACTGATGCAGGCACCCAAGATCCGCCCAGCCCCTCCTCTGCACACTGATGGAGAAGTGCGGGAGTCCCAAACAGCTATTTTCTGTATTTTAAAGAGATTAAGACAAAGCAGGACAAAACAAATCAGATCATGGGGCTGGGAATTTAACTGAGCAGCATAAGCACCTGCCTTGCAAGTGTGTGGTTGTGAGTTCGACCCCTGGTACCAATAAAAAAATGAAAAAGACAAAAAAAAAAAAAAAGGATAAACAAATCAGATCAGAACAGAGCAATGTAAGAAACATAGTATTTCACCAGAAGACAACCTCTAATTAACAGTAACTATCACAATGTCTCTTTCTTTGAAATAGTTGAGTATGACTTCATATACAAAATTATCAAGCATAGCATAATAGTATAAAAACATTCAAGATAATGAGAGTATTACAGGGCATTCAGAACCAAATAACAGAAAATAAACAATGGCTATTATATTATCTCATTTTCCATAGAAAGTTTGTTTATATTTTCACACGTAATACAATCCAATAAGGTACAACATGATAGAGCCAGTGGAAACAGAAGAGCAAGAGTATGGTAGGACTTCAGAGTAAGATGATATTGTATCAGTACCGGCTATTATAATGACTTGTTTCCCTCAAATTAGCTGTTCATACCATCCCAGATAATAAAATAAAAAAAACAGGACAAACCCATTACAACTAATGAATGCGATTATTATAAGGCTTCAAAACAGTGTAATGGGGAATCATGATTACCATAAAATCTTATGTACTCTTACTATTTCTTACACTAGGGATGCACTATGTTCAGTTCTTAGGAGTACAGTATGAGTATATTCATGAGAGAGAAGGAAAGTGTAATAATACTTGAGGGAACTATATTTAGAGATGTTTTATAATTAAAAGATGCTTCAATTTTTATTAGTATATATTTTCAGTACATAATGTTCAAATTCATTTTAGAGAATAAGTACATGTACTTAACATACATTGATTTTTTTTGTTGTTGTTGTTGTTCATGTTAAATCACTTTTAATGACAAAGCTTGGGATTGAACCTGGGGGCTGCCCACTGACCTATATTTCCTGCCCTTGTTTATTTTTTATTCATTTTTATTTGCTCAGTCTTGCTAAGTTGTTTAGTTACTAAAATTGGACTTGAACTTGAAATCCACTGTGCCTCAGTTCCCATAGTGCAGGGATTATATATCTGAGCCGAGACAAAGATGTTATTTACATATTCTTTAGCATTGAATCTTAAAAATACATTACATTTACACAAAGAATCTTAAAAATACACTACATTTACACAAAGACACACATATACCAGCACCACCACTACTACCACTATTAGCTTATTTTGCATCAGTGAAGTTGGGGTGGGCAATCATCTAAAATTACAAAAGCCTTTCTGAAGGAAACAATATTAGAAATGAAACATAGTCTTGACAGTATTTCAACAGTGGAGAATATGATACTGAGAGGAAAATATTTTATGGATTATAGATAACAAATATTCTAAAATGATAATGTGTTTAGAAGCACTTTGCAGGACGCAGTTGAATCCATTTTGACATCTAACTTTTTTACAGAAATTTAGAAATTAGGTTAATAAGAGATAATGATGATATTCAGATTTTCAGATATGAAACTGAGTAGACATTGTGGATGAATGGTTTTGCAAGTGGAAAGATAATACTAATAGAATTACAAATTAAGAAATAGAAAAGAGACAAAAACATAAATAAATGAACAATGATACATTGTGTTGGATCCCACAGATGGACTCCAGGCTCTTGTGGTTGTGAGTGAGGAGCTGTAAGTAGACATCCAGAGATTAAAGAAAAAACACCTACTTGTAAAGAAGATAAAGGAAGTCATGCTCAGGGTAGATCTCTGCCCAAAGAAACAGAAAGAGTGACGAAAACAGAAAAGTCGTTGCGACACGACAGGGAAATGAGAAGTACAGATAAATCAGGTTTTCAGATTTTAAAAGATACACACCTCAACCCAGGGTCTCTCACTGGATCTCAGACTAAGACTCACAGGGATGATTGACAGGTAGTTGGATCAAGTACGGGTACCACAACAGACACAGGGGTGCAGAACATGAACTGTTTAAATTACATGTGTGAGATGCCCCCACATGTACGAATCTTTAACAAGGAGAAAGACTACAGGTTAAAAGACTTTTTGCTAAGACAAGTTTCTAGGTTCCCCTAAACTGAGAAAATGGAGCCGAGTCTAAAAAAATGAGGTGGAAATTTTTTTTTTTTTTTTTTTTTTTTTTTTTTTTTTGTGGGAGAGTACTGGAGGGGAGAAAGATCTGCACAGTAAAAGAACTACTAGTATTGGTCAAATTCTCAAATTATTTAACTGTTAATCATTTTATGTGTGTGACAATATCAACAGAGCCCAGGAATAAGAAAAATTTGAAAACAATCTGAGAGTCAGTGACTAGAAATCAGACCTATCTAGGAAGAGCTCCAGTTCCAAAGAGCAGAAGTCAAAGCCTTCAAAACGGAAGTATTCAGAAGGAAAAATAAATTAATTAATTAAGTAAAAGTAATGAGAAAAAACCTAACAGGCTTTCTGTCTTCACACTACACCACCTCCCTGCTAATCCAAGCCAACCGAAGTGTGGCAGGAGGATTCCACAGTGGTGGCCAAGATTTATATCAACATGTTAAAATGAAGGTTTTATGTAAAGTATATGAGAGGACATAGAATAAAATGAACTCTAACCCATGCCAATAAGAATGTAAACTGGGAAAATAATTTTGGAAAAGAGCTTTGAAATTTTAAAGCATACTTCAAGAAATGATTTATCCAGCACCTTGGAGGAATACCTAGTATCAGAAATCAGATTAGTTATTACCTACAAATGACAAGGGGGAACAGGTTACGGGAAAAAACTTCAATGAATCTTCATAAAAAAAACACAAGCTCTCAGATTTGTAACAGAGTAGTATAGTGATGAATTTACACATGAGTATGTGTGTAAACTCAGTGAACTATATTCCTTAGGCCCCAGCAATGCTGAGCATGTCCACCGTAGATCAATCATTGTTAACTGAAAAGAACAAGATAATTCAAATACATCATACTTCAGTATAATCTTAGATACCATCAATCACAACACAGAAGAGGATCTCATTTGTTATTATTTATGTTATATTACTTGTAAAATGGGAAAAAACCTTTTTTAATTTCTTAAAAAAGATTAAGATAAAAGAGGACATAAAAAAACAGATCAGAACAGAACATTTTAAGCAACATACTATTTCACCACAGAAAACCCAATGTAAGTGTAGCTACCATAATGTCTCTTTCCTTGAAATATTTGAGTATACCTTCATACACTATAGTGTCAAACATAACAAAATAGTATAAAACCATTCAAGAGAATGAAAGTATTACAGGGCATTCAGAACCAACTAACAGAAAATGAACAATGGTTACTATATTATCTCCTTGTCTATAAAAATTTTGTTTATATGTCAAACATCATAAAATCCAGTAAGACACAATATGATAGAACCAATGGAGACAGAAGAACAAAAGCCTGGTAGGACTTCAAAACAATATGGTATTAAATCAGTACTGGCTATTATAATGTCTTGTCTTCTTCAAAATATCTGTTCATACCATCACAGACAATAAAATCAAACAACCAAGGATAAAATCATTCCAACTAATGAATGAAAACATTATAAGGCTTCAAAAAATATAATAGGGAATCATGATTACCATATACTTTTGTGTATTCTTACCATTTCTTACACTAGGGAGACTATACTGTATTTATACCTGTGAGTTTGATTTATTTCATTTATGAGTATGGTCTCAAGCTGCATCCATTTATCTCAATGTAATCATTTTTATAGCTGCGTAGTACTCCACTATCTTAAAATACCACTACTTTTTAATCCATTCCTCAGTTGATGGACACTTAGGTTGTTTCCAAGATCTGGCTATTACAAATTATGCTGCTATAAACATGGGTGCACATATATCACTGTGGTATGATGCTTTCAGTTCTTCTGGGAATAAGCCTGAAATGGAATAGCTGGATCAAATGGGACTTCCAATCCCAGGTTTTCTAGAAAGTTCCAGACTGACCTCCACAATGGTTGCACCAGTCTACATTCCTACCAACAGTGCAAGAGAGTTCCTTTTTCCCCACATCCTCTCCAGCACTTGTTGTTGATAGTTTTCTAGATCCTGGCCATTCTATCTAGAGTGAGATAGAATCTCAGTGTGGTTTTAATTTGCACTTCTCTAATAAGTAATGATGATGAACATTTTTTTATGTATTTATTTGCCATTTGTATTCCTTATCTGAGAACTATGTATTCATCTCAGATGCCCCATTTTGGATTAGATCTTTGAATTTTGGGGGTCTGATTTTTTAAAAATTCTTTATGTGTTTTAGACAGAAGTCCTTTGTCTGAGGGACAGTTCACTAAGACTTTTTCCCAGTTTGTGGGGTTTCTTTTCACTGTGCTGGAGATTGCTTTTGACATGCAGAAACTTTTTAAAAGAAGTGATCCCAGTTATTGATTCTGGGAAGTATTTCCTGTGCAGTTGATTTCTGTTCATGAATTCTCTACCTACTCCTATGTCATCAAGATTTTTACCCAAGTTGTCTTCCAACAGATCTAGTGTTTCTGTTTTAATATTCAGATATTCGATCCATTTAGATTTTAATTTAGTACATGGTGATAGGCATTGGTCTAGTTTTAGTTTTTGGCATACGGAGAGCCAGTTTTTCCAGCTCCATTTATTAAAGAGACTGTCACTCTTCCAGTGAACATGTTTGGCCCCTTTATAAAAGATAAGGTGGTTGAGTGAATTTGTAGTTGTGGTTGTATCTTCTAATCTAATCTTCAGATCTAATCTTCAGATCTGTTTGTATTTTAGTACCATGTTGATTTTACTACAGTTGCTTTGTAGTATAACTTCAAGTCAGAGATTGTGATACCTTCTGCCTTGCCTTTGCTGCTTAGAATTGTCTTTGCTATTATGGGTCTCTTCTTGTTCCAGATGAATTATAGGAGTGATTTCTCTAGATCTGTGAGATATGTTGATGGTATTTTTATTGGGATTGCATTGAATCTGTATAATAGTTTTGGGAGAATGGCAATTTTCACAATATTTATTATTCCTATCCATGATCAAGGGATGTTTTTCCATTGTCTGAGATCTTCTTCAATTTCTTTTTTTCAGGGTATTATAATTTTTGCTGTATAGATCTTTCACTTATTTTGTGAGATTAATTCCTAAGTGTTTCATTTTTTTGAATGCTAGGGTGAAGGGTATGGCTTCTCTTATTTCTCTCTCAGTGATTTTGTTGTTAGTGTATAGGAATGCTATTGATTTTGAGTATTGATTTTGTATTCAGCTGCATTGCTGAATTTATTTATTCTATCTAAGAGACTTTCAATGGAGTTTTGGGGGTCTTCTATGCAGAGTATCATGTCATCTGCAAATAATGATAATTTAACTTCCCCTTTTCCTATCTCTACCCCTTTTATTTCTCTCTCTTGTCTAATTGCTCCGGCTAGTATTTCCAGTACTATGTTGAATAGGAGCAGTAATAAGGGACATCCTTGTCTTGTGCCTGATTTTAAGATAAAGGCCTTTTTTGCCATTTAATATGATGCTCTTGGTTTGTCATGGATGGCTTTACCTCAATATGAATTGAGGTAAAGACCATCTATTCCAATTTTTTGAATGTTCTTATCATGAATGCATTTTGGACCTTATCAAAAGCTTTTTCTGGATCTATAGAAATGATCATGTGATTCTTACTTTTGGTTTTATTGATATGGTGGATTACATTTACTGATTACATATGTTGAACCATGCCTGCATGCCTGGGATGAATCCCACTTGGTCATGGTGTATAATCTTCTTAATGATTTGCTGCATCCTGTTTGTCAATATTTTATTGAGGATTTTGGCATCTGCGTTCATTAGGGAGATTGGTCTGTAGTTCTCTTTTTTAGTTGGGTCTTTCTCAGGTTTTGGTACTAGAGTTATATTTGTTTCCAGGAATGACTTAGGAAGAATTGCTTCCCTTTTGATTTCCTTGAAAAGTTTGAAGAGTGTCGGCATTAAATTTTCTTTGTATTTCTTGTAGAATTCCACGGTGAATACATCTGGGCCTGGGTTCTTCTTTGTAGGTAAGAACTCACTTACATTTTCAATTTCATTAATAGAAATTGGGTTATTCAGCAGATTTACATCCTCTTGACATAGTTTTGGTACTTCATATGTTTCTAGGAATCTGTGTATTTCTTCTGTGTTTATCAAACCTTAGAGAGTAGAGGTTTTCGAATAGGTGTTGATGATCTGTATTTCTACAGTCTGTAGTGATTTGCCTTTTTCATTCCTTATTGTGTGAATTTGAGCTTTTTTTTCCTTTGTAATAAGGTTGGCTAGAGGATTATCAATTTTATTTATTCGTTCAAAGAACCAACTCATTGATTCTTTGGATTGTTTTCTTAATCTCTATGCATTAATTTCTGCTCTGATTTTTATAATATCCTCCCTTCTTTTGGCTTTGGACTTGACTTGATCTTCTTTTTCTGGATATTTGAGGTGTAGCATCAGGTTATTTATTTGTATCCTTTCTTTTTTCCTGATGTGGGAACTCAGTGCTATAAATTTTCTTCTGAGGATCACCTTTATTGCATCCCCCAGATTACAGTAAGTTGTATTTGTATTTTCATTGCTTGTAGATATTGTTTAATTTCTTCTTCAATTTCCCCTGTGACCCTGATTGCTCAAGAGTGTGTTACTCAATTCCCATGTGTTTGTGTGATTTTTGCAGTTCTTTTTATCATTAATTTCTAGTTTCATGGTGCTATGATCTGATCACATGCATGGGATAATTTCAACCCTTTTGCATTTATTTAAATATGTTCTGTGGGCTAGTATATGGTCTATTTTAGAAAATGACCCATGTGCTGCTGAGAAGAATATGTATTCTGATGTTGTTGGATGTAACACTCTGTATTCATCTATCAAGTCCATTTATTCACAGATGTGATTCAGTAATTTTATTTCTCTGCTGATTTTCTGTCTGGTTGATCTGTGACGTTGGTGTCAATGGTGTGTTAAGGTCTCCTGTTATAATTTTGTTAATGCTTATTTGATTTTTCATTTCTATTAATACTTGCTTTGTATAACTGGGTGCTCTGGAATTTAGTGCATATATATTTAAGATTGTTATCTCTTCCTCTTGAAGTTTTCCCCTAACCAGTATGTAATGACCTTCTTTATGTCTTCTGATAATTCTTGGTTTGAAGTTCACATTGTCTGCAAACATAATTGCTACCCCGCTTTTTTGGGGGGGGGTTCCTTTGATGAAGTATTGCTTTCCATTCTTTGACTCTCAGTCTATGAATTTCCTTTTGAGTGTGATGGGTTTCTTGTAGACAGCATATGGTTGCATGCTGTTTCTTAATCCATTCTGCCAGTCTGTTTCTTTTAATTGTTTAATTGAGACCTTTTACATTAATGGTTATAACTGTCATATATTCATTTATTGTTGGCATGTTATCTTTCTGCTGTTGCATCTTTATCTTTCCATTCTGTTTAACTGTCTGCTTTGCTTAGTGGCTTTTTCCTAAATGTATTTAAACTGTCTTTCAGTATTCTTTGCAGGTTTGGCTTGGTGTTCATGAAGTTCTTCAGCTGTTCTTTGTCATGGAATTATCTTATTTCTCCATTGATTATGAAGGATAGTTTTTCAGGGTATATCATTCTAGGTTGTAAATCATTTTCTTTTAGGATCTGAAATACTTCACTCCATTCTCTTCTTGACTTTATTGTTTGTGCTGAGAAGTCTGCAATACTTCTAATAGGTTTTCCTTTATGGGTGATTTGTCTTTTCTCTCTGACAATTTTTAATATTCTATTTGTATACTGGATTTCTGGGATGGTGATTATTATATGTCTGGGTGTAGTTTTATTTTGATTAAGGTTATTTGGGGTTATGTGTGCTTTACTAATCCTAATATCAGTTTCCATTGCAATGCTTGGGAAATTTTCAACTATTACTTCTGTAAATAGCCTCTTGATATCATTTGTGTTGTCCCTTTCTTTTTCATCTATCCCTATTAATCTTATGTTGTTTTTCTTTGCATCATCATTGCAACTGTTGAATTGTTATTTCCTGATTCCTTGTTATTTTTAAAAGATCTCTCCTTTCCTGTTCACTAGCTCCAATCTTGTCTTCTAGGTATGAAATTCTATCTTCACTTTTGTTGAGGTGGCTTTGACAACTTTCAATGGAATTTTTGATTTCCTGTATCTCTTTGAATCTGCTTCATGTATTCTGCTTGTTTCTTATATTGTTCATCCAAGGATTCTATCTTTCTGTTTTGTTCCTCTATTTTTTTAACTGTGTCTTCTTTAGTTGCGTTCAGCCTCTCTTTCATTACTTTTATCATTTCTTCTTTTACCTGGGAGATTGTTTCTAGTTTGAATTCCTTTAAACCCCCTGGAGTTGCTTCTTTATTTCAGTTGCTATTTTTTCAGGTATTTCTGGTGTATGACATATATTTTCTTCTATGTACATGGCTTGTAAGCTTTCTTGGGATGGTCTGGAAGTTTGAGATTGTATTTTGCTCTTTCATTTTGTCATTTTTCTATATCCCTGTTTCAAGTGTTGTTTCAAGGCTTCCACTGGGCCTGTTGGAAATTGTCTTCTATGCCCTCAGCTCTTGGAATGGAGGTTGCTGAGCATGGTCCAGTCAGGCACATAGGACCTGCCATGCCACCTCCAGTGTTCCAGGAAGCTGGGCAGGCACCTAACCACTGTGGATGATGGTCCAAAGCCTTCCCTGGGCAAAAACTAATGCTCTGGAACTCACTTCACCTGCCCTCATCTCCCCTGATTGAAGAAGGTCACTGGGTGTAATCTAGTTGGGCCAGAAAACCTCCCATAAAACCTAGTCTAGGTGACTGGGAGCTGCGCAGATCCTTGACCACTGGGAGTGATATCTTAAACCCCCAGGGCTCGGGATGGTGTACAGACATTTACCACTTGATGCCCAGTTCTCTGGACTGAGAGAGGGTTACTCAGGATGGCCCAGACAGGCCGGAAACCTGTGGAGCTGGACAAGTGTGGCTCCGACTGCCCAGTTCCCTGGATTGAGAGAGCAACAACAAGTTTTTGATAAATGTTTTATTCTAGTCTACAGGATTCCACTGCATTTTCAACTTAAACTGAGTACTATTAAATTTTCAACTGATTGTACCTTCTCTCTAACAATAAAATTTTCATAAGTAATATAATAATATAATTTTAAAAATATACTTTGCCAACATTTTTAGAGGTAATACATCTATAAAATAGAGCAAGGACTATTGAATAAATATGTACATGTAATCAAACAAATATGTATCTAATTTGCTGTCACAAGTTCTTTTATTTATTTTATTGCTGCCATCTACACACTCATTATTAGTAGAAAGAGAATAAGAGAATTGTCTATTGTCTTTCTAAAAGTTTATTTATTTATTTATTTTGGTACCAACAATCAAACTCATGACCTCACTTTTGCCAAGCAGGCACTTACGCCACTGAGCTATATCTCCAGCCCCAAGAATAACAGTGTTTTCTTAAAATACACTCCACAGATTATTTAAACCTAGTAATCTAATTATTCAAAAGAGATGTGTTAAAGATACATAACAAAAATTGGTATAATAAAAAATACCCTAAGCGGGGCAATTTTTTTTGAAATATGCCACATGTTTACTACACAGCTCAGTTTTATATATAGATTGTTGGTTTTATATATAAATACATACTATTATTTTACATATAGATTGTTGACCCATTTGAAGTGATTTTAATATGGGTGGAAGATGTGGGTCTACTATAAATATTCTACCCGTGGAATCAGGTTTTCCCAGCATGATATGTTAAAGAGTCTTTCCCTTCTCCAGCATATTTTTTGAACTTTTAGCAAAAAGCTAAAGAATATAGGTGCTTGGGTTTGCTTCTGTGTCTTTTTTTTTCTGTTTCACTGGTCCGCATTTCTATGTTTGTGCATGATTTTGTTGCATTTGTTGCAAGGCCTTATAATACATCATGAAGTCTAGCACAGTGATGCCTGCACCATTGGTCTTTCCATCCAAGGATACTTTAATCTCTTCTGCCCCCATCTAATTCAAAACAAAATTCACAATTTCTTTTTTCTATTTCTATGAAGAATTCTGCTGATATTTTAATGGGCATTTCATTACTCTATAGATTGCTTTTGAATATCTGGTCATTTTAACCCTATTAATTCTGATAACCCAGGAAAAAGGATATCTTTCCATTTTCTAATGTTTCTTTCATTTTCTTTCTTTAAAATTCTATGATTTTTATTATAAAAGTCTTTGCCTCCTTGGTTAGGTTGATTCCTAGCTATTTAAATTTTTGAAGTTATTGAAAATGGAATTGTTTCTCCTGACTTATTTTTCACTCTGTTTATTACCACACACAGAAATGCAATTCAATTTTATGAGTTGATTATGTATCTTGTCATTTTGCTGAAATTGTTTTCAGATCTACAAGCCTTTTAATAGAGATTTTTTGGATTGTCTATGTAAAGAATCATATCATCTTCAAATAGTGATAACTTGACATTTACTATTCCTATTCCTATGTCTTTTGTTTCTCTTGCCTGATTGTTGTAACATTTTGAATGGAGAAGTGGTGAAACTGGTCATCTTTTTCTCATAAGGGATGTTAGAGGGAATTACTTTAGTTTTTCCTCAATTAATATGAAGCTGACACTGGATTTGTCATATATGACATTGATCATTTGGAGTTAAGTTCTTTATGTAACTATTTTCATCAGTATTTCACCATGAAGCCCTGTTGAACTCTGTCAAAGGTTTTTCATCATCTATTGAGAATACTGTACAATTCTAATTCTTGATTCTATTGATGTAATGTGTTGTTTTTTTGATTTACATATGTCAAAAGCCTTCTTGTCTTCTTTGGATAAAACCAATCTCATCATGGTGTGTGATCTTAACATGTTATTGAATTCAGTTTGAGAAGATCTTACTGAAGATATTTTTGATCTATAATTTTCCTTTTTCATTGATTTCATATCAATGTAGTGCTGTTTACATAAGGTGAATTTGAGAGATTAACATGGTTTAGCATATTGAAGAATATTTGTCCTACTTCTTCTCTAAAGAAATAGTGAAATTTAGCCATAAATTCATCTGTTCTGAGCTTTTCTGAGTTGAAAGTTTTTAAATTACTTTTATATTTTATTTATTGCCTATTAATGGTCTGTTTAGATTTGTAAGAATTTATCTATTTCTTTTAGATTCTCCAATTTATATAAGTGCTGCCAAAGTAAGCATAGATTCTCCAATTTGTTGAAATATGAATTTTGAAAATAATTTGATGACATTCTGGATTTAAGTGTTATGTTTCATAATTTCACCTTTTTCATTTCTAATTTAATTTATTTGGTTTTTCTATTTTGAAAAGTTTTGCTTAAAGTTTATTATCTTTTTCAAAGAGCTAACTATGATTCTTCAATATTTTTATGGGGTTTTTTGTTTCAATTTCAAAAATTGTCACTCTGATTTTTAAAATTTCTTTCATTATACCAGGATTACATTTTTTTTTTCTCTAGGACTGAGAGATGAATTATTTATTTGGGCTTGCTCTGTTTTTCTCATGAAGGATCTCAGAGCTATAATATTCTGCCTTAGAACTGCTTTCATTGTAGCAAAGGATTCTGATATGTAGGATTTCCATTTTAAATTCATTATAAGTATAAAGAGTCTTTATTGATTTTTTTGCAACCCACTGATCATTTAAGAAAGCTTTATTCAATCTCCATTTATTTGTATATTTTCTGATGTTTTTGCAGTTGATTTTTACTTTAATTCCATTGCCATCTGATTAAGATATGAAATTATTTAAATTTTTTATCTTTATTGAGGCCTATTTTATCATGTACAATATTTTATCACATACAATATGAAAGTTCTGTGGTGTACTTAAAAGAAAGTATATTCTTCTAATTTTAGGGCGAAACACTCTATAGATACCAGTTAAATCAATTTGATCTACAGCTTAGTTTAATTATGATACTGCTTTGCTAATTTTTGTCTGGTTAACATCTATTTGTAATGGTGTGTTACTGTTGGAGTCTGTGCCTAAATCCCGAATCCCCCAAATGGGTTCACAGTGAAGGCCCAAAGAAATGAGACAAAAGGCATGGTCTTTAAGGATCCAGGAGTACTAAAATCCTCTGCAGAGATAGTAACTCTGCTAACTGGCTGGCCAACTGATCCTGGGCAGCCTATATTTAATCAGAACAAGCAAGAAGTTGAGTGGAAAACTCAGGAAACCTGAGCAGGATCTTAGGAGGGGTTCAAGGATCCCTCAGAGGAAAAGATGATACTATTTTAGGAAAAATATCCAGAAAGTCTCCAGGTGGCCTCGGCTGTGGCCTATCTTGCCCCTTGAGGTGTCTCCTCATTCTCAGTTCAGTCATGCCCGGGCCATGCCACAGCCCTGCACATGTGTTCAGCTTCAATATGGTATAAGGTTCCCCACTGTGGACATATTGGATCCTGTCTGCCCTTTTATGTTCAGCAGCATTTTTTTATGAAAGTGAGTGTGCTGATATTCTTTGGTGTGTTAGGTAAGACTATAGCTACTCTTACTTGCTTTCAGACTCCAGTGGATTGGAGAATCATTTGCTCTCTTTGCATTTTCAGTCTACATTTCTCTTTGTGGACAAGGTATTTTTCTTGCACAAAACATGGATGAGTCTTGGTTTTGAATCAATTTGTCAAATTGTGTGATTTAGTTGGAGAGTTAAGACCATTTGCATCGTGCTACTATTGAAACATAGATACAATAGGAACATAGGTTCCTGTAATTTTGTTGTTTTCCTCGTATTTGATTCATTTATGTAGCTCATATGTTTATCTTTTCTCTCACTTATCTTTTCTCTTTGTCTCAGAAATGTTGTCATTTTGGTCTGTATTTAAGATTCCCTTAACTGTTCTTTGCAATGCTGGTTTGGTGATCATGGACTTTTCTTATTTATATTATCACAGAAGGTTTTTTATTTTTTCTTTGATTTTGAAGGACAACTTCACAGGTACACCAAGCTGAATTGGCAATATTTTTCTTTCAGAGTTTGAAAACTTTTTCAATCTCTCCTGGCCTTTAAATTTTCTATTAAGAAATCTGTTATTATGGTAGCTTGGCCCTTATAAGGGATTCGTGGATTCTAACAGTTTTTAACATTTTTATTCTGAGTTTCTGGCTTTTCAGTTATGTTGTAGAGAGGTCCCTGTCTGATCATTTACTTAGGGTTCTAAATATTTCTTTCATCCAGATGACCATCTCATCCTCCAGTTTGGGAAGTTTTCTATCACGATTTCAAGGAATGGATTTTTTAAGACTTTAATCTGTACTAGTCCAGTGAGCCTTATCTCTTATATATTTATCCAGGAACTTTTGCACATTGTTTACTACTTCTCAAGAATATTTCTTTGACCTATCTGAATACTGTTGCATTTCCACCCAGTCTTCACTGCCTGTTATCTTTTTTCTGAATGATATTTTCTGCTGTCTTACTTTCAAGTTAATTGCTTTTTTCTGTTTGTTTTTTAGTTTTTCTTACTAAAAATTCCATTTCTACATTTTTTTTGCTTGGTTCTGTTTCACAGCTCATATCTTTTCTTAATGTGGTCTTTCCTACCTCCCATTGGTCTTCTTTCATTCAAATAGTTACTTATTTGTCTCTTTTCTAATTTCATTGATTATTTTAATTATTAGTTTTTATGTTTTTCTAATATTCATGAACTTCAGAATCTATAGCATTAGCCTTGGGAGAGTTGTGCACTTTTGGAAGCAACCTGTTGCCTTGTTTTAGCATTTATTAATATTTTTGTCTGAGTTTTGTATACTAGCTGTCACTTCTAGAATCATGTGGGGTTCTTTTTCAGAAGTCTCATTCTTTTTATAGTGTTCTCTGGGTTGTGGGTATGTCCTCTTGTGAAAGTTCCTACTCACTCTGCTCTTGGTGTAGGATTAGCCTGAAATGCTACCATGAAAAAGAGTAAACAACAGTCAAACGAATACTAAGAATTAACCACAAATTATCTGATCCTTAGTAGCTTGATAGAAAATAGTCTGCTATATCACTAACCTAGCAAGAGATGAAGAGCTTAATATGGCAAATTAAGATTAGAAAAGAAATAAATTTTAAGGCAATTCAGAGAATAAAAGTAAAGAACAATATAAGAAGAAAAAGGAGAGAAGAGAGAGATAAAAAATACAGATAAGAATAGAAAATAGAAGGAATACAAATGGAAGATGAGAAAGAAGAAAAAGATAGATTGTATTCAATTTTTGATCAAATCATCAAATAAATTTATATATCTCTAAGGATCACCTGTTGGTATCCGGATATATGAATAAATGAGGGGAGGTGTGATGATATGGAAACAGAAAACTAATACAGCTCTGTGCAAAAAAATAATAAAAATTGACCCTTCCCCGTCAAATCACAGGTAAGAGAGAAAAACCTAAAACATGAGAAGAGTTTGAAGTGGGACAATTGTTAATAGGGACAAGTGCTCCTGCAGATTCTTCTCGGCATTATCTTTAGCTTGTTATGTTCAGGACTCTCAGGGTCAATAGTGAAGAATTTTTTCTGCATCCTTCACTGAGCGTCAGGTCAAGGTTCCCAGGACACAATGGGACATTCTACCCTGTTCTTTGCTCTCCATCTCTGGAGCTTTGGTTGATGATGTCTCAGCATGGCTAGATCTACATAATTCACTCGTTTTAGGGGTCAGGAAGGATGTCATCTCGGCTAATGTGGGGTATTTCTCTTCATCTCTAGTGTCCATCTCCATCTCTCCATCTCTAGTGGTCACAGCTTCTGTGATGTTTTAAGTTTCTCTCTGGCACTAGCCTCCTGCTATGCCTGGTACTGAGGTGACAGAAGCCAGAGCCTAGTTGCCCCTCTGTCACTGATTCGGTCCCCTTCTGACATCGTCTTCCCTGCAGTTCCACATGGCTTTATGTCACAGAGACAAAAGCCAGAACGCAGGCTGTCCCATTCATAAAACTTTCTAGCAGCTGGTGCCACATCCGGCTCTGCCAAACCCTCCAAATTTCAGTGTGGTATGGGGCTTCCAGACACCTGTGAATGGGGATACCCCCATCTGTCATGGCTGTGAGTCTAGCCTGGGGGACAGCTGGAGAACCACCTTGCTCAGCTGGCACTCAGGGAGATGACGCCTAAAGTGTGCTCCTGGTGGCCTTAAATCCCTGACTACTTCTGCAGAACGTTGCCTGCATTTCACAGAATGGCCTGGTCTCCCATGCTGGGAGTGGAACATGTGAATGGGAAGCATTTTGCTGTTACTGTCTCAGACTCTGACACAGTGTCCTGGGCAAGAAATCAAGTGGCTTGGCCAGCACTGAGGGTGATGGTAAAAGAGGTGAGCACGCAGTGATGTCACTCACCTTGCTTCTCCCTCTGAAAGCCTTAGGGCTCCATCTCTAGACTGGGCTGGGAGCATGGTGCAGGCTGAGGTCATAGCTTTGCTTCTCATTTGAAGTTCCCCAACTGTCCTGCACTTGCTGTCTCTCCCACTTAAACCATACTCCAACTGGTGGTATCTCTACCCCTCCAGGTAGCTGTGCACCAACTGATTTCTGTTTTATTGTCTCTGTGCCTGAGTTCTGCTTCCTCTGTGTCACCATGATGCAGATTCCCAAAGGCATGAATTTCTGGTTCAGCTGCTACAGTGGATCACAATAGCTTTACGCTTAAGGGAAAGATGTTAATTTTCCACGATTCAATTTCTATAACACTGGTTAATGAAAAACCAAAAGTAAATCTTTACAGAAAAAAAAAATAGTGATTTCCGGAGGACATGGACAGGGGTTGCTCAGGAAAAATGGGTACAAATACAAACAGATCTTGGTTTGTGGTGATAAATATTTGCACATCTTAATTATAATTGCGGTTATACAACTACATAGATGGAATAAAATTGTGTAGATTCTCATACATACAAATACATTAATCCAATAATTTTAAAACATAATAGTTGAATAATGTCTATTGTTCAGTTAACAATAACATACCAAAGTTTATTTTTTGTTTCTGGTATTATGCTATAGCAGTATAAGGCATCACTATTGGAACGAGTTAGATAAAGAACATGAAATTATGTTCAGTTTTTGAAATTTCCCATAAATCCATAATTAGTTAAAAATAAAATTAAAATGTAAATGAATATATTTTGAAGACATTTTGATTTTCTTTTGCTTAGGTTACATTTTTAGATATAGTGGGTGGAACTGAACAAATTTCTTTACTAAAGCTGGCTCTAGGTTTATAGATAGTACTACATATTTCTGTAGGAAGTATTTTCATCACTGCTGCATCTGGAGACACTAAATTATTCCCCAAGAGTACTGCTGCCAATCCAGTAAATATCACTTAGACTATGTGATAAATAAATTAAAGTCTAAATTCTAACCATTCGGACTGTTAAGTAGTAACAGTTTCTGTAGGAACTTGTTCCTTATCACCACTTCTGTCTGCCCAACAATGCCACCACACACTCTTTCTAATGGGCTCTGCATGTTCCCTGTCATGACTCTCCAACACCTTGCATTTCCTTTAGTCACTTTACATTATCTAAATCCATTTGTTAGAAAACTCCAGATGGTGCATTATTTTTTACTCATTTACCTACTTCATTACATTTCCTTGGTTTCTTAGACAATTTTCTGTAACTTTAGTTGATTTAGTTTAATTTTCCCATTGTTGAATTTTCACTGAAGCAAAGAAGTTTAGGATGATCTTCAAGTCCTCCTTTTCTATCACACATTTCCACAATCAAATATTTTGGTTCTGTCCATGAAGATCTCTAAAATATTTTTCCTTTCATCTTTACACAGATGGCAAAGCCCTTCATGCTGTTATCAAAATTCTACAGTCTGTCTGCAGTTTTGACCTGTCTCATTCATCATTTATGTCATCTTTCTGACATATAAAAATAATCATGTCGCCTCTTGCTTTGTGTTCTTCAAACTTGCCCAATATCTATTGTTTCTTTAGCTGTAAGCTCTCAGCCAGGATTTCATCCCACACCAACAGGTTAACCTAAGGGAGACCGTTTATCAGAAAGAGCATAACACCAAGGCTTTCTAAATGTCCTAACAGGAAATCAGCTGTCCTAGCTGCTTGTTTAGAAAGTAAAATCTATGAGTAACTGTTTCATCAAGGATAGTGAATACCATCATTCCAGCCATTAGTCAAACCATTTGCAACTAAAGTGAATGATGCAGTACTTGCCAGAAGCTTGGCCAGGAATCTGATGGCTGGAAAAAAGGATCATGTTTAGTAAACTACATTCCTATAGTAAGTCTAACCACACGTAGGATGCACTTGGTATACACTAGGTTACTTCTCTATGCAAACGCCATTACTACACAATGGTTTGCTTTTATGGGCACAGCTTTTAAAAAAGAGGTTTATTTTCATAGAAGGTAACATTAATTTTCCCTCAAAAAACCATAGCTAGAAAAGGGGTAAACTACTTAATTTTCACTAGGAATTAAGGTCACATTAGCCTTGGAGAAATAGTGACCCAAGACAAACTTGATGTAAGCAAGAATACTTGGATATTATATTAATTAATACAATACTGTGCTTTAGGATAAAATATAATCTTTTTTTATCAGTACTGGGGTTCAAACTCACAACCGCCTGCTTGCAAGGAAGGTGCTTATGCTGCTGAGCTAAGTCCCCAGCCCCATCTTTTTTTAAAATCATTTCTTAATGATGACAAAATATTCTATGTAAAATTCTCTTATTTTCTAAGGTGACCAAGTTTCTGATACTGTGTTAATTTTTAATACTTTAACTGATTTATATTAGATATTTCCAAAAACTAAAGTGCTTTTTGAATACTATGTGTCTTAGTTTTAAGAAAACAATGTATCAGGGCCAGGGCTGTGCTGTATCAGCAGCACCAATGATTGTCTGGAAATACTAGGTTGTGATTTTGATCCCCAAGATAAAAAAAAAAAAAAAGAACAACTTTAAAAGTTTGGCTATCCTATTCTCATAAACTCAAAATAATATTATCTTCATTGAAAAACAACTTGATTTCCCACCTATCTAGTTTGATCATTGGCCAATATGGTTTCAAGGTCCCAGGAGGATGAGTTTTGTTTTTAATTTGTAATAAGTTCTCATTTTTTTCCTACT
Organism: Cavia porcellus; assembly: GCF_034190915.1. Classification (NCBI taxonomy): domain Eukaryota; kingdom Metazoa; phylum Chordata; class Mammalia; order Rodentia; family Caviidae; genus Cavia; species Cavia porcellus. The sequence goes on along the minus strand of NW_026947484.1, from coordinate 157,206,085 downwards.
GGCTCTGTAAAATGTCATTCACACACACCCTTTCTTGGTTTTAACATTTATCACTCCGCTCAGGTTTAATTAATTGTGGATTCCTGTCAGGGTCCCCCAACAAGTCTAAGGACATTCAGAAGTACTTCCATTCCAATGTTACTACGTTATCAGTATAGACTTTAAGCAGAAACACTGCTTTAAGCATCTGTTCTTCGCGAACTTTCAGGTAAGAATCTTTTTTTTTTTTTTTTCAATCCTTATCTAACAATATTTATCAAAATTGTCAGGCCAGTTGCAGCCATTCGAGGACAGTTTACTGTGGTTCTTTCACTTTTAGGAATGTTCATTTAGGCTGGTTTTCTGTTTTTCTAGTCAAATGAACATTTTTGAACAAATAAAATCTATGGAAAAATAGTATATCCAGGGTAACAGCAATATCCAAGTACGGGGAGTGAGTGTGAGGGAAGGAGAGAGATGATCCATGTGATGTAAGATGGACCTTGTGTGTTTTACTCAGGAGACAGTGTTACAGTTTGATTTGTTCTGTCAGTAAAAAATAAAGGTAATTTTGATATAACCTTGTACCAGAGCGATGTGTTAATGTGCTAAAGTCCATGTCATATTTCCTCATGTTCTGTTAAATTTCTCATAGTTTTCTCAGTCTCATAATCTATTTTGTTCTTTTCATCTGGTGCTGTATTTTTCTAGTTTTTATCCGAGACAGGTGCAATTTTAATTCAGTTAAATCTATCTGACCAGGTTTTGCAACTTGAAATTATTCTTTTCCTATCAATTTCTATGGAATCTTGCCAAAATCTCCCACAATATGCTATTTCCATTGATTTTTTACATAACTTCTTAGAAATGACATGTCTCCATAACTTCACCATGGTCACCTTAAAAATAAAACACTTGTTGCATAAATCTTTGTAAGCACTGCAGTACTAGTGCTGTGCTCAGTGACAGCCTTCATGAAATATATGATGGATTATGAGTGAATAAATCATTGTGCCAGTAAAAGTGATATGCAAGCTTTGAGATTTTACTAATCTCATATCTGAGCCTTTATATAATCAAAACCCTTGTCTATTAAAATGATCTATGAATTTGTTATTTTAATGTACAGTACCTAATTTTATTTTAATGTATACCAACTTCTTGGTAAATACTAGGTTTTCTTGAGAAATGAGAGAATCAAAACACAAGATTAAAAATTTTTCCAAGATCATATAGTTAATTGGTTTTGTAACTGAGATCATTCAATTTCAGTACTTATTCTACTGCATTATTCTGATTATCTTACACAAAATATATATCCAATGCACCACCTCAGAAATCATACAAAGATTCAGGCTATCACTAATTCTTGATCATGTCTCAAAAGTTTTAAAATAAATGAAGAAAAATTCCACACTATTAATATAAACTTTCTGCAGTATTCATGTAATATATTTAAAATGCAAGTAATTTTCTCTTTAATTGCTATGCTGGTTTTCTTTTGCAAATTTGTGCTCAGTAATCACACTAACCAAGTGATACTGTGTGAAAAGCATTTCTGTTTTTTTTTTTTTATAATTTAAAAATCTGTACTCTGTGCAAAATTGTCCTATGGCATAAAAGTATGAAAATTCAAATATTGTCTATGCATGATGCATGAGCAGCTATAGTAATTAAAACAATTGGCAATGATAATGCCAGAGTCTGATAATGGAAGGAAAATAGATCATGACTGACTTTATTTTTGGTTTGCAAAACGCATTATGAAAAAATTTGTATGGTTATAGCTAGATATACTGGTTTGGAAAATATTTTATTTAGGGATGCAGTTTTCAACAAATACTAATTAAGTACCTGTTTCCTGAAATCTTTAGCCTTTATTTAAATAGCATGCAGAAGAAAATTTGGTAAATCAACCAAAGCCATATTATTAGAATTAGAAAATAATGAACACACTTTCTTATTATTAAATTCAAAATCATTTTAGTATTATGAAATAATTGTTGTCTGATTTCCTAAAATAATGCTAGATTGTTACCAAAAAAATTCCTTATGGTTTTTTACTGTAAGATTTTTCCATCAAGAAAATAAGCCTTAAATTTGTTCTTAGTTTATCTCTACACTTTGATTTTCTTGCTCAATGCTGCATAATATATAAATTCTTACAGCTGCAGCTATCACAGGCACTTTTTGTCTCCTTATTGTATTCAGAGGAAATATTTCACTATATTCCCTTTATTGGAGAATGATGCAAAATGGAACCTGGACTTCAAAGCCAGATAACTGAGTTTACACCTAAATTCTTCAATTTGTTGACCATTCAAACCCAGATAATTATGCATGCTAGACGTCAAAGTCCTTTTCTATAAAATGTAAATAGATATATATATTTTAGAGCTTGGTGTATATGTCTTAATATGTGACCTACAAATATATGGAAAACGCAGAAGTAAAATATTTCTTTGAGTTCTTACAAAGATTGAAGTAAGCACTTAAGATGATTTTTGTTTTAGTAAAATACAAAGAATTACAGATCTTAGTACCCCTTATTTTCTATTTCTCCTGATGAATATCTCCTGTTCCATCAACTTTCCAAACCATGAACTGGATATATTATGTTTTACTTAGTAAGAAGTTAGATGTATATAGTTTATCAGAATTGTATCCAGTCTATAGTATGTCATATTGTTTTTAAAAAATCAGAATATTAATTACATATTAGAAGTAGATGAATAAATGTGACATTTAAAAATGAAGATGCTTGTGTCTTAGCTTTTACTTCAAATATAGAATTGAGTTAAATAGATTAGGAATAGAACAATTTATGACATGGTTCAACCGTTATTTTTCAAACTGATTTGTAGAACTTGAGTCAAATACACCCACAAGAGTCTATAAATTTCATTTTTTCTTAATCAGATTGGTACTGTTCTAAAAATATGATGAAATTATCTTGCTTTTATGATAATCAAACAATCAACAGGATTAAAAGCTTAATAATATAAAGGAAGGTTTTATTTGAACTTACATGTGTATGTTTTTGCACATGCAATAAAAGAAAGTTGTTTTGATATGAAGGCTTTAAATAACAGCTTCTCACTTTGATCTAAATATGCTTTCAGGAATATCTTTTTAAAATCATATTTCAAAAGGATATTTTCCAATAATTTTTGTGCCAGCATTATGAAAAAAACATTAGAGCCAGAGCCTGAAGAAAAGTGAGTGGTTTGGTTTCTGTTCATTAACCTGAAAAAAAAAGAAATTATAAGCATTAAAACTGCATAAATAATATTACTATCTTAGCTCTAATTTTGACATAAACTATTAAGAACAAAACATGCGGCATTCATAAATCTATTAAACACACTCAAATGAGTCTCACTTAAATGAGATTTCTAAATTATAATTGTTAGATTATGAATATACTGCTGCTCAGAATTAAAACTCTGAAATTCCAGAAATATGCATATTCTGCCATATCTTTAGTATTCCAGGGTGTGTAAGCAACAAACAACTCGTACCATGTGCCCTTTATATCTGAAAGGCCACCTGCCAGCTCGTTCCCACTCTTCCCTGAATGGCTTATCAGATGAATATAAATTAGTACAGTTAGGAGATTTTCAATAAGAGCTGCATTTCCTACTCCTTTGTAGAATGAGTCAGATGGCAGCACCTCCTTTGACCCTGCCCGTCAGATGCAAAGTCTTGAAGTGCAACTCACAAACCACTGTCTCTTGGATGATTATCACACACAGACTAGGCTGGGTGACAGTGATGGAGTGTCAATTAGGCCGGTTCAGTGCAGCCAGTCCAAATTGTTAGGGATTTTAAAGCAAAACATGTGTTGCCAGTTCCCTTTAATACCCAACTGGCAGTGAGTTCCAGCAAAATCCACTGCACAGGGCAAGTTGTTAATGTGTCTTTCACAATGGTAAGAAGTAGATGTGAAAAGAGCTGGTCAAGAAGGAAAAACCACACTGCATGCCGAGAGTTTACTTAACAGAATTCTTCAAAGGATTGAAAAAATCTACAGGTAAACTTCTGAGGTGGTCAGTATCCAACTTTAAAATAAAAAAGAAAACTTGGATTGCTCCCATGAAATTGCCCCAGTTATTAAGGACATTTTCAATTTAAATAGAATCATAAAAAGCTTCTTATTTTTGTATTTGTGCTGGCGATTGAACCAGGGCCTTTGTACTGAGTTACATACTATTCCATTTTTTATTTTTGTTTTGAAACAAGGTCTCGCCAAGACACTAGTTTGCCAAGACTTTGCTCAAATAGGCAATATTTGTGCCTTGGCCTCCCAGAGCGCTGGGAACACATCTGTACCAACATATGCAGTGATAAAGTTTTGTTTTGTTTTTTAATGTCAGTAATTATTGTCATTTCTTTAGTATCTATTCTGTTATTTTTCATCTGAGAACATTGCATTGAAAGCAATGAAAATATTAAAATGTCTGCTTAAAAATAAAGTAATAGCCAACTAAATTAGTCAAAAGATCAGAAAATGTCAATAGCAAGGATATGGAAAACATAGAAACTGTGTCTATAGTGATATAACTTATTAGAGTCACTTAGGACAATAATTTATTGTTATTATATAAAATTAAAGAATGAAAAATACCAAAAGCCCAAAATTCCATTTTCACTATGTAGATCATAGAGCTCCAAAAGCATACATAATTTTCCTATGGGGATTATTAATGGTCTAATATTGAAAAAAAAATCCAAGTCTTATCAACAATATAAAGTATACTCATCTAAGACAGAAATTAAACTATGCTAATTGTAGTTGTATCAACACGGACTAGTCATAAAAATTGACAAAGAAAGTACAATCATAATTTAGAGAAAAAGAGGAAGCATGGCTTTTACAATGAGTTTAGGTCAGCAAACTGTGACTTTTGGACTAATTCCATCCCACTCTCTGCTTTTATAAGTAAAGTTTTATTGAACACGATCATATGGCTACATTTGTTTGTGTTCCTGCTCAGGGCAACTCATGCTACTTCAATGTTAGGAGGTGGTTTTTCTTTCAACTAAGAACCTAAATGAAGAAAGATGTGTACTCAAAAGCATGAACAGAAGAGGTTATCAAAGGAAGAGAACTGAGATTGGCTTTCACTCAGTAGGACCTGGTTCTATTCCCGATTCTAAGTAAAGCCCGCATGAGTTCTTCATTCTATGTTTGTCTAATCAACAAATATTTTTCCTATGAAAGTTCATCACAAATTTATCTCCTCAAAACAATAAATAAGTAAGCAAACAAAACCTGCTGGTTCTTACATTAATTTGGTTAATGCTACCTGCTGCAGTTAATAAATCCAAGTGACATGCATAAGAGTAAAAACATTTTGTAAAATACTGCATCACATAGTGGAATTGAATATTGGTAACACATATTGTGTGGATCATGATGAAGAGAGTTAGCTTCCTGCTCCTTTACAGTAGGAGCGTGCTCTACTCTGCTGAGCTTTCAAACACCAAAACAGCATAGAACAGGCAGAGTCTGCCAGAATGATATTTACAAGTATGGATAATAGGCAAAATGTGAAAATTGTAGTTTACAGACCAAAAAATTGGCATTAAATACCATTAGGATTTATTCTGATAAAACACGAGAAAAAGAAACAGAGATAATAGTGTATCTTGAAAATAAGAAAGCATGATATCTAACTTCACTAAATTCCAGAGTACCTTGTCAATTATTCTTGATAAACCTGGTGAATTCCATTAATTAATAGTAAACAAACCTAAAATACTAGGTTTAGTAACTAATAATAGTCAGGTTTATCATAAGCTAATTTTCTTAAAACTATGATTAAACAGATAACTTTTCTATTTATTCATGTCTTCTATTATGTATTAAAGGTTTATAATAATATCCTAAATATCTAAATAAAAAATCTAAATATAATTAAGATGGGCTACATAAATTAATATTGCCAATCTATTTGGCAGAGTTTTGCATGTTTGGATACTTAATCATACTTGCTTAGGGATTTATCTTTATTGCAAACTACATTAGTAGGAGAAGTAAAATTTCATCTCTTCTGAAAGAGAACTTACATCCTCTAAGTTGGCAAACCCTTAATGAATTGAGAAAAACGTTAAAGATGAAAATAAAACTTAAATTCGGTTTAATGAAATTGTGTTCATCAGGCTTATGACTGCATAACCTGACAAATCATTTTTGTGTTGTTTTATTCTGCCTTATGACACTGTCATTGAGAAGATGGTTCAAAGGTGGAAGAATTATTTGCACAGTATATTTGGGACACCAAATTTTTATAGTTTTGACTTAATCCTAAAACATGATATTTATATGCTTTGTTAGCTACAGCAGTTGAGTCCATGAATATTGCTTCCCAGACAGCTTTTTCACTCATAAAATGAGCTCTAATAGTCCAATAGTTTGTTCCTTGCCAATGAACTTTGCCTAAAATCCTGATTTTATTAGTACTTGAGCTACACCTTTTTATCAACTTCCAAGTTGAAAAATTGAACCTAAATATTACTTTCCAGCAGCCAGCATTTGTCAGGATCCTGATCCTTGTGCTCACTCAGGCACATGTGAGGCTGATGTGGGCACTGGAATGTGTGTTCGGTGACATCCCTGGAAATGGCAACTAAAGAGACCCTAAGAGAAGCTCTGTCCATGCAGTCAGAAAGTGACTTCTGCTCAAATTTTATAAATTTAATTATCACTTGTGGTCAGTGATCAGGAAATGAATGCCACCAAAGATGGATTTGAAAATAATGAAAGAGTTTCAACCTCTCCTTCTTCACTATTGTAGTTTCTCATGGTTGGAAGAAATATTGGCATAAGCTAATCAAGTTCATATAAATTTTTGTGATGTGGGAAAAATACTCTAATGCCATTCATCACCATGTAGTGCAGGGAACAAGAGTCCATAGATTCCTAGATTATGTATTTTCAGCTATTTTGACATTCTGAAGACAAATTCCACATGACCAGTGGACACAGAAGAGCAGTGCAGAGACCAGAGTGATCTTTCTCTTCAGTTTGCTTTCCAGATTTTAATGAACAAAATTTGGTTAAGTTAGCCTTTCATTTTTAAGTCATGCTTCACCTTTTAATGTTTTTATTTCTCTACATTCCCCGTAGTGAATGTATGTTTTTCCTCCATGGTGACATAACCTTTAAGATGATCTCCCTTCTTTGCGTATCTTACATTAACTGTGCTGTCCTTCAAATAAAATGTTCTGCCTCAGTCTGGAGCATATTTTTGCATTTACACTGTTCGTCTGCTTTAGCACGAACTGTATGGTTTTCAGGGAGTCGGTTCACTCTTCTCTCATGCTCTGGAAATGAAGTCATAAATGAGATAAAGTCACTGAGAATCTGCTCCTTTCTCGTCCATCACTCAGAGTTTCCACTATTGCAGCAAGGGAGATGTGAGAAGATGGAGCAGAGCCTTTGCTCTTTCCCTACCTTTGCTCCCCACCAGCAGTGCTAGCACCATGCGAGCAGCGGCTCTTTGTCACTGTCACCACTCCCACCATCATCCCCAAGGGAAGGTCACCACCAGCCTCAGTCTCCTCCTCAGCTCCTCCTCTGCATCAAGGGCTGCAGAAGACGCCTCTGAGGATTTGAAAAAGAGTAATTCTCATTTGTGTGATCATGGAAATAGTGTCTCCATCCATATCCAACTTTCAAAGGAACCAAGAATGGAAAATTCTTGATTTCTTGGCAAACTCATTACCTGTGCCTGAAAGTATTCATAGAAAAGTACCAAAATCCCTCAGAGGAAGTAGAGAAAGGGGAGCACATGTTATCTTGGAAAGACAACCTAGTTTCTTTATATCGTTTCCAAACTGAGAAAGTCTCCTGAAGAGGTGTTAGCACATTTTGAAATTTCATTCCACTCATAATCTTACAGGAAATGACTCACAATGCTTTGTGCAAGGCTAAAGTTCAGTTCTTTGACAAAAAAAAAAAAAAAAAAAAAAAGCAACAGATGACTCCAAAATGAAAATCTCTTTCTCAGTGAAGGGAACGATGATGTTATTGAGGTTTTTTTTTGTTTGTTTGTTTTGTTTTTTTTTTGTTTTTTTTTTTTGACAACTATAGCTTGGAGAAAGCCATAAAAGGGAAGAAATGATACTGTCTGATTACATTTCTCTCTAACATAGTGTTCCAGCTAAATACTTGTGGCTGTCTTAGTTACCTGAACGATACGAATTTTCTGTATTATCACAGATAATTCTGGAAATCAGTCTTTGTTCATTAAATGTCTGAATATTTTCATCGGTGTCTATACGCACACACAGGTAACAAAAAGCAATGTAAAAATAAGGAATTATCTTTTAGCTCAATAAAATAGGAAAGGAAAGCACTTTGTAAAAATATGGCACATTTTCCTCCCACTCTTAGCAATATCTCCAAACTCCTGAAGAGAATTAAAAAAATATAGAACAATCATTATTGCAAAATTTTGAACAAATTAAAGTTGTGACTTAGAAATTGAAGATATTTTGCCTAAGGCAGTCTTGTACCTAGTATTCACCCAGAGCAAGCAAATAAAAAAAGACACATTTGTAACACAAAAATTGCAAAAGTAAGATTTATAAGCAACTTTATTCATCATTTTCCACAAAGTAGCAACCACTCACATCACACCTTTATAAAATAATAAATGAATAAAAAAATGCTTTTCATCTATATAAGGATAAATTACTCCACATTGGTTGTTTTAATCAAAAATAAATAACAATGTTGTCATTATGCTAAGTGAAAGAGATCATACGTGTAAGATCACATACTCTGTGATTCTGTGTATATAATATCCCAGAAAAAACAAACATATAAGGTTGCTTTAAGGTCTAATTTTGAGTTTTCCATTTGAATGAGATGAATTTCAACATTTTAAAGTAAATGTGGGTAAAAAGCAATGACTTTTCTATTGAATATACTATAACATGTAATATCACATTTAAACACATAAAAATGATCAACTCATAATCAAGTTTGGATGGCAATGTGTTTTACTTGATAAAGAAAGCTATTTTGCATGTGTAAGTGCAGTTCTTGTACAAGTACAATAAATGTGGGAAGTCTCAAATGATTACAGATATATATGACTACCTAGTTTTTCATGAAAATCCTTATGTAGAACCACTCTTCTTTAGTGTGACTGTATTTGAACATAGAGATTTAAGAGGTAATTAAGTTTAAATGAGTTTATAGTTTATTGTTGTGGTTATAGAAAGTGTAAGATGTGTGAGGTATGTAGCATATCTTCCCCTCACACACCCGTTATAGTTTATGTCTAGAAGTCCCCCAAGGCTTCATGGGATCATAGATGAGGCTTCCAAGAGGTAATTGGATAATGGGTTATGGGCATGTGATGCTCATAACTGGACCCATCCACTGATGAGTTTATTGCTAAATGTGACATGAGAGGGAAAACCTGCTCTAAAGCAGTAAGTCACTGGGGGTGTGGCCTGGCGGGGTCTGTCTCTCTCCCTCCTATATCTGTCTCTTTTTCTCTGCTTCCTAAGGCCATGGGAAGCCTTTCCACTGCCATGCTACCCTGCCTTTCAGTCAGCCAACTAAGGATTCTTTTCCTCTTTACAGTCTTGAGTGTCAAAATTATGTCTCAGTGAAAAGAGAAATAAAAAGACCCTCTCTCTGTTTCTCTCCTCTTTCTGTTCTACCAGGGTGCACTAGAAAACATCATGTGAGCCCTCAGAAAGAAGGCGATTATGTACTATAAAAAAAGAAAAACCTCCCCAGAAAACAAATTGGCCGGTGCCTTGCTGGTGGACTGAACTGTGAGAGATAAATGCCTTCCGCTTACACTGTGCAGGCTGTGATTCTATGTGATAGTAGTCTGAGCTGACTAAAACAATTACCAGTTAATCTTCTAATTATGAGACACTTTTAAAATAGCATAAAAGATCAAACGTACCTCATTATCAGTGACTATAAGTTGAAATGAATGAATATACCAACGTGCCATGCTGAGAAGGTAAAGATCATGTTATCTCTGAATTTTTTATACTCTTCAAAGGTCAAAACTACTGCATCATAAAAAGTGTAATGTCACAAAGCATAGCCCTTGTGTATTTTTTGATTCAAGATTTGCAGTATATTATGGAAACTTTAAATTGCTAAAACACGAAATGCCACCATCAGATCATGTCATTTTCAATCTTGACAATAGCCTAGAGTTTACAAAAAGAAAAAAAAAAAAGAAAAAGAAAAAGAAAAACTTAATCAATTGTCACTGGTCATAATGACCACAAAATTACTTCTTTAACCGTTTTATTTTTCTACAATTGAAAGCAAGTGCATTTACCTATTTAAGAAAAGAGATGACCCATATCACTTTTAAATATTTACATATTATTTAGGTTTAGTCTTTATTTAAAAAGCTCTCATCAAGGAGACCTCCTAAAATGCAGATAATATTTAAAATATCATCAAATTTTAGTTGTAGAATTAATTTTAAGCAAAGTGACTGAGAAATTTCTATCTTAATGGATTTGTGTTTAAGTTGTACAATGAAAGATTTGCTTTCCTAGTAATAGCAACAACTGGTATTTAGTGAAGACTTATGCAGCAGAACTACTACACAGGATATAATTTAACTTTCATAACATGCCTACAAAGTACACTTTAAGACCCACAGTTGGACAATAAACCAAAAGTTAACATTTGTTAAATGTTTAGTAGGAACTGAGGTCTGAACTTTACCTGAATGACTCTATTGGTGCCCATAGAAAGACTTTTCAAAGCAGCAAGTGAATTAGATGTTCAAAGGAAGGATGCACTATTGTGAGCAGTGCACGGTAGAGATCTAGATGCCCACTCCAGTCATCTCCCTCCTGTCATCCATGGAAAAAATGTCTTCCATGACCCTGGCGACTCCCTTCTCATGGTTCACACTGTAGTCTCTGTTCCTTTCCGCCCAATGGCCACAGCAGGAAGCAAACTCCTATTGTCACCCACAGTATCAGAGTCCCTGAAAATGACTCCAAAATAGAATTCTTTCCACAAGACACCACTACCTTCACTTCACAAGTTATATAGATTTTCTACCATGCACTTTTATCAGAATATTTGGTAGATCAGAGGTAACACAGTAGCATATTTAACAGTTTTGTTGTTTTTAATACTAAAGTTCTCCAAACATAAGATACAATAATGCATAATGCAAACTTAACCCACTGCAGGAATTCTTATATCACAATCTGTAAACAAAATTGTCATAGCTACTGATAAACTTTCACTAAATATTTTGATAGAGTTATTGGAAATTTTCATAATGTATACATGGTCTCGATACAATTTATCATGCAATCCCAGTGCATATCCTGAGCACGATACTACAAATACCCATGGCCAACATGGCGATATCCTGTAGCCACAGCAGGTGTGGTACCTTGGTGTGCAAAGTGGGCTGTTTAAACATTCAGTTGTACTACATCCCATGGTCCTTTTGTCAAAGAGCTATGTTGTTTCCAACTGTTTTTCTAGAGTAATCATGTGTTTTACGTGGTATAGCAGTAGAAGTGCTATCATTGAGTTATTAGATATTTTCTGTTTAAAAGTGTGTCACTTACAAAGCTTACCTTTCCTTTTCTAGCAGGCACTTTCAAAAATATAGGAAAACATTTATCCATTTTTCATAGTTAATATCTCATCAGTTGACAAAATTACTCATTGACATGCACATATATACATATATATATATATATATATATATATATATATATATATTCCTTTTTAAAGGTGGAAAATGTAGATTTCCAAATAAAAATGTCATCCAATCAAATGTTTGTAAGTTTCAGTAGACTATGTTTTTCATTAAACTCAAAAACGTCTAAGGGTTAGAGGAAACTAAAGTAGTACTTGTATCAGCTGCACAATAGCACTGCTAAGTGACAGGTTTTGAATTTATTTTAATTGATAAATTATTTTTTATATTTATGAGATACAATGTGATGTTTTTTAAAATCAGATTTATTAGTACATTTTAGATACATATATTGATCACATTCATATAGGGAATTTGTAACTACATATGATATAGCTTGATTTTTTTTCCATTCCCCTATGTTCCTTCAAACCCTCCCCACTCCCGACTCACAAAAACTTTGTTTGCAATTTTCCACCTTCTCCCATTTTTTTCACTTTTTCCTTTTCCTTTGTCCCTCCCCCTCTTTCTTTCCTTTTCCCATTGGAAGGTTTTCTTCCTGTATCACAAAACCTGCTACACACTGTGGTCCTTTCTTACATTTTTAGTTTCTCAAGTTACTTAATGTCTGTGACCTCACCAGCTTATCTTTTTCTATGTCATGAATATACTAAAAAAGCTTTTAGCTTAGATCTTCAAAAAGAAGTCTTGTGCTATTAGATAAATCCAGGGATAAACTTTTTCTAAGAATTTCCTGGGTTATGTGTAATTATGTGCACAGCATATTATATATTGTTATGCTATTATTTTTTTCGTGAAATTTAATTTTATTTTTCATAAAAGATGAAAAGAAAAATAGTGTTTTTAAATATATGGTATTAATATATTATTAATAACTGTGGTCATTATTTCAATAGATTGCTAAAATTTGTTTCTCTGGTCTAACTGAAAATTTTTACTATTTGATCAACATCTCTGCCTCCTTCACATCTCCCCCTCCCAACAGTGTCCGCTAAGCCTCACTTACTCCTTCTTTTTGTGTTTGGATTCTTTGAATTCAAGCTATATGTGAACTTATCCTTTTGTTTCCACACTTGCCTCATTTCACGTAGCTTATGGTCCTCTATAACACATCTTCTTTTTTTCCATCTTTTGATCTCTCTCTCTCTCTCTTTTTTTTTTTTTTTTTTTTTTTTTTTTTTTTTTTTTTTTTGTCTTTTTGAGACAGGGTCTCTCTATCCAGTTCAGGCTGGCCTTGAGATTACTTTGTAGCCTAAGCTGTTCTCGGACTCGCAACAATCCTCCTGCCTCAGCTGCCTGAGTGCTGGGATTACAGGCGTGAGCCAGCACGCCCTGATCCATCTCTTGATCTCTTGACCCTTCAAGAAAGATCTAGCTACATATCCACCTATCTTGTAATTTGCTGTTATTTATAATCAGGGCTTCTCATATAATAGAAATCATGTGATATTTAACATGATATTTGTGTCTGCTTCAGTTCATATTATAGTATGGTTTCAAGATGCATCTGCTTTCCTACAAGTTTATTTTCCTTTACAGCAGGGTAGTACTCCATGGTGTGTAAATACCACATTTTTTTTAATCCATCCATCTGTCGATGGACATATACGCTGCTTCCATGATTTGGCTATTATGAATTTCACTGCTACAAATATGTGTAGGCATGTATCATAATAGGAAAAAGATTCCAACTCTTCCTCAAATAGCAGACTAATATCTATAATATATAAAGGATTAAAAAAGATTATATCTCCCAAAATATAAGGCCCCATCCAAATAGAAATTTAAATCTCACTTTTTCTAATTTCTGTTTTATTTAATCTGTTTCCTATGAGATGTACAAAGTTTTATTCAAATACATAGGTATTTATTTTTTATTATTTTAGACTTCTTATATTACTAAGCAATATCATCTGTATGACATAATTTTTCATATTTGGTGAATAACTTTGTAGTGCAATGTGTAGTCTACTTCTATAAATTTTTGTTATATTTGAAAAAACATGGAATCTGATTTTGGATGAAATTTTTGTTATGCCTGTAAAATTGTGCATTAAAAATTTCATTTGTGAAGTAAAAATTTATACATCCTCATTTCTTTTCTCTCAGTTTATTTTGTAATACATTCATATATATATATATATATATATATAAAGTAATTATGATAGTAATTTGCAGAATTAAAAATTTATCAAATACTTGTTTCCTGTTTTTTGTTTTCATTGCTAATAAAATGTCTTTGCTTTTTAACTTGAAAATTCCTTTGATTATTGAAAAATTGACTGAAGTTTATTGCTATCTTTATTTTATTCTTTTTACTAGTTTACATCTGTAATACAAAATAAACATAATCTTGTTGTTAAATTGGTTTACTTACATATTTTATCTTAATCCTTTGTGTTTTTCCTCCCCATCTCACCCTTCCTCTCAGTTTTCTCACACTCTTTTTATCTGCAATTTCTTTTTACCTTCCAATTTCCTACCATCTGTCTTTTATTTTGTTCTTTAAATTATTTATACTTTTGTTTTCCCCTATAAAGAAAACCATGCAATATTTACCCTATGTCTGATTTATTTCACTTAGCATTATGGTCTCAAGGGATACATTTTTCTATGAAAGACTCAAATTGACTGATGACAAACGTGACAGTTGTGCATGTTAATGTGGCAATGACTGTTGTTTCAGTCTGTATGTATCACATGTAAAGTCGGGTTAAACAAAGCATCCCCTTAAACATCATGTCTCTATGGTGAAACCGTATAGAATTCTCTATTCTAGATTTTGAAAATATGCCCTGTATAATTGTCACTTATATTTGGAACTTTCTGGTATTGTAATTTCTTCACAAAATTTCAAGTTGCAGACAATCTTTGAAATCCACCTCCTTTCCACAACCATAGTCTCTATATTGTTTTGAAGAGTTAAGTGACTTTGTTTTGAGCCAGATTCATGATTTCTTGATAGCTAACTTCAGCGTTATATAACAGGTGATATATTGTTCATTCTATTTCCTCACAGAGAAATAGAGCAGTATGGAACCTTTAAACATTTGTTTCTTTTACTGGACTTTTACATGGATTTACTGCAAACTATATTTTAATCAACAGTCACAATTTATATTAATAAAGGCTACAAAAATACCTATCTCCTTTTGTAATCTTTTGCTTGCTTCACAATGAAAAGTATCTAACACATAGATTCTACTGGAATCCTATAAAACTCATTTTCTTAAAAATTCTATGTAATCGCATTTAAAAGTATTAAGCCAGTCAGTTGTCATTGATATAAATGGAGTAAGTGATAGCTGATAGGATTGATCTCTTCTGAGCTAATTTAATTTCCTAGACTATTTATTTGAAGTGCACTTTAATGAAAACAATTGTGTATTTGTTTTATACAAAATGATATATTCTGCATGCATCCAGCCAAGACCTGACTTACTGCTGGGTAGATTTCTACCTCTTCCCACAGCCACATCCATCTGGTTCTAGCCCTGACCCACTAGAAAACTGCACATTAACTTTTCCTTTTCCAATGCTTGAAGTGGTGAAGTGAGTTTTTTTTAATGTTTTTTTAAGTGAATGAGCAAAATTTTAATTAAATATATTATTAGTTAAATTTTAGCTTCCAGCTAAACATTAAAATTGAAATTTGTCATCTTGTTCATGAGAAAAGAAGAAAATAGACAATATGTGAGTGGATTCTAACTCAGGTTGTTTACTGGCTGGCCGTTCAAAAGTTTAGAAACATTATTCTTACATTTTTCTTTTGTCTTAACAACTTCATTATATCTGATAATGTTAGAAATACTACCCTTCGTATGCCATGAACTTCAGAGAGCCCTAAAACTTTGCTAAGGCTTGATGGAATGATCTTCCCTGCCTGTCCAATTCTTATACAATTGTAAGTCTCCTTAAAAAATATAAAATATTAGTCTTAGTCTATCCTAAATATCCACTGAGAACATATCATTTGGATGTATATTGAAGACAATATTGTGTCTCTACATAGCTTTCAAATTTCTCGAGGCAGGTAGGCTATTCAATGAATAAAACCAAATTTACAAAAATCAAAATAAATTTCCCTTAATCATTTTCATTAATAGCATGACAAGTGGTCTTATAATCAGCAACCTTCCCCCAAAGAACATAAACTTTATCTAAAAATATCCAAATAGAAGTAACCTCTTCTAAACATTTGACATTTCCATAGTTTATTTTATTTCATTTTATTGATTTTGGTGCCGGGATTGAACTCCTGACCTTGCAGTTGCCAGGCATGCACTTATGACACTGAGCTACATCCCCAGCTCCAGTTCATTTTATTTATTTTTATCAGAAAGTGAACATTCACAAGTCCTTTTAGTTAGAAGCAAATCTGTAACAAATATATCCTTATCATGCATATTCATTTCCTAACAATAAGCTGAGAAGATTTTCTGTGCTGTTTCTAAAGCATCGTGCATCATTATGGAGTTGCTTGAGCTTGAACTTTCTTGGTGTCCATATATCTGCTTAAATCCTGGCTCAGTGACAGCTAAACCAGCCCTGACCTCTCAAGAGAGGTGACATAAAATTTCTTTGTAGTTTGTGCTTTTGAACAAAGTAACGTAATTTCTAGAAGCTCCCATCTAGAGCATACTTTCTTGGCTTTTTGTTCATCGTTTTCTTTTGTGTCAGTGACTTTTAGATGGGAAAAATACAGCCTCAGCTCTAAGCTTTGCTCTTTTAGCACTTGCAGATTGTAATATATATTTTTCATGGCACCTAGTAACACATAAAGATGATATTATTATGACACATAAGAAGGAGAAAAGGAGAATGAGTGTGAGAGCTGGGGATTTGACTATCTTGAAGGTAAAATACCTATACATCTGACATTTTATAATAAAAACACTCTCTTGAGAAGAATACATATTACTTTTAAATACGTGTGGTGTCTTATTTTCTTTTATTTTTCTAAAGGATGATGATTTCCCACACTTTAAGTAATATGATATTACAAGCAAAGCTAAAGTCTTGCAAAACACATTCTCTCTTGAATAATATAGTACCTATTTGCTTGTCTTTTAACATGTCAGTAAGCATTGATTTATTAAAATGCATGCAGGTAAATGTGCTTATTCTTTCAGCATAAACTGCATACTTGCTTAATTTTATTTACTACTGTAAAGTACCTGTAACATCACTGCAGATATGGTAAGTGAAGATTCAAATGCACACATTGATAGCTCTCTCAAACAAACAAAAGGGGTGTATCCATGACAACCATGCCACCGAGATCCATAGGTATTGGAATAAGATACCCTTTAGCATTATGTAGTTTTTGGACTGGAATGTATTTACTGACATAGTAACTATAAATGTGTAAATATAACTGCATAAAGTGCTGCTGAATTAATTCATGATTTACTCAACCCACAGCATTAGGGTCATTAATCCATAAGAATGCTACAGGCTAGAATCATATTTTTCTATTCTTTTGTTTTGATTTGCATTTGAGAGAGAGGCTTTGGCAAACTCTTTTTACTTATTTTTTTTCTTGCATTTTTGGGGGAGGATGTAAGAGTGAAAGGCAACAATAGATTGTCAAATAAAACTGGTTACTTTAACTCATGCAGAAATTTATGACAGACTATGTATGTAAAGATCAGAAACTATTTCCAAAACAATTTAGAATACAGGAAGGGTTTGGTAGAAAGGCCTTAGGTTTAACCCTCAGTACAAAACAATCATAATCCCTCCTAATTGGTGGCCCTTAATTACTTGATTTAAGCTTATAAATAGATTAATAGGTTGATAATTAGGTATATTATTCTTTGAAGATTCAATATACACATATGGATAGTTATAAACAATGTTCATATATAACAATAGGAATGTTGTGTAATGTTCATACTTGTTCAATGAACAATTTCAAGTTGCCAATCCTTTAAACAATTTAAATTCCTTAATTTGAATAGAAAATCAGTACCCGGAGATAGTATACTAGAACTGAGAGCATACTTGGATAAATTAATCTTTGTTGCTGATGGGTAAGAAAAGCAGAAATAGATATTACTAAAGAAATATGACTTCACTGAAATTCTTGATTAACTAGAAAATAAAGGAAACTTTATTCTTGAGAGACAAAAAGTGAAAAATTTTAAGTTACCCTTATGAGGACAGAGATGAACTTCATGAAAACCTAATAAGATAAAAGCTGGATGAATCAAATGTCCTCAGGAAGAGTCCCAAATCCAACTAGAGCTGGAGATCCCACACAGTGGTATATTTTCTTCAACTGTCTTCAGCACCTGGATTTAAGAGAAAGATCAAATTGTTGGCTTGATCCAGAGTGAGGGCAGTTCACAGTTCTCCTGTGGTAATATGAGGGACAAGAATGAATATTTTACTCAGTAAAGGACCATGGTGCCAAGTTGGATAGGAAAACAAGGCATGAATGAAGCATTTAATACGAGTGGAATAATACAGTTTTGGGTACAACAACCATTCATTAATTTATTCACAAAATCTAACTGCAAAGATAGTTACCTCTGCCTGGTCTGTTTTTCATTACAAAAATTCCTTTGCACATATCTAAGGTCAAGACTTGGTGCTATCATAATTAATCCCACCTCTGTTTATCTCCAGGATTTGCTTCCTGAAAATATTCAGTGTCTCTTACTTCTCAAACCCAATCCTTGGAATTATATATGGACAAAGAAAGTGGTTTTTGTATATATTAATTAATAACTCCTTCCACACCCCAATCCTATTGTTCCTTTTTTTCCTGTGTATTCTTTAATTTTATACTGAACTATTCCAAATACTTCTTTTACTACAGGTTACTTTATTTTATGGCCCATATCTCTTTCTTGATATATGTTTTCTCTTTTTAACAAATATTTATTTTGTTTGTAGTAAATTCCAGCGACTAATCTATGATTTGAGAATGAAGAAATAAACCATGTATATTATGCTATGATTTTATTAAGCTTGCATTTCACTTGGTATTGAGAGAGTAAAAAATTGAACAAATAAATACTTGTCAGGTGTTCCACAAAGCTTTTCTGCACAGTAATTATGAATAGTAATTTCTGCATAGTAATTCCATTAAACAGAATTTCAACGAATAGTTAAAAGATTCTTTGGAGTAGATAAAATTATTTCTCATTCCTGTCAGAAATTAGTTCAAGACAAGTGTGAGTTACTATTACCGAAACAGACACATTTATGCTGTATTTGAAGGGCTTCACAGAAACTCAGCGCGCAGCATACAGCCAAACATCTTTGTTTCTTTGTGAAAATAAAAACTCAATAGAATTTTAACATACATGTATATATAAATAAAAATAATAAAGCAAACTTTTGAAATTCTCTCATTCTTGAGGAAAATGAAATATTAGAAATATCTCAGGAATCTCAGACAATGTTTTACCATGATTTATTTTCCTGGGAATAGCTATCTCCTTATGGAGTCCAGTTCAAAATGAAACTTTGGGGCACTTTTGTCAAATGACCACATTACTAAGTTTTTGTTGGATCATTGAGCATAACTGTTTCAGTCTCACTGTTTGAATGTCCACTTTGTATGCTTTAATTTTGTAACTTGAACAACTATTTCTAAGATGACAGTATGTAGTTTATCAACCAGTGATTTCTTAGTGTTTATTTTTTGAAATTCTGTATTATTATTACCATTTTCTCTGTTTTGCTTTTTTTTCTTTAAATAAAAATTTTAAAAGAAATTATTGTAAATTCCAGTTGTTAAATCAGATTGTTAAAAGAAATATAAGACCTGAAACAGCACAGGCCCCTCCCCTGGGTGATCCAAATGTTCCTTCTGCTGTTATACAGGAAACACTTTCAGATCCCTGAAAATAAACATTCATTCCCTGACTACATACACTTAATACCTCCCATATTTGGCTGAACTATTTGAAACTGGTAGTTTTTCCGGGTCACTTAACAATATGCTCTTCGCTGTAATCTACATTTAAACTTAACCCAAATAAAACCCTAAAGTATGAGTTCTTTATTATATTACTTCCTAATGTTTGCAAATCTGATATGTAAAAGACATATTTTCAGTTTTACTTTTAGTTTTCATAATTAAATTTGGTGGAACATATTTTTATGTTTATAGCCCATTTTAATTTTCTCTTAATGGAAAGTATGTACTGAAAGATTTTACCATTTTCTGTCAGGTTCTTTAAATCACAGAAATTTTGAATTTGTTTATATACCACTTCTTTGCCACTCATTTGTGTTACAAATAACTTCTCCCACTCAACAGTCTTGATTGATACTTTAATGCTGCCAATTATTATAGAGAAATTTTTTATTTTTAATGTTAGTATCACATACTCCTGATGAATCATGCTTTTGCAATTGTATTTAAGAACATAATACCTTAAATTGTTGCTCAGCTGTAATTAGCTTTGCTTAGCTTTGATTTCACCCTTAGGGTTCTTTAATCCACATTGTTCTGATGCTCCTATGCAGTAGAAGATAAGATTGTAATTATTTTAATTATGAATTTTACATTTTTCTAAGGCAATTATTACAAAGAAGTGTATCAGACGTTCAAAACTATGTAGTCCTTTTCCTAGACCCTAAATTTTTTTTGTATTGCACTGTTTTCTTATTTTTACAATAGTAGTACAATGGCATGGTTAGTTTAACGGGGGGTTTGAAATAGATTTAGATGTTAGGAAGTGTGTTGCTTCCTTCTTTACTCTTTCTGCAGATCATTAGGCTATTTAGAGTATTTTATGGTTGTAGTTGAATTTTTGAATTGTTTCCTGTTCTGTGAAAAATGACACCAGGATTTTGAAAGAGATTCTATTGATTCTAGATATCTTAAATAATATGAAAATTCCAATAACATCAATAATTTCCATCTATGAATACAGGAACACACATGTGCTTGAATGTTTTTACCAATTTTTTTACACAAGTCTTTTACTCTTTTCATACATTTATTCTTGCATTATTCCTTTTGATCTACTTTTAAGTGAGACCTTTAATTTCCTTTTCAGTAGTTCTGTTAGTATATATACATTCAAATAATTTTCTGTTGCATGTGAACTTTACTGAAATGTTCAGTGTGTGGTGTGTGTGTGTGTGTGTGTGTGTGTGTGTGTGTGTGTGTGTGTTTGAATGTCTTTAGTCTTTAGGGATTTCCACATTAAGATCTTGTCATCTGCATAGACAAATTCACCACTTTCTTACTGATTTAGATTCTTATCTAGTTTCTGAAGCTATGCTTTCAGCACTAAACTGAATTAGTGTGGCAAAAATGGTATCTTTTTTTATACGTGTTCTTAGAGAAAAATGTTTCGGTTTTTCATCATGAATTATGATGGTAGTTGTGGGTTTGTCACATATGACCTTTATCATTTTGAGGAATATTCCTTCTATGCATAATTTGACAAACATTTTCTCATGGAAACTATTATAACAATTGCATATTATTTTCTTTTTTTCTGTCTTGTGAGGCTGCCTTTTACAGATCCTTTGGTTAAAAGAAAGAATCTTTGCTGGTGTCTTTTTTTGTCTAGACTTGTCATTTCCAACTTGTCTGGCTTTTCAGCACTAAATCTGGATATGTAAGGAAAAGCATCCTTTATGGAATTCACTAGTCTTCTATTTCTTGTGTTCTGAGATTTCCCAGCCAATTGTCCCTTATTTTATCACTTTTCTATGCTTCATTTGTGACACACACACACACACACACACACACACACACACACACACACACAATTTTAGCCATATATATTTATTATATATTGTATATATAATATAATTAAATTTAGGTGTATATAGTTTTTAAGGTGACTTTAATCTTTTTCTATTTGTATGTACTCTTGGTTAAAGGACAAATAGGAGAAGTGAAATGAAGGACACTTGCAGAATGCCTGCACCTGTCCTGACGATATCCGAATACAGGCAAAATAGTATGGGCCAAAATGCTCCCTTCTCGTCAGCGACAAACATGTGACCCAGGAAACTGCTTTAAATGCCAATTGTCACCTTCTTCACACACCTACTGAATCAGAAACTGGAGCTGGAGCCCACAGATTGGTTTGGTGAGTTCTCTCCAAAGTGCAGATCCTCTAAGTGGATATCACTGACTTCTATAGTTCAACCAGCGCAGCATAATTTCCAAACCAACCAAAATGAAAAAAGGAGCTTAAGAGCCAAGGCCTATGATAAGCCTTATGTATGGAGCTGAAGTACTATTTCATTCCATGGACTCTAGAAATCAACTCATATGCTGTTGGTTGCTAATTGTTGTGGGCTACTGTGGTCTTTTGGATGAGGAAGTTGACTGACTCTCCTGCCAGTCTTCAAGGTCATAGGGCAAGGAAAAGGGGAGACCAATTGTCCTTCTGGCCCCTAGGGTGAGGAGGCGGCAAGGCTGGCGATCCTGGCAGCCTCTAGACCCATGAGGTGAGAAGGGGCAATCCATGAAATGTATTTATAACCTTATCCCTGACTTAGTAACTGATCAAGGTATTTTTTTTAAAAAGTCAACTTAAATAAATTTGAGAAACTATATTTTAGATCTGTTGCTAATTATTTTACAGACTACAGTGAAAAATAGACAGTGGCCACAGTTTTTGTTTACCAATTTTTTGTGGTTACATTAAATTTGAGTTAAGATCAGGTGATAAGGTAACAGATAATTTTTTATATAAATTGTGACTCTGTTCTTATTGTTTCTGTATCCAGTGCTAGTTCATCTGTACTGATGACTACGCATTTTTATACTCTACTTGCAAAACAGATATCAACAGATGAAAATCTCTTCTTTTGTAAGGTGATTTTCAATATTAAATTGAAAAAATGTCCTTGAGCGTCACTTTCCTCTTTGAGATTAAAAGGCAAGACTTGCATATTTAGAGCAAAAAATAAAAAGACATCAGTTAACAGCTTTCTTGTTCTTAGCAGAGAATTGATCTTGCAGAGAAAGTGAAAAACCCAAAATCTAGAAAGAGATGAACATGTGCAAGAAGACACACGACTGAAGTGACTGGCAAATTTGCTTATCTGGCAAAGAAACACCAGAAAACCACAGAAATTACTAAAACAGTTCCAGCTAGGAGCCATGTCAAATTGCAATTCGAGTGTGTGTTAGTATGGGTGTGCACAGATCCTGATAATTGTAGGCAGAAAATCCAATCCTTTGTTCATGTTTTCAACTCCAGATATTCATAAGAGGTCATTGGTTCACCCGGAAGAAAATACAAGATGCAGAGACTGATTTACATATTTAAAGATGGGATGAGGATGGAGGACAACGGAGCTCTACTAGGGTGCATGTCACCACTGTGTCTGAGGGAGGAAGGGAGCATTCAAAGGAGCACAAACGTGAGATTCGGCTTTACTGTGCTTTCCATCAACTATGGCTTAATCAAAGAATACCACACCACACCCCCAATATCTCCCATGCAAGAAAAATTGTTAGTCAAAGCTATCTGGAAAATAGAAAGCTAGAATAGCTTATTATGTCTTGAGAGCAGCACAAAGGAATAATCAAAGCCATGTGAACAGCACTGTCACTAAATGATTTTGAGGCTGCTGGCATACAGAGGATCACCATAGTAACAATAAACTTTAAGCACAACCCAAGTCCCTACTAGATGACAATAATCCTCTATCAAAAGACCTAGAAAAAGGAAAGATGTAATCTTTTCCTATACAAATTTTTTCTTCTCAATATACTATCCCACCCACAACATATATTGTTTTCAAAATGCAGTATGTGGAATTTAAGATTCAGAAAAAAAATCTGTACAGTCAAATCAACAATCAGACTGGATTCAGATATAACACAGATGGATCATGCTGCTATCAGACAATGGCATGAAATAACCATAATAAATATGGTAAAAGCTATGGTGGACAAAATAGCCAATGTGAGAGCTCATAGGTAATTTCGGCAGAGCATGAGGCTATGTGCAATAACCAGAACATTAGAAATCTGAAATAGTAATAAAAATAAAGTCTCCTCTCTTGACTCTGAAAAGAATCTGTGAATCTCAAAGTAGCCAATAAAAATTACTCAGTTGAAGCATAAAAATGAATTGAATGAAAATAAATAAACAAGGAAACCATAAAACCGGGCCAAAATTATTGTCATAAAATGTTATCAAGTATATATTTAGAATTTCTAAACATCAATAAAACCCAAAACTGAATATTTGAAAAGATTTACAAAGTTGTACTGAGAGAAAAACCAAATGACTGGGCTGTGTATAGATCTCAGAAGCTCAGTGTCTACCTGGCAAGCATGAGGTTCTGAGTTCAATTCCTAGTACCTTCTTTCCACCTGCCAAAAAACAATAAAAGAAAAACTAAATTGCCAATTCAGTAAAAGAGGAGCTTTCAATTCTGATCTTTCAGTATTGAAGTATAGTAAAGGATTAGAGAAAAGTCTATGCTCATAAAATTGAATACCTATATGAAAGACAGAAACTACAAAATAAATCAAGGAGTAAATAAGAATAAACACTTTCTAAAAAGGAAAATTTGAAAACTCAAGAACCCTACAGTTTCATAAAATACTTTCTCAAAAGGAAAACTTGAGAACTCAGGAACTATGTATTTTTTTTTTTAGGAGCTATATATTTTCACAGATAAATTCTATTCAATATTTAAATAAGAGATATCAATTTTGCATAATTTTCTCTCCCAAAATAGGGCAGAGAAAAAACTACTAGTTTCTTTTATGATACCAGGTTTATCCTACTACCAGGAGCAGGCAGAGCCAGAAAAAAAAAAAAAAAAAAAAAAAAAAAAGCTATAGAAAAATATCCTTCGAAAGCAAATACGCAAAATTCCTTAACAAAAAAAAAAATGTCAGTAAATCAAATTCAGCATTATACTCTGAAGTACGATAGGAAAGTGCAATAAAACGAGGCTTGGCACATGAAAAGAAGACAGAGCAACAGTGAAGAACGGAACTGAATCCTTGGACCGGCCTTTGCTCCAAAGGGAAGTGGAATTCCATGTTGAAGCCCTAATCTAAATGTTTTCGGAGACAAGAACTTCAAGTCACCAAAAAAATGAAATGGTATCATAAGTGTAGGACCTAAATCCAGTGTGACTGTTTTTACAAGAAGAGGAAAGCTCACTGAAGTTTCCCCTAAGCCCAGAGCAAAAGGCCAGGTGAAGACGCAGAAAGAAGATACTATCTGCTAACCCACGGAGAGCCATCTCAGGGGAAATCAGGCTTGTTGAGATCTTGTCTTCTTGGTTTCCCAGTCACCAGAACTGTGAGAAAATATATTTCTGTCCCATCCTAACACTCTGCAATTTTATTTGGCAGTTCTAGCAAAATGACATGTTATGTAACTTACCATATTAGCAAATTAAATGAAACAAAAACAAAAATAACAATTATTTCATTACATACTACACAAAGACTTTCAAAATTCACATTTATGTATGACATAAAAGTCATTTAGTAATAAGAAAGCCAAAGTGAGCTTCTTTCATCTAGTGCAGATAATCTACAAATTCTATTGCTAATAGTACTAATGGTAAGGTACTAGGTAAATATGTTACTTCTCCTTCTACTCAATATCACATTGGAAGTTAGAGCTAATGTAATAAGCAAAGAATAAAAATACATACAATTTAGAAGTGAAAAATTAAAAGTGTCCTCATTTGGAGGAAATGTGTTTTTCTATAGAGACAATGCACAATACATCCTTTTTTATAAATCTCCTATAAATAACAGTTAAAAAGTCACAAAACATTAGGCCAATACTTAAGCATCATTTGAATTTCTGTATACCAGGAAGAAACACATCATATTACAATTTTTAAATTCACTTAAAATAACAGCATGCGGATACTAACTAACTGTTTGCCATATTGGTAACATCAAAATTTCAAGAGACTCTGCGACAGGGGAGAACATGGCTGACAGATAGCAGATACTATGGAGGCTCTCTGAAAGGCTTGGTTCAGAAGTCAGGAATGGTGCGGAATAAGGAGACATAAGCCGGTAGAGATATGCTCTGCTGACTCAGGAACGAAACTGGGCTGAGAGAAACCAATTTGGAATGCAGTCCTGGTGCTAAAACAGGAACAGAAAACCCTCGGTGTGGATGCTAGACCCCGTGCCATTGGAAGCCGCGATTTGAGTTTCCCGCTGCGTCGTGGCTGGCTGCCTCTACAGCGGCTCGGCAAGGAGAGAGACGCGCAGAAGCTCTGAGAACGGGAGTCTGCGAATGGAGTCGAAAACAGGATGGCCAGGGACTCCAGCCACACATTCCCCTCTCGGACGGGATTGGTCAAAAGTGTCTGGCCTGCAGGACGCTGCTGGCGGACTCGGTAGGCTGGCCCAACCCAGATCCCAGAGCCTGATGGTGGCCCAGAGGGGCGGGCCCCGCGTAGGCTGCCTAGTCCATAACTCCCTGGTGCGCTGCGGTGGGCGGAAACACCTAGCCAGGGCAATTCGATCAGGCTGTGGCTGACAGGGAGGGAAGCTGGGCCTTCTATGTAAGCTTGCATATATAAGGAACAGAGAATATGGGAAAAGGCAGCAACAAGAAAGGCTCCTCGGCCCCCAATTCTGAGAAACAGGCAATAGCGGACACCGCACCAATAGACATAAAGCGCCGTATAGAGAGCCTCATAGACCAATTCAGGAATGAAGTTATCAATGACCTGAAGCTAGAAGTATGCAGAATAGTTAGAGAAATGCTAAGCACCACCCAGGAAAAAACAGATGGTGGAATGGAAGAACAGAAAAAGAGGGGAGAATTGTTTGATGGAGAAAATAGAGAAAACATAGAGTACATGAAGCAGGTTCAAAGGGACTATCAAGAAACTAAGAAGTCTATCCAAGACTGGCATAACAGCTTGAAAGAAACTAAGGACAGACTATCTGAACTGGAGGGCAGACTTGTAATATGGGAGAATGAAATGAAAAACTTCTTAAAATAACAAAGAAACAAACAGCAATAATACAAAGACAAGAAGATGATCAGAGGATCCATAACTTAAGGATTAAGAACATAAAAGAACAAGTAGGGACACAAACAAGTGAACTACAAAAGCTACTCACAGAAATAATCCAGGAGAATTTTCCTAATTTAGTAAAAGGTAAAGATACTCAGATGTATGAGGCATCCAGGACCCCAGCTACCTACAACCCAAACAGGGCAACACCCAGGCATATAATAATCAAAATTCCAGAAATTCAATACAAGAACAGAATATTAAAAGATGTCAGAGACAAGAAACAGACCACTTACAAGGGAACACCCATCAGAATTACAGCAGATTTCTCTGCACAAACCATCAAATCACGAAGAGCGTGGGGGGAAATAATTCAAGCTTTGAAAGATAATAATCTCCAGCCAAGATTGAGATATCCTGCACAACTGTCCCTGGAAATTGATGGAAAAACAAGGTGCTTCCAGGATAAAGAGGAACTGGGGGAATTTGCAACCACCAATTCAACTCTACAGAAAGTATTGCAGGATATTCTAAAAAAAGAAAAATACAAAGAACCCAGAAATAGTGGCGGGGAGGCCACAACGAATGGAGCAGAGAACAAAATGAAGAAGACAAACTGACAGCTACTGACAGAAAAAGAGCTCAACAGAAATGAGACAGAGAAGATTGGATGATAGGAACAGCTATTTTGGAGAAAATGACATCTTAATAGGTAATACTGATTTAGTATCATCTTGTTTTGAAGTCTCATTTAGCTTTTGTTCTTCTGTCTCCAATGGTCTAAACGGGTTGTATCTTATTGGATTTTATTATGTACGATAGTATAAGCAAAAACCTTTTAAAGACAAGGAGATTATACAGAAACCATTGTTCATTTTCTGTTAGTCGATTCTAAATACTCTGTAATACTGTCATTCTCTTAAATGGTTTTACATTGTTTTGATATACTTAATGCTACAGTATACGAAGTTGTACTCAAGGACTTCAAGGAAAGAGTCAATATGGTAACTACTTTTGGGTTGGAATTATCTGGTGGTGAAACACTATTCTGCTTAAATGGTTATGTTTTGATCTGCGATGTTTCGCTGTTATGCCCTCTTTTATCCCAATCTCCACTCCATTATTTACTTTTTTATTTTTATCCGTTTAATTAAAGGAAAAAAAATAGCAGGATATATTATAGTAACCCACTTTGACTTTCTATTATCTCGATTTGAAGCCCTGTATTACTCTGACCATCTTGTTTTTGACTGATGTTCCCCTATTCTGTTTTGCTGGATAGCATCAGGTTTGAAAGTTTAGGCATCAGCTGTGAAGATAATGACATTCATTATAACGCCCATTCTCGTTGACTTTTATCTACTTTTAAAGACCTACAGTGTCTCCAATGGTTTGGATTTGTCAGTTTTGTTCTTTACTGTTTTGTTCAATTGTATTATAACTAATGATATAGGCAATTCTATTAGAGATAGCGGGAGGCATTATGGTAACCACTGTTGATCACCTTGTATTATGTTTTTACATTATCTATTATGTCCACCCTTTTGACTTGACCGATTCTGTTCTGTTATGTCACATTTGGTTTTACTCTCTTCCAAAAAAGCAATAAGAACCGTGGGAGCAATGAAACCCAAAATGTGTAATAGTCATTGTACAAAAGAGAGGAAAGGAAAGTGCTCTAAACTATATAACTGCATGTATATTTAAGTGTATAAGATAGAAAATGATATCACAGAGTTTTATTGGATCATTGAACAGAACTGTTTGGAATTGTTGGAATGTCCACTCTACAAGCTTTAATTTTGTGACTTGAACAATTATTTCTAAGATGGCAATATGTAATCCATTAACAAGTGGTTTCCTACTGTTCATTTTTTTTTCTGTAAATCTGTATAACTTGTACCCTTTCACTGTTTTTTTTTTCTTTTCTCCTTAAATAAAATTTAAAAAAAAAACTTCAAAATTTCAAAAGTTATAGAATAAATATAAGAAAGGATAAATTAATGACGATATAGCCAATGTACATCAATTAGAAATCTCAAACTATTGTGAGCCAATTTGCCCTCACTTTGCTCTATTTATTAAACACAATTTCAAGTGAAATTCCTTGTTTGGCACTTAGGTAGAACCCCATTCTAAATTTCATAAGAAAAGATGAATAAAATACTATGTGCAAATTAATTCTGACAAGGAGGAGCATCAGTTGATTCAGGGCTTATTATAGAGCTAAATAATTATAATTACAGCTTTGGTGAAAAGTGTATGTATGTGGATTAATGGAACAGTAGAGTCCAAATATAGATTCAGAAACATATAAGCAAATAATTTTTTTTAAAAAATTCAAAGCTGGTTGATCTAGAAAAGACAGTATTTGCAATGAATATTTCGGACAGCTAAATGCTCATGTGTATAATAATGCCTCAAATTTTATTCTAATGTTAACTCAAAATAAATCATGACTCAATGTAAATTAAAAAATGCATAACTTTCATAAGAAAATTAAGGAGAAAATATGCATGATATAAGATTTCTGGATTTAATTATACAACAGAAAAATCATAATCAATAAGAGAGAAAAATTATAAACCAATATTCACTAAATTAAATTTTTGTTCTGCAAAATTAACATCTGTGGGAATAAACTATAAGTTTAGGAAAAAACATTTGCTAGTCATAGATAAAGAATTTATGTATAAAATTAAGACTACAATTTAAAAATTAGAAAACAAATTTCTCATGGTTTATCATATATGAGCAACACCAGAGACAGAGATAAAATCTTCCAAAAGTGTGCATACATTTCAGGAACAGAAAAAGTTCCATACATCTTTTAATACTAAATTTATTGAGACCATCAGATTAATACTAGTTACTTTTGGCCTCCTCAGTCATAGGAGGTGCTCAAAGTGTTTTTCATTAACTTATAGACATTTATTAGTACAGAGACCTGCTGAAGTGTGTAGACATTTTGTAAGTAAATATGCATATGTATATATATATATATATATATATATATATATACACACACACACACACACATACATACATTTTATACATAAATTCTTTATGATAGGCAAATATTTTTCCTGGATTTATAATTTTTTCTGGTAGATGTTAATTTTGCATAACAAAATTGTAACTTAGTAATTTAGTGCAGATTGGTTTATAATTTTGCTCTTTTATTGTGCATATATATATATATATATATATTTTATATATATATACATATATATAAAATCAGCAGAATAGAGGTGAGATAAATGGGAAATAAGAAAGACTTCCCATACTTCCCCTACTTACATAGTCCAGTTTCAAAACTATTTAATATATATGCTTATTTTTATAACCCTTACACTACTCGATAAGATAAATTAGTAGTTAGTTTGTTAACTTAGTTCATTTAAAAGAAAATTGTGTGTTACTATAAGTTTGCTTCTGTATTGTAAGAATTTTTTTGATTTATGTTTTGTGCTCTGAGGGACACCTTCAAAGATAACTATACACAGTGTATTTACTGTTGTTGTTATTGTTTTATTATGATTTTTTTAATTTTTTATAAAATAAAAACTGCAAATAAGGCAAGGAAAAGATATAACAGATTTGATGCTCCTTTAAAAAAATGTACACATAAATGACTCATTATTGGTCTTTATGGAAAAGCAAATCACAGTCACAGTGGTAAGATAACTGAGAGAGAAGAGAATGAACAAGCAGCAGAGGAGGAGGAGGAAGGGGAGAGGTAAGCTAAGGAGGATGGGGCTATGAAGAAGGGATGGAGAGTGGGACAGAAAAGGAAATGAAGAATGAAGAACACTTTCAAAATGAAACAATGAACAGTATGTAATACAGAATGTCAAAATTTTCCACTATTTCCACTTATAATGCTATAAATGATAAAGGTGCTTGAGAAAAACATTCACAGAATTTTTATAATGTTAAACATATACTCACTAAATAGCCCCATGATTACACTCTTGGTATTTATTCAGAGAAATTCAGATTTTATGTTCCTACAAAACCAGCATATGAATGTCTCTAGCAGCTTTATTGATAATGAGCAAAGTCTGGGGATAAGACGTCCCCAGAAAGACGAATGAGGAAACATTTAGGCAATCAGGGCTCGGCATGTAGCTCAGTGACACAGTGACTGCCTGGCAAGTGTGAGGTTGTGAGTTTGATTCACAAAAATAAAAATAAATTACAAATTAAGCAATCATGAAATATATCACTATTTAGATCTAAATAAGTTGTCTGTTAATTAAAATAACAATATGTAGTACCTTCAAATGTTTTTTGTTTTGTTTTGTTTTGTTTTTTTTTTTAATTGAAAGTAGCCAGATTCAAAAGACTATGATTATAACTCTATGGAACACTGAGAAAGGTAAAATAAAACAAAACAAACAAAAAACGGAAGCCTGATGGATGTTTGACATGAGTTTCCACTGGCACGCTACTTCAAGAAAAGGCCCATAAGACTTTCAAATTACAGAAGTGCTATCGGTGATACATGACGTATAATGATTCTGAGCATTTTCCAAACCAAGAGCCAAGAGAATATTGCAACACAAATAATATTTAAACAATAGGAAAACTGTACAAAATTGAAATGAGACATCAATCAAAGTATGAAATTTAAATTATGACAAATTGATCTAGCTGTATCATAAATATGTCCACAACTTCAAAGAAATCAAAATAAAATATATTATTTAATAATCTCTTTGGAGAAACAGAAACTGACCTAAGTGACTTTCTTTTTTTATTTTATTTTTCATTTTAAAGAGACTAAGATAAAAGAGGACATAACAGAACAGATCAGAACTATTTAAGCAACACAGTATTTCACCACAAGGCAACCCAATATAACAGTAGCTACCATAATGTCTCTTTCCTTGAAATAGTTGAGCATACCTTCATACACAATAGTATCAAACATAACAAAATAGTATAAAACCATTAAAGAGAATGAAAGTATTACAGGGCATTCAGAAATAAGTGTTTTTCAAAAGCAAAGTTCTGACTAGATAACATAGACTACTGAAAAAAAAACAGAATTGCAAAAAACAAAACAAAACAAAACAACAACAACAAAAAAAAAAAAACTAAAAGATCTCAGAGGATGGAGAAACCTGGCAAAAACTAACTGCACTACATGGGCACAGTGAAATCATTTGGGTGGTGTTGAAACTGTCTTCTTTGGCTGGGGTGGTGCACTGACAGAGCGATTCTCTTCAAGTGATCTCTTTCGAACACCACTGTAATTAGAAGCACCAAACAAACCCAAAGTGAATGACATTCTGAAGAATACTTGACTTGAAATTTTCAAAATGTCAAATGCTATAAAGGACAGATGAAGGCAAAGTTTCAAAGATACAAATGAAATAAAGAGAAAACATGAATGGAAGTGATGAGCCAACCTAGATTTCATCTAGAACATAAAGATGACCCTAGAGGGGGAAAAACATGTTGAAATCCAAATAAGGTGGACAATATAGCTAATAGGATTGTACTGATACATTTCCTTTATTTTGCTAAATGCATAAGTCATGTGAGATGCAAATTGTAATATACAAGAACTCTATGAGATTTTTATGAATCATTAATATTATTTTTAATGATACAGCATGTCAACATGAGCAGTTTAGAAGTTTACCTAAAGAGACTCCACAAGGGAGCCAGGGTTATTACTTTGTAAATATCCTCAGCCTGTGCAAGAGGAGGGTAAGGAGATTTTGTGAGTGCTACACTGGCCTTGGAGAGGGAAGTGGGTGGCCTGTGTACAATATAAAGGCAGAAAAGTGGCTTGCTTCCCACTGCCATTTTGTTCCGGATGCGTTTGCTGGTTGCTAACTAGAAGTGTTGCCCTGTTGCCATGCCACCCTACCTAAGAGCCAGCTGATTATAGACTGAAACCTCCACAAACTATGAGCTAAATAAACCTCTCCTTCCTTCATTTTTGGTGTCAGCTATTTTGTCTCAGCAATGAGAAAAAATAACCAAGACAGAATTTGCTACCGGAGAAGTGGGGTCATTGCTGTGACTGTACCTGTACATGTGATTCAAGAACCTTTGGGAATGACTTGTAGGAAGAATTTGGGAAGGTATGGAGAAGTCACCTGAAGGAGCAGGCTGGAGTGCCTTAGGCTGTTCCATATGGGAAATTCTGGTCAGAGCTCGGAAGATCAGAAGGGTGATAGAAATCCTGCTAGTACGAACCAGTTTGGAAGCTTTCTGCTGGGAATAAGGACTGTGTTAGGTTTTGCAGTCCAGATGATGTGTGTCAGGTCTTATCGGAAAGTTTGTCTGCATTTGGTTCATGTCCAGAGACTTTTCCTGAGACTAAGATTAAGGGAAATGGATTAATTAATCTGGTAGAAGAAATTTCAAGGCAGTTGAATGTTGAGATTGTGGCATGGCTAATGCTGGGTGCTTTTTGGCAGATTTATGTTACAAATAAACAGCAAAGACACCAGTAGGATGATTTAAAACATTGTGAGTGTGGTCAGAAAGGAAGCTACAATAAAGCTTTGAACTATAAGATAGAGCTGAGGAAATCTCAGTTGCTGAGAAGGAACAGAACACTAGAAAAGATGGCCTGAAGGCATCAAGAAAAGCAGCAAGTCTTGAACTTTTGTAGTCTCACAACTGCAAAAGTGAAATATTTGCTTTGAGACAAAAACCACAGAGCACCATGTTCCAGAATAGAGGCAGCATAAAAATTTTGTTCCTCACAATTAGATTCATAGTGTTCAATGATCTAGTTACTTTACCCCTACAGCCAAAAGAGAGGAAAGCCTGACTACCACTCCAACTGGCAGCAGACTTTAGCATCACCCACGTGGTTCTGGTTTTAGGTGCATTCAGAATGCAAGAGTTCTGTGGTTAAAACGATTTCCACCCCAATTTTAGAAGGGCAGGAGGCCAGGCAGTGTGCCCCTAAGAGGGCAGTGCATGAAGCTGTGAGTGTGAAGCCAAAGGTGCAATGGAGATCCCAGAAGTATGGAAAATCCAGGAGTGTGGATCATCTAAGGAGACCTGCAAGGAGGGAGCAAAGCCAGACTAAGAAAAAAATAATGAGATCTGTAACCACCAAAAGTGATGTAGGGGTAGAGTCACACAAGTCCTTTGGAGCTCACAATTTGCCACAAATTGCCTCCAGTGGTGCACATGGATTTACAGGACTTGATGGTTGCCCTGATGGATTTTAGATTTGCTTTGGTCCCATTCTTACATAACTCCCTGTTTGTACCCTTTGAAATGGTAGTATTTGTCTTGTGCCATTGCATGTCAGAAGTTCTTAGCTTTGCTTTCATTTGTACAGGCTTATTCAGCTAACAGTTTGCCTTCCATCTCTGCAGAAACTTGGGACTGGAACTTTTTAGTAGTGCTGGAACAGTGAGGACTTTGGCTCCTCTTGCAGAAAAATTAAGTGCCTTTTACATAAAGGGATATATATGAGTCACTGGGGATCCAGGGGCAAAATGTCATGATTCCAATATAACACAATGTTGACAGTTTAAGGTTCATTATTAAGGATTGCTAAACTTGTATTGTAATGCCCAAGTTGTGAAATAATAAGAATAAGCATGTCTTATATCTGGAGTCTGATTTAAAGAAATGTGTCTGCTTGCCAGATTGATGAGTGGATTATTATGGTCGATATATTATGTCAACTTAAGAAGTTTAGAAGTTTAACTGAGAGATTTAACAGGGAGCCAGGGTTCTTACTTTATAAATATTCTCATCCTTTGCAAGAGGAGGGTAAGGAAATTTTGTGAGTGGTACACTGGCCCTAAAAGTGGATGTGTGTGTCTTGTGTACAATAAAATGGCTGCTTTTGCTGGCTGCTGCCTTCAAGTGTTCCCCAGTGCCATGCCACCCTGCCTTGGAGTCAATTGATTAGGGACCAAAGCCTCCACAAACAGTGGATTAAATAAATCATTCATTCCTTCATTTTGAGTGTCAGATGTTTTGTTCCAGCAATGAGAGAAAAGTAACCATGGGCTGGGGATTTAGCTCAGTGGCATAAGCACCTGCCTTGCAAGCAGGAGGTCATGAGTTCAATTCTTGGCACCAAAAAAAAAAGTAACCAGGACAATGAATAAAAATTAAGATCTTTTATTGTAAAAGTTTTCATATGTTGCTGGGAATTAATACTTTTTATATTATTTTACACATTTAAAACAAACACACTTTTCATTTTGCTTCTACATGGCACTGATAGTACATGGTGACCAAGAGTGCCATTTTACAGAGAAATTCTGCCAGTTGCTAGGTCTATTTTCTATCTAAAAATATTTCTTGCTTAGATTTACAAGAGACTTTTGGCAGTCATTTAACTCATATCTTTTAATAATATATGTGAAGTTCATAAATGATTCTTATGTAGTTGGGTATGTCTTTAGCATTTTCTGCCAAAATTTTTGTTTTAATATGGAAAAAGTTGACTTGTAACTTCTTGGGAAAAATAAAATAATTTAATTAGCTTACTAGAGAGGTGACTATACCTAATTGGAGAACAGGAGTTTTTGGAAGGGATCCATAAGAGACAACACACTTTGGACTGAATCGTGCTAAATATTCAATGGAGAAATATTTTTTTCTGCTACATTTATTAATGCATTAAACTTTCAGATCAGCTAACCTGAACAGATTTCCAACTGTACATCCCTCACACTGTGATTACAACTTAATGCAGAGTTCTATGCCATTACTATTACTTTTTTTCTTTGAACTACTATGACACTACATTTTTTTTTTTTTTTTTTTTTTTTTTTGTCCTTTTCGTTTTTATCGGTACCAGGGATTGAACTCATGACTGCCTGCTTGGAAGGCAGGCGCTTATGCCGCTGAGCTAAATCCCCAGCCCCTTTTTGAACTACTATGAAATGCTACATGCATAACTATAAATTTGGGATTTTTAATTTTCTATTGCAATAACATATTATAGCCACCTTAATGGTCTTAAAACAAATAATTATTATTTCACAGTTTCCATGTGTTGGAGTTTTAGACATGATTATTAATCCTTTGTTCAAGACCCCACAAAGTTTCAATTAAGGTATTACCTGGGCTGCATTCTCATCTGGAGGTTAGACTGGGAATACTCAGTGTCCTAGCTCACTCGATTGCTGACAAAGTCTATTTCCTGCTTTCTGTAAGATGGACAGCACTAGCTTTCTACAAGCTAGCAGGGGCTGCAAGTTCCCTGAAGGTATCTATGGATCCTAGCAGCTTTCTCATCAGCATTGCGTACAGATGTTTCTTCAACATATTGTGTCCTTCATCTATGTTCCATGGAGGTCTCTGTGTCTGTTCTCTTCAGTCCTTTATAGGCGCATAACTGTGCAAGTACCATGCTGCCCCCTGTGCCATGGCCAGTTGGTTAAAGCAAAGTTACAAGTTCCACGTACACTCAAAAAGATGCTTTACGCAGCCATGCAAAGCAGTATGAATCACTAGGCATCACTATCCAGTCTCCTCAGGGATTTAAGAGTACCATAATAAAATAGAAACTTCATACATGAAGGTGCAAAGCAAAAATCAAAGATTATGTTTATTGAGAAGTTTTGTACATGAACAATTAAGATTAGCTCAAAAGCTCTTATAAAATCTAGTCTTTATGAATTTTATAATTATTAGGAACAGAAATGTATGTGAAGCTACAATTAAATATGCATAGTATTTATATTCATGCAAATTTATTTTTCTCTAAAATCAGAGAAATGCATACCAACCACTAAGTAAAAAACACTATGGACCACCAATGTTCATTAAGCACAATATTCTTTAAGAAACACATGTAGAGTACAAATATCTTATTAAATAATAGTCCATGTTATCTCATCACCAGTTAAAGATGTATATTTGGCCTGATATCTTTAATTTAAAAGTGTTACTTTAATATATATTTTTTTCTCTTCAGTAAAATCTCTATTAGGGAATATTAAAATGGATGTAAAAACACTATGGAAGGCAGCACTTAATTGCATTCTGTTAGAATATGCTAAGTCTGAAGGTGAAAGCATAGCATTGTTGGGTACATTATTATCCTTGGGCTTTAGTTAAATTGTGAGAACATAGACAAGCAAGTAAGACAAGATCACAGATTTTATGCCTATTTTAAGCAGGCACTATTATAGTATAGTGTGGCAACTGTTCATGTAAAACATGAGTAAGAAGTTATCCAAGGAAATAAAACAAAGTTAATCCCTTTAAAAAGGTTTGGGATAGATTAGTTCAACTCCATTGCTAGGATCACATATTATCCTAAATACAGTTAAAATAATAATGGGAGAATATATTACAGTAGTAGTTCTTTTGCTAACGACATCCTGCTTCCCATGCTAACTGGCTCATTTTGGGACTTTATTGTTTTAAAATTATTTGTTTTTCCTGTCCAACAAGGCCCATGTATGCCACTAAACTATATAAGGTAATACATGTGAAAGTCATTGAAAATATAAATACAGCACTTCTAATATAGCACCATAGTGAAAAAGTGACATGTCCCTTTGTATATGCCTACATGAGGCACAAAAGAAGGTGGTTACACCACAGATTTATGGAAAGTGGTAGAAAGATTTTTTGTTAGATTTTAAGATACAGCTTTTCATCTTCCTACTACTAGCTACTATTTCAGACTGTGACACTAACACATAACACACTGTTTCACTTCTTATGCCTAACTGTTAAATAGTAAAAAGATGTATTCCTCTGAAACACGTTTATTTATAATATATCCACAACAGTATGAAGACATTGACAACCACTTTAGATATGCTTAAATCACATCCTACAAAACTTCTTTACTTATGCATCTATTTTGTTTAAATTCAATAGGTATATACAATAAATCTCATCTAACTGTGGCAGAAAGTATGAAAATTATATATTATTGCTATATAATAGGCTTAGAGCTAAACAAATTTCACAGAGGCATAGGCCTTTCATTCTTCATTTTCCCTTTAGCAATATTTCTGTGTGATAAAGTTAGAGATCAGATAACCTCCACATGAAGTATATGCCCAATAGGAAAACAAAATCCAATATCTGTTGCAATTATTCTATGGACTTATTCCATTTTACATGTAAAATGAATACAAAATAAAAGACAAACCAAATATAAAATGTGAAACATGGGCATTTGTCACTTGCAAATATGAATGAAAAGGGCAAAATAAACAGAACAAAATTTGTGAGGGCAATAGAAAAATATGGCCATAGATAAAAGCTGCAAATTTATGTTTTCTGTGGGCTTTGTTATAATGCTGAGGCACTAAGATCAGGACTAGAGATTGTGCAATCATTTCTATAACTACACATTCCTGCTGCAATCTGACTATCCTAACCATGTATTTGTTTAATTTTTGTGACAATTTTAGCTTTATGTTAACATAATTAGTAAAACTGAAGTTTTTTACTTACTTTATAGGAAAAGACACTGGTATAATTTATTTTTAGATTTAATCAATTAGCAACTAAAATGTTTATTTTTAGATTTAATCAATTAGCAACCAAAAACTGGCTTGAGTGATATCAATGTTATCAATACAGTATTTCTATTAAATGTTTGAAACATGTTAGTTATTGGAAGCAAACGTAAACATTTTTAATCTTACCTAGAATAAACTTTATAGAGAAAAAAATGGGTTTAGAATGTGAATTATTTAACAAATGTTTTGAGTCATATTTACGGTGATGCTGTAACCCTTAGAAAGGTAAAGAATTCTAAAAGATTTACTTGCCTTACTTAGATCAGTGGTGGCAAACCTACAGCATGAGGCTGTCTATTATCATTGAAAGCTTTAAGAGGTTCACCATCATTACCTTGGATCTTCTGTGACTAGAAAAGATGAGCTTTCTGTTACATAGACAACAGAATATAGAGACATAAAAATTAATTTGTTCTCATTTGAAAATACATTTAGTTCAAATTCATATTGAGAATTGCCAAGTTCAAACTTGAAAGTTTAAAGCACTTATTTTCTCAACATCCTTGCCAAATTAGACTAAGATGAGTAAAATATTCCTCAACGTTGCATGCTTCTTATCACTTTTCATAGCTTCCTATTCCTTCTTGTCTTTGTGCACTAGGATTATTCTCCAGCTTTGACAGCATCTCTGGATGTTATTTGAGTTTACTTTTAATTTTCCAATCAAGAACAGTATCTGTTAGATCTGTTCATATTTATCATTCTTTTTCTTACAGGGCTTTGGCATGTCCCCATAGGAAGTCAGACACTAATCACATTTATCCTTCTTAGCAGCATGATTTTCAGATAAGCCTTTAGGAATGAAGACAAATACGTATATGCTATGTTAGTTTCACAGCAGATTTAAATTAGATAATTTGAAAATTAAAAGAATATTTCCAGTTCTCAAAAGCATAGATTTGAAAAATAAAACCCTTCATATCGGAGTTTGCCATAAAATGATTGACATTTACTAGTCCTAAAGACTTTGCCATCGACCTTTCTAGAGGAATTTATTTAAAAAAAATCATTTAGCAAGCATTGTGTTAGGAATTTTGTTAGGTGCTATGTATGTAGTTGAGAGATAATCTCTTGCTCCATCCAGAAGGATACTGCTGAGTAGAAGACAGAGAGCACACACATACACACACACACACACACACACACACACAGCACAGCACAGTATTTTAAATACCAAGACTAAGATAAACACACAGGGTATAAAGAGCAAAGCGAAAATTCTAGCTCTTGTGGAGTCATGCAGACATAGCCAGGCAGAGCTAGCAGGATGGGGTAATACCTGAGACTGATTGGCATTATCAAAGATAAAAAGGATGCACTGAATTTTAGCATAGTTTTATTTCACAACAAACTGCTGGGTTCAAATAAAAGGTGTAGCAATTTTAATTACTGCAGATACGGCCACAAAATGGGAGAAACACAGCTTAGTAAATAAGGATCAAAAAAAAAAATATAACAAGATACCCAACCAGGCATGAAAAAGGACTACAAATGACAATTTATTGGTTTGATTTGAGAATTTTAAACAACTGCCTTTCCTAGTCCCTGCCAGATTTTGTCTACGACCTAGGGGTACAATTTCTGCACTATGCCAAAGGTACTAGGCACTTTGCCACTAAGTGTGATCATATTTCCTAGAGTAGAGCTCTCTAAATTGTGATGTAACTAGGGGCCTTGCTATGTAAGTGCTCAAAAGCTCATAGTGATGAGTCAGAAGCTCTGACAGCTCACTCCAGCCCCTGACACAACTGAGTGTTAACTTTCATTGAAAGACAGAGCAGTGACATTAAGAGAAATATCAGGCAAAGGAAAATAAGCAGATGGGGTGGTTGAAAAAGTGATCAGACAACTCCAAGAGGTGCAGAGAGGTTGGGCAGTGCTTGTTCATTACTTTCTGCCAACTTACATAGCTCCAGAACTGTGATGTTAGTTGATGCTCCCGTTCTAAAGAAAGCACTTAAAATAATAAGAAACAGTAAAACAATCTGAGCAGTGTTATGAAATGATGTGTGTATAAGAAGGACATTAGACTAGAATAAATAACAATTAGTTTAATAGGGAATCATCAGTAGAAACACTCTTTAAATGCAGAAGGTTTTTCTACCTATCCTACCACCAAATCCACTAGAGATTCATACAATTGTACACCTTGTCTGATGCCTTACCCAGAATGTGTTATTATTTGAGAGACCAAACATTTAGTAATTGCAAAAAAATGAAAAAAAAATACAGTCGATTTAATGGAAAATTTAACTGAAGACTTTTAAAAGAGAAGAAAAGATATGATATTATATTAAAAGTTAAAGTTGAACATTCAGTTTGAAGATAAGATCAAGTAATATGCTGTTTTCAAAGAAACACTTAAGAAAAATTAGATGAGGAAAGTGATGAAATCAAATAGATAAGTATCTACTACAGAAAGAAAGATAGCAATTTAAATGCTTAAAAAAAAGAAAAACATTCATACCCAGAAAATACTAATCAAGAAGTTTCTATCAAAACTGTGAACAACTAAGACAAAATGGAAAACATGGCCTAAAACCATGAAACCATCACAGACACAGCAAAGTTATTTAAGAACAAATCACTAGTCTGCA
The DNA here is from genome assembly GCF_034190915.1 of Cavia porcellus. Classification (NCBI taxonomy): domain Eukaryota; kingdom Metazoa; phylum Chordata; class Mammalia; order Rodentia; family Caviidae; genus Cavia; species Cavia porcellus. Next base: position 157,165,363 of record NW_026947484.1, on the reverse strand, counting down.
AAACTCATACCAAAATTTTGAAAACATGAAATATATATATATATATATATATATATATATATATATGTATATGAGAAGAAAACCACTAATATTATCCAGAAAACAAAACCAAAACAAACAAATGAAAACCCCTGAAAATTAAAAGGAGCAGTAGAAACAAGCATGGGAAAGGCAACTAAACCTCATGATCAAGATGAGAGGAAAAAACAACTTAATCAGTACAAAACAGAGGAGCATAGACAGTTATAGAACAGTTGAGTAACACAGGGAAGATTATTAACCTGCTAAAGTTGAGGTGTCCCATCATCTATCTTAGTGTACCAGAGACTGTATGGGCCACAGGATGCAAGATTTACAACAAATAACCAGAAAATTCCCAGGTAACTGGCAATAAGCAGTCATTCCAGCTGCAGTGAAAAGATGTGGAAGGATTGTGCAGTCAGTGACAAAGCCTCACGAGATAATCCTGGAAAACTACCTGTATTTCCAATGGGGATGAATTGAAATACATGATCCAAGTTATGAATGAGAAGAGTGGGGAAGAGAGCAAAAAAACTCTTCCAGTGAATTAATTTAGTATTGGTTGAATTTCACATGCCATTTTACTCTGATATATTTTGTGATACAAAGCTGCCTGACAGTGAAATGTAGACCTGACTAGGTATAAAATGACAACAAAAACTGGAATGGTGCACAAATGTTTTTAACTAATCTATCATTGTGAAATATTTTTCCATAGATGTAAAATTAAGCTTTGTCACAATTCAGAAGACAGTGACATGAAAGGCGTGAGACTACAGTTTTGTTTTGTTTTGTTTTGTTTAATAACAAATGATCTTGGTTTAAAGCACAATTGTGTCCTTCAGAACAGAAATCTCAGCTCAGGCACCACAAAAACAAGTGAAAAGTAACTGCCAACTAAAACTTCACTAGGCAGGCATCTGGGAGCTGGGGAGAGGAGTGGTGGCCAAAACACATCAGACAAGGTTAGAGAATTGGCCCCAGAATTCCAGACAGAACAAACCCACTGGGTTACAGCAGGCATCAGCACTCACAGAGGTCAAGTGTGACCTTCAGTGAGGAGCGGGGACCAGTTCCATCTTTTCCACTGATACAGTTTTCACCAAGATGAAAGAAAATTTTGAATGCAAAATTTGTCTATATGCTCTAGTCAACGAAAGGCAAAATTTCTCTCCAAAAATGTAAGAAATATTTCAGCATTTGTTCTGGTGCCTGGCAGACATTCCTTGGAAGTATAGGTCAATGAGGAATATATCGTCAACTCCATGACAAGCTGTTGGTTGTCACCAACATCCATGAATCCTGTCTTCATAATCATTAAATTTTAGTGCAGCGTGTGGCCCCACTTAGTTATAATACAAATTTCTAGATGCACTAGGCTCTCCTGCAAATTGGGCTGGACCAATGACTAACTTCTCACCAGCAAAAGGAGAAAAGCACTAATGAATACAGATTTCAGTGGACATGCTGAAATGGAAATGATTTTCTCCATGTCATTTTTCCTAATGCAGGCTCTACAGTATAGATCATAATGGCGTAGTCTCCAGCATGTAGAAAATTCCCCAGGACATTTCCTAGCAAAATGATCAAGAACCCAAGTTACTGGATTCCTTCAGGAACAAATCTTTTGAATGAGAAATAAATTTATATTATGTTGTGGCTAACAACTGTTCTCTTCCCTGATAAGCCTTTGTTGTAAAACAAGGTATTTAGCTTCATATTTCATGAGTCAGAAGCAGAATCAGAACTAATGAACTTGATTCCATTCATCCAAATTTCTTCTTGGTATCATTGTCTTACCATATTTAACCCAAGTCTTTTATGACTCTTATTAAAAATTAGAATACCTACTTGTCTCAGGATTAATTTTAAGTTTTCCATACTTGTAATACTCTGAAAAAAAAAAAGCTTTCTTAAAAATATCAGAAATTAGCCAGTGCTTGAATTATAGGAATCTTGAAGAAAAATAATTCTGAAATCTTTACATGGATTGTTATTTCTGAAGTCAGGCACATATTCTGTTGTGCTAAAGTAAGGACAATATGATGTCATCAGAGTTATGGAAGGTGAAGTGGATAATGTATAGGAGCATTTAATGCTGTATCAAGCACATAGGGAGCCTTAAGCCAGAGACTCTCATTCTCAGCCAGATACCTCCCTAGCCAAAGACCAAAAATTTAATTCAATTATTTTATTTAAAATGGTGAATAATCATTGCATCTCTTCTTTTTCTTAATAGGAGCATGAAGAAATAAAAACCAAAACCATCCTGTTGATTAATAATATTTCCTTTCCTAAAATACAACTAACTCCTAGATTGTGTTTAAAAATGTCAAACCTGATTCAAAAGTAAGATGTAACTGAGGGTATTTTAGAAAGTGTTATCCAAGATAATAGAGAATCATTGCAGTTACAAGTGAATTTGATGACATATTTAAAAGACAAAGTCTTGGATTTGCATTATTTAAAACTTATGCTTTCCTAACAACCATAACTTGTACACACCTAATAACATTTACGATTACAATTTGTGAATTATTAACATGACAATAACACAAAATGGCATATTAAAATGAGAGCAGACTGAAGTGAAAGATGAGTAAAATTCAAGCTATTATTTGCTTTATAGAATAAAGAAGAAAAGCAAATTATAGTTTAAAGATAGATTAGGCATGACAATTGTCAAGAGGATTTCATGTTGTTTTTCTTTTTTATGTTTACAGGAAAATAGTAATTAAAGAATTAAAAATAAATAAATGAAAAATATAATACTAAAGAGTGATCTGGTGACAGGAAGACAGCAAAACTGTAACATCAGCTTCTCTTGGGAAATTAGTAAAATCCATCCATGAAATCATGGGGAGGAGGTGCTTACAAGCAGAGGGCCCAGCAAGTGCCAAGGCCCAAGACAAAGGCAAGGTTAGAGTATGGGCGACTCACAGGGAGCCAGAACGTGGGGAGCAGTGTGCAGGCAGTCACTGTGACCTGGGCCTGAGATGAAGCTGGAGCTGAGTGACATGGAAGAGGGTATGTTTTTGTTTTTATGCTAGGAAATCCCTGAAAGGCTTTGAGCAGAGGATGATACAGACATGTGTGTACAAAAAGTAGTCTGAGAAGGAGGAAAAAAGTTACAGATGGGGAAAGAGTGTGAGAAGGAAGACTAATGAGGAGGTGTCGGCTACAGATCAGACAAGAAACATGGGCAGTTAGAACCCAGATGGAGACACGGAGCACAGCGGCGTAGACCCAGGACTCTGCTTCAGAGATTGTGTCAACATTTGCCAGCAAGCTGGACAAGGGAGTGAAGAAGAGGTGGTGCTGTTCTTTGATGGGGTTTGGCGCTCTGGAGCTCATGCTGAAGCTTGGTCTCCAGAGCAGCACTGAGCACTGCAGGGGAGGTGTTCACAGACCCTGGAGAGTAAATGAAGTCTCTTTCTGACTGTTTTTCTGTCTTCCTGTCTCTGTCTGCCTCTCTGTCTCTCTCTCCTTGTGTCTTACACACACTCCTTAGCCATGTGAGGATCAGCATTCTTGCTCCTAGAAGATTCACAGTTAAAGATGCCACCTGAAAAATGAAGACTGGACCCACCCAAATGAGAAACCCACCAGCACCTAGATCCCTGACTTCCTGGCGGCCAGAACTTTGAGAACAAAACTTCTGTTCTTTACAAATTACCCATTCTTGGGTTATAGAAGCACGAACAGTCTAAGATTAAAAGGAATTAGGAAGATTTTAAACTCCATAAATTAGGGTCAAATAAGCAATTCCAAACCCAGTCTATTTCCTGTGCTGGACCTGTGATTTTGATTCAGCAATTCATTTTTTCTACACAGTGAGACAATGTTTATCCTAGGATAGGTTCACTTAAGTAATACTAAAATCATTAGCTCTTTATGCCAAGTTCACCCTCAGAGTCAGAGGCAAAAGGATTGAAAGTTGGAGCTGAAAGGTGATTGAAAGTTGTCTGGGTAAATTTGTGATAGATTGTAACACACAAACACACACACAATAAAAGAAAAGAAAGAGAGATGGAGGGAATCAGACAGAAGGAGAGAAAGAAGAGAAGAGAGAAGAAGAGAAGGGAAGACAAAAGAAAAGAGAAAGGAAAGGGAAGGGAAGAAAAGAAAAGGAAAGAAAAAAAGAAAAGAAAATCAGAGAAAAGAAAAACAGAAGAGTGAGCTTGGGATGCAGCTCAGTGGGAAGACCTGGGTTCAGTCATCTGTACTGTAAAAATAAATGAATAAAGCATCTCAAGTGTTTTAAAAATTATACCACACATCAAATACTCATTGATGGTCACCAACTACAAACAAGAACTATGGAAGACGCACAAAGTTAAAAATAAAAAGTTGTGATTTCTCTTGAAGATCTCAAAGGCTAGCAATGGAAGTGTGTGTGTGAAGAATTACTTGATGTGACTTAAATATGAAATGTGTATGTATAAAGTACTGTGCCAGCATATGTATGGATAAAAGGTTGTTTTAGAACACAGGGAGAAATACTAGTAGAGAAGGACAGAGGAAAGAGTTTACTGTGGAATAAAGGGATAAAGTACGGAAGGTACATCTAAACTGAGGGAACAGCATCAGTGTAGAAACTGCAGAGGAAGCGCTTGGTGTACTTCCTGGGTGGAGAGCAGTCCCATGGAATGGGCCCCGTGTACACCAAAAAGAGTAGAGTAGTGAGAGGCGCTAGGCTCAGCACAGAGACCCTGCTGGGACCACTTTTGATCTTCTCCAAGAGAGGATGAGATGAGACTGGCAAAAGGATTTAAAAGCCAGGCTATAGAGTTATTTCTTTGATCAACTCAGAGGCAAAGCTACATGAGAGTTTTAAGCATGATCAAATTTATATGTTAAAAATATTACCCCTTTGGATTTGAGGCTTAAATCAACATAATAGCTACTAAAGCCAAGAAATGAGTTCTGAAATTGTGGGATAGTATTTGGAGGACAGAGGGTGGAGGATGGATGTGAAAGAGTTACCTACTTGATAATTATTAAGCACATAGGTTTTCATTATGCTTTATTTTCCCCTTTTAGTCAGTCACCAGCAAAGTCAAGGTCAAATAACAAGTCCAGTACATAAACTTAACCCGCAGCTTTGAATTCTCAATTCAATACTTTTTGCTGCTAAATAATATGAAAATGTGCCTGGATGCTGCCTGATAGAGGAAGGTTTCATTTTTATATGTAAAAATTACCTTTATATGCACAAAATAAATTTAAGAGCTGTGCCAGTTTAATCAATCTGTATGGCTAGAACTGAGCTCTATAGCTATTAAAATGCTACCACTTCCCACACTTCCGCATGCCATGCAGCTTAGTCATGCCTGCTTGAGCACGTGGAGCATGAATAAACTTTAAAAGAGAAAGAAGACTATGGCTTTGCTGCGTTTGTAAACACAGCAGCCTATGTGTTTGCCCTAAAGGGAGAGATCTGCCACTTTGTAAGTTAAGCCTGAGTGAATTGCAGGCTTCTAGACAGATCCTTAGGAAACACAGCAAAGTTTTGAAATAAATTCATTACCCTCCTTCCAGAGTCAGGATGCACAGAGCAGCTGGTTATCAGCAAAAAGCCTGAAAGGTTCAAACAGGACAACAGGATGGTGCAGACCTTTTGTGAGCATCCAAGACTGTGGAAGTAGCGTCGGACAAAGTCTCACTTTAAAATGAGGAATCAAAACTAAAGCAGGCATAGTGCTTGTTCAAGGTCAAACAGTTCCATGGAAGACTTTGGACAAGAGCCCATGATCACACAGCCGGTGTATTTTCTACATGTCATGAAAACAAGGAGAGCAGTCAGCATGCCTCAAGATCAGCTGGCCCAGAGATTTGGTGATTACAGACACTGAAGGAGCCTATCTTTACTGTATTTCCCCTCCTTATCCCCATCCTGTCCAGAAAAAAACAAAACAAAACAAAACAAAACAACAAAACAAAACGAAACAAAAAACTGTATTCATTACAATGTCAAACTGTATTTCTTACTGATGCATGTATTTATTCATTCATCCAACATTTCTAAGCATCTATGATCTAAGCAATGCTTCAAATCCTCAAGGAGTTCATAATTAGGAAGTACAGGAGGCAAGAAAGGTATCAAACATATAACCAGCAAAGGGGATGGAAAATATTTGATTTGTTTTTAAAGAACAAGAAACGTATTCATGAAATGGAATGACTAACACACTTGCCCTTTAAATTGCTGAGAACAAACTGTTTAGGATTTTGTTAAGCCCATAGGAGATATCAGGTTCTACTCTCTGGCATACTCAGATTAACTTCTTACATAAACGGAATGAGATATTCTGCAAAACACAGCCTAGGAGGCAAAGTTTAAAATTCTCATAATTGGAGACATTAAGTTGCTAGACCAAGTAGCAGGGGCATGATTAAAACGAGTATATCCCAGTTAAAACTATATTAATTTACTAACAGAATTCACTTGCTTAAACTGTTAATAGATTAGACCCTTCAAACATTGATGATTAAAGAGGTGACCTTGGTATTTGAACTGTCAATAGATTCATCTTGAATACTCTTTCCTGGTGTCTTTAAAAGTGGCTCACAAAATATACCTGTGGTAGAAGCATGACAAAGAATCTTTGAAATGAATCAGTTTCCAGAAATCACAGCCTCTCAAGAGAGAGGAAAAAATAATACTCCTTTCCTCAACCACACAAAGACAAATGACCATAAAATAAAACACTTGAATTTAAAAAGCAACTTGCTTCCTAAAATCAAAGGAATTAAATGTCATTTCAATTTTTATACAAACAATTCACTCTGGGATGATAAAATAAAACCTTGAGGCGATGAATAAGTTACTATTTTCCTGTGAAAGAGATTATAGAAAAAGCAAATGACTTTCAAGTTGTTTCTAATACTTTTTCTTCCTACTTTTTCCATTCTGATGAAGACAAAAAGAATATTTTATAAAGAAAATCATATTTGAATTCAATGTAATATACAAAATAATATATTTAGGTGGATGCATTGAGATAAAAATGTTGGGTTTGGGACTGGGGATTTAGCTCAGCGGCATAAGCGCCTGCCTTGCAAGCAGGCAGTCATGAGTTCGATCCCTGGTACTGATAAAAAGAAAAAAGACAAAAAAAAAGATAAAAACGTTTCTGTTGTGTCTGCATTTGTATGTGTGTTTGTGTGTTTGTGTGTGTGTGTGTGCGCACATGTGATGCCCCCATATTGCTATCTTTAGGGTTCAGAAACCATAGGGAGAGATTTTACATTGACTTAAAATGAACATTTGATCACTGACATTAAAATTCTTCACTAGTTTTAGGTATAGACTTGTGTGTGTCAACAGATGAGTGGTCTCTAAAAAGAAAATGTATTCAGTGATCAAATATGGGCATGCCCACAGATCCTAACCCAGATGACTTGGCATCAAACATAGACCAGCAGACACCAATCCACTAACACCATCTGTGATTTAAGGGAAAGAAAAGGAAATGACAAGTATGCACCCTTACCTTTTCAGTGCTGACTCTCATCAGGAGTTCTTTTTGACGCTACACTTCCATAGCATTGGTCCTCAAAGTCTTGTCTGATGGACCTATTAGCTTAATTACTGACTCTCTGCCTTAGCATTTTACACATCTTATTACTATCAAATAAATTTTGCAGAGCTTGAGCGACCTGCTTCAGGATGACCTGCGAAGCATGTTAAAAATACACTTTCCACATGTCTACTCTCTGAGAAATCTGTCTTTTAAGGCAGAATTCTAACTGCTTTTTTTTTTCACAAGCTAAGCCTTATTATTCATTTTAGAGAGAAAAAAGCTTTACTTCAGATCTCAACATCAAGCTTTCAGCCCCAAAATCTGAACCAATACTTTACTAAACTCTCAGTTCAATGATGAGTTTCTCTATTATTTTTTTTAAGATACAGAAACAAGACACACTTTTGAAGCAGACTCTAAATGAAAGGAAGCCTAAGTTCAACTATGTCTCCATCTCTTCAGATATAGAATTCTTAAATCAGTGCTACCTCATGAGGCTCCGTCATTGTCTGTCTCCTTTAGGATATAAAACTCCACAAAAGAAGTGTTCTAGGGTATGTAGAGCACTCTGTATCTTCAGCACCTTGGACAGCTACCAGCCAGCAGTCGCTTCCTGCATTTCTTATGAATTTGCAGAAGTCAATTTGAGGAAATACCGTGAAAATAAATTTATATAAAAACCTGAGCCATTATTAATACCATTGTGACTATGAGAAATTTCAAAATATAAATCACTCATACAAGATGACTGATTTTCTATTCTTGGAAAGAATAGTAAAACAGTATAAAACATTACTAAGAACACCTAATTTTTTTAATCCCCAGTCCAAAAACACCTATTTGAACCTAAGATTGAGCAAAGTGGAATGGTGATTCTGATTCATAGAATAAGCATTGCTATGTAAAAAATTTATATATTTACAATCTAAGTCTCTGCAGACTTAAGTTCCTTTAAATATATATATGAGGGATTAGAATTTTTCTTTTGTTTTTGTTTTGAGTAGTTTAAACTTGGAATTTGAAAAAACAAAATTAGAATTATTCAAAGTAGCCATTTGTTATAGTTTGAGATATTTCAAAGTAAGAAAGAGCATTTATATCTTCCCAGATAAGTGAGCATTATGTATGTATAGCTCCCTTGGAAAGAGATTGAGCTAGTGATTCTCCAAAAGGGCTTCATGATGTTTCACACATGCTACTGTAAGGCTCACTACTACTGTTGTTATCAGCAGTGCATTCGTACATGTCTGTGGGTTTTTGTCCAAATATTACCTGAGTACAGAAGTCATTTTTGGCTTCCTCGGATGAAAATAGTAATTTAACTATCATGAATTTTACTCTAACCTTGGTTTATTTTCTCCATATCATTAATCAGCAATCAGAGCATTATTCTTTTCTATTCATTAATTATCTGTTTTCTTACTGAAATAATATATGCAGCAGGTTAGGATCAATGGGTCCTTAACCTATACAAAGATTCTCAATGCAAGGTTTATTGTAAAAAAGACAAAGTTTGCAGAAAAAGGTTGTACATTTAAGAATCGGAACTGGTCCTTGGCAATGATAAACTTCCAAATGTGGCTGTTTCTAGAAGGTTGTTGGTATTATGGAGAGCTACGAACAATGAACCTGAAAGTCAGAGGTGAGCCAGCACTTCGGAAATATGTTTTATAAAAGGCTTTGTAGAAAATAAAGGGAAGGAAGGGAGTTTAAAAGGAAAAGCAGAATTAGTAATTGCATTACATTCACAGTAAATCACATTTTTTTGAGGAATGCCTTAAGTATTAACATTAGAAAACTTAGGAAAAGAAATATCTTTTGGGGAATATGTTTGTTTTCCAAATTACATCTTCAAATATTATTCTTTTTTATCTATATCACATACATTAATAACCAGTTTGAAATGAGTAACTGTCACAAAAATTAAAAATGGCAGCAGATTTGTTTACCTTGTCATTTTATGAAAAAATAAAGCAAAGTGCATAATAACACACTGAAAATAATTAATATGTTGTGTGTCATTATCTTCAATGATACTCAGAATATAAAACACAAATCAAAAAGATTTGGACAAAAAAGAAACAAGATACTAACACATAACAGAGAATAAATTAAATCATTTGTTGATTGTTAATGAAAGTAAGTAAAATATGATCGTGAAATAGGAAAAAAGGGCACCTTTTCCCTCTCTTTGATAGCCATAACAAACTATGAGTCTAGCTGAAGAAATTTAGGCCTTTCACTAATTTCATCCTTGAATGGTACTTCCTCTTGTTGTATCTCAGACCTGGTTCTGGCTATGGACTTGTAATACCAAAATGTAATATCATACTTGTGATTTACTTTCTCCTTTATGTTTCCATTAATGTCTACGGCCACAATATAGGAAGTGAAATCAAATGTACTGCATTACTCAAGAGTGGTATGACTCAGCTTTTCCATTTCTGGGACAAAATACCTGACACCCATTATTTAAGGAGAGGAATTTAATTTAGCTCAGGTAATTCAGTCTTTTCTTGCTTGGCTAAAGAAAGAAATCTCAAGGGGAAAAACACAATGGATGAAACAGGAATTGCGGGGGCAGACATAACCTCTGAAGACAAGCACCAAACATGCACCACTTTTTTGCATGTTTTAACATCACATTTAGGTATGAACTCATCAATAGATCAATTCATTCCTGCATATCACAACTCTATGATCCAATTGGCTTACAAAAGCTCCATCTCTGAATGCATAAGAATTTGGGGGTACATTCAAGGTAAAAACCACTAAACAGGTTTTCAAAAAAAGAGAACCAATAGGAATAGTAAAGACAAGAAAGAGATAAAGAAGAAGATCTAATAGGAACTGATTCACAAGATTACAAAGCCTGAGAGGCTGAGAAGTTTCACAATGGCTGAGGGTAAGAAATGTACACACCGGAAAATCAAGTATTGTGGCCACATAGTTAAATTCAAGTCAGGAGGCCTGAAATCTATTATCGCTACATTCAAGGGAAACCAGTGTCTGTCTGTGCATACAGGGCTGGCCCACAGCTGGAATTCTGATCACTCAAAACAATTGACAATGGCTGCCCCAGAACGGATTAGGGAGAAAGTTCACCTTTCTTCTTTCCTCCTGTGAAATTAGAGACCCCAGTCTGTTGGATGGTTCTCATCCACATGGGATGAGGAGTCATCTTCCTTGCTAAACCCACTCACCCAAATACCAACCTCTTTTTGAAGCACCCTCACACAGGGTGCAGGGTGGAGAGCATCTTAATAGTTACTGTGTTTCCTCTAGCCGGTCAAGGAGACACTAAGATTTAACCATAACATGTGCAGTGGGGTCCTTGAAAAGCATTGTGTTTATTTCATTGACATAAAAAACAGATCATTTTGATTTATACTTTACACAAACTGGAGGCAAAAGTAGAGAATCAATGGTATTTTTTTAATAAATACTTGTCTAAAAGTCATTTTGCAAAAATAATCAAATTTAAATGAGCTCTTCTTCACTACGCCCTCACACTAAGAGAAAATGTTAATATTCTATGAGACACCCAAGTGTGGGCAAGGAAATCCACTGTGTCCCTTCCCAGATCCTCAGTGTCAACCTTGATGGGTCTTTGAAGTTGGCACAGGGATGGAAATGGTGCCGCACTGGAAGCGGCGGCAGCAAGAGCTCCAGATGTTCAGACAGGTGGCCTCCACGAAGACTTCCCTACCAGGGCAATTAATATGGATGTGACCTTCATCAAGAAACAAGCCAAAGCGGCTTTCTGATATTTCCCACATTTCAGGGCTGCGGCTATTTCACAGCAGTCAAGAGCAAACAGAACAAGCCTATTAGGTCTCCCTCATTTTAAATACAGAGTGTTGAGGGAAGAGAACATTTATCATGGATGCTCTAAATGACGTTAAGCTTTTCCTTCCATAAATGACAAGCTACATTTAGAAACGTGCCCTCCATTCACACTCTGTTCACAACACACACACACACACACACACACACACACACACACACACACAAAACCTCTACAAATCTATACACATGGGTACCCCTTTCCCCTGCTTTGCTGAGAATGCAGCTACATTTTATAGCCTAATAATAGAGAATTCATCTCAGAGCTGTATGATACTGTCCCTTGCCTGGTGACATCACCGAGAATATATTTACCTACTTTGACTTATATTACATTGCTCAGATTTCAAATTTTAACTTCGGTGTTACTTGCTCCAAAACTTTTCTTTGAACCTACCTTTTCTTTAGCTGCTATTTTCTCTGGGGTTTCATATCATTGCAAAACCATCTATCTATTTCTCTGGGCACCCTTACTGTATTAGCATTGAAATTTTTTAGACAGTACTGGTGAACTCACACTGGAGCATTATATTCAAACAAGAGGGGCCATCAAATCAAACACACTAAAATAATAAAGTTAAATGAGGGTCATTATTTTGAGATACTGAAGCTTGAGTTTTTATTTTATGGTATAAAATCCATAATATTTTATTTAAATCTAGTGATATAATTTTAGTTTGAATTAACTATCTTTGATCTAACATTAAGTTCAACAAGGTAGGAACAGAGATTTGATTTCTCACATGTTTTCATAGCTCTCAACATAGTAGCTCAAGCAAGCATGCTTACTACTACCAGACAAATCCGGTACTTAAAAGTGGTTTGTATGTAGCTTGCAACTGTCTCTCAGAATTCTTTATTTCTCTTCTCTTCAAACACCTACACTAGTATTTTTCAGTGGAAATAAGCATGTTCAAATAAGGGCACTCTTTGTGAGAAAAGAGATTGTAGAATCATGACAGCTGTCACCTGGATTATGAATTTCTCACAAAGTACTTGTATTTTCCATTATTGTCACACTTTAACCACCTATTTAAATCTAGACCCCAGGAGGACTGATTGAACTGTTACAAGGTTAAAAATGTTTAAATACATAGCTGAGACTATTTTTAAAATGACATACACTGTTTAGGTTTATCTAAGTATGATTTGGGAACATAGCACTTAATACTCCATCTGTCCTGTAAAATATTTACTCACAGAGCAGGAAGTAAATAAATAAATTATCACTATCATAAGCAAACTTCACAAGCTTGAAACCTACTTCCTCTTGCAAGTCATAAACAATTGTAATACATAAATCATCTGCATTTCTATCTCCAGTTAAATAACTTGAGCTTTTTATCTATGTTTCAAAACTACATTCACTGCCCTTCATAATGCTATTAACTAAGTGCAAGCAGTTGCATTTTTAAGTGCATTGTTCATCACCAGATAGACTCATTTGCTTCTAAAAATGAACAGCTTCCACTGTGGAAAACCTCATGCTCTTCCACAATCACAGAGAAAATGATCATCATCAACTACTCACTGTTGCACCCCACAAAAGTAGCTGCATGGGTCTATTCTCTTTCTAGGCACTAAGCAAGTTGTTCAAAAAAGCAATTCTCATTGGAAAGCAGGAAATTAGTTCTTGGAATAATCTTTCCCATTTATTGCTGAAGTGGATAATTCTGCAATTCTGCTCATCCCTTATTTTCTCAATATGAGATTAGTTTGCATCCTATTGTTATTTGATTTATAACCTTTGCCTTTCATAGACAGTGAACATTAACTACATTTTATGAGGAATCTTTTTTTTTTCTCTTTGAAAGAAAAAAAATCATAAAAGGAAACACTCTAACAAGAAAACGCCATGCAGTTACAGGAACTGTGCCATTTTCCCAAAGGTGATGACTATGAAACTAAAAAACCACTGAAATTTTTTAAAATATAAAAGAAAAAAAGCATCTTATTTTTCTTTTGTTTTGCCTTATAGCAATATGACTTAAAAAGATAAAAATAATGTCAAGAGGTCTACATTTGATTATAATTCCCTCATTAGCTACAATGATATTTGAAAGGCTCAGGTCACTCTTGAATATTTTTTTCTTCATATACACTGCAAATAGATGAGGTGAATTCTATTTAAACATTTTTCATGTTTCAAATGTGCTTCAATTGTCCCTTGTACTGCTGTTACATAAACACAAGCAGTGTCATCTTAAGTCCATTGTTCTTATAAGACTCAAATAATTTAAGGAACTACACAAGATGTTGAGCACAAAATGATGCCATATTGTCACACTTTTCAGAAAACGAAAAATGAGAAATTTGAAAATTGGGGCAATATGTTGATTCTTTAAAATAAGTATGTGTGAGCATAATTTATTTCTTTTTCAGAATACTAAAAGATAGTAAAACAAATCAAGGCTAGTATATGTTTGTTGAAGTATTACTTAATAGGCTATGAGTATAGCAAAATTGTGCTTCTCTTTACTGAAAATGAACATCAAATAACTTCCCCACAAAATAGAAGCATATGATTCTAAGAATGATGGTGACACACTACAAGGCTTAATGAAGTCCAGAAACAGAGTAGAAACATTGGAATTAATGTCTCTTTATGTCTTCGACTTCAAAGCAGAGAAAGAGATCACTGATTTACAATATATACCAATAAATTTGGCTTAGAAATAAACAGTCCATCACCTTAGCTGGAAGACTGAGTGAGCTGAGCGTTACTGTGAGCTGAGAGCTGTCAACAGGAGAACTTTAAATAACTCAGAAGGAATGAGAGGGAGGTCCTAGAGATAATTCTAAGAACAACTGTTCCTTTCATCACTTTCCTTTATTTTGCTAAACTATGGAAAATAAGATGACTAGTAGGTTGGCAGACCTGCCTCCATAAGCTAATCTTACGATCTTAGATGAAATTGTGGTGTAGGATCTGCCTCTTCCTCTGTACAATGGTGCTATGGTTTACACAGACGCCACCCGAGAGCCTCTTCCGGTACCTGGGGTACAGGTAGCTTCCATGTGCCCCTAACGTGGCTTTTGAAAGGTGATTGGCTTATGCAGCCTACAGCTGACATGCTTTTGGCTCTTGAGGCCTGAGCGGAGGAGTAAAGTCACAGGGGCGTGGCCCTGAAGGGTTTATCTACCTCCCATGCTCCTCTCTTCACTCTCTCTGCTTCCCACCAGGTGCAGAGAGCAGCTAGCCTCCACCTCGGCCCTCTTACCATGGATTCCTGCCTTGGAGCTGCCCAACTATGGAGCAAAACTGTGAGTCCAAATAAAATAACCATTCTACTCATTCTGTGTTAGTTCATCAAAAAGAATAGCTTTGTGCTGGCATTGTTTGATCATTTTTTATTCTTTGTTCATTTTCTATGCTTTGATTTTATAACTTGAGCTACTACTTCTAAGATAATGTATAATGTATTAACTAGTGTTGATTTCTTACTGGTGTTTTTGAACTTCTGTATTTTTACTAATTTTTTTTCTGTTTAGCTTTTTAATTAAAGAAATAAAATAAAATAAAATCAGCCTCTCCTCTTTGCTGCGAATGTCCAGTATTGTGTCTGAGTAATCAGAGAGGTGACTAAGACAAATGGGAACTTGAGAGTCCTCCAAGTGTAATTGTATTTTCTGACAGTTCTTTTTTTGTACTTTGTGTACATGCTGAAACTAATTGTTGCTCCTTTTCTGGATTTCAGTGTAGGATCTGAATTAACACTTTCACCTCTTTTTATCAAAGTCATAGATGGCTATGCTCTTCTCTGTCCTTCTAAACAACAACATGTTGCTATTTCTTTCATCTGAATTTTAGCATTCATTTATGTATTATTTAAGCTTCTTTGATGTTCTAAGCTAAGGTTTTCAAAGGTTTGCCAGTGTAAAAACCTTTGTACAGAGCAGTGACTTGAGATTTTGGGAAATTCCTATGGCTCTGTCTCATACTAATTGCCATGAAAACATGTTATGCATCTTTGTTTACTGAACAACATATAGCTGGGATCATGGGGTACAGGTAGCTTCCATCTTCTCAGGTCTACATGCCTCTGCCTGTGTTTCTGAAAGTATTGGTTTAAAACGAAAATACATTAGACAACGTTTTTCTAGAGAGCTGAATCCTACTGTGATCCTAGTAGTAAATTTGGATTTAAGGTAAGTTGTAACAATAATAGGAAACATTTTCTCAATAGCCACTGACTTATCTATGTAATTCATTAAGCAGGTAAATCTATGAGAGTATTCTTCCCTTCAGCATGTTCTAAGATTTACAGTTTACAGCATATTCAAGTGAATAAACTCAACAATTCATACAGAAATAGTTATACAAATGTTTTTCAATATAGCACGTCTGTATATCTGAGACTGTGTGACACCACGGTTGTAGTTTGTTCTTGAGTTTTTACTGTTTTGGGGGACAGGGATTGTAACTTCAGTCTTGTGATACAGAGTTCTTCCCTTGACCTATGTCATTCTTTCTTTTTCACTTTTTTATTTAAAAGGAAAAAAGGAAAAACTAAAACAAAACAAAACAGTGTAAGGGTACAAGTAATCACTAATTAGAAATCACTAAAAAGAAATCACTAGTTAACAGATTACATATTGTCATCTTAGAAATAGTTGTTCAAGTTACAGGATTAAAGCATACAAAGTGGACATTCAAATAGTGAGACTGCAAACAGTTGTGTTCAATGATCCAGCAAAAACTCGGTAATATGGTGATCTATCTTAACACACTTAAACACACTTGCAGTTGTATCCTTAAGAGCATTTTTCCTCTCTTTTTTACAATAAAATTTACACATTTTGGGTTTTATTATTCCCATAGTTCTTATTACTTTTTTTGGAAGAGAATAAAACCAAATATGACAAAACAAAGCTGTCAGTCAAAACCAAGGATAGACACAGCACATGATGTAAAAACAGAGTACAAGGTTATTAACAATGGTTACCATAATGCCTCTTGTTTCCTTAAAAAGAATTGCCTATGTCATTAGGTTTAATAAAGTTGAACAAAACATTACAGAACAAGACCAATAAAACCTAAACATTTTAAACATTACAGGACTTCAAAAGAAAATAATAGTCAAACCAGAACGGGCATCATAGTGAATCTTCTTGCCTTCAAAGTAGTTGCCTACACCCTCAAACTTGATACTATCAAACAGAATGGAACAGAATCTAATCAGTCAAAACAAGACAGTGGGAGTAATACAGGACTTCGAATCAAGTTAATAGGAAATCAAAAAAGTTACTATAATATATCCTGCTAATTTTCCCCTTAATTAAAAAACAATAAAAATAAATAAATATTTTTTAATGAATAAGGGGGAGATTGAGATAAAAGAGGACATAACAACATACTATTACAGGTCAAAGCATGACAATTTCAGCAAAATAGTGCTTCATCACCAAATAACCTGACTTAATAGTAGTTACCATAGTGTCTTTTTCCTTGAAATATTTGAATATAACTTCATATACTATAGCATCAAACATATCAAGACAGTGTGAAACCATTCAAGTGGATGAAAGTATTACAGGGTATTTAGAACCAGCTAACAGAAAACGAAAAATGGTTTCTATATTATCTTTTTGCCTATAAAAATTTTTGTTTATACTATCACATATAATAAAATCCAGTAAGATACAACATGATAAAACCAATGGAGACAGAAGAACAACAGTTTGGTGGGGCTTCAAAACAAGATGATATTAAATCAGCACTAGCTATTATGATGTATTGTTTTCTTCAAAATAGCTGTTCATTTCATCACAGGCATTAATATCAAACAGCCCAGAATAAAGCCATTCCAATTAATGAGTGAAAACTTAACAAGGCTTCGAGGCCACATAATGAGCAATCATGATTACCACATACTTTTATATATTTGAATCATTTCTCACACTAGGGAAACTATTCAGTATTCACACATGTAAATTTGATTTATTTCATTTATGAGTATGGTCTCAAGCTGCGCCCATTAATTTATAAATATCTCAATGTGATCCTTCTTTATAGCTGAGTAGTACTCCACTGTATAAAAATACCACAACCTTTTTATCCTATGTCATTGTTTTACAAGCTGCAGACCCTAAACTTTAATTAAAGCAAAAGAAAGAAAAACAATAAAATGAAGCTTGAAGAAGCAAAGAAGCCAAAATTCAAAAAGTACAGAAGTTTGAATGACAAATTTGCTACACCTCTAACACAAAGGTCATCTTGGTGAGGTAAATTTGAAATGCTCTAAGGAAGTTTCCTCATCTAGGAAGACAGGGAGTGTAAATGGAAACAAACAAGCAAACAAAAACAGCCATAAAGCAGGGCCAAGGTGAAAAAAAAATAAAAAAACCTAGAAGAGATGCAGGCACTCATAATGATAGTTGGGGTTTGCCTCAAATGTCACAAGATTTATCTTTCAGTCACTGGCAGTGAAGATGAGTAACTTTCAGAGTTCTGCATCTAGTTGTCAATAAATTCAAAGATTTAAAGCCAGCTTTACCTAAGCAGCATAATGTGAAGGATTATTTCAGGGACTATGGATGATGAGTGAACTAGCGATGGACTAACAACAGTCTTGAGCACTTGTTACCTGTAAAACACAAGCCTGAATATTTGCATATATTGCTCAGTGTTTTATTTTATTTTATTTATTTATTTATTTGGTCTTTTTCATTTTTATCAGTACCAGGGATTGAACTCACGACTGTCTGCTTGCAAGGCAGGCGCTTATGCCACTGAGCTAAATCCCCAGCCCCTATTGCTCAGTCTTTTACAACATTTTTGGGATAGATTATTGTAATCTAATTATTTAGATGAAGGAAAAAAAGACAGAAAGATGCATTAATTTTCTCTTCTAAATAGTAAAAATCTGGATGTGAAAACTTACTTTGACCTCAAAGCCCAAATTTTAACTGCCTTCTTCTTAATGCACACTACCTGTACCCTAAAAATTATGTTCTAGTTTGAAACCTGAATGCCATATTGTGACATTCAGTTCATTCATTTGGTAAGCGGTTTCATAGTGCTACTATACATGCTATACCTTGTAAGCAAAAAGGGAGTCACAGAAAAATAAACTAACATCCATTTCCTTACAACTTTATAGCAGCAATATTACCAATAATCCAAACACAATCATAAGCTCCTACACTTACATCAAGTCATATTTTATTTTAAAAAATCACAAGTTGTCATTTGGTGAGAAAGGATAAAAGTACTTACAATACTAAGTAAAAAAAATAAATTAGTATTTGTATCTGATACACATAGAATCATGTTATATGACTGATAAAAGTATTAGTTTGTTGGGAGGCCATTGAAACTAGAAATTGAATACATGTTGTGGGGCTGCTGCATGGCTGATAGCAAGATAAGATAATGGCTGAGGACACCTGGCTCCAACTCCAGGTGACTCAATAAACATTGTAGCTACAGGCATTTCACCCTTGAGGTGAAATGCAACATGGAGATCTTCTCCTAAGATACTTTTCCTTGTTAAGATAATTTGTTACATGCAAAGTCCTTGAACCACTGCCAAGTTCTGTTTGGTTTCCTGTGTTAATTGAAAAAAAAATAATAAATACAGACTACCTAGAAGCATCCCCTATCTTAACCACCAGAAACCCTAACTCTCCAGAGGGTTTTAATCCTCCTGGAGCCCTAAAATCAAAACACTTATCTCATTTATTTAAACCTTTGCTGTACACTCATTTGGGAGATTGGGGATCTAGGTCAGGTTCCCCTGATTAGTTAAACTTCTGATATGTATCTTGTGTCTGTATCAGAACTTTTCTAGTTACTGAGAAAGCTATTAGTAAATGAAAACTACAGAAAATAAATTTTCGCTATCCTATTAGAGATCATATTTGATAAAGCCTTATTTGTCTTTACTGAATGACATTTATCAATGGAACTATATTAGTCTAATTGACATATAAATGCATTAGATATTTGCTACTGATTTTTTATATTGTAAGTTTTTTTATAGTATGGCTTATAATGTTTATTCACTGCTCGTATCTACTGATTTATGTAACTTTTAACACTGGATATTGGTGTACTTTATTTAATCCAACTTTATAGAATGCAATGATTACATTTTCTGTGTGTTACACATCTTAATTTCCCTTTTTCCATCCATTTCCCCTTCCCTCCAACCCCTCATCCTCTTTTTAATCCTACTCCCTTTGGAGAAAGATCTAGCTCCTCACTTCTTATCTTTTATTTTGCTGTATATTTACATTTTGGGTTTGTCGTCTATGAGAAACCAAGTGATATTTAAGCTTTTGTGTTTATTTCCTTGAATGTTATGGTCTCCTCAATTTTTTTCAACAAAGGACTCAAATGTATATTTAGTACTCCATAGTGTGTGAGTACCATATTTTCTTATTCCATTCATTTGTTGGGGTACATATAGATTGTTTCTAATATTTAGCTATTATGAATTGTGTTGATCTTCTTCCTTGTCTTTTAATGTTATCATCTTCATCTGGTAGATAGTATAATAACCCCCATTTCTAGTTTCAAATCTCTGTTAAACCTGTTGATTTTAATCCCAGCAGTATATATGCACACAAGACTGCTTACCAATCTCTCCCTTCCCCAATGCTTGGCATCTACATCTTCCTTCTTCTAGCTCTCTTAGTTCATTATGTCTACCCTAAATTTACACATTATATTGCACTGACAGCATCTCCTTTTCTCCTAGCACTTTTTAAGCTTCCTTTTTCCAGCTATATTATGCTTTCAACCTTATGGCAAGTGGGCAGAGTATGCGTGAGGAAACAAAGGTCCTGCCCAATCTGGCTTAAAAACAGAAATTCATTTAATTCTGCTCTCCTTCCATGTAGTACCCAGGGATTACACTGAATGAATATAATTTTGTAGCTACTAATTTTCTGAAGGGTCCAAAGGAAGTCATGAGAAAAAAAATGTGTGTGACCAAGGAAAGAGGCTTTTAATGCATTTTGCAATTTATGCAAATCTATACCTACTATTGCTTGCCATTTAGGAAATTACCTTAAACCATTTCCATTCACCCACCATTAACCTAGCTTGATGAATGTCCACTAACTTCCCTACAGTTAAGGCACTACAAAAATCCCCATTTATCCCACCAGCTGTGTTTTCTTTTTCTCCAAAGGCTCTTGCCTCCCTAATGGTCATCAGCTACCACGTAGAGGTTCCCACTTTTATTTTAGTGAAAAACCTTTAAAACAAGTACATGTAGGCAAGTGTCTTACATATGTCATTGAAAGTAAAGCTCAAAGATATTTTCCTCTTTTTATTTTTTATGCAGTGGTAGGTAAAGGGCTATAGAGTTTGGGAACAGACTGATATGAATCATTTCTGATGTGTAAGCATCTTGAGTGATGCATGGACTGTTTTCTGTTGGCATCTTTCTCTCCCTGGTTGAGTTTACCTGTCAAGTTTGAAAGAAGAAATAGCTGATTTTCCATGCAAACTTGGATCTGCAAGCTAAGAATCTGAGAGAAACTCTGAAATGGAGGGAGAACTCATCAGGAATCCTACTTTCAACATGATGCCTCGTTCCTATGGAAATCATTTTCTGTCTTGTTTGTGCACAAGCAGGCCTGTTTCTGTCATGTGAAAAGATTGTGCACTGTTTTTACTTTTTGCTCTTTTTGATCTTCACACTATAATCTTAAACCTGATTCAGTCACACTGAAATGACATTGTGTTTCATATTTTCTGTACATTTCTGTAGGAGAGGATGTGAATTTGAACTGAAGCACCTGGAGACAACAAGGGACAATATTTGAATTTCAAAGGTTTATTTTGTCACTGAATTTCCTGCAAACACGAAGGTAAACATGATTACATCACAGTGTGATGGGATAGCATGTTAACATCAAAGAGGAGGCAGAAGGCTTAAGAGAAAGGAGAAAAATGCTCTTCATAAAATTGTACACATTTGTCTGTATGTTAAGAAAAAGATGTTGACATTCTCATACTTCAAGTGCCTTTGGTCTCCAGTCATTATCTGCCTCCTATATATTGTACAATGAATCACTGTTTGTTGGATCTATGTCAGTGTACCTTGAAATATAATGAATGATATCTATAATTTCTTTGTTTCGGAGAGGATTAAAAATGCAAAGTCTGACTCTGTGACAGCCCTGGATCTATTCTTCTCAAGTGATTACAAAATCAATGGAATAGATATCAGAAAGTCATAAGTAATTGTACAGTATATGGATGAGTTTCCTTTCTTACCATCCTGCTGCCTATCAATATGCAAGAAATAGTTACTACATTGTTTTTCTTATAAATAACACCTAACACCTGGAGAAACACAGCTCACCCGATTCATTCTCTAGCCTAGAACTCCTATAGTGGCGCTCTGGGAACATGATCAAAAGGAAGTGTGTCCACTATTTCTTTGCTTTTGCTGTCTCTTTAGTATGGCTATCATTCAACAAAAATAGTTGAAAATTAAAGCTCTGTGTTCTCTGAACTGACAGGAAGCACAACAGCAGTAAAGTTCCTATTATAGATCGGGCTTGGCCATGACTGTTTTGCCTCTGTTGTTACTTTTTAATCATCACTCCCACTGGGCATTGTCTGCCTGTTGAGACTGAAGCTAAATGAGATGAGAATTCTATCAGGTTTACATCAGCAGTGAGCACTACAGACATTACCAACTCATTAGAAAAAGAAATTCAAAAGAAACAAGGAAGAACTTCTTTCTCTCACTTTGAAGTGATTTCAGACACAACTGTGTAACAATGACTGTTCACAGTTCAAAAGGTAAGATCCAAACCACATGCTAGACACACTTATTCTGTTTACCTAATATGCATAAATGTTCATAATTGTCTTACTATCTTGTTTTTCATGAGAGACTTCACTCATATATGTAGTATGCTTGATGAAAATATTAAATTACCTATTTTTCTAAAGTATGCAGTATTCTGAAAAAATGTTTTAAAGAGTCAAATCATAATCTGTAATACATTTTTATATATTCTCAGCTTCAGTTAAAACAAGAATGGAAAATCCCAATAATCACACACTGCAAAAATTTGAGTTCAACAGCAAGTTACCTTCTCTGAGGTTAATACTACTATTTGACTCTACTATGGATTGTATCAGTCCCTTATTCTGTTCAAATTTTACCTCTGCCAACACAGTAAGAAATGTGTCATTCCATTGTCTTCTAATAACTGCATTTTTACATAGCAACTCACTATACTTTTAGGGCCTTTACAATAAAAATAATCATTCAAGTCTCATGCTTAAAATTGCAATGAAGATGGATTTTTAAGAAGGCCTGTGTTTGGTACAGAATTCCCCAAACAGTCACAAACTTTAATAGAGTATCTTTGTTTATACTTTTACATTATACTGAGCTTTGTCATATTATTTCAAAATAAGTAAACTCATGAGCACTAGCAGAAACATTTGGTAAGGTCTATTCAATATCGTAACACTAAGACTAAAACATCTTCACTGCTGTATCGGTAGCCATCTTA
The DNA here is from genome assembly GCF_034190915.1 of Cavia porcellus. Lineage (NCBI taxonomy): Eukaryota > Metazoa > Chordata > Mammalia > Rodentia > Caviidae > Cavia > Cavia porcellus. Next base: position 157,142,477 of record NW_026947484.1, on the reverse strand, counting down.
TTTAAATTTTAATGTTTCCGTTGACCTCGATGATTACAGAAAGTAATTGTCTGTAATAAAATATTCTTTTTTAGCACATGGCACATACCTTTTCTTTACTTTTGTCTTCAAAATAAAGCTTATCAAATAATTAATGTGAAAATATAAATCTTTAAAAATATTTGTTATTCCTTTAATATATTTTTTAAAAACCCTAGTTCTCTTTTCTGGAAAATTTGATAAATTATTTTTTTACCTAGATTCATCCGCTAGTAGTAGCGATCATTTCTTTTAAGATTATTTTCTTCTGTAGTAGAGTTATCAAACTTGCAATAATAACCCAATTAATAAGAGGAGAAATAGCTACACCCCTCACAGTGGTGTAAAATCTCTGGATCCAACTCATCTCTTCTTGGTTTATCAATTTGGAAATCAAGCTGCCCTCGAGCTTTTAAAGATTAAAAGAAAAAGATCAATATGTTTTTTAAAGAACCAAGGTCAACTTTTTAACAATAACTACCACAATATTTTTCACATTCCCTGTAGTAGCACTTTCAGAGTCTGCACTTACAAAGTTATCAATCTCTCAAAATATTTTGGTGCTCTTTTTGCAGACTTCATTTCTGAGACACAGAAGGTAGAGTGGATAAAGTTTGGATTTCTTCATTTCACAAGCCTGAGAATTAAGTCTCGATCTACTTTGTGAAAAAAACAATCTCTCAATACTCAGTCATTTGTTTGTAATATTAAGCCCACAATAGCAATATTTAACTCGAGGTAGTGATGAAGGTTATGAGAACTTGATGAACAGCAAAGGTTGAGCCGATTGCTTAGCACACAGTGAGAGTGCTGTAATTTTGAGCTGGTCTATATGAAACAATGACCCTTTCAGAAATTAATCCTATCTGCAAAGATAACATTTCTATATTGTCTTTGAGGAAGCTGTATGGGGAAGTGTAGAAGAGAATTTCAAATTAGAGGATTCATTTACTTATCATTTATTCATTTTTATCTAAAATAATCCAGTGCAGATAGGTAAAACAGGGTAATACCATACTTTGAAAAAACAGCAGATTGAAGGACTTCTGCATATGACCCCTCTCCAAACTCCTGGAAAACAGGGAAGAAAGCTTCTGAGAATCAAGAAAGAGATAAGAGCAAAACTATAAATCACAAGTTAACTGAAGACATTGTACAGGAAGGAATGAAACAGTCTGGAAAACTATCTGTGGCCCCTGGGGAGGACACTTCTCTCCACCTGGGAAGACCCAGACTCCAGATCCAGCCCCTCAAAAGCCCATAGGCATGGTTCCCAGCAAATAGAATGTGAAGTTTGACTCTGAAAGTGATATTTTCAGACTGGCAAGCTAGAATTGCCAATCCAATGTGTAGAAGCTAGATTGGAGAAGAAAATCACTGCATATTTAGGTATGATGTAACACAGGCCACCTTGGAAGTGGTCTCTTGTTTAAAACCAAGCTATGCAAGGAATCAGAAGTCACATTACAACTATACTTGAGGGTTTCCAGGCCAGCCTAGCACAGTGACTGGGTAGGAGATGTTGACAGAAAGTCCCCAAATGGTAGCAGGCTAATTACAGACACCCTGAGAAGTTGAAGTGGCAGCAAACTCAGGAAAGCAAGAACAGTGACCTTACACTTTGTCCTCAGAAGCCAGGCTTGTTGTGCGTAGTTTTCAGGAGTGGGAGACTGGATCTGAAAATTCTGGTATTAAGACCAGGGGAGTACTTGACACCTGTCCCCTGCCAGGCTCCCTGGCTGCATCCAGCATTGAAATCATTGATCTGTTTGCTTTCCCCATCTGCAAATGTGATTGGGGACCCACACTGTCACAGAAGGTAATGCTGCCTAGGGTGTCTCAACAGATGGACTTCAGGAGCAAAAGGATATTGCACAAGCCCACAGGCAGGGGAGCTGAGCAGATAGCAATTGTTTGGGGCACCCAGAGGGGCTTAGATCCCAGAGCCACTGGAGGAAACACAGCCCAAGGGCAAACCACAGGCTTGATCTTCCCTGCCCTGCAGGGAGGTCAGGACTCAGCATTCACACACACAGAGCTGGGTGGAAAAACAGAATAGACCCTAATGAGCACTCACTGCTTCCCACCTGTGCCTTGGGAATGCTGAAACTACAGGGAATCCAAAGAATCCATTCACCCAACACACAGAGGTGGATTTGAGATTTTTTTCTTTTATACTGTATGATTTTGGGGGTCTTTTGTTTTCTTTTTCTCTTCTTTGTTGTCTATTCTAGGTTTTGTTCTTGGTTGTATTCTTCTTTTCTTTCTTCTTCCTTGTTTGATTTTTTTTTTTTTTTTCTGTTACCTTGACTCAATTCTGTTAACTTTCTTTTAGTCCTCATTTTGGTCCTTTGCTGGTTTTCTTTTGTCACCTCGTTTTCTTTCACTTCTATCAAATTTTATTTCTTTCATTTTTCCCTTTCCCTACTTCATCCATTTTTTACTATTATTGCAAATAACCCTATTAATTCTTGAAATAGTTTCTGAGTAAATGCTGTAATTGCTGAAATTTGCTATGGTGAATAGTAGTAGAGTTGCTTTTGATAAATATTTTTGTGCTAATGTTTACCTTGATTATATTATTATTGTGGACCCCCTTTCTTTGACAACAGTGTACAGCTGTACCTTTTATTGGCTATTTTAATGTCATGTTTCTCTCTGATATTATTATTGCTGATTTTGCTATTTGCAATGGTGGCATAGTTGTTGTTCATTTTTAAATTCTTTATGACTGGATGATATCCTGCTGTGTATAAATATCACATTTTCTTTATCCATTCATGAGTTTACAAGAATGTAGACTGTATCTGCAGCTTAGCTGTTGTGAATTGTACCACAGTAAACAAGGACATACAGAAGTCTTAAGATGCATTCATGTTCCTACAAATGTCTCAAATGTGTACTTCTTTACGGCAGAGCTGTATTCCACATCTTTCTTATCTATTCATCTGTCCCTTCATTCTGTTGGATGTTTCTCTTTGTGTGCAGCAGGATTTTAATTTGATATACTGCACTGTGGATTTTTGGCATTATTACTTATATAACTGAGTTCCTGTTTTGAAAGTCCTTGCTATGCTTATGTGTTCAATAGTTTTACCTACTTTATCTTCCTGCAGATGCGATATTTCTGCTTTAGTATTTAGATTTTTTATGCAATATGATTTTATTTTATTGTAAGGTGGGAATATGGATCTAGATTCAGTATTATGTACATGGATACGCAGTTTTCTCAGTAACATTTGGTAAAGAGGCTATCTTCTCTCCAACCTGTGTTTTTGCCTTCTTTGTCAGTGGTCAAATATCTGAATGTTCCTGTGGTTGTTTCTGCACTCTGCTCTGTTCCACTGATCTACACTTCTTCTTTTGTGTCAGTATCAGAAAAGACCTTGTCTCAACCAGACAAAAACTGTGATTAACCTACAGCCATCATCTTATTAGATACAGAAATGTTGAAAGCTTTGCTATAAAATCTGGAGAAATACAACAATGACCACTATAATCATGTCTATTTAATAGAATGCTTAAAGCATTATCCAGAACAATCATACAAAACAAAGATATAAAAAGTATATGTATACGAAAAGAAAAAGTCAGATTACTATTATTATTATTATTATTATTATTATTGTACAGGGGATTGAACTCACAACCTTGCATTTATAACCAGGCCCAAATGCCACTGAGCTAAACCCCTGGTCCAAAAATCAAATTATTAATATTTGTAGATGATATGATCCTCTACATAAAAGACCCAAAAATGCACCATAAAACCTGTAGAATCCATAACCCAATTCATCAATAAAGCCCAAAATTTGCATCAAAAGTCTCATGTAATAAATATCCAAAAATTGTGACGGGATACAAAATTAACACACAAACATGCACACACAAAGTCTGCAGAAATGCTTTGGTCCTGGGATTTAGCTCAGAGTTGTAAACACCTATCTGGTAAGCATGAGGTTATGAATTCAAGCCCAGGTACAAATAATAATAATAATAATAATAATAATAATAACACCACAAAAGCCAATAATGAACTCACAGAGAAGAAAATTAGGAAAACAAACCATTTCTAATAGCATCAGGAAAATTTACATATATAGGAATTATCTTCACAATAAAGAATACAGTGCTCTGAAAGAAGAGATTGACAAGGTCATCAGGAAGCAGCAAGATATATTTGATTTTGGACAGGCAGAAATAATATTGTCAAAATGGCCACACTTCCAAACTGATATGCAGATATAACACAATCACCTTGCAGATACCAACAACATTCCTCACAGAAATATGGAAAACAAACATAAAATTCATATGAAACAAGAGATTCAAAACAGCAGGATATGTCTTTAATAACAAGAGGAAATTTGGAGGTATCAAGTTGTAATAAAAGCTATTTGTTGATTTGTAGTGTTATTTATTGCAATTAAATTCATCTGTGGTTATTTCTTCATCCTGTATTCTCTTGCAAAGAGGTATGTGTCTGTTTTTGTGTTCATTCCAGCCTGTTTTATCACTATAGCTTTGTAACATAACTGGAAATCTTGAATTGTGATTCTTCTTGCTTTCCTTTTGTTACCAGGGTTATTCTTCTTTTCTGTGTCTTTTATGTTTACTTATATATTTTGTGATTGCAGAATAATCTCAAAGTATGTGGAAAGAATTCAATACATAGGTAATCCAAGCATATAGAATTCTAAATAGTCACAGTCAGAAAATATATTCCCGTCAGCACATCATAGTCAAAGTCCTAGAGGTTTAACATGGAACAGAATCGTACTAGCTTTCTGAGGAAAATGAAAAGTCACTTATAAAAGTAAACTCACTGGATTATACCAAACTCCTCAACACAAACTTTAAAGGCAAAGAAAGCTTGAAGTGAAGTGCTTTTAATCCCTAAAGAAAGCAGTTTCCTCCCTAGAATATTATATTTGCAAAACTATCTTTAAAATTTAATGAAGAAAGAAGGTCTTTCTTTGACAAAAAGCACTTTAAGAAATTCATGAAAACAAACTAACACTCCGAGAAATTCTCTAAGATTATTCTATACAGTGACAATGACAGTAACAGTGCCAAAAAGAATATACCAAACAATATTAACAATTAAGCTAAAGGAAAGAAAAAAGGAATCAGCAAAAGCAAAATACTGCAATGACAGGAATAAGTCAAAGCTTTCAGTATTAATGCTCAGCTTAAATTGTTGCAACCCCCCAGTGAAAAGATACAGGTTGGTAGACTACATCAAATACCAAAATGTAGCACTATTCAGAATACAGGTGACACATTATTCTATAAATAAGTTGCCAAACAAAATGAAAGGAGGTAAAATAATATTACATACAATAGGACACTGAAAACATGCAGGAGTAGTTTTCTTATATTCAGACAAAGTATACTTTGTCTTAACAAATCTTATCACAAGAGGCAAAGAAGGTTACCAAATACTGTTTAAGGTAATAATTCAATAGAAAGAGATAAGAATTGTAAATATATATGCATCAAATATCAGAATACAAAATTTCATTAAGCAAATATTACTGGACCTAAAAGATCAGATAAACAGTTTTTATAGTGCAAGACCTCAATAACTATAATATAAGTAAACAGATAAACTGGATAAAAAGTCAATAAAGAAATATCAGTATTGAATAACACCTTCAAAAAATGGACTTGATAGATATCTACAGTGTTCCATTCAACAACAATAGAATACTTATTGTTTTCAGCAACACAAGGAACTTCCTTAAAAATAAATAGTAAGCTACCTTATAAAGAAGGATTAATGAAATGCAAAAGAATCAAAACTACCCCATAGATTTTATCAGATCATAGGTGTATGGAACTGGAATCAATGGCAAAAGGACCACATAAATCTTGCAAACATATGGAGATTATAAATATACTCTTGAATAATCAGTTGGTCACAGAAGCTATAGAGGAAGAATCTAAACAGTCCTTAGAATCAAATGACCAAATGTCAGTACTACACACTAGAACATTTGAGAACACACACACACAAAAAAAAAGCAATCTTAAGCATGAGTTTTTATACTATGCTAACCTTTATTATTTTGGGCATGGATACAAAATAGTATAAATCCATCAAGTAGAGCTCGTTTTAGTTTTTTCTCATATATCTCTCAATGCTCAATCTAATTTAAAAATGAGTATCTTAAGAATTTCATTCTCCCATAATGATTTGAAGAAAATAAGCATTCAGATGGTATTAATGTTTTGTTACTGAGCTGAGTCATATCCTACAGTGTGATCTAATTTTTTCATTCAGTATTCCCCAAATCACATGAAATTGGAAAAAATTCCATATGCAAATAATTGTTCATGCTGAAGTATAATTATTAGACATGCATAATCTTATTTCCACATATTTCCAGTGCTTAGTGATTATGTCTATTGTGAGGGATTGGTACATGAATGTGGTAGACTGAAAACTGATAGTCACCTTAAACACCAGCCGAACTGAATGAGTTGGGTAGATGGCCCATCTGAGGGCTGTTACCAGCATAAAACGTGACTTGGAGAGAAAGAGTAGTGTTGTTGTTGGTTTGGTGCTATTGGTTCTCCTGTTGCCATGGGTTCTCCTGGAGGAGCTTGCAGAGCTTCTTTCCTGATATGAATTTGACTGTTCTCATCATTAAAGGAGCTCAGAACCTTATTGCTGAAAATGGCTGCGGTTCACTTGGGAGAGCTCCAGTTCTTATGTTGAGCATTGCTTTCTGGCTCCAAGGAGAAGATGGTGTGCTTTTCATTATCCTGGAGGAGTTTGTCACACTGGCTTCCTGATGTGAACTCAGCTGTTCTCCTCATTGGAGGAGCTCGAGATCTCATCTTCACTGAGGACGGCTGTGGCACTTTTCAGGGGAGCTCTGGTCCTTACTTTGAGTGTTGATTCCTGGCTCTAGTGCAGACTATTCAGCCTATTGGCACTGATCCTTCACCCTTCTGGCATAGACTTTCTAGCTTCTACCACTGACTTTGGGGTCTTCCCAGTGCAGATCCATGAAACAAACTTGCATGAGTCTGGGCCCTAGACCTCCAACTGGACTTGTGGGAGGCCTTGTTGTGGGCTCTAGGTCTTAAGCTGAACTCATGTAGGACATTTCCATGGAATCCAGGCCTATGGATGGATTCTCTAGGGCTTTACTGTGTGGACAGATTTCCAGCACTATCTTTATTTATTTATTTATTAATTTATTTTGTCTTTTTTCTTTTTTTATAGGTACCAGGGATCGAACTCATGACTGCCTGCTTGCAAGGCAGGCGCTTATGCTGCTGAGCTAAATCCCCAGCCCCTTCCTGCACTATCTTTGTATTTGACTCCTTGGGTGATCATTCTAAATAATACCATAAATTATGTGTCTTGTATTGTCTTATTCTCCTTGCAATCCCTGACTATAACAATGTACATAACACGTAAATTTCAGTAATTGAAATAACTGAGATGCTCAAGCTTTACATATTTAGTGGCTTTGCTAGCTCAAAAATTCAATAATTTACTGTCTCTTCAGTTTAAAGTTCAAATCACTTTTTGTAGTTTATCTGTCCCTTCCTGTGGCTTTCATCATAATTATCTTGAATTTCTGAGACAAATTGGAAATAAATGCATACTTCATTCTGGACACACATAATCTGTACTACTTCCAAGAGTCAAATTTAGTTTCTTGCCTGGTAATCCTTACTGAATTTGAACACAATCCCAGTTCATTTAGCAGGGAAGACTGTGACAGACAACGTGAACATGTTTTCACTGTCACTTATGTACCTTCTGTGGTTCCATGCCAGGTTCCTTTGGTCAAAGTCACTCCATAGTGAGCCTACTTGAGAAATTGGAATGCTAATCAGTATAAAGGGGTAAAATTGGAATGCTAATCGGTATAAAGGGGTAAAAAATAAAGAGCTAGAAATAAGTACTGTGTCAAAATGATATGTGAATTGAGTTAGTATAATCCCTACAAGTTAATGCACATGTGTTCCTATGTGTGGAGCCCTTGCCTAGAAACTTTCTTGTCATGTATCACTTCATACTAGGATCTGAGTTCAGGTCCTCACCCTCAATATAGCAAGTCTTAATTCGTATCTCTGAATTTCATCCACACTGCAGATATCTTCAGTCCTATCTCATGCCAGTGTACAGAATGAAGAGTCCCATAGAATTCCCAAAGTGCTGAGTACTTAACCACCAATCCAGTAATTTCTCTAATTAATATAAGAGGTGGAATAAACATGATAACAGACACGTTGGTATGCCAGAACATAACCTTCCACTACAACTTTCCAAGTGTCTCCCCATCTTCTATGTAAATGTGATCTGAAATGTCTTCCCTGTGTCTCTGTCACTGGTAGATTATAAGGTATAGTCTGAAAGACATAAAGTGCCTTTTCTTCATGACATTTCTTCACATTTTTCAAAACTCAAGTGGACGTGGAAATTGTTTTATTCACAGCAGTGTGCCACCTGAAATATTAAGTTATTGTATATGCCAATAAATATTATTGGATTAATTAGTATACTGTTAAAATGTCTATGAAGATTTATATTTTCCTCATTTTCTTCTAAGAAATAGATAACAAAATGATAAAGAAGATTCATGTTTTTGGTTGTGGTGAATTAACAAGTATTTGACTTGTCTCCATTTATAAAAAGAGATAAGATAAAATACAGTAACTTATTGCACTCAGGAATTGGCAAATATAATACACAGTTATAGCTTTACAGACTTGGAAAGAAAAGGCACCCATAGCTTTCTGTCTACCACCAGAAAAACTGTGCATGGTGCAGTGAAATGCAAAAGATCATAGATCTTGCAGTTCAAAAAATAAATATGAAAGGGTAGAACAGTACTGCTAAGCTGGTAAATTTTTAGGGTAAGACACATAAAAAAGATACTTAGAAAATGAAAACCATAATACAGAATTTAAACCAAAACATGTAGAGCAGAGTCTTTTCCTTAAAAAGGAAACAAGGGTAAAAAAAAAATCAATAAATTACAACGCACAATAAAAAAAGTGAACTAATCTTAACAAAATAAAGAAGGAAGCTTAAAGAAATAAAAAAAAAATTCTTAGGATACCCGAGACTATAACAAAATACAATTTATGTCAATGAAATATTGTGAGGATAAGAGACAGAGGAATTTAAAAAGGGTCTCAAGAAATAATGGGTAAAACATAGGCAGCAAATTTTATGGCAGACATAACCCTATTGATTAATGAATCTGAGACTGTTTACTAATAAATAATAAAAGAGGATCTGAGCCGGAAGCACATCAGAAGCACAAAGAATACTTTTGCCAACCTCTTTCATGCCAACAGCTAACACGTGCTGAATAAAAATTGAGCATAAATCAAAGTCAAGGGTGAAGTTAAGAATATGAAATGTAACTTTTCTGAAGCCCAGTATAATCTTTGTAAAGGTCTTTGCCTGAAATACCAAGTAAGAAATACCAAGTTGAGAAATTTGTATTCTGAGTTGTACTAAGAATGTGCATGTTAATAACAAAATCCAAGCCCACTTCAAATCCTTATTAGAATTTTTCAACCTCTAACAATAATAACCATTTATAAAGAGGTATAACTATTTTCAAGTACAAATTAATGTTTACCTCATTTTGTATTATACAGTGTTATATGTAATAACTGCCTTTAAGCAAAAATTATGAGATGGAAGGATGGGAGAGAGAGAGAGAGAAGAAAAAGTAAAGAAGAAGAAAAATGTGTATGCTCACCAGAGACAAAACACTAAAAGGAAGCATATTCATGTTAGACTTAATAGACAGCTATAGTCTGGAATTGAAGAGGCACACAAAAGTTCATGTGCTAAAGGTTTAGTTGTCAGCCTTGGAGGTATTGGGAACTGGTAGAACTTTTAGGGGCAGGAAGTGAGGTCATTAGGGGTGTGGCCAACAAGAGCATTCAGGAAAACTTGGCTATCATGTGGTAGGCAGCTTCTCTTCCTCAAGCTCTATCCTTAATGTTTGACTCATTACAGGCCCAAAGCAACAAGACCAGCTAACAATGGACTGAAAGTTTCTGAGACAATGAGGCAAAATAAACTATTCTTCTTTAAGTTGTTTATCTTAATTCATCACAACAATGGAAAGCTAACAAAGCACTAGAAGGAAAGAAGAAAAATAAGAATACCTAGATGTTAATTCTAGCATGGAGATGGAAACTATGAAGATGGAAATGCTAGAAACAAGGAAGTCAGCACAAATACTTTTCCCATATTAATTGTACTGGGAATGGATGCACTTTCATTTGTAGGCAAATGGATGGATCTTGATACTATAATGTTAAATGAAATAAATCAGACAGAGCTTAAATACTGCGTGATTTCTGTAATATGAGTTCCAAATATAAATAAGGTGAAGAGTGAAATAAGAGGAAAATGGTAGGAAATAGGAAAGCAGACTTTTTGGAGACGGGAAAGAAGAACAAAGAAATAGGTAAGAATAAACTACACAAGGTGGGTAAAAAATCATAAAGATATTATAAATGATCAAGGTGCTAATAAATATAAATATACATGTATATTTCAATTCCCCCAAAAATGTAATAATTTCATACTGCAAATATGTACTCATAAAATATGCTTAAGTGGGCAGAAAAAAGTGTAATAATATTTTATAGTAAAGAATATTAGGAATAAAAGCAGAGTAAAGAGAAGGCTAAATACAGAATCCATGAAAAAAAAAAAAAGAAAATATACATATATACACACACACTTAAGCAGTTCACCATGCTAAATGTCTTCAAAATTAGGGCCAGGGCAGCAAGCTCCCAACCAGTATGCTTTAGAAAAACCATAAGCAATCCAGAGAAGGCCTGAGACCTCCCACATATACCTATCGGAATGAAACCAGAAACATACAAGAGAAAGAAATAAGAAAAAGCCTCCAGCCACTGACCCTGGGAAAATAAGTCCAGGAGAGTTAAATACAGAAGAGATCCAGAGCAGCAATCATGCAATATCAGCCACAGCATCCAAAGACATAAAGAAATACCTTCGTGACCGCATAGAGGAACTTAAAACTGAAATTCTAATCCAAGTGAGTCAAGATATAAAAAGATTAATAAAAGAAATGCTAAGCCCCTCTCAAGAAGACACAGATGAAAGAATGGAGAAACCCAGAAAAATAAGAGAAACCTTTGATGAAGTATATAAACAAAATGTAGAATACATGAAACAGATCCAAAGTGATTACCAGGAAATTAAAAACTCCATTGAAAGTGGGCAAAATGCCTTGACAGAAACTAAAGTTAGCCTTTCAAAACCTGAAGATAGGTTTGCAATGTGTGATCATGAAAGAAAAGACCTCTTAAAAATAACAAGGAACCAAGAAGTAACAATACAAAGGCTAGAAGATGACAAGAGGATCTATAACTTAAGAATAAAAAACATGAGCAAAGAAGCAGGAGTAACCACAAATGAATTACAAAGGCTATTCACAGAAATAATTTAGGAAAACCTCCCAAGCATAGGAAAAAGAAATGATATTCAGATAAATGAGGCATACAGAACTTCAACCAAATACAACCAAAACAAATCTACACCCAGACATATAATAATGGAGATCCCAGAAATTCACCACAAGAACAGAATATTAAAAGCGGTCAGAGAAAAGAAACAGATTACCTATAAAGGAAGACCCATCAAAATAACGACAGATTTCTCAACACAAACTGTCAAATCAAGAAGAGCTTGGAGTGAAGTAGTCCAAGCCCTGAAAGAAAATAACCTCCAACCCAGATTGATGTACCCTGAAAAACTTTCTCTCAAAATTAATAGAGATGTTTCCAAGATAAGGAGAAACTGTGGGAGTTAGTAACCACCAATCCAACCCTACCAAAATACTGAAGGACATTCTACAGAGAAATAGAAAAAAAAAAATACCAAGTTTGCAGTAAGAGTGGCAGAGAGGCCTCAATTAATGACACAGACAGTGGAATGAAGAAGAAAAGTAGACAATAACAGGAAAATAAAATAGCAAAGATGAAACAGAGAAGATTGGTTATAATATCTGATACAGATGGCCTTGATATACTAACAAGAGGAAACACAGGCAGAGTAGATTAGGAGATAGGGTCCATCGAGATGCTCTGAGTAGGAAATATACTCAATGTGAAGAGGGTTAATAAACTGAAAGTCAAAGATGAGAAAATGATCCTCTATATGATAGCAAACCAGAGAGAAATAGGGACAACTGCAGATAGGTTGGAAAGTCATGACAATTTTTTGCAGTGGAGAACTACTCAGCTAGAAGGAAGGAAAACCTTGATGCTTTAGTAGGTAAAGGAACACAGCTCCGGATCAAACTCAGGGAGAAAAAGGTTCAGCACCACTTAGGCAGATTACGAGTCACCCCCCCCCTCGCCCAAATCTAAAAACTAAAGGAGTTAGTGGGATCCAAAATATACAAAGTACCCTGAGAAAGGGAAAGGGGAGGAATTATCTTAAAAAGGAAGACAGAGGATATTGTTAAAAGTGTATCAGGATTCTAAAGCCACATTAGCCTTACACCTCTGTTTAATTTGATTTTAATTTGTTCCAGTGTCTACTGATACTAGATTTGAGGGCACAGACAGCTATCCCAAAAATAGCACCTTATACTATGGTAACTATCCTTAATTTCCAATTAGCTTAAACTGAAGCCCTGAATTACTTACACTGTCTTACTATGACTGATCTTATTTGAATCTGGTTTGTTAGACCACTCTTTTGTCTTGACTGATTTTATCTGAATTTGGTATGGTTGAGAGTATCAAGTCTAAGAGTAGAGGCAACTACTCTGAAGATGACAAGATGTAATAAGATACCCATTCCAGTTTGATTATTAACTGCTTTTGAAGTCCTACAATGTCTCCAGTGTTGTGTTTTTTATTAAAATTGCTATACAATGCTATGATCAATTATATTATGCCTGATTATGTAGACAATTCTATTGAAAAATAACAAGAGACAGCATAGTAACTACTGTAGATCACCTAAGATTATGGTTTTATATGTATTCTTTGTTTTATGTTTTCCTATGAATTTGTTTTGTTACTTTGATCTGTTTTTCCCTGTAATACAGAAAGAATAGGTATACATGTAGAGATTCACTCCTGTGTAGAATTTCAAAACAGTTTACAGGAACAGAGTATATAATGCACAATGTAATGAACATATACTTTGAAGAAGAAGAGACACTAAGATAATCAGTGCTAATTCTGTAGCTTTATGACATAAAATCTAGCAACACTATTATTCACTGTTTTGAGTGATATTAGTCTAATCTCTTATGTTTAATTTCAACATATGTAAAGATGTGGACAGCTATTTTGAAGAGAATGAGAGACATTATGGCAGCCATTGTTGACTTCCCTATTGTCTGGTGTTGAAGACCTAAAAAGCCTTCATTATTCTGTTCTGATTAGCTTAGTACTATAATGTTCAGTATGTTTTCACTGTACGTGAAGATGTGGACAACTATTTGGAAGAAAACAAGAGATAATATGATAGACAGTGAAGATCCCCAGTGATCTTGCTTTGAAATTTGTGTTTCTTAAAATTGTTTCCTTATAATCTGTTTTGTTCTGTTTAACTTTACCCTCTTTAAAGAAAAAAAGAAAAAAAAATGGGACCAGATATTTAGCTCAGTGGCATAAGTGCCAGCCTGGCAAGCATGAGGTCCTGAGTTCAATCCCTGGTGCAAAAAAAAAAAAAAAAAAAAAAAAAAAAAAAAAAGTCTGCAGTGTAATGGCTAATGGTCACCACTTTGAACACCTTTGGTAATTGTAGAAGTCAAATGTAACTTCCATTAATCCCATGATGTCTCAATAAATTTAGCATTAAATATTTTACAGTCTTTTTTCCTGATACAGATATAGATAGATAGATAGACAGACAGACAGATAAACAGATAGAAGATAGATGATAGATATCTGGAAGATACTGTATTTGACAAATATTTCTTAAATTCATGAAAAATACAAATTCTCACATATTTTTGGGTATATCAACTAGTGCAACTATCAAACCCGTATTTATTATCTTAAATACATTAAACAAATGAATGACAAGGAAATTTATTTAAGGTAACCAAAGCAGGAAAAGACATTGCTAACAAAAAGAAAACAAATGTATAAATTACCTTATCAGAATTTGGCAAGTCAGTAGAAAAATCAAATGATAATTTTAATATGATAAGAGGAAAAAAGAAAGTCAATATAGAAGTACATGCATTTAAGAATAACTTTCAGAAATGACTAAGAAAGAAGGTCTCTATCAGGAATAAAAATCTAAGAAAATGTATTATCAATAGCCTAGATAATGGCAATGCAAAACATGTTGAAGTAAGTTTTTAGAAGAAATATATTATGTAAGAAAACATCTTTATCTACACAGTGAGTTTTCTGGAAAAGACAAAATGAACTAAATGTCCTCTTTTAATTTTAATTGTCCTCAAAATAACTGCCAAAGTAAAATAGAAGTAAAGTATGTTAAGTTTATAGAATTTTTAGAAGTAGTGGTCTCTCTAACTGGCACAAAGGATGGCAATTTTTGAAGAATTCTGCTGAAAGGCCTTTCTTCTACTTGTCCAGTGTAATAATACCGCTTAAACTTGTATTCGTTATTAATTATAGTCCATTAATTACTTATAGTCCAGGAAACATTATAAATTCTAGAATAAAGGTATATAACTACCTCATACTAATAGTACATACAATATTATTAGAAAAAAAATTCTAATAGGTACAGCTAAGCAGCTAAAATGCAGAACATGGATTCATAAGCAATAAGCATGCAAATGGAGAACAAATAACAAAATAAATCTGTGAACTGGGGAAAGTAATTTAAAAATGAAAATGGTGGATTTAATCAAAATATGTCAATAATATACTTAACACAATTGTTCTATATACTCTAAATGACAAATTGATTGAATGAAAAACAAGATATAATATGCTATCACCAAAAAGCCCACTTTAAATATGAAAGCATACATAGGTTTAAGATTAAAACAATGGAAAGCAGTATTCAATACAAATAAAATACGAAATAAGTTATAAACGCATGAAATGAATAGATGTCTGAGTAGAAGATATTAGTTGAAATAAATTATGATAAACGAGACAACACAAGAATATATAATAATTTTACATGTTATCACATCTACCAATACAATTTTTAAATACGCAAAATCTTTGAACATGAAAAATAAAAAAAATGTTCATGCATTCTTCTTTCTCATTGGCAAATGAAAATCTGCTCAAGGCTATAAGCAACAAGATAGAATATGAAGAACTGAAGTTATGGAAGACTTGAACAGTCCTACCTGGTAACTTGGCCAGATAACATTCACAGGACAATCGAGCCAGAAGCTGCAGACAACAATCACTCTACAAACACATATGGAGTGTTCACAAAGAGAGACAGTGCTGTGCACCATAAACTGAGTGCAACAGATTTGAAAACATATTGTGAATATCTCCTAGTATTTGGAAACTCAGAAAAAATATTTTTAAATTTCTCTTTGAAAAAATATGAAAGAACGAAAAAGAAAAGCAGGCAGAAGGGAGGGAAGGAGGAAAGGAGGAAATGAAGGCAGAAAGGATAGAGAGTTGGAGGAGAAATTTTTGAATATATGATAAATATAATTAAAGATGCGAAGTTTGTTTTAGGTTGCTAAAATTCTTTACTAAGAAACAATAATGTTTAAACGATTCTATTACAAGTGGTGAATATAAGAAGCTGAGTGAAAAGAACAAATCAACATGGATAATACAGATTGGTGGAAATTACAAAGATATGAGCACAATTAAGTAAAAAGACAGGAATGGCATGCAACCCATCAGAAAACTGCTTCTTCGAATAGGTCATTAAATGAACCACATTGTAGCTGTAGTTTTGGTGGTTTTTAACCTTTCAAATGGTGTATCCACTTAAGATAACTGTTCAAGTATATTTTCTGAATCCTTTTATAATATTTAATCAACATTTTATTTGTTTTTATTATCTGAGGAAGTGGCATAGACACGTGATTATAGATACGTATTTTCTTCAGAATTGTTTTTGTTTAATTATTTAATAAATATTAAAAAGTCATATGATTGTGATTCATGCAAAAGAAGCATTTTATAAAATTCACCATTTTTTAGAAATAACTCTCAATGGAAATGTGAAATCAAGATGTTTCTCAATGTAATAAAGACTGTACTTAAAAAACCTACAGCCACTCATAATTGACAGAAAAATAGGAAGTCCATTATGAATATTTTTTCAATATACTAGTATAAGTCCTAGACTGAATACTTTTAAAATTTTCTTTAAAGAAAGACTAAACAAAACAGAAAGTAAGTAGAAATAAAATATTCTGAGAAAAAAGTAAGAAATCACTAGTTGATGTTTACATATTGTCATTTTACAAATAGTTCTTCAAGATACAAAAATGGAACATATATTGTGGGAATTTAAACACAAGACTGCAAACAGTTCTGTTTAACTGTCCAAAAAAACTTAGTAACTTGGTTGTTAATCCTATACACTTAAAGATACATGCAGTTTTCCATATCTTCATTTACGTTTAGATTAAACAAACTAAAGCAGGTTAAAATCATTCTGAACAAAGAATAATAGTATTTCTAGATTTCACATCATGATACTCTGTGATCAGCACTGGGTACTGTAGTGTCTTTTTTAAAATTTAATTAAAGAAAGACTAAACAAAACAGAAAACAAGTAGAAATAATACATACTTTCAAAGAAAAAAATTAGCAGTAAGAAATCACTAGTTAATGATTACAGATTGTCCTCTTACACATAGTTATTCAAGATACTAAAGTGGAGCATAAAAAGTGGAGATTCAAACAGTGAGACTGCAACCAGTTCTATTCAACTATTCAACAAAAACTTAGGAATATGGTTATCAATCCTATACACTTAAACATATTTGCACTTAACATAATCCATACACTTAAACATAATTCGTATCATCAATTATGTTGATATTGAGCAAATCCAAGTAGGCTAATATCACTCTGAATGAAGAATAATCCTATTGCTGGGTTTCATATTATAACACTCCAAGATCAGCACGAGGTACTTTAGTGTCTCTTTTTCTTCAAAGTATCTGTTCATTTCATCATGTGTCATAAGATCAGTTCTCATATACTGTTTATAGATTCTACACATGCATGGGTCTTAAAATATATTTCTATCTTTTCTACATTAGAGGGAGAAGCAAATCAAAGCAAGAGAGAACAAAACATATTCCTGTAAACACATGAAACAAAAAAAAAACACATAAGACTGTTGTACAAAGAGTTCTATCATGGTTCCTGTGTTGTCTCTTGTTATCTTCAATAGAATTGGCTATACCATGAGACATAGTATAATTGGATATATATCAGTATATAACATTATTAATAAAAACACAATTTTGTAAATAGTATAGAACTTCAAAAACCAGCAATTATCAAACCAGAATATGTATCGTAGAGTCTTGTCATCTTCATAGACCGAATAATTTGGCAAGAGAAAGAAATAAAATTATTAATGGAGTAAAGAAAAACACTGAAGTTTTCCTGGTTTTTCACAAGGTAGTACTGCATACAAAAGTCTTAAATCTTCAATGAATCTCTGTTAAAACTTCTTACCGAAATTTGCAGGAGACAATTATTGTATGAAATCCATAGAGATTATGTATTCCAGGATTTAACTCTCAGAATAGAAAATCACAGACAATCCCCTTCCCAATGACATTGACCACGTCAAACATCTGTAGAGATAAATTTAACCAAAGCTATAGGTCTTTAGGAAAGAGGTATGTTAGACTAGTGAAAGAAATGGAAGAAAACACAAATGAGTGGGAATACATCACATGTTCATATTATTCAAAGACATTTACAGATTCAAAGTCATCCCTACTGAAAATCATCATGCTATTGTTTCAGAATTAGAAAAATTCACCTTTAAATTATGAACAGACAAAAGAATCTTTTTTTGTTTGTTTGTTTGTACCGGGGATGGAACTCATGACCTCACTCTTGCCAGGCAGGTATTTATGCCACTGAGCTAAATCATGGTCCAGAAAAAAAAAAAATCTTAAACAATGATGAAACAAAACAAAAGCCTACAGTGTATAATAATTAATTTTAAATGTCTATTTGATTGGCTTCTGAGACCCTTAAGGGGTTTGTGAGGCAGACATCGCGGTGTGACTGAGTTATGAGGTCTAACTGTAGGGACTACTTAGTCCCCAGCCTCTCCCTCTCTTCTGCTCTTCCTTTGTGCTGAGCTTTTCAACCTCCCTGAATTGAGCATCTTGACTCCATCACGTCTTTCCAACATGAATTCAGCCTCCCTCTGGTTAAGTGCAACAGGTCCAGCCAGTCATGGATGGAAACCTGTGAACCCATGAGCCAAAGAAACCACTGTGTCCTTCAAGATGTGTGTGTCCATCTTTTTGCCTTAGCAACAGAAAAGCTGACCAATATAATTGGCTTGAGCTTTGCATAGCTGACAATGAACTCACCCTTTTGGAGCGTCTGGGTGTGCACAGGGATGTGACCTAGGGTTGATACCTGCAAGCTGGGCACTTCCTCTGTGGCTCTGCCTCCTGCCCACCATCAAGTGCGCAGCTTTGCTCTGTGCTGCCCTTTGCGGTAATGCTCATCTCACTCCCGGTGCACAAAAGTAAAGTAGTCAATCATGGACTGAAACCCTAAAAGCATCTGCAAAATAAAATAGCTCCTCTTTTAATTTGTGTCAGATGTTTTGTCCCAGCTGTGGAAAAGCCATCCAATATGGCCATCTTGACTTAAAAATGTATTGCAATGTTATTCCACTTAGATGGCATATATTTATTTTAAAGAGCCATGCGTTCACCAATGGAACAACAAGGAAATCCCAAAAATAGACAGCATATTTATGGTCAGTTGATTTTCAGCAAAAATTATAGAAATGCACAAAAGGCATAGGGTACTTCCTTCAGTAAATGATGCTGGAAAAACTGAATATGTCAGAGAATGAACCTAAATCCCTATCACACACCATATACAAAAATCAGTGCAAAGTGGATTAAAACATTTACAAAATAGAAAACTGCAGGAGATTAGTGTGAAGAGTAATTTTTTTTTTTTTGCGAGCAAAGTTAAAAACTGAGATAATAAAAGCAAAATCAGGCAGATGGTGTGTGTTGAACGAAAATGTCCAAGAAACACTCCTAAATTCATGGTCACCCTGTGACATCCTGAGCACATCTGAAGTGGACCAGACTAATGAGTGATGATTTTATTTTCTAATTTGTCATCCATTGTACTGTATTATTAGTAACAGAAATGAAGTAAGACATCAAGTAGCCACATTATGAAGATAAGATTATCTCAACAGCTGCAGAACACTCATTTGAAAAAAATGATTTTTTGCAAATTTTCACCACTGAACATCTCAAGAAAGTAAGAAGAACACCTCCTTACTGTGGTGAAGTGTGTGTGTACTGTTGTGTGTGTGAAGATATTATGTTTGTACAGGCACACGTATGAATAGCCAGGGTGAATGATATTCTTCATAGAGCAATACTGAATAAAATTTTCTTAAGACCAAGAATTCATCAGTTTACCACTGTTTGGTGTCCTACAAAAGATGGCAGGGCCTAGCTAGAACACTGAGAGAAAAAATAGTTTGAAAACAGAGAAGTGAAATAAATGCCATCATTTTATATGTAAAAAAGAAATCAAAAACATCCCCACACATGCACACAAAAAAGTGTGTGTGTGTGTATGTGCATGTGCATTAGGACAAAAGGACAATACAAGAAACAATTTTATTTTTGTACAAGCAAAATCATTGGAAAAAATTAAAGATTGATCATGGATGATGGACAGACACAGAATGACGGACAGATAGATGAGAACATCTTCAGTAATATGAATTAGAAATGCATAAATTGAACAAAAGATGAGACATTTCTATGCTGAAACCTGATGTGTAGGTGGGGAAGTCTTAAAGTGGTTCAAAATTCATAGAGAAATTTGCTTTATTTGTGGTTTAAAAGTTCTTTATTTTTACAACTTCAATTCTCCCTAACTGGTCTTTGGACTTAGTACTTGAATTTCAAGATTTTTAAGTGTAAACCTGGATCACAGAAAGATAACTAGATCAATGATGGAAAATGAGGAGTACAGAAACACCCCTACCTTGCAATTGATTTTCAGCAGCGGTGCTAAAACAAATCTGCTTTTACTCTGATTTTGAACTTCTGCTATTTAGAACTATGAGAGAATAAATTTCCATTCTTTAAGTCACCCGGGCTGTGGTTCTTCGTTATGAAAGCTCTAGTGAACCAATAGAATACAAAGAAATGTGTTCCCAATACACACTTGAAAAAGACTGTAACATCACTGGCCTTTACAGAGACCTACATTAAATCACTGTACTGCACTGTTTTACATTTTTAGAGGACAAAATTCTAAATCTTCAAACACTAGTGAAGATATAGAGAAATTAAAGCACCTAAACTTTTCAAAGACATAAAATAGAGAAGCAACTTTGGAAACCTTATGGTCAAGTCCATATAAAATCAAGCCTATACGTATCCTGTGGTCCAGAAATTCTACTTCTAGTTAATTAGGTAAAATAAAAATATATGAGCACAAGAACTTTTAAAAAACTAAATATTTAATTTAATTTTATACAACAGCACCAAACTGGGAATGTGTGGTATATTGCAAGTGTATATAGTTACTTAGAAACATAATGAATCAAGTATCAATACACAAAACAACACAGATGATTTACAAAACTGTTCCGTGAAAGCAGAGAAAGTGTATACTGTACTTTTCTATTATATGAAGTTCAAAACCAGGCAATGTGCACTTGTTAGTAATGGAAAGCAAAACTGTGATCGCTGGAGAAAAGGCTGGGATTGACTTAGGAGAGACATCAGGAGAATTTGGGGTCCATAGAAACTTCTCCATTCTTGATGGGAAAACAATTTATATGTGTTTGTGCACTTGGCTGAACAATCACAATTAAGTTTTAAACGCATTTTAAAAATTTCTAAAGAAATAATAGATGCACATTTCAAAGTAACAAAATTAGAATCCTTACCTATTGTCCTTCTGGTATCCAATATTCCCGCCTTGGAAAAATTTGCTTGCCATCTTTGAGTAATTTTCTAGGTGATTTGGGATTTAAAATGCAGAGATTTGGAGTCTAGAATTCCAATAGTTTGGTCAAGTGCACAAATTTTTAAAAATGAAGCCAGACCTTATGTCCATGTGTGTCAATGTACTTTCAGTGGAGCAGGAGCAAACTGAGAGGAAAAGCTCAGACACGACCTTTGGAAGAGCCTTCAGAACATGTGAGGGCAGCTGATTCCAGAGAGTACCCATCGTCGTGGATTCCTGAAAGTAAGGACACAATTGATATGTTCCTTTATTATAATAGCAACAAATATAAGTGTATTTTCTGACTTACAAAAAATATATCGGATTATATCTTAAAAGACTAGACAATGGAGGCCGAAGAGTTAGCTCAGCGGCATAAACGCCTGCCTTGCAAGTGTGAGGTTGTGAGTTCGATCCCAAAAAAATTTTTTAAAGAAGACTATACAATGTTGTAATATATAAATGTTATATCAAAATAAGTAACAAGTTTGAAAACAGAAAAATGGGGAAAGTATCCATAAAGGGGCAGGGGCAATTATTATTATTAGAAGTGTTGAAATTTTACCCACACAAATTGGAAAAAAACAGTAAAGTTTAGAAATGCTAAAGGACCCAGATGAAAATTGCGACATAGTTGTCAAAAACGCATTTGAACTTATTTAATTCAGGGTCAATATCTGCAAAGCTAGAAACATAAAATTTTAAAGACTAACATGTATGGAAAAGGAGATCAGTTTCCAACCAAATTCTCTTAAAATTATACAGATTACACAAGCAAACAACTGAGGGTATGGGAAATAGAATTACTGCCAGTTAGTCACAAATACCTAATGCCAGGGCTCAGGGTTCTGAAAAATTAAGGCCTCCCTTGGAGAACAAAGTGGGTCCTTTACACCTCTTCAGGTCAACCTGAGAAGTGGCTGGGCTTCAGAAAAATTCTAAACCACACTGTCTGTCTGATCCCATTTGGAAAAGTCAGCCTGTTTCTCCAGCAACAGATTGGAAAGTATGTCAGGCCTGGAAGCCCAGAAAGCCAGCTCTTTGGAATCCTGTTGCTGCTTCCTCCCATCTATCACCTCTCCCTTACATCAGCATGAGTGTCCTCCTAACTTGTCTCATGCTGTGAAAACTCAGTTCATTCGATGGTGACCATTAGAGAAAATCACGCACAAAAAATTAAAATGAGAAAGGAAAATAAAAAGATCAGAGGTAGTAATTCTAGGTAATTACGCTAGGGAAAACACGTGTGTCAGTGTGACCGAGTATGAAGGTGACATGAGCTAATAATACTGAAATAGTGGAGACATTGTGTAAGTAAATGGAAAAAGTAAAGGAGGAGAGGATAGGAGATAAAGTAAGGTAACATGTTGTTCCACCCCCCAAAAGTAAACCCTAAAGCATCATTTTAAACTATAAAGGAAAGAAAAGAAAATCTATATTCCAAAAATACAATATGGTCTTTTTTAAAATAGACTGACCATATAGCAGTTCTAAAAGTGTTGATTTAGCAGGCTCTAAGAAAAACCTTTCACAAATAAAAATAGTTCACACACACACACACCATTTTCTTTTTTAAGCAAACTAGAGATTAACAATTTAGTAATAAATCAAAATATTATTATGAACTGCCAATTTATGACTTTTTCTTAAATATCTATTTTTTAAGGATCAATGCAAATGTCAATCACAGCATATCCTGCAAATTATGCGAGTGTACGAGAGCAGCTTTGTGATGAGAGGAAAACCTGTGTAGTCTTCGGGACCCTTCTGCACTCTGATGCTCGGTTAGCTTCGCAGAGAGTGTCACAGGAGTCTGTGGCAGACTCCTGTCACAGAAGTCTCCTCAGCTTTAGCTTAAGGCAGCAATCCTGACAGATGAGGTACAGCCTATGAGGAGCCTCTGCAGAGACTGTGGCCCTATGTTTGCATTCTTTCTCTTGCACACCCCTCGGTGTAGAGCTGTCTTGATATATGTCTGGCTTCTTCCAGGTAGCTGATGAAGTTTGTGTTCCTGCAGCTTTCGACCTCACCACAAGCAGTATGAGCTGCATGGTAGGCATGGAGTTGGCTCTCCTTCATGAAGTTCTCCTGACTCCAGTGCAGCCTGTTGGCAGAGACAGATGCTTCTCTGTGGTCCCAAGTCCTGGTTTGTGAAGATCTCTGATGTCCATAGGATGGAGGAGGTGTGAGCTCTGTGACTTCTTGTTTTTATTTACCCCTGACAAGACCTTTGTCATGACAATGTGTGTCATGTGTTTGTAGAGTGACATGGCTTCACTGGACAATCCTAGGAGCACTTTTCCACTTGCGAGCAATCAGAGGCTCACCAGGAAGCTTGACATGAAGTTGTCCAGTAACTCAATAGACAAAGTGGCCTTCATAAACCAGTGTGTCACTGCATTGTTGTTCAACAGATTTCATCATTTGTACTACTACACTTATTCAGATGCTGTTGTGCTACAAAATTGTCCACTATTTCCAAGTTTCTCTCCTCAATCTCATTTGACTTGAGGGATTACTCTGCCTTTTTCTTTCTCCTCTCCACAGACATTTCCTCCAAACTCCTTGCTGCTGGGAGATGGTCACACACAATCTTGTAGTGAGAGAAAAAAGAACCATTGGCTTAGTTGTGATTGTGTAACATTTGACATCATGGGGCTGGGGATTTAGCTCAGTGGCATAAGCGCCTGCCTTGCAAGCAGGCAGTCGTGAGTTCGATCCCTGGTACCGATAAAAATGAAAAAGACAAAAAAAACAAAACAAAAAAAAAAAAAAAAAACATTTGACATCATGTGCTATTGTACTGCAAGACATTGTCCATTTATCAAATTAAAAATTATTAGAAATTTTTGCTCATCTTGTGAAACACTCACAGAACAAAGTATTTACAATCCAGCATCTATTCTTTAAACATTATGAAGTATATATATATATATATATATATATATATATATAACCTACATTCATACATATTATGTATACATTCTTCATACATATAAAGTATATATATATATATAGTATAGTAGATATACATATATTCATATATACTATATATTCATATATAATATATACACTCTATATTTTATATACATACATACATATATATATATATATATATATATATATATACACTCTTTCCTAAATATCCTTTTCAGAGTCAAAACAAATATAAAGCACAGAATAATGTGAACATACACACACAGAAACACATGTGCGGATACACACACACACATACATTTATATATGACAGCAACTAAGATATAGTAAGATGTAGTAGACATTCTAATAATAGAGCAAATGGGCCAAATGAAACTTCATACAGGACTTCATAATGTCAAGAAGATAATGAAATCAGGGTCAAGGCCTAAGTTTACAACTTGCTTTTGTATTCCTTTTGCTGAGTAAAAATCACAAAGCTTCTTGAACTTGCTACCTGGTGGAGCGTCATGGCTCACACTGAGTAACTTCTCACCTTGAAATGCACTTTTCCTGTTATTCTGCTCTCGAGCCTTGGTAAGGATTCTATGCGTACTTGGCCACCTTGCTTTTCATTGCTGCACAAAAATTACTAAAACCTGGATGTGTGAGCAACACCCATCTGTTTGCTACTAGTTCTGTAAGTCAAATGCCACAAGGAGCCTGGATGGCTTTTCAGCTTAGCATTTTGTAACACTGAAATCAAGTCCATTCTCTTCTCTGGAGTTTGTAATCCTCTTCCAGTCTCATGCAGGCTCTTGGAAGGATTCTGCTTTGGAGACATGAGATTGAAATCTGCCCTTTTCTTGTTGTCACCCAAGGTTGGTTTTTTTTTCTTAGTGGAAACTCAGAGTCCCTCGCCAAGGCTCTCTCCAACACTAGAGTGAACAAAGAAAATTTTCCATGACCGGATTCAGATCATTAACTTCCTCTTCTAACAACAAATAAACTTCTATGCATCTTAAAAGTTCATGTGGTTAGCTCAGGTCATCCATATAATCTCCCTATTTTAAAATTCAACTATTTGAGACATTAATTATATCTTTAGAATCCCTTTAAAGTTTTTACCAGGATGTATATTTGACTTATAAACAAATGTGGTTCAGAACCAGTAGACTTGGAGAATCTTGATATTCTCTTAAGAATTTTCTTTACCATAAATGCGAGAACTAGCAGTTATATGCAGTTATTTCTTGGAATCAAACAAAAATCAAATGCATGGCCCAAACTAGTGTATTCCTAAGAAGCTTATCTAGATTCTACAATTGAAATAATAACTCAGACTGTAAGAAAGCGAGCTTGATATTATTAGGGAATAACTCATCTGAGGCAGATATACTATCTAATATTATGTTTAAACTAAACAGCCTTGATTGACTAATGGAAACTAGTGATGCTTTGTCCTTAACTGTAGACTGTAGAGGTTTAGATAAGAAAGTAGCACTGTTATTTCTTTTTCCTTGATATCTTAATATCAACCAAGTGTTCTGGAATTGTGTATTGCAGTTGAGACTTTTATTTTTGTATGTCTCTGGAAGTGAAATCCAAATCAATTTGCTTTTATGATAGTACACCGATGAGTTACACAAACACTAGCACAAATGTAAACTTTCTGAAGTTGTACAACCTGAACAAAGACGACTGTTTGATAATGGCCTCTGCTGAGAAAACTGCTTCAGCATCATATTGAGCGCCTTGTAAACACACCTCAGTAGACACTGATGATTGAAAACAATCTATGACCCTACCACTTAAGGGTTCACCTTGGGAACTGTGTGCACTGTAACTCAAGAACGTTAAAGGTAAATTGTGAGCACAGAGGATGCGCACCACCTGATTAGCCATTGTGTGTATTGGAGACAGTGCATTCTACTCGCAGGAAGTTCATAACAGCCCTCATAGAAAGTCAGCAGATGATCAAATTAAGTGAAAGAGAGGCTGGAGATTTAGCTCAGCTGTGCAGCGCCTGCCTGGCAAGTACAAGGTCATGAGTTCAATCTTGATACAAAAAAAAAAAAAAAAAAAAGTGAAAGCCTTATAGGATGAAGCCTTAAAAGTAGTACAAACAATATTAAATTCAATCCTAGGTCCTTTATAACCTTTAGAATTTGTGGAATTATAACTGATTAAAGATGTTTGTTATGATTTCATCAGTACTCACCATCTTATTAGAGGACTTCATTCCCCCACAGGGGAATGGCTAGTTATTTTGCCAGTTCTTCATAAAAATTTTAAAAAATAAATTATTATTCTCCATTCAATCTTTTCATCCCACAATGAATTCAATTAAGGGTTAAAATGATACCCAATAATTTAGTCACTTTTATAAGCAAGGGACTGATTTTCTGTTAGACAGGAGATAATTTGCACTTCCACCTACAGTTTTGTCTCATAGGAGGCCTTGCTTGTAAGTCTTAACATTTCAAAAGATAATCAGGATGACAGCAAAATAGCATGCCTCCAAGCTGGTTAAATGCAGTGGACTGTCATTCATAATGATAATGAAAAATAATCACTACCTCATAAAAGCAGATGCTACAAACCATGATCTAAATTTCAAATAGTCTTCATGGCCACAGAGCACCCTTCTAAGACAGAAAGATTTACAGGTCAATAGTAACAGCTTAACTTTGGGGAGAATGCTAAACTAATAGTACCATATTACTAAATAAACATACAAATACATTAATTTACTCATGAATTAACCTCCTCCTTTAAGTGGCACTCATCAAGTATTTTGTCCCAACAAGGGAAAGACACAGAATTGGTCCCAAGAGTAAAGCTGTTACCGTGACTACAGCAGACCAAGTGGTTGAAACTGACTTGCGGGAAGAACTTTGAAAGATTTGGAGGTGCAGGTTAGAAGGGGCTGAGAATTCTACAAGTGGAGATGGATGGGATATTCTGTTAGGAGTTCTGAACACCAGAAGGTGTTAGAAATGAAAAGAGTAAAAAACGGTGCTCGTGAGGTTTCAGATGGTGTTTTAATTACCTCCTCATTGCTATGACAAAATACCTGATACTCACAAGTTAATGAAAGAAGGGCTTACTTTCGCTCCCAGTTTGTAGAGGTTTCAGTCAATTATTGCCTAGCTTCAAGGAAGAGTGGTATGGCAGAGGGTCCATGGCAGAGGAGAACCAGTCAGTGGCCAGCAGACTACAGGCAGTGAGCAGTGGGCTTCCTTCTTTCTTCCTTTTATCCCTTCTAGGCTACAAGTCTGCTGATTGGTAAAATCCATACCAGAGTGGAGTTTCCCATCACTCACACCTAGAATAATGCTAAACCAATCAATGACCTAAGCCAATTATCACAACATAATAACATTCATACACCTCAGATATAATCACCTCCAAAAAGATTCACCTGTGAATGCCTGAGGCTTAGGCAGACACTAGTTACAAGCAGAACAGATGGAAATAAGGATTCTGTTGGATGACAGGCTACACCTATTATATTCTTACAAAGAATTTGTCTATGTTTTCCACCATTATATGGAAACTGTAAATTCTTAAATATTCATATAAATAGGCAAGAGGAAAAAAATGAAATCAGTTTCTAATTAAATAATTCTTTAATTAAAAGATACAGAATTAATGAAGTTGAACCACGTGTTAATAAAGTAGAAAACAGAAATTTTAGAAATCAAACTAAAAAAAATAAAATTGAATTTGATAGCTTAAGACAAAAATTTGATACATTATTAAAATATAATTAAGCTGAAGGAAGCATAAGTGAACTATACATTAAATTATGTGAAGACAAAGCCTTCAAAAGAAAAAAAAAACTAAAAGTGTTAAAAATAGTAGGATAACTTCCAGTGTATACTTAGTGGATAATATAAAATTTATCAGTGTTAAGTCTACAAAATATAAGGATCCATAAATAATGATTGCATAAACAGAATATAAAAAATATAAAAAATAATATGGCATGAGATTTTAGAGTGAATTTCTATGAAACCATTTTTATTCTATCAGAAGAGAACCAGAGTACACCATACCTTTTCTAAAAGAAGTAATTTCAACATTTGTTTAGTCACCAGAAACATATTATATGAATAAATCACGAAATTCTCACCATGAAATAAGTATAGCATGGCAAAACTTGACAAATGTCATATGAAACTATTATGAACTGGGTTCATATTTTCATTTCAATCAAAATCCACTAATAATGTTTAGCAAATAGAATCTATCAAATTATTGAAAGAATATCACATTGATTTTTATAGACCTGGTTACAAGTATGGAGGGTAATTAAATATAAGAAAAACTGTCAATACATTTTGTTATACTATTAACTCACTCTCTCATGTATCCATTCTAATCAAGATTTTACATCACAGTTTCTCTGAAATAGCTCTTTTAAATCTTGTCAGGAACTCCAAACTACTAAACCCATAAATTCTCCATTTTTAACTTTTGTTAACTGTTTAGAAATTTTTAATAAAACTGCTCTCTCCTCCTTGAAATATTTTCTTCACTCAACCTCCATAACTGTGAAATCTCCTAATTTTCGCCTTCCGCCTCTGGATTTTGATTTTCAGAATCTCAGAGTTCTCAATGTGAGAGCGAACAAAGACTCATTCACAGAATTTTTTGACTGCAATCATATCCTAAGTGTTGGTTATCACATTCATTTTATGGTTTGGAACAGTGTGTATGCATGATCCCATCTTCAGCTCCAATGTGTTGGTTAAATTTCTAAGTGGCTATTCAAAATCTCCAATTAGATGTAGGAAAAGTATCTCAAGCTTAGTAAGTCTGAAACTATGCTCTTGATCTTTAAGTTTTCCCTGAATCTACTTTCTATGCTATAAGGTATGATTGAAAACTATGGCGAGTGGTTAATTAGAAACAATATCCTGCAGTAAAAGACACAATGCTATTAATCCATCTCCAAAATACTCCCCCTCACATCAAACATACTTGTCCCATCATTCTCACCACTTCTGTAGCATTTCAGGAAGTTCCCCTTTTTGAGTGTCTTTAGTTACATTGTCTTGAGAACTGCCTCAATGTCCCGATTAAACACACTTATCTTTAGTTGTGGTTTATACCTAGATGACCTCAAGAGTCTCATGCACTCACTCAGAGGCAGGACTTTGGAGGAGGATTGGCTAATTGGGATGCTATATTTATTGGCAGAAAGAGGCAGGGTTTTAGAAAAGACCTGGCAGGATATGTTTGTCTCATTGCCTCCCATTCTCTCTGCATCATGGTTACCATGAGATAAAAACCCTTCTTCCGCCTAGAACCTCCTACCATGCCACTGACCATAAAGGCAATGACTGAAACTTTGGAAATGAGAGTCAAAATATCTCCCCTCCTTAAAGTTGCTAGTGTCATGTGTTTTTGTCAAAACTGCAAGGAAAATGACTAAAACACTTTTCATGATAATTTTCACTTTGGGGAAGGACCAGAGTTGAAATGTGGCAAGTGTTATGGAATAGTGCAGACACGAAGACACCATGATGTTCCAGAAGCGTGAATTTCCCCTGGAGTTGGATGGCTTCCAGGAGCCACACTCAGTGGACTTTTGGTCATGCCTTATAAAGGAACTCACAAAGAAGGACTTTCAGAACTGCTCAAAGAGCGGAAAGAAAGATGGGATAAATATGTTCAAAGCAAAGGGCAGTAATTTGAGGGGCAGTGATGCCAATACCTTTTACTGTAGTATTTTTAAAATTGAACACTCGATGTTAATTTTAATCACCCCTTGAAGCATAAGAAGTAGATTTTGAGGAGATTTAAAGATCAGTAACAACTCAGTAAATTCCACTCTTCTATCATTTTCTATTATAACTCACTTTTAATTCATCATTTAGCATGGTTTTTAGTACATTTCACCACTACATGCAGAGAAAATGCAACTCTGTTTCAAACAATGTCTCCCCCAGTTTATGGAAATAACTTGCTACATTATCTCCTAGCTTTGCCTGTGCTTTCATAATAGTTAACTGTTTTGTCAGTTTGAGTTAGAAATGCCCAAGTAAATTAGATTAAGCACAGTTTTGGATGAGGCTGATGATATTTTAAGACAAAAGACCCACCCTGGCTGTGAGTGACACCAACCAATAGGACGGTGGCTTGAATGGGACAAAAGGAGGATTTCACCTCCACCTTGAATGTTATCTCCTAATTTATAGTGCAGATCCTTTGGCCTTCTGAAATGGACTTGCACAGATCACGACAGTAAGTTCCAGACCTTCACTGGCATCTGTGAGATCTGAGCACACAGACAAACCTTCTAAACTTTTCCACCGTTGACTCTGTGGGTAACCACTGTAAACCAGTCTTGGAAATTCTTATACACTTGTATATCTTACATTAAGTCTGCCTTTCTCCGAAGCTCTGACTGATATGATTCTCTCACAGCCTATTCTTCATTCAGAAGCAAGTGTGATCTATTAAAAACAGAAGTCAAATCATTTCCCTTTCATGTTAAAAACTGTCACTTAGTAAAATGCAAGGTTCCTCCACAGTGTTTGCACAGCCTGGGACCTAACCAGCTGTTGACTTTATTTCTTGCTCTTTTCCTCTTCCTCTTCCTAATGCAGTCATGGGAGACACTTCGTTTTAAAGAAATTGCATCAGGTGAGCTTTGAAGTACAGAGATGGGGGGTAGAAGGCTTCCCCTCTTGAGCACTCCTGTGCCTCCTATCACAGAGCCTGACTGGCCACCTCCTTCAGATTTCTTGATCAAAGATACTACTTTTGTCCCAGGAATCCAATCCTCATTCTAGAACAGTGGCACATCCAAAGTTTTCAATCTGTCTTATCCATTATAATGTAAGCTATTCTAGGTCAAAGAGTTTTGTATACTGGGGTTTTTCCAGTGCTCAGAGCAATGTCTGACACACATCAACACTTGGTAAGTGTTTATTTATTGCAATCAATTAATCCATAATCAGTGATGCATCAAAGCCAGGTGTGGAGATACATTCCTATAGTCCCAGCTACTCAGGAAGTAGGGAGACTTCCTCAGCCTGTGAATTTCAGATAGTCTGAGCCACATAAAAGATCACCAACTCAACACCAGGAACATATGGAGCCTGTTTGGCCACTGGGAAGCTGACACTCTCCGAATAAACTGAGTCTATATTATAGACACTGCACATGGCTGACCTTGGCTGAGTAAAACACTGTGATTGTGACAAGATAAAATGATATAGATTCAAGACAAAATTGCCTTGGGAAATGTTAGTTTATTTAATAGCCATTCATTTTCAACCTCTATTCCTTTGGATTTTTTGTTCAAGTGCATCACTTTCCTCTCAGGAATCTACCCCTGACTGGTAAACCCCTTAGAATGTATCACTAAGTTTAGCAGCCCTGTAATATCTAGACCTAAAGCTGTGAATTTTTGAAAGATGACATCTGAAAGCTATAGAGTATGTATTTCTAACTTACTGTGACATGCAAAGTTAGAGTTCTCATCAACGTGTTTGGTAAATATATCCAGATTTATGAATCTCTTTTCTTTATAAAAATTTGTGTAACTTCTTCAGTACAGGGTAATTTGAATCTGATTCATATTTGGCTAACAATAAAAAAGAGTTACTACTTTATATTGAAATTACCAAAGAAACTGCTTCTCACCATCATCAGAAATCTAGCTGTCTGCTGGAAAATGATATTGGTACAGTACTCTGTTAGTTACTTCCCTCACTGCTGAGAAGAAACTCAACTCTCAAAGTTAAAGGAGGAGGGATTTATTTAGCTCACAGTTTGTGAAAGTTTCAGTTCATAATCTTCTGGTTCCAAAGCAGGGTGGCTTGTCAGAGGTGCATCACAGAGGCGAAACAGTCCTTAGCATCCACAGGCAAAAGCAACAAGGAAGATCAGACCACCCCTTTCTGTCCCTTACATTGTGTGCGGGATACACAGCCTAAGTCGGGTATAGTATTCCCACCCTCAATCTCAGCCAGAACTCTGCCAATCCAATCAGTGCAGTGATTTGTTAATCACACAGTCTTAATCCCAGCATCACATACTAAATTCCACCATCTTTGAAGAGCCCCGTGATCGCATGAGACTTTGAGGGGCCATCTAGACACAAACCACAACAAGCACCAGAGCCATCACCAGAAAAAATAAAGTGGATCCTTATGCATCACAAGATAATTTTGAAGAACTCAAAGATATGGTGTGGGAAAGAAGGCATGCAATAATGGGAGAAAATTTAAGGAGAGCTTTTCTCAATCACAAATTAGGTGAGGATTTGTAACACAATACCAAGCAGTCAGAAAATAAAAGATTAATAAACTACATCACAAAATCCAAACACTAACCTTGATTAAGTACTGAAATAATCTCAAGAGACACATAACAACCTGGAAATATTCAAAATTAATATAGCATAAAATTAATATTTCTAATACAGTGTTTGACTATGTAAATAGACATTAAAATGACCAACCCAGTAAACGTTATGGGCAAAGCATATAAACAGAAGGTTGATTTGTGTGCAAGACACAGAACAGTAAAAATCTGACAGTTTGTTAATTCTATAGGCAAGAAGGAGGGAGATAGTTGGTTTCACCAAATGCTAGTGCGAATATACATTGTTTGTCCTAGAACTATCGAGACAAGTTCAGCAATATCTAAGAAAACACAAAACTATGTTCTTTGGTCCAGCAATTCCATTTCTGGGAATACTTACTTCAGCCTCTTAGTGCCTGCACAGAATTGTGAACATTGAAGTTATAAATATCTTAGCTAAACCATTGTTTGTAAAAAAGCAAAATAGTAATACTGTTAATGGCCATTAACAGAATTGAGTGATATGAGATGCATTAACGTAAAATAATAAGAAAGGTCTTTATATGTAATACACAAAGTTTTCCAATTATCAACTAGAGAAACAAGTTGCAAAAGAAGTTGTAGCACCTGAGG
Organism: Cavia porcellus; assembly: GCF_034190915.1. NCBI lineage: Eukaryota > Metazoa > Chordata > Mammalia > Rodentia > Caviidae > Cavia > Cavia porcellus. The sequence goes on along the minus strand of NW_026947484.1, from coordinate 157,109,417 downwards.
ATTTAGCTCAGTGTTATTATCTTGCACCTGCCTGGCAAGTGCAAGATCGTGAGTCTAATCCCTGATACAAAAAAAAAAAAAAAAAAAAAAAAAAAAATTGTAGTAAACAATCATTTGTATTAAAATGGAAAGCAAATAACCATTTTTGCATTTTTTTCTTGTATATGTTTTTAAAACATTGGAAGACTCTTCAGGATATCAAAGAACTCCTTCACATAGCAGGTGTTGAATTGAGTTGATGTAACAGAGTTGTAAGGGGCATACCTTACTGTGACTCTCAAATTTTGAATTGTGTAAGGCTTATCCGCAAAACATTGTGAAATATTCTTATTGACAACATGTATAAACATTAAAATAAACACAATACAGATCAGTTGCTCTATTTCCACCACGCATTGTATTATTCTCTAACTTTATTTTCAGTTCCTCTTGATCTTACGTGTGTGTTTAATTAAGCTCCAAAAGGAAATTCTAACAATGATAACTCAAAACGATGTTATTCAGCAGTTCTTGTTGAAGTATTTTCATTTTTTCACTCATATACCACAAAAATTCCTCACCAACCAATAAGTGTAAATCATAAAAGCCAGTGCAATGTGAAAGCAATATCTCAAATTATGTGAAACTATCTAGCTACTGAAGAATGGAGATAGATTGAAAAGCATCCTCCTACTATCATATATTAGTCAAAAAGGATATGGATTAATATTGAGCTATTTTGAACCTTGTAAATTTAAAACAATACTCTAAACAGAGGAATCACATTGCCTTATTCTACTAAAAAGTAATATATGTTGAAGAAATTGAGAACATTATTAGTATATACTATTTCCTTATTTTTCTGCAATGTCAAAATATTTATCTCATGTATTCCTAAGTTTGACTTTTGATTTCTGGGCTTCCTTTATCAGGAGAGATTATTAAAATATAGCACTTTTTTATTCCAACAAGGTCAAAATTATGTTTTAATTTTCTTCATTTTTATTATTATAACAATGTATATCTGTTGAGTATGAATAAAATAAAAATATTCTCACCAGTTAAGAAAATAAGAAATAAAATTTAATTGTAACACATAGTAAGACTTTTATATGAGTGTTACTGGTACCATCAAGTAAATAGTCATAAGAGGGAAAAAATAAATGGATATATTACGACAAATATCGAATTCAGTAGGAACTTTTCAAAGTGGAGCAGCTAAATTCACTGAGTTTGTCTAGTTAAATTTAAAACCTTTTAGAGTCATCTCCCTGAATCGTCCCCAAAACAGAACTTTAGTCAGAAACCTACAAAGTAATCTGAAAGTAAAGGAATAAATTTTGTATTAAGGTTACTCAGATTTTTTTTTTTTAAATTAAGGCTAAAAGTGACTGACATTTTGTTGCACTAAATTTTAGAAAAATCCTTGATTTGAAAATATTTTCAAATGTTAAACCAGGCTAAAATGTGAGAAGATTTATCTTTTCTCAATTTAGAAGTCTGAAGTGATGAATGAGGTAGGACTTTTCTTTGAAAATATTTCAATTTGAATTTATTTTCACTGGCTCTTCCTTCAGCTCAAAGCAAGGACATAAAGTCCCAACCTGACATGACTTTCTCTTCCCTCCTTTATTATGCCTGAAATCTTCTCCTCTCATTATTACTTAGGCAATCGTGATCACTGGGAGTAGTCACAAGATACTAAAATTTTATGTATTTTCTTTAAATCATCTGATTCTTGATTCTTGAAGTCGAATGAGCATAATAACAGAAGATTTAGTCTCTTCCTTTCCCTTTCAAATTCCTAAAGAAAATTTCTGAGATAGCATTCAACAGAGGCCAGAAAAAATAATACAAACAATAGAGAGTGAATACCCTGTTTTGTTATATTTCTCCTGAGAAAGCCATGTGTCAGCTTCCCCGTGTGTTTAATTTTTATTAGAACCAGTAATGCATCATAACTGCACAATCTCTAGATAAATCTTTCCTTCTTATATTTCAATTTGACACACAATTGAAATTGCATCGCTTTAACTAACATAAACTGTGCATAGTACAAACTCAGATAAAATTAGATGGTTAGAAATAACAGTAAATTTTAAAAGAGCGGGATGATGGGATTAGAAGAAGGAAGTAACAAAAATCCTCCCAGCAGGACTAAGAGGGTTAGGAAAGAAGGCCTTCATCATTGTATTCAAAATTAATACAGAAACTTCTGTGAAACTAAAGAAAAAGGAAAGTTGCCTAAGTTTAAATCTTTTGGAATGAAGGAGCAAATTTAAAGGTGAGATACACTAAGTGATTATATTCATAAAGGAAATAATAGGGTTTATAGCATGCAAAGCTAATTGAACCTAACCAAAATTGTGTGATCTATGCTCTTGCAATTCCTATGGCATTCTCTCTTTGCCAGTGAGCTAATAGAAACACTTGCTTCTCAGTTCATTGACAGACTCATTAAAGGTGATGTGGGAAACAATAGTCTACACACAAAAGTTTCTCATAATGCAGGGTAATAATAGTAATTGGGAGAAGCTGTTGATAATGACATTTAACAAGAGGTTACGTATAAGGTATGGGAAAGAGTCATTACTGATCTATAAAGAATATTATAAAAATCAAGAAAATGCAGTATCAACTATCAAGTGAGACACTGGGATATTTAACAATGCCATAGTCATGCAAGTGAATGAAAAAGAGTAGGAATTTTCCTTTGAATTACATGTCCATGTCATTGTTTATGATTGTTAGTTTTACATTAGAAAGCATGCAGTTCAAAGATGAGGCTGTATTCTTCACAGTGAAAAGGCAAAAAGCTAGATTTTCAGCTTTGGCTCCTCACGAGTACATGTGTTGCATTGCAGTTTGCTCACTGGTTTACCAATGCAGAGAGTACAAAGGCCTGACATTCTGTATTCTGGTCTTTTTGTTGTTGTTGTTGTTTTTTGGTGGTACTTGGAATCGAACTCACGACTTTATGCTTGCCAGACAGGTGCTGTGACACTGAGCTATATCTCTGGACCCCTGACATTCTGTATTCTGAGATATATTTTTTAATTATCTTCTTGCTTATTACATAGCCAATAAGATAACATGGTCAATGAACACTTCACAAATTGTATGTTCATGAGGGCCTGGGATTTAGCTGCCTGCCTGGCAGGTGCTAGTCATGTGTTTGATTTTTGGTTCCAAAAATAAATAAATAGCATGTTCATTATGGCTGAGATATCAGCCCTATATTGATACATAGTATTATCAAAATCAGATTTTTTTTCAAACCTTGAGTTTTCTCCTCAAGAATGTTAATTCGATGGCATATTGCAGATCTCAGACTGAGAGCTGGGTTTCAAATTTTTCTTATATCTTGAGAAGAGTATTGTATATTTGCATATATTTCACCTTATTTCTGTATAAAGTTGGAGGACACTTAGGTTTGCTTCCAGTGCGCATATCTTGTAGGGTTGCATGACAAATTTGCATGAGAATCACAGTTGTTTTCTGAAGAGGATGACTGTGTAAAGGCTGGCAGAGTCACACAGCCAGAGGAATGTGTGATTACGGTGACAGGTGACGTTGCTTCTAGCTGGAATTCACTGTGTGCATCCTTTTGAGGCTCTAAGCAAATACGTTAAACTCTGTAAGTGTTGATTTTCTCAAGTATAAAATATGAACAGGCTCAAGCACATAGTAAATGGGCCACCTGCAGGTGAGAGGTGGAAAGGATGTTCCTTGTGATTTCTGCTTCTTCAACTCAGCTTCCAGATCCATGAAGCTACGCGGAGGAAGAATTACTTAATTTGGCTAATGCTTCTGCAAAGTATCTTTAGGAGTCCTCCTAAATACCAATGGTCCTGATTTTTTATCTACATGAATGTTTTAGAAAGTCTTGCTTGAATATGTCAAATGTTTTCTTAAATTTGGATAGCTAGCCTAATAATGTAAGGGCCAACACCCAATTCATATGTCATTTGTGTTTCGCAAGCTGCTAGTGAAGAATGAATAGCCACAGTGTAGATGTATTATGGTATACCAAAAGGATAGCATGATGATGGCTCCATAATTGCATGTTAATAAATAATTTAGGGATAAGGGTGGGGATGTATGCCTGAAATCCTAGCATTCTAGAGGCTGAGGTAGGCGGGAGGATTCAGGAGTTCAAGAGCAGTCTGAGCTACAAAGTGAACTCAAGGCCAACTTGTACTACACAGTGAAACCCTGCCTCAAAAAAGAAAAAAAAAAAAAAAAAGAAACAACCTAGGCATCTGTGTATTTTTAAATTCCTATAACCACTGGAAATCACTGCACCTGTAGAATATTGAAAATAGAAAGGAGGAAATGTCATATATCTCAATTATACATGTTATATAAATATTCTCAGTAAATTTATTAAAGCCTCAACTTAGTCTATAGTTAGAAAATTATTTGATAAATATTCAGAATACATTCTGTTTTATGCAGCTGACCTTAAAGTTCTTTAGCTAAAATCCTGCAAGCAAGGGGAGTATTTGTGAATTGGAGGCAAATTTCATAGAGAGGAGGATTTGTTCAGCTCTGACACTATTTATTGATTACTTATAATATACTAGAACTGGGAATTTAGAAGCCCTGGTAAGCAGTAGGGGAAATATTATCAAGAATTTAGGGTTTGGACTGTTGAAAGCCAAGATAAGCAGTAAGTGCAGGCTTACCAGAGAGCAGCGATGGTGTGTGAAACCAGTAAGACAGATCACTACTAAAAGGGCTTTGGAGTTGGTGAAAACTTCAGAGAATCATAAACAGATCCAAGGCGTCTGGAGGAGGTGCCACAGGAATGTAAGTCCAGCTGTAATGTAATCCATCAAATGTCTGTGCTCTCAGTGCGATGCATGGGTCAATCCTCACATCCAAGATGCACCTGTCTTTCTATTATATGTACATGGGTAATTAAGAGACCAAGAAGGGGCTGATGTTTGAGGAGAAAACACCAGGTTTTTGACTAATAATTGTTGATATGAATGGGGATTTTCAGGATTCCTGTTAAAGAGGCTTTTAAAATGTGATGCCTCTAGGCAAATGCTCTGGAATTTCCATATTCAGACTCTGCTCATGTCATTCAACCATCAGTCAATAGCTATGAATTCTAAACCAAGTTCTTTAACTCTTTTGGAGTCTTAGTGTACCATCTATAAAATGCAAAGAATGGAATTGATTAGATAAGCCAAAGAAAGCAGTAAGAATATCCGAGAAGGCTGAGGAAGCTGAAGAAACACTGTCATTTTATACAAAGATTTCCGCCACTCTATCTTCCATTTAACTTTGTTTCATGTATGTGTTTTGGGTTTGACTTTCCTGGAACTAGGTCCATGCTTCCATTACTCTCCTAAAAATCACAGTTCAGCTATATTATTTTAGCCCTCTAATAGTTCCTTTATAAGACTATTTTCCTAGAAACCAGGAATGCATTACAAATGCATTGAAAAGGCATAGAAGCTACAACCATGTGACAGCTTCTGGGTAAGACCCTCATAGTTCCCAAACACTCAAGTCAAACTAAAAGTCCATATTATTACTAGCAATCATATCCGGTGCCTTCCCTCTTTAAGGCACTGTACAAAGATTAACTAATTAGTCTTCACACTCTTCTGAGCAGAGAGGTAATTGTTCGCTCCCACTTCGAGGAAACCAAGGTTGAGGTTAAGTGGTTTTTTTGCTCTGAGAATAGGGTGAGGCGATGGTTAAAGTCCCAAATTAGGGCTTTTTAATTTATGGTTAATTTACTGCGGACACTGTGTTGAATTTAATGCTAATTTATTATATAGTATCACCTAAGATTAGTTCCATCATAAAGCAAATGGAAAAATGTAACTCACTGATGAGATAATAAAAATAGGTAAGAAAGAAAAAAAATCCACAGAACTGCTGGTCCCGTAAGGTTCCTGTGATACCACGCACGTAGAGAATGTGTAATGAGCTAGAATTTGTCAGTCATATTTTAAAGCTTCCTTTTCTTTCCCATATACAGAATGTTTCCTTTCTCGGAATATTGGTGCCTTAATGTTAGGAACCATGTTTTATTCATGTAAGTATCTCCCCAAACTACATGATAGTCAGAGACTGCCTTAGGGTGTGGGAAGTGATGAAAATACAAATCCTTGCAGTAACCTCCTATTTCTTTGTTTGTTCTCTGTCCTCATCTTGTCCATCCTACATATTGCTGACCCATTTACAGTTAACATAATAAAAACAACGCATCATGTATCTCCTTTTTTTAAATTTTATTTGGGTCAAGGTCACAAGTTTTTCTGATTCTACCTTCCAGCTCTTCTCAGTTCTTCTCTGCCAATTTGAAAGTAAACGTCATTGAATCAGGCTTTAACCACAGCACTTTTACCTTGTAAAATGACTACCTGGATGTTTTATGATTGTTTTGTTAAGGCTGAAAAAGTTTATGCCATACTGAAGTTGTATCCCAGTTCATGTGTCAAAGTTAGTATCCAGTAAATATTTGGTAAATTCAGAAATAGATGTAGAGGTAAAAGATGCTAGGTTACCTTCTTCTGAAACAAATTTTGCTACTGTTATATTACCAAATAATTTGTTCATGATTAACTGTCTACCAAAATAAAACTGCTGGTATTTGTTTACACTTAGGCTTTTTAATCTTATCATTTTTTCTCTCGAATCTTTATATTGTCAGAATCTCTGTGCTCTGATTTTTATCTCACTTCAGGCAAACTGCCGAGAGGGTGAGTATGTCTTGGGTCAAGAGTTTACTAAGAAAGACTTGCGAATATAAAAGATACTTTTAGAATAAATTTCAGACACATAAACTAGGTGATTAATAATTTAGAGTTCCTCTGCATGAAGTTATCTAGGATTTATCTGGTTGCCTTACAATCATTGAAAAGAAAAAATACAAATTTTTAAAACCTTAACTGCAATAATGTAACAGTTTTTTTTCTGCTATTCTAGAAATGTGAGCTAGAATTAAATGCTGAAGAGAAAACTCTTCAAAGTCTTGTGAGGATACATTATACCAATGACCATGTTAAGCTTAAACATGTAAGCTCTAGCAGTGCATGGAGAACAAGGAGATGAGGAAGTAGTTTTTAAATCCAATAATTTCCAATTTCATGGGGACTACTGAGCCTAGTAAAGACTGTTTTAAGAGAATTATAGACATTTTTGGACAACAAGAAGATACGAATATTGTGTCATTCTATGAATAGAGGTGATATTAAGCACCATCCTCTCTGATCTACTTTATATGATGATATGAATCATGGTAGAGAGAGTGAAAAACAACAGAGATAGAGGCAGCACAGGGGCCAGAGCTTGCATTCTCACAGTCTTGTATGAAATAGATTTAGAACCTTTACATGAGCCACACAGATGCCACACAAGGTGCAAGACCCGGTTTTGACATGACTGTCTCAGTACCCAACCTGTCCTCCAGCAAAGGCATTCATTATTAGCTCAGCATCCTTGCCCTCTGCAAATACACGATGCCATAAAAGAGACAAGAGGAACACAGACAATATCTAAAGACAACAGACATTAGCATAAGACATCTCAAGGACATTGTCCACTAGAGTACAAAAAAATCCAGAGAACCTTGACCACTGATGTTTACTAAGATCTTCCCACCTGATGTCTGTTGCCTTCTTTCAAACTCTATTTTAAAATGGCTGCTTTTCTTTGTTCTCTATAGATGGCCTTTCCATCCTCTGTCTGCCTGCGCTCAAGCACAACAAATTTCACACTATGTTGCTTTTGCACAAGTCCAGTGGTCTCGACTGCTCTCTGCCTCACACTATCCCTTACACAGGGTTTTCAGTCTTCAGCTGTCATATTAATACTCTGCACTAGGAAAAGAGAACCACAGCAGCAACAATATGTAACTGTGTAGATAAAAAAACTAAAAATTGGTAGCCGTGTAATATAAGATCACGGTGGAATAACATAATTGCTTTCTAAATTCTGACTCTCCTTTATTCAGGAATCAGTTAAAGGGTGTTTTCACATTCCTCATTCCCAAAAAGTCTGTTTTAAAACCATTTCATACTTTGTATCTTCTGTCTTAAGTATCTCAAGAGTACAATAAAATAAAATGAAATCTAATTCTGCATCATACAGAGTTCAGGAAGCCAACTAATCAGTCATCATTGATCATGAATGAAGACATAGAATTATAGTTGATCTAATGCCTGTGATCTGGTCTCCCAAATCATTAGAATAAGCTATAAGTTTTATATCCATGAAGTCAAAAATCTGTTTAAAATATTTATATGCCTTTGTACTTTGTATATATTTTAAAGTTACTTTCAGCATGATCAGATACATGTTTCTTTTGTAGCCAGCTTACAGGGAGCACTGCACGTTCTTACAAGGATCTTCAAGTGTCAAGAATACTAAAGGAGGACAGATTTGATGAAAATAACAGTGATGACTCTTGAATAAATTTAAAAATTATGAGATATGGACGAGAACAAGCCTTTCTAGTAATCAAGCACATGCCTTATTATTTCTTAACCCCAGAGTGGTACAGTTCAATGTGTGCAATTTTAGAAATCTAATTGCAACAAATTCAAGAAGATACATATTTTTTTCTAAGCAATAAATAGACTTCTGTCTTTCTCCTTCTGTGAAGAATAAAAAGACCCGTGCTAGAAAAACAGCTGCAACTCCAAAAAGATAGGCTCTGTATCTCGGAATACATGGTCTGGGTTTTTCTAAGTGGTCTAAATGAATAGCCAGTTCCATCTCTCTGCCCCCAGGAAAGGATGTGGTTGAAGGGTCCTTTCAGACAGCTGCGAATATGAATGTTTAAAAGGGCTCTGACAATGGAAGATTGAAACCTGCGTTTGCAGATGTCACCTTCAAAATACGTGTAGCGTTGACAGCTTTGTTTTTATCTGCTCCACCACCTAAGAACAAGCAAATTGATTTTCAAATGAGGAAACAATATGTTCATTTCTGTGAAAAATGCCTGCCAAGTCTGGACTCTGTATTTTTGTTGTTTTCTCAGAGAGTGATGCTCTGTGATAGTATTATTCTTTATCACTGTAAAGTCGATTTTACCTTTAGCAGTCGGTTGAATGCAGATATATAAACAAAGAGAGAGCTTAGTAGTTTTGGTTCTTGTTTAATTTCAGTGTCTCTCCAAGATTACTACTTTAAGTTCATTATTCTCACCTTCAAATTGACCTGCAACATTTTTCTTTTTAAATCGCCCCTTATCAACTAAGCCAACATGGCAACCGTCCTCGGTGAATGTGAAGGGAAGTTCTTTTTTTACACACTCTAATTCCTACACTTCTTAGGACAAATGGTAGAGTGGGAAATGAAGTTGTGCATCAGAGTTTGTACTCTGTTTCCTAGGGTATTGGTAAGACTTTCCAGGACTAATGTTTTCTATAAATTCCCACTGTCATTCTATTTTACCTCACTTCCATTCTGGCCACTGTGAAATGTTCAGTCTCTGTTTTATGTCCTACAGCTGTTTTTCTTATCTCCATGCACATACCCCATCAAAATTGTGTTCAACACAGGCAGCTGTATGTGATAGAATTTTAACAGAAACTAAGGTGCAATCATTATGAGGCAGCAAAAAGAACTAAAAGTTGAATATAATCTTTGAAGAGATTCCAGATTTATTTCCATCGGTTTGGGCTATGGATTTCCAAACTTCCTTGTTTTTATTTCCTATTCGCTGCCATTCTGCATTTTTCTCCCAAATCTATATTTATCCCCTAGGCAGAAATGTTCAGCTCTTGCTTTTTTGTCTTTCTCCAAAACACACTTTTTAGTTCTTACCTTATTTTTCCAAGAAGACTAATGGATAAATTACAGGAAATTTTTTTCTTTAAGAATAGTTTTGGTGGGCTGGGGATTTAGCTCTGTGGCTTAAGTGCCTGCCTACCAAAGGTGAGGTCCTGAGTTTGATCCCCAATACCACACACAAAAAAAAATAGTTTTGGTGACAGCTATTAATGCAATAATTTTTTTTTTCTCAAAGCACACAATAGACTAACCTCATCCCTTGACATTCTAACTCACACTTGCTATGCATTGGCTACTTTTCCTCTTCCTAAATCACATCAACCTGATTTTTTTCTTAGTAGTGATGGAAATACCATGTCTTCTGTAATTAACCATCTAGTTTGAAATGATTGCAAAATCTTGCAATTTATTCTGTGACCTCTCTAAGTCATATCCTCATCACACACACATACTTTTTATCATTTAATGCTGTTTGTAGCACTACTCATAAAATTATTTATTTGTATGCTTTATTGTAATTTATTTCCTGGAGGTGAAGTAACAGAAACAATGGCTGTGTGTAGCAAAAGTGGTATCAGTATGCTCCATCACACCTGAGGTACACACAGGACTCCAATTGAAAATTCCGACTGCCATCAGCCACTCCAAACCACGCCCTGTACAAAAGCTGCAGATCCCCTGAGCTCTGTCATGGGTCTTCACTTCGGCTATCAAGACAGTGAGAGAGCTCTCACTGAGCCTAGCTCTTACTTCAGTTTCATTAGACCACAGTGGAGTGCTATGTCCCCCAAATAAACTCTGTGGCAGTTTTGTTACAAAGTAACCGTGATGTTTAATATCAGGAAGGGAAAAAAAAAAGTTCACCTACCAATCTGAGGAGTTTGAAATGAAGAACAGAATTTTGTGATCAAAGTGCAAATGACTAATACATATGGATAGTGATTTACTCTGCCTCTGGAATTAACTTCTACGTGTTTCTTTGGAACTAGAAAAGTTAACATAGCAAGCTTTCTGTTACCTTTACATTTTAGGAAGTCATTTTCTATTTTTAAATTAAAAAAAGATTTCTATTGCCCATCATAAATTGTATGTTTATTGTATCTTTAGAATCAGTACAAATGTTACATGCTTAGATTTCTGACAATAAGAAATCAAATCATCTATACTCTCAGCTGCACTACTCCTGGTCATAAAATTATTTTCTTATATATGAAATCTAAAAGTATAAGGTATTTTTATTTATTATTTTCTTGTTCTGAATAATCATACAAGATGAAATGAAACAAACACATGTTTTCAGGATTTTAGCCAGCTTTTATGACAAAAATGGAAAAAGTCATTTCAATCTCTGAATTACAAAGTCTACCAATTGGTATGCATTGTGCACTAATTCTGTTTGAGAATTGTAGCTATGCAAAAATGTTGAACTTTTGATAAGATCAGTGAGGGTACCTAATATCAAAATTCAACCTGAATAGTTCATTTGTATTCGTGGAAGATCCAGAAAGCGAAGGGGTTCATGATTCGAAGCTCATCTATTCTGTGCCCCGAACAAGGAGAGGCAATTCTTAGCTCTATATTTTCTAGAGGTTTGTGAGCAATATGTGATGGGACCTAATTCTTGACATTATTTTTTACATGTTTCTCAAGTTGTCTCTTATTTCTAAGCATTGGAAAGAAGAAAACGGTGCTTATGTATTCATAAAATAAATTTTTACCATTTGAGACTGCTTGGTTTGTCATTTAATATATCTGGTCATCTTACATTGTATTAGATTGAAGTAGATCTAACCATTGTCAGTCTCTGGAATGATGAAAATCAATTGTTACTAGAAGATCATTTTTACTTATTTTTTAATAACAGCTAACATTTGGTGAGCAATTACTCTGTGCAGAATATTTTTAACCACTAATATTTATGACACATTTAGACTTCAAAATAAACCTAAGAGGTTGGTATTTTTTACCATCTTAGAACTAAGAAAAGAGACACTTAAAATATTAAAGACATAGTTCATGATCATACCATTAGACATTCAGACCCAGATTCCAATAATTGTAAAGCACTTGTTATCAAATGTATATGACGCTTTTAGTTTTTTCAGAAATACAACACTGACTCCTTCCTGAGTTTGAAATTTTCATATATTTGGTGCTGAAACATCAGGATTTCTTTAAAATACTGTAATTCATTGGAAGATTGATGGATTTATCAGACATTAGAGAAACCATATAATGGGCTTATCGTTAAAAATATGCAAAATAGTAATGTTCTCATGGGAATCAACTGAGCACGTTCTCTACGGCTGCCTCACACCAGACAGAGAACCCAAGAGAGCCTTCCATGTGTTGTTCTAAAACCTGAGTCCCTACCGCATGGCTGGCTGGGCCGCACTGAGTGAAGAGGAATCTTCCTGGGCCACACATAAAATATACGGGATGGTTAAAGCAGACAAGCAACAAAATTTCCTTTTTCTGCACTTTAGCTTTATTGATTTATCTTACCAAATCATACAGTGATCTCAATTTTAATAAATAAAAGCTTGCGTGTCTTCTTAATAATGAACCCATCGCTGTTCAGGAACTCGAACTTGCTGGTGGATTGAAATACTACTCTGGCGAGTGTTGAGCATTACTCCCCAACTCACCCAAGCCTGTGCGAGGTCTGACCCTCAGGAGTTTAATTAGATGTGAGTGGTGGAGGTAGGAAGCAGGGTCAGTGTTTTTCATTCAGCCCCGCTCCACACAGAGCTTTCCTTTGCCACTCACATGACCTGCACTTAATCACCATGTGATCAAGTCATGAAAACTTTAAAGTCACATAGGAGGTGCGATTTGAAAATATGGTCAATTTTTAAATTTTAAAAATTTATTACAGTAAAAGATATATTGCATTTCCCTAGTGTAAGAAATGGTAAGAGTACATAAGAGTTTATAGTAATCATGATTCCCCATTACATTGCTCTGAAGCCTTATAATGTTTGCATTCATTCATTGAAATGGTTCTATTCTGTTATATCTTACTGGGTATTATTATGTGATAGTATAAACAAATTTTCTATGGAAAATGAGATAATATAGTAGCCATTGTTTGTTCTTTGCTATTTGGTTCTGAAAGCCCTGTAATGCTTTCATTATCTTGAATTGTTTTATACTGTTTTGTTATATTTGATACTATTGTATATGAAGCTATGCTCAACTATTTCAAAGAAAGAGACATTATGTTAGTTACTGTTAATTATGGGTTGTTCTGTGGTAAAATGCTGTTACTTGCATTGTTTTGATCTGATCTGCTTTGTTATGTCCTCTTTGTCTTAATCTCTTTAAAATATATTTTTTAAAAAAGATACATTGCCTTGATTCTCCTCAGTATGTCACCTGCCACAGCAAACATACTTCTTGCCACTTTCTGAAGAAGCTCTGAAAGTGTTATTTCATGTCTTTCATCAGTGGGTGGCTGCGAGTCCTGTATCAACCCAGAACAGTTACCTCTCATGGTTTTAAATCATAGACTACTTCTGAGGACCATAATTTCACAGTGGCTAACTCTGCATACTTCCCTAGGGGGTAAGTTTGGGTTTATGGTATCATTCTTTTGAGACTTCCTGTTAACTCTTTTGGAATGGTCCATTCTTGGTCTCCTACTATGACTACACTAATAATACTAAGATGAGAAAAAACATTCCACCCAAGATCTGTATCATAAGATCATCTCCACCCTCTTAAATCATCCCAGGATTATCCATCACCTCCTGAGTCACCCACCTCTGAATCTTCTGCCAACGTTGAATCTTCTGTTTACCCTCCTCCATTGTACACCCAATAAATAAGGGCTGGTTTGGAGTACCTTAGTCTCTGCCCATCCAGAGCCAGTGACATTTCATCCCCCCAAAAATGCATTACTGAATTTGTCTCTTTCTTATGTAGTACCCCTCAACAGGCAGTTGGGGATTCTGGCCAGGTCCCTGATACAGTACTATCTGATAACTAATGTGGAGGAGACATACTGTAATGTTTTTATAAGGCTGCCTTTCCATTAGATGGCCCCTGTCTTCAGCATCACCCTATATTTGATCATACCAAGTAAAGGCACTCATCAAAGAAGACTTCAGGCTTCATCAGAAAGTGGTAAGAGCAATGGGATAATGTGTTTGAAATAAGCAGAAGTACTTTGAGGATGAATAATGACAATATGTCTTTTCCTATAATCATTTTTTAAAATTCAAGTGCTAAGTATATATTTTGATCATCTATTAATGTATCGGGTGTGGTATAACATATCTTTATTGTATTTCTCTTCTAGAATAATATCTCTGTGATAACCGACACTTTTTGTTTGACCTTGTAGCCTTAGTATCTAGAACATGTCTGGTTCATAGGATAATTTCAATGTTTTGTCAAGTGAGGAATTGAACAAGGGATTCATGGGGGAAAACTGTATGCTTTAAAGTGTTGCTAAAAATTTTAAAATTCCTAATGGAATGATGTCACCATCTTTAAACTTCCCCAAACCAATCAAATACTCTACCCAATGTTCTTAAATTTATAATAAGTGATTTTAGAAAAAAATCAAATTGTTATGGTACAAATATTTAGTAGTAATGCATTTCATATTCTGTATAAAAATCACAAAATATAATGAAGCATGCAACCTAAGTACAAAGGTAGTTAAATGCTGACATCTAAGTTATAGTCTCTTATATAATTTTATTATTTTCAATAACTGAACAAGATTATGACAGTTTTGTTTTTGATGTATTTTTTCACCCATTTTTCTGGTTTATTTCATGAATAATAATCATCAACTAACTTCCTCTTAGATTTTATAACATTGGTTTCAGTAGAATTTTAAAATTTTTATTTACTTGTTTTATTTGCTGTTATTGTTTCTCTTATATTGAAATTATCCTCTGTAAAATATTTGAGGATATATGATGACATAAACCTGGCATCTTATACCTTGCATTTTTCCTGTTTTATAATTTTGGCAGTTATTGTAATTTTGCAAATACTAATCCTATATCTTTCTGGAAAAGTACTCTGAATCCTTGGTCACATGAAAGCAAATTTTGCTCTATGTTCTCATTATACAATCTATTTTTCTATCATCAAAAGTACCTGTTTTATTGTTATGTAAAAGTTTTAAAAATGATCTCCAAATAAAAGTCTTTGAGTAATCTCAAAAAAGAAAAGTTTAAATTAATGTATAAAATATTTTTTAAATTATGCCTTTAATTATTTTAAATTAGATTTTTCTTATTGGCTTACATTTCTAATGTAAGCAATATACTTACATTAGAAATAGAGAATGCAAATGGCTTATCGTAACTTACAATGTATTAAAATATAAAATATAAATAAAATTTTAATGTAGTAAGATGAAGACAAACAAAAAATTTAATGATGATGTAAGTCACTCTAATTATTTTGAATGTCTATGGTTTTAAAACATTTGCAAATATGTTTAAAGCAGTAGGTCCCAGTTATCTATTAAGAAGTAATAGACAAATTTCCACAAAATATAGTGACAATTTATCCTTCACAGTATGGATTCAGCTGATCATTCTTGTTTGAGCTGTCATATAAACACTTTGGTTGGATCATAGCTGTGTTTGATTGGATTCTTTGAATGGCCAGACAAGCAAGATGTTATGCCTCATGCTGTCATGGGGATCTGCAGTAATAGGATCTGCAGTGAATCTAGCATTTGTGATTGGTTCCTTGTCTAGCACTGGGATTGGTGGTGTGAGCACTGCACCTGCCCAGTGGTGGGGAGCCCGCCTACAATACAAGAGAGGAAAGGAGGCTTCCTTTGCCCTTTTGCCTTTTTTCTCTGCAGCCTTTGGTACTGTGAGCACATTTATAACTCCCGATATTTTCTTTCTTTTCTTTGCCTTTTTCCTTTGTAACCTACCAGGCATTGGTCTTGAAAGTTTCACTTATTTATGGCTTATAGATTATAGTTTAGATGCATAGCTAGAACTCAAACAGTGAGTGAAGTTTGGCCAAATCCCCCAAAAAACTCCTCATCTCCCTTAATGGCTTATAAAACCTATGGAAAGGGAGACAAATGGATTTATCTCAAGGCACTAAACTGCCTGGTGCCCACATTTTGTGTGTCAGTTAACCACATGTGTAAGAAGATCTTGTAACATTCCAAAGCAATGATAGTGCTGCAAAGGTGATATCCATGGAAAACCCCTACCTTGTGAACTCATCCAGAGATAAATAACAGAAGTAAACAAAGGAATCAAGGCCAGCCAGCAGCCAATACCTTTTAGTTTCAATGGCAAAACTAACTGACCACAGCAGTTTGAAATAAACCCCACTAGTTTCTGGAGTTTGATGCCCTGTGGGTTAATTTCTTGAAAATGCTGTAGCAGAGTGGAATTATTTCTGTGACTGTAACTGACCATGTGTTTCAAGAGCATTTGGGAATGGCTTGTGGGGAGAGTTTGTAAAGTTTCAGAGCTGTTGCATGAAAGCATAGAGATGGAATGGTTTATATTGATCTGTATGAGAGATTCTGATCAGAGCTCAGAAGATTAGAAAACCAATAATGACCAGGCTTGGGAGGTTTCTGCTGGGAAGGAGGACTGTATTGGTTGTAATGGTGTATGTTATGACTTGGCAGAAATTTTGTCTGCATTTTGCTCTTGTTCAGAGACTTTGCCTAAGACTGAGATTAAAGGCAGTGGATTAATCAGACAGAAGAAATTTCAAGGTAGTCTAATGTTGAGGAGGTGGCATGGTTATTTTTGGTGATGTTTAGCCAGATCTATATTGAGAATCAAGGACAAGGAGTCCAACAGAATGATTTAAAACCTTGTGGGTTCAGTTAGAACTGAATAAAGCTGGAACTGCAAAGCTAGAGCTAACAAAATTTCCACTGCTGAAAAGGAACAGGAGAACAGAGATGATCTGGGGGCATCACAAGGAAGTAGATGTGGGTTTCCACCCATTACTGCCCCCAAATTGCTGAAGTTAAGACTTCTCTGAGGAGAAAGCTGCAGAGCACCATGTTCTAGAATGTCAGCAGCCACACTGTATTCCAGAACAGAGGCAGGATCCACACCAGGTTCCAGACTGGCAGTGACATAGAGAATTTCTTGCACACAATCAGGTTCAGAATGCTCAGTGATCTAGATTCTTGAACTCATGGCTAATGCTTCAACTGTCAGCAGACCTCAGCATCATCCGGAGGGTGTTGGTTTTAGGCCCATGCAGAATGCAAGAGTTCTGAATTTAAGGCAGCTTCCACCCAGATTTCAGAAGGCCTGGGAGGCCAGGCAGTGTGCCCCAGAAAGGATAGCACGTGAAGCCATGAGTGTGAAAACAGAGGTACGGCAGAGAACCCAGGAATTTGGAAACCACCAGGAGGATGAATTGTCTAAGGAAGAGGGAGCAACTGAAAAGAAAAGCCATGGAAGCTACAACCACAAGAAGTGCTGTAGGACTGGAGCCATGCAAGCCTATTGGAACTGACAATCTGCCACAGATTGCTTCAGGGGTTCCACATGGAACTATGGGACTTAACGTTTGCCTGCTGGATTTTGGACTTGCTTTGGTCCCAATCCTTTGTATTCTCTGTTTATACCTTTTAGAATAGAATTTTTTATCTTTTGCCATTGAATGTTGGACGTGTTTAACTGTCTTTTCATTTGTACTAGGGCTCAGAGCTAAGAGTTTGCCTTAAATCTCAGAGGATACTTTAAACTTGGGCCTTTCAGAAATGCTGAAACTGTTAGGACTTGGCCAACTCTTAGAGATGGACTAAAACTCTTTTGCATAAAGGATGTGCATGAATCTTTGGGGGGTTAGGAGTGAAATATTATCTTTCAATCTAGGTGCCGCCTCAAAGCCTCATCAGTCAGAGACATAAGTTTTTAGAGTTTGTGCATGACTCATGGTCCAATGCTGGGATGATGGATGTTAGTGACACATCTAAGTGGTTCTGGCCTACATAAATATATGGGGCAGAAAGAGCCTTCTCTCTGTATTATTCCTTTTTTGCTCTTCTTATACTTTCTGTCTTCCACCATCACAAACTGTTGCCCTCTGCCATGCCACCCTGCCTTGGATACAGCAGGTTATGGACTGAATCCCCCACAGCTAATATTAGGTGTCAGTTATTTTGTTTCAGTGATGAGAGAAAAGTAGCCAACACATAGGACTCTAAGCTGACCTCTTTCTTTGCAAATCCAGTTCCACACCACTTCTGTGGCCTGTTTCCTATCTGTGTGGGGTTCCTGAAGGTATATAACAGAAGCTTCTGGGACTCTTGAAGGATGTACTCAGAACTGGCCCAGCAGCCACAAGCAAGGCAGGATTCAAGGTCTTGAGGAAGAAGACTCCACCTCCAATCTGAGGAATTTGCATGTGTACTTGGAGGCACCGGAATGATGGCACCTTTCAGTGCAAATAAACTTTGTAAATAAGCCACATAATTTACATTTTGAAATTTGCCATTTCCATACATTGGTTTGCCTCATTTGTAAAATTAGAGAAACCATAGTGTCTAAGTTTAGCATAGGTCAAAGACTAAAGGGAATGACACAAGTAAAATTCCTGGCACTGTGCACACAGCTCTAAACAAACTCCAGCTAGTATTACTTTTCTCTCTATTCTTTTGAGGCTTTTGTAAAGGCAGATACTTTATATTTTCACGTATATTTCTGCATAATGCAAGCTGTGAAACACTGTAGAACATTAATAATCATTAAATTAATATATGAATAAATGGATGTGTTTCTAAATAGCATTTCATTTAAAATGCTACAGTCCTCCTACTGGTATCAAGTAGAAAATCCTAAGGCAGTCTGGGTCCAAAATTATCTCTTGTCATATATTGGGTGTTGTCTTTCCTAAATTGACCAATCTTTAATAGAATCAGTTTACTGTTGCCTTGTTTCATACAGACACAGCCTCAGGACAAAAGTTAGCAGTGACTTCCCAGTACAAGGAAAAATACCTAAAGATGGGAAGCAAAAATGGTAACATCTGGATGTATTAGTGTTGGCTGTGCTAAAGCTTCTTGCTTTGCTCAGGAGACTAAGTAGAAGAGGAATACCTTAACGTGAAATTTTTTCGTGTATATATATATAGCTTCCACAAATGATCGAAGAGAACAAAAGAGCAAAACCACATGAGCAGCAAGCAACAAACTCTTCAACTTATTACTAATTTATAAAATATGAGTAACAGACCACAAGCATGAGGAGCAGAATATTAGAAAGGTATGGACTCGTTTCCTTAGACAATATCAGCTTAGAAGTGAGAGGAAGCTCACAACTGAGGAGAGTTTCTAACACCATCCCCGTTACTCATGGGGTGCTCTTCCACCTGTAGCAAACCGGAGCCTCCTGCTGTACTCCGGCTAAAGGTGTACACAGTATTTGCTCTATTTCTCCTTATGAGCTCAACTTGCTTCCAAAGTATATTAATTGTCTTGAAACTTATAAAGTGGTCCATTAAGCCTCTAAACGCAGGCTGAAATTTAGTAATCATGTAGAAAAACTACAATTATAATATTATTTGGGTTTTTAAAAGATCGAATAAACTGATGATAGAGCAATGATAACTACTATGTGTACTTTTGCATTCATCAAGGAATTATATCAAAAATCTAAAAACATACCTTTTAAATATATATAAGCACACACGTATATTCAGTTTAATTTATACTCATTAAATTAATATATGAATAAATGGATGTGTTTCTAAATAGCATTTCATTTAAAATGCTACAGTCCTCTTACTGGTATCAAGTAGAAAATCCTAAAGCAGTCTGGGTCCAAAATTATCTCTTGTCATATATTGGGTGTTTTTGTCATATATATATTTGGTTTAATTTTAAAGTTCAACTTGATATTAAAATTCAGCAGTACCTTTATTTTCAAAATGTGTATTTGCCTTATAATAGTTTATCTCCTTAAATGGCAGGAGGGTTTGCAACCAGACTGTATTAGTTTGAATAATATCCAGGTCACTTATTTAATTGAGACTTTAAATAAGTTATTTAAGGTTTATCTAGTGTAGTTTATTTGTATAATTATAATACTACACATAATATCATATTTACAGAGTTGCTAAGATGACTTATTGAGTTCATATATTTGAAATTTCCATTTGAAGCTTTCAGATGTGTGCGTGTGTGTGAGATATGGAAAATTTTAAGTAAGTTGCAGCAATAACATCATGAGAAAATTCAATTTGAGAATACATGTGATACTTGTAGTAAATATTATTATAAAAATGCATTGTTTCATGTTCTATGTTTTTGGTTATACATATATATTCATGCTAAAATGTCATTTTGATTATGATGTTTGGAATACATTAAAATACAATGAATATAATTTAAAATATATAAATAATATTATTTAATGTGTTTTAATGATCAACATTACATGCCTAAGCTAATATTCTATCAAATGACAGAAGTAGATACTTAAAAGAAACGCAAATATAGTTGGAGCAACTTTAAACTTGTAAGGACTTTGAAAAAAAAACACTTATGCTTATCATGGTCAGTGATTTAAGATAAATCATTCTCGTCAGAAACCATATTTTATCAAACGAACACTTGTTTTCCCCTCAAAAATTTAGAAAAAGAACAAAATTCCTATCTTCCAATATAAAGACTTTTAATCTGTTAAATAATGATATTCAGAATCTTTTCCCCCAAGAGAAGAAGCTTTAATTAAAGTTCAGAGGCAATAAATCTTATGGAATTTCTCAGGTTGGGAACTCATGTTTATTTTAGCACAGTCACGCAATGTGAAAAGAAGTGGGTAGAAAGTCAACTACTTGAGAATATAAGTAATGTTACCTAAAAACTTATAAAACATTATTTTTAGGATGTGTATTATGTTTTTAACATCTATATAATTTTGTGCTTTTATGCGAGAAAACGGGCTGTCACAAATGCTTTCATGTCTCCCGACTCAGTGAGGAAGTGCTCTCATTTATACCTGTCACCAAGGGTCAGAGAATTTTCTCAACATAGAGAACCCTCCAGGACACATAATTAGAGCCATGACATGCTTTGTGTCAAAATTAATTACAATTTGTGTTTATAACATTCCTTCCTGAGGTAGGAGAACATATCTACTTATTCTGTAATAATTTTGATGCTGTACTTGATATCTTTAAGATAGGCTACAGATGCAGTATGCCTATAAGGGGTAAAGTGTAGCTCAGCTTCGAACTTTCTATTACCAAAGAGGGGGTAATGGGCACTGTTTATAGTTCACTCTTCATGAATATTTGAAGTTTTTGTCTATAAGTATCTGTCCGCTTTTCTTCAGGATCATGAGTTTTCTGTGTGCATAAATGCCTCCTGCATTTTTCTCTAGATGATGCAATCCATTTTCATTTCATGAGTCCAAGTAAATAAAAGATTTCAGTAACATTGTGAAGGAGGTTGTGATGCCATAGAGACTGGGAAATTGTTGGCGTCGTCATTCCCAAAAGTATTACTTCATCGGGCTTTTAATGGGCTTTTGTACAGTTATTTTTTAAAGAGATGTAAGTCAGAAATCTAAACATTAACATTGTATAGTTTCCCTTGAAAAAGTTGATAAATAAATAAAATTAGAAATAAAAGACATAATAGCAGAGAAGAGAAAAAAGTCATTATGTTTCTACTTTTGGTTTCTAAAATGGTGTGAATATGGTGTGAAAGCTTTCTTTGCAGGATTTCCATTGATTTGGATATATTAAAGCTTTTACTGTTGCTTGGAGCCTAGTCTCTTTTAAATAAAAATAAATAAGTAAATAAATAAATATTCCTAGAATAGGACAATCTGTGAAGGTCTGCAGTTACTCATCAGTTGTCCAGATTGTAAGAAGGGATGGAAGACAGACGGTGGCCACTGGGCAGAGGGCTTCATGTTACAAGTTTCATTGTGGTCATGGTTGTATAAATCTCTCAATATCCTAAAATCTACCAAATCATACACTTTAATTTTGTGTAGTATTCAATTTTCTGTGTAATAAAGCTGAAATTTAAAGAATACATATATGTATATATGACAATAAATGCATGTGTAAATAAATGTAGTTGGAAAATTTCCTTTATTTTACTGTATTATACTGGGGGTGATGTCAACAGGTGGTTTGTTTACACTGAGTCTGCTCTTTTATTTTTAGGCACAAATGCTATGAGATAGAGATAAAAATTTAAAATGAGCAAAGGTACTGTGTGTTTCAGGGTTGGCAATGCAAAATCTTTTCATAACTTAGGGTAAAGTGATATATTTTGTAACTTTTGCTCAAGAAAGGTAAGTAACAGGCTTAAATCATTTATTTAAATTGCCCGAATAAATCACTTTTATTTATTATTATCTCTTTAATGTTTTAATATATTTAATTATTTGGAAAATTTTACCTATTCTTCTTAACTATGATTTGGTAATCATCTTCCAAAATTTAGTGAATCAGTCATTAAAAAATAAAGCAATGGATGGCAATTGTTAATCTCTTCCTGAATTTCTGCAAACATACTTTAACTTTATAGCTGAAAATTGATTTAAAAATTATATCTGGAAGTAAGAAAAAATATATGTCTGGGGAAATATATAAGAAAAAAATTTTTGAAGAGTGTTTCCTCTCCCAGTAGTGAAAATAGAGAACTCCAGTGCACCAGAGAAAGCTATAAATGAACATAGGGTTGGAAGAAACATGGGGTCAAAGATTTAAATTAAATCTTGGATGAAACAGAAATGGAAATTTGAGGGCACATACAAACCAACCTCTGCACAAACGTATATCAAGGGAAAATACTCTGCTTTATTGCAAAAATGCACATATATATACCTGAGTTAAAACCATTTTCCCTAATGATTAAAGAGAAAAACAGATTTTAGAAGGATATCAAGGTAAAAGTAATAACATTTTATGGCAAAATGAACATAAATGAAGAGGGAAAGTAAAATAAAATCACTCTGGAGATCCCAATTTGTCAGACTAAAATTTGTTGTTACTGAAAAAGTATTTAAAGCATACATTGATGGTATGACACAATTTCTTTGAGAAGTTTAAATCTCTGAAATCTTAGCTTTATCCCATAAATTACATCAAAGTCTGCACTAATTAGTAGAATCACAGGAACGTAAATTCCCCTTCCGATGTATTCTCTTGAATTGACAATTGTTTGATATATAAAGTTAGAATATGAGAAAATTTTGCTGGAAGGTGTGTCAAGTATTATCCCAGGAACTTTTTCAAAATATACATAAAATAAGTTATGATCCGATTTCGTTTGATCCTGAGGGATCCATGGATGAGGGAATAATGAATGGCAATATTTATCTGTATTTTGTTTCCTCATCCCAATTGGGAATCATTCTCTCTGTTCCAGACACAGTAAACAAAACATGAAGTCTGTGTATTCTTCATACCACATACAGATCTGAATGTGTATTTTAATGATTTAGTCAGCTTCTGAATTAACAACATATGGTGAAAATAGAAATGAAAACCTGACTGCAAATTTGGTACTATAAATATATTGTTCTGTTCATGTTGGGCACATGAGGAATGTTTATTTAGAAAAAAGAAATGACAAACCTGTTTTATTTAAATATTCTCTTACTAATTCTCATCATTCTTGATGTGTACTCCTAATTGCAAACAGGAAAATTAATAAGGAGAAGAACCTGAAATGTGGAAAGTAGCATAAGCTTGAAGTGAGATAGGTATGAATTCCAATGCTGGTTCTTTTACTCGACTTATATGACCCTGTAAAAATAAATATTGAAAGTCATTTTCTTCATTAAACCTGGTGCCATTATACTACATAACCCACTAGGTTGTTAAAAAATTAGTTAACACAGTTACAAACACTCAGAAACAAATCTGGACCTAACAAGCCCTCTTGAAAGACTGACTTGATTATCCTTTAAATGAACACAAAGCATTACAAAGAATGGATTATAATGAACTTCCAATAATATAATCATTAATACTGAATATTTAAGAATAACATAATCAGAATAAATCATCTACATGATTATATTTATGAGAAATTTGGAGACACTAAACAAAGACAAGGCAAACAAAAACGTAACACCAAGAAATGATCTCAGTAGTTTTAATAACCTCAAAAGTTCATGATTCTATAACAAGCATGGTTCATGATTTTGTAACAAGGTCACTTGTCATTAGAGTTTATTCTGTACTGTGTTGAAAATAACCATCATAGTAACACTTTTCCTTCAATCTTTTTTTAAAAATTTTGAAATAGCACTGAACTAACAGATGTAAGAGGCAATTCCCTGTGTCATGTAGCCAAAACTTCACCAAATTTTATCTTCCTGAATTGGTTTTATCTTTTACATACCCAAAATCATATATAACATACACAATATATGTATCATCTGGATATGACAACTTTATATACTACATTTGTTTCCTTTTATTTAATTTTGAACCATTTGAATGTAGAATACAAACCTCATAGTCTTTTATTCATCATACTTTAGTATATTTCTCCCAATTAAAATGACATCCTCTTAAAAAACAAAATTAATTAACAATACGTAGTTGTCTTATCTGTAATTCAAGTTCCCATGTTATCAATAATTACATAAGTTGATTAGGATAAGTACCAGTAAGACCATGTGCCAGCAACTAGAATAAGAAAGAGGAAAAATGGTGGCATAAGAAAATCAGCTTTGTGCAACTAATATAATATAAGTTGGTATGGGCAACACCCTAAGTATATGTGAAATCAAAAAGGAAATTTGATGATTATAGGAGAAAATAGTCAAAAGAAAATTGGAGCCAACTCCTTGAGCAGATATCAGAATTAGAACTATTAAAGGTGCATTATGTGATGCCCAATAATTGGCACAGCAAAATAATTCATATGTTTCTTCTAGAAAACATCATTTAAATGTCATCATGAAACAATTTACACTCATCTTTATTTTAAGGAAGTTTGTAGCAGTCTTGTCATCTAATTTTCCATTCTATCACCTATCGGACACACTTCTCAGAGGACAATCTGGCTTTATTTTTCTAGAAGATAGCAAGCAGTTAGCATCATAATAGATGCATGCTGTTAATGAAGGGGACAAAGTATAATTTTACCTAAATTTTACTATGTTCCTAGTGGGGGCACACACCTGCACATAAGACAGATTCGTAAGCGAAAAACAAGTTCATTAGTGCATGCCATGCACATCATGCAAAAGAAATCTTGAACATTAATGCATCAGTAAAAGAACAAAACTTTATTTGACTTTTAAAACAGAAAAATGGGTGATCAACCATATTCTCTCCTTCAGATTTCTCATGGTCATATTGTCTTGAAAAGAGAGTATCACTAAAACCATTTTAAAAATGCAGATAGATACCAACTACCCATCGTGAATACATTCATCATGTGTCACATGCATGTATTAACAAAATGCAAAAAGGAAAAATGGATAAAAGTATAAGCAAATCTTTCCAAATCAACATTTGTGCATTTACTGGACTCTTGCTTCTCCATAAGAAGCCTGAAGACTATAATGACATCAACATTTAGACCAATTATAGGGGCCACTTTTGAAAGTAGATGACTTTGGGATAATATATAAGGCTGTTCAGTTTCTGGGCTTGAAAATTTCTTGTCTGCCCACAATGTATTCTCACAGGACATGCTAAGCCTTGAGTCCCTCAGGCTTCCCATAACTCTCCAACATTTCTCACTGTGTAGAAGAAACAACGCTAGGTCCTGGATCCTTCCTTTCCGTACCTGTCACACTTACTTCTCACTACTGGTCAGCCTGAAATGCCCCACTGAACTGAGTCAGCATGTTTCAGGGAGTGGAAGGCCAGCCAGAACATTGCTGCCAAAAAGACATAAAAAGCGAATGGGAAAGGAAGATCGAATGTTGCTGATTTTCCTAAAGAAGCTGTTTTTGGCAGTTTTTCTTCAAAGGAGCTTTGGCTGCTGTCTTCCTTCAGGAGGACTTCAATCCTTGTCTTTGTCTTGGGCATCATCACTTAGCTTCCCGTGAAGATCTCTCAGTCTTTTGGGACAGATCCTTCATCCCACTGGCTCAGATTTTCTAGCTTCCACCACTGGCACACGGGCCTTTCCAGTGCAGGTCCCTGATACAGACTTGCAAGGGACATTACCCTGGGCTCCCAGCCCTTGATGTGGATCCTTTGGGTCTCTAGTGCACAGACAGAAATTTGCACTGTTCTGTTTCTGACTCTAGCAAACATGGACTAATGCAGAATATAAGTTATTCTTCATATTTATAATGCTAACTACCTTGTGTCGAAGAGCTGCTTATTTGTTGGGCATCTATTTCTTATATAATTTGAGGGAGCTAAATGCTGAAAATGGTCCATTTCTTTGGAGTTTGAACCTGTATTTTTTTCTGTACTGTGGCTTCTTTGATGTCCATAACGATATTTGTTTTTATCTGCTCTTTTCCTTTCACTTTAGGCCAAAATGACATTTCCTATGCTAAACTGCTAACACCAATCCATCTGCCTGAAGCGTACATGAAAACCTGCTGGCTGTCACATTTCTGAAAGACCATGATTACTCACCTGCCCTAACCAGTAAGCAAACTTTAAATACAGGCCACTCCTTCTCTGCCTCACAGCAGTGATCCACCACTGTAAGAACAGCTCTGTGAAACCGAAATGGTGATTGCCACATACCAGAGGCATAACTTCATTGCTTGTAGGTTAGGAACTGTGGGAAGAATGCATCTTTATCTGTTTAATTAATGATGTAGGCTTTTAAATTTGGTTTTCATAAGAAATCAGTTGTTGCTTAGTAACAGATTTGCCTTTGGGCTCCCAGAAGAAGCTGAGCTTTCTAAGCAAAGCACCCTGTTGTCTTATAAATAGGGCAGTAAAGCTTGCTCAGACTTGCCCTAGGCATTCAGAGGCTGTTTTTCAGTACACTATCTGATTCTGGCTGTGTAGTTTTCTTCACCAGAGACACTCAAATGGACAAAGGAAGAGGAGAAAAATTGCTCTGATTTCCATTTCAACTTAGTAATATGAAACAAGAGAGCAGAGAAATATTTGCTTTTATTTCCCAAACTGGGAAGAGAACCTACTTCAGGGAAGTATTAATTAGCTGAAAATAAAAATCAATGATGATTCCTAGACAGTTTACCTTCAGGACAAAACTAACACTCAGCGGGACAATGGCAAACAGTAAGGCTAAAACAGACATGGAAAAATCGTGGCTACAAAAATTGATGAGACAGGTTAGGTAGCCCTGAGCATGAGGAATGCTTACACCCAGTCCACATTACTATTCTCCAGGCTACCTTTTGTCCCTTGTAAAAATTACCTGGTACTTCTTCTGTGCAATTGCTTTTTTTTTTTTTTTTTTTTTCCAAACTGGCAAGGTATTTTTTCTTCTTCCACCTTTATGTTTAAGACACAGGATAGCATAGGGATACGCTCGCGAAGTGTTTCCTGACTTACGGTTGAAATTACAAGTAAACTCTGATTTCCTGAAGTGCGAGAGCAATTAAAGTTCTGGATTTATTGTTTTTATTTTCACTTTGTTTGTCTGGTTTTTAAATTCCCATTGTTTAGCACACAGTAGTTCAAATTGGTAGCAAGAGTGAATGGATAGATGAATGCTGGACGGATGGATGGATGGATGGATGGATGGGTGAATAGATGGATGGATAATCTGACTAAACCAAAGAGTAAGTTAACAAGTGAATGAAGAACAGGTAAAAGGGAAAAGAATGATTAAACCACTGTCCTGGCAAAAACCTGAGTTAGAAGTTACGTAACATAAAAGCACACCCTCTAGTGGTAACTAAATATATATAGCAGTTCAAAGTCAGCAACACTGATGACCTTTGAGAAGGAAATTTTGATAGGACCACCGAGAGCAAATATGTGGTAGGATAAAAGTTGCTGCCATGTTTTTAAAGAGTTTATATCATCACTTACTAAAACGTGTCTCTTTTTCTTTATTATTTTCAATTTATCTACCATTCACTGAGCGCTGAAAATATTCCAGGCTCTTCCTTTTCAAGTTGTTTATTGTCTTTAACATATCAAGATTGTCATTTCTCTCTTCATGGGGAACAAAAGATGGGAAAAAAGGGATTAAGATACCTGTGATGATTCCATATAAGCAATATAATATACTTACCAGTGCAAAGCAAGTTGAAGAGAGCATTATCATGTGTGTATATATATATATATATATATATATTGTATATAATATAAACATATCAAAAATCCAGATGTTTAAAATTTAGAGACTATTTCATATTAAAATTTATCTACTTGGAAAATTAAATAGTGACTAGAAATGCCACATCTTACTTGACTTTTGTATCTTGAAATATTTAATACAGAAGGAAATGTCTTATAAAATTATATATTAAGTAAACATATTTTTCTTTTTGTTGTTGTTATTGATAATAGTCTTAATTTTTCTGTAATTAGAAAAAAATGAGAAAATTCATTACATTGATGTTCTACTTGATATAAACAAAAGTAATTCAGTCAGTATTTTTGAAAAAAAGAAAACTTACCAAGAAGAGTTAATTAATTTCAGGTTGGTGATATTTTGGGAGATGCATCCAGCAATATTTTAATGTATATTTGATTCCTTCAGCTACACTTATGACTTGGAGGTTGACAAGTTTTTAAAAAGTGAGAGGCTTATAAAATCAATATAAATTAAATTTTATTATTTTCCATAATACCAACTCAATAGTGATTTGCGTTAATGTTACCTGAGTTTCAAAGTAAGTATTGCATTCCTTTTATTAAAGTGAGTATTTATGGAAATGTATTTGTGTTTCTAAGATATGTAGCCGATTCTTGTAAAAGTAGTAAAACTGAAGGAAGTGAATCATAAAACCTATTAAATAGAGGATATTTTCTGGCCTTGAAAATAACTGATTATACTATATACACTATTGTAACATATATTAAATAGCAGATAAAATATGGAACAAACTGTTCATCTTTCAATACATTTATAATAATTCCTTTTTTAATAGCCACTTTCTTACATCTGTCATATTGAAACAGCAACTTACTAGCCCTCTAGGAGAAGATAGGAAAAACTGATGGCATAGCAGTGGTTCTGAAATTGTAATGTCACACTTTGAGCCAAGTGGATCAGAGCAACTCAACCTAGCTAATGTTGTATAACTAAAACTATTTTATGTGAATTTGTTTCTTGAAATTCAGATTATTGGCTCTGAAGCAATGCTGTGTAGCCTAAAACTAGGTACCTTCTAAATCTATGCTTTCTTTTTTGAAAGACGTGGGACTTTCAAAGTAGTTCTCTTTATTTCAGTTCACTTGGGTTCATTTAAGTGCACATCAACCTTAAAAGAAATATGCAACCAGCAAGTAAGACCAGAAGCCCTCAGCTGCTTCTGTTAAATCTTTATTACAGTATCTTTGTAAACAGCAGTAAGCTACTTCAGTAGTAATAACAGTGTATCAGAGTAGTTAAAGTGTGGACTTGAGAATCAGACTGCCTGAGTTGGAAATTAGGCGATTTGATATAATTATTTTGCATTTTAGCATACTCATAGAATAGTAAAAGCACAGTTTATTTAAAGATTAAGAGACCAATAACTGAAATATTATTATTATCTAATTCAGATAAAATCAATTTAAATTTCTTTTTTTTTATATTATAGTAAATTTTTTATTATGGAGAAAAAGAAAAAAAACAGAAATAGGGTACAAGTTATACAGAATTTCAGAAAAAATAAACAATAGGAAATCACTAGTTAATAGATTTTATACTGTTATCTTAGAAATAGTTGTTCAAGTTACAAAATTAAAGCATATAAAGTGGACTTTTCAAACAGTGAGACTGGAAACAGTTTTGTTCAATGATCCAACAAAACTCAATAATATGGTTATCTATCTTATACACTTAAATATATACGCAGTTATATCCTTTAGAGCACTTTCTTTTCCTTTCTTTTATACAATGACAATTACACATTTTGGGTTTTATTACTCACACAGTTCTGATTACCTTTTTTGAAGAGAGTAAAACCAAATGTGACATAACAGAACAGAATCAGTCAAATCAGAAGGATGAATATAATAGATAATGTAAAATCAAAATACTAGGTGATCAACAATGGTTACCATACTGCCTCTTGCTATCTTAAAAAGAATTGCCTATATCATCAGTTATAATAAAATTGAAGAAAACAGTGAAGAATAAAACCAAAACATTGGAGACATTACAGGGCTTTAAAAGAAGATAATAGTCAACCGGAATGGGCGTCATAATGAATCTTACTGTCTTTACAGTTGTTGCCTATACTTTCGAACTTGGTTCTGTCAAGCAAAGCATAATAGAGGAAAATCAATTTCTATAGGCTTAGATTCATGCATATTTCTGTTCTTCCTTGACCCTTAAATGTCTAGTACAATATCCAGAAAACAGTAAAAGTGTAACAGGTTTAGGCTAAACAAGTGACACATGAAATACAGAAGATTGGATAGATACATGGATTTTTAAAATGTGAGCCTTACTTTGCCAGCTATTAATTTTTGATACTGAAAAATTGAATATTTGACCATGACTTTTTTCCCCAGAAAAATTTTCTGTGATTGATTCTAAGTGGAAAAAAAAAAGTGCCTCATGGTCTTGGAAAAGTACTGTTTCACTGTTGCCTGTTAGAGATAATTTTCTCCAAAAGTAATTTTCAGTGGTCCTCTACATCATAGGCATTTGAAATAATAAGTGAGTATCGGAAACAACCTGATGTATTTGATACACCCCCCTCCTTGCAGCTCATCTTGTGACAGTTGGAGTGTATGTACTGATGTCCTCTATGTATCCTGTCACTTTACTGGATGAAAGCAATTATAGTTTCTGGTGTCTTGGAAGTTAGGAATGCTTAATGTGATTTAATGATGCTACCTAGAACCTGAAGGTTTTCATAAATTTTTATTTTAACTTGAATTTAGGGAAGCCAAATTAATAATCATATTAACACATTAAAGAATCACACGTTTTTTATATGTTTGCTATGTTAGTCATAAAATAATTTTCTTTTAAAATTGAAGAATGTGGGTTTCAAAGAGGCTAGAAAATTTCCATGTAGTGAGATGAATATAAACTCAGTTTTAACGTATTGTAAAGCCATTCTTATTCTACTAGGTCATTTGTACTTCAATGAAATCTGTTGCATTATATAAAATGATAATACTGCCTAAACTGTGTCCCAGGCAATAATAGTGCTTGTTAGAGGGATGCTGAGCTAAAATATGATTATCAAAAAGGGAATTTATATCAGCGTATTTAGAGAAATTCTGCATTTTGAGGTTTATATTGACTTGTCTTAATTTTAACATATTTCTTAACAAGTCCTTCACTTAACTAAGTAGACAAAAGATAAACGTTTGTCAAAGGAGGAAAAAAACCGGCCATACAGACTTACATTGCAGTGTTAAGCAGAGTAGTAGCAGTAAGATTAATATAAGTATGGAAGAACTGTTTAAGTGTATTGTGTGGGAAATAGTACAATTCATTCCGGGAGTTTGCATATGTTTAGATCTTTGTCATTTGCTTAGAAACTATCCTCCAGTCTGGCAAGAAAACAGCATAAGCTGATCCTCAAAAGCTTCACTGCAACCATTTAGGTGTGTTGTGGGTTAAATACCAAAACACTCACATTCATTTTTACTACAACTGAACTAGAGTTGTGACCTCATTTATCAGAGAAGCACCAAATGAGATGGGAGGAGTAGCAGTATATGAATTACACATCCCTTAGATCAAGGGTAAAAAAAAAAAAAATCAGTACATGTCATCAGTTTCTGAACATTAAGTAAAACACAGATTTTTCTACTGAATCAGACAGACATATGTTTTTCCAAATTGTATTCTCTTCAGAGCGAGAGACAGAAAGAGAGAGAGAGAGAGATATGCTGTTATAGATTAAAAACTGGTGGTCAACTTGACACCAATGCAATTACATTACCATGGTGCTAAGCGTAGATGTTTCAGCTGAGGAAAGTTGCCAGCAGAACAGAGATGTGGAGGAGAAGCAAGGTTTAGAGGCGTTGAGGCATTCTGAGTTTCTCTGTGTTGCTGTTTGAGCCATTGGTTCTCCTGGAGAAGCTCTGGTCCTCACATCAAACATTGCTTCCTGGCTCCAGAGCGGAAGATGTGTGCTGCTTAATCTCCAGGACAAACTCGTCATGCAGGCTTTCTGGCATGTACCCAACTGTGCTTATCATTAGAAGAGCTCAGGGCCTCCGTGTTGCTGAGAATGGCTGTGGTGCCTTTCATGATAGCCTTGGTCTTTGTTGTGAGTGTGACTTCTTGGCTCCAGCATAGAACCCTCATCCCACCAGCACAGCTCCTTCACCTGGCTGGCACAGACTTGCTGGTTTCCACCGCTGACCTTTGGGCCTTCCCCGGCACGGATCTGTAAAGAGACAGGCATGAATCCTTCTTCTGGTCTCTGGACCTCCAGTTGGATTCATGGGAGGCATTGTCATGAGCTCTGGGTTTTTATCGGGACTCATGTCGGACATTGTTATGGGATTGAGGCTCTTGACTGAGTAATCTATGTCTTGAGTGTTGTGGATAGATTTCCTGCATTTTCTTGTGTTAACTCAGTGATGAACGATGATGATTTTATAATGGTGATGACCATTATAAAAATAATATTATAAACTCTATGTCCTAATTCCAATTGTTCTCCACACAACCCCTAAGTACAACAAAAGGGAACATCTCAGACGAAATATTTCATGACTGACATATTTCAGTCACTTCTTTGATCATTGACAGATATATATTTTGGAAGACTAGATTGTTCTTCAATTATCAGATCCTGGCTTCTGGACAAGACTCCTACTTAAGGATCTATAAGCCAATTAACTTGTGTTCACAGATACCCAACACCTATGGTCCTCTGTAGAGTAAAACCATAGTTGGAAGGATTCTGGCCTTTTGTATTATCTGCTGCTATGTGACTAATTCTAGACCAAGAAATATGATGTATTAATTCAAGTCTGAGATTAAGTATAAATGCTCTATTATTTTTTTAAAAATGTAGAAACCTAGTTTTACTCATGGCAGATTCCCAAACTGAGAAGAGCCTAAATCTGTGCAAAAAAAAAAGCCCATGGCTGAGAGCCACAGTGTAGAGCCACTTAATAGAGCTATCACCAGAAAAGTTCACGTGCACAAAAATATAGTACACAACAGTCCAAGTTGAAGCTTTCTTTTTCTAAAGAACTTAGTCTACTGACTGATAAAGACATCTAAGCAATTCAGAGACCTTTGATGCAACTTTCATTAGACTTCAAAATCAATCAATTATTAAACAGAAATGTTGTCTTAAGGAATATCATAATAAAAGATGATTTGATGTGAAACCATCATTTGATGTGAAATTCTCCAATGTCCTTCCTTTTCTGTACGTTAATCTTTGAATCATAAAACCTTGAACATTTATTATTTCCAAGTTAATAAGTGCATTCAGCATCTTCTACTAGGAACTCACAGGCAAAAGATTATGAAGTATGATGCCAGCTACTAGAAGTACATGTAGAGGTCATAAGACAACAAAAAGTAGGCATTTCAAACTTATTCTGAGGACCAATGATGCTTTTGTAACATACTTAATTTTTAAACTAAAAATTATGAAAGAGTATTTGACAGATGGCCAAGCAGAGTGGTAGATTCTTCAGACAGATGGAACCATTTGAAAAATAGAACAGAATTTTAGAGGACACAACATGGATAGAAGTTCCATTAGATAAAGTATGATATTATTTATTATGATTAATAAGGAATATACAGAGTACAAGCAGGAGAAGAGTTAAAATATGGGTAGCAGACAAAGGGCAGACAATTTAAGATTGTAAGATTACATATTTACTGTAGAATTTCTTGCCATAGGACTTTAGATAAGTTTCTTTATATAGTTTACAAAGGGTATTTTGCAAGTCTTTGGTACTATTTTCTGTCTCCCAGTATGAGCTTCTTTATGCTAGAGTGTCTGAAATAATCATCTTCGTGTTCATAACAATATACACAATAATGAGGGCATAAAATTCTGATTAACACATATTTGTTAAAAATGGTTTTGGTAAGTAACAATTTAATTTTAAAATTGGTAACGTTCTCCAAGATAATTAGAAAAGTTGGATAGAGAGAAAACTTTTGAAATATGTACCAAAGTCATTATAAAAGAATAATGAAGATATTTAAGAACTGTGTACATTAATTAGGCGGAAATTAAGAAAAAAGGTAACCTCATGAAAAACATTGCAGTAGACTGTTTTAGAGTAGATAAGAAATGATCGTGAAATTTCAGTAAGATGTCAGAATACAACTCATCTTTTTCTTGGACTAAGTAGTATTAGGAAAATGTGGGTCAAAAGGGAGAAGAAGGTAACCTACATTAATTTGAGGACATTCAAAGTGAAAAGGAATTACTTAGATTTGCTTAAGGTCACAAGGAAGATGGAGTTTTCTAGAATAAGAATATGCAAGAATTTGAGAGGAAAAATAGAAAATATTAGAAGTTAATGAGAAGTAAAGAAGGAGATAAAATTTGATTCAATAGTAGTAGACCCATTCTAACAGAATTTCTTGACTTTAAAGGAATGCACAACTTTTTAGCATATTATATCAAATGTAAACTTGATCAGGTGGGAACTGGGATAACTTAGCCAGAGGTAACTTGGGTGTATGTCTTCCACTGTGTTTATTTCAGCTCTGTGATTGTGGAAGATTAATAGCTCACTGTGTATCATTGGGTGGCTTAGCACACGGTTACAGGTTACACAAGAATGTGACTCTTGTGCACATACCATAAGTTTGAAGACTTCTGAAGCCAAGGCATCTTCATTGCTTATAATTATCTACTTTTTGCTGAACAAGGTTGCTGTTCTATAGCAATTGGTACATAGAAACACAATTGCATGAAGAAATTCATTCACACTATTTCAAGTTGCTATAGAAGGAAGATAGAAACATTCAATTAATTTTATCAAGACAGGTCTCGCAATTGTTTCTTTCAGACTCCTGGCTCATCCATCTGTAAATTTATTGTCATTTTCTTCATGGTGCATGAAAATTTAGTCACGATTATAAAATAATCACCATGAAATGGAACACCTGTTATATTTTTTGTAAAGTACAGGGGAAGGGTAAGCCACCCAGCTAATTAAATTGACCAATTCTTTTTGACAGTGGATATGATGGGTTCATTTTTTTAGATGTTACAAAGATACAAATGGAACATATATTTAAAAAACTTAGACATGAAATTCTCATTAGCAGCTAAGGATTAAGAAACTTAGTTTTCCTATACTGTGTGTATTCTTAAATTTAAAATCCTAAATAACATGATTAAGAATGGAATCAAGTATGAAATCTAGCCTAGTTTTCCCAGAAATGCCAACTTTGCCTCATTTAATCACAAGTCCCTTGGTTTCAACTGGACTGTCTATGAAGCAAAAGCAAATAAACCGTAAGTGAAAAAGACAGTTCCATATTACTAATTTACAAGATATTGTTATAAGTTTTATGTAGGAATTTGAGACAGAGACAAAAATCTGAATAATTAGAAATAACTTGTAGCAGGTTGCAATGAAGTTGTGTAATAGCAACTGACAGTATTCTGCAATTGAGACTGCTCCATTGTAAATACAAATAGCCATAATTTCAAACCTCATTTGAGATAAATTTGTGACAGGGCAAAGTTATTATCCAGAATACTAAACTGCTATATATATATATATATACTACAGTAGATACCCCAAGTTAAGTATTAAATCAGTGCACTTGTCCCTTTCAAATACTGAGACTATAGGGCTAGGGATTTAGCTCAGCTGCATAAGTGCCTGCTTGACAAAGGTGAGATCCTGAGTTCAATCCTGGTACAAAAAAAATAAAATATTGGGTCTAGGTTAATTCTATGATATTTTTCCAACAAATATACATGTCTTCTCACATAAAAATAATCATAAGATAAATGACCTATTTTATCACTCCAATGTTTTTGGAATAACATCTAAAATTAAACAATTGGGCAGGAAACATTTTTCTTGCTCCTAAAAATGTGGTAATCACAATGTAGCTTGTTAAATAAATGTTGATTCATGTTTCAGATTTGATAAATCATTATCACTATTGGCAGCCTACACATTTTTGAAAGTCAGTTCTGTTTCTCAACTTTTATAAATAAATACTCATACTCATTGAGCATCTATTACATGTGTTAGAAACAAATATAAAATAGAGAATTCTATCTGCCAACATATTAAAATACAGTGGAGGTTCACTATATGAGTAAAGCTTCTAAACACAATGTCAATGTAGAAAAAATAAAAAGCAAGAGACAATTTTAAACATATTTCACTATTTAGCATATGTTTATGTTTTCATTGAATGTGGCAAAATTTGGGCTGTATCAAGCACCTCAAAACTTTCGGTGGCATCTCAGGCTTTCCAGCTCATTAGTTACTTGCCTGCAAAAGTAACCACTATTCTGACTTACGTTACAGTAGATTAGTCTGGCTTCTTCTTCAGCTACATATAAATGGAATTATGGGGTATTGACTTCATTTGTAAGATCTGCCTTATTCTGTTACACATAGTGTCTGTGAGATTCTTCCTGGTACATAAGATGGCCATTTAATCATTGTGTTGTTGTATTGTATTGTTTTATTAATATGCTACATATTTTGTTTGTCAATTTTGCTGACATTGGGCATATGTTATTTGCTATTTGATTTTAGTTATAATGGAAAAATAATCATAGATTTCTTCTACATGCTTCTGATAGACATAGTCACTTTTCCTCATGGAAATATACCTTGAATACAGTTTTTTGGGGGGTATAGAACAAACCTATGATTAGTTTTACAAGCTATAGATATGATATGTCACAGTAGTTTTGCAAATTTACACACCCACCAACAATATATAAAACTTCTAGTGGTATCCTTTTTTTTTTTTTTTTTTCCTTGCTTGGTCGTTTTGATTTAACAATTCTTCTGAGTGTTTAGTTAGCATTGTTGATCACTTTTATACAAGCAAACAAATAAGTTAATCTCAGAAAAAAATGAGAATTGTGCTTTGGTTAAAAACTTTTTAAAACATTCCAAGGAGTATAAGCAAAATGTCTAAAATATACATGAAATTTATACATTGTTGAGATTTTAAAATAATACGCTTTTCCAATAATTTGTGGAAATTGCTTGAGAACTAAAACCTAATTACAGACAAATGGAGAGAAACTTCACATGTTTATTATATTAATGAAGCTATTTGGACTGTTTCTCAATTGTACTGTGTTCAATGTCCTCACCTTAAATAAACCATTGAGCCTGACACAGATCTCTCTAAGAGACAAAATCTAACCACCTACGTCCCTGTCTTGGAAAAAAGCGAGTTGAATTCACTTTTTTCCTTTTTTTTTTTTTACTTTTAAAGTTAATACAACCAAGCAAACAAAACAGAATAAAGCCAATCAAAGTGTAAGTGACACAGGACTTTGAAACAATAGGACATCAACAATAGTTGCCATAATGCCTTTTGTTGTCTTCAGAATAGTTACAGATACCTTCACACATGGTGAAAATCAAACAAAACAGAACAGAATACAACCAATAAAAACAAAGCAATAAATACAATAAAGAACTTCAAAACAAGATAACAGTAAATCCAAAATGGCTACCATAATATATTTTTTTTATTTTTTAAGCAGCTGCCCATGCCATTGATATAACAAAATCAAGCAAAAACAAAACAGAATAAAACCCAAACCAATAAAGCAATGAAAATGATGGGCTTCAAAACAAGATAGCAGAGAATTCACAATAGCTACCACCTTCAGGAGGAGATTCCCCACTTATGTTACATGGCATATTATTATTCTCTGAATATATGATCAGACTACTAGCTTTAGACCTACAAAGCCAGTGAAACACTAAACACTAAAGCATTAAACACACAAGGATTAGATTGCAAGTTTGCCTCAATAGCTATCATCAGAGCCTGTGTTTCTACCGATCGTCCAATCACTTACGGCGGTGGAGGAGTTTGCTCTTCTTGTTTCCCAGCCCACGTGCTGGAAGGAGGGCTCTCCCCCAACTAACCCGTGCCTGATACTGATTGGAGGGAGTGCTTGCTTCTTAGTGACTCATTACAGGTTCATCAGGATTTGAGAAAGGAAATGAAAAATAGCGGAAGGAATGAATTAAACACATTACTTGTTCTAAGATTAACAAGTAAATAATATCTGAGAAGTGTATAATATCTGAGAAGTGTAGACAAAAATAGCAAAGAAAGTTTAAAGAAATACCAGGATTTTTATAAGTGTGTGTGAAGTCTCCGCATGATGACACAAAGCAACGGCTTCCACTTCTGCTTTCCAAAATGAAAGCATGATTAAAAGCATTATTAACATGACTATTATTTGTACTACCTAAGTATGTTCTCTAAGAATAAGGCTTTTCCAAGATAATGCGTCATTTTCAATAGGCAGACTAAACATTGCATTCTGTTCTTATTGAATGTGAAATTTATTATGTGAAAAGAGTCAGAAAGAACTTGAAGCAAGGACATTAGACTACTGAATGTAAGGATAATGTTGCTGAAAATAGTTGGACTTAATAAGAGACTGCATGCTTTGCTGGACGTAGGAACCTCTAGCTTGTTTAAACTCAACACACAGCAGCTCTGTCTTCTACCTCTAATAGAGAAGGAAGGCTATCTGGGAAAATAAACCTAAAAGTAAGGGCCTACATCCACTTCACCCTGAAATGAATCCCATAAATCCACAGGTCTAGTTCAAACCAGGCAGGATGCCCAGCAGACAATTTTGCTCATCTCAAAAATCACTTTTCTACTCTTTGTATTTAACACAATTACTACTCTAGGTTCATTTAGGTTTGTTGCTTATTTTCAATTTACTTTTCATTTTTCTTTGTTTTTAGATCTATTTTCATATTACTGCTTTGTATTTTTAAAAAGCCATTATAATTTACTTACTGGCTTTTACTATAAGTGTGTACAGGATTTTTCTTTACTTTTTGCCTAGTGTTATAATATATAGTTTTTCACATTTCATTCAGTGTCCAATTTAACATAAACTGCAAGAACTTCACAAGCTTATTTACCATTTATATTTAGTTTCTGTTTATATCACATCTACATTTACTATAAACCTCATTTTATTGATAATTCTTATTTAAATAATAAATGCGTTTCAAAGAGTTAAGAGAGAGAGTATTTTACACATAAATACAATTTATGGTAACCTCCATTACTTCCTGAAGATATTTCTGTATAGTATTCTCTCTCTTCAGGTGAAATGATATCTTTTCAATGCATGGCTGCCAAGATGGAATTTTCTTGGTTTTTATTTATTGAAATGTGTTATTCAGTTTTTCAGTTGAAATATGTTTTCTCTACATGAATAGTTGGTTTTTATTTCATTTTATTACTCAAAATAGTTTCAACTTTTGAAATTATATTTTTACCTGATACGATTGGATGGCAATTGATAATGTCATCTACATTTTTCTAATTATTTTAAATATTTTACCTTTGATTATCTCTTTATGAATAAATCACTAATGACTTTTAAATTTATAACTTTATACCTTTCATTAATATTGAAAATTTGGAACATTTAAAATTTTCTTCATCTTTTTTCTTCTTTTGCTTCTGGTATTTTATGCCTCATGCACTAGAATTTTTAATATCATGAATAATTTAGATTTGATCATCACACACCTTTTGTTTTTCAGGTTAGATAATGCATACCCACTAATATTCAAGCCTACTTAGTCCATGTGATCAATGTTCCTTTTTAAAGTTCATTCAGGTATTCTTCTTTCATGTTTCACTTTTCAGTTATAGCATTTCTGTATTTCTTTAGTTTGTATTGTTTTTAACTGACTTTGTTTTCCATGAGTTCGATTATTTCAAGCATATTTTCCTTTGCAATATTGAATAAAACCTAATAATTATTTAAAATGCTCTTCTCTTGAATTTGACATCTAAGCTTGATCTTTACTTATTACCTAAAGATCTGTTAATTAATATGAAAATTCACTATTGGAAGCTGCATGGCAAAAGGAACAATGTCTTCAAACCTCTAGCTGAATTCACTCCTCAATTTAGATAACTTACCCAACATATACACTGAACCTGAGACTACCACATGTACATTTTTAGATTTACATGTTCTCCCAAATTGCACTTTCTCTAGAATCTATTAAAATGTTTGCCCCACCATAAGAGAGCCACAAGGAGAAAGGATGACTTTAGAGCTGAACAGCATATGCACCGCAAGCAAAGGCCATCCTTCAGTCACTGGCAAGGTGAAAATCCAAGCAGAGCACATTCTTCAAACAATGGGTGGGGGTTATCCCAGGAAGATGGAACTTTCTCCATCTGATTTATTTCGCTTAGCATTATGCACGCAAAGTTCATCCATTTGCCTACAAATGACTTAACTTTATCCTGTTTTTCCTTTTTGGTTGTTGTTTTTCTTTTCTCATTAGTACATATTTGATATACATAACGATCCTTTTGAGGGGTTGGTACACATACACGGCACGTCTCAATTCTCTGTTGTTTCATCTCTTCTCCTTCCCTCCTTCTCTCTTTCCTCCATCTTGTGATCCCCTTTGAAAAGACCTATTTTCCTCCTTCTTATTAGTTATCTTTTATCTTTCCCTTTAATGTATTTTTAGTTTTTCACATAAGAGAAGACAAGTGATATTTAAGCTCATGTACGTGTTTGATTTATTTCACTGAGCATTATGGTTTCCAGGTGCATTCATTTGCTTACAAATATCTCAAGTTTATTTTTCCTCGTAGCAGAGTAACCAACCACTGTGTCTAAATATGAACTTTTCCTTATCACCTATCAGTGGATGGACTTTCAATTTAGCTATTGTCAATCGGACCGCTACAATCATGGGTGTGCATGTGCCACTGTAATGTGATATCATTAGCTGTTTCCGAAAGATATCCAAAGGGGAATAATGGAGTCAAAAGGAATTTCTAGTTTTAGTTTATTTGAGTAACTTCCATACTGATTTCCATAGTCATTGCACTAGTTCTCATCCCTACACTGTAGAAGGCTTCCTTTTTCCTGGCAGTCTCATTAGCGCTTGTTATTTGTTTTCTTGATGATGGCTATTATTGGTTGGAAAATATGGAATATCAGAGTTGTTTTAATTTGTGTGTCTCTAGCAGTCAGTGATGTGTAACATCTTGTTAGCTATTAATAAACCCCTAAAAAATGACCAGTGGACCATTTGTACTTCTGCTGAGAAGTATCTATCTATTTCACTTGTCTATTTTTTCATTAGATCTTTTGCTTTAAGGGGTGTCTTTTTTTTTGAGTTTCATACATACGGTATTCTGAATATCAGTCCTCTGAGGAATGGCTGGCAAAATCGTTTTTGCATTCCATAAGTTGCTGTTTGTTTTTTTTTTTTTTTCTGTTGGTGTTTCCTTTGTTTTACAGACGTTTTTAATTCAATATGATTTCATGTATTAATTTTGGTACCGTTTCTCAAGCTATTGAAGTTTTGTTCGGAAAATCCTTGTCTATGCCTATGTATATCTTCACGGGTTTAGGTATTTTATCTTCCAGCAGATTGTTTCATTTATATCTTTGATGAATAGCATTCTATTATCACATTTTCTGTATCCATTCATCTGGTGATGGTCATAAGCACACTTTCAAGAATTAGCTATTATAAACTATGCTGCTTTATCTTTTTTATGTACAATGTGACTTGAAAAGGCTTGGTAGAAGTTCTTTGGGGCACACATGGCTAAGAACTGTTGATGAAAATATTATATGGAACATGAAAATGACACTTGTCTCCTTCCCTGTTAGTCACAGGAACATGTTTATGCTGCATGAGCAGCTTAATGCCCAGGTGCAGTTAATTAAAAAGGCCAATGTGAGTATCATCACTCATCATAAATACCGCATCTTGCAGATATTGCCAAAGAGCCGTGCCAATTTGAAATTAAAATGACACAAACAAAAATTTCTGTTGCAGTGAAAATAAATAAAACTATATAAGTCACATAGGTCACATCATATCCCTTCTCCACGGTAGCCTTAAGAAATTTAAAGTCTGAGTCGTGCCTTGTAATACCTCATATTACACAGCCTTCACTTTCTAACATTGTCTCTTGCCTCCTCACCTCCTTAATCTGTTGATTGTTATTGTGACTATTTCTCCAATCTGATGGGCATGTTTGCATTTTGGGTCCTTTGCACTTACTACTGGCAAATCTCTCACTTTCTCTCCATCTCTAAGGTTTCCTTTCCAAAGAAACTTAGCTCAGTTCATAATGTAATAATGAAGTCTATATTCTCATCACACTATGCTTGATTTTTTGATAGATGGAATCTTCATTTACTATAATGTTGTATTTATCTGTCTCAGTTACTATCCTGTGAACTCCAAGTGGTCAGAAAGATTTTTGTTGGATATTATTTATTCCTTGTCTCCAAAGCAATCTAAATCCACTCTTTGAATGTTTGATGGAAATTTGTGCCATAGTTTGAGGATGAACTAACAAAACCACATAGGAAATTAAATGAATAAATCTTCTCTTAATAACTTTATAGGAAAATAAAGATTTCTTCAAGAAATAAAATGAATTTACAGTCCATAACCTGATTCAATTGTGAAAATATATACATAATATTAATAAGATAAACTGCATACTGTCACACAATGGTGATGTAAAATTCATTTAGAAAAGCTAAAATGAACTGATGATTTAGGCAATTATCTTTAAGATAGCAAGAGGCGTATTATGGTAACCACTGTTGACCACCTTGTATTCTGTTTTTGCATCATGTACTATGTCCATCCTTTTGATTTGACTGACTTTGTTTTGTTATGTCATATTTGGTTTTATTCTCTTC
Organism: Cavia porcellus; assembly: GCF_034190915.1. Taxonomy (NCBI): domain Eukaryota; kingdom Metazoa; phylum Chordata; class Mammalia; order Rodentia; family Caviidae; genus Cavia; species Cavia porcellus. The sequence continues at coordinate 157,066,749 of NW_026947484.1, read as the reverse complement.
TAAAAAAAGTAGTAAGAATTGTGGTTGTAATAAAACCCAAAATGTCTAAATGTCATTGTAAAAAAGAAAGGAAAACAAGGTGCTCTAAAGGATATAACTGCATGTATATTTAAGTGTGTAAGGTAAATAACCATATTACTGAGTTTTTGTTGGATCATTGAACAGAACTGTTTGCAATCTCACTGTTTGAAGGTCCACATTGTATGCTTTAATTTTGTAACTTGAACAACTATTTCTAAGATGACAATATGTAATCTATTAACTAGTGATTTCCTACTGTTTATTTTTTTGGAATTCTATATTACTTGTACCCTTTTTCTGCTTTTTTTTTTCTTTTTCTCCTTAAATAAAATTTTAAAAGATTTTTTAAAAAGCTAAAATGAATGTTGACATTTGTATAATAACAAAAGAACTGAATCCTCCTATTTGATAACTGGAAATGAGGACTTAGTACATATCTAAACAAAGCCTCAGAATTGCAAAAAAAGTTATAAAAATTTTAATAAAATACAGTACCGAAGCTTTTTTTCTGGAATGTGAGAACTAGATGTTTGGGTCAAGACATTGTTTTTTCTTAACGAGACTTATAAAAATAATTCTGAAGTGAGTTTGATTTTTATGAACTAATCAATATTTTAAAATACAATTTATTATTTGTTAACTATTTTCCTTGTCATGGCCATAAACTACTTTTTGTTAATAGCATGTATCAAAGTCACTAAATAATTTAGATCTCTTTTACTTAGAGGTCCAGAACACCAACAAAATAGCTTATGTTATTTGTATATAAAATTGATCCATTTATTTAATTATAAGTTATTTTACAGCTATGTGAAAGAAAGTCACAAATCCTAATTTAGTGCTTATTAAAAGATAAATATAACCATATATGTCCAATCCATGTGAAGTGTGCCATGGTGATAATGCATTGAGATCACAAGTCTTTAATGGAGCAAGCAGGTTTATAATTCTTCATGTGAGAGAATGATGGAAGTGTTGGTCCTACAGGATCACTATTTAGGTTGGGCCATAGAACAAATTGAAAACTTCATCTCTCACCCAGTTGACCGGAGCACACATCATGACAATTCCAGGACTAGTATCCTAAGACTTTAAAAATATATGATGAATATCTTCGGGAAGGTAATGGAAATGAATTTTAAAAATCCTCAAATTTCAATACTCATTTCAATGTTGGATCTTTATGAAAATATCTTGTAAATGTGCTATAGGGCTTCAAAGTCAAATCCACCAAGATGTGAGAAAATGCAAGGCTTTGTATGAAGCACTGGAAATTACAAGTTCATCATCTCATTGGTAAAAATGTTTTATAGCTTTCAACTGATCTACTGACAAAGGTGCCTGTGTTGGGGTCGCTAAATACCATATTCATAACTTCACTTGATTTTATTTTTCCTAAATTAGGTGCTGAGAGAAAAATATTTTTTTTGAGTACTGTTTAACCATACACCAAGGTACCAATAAGTAAAACATGTTTTCTTCATGGTATGTTTGAAAGATACACTGCCTATCATGTGTGTATTTCTCATTTAAAGATATCATGATATTTTACATCTTATTTTATTTGACTTGTTCCTGATTTATCCCTTCTCCATCAGTGGAACACTGTTTATAACCTGCTGTCCCCATAATCCATTATATAAATCTGCCAGTAAAATGTCCTAGTTTCTGTTAACATTTCTTTCTTTTCTTAAAAATGGAACTCTTCCATTTTGCATTTGCTTATTTCACAGGGCATCCTGTTTTAATTCCCTCATTGGCTTTAATACATATTGCATTTCAGTCAACATGAGAACTCAGTTTGGTTCATAATTCAGTAATAAATATACTATACACTCTCATTCATTTAGAGTAATTTTAATGACCAACCATTACATGCAAAGTTCTTTGATAAATGTAAAAGAGTAGGTATCATCTAATATATGAAGTCTTGGTATAAATATTAATAAATGTTCCCAACAATAAAATGGATACTCCTTAGAAGCAATTATTTTCCTATCAAGCAAAGTGTCACACATTGGTCCAATGACTAATTTTTCTGATCACAGATGATGAATTTTTCTGATTATTACATATGAGAGGGGATAATCAATTACAAAGTAAAGTAGATAAGTCATAGTGGGTAATTTAACCTTGTCTGAAAAAAGAAAAATGAAAGGTCTGGGCTTTGTTCTTGGCCTCTGGGTGGTACTTTCTAAGGTCTTGGAATTTGAATCCCGATAGAAGGCTTTGAATGTACCTAGAGGCACTGGATGGTTTAGTATTGAGACTTAAGGTGGGGGAGATCCGGTGTCTTACTTTATGGTGATTTTGTCACAAGTGCACTGTACCATCTACTTTTGGACAAATCTGATCAGCAGGGACTGGAACTCAACATCTCCCATTTATCTGGTAGAGAATCTAATAAAAATGACTATAAAAAGATATCCCTGCATTAACGTGGGCTACTCTCTAGTACTGAACTCAAGCGTGCCTCCTAAATCCAAGTTCCCATAGGCCAGGCAGAGTCCATCAGAATCCAACATAATAATCTTCATGGATGTTTCCTGAAGTTTATGTATCTTATCAGTCTTTAGCATTAGTTCCTACACCTTGCCCAAAACATCAATCCAGGGTCAGCAGAATGTGTTATCAGTTGTACAGACTGTGCATTTCCTAGCAAATAAAATATCTTGTGTGGTTTGTTCACCCATAATGACTCTGACCAGTGATTTGATATTGATTTTAATGTCACATAAAATTGAAAATCCATCATTTCAGGTAAAATGAAGGACAAATTTCAGAATACTGTTTTTTATAAGTGGAGATCTTTCCTCTGTATAGATACTAATTATATCTGGTACAGAAATCACTGAATTATTTATCCTTCAAGAAGTAATCAAGAATAAGTAGATTTTAGAGAGGTCTCCATAGTCATCTGGTGCTCTAGGATATGATAATGTTCTTTTCGTTAATAAAGGTCTCTATGACCATTTATAAAGTACGAACTACTGTGTCAGGGAGAGATACAAATTAGTATGTTGAGTCATGACATCAGGATGCATATGAAAAGAAATATTTAATTATTTTATTGGAGCACTCTAACTAAGAATGATATGGACTAAGTGGCATATCTTGTCATCTCCTCCAATAGCCTTCCTGAAAATAATTAATGCATTCTGTTCAGTTTGCATATCTGAGTCAAATTGTCCTGTTTGTCCATACCTCCAGCTGGAGAGTATATACATATCCCCTAGAGAAATGGAGGGAGACTTACTAGAGGAGTGTGGGGGGCGGTGAGGTCTACCTCAAGACATGCTAGGCTTGGGAGATAAATGACCCAGATTTCTGTTTCCATTATACTCATCAGTAAGGTCTTTTGTTCAGGTCAGAATCAGCTGATGCACAGAGGTGGCTAACCTAGCATTCAGCTAAATTGAAGTTCCTGGCAGCAGTGTTGGAGAGCCATCAAGGACATTTCCTTCATGTGAAAGGTTGAGGGAAAAAGAACTGAAAAATGAATGATAGCTAATACAGTTCTCCCGCTATACCTCCCAGGATTTAAGGTATTCTGCTGGATGATACCGCAACCACAAAACCAGCTTATTCCCTTCCAATAGTTACAGCTGCAAAGTTTATTTTTCAATAATTCGCTCATCTTTTCAAAGAACACTTGTCCAGAAGAGTCAAGTGTAAGAGAGGCAAAGTCTTTCTTATAAAATCAAAGAACTGTTGTCCAGAAGGGTCAAGAGTAAGAGAGGCAGAGACTTTCTTACAAAATGTAACCAAAATCTAGTCGAAGTCTGCAGTGCTTCCTTGGCCTGAGCTGCACTAGAAAAAGCCTAGGTCCTGCTGGCCGGGGAAAGAACACATTTGCTCAGAGGGGAGTCCAGGAGGCATCTTTAGTTTCCACACTTCATAGAGGCTTTTATAGATGCCTCATAGATGCTTTTCATTTTTATTATTTTATTCTAATCCAACTTTGATTGCTTACCTCCAACAGCATTCTTTCATTCCTCTAGAACAATTTAGCTGTTTTTCTGTTGTCTTCCGTTAAGTATTTGGCATACTCTTTGAAATTGCTTTCTTAGACTACCAAGTTTCCTGCTCCAGTCTTTCCTCGTTAAGATCACAACTTATTCGGTAGTCTATGTTTAGCATTAAGAAGGACCTGTCATATAATTGACCTTAATAAATGCAATAAATTAAGTGAACAAAATAAATAAACTAAATATTTACAGGATAATTTCAAATTTTAGTAAAATTTTCAAAAGGGTAGTGTTTTGTCTCCACAATGTGACTGATAAATGCACAAATGAATTCTTAAAGTTTTACATGCATTTGTGTACTTACTATATCATTCCTTACAATAAAAATCCCTGTAGCTAAATGGAGAACTGTTGAACAAATTTGGAATATCCATGCCCCCAAACACTGAAGGACATTGGAAAACAATAAATTGAATATTTATTCATTAAAATAATATGCTATGCTTATACTAAAAGAGCAAGTTGCAGATTACTATGTAGAATGATTCTATTTTTATTAAAAATCAAAATATACACTTGAAAGTATGTAAAGAGTTGAAGACAGGAAACAAGAGAGCAAGAGACAGCTAATAAAAAGACAGGAATTTATAGCCATCCCTAGAAAAGGTGACTCTTGAGAATGAGCTCAAGCTGAATCAGAAGCCTTTTGTTTATTTCTTGGCATTTCACTCCACCTCCTTCTAAAAAGGTCCAGAATACAGCAGTCTATTTTCTTATTCATATATTTCAAGTAATTTAAACAAAAAAAAAAAAAAAAAAAAAAAAAAAAAGAGAAATCCCCTAAAAACTTTAACTATCGCTTTGGTGAAACTGAATTAAAGATAATTCATCTTATCACTTAGCTCATTACATGTTTTGCTTTTCCTATGGTAATTTTATATATTAAAGTTATGCCAGAAGTTTCCTTGGCAAAGCCTGGGAATACACTGAGGATGACTGCTAGATTTGCAAACTGAATCTTTATATGTCTTTTCTCCTTTGTTTTCAAAGTACATGGATTTTGATACAAGTCATAAATTTGCATTTTGTTGTCATCTGTGTATTTCTGGCACCAGAATCATAATGCCCATAATGAAGAAAAACTGTATATCTTCTATATAAATTGCAAAAACTGTTCCTCTATTATAATGGTGTCACATATTTTGATAGTGTGTATACTCATCTTGTTTATTCCCACAGTGCCTGGGTTTGTATTAGGCACACACAGCTTTATCAAATGTTTAATAAATATCAGAGCCAAGAATAAAATTAAAACTAAAATAAAAAATCAGTTAAAAACAAAAGGGACATTTAATTCTGCTAGAGATTTTTTTTGAAACAAAATTTTATAGACCAAGAAAGACATGCATTTTGGACTTGAACTTTTCATGCATAGTATATAGTGATATAATTTTTTTAAGGTCGTCTTTGTCCAACTGTTAGCAACTCACCAAGTGGGTGCCACTGTGGAAAAATATTTTGTTCTTTATTTATTTTAAAGAGAATAAAACAGAACAAAGGAATTCTGAACAGAACAATGCAAGCAACACAGAACTTCAAAACAAGACAACATGAAATCAATAATGGCTACTATAATGTCTTTCATTTCATGTAAAATCATTGTCTGCACCATCTCCCACAATAAAACCACTCGTCTTGTTTTGAAGTCCCATAATTCCTTCATTCTTTTGTCTTGATTAATTTTATTGTTTTATTTTGTTTGATTTCATTGGGTAACATGCTAATATTTAGCTCTTTAAGCATTTTGGCCAGGGCAGCATGGTAAAAAATAGCAAACATTTCTCCATAGTTTATGCCCTTTTGTGGGAGTGAAGTCTGCTAATTAGTCAACACTTAGTGGATGTTGTTTTTCTAATTATCTAATATAACTAAGATGGCTTAACTTTTAATCAAATTAACTCTTTACCACAGCATGAATACTTTTTTAGGTGCATAGTTTCGTATTTCCCAGCCTACTCAACTGTTCAAAAACAGCTCCTCTTTTAAACTGTGAGTTTAGTTACCTTTATTGATTATCATGTTCTCATCTAAGTCAATGCTCAAACAACCCAGCCTTCTAAATTTATTCAGTTATATATTATTAATCCATGGAAAGCTTTAAAATGTGTATTTTTGCCAAAACTTCTTCACCTTCTATTTTTTTAACTCCTCTATCTTAAGAAATATCTCCACCTGTTAAAATTTACTTATTTCATGAAATCCAGTCAGATGTCACTTCTCCTTTAAGAAAAATTGATTCTTTTATTGAGAAATGATATTTTTTACTTCTTTTGAAATTAATAATATAGTATGTTTTGTAATTGAATATAATTTTCTATTTGTCATGGTTTCCTCTATTCCAATTCTTTTATTATTTATTTGACAACCATTAGATTATTCAATATGCATTAAGTGAATTCTACATAGGAGATGCTATTTATAGCCCTGAAGAAGTCATAGCAAGCGTGGAAGTCTTTGTGTTTAGGGAGGCTACCATATGAGGTTTGCATTTAGTGCTTTCCAACTTTTAAGCTAAAGTGACTCTGCTCTTAAAATATTAAGATAAAAGCAACACTGAGAAAAAAGACTTAGTCGTACTAATTATGGAATACTCCTTTGCTCATCACAGAATGCTGTACATAATAAGTACCAGAATATTTCTGTGATGAAAGGTAATTTATGTATTTTCTGACTTACCAAATAAATTCTGGTAAGTTCCTTCTTTGCATAATTGAAACTACATAATATATACATTATTGTATACGTTTTATAGTTACTTATTTCATTACAGAGAAAGAATATGTGATACCTAATGTTAAAAGAGAAGAGGTTTAGTTGGCTCACAGTTTTCAGAGGTTTCCATCCATAGTTGGCTGCCTCCAAGGCCAAGTGGCCAGGCAGAAAGACATCACAGAGGATAAACAGATCTCAGCAGGCAAAAAGCAGCAAGCAGCAACCTTCTAAACAATAAGAAACAAGCAAGGACAACAGCATCCTCTTTCTTTCTCTCATGTTTTATTCAAGCTACTGCTTTTAGGCAGGTAGCACTTTAATGCTAGCATTGCACCATGAATGATTCCCAATCGCATTCTTCATCCAAGCAACAGTGTCCTAGACTCTGAACTTCTGAAAAGCTCCATCTATCACTACAAGAAGATTTGGGGTGTATCTAGACACAAGCCATAGCAATTATTAATTATAGTTTAGGTATCTTACTTAATTCTCATTAATTTTTACCAAAATACAGAAAATTACCAAAGGTTATTTTTATGTAGTAAAACATGAAAAATCTGTAATTAAATGTTCAAGAATCAGAAGTAGCACAGGTCAAATATCATCATCATTTGCTCTTTAAATAGCAACCTTAAAAGACTACAATAATAACAAATTTTTAAGAATTAACCTCAGTGACATAGAGCATAGAATGTACACTGATTTCTCATAAAATTAATGAAATATCAGTAAATGTTTCTGAAACTGATCTCCAGTGTAATAAGATACCACTGGTCCTTATTGGTTTTATTACTCTAGTTTAATGACTATAATGAAAAACCTCAAGAATATTAGTCATATAAATGTGATTCTATTTTTTTTTCCACTGAGAATCAAACTCAAGACTTTACGTTTGCTGACAGATTCAGTGGCCACTGTGTTATATCCCCAGCAATACTAATTTTCTGAAGTTAGAGAATATGATTGTTTCTTCTACATGACCCATAGATTTTATGACTATATACTTTCTTGATTCCTGGCATTTATTTTTCGATCTCCTTTATTATTTTTATTAATTTAAAGAGTAAAAATAAATAACAGAAAAATCAAGAAGAAAACAAATCAAAACAACAACAAAAGCAAAATAACAACACCAACAAGCAACAACTAGAGCTATGTAGGTTTCAAAACAAGATGACAGGAACTCAGCAATGATTGTTATCTTGCATATGCATCTACAAACAGTTGCTCACGTTACCAGATGCAGGAATAAGACAAAACAGAAAAATGGAACAAAACATTGGATTTTAAATCAAGACAGATGGAGATTTCCCACAGTTGCTAAATGCATACTGTTATCCTCTAAATAGCTGCTCAGATTACCAACTTTAGCCTGCAAATTCAACCAACCAATACAAGAAATTTTTTTTTTTTTTTTTTACTTCAGTTGCTATCATCTCAGTCTGATTTCCTCCAAATCAGCCCATTGCTTACTAGGCTGTGTGTGTGGTGACGGTGGGAGTTGTGCTTCTTGTTTCCCAGCCCATGCACTGGTTGGCTCATAAGAAGGCACAGATTGGCTTCTTGATTCTTTTCGTTTCCCACAGTGGCTGCCCCCAGCTCATGGGGAGGCATGGTTTTTCACCTTCTCTTTTACAATCTTTAAATGATCATCACAAGCTAAATGTATTCACAATTCTGTGCTAGATATTTTGTCTTCTGTTTCAGTTTCTATAAAAATAATTATAATTATCTCCTTAACTGTAAATATAAGGCCATACCTCAATGCTTGCCAGATTTCTAGCTTTACCACTGGTTTAATTTTCAGATCCAACCCATATTGCACATGATTTAAGGAATAATTAAAAAGAAAAATTCTGAAAATTATTTCCCAAAGATTTCTGAGGCTTGCTGTGGTAGATGTACTATTTACACTGAGTCAGAGAATGTTGTGCAACTTTTTGCAATGTGTTATTTTTTCCTTCAAATGGTACTGTGAGAGAAGAATCCTTATAAGGTATGTTTTGCCATTCAGCTTTTGCTCTTTGGTTGAAAAGAAAGAGACTCAATTTTGTGACTCAAGTGTAGACTGGCCAGGTTCAAGAAAGTAAGCAGACATCATTTTGGACAGAAAGCTGAATGGATATATTTTGCTAGTGTGAATCTTACAGAAAAGCAGTAATCACTGATGTGGCTGATAATTTTTTTCTAAATGAAACATTGGAGCTGCCACTTCTTGACATGGAGAAAACTGCAGACAAAGCAGACATCCTAAAATCGGGAGTTCAGTTTGTCTGAAATTTCAGGTGTCTATGAAACATCCAAAAGGAGATATATGAGCCCAAAGTTGAATAAATATATTTAAACTAAAGGCACTAGTTTGTGGATCATCAAATGGGGTTAAAGCCATGAGATCTGGTTATATACCAGGAGGACTGGTTCTGACTTTTTTGTGACTCAGTCTCTAACATCTCTCTGAATTTGGATCAGTCTGTGCCTGCATCACCTAAGCCAGTGCAGTCTGGATTAACTTGATTCCTTTCACAATACACTCAAGGTCGAATGCCATTATTCAGTATGGCAAACATGTGCTACTAAAATGTTTTAAAAGTAAACAAGGTCTAGAGAAAAAGTGCTGAAGTTGAGTAGATAAGTACATGTGTCTTCTTTCTTAGAATTAAATATCTTTGAATTTCTGCATCAAATTATTTAATAATTTCTGGCTCATTTATACCTGTCTCTTGAAAATATCAACTGCCTCATCAGTATTGCAATAATCTGAACTGGAAAGTGCTTCTATAGCAAATGCAGTTGATTCCCCTCAAGATCTCCTTTGTGGGCTGCAGTCGTACAACTCTTAGCTGTTTAGTGTGGACTGCTAATGTATTCCTCGCCAGAACCTTACTGTTGGCTGATGGAAGCTACTTCCAGGGAAACACAGCTTACACTCTGTTCCTTCCCAAGAACCACTAGGAGCAAGTCTCTGACCATGGAATCCATAACAACGTAGCATGTTTAACCCTGTAGTGCAATTCATGTATTAGAGCACTAAGTGTGGGCTAGCCTTCCCTTCTGCTGAACCTACAACTTCACATAGCTTCCTCCTCTATCCTGTCCCTCAGGTTTCTCTTGAACCCTTCCATCCAACTCATTTTCACAAATAGTTCTGCTCCAGTTCCATTACATGAAACCAAGTCTAATAATATGATATACTCAAATTTAAGGTAATAGATCAAAATGGAAACATCTGGTGCCCAAATCATTTTTCTAATATAAATGAATTTTCTACAATACCTGTATTTTCTAGTTTTAGAAATGGAATGGAGAAGAAATTCTACTCTGCTTATTCCAGACTTACTGGGACAGTAGGTCATCAGTTTTTGTATTTTTACTATTTCATGCACTACCAACTTTCATGAGTTTCTCTTTTTTTTTTCCCCAAAGGAAAGAAGTCACTTTTAGTTTAATATATAGACATAAAAATTTATAAATTGTAGCAAACTTACTACACAGAAGTTCAGGGAAGTTGTGCCATGCTTTAAAGCCTCTGATGACTGCTCAAATACTTACTCCGCTGTTACGATAAATGTGCATTTTGGCAAGAGAAGTCCATATCCGCAGCTTGCCTCTGCAATGCTATTTCGCCTTCCCTTTTCCCTCAGTGAATCGTGGATCGACACGGCCCATCTTTTCACATGTGTAGTGAGCACCCCATGTGTCACACTGCTTATACTGCAAGGAAAACACTGGAACTGGGTCCCTTTCTCTAGAATAAAAGAAAAAGAGAATGAGGGAATGAGAGGGAGCTGGAGTGGATGGGAAATGTTGGCAGGAATGGGAAAAGGCTGAGAATGAACGGTGCCAAGAAATCTGATTTCTGAGGAGACTGAGACACAGCATCTGACTGATGCACTACAGAAAATGCTTTTCCTTGTCTAGGGAGTCCCGCTGTGCTGGGGAGAATGATAGACACTGGAATATACCTTCCTTCACCATGTTCCTATTTCATTTCTTAACTCATATGAAGGACAACTGAAGGAAGCTGGGGTGGACACATTTCTCCTGCCACTGAAAGCTCCAGAGAAGCACAGCAGCATCAGCGATTCTGCACACAGCTCATCCGTCTCTGCCCCTAGTGTGGCACTGTGATGCCGCTGCTGAGAGCTGTCGGCTTTTCTTCGTTAGTGGTTTTTAGTCTCTGCTCTGCTAATGTAAAGGCAAATCTATTTTTATCCTTTTAGCTGTCTATGGAATGACACCAAGCTCACCTTTCAGTATAACTAAAAATCTTATATTTCACAGAATTGTTGCTTTCCTCTTTTGGGGGTCCCCATCCACACAGCAGAAAGAGATAATCACAATAATCATACACTCTTCTAATAATGGTGGAAGTTTATTGGCATTTCTGCCTTAGGTGGGTGAAGCCAAAGTGAGGCTCTCAGACGACTGCAGAGCGACACTGTGGTCCCCGCACACATCTGCTTGTTACACCCCACAGTCACCTGCCCATTATTCATTCTCTCTGCCCGGAAGATAAAATAACAAGCCTTTTATCCAATTGCTGTGCACACTGGTACTCCAAAGATGACATGCTGAGAAAATGTGGCCTCTTCCCAGCTGCATGTTAGAAATTTCAGGAATAGTTCCCAGGTTTTTCAAAATTTCACTCTTTCTAATAAGGTTGTGGAGGGATATGGAAAAAAAAGCACTACATCCCCCAGGGGACCAACATGTTTCCTCACATGTGTAATGTGTACTTGGATGGCTTGTCTTCTTTGAATAGTTGGTGTCTCAGAAATACAACATGTGGAAGTTTAAAGAACATACCACGCATAATTTCCATACAGATTATTTCTGGTCTGGGAACATCTCTAGGAATCTGTGATAATATTATAGGAAAATAACTGAAAATACTTTCCTCCACTAATTCTCTAGATGACCTAATTAGACAGGTCCCATCAACCCTTACAGTTTCTACATGTATTTTTAAAAAGGAACTGGATGTACCACTGAATCTTCTTAATCCCAGAAGGACTATAAGTTGACCATGCTAAAGTTGGGATATATATATATATATATATATATATATATATATATATATATAACTCCAGGGTCCAACTATAAGTTCTTTCTATCTCAACTTTTTCTGACTCAATTTCCTTAAAAAAAAAAAAAAAACAAGTATTCATGAAGGCAGAAGACCAAGAAAATGTGACCAGGATTATGTGGCTGTAGGGTGTATGTTCAGTACTCTCTAATAATACTGACTTATCCTCTAAAATGTTTGTGGCACTGTTTAATATCTATCAACTTAATCCTGTTAACCATTACATGCCAACTTGACTGGATTAAGAAACATTTAAAATTTACTACAGCACACTTCTGAGTATGTATGAGGTATTGCTGCAGATTAGTGGCCTGTAGGCCAGAAAACTGAAAAAGTAGAATCTAACATCATTGTGGCTGCCTCCAAAAAATAGGCTTGTAGCTTGCATGGAGTAAAAGAGAAATAAAAGGAAGCTGGTGTGTGCTGGACAAGCTCCATTCTGAATAAGCAAGTACACATTTTGCTACCACTATTGCATGTGACTATCGGGCCTCAGGTTCTTCACTGTTAAGTACAGATTCATACCAAACACTACCCAGGGAACTTCTAAATCATCAATCACAGACTGGCACTGGATCCTGTTCCCTCTTATTCCATGGCTTCTGGCATTGTGAAATATATCCTTTGGTGTTGCATAACATACAGCCAGTAGAGTATGCCTTCTCTGATCCTGTAAGACCAGAGAGGGGAACATCTATCTATCTATCTATCTATCTATCTATCTATCTATCTATCGATGTTTTTAAGAGGGACTATTTTCATGTAGTCATACATGTGAAGGTACCCAAAGAGGGTAAGTTACTGGCTCATTAATGTATTAAGAGTAAGTGGCAGAATGAAGATGAAATCCAGAAAAGCTTAAACTTGGTAAACAGCTATTAATCTAGAGATAAAAGCTTCATTCTTCTATCAAAGTAAAGATTGCTTTCAAACCTTATCTTTTATCATAAAAATGCATGCAAATATTACATGTGACTTGTTTTATTTTGATTTAAAATATAGTTTGTCTTACCTGAATTTTTGGTTGATTGTTAAAACACTGTTTTTGTTTCCAAAATTTGATGGAATGGAAATATATATACATACTGCAGGTTGAATTTTTTGGTCATGGTAATCACACATGCATAAATTTCATGTGATAATAAAGATAAGCTGGCGATGAATGAATATGTATATGAATTCTATGATTTTCCATTATACATTGATAAGAATTGGGTCTAGCTTGTATTAAAAAGCAAAACACATACATTCACCTCCTATTACAATCTTTCTTTGGCTGTGAAGTCTGTACTATGGAAGATGCAGCCGTCTGTGGACAACTGCTGGTTAATGCTCCAGGTTTTTTTCCAATTATAGTGACACTCTACTCCCAAAACCTACACCCTGGGCCTAGGTTCCACCAATTACTGGCCAAATCCTTGCTTGTGTTCAGGACACTTTTACACTCCCGTTGCTTGGTTAATTCCCCTTCCCTCTTAGATTTCAACATAAACACTGTTTCTGTTGAGTCATCTTTAATTTTCTAAATCAAAATGAGGTGTCTTTCTTCTATTCCCCTTTTAATAGTTGAAATTATTAATATGAATTCTCTATATTACTAATTTTTTGAGAACAAATGCAACATCGTATTGGCTTTTATGTTCTTAGTGTTTAGACCCACATCCTGAATGTTTAAACTAAAATGTAAATGTTAAATTTCCTTCCACTTTCCCTACTGATAATGGAAGTTTAGAAGTAGACATCGACCCAGTGAGTTATGTCAGTCTCTTTTCCATGTCTGTGGGCATGGGGGTACCATACCCAACACTCCCAACTTTGAGAGCAGGGGTTGATTTTGGCTCACAGTTTCAGTCCAGAATCAGCTGGCTTCAAGGAGGATGGCATGGCACAGAGCCATCTCAGAGGAGAGCTGCTTAGGGCATGGTAGTCGATAAACATAGAGTATCCAGCGGGAGATGAAGAGGAAAATAAACCCTTCCAGGCCTGCCCACAATGACTCACCTGTATGACCAGATCCTACCTCCTCATAGCAATTCAACTCTGTGTCCAAACTCAATCACCTTTCCAGAACCCTTTCCCACAAGTTCATAAGGCTCTAGGGGACCATCTAGTCATAAACCACCATAAAAATCAGCAACTCCAAGTTCCTTTGCTAAGGTAAAACTGGCCACACTTGATAAAGACATAGGCTTATAGTTGTTTCCAGGAATATTTGCATTTAGATCTACTTTTTATTCTCTTCACTCTTGTCATGTATTCCTCCTCTGAAGGTGATCCCTTGTCCAGGTTACTGCTCCCTCTGTGGCATCTGAGTAAGGAAGTAATGTGGATGACAGTTTAGTAAATCAAGGCAAGGTTTATTGTTGCTCTGAGTAATATTCTTTTATTTTTATAATGCATCTTCAACTGCAGTTTGCTGGAATTCTGAAGATGGCCACTTGATAGGTAGTTGCGTAGAGAGCCTCTGTGAAAAATGACTCAGATGCTAGAATTTATTAACACAGAGAAGACCAGATGGAAGGAGAGGGATTCTCACAACCCAACCAGAAACTGAGGAAAAAGAAAGAAAGGAAGGAAGGAAAAACCTGGGTGAAAGGCTGGAACCATATGCCCTCACTGGGACTGGTCCTGGGCCGAGCTGGGTGCACTGTGAGAATTGGAAGATGCATAGTCACACTGAAGCCAAGGGCTCAGTGAGTCCAGGGCCCTTGGTGGGAGGATGTGGCACAACGTGGAGTGGAGCCAAGGTGGCGAGCTGCATTAATTCGTGCTGACTGCTGAAAACTGGGCCCTGAGGTGGATGGGGCTGACTGGAAGAATATTGGAATTGGACAGGACAGGCCTGAACCTGGAACAGAAGTGGTGTCAGTCAGTCACCCCTGTCCCAAAGAGAACTGGTGGGACCTATTTGGGCTGGGTCATGCCCCTAGTCAGGACCCAATAGTCAGATGAAACTGGCCCGAACCTGTGATGTCCACACAGCACAGGCTAAGGTGCTGAAGGAGCTTGCCTGTTGACTGGCTGAGAGAAAAAGGGCCAGCCCACAGTGGCTGCATACACCACAGAAAACAGTAAACTGGAGAAGGCAGCAATCCCCTAGACAGCACACTTCAGACGGAGAGGGTCTCACTTCCACCACACACCTGTCTGGAAAAAAAAAAAAAAAAACCAGAAGCACGACAAGAGAAAGAAATAAGAAAAAGCCTCCAGTCACTGACCCTGGGAAAATAAGTCCAGGAGAGGTAAATACAGAAGAGACCCAGGGTAGCAATCATGCAATATTGGCTACAACATCAACAGAATTAAAGAAATACCTTCATGACCTCATAGATGAACTTAAAACTGCAATTCTAATTCAAGTGAGACAAGATATTAAAAGATTAATAAAAAATGCTAAGCCTCTCTCAAGAAGACACAGATGAAAGAATGGAGGAACTGAGAAAAAGAAGAAAAACCTTTGGTGAAGAATATAAACAAAATCTAGAATACATGAAACAGATCCAAAGTGATTACCAGGAAATTGAAAACTCCATTGAAAGCTGGCAAAATGCTTTGACAGAAACTAAAGTTAGACATTCAAAACCTGGAGATAGATTTGCAATGTGTGATCATGAAAGAAAAGACCTCTTAAAAATAACAAGGAACGAGGAAGTAACAATACAAAGGATAGAAGATGACAAGAGGATCTATAACTTAGGAATAAAAAACATGAGTTAAGAAGCAGGAGTAACCACAGATGAATTACAAAGGCTCTTCACAGAAATAATTAAGGAAAACTTCCCAAGCATAGGAAAAAGAAATGATATCCAGATAAACGAGGCATACAGAACTCCAACCAACTAAAACCAAAACAGATCTACACCCAGATGTATAATAATCTAGATCCCAGAAATTCACAAGAACAGAATATTAAAAGTGGTCAGAGAAAAGAAGCAAATTACCTCTAAAGAAAGACCCATCAAAATAATGACAGACATCTCAACACAAACTGTTAAATCAAGAAGATCCTGGAGTGAAGTAGTTCAAGCCCTGAAAGAAAATAACCTCCAAAACAGATTGATGTACCCTGAAAACCTCTCTCTCAAAATTAATGGAGAAAAAGATGTTTCTAAGACAAGGAGGAACTGTGGGAGTTCATAGCCACCAATCCAACCCTACAAAAAACGCTGAAGGACATTCTAGAGAGAGATAGAAAAAAAAATACCAGGATTCCAGTAACAGTGGCAGAGAGGCCTCTATGAATGGGGCAGATAGTGGAATGAAGTAGAAAAGTGGACAAATAATAGAAGAAAAATAAAATAGCAGAGATGAAGCAGAGAAGGTGGGCTATAATCTCTAATATAGATAGCCTTGATATACTAACAAAAAGAAACACAGAGAGAGCAGATCAACAGATAGGATCCATCAAGATGCTCTGAATAGGAAATCCTGAAAGAGGATTAATAAATTGGAAGTCAAAGATGAGAAAACTATGCCCTATGTGACAGGGAACCAGAGAGAAATATGTACAACTCATCCAGCAGCTGCAGATAGGTTGGAAAATCATGACACATTTGTGCAGTGAGAACTACTCAGCTATAAGGGAGGGAAACCTTAAGGCTTTAGTAGGTAAAGGAATACAGCTCAAGATCAAGTTCAAGGCTAAAAAGGTTAAACACCACTTAGATAGATAATGAGTTGCCCCCCTAATCTAAAAACTAAAGGAGTTAGTGGGACCCAAAATATACAAGCACCCTGAGAAAGGGAAAGGGGAGGAATTGTCTGAAAAGGAAAGGCAGAAGACATTGTTAATAGTGTATCAGGATTTAAAAACCACATTGGTCTTATATGTTTAGTTTGATTTCAATTTTTTCCAGTCTGCTACTCATACTAGATTTGAGGGCACAGACAGCTATCCCAAGAATAGGAGGATATACTATGGTAAATATCCTCAATTCCCTATTAAACTGAAGCCCTGTATTACTTACATTGTCTTACTATGACTGATCTTATTTGAATCTTGTTTGTTAGACCACTGTTTTGTCCTAACTGATTTCATTCGAATTTGGTATGCTTGATAGTATCAAGTCTAAGAGCAGAGGCAACTACTCTGAAAATGACAAGATGTAGGGGGCTGGGGATTTAACTCAGTGGCATAAGTGCCTGCCTTGCAAGCAGGCAGTCACGAGTTCGATCCCCGGTACCAATAAAAAGGAAAACAACAACAACAACAAAAAATGACAAGATGTAGTAAGATACCCAATCCTCTTTGATTATTAACCACTTTTGAAGCCCTACAATGTCTCTTATGTTGTGTTTTTACTAAAATTGCTATGTAATGCTATATTCAATTGTATTATGTTTGATAATGTAGACAATTCTATTGAAAATAACAAGAGACATAGCAACTACTGTAGATTACCTAGTATTGTGGTTTTATATGTCTTTTTTGTTTCATGTTTTCTTTTTTGTTTCATTTTTCATGTTTGTTGTCTTGTTTTGATCTGTATTTCCCTATAATACAGAAAGGATAGGTATACATGTAGAGATTCACACATGTGGAGAATTTCTAAACAGTTTACAGGAGCAGGTTATATAAAGAATGATGTAAGGCACAGATACTCTGAAGAAGAAGAGACACTAAGATACCCAGTGCTAATTCTGTAGCATTATGACATAAAATCTAGCAGTATTATCATTCACTGTTCAGAGTGATATTAGTCCAGTCTCTTATGTTTAATTTCAGCATACGTAAAGATACGGACAGCTACTTCGAAGAGAATGAGAGACATTATGGCAGCCTTTGTTGATTTCCCTAATGTCTGATCTTAAAGAACTAAAAAGCCTTCATCATCCTGTTCTGGTTAGTTTAGTACTATAATGTTCAGTATGTATTCACTGTGTGTGAAGATGTGGACACTATTTGGAAGAAAGCAAGAGCCAATATAATAGACAGTTAAGATCTACAGTGGTTTTGCTTTGAAATCTGTGTTTCTTAAAATTGTTTCCTTATGATCTATTTTGTTCTTGTTATAGATTAAAAACTGGTGGTCAAAATGCCAGCTGGATTACATCAGCATGGCACTGTCAAAGATGTTCCACCTGAGGAAAGTTGCCAGCATAAATAGAAGGAGAAGGAGTTTGTTAAGGTGTTAAGGCATTATTGCGTTGAGGCATTGTGGGTTCCCCTATGAGTTGCTGTTTGAGCTGTTGGTTCTCCTGGAGAAGCTTTGTTTCCCATATTGAGCATTGCTTTCTGGCTCTGGAGGGGAAAACATGTGCCACTTGGTCTCCAGGATAAACTCATCATGCTGGCTTCCTGGCACATTCCCAACTGTGCATGTCGTCAGAGTAGCTCTGGGATCTCTGTGTCACCGAGGATGGCTGTAGTGCCTTTCAAGACAGCCCTGGTCCTTGTTGTGAGTGTGACTTCTCAGCTCCAGTGTAAAATCTTCATCCCACAGCACAGCTCCTTCACCCCACTGGCATAGACTTTCTGGCTTCCACCGCTGACCTTTGGGCCTTCCCCGCACAGATCCGTAAAGGAGACTGGCATGAGTCCTTCTTGTGGGCTCTGAACCTCCATTTGGACTCGTGGGAGGCATGGTCATGAGCTCTGGGTTTTTATCTGGATTCATGTGGGACATTGCTGTGGGATTTGGGCCCTTGATAAATATTCTATGTTTTTGGTTTTGCAGATAGATTTCCTGCATTTTCTTGTGTTAACTCCAAGTGACCATTATAAAAATAATATTATAAACTCCATGCCCCTATGAACAGCTATTTTGAAGAAAACAAGACATTATAAAACTAGCAATGATTTAATACCATCTTGTTTTGAAGTCCCACCAAGCTTATGTTCTTCTGTCTCCATCAGTTTTATCATGTTGTGTCTTACTGGATTTTGTTATATGCGATAGTATAAACTTTTTTTTTTTTTTTTTTTTTTGTAGACAAGGAGATAGTATAGTAACCATTGTTCATTTTCTGTTAGTTGGTTCTGAATACGCTGTAATACTTTCATTCTCTTGAATGGTTTTACACTGTCTTTTTATGTTTGATACTATAGTGTATCAAGGCATACGCAAATATTTCAAGGAAAGAGACACTATGGTAGCTACTGTTATGTCGGATTGTCTTGTGGCGAAACACTATGTTGCTTAAATTGTTTTGTTATGACCTGTGTTGTTATGTCCTCTTTTATCTTAATTCTTTTTTAAAAATAAAATAAATAAATAAATAAATAAAAACTCCATGTCCCGATTCTAATTGTTCTCTGCACAACATCTGACTACAACGGTTCTGTTTAATTTTACCCTTTTAAAGTAATAAAAAAAGCAGTTTTTGGTTTCTTTTTTCAGAAGGCAGAGAAAATGCATTTGTACAGTAAAAATATATCATTCCTCCCATAATTTTATATATCAGAGTAATAAAACAGGGTAAACAGCACACTCAACTTAATTTGAGAACTTAGTAAAAGCAATATTTTAAAAAGTGCACTTGTAACTAAAATGTATGGTTAGTGGGTTAGAAATGTATGGTTAGTAACAGAGGGGCATCAAGAGAGAATGATAACAGGAACCTAAAGACAGACATCAATGGGGAGGTGCGAGTGATTTTCAGCAAAAGATCCAGCTACTCACAACAGACCCACAGGGAGTAGGTTTTTTCATTCTTCTCTCCTCTTTCAGTCTCCAGGTAGACCTAGCAAATCCAATTGGAACTAGATTCTAGTTCATTCATGTCCTTCTGTAGGTCTGCCCTCCTTAGGCACCAAGGTGGTCAGGGAAGGTTGAAAAGTAGAGGTGGAGTCCCAGAAAGGAATTTGCCAGCACGGTCTAATTTCCAGCTAAGTCTCCAACCTATGACCGTTAAATAACAAGAAAAGATCCTAATTAGCTTGAGACTATGCTGTCACTCACTCAGCCCCAAGCCTCTTGGCAAAGTCAGTGATCTGCCTCTGTGCTAGAAACCTACATGTTACATCTTCTAAAGTCGACAGCTCCCATACCTGTATTCCCAAAGGCTTTCTACTGCCACATAACCATGACTTACTACTTATTATAAACTTTCTGCACTTGAGTAAGACATCTTGTCTCCTTGACTTTTCCTATCAATTAGAATTTTTATGTCTATAGTACTTGTAACTCCATATCATGTTACACTGTCCCATCAGTACTGGTTTCTCTGGGAAGATTAATCACTTTCTGAATAACCTGTTTTTGCTTCTGGTCAGTTAATTGAAGTTGTCATGAGCAAAGACAGGGTTTATGCTAGCATATATAATTTCATGTATAACTTTATCTCAGTAACATGCCAATAAATCTTTTCCAAATAAAAATGAATAGGAAACATTCTCACTGCTTTTTCTGCATCTCTTGGAAATTTAAAGAATTTACTCTAATATAATAGCTATTTTTCAAAGTGGCCAACCTATTATTCAACTCTAAAATTATTTTTTCATAAAATTTCAGCCAAAGTAATGATTTCTTGTAGAGCCAAAAACTTACTGGGAAATATACTGCCAAGGTGCCAAGGATGAGTGGAAGAAGAAGGGAAATCAAATAGAATGTGTAAGACAGAGTTCCCTAAGCCCTACGAGAATGTATAGCCATGAACACATCACAAGAACTAATATAAAATAAATTTTTCAGAGCCATGTGGTCTTAAAAGAATTCATGGAGAAAGAAAGTGAAAGAATTTATGTATAGATTTCCTGATTTATTTTTTTTCCTCAACAACCAACAATTAGCTCCTGCCAATTAGCTCAGACACCCTGGTACGATTTTCTAGGAGTCATAACCAATAATGCTTTATAAATGGCAAAGTAGTAGAAGAAGCCAGAGCCTCTTTAGAGATTTTGTTGAGCCTAGACTATTAAGTTATTGAAACCCTAAACATGTTGCGAGCAAGGGAAGCCACGCCAGATTCTGAATTTGATTTTCATGGTGGTAAAGTCAGGTGTCAGTTTCAGGTGAGGTAACTTTGCAAATGGTTTAAGGCCATTTGCATACCTACTTATCTGTTAACTATTGGAACGTCACAAAATGAATCTGGGGAACACCGTAAATTGAGTCAGTCATATCAGTATACATATTTCCACAATACCTTGCTTGGAGATGTGGCAAAATAATTAATAACTAATCACCAAACAGCATGCTGTTCTCAAAAAATGTACAGTCTTTCAGGGAGGTGTATTATTCTAACAGTTAAAGTTATTCAAAGCCACAACTTTATACATCTGTCTTCCAAGTCCTCTTTTCCAACACGGGCAGCCCAGCTAGAGTCACTCAACAGAAATCCATATGTATTTTTGGACCAGTTTGTTCTGACATAAGAATAACAAACAAATCATTATTGCCTTCAATAGCAAGCTGTTAAAAGAAAATGGTTTTACATTCACACTTGTATTAAAGTAAATATTAATACTCTGCCAAGAGAAAGAACAAATGCAACATATACAAGAGGCAAATTGACCAGCCCAAAATATTATTTTTCTACTTATTTTTGAACATAGGGTCTTTGAACTGAGCTACTTCTCCAGTCCTTTTAAAACAAGTTTTTATGTCAAGACAAGGTAGGCTCAAACTAGTGATCCTCTTGGCTCTGCCTGTCCAGGATTCAGCACAAAGCGTTAATGCAATAACACTGACTAAAGTAGTTTTTGTTAATTTCTGTATGAAGGTCTACTAAAATTATACAAGAACATGCACAGAATTCAGTGTAATTATTCTTGTATTTATGAAACACTTACCTTTGTATATAATAGTGTTATTAGAGTGTAAGATAGTTTTGGCATTTATAATTTCCTAAAAGAGAGAAAACATTTCTATATTTGTATTTTTAAGAATTTCTTTTTTATAAACCCAATGAAATGCTTTATGATTTTTAAAAAAAATTTATGTATCAGTATAGTAGTTCTATTTTATGTATTGGTATAGTAGTTCTATTCAGATATCTAATAGCCATAACACATTACTGGGAAAATGTACTTCATTTTATTTCTCTTTTTACTGCATTTTTTTTTTCTTGAAACAAATCCAGTTCAAGCCAAGTGGAAGCAACATCCTGGATCTACCAAAGCATCTGTTAAACTTGCATTCCTGGGATGAAATCAACCTGAACATGATGTCTGACCTTTATTAACACTTAATTGTACAGTGTTTCTCGATATGTTTATGGAATTTTTTTGTCTATTTTAATTGAAAGTATTGGCCTGAAATTTTCTTTTCTAGTTGAGTCCTTTTCTCATTTTGGAATGGATGCAGTGATAGATTCTAAATTGATTTGGAGGCATTCCTTCCCCTTCACTATCATTAAGGAGTTTGAGAAGATGAGGAAATGGAGGATAAATAAAAATAATTAATACATGCTATATACATATCCCTTATGATGAATGCATTCATTATGTGCTACAAATAAGAACTAATAATTTTTCAAATAAAAACTACTATTAAAAAGACACCCACTGTTTTCCACAACACTCCATTGAAAGTCTGACATCTTATCTGAAAAATCAGACAAAACTGATAGACTTGGTCATTCTGCTCTTCTTACATTATTTTCTTCAGTTGATTTCTAAGATAGAGACTGCCGTAATTTTTACTTTAAGCGGCATTCATCCTCCATCTCAGTGACAGCTTTGCTTCTCTAGCAACCTCCTCACAAGTATTTTCAGTTTCCTCAACTTTTGCTTTTTATATTCAAATATTTGGTAAATGCATTTAATTCCATTTATAAATTATTATTCATATTCATGATTTTTTCTGAACTACACGTATAAGCAGAAATTATAAACCCAAGCACCTTTTAGCTATTCTTTTACATATGTAAGAAGAATCTCACACCTTCTCTGGACAGAGCAGAATTATTGCTCTCCAAATAAAATCTTCCTTCCCCAGGTCTCATTATTATCCTCAAGTAGTCAAACAGTTAAAAGCTCCAGTATTTTCTGAATTTTTTCCTCCTCTAAACTTTTAACTTATACTATAAGGATTATTAATTTATTGACCTTCATAAATATATATGCAGGTATCATTTTCCTACAACTGCTTCTTTTGGTCCATGGCACTAACCTGCTTTCCTTGAGCTCCTAATTTCTCCTGATTAAAGTGTATTTTCCACCCAGCACTGTCAGATTTGTTCCTCCCACCCTTTTTCCCATTCCTATCATTTGTTATCAGAACAGAACAGTGAAACATGACTCATGCCACCTGCATCTCTATAAAGTCTTGGCAAAAGAATAAATTTTTATATTTATTTTTGCATATTGCTCCTGCCCTCCTACATTTTCTAGGTTATCCTTCTTTTATCTAGAGACTTTAATTAACACAGAAGAAATTTAATTGCCTATGTTTTGCATTTTAAATGTAATATATGACTACAGAATCAACTATAAAGCCCCTTCCAAGTAGAAATTTTCTTAAAGGTGGCCAAATGTTTTCTTGCTGAACATTTTAAGCTCAAAACTAAACACATTTTGAACCTAATGTTTTGGTTACACTTTGTTCATGCTCTGTGTAAGTTTCAGAAAATTTGCATTTTAGTCAAATATGTGCGAATCAATTCAAATCAATGCAGTGCAGAGCTTTATTTAAAGAAATTGTACAGTGTTTTTTTCAAAGACATCTCCTAAGTGCATCATCAATCCCTGAAACATCTTATTTTAAATTCCAGATTATACATTAAATAGAGTTCCTTATCTGAACAGCTCCTGAATCTCCAAAAATTTCTAGTTTAAAAATATTTTTAATATGACTCTTAGGAAGGAGTCCTAGAGACAATTAAGTAGGTTACATAATTGGCACATTTCTCTCCTCTTTAGGGGTGAACTATTGATCTTACTGTAAGTTCTCTTTAGCATCATTACGCAACATAACTGCATTCAAAACACTGCCCTAGTTTTATATTTCTTTAATTGTACATTTTATCATGAAGTAATGGAAGCATAAAGGAAACTAATTTTTTTTTCTTTCTCAGTTTTTTTTATCTTATTAGTACCATTGTTTCTCAATATTGACAGTTTTGATTCTTTAGACTGAAATAATTTTTCATAGATGATAGTCCTACTCATTTGAGGATTCTTGGAAGTATCGCTAGCATTCATTCCTAGATTCTAGTAGCACATGACTCCTTAGTCATGATAAAAAATATACCAAGATGTTACCATATGTTTTCTGGGGAACAAAACTAACCCAAGTTAAGAACTCCAAATATTATCCACTTGACTGCTTCCCAGGTATGTTATTATTTAACCCACATTTTTAGTCTATCTATCTTTCTGTTTATAAATATATTGACTATTTATATATGTATTATTTTTGGTTTTTGAAGATCCTGTCTTGCTATGTAGTCAAGGTTGGGCAGGAACTCACTATGGAGCCTGAGTTGATCTTGGACTCCAGGCAACTCTCCTTTCTCAGCTTCTTGAGTAAGCTACATCACCCAGCTTAGTGACTGTTAATTACGGCATTATAATCACACCTAGAAGCAGAGAATAAGAATTCCTATATATCATTGCAGAACTAGACATGCTCCAAATTCCAACTGTTTTTAAATGTCACAATTCTGCTTCTATTTTCCTTGTGTTCTCTGATTCCTTTCTTTTTCAATAGGTGGACATTAATGGTAACAAGCAACACTGACAGGTAAGTAGATATAGAGAACTGCATGCACTTATCTTTGGAGAACTACATTAATGGTAACAAGCAACACTGACAGGTAAGTAGATATAGAGAACTGCATGCATACATATATATGCAAATATGAGTGTTTGTTTCAAGTGGGTGTGTTTGGATAGTTTCCTCTTTTTAATTATTGAAATGATTTTATTTATACATTATAAATTATCAACTACCCCTAACATATTGTTCAAAGAAAAGGAGGATTCCTAAAAATGTTAGAACATTTCCTCACCTACCTTATTCACTGAATCTGGAACTGTGTGACTTTTGGCTCTTCCATTACATCAAAACAACCATGAAAGTTAATGTTCTGAATCAGTTCAGATGTGACAGTGCAGCTAAGGACACTCATGAAAGAAAACTTCCAGGACTGCTTCAGAACCTAACAGGAAGAAGGAGGAGATACGCTGTAACAGAGCTGCCAATCTGGAAAATGGCTTTTTCTCCATGATTTATCCATGAGTCCCGACAAAAGCAGTTAATTTTAAAGTGTCAAGTCTTGCAATATACCTTTTGTCCTATTGCAGCAGTGAAGAGTTTATGTCAAAATTCGTTTCATAGGGCTCATGATCATTTGTCTTTCAACAAGATATGACACAGTGACCCATAGAATAGATGACAATTATGTTCACTGAACCCAATAATCAAAAATGGTTATACATTTTGGTAGGGTATTTGCATATCAAATAGTAGGAAGTAATCCAAATAAACCCAGGGTTCTTCGGTTTCACTCCAATAGTCCAGGGTTAGCATGCATATTGAGATACTCATTCTAAATCAAATATTGTTGCAAGTAGTTTTTCCTAACATTGAAAAAGAGTCAGAAATTATTGTAACATTTAGAGACAGTATTTCTAAGTATGTTATATTGTTTCTGTTTATTAGGTGAGCCAAATAGTTGCTAGGTTTTGTTTTGCTTTGGTTTTGTGTTTAGACTGAGATGAGGAAAAGTTCAGCCAGACTTGACTGCTGACCAAACTGCTTTCGCACTTAAGTTTTATAATCTGACAGATCCGCTAGTACTTGAAAAGTCAGTGGCAGATAGGAATGCTGGTTGGAGCCTTTGGCAGGCTTTTATAGGTGAAATGCAATGCAAACTTTTGGATTTTGGAGCCCAAGGCCTTGCCATCAATTGTAGATAACGTCTTTCATTTAGAGATACAGCTCTGAGTCACTTCTAGACCTTAACAACTGAACTCTTAGCTAAAGGCTGCCAAGTTACCATTCCACCAGAGCTACCTGTCAGGAACTTGCTGATATCTGTCCCGCTAACCCATACATTTGATCAAATACAGCAGCAGAAGTGCACCATCAAATACATGCAATAATAGCAAAGGTTTCTCTAAACACAAGTTACATGAACCTGCAAAAACCCCAGGGTCCACATTCCTGCTACACCCAGCCTACCTTGGCAGCCTTATTGGGAGTTCCCAGTGATCAGCTGAGAGAGAAAAAGAAGAAAGTCAGACCTGGCTTATACATGATTCCAGTTCATATGCAGGAACCATTTGAAAACCAATGGGTGAATTATAACAGTATCTCTCTCAGGCATTCCCAAAAAAGAGTGCTCAAAAGATCATCCATTGGGAAGAACTTTGGAAAGTATAACCTTCTGTACACTCTGCTTAGAAAGAGGTATGGTCAGATATTCACTTCATACAGCCATGGGGTTTTGCTAATAATCTGAGTGGTTTTCCATGACTTAAACTGACTTAAATATGATTGGAAAATTGATGACAACAAAATTTGGAGAAAACATACACTGGTGGACTTCTATGAGTGGGTCAAAATGATGAAGATAAAGTTGTTTTATGGGAGTGCTTCCTAAAGGTGTCCTCAAGGGAAGGGGTTTTAGCCATTAACTGGACAGAATGACTCACTCCGTGGACACTGTTCAGTCTCTTGCTTTGCCTACCACAAACAAAGTGGCCATAGAGAAAGGAAGGGTGACTACACATGGGCTCAACAGTGCAGAGTTCGGGTCACAACCCAGCTGTCACCCTTACTGAATGCCCAAACTGCCAGGAGCAGAGTCTATTGCTAATGTGGTACCATTCTTCAGGGTGACAATCCAGCTACCTGGTGGCAGATTGCTGATACTGGACCACTTCCATCATGTAAGGGACAGGATTTGTTCTCACTGAAATAGCAGTTACTTTGAATACATACTTATGCTCCCTACGCTCAATCTTTATGAAATATCTACCATCTGTGGATATACAGAATTCCTAATTTGCCATTATGCTAGACAGCAAAAACTTACTTCCAATCAAGAAACTGACCTCACAGGACAAGAAATGTGGTCACTAGGCCAAATTCACGGAATTAATTTTTCCTGCAATGTTCTCCATACGCTAAGCAGCTGCTGGATTGAATGGTAGAATGACATTTTGAAAGTTTAGTGATGGTGGCAATTTTGTGGGAATATGTTACAGGGACAGGCAATTGTTATCCAGAAGGTTCTCTTGCATGTCAAGTTGTCATCTGATACATCTGCCTTTTCTGTGATAACCAGGACACTCAGGAATTGAGGAATGAAATACGAGTTACCCCGTTTACAGTTACCAGCAAGGAAGTTTTGGTTTCCTGTTCGCTGAACTCAGAGTCTTTGTCACAGAGGTCCAAATGCTTCCACTGCAAGAAACAACGATGACACCATTGAACTGGAAGTCAAGATGGTCACACAGTATTTCAGGGCCTTCCGAGTCAGCAGGCAAAGATGGGAGTTACAGTATTCATCGAAATGATCGAACTGATTATAACCAAAGAGAGAATTGAACACCCACTTCACAGTGCAAATAAGAAATGGTGTATATAAATATGAAATGTCTCTTAGAATGTCTATTACAGGTTCCCTGAACTTGAGTAAGGTAATTTGAAAAACAGCTTAATCTAGACAAGATTTCAAATAGATCAGATCTTTCACAAAAAAGACTTGTATTGTCTTACTAGATAAAGCACACAACAAGCTGAGGGGCTGGCTGAAAGAAAAGTGAATACAGAATGAGTAGTAGAAGAAAAGAATTAAAAATATGACCAATGACTCCATAACCAGCTGCAGTAATGAGGCATGATTGATATAAATGTTTTCTTCTTATATTGTTATGAATATGTTTGTGTGCATATAGGCATTCATCAGGAAGATATCTTTGGTATCTTCCTTGCTTTTACTTTTATTATATAAAATAAACAGTATTTGTATCATATATGTATTTGAGTACGGTTAACTTACTTGTACACTCAAATTTACAGAACATCCAAAGAAGAGTAAACAGCAAAGACACTACCTCTTCTTCCAGAAAAGGGGTTTGTGGGTCTTGGTTGTATGCAGCGTACAATCTCATTGTCTGCATTTGGAGGTTAAGTGTAGCTTAAGGAGCTCTATATTGGGACCAAGTCAACAAGGGGGGACTCGTGCTGGGTAATCAGCTTTATCAACATGGCTGGGATAAGGGTTGCCCAGCTTCCTGGTAACATAATCTCTGGATGTGCCTCTGACATTTTCCAAAGAGGTTAATGTTTGAATTCCAAGAATAAATAAAAGTGACCATCCCACACAAATGCAAATAAGCATTATCCATCATTAAGTTTAATAATATTAAAAGTTTCTATCTTTATATATCGGTGCAAATGGATCTCAAACCTTTGGACTTGGACTACATTTTACCACTGGAATTTCTGGATCTCTAACTTGCAGAAAGCAGAGATTGGAACTTTATGGCTTATATAATCAAGTGAGCCAATTCTTATAATAAATCATTATATATATGTTAAATATATATATTATATCACATGACTATATAGTGCAACACAAGATACATGATGCGAAATATCCCACTTTATGGGATGCTAGGTGATGGCTAATAATGAGATCCCTCATTAAAGATTATAAAATTATAGTATTCTAATTGTATCATTTTTCCCTTCAACTTACTGTCTGAGACAAAGTTGTTAATAGAAACTCTGCTCAAATTTACTTATCGGTGAAGACTGCCCCTGGGTGGAGATTTTATAGAAAAGCAAGTTAAATGCTCAACACACCATCTTATTGGCTACTTCATAATACCCAGTTCCACTGGAGTCATCCAATGACCTTGGTTTTCTTTATTCACATTATTGTTTTTATACACTCTTTAATTTAAAGGTTTTTGATATATTTTAACATGTTACAGATACTAGGTTTTTGAATGCTAACATTTTCATATATTATACCACTAGGATCTCTTAAAATTGACTTTTTTTATTCTTAAGGGAAAGCACAAGAGTTTTTAAGATTATTCTTGTACACCCCACATGGAGCCAGTCATGTCCCTGGGAATAAGGAGAATACATTCATACAGAAAATAAAGTACCATTATGGATTATGTGTCACAGCCTTGTCAGATACACAGAAGTCCTTGATCTGTAATCTGTCAGCTTGCAATGTTTTGCCTTACTGCTACTGCAAGAGCAGTAAGTGTTCTATAGGATCTATACTCCATGTTTGAATTTTGATCTTTTCTCAGTCTAGTGATGTGCAGTAGGATACTATTTCTTGATGATGAGCTGTGGCAATGAGCCATAGACCCAAGTCAGCCATGATAGCATGAACATAAACACCTACTGCAGCGTACAGCACTATGTTGTCAAATTGGGCCGTTCAGCAAGTTAAGACTCTTAAGTGCATTTTTGCTTACAATATTTTCCATTGTAAAATGGGTTTATTGGCTGTAAGTTCATTGCAAGTCAAGAAACATCTGTGTACCCATATTTATTTAGTTTTCCTCACCTACAATGTGTATATGATGTCCGAGTTTTGTTACTTTTACTGAAGATAATATAAAAAATGTTCTGATAAATTTAATGAGTCAACCATCACTGGAGTGTGTAAGAGCATGAACTCTGAAGTCCAACAACGGTTTTTGATTCTGCTTCTGAGTTTACTAGCTGTTACTTTGAGAGCTATTTACTCTCTTGGACCTGTTTTTTTGTTTTTTTGTTTTTTTTCTTATTCAAATGGGAAAAAGATATCGGGTTTTTTTAGACGTCTTGTTAAACTTATCAATGGATTTTATCACTCTATTTAATGGCATGTTTTCTGATTCATGGACAAATGATTTTAACAGTTATAATAATAAGGGGCTGGGGGTTTAGCTCAGTGGCACAAGCACCTGCCTTGCAAGCAGGCGGTCGTGAGTTCCATCCCCGGTACCAATAAAAATGAAAAACACAAAAAAACCCAGTTATAATAATAATTATTAGTATTAATTATTAATTATATATGATAATATTTATTATTAATAACCCCTATGTGTTGGAAAAATCATTTCACTCAGAATATCATAGGTTAGCTATTTTGGTGGTGTACATAAAACTGACTGTTTCCGTCTCAGTATTATTTTTTTCTGTGATACAGAAACCAAACATCTCTAAGATTACTGTGGAAAGGACAGAAAGCTGAAGCCTAAAGAAATGCTATCTAAATTATTTTCTTACTGCTTACCTCCTCTATTATCTTCTTTACCTTCCTTGCTTACTGCTGTGCAGTGAGCTGATCTTTTCAATGTTTCCTTCATAATAACTTCTCACTGGTCAGTGTACTGAATAATTCTTCCATTTAGCACCTACTCTGTTGGCTTGATTTCCATCTCCCAGCGAAATGAAGATTCATCTTGAACTCTAGCAACCATCTGGATTGTAAATCAGATGACTTGTCACAGGAATCTTTGGGGAGAATTGGAGTAGCTGTGATTTTTGAAGCTAAGACTATTATGCCAATTTAAATGGGTGAGATGACTTGCCTGTATTTGTGCTTAGGCCATCAACAAGAATACTTTAAATTTTTCTTGCAGGACCGAAAAACACTCTCTGGTTGAATGACACCTTTAGGAAAACCAATATCTCAGTTCAGAGATTTCATTGCCAAGGAAGAGAGAAAAAAGAAAAGCTTTCAAAAACAAAACAAAACAAACCTAACGCTATCTTTATGGAGGCTCAGCACATGCCTTGTTCTCAGCCTTGCACTAGCTAAGCAGGTTTAATTGCCTTTTCATATGTCAAAATCAGCCTGTCCAGAGGGACACAGGAAGGGAAGCTGGTACAGGAACATTTTACGCTATATCTGCTCCTGGAGCAATGGTGCTTGTGTTTCCAAGGCTGTCAATTAAGCATATTTTTCCCCAGCACATATTCATTAAGACACAGTTGCCAACTTCACTGCCACTGAATTTTTTATTATATACATTAGTTCTGGTTGAAGGACAATTTAGGAATGCTTTTTTATGGGGTATAAAGAGAACCTCTGGCTGGATGATTTTTCTATCATTTATTATATTATAGCAGCAGAGCAAAATGGCTTTGTGCCCTTTATGATACACTGTTATCTGCGTTTAACCTAGGCTGAGCCTTTGAATCTCTTCTTTAAGTAATGTCCTATCGCCACACAACTGGTTCAATGATATATCAAGTATGTATTTATGGTCCTTGATTGAAGATGTGTTAAGTATCAGGTGGTGCAGCAAATGACAGAAAAGATTTTATAATAAAGATGATACACATATGCCAAGATCAAGCAAGCTACTGTGACTGACTGGTTATGGGGATGAACACAGAGAGAGCCACATAGAAACTGTTAACAAAAATGGTGGGAGAAAAAAATGATGTCCACTGATAGAACAGGCACTGTTGAGACAGTTTAACTTCCTGGCCTGTCTCTATGGACTGTGCCCTCATCCTGAGAAACTCAAGGGATAAACTGTGACACAATTTGAGGTGAAGAAAGCTACTCATCCTAAGACTGATGACTAAGAGGGCACAGAAGAGAACATATGTTGGAAATTACAAAGAGTGTTTAAATTCAGAGAACTGCAATTTCCTAAGTGGAAAATCAAATGATACACTCATAATCTGCCAATTACTTTACAGTAGTACTGACTTGGAACCCCACGGAGCTATCATTGGAAAGAAAAAGCTGTCTTGGTTTTCAACGTTATGTGAGACAATTTTATAGGCCGTGGGATGCTCTCTTTCCTCCGTTGAGTCATGATTGTTAGAGAGAGCAGATTTCATTCCAGATACAAGAACATGGGATATGTATGAGTGAGTGATTTTGGCACTACAATCGGTGGAAAGGGAGGGAAAGAAAGAGGAATGAATAGAGAGGAAATAAGGTGCGATGCTCCCGCAACAGAACTTCGGCGTACCTCGTGAAAGGTTCAGAGCAGAGGATAATGTTTTGGCTGCATAGTGCTGGATTAAGAGGTATGAATCTTTACACCCTAAGTGCATTAGTCACCTGATATATCAAAGATGTGGGGACTTGGTGAAACCACTCTTGAGCTAGGACTGTGTTCTAGGCAGGCTGGGAGCTTCAGGGTTCAGTGTTCCCTAGAGATGACAGAAGATTCTGGGTGCTACATCAAAGATTATGTCTACAACAGTAGACACAGTGACCATTTTCTTAAAGCCTCCTTCAATAACTGAAGTTCATCAGCCAATTTCTTGGCATCTGGCTGGAGCTGAGCTAATATGAGTTAAAATTTCTCGTCTTTATCAAATTGATGTGGGCCTTTTGGAAACTAGAAATTTGTGTGCAAGTTGTTTCTGTCTCTTTTTTTAACATTTAGTTTCTCAGGGCTCAAAAAAAGTTTTTAAATGGTAGCTGTATCATCTAATATTTACAATAATTCTATTATTGGGCATTGTATATACTACATTTTTATAAAAGAGCAAAATGACACTTATTGTCCACTCTGAATGGGTCTCCTCATTTATGATTCCCATATTTTTCACTCTTTCTTCACATTGTCATCTAATATTGTTCACATGAGAGTCCAACAGGGGCATTTTAGAGTGACAAAAGTCTTCTCCTGTGATCCTTCCCAGAGGTTTTCACCCTTAATAGCTACATTCATCTTGGTTTCAGAGTCCTATGCAATCAGTGGAAATGGAAATGGAAAAAACAAAGGGGTGATTTTGAAGAAGGGTTGTTACAGAACTGGTGGAAATAACACACATGATTTCTACCCTATCTCATTAGCTGTGTAGCAATCTCACAACCATACTTGAGTTCAAGGGTGACTGAGAAAAACAATTTAGGTCCGTGCAAGAGTAAAGAAAATAATGTTACATAAAAGGAAAAAAGAAAAAAGATAAAAGTAATCATTATAAAATCACTAGAAGACTTTTTTCCTCCCCACCCCTTTCTGGCAATGACTTGAATTAACTAGTATTCCAATTTCATTAACTATTACCTGAAATATTCCTTTTTGAGAGATACTGAGGGCTTTATAGAAGGCACCATAGGCACATCAAAAAGTAGAGGTACAATTTAGGTGGTGATAACTGAGGACCATTTGGAGTTGAAACACAGTTCTCAAACAACTGATTAGGTGAATAGCAAAATAATCTTTAAATATCCAATTATAATCACATTCAGTAGATATAAAATAAATGAAAAATATAATGAAAATAGACAATAGAAACTGGCATAAAAATAACTAAGTGTTGCAATTAGCAGAAAATACATTTTAAAGTTATTAATCTTTCAAAAGACACAAAGCAGATAAATAATAAAACATAATGGAGGCTTATGAACAAAGGTAGAATTTATAAACAAACAAATTAAAATTCTACATCCATGAAAGATAATTGGTGACAAGAAAGTCACCGGATTGGACTTACACCAGAGGAGAGGGAAAAAAATAAATCAGTAAATTTGAAGATAGATCAACAGAAATTACTGAAGCTGAAAAAATAGAAAATAAAGTTGAAAGCAAAAGAAAAACTGGGCAGTGTCAAGGGGTCTGAATATGTGTCAGTAGCACCATGATTTTGCTCTGTGTGGTTTTGGTCACTGGTGGCTGGCAGCAATCTGAAAATAAGTGGAAAATCCTAGGAATAAACAATTCATATGTTTGAAATGTCTTTCATTACATTATTTTTTTATTCAGGCTATCTTATTACTTGGTTACTGTTTGTAATCTCATAAGCTGCCTAATTTGTAATTTAAACGTTATCATTTAAATGCTTGTATGCCTAGAAAAAATAATACAGTACAATTCATGGCTTCAGGTATCCCCTATGGATAAGTAGGGAAAACTATATTACAAGTATTAGAAGGAGCTAAAAGAGACAATAGAGCAGAAAGTTATTTTAAATATTAACGGCTAAAAATGTTTCAAAATTAAAGAAAGTCAGCAAATAGGAACTAATAGAAAACTAAATACATACAATGGAAAACTTACTAAGTGAAATTCAAAATGACCTTAAAATTATTTTTGTTCTATATTGTATGTCAATGCATACAATCCAAATGATGTATTCATAATTTTTGACCAATTATTTTCTGCATGTATTTATGTTCATTCTTTGGATGTTCCTTTGTCTCTCTTGGAATTTAATTTTAACGTTTGGTTTTACAGTTTCCTGTATTTGGAACTCCAGTGGCACAATCAGCACACAGCACTTATATAGTTTCACAATTTGTTTATTTAATATATAAATGATTGGCATATTTAAAAAATCAAAGCCTATCCATACCCGTTGCCTCTTCCCATTACATTTAAATAGTTACTTAGATTCCATGCATCTGGCAAGATGTGAATATTTTAAAAAGTCGTTCACTGACAGAGAAATAAAAGGTTGAAAATTCTACCTTATAAGTAAGATTCATATCATATCTTCATTAAAAGGACAGTAAAAGTATATTATGAATAATCCTACGCCATAACTTTGATAACCTAAGTGAAATGCACCAGTTCTTTGAGACACCTTATCAAAACACACAAATGGAAAAACAGTCTGAATGCGCCTATGTATGTGAAAGATAGAATCAGTAATTAATAACTTTCCAAAAGAGAAACTAGCAGGCTTAGATAAGTTTCAAGAATTCTAGTGAATTCTAAAACACACTTATGAAAAATTTGTCTATTTCTCTATAGAATTTTTCAGAAAAGTTAAGCCAGGGAAGCACTTCCTAACTTATTTTATATGCTTTTCATTACTCTAATGCCCCAACAAGACAACACATGGCAATAAATGAAAATTATAAACCATTATGTCTTATGAGCATAGATACAACAATTGACAGTAGAATATTAGGAAATCAAATTCAATAATTTATAAAAGGAATTCCATGCCAAAATTAAGAGTGACTTACCCCAATTATAAAAGACGGTTTGAAAAGTCAAGTATCAATTAACATTATTCATAATGTCCAGAATGAAAAAGAAATCCTATGTGATCTTATCAATAAATGTAGCAAAGCATTTGATAAATTCAGCATCTACCCATGATACAAACTCTCTCAGTAAACTAACAAGAAAGAGGAAATTTCTGAATAAAGAATATCCAAGAAAAGTGACATCTAACGTCATATGTGATGCTATGAAATTAAACCTTTCCCACTAAGATCTGGAAGAGCCAAAGATCTCTGCTCAAGCCATATTTCTGTAACATTGTATATCTATACTTGCTAGTTTGAAGAGTCAAAGGAATACAGATTAAAAAGAAAGAAGCAAAAGTGTCTTTATTCACAATTTTTCAAGATTAGACTAACATGGATAATATAACAAAAATACACAGAATGCACATATCATAAGGTTTATGCATAATTATTAAATAAAACAGGATATAATCTAGGTGTAATTAAGATTGTTGATCACTTTAGAAATCACAACATAAATCAAACCCATGTAATACGTTCATAGTTTAGATATCATTACAATTAATAGTTCCTGCTCTGTAAAATTACCATTAAGAGAATGAAGAGCTAAGTTACAAGATATGAAGAATATTTATGAATCATACATGCAAGTTAAAAAGCATTTAACATTCTAAATTCACAAATATTTTTTAATACTCAACAATAAGAAAATAAGGCTGGGGATCTACTTCAGTGGCCCAGTGCCTGTCATGCATGTGCAAGGTCGTGAGTTTGATTGCCAGTGCAAAATAAATAAATAAATACATGGCAAAAACAATAATAAAATAAAATGCCCAATTAAAATATTGGCAAAATATCTCTATAGAGCTCACCAAAAGAAACAAACATATTAAAAATACCCAGGTGAAAACAACATTTTATGTTATTTGGGGATTTCAAATGAAAAATAAAATGTTTCCTCTATAACTTTTACAGTGGTCGAAATCCAAAACAGGGAACATGCCAAGTGCTATGAAAGATGTGGAACAACCCTATCCCTAACCCTCGCATAGCACTAGTTAGGATGGTATGGTAGTACAGAAACTTTGCTCAATAGTTTAATTGTTTCAAAACTAATTCTGTGCTTACCGAATGATCTGGCAATCCTAGTCCCATGTAAGTTGGAAAACTTATTTCTCCATGAAAGCCTGTTATCAAAGTTGATCAAAGCTCTAGTCATCAATACCAAAACTGAGACACCATGATCATGTCTTTCTCTGGTAAAAGGTTCAACAGTAAGGTATTCATATGATGATGTTCAGATATGACATGAAAAGGGCCATTGAGGCACAAGACCTAGGAAAGCCATAAAGTACATTGAAACATATATGAAATCAAACTAAAAAGGCTATTTACTATGTAATTACATCTATGTGTCTTTTGGGGTAATGCAAAATTATGATGTACATAAAGAAAAAGATCACTGTAGTTGTTGTAGTCAGGGTCACAAGGAGAACAATTATATATAGGACACAGAATTTATAGTATTATTTTATGACGGTCAGCCAGAGTCACATACAAGAAAGTGGTGGAATCTATCCACAACACTAAAGACTTAAAAAATCCAGTCAAGGACCAGGATCACACATCAATGTCCTGTACGAGTACAGCTTGAGACCAAGAGCCCATGGCAATGTCCTCCATGAGTTCAGTTGGTGGCCTAGAGCCCACAACGATGACCCCTGCAAGTCTGGTTTATGAATCTGTGCTGGGAAGGCCAAAGGTCAGCAGTGAAAGCTAGAAAGTCTGTGCCAGTGGGGTGAAGGATCTGTGCTGGTAGGCCAAGGGATCTATACTAGAGTCAAAAAGTAATGCTCAAAATAAGGAATAGGGATTTCCTCCAAAATACCACAACCATCCTCAGCAACAAGGTCCAGAGCCCCTCCAGTGAGGAGAACAGCAGAGTCCAAATCAGGAATCCAGCATGACAAGCTTCTCTTGGAGATTGAACAGCACACCATATTCCCCTTCAGAGCCAAGAAGCAATGCTCAAAATATGCATGAGAGCTCCCCCAAAGTGAATCACAGCCATTCTCAGGGATAGGTTCCTCCAATAGTAATTGAGTTCATACAGCGAAGCTCCTCCAGGAAAACCAACAGATCCAAAACAGCAACACTTATAAGAACCCACAATGCTCTTCCTCTCCACGTTTCTTTTTCATGTGGCAACTTTTCCTCAGGTAGGCCATCTACACTCAGTACCATGCTGATTCTGTTCAGCTGGTGTTACTTTGAGCACAATTTTTAAATCCATAACAGTAACCCAGGGGTGCAAGGCCTTAGGGAACAAGTCAGGAAAGAAAAGCCAGTGGAATGTGAGAGTTTTCTGGCAGTGAAAGTAATCTATATGATGCTATAATGTGGATATGGGTCATACACTTGTTTACATGCATAGAATGGGCCACGTTGTGGGTTGACTGTGGTTTGAGTGTGTTCCCTCAAAAGTTCATGAGCTGGGAGTTTGGTCCTCCACGTGGTGCTCCGGAAGGTGGTGAGATCTTTGAACAGTGGTGAGGTATGTGGGGTCTAGTGGAGAATTTTAAGTCATTGGGGAAGTTGTCCTTGGAAAGGGTTAAAATAATCTCAAGAGAGGAGCTTGTTGTAGCAGTATTTCCAACCCCTGCATTGCTTTCTGGCATCTGTTTTGAGCTGTGATCTTTTCCTCTCATCTGCACTCTTACTATTGACACCCAGCATAATGGGATGCAGCCAGAGAGGCCCTCATCAGACCCATTGCTATGCTGTTTGGAATTTCAACCTCTCATCTGTGAGCTAAATAAACTTCTTTTCTTTATAAAATTAAAAAAAAAAGAATGGGCAACACCTTAGAGTGAACTCTAAAGTAAACTAATGTGATCATACCACATTATTGTAAAGCATGAGTAAGAACTGGATGGTGAGTGGTAAAGAAATCTATGTAAACTCTCTGCATCTCTTCAATTTTTCTATAAATGTTAAACTCCTAAAAAATTGTCTGTTAATTAAAAAAGAACCTTGTACATTTTTAAGCATCTCTAACTTGTATCTGCAATGGGTTTTCTAAGTTATAAAATGCTGGTCGCCTAAAGAACTAACTAAATGGACCATGTTAGTACTATTTTGCATGAATTTTTTTTCTTGTTCTTTTTTGTTTTTTAACTCTGAGGTCAGTATTGGGGACTGAGTCTTCAGAGTTCTGTTGTGTATACACAGGGATTCACATTGGTGAGTAGGATACTGTGACTTTCTTTTAATCATTATACTGCTTTATTCTATTAATAACATTACTCTCCTCCTAGAGTTTGGGCTGTAGACTAGGAATGGTCCTTCCTTATTTACTCTTTGATGTTCTGAGAACAGACTTATGAGACAGTTGCTGCATGTGTGTGGATATGAACAGTCCAAAACACAAATTCAGCTGGCAATTCCTTACCCTTTTGCTATTGTGTAGTTTCCTTTATAAGCCTGCCAGAATTTCTCACTGCAGGCAGGGAGTGGGTACTTCATCATTCAATCACTCAGAAAGTTTCACAGAATATGTCAGGTCCTTGATTTCTTTCTTCTATTGGACTTTTGCTAGCTTGCCTTTACTAACCGCTTTGCTCTTGTGAAGTAACTCAGACTGTAAATATGAGCGTGTTTTTTGCATCCAAAAGACATCTGCAAAGTACAGGTAAGGTAGCACTATGCAGCAGCTTCCAGTAAATATGGTGGATAGATAAGAGCAGAATACAGAGGTTCCATGAGACAGACAACTCAGATGCCGAAATAACACAACCTGGAGAGACCTGGACAGAAGGAGATGGATCCTTTTGATCCAGGAAGAAACTAAAGTGAAAAGTACCAGTCAAATATGCAGTCCTGGGGCTACTAGTGAGGTAGCTAAGATTCCGTGCTCTCATGCAACCAAATTCCTGCCACTTTGACTCGCTAGAACCGCAGTCACACTGAAGTGCAGTCACATTGAAGTCAGAGGTCAGCAAGCCCAATGGAGAACGGAGCCGGTAAGGGACCTGCATCAACCTGCAGTGAGTGCCAGGAATAAAACCCTTCCATGGGAGATGGGTACCAATGGAATGACAGTTTGGAATCGGGCAGGACTTACAAGATTAAGGAACAGCAATGACTTCAGTCAGTTGTTCCCTTTCCACACGAGATTGGTGGGGTATGCGTGCTCCTGGCTGAGACCCAATAAGTTGTCCCAAACCAATTCCCTATGTGCGGTGCACAGTGAAGGCCTCAGCAGGTTGACTGACCTGGAAGGGAGGAGCCAGCATATACAGACACTGTTTGCACCTCAGTAACACACTGGAGTGGGCAGGATTACCTAACCAGCATGCTTCAGAATAACTATAATCAATAAGGAAAGGGACTGGGACCTCTTCTATATACCTGTATGGAAGAAACCAAAAACATGACAAGAGGAAACAACAAGAAAAAGTCCCCATCCCCCAACCCCGAGAACATTGATCCAGGAGAGATAAATACAAAAGAGATTGAGGACAGCAAACATTCAACATCAGATACTGCATCAGTGGACATACAGAGATATCTTCAGAACCTCATAGATGAGTTCAAAAGTAAAATGTTTAACCAAGTAAAGCAAGATATAAATAGATTAATAAAAGAAATGCTAAGTGCCTCTCAAGAAGACACAGGCAGAAGAATGGAGGAGCACCAAAAAAAGGAGAGAAGCATTTGATGAAGAACATAAAGAAAACATAGAATACATGAAGGAAGTTCAAAGAGATTACTAAGAAATTAAAAAAAAAAACTCCATTGAAAGCAGGCAAAACTGCTTGAAAGAATCTAAAAATAAATTATCCAAAATGGAAGACAAATTTGCAATGTGGGATCATGAAAGGAAAAATTTCTTAAAAATAAGGAAATAGGCATTAGTAATACAAAGGCTAGAAGATGCCAAGAGGATCTATAATTTAAGAATAAAGAATGTGAATGAAGACACAGAGGTACAAACAAAGGAACGACAAAGGCTATTCACAGAAATAATTAAGGAAAACTTCCCAAACATATGAAAAGGAAATGATATCCTATTTATGAGATATAGAGAACTCCCGCCACTTACAACCAAAACAGAGCTACACCCAGGCATATAATAATCAAGATCCTAGAAATTCAATATAAGAACAAAATATTAAGCGCCATCAGAGAAAAGAAACAGATCACCTATAAAGGAAGACCCATAAAAATCATGGCAGACTTCTTGACCCATCAAATCAAGAAGGGCTTGGAGGGAAGTATTCCAAGCCCTGAAAGAAAATAACCTCCAGCACATATTTATGTACTCTGCAGAACTTTCTCTAGAAACTAATGGAGAAACAAGATGCTTCCAAGACAGAAGAACTGGGAGAATTCATGACCACTAATCCAACTCTACAGAGAATATTGAAGGACACTAGAAAGTGAGAAAAGTGCCAGGATTCCAGTAGCAATGGCAGAGAGTCCTCACTGAATGGAGCAGAAAGTGGAATGAAGAAGAAAAGCAGACAACTAATGTCAGAAATATAGCACAACAGAAATGAGGCATAGAAGGTTGACTATAATCTCTAATATGGATAGCCTTGATACACTAAAAAAAAGAAAAAG
This sequence comes from Cavia porcellus, assembly GCF_034190915.1. Classification (NCBI taxonomy): domain Eukaryota; kingdom Metazoa; phylum Chordata; class Mammalia; order Rodentia; family Caviidae; genus Cavia; species Cavia porcellus. The sequence continues at coordinate 157,026,471 of NW_026947484.1, read as the reverse complement.
AAAAAAGAAAAACACAGGCAGAGTATACACTGAGACGCTCTTTATTGGAAATATAATTAATCTGAAAAAGGGTTTATAGACTGAAAATCAAATATGAGAAAACAATGCTCTATGTGACAGGGAACCAAAGAGTAATAGGGGCAACTCCACCAGTATTTGTAGGTAGGTTGGAAAGACAGAATTTAATAGGTAAAGGAATGCAACTAGAGATCAAGTCCAGGAGGGAGAAGGTTCGGAACCACCTAGGTAAATAACAGGTTGTCCCCCAGTGTAAAACCTGAGGCTGTTGGTGAGACCCAGAAATGCACAGTGCACCCTGGGGAAGTGAAAGGGGAGGAATAGTCTAAAAAAAGATGGTAGAAGATATTGTTAATAGTGTATCAGGATTTAAAACCCACATTAGTTGCACCGCTCTGCTTAAAATAGACTTTATTCTATCCCAATTTGTCTACTTGCACTAGATCTGAGGGCACAGACAGCTATCACAAAAATATCAGGATATAGCACAATAATTATCTTGAATTTCCTATTAATCTGGAGCCCTCTATAACTTATGCTGTTTTACCATGACTAATCTTAGTCAAATCTAGTTTGTTTGATTGCTGTTTGGTATTGGCAGATTTTATTCAAAACTATTATGATTCATAGTATCAAGTCTGAGAATATAAGCAACTACATTAAAGATAACAAGATTCACTACAATACCCATTCTGGTTTGATTATTACCAAGTTTTACACTATCTACAAAATTTTGTTTTTATTAATATTGTTATGCACTGCTATATTCAATTATACTATATCTGATGATATAGATAATTCTATTGAAGATAACAAAAAACACACAGAAACCATTGTAGAACTCCTTGTACAGTAGTTTTATATGTCTTTTTCTTTTCATGTATTTATAGGAATGTTTTTTGGTTTCTCTTGCTTTGTTTTGTTTCTCCCTCTAATATAGAAAGAATAGAAATGCATGTTAAGACTCATGCATGTGTAGAACCTATAAACAGTTTACAAGAACTGATCTGATAACATGTGATGAAACGAACAACTATTTTGAAGAAAAAGAGACACTACAGTACCCAGTGCTAATCCTGTCATGTCATGATGTGAAATTGAGCAATACTATTAATCTTTGTTCAGAGTGAGTTTAGCTTGCTTTGGTTTGTTGAATCTCAACATAAATGAAGATATGGATATTAAGGGTATAATATCGATAACCATATTATTAAGTTTTTGTTGGATAATTGAGCAGAATTGTTTGCAGTCTCACTGTTTGAATCTCCACTTTGTATGTTTCATCTTTATATCTTGAACAACTATTTCTAAGAGGACAATATGTAATCATCAACTAGTGATTTCTTACTGTTTATTTTTTCTTTGAAAGTATGTTTTATTTCTACCTGTTTTCTATTTTGTTTCATCTTTCTTTAAATAAATTTTTAAAAAAGGTATCACAATGTACAGAAAAAAGACACGTTTTCAGAATCATAATCTTCTTGAAACTAATGTGTTCCTTTTGAAAGGTTCCTTTCTTCAGCCAGGGACCTGGAAGCAAAATTGAGAGATAGACATCTTCTGCTTGGGAGCAAGACATCTAACACAACAGGAGTAGAACTCTGTTCAGGCAGTGAAAGGCAGTGACTGAAATAATCATGGTGATAGTACAGCTGGGGCTTCAGGGCTGCTCCTCCACTCCTCTGAAACCAGGAGCACTACAAGGTCAACTGGCAGAGCTCTGCCTGGAGGCTTAGTAACCACAGCAGACAAGCGGAAAACAAAGAACCCTGAGCCTGCCCTAGAAAACTCCCAAACCCCAAATCAGGGCACAGGTCTGCAGACCTTCCTGCGTGGTCTGCAGGAACCTTTCTTCACCAGGAGGTCATGGAAGGCTCTCATGCATCTCATGCACCCAGTTAGTGAGTTATGGGAAAGGACTTGAGCAGTCGACACAGCTGACCTGCCTCAGCATCTGTCAATCACACGCTGGAAGACCCCATGGGAGGTGCCTAAACCCAGGCCAATATTTTCAATCCTAAACCCAACGCCTTACACATTTGCCATTTTTTTTTTTTTTTTTTTTTTTTTTTGCCAGCAGGAACCCATTCACTCTGAGCATACTGTTGCCTAATTAAACGGTGTCACTTTTTCCTTACCTTCTCCTTTTAACTCCAAAGTTTTGTTTCTCCTGCTCAACAACCTAAGAACCTATGAGGGACCCCATCAGTCATGGTAACAATGACAGTGAGAATAACGTTCTAATTTATACAACACCTATTCTATGACAAGTGTTTTGTGCTCATCATATCATTAACAATGTAATATATAACCTTGATTTAATGTCCTAATATTTTATATGTCAGATAATTAAGGCTTTAGATTCCTCTGTAATGTGCGTCTAATAAACTAATAAAGGGCTAAAGCCACTATATGAATTCAAGACTACAATCTGAAGGTTAAAATAATAGAAGTAATCGTACTTTAGCCAAAAGTGATATGTAAAATAAATATCACAGAAAACTTCCTACAAAGATTATTTTTTTTAATTTCTCAACTGTATTAAAAACATATACAAATACTAACATATGCTTGGATAGAAATCTACTAGGAAAAATATTTTGTCAAACTTTTATGATCTATTATATGACAATGTGTATGTCAGTTTAGAGATCACTTGACTTTCTTTAGAGATCTTTCTCTCAGATTTTATGTGTTGCTTTCCCTTGTTTTGTGTATTTTATTAAAATACACAAAAAACTCACGTCTTGTTTTTAATCAACACAAGACTTCGTTTAATTCATTCAAACAAATTGTGATCAAAGTGAGCATAGATAATCTATGTCATAGTCAGAGTGTCAAATCAGTTTCCCTGATATCAGCAACAGTTCCTTAATCATCCAAAATTACATATATATTCTAAATTCTGATAGGACAGCTCATTCTCAAAACTCTAAGATACTAATAAAAAGAGCTTAGCTAGTTCAAGAACATAAGCTCAATACTCCATCTTTAAATTTATGTACTTTTTGGAAAACACTAAATTACCCCCCAGAATGAAAATTCCACTTTACCCTTTTTGTTTGAGCTTATGACACAATTGGTCCTGGAAATAAAGCGAGGAGAAGAAAGGAAATGATGTCACTTGTTGGCTGGACTTCACAGCTGTGAGGGATGAGCCCGGGACTGGTTTATGACTGATTAAAAAAAATTACAACAAGGGCCTCTCACTTTGCATGATGGATTAGGCACATGTGGTTATCATCTGTTCATGCAAAACTCCAGTGAAGTGATAAAGGGTGAGGGGGAAGTCACAATGATAAAAAGGAGGGTGACATCTGAAATAACCATTAGAATACAAATCTTGAAGAATTTCTGACTTAAGAACTGAGGAGTAATACTGCATCTAAGAATACACAGAAAAAGAGCTGCCATAGAAAATAAATCTGTTTGCCCTCTAGCATCCTAAAAAGCCTCAGAAACAGACATTTCAAGGATTTCACCAGGGGAAGAACAGTGTTTGCAAAAATTGATCAAAGAAGACGGAAGAATTATCTCCTCCAAAACTTGTCAACTTCTGGCTGGAAAACACAGCCATGGGCATTTACCCCACAGCAAATGGAAAAGAAGTTTCTTCCCTGCAGACATTTGTGCTAGAGACTCTCTATGAAGAATAGCCTTCAACACACAAAAGTCCAGCAGGTGCTGGCTCCTCAGGCCGAGGGGTGTGATAGACTGTGCCACACTCACCGGCAAGTCCAGGCATTTGGGGTAACAACTCTGCAGATGTGTAGGACAATACTTTTAACTGATTGATTGTAAGGTATGGAATATTTATGCCAGTATTTGAAGAAAGCCTGAAACATAAATTATTGCTTCGAAAGTAAGAGTTTAGTCCTAAGAGTACAGCCAGCAGTATTCTAGTTGTGCTGCTCAAGGAAGGCAGCATCAAAAAAAAAAAAAAAAAAAAAAAAAAAAAAAAAAAAAAACCAAGATAAAAATCCTTGCTTTCTTAAAGTCTGGTGGGAAACAAGCAAATATGGAAGCTTTAGAAAGTGACAACATCATATAACCAGTTTTGAGAAAAAAATAAGTGAGAAAAGAAAGAGATTATTGAAGACAGATGAAAATTATTAATGGTAGTATTATGGGAATCCTCCCTGGCACAGATATTTGTGCAAAGAAGATGCATGAGCAAGCCTGGGGTACAGCTTTAACAAAGCAAACTAAGAAGAAGAGCAAGACATGAGATGTTAGGTCTTGAGGACTGACATACAACAAGTATGGAGGTATGCGCCGGGGATGTAATGAATATACTCCTTGAAGTGAGGGTTAGAGGACTGATGTGTATCTAGTTTGTGTAGGGCTTGTAACTCATTGCAAAAATATTTTTGTTGTTGCTGTTGTTACATTTTGTTTTGTTTGTTTGGTGTTGTTACATTCAATAAAGTACTCACATCTGTAGCATATATCTCAATCAATCTTGACAAATGAATGATTCTGTGTAACTCTAGGATACATTGAAATAAACAACTTACTGCTCATACCAAAGATAGTTCTTGTGCTCGACTGCTTCCAAGAAGCAAACCAATATTTTAATTGTCATCACAACAGATTAGTGTTGTGAATATATCAATATTATATACATGTGATCATGCAGTACATACTGGCTGTTTCTGGATTCTGTATACATGTATGTACTGGCTGTTTCTGGATTCTTAACAAAGAATATGAGGCATAAGTAAGATTCTGCAAGCAAATTCATTTCCTTTTACTGCTCAGTAGTACTCAAATGTAAATAATTTTATAATATAGATGATACATTGATAAGCATTTTGGACTACCAACATTCAACTTCTGTGTTTCTCATATCAGGAAAACAGAACAAGCTCAAACAAAACCTTTAAAAAGAGAAGAACAAGCAAAAGTTTATATGAGGGATGAAATTATAATGATCAGAGCAGAAATTAATATAACTGAGACAAATGAAAAATTCAATGAAGAATTGGTTCATTGAAATATTAAATAAAATTGACAAGCAAATTTTATCAAACAAAGGAAAGAAAAAACTCAATTTAGTTCAATTAGGAATTAAAAGGATGAAATCATAACTCATCTGTGGAAATCCAGATTGCCAGTATCTGCTTCAAGAAACTGAACTCTAAGATACAAAATGCAGAAGAAATAGAAAGATTCCTAGATACATACAGATTACCAAAGTTGAATCAAGAAGTTATAAAAATTCTAAATAACCAATAGCAACCAATTAAATTGAAAATTTAATTAAAAACTTACCAACAAAGAAAAGCCCAGGTCCTGATGTGTTCACTGCTGAATTACACAAAAAATTTAGAGAAAATCTAATGCTCATTGAACTCTTTAATGATATTAAGAAATACCCACAAAGTCATTCATGGAAGCAAATATTAACCTGATCCATAGTCAGAGAAAGACTCCACCAAAAGGGTCAATTTCTCTAATAAACATAGTTATAAAAATCTTTAATAAAATAGTGGTAAACAGAATGCAACAAGTAATCAAGAAGTTTATACAACATGCTTAAGTAGTATTCATCCCAGGATGCAGGAGTGGTTTGATGTATTTGAATAAATAAATGTAACACACCATATCAATAGAGCCAAAGACAAAAACTATGCAATTATCTCAACAGACACAGAAAAAGGATCCAACGAGGCCTAATACCCATTCATGATAAAGACCCTACAGAAAATCTGAAGAGATGAACTTTATCTCACTCTAATAAAAGGCATCTATGACAAACTATAAGCTGCCAACATACTAAATACAATGAGCACTTCCACTCTAAAGTCAGGAACAAGACAAGGTTGTCTGCTTTCACCACTTCTACTCAATATTGTTCTGGAAACATTAGCCAGAGCAATTATAAAAGAGAAATAAATAAATGAAATGAAGTTAGGAAAGGAAGCAGTTAAATAACCATTATTTCAGACCGTATGATATGTTCCATAGAAGATCCAAAAAAATCCACCAAAAGACTTATAGGTTTAAGAACCAAATTCAATAGCATAGATGGATACAAAGTCAAGACTCATAAATCGATAGCATTATTGTACACAAATAACAAACTCACCGAGAGAAAATTCAGAGAAATCACATCTCACAGAATAGTACAAAAACTAAATACTTAAGAATCAATCTAACTAAGGAATTAAAAGTTCTACACATTGAAACCTACAGTATCATGAACAAGGAGTTTGAAATGAATATTAAAAAAAGGATCTCTTGTTCTTGAGTAGAAATAACCAAGATAGTAAAAACGGCCATAGCCTCAAAATTATTACACAGATTTAATGCAACTCCAATCAAAATATCATTAGCATACCTTACAAAACTAGAGAAAACTTTCCTAAAATTCATTTGAAACCAGAAAACACATAGAATAGCAAAAGCAATTCTGTGAAACAAAGGTTAAGAAAAAGGGCATAGCTCTTCTGTGGTGAAGTTCAGAAATACATCCGCAAAAGTCACTGTCTTGCTGTTTGGGACTCCCGCACCTCACCATTGGTGTGCAGAGGAGGGGCTGGGCGGATCTGGAGCGCCTGCATCAACCTCCCCGTGTGTCTGGAGGACTGTGGATATCTCAACAAGCAGGGGAGGATCGCAGTTTCCAGAGGCACCGCGGCCTGTGGTGAGTGCTCAGCGCACTCTTCCCAAAGCCCAGGCTGTTTGGGACCCTCCAGGCTACCAGGTGCAGTGAAGTGGAGAAGTGGGTTTGAGGCCTCTACATCAGCCTCCCCATCCCGGCTGCACTTGGAGAACTGTGGAGCTTCCAACGGGTGTGGGTGGGCGCATGCTATCCCCGGAGCCCAGCCTGTTTGGGACTCCCGCACCTCGCCATCAGTGTGCAGAGGAGGGGCTGGGCGGATCTGGGGTGCCTGCATCAGCCTCCCCATGTGTCTGGAGGACTGTGGATGTCTCAGTGGGCAGTGGAGCATCGCAAGTTCCAGAGGCCCTGCAGCCTGTGGTGAGTGCTCAGCGCACTCTGCCCGAAGCCCAGACTGTTCCGGTCCCTCCAGGCTTCCAGGTGCAGTGAAGTGGAGAGGTGGGTTTGAGGCATCTACATCCGCCGCATCCCGGCTCCACTTGGAGAGCTGTGGAGCTTCCAATGGGCAGGTGGGTGCACAGTGTCCCTGAGGCCCAGCTTATCTGGAACTGCAGAGTTCTGAACAGGCAGAGGAGGGCCATTGGTTCTGCAGCCCCAGTGGCTTGGGGTAACGGGGTGCCAGAGTCTCAGGAGCTGCAAACATAGAAGGGGATTTCCAACAGACCCCGAGGAAGCATTCAAACAACACTTGAAACACAGAAATATAGGAAAATGACAAAACAAAAGACCAGATTACAACCTCAAACCTCCAGCCAATCTCAAGAAACCCTAGGAGCAATGTATATAGAAGAAAATATATGCCATTCACCTCAAATATTGGACACAATAGCTACTGAAATTAACAAGCAACTCCAGGAAGCTTTAAAGAAATTCAAACTCCCAGGTAAAAGAAGAAATGATAAAAGAAATGAAAGAGATTCTGAATATATCTAAAGAAAACACAGATAAAAAATCAGAGGTACTAAACAAAAAGATAGAATCCCTAGACGAGCAATATAAGAAACAAACAGAATACATAATGCAGATGCACAGAGATATACAGGAAATAAAAAACTCCACTGAAAGTTGCAAAAACCAGCTTAATGAAAGTGAAGATCGAATTTCAGACCTTGAAGACAGGATTGCAGCTAGTGAACAGGAAAGGAAAGATCTTTTAAAAATAACAAGGAATCAGGAAACAATTAAACAACTGCAAGACGATGTAAAGAAAAATAACATAAGAATGATAGGGATTATTGAAAAAGAAGGAGACAACATAAAGGATGTCAAGAGGATATTTAGAGAAGTAATAGCTGAAAATTTCCCAAGCATGAGATCAGAAACCGGCATCAGGATCAGTGAAGCATATAGAACTCCAAATAGTCATAACCAAAATAAAACTACACCCAGACATATAATAATCACCATCCCAGAAATCCAACACAAGAATAGATTATTAAAAGCTATCAGAAAAGACAGATCACTTATAAAGGAAAACCTATCAGAATCACAGCAGACTTCTCAGCACAAACAATAAAGTCAAGAAGAGCATGGAGTGAAGTATTCTAGATCCTAAAGCAAAATGATTTCCAACCTAGACTGATGTATCCTGAAAAACTATCATTCAAAACTGATGGTGAAATACGATACTTCCATGACAAAGAACAGCTGAAGAACTTCATGAACACCAAACCAACCCTGAAAAAAATATTGAAAGACAGTTTAGATACACAAAGGAAAAAACCACTAAGCAAAGCAGATAATTAAACAGAACAGAAAGATAAAGATGCAACAGCAGAGAGATAACATGTCAACAATAAACCAGAATTTAACACTAATAACCATTAATGTAAATGGTCTCAATGCACCAATCAAAAGAAACAGACTAGCAGAATGGATCAAGAAACAAAATCCAGCCATATGCTGTTTACAGGAAACCCATCTAACCCAGAAGTATACTCACAGACTGAAAGTCAAAGCATGGAAAACAATACTTCATGCAGCAGGAATCCAAAAAAAGGCAGGAGTAGCCATTCTGTTTGCAGACAACGTGAACTTTAAACCAACAATGACCATAAAGGACAAAGAAGGTCACTACATACTCGTAAAGGGAAAACTCCAAGAAGAAGAGATAACTATCTTAAATATATATGCACCAAACTCCAGAGCACCCAGTTATATAAAACAACTATTAACAGAAATGAAAACTCAAATTATCAGTAACACAATTGTAACAGGAGACCTTAATATGTCATTGACACCAAGGGACCGATCAACCAGACAGAAAATGAGCAAAGAAATAACAGAACTGAATCACACCTGCGAACAAATGGATTTGATAGACATACACAGAATGTTCCACCCAACAACATCAGAATACACATTCTTCTCAGGAGTACATGGATCATTCTCTAAAATAGACCATACATTAGCTCACAAAACATATTTAAACAAATGCAAAAGAGTTGAAATCATCCCTTGCATGTTATCAGATCATAACACTCTGAAATTAGAAATTAATGATAAAAGATACTGCAAAAATCCTGCAAACACTTGGAAACCGAATAACACAGTCTTGAGTAATCAGTGGGTCTCAGAAGAAATTACACAATACCTTAAAGAAAATGAAAATGTAGATACAACTTACCGGAATTTGTGGGATGCAATGAAAGCCATCCTGAGAGGAAAATTTATTGCACTGAGTTCTCACATCAGGAAAACAGAACAAATACAAATAAATAACTTGATGCTACACTTCAAACAGCTAAAAAAGAAGAGCAAGTCAAACCCAAAGCCAAAAGAAGAGAGGAAATTATAAAAATCAGAGCAGAAATCAATGTAATAGAGACTAAGAAAACAATCCAAAGAATCAATGAATCAAAGAGTTGGTTCTTTGAAAGAATAAATAAAATCGATAAGCCCCTAGCCAACCTTATTTTAAAAAGGGAAGAAAAAGCTCAAATTCATGCAATAAGAAATGAAAAAGGTGAAATCACTACAGACCCAATAGAAATACAGAAGATCATCAACACCTTTTTCGAAAACCTCTACTCTCAAAAGTTTGATAACACAGAAGAAATAGACAGATTCTTAGAAACATATGAAATACCAAAGCTAGATCAAGAGGATGTAAAACTGTTGGATAACCCAAACTCTGTTAATGAAATTGAAAATGAAATTAAGTCCTTACCTAAAAGAAGAGCCCAGGCCCAGATGGATGCACTGCAGTATTCTACAAGAAATACAAAGAAGACCTAATGCCGACACTCCTCAAACTATTCAATAAAATTGAAAGGGAAGCAGTCCTTCCTAAGTCATTCCTGGAAGCAAATATTACTCTAGTACCAAAACCTGAGAAAGACCCAACTAAAACTGAGAACTATAGACTGATCTCCCTAATGAACACAGATGCAAAAATCCTCAATAAAATATTGGCAAATAGGATGCAGCAAATCATCAAGAAGATTATACACCATGACCAAGTGGGATTCATCACAGGAATGCAAGGATGGTTCAACATACGTAAATCAATAAATGTAATCCACCATATCAATAAAGCCAAAAATAAGAATCACATGATCATTTCTATAGATGCAGAAAAAGCCTTCGATGAGGTCCAACATTTATTCATGATAAGAACTTTATAGAAAATTGGAATAGATGGTCTTTACCTCAATATAATAAAGGCCATTTATGACAAAGTAACAGCCAGCATCATACTAAATGGCCAAAAATTGAAAGCCTTTACTTTAAAATCAGGCACAAGACAAGGATATCCTTTATCAGCACTCCTATTTAATATAGTACTGATAGTACTAGCCAGAGCAATTAGGCAAGAGAGAGAAAAGGAGTAAAGATAGGAAAAGAAGAAGTTAAATTATCATTGTTTGCAGATGACATGATACTCTACATAGAAACCCCCTAAACTCCATTGAAAGACTCATAGATACAATAAATAAATTCAGTAATGTGGCTGGATACAAAATCAATATTCAGAAATCAATAGCATTCCTATATACGAACAACAAAATCACCGAGAGGGAAATAAGAGAAACTACACTCTTCACATTAGCAAGCAAAAAAATGAAATATTTAGGAATTACTCTTACGAAAGAAGTGAAAGACTTATACAGTGAAAATTATAGTACACTGAAAAAAGAAATTGAAGATGATCTCAGAAAATGGAAAGACATCCCTTGCTCATGGATAGGAAGAACAAACATTGTGAAAATGGCCATTCTCCCAAAACTGTTATACAGATTCAATGCCATCCCAATAAAAATTACATCAACATACCTCATAGATCTAGAGAAATCACTCCTAAATTTCATCTTGAACCAGAAGAGACCTAGAATAGCAAAGGCAATTCTAAGCAGCAAAGACAAAGCAGGAGGCATCACAATCCCTGACATGAAGTTATACTACATAGCAACAGTAGTAAAATCAACATGGTATTGGAATCAAAACAGAGCCGAAGATCAATGGAATAGATTAGAAGATACAACCACAACTACAAACACACTCAACCACCTTATCTTTGATAAAGAGCCAAGCAGGTTCAGTGGAAGAACGACAGTCTCTTTAGTAAATGGTGCTGGAAAAACTGGCTCTCCATTTGCCGAAAACTAAAGCTAGACCCATGTCTATCACCATGTACTAAATTAAAATCTAAATGGGTCAAAGATCTGAATATTAAAACAGAAATACTAAATCTATTGGAAGACAAATTGGGTAGAAACCTTGAAGACATAGGAGTAGGTAGAGAATTCATGAGCAGGATTCAAACCGCATGGGAAATACTTCCCAGAATCAATAACTGGGACCACTTCTTATTAAAAAGTTTCTGCATGTCAAAAGAAATCTCCAGCATAGTGAAAAGAAAACCCACAAACTGGGAAAAGATTTTAGTGAACTTTCTCTCAGACAAGGGACTCTTGTCTAAAACATATAAAGAACTAAAAAAACTCAGACCCCCAAAATTCATAGATCCAATCCAAAAATGGGCATCTGAGATGAATATGCACTTCTCAGATGAAGAAATGCAAATGGCAAATAAATACATGAAAAAATGTTCATCATCATTGGTCATTACAGCAAATTAAAACCACACTGAGATACCATCTCACTCCTGAAAGAATGGCCAGGATCAAGAAAACCAACAACAACAAATGCTGGAGAGGCTGTGGGGAAAAAGGAACTCTCCTACACTGTTGGTGGGAGTGTAGACTGGTGCAGCCCTTGTGGAGGTCAGTCTGGAGATTTCTCAAAAAGCTGGGATTGGAAGTCCCATTTATTCCACTTTAGGCATATTCCCAGAAGAACTGAAAGCATCATACCACAGTGATATATGTGCACCTATGTTTATAGCAGCACAATTTGTAATCACCAGATCTTGGAAACAACCCAAGTGTCCATCAACTGAGGAATGGATAAAAAAAGTTGTGGTATTTCCATACAATGGAGTATTAGTCAGCTATAAAGAAGGATCACATTGAGATATTTATCAATAAATGGGCACAGCTTGAGACCATAGTCATACGTGAAATAAATCAATCTCGCATGTGTGAATACCGAATAGTTTTCCTAATGTAAGTAATGATTCAAATATATAAAAATATGTGGTAATCATGATTCCCCATTATGTGGCCTTGAAGCCTTATAAAGTTTTCACTTGTTGATTGGAAAGGCTTTATTCTGGGCTTTTTGATATGGAAATATTTGAAGCTATAGAATATGAAGTTTTATTCAAATATTTCAAGGAAAAAAACAGACACTATGGTAACTACTATTAAGTCGGGTTATTTGGTGGTGAAGCACTAGGTTGCGGAAACAGTCATGCTTTGACCTGTATTGTTATATTGTTATGTCCTGTTTTATCTCAATCTCTCCCTTATTCATTAAAAAAATTATTAGTTATTTTAATTTTTTTAATTAAGGGGAAAAATTAAAAAAATAGCAGGATATATAATAGTAACTTTTTTTAAATTTCCTATTAACTTGTTTTGAAGTCCTGTAATACTCCCACTATTTTGTTTTGACTGATTAGACTCTGTTCCATTCTGTATGATAGTATCAAGTTTGAGGGTGTCGGCAACTACTTAGAAGGCAATAAGTTTCACTAAGATGCTCATTCTTGTTTGACTATTGTCTCCTTTGGAAGTCCTTTAAATTTTACAATGTGTAAGTTTTATTGGTCTTGTTCTCTACTGTTTTGTTCAACTTTATAATATCTAATGAGATAAACAATTCTTTTTAAGGAAACAAGAGACATTGCGGATAACCATTGTTGATAACCTTGTACTCTGTTTTACATCATGTGCTATGTCTATCCTTGGTTTTGGCTGACAGCTTTGTTTTGCCATATTTGACTTTATTGTCTCCCCCCCAAAAAGTAATAAGAACTAAGGAGTAATAAAACCCAAAATGTGTAAATTTTGTTGTAAAAATGAAAGGGATAAAAAGAGCTCTACAGGATACAACAGCAAGTGTGTTTAGGGGTGTTAAATAGCTGACCATATTAATGTTTTTGGTTGAACACAACTGTTTGCAGTCTCACTGTTTTAATGTCCACTTTGTATGCTTTGATACTGTGATTTGAGCAACTATCTCTAAGATGATAATATGTAATCTATTATCTGGTGATTTCTTACTTTTTTTTAGTTCTGTATTACTTGTACCCTTACACCCCTTTGTTTTTTCTCTTTATTCCTTTTAAATAAAATTTAAAAAAAAAAGAAAAAAGAAAAAGAGCATCATAATCACTGACTTGAAATTATACTACAAGTTACTATGGTTACAAAAACAAAAACATGGTACTGGCAAAAAAAAAAAAAAAAAAAAAAAAAAAAAAACAGCCAACCAACCAAACAAACAAAAAACACGTGAGTATCAATAGAACACATTAAAAGATGCAGAAACAACTCTAAACAGACTCAGCCACTTTCCATTTGACAAAGGAGTCAAACATCTTCACTGGACGAAAGGAACTATCTTTAATAAATGGTGCTAGAAAACTGGCTTTCTATATGTCGAAGACTAAAATTAGATCTATGTCTATCATCCTGCACTAAACTAAAATCAAAATCGAGTAAAGTTCTAAATTTTTTAAAATAGAAACACTAAATCTTCTGGAAGAGAGAATACATAGAATTCTTGAAGACATAGGTATAGATAAAATCTTTATGAATCAAATCGTGATTGCATGGGAAATACTACAAAGAATCAACAACTGACATCTCATATTATTGAAAAGATTTTGCACAGAGAGTAAATGTCCAACAAAGTGAAAAGACAGTTCACAGAATCGGGAAAACAAAACAAAACAAAACAAACAAACAAACAAAACTTAGTCATTTGTTCCTCAGACAAAGGACTAATATCTACAATGTATAAAGATGTGAAAAATATCAGGCCCCCAAATTTAAAGACCCGATCCAATAACTAATACTTAAAAGGAATAGTCACTTATCAGATAAAGCACCAAAAATGCCAAATAAATATATGGAAATGCGTTCCCTATCACTGATCATTTAATAAATGCAAATTAAAACAATGGTGAAATTTCCTCGAGTTCCAGAAAGAATCACTATTATCAAGAAATCAACCAATAACAAATACATTTGAGGTTATAGGGGGAAAGTAACCCTTCTCCACTGTTAGTGGCAGTGCAGACAGTACAACAAAATCAGTGGAAATCAGCATTGGGATTCCTCAAAAAAATAGAATTTGGGGTCCCATTTGACCTAGCTATTTAACATCCCAAAAGAATTAAAAGCACCATACCACAGTGATATATATGCACACATTTTTTTTTATAGCAGCACAATTTGTAGTAGCTAAATTTTGGAAAAAAATCAACTTCCCATCAAGCAATGAGTAGATAAAAAATGATACTTTTTTATACATTGGAATGTCACTCATCCATAAAGAAGGATAAACAAGATATTTCTAGATAAATGGATGTGCCTTGAGACCATTGTCTTAAGTGAAATTAATTGCACACATGTTCATAAATATCATACTTTCTCTCTGGTGTGAGAAACATACAGTGTAAATAAAGAACACAGTGTGTTGTGAACAGAAAGAAATTGCTCAAAAGGAAAGGGAAAATTACTGGAAGAGGAAACATGAGAAAAAAATGAAAGTAAAACTTCATAAAGCAGGATGCCAAAGGGGCTTGAAGGAAGGGTAAAAAATGGGAAAAAGAACAACTATGATATATCATGTACAGGTACAATTGCCCTAGGATGAGTATGACCATTACCCATATCTAAATTAATCCAACAAGCTCAATATTAAAGAAGAAGGAGGAGGATGATGGAGGAGGAGGAGGAGGAGGAGGAGGAGGAGGAGGAGGAGAAGAAGAAGAAGAAGAAGAAGAAGAAGAAGAAGAAGAAGAAGAAGAAGAAGAAGAAGAAGAAGACGACGACGACAAGGGCCCACCTTGCTTCAGGCTCATATACAAAGACATCTGCAGTATTGAGCATAGCTAGAAGTAGACTGAATTAAATTTTACTCATTGAGATCTTAGAAGTCTTAAAGGTCTTCTCTAGGCAGCAGAGTGTCTACATATTCCATTCTTTTGCCATCACCAGGGCTTCAGTTTTGGGGAGGGAGGATCATGTTGAGTCTTGGGGTAGATCTTAAAACAGCTGCCGGGACCAGGGATTTAGCTTGATGGTGTAAGTGCCAGCCTGGCAAGCTTAAGGTCATGAGTTTGATCTCCAGTACCAAAAAAATAAAAAAAATAAAAAACAAACAAACAAACAACAACAAGAAGACCCAGTTGCTTCTGTGGATGCAAACAAAGTCAGGACCAAGAATCATGAAAAGCACTGTGCACATTTCACCATAAGTTTAATACTTTTGTTTACTATCTGTTATTAACACTGTAAGCAGTTATGGCTGATTTAAGGCCAAGAAGAGAGCTGGTAGTTTTGTGAGTTACTAGTGATCAAGTGTGAAATACAACTGAGAGTCCAAGCATTAAAAATTAGAGCAAGCAATTCAGTCTGCTTTCCTGTGGTCTCAGCAAGAAAGAAAAAGTTTCCTGGAAGATTCTTTGTATCTTACATTGAACACTAGGGCTAAGCTGCAAACAGCCAAAGGCTCTTTCTCAATTGCACAGTAAAAAGGTTAGAGCAAAAGAATTAAGCATGATCTGTGTGATCATAAGTGCCAAACATGTGTTTCTCAATCTTTTTAATCTGCAACTCATAGTACCGATTGCATTTCACATGGCAACCCCCCCCACACATATACACACAGCTCAGACAAACAATTCACAAAGCTATAGTCATTCTTCATGATTTATTCCATTCCACTCTAGCATATGCCATTTTTATACTTGCTTTCTTCCTACCTAGTAAATAGAATTCAGTCTTTTCAATCAATTTGAAAGCTCCACCAAAAGATCTGTCAGCTCATGTTTACAAAATGAATCTAAGTATTAAATACACTAAATAAAGCATGGAAAAATTATTGAAATAGTAAGCACCTGGAAATCATTGCAAATGATGAAGATATTTTATTTTTAAATTGCCCTGTTTTTCAGATTCTGCTGGAAGAAATTTAAGGAGGATTTAATTCACAGATTTGTTGATGGCATAAAAAACAAAACAAGAAAGATGAGTGAATCAAGAAGATACCTAAAGTCTGAGAATAAAATACTGAGAAGACTAGATGCATCTGTTTGACTCAGCATTGGTCTCTTAACAGTAGTTGTCAGTAAGAATAATTATGTGTATCCTAGTATTATTGTGCCTAGAGGAAAAATATGGCAAGCTCCATCAAAATATTTTTTTTCTTCTTTCTAAGATGTTTGATGTGGTGAAACAGGAATGCATTTTTAAAAGTTTCAGCAGGGTATTATCAGATATGTCTCTATTGTTCTGAGGAATGCAGAATGCTGAACCCACAATAAACATAACCAGTCTTCATTTGACCAAGGAAAGCCATGTTGATTAAGAAAGTAATAACCATCATTAAGTGAAACTAATCAAATTGTGACCAAGATATTCAAAACACTACAAATAGGTGACATTTAATATCATAAATTTTAATCATATACAATGCATGATTGGAAGAAATAATAGAAAACAGGGCATTCTAATATGTCCCCTATATTATGATATGATTTCATTTTAAATTGTATTTCTAGATAATAAGAAATTATATCACAATTCGTTTCGTAAGAACCTAAATTCTGATTTATCAAAAAAATTCACTATTGTCTTAGCTGATGCAGGTCAATATACTTCAAGTATTTAAATTGAATCATCAAAGTTTACTATCCTCCCAAATAGAGAATGATTATTTTAGAAAAGGGTACATTTTGGCCTATAATAAAATAGAGACCAGAAATAAATTCCTTAAAACTACTACAAAACATTAAAAAGTAAAGAATAATGGAGCACTCTCCTTTTCCAATGAATTGAAAAGTAAATACATTTAGAGAAATGTACTCAGGCCATTAAATTTTAACTATGGCTCAGGTACTATTTTACAACATTTAAAAAATATGCTTTGTCTTCAATTTACAGTTAGGAATGAAAAAGAAGAAAACCCTAAATAAATAAGTAAACCCCTTGTAAATTAAATGAGTATGTGAGTACTTTGACTAGAAGTAAAGTAGAAAAGAGAGTTGTAGGGTTTATAATCTGAAATAGAAAAAGTGTATCAAGACACTGTGAAGAAGGTAACATTTGAATAAATAACTGAAAGTGCTATATGGAACAGAAGCCATTCAAGCAAAGTTATCTTCCAAGTACTTCTCACATTATGTTGGCAATGATGATCACTATGTTCTTTTTTTTAAAATTTTATTTAAAAGGAATAAAGAGAAAAAACACAAAGCAAAACAAAGCAGTATAAGGGTACAAGTAATACAGAACTACAAAAAAAAAAAAAAAAAAAAACAGGAAGAAATCACCAGTTAATAGATTACACACTATCATTGAAGAGATAGTTGCTCAAGTCACAGTATCAAAGCATACAAAGTGAACATTCAAACAGAGAGACTGCAAACAGTTGTGTTCAATGATCCAACCAAAAACATTAATATGGTCAGCTATTTAACACCCCTAAACACACTTGCAGTTGTATCCTTTAGAGCACTTTTTTACCCTCTATTTTTTACAACAAAATTTACACATTTTGAGTTTTATTACTACTTAGTTCTTATTACTTTTTTTTTTTTGGAAGAGAATAAAGTCAAATATGGCAAAACAGCTGTCAGGCAAAACCAAGGACAGACATACTACATGATGTAAAAACAGAGTACAAGGTTATCAACAATGGTTACCATAATGCCTCTTGCTTCCTTAGAAAGAATTGTCTATCTCATTAGGTATTATAAAGTTGAACAAAACAGTAGAGTACGAGACCAATAAAACCTAAACATTGTAAACATTATAGGACTTCCAAAGGAAATAATAGTCAAACCAGAATGGGCATCTTAGTGAATCTTATTGTCTTCAAAGTAGTTGCCTATACACCCAAACTATCATACAGAATGGAACAGAGTCTAATCAGTCAAAACAAGATAGTGGGAGTATTACAGGACTTCAAAACAAGTTAATAGGAAATCAAAAAAAGTTACTATAATATAGCCTGCTAACTGCAGGATCACTATGTTCTTAAAGAAGCATTTCCAAAAGCTATTTGAGAACTCACTGGACAAACTAATTTGAAGAAATTTATTTTTAGGTTGATTTTTCTTCTTTAACAGACATACACACAAACACTTAGGACACAGAGAGGAATTCAGAAAACCAGATTCATCTCTTTGTTACCATGATAACTGAACCTTTTAATACATAAACTAACCAAAAATCACGAAGAGGGAACACACAAAAAGAGTATTCCTAACAGTAAATTCACCACTGCCATTCATTTGTAAGTGAATTTAAGATCCATGCATTTCTAAGGTGTAGCTTTTGGAAAATGTCCTCTACATTTGTCATAAAAGGATTAAACATTTCCTGCAGTGGGAAGTAATAAGCATGAGTTCCTCATGAAGATGTTTTAACCACTGAGCTGTAGAGCAGCTGTTAATGCAGGAAGAAAATCCTGTAAGTGGCTCCCAATCTCCAGGATCATTCCACATTTCTAGTCTTCTAGTATTTTTCAATCCTTGACACTAAAATCTGTGACCCTTGAGAATTTGACTTCAGAACACAGTTCTTTGACTTAGAACAAGATAGTATACAATCTGATGTATTTTACTTTATTTTATTTATTTATTTATTTATTTGTTTGTTTGTTTTGTGGACAGTGGTTGAAGCTGGAGATCGATCACATGTGCAGGGCTAATGCAAAGCCAGCTCTGAGAACACAGAGAGCCAGAACCAAACCACATGAACAAGCTGTTTCAGCTCAGACAACACAAGATGTCTAAGCCAGCCAGGCAAACAAGTTGCTAGGCAGAGAGGTTCACCAACATCATCTCCTGAGTGTATAAATAAACGCTCTGCAGTGGTTGAGCAGTTCCTTTCCTCCTATCCGGAGCAGAATTCCACCAGACCTCAAATCACTGAAGTAGATGTCTATTATTCTTGGTCACCATCTCATGTCCCACCTCACTGGAAAACCATATCTTGATTTCCAGAAGGTTTTATTTGGATCATCAAGTTTTGTTCAGTTATTGCCAATTGCCTTTTCTAATCCAAACAGAGACCTGCAAATCAATATTAAACAATATAATCATTTTTTAAGGATGAGAGAGTTGATTTCTATCTTCAGCAATGAAATAGGTAAGAAAAATATTAGCTCCAATAACAGTGTTCTGAAAGTTTTGTCCCTTTATTTCTTTTTCTTAGATCCCTTAAACTGTCTTCAAGGAAGTGGTGACTAAAGGGAAAATAATCTGTGCTCTTGAATGGAAGCAAGTTTTACATTTCAGATCTCAGATTTATGACAGGCAATGTGAAAAATCAAATTAAAAAGTTCTCTTGTCTGAAATGTCTGATTCATCTGTATTCACCTACACAAAATACCAATTTGTTGATGCCCAAAATGTGCCATAATATTTTGATATAAAAGTACATAAGCTGAAAGATTCTCAAACTTCAGTGAAATTACTAGAATAGTTTATTACAATTTCAGAATCAGAGGTCTTATCTGGTTCAGTAAACCTACATTATTAACAAACCTAGGTGTTTCCTAAGGATCAAATTGAATTAGACAGAAGCACATTTTTAACATTACAAATACAGCCTGTCTTGACTCTCATATACCTTGTGAGTACAGCTTCTGCTCTCACTGAGACTGAGGGTGTGTATGTGTCTGTATGAAGAGCTATACTTAAGACAGTCCATGTAAATGAGCCAAGAGGAATGGAAAAATTAAATAGCAATTACATTGTCTCTTGTAAGAAAAATTAAAATGAAGGCCACATTGTTGCACTGGCTTACAAAATGCATTTGAAAATGTATAAATAGAAAAGGTGGTATGAAGGAAATGGTATTTCTACAAAACGGTAGATATATAGAGGAGATACATTGACAAAGGTAGAAAGAAATTACATGGAAATGGAAAGAGACTTATCAGCACCTCACTTTGATAACACCCCTCCCCACTATTCCCATGGCTGTCCATAAAAAGATACACTATTGGGGCCCTCAAACTAATGACTCATTACACAAAAGTGATTGATTTAAGAAAAAGCAGGTGACATCTACATAGCAAGATTAATTGGAAGCAATTGGAAAAACACAGATGGAACTTTTCCTATTAAAAGTCAACTCTCAGAAAATTGAAACACTGAAGAAAATTATAAAACAATATGTCAAACTGATACAAATGTCCTCAAAAAGCATTTAGATATAGAAAGAAACATCCTCAATCAAAAGAAAAGAGAGAAATTAATAAAAACTGAGTGGATCAAGAATTAAATTCATCACTTGAAAGGCTGTCAGGAAACTTGCCAGTGTTAGGCTAACTTGGGCCACACAGGACTTCCAGGCTTCCCTGGAAGAGAATTAAGAGACCTTGACATAAGAAACCAAGCCAACAACAAATAATTAAATTTAATAAAGAAGCAGGAGAAAACTGTAAAGTTTTAGTTAAAATGATGATTAACTGGTAAAGAACTGAAAGGAAAATAAACTAATTAAAATTTTAAGGCCGAATTGAAAAATTGGGATGGAAAAGGTTAAGAGGTGCGGAAAGGTAAAAAGCATTAGAAATAAAATAGATTACATGGAAGATAAGCAAAGGCGGTCAATCACATGTACAAATCACCATACCTGAAGAATAAAATAAAAATAGTGTGACAGAAGTAAAACAGCTTTTTTAGAAAACTTTCAAGAAATGAAAGATCTGAACTTACTAATCAAAACACATCACTAGATATTGGTAAAAGCTGACACAGAAAAGTAGGCTTTAATACATATCTTAGTAAAATAATGAAGATTTAAAACTGAAAGAACTCTAGTTGAGATTTTTACAAACAAGGTACTGACACTTGGTGTTAGGTGTTTCAAAAGCAATGTACAAGATAATGATGAAGGGCAATTTTAAGATGCTCAAACCAGTGCAAAGGATAGCTGGTCTTTATGTAACAATGAAATAGGAAAATAGAAATTAAAGGTGCCAGAATGCCTATGTCTTGACTGAATAGATTACCAGGGCAGAGCTTTAAGTAACATGCTTGATTAACTATTCTAGGCTTCAGAGTTCAGTTGCTCTCTTATCCAAATGACACAACTCTGCACTTGTAATACAAAGGCATGCATAAACAATACACCAAAAATACATAAAGAAACCATCACTCAAATGTTCCAAAAAGTGTTTATTTATAAAAACAAGAAACAAACCAAATTTGACCCATGAGCTTAGTTTGTGCCTCTCTACTAGTGAAAGAACTTTAGGCTTCCCCCAACTTCATGGTTACTGGAAAAACATTTCCAAATGTAGTGATAATGAATCCTTGACTTTTTGAGTTATAGCCTAAAGATCAAAACAAAATGTTAATAAGGTCATTGGTTGAAATACAGCTTGTAAGCATAGCACATCTGACAAAGCCAAAAAGGATCCAAATTTTTAAATGGAATAGAGGAATAAATAGAGAAATGCAGAATAAGATCATGGAGTCTTGGCTATCAAATACTTCAAAGTAAAAAAAAAAAAAAGATACATGCTGCATACAATTAATACGGAACAAAAGTGTTGTTGTATGTAGAAGGAGGGGATTAAAATAGTAAAGACAGAATTAGCACAAAAATAGAAGCTAGTGTAAAAATACAAACCTGAAATAGTTAAGGCAAATTTAAAAAATCATAAAAAATGTATAAAAAACACGAAAAGAAACATATAAATAATGCATGCAGCACAACCAAAATTAGATTATATGGTAGAACTGAGACCAAAACATAATTTTCAGTTACTGAATAAAGCCAATCTCAACTTTAGGATCCACATAAGATAAACTGATCACACTGATTCAAACTATTTATGAACAAAGGCAGAGACCAAGATTCACTAGGCAAATGGATACCCTGGGAAAGCAGGAATCAAAATCTTGTCATCTAACGTCATATAATGTGACCAAAAATTTTTAAATAATGTGAACAAGGACACTGTACAGCATTAAAAGTTGTGATTCAGAATAAAATATGTAACAGGAATATATATGTAGCCAATGACACAGCAGCGATATATACAAAACAAATGAATGATAATGAATTGATTGACATTTTCATGTTGGAACAAAATATCTGACATTTGGAACTTAAAGAAGGAGCAGTGTCCTTTGGTCCACAGTTTTAATGATAATAGCCCTAAGGGGCTCCACCAAGTCAGAGATGGAATGGTGGAAGAGCCTGATGCCGTATAATTACTCACTTCATGGTGGCCAGGAAGCAGAATGTGAGCTAGAAGAAGCAGAAAGGAACACACATTGCCCAGGTCTCTCTCAGGGACCCTTGTCCTCTAACTAGGCTCCTCTTCCTAGAGCACATTCAGCTACGAACACATATCCACAGATGACTATAGCTTCAGAGCCTCTTAATCCAATCAAACAGACAATAAATATTAATGTGCCTTGATAACAAGGAGAAAGAGGAACAAAATAACAATGATAGGCTTCAACACATATACCCAGTATGAAATAGTTAAGAAATAAAACAAAGTAGATCCACATGTATAGCATACCTGAGAGTAGAGTGTAATTTCATCTCAGTTTTACATAAGATTCACAGAAGAAAATGACTAACCATGGAATAAAAATATTTCAGTCCTTGTGACTATAGTGAATAAAGCTGTAATTAAAAATATTTACCCTTTCTCCTTCACAAAGCAAAAACTCTCCTCATTTCAGATCTTTCAAAGAAACTCCACGGTGAAACAGTATGAAGAGATAGGATTCAGCTCCCAGAACCATGGAAAAGACATGTTGATGGCACTGAGTGAGGGGAGATACATAGACAGACATTGTGGAATATCTGAAAATAATTGGGAGTGTAACACATTGCATCAGAATTTTACAGGAGCACTAAAACAATAATTAGAGAAAAATCCAAAGCTGTAAACAAGTCAATAAAGTTAAACGATAATAAACACATGCTTAAATACTCAATCAAGGAATTTAAAAATAAAATCTACTGTAAACCAAAAGTTAATATGTAGAATGATATATGGGTAAAATCATGAAATAAAAGAGAGAACACCAAAGTAATATGTCACATTAATGAAAACACAGACCTTAAAAAATTAGTAAGACAGGCAAAATAAGAGTCCAGTGTCAGGTGGAGCCTCATGAACAAGTAGCCTTGGGAAGCACGAAGGACTGCAGCAAAGACCTGGAATCTTCACCACCTCCATGGTCAGCCTACCTGTTGAGTTAAGAGCACACAGCACTATTAACGACTGCATGTTATCATATTTCACAAGCATTTCATGGATTTATCATTTCAGGTATCTTGACAATTGCATCACCACCACATATTTTGGTTGCTGTGGGTTTGGTAGCTTCTTCCATTTCCCTCTGGTTGAATAGTTTAAAGCACAGTAAAATATATTTTATAAACTTAGTCCGCATTACACAAAAAGTGTTTTCTTCTTCAAAATTATGATGAACTCAAAGAAACAAGAGCCATTATGGTAACCACTGTTGATTTCCTGTTCTCCTCTTTTGAAATCCTGTGTCGATTGCATTGTTTTATTCTGATATGCTTTGGTTTGTTTTGTTTCATTCTCCTTAAAAAAAAAATTATGATGACAAAGAAAACCTTGGAATCTTAATATTAAATCTTGTAATTTTTTCCTAAGAAAATGATTATTTATGAGAATATATTGAGTACATATTTCTAAAGGATATATTTCAAAAATATTTACAAAACTCTAAAGTTCTACTCAGTAAGTTTACTTTTCTTAGGATAAAAAAATCTTATTATTGTACAAAGTACCTACATGGTAAAAGAAAAAAAAAGAGAAATGATTAACATAAGGAAACACCCACTGCTACTTACTTAATTTTCAGTATTTTATACAAATAAATTTTTCATTTTATACTAACTATAAATGTTGTACTACCTAAATGAAGTTCATTAAATTAGTATTGAAAACTGCCTATGTGATTCTAATTCCCTATTTAAATATGCATGGTGGATTAATTACATCAATTGATTAATGATCATAAGGTGATATTGCCTCCTAAATGTTTCTCCATTATTCACATGCATTTTTTCAAATCTCCATCAACACTTTCAAGTATATAAATTGTTTGTAGCAAAATGATCTAGAGAATAAAATTATCTGGAAAAATTTTAAAATAACTTTTTACTAAAAGGAAGAACAGATAATATTTTTCAGGCTTCACTGTTCTTCATAAATATCAGATGATGAAAGAGGACATAAGCAAATAGACATTAAATCAGTCTGTAAAGCAAAAACCATTACCTTGAAACAAACTGAAAAAAATCTAAGAGGAAAACAATAAGCAAAAGACCTGAATAGAAATGTCCAGTAGAAATATAAATAACTGTTCACATTCTCTAGTACTCATGAAATGAAATGTAAGTTAGACTATGTAAAATTTTATTCTGATTATACTGACAAAATATTCTCAAGTTTTAAGACTTAATAATGGCAGGTATGTGCATAAAGAAATTATTTTCTACTTCAAGGGAGAAAATGAAGTGTTCAGCTTTTTGAGGAATCGGTTTTTCAGCTTCCTTTAAGTTAAAATTAGAAACAGTGTTCAACCTGACAATTCTATTTGTAGGACTGCATTGGATTGAATTAACTCATATACAGATATATACATAGTGATGTTTATTGAAACTTTGAGGGAATCAACACTTGTAACTAAGTTCATGATCATTAGCTACTAAAGAAAACATCATAGTACTCTCTTGAACTATTACAGAGCTTTTAAAAATGGTGAAGTTATACAAGATGAGCAAGGTTTATTTCCATCAGTTTTCAGGAGAAAATAAAAACTTTAAAAGGGTAAGCAATATGGTTATAATTTCATAAACAAGACCTAATTTCATAAACCGTATTTGTGCATTTGAACGAGAAACTCATATGGCACCATGAACACTAAAGGCTGTGGAGGGAGAATGTACATTGTTTGTGAAAACAATGAAAGCACCACAAATCAGAGGGAGACAAGACTGGTTGACAGTAGAAACCCTCATTTGTGGCCCTGGTTAATAAAAGTAGCACCTCTGGAGTAGTAAGTGGCACGGTTGATATAGTTTTACACTTAAAATAAGCTTTGACTGACTTTCTGGGTAGAGAAGACACCTGCCCAGCTTTAGTAAGATTCCTTGGTCATTTAATGTCTACCCTTGGTCGTATGGACTGCATATCCCTAAAATTTCTGTGTTAAAGCCCTAAGCCCCAAAGCGATGGCGTTTGGGGACATTGACTGTAGGAGTCTACCAGGTCACACACTGGAGACCTGCACATGGGTTTCATGCCAGCATGAGAAGAGACACCAAGAGAGGTAGCTTGTCCCCCCTGTTATGTGAAGACAAGAAAAAATGACTTACTGCAAGCAACAAAGAGAACCTTCACCAAATTCTGACCATGCAGACACCCTAATTTTGGATGTCTTACATTCAGAACTGTTGAAAATAAATGTTTGCCTTTTGGGGCACAAGTCTATCATATTTTGTTATGGCAAACTGAACAAATTAATGTAGTGGTTTGACAAGGTTTGACATGGGTTGTAAATGTAGTAATGACGATGTCACATTTCCTTTTTTATCCCTAGAGTGTTTTCGTCATTTATCATGATTTATTGTGGGTAAGTAAGTTCATAATTTTAAGGTAACAAAAACTCACTGTGCCATAGTGTTATAAATATGAAGTTATAACAATCTACCCCAGAAGCAAAGAACAAACAGTGGGTTGCAAGTGGGAATTTAAAAATGATTTAAATAAAGTATACATTTTTAATGGGCATTGGATCATGAATATAGTTTCTCAAAGGAGGAAAATAAGCCATAGGAGAAAGAAATATAAATCACTGTACAAAGATTGGCAGTCTATTTACTTTACAAAAGATCCATAGTTTTATTTGAACTAGATTAGAGGTGTATGGAAGAAAGTGGGCTGGATGCTGATGGAAGATCTTTTTCATTGATTTTTTTTTTTTTTTTTTTTTTCCGCCAGAAGGAAGTTGTAATAGAAAGATCTGAGTACAGGTAATTTACCTGGGTGAGGCACCAGGAGGAAAGTCGGAAAGTGATCCCGGGAAGACCGTGCAGTTTATGAGTTTGTGTTATGAAGCTAGCTCACATTGAGAGTACTGGGAAGACCAGGGGAACTGTGCATAATGCTCACTTCAGAAACAGCAGATCCAAAATGTGTGTGTGAGACTCACAGAATGGCATTATAGCCTCCCAAGTGGTATTCACTGAGGACTGTTCCTGCCAAGAGTTAATTTTCCAACTATGCCAATTCCCTACATGTGTTAACAAAATTGCCTTGCTTTGTACCAGGGGACACAATTATTAGTTGCAAAGGGACAATATTAGAAGAAATAGTACCCTAAAATAATGTCTGATGGATATGGCAAAGGGGAGCACCTAATAATGTCTTGACTACTGTGTGACAGAGTTGGAACTTCACAGGTTTTAAGTAGAGAATGAGGTGTTTTTCTTAAAATAAAGACCACAGGTGTCTCTTGTAAAATAACAACAGCAACAGTCCTGAAGTTAAACACTTCCTTGAAAAATGGAGCAGGATATTGGACAACCAGGAGCAGGTTAACCACTACTAGAAAAACAACAAAAGGAAAAGGAGAGTGACATTGGGTTAGTAGTGATATCTTTTTAGTTAATATTAAGTACAGATTTGGAAATTTATTAAATGTGAAAACCCAAGGACATGGAATACTCAAAAAGATTAGTAAAGAAAATGACTTAAGTAAATGATTAAATGGTGATTTGACAAGGTAGACACATTGGAAGCAATGACTCATTAGCACTGAGATTTTAAGTGTGATTTTGGGTGCACATTGGGACTTGGAAGGTTCTGAGGATTGTTCTGGTATGGATGTCCAGTCGCTAATTAAGATGCAAATAAAATTCTAAAAATAATGAGCTTGAAGTGAAAGCAGACACACAAGGTCCGAGTGTTGTATGAGTGAATATATGATGCTCCTCTACTTTGATGTATTTTGACTCTAAAATCCTGATTTTTTTTTTGATTTCCAACAAATGAAGACTGAGATCGTAACAAGAAAACAAGAACACCTGGAGTAATAAAATTTGTATTTCAACCTAGATGTGCTGTCAAGTAACTACAATTTCAGGATCAAGATACTTCAAAAGGAGAACATCAGGATTTTATAATAAGGATCTATGCTAGCAAGTATCCTAGAGAAGGAAGAGCGGTGATTTTCACTGTGTCATACTAGAGACAAATCCACTCTTTCCTTCTCGCTGCTCTCTACTTTAGCGTGACACTTTTGATATCAACTATGCTGAGGTTTTCCCCTACACATCAATCAACCAAGTCTCCAGTGGAACCCAACAGGGTGTCCTCTAATTTAATTTCATTCTCATACTGCTTCTATAGGCAGCATCAGCTCCCACAGATTGAGGGTCTAGTCCCGGGGGTCACCTCCTACTGCAGATGACAGGTGCAGGCAGTAGGTTGCCACCTCTACTATTGCCCTACTCATTATGAATCAGGGATTTCCACAAATCCCTTCTTCAATTTGACTAAATTGCTAAAGCAGTTCCGAGAGCTTAGGAAACAGTTTACTTATGTTTACTCTTTATTATAAAGGACTTTAAAATCTTATATACATATATATATATATATACACAAATATATAATACAATCATATATACACACATACACACACACACACACATATATATATATAGATAGATAGATAGATATAGATATAGATATAGATATAGATATAGATATAGATATAGATATAGATATAGATATAGATATTGCCAGATGCAATAGACCCCCAGGGAGATTTTCACATGTTCAACTATCCAAACCTCTTTGGAGATGGTCATTTTGCATTTTTGTAGAAGCATAGGCGTGATCATTTATTCATTTGACATTGGTGATGGACTCTATATTCAGTCACTCTCTCCTTTCCGTAGGTTGGGGATGAGACTGTCTTTTCAGTTGTCAGCCCTTGTCACCCTGAAGCTACAGTGAGTCTTCAGTCACCAGGCTTCCTCATAGCTTAATGGCACTCTATGCCCTTAGGAGATTCCTGCATCTTTTAGAGCTTTATGTCAAGAGTGTATGTCAGCTGGGCCCAAGACTTAATATACATTTTACCATATCACACAGTTCATATGATTTAATAAACAAACAAATATGGTTCATATCATCTTGGAAGATTTACATTAGCAAGGAAAACAAATTCTTAGTGTCAAAGTTGATTCCATGACTTTCCTACATTTTTTAACTCTTCAGATGTAAACTGCAAAAGCTAACAAAATGTCAACTAACTTTTAAATAGCAGTCACAAAATTTAGCAACTTTAAGTGACAGAACACAGCCATCTACCTTGTGGTTTACTGTACATGAATTTTTGAGTGATATGGATTAGGTTTGTATGTTTTACTTCTCCAAAGAAAATTATCCCTGAGAAATGTAGAGACAGTTTATGAGGATTTGACATAGATGGAGAGCCCTGCACATTCCAAATGAAAGAGTTCAGAGCTTTTAAATTGCACTATGTAAACGGAACAGCCTGGTTAAATAACAGATCCATCCTTCTTCCTCTTTCCAAATAAATTGGATAAAAAATTGCTGACTTAGTAAAAATATTGAAAAACATGTTTCCTGGAGAAACATGAAATTTAATTATTACTGTGTGAAACCTACAGAGAAAATGCAACTAGTAATGTTTTACATGAGTGAACCGGAGGGTAACTTTGAGAGATACTAATAAATATTCAGAAGGCAAAAAGAAGGTAGCAATGCAATGATGGGTGACTTCCTTTTGGCACTATTTATTATGACTATTTGATATGTAATGAGATAGACACAGAAGAAACACAAATTCACTTACAAGACTCTGTCTTATACAAAAGACAAAGGATTTACTGAAGAAAATGTATGCATTAAAAATGTAACTTCGAAGGCCCTTTTTATAATAACTGGCATTCCTCTCCTCTAAGATCTAATCTGCTCAGCAGACTTCAGCTGCGTTTTTACATAGCAACAATAAAGGACTGCAATTAAAAACATCTTAAATTTTACTTTGCAAACTATTTAAAGCTATTCCAGAGGAAATAATGTGTGCCTTTTTACAACAGTCCATTCTTCATTCTCTCCTAAATTAGCTGCATAATATGTGAGCAAATTTCCATGCCTAGTTAGAGCTCATTATTCAGTGAAGTCTCTGGGAATTAGGATTTTTTAATCAATTTTTTCCTTTGCCCTTTAAGCATTTTCCCAAATTAAACAGTCCCCAAGAACACCAGTATCACTGTACCCATTAATTCCTATTTGTTTTTTTTTTTATGAAATGGCAAGAACCATGTGTTATTTTTACATTGACTTTCACAAGTGTATACATATTCAAATATATTTGTTATTGGGTAAAGATGGATAACACAACAATTGCAAAATTGCAGATATATATGGAGTCTATGACACAGAGGAGATCAAAGTATGAAAACCAACAAGATAGAATTTAAAAAAGGCTGTGTAAAAGAAAGTCTTAAATTGCCAGGCTATTCCTTAAATATTTTAAATTTCTTTTTCTAGGATGATCATTTCCTCGGTTGACTTAAAGATGTTTCAGGAGTTGCTGGTGCTGTTGCTTCAGTGCCCTGTGCAGCCTCTGTCTGTGCCACATCATAATGGGGTACTGTCGGATTTGTGAGAAGGAGCCTTTGCTTTGCTCGTTTTTACATACAGGATTTCCAGATGCAATCCTAGCAATTAAAGAATTCATATGGGGCATATCTGTTTGATGTATATCTTAGCAACTGCTTATAACGGCACGTCTCCTATTTTTTGCAAGGTGATTTGAGCAGGTCAACAGCCAAAATTAAAATAATTATGTTTCCAGAAAAGTAATGGCTTTTGTGACCAGATACAACTAGGATAAAGAGACTTTTTCTATTAGAAAACAATATTTAGAGACAGATATCTAAAAAGTTGTGCAATCAAACATAGGAAAAATAATGGAGAACTGAATCTAAGAGAATAAGAAAAAATAAAAACACACAATGTGAAAAAAATATGAGTAAGATCTTGATTGGCTTAAGTTGTAATTCGATCTTTTGCATTTATCAGTTTATAATATTTAGTCTTCAGAAGCTTCAGACATCATTAGAAGGATGCAGCATTGTGCAACTCACTAGAGTAAGGACTCCAAGCAACTGTGTTTTAAAAGCAGCAGTATATTTAATATCTTTCTTTTACTAAATGGTCCAACTGAGAATTCACATTAATTCGTCAACTTGTTATATTGATAAAACTCAAAAGGCAATAAATAGCTCTGAATAAACAGCTCTTCTTCTATGGATAGCAATTGTGTAAACGAGAGAAATTCGCTATTGTCCGAACCAGGTTCAGTTTCCAAATCTAACTCTAAGATCATTAGTGACTTCTTGAAAGTAGTAATCTTCTCATTGAGGCGCACGGTGACCATATAACAATAGACATTTTAATATTATCAAAATGTCTGAATCTAGCTTTGCGATTATTGTGGCGTGTCTCTGTTTTCCTCACTTTTAAGGGTATTAAAGAGATCACGATGAGAAATCAAGGCAAAGGGACTGAAAAGAGATCACAACAATCCCTGGCCTTCTTCCCTTTCCATGCTGCTACAGGTCCTGGCTCCTTCTGTTAATTCAAGAGAGAAGCTGCTCATAGCCAATGTGTGTGTGTGTGTGTGTGTGTGTGTGTGTGTGTGTGTGTGTGTGTGTGTGTTTTAATTCTAACTGGGGGTTTGTTCAGCTACATTTTGCCCCTGAATTCTGAGAAGCATTGTTCCTCAAATTGCCTTTTCTTTTCTATCACTGCATTATTATCAAGCAATGGTTGCCTTAGCAACTCTTTAATAGGCTGTAACTCTCAAAACTTGCTTTTTTCTGGAGCCAGTCTTCAGACAAGCTTTCTAAGACAGCCGAAAGCTCTTCCTAATAGATATACAGAACAGCATTTCTGATTAGAAAACTCATAGTGTAGCCAAGACACTTCAAATATTTTATTGTAATTTAAGAGTTAGTTACACATATTTATTTATTTATTTATTTATTTATTTATTTAACTCCTACTACTCCATCACTACAGATTGTAAGGTGATTCTTTGGGATCTCCATGTGCCCACAACCAAACAATAGGTTGTATCTTTCCTAGGTTTAGCTAATTTCTTTCATCTCTGGATTCCTAACTTTGTTTGTTTTTTTTTTTAATTTTATTTAAAAGGAAAAAGAGAAAAAAACAAAACAAGGCTGTGTAAGTGTACAAGTAATACAGAACTACAAAAAGAAACAGTAAGAAATCATCAGTTAATAGATTACACATTATCGTCTTAGAGATAGTTCCTCAAGTCATAGTATCAAAGCATACAAAGCAGACATTCAAACAGTGAGACTGCAAACAGTTGTGTTCAATGATACAACCGAAAACATTAATATGGTCAGCTATTTAACACCCCTAAACACACTTGCAGTTGTATCCTTTAGAGCACTTTTTTTCCTTCTCATTTTTACAACAAAATTTACACATTTTGGGTTTTATTACTCCTTAGTTCTAATTACTTTTTTCTTGGAAGAGAATAAAGTCAAATATGGTAAAACAAAGCTGTCAGTCAAAACCAAGGATAGACATAGTAGATGATGTAAGAACAGAGTACAAGGTTATCAACAATGGTTACCATAATGTCTCTTGTTTCCTTAAAAAGAATTGCCTATCTCATTAGGTATTATAAAGTTGAACAAAACAGTAGAGAACAAGACCAATAAAACTTAAACATTGTAAACATTGCAGGACTTCCAAAGGAGATAATAGTCTAACCAGAATGGGCATCTTAGTGAATCTTATTGCCTTCAAAGTAGTTGCCTATACCCCCAAACTTGATACTATCATACAGGATGGAACAGAGTCTAATCAGTTGAAACAAGATAGTGGGAGTATTACAGTACTTCAAAACAAGTTAATAGGAAATCAAAAAAAGTTACTATAATATATCCTGCTAACTTTTTAAAAATTTTCCCCTTAATTAAAAAAAACATAAAAATAACTAAATAATTTTTTTAGTGAATAAGGGAGAGATTGAGATAAAAGAGGACATAACAACATAACGATACAGGTCAAAGCATGACTGTTTCAGCAACCTAGGGCTTCACCACCAAATAACCTGATTTAATAGTAGTTACCACAGTGTCTATCTTTTTCCTTGAAATATTTGAATATAACTTCATATACTATAGCTTCAAATAAGTTACACATATTTATCAAAAAACTAAGTTTTTGCTTTACAAAATAAGTGAGAATAATATCTACCATTTACTAAGAATTGAATTTTTTCAGCCTAAGAAGCATACATTTGCAGCAGTATACTTTAAATCTACGCAATGAGAAAATAAGTTCACAGAGGTTAGATCAGCAGCATGCTAGTATTTAACAACTAATAACAATTTTTTAAAAATTTAAACTATATACGTGTATGTACATAATTTTGTTATTGATATTACTGGAATAAAATGTATTTGTTACACATTTAAAAAAATATTTGCATTAGTGTCATGGTTTATGAAAATGGGTCCCCAGCCAAGCCTAATGCAATAATGGATACAACCAAATCTAGCGTCTGTGATTGGTTCTTTGTCTAGCACTTGGATTGGTGGTATGAGTGCTGCTCCCACCCATAGATGGAGCCAGCATACAATGTAAAGTTGGGAAGTAGGTGTGTCGCTTTCTTTTGCCCTGTTTGCTTTTTCCATTTGTGACATGAATGGCTGCCCCCTAGCCATGCCACTCTGCCTTGCAGTCAGCTTAGTATGGACTGAAGCCTCCAAGAACTATAAAAAATAAACCTCTTCCCTGACATTGGGTGTCAATTATTTTCTCTCAACGAGAGAGAAAAGTAACTAATACAGAATTTGGTACCAAAAGTGGGGTCATTATTGTTGAGTTGCCTGGCCATGTAGCTTAAGAGCCTTAAGAGTAAGTTTGGAAAGATTTTGAGAGATTGGCCAAAGAGACAGTTCCCTGAATACTGTAGACCAATATCGGAGATTCTGGTTGGAGCCTGGAAAATCAGAGTACTGATGGAAATGCTGCCAGTTAAGATGAAGCTCAGGAGGCTTCTATTGAGGAGGACTGTATCAGCTGCTGGCATGCAGGTAATATATTGTACTTTAGCTGAAAATTGCTTTTCAGTTTGTTTGTATTTAGAGATATTACCTTGGTGGCAGAAAAATTTCACTGCAGTCTACTATTGGGATGGTAGTATGGTTACCTCTGAGAGCTTTTGACCAGATCTATGTTCGAAATTTAGAGCAAAGAGCCTGTAGAGTAATTTAAAACATTTGGCCAGAAAGAAGGATCCACTGGAACTGTGGTTTGCAAAGATGAAACAGAGAATATAGTTGATTAGAAGAACAGGACAAGGGAAAAATGAACTAAAGTCTATCATCTGAAGATAAGAGTATATTTGAATTGTGGGAGGTCCTTGTTTTTAGTCCTGCCATGCCATGTTAAAAGTTAATAGGAAGTGAGGACTGTGATTGTAATCTTTTAATTTCATTTTAATATTTTTATATGTTTGTAGCCAAGTTAATTTAATTAATCAAAGTATTGTGCTTTGATGTTGAACCTTGGTCACTCTTTGAATATTTTGCTTTTGGTTCAGGAATATGTATAAAAGAATTATATATATGTAAGTGTTGTATTAATATAAATCTGAATAGACCAAGACATTAATTTTTACAAATCTGCCACTAAAAACTAGAGTTTAAGGAAATGTGTATTATCAAGTTCTTCAGGGATGGGTTGTTATGGATTAAAAACTGGTGGTCAATTTAACACCAGCTAAATCAACATGGTGCTGTGTATAGATGGCCCACCTGAGAAAAGTTACCAGCATAAATAGAGGCATGGAGAAAAACAGCCGAGCATTGTGGGTTTCTCTAAGTGTTGCTGTATGAGCCATGAGTTCCCTGGGAGAAGTTTGTTATGACTAACTTCCCCAACATGAGTTCAGCCATTATCACTGGAGGATCTTTGGATCTTGCTAGTGAGAGTGGCCGAGGTTCACTTTAGAGGAGCTTTGCTCCTTATATTGTGCATTGCTTCTTGGCTCCAGAGGAGAAAACATGTGCCATTTAATCTCTAAGGGAAGCTTGTCATGTTGGCTTCCTGGCATGTGCTCAACAGTTTTCATCGTCAGAGGAGCTCTGGACCTCTGACCTCAGGACCTGTCAACGAGGATAACTGCAGTACTTTTCAGGGCGTCCTTGGTCCTTATTTTGAGCATGACTTCTCAGCTCCAGTGTAGAACCCACAACCTACTGGCACAGCTGGCATAGACTTTCTGGTTTCCACCACTTTTGGGTCTTCCCAGCGTGGATCCATAAAAGAGACTGGCATAAGTCCTTCTTGTCGCCTCTAGACCTCCAGCTGGACTCATGAGATGAATTGTCATCGGCACCAGGTTTTCATCTGGATTCATGCAGGACATTGTTTTGGGAACCAAGCCCTTGGCTGAATCAGGGTCTTTAGTGTTGCAGACTGATTTCCTGTACTTTCTTGTGTTTAACTTTGGGTGACCATCATTAAAATAATATTATAAATTCTACATTCTGATTGTATCTGTTTCCTCACAACCCCTGACTACAACAGCTGTGTTTTACAATTGCTTTGAAAAATTCTTAAAAGCTTAGCACTTTCAGTGCTAATCCTATTTATTGTTACTGGAGTTTTGGTATATTGGAAGTAATTTCTAAATCCAGTCTGTTCCAAAAGAATTTAACAAAACAAGCATTAATGGTCGCAAAGTTGCACATTTATGAAAGATAGGGAAAAACTGAATGGGTGAAGTGAAAACAGGCTCTGCAAAGGTAGTTTGGGCAGAGTAAAAAGGGAATAAAAGATAAAAATAAAAATAAAAATACAGCCTCAGTGTAGCGTTGGGCTATCGTGAAGAGGCACAGGTAGTGAGTAATTAATGGTGGTCTCTTTTCCTATATTTTTCACACTGATGTTACCTCCAGGTCTTCTTATTAAAATCCCTCTGAGTTCTCTGGGACAAGTCCAATTCAGGGTTCTGCGAATGGTTCTGTGCATGTGATCCAGCATCTTGTCACATCTCCTTTCCAGCTAGTTTTAGCCACACTCTGTTTTGCTGTCTTATTATAACCCATCTGTTACTATCTCAGCTACTTGTTCAAGGTCATTGTGCTACCAAAGCTTCTAAAGTTTTCATGTGATGGAACAATTTAAGATTCATAGAAATAGGGCTGTAGAGTTGCTGGAGACAGTCAAAGAGTTTATTAGTGTTGACTCGTTAGTTTTAACTCATTATTCTTTGACATATTTCTCTAAGCTTATGATTTCCCTGGTAATTTAATGCTTGGGGACCACAAGCTATTGCATTGTTGTTGTCTGGCATAAATATCAGTTTAACTTGTTTAGGTTCAACCAGTGACCTGAGTTGTCCTGAAAGTTTTGTTTCTCATCTTTGAATCTGCCAAAGCTCTTGACTGGACCTCTGTTCAGTATGCCATCTTCCTTTGGCTTTAAGTTGTTTTTACTATCACTCCTTCTTTCAGAAACCAGAAGGAAGACTTCAAAGAAAACAGATGCCTTTTGGAAGAATGTTGACAAAAGAAAGTTACAGAGTGGAGCTCACTGACACAAAGAAAGCTCCAGCGTACTGCTTAGCCCACTGAAGAGCAGCCTGAGCCCTGGAGATCGCTGCTGGTCAAATTGTGACGGAAATGGACCTTATTTTTCACACCCTTGTTGCCTATTCACCACTCACCCATCAGGTCCTCTCTGATGAGCCATTTTTCTTTCCTGTTTAATTTCCTTACTCTGGGTTATCAGACACACACACACACACACACACACACACACACACACACACACACACATCTAGGTCTGCAAGGTCCAAATCAAATGAATATGAAACTTTGTCCTCTACATCCCACTTCTGTTAATATCAATTCATTGTGCTTTTTTTTTTTTTTTTTTTTTTTTTTTTTTTTTTTTTTTTTTTGGCTAGAACAGT
Source organism: Cavia porcellus (assembly GCF_034190915.1). Taxonomy (NCBI): domain Eukaryota; kingdom Metazoa; phylum Chordata; class Mammalia; order Rodentia; family Caviidae; genus Cavia; species Cavia porcellus. Next base: position 156,990,160 of record NW_026947484.1, on the reverse strand, counting down.
TTGTTCATGCTAACACTATAAGCAATGGTAAATCACTTTCAAGACAAATCTATGGAATTATGTGTCTGTGCTAGAAACTAAGATATATGTGAGCACTATAGAGAAAAACATAGCATAGAGGATGTATTTTGGGAACACAACTGAAGACAAAATGAAGCAGTTGCAAAAAGTGTTTCAAAAGGACAGTGTGTAATTTTGGTTTATGCTAATCTTCAAATCTTACAGCATATTGTACCTACCTAGCTTGATTCTACTTAGATTAAATTTTTCCATCAGTTAAAATATAACAGGAATTTAATTCTGTTGTCAGAAGAGAAAAATCAAGGCTATTTCCTAGGTACTTTATTTCTTTCACTACTATATCAGTAACATTACTGCAAGGCACTAAAATCAAAAGTGAGGTAAGAGAGCATAGCTGGATGGAGATATCCCAATGAAAATTATATTTGGACTTAAAAACAATTAATGGAACACTTACTATGGACAAGTACTAGACTAGAGATCTTAAAAAAGTATTTAATCCTTTTTTAACCTCTGATTTTAACGGTGGGGAGTGGGCAAAGTTTTTTCATAAATCAATCCTTAATCCAATAGCTCCTAAGAACTTGACTATTATAACTAAGGAAAATAACATAAGCACAAAGTCCTATTTGTATAAGAGAGAACAGAAAGTTATGCCATTGATTTATTGGTATGTCAGACATGTAAAGAAAGTCAGCTATATCACTAGTACTACAGTTTACAGAACCACTACATTGTTGATTCTACACAGACAGTGTGTGGTTGCTGGTGTTCATGTCCTTTTCTGGGAGAGATGATAAGTGTTTTCCTCTTCTTGCTCTTTTTGTTCATTTGTTTGTTTTGTTTTTATAGAAAGAGAAGCACTGTGAGCACAGGTTGATGCAGGTGAAGTCCAAATAATTGCCTTCAAACTTGCATGGCATTCCAATTCAACCTTAAACGCTCATGAAATTCAAAGCAGGGGAATCTAGCATGAGGCAATACTATGGTTTTAGCCCACTCTAGTTTTGTAATTGTTTGCTTTTCTTTGCCCTATGAATTCTTTATGACTCAGAATATCAAAAATGCTCTAACAGTTGCAGTAGATAAAAGACCTTCCGCCATGTGCAATCCATGGGGAGAATGCCATTGGAGACTAAAGGAGCAGGCTGACCTTTCCTCATGCAATCACTCAATGTGGAAAAATGAGGGTTTCCTACCAGTAATTTCAGTGCCATCACAATGTCCCCCATCTCTGAAATATCTGGGCCTCTCTGTGTAAAACGTTTGATGCAGTTATCAAATACCCATCTGTCTAATGTACTTCTCTTTTCACTTTGCATTTGGCTATGACTTTTGTTATAAAATATGAACTTGGAAAGCCAAATAGTCATATATTTTTTGATCTACTAGCTCACATAAAAGGGAACACCTGAAATCTAATTTTAACAGGATTTTATTTCTTTATCATTATTAGCCTTATTAGAAACATTTAAACACATAGGAGTTCTTATTTTGAGAATACATTTATAAGTAATAAAATGAATCCCATATTGATAGAAAATCTTCACACACTCATGATATGTTCTGGATATTTTAAAGAATTTAAGTATCCTTATAACCAATGAACTTATAAAATAAAGAAGAATCATGGCTCTCATGAAGAATGTCCACAGAGAAATAGCACTAGAATTCCACTGATCTTATAGAGACTTAAAATGTTCTGATTATATATGGAGTCCTTCTGGACAATTTTGAATTGTAACAGGAAATAGGCATATGACTCCTAGAAAAATAAGGTATTTTCTTGCTATCTGAAGTCAGTAAAAGGGCTGTTCTTTAGAGAATTTCCATATCTTATTTTCTCTGATTCCATGGTGTTCTTTTAAAGAGATTGAAAAAGACTAGAATTCATTACAAGTTCTTAATTGCTAGTTTCTCTACAAAATAGATGTTTATGTGCAGGCTTCAGAATAGCTACCATTCATTTGAGGGAGATCTTGTACAGCCGAAGTTTAAATAAACAGCAATGTTTTACTAAGTTTGCAAAAGCATAATTAGTCCTAGAGGCACAATATTTTTAAGCGTCAAATACTTCTTTTCCAGCTGTACTATTTGGCTCTGTAGTTTGAGAAGCAGCTTATCACCAACTCACTATGGCCCAAGCATTCTCCTAAAAGCACTTTTACTGTGTGTGTGCTCACGGAAACAGAACAATACCCTGCCACTTCTTCACTGATAGAGGCATCTGCTACCTTTATTTTTGTTGTTGTTGTTCAGCAGTGCATACAAACACTTCAAGATGGATTCCATGGAGGCCCAGTAGCATTAATTTGTATTTGTTCTGTCATGCAATTATATTAGAGAAATGAAGGAACCAGTAGGGAAATTCACATGTGGGAATAAATAGTAGTTTAAACATATTGTTCCAATAAAATTATATTAAGGTCCATGGGGATCATAAAATTCATTCATTTTTTTCAAACAATACCCTGGTTGAAGACATTTTGAAGTATTTGAAGCTTTTTAAGAAGCAAATGATTTTTAATTCTTTCATGTGTGTAAGAAAGTCAGAATTTATAAAATGTTTGCACTTTAAGAATTATGTAAATAATGCAGCCTTCAGATTATAGATAGTTTCATTAGTATCCTGATAGGCTTAGTGAAACTCAAGCCACTAGCCAGTAGCAAACAAGTAGGAAAATGTGCATATTAATAACAACATTGCTTGGAGCTACAAGATTTACTTCTATAAAGGATTCAAGTGTATACCATATCACATGGTCAATATCTACTCCGGGGAAAAAACCAGAATAAATACATAATAAACAGCCAGAGAGGTAAATATATAAATGATATTGACTTGTATATGGCAACAAATCATTTGTGCAATTGTTGAAACTGCTTTATCTTGAATGTTCTTCTCTTCTATTATCATTCAAAACATGTTCATATTTAAAGATAAACTGAATAGCATCTCCTTCATGAAGATAACCCTGTTTTATCTAACTGGAACTAACTTACTTCCTTACTTAATATTGAACCTTTAAGCACAAGGGCTATGTTTTCAAATTTTAAAATCCTTTGTCAAACAGCAGATCCTCAAAGACTGGGAGATACTCCATGATCATATGTAGTCTCTGGAGACCCAAATCACTAATCATGTGTGTCTCTATGAAAACACCTCTCAAAATACATTATAGGCTTCTGACCCTGAAGAATAGAGTGATTTCAGGATTGTGACAGTTCTTAATATGATGGTAAAAGAGTAACAAAAATATAAAACCACAAAAACACAAGAGAGTGATGAAAGAAACCAATACAGTGTGGTTAGCTAGGCAAAGCCAAATAAACCACAGCAAGGAATACTGAAACCTACACAATGCAGGGGAAATGAAGGCCAAGAAGATGGCATGATTCAGAAGTACTAATCTGCCTGTCTAGAGAAATGAAAGGGTATTAAAGATTTATGCTGATAGGATGGGCATAATCAGATCTACATATAGTCAAAACAAGTCTTGGAAAAACTATTTGGGATGTTAATATAGCTTTAGTAAAACAGCATATCAAATCTCTTAATCTATAAACCAATGAAATATTTTACAACAAAAACTAATAGAGAGTTTGATATGGTAGAAAATAAGAGCAAGTGATCTTTCTATGTATTATTTATAGTCCTAGAAATCTTAACAAATACTATAAGGGATTCCTTCATTTTAAAACTAAGTAAATTACCGCTCAGAAATCATAACTGATGCAATCAAGATGCAGGAAGCAAGCCTGAAATGATGGCTCATGCCTGTAATCCCAGCACTCAGCACTCAGAAGGCTGAGGCAGGAGGATCACTGTGGGTTCAAAACCAGCCTCACTACAAAGTGCCTAAACTACAAAATCCTGTCTCAAAACAAGCAAACAGCAACAACAACAACAAAAAATGCAGGAGGCAATCAGGCTGAGGTTTAAACACATTTCTGTCTAGGACCAAAATGCATGTTCATTAATAGTAAACCATATTAAGTTTTCTAAATCTTTTCCCCAAACACTCTCCTTTTATAACGTAAGTATTTTTAAGCACACTCACTATATGCAAGATGTTTATCTAGTTGTTGTGAAAAGAAAGATAAATATATCAAACTTTCTTCATTGTATAATCTCATTTTTTAGCCAATTCCTATCAATGCTATTATTTTTCTCTATTGTTACATTAATATTAATAAATAAATGAAACAGAATTATTCATGTAGAAATGACTGAATAGATATAGGGCACTTTGAGTTCAACAGAAGCTTTCTATGAGTTTAAGGTATTATAGTTATTGTGAACTGCTGCAAGAACTTGATGGCTCATTTCGTCATGTGCTTTGACTTACTCTTCAGGTGTAACCTTCTGTTTCTTGATTTTGCTAACTCTTCCCATTTTTGTTTTTGTTTTCAAAGAAAAATTAAATGTATGTATTACCAATTCACTTAGGCTTAAACTAGCATGAGATCATGCATGCAGCCTGCTGAGATTTACAAGGAAGAGACCCACAAGTCACACTACTAAAGGATTGTACACAAAGAGATAAGGAGTCCAATGCTGTCTTACACAGCTACAGTCCTGGATGTTGCCTCATTTTGGCAGAGGGCATCTTTTGTCTTAGGGACACAGTGACAAGGGCCAAGGAATCTAAGTAGATCAGTCTTGACAAACTGAATTATTCACCTTCTCATTAGTGAGACTAAGTACCCTACCCCCATAACTTAATGAAGAAGTGATTTTGGCACAGTTTTAAGAGGCTGCAGCCAATAATGGGCTGGCTGCAAGGCAGGGAGGGCTTGGTGAAGGGCTGGGAGGGAAAAGTTACCTTCTTTTGGTGACCTTGGAGCTCAGAGCCAAGGGAAGCCCAGGGAGGGAGGTACACCCTCCCAGGGGGATACAAGGGCCTCATTGGATTCATCCACTGATGAATGTAGCACCCACATGATGCAATTGGCTTGCAAAGGCCAAATTCTATGCACACTATCCCTTTGGGGAACATTCCAGGCCTAAAGCAGGACATATATTATCTTCAAGTTCAATCTACAATATTTCACAATCACAGAACTCTTATGAAAATAGCAAATGTTAGCATTGAACACTACTGTATAGTGTATATCACTTGATGATAAAAGCAAAGTTATACAACTTTTGGTAAAATATTGTTTGAATTTATTTTTTACTAACTCTTATTTAGAAAGAAAGAGACATAGCAGTTTTTCTTTTAATACGATGAAGTTCCAGATCTTTTTATTCTCCCTGCTTTTCTCTTTTTCCTTGATGCCTATGCTTGCATTCTGAGCTTTGTTTCGATATCTTAGTTTATATTTTATATATGTTTGATGCAGTGATATGATAAACTTTCATTTCAGTTACTTGCAAATGTCTGATGAAAAAGAGCTACCACACTTTACACGATTTTGGATTAAAACGTTAGAATTAAGTTTAAACTTTCATGCTTTTAGAGTAAGTGCATAAAAAAGCAGAATGGCAAAGGGCATGACTGTCAGACCAAATACAACAGTTTCTCTAAAAGTAGAAATTTTAATTAAAAACAGATAAGACTACTTGAGACATAACTTTAAAGAAACAATAGAAACAGACAGAAAATCCTAAAACAGATAGAAAAAGCTCCATGATGCAAAATAGTGAGATAAAAACAAAAGAGACCCAAAAACAAAGAGGAGAGTAATAAATACAAGGGCAGTAGAAAAAAAGTTGCTAGCTCAGTAAAATGGCTTCTTACAGGGATGAGAAAGACAGTTAAATGAATCAGATTTTGTTTTGTTTGGGCCTAATCAAGGATTCGCTGACTTAGTGGTATCAGCATTAATGTGAAATTAGAACTCAAGACAGTGTAGGTTTATTGAGTAATCTCAGGGCTAATGACTTCAGAAAGTCTTGAACTTAAGAAAATGTGTTGACTTTGTTTGACCCACATTTAGATTCACTCAGTTCTTTGCCATTTATGACTGAGGTAGGTAAATCAATACCAATCCATCATAAATGACTTGATTAACTGTGGTGTTCTCTTGGGCTACTAATCCATAACAGGATCCCATACATTACCTGACATCAAAAAAAAAAAAAAAAAAAAAAGTGCTCAACAGTGCTTCCCAAATGAACCAATGAAGAAAGCATGTAAAAAGCAAATAAAGTAACACATGGACCTGGATTATTTTAAAATTACTATCAATGGAGATTGTCATAAGGTTTTGTGAAGGTTAAATGAGTTCATATATAACAAATTAATTAGAAACTTGTACATGCATGTTGTAGTCAGGGGTTGTACACAGACAACAATTCAGATCAGGACATGGAGTTTATAATATTTTTATAATGGTCACCGGAAGTTAATACAGGAGAATGCAGGAAATCTATCCGCAACACCAACGACAGATTATTTAGTCAAGAGTCTAAACCCCACGGCAATGTCCCACATGAGTCCAGATAAAAACCCAGAGCTCAGGACAACACCTCCACAAGTCCAACTGGAAGTCCAGAGCCCACAAGAAGGACTCATGCCAGTCTCTTTTAGAGATCCATGCCGGGAAGACCCAAGGGTCAGTGGTGGAAGCCAGAAAGTCTATGCCAGCAGGATGAAGGAGCTGGGCTGGTGGGATGAGGGTTCTACACTGGAGCCGAGAAGTCACACTCACAACAAAGAGTGGGGCTGTCCTGAAAGGCACCACAGCTGTCCTCAGCACACAGAGGCCCCGAGCTCCTCCGACGACCATCACAGTTGGGTACATGCCAGGAAGCAGCATGATGAGTTCATCCTGGAGACCAGGCAGCACACGTCTTCCCCTCCGGAGCCAGGAATCAATGCTCGATGTGAAGACCAAAGCTTCTCCAGGAGAACCAACAGCTCAGACAGCAACTCGTAGAAGAACCCACAATGCCTCCTTAACACCTCAATCCTCTCTCATCTCCCTTCTTCTTCACCTGTTTATCCTGGCAACCCTCCTCAGGTGGAGCATCTTCTCTCAATGCATGCTGATGTAATCCAGCTGGCGTTAAATTGACCACCAGGTCTCAAACCATAACACTGCACTAGTGGTTATTATACTTATTCATAAAGATAATAGCCATTTCCTGAAAAGGGTCAGAAAATTCCTATGGACTCCAGAAGTGTCTCCAGCATATGCATTCACCAAACACTGAACACACAAGGAGGAGAAGTTTTCTCCCAAATTTCCATGAGTTTAAGTGATAATTCAAGGTTTGATAGAAAGTTTATTCCATGTGTCTGATAATACAGAATGAATCAGTTTCATAAAGAAATTAATCACAATAGCATAAGGCTAATGTCAAAGGATCTGGGATTAAAATGGGTTCTCTGCAAAATGAGCAGAGAAGGCATTAATACACAAGATGTAAAGTACCACCCACCCTGGCCTCCTGTTCACTTCTGATTTGCTAGAGCCTAGGCTTAAACATCCTGATGAGATAATCCCTGCCTATCAGCAACCTCAGGTAGCTGAGAAGGCCTAAATTCTTGCCTCCCTGACCTCATTCTACCTCTGTTCATTGAAATGGTTGAATAGCATCTAGGCTTGTTGAGTTATAGAGGAAAAAGAGTAAATACACTTACCAGGGTGTGTTCTCTCAGTTTGGTTTACTTTAGCTATTTGGAAGCAAGCAGTCATTTACTGATAGGTTTTCCTGTGCTTGGGTTGCATCATTACACTGAAGTTCTGAGTCTTTATTTGTTTATCTGGTTATATTTGTTGGACATGGTCACTTCCGATAGCATAATTGTTCACAGGATATTATTCCTATCTCTCCTATTCTATTGGAGGTTTAAAATAACAAGGGCATTAAATGGCATCTCCTCTCATGCTAGACATGGGGCTACTGTTTATTACGAATGGAGGCAATGAACATAGCTTCAAAGAGGGCACTCAGGAGCTTCCAACTGTCCTCTGCTCTACTTCTTAGGTCTCCAATTCATGGGAAAATGTGAATTGAGTTCTTTATCACATTTTAGTCTTTCCCAGAACACCCTAAAATGTTGTCCTTGAAGACGCACATGTTTACCTTTGACACTGTCGTTAGAGATGGCTACTAAACTGTACTTGTTGCACCACGTTATTCAATGATGAGAAATTTTATTTCATACTTTATTTGTGAATATGTACTGTACTTTGTTTCATTAATGGGATATTTTCAAGTTGACTGTTTTTCCTTTAACCAAGTGACATGATGAACTGATATATTATTGGTATTATTTTTGTGCTCCTAAACAGAAATGACAGAAATGTTGATTCTGGTGGATAACATATATTGCTTTCACCTTAAGCAATAATATGTAGAAAATTTATTGATGCATGTCATAAAATGTATCTAAACAAGCAAATATAAGAATTTATTTTCTAGTTACTTTTGAATGATCTCTAAGCAAAATCTATACTCCCAAACCACTATAATCCCAAATATTTTTCCATGATCACAATGAAAAATAAACAAACAAAAAGCTCTATATCCACTTTTGGAAATATCTTTTACTTTTACTACTAATATGAAAGCTGATGTTTAATCACATGTTACTTTTGTGTTATCATAAACACATTATTCCAAGCAAGGAATGCACAATAAATTAAAAAGTCAATGCACAATAAATTAAAAAGTCAATGCACAATAATCCATATCAAATGAGATGTTTATAACTTCGGGAAAGATAATACTTTGCATGGAAACATTGATTTTTACCAGCATTCTATTAATACTTGTTCATTAAAATAAGTCAAATTTTGGGAAGAGGTAATTGTAACAAATAAAACTTGATAAGTGATTGTGCCCATGATAAATAAAGGATCCAGAAAAACAATCCCAAGAAAAAAGACAAAAGACTTACATGGATATTAATACGAAGTAAAACATATAGAATATTTAAAATATCCTTAAAAGAGGCTCTATCCAGAATAAAACATCGAAAAGTTTAAAGCTGCAATGAGATAACTCCTACACTCCCTAGGTTGGTGAATGATTTTGAAAAATGTCACATACTGCTAAGACTGGCAGCAGAACAGTCTTGGTAAGAGAGCACACTTTGTTTGGACAACTTTTGAAAACAGTTTGTCACAATTTATTACTTACTATGACATATGCTATAACTAGTGATTGCACTTCTAGACATACACTTCAGAGAAGGTTTTGAATTTTGAATTAGTAGGCAATCACTGGAATGTCTGCAGCAGTATTAATCAAAATGGCAAAATCTTAGAATCAATACATATATCCATCCCAGGGAAATTGCATAAGCAAATTGGGATAGTGTCAAACAATAAAATAGTCCATATAAATGAAAATTAATGAACTATAGATTATGCATCGACATGAATGAAGTGTGGCAGGTGATCGTGTTGAATAAATGGAAGACAAGTCATTGGTGGCCATATTTATAGTGATAGTTTCATTAAGATAAAAAAATGAGCAATGTATTACTTTAATGTTGTTACAACAAAAATGCAAAGTCAATAATAAAAACTGCATTTCTTAGTTATAACCTATGTATAAGATCAAAATCTAAGCAGCCATGTGAAAACTAAAAACTTAGAGTAAATGATTATTCTGTAAGGGAGATGGACACACTGGGGAAGGGCACAAAAAGAGTTTAAACTTATTAGTTTGATTTTTTCCTTTAAGTAAAAATTTACTTTCATGTCTCCAATTCCATGCTTCATAATTCATATACAAAGGTGTGTATTTGTGTCTGTGTATCTCCTATAGCCATATGTATGCTTTAAATATTGCACAATAAATTCTATTATTCTTTTAAAGAGCAGTAGAGCTTTGCTCTGGACATCTGTAAAGTTGACCCACAGCTTGCATATTGTCTCTTAGCAAAATAATTATAGTTTACATAGCCATTTTAAAGTTATGTGCTCAAAATTATGTACAATGACTGGCAAAATACACCAACCATTTTTCAAAATTTGATTCTCACTGAGAAAGAGTTTCTTGTTGATTCTTCTCAACTCTGATTTTGTTTAATCTAAGTTTTCACATTTAGTTAAAAAAACATAGTGTATTCCTAGGGTTTATTTTTTTGTTACAAATATACTAATTGCTTCTTTCTATTTGCAGAGGTTATTGTATTAAATTGTCTGTAGTAGTACTTTTATGACTGCATATACCTGGGCTTTCTTCATGTGAATCTCAAGTTAGACCTTAATTTGCGTGTGTGAACTGAAATGCTTACCAGTATTTTTATCAGCACCTGAGAACTGTTACACCTTTTATTTTATCTTTTAGGAAATCCCTGTCTTTCATTAAATTTTGCAAAGTTACTTATTCATATGTAAATATTTTACTTTCAATAAAACAAAGTTTTTAATTGCTATTGTTTATAGAGGATTAAAAGAAAATTAACTCCTTCCTTAAAAATAAATTTATCTGTAAAAAAGAGAGAGAGAGAGAAAGCAGTAGAGCAGCTTAAACAAGCAAATAGTTTTGTTTATGTCCCGAGCATGGAAAAGATTATCTCAGAATTTAAACGCTCAGAACAAAGAGCCACAATATGAAACATTAAGAACTACTAAGTTTGCAGTCACTCAAAATATGTGAACACTAGGAAGATCTTTCTTTCTCCATGACTTCGCCCCACCATCAGTCAAATCACAAACTCGGCCATGTCCAGGTACTCTTCTGGCAGGGCTCCTTTAGAGCCCTTCACGGAGCTGCTCTGGGATCACAGGAGGTCTGCATCTCAGCAGTTAGAACTCAGTTGGGAGATGTCAAAGGATTTGTTACACCACGGCCTACAAGGCACTTTGTAAGAGTGCAATTGTCTAGAAAAAGCAAGTCTTCTTTGTGATGAAGCAAGTGGCCATGGATAAGTTTCAACAGAGGCCAGCAGATGCTGTCACAGAGCAGCTCCTGAGCAGATTACTCACATAACTCAATTGCCAGAGCTGCTTCCTCTCCTGAGCATTTCTACAGCTGAATCACTTTCTGGTCTCGGAAAGTTCCATCTGTATTAGTGTGTCTTTTTTTCTGTGGATCTTGTTTACATTTACAATTAAAGAAATTATACCAAACAATCATATTATAATTAAAGAAAATACTACTTGAGAGTTAAATATGATAAAATATCATTTTCTATAATCGCATATATATCTATAGCAATGTTTTATAATGTAGTGGACATATAATTCAGTTTTTTCATATATATATATATATATATATATATATATATATATATAACCAAAAATGTATATACACTTCAGGAAAAGAAAAACTTGTATAAATGTTTTAATACTATTTATTGAGACGTCATGAGATTAATACAAATTACCTTTGATTTCTGCAGTCGTAATAGGCATTCAAAGTGGTGCCCATTAGTTTCCAGACATTTATTAGCACAGTGATCTGCTGCATGAGTAATCTTTGTCATTAAGATTGTTGCACACGTATTTTTAATTTCTCCTCTCAGGGCCTCAGGCAGACTGACTGATAGTCGGCTTGGAACACCCGGCTGAACTGAGCCAGTGTGGCTCTGGGTGTGGAAGGCCCATCTAAGGATTTCAGCTTGAAAGGACAACTGGAGGGGAGGATGGTGCGCTGTTGCTGGAGAATTTCTCAGGCTGGTTTCTCTGATAGGAGCTCAGCTCTTCTCACCATCTGAGGCACTTGGGTCCTTGCTGTCAGTGAGAATGGCTGCCATTCTGTTCAGCGGAGTACTCTTTAAATGTCACTTTCTGGCTTCAGTGAAGACCTCTCGGCTTGCTGGCACAGATCCTTCACCCCACTGATGCAGACTTTCCAGCTTCTCCCACTTGGCACTGGGCTTTCTCAATGTAGATCTTTGATACAGACTTACATAGGACAATGTCATGGGCTCTAGGCATACACTTATCCTTTCCTTGTTAAAAAATATTATCTATTGTAGATCCTGTCAAGTAAGCATAGGGAAAAAATCCCCTTTATAAGAACTTTTCACCATAAGAAAATATGTTCATGGCTCTGAAAACCAGAGTCATGGGCTGGCTGCTGCCAGACTGGAAAAGACAGACTCCAGCCTCTTCCCGTGAGTCAGAGCCATTCATGGACCGGGTGTAAAGAGAAGAAGGCCACACCAGCGAGCAAGCCCAGTCTGGAAACCAGTGTCATGTGGAGGATGCCACAAAACTGGACCAGACACACCCCAGTCCTTTTGGACAGGCAAACAAGAAGTACCCGACCCCAGCCATAAGTGCCCAGCTTATCCAGAGAGACACAGGCTGTGATCATAGCTATACAGGTGAAATGCAATTGGATGCCTGTGGTGCTTTGGTGTTTCACTGACATTGCAGGTCTACAGCCAGTGGTCTGATCATGGGTTTAGAAGCTAGCGGTACATAGTGTGACATCTACAGGGCATCTCCTTCTAAAGGTCAGCCACTGTTGATTCCGTATGGTCTTGTTCTGGAAGTCCTATGTCATTTCCATTGTTTTGTTGGGTTTTGTTCTCTTTTGTTTTGTTTGATTATGTCATATCCAATGGCAGGAACAGCTATTTCAAAGATAGCAAGAAATATTATGGTAGCAATTTTAGATTTACTGTTGGCTTGTTTTGAAGTCCTTTATTGCTTTCATTGTCTTATTTTTATTGTTTCTACTCTCTTCTGTTCTATTTGATTTTTACTATGTCCAAAATTATCTGTAGCTATTTTGAAGACATCGAGGCATTATGGGAACTACTGTCGAATTTGAAATGTTTTGAAGTCCTTTATCTCTTTGTTTTGATTGGTTTTAATCACTTTTATCCTTTTGAAAATAAAATTTTTAAAAAATAAAGAAGATATGTTCACTTCTAAAATAAGTTTTTGTATTATTTGAAAAAAAGTACACTTCTTTTTTGCAGATAAGAGTTTTTACTTGTTTGTTTTACTTTTTTGCTTTGAATAATAGCAAGGTTGGAACTAAAATTGGAGGTTACTGGAACTTAAAATAATGAAAACTTTCCAACTTAACACCTAAAATAAACCAAAGCCTAACTTAAATATAGTTCATTATATAAAAGATTTAAAATTATAATCCCTGTATTGACTTCTTACTATAATATATTATTTTAGTAATTTCATACCTTTACTATGGAATGCTTAAAATAAATAAGGAATAAAATTAAATATTAAAAACTTGCTACAGTTAATTTACCATAACTATAATTAAGTTGAAGACCAACAAAAATTAAAAAATTGTTCTAGGAAACATTTGTAGATCAATGATAGCAAATCTTTTAGTCATCAAGTATCAAAATGGAATCCAAAACCCACTTTTTATTGCAGAGTTCCAAAACTGCAACTAAACCTGACTACTCAGACTTTAGTTTAGAAAAAATAACTCATGCATTATCACCTTTTGTTTTAAAAACACAGTAATGTATGCTATGCATTTGACATCATTATCAAGGGCCTGTGCCTTAGTTTGACTTAAAAATGATTGTTATAGATTTCATAGACATGTAATAGTTGAAAATAAACAAACTGTTTTAAAGAAATTGAATGAAATATGAACAACTTTCACCAGGTATAAGTAAGATTTGCATGCTTTCCTTGTGATTACATAATTTTTACACATAATTTGAGAGTAGGAAGTGGTATTTTCTACAACTTAATTGAGGCAAAATAGGCAAAAATTATATGGCGAGAGAACATTGAAGGGATTTTTATATTCATACATATGTAGATTGCAAATAGTTTTTTAAACTCAACACATCTATAACTTACATAGTTATCATTTTTTGCATGTAGTAAATACACTTAGCCATAATAGCTTAGCAAGTTTGAAATAAACATTAACTATCACATCATACTATGTATCAGAGCTCTACAACTTCCTTATCTCACACCTGAAATTTGTATGACTTAACCAATATCTTCCTATATTTTCCAAACCCCGGAAAATGGGTTTTTCTATTTGCCTTTGATGAGTTCAACATCTTTTGAATTCCATATATAAGTCAAATCATGCTGTATTTCTTTTTCAGTGACTGGTTTATTTCACTCCATAATGCCCTCTGGACTCATCTATATTTTCAAAAATGCCAAGTTTCCTTTTTTATGGTCAAACAATATCTAGTATATATGTGATGTGATCAAAATACATGAAGTATATCTTAGTTTTTAAAGATATTCTACAGAAAAGACACATCTCCCTCAAATATGTCTCTTTAGAAAAGATTTTATATAAATATAATATGTATGTATGTATATACATGATAGGTGACTACACTACTAATCTGTTTGTTCATTTAAAAAATGTTTTGTGTTTTCCTTGTTTGATCTTTCAATTATTTTTTCCATGTCTGTATCTTGTAATTTGAATAATTACTTTGAATATAATGATATAAATACATTAACCGTTGTTAATCTATGATTAGGTTGTTTTGAAATTCTGTGTCATTTTTATTCTTTGTTCATTAAAGAAATCCTTCCCTTCATACTTATTGTGTACACTTATTGCATCAGTCTCGCCACTTTGTAAGGCACTTCTGGAAGCCCTTTTCTGAAGGTTCTGGAAGCATCTTTCTGAAATACAGTGGAGATGGTTGCCAAGTGCTGCGCAGCAGGAAGGCTACCCCTTAAACACTGGAGTGCATTCTCATCCACCTTATTCCCTGGGCCTCACATGCAACTTGTGATTCATCCCAAAGTCATGATAGGTGAACAGTTCAAGTCCATTCAAGGAGATAGGTGCAGCCTCTACTCTGTAACAAAAGACATTCCTGAAAGAGGATTTGCAGAACTACTGCAGAAAGAGGCAGACATGCTATAATAAATGTGCACAAAGCAATGGGCAGTATTTTGAGTGAGATTAATGACGACCTGTCTTTTACTGTAATGCTTTTTTTAAATTTAAGCCCTCAAAATTATGCTGGAGCAACCTTTTTAAATTTAATCTTCCCATCCTGGAGCAAAGAAGGCACCTTAGTGGAAGAATCTGTGGACTCTAAATAAAATATGGAGATTAACCCATAGTAATATATCAATACTGAGTTCATAGTTTTGATATACATCACAGTAATAGAAATTAAAACTGGATAGAAAGTACACATAAACTCTGTGTACAATGTAACTTATTGTGAATTAAAGATTACTACAAAATGAAAAATGTATTTTTAATGATATATTATTTGATGTAAACCCTTTCAAATAAACGGGTTCAGGAAAAAATATTATATTGAGTTCGATCCAGCTTTCATCAAGCTAAGATTGAAAGCCCACTGTTAAGAACTGGTGGTCAACTTAACATCAGCTGGATTACATCAGCATGGCATTGAGTGAAGATGCTCCACCTGAGGAGGGTTGCCAGGATAAACAGGTGGAGAAGAAGGGAGGTGTTGGGGGAGGGGGTTGAGGTGTTAGGGAGGCAATGTGAGTTCTCCTCTGAGTTGCTGTCTGAGCTGTTGGTTCTCCTGGAGAAGCTTTGGTCCTCACACTGAGCATTGCTTCCTGGCTCCGGAGGGGAAGACATGTGCTGCTTGGTCTCCAGGATGAACTCATCATGCTGCTTCCTGGCATGTACCCAACTGTGATGGTCGTCGGAGGAGCTTGGGGCCTCCGTGTTGCTGAGGACAGCTGTGGTACCTTTTAGGATAGCCGTAGTCTTTGTTGTGAGTGTGACTTGGCTCCAGCATAGAACCCTCATCCCACCAGCACAGCTCCTTCACCCCGCTCACACAGACTTTCTGGTTTCCACTGCTGACCTTTTGGCCTTCCCCAGCACGGATCCGTAAAGGGACTGGTGTGAATCCTTCTTGTGGTCTCTGGACCTCCAGTTGGACTGGTGGGAGGCATTCTCATGAGCTCTAGGTTTTTATCTGGACTCATGTGGGACATTGCTGTGGGGTTTTGGCTCTTGACTAGATAATCTATGTCTTTGGTGCTGCGGATAGATTTCCTGCATTTTTCCTGTGTTAACTTCCAGTGACCATTATAAAATTATTATAAACTCCATGTCCTAATCCTAGTTGTTCTCTGTGTACAACCCCTGACTACAACACTCACTGACTAGTTCTTTACATCAGTACTCTTTTTTGAAAGTAAGTTTAAAAATGAATTGGGAAATGTACAGAACCAGACAATGTTTATACAATATTTAATATAGAACACTTAGGATATGTTGATTAATTAGGTGCAGAAAATTTTTCTAATAATGGTTTGATAAATGCTACCATTCCAAATATAAAGAGTTATTTATCCTATGAGAGGGCTTTAAAATACTAGTAGAATTTATAAGAATTCATACGTTTTATAATTTATAATTTGTAAGAATCTATAAATTCTTATAAGAAAATATTTTCTAAATATTGGCAAGGAAAATTTTAAAGAGGAAATACCATTTGAATGGGAACTGGAGTGAACATTTCTTTCTGGACCTGTAATGATTAAGGAAATGACTTGAAGGAAAATTATGCTTCATGAAGTCAGTAAGGCAGACAGTGTTTACAAAAAATAAATACTGTAGTAAAAAAAGGAGCAGAAAGAGAAATTTATAGAATTTTTCAGAGTACCATAAAAACCAGTTTTCTGAATTATAATTTTGTGGAGTTTTGATTTAGAAAATGTCATAATACTAGCTTCAAAATTCTTCATATTTTTTCTAGAACTGTGTCTTCTTTTGATACAGAATCAGCAATCTTTAGATATCTTTTTATTTAGTAGGATGCAGGAGAACCCTCCTCTCCCACAAGTCAGATCTTGGGGAAGATAGCAAGCCAGCAGATGGAAAAGTTCAGTGTGAAAGCAGACAGTTCGTCAAAAGGAAGTGTTGACATACGCCAAGCAGTGACATGGGAAGTTAGTTATTTCCAAGGGTAGAATGTAACATATTTCCCCATAGGTTAACAGCATGTGAGGATAAAATTTCTTGGAGAGAAAACATATGCACAAAAAACAAATGGCAAGCATTTTAGGAACAGAGATATCAGAGGTCGAACTGTCATACACCTATTTATGACAAGAATTCAAATTTTCATAGAAAGAAGATTTCTAGGATAAGCACTTAGCCCTGATTTAGAGAGGAGGAAGCAGAGAGTTGTAAGAACTGAGACGCTGCCTAAATCTGTGGATAGTGTCATTTGGTGCGTGCCGACGTTAGAGTTTCTCTAATTCACATCACCTACATAAGAGATTCATCATTCATTAAAAAAGAGTACTTGAAACAATTGTAAATGCTTGCACAAAAAAGACTTCTAATAAGAATTTGGACTTAATGATCTAAATAACCTGAGGAGTTCAAGTTTTAGGTTGAGAAATGTTAAATAGTATTTTATTGGTTGCTTTTCACATTGCTGCAACAAAATACCTGACACCAGCAACTTGAAAGAGAAGAATTTTATTCGGCTCATGGTTTCAGTGGATTTAGTCCACAGTCAGCTATCTCCAAAGCAGAAATATTATGGTAGAAGGGTTTGCAGGAGCAAAGCTTTCTGGTGCTGAGAAGCAAAGACAAAAGGCATGGACCAGGTATGAACCCAAAGTCGTACACACCTCCATGATGACTGCAGGCACACCTAAAGCAGCAGTATACTTTACTGACCCCCAAACCAATGAAACTGACAATTAGGGCTGGGGATTTAGCTCAGCGGCATAAGCACCTGCCTTGCAACCAGGCAGTTGTGAGTTCAATCCATGGTACCAATTAAAAAAAAAAAAAAAACTGGCAATTAAATTTAACAGATAAAGTTACCAAAAATAAAACCGAGGTTCAAGAATGACCAATAACAGACATTTCAAGTCTAATTAAATTTACATAGGAGTGCACATGTCTATAGTCCCAGCACTTGGCAGGCTGAAGCAAGAGGACCGTCACGTACTCAGGCCAGCCTGGGCTACACACTGAGTTCAAGGCCAGGCTGAACTATGTCATAAGACCCTGTCTCAGAAAAACAAAAATAAATGAATCTACATAGGAGTACCTGTGTGCATTGGGGATTATCTTAGAGGAAAGGAAATATGTGCCCTCCTTTTTCTTGTTTTGTCCTCCCAAACTTGACAAATTAAACTTTTGTCTTGGTAGCTGCCATATAAATGACTATTTTTTTTCCATTTGTGCAGATGTTTTTATTTGAAACAGCCCCATAAAGTTCTAAGCTATTATCATTTCAGTCTGAGACATATTAAATCAAATCACTCGGGGTGGGGGCAGCCACATTGGTAGGAAAAATCTTACAAATACAAGCCTAGGGCTATTGGGGATAAGATATACCCATGTCACAGTCATAGTATACATCCAAACTGAGTGACTACACAAGGCAGAACATAAGTTTTCCAAAGGACACATTTCCTTGTTTTCATGCTTTTCCCAGTCCAGTGTCAGATGACATTGCCACATTGTCTGACTTAGAAGAAAAAGTGTCCTGTAGCTTATCTAGAATGACTGATCATAGCAGACATATTCCCATATCTTGCTCTCTGAGACAAAAAACTCTCATATGTAGAAGATTTTAGAGATGAAGTTTGTACTTCTGTAGTTAATGGAACTCAGACCTGTTGACTCAAGGAGGGGAAAGAGGAAATGAAGAAATATCAAGGGACACCAATTTATCAAATAATATTATCATTGTTTCACATTAATTAACTCATGAAAGCAGTGCCAAAATCACACATACCTTACATCACACACATTAATATTAGCTTTTTAATATTTATATCATTTGTAGAGACATCAAGATGAACACATATGTTTATTGGCAAAGTATATTAAGTTTGAATAGCACAATCTTTTCTAAATCTAAAGTCATATAAATAAGAAAAAGATGGACCTTAATGATAAGACAGATGTATTTAAATGCATATAAGAATATAAAAATATAAGACATTCCTGAGTTGAGTATAATGTGTTCATTTCTTTAAAAAGCATCTACTTTCTTCTTATAAATTGAATGTTTCCCATTGACATTGAATGCACCAAGTGCCCTAGACTTCTTGAGTATTCTGTACCCATTTTTAGACAGATGCTTTCTTTCATCAAAGTATTCATTCTGTCATCATTAAATATGAAATTAAAAGAGATTTAGAGTACATCTTCAATGAAACTCAAACAGATCATTTGCAGTTGAAATACAGCTTAAAATTTATGGACAAATCAGTAAATTAGAAGAAATGACAAGACAAAGTTGATACAATTAACATTTTTTATTTTAGCTTTTCAAAAATCAACAGAGTAAAATAAATTATTTTGACAGAGACATATAAAATAAATCATTTGGTGTGATGTGATAGCAGAAATGATATGAGTATGTGTTCTTTTAGGAAAAAATACCTAGCTGCTATTTTTCTAAATCTGCTACAATAAAAAAGCTGCTATTTTTATTAATGTAGATTTTTTTTTAAGCTCTATTCTTGTTGCGGCCTCTTATAGAAGGTGAGAATTTTTGAAGTCTTGCTAAAATTACCTTGTTAGGAAATGTTCTTTCTGAGCAATAAACAAAGGAAAGATTGTTTAACTTAGAGAAAACATGGACTTTTAAAATTATAATGACATTCTAAATTAACTCAGTGTGTGATTTAAAATAATATGCACAAGAGTTAAAAAAAGAATAAAATCCTTATTTAAGTACTAAGATGGAAGTGCATTTTAATTACTGGCATTTCAGATAAAAGTCATATCTCGCAAAAAAAAAAAAGATACCAAAAACAATCAATATTGGGCAACAATCCTAATGATATAAACTCAGTGAATTAGGAGACTAACATAAAGTTATAATTAAGCTCTAGTAGATCAAGTTTATGTAACAATCACTTGTTTTCTTATTTTACATTTAATTGGAAATATCCAAATGTGACTAATGGTTACCATATTGGACCACGTAATGCTGGATAATTATTTCTTTCCCAGGTTTCCCTTAGATAAAGCTTTCTCTCATTGCTGAATCCTCTCATCACCAGTCCCATCACTACCAAGGTGTCATCGTATTATATCCAATCCCATCATTTCTAGCCAGTTGTAATGAGTTTTTGGATGAGATTAATATTTTCATTAAGCACTCAAGTATATTGGTATTTCTAACATGGGTGGGTCTCAGCTAATTAGTCAGGTCCAACTAGAGAGAATTTTACTTTTCAGATATTTGGCCTGGTACATTATCTTTCTTCATGCCTTCCACTCACACTGAAATATTGGCTGTCTTAGTTACTTTTTACTTGTCACTGAGACAAAATACCTGATGCCCAAAGATGGGAAAGGAAAGGTTTATTTCTTACAGTTTTTGGAGGTTTCAGTCCATATTCAGTTGCCATGGTAGGGTGGCATGGCAGGGTTGTAATTTGTGGCAGCTGTGAACAGCAGGCAGAAACCAGCAAGAGAGACACAACTTCCTCCTGCCATTGCATTGTATGCTGGATCCACCCCTAGGTAGGTGTAGCACTGGCACCATCAATCCAAGTGATACACAATGAACCAATCAGAAATGCACAATGCAAACACAGGAGGCCTGGGGCCACCGAAATAAACCATAACACTGGCCATCCTGAATCTCCTGCATGCTGACTCATCTTGTGGAGCTTGTGATTTTCCAGCTCCCATAATCACCTGAACACTAATAGTCTTTGTATTTACTCACTTGAGTATCTCGCCTCCATCGTCACTGCACTCTAAACCCTGTACCTTACTCTGTATTCTGAGCTCATCTTCTTCTAAACCCATAGACAGAGGAAAAAATACAATCACAACACCTGGATTCACTTTGGATCCATGCCTATAGACTTTAGGGGGCCAGGAAAATGTTCTATGCATCACTTGTTCATTTATGCCAGCATTCTTTGAAATAAATATTTACGGCTTCTATTTTTCCCTTCACATTTTAATATATCCTCTCCCATCCTAGCTCTCAGCTAGACAGGTCATTTCCAGTTCACAGAGAAAGCTCGCTGAACAACTTGTTTAGATGCAGTATCACACCAGTATCCTGTAATCATTCTTGCCTCAGTGCCTACCTTTTCACTTGAGATCATATATCTAACGCCAGACTTCTGAAAAAGCAAATCTCTTTTTTTGTACACTACCCTACAACCTGTTCCCTCTCATGACATCTGGCAGAATACTGAGTTTCTTCTCCTTAAAGAAGAAAAAGATTCTCCCCAAATCAGAAAGACAAATACATTTTTGAGTGCTAGAATTCCAAAATGAAGCATATCACTTTCATTCTTCATAGGAGAGACAGAGAGAGAAGACTGAACCAGAGACGGTGCCATAAAATAACAGGCTTTACAATTTACCAGAGAATATAAGTCTCAAAGATTGGCATAAACATCTTGAAGTTTTCTCAGTGAAATACATTGCCTAGTTTAGAAAATAAGCACCTCCATAATACCTATGAGGAGCTGAAAATTAATGATTCTTTTCTCATTTTCTTGTGACCTTGTCAGTGTTGGACTTCTGGATAACCCGAGGAAGGAGAAGGGATCACTCCAAGTTCAAGTTTGAAAATTCTCACCCTATGAATAAGTGTAATTTCATAGTCAGATTTAATTTGATTTAGGAAAAAGTAAACCATTGTGGCATTTCTGAACTCAGACATGATGATTGAAAATTTGTTCTGGCATATACGTGGGACAATTTCCAGGATTATTAAAATTTTTCATGCATCAGATAATGACAATTGGAGCTAACTAATCTAAAAAAAACTAGCTATGACCTGAGAGAGATCTAATACATAAAAGTGAGGGTTAGCCCTCACGATTCACTGGTAACGTGATGAAAATCAGTGGACCGTAATGAGTTTGAGTTTGCAAGAGTATATTAAAATGTTTTAAAGCCCCTGAGAAGACGTATGATGAATAAGGAAAAGAATTTCAAAGTGGAGCAGTTTAAATGCTCCTTTTCTGAAGTCTTTTGTGAAGACCAGTTTCTGTGCTGTTCCCTGTAAAGCACAGAGCTTAAAAGTGATTTTTTTATCCTCCTGGCTAAGATTGTGGATCTAAACAACTTGACGCTTTTGCTAGAGCATACAATACTTACTGCTGAATCGTTCTAGTATAGTCGTGTAACCTTTTTTCCTAATTTTCATCTCACCACCAAATTTTGGATAAAAAATAGAAAGTTGTTTTTGCAGATTAAAAAAAAAAAGAATGACTCATCCCAAATAAGATTGAGTTTTAGAAATAAAAAAAGTCAACAAAGTAGTAAAAAACATTAAATTAGAAAACGGTGCATAGTGCCATTGCTGCAACAGCGTTTACGATGGCTAAGAAAAGGGCGGCAGTTGACAGAATATCGTTTCTCAAAATCTGTGGCCATTCTTACAGCAGGAATGATAGTTTGCCTGAAGAGCTGGCTTCTAGAATTTTCTATGTGCCTCCTACTTCAGCTGAAGCACTTGACTCCGTGGCTGCTGTTCTGGAGAGCCTCTCAGGACCTCTGTACTGTGCCAACACCTCTATGCAGACACCGGAAGCTGAGTGACCTACCCTACTTTGACCTTGCAAAAGAGTAGGTGGACAACAATGCTGTAACAGAAAGATTTTAGGGGAACCAGCCCAAGCTTTGCCACCTGATGCCTTATTTTAACAATTCAGTTCAGAACTGTGACTTGTCAAGCTTTCACAAGGCCAGGTGAAGGCTCCTTTCGATGATTCTCTTAAGGCCTCCTTCCAAGTGTCACCCAACAGTCAATAGCTCTAGCACTGCAGGAAGCTTACTAGAAATATAGGTTGTGTAAGATTTTTCAAAATGCACTGAGTCAGAATTAGAATTTTAGCAAGATACCTACTTAATGTGTAGGCCCATTGATGTTTAAGAAATCATGCCCCAAACTTGCCTTCCAGAATACCAGAACCAGTACATCACGGTAAATATTAAAGTCCCTCACAATTTAAAGATACTATCGCCTGGTACTTCTGTGCCTTTCAACAAGAGAACAAACTATTTAGTAAGACTGTCAAAAGCAAAGACAAAATGTTGGTGTTTGTGAGAATAGCTCCATATTACATTGTGGTCATAGACAAACTCAAAAATCTCAGTGACTTAATAAGAAGAAGAAATTTCAGTTTTGGATTTTTTTCCATATACATGTTGTAACTTAATATAAGACAAGTTATTTTCCTATGTATTAAAGCTTTTCCATTGGTTAGAAAAAGAAATATCATCTAAGATCATTGTGACAAGAAAGGAAGAAGATGATAGAGGTCCAACACTGTTTTCCATATTAACCTAGGAATGACAAAGGTCACTTCTGTGTTTTATTTGTGTATTAAGTTCTGTTCTAGACTCTCTAAATACTCTTATGTGGCTCATAGGTTTTATTTTATTCAAGCTTTCATCTTCAGATTCATTAGCGATAACCTACTTGGAGTCCTTTATTTCTCTCTCTCTCTTTCTCTCTCTCTCTCTCTCTCTCTCTCTCTCTCTCTCTCTCACCAGATCCATCCTAACAAGTCTGTTATTTTCATGTTTCTGCTTTCAGGGGCTCACTTCCAGCGACTATGGGCCTTCAGTGAATGATGCATGTGCAAATGTCCTTACCCTTGTGAGTTAGCAAGTGAAAGTCACCAAGATATCAGTCTCCAGCTGTCAGCTAAGAGAAAGCTCTGGTTTCTCCCCACTAAGACCTCACTTGGAAGATTAAATATTAACAATCTATTCAGCTTCTCTTTTCTTCATCATGTAGAAGAAAAATTAAAACCTACAAACACATTAACGTGAATGTTAGGCTGATGTAATGTAATGGTAACTCGCCTTACCATCTCAGGTCACGTCGATCTCTGTAGCCCGGGATAACTGGAGAACTCTCCATGGCTGTGTTCCTCCTTGCATCTCTGAGTGTTGTTCTCTAGGTTTTTCACTCCTTGGTGAATAAATTCCACAATCTGAGCTTTCTATCAGGAAGAAAGCAGAGACAGTTTCTCTCGCATTTTCTCCTCTGTTAGGAGGCGTAGGAGATACCCACTCTCAGATTTACCCGGAATTTCTACTCTTTCCCTTCACAGAAGAGAAAATTTGGCTCCAGGTATTTTTTCACGAAGGCACTTAGCAGTGAAATATGTAATGGTGGTTGCAACTGCAGCTGACTGTGTCTAGTTTCCAAGCTAACTGTATCTGGCTCTATTGATTCACATCAGAGATAAAGGGCAGATTAGTGGAAGAGGGCAGCTGTTGGCATCACAAAAGGAGGTGAATCACATCTATAAATATGGTGGCTGTAGATTTGAGATAGTAGTGGATGGTGTGAGAAAGGTGAAAGGAAGTCTGTCCACACAGATATTCTGGAGCTTGGCTGAGTTTTCATATCTGACTGGACCTGTTTCATATCCTAAACCTTAGGTCACAGTACCAGATCACTAAGGGGAAATGTATTATCCTCACTGAGTTGTTAGAATAGGTTATTGAAAAGATCAAATGGCTGTACAGGAGGGATAGGTCAGGAGACACAGAAGGCTCAGTTCATTTGTAAGCCATCTGTAAGCGTCTCTGCTTCTACTTGATTCTTAACTATGTTTCATTCAAAAGAATAGCAAAACTTCAGCACCCACTGAAGAGAATGTAAGAGACACCTTGTATGGACAATACTCTTGTCAAACCAGAAGTGCTGTGTAGGTTAACAACATTTACAGGCAGAATCCACAAATCTACTTGTTCTCCTGTTCCAGCACAGCCTGGTAAGAACACCTGACCTCTCCAAATGGAACACTTTCCCCTGAAGCATTGCCATTTTGGTTGTGGTAATAGTGTAGGTAACCAGGTTGTTCTAGACTGTTGATTGGCCCAATAAATTTTACTGCAAGAAATGTAGGACCATTCATAGTCCTTGATCACTCCAGACCTTCTGTCATCTAAGATCAGTGACCTAAGTTATATGAACCAAACATATTATACCACCATGTTCAACCCACTGACTCTATCCCTGCCCCTGCCTTTTCCACCAGCTCCTGCAAAACCATCTGCTCATACTACCATGGCTGCATTTCGGTAGGGTGTAGGGCAAGGAGGGCAGAGATTACTGAGATTTAACTCAAGTATTTCTTATCCTAAATTTCATTTTGGTATGCTTTGCCCATAAACACAGATGCATCTCTTTAGAATCACTCTAATCTTGCCAAGAATATGTAGCACGATGCAGTAATTATTTTTGAGCTGCTGTTGGTTCCTCAGCACTGTGTGCACTTTTGACAGTACCACAAAGACAAATAGAGCAGCAAAGCTTCTTAAACACTCTCTGAACTGTCTTCAGGTATCACAAAATTGCTGCTCTCTTACAAGTAATATTATTGCATGGACTTGGGGTTGTATCAGAAAAAAATTCCTCAACACACAAAATGAACAAATGTGGCATTGGTAACTATCAAATGTGCTCTATGTATACTGTGCAAAACTCATCTGAGTAACAATTGGAAGAAAAAAGGGATAGAGAATGAGACACAGACTGAAACTTCTGGTATGAAAGTAACTTCCACAAACGAAAACAGAAACAAGAGTTTTTATCAAGGGATCAATGTGTTTACAAAACACTGAAACACACAAACACACACACACACACACACACACCAGTGAGGGCAGTAGTTGGACATTTTAAGGGATAAGAAAGGATAGAAAGAGGACAAAGTTGGTGATTGCAAGACTGAGAGATTTATCCAGTGTTCAGTTCTTAATTGACACCCAAGAGATTATTTGCACTTCAATATATTTAATGTAGTAAATGAAAAGAATTGTGTGAACATTTGGGTAAGGGAAGATATAAAGGAAACAAAACAAAAAAATAAGGAATTTTTTCAGTGTTCAATTGCAGAGGATATTACAGAAAAGGAAAAATCAAATTCTAATCGTGGAAGAATATAATAAACTCCTAAGAGTCATTTCAGATAAAAATACATTCCTAAAGTTATATTTTGTGAGGCAACTAAATAAATCATCTGGTATTTAACAAATAAGTATCTCACAAAATACAGATTTCATTTTTAACTTGGCAAAGCAGTTTTGCAGCTGTCAATGAATAACTCAGGAAAATCTTAGCAACAAAAGAGCCACTGCTTGGAAAAGGGGAACACCAGAGGAATAATACTTAGGAAAAAATAATAATTTTCAGTACATTTAAATACCTATTTAGATTTCTCAGCTGCTTTTTTGTCTCCATAAATGAAATGACTGGTTTGAAGTTTCCCATAGTTTATGTAGGCCCTTTCTATTAAATAACCAAAGATAAATCCTTTGATGCTCTTTTCGGTGAAAAAGTAAGCAAGGAAAATCAATTGCCGATCCTTTATAATCATGTAAAATTTATGGTAATAATATTTTCCAAGGTTGTGCTCACAGCTCACTATTGTAATCATTAAATGACAAGGCCTTTGGAGAGAACAACCACAGTGATTTTCTTAGTCTGGGAAAGAATCCATGCATAGGTGTTCATATCACAGATTCTGCAGCCCCAGAGCCAACGTTCAAAATCTGATTCTTCTCCTCTAGCTGTGTGACCTAGTTCTTTGTGCCTCAATTTCTCCTTTGTAACTGAGGATGCTAATGGCAGAGCCTGAATCCAGTGGTAGTATGAAGCAAATGTGCTATATGCGGCTGCACACTTGTCTGAGCCCAGTAACAACACTCATGCGTACAACAGATTGCACACAATGGTTTGTTACATACAGGTAAGCATGAAGAGAAAACAGAAGCCTAGCACTTATTATAAGTGTGTCTCCCCAACACCCAAGAAAACTTCTCAGAGACAATAGGACTTCACCTGTGTTATTTGTAGCTAGCTGAATGGCTCCAGGAAGCTGCATGCCTGGTTTTGTAACTCAGGTATCATGTGACTTGTGAGACAAAAGTACTGAAAGGCATCTTCTTTCTGGAGATGGTTATTACACAGCCAGGGATTTAATATACTGCAAATCTCTTTGTCTCTCACAATGTTGCATTCCTAGCATACTCTTCTAGCTACAGTAAGAAAGGTTTGAGATTCTGATTGGACCAAGTTCACATTGAGAACTATTGTGCGTGTAGTTAGAAAGGGTTGTCTAAAAGTATTTAAAATAGTGCCTGACACGATTAGAGCCTACCACAAGGGACCGACTTGCAAATGACCTCATTCTTGGGAGGGTATTGATGATTTGATAGCAATAATAAATGAAGAAGTAGGAATTCAGATGTGGTGGAGATAAAAGGCAAGAATCGGAGAACTTGTTGAAAGTGAAGAGTAAAAGTGAGATGGTTCAGTGTTGGTTTAAGTGTGTGAAATTCAATGAAAGTAAGGGAAAAAGAAAGAGAAGATATTGCCCTTTATGAAAAAAAAAATGATGGCAGTAACAATGATATATCACACTCATCCTGTTCCCCAGTCTTTCAAAATTTATATAGGCAGACTATGACGACCTAGCACTTTAGATACAATGCTCTAATTAAACCAAAATTTAATGTAGTCACAGGAGTAAATGCAAAACACCATTCACTGTACAGCTGACCGCTAACCCTGAACAGATGAGATGAATCGTCCCTTCCCTGAGTAGTCAGGGGAACTTTTTAGTGATTTCTAGACATGGGGTTTGCCAAGAGTAAGGACAAAGAAAGCTGTTGGTTCTGGGCTTTATCACGCATTTTGAAAGCTTGTTCACTTCTTGTTTCTTCTTTCATTCTACTCAAGACAGTGGTTAGAAATCAATCTGGCCACAAGAGTCCACAGGGATAAAAGCTAGATCATGAAGTTTTATAGCTCAGTGACACCCAAGGCACTCCACAGAAGATAAACATTAAAATGGATATGCTAGAGGAAATTGGGAACAAAAATTAGAGAGGATTTAGCTTTGTTTTCAGCTCTGCAGTGTAATAAGGATTCTTTACCTATTACTAATACTAAAGTTTATCAGTAATGCTGAAGAATTACTGGAAATTCAACTCAAAATCTCTTATTATGTTTCACTAAATTTAGACATGACCTGATAATTCAAGGTAAGTCCAAATTGTTGAGTGCCTTTCTCTGTGTAAAATGGATTATTGGGGATTTATCATCTCAGTCTTGGCTGTTTCTACTTCTCACTGGAAAAAAAAATCACTTAAGCACCCATTCCTTTTAACATTAGTGCAAGTTTCATTCTTTGTGATAATATTATTGCCTTTTTGTTATGTAACTATTTCTTATGGTAATGCTTTGAGTCCTAACCTGTAAAAATAATTCTGAGACAAACTGTTAAGACTAAAAATTGTTTTGTGATGTTGATTCTTTTGTGATGTTGTTGCATAAGTGAAAGCTGAATTTGGAGTATCATGGAGTGGTGCTCTAATACTACATTTTCATCTTAATATAAATATATATATATATATATATATATATATATATATATATATATGTATCCATATCGACTCACACACATTCTCACATAATGCTTAGGAGATTCTATTTAAAGAATGAGTAATTTTCATTTTTACCCAGATTTTAAAAAAATACTATACAAAATTAATTTCATGCCTAGCTTCATTTTAGAAGATAAAGGCCTCAATCAAAATTCATCCTTCAGAGCATTTACTATAAAATTTCATCCCTATTTTCAGAAACTCACTTTTGTCTAAGAAACCTCATTGAACAAGTACTATGCACATATGTGTATGCATATTTTTATTTATCATGCTAAAACTTCTGATTTCCTCCTGTCTTGACCTCCTTGATGGCCAGTTACACTTTATCTGAAAAAAGAGGCTTTTTTTGCAAGACTATACAGAATTCAGAAATGTTTATCCAACAAGATATTGTCTGTCACTCACCTTTAACATAGGAAAAAACAAATGAACTCCAAGCTCTTAGCAGAACAAAATTCACTTAGTATGAAAGAGCTTTGTGTTTCTAAATCATAATGTTCTGCTCTAAACCTAATGTGTGAAGAATGCCAGGACACTAATAAAAGTAAGCAATATCATCGCCTTGCTTATGCAAAATGCTAATGACTAGGTGTATTTTGAAGTTAGTAGAGAAGATATGGCAATTTCAGATGCTGAGAATATTTACATCAGACTACAATCAATGATGCTGCTCAAGCATAAAAGCATTATCCTGGAAATCCAGACTTTATGCTCTTCATAGTCAGGTGTGAGTGTAAGATTGAGGCTTTCTAGTTGGGTCCTACGGTTAAAAGAAAAGCATCTTGTTAGTAGTCTTTTCCATACCTGTCATCTTCTGTTCCAACCTTTTAATTACAATTTGAGAGTCTGTGTTTTGATCCTTGACATGTTTAAAAACTGGCTTACCTTGTTTAAAAATCTGCTTATATTGTTATTTTTTGCATTAATATTCCTCAGTGCATAGATCTCCCATTTTTGTTATTGTTGTTTCTGAATAGATATGGAAAGTCTATGCAAGGCCCTCTGTCTTTAGTAGGCTCATTTCTCCACCTAAAGCTTTGTTCAACAACAACACGGTAAAATGACTTGAATGCTTTAAGAATTTAAGGCCATAATTTAAACTCTATCACTTCTTTCAAGAACTACTTGCTGTCTTTTAGGTTTTGATTAAAACTTTTATAATTTCTCAGAACTCTCAAGGTGACTGAGACGGAATTGTCAATTAACATAGCTTGGCCAGTACTGTGTTAAGTACTTTACAGTGTGCATAGCTATAGGAACAAAACAAGTAAGAAAATCAGCTTCGTCAAGCTGCAAGGTGAGATGATCAGTAGAAAATAAATTGTTCTATCATTTATGTGCAGTGAAACAATTAGTTTTTAAAAAATTATTTTAAAGGAAATAAATGAAAACAATATAATGAAACAAAACAAAATAGTGAAAGTCCAATACAGAATTTCAAAACTAAATCAGTAGTGACTCTATCATAGTTACCCTATTGCATACTGTCATCTTCTAAATAGTTACTCAGACCACCAGCTTCAGGCCTGCGAAGTCAATCAAACAATTCAAGCTGTAGGTTGTTTCTTTACTTCAGTTGCCAACATCTCAGTCTGCATTCCTCCGAATCAGTTGGTTGGTGTGGGAAACTTCTATCCTAGTTCTCCCCTGGCTGGTGTGAGCTCTGAAGAGTTAGTTTTAAATGCACATCCAATAAAAAGTAGCAGTAGGAAAATAAAAAAAAAATGTTTTGAGGATAAATAGAACTAAACATAGAAAGGACAATTGGCTGATTTCAAGTGGGAAACTTAACAACTGTGGAAAAATATGAATTAACTATGAAATGGTGCTTATCCATGTTTAAATCTTTGGCAGGAACTGAAACCAGTGCTAAGAGCACTGGGGTAGGTGTATATAAGGTAGCACACAGAATTTAAGAGAATGGTTCTTAAAAATCTGCTCTAATAGATAAACAAAATGAGCGACAAGAATCTGGAATCAAGAATTAATGAATAGCACCACTGGGACTCTACCAATAGGACCAGTGATTTCCAACTAATTTCATTCATTTGGTTCTCGGTTCAGAAATCAAATTCAAGGGTGAGAAAACCTAAGTAGCTTAACTGAGATCATGGGATTTTTTTTCCTTGAGTAACAGCTGCCTTGAATTTTACAATAGGAAGAAGTATAGATTCTGAATTTATAGGCCAGAGGGATGGAGGCAAAATGTGAATAATTTTAATTCTTCACAGAAGTGTTTACTTGACCAAAAATGTTGATATATTGTAATAAGATAGCCAATTAATTGCTAGTGAGAACAAATTATAAATTTATTTTAAAACAATTCTTAAATTTACGAAGTAGGCATGCAAAGGAATTTGTTTTGCTTTCTTTTTGTATTTCTGAATTTGATGTATCTCACTGACTATTAGAGTCAAAATTCTGATGCCCAACACAAATAAACCAACTAAGCAAGATTACTGATCACATTTGGATCATATCAGGGTTCTTTCTGCCTGTCTGGGCTTCCTGTATTTGTTCATTTGGGACCACAGCATCATTGTGACCCACCAAAAGTTGAAAGAGGTATCCTCTTACTCCACCAGTGTTGGCAGAAATAGGGCATGAATCTTCATTTTTTTTGCTTCTAAATCCAATTGTTCTACTAAAATAATAGACCTCTTGGAGAGAATGAAATAACAAGATCATAGAATACACTCAAGTGAATGAAACCTGTTGGCAATATCCACCTGAATGAGGAGAAGAAAGTAGCAGCTAGAAAGCCCAAAGCAGGGCAGCAACTTCAGTCAGCTTCTCTTTGCTATTTGAACCCTAGCAACACTATTCCACTAAATGCATGTCCGTCGCAGTTTGGGGCATCATTCAAGGACATATTGTCTTATATCTTACTCTTTGAAAGGCAGGATTCATAATAAATTGCTTTTCAAGTGTAGGGCCAATTTCAGTTTTCTCCAAAACATCCTAATTTCCCACATGTAACTAAAATGTTAAATGTCTTCTTCTTTTTTTTTTTTTTTTTCTAATATACAAAGATACACAATAGTTACTTCAGAGGCTCACAATTTACTCCTCACGGGGTACTCTTGTTGCTGACCTCTATTTCCATTTTTGCACCACTGGGAAAGAGTATTGGAAAAGAGCATGAACTTCAGGGTAAGGAGGATGAATTTATATCACAATTCTGTGTTCAGATAACACAGCATATAACTTTGCTAAGCCTCAGTTTCTTCCTCTTTAACATGGAAACGGTAGAGAGAGGAAAATATTTTAAGCTTCAGAAATGATCATGACACTGTCAGAAACATATTAAGCATTTGCAAAATATTGGTTGTTATTCCATAAGTTTCTGAACTTGTCTCAGGAGCAGTTATTTTATTCTGAATCATAAATAATAGTCTATTTTACCTGCTAGAATGCTATTGGGGTCCAGTGGGAAAACACATGCAAAATTCTTTTGTAAAATATGAAGAAACATCTCAAAACATAATTTTGTGAAGCACAATCTTAAAAGTAAAAATAAAAAATACTGACCCTTGCTCTTACCTGAATTATCTTCTCCTTAACACAGACAAAAGTATTATAGTAAAAGAACAAGGAAGGAATATGCACTACTAATACTGTAAGGTTGAATTTTCTTAACATATTGTTTTCTGAGTATGATGTCTCATCAGTTCAAATAACTATGTCCCATAAAATGTATCATATTTTCTACAAAATGAGAAGTCAAAGATACATATAGGCAAACAATGTAGTCACGTTTCCCAGGGAAATAAATCTAATACATAATGAATAATTCATGGATTTTTTTGATATCAACCCTAAGAGTCAAATGCAGAGAAATCCTGGAGATCTATCCACACACTAGAGAATCAAAGTATTCAATTGAGGGTCTGGATCCCACAGCAATGTCCTGCAGGATTCTAGCTGAAGACCTAGAAACCACAACAATATCTCATGCAAATCTGTATCAAGGATCTAGGAAAGGGCAAAGCTCAGTGATGGAAGCTAGAAAGTCTGCACCAGAGGAATGAAGGATCTGTGCCAGCAGCCTAAGGGATCTGTGCTGGAACCAGGAAGTGATGCTCAAAGTGACGACCAGAGCTCCCATAAAGAGAACCGCAGTCGTCCTCAATGGCAGTGAGAACCAGAGCTCCTCAAACAATGAGAACATCTAAGTTCACACTGCTCTTTCTACCTTTTCTAATTCTTTTAAACTATAGTTTTTATTTTCTATACACTCAGCCTTCCCTATTGACTATATGTAGTATACTTTAAAATAAGGGATTATTTTCCTGAGATGAAGAGGACAGCATTGAGAAGGGGTACAGAAAGAGCTTAAAAAGTATTAGTTTGATATATGCTGTAAATAAAAAGTTACATCCGTACCAGGTTTTTCATTTCCATATTTTATAACTCACATACAAAGCTGTGTGTGTGTGTGTGTATACACGTTTACAATATGCCTGCTTCTAGTTTTTGAACTTATCTACAATCCATTTTTCATTGACTGTGTATTTTTGTTTCAATAGTACAAAGTAATGTATTGCCCATAATTTTTTGAACAGCACTGATTCAGTTCGGCGAAGTGTTACAAGTTGAACATGAGTCTAACTAACACACCAACATAAGTTTATCTGCTAATTTTAAATTTTAAATTTCCAACTCTGTGCTATTTTGTTATAACAGCACTGATTGAGACAAATTATTTTCCCCAGACTGATGAAATGGTCAAATGTTAAGTTATACTTTACTTTGAAGAAAGCCTGAATCTATGAGACTATGTGTTAAGTATCTGTGAGACTATGTGCTAAGTTTATACCAAATTATAACCACAGGATACTGCAGATCATAGTGATGTAGACAGTCTCTTTGGAATCACAGTGAGAGTGAACAGTTCTCAAAGCAAAACAAACCGAATGGTACTTATAACATGCAGAAAGAAGTCACTCTGACAGATTTCTGTGATCTATGCTAAGCATAGAAAGTGAAAGTCAGCCAATAAAGAATGATTTGTGTCCATTCATTCCACACTGACACTGTCCACACTGACGATATTTGTGGTCAGTGAGAAGTTGTGTCATACTTCCCTAAACTGACAGAAAGAGTTCCTCATTGTCCTTCATTCCTCTTTTAATTATAACTCTGTTTGCTGATTGGATGCTTGTCTCTACCAGAATGGCCAATGGAGCCATTCAGTCAGATTTGTTTACATGCCAAATCGTATGTTCTTTTGGCATTTTTCGTCAGTTTATGAGTGACAGATGAACTTTTGAGAATGGAGTCTCCAAGATTCCTCACTGTGACTCTCACAGTTGACCTGCACCCTTAAGGATGCGGCCTCTAAGGAGCTGCATTACTGCTTTCTGTGCTTTATTCTTTGTAGCAACTTCTTAGCAACTTGCTTCTTCATTTTGCAGATTTAAAATGAAGGTTACCACATGTAAATACAGCCAAGAGCAGAGTTAGAAACAAAGCAGAGTCCCTTCGGCTTATTCTTCCAGATTATGCCTTTGTATAAATGACCAAAATAAAGGAAAAGGGAAAAAAAAAAGAAGGAAGAAAATGGAAAGGAAGGACAGTTGCCGGCTGTTTCTCCATGAGTCTTCCTTAGAGAATGAGTGAAGCACTGAAATCCTCCTGGTCACAAAACCACTCTATCTTTCCTCACTTTTTAAAAATCTCAATGTTCCCGAATGATTTTGTGTCAGAATGTATTCTCAGTGTTTTATACAAATGGCCATGTATAAATAAACGTGAGTAACTTGTTCTTTGGAGGTAAATTAGGTCAAGTCACAAACAATGGCCTAACTCTTCATTTCTTAACTGTCTTATGCAAGAAGCAGGGCTTTCAAAAATATTCAGATCATACACGAATAATGAACCAGCTTTAAACTCAAGAAAATAGAGGGTTGAAGGTTTTGGAAAATATCTTAATAGTTGAACTATTCTGATTATTGACACCTATGGTGGACTAAACAACCCTTGTGTAAGCCCTAATGGTCCACAACATTGTATAATCTGCTTCCAGTGAGTGTGAGTGACAATTTAACTGCACTGCAGACCACGAAATATGGTAAAATTGATGAGGCTTCACTGTGCCATTACATCATGATATATGTGTGTAATTATAACCCTTAGAAATATAAATAATTTACATATAAACTGCTATAAATTATAAATATAAATATGCATTTGTAATACCAGGAAGAGTGGGGAAGGATTGCCTCTCATTCCAAGCTAGTAAATTTGTTATAATTTGTTACTCAGCAATAGAAACTAATAGCCATGGTTTATGGCAGTTTAGCTTGGTAATTCTACTAAACCTTTCCTGAGTTGACAGGATTAAGCCAAATATTCCCAAGTTAAAAACCTAGATCTATCAGTATTAATTATACAATTTTGAGCAGGTTAGTTAATCTCTCTGAGTCTCTGTTTTCTCATGTATAAAAATAGCAATTATAAAAACTGCTTTATAATTCTAATGCTTTATGAGGATTAGAAATGATATAAAATGTATGGTTCATAATAGACATTTAATAAATAATACCATGATGAATAATTAAAACACAGTCTGTTGCTTTGGACTGTAAGAGCCAGGACATATTCTACAGATGTAGTTCAAAGTGGCTACTGTCATCCTCTAGAGGTGGTGGTGACCCTGAGATAATCTGCACCCTATCTACCACTCAGCCAGTGAAATCAAGAGCTCATGGACCAGAGGTAACTGAAGTCCAGAGGTAAGATCTGGACCATGCAACAGAGCAAGTCTTAGTAGGCTGCACAGGTTCAAATGCATGAGTTTAATTACATCTATCTCTAACCCACAAAACAACTAGTCACAGAGGAAAACATGAAATTGTGTAGCTAGCAAATAGCTTTTTCCACAAGTAAGAAAAAAATTACAATCACTTAAAGGCTTAACGCTCTTAGTTTAGTCAGGTAAAATCGCTTAGCAGATCTCAGCACTAATTATAGTAATTTAGTCTCTCTCATATAAGTAGGTTTCTGGGGAACTTTAATCAAAGTAGAGTAAAGCTGTACAAATACTTTGATTTTACTGTTTGTATCTTTTTTCAATTCTTTATTTCTGTTTCCATTTGCTTTAGTTCAAGAATGCCTGGGTTTTAATCATGAGTGTGAGCACACATTATCAGTAATAAAGTCAAAAGAGTATTGCTCCAAGAGAAGAAATGTGATAAAGAACAAGGCTATTCCCCAAAGAAAATTTCTTTTTGTGGGACAAAAAAGCAAAAAAAAAAAAAAAAAAAAAAAAAACATAATTCTTAGTTACCTTATAATTTTACAGTGCAAAGTGTAAGATGGTACAAATATCAAAGTTCTGAGATTCAAGATTTAAAAATGAAGTCTTTTTAATGACCCCAGAGGGAAAACAGAAGAGTTTAATATACTATAATTTTAGCCAGCATGACACATCCGTGCGCACACGCGCACACACACACACCACACACACACACACACACAGTCCGACCGGTTTGAACTGTTAGCACACGGTGTCCACCATCACACCTTGCCAGAAGACAGAAACTTCGAGGCCTCCACTTTCATCTAGCTGGTTTTCTTCTTTTAAAACACTCAACACTTCCACCGAGGGAAACGGTCTCTGGGGATGAGGAAGTTATGAGCTCCCTCCACTGTTTCCTTAGTAATTCTGAAAATCATGTAGCCAGAAGGAATATAAGAGCCAGAAGTTTAATTTTAAGTCAAAACAAAAGCATTACTGGGTGACAAAGAGCTGCTTGTGAACCAAAGCACTGCAAATATTAATAATCCAAATCTGAGGTCGTCTTCCCACTGGGAAAGTGGTGCAAATGTTCCTGTAGCTCACCTTACTGAGGGTCAAATATTTTTCAGGTTTTCAGTGAAAAACTTTCAACTGAATGCTATTTTGGAATGCTTCTGCAAGATACTGAGATAAATGGATATGCAGGATTTAAAAATATGCCAAATGAGTTGAAGGTATATTCATTTTATTATGTAAACCTGAAGTGTCGCTCAAGCTGTTTTTCTTCCATCCTAAATGGCAAACCCACACAATTCTGAGTGCTTTGTAATTAAAAATGTAACAATTTCCAAGAAAAGAACTTAGAACAATAGATCTTATAAGCACAATAGATGTCATTATATACATACATACTTTTACAATAAAGCGCAGGATATTATTTAATTTTTTAGCTTAGAAAATTTCAACTACTTCATACTAAAGCTAAATATTTTGAAATCAATATAAATGTATGTAAAATTAAGTTAATATTATGTATCATATTTACAAAAAAGAATTCAACAGCCTCTTTGTTTCAGCAGAGACAACTCATAACATCTTCCATAAAATCTGGAAAACAATTGGTAATGCTTTTTAAAGTGATCTTTGTTCTTATTAGATATTCTGGGTGAGTTTCTCTCAAATATATCTTACAACATCTTTCAAAACTATCAGTAAAGAGTATGACATAGTGAGAGATTTATATCAAAACCAAAATATAGCCAGGTGTTACTGGGTTATTGGCTTACATCAAAACAAGGGTTTCTCACTGACTCACTGACTTGTTCACTGAGAAGTGGACATTACCCCTTTGCTTCAAAATGGCTTATGTATTTTTGGCTAGCCAGATGTCTTCCTCTAGTATTGTATACCATCAACAATAATCTCGGCAAGGCACTGACCTGACATTCTGATTCTTCTTCCAACATCTGTTTAGGAAGCACCCACAGTTCTATTTGTAAGTCTTTGAACACACCCTGTACTTGTCCTCCACTGGCCTGTGTTCCTTCCTTTCCTCTTCCTGGAATGTTTTACAAATACCTCTCTTGCATCCCCGCCTGCCCTACATACATGCTTCTTCCAAATATAGCTGAAATGGTATTTTGCCTCTGAAGTCTTCAGTGATCAGAAGCAAAAATTAATCACTTTCTCCTTGAGGCTCCCTAGCATTGTGTTTTTACTTCACTTCTGACACCTGCCACTTTCTGCATTTTATTATGGTAATTTTAGAAGACATTTTTCTTCCCCATTAAGTTGTAAAATCATTTAGGTCAGGGATAACACCTTCCTAGACTCTGGCTGAATTTAATTTAATTCTAAAGGTTCTGTGCAAAATAGGGAGAAAAATGAAAGTATTTGCTTGGCTCTTATTAAAATCTATTCCTCCTCAAACTCACAATTTTTCCCAGGAGTAAATGAACTCTGAGGTACAGTCCATGAACATGATGCTTAATAATGCTTTCTGATGAGTTTTTCTTTTATTTGAAATTGCCTCCAGGAGACACGAGAGCTCTGGAAACAAATTTGTTTTTTCTTTTCTGGAGCTCAGCTATAAAACCACGGTACATTGTTTTCTCTATTTACACCTCCGTTAAATTTCTAAGTGAATTAAATTCTTATAACTCTGTCGAGAACAGTGATTATTAACTTCTTTGGCAAGCGGGGACCTTGACAGCAGCAGGAAAGTCAAGAAGTTCTACACCACTGTTTTGTTTGTTGCTGTGGCTCTGGCACTGTGAACAGCATCAAGGTCATTGGTGCTTGGCTGGATCACTCTTTCTGGTCCTGTATCCATTGTAACATTAGACTTCATTGAAACCTTGCGTACATTGGCACTGCCCCCTGCCCATCATCGCTCTGACAGCCCTTATGCTCTCATTTCCTTCCTCCTTCAGATTAGATTCTATGATCTACAGCTGTATCTCCCCCTTGCGCACTGTCAGCTCATTCCAATCTGTAATCCACGTTAAACCTCAGCCCTCACTAAGCCTTACTCTACCGCTGCCTCTGCAGTGGAGCTGCAGAACCCTCCATGTTGAATTCCTTCATTTTAAATGCATAACGAGAATCAGAAATAGAAACATAGGGCCTCACTAAACCATCCTTGGGTTTTCAACTTGCTCTCCTCCAAATCTCCCAAATAGCTTGCATACATACCCCTCCACATACCCTTCACATGAAGAGCTGTTTGTTCCCCCTCCATGTCCTGGTACACAAGAAAAATAAACAGAAAATAATAGAATCTTGACTATGTGAGGATCAAGCATGTGAACTCTAGTATTCAAATGCTCATAAAATCTTAAAACATATTTATGTGCTTGAGTGGCCAAATAATGCATAATATTAGAGACAATATTAGATGGGTTTGGTTAAAAGGTGATACCAGTTTTACTAGTGCATGACTTTTGTCGAACTGTCTAAGATCTCAAAGGCCTATATTTCTTCATCCACACACAGGGACAGTGATACTTGCATTACCAATAGAATGGTACCTTGGTTCATGAACTTAAATCTTTCCACAATTCTGGTCACAAATCAAACTATATGAGAATGGAATCAAATTCACTGGTTAGGTTTAATGTTGATCTTAGGGGAATTTGATCTGGTTCTCGTCCAATTCAATTTGCAGCTAGAATCATGGAAAGAATTAAGTTTGTGAACTGAGCACGCACTTAGCTAATAGGATACTGGGGAGCATTTCATAGGTACCTTGGGAAAGCATCTGTGTTTTCTACCTGTATGGAAAATGTCACATTCTTATCATACTTTGCATTCTCCATGAAGAAAACAAAAAGCATGGCAAAAACTCAGTGATTATGAGTTAAATTAGCAGAAAACAATCATAAAATACAGAGAAACATTTCCTAAAGTGTGTGTATGTCTGCCCACTTCCTGTTGAAATTTTAAATTTTATTGAAATCAGTTCTCTCAGTCACAATCCTCATGGAAAAAGTCTATAAACAATAAGCTAATTAATTGTAACTTATATTGTAAAATAGGCAAGACTACATATAATGTAAGTTGGTTGATTTTTAACCATTACATAATTTAAAAATTACATGTGTTTATGTTATAAAGTCATAATTGGTACATGCAATATATATATATATATATATATATATATATATATATATGTATATATAATTTGTATAAAGTTTAAATGAATTTAAATATACCTATTGCCTCAAAAAATTATCATTTCCTTATGGTGAAAGCATCTAAACTTCTTTCTTCCTGTAAGTTAGTTAGTTTTGGTAACCAAGGTATGTCACAGCTAGAATCTGAGGAGCACCATTATATGGAACCTAGACATTCTCTCTGAAATTGCCCCCTGCTTTTCCACACACCACTACCAGGTAACCAGAGGGGGTCTCCTGGGTTTAGTTCACTTTTCTTACCTAGTTGTAAAGTCATCTGTCTAGCAAAGCAGCCTGTTTCTACCTGCTCAGTCCATAACTACATGAGTAGCTCTTTGAAACCATGACAAAGACCACAGAGGGACACAAAGTTCACCCTCAGTCACATTTGAGAAGTCAGCCACTTAGAAATGCTGTCAATGAGGAGATTTGGAAGCTATTTTTCAATTTTGGTGTCTAGCATACTGTATTGTGACAGGTGACTTCAAGAGAGAATGAATCTTACCAGCTACTTTTACTTCTGCAAGTTGCAGGCTTCTCTTTCACCTTAAAGCCTTCACTCTGGCTTAAATTTCATTGTCCTAATAATTCATCACAGTAGGCTTCATCTCAATGTGACAGCAAAAAAAAAAAGGAACCTTTTCTGATGCTCGACAAATTCATATTTCAGGGGAGAATTTATTCAGAATAAATGTTAATAAAATGCAAGCACAGATTGCTAGATCATGTTATGATGTAGCTATATATAGATAATCAAAGAAGGCTGCTCCAGATAAAATTCTATATTATTTATGATTAGTATTTAATTTTTCAATTCCAGATAATTTACCATTACTAAAATGGTGATGATTGAAGCTGACCTCAATGTTCCTCTAACTCCAATAGGAGTACAAATAACTATATAATTGAAAATACCAGTCCCTATAATCCTATTGATAGAAGCTAAAAAACTAATGGATAATTACAGTGAACAATACTACTTTTAACAATATTAGCACATCCAACTTGTACTCATTGTGGATCCTGTTAAATGAAAGAGTGAAAGAAACCTTGGAATTCTAGTGTGTATTCAGTTTTTGTTATATACCTTCTTCCTCCAGCCCAAATGAATAAGGTTATGATGCAAAAATTAAAAACAAAAGCAGGTTGAAGTGAAGAAACACAAGTACAAATGGAAAACCCACTTCCTTTGACCTCTGTCAGAACTTCTACAGATTTGCCTCCTTTGGATAGAACTGTTAGTGTTGATATGTCCCTAGAATAAACTCTTTGTTATACTAAGGTGGAGAGACCCTAAAAGCTGTGTGTTTATTATCTTCATTGATGCTAACTATAAACATAATTTATAAGCTTTGCATT
Organism: Cavia porcellus; assembly: GCF_034190915.1. NCBI lineage: Eukaryota > Metazoa > Chordata > Mammalia > Rodentia > Caviidae > Cavia > Cavia porcellus. The sequence goes on along the minus strand of NW_026947484.1, from coordinate 156,949,599 downwards.
CTATTTATCTAATGTAGGGGAAATAAATTCAAATGATATCAGATGCCAGACAGAAATATAAATGCTGGGTGTGTCATAGTGGTCAGTGTTATGAATAAGAGAGGATATGACCTTTCAAAGACTATGTAAATGAAAAATATATTAAACACTCCAGCATACAAATCTTTTTGGTTGAGATCTACTCTTAGTCTGTATTTTCTAGTCTTTTATCTATAACTGAAATTATATACTGAGTACCACATTCAGGGACCTTTACAGCTGGCTCAGTGTGTGAAAGTGCAGAGTGGTGAGGATTTTCCACGGGTCATTTCCACAGCAGAAGGAAGCTTCAGGTGCATAAGCAAAAGCAAAGTTGCCAGTTGGTAATGAAGTCATAAATCAGTGAAGACATAAAGCATTTCTCAGCTTAAATCGGGTTTTGGCATTCTCCTACCAACCTCTGGAAAATAACTGTGGCCATCCTATTATTGTGGTTGTTACTCCCAGAAAGGGTCCTGCTTGTTTAAGTTGGATACTCCAAAATACCTCTAAGTCTTCTAGAACTACTAAACAAATCCCAACTTCAACTATTTTGGATAAATACAATGATCCCCTTAAGGCATCAAATATTAAAACAGTAGCTTACACAGAAAGCATTAGTGTAGGCAAGCCTGTGCCCTGTTTCTGGAAGCAAGTAAAGTTCATAACTTCCATCATTTTATTTAAAGTTGCTCTGCATATTGTCAGCTCATATATGTACAAGGTCTTCTCCAGGATGTTGGAACCTGCCTGACTTGTTCATTGATTTGTGCAAGTGTCTTTATTGTGCTTGTGCATAAATGATCACACAACTGGAAAATATGGCATAACAAGCTATGTCCTAATTACTCTTATGTTAAATTAAAGGAGGAATTTTTCTCAATGATTCCAATAAATATGCTAATTTTGAAAACAATTTTTATTTTTATTAGTCTATGTTTGAAAGACCTAATGTTTGCACTCCTTATGTTGAGCTGGTGCACAATATATGTTTCACACACAAAGACTTGCCTCATTTAAGACCGCTTCCTACCTCTAGAGATGGGGAAATTACCCCCCTACACTCTTTCCTTAAAACATAAGCACTGTAAATAATACACACAAAAAAAAATCTACATTTATTATGAGCATGACTAGACATGAACATACATGTGTTCACTTGATTACTTCACTTTGGGCAACTCAACTCCAAGGAATAAAATCTGTGGGTTTTTTTTTTGTTTGTTTGTTTGTTTTTTTAATGAACACTCTAAGAGTTGGGTAATGGTTAACAATGTACATACTCCTTCCTAACAGGAGAGAAACATCTGGAAAACCTCAGATTTTAAATACGAAAAAAGATAAAGAGACTTTTACTGTTACATAATGGCTTCTTTACAAATGCCTGAATCCTTGTAAGCATAAGCCATTTTTAAAAGAAGATAAAATCAGTAAAACTTCTCAACTTTTAGTTCCCTTTTTGCAGCAAAGATGATAGAAGACTTGCAGTTCCCTTTCACTTGCTCCCATAAGAAAAATCTCTTATTGATAGCTTAGCCCACACCATCCTATTTCTCTGTTAGCTGGATTCTACTGCAAAGATGATTTGGCATAGTCTTTTAATTCTTCAATAAAATCGCATTTATGAAATTATATTTTTAACATTTTGTAATAATGTGGGAAAAACGAACCAGTATGACGACCTTCCTTGTCCTGCTCTATTAACCCTGATCTCTTTGCTAAGGTATTTCTAGATTATTTCTTCTCGTATTGTTCTTTTTGTAACTGTAATTTTTTCATTGTATTGAGAATTAAACTACCCAACACTTTACAGAGAACAGATGAAAAGGGCTTTAGCAAAAATATTTAAATTTAGACCAAAAGTCATTTAAAATTGATCCAGACTTGAACTGTTAGAGATAAAGTGTATTTTACACACACTGCAGAATATCACTACAATTCTTGGTTCACATTTATCATTATTGATATCAAAAACCAGAAGATGAGCAACTTCAAGCCTTCTCCCTTTTTTATATTTCAGACTTCTCACAGTGTTTTCCATAGCATACCTATTGGGGTTAGCAGTTTGTATTAGTCAATGCTCACTAGAGTCAGGTGTAGAAGGGTGCCAGCATCTGTCTGTCGCTCCCGGGAGACCCAAAAGATCCAGTCAAGGGCTTGGAGCCCACAGCAATGTCCCATGGGAGTCTGTATCAAGGATCTGCACCAGAAAGGCCCACAGACCGGTGGTGGAAGCTAGAAAATCTGCACCGGAGGCAAGGTAAAAGATCTGAGCTCAAAGGCTGAGGAATCTCTACTGGAGCCAGGAAGTGATGCTTAAGCTGAAGATGAAGATCCAAGCTTCCTGAAGGAGAATAGAGGTCATCTCTGGTGGCAGGACTCGAGCTCTTCTTCTAAAGGAGACAGCTGAGCTGTTACAAGCTTCTCCAGGAGAATCAAGAGCAGCACGCAACCTTTCCATGCTGTTCTCATGTATGCCATTGGCAACAAACCTCAAGTGGTCAGCTATGCAAACCCAGTTCACCTTGGTGTCCCTACTCAAGCTGACCATTAGCTAATCCATCACAGCAGCAGAATAACTAAGAGTAACATTCAGCACAAACTTCTAGGATATAATAAATACTGTATCTTGGAGTTCAATCACCTAAGTTTTTGCAGATTAAGAGTGTATATTGGACAATACCATATTTATTATTATTAATTAATTATATTGGTACATTTCAGGTAACATAATGGCCACATTCATCTTAGGGGACTTGTAATTGCACATGATATGTCTTCATTCTTTGTTCCCCCATTCTCTTCCCCTCCTTTTAACCTCTCTTCCTCTCCTTATTTACAAAAGCTTAGTTTCCAATTTTTTCTTCTTTCTCATTTTTTTCTTTGCCTTTCCTTCCTTTTGTCCTCCTGCCTTTTAAGGCCCCCTTTCCATTTGAACATATTTTTCCCATTTCACAATATCTATTATACATTTCCATCTTTATTTACATTTTCAGTTCTAAAGTTTCTCCAGAAAAATACTAACTAATCACATGATTACTAACTCATACATGACTCAGAAAAAAATTCTAAAAGGCTATCCATGCCTATAGTGTGAGGCAAGGAACAATAAAGGTTCCTATTTTTGTTGATATGTTATTACGAATATTGGAAAGAAAGTATACCATTAAAAACAAAATGGGAGTGGACTGTTACATACACACAGAAGTAGAATGAATGTATTTCACAAACCCTTTGATGGTGATTGCATCCTTAGGACCTGTGGCATATACCAGGTAGAAGTGGCTAAAGGCAAAAGACAAAAGGAGAAAGCACAGTAAACTGCATATGACTTCACTGAGTACTTATATTACCTGCCAGATTGTGGAGGGAACAAATGCTGAAAATTACATGAAATAAATATTTATGAGACCATACTAATATAAGTAAATATTCAGAAATAAATGGAGGATTTTTAATGCAGTTCAAGTAACTCAGAATTGATTCTACAACTTTGTTCTCTGTTATATTAGCTAGTAGCTCACATGCCTTCCACCTTGAGTACTGCATGACACTTTTACTATTCATCTTGATAGTGGTAAGTTAGGTGTAAACTCTATGTAATGAATTGATATTATCTATTGCAATATACAAATTTTCCCTAACTCTGTACCACTTTAAATCTAGAATTATTACTGCACATTTTTGTGGGAGTTCTGTCAGGAATTCACAGTGCAGCTGAGTGGTCTTGGCTCGGTTCTTTCATGGGACCATGACCAAGTTGACAAGCAGGACTGCGCTCTATCCTGAGACTCCATGAGGGCCATCCAGTCCCAAACTCATTCATATGGCTGTTGACTGGACTCAGAAAGATCACCATGAATTACCCATGTGGGACTTTTCTCAGTGCCACTTCATAAAAGGACAGCTGTCTTCCTAAAGTGAATGATGAGTGTGTTTGTATATGTGAAAAAGAGATTCAGACGATGAAGTAGCAATTCTATTAGCCACAATTTTATACATGTTCTACAGATGATAACTATCATCCATGAAGCAATTTCTTTATTAGAAGCAAGAGAATGCACATGGCTCACACTGAGGCAAAGGCGATTACACAAGGGCATGAATACCAAGATGCCAGCAGCATTTTAGAAGTTGCCTATAGCAATAAATAGCTAAGAGCTTTCCTTTCTGGAAATGTCAAAAAAAGGAGTAAGGAATCAAAAATAAACTAGAGGGCTGGGATTCAGCTCAGTGGCATAAGTGCCTGTCTGGCAAGTGCGAGGTCATAGTTTGGATACCTGGGAACAAAAATAAATAAGTAAATAAAATAGAATCAAACACAATCCTGCAAAGTGATTTTCCATGACACTGGAAGATATATAAAATTCATATTTCCCAGGTTAACCAAAAGAATAACCATTAAAAGCTAAAATCTTCCAAAAATTCAAAGAGAAAGTAGAGAGAAGTAAAGTGACAAAACACAGAGTTTGAAGCAGAACTTAGGAAGACCAGATACCCTCTGAACTAGAACAGTATGGTTTCACATATTAGGAGAAATTCAAATTTACAGTGTTTAAGAAACTAATATTCATTTTCCATATTGGTAAAATTAAGTTTTAAAATTAGAATCTTTGTACGTCATTGGTGAGACAGTCTGTATCTACACAACCTCTATGTCAGGTAGTATCATGCAGGTCCATCCAAATTTTCAGTAGACACTGTAAGCAGTTTTGCTTGTAGTAATTTACCTTTTGACGTCTTATGTGTGTTATTTTTGTGGTATTATCCATAACAGGAAAATGGGAATACAATATCAATATCAATATATGAGTAACTGGTTAAGAGTTATCAAAAATGAAATCCTATAAGGCTATAAAATAAAATAAAAACAATGTCAGTGTTATGTATGATATGGTAAGATGTTCAAGATATAGTTCCAGGTAAAAAATTCAAAATATAGACTTGTATTTGTAACTAATGTGGGCTAGTATTTGTATTTATGTTTGTGCAAGATGGAAACACATTAGTTTTCCAGTGTTGCAGTAATGAATTATTACACATTTTAGAAGTTTAATAAGATTCAAACTTATTATATTATAGTGTCGTAAGCCAAGTCTTACGGAGGTCTAGGTAGATAACACTGAGGTGTCCACATTCCTTCCTGAAGGCTCTAGCAGGAGGAAAGGAATCCATTGGCTTACCCTTTCAAGTGGATAGCAGAGCTCAGCCCCTTGCATTTTGTAGGGTTTTTTCTGTCTGTGTCACCACCCCCAGATTCGAGAAGCTCTTCTGTGTCTCAGCTTGGTCCTACTTTCTTCATATTTGCAGACAAACTGACTCACCCTTTTTCTGTTTCTATGGTCCCCGTCACTGTACTGACCAACTACAGAATAACTCACGATAGATTTCCTTTTTTAAAGGGACCTAAATTCTATCTTCTGTGTCTCTTGGAAACAAAATATTCTAAAATCTGAATCTAAGAGAAGCCATGAGAGATACAGTCACATTTTCGGATTTGCTGGTTACATACACAATGCACTATGAAGGTCCTTAGAAACAAACATAGGAAAAGTTTCGAAGAACCTGCAAGAAGGGATGAAAGAGGCTGGGTATTTGGCTCAGCGGCATACGCACCTGCCTAGTGAGTGTGAGTTTGTGAGTTTGATCCCCAGTACCAAAAAACTAACTAACTAACTAACTAACTAAATAAATAAATAAATAAATAGATGAAAAAGGAAATTTGGTGAAAAATTTAGGCCACATATGATTTTGCTTATCCTACAAATATTCACATGCAAATGCATTGTGAATATATGTGAACGTGTCTGTACATGAATACATTCATATGTGATTTTACTCACAAATGAATATATCTTGCATATGTGAATACATTGTCTACTTAAACTTCAGTGTAAAAATAAATAAAAGTTGATTAAATGGTGAAAAATGTAAGCAGCCATTTATTAAAGTTTCCCCCACCCTCTTGCTAAGCCTAGTAATCGCATCCTCACGCAAGGCCCACTTTCCAAGTGTGTGAACCTATGGACTGCTGCAGAGATCTTGTTAGGAAGCTCAGGGTGACATGAGTGGCTCCTTTCTGCTGTGTCACACAGGGTCAGTTTCTCTCATTTTCACACAATACGTCTTATTTTCCTTTGACTTTCAATTTTTTTATTTTATTGAAACTGGTCTTCCTTTTAAAAATTACACAGATCTGTTTTCTTTGATTATCTAGAAACTACTCTGCCACCAAAGCTTGTTAGAAAATTTAATTTAGTGGCCTGTGAAATCCAGGTACAATAGCAACTGTCTTGAGGATTAATACTCATTTCATATTTTCCTTTGATCTGAAGCTCTTTAAATTGATTTCATTTCCAGTGTTACAGGATGATTTAGATTCTACTCGATTGCCACATCCATAACCAGCTGGATTCAAATATTTTAGTTGCTATGAAACTGTTAGTTACTGAAATACATTTTAAAGTCTATTGTATAGGGCAATATTTTAAAATGCACTTTCTTCTTAAAAAAGCCCAAATTTGCCCTAATTTACTTCTTGCAATCTTTGTAGTGACCAATTCCATCATCCTCCAGTTTGATCAATTTCAGCAATTCCTTACTTTAAAAAATGCATGAAAATGGCATGTGTCAGCGCTTAGATTCATAAAGTGCATTTTCCGGATGGACTGGAAGCTAGATTAGTAGTGAGACTCGCAAAGTGGAAGCATCTGTGTGTGGAAATCATTTTGCAACTTTGTCAGTTAACATGGATGGATCATACATACTATGAATAGGAGGGATTTATTTTAAATACTGTTGAACTCAGTGATAATGGAATCTCACTTTTATGCTACCATTCCTGGAATGCTGGTAAATATTTTGCAATATCTTAAGGCATTGAAGAACACCTAGCACTACTGAATAGAAATCAACCAACTCGTGTGTCCTCTCAACCCCCATATATACAGAAAGCTACGTAGAAACTGTGCCAAATGGGGCTTTTAAGAAAGTTATCAGTTTTGTGTTTCAGCCACTAAAGAAAAAAAAAAAACACAAACAACAGTATGCATAAATTGCAAGACTGTTACACAACACACTTGAAAATGTTATATTTACATGGCAGCCAGCGTATTATATTTACATGAACATCTGCACAGGTTCACTAAAATCTTAAAAACAGATGGACATGCAGAAAGAACTAGTAATTACCAAAGCTATATGTTGATTAAATCAGCATGTGGTTAATTTTAATCATTGCTGATCTTTATTAGGGCTGGTGAGACTTACCAAAATCAAATTTCTTTAACTGACATGTCATTGACCAAGGAGGCAGCGATAACTCCCTCGGTTATTAACATGCTATTTCAGTACTTAAGACAGCACCCAGACTGCACAAAGCGTGTTCAAAGAAGTAAAATTCAGAAACTGAAATTAAATTGCCACTGAAGTCCTACTGTTCTTATTATATCTGCAGAGGGGAGCGGAGAAGCAACATTATCATCTCGTGAGAATAATCATGCACGGAGATGTATATTATGTGAATATTGTTCCCGTGTTCTGATGCATTTCAGCGGCTCTGAGCTTCCTGCTGCCCTGCATCCATCCTGAACTCACATTGTGTACTTTTCAGAGCTCTCCAAATAGGCACCTCTGGTTGCCAAGCAACCGTACATTTTCTACAAGTGCCAGTGCCATGTGTACTTAAACTGCGGTTGGCCTTTTTTTTCTTTAACTTTTCAAAGTTTCGAAAAATAAATATATGTCAGAGAGGTAGAGCAAAGTATTGGGATCTCAGAAACCCCTAAAGGAGCAGAAAGTCTTTTGCGGCAGTGTATTCAGATTTTTCCCTTTAATGAAAGCCTCTACAGATATGTTAAAGTAACAAATTTATCGAATAAGAGAAACCAGCATCCTCTATTCTTCCTAAAATAGGTGGCACTTGACAACCAACACCAAGTAAATAGATTGTTATTTTGACGGCTGTCTATCAAGTATTCCAGAGCTTCTATGGATTAGTAGAATATCTGGTCTGATGACCAACTTTCAGCTAATCTGCAGGCACAGCAACTGTGCCCTTTCTCGATGGAATTTTGTAGGTTGAATGGCTTTCATTTCCAGGCACAGGTATTGAGAATGTACTTGGTAGTTGCTTTTAACACCAATTTTCAAAGAAAGGATGAATTTTTTGAGATCTTATTAGTCACTTCCTTATCAGAGAATGAGACTTGTGAAAGACTGAAAGAAAATACAGAGAATTTACTCAATGTCTTATTCAAAAGGCATGTCAACCTGGATTAATCTTATTTAAAATCAATCTGATGTACATATTTTCCTGTTCATAATTTTTTTTATGTTTTTACAGGAAAATTAGGTCATTTTATTTTTGTCATTATATGTCTCTAAATTAACTATTTTTTCCTAAGAGTGAATGCCAGATTGGTTTGACTGATAATTGTCAGTAAGAGATCTGGTGTCTTTCGTTTGCAGGAAGCTAAATTTCACTTGGCAACTGAATTAAAGATGAGAAATTTACCTTTGTTAACAATCATATGAATAGTGCTTATTGTGTAACTCACAACCAACTAGGGGACTCCGGACTCATATGGCCCCGGTCAAAGTCCTAGCTCTATCACATACTAGCTAAGTGATCTTGAACAAAACTCTTCTTTTGTTATTACCCAGTTTTCTCATATATAAAATGAAGATAACAATAATACCTACTTCACAGGTGTTGTGAAAGTTAAATGAAATAATAAATTTAATGCGTTCATTATCTGACATATTAGATATAATATACAGCAGCAACAATTGTTATTCAATACGAAGCCTGGGACTCTATTATTGAATTCACTCAGTGGGCATAAGTCTTCTTTGTTCAGAATTTATCAGTAGAATTCTCCCTTTGGTCTAAGCTTTTATTGGAAGACTTACAAAGCCTTGGTTTTCCCTACAGCCCAAATAATATTTCTCTAACCAAAAGAGCTAAAATGTTTTGACAATAGAACCCAACTGATAACTCATACTTTTTGTGTTTAAATGCAATTTTAATCACTTTCTAGTTTTGTTTAAGAAATGATGGGCAGGTTTTTATTGGTTTCTCTAAAATAGACTTACAGTGGAATAATTGGGAATCAGCCAGGATATAGATCTTGAACAAAGTTCTGGGCTTCTTTGTCTTGAATTGTCCATAATCATCCAGACCAAAAATGGTGATAGTGGCACCATCCGTAGGATAAGGTTCTGCTGTCTCCATTACATTACCTGCTTTGATGTTATACAGAAACCAAGGGGAATGACAGTATGAAAAATATTCAATTCAACCAACATCAGAAGTCTCATCTGTTTAGTCTTCCAGGACTGTAAATGTGAGTGAAATCACAAGGATGTGAGGCAAAGAAGAAAAGGGGAAGAGATACAAAATAATGGGTAGACCTACCGACTAGATTGTCTTCATTCACGCTTCTAAGGTGGTTTGCATTTATTTCTACGCCGTGTTAAAATTCATTGATAGCAAAACATGTCATTAAAACAATGTTTTTACTATTCTGTATGTCTCCTAAAGATTTGGAATTTTTTTTTAAAAATCTTAACTTTTATATTTATTTTGATGTTAGTTATTTTTAATTTTTCACTCAAGTTTTGTTGTATACCTTAGCAACAAATCTTAGAGAAGTTTTCTTCAGTCTTTTATAAATATGTTTTGTTTATTAACCTTAATTAATGTTGTGTTCTCTCTCACTTGTCTACAGATTTTATTCTTACTATGCTTCTCTTAAAATTGTTTCATTGTTCAAAGGTAAACAATATGACAAATCAGAATCACTATCTGCCAGCTCAAAATTACTCCGAAGTGTCCAGATTTCATTTTTTTTCATTTTAAGTTTTCTTTCAATTTTGTCTGTCATGAAAACAGCACATATTTTTAGATAATTCTAGGGTGTAGAACTCATTCTCCTCAGAAAGAACTTGTATGTGCTTGCATAGTATTTCCAGTTAAATTTAGAAAGTAGTTTCTAGAAACCACATGAATTAGAAGTATGGCTTTCTGTCGATGTCGCTCCCGGCCGGCAGGAAGGACACACGACAAAGTCTGGCAGTGGACAACCTTTTCTTTTATTTTCCTTCTCCGTACAGCCTGCCCTGGGATCGCTCCCAGCCGAAGCCTCCTTTGGTCCGCTCCCCGCGGCTCCTTCTGGGCTTCTACTTCCGGGCTTCTTCTTCCCCCCCAGGGGTGGCACCAGTATATATACGGATACAGTGTCCAATCATGTTAAAGTAAGCAAGGCAAGCTGATTGGCTAACATCATCAGTTGCCAGGCAGACTATATTGTTGAGCGGGTTGCTTACGCGGTAAGCAGGAAACTAACGTGCTCGATGGGAGGGGTAATCTACCTCAGGCTTTACTCTTTACTACAGGCCTCACGTCCGCCAAGTGAGGCGACCGGGCTCGGGGCTGCGGCTCCCAACATCTCCCCCTTTTTTATTTTTTATGAATGTGCGCATCGTAGCCCTTCCTGGACTGGGTGCAGAGGCTTATGCCCTATGCGTAGGCCCACCGTAGGTCCTTGGCTTAGACCCTGGTCGGCCGTCCCATGGTCTGCCAAGGCCCTGAGGCCCTCGTCCTTTTTTTTAGGGCCAGGCACAAACTGGACGGAACCTGGATGCACACAAGCTTGCACTCATTTCCTCTCCGTAAAGAAATCCCCTCGGAGAGAAATTTAGACCTGGGCAGCATCTAACAGTCCAGCGGCTTACATGCAGAATGGGGTAGGGCCTGGCTTAGGTTGAGTCGCACCGGGGGAGTACGCTCTTACCCGTCATTGACTCTCCTACCCAGCTATGTCATAATTTTTTTTTTTTTAGAGGAGGAGTGTGGGAAGCTCACCGTCCCTAGACTCGGTCGTAGGCTAGGCGAGCGAGCCATGCATATGCCTGAGGATCTTCTTGTCCATTTCGGGCTACCGCTATTTCTATTCATCTTGTTGGTTGGTCTGTGATGGATCTCCAGTAGGGCAGGTCTGATCTTCAGTCGAGGGCTTTGTCGCCCGTGTCAGTCTCTCCGGTACCCACAGTGGTTCTCGTCTCGATTCCTGTGGGAAAACACAAACCGCGCCTCGGTTCCAGCTGACCACTGGATCCGGGCCCATCCATTGTCCTGTCAGGACATCTTTCCACTTCACCCACCCTTTATGGTTGGGGGAAGGGTTGCAGTGCTCCACGGCTGGGGAGCAATTATCATTATTTAAATTTTAAAAATTGTGTGTGAATAGTGCCATGGATAATCGTGCCTTTGGGGCCAGGCCTTGGCCTACTCCCCCTTTTTGTTTTTGTAAAATTTCTTTGAGGCTTCTATGAGCCCTCTCAATGATTCCTTGACCTTGGGGATTATATGGGATACCATGTTTTAATTGAACCTCCATCATTTTGCAGAACTCATTGAAGGCTTTGCCTATATAGGCTGGTCCATTATCAGTTTTTAATATTTTTGGTTTGCCCCATGCGGCCCAAGCCGCCAGGCAATGATTGATCACATTAGACACTTTTTCACCTGTTTCTGCTGTTGCAAATATGATGTGAGAACAGGTGTCTGTGGAAACATGAACATATTTAAGAGTCCCAAACTCCTGTATATGTGTGATGTCCATCTGCCAAACATCACCAGGGATCAAACCTCGAGGGTTTACTCCCATCGGTATGGCAGGTTTGTATGTGGCACAGGAGTCACATAGTCGCACGATATCTCGTGCATCTGCTCTGGAAACATGGAAATGGTTTGCTAGTGTCCTGGCATTGACATGAAACTTATCATGGAAGGCACGGGCTCGCTCGATTGGTGTTAGTAAGGTAAAAATCCATAACGGGCGAGTGGCAGTGTCAGCAGCCGCATTCCCCTGTGCCATGGGCCCCGGCAGGGATGTATGTGCTCTTATGTGGGTGGTGAAGACCTTATGGTGTCTGTTCTGAAGCAATGTCTGGATAGACAGGAACAGCCCAGCCACTGTGGAAGTGGATCTAATTAAACCGGCAGTCTCAAGCACTTGCATAGCATTGACCACATACCTAGAATCGGAGACAATATTAATGGCTTTTGAGAACCGTTTAAGAATCATTTTAACGATCTGCAGTTTCACCACCTGAGGCTGATCAGGTTCAAATTGTATGGTAACCGGGGGCTTGCCTAGGATCACATAGGCGCCTATCCCCGTCTTGGAGCCATCTGTGTATATTGTAGTTGCTGGGACTAATGGCTCAGAGGCAGTAACCTTTGGAAAAATTATAGGGTGCTGAGTGACAAATGACAAGATAGGGTCTTTAGGGTATTGATTGTTTATATCCCCATGGAAAACACATCTCAGAATGGCCCACGTATCTATGCAGGCAGCCAGGGTCTTGATCTGGCTGGCGGTATAGGGTACTCGGATGGCTTGTGGTCCTGAGCCAAAATGTTGGACAGCTCTATCATGCGCTTCAAGGGCCAATGAAGCGACTGCCTCTGGGTAATGCTCTATGACTTTTGCAAGTGAGACCTTAGGGTGTATCCACAGTAATGGTCCTTTCTGCCAAATCACCGCTGTGGGCTGTAGACTAGTCTGTAGCAAACAGACATCAAAGGGTCGCCCTGGTTCAATTTTGTGTAAGGTAGCCCCACCTAAGGCTTTTTCTACTCTCTGTGAGGCAGCTCTTGCCTCAGGAGTGAGCCTCCTGTGGGAGGCTATATCTGGGTCTCCCTTTAGAAGGTCGAACAGGGGTTTGAGATCTGAATTTGGTATATGTAAATACGGCCTAATCCAATTAATGTCTCCCAATAGCTTTTGCATGTCATTTAGGGTCCTAACGCCATCCGTCCTAATGGTGACCTTCTGTGGAGAGACTAGCATAGGGGAGATTTTCGCGCCTAAGTAGGTCACCATTTCTCCTCCCTGAATCTTGTCGGGGGCAACATGCAGATTAGCTTGTCTCAGGGCCTCGACCAACTGGCCGAGCATATTATTTAGCATGTCTGGGTCCCTGCCGCTGAGCAAAAGGTCGTCCATGTAATGCACACATCTTATCTTGGGAAAGGATTTCCGTAGGGGGGCCAGTAGGGAATCAAGGTAAATCTGACACATAGTGGGACTGTTGGCCATACCTTGGGGCAGCGTTATCCACTCGTATCTGAGATCAGGGCTTTCTTGGTTAATGGTGGGTAAAGTAAAGGCGAACCTATGAGTGTCCTCTGGATGCAGGGGGATTGAGAAGAAACAGTCTCTAAGATCTATAACATAAACTGGCCAGGACTGAGGGATGGCTGAGAGAGCTGGCAGTCCCCTCTGGACCGCCCCCAGGGACTGCATCTGTGCATTGACCGCCCTTAGATCATGGAGCAGCCTCCACTTGCCAGACTTTTTCTTAATTATAAAAATGGGGGTGTTCCATGGGGAGGTTGACGGCTTAATGTGTCCTAATCTAAGTTGTGTACTGACTATTTCCGACAAGGCTAATAGCTTCTCCTTAGGCAGGGGCCACTGAGGTACCCAAACCGGATCATTTGACCTCCAGGTGATTTTGATCGAAGTGGGTAGGAGAGCTTCTTCAGCGGCCCCTAAGAAAAACCCAGCCCTTGCCTACCTTTTTTGTTCTCTACTGGTATTGGGGATGTCCGACCCTGTAGGGCATTGCCCAAGCCTTTGCCGGGGGTATATCCCTGGTTCCTGAGTATATCCTTAGCCTGGGGGGAGCAGTTTGACGTAAGCGTGACATCCATCTGAGTGAGGATGTCCCTTCCCCATAGAGACACTGGCAACTGCAACACGAATGGTTGGAAATGGCCCTGATGACCCTCCTCATCACACCAGAGCAGGGTTGAAGCACTAACCTGAGGAGCTGACACCATCCCCAGGCCCTGCAGCGTGTTATCTGCAGTGTTGGTGGGCCAGTTGGAGGGCCAATCCTTTCTAGAGATAATGGAACGGTCAGCTCCTGTGTCTAGGAACCCTGTTATATTCTTGCCATTGACCTTAAGTGAGAGCATGGGCCTTTTATCAAGTATTATATGGAGTCCCTCGAAGACTTCCCCTGAGGAACCGAAACCTTGACTTTCTCTAATTTTCTGCTTTGAGGGGAATCTCTTGTGGAGACTGGGGAGCAGCAAGAGCTGCGCTATCTTGTCTCCTTTATTGATTACCATAGTACCCACAAGAGATTGAACCATAATTTTAATGTGTCCTGTGTAGTCTGAGTCTATGACCCCCGGGACTACTATGAGACCCCGAAGGGCCGTGGAGGATCTCCCGATCACCAGACCCACGGAATTTTCGGGTAACGGTCCCTTAAAGGTGGTTTCAACCACTTGAACACCCATATCAGGCACTAATATAAGTCTGGAGGCGACACTGAGGTCCACACCTGCTGACCCAGGGGTGGCCCTTGTTGAAGGCTGCCATCCTGAGCTGTCCTGTCTCTGGGGCGGGGGCCCGCCTGTGAAGGGGGCCCCCTCTGGCCGTTTTTTGGCTCTCTAGCATCTCGTCCACAAATACGGTTGCCCTGAGCATCAAAGACCGACCTACACTCCTCAGCTTTGTGTGATCCCCTCTTGCATCGCCCACAAACATATGGTTCTTCATTCCTAGGGCGAGGCCTAGCATCTGCATTGTTTGGGCAATGACGTTTAATGTGTCCTGGCTCCCCGCAGGCAAAACACCCTTTAGCCTTACATTCCCCTTCTAACCCGCGAGGTCCCCTCTGCTGTACAGCTGCGGCCAGGAGAGCAGCCACTCCCGAGTTGGAGAGCGGCCCCCCTATCTCTCTGCATATCCTAATCCAGGCGTTGAGGTCCTTGTTCTTATGAGGAGCTATCGCTGCCTTGCACTCCTTTGTACATTGCTCAAAAATCAGCTGCCTTACCAGCGGTCGAGCCACTCCCGGATCAGAAAATATCTTATCGGCAGCATCTTGCATTCGGGCCACAAAGTCAACAAATGGCTCTGTGGTACCCTGAATTATTTTTGAAAGACACAAGGAGGCTGTTCCGGCACCACTTACCTGCTTCCAGGCGCGGAGCCCTATGGCATTGATTTGTTCATAGACAGCGCCGGGGAACTGAGTCTGATCATCAGCGTGCCGACCTTCTCCCATAAGCATTTCCTTGTTCCACCCCCGGTTTCCCAGATTGGCGTTTCTCTCAGCCTGCTCTGCAGAGAACTCTGCGTACCAGGCTCGCCAATCCAGGTAACTACCCGAGGGCAGACACGCCTTTGCCAGCTGAATCCAGTCCGCGGGGGTGAGGGGCCCAGAAGACAGGTTCTCCAGCATGGCAATGGTGTAAGGCGCAGTCGGCCCAAAGGTTGTAACTGCATTTTTAAGTTCTCTAATCTGCTTTATCTCAAAAGGCTCCCATGCATTACGTCCCTGGCCCATAGCTACTTGTACAGGAAATATCCCGTAGGGGCCACTATCTATCCCAGGTGGTGGATGTACCTCATGAGACAAACGTCCCCCCTGCCAAAGCCGCCTGTAAAAATACCGACCCGCCGGCGGCGGAGCATAAGACGGCGGCCGTGATTGGGCGGAAAATGGGGGCCCGTGCATCACTTCCTGTTCTGGCGAAGGGGAAGGGAGCTCCCGGGCGGCCGCCTCGCGGCGAGGGATCGCCTCCGGGAACAGCCCCCAAGGTGGGGCGGAAGGCTTCGCCTCCCTCTCGCGCCGGGGAGCGCTCAGGAGCTCTCTACTCCTCCGCAGACCAAGTTGAGCGGAGCGCAATTCACGGCGCAACGCTGGGAAAGAACCCTGTGACTCCTTATCGAGCGACTTAGGCTCCTGACAGCTGGTCTCTTTGGCCTCCTTGCCATTCAACTTTCCCTCGTCCTCGGAGTCAGACGACTCCGAGGCTAGAGCCCCGTCCTTCTCCTTAGCATCTTTGTTCCCCTTAACGGGCCCCTCTCGGGAGCTCCCTGACTGGGCCTGCTCAAATACCCTGCGTACTTTTGTAAGCTCTTGAGAGCTTTCTCCACAACCACCCTCGCTCTTAGTGTTGCTACCTAGCATGTTTCCCATCTTTTAATATGTTACTCACCGCGTGAGGCCCAAGGAATCCGCCACTTACGCGTGAGCCTGAGGGGAGTCTAAAAGCCCTGTAGGTGCGCGCCACCCAGAGCCCAGGCTTATCCCCAACTCACCTGTCTCGCAGCTCTGTACTGGAGCGTTGTCCGCTGTCACGTCTCGGGGGTGATCAGTCCCCGTGCGGGCCTCCAAATGTCGATGTCGCTCCCGGCCGGCAGGAAGGACACACGACAAAGTCTGGCAGTGGACAACCTTTTCTTTTATTTTCCTTCTCCGTACAGCCTGCCCTGGGATCGCTCCCAGCCGAAGCCTCCTTTGGTCCGCTCCCCGCGGCTCCTTCTGGGCTTCTACTTCCGGGCTTCTTCTTCCCCCCCAGGGGTGGCACCAGTATATATACGGATACAGTGTCCAATCATGTTAAAGTAAGCAAGGCAAGCTGATTGGCTAACATCATCAGTTGCCAGGCAGACTATATTGTTGAGCGGGTTGCTTACGCGGTAAGCAGGAAACTAACGTGCTCGATGGGAGGGGTAATCTACCTCAGGCTTTACTCTTTACTACAGGCCTCACGTCCGCCAAGTGAGGCGACCGGGCTCGGGGCTGCGGCTCCCAACAGCTTTCTTCATGCATAATTTTTTAAATATAATTACACACACATAACACACACAATATGTTGAACATTTAAAAAAGGTAAGGAAAGTTAAAATAAATTTGCAAAAATTCTTTTTTGCAGAAAACATTATCTCTGATAATCTACAATTATTAAAACTTAATAATAAACAAAAAAGTAGGATACCAGAACACTGAGAGAAGATGTTCTAGTAACTTCCAAATCACAGAACAACTAATAGTAGCATGAAGATAATTATAAGTATCAATAATGAAGCATGAAACATTAAAAGTTTAGCATACAAAGCTGACACATTCCTTAGAAATTATTTTAAAATATTATATTATCCTAGAAGGAATGAAAAGTTTGTAAGTAATGAGATAAGACATTTGAAGTTAGAAGACAGTGACAAAATAGTGCCAAAAGGGAAAATGAAAGACAATAACAAATAAAAGAGAAAATATAATAAAATTAGAAGTAACATCACACAAAAAAAGAATCCATAAAGCCAGAATATGGTGTTTTAATGTTTTTGTAAATCAGATCTTTGGGAATACTGCTAAAAGAAAAATAAATAAACAAACAAATAAATAAATAATGAGATTGAGGAACAATGCATGGTAATTATAGAATAAAACTAACCTAAATGAAATTACAAGTTATTTTTCCAAATTTGAAAAGTAATACCTATAAAAGCACCTAATGTATATCAATTTGTCTATATGTTCATTACCACAGAGTACAAAATAATATAAAAAGATATTGTTATATGATATGACCCATGCAGCTATTGAGCTTCTTAGGGTGAAGGACCATGAAATGATGAGAAAATTAAACAGACTAAAACTGGGGTCAGATGGAGCCCTTACTCTCCTCATGGGACAGAAGGAACTGCTCAGCCACTCTAGCACATTTATTTATATACTCAGGAGGATGATGTTAATTTCAACCCCACTGCCTAGCAACTTGTCTGCCTACCTGGCCTTCTTGGAGCTGGAACAGCTTTGTTTACATGGCTTGTTTGGGGCTGTTTGTGTTTTCAAGGCTGGCTTTGCTTTAGTCCCACATGTCATCAACGGCTCTACAGGTACAAGGAGAGACAGCTTTCACACATTCTCTAATCCCCACAGAAGGGAACCAACGCACTCATAGCTAGCAAGAAACCCATAGTGAGCAAGTATAACAAATTTAAACCCACAAATCAACTGCTTTTCATATTTTGAAATTTATGCCTAGCAAAGTCAATGCCTGGAATTTTTCTGCTACCTTGTAAAGCATTATTTGTGATGTCATTCTTTTGTACATCTCTGTTATAATTTTATTTCATTTCCAATCAGATTGCTCATCTCCTACAACCAATATAAACAAAATTTGAAAAGTGAATTTGAATCTCTAAGGAAATAGAAATAATGTAGATGATTACAACTTACTAAATTTTACTCAAGCAGAAATTGAGCAGCTCTATAAGTGTTACTTAATAAAATTTACCATACCCAAGAAGTTTTATATGCAAGTTTACCCAACATACAATGAAAGGACAATTTTGATCTTCCTAACTTGTTCCAAAGAAAAGAAAACATAAACATTTTCCTTACTGTATCATCGGGAACCGAGCCTAGAGTCCCGATTGTCCACCTGTAGAATGTCACAAGAAAAATAAACAAGAGTGACAAGTATTTCTTCAATGGCAGAAGGTCAGTGTCGCTTGATCTGATCTCCTCACTCCCAAAGCACCCCCACTTTGTTAGCTGTACACAGTGATAGGTGGGGCCAGAAAAGGATTACAATTCTTCAGAAGACTTTGACTCCAGAGGACACTGATAATCTTATGTTTAGAAGTATCTTAACCAGAGTATAATGTGAGGACTCAAGAAAGCATAGATGATTCCACACTTAGAAGAGTCATTGGAACATTCCAGATTTGTGTACCAACAATTCCAATTCTTCCTTTCATCCCATAGGGAAATACGCAAAACCAGTCACTGTGAATTTGTTGTGCCCAACAATTTATAATGATATTGGTTATCATCCTAGACTACACACAAAAGGGAATATTACTGATCAATTTCACTCATGAATACAGATATTAAATTTTAGATACAATGTGAAATAATAGAACAAATATAAAATATAGCAATAAAAGATCCTTTTGTAGTAACTAACAACTGGTCACTGAAGAATAAACATAATAGAAATGATATACTAGTGCAGACAAAAATTAAATCAGATGAAAATTTTAAAAATTGAATTAGTTAAGTATTTATGACACCCTCATTGATTAAATGACTCAATATAATAGATATGTAAATTATCCAAAATATACCAATCAACTTAAATATAATGCCAATCAATATTCCAACAGAAGGTTTTAGAAATTTTAATGTTGATTTGAATATTTAAATGAAAAAACAAAGTGTCAAGCCAATTCTAAAAATTAACAGTGTATTGACCTTTACGTGGTTTGATATTTTATTTTGAAGCTATTGTAAATTGTGCTGTTAGCAAAGCAGTTAAAAAGGGACTACCAAGCCAAAAGAGCTAACTCTGAAACACATTCACACATGTACAGAATCTTAATAAATGAAGGTGAGAAGGATAAAAAGACTGAGAGCTACATTCTTTGTGATCAGAATTCCAAAAATCCATGTGAATGGTAGAAGAGTAATTAGACATAAACAAATATACGACAGTTAGCAAATGAATGAAGTTGATTCAAATAAGCACATTTAGGCTGTGAATTATCTTCTAGGGGTATGAATGTAATTCAGTAAACTAGCAGACTGAGTCTCCACTTGACTTTTTGCTGTATAAAGGAAGTCAGAAAGACATTTTATAGAAGGAGGAATGTTGTGCGTAATTGACCTTTTCTTGGGGAAGGAAGTAGTGATATTTTCAAGCCGCACTGTAATATCAAACAGGTCACTCCGCAGGAAAGGCACATTTTTATTGAAAAGGAAGAAATAGAAACACCAAGGAAAAATTAATGTTTTATCTAGATAATTTAAAGTCTTACACAGAAAACAAAAGCCACAAAGCTTTTAAGGAGCCATTATCCCTTTTTTTTCCCAAGCTACAGTACTATATCACATCATATTAGCATAGCATTATGTGGAAAAATGCATCCATCATCATTGAAATTTTGGGCTGAGAGCTCCCCACCTTCATACAAGGTCACCTGAACTTTCAGGGGAGAGTCTCTTAGATCAAGCTCAGCCACAGCCCGTCAATTTTAAGTATTATGAGCTCATCATCAGTTTTTAAAGGCAAAGCTATATTGCTACAGCAGCCTGTAATAACAAAGAATAATTTTTCTGAATCTCTTAAGCATGGCCTTGTCAAAGAAAGAACATGCAAAACTGACCTTATCAGAGAAATGAAATACAACTCCAATTAAAATTACACTGAGGAGGGAATGGGGGGAGGATCTCAAACTCAACACATATGCCTCCCCAATAAGAGAGGCTGCCATATGCTACAGTATCTTTATTCTCATTCATCTATTGCAGGGATCAACAAAGCATAGTTAGAAATCATGTCAGTTAGCAGAGATGCCACTATGGAGATGAGATTAATTAAACCGATAAATCCCAAGCACAGATCAAAATCATCTAGTAACATGAAGGAAGTCAAAATATAGTCAGAGAGTGCTGTTAAGTTTTTCAAAGCTCACATCAGGCCACTGTGATTATAAAGTCTACAATTTTGAAGAAGAAGAAAATAATTAGAGACTGAATGCTAGGTAAGTATAAATTGTAGGTCTGGCCCTTGTGAAAAATGTGGATAAATTCTTTGTACTCAAAAAAAATAATGTTTCCTGTTCAAAGCACAATGCACAGTGAATCTATATGAATTAGGCAGTTTTGCTTTACTATCCAACCTAAACACAAATGACATTAGGTTTAATGGCAAGGGCTCAGAGCTTTCTTAGCCAAATGCTATATATCAGTAACTCAGCGTGTCTAGAAGAGATGACCAAAGAATCTGGAGACAAAAAGGTTTTATATTAAGACTGCACCTCGGAAAAAACGCATGTTTTTTTGGAGCCAAAATTTGAAAAATATAATGGAAATCTCAAGAGCTAGTCTTCTAAGGTATTAGTTGGAAAAATAAATACAGAATGACAGGTGCGGATTGGCGTTGACAAGTGAGGGGAAAGAGTGAGAATAAAGGGAAGGAAATAGCACTGGAAGACCAAGGAGCAAGTGAATATTTCATCATGTACTGGCCAGACGACTGCTGCCTGTTTCACAGTTCAGAAAGCAAAAATGCACCTGCAGGGGAACCTTTAACTGTACAAGTCAATGTGAGCCCAAGTGGGGGGGTTTCATTTCGATTCAACATCTTAACCTCTTTTCGAAGATGTATTGGACAATTGTACTCTCAAAGTTTCCCTCTGAGTTTCATTTGGCACTGACTTGTGTACTTTGAGAGAAAGACAGAGAATCAGTTTTCTTGAGCCAAGATGAACCTTGAAAGCCACCTTCCCCAGTTCCAGAATTTTGTCAAGGTTACAGAACATGGAAATGCTATTCATCCTTGAGCTAACATTGTATGTTTGGAAGCAAAGCATACATAGGACCAGAGACTTATCACAAAAGTAGCAAAATGGTCCTGGACATGGTACAAACACCTCTCTAGCTTCCTCACTGTATCTATTATTGATTTGAACCTCAGGAAAGTCTTCCTGTTATCCTTTGATTCCTGCTATAAATGAGATACTTGGGTTTGAGAAAAAAATAATACCCACTACTCATGCTCTGACTTCAAGAAGAAATGAACTCCAGGATGGAATTAACACAATGGCAAAACTAAGATAAAATAAAAAACACTCAGGTTCAAAGGATGACTTTTAGAATCATTTTCTTTTCCAGCCACATTTTACTCTAATGACCATGCTAATCTTGTCCTGATTAGTGTGACCATGAAAATAATTATCATTTATATGTAATTTTAAATCTTAAAAGCCTTTGTTAAAATGTCTTTCCTGTTACAGGATATGCAATATTGACTAGAATAATGAATTCATTATGGTGCTTCTGATTTTTTCCCTAAAGACTATAAATGTAGACTTTATTACATACTCAAGTGCTAATATTAGCACATAGACTTTGCTTTGAAAATTTAATGGGTCTTTCTGACAATTCATATTTAAAATATTTAATTTATACACATTTTGGTGTGATACATAGGAAGATATTTTATAAGTTATGTGTAATACAGAAAATTTACATGTATTATAGTCTCATTTTTTCTTTTCTTATATTACTTTTTGGTGTAAAAAATACAAAAGTCAATCAAACTTAAGTATTTGGTAACTCTCTTGACTGAGAATACTTTTCAATGTATGTGTTCCTACAAAATAATTTGGTTCCATTTTCCAAACAAATATATTTATGAGACTGTAACACTGAAGGACTTTGTGAGAGATCACCTATTGCCATGATAAAAACATGGCTAGGAGATACTTTGCTAGGGTGCAAGAGAATGCTCAAAAATATTGCATTTTTTGGGCTGCTAAGTAATTTGATTTAAGGGAAATTCAGATACCTTCAAAGAATGTTCACAATCAATATCTTTCTGGTCTTCTCTTTTTTACTCCTTTTTTTAGTGGGAAAAGTTTCTTTCATCAGTGTTGCCATATTTATCTGACCAAATTTGTCAAAAGAACACAGTTGTCTTTTCTCTGCTTCTGTCCAAATTTTCATTTAGCAATGAAGACTAAACTCATGTCATAAGACAAGATGTTACAAAGAGTCAACACACCTGGATAGATTTTTACACATACCATTGTCTTCTATTTCAGTCCAGTTGAGAATCTTTTACAAACCACCAGTTCTGTGGGGCTAATAGACTTTATCTCAGGCCACTGCATGTTCTCCAAGCCCTAAAATCACCGCAGACACAAAACCTGTCCCCATTCTGCATTCTGCTCCTTAGAGAAAAAAAGATGTTCAGCTTTCTGAATCCTGTTGGGCTAATGGGTGATTATACTGGGAATGCCTCTGTATATGTAATAAATTTGTAAATCTTTTCTCTAATTAATCTTTTCATGTGACTCTTCAGAAAGCAGAGGGCAGAGTTTTCCTTCAGCCCTATAGTACTTACATGCTTTTCTTTATGAAATTGTAAGGAAATTGATGTATAAATTCAATAAGTTTCTTGATATGCTTAAAATGCTTTTGTCAATTTATGTTTTCTAAAATGAGGTTTAGGGCAGATCAGAAGTATTATTTTTAGTGTCCCGTACTGGAAGGATATTTGTTTCATTGTTTTGCATATGGAAACTGACAAGCTATTTTTGTGAAGTTGTCTAGTTGCCTTATTATATAAGATGTGCTGATTTGTAGTAAGTCATAAAGGGTAGCTGAAGAATGATGAAATTCAAAGCAAGGTGACATAAGAGGCAAGCCTTCACTCCTCTGTGTCCTAGCTACCTTTACATAAACATGCTACTGTCACTTTACAAATCTCATTTTCTTCATCTGTAATATAAGATTACTTTGAGAATGAACTGAGACAAAGAAAATACAAAGACATTGTAGATAGAAATTCATAAAATACTAATTCTGATTTAATATCTTCCTTGTATACAATAGGTTAAAATTATTGAATGTGTATGATAGTAGAGAAGTTAATTTAGATATGTCAGCAAAACTATTAATGCCTTCACTTATTTACTGATCTTTTAGACAAAGGGTATAGTGTATGATTAAAAGTTCAATCTCTAGTCTCAAACACATTGGGTTACATATTAGAGCCTCCATTTCCTATTTTATAGTAGCAAAAGAATTATGAGATATCTCTGTACTTTAATTTCTCCATCTGAAAAACTAATAATATCTTGCCCTGTAAGACTATCATGAAGATAAATTAAGATACTCCATGTAAAATATTTATTATAGAATGTAAAGTATATGATAAAATAATTTATTATTTTTTATTAATTACTATGAAGGGTGATGGTAAACAAAAACATTTTTATGTATACCTACGGTCAAGTAATGTTACATTTATAAAGTTACAGTTTTGATAATGTTGTTATAGAAAGTTTCAGACAATTTTGAATCTCAACAAAAGGCATAACTGACCTACTTTCCGGCCTCCATGAAGCACAAAGCAGGCACTTCTGTGAGACTCTGATATTTTAAAAAGGAAAGGCTGCAGGTAAGTGGATGAAAAGAGTGTTGCAAGACAGAGCAGGCAATAGACTGACCATTCATGAGCTGTGGACACTGGTGAGCCTGCACCACATAAGGAAATCCATGTGATTAGAAGGAAACATAATGAAAGGTAGATTTATTATAAACCTCTGACGAGCTCCAGAGCACAAAGCATGAACCCTTGAAGCCTTTAGAGGGTGTGTAAAAACATTTTTATATTGTAAAGGAATCACAGAGAAAAATGGCTGGGCCAGATTCAAATTATAATAGATTATGTAAATTAGAATTGTATTATTAGAATTAATAGAGTTGTTTTAGTAAATGAAAATTATAACAAATTACATGTGAAGAATACATATCGGAAGTAGCCATAAAAGTGAACGTTAGAACAATTACAAAGCAGTGTATATCTACAAGAAATATAAAACAAATGGCGCAAAATGTATCCAAAATTTCAAATAAAATTAGATAATTGCCATAATGTGCTCCTCACAAACATGAAAAAGTCACGTTTACAAAAACAGCTACCAAACTTAATCTAACTGACATATAAAAATGCACATAAATTTTAAAATATATTTTTTCAAGTGCACACAAATTATTGACAAAACTTAATGTATGTGAGATAAGAAAACTTTAGTAAAATTAGAAAGATTCTCTGATTATGGTGTGGTAATCTAGAATTCCATAAATAAAAGATAACTAGAAAGCAATATAATTCTAAATAATAAAAGAATCATAACAGTGATGCACACATTTAATTGCATTAAAAATATAATACACAAAATTTGATGTAATAAAGCTATGTATATGGAATATTTGTATTCTGAATTTCATATAGTTAAAAAGGGAGCCTTACAACTATGGGTATAATAACCACTTAAGGATATTAGATAAAAAGCAAACTAAACCCAAATAAGGTAAAACAGCAAACTTAATAAGAACAAAACCAAAAATTAATAAATAATAATAATAAAACATACAAAGGAAGGTCAACTGAAACTGGTGTGTGTTCAGAATATTATGCCACAAAACTCAGAAGACTAATCAAAAGGAAACAAGAGACATATTACCTATTTCAGAAATTTAAAAGTGTATTGCTAAGGTCCTTACAAACATGAAAAATAAGCAGTTTCTGAAAACTATAAATGTGTGTTGAATCAGCTCTTTAGCAGTGGCACACACTACTTGACACCCACAGTTTACAGAATGAGGGGTTTAATTTGGTGCATGTTTCTGCAGGACTCTAGTCTTCACTTGGCTTGATCCAAGGCAAGACTAGCATGGCAGAAGGGCATGGTGGACCAATGCGGCCCACTTCTTTACAGCCAGGAACCCAAGCCCAGGGAACAGCATGAGAAAGGAACAGGCCAAGAGCCAAATATAAACCCCCAAGGCCACTGCCCAGTGACCCAGCCAGCCACAGCCACCAGTGTGGCTTACTAATCTCTGAGGCAGCTCTGAAGTCACTTAACAATCCAGTTTAATAATCTAAATCATTTTTCAGATGGAGCAATTCTATGAACAACACAACCTCCATATCTGAAGTGAGAAATTAAAAGTATGAATAGTTACAGATGTATGAGAGAAAGGGGGATGAATTGCATTAGATAGGCCTAAATTAAAAAGAAATATGATCTCAGAGTTCTGGAGAAATGTGGAGGAATTTCCTACAATACTAGAGAGAAGGCAGCTGTTTTAAGCCACTTGGGAAAATGGGCAATACCACTGAAATTTAACACATAGGTACTCTGTAATGTGGCAATTCTCCCTTGTGTTTATACACCAAAACTACGAAATTAATTAAAACGTGCATAGCAGTAAGTAACAGCATCAAACTAAAAATAACCCTTAATGGCATCTATAGAATGGAGTCTCCCATTCACTGACTTGTCTTAGTTTGAAGCACCTAGAATCTATCTTCACCTATTGTCCCCCAAGGGCAGCTAGGGATACAGCTTCAGAGGGAGGAACAACATAGATAGCTAAGTTGAATAGAAATTAATATACAGTCCAAGGGAGACTGGGCCCTCAAGGAAGTCAGTAACAAATGAAGACATCAAAATTGTGACTGGAGGCAAAACTTGTAGAAAACCAGCTGTTAGGACAGTGATGCAATAGCCAGCCTGCATGCCTCTCTAGAGATAAAGGGATATGTGAGATTGTACTGTGATTAACACCAGCTAATGGACCCAGACAGACAGCAAGCCTGTAGTTGGGTGATCAGAACATCCAAGTTTATTCTATCCTCCTTTTCCAAAAATGTCTTTCATCTTTCTGTATATCGCTGCTACTTCACTTGTTCCCTATTGGATCGATACTAACTATAATACTATACTATAGATGTATTATGGGTTGACCCACATCAAACACACACTGGGATTTTTCTGTAGCAATTTCCACTGTACAATGTGCTCTGCATCCACCATTCAGAATCTCTTCTGGAAATCCAAGAGCTCTTCTTCTCCTTATTTCTAATAAAACTATCCTGCCTTCCTCTTTTGGTTTGTGACTTCATTCCTCAACTTTGTGAGACCATGAAATTGGCACTTTTTATATCTAACAGCTTGAGCACTATTAGGGTACCACATTGTTGCATTCCTAATTAAATATAAACAGAAGTAATCACAATGATATAACAAGCACTCTCAAGTATATATATATATATATATATATATATATATATATGTGTGTGTGTGTGTGTGTGATAAAAAATAAGTATATGAACTCTTTATGAGACATGTATGTAAGTACAAGTATGTGTAAAAGAGTTTCTTATTACCATTTTACAGATCTAAATCAGAAATAACCTAATAGGTTCATTGATGATGGATTGAATAAATATACTGTAGTATATCCATGTAGTGAAACATTCTATAGCAACACACATAGAAATTATCAGTATAGGTAATATTATGAGTGAATTCTGAAAACATACAGGACACAGTGAAATATAGACTTTACAGTTCCAGGTGGCATAAATACTTGCCTATTCAAAGAATGTATGGTTTTAGAAACTACTGGTGTTCCTTTGGGGTGGAAGCTGAGAATGCTCTATTTCTTAACCTGGATCCTACTTACTTTGTACATTTAGTCTCTGAAAATCTGGTGAACCTATGATTCATGCATTTTTCCAAATGTAAAAACAAGAGAGAGAGAGAGAGAGAGAGAGAGAGAGAGAGAGAGAGAGATTGAAATCCCCATGACAGAACACATCAGCTGCAGAAAGCTGAAGTCATCATCTGTCTGTTTTGTGAACGTGTGCTAGAATAATCCAAATCAAGTAGCTTCAGTAATAAAAGGATGATGTTTCTTGAAGAAAGTGCTTAAGTAGTTTTATTAAGCCAGTGGATAGATTCATTTCATTATTGTACCTGTGTCTACCCAGGAAAATAAATCCCTCATGATCTTTCAAGAGGAATCTGTTTCACAAATGATAGAGTAGTATGGGAACCACAGAGGCAAAAAACTGCCACCATAAAAACAAGATAGGGCAAGAAAATAAATACGTGATTTATCTGCTTATCAACACCCTTCAATCAATCTTGCGCCACAGCCTCACTGAAAACCAAAAGGAACACAAATGTAAGGGTAGTCTCTGATAACCTAACGGAATGCAGTAGAATGGGTTATGAATTTGAAAACAAAGAAGGAATTAACATCCACTGTCCAGGGTAATCAGATTTGAGCAGTTAAAGACCAAAAGCAACCATGAAGGAAAGTCTGAAGGTTTGGTCTAAGTATACCTATTTCTGGTGAGATTCCAGGCAGGAGGAGATGAGACCAAAGTCTTTAAAATCCTTTATTGATTTAATGGACAGACAGCACAATAGCACCAATGTGGGGATTCCCTCTCTGGCTCTGCAATTTCCAAGTTACAAAGCTTTTCCAATCCTTAAATTTTAAATTTGCAAATTACTGCTAATATTTACCTTATGGAACATATACAAATAACAAGCAATGAATATAAAGATTGTCATACTATCTCAAATGAAAGAGACAATATTGATATTAACACTGAAAATTTCATAAAATGATGAAAGTGGCAGTTCAAAAACTGTTCTATATTTGACAGTACATTTTACTTAGCAAAATTCATTAAACCTTGATATTATCTAATGTAAGACATAACATTATTATTGTATGAGCCTCTAAGAAAGAAAAACACCAGATTATGACACAAGAATATCTTTTTCTCCCCATTTGAGTTGTATTTCACTAGTGATTGTGAGTAGGGTATTTCAGACAAATTGGCATTTGATACCTCCACAGTGTAGTCCTGTATAATGCATGAAGGAGTCATATAACTTCTTGCTGTTCTGAAATTTTCATTGTCAATTTCTTCTGCGTCTTTTGCTTCATGACTGTGCTGAACGATCCTCATGGCTGTAACTCAGTGCGACAGTAGTACAGCCTCATCTATTAACAAGGCTCCATTTCTTTAGCATCACAAGGCGTTCCTATGTTTCTTTGAAAAAAGTGTATAATTGTGATCATTTTCTAAGACAAATATTTCTGTCAACCACATCAAATTATTTCACTGAACTGTTCCTAAAATTTAGTATACAAAATGAAGTTTTGCCAAAGTGCTGAATCAAAGTGTAAACTTCTTGAGAATATATTAAATGAAAGCTGAATTCCAAGTAATTTGCCACCTAAATGAGTAAATCAACCTGCAGGATAACAGTATGAACAAATATACCCAAGCTCACACATCACGTCATGATTGCTATTGGATCGGCAGCAGTTATAGTACAACAGAGATTATAAACTGTCTCTGTGATGTGATTCTCAGCATCTATAAAGAATGATAATGTTACTGTAGGCTTCAAGGTAATTTGGGGGTTAAAAATGGTGAGCAATGAAAGAAAAGCATCAAGAACATAATTTGCCATGAAAAATGTGTTTTTCATAGATTAAAAAAAATGATGATATTCATCCGAGAGATTGGCAGAACCTAGAACCTATTTTCAATATTAGCGATTGTACTTTTATGATTCACACACACCCATGGCAAACGGAAGGAACTTTTATAGATCATTTTCTTCAGAGTAGCAATTCATTTGTGTCAAAAATTTGATTGAAAAGCTGTGTTACAGCATAGCCAAGATTAAGAATTATTTCAATGCTTTCCTTTTAAGGGAATATTTTGTCTTTAAAAATTAAAGAAAAATGAATACAGCACATGATCACTGTTTGCTCAGGAGGAGGGAGCAGGCATAGTGATTCTAAAATTAAACATAACGTGGGCATAAAACTATCATTATGAAGGCAAAGAACATCCGAGATGTGTGGAGCCATGTGATGACTCTTGGAATTAGTGATATGTTGCTAATAACACCTAATATAGTATTGCATTACATTTTTTGCTTCCTTTATAGTTCTAGTTAAACCATTCAATACCCCTGAGAGTTGAATCACTGCATTTATCCCTGGTTTATGCAGGAAGGATAGATTCAGTAATTAGCTATTTTCAGGAGACCAACCGTATACACTGCTGGAGATAAAATTTAAAAACAAGGTTGTGGCCTGTATCTGAGTTTGATTTACCCTGACCCAGGGTGACATTAACCTGGAGTTCTTATGGTCCCACTGTAACCACTTGAAGCCACTGCCTGACAGATAGTAATTGAGGAAGATACATTAAATCAACCTGAAGCAAAAAGCAGACTTTTATGATTCACGATGGAAAGTGAATCATCAGTGGGAGTTGGGTGTTAGCCGAGAGAGTGTTGTATCTAAAGCCAAAAGCAAGGTGATAAGGAAACACAATAGCATTTAGGAGCATAGAATCTAATACGGATAGAACTTTAATGTCTTCTGAATTTCTAGATATATCTGAAAAGATATTAAGTGTCTACAACTAAGAAGGCTGAATAGAGCTTGTTTAGTATGGTTAATAAGAATGGCTTCATGGAACAGTGTTCTTATTCATATTAGAAATGATTTTTCCAGTGGAAAAACACACTCTCCCTTCTCCTTAGAGTATGTTAAAATACCTAGCCCTTATTCCTCTCTATTTTTCAAAAATTTGTTTGCTTCATTCTGTCTACCTGTCTACTTCATTCACATGCACCCTACATAAATTGCAGGTAGAACTACTAGCTAATGTGTAAACTTGCTTAACACAAAACCAGCTGCATCTCAATTACCTGTATTCCAATTAATAAAGTAGTCTGTCATAATCAAAGCCCTGTGAGAAAACAGAAACGAACACACAGTTAAGATATGTATCTCTGAAGGGGATACATACTAGTAAGGAAATTGCATCTATAAATATCTAATCATAATAAAAGCAGAACAGAGTCAGTGCTAAGTAGAGTTAAAATACGGTGCTGCAGCAATCAGAGAGGGGATGATTAATTGCAATTGGAGAGATCAGTGTCGGTGACAGCCTTGCTGCCGAGATGGCATTTAAGTCTCTTTTGAAGGATTTCAATAAATAATGTAGGGAAGATGATTTCAAGCTGAGAGCCTGCATGAGTAAAGGCAAGGAACCTTGAAAATGTGTGTTATTTCTGGAAAAGGAGGAGGAGTAAGATACAAGGAAGAATAATATGTTTGTACTTGTTTCAGCTTCTTGTACGTTGGCTGGTTATTTTCAATAGGCTTCATGGTTTTTTGTTGTTGTTCTCCTTACATGTGCTTCAATGTAAATTGTGATTGTGTTTGTCATTTTTGCCAAAATCTATTCTTTTGTTTTTCAATACTTTTTTTTCCTAATGATAGTCATGCAGTGTGTTCCAGCCATGTTTTCGTCTACAATGTGATGTTACTGTATCTTGAACAAGTGCTGGAGACTGTTTTCCCTCTTCTCATCCCTAGTTGTACTAATTAATGCCTCATTGGAAACCATAGAAAGCAGGGGAAAAATGCCAAATGTTTGCTCAGAGTAAGTCTGGAGAGATCCACACACCTTCTGCCTGGTTTGGTAAATCAGTTTCGTAACACTATTCTTGGGACCCAGTTGACATGCAATAGAGACCATACTTGATGTTCAAGGTATGTGTGTAGGTGCACTGGTGACAACTCCATAAGATCCCAGTTGGAGTGACCCCAGGCCAGGTGCCAGACATGAGGTTGAAAAAGCCTCCGTGGAACTCAGCCTTCCAGTTTCAGCTGCTTCAACCTCTACCTCCTCGATCTTCCCAGCTGAGGTCCCAAACAGTGTAGAGCAGAAGACAGCTTTTCTTGGTGTACCATGTTGCATTCATGTGCACTGTGGCACACTGAAGTTGCAGTTGTGCCTTCATGTCACCAAATTTGGAGAGTTGATGAAGCACTAAGAACAGAAGCACTTTTCTTTCCTAAAGAAATTACAGCTAAGACATTGTCGGTGGTATCAGCATTCCACAGCCTTCCTTCTAACTGATTCAGGGTATAAGACAAAGTTCTTTCCAAAGGAATGTGAATTAAAATGATGTGTAACTTTGTAAGCCCATCTGGAAACATCTTTCAGCTGACTGCTATATACTCATAGATGCTCCTTAAAACAAACTAATATTGTGAAATAAAAATAATATCCTTCTGGCACAGATGAAACAAGACAGGGAGAACTTGTGACAATGGATGTTGCTCCATTGCAGATTATGATGCATAAAAGAAACCTATTGTTTAGGGAGCTCTTTGTTATAGAATCTCAAAACTATATTAATCATTAAACTTTATTTCATTTTCTCATGCAAAGCAGTCAGAGACTGAGATGCAATGAAAGCTATAACATCAAACTCTGAGCTAAATGGTTTTGACCAGCTTGTTATAGACACTGTATCTCTGTATCACATGAAAACATGGCAAAAGGTCAAAGGATTTGTAGAGTTTTTGTTTGACACTGTTGTCTTAAGCAAAGCCTTGATCTGACCTCACACAATTTCGAAAATTGGGTTCAGTCAAAAGATAGGCAAAGGATTTTTATTTCCAGCAGTATTAAGATCTTACTACCTATTTTCAATTTTAAGACAATAAAGAAGGAATGATTCTTTTTGCTCTCTCCACCTAAGGTGAAGACAATCAGAAGCAAAAGTTAAATTAACAAAAAACAGAAACATAACTTATGAAACCACATTTTTTAAAGTTGAAAAGAAGGATTGCAAAATTGATAGAAAAACAAAAACAAAATTCAGCTCAAGGAACATCTGGCTGTGATGTCAGTGGTGTTGGATGTTGAATTTATTTCAATAAAAAAAAAGACAACTGGAAATCATGACAGATTTGCGAACTTGGAAAAACAATATTACAGAAATGCAGATGATAGAAGAACCAGAAATGTGAGAGTAATCTGAAGATTGTTTATGGATTATCAACTTTTTGTTCTCTCCCCCGTCTGTAGGAATTAATCAACTTTCCAAACCTCTGTATACCAGACACATTAAGTCACAAGTCTCTGGACTCTTTCTTCTCCAAAACCAGCCCCTGTCCTACAGTCTCCACAAATGTCATCAACTAGATCTATAATCCCAGAGCTGTTGTTGGAAGTGATAGTGTCCAGGTAAACTACTAGAATTTCTTCTCTAGAAAACTCAGTTAAAAGCATATTTATTAACACTGAAGGATTCCTAACTGAAATCCAATAGATGGCCTTATGTGTAATAACTTTAGCAAAGCCAAAAACCTCAACCTCATGCAGAGTACAATAAGCATTTCCCTATTTGATGCATTTTCCTAAATTATTTTTATTAGCACATGTTTACAGAACCTAATGATTACATTGATCATGGGAAGGAGAGCTGGTACAGATACAGAACACATATGAAGTCTTTTTAGGTTCCCCCCTCCTGCTTTTCACTCTCCCTCTAAATCCCACCGTCCCTCTTAGTCTTCTACTACACAAATATTTGTCTCCCTGACTTCTATTGTCTATCTCTTATTCTGCTCTTTCATTTATTTATACTTTGGGTTTCTCATACAAGAGAAACTATGCAATATTTACATTAGCGTGTCTTGCGTATTTTCATTTAACCTTGTTGTCTCAAGGTGAATTCATTTTCCTATGAATGACCCAAATTCATCCTCATTAGTAGCAAAGTCATATTCCACTGTGTATCAATATATGTACTTTACCTGTTGAACTACTGATGAATACACAGACCACTTTGGAGATTTAGCTATTCTGAGTTGTGCTGCTTTAAACATGAGCATGCCTGTATCATTGTAACACAATGTGCATAATTCTTTGGAGAAGATACATGGCAGAAGGACACCCGGGTCAGGTGGAATTTTTAGTCCTAGTTCTGTTTTGTTTTTGGAGTCTCTCTGCAGTAAATACAGTAGTTCCTACTAACAATGACAGTGGGTTCATTTGTCCTCAGGGCCTCACCAGCATTTATTGTTATTTGATTTCTTGATGGTAGCCATTCTTTTTGAGGTAAAATGGAATCTCAGTATTGCTTCAAACTGCAGTTCTCTGTTGGCTACATATGTTGAGTATTTTTTCACCTATTTTTTGTTCATTTCTTCTTCTTTCTCTGAGAGGTGCCTATTCATTTCATTTGCCCATATTTTCATTATGTCTTTTATTCATGGAAGTCTAAATTTATGATTTCTTTTTATAGTCTATATATTAGTCTTCTGTCTAAGGAGTTGCTGGCAAATATATCCTATTTTGTGCATTGATTGTCTCTTCACTCCTATGTTGTCATAGCTGGGAAGAATGCTTTTTTGTTTGTTAAGATCACATTTGTTGATTCTCAGAGTTATTTCTTGTGCAGCTGGAGTTCTGTTCGGAAAACCTTTACTTACTTTTATTTCTTCAGGAATTTTGTCTATTTTTGTTTCCCAGTAGATTATTTCTGTTTCAATATTCAAATTATTTATTTATTGTGATGTTAGTTGAGTACATGGTAGGGGATATGTGCCCAGATATATAGTCTTATACATTTGGATAGATTGATGCTTTTCCCAGAAAAGTTTGCTAAAGAGGGTATGTTTCCTCTAGCATGTATTTTTGGTTTTTCAAAGATAAACTAGCTAAATGTGCCTGGGATTGTTTCTACAGCCTCAATTCTGCTCCACTGAAATACATGTCTGTTTTTGTTCCAGAGCTATGTTGTTTTTATCACTGCAGCTTTACAATATAACTTGAGATATGGAGTGTAAAGTCCCTGTATGGTTCTTGTTGCCCTGGACTGCTTTTTTTATTCTTGCTATTTATTCATGCTAGTTCAACATAAATTTGGGAGTTTTTGCTCTAGATCTACGAGGCATGTTTTTGTCTGAGATTTTGACTGAGATTGCATTAACTGCATTTATCAGTTTTGCAAGTAGGGCCATTTTGACAATATTTGTTCTGCCTATCCAGGATCAGGAAATATCTTTCCACTTTCTGATGTCCTCTTTTATCTTATTTGACAGAGTAATGCAGTTTGTGTTACAGAGGTCTTTCACTTCCTTGGTTAGGTTGATTTTTAAATATTTAGCTTTTCTTGCACTGGTTGTGAATAGTATCGTCTCCCTAATTTCCTTCTTAGTTGATTTATATTTTATACAGAAATTTTATAGTGTTTAGTGTGTTTTGTATTTTGTTACACTGGCGCTTTATCTACCTGATTTTTTGGTAGAATTTTTTGAATTTTCTATGTAAAGGATTATGTCTTCCTTGAATAATGAAAGTTTCATTTCTTCCTTTGGTATGTGTTCCCCTTTTACTCCATTCTCTTACCTGATTGCTCTGTCTACAGTCCTGAGTACATTATTACATTGGTCAGGAGGGGAGAGAGTAGACATTTTGATTTTTCCTGATTTTAGAGGAAATCTTTGATTTTTTTCAAATTTACTAAAGCAATAGCTTTGTCATAAAGTTTTTTTATCAGATTGACACAAACTTTTTATATCTGTCTTTCTCATGCGTGTATGTTACATTTTTTCAAAGTTTTTTTTTTCTTCAAATATTGATATAATCATGCAATTGTTGTTCTTGCTTCTGTTTATCTGCTATATTACATTTATTGATTTGCACGTGTTGAACCATTCTTGCATCCTGGGAAGGAAGCCTACTCCTACTTGGTTAATTGACCTAATTGGCCAATTTTTTTTTCAATGATTTGTTGCATTCTATTTGCCACCATCTTGTTGAGGATCTTTTCTTCAGTGTTCACTAAAGAGATTTTCTTTTATCAATTGAGTTATTGTATAGTTTTTGAATTCAGGATAGTTTTAGCTTCCCATAATTAACTAGGAATGTCTAATTAGTAATGTCTAATTAATTAGTAATATCTAATTTTATTGAAGAGTATGAGAAACATTAGTGTTAGATTCACCCTGAAATTTTTGTAGGACTCACTTATAAGTTAAACAATATTTTTTTAAAAAGTAAAATGTTTTAAGCTAGTTATTCTCTTTGGGGTTTTTGTTTGTTTGCTGTTTTGTTTTTTGTTTTTTACCAGGGATCAAACCCATGACCTCATGCTTGCCAGACAGACACTTAAGCCACTGAACTACATCTCCAGCCCTAAGTTAGTTATTCTTGTGCAAACACAGGAACATAATATAGCCATAATAAGTGAATGCTAGAAAGAAAATACAATTAGAAAAGAAGAAAGAACATTTAGAAGCTAAAAATATGCTTGCTACTCAATTTTTACAAAAAAGTTTTTTTAGTTTTAAAATTTTGAGTGATTTTTTTCTAAAAGAAATAATTATAAAATAAAACTGATGATAACACACAAAAAAGATATACAATGGAGATAAAAGAAAGAAACATAATGAATCAATCCAGGATGGTCAAGGTTTGTG
The DNA here is from genome assembly GCF_034190915.1 of Cavia porcellus. Lineage (NCBI taxonomy): Eukaryota > Metazoa > Chordata > Mammalia > Rodentia > Caviidae > Cavia > Cavia porcellus. The sequence goes on along the minus strand of NW_026947484.1, from coordinate 156,914,061 downwards.
TTCTTCATTATGAGTTATCATCAAAAGCCACGGAGAAGAAATTGCCAAGAATCAGCACACAGATATTTATGTTTATATATGGGAACATATAGAAAAGAATTCTCAATACCCAAAAAATGAATTTTGGGTAACCTATATAGAGGCAACCATCATGAATACCATAAAACCAAGTAAAGGAATAATTTACCTTCGTCAGATAATAAAAATTTACATATAAAAGAATCAGAATTGCAATGACTACTTTACAAAGGAAACTAGAAAATTTATTATTAAGATAATACTGCATAACAGTGTAAATAAGCAGTAGTGGTTGAGGGTGAAATAAAGTCATATTTAGATGCTCAAAGTCTCAAAAAATTATGTTCTATGTACACTTTATAAGGAACCTACTAAATGAGAAGAAAGAAATCAAGGGTAGAAGAAGAAATTGGGTCAAATTGGTAAAGGAAAGAGAGATGATAACAGAGAACAGCTGAGAAGAAACAATACTGATATAGCACCTTTTTTTGATTAGAACAATGGACCAGAGAACTTCAGGGAAAGGGACCCTAAAGAGAAGATGTGAACTGCTCAGCCAGTGTGTAACTGCTTTGACTATATTCAGAAGGCAGATCATGGAACTGAGGATGAACATAGCAAGTTTCAGTCAGATATTTAAAAACCAACAAGCAACCAAAGTAACACAAACCTTGGCAAAATAATTTATGCTAGAAAGAAATATAGTTAGAGCACATGCTGTGGCTTGTATCTACTCATCCCCCAAAGTGTCACGTGATCATGGGGGTGGAATTTCAGCGGTGGCTGGTATAGAGTGAGTGATTCTGAGATCAAGGAGGTGATGCTGGGATTGATTCATGTGCAGTGCTAGCATTAAGGGTGCCTCAGCCTGGGTGTGAGCGATACTTGCCCTAATGCTGGGTAGTCTGGATCAGATACAAGGGACAGAAAGAAGGTCACTTCTTGTCACTTGTTATTTGCTGCCTTGCTGCTTTCCGCCTGCCATGCCCCTCTGCCACGTCTGCCTGCCTCACAACCAGCCAGCTTTAAACTGAAAGCTCGGCAACTATGAGCCAAAGTAAATTTTTTTCTCCTTTAACTTTGCTCAACAAAGCAAAGCAAATACTTTGTTGTTGTTGTTGTTGAGTATTTTGCCTCAGCAATGAAAAAAAGAAAACTAAAACAGAACATTCTGTTTGTTTGGTTGGTGGTTGGTGAAATGGTCTTTGTTTCTTTGTTTATGAAATGGTCTAACTATGAGTTTCAGGCTAGCCTTGAAATTTCTTAGAATCCTCCAGCCTTTGCCTCCCAAATGCTCAGATTACAAGCATGTACCACCATGCCCAGTTGAAAGCATGTATCTTGATACAGTGGTAGATATTATTTGTATAATCTTAACGAAAGTGCTATTCATATATCTGAAAATTGAGTTGTAAATATTTAAAGAATGCAAAATCATTAAGAGAATCAAAATTAAGATGCATTAAAAGTTCTTCTAATTTTTTTTTTTTATTTTAGAGAGACCAAAACAAAACAAAAAGCAAATCAGAACAATGCAAGCAACACAGGACTTCACAACAAGACAACAAGAAATTAATACTGCTACTATGTCTCCTGTTTTCTTCAAAATAGCTGCCCATATCTTCACACACAATGAAATCAGGAAAATGATACAAGAGTTCCTGACAAGACAATTACCATCTCCTCCTCCTAGGTATTTCCTCCCCTATTATTTTCATATTTTTTGTGCTTTTTGGATTCCACTAAGTCCTTCTGTTTTATTATGCTAGGAATCACTTACATGAGTTCAAACTATTTTGCCCATTTACGTGATCTCTAGTTGTACTCATTTAGCTATAATAGTCTTCTGATTATCCTACTTTAGAGTTCAGTAGCATTCCATTGTATGACAACAACATAGCTTTCTTATCCATTCTGTGCTTGATGAGCAAGATACACATACTTTTTTCTGGTCTTCTTTCACATGGAAAATCGTTTTCTCTCCTGTGATTTTCAGTCTATGAATTTCTTTTGAGTTAAATGTATTTATTGTATACAGTATATTAATGGATCTTGTTTCTTGATCCATTCTCCCTGTGTTTCTTTTTATTGATAAATAGAAGTCATTTATATTAATAGTTACAGCCAGTGTACACTGGTCCTTCTCTGCCACGCTGTCCTCCTGGTGTTGGCCTTACACTTTTCCCCTTCACTTAACTGCCTATCTTGCTTGGCGATCCTCCTTTTATGCTATTCCTGGAACCATGGTCATCTTTCTCTGTCTAGAATATACTTCAACACTCTCTGTAGGGTTATTTTGGTGGTCATGAATTAGTTCAGTTATCCTTGATCTTGGAAGTATCATATTTTTCCATCAATTTTGAAAGATGGTTTTACAGGGTACATCAATCAGGGTTGGAAGTTGTTTTCTTTAACGATTTGGAACACTTTACTCCCAACTCTGCTTGACTTGATGGTTTGTGTTGACAAGTCTGCCGTGATTCTGACTGGTTTTCATTTATAGATAATTTGTTTCCTTTCTCTAACAGCTTTTAATGTTCTGTTCTTATATGGAATTTCTGGGTCTTGATTATTATATGTCTAGGTGTAGATTTACTTTGGTTATGGCTAGTTGGAGTTCTATGCTTATCTGTGTGCTAGATCATTTCCCCATGTTTAGGAATTTTTCCACTACTACTTCTGTAAATAGCCTTTTTATTTCATTGATGTTGACCTCTGCTTCTTCACTGATATCCTCACTTTTAAATTATTTTTCTTTGGGTTGTCTTGAAGCCTTGAAATATTATTTCCTGGTTCTTGTTATTTTTGAGCCATGTTTCCTATAACAATCACTAGCTATAATCCTGTCTTCAAGGTCTGAAAGTCTATCATTGGTGTCTTTCAAGCAGTTCTGCAAGGTTTCACTTGACTTTTTAATTTCCTGTCTATCTCTTTGAATCTGTTTCATGCATTGTAATTCCTTTCTATATTATCCGTTCAAGTTTTCTATCATTTTCCTATGATCCTCTTTTTATCTATATCTTTAGATATACTGAGCAATTCTATCATTGTGCTTGTGATTTCTTATTCTATATAAGACATTATTTCTGATTTGCTTTTATAATATCATGAAATTGTTTCTTTACTTCAGTTGCTGCCTTCTCAGAGGTTTCAGGCATGTGACTACTGTTTTCCTCCATTACCATATCTCTCAGATTTGTTCTGTGTGGACTGCAGGTCTGAGATTTCCTTTTGCTCCTTCATCTTGACATTCTCCTGGGTTCCTCCCAACAACCTGGGTTGTGAGGTACCAGGTAGTTCCCATGTTGGTTGCCCCTCCCCAGTATTGAAAAATGGGGCAGGCATGTGGGATCCTCTAATCCCAGGTTCCCACAGAGGGAGCAGGGCAAGGAGTGGACTTCTCCAGACCTGCACAGCTATACTGGGACTTCCCTGATGGCCAGATACGTGTGGTGGTGGGGTTGCTTCTCTCAACCTGTGTGTCTAGAGTGGGACTCCTGTGATGATCACAGACACACAGGAGTGTGTTTGTCTGATTCTCCCGGTAGGTGATAGCCGCCCAAAGGCAGCAAGGGAGCCCGGTGGTGGCCTGCAGGTGCTTGGGGCTTACCTGGCTATGTGTTCCTGCTTGCACTGGCTGCCCCTGAGAAGCATATCTTCCAATGGTGACAGCTGGTAAGCAGAAGCAGATCTGGCTGAGTCTCCCTGCCCACAGAAAGCCTTTTGATGATGGTAGTCAGTAGGCAGATCTGGTTGTCTATCCCTGCTCCACCTGGCTCTACAGAGTTTACAGTTTAGTTGTGAAAGCAATAAGCTTATAATAATGTAAAGAAGACCAAATTTGAATATTGGTTGGTGACAAAACTATGTAGGAGAGCAGAGATAGGAACAATTAATTCTGGATATAGGAGATGCCAGATATCAAAGCTTTGCAGCAGAAGCTAAAAGCTCTTTTAACTTTTAAAAACATGTTTTTAAGAACTTGTTTTATGTATCAACATGCATTTTATGTATCATTTTAACTTATATTTATTAATATATACAGTACATTAGGGTTATGTTCATTATGTGAAGTTAATACATTTATACAATACATCTAAATATTTTTTAAAAATTGTTTTACATATAAGTTATTTGTACTTAAAGATTTAATTGAAAATTAAAATTTATTTTGTAAAAACAACAAATTAAAGTATCCCATGAAAGTAGATGTTTATTTGTTAAATCTATTTCATCCCCAAATTCAGTTCTTTATTGAATTTGGTTTAATCTCTTTCTCTCTGTCTCTCTGTCTCTCTGTCTCTCTGTCTCTCTGTCTCTCTCTCTCTCTCTCTCTCTCTCTCTCTCTGTCTGTCTGTCTGTCTCTCTCTCTCTCTCTCTCTCTCTCTCTCTCTCTCTCTCTCTCACAAACACACATACACACACACAGAGAGAGGCAGACAGACAGACAGAGAGACAAAGAGAGAGAGGATGGGATAATTGATAATTAGGAGGAAGATTGGAACACTGAAGTATGTGGAAGTTTTAATGTATATGAATTATATAGTAGTGGCAACTGGCTTGTAATTTTTGAAACTCTTTTATTTTTCTTCAATAGTTGGTATCTCGTCCTTCATTTTAGATTTAGATTTAGTCTTGCAATTTGTTATTGCATGTCCAATCTACGGAAAAATGTTATTTTATGGGAAAAGGAGACAAAGAAGGAAGGGAAGAGAGGACTGAAAGGGTGAAAATAAAAAATAAAAAGAGACATAGATTATTAGTGTATGACCATTAATTACTAATGATTTAAGAAAGATCTACATCATATAATAGAATATCCATGCTCTATTTCAAGTTTAAAATGCAATCCATAAAGGTGTGAATATGTGAACAGAATATATTTAATAGCAATTTAATTCAATTACAACTAATCTTAAATTTTACATTCATAGTTCCCTAATTTCTTGAAGCCAAATTCAAAGATTATTGATTTAATAATTATTACTAGAAGAAAAGGATTAAAGTCAAATATTTTATTAAATGAAATACCATCTTTTTAAACATAAAGCTTGGCATTGTTTGCTTTTTAAGTAACATGACACAGTCAGGCTTTTGATTCTAATCGTTTTACCCCTACTTTGATTTATTTTAAACCATCTGAAATCACATATAGAGATATGTACATTTTTCATAACTTCTCCTCCCCAAACAACCTTTTTTTTGCAAATTTACATTAATATTTTAACTTCCAAGTTGATCAAAAAGTTAGTGTTTAATTCAAAAATTTGGTATTATATTTGTAGGTTTTAAACATCATATTTTATGTGCTGGAATTTTAAACCTTACTTTTAAGACTGACTACCTAATCTAAGTGAATAGAAAACAGTTGGAAAGATGTATACCTAATTATTAACAGTAGCTACTTTAAAAGAATAAAGTAGAACAGAGCTGGGAGTTGACTAGGTTTTCACTTTTTAAAATAATTTTTACAATATATCATTACACACTTTAAACGTGTTTCATGTTGTTTAAATATACTTTTATTATACACTTAATATATTTTACACATAATTTTTCATGAAGTTAAATTAGTAAGTAGAATGAAATTATACTTTATACATGGAAAGAGAAAAAGAAATACAATTTGAAATACCTGTAGCCAAAGAATGACAAAAACAAACACTTTTAAGTAACTTAAAAGGAAAAATTATTTGATTTGCTGTAGGATAACTCTGCAGACCATAACCAAAAGTGCTAGTAGCTCTCTTATGCTATAAAATAAATAAACTTAAAAACATTTTTAAGAGCCTAAAGAGAGAAGAAATCAGTATGTAGAGGTATATTCTAAGAAACTGAAAGAGGCGCAAAGACCAGCCACAGGCACTGCTTATCTGTATTTATATGGTCGTGAAATAATGTAGTCAGTATGCTGAGCATTTGTAAATTTACCAATTTTCTTTGTCTCCTTTGCTAGGAGACTCGACTGACCTGGCAATTGTCCCAGAGGATCTTTCCACACTGAGGATTTCTCCCTCAGGCTGTCCGCATCCTCTCCCTTCACCTGCAGAGCATGTGAGGGTGCACTCTTAGCCCTGCCTGGAGCTGTTTCTGATTTAATAGATGGTGCCTCAGTTCAGAGGTCACAGCTTACTACAAGGGGCAAAGAAATGAAGTCCAGTCACAAGTCCAGGAAGAAGAGAGCACAGCTATGGTTAGTACCTAAATATTTTGCCATTGTAACAAACTGATTACGAGCCAGGTACTTGATACAGTGCCCTTCATGAGGGACATCTTTTTCTCCTCTTGGACTTCTTAGTCCTTCTGTGTTCTGACATGGATGGAAATTGGAGAACGTGCTAAGCTTTATGATGAATTCTACTCATTTTCATTCAGAGCCTTACTGTATCTGTCTTAAAGTATTTTAATGTTTGAGTTTATCAGGCACGTGCTAAGTAACATACAAGAGTTATAAAATAAAGTTCTAAAACTTTGGTTTGAAGAGTTTTCTTTAATGACCATGTGATTATGCCACAGAGCACAGACAATCTTCTATGTATATAGCGATGTATCTCTCTCTCTCTCTCTCTCTCTCTCTCTCTCTCTCTCTCTCTCTCTTTCACACACACACACACAATATAAGGAAAGAAAGAGCTTCACTGTTCTCATTCTAATGTAGTAACATAAAGTCTTTGACAATAAGCAGACGTATGCACTGTAATCAAATTTTAGAGCACATCTTTTAGTACATTATTTTGATTATTCTTGTCTAAAGCTAAGGTTATAGAATTGAGATAAAAGAGTAATATAATAGGAAGGGATATTCCATGTAAAGGCTTAGAGAGATTTTTGGGGAAAGGCTTTGGCTGAACTTCCCTTTAGAAAGTCCAGCAAGACAGTTTGTCTGCCCAAAGTCCTATTGTGAAGATAGAAATAAAGCCCATCAGAGACTGTATCAGAAACCTAATTGTGCTATGACTGGAGTTTGAGGGGAGGAAGCCAAACATTCAAGGGATTACCATTTTCAAAGTTCTCCAATAAATACTAATGGAAAGTTTAAGATGAGAATCCTGAGAGAGAAAACTTGGTGGAAGTCATCAAAAGTCTCCAAATTCAAGAGCACTGTGCAATGTGACTTCATATGCAGCATAATCAATTCTCATGTGAACCTGTAGGGAAGTTAGTATCATTATTTCACTGCTGATAAGATCAAGCCTGGATGAATTCATCCACAACATCTTGGGCAGTACAGATGTGGTACCAAATGACTCCTCAACATTAAACGTTTTTGCCTTTAATGTGTTATATTAGATGTATTAGATGTACTATTTTTTGTACTTTCTATTCTTACATAGGCTGTAATATCTGCAGAATAGTTCTTTTAGTTAGTAATTCTGAGAAAGGCCTTATAGAATGCCACCTACCCAATTCTGGTGCAACCTCACCTTCCAGAATTATAAGTGATTATATAGTTTACAAAAAGGTATAAGATTAGAGATACTTGAAGCTACAGGTCCCAAAATTTCTTCCCTGGAGCAAAATCATAAAACACAACTCTTAAGGATTTTTGTAAGGAAAGGATTTCCTTGTTTTAGCAGGAGATTTTTCCTTTAGCATGTTAGTTAAAAAGCATTTTGCTTCTACCTTTACCTGAAAGACAGTACAATTAGAAGGACTGAAACATAATTAAGTGAAACCAAGATTTGTGGAAGAATGTGCAAAGTACCATGCCTGACATCAAGAAGTACATAGTTCTTTGGAGAAAGTCTAAACACAACAATGATCATGAATCACTATCTGTCAGATAGTCAACCAGGCACTTTGCACATGAGGTTAAAATAATCCTAAGAACAAAGTTGCAATTTAAGATAGGGATAAGGAAACTGAGGAAAGAAGTTAAATCACCTGCCTTTAATCACAAAGTCTGAATACAATGTGATTCATGTCAAGATAGAAGCAATAGAGTTGGACTTATCTCTTATTTAAAGCAAAGGACAGAGAAAGCTTTAAAAAATGTCGACACCTGAGAACATGTTATTTGAGAATTTGTCAGATAAATCACAGAGCACATAAAATCTGCCATTATATACAATGCGTCTTACATATCTGATACAATTTTTTTCTGTATACTTACCATAGTGATTCACCCTCAAGATCAATTGTTTAATCATTTTGATGTCAAGATAAAATCAAGCACATTCTTGGCACATGACTGTAACCTTTTAATGGCTATATTTTGGTTTGGATGAATTGAGGGGGGTGGAATTTTTGGATTGGGCACAGTCATGCCTTTTAGTAAACATTACCCTAATAATTGATCATTGGTACCATGTATAAGTTTGAGAGGCACGGCACATCTACACAGTGGTCAGGGTTCTAATTAGCAGAAAGATCTTTAGCTTTCTTCCCGAACAAAGCATAAGCATGGTGAGTCCAACCTAGGTAATAACCTCGATTTTAAACATATTGTGCAGCTAAGAGTATCTGTCTATCTAATTGATAGTCATTAACACATGATGCTGCATTGTGTCATGATTTTGTCCCCTAGATTGCAAATTCCTATAGGTCAAAGAATCACAGTCCACAGCATTTAGATACTATTTCTGTTACCTAATAGGCACTCAGGATATGATGGCTGAACTAAGAATCCTACTTGCTACACCATTCCAAACCAAAATGATAGCTGGTTAACCTAGCTCAAAGCACCAAACCATTCTCATTGCCAGGACCCCTTTGCATTTCCATAGTGACTTGAACCATCATGCGGTGGAGGATGCCAAAGAGCCAGATGCTCTTCCCCATCCATTTTCCTTAGGCTTTTTAGGCCATATGGCTCTTAGAGAGTTTAGGTTTATGATTCGTAAGTCCATCTTTTCCAGAATACAGAGCCCAGGCTATTTTTTCCCAAGTTGACTTGGCTTTGGATCATGGTGTGATGAATTTATTATGTACAGCAGCAGACATGGTGCTTTTTTTTAAAAAGCATAGGGCTAGAAACAGAAGCCCATTGAATAAAAAAAAACAATTACGACTTTGCCAACTTTCGCTAACAACCATTAGAGTAAATTATCATCAAATGTAAGTTATTTTAGCCGTAACTAACAGCACAGAGCAAATCCACTATAGACAGTACTATTTTACTCTTTGAGAATACTAAAAATAACTCAAGAAAACTGATATAATTGTACTGTAGATATCTAACAAGATACAAACTCAATGGGGGGAACTCTGACCAGAGAATTCCAAAGTAGGTGAGTTAATAATTTTAGCATTAAAAATGTACTCATCTTTGCAGTATATTTTGAATTTCACACTGCATTGAAAATTACAAGCTTATCATAATGTCCAGGGAAATTGTCTAGCATAGATGAACTTCTTCCTTGAACTTTTTATAACTGTTCACTATAAACTCACAGGACTTCCTTGTATTTTCACACAGAAACACAGATTTGCTTAATTTTCTGATACTATAATTTATTAGCACAGAAATTTCTACACCATCTATCATGCTTTAATAAGTCTAATATTTTAGCATCTTCTAATTTATACTGAAGACACAAGAGTGAAAATCTTGCTTTGCATAGAGCACCACTGTATAGAAAACTGCAGATGATAAATATCTGTAGTACCATGAGAAACAAAGTTTACATATGAAACAAAAATAAAAGCATTGTAAATAAGCTCTTACTTTCTTTGAAATAGTCTATTAAATTTGCATCACCAAGGCATTATGGGCCAACAATAATGTTGGGACACTTGACAAATTACCACCAGCAAACTGAAAATAAAACCAAAACATACCAGTGAATGTAAAGCACTGATATCAAACACACAAGCTCTGTCTAGGTATGAAATCTAAACTTTGGATATATCATTGAATTTCTTATTGGTTGGCTTTGCTTTCCCACTATATACTCTGTTTGAAAGAAAACCAAAACTTCAATACCAAAAACACTTATATGTACTTTACTTCCTTTTCTAATTCTTCATTGAGAACATGCATCCTTTGTAATTACTAAATTCAAAGAGGTCCAAATTGAGATAGGCTTCAAAGATCTGTCAATGGGGTGGGCTCATAAAAATGCTGTTTCATATTTTAAAAAGTTTTGATCTCAGTCTGCTGAGTTTATTCAATGAGTATCTACTGAATTCTATGCAAGTCATGAATGAGAATGAAAAGGATCTGAAGATTTTAAGGAAACATTTACCTGAAGGTGCCCCTGCCTGACAGAAAAAGTTTCAGGAAAATACATACTCATTCATAATGCAATGCCAAAGTATAATCAATGCCATTGTTAGAAAGGAAATTTCCATGAGATTTTAAATGAGAAAAAATAATATATGTGTAAATGAAGCTGAACGTCATTAAGCAAGAGATGGTGTTTGAATAAGAAGAATTTGCAAGTAGTCGTGGAAGGACGATGAATGTTGTGGAAGAAAGGGGCAGACTGTGCAAGCAGCCTGAGATTATTGGAGTTAGGCACGAGTGATAATATTGTAATGGGATAAGACTGAAAAGGGGTGGAATGTGCAATGGAAAGAAAGCCTGAAATGCTGCAATTAAATGCTGGTATTTATTTTTAACAGCAAAGTGCCAAGATTCATAAGATGCTACCTCAAATAACATTGCATAATCAATAGTTTAAGCTAAAGAAATTTGAAAAATAACAGTGATGTGCCTTGTATCCAGCAATTCCACAAAACCACAGGTGGTCGTAAGTGGGGAGTTTTGAAGGTGGTTGGATTGGGGTGTGTGATGCTGGTACTAAGAGTCCATCTCCCTGGGTATGAGTGGCACCAACCAAAAAGGCAGAAGCCTGCAAAGATAAAAGGGACATGCAGGCTACTTGGTGCTGCTGGATACCTGCTGCCAATGCTTTGCTGTTTTGCTGCTTTGCTGGCTCCTGCCTGCACCGGCATGTTATGAACTATTCTCCCATGCAATGTCCTTTGCCATGCCATCCTGCCCTGGAGTCAGCCAAATATAGATTTCACCTCTGCAAACTGGGAGCTAAATAAACATTTCATCCCTTAACTTGTGGATGTCAGGTATTTTATCTCAATGATGGGAAAAGTAACTAAGACAAATAGATATAGAAAAGACTCTGATCTTTTCCTGGATTAGGTCACAAGATCCACATGTGAAAAGTGCTTTCCCTGTACCCAGAGAAAAGGAATCTTTATTTACAAAGACAAATCCACACCAAGCAGAATCTAAGCTAACAGAATTTGCTAAGTCTCCATAGATTACCAGACTGAATGCTTGCCTTTTGTTCTAGAATATTTCTCTGATTTTTCAACCTTTGATCAAACATACCATAAAAACTCTCTGATTTTTTTTTTTTTTTTGCTTTTGTTTTTCCCTGTACTGGTTAATGAACCCATGACTTTCACACTAAGCTACATCACCAGTTTTTCTTTTTAATTTTGAGACAGGATATCAGTGTCTCTCAATTGCTAAATTGCCAGACTGGGTTCAAATTTATAACCCTCTTTCCTCAGTCTCTCAGAGTACTTGGGGTATAGGCATTCACCAGGATGCCAGATTTAGATTTAAGCATTTCTTGGAGTCTCTATTTCTTTATGTAGGCAACCTGCTTTGTGCATAAATTCTACTACCTGAATTTGTATGGATTCTTTGTCATTCAAAATCTGTAATTTGTTACAGAGATCCAGCCAAGAATCCAGGAGAGTGAAATAAAAAGATATTTCTATTATTTACTGGAATTTATAAACAAGATAAAATGACATGGAAAAGAAGGCTGGCCCACAGGTAAAACAAGAAGTCCATGGAGTGGGGAAAATCTGGAGACAGTAATGAGATTAAACACTTTTAAAATGTTACAAAACTCATGCTAATTTTGACTACCTGTATCATAATTTCAACCAACAGAGCTTCTCAGGTAAGTTTTCATTCAAACAGAAGTTTAAACCAAAGGAGTATCCCAAATCAAATCTGTCTCTGAAAAAAAGCATTTTGAAGACAAGACCATTATAAATTAAAAATATAACATAACTGATGTTTGTTTGATATCCTTAGTTTTTCTCAAGCTAATAATTGAATGAATACTTTCTAGGAATATTACCAAAATAAAGGCAAATTGGCCTTTATTTGTATATATGATTAATATTGTATAGGTATATAGGTATATATGATTAATATTGTTATGTATTATTAAATGAATGAAAACAACCATTGGAATGTCTAAGAATGGGGGCAGGGGGCAAAGCTAAGATGAAGGATAGATAACAGCCGGCTACAGACGCTCCATGAGATAGTTGACTTAGAACTCAACATAATACAACACAGAGAGCCCCGAACAGAGGGAGAGAAATTCTCTCGTGCCAAGAATAAACTTAGGTGAGAAAAACGATTCAAACATACACTCTTGGCTATCTGTGCCACTGTGCAGCCCTGAGCGCCTCTGGGTCGCTAGTGAGACAGGCCATCCCTGCGCCACCCCCTCCAGCTGCTGCCTCTGACTCTGTTCTCAGGGACCCGGCAGAAGCTCGGGAAGTAAAATGACTTGGCGGCCACGGGCTGCCCCGCCTGCCCCGCCTGCCCCGCCTGCACCAACACACTGCCTCCTGGAATCTGGGCCTCGTCCAGGAGGGTGTGAGGAAGAGGGTAGGTTGTGGCTCCATGGGCTTGGGACCACATTGCTAAGACACATTGCCAGCTTCACACTCCCACTTGCACAAGGACCCGGTGCTGAGCAGGACCCCACCACCAGAGCGCTCCAGATGTCCCCAGGCAGGCAAGTGTGTCTTGCTGCTGCCAGGCTTGTGCAACCAGAGCCCCACAGAGCCACCACTGCAAATGGAGTCCAGAGAAGCTGCTTCTCAAAACACCTCTTCAGTTAATAATCAAAAATACAGAATCAGAACTTTCCAGTTTCCTGCCATGATCAACCAGCTTCGGGGCACTGGGTCTGCCTGCCTGTGCCCAGAACTCTGGAATGGGCTGCCTGGGGTGTGTGTCCCCGCACCACCCCAAGCCCCTGGGAGGGAGTTTAAGATATCTCAGGTAACATCAATTTGGGAAGGGTAGCAAAATTCCAATCAGCACACTTCGGAAAGACCCTAAGCAATATGGGGAAGGCTAGAGACTCCCCGGACACATCTGTCTGAAAGAAACCAGAAACATGAAAAGAGATAGAAATTAAAAAAAAAAAAAAAAAAAAAAAAACTCCAGCAACTGACCCTGAAAAAAATAATCCCAGGAGAGATAAATACAAAAGAGAAACAGTGCAGTAATCATGCAATATTAGAGACAGCTTCAGCAGACATAAAGAAATATCTTCATGACCTCATTGATGAATTCAAAACTGTACTTCTGATTAAAGTGAGGCAAGATATAAAAAGATTAATTAAAGAAGTGATAAGCCCCCCCAAGAGAAAACAGGTGGAAGAACAGAGGAACTCACAAAAGGAAGAGAAACCTTTCATGAAGAATACAAACCAAATCTAGAATAAATGAAACAGATCCAAGGAGACTACCAAGAAACTAAAAACTCCATTGGAAGCTGGCAAAATGCCTTGACAGAAACTACAGTTAGCCTTTTGAAACTTAGAGATTTATGGTGCATGATCACAAAAGAAAAGATCTCTTAAAGATAACAAGGAACCAGGAAGAAAAAATACAAAGGCTAGAAGATGACAAGAGGATTTATAACTTAAGAATTAAAAAATGTGAGCAAAGAAGCAGGAGTAACTACAAATGAACTACAAAATATTCACAGATATAATTAAGGAAAACTTCCCAAGCATAGGAAAAAGAAATGATATCCAGATAACAGAGGCATACAGAACTCCAGTAACCTACAACCAAAACAGATCTACACCCAGACATATAATAATCAAGATTCCAGAAACCCACCACAAGAACAGAATATTAAAAGCAGCCAGAGAAAAGACGCAGATTACCTACAGTGGAAAAATTATCAAAATAACAATAGACTTATCAAAACAAACTCTTAAATTGAGAAGAGCCTGGGGGGAAATATTCCAAGCCCTGAAAGAAAATAATTTGCAACCAAGACTGATGTACCCAGAAAAACTCTCTCTCAAAATTAATGGAGAAATAAGATATTTCCAAGCCAAGGAGAAACTGTGGAAGTCCATGGTCACCAACCCAACCCTACGAAAACTACTGAAGGACATTCCAGAGAGAGAGAGAGGAAAAATACCAGGATTCCAGCAACAGTGACAGAGAGGCCTCAGTGAATGGGGCAGACGGTGGAATGAAGGGGTAAAGTGGACAAATAATGACAGAAGAATAAAATAGCAGAAATGAGGCAGAGTCAGTAACCTATAATCTTTAGTATAGATAGCCCTGATACACTAACAAAAAAGAAACACAGGCAGAGTAGACTAGGAGGCAGGATCCATTGAGATGCTCTGAATAGGAGATATACTCAGCCTGAAAGAGGGTTAATAAACTGAGAGTCAAAGATGAGAAAACAATGCTATATGTGACAGGAAACCAGAGAGAAGTAGGGACAACTTGTCCAGCAGTTGCAGATAGACTGGAAAGCTATAACACTTCTGGGCAGTGTAGAACTACACAGCTAGAAGGAAGGACAACCTTGTGACTTTAGTAAGTAAAGCAGTACAGCTCAAGATCAAGTTCAGGGGTAAACAGGTTTAGCAACACTCAGATAGCAGGTTGGACCCCTAATCTAAAAATTAAAAGAGCTAGTGGGACCCAAAATATACAAAGCACCCTGAGAAAGGGAAAAGGGAGGAATTGTCTAAAAAGGGCAGACAGAGGACATTATTAATAGTATATCAGGTTTTAAAAGTCACAGTAGTCAGAGCGATAAGATTATCGCTCTGTTTAGTTTGATTATATTTTGTTCTGGTCTGTCTACCCATATTAGATTTGAGGGCATAGATAGCTAATCCAAAAATAGCAGGTTATACCATGGTAACTATCCTTAATTTCCTATTAACTTAAACTGAAACCCTATATTTCTTACATTGTCTTACTATGACTGATCTTATTTGAAGCTGGTTCGTTAGACTGCTGTTTAGCCTTGACTGATTTCATTCGAATATGGTATCCTTGATAGTATTAAGTCTGGAAGTGGAGACAACTACTCTGAAGATGACAAGATGTAGAAGATATCCACTCTGTTTTTGATTATTAACTGCTTTCAAGTCCTAAAATATCTTCAAAGTTGTGTCTTTAATAAAATAGCTATGTAATGTTATGTTCAATTATACTATGCCTGATGATGTGGACAATTCTATTTCTATTCTATTTCTATTGAAAATAACAATTCTATTTCTATTGAATAACAATTCTATTTCTATTGAAAATAACAAGAGAAACCATAGTAACTACTGTAGATCACCTAATATTGTGGTCCTATATGTCTTTTTCATTTCATGTTTTTCTAGGAATTTATTTTGTTGTCTTGTTTTGATCTGTTTTTCCCTACAATACAGAAAAGATAGATATACCTGTAGAGAGTGACACATGGGAAGAATTTCTAAACTATTTACAGGAACAGATTATATAAAACACGATGTAATGAACGGATGCTCTGAAGAAGAAGAGACACTAATAAACCCAGTGCTGATTCTGTAGCGTTATGATATGAAATCTAGCAATACTATCATTCACTGTTCAGAGTGATATTAGTCTAGTCTCTTATGTTTAATTTCATCATACATAAAGATAAAGACGGCTACTAGGAAGAGACTGAGAAACATTATGGTAGATGTTATTGATTTCCCCAAAATCAGGTCTTGAAGACCTAAAAAGCCTCCATTACCTGTAATGATCTGATTAGTTCTATAATGTCCAGTACATATTCAATGTATGTGAAGATGGGGGCAACTATTTGGAAGAAAACTAGAGACAATAAGATAGATAGTAAAGATCTCCAGTGGACTTGCTTTGAAATCTATGTTTCTTTAAATTGTTTCTCTATAAACAGTTTTGTTCTGTTTTGCTATGTTTAATCTTACCCTCTTTAAGATAAAAAACAAGTGAGTAAGACTGATAACCATA
Source organism: Cavia porcellus (assembly GCF_034190915.1). Taxonomy (NCBI): domain Eukaryota; kingdom Metazoa; phylum Chordata; class Mammalia; order Rodentia; family Caviidae; genus Cavia; species Cavia porcellus. The sequence goes on along the minus strand of NW_026947484.1, from coordinate 156,898,043 downwards.
TTACTAAGTTCTTGTTGGATCGTTGAGCAGAACTGTTTTCAGTGTCATTGTTTGACTGTCACTTCATATGCTTTAATTTTGTAACTCAAGCAAAATCAGCTCTAAGATGACGGTATGTAATTATTTACTGGTGATTTCTTACTGTTTATTTTTCTGAAATTCTGTATTGTTTCTACCCTTTTTATGTTTTTTTCATTAAATAAATAAAGTCTAAGAATAAATAAAATTGTGTTAATATTTATAATTATAAAATTCACAAATAATGGTAAGAAAAATGTAAATTTTGGAAAGGATCATATGTTAGTAGAAGTTAATGAATAATAATATAAATCAATTAATTTAACTTTCTGTATTTTTATATACTTTCAAATATTTTAAGGTGATTTTGTAATAAGGAAGATTTACAAAGCTCTAAATATTCACAAGTCTGAAAGAAAGCCCAAATAAAGTTTTCTTCTCATAAGAAAATGTCATTTTATCTAAAATTCTCTAATATAGATATATACATAATTTTTTCTGTGAGAAAAAATTCCAAATTTTTTTCTATACTTTGTAACCTTTTTGGAAAGAATCATTTTAGCTTTCCATTGATTAAGAAATAAAAATTTACCTCACAAGTACCATGGGATTATGGATATTATCCTGGTTTCTAGTGGTGAACTTGGAACATTAAGAAGTAGTAGAATAGAGAATTGGGAAACCCTGTATTTTTTAGACTTGTACTCGTCAAGAAATGTGTTAGCAAAAGGCTAAGGACCAATGATAAATAGCTTCGATATGATAAAAAATTTTGAGTTTGACTAGTTGATAAAAACTAGTCATTTTTGAGTTTGACTAGTTGATAAAACTGCTGCAAACTCCATTGTTTAGAAGAGACAAAGAGAACAGTGAGCAACTTAACATTCTTCAGTTCCAAAAAGACAAGCTCCATGTCGTAAGCTCCAGTAATGTGTCTTACACAGGCACAGGGAGAAAACATCATTCACTTGTTTAAAATTATCAGAAATAAATACATTGCAATTGTAACTAGGTAAATGCAACAGTGAGAATTAAGAGCCAAGGGAGCCATTCACAAAATAAAACACAAATAGACCTTGTTTGGAATCCCCTTCAATGTGACAATGAACGCTCAATGGAATAGAAAATGTGGACATCATCCCATCCCCAGGGAAGTTCTCTGTGATTCTCAAAGTCCTAAAGTCTTAGGAATCTCTTGTGTCTGTCCAATTCTGGTTCAACCAGCCTGGAGCTGTTACTAATATAACTGTGGGAGTGACCTGGCTAGAGTAGACAGCGTAATAGATCTGTAGCTGTTTGGACGCTGACATTTCTTTGATAGGTTTCAGTTATGAGGTTTAGCAAAGATCATGTGTGATTATACGCAGAGTCCTCCATGGTTTGGTAAGAATTCATTTTGTTTCAGGGTTCCAGAGAAATAAAGACTGTTTGTCATCCTTCCATATCCATAATCCTACTTTATGTACTCTGTGATACTCACACACACCACATATCACTTCATGAAATTCCAAACTAAGATTTTCTTGAAGAACAGAAAAATTTTAACCTATAAAACCAAAGAATGGCCCACGGGAGAAAGGTTTTGAATTAACAATATATTCCAATCTAATCTTCCAGTAATGGTCTCAATACCAGTGTGGGGTAAATCAAAATTGGTGAACCTGAGATAAAGGGCTTTTGGGCTCTAGCCCCTCCAAATCTACACAATGGTATCTTTTACCTTTACCTCCAGCTAAGCTCTAGTCACCCTGAGTTTCCACAATACTTCCTGTCTGCATCCTGTCTCTGGCATACCATTATTCTCACTTTCTTCTTCAATAGTCGTGATCTTTTCCTCTTCTTTGTCTCCCTCTACTTATCTTCAGAATGCCTCTGAGTGATTCTTATGTGATCACCAATACTCCGCATAGATTGTAGAATGACTAGATGCCCCATCCAAAGGTACAACTTGAATACACCCTGAGATCTTCAGTATAACACTTTCTTAGATAATTTAGCTGGTTCAGTGTCTGTGTTTGTAATGCAATATGCTTAGCCAAGAATGACCAGAAACAAACAATCCTAGAACAATCACTCAGAGAGTCAGAAAAGTTAGGCAATTTGATACATGACAAAGTTACAGAAGCCCTATCAGTCTCATATCACATACAGTATTTTCAATCTTTCTGTTTTCTCTTATGCTTGTTGAGCATGGTTCAAGAAAAATTTAAAACCTCTGCTATTCATCAGTTCCATAATGCTAACATGAAATGCTCTGTGGATCAGCTATCCGGGAAAACAAAACTAATTGGCAAACAATTGTATTTAAAAAAAAAAGCAAAAACTAAAACTTCTAAAAAATTTCTCAAGGATGTATAGCAAATTAAGAAACATGTGCTTGAGAAAATCTACTAAATCTCAAAAAGAACACTAGCAAAAATCACCTGTATTTCAACCATTTCCTGTTCCCTCCTGTCTTTTCTAGTTTTGCCACTCATATTACAGGGTCCTCATCCTGGGGTATAGACTTTATCAAGATCCTCAGCTCTGATGTAATGAGTCAAATATTTAGGCTGAAGACAGACAGCTGTGCCATGAAAAGTAAGAACACCAATTTTCCCCAAGGATCTTCTTCATTTGGAATGGAGGATGGGAAATATAGGGTACCCTCCAAAGCAATGTTGATTTTGGTGTCTGGCTACCATGAGGCAGTGAGTTTACCAGGAAATGATTAAAAAAAGGAGCATTTTCAAGATCATAACTGACCTCAGATGCTGGCCTTAAAATCTAACATACAAAGAGGCCTGAATTTAATTATCAGATCAGACTATGGAGAAATTTATGCCTTAGGGCCCTATCAAAAGTTTAAAAAGTGTACACACACATAATCAGATGGTAACTAGAGCTAATCCTGAGTATGACAGCAGTGGTGACATTCATTTAAACAGAGATCGGGAAAGACCCATGATGCTAAAGTAACGATGCATATTTACAAGGCTGCTCCCCGCCCCCATAAGGGGTGACTTCAGAGAGACCGCACTGTCTAAAAAATGGATTCCACAAAAGTATTCTAGACTTGTCAGCAAAAAAGTAAGCAAACAACAACTGAAAGGAAAGTAAGTTCCAGGAAAGCAAATAAAAAAAAAAAAAAAAAAAAACATTTCATAACAGGTATAATTTATTTAAAAAAAATACAGAAATCCAAAGATGAAGAAAGTTTTAAAAGCTACAGGGAAATATTTGTTAAATACAAAGTAACCCCAATAAAATTAATATCTAATTTCACATCAGGACCACTGGGGACCAGAAGGCAAAGGAATAGAATTTTCAAAGTACTCGGGAAAAAGTGACCAAAAAAATCACACTCAAAAAAGTATATTTTTAAAGATAAAGGCAAAAAGATAAATTTTTCAAGTTAATAAATGCTGTGAGAAATCACTGCTAGAAGACATGCTACAATATAAATACTTAAGAAAACTTTTATGCCTGAAAACTAATGACCAAAGAAATAGACATGAACAGATACAGATGGAAATAAAATTATTGTGAAATTATTAAACATAATATATATATGCCTATTTAATAAACTTTTTAAGTTTTTTATTATTTTTATGAGCAATTTACATATAATATACAATGATATTAATATGGGATTAGAGCTTGTAGAAATTTGGAATTAGAATAATTAAGAAATAGATTTTGAGAAGCAAACTATATATACTGAACACTAGAATAACTTCTAAGAAAATAATTCAGACTATAGAGAAAGTCATTGCAAATAAGTTAAACTATTATTTGTTAAAAAAATTCACTTAATAAAATAGAAAAAAATTTAAAAGAGCGTGAGGCATTTAGTAACAAAAATAAAATGGCAGTTGTAAATCTAACTGTATCAAGAAAGCATTAAATGACATTTTCAAAAGACACTCAAAAACAGAGATTATAGTATTGAATAAAAAATAAGATCCAATTTACATACAGTCCACATTTTACATTCAAACACAGAAATAGGTTTAAAGTAAAGAACTGGAAAATAGAGATCATGTAAAGAAGAATTAGATGGGCATGGTGGCCATGCCTGTAATTCCAGCAAGAGGGAGGCTGAGGCAGGAGGATTACTATGAGTTCAAGGCCAGCCTGAAATGCCTAGTGAAACCTTGTCTCAAAAAGATAAAAACAACAACAACAACAACAAAAAAGATGTGGCTTTTCTAATATATGAAACAATGGACTAAATTTTTAATAGCTCATTAGAGGGCCATGCAAAGCAATAAATGACATAATCCATAAAGAAGATTTAATTATACAAATAAATGCTCATAATAATGGTGCCCCAAGATACAAGAGGAAAAAATTAACAGAACTAGAAAGAAAGTAATTTATAATCATTGGACCTAACTTTACTAGTTTTAATGAATTACACAACAATTAGGCATAAGATGAAAATAAAAACTATTGTCAGCACACTAAAGCCAAATACATCTAATAAAAATAGAAAACTCTAACTAAAAATAATGAAATACAAATTGTTCTCAAGTTGACACAAAACATTCTCCATATTCTTCAGGATAAATTATTTGCTGCTCATAAGACAAATTTTAACACTCAAAAAAGATCAGAGTCACACGCTTTGTGATTTCTGACAAAAATAAAATGAAGTAGAAATTAGTAACTAGAAAAAATTGCTAAACAGCATACTTACAAGAAAATCAAACAGTGTACTCCCAAATAAACACGGTAGCACATAAACAAGAGAAAATGTAAAACTTTAAGAATAAAGGAAAACAAAAAATGGCAAATACAAGGCAAATGTATAGCTATCAATACCTGAATAATAAATAGATAAATAAATAAAATAATAGGCTGCGAGTATACCTCAGGTGTAACAGCAAATTCCTAGCATAGATGAGGCCTGGGCTTCTCTCTCCAACCCTAAAATCAATCAATCAATGAAAAAGAAGAACTAAAGAAAATCAGTAATTTGGTCTCCCATTTAAAATAATGGAAAAAAATACTGTACTAAGAAACACAATTTGTAGGAAAATTGATGAACCTGGAGCATATAATAGTGAGTGAAATAAATCAAACACGCAAGCATGAGTGCCTTGTAGTCTCACGTTTGAATAAAGCAAAGGACAAATAAAGGACAAAAAAAAAACAAAGGACAAATAAAGGACAGGCACAAACAAACACAGGGTTAGATCTCTTATAAAAGAATGGTGATCTAAGAGACCTAGGGAACGGAGAGACGGCCAGAGGAAGGGGAAAGAAATAGAACAGATTTCCATGCACATGATTCAGCCTCAATGAATATATACATTGTATGCGATAAACATGAGATAAAATTAAAAATATTGACAAGAGTAAAAATGAGGAAAATGGATTTAGAGGAATAAGGAGGGATGTGGGAAGGAAGGGAAGGAATATCAAAAAACAAACAAGCTCTGTCATGTACATGTACCCACTCCTCAAGAGGATTGTAAACTGCATATACTGCACACATTAACAAATAGGTAAATAAATAAAACTATAACAGAAACTAATGAAACAGACATTGCAAACGGTAAGGAAAACCAAAACATCAAAAAATTGATTTTTTATTATCATAAGGAATGGATATGAGTATATCATTAATGCCCTTAGAGAAATAAACAGGATTTTAAAGTAATATTAAGAACAATTGTATGACAAAAAACTCAGTAAGTTAGGGAAAACATACAAATGTCTGAAAAGATACAAATTATCAAAAGAAGTTCTAGAGTATCTAAATAGATATATACAAACTAAAGGTACTGAATTAGATTTTAAAATTTCTCATAAATAAAATTTCATGAATAGACTCACTAGTTAATTCTATCAAATACTTAAGAATTAATAGTAATTTTTCTACAAACCATTACAAATAGAAAATTGGAGGGCACATATGACAACTGTTGTTACAGAGATGACTCCCTAACACTAAAACCAGACATAGACATTACAATGAAAGAAAGTTATAGAGTAGTATTTGCTTGAATTAAAAACCCAATCGCTCCAAAGAAAATACTGGCAGGTAGAACATATAAATATGGTTAAACTATGATCATGTGACATTTATTCCAAGAATGCAAAGTTGATTTAAATGCAAAGTTCATTTATAACCCTATTAGTAAATCATATCAATAAGAATCGCTTCAATAGTTATAAAAAGGTCAAATTACAGATTGGCTATTTAGATCAGAAAATGAATTGAAAAGCATCAAACTGGAAAAAATGTAACTATTTCTATTTGGACATTATATTGTCCTTTAAAAATTCCTAAGAAATGCAACGTCCCCCAACACACACACACACACACACACACACACACACAACTATAACTGCTAACATTAATATGCTTGGAGACTACAAAATTGCTAAGCTATTTTTCTATACGTGAATAAACAATTCAAAAATTAGGAAAATAATTTTTTACAACAGTATAACAAAATAAGCTACCTAAAATAAGTTTAGCCATAAAAATCTCACAGAATTTTTATTCTAGAAATTCTAAAATATCATTGAAAGAAATTAAAGAAGCTCTAAATAAATAGAAAAGTATATAATATTTACAGATGTTTAGAATATTAAATATTTTAGGATGATAATTTGTATAAATTGATCTTAGATAAAACACAACCTCTAATTTCAACCTGATTTCTTGCCAGCAATTATCAAGTTGATCCTAAAATCATATATAAATTCAAAAACTGTGAACAGCTTACAAATTATTGAAAAACATAAAGTTTGATGATCCCTATTTTTTGTTTCAAAATTCATTGCAAACTACAGTAAGCAAGACAGTATGGAGCTAAAATAGGAATAAGCAAAAAAAGATCAAAGTAGTTAGCAATTCAGAAAAATCTTGACTTTTATCCTTAGTCAAAATACATCAAGAATGTAAATGGAAAAGCTAAAACTTTAAACTCTTGGGAGAAAACATAAGTGTAAAACTTATTGTCCTCAGATTAGGTACCAACATCACAGATTAGTATAAAAAAAATTGGAGTTCAAAATTAGAAATCGTTCATTTTAGGGCATTATTGAGACAGTTGACAATCACAAACCACAAAGTAGAAAAAAACACTTCACATTGTATGTGCTATATGTAATTATACATGTATTTGTTAAGATATTATATATAGACTATTTAAAGAATTCTCAAAATAGGGCTGGGGATTTAGCCTGCTTGCAAGCAGGCAGTTGTGAATTCAATCCCAGGTACCAATAAAAAGAAAAAAAAAAAGAATTCTCAAAATAAAATGGTTAAAACTAACAAAACAAATTAGGTGACAAGGATCTACACAGATATTTCTCCAAAGAAGGGAAAAAAATGACCAGCAAAAACATTTAAACAAAGTAACATAATCATGTACCAGGGAAACACAAATCAAACAACAATGAAATAGCACTCCACATTTATAAGGATGTCTATGTAAAAAAAGACAGACAAAAATTTAAAAAGACACAATAGCAAGTGTTGGTAAGATTGCTGAGAAACAGAAACACCCGTATATTTGCACTGCAGTTATCTTGAAATGTGATTTGGCAGAGTGTCAAAAATTTAAGCATAGTTTTTTTTTTAACCAGTTCCATTCATAGATATTTACCTAAAAGAACTGAAAGTTGTATCTACACAAAACTGACACAAAATGTTCATTGTAGCAATACTCATAATGGTCAAAGTATGCAGATAAATTGAGTACCCATCAACTGATGAATGGATAAGTTGTGTTATATCTTATCAATTAGACAATTTTTCACCAATGAGAATAATGAAATATTGTACTGCTTCACAAAAAGGGAAACAAAAGGATGAAGATAAAACTTTAGGAATGGGAGAGAATACTTTCAACCATGATACTAAGGGGCTAATGTTCTAAATAACTCAAAAGAAAACAAATAGCCCTATGGGGAAAAGGGGGGCGCAGAGCTTTAGATAAACACTGTTTGAAAACAGGCATAGAAGTAGCCAATGGGTATGTGAAAGAATGTCAGCATCACTAGATTTAAGGAAATCCCAAACTAAGATGGTGATGGGATACCACATTACATCACGAAAAACAGGCCACCCAAAGATAACAAGGCATTGGTGAGGATGTGGACCAAAAAGAAGCCTTGCATGCTATCACTGGAGGTGTCTGCTCCATCATTATAGACAAGAGCACAGCAGTACTTTAAAAACTAAGATGAAAAATAACATGGATTCAGTTCTCATACTTCACTTTAAGCTCTAAACTAACCCCACTGTATCCTCAGGTAATAAATATGTCCCAACATTCCGAGTGGATGCCTGAAACCATGGGTTTCACTGAAGCTTAAAATTTAATATTTTTCTACCTTAACTAAATATTTACATACTGTGGCCATAACTTTTGCAGTTTGAAGTGCCACAGCAAATCTAACACTATTTTCTTTTTTGCTTTTCACAATTTCATGCTTACAAGGTTTGTTATAAATTTCAGCAACCTTAGCATAATGTTTTCTTTCCTTATTAAGTTGAGAACTTTCATCTTGCACTGAAAGGAAGCATTTTATGGCTTCCCTTTGACACTTTTGATATATCCGTATTGCCAGGATCGCTATTCTGGAGCTTGAGCACTATTTCATATTTTCCAGACGTGCTTGACTCCCGTAATTGACACTAAAAAGCAAAATTACAGATGAAGGAGAGGCACTGTGAATTCTAAGGAAAAGAAACCAGTTTTATTGAAGCAACACTGGTCCTCTCACATGGCAGCATTGTACACAATCTCCAAGAAATGAAGTAAACCTTTGCATCCACCCATTAGAAGTATGAGTAAAGAAAAACAGACAAATGAATAAAGAAATACAGCCTTAAAAAGAAAAAAAAAAAGGGACAACATAGATGGAACCTGGAGAACCTCATGCTCAATCAAATAAGACAGAGAGAGAGACAGAGACAAATACTGCCTGATGTCATTTATAATATCATATCTGAAAATATCAAATCCATACAGTCAGAGTGGCATGGTTGTTGCCAAGTGCTCGAATGGACAGAGCAGCCAGATGGAGGAGAGTTGCAGAGATGCTGATTAAAAGATACAAAATCTCAGAAAGAAAGACCAGGTTTGGCAAATCTATTGTGTATCATAGTGTAATCAATAACAGCAGTGCATTGTACACTTGAAACATTTTTAACCCTTCCATTACAAAAAGTAAGTGTCTGCGGTACTCAATATCTTTATTGGCTTTATTATTTCACAATACACACTTGTATCAAAATATCACATCCTATGCTATAAGTATATAAATTTGTATTTTTCCATCATTTAGGAATAAAACTAGACAGATTGAAACAGATTAAATATCCATCAGTGGGAGACTAGATAAAAACTGTGGTTCAGTACTTCTATAAAATGGAAACAGAAATGGGCTACTAATAAATGCAGCCGTTTGTACTAACCTCACAAACCATGTGTAGAGGAAAAATTCAAAACAAAGTTGTCATGTTCTATGACTCCATTTTTGTGAGGTTCAAGAATGACTGAAACTTATCCACATACTAGAAAATTTTTTAAAATGCTTCTCTCGAGTGAGTAAGGGCAAAAACTAAAAAGCAACACTGAGGAAAACTCTGAAGTGATAAAATGCTCTGTATTGCAAATGGTGCGTTGGTTAGTGTGTGTACTTCGTCAGAACTCACTGAGTTTTACACACAAGATCTGTGAATCTTACTACATAATTAAATGAAAATCTAATTAAGATAAAATTATGTAAGTAGGATAAGATAAAAAACTGGTACACAAAAATAATGAAGTATTGGTACATGCTGCAGTACAGATAAACCCTGGTAACATGCAGTGACAGATGGCGGTCACAAATATCTTAAATTGCATGACTCCATTTATACGAAATATCCAAAACAGCTAAACATATCTAGACAAAACATAGGTAGAGGTAACTTACAGGTGGGAGTAGGGTATTGGGGAAAATACTGTGATTGCTAAGGTACTTTTCTGAGGTTACAAACATCCTAAATTTGATATGATTATGGTTGAACAACATGTGACTATACTACAAACTATTGAACTGTATGCTTCAAATGGATGGATTTTGTGATATGTGAATTATATCTCAATAAAGGTATTCACGCTTTTTAAAACCACCGTTTCCTCCTAGACATGTGTGTACTAGCAGAATTATCTCCCAGCATATCAGTAGAAAAAACTAGAGATAACAGTGATCACTGCGGAGATGGGCTTCCACACTGCTGTCAGTGTATACAGAACAGAGACACCAGAGGGCTTTCCACGAAGCACTTTGGTGTGTTCCCAAGTTGCACTGGATATTTTGACAGAATCTATAATCATCACTGTGAATTCCAAAATGTTTGTTTTGTTTTGTTTCTTTCAATGTAACTTTATTACCAGTCATTAGTTAAGAGTCTAAGAGGTAGGCTCTAAAGCTTCTACAGATGCCCTTTTAGAAGCGTTGGTTTGTATTTCTTAAATTATCTTTTATTTCACCTATTCCTTATCCTGGCTGAATATGTATTCATAAAATCAGTTGATGATTGTTTGGAAAGAAAAAAGGAAATATAAGCTTTCTAGAAAAGTAGGCGATGAACAAAATTCATAAACTATGAAAATTTGTTTATTCAGAAATAGACTATCTGTTAGCTCAATGTATGTAATTAACCATTACAGTGGTATCTTGGAAATACAACAAAAAACATTTGAAAATTTTTAAAAAATGATTAAATAACCTGCAAAAACATGTTACTGTATTTTAAAAGTAAATGAGAAATATTTTATTGAAAAGATTCACTAATTTTAATTATGTTAACTATTCAGATTAAATAATATAACTATAAAATAATGAAAACAATATGGAAATAGTTTTACGGTATATCACTGTGTAAATTGATCTTGAAAAATCCCACAAGTTTGAGTTTTTTATTATGTCTGAAGGAAAATTTTAATATCTTATTCATTATTTAAAAATGTAACCTTTTCATATCCTTTACTGTAAATAATTATTGTTTTGTTACAAAGCAATAAATGTAAGTAATTAGAGATATGAAATTACTTATTTACATTTTTTTAATCATTTTACCCCAAACTTATATATTTAGTATAGAGTTTTACTTTGTACGTACACTGATTGTATAATAAAATTTCTCAAGTGCTTATGTAGTTCATACAAATATGAAATTTAAATGTATGATAGTTTAATCAATCACAACTTTTCTTTAGAAATGCTAATACTTTTATATAAATTTAGGAAAATGGTGTTCCATTACAAAATATAAAAATTAGTCCAACTGGTTCTGCAACAGATTTTAACTTAGAATGATAATTCTATTCTATTACAATCTTTATTTTGAGTCTTTATATTTGCTTCATTTCTTGTTACTATTAACATATTAATTGCACAAAATAATGAAATTTACTGATTATTCTATGAATGCATAAAATTCCCTGTGATCCTCTCTTTCATTCAAGATGAATTATTTTTCTTTTCTTTTTTTTCTTTTCTTTTCTTTTCTTTTCTTTTGTCAGCCATAAGTATAGTTATTCTTGTCTTTTTGGGGATTTGATTTCCTTTGAATGTCATTTTATACCTTTCATTTTCAGTCTACGTGTGCTTTTACAGGTAAGGTAACATTGTGTAGGCAGCAAAATTCTATGTCTTGCTTTTTAGTGTCTTTATCCAGTCTACATCTTTTAATCAGAAAATTAAGATTATTTAAGCTGAGTTACTAATGAAAGGCATGCAGTTGTGTCTGTCACTTTCTGGATTTTGTTTCATTGTTTTCATGTCTTACTCAGTTCTTCATCTCTTATCTCATAGTTTAGGTGGATTTTTGTATTTATAATGTGTTATAGTTTCCTGTATCTCACATGTGTACCTATTCTTCAGGTGGAATTTATACTTTTTCATGTTATCATGATGATATTTATCTCTTTTCCACTTTAGAGTACAAACTATTTTTAAGCATCTTTTGGAAAGCTGATATAGTGGCTATAAATTCCCTTAGTTTTTGACTACTTGGGAAAGTCTTTATTTCTCTTTCAATTCTGAAAGATAGCCCTGCTGGCATAACACTGTTTGTCTTTATTTTTGAGACAGGGTCTCTCTGTGTAACCCAAGCTGACCTCAAACACAGAAATCCTCCTGCTTGAGCCTCCTGAGTGCTGGGATTTTAGGCATGCATCACTCTGCCCATCTTTGTTATAATTACCTTTGTTGGCACCTATTTTCTTTTGGGATTCAACATTCCATGCCTTCCTGGCCTTCCTAGCCTACTGGATGAGAAATCTACCATTACTCTAATGAAGATGCCCTTAAATATGTTGTTGTAATTTTCTTTTGTAGATTTTGAAGTTTTTGTCTTTACTTTTGAAACATTGATTATATATAATATTTCAAGGTGATGATTATTTATCAGATCCATTTGGATTTCTACAAATATGCTCTACAATGTTCATTTCCCCAACTCCCCCAAGAACAGAAACTTTCTGCTATTATTGCGTGCAATAGTTTTTATCCCCTTAACCTCCATCTCATTTTCTCCAAGTATGCTCAGGTTGCAAAATTTTGTTCTCTGAATGATGTCCTAAATTACTTATATCCATCTTTCCTGGGTTTTTTTATGCTTCTGTCTGAATATGATATTATGAAATGTCTATTTTCAAACTCCAGTATTCTTTCACATGGTTACTTTAGTCAGTTGCTGAGGCTTACTGATTTTTTATATAAACTATGGAATTCTTTATTTGCAAGATTCCTGACTGCTTGTGCTCTGAAAATGTTTTTATGGATTTCTCATTCCTATCCTGCATTGCCTTCCAAATTTCATTAACCTCTTAATCTATATTCTCTTGAATCTCACTGAGCTTTTCAAAATCATTCTTGTTACCTTTTTACCCAATATTTCATCCACTTTGATATCTTTGGAAGTTATTACTAGAGAGTTATGATCCTTAAGAAGTGTCCTACTGATTTGTTTTGTCACCTTTCTTGTATTTTAGTGTTAAGACTTGTGCTTGTTTTGGAAAGTGTGTCTCTACTAATTTTATGAAATGACCTTCTTAAGAAGCAGCTCTCATTTGAATATTTTTGTTATGCAGTGTTGAGTTTATTTCTAGCTGGGTACAAAAGGATAATCTCCCTATAACTTTGGGACATAATTATACTATGTCAGATCCAGAGAGACATTATCTCCAGGAGTTGCATAAAAATGGGAAAATCCTACCTGCTTGTGTAGGTATTTTGCAGACAGAAGACCTTATAGGATGCACACTGTACAGTTACCCTTGCAATAAGAATGGTGGTTTCCATGGAGTAAAGGGTGTTTTCTCAATTAATATTGGCTCTCTAATTGGTTTTTGGTACTGGCTGTTCCAATGGTCCTGAGGAGCCTGAAGCACAATTGCTCTGGTAGACACTAGTGCACTTGCAGGTTTTCAATAGAAGAGGTGGAAGCAGAAATCTCCGCATCCCCAGTCACACAGCCTTGTGACTGGTGTCTTTTCAGACATGGGATGGTGTCAACTGATGGAGAGGACCTGCACAGTCACAGCCACAGTCACAGTAAAAGTGATGTTTTCCTCCTGCTGCTATTTGCTGCATTCCCACTCAAGCATAGGGTCTTAGTCTTTCCCTCACTTCACATGGGGCGATAACCCCTGTTTTTTCAGTGGGAGTGATTGCCAGGTATTAAACAGGAATGGGTCTAAACAAAATTTTTTTCAGCGCTCCTACTTCCAGAAGCAGTCAAGTGGAGGATGTGACCTTTTCTAGGCAAAGTTCTGCTCCAGATTCTTTTAGGCTGTGCGTCTCAGAAGCGGTCCTATCACCAGAGCTCTGGTGCCAGTGCTGAAGCCTGCCCCAACATGCTTCTTTGGACTGGGGAACAATGGGACCTTAAAGGTTTTTATCTATTTTTTTTTTTTTTCTGTCTTCATAGTGACAGAAAAATGGGTGCCTCACTGGGAGAGCCTTAGCAATGATCTTGTGGGCAAGTATCCTCAATCCCATGCCTGTCAGCGACTGTGTACAACTAGTCAGGGCCATAGACTCAGGCCAGATTCTGCAATCCTCCCCTTTGCATCTCAATACCCACTATGACAGCCTAGCACCCTCAGTATGTTTGTGTCCATTCACTGAGCCAAGGAGGACTCATACGGCAGCCACCAGCTGAGCTGGTTCAATGGAATATTTATGGGGTCTCAGACATGGGAACATGCAAAGGCTTGTGACCACTAGAAAGGTCCACCTTCAGACTGTTATGTACCCTCTCAAGATGGGTGTTCACTGGGAGATAAAGTGAATTATTTTCCAAAGTTAGATTAATGCAAAGATTTTAGATCTCTTATCTGGTTAGGCTACAAACCTGCATGGATCATAAAATATTCCAGTAGCTAGGATTGCCAAGATTGGCAACAATAGTTTTCTGAGACTTTCTTTACCTCTACTCCATGGAAAGGAGACTGTCCTTGCCCAAGGTATGTGGTTTCAGTGGTAGTTGCTGGAAATTTTGTTTATTTTGCTATGTTCCTGTCTCAGTTCTCTAGAGCTTTCAAGGTCTCTGCTTTTCTTCTGTTGAATTCTAGCACTGCTTCACAGTAACTTTCCTTGTTGTGTAGTGGCACAGAGATTGCTTTGGTGTTCTTGTGTAGGAGCAGGGGAGAGCTGGAAACCCCCAGCTCCCATCTCACTGCCCTTGGTAAGTATCTCAAAATAGGCCAGATTCACTTTTACAATGCCAAAATCTTACAGTGTTATACGTAATCAAAATACTGAGTGCGCTCATATTATTTCCAAATAAAATAAAAATGCTTTGGACTTATTTTACTTATTTAAAGTTTAAGTTGAAATCATCCCAAGATTACATATAATCATTCACCAAAGACACAGTTATGAGTTTTTTTTTTGTTTTTTTTTGTTTTTTTTTTTTTTTTTTTAGCATTCATAGTTAAATCATGTAATACAGTTGGTGGGTTTGTACCTTAACATGTTTGAGATTCTCTTCTCAATGAATGGAGATATCACATCAGTCAGAAATTTAGATTTGGAGATATTGGTTGGTACAGATACCCAAGGCTATATTTTCTCACCAGAATAACAGTTAAATGGAATCGTATTCTAGACTTAGTATGCTAGTCTACCCTTTATCTAGGGTAGTGTCACAATCCTCGCCATTAAAAGAAAAGGTACATATTATCTAATTCCCAAGCATGATTTAAATTCTTAACCTAATACCCAGTTCCACTTCTTGATGGGAGCTAATTGTTGCTTGATCTCCCAAAGAATTATTTTTATAAACTTCTGTCAAGGAAAAGCTAAAACTTCCTATAGATATTTTAATAATATCCAATATGATTCTGAATGTCTTTTGTGGCCTGTTTACCTTTATAATTTTAGTGCTAAAAGGTTGTTAATAACTATGGATTTTTTCTTTATTTTCTGCATTATTATATTCCCTTATTTATTCATTAAATCTGCAAGAAATATCTCAGCCCCAAACAATTATCATACTATGCTCTAATTACAGTTTCACACTTCAATTTCTGGTGTAGTCACTAACTTTTAGTCAATTTGCAACATGTCTGGTATCAGACACTGATTGCTTGGAGGAATTAATATTACTAATCACATGTTACATGTGGAAAATTCTTTGCTTTTCCCACTCTTTTTGTCTCTCCCTAAAATGAAACAAAAACCATAATCACAATGACAACACAACTACATATATATTAGTAATGTCTCAATAATTTTTCAAAAATCTTTCTAGGATTTTTGTTTTTGGTGTTTTGAAGTCAAAGTTTTATTACACTGTGATAAAACACATGCAATTTTTACCATTTTAACCACTTTACAGTATATATTTCAGTATAATTAAATATATTTCTAATATGCAGCCATCATTATTATCCACCTCCAATACTTTTCACCTTGTAAAACTCAAAATATATACTCATCAAAGCATAAATACCCATTCCTCCAATTCATTCCCATGCCCTGGAAACAACCATTCTAGATTATATCTTTATGATTTTGGCTACCTATGGCACTTGAGCAAAATCATTTAGTATTTCCCTATTACTTGCTGGCTTCTTTCACTTCCATAACGTCTAAAGTACAGGTTCAGTGACTGTGCTGCTCAGAAATCCTCATTAATTCAACACCTACTGCTAATTTCACATTTTCACACATACAGTAAGCAAACAAGATGAAATAATTATTTACAAGATGATGTTTCATAATTGTGACTAACAAAACCATCCCATGCTACCTCAGTGGGTCCCCTGGTTAGTAATTTATGGACAGCATTCATGCTAGCTTCTCTTTCTAAATAGTGCTCCATCTCCACTAGTTTAAATTTGTGATACAAGTATAAAATACATCTCAAAGTGTTATTTACCTTATTCTTTCTAAAAACTTCCTTTGACACTGTACATCTTATAATAGCATTCACACTTGTGTTATACCTATGTGCTTCCCTGAGTTTGATTTCCCCTTTTCCATATTTGTTAGGGTTTTATTAATTTCTGTAACTTCCAGGAGACCTCTCTTCCACTGTGCCTTGAATCCATAATAATAAGTATCATTTGATAAGTACTCGGTAATTAATCAATAAGTAAGTTTTTAAATAAATAAATAATCTGAATTTCCCCCTTAGAGAAACCATTTTGATGTGCATGTCAAGTCTATCCATCAAGTTGATGAAAACTAGTTATAGCAAAACATAGTAGTCTAATGTACTCAATTGGCCTCCTGATATAGGTTGAATCTTACCAGTATGTAAGTACCTACGTGACATGAGGAAGGAAAGAAATATACAGGATTTATTCAAATACCAACTGTATTCCATGCATAATGCTCTTCTTATTACTCAGAACTAACCTGGCTTATATATTTAAAAATAAATAAAAAAGATATTAAGTAAGATGGCTAATAGCCAGTGAATAATTCGGCATATGACGCTGGTCTATGTTGTCCAAAACCTGTGAGTTTTATTTATGCATTTCTTTTCCCTTGTATTTCTACTCATCATATTTTTTTCTTTTATAACAAAACCCACCTTGAAAAATGTTCATTGAATATTTGAAACAAAACACAATAGAGAAAAATATACCTATTTGAAAGGTAAAATTACTAAACAGTATTGATAATTCTCCATTAAAATTGATGAAACCAAAGTCATGCTTTACTTCAATGAAAGTGCTTTGATTATTTGCAGTACCATTGTATTTGACACAATTCACTTAGAATTGAAAAAAATATCAGTGTAGAAGGCTCATACTTTTACCAACACTGTTATTGACTTGCTTAGTATTAACACATCAGTATGAGCAGTGATTCTCTTTGTTATCCCAATCAAAATGAATTTCATCAAAATAAGCAGAAAAGGACAATTTAATAAAATCCTGAGTATATCTTAGCAGATAAGTATTTGAAAGCCAGGAGGAAGAATAGTGAGAATTGTGTTATACCTTATATTAAAAAATTCATATAAATCTTTTCCTCAAAACACTCAAATGGTTGAGTTCACACACTGTACCCATAATAGAATAAAAACACTTGGTCCATTCTCTTAAGTGGTTGGCCTCTAGCAACTACTTTCTAAAGCTCCTTGGAAATGTGTCTGTAAAGGAAAGCTTTATATGTTCATTATATTCCTTTGATGATTCCAGATTATTTTTCAGTACTAGAGAATGAACCTGAAGCATTTACACCAAGCAGAATCTCCAGCTCACACTATTTTTTAAAAATTTGAGACAGTTTCTTGTTAAATTCCCCAAGCTGAGCTTGAATTTATAATCCTCTTGCCTGAGCTTTCCTAGTATACAGAGATTACAGGATGCCAGGATGTGGATAAAAGTCAACTTCGAGGTATAAGGGAATATACACACAGAGTTAAGGGCAGGTGGGAAAGAGGCATCAAGGGAAAATGAATTCTTCTAGACAAAGTATTGGATGATCAGGGCTCAGAAACATCTGACATTTTTCCCCTCAGCATTTCAGGAATCAGGACATAAGAATGTAGACAAAGCCATTTCACAGGCATAGCTCAGCACATCAGAGACAGGATGGCTTCCTCCATCTTGCAGTAATGGTACACTTTCTCCCATGCTTTGTTTCCTGATCCAGTGAAGCAGGAAGCTAGCTTAAAAGTGTAGTAAGCAATATTTAGGTGTGATAGAAACAATGTCAGTCCTTGTGCTCCATGCCTGCTCCAGAATTCCCTTAGAGCTCAGGGAGTTTTTAATGCAATAAAGGCTCAGCCAGCAGCTGGTATGTACTGCTCAGTGCATGACACAGAATTTCTGTGCCTTCCAGTGAGGCAGCTGTTCTCTGACTGCACAAGAATTCTAAAATAAATTAAAGTAAAACAAAAACTTTGATAATCATTATATGGGACAAACATGAGAAGCAATAAAGGAATTCAAAGAAGTGTACAGACTACAGAAAGTATGCTCAAAATGTTGAGGGAGAGACAGAAAAACTGCATAAAAGACCACAAACAGAATGAACACGTGACTTGGGTATCTATTTGTTCAGTAGGTATATGTTATGAAGTATATTTGTATGTCTGTTTTTTTTAATGTTTTGTGCCCAACACCTAGCCTTTTACCTGGTATTAAATGGATATTCAATAAACACTGAGTAAGTATTCCATGATCCAGCATCCTGGGCTTTACTTCTGTGTTCATCTCAAATTTGTATGCCCCAAGTTATATAAATGTGATGCAACTCAATATATTTTCTTACCTTTCCAATGAAATTTTGAGCATAACCTACTTTAAATCTCTGTGAGAGCAAAATTACAGCTTGGAAAGATTTGCTTTGTTCATGGACTCATTAAAAAAGAAGTGCTTTTAAAAAAAACTGTTTCTAAGTGGAAGCAGGATATATGAAAAGTAACTGTCTACTCTATTTTTGTATGAAGAGTTCACTTAACTAATCCTATCTTACTAAATGCTAGGTATATTATCCATCGCTCAGGTTAAAAAAAAAAACCTGAGCTGTAAATCTCACTGTTTCTGATTCCAAAACCTATGCTCTTACAATTACATCATATGTTACAGAGAACATATGACATCTTATAAAATGAGATACAGCAACTCTGAATCATGAAGAACTGCCCCTAGTGGCCAAGTCTTAAGAGAATATTAATTTTCTTTGATGTTTCCCTATTTTAAAGTGGTAGCACTCAGTGATTTATAAAATGTTACAAAAAGTTGGTACACATATTAAGCAATTTGCAGTATACACTCTGACCATTATAAATTATATTTTACCTGGCTTTCATTTAAGGGTATGCATCAGGATGCATTGTTCAAAGATCACCGCTTAAGGATGTAGGTAGATAATTGATAAGTGGACTGGAGATATATCTGTTTAACATGACAGATGTTGACACATCTGCATTAAGAAGGGGGCCTATTTTCTTGCCCTTAAACCTGAGACCTGGGTGGAATTTAATTACTTCATCCATTACTTATTCCATCCAGTGAATGTAGAGCAAATAATGTTATGCAACTTCCAAAAGCAGATAAAAATAGCAACAATATTCTTCTTGCTTTGTCAGAATGTTTATGATAAAAGCTTCCCAGTGCTTGGGCGGAAACCCAGTCAATGGGGAGGTGTGCTAAACAGCATGTCACTCACTGTCAACAGCCAGACCTGGAGGAGAGAACGACTCTTAGACAGTGCCAGCCCTCAGCTTACAGTCCTTTCAGCTGACTCAATGGCACAGATCAAGGACAGCTTATTCTTACTGGGCGCTTCCTGAATTTGTGATCACCAACAACCATTATAGAGAAGTGATTAGTGTTATTTTAAACAACTAAGCTTCAGGTATAATTTGTTATATAAAAATATACAAGCAAAACAAAAATGTTTAAAGCATATTTTTTTACAAGTAGAACCTGGTCATAAAATAGTAGATAGATGGCCCTAAAACATCTCTTGATACAGCAACTGAACTGACATTTCTACCTACATAAACAAACTGTGCTGTATAACCCAGCTATGGGAATGGGAATTATTTCACAGGGCAGAACAATGGGCTCCTCGGTCAGATGATCTAGATTCAAATCATAGCTTCACCACTAAGGAGCTGTGTGACCTTCAAACACTTGCTTCCTTTCTATGTATCTCATTTATTCACTTGTAAAATGGGGACAGCAGAAATTCCTCTAAACACCACTCTAGTTCAAAAACCTCTATTATAGCCACACATTGATGAATGGCAATGTTGAAAGTACTATGCCTTTCTTGAAGGCAAAACAAATAATCAGAGAGAACATCCTACTCAGGATGTCTGTACACTCATTTCCACCCCACAATGGCTTTTGTTAGTCAGAAAGTTAACAGTTTATTCCAATCAGTTTTGTGACAGCATTTAGCACAGAATGCCTGTCCAACTCGGGCATAACACACACCTTTGTTTATAACCTTTATTGGAAGTGCTCAAGAAGAATAGGAAGAAACATATGCGCTCCCTAAGAACAGGGAGGATGGAAGATGGCAGAATTGCAGCCAAGAGCATAATGCCTCTCAGGTCGCCTATCGTGGGGAAAGTCTGAACAGTCAGACCTCGGTGACTTCACTCTGAAATCCACCACTGCTTTCATTTGGAAGCCACCTTTCCACCAGCTGCTCAGCTGTTCCTGGCCAAGAACGAAAAGGTCCACTGGGCTGTGGGGTATGTAATGAGACTCCTGAGGGGTAACTGTGGCTAGATCAATGGCGTTGAACTTGTGAAACGTTTCCTGAATTGCGTGACTAACATTCTTTCAGTCGAGTTTCCTTTTGTCTCTCCTTTGAAAGCATGAGGTGGGTATTCATAGTCTCCTACCTCTCCCAGGCTCCCTTCCGTGCCTGCTCATTTTGCTCATGATCATTTTTTATGAGGGATAATGTATTTCTGACATGTCTCAACTCATTCCTATGCCTTCTACTCAGATGTCTTCAAACCCACACCAGCAGCAAGAAAGTTCAAAAATTCTGAAAGATCAAGGCAGACACCCATGGGTATGTGTGCCAATTAGGAGAAGAGCTGTGGGAAGGTGGTGTTTGGGTACTGTGTGAAGCAGGGTACGGGTTGAGGAACTAAGAACTCTGGAAACCTCTGACCCATCTCTCCCACTTATAGCCAGAGAAATATTTTTCTTGCTTCCCGGAGGAGAGCATGTGGGTGAATTAAAAAGAAGGGATGAAGATTTTAGCAATCACTTTGTTCAATATTCCTAAGTGGATTGCTAACATTTTTGAGGACTTAATATTTGCAATACCCCATCTCCAAATCCATATGTTACAATCCAGCTAGGAGCTGGAGAATACCTGGAAGAACTGGACCACAAGTGTGCAGCCCTTACAAGAGGAGACTAGAGGGCTCACACTTACTCAGCTTCCCTCTCATGTTCACCAAGAAGGGCACATGAGCATATAGCAATCATTTGCATTTCAGGAGGAGTGACCTCTCCAGATGGCTGACACCAAGCCTGCTGGCAACTTGACCGTGGACTTTCAGAATCTAGAAAGTAGGAAATACATTTCAGGTGTGTAAATCACTCAGTCTATTATGTAGCAACTTGAATCTAAGATGAAGAACAGTTTGTCTGGCTAGAACAGAAAAGGGGATGAGGAAAGGAAGAAAAGAAGAGGGGAAGATAAGAAAGAAAGGTAGGAGGAAGGAAAGAAAGAAAGGAGTCAGGAGAGAGGGAGAGGCAGGCAGACAGGAAGGGAAGGAAGGAAGGAAGGAAGGAAGGAAGGAAGGAAGGCAAGCAAACAAAGGTAGGTAGGCAGGCCAGAAGGAGAGAAGGAAATGGGAGGAAGGAAGAGAGAAAGGTTCATGCTCAAAATACTAAAAATGACAAATTTAATAAATAAAAACCCAACAAGGCCAGGAAAATTTGAATATCAAATAAACAACAATCTTTTCAGTTAATAAATTCCATGCATGCTTTGACTAAAAATAGTTGTTATTTATCTGAAATTAAATTTAACTCAGAATTCACAGTGTATCTACAATCCTATGAGATGTACCACTTCTCAGAATATTACAGAGAAATTTTTCAAAATTTTCAAAACATGAAAAATGAAGAGAGGATCTTAAAATTTTCCAGCATGAAATTTGAAAGAATTGAGGATAGGAAAAGCATTTTCAAAAAGCAGCCATAAAAGAATCCAAAAATTTGGCAATATCTTTAAAACCCTGCTGGGAGAAATAAAACGATAAAAAATCCTAGGATTCTACACACTGACAGGTTAAGTCAAGACTGATATGTGCAGACATATGAAATCACAAATTTTTAGCTCTTAGAGCCATAATGACATCATTTGAAATCTGTGCTAAATAATTCTCTTCTATAAGTAAGAAAGAGAAATTGAAGTTGGTAGGAAGCTCAGGGACAGAGTGGGGTACAGTGTTATATTCAGCCCCTCAGAGGTACCTCAATTCCCTTTCTATGGTTCTTTGGTTCTTTGTGTGGTTCAAGCAAGCACTGCACTCAAGCCTTTTCTGAATGACCAATACTGTATTGTAGAAATGATTAAATATCATATTAAAAATTAGGATATATGCAGTCATACTGTTTCTTATAAACCTGTATCACCATATGCATGCTCTAGCATTGACTATTATTTATTGGGGACACTGAATATCCATGTGGCACAAAGTGGTCCCATAAAGCAAACTCCATAACTGAGCCTATAATGAGATCGTGCAGCCTCAAGCAAAGCTTCAAATGGTACAGGTCCAGTGCTACTCCAGCTCCCCAAGAGGCCATGAGTCCACATCCAAGAGCCACGTGCTCTAAGGGGCCCAACCCTCAGAAACTGTGGGATAATTAAAGACTGTCAATTTAAGCCTCTAGTCTTGGGATAATCTTATACAACATATTAGCTAACTAATACAAAAGATAGCAGGACAAAATCTTAGTCTCCTGCACTTGAAAGTCAAAACAGGCAAAACAGACATTTTTTTAATTGAAAATTTACTGTAAATACCCACTGAAATACCTAAAATATTACAAAGTTGTTTAATCTGTAGTGCAGTACTGTAAATTTGTGGAGGGGGGACAGATATTAGCCTTATTATAGTTCTTTTTGTAGCCCATTAGAAGATTTTAATCATCTATTTGCTAAATGTAGCACAATAGTAAATATTTAAGTTAATTTATTCTTTGTTTAAAATCTAATTTTGTTAAATTTCTTAGCTTTTACTAATGTGAAAAAGTAAGAAGAAATCCATACAAAACAGTGAAGTAATAATGACCAGCTCATTTTTCTAGTTATATATCTCACCCAAAGTGGGTGTTAATATTTGATAAATATTATTAGTGACTTTTCCATTAACATTTATGGGGATAGGAAAACATAATTGAATTCAAAATGATCCAAGTTGGGCAAATATTTAAATCTGTTTTAAAACAACCTGAATTATCAAGTTGCCCATTTTTTTTTCCAGTTTTGGATCACTGAGGTCACTTACTCCTCCATCAGTATACATAACTTAGCGAACTTCAGGTCTGGTTGAACTAAGCCATAGGAATCCAACAGAATGAAATATGACCTCTATCCCTGAGTACTGGCCAAAGTAGTGAGTAAGTTCCTTGCTTTCCTACTGAGCAGTGTAACTCAGATCTGGTTTAGACAATGCCATACTTCATTTCAGAAGTGACTCCCCTAGACCTATTTAAATATTAATAATAGTAACATGATTTTCAAGGCCCCTGAGTAGAACATTCCAAACTAGTTTATAAACCGACCACAGAGGAAAACAGTGTACTCTTTGGCATGCAATATAATTTAAGAACACTGAATCAATCAATACTTCTGTACAACCCGTGTCCTCTCTTACCTAACAATACCTCTATTTCATCATTAAAGTGTGTATTGATGGGAGTAACAGCTGAAGGATTTTGTTATAAAATGCATATAATACTTGGAAGGTTAATACTTTAAGATAGTAGCTTTCAAACCTCAAAATGACAGGATGCCTGCTGGAGAGAGGAGATACTAATGGTAAAGGTCCTGAACAGTGCAGTGGAGGAGATTTTTAACTATGGGGGAGTAGTGAGAGAGCTTTTCAAAAACACAGGAAACCAACCAACTACTCCATGTGGTATCTTAAATAAATCTTTGTTATAGCCCGTATTATTTCTCTCTCCATGACGTTTCCTAGTTAATTTAACTATAGCATCAGATTTAGATATTATAAAAAGAATACTCAGTGTTAGTTGGAAGATCAAAAATAGCTTATTGAAGACCCAGGAAATACACACAAAAAATGTTTAAAATGCCATGGTTAAGATACATCTCCAAATGCCATGCACAGCTGACCCCTGATAAGTCTTAACTTTGAAAAGTGCTTCACAGCTCTAGGAGGTAAAGCAAATAGTTCAAGAAAATTTCATAGTTTGAGAATACCTATGTTTATTTTCTATCCACAGTGACTATTCTTACTTGGATGTTAAGTGCTCTCTTAAGATGCCACAGCTGCCCCTTGCATGGGACAATTCTAGCTGCCTTATCTGGTCTTGCTCCAACGCTAAAATAAAATGATCTCTCAGGGTCACGACTGTCATTTCTTTATCTCTTGGGGATCTTTCTTGTCCCTGCAGAAGAGAAATGTAACAATTCTGCTGAATAGTATACTACCATCAAGTTTGAGATTTACCTTAAAATTCCTAAAAGGGTCAGTTTTCTTCTTTTCTTCCCTTTGCCTGAGAATCACAGAAGCAAGAAGATGTAAATTAGGGCTTGTTCTTACTTAGAAACACTTCTCCACTCTGTTCCTTCCTCCGGTCTCTACACTTTTTTTTAAGAGGATAAAACTGAGCTTGCCTTCTTGGTAAGGGGCTGTGGTGTGGCAGGTTGTGGCCACCCCAGGGGGAGAACCACCAGCGACTCCTGAACATCCCATTCCACCTCACCTCACCCCCATTAACAAATGGGAACCAGAGAGCTGAGCATCTCTTGGACGGTTGACCATATGCAATATAGCAAATAAGGGGGATTTCCTTCTGCATCTTTCAAGGCAAATATTTTCACCACTGTTTTGCTTTATTCTGATTGATGGTATTGCTTTTTTTTTTTTTTTTTTTTTTTTTTTTTTTTTTTTTGCCTTTTTCCTTTTTATTGGTACCGGGGATCGAACTCAGACTGCCTGCTTGCAAGGCAGGCACTTATGCTGCTGAACTAAATCCCAAGCCCCTGGTATTGCTCTATTAAATATTCTGTTTTGATAAGTCTTATAATGTTCTGTATATCGCTTTGTTTTGCTATACGTGATTGAAAGAACAACTATTGTGAAGACAAGGAGATATACCGTAGTACTTATTACTGTTATCCCTGTAATCTGCTGTGAAGTTCTGTACCAGTTTCACTACACTGTCTCAGTTGGCTTTATTCTGTCTTACTCTCTTGTATTTTACTATCCTCAAAATAATATTTTTTTTAAAAAATAGAATAAAACCAAGGAAAATAAAACAGAATAAAACCAATCAAAATAAACCAGTATTAGTGATACAGGACTTCAAAACCTTATGAAATCAACAATAGTTACCAGAATACCTTTTGTTGTCTTCAAGATAACTGCAGACACCTTTGGAATAGTAAAAATCCAACAGAACAGAAAAGAATACAAACAATAAAAACAAAACAAAAAAAAAAATGAGTGCAATAAAGGACTTCAAAATAAGCCAATAGTAAATCAAAAATGGCTACCATGTGTCTTGCTATTTTTAAATAGCTGTTCATGTTATCTATTTAACATAATGAAACAAAACAAAAGAAAATAAAACCTAACCCAAGAAAACAATGACAATGGCATAGTTTCAGATGAGGATCACCTCTTTGTAAGGCAGTCTGTGAATGGCTCTGATTCACAGAGAGGATTGGGTGTAGCTGTCCCCACTCCAGCAACAGCCAGTGCATGGTGCTGGTTTTCAGGTGGGGATCACCTCCTTATAAGGCCTGGTTCTCTCCCTCCGCAGTCCATGAATGGCCTCTCCATACTTCTTTTTGTTTGTTCTGCTTTGTTTTGAAACAGGGTTTTGCAGCCCAGGGTAGCCCCAAAAATGTGGCAATCTTTTGGCCTCAGTCTCCTAGGTGCTCCTGACACATGAGCGGGGCTCCCAGATATGTTTGGTCCAAGCTAGGTTGTTTTCAGTGTGATAGTAAGGATGAAAAAAAGCCAGTGGAGTCATGCTCACTTTCAGGAGGGTTGATGTAAGGACTGGCACACTATGTCTTCATCTACCTTCTATCCTCAGAGCAAGTCTCAAGGCCAGCACAGATCCAACAGAAGGCAAATGAACAGACTTTCACCTCTAATAGGAGCAGCTCCAGAGTCTAAATACAGAAAGGCACAGATCGAGTCTATATTTGTCATCCATCTATAATAACTATTTGATGATCTTTAAAATGAAAATAAATGCATAAGAATCTAGCACCTCAAGAAAACCTGGCTTCTTCGGTAACAACCTGGTCCAGGAAACATCATTTCTCATCACACAGCTACCTTTCTCCTTGGTCTAAGGAGAAACCAAGCTTATCGTGTTTATCATTTGTTCTCCTGCTTTCATTTTTATATGTTTTACTCACATATGTAAAAGTTATTTTTAGGAAGCTCTTAATTTCTTCAGCTGTGCCACACCATGTCTAGTCTTTCAGGATTCATTTATTATTATATTGTATAGATCTAGGTAGACTATATAGAAATGGGCAAGTTCACAGCAGTATCAGTCAGAATTCTCCAGAGAAAGAGCATTGATAGGATATTTGTAGATACACTGAGATGGAAACATGTTTCAGGATTGGTTCACATGATGGCGGAACCTACCCTAGATCATCTCCAAGCTGGAGAATCAAATAGGAAGGTGAAACAATTGTTTCATCAAATAGGAAGGTGAAACCTGTAAAATCAAGAGTTTTATGGTTCAAGAACAGATCATAGATTTTTCAGATTTTTAAAAAGATGGAGAGAATTCTCTATGTCTGCCTTTTTGTTCAGTATCGAACCATAATAAGCTGAATGGTGGGTGCCTGCCCAACTTGGGGAAGATGAATGGTCCAGTGATTCAAATTCCACTGTCTGTTAGAAACACCCTCACAGACATAGCAAAAAAAAAAAAAAAAAAATTTCAAAGGGATTTGAGTATCTTTGACTCTAGTCAAGTTTAGTCATAAAATCATGTATATCAGAAGCACAGAATTTAAAATTTCAGGCTTTTTCCTACTCAAGCAATGTCCAGATGTGTGAATTCCTACAAGGCCGTCTTCTCTGGGTCTTGCAAGTTATCTGTAATGAGTGAGATCGGGTTGAATGTGATGACATTTTCTTCCCTGTTTTAAAAGACACTGTGGCTACAGTTTAACTGTCCTACCTCAGGCACGGGAACATGAAACCCTCATGCCCAACAGGAAATATTTTTAATGACTTTGCTTTATTTAATTTATGCCTCTCACTCCCAGACTTTAATTCACATAGCCCTTCTCATAGTTAATTCTTACTCATCTGTGGGAACTCAGTTCAAAGCTGCTTTCTCAGGAATAATTTCCCTTCCTGCTTTAACCATGTACCCCCATGGTGCCTCATGCTGTAGCACCATTGTATGTATTATGCTTATAGTTAAATAATCATTTGCATCCTGTCAATCTCCTCTGCTTTAAATTAAGCTGAAGTGGCCACAGCTATCTATATTACTCTTTGGGTTTTGCACATAATAAATACAGAATTAAACAGAAGATCTACATATAATAAAAACTTCATATAAAACTTTAGGAGGTTTATAGCATTCCTGGTACCTCTATTTTTTTCAATGAGAATCTCTGGTGATCATTAAATTCTGTTTCAACTGAAAAGAAATGGCCATGTATTGCACTGAACACTTTAAAAAGTGTTTAAGAAAAGATCAAAGAACAGGGGAATGTGAAAGAGAAAGGAATATAAAAAGAATTAAAGAAAGCCCAAGGAGAATCACTAAAAGTTGCATGCTTATGCCAACACAGACTTCAATTGCTCTCAGCAAAGAGAAGATACTAATTAGTAGAATAATCTTTGCATCCCAGTTTGAAAGATTACTGTGATTGCTTTCCTCTAGTGCCATGGCAGGCCTTAATGGTTTGAAAGATTAATTGACAGCATGTGAAAGCCAGCTAGCCAATTAACGGCTGTATGTCACCTAAGTGCCCTGTAAAATGTATGTTCATATTGTTTAGGTAGTTAGAGCTGAAGCTTAGATAGTTAGTTTATACTTTTTATGTTAATTTCTGGGTTTTCTGCACATATTTTTCTATTATGTAGACGTGTCAATAGCTCCTCATAGCTAATTTGTAAAGAACAATGTATTTTTTTTACTATATTCAATACCATAATCGTTACCTATACCAGTCAAAATGTCTGCCACTTCAATAAATTCTTATTAGTTTTGTTGTATACAAAATTCACTTTCTACATTGATTTCATGCCCAAATTTTATTTTTTGGTGGATGTAAAGGGGTGATTACTTATGTGAAATTTATGTATCAGAGTATTCTATGAAAGAGGATAAAACAAATGATCAAAGAGTGGTTCCTTTAAAGGAACAATATCACAGACCATTCTAACAATGAGATCAAAAAAGTTAGAATGTGGTTGTGAGTTTTCTTGCTATAGACACAATAAATCTCTTACTGATCATCTATCTTTGTTTTTCATAGTTACGGGAAGGTGAAACACAAAATTACATCTCAAATATACTAACTTCAAGATACTAGCAAGTAGTTTGGGGCTTACTTGTCCTTTCTCTATTTTGCCATCTGCATTTTTGTTTGTGGCACTAATTCATTATTTTACTTAATTTCTTTTAATAAATTTATCCCTGAATTTGCCCTAAAATCTTTTGGAGGAGAAGGTGAAGTGAAAAATGAATAAACTGATAAATAAATAGCTAAATAAGTTTCCGATGCAAAATCATTTTCTGCAAGACAGTGCTCTCATTCTACATTAAAAAGCACTAAAGCACAGAGCGAACTCTCTCTGTTTCACAGATCCTGTTGCCTGTGGTTTCCAATTTTAGACAAAAAATATTCTGAGCTTTTAAAAGGTCCCAGGACATGCAACAGTCGTATGCAAATCACCACTGTAGCTGTTAATTTCACTATGTCAAAATATTAGATTTACAGCTCTCTGTGGATATCAGTGTTTTAAGAAGAGGAATGACATCCCCGATTCTTCCTATCAAGGCATTTAAAGTCAGCAGTCCCACTCCGCTCTCTAATCGCTCAGCAAGGGGAGGGCTCAGCCATGCCGCACCAACCGAAACCCCTTGTTTCTCTCCCTGAAAGGCACTGCGGATAGAAATACTGTGTAGGCCAAGCATCGCCAGCCATGGCAAGCTTCTTTGAGAGATTTAGTGTCTTCATGTAACTCAGGGAGCAACTCCAGATCCACAGTGGTTTCACCTGGCAGCCACCACAGCTGCCTTAAATCTTTCTGCTGCATATTGGCCCTTGTAGCTCTCCCGCTGGAGCAATGTGTCTAGCTCACTGGAATAGCACAGTTTTATCTTCCCGTTCTAAACATTAGCTTGTATCTCTGTTGCTATTCCAATCAGCGTCATGTACAGTAACTTCTGACCCAAGTCCAGGGGTCACTACAGAGGAAATGGGCACACCTACAGGGGTGGGGGTGTAGAGGAACCTCACCTGACCCTGCCTGTCTCTACCTGCCCCCCGCCGTCCTGTCTCTACCTCGGACCATGAGCTTGAATCTCAGCTTTTAATCCTCTAGGTCTCAGTTTTCTCACTCATTAGAGCAGGAGAGAGTATACCACAGGAGCCAGTCAGTTTTACTGTGTTCATAAATCTTGTAAGAATCCCGTTAAAATGCAGTTCTTGATTCCATAGATCTGAGAATGACGTCCAAAGATTCTACGTTTCTGAAATCCAACAGCACCGATCTGGGAAGCACATCAAAGAACAAGGGAAAGAACCCTAAAAATTATTTAAATTCATTAGATAGCCTAATTTAAAGAAAACATAAATAAATAAAATAATAAATATATTGTATTAGTTTAACATTTAATATTATTTTATTAGTATTGTTTTATATTATAAGTAATATATAAATTATATAAATATAATAAATATTATTTTAATATTATTTATTATTTTAAATAATATTATTTAAAATCATCTAAAATCACTATTGAGAGTAATTTTCAATTCATGTTATAGTTCTGGGATATTTAACTGAATCTCATGGTGATCTTTTTTTCACTGTTTCTCTAACTCCTTTGTCCTGAAGAAAGAATAAAATTGATGTGAAATAAATATCATGCACCGTGTATTTACCTGTTGTGTGTTCCATAGATGACAAAGTTGATTTACAGCCTAGTCACATGAAAAACTGCTTTCAAATTCAAGCTTCTAACAGTGAAATTTCTCAACTCCCCTGTGGAAAACAAACACATGAGGGCACTCTGTCCACAATGGCTACTGAATCTGCCACGGCGCTGCTTTCGTCCGAAGGCCTGGGTGGCATCGCCACTGTGAAGAACCAGAACAGCCGTCTTACTCAAAAACAAAGCTTCTGAAACACACATACCGGAAAACCTAGGGAAGCACAAATGCTTGGGTGAGCTATAGCATTTAACACATACCCTCCCCGAAGTGCTTCTAGGAAAAAAAGACGCAAGCCTACCCAGGCAGGGCTCATCTCAGGTACCTTTAGACTAGGAAAATATTCTGGAAGTGGTTAGAGAAGCAGAGCTAAGGCCAGGTCTTCTCAGCACAGACCCTCCCAGCTCTCATCCATTCTCAATGAGCTTTTTTTCATTTCTTTTCTTTTTCTTTTTTCTTTTTTCTTTTTTTTTTTTTTTTTTTTTTTTTTTTTTTTTTTTTTTGGTCTTTTTGAGACAGGGTCTCTCTATGCATTTCAGACAGGCCTTGAGCTCACTTTGTAGCCCAGGCTGGTCTCAAACTCGCAAGCATCCTCCTGCCTCAGCCTCCCAAGTGCTGGAATTACAGGCATGAGCCACGACACCCCGATCTCAGTGAGTTTAATATAAACACCATTAAGGCTAGGGGACCCTCCTCCTCCACTCACCTGTACCTGAGCAATGCCTCAGGACAACCTCCCTTGACTGTGTTCTAAGAGCCACTACCTACCTGAAAGCAGATATAAAGATAACAAAGACACCTGGAAATTCTGAAAATTCCATGCCAGGATACCAAGTACTTTTCTGTGACTTCAGAATTATAAAGAAACTTGTTTTTAAAAAACACAAGTGATACTTGCTGTCCACTTTTTCTTGTAGCTGTGAAGCCTAAGCTAGTTCCAGGATCTCCATAGTCTCTTCATCTTATATGAATCAGACCATGTAAGAATACATTCCAGATAAGACAGTATCTTCTTTTTGGGGATGTTAATGTTTTTGCTAGCAAAGCCTGCTCAAGCTTTTGATACTGCTTGTCATGGGTATTCTCTATTAAATGGTGCAGAGTGGTCTTAATCACGTAAGTTGCTAAGTCCATCCACAGGCATTTAAAGAAAATACTGTGTAGAGTTCTGGAAAGCTAATTGAAAGGATTTTGGCCCAGACAGGACACTATCGCCAGTGAAGCCTTAGAGGCAAAATCAAGGAGCTCCATCTTCCCCACCCCTAGGAATTTACCTATGGCTCTATCTTCCCCACCCCTAAGAAGTTGCTCTGGCATGAAATGAATACCAATGAGATACCTGTGCATCCCTAATGCCCCTCAGGCACCACGCCCAACCTAAGCTACATGTATGCTCCCACTCCATGTGTCCCATGGAGAGATCGTTGACCCTGGGGAGATGCCTCACCCCAGGGGGTCAGGGGTCTCTTCCCACATTCTTAAAATAAAGGTCATTTATATTTCATACTTCTTATCTTTTCAGCTGCCCCACAATTCTATCATATGGTTCCCTGACCAGGAATGGCAGATGAGAGACTCCTGGGGCCCTCCCAGTCAGAGTTCCCTGCCGTTTGGCAGACTGGACTGCATCCTGGATTAATTCCTCACTTCTACACTCAGGAGCTGTAATTTGTCGCTGCTGGTTTGCAAACAACACCAATCTAATTCATTTACCACAGGTGAGAAACCCCCGGAGATTGCCACTGGGCCAGGCCCCATGTGGATTTTCTCCCTCTTTCAGTGGATTCACGTGACACTCTCACGTCCTTAGACAGCCCAAGGCAGAGATTTTCTGGGCCAACCTGGGTCCACACTGAGGAACTGTCATGTCCTTCAGAGCTTTTTAAGTTCTCACGGGCAGAGTTGTTACAAAATTCCACAGAAAAATCCACTTGTGTATATTGGTGATGGCCAATTATTACGAACTTTGGAACGAAAATACCAATCAGTCTAAAACAATAAAAGTGATGACTTAAACTTAGTAGACCATGGTCGGTTGCCTGATCTGGCTATAACTCTGTGGCCAGACCCCACACCAGATTTTATACTGGGGACCACTTTCTGTACCCGCCCCCCCAAAAAAAAACATACCTATCTATGGCTTATCACACTACCGACAAGTTTACAAAACTATCTTTAAGCCTTTGTTTTGGGAATATGTGTCCTTTCCCGCCAGTGTCCCCTTTGTTTCCTAGCTGCTTCCCCTCCCACCTGCCTTGCACGCCAACCCATTCCCCACCGAGATGGGGGAGGTGCAGCCAAATAGTGTTGAGAGATACACACAGGCTGCTTTAAGCTCTCATGCCATGCTCCAGCTCCTTGTGAGGTCGGCTCTAATGCCGCACCCTACGCGACACCCCCCACAAGCAGTCCCAGCTCCATGTGGCGACTCAGATCCACATTGGTCCCAGCTACCCACAGCACCTCCAGGAGCAGTCCCAGCTTCATGCTGTAAACCCATTTCCGCACTCCACCCCCACCCTGCCTGTCTTCATGGCAGTTCCGGCTTCCGCCATGCCATCACCATGTACCCACCACTCCGCCCACTCTGCTTACACTGCCCCTGCCTTGTGTGGGTTTCCAGGGCAGTTCTGGCCCCACCTCCACATGCTGCATCCCAGCACACATTCTGCCTTCACTCTACATGTGCCACCACCACCCTGGCACCCTGCCTGCCCTAAGCACCCCTCCCACTCTGCATGTTCCACCTACTCCCTGCATGCCAGAGAGATCCCAGCCCCCGCCCCCAAGCACAGGTGCGGCTCTGACTGCAGGTGCGGCTCTGGCTGCCAGCACAGAGACAAAAGCAACAAGTCAGCAAGTCGAAACAGACAGTTCATTGTTGCTGATGCTGTATTTGTGTTTTGAGATATAAAGTTCAGATTGTTTCTGCTGCCTTTTTCTTGTGTTCTAGCCTTACAAATGTTTTCTTTCAGATCCAGATATACATTTAGAGATGTTTCACAAATTTCTTCAGGTTTAAAATGTTAAAATAGCCATTTAATGTTTGATGTTAAGCTCACTGTCTATATCGTACTGTACTGATACCAATCTAGATGTTTAACAACTAAAATTAAGAGTCAATTATAAATTCCTTTTGCTGTAAACCACTAGTAATGTTCTAAATTCCTTTTGCTGGGAACCTCTAGCTCTTTTCCGAAACAAGGGTTATATGATACACGCAAAACAACAAGACCAACACTGTGGCAGAAGCCAAACTTATACCTTTCCCAGCCTGTCTTCCTTCCCTGGTTCAGCCCTCCACCGAGCCATAATTAACTATATTGAACTGATATTAAAAGACACCATAGCTGATCTCTCTCCTAAATAAAAAGGTAAAAATTAATTAAGCAGGCCATCCTCCAAAAATCAGATGGCATTAGACATTTTAACAACATAAAGAGATACTTATATATGAAATAAATGACATGTCAGTTCCTAAAATTCCCTGGACCTTGTCCTCCTTATGAGAAGCCATTACTAAAGTCATAAATACCCTGTTGATTATATTTGACTCCTGCATACTTTCTTAATTCTATAGATACCTTCTACTGTAGACCAAATCCCAAACAAAAAGGCAAAACTTGACCTTTCAACCTCATAGAGACCTTAATATGGCTTTTTGTGTTTTCAACAACAGAGTAACACTTGTGACATTTGGAGTTCTGAGACAGATAAACTGACACAAGGTGGAGCTGCCTGCCCCTCCCCAATGGGCCATACCTCAAATGCAGCAGAAATTGAGCAAGAGAGTGCCCCATCCTGGTGTTCCTTTGAGATCTTACCCCAGGGCTACTGGACTGTCCTAGCCACCAGAGAGTGGGTAAGCCATCCTAACTTCTAGCCCTCACAGGAAATGCCAACACTGCCAGATTCATCACTGACAGATCTGCTTAAACTTGCTGCCAAAGACTGATGAAGCTCAGGGCCAACAACAGCCCACTTTAAGGTGTCCGTCTCAGAGTCCAAATCCCATAAAAGTCTCAGGTAAGACATTCTCTGTACTTGTGGACATAGAGGCCATATATACACAGTTCTTCCTGAATTTTCAGGCTGCTATAGTAAGTCCTCAATCTCTAGGCGGTATTGATGGTCAACCTATGCCATTTATAAACAGAGCCTATTTCGTGCAAGTCCCAGACTGCTTCTTCCCAATCCACCCAGTGGTGGTGCCAAATCTTCCCTCCACCACTCACTCTACAGTCCTAAATTTTAAAAATGCTTTTTATTCCCTTGTTTTTATACAGACTGACCTAAACACACTGAGGCCTCAACAGCTTATACCTGTTATCGCTAGTAAAGCTCTCCTCACTGATACAGACCACCAACTTCCTTTCTTATTCACCAATATCTCAGACAACCCTGGTCAAGACTGACAGATAAATTTTGTCTTCTCACTTTATTTATGCTTTTTCAGGATACATAAAGCCTTTTACACAACCAGAGAGATTGCTGATATACTTACTAAAGTCCTATTACAGCAAATCATTCCAAGGACTACAACCAGGTTACAGCAACCCATACCTGATATTCTTGGCAACCTCAATAGTAATCAAAGTTGCTAGACTGCTATCCTGGTTTCATATCACTCAGGCTAAGCGATGCACTTCCGGCCCTAGATCTAACCATCCTTTTGCCTAATCATCTCTGCCTTACCAAGACCTCATAGCCACAACTCTCAGGCTGTCAACAGACTCCCACATCATGCATACCAGAGACAAGCTTTACTCTCTTAACTTTTACCCTTTCAGATGGGGGAGTAATCACCTCTCATAACTTCACTCCTCCTAACCCCATGTTTATTTTTCAGAATTCTACCTTACTGTGGCAATGATTCTACCTCAATGTGGTCCTGATATAATGACATATCAAAATCAAAAGCACCTTTCCTTCTACTCACCTGGGTCCTTAAATATGACAATGCCATGCCTCCTCATAACATCTTGTCTGTTTGTTTTTCCAGTCTAACATATGTGCATTCACCAATGATAAAGTTGTCCTGGCTAAAACACCTGGCACCAGCTCCTACATGAGCATCAACCATCATCCCGTCAACTCCCCTAGACCCCAGTACAGCGCCCCCTTCCAGCAGGAAGCAGTAACAAAAGAAATCTTCACCCCTTTTCATAATAATAATCATAAGACAGGATATGAAAGGATTTTGGCCCAGACAGGACACTGTAGCCAGTGAAGCCTTAGAGGCAAAACCAAGGAGCTCCATCTCCGCCATCCCTAGGAATTTACCTATTGCTCTATCTTCCTCATCCCTAGGAATTTGCTCTGGCGCAAAATGAATGCCAATGAGATACCTACGTATCCCTAATGCCCCTCAGGCACCACCCCCAACCTAAGCTACATCTATGCCCCACTCCACGTGTCCCACAGAGATTGCTGACCCCAGGGAGATGCCACACCCCAAGGGATCTGGGGGGTCTCTCCCACATCCTTAAAATAAAGGTCATTTATGTTTTATACTTTTTATCTTTTCAGCCGCCGCCACAATTCTATCACTAATTTGTACAGTTTTAAACACTGTGGAGCTAGATTTAGATTTACCTGGCCAGTTCTCCTCCTACTGCTCTTCCCAGAGGAGCTAAGCAGAGAAAGACCTATCTCTGCCTGAAACCAGTTCACCTTCAATACTGCATCACCAAGGCAGAAACAGCTGTTAAAAGGGTGAACAGTAGGCTCTTTCAGGGAAGATGACCTTCCCCATTGAGTATGAAGCAGCAATAATATTGATTTAGTATCACGTAGGGCAGGCAAAGTCAATATTGAACTGAATTTTTTGCTCTATAAGATGTTACCTTGGCATAACGCCTGTGCTCTGTCTCAGTAATTAAAAACTTGAGTAGGTATTTATGGCATGCCTACTAAGTGTATGGAAATACACTAAACTCAATAACAACAGGGAAAGTAATGGCCATAAAAGAAGATAAAATAATAACTAAAAGAAACAGAATGAAAACACTTTGTAAATGAGAAAGTCATCAAAACATGAAAATGTAAGAAGTTATGTACGCAAATGCTTTATTGACTTAAGCCGGAAAGGAAATATAATTTTAGACATATTAGCATATGTTTTGTTAAATAAAAATATTTCAAGTCTCAAGAACCAAAGGCATATTATCTACACGTCGACCTACCTGGGGTCTCTATTGTCTTAAATATTATTTTGAAGAAAGTCTGATCTGGAATCTGCTATAATATTTTGTAGAATGTAATCTACTTAAAGAGACTTTGAAGGCAAGGCAGTCTTCAGGAGCAGCACTCAATATGACAAAGCAAATGCAAACTGGGTCTAATAGCCAAAGACTTTTTGACTTCTTAAGATGTTCAATTGAACATTTAAAAGGTTTAGTCTCATATCAGTTCTAGAAAGCCCCCCTGGGGCAGACTTAAGTAACTATGCCATTAGGCACTCAGCTGCAAATTGCCTATTAAGTCTGACTGAAACTGTAAAATTGCTTTTCACAATGCAAATTAATGTAAATAAGAACAATTGGTTACACATATCACAGGCTATCAAATTGTCCACAGATGATGCATATCTCGCCACCACCCTCTGAATTAGCATTACTTTAAAGTTATATTTAGTAGATCTTAACAGGCTTGGGTGTCCTGGTAATAAATTCTACAAATTTATTTTAAGTAATACATGGAGCTTATGTACGTTAGCTATTATATAAAATATAAACCTCTTTTATTTACTTCTGAGGGCACTTACAGTCAGGTTCAGTGGATGCACTACAAAAGTCCATTTGGCCACAGCTCTTAGGTTAGACTAATGTGACTGAGTTAGTAAACATCATTAAAAGCATGCATCTTTTTAAGTATTATAAGAATAAAAATGGTAGTAGAAGTTTATATAATTGGTAAGACTTCTTTCATACTCTGCATAGAATAACTTTACTACTATCATGTTGATTACTTTGGAAATTTGCAGGTTAAACTTTTAAATCTGTAGTTTCCATATCTGTCAAAAGAAATGTTTTGACATATAAGAACGAGGAATCTAAGAGATTAAATACAACACGTTGTGTTGAAGTTTGAGGAGACTTACTAAAAATTCCCCTTTATTGACAGACTAAGTTCAAAATGAGTTGAGATTTGGAGAAGGAAAAGTTAAAATAGTCTTATTAAAAGAAAACATTAACATAAATCTAGTTTTGCAGATGCTCAATAGTTTTAATTACGATTCTAGAATCAGATTTGTGATGCTCCAGTGTGCATCTTTGGACACAAGCTTTTACATCAATGGAGGACAAAGAAAATGTAGTTTATTGGTCTAGAGTAGAAAGATTCTATTCAGACTCCTTCATGCTTTCTGATTGGTACAGCACCATGAGACCATAATGTTAAGTGAAATAAAACAAATAAATATCACATGGTTTCTCCTACATAAGAAATCCAAAGTAAAATAAAGAGTAAAATAAATGATACTAGGAAGTAAGGAGAGAGATGTTTCTCAAATGGGAAGATATTGGAGGGAGGAACTGGATAGGAAGGGTTGAAGAAAAAATTAACATGTGCTCTGTACTTGCATCAACTCCTCCCAAGAAATGTGATCATTGTGTTCTCAAACATACACCAATAAGAAAGAAAAATGGAAAAAGAAAATATATAGTCAGAACCATCACAGTCTAATGGATCCCAATTGGATTTTTTTAACCTTATTTGTGATAAAAGGTATAGCTATGAGTGTGGGAGACAACTCCAGTGACTCCCTTTGAATGCAAAACAAGTACTGTGACTTTGATTATTTGGAGACTCATTTCCTTATACTGATATGTAAAAAGCTGGCTAAGATATTTCCTTCTCTCCTTAATTGGCGCTAAGCATTGCAAATAAGACTAGCAGAGGTGCTGGTATGTAATTTCTAAAGCCAACAGACAGTCCTGTTTCCTCCGTTAGTGTTCATGGTACAGAATATGTACAGGATATGAGCAATGTGTGAGATATTAAGAGCCAATACCTTTGGGAATGTCAACTGGGTATGAGCCTCAAGAGAAAGAGACTGTGACTCCCCAGGGCACAAGAGTTTGCATATCAGAAACTGAAGCAAAAGTCTCCCAAAACAATTCAATTGCTACCTTAATTGGATTATGTAAATTGATCATCTGCATATCTTTGTCTCTGCAATTTACAGAGATGCCATTCTTACACCTGGCCAGCCAGCTCAAGTGGTTCACTTAATTCCCACCATCTTCACTATCACTCATCCCTGAGCCATCCCCCTTCTTCACAAGATAATAAATTCTGGGAGAGGCCTAGGATCAAGACCTTTGTCAGCATGTCCTCTCCAGGATTAGATTTTGGACCCCTTGGCTGCCCTTAATTTGGAATATGTCTTGGTGTCTTTACTCTCACCATGGGCTGCATTGGTGGTGTTAGACTGGACTTAACTTGCTGGGATTCCAATAACATCTCAGTGGGATCACAAATATGATTTTTTGGATTGTGAGGAAAACTAGAAAGAGGATTACAATACTTGGATGACTGAACTTGAACTTTGGGTTTGCAGTAATGACCACTTTAATAAATGGTGCTTCGAAAACTAGTAATCACATGCAGAAGGTTGAATATAGAACCATATTTCTCACTATGTTCTAGTTTAAAATCAAAATGGATTAAAGATCTGAATATCAAACACAGAAACAATCTACCAGAAGATAAAATAGGTAAAACTCTTGAAGACATAGGCATAGACAGGGATTTTCTGAACAGAATCCCAGTTGCACAAGAAATAGTATCAAGAACCAAAAATGAGATCATATCAAATTAAAATGCTTCTGTACAAACACACACACACACACACACACACACACACACACACACACATACACACAATCTATGGTGCAACAAGAGGACCGACAGAATGGGCAAGCTTTTTTTTCAGCTATTTCTTAGAGATCTAACATTGAGACTACATAAAGAACTCAAAAACTAGACCTCTCAAAATAAGTCAATCAATAAATGGGAAAGAAGAATAGATAATTTTCAGAAGATACTTTTCAAATCCAATAAATATATGAACAAACGTTCACCATTGCTTTCTATTAGAGAAAAACAAATTAAAACGACACTGAGATTCCATCTTGCCCCATAAGGAATGGCTATCAGCAAGAAATCAAATAATTACAAATGCTGGTGAGGAGGCATGGAAAACAGAATTCTTCTACATTATTCGTGGTGATATAATTCCTCAAATAATTAAAAAGAGAAATCCACCTAACTTGGCTATTCTCCTATGTATGCATGATCCTGAAATAGTTAAAGACATCATTTATCACAGTGATACATGTATACTCATATTTATAGAAGCACAATTCATAAGACCTAAATCTTAGTAGCAATATATGTGTCTGTCAACAGATGACTGGAAAAAGAAAATGAGATATTTACACACAGGGAGTACTACTCTTCTATAAAAAAGAATAAGCTTGAGTCATTTGCAGGAAATAAATGTACTTTGAGACCATGTTAAGTGAAATAAATCAGATACAAAAACAGTTGTTAATACATGTACCCAGTCCCCACAAGGAATACAATCATTATGGACTAAAAAAGTTTTAGTCCACATCAGCTACAAGGGAGGACTGTCATAGAAAAGCCTTCCACAGAGAATACTATTTATGTCACAGCAAGAATGCGGAGAGAGAAGACAGGTAACATTAGAAAAGTCCACTCTAAGCAGGCACCTACACCAGTAAAAGGACACCAAGACATTGATCCCATCCATTATTGGATGAACCCAGGTTTCAATACAGCACTTTTATGATCCAGTCTTTCAAAAGCCCAGCCTCTCAATGTGCGAGAGCTTTGCAGGTCATTATAAACCATAACATTCTGCCCACAGATCCTGAAAAACTCAGACACATCTGTTTATTCAAAATGGATTTAGACTCTGAGAGTCACATAGCTTAACAGTTTCAGCTTTGCTGAAGAGCCAAAGTCCAAAGTGTTGTCTGAGATTCTAAGCAAACCTTTAGTTGTGAGTTCCTGAAAAATCAAAAAGAAGGTTAAATACTTCCCACAGGGAATGGGCTCAGGGTAAACATTCCAATTTCAAAAAAAAAAAAAAAAAATGGACAGATGCTATACAAAGCAGTGGGGGCCATAGCAAGACTGAAATCCAGAAGGACAAACATTAAATCCTCTAGCTCCATACCCAATACCTGGAGCAGATTGTGAGCACCAAAATTATTGGGCACTCCTACCCCTACAGTTGTAACCTTCATGATCTCTTTCTTCTCACATGACATGAGTACAGTGTAACAAATTTTCGGTCAAGCATACATGGTCTTCATTCAGTTGCTAGTAAAGTCTCTATTTCTAACTGAAACCTGAGTCTTTCTTTTACAATCTATGTTTCTATCAATATTTGCTGGTTTTCTAAACTGCAACAAAATCTCTTATCAGACTCTATAAAATTCTATTAATTTTTTTCTAGCTTGCATCTCCAAGCCTTTCCAAACTCCATCCATAAACCACTTCCAAATAATTCTACATCAAATGGCCAGGTACAGAAAAAGTACCAATACACTACTCTGGTACAAAACTCTGTCTGAGTCACATATGCATCACGGAGATGCAATATTTGACACTCCAATCTTAGACAAGTTTATTTTGTCTCACACTGTCAGCGCTTTCAGTGCAAGTGAACACGGTATGGTCGGAGAATATGCTACAGGGGGAAGCTGCCAACATCCTGGTGCCCAGGAAGCAGAGGGAAGGAAGGGATGCAGGAGGAAGTTACACCATTCCAGGTTACCCCCAAGTGTCCCATCCCTGATCA
Organism: Cavia porcellus; assembly: GCF_034190915.1. NCBI lineage: Eukaryota > Metazoa > Chordata > Mammalia > Rodentia > Caviidae > Cavia > Cavia porcellus. The sequence goes on along the minus strand of NW_026947484.1, from coordinate 156,856,822 downwards.
GGCACTTCCACCCCTAACAGCGAACTCCGATGCTGAACACATGAGTAAATGAATCCACAGCTGAGTACTGTATGAAACCCCCATGTTTGTTGTATTCACTTTTGTTTATTGTTATTCATCTCTCACTGTGGCTATTTTATAAATTAAACTTTAGCATAGATTTTTATGTAAGGAAAAATATGCAGAGTCTGGCAATATTCCTTATTTTAGCCAACTACTTGGATTCTTGAAACATCTCTCTTGCAGACAAAGAAAGCTAGCTACTTTAGTCTTAACATGGAATGAGACTTGCCTTGCATACCCTATCAGACCCTGCATCACATTACTGGACTTGTTAGATTCTTCACACAACTTCCTTATGCAACATCAAATAACTAGCTTAGATGTGCTTTTTATTTTAAGCTAAATATTTTGCATCATATGGAAAACCAACAGTGACTGTACACATTTCTGATGATATTAAAGTTAATTCTTATTACACATTTAATCCAACTTTCCTTCCTCTTGACATTTTAATACTAAACATCTATTTGTTTCTATGTTGTCTCTAGGAATCATTTAATTTCAATTCTAGAGATTTGCCATCAGTCTCCTTTTATTAAAAGAGGTTTTCTTTTTCTTTTATAAACCCATCTTTATAAGAACATAAAATGTACAGATATAATAATGGTAAATCAAAGGAACATCTTTATATTCACTTCCTTGTAGGACAGAACAAATAATTTTCCCTCTACCCCAGTTCTTGGGTAGAATCCTTGTAACAAAAGCCAAATTCACAGGAAAATATAAACAAAAGTTTATAAATATATAGGCATGGCATACAACTCAGGACAAGTGTCCCAGAAAATAGACATAGAACTTTGGCTCACACCACCGCTTCAACAAAGAACATTTTAGACAGCAACAGAAGCAAATTGTGGGAAGGCAAAAATATGCAGAACTAGTGGCAAACTGCAGTTAGTCCAGAGACGTTAAGTAGGTTGTATGGCATTGTCTCTAGAATGGTCAATGGTGAAAGTCATCTCCATTGATCAGCAGTGATTCCAAAGAAGAGAAGGAGGGAGCTCTTTGTAAAGGACTTGTTTCTAGACTAAGCAGAGAAAGGGAGGAGAGAGATTCTTGAATTTGCTTCTTCACTGCCTTCAGCTTAAAATGATCCGTGTGCTGAAGAAGCATAGTTAGGAGTTGCATATTCTGTCACCTTTCAACTTAGCATAAGAGTGAAAGATGTCACTGGTTTCCGCAAGTCAGGGGTTAGTGTCAAAGTACCAACAGCTGAATGCAAGATTATTTATTTATGTATGTATTGGTACCAGAAAAAGAACTCAGGACCTTGCACTTGCCAGGCAGGCATTGTGCCTCTCAGCTACATCTCCTGGCTCAAGAATACTTTAATAGTAAAAAGTAAAACCATTAAACACAGTCTGTGTCAATTTTAATGCAAGTATTGAAAGTGATACTGCAGCTTTTAACACTAGATTTTTAGGGAATTTTTTTTATTATTCTGAAGATTCTATATACTCTCCTTGATTATGTGTTCTTTGTCAGCAAACAAGAGTAGTAAACATTATTGCCAGTCCCTCTCCCCATTTAGAGAACTAGTAGAAGATTCTCAACATATGCTTGTCTGCTTCTAACACTGTGACAAGGAAACTAAAGGTACAGAGGAGTTGGTGCCACTTGTTATGGAGATTTATCTGGTGTTTTCTTCTTTTGCACTCTTTTGTTGCTGTTGTTGTTGTTGTTTCTTTTCTCTAATCTCTAACTTTCATATATTGTGCTCTTCACCATTCTAAATTCTGCCTCCTGTTGCAAGGAACCAGGAGTTACTCAATAACCTGGCTTTGGTTAAAAAGAACGGAACTCCAGGTTTGCATGAGCTAACCCAGCAGGAAAAATCCTATTACTTCTTTTGTGAAAAGTGCCCTCCAGTCCTTGAGACGCATGATTCACAGAGCAGGTTTCCTCATAGAGGCTTGTGATATGTCAGCACCGGGTTATTTATTTACAATGGTATTTCCTTGCTAAGGTAAAAGGTAAGCAAGGAATGAAAGCAATTATCACAGTTCTTTTTTTCCACCGGGACTGTCAATGCAGTGTGCTCCTGTGACACAGCCTGACATTTTTAATGAATTCCCAGGGTTATGCTACAATACGACTAACACCCACACCTGTCACTCAGCGATAGGGATTTTCCTTCCCTTCTTGAACACTGGTGCTAGCATTCTTTGTCCCAGTTAATGAGGATCTGACTTTTTTATTTGGGAATAGGACACTTTTATAATGGGTAACATTGAGTAGACTCTAAAGTGTGATTTAGTCAAGGGTTATTCTGCGTACAAATTTAATGAAATTCAGCGCTACGTGCTTAGAGGTTTTTTTTTATTTGTCTGCAGATAAAGCTGCATATATTGAAAAGTCAGAAGACCCGTGGTTAAATGCACCACTTCCTCCTTACAGCTGCTCTGCTCTGTCAGGAATCTGTGCATATTTGTGTTATTGTCCACCTCTTCACTAACAGGACTTTTCAAAAAATTTATTCTGCTGAACTCTAGCTAAAATGCATGGCTGTCTAAGATTGTTTAACAGCCTGAGCTGGTAAAATCAAGCTGACCTCTTGAACCCGTAGCTTCTTAGTATCCAACTAAAAATGGAGACAAATACCTGACACCCAAGATTAAAATGGGAAAAGTTTATGTAGCTCACTCTTTGTAGAGTTTTCAGTCCATAATTGGCTGGCTCCAAGGCAGGGTGGCTCATGGCAGAAGGGTGACAGTTCACAGTCGGGAAGACAACAAAAGCAACAAGGGAGAGACAAGCCTCTTGCTGTGCCTTATATTGTAGGAAGGCTGCCCACCCCAGGGCCAGAACTACGACAAACCAGAGGGCTGATTTAGCAAGCACACACCCTAATGCCCGCATCGCACTCTCGACACACAGCCATCTCTACAGAAGCTCTATGTGCACATGAGGCTTTGGGGGGACATCTGGGCACAATCAGTAAGACTTATGAAAGACAAAAATAAAAATTGGAGGAATATGAAGTATGAGCAGTCAGGAGCACAGGGGTTTCTGGGACTAATGTCCTTAGTGTAGACACTTGATAGGGACCCAAGTGTGAGCTGTAATAGAACTTCAGAGATTTGGGGGGGGGACACAAGTTAGGAAGGAGCCATTTCTATAAGGCTGCTTTTGATAAAGCAGGTGAAAGCAGCTTAGCTTGGAAATGAGCGATTCATAAGATTCTTTGCAGCAGGTGAGTTGAATCAGGGGAGGTCTTAGCAAGAGATAACTTTAACATCAGGTGGGCAATGCTGGCCAGGTTTCAGATTTGCAGTCCATTCCTAACAGGAGAGTAGCCAAGTGCTGGAGGGGATGCAGAAGAGAGGACCCAGCTAGGAAAAGCCACCGGTGATGTTAAAGCTGCAAGCTAAGAGTGAGACGGGACCTTCAGTTTCAGGGGCAAATTTGGGTACCACATTCCAAGTGGTACCCAAGAACAAGCCAGGAAATGGTAAAGCAGGCTAGAAAAATGTGAAACATTTTAAATAAACTTCCCATTAAGCAAACTGATCAGTAAGCGAGCAGGTGTGTGAGGTTAAATGACTTTGGCAATGTAGGCTCTGCCCAGGTAAAGAAACAGACAAAGGGCAGGACACAGCTGGGAGAGCACACAGGTGCAGAGGCAGAGTGAGGTCACAGGCAGGAGAATCAGCTCCACGTCCCCACAGTTGGGGCTGCCAGTGATCCTAACAGGTGGTCTACCATGATCAGTGCCATTCAGAAGCTGAGGGGAGCTCAGGGTACAGGTGGGAGATCGGTGGAGCCAGTGGAGAATGACTGGAAGGCTGGGGCTGATTGGCAAGAGGAGTCAGCACACGAGGCTTAGAAATAAATTCTAGTAAATTAGCTCAACTCAAGTAGCACCATCCTTACAGGTGGTGCTGCCACTGCTTGGCAAATAGCAGAGACAAAGAATGTCAAATTCTCTCTCTCTCTCTCTCTCTCTCTCTCTATATATATATATATATATATATATATATATATATATAATTTGTGTGTGTGGCTTGCATATGTGTGAATTCTTACACTCATTTTTAATTTTTCTATTGAAAAAATATGGGCATAAAGATTTTGTGACTTTCTAAAGATTCTACAGAACTATGATTTTCCATTAGATATCTTAAACTCTGGAGGTCAGCTGCAAATTTCTACTTCTTAAAAAAATACAAAATGGAATACATGATGGTAATGCCACATGTCAATCATGGTTTTAAAAAAAGCTGCAGTTGTGGTTTCTACTGCATTTCAAACCCCAAATGTCCAGTTTCCAGCAAATTTAAATAAGGTGTCTTTTTAACCTTCCGTATCACAGGTTTTGGTTAAGGACATTTTTCTCTAGAAAGTTCTGGATGGATAATGATGGTTCAAAAAGCCAGGAAGAAGTTGGTCTATTAACCAATGAAAGATGATTATGTCATTGAAAATGGGGTAATTTGTACCTGTAAGGTATTGAGGCATAGGCATAGGACTATTGCACCAGTACCATAATAACTGCTGTGTGGTGGCAGAATCTTGTCAGGGAAAGTCTGCAGTCTTGGGACAGAAAAACCTGTGCTCATATCTTGGGCTTTCTTCTTCCTAGTTGAAAACATCACATGTAATCCTAAGACTTAGTTTTCCCAACTCTGTAACACATATAAATTAGTCCATTTCAAACTGCTACCAGGGCAATTAGTTGAAACATTAAAAAGTATAAACTATCCTGTTACTGGCTGGTAGTTATTTAATAAATGTGAGTTACTTTTTCTTTTTATGAGCTTTTCATGGAAATTACTTTAAGGCAGGTATAAATAGCAGGGACATTCTGCAAGGCCTAGAGCTTGGGTCAGAAGACTTGCAGGCTGGGCTTTCCACTTAAAGGGGGAATTTTTGAGAAAAGTTTTCTTCCCCTCAGGGCTGCCCCATATGGTTATACAGTTGGTGCGAGGCAGACACCACCACATCTGAAAGAGAGGCATTCGCATCCTAGGCTTCCTCCATTTGTTTCTTTACGACAATAATTTCCTGACAGATGGCAGTGTTTTGTTCTAGAAAAATCAGTGTATCACAACAATTTTACAACAGATGGAAGTAAAGTGTCTTGAGGAATAGGTATTTGTGGTGTCCAAAGGGGCTTTACGTGCGAAAAAAGGCCTGAGACCCTGCTATGCCTGAATATTTTTTATTTGCTTTTCCATATTGCCTGAAATTAACAAACCAGGGATTCATTTGTTCTGAGCCATATAATCTACATACCTAAGAATATAAACATGTAACTATACACATAACTTTATTTATATAGCCACATACATTTATGTGCATATTTTTAAAGCATAATTATTAATTAAAATTTATTTAAAAGCATTTGCTCTCAGTCACTTGTATCTGCTGCTCTTCTGTTTTGTGGGGCCTCTCTGAGGAACTGTGTCTCTGGAATCTCTCTGGAGATGTACTTTTCTGTAGGTTCCAAAGTTGTTTTATATTCTCACAGATGAAAAGAATGTGAGAAGCTTGTCTTTTAGGTTTATTTACCATAAAGTCATACAGAATAATAATTCCATCACAAGAATATAAATTGTTGGAGTAAATAATTCAATAAACCACATATTACATAGCACCTTCATTAGAATTCGATTGCTCTGATTAAACTTTCATTCAAATATAGGAACAGTTGTATGCTCTGTTAATTTTATACTTTAAGAATACAATGTATTCTGGCCTACCACTTATCAAAGTTATGTTGCATGTATACTTTATAAAAATATAATATGTATTATCATGAAAACGTATGGTTGTTATTATAGTCAAATTATTAAAGTCATAATTAAATATATGTATCTGTACTGTTATGAAGCAAATAGTGTTATTTGAAAGTAGAATTAGATTGCTCAAAAAACATATAAGGTAAACTTTAGGGAAATGATGAAAATATTTTGAAAAAAGTATCATGCATATCCTAACAGATGACAGAATATGGAATCATACAAAATGCTAAATTAAAACTCAAGAAGGCAAAGAGTGGAGGACTAAACAAGGAACTAATAATTCATATAACAGAAAGTTATAAATAAGGTGCTTAACCACGTCAATAATCATTTTAAATGTGGATGGGGTAATTATACCAATTAAAAGATTAACTATCAAAATGCATAAAATATCATGACCTAAAAATGGTTATTGCTTATAAGAAACCCATTATATATATATATATATATATATATATATATATATATGATTATGTGAAAGACTTGTGTTATGCATGTCCAAACTATCCAAAGTATTCCTACAATTCAGTAATAAGAAAACAAGCAACCTCCTCAAAATGGGCAAAAGATCTGAACAGACATAAGAGCATCTATATATGAAAAAGGTAAAAGAAACATATGAAAAGATGCTCAGTGTCACACAACAGTAGAAAAGTGCAAATTAAAACACTAGTGCAACACACACAATACGTGTTAGAGCGACCACACTGCAGAATACGGACACTGGCAAGGGCTGGCCCGGAGGCAGAACAGCAGGAATTCTCCTTCGCTGCTGCGGGAGTGCAAACCACACAGTTCGCTTAGAGGAGCATTTCACATTTCTTCAAAGTCAAACACAAGCTTAGCACATGGCAGCAACAGTGTTTTTAAGTGTTGGACCCAGTGAACAGAAGATATATGACCACAGGAAAACCTGCACAGAGAAGTTTATGTCAGCTTTATTTATAATCATCCAAACTGAAAGCAAGCACAGTGTACTTAAAGAGGCAAAGGGATGACCCAACAGGATTTTTATTCAGCACCGTAAAGAGTGAGCTATGTAGTCCTGAGAAGATATGGATGACCCTTAAATTCATACCGCTAAGTGAAATAAGCACTTGGAAAGGTACAATTTCTATCATAAGACACTCCAAAAAAATAGCATCATATACACTGTAAAAAACTATTGATTGCCAGGATTTGGGATGTAGAAGTGACAAATAGGTAAATAATACAACATTTATTTATTTAGTAATATTTTAAATTTTCATCAAGATCAAAAACATGTAGTTTTTTTTTTAATGCAATGGAGTGCTACTCAGCCATAAAGAAGGGTAAACTTTTAAAGGCAAATGGATACAACCCACAGCATACTCATAAGTGACATTAATCAAACCAATATGTGTAAACATTGCCTTATGTCAGTAGTATGGAAAACTGAACAAGCAGTTTGTATGGAAATGTATAATAGATACTGTGAAATGGAAAGAAACTTCTATAGAAAACACAAACTATGATGGGGAAAGGGACAAGGAAAAATGGAAAAGGAAAATAAACACACATATACAAGATAGTTAGATAGTTATATAGCTAGTTCCTCTTAGTTTCTTGAAAAGAAAATTTTGTGCTAATATTGTTTGGACAAGATAAACCTATATCTTGTACTTTGAACAACAACTACAAAGACAATATACAATGTATCAACTACCTTAATGGACTAATTAACCTGTTTTAAAACTCAATTTCATCATTATGTTTATCTTTTTTTCTTTTTCTGTAAAATCAAATCAAGTAAAACCAATATAACATTTAAAATAAGGAAATTATTCTATACAAAGCTAAAATAAGACACGATATATATTTGTGAGAATCTTTGAAACTGTATAATACGATGTAAACTGCAGGTTTTAGCTAATAATAATGTATCAATACTGGTTCATTACCTGTAACTAAGGCTATCAGGTCCTGACCTAGATCCCAAATCTCCCAAATGAGTGTACAGCAAAGGCTTAAATAAATGAGAAAAGTGGTATAGGGCTTTGACCCCAGGAGGGTCAAAACTTTTTAGCTGAGTTCGAGACTCTAAGGGCTAAGACCAAGACTTCTCTGGACCGCCCATATTTGTTAGGTCCAAAATAAGGGCGGAGATACTGAGGAAAACACAGGCAATGAGAGTCACTTCAAGGAGGTCTCCAAGGAATGAATCAAGTCAATTCAGTAGCACTGTCTTATCATGAAGACATGGTAGAAATGAAATTGTAGGAGTCATTTCTGCAGCTGCAGTCTCTACCTTGTTAATTGGGGTTGGAGCCAAGTGTCTGCAGCTGTATTCTGATCTTGCCCTTTGAAGTGTCTCTGGCCTTACAGGCCACCATAGGCCTCAGCCAGGACCAGTGATTCATAGAGGTTCACCTACTATGAAACAGCTCCTGTTGACAGGCAGGGGGCCTAGGCCTAGGACAGACTCGTGGGTAAACATAATAAGCCAATTAGTTCATTTAAGATCCTGCTCAGACCACTTGGTAGTGGTTTTCAACATAAGGCATCACACTAATACAGGATGTTTGTAATAGAGGAAATCCTGAGAAGGAAGGAGAAGATACACATGGGGACTCTGTTTTCTGTGCAATTTTTCTATAATCTTTTTGGTAAACCTAAAAGAATCTTATGAAATAAATTCCACTAAAGTCTTTGGTGAAGTTTTTATTTTAAAAAAATGATGTATCTTTCACCTATACTGTAATGACCCAAGGGTATAAAGCTCAGGCTGGGTATTTAGCTCAGCGGCACAAGCGTCTGCCTGGCAAGCATGAGGTGGTGAGTTCGATCCCTGGTACAGAAAAGAAAAGAATATGAAGTTTAATAGGATTTTCAGAGCTTAATAGTTTATACATAACTACTGGCTGAGTCATGAAAATCCAAAATAGAATAGCAGTATTCGTTCTCCTATCTGTGAAGCAGGTAAGAGTTCAAAAAATATTAGTCACTGGTTCTGTGATCTGAATATTTGTGTCCCCAACAATCAAATAGTGATAAACTACTACTACCCAAGGCAATAGGATAAAGAGGGGGGGCATAAGGAATTGATTAGATCCTAAGGGCTCTGCCTCATTAATGGGATTAGTGAATTTATAAAAGAAGGTAGAAGAGTCTGGTGTGGTCACCTATGGTCCCATTACTTGGAGGTCAAATTAGGAGGCTGCAAATTCAAGGTCAGACAGGCATTTTAGCAATTCTGAGTGAACCTGTCTCAAAAGTGAGTGTGGGAGGGTATGCTGGGCCTATAATAGTGAAACAGAGATAGGGCTCAATCTCCAGTAGTGTAAAAATATAGAGATAGGTATACAGATAGAGAGATAGGTGATAGATGATAGATAGATAGATAGATAGATAGATAGATAGATAGATAATCGATGATAAATGATAGACATTCAGACACACAGGCAAGCAGGCAGGGAGAAAGATAGACAAAACAGAGTGGAGGAACTTGTTTGCCTTCTAACCCAAATAGACTTAGGTAGAAGGCACCATCTGTGATGCAGAGAGACACTCCTCTCCAGGTACCCATCTGCTAGTCCCTTGGTCTTGCACTTACCCATCCCAAGAACAGTGGTCCATACATTTTTGTTCTTTATAAATTACTCACAGTAAACTATTTTATTATCGCAGACTGAGCAGACTTAGAGAACCAGATGCTCACCCTTACTATCTTTGAGGCCCCTTGGGAATATCTGAAATGCAGAATGGTATCATTGATTCCAATACATTAGCTAAATTTATCAAAAAATTATGCTTGAAATTCATTATGTCAGTGCTGTACAAAAGCTGAACATTGAATACATTATATGAAGTTCGAGCTCTTTTCTTTTTCTTTTATTTTCTTTCTTTCTTTCTTTTTTTTTTTTTTTTTTTTTGTACCAGGGATCAAACTCATGACCTCGAATTTGCCAGGCAGGCTTATGCCACTGAGCTACATCCCTGGCCCCTTTCATATTACTTTTGATAAAGAGATGGTGGACCTCATAGTCCAACCTTCCTGCTTAGGTCCTCCTGTCATTTTCTGTCATGGATCTCAGAACAACATCTGTGAAAATGTTCTCAAAATCTTTCTTTCAAACCATCTTGAGACAATCACAAAGTGTGCTCAGCACTGTGTAATATCCCAATTCTGCTCTCTGTCACACACAGCCATTTAAAAGGAAACAATTAAGAAAGTAAGTATTCTTCCTCCTGCTTTTGCTTTCTTTCTGCCTCTATAAATATCAACTCTTTCCCTTCATAGTTATTGAATTACTTATTGTTCTAGTATTATTTTTGTCACTTTTGAGGGTTTTCTACCTCATCATTCTAGTCACCTTGCCATTACTTGGAAAGAATGCCTGACATACACAAAGTAAAGGAGTAGAGGATTATTTTGGTCTGTGGTTTCAGTCCATTGTGTCTGGAGCTACAGTAGAAACATCACAAAGTGAGGGCATGGTGGAGAAAAGCATCTTAATTCACCACAGAGTAAAAGATTACAGAGAGGAGGGTTCCAGGGACCACATCCCCAAGACCTACCGAGATACACGCAGAATTGTGCCTTACTGAGCCACACATCTCTTTATCCAGTCAAACTGAAACTTAAGATTAACCATCACACTCCTTAGCTAAGATATTGCCACTTTTCTCCTTCAATGGCCACCATAACTCATAACAGATTAACCCTCAGTGTGTGACATCCATCAAGCCAGATTACTCTCCAGGTGTTTAATATTTGCTTCCATGCATGTTCCATGTTTGTGTTTCACATGAATCACTACATGCAAATGGAAAAAACTCTGATTCTGTGCTGAAATGAAATTATGGGATTCACTGATTCCATCTTTTCCAGGAGTGAATCTCTGATTAAAATCATATGAACCAATCATGAGGGAGCCTGTATTGTAGCCATGGATTTTGCATTACCAATCCAATGCCCTCTCTCCAGATCACTCCGAAAATAGACTTCAACCCTTTAAGTAGTATAAGCATCACATACCCAAAGCGGAAACACTCATCATTTTTCCTGAGGGATTTCAGATAAAAGTAAGTCTCCTGTATCTTTCAATTTCTTGTACTCAGGCTTAGTAACCATTGGGAACTGTGCTCTGGCATGATGCCACTTCCTGGAAAGGGGCAAACTAAGTCCCACACTGGTGCAGTTTACATTTTAGTGTATTTTGTAAATAAATTCTTAACAGATGGACAGAGCAGCAGGAAACCAACACCAGGGAGTCAGCAGGTGGACAGGAAAGCCAGAAATGGACTGGCACTGATCAGATTAACAAAACTGAAATATCTTGGGATTTACACATGCTGCCCACAGAATAAGTTGGCACTGACCAGATAGGCAAATTCAAATCAACCTTAAGCATGGAAAATTTCTATTACTCCGTTGTCTGTGAGCTACCAAAGTCCCTCCCAGATGGTGATGCCAAAGCTATCAATCCTTGAGGTCCATTTGGTGCTTTTCTTCCTTCAAATTGGTATGTAGTAAGAAGGGGAGATAAATTATAATTAGAAGGAATATCAAACAATTCATTATGTAATGGCACCTGCCACAAAAGTAAGGAGGAAGGGAGGGAGAGACTATCAGTGTGCTGTATGAATTATTGGTACAACTCCCAAAGGACGTGAAAGATTTCAGTTCCACCATAGGTTCAGCCCTTCCTGCTTGCCAACTCTGGCATGGCTCCCACAATGTACAACACTAATAGGTGAGTTTGAATGTCTGCTGCTCTACTCAGACAGAGACATTACTCTCTCATTAACTGCTTCCTCCCTGCACTTGACTGTGTCTCCCCAGCAGTTTGTGACCTCTGTCTGGGATCATGCTGTAGATGTTATCTGATGAGTTAATAGCTGGCAACACCAGCACAAGGTACAGGAATAGGGAGCTGCACACGTGTCCTGGTCAGACCCAGGGGTCTTTTAATGTGTCAGACTTTCCCAAATCTCCGTGAACTCAGCTTCATTTGCAAATTTAAATGCGTAATCACATTGCTTCAAGTTTTATGAGTTTTGTAATAGATATAGTAAATCCTTGGAGTCAAGATGGGCTGATATAAATTGTGACTTGGGTGTAACCTACCTATGAGATCATTGGTAATGGCCCTGGGATCACAGAGCTGAACTTCTCACACTCTGAAATCAGGATTTTGAGAATTAACTGAGAACATAACATTAAAAAATTTAGATAATCAACTGGCACACATTACCAAATGTAAGGATTCTTTAGTATCTTTCATTCTTATGCTTATCATTTTCACTTTTATATTAAAAATTGAAAAAATAGTTTCAGTGTGAAGGCTCTGATTTTAAAACCTTTCTTTGGGATCATTGTTATACTTGGGAAATGAAATCAAGTCATGATGAAGCAGGCTTCAAGGATGAGAATGTGTAAAATAAGATTCATTAAAATTAGATTTGGAGCCTTATCACATCTTGAAATCAATCACAAAATCTTCAAGGTTACAAAAAGGAAATGGACTCAAATTTAATCCAACCTGGTAAAGAGCATCAACAAAAAGATAGTAACATCCCACGTCTACAACAAAGGGGCTCCAAGATTCTCTATTTAAAATGAATACTCCTGATCCAGGCATATTGCTGAGCAGCCCAGTGCCTGCCTGGCAAGGTTCTGAGTTCGATTCCCAAGACCACCAAAAAAAAAGCCTCCAATACATTAAAAAATAAATAAAATGATAATTTATTAGGAACCCCAGATTGTGACCAGGATGATAAAGGCAACAATCTAAATGGTTCCCAATTTCCATAATAAAAGCTGATACACTGTAAGACTTCAAAGCTCATGGGTGCCCTTGAAAACTTGGAGCCCCACAGACCTAAAGTCCTGACTGCGGGCTCCCTGCTCTTGGCGGATGGAACACTCAGAGTAGCAAAGCTCCCCGCCCAGCCCATTTCCATGTCAGCTGGACCAGCTCCACCTGATCTTCTCTCTGATTGCACTTCCCCAAACAACCATGAAATTATGAAAACAAATCAGAACAATACTGTGCATCACCAAGGCATCACCCCAACCTTTTGTGCTCCAGCCTGTCTCACACAACCCATGCTTGCTCGCAGTATGTGAGGATTCAGCCACTGTGTGGTCCCTGCGTCCTGAGCAGTGGCTGTCTGACTAATTAACCTCTGTCAAACCCATGTGTCCAGTATTAGTGTTGGGTTTGGGGGTCATTCACATAATTCTGGAGTGAGAAAAATCCCCTCCAGCAGTGAGATAAACAGAAGATTGGTAAATTAGCCACATACTTAAGCAAAGTTACCTTTTCTGTAGGCAATAACAAGAATGCAAATGGAAAACTAAGTCCAGTTGGCATAACTAATCGTGAAACTTCAGAAAGAGAGCAGCCATACCTAACAGGTTTGAGATGCAAAGTGTCAGGCAGATGCCAGGCCCTGTTTGCCAAAGCCATCAGCCTTTGGGCATTCTCATAGAAATCCACCTGAGAAGGCAGTGCTCAAGGTCTGCTCTGTACCTGCCCCATCCAAAATTGGACTCTCGGGCTGGGGATTTAGCTCAGCGGTGCAAGTGCCTGCCTGTCAAGCACAAAGTCATCAATTTGATCCCTGATACAGGTCACCTTTCCAGTCAGTGACACACCTGATAAGAAAGGAGCAGAAAATCTAGTTTTATTTCCCGTGTACCCCAATAAAATAATGAGAAGGAAAAGGGGGCAAAAGGGAAAATTTTTTATTTCATTATTTCTATTTTCATTCTTCAAAGCCTCACCCTCTCACCTTTAGGAATGAGATGATGGAACAGTGTGTGTGCTGGCCACTGGGAAGGTCTCTTTCTGCCCTTTCATGTTTTCATTTAACCACAGGAGTCCAAAAATAGAGTGGAAGTGGAGGCTGTGAGTGGACCTTTGGGTGTATTATGCACTAGTAATTTCAGTGCATCCTATTTCTAAAAGACATTCAAGTTATAAATAACGTTAGATGATCTAAAAGTACATGGAATGTTTACATTTAAAAAAATCATTATCCCAAGAGACACACTGCCATAATCACCCTCAGAATATCCCACCTTCCTTTGAACACACTGATCACATCCTTCCTGCCAGTTTCCAAAGTGGATCTGAAAGTCCTCCTCTGTGAGTCTTTTTGCACAATATGATAAAGAAAAAAAGAAAAAAGAAACATGGCAAACGCTACTACTGAGTGCCATCCGACAGGAAGGCAGGCTCATAAAAGCATTTCATGCGTCCTCATCCACTGTATTACCCAGATCTATCACTGTGTGATTTCTGAGGAGACTCCTCCAAATTAAAAAAGACCATGAAAAGTAAACATAATGAATCAATTCCAGACATCAAAGCAACCAGGACAACATGACTGAAGATGCTCAGGAAAGCGGGCCTCAGAATGCCTTCAGAAGTGACAGAATTAATGATAGGATTGGATAGGATTATGATAGGATTAATATGTCCATCATAAGGGGGGAGAATTTTGAAGGGGGTATAAGGCAATGTGTCTTTTACTGTAACTTTTTACAAAATTTTAAGCATACTGTATTTTCTAAGTGCATATGTTCATCTTAATTAACTGAAGTAAATAACTTGACTCCTTAGACCTCTGTACACATTACCTAAAATGTAACTCTAACAGTTTTAGCTGAGGTGATTTTTTTCCCAAATATATTTAACAACATCCATGACTATGATGAGATCTACAATACTTTTTTGATAGACACACTAAAAATTTCCCTTAAAAGCTTTTCAACATCCAAGAAGTATTTTGGGGTAAGGATTCCAGTTATTCTTAGGTGAAATATCTACATCATGGATGATAACTAAGAGGCATAATCATTGATTTTGGACACTTCTGTCATGATTAGGAAAGTTAATCAATAAGCAAACCAAGTTTTAGGAACAGAAGTAGTAGTGCAAACTATTCTACATGAATGATATTTTGCCAGTTGGCTTTTTAGAAACAATATTCCAATCAAGAGATCCAGGTTTGATGAATATTAACTTAAACAATCTAAAGGTTTCCTTATTGAATTGATAAGTTCTTCCTTCATTAAAGACCATAAGGAAGGCATATTAAATGAATTCCCCTGATGTAGCCCTTGAAATGAGAATTGGAACGTAAGTATTTTATTTAAGAGATGATCCAGAAAAATATCAATGAGGTGTAGAAATAAAACAAGGAAGAGAAGAAAGTTAATAAAGGAGGCAATAGCATCATTACTACTGTGGGTAACAGGACTCCAGAGGCTGGATCCTTTATTCAGAAATGTCAAAGGAGAGGGTAGTGAATTACTTTCTCCGCTGAGTTCAATGCAGCCCAAACTAGTATGGTACTGTGAACCACATGCCCTCTCAAGGTCTCTCCCAATCTTATGATTATATGATTGCTCATTATCAAAAATTGGCTGGTAATTGGTTTGACTCAGAGAGGTCAGCATGTGAAGGGGACTGCACAACCTTTTGATTTGCTAGTAAAGAACAATGCAGCTCTTCCCCAGTCAAGATCTAAAAGGACATTTTCAAAAATGTTATAAATGTTTAATGACAATCTTTATGATTGCTCATTAAGAGCTTTCACCTGGAAGCGTGCTAAAAGCTTGATGGGAAGGGATGGGGCTTGGGTAATGATGGAAATGGAAAAGGCTCCCATGACAGATCCTGAATACTGTACATGCGTGGATAGTACAGATTCTGTTATCTTCTTTTAAACACTTTACATCTTTGATGCATAATCAGATATTGGCTTTAGAAATGACTTGAGAGGAAAAAAATCACTTTACCTCATTTTAATTGGAAAAAATCGTCCTATTACAAACAAATGGGCATCTGATTTAAATTATGTGACTTTTCGAATGTAATTTTACAAGAAATTAGTCACCAAGAATGCATATTTTAAATGGACTAGCGATAACTAATTAGCCAACTGTGAAATTTTAAAGTGACCAGCCTAATTACTCTCTTCCAATATACAGAGATCATAGTTTTTTTTTAAATAGTCTTAACAATTTTTAAAGGAACAGAATATTTACCCTTAGAATAACGTAATGAAATAAAGTTCCTATTTTAAGTGGGATCAGAGAAGACCACAGAGAAGTCATCTTAATTAATAAAAGCCTTATATATCTATCTAACTTTGTATTCATGCATGTGCAGAACATTCTAGAATTAAAACATGCAGCAATATGTTGTGGAAGCTGGTAAAGATCTTCATGACTCCTCTAGTTCAATCTTTTCATTTTGTTCAAGAGATTATCAGTGCTGAAAATGTCCTAGGAGAGGTTCAGTGTTATAACCAATTTTGTAGTGCTAAGTATTCTGATTTAGAATTAATTACACTTTATTGTAGATACTTCAATTGTTCAGAAATGTTTTGATACCTACAATGAAATAGTTACCATAGTCAAGTAAGTCAGTGTACTTATCATTTTGCATAGTCAGATCTTCTATGGGAAGAGTACCTATGGTCAATTTTTAGCAAATTTTCACTACCAAATATACTATTATTGCCATCATACTCATCTTATTTGAAATCTTAAGACTTTTTCATACTTTATTTTCAATTTGATGCACTTTTACCTACATCTCCCTATTTCCTCTCCTCATCAACCTGATGCATGGTAACCCCTGTTTTTATGCTCTATTTGAATATTTTGAATATGAAATCATGTGTCTAACTTGTTATGGAGCTGGTATTTTTTGCTCAGTACTTACCGGGGGAAAAACTATATGTTAAACTGTTTTGGAAACATGTCATAAATCTATCTCAATGGAAAAATAATAATGTTCAGTAAGAAACAGTGAAAATTAACATTTTGATCTTCTTCCGACTCTCCCTTTATCTATAAACATCATCCCATGAATCTATTGTAGATACATTTCAAGGAAGAAATTATTAAGGGCAAGATGGTCATTGTTAACCCAAGAGTTGTTTTTACAGTTTTACACAAAAGAAATATTTTTCTAGGAATCTTCTCACAATTAACTTAGAAGTAGGTTACAATATTAATATTTTTAATAAAGAAAATGAAATATTTGCAATACCAGTGGTGTGACTACATTTGCATTATCTATAATATTTCCTGGCATCTTGTCTGAATAGAGGAGTATAGTTATTAAAATTTGCTTTAAAAAGAAATGATTGAGACAAGAAAATAAAATCTAGAAAACAAGCCACAAAAAGCACTCACTGGTCTTGCATAGAAATTTATTTCTTCTCACCAGCTCCAGAAAAGAGTACAAAACTGTGATCTATGAATGTGCTTTTATTTTCTGTGTTGTAATTGTTTAAGTACTCCAAGTACACTTTCATACGGTTGTGAGTTGTTTTCAATGCCTGCTGCATCTTATTAATCTTTATACCTTTATTGTCTAGCTTAATGTCTCCTATCTATGTAAAAGACAATAAATGTCAGATTAGCCAATGAGTGAGATTCGGAGGGAGCTAGGAGTTGCAATAAAAACTTTCACTATGGAAATAAGAGTAAAAAAGATAGGTCCAGGTATTAAAAGAAATGGAACAGAAAATTTGCATCAGAAGTAAAGGCTAAGAAAAAGTATTGCACTAGGGAGAGAGAAAAGCAAAAGGCTCAAAACCAAAGTAAAAGGATAATTCAATAGGTAATATGACCTTACCAATTATCCAGAGGGAAATACTATCTGTTAAAGTTTTAAACTGTTATAGTAATTTAAACAGTAAAATTCAGCAAATACTCATTCAGCACTCACTAGATAAAAGGAGCTATATAGTGATAAGGAAAATAGAGATAGAAATTATCTAATAGATGAGGTAGAAGAAAAACACGTGCTCAAGCATGATACAGAGGAAGAAGGGAAGAGCCTGAACTCAGGGCACATGCAGTATCCTTCCAGGAAGTTTGGCTTAAGTTGGGTCCTCACAGATAGGTTTTTGAGATTTTAAATATCAGGGAATTAAGAAAGCTTTTCCATTCACAAGGTTAGGATGCACAAAGGCACCCAGTTAAGAGCATACGTTTCATGCTTCCAGAGAACTGAGCAGTCGTTGTAATACAAGTTGAGCTCTCACAAAAGCTTTCTGTCAGGAAGTAATAAGAGATAAAACTGAATTAGTACTTGTAATACTAGTAGAAACCCAGTACCTCCTGAAGAGAAGTAATTTCACATGAATCAAATTCAGCATCCTTATCTTGATTCAAAGCCCATCTTTAATTTCCACTCAGGTTTGAATCCTTTGGCATATCTAATTTTAATAATTAAAAGACTCTTTTGGACTACACCGCATTTAGAAATCTTTTATAATTCATGAACTGGGAAAGTTTTAATACTGTATGGATATGAGTGAGCTTCCTGAAACAGGCTAACAAGCCATCTGCTTCCTGACACGCACTTCCATAAATGTCATGAAACTTTATGTCACCATAAACATGGCAGCAATGAAGGGCCTTCCTCTGGAAGAAAAGTGTCTGACAGGCATTTGCGGAGTACTCTGGTCTTTGCTTGATCTTCCACATTGCAGCTATAACAATAAATGCCTCTAATAGAAACTGAAGAAAATTGGCCATCAACTTTCATAAGAGAAAAAAAACCTGATGCTTTGACCACAGTTTCACTATTTCTTTTCCAAAAAAGTGCTATAACTATCCAGGTGCCTGTGCTGCTTAGAAGATCCCACAGGTCTTAAATCCTCTTGTTTAGAAGACTAACACACTAAGCTGAAGAAGAGACTTAGCTCTTTTCTTAGAAAAGTTGAATGATGGTTGTTTATTATTCTCTTTTCAGGGTAATGCCAACTTTGTTCATTTATTTGTAACATTCTAATAGTGTCTTTGGGACTTGATATTCTAATTAAGATTAATTCTGAAAGATTCCTGAAGGATGAAATACTTTACTTCCTGTTTTCTAGAAAGAGAACGTCAATGAACTCAGCATAGTCTACATGTTCAAAGCCATTTAATGAGGCTTCACTCTACTTTCATTCCTGGTGTCAACCATGTCTTTAGAATAAATTAGGATTCTGTAGCTGTCAAATTTTGCCACAGCCACTTCGCCATGTGAGGTGGCTCACAGGGACTAAAAACAAATTTGCAGACTTTACACATCTAACAGATTCAGTTCCATGTGGTCTCCATGTCTCTGCTATTTACACATACACACAAGAGAAAAGTAACCAGTGAACAACAAATATGCCATAGAAAAGCAGTTCTGCAATGGTTCAGGTTTTATGTGCTAATAACGCTCAGATGCCAGCTTCCCGGACTCAGTGTACTGTATCAGCAATAATGAGTAAAACTACTGAAACTCATTAAAGAACTTACTAATCAGTACATTAATTGAGGCTATCTGCTTCCCATTATATGGAGACAAATTAAGCAGGTTACAATGGTTCCCAGAAAACATCTGTGGAAGGATGTCAAAATTAATGATAAATAAAATACAGCTCCCTTTGTGGTTGGTTTTTCACCCAGCTGCCTCTAAAAACATGCTATCAAAGAAAACTGTTTATTATTTGTCATATCAGAATGAAATTCCCATAACACTAATAGAATTTTTCTTGTAATCTTTTAATTAGAGGTGATCAGACCTTAAAATAGCTACCTACTTCCACCACATAGTGTGAATTGGAAAAAAAAATAATGATCCTGTGGGAAGAAATACTACAAATCTATGTGAAATTTATAAAGACAGCTAATAACTCTGAGAGTCGTACGTCTTCTGGCATAAATCAAAATTGTCCTTTCAAGGAAGAATCATTTGTATTTGTTAAGAACATTGCTTTCACCACAGTCCTAGTCTGGGGAAGCAGGCAAGTCATTTAGGGCAACATAATGGAAAAGAGAGGGATAACATAATGGCAAAATCAAAGGGATTTTGAGTTACTGAATTGTGTGCATGTGCATGTTGTTTGTGCGAAGACAATGCATGTGTGCATAAAAATGAAGCCGTGAAATCAAATACCCTCCAATGAATGGATACCATTAAATCCTGTCACTTTACCGCTTAGGACTTACTGGTAGCTCTTCTTTGTTCTTAAGCTACTGTGAAAAATTCTTGATAGAAGACACAAAAGCCTACATGAATTAGCCTTGAGTTTCTCTAGAAGATCCGTCTACCTCATTCCATCTTTATCTTCAAACTTTATATTTATTTATTCTGATTCTTAAGGATGCCTTGGTCCTCCTAGACTCCAAGTTCTTTGCATATCATCCTTTTGTTTCCTCCTAGAGGGCTTCCCATTCCATCACTGTTCTCACTGGATAATCCTTAGTTACTTACATGCCATTCCCCTTTGTGAACTCTAGCATGTAAGTTAGATTTCACATCATGCACTTGTTTAGAAGCCTGTAACTTTTGTAGGCTTTTTACATAATTCTAAATGGATTTCATGGAGAAACAGTAGCAAAATTGGTGAGATTAATAGCTCTGTATGAAAATTGATGGAAGGAGAACACAGTATGCAAGTTTCTAGATGGGCAACTGGCAGAAGAATGGTGCCATTCTCCAAGACAAGAAAGGGTGGGTGAAGAAGAAAATTAAAGAGGAGGCAGAGTTCCATTTCGTGCAACTGTAACATATGAGTTTCATGGACACTAGATTTGTAACATGTGGTAGTACATGAGGTAAGAAGCAAAAGCTTAAAATTTATATCAATATAGCTTTGAGATGGAAATAAGTCATAGGAATGATTAAGATATCCAAAAAGTCTTCGCAGAGGAAAAAGTTAAGACAGAATAGAGTATAACACTAAAACCTGAATTTAAGGGTTAAATATAGGAAAATAAATAAGAGAAGCAGCAGCCACAATAGTAAGAGAAAGTCCTAGAAAGTTGGTGTTGAAAAAGGCAAAGAAATACTTGGTAAGAACAGAAAGTCATGTGTGTCAAACATGGTTAAAACATGTTTATCAACAATGCTAACCTTGGCAATCACAGTAAGATTAGAGTGCTAGGATGAATGAATGACAAACAGAGAAAATTCAGTTGCTTCTGTCTGGAAATTTGTGAGTGGAACACAATACATGTCAATGGTATATGAGATAGGGAATTGTGTGTGTGTGTGTGTGTGTGTGTGTGTGTGTGTGTGTGTTCATGCACATGTGTGTGCATTTTATTGTGTAGCAACAGAAGAATATGAAAAGGAACCTACAAAGAAGCAAAGATGAAGCAATGTGTGAGAGAAGAAAAATTAGCAAAGTGAGTCTTTTGAGAGGTATAAAATGAGAGAAAATTTTAAAAAGATGTTTAGAAAAGCATCAAAAGATTGAAGAGCTATTTTAAGTGCACAGAAAAACTAGAGTACAAAAATAGGAGATAAAGTGCAAATTTCTATGAATTCCTTGGCTGTGTTAAGCACATCAAATGTAAAGGGAAGATTATTCGGTTAATGAAGATGTTTTTATTTGCAATGCGTCAGCAAAATGCATTAATAGTACTGAAAATATTGCTTGGACAGTCGTGAAAGTGATGGCAATTTGAAGTCCCATTGAAATAGGAAAGGAAATGAAAATGGCAGTGGGGTGAGGAGACTGTAGATCAGAGGACTGAAAAAGTAAACAAGGAAGATGACCAGCACTAACTTATGCCCACTACTTAGAGGCTAGAAAGCAAAACGTGAGTGGAAGATCTCCATTTATGGCTTTAGAAGGTTACTATTCCCAGGTGAGGAGACGTGGAGAGTGTGATCCTGTGTGCTAATGGGTGGACTGTTGTGGGACTAACCATGCTTAAAACTGAGGAGGATCTCAGGACTGTGTAAGGGGAACAGATGAGTGTTACTGAAGAATACAGGGAGGGTTGATTTTAGTTTTAAAAGCATATTGGTACATTTTGGATATACATAAGGATCATATCCATCCTAGGGAGTTCAGACTCATACATATTTTGATTCCTCTTTTTCTTTTCCACAATCCCAGTTTCTTCCTTCAACCCCTCTTCTCCTCCCTTTTAAAAAGCTTTGTTTCCATTTTATCCTTTTGTATTCTATTTATTTCCTTTTCCCTTCCTGTCTTTCCCCTTTCTCTAACTCATTCTTCTTTCCTTTTGAACAATTTCTTCCTGTTTCACAATATCTATCACACTTACTTAAAAAGCTCAGTAAAAGCCATATCACCTTTACTTCCCTCAGAGCACTTCCCTCTGTCTTCTCACACACTTATGATGCTGTTCTTCCCACTTTCTGAAGCAAGTCTGTAAGTCCTCTTTTGTGAGGGTCTTTGGTTGCTCTTCCAGCTGCACTGATATAATGAATCAGTTCAAAATATTTATCTCTAGTGGACATGTTGACCTAGGGTAAGAGCCAGATGTCAGATGGTGCTAGATTTGGTGAATCAGATGAATGACAAGCTGTAATGTCTTACAGGTCTGCTTTCCATTGGATGACACTCAGCAGGAATAATCAGTAGCAGTATTTTTCATCATACAGCATAAAGACACTCAGCAGAAAGAGAACTTTCATCAGTTTCACCAAGTGATGAGACACTAGGATGAGCGTTTGAATGGGATGAAGGTTTAAGGGCAGTGTGTATTTATGTAATTGTTTCAGTTTAAACATTCACCAGATTATCTCAATCACACATGTGAACTGAGTAACTGTGTCTTTCATAATTAACTGGAATAATCAGACAGTCAATACATGACAGTGCAGCCAATAGGAAGACCATACAGAGACAAATGACCTAAACCACCATGATATCTTGAAAAGAATTCTCAGCTTACCATTACTGAAGGAGAAGAGACAACGAAATTGTCAGGCTTGAAGGAAAAAGAACAAGAAGCCATAATGTCTTTCCCATCTATCTTTTGCCTTGCTGAAGTCAGACACACATACTAAGACATGACTGGAATAAACAAACTGCCAGTGTTGATGAGACCTGTGGGTTTAAATACATCACCTGCAATATAAATATGGTCATAAATATTTTATATTTGGTTCGTAAAATTACAATGCAACAGCTGTGTCTAAAATCTTTTCCTTCTTTTCCTTCCATCCTGGCACTGAACACTGTATTTTTTTGCAATGGACTTTGTTTCCACATCTCCCCTGATAGGCATTTGAATAGTCAACCCCTGCTCCAAATTCCTTTTTTGTTTGTTTGTTTGTTTGTTTGTTTGTTTTTGTTTTTCCAAGAAAAAGAAAGGGGAAAGTTTTCTGTTAGCTTCCAATGTCAGTGCTCCAAGGGGTTCCAAATATTGTGATTGGTGGGCAACAAATCACACACCTAGGATGGCCAGTAAACTATCCTTCTGTGTTAGTAAGCAGTGAAACTAAGGTTGTACAGTGTTCTGAGTTTAAAGCAAATTGGATATCAACTGATATGAAATAAGGGATAGGCTAAAAAATTGCTTAGGTAACAGGCAGAGTTATAGATTTGTTTTTAACATGTAACTATTTAGTATCAGGATACTTTATATACCAAGAAGAACAGGGGAAAGTATCATTACATAAGGTATTCACCGGAAAGAGAGGGGAGCACTAAGTTGTTATTGCCAGATGATATTCTAAACAAAAAAGAAATACCGATAAATGTTTGATGCCTTTATTACAGAACACACACTCACTCATTCACTAGGAATGTAGATAAAGTTAGCATCTATAGAACTATCAGAAAATATTATGTCTTCCTCAGACATATTGGCTGTGGTTGGTAAATAAAAACTTTCTTTTTTTAAGTAAAAAATATCTTTTTTTAGTACTTTTTTTTGGTACCGGTACCCCCCCAAAATAAAGTAAAAAAAATACTAAAGCCAAATCTAAAAATTAGATTGTAGCAATAGTCAGAAATATAATAAACACACATACACACAAACAGAATACAAAACAGGAATATCAACATACTTTGTGGGTCATAGTCCAAAGACCTACTTAAACCAACAAGCAAAAGCAAAAATATGTATTATGTTAAATAAATACATACATAAATAAATAGATAAATAAATTTGTAACATTGAATGAGATGTAGAAGGTAGAAAATACAATTGCATTTCTATAATTTATCATATTTTGTAACTACTCCACCAGTGCGATAATAAAATTGACTTAATAACTTTATAAATAGCAAACTTTAAAAAAGAATTCAGAAAAAAAAACATTAGAATTAAAATGAGCTGAGATTACATAAAATGAGATGATACATTTAAATAAGAAGTCTTTACTGCTATTTGTGAAAGCTGAACAAGGGTCCAGAGAAACAGTCTCTCCAGGTTCCCCATAGAGCCCCCCAAATGTTTAGTGCAAAAAGACCTTGTGTCAGGCTGGTGATGATCAGCCTTTGGAGAAAACAGAAAGATCCTTGGAACATCAGAGCGCTGACGTTTCCCCCACCTGCTCCCTCTGATCCTGCTTAAATAGATGGAACAAGGCAAAGGGTCCAGTCTATTCAAGTGCCACTAAATTGTCCGCTAATATTTTTGATGCCTGCTCTGTGCGGCTGTCGTGGCAGTCATTTCGTTACAGATTCACTCCTGGCTCCCTTTGACAGTGAGTAGCATAAAAGGGCATTGAAATCAAGATTCGTAAACCCCCTTGGCTGAGGATAAAGGAACTTCCTGGGGGTACTTGGAGCACTCCCTTACACAGCTCAGTGAGATGAAAGGAAACAAATCCCGTTGATGGTCATTCAGAAGCAGCCAGATTGCTCTGCTGTGGGCCTTCCCTGCAGATCACCAATTTACCATTATTGTTTAATTTCCACAGAGCAGGGATGCCACTCGGTATGATGTACAGGGCCCCCTGAGCTGTTCAAGCGTTTGTGAGGAGATGATATGCAGGAGAGACATGTGACAGAGGAGCCTTCCTGGGTGGGAGGTTTACAATGCCCAGTGGTTTATTTGTTTATTGGTTCCCTTTATTTTATTTAGGGGAAAAAAAAGATATGGGGAAAGCAATTAATTGCCATTAGAGGATGACAAGCAGCCCAAGAGACAGGAGGCTTTGTCCTGAAAGGAGCTTGTGATGGCTAAAACAAATGTGTCACATCAGCACATGTTAGGGGCAGCTGTTTGTCTGGTGCCTTTTTGATTTTGGATTATTGACAGATTTCAAGCCTCATAAATAAATCTCCCTTTCTTTTATCCCAACTACTCATATTGATAAGTCAGCTGTTCCTTCCCTGCGCAGTAGCTGGAATTGGAAACCACACAAATCCCATTTTGGGAAAAGGAACTCTGTCCTGGGTCCACCCCTGGACCACCATAGAATCTCAGTTTGACTGCTGGTCCCTGTCCTATGAAGCTATCTATTTGTGGCCTTGTTTAGGGGTCTTTCCTGTTTTCCACACAAAGCAACGTTATTAGGGTAGTAAATGTTCTTATACCATGCTGCATATGGCATCATAGTCTCAACTGTACCAAATTTTGAGTGAAGGGCCCACAGTAATCTGCACAATGGTTACCACACACAAAAAAGTGGCAAGAACATTATATTAATTCTAATAGGGTGACTTACCACCAAAAGTTACAACTGGTCTCTCAGTCCCTTCTCTCTCAAACCTTACACCTCCATTGTTTTAGATCCGTGTAGAACCAAGAAGGGGTTGAAATAGGGTCCAGGTACTTCCATAGGCTTAGAGAAGTTTAAGCCTTGTTGCAAAATATGGGTAAACTTTCCTCTGGGAAATTATTGCTTCCATTTACCCCTTAAAGTTCCATAAAAAATGAAGATTCTCAATAACATCCATGAAGTACAAACATTCTTTGTCTCCAGAAAGAGAATTCCATAAACACTCAAAGAAACAAGATAGGAATGGGGGAAACAGAGTGGTGTGGAGTTCTCTTCAGTTTGGTGGAATGACTTTTACATGTTCTTTCTGTATTTGAACAAAACATTGTTGATCTAGGTAGAATCTAAAAATAGGTAGTGTTCCAGATCTCCAGAAGATGAACCTCCACACGCAGTAATGAGAGTGACTCCAAGCACGGGATAAGAAGCCAGAAGTTTCTGTTTCAGCTTTCCCAGTGACTCCATCTGACTGAGTCGGGGTTATTTAACTAAATAAAAGTGAGTTTTTACTAATGAAAAATGGAGGTAGCAGAACTGTCCTGACTGCATCACGCTTTTTTAAAAAATATCAAAATAACACAACATATGCAAAAGTTCTTTTTAATGAGTTCCGTGGCAAACAGCCATGATTAGAGGCCACTGTTTTATTCTGCTCAGGGTGCAGTAACAAGAGACTGTACTGTAAACTAGCTATCTTAAAATTCACAGCAATCTTTCACAGTTCTGAAGGCTGGTAAACCAAGGACCCTGGCAGATTTACTGTCTGGTGAGGCTGTTTTCTGGTTCACCAATGGTGTGTTCTAGCTATATCTCACAGGATCAGAGGGGCGTGGTAGCTCTATGGGGTCCCCTGAAGTCCCACCTCCTAATAGCACCACACTGATTGCCAGCTTTCAATATATGATAGTGAGAAGGACCCAAATCTTCAGACCAGAGGATCCAATGTCAGGCCCTGAGAGTTGCTTAGGGTACTATGAATGTTATGTGGAGACCAGAGTTCCCTTGTAAGCAATTATAACTGACTTCCTAGTCTGATTTCTTAGATCTTATGTACTTTAACACAACTTGGAGTAAGGGAAAGCTTTCCTGCTTTTCATAACTCACATATGCTAGGACTTTTTCATTACTCATTATGTGTTTTACATGCTGCTTTATCTTGCACAAGCTCAGGAACCATAAGATAGAGTAGCAATGAACAGCCTGATAGCAAAGGAAGAAAGAGACAAATGTAAACATTGGTCACAAGAATTCAGAAATCCAGAGGGCTAGGAAGCAAACTTTGTCTCCTTTGATTGGCCAAGGTGAATCACAACTATGCAATGATCCCAGACAATCAGTTCTGAAAATGTTTTAGAGGTTCAGTATATTTATTGGCCAAAAGTATCATAAAATTGGTTTTGGAATTCTGTCATCTGAAGTGTTGAATATCTTGATGCTAAAGCATTTAAAAATAAAACACCCTTCCTTCCAGTATCACAAAAATGATATGTATTTATTTAGATGGCCTTGATAATATAAAATGCTTGATTAACCAAATTTTATACTGTCAGTACTTATTTTCTTCAATGTTTAAGGAGACACTATTTATAGTTATTCTATAGTAACCAATCAAGTAATTTGACATTACCTACACAAAAATATGTTCAGATTGTCCTATGTATATGTCCTTGTTTATGACAATCAGTAGGAAATAAACAAACTACAAGAGTATAAAAGTCGAAGAACTGATGGCACAATATTTCAAATGGCCATCATCATTTCCTACATATCATCTCCCATTGGCTGCCCTCTCTACCTTTGTATGATACCACCATCTCCATACTTCCTGATAACCTCCTCTCTCCCTGCCTTCCCTTTCTCTTCCCACCCCTTCCTCTCTTCACACCAATCCCTTAAGGAAAGAAAATTAATTGCTTCTATGTAAAGAGTCAAGAACTGAAGCTGGTTTCAAATGTGCTTTGAAACCCTTTATGTTGATGAATCTGAGCTAGTCAGCCATGCTAAGGAAAAGGAGGGATTACTACGTGTCCCTCACACACTTGCCATGATCCTGTTCCTAACTGCCTGATGGAGACCAGCTGGTCTTTAGACAGAAAGGCAAACCTGAGCCTGGCTACTTGAAATCACAACTTCAGTTTGTCCAGCAAATGGACATCAGCCAAAGGAAGTTGCATGGGAAAAATGTATAGCTGCCTTTTCTCTGAAGCTGGGGCACATGGGTTACTACTGTTATGATTACTCGGATTGAGGAGCATTTTCTGGTTCCAGAGGTAGAGCAGACATGCCATCTGCTTTGTCCTTGGAGTACTTTAATCCATCTTTGTCTCCCCTTCCTGGGTGTCAGGATCACACCAGTGTGAGCCGCACTGTGATTTCTCTGTGAAGGTTCAGTTTTCTTGTGGTTTTTCATCCATGAGATTTAAGAATATCAGGCCCATCACACACTAGTCAGGAGTGTGTGATCTGAGGCATCCTCCTAATGACATCTCCTTTTTTGGAGTAGTTATGATACTTTGAGAGACTTTTCTTTGGACTTTAGGGAAAGAGGAGACCCTTTTCTCTTGGTAAGTCTACAGCTTCCGAAAGCCATCTTGACTCTGTGAAGTTGGACTCTTCCCAAACCTGAGGCATAAGATGTCACAAAGCAGCCAGGGATTTAGTTCAGTGCTATAAGCACCTGTCTGGCATACATGAGGTCATGAGTTTGATCCTTGAAACAAACTAACAAAAAAAAAAAAAAAAACCACAAAGCAAGTGAAGGCAAGACTTGGAGAAAGATTGATTCCTGACTTTAACTGAATATCATCCCTCTCCAAAGACAAATTTGGACTATTAGTTTTATGAATCAACTTATGTCCTTTGAATGTTAAGCCTTTTTGAGTTAGGCCACAGTCACTTGAAACTAAGGGATTCTTATTGGAGGTCTTTGTTTAAATGTCTGCCTATCCATCTAGACTGCAACATTTCTAAGCCAGAAACTATCACTTAGTAAGATTTCTATAATGTATATCCAATACACTATTCAGTCAATATTATGGTAATTAGGGGAAAATATGGACAAGACTTGATGGTATTGAAAGACTCTTGAAGCAGTGAAATTATATTTAACACTAACTTTTCAAACTTTGGCATTGAAAATTTTCAGATGTAAGTATATTGTTATGGAATGAATAAACACCATTAGTGAATCCTCAAATACAAAGCTTCCTAAGTTTCTCCTTTTCTTTCCCTTCTTTCCACTCCCTTTCACCCCCACCTCTTTCTTTCTTTCCTTTCTTCCCCTTCCCTCTCTTCTTTCTTACCTTCCTTTCTTCCTTGTCTTTGGAATGTACACATAAATGTTTTAATTATGACATTTCTTTTCTACAAAACAAATCTTAATTTGAAATCCATGAGGAAAAGGCGCAGGACAAATGAAAGCTGACTAGCTAGAGGGCTGCCAATTCACTCAGAGAATATCATTCAAGGGGAATAAAGCATATACAAAACTCACAACCAAAGAAACAAAAAGAGCTCAGCTCTACTTACTGAAATATCACTACCAGGGTATACTGGATTTTTTTTTTCAAAGCAAGACAGATAGTTTAGATGGAATCCAGCCACTTTGGAAGCTCATCTTCACATTCAAACAATGAAAATGACCAGTTTTAGCAGATATCGCCAATGGTTTAACAAAATAGCTACAAATATATTTATACCATGTGAAAATGAATTAAACAATAAAATATTTATTTCTATACCTGTTCACGTATTTCTGCATACATATTTCAATTGGACTTTTCTTTGATCATTTTTATATTAACATATATTTTCTTTTCATAAATCTGACATGAGTGCAGATCATTTCAGAGGCTCTAACCCTGGAGATATGAGGGAACTGAGAGGTATCTAATGAAGATTATTTTAGTGCAGGGAATTATGTACCAAAACAAAATTCTACCATGCTGTTTCCCTGTAAACTCTCTGAGTCCCACAAGGAGTGAGAAAGGATGACTGAGGCTTGCTTATTTCTGTTTTTGTGGTACTGGGGAACTACAGCTTAGATCTTCTCAAGGAACTCACATTCCAAGTCCCTTTTTATTTTTGCTATTGAGACATGGTCTCCCTAGGTTGCTAAGTTACTCAGGCTGGGCTCAAAATTGTGATCCTCCTGCTTCAGCCTTCTAGAGTATTGACAATACAGGCACGCACCACAATGCTGAGAAAGATGACTTTTGTTAAATATTTTGTCCCAAGGCAGTCCAAAATGTATGTGTATAGGCTTTGAGAGAGAAACAAATACAACCACTATCACAGAAATGAGGTCAAGGAACTTTTTGTGACAAATAATTGTATAATTTATTTTATTAGAAAGTACAATTACAATGTCAAGAAATTCAAAATATTATGGAGTTTGAACTTTTCTGAATAGACATCAAATAATGTTTATTCATTGAAATGCCAGGAATTTTTGTAATTTTTAAAACAACCATTGAAAGCTTAATACATTAAATTCATATGAACAGTTCCAGATTAAAGCGGGGAACACAGGAATAACTTATATTCCTTTGCTTTTTCCTCTTTTTCTTTTTCAAAGGGGATCATCTAAAGTGAGCTTCTACTGTTAAAAGTCATTTTGTGAATTCTTGGAGGTAGAATTTTATATACAGCCTCACCTTTTTCACTCCTCATGAGTCAATGAAATTAAGAAGTAAAGGGAATATCCTAATATAAAGGAGAACCTAGCAATGGCAAAGTTGTGAAAACTTCCCATGGTGTATAAAACAATCATCTTAGACAAAATCCTCCCACAATGGTTTTCCGAGATTTGCCAGCCAGTAAGGAAGTGAACTGTCAGAAATCCTGCTGGACCCGACCGCTCTCTGAGACAGTTCTACTTATTCATCTGAATATGCTCAGCTACTTCAGGAAAAAGCATTTCCTTCTCTTTATACAAAAATAGATTGAGGCTTAATGAAAAAGTAAACAACATTTCAGAGGTCACAAAGATAGGAAGCGACTGAAGAGGGATGTAAAACCATTTGTGCCTAACTCAACACCTCTAACGAAAGGGATTTGCCTTTGGTTGACTGGTTTCTCCAGGAAGAAATGAAAATAGTACGTCTGCCTGGTTAAAACTTGAAATCTGCTGTCAGAAGCCCTTCTGAATGCAAAATGACATCATTCTACCCTTTGCTCACGTAATAGATTATGTGACCTACTGATATATGGGTAGATATTTAAATAAATTACAATGTAAATAATGATGTCAAGTGAAAGTGTTCCTATGCATCTTGCATTCTCTTAAGTTTTCCTGTTTTCTGATAATAATAAATGTTACTTTCTGGAGTTCTTTTTCAACTAGACAAATAACAAACAGTTTGGATTGTGAGTCACTAAGTATTATTTAAGCACAGAACAAGGCTAAGGAAGAAATCCAAATGCGTAGGGTGTTGGTGAAGACCCTCTGAAGCGAGCCTTGATTCAAGAATCAGCACATAAATGTGCAATGTAAATCAAGTCATGAATGTGTGCAGAGAATTACAAAACTACCAAGTATAACATAGGTAAAGAGTGGGACATGGCTGTTTGATTGAGTAGTCTGTATGCGTACACTGTGAAGAGTTATTTTCTTCTAAAATTCTCATTTAAAGGAAATCAGAATTTGCAACAGGACTATAATTAGAAAAAAAGAGAAAGGTATGGGGA
Organism: Cavia porcellus; assembly: GCF_034190915.1. Classification (NCBI taxonomy): domain Eukaryota; kingdom Metazoa; phylum Chordata; class Mammalia; order Rodentia; family Caviidae; genus Cavia; species Cavia porcellus. Next base: position 156,825,861 of record NW_026947484.1, on the reverse strand, counting down.
TGACCCAATTAAGATAAGTGGGAAGTCATAAACTGAAGTATAGAAGCTACCAGTTTCCTTTCAAATTAAAATTTGAAAAACAGAATGCAATATCTCTGCTCATCTCCTGTGTTCACACTGGATCAAATCTAACAAGAGCACCATATGAAAAATAGCCATGGATACTTAATTACCTTCCTTAATTACTCCAAGATCGGTGGCGGCGGCAGCATCTCACATGGGTCTGTTTTATTTCTGCTTCACCATCCGGTGTGCAACTGGGTTTTTGTTAGAAAATAAAGGAGCAGAACTGTAAGCAAAAGTCCTAACAAACAACAAAAGAAGTAACTTCTATGACCCAAAGCCTCACATCTGGAAGGACTCCTCTTTTCCCAAAGTGAATTCTAGGCTTCTGCATTCACAAGGTTTCCTCCAGGTTCCCTGCATTAATGGCAAGTGTGGGTTGCAAGAAACCAGGGTCACCGAGTAACCTCAAAGACTGTAGCTAGATGGTACCCTGGAAAAGTTAATTACAGCACCTAAAACAATGTGGCATTTCATTTTGCAACCATGAATCTGTCTCTGTCTGCTCTAGTCTCCTGAGATTCATTTTCATAGCACACTAATCTTTAGAGTGTCAAACTCTGATTAGTGACACTGACATATTTTTACAGATTGGGTCCTCAGAATAGTGCCTGCGCCGTTGCTATAGAAAGTTTGGTGGAAATCTTGGTGATTATAACCCTGACATTAGGAAATTTACATATACATTTCTCTTACAGAAAAAGATTTGACCGAGATTTCCCAGTGAGAAGAGCTGGATTGTTATGAAGAACCTATACGATTCTATAGACTATAATAGAGGGAAGAAGTCTTGTGAGGAGGAGACCACCTTTCCTCATAAATAACATACGCTAGAGTGTTTCTCAATTAATCACTTTTACATTTTAGTGCAGCTTTTGAAAGGTCGCAGTTTAAGAAGAGGTTCTTGTCCTATTAGGCTTAAATATCAAATGCTCTGAATGACTTTAAAAACATCCTTAACCTTAAAATTGCAACATTTTTCCAAATGATACCTTTACCAAGAAGTACTGTACACAAAAGAGGACTGAGAAGAATTTGACGATCTAAGACGTCATGAAGCATACAAAGTGAGCAAGGCAAGTAATATTATAACTCTCCTTGAATCTATTAAAAATGTTTGTGGTTGAAAGAATAAAAAAAAAAAAGAAATGTTTGTGGTTTACATGACTGACTATTTGCAGGAACCCTCACCCCAGTCCCATTTAAGTGGAAAGATATTTAGATTTTAGTCTGCTAGCATGGACAAGAAGCTATGGAGGTAAAATTGCCTTGGGTCTTCATTTATTCATCCGTTTTGTTCAGCAGACCTGAAAGAGAACTTTCAACATTTGAACAAGGAAAATGAGACCTTCATTGAGCCAGACAGAAACACTTGAAAAAGTTCTTTCTTACTCCCTCTTTTTGCAAAGAGAAACTCTCAGCTATGGGATGAAGGAGTTTATGCTCAGGACTACAAACAAGATAATGAGTTTAATGAGTCCCAGGAGGCAGGGTGAAGCTACAATGTGGTTGTATTAACCTGTATTTTCAACTTGTGTATCATTAGGAAGAAGCCTATATAGGTCAAAATTGTTTATGATATCTTTGTATTAAAACAAACTTCTAAAGAGCCCTTTCTACTTACTTTTCTGCACAAAAGTTAGAGACAATTAGAGATCACAATGAAGACAAAGCTCTGCAATCTGTGGGGTAATCACTTAAGTCTCTTGCTAGGCATTAACACTGGATTTTTAAAAAGCCCATAGGAATATTAACACATGCTCATAAAAAAAAAATCCCATTGAAAGGAAGCTGTAGCTTGATGTACCAGCGTCTAAATTATGTGCATTTCTAACACCAATCTTCAGCAAAACCCGTGGATATAAAAGTTGAGGAGTAAATTATAGGACTAATAAAGTTAACCTGGTAGAGTCCAAAATGGCATATGCAGCAGAGGAGAAAAGCAAACAGAAACAGTTCATGCTGTTATAATTGCTACAATTTCATTGGCAATTTAAATAAAATAATTCAAATTGCTGCAATTAACACACACAGAGAATTCAAAGGATGGTAGGTGACCTCACACAAAACACACCATGGAATCAGCCCTCCTCCAAAGAATTAACCTTCACAAATCATTTTTACCCAGAGGACACCTGGCTTCACACTCTGCAGAGATTGTTAGCACAGGAAAAGCAGAGCCCACGAACAAGAATGCCCATCACCCAAGCGCCATCTCCGGGTTTGTGTCATCCATATTTATGCACAGAGGTTGACTGTATCACATTCACAACCTGCCTGGCTGAAGGTGGGACTTTCGCTTTTTCTGCATGAGTGCTCCTGCTAGGCTTAGTAGAAACTGGTCAGCAAGGGCTGTGACTGCTGCGTAGCTAGAAAGCCAGTCTGATGCACCCTGACAGAGATTCACTTTCCCTTGATGGCAGGGCACAAGATCCTCTTGTCTGAGGTTTAGGCCTGGATCCTGTGCTTTCTTCACTCACAGGAGAACACAGAAGCCACACACTGTGATTCCTGATGTGGAGGAAATGTGTCCGGTGTTTTCCAGTCGTCTGAATCCAAATATTAGACTTATTATCCGGGTTACATTGGAAGCCTTTTTTCCTATTAGGTCAGCATTATGGAAGCATAGAACTGACAGAATCAAGAATGGTGATTTGTGGCTGAAAATTTTAAAAGTAATAGTTGGATGAGCCTAATATGAGTGACAGATAAGGTCTATCATAATGTGTATGAAGCCAAGATCCAGGAAGAGAGGCAAACAAAATAAAGTATTGCACAAGAGAAAGTGTATTTAACATCTAGAATGTATGCCCTTTTTAAGACCTTGAAAAGAATCTTGGCCCTGGATGACACTATTTCAAGGATAAAGCTCCTCTCTCTGCCTTTTCTGAGTTCACAGATAGATGGATGCTTTACAATACAGAGGCACCGGAAACACTGCATTACAACCTGCCACTCACACTTGCCTTAGGAAAACATTTTCCTACTTTTCTACTTGCTCTGTGCTTGTGCATCTTATGATTCATTTACATTGACTTACTGTTCATGCAAAATTATATCTAAAATACATTTCATGCTGTGTTGAATTTGTATGTGAATGGTTGTAATATCACCGGCCATGGGGGAATAAAAGAATAGTTGGCAATGATAATAATTGAGAAAGAAAATACAAATGTGTCAGATGTGGAAATAATTGTGGGTTGAGATGAAACCACTTTTTTGAAATTTATGCGTAAACATAATATTCTCTCAAACAGGGATCATCTATTTTAAGTTGCATCTCCTCTCCGAAGAATATGGGAAGTCATCTATCAAAAGAAATCGCATGAGTGGCCGACGGTACACCCAGAGGCTCTGGCTGGATACAGTGGTAGGAGGCATAAAATAAAAACCAGAGAGGCCAGAAAAATCACATATTTCACTCATGAATAGTTAAAAAGAGTAAAAAGTACTTCAGCAAAAACAACACAGTATTAATGCCAAGGGAAAAGGCAAAAACAAAATTCAAAACTAAGAAACAAAATCAGAATTTTTGAATATCAAACATTTCTATGCAAATCAGCACAAATTATAACAAGTTCATTTTGAAACAAGTATTCCTTAAAATGCTGCCAAAATCAGATTCTTAAATGGTTATCTGAACATTAGTTGAAGCAGCTTAAATGGTGTATGCTTGAGAATAACAAATTTTAGTAATTTATTCCCAAAGTGACCTTTTCCAGACCATAATAAATCATCCATATATAGTGTCTTTTTCCATGAACCTTTCATTAAAAAGAAAGGCAGAAATAAAAGTACTGCTGAGAGGTGAGGCAGGCAGGCTCCACTGCAGGAACTAAAATTGGAAAATGTAAGTCAAAATCCGACTCCCTTTCCCGAAATTCATCTTTGGAGCAAGCGGGAGTCTTGTTGCTACAAACATTCCGTCCTCATGTGCCTGGTTTCTTTCCCCTCGGCGGCCAGTGGGAAAATGCAGAGCAAAGTGGTCATTGATTTTTCTATTTGCATTCAAATGTTAGATAAGACGAGAAGGTTTAGAGAAATGAACAAAATGATTCCTGATGCTAGCGTCCATCCTACTGAAACAGAAACGCAAGGCACTAACCTAGAGCTGGAGCTGGGAGAGTTAAAACGTTCAGTAATAATCTTATTTGGAACTGTTTAAATAAAATTTATCATTATTAATGATAATAATGACTTCATTACCTACCGCTTTTGAACATAATAGTTCCAATTTTTTTTTCAAGTTAACAAAAAATAAAAATAAAACCAACTTTGGGAAATCTAGAGGTTCATTGTAGTATCTCCTGCTGTTTATTCCAGCTTATTCTACATGTTGTTTACAGATTTTGTGATCTTTATTTAAAAGATTGATTCATTTGCTTTTTAATCAAGAAGAATAAATACAGACCCCAAGAGTTAAATATTCAATAGGAATTTTTATTAGAAATTTAAATCATATGATATATATATATATGTATATATAATTGTAACACACACAATTAGATACAGTAATAGAGAAGAAAGGAAGTAAAAATAAAATTCAGAAATATAACAATGTTCATGTCTAATATGTGTCTTATGCGAAAAATAAAACCAAATTTTATGAATGAGTGAATTTTAAAAAAGAAGTAAATGATTCTTAAAATTACCAGTTTAGAAATGGCCATTCTCTAATATCATTCTAAAAGTATAAAATCAATGATGCCAAAAAATAAATGAGGCAATATTTAGAGCTCTATAGTCTTATAATTTGATGTTGTTCTCTGAAATAAAAAATACAGAGTCCACTGAAAAGTGTATACATACTTCAGGAAAAGAAAAACTTGTATAAATATTTTAATATTAAATGTATTCAGACAGCATGAGATGAACACACATTACCTTTGGTTTCTACAATTGCAAGAGGTGCTCACAGTGATGGCCATGAGCTTCCAGACATTTATTAGTGTGGTGAACTGCTGCTTGGGTAACCCTGGTTATTGAGATTGTTGCACATGAATTTTCAGTTTCCTCTCTCAGAGCTGGCAGTACAGTGGATTTTCTGGGATTTATGACATCTTCTAAGGTTCCTTGTTTGAGAGTAATAGCATCTGTTGAAAATACATCATACTGTATTTCTTTTCCTGAAGTCTGTATACAGTTTTTGGTGGACCTGTATATAGATATATCAGCATCTAAACAGAATTTAAACAAGCATGTAATGTTCAGCTTTCAAGAGTGTTTTTGCTGAAAGAATAGTGAACACAAAACACTCCTAAAACAAAGATAGCAAAAATCCAATAACAATAACGAAAGTTCTTAAATTGAAATACTAATTTAGACCATCTTCACAAAGCATTGTGGATATTAAACTACCATGTGGGAATGACCACCTAGACCACAAGGATCATACAACTGAGGGAACCCAGTAATAAACCATGTATTGACGTGTAGTTTTCTGATAGTAGGCAGTACTGGAAAAAAAGGATGAGTTATATTCCCTAGCTCTTGCTCCAAAAAATCTTTGCCTTGATCAGCCATGCCATATGTAGTCATCCAAAGGAAAATATTTCTCAAAATGCTTTTATGACAAGTGTAATATTGAAGTGATTAAAAAATCTCAGCAATGTTCTAAACAAACTAGGAATACTAGGAGACATAGAGAGTAAAGAGAGCATTTTTCAATTTGACCCAATTAACTACCACTGCTCTGAGAGTGACTAGGAAAAGTAGATTAACGAAAGTATCAGCATGGTAAAAGTAGCTGATAAGTAGTTGTGGGGAGAAATATCAGAAGATTTAGAATAAAGGTCCCCAGTAACTGTCTATACTTCTAGTTAGGATTTTATTTTTTAAGGAATTTTATTTTAGGCATCCTTCACATAAAACACAAAAAGTAGTTCTGCTTCTTTTGAACAATGCATTTCTCAAAGCCTTTCTTTTGCATTACTTAACCTTGCCTTACTTCTTCATACAGTGAATAATGATTAGGGAATAACTTAAAAGGAAGAGTTAGCGTTCAATAAGTTGTTTGGTATTTCATAAAGTACATCTGAAGAACAAATGGCTAACTTCAATTCAAAAAGTAGTGCGAGATGCGAGTATCAAACCAGCAGGATTTTGTTCCTGTTTGACGAATATATTTGCAGTGTTAAATTACCTTAACCTAACTACTTTAATCTGATTCCTTTTACTTTAGGCAACAAATAAAAAGCCCTTTTTATGTAAATGGTCAAGAGAATATTGTGCTGAAAATTCTAAAGTTAGGAGTTAGAATCTAGTAAAACTTTTACTGACTTGATTATAGCTGAATAATGAGTTCAAGTGAAATTTCTAGGCATCACTTTTTACATTTGTATGGACAGCACATGTCTCTAGGTATTCAAGAATTGTAATTACCAAGCTGAAGGATTATAGAGCATTTACATGTATACTGTGTCTAACTTTTTAACAGTCTCATATGAGATACTGATCACTCTATGTGGTAGATGAAGGAACTGGAAACAATTGGGTCAAAGGGGTACAGAAATGGATCATTCCAGTTCTACAGAATGAGAGAATTCAATTATTCAAAGGTGAATGTAAAGTAGTTGATTCCCAGACAACTACTGAGCTCACTGAGACACAAAGGTAGTGCATTTGCAAATAAACTTTAGTAGGTAATGAGGAAGTGGGGCTGGTTATGAGCAATACAAAGAGCAAGTGATTAAGTCTCCTCTCTGTATTAAGAAGTAGGAAGGTATTTTTTAGCCATTTAGGGTGGAAATGCAAAAGAGTGGTGGGAGTCAGAAAAGGAGAATGCTCCAGGTTGTATGTGTTTTAATGATTCTAAGTCACGTGACAAAATATATCTCCCTATCTACAATCAAGTTGGGGGTTAGTGGCTAGCTGTATCTACTGATAAGATGTTGGTTTGCTGGATATAGCTTAAGAAGTAGAGCAACTTTGTTCTAGTTTGAACCAAACAGGAGGCACATATACATGTGTTTTCATAACCACACAACTGCCCCTGGCTTGGGAATGTTACTTAAGGCACTGGGCATGATACACAAGCACTACTCTCCCACTGGGATACACCAAGAGGTGGTGAACCCATGGCCTGTGTGCCACAGTGGGCATGAGAGCCCTTTCTGTTGGCATACAAGCCAAATCGTCCCAATCAAGTTTTGTCAAGTTATCAGCATGCATACAACAGCAAAAGAGCACATTAGTAGTACAAAAACATACTGAGTTGTTGTTTCTAAATTTAAAATTTCAATATTCAGGTTTAATTGCAGTATTGGCATTTTGCCATAAATAATTGGTTTTAGGTTGCAATTTGGGAACTCAGATTATAAAAGTTTCACCATCCCTGCCCTAATCCTACTAGTTTTGCTTAATGATGAAAATGAACTGGATGTAACAGGACGGTTATAGTCTTCACTGAAGCATATGATTTTTGAAAAATAAAAAAATTAGCCATCTGTATTATATACAAGGTATTATTTTGCCAATAAAATAATGTTTCAGTGGTTTTGTGTTGGCGCAAGGTGTGTATGTGTGTGTGCATGTGTGTGTGTGTGTGTTACTGGGAATTGAATCTAGGGTCTTCACATTGAGATACATCACCAGCCCTTTTTCAGTTTTTTTAAATAGTTTTTTTTTTTTTTGAGCCTAGGCCTCACCAAATTATTAATTTGCTCAAAAATCTCACATATCTATCCATTTCTCACCTTCTTCACTGTTTCTATTACAGGCCAATATTTGCCAGTGTTCACCTACACTTATTTAATAAACTACTTACTGAGACCCTGGACTATGCTCTTTCATTTCATTTTCCACACTGTGCTTAGAGTTCATGTTTTAAATGCAAATCTTATTATGTCAACCTCTCCCCAAAACATCTGTCCCTGGAACCTTTCAAAAGCTCTCTGATGCTTTAGCATTAACATGGCCTGGAGACTTCTCTACGTTCTCTTCTGGCTCTCAGGCCTCTACTTGCATCATTCTTACAGTTTGTACTCTAGTGCTCTAGGCACTCTGAGCATCCCTGGATTTCTTGAACCAGCTCTCTTTGCACAGGTTCCTGCTCTGTCTGCAGCGCTCTTTCTCTTGTTTCAACTCTCTGTTTCAATGATAATTACCTATTCTCCTTTTGCAGTCCAACGCAAGCTTTATTCTTTCTAGTTTTATTAATTTCTGTCAAAGATTAGCATTCTTTTTGCCAAAATGCCAGTCTCAGAGTATGTTTACATGTATTTTATTTTGAATTTAAAATTTTTGCTCATGAAATATAAAGTATCACATAAAAGCACATACACACACAAAATGGACAGCTCAATAATTTTTCACCAAAAGATCATTCATGTGCCTGCTAATCATCAGGTAAGATTTTATAAGAAGCAACTCATGCTTGTTCCCAAGCACTGCATATCTGTTACACACTGTAGAAGATTCTTAGCCATTATTTCTTATTTGAATTAATAAATTACAAGTCTCACAAGGGCAAGAGGAACATTGTTCTTCTTTTGGGTCACTACTGTATTCATGCACATAAAGTACCCCATAAATATATATGAATTTATCAACAGTTTTCTGGGAAGTCTTTTCACTATGTCTTTTCTTAATCCTGCTCACTTTGGATTTTAATATTTTTCAACTTTAATCTCTCTCTGCAGTCCTTTAAGTGCACCATAGCTCGTAAAGCCTATAAACCACAGTAATAATCCAAGCCACGTACTTGAGAGTATATTCATAGGGTAGAGCTTTAAAAAAAAAAAAAAAACCAAGTTCAGCAAGCAAGCTAAGAATCTGAAATATTTTCATATGTACACACAGGCAGAGTAGAGTAATGATTTTCAAGATGGTCCCGAGAAGCCCCTGGCTGCCATTTCTAGGGAAACTGGAGGTACATACTTGCCTGTGCTTTGTATTTTAGCTGTCAGTTTGATATTACAGTTTCCTTTTTTTTTTTTTTTTTGGTGCCGGTGATCGAACTCACAACCTCACACTTGCCGGGCTGTAATATATAATTGCTTCCTTCCTTCCTTCCTTCATTCATCTCTTTTACTTTATTAACTATGCTGTTCTGTGGAAATACAAAGATGATTAATAGCAGAAGCTATTCCATCTAAAGTCCAGAGTCTTAGAGATGTTCAAATTCTTATCAGAGTACACACAAACTTGCCAGGCAAGTGCTTGTGCCACTGAGCTAAACTCCCAGCCAGAGATTACAATTTCTTTAAACAGCACTGCTATTAAAATTAAAATTTTAAAAAATACGCTCTATTTAGGCTATTATCCCAAATCTCCATTCTGCTTTCACTAGAGCTATTTCAGAAAGTTTGTGTGTACTCTAATCAGAATTTGAACATCTCTAAGACTCTGGGCTTTGGATGGAATAGCTTCTGCTTTTAATCATCTTTGTACTTCCACAGAGTAGCATAGTTAGTAAAGTACAAGAGATGAGTGAATGAAGGAAGGAAGAAAGGAATTATATATTACAGTCATTTTATATCTTCTTGAATCTCTGCTTCAAGGAAAAGAAATTGTGAGCTGAATAGAGGCCTCAACAAAGCCGTCAAAGAATAAATGAACAAACTCAATGAAAGAATATGAAGGCTTTGCCCACAAAAGTAAATACTCAATGATGTTTCATCAGTTTTAGCATAGCTAAGATGGAACAACTGACATTCAGTGTGACCATCTGAGTTAATATATTCACTCTAGCTTATTTTACATCTATTTGTTTATCTCTGTATAAATAGCACTGAAAGATCTACTGTTTGCTAGCTGCTTAACTTTTGCAAGTATAGGATAATTATAAGTGAATTAGTAAGTAATGAAAACATTAAGTGTTGTGTAAAGATTATGACTCTAGTGCCTAGTAGGACAATTAAATTTGATGTTAGTTACTCTGTCTCACAGTGAATAATGATACGGTTTCCCCTGTGATTATGTAAATAGCTGATTGATAACAATAGAGAACTGGTTATGAAGGCCAATTCTACTCATTATTAAATATGTGACTAAGCAATTCATTCTACAATTAAGGTGATTGGTAACAAACACTACAATATGGTACAGATGAGATCAATGTGGGATTCTAGTAATTGCAATATGCGAACTACTATTTTTCTAATTCATCGAACTGTGAGAGGAATAAGAAATGAACATCATGGAGCCTTAGTGCTCGTAAGTTATAACATGATTTCCAGTGCATTTTTGCCTGAGACCATCAAACAAATAAGAACATGAAATATAAGCAACATTTCCAGAAAGTAAAAATATGCAAAGGGCAATATATTGTACAAATGCAGGATGAATTCAAGTGATACATATCATTAAGTTGAGGTTTTTTTGTCTTTTTGCTTAGTTGTTCTGTTATTAACTTTCCTTACAGTAGCAAATATTTTGGTAGGTGAATAATGCCTTTTAAAAAAAAAACTCCCCCCGCTCCCCCGGTACTGGGGATGGAACTCACGACCGCCTGCTTGCAAGTCAGGTGCTTATGCAACTGAGCTAAATCCCCAAACTTTATCAGACATTTTAAAATCACAGTTCAGCTTTTATCTTTACATTTGACTCAAGAGAGACAAAATGACAAAAAGAGTACTAGGAATGAAGCAAGCAGATAATGACAAATCAGAGAACTTGTTGAATTGCATCTGGATTACTCGATAGCCAGGAATGAGCAAAGCAGAATACCAAAATTACTTTTTGAAAATTTTATATTTTATAAAATGTGAAAAAGTAGATAGAATAAAAAATATCAGATCTGTGTTGGACTGTCCTAAACTAATTGATGATTTTATATTTTGTTTTGAGTTATAGCAGACTGTGTGGAGGTTAGCAGGTAACATATTATTGATTGCCTTAAAAGTCTTAATAAAGTTCTGCCTCTAGATGAAGACAAAGAAATGACATAGATTTGGAAGAATATAATAAACTCCACATGTGATAATGATGAAATAGACCAGGATTTTTATAGTCCTCTATAACAAATTTGGTAACAAAAAGGATTTATTGGGATTTCTGTATATGTACACTACCTCTCTTAGAGCCCAAAGCTTTACTAAGTAAGAGGTTAGATTAGAAGACACAGTGGTGGAGATATCTGATAGGTCATATTTTATCCCCCTTTTTCTTGGAATGAAATTTGGTGCAATATTATAAAGAAAAATACTTTGCATTAAACTACATTATTTTCTGAACTTTTTTGAATCACCTTTTTTCCCCATCATTTGAGAATAAATTTTCTAAAATCAGAAATACTCAAGTTTCTAAAATCTGAAAGTGGGAAGCATCATACTTAAGGTATAAGTTTTAATTCTGGAAAACATTTTACTATCAAAAGACAATATCTACAATAACCATTAATCTTTCTACAATAACTGCAAATCTTTTTTTTTTCCTTGTCATAATTAGCCATCTGGCAAATGAGCTATAATTAGGTCATCATTTGGCAATGTGATTTCAATAGACAAAAAGAATAGTAATAACACAATGAGCCAAGTTCTATAATCTAATATAATGCATTATCATTTCTCTTGCACTTGAGTTGTGTTTTTAATGAGTCTCTTTGTTAATCCTTCAACATCTCTTTGGTGTAAATGAATAACACTGCATTTTCCAAGTTGATAGACATGGTAACTGAAAATAAATGCCAAGTAATTTATCCTGGGTCATACTGCCTATTTCTAAACAGGCCATATTATTTATAAACTCTCTGATACCTTCTGACACAATTTATTCAACAAAAATTTACTGGATACCTATCATGTATCATCACTACATTGACGATTATCAGCCATGAAGAAAACATGTAAACCCTTAGATAAATGCATTATGAGAAAGTGAGAAAAAAATATAAAAGTAATTTTAAAATAAAACTCAAAATCACCAAATTTTCTGGAGAATAAACGTAGTCCAGAAACTCTTCACTGGTTTCAAGAACATTGCCAAGTAACTATAGGAATTCAAGTAGAAATAAGACTCTAAAGCAATTTTATTTGAACCGATAATATAGGTAATAGCCTTAACTAGATGGGCAACTGAGAGAGGTAGTAGGACAGTACCCATGATCCTCTGTTTTGGCTTATATCTAGATGTCCCCCTCAAAGTCTCATACGCTCATAAGTGAGACTTTCAGGAGTGACGTGGGTATGTGATACTGAATTAATTTGGCATAGTTTCGGGTATGGGTGATGGATTTACTGAAGAAACAAGATCTACCCTTGATGTGGGGGGCACCAAGCAACAGAAGTATAGCCTGAGTGAGATAAAATGGAAAGTAGAAAGACAGATGTTCCCTCCTGCCTGCCACATCATGGATTGCTTCTCTTCTGTGAATCCCATCTGCTGTGCCATCTTGACTAGGAGCCAGTCAACTATGGATTAAAACTTCTACAAACCATGAGCTAAAATAAACTTTTCATTTCCTTGTGGATATTAGTTATTTCGTCCCAGCAACTAGAAAGCAACCAAGAGACCCTCCCAAACAAACACAGACATGTACGTTATTAGTCCCTAAGTGACTTCCAAACCAAAAAAATTAACAATTTAGTATACTATGATATGCTGCTCCTTTTCAACTGAACAGCCAAATACATCTCCTTCATCATAGTCTACCACTAAATAAACATAATAATCAGACACTAATTCTGCTATAACTATCCTGAACACAACCCAAAATACAATTCATCTCCTCTAAATCTCAACAGTTCCAGCATATTTTCAAAAGTTCAAGGTAAAATCGCTTTTGAGATGTAACTCTCTTAGCTGTGAAACTTTGTGAAGTCAAGAACACTTTACATGATGGCAAGCTACAAGAGGGATAAGGTAAACTGATCCATTCCAAAAGGGAGGAATTGGTGGACAGAAAGAAATAGGACGGAAATCCAGCAGAATAAACATTAAGTCTTACAGCTTTTTATCCTACGTTCTAGATACATAATGGTGAAATGTTAAGTTCCACAAGATGTGAACAGCCTGCTCCATGCTCTTATTGGTTGCAGCCCACAGGGCTTCTCTTGGAGCCTGGTTTTGTCAAAGCTTACAACTTTCCACTACAGACATTCCATGTTCCAAGCATCTCCTGGGTTCCTCAGTGGATATTTGGCATTATTTTCACAGCTTCATAAACTAACTATTTAAGGGGACGTAACCCATATTGTCATCTGAATTCAGAAAGGAAGCTTCCATGATCCCACAACTACTACATTCTGCTTGTTGGTAAATATGGACAACATCAGAGTTCCATCAGGAGGACACATCCAATGACTACAGTTGCACAGTGGTCTCTGTGCAACTGGGTGGCTGAGTGTATGATATGAATCCCAGGACAACAATTCCTTATGAGGCCCTCCTCTAGTAGTATTCCACAGGCTCTTTTCACAAATAAGACATTATAATTTGGCACACTAGGGCCTGTTATGTCTTTGGTCTTACTGATTCCTACAATATCCTTAAGGCATCTCTCTTCTTGCCTTATATAAAGTACTTGTTTTCTTTTAGTGGCATTAATTTTTTCAGTGACCACACCTACCTTTGCTCCCACTTTAAACATGTTTCCTTTAGGTTGAAACTTTAAGTTTTTCAAATTTCTCTGCCTGCCTTTGGCCCTTGATTCACACTATAATCTGACTAAAGCCAGCAGCACACAAGTCACGTGCTTTCAAATTTCCTCCACCAAATCAATAGTCTACCACCTGTATTCTCAGCATCCCACAAATCTCTGAACATGAGAAATATGCAGACTTTTTTGCCACAATTTTCTGTGTATGAACTGCAGTCCACTTCTCAGCAATATACTCATTTCTAATTGGCTCTGACCTTCACTCTCCACATGCCTATTTGTATGCTGGTCTTCTGAATTCCAGCCACAATTACCCGTCAATGTTTGCTTACAGCACTATATGGCCTGACTATTCTACATCTCCCAAGTCTTTCCAAAGCCTGCCCATAAATGGACTCTAAAGGCTTTTAAACTGAATGTTCAAGTAGAGTCACAGAAACTAGTCAGCTTTTCTGTTGCTGAGAGAAAATACATAACCTGGATTTTATAGGAGAAAATTTTATTTGGTTAATGATTTTAGAGTCTATGGTTAGCTTTCCATAAGGCAAAAGCATCAAAGTAAAAGTACATGGTAGAGCAAAGATACTTAGTTCATGTCAGGCAGGACACAGAACATATGACAGAGCCAGGGTGGAAGGGACCAGGGACCACATAGTGTACCCAAGATCACACTTCTATTATCCATCTACATACACCCAAAAATGTGCTTTACTAATACCCTAGGTGCCTCTCAAGCCAATAAAATTGACAGTTAAACTTCATTGTCACAAGATGTAAAAGAAAAATATGAATAATTCAAATGTTATTTGTAGTACAGCCTTGGTTGTATGTCTATAAATGTATGTATGGAGATAAATATCCTATTCATGTGCATAGAGAAAAAGACAGAGATCTGAATTCACATACTTAGGCATTTCTGCATGATTCTATGCTGTTCATATTACCATTTGTGCTTTCTTTTATTTTCTGTAGTGGGTTTAATTCTTCCAAAATCTGAGATAATAAGCAATCATTATCACATAGAAATTCTTACAGAAGTGATGTCCAGTGTGGAGACTTCAAAGTACTGGACATTCACAAACATGGATAACTCACTTTTCCAGAAGAGGTGAAAATTATGTGTTTGGAAAACTTTTTAAAACTGAAATTTAGAGTCTATTGTTTTCTGTAGGTGGTCAGAATATTTTACAAGATCATGATGTGGCCTAAAATGTAGTGATATACTTTTCTTTGAATCTAAATGATTTCAACTTAGAATGTAGCCAGAGGAAGACAGCAATACCCTGAAATAGCAGGTGAAAAAATATTGAAAATAAGTTAGTGACAGTTAAGTGTCCAATAGACATTCATCTCCTCTGCTTTTCATGAAACTCAATATGTTAAAACTGATCATTTCATATTATCAAATGGGATAATTCTTCATCATAGATTGATCCTGTCAGGCATCTGGTATCTTTCCATTTGAAGGCAAAAATTAAACATGCCCCTCTAATGAAAAAAAGAACATAAAGAAAACTTGAGTAAAACAGAGAATAGGGAAAAGCTAAAATGTTTGGATATATAAATATGCAAATGTAATACACCCTATGTTTTAACTCAGTTGATTTGTTGGCCCTGCATAAAAAATATTGCCAAATTTATGGCCCATTTTCTCCTGTCTTTCTGAAAAATTATTTTGTTTCTAATCACTGAAAGAAGACTATGTGTATCTTTGTAAATAAATGTGCCTGTGGTTTGTGAGATTTAGGCACATATGTTTCAAGCATAAATGTTTTCTACTGGGAACTCTATAGAAAACCTATTATGGAGAATTAGATGATTTCATGCCTCATAAGTTTAATACTAACTGGCAGAAGTCAAAAGGAATTAACTTTTTTGCAACTGTGTCACCACTCCAAACACTGTGCCAAATATTCTAGTTCTTCAAAATTGCCTGGGCAGCATGGTCTGTGTGAATTTAATATGTGTACTGAACTCTTGATAATCCCTGTTATTGCTTTTATTTCTACTGTATCATTCTTAATATTAAAATGTTATCCAAATATATACCCTTTTGCTTACAAAAGATAAGCTACCTTTCTGAAATTTCTCTACTGGCTTTACATAAATCTCAACAATGACTTCACTGATACTATCCTATGCTTATTTCCATATAGATGCTACATTTACCAAAGAAAATAAAAATGTTATAGTTTGAAAGACACAATCAGCTAAGATAATTTTAAAACATGCATTTCATTCATCAGAAATTCTGAATGTTTGCAGTAGAACAAGATTCACTGGCTGATCTAATCATGTTATTGACAGAAATTAAATTGGTAATAGGAATTCTAAATCTCATATTCTTATTATTTACCTGAATTTTGTATCTTCATCTAAAGGCAAAATGCAGGAACTTCCCCATAATACCTTTAGATCATTGGGTTGTAAAGGTAAAGACCTTTCCCTTATGCACTGACCTGAAGACACATGAACACCTCCATGTGCAAAATGAGGTTTAAATTTTGTTCTTGGATGTCTTCAACCACTATAATCCTAAGTGGAGAGAGCTGTAGCAAATGCACTCAGCATGCAGCAATCCTGCACTAGTCATGAAGCAGAAGAAATAACCCTTCTCCCAGTTGAAAACTCGAAGGGAAGCCAAGGTCTTTTTATGTTAGTGCAGCGATAGGATGAGAATAGAGTAATACCATTCACTGAATGAGGAGCAATAAAGTTTTCCTGACCCCAGGAATATAAGAACTGTGTTCATTCTCACTCTCAAGGAACCATAAACTGAAGAGTTTTCCCTTTCACATAGGGAGATTCATTTACCATTTCTTTAAATTAACACTACCGGCTGATCCTGGCTATTTTTACACAAAGTACAAAGTTACCAGGAGGTTTTACTTTCTAGCTAAACAGTGAACAACAAAAATCAGTGATCAGATTTAGAAAAAGAGTAATGTTTATGTGCTTTGTTAAAGTATGAAAACAAAAACAGAAAAGTTTAAGTGCTCAAATATGATTTCAAACAATAGAACCACTTTTCTCCTGATGGTGCCCATGTGATTTGCTTATGCTCATTAACCAGACTAGGAAAGATTAGTTGCAACCTGTCGATTTGATAGGAGAAGGAATTGTTCATTGCTCTCAAAGAAGTCGTCTCTTCTAAAAAATTCTATCTAGAAAATGCTGCATACATGTATCGCATCTAAAATGTAGCATTTTGTGCGTATTGATTTGAGAATGGCTACTTAATGATGTCTAATGAATTGTAATCAGTACATTAGATATAATCTTATAAAATAGCTTCTGTCCGGGGATGTTGAGTAGGAAGAAATGTTTGGGCAATATTTTCCCTTAATTGGAATGTTATTTACCTCTTTCTGAAAGAGCAAGCTCTCTGTATGGCATGGTATTTAAAGGTAATGTTGGATCTGCTCTATACTGACTGTGCATATTTCCTGACGCTCTCCTCTTTTTTCTTAGATGTCATAAAAGGGCAAACTGAATATCTAGTGTTTTCATACTAAATGTCACTCATCACATAGCTCTATCTATGTGTTTAGAGTAAATTATTACAGGAAGAGGTCTTAGAAAGAAAACCTAGGGAGTGACTTACATGTTTTACTAAGACTAGAAGAAACCTATCTTGTAATCACCTTGGAGAGAGAGACAAGGCTTGTGCAAAGCATGATTTACAATATTTTATTCATTTTTCTCTTCCTCTAAATTTGTCCTTACATTTTTAAACAAGTTGAAATGTTTACTTTTTAAAAATCTATTCCTTTAAATTTCCATGGTGAAAAAACTATTGGTAGCTCTCCATGAGGCAACAGATCATATTTGGAAAGAACAGTTTGATGCTAGCCATTTGATCTCTGAGTGGCACATATTCCAGAAGGAGAGTTAATTATACATCTGACTCCCACTCACCCATTTGGCAGAATTTCATTTGAGTTTTATTAAACATAAGACCTGAAAACATAAAATATAGCTTTATCTTTCATTCTTTTTTATCCATCAAGAAAGAAGAGTTTGGAAGCTAAGGTTGAATTCTATAGAAATAATTTCTCCTTCTTTCTTGGTTTAGAATCAATTTCTTCATTCCTAAAGGAAATTATTTTTCTTCTGAATACTTTGATGCGAGTATCCTTACTGGGCTCTCCTTTTCTCATTCTGTATCCCAAATTGTGGAATGAAGACTAATCCTGATAAAGAACTGTTACAAGGAAAAACAGCCAAAAATTAACATTAAGTGCCTCAATTTACTATGTCCTTGGAAAGTGTGAACCTTGAGTATAGTGATACCTGGAGTAAGACTCATGGTCAGAGTTAAAGTTCTTTCATTGTTTATTTTCTGTTAGCTGGTTCTAAATACCCTGTAATACTGTCATTCTCTGGAATGGCTTCACACTGTCTTGATATTTTTGATGCTATAGTATATGAAGTTAGACTCAAATATTTCAAGGAAAGAGACATTATGTTGACTACTATTATGTCAGGTTATCTGGTGGTAAAACACAATGATGCTTATATTGTTCGGTTCTGACCTGTGTTGTTCTGTTGCTATGTCCTCTTTTATCTCAAGCTCCCCCCTTTTTTCCTTTTTAAAACAATTATTTTATTTTTCTTATTTTTTTAATTAAGGGAAAGCTAAAATTAAAAATAGCAGGATATATTATAGTAACTTTTTTGTTTTCCTGTTAACCTGATTTGAATCCCTGTATTGTTCTCCCCATCTTGTTATGACTGATTTTACTATATTCTGTTTTGTTGGATAGTGTCAAGTTTGAGGGTATAGGCAACCACTTTGAAGGCAATAAGATTTACTATGATACCCATTATGGTTTGACTACTATTTTCTTTTGAAGTCTTGTAAGGTCTCCAATGTAGGTTTTATTGGCCTTGTTCTGTACTGTTTTGTTCAATTGTATTATGCCTGATGATATAGGCAACTCTTTTTAAGATAGCAAGAGGCATAATAGTAACCATTGTTGATCACCTGGTGTTCTGTTTTTGCATCATGTACTATGTCCATCCTTCTGTTCTAACTGACTCTGTTTTGCTTTGACACATTTGGGTTTTTTTTTTCTTTTCTCTTCAAAAAGAAGTTATAAGAACTGTGGGAGTAATAAAACCCAAAAAGTGTAATTGTTATTGTAAAAAAGAGAGGGAAAAAAAGTGATCTAAAGGATATAACTGCAAGTATATTTAAGTGTGTAGGACAGAAAACCATATCTCTGAGTTTTTGTTGGATCATTGAACAGAACTGTCTGTAATCTCACTGTAAGAATGTCCAGTTTGTATGCTTTAATTTTGCAATTTGGACAACTGTTTCTAAGATGACAATATGTAATCTATTAACTAGTAATTTTTTAATTCTGTATTACTTGTACCATTTTACTGCTTTGTTTTGTTTTGTTTTTCCTCTTTAGATAAAAAAGAACTGAGTCACTCATTCAATAAACATTTTAATACAACAAAATAGTCAAGAAATTCTTAATTTTTTTGAAATACTTGAAAATTAGTATTGATTTTTGTCCCCGTGTTTATGCGTGACGTTGGACAAATCACTTACTATCATTATACTAAAGTTTTCTTACTTTAAAATGGCACAATCATAATAGTGTGTTCTTAAGATTATTGTGACTTTCAAGTAAAATAATACCTGTAAGCACTCTGGTGCTAAACCAACAGGAAAAAGAGGGTAAGTGTTTTCTTTGCACTGATTTGAACACTACTTCTTCCTCTAGAAATCCACAAGTAAACAAACTGGCTCTTCTAGAACAGTAATGGTGACCAAGGGTGCAAATTGCAACCCAAAACTATTTTATTTCTTGCAAGATTCCAACACAGTGATTAAACCTGAATACTAAAGTTTTAGTCCAGAAAAAAATTATACATTAATATTAAATTAATTGAACAAATAACAGGTGTCCCATACGTTCCCCATCACTGTTCTAGAAATTTATAGTTTTGGGAGAGATAGACGAGAATAGAGAGCGCAGTCATGCTGGACAAGCTGGTTGCTGTGGGAGCACAGGAAAGAGACAGAATTTTGGTCCAGGAAACTGGACCATAACAAAGGATATATAAAAAGATCCCTGAAATGTGAGAAAAATCTGGTTAGATTTTTCAAAGGAGTAAAGCAGTAAAAACTAAAAGACAGGAAGTGACTCATGGGATCCCACAATACTGCAAAGGTTTCCACTTATTCATACTCTCATACAAGCTTGGAGACTAGTGTTGGTGAACCTATGGCACTCATGCTTCAGTGGGCACACAGAGGGCTCTCTGTGGGTACATGAGCCAAGGCACACAAGCATCACCCCAGCAGCTCAGCATTGGACAACAGCGCACATGAGGGCAGTGTTGGAATTCCGCAATAAACATGTGGGTTAGTGGTTGCAGAATGGGCGTCAGTCTCTAAAAGGCTCACCACTATGGGTCTAGACATCAGCAGTCATCTTTACATTCCCGTGCCTTCAAAAGAAAGAGAGCAAGATTTGGGGGTACAGCTCAGGGATAAAACACTCACCTAGTATGCAAGAGGTAATTTGTGAGTTCCATCCCCAGAGCCAACCTGAAAACAAAACAATAATGAAAGTTAAAAAAAAAAAAAAAAAAACCCAGAGGACAAATTTTACCCTTTCTCCTGATCCAAGCACAAAGATTCTTTAAAGACAGGCAAAAAGAAGTGACAATTTTATAATCCCTGATAATAATGGCAAGATTGCTTTCAATTATATTACTAGTTAAAGTCAAAGAGTAAACTATAGCAAATTTACCTGCAAAACTTTAGCATAGAGCTGTTAAAATATCCTTAAATATCCATAGTATCCTAAATATAACTTTCACCATGAAGTCTCTGGGGTACTTGTTCTGTAGGCAGCCTTCTATTTCATGTTTTCACAGCTCCTCAGTCCTCAAAAGTCCTAGTTAACTTTTGGATGACTTTGGAACATGTTTATTTTGATGTCCTATCTGCTGTGCCTCATCTTTCTTCCATCAAAGACATGTTACTAATAGGTATTTATTCTTCTAGCTTAGATAATATCAAACAGATTCATCTCCTGTGTTACAAGTACATCTGCTTTGTTACTATTCATTCTGATCTAGGTTGGGTGGTACACAATCTATTAGAAATTATGATTCAGATCCTAGAACTTTGGTTTATAATACTCATGCTTGACTCTAAAATAGGTATTGATTTAAAACTAAATTATCCTCTACCTTTTACCTTGCCATACACACACACACACACACACACACACACACACACACACACATATATATATATATATATATATATATATATATATATATATGCATACACTAGGATAAAATATATAATGTTAAAAATAATTATACTAATACTAAGTTAACAATAAATTTGTTGTACATGGTATATTTTATAGTAGTATGAAAGTTTTATAACCACAAATTATATATACACAAATGAAAATTAAAGTGCACAGAGTTATTCACAACAGTTTTAGAGACTTTGTAGTAAAAACAGACCCATAGAAACTGCCCCTTAATATGTCTTATAGTCAAGTATATTTCAGGTTATAACGTGTTTTTAAGAATTCCTTATCCTAATGACTCCCACAGAAACTGTGAGTTTCTTTTCAAATGTTTCCATTCTGAACTCCTCAAGTATTACAACTAACAATATTAATACCTTAACAACTGAACAACTTCCATCTCCATGTAAAATTCCAAATAACCCTCTAAGACAACTTTGTCCATACAAAGTGCTGTAATTCGCCAGTCTACACTGAATAAAAATAGTTATCAATGAAAGAGACCTTGAGCCAAGACCTATTCAGCCTCAGGTTTGTATCTATCACATTTGTTCATTAAATGCCTACATAGGTACTAGACTGAAATACATCCTTGAGAAGACTAGTATCCTTGCCCACTTGGTCCTTAAACTCTAGAGGGAATCATTATAATAAATAATACAAATATATAAGGATGTAATTTGTTAGATTGAAAGGGGACTATGAGTAAAATATATGGAATGAGTTGGCATTTTGAAGAGGTGACATATGAGTAAGGAGCAGAAGGAGGAGTGGAAAATGTGTATATACTGAGAGAAAGAGCTTTCTAGGTCAAGGGAACACAAAATTCAGAGAAAACTTAAGGAGGGGTAGAAGGGAGCATGAAGGAGCACTAAGGATTAGAAAAAATTCTAAATCCAAAAACTCCTCTGAGACTCAAGGCAAACTTTAATTGTAAGTCACTATAAAAATCAAAGACAAGTTGTGAGCTCCTAAGATAAAATAGCACAAAGTCCAACTCAAAATGGAGCAATATGGAGAGAAAAAACTGATCAAAGCAAGGCTGAAGTCTAGAGGGTAAACACTCAATCTTGTAGCTGTCAAACCAGTATCCAGAACAAACAGTAGTGTGGTATAGGTTTCAAATAGCTTGAACAGTCTTGGCTCCAAGGGCGGGTAGCAACCCATACAGGATCTTCACACTACATGCAGTTTTTCTTAGATGTTCTTAGCATCTGCAACTTCCTGAAACCTCCATTGTACCTTGAAATTCACTCTTACAGAACATGCATCATCTCCTCAGGGGTTTCCAGCAGGAAGTTTAACATTGTCACTAATGATCTGTTCTCTCATGCCTTCTTTTGAAATCTGGGTGGAGTCATCTGTGATCCCACAACTCTTACATTGTTCATTCTTGGAAAATTAACATTACATGGACAACTCCAAGATATGCAACCAGCAGGAGCAGTAACTCGACTCCCTAGGACAAAAACTGCAGTGTGTCTGGATAGCTGAATTCTTGAAAAGCTTCTTCAGCCTCAAGTACTTTTGGGTTCTCTTCTCTAACCAAAGTATTTTAGAAGAGTTTAAACTTTTACATTCTTGATCTCATGAGGGTGGAATCTTGCTGACTCCTGAGATGCCTTCAAGGGATCTATTATGTTTCAGATCCAAATTATCCCCCTCAAAAGTCTCACATGTTTAGAAGATGAAATGATGGTGGAGTTACTGTAAAGGAAAGCCTTCTCACACCACAACAGTGGATTCATCCACTGGTGAGTTCTGTGGCCAAGTGATTTGTGGCCTTGCAAGATGAGATAAGTCACTGGAGGTGTGACCTGGAAAGGTTCCCTTTCTCTCAAACCCATCCATTTACTCTCTTTTCTGGAGGCCACCATGATATGAGTAGATTTATTTAATTTAGGCCCTTCTGCCAGGCACAGATTTCTGCGTTGGAGTTAGTTCACTGTGGACTGTCACCATGAGCCAAAATGAACCTCTCTTTCTTTAAATTTCTGGAAATTGTTTCCCTGCAAGAAGAATGTGATAAGACAGTATATTCTTGTCTCAGTACAAAATACTTTGCTTCTTTTTAATGGTGCTAACCTCATCAGCAGCCATGATTTCCATAAACCAAAATTCATACTTCTATTTCAGCCATACTGAGATTTCCCAATTTGTTGTTTCTGATTTTTGGTTCTGATTCTTAATATGAATCTAACTAAAAGCATCCAGGAGTACCTACACAATAGCTAAATGTTGGATAATCTTGAAATTTTTTTTACGAGATCAACTAGTTTGTTGCTTTTAAACACAGAGTCACAAAAAAAACCTTTAGGATGTAAACAAAATATAGATAAATTATCTTCCAGAATGTAACATGCACAACCTCTGATATAATTCCCAAGAGTCTACGGTTCCCACTTGAGACTGCCTAAGTGCAATCTTTACTGTCCATATTGTTAACAACTTTCTGAACTTCTGAGGATGAACCAGAATTGTTTGTTATGCTTTATTTAAAACACTCTAAATTTTCTATTACCCATCTCTCCAAATTTTGAAACTCCCTGAATTAGTCAACCTTCCCATTACTGGACACAATGCTTTACATTTTCGACTACAAGTGTAAGGACAAATTTAATTTGGCTCATGGCTTAGAAGAATTCACTCCATAGCCAACTCACTTTGAGGTTAAAACACTATGAAGGGTGTGGCAGAGCAGAGATGTTTAGTTTATGGTGGCTGGAAAACAGAGAATGGAAACAGAGCCAGAATTGAAGTGTCCAGACCCAGAGTATCTTCAAAAGATAACACAAATGTTTATGTTTCTTTAAAAACTTATTACAGGAAAATCCATATTTCCAAGAACAGTGATGTAAATGTATTCACAGTGAAGGGGAATACCTTGAGGGTATCAATGACATCATGTCTTTTATTTTAATAAATTATTAAATTCAAACATTCACCTTAGAGTTTGATTATAGTTTCATATAGTACTCAAATTCACACATCTGTCACCCACCCAGAAACATCTCAAAATGTAAACTACCAATACCCTGGTGGCTTGCAACCCATTCAAGTTGACATAATCAAGCTTAACTGTCACACTCCTACAGAAAACCAGTCCAAAAAACCTCGAAATCACAGGATCAGATGTTGTCACAACAGTGATCTCACTTCTCTGGGTCCAATATTCTGCACTATTTGTCAGCTTTCCATAACTGGAACAAAATACCTGAAATATGCAATTTAAACAAGAGGTTTATTATGCTCACAGTTTCAGTCTGTGGTTAGCTGGCTCCAAGACAGGAAGAGCAATGTAAAAGAAAGCTTCTCACACCACAACAGCAGGATGTGGAGTACAGGAGAAGAGACTGGAGGGCAAAGCACGCCAAGGCCATGTCCCATGGCTTACCTGGATGCACTCAGAAGTGGGTCTTACAAATCTAAGTGTCTCTCAAGCCAGTTAAACTGAAAATAAGGAGGGGAATGAGGAAAGAAAAGAAAACAAGATAAATCATGTACAGGTATAAATCCCATATGATGAATGTGATCATTATGCATACCTAAAATGTACCAATAAATGTAATTAATTAAAAACCTTCGCACCTTCACTACTAATCATGTTGATAAGACCTTCAGGACAGCTGACTGGTAAAGTGAATTTTGAGTAGTTACTGTGATTCTCTATAGTGAAGAAGGCAAAATAGTAGAGAATTCAACAACAGAAGAGAGCCCTGGCACTTTTAATCAGTCTGTTATATAAAGATGAATCACTGATTTTGATTTTTCTATAGGGTGACCACAATGTTTTTCAAGTCATGTCATATTTAAGAGTTACAAAAAACATTACTCTGAAATACACTCTTGTCCAGTTTATAAACTGGAACTGCTCCAGGCAACAGAGAATGTGTGGTCTCTCTATCCAGATATAATATATTTTCTCAAGATCACAATTCTTGACTGGCTTTGAGATGACTGAGATAGTTCTTAGATGAGGGAAAAAATACCATCTAAAATGATCTGGGCAAGGAGCCAGGATTAATCTGCTGCCTCAAATTAAGACGGTCTTTTCAGTTACTTGGTCTGGGATATGATGGTTTTATATTGTTATTGACAATAGTTACCTTCAACCCAAGAATGAAACTAAGAGCAATACTGTGGACTTGTTTCTCCTGTGCACACTGTAATCCACAGAATAGACATGTTCTCACTGAAAGGAACTCTAGACAATTTTGAAAATCTTCAGCAATTTCTCCCAGGGACCAGCACTTTCCCACCTAAGGCTGTCGGTGGAAACTCTCAATCTATAATGCAGAAGCAGAAGGTGAGAGGCTGACTTCAAATGGGATGACCAAATAGAGGCTGTGCTTCCCACAGATACTCCACGGTGCTGAGCAAGATGATATTTATAGATGTAGTAAATTATTAGCAATGTGTTCTGAGTGAAGAACATATAAAAATGTGTGTGGGGCAAAGGCTGTACTTATCAAATTCCAAGGAGCCGAAGGTATTACAGAGAAATCTTAAAGGATAAGTTGAAAATGTATGCACACATGAGTTAAAGTAGGAAGGCATGGTAGGCAGAAGGGATAAAATGCACAGAGATATATAGGAAGCCACATGGAATTATACAGACTAGCAACAAATGCAATATGACTACTAATCATCGTGATTGTTACTATTTCTCAAGATTGTTACCATTTCACAAGATTGTTATCATTTCTCTTTATGAGAAAAACTATTAAGCTTTTTCTAGCATTCAACATGGCTCAGATTCTACAGACTTCCTGCTCCAAAGAAATCAGTGTCTGCTCCAAAATTCAGAAGAGTGTTGCAGTTCTTTAAGGTTTCCTTAAAGGACTAGCATAATACTTTTACATGGTACTTCACAAGTCCCATCTTTTATGAACCCTTTCAGGAGGTTCTCTGTCAACACAAACGAAGTTCCTTCTAAAATCCTTCTCGTTAATTATCTATCGGCTGCTGTCCTGAAATCATAATACCTGCTTCTTATCTACCATTTTTCT
Source organism: Cavia porcellus (assembly GCF_034190915.1). Lineage (NCBI taxonomy): Eukaryota > Metazoa > Chordata > Mammalia > Rodentia > Caviidae > Cavia > Cavia porcellus. The sequence continues at coordinate 156,799,960 of NW_026947484.1, read as the reverse complement.
TGTCATTCCAGACACAGCATGTGTGGGTAAAGACAGCCATTTGACTCGTGGCCTTTCTTGTCTGCTGATCTAGATTTCCAAGAAGACTTCAGGACATTACAATTCCAAGTCCCCAAAGAGGACCCTTTCTTCTTGCCAAGACAACAAAATGAGTCTTGAAAATGTGATTTTTATATTTTACACTATTCACCTGAAAGGAATGGTCCTTTATTTAAATTCTGTACAGCAAGAATGAGTTCTTGAGTGTTGCTTGAGGGTGAGAGATGGTAGAAATGTTACAGTTGTCTATATTTTTTTATTCCTGTTATTGTCAATTAATTATACAAGTGATGATAATACATTACAACTATTGAGCACTATATATTGGCCCATTCTATTCCACTGTTTCATTTCTTTCAATTTACTGAACTCTAGCAACATGTCCAGCCACTTTTTCACATGAAAAAAATGAATCAAAAGGAAGATAGAAACGTTTCCAACTGGGTATGGTGGTGCATAGCTGTAAATTCCAGCGGTTGGGAGGCTGAGACAGGAGAATCATTGTGAGTTTGAGGCCATCCTTGATTGCATAGTGAAACTCTGTCTCAAAAAAAAAAAAAAAAGAAGGAAGGAAGGAAGGAAGAAAAGAGAGAGAAAGAAAAGGAAAGAAAAGAAAAAGAAAGGAAAGGAAATACAAGACAAGACAAGAAAAGACAAAAAAAGAAGAAAAGAAAAAAGAGGAGCATTGCCAATACTGTAGAGCTCACACTTAGTGGAGTTAGAACCAGACCTATAAACTTGGCCAGAGTTCTTCCTCTTAAGTACTTGGCTACCTCACTTAATCTTCAAAAGAACTCAAGACAATTAATACTATCATCTCCATTTTCAGTTTTAATAATTAGAAAAGTGAGCATATTGAGATTCATTTGCAGAGAGAATACAGACAATGAATGACTGAGGGAAAATTCAAGGTCATATTTTTTATTTCCTAAGCCTCTATGCTATGGCCAAAATGTTTGTATCTCACTGAAATCTGTAGTTTGAATTCTAATCCAAATGCGATGATATATAAAGATGGGATATTTGGGGATTAATTAGGTCTGGAGGTTAGAACTCTGGTTATTGCTCTTAGAAAAAAGAAATCCAAGAACTCACTTGTTGTCTTTTTGAAGTTGCAAGGGGTGAGCAGTCTACCTCTTAGAAGAAACCCTTCACTAGAATTCAACTTTTCTGGTATGCTAATCTTAGATTTCCAGCTTCCAGAAATGCAAGAAATAATTTTTTTGTTAAGCTGCTTAGAGCAGAAAACATTGTGATCACACCCTGAACTAAGACATCAAATATCTTTGATCAGTCTGATGACATAAACTACTGATCTGTGAATTACGGTAGGTTAGGCTCAGTGAAGAGTGACATTGCTACTATCAATGTTTTCCAGGCATCATGGAGCTAAAGTAAGCATCACAATGCTCTCAATAGAGAGAAAAGTGCAGGAATGAAGAAGAAGGAGATGAAAAAAGAATTCATATGTGTTATGCATGTGTACCAACTCCCCACAAGTGATGTCATCAGTGTGTATTGAATGCACTAATAAAATAAAAAAGATAAAAATCTTCAAAACAGATAAAATGTACTCTATTAATACTAAATAGAGGGGCTGGAGATTTAGCTCAGTGGCATAAGCGCCTGCCTTACAAGCAGGTAGTCGTGAGTTCAATCCCCGGTACCGATAAAAAGGAAAAAGACAAAAAAAAAAAAAAAAAAAAAAAAAAAAGAGTAAAAAAAAAAAAAAGAATAAATACAGTGGGATAAGGGCGAGTATGAAGAAAGACAGACTTCAGATTTCCATAGAACTACGGAATTTTTGCTTAATCTACATTGAATGGGAGTCATTAAGACATTTAATCAGATGAATAAAATGATCAAACTATGTTTTATCTAACTCCTGAACAAAAAGGAAAAAATATTAGTGTTGGTTCACAGTGATTCTTTCCATCCATAAATGAGACACATGTGATTACCTATTTTAAGCAGTCTCAATGATTCCTGACCTGAAATAATTTGGGATTTTTCTGAGGTATGAACTTGAATCTTATACCATACAAAACCACAGTATAAGGAACCAGAAGAAAGCCTACGGTCCTTCAGTAAATACGGCCCAACTTTCTATGACCCCAGAATTAGAACCTTGTCAATAAAATCATAATACAATCTTTCCATTGACTATGCTTTGGTTCTGACTGCTCTTGAATTCCTCCTATATTCTATATGTCTCCCATTCTTCTTGTAGCTGTATATAACTCAGAAAAATAAAAACCTTACATTTGCATTTCACTTCATAATTTTCAAATAATTTATACTTCCATTGTGTGATTTTTCCTTCATAATAGTCTTGGATTAGGCAGCAATGGTACATAGTTCACTAAAGTTTGGAAAACATAAGTGACCAATGTGAAATCAGTGTCTATCTCAGAACAAGAATCAAGTCTATCTTGGAGTAATGGAGGTACAAGGCGAATGCTTTACATCTTTACAGTGATGGTTGATTTTTCAAACTTTGTCACATTGTACACTTCAAATGTACTCTGTTCAACAGAGTACATTTATACTTCAACAAATTTTGCTTTACGGAAAGATCCGTGGTTCTTGAGCATAATCTGAACACATTGAGTTTAAAATCTAATATGCATAGGTTTAATTCTAGGTTCAGTTTCACACTTCACCAAAGCTGAAACAAAATTAAAAATTATTTTTCAAAATTCATCATATTAACTGTGTTAAATTAAATTTTGAAATCCTTCAAAATGTAGTCTCATATTACTTTTTCAGTGTAACCCTGACCCTTCTATCCATTTGCACTTCTTATTTCTACCTTGGTTATTCTGCTGCATAAGCTTTCTGCAGCGTCTGATATATTCTACTAGTCATCTTCTGGATCAAAATGACGTCCCTGAGTCTTGATTCACACCAGATTCTGCCTGGAGTAGTGTTGCTGCTCATGTACATGCAAATTTTGTATACCTTTCTTTATCATTTCTATGTTCCTTACTACTATTTTAAGATATTTCTAATGACTTTGCCTTAGTGATTATTCTTTTCCTTCAAATTGTTTATTATTCTTATCATTTGGGTATTTCGTTCCTTCCCTCAGTTTCATATCTATACAGCAACCTGTATGCCAGGAATTTAGTAAATATCTATATTTATACTTCGTCTTACTGTTAAACTGCTTATATAATATATTTATATGTTAGGAAGGATACTCTAGAATGCTCTTTATACATGAACACCTACTAAAGACTGCATATGATTCAAAGATCCTGGAAAGGGAATCAGAAACCTAAATGAGAGAGTTGAGGTGTGGTCATCTTTTGTAAGCTTGATTTTCCACATTTATAAATCGAAAATGTAAGTTAATTATGATGCTCAGTTCTGAGAACCTAGCGAAACACTGTATTTATAAATGCATTATAAATCATTATGGACTTTCTCTCTAGTTGTGGAATTTTGTGTCAATCTTTCCTCACCTCTACAGCCTTCTTACACGATTAGCATTTAGTGCTATCTTGAAGCAAACCACCCACACACCAATATACTGATTCATACATAATTCCCTGAGGTCAATGCTGATTTCCTGTTACTTACAATAAATTTATTTACTTTATACAGGAAACTTTTGATGCTGCCTATCTTACTGATTCCAGACCCATCTGCAGGAATAACTTAGCTAAAAAATATTGAAGTGCCTAGAACAAATTTGAATAATTGAGCACTTTCATTTTCCAGAAGTAAAATTAAATTTTGATCAAAGAATTTACCACAGCTGGTTAAATATTCAACAATACTACTATCTATTTGCAAGTAATTAAAATGTTGACAGCCTGCATGGTATTCTTTTATGGTTCTTTCTAGTGTTTTACAGATTATTAGTAGATTCTGAAGCAAATATATTACATTTTTATACATAATACTACAGATAATAACTTGTTACAAAAGACCTTATTTTTATTTGAAGAAAAATAAAAGACAAAATAGAAGAGTAGGAATAATACAGAATTTCAAAAAAAAATATTAACACGAAGAAATCACTAGCTGATAAATTACATATTGTCTTAGAAATAGTTGTTCAAATTACAAAATCAAAGCATAAAAATGTTTGAATATCTAATTTAGCTTTTATAAATATAATGTTTATCATAGATTTTCCTAATGTGTTCTACTCTCGGGATACTCCAGAAGCTTGGTGTTTTTAAAGCAACTTTCTGCTTTTAACCTATTGTGATAATTTTCTCTTTTAAAATAAAATGTTCCTATTTGAATTTAGTAAGTGTGCAGTTAGCTGTGCTCCTGTTTACCAGATACTTCTTTTGGTACTAATCCACCCTTAGTGCATTGTAAGTAGGCGACCACCTGCCCAGCGTGGGCGTACCATTCACACCATCTCCTGCACCCTCCTCCTGCCAGCATGAGCATGCTTACAAAGCAAGGACCCTGGCCCCGTGCTGCACTGCTTCAACTTCTAAACTTCTCAAGCTGACACCATCTATCAACCTTTACACATGTTTTTCAGTTAATTCTTCCACTTAGGCCAGTTCACTGGAACCTTATGACAACAAAGAGGAGGAATGTGGAGACCTCAATTTCAAGCAGGGAATACAGTGGTAAATTCATCACAATGGGGAAAATTACAAGCTCCTCAACATTGTTTTTCTGTGCAGATAATAAACAGGATAGCAAGAGCTAATACGTAGGTCCAAATATTCAAATTTTAAGTCTGATCTTTTCTCCATTAGACGTTTGTTGATTAAACTTTACAATTGAAAGCTCTGGCATCTTTCCATGTCCCAGAAAATGTTCAGCCCCAAAACATCCAAATTAGATATTACTTACATCAAACTGCCATTGAGCTCAGTAAAAGGTTTCCTTCACGCTCTGTCATCCAACAAAACAAGTAAGTATCAACCAAAACATGACTTGTGAAGAGAATATTGAAGAATTTGAAGGTGAAAATACTTTCTAAAAGCCTGTTGGCAAAGATCCAAGGAAGGATTCCTTGAAAACTTCCTTAGTGGGCTGATGTCTCTCCACTTGTGATTGAATTCCTGCGCAAGCTGAAGTTGTAGAATAGGGACATGAAGCTGAAATGGAAAATTGCCATATTCACTTTCAATGTGCAATGCTTTCTGAAATAGTCTTCCCACCTTATGTCGATGGGAAAGTCAACTTCAGATCCCTGCTAGCAACCAGTTTATTCCAAGACTCTAAAACTGAAAATGAATGAATAAGTTCCATTATACTTATAACCGGTGCCATTTTTTTACTAAAATGTTATTATTTAACAAGACTTCCATATGAAGTAATTTAGACTTAAGTTATTTATAATAAACATCACATTTCCATGCAAAATCTTGCAATGTCATTTAGTACAATCTATGCAGCAATAAGCAACCACCCCCACGTTTCAGTGGTTAAAGCAGCAAAGGCTAATTTTGTACTCTTACCTAGTACATTTATGCCCCAAATCAGCTGCCACCTTGTGGCAGCTGCCACTATATCTCCCCTAACAGAATAGTGTCATTTGGGCTCTGACTTCTCATTCTGGATGGCTGAAAGATTATAAAGGATCTCTCTTGACCACAAATTGAAAGACATTACATTGTTAAATTAAAACTAATTTAAATTTGTACATTTTATCAAGTTTTCCATTAACAAACATTTAAGATTTTTAACCGACTCATATTAAAAACATTTCTTCTCCAAACTACAATTATAAATACCTCTAAGTTTGTATTTATCTCTAAGAAGTCTTTTCTTCCTCTCTTACTTTTACACCAGTGGTTTTGCCTATGAAATTCCTATCCACATTTACAAATTCGAGTTATGTCCTCAATTGTTTTAATTCCATAAATTTATCTAAGGAATACATATATTAAAATTTACTGGTATCAACATTATTTTCTGACCCAAATTAGTTAAAAGTTTTTCCAATCTTCGAAACCATCATTTCCATCACTTTAATACTAATTCTAAGCTGGAGCATCATCTCTGCCATGATTGATCATAAAAGATCAAGGTTTTCTAAAACTTTTAACTACGCAAGTAAAACTAGTACTTTCTCCACTTCAATAACATTAAATAATTAAGAAATTAATATAGTTTTGAATCCTTTGCAATTAAAAGGATCATGGTTATAGAACAACTATGTTGGAAAAAATGGTATTAAGATCAGAAATTCCATAATAGCTGAGTTTCTGAGCAAATAAAATGTGACTAGTAGAAAGTTAAAACCAAGGTTTTAACTTTTAATCTGAAAATATTCCAACATGCCCAAACCATTAAATTTTATTAAATATCCTCTTTTGACCACAACTTGGATAAAGAAACCCAAGATATGGGTACTACTTAAAGAAATGGTTGCTTTCATGTGAGTTCCACTCAATTGCTCTAACCAACCCTCCCAGAGCTGGAGTAACTGATCTGAATGGCACAACCAAAAGTTGAGAAGTCATTAGCACTGAACAAAGTCATGCAGAGAGTAAGGGCTAGATCAAAAAGGTTGACTCAGTCAGCATGTTTGAAGGGCATCCTAGGCTCATAAACAACAGATTGAGAAAATGTTAAGTTGCCAGTGTAATAAGAAAGACATTAGAAGGAGCCTAAAGAGTATTCTGGACAGCCTTCGATGGAACGGAAATGTCATTAGAATATTGTGCTTGTTGTTAAACGAAATGTTGAACTGATTTAAAGTTACAGAGTTTAGTAAGACAGTGTTTCACATTCTCATCTTGTAAACAATAAGCTAAGACAATAAAAAGAAGTACTCAGTAACTAAGATTAAGGATAAGGAGGAAACAGACAGTTTTCTCAGAGATCATGATGACAAGGAGTCATATACACTTTTTCCAGAATATTGCATTTTCTTGACACAGCTCCATGGGTTAAGTGCCTGCCTTGGATTGATAAATTGTGGTCAGTAAGCCAGGTCCATGTAATCAAGAAGTGCAATCAGCATGAGCTACATAATCCAAGAAATGTCTATTATATTTTTAACAGTTGATGACTAAATACAATTTAATGGGAAAAGTAAAATTTTGTTGTAGGCTGCAACCATGTTCAAGCTCAGAACCCAAGCAAGTAAAGAGCCCAAAGCCTCTTGGATTCATGATACAAAACTATTGAATTTATCTTATTTACTTGGCTTTTTGACATCCTGTTTTTTTAGTGAGTTTTTGAATGAAGACAATCTAATGTACACATTTAAACTGTCTAGCTGCATTGTAAGTTAAGACAATAATATTAATTGCTGTCTGGATCCTCTATTCTCAACTCCTAGAATTCTAATGCACACAGAGGACTTCATAATTATGTGTTGGGTAATCTTATAAAGATAAAAAAGATGCTTTCTCTGGTAACTCATAATTGGTAGAGATTTCTAGAATACAGAAGCCTTTCCCACTGTACCCTATAGTACTAAATATAACTGCCTCAAGAGAACCTTATAATGTCTGACATAAAAGGAAATAAAGTATGTGACTACAGACATTTGTGTTCATGGATGAGAAAGAATACTGACCAGAGGAAAGTCTTGGTACCTTCCAAGATCCAATAGACCTCTTGAGTCAGAGACTGAGATGCTGGTCTAAAGAGCAAGCAATCACTGGGATCAATTGCATGACAGTTTTACCCCTTATGACTATATTTTCTTCTGCCTTGGGCTTCATTCTACAGAGTTTGGGTAGAAAATTTTATAATATTTTCAGTTACTTTTACTTCCTTTGCATGGTGGTACTATATATCTGACTCTGTTCCATGTTTTATCAGCAGCTGGCCCTCAGGAAAAAGAACTGTTGCAGATCTACACAACAAATGGTACTAGAATAAGCCAAGACCTAGAGGGCACAACCAGTGTAAAAGGAATATGTGGTCAACTGCTCAGCTTTTGCTTCTGAACAACCTCTTGTGATGTTGCAGCTTAATTCTCAGCATATCTTAAAGAGAGGACAATTTTTACTAACCCCATTATAGATTTATTAGGTATACAAATAGACTAGTGAAATTAAGACACTTTTTTCAGTAGATGGAAAATAACAGAGTTAAAATCAGAAGGAGCCAGGGTTCAAAGCCTGGGCATTTATCAATGGGTTGTAAACCTTGTCCTAACAAAGGGTCAATGTTTTCCATCTGGAGGAATTCCTTCTTGTTAAATTTCTTACAAAATTTGGCTTAAATATCAGAATGTGATTCTAGAGAAATACTTCAGTGTTGAATGCATAGAGCTTATCTACAATGAAGACAGTAATCAGCTGCCTAAGTTGCTTCTATTGACCTCAGTCTTATTTTATTCAAGACTCTCAGAGTTAGTTCTCCCAAAAGACATGAGAAGACAGATAATTGTAGAATACTGGGGAATAAAGTATTTGCCCTTAGAGATATTTTTAAAAGGGTTCCATGGTTAGCTTTCATATGAGAATTTTAGAAACTTGGAAATTGAAGAACTATGTTGTTATTGAAAGCTTTGGTAATTTACGCAGTAAAGAAATTCATTTCACCCATCATCTCACCAAAACACTGATTATGGAATGCTTTCCAACAGAGGATACCTGGAGGAATACATACTTGCTTTGGATAATACAACTGTAGAGGGTTAATAATGCAGATGTGGTATTTCTGGAAGACATGTTTGTCAAATAATCAGTGACACATATTTTAGGGCTAACAAATTTAAGGTGACACTCCACTATCAGCACTAAAGTCACCTTATCAGTCCACTTATCCTTGTCCTGTTCAACTCCCACCATTCTGACTCATGAAGCCAAATCCCAATTGACCAGGTACAGGTGAAATTGAAGCTCACCAATCTCAATAGCTTGTCTTATAGCCTGAGAACTATAGAATATATATGTCACCAGCATATGCATGAATATAAGCATGTGCTTGCTCTTTAGGAAGAGTCCAGTAGGATGCATGATCATGTAAAGCACAGTCTAAGAGCACAATAACGAAGAGAAAATTCTAGTGAGAATAAAAAGAAGATAGAAAAGAAGAAAAAAAGAGGAAAAGGAAGGAAAAAAGGAGATGATGACACAAAAAAGTAGCTAAGAAATAAAAAAGATAACTCAGGCCCTCTAAGAAAAGTTATCATCTTGCCCTTAAAACTAAGTGCAGATGTTTTTGTAAATGAGCATTTGGAATATTAAATAATTAATTGTCATCTGCCAGCATTGTTAGGGGTCCATGCACCCCAGCAGATCTCAGTTGCAAAGGTCATTAATACTACTGAGATTCGTGAACACTACTGAGGCTGAAGAAAGTACTTCTACTCTGTAGTGACAATGGGCACGTGAGGAGGTTAATTTACAAGTGGATCCAACCAACAAAAATTGTTCAAAAAAGACCACCTAGATTCATACATTTTTACCAAATCATGTATCTATTCTATGGTTTCTTATCTATCGAGTTAGATGCCCCATTACAGATAAGTAACACCAAATCTCTGCAGTTACTCAGGATCATTGGAGTCAAACCAAATGTTACCCATTACCACAGCTTGTGTTCTATGTGGTAAAAAGTTGAAAGGATATATTTGGATTCAAGTAATGCAGCCTATGATCTTAGAGACCATTTCTTGTTGTGAACCACTTTGCTTTTGGACTCTGATTTTACTTACTTTTAGCTGATTTCACAGGAGTTAGAGGACACAAGGCTATTAGCTGTTAGAGCCCTGCATGCTAATTCTGACAACATTGCAAAAAAGTCTTCACGACCACTTTCTTTACTACACTATGATTTCACTCTGGTAATAATTCAAACCATTAGACTTGTCTTTAACTTTATATTTAATATAAATGATACATACAGCATGCATTTCTTTTGCTATACTTCTAACCAAGTTGCCATTGTCTTTCTTGGATTTCTGTAGTAATTTCCCAAATATTTTCTCATTCCATATTTCTTCATCATTTTGTCTTCACAGCCCATTCTTAGGAAACAAAACCAAATCAGTCTTTAGTACCATTCTATGTTTTCCCTTTCTTTCAAAGGCATATTGTTAGGATTAGAGTATAATAACACACATAGCCTAAAAGTTGTCTCACTCTACCTGACGTGAGGTCAGTTTCTACACTGTCCTCCTTGACCACTCACTGCATGTTAGCCATGCAGACCTTTGCTCCTGGAGTACACCAGGTTGGTGTATTCTGATTGCACTCCCTAGGTTGCTCCAGTTTGCAGATCTCCTTTTTCTTTGTGCAGAGATTTTCTTTGATCCTCACCACACTCATTCTGACTCATCACTCCCAGCTTATCTGCATTCTTTATGTGTTTATCCCTAAACTGCTCCATTAGAATGCAAGCTCCAGGAATACAGGGACTTTGCCAGTTTGTTTGCCCCTGTACTTTCAGTTTTTAGAGTAGTTATTTACACAAAATAGGCACTCATAAGCTATTCTATAGATGGATGAATAAATGAATGAATGAATAAAGAAAGGAAGGAATGAAAGAACAAGAAGGTGTTATTTATGCATTTATTTCAAATCTTGAAACAAGAATTCTAAACTTGCCATGACATTCTAATAGGACTGTGGTCTGATTTCTCTGCTGTCTTTTCCTAGCTTGAACGATAGATATTGTGTCAATGGTTTTAATTGGTTTATTGTTTCCTCTTTAAAGATAAAAAAAAGAAGTACTGAAACGTCTATGAAGCCTGTGAATACTCCTTAGGATATCAAGGGAAAGAATTGTATCCAGGGGCAAAGGAAGTATGTACTTTCTGAAAGCATTTATCAAACTGTTTCCAAGGACACTTTACATTTTACATAGAATTGATTCTCTATAAGATTCTATTTGCCAGATCATATTCACATTTTTCTTTGCAAGTAGCAGAATTCATCTTAACAACAATATCCTTCTCTACACATCTGTGTGAATAGCAAGGGCTTCTACCACCATGTTATTTCCTTGTTAAGTAAAATGCTGCTATGCCAGGGAAATCATGTATAAGTTGATTTTAAAATGTATTACCTTATAAGGTGAATATCAGTAATGACAAATTTACTGATGAGGAAACTGAGATTGAGACTGATCTGACTTTAAATAGCTTAGAAATCAAATCCAGGTCTTCTTGATTGGAGAATCTCATTTCTTCATTGTTAGAAGTATTTACTTCAGGACAAACACAGTCTTAAGGATCATTTAAATAAAGACTAAAAGCATGGTCCCTTCTTTGTATCTACTACTTAGCTGATTGATGAATTGTTATAATTGTTGCCTCCAGCTACTTATACTCTATATGATGGTTCAGACTTATGTAAAAGCAGAGTTGCATGGTGTGCATATTATGTACATATTATGATACTGGAGAGATGCGTGCACTCCAAATTATAGTAGGTCAGGTAAAAAAAATGGGGGGGGGGGGCTGACGTAATTGACATCTGTGTTAAGTTTTCAGGTGAATGCACCTTAATACTCAAAACCATTTCATATTTAAGAACTAAGGTGAAGGGAACAAACACACCTGGACTGTGAGCTGAAATTCAAGCCATTTACCACATCATGGCAAACATCTCAAATCCATATTCAACATCTTTTAAATACCTGTGGGCTAATGGGGTGCTTACCTGTTCACACTCAGCTCAGAATGCTTCCTTTCCTCCTCTTTCTGGTTTGTCAAAAGCATTTTCTTACCATAGCTCTGACATATAACAAAAGTCAAAATGTTTTGTCTCATTCCCATCTTCCTTCTCCAGACATCAGCAAGGGGCAAATCATAGATATAAGTCTGCAGTGAATTTCTGCTAACTTTTGAAATTGATATTGAAGAGGCCACATCAACCCACCACTAAGAAAATAAATGTAAATCGTACCCAGCTGATTTTTGATATTCACAAAAATCTTATTCAGCAATACTGAATCAATGGGATGAAAACGACAAGGATCCTATAAGCCACCAGTCCCGACATTTTATCACCCATTATTATACAATCATGTTGCAGGTGTGCTTAATGATACCTTATTTAATGTACAGTCGATTCATTAATATTCCAGTCAACATATAATGACTGACTTACGCTTATCTAGTTACATATCTTCTCTGTAAGTAACAGATCGGCCTTTGATGCTTCCAAACACAGATCAACATCTTAGCAGTATTCTTGGGGGACATTTTGTAAAACTAAATCATTAGCAAACAACAGCAGCTACAAAAAGATACAAAGCTCCCTATTATCGTGTTTCCACATTTACAATAGAAGGCTGAAGTAAGAAGACAAAGTTTCATGTTGTTCATTGACCTCAAGCTGAGATCATGTCTTTCTATGATTCTGCTGTACTGCACATATTTACATGTGCCAAAATGAACACCTGCATTAATTTGGGAGTAAATTCGCAAATGCAAACTGCCCCTTATTAAATGATCACCTCTGTTAGACCCCCTCGAAGTAAAATTGCCAGCAGCACCTTCTTGCTGGCTCCTCCTAGTGTCCGGCCCAACCATTTCACAAACTTGCTGTTGTATTTCACTTCTTTCAATTTCCCATCTTATTTTCTAGCCTCATTTACCCAGATTGCCATCTTTGATCTAAATTCTTATCAGCCTTCTAGGAGAAGCAATATGTCCAAAACCATCCTTCAGGATATGCATCTAACAAAAGATTACACAGAGCCAGCATTGACTCTAAAATTATGGTCTTTTCCACAACATATTGCTTTCTTTTGCTAGTCCTACAGGAACAAAATACCACAAACTTAGTGGTATAGAACAACACAAGCTAGGGGCTGGGGATTTAGCTCAGCGGCATAAGCGCCCGCCTTGCAAGCAGGCAGTCGTGAGTTCGATCCCTGGTACCGATAAAAACGAAAAAGACAAAAAAAAAAAAAAAAAAAAAAAAAAAAAAAAAAAAATTAAAAAATAAATAAATAAATAAATAAAAAGAACAACACAAGCTCATTGTCCCATAAGTCTAGATTCTAGAAGCCAGACCCACATTGGTACAATCACGCTCCCTCTGAAATCTGCAGGGAGAATCCATCCTGGTTTCCTCCTTGTTTCTGGCAGCTTCCTGGTAACCCTTGTCAATGTATGGCTCGCAGTTGTGGGACTTCAATTTCTGCACCTATTGTCACAAGGCATTCTCCCCAGGTGAATTCATTCCTGTGGGACACCAGCTGTGTTAGATTAGGGGCCCAACCCACTCTAGTATGATTTTGTCACAAATAATTTTTATCTGCAACACCTGTGTTTCCAAGTAAAGTTAAATTTGGGAGCCTGGGGATTGCTACTTCAAAATATCTTTTTGGAGCAGGCAAAATTCAACACATAATATGTATTACATAACTTTCCCTAGCAATGACATTGTAAGAGTAATACCACTTACTCCTAATATCTGAATGCAGATGTGGTTTTAAATAGCACTTCTCTTTTGAATAACCACAATCATCACAACTTTGCAGTGTGACTCTCTGTGTGTTATTCAGTCTTTAGCTATAATCACATATGTTGAAAAGTGAAAAATGCACACACATAAGTGTCAGTGTATCTACACATGTTTATCTGTACACTCACAAGTTTTGGCTGGAGTTGCTCAAATTTTGAGAAAATAATAAGCAGACTGCAGACAAAAAAGGCAAAGCATTCTTTATTGATAAAAGATCACCTATATTGCATCATTAGTGTTTAACATTTTTCAAATTTGTTTTCAGATGTTTCTGGAGAACAAAAATATATAACGCTTACATCAATAAGTCTCAGAAATCAAGAGTCTCTTGCCTCTTCCAAACTAGAAGCCAAAGGAATGGCTTTGAAGAACAAAGAAATAGTGTTGAAAATCTCACCTAAAACAAAAACAAACTACTATTTCCCAATTTCTGGTGGCCCAAAACACATAACCCTAGCGACAACCAAAACATACTCAGAAAATCTACATCCTGCCCAGCAAACACACTTGACTACTTTGCCAACGTCACCTTCCCTTGACCATTGAGTCTGCCTTGGAAAAGTCAAAAGAAAGTGAATATTCTAGAGAAGCTGAAAGAAAAGGAAAAAGCAAAGTTCATAGGAGAATGATAGATGAGGAGCTATAAACCTGTTCAAAGAAAAGAAAAGTAATAGTTGAGATCCTGGCTACTGTGAAGCTGCCAGTTTAGGTCTCCATCCTTCTGGGGTTTGGTCCTTTAGAATAAACCTGTGTCCTGAGTAACACATTTCCCACCCTGTATTATTTTTTACACTAATTTATTTCCACTTTTGCAGTTGGCGAGATTTCACTGAGGTGAAATTTACACAAGACTTTCCACCATATTCCAGTCCTACAGAAAGAGAAGAATCCATTGCCACAAGCCTGGAGAGAATCTTATTGTCCTCTGATAAAAGTTACCCAGTGGGCTGGAGATGTAGCTCAGGGCTGGAGTGCTTTTTGGGGGTGTCAGGCTTTGGGTTTAAGACCCAATACTAAAAGTAATTATCTCATCAGCAGGGTTGATATTATACATGACTGAACTAGTCTTTTATCATGTGAAGTGTATGATTATTTCTGACCAGAAATGATTGAACTGACTTCAGCATTTTGTCTCCTTTTAATAAAGCATAGAGTCTGTTTAAAATAGCATTAATAAAGTGAGGTCAACCTTTATTTCATTACACCACAAATGAAAGTTGTTCTGCATAGAACATTTCTATCTTTTTTTCCTACAGTCAACCCATTTGGTTCTCCTTCCTGCGAGAGGCTCACATACCTTTATAACCTTAAGAGAGAACCACCACAAGTTCTGTCATTTCGCAGTGACACACAGCCTAAGGAGTTTCAGTTTCCAGCATATTTTTGTTGAAACGTGAACCTTATGGTCTGTTTATCACTGTCTTTTTTCAGTGACATTATGTAAGGTTCCAAAAATTTGGTGTCAGATCTGACATATTTGTCTTTGAGCATCTTATCTTCACAGCTCTTGACATCAGTGTGTAAAGACCTATAAGCATGTTCCACAGCAGACATGTTCGTTCACTCACTTACGTTTCAATGTTTTGTGGGAAGTCCCCCAAACCCAGAGCTGAGACACTGCTGAGAAGCACAGGCCCTGCTTTCAAGAGTCTTATGACTTAGTGGGAAAACTAAGACGTGTACACAAATCAATCTAATTATGCTAGAAAACATAAGAACCTTAGGAGACAGAACACAGGATGGAGATATTTTCACTTCTGCATAAGCAGATGAGACATTTTGAGAAATGAATAGTTGGCACACACTATGATAAAGATGGAAACTGGAGAGTACGGAAGATTGTCTTGGCTCTTAAAAATTAGAATAACAAAGATTTTCTTTTAACTCCAGCATAAAGATAAATTCCTCCTGCTTTTACAGATTGTGTCAGTTGTCTCAATAACCCTGCATTGATCAGCCAGTTCCATGTTAGTTTCCTTTTGTTCTTGGCCTTTCCCATCTTAATCTAAAGACTTTCCACAGTTAGTGGCAAGGCACTGAGTTAACAAAGTACAGCCCTTTACCAGGACTTCATCTGTTTTAAAGCCCTTTAATTTCTTGATAATTCTGCACAATAAAGAACGGCCTGACCTTCACATATCCTTACTCATGTAAGGCCCAGTGAACAGAATCCAGTATGAAACAAAACATTTTAAGCAGAAGGTATCACAAAAGAAAGGCCTGTCTTCCACTAAAGATGTGTTTACACTCCTAGTCCTATGGGAAAAATCATTTAAGCACAGCAAAAACTCACCTCACCTATTATATTAGCTGTATATTGTTTCCAAATCATAAAATGCTATTGATGTTTGATAAATGTTCATTGAATACCATCTGTCAGAAGTTCAAGGAGGAGACAGGTTGATTTTCAAAGTTCAATTTATATGAAATTAAATCTTTTTTCCTCATAAAATTTGTGATATATGAAAGCAACCACATGAATGAGTATTTCCCTCCAAGTTGAAAATTCTGCCATGGGTCATATGTAAACTCATTCAATAGGCAGTATAAGATGAAGCTATGAAATTCTCCACCCAAGCAAGAGCAATATGGGGAACTGATGTTTAGCTCACATTTTCTTTTCTTCTGCCATCCTGTTTGAAAGGGAAATATCACACAAACGGACGAGTCTTTCCTCATATACACTTAATCCTTCCAATTGAGGCAGACATAGAAAATAGAAAATGTTTTCCACTATGTCCTTTCAGTTGATCTATTAGTGGAAGGCCATACTCTAGATTTGCAGAAATTTGATCATCTGAGGGAAGCCAGGATTCCCCCACTCCTGGAACTAGAAAGCTTGTTGTGATCAGTTCACAAAATCTTCAACGTTCATACTCAGCAACAGGAATGGTGATTCAGGCCTTCTATGTAAGGTTCTACATGTTGTTTACTACACAAGGCACTCAGCTAGGAGGACAAAAAGGGTAAACAGCCAGCCCTCAAGCCAGATGCCAACACCATTTCTGTGATAAAGAATTTTTTTTTAGTTCCTAAAAAAGCATGACCCTCTCATAAATCATGGTTCTAAAAGACTACACCTTCTGAAATGAGATGTTGTTGCTAGTTCCACAAAGGCAGAGTATGAACAATTATTGACTTGGAACTACCAAAGAAAATTATCATTCTATTAGGAAGTAAACAATAATAAACAGGAATTGAAAAGAATATGTGTCTTTAAAATTTACTATGCATCCTGCTTACTAGACACAAGGTTAGTTGTTTTCATGCAATCTCATTAAACCTGTTTATGAACTTTATACAATAAATGCAATTACAAGGAATCCTCTTGAACATCTTCTACCTAAGGGACACAGCAGATTAGCTGACATAACCCATCCCTTTGTTGAAACTTAATGAGCACTGCTGTTGTCATACAACGAGCACTTATAATATTTAAGCTGCTCTTCAATGCTAGAGTATTAAGAACGTTAATTCCTACAAGTAAAATTTAAATTTAATTATACCAAGAAGTAGCTGAGTTTGTTCTTTGTCTCTGAATTCAGGACTGATTTCTTTGAAATTATATAATCTATTTAAATATCTTATAAGGTATTTAAATGAATAAGACAGAAATTCCTAAGGAAATTAAGATGTTTTCTACAAACAGTAAGTTCACTATTTGGGAAGTCTAACAGATGCAAAAAAAATCCCCTTAATTTCTGTTGCATTATAAGAACATGTACCCACTATAAACCTTTAGATACCATAGTAAACATTGGGAAATGTTGCAGTCATATATTATTTCACAAATGTCTAAATCCTTACTCATTGCTGAGATGGAAAATCAGAGATGATACTGAGTACAGTTTATGCAAGGTCACAAAGAAGTCCAGTCTGCAGACTTACACAGAAAATTTTAAAATTTTACTCAAATATTGGAAAATTAATATACATTAAAGTTGTTATCAAACAGTTAAAATGCATCACTTTTATAATTGCCCACTTGAAATTTTAAGACATTTCTACTGATAGTTACTAGCATTATGGTGGTGACAATTTTATTTTGCTGTTTGCTATATAAACTGCAAAACTTCTCGGTCGGCAGATTTCAGAACCAGGGTTGGAACCCCTACCCCCTACAAATAGTTGCTATCTATCTGATTTGTGCTACACCTTGGGGTCCTGACAATCTGATCTCTGCTCAGAATCCTGGCCTCCTCTGTCCCCAGCACATCACTCATGTTGCAACTGCAGCCATAATTACCTGCTTGAGTTTCCCAAAAGTTCCACCTTGTCCTCTTTTAGCTTCCAAGACTTTGAGCTTTGAATCAAAGAATAATTTTCTCTATATATTTTCTATAAAACATCATTTAGCCTTTATATCTTAAGTCAGATGTTATGTTTTCTAGAAAAATATCTAAACCTTTATTTTCCCCTCAAGCTAGAAGCCCCTTTTAGGGGACTTTACTTAGGCTTTATCCATCTGTCACTGGGCCAGTTTTTACCTCTATATTCTCCTCCTTCCTCAATTCAAGCATGCGTTGTTTAAACTTAGGGATAGTGTGGCTCATTATTATGTATATAACATCAGACAGAGCACATGGTACATTATTGGTGATCAGTGCACGTTTGCTAAGGGAAGACTTCAAGAAGAAAGATACTCTGGGAGGATTTTAGTTGTTTGAAGAGATAGGAGAATTACTGTTTCACCAACATAAATTTTGAAAATGCCTGGGTGATACCAAAATATGTTACTATCTAGCCATTTTCTTGAATTTAAGGATTTACCACATTTCTATAACAACTGATGCTCATTTTCTTAACAACCTATTTTTATCACCCATCATTAATATAATAAAATTTAAGAAAAGCATGCTGGAAAGTAGACTATGACTCTCAGAGAATAATTTTTATACAGCAAATATTTTACAATTTCAGTTCCACTACCTGAATCACATTCCTTCAAATTCTACTAATTAAAGATGCATAATTATTCAGTCATAGAATGGGGTGAAATTTACCTTCTGAATTTCAAATATAAAAAAGTCAAGTTTTCAAAGGCAAAGAACAGTTTAAAAAAGGATTGAAGAGGGAATGTTTATCTGATTTAAGAAAATTAGTTACAGCTCTTAGAATCATTTTTCTATATAAAAGTAATCAATAGTATAATTGTAATTCATTGTCTTCTGTTTCTTAAAGCAGGTTCTTCAGAAGATTTTCTATGTAATTCTTTTCTAACCTAGATTAGGTTACTTGAAAGTAATGAGGTTCATTTTTAAAGGTATAATTTTAACTTTTAATTATTTCAAGCTATTCTTTCATATATTTCAAGTATTTTCTGAGACTTTGCAACATACATGAATAATTATAATTCATCTAGTCATCCATTTATTAACTCAATGAATACTTGTTGAAAAGATACTATTTTCCAAGTCCTGTTCTAAGCACTATAAATATACTAAAGGGCAAACTTGCTCTGCCTTGTTATGGAGCTTACATTCCACTACAGACACCAAAAATAAACGAATCATGAAAAGTGAGGGGATAGCACTGCTATGATAAACAAGGGTTGGATAAAAAATTGGAGCTACAGGTTGAATCATCAAAAGTCATTTTCATGACGAAGAAATATTTAAACCAAGACGGAATAGTGTGGCAATCTCCACCATTCAAAATTTTGGGGCAGCATTCCAAGAAGAAATACTTGGTGGTAGGTAGTGACTACAGACGAGGATAAAATGAAAAGCTAGAGAAAGTGAGGATTGATTGGTCACACAGAGTTGTAAAGGTAAGACTTCCTCTTCTCTTCTAGGAATAATTGTGTGGCTGAAGATTTTCAAAGACCTAAGAGAATGTGATTTGACATTTTCTTGTGTATACGCTGCATAGAGAATGATTTATAAGAGACACAGATAAAGGGAGAGAAACAAAATGGAAACACTGAAATCAGAAGGGAAACCAGCTGAGATGTTACCATGAGACTGGAGAGAAGTATTGGAGGAGAAAAACGTGGACAATCATAGGGCATTTTGATGGAAAAGTCCAGAACTTAGTGACATTCTGTGTGTGACATCAGATATGAAAAAAAAAGAGAGGAAGAGAGATCGATTCCTATGCTTTTGATGTGAGCTACTATATGACAATGGCATTCACTTAGATCAGAGTAAGTGTTTGGGATGGAGGACCCAGAACTCTGTCTTGAACTCCGCATAACTGAGATATTTATTCCAAATAAATAAGCCACATAGAGTAAGATTTGAGAGAGAAAATTAGGAAGAAAGTAATAATAATTGAGATGAAAATAATCACAATTAAAGAGGTTAATTTTAAAAACATATAACTGGATGACATTATTTAAGAGAAAAGAAGACATTTTTTACAATAATAAAAAAAAGATTTCCAAAAATATGCTCCATGTAACACTAATATTGAGAAGTTTAGCAAAAGCATTACAGAGAACAAAGGGGAAATCAGACATAAATGGCCAGAGTAGTTAAAAGCCCACAGAATTTAAAATCACACAAGCCACAAGAAGAAAAACTTTCAAGCGGAGAATGTCTACTCTGTCAAACGTGAGAGATGGTTACAGGTGTTTCTGATATTTTTTGCCACGAAACACAAGGCAGAGTCACTACTTTAGATTCCTAGTGATAGAAGGCAGCTGGATATTTGAAGCAGTTCAGTCATGAAATATGTAGTCACCCATTCAGTTGAAGAGATTGTGTTAAGTCTGTCAAGCAATGTCAGCGGCCCATCTGATTTTTGTATTTGGCATTCGCAGGTACACAGAATGGATATGGTCAAGGAGTCCTTGCTCTGACCACTATCAATTCTGCAACCTTAGGAAAATTGCATAGCTTTTCTGAACTCCTGCACATTGTGATTTGCATCTGTTCATTTCAATCAAGACACCAACCTCACAGAGTTTCTAACAACGTCAATACATAATGTACACTACCTTACACAATGATTAGCATAGATTAAGTATTCTTTTATTACAATCCTTATTACATTGTTCTCTGGAGCCTCTCGGAAACTTTAATGGTGGATGTTTACATTCAAGTTTGTACTGCCTTTAATTACAATCAACTCAGTCTAAGTCATAGAAATGCATGCCTATAATCTCAGCACTCTAGGAGGCTGAGATAGAACAATCACAAGTTTGGACCCAGACTAAGTAACTTAATGACTCAGCAAGACCCTATCTATATATAAAAATAAAAAAGACGGGGGCTGTAGCTCAGTGTGGAGACCCTTGATTCAATCCCCAGAGCTGGAAAAATATAATTTTACATATTGTATTAGAATAATTATCAATTTAGATGAAATAAGACAAGCTTTCTACTATTAAGACTAAAATATAATAACATAGCATGCTTACATATTTTATAGTTACATAATTGATGTAAAATCTCAAGTTTCAATCTGAAAGTGTTATCCAAAGTCCAGAACTTACCTCTACTCTCATCCCTTCAGGCCTCCCCAGTCCAATTATTTAAGAAGCCCAGGGAGAGTTCTGAGGAATTCAAATAGAAGTTACACTCTTAAGAAGGAAGGGGTGGAATGGGGATTTAGCTCAGTGGGACAGCACCTGCCTGCAAGGGTGAGGTTCTGAGTTCAGTGCCAAGTACCACACACCCAAAATGGTACAATGAAGAAAGGAAGGATACTTCAGAGGTAACCCAAGGAATCCTCTACCAGAACTCACTGAAGCTGGAGTTTCCTCCATGTGTAGCTTTTCCAAACACCAAATTTGTGTATTTTCCACCAGCAACTAATTCTCCAGTCCTTCAACACCTCCTATCACCAACTCTGCTCAACTCTAAAACTCAGCAGAGTTAGTGAAGACAAAATGCCCTGCCAGGTGGCCACATTAATATGGTGCCCAGATTACCCAGATTCCTGTGCAGCCAACTGTGAGGTAGAGGGCTTCCGCAACCTCTTCTTCAGATTCAACAGTTTACTAGAACAATGTAGAAAACTCAGGGAAATACTTTATGATCACTGATTTACTATAAAGATGCAATTCAGAAGTTGTCATGTGGAAGAAAGGCAGAGGGCAAGGTACAGAAGAAAGAACCAAGAGCTTCATGCCCTCTCTCGACACACACTGACGTTTGCACCAACCCTGGAAGCTCTCTGATCCCACTGTTAATAATAGATGTAGGTTACATTACTTAATCATGACTAATTAGATCATGGGTCACTGGTAATGAACTCAGTCTCCACCCCTCTCCCATCCGCAGAGATGGAGAAGGAGCAGAATGTCCTAACCATTTAATCATGTGGCTGAATTCCTGGAGATTTACCCCCATGCTCCCCTTGACCAGGCTGTGAAGCGACTTGACCACTCTCCAAAAGTCACCTCATTAGCACAAAAGAGGCCGTAAATTGCAAGGTGCATAGAAGGTCTGTGCTTGGAATGGGGTCAGAGGTCAAATATTTATGATATCACACTTTAAGAAAGAGAAACTGGCACCTTTCTCCAGTAAATACCCTGCTGATCTGGTCTCAGGCCAATTCCAGGAAGGAACAGCTGTGTAGAAAAGAAACAGAAGCACAATGATTTGTTTCATAACATTCTCAAGGGAAAAGAGAGTGAAAATTAACACAGGACATTTGATCACAGAAAACAGGATTTATTCTTCACTTAGTATGTTATGCATGCAATCAACACTTCATTTTTAGATGCCTATGAAGACAAATACTATTGTAATCATATTGGATACAACTGCAAAGAGAACCAAGTTTGTGTGTGCATTGTAATGGAGAAGCCTGCAAACAAGTAAATATATACATGTCACAGTTTCAAAGGTAAGTACTAACACACACACATACACACACACACACACACACACACACACACACACACACACACACACACTACGGTAAGGACATACAGTGTCAGAGACATGGGAAGGTTTATTTCAGAGAAGTCCTCCACGTGGTGCTAATATTTGAGTAGTTTTCAATGAAACGTGGCTGTGAACCAGAGGAAAATTCAGTAGACATATTTTACTGGTTCTCAAAATAAGAATGATGCTTTCAAATGACTAAAGAAAAAAAATCAGGTTATAGAAAATATAGTCGAAAACAGGAGCAATGTGTGAAGCAGAAAAAGAATCAGATAGTCTAATTATCTGATAATCACGTGTTTTCATATTTTATCCACAGCTCTTAGTGTAGCAATCCAGACAAAAATGAGGCAAGCTCATCCAATTTCCTGACTTTTGCACAGATTAATGGTTTATAAGAAGTTATTTTTTCATAAGATGCAAACTATATATTGTTTTTGAATCAATATGTGGAAATCAATGATCCAATGATGTCTAATGAAATTTGAGGGACATAATGCGTCTCCTAGCTCTTTAAATGAGAAAGTTTGAATTACATGGATCAATAGACAACGATCCACACTGCCCTTTCTGGCACGTAGCCTCTCGGGCAGGAGGATCTATCCAACTGCAGAACTAGGTTATGCAGGCAATGAATGGAATCACTTTCCCCTTTAAAACCCGTGAAATGGTTTGCTTGTCTGCTTATTATGACATTTCTCCTGTTTGAATTATAGTCCATTTTGGATTTGATTTTTAACTATTTTTTCTGTACTGCTTGATATTTTAGAATAAAAGTTATACCCCTTATTCAGCAGGTAAAAGTAGGCACACATAATAATAATTTGCCTCATTTAAGCTTTCTCAAACTCAAAGTTTAATAGAATATTATTAGGTTATTAAAAAATAAACAGTAAACATTGAAAGCTCTTACTTCAATCCTCTCTTCCTCCTCCCATTGGCTACCTGAGTCCCTAAAATTGCAGTTACCTATCAGATTGAATATCCTTTCAGTGTTTCTTTGTGCAAATGCAATAAAATAAATGACTTTAAATCCTTATTTTATCCAAGTCTTACACAGAGATACATAGCTAATATGTTATTATGGTCTTAGATTTTCTTCATCTTATTTCATATGGTGTTTTTCAACATGAATATCTAAAGGGAACACCTTTATATTTTTATGTAATTACAGATATTCCATTATGTGGCTATATGTCATTCATTTTAATCTGAATTCAGTTAATAATTTTGTATTTAGGGACAGAGGTTTAGATTAATGAAGCATACTTGTGCATCCACACAAGGTCCCTGTCAGGATTCCTAACATTATAAAAGTAACAAAATAAGTATTAATAATAATTTGTGTTTGTGGTGGGAAGAATTCTAAGAGGGTTACCTTCAGTCTACCCTTAGATCACACCCTAGACTTTGAGAATGGGAGAAACCTGTGGCTTCCTAGAACAGGAAAGGCAGGCCCGAGATTCAGGTATGTCACACTGCTCCTGCTACAAATGCTGCAAGAGGTCTGCCACCTGTGTGATGCCTGGCACACAGGGCGAGCTGGTGCCACAGTTCCCCATGGAGGGTGGAAGGGATGACAGATTATTTTATGAGATTCAGGTTGCCTGGGGCCTTGTATTATCTTCACAGATTTTCCTACAAGGTCCCTCCAACTGAGTGACTTCAACTACAAAACATCACTCTCACAGTTCCCAGGATGGACAGTTAACATTAAGAGACAGCTGGGTTGGGGTCTTTTGAGGGTTGTAAGCATGAGTCTGCTCCATTTCTTTATCTTGTGTTCTGTTCCCCTCAGGAAAGGTGTTGCTTGATTTGGAGATGGTATTGTCTCTGGCTCCCTAGTTCCATATCTGTCTCCAGGTCCCTATTTCCCCTGTATATGACGTCATGGCACAAAGAACAGGGCACACTGTAATGATTTCATTTTAACCTAATGATATGGAAAGGTTCCAGCTTCTGTATTTTGGAGACACATACCCAACCTCAACTAGTCCTGATCAAAGGTCTATAAACAAACATCCAAAGCCAGGTCTAATAAAACCATAAAAGTTATTTTTTAGTTTTCTAACTCTACTACCTCAAAACTAAGTCTCTTGTGTTTTTTTAAAACTGTGTTAAAAATAAGATCAAACAAAACAAAACAATGAAAATGATACAAGAACTTTAAAACAACATAATAGAAAATTAACAATGGCTAGAGTAATACCTCTTGTTATCTTCAAAATAGCTGTCCAGACAATCAGACATAGGCATGTAAAATTAACCAAACAACACAGAACTAAGTTGCTTCTTTCTTCTGTTGTTATCCTTCCAGAAATTTCAGGTATGTGGTCTCTAATTTCTACTATGTCTGTGTCTCCTGAACTTGCTCTGTGCGAGCTGGAGACCTGAGATTGTGTTTTGTTCCTTCATCTTGACATTTTCCTGTGTTCCTCTGAGTCAAAAATATGAAAAAGCTAAACTTTCCTAAATCTCAAGCTCTTTGCAATTCTTAATGGGTTCAGCTTAAAAAACATAGAGAGCCAAATTTTCTCAAAAACAAAACAAGGAGGAAAACTATTTTAAAAATTGGCTCATTATATTATTTTTGGAGAGAAAAATGAAAGTACTTGAACTCCCAACCTGTCAACTACCAAGATACTTGAAAATAAAAAGCTTAATTTTATTTTGTTTGTATTACTTGAATTTCAGTTAGCATTTCAGAATGAAAGTAGAAAAGAAATTTTATGAGGACTTTAGCATTTAATGAGTTGTATTTCTTTTTCTATTTTTTTCGTGGTAAACAACCTCTGTACTTGAGTTTTTTTTTTTTTTAATTTTAAAGAGAAAAGCAAATAAAACAAAATGTCAAAATATGATAATTAGAGGGTAACAATGACATGCACATCATGTTTTATTTTCTTCAAATCAGTTACTCAGAGTACAAGACATGTGCACTTAATCATTCAAAAAATACTAGCAGAAACTTTTCTCTGCAATAAGCTTGGAGAAATCAGTAGTATACCTTAACTATCTTTTATATATAGTTTCTTTCAGCTTTTCATATTAGTGAGGAATATGAGGTCTACACATGCATGTCTGATTTATTTCACTTATGAGCATGGTCTCAAGGTATATCCATTTACTTATAAAGGTCTCAAGTTTATCCTTTATGGCTAAGTAGTACTGCATAGTATAAAAATACTGCCTCTTTTTTATCCATGATGGACATTTAGATGGTGTCTAAGATCTAGCTATTATCAGTTGTGCTGCTATAAATATAAGTGCACATATATCACTGTGGTAAGATGTTTCAGTTCTTCTGGAAAGATACCCAGAAGGGGAACAACGGGGCCAAATGGGAACTCTAATCTTACATTGTTTAAGGAATCTCCACACTGATTTCCACAGTGGTTGCACCAATCTATCCTCCCACCAACGTGTAGAAGTGTTCCTTTTTCCTCACATCTATTCCAGCATTTGTTATTAATTGATTTCTTGATAATAGCCATTCTTTCTGGGGTCAGAGGGAATCTTAGTGCTTTTTTAAATTTGCATCTCTTGAATGACTAGTGATGCTGAACATTTTTTCATGTGTTTATTTACTATTTGTATTTCTTCACCTGAGAAGTGTGTATTCATCTCAGCTGTCTATTTTTTTATTGGGTCTTTAAATCTGAGAGGACTGATATTTTTTTAAGTTCTTTGTATGTTCTTGATAGTAATCCTTTGTCTGAAGAACAGCTGGCAAACATTTTCTCCCACATAGTGGGTTGTCTCTTCACTTTGTTGGGGTTTCTTTTGCTAGGCAAAAGCTTTTTAATGAGATGAGATCCCAATTTTTGATTCATTGTGATAGTTCCTGTGCAATCAGGGTTTTGTTCATAAAGTCTTTGCCTACACCAATGCCTTTAAGATTTTGACCTACCCTATTTTCCAGCAGATCTATTGTTTCTGTTTTAATATTAGAGCTTTGAGCCATTCAAAATTTAGTTTAGTGCATGGTGAAGGACATGGGTCCAACATTACTTTTCTGCATGTGCAGATCAGCTTTTCCAGCCCCGCTTATTAAAGAGGCTGTCTTTCTTTCAGTGAATGTGTTTAGCACTTTTGTCAAAGACAAGGTGGCTTCAGGTGTCTGAAGTTGTTTCTACACCTTCTAAGCAGTTCCACTGGTGTTTAGGTCTTTTTATTTTTCCACAGTAGTATTTTATATTTTATAGTATAACTTCAAGTTAGGGATCGCGATATCCCGTCTTGCCTTTGTTGCAGAGGATTGCCTTTCCTACCCTAGGTCTCTTCTGATTCTAGATGAATTTTAGGATTGTTTTCTCTAATTCTGTGAGCTAAGCTTTACTATTTTGATTGTGATTGAACTGAATCTGTATGACAATTTTGGAAGTAACGCCATTTTGACTATATTGGTTTTTCCTACCCAAGAGCATAGGCTATCTCTCCATTTTCTAATATCTTCTTCAACCTCCTTTTTCAGAGTACTGTACTTTTTAATGTAGAAGTCTTTTTGCATCCTTTGTTAGATTGATTCCTAGATATTTCATTTTAGTGGCTGCTACTGTGAAAGATTTTGTTTCCCTGATTTCTCTCTCAGTGACTTTGTTATTAATGTACAGGAAGGCTATTGATTTCTGAGTGTAGACTTTGCACCCAGCTATGCTACTGAATTTGCTTATTAAATCTACTACAGTTTTTTAGTGCGATTTGTGGGGTCTTCTATGTAAAGCATCATGTCATCTGCAAATAACAGTAGTTTAACTTACTCCTTTCCTATCTTTATTCTTTATATTTTTCTCTCGTGTTTAATTGCTCTGGCTAAAGTTTCCAGGACTATATTGAATAAGAATGGAGGCAGTGGACATCCTTGTTTCTTTCTTGTCTTTAGACTAAAAAAAACTTTCAGTTTCTATTCATTTAATGTAATGATAGTTGTTGATTTATTATAGGTGTCTTTTATAAGATTGAAATAAAAACCATCTATTCCAGTTTTCTGTAGGGTTTTTATAATGAATTAGTGCTTGACTTTGTCAAAGGATTTTTCTGCATCTATTGAGATCATCATATGATATTTGTTCTTTACTCTGTTAATATGGTATGTTACATTTATGTATTTATGCACGTTAAACCATCCTTGCATCCCTGAAATGAATTCCACTTGATCATGGTATATGATCTTTTTGATGATTTGCAACATTCTGTTTGCCAGTATCTTTTTTAAGGCTGTTTGTTTCTGTGACCATTAGGGAAATTGGCTTGTAATTTTCTCTTAATTGAGTCCTTCTCTGGTTTTGGTATCAGGGTAATGCTTGGTTCCAGGAATGAATTTGAGAGTATTGCTTTGCTTTCAATTTCATTAAAGAGCTTGAGAAGTAGTTTGTTACATCTTCTATAAGTTTCTTGTAGAATTCGGCAATGAATCTATCAGGGTTTTTCTTTGTTAATAGCTTTTCAGTTACATGATAAATTACATTGATGGATTTTCATTTATTTGGGATGTTTATATCTTCTTGATTCAGCTTTGGTAATTCACATGTATCTAAGATTCTGTCCATTTCCTCTGTATTTTCCATCTTATTAGAATACAAGTTTCCAAAGTAGGTATAGATGATCATCTGGATTTCTACAGGGTCTGTTGTATTTCCCCCTTTTCATTCCTAATTATGTGAATTTGAATGTTTTACTTACCTTTTTGATAAGGTCAGATAAAGCTTAGTCAATTTTATTTAATCTTCCAAAGAACCAACTCTTCAATTCATTGATTCTTTGTATTGTCTTTTAGTCTCCAATGATTAATTTCTGCGCTGATCTTCATGATTTCCTTTCTCATATGAGCTTTTGGCTTGACCTGCTCTTCTTTTTCTAGAAGTTTGAGGTTCACCATTAAGTTGTTTATATGTGCTTGCTTGCTCTGTTTTCCTTACATTAGTATTTACTACTATACATTTCCCTCTTAGGACTGCTTTCATTGTGTCCCATAAATTATGGTATGTTGTGTTATTGTTATCATTCAACTGTAAAAATTGTGTAGTTTCTCCTTTAATTTCATCTGTTACCCAATGGTTGTTATTTAATTTCCATGTGTTTATGAAGTTCTTGTGATTTTTTTTTTGTTAATTTCCAGTTTCAATGCAGTATGACAATATTCAATATTATTTCGGTTCCTTTGCATTTACTTGTGCATGTTCTCTGATCCAGTATGTGGTCTATTTTGGAGAATGTCCCATGTATCACTAAGAAGACTGTGTATTATGATGTTGTAGGGTGAAATACTTTGTGGACATCCACTATTTTTGTTCAAAAGTTTGATTTAGCTTTAGTATTCATTACTGATTTTTTGTGTAGCTGTCTTTTTGTGAGGTTGAGGTATTGAGATCTTTCAATACAATTCTATTAAGACTTAAGTGATTTTTTATGTCTGTTCATATTTGTTTTATAGTTGGGTACACTAGTATTTGTTTCATATATATTTATAATTGCTATGGCTTCCTATTGGATTGTTACCTTTATGAGGGTGTACTGACCTTGTTTACTCTCTGAATCAGTCTTGGCTTGAAATTCACTTTGTCTGCAAATAGAATAGCTACCCTTGATTTTTTCTGGGTTCCTGTCACATGGAGGATTGCTTTCCAACCTTTGACTTTCAGTCTATGAGTTTCTTTTTGAATTAAATGTGTTTCTTGTGTGGTACATATTGTTGCATCTTGCTTCTTGATCCATTCTGCCACTCTGTGTCTTTCAATTGGTGAATTAAAGCCATTAACGTTAATGGTTATAATTGATACACATTGACTTGTACTTGTCATGACTTTTCCTGTTGTTGGCTCTTTTTTTTTTTCTATTCTATCTAATTGTTTGCCTTCCCTGGTGGATTCATTCTGTTGGGATTTATTGACCTGTAGTGCTCATTATCTCTTTATAGAATGTCCTTTAGAACATTTCTGAGGGCTGGTTTGATGGCTATAAATTTCCTCAGTTGTTCTTTGTCATGGAAATGTCTTATTTCTCCATCAGTTTTGAAAGATAGTTTATGGGGCACATCAATCTGTATTGAAAGTCATTTTCCTTCAGAGCTTAGAACACTTCACTCCATGTTCTCCTTGACTTGAGGGTTTGTGTTAGGAAGTCACCTGTGATTCTGATGGGCTTTCCTTTATAGCTGATTTGTTTCTTTTTCCCAACAGCTTTTAAAATTCTATTCCTGTGTTTAATTTCTGGAATCTTGACTATGATATGCCTGGCTATAGATTTGTTTTTGTCATATCCAATTAGAGTTCTATATGCCTCACATATTTGTAAGTCAATTTTTTTTCTCTGCCAGGGAAATTGTCTGTGAACATTTTTTGATGTCATTTGTGGCATCTCTTGCTTTTTCATTGACACCAATCCCTCTTAAGCTATCCTTCTTTGCCTCATGTAGCATATGCTGAGTTGATATCTCATGGTCCCTTGTTACTTTTGAGAAATCTTTCTTTTCTTGGTCACTAATTTCAAGCCTGCCTTCAGTATCTGAGGTCTTATCCTCACGTTGGCCTAATTTATTTTGAATACTTTCAATGAAATTTTTATTCTCCTGGATATCTGCTTGAATATGCTTTATAGATTCCATTTCTTTCCTGCGCAGAGCTCCATAATTTTCTTAAGCTCCTCATTCCTCATTTTTTTGTCTGTATCTGCTCTAGCATCACTAAGCCTGGCCCTTAATTTGGACACCATCTCTGTAGTTATCTGAGAGATTATTTATGATTTAATTTTTTCAGAATCTCATTCAACTGTTTTGTTGTTACCACTCCAGAGAGGCCTGGAAGGAGGCTTCTGGATTGTCTGACTTCATTGCCCCTTGAATTTGCCTTTGGTAAACTTGATGTCTGGGGCTGCCTTCTGTTTAGATTTCTTCTCATTTTCTTTTTTTGTTGTTTTTGTTGTTGTAGTTGTTGTTCCCTTTTTTTAGTTTAATTCTTGGGGTGATGTTTAGAAATTATCTAGGATGGGTTGCTTTTTAGCTAGTATTTAGGATCCATAGGTGATGACTACTTCTCTGAGGTATCTTCCAGGGGTAGCTGGTTTTTGGATTTTGAGTCTGTTGGAAGATCTTACTTCTTTAGTTCATTGGAGATGGGAAGTTTTTTGTTTGACCCAGTCCCTGGTTCTTTGACACTGTGCCATACTATTTTTAATGACCCTGAGTCAATCCCAATCATAGAATACCAGGACCAACAGCTGTTTAGAACAATTAGGTTAATTTTGTTTACAGTGGTATCAATAGCATCAAACACAAGTCTAGCAAATGAGAAACTGAGCTAACGCTTTGTCACTTTTAAACCATATGAACTAGATTTGTAGTTGTATAACAAAATCTAATGCAAACCAGAAAATTATATGCAGTCTACAGTGATATGCCAATTGCCTTCTAGGATTAAAATTTAAAATATAAGGAGAAAATAGAGATTAGGAAGAAGAAGAGATCAGAAATAGAGTTGGAGGACCAAGGGGGATCATGCTAACTTTGTGAAACTGGTGTATCACACTAGAGGGAAAGAGTGAAGGAAGAAAAGCAAAGAATCTCAGAGATGCTAGAAATCATGTTCATACTTACATAAAAATAAGACCAAATAATGATGGAGAAAGGAAGAAAAAAATCAAAATCAAACATGAGAGAGAGAGAGAGGAGACTGCAGAAAGAAAATAAATAAAAGAAAAAATGTTTACTTGTAGGTTTGTCCAGATTTGTCTTTGCTTTCTCTGGCAGAAAACCTGCCGAGACAGAGTCCTAATCCATGTTTATCTATGCCAGCACACCAGCAGTAGCTTTTCATTTGGGTAGTGGGTGGTCTCAGTAAGCCTGAGCTTTCTGGTGGAGACCACTCAGTCACATTTAGCTCACCATCTTCCAAGCACCTTCCATGGGCTTCAGCCCTGCTGGTAGCAACCAGATGAAACCAGTTTCAGTTCTGAGATCTGACCTCAGGCTGCCCATTCCCAAGAGGGCTCCAGGCCAATTATTGTCTTCCTCCCAGGACTGAGACCCTTGCTATCACCGCCAGTTAGTGCAGCCCTTCACATCTTCTGCTCCCCTCCACACCCGCTGCTCCACTCTACTGCTGCATCTCTCCACAGAGGCTTCCAGGGTCCCCAGCTGTCACTGTCCCTCATGACTGTGCACCCACGGGTTTGAACGATTCCATATGAGTCCAATCTCAGGGAGAAGTCACCACTGGCTACCTCCTTTTTGAAGTTTCTCTCTTCACTCTCTCCATAGGCTTCAATTCATGCTTCAGATTCTTCCCGGGTCCAGGGCACCCACCTTGCTCCCTCTCGTCTTCCACACATTGCTATAGTGCAGTATCTGGACAGTGAGTCTCTGAGAGGCACTTTCTCTGCTGCTCAGCACTCTGCCAGTCTTCCTCTCTTGACTCTTGAGTTGTATTTAAATAAACCTTTAATGGAGGAAATTAAGATCTTATAAGATTTTAAATGGAACAGAAAACAAAATCAAAAGCTAGTAATCAGGCAGTTTATAACCTTAGACATTATTATGTCACCATTTGTTACCATATGGAGGTGATTCATTTATTCCTCTGGTTGCAACTTTTGAGAACAAGCTTATACATTATGAAAACAATTTATGATTTATATGCTCTGGAGTGAGATGTTTATCTGGGTCAATCTCATGAGAAATTTACTCTATGTTATACTATTTTATGCTTTGCCATTTTTAATTTAACCTCATTTTTTTCTTTAATTTTCATTTTTGATGGCTGAGAGTGCGTATAATAAAGATGAACACCGAAGTTCAGGCTTGAGGAGCAGAGTGGGAAGAGGAAAGGAGCTTGATCCAAATTGCAATTTTTAGCTTGGTAACCACAATTCTGCTCTTTTCTGTGCACCTGGGAAATATTGTTGCTTTTTGTCTGTCTGTGAAAATAACAATTGACCAAAAGTCTAAACTATCTTCATTTCTTTTTACTTTTCCTTTCTGCTCACTCCTCCCCACCAACACACAAATTTTCTTCTTTTGCTTCTGTGTCTACTGACCTGGCTGCAGCAGCTCATGATCAGCTGTGAAAGTCAGGATTACTGGAGTCACCTCCATATTTAAAATACTACCCTGAATCCTTGTCGAATAACGCAGGATTTCATCTTTTGAAATGGAGTACCCTTATGATGTTCAGAAAAGGCACTATTGGTTCAGTCATTATCATTAGTTTGTTTGTTTTAATTTAAGCCTGTTTGTGGAATATTGAAACAAAATAAGCAGAAGAATCAGGTGGTCAGGACAAGGAGCCTCCTGAATGGGACAAAGAGAAGGTGAGACAAGTGTTCACGTACATTAGGCAGAGCGGTCAGCACAGACCATGGACCTCACTTCATTGAAACTGCATCCTTACTGTGGCCATAATATCAGATCACAGGAAAAGCAATCATGAGGTCAGGCATCTACAGATCAGTAACCTGAAGTCTCAGTTTTACAAGGAGTGGCTGCTGTACCATCCCACTAATTACCCGGAGTACACATTCTCTCCAACTTCATTTCAGTCCTAAAACTCCCCCAATTTTGACATGGATTTGGCTTATCTAGAGGATAATTTTCAACATTTCCTTAATTAGATTTCTATTGATGCCTCAATAAATTGTCAGAAACATATTAACTTAGAATAACTCTCATTTTATTTTCTCAGCTCGATTGATAAAGAAGTCCAAGTACAATGAGTTGTACTATTGATTCAGTGTCTCACAAAGCTACAGTTAAGGGTGAATCTGCATAGAGTTCCTATCTGGACACTCCAGAGAAGAATCTGCTTCCTGTGTTATTCGACAAGTTGGCAAAATATAATTCCTTATGGATGTTAAAACGGAGGCCTCTGTTTTCTTGACACATGGCTATTTCACGTCCAAGCCAACTATGGCATGAATTGCCAACTTCTGTTTCTGCTGCCGCCAGGGAAAGATCTGCTTTGAAGGGCTCTTGTGATTCCATCAAGCCCAGCCAGCTAATCGAGGGTAATTCTATGGCTATTGACAAACCTGGGTGTAGTTTCATGAGGCACTGTCAGCCTGATAATCATTAGTATCTTAGTAATGGCTGCATGAAGCTAGCTTATGTAATATCTGTATCTTTTTATCATTACAAAATCTAAAGATAATAAATGAATATCATGATTAATATAAATTCCTGAAAAGTGATGGATGACTACAACACAATTAAAAGCACATAATAAAAAGGATTTGTTTTAATAGATTACAAAAAGTGTCAAATTTTTTAACTTCACATAAACAGTTCAAAACGTTACTATACAATTTACAGAAAAAATGAGTATCTGAAAATGTGTATTTATAAGATAAGACAAAAATCCTGAAAACACCCAAACAACACACAGCAGTTGCTACATCTAATAGTTATGTTTTTCTCCAACATTTTTATTAGAAATCATTTAATTATTGTCATATTACAGATTTAACAATTTCATTACCAATTGCTTCTATGGCTCTGGGCCCCCATAAAATATTAACTGATGTGCTTTCATAATATTTTAAAATTTTTCATAAGTTACTTAAAAATTAACTTTCAAAAATACTTATGTTCTTAGAGTTCAAGCAAAATCACCTTCAATAGGCAACTGGGAAAAGAAAAAGGGTGAAGAAATCAACTTGAAGTCATTTCACATTACATTTTCCTCTCATAATGGAAGCAATATGAACCACTAAAGTATGTCTAATAATAGATTCCCCATCCTGAAATACTTAATAATTAAATAAATAAAGTTTAGGGACTCAAAATGGCACAATGATACAATTTTTTCTAATGTTTTCATAAAATTTCTTTGTCACTTAATTCTCAAAAACTATAAAATGACTGCATAAATGAATTAGGTTATCAGTTTATCTTCTACAGGCAGATACTTGCTATTTGTTCTATGGAGAGGGAACACATTAAATGTTAGCAGTTAGTAGGTGACTCTTTGTCACCTGCACTGCATTTGCAAAATTATTCAGCGTCTCTGAGCTTCTTTCTTCCTCTAAGATGGAAATTCATGTATGTACTTCCCCATTGATCTTTGTGGTTAAAAAGAGGAGACAGAACATTTCACAGTTCTTGAAACAGTAGCTGCCTAATTGTGGTTTCCCCTTATTCTCTCCACATACTCTTGGCCTTCAGAATGGAGACATTGGAAAAGGAAACAAAAGATTTAGAAAGTGAAATTTTGTCAGGGTAGAAGCTCATTGTCAGCCCCAAATACCTTAAGCTGTGAAAGATGGAATAAGTCTTATATTCCTGGCCAAGCTACACTCTAGTAAGTATTTTCTTAAAGGAGAATATTATATCTTAAGTTTCCCCATATATTAGTTGCCTTCCTTGTATAACAGAAAAATCACAAGTGCAATAATTTAAAGCAACGTAAATTTATTATCTGATATTCCTGTCACATTTTTACCTTATGGTTACATTATATTCAGTCTCCTTAAGCCACCTTGGTCAAATCCTGAGTATTTGACTTTTGACAAGTTATTCAACAGAAAGTTAAGATTTATTTCTACTAAAAAAATCTCATACACACCAAGCATATGAATATACTGACATATAGAAATATAGAAATAAAAAATAAGGCTCTCATTAGATCCCAATGAGGATTTTCATGCAAAATATTTAGCCTAAATTTGAAATATATGAAGCACCAAATACATTTTCACATAAATAGTACTCTAGTAAGTAGATTTATTTCCTATTAGCATTGAAACAAACCACCAAAATGCATTGCTATATATTGTACAAATGAATTCTCTCTCAGTTTTGGAGGTCAGAAGTCCAAAATCATTCTCAGTGGGCTAAAGTTGAGATATACTGTCTGGGCTGTTCTTCAGGAAACTGCCCTGCCTCTTTGAATTTCTAGATGCTGACCTTAAAAGGCTGCTTCTCCCTCTTTGAACTGTGGAGGCTTCAAATTTCCTCATCACTTTTTTTTCTATACAGAGCAAGAAAAAATCAAGTTGCACCTTCAATACTTTGTTTGGAAAACTCCTCAGCTAAATATTCAAGTTCACATCTTACCAATTCCTAGAGAGTAAGTTAGCTGCTTCCAAAATATAAAGGCATAATATAAAAATTTCCTATTTTTCCCCTCCTCCTCCTTCCCTCTGGAGTTCCTCCATTTGAACATGTTCTTCCTACTTCCCATATGTATCCTGTTTTGCTCCTTACATATCCTTCAGGTCTCTCACATAAGAAATAATTTGATATTTAAACATGTGTGTCTAATTTGTGTCACTTAAAATTTTGGCCTCAAGAAGCATCTATTTACCTAAAAATGCATCAAACTTACCCTCCTTTATTTCAGAGTAGTACTCCACTGTATATAAACACCACATTCTATTTTCAGTCATCTGTCAATGGGCATACAAGCTGTTTCCACAATTTAGCTCTTATAAATTGTGCTGTTATCCAACATGGGCAAACATGTATCACTGTGATATGATGCTGTTAACTCTTTTGGAAACATGCCTAGAAAGGGCACAGCTTGGCCAAATGGAACCTCTAGTTTTAATTTATTGAAGATTTTCCATTCTGATTTTCACAATGGTTATACCAATTTTGGTTCCCACCAAGAATGAAGAAGGTTACCATTCCCCCACAGGATCGCCAGCATTTGATATTGGTTGATTTCTTGGTGAAAGCCATTCTTTCTGGAGAGAGATGAAATCTCAGTGTTGTTTTAATTTGCACTGCTCAAATGACCAGTGAAGTTGAACATTTTTACATATATATATATATATATATATATATATATATATATATATATTTGCTATTTGTACTTGTTCATCTGAGAAGCATCTGTTGATTTCATATGTCCACTTTCGGATTGGGTCTTTACATGTGGGTGCCTGAGTTTTAAAATCTCTTTATATGTTCTAGATATTAGTTCTTTGAGGGGTAGGTGGCAAAGATTTTTCTTATTCTGTAAGTTATCTCTTGACCCTTCAGATGTGCAGAAGCTTTTTAATTGGATATGATTCCAGGTGTTGATTCCTCACAGTGTTTACTGTGTGACTAGCATTTTATTTATAAAGCGTTTGCTTACACCTATGTCTTCAGGAGTTTTATGTGCTCTCTCTTCCAGCAGATTAAGTGTTTCTGTTTTAGATCTTTGATCCATTTTGATTTTAGTTTAATGAACAGTGGGAGGTATGGTTTTAGGCTCCATCTTTGGCTGGTAGAAAGCCAGTTTTCCAAGCACCATTTATTACAGAGCCTATCTTTTTCCAATGACAGTACTTGGCTCATTTGTCAAAGATGAGGTAGCTGACTGTGCTTGGAGTTGTTTCTAAATCTTCTGTTCCATTGATCCTTGGGTCTATGTCTTTGCCAGTACCATGTTGCTTTTGGCAGAGTAACTTTTTAGTATAGATTCAAGTTGAGAATCGTGATACCCCCTACCTTGCCCTTGTTGCCCAGAATTTTTTTTTTTTTTTTCTAATCTAGGCCTCTTCTGGTTCTGTAGGAATTTTTGGATTGTTAGCTGTAATTCTATAAAGTGTGCTTTTAGTATTTTCATTGGGACTGCATTAAATCTGTATAACAGTTTTGGAAATATGGCCATTTTCACCATATTGATTGAGCCCATCCAAGCACAGGGGATGTCTTTCCATCTTCTGATGTCCTCTTTTTAAATTTCTTCCATCTACAGTAGACACTTTCTAATGTGCATATCCCTCAGTTGTTATGAATGCCAATAGATGACACAAGCCACCCTGCTATGCTCAAGGTGGCACTTCAGTGACAGGAGCTGCTTTACCAAGAAGTGTCATTGGACTATGTCCTTTCCCTGCTATCGTGACCTAAATCCAAGAGTGGATGAAAGGTGACTTCCTTTCATAAAGACTGAATACAGAATGCAATTTATACTTGGAGCTCTTCCCAAGACCAGGTTGTAACTAAACTTCATAAAAAGTATTGCTCAGACCTGTTTTTCACTGTTGGTACCCTAAATTTTCCCAATTCATCATCTACCTCCATGAAATTTTGATATCACACACGGACCATCTTATCAGTTTGTTCATACACTGAGATCCTTGGTTTTGATATCACACACGGACCATCTTATCAGTTTGTTCATACACTGAGATCCTTGGAGGGATAGAAACAATTATAATGTCATTTCATCTCCAAATTGTCACCCCTTTGGTGATATTGCTGCATTGAAAATACACAAACTAAACTGTTGTACATCGTTGCCTAGCAGCTTCCTTTTCTCGGTTCTGCTGTCTCTGCCCACCTTCTAGTTTTCTCCTGAGATAATTCTTCCTAAATCATTTACCCATGGATGCCCATCAGACACCCTGCATCCAGAGAAGCCAACCTAACTTTTGCCTAGTGACATGCTATCCAGTTATTGTAACACAAATTTCATTTTAAAAATTTTGTCTTTGTTGATTATTTCTGAGTACGGTTGTAAAAAACTTTTCAATGGTTTTATCAAGGTTAAAATGTGAATTGAAATGAGACATCAGCTTCACTAAACCTGTATTAGAAGTTTAGACAAATTAACACTTTTAACAACATTCAGCCTTCTCACATAGATATATATTACATTGCTTCATTTATTCAATTATTCTTATTCTTTTAAGTCCCTCAATAAAATATCTCCTGCTCTTCTTACTGAAGCTATTGATAAATGTCATTCCTAAGTTAGTACTTTATTTTCTGATTGTTGTTTCAAATGAAGTGCTGAGCATTTATACATAATTTCAAGGATGTGATTAGAGAGAAAAACTCTGCATCTTCACATGATGACAAGACAAAGAGAACTGCTAGTGTTTTAAGAGAAGCTAAAGAACCCAAAGTTAATGCAAGGAAGACTAAAGCCAAACCAAAATCAAAACACATTTCCCCTAGTGATATTTATTTAAAACAGGAGAGTATGAGGAAGCTCTAAAGACAATGAGGAATGAGACAATAGTATTTCATCATAGTCATTCATAAGCTAAGCACATGTGTAAACTGTATAATGCTCCTTACGGGCAAACAATGGCCAAGACACAAAATTGCATTAAAAAAGAAATGATCAAGGAAGGACCAGTAAACAACCATCTCTCTTTATGCAATGTAACTGGGCCTTGTTGCATATGCTGCTGACTTTGGAAGTCATCGTTTCTATCAATAAGAACTTATAGCAACTTATTTTCTTTTATTAAATGTTTTAGAATCATCAAGTCATAAATTGTTGGAGCTGACACTTTAAGGTATCTGCATTTGAATAATAAAGATGTTAAACTACAACTAGGTAAAATTAAGTCCGTTAATATTTCTTTATGTCCAATTGGAGTCATGAGAATCTATTCAATTTTTAACTTTGTAACTTTATAATAATTGGTCTTTTTATTCTGTATTCCATCAATGATTCCAGTGTTACTGTTTTATGTCCTAATGTCTCATCAACCTGCAGACAACAAGATAGTGCAGGTCATCATTGCCTGCCTCTCGCCCTCTTGCCATCAATATTTCTGTGTAACCTCTGCCAGCCACTACCTGCACCAGCTGCGGCAAAAACACGGCGGTAAAATTCTGTTTATGTCTGCGCTGGGTTTCCACACACTTTTTTGATCTGTCTTCCATACGTTTAGTGGGAAATGTTTCACAAAACACAGATCTTACTATGATTCCTTTAGCTTAAGATTCTTCGGGCCGTTCCCTTACCATGTGGGATAGACACCGGCCCATTCATTAGCTTTACCGAGGTTTTCTCTCCCTCCACTTCAGTCACCTTTCTTGCTCTCAGACTTGTTGGAGAATTCACTCCTTGGTGTGCAGACCCACAGATATGCTGACTTCCGCCGAAAAATGTTAGGCAGGTTCACACGGCACACGCCCTTCTCTAGCTGTGATGGGGGAAATCGTGTGTCATGTGAGACACCATGTATCACTCCAGATTGTGGCTGCCCTATGAAATAGGATCCCCCCTGTTGTTTTGAGCTCTGATTCTGGTTATCATTTACTC
The DNA here is from genome assembly GCF_034190915.1 of Cavia porcellus. Taxonomy (NCBI): domain Eukaryota; kingdom Metazoa; phylum Chordata; class Mammalia; order Rodentia; family Caviidae; genus Cavia; species Cavia porcellus. Next base: position 156,760,729 of record NW_026947484.1, on the reverse strand, counting down.
TGTGGCTGCACATAATCTGACACTCCGGGATGCTGAGCGCCTCACTGTGGCGATGCAGCTGCAGGATTAGTTGCAGTGTATGATTGCCAGACACAGGGATTCCGCTATGGACCCGGTTCTTAAGTCTCCATGGGAATCCTGGAAAAGTCTTACGTCAGTGCAGACTACTTATAATTAGAACTGAAAAAAATGGAAAATAAATCTACAGACTGTTCACAGTGGTTCTTAGTGTCAATAAAAAATAATTCTACTTTTTATTGGAGATTTTTAAAAATTTCTATTAGTACATGTTTGCAGTACATAATGATATTAATCATGGGGAATCATTACACATGTATACAACACATCTCGGTTCCTTTTCTCTTCTTTTCCCCTTTAAAAATGTGTTTTGCCAAAATTAGATTCATTTATTTATTTTATAAACCTTTATAAAGTTTATTGTCTTAAGTATAGATTACCAGCTGGACTAAAAGGCAAAAACACATTTATATTAAATCAAGGTACTCTTTCAAATACCTTCTCCATGCTGAACTACAATAAATTTTTTCTCTCTTTTTTCCTATTGTCTGTCTTTTATTTTTGTACTTCATTTATATATTGGACTTCTCATATAAGAAAACCCATGCAATATTAAGGTCCCTGTGTCTAATTAACTTCACTTAACAGTATAGCTTCAGGATGCATCCACTTACCTACAAATGACCTGGGGAAAAAAAGAACTCTTAATTTTTTAATTTTTGGATTTGCTGTCCCATGCTGGAGGACTTTTATCTCCATCCCTCTCTTTCCCTCACCCTACTGCCCAGGGTGAGCTCCTGCCCCATGTTAAGTTTCCCCGTACAACTGATGCCCACACCTTTCCCTGTTGAAGGTGCTCTAGCTTTGTACCCATCATTAGGCATCCAGCAGTAAACTCAGGGCTGTGAGTGCATCAGACAGCTGCAAGGAAAACATTAGCACATCCTGTATATTCTTCAAGGTCACTGTGACAGTATGAGGGACCCATGTAACTCCCAAATCTTCCAATAGTTTGGGGGAAATAACTATTAGGATGCATATATACACACAAAAATGCAAAAGCTCTTGAAAAGGGCATTAGGAATTAATATTTATAAAATAAAACCAATTGAAAGCATCTGATTTTATCTATATGAAAGAAAAAAGCCTGCTCTTTTTAAAATCTTGATCATAACATATGTACAGTAGCTGAATATTTTAATGAAGAGTAAATTTACTCACTGTGTAGCCAAGACTGGCCTTGAACTCATGTCAATCCTTCTGCCTCAGCCTCCCAAGAACTGGGATTGCAGATGTGTGTCACTTCATGCAGCTTGCCTTTTATTGAAGATATTTCCACACATTTTCATGTGTTCCTTCTCTTGCTATTTCTTCTAATAAACTGAACTTCCTTCTCTGTACTTCCTCCCATCCTGGGTGCAGCGCTCCTGTTCTCTCCCTTGCAGTTCCCACTTATCCTTACTGTAACTCCTCACATGTATTTCCAGCTATCTGTCCCTCAGACCTGCGAAGGCAGGAATTCTATTGTAATTACTTTTACTTCTAATGATTAGTCATAGTAGGTGCACAATATATGATTTATAAATTAGCGAGAGAATTAAATTCCCAAAGTTATACAAATTAATCAATAAGAACACACAGAACCTATGACTCCGAGTCTAGTATTTTCCATAATCATTATACAGTTCATCTTCCAAGCAGCAGTTAATCTCAAAATTGTAGGCTGGACTTTAGCGATGTAAAGTTTTCAAGATTACTACAAGAATGTCAGAAATGGCGTTGTTTTATTTAAATGTGGTACAGGAATGAGCTGTAGATTTCATTGGTCTAAAGCAATGATTGCTTGCTCTGGCTATGCCAGTTTCACCTTGCAGACACATTCACGTATCTGGAGAACATCTTGCCCTCTCTGACTTGCTTTCCCAGGAGCTTCCTGAAGGAGTCTTCCCTCCATGGATAATTAGTCCTCCCCATCTCACTTCCCTGGGCTCAGAATGGGATCATGGGAATTATTTCAGCAGGTTCTCCAAGACGTAAACATTCAAGGGCAGAAATCCATTGATTTCAGTGCCTTTCAGCACACAGCTGTGATCCAGGAAGAGAGCACTTATTCCACCATGATTTAGCTACATGAAGATGTTAAGCCCTCGTGTTTTATCTCATAAGTACCTGTACTTGGAAAATTATCTCAATCTAAAAGAACCTTCTCTTTTATCATGTTATCATTGGTATGTATGTACAGGAGATATTTTAGTGCGTATCAGATTTGGAACTATCCATGGTTCAGACTGCATAGAAAATCTTGAAACCTATCCTATGCGGGTAAGAGGAGAATATTCTATTCTACTAATACACCTGATAGTATTTTTAATATATGACATATATTCATTGATTTATTCAACCATCATTTATTAAGCATGTACATTGGTTTATTACATAAATTATTTAGGTCAGAATCAAGTCAATGTATCAAATTACTTAGATAATGATAGTAAGTTCTCTGCTGGATTTGCAGGAAGACCTTGGGCAGCTTCTTTGTTTTTACCTATAGCAGGCAGACTCTCTAAACATGTCATCCTATTTACATCCACTGCTTGAAAGCCCAGAGATATTTATGGGATAAATATAATAATCACTATAAAAATCACCTTCTATTCCTTAAGTTTTGTTTTTTTTAAAAATCTAGAACAACATTGAATTTCACCACAACTGGAAAATAATGATGTTAAAGAAATTCCCCATCTTTTGTGTTCCAGGAAATAGGTTACTACCAGGAAAAACTGTCCCCATATAAATTACTTAGAACTCAGGAATACTTCCCTTGATTACCTATGACAAGGACAGACAAAATCCTCCAAATTCCTATTCCAGACCTCATTAATACTGCCTGCCCTCAGCGACCCACAAGAACAAAATCCTTATGAAGCTAACTTTGGTTAAATTTCTCTCTTCCCTCTGAGCCCATAAACTCTGAACTACCTTTAACAGGAGATAGGGTAGCACCCTGAACAGCCAGTGAGAGCGTAATAGCATCCTTGAAGGGTAAAATTCTTCACACTTTCATCCTGCTTCTTCACACCTGGACTCTTCCTAGCCTTGTTTACCTCTCTTTATAAAAGAAAAAAATATCATTTTGAATCTCTAAATGCTGCAGGTCTCATTGTCTATAGCAGTAATCTCATTCCCCTATGACTATTGCACTTTCCTCCCTGTATAGCAACATTGTCTAACGCTCCCTACCTAATCCCATATTTTTATTTGATACTCGCATTAAGAAAATTGATCTGTTCCTCATACATACATAACATACAAATGTAAACAAACTCTCAAATATAGTACAACTGCAAATTTGTCAAGTTTGACCTTATGGAACATGGTTTTCGGATTCTCTGCAATGAAAATATTTATTAACATTCAAAGTGAGTAAAAGGAGATATTTAGAACTGGTATTAAACAAAGGTACTTTGCAAATGAGAGTTCTACGACTCTCTAGGGATTTGGGGAGCACTTTAGAAATCTCCCTTCCTTAATGTTAGGGGCCTATTCTGCTTTAATTACACAAACCCCCTCCATAGATTGAATATGTACTGCCATCTACTGGTACACACTGCAAACTCAAATCGAAACAAATCACACTTCTTTCTTCTATACAATATGTAAACAACATTTGTTGAAAAGATGGTATTGTCAAATAACAGGCCTAAAAGCAAATGTGTATCCTTTATATACATAACTTATTTATTAAGGCTACCATGTTTAAATACATTGTTGTCTCATATTGTCACAAAAACATTTTTAGACACTAAACTATTTTTAACTGACTCAGGGTTAACTAAATAAATCTAACTAGTATATAATGCTGAATAAGATAGTATAAATTATAGTACTGTAAATATCTATACTACACCTCATATTATAGTCCAATATAATATGGAATTTTCATCACAAAACTTAGTCTACCAGCCAGTCAGACTCAGAATATTTGAGAACTTGAGAGAAATATAGAATTTCATATCTCCTTCCAGATCCACTTAAAAAGAATCTAAATTGTAACAAAATCATTGGGTGATTTATATTTATATTATATGAGAAGCTCTGGTACAAAGTGTTACCTAATATTGCATAGGTAAGAAAGAAAATAATTGTCATGAAACAAAAAAATAAAAATAGAATTAAAAAACAGGAAAATTCTCAATATTGCTACCATGGTCCTAGAATCATTTTTCATCTTTCAGCCTTAAAATAGACTTTATCTTGCAATTAAGATACTTTGAATCACTGCAAGATAAATTGAAGTGGTTGTGAAACAAATTCTATCTCTATGAAAGACAATTAAGAACAATACCCTCCAGCTATATGTTAATATTATACATTTGTGCATATTGGGATTCATTTTTCTGTTTGACATCACAGATGAGACATTCCCAAGATTAATGACGGAGAGCGCTGCGCCAGCAGCCTCCTGGAAAGTCACGGGGTGGTCTGGGGAAGACACACTGCAGAGCTGGAGCAGAGAAGGATCTGTGTGGAGGAGTGAATCACATGCACACACTCACATATGTACACAGACACATCCAGAGAGAGACAATTCCCCACATTGTAAACTGACAGGCCACTGGAGCCAAAATTTAAGATACCTGACCTGCCACTGATTCTGCAGTCATCTGTGTTGGAAACAGGTTTTATTGCCTCAAGAATTCTGTGTATGTGCCAGATGGTTCCAACATGAAATGGAATGCAAATAAAAATGTATATTCTGTACACACACACACACACACACAAAAAAAAAAAAAACCGTCTCCATCTTAAACAAATGTGTTTAACCCCATTTTCTTTGAAATTTACTGAAAGGGCCATTCATTATGAAGAGCGCACAGTAACACAATAACACTGTAATGGCTCGTGTCTGTTTAGGAATCTGCATTTCCTGGTTATTAGGTATTCAGCAGACAAAGAAATCAAACTTACTAATGGTTAAAGCTATGGCTTTACTTCCTTTTCTCTCTGGTGGTTAAGACAAAATACCTGACATCCAAAATTAAGGAAGCAAAAGTTCAGTCTTTATAATTCTTGGAAGTTTCCACCCATACTCAGCTGACTCCAAGGCAGGGTGGCTGGGCGGGGCCACCATTTATGACTCTTGCAAATAGCAAGGCACAAAGCAGCAAGAGAGACAGACAGACACGCCTTCTTCCCATTATTACAGTGTATGTTGGCTCCACCTCTGGGAAGGTATAGCACTCATACCTCCAATCCAAGTGCTAGACAACAACTAATTACAAATGTTAGATTCAGCTGTGTTCATGACTGAATGAGACTTGGGAGGACCGCTGACATAAATCATGACACTGCATTACTTGTACTCTCCTCTGTATCATTATAACATTATTTCTTTGCCTGGCAAATCAATTACTAAAAACATGAACATCCTCATTAAAAGATAAGTTAAATTTTTTCTTATCCCAGAAAATCTTGCTTTCATTATTTTAAATTGATTTTACTAGGCTGTTTATGTTTCCTGAGAAATATATTATTTTATAATTATATTACTGTCAGTAATATTATTATTATTTTTGTCTTTGAGACAGGGTTGCATTACACAGTTTAGGCTGGGCTTGAGCTTACTTTGTAGCCCAGGTTTGTCTCGAACTTGCAATGATCCTTCTGCCTCAGCTTCCTGAGTACTGGGATTACAGATATGTGCCATCATGTCCAGCTACTGTCACCATTCTTAATAATGCTTTTTATCCTAACTTCTATATGATTGAATAGTAGAGGCATGGAGGTTCTGGCCTGCACGTCCAACACTCAGGAGGCTGAGGCAGGGGAAGTGCTGTGAGTTTAAGGTCAGCCTGGACTACACAGTGAGTTCAAGGTTAACCCAAACCACATAGTGAGACCTTGTCTCAAAACCCACACACAAAACAAACAAACAAACAAACAAAAAACCCTAATCAAATTAGGTTGAACTTTATAGGTGAAGGCCCTGGATTTTCCAGGGCCACTCTTTTTTTCCTGATTTCTGGCTATAAATTTATAGGTTCCTATAACCAGTCTTAATTTCCATAATTTGCCAGAACAAAATGAAGGACTCACTGAACAAAAGTGATAAATCTACAATTTATAGTTTTATTATGGCTAAAGGATACAAATACAATGAGAAAATACAGTCAGTGAAATACAGTCAGTGAAAAATACAGTCAGTGAAAAAATCCATAGGTGTTTGAAAGCTTTGTAATTGTAACCCTTTCAGATTTACACAACACAACATCTTTCTAGGATACAATATTCACATCATCGCTATGCAAAAGAAGTTTCAGTGCTCAAAATATTTATAGGGATTCAATCATATAACAGGATTGGTTGAATCAGTGTGTACCTCCTTCCCTCTGCAGAGGTTTATTGGTACCAAAATCAATGTAGGAACCCAAACTTAACCAATTCATTAGCATACTCTCTCTTCTCTCTCCCCACCCCATCACCTGGTTAGCATAACCATCAGATATAGGGCTAACAGACCAACCACAACGAAGACACTCAAATTACTTGGAAAATTCCAGAGGTTTGGAAATTACCTCCCAGAAGCCAGGATGAAAGCTAGAATTTTGTTTGGGTAAAACCAATTCTTCACTACACAAGACTAACATTAATACCATAACTCTTTTTTGATTATGCTTTCCCCACAAAACATAAAGTTAGATGGAAGAAATATACAAATATTTCAATAATCCCAATAAATTTAAATGGGTGAAATTCAACATTAAATAAAACTCTCATTGTGATGTAAAATAATTCAGATAATTTATTTAAAAGAGACCCTAAACATAATAATATGTTACTGATAAATACAAATTAAAATTGTAATGACAAATCACTAGACAAATACCAGAGAAGGTAAAATTAAGAGGACTGATGGTATCTAGAGTATTATTTTTGGCATCATTTAAACAATCATATGTTGTTAATGGGAGTGTAAAGTTATTTACTAGCTTCTGAAAAAAGCAATACATACCTAAGCTACATGTATGTATAAATTATACCCCTAGAATTCTACTTACAGGTATTTAGATAATAATCACATTTTTTGGGGGGGTGGGTCTTTTTTCATTTTTATCAGTACCAGGGATCGAACTCACCACCACCTGCTTGCAAGGCAGGTAATTATGCCTCTGAGCTAAATCCCCCGGCCCCCAATAATCACATTTAATGAAAAGCACGTACATGAATATTCACAGCCGCTTTATTTCTCACAATGAAAAACTGAAAAAAAAAAAAACCCTATATCCATCAAGAGTATTTTCACAGTTATAAATTACAAGCTGAGCTAAAATTCAGCACAGATGAATAAAATAATTTTGAAAGAACAAAATCAGACACAAAATAGAAATCTGATATGAAATCAGATAGTTATAAGTTCAAGACCAACCTGAGTAACTTTAAAGTCTCAGACCTTGTCTCTTGACTCAAAAAACAAAAGAAAAGAAAAATATTAAGAAATGGGGTTGGGGATGTAACTTCATGCAGATGACCTGGGCTGGGTTCAGTTCCCTGTACTGCAAAATAACAATGATAAGAGCATCAAGACAAATTATATTGATAGTGGTAAAAGCTGGTTATACTGAATACACAGAGCATGAGGAAGCTCCTTGGATTACTGCATCCTAGCTATAGGTACCTGATTAACTAACTAACTATATATATATATATATATATATATATATATATATATATAAAATCAGCCTATATATTTAAGATGTGTGCATGGCTGTATATGCCAAAGTTCAATAAAATAATGAAACCATAGGGTGTAAAAAGAAACTGGTTTCCAAATCTCAATTTCCAGCTTTCCTCACCAGTCTGCTTTCAAGTCACTGACAGAATTAGAAATACTGGGCAATGTATTTGGGGTTTGTGTGGTGGGGAAATGAACACAAAACAAAGCTGAGATCCTAACAAAAGTTAATGTAAATGAACAAAGACAACTCAGTACTTAGACTGAGAAAGACGGATTTAGAGATAGGGCATAAAATGAGGAGATACATTTGAATATGAGCCCTAAGAAAGAAAATTAAGAAAACCATCAGACTAATGGTCTGCTTCAAAATCCTGGGCATAACTAAAAATTTAATAAAGCTTTATTCCCTTAAGACAATTAATATGAGAAAGAGATGCTGAATACTGATAAAGCATTAAAAGAGAACTCATCTTCCACGGATACACCGGTGCAGTTATTGGGAATAAGGCTGGGTGAGCCTGTGGAATACCAGTATGACTTTCCTCCTCCAAAGTTCTCCAACACCTAACAAATACCCTCTGTGTCCAGTTGGAATGCTTTTTCTAGTTATATTAACATTTTGGAGCTCTCATAATGAAATGTCATAGCCTGAGTGTCTACGCAAATAGAAACGTTTAGTATCAAAATTGTAACAGCCAGAAATGCAAAATTAGGTGCCAGCAGAGCTATGCCTGCTCAGAAGGCAGGAGTGGGTATCTGGTTCACGCCTCTCTGATAGTTCTGGTAGTTTGTGAGTGGCACTATAATTCCAGTATTTACATGGGCTCCCTCCTTTTCCTTTTCTTGTAAGAACCTAGTTATACCTTAAACTGATAGTCTACAAAGACCATATATCCAGTTAAGTTCATATTCACAGATACTGGGAGTAAGAACTTCATCATTTAGGGAAATATTTTAACCTAAACACTAGTTCCCCATGTTAATAATAATACTGTAATCTTCTTGAAATTTTACCATAAGTGTCTAAGACCAACTCCTCCTTCCTAACATTGCCCTTATGCTACCTTAATTGTCCAGATTAAGGATACATTTTTAAAAAATTTTATTTAAGGAGAAGAAGAAAAAACAAAAAACAAAAAAAAAAGGGTACAAGTAATACAGAATTTCATAAAAAATAAACAGTAGGAAATCACTAGTTAATAGATTACATATTGTCCTCTTAGAAATAGTTGTTCAGTTCTGTTCAATGATCCAACAAAAACTCAGTAATGTGATTATCAGTCTTATACACTTAAATACACATGCAGTTATATCCTTCAGAGCACTTTCTTTTCCTCTGTTTTTTACAATGACAATTACACATTTTGGGTTTTATTACTCCCACAGTTCTTATTACCTTTTTTGAAGAGAATAAAGCCAATGATACAGAATTTCAAAACAAAACAATAGGAAATTAACACTGGTTAATACGTTATATATTTTTATCTTCAATGTAGCTTAGATTATAAGATATAGGCATGAAAAAATGATCAAACCATTGAACAATGGTAGGACACATTATTCTTATGCACAAATAACTACTTGTCCATTTTCCACTTTGGGCAGCTAGGAGTGGTGTATTTATTAGTCAACATTCCTATTGCTAACACCAGTGTCATGCAATACAGATTAAATTAAGAAATGGTTGATTTGATTCCTGGCTTTACAGGTTTTAGCTCACATTCAACTGGCCAAAACTTCATAGCTAAATAATATGGCACAAGACAAGGGCTCTATTCATTGCACTTGGTAAGCAGAGGACAGGAGAACAATGCCAGAGAGGAAGGAGCCAAGGACAAGTCACCCTCAGTCACACCTCCTTGAACCACCAAGGCATCTACAGAAGTGTTCTTTACCAGTCCTCTAGGTGGCCTGCAAGAAAACAAAGTTGACAGTGAAGCTTGTCCCACACTTTCTACCCTGTGTCAACTTGTCACCCAAATTTATCTCCTTAAATCCTACCTCATCTTCACATAAAGGCAATAACAAGTGTGTAAGTCTGCCTACCATGATATAGCTATCCTACATACAGTCAAAAATGTGATCATCTCTTCTCCAACAGCTCCAGCATTGCTCAAAAATCTACAAGTCCAAAGTCTCTCAGAGACGTAAGGTAAACTGTTTGCTACAAGCCTCTATATAATTAATAAAGCAATTTACGAATTCCAGATATACAGTGGTACAGGGTTAACATTTCCATTCTAAAGGGATAGAAAATAATCAAATGATAAAAAGACTAAAATTCATCAGGATATATATTGTCTTTTGCTCTATGTCTGTGGCATTTAGGACACATGGCAGTCAGATATGAACTCCAAAGAGCTTGGGCAATTCCACGTCCAAGGCCTCCCTCACTGCACTCTACATGACCAATCTTTTGAAATGGCTTCACTCATGGTCTATGGCTATTCTTAGCAGATATTCTACATTCCTGTCATCTCCAGCTTTTGGGGTCTTTATTGTACCTTTTTCTTTATTCCTACAGATTCATGCCCCTACCTCTCAGAGTCACATTGGCTACTCTCAGGTTTTCCTTTGAAATTTGAAGAGAATCTTTCATGATCCAACAACTGTCAGATTCTTCAGACCTGTAAGACCAGCATCTCATGGATGACACCAAGTTCAGCCATAGCTCAAGCAATAGCCAGGCTCCCTTGGATCATGCCTGCAGTGGCCTCTGAACATCCACATAATTAAATACAGAGAAATGAATCCCAGGGAATCAATTCTCAAAGCAATATTCTTCAGAAGAGCACCCACAGATTCTCTTCTTAAAAGAAAAGTTTACAATTTTACAATTTGAGTCTGTATTAAGTACAATCTCATTAACTCCTGAAATGTATTTGACATATCTTTCACTTGTTTTTATGCAAAGTATTTGGTGTCTTTTTAATGGTACTAATCTGTTTAGCAACTGCACTTCCATTGGCTCAATTTTACACAAGGTTCTTTTTGAGCCAAAAATAATACATTTTGTAAAATATTTGCTCTATTTTTGCTTCTGATTTTCATAATTTTGGTTAAAATCAATTAGTATAAACACTACAGCCTGAATACTGAGTTGCCTTGATATTTCCTCCACCAAATGAATTAGTCTATCAATTTAAATCCAACCTCCCATAAAGTGTCAAAACATGGGTAAAATGAGGAAAAATTCTTTGCCAGGATTTAACATGAATGGCCTCAATTCCAATTCCCTATAGAATCATTCCAATCTGAAATTTCATAAATTTTACCTTTATAGTTTGAATTTTATTCAGCATGCCTGTCTTCTGAGGTTCTACCAGAATTACCATAGGATTTACTTATAGCCTTCTAGAACACCTCCAGCCCCCATTTTCAAATATTTCCAAACTGCTTCCACAAACCTGTTTTAAAGACTTCTGAACCATATGGTCAGACATAAAACAGCAATGACCATTCTTCTCCGGTACTAGTTTTTTATACGAGTCACTTTTTCTGCTGCTTTGAACAAATACCAGACACTCACAGATTGCAAAGAGTAAGCTGTTCACTTTTCTCATGGTTTCAGTCCATGATAAACTAACTCTGAGTCAAAAATATTGTGATGGAAGATCACAGTACAGCAGTGCTTTCCTGTTCATTAGCTGTTAAGCAGAGCACATGGATAAAGCAACAGAAAAGGGATCTTCTAATGTCACATATCTATGACTGAGCCACATCCAGAAGTCAGCTCTTTTAATCCCTGGGTCATTCTCAATCTATTACGGTTAAGTTTCCCATTAAGCTTAACCATTACAGTTTCTATCAACAGTTATTCATAAAATTTCTAACAAAGAATCACTTTTTAACATCAAAATTCCCAAAGAATCCAAATGTCGAGGTATTCTCTGAGAGCAGAGCTACAAACAAAATATCTGGGCAAATACATACTACATAAACAGAAGGATATACAAATTTAAAATTGAAATATTAGTGTTTCTTAAACTGTTGACCACCGTCATCTCCAGCACCATTGCCTAACTTCAAGTCTCACCGTCTTCTTCCTGGGTCATGTTAAGCGTTTCCTAATCCTTTCTTGTCTCCAGTCTTACTGCTTTCATTGCATTTTCCACATTAGAGACAGAATGATCTTTCTAAGTCAACCATTCTCCTCCTCAAAAACCCTAAATTATCTCTCAACTGCTCTCAAGATAATGTGCCATATTTTGATAGTGCCTCTCAAGTTTTCATTTAAATAAATTCCATTTTTTTAAAATTCACCTTGTTCTCTCTGTCCTTTAGGAAACTGCTCCTACTTCTGCTTCTTCTTGGAATACGCTTTCTGTACCACCCCTAATTTTAAGTGGATAACTCAGTTATGACTTTAATTTTTACAGAAACCTTTCCAGAATCTACTAGCTGGTTTTCATGCCATCACCCACTCCCATCAAGCGCTCCTGTGGAGCTCAGTATTTAAGTCTGACTACAGATTTTATCACTCTGTTATAATCACCAGTGTATCCATTCTTCCTGTAACTATTCTCAAATTTCCTTCAAGGCCATTACCATATATCATCTTGTTTACAGTTGTAGTTTTAATTCCTAGTGGTGTCCCTTTCATGTACTATTTAGTAAAATTTTCTAAATGGATAAATTAGTGAACAATACATTTTCCTGTATAGAACTGTCCCCAAACTCAACTTTAATGACTGCTTCACTACTTTTCATACAATATATTGTACTTTGGTTATCAAATACAAAGAGGTAGCATTTTATGTAGGGTAAATTCATGTTTAATTCCATCCAAATATGGTTAGTTTCTAATGTCCCCGAAGCACTTCATTATGCTGTGGTTAGAGTTAAAAGGCTTAGATGTCAAAAATGTATGAATAAAACAGATGTCTCTCTCAGGAGTATGCTTTCCTAGCATGAGAAATTCTTCTGTGATTTATTTCAGAACACAGAAATGCACGGCACACAAGGAAAATGAGTGAAATACAACAGGTATTTGTGGTACTAAAATAAAGTGAAGCCTTCATTCACAAAATAGAGATCTTTTACTTTGTGAACATACACATTCACACACAAGTATCCTCCCTTACTATAAAAAAAGTCAAATTACATATTTTAATAAAGGAAAGAGAAATGTCATATATTAAAGAATATATTCCCCTATCTTGCAAAACTGCAGATCATGAAACTGTGTAGGTCTTCAGAATAATTTATGTCAGCTTTCAGTAAGGAACAAAATCAAACAAAAATTGGCATATTATTTTGTAAAAGAAATACAAAGATGATAATTTTTTTTATCTTTCTGCAAATGAAGTACCTATTTTGAAATCTTCAGAGAAATAAAATATTATTGAGCTAATATGTTCCTCCTTGTAGCTCTATTCCAGGACACCTATCAAAACCATGTCCAGTCAAGGGGTTGACAGATTCAAATGGAAACTATACATCTGGTAAGGGTATTCCACTAAACTATCTCTGCAAATCACCTTGTGGAGGAGTGAACTATTGGAAGGAAGAAGGGACCTTTGTTTACTGTCTTTATTGACTGATTACAACATGATCACTTCAGAATGAAGCCAATTATTTGCCTTGTGCAGAAAAATAAAGAATACAACCATAAAGAAACTTTTGGAATAACTCAGCTTTCTTAGCAGATGCATTTCTCTTTTGACCCTTCTCAGGAAATATTATGAAAAAGATATTGTTCTTCCATTATTGGTGGGGGGAGGAATGATATCATTGAAGGTAATATAATTACTATATTAGGTTTTTTCTCTGATTTATATTCTATATTTTATTATAGTTCCATAATTATAATTTGTATATATTAAACTACATATAAATTACAGTGGGTTTCAGAATAACTTATTATGTAATATATCTTTACATAGCTAAAGTAAAATATCCCATCGTAAATAAAGTTTCTTAGATTTGGGGTATTATGTCAGAACTGCATCAACAGTCATAAAAATGTTAATCAGGCATCTCTTATGGTTGCACTTATTAGCTTTATAATTTAATCTGAATTTGCCATTAGGAAAACTCAAGAGATTCATGGGCATTGTTCTCTGCAATGTGTATTCAATGTTTGACTAACTAAGAGAGTAAAACATAGGATATAACACAGACAAGCAAGTCTCCAAATCATTCCCTTGTCTAAACCTCTCCAAACTAATTTTCCAAAGCAACTTCCTCACAAGTTGATGTGTTAATGAACAAGCAGATGATCACAATGTGTGTACTGGGCTGGGAATTTAACTCAGCAGCACAAGTGCCTGCTTGACAAGCATGAGGTCCTGAATTCAATCTGTAGTACAAAAAACAAAAGTGAGTACTAGTAATGAAAAAAAAAAAAACCTCAGAAATCAATACTACAGAAAATATTTTAGTGTATTACTGAGTTTCAGAATATTCCTTTATGAAGGAAATCAAAATTGGGTGAGAGAGGTGGGAAGATAATTCCATTGAATAAATATACGCTAAAGTGTGTCCTTCGTGGGTACAAATCATACATACATAGAGGTTTAATATATTATGAGATGTATACATAAAATAAATGAACAGACGTTAAAGAGTAGAGATGATCAAAAAATCTACTGTCGCTAAATGTGAAAAGAAGCAGTAATTGATCAAGTAATTTTAGCTATTTACAAAATAATTTATGCATGCCTACATATACTATGCCAGCTGCACAAATGGTGATACAGGAAGTAGTTACTTTTTTCAAAAATCTATTCAGAGAAGAAATATTAATTAAATTATCACAACTAATTTGTTAGTTAACACTGTAAAATTCTTTGAGGGAATAATAAGATTCCATGAAAAAAAATCAAGAAACTGAGAGGGAAGTGTTTGAGTAGGGCAGACCCTCCAGGCAAGTACAATTTGAAGGTCTCTAGGGGATAATTCAACTCACCAAATCTTTCTTGAGTATATGTTTTATGTCATACATATGCTACTTTATATGTAAAGTACTTGTGGTATGTGTAGAGTATTATACTTGTTGATAATCATATGGGTTATATATTAAAGGTAGGTTAAGTCATTCATAATTAACTATCATGGGAAGTAGAAAGTTTTGTCCTCTAAAAGAAGACCTAATAAGTTTTAGTAATATCAGAAGAGGAAATTGCCATTGCATCATTTTCTTGACAAGATTATTTAAATTAAATTAAAAAGTGACACCATCATTTCAACTAAATACAAAGGGTGAAAGACTTAGTTCTAAATGATTGCAAGAAATAACTTTCTACTGCTTTACAAGGACAGTAATGACTGTATGGAAAGCTTGTATCCTATACAAAAAAAGGAGACAAAAAACACAGACAGAGACAAGAGAGAGAGAAAGAGAGAGAGATAGAACTCACAATCTATGTTTTCAGACAAGATCCTACAAAGAAACACAAAAGATGTTTTTAGGGTCATGTAGAGTTGGAGATTTTAGTTGATTGTAGGTGATTATTAATTTGGGTAAGTGAAACATGCTATATTGGCTCAGTAGCTTTCATTCAATGATTTCAGTAGACTAAACAGATCATCCTTTTATTAGCCTTTATATCAATAGAAATCTTGAGCTTCATAAATCTAGTAGCATCATGCATATGGATAGTACTTTTATGATTGGATCACCTAGTAAAGAGTATACATCTAAAGCACTATTTGTAACTGGGCAAGTGAATCTCAGTGAACAAGTATATGTTTCTTTTAAGAAGAAACTTAAGTATCTTTTTAAGAAGCTGAAGATAACTACTACCCCTTTGCAACTACATACCTATCATTTATTAAATGCTAACTATTTATTAAGGCAATTTTACCTTAGTAAAATGTTTAATGCACATTATCTCACTTGAATCATCCAACAGTCTATAAGAAATGCAATAGCCAATTTATAAATATCCAAAGATATCCATTAAGTAATATTATTTCCACCAACTTTAAATTAGACATCTCTCCCATGCTCTGAACATACCCTTTAGAGAGGTTGTCTGCCAAGGCTGGCCATTATATTCAGCAAGTAGTGGACCAGGTTTTGAACCCTTCATTCTATCTAGTATGCTATTACTCTGCAGCAGTTACAAGTGGTTAGTTTTCCAAGTCCAGAGATAAAGAGAGAAAATAAATCTGTGAAGGAAAAATGTCTGCATTACTTTTCAAATTTTACCCCTTATATCTGGAGAGCAACTTCCCACCTGCTTCTGTCCATCATATGTTTTGCAGAGGCGGTCCCATGAAAGCTGTGATCTGCAGGACTTGCCTTATCTTATCCACACAGGATTTTAAAGTGGTTAAACTAAAAAGTCAAATTAAGATCCACCATTAAAGTATAATTTTTAATCATTCATTTGATTCTACAAGCATTCCTCTGGTAAGAGATACTACTGTACTGGTTTGATGATGACATTCAGAGGTTGAAATAAATCAAGACACCAGAGAGAAACAAATCAGAAGCTTTCATGTATGCATATATTTACTAAGTGAGGAGCAGAAATATATGTAATGAAAGATGTAACATATTGTATTAGTCCCTAATCTTGGACTTAGTCATTCATGATGGCTAGCTCCTGGTTTCCATTTTTTTCTTTCTCTATTTTTGTGCAATTTTCAAACAACTCAATGTTTATTCCTAGAAAATATTTGCACATCATTAAAATTGAGAAAAATCTTAAACCTATATATCACCGTGATGTTAGTTTTCCATTATAAATATATTTTCACATGTTCGTTTGGAAATCACTTGCAATTCTTTGTGGATATTTGACCAATTATGACAAACACTCAAGATAAATGACACCCCTCTAAATGATCTTATTTTGCACACAATGGGGAGAAAGCAATTGATCAGAAACAGACTGTTATCCAAGTTTCACAGATTTACTTTTAGCAATAGTTGTTTTTTAAAAACTGTATGAAAAATGTACTGCTGTGACTTTACAAAAATGAAAATTTCTATAGATACTTCTACAAATTTAAGCAGGTCAAAGTCATCTGAAAAATGTGTCTGTGATAAATCTACCCTACTATTTGGTTAATATTAAAATCAAATAATGCAAGTTATTTTTATGTTATTCAAGTGCTGCCTTTTCACACTTGAATTAATACAATTTACTTCACATTGTTTACCAGTTTTAACTATTTTTCATAGTTGATCAGCTCATTTCCAGTACAGAAAATATTTTCCTGTCTTTTTTTCTCATTTCCAGCTTGAGAAACTTATAACTTATGTGAGACAGAAATTGGAACAGCTGTGGCTGTTACCATTCATCAATTGCCAATTGTGTATATAGCATTAGGTGGCATGGGCACTATGGAAAAATATAAAGAGATAGACACTTTGCTTTTGTTCTTAAAGATGTAAAATCATTAGATTCCACATAATGTATGCTTATGGAAACAGATGATGTCCTAGAGAAATACATTACAAATATTTGAGCTTAACAGCCAAATTAACTACCAGAGCAAAATATTCAAAAATACTCATTAAAATACCATTGTTAATAATGTAGGAACAATAGATTTCTTAAAGACCACAGAAGATCCAAGTATCTATAAAAAGTAGCATAGTAGTTAACTTTAAAGAATACCTAGTAAGTTTCAAGTTCTGGTGGTTCATATGCATTTGTCCCTAATTCCAATGGAATTTATGCCTACAGGGTGTTATGGTTTGTGTTTGGATGGCCTCCACAACTTCATGCAGTCATGGAGGCAGCTGAGTCTAGCATTTGTGATTAGTTCACTGTCTAACAGTGGGTGTGAGTGTGACTGCTGCACCCAGCCAGGGCAGGAAGCCAGCATACAATATAAGGGAGGGAAGGAGGTATGCATTTTCCTTTTGCCCTTTTTGCTCTTGTTGCTCGCAGCTGCCCTTTAGCCACATCATCATGCCTTGGAGCCAGCTAAGTACAGACTCAAACCTTTAAAAACTGTAAGCTAAATAAACCTTTCCTTCCTTCATTTTGGGCATCAGGTATTTTGCCTCAGCAGTGAGAGAAAAGTGATCAAGATATGGGGTTTAGCCCCATTTTGCACATGACAGTAACAAGTCTTGAAGAAAGAAGTTTAATCAGGTTACGTAGCTAATAATATCAAAGGAGAGATTGAGAATAAATTATTCTTAGTTCCAAGTCCAAACATTTATCTTTTTTCTTCAGGCAGTCTCTCAAATTATCTAAAGGCATTTTTATATCAACAGAAAACGTATGTATTTACTGACTGAGTGAGCAAGTTTATTTTTTATAAGTTTATTAACTGTTTATTATACATGAGCTGCTGCAACATTTTGATCAGAATATGATAAGAGTAGGTCTCTTTCCTCGAGGACATTATATTCTATGGAAAAAGTTGATGAACAAATATGTTATTACATGATAAAAATAATAATCCTTTGTTATACAATTTGCACATATTTTATCCTATTTTGTAGGTTGCCTCTAACCTCTGTTGACTATCTCCTCTGATGTAATTTTTCTTAGTATAATCTCATTTTTCTGTTTTGGCTTTTGTTTCCTGTGGTTTTGAGGTCTTAGTAAAAATTCTTGGGAATTCCAAAATCCAAAAACATTTCCTTTATATGTTCTTGTACTAGTTTCACAGTTTCAAGTCTTACACAAAGTCCAAGCCATGTTAAGTTGATTTTTAGAGCTAGTAAGAGACAGTGGTCTATTTTCACTCTTCTACATGTGGATATTTAATTTTCCTTCATTTATTTCTTGAAAATAGTGTTCTTTCTCCAGTTTACAATTTTAGGTAACTTTCTCAAATTTCTGTAAACTACAAATGTATGGATTTACTTCAAATCTCTAATGTATTCCATTTATCTTTGTGTTTGCTTTTATTCCAATACTATACCATTTTTATTATTATAGCTTTGCAGCATATTTTCAAATCAGGTAGTACAATGTCTCCTACATTGTTCATTTTGATCAAGATATTTCTGGTTATTTGAGTTTTCTTTATTTATATTATTCTTCCATATAAGGTTTAGAATTCCATTCTAAGTATTTGAAGAACATTACTGGTTATGACGTGAAGTTATATCGAATCTGTAGGTTACTTTGGATAGTATAAGCAGTTTTAAAATATGTTTCAATCTACCAACACGGACGTCTTTCATTTACCTTTTTTTCATTTTTAATTTACCTCTTTGGTTAATTTTGGTTAAGCTTATTCCTAAGTACTTCATGATGTGTAGCTTCCTTGTTTTCTACCTCATATAATTTACTTTAGCATTTAGAAATGTTGCTAATTTTTTCTGTATTGCTTTAGTAATCTGCAACTGTGATTAGTTAATTCTAACTTTTTTGGTGAAGTCTTTGGGGTTTTGATATATAAGATCAATTCATCCTTAAACAGTGAAAATTTGACCTCTTTCTTCTCAAATTTAATGTCCTTCATTTTTTTCTCTTGGCTTATTTCTGTGCCTATGACTTTCAGCACTGCACGGAATAAAAAAAGTGATTGAAGTGGGAATATGTTTCTTTTTTTCAGATATTATTTTAAAAATTCCATTTTTTCTTCATTTAGTACAGTATTAGCTACAGGCTTGTTATTTATTGCCTTCATTATGTGGTATAACAATTCCTTTTATGTTTAATATGTTCAAAGTTTTGATCATGAAGAAATATGGAATTTTATTTTTTTGTTTGTTTGTTTTTGGAATGAAGGAAGTAGAGAAAAAATCATAGTGATAGGAGTCAGGACACCCATCTGCTATGGAAAAAAATCTTCTCTTCAGAATCTATGTTAACACCCTGGTAGCAAAGGACATGCACTCCGTGTGTCCACAAGGGTGAAATTAACTGTACTGGGAAGCACAGGCTTCATTAGTGGAAATAGTTCCTTGAGGTTCTTATCTGGTATTGGGCTCTGACACCATGAAATAAGGATGTAAGCAAGTCTTTTTGAAGAAAAACAAATACGGAAGAAAAAGAATATTGCCTGCAATTTATAGGAGGAAAGGAAAACTAAAGTTAGGGAAATTCTGTTACATCTTGGAATTATTTTGAAAGTAACTTAGAAATGGAGGGATAAAAGACATGCAGACATTTTAGGACAACCCTAGACTTGAGCAAGTGAGAAGTGAAAGATAAAAATTCCCTCAAATAGTATTTCAATAAAATAAGCCATATTTTAAACCCATCATTAAAATATTCTAGTAGAAATATTTTTTAAATGATGTGAACTCAGAAACTATCACACAACAACAGAGAAATGATATTAATAACTTTATGAACCAAAAAATACAGAAAGGGAAAATATAATTGAGAAATAACCAAAGCAGTGAATAAATCTATGTTATTAAAAATCAACACATAAATAACAATGTGATAGTTAATTGACTGTGTCAACTTGAGGAAGAAATACTCAACTGAACTGGATTAGTATAGTTCTGGGCATGAACTTGCCTTTCCAGCACATAATGCTTCTGCCAAAACTACCATCCATGGACTTTCAAAACACCTTATTGACCATCATGAAATCCCACAAACCATTTCCTCTGATAGAGGAAAATGTCTTTTGCACCCCAAGTGAGGCAACGGGCTGATGCTCATGGAATTCAATGGTCTTACCATGTTCCTCACCGTTCAGAAGCAGCTTGACTGACAGGAAAGTGGAATGACCTTTTGAAGATGGAGTTACAGTGCCAGCCAAGTGGAAATAGATGGCAGGGCTGAATCAGGTTTCTTCAAAATGCTGTATACACTTTGAAACAGCATCTACTATATTGCACTATATCTCCCATATCTAGGATTCTCCAGTCCAGGAATCAAGGGATGGAAAAGGGAATGATACCACTGATCATTATCTGTAATAATCCACTAGTCAGATTTTTGCTTCCTATTCCTATAATCTTATGGGTTACTGGCTTAGGAATCTTAAATTCCAGAGGAAGGAGAGAGACTTGTACCAGAACACATAACAATGACCCCATTGAACTGGAAGCTAAGATTTTGTTCTGATCATTGTGGTATCCTCTTGTCCCCGAGTAAACAGACTAAAAAATGATATTGTGCTGTTGTCAGGGGTGACTGACCCAGACTGTGAAGGGCAAATTGGACTATTATGTACAATGGAGGAAGTGAAGAATATATCTGTAGTCCAGGAGATGCTTAGGGCTCCACCTCATATTACCGTGACCTGTCTTTAAGGTCAATGGAAACTTACAACAACTCGATTCAGGAATAATGACTGACAAATAGGCCAGCATCTTTTGGAATGAAAGCCTGGGTCACCCAGAACCTGCTGAGATGCTTACTGAAGGCCAATGGAATATAGAATGACTAGTAGAAGAAAGTAGTTCTAAATACCAGCTACAACCCTGTGATTAGTTACAGAAACAAGGATTGTAATTATAATCATCCTCTCTTAGTGTGGTTCTTATGTAATATAATGTTGAAAAATTTAATATTGTTTCTTATTATAATATAATGATCAAATTATGAAATGATAGAAGCACACAAAGAAAATCTGTCTTCTATTCTCAGGAGAGAATTAAAGTATTTCCATTTGTATCTGTATACAGGATAGTGGTAAGACATTAGATGAACTTGTGTTTGTATATGGAGACCAAGTATGGTTTAAGGAAATGTGTCCAGTGATCAAATTGACAAACAGTAGATTGTGATAGATGATTGTATCAATTTAAGTAAGATCCTCAATTAAGTTGGATGAACACAGTTCTGGGGGTGTCTGAAGGGATTTCCTGAAGACAGAATTGGTGTGAGTGACACCAACCAATAGGATGGTGACCTGAGGGAATAAAAGCAAATGAGGAAGGAGGGATCACTTCCGTTTCTTCAAAGGAGCTCCAGTCTTCACCTTCACTTTGAATGTTTTCTTCTAGTTTCCAGGGCAGACCCTTCAGCCTCCTGATATGGACTCACATGGGACCTACAATGACCTCCTGGTCTTAAATCTTTAACTGGATCCTACAGATCTCCAGTGCATTTTCATTTGAGGAGAGAGCTCCTGGGCACCCTAGTCAAGAAGGACTACCTAGGAAATTGGATCCATGGGATTCTTTTCACCATGCTCAGGCACTCAGCGGGTACAGTAGCCATGATCTAAGGGAGTCTGATTATTTCTTGAGCTAGAAAAGACCTCAGTGCTGGTTTTCCAGAGCCATGACAGATGAAAGAGTTATAGGTTCTTAGAGTACTCCACACAGATTTCAGAAAGCAGCCTTTGGGACCAGCAGCATACCCTTAAGAAGGTAATACATGAAGCTATGAGAGTGCTGTGGAAGCCTTAAGAAATTGGAGATATAAACATGGACCATCTGATGATGAGGAAAGCCTCAGGCAGTGAACGGAGTTATCCCAAGTGACAGCTCATGAGGGATGCAACCAGTAAGGTTATAGGGAGACAGAATCCCAAATCCTTTGGAACTCATTTCTTCCCATAACTGGCCATGATACTGGACATGGAGCTACAGGATTTAATGTTTACCATCCTGGGTGTCTTACTTACTTTTTCTCATTGCTGAGACAACATACCTGACACCCAAAGTTAATGGGAGAAGGTTTTATGTAGCTCACAATTTATAGAGGTTTCAGTCTATAATCAGCTGGCTCCAAGGCAGGGTGGCTAGGCATAGGGGTATGGCAGAGGAGAAGTAATTCATGACAAGCAGAAGGCTGCAAAAGCAAGCAATCAAGCAAGAAAGGGACTTTAGCAGCATCCTTCTGCTCTTTTATCTGATCCAGGCTACTCAGGGTGGGTAGTACTCATACCGTCAATCCTAGTGCCCTTGAACCTTGCACTGCACCAGGAATCAATTCTAGTATCTAGTATCAACCACACATTTTAAATAATAAAATGGGCATATATTTGGGGAGGGCAGACATAAAATGTCTCCCATAAGTCTCCCACTCAGAGGTGGCCTCTGCTTGGAGGTGGTTAGTCACTGAGGGCACAGCATGAACTTGGCAAGTGTATCTTCCCTTCATTGTATCTTGACTGCTGTGGTTGAACAGTTTTTCTGGAGCAACTCCTTCTGTCATGCTGCTTCTAACTTGGCACCATTTAACTATGGAATGAAACTATGAACAAAATAAATCTCTCCTTCCAATATTGAGTATTTCATCCTAGGAATGGAAAAGTGGTCTACTGAGCCACCTTTCTACCATGCTTTCTTTCCTTTTGCCAGCAACATCTGGAGCAGACACTGAAATTGTACAACAGTGGTGCCTTAATCAGGCTCTGAGGATATGTAGTCTCAGTAAGAAATGGAGCATGTTGGGCTGAGGCAAACCTGACAGTTTCTGGCTGCTAAATTATCTTAGTTACTTTTTTATTGTTGCTGAGCAACATACCCTACCACCAAAGTGAAGGATGGAAAGGTTTATTTAGTTCAGAGTTTGTAGAGGTTTCAATCAGCTGGCTCCAAGGCAGGGTGGCTCGGCACTGGGGGCACAGATGATGGCAGCAGAAGATACCAAGAACAATAAGACAGGCAGAGAGAGAGAGAGACAGAGAGGGGCCTCTTATTTTGTATGCAGTCTAGGATTACATTCTACTTGGATCAGTGGACTTATCCAGCAATCACCCAACCTTATTCCCAGCACCCTTAATCCCAGAACTGCTCTATGAATCAACCACACATTCTAGATTCAGCCACCTCCAAAAATTCTGATGACCACATGAGGCTTTGGAGAATGTCTAGACATAAACCATAACATAAATTTGATGGGATAATTGTGAATGAATGGAGACAGTATTACTAGGAAATTTAGGGGCTTATAATACCTCATTTTAAAGTTTTTTGATTTCTGGAAGAGAAATATCAAATATTGTACAAATACAAAAATTCTGTTCTTGCCTGGCCAGTGATTTCCACTCTTCATGTGATTGGAATGATGATCTACAACTCTTATAATATTTTTCTTTTCTTATGATTTTCTTATAATATTTTTCTTTTCTTTTTAAGAGACATCCAGGTTTGGGGCTGTATATTTATATTTACAGTAAAGATAATAAAGTTTATATTTTAGTACTCAATTTTTAGTTTCATATTTGAAATTTCATATGATTTATTTTAAAAAAGGATCCCCCAAAGACGAACAAGATTCAGGGTTCAGAAAGACTTTCACTCAGTCCTAATTGCCTTGCATCACTACAGCTCAACTCATTTTCTGGTTTTGTGGGTTTTCTATCTTGTTCCCCAAGAAGTAACCTATGAAAAGCCCTCTCATTGTGGCTGGGAAATGACTGTATATATTTTCCTCCTTCAGGCTATTAGCCCCAAGAGTCACAACCTTTGTTCATATGATTAAGTCACTGATTTTGTTATTTTCAGTTGCTCTAATTTACACATGCAGACCAACATCTACATATTCATGTACACATAAAAACACATACATATACATAGACTTACAAGCACATACGGAAGGCACATTTTATGGTATATTTATCTTTCGGGCAGTAAAACAACTTTATAATAGAAAACTGTAGCACATATGAAGTAGACAATAAAAGTCTATGCAGATCTGCCACACAGGTATGTCCAGCTCATGAAGCCTGGTTTCTTTCAAAAGGCTACATATTGTACTTTAAGCAAATTAGCTATAAAACTTTAATTTTTACTGATGCACTCTTTTGAGGCTAGAATTCTCCCGTCCTTCAAACAGGACATCCAACCTCTGCATGATTACCAGGTGGCTTTACTGTTTTCTAAAAAGTACTTTACTTCATGAATCATGAGGGCTGAAGCCAGAGAGAGATCCCGACACATTCTACAGTCAGCTGAGGGGAGAAAGCTAGAGGGGAGAGGAAGCCAGGAAGAGTATGGTTAACAATTATGCATGCAGGTAGTGTGTTAGGAACTCTTCCCACAGCGATGATAAAGTACTTCATTCTTTATTTAACTCTCATAATCACTCTTCGCCTTTATCTAAGGAGCCACATTTTTAGAAGTAAAATTCTAAAATAATTCAGCTTTCAAGTTTGGCTTTTTCCCCCTCTCTTCTAAACGTTGAAAAGGGAGAGTAGGAGGTTTTTAAAATTACTATAAATGGGGCTTTTAAACTAAAAGTTGATTTCTCAGCAGTTGTGGAATAGTTGAGGCAGTTTATGCAAAGAATTGGGAAGGAGTTTTCCTTTAGAAATTTCAGTAGCATTGAATGCTTGTGTCTCAGTTTTATTAACCTCTATAAATATATTCATCAATCTATGGCCTCTACACCAGACATGATGTTTCAGTAAAAAT
This sequence comes from Cavia porcellus, assembly GCF_034190915.1. Taxonomy (NCBI): domain Eukaryota; kingdom Metazoa; phylum Chordata; class Mammalia; order Rodentia; family Caviidae; genus Cavia; species Cavia porcellus. The sequence goes on along the minus strand of NW_026947484.1, from coordinate 156,735,779 downwards.
GAATACATATATTTAGAGGGCAATACTTTGTTCTTGAAACCATTTCAGAGGCTAGAATATACAGGAAATTAAAAATATTCCTGTATTACAACTAATTGATCACAACCAGTTACTGATTTATTTGTTTCTTTTCCACTCCCACTGCTTCACTTGACTAGCCTTAAAAGAAACTCCCTAAATTCAGATTTATTAATTGCTGGGAATCTAATAATAAATAAGACACATGAAACAAATATTCAAATGATAAAAAGTATAATCATATTCTTGCAATGTCAAGTAATAAATATTATACTGGCAGATGCATGAAGCAGTGTGAGGAAATACAGAATATGCCCCTGGATTTTAGAAGATCAGTCAAGACTATGGGAAAAGGACTTCCGGGAGAACATGGCAGACAGATAACAACAACTACCGGAGGCTCTCTGAAAGGCTCGGCTCAGAAGTCAGGAATGATGCGGACTAAGGAGACATGAGCCGGTAGAGATGTGCTCTGCTGACTCAGGAACGAACTGGGCTGAGAGAAACCAACCTGGAATGCAGTCCTGGCGCTAAAATAGGAACAGAAAAGACTCGGTGTGGAGGCTGGACCCCGCGCCATTGGAAACCGCGATTTGGGTTTCCCGCTGCTCGGCGGCTGGCTGCCTCCACAGCAGCTCGGCAAGGAGAGACGCACAGAAGCTCTCGGAACGGGAGTCTGAGAACGGAGTCGAAAACAGGATGGACAAGGAGGCGTACACTGACTTGTGGCGAGGTGAGTGAGAGAAACTGACACTCTACCACAGTTTGACTCCAGCGGAGGACTTTCTGGGCTCAGCCAGTCCTGTAAGAGCAGGGCGCGGTGGCTACTCCAGCCACACATTCCCCTCTCGGACGGGATTGGTGAAAAGTGCCTGGCCTGCGTGACGCTGCTGGCGGACTTGGTAGGCTGGCCTAACCCAGATCCCAGAGCCTGACGGTGGCCCAGAGGGGCGACTGACTCCTGCATAGGCTGCCTAGTCCGTAACTCCCTGGTGTGCAGAGGTGGGCGGGAACACCTAGCCAGCGCAATTTGATCAGGCTGTGGCTGACAGGCAGGGAAGCTGGGCCTCCTATGTAAGCTTGCATATATATAAGGAACAGAGAATATGGGGAAGGGAAGCAACAAGAAAGGCTCCTCGGTCCCCAATTCTGAGAAACAGGCAATAGCAGACACCACACCAATAGACATTAAGCGCCATATAGAGAGCCTCATAGACCAATTCAGGAATGAAGTTATCAAGGACCTAAAGCTAGAAGTATGCAGAATAGTTAGAGAAATGCTAAGCACCACCCAGGAAAAAACAGATGGTGGAATGGAAGAACAGAAAAAGAGGGGAGAATTGTTTGATGGAGAAAACAGAGAAAGCATAGAGTACGTGAAGCAGGTTCAAAGGGACTATCAAGAAATTAAGAAGTCTATCCAAGACTGGCATAACAGCTTGAAAGAAACTAAGGACAGACCATCTGAACTGGAGGGCAGACTTGTAATATGGGAGAATGAAATGAAAAACTTCTTAAAAATAACAAAGAAACAAACAGCAATAATACAAAGACAAGAAGATGATAAGAGGAGCCATAACTTAAGGATTAAGAACATAAAAGAAGAAGTAGGGACACAAACAAGTGAACTACAAAAGCTACTCACAGAAATAATCCAGGAGAATTTTCCTAATTTAGCAAAAGGTAAAGATACTCAGATGTATGAGGCATACAGGACCCCAGCTACCTACAACCCTAACAGAGAAACACCCAGGCATATAATAATAAAAATTCCAGAAATACAATACAAGAACAGAATATTAAAAGCTGTAAGAGACAAGAAACAGACCACTTACAAGGGAACACCCATCAGAATTACAGCAGATTTCTCTGCACAAACCATCAAATCATGAAGAGCATGGGGGGATATAATTCAAGCTTTGAAAGATAATAATCTCCAGCCAAGATTGAGATATCCTGCACAACTGTCCCTGGAAATTGATGGAAAAACAAGGTGCTTCCAGGATAAAGAGGAACTGGGGGAATTTTCAACCACCAATTCAACCCTACAGAAAGCATTGCAGGATATTCTAAAAGAAGAAAAATACAAAGGACCCAGAAATAGTGTGGGGAGGCCACAACAAATGGAGCAGAGAACAAAATGAAGAAGACAAACTGACAGCTACTGACAGAAAAAGAGCTCAACAGAAATGAGACAGAGAATATTGGATGATAGGAACAGCTATTTTGGAGAAAATGACATCTTAATAGGTAATACTGATTTAGTATCATCTTGTTTTGAAGTCTCATCTAGCTTTTGTTCTTCTGTCTCCAATGGTCTAAACAGGTTGTATCTTATTGGATTTTATTATGTACGATAGTATAAGCAAAAACCTTTTAAAGACAAGGAGATTATACAGAAACCATTGTTCATTTTCTGTTAGTCGATTCTGAATACTCTGTAATGCTGTCATTCTCTTAAATGGTTTTACATTGTTTTGATATACTTAATGCTACAGTATATGAAGTTGTACTCAAGGACTTCAAGGAAAGAGTCAATATGGTAACTACTTTTGGGTCGGAATTATCTGGTGGTGAAACACTATTCTGCTTAAATGGTTATGTTTTGATCTGCGCTGTTTCGCTGTTATGCCCTCTTTTTTCTCAATCTCCACTCCATTATTTACTTTTTTTATTTTTATCCGTTTAATTAAAGGGAAAAAATAGCAGGATATAATATAGTAACCCACTTTGACATTCTATTATCTCGATTTGAAGCCCTGTATTACTCTCACCAGCTTGTTTTTGACTGATGTTCCCCTATTCTGTTTTGCTGGATAGTATCAGGTTCGAAGGTTTAGGCATCAGCTGTGAAGATAATGAGATTCATTATAACGCCCATTCTCGTTGACTTTTATCTACTTTTGAAGACCTACAATGTCTCCAATGTTTTGGTTTTGTCGGTTTTGTTCTTTACTGTTTTGTTCAATTGTATTATAATTAATGATATAGGCAATTCTATTACAGATAGCGGGAGGCATTATGGTAACCATTGTTGATCACCTTGTATTATGTTTTTATATTATCTATTATGTCCACCCTTTTGACTTGACCAATTCTGTTCTGTTATGTCTCATTTGGTTTTACTCTCTTCCAAAAAAGCAATAAGAACCGTGGAAGCAATGAAACCCAAAATGTGTAATAGTCATTGTACAAAAGAGAGGAAAAGAAAATGCTCTAAACTATATAACTGCATGTATATTTAAGTGTATAAGATAGAAAATGATATCACAGAGTTTTATTGGATCATTGAACAGAACTGTTTGCAGTATCATTGTTGGAATGTCCACTCTACAAGCTTTAATTTTGTGACTTGAACAATTATTTCTAAGATGGCAATATGTAATCCATTAACTAGTGATTTCCTACTGTTCATTTTTTTCTTCTGTAAATCTGTATAACTTGTACCCTTTCACTGTTTTTTTTTCTTTTCTCCTTAAATAAAAAAAAAGACTATGGGAAAACGGATTTTTATAGACAGGAATTTGAGAACTGTGATGGTCTGATAGGTGGAACACTTTGCTTGGGAGCTCTGAGGGCAAGAATGACCAGAAATACTGAAAGCAGGTAAGGTTTTTTTTTTTTCCTACTAAGAAAAAAGGGTTTTGACTTTATCTTATAGTACTGGAGACACATGGGAAGAATGGATTTGCATATTAGAAAGATACTCAGGATAAAGGAGGCAAGAAGTAACAAAAGCTAAACTAGATATTGTCATTAGAGATTCAGAGTAGAAGAGAAAGGATTTAGAATTTTTAGCAGAAGCTGGACAAGATAATTATTTAAGGCATAAAGTAGAGAAGAATGGCAGGGATTATCCACAAGATAGGTTGTGAAAGGGAAAAAACATGATTATCATTCATAGCATATGTGTTTGCGTGCCATGTGGGACTTGCAAGTGGACTTGTTCACTATACTGTTAGAAATATACCTGAAACTCAGGAAGGATTCCTTAGGGTCTTTTATAAAGTACCTGCTATCAAAATCTAGCCCTGCACAGTGCAAACCTGGAAATACACACACAGTGAGTATGTGTACTCACTGTATGGAAGAATTACACAGTAGTCTGTGTAGGCTGTTGTAACAAAAACACCACTGAGTGGAATGTAAACAATAGAAATTTGTATCTATGCTTCTGGAGGCTAAACCAGTACCAAGGTGCTGGCAGACTTCCTGTCTCATGAGGGCCTGCTTCCTGCTCATTGTGGGTGCTGTTGCTGTGCTCTCCAGTGGTAGAAGGACTGAGAAAACTCCATAAGGTTTCTTTGATGAAGGCACTAATCTCATTCCTGAGCTCCTCTCCCTGATGACCTAATCACCTCTCATTTCCTGTCTCTGAATGCTACAACACAAGGGATTAATTTTCAGTATATGAATTTGGGCTGGTCACGAATATTCATTTTATAAACAAGGCAATACCAACATTTAAGGAAAAAAAACACAAGAGTAAAAACAAAAGGTCAGAAGGTGAAGGAAGGATCTGAAGAGGAGTATGCAAGTTATAGAAATTGAGGTTAGACTGACTTATCAGAGGAGGAAATTAATACCATCGAACATTTCAAAATATTCCAGAAAAATAAGCGCTAAAGGTAATTCTTGATTTAGCAAAAAGGAGGTTATTAGTGATTCTTTTGAACGTCTTTTCACTGCACTGCCATAAGAGAGTACAGAAGTAACATTTTATAGGATTGTTAAGTAAAATATCAAAAGAATATTTGTATATTTATAAGCTTTGAAGGCCTAGGAAATGTGATTTGAAGAATAGAAATCTACAGAGGTAATGCACAGGATAGATAGAAAACTACACCATTTCAATATACATATTTATAATGAGAATGAAAAACTATAGTTATATCTATATCATCAATATTTGTATCTATCTTTTATATCTATCAGTATTTTTTATGTTCCTTTTAGATGTAAGTTCTAAAAAAGGTCTTTCAACTTAGTAACCAAATGGATCACAGCCAAGGAACCCATCAGTGCATGATCCTTGAGGAGTACCACTGTGCTGCACAGGACACCCTGGAGAAGGCAACGAAGGCCAAGGTGGTGATGTAAATTTCCTGACCACAGGGCTGTATAACATAACTGAAGTTATCGACGTATGAGGCAAAAGGTAAGATGAGTGTCAGAGAACTGTATATGCAGAATATCATGGCTCTCATTTGCTCTTAGATCTGTAGTATTGGATGCATTTCCTTCCATTTTCCTGTATAGTAGAAAATGACAGTATAGAAAATGATTAACAGTAATAGCAAACCCTTGTCTGTGCTGGACGGTATCAGCACTGTGCTGGGTGTATTGTATTGACTAATGTTACAAACCTTCATTATAGGGAGATATTCTTGTTCTCAAAGGGCAGATAATGCAGAACAAAAGCCTGGTATGAACTTCAAAAAATCATTAACAGAGAGCTATAAGGCTTACTGAGATGAATGCAATGTGTTAGAATGCTTATTGTTGCAGGTAAGTTACATGTTACCACTGAGCACAACAAAGACATGGTAGCTCCCTCCTTCCCCATATGTAGGACATTTGTTCCAAGACCCCAGTGGATGCCAGAAACCAAGCACTAAATCCTATTTATACTATAATTTTATTTAAAAAAAATACCCATGAGAAAATATAATTTACAAACTATACTGCAGAGGAGTGCAGTGAGAGATAAATACAATAACCAAAAATATAGAAATATTCTATAATATACTATATACTATAATAAAATTTATATGAATATAATATCTCTTTCTCAAAGTAACTTGCTGTATTTGTACCTTTTTACTTAAAAGAAACATTTCACATCTTCTCTATCTGAATTGCTAGCAATACTATTATAATGCTTAAGGTCATTCTTATGTAAAATAAAGGTTACTTGATTTCAAGCATCACAATACTCCAGTTCTATGAGAGCAAGTCAGATAACTGAGATAGATGCTAGGTGATTAATGAATGTATAGTGTATACTGCATGGATACGTTGGACAATGGGCTAATGCACACCCCTGGTAGGATACAACAGATAACACAAGATTTCATTATATTACTCAAAATGGTATACAATTTAAATATTATAAATTACTTATTTTGTATTCTACATCTAATATTTTGGATTATATATAACTGAAATCCTCAAAATCAAAATCATGAGCAAAAAGGATTCTTATTCTCATTAGTAGGATGGTTGGTAATCATATCCACTGGTGCTTACTAAACAGATTTAATGCAAGAATATATAAATATATAAGAATTTACAAGACTGCCTTACAGTGGTTACCTACGGCATCAGGCGCAAAATGGGAGTTGTCTATGCATTGGAGAGTCAAAGAACCCAAGGCTGGGAATTCACTGTAGTGTGCTGTGTGAATCTGTATCAGGAGGTGAGGAGGCCAAAGGGTTTATGGTGCAAGGCTGAAACGTCTGTGCTGTAACCTAGCAAAATGATGCCCAAGGTGAGGGTGAAGACCGGAGCTCCTCTGCAGAATCAGAGTCACCCTTCTTTCTGTTTCCCTTTAATCAATTCAAGGACATGCCTACTGATTGGTGCCACTCACAGTTGCAGTGGGTCTTTTGTCTTCATTACATTTCTTCAGCCACACCCAGAACTATGTTGATCTAATTTACTTGGGCATTTCTTAGTCAAGTTGACACAATCAGTTAATTATCATGGTAACCCATGAGTCAAAAGAAAAAAAAAATATGGGGTTCAAGCTTGGAAAGTAAGTAGATACAAAAGGCAACTATGTAGCTAAAAAATTCCACAGTAATGGAAATACTTTGGATTGCTATCACTGGAAATTTGCTATCATCATTACTAAACTCAACACCAAATAAATGATCTCAAAGTGTTAGCAATGATTACTGTTATGGTTGATACATTGTCAACTTGAGAATTTTAGAAGTTTAACTAAGAGACTTAGTAGGGAGCCAGGATCCTTACTTTGTAAATATCGTCATCCTGTGCAAGAGGAGTTCACGGAAGTGGTGTGAGTGCTACACTGGCCCTGGTGATGGGGAGGTATGGCTGTGTACAATATAAGGGAGGAGAAGAGGTTGCTTCCCTTTTTGCTCTGGCTGCTGTCTTGAAGTATTGCCTTAGTGCCATGCCACCCTGCCTTACAGCCAGCTGGTTATGGACTAAAACCTCCAAAAACTGCAAGCTAAATAAACCTCTCATTCCTTAATTTTGAGTGTTGGGTATTTTGTCCCAGTAACAAGAGACAAGTAACTAAGAAAGGTACCAATGGGCCATAGAATTTTCATTATCATAAATTTCACTTAAATTTTTTAACTAGTATACTTTTTATAATGGTGTTACTTTTATAAATGAAAAATAATTTTAAATATTACACTGGGACAGAAGAATCATAGAATACATTTAGTAGAAAGGATGGGTCAAATTTTCATGAGATACAGGTAAAATAGAATACATAATTTCCTGATTAAATTTTAATGAGCTATAAGTAAATGGAATGCAAGTATAAAGCTTATTCAAAGAAATAATTAAAAAAAAACTTCCAAAACATAGAAGAGATTACAAATATTTCGGTACAGAGAGAACGAGTCAGATTATCTAAGATTAATTTCAACCAAGTCTACCCCAACACAGTGAAATCAAACTGTTAGAAGATGTCCATCAACAGATGAACAGATAAGGAAAATGTGGCATTTATACACAATGCAATGCCACAATGCCAGAAAGCAGGATAAACTTGAGTCATTGGTAGGGAAATAGATGTTCCTCAAGACCATCATGTTAAGTGATATCAATAAAATGTTTAACTATCACATGGTTCTCTAATATAAGAAATCCAAAATATAAATAAGGTGCAAAATAAAATAAAAACAGATAATAGAAAGTAGGAAGTTATCTCCTGTCTTAGTTATGGTCTCATTGCTGGGATGAAATATTTGACAGCAAATGAAAGTTTTATTTTAACTCACAGTTTGTAGAGGTTTCAGTCCATCATCATCTGATTCCAAGGCGAGGCAGAGGGGTATCACAGAGAATAGTTCACACGGTGGCAGGAAAGAGTCGGAGTGTATCAAAGCCACAGTCATGAGCCTTCATTTCCCTTTTATCCATCCAGGCTACAAACTCTTCAGGTCGTGTTACCCACATTCAGGTGGGGTTCCCCACCATCCAGCCCAGAACCAGGCTAAGCCAATCACTTGACTGATTTAACTATCACAGCTTTAATCCACAGTCACACACCCTAGACCTAGTCACCTCCTCAAAGCCCCATCTACATGCCTGTGAAGCTTTGGGGGCTCCTCTAGATAGAAGCCGTAGTAGACCTTTTGCGAAATGGAAAGGGACTGAGATATGGAGGGACAGGAGGGGGAGAGGAAGGAAAGAGGACACAGAAAGGAACCGAGATGTGTTATGCACAAGTACCAACTCCCCACAAGGAATGTAATGAGCATATACGGCTAACATGGACTAATAACAATTAAAATATAAAAAAAAGAAAGATGAGAATATTTCCAAGGCAGCAAAAATGCAAAGGTAAAAAAAAAGGATAATTTCAAATGGACAGAAGAAAAAATTCATTTGATATAAATTATCATCTCCTTATGATACAAAGTCTGATATAAAAGAGATACCCCCAAATATAATAAAAATAGTGTATAATAAGTCCAGCACATCATACCAGAGGATAAAAAATCTAAAGCTTAATGCTTCATACATTCTGGAACAAAACAACTTTTCCACTCTTATTCAGTATGGTACTGGAAGTAATAGCCAGAAAAATCAGCCAGGAGAAAGATATAAAGGGTATCTAAATTAAAAAGGAAAAAGTTAGATTATCACTGCTTGCAAATAATATGATGTTACATACAGAAAACTCCAAACTCCACCAAAAATGAATAGAATAAATGCAAAGCTGCAGCATAAAAAATCAATATAGAAAATCAGTATGACATATTGAAAAGGGTATATTTTCTAAAATCGAAATCAGGAAAGCAATCTCGCTTACAATATCTACAAAAATAAATCAGAATACTTAGAAACAAATTTAACAAAGGAAGTAAAAATCTCAACTATGAAAATTATAAAACATTTATAAAACAAAAAGGATACAAAGAAAAGACAACCCATATTCTTTGATTAGAAGAATCATATTGTTTATGTTCACACTATCTAAGATAGTCTATGGATACAGTGCAAACCTTACCAAAAATGCTAATGGCATTTTTCACATAAATGAAAAGAAAAAAACTCCTAAAAATTATATGGAACCAAAAGAAAAAAAGAAACAAGCAAATCTAAGTATTCAATGCAAAGCTGAATAAAACCAATAAGAAAAATGTTACTATATTTCAAACTTCAAAATATCTTACAGTGCGATAGCCATGAAAACAACATGGACTGGCATAAAAATAGACACACAGATCAATGAAACAATAGACAGCTGAAAGAGAGCCAGTGCATCTATAGTCAACTGGTATTTAGCGCTAAAACATGCATTAAAGAAAGAATAGTCCTTTCAATAAATGATGCTCACAAAATTGATATTCCCATGTAGAAGAATGAGAGAAGATGGATATCTCCCATTATATATAAATTTGAACTCAAAACAGACTGACAACTTAAATGTGAGACCTACCACTATGAATCTACATGAATGAAATCATTATTCTAATGGGCAAATATTTTGGGAGGTAAGACTTCAAAAACTCCCAAGAAACAAAAGCAAAAATGAATAGGCACGTAGAAAACAAAAGCTTCTATATGGCAAAGGAAACAACCAACATAGTGAAAAGCTGACCCACATAGCAGGAGAAGATATTTATGAACTATTCATCCTCAAGGGTTAATATTTCCAAAATACAAAGAGCTCAATTCAACAGAAATACATTCAAGTTAAGAATGAGCGATGGATCTAAATGGACATTTCTTAGAAGACATACAAATGGCAAAGAGATACGTAAAACTGCTAACCACCACTAATTATCAAATAATTATCAAACAAGGCTGGGGATTTATCTCTGTGGAATAAGTGCCTTCTTGGAAATGTGAGGCATGAGTTTGATCACTGGTACCAGAAAAAAAAAACAAAAAAACAAAAAAAACAAAGCCACAAGGAGATATTACCTTATCCCAGTAAGCTGGGCATTTTCAGTATGCATTATTATCTTCCGTAATTCCAAGACCATTCCTCTTGATAAATAAATTAGAAATTAAAAAACAAAAAAACATTTACTTCCCATAGAGTGCAAGATCAAGCATATCAATAAAGCACCAGGTGAATTTCACAGGAAAATGTCCTCTCTCCAGAACTTGTGAAAACACTTTTGCCTTTATACTAAAGTAACATACTTTGAACTAAATGATAACGATGACATAGTAGGGCCTAAGTGCTTTTCATAATTTTCTCAACTGCAAATTTAAAGGAGCTGAAATTATATAGAACCTAGTAACTTTCTGTGGGACACATTAGTGAAGCAGCAAAGGATTTTGATCTAAAGCCTATGCTTTTCATCACTGCTTTCTGTTACTGTAAAACATCACATACTAGACCACTACATTGATAATTGGATGCTTAGTTCAAAGGGAGAAAAGCACAAGAAAAAGTTGACAGTCTATTTCTGTTACCTTCCAGGATGAACTCTTGTTCCCACAACACCTGGAGGCTTGCTCAGGACCACAGTGGTCACTGCTTCTCCTAAGGATGCTTTGGGAAGAAATGAAGTTTCTCTAGCAAGAGTATCTCACTCTTCAAATGGGGAGGTCACTGAGGCCACAGTATGTTATTTCCGTGTCTCTAATCTAGTTTCAGTCACTTCCTTTTTTTAGTGTAGCTGGTCACTGTCTTTCTGTTAACTTTGGCTTTGGGATGGGGAGTTTCTTTTGTAAATCAATTTTATCCTGACATTATATGCATGTTGTTTTCATGGTGACTTATTTGAAAATATTTCAACATCATTAATATTTTAAATAGAATTATACTAATCTACAGCAAATCTCTTTAGCATTGTTTTATTATAATAAGGTTATAGTACAAGTTTATTCAAGAAATTTGTTGCTTAAAATTTTCATTGGGGAGGTTATTGTAAGACAGAAGCTAGAACATTTTCACAGATAAGGTATAACAAACTGCAAGACCAATTCCCTATGCAAAAGGTTCAGTAAAGGTGACAAGCTGCTTTGTAAATGAAACTTTATTGCAAAGTAGCTACACTGATTCGTTTACATTGCATTTGTGGCTGAATTTGTCCTACAGTAGCAAACAGTAATTGAGAATTGGCTATAAGATCCATAAGCCTATATTTACTATCTAGTTCTGAGAGAAAAAGTTCACCTCTCCTTGATCTGCACTATCAGTAGAACTGGTTGTTCTTATTTTGATCCTCAGTACTGGTTTCCTCACTAAGCAAGAATGCTAGTACCACACATGTTGAGTTTTTGTGATTGCAGTACATAACGTATATCTGGTAACAAGATCTCCATTGATTAAATCACTATTAACTGCTAGTCTAATGTAATTGATGGAGTTGTCACGACCTTAATATAAGTGAAATTTACTTAGGATTTTGTAAATCCCAATCAAATGTACTAGATCATACTCTAAGCAATAATATAGGGATGCAGCTTCTTTCCTTCTACTGGCTACTGGCTTGGTGGTCATTAAGATATTTCCTACAATGGACAAAGTAAATGAAAGACTGGGAGTCAGCATACAGGACATCCCTGGATGGGCTGCCCATCACTCTGACCAAGTTTCCATCATTTAGAATCAATGATGTGCTTCAATTAACTGCAAGCAAAGGTGGTACATAGTCTATCTGTGCCCTGAAGAAAGAGAAAAGCAATGGGTGAAATGCTAGCCAGATTCCAGCAGGGACCTTCTGTTAGAACTGACGGGGTGCAATGTTTAGTACAATAGCATGAGGTGCTTGAAGGGACTGAAAGATACCTCCAGAGCTTTTAATACCAGAAACCATGCAGATCATTACACATCTATGAATGTTAAAAGATATAGAAGGTGAAGCAAGATGTGGGAAGGCAGGAAAATAAGAATATATAAATTCCATTTTAGAGAATGATATTAAAAATATTTCAGATCTTCAACCTAGTGATTTCTACCTTGTATCTAGGAAATACAGGAGATACAGCCAGACTGAAGTTGTAACCTAGAGATACAGAATTTGGATTCAAACATGAAAAGTAAAAGGCAATGAATGGCATGAGGCTGGTTAACAACTGTACATAAGTAAGGGATATAAACAGGAGAAAAAGCTCAGAGTATAAGATCTGCTTTAGTATGAAGCATAGAGACACAGATGAGAAAGATATCCTTTGCCTTCAAGAAGCTTACTGTGGGGTTAAGAGTGAAGGAAAACAGTGTTTGATTATAGTGTGATAAAATCTATAAAACATTTACAGCATGGATTGGAGAACAGAGAAAGGGCAGGGAGCATTAGGTAAATGCATTGACCAAGTAACTTATTTCACATGTATCATATGAACAAGCTTAGCATTCCTTGGTGATTCTTCTCAAATCTCACATAAGTGACCAATATGTTCTCTTAGAATAGCACAGAAAAGGGGCTGAGGATTTAGCTCAGCGGCATAAGTGCCTGCCTTGCAAGCAGGCAGTTGTGAGTTTGATTCCTGGTACTGGTAAAAATGCAAAAAAAAAAAAAAAAAAGAATAGCACAGAAAAGTTGATTTTCACCACCACTACCTTTATGAAATGATTAATTTGTGGACAATACTGTGCTGCTCTATGTATGTGTTTTCTTATTTAAATTTCATAACATTATCAAATATGGGTTATTATTTCTATGAAAATTTCCTAAATATATTCATTATTTCCAAAAGTAAAATAGAAATATTGAATTGAATAGAAGCTTTCTATTGAATAATAGAAAGCTTAACCTAACTCACCATGACAAACTGAAGTTTCTCATGCTTCGTATCACTGAACAGTATCGTCTATTCTTTTTTGCAGAATAATTAGAAATACCAATATGACTTGTTCAGGTTTCAACTAATTAGCATGCCAGTGCAATGAATTTAATGGACACTATTATTTATAGGAAATTAGAAAAATAACACAAGCATTTGATTTCAATCCAGCACAGAATCACAAATGAACAATCAATGTTGTGAAATATTCACTTTTTAGAAATTTACCATAAATAACATTTTAAAAAATTTAAAGTAAAAGAAACATTAAAAGTGTACATATACAACTGGTGAGTATTAAAGAGAACTTTTTTGTGTCTTTTTGAGGCAGGATCTCACTATACAGTTCAGGCTGGACTTGAACTCACTCTGTAGCCCAGGCTGGCCTCACACTCATGGCAATCTTCCTGCCTCAGCCTCCAAATCGCTGGGATTAGAGGCATGCACCACCTTGCCTGGCCTTAAAGACAATTTTTGAACGGCATTAATTATATTTTATGAAGTGAATGATGATACAACTATAGAAAAGTACATGACTAAAACCTCAGTGGATGCTTAAGCTTTAAAAATGATTACAGTAAAAATATTTTGGCATTTCTCTCCCCACAAAATAACCCTCCTTGCTTCAATCACATCGCATAAGTCTTACTGCTTTGTGAAGTAGTTCTGGAAGTCCTGCCTCATGTCTTTTGTTCCAACATCCTGGTTTTTTCAATGTCATGAATTGACCCAGTACTTAGTTCTCGTGGTCACTGTGACTTTATAGAAGAGCCGGAAGTCACATGGTGTCATCCTGAGTGAACGAGGCTGACGATGTTAGATATTTTTCTGAGCCTGCTTTTCTGGTGGGGGGCACCTGACAGATATTCACCCTAGTTTTGGTCACGCTTACTAAACACACTTCCTAAAGAAGGCTGCCAGAACTGCTGCAGAAAGTGACAAGAATGATGAGATCAGTGTGTCCAAAACAATGAAAAGCGTTTTGAAGGGAATTAATGGCACTGTGCTTTTTATGTATTAATTTTTTAAATGTACACATTAGCTGCACATATTGATCATACTGCCTAGTAGAAAAACTATTGAAAATTAACACAAATTCTGTATCTTTTTAATATTTTTTAATTCTTCAAATTCTCTACTGTATTAAGTAAATCAGTTTTTTGTACTTCAGAGTCACAAATACAAGTTATATGGATTTTCTCTTATTTCTCTTTGACTCTTCTCTTTCTCTATCTGTAATAAAAAGGCAAACACATAAAAGTAAAAATAAAAATAATCTTACAATCTACAAGGAAGGTAATAAGAATGTTTGGATAGTTTGTATTGTCTGTATTTTTTTAAAAAACATGAATCTTTAATGCAATGTTTAGAACTTTATTTTGAGAAAAAGTTGGAAATAGTTTTAATAAAACAAACAGAAAATATAATTAAATAGATATGAAAGATAGTGATGAAAAGATTCAAAATATGAGATGTCTCAAAAGTCAGGAATAGTGGCAGAGTGAATTCCTTCACTGAGAAGATATGGAAAACAATATTAGCAGTATCTGTACTAGCATTGCCTGCAACAAATGTAATCAGTTTTACTTGTTCCTTAGGAATCTGGATATTTAAGTCACCACTGGGAGACACTAACTCTACTTTATTTAAATTACGACCAACATAAGAAATAGTTTATCCTTTGTATTTTAGAAGATTTATATGCAAACACATGTTGTGATGTAGCATATTTCCTTTAGAGTATTAATTTCTAGTCCTTCTTCTAAAAGTAATTGCTAACATTGAAGATGACCACTGGACGTTACTTGGCAATGGTTCGTTTTGTTATTTTGCTGGGAATTAAGATGCCAGATTTTTTTTTTTCACAGTTGCAACTTTTGCTTTAGCGTCTTCAAGTCTTTCAGAGGCTTTATAAAAAGCCATCATCTCAAGGACAAACTTTTCTTCACAGTGTCTTTCATGTATTTTTTGAGCCCTGTGGGGAAAAGAGCAAGGTGGTGGTTTTAGGCGATTGAAATAATGACAAGTAAATTATTAGAAATGACAATTGGATTTCATCAAAACACATTACAGTCATAAAAGGGAAGAACTCCATTTATAGAATTTTATGTCATTAAAAATATTCATATTGACTAATATTTGTTAACATTTGATTGCCTGAAATGAAAAATTCTTACAAATTATCTCCAAAGGCATCAAACAGCCTATGTTATAATTTACAGAATTTCTAAGTAAGCTTCACTAAATCCAGGCTTCTAGGACCCTGTGATGGGTGGAGTCCTCAAAATTCTTGTTAAACCCCATCCCCAGTAGTTTAGATTGTATCTGCATATGGAAAAAGGGCTTTTTAGATGTTAGTAAGTTTCAAGTTAGTACAAGTCACATGGATAGGTTCTGACCCAATACAGTGTTCTTAGAAGAGTAGGTGACATCATGATGGGCACCACAGAGGATTGCCTAGCATTTAATGATCATTCAGTGGAAGCTACTGCCATTATGAGTCTAGAGCTGAAGGCTGCAGGCATTTTTGAATGTGTAGTAAACCAGAATTAATAGTAAAAAGGATACGCATACCATAAAGGGTACTAGTTAAGGCTAAAGAGTGTATTTAATTAACCATCCTTACAAATACAGGTTATACATTACGGTAAAGAATTCCCTAATGGCATTTAAAAGTGAGAAATAATAATAAATTATATTTCTACCTCCCAACATCAGGTGATTAGAAAAATGAAATTATATTATACTTTGAATAAGAACAGAGGATGATAAAATACATAGAATTCAGTGTAACAAGAGGAAAAAAGATATCCAAGGCCCATATCTGAAGATAAGAAAATATCACTGATGGAAATTTAAAAAGCCTAAATTAGAGGATAGTTGTAACAGTCAATGTTATTAAGTTTTGATTCTTCCCAAATTTTTAACTAGATTCAAAATAATGCCCATCTATATGGCAAGAGAATTTTGGTAGAAACTAACATTTATTTTTGTTGTAAATATATATTACATTTTAGACTTATTTAACTTAGATCTATTTAGAATTCATTCAATTAAAATGTTTTGAATTTATTAAGTTGTGATTTGATATGAAAATTCAATGCAACTGCAAACCAAAGCAACCTAGTAACAACCACAGTAAACTTGAATAAAGACAAAATTGAAATTTCCCTTTTCTCTTCTCTAGTATGACAGATTACTATAAGCGTGCTTGCTTACAACAGCATTAAAGTATCTCATGGTTGCCCTGAGTCAGAAGTCTGGGCTGGGATGGTCAGCTAAATCACGTGCACGGTTCCCAGAAGAGTAAAATCAACATCTCATCCACGGCTTTGGCTCCACGTAGGCCTGAAGTCCTCCTCCAAGATCTCTGTCTTCAAAATTCATTTTCTTCCCATACATTTATATGCCCCCTCCATTTTCACTTCAGCAAGTAATGTCAAATACTTCTCACTCTTTGAATCTATCTGGCTTTCTCTTTTGCTTCTGGATTTAAAGTCTCATGTGATTACACACTGCCCACCTGGATAATCCAGTAATCTCCTGATTTTAATAAGGATTTACTGAAATTCTTAATAACATATGCAGAGTCCTCTATACCAGCACATCCACAGGTGTGGTATTTCAACATATAGTCCTGGGGATTGGAATATGCTATCCCCCTTCTTGGGAGTCATTATATGAAATAATACAGGAGTCTTCTATTGTTTGATTTTAAGGATTATTAAGAGCATACGTAGAGAGAATATTCACTTTTAACAATGGAAACCTAATCTCTTCTACATAGAAGAGAAGGTAGGATAAAAATCCATGATTTTAAAGAATTTTATAGAAATTGATACTATGAATTTAGTGCATTCAAAATTGGAGGCCTAGAATTCCTTCGGGAAACGAAGTGGTATGCTAAGGACAGGCCACATGTGAGTTTGCAAAGGAAGCTCTACATAGTTGGGGAAAGTCGGAAATTGCTCTTGCAAATAATGGAGACACGCAGAAGTGACTGGAGGAACAGGGACAGTTATAGTTCATAAAATTAACATTACCATCAATTCTTATTATTGCTGGTCAATTTACTGTCATAAAAACTAAACTGATTGCATTATTTCTATAACATTCTTCTAAACTAGACTTGCATTTTGATACACTAGGCTAGCTTTCATTGCCTCTTCCAAAATATATTTTTAATAAAATATACAAAATTATTTACAAAAGTTACATATACATGTATGTCTGCACTGAGAAAAAATAAGTTTAAATTTGTGGCAAACTAATATATTTTTCATTCTTAAGAAAATATTGCTTATATCTAGGGAAGGCAAATGTTTTCTTATTTAAAATTTTCCTAGTTGAGCACGTCAACACAAGTCTGTAACAAAAGTTTGACACAGGAGCAAAGCAACTCAAGGCCAGGATGGGCAACCCTACTGAGACGTTCTGTTAAACAAACAAACAAACAAAAAACACAAAAAGAGCTGGGAGAAATGTTCAGGTGTACAGTAGTTGCTTAGCATGTGCAAGACTCCAAATTCAGTCTCCAGCCTTATCAAAAAATATACAAAAAAACTTCCAAAATACTTTTGTATTATATTTGCTGATCATAATTAACTTTCTAAAGAAATAAGTGGCTATAAAGGTCTGTAAGTATTCTAATACAAATCCCAAAACTATGTATGTACATTGCCATATATATATATATATATATATATATATATATATATATATATATTTAATGATTAGATAGATAGGTAAGCCACTTAAAGTACCACTGGTATAAAATCGTTGTTGATTAGCTTCAAAATATGAAAACATGTGTGAAAGATTTTGAAAGGGTAAAAAGAAATTGCTTGGGGTTCTGTCTAGCATACAATTCAAAGCTGTCAGTGCCCTTCAATCTCTTTGAGCTAGTTTACTACTCTGTAAATTGAACAAACTGTGAATAATGTGATTCTTTGAAAATAAAAATATAAGCATATTTTGTCCAATGAATGCATTATTTTCCATTTGATATTGACTAGCTCTGATTATACTTGTGAATTTATTTTGGTATTCTTTATTTTCTACATATTCATATATTCATACTCCAAATTCCCACTTGGACTAATTGTAACATTTTATTTTATTTTCTATTACTGGAGCAAATAGAAATTTTGGGTGTGCAAGTGTTATATTTGTGTGAGCCACATATTTTAATTTCCTAAAATATTCCTTGATAGCTACTCTAATTTAAGTTAACAGCATATAGACTGAAATATTTGAGTCAATTTTCTTTGAGCTTCTATTTCACTAAGTTTAGTTTAAATCCAACAGTCTTCAGCATTTTGCATTTGTCTGAGACAGATGGTCCAAAGTTTGTCCTGGGGATTATTTTCTGACCTATGTCTTGAAGGTTTCATGGTAAACCACATCTTTGAAGTTCACCGTGTCTTTCTATAGGATTCCTAGTAGTCTTTGCCATGAGACTGTCCATTGAGACTTAGTGACTTTTTCTAGTGAAGTTCATGATTCTCAAGGAAATATGCTTTTAACTACTCTCCTGTATAACGCTTCCGCTACAAAAATATTTATCATCTCATTTTCCTCCTCACACTTTACCTATCCTAAACTTTCCAAACATGCTCATGCTGTTCCCCCTACCTGTAGTGGTCTCTCACCATCTTTACTTTCCCCAAATATAAAGTTAGTTGTACTTTTTCTTTTGCTTTTGGTGAGCTCAAATGTATACTTATATTTGCCACTGGACTGTGAATTCTTTTTTAAAAATTTTTATTTAAAGGAAAAAAATCAAAACAGTATAAGGGTACAAGTAGTACAGAATTTGAAAAAAAAAACAGTAAGAAATCACTAGTTAATAGGTTACATATTGTCATCTTAGAAATAATTGTTCAAGTTACAGGATTAAAGCATACAAAGTGGACATTCAAACAGTGATACTGCAAACAGTTGTGTTCAATGATCCAACAAAAACTTAGTAATATGGTCATCTATCTTACACACCTAAACACACTTGCAGTTGTGTCCTTTCGAGCACTTTATTTTCCTCTCTTTTTTTACAAAAACATTTACACAATTTGGGTTTTATTACTCCCATAGTTCTTATTACTTTCTTTGGAAGAGAATAAAACCAAATATGACAAAACAAAGCAGTCAGTCAAAACAAAGGATGGACATACATAGTACATGATGTAAAAACAGAATACAAGGTTATCAACAATGGTTACCATAACGCTTCTTGCTACCTTAAAAAGAATTGCCTATATCGTTAGGTAAAATAAAATTGAACAAAACAGTACAGAACAAGACCAATAAAACATAAACATTGGAGACATTACAGGACTTCAAAAGAAGATACTAGTCAAACCAGACGGGCGTCATAGTGAATCTTATTGCGTTCAAAGTAGCTGCCTATACTCTCAAATTTGATACTATCAAACATAACAGAACAGAGTAAATCACTCAAAACAAGAGGGTGGGGAGCAACACAAGGCTTCAAATCAAGTTAACAGGAAATCAAAAAAGTTACTATAATATATCCTGCTAATTTTTTAAAATTTTTCACTTAATTAAAAAAATAAATATTTTTTAAATGGGGGAGATTGAGATAAAAGAGGACATAACAACATAACAAAAACAAGATGATATTAAATCAACACTAGCTATTATGTTTTCTTCTCTTCAAAATAGCTGTTCATAACATTATAGACAATAATATCAAACAGCCCAGAATAAAACCATTCCAATTAATGAGTGAAAACTTTATAAGGCTTTAAAGCCACATAATGGGGAATCATGATTACCACATACTTTTATGTATTCTTATCATTTCTTACACTAGGGAAACTATTTGGTATTCATACATGGGAGTTTGATTTATTTCACTTACAAGTATGGTCTCAACCTGTGCCCATTTATTTATAAATATCTCAATGTGATCATTCTGTATAGCTGAGTAGTACTCCATTGTAT
Source organism: Cavia porcellus (assembly GCF_034190915.1). Classification (NCBI taxonomy): domain Eukaryota; kingdom Metazoa; phylum Chordata; class Mammalia; order Rodentia; family Caviidae; genus Cavia; species Cavia porcellus. Next base: position 156,715,844 of record NW_026947484.1, on the reverse strand, counting down.
AAAAATACCACAACTTTTTTAACCATTCTTCAGTTGATGGACACTTAGGTTGTTTCCAAGATCTGGCGATTACAAATTGTGCTGCTGTAAACATAGGTGCACGTATATCACTGTGGTATGATGCTTTCAATTCTTCTGGGGATATGCCTAGAAGTGGGATAGCTAGAACAAATGGGACTTCCAATTCCAGCTTTTTGGGAAGTCTCCAGACTGACCTCCACAATGCTGCACCGGTCTACACTCGCACCAACAGTGCACGAGAGTTCCTTTTTCCTCACAGTCTCTCCAGCATTTGTTGTTGATGGTTTCTTGATCCTGGCCATTCTTTCAGGAGTGAGATGGAATCTCAGTGTGATTTTAATTTGCATTTTTTTATGAGTAACGATGATGAACATTGTTTCATGCATGCATTTGCCATTTGTATTTCTTCATCTGAGAAGTGTGTATTCATCTCAGATGCCCATTTGTGGATTGGATCTTTGAATTTTGGGGTCTGATTTTTTTTAATTCTTTATGTTTTAGAAAGAAGTCCTTTGTCTGAAGGACAGTTCACTAAGATTTTTTCCTAGTTTGTGGGTTTTCTTTTCACTATGCTGGAGATTTCTTTTGACATGCAGAAACTTTTTAATAAGAGGTGATCCCAGATATTGATTCTGGGAAGTATTTCCTGTGCAGTTTGCGTCATGTTCATGAATTCTCTTCCTACCCCTAAGTCTTCAAAGTTTTTATCCAACTTGTCTTCCAATAGATTTAGTGTTTCTGTTTTAATATTCAGATCTTTGATCCATTTAGATTTTAGTTTAGTACATGGTTATAGGCATGGGTCTAGTTTTAGATTTTGGCATATGGAGAGCCAGTTTTTCCAACACTATTTATTAAAGAGACTGTCATTCTTCCAATGAACCTGTTTTGCTCCTTTATTGAAGATAAAGTGATTGAGTGTGCTTGTAGTTGTGGTTGTTTCTTCTAATCTATTCCATTGATCTTCAGCTCTGTTTTGATTCCAGTACCATGTGGATTTTACTATGGTTGCTTTGTAGTATAACTTCAAGTCAGGGATTGTGATGCCTCCTGCCTTTCCTTTGTTGCTTAGAACTGTTTTTGCTATTCTAGGTCTCTTCTCCCTCCAGATGAATTTTAGGAGTGGAAGATCTATGAGGTATGGTGATGGTATTTTTATTGGGATGGCATTAAATCTGTAGAACAGTTTTGGGAGAATGGCCATTTTCACAATATTTATTCTTCCTATCCATGAGCAAGGGATGTCTTTCCATTTTCTGAGATCATCTTCAATTTCTTTTTTCAGTGTATTAAAATTTTCACTGCACAGTACTTTCACTTATTTCGTGAGAATAATTCCTAAATATTTCATTTTTTTAGGTTGCTAGTGTGAAAGGTGTGGCTTTTATTATTTCTCTCTGTGATTTTGTTTTTAGTGTATAGGAATGCTATCGATTTTTGAGTATTTGATTTTGGATCCAGCTACATTACTGAATTTATTTATTGTATCTAAGAGTCTTTCAATGGAGTTTAGGGGGTCTTCTATGTAGAGTATCATGTCATCTGCAAACAATGATAATTTAACTTCTCCTTTTCCTATTTTTACCCCTTTTATTTGTCTCTCTTGTCTAATTGCTCTGGCTAGTACTTCCAGTACTATATTAAATAGGAGTGGTGATAAAGGACATCCTTGTCTTGTGCCTGATTTTAAAGTAAAGGCCTTCAATTTTTGAACATTTAGTATGATACTGGCTGTTGGTTTGTCACAGATGGCCTTTTATATATTGAGGTAAAGACCATCTATTCCAATTTTCTGTAACGTTCTTATCATGAATGAATGTTGGACCTTATCAAAAGCTTTTTCTGCATCTATAGAAATGATAGTGTGATTCGTACTTTTGGTTTTATTGATGTGGTGGATTACATTTATTGATTTACATATGTTGAACCATCCCTGCATTCCTGGGATGAATCCCAACTGGTAAAGGTGTATAATCATCTTGATGATTTGCTGCATCCTTTTGCCAATATTTTATTGAGGATTTTTGCATCTGTGTTCATTAGGGAGATTGGTCTATATTTCTGTTTTTTAGTTGGGTCCTTCTCAGGTTTTGGTACTAGAGTAATATTTGCTTCAGCAATGACTTAGGAATGATTACTTCCCTTTCAGTTTCAGGAGTTTGAGGAGTGTCAGCATTAAGTCTTCTTTGTATTTCTTGTAGAATTCTGCAGTGGATTCACTTGGGTATGAGCTCTTCTTTGGAGGTAAGGACTTAATTACATTTTCAATTTCATTAATAGAAATTGGGTTATTCAGCAGTTTCACATTTTCTTGATCTAGTTTTGGTACTTCATATGTTTCTTGGAATCTGTCTAATTCTTCTGTGTTATCAAACCTTTGAGAGTAGAGGTTTTCAAAATGGGTGTTGATGATCTTCCGTATTTTTATAGAGTCTGTAGTGATTTCGCCTTTTTCATTTCTTATTGCATGAATTTGAGCTTTTTCTTCCCTTTTTAAAATAAGGTTGGCTAGGGGCTTATCAATTTTATTTATTCTTTAAAAGAATCAACTCTTTCATTCATTGATTCTTTGAATTGTTTCCTTAGTCTCTATTGCATTGATTTTTGCTCTGATTTTTATAATTTCGCCTCTTCTTTTGGCTTTGGGTTTGACTTGCTCTTCTTCTAGATGTTTTATGTGTCACATCAGGTTATTTACTTGTATTCATACTGTTTTCCTGATGTGGGAACTCAGTGCCATAAATTTTCCTCTGAGGATGGCTTTCATTGCGTCCCACAGATACCGGTAAGTTGTATTTGTATTTTCATCTTCTTGTAGGTATTGTTTGATTTCTTCTTTAATTTCTCCTGTGACCCACTGATTACTCAAGAGTGTATTACTCAGTTTCCATGTGTTTGTGGGAATTTTGCAGTATCTTTTATCATTAATTTCTAATTTCAAAGCACTAGTATCTGATAACATGCAAGGAATAATTTCAACTCTTTTGCATTTATTTAAATATATCCTGTGAGCTAATATATGGTCTATTTTAGAGAATGGCCCATGTACTGCTGAGAAGAACGTGTATTCTGATGTTGTTGGATGGAACACTCTGTATATGTCTATCAAGTCCATTTTTTCACAGGTGTGATTTAGTTCTTTCTTTGCTGATTTTCTGTCTAGTTGATTTGTCCCTCTGGTGTCAATGGTGTGTTAAGGTCCCTTGTTACAATTATGTTACTGATAATTTGATTTTTCATTTCTGTTAATTCTTGTTTTATATAACTGGGTGCTCTGGAATTTGGTGCATATATATTTAAGATAGTTATCTCTTCATCTTGCAGTTTTCTCCTAACAAGTATGTAGTGACCTTTTTTATCTCTTCTGATCATTATTGGTTTAAAGTTCACGTTGTCTGCAAACAGAATGGCTACTCCTGTTTGTTTGTTTGTTTGTTTGTTTGTTTGTTTGTTTTTTGGTTCCTGTTGCATGAAGTATTGTTTTCCATCCTTAGGCTTTCAGTCTTTGAGTATCCCTTTGGGTTAGATGAGTTTCTTGTAGACAGTATATGGTTGGATTCTGTTTCTTGATCCATTCTGCCAGTCTGTTTCTTTTAATTGGCACATTGACAACATTTACATTAATGGTTATAACTGTTATATGTTGGTTTATTGTTGACATGTTATTTTTCTGCTGTTGCATCTTTATCTTTCTGTTCTGTTTAACTGTCTGCTTTGCCTAGTGGTCTTTTCCTAAGTGTAAACTGTCTTTCCATATTTTTTGCAGGGTCAACTTGGTGATCATGAAATTCTTCAGCTGTTCTTTGTCATGGAGGTATCTTATTTCATCATCGATTTTGAAGAACAGTTTTTCAGGCTACATCAGTCTAGGTTGGAAATCATTTTCCTTTAGGATCTGGAGTACTTTACTCCATGCTCTTCTTGACTTTATTGTTTGTGCTGAAAAGTCTGCTGTGATTCTGATAGGTTTTCCTTTATAAGTGATGTATCTTTTCTCTCTGACAGCTTTTAATATTCTATTCTTATGTTGGATTTCTGGTATGATGATTATTATATGTCTGGGTGTAGTTTTATTTTGGTTATGACTATTTGGAGTTCTATATGCTTCACTGATCCTGAGGTCGGTTTTCAATCTCATGTTTGGGAATTTTCAGCTATTACTTCTCTAAATATCCTGACATCCTTTATGTTGTCCCCTTCTTTTTCATTAATCCTTATCAATCTTATGTTGTTTTTCTTTGTGTCATCTTGCAGTTGTTGAATTGTTATTTCCTGATTCCTTGTTATTTTTAAAAGATCTTACCTTTCCTGTTCACTAGCTGCAATCCTGTCTTCAAGGTCTGAAATTCTATTTTCACTTTCATTGAGGCGGTTTTTACAGCTTTCAGTGGAATTTTTGCTTTCCTGTATATCTCTGTACATCTGCTTTATGTATTGTGTTTGTTTCTTATATTGCTCATCTAGGGATTCTATCTTTTTGTTTAGTTCCTCCAATTTTTTAACTGTTTCTTCTTTAGATATATTCAGCATCTCTTTCATTTCTTTTTATCATGTCTTCTTTTACCTGGGAGATTATTTCTAGTTTGAATTCCTTTAAAGCTTCCCGGAGTTGCTTCTTTATTTCAGTTGCTATTATGTCCGATATTTCAGGTGTAAGACATATATTTTCTTCTATGTGCATTGCTCCTAAGGTTTCTTTTGATGGACTGGGGGTTTGAGATTGTAATTTGGTCTTTTGTTTTGTCATTTTCCTATATTTCTATGTCTCATGTGTTTTGGGTGTTATTCTAAGGCTTCCCAAGGGTCTGTTGGAAATGCTCTTCTATTCCCTCACCTCCTGGGACTCTGGCACCCAGTTCACTGGATTGATAGAGGGTCACTGGGGGTGGAGCAGGCTGGCTCAGGCCCAACCTCTGGAACCAATGGTGCCACCTGCTTGCTTAGCACTACAAAGTCTGCCAAGTACAGCGGGGAGCGGGGAGGTCCTGGACCCACCACACTGCTCCAGTGCACCCCAAAGCTGTGAGGTTTTCTGGCAGGACCAAGTGAGGGTCCCAAAGTAGATGGACTTGGGGGAAAGTGCATGGGGCACTTACGCCAGGCCACCAGGCCTCTGGAACTGATAGTGCCTGCCTGCTTGCTTAGATCTCCACTGGACTGTGAATTCTTAAAGGCGCAAGAATGTTATTTATCTTTTTACTGGAAGGCAGAGCAGAACTGAAGTGACTTAACACTAGGATACTTAGTTGAGTCACCTTTGTGGAAGTCTTGATCCATGCAGGAAACCCTACCCAAAAATACAGTGCCTTGGCATATTGAGTTTTTCAAATTGAAGGAAATAGAAAACTATAGAAACACAAAGATTTCTCTGAAGTTCTCCTGTCCCCTCCCTTCTAAAGACAGTGACAGATGTCCTGTTGTGTAACTGGAGGGAAGGAATATTGCACAAAAAGGTCACAAAGAATGTCAACTTGCTAAGTTCTGCCCAGCCTGGGCACCATTTAGGTCATGCAGCCTTCTTGTCCAGTCATGTTTCTATTCAACTGTCTATTCTTTATTAAGATTCTAGGCATAAAAATACTATTCCCCAAACATCCGGTTCTTTATTAAACTTCTGACTAAATAAGTTGTGATGTTTTTTCTCTAGTGAAGCTGCCTCATTTTAAAGGAGTCTCAACCATGAACCTTGCAATAAACAAGGAACGCAATATTTTCCTTTCCAGCTTCCTATCACTCATACTTATTATCCATAAGAAATTTTAATTCTCTCTTGATGGTTTTTGTATTATTGCTTGCATGATTATTGAACTCTGGTAGTCTTACTGCCTTATACCTTATGTCCCACTCTGATTTTCAGTTTCTTGGGCCACATTACATCCCCATATTACCTGTGATATGAATCTTTAGGAGCTGAAAGTGAATTACTACTTGGATAAAGAACTCTGTGAACTGAAAATAAGGTCTCCTTGGTAAAAAGGATGAATTAACAGTAGAAGAAAGAAATATAAATCATCAACAAGTTTATTGCCATGAAATAAGCATTTGTGTCAACATAGATAACTGTTCCAATTGCTAGTGACACTTATTTCATAGGTTGGTTAATTATGTTTTTATATAATTCACTTAATAATCCTAGCTAGAGATGCAGCTCAGTGGTAAAGTTGCTTGTTTAATATGCACAAGGCCCTGAGTTTGATCCCCAGCACTCCCACACATACACACAATTTTCAACATGCAAACTTTGGAAAAACATGCAGTGTCCCATTCTAGTAGCTAATATGTTGAGAATAAACAAGCAAAAGCATTCAGATTCTTAGAGGTTATAGTATGGTTTAAATTAAGTTTATACCTAACTATTAACAATTGTAATTTATACTTTATTTGATAAATATTTATTGAATTTGCTAATTAAGCGCAGTTGTAGGTCCAGAAGTGGAAAGAGGGACCAAATTATTTTATAAAGGACTACACAAGCTAAGTAACTCTGATATATGCTTTTTACTGACAATTCTTAGATTAGAAATGGTGGGGAATAAGAGCATGAAACATAGCTGCACACAGACAAGTACTGGTCACTTGTGATGGGTTTCTTTCATGGAAGGAAAGACTTTCCCGTCACATTTAATCACTACTTAGTAATTTGAACACTCTAAAACATTCCGATCTGCATAACACCATAGAGATTTGTGTTGGTATTGCCATAGAGATACAATGACAGAGCAGAGCACATATTTGAGGGAAATGCATCAGCAAACATACAGATAAGAAAGCTGAAAGTTGGATAGTGAAGACTAATTTATTTTCTCCAGAGTAGAGCACTGTTAGGTGAAAAGGGCAGAGGCTGCAGTGGAAAATTTCGAGTGAGGTGATATTAGAGGAGAGCATATTTTCTTGAAATGTCACTCAGAGATTAAACTTCATTCTTTTGGGAATTGAGAGCTATCAACATACTTAAATGGGAAATGATACAATCGGAGCTTTCTCTGAAAACAGTTAAGGTTCATAGGTTAGCAAACAGACGTGCCATGAAGAATGGAGAACAGAGATAGGAATCTCACCTGGAAGGAGAATGTGGGTTCTTACATTAGAGCGTTCAAAATGGAAGAGAAGCGATAGCACTGAATGAGGACTTACTGGAAACATTCCTTCTGGGAGTAACATGATAGGAAAAGACATTAGATTTTGACACAGGAAGAATGAGTTGTGAGGACACAGGTTTCTGACACTGGTCAAAAGATTAGTGATAATGTTGTTTAGGACAAGAACAACTGAATTAAGCTTGTTTTTGAGCAATGTGATTAAGAAGGGGAGGAGGAAAACATTATTTTATTGTCTAAACATCGATGAATGTGCGTTATTTCTCCAGCTTCTTTACATTATCCAGGTAGACTGTATCATGCTATAAGAAAAATGTCATTTGTTAAAATGCAGCATTTAGTATGCAATATTCACATGTAACTGACTTAGAGACCTCTATTCTAGATAAACTCTACTTACCTAATTTCCTTCATATGCTTCAGTAAAACCGTTTTATATTTCTCTGCTTGAAGTCTTTCCTGAACAGCCAATTTTTTCTTTCTTAGGACTGCTTCATTCTTGTTCAATCTGTCGATTTTAAGCATTCCTTTGAGCAAAAGGGTGCGCTCATTACTTAAGGTTTGAATTAATAGATGCTCTGTGGCCTTTTGCTTCTTTTGTTCTAGGAAGAGAGTTCTCCTCTCTTTAACTCTTGCAAGGTAGTTTAATCTTTCCTGTAAAAGTTGCTGTAAACTTTTCTGAATGGTCTCCTTCTGTCTTTCAAATAGCTTCTTTTCCATATATTTTTTCTCATTTAAATTTTTATCAGCAGCTAGAATAATTTTTCTTCTGCCATCTTTCGCCGTGCCTACAGCTGCTAACTTTTCCATATGGAATTCCTGCTTCTTTTGTTCTGTGTAATACTTGTCAATATCATTAAGCATTTGAAGTTTCATACCAGGTCCCTGTGTAGGAAGTATCTTTCTTGTCTTGTTCTCTGATACAGCATCCTTTTTGATTAGTGGGCTTGGATGAGGGACATAAAAACGTTGTGTGAGGGCAGGCAAATGACCTTCTTGCTTCTCTTTCAATGCTTCAGCATACGTCAGTGGGTCCGAAGCAGATATGGGTGGTTTGAAAGATGATATACTAAGACTGCTACGCAATTCTTCATCCTCAGTTTCATCTGTAGATTCGTGACCTACACATGACAGCAGATACACATGAAATACGAGCTTAGTTTATTTTCTGCGCAAATTGTTTTGAAAGCTATATTAATAAAACCGACAAGAACCTGTTACTTACTTTACTCAACACCATTTTCCCCACGTTCTTTTGCAACTTGAGATTTTGCAGAGGAAAATGAGTATTAGAATTGTTTATGCACAAACAATATGCACATAAACACATAAATGCATTAAAATGCATTTCTACATTTCCTGAACTCTCTCTGATAATTATTTAACTTGCACTGATTCAATGATAGTGTCTTCTCTTATACATAGTACTTATCAATATTTTTCATATAATTTGCTAAAATAAAATCCTTAGACAAATTCAACTGGGCAGCATTTAAGTCAGCAAAAAACAACTCATGAATGAGCAGCATCTGCAACCAGTAAAAGTTCAAGAATTCTGCTGCAAAACTCTGGTAATAAATATTTATACACAGAAAGCAGAAGTGATGCTTAAGCTTGATTCAATTTTTGCCTTACTTGGACATAGTCTGATCCAACTGACTGCCAGGGATTGAGTGAAACCCAATTGCTCTGATTAGAAATGTGGTTTAGCCACATGTTACAAAAACACTCTCCTCAAATTAGTCATTAAGTTTATTTCTGTAGAAGTCAGGTTTACTTGTTATGTAAGGGGTCAAGACATGATGGCAGCTTCAGGTTACATTTGATTCAACAGTCTAGTAACACCAAGGACATTATATTTATAATCAATTTACATTATTTTTCTTAACTTTGGGGAAAAAATGGTATGTGCCATCACAATGTTTTATTCTGGATAGGTGAAGAAACTAAGGAGGGGGGAGAGAGAGACTGAGAGAGAAAGAGAGAGAGAGGGAGAGAGAGAGAGAGAGAGAGAGAGAGAGAGAGAGAGAGAGAAAGAGAGAATTGAAGGAAAATAGGAAATAGAGCTTTTGCAAATAGAGATAGGAATAAGAGTTGGAGGAAGAAAGGAAAGATGGGAGTGGTAGAGGACAAAAATGAGTTAAAATGTGCTATGTCTATGTATAAATGCCCCACAATGAATGCAGTCATTATGCACTGCGAACATGTACTAATAAAAAGAAGATAAATAAAAGAAGCAACCAAAAAATAAGAAGAAAAAAAACTAAATCTCTCACCCTCCTCTGTGATTTTGTGTGCCCATTTCCCAGTAAAATAGGAACAGAATCACAGTGTATAATTTTTTGTGTGTGCTCAATTTTGTTTGAGACCAGGAATATTTTGGGTTCCTTTTCTTACCATAGCCACCATTACTTATACAATAACTTAAATAATATTGTTATTTATATATTTATTTTGACAAATCTACTTATAAAATCAGGATTTGTAAGCAAAAACAGATATAAAAGATACACTCATTAATTGTAGGAAAAATATTTCCCTTTTTTACCTAGCAAAATTACCTCCCTGCCAACTCTAGTCTGTAATTATTTTATCTTTTCTTACAGAAAATTCACATATTGTCTTTATGTGTCCAAACACCAAAGCATATGTTTGTGGTTCATGGAATCGTGGTGTAAACCAGCACTAGAAAGGAAATAGACAAGAATTTACTAAAGGCCAAAGTAGTATGCATGTTAGAAAAGTAAGTAAAGCCTGCCACAAAACAGGAAAGGAAGTTTAGAGGAAAAATCCAATCCATTTGGTTACAAAGACAAACTGTCAGAAATAAGCATCAAACATTTAGATCCAAAGTAAGACACTGGAAACCTTTATGCCAACTGACAACCATCTCACTAGGACTTTCAAAAGTCTTATAATTTCCTTCTTGACTTCTAGAACCTTTGCCTGAAGAAATTAGTAAGTGCTGTACCATTCATCTTATTAAAATATAGTTCTAATTGTATTGTACCTTATACTCAAACAAAACTTTCATGGTTCATTATTCAAAAGATGGCTGACACTTTCTACTTTTAAGGTAATGTATTATTAGAAAAGAATTTCATTTTTCTCCTTATACATCCACCATATCATCCCATCACTGGGCCTTTGCACAGCTTGTTTAATGTTTTGTTCAGCATGTTTCCTTATCTGTTTAAATTCTATCAATTCTGAAAATCTTTTCCAATGTCATTTTTTTATTAAACAGGAACTGATTTTAGGAGTTACACTAGTTACTTCTCTACCAAATTCTCTATATACTTCACATTCCGCTTATAATCTATGCCACAGTTCTTAGCTATACTACTAAGTAGGTACTAAGTTCCGTTACACTTAGAACCTGGTTGATCCTACCTTGCTGGTCTCAGCCTGGTACTTCACACAGAATATTCTCTGTGGGGCAATGCAGCTGAAAAAAGAATGCATGCTTAATGCGTATATTTGTTCGACAGATGAGTAGACAAATGGACAAATAAATCTGTTAGCTATGAGCCATATTACTTGAAATAGGTAAAAGCCATGAATTTGGAGTCCACTTGATTGGGTTTAAAGCCTAATTGTAGCACTATGTGGTATAAGGAAGTAAGATAATTCTCTGGGCTTCAGTTTCCAATAACATATAGAATAATATCTAATTTACAAAGTTCTTACAGCTTTAAATGAGTTAATAAAATATAAAATGCCAGTAAAGTGTACTCTATGAGTATGAAAACAGGATCTGATGAAGAGTAAGATACATGTTAGTTATTTTCTCTTTATATTTGGTATGCAAAACAAGACATTTATCTCTTTAATTCCATCAGCAGAATAGTGTTCAAAGAGCCACATGATTTAGTAATGAGGAAAATACAGTACTCTGTAACCTTCAATGCTCCTTGGAAATTAAAAAGCAGAACACAGAAGAACATTCTCCATATGCATATTTTGTTTGGAGATGGTATTTCTCCCTTTTTGTTGAAAGAGGAACCAACGTTGGAAACGCTCTCTTCTTTCTATGACCAAATTTACAAAGTTGTCTGTCTGTTCATGAGTTCTCTTTTTAACCTGATGAATAAAGGGAACAGCCTTTCTTTCAACAGAGATTAAGTTGTTATTGCATGTTTGTCCTATCACCCTTTACCTTCATGACTGTAACTATCATGACTTTCTGATTTATTACTATTTCTGTACTGGACTCTTGGCATCAGTACCTTAACCTCGATATCCACCAATGCTACCGTCACAGTCACAACCACACTCCTTCAGCTCACTGCCCAAACACCATTTCATGATTTTGTTCAATTTTAGAGTATAAAATATTGAGGGTATTAGTTCTCTGTATGACCATAGTCCTTTTCTTTGACTTCTTTGAATTTTTCAAATCAAAAATATATGATACCTCTATTCTTCCTGCTAAACTATTTACATTGCTCCCATTAAAGAATTTTCCCTTAGCCATTTTCTTATTAGTGAAAAAATACTAACACTTGCAGTTACAAAGAGGGGAGATTTATTTTGGCTCACAGATTCAGAAGTTTCAGTCCATGGTCGGCAGGCTTAAACACAGCAGGGCACGGTGGAAGGGTCTGGATGAAGGAAATCTGCTCATGTCATGGTTATTAATGCATGTTTTACTTTTATTCATAGGAAGTTTGTATGTAACAAAGAGGCTCAAAAGTCCCACTACAAGATTGAGGCAGAGAAGAGGCATTCATTTGTAAAATAATACACAAGGAACATACCTATGAATAAACTGGCTTGATGAGATAAAAGATCTGCAAAGAAAACTGAAAGCATTAATGAAAGTCATTGATATATTTGACATGCATCTTTTTAAAATCTAATTTATTTGTTCTTCTATTTTACTCCTTCGTCTGAAGAATCTTCCTGTTTGTTTTTCTTATGGCCTTTTACATTGCCTTTCCTATATCTTAATCCTGTCAATAGCACCAACAGTCTTTATTAGATCCTGCTGAGAAAATTATTGGCTAAAGCAGTGACTATGTTAGACTAGGAGACTGCAAAGCAAACTTTCAGGGCCATTACAAAGTCTGTGTGGATAACACCTTTGTATTGATGATAATTTCTACGATACTTCTACATTAGAAACAAGACAAGAATAACAGCCACAAACTCCATGCATACACAAGCTCAAATTTGCAAAGTACACTGGTGATTTTCTATTTGTTAGAAACATAATATATAGAGAAACTATAAAACTATATATATATATATAAACTATATATACATAAACTATATATATAAATTATATATATAAACTATATATATATATATATAGTTTTTCTGTGATTTTGTGTGACCAATGATCAGCAAAAATTGTTCAGTAACAAAGGTCCCCAATGGTATTTATATACCTGAATGAGGGAACTGACAATAAATATAGTTTCAGTGAAACAGGGTAAAGGTCACCTGTCCATATATACCAGGCAAGAAATATTATCAATGGTATCACCTTAAGATATGAAGGGCACTGACATAAAATAATGCAAACTGTCATGTCATGGTGCAAATAGAAAGCAAAAAAGTGACAAGGGCTCACTTGGTATTGCATCGCTGACCCAAACTTCTGGGGGAACTGTCTAGAAATACAGGGATGCATATTTCCTAAACACTGGTTGACACCACTGTGGAAACAAACTTGCTGAGTTGTATGAGAAAATAACATACACAACCCTTTTAAACACTCTATAGTATCTTTTTAGTTTTTACAACAATTAGCTATTTAAATTGTCACCTTAGAAATAACAATTACTTGGCCATTTATTGAAGCACTAGTCCTAACACTGTAAAAATAAGATATTAAAGTGGATTCTAACTACATATCTAGGGTGAAAGAAGAGAGGAGAATGGGAAATCAGGTGCCTGTATGCATACTCAAAAATCCTTGATTAAATCCTTTATTGATTGGGGACCCTCAAACACTGACCACAAAATTACCAATTCTTCTTGTTTCTTACCTTCAAAAATTAATAAATTATAACTAGTAAGCAAAATATATAAACACAAATATAAACTCCCCATATAAAAATGTTGCTAGCTTATTTTTAATGTTTCTAACAAAAAGAAAAAAGAAAAAAACAACTTGCCCATTAAACTGTCTTCAAGCAAAATAATAGAGCTATGAATTTCTATCATGTCTGCCAATGAATTATATTCCAAATATGTTATAAAAGGGCCTCCAATCCTCATGCTTAGAAAGAGAAACTTCATTGCAAGGAAACATGTTGTACCTAACACATGCTCCTGCCCTATAAATGATATAGTGTTCACATACACTGGGAAGATTTTTGTTTGGTTTTCTTTCTTTTATTCTTCTTCTTACTAAAAGATTATAAAAGGCTATCAGTAAAACCATGAAACATTCTTTAATACAATTTTAATACATAATAATGGAACATTAAATAACCTTTTATTAAGTGTCTATATTCGGTGTCTACTCTGTGACTCTAAGTTGGGACTTGCCTCACAAAATGCATCCTTCCATTGAAATTGAGTTAACATCTAGAATGTGAATAATGGGGATAAATGTTTCTTTATTTTCACCTCAACTTTCCTATCTTTTAAAGATTCATTTAAAATATGCAGAGAACAAAAGATATTGTGAAGCTACAGTTTCAACGATTGCCAGAGGAGGTTATACTATTTTTAAAGAAATCCCTTTAAGGAATATTTACAAAGTCATAGTCTAAAAGGCTCAGTTTATGGTAAGTCCTGGTGATATAAACTTCAAAGCAAAAATAAAGTGTCCAAACCTGAACAAAACCTTCAGAGTATAGCTAATTTAAAAATAGATATTTGGGTTCATAATTGCAACCTACAGTCTTATTAGAGCTCCTTTACCTCTGTTTTAATCCCTAACCTATTTATTTTTATTTCGTTTTAACTGTAACTCAGATGGATGCTTTAGTGACTCTTTTAAGTTATTTTTAGAAAAAATGTTCTTACTGTATCTGAAAATACATGAGCATTTATCCAAATTCAGGTCTCAGATTTCAATTTCAGTATTTTATTAAGATAATAGATACTAATTTCCCTCAATAGCTGCCATTTAAAATTATATAGGATCTCAGCAAAGAACTAAGTAGCACCTAATTATGTAAAATAATTTGATTCACTTATTAGTTTATTAATTTATCTATCTCTTATCATTCATACATATTCTTAGTAGCTAGTAAATACAATTCTTACTTAAGAATAAAAGCAACCAGAATTTATTATTCGAACTCCTTTCACTTCTTAGTTTTCTTTTTGTACAGTTTTTCCTTCTTTTGATTTGCGAATCATCTGGTTTTAGAGCATATTATCAGTTCTACTTTAACAAAAAAATTCTCTTGTTATATATTGTAATTAGATAACTATAATATATACAGAAAACATATCTATTTCAATATTTGCTGTGTGTAAGACATTTTTCTAGTTGTGAAGAAAGGCATAGTTTCAGGTCTCATGAAATTTCTAGTGGGTAAAAACATAATAAACTCATAAACAAGAAAGCATCAAATAGTGCTGAGGGCTCTGATGAATATTAGTCAAGGTAAAATTTTACAGAGAGAGTCTAGTGATTAGATTGGGTGAACAGAAAAGACTTTTAAAAAGAAATTTTAATTTTATGTCAGAAAGACAAGAAGAAATAACGGGTAAGAAAAGCAGGAGAATGAATATCCCATGAAAAGAGTAGCTGCTTTAAACACAGAAGGCGGCAGCACTTCCAGCCTCCTAAGAATGAAGAAAAAGCCATGTGGAACCCAACAATCAAGATGAAAGTGGTATTAGGGTTATTCAGATCAAGACTGCAAGGGTCAGATCTAGGAAGAGTTGTAGGCGACACAAGAGAGTTGAGATTTCACTGGAGATCAGGATCCATTTAAGTAGGAAAGTTACATGCTATGCGATTTTACCAGGAAAAGAACAGATTTAATGTGGAATACAAGAAGGTGCTTTTACACATGGAGCACTACCCTAACATAACGAAAGATAAACCTGAGTTATTTGTAGAAAAATGGATGCACTTTTAAGACCATAATGTTAAGTGAAATAAATCAGATACAAATTAAATGTTGCCTGGTTTCTCTTATATGAGAAACTCATATCCTAAATAAAGAGCGAAGTAAAAGATAATAGCAAGTAGAGAGAGAGAGCTCATTCTCAAGTGGGAAGGAGATCCAGAGATGGAAGGTGCGGGGAGCGGGAGGGCAAAAAGGAAGAAAAAAGGAATTAGATGTTCTATGTACAATCAGCAACTCCACAGGACTCACAAACTTCATGTGCTGCAAACATGCACTGATAAGAATAAAAATCTAAAAATTGAAAACAAAAAAGAAGAAAACCATTTAAAAACTACTACAGAAATTCGCATACAAAATGATGTCCAGTATAAAAGCAATGAAATTGCGAAGGTGGGGAAGCTTTGGATATGTTTTACAGGTAAAGCCAAGTGAGCTTGCTAATAAGATGTTAAATAATTAAGAACAATTACAATCGAAATCAATGGTGGGCATTTGTTTAATGAACCAGACGGACAGTTATCCCATTTGTTAGGAAAAGAAAAACAGAATAAAAGCAGAATTGGTGAACAAGACAAAATATTTTACATGCATTTCTGGTTTTGCAATATTTACTTTCCATATTCCAGCATATAAATTAATATTTTACTATGTCATATGTGAATCCCTTATGCTTGAAAATTCCATTACTAAAATGGTATTTTAAAATATTTTATTCTTAAACTATCTTTTTAATCTAATAGTATTTATTTCCTTTCACATGATTACTAGCATTTTTCAGGGAAAAGTGAAGAAACTATCACCATTGTATATGGTTTATTAATAATATCAGATGAGATTTGAGGGAAAAGTCCCTGTATTTGTACACACTGAATTTTTTGATACAAGTTAACACAATGACTTGTTTTGAATGTCATTTACCTATAAAAACAAATCTTTGCTAAAAATCAATTATCCTTTTATTTGTACTTTATACATTTTTATCTGTTTAAGAATTATGCAATTGGATCATATCATGGTCAATTTATTTTCAGTTATCTCAACAGTTTTAAATGCCACATGAAGTCATCAGAAATCCAGAAACCAAAATCATTTTGGTCAACATAGCTCACTGGGTTTTTCTAAACACATTACAGATTTATGAACTACCTCTAAACAACAAAGGTTGCAGCCTGTTTAGAACCAGTACAGCTATGATCTGAATGCTCACAACTAGATCCTCAGAACACCTGCCCAACATCTCAGCACTGGTAGACTCTAAGGCAGCCCGGAGTGTGCAAAGCAAAGAATGAGGATGGGAAAGAAAGAAAGGGAATGAGGGGGAAAGAAAATGAGAAAAATAGGATGAAATGGAAGCAAAGCCTTGCAAATGAGGAGAAAAGGGGTTAAAAAGAGGGAAGGGAAATGGGAGGGGAAAATCAAAGATCAATAAATGTAAATCAGGTACAGATACAAATCCCCTAGGATGAATGTGATCATCGTATATATCTAAATTGTATGAGTAAACTCAATTATTTTTTAAAAAAGGAATATAAGAAAGAAAGCAGTGGCATCAACTTCCATCACGTTATCTGAGTTTGTTCGTTTGACATAAAAGTGTCATTGAAATGACAGTGAAACAGTTGCCATTTTCATCCTATTTCATTAGAAACAACAAAAAACAGTTTGGGTAAAACTCTCCCCAACCCCATAACACACACATTCACACTATAATAAGCAGGTTATTTAAATTACGATTCAAGATTATCATAATAAAGAATTAAATTCACCAAAAAGTTCACATTTCATATGGAACAGAGCAATATCAGGGAATAATTACCATAGGATACAAAGTTACAGAGATGTAGACAAATTATGTGTACCATCCAATATCATTAATCCACTTATGAAAATTAGACATGCTGTGAAAAAATTCTATTCTGGAGTTTGTCTACATTATACACGACAAAACTGTAATGCAATATACATTAACCCCAAACCCTATCCAATTTTCAAAATTAAAAATAAAGCCACATAAACAGTAAAACACAAGTTGTAAGTACCTTTCATATTATTATGTAAATTACTTAAACATTTGCTTTCTGATTATCAAATGATGAGGTTGCTTACAAATAGATGTTTTCATTGCAATGATTTGCTCCTGTGGGCAACTAGAGCTCATACCAAGTCTCATGTTTTAAGGTCTATCATGCTTTAAAATGGTCTATGTGTGATTTGTTTTACACATACTTAATTGGCAAATGCTTAATCTACAATGAAATTTACCACTAAACCATAGAAGCATACAGTCCAGTGCTTCTTGTATAGTAACAACCATAAGCATCACCACAAATTGGATGTAGAATATTTCCATCACCCGCAAGAGACATCTCCTGCCTTTAGAGTTTATACCATCCTTTGTTTATCAGGGGTTCCTCAACCTGATGCAACCACTAACCTATTTCTGTCTGTAAACATCTGCATATTCTGGATAGCTCTTATTATAATCATGTAATATCTGAGTTTCATTACTCTTGAAAATTAACTACAATGTAATCATTTTTTTCTCTTTTATATAGCTTCCCTTTACTTGCTTCACCATGAGTACAATTTGTCTGATTTTTTTATATTGAAAAAAAGATTCAAACCAATGCCATGTCTGCCCATACATAGCATTTAAATAATAAATATACTTTGGATAAATGTTAGCTCACTTTTTGGGGGGGGGGGTCTTTTTCATTTTTATCGGTACCAGGGATCGAACTCAGGACTGCCTGCTTGCAAGGCAGGCGCTTATGCCGCTGAGCTAAATCCCTAGCCCCTGTTAGCTCACTTTTAAGGGCAAACTTTGTACAGGTTCCTAAATGAATATGAATCAGTATCTTAATAACGATCCTCCTTCCCTTTAAGTTCATCTCCTTAGAATCATTCCACATCAGTACACTAATTTAAAGACCTGCATTTCTCCACCTGATATCTTGAGACCAAATTCATATATTTCCCTAGGCCCTCTGACTACCCATGTGCTAGGAGTCCAATGTCCAGTGAAACTTCGCTTTGGGTCTGCCATTCTGTAGTTGCCAAGCCATTTGGTGGACTGCTATCAGAACTGATAGGTAGTGGTCGGGTTTAAAACACCAGGAGCAAAATCACTTGGAATTCTAAAATGCCACATCTGAGCATATCAGAAAGTATATTTAAGCAAATTATTTGACCTCACAATTGCTCATTTTATAGGTTTGAAATTAAGTTAGAGTAAAAAGCTAGGTCAGTAGGAAGAATTTTTAAATTTGAGCTTCTTCTCAATTATTCATTCTGTGATATATAAATTCTCATTTTCCTGACATGGCAGAACTTCCAGTTTACTAAAAACCTTTCTTGGGCTCAACTACTTTGCATCAGAACCAAGTTGCATTGCTGCAAGCACAGAGGTACTATTAGAGAAGACCTGAAACAACATATATTTAATATACTAAACTTTATTTGTATTACACATTAATGGTAGCACCTTCCTTGACTTTTTCTCTCTGAAACATACTTGGTCTGCCCTTCTTTCTTTGATTCATAATATCTGTTACATCTCAGAGTGCTGAGATACAATCCTATCTACATTGTAGAAATTTTACACTTGAGATTAATACATGTCTTCAATTTATTTTGGGTTTAAAGGTGATTATTTAATAATTCCTTTTCATTATTATTATTTTTTAGTTTTAAAATCAATATCTTTATTGATAAATAATTCATGCAACTATCTTTGTATACATACAATGGTACCTCAGTTCATGAACATAATTTGTTTTGCTACTTTGAAAAGATGGCAATGTTTGTGTTTGCATAAGAAAGATGGCTTCATTCTTGTTTATTACCAGATACAGAGTTTGGAGAGAAACACAAAATTTTGCCAAACTCTTCTGTTTATGAACTAAACTGTTTGCAAACAAGGCATTCATGAACCTTGAATATATATATATATATATATATATATATATATATATATATATATTCATCGTCATATATGTCATACATATATGACAATATATATGACATATATGACAATGAAAATAATCAATATATATGACATATATGACAATGAAAATAATCAAGAGTATTCTTTCCTCATTTAATTGTCTAGGTACTGCAGATATATATATATATATATATATATATATATATATATATTGCATTGATCTAAATGTCTAGCCTTATGCCAATTTTACACTGTGTTAAAAATTACTGTAACCTCACAGTAAGTTTATATATTAGTAAGTGTTCTCTTTACCATGGTTTCTCTTAACCAAGACTGTTTTGGTCACTTAGAATACATTGAACTCTACACATGAATTTTTTTTTTAAAAAATGTGATTTGTTTATTGCAGTATATGCAGTTTACAATCATTTGGGAAGTGGGTACACCTGCATAATACCACTTCTTTTTCTATTCTTTTCCCCTTTCCCTGGTGTTTCCTTTGCTTCTCTTTCAAATTCCCTTTACCCATTTTCTTTCTTCTTAAATTCTACATCTGAATTCTAGGATCAACATTTCCATCCCTGAAAAAATTAAGCTTTTGATAGGGATCACTTATCTCTAGGTTGCTGAGTTGTAGTGCTATGTTAATAATTTTAAGACATCAATTCAGGAACATGAGTATTTTCCACTTATTTTTATTCTTTTTAATTATTTCAGCAATGTTTTGTTGTAGATATTGCCGTTGCTGGTGCTGCTGGTTCTCAGTACAGAACTTCTGTGTTTCTTTTGTTAAATCGATTCCTAAGTATTTGATCATTTTTGGAGCCACTATATATAAAATCATATCCTTAAATTCTTTTTTCCCATTACTATTACATAGAAATACAATGGATTTCAAGTGTTGATCCGTGCCTTAAAAATTTGCCAAATTTGTTTATTAGTTCCAGTGACTTCCTGTGAATTCCCAAGATATATGTACATCATCAGATCTGCATATATGTACATCATCAGATCTGCAAACAGAATTTTCATCCTTCCATAACAATTAGGATATATTTTCTTTATTTTCTTGCTTAAGTGCACTAGCAGAATCTCCAATATAATTATTAATAGAAGTAGCATAAATGGTATTCCTGTTGGATAACTATGCATAGAAAGCACATAGTCTCTCAGTATCATGTTAGTTGTAGATTGTTTTGTTTGGTTTGGTTTGGTTTGGTAGATGTTTCCTATCAGAATGAATTTTTTTTCTATTTTGAGTCTGCTTATCATGAAAAGACACTTGTGTTTATCATCATGAATTTCTTCTGCATCTGTTGAGATTTTTATGCATTTTTCCTATCCAGTTAATGTGGAATGTTGCATAAAATTTTGATGGTAAATTGCCTTGTCTTTCTAGGATAAATTCAACCTAATTATGTTATAATACTTTATTTATTTATTTATTTATTTATTTATCTACTTATTTATTTTTTTTATTTTTGACTCAGGGTCTCAATTGTAGTGCAGGCTGGCTTTGAACTCACAAGCCTCCTGCCTCAGTCTCCCAAGTGCTGAGTTTACAGGCATTTACCACCATGTCCAGCTTAACTCTTCACTTCATTACAGGACTCAGATCACAGTATCATCACTGAAGAATTTTGCGTGGATGCTCACAAGGGATGTGAGACATTAGGTTTCTTTTGCTGTGTGATTTTGGCCTTAGGGTGATATTGTTTTCACAGAATGTGTTGCCAAGTACTCCCTCATCCTCATTCTCTTCTCTTCTTTGATGAGTTTGTAAAAAAATAACAAAAATTATCTAAGTGTTTGTCATAACGCACAGTGATTCCATCTATAGTTAGTTAAATGATAGCATCCAAAAATATGATTCTGATCGCTGGAATGTATAAACGTTACCTGCTTTGGAAATAGCATCTTTTTAAATGTGATTAAGGTTCTTGAAATAACAATCCTGAGTTACCTGGAATAACCCTAAAATATGCTATTAATGTTCCTATTTTTATAAAAGGTATGAGGAGTTTTCACACAGAATAGAAGGTAGTGGGTAACTCCAGGTGGAAAAGTGATGAAATCTCAAGCCCAGCTACAAACAGTGGCAGCGATCAGAAACTGAAAACAGCAATTGAACTTCGGCGGGAACGTAGTCACGTGAACATCTTTATTTCAGACCTATGAGAGTAATTTTGAATTAACAGCTCCCAGAAACATGACAGAATAATTTTCTGATAGTGTACCATGTTTGTGGTAATCTTTTAGCAGTTACAGGAAACTATTATATCACATGAGCCTGGACAGTTTCTTGGTGAAAACACTACATAATTAATTTACTTGCTGATATGATTATTCAGGCTTTCTATTTCTCCAAAATAAATTTTGATAGTTTGCTTATTTTTCATTTTTTTCTTTTCATCTAACTTTTAAGTTATTTTTTGCCACATTGCCCGTGGTCTCCCATTATAGTGTATTTCAAAAGCCTTAGTGATAATGCCTCCTTTTTGATTCTAGTAACTCGAGTATTCTCTCCGTCACTCTCTTTTATATAGAGAATTTAAGAATTGTCAATTTTATCAACCTTTCAAAAAAACCAAACTTGGCCATGATGATGTTTTCAACACAGTATTATTTAATTTACTGTCTCATTCATTTCTGCTGTGACCTTTACTATCTATTCTATGCTTGTATTATGTTTAAAGTTCCCTACCAGTTCTTAAATATGAAGATTTAGTTACCTATTTTAAACTTTCTGTTTGTTTGTTTGTTTATTTTTGGTGCCAGGGATCAAACTCAAGACCTCATACTTTTCAGGCAGATGTTTGTACCACTGAGCTAAATCCCTAACCCTGGTTTTCTATTTTAATTTTTTTGCACTTTAAACATAGGAGTTTACATATATAAAAATTTCCTTCTTCAAAATGCTTTAGTGGAGCCCACAGTTATTTTTTTCTTTTATTTTTATCTCATTATATTTTCCTTTCTAATGCTATGTGTTTGTAATAAATAATAGCCACATTTGCTTTGGGGAATACATCAGTCTGCCGATTTACCTCTTGATCAATGGCTCAGTCGATCTACCTTGATTGTTTTTAATTCCCTTTCATCACAAGTCTCCTTTCTTCCTCCTAACCGCAATCCCTATCCCTATATTCAGAATGTCTGCCTCTGTATCCTACCATCTCTCCTTTAGTTTTTACTACAATTTGTTTGTATTTCTACCTTTCCAGAAAAAAGTACCCTCCATATCTAACTTATTTTCTTACCAATATGGTTTCAAGATCCACTCATTTTCCTACAAATAACACCAGTTTACTGGATATTTAAATTGTGCTTTCTTTTGCTATAGGTATCTAGTTTCATTTCACTATTATCCAACAGGATGTAAGGAATTATTTCAATTCTTTTTTTCATGCTTTCTGTCCTTATTTTATATTTACATAAATATGCTTTATGATCTAAAATATTTTACCTGCATCACCTTTACTTATTTGATATTTAAGTGGCTGTTAGTTCATTTCCACATACTTGTGAATTTCCAGTAATTCTTTGTTACTGATTTCTATTTTAACTGCATTGTGGTGAGAACATGCTGTATATGTTATCAGCCTTTTAAACTTCATTGTCTTATTTAATATTTGTCTTACACTCTACAAAATAGCTTATGCACATTTCAGAAAAAATATGTATTCGCTTTTTCTGGGTAATTCACTAGGTTCAGGTTTTTGTAAAGTATTGGTCAAGCCTTCTACTTGCTGATAGATCTTATGCCCAATTATATATTCTGTTAAGGAGGTAGAATAAAAAAATTATTAGGGTTATATTCTCTATCCCATCAGTTCTGTCATATTGTGTTTTCTGTCAGTTTGCTTTTTCTAACTTTAAGTGAATATATGATTACAGATGTTATATACACCAAGAGCATTGGTTCTTATCATTGGGAAGTGTCTCTGCTATTAGATTTACTAATGTAACTTCTCCAGTTCTCTCATGATTGCTGTTTGCCTGAAATTTTTTCTGACACTTTACTTTCAATTTATATAACATTTTACATTTAAATTATGCTTGCTTTAGAAAATATTCACACAAATGTTGTATTTTAAAATCTAATCTGTTAGTCTTTGCATTTTGATGAGGCTGCATCAATTTAAAATTAATTTTATTTTAATATAATTGGATCTAACCTGTACAATTTCTTGTTTCCTGTATGGTTCATGTCTTTTCCCCTATTTTATCTTTTACTACTGTTGTTTTATATAAGTACATTTTTACTCTGGCACCATTTAAATTCCTCTAATATCTAAATGTAGGTTGATATTTACTCAGTGGTTACTCAAGGCTTGAATAAATTCACCTTATAATCTTCCAAATCACCTGTAGACTTATACAAAAATAATTCTAATAAAATACAAAAACTTTAAGCTATACTCTACTTTTGTGTATATTTAGGCATATATACATAATACATAATGGATGTATACATTATATTATGTTATATATGATATGCATTAAAGTATATAAAGCTGTATGTAGTATCTACATAACTACGTATAACTTTACATTTATGTTAAAAACATATATATATATATATATATATATATATATATATATATATAAAACCATTACTCTTTATTTTTTTGGTATTAAGAATCTAACTCAGGACCTTCCACATTCTAAACAGGTGCTATGCCACTGAGTTGTATCCCCAGCCCTATAACCACTACTCTAGAAAATCTGATAAAAACAAAAACAAAAACATATCATAGAGTTTATATATTGACCTTCCAACTTCTTATGATTCTATATTTTGTGCAAATTTGAATTATGATCTTATATCATTACCTTATTATAATAGAAGTATATACTGTCTTCCACCCTATAAGGTTTATTTATACTATGTTCTTATATTATAGATTCAACAATATGATTATGTGTATATTCTGTTATAATTAGTTCTTTTAAACTCAGTATAAAGAGGAAAGCAGAGTATGGAAGTATACTGCTTTGTATAATTGATACCCTCATTTTCCTATTGGTACTTTTTTCTTTTAAGGGCAGATTTGAAATACTGTTTCAGGTCTCTTTCAGTCTATGGAACCTCATTTCATCTTCTAAAAGAAATCTTTTCACATTGATATCTTTTGCTTTCATTATCTGGATTGTCATTATTCATTTCTGAAAGATACTGTTATTGTGTTTAATATTCTTGATTTTTAGTTTCCCTTTTTTCCTTCGGTGTTTTGAATATGCTATTCCACTATCTTCTCGGCTTACTTCTGATCATCATGCAGTTATTAATCTCACTGAGGTTATTCTGTACATGACCAATTATTTTTCTTACTGATTTCAATAACATTTTATTTTAAATGTATTTATGTTAGGAGCTATAAATATAATTTCTTTTTATGTGAATATAAATGAAACTTTCATATTTTAAGAAAGTATCAATATGTATGGATTGAAAGAAGTCAAAAAGTGTAGGCTCAACTTCTGATAGGTAGATTACTTTGCTTTACAAGTTACTTTGGCTTACAAGTTTCTTACAAATTTATCCAAACTTGTCATTCTTTGCTCACTGAATCCAGGTTCTTATTCTGAAGTTGCAACTTCTTTTGATTCCTTTGCCAGAGGTACTCTTCCTAATGGAGCTATTCATTTCACCATAGAATTACTGTTACATCTCCGGATATGGTCTTTCCCTCTGTGAAGCAGGAGTCATACACGGAGACAGCTTTGCCGTGTGGAGGGAATTGTTCTCCGTTATCCTTCTTTTCTCTGTTACACTTATATGGTTTACTCAGGGCACTTGGCACCTCCTGAAATTACTCTGCTTTTTACTTTCTTTATTTTGAAATATAAATCTTATGAAAACAGAGTTCATTCTGAGTTTAGAGTAGATCAGTCAACAGTTCTCAAATGGTTGGTGTTCGGATCTACTTATCAATTTTAACAATTGAATTTTTGCATGAATTATGTCTTTTGATATATCCTACATTATAATTTAAAATGATTCTTAGATGTTCACTTGGTACAAATAAACTCAGTGCATGCGAATAACAAAGTGATGACATCAGGCGTTATGCAGCCTCTAGAAAATTCTGCTTGCATATCTGTGAGAAAATGAGTGTGCAAATGATCATGATCTAGAAGTGTCACATTTATTTCAAGTCATAATCTTCTGAGAACTGCCAAATAATACTGAGCAAACCATATTTAAGCTGAGAAATGGAAAGAAACAAGCAAAATATTTATAATTACACAGATCACTAAAGGGCCTTTGATCCCTTTTCTCAAATAGAAAACACACTTGGAAAGCATACAAGTGAAATCTTCTCTAGAGAAGGATCTGTAGAGGTGCAAACTGTTTTACAGTTAGTTTTGAATAATATTTTATACAGACATATATTAAAAGACAAGCCATCTGCTGTCTCTCCCATGCATCCATGGACATATTGAACATGTAAAGCTAGAATACAGAGACTTACTACTAAGGGGGAGAACACGGACTACATACATAGAGTTCCCCAAGAGTCCAGAAGAAGAGCTTCCTAAATTCATTTCTAATTCTGTCCTCTCTTGGTTGTTCTTTTATCTACTACAGATTTTCTTTCTTAATTTTTTATTATTATTACCTGCCTTGCTAATCTCACATGAAAGATTGGCAAACTGCCTGCCTTGAAAGCTTCAGACGCTCCCTCTTTGTATTTTTTCTTTTGTTTTTCCTCTTTGTATTTCTTAGTGCAGAAGATAAGAACTCAAGTATGTACTCAGGTCTTGAATCATCAAAAGTAATTTAGGCTGAGATTCTCTGGTAATGCCATTCCCTTATAACTGGAGTTATAGAACCAATCACATTAAGGAAAACTGGGAAATACAGAGAAATAAATAAATACAACCAGTGAAAAATTTTGTTGATAAGAAATCATTGTCATAGGTTACCAAAGAGCCTTTTGTCCCTCTTTGCTATCATAAAACATGTGACCCAGTTTCTTCTGTCAGTTCGATGTTCTAGTTATTATTATAACTATTGTATATTAATTTATTTATTTTGACTTTTGAAACAGGATCTAGCTGCATAGTTCAGGCTGGCCTTCAGCTTGCTATGTAGCCCTGTCTGGGCTCCCATTTACAGCAATCTTCCTGCTTCAGTCTGCCAAGTGCTGGCCCACCTCCATGTGATAGTAATCATACTCAACATAATCGGGGAGCAGATGTAGCACTCCAGCCTTTTTTCTTTTCCTGTCTTCTTCCCATGACTCACTCTAGAAATCTACTGGAAGTTGGTCTGAAACTACAAAGAATAAAGGGATCGAATCATCACTTCCAACTCTGAAGTTTAGGCCTCTGTCTCAAAGTTTTGTTAAATTTAATGTTTTACTCTTTGCAATTTTGTACCAGTCAGGTTTTTCAAATGTGCAAGTCTTTGATTTTGGAACTCTGTTCTCGTCTTTTTCACTTGCAAACCGGTTACTTTCTGATGCTCTTCTTTTTTCCATAATGAAATCTGCCAAATAGAGTCAAATACAACTAACACACAAAATCAATATTCCATCTTTCACCTTATTCCACTACAGTCATAAATTAGTAGGCTCATATTTGCCTGCCAAGTAATCACAGTACAGTACCTCACTATTAACATGCATTGAATTGCCAGCCTTTCAGCTTCTGATCCCAGTTTATCATTTCCTACAGTTGACTACATAGATGTAACCATATTTTAGGGGTCTTTCGCTGTTGATGTTATCGTACTAATGTCTGTATTTGTCAGTACAATTAATCCTAAACTCTATCACAGATAAACCCTGAAATCTAAATAGCTAGCGCAAGGAAGATTTGTCTATTTTTCAAATAGACAATGTGGGTCATGAGGACCTTCCAGGTATATTAATGGAACATGCTTCCTCCCAGATCTACAAAGCAGAGCAATAGAATGATTCTCTTAATTGCTTTCACTCTGCAGTGATAAGTTTCACTTTTGCCTAAAGTCAAATGGAAAGACTGTGTTCATAATTCCTACCTAACTGAATGGGGAGCTGTTCCTGTGGGGCAGCATATGGGATGCAGGCATTGGTTTTCAGAATTTAAAAGTAAACCCAAATATGTCTAATTTGAATTTTACCTTTTTCCTCCTTATTCTTGCCAGTAAAGATATTAAAATAAAAGCAATATGAACTATTATGTGCATATGAAAACAAAATCTATTGTTGTGTATTTGATTTAAATTTAAAACCTTGCAGCAAAGATGGCTAGGTTTAGATGCATAGGGAAGCTCTAATTGTTCATTTTAAGTAATTTGGTTGATACTGTTCCATAATGTAGATAAAAATTCACTAATTCCAGCAAACAATTTAAGAGAGTAGAAAAGGAAAAAGCATTGTCAAAATTGCATAAAGACAAGTGAATAGAAATCAGCAAGATATGATAAACTGGGTGAATTTGGAAGAAAAATGTTGGAGGCAGAAAATGTAATGTGTTTCAATGGAAACCATAAAATCTCCTTTGTCTTCATTTCAGACTCATAAGTGGAACTGGAGCGAGACAAACTATGTAATGGAGGAAAATAACTGAAGATTGTATAAATCTGATCACAGGCACTTTGATATAATGACCCTCAGATAATTAACCCTATGACCCTACATTCTGAATAGGAAATGTTCTCAGCACTGTCTTCCGTGTAGCAGCTGGCACTTTCTGTAAAAGATTTGAATTTACTTGTTGAGAACAGTATCTGAAACACAAATGGTGTTTTAAGTAACTAGATTTTTGGCCTATCCTCCAGCTGTGCCTTCTGACAGAATATTAAAAGCATTAACATAGCACATATTTTTAAGGGCTTGTAAAATTTGTATGTTTAATTTCTAATATTAAATACTAATTTATAAAATAGAATAGCCCTTCATGAAGTATATTACTTTTAAACCTCTATTCTGAAATTACCTATCATTTTCATAAACAAAGACTAAATTATTTGCTTCAGTAAGGTAAAATAAACATCAAAAGTAATAATAGCTCTAGCATAAAGAAAACAAATGTATTTTATTGCTATATATTTCTATATTACAAATTAATCAAACAACCATTTAGGATACTATTTATAACAAAAACAATAGCATCTAAGATAGCATATAAGTGATTGATTCAATAATATCAGTAAGATGATATGTATCCTTATTTAGAAGTTACAAGTAAGTGAAAGAAGATTCATTTCATATTCTTACAATAATTCTCTGGAGATGTGTAATATTTTCCCTACACAAATTGAGCACAGGGAGGATAGAGAGTTTCATACATTGTTTTACTGCTGGATTATAAATGCTTAGAAGTAAAAAAAAATCTGCAGGAATAAATTAGAAAAGTGTAACAAACTATTCTCTAACATTTAAAATGTATTGGAAGAGTAGAAGGAAAGGGTTAAAGTAACTGGAAAGTGATGTATTCATTTTGTTTGTTAGATGGATGCCCCTTGGGAAAGGAAAGAAGGCAACAGATCTAATCTAATTGCCAGGTCAACTGAACTCCAGAAAATGACAAATGATAGACAAATGCTATTTTCTAGGAGGAAAGAGCTTATCTATTAAATACCTTTAGCAGGATGGTGCCTGACTACAGGTTGCTCACATGAAGGAAACCCAGAGTCTGTGAGCTACACTGCCTGGAGAATTCCATCTAAATTAAACAACCTTCTGGAATATACAATAGAAATATTTCATAATATAGACAGGTACCACTGCCTGAGTTAAACTGGTTATTCCAGGTCTCCACCTGTCTCATTTGAGACTGTTGAGTATATCATTTTGATTATTAAACTTTGAAGGTGAGGTAAGATCTCTGATTTATGTGAGTCTAATTTGACAGTCACGTGCATGAGAGATAATAAGAATGGCACACAACTTGTGTTACAATATATTATTCAAAGAGGGATGGGTTCAATACAAAGACACTGTTACATACCAGGACATCAGGCACTGACACATTCCTATTAACACTGAAATACACAGTCATGGTACACATAGCCATGAGTCCTCAATTTAGTAGTTACTTCTCTGATGATGGCTTAAAATTTTCTTCTAACATTTGATATTGGGTGAGAAAATGGTTGAAAAAAGAAATTTCCATGTAGAAACTAAAATATTAAGCTATGTAGGAATTATTACAAATGATCTTGTATTAATGATACAAGGTTAGAAATATATAATATAAAAATTAATGAATGATATATTGTTGCTATGTATATTATATTTCCTAGAAGGAGAGACCTTATAAGTGTATGTTTGCTGCTCATATGATACATATTCACATATGTTAGTGAAATAAATTAGACACACAAGCTTAAATGTCACATGGTTTCTTTGGCATGAGAAAACCAAAATACAAGTGAAGAGAAAAATAAAGATAGATAACAAGAAGTAGTGAAACAGGAATCCTCAAGTGGGAAGCAGGTCAAGGGATGGGGGAAGGAGGAAGCCTAAGAAGGAAAAGGAATGAAAAAAGTAACTACAATGTGTTAAGTGCAGGTACCAAATCCACACAAGGAATGGGAACATTAGGTACTGGAAGCTGTACTGATAAAAATTAAAAGAGAAAAAAATAACATCATCAAATTGCAACAGTGATATGAGCACTACTCAGACTAAGTGTACTGTTAAACCACTGAGCATCTCCCACTACTCAAGTGAATCTCATCAGGATCTGCTGCTTTGGAATTCCTCATGCTGTGAAAGCCCCTAAGCATCACAACTATATAACCGATAATGCCAGAAACATTGCACACCAGGAAGACCTCTCTTGGATATTGACAGGAAGCATAAAATCATTCGTAAGAACTACATTAGGGTATTCCTTTTTATCATATAATATAAGGACCTCAGATAAGGCTTTGAAGTGTTCATGAATCCCTTAAAATTACAATAAAATTAGTTTGTGGTCATATGTGAACTTTTAGAAATGGGATAAGGTTGACATTTATAGAAGATTCTTAGACTTTTCAGTTTTGTATTTGTAACCAAAGAAGTAAAAGACTACTCAGTAGCAGTAGACAAGAGAACAGTACCCAGAGGATCTCTCCTATGAGAGCTGACCCAGATTGCTAGGCAGTGACTGCTCACTCGCATGCTCTGATTAATGCAGTGGTTTCTGGCCTACTTGGAATTAGGTGCCTATTGCAGACGGTGCCATTTTGAAACATATTAACCCATATCTGTCCACTCAGATTCCTTTTAACTTAGAATAATAAAGGAATAATTGCCTGATTGACTACTTCTTCATTTCAGATCTACATATTACAAACTTGAGCAGATCCAGGACTCACTATCTAAATACACTGACAGTAATATTCTTTTATAATTTGCATATATTTTTGAAGTATAAATATACTACTCATAGCACTAAAGTATCTCTGGATGATGGTTTAGGGTTTTGCCACTCGGAAGGTTGATTTCTTTCCTTTTCTTGTCCTGGAATTCCTTTAAAATTCCTCGAAGAGTTAATATTGACAGTGCATTTACCTCTTTACTTGAATTTGTTCTGAATCTTCTCCAGCATGGCTCTTGTCATTAACACTATTAAATTTGCTCTTATAAAGGTCACCATTGACTTCTATGTTCAAAATGCAACAAATACTATTTTGTTCTCATATTCCAGAATAGTCCGCATGTCTTAAAAATTCAGTTAGGCATACCAAATTTTTTTGTTAAGTAAAAATAAATATAAAATAAATTTAAAAATAAAAAACATAAAAATTCAGTTAGGCATACCAAATTATTACAGACATACATTTTTTATAATTGAAGCAGCATTATAAATCATTAAATATAAAACAGTTTTCAAAATAAAGATAAGACATCATTATCAAGAAGTCTTGATCCAAAATAGTATCTAGCTTTTTATGCATCAAATATGATCAATGGCCTGGAGATGAACTTCAGTGGTACAGTCCATGGTTGGCTTGCAGAGAAACTTGGATTTAACCTCCCGCACAAATGACAAAAAGTAAATAATAATGACAGGATGAGAATGAAGCTGAGTGGGACAGCATGGCCTAACATGTACAAGGTCCTGGGTTTGGTCTCCAACACTGTCAAAAAAGAAAAAGAGAGAGTGAGAGAGAAAGTGAGTGAGATAGAGGAAAGAGAGAGAGAGAGAGAGAGAGAGAGAGAGAGAGAGAGAGAGAGAGAGGAAGAGAGAAGAGAAAAAAGAATAAAATAAAGAAAAGAAAAAAAATGATGTGGAAATTCTCATTGACAGAATGAAATTTTAGATGATTATTATAAATACTGGGAAAAGTCTTACATGGACAAATATGCATCCATAGAGATGTGTGCATACGTGAATGCACTTCCACACTCAGTTATTACTTAATGTATTATATTTTCCTTGTCACATTTCATGTAAAAGAGTAAAGTTTTACCAAACTCTCTAAAATCATTCAGTTTACTTTCTTGTGCCTTGTAGATTTCATGAACATTATGTGTTATGATTTCAGAATTGTTAAGAAACACCTCACTATAAACTCGTGGGTCAAGTTTGTGTCTGATGTAATAGACCTTATCCCTAACACACAAAACATACTTGAAACATACTTATTGGAAAAAACTAATTGATAAAACCATAAAATATTTTTTCAAACAAAGAATTAAAAATGATCATTAATCACATACTTATTTGTTGTCAACTGACCTACCTTATTTGGGTACAAGGTAGAATTTGTTTATCTAAGATCATTTTTAAAATAATTTGGGTATAGTGCATCATCAGGTATTATGATTGAGAAGAGAAGTAACTTGGATGAGTTTTAAGAAGTATCATTTTGACAAAAAGAAATTTGCCAAAAAAACTACATATTAAATATTAGTGGATGCAAAAAGCCAAGACATTCAGTTTGATTACTGAAGAAATACTAAAGCGAAATGTAGAAAATATAATTATGGCATCAAAGGATTTTCTGCAGGCAAATTATTGTCCAAATGTGACAACATGTAAAAATTGTCTCTGGAATAAAAGATTAAAGAATATTTTTGGATATAGTCTTACATTAAAAATACGTTTGAAAAAATGATCAAATATGTAATCTGAGAAACTACCTTGAAGATAACAATACACTACAGATTAAGCATTGTTAATATCCTATTATTTCATTTTGAAATTCTGTATCATTGCTTTTATTATTTTTTTCATTTTAAAAAAAGTGTTTGATGAAATGTAATAGAATCTATTAGATGGAACAAATGATATGAAATGAATGATGAGGTTTGATAAGGTTTATTTTTGATTAGATATTTAAGATAATACCTAATAAATAAAACATAATGTGTATTCTGCCTATTGTGTGTGTGTATGTGTGTGTGTGTGTGTATGTGTGTGTGTGTGTATCCTAAGAATGAGGAGGGATTTACACGAGTAAATAAATATTTTTTTGTCTTTTTCATTTTTTTATCAGTACCAGGGATCGAACTCACGACTGCCTGCTTGCAAGGCAGGCACTTATGCCACTGAGCTAAATCCCCAGCCCCGAGTAAATAAATATTGATAAAATAGAAACATTCATATTGAGTTTTGTTAATAACACTGGTACTTACTTATATATCACAGTAGAATACTGGAAAATTCTTGTGGAAAAAAAATATATTTCTCAAAGTAGAATAAAAGTCTGGACATCACTTAGTTCTCATACAGTAAACATCATCATTCAGATAAGACATACAGTTTCCAAAAATATTTTACAGTCCTTTTTTATACTTCTGAATCTTTTAATTTTTTTAAGTTTTATTTGTATATCTTTGTGTAACATAATGGTTACATTCATCACGGGGAGTCATTGCATGTACACAACACATTTAATTCCTTTTCATCTTCACCCGCTGCTCTTCCTCTTCTATCTCTCAGTCTCCTTCCTTTTCCCAAATATCTATTTCCCTGTTTCCTATCATCCATCTTTTATTTGCTCTGTAATCTGTTGATATTTTGGCTTCATCATCTAAAACAAACATACAATGTTTATTTTTGTGTATCTTGTTTATTTCACTTAATATTATGTCTTCAAGTCACATTTATTCACCTACAAATGGCTCAAGTGTTTTTCTCTTCATGGAAGTGTCAAAGGAAACAGTTGAAAGTGTAAACAGAAAACCAAAAAAAAAAAAACAAAAAAAAATGTTGCTACCTATTCCTCTGTCAGACGACTGATATCTAGAATATATAAAGGACTCAAAATTAAATTTCCCTAAAATGAAATGCCCAATCAAAAACTGGCAACTGAAATGAAAAGACACTTAGCAGAATAAGAAATACAAATAAATGGCCTATAAGTACATGAACAAATGTTCGACACCATTAGCCATTAGAGAAATGCAAGTTAAAACAACACTAAGATTTCATCTTACTCCTGAAATAATTGATATCATGAGGAAATATGATAATAAGAAATGCTGGCAAGACTGTGGGGAAAAAGAACCTTTCAACATTGTTGGTAGGGATGTAAACTGCTACAATCACTATGAAAACCTGTATGGAGATTCTTCAAAATCTAAAACTAGAAATTCCATTTGACTCAACTATTCTTTTAGATAGCTTCTCAAAAGAGTTAAAGACATCATATTACAGTGACAAATGCATGCCCATGTACATAGCAATATCTTATCCTTAAATAACAGTCAATAATCAAACACTATTAACATTTTCAGAAATTATTCTAATAAAAATGAATATCTTTGAAGAATACACTATGCAGAAAATAATCCAAAAATAAGTATATTTTCACAGCATTAATGTTTATAGAGATGTAGAGAGGATTTTACACCTATGAACCAAGAAACACAATGGATGAGTGTGGGAGGGGGTAAAAGGAATATCAAGAAACATTTTTGGATTTTGGGAAGATAAAGTATGGCTCAAAATGTCACATGCTATAATGAGGCTCACATTGAAACACATTATAATGAAACACTCTAGTCAAATCATCACAAGTCAAATACAGAACATTGGATTGAATCTTGCATATAGCAAGAACAGAATAATTTATAGTATACAAGGGAGATCAATAAAGCTCGCAATAGATATATGATCTCAGAAGGCAAAGAAATGCTATACTCAAAGTGCTAAAAAATAAAAATATTGATCAAGAATTCTATCTAGTTGGCAAACATCTCTGTGACAATAAACTTACTTATTAGTAGTAAGACATTTGATCAAAGACTATTTCAAATGTTTCTGGAAAGGTATATTTTAGATGAGATTAACACTTAAAAAAACTAGTTGATTTCCATTAAAAAGACAAAAAACAATACCATATAACAAGAAAATGATCAGTTCACCAAAAATATCCCATACACAAACACACACACACACACACACACACACACACACACACACACACACACATTCAGAAGTACAGAAATTACTAAATAATTGAAGGCAAAAATAACACTGAGATAATTTATATGCTGTCTGGAATTTCTATCTGCCAGAATAACGACCTAAATAAACTTCTTTAATTAGAACTTATCCCCAGGTATTTTGATACAGTAACATTATGTGGATTACTATACCTCTTAATAAAAATTTCAAGAACAGATGACTTCACCAGTGCAGTTTACCAAATATTTTAAAACAGAAGTAACACCAATCCCTGTAAAAATCTTCCCAAAAATTGAGGAGGATGAAATATCTGGCAATTCCTTCTATGCAGCCATATTGCCCTGATAACAAATTGAACATACCAGAAGAAAACTACATACTGATATTCTTTATGAATATTGATCCAAGAACAAAATACTAAAAATCTGAATTTAACAGCATATTAAAAGGATTACACAACACAACCAAATGCGAATTGCTTTGCAAAGCAAAGACAAGATCATTTTCAATTTTAAGAAACTAAATTTTTTAAGGTTGAGATCAAGAATAGAATATTAGTTTTTACCAATTTTATTCAATATAGTATAGGATGTAATAAAATATGAAGGTAAGAGAAACAAAAAAACATGCTAACTGGAACATTAAATTTATCTGTTCACAAGGAAAATGAGATTTGTATAAAACTAATAATTTTATATACTCATAAATTGCACACACAAGGGGCTGGGAATTTAGCTCAGTGGCATAAGCGCCTGCCTTGCAAGCAGGCAGTCGTGAGTTTGATCCCTCGTACCAATAAAAATAAAAACAACAACAAAAAAATTGCACACACAAAATAAAGTAGCTCAGCAAAGTTGCAGGATATTAAAACAACCCATAAATATCAATTGTATTTTTATACATGAACAATACAAAAAGGAAATTAAGACACCCTCTCATCCCCAACACTATCAAAAATTAAAATACTTCTGAGTAAATTTGAACAAAGAAATAAAACACAGGTACATTAAAAAGTACAATATTTTGCTGAAAGAAATTAAACAGAAATATAAATGAAAAAAACTCATCTTCATGTAATAGAAAACAATATTATTAGGATATTATCTAATATGACCTACAAATTCAATGCAATTCCTATCAAAAGTTCCATTGACATAAAAATAAATCAAGGACCATATCAGCAAGCCAAAAATGCCAAATCCTAGAAGAAAACATTGTGGAAGAGCTCTACAGTGTTGATGTCTTTTGTGCACACACATGAATAAAAAGACTAAAAGCTAATGAATAGTCCAAACTAATCAAAATCTAAAAGAACAAACACACTATCAATAGAATGGAAATAAAATCCACCAAGTGAATGTGACATTTGTAAGTCATTTACTTGGTAAGAGACCAACATACCACAGCACAAAAGAAATCCAATCACTGAACAACATGAGGGCTGATAATATAGTTATATAAAGGTCAAGGGATTGGGGTGTATATTTCTCCGAATGATCCTTCCAAATAGCGAAGGAAGTACATGAAAAGACACGATACTTGATATTCCTAATAAGTAGGGGAATACAAATTAAAACCACAATGAAGATCACCTTATGCCCATTGGAATTGCTAAAAATAAATAAATAAATAAAAGAGAAAATTATGAGTATTGGCCATGATGTAAACCACCTTGGGCACTGTTAGTGGGAATGTAAAATAACACAGCTGCTATAGGCTGAGCCACAAAATAAAACCCTGTCTCAAGGAACAAAGCAAAACAATAGGAATTACTATAGGATTCAACAATTCTAATTTTAGTTAAGTATATGCCAAAAACAACTGGAAGTATCAAAGAGTTATTTTTACTTTCATATTCATTCATAAAATTGTTATTGGTAGAAGCAACCCAAATGGCCATTAAAGAATGAATAGATAAATGAGTATATTAAAAAGGGTATTATTCATCCTTAGGAAGAAAACTCTGATTCATATTGTAACATAAACACACATTGAAGATACCGTGCTCAGAGAAACAAGTAAATCACACCAGGACTAGTATTTTGTGATCTCACTTCCATGAGCCATGTAGAATAATCAGAAAGTACCATGGTTGTTGGCAGGAGGGGCGAGAGGAGAAGTCAGGAGTTAGTGTTTAATACCTAAAATGTTACACTAAGAATAATAGTGTAAAGCATTTATGGGGATCTTGAGGGCTACACAACAATATGGATGTATCTGATACCACAGAAACGTAGAGTTAAAATAATTCCAATGATAAAAACTACATTATGCATCTTCATCACCAAAATAGTGTAAGACAATATGCAGAATTGAAGAAAAAATAACTTTTAGCATGTACATGAAATTGAATAAAGAAAACCTAACCAACAGTAGATAACAAAGGCCAAGAAAATGGCTATGAGAGAAAGTAGAAGAGCTATTTTAATAGCTCCTCTAAAAATGTGTGTACTCGACATTACCAGTAGTTTAAATATGAAAGATTTTCAAATAACATTTCAACAAAAAATAGGTGTGAGAAAGTAAACACATTCTGAACATTTTGTGCAGCTAAGCAGTGAGCAGTACTTTCAGTCACAACAATTAAAACACCAAAGGTTAATTAGTCCCCAACTAGTGATGATCTAATTCTATTGAGAGGGTACACATTATTAATAATCTACAAAATCATTAAATCTCTCTCCCCATAAAAATTCAGATAATATCAAAATTTGAATAATAATTTTAAAAGAGTAGGCATAATATTAGGAGATATAAAATTATTCCAAGCATCAGTTCAAATTACTCAATTAAACTTTTTGGAGCACTAAGAAGAGTGAGTGGATGATAAGGAGTTATCATGTTTCTTTTCATCCA
Source organism: Cavia porcellus (assembly GCF_034190915.1). Classification (NCBI taxonomy): domain Eukaryota; kingdom Metazoa; phylum Chordata; class Mammalia; order Rodentia; family Caviidae; genus Cavia; species Cavia porcellus. The sequence continues at coordinate 156,678,534 of NW_026947484.1, read as the reverse complement.
CTTTTGTTTATAAGCTTAAATCTATAAAAGTTTTATAAAAATCATACTACCTTTAATAAAAGATATGGAGCTGAGGAATACACACAGCAGGAGAACTACTGAACGGTCCCTGGGAAATGTGTAACAAAATTTGAGCAGTTGTCACCCAAGAAAAGAAAAGAAAAAGGGGCTAAGAAAAGTATAGATATATTATGTACCCTATGATGACTGTAATCATTATGTACATCAAAAGTATACCAATAAACTTAATTTAAAAGAAGCATAAGGGTGCCACCATGAGTTTCTAAGAAGGGAAATATCTGATTATTTAAGATTTAAGAAAATCTCCTGAGAAAACTGGTAACTCTCTCAAGTGATTTTACAAAAATAACTACACTGATTTATAAAGGCAGATATACAGAAAAGTTTGCTTTGTCTCGTATAATAAAAGTTTATTAGAAAGAAACTGTAAAAAAAAAGAAAAGATAAACAAGTGATAGTGATGACCAAAAATTAAGATAAATGGATATATATTTTTATTTTGTTTAGTTTGGTTTGGTATCAGGGATCGAACTTATGACCTTGTGCTTGCCAGACAAGCACTTGTATCGCTGAGCTAAATCCTCAGCCCTAATATATGCATTTTATAACAATACTATATTCAAAGTTGATTAATCTGATGACTTCACACATTAGCTAAAGAAAGCATGCTGACATAGCCACATAGCAACAAAACTATCAACTCGGGTATAATTCCTTCTAACCAGTGTTTCTTAACTCCCAACTTCTACCTTATATCAAGCTGTTATCAAGGTACTGATATTCATCAATCTTCTCTATATTTTGCCCATATATTATATGACATTTACATTTAGAACATACTGAATGAAATACAAACATTTTTACTGGTCTCAACATATATTGCATATACTTGTGTATTTATAGTTCAAAACCCACATTCTCAATTTTTAATATTGTCTTCATTAAAATATATTATTTAAAGGTAGTTCAAATTCTATCTAACTAACCTTTTTGAATGAGAGGTCTTGATTTTTTTGATTTCTGGTCAGCAGAGGAAATATCTTTTCTCTGTTCAATAGATATTTTTCCACTGGCAGGAGATATATTCTGTGAAAATAAACAGAAGCATTAATAGCATGGCCTAAGTTTTAGATTTTTTGAAGAGCAGTCATATACATTTTATAGTTACTATTGATTTTCGTTAAAAACTTTGATGCAGACAGAGAGCAGGAAAACTGCTAACAGTTAGTAATATAACGGGCCACGGCATGCAGGAGACTAAGGGAGAAGCAGGGATATAGGAGGTTCTTTAATTAGTAAACAAATGATGTGACAGTGTGTAGTAGGGGGGCTGCAGGGAGTTCAGAGCAAGGGAGAGACAAAATTATTTGCAGGTCACTGAAAAGCAGTAACATCAGAGATAGAGAGGGAAAATGATATTAAAAATGAAAGGAGAAGAAAATGGGACCAGATTAATAAATCTAAAAGTACAAGCGGCTCAGATATGAAGGAGAGGAATAGTAATGGAGAACTGGGGACGAGTTTCAAGGGGGTATTTCAAATGTAAACTGAGCAGCGGCTCTATAGGTGCTGTTTGTGCAGCACTGCCTTCTTTTTCCTCTTCACAGTCCTCCAGATGTTACAGAGCTTTTACAAAGTCACTGGGAACTCGAGTCCTTTCAGAATTCCCATACAAACTCCGTCTTCTGAATCTGTGCAACTTCCATCTGGAAACTGTTCTTACTAATCAAGACAGGTACTAGACCTCTAAACACCCTGCCTACATTCAGTCACGACATGTCCGCATTTCACTCATTTTGGGGCAGTTATGAAGATAAAGGAGGAGAGATTACAGAGGGGAACATAGCACGCATCTAGCTCTCCTAGAATTTCTAATGACTTCTAGTAAAACCCCCATGGCTTCCCAGAGCTAAAGATAAAGAATGTAGTGCTTTGCTAGGGAAAAAAATAGAGAATAATGGTAAACTGAAGACTTGGCATCAAAAAAGGAAAAATGAATAGATTATTGGGAAGCAATAATCTGACACAAGCAAAAGCTCAGAACCTGGAGGGAAGTATACGTTTGTATACTGAAACACTTTCCCTGGATATTGTTCTTTCCTGGGTGAACATTTTGATCTAAATTCTAAATATTTATATTCAGACAGATTTTAATGAGATGCTTGCTTTTGTGTATTTGTTTAAAGAATTCTTATATAATGCTTATCATTTGCCATTGTTTTAACCTCTTTGTAGATATCAATTCATTTAACCAACAAAACAACCAAGAACTGTGCTATTTTACCCTAAAAATTCTCACAAACATCTTTGCTCAAGAGAGACTTTGGGTGATGTGTTTCTTTTAAACCAGTTAGCAGCGTAAGTTCTCTAATATATCATAGCTGAGAGGATTTCGCAAACAAAAGACATTGTTACATTTCCACCTGGACTTTGACTTGTCTACTTATTCACATCCCCTACTTGCTTCAATTAAAGAATAAATAATAGGACATATTTCCTGGTTTTCACATAAACAATGTTCTATCAAAATTTTTGTATCAGACAACAGATATACTTAATCAACCAGCTAGATTTCCTTTTATATTTTAATGAAACATTTGCAAATTTATTTCTAGAAGAAAATTTGTTATTACAGAGTAACTCATAGTGCTAGAATTTTTACTGTTACAGATACTAATAATTACCTGTTGCTAGAAATGGATCTCCAGTTGTACTCTTCAAAAATCTTTTACTCATCAACGCTGATAAGACAATCTATTATTGTTCTTTATGTGATAATGTTTTTGCTAGAAATACAACTTAGGTACTCTTGAATTCATACATTTTATGTTTAGAGTTTTTAAAATTTTGCCAAAAATAATTATAACTCAATCAAGATATGACACAATTGTAAGTATTCCTTCCACTTTGTTTTAAATCTAATTCTTTCCATTAAATGATTAGGGCAATCAAGCATGGTGTGCACACTTGTAATTCTAGCATTTGGGAGGCTGAGGCAGGAGGACTGCCGTGAGTTCAAGTCCAGCCCATGCTACACAGTCAGTTCAAGGCCAGTCTGAATTAGACCATGTCTCAAAAAAAGAAAAAAAAGAGAAACAAACAAACAGGGCAAAATTATAGTGTACTACTTAGATTTTGTAATAAAACTGTGACAATCTGTGCTATTGCTTTTTCTACCACAAATTCTTCTATAAATCCTCTTCAGAATACAGCAACATTCTTGTATCTTCCTACTTCCCAATTATTACTTTCATTACTACTGTTTCTCCTTCCTAAAAATGCAATTCACATGTACCCTTTTTATTCTAGCTATCACATTTTTATCTTACCCATAAACACAATGAGTATTCTCAAAGATACTATTTTCCCTAACATTTACTCCTTTACATTTTCCTGAATGAATAAGAAAACAAAGAAGTATATCTGTCAAATCTATATATCCAATCACTACTAAAAAATGATAATTTATTGGCTCATGAAATTTTGAACTATACAGGGATTTAGGAAGTTCCTTTCAAAAATGTAATTCCTTTACTGCACCCATTTGTCATTTTTATGAACCCACTGTCACTATTTTCTTATCATTTGTTATAATTTTTGTTTCCTTCCATTTATAAAAGAAAATCCTTGGCAAAGGATTCAAAAGTTACAGTAGAACAGATGCTGAAAAAGATGATCAGCTATACTAAAACTCTATGGAAACTACCCAGGTATGAAAACAACCCTTTCTGTGACATACATAATTCTAGTAGAAAAAGAAAGTCTATGAACACTTATTGATTGATCTATGAGATCGTAGAGAATGAAAGGTTAAGAGAAGACGGAAATGATCTAATAATTTTCTTTTCAATAATATATGTATATACTATTACCTGTAGCACCTTAAATCTCATACTGGTCTTCAATACTTTTAGGCAATATTTTACAGATATTTGGTAATACTTAACTAAGGAACAATATAAATTGAAACCAAATCAGCAACGTCAGATTTTCCTTCATCTGTAATAGGGTAAAAGATAAATTCTCACTCACATATCCATACTGTGGTAAGCTTGCATTCAGCAGTGTGTTTAGTAATTCATTACTAATGAAATGTTAGCAGTGGAGCTCAGTGAGGTCAAGTGACCACATGTGAAGACTGAGGTTTAATAAAATCAGGCCACTCTGAAGAGACATCTTTAATGTCATAATAAGTGGATCTGGTCTCAGGCCAAACTTGCTCACTATTTTTACATATGATCTGAATAACAACATATAAGAAATGTCTATGCATTTCCTGATGAGATGCTAAAGGAACAGATTCACTTTAAAACCAAACGAAATCCAAAACGTCCACAGATTGAAGCATGAGTTAAATTAAGTACATGAAATTAAACAGAGATAAGTATTGCAGTGGGGTAAAATATAGGTACTCACTTGAATTTACATTGCTTGATTTAAAAGACGTGATAAGAGGCCAAAGTCTCTCATTTAAGATTAAATTAATGAGGAAATTACTGAATGCTGAGATCCTAAGTCATACTAGCCTTCCATCTCGAATGAGGGAAATGATAGTCTTGTCATATTCATTTCTGATCAGAGCCACAGTTAAAGCATTGTGTGCTGGCTTCGGCAGCACACAGACATAGTTAAACATTGTGTCAAGGCCAGGAAGCATTTTCAGACGGAACACAACAGAAAACAAGCTACATACCTATACTGTTAAAGTAAGTCCCACTTAAGTAGCCATATGTAAATCTAAAGTAAAGTTAGCCAAAAGAGATTTAGGCTTCAGCTTCTACTGGTATCCATCTGCATATTGGAAATGATAAATGTATAATTTAAATGAAAAAAAGAATTTGTTATCTAATCCTTCTTCTGAAATTTTCTACCTAATCAATTTGCAAATCTTGACAATTCTGCCTTGTAGGTAAATTTCAAATCAATTCATTTCTATCCATTTCCACTATTGCCTAGGTCATCCTCTCTTCCTGTTTATGCATAAATAAATAATATTGGAAATCATAAAAGACACTTTTTTGCAAATATATATATATATATATATATATATATATATATATATCTGCTGGTGACAGTATAAATCTGATTAAGAGCTGGGCATGGTGGCTCACACCTGTAATCCCAACAGTTGGGAGGCTGAGGCAGGAGGATCACTGTGAGTTCGAAACCAGTCTGGGTCACAAAATAAATTCAAGGCTAGCCTGAACTGCATAGAGAGACCCTGTCTCAAAAATACCAAATAAAATAAAATGAAATAAATCTAATTATGTTTATTTTTAATTTTAAATCCTCTGATATCTACCTAATGTTTAAGTCTTTACTATGAGCTGCAAAAACTCAGCAAAATATGTCATTCCTCTGACCTGAGGTCAAACTGATCTTGTGATACACTTTCTGTTTGTTGTACTCCTGTATGCAGATTTCATTCGGCTCCTTGAACACTTGCCAAACAAATCAAGCTCAGATCCTTGTGCAGTTTCTTCCTTGCTCCTGGAACACTCTCCTTCCCATGCACTGCACAGTTAGCTGCTTATTTTTCAGGTTTTAAATATTATCCTCCCAAAAAGTTCTGAAAACAACCCAATAAGAAATGATCTTCATCTTATTCTCCACTGAAGACACTACTTGTTTTATTTATATCGTTTATCACAATTTTGTTTACTTAGATTAAATTTTCCACCTTGGAATATAACAACCAGGCCAAGGACTTCACTTGGGGTGTTTACTCAGGGCTGTAAATCGTCTCTGGCACTCAGTATTTAGTAATAACTTATCAAATGTTAAATGAATGTCAGAGCCAAACACACATACAACAAGGAATGGGTGGAGGCTTGGGGACTTTGATTCAGTATAATATAAAATGAAACTACATTCCTTAGTGCTAACCATCCAACAAGAAATACTTATAGAAGAAAGTCACAGTTTGTGTTTCTACGGGATGTTATTCTCATGCATTTTCAGCATTATTCTCTGAATTTGTTCATACTTTACAAAAAATTTTCATAATTCTTACATTAAGCTGTTTATTACATCTTACACAGCTTAGATTCTTACATCTAATCTGTTTATCACATACATTCACTGATACTCTGAAATCTCTAAGACATCTTCTAACTAAACAATGTCTGAATCTGTTACATGCACACAGAAGAATGAACATTACCACCTGGTAGGAATAATTGTAAGTTTACTCAGATATGTATCTCTACTTGTTCCATTGGTTCTACATCTTACTAAGTCAAAGTATCAAGAGTAATGAAAGAGTTCTCCTTACTTCACTGAAAGTAGAGAACCAATGAAAAATACTCTATAAAAGGAAAGAAAGTGGAAGCGATATACATATATTAATAAATCCCATCCGACCACAATAAGAAAAATAACTCATGGGGTTACTGAAAATTGAAATAGATTATCTAAGGATGGATAGAGGTTCTTGTAACTGAAAAATGGGTAGGTGTCTGGTTGTTAAAAACTAGGTATGTCTACTAGATATTTATTTCTCTAAAATGATGGTTTTTATTTAAAAATTGAAGAGCGTGTGGAAATTATAATAGTTTCCTCTACTTTTTAGGCCAAAAGTAAATATTCTATACTGAACTTTCTGTGAAACTCAAAGTACAGTTACAAACCTTCATCTTTATGAACTAAGATGAATTAATATTCTTTAAGTTTGTGATTTGGGTTTCAATTTGATGTTATGCAAACCAAAGCTCTTCCACTTTAAAGGAAATTATAAGTTTTTTTTTTAATCAAGTAAGACTGTTAACACAAAACCACTGTTAATCACCATTGGTATCCTATCTCCTGTACAGTCCAGATGTTTCTATTCTTTGTTTCCTCTTTTATTATTATGTGTTTGTAACACCACTGAATTTCACTCACCTTGGGGAAATGGAACATGCACATATTGCATCTTAATCATTTTAGTTGCATTTTCCCATCTTCTGCCATCCCTAGCTCTGCTTCCCATCTCCACAGAGTCCACCTCTGATTTTCATTATTTTTTTTTATTTTGCTCTTTAAGTCACTGATATTTTGAACTTCACATGTAAGAGCAACTATGCAATAGTTAACCTTATGTATCTGATTTTTTTCACATGACTTTACATTCTCATGCTGTGTCCATGGTCCTGTGAACAATGCAAATGTATCCTTTATATGGCTGAGTAGTAGTCCATTATGTACCACATTTTATCAATTCATATGTTGATGGGCCTCTACAACATCATTTCTAATAGTGTTAATCTAACCTTAAATTTTCAGGATAATACAAGGGAGAACTTCAGGATTACACTACAGAAAAAAAGAAGTGTTTCTATTTTGTCTGCAAACTGTTAGATTTCTTATTTGTGCGTGAAGCTCCTCATCACATTAGTGCACATAGCTTTCAACATAAGGGAGGTTAATATATAGTGATCCATGTATGTCCTCAAAGTGTACACACTGTAGCATGCCACCTGTATCCTACTTCAACAATTGTGTGTTGTCAGAAAAAAATAAAAACTGAATCACAGCTTAAAACACATATGAGAAAGTTGCTCTCAATGCTTTGTAATTAACTTTGAGTAATTAACTCAAAGTTTTAACTACTACTTGAAAGACTGCTAATAGTTTGTATTTGATCCCAATCTCAACAAAGAAGATGAGAAAGGGTAATACTCAAAACATGAAGAAGAAAATTCCCAAAGATGACTTGCATAAAGCCACAGCACACATGGTGGAGACACAGAAATACAACACTTCTGTTCTTCATGAAAAGCAGCCAAGGGAGAGACAAATTGCCAAATATTGTTTCCTGCAAATGTCCAATTAAAGAACACATGAGAAGAACTGGATCACAAAAGCTTGTGTTTTTTCATTACAAGAATGTTTAAAGTCTGTGGTGTGTTATTATCAAGATTAGAGGTACCACTGAGGGAATTACTGGGGCCAATTCTTTGCTCTATTCCAGTGGACACTTAGTGCTTGCAGTTGTAGAATATGGTGCAAAGTTGCTGGAAATTTCTATGAGACTTGAGAGTGTAATTTTAAGTTCAAGAAACTCAATGTTAGTCATGTATAGTGCTAACAGATATGAGGTAGAGTAAGGAATGAACTAGGTGTGAGAAATTTCAGCGTACATACATTTCACTTTAAAATTTGTCCAGCAAAGTATTTGATCAATTTTTACAGAGCAGCAGAATTCCAATCAAATTCCTAACCTAATTTTCCTAATACATTTATTTCATTGTCTAATAGCTAACATTACAAATAGGGAATGAATACTTTATGTGAAATGCTTGGAAGCAGAAATGTTTCAAATTTAGAATTATTTTAAATTTTAGAATATTTGTGTATATGCAATGATATATTGAGGGCAGGACCCAAGTCTAAACACAAAGCTTATTTATGTTTCATATATAAGTTATATACCTACACTTACGGTAACTTTTGTCTGGGCTTTCCTGTTGCTCGGACAAGCCACCTGACACCTGCAGCCTTTAGGAAAAGAGACTGAAGAGATTTCAGAGGTCTCAATCCCTAGTCATCTGGCTGCAGGGTCAGAGCATATGGCAGAGAGGCATGATGTGTCAAAGCTGCTCACTTCATGGAGGCCAGGAAACAGAGCACGGGTAAGAGTAGCAGAGATATGCCCTACACTCTCCCAGTGACCCAGTCCTTCTAACTGGATCCAAAGTTCTAACAGCATACTCAACTATGAACTTTAGTGTATTCAACCACTGATTAATGTAACACAGATGAATGCAATGCCATATATACCATGCAACACCTATAAGTTTAATGCCATATATACTATACAACACTGATGAGTACAACACCACATATACTATGTAACAGTGATGAGAGCAACACCATATAGACCATACAATACTGATGAGTATCACACCATGACACACTGAAGGGTGTACTGCCATACATACCATACAAAACTGATTAGTGTAACAGCATATACACAATATGCCATTGATGAATGTAACATCATATATACTATGTAAAGTGATGACTGTAACATCATATAAACCATGGAATACTGAATGTAGCACTATACAGACCTTGAAACACTGATGAGAATACACTACATATACCATGGAACACTGATGAGGGTAATGCCGGTGGGCAAACCTGTGGCATGCATGCCGTAGCAGGTTGTATCACTGGAAGCCCTAAAAGTCTGCATCACTGATATATACCACATAACACTGATGAGTATAACATCCATCACCTCCCTAGGAATTTCCCTAGGAATTTCTCAATGCAAGGATGGTGATGAGATGAACTGACATGTGATTTCAGTCATTTTTTTAGCACATCTATATTTTGAGTACACTCTATTGCACAAGGTCACTCATTTTTGCTTCATGCAGATGCTCAAAAACTTTGACATTTAGACCATTTGGGGTTTTGGATTTTCATATTAAGAATGCTCTACCTGCAGTAATAAATGAGAGTAATTTTGCATCTGATTTCCAAAAGATCATAAACAGAAATTTATCTTCTTTTGTGTAATCATAACTTTCAAATAAAGTACTTACTGAATTTTTCCTTATGCCATGGTTACATACATTTTTACCTCCTAGTAAAAATAAGTCTAAGGCCTGGGAGTGCAGTTTACTGATTTCAATAAATCAATGACAATTTGACTGGATTCTTTACCCTGTGTTGCATTAACTCATAAATAAAAAGAATGAGAAACACTGACTCATTTTTTTAACATGCATGGATCAAGTGCCAACTATATCAATAAGCTTTTTGTGAGTCGAATTGGAGTTTAAATAAGAGGTTTACACTTTCCACAGGAAAACACCTCAGATGAACAGTATGACCATATACCGAATTATCTTTCTAAAGTGAGTCATAAATATACAGCCATTATTTACATTTATTATTATTTAAATCTACTCTACACAAACACTTCACAATACTAGTTTTCTCGGTAGATGTAGAAACCACAGCAAGAAAGGACACCATGGAAAACACAGGTTAAACTCTGACAGAGCTGCTCAGCACAAAGCTTTGGTAAATTGGTTATAATTTTCAATTGGTATAGCTAATCATTTTGAAATTAAGTAGAAATACTATATACAACATAGATTTCTATTGTCTATGTGCTCTTCAAATGAGATAAGTTCATAAGGTAATATAAAATTTAATGATATACAATAGAAACAATTTTCATGTTGAGGAAAACTTTCTTTTTCCTTAGTAACAAAACATGGTTTGTATTTCGAGGTTTATTTGAAAACTCTCTATAAAAATAGGTGAAAACAGATAAAGATTGTTAAATTTGCTGTGTAAAATACTTTTTAAAAATTTAAACATATTAAACAAACCAAATAATTTAGAGCTCATGTGTCTAAATTAGATTTTGAATAAGAAGAGGGGTTTATATTTTCCAGAAAGAAATGTTAATATAATGGCTATGTATATAATTATGTTTCTAAAGTAAAGCATATTACAAACTACTTGAATGTGATTGCTAGGTGCACCTTGGTAAAATGTCAAATTCTCTCACAATTACATAGGGGATGTTTTCTCAAATCAAACTTTCTAACTCTTGAAACTGGGCACACGGTGGCAGTTTACTGTATTTGTAAAAGTTGCTTCAAAGAGCTTTATTATAACACTAATGCCTAAAGAAACTGTTTCAAAAAGACCATTTCAAGTGTCACATAATTATATTTGTAATAACCTAAGGCCCTTAACTATTGCTCCATGAAGTCTGTTCTGTATAAGCGCCACCTGCTGCTTTCCCTCCCCTTCCCCCTTCCCATCTAACTAGGTTAAGTTTTAACTTCCTAAAAGGCCATAAAACAAAGGCCTGAGGTAATAGCTCCTGACAACCCCTTCCCCCTACCTGGTAGCCCGTCACAAATTGTGTTAATTGCATTAGATTGTATTAGATTGTACTATTCTTCACAAAAATAGCTTCATTATATTTATATCATAGCAATACCTATAACTTGGTATATGTGTTTTCCTTTTCCCTCTGAGTAAAGGATTGATATGTTAATCAATGCTCTCCTCTGTAAAGAATTGTAAAATCTTACCTAATTGATATGTTAACCATTGTTGCCCTCTACAAATAACAGTTGTGTTGCTAAAGTAAGGTAACTAAGGTTGTTAATTGCTGTTAGACTTTTCTATTCTTTGCTAAGAAAAACAAGATTTCTTCTTATCTAAACTTGCTAGTATGCAGGGAGACTTGCAATTGCCATTTCTGCTTTGCAGTGCGTCACACCCCATCCCCCTCCTTACATTGTGTGACCAGCAGCTGTTTGTGGATTTACAAGATAAAAAGTCCTGACTTTTAGCTGTGAGGTGCGCAGTCTTTGGGTTGACCCTAGAGAGACTGTGTCACCAGTACTGGAAATAAAGCCTTTGCTTCCCAAATTTTAATTTCTTGCTTTCTTGAATTTCATACCAAGTTCCGAGTTATCACAATGCTCTTACCTCTAACTGCCACAAATATCCAAGGAATTGCAGGAACTTTTTTGACTGAAAGGTAGATTATGCAAAAACTGAAACTATGTATTCAAGTTCTCTATGCACAAGCACACACACACACACACACACACACAATCACCGACCCACACATGCAGCTGGCAAGTTCCACAGCCTCTTCACAAATCTGTCTGTCCAACAGTGATTTCTGTAGCTTCCTTAAAACTTCAGACCTAATGGTTCAGAAATATTTCAGTCAGTGTCCAAATGCTAATTATTTACGTGAGTCCAATATTCCTTCAACTGAATATGACACAAAACTGCATTTTGGAGGAAGGTGATGTAAAATGTGATATGTCAACTTCATTCAGGTAAAAACCTCCTATCGGGCTGGTGAAGGTCTGGGCGTATCAGGGGATACACAGAAGGTGCAAAATGAGTTGGGGAAGGACCACCTTGCACATGGGTGCCACCATCAATAGGCCCACTAATTAAAGAGGGAAAGAAAAAAAAGGGAAGCTCCCCTCCCTGTCCCTTTTCTTCTTTGGAAACCTCTGATCTTTGCCCTTGTCATCAGACATTTGTTTCCAGCTTATCAGCACACACACCAGCCTTTCAGTGAGGCATCTTTTGCTTCCCCCCAGGTAAAGCCAAACCTCCAGCCTCTCTGCCTGGATCCCTGAGCCCTCTGGCAGGGAGATGGTCACTGTGCATTCTTCCACTCCTGATTCTGCAGGTGGCGACTGTGACCCTACCTGTAGTAAATCCTTAATCATAGTCAAATAAGCCAAGCATAGCAAAACAAGCACCACAGGATCCCATTCATGGCTGCTAAAAGTGTTGAGAATCAAATGAGTATTACCAAATGCTGGGGTGAAGAGACTGCTCAATGGCTTCTCAGTTGGAGTCAGATAGATCAGAGCAAGAAGTTATGGTGCCTACTCAACACTTGGGTTAGGCAGGTAAAGACAGGTTACTATTTTCAAAAAACTAGGAGAAAGGACTTTGAATATTTTCACAATAAAGAAATAACAAATGTTTGAGGAGATAGGATTAACCTGACTTATACATTTCACAATGTAAACAGGTAGTAAAAGCCATATGCTCCTCATTAATATGTACTTTTTTTATATTTTGGGTATCTGTTAAAATGGACTTGATTATTCAAATGTAGTTGCCAAAATTTACAGATACAAACAAGTCCATTTCAGCTTCTTAAACCACTGAAATCAGCTTAATTAGGATCAGAACATATTTGGATGACCACAGGATTGAATATAAAAAATTTCTTCCTAGCTACTGACTCTTTCCAGACTTCCTAGGTAAATACGACAAGCAAAACCATGGTTAGGTATAATATTGTGAACACTACCCTAACCAAGAAGCAGCAGCAGGGCAATTCAAGAGTTACTATTTTCCTTCCCAGCTATGCCGCTTACGTTGGTTTTGCAAAATTCTGTAACAGTGATGAACACATGAATCATAAAACAAAATCTCGACACTCAAGGCTTATCTCAACGTTTTCCTTTGAACAAATAAAAATTCATTCTAAGCAAGTGGTAAAGAACGGTTCTTTTATTGATTTTATCACCTTTTTATTGGAATGAGGGGGAGAGCTTACAGAGTTTTGCACTAGCAGTTTTTCCCAAGCAAATATTGCTGTGATGATATTTTTCATTCAGCTGGAAAATGGTGATATGAGATTTATTGTGTGCAGAAGTAAATAGCTTGGTGAACACTTTAATGCAGGTTTGTGTGTTAAAATGTACTTAGATGAAATACGTGGTGTGTATTTTCTTCTCAAATTTACACTTATCTTGTGTGTACAGCGGACATCCCTAGTGTCCAGAGATAAGCATTCATCCCGCTGTCCAGGGAAGCATGTGACAGTTCCTTTTGACACTGATGAAAGGTGAACACATACATCCAGCCTACTTCAGTGAAAATTGACCCATAACTTTGTTTTACCCTGAAGAAAAATACAGTAATAAAGTTTAAAGCTGGATTTTTATAAATTCCCTTCTTAGGTATAACAGTACTTAATGATAGTCTACAAACTTTACATCTTTGCCTTACAGACACAGAACTCATTATTTGCTTTTAGGTAGCCATGTATCCTAATTTTCATTGCTTTCTAAATGGTAGAATGAAATGTACACTGTGAATTTTAACATTTCACTATGATTGAAAGATAAAACTCAAAAGGAAAGACATTTTAAAAATTATTTTCTTCCATCTCTAGTGTCCACTACAATTTTTTTCTATGAAATGAGGATACACATATTCAACAGTTATTTAGTAAGTAAAAAATATACTTATTTCCCAAGTAAGGAAAATGCACCAATTTCAAAATGTGTATACCTTATATAAAATCTCAATGTTGTATCCAAACTAGCATTTTTTCAAGACTAGATCAGTATCCTAAGAATAAGAGGGAAATCACTTGGCATTCTGAGTCATACCAATTGCTTCAACACCAATATCTAACTTTCAAATGTAATAAAAAGGAACATAATGTGAAAATTGATGCTATGTACCAAACATTTTCACTTTCTAGTAACTCTTAAGGATATACTAGTCATTAATGATATAATTTATCTTCAGTCTGTTAATTATATCAACCTATAGAATTCTTGAAAATGTGTTCTGTTAGTGTTTTAAAATCTAATATAATAGGAGAGGTAATAAAATGAACTTATTTACACAATTATCATTCTATGTCTTACTTTTTCACTTTTACTTTACAATTTTAATCTATCTTCTTTCAATGATGGCCTTTGTTCTTCCTACCCATATATAAAGATCTCAATTATAGGAAGTTTCTGCTAGATATTATAGTAGAACATTAAATTAATATTTTCAGATAACACACTAAAATGGGGGGAGGGTTGTAAACAGACCAAAATAACACAACCAAATTTAGATTATACTTGTCTTAAATACAACAGATAGAATTTTAAGTAAAGGAATCCTGAGTGCCCCTTATGTGCATATCTCTGTGCTGGGTGCAAGGTGACGGAGAAAAAATACAGCTCACCTTCAAGTGGCTTATAGTCTTGCCACACAAGAGGCAGTTTAGAAGGACACAGTGTATAGATAAATTTTAAAAGATACACAGACAGGCTAAATCTGATGACATATTCCAATTTAATCAAAGAAACTAATTTCTCCTAATTATAAAAGAGGACTTTATTGAAAAGAAGTGAATCTTTGTTCTGGATGACAACAGGGACTTTGTCCTTTTATTTAGAGCTTCAAGCTGAAGCAAAGAGAGTCAGAGATAAAGAGGTACAATCTGAGAATATCAATATTCTCCAGGAAATGAAAGTCAAGAATAACAGCAAGGAAGAAGAAGGAATTTTGCAAGACAATTGTAAGCAGTGTAGCTGAAAAGGTTCTGGCCTTTGAGCAAACAAGTTACGGTGAACAAATAAAGGCATGTTAGTGTCTAATTTGAGATCGAGGCAGTTTAAGGATTATAATTCCAGGGAAAGGGAATGTCCAGAATAAAAGTGCATTGAAAGCGGACACAGTGATGCTTTTTTTGACATTAGGCCTATCTATGAAAGAGATTTTGTTTCAAAAATTGGCCAACTAACTCATAGGAGATAAGATCAAATATTATTTGGTATTTCTAACTTAATCTTTACACTGCGCTCTCTTGTGATGGTAACCTGGCTTTGTTTTGAGGAAAAAGTTTACAATAGAAATATGTTTCCTTTTGGAAGCATTGTCTTCTTCCTTTGGAGTTACTAAGTCCTCAAAATAGAGACCCTGATCACCTAATTTCATTGCTAAACCTTTTTCAACCAGTGATACTTAGCATTCCACATTAATTTGCCTTTGTGTGCAGTCTATCAAATAATCGTGGTAACTGTATTTTCCTCTCAATCTAACCATCATCCTTTTCTATTTGCTTTCGATAACTGTCTGCTTTGGATGATTTCTTATGCCTCCATTCTAGCAGTGGAGTTTTTATTCCTGCTTTTCTTAAAATGGGCCATTGGCGTAGTATCTGAGCTTTGATACCTTACGACAGACTTAACTAATACTAGTGTCTTGTGGTAACTTGATCCCATTTCAATGTTGCTATACTGTTCATGCCGATCATCTGGCTGGTCTAGCTGTGTGGAAAATAAATAGAATGCGCAGTCCTCACTGGAAATAAAACCACCTGCCAGACTGATTCTTCTTTGCTAATACCTACTTTTTCTCATTTTTTTTTAATCATCCTAGTATCCAAGTCTATATTCTTTAATCATCTAACCTACCTGGCTTTAATATAGCCACTATCTATGAAGATAAAGTATTTCTGTTCCAAACTGGTGACATGTTAAAGGTTTTAAAACTTTTAGAAGTTTGAGTTAATTAGAAAACATCATGAAAATATCTGTGAACATGCGTTAGACACCTGTGGGGGGAAAAAAGATATTGCTTGATTTACTTGAAGGAAAAGATGAAGTACACAGGTAAGAATGAGGAAGCCACTGAAGAGGATGGTGGGGACACAGAAAGAAGCAGTTACACTGTCCTGCTTATAACAGAATGATGAACAAATGCCATTAAAATGGTAAACTACGCAACACTTAAAAGGCTCATTTAGTGCTGAAATCCACAGCCTCTAGTTTGGTCTTTCATCTAGGCTCTTGGAATTCCTTAATTTTATCACCTTTTTTGCTTTTTTCACTACATGGAAAACTTTAGATTAATAGAAATGTGATCTCTCTAACTTATACTTCATATAATAATTAAGATATATAAGAATTCTAATGCTTGCCTGTGCAAAAATTTGACAAACAAATATAACTAATTAAATCTAAGCAGTTTGCTGGTGTTATGTTTCTAAGAGCACAGAGGGCAAAACATAAAAAGAGATATTTGTTCTTGCCAATTAATGATGTGAGAGCTTATGCAAAAATTAAAATGTTTATAAATAACCCTATCTTATGGCTTTTCCTCATTTTGTTTCACTCATCTCTTCTGTAACTGCAATAGTTTCCTTCCCATCACACATTTTCCAAGCTAATCCTCCTTCTATATGTTCATACCCAAGTTTTCTTAGCAACCTCCCTTCTTCCATTCCTTGTATATTTGTATTTGTTTTGCTCATAAGCTTTCCCGTTTTGGTTTTGTTTTTCAGTGGTGCACAATGTGTCTGTTGCTGCTTTGTAAGGGTGTATCAGTCCTCATTTCATCTGTGTGATTCTACTGCCTCGTCTAAAATATTATAACTTAAAGGAAAACAAAACTATTTTTTCCTATAGTGCACTGAGCTTAAAAACTTTGTATATAGAACTTGAAACAATAAACTAAGTTTTAGCATTTATATAAAAATATCTATCAAAAAAATCAATATCACCTGTTACCTATATTCATAAACCCATGTGACTATATATTGACTGACTTTAAAGTATGTGAGAAAAGCTGATTTTTAAAAATAATGACATGTTAGGAACACTACAGGATGTGGCCTTCCAGTGAAATAAATATTTCTATAAGTGAGGAATTTATCAATCATCTCTTAGGCACTGAGTACTCTTTTTAGGTACTGAGTACTCTTAACTTTTAAACTCTCAGAAATGTTCTCTACATAATATACTATTTATTCATCAAAGACTCTGAAAATTGAAAATATTTTGTATAGTTTTTTTGCAATAAAACAACATACCATTCATGCATGAGGTTTTTTGTGTGTTAATTTCTAAGTTTGAGGAAAATGATATAAAATGCTTGAATTTTAGAAGACTATGTTTATATCTGAAACAGAAGATAACAATCAAACAATATTCCTGAAAATTCTCCAGATTTTTTCCTTCAGCAGCATATTTTTAATGATAAATTTCAAATTACAAAAATTATTGTGAGAGTTGATGCACATTAATAGAAGAGTGTTCAGAAATAAATCCCTACACAGATTCAACTGAACTTCTACAAAAGATCAAGGTCACTGAATAAAGAAAGGGGTTTCTTTTTTCAACAAATGAGGCTGAGACAATTGGATATATACACAGAAAAAAATGAAGTCGTTCGATGGGCCTATCAGAATATATCAAAATAGTTCAAAATATATTGAGGACCATACATGAGCACTAAATCTCTGAGACTAACACACAGAAAAGAAGATGGAAGAAGTACAAATAAATATTTGTGACCTTAATTAAATGATTTCTTATATATGGCATGATAAATGTAACTGAGAAGATGAGAAGATACTATTTCTCCAAGATGAAAAAGACTTGCGCTTCATGTAATATCATTTAGAAGGTGAAAAAATAACCCACATTATGGGAAAATAAATTTTCAAATCACATTTGCATCAAGGATTTATGAAGAATTCTTACAATGAAGAAACAAGGTCCTATAAAATGATCAAGGAATTTGAACATGGCACTCTAAAAATCTAAAAATGGTCAACACATGAAAAGTTCAGCAACATTAGCGACTTGTGAAATGCAAATCAAAATCACAGCAATATACTATTTCAGAAACACTGGAACGGATATAACACATTCAACAATAAGTTTAGGTGAAAATTTCATACACTGATGGTATAAGCATAAAAAGCTACGACCTTGGCAAATAGTACTTTGACATATCCTCTAACGTTAAATTTAGAATTACCATGTCATCTAGTAATTCCATTTCAAGGAAACAGAAAACATATGGGCCAGATGAAAATCGGCACATGCATGTTTAAAGCATCATTATTAACAGATGACTATTAGAATAAGTCCAAATAATGAATGGATAGACCAAATATAGCTTATTTATAAGATGTAAATATTAGGTAATAAAATTCATTACAATACACATTACAAAGTAGATGACTTTGCAAAAACTTCACTAACAAAAAGAAGCCAAATACAAAAGAGGAGATATTTTGTTATAAAATTGAAGTAAACATCAACAATAGACACATTTGTAAAGACTGAAAATAGATATTTCCAGGGGCAGTAAAAGTATTGCTAATGGAAGTGATAAGAATATTTGAATATTGCATAATTTTTGCTCTCCAATTTATTAATATACTAAAAACTGCCAGTTTCTGCATTTTAAAATAGTAGATTTTGTTGCATGTCTGCATAGTTCAATAGATTTGCTTTAAAAAGTTAATGGAACCAATAATGTACCTTCCATTAAGTTTGTGAGACTTATAAAAGAGTATCAAAAATGTGAAGTCCAAAACAATAAGAATATTAGACAAAACAATAGATTATTGGAAAAATCATTAAAAACTTCTAGGCTACAAAATCTATTTTT
Organism: Cavia porcellus; assembly: GCF_034190915.1. NCBI lineage: Eukaryota > Metazoa > Chordata > Mammalia > Rodentia > Caviidae > Cavia > Cavia porcellus. The sequence goes on along the minus strand of NW_026947484.1, from coordinate 156,659,811 downwards.
AAAAAAATTATATGATTCATTAGTATTCTTCATAATAGTTCATCAAACAAGAAGTCAAATGGACAAGTATTTCATTAAATTTTATTTTATCACTCAATAAAATTTAAAAAAATCTAATGAAGAACATATTTATCATTAATTATTGATTATAACACTATTACTTTCATTTTAATGCAACAGAATTCTCATTATATTTTTTTTTCTCTTTTTGAATCTAGTTATAAATGATTTAGTGGCATCTATGGAATCATAATGAAGCAGGTTTTAATCAAAATTATTTACAAGAAAAATCTATCATTAAATTAAAAAGTAAAACTGAGATAAAATTCTTCTAGCATCTACCTGTAAGAAAAGAGCACCAATAATTAGTAGCTCAGATTCCACACGTACAGATTAATTACTGCAATGAAACTCAAGAAACAATGTAAAATATAAAGACTATCCATGTTAACGGTAGGAAAAAGAGGCAACCAAAGAGGTAATACTAACATTTTTAAATGTATATCATAAAATCAACACAAAATAAACCAGATTTGGTAGTTTTGATATTAAAATATACTCTTAAAGTAAGACGCCTGTTATCAGGTAAAGAGAAAATTATACCACAGTTGGCTTAGTAAAAAATGCAGTGACTACAGACATCCTCATCTGGCATTGATAAAATGAAATTTTGGTGAAATTATCAAGTTTTAAAAAGCTGGCTAAAATATATTTTAAAACTCCTTTGAGAATCTGGAAGTCAAGGAAGTTTGGATTTATAAAGTCACAATTTAAGCAAAGACACTATCCCAAAGAGGTACGCATTCAGGTACTTTTGCTCTGAGAATATTTGTAGATCAAGAAAGAAAAGAAAGGGCTGGGAATTTAGGTCAGTGGTGTAAGCACCTGCCTGGCAAGCAGGAGGTCGTGACTTCAATCCCCAGTACAAAAAAAAAAAAAAAAAAAAAAAATGGGGGGACATAAGTTCTTTGTCTGAGGGGCAGTTCACTCAGATTTTTTCCCGGTTTGTAGATTTTCTTTTCACTATGCTGGAGATTTCTTTTGATGTGCAGAAACTTTTTAATAAGAGGTGATCCCAGATATTGATTCTGGGAAGTATTTCCCGTGCGGTTTGAGTCCTGTTCATGAATTCTCTACCTACTCCTATGTCTTCAAAGTTTCTATCCAATTTGTCTTCCAATAGATTTAGTGTTTCTGTTTTAATATTCAGATCTTTGATCCATTTAGATTTTAGTTTAGTACATGGTTATAGGCATGGGTTTAGTTTTAGTTTTCGGCATATGGAGAGCCAGTTTTTCCAACACCATTTATTAAAGAGACTGTCATTCTTCCAGTGAACCTGTTTCTCTCCTTTATCGAAGATAAGGCGGTTGAGTGTGTTTGTAGTTGTGGTTGTATCTTCTAATCTATTCCACTGATCTTCAGCTCTGTTTTGATTCCAGTACCAATTGGATTTTACTATGGCTGCTTTGTAGTATAACTTCAAGTCAGGGAATGTGATGCCTCCTGCCTTGCCTTTGTTGCTTAGAACTGTCTTTGCTATTCTAGGTCTCTTCTCCCTCCAGATGAATTTTAGGAGTGATTTCTGAAGATCTATGAGGTATGGTGATGGTATTTTTATTGGGATGGCATTGAATCTGTATAACAGTTTTGGGAGAATGGCCATTTTCACAATATTTATTCTTCCTATCCATGAGCAAGGGATGTCTTTCCATTTTCTAAGATCATCTTTCATTTTTCAGTGTATTATAATTTTCCTTGAATAGGTCTTTCACTTCTTTCATGAGAGTAATTCCTAAATATTTCATTTTTTTGGTTGCTATTGTGAAAGTTGTGGCTTCTTTTATTTCTCTCTCTGCGATTTTCTTGTTAGTGTAGAGGGATACTATTGATTTTTAAGCATTGATTTTGTATCCAGCTACATGGCTGAATTTATTTATTATATCTAGGAGTCTTTCAATGGAGTTTTGGGAGTCTTCTATGAAGAGTATCATGTCATCTGCAAATAATGATAATTAAACTTCTTCTTTTCCTATCTTTACCCCTTTTATTTCTCTCTTGTCTAATTGCTCTGGCTAGTATTTCCAGTACTATATTAAATAGGAATGGTGATAAGGGACATCCTTGTCTTGTGCCTGATTTTAAAGTAAAGGCCTTCAATTTTTGGCCATTTAGTATGATACTGGCTGTTGGTTTGTCATAGACGGCCTTTATTATATTGAGGTAAAGACCATCTATTCCAATTTTCTGCAAGGTTCTAATCATAAATGAATGTTTAACCTTATCAAAAACTTTTTCTGCATCTATAAAAATGATCATGTGATTCTTACTTTTGGTTTTATTAATGTGATGGATTACATTTATTGATTTATGTATGTTGAACCATCCCTGCATGCCTGGAATGAATCCCACTTGGTCATGGTGTATAATTTTCTTGATGATTTGCTGCATCCTATTTGCCAATATTTTATTGAGGATTTTTGCATGTGTGTTCATTAGGGACATTGGTCTGTAGTTCTCTTTTTCAGTTGGGTCCTTCTCAGGTTTTGGTACTAGAGTAGTATTTACTTCCAGGAATGACTTAGGAAGAATTGCTTCCCTTTCAATTTCATTGAAGAGTTTGAGGAGCATCGGCATTAAGTCTTCTTTGTATTTCCTGTAGAATTCTGCAGTGAATCCGTCTGGGCCTGGGCTCTTCTTTGTAGGTAAGGACTTAATTACATTTTCAATTTCATTAATAGACATTGGGTTATTCAGAAGTTTTACATCTTCTTGACCTAGCTTTGGTACTTCATATGCTGCTAGGAATCTGTCTATTTCTTCTGTGTTATCAAACCTTTGAGAGTAGAGGTTTTCAAAATAGGTGTTCATGATCTTCTGTATTTCTATAGGATCTGTAGTGATTTCACCTTTTTCATTCCTTATTGCATGAATTTAAGCTTTTTCTTCCCCTTTTTTAAATAAGATCAGCTAGGGGCTTATCGAATGCCCCTCAGACAAAGGACTTCTGCCTAAAACATATAAAGAATTTTAAAAAATCGGACCCCCAAAATTCAAAGATCCAATCCAAAAATGGGCATCTTAGATGAATATACAATTCTCAGATGAACAAATACAAATGGCAAATAAATACATGAAAAAATGTTCATCATCATTAGTCATTAGAGAAATGCAAATTAAAATCACACTGAGATTTCATCTCACTCCTGAGAGTATGGCCAGGATCAAGAAAATCACTAGCAACAAATGCTGGAGAGACTGTGAGGAAAAAGAACTCTCCTGCACTGTTGGTGGGAGTGTAGACTGGTGCAACCATTGTGGAGGTCAGTCTGGAGATTTCTCAGAAAGCTGGGATTGGAAGTCCCATATGACCCAGCTATTCCACTTCTAGACATACTCCCCGAAGAACTGAAAGCATCATACCACAGTGATATATGTTCATCCATGTTTATAGCAGCACAATTTGTAATAGCCAAATCTGGGAAACAACCTAAGTGTCCATCAACTGAGGAATTGATTAAAAAAAAAATTGTGGTATGGAATACTACTCAGCTATAAAGAAGGATCACATTGAGATATTTATAAATAAAGAGGTGCAGCTTGAGACCATACTCATAATTGAAATAAATCAAACTCACATATATAAATACCGAATAGTTTCCCTAGTGTAAGAAATGGTAAGAATACATAAAAGTATGTGGCAATCATGATTCCCAATTATATTGGTTTGAAGCCATATAATGTTTTCACTCATTAATTGCAAAGGTTTTATTCTGGGTTGTTTGATTTTATTGTCTGTGATAGTATGAAAACAAGACATTTTGAAAACAAGACATCATAATAGCTATTTTGAAAAAAAGATATCATAATAGCTAGTGCTGATTTAATATCATCTTGTTTTGAAGTCCCATCAAGCTCTTGTTCCTCTGTTTCCATTGGTTTTAACATGTTGTATCTTATTGGATATTATCATATGTGATAGTATAAACAAAAATTTTTATAGGCAAAGAGATAATATAGAAATCATTGTTTGTTTTTTGTTAGCTGGTTCTAAATACCCTGTAATACTTTCATTCTCTTGAATGGTTTTACACTGTCTTGATATGTTTGATGCTATAGTATATGAAGTTATACTCAAATATTTCAAGGAAAGAGACACTATGTAACTACTATTATGTCAGGTTATCTGGTGATTAAACACTATGTTGCTTAAATTGTTGGTTCTGACCTGTGCTGTTTTGTTGTTGTGTCCTCTATTATCTCAATCTCTCCTTTTTTTAAAAAAAATTAATTTATTTTTTATTATTTTTTTAATTAAGGGAAAATAAATTTTAAAATAGCGAGATATATTATAGTAACTTTTTTGTTTTCCTGTCGACCTGATTTGAACCCCTGTATTGCTCTCACCATCTTGTTTTGACTGATTTTACTCTATTCTGTTTTGTTTGATAGTATCAAGTTTGAGGGTATAGGCAACTACTTTGAAGGTAATAAGATTCACTATGATGCCCATTATGGTTTGACTATTTTCTTTTGAAGTCCTGTAAGGTCTCCAATGTTTAGATTTTATTGGTTTTGCTCTGTATTGTTTTGTTCAATTCTATTATACCTGGTGATATAGGCAACTCATTTTAAGATAGCAAGAGTATAATGGTAACCATTGTTGATCACCTGGCATTCTGTTTTTACATTTTGTACCATGTCCATCCTTCTGTTCTGACTGTGTTTTGTTTTGTCACATTTGCTTTTATTCTCTTCAAAAAAAAGTAAAAAGAACTGTGGGAGTAATAAAACCCAAAATGTGTAATTGTTATTGTAAAAAAAGAGAGGAAAAGAAAGTGCTCTAAAGGATATAACTGCATGTATATTTAAGTGTGTAAGATAGAAAACCATATTACTAAGTTTTTGTTGGATCACTGAACAGAACTGTTTGCAGTCTCACTGTTTGAATGTCCACTTTATATGTTTTAATTTTGTAATTTGAACAACTATTTCTAAGATGACAATATGTAATCGATTAACTAGTGATTTCTTACTGTTTGTGTTTCTTGAAATTCTGTATTACCTGTACCCTTTTACTGTTTTGTTTTGTTTTGTCTTTTTCCTTTTTATCGGTACCAGGGATCGAACTCACGACTGCCTGCTTGCAAGGCAGGTGCTTATGCCGCTGAACTAAATCCCCAGCCCCTCCTTTTACTGTTTTGTTTTGGTTTTTTTCTCTTTAAATAAAAAATAAATTATATACTTATAGGAAAAAAAAGGGAAGGGAAGAGAAAAGGCTGCCCACGGGTGGTGCAGGAGTCAGGCGCACACTTTGGCTTGGTACATAGCCGTCTCAAATGGAAAATACATATCTTCATCCTTCCTTGAAGCTTAATGTAACTGAGTAACTCCATTCTGTCAGAAGGTAAGTTTTGTGGGGGCTGGGGATTTAGCTCAGCGGCATAAGCGCCTGCCTTGGAAGCAGGCAGTTTTGAGTTCGATTCCCAGTACCGATAAAAAGGAAAAAGACAAAAAAAAAAAAAAAAAAAAAAAAAAAAAGAAGCTAAGTTTTGTGGTCCATTTAGGCTGCAAGGGGTCTTAATGTTATCTTCTTTATCTCTTTCCATTTGATAATGGCTGCACAGTACATGAAGTGCAGCCATTTTGGGCCATGCGGTGAAGTCTTGCACAGTGGAGTGGAAAGTCATTCATCCAGAGGTGGAGGCCACGTACATGAGTGTGAAATAAAAAGCATCAATTCAGGTTTGAGTGGACCAGTAGCTTGAAATCAGGTTTAGACTGTGTATTTCTGGAGCTTTATGTGAGATATGAATGAAAATGGAAGTTGTTATCACTATAATCTCCATTACTTACAGGTTAACTCAATTTCAATTGATGCCAATATGGTAACTGGAGTTAGTATGTTGCAAAGGGAAGATTGTAATGTACACCGCCAAGCTTCAGTACTACTGTGACAGGGGATAGACAACGACTCATAATATTTGCAGGCTGAAGAGTCAGTGACCTTTGCTAACATAGCCACAGACATTTTTACTTCAGAAGGCCAACTACCTGCTGTCTGAGTCTATTGTTATAAAGAAATTGTTTTTAAAAATTCAGCATTACCTGCTGCTTTTAACCTCACTGATAGAAAAAATCTGGGCTGTATCTAGCCAGCCTAGAAGACAAGGTGGAAATGGAACACAGTTTTGACAAGGCAGGTGTTCTCTGTAATCTGCAACAAAACTACTGAATTCTAGTAATTTTCAGCCTCACATGGATGAAAAGCTAACATTTTTTTCTTCAAATTGCAGTAAGTAGTGACAATGGGAGATTTCAAAGTAGATATAGGACCAATACCCTAAGGAAGAAATGTCCAGAAGAAAGACAAGATTAAGAATTGTGCCTTTATCTCAAAGCCCATTGTTTCAGAGTTTACCTCTAGTGTTTCCATTAATGTAAAGACAGGAAAATGAGCAGCAAACAAAGCAGGAGTGTAAAAGATCAGTCTTCAGTGCTATAAAGTATGCTGAGAAAACATCTTTATGCTTAGCCATAAAGCTAACTGGAATCAAGTCAGGAGAATGCTAGGTTTTGCGAGGAAATAGACTGCCATATAAATAAACCCTATCTTGAAAACAGCTATGGTTCTCCCACTTTTAAAGCAATTCACAGGCTCCCAAATCTATTAAGTCAATGAACCTGTGTAATATCCAAGAACAAGTTCACTAAGATCTGCTTCTGATGTCCATAAATAATAATACGCAGGTAAAATGTTGCACAGGACGCACTTACTTCAAAAGAAGGAGTGTTCATTATTACTGTCACACAGATTGGGGGATTTGGTTACTACTGAGGGAGCAGTAACAACTGTTTTTCCCACTCTCTTACTTTTATAATAGAATTTTTTATTATATTTATCCAGTTCTTATGTCATTATACGTTCTGGATGTGAAGCAGGCAGACACTTTCTATTTTAGCTTATAGGGTGTTAGAGTGTAAGGTATTATATCTCACCCGAGTGAAGAAGACTGCACATCTCTTAGTACATGAATCAGAGTTGTTCGACTTCAGTAGAGAGTTGTTCAAGATAGTGATTTATTTCTGTTTCACATGAATATCCAAATATAAGAAGTCACAGGACTATAAGAACAACCCTACAATTTTCTGTAATGAATATACTTACAGCTTTCTCCTCTGCCACCCTAAGTGTGGCATTCATTTTCACAGTCTAAAATGCACTTTTCACCACAGTGTATCAGCAATAGGGTGAAAGAAGATGGAAAGCTTCTATTTTGGTGGTGGGGGGGGGTGTTTCCTAGATTCTACAAAATACTATTTCCACTCATAGCAAGGTTTGTATGCTTAATAAAGGGCAGCCATGATATTTGTTTTAAAAAACACAGAACAATGTAAATGCCACTTACTTTACTGGCTAGTTTGGATTTTCATAATCTACCAAAGACTGAGTGGCTTACCCAACAGGTATACATTTTTTCACTGGTATAAATCTTGGAATATTAAAGTTCTGATGATTCAGATTCTGGAAATGGCTATGTTACTGGCTGGCATGGTTACCATCTCACTGTGTCCTTGGATGCCCTTCTCAGTGTATGTTTTGTGGGTGGATAGAGAAGACACTGCTCCTATCTCTCTTTGTAATGATGTTAATCTTATTAGGTCAGAGACTTATCCTTATATCATTTACCTTAAATATTTCCTAGATGCTCCCTTTTGAAATATAGCCACACTGGGAGGTTAGGGTTTCAAAATATAGATTTTTATAAGACGCACATATTCAGTCCATAACACCTTGTATTGCAAAAAGGACGGAGCAAACGTGATTAGAGTGTACTGAGTTTCTAAAAAGAATGTATTGCCAAAGAAGTCTATCCTAAAAACACCAGTGTGATCTCTGACAGGAGTTAATTATTGGGGTGGGTCTGATACAGTAACAGAAGTACTTGAAGAGGGAGATAGGACACTAGAGAGATGTTAAGGGTATAAATGAGAGATTGAACGGGTATAAGGAAGGAATTTCATGGCACAGAATGCAGGCAGGTTCCTGAAGCTAGAATAGGCAAGGAAATAGATTCTATTTCAGTATCTCTGAAAAGAAAAATCCCTGTCATACCTGAATTAGGCAGGATAGAGTACGGATTCTGAGAACACAACCATGCACAGCTGCCACATTATCCATGATTTATTTATCTTCTGACTTATGAGAAAAAAAATATATTTGTTTCATTTAAACCATTGGTATTTAGAGTGAGAATTTCCAGCCCAAATGATGCACCTTATTCTTCCTCTGTTTTATTTCTCTTAAAGAAAGATTCATTTGTAATTTTCACTGTCATCTTTAGATACATATCCAAGACATGAATGATAAAATCCGGCCTTTAAAATATAACACTGGCACAATTAAAGGTATACAGATTGAGAACTATTATACTTTTAAGAAATCTAAAAGAAACTGTTAAATCCACAATACCCATTTAAGTCTCAGGAGAAACTGATGTTAAACATATGTATTCTAAATTATCAGTAGCAAAGTTTCTTTTTGGAGACAATATATTTTAACATATATATAATTTTATACTCAAAAATTTTATATTCAATGAATACTATATCATGGCCATATGAGATGTGCAAATAAAAATTTAGAAATAATGTAAGTCCTTATCACTGACAAATTCATACAAAGTATTTTTAATCTGTTATTTTATTATTATAAGGTTATATTTAAAGTGAAATGATAAAATTTTATCTTATGAAGTAAGAATTAATAAAGATTTAAAGATTCTTAATATATTTGGTCACTGGATTGCTTAATATCCTTAAAAGTTATAAATTCCCAAAATACCTTTTATTTGCATGTTTCATATCTCTCAATATTTAGTATATTAGACTATAAAAGAATAAATTTTTAAAATACTTATACTTTATTTTAAAATAATAATGTATTCACTCCACATTCAAAAATAGTGAAAAGAATGTTCTACAGTTTGAGCATCTATTTAGTGTCTGGTTCAGTAAAAGAGAGGTTTTCACATCTGCTTATACACCCCACTTTTCATTTTATGTGTTATGCAGCTTTTCAAAAATAACTCTCTATAATACAATGGTAAAAGACTCAAATTGAAAAAATAAAATAATTCCTTAGTATTACAATTAATGTTATTTTGGTATTGTGGATCTCTTAAAAGTTTCTTGAGAACCCTTAGTGTGTCCTTGAGCTACATTTTAAGAACCATTATTATTAAAAACAGTAATAGAGATGAATCTCATACAATTGGACCAATTATAAGCAAGTCAATCAAAATGCATGAAAATTTGCAAATTTCTAAAAGAATGAAACTTGGAGACTATATTGAGCTGATAAAGGCATTTCAGAAATATATTTTCTTCACTATTTCTCATGACTTCAAGAGGGCAAAAGTAATGCTTAGAAAATAGTGAAAATGTGATGGCTTTTCTGAGAATCACTAGTTACAATATTACCTGCACAAACAGAAGCATGATGATGCATGTGTACATTTAATAGTTTGATTTTAAAATGAGTTAAAAACTTGAACACACATTTCTCCAAAGAAGACATCCAAATGGTCAAAAACTATATGAAAAATGGTCAATATCAGTAACCATAATGGAATTGTAATTTCAAACCACAATCAAATATAATCTCCCACATTTCAAAATGAAAGATAATAAGGATGTGAGACACTTGAAATGCTGTAAACTACTGGTAGGAATTCAAAAGGGTACAGCTTCTATGGAAAACAGTACACAAATTCCTCAAAAATTATATGATCATATGTTCCAGAAATCCCATTTTTGAGTATTTATCCAAAAAGCTGAAATCAGAATCTCAAAAAAATAGGATTCATATGTTCCCTGAAGCACTAGTCATCATACTCAAAATATGGAAGCAACTTAATCATCCATTCCACCAGCAGAACTGACAAAGATGATGTGGAATATCTGTACAGTGGAAGGCCACACAGCCTCTAAGGAGGAAGAAAAGTCTGCAATATGCAATGACATAGAGGATTCTTGAGAAAATCTGTTAATGAAATAACAACAGCATGCTTACATTTTATTAATGTATATAAAATGGTCCCATTCTCAGAATGCAAAAGAACTACTGAGGGCTGGAGGAAAAAACAAGTAGAAATTACTAAATATTGTACATCAGGTTTTAGTCAAGCAAGATGAATGCACTCTAAAGATAGCTATGTGTTATACCAAGAGCCAATAATAATGTACTGCACAGTTAAAATTTGTTTATTGGGTAGATCTCACAGTAAATGTCATTACAATATAATCAATTTGACAAATACGCAATCTTGAAAAACTATGCACACAAATACAAGCAGGAAAGGATTCCAAATGGCTGAAATGAGATGCTACAAAGTAGGTCTGCCACAAAGATGAGTTGGGAGAGCCAAGGAGAAACCATGTTTTGAGGAGAGGGAGAGAGGGAGAACTCTGCAGTCAGCAAAGCTGTGAAGAAAACTCTGAATAGCCAAGGATGTTGGAAAGGCAGAATAGAAACCTAGAGAAGCCACTCACAACTTCAAACTCAGCTCCCTAGCCAGAGGAGCTGCAGCAGAGAGGTGTATGATTCTAGCAGAAGACCAGCAGTTTGACCTAGGGAAGAATTCCATAGTTAGATGTCTCAAGTTTAGTTTATAAAATTGGCTGCTTTCAAAATGACCAGTCTACTTCAGAGAAAGTATCCACTGGAGACTTCCCTTAAGCCCCAGAGCTCAAATTACTACAACTGCCATTCTAGATGTCATATTTGCTCAGGAGTCCAGCTAAAAATCTTGGTCTGGTATGAATATCAACAGGTAGAAGACAGTGGCTTCAGCATTCTACAGCTTCAGAAGTCTCAGTCCAGTCACATTTATCAACAGCATATTGAGACTGTCTCCTTCCCAGTTCCATCCACAATACTTGCTCCATCTGTATCTGTCCATCAAAAGCTGTGTGGGATCCTAGCTACTTCCTACATTTCCAGGAGGACAACCATTAATGGTTCCAACCCCTGCCAATGTCTGTATTCGCTCCCAGACCACGGCTTTATGTCTGCAGCTGCTTGTGCAAAGGGCTCAAAAGTAAGCTTGTTCCTGAGACTCCAGGACTAAGTACTAATGACAAAAGATATCTCCACCTCAAACTATCCCACATGACTTCCACCCATGCTCTGGATCTCCAAACCCAAGAGACCCACCAACAACCAAAATCAAACCAAAGAACTTAGGTAAGTGTCCCCCATACACTTCACCCATGGTATTATGGACAACAGTACCATAAGCCCAGCCAATGTCAGAATATGGCCCAGAAGACACAGAAAATATAACCACAGCCCATAGACTTCAGACATTAGCTGCCGCTGCCCATGTTCCTAGTACCACTTTTGTTTATCATCTGGAAACTCATGAAAGCTTCATGCTTGTCCCACAGCTACATGGAAGTTGCGGGCAGGACTAAGAAAGCTAGCAACAACTGTAATCATCACCATCCATGTCTAAAGAAGTTCCCCTTCATGTTCCAAAACCTTGAGGCCATGGCAACCAGTGCCACAGATCTGAACAGCATCTGTGCTCGTCCCCACAGGACCTGTGAAAGGCCCTTTGTCATCTGGCACCTCTAGAACATTGCTATTGTGACAGGCCCAGGGAGCCCCCGTGTTCATCCCAAGGGTTTGGAAGAAGACCTTCACGTCCTGTGGTTCATGAATCACAGCTGCTGGTACTACCCTTGTTGGTACCATCTCTGCTAGCCTTGAGCTATCTGGGCACAGTCTTCCTGTCCCACTTCACTGCCACTGGGGTAGCTCCTGTCACAGCCTTACCATCAGCCCTCAACTCTTTGGAACCTTGAGACATAAAACCTCTTGAAGCCCAGCCTCCTTCTCCTCCTCCTCCGTTTATATGGAAGCCATACAACCACCTTTATTAGATACTGCAGTATAAACTGGTGAGATGCTGATAGGCATTGCTGGCATCATCGAAGATGAAGAAAGCACACAGCGACTATGCTTTTGACTTCCCCAATCACCTATCCAAACCATCTATACAACTGAATTTCTACAGACTATCTCGATAAAAATGTCATTTTTACAAAAGTTCCTTTCTAGTTCTTCAGCACAGGAGGGTAACTAGAGATTAAAATAATCTATACTGTATCTCAAAGTGACTATAACAGTAGCAAGTTTAAAAATGTAAAAATCACTAATGTCTGAAAATATGAAATAGCATATTACCCTCATTATTATTATTATATTGTGTACATGCACTGACTTGTCATAATGTGTGCCATAAGTATGCATAAATATTATATCCAATAAGAAAATGCTGTACACTGGTGTAATTCCAGCTACTTGGGAAGGTGAAGCAAGAAGAATACAAGTTTGAGGCCAGGCTGGGCAATGTAAAGCAATTCTGTCTATATAGTATAACATTGAAAAGGTCTGGGGATGTACCTTAAACTCAAGTACTATCAAATATACAAATGGATGAATAAATAAAACTGTATAATAAATAGTAGAAAATACTGTAAACATGTTTAAAATAAGTTGGAATGTACATATGTGCTACTTTGTTTTTTTATACTATTAGTTTATCTTTAGTTTATAGAAAAAATGTTTTGTAATTTTTATTTGTTTCTTCTTTGTAAGAATCCTTTTGTCTTGTTCTCAAAATACTTAGAAGATAATAATTCAAAGTGTATCAACTATAGTTCTCTTATTATTTGTTATGAAACCTTTTTATAAAATAAACAGAAAAATAGCAACTTAACCGGGATTTAGCTCTGCAGCACAAGCGTCGGTTAGACAAGCACATGGTTGTGAGTTTGATCCTCTGTACAAAAAAAAAAAAAAAAAAAAAAAAAGAAAGAAAAGAAACTAATAGAATTCAAGGTTTGTTTGCTAAAATGACTCAAGAACTATTAAAAGCTTTAATTTTATAATAGTGACAGAAAGATGTCATATACACTTTACACTTTAAAAAGTCATGGCAACTCTGCAATCTTATGGGAACTTTATAATCTTATGTGGTTAGTAAATAATCACAGGACACTTAATTTCTGTTTTTGTAAACTGTTCCAACACATAGGAAAGCGACAAAATTACTGTAAAATTAACCATTCTCTTGATATCACTAGCTCAGAAAAAATCACCAAAAAGAGAAAAGAGTAAAGTCTCATTTAAAATTTAAGAACAAATGCTTAGCACACTCAAATGAGCATTTATCATTCAAACAAAAACACAGTGGCTTAGGTTTGTTTAAAGACTTAAACATGTCTGAGAGTAAGAAAATATAACTCATTTTTTATAAATGTAAAATTAGAATAAACTTCCTATCATGAATGTGATAATTATGAATACCAAAAATGTACCAATCAATTTAATTAAAAAATAAATAAAACAGTTAATGTAGTTTAGAAAAGGCAAAGAGTAATACTCAACTGATATTTATGATTTGTATTTAAACTAGCATTTCCTTATATAGCTTTAAGAACTCATTAAGATAACTTTCTTACTGTGGTAAGATTACCTGTTAGAAATTTACAACATTTAAAGATAAAGAATATCACAAGGATGTCAGCACCAAAGTCAGAAAAAGGAAGAATACCACTTACCGCCAACATCATCCTACCATTGCTAACCAACACAATAAAACAATAATTGCAAAAATCACATTAGAAAGTATGATTTTCAAAAAATGAAAAATGACCATTTCCTAGTATATGGTTTGAAAATCCAACAGAATGAGCTGAAAAATAATTTTTAAGTTATAAAATAAAAAAGTAGAAGAACCAATGTAATATTTCATAAAAATCAGTAGTATTAAATTACTGTGTAAAACATTATCAAGTCTCAATAAAAGCAAAAATATTTTAGATTAATGATACACATATTATATATACATATGAAATAAGTGAATAGAACTACCCAACAATGAAAGCAACAGAAGAGATATAAAGATATATAAAGTTTTCCTTAACTAGATGACTCAATATTGCCACAAATATTTTCACATAATCAGTTTTTAAATATAATATTAAAATTAAATATTTTATTGTATAAACTTATTTTCAATTTTATAAAGAAAAAAAGCATAATGAGGACCAATGATAATAATTTGCTTGGACTATCAAAAATCAATATAGTAAAACTAGAATGTTAAAATATTTTCAAATAAACAGATATATCATACATTATAAAGGTATTGTTTAAAATATACAATAAAACAAGTTACCAGACGATGTTAATATAATTTAATTACTATTTTTTTACACTTTTTTTCTTTTTTATTTTTACCGGTACCGGGGATCGAACTCACGACCGCCTGCTTGCAAGGCAGGTGCTTATGCTGCTGAGCTAAATCCCCAACCCCAATTTAATTACTATTTATAAAAATATAGTTTTTACCATACTCTGAATCTAATGGAAATTAAAAGTAAATAATAAAAACAGACAAGGGAAGGAAAATTTTAAAGCTTTAAGGAATACACACTTTAAATACTCACTGATTTGATAGTTAGAAATAAAATTTTCTAAAAAATAAACATGTGAAAAAGCCTAAATTTACTGAAATAATCCTTTTCAAATTGAATGGCATAGCTACCCTATCTAGCAACCTTACATTAACAGAACAATGAACAAAGCTCATGAATGAACAAAGAATATAAAGAAAATGTACAAGGCCAAATCTCAACATAAAAAATAAAGAGCAGTCAATATTTAATAAAATTTGCCTTCAATAATGTTAAGTATGTTGAAGTTAAATTCCCATTATTCTTGGTAAAGATCTTTTGATTTATTAGTTTAGTCTAGCCCAAAAGAAGTAAATGTTTCCTCAAATTTAAGTTTCACAAATATTTTAAAAATGAACTAGGGTAAGAGGGGAAATTGAGCAGCCCATGAGATGAGATTTTGAAGTGGGAGTTACTTACATGCAACATAAAGAGAGAAGACTCTGTGGTCATAGAAAAGGGCTGATTAGGAAAGAAGCCTACCATAAATTTAGTTCACTTCTATGCATGCAAAAAGAAAACCAAAGAAAGAAATATATGGAGATGTTCAATAGAAATATGGTTTAGAAACACAGAATAAAGACCATAATGATGCCGGAAAGTCTGTCTTTAAATAAGAAAGAGTGGGCTTAAGGCCTGAGGTCTGGAAAATGAGTCAGACAAGAGTAAAAGGACATACACACGAGCCAGTTTTCTGCTTGGAATAAAATTAGGCATTCCTTCTCAGTCAGCTTCCCCAAAAAAGAGAAAGAAACTCTGAGAATGAAGAAAACTAAGTTGGAGGATACCATGTATTTTCCTAGCATCCTCGTACATAATGGAAGAATAGTACTTAATGTTGATGGATGGGTAGATAAAAGCCTTTCACATGGAGCAAAAATCACTTTCGAATGGTGTATTCAGCAAATGATGCTCTATGAACCCATGGTCAGTTGCCCTTTAACTGGTTTATGAAGGTCAGGAGAGAGCAAATGTGAGTGTTCTCGGTGAAGAGCTGAAAAGCAGCAATGATTATGAAAAATGCTAATTTTTCAATAAGTTAAAAGACATCTTATTGAAGAACATTAAGAATAAAGGGTGTTTTACTGACATTTACATTTACATTTATCTTGCAACTCCTGGAAGAAAGATGATGCATTATATATTTTTATATTTTAAGTTTGTAGAAAAAAATGACTTTTAGATACACTTTTTATAAGGTAGATGTTAACATAACTCAGTAAGTTTACCATTTGATATAAGTTATGAGGATCTTCCTTATAACTAGAAATTTATCTATAATCTCATTACTAATTTTTCTCTGAAGTTTAAGTTACTTTATTTTTCATCATTTACTTCAATGCACAAAGGATTTGTTAGCCAATACTATACACATTTTCTAGCTCCTTTCCCTTCCTTTTTGTAGGATGTGGAAAACATTAGGTGAATTCTCCCTTCAGGTCTCTCATTTCCCTAGTGATCTGTCAAAAACGCCTGGCAAAACCCACAGCTTTGAATCTCAGATTATGTATTAATCTAGCATCTGCTTGCTGATTTTCAAAACTGATTCTGCAACCATTTGGTTTCAAATCTTTCTTATTCACATCTATGCAGAAAGACATGTTAAATGGCACCATGGGCTGATTTTCTAGAAATCATACCAAGGGAAAATTAACACGCAAACAATTTATTGGGAAATAGCACTCATAAAAGAAAAATAGGGTAACAGGAGTGAGCCAAGACAGCCCAACTCTCTGCTGACTGAACAAGGAAGTCTGGACCAAACTGTTTCTATTTGAAATGTTCTGCCCCATATTGAACAGGAATGATCAGATCCTTGTAAAGCTATCTCAATAATTCTTTTGAGAATAGTATGATCTTGCCTTGAAAATAGAGCTGAATTCAGAAAACTAACAGGGGGAGCTGTCAGCTAATGACACTCGCTTCTGAGGAGAAACAAATGGGTGTCTAATGCTGTTTTCTATATTGCATACTGATGTTCCAGTGTTATCCATTTAGCTCCAAAGTCTTCTCTCTATAGAGTTATCAAAGTCTTTTAAGTAAAGAATACATGTCTAACTTGTCATACCACTACCAATTACTAACACATTAACAATAATGTATGTAATAAATAACTGTAAATCTTTATTGAATTGTTGAATTTAGCCCCCTATGCGTTTATAGAGTCTTTAAACCATGGATTCCTTCTAAGTCATCAATTTTGATCCTTTTGACCTCAGAAGAAAGATGAATTACACTGCTCATTCTCTAGTAGCCATATAGAATCTTCTGATAAATAGCATGTAGTTCTCACTGACATGCAAAGCCATTACTTCTCAAAAGTTTTAATACTCAGGACAACTACAGGTCCTCAAGTGAGACCCATTAGATGGAAGTGATGCACTGACTACACTGGGCTTGAATTTGTATAACCTCAGTTTTACACTTTTTAAAATCAGGTCCTGCCCAGTAAGTATTTCCCTGCTCTTCTTTATCCTTTACAATTTCCATCATAGAACTTACTTGATACCAACTCTAAGCTATTACAGTTTACAACAATGTTGGATACATTCTGAATATTCAATGAATACCAACTTCACGTAAACTATGTTTCTAATAGGGCCTCAACATGACTGCTAAAACACAATAAAAATCATATTATAGAGTTTTAAGAATACAATCAAAAATCTTATTTCTTAACATTATAAAAGTGCTTTTTCTACACTTTCCAATAGTTGGAAATAACCAAGATATATTTCAGTAGGGATAAACCTCTAGACAATAGAGTACTATTCAGAGCTTTACAAACTGCGTTATCAAGCCACTAATGGATATGAAAGAAACTTAAATGCATATTGCTCAGTGAAAGAATCAATGTTAAAATGCTTTGTGCTGTGTGCTCCCAACTGTAAGACACTCTGGAAAAGGCAAAACTCTGGCGACAGTGACAAGTCAGTGGTTGCCAGGGATTAGGTGGAGAGGAAAGATGGAAAGATAGAGCAAAGATGACTTTTAGGGCATTGATACTACAATATGGATATGCGTCAGTGAACCAGGAATATTCAGTGATGGTGATGTGTTAGGGTAAGCTAATAATGTTTAATAAATGTACTATGGAAAAGTGTGAGGACATAACTGGGGCAAGTTATGTGTTTAGGAAAAATTAGTATTTTATAACATTGTATTTTCCTCTCAACTTTGCCATGAACCAAAACTGCATTAAAAGTGAGGCTTACCAATTAAAAGCAAGAAAACTGATACAACGTAAGATATGATATGATAGGATAGGATAGGATATAATATGATATAAATCAGAAGTCCCTAAAGGCAATATTTCTATATTTACATTATAAAGAAGGAAGTAAGATCTTTTTATTCATTATAAAATATCATTTTTACTTTGCACATAAAATATGGCATTTTAACTAATTATATGGAAACTCTTAGAAAGAAATCTATAATCACCTAAAATTTACTTTAATAACCAATGTTAACATCTTGATAACTATGCATTAACATATTTTACATATATGAGGCATAATTAAAATAATGTTTATAATTCTAGTGTTCACTAAAACATCGATATTTACTTTATAAAAGCAAATAGAAATGCATAAACATTTAGTAGAATATAATTAATTGTAATTAATGGATCAGGTTCACAGGCAAAATAATATGTGAGAAAATTTTAATTTATTTAACAAAAATGACATTCAACATGACATGTATATAATTCCATCAGTCTTAATTACAAAAAAAATTAGTCTTTGAAAGTAAAGCAAAAATCAATAAAATTATTCCAGTTTATAGCTGCATCAGCAATTCTTAAGCATAACTGCAGTACAGTTGAAAGCTTCATTAGATTACGTCAGGAGTTTCCTAGATCTCTACGATGCCATGAAGGAATACAAAACAGGGCACTCAGCTCAGAGTGATTTTGAGTAAGCAATCCCTTCCAAAGAAGTTAAATTGGGATATCCCACAGGTGAATTTTCTGTGTTAGTGCATAACCATGGAGAACCAAGCACCTGCTCCAGAGGATAAGCCATGGCGACAGGTATGAAATGTTCTCAAAATGGAGCATACTACCCTTCTAAGAAAGGAGTAGACCACAATTTTAGGAGATGGACTGTCAAAAGGGAAATCTACAATTTAGACTTCTTCGTTCTTGTCTTTCCTTTCTGTTCTATTCCCTTCCTTCCTCCTTTTCCCCTGAGGTTTAAGTACTAAGGGTTTCTGACCATCCCCTTACCTCACAAATGCTTTCTGTCCTTTTAATACTACTAAAATGTCTTAAGGAGGTCTCCAACTTGGAGAGAAGGACATGGAAAAAGAGGAAACAATATCAATCCAATGGCAGAGCTCTCTCTGCATCCTTCTCCAATGAATCCCTTTCCTTTTGGTCCCAATGAGTTTGATTTTCTCTCACACTATATCTCTTCTATAAGTCATGTTTGAAATATAGGAATGAAGAGAAAACTGGTCATTCATTTAAACAAAGTACAAGAAATGAAGAAATTGTAACTTGGGCTAGAGATATAGCTCATCAGCACAGCACCTGCCCAGCAAGGACAAGGTCATGAGTTCAACTCCTAGTACCAAAGAAATGGAAATTATATCTCATGATCAAGTTATGTTACTATCATTTTAGAAGGAACTTGAAGTTGAGGCTCCAATAAGTAGCCACGACATTTGCTATTACTCCGTGTATATTTCCTAAGTAACCTCTAAACCTGTGGCAAAGCAGATTTTAAATATTCTTAAGTGTCATAGAAAACTCCATAAAATAGTATGTAGATTTCCCTAAAATATCTCATAATGCAATCTAAATTTCTCTACAACCTGTTTCAGCTGAACCGTTACAATCCACACTTTTCACTTTTTCAACATAAACTACACAAGCAAAACCATCCCTCTAATACCTATAAGCCATGGATAAATAATTCCCCAATTATTTCACATCCTTGATTTAAGGTATTCTGATCCAGTTTCTTTTAGCACATATATTCCACATAGCTGCTGTCTTTTGGTTCTGTGTGCCATTTAATGCTGATTCTTGCTTCATAAACTCCGGGCATTTATTTGGACACCTGGTTTACAAGCATGATATTTCTAAAGCTAATATCACGGGCAGGGGATCTAGCTCAGCGGCATAAGCGCCTGCCTGGCAAGTATGAAGATGTGAATTCGATCCCAGTACCAAAATATACATAAAAATTAAAAAATAAACATCACTTGAAACCATTCCTCTGGCTATTTTTACTTTCAGTAACTAAAAATATGAGAAATGTTAAGTCCTTTAGTTATTTTATGCCCAAACACAAATAGATTCAAACATTGATTACTTAACCTAAATACTCAACTCTGAATATATTCCTGCCTAACGATTTCTATTGCTTTCCTTAAGTATTTTATGAGCTCTCAATTTTAAATGCTAATCTACTCTGACTTCTCCTTTTTATAGTCTGTAATCTTTTCTCTATTTCTTGAATTCCATGTTTTCTTAGGCACTCTATGGTGTTCAACAAACTCAAAGGCAAAGAAACTAGATAGGTAAGTAGTAAAAATAATAAAAGAATAAGATATTAAACAAGTGAGCTGAATAGGAGACTCCAAGTGAACCTAGAATAAATAATTTAAAAGAAGTAATCAATGAAAAATGAATCCGACAGTAAAAAGTGATTTCCATTACTTTGAACAACTGAACTGAAGACAATGTTTACAATATTATGTGATGGTGACTGTAAACAATGAAAACATGATAATATGAAAGAAGAGTTATTAGCAGAGATATGTTTAACAGAATTAATAATATGAGAGAAATTTAACCCATCAAAATAACTTCCGATTTCTAAGCATAAAAATTTAAAGGCCAAAAATACAACAGTTTAATTCAAGCTTTCAAAGAAAATAACTGTGAAGTTACAGTACAATATTCATCAAAGTCAGAAACGAAAGACAAACAAAGGCCTTCCAAGGAAAACAAAAAGAAATTAGGGAACACTAAGCAGAAAATTCTTTAAGAAACTGTACAGCTAGAAGAGAAAGATTAGACAAGCAAATGAAAATTAGACCTGCAGTTTAGACAAACAACAAAATGATAGGAATTAACATGCATACATGACTGTGATAACTCTGGATATAAGTATTTTTAATTCTCCAATTAAAAGACATAGATGGCAGACTGGACAAACAAAAAATAAACAAATCTTTGCTGCCTGCATGTTATACATCTCACCAGTATAGATGTACACAGATTGTAAATAAATGTATGGAAACTGACATTTCATGTGAATGGAATCCAAAAGAAAAGAATAGCTATACTGGTATCCATCAAAGCAGTCTGAGAACCAAATTTGGTCAGAAGTGACAAAAAAGCCAGTATTTAGATAAAAAGAAAAATCCATCAAAATTTTAATAATTGTAAGCATGCATGCACTGAAGTTATTCATGCCCGGTTTTACAAATCAAACGCCAGTAGACAGGCCCCAATATAATAATGGTGAATGACTTCAATATTCCTCTCTCAAAAACAAAGACAAATCACCAAGACAAAAAAATCAATAACAACAAAAAATTAGAGTTAAACTCCACCCTAGATCATTATAATAATCTATAGAATGTTGCATTTTAATAACTTCAGAGTACACATTCTTTTCAGCAGTTTATAGATCATTTTCCAAAATAAATCATATTTTGGGCCATAAAGAAATTTTAACAACTACAAATAATTAAAGTAACTTCTTGAAAGTTATCTGATCATCATAGAATGAAACTCAAAATCAAGAGCAAGAAAAACTACAGAAAGTCTACATACATGTGAAAGATTGTGCTTTTAAACAAAGAATGGGTCACTGAAGAAATCAACACCAAACTTTAAAGGCATCTATAATGAGAGAAAAGAGAAACACAACATATCAGAATCTCTGGCAAACAAAGAAGCCAGTTCTAAGAGAAAAGTTCATAGCTATTGGTGGGCATGTCAAAAATCAGATTTTCAAATAAATAACCTAATGATACATCTAAGGACCTTAGCAAAAAAAAAAAATCTAACTCAACAGAAGAAAGTGAATCATAAATATTAGATCTGAAAATAATGAAATAGAGAATAAAAATATAATGTAAAAGATAATAAGACAAAGAGCTGGCTCTTTAAAAACTTGAAGAAGATTGATAAATCCTTAATTAAATAAATAAAAGTGAGAAATTCAATGCAAGTAGAGATGGAAAAGACAGTGTTAAAACAGACAACTTAGGACTATTTTAAAAATGTATATAATAAAGTGGAGAGTCCCAAAGAAACAGATAAATTTCCATACATCCACGATCTGCCAAAATTGAACCAAGAAGATATAAAAAACTTAATCATATTTAATAATATGATTAAAGCAGTAACAAAAGTTGTTTCAACAAAGAAAAGTCCAGGTCCAGAAAGATTCACTGCTGGATTTCAGTAGATCGTTAGAAAAGAACTAATACTTCTCAAACTAATCTATGAAATAGAAGTAGAATGAACAACTCCAAGTGTTTTCCATTAGGCCAATATCACTCTGATATTTAAAAAAGAACACACATACACACTGTGAAAATAGATGGAAAAACTCTATGATATAATACAAACCAAATTCAGCAACACATTAAAAGAATCACACACCATCACAATGGTTATATGTGATTGCGTACATGACTTGCTTGAAGTTAGCAAAGCACAAGTCTTGGTGTGCCTTCCTGGGTAATGGGACAGTGACCTTTCCTTTGGGACTAGCTTTGGTCCCTGACCCTTTCCTCTCTGGTGTTCTTTGACCTACTTTCTAACTACCATGAAGGAAGCAACTTCCATGTGCACTGTGGCTAGAACCTGGAAAGTTCTCTCTAACTCTCTAAGTTAGCTCACAGGGAAGGTTTTTTGAGAGGAATTGGATCAAGAGGGCCTTCTACTCACGGGTGGATTCACCCACCGAACTGATATGATAGAGCCTAGTGGTAGAAGGCAGGCACTGGAGAGTTAGTTGGAAGGATGCATCTCCCCCAGTCTCTGTTTCTCTCTGCTTCCTGTTCACCACAATGTAAGCAATTTTTCTCCATGCAAGGCCCTTCCACCATGAAGCTGCTGCCTTGAAACCAACTTACTATGGCCTTAACTTTAATCCAAAATAAGTTTTGTCTCTCTTAAGCTGTGGTTATCAGATATTTTGTTCTAGCAATGAGAAGGTGCTTTAAAAAATTTCATCATAACTTGCCCCAAGTTATAGATACAAAGCCAGAGAATTTAACATTTGACCTGCTTTGTTTTGGTTCATTCTTTTCTACATACTTATTTCTCCCTTTTGGAAAGATAAAGTTTTTTTGCACCATATTATTTTCTTTTTGATTTTTTTTTTTTTTGGAAGGGGGATTCTGGGGATCAAACTCACAATCTTGCACTTGCCAAGCAGGTGCTTAGGCTGCTGAGCTAAATCCCCAGCTCTTTTCGATTTTTACAGAGGCTCAAGATAAAGGGTTTCCTTGTTTATCAGAGGAGAATTTAGATTTAGACATGTCTGTAATGCTTTCATGATTAAAACTTTAGAAATCTTTAGAGATGGACTGAGTGCATTTTGCATTAAAAGACATACACAAAACTTTTGGGGGCCAGAGGTAAAATGTAGTTTGCAACAAAATATTCATGGTGTGGATTCGGGAATGTGCTTGAATCATGGAGAGACCATACTCTTTGGGGATTCAGCTACAGAGAAAGTCAGCAGCTGAGTACACTGCAAAACGAAAGGGCTTCGCGGGAAGAGGCAGGTCTTTGGGCACACGACCCGGAAGGGTGCATCTTCTTCCCCAGTACTTCCTTGTCTTTTTTCTTCTGGTCACCACGATATGAGTTGTAGTTTTCCCACTTACCAGACCTTTCCACTATGCTGCTTCTGCCTTGAATCCAGCTAAGTGGAGACTGTACAAGTGACTCAAAATACTCCACAGTGGCCTTTCCATGTTGCTTCTGCTTCAGGACAATGTGTAAAGATGAACTGAAACTTCTGAAACTAAACCTTCCTTCCTTTAAATGGTAGGTGTCAGGTATTTGTCCCAGAAGTGGAAAAGCTGACCAACACAACCAGTATCAAGTTGGTTTCATTCCAGAAATGCCAGGATGGTTCATGAATCAAAGACTGAAAACCACCTGTTCATCTCAACTGACATAGAAATCTTTGGCAAATTTTAACATCACTTCTGGTAAAAGTCTTAAACAAGAGTAAGTATTAAAGGATTATGTCTCTATATAATAAAGGCCACATACAACAAACCATGGCAATGTCATACTAAATAGGGAAAACTTGAAACATTTACTTTAAATTCAGGAATGAGACAAAATATCCATTCTCAGAAGTCCTATTCAATATGGTACTTGAAATTTTAGCCATAGCAATTAGGCAAGATAAAAAAATAAAAACAACACAAATAGAAAAGGAGAACTCAAATTATTATTTGTATACAATATAATCCTATATATCAAGTTCTTAAAGACTGCACCAAAGTATCAGGACATAAAATCAATGTTTTAAAACCTATAAGCATTCTATATGCAAATTATGAAGAATAAGAGGGAAAATTCCATTTACAATAGTTCAAAAATACCTAGGAATCAACCTAACCCATGATGTAAAATACCTCTAAATGAAAACTGCAGAACACTAACAAAAGACATTGGAGAAGACCATCTTCAAAAGAATCCAGGGACCATCCACAGAAGATGAAAAGACAACCTATATTTATAAATTGGCAGAAATCATATTGTTAAAATGCCCTTACTACCAAAAATGATCCGAAGATTCAGTGTAATTCCCCATCAAAATTCCAATAACATTCACAGAATTAGAAAAGTATTCCTAATATTCATATTGAAACACAAAAGACTGAGAATATTCAAAGCAGTCTAAAGCACAAAGCAATGCTGGAAGCATTACAATACTACAATACTTGATTTCAAACTTTATTATCAAACCAAAATAAAAACAGCATGGTTTGAGCACAAAAATAGACATGTAGAGTAATAGACTAGAAGTCACAGAATCAAACTTACATAACTACAGTCATCTGATGTTTAACAAAGAAACCAAAAACACATAGTGAAGAAAGGATCACTTCTATAATACATGGTGCTAGAAGTGGATATTCATATGTAGAAGATTTATACCAAACCCTAATTCTCACCCTGTATGAAAAATCAATTCAAGATAAAACAAAAACCTAGGTCTAAGACTTGAAACTTTGAAACTGCTGCAAGAGAACATAGGGGAACACATGCCATAGGCATTGGTGAAGATTTCCTGAGTAGAATTACAATAGCACAGAAAATAATAACAAGAACCAAACCATGTGAATACCTTCAGTTAAGGAGATTCTATACAACAAATGAATCAACAGAGTGAAGAGATAGCCTGCAAAATTGGAGAAAACCTTTGTCAGCTTCTTTTTCAACCAAGGATTAATACATAGAATACAGGGAGTATATTGGGGATAGATAGGATAAAAATATATTACATATATTGAACCAAGGGTTTTTAAAATTAATTAGCACTAAGATAATAGTAAAACACAAAATTTTTAATGTTCCCCTAAAAATAGCACAATCAATAAACAGGCAAAGAATTGAACTGACACTTCTCAGAAGAATACAAATAGTAAGTATATGAACAGATGCTCAGAATTTTTAGCCACTAGGGAAATGCAAATTAAAACTATTAAGATTCTATAATACAAGTCAGAATGCCAATAATCAAGAATAAAAAATAATAAATATTGGCAATAATATAAGAAAAAGGAAAACCAATTACACTCTTGGTAGGTATGCAAATTAGTATATTCACTATGTAAATAACTTCATAGTTTCCTCAAAAAGCTAAGAATAGAATTGTCAGATGACTCAGGTATACCACACCTGAGTATACAATCAAAGGAATCTGAGTTGGTATGCTATATGCCCATATCTATGTTTATTGTGGAACAGTCACAATAGTCAGGATATGGAATTAGCCTAGGTACTCATTAATGGATAAATACTAAAAAAAAAAATGTAGCCAATTTCACAATGGAATATTTACTCATTCTCCCCAGACAACAATGAAATATGTCATTTGCAGAAAAATATGGATACAATTATAGATTACTGACTGTGTTAAACAGAATGAGCCAGAGCCAAAAAGTAGCATATTCCATGTTTTCTCTAATATATGGTATCTAAAAAAAAAGCAGACTGTACCAGGGAAACTATTACTACACAAGAAGAAGCGAATAAAGAGGAAAGGGGGTGGGATACAAATCAGGGCAGAGGGGGAAGACATAATTACAACGTCATGTGCATATATGGAAATGCCACACGAAAATAAAATACCTGGTCAAATTAATTTGCACTAATAGAAATGTATTTGAAAAAGAAATATGATCAAGGAAAAGAGAAATCTAAAACTTCATAATAAATATATCTCACCAAAAATTTCATAATGTTAAAAATACTTACAAAGTCTTGAAAATGTTATGTTCTATGTTACTTTATAGATATTAGATAAAATAATCTTAGAAAACTGAATTTTTTTTCCTGTTCATACACATGATAGTCACTTCTTAAACTTTATATCTATAAAATACATTAATATATCTATATCTATAAATTTAAAACACATACATTGGTTATCAATATATCCAAATATACCCAAATTAGTTATCAGTATACAAAACTTGGTTATAAAGATACAACATTTACAGAAAACCTTTTTCATTTAAATCATATAAAGAAGTTTCTGGCATACTCTAAAGTAAACAAGCTTGCAATATATACATCAATTCCAAAGAAACTTCACAGGAACTTTATAACTTCCTAGGAGCTCACTATCATGTGGTGTAGGCAATATAGCTAGCTCTGAGTACGATGAGGAAAATGTTCTGAGTAGGATCCATTTGCCTTGTAAACCTGTGTTTCTGTTCAAAAAGTAACTTTGATTTTAGGACCTGAGGATGTTCCTTAAGGATGTTCATCTAGGATGCAGGTTTTCAATTTACCTAGAATTGATGCTAATGACACACTAAGACCTTCCCTAGTCCTTTTTAATCATGCTTATGTAACTGAACCATTCATAGTCAGGAACAGGCTCACACATGAAGATTACTTATAACAAACACAATGCTTTAAAAATTGTAAAGTTTATCACGATTAATTCCACTCTAATCCTGAGTCTTGATTTCTATCATCACCTAATTTACAAAGCAAAACAAACAAACAAACAAAAAAAACTCTAAAGTTCAAAAAAGCACACTGTAACATCAGATGACCTGAAGTCAAAAGCTTATGTGGCTTTTTGAAAATCAAGAACAACTGAGCCTTGCTTTCCCTTTTCATAAAAAGTAGTAAAAACACCGGTCTAATGGTGTCTTGGAGAATAAACTACACACCACACTCAGAATACCCAGAACAGTGCCCAGTGTATAGTAGGACTCAGTTGATAGAAGAAAATTTCTTTCTTTTCTATTTTATCCTCAAAGAAATTTTCTGTATTATAAAACACTGAAAATTATACTATGCATAAAAACATCAGTCCTGAATAGACAAAATATTTGTTTTTCATCACCAATAAATTTTCTATCAGTATTACAAGTTGTAATAACTGAGATAAAAAATGTAGAAAGCATTAATTATAAAAACAATCACTGTAATATGTAACAGTATACTAATTATACTACATCAGAGAATGTGAAGCAGAAGATTAACAATAAAAGGAAAGATCTTTCAATGCAGAAATTACAACTTTAGTATCACAAATAAATTATTTCAAGGTAATTAATTATACTAATTATACTTAAATGCTAATAATTACTTACATGTTTCCCACCTGCATGTTTCCCTTTCACCTTAGTTTCACACTTGGGAAAGATGTCCCCAAGGATTTTATCTTCAATGCTGCTGGTTATATACATCCGTTTTTTCCCGAAGTCTCTAATAATTTTCTCCTGCTGCTTTTTATACAAAAACAAAAGGCTGAAGATAAGGGGAGAGGAATTATCCATTAGTTTTTTGAAAAAAATAAATTAAAACTAAAGATGAACTTACAATATCTTAGAAATTATGGTGACAAATATAATGTACTAATAAATATAAAGTGATAACATAGTATAATACATATATAATATGTGATAAATATTTTAAATCTATACCCTATAACGCTGTATAGAAACTAAAGTTTGTTCATCAATACATATCAAGGGAAAATGAATGCTTAGAAATTTCATCTGATACAAACCCATTAATCTATTCTTTTTTCATATCTGGTTATGTATTTTGAAATATAAAGGCAAGAACAACATGAATAAATTATCAATAGGAATATAAGATAATCAGTGGTGGGCTAAGTGGGTCTGAGGCATCTACATCTACCTCCCCATTCCGGCTGCGCTCAGAGAACTGTGGAGTTTCCAGCAAGTAGGCGGGCGCACACTATCCCCGGAGCCCAGCCTATTTGGGACTCTTGCACTCTCTGGGCAGATCTGGGGCGCCTGAATCCGCCTCCCCGAGTGTATGGAGGACTGTGGATTTCTCAGCAAGCAGGCGAGCATCACCAGTTCCAGAGGCCCCGCAGCCTGCGATAAATGCCCAGTGCACTCGGCCCCAAGCCCAGACTGTTTCGGGACTCTCGAGCCTTCTGGGTGCTGTAAAGTGGCTAAGTTGGCCCCTGGCACCTACATTTGCCTCCCCATTCCGGCTGTGCTCAGAGAACTGTGGAGTTTCCAGCAAGCAGACAGGGGCCAGTGTCCCTAGAGGCTTGCTTATCTGGAACTATGGAGTTCTAAACAGGCAGAAGAGGGCCACTGGTTCTAGAGGACCAGCAGCCTAGGGAAACTGGGTGCCAGAATGCCACGAGCTGTGAACATATAAGTGGATTTCCATGAGACTCTGAGGAAGCTTTTGAATAACACATGAAACACAGAAATACAGGAAAATGACAAAACAAAAGACCAAATTACAACCTCAAACCTCCAGCCCATATCAAGAAACCTTAGGAGCAATGTATATAGAAGAAAATACACACCATATACCTCAAATATTGGACATAATAGCTACTGAAATAAACAAGCAACTCCAGGAAGCTTTAAAGGAATTCAAATGTGAAATAATCTCCCAGGTAAAAAAAGAAATGATAAAAGAAATGAAAGAGATGCTGAATATATCTAAAGAAAAAAACAGTTAAAAAATTGGAGGAACTAAACAAAAATATAGAATCCCGAGATGAGCAATATAACAAACAAACACAATATATAAAGGAGATGCACAGAGATATACAGGAAATAAAAAACTCCACTGAAAGCTGTAAAAACCACCTCAATGAAAGTGAAAATACAATTTCAGACCTTGAAGACAGGATTGCAGCTAGAACAGGAAAGGAAAGATCTTTTAAAAATAACAAGGAATCAGGAAATAACAATTCAACAACTGCAAGATGATGCAAAGAAAATTAACATACGATTGATAGGGATTAATGAAAAAGAAGGGGACAACATAAAGGATGTCAAGAGAGTATTTAGAGAAGTAATAGCTGAAAATTTCCCTAGCATGAGATCAGAAACTGACATCAGGTACAGTGAAGCCTATAGAACTCTAAATAGCCATAACCAAAATAAAACTACACCCAGACATATAATAATCACCATCCCAGAAATCCAACACAAAAATAGATTATTAAAAGCTGTCAGTGAGAAAAGACAGATCACTTATAAAGGAAAACCTATGAGAATCATAGCAGACTTCTCAGCACAAACAATAAAAGCAAGAAGAGCATTGGAGTGAAGTATTACAGATCCTAAAGCAAAATGCTTTCCAACCTAGACTGATGTACCCTGAAAAACTGTCATTCAAAAATGATGGTGATACACGATACTTCCATGACAAAGAACAGCTGAAGAACTTCATAAACACCAGGTCAACTCTGTAAAAAATATTGAGAGACAGTTTAGATACACAAAAGAAAAATCACTAAGCAAAGCAGATAATTAAACAACAGAAAGATAAAGATGCAACAGCAGAGAGATAACATGTCAACAATAAACCAGCATATAACAGTTATAACCATTAATGTAAATGGTCTCAATAAGCCAGTCAAAAGAAATAGACTAGCAGAATGGATCAAGAAACAAAATCCAACCATATGCTGTTTACAGGAAAACCATCTAACCCAGAAGGATACTCACAGACTGAAAGTCAAAGGATGGAAAACAATACTTCACACAACAGGAATCCAAAAAAAAGCAGGAATAGCCATTCTGTTTGCAGACAACATGAACTTTAAACCGACAATGATCATAAAGGACAAACAAGGTTACTTCATACTCGTTAGGGGAAAACTCCAAGAGGAAGTGATAAGTATCTTAAATATATATGCACCAAACTACAGAGCTCCCAGTTATATAAAACAACTATTAACAGAAATGACAACTCAAATTATCAGTAACACAATTGTAACAGGAGACCTTAACATGGCATTGACACCAAGGGACAGATCAACCAGACAGAAAATGAGCAAAGAAATAACAGAACTCAATCACACCTGTGAAAAAATGGACTTGATAGACATATATAGAATGCTCCACTCAAAAACATCAGAATACACATTCTTCTCAGCAGTACATGGGTCATTCTCTAAAAAAGACTATATATTAGCTCACAGAACACATTTAAACAAATGCAAAAGAGTTGAAATCATCCCTTGCATGTTATCAGATCATAGCGCTCTGAAATTAGAAATTAATGATAAAACATACTGCAAAAATCCCACAAGCACATGGAAACTGAATAACACACTCTTGAGTAATCAGTGGGTCACAGAAGAAATTAAAGAATAAATTAAACAATACCTACAAGAAAATGAAAATGCAGATACAACTTACCGGAATCTGTGGGATGCAATGAAAGCCGCCCTCAGAGGAACATTTATTGCACTGAGTTCCCACATCAGGAAAACAGAACGGATACAAATAAATAACCTGATGCTACACATCAAACAGCTAGAAAAAGAAGAGCAAGTCAAGCCCAAAGCCAACAGAAGAGAGGAAGTTATAAAAATCAGAGCAGAAATCAATGCAATAGAGACTGAGAAAACAATCCAAAGAATCAACGAATCAAAGAGTTGGTTCTTTGAAAGAATAAATCAAATCGATAAGCCCCTAGCCAACTTTATTTTAAAAAGGGAAGAAAAAGCTCAAATTCATGCAATAAGAAATGGAAAAGGTGAAATAACTACAGACTTTACAGAAATACAGAAGATCATCAACACCTATTTTGAAAACTTCTACTTTCAAAGATTTGATAACACAGAAGAAATAGACAGATTTCTAGAAACATATGAAGTACCAAACCTAGATCAAGAGGATGTAAAACTGCTGAATAACCCAGTCTCTATTAATGAAATTGAAAATGTAATTAATGTCCTTACCTACAAAGAAGAGCCCAGGCCCAGACGGATTCACTGCAGAATTCAACAAGAAATACAAAGAAGACCTAATGCTGACACTCCTCAAACTATTCAATGACATTGAAAGGGAAGCAATCCTTCCTAAGTCATTCCTGGAAGCAAATACTCTAGTACCAAAACCTAAGAAATACCCAACTAAAAAAGAGAACTATAGACCGATCTCCCTAATGAACACAGATGCAAAAATCCTCAATAAAATATTGGCAAATATGATGCAGCAAATCATCAAGAAGATTATACACCATGACCAAGTGGGACTCATCCCAGGAATGCAGGGATGGTTCAACATATGTAAATCAATAAATGTAATCTATTATATCAATAAAGAAAAAAAGTAAGAATCACATGATCATTTCTATAGATGCAGAAAAAGCCTTCAATAAGGTCCAATATTCATTCATGATAAGAACTTTACAGAAAATTGGAATAGATGGTCTTTACCTTAATATAATATAATATAATAATATAATAGATGGTCTTTACCTTAATATAATAAATTTATGACAAACCAACAGCCAGCATCATACTACATGCCCAAAAATTGAAAGCCTTTACTTTAAAATCAGGCACAAGACAAAGATGTCCTTTATCACCAATCCTATTTAATATAGTACTGGAAGTACTAGCCAGAGCAATTAGACAAGAGAGAGAAATAAAAGGGGTAAAGATAGGAAAAAAAGAAGTTAAATTTTCATTGTTTGCAGATGACATGATACTCTACATAGAAGACCCCCTAAACTCCATTGAAAGACTCTTAGATATAATAAATTCAGTAATGTAGCTGGATACAAAATCAATACTCAGAAATCAATAGCATTCCTCTACACTAACAAAAAAATCACAGAGAGGGAAATAAGAGAAACCACACTCTTCACACTAGCAAGCAAAAAAATGAAATATTTAGGAATTACTCTTACGAAAGAAGTGAAAGACCTATAACGGGAAAATTATAATACACTGAAAAAAGAAATTGAAGATGATCTCAGAAAATGGAAAGATATCCTATGCTCATGGATATGAAGAACAAACATTGTGAAAATGGCCATTCTCCCAAACCTGTTATATAGATTCAATGCAATCCCAATAAAAATATCATCAACATACCTTATAAATCTAGAGAAATCACTCCTAAAATTCATCTGGAACCAGAAGAGACCTAGAATAGCAAAGGCAATTCTAAGCAGCAAAGGCAAGGCAGGAGGCATCACATTCCCTGACTTGAAGTTATACTACAAAGCAACAGTTAGTAAAATCAACATGGTACTGGAATCAAAACAGAGCCAAAGATCAATGGAATAGATTAGAAGATACAACCACAACTACAAAAGCACTCAACCACCTTATCTTTGATAAAGGAGCCAAGCAGGTTCATTGGAAGAATGACAGTCTCTTTAATAAATGGTGCTGGAAAAACTGGCTCTCCATTTGCTGAAAACTAAAGCTAGACCCATGTCTATCACCATGTACTAAATTAAAATCTAAATGGGTCAAAGATCTGAATATTAAAACAGAACACTAAATCTATTGGAAGACAAATTGGGTAGAAACCTTGGAGACATAGGGCTAGGTAGAGAATTCATGAACAGGACTCAAACCGCACAGGAAATACTTCCCAGAATCAATAACTGGGACCACTTCTTATTAAAATGTTTCTACATGTCAAAAGAAATCTCCAGCATAGTCAAAAGAAAACCCACAAACTGGGAAAAGATTTTAGTGAACTCTCTCTTAGACAAGGGACTCTGGTCTAAAACATATAAAGAATTAAAAAAAACTCAGACCTCCAAAATTCAAAGATCCAATCCAAAAATGGGCATCTGAGATGAATACGCAATTCTCAGATGAAGAAATGCAAATGGCAAATAAATACATGAAAAAATGTTCATCATCATTGGTCATTAGAGAAATGCAAATTAAAACCACACTGAGATACCATCTCACTCCTGAAAGAATGGCCAGGATCAAGAAAACCAACAACAACAAATGCTGGAGAGGCTGTGGGGAAAAAGGAACTCTCCTGCACTGTTGGTGGGAGTGTAGACTGGTACAACCACTGTCGAGGTCAGTCTGGAGATTTCTCAAAAAGTTGGGATTGGTAATCCCATTTATTCCAGCTATTCCACTTCTAGGCAT
Organism: Cavia porcellus; assembly: GCF_034190915.1. NCBI lineage: Eukaryota > Metazoa > Chordata > Mammalia > Rodentia > Caviidae > Cavia > Cavia porcellus. The sequence continues at coordinate 156,626,671 of NW_026947484.1, read as the reverse complement.
ATTCCCAGAAGAACTGAAAGCATCATACCACAGTGATATATGTGCACCTATGTTTATAGCAGCACAATTTGTAATCGCCAGATCTTGGAAACAACCCAAGTGTCCATCAACTGAGGAATGGATAAAAAAGTTGTGGTATTTCTATACAATGGAGTATTATTCAGCTATAAAGAAGGATCACATTGAGATATTTATCAATAAATGGGCGCAGCTTGAGACCATACTCATAAGTGAAATAAATCAATCTCACATGTGTGAATACCGAATAGTTTCCCTAATGTAAGTAATGATTCAAATATATAAAAATATGTGGTAATCATGATTCCCCATTATGTGGCCTTGAAGTCTTATAGAGTTTTCACTTATTAATTGGAAAGGCTTTATTCTGGGCTTCTTGATATGGAAATATTTGAAGCTATAGTATATAAAGTTTTATGCAAATATTTCAAGGAAAAAAATAGGCACTATGGTAACTACTATTAAGTCGGGTTATTTGGTGGTGAAGCACTAAGTTGCTGAAACAGTCATGCTTTGACCTGATTGTTATATTGTTATGTTCTGTTTTATCTCAATCTCTCCCTTATTCTTTAAAAAAATTATTTAGTTATTTCTTATGTTTGTTTTAATTAAGGGGAAAAATTAAAAAAATTAGCAGGATATATAATAGTAAGTCTTTTTGATTTCCTATTAACTTGTTTTGATGTCCTGTAATACTCCCACGATCTTGTTTTGACTGATTAGACTCTGTTCCATTCTGTGCGATAGTATCAAGTTTGAGGGTATAGGCAACTACTTTGAAGGCAATAAGATTCACTAAGATGCCCATTCTGGTTTGACTATTGTCTCCTTTGGAAGTCCTGTAATGTTTACAATGCCTAAGTTTTATTAGTCTTGTTCTCTACTGTTTTGTCCAACTTTATAATATCTAATGAGATAGGCAATTCTTTTTAAGGAAACAAGAGAGATCGTTGATAACCATTGTTGATAACCTTGTATTCTGTTTTACATCATGTGCTATGTCTATCCTTGGTTTTGACTGACAGCTTTGTTTTGCCATATTTGACTTTATTCTCTCCCCCCCAAAAAAGTAATAAGAACTAAGGAGTAATAAAATCCAAAATGTGTAAATTTTGTTGTAAAAAAGAGAGGGGAAAAAAAAGAGCTCTAACGGATATAACAGCAAGTGTGTTTAGGGGTGTTAAATAGCTGACTATATTAATGTTTTTGGATCACTGAACACAGCTGTTTGCAGTCTCTCTGTTTGAATGTCCACTTTGTATTCTTTGATACTGTGATTTGAGCAACTATTTCTAAGATGATAATATATAATCTATTAACAGGTGATTTCTTACTGTTTTTTTTTGTAGTTCTGTATTACATGTACCCTTACACCGCTTTGTTTTGTTTTGTGTTTTTCTCTTTTTCCTTTTAAATAAAATTTTTAAAAAAGTTTCTTCATGTCAAAAGAAATCTCCAACATAGTGAAAAGAAAACCCACAAACTGGGAAAAGATCTCAGTGAACTCCCCCTCAGACAAGGGAATTTTTTCTAAAACATATAAAGAATTAAAAAACTCAGACCCCCAAAATTCAAAGATCCAATCCAAAAATGGGCATATGAGATGAATACGCACTTCTCAGATAAAGAAGTACAAATGGCAAATAAATACATGAAAAAATGTTCATCATCATTGGTCATTAGAGAAATGCAAATTAAAACCACACTGAGATTCCATCTCACTCCTGAAAGAATGGCCAAGATCAAGAAAACCAACAACAACAAATGCTGGAGAGGCTGTGGGGAAAAGGAACTCTCCTGCACTGTTGGTGGGAGTGTAGACTGGTACAACCTTTGTGGAGGTCAGTCTGGATATTTCTCAAAAAGCTGGAATTGGAAGTCCCATTTGTTCCAGCTATTCCACTTCTAGGCATATTCCCAGAACTGAACGCATCATACCACAGTGATATATGTGCACCTATGTTTATAGCAGCACAATTTGTAATTGCCAGATCTTGGAAACAATCCAAGTGTCCATCAACTGAGGAATGGATAAAAAGTTGTGGTATTTCTATGCAATGGAGTATTACTCAGCTATAAAGAAGATCATATTGAGATATTTATCAATAAATGGGCACAGCTTGAGACCATACTCATAAGTGAAATAAATCAATCTAGCATGTGTGAATACCGAATAGTTTCCCTAATGTAAGTACTGATTCAAATATATAAATGTATGGGGTAATCATGATTCCCCATTATGTGGCCTTGAAGCCTTATACAGTTTTCACTTCTTAATGGGAATGGCTTTATTCTGGGATGCTTGATATTATTGCCTGTGATGAAATGAACAGCTATTTTGAAGAAAATAAGTCATCATAATAGCTAGTGCTGATTTACTATCATCTTGTTTTGAAGCCCCACCAAACTATGGCTCTTCTGTCTCCATTGGTTTTATCATGATGCATCTTGCTGGATTTTATTATATGTTATAGTATAAACAAAAATTGTTATAGGCAAAGAGGTATAGAAACGATTGTTCGTTTTCTGTTAGCTGGTTCTAAATACCCTACAATGTTTTCATCCACTTGAATGGTTTTACACTGACTTGATATGTTTGAAGCTATAGTATATGAAGTTATATTCAAATATTTCAAGGAAAAAGACCCTATGGTAACTACTATTAAGTCAAGTTATTTGGTGGTGAAGCACTAAGTTGCTGAAACTGCCATGCTTTGACCTGTATTGTTTTGTTATGTTCTCTTTTATCTCAATCTCTCCCTTATTAAAAAATTAGTTATTTTTTATGATTTTTTAATTAAGGGGAAAAATCAAAAAAATGAGCAGGATATATTATAGTAAATTTTGATTTCCTATTAACTTGATTTGAAGTCCTGTAATACTCCCACTATTGTTTTGACTGATTAGACTCTGTTTCATTCTGTATGATAGTATCAGGTTTGAGGGTATAGGCAACTACTTTGAAGGCATTAAGATTCACTATGATGCCCATTCTGGTTTGACTATTATCTTCTTTGGAAGTCCTGTAGTGTTTACAAGGTTTAGGTTTTATTGGTCTTGTTCTCTACTGTTTTGTTCAACTTTATAATACCTAATGAGATAGACAATTCTTTTTAAGGAAGCAAGAGGCATTATGGTAACCATTGTTGATAACCTTATACTCTGTTTTTACATCATGTGCTATGTCTATCCTTGGTTTTGACTGACAGCTTTGTTTTGCCATATTTGACTTTATTCTCTTCCAAAAAAAAAGTAATAAGAACTAAGGAGTAATAAAATGCAAAATGTGTAAATTTTGTTGTAAACAAGAGAGGAAAAAAAAAGTGCTCTAAAGGATACAACTGCAAGTGTGTTTAGGGGTGTTAAATAGGTGACTATATTAATGTTATTGGTTGGATCATTGAACACAACTGTTTGCAGTCTCACTGTTTGAATGTCCACTTTGTATGCTTTGATACTGTGACTTGAGCAACTATCTCTAAGATGATAATGTGTAATCTATTAACTGGTGATTTCTTACTGTTTTTTTGTTTTGTTTTGTTTTGTTTTTTGTAGTTCTCTATTACTTGTACCCTTACACCGCTTTGTTTTTTCTCTTTTTCCTTTTAGATAAATTTTTTTTAAAAAAGATAATCAGTGTTACTTTTTCTCCCCAGTGAAGAAGTACCTTCTTATTGTGACAAGTGATTTCTGGCCTAAAAAATTGTATCTATGTAACATCACACAAATGCTAAGGGTGGTACTCTTGAATAGTAATGTTCAACAGAATGCTGTTCAAGCCACTAAATGATTTTCATTTATTAATCACAGTAAAATGGTAAAAATAAGTAAATTAACTTAATACTGTACATAATGCAATATTCTTCAAATATTAACAAAATCTGCAAAGTAACACCATACTTAATGGTAAAATTCTGAAGGCCTTCCCCTCTAAAATCAAAGGCAAAAAAGGTACATCCCCTCCCACCAAAGCTATTCAGCCCTACACCACCATAATAGAACTTCTTCCTCTATCAATGGAAAGAGCTCAGCAATGTAAGAAAAGAATAATTACATTATAGCCATATCATTAGATCTACAAATAAGTGGAGGGAAAATGTTTTATACAAATAAATGCAGAAAAGGCATTAGACAAAATTCAACAGGCCATCTATTTAATAGTCTTTTTAAGAGAAGATAAAAAATATAACTTCAATATCACGGAAATGACTCAACAAACGTTAATAGGATCCATTTTATAAGACAAAATATTAAAATAATTTGAATTAAAATAACGAGCCAGGCAGGGAGTTTATTGTAACTGTACTTATTAAATAGCAGAGATAAAACAAAATAATCCAAGAAAACAATATTCCTACCTCTCAGACACGTCAAGTGGGCTCTATTTACTTTTTCATTTACAATGTTTTCACTGGTGGCCTATATGTTAGTTAAGATGAGAGTAAGAAAATAAAATTTATAATAGTGTCAGTTTTTCCTCTCCCGTGCTAAGCAGGGGCAGGAATACCTTCAGCATATGGGCTAAGTGACGACATCCCATGGGAGAGGGAACACGTGAAAACAGTGCACACGATAACCAAGCAAGCCTGCTCTATGGTTTTTACCTAGAAGTCCCTCCACAGCCTCATGCGCTCACAGGTGGGCTCCTGGGAAGTGACTGGTACAAGGGTGATATTCAGCCCCCGGTGAGTTTATAGCTAACTGCACTGTCTGAGGTGGAGCCTAGTCAAAGGAGGTGGTGCGCAGGGAGCACGGCCTGGAAGGGTCAGTACTCTTCCTCCTTCCGCAGACAGGCAGTACGATGTAGCAATACAGCCTCCAGGAGCTGTTCTTACTTCTGCGGGTGGCCAAGGGCAGCTGACCTGTGTCAACTGTATTTTTTTCTGATGAGAAGTGGGCCAAAGTAGGAGAAGACCTCAACTGAAAGGGGACCCTAAGTGGACAGGAAAGCAAGCTAACCATGAAGCATAACCGGGGCATTATCACGCAATCAGGGATAGGCACTGACTGACCCAGATGTCCTTCTGTCGACCTAACCTCATTATCACATAGTTACTGCAGCATGTGCATACACTGCAGCTCATGCATGCAGTTAATTGTCAGGAAATGGTGGAAAGACCCATGTGCAACTCACAATTAAAAGTAGGGCAAATACACAGGAGATGGAATACCCTAAAACAGAACGTATGGTAAAATAAAAGAAACCAGAACCAAAGAACTCCTCATCCCTCATGCTCCAGTTGCTTGCTGGTTTGTCTATCACCTGTGTCTCACTTGAAGTATCCCTTTGACTTTGAAATCACTTCTTTGCATGCCTTAATCTAATTTTATAGACTACCCAGGGAATGCTGTAATTCCCACAGATTCTTAAAGAAATCTGTGATCCCACCAAAATAAATAAACAAATCTGGGAACATATATTAAAATAAGAATATCCTAAAAATGCAAAGCATAGAAATAAAAACTAACAGTACATATTTTCAGAACCAATGACTGTTCCCACTAAGCTTGTGGAAGAGCTAAGTAGTAACTGCAGCACATTTAGAAAAAAATAAAAATAAAATGAAAAAAAAAAAGAGAAATGTCTCTTTTTGGCATAAATAACATAGTAAATTTTTAGATTAATAAATTACTTGAAAATGGTATGCATTTTGTTAATAAAAATATTACATTATTTTTACAAGTTTGAGTCTTAAAAGTTTGAAGTTAACTAGGTAAATTTAATAGAAATATATAGGAAAGTGAACATTAAAATCAAATGAAGTGCAGATCATAGTAACTTTTCAGTAATAATATACGTACATAACATATTTTTAAAAGTTTACAAAATATGATAGGCACAGAGCTATAATTTGGACATTGACAAAATTTTTAAGTAGTAAGGTTTTATGATAATACATGATGTACATTGTGGAAATACATAATGTACATTAACATATTATAAAGTGCACAAACATGGAAAGCAAAAAGGACCTATAATTCAAATAATTATTAATTTGAAAATACTGCAGCCTTGCATACTTAGTAGTCTTTAGTTATATTTTCTCAAAATAAAATTATTAGTTAACATGAAGGGCCACCTTTCAGTTCTTTTTACTGTGAAATAAAGACATGAAATTATGGAAAAATAATTATCACATACAATAAAATAAAAATTATCATCATCTTTAGAACATTTGTAACTGAAAAGATTTTAAGTAGAATTTAACTGAGAAGTGACATAAAAGATTGCAGCTTTCCAATAACTTTGACACTGATTCAAGGTAAAAAAAAAAGGCAGATGTAAAAATATATATATTTTAATATAATTAAAAATACTAATTTTCTCTGTAGCCACTAAGTGCCACCTTCAAACATATATATCAATGTCTCATTTCATTAAAAACTTAATAAATGTCTAATCTAAAAAGTATATATATGTTAAACACATTTTTGTAAGATCTTATGTTATTAATGTATTTATAATAATACTATTATTAGCATAAATAATGCATGTTACAATCATAATATTAATAACATACAGTACAATTGGTAGTATCAGTAATACAATAATAAGAAACGTACCTAGTGACCTTAATACTCAAATTCTAGAAAGAATTCCTAAAGATATAATGATGTATATGTATAAATATATAGGTTTAAGGATTTTTTTTTGATTTAAGGAGAAAAAGAAAAAAACAGATAAAGGGTACAAGTAATACAAAATTTAAAAAATAAACAGTAAGAAATCACTAGTTAATACATTACATATTCTCATCTTAGAAATAGTTGTTCAAGTTACAAAATTGAAGCATATAAAGTGGACTTTCAAACAGTGAGAGTGCAAACAGTTTTGTTCAATGATCCAAAAAAACTCAGTAATATGGTTATCTATCTTATATACTTAAACATATATGCAGTTATAACCTTTAGAACACTTTCTTTTCTTTTCTTTTGTACAATGACAATTACACATTTTGGGTTTTATTACTCCCACAGTTCTTATTACTTTTTTTGAAGAGAGTAAAACCAAATGTGACATATCAGAACAGCGTCAGCCAAACCAAAAGGATGGACATAATAATGTAAAAACAAAATACAAGGTGATCAACAATAGTTACCATACTGCCTCTTGCTATTTTAAGAAGACTTGCCAGTTATAATAAAATTGAACAAAACAGTAAATAATAAAACCAAAGCATTGGAGACATTACAGGACTTTAAAAGAAGATAATAGTCAACCGGAATGGGCATCATAATGAATCTTATTGTCTTCACAGTTTTGCCTATACTTTCGAACTTGGTACTATCAAAGCAGAATAGGGAAAAATCAGTCAAAACAAGATGGTGAGGGCAATACAGGACTTCAAATCAAGTTAAAAGGAAATCAAAGTTGGTTAATATAATGTATCCTGCTATTTTTTATTTCCCCCTAATTAAAAAGATAAAAAGAAAAGAGTAAATAATTTTTAAAAGGGGGGATTGAGATAAAAGAGGGCCTAACAACAGAACAGTACAGGTCAAAGCATAACCATTTAAGCAAAATAGTGTTTCACCACAAGATATCCTGACATAAAAATAGTTACCATAGTGTCTCTTTCCTTAAAATCTTTTGAGTATAACTTTGTATATTGTAGCACCAAATATATCAAGACACTATAAAGCCACTCAAGAGAATCACATTATTACAGGGTATTTAGAACCAATTAACAGAAAATGAACAATGGTTTCTGCATAATCTCCTTGTCTATAAAAGTTTTTACTTATATTATCATATATAATAAAATCCAACAAGATACAACCTTTTAAGACCGGTGGAGACAGAAGAATACCAGTTTGATGGGACTTCAATACAAGATGATACTAAATCAGCACTAGCTATTATGATGTCTTTTCTCCAAAATAGCTGTTCCTACCATCCAATCTTCTCTGCCTCATTTCTGTTGAGCTCTTCTTCTGTCGTTTGTTGTCAGTTTGTCTTCTTCATTTCACTTTCTGCTCCATTCATTGTGGCCTCTCTGCCACTATTTCTGGAATCTTGGTATTTTCCTTTTTTAGAATATCCTGCAGTATTCTCTGTAAAGTTGAATTGGTGGTTGCAAATTCCCCTAGTTCCTCTTTATCCTGGAAGCACCTTGTTTTTCCATCAATTTCTAGGGACAGTTGTGCAGGATATATCAATCTTGGCTGGAGGTTATTATCTTTCAAAGCTTGAATTATCCCCCCCTCCCCACACTCTTTGTGATTTGATGGTTTGTGCCGAGAAGTCTGCTGTAATTCTGATGGGTGTTCCCTTGTAAGTGATCTGTTTCTTGTCTCTGACGGCTTTTAATATTCTGTTCTTATATTGGATTTCTGGAATTTTGATTATTATATGCATGGGTGTAGCTCTGTTTGGGTTGTAGGTGGCTGGGGTCCTGAATGCCTCATACATCTGAGTATCTTTACTATTTGCTAAATTAGGGAAATTCTCAGATTATTTCTGTGAATAGCTTTTGTAGTCCATTTGTTTGTGTCCCTACTTCTTCTTCTATGTTCTTAATTTCTTAAGTTATAGATCCTCTTATCATCTTCCAGCCTTTGTATTGTTGCTGTTTGTTTTTTTGTTATTTTTAAGAAGTTTTTCATTTCATGCTCCCATATTACAAATCTGCCCTCCAGTTCAGATAACCTATTCTTAGTTTCTTTAAGCTGTTATGCCAGTTTTCTATAGAGTTTTTAGTTTCTTGGTAATCTCTTTGAACCTGCTTCATGTATTCTATGTTTTCTCTATTTTTTCCATCAAACAATTCTCCCCTTTTTTTTCTGTTCTTCCATTCCACCATCTGTTTTTTCTTGGGTGGTGCTTAGCATTTCTCTAACTATTCTACTTACATCTTGCTTCAAGTCGTTAATAACGTCATTCCTGAACTCATCTATGAGGCTCTGGAGATAGCGCTTCATGTCTATTGGTGCCGTGTCTGATATTGCATGTTTCTCAGGATTGGGGGCCAAGGACCCTTTCTTGTTGCTCCCTCTTCCAATATTTTTTGTTCCTTTTATACAAGTGAATATAGGAGGCCCAGTTTCTTTCTTTGTCGGTTACAGTTTGTTTGAATTGCACCAGCTAGGTTTTCCCGCCCACGGCAATGTACTAGGGAGACAGAGACCTGGGCAGCCTATGCTGGGCGCGCCCCTACTGAAGGCTTCACTGCTAGGGTGCACCTCCAGGTGCTGGGACCTGGTTTGCGCTAGCCTACTGGGTCTTAGCGGCGTCACACAGGCCAGGCACTCCCCACCAATCCCACTTGAGAGGGGAATATGTGACTGAAGTCACTGCAACAACCTGTTCCAGCTAGTCTGCCTGGTCCCAGGATGTCCTTTGCTGAAGCCTCCTATGGCTTCAGCAAAGGGTCCCCAATCCGCTCACTCACCGCAGGTCGATGTACGGCTTCCAGCCAGTCCTGCTCTCAACTCCATTCACCGCTTCCCATTCTCAGAGATTTTGTGCCTCTCTCCTTGCCATGCCAATTGGGACACAGCAGCGGCTGCAGGAAATTCAAATCGCAGCTTCCAGTGGCACAGGGTCCAGCTTCAGTGCTGAGCCCTTATCTGTTCCTGTTACATCACTGGGATTGCGTTTCCAGTTGGTTTCTCTTAGTTTAGTTCATTCCTGGGTCGGCAAAGTGTATCTCCCCTTGCTTAGGATTTCTCACCTGGCACCATTTCTGGATTTTAAGTGCGGTCTCTCAGAGAGCCTCCAAAGCTGCTGCTATCTATCCACCATGTTCTGATGTTTAAGGATTTTTCCCAATTTTTAAAATCTTTTTCTGGAGGCAGGTACTGGGGACTCATATCAAGACCTTGTGATTGCCACTCAGGAACTTGTGCCAGTGAGCTAAACTCCAGCCCTAAATTCTGAGAAGACATTTTTGTTTTCATGGAATCTAGCAGGTCAGGAAAATACTTTCACAGGAACCTTTAGATTAGAATAGCTAAAAGAAATCTATTGTGGCTAAATAATATAAGAAAAGAATCTAACATAAAAAAATGATACTACAAACTGAGCACAATTTTATATTGATGAAAGGGTCAGTTCACTTATTATGCACAATAGGGCTAATCATGAGTGTAACTAACAATAATACAGGAAAACAAATGACATAAAAACTGACACAAATGAATGGAGAAATAGACATTTCCACAGTATGAGTTATGAACTTCTATATCACACACTCAGCAGTAAGTAGAATGATTCAAGTCAACAAATATGTTGAAGAATATAAAGCTACTAATCATAAAATTTGTTTAATTGATTTTTATACAATACTCCACCCAACAACACAATAAAATTTCTTCTCAACAACATGAGACAATTCTTCAGAATACCTGATTTAAGCAATGCTATAAAATAAGTATCAATAAATTTTTAAATCATTACTAATAAGGAATTATGTCCTCTGGTCATAGAAAACTTAAAAAACAAAAAAGAAGGAAAGTTAATAAAATTTAACTTATTTGTCAATTAAAATATATTTAAAATTCCTCAAAAGACACAAATTTATTGATAGCTAACTGGAGAAGATATAGAAAATGTAATAGATTTACAACAAGAGAAAATAATAGAATTTATAATTGAAAGTCTTCCTATAAAGCAAAGACCCAGCCAATTAAACAGAACAGAACTGATCATAAGAAAACAATTTAAGGAACACAGATTTCAAAGCAAGACCACAGGAGATCTTCACTGTCTATCATATTGTCTCTTATTTTCTTCCATATAGTTGTGCATATCTTCACACACAGTGAATACATACTGAACAGGATAGTGATAAACTGATCAGAACAGGATGATTAAGGCATTTTAGGTCTTCAAGACAAGACAATAGAGGAGTCAACAATGGCTGTCATAATGTCTCTCATTCTCTTCTAAACAGTTGTCCATATCTTTATGTATGTTGAAATTACACAAAAGAAAACAGACTAATATCACTCTGGACAGAGAATAATAGTATTGCTATTTTTTTATATCATGATGCTATGGAATTAGCACTGGGTATATTAATGTCTCTTCTTCTTCAAAGTATCTATCTGTTCATTACATCATGCATTATATAATCTATTCTCATAAACTGTTTAGAAGTTCTAGACATGCGTGAATCTCTACATGTATACCTATCCATTCTGTATTATAGGGAAAAACAGATCCAAACAGAACAACAAAACAAATTCCTAGAGAACATGAAATGAAAAAGACATATAAGACCACAATACTAGGTGATCTACAGTAGTTACTATGATATCTCTTGTTATTTTCAATATAACTGTCTATATCATCAGGCATAATATAATTGAACATAGCACTAAATAGCAATATTAATAAAAACACAACATTGGAGACATTGTAAGACCTCAAAAGCAGTTATAATCAAACCAGAATGGGTATCCTATTGCATCTTGTCATCTTCAGAATAGTTTCCTCTACTCTGAGACTTGATACTATCAAGCATACCAAATTTAAAAAAAAAAAGTCAAGACAAATCTGTGATCTAACAAACCAGATTCATATAAGATCAGTCACAGTAAGACAATTTAAGTAATACAGACCTTCAGTTTAAGTTAATAGGAAATTAAGGATAGCAACCGTAGTATATCCTGCTATTTTTGGAGTAGCTGTCTGTGCCCTCAAATCTAGTATGAGTAGACAGACTGGAACAGAATAAAATCAAACTAAACAGAGTGATAAGACTAATGCGGTTTTTAAATCCTGATACTTTATTAACAATGTCCTCTGCCTTTTTTTAGACAATTCCTCCCTTTTCCCTTTCTCAGGGTGCTTTGCACATTTTGGGTCCCACTAACTCTTTCATTTTTTAGATTAGGGGGGCAATCCACTATCTCCTAAGTGGTGCTGAACCTTTTTACCCCTGAGCTTGATCTCGAGCTGTATTCCTTTACCTACCAAACCCTTAAGGTTTTCCCTCCTCACAGTTGAGTTGTTCTCCACTGCACAAAAGTGTCATGACTTCCCAACCTATCTGCAGCTGCTGGATGAACTGTCCCTATTTCTCTCTGATTCCCTGTCACACAGGGCATCGTTTTCTCATCTTTGACTTTTGGCTTATTAATCCTCTTTCAGGTTGAGTATATTTCCTATTTAGAGCACCTCAATGGACCCTATTGCCTGATCTACTCTGCCTGTTTCTTTTTGTTAGCGTATCAAGGCTATCTACATTAGAGATTATAGCCCACCTTCTCCGCCTCATCTCTGCTATTCTATTTTTCTGCTATTATTTATTGTCCACTTTTCTCCTTCATTCCACTGTCTATCCTGTTCATTGAGGCCTCTCTGCCACTGTTGCTGGAATCCTGGTATTTTTTTCTCTCTCTAGAATGTCCTTCAGTATTTTTTGTAGGGTTGGATTGGTGGCCACGAACTCCCACAGTTGTTTCTTGTCTTGGAAACATCTTTCTCCAGTAATTTTGAGAGTTAGTTTTTTGGGGTACATCAGTTTGGGTTGGAGGTTATTTTCTTTCAGGGCTTAGAATACTTTTCTCCAAGCTGTTCTTGATTTGATAGTTTGTGGCAAGAAATCCATCCTGATTTTGATGGGTTTTCCTTTATAGGTGATCTGTTTCTTTTCTCTGACCACTTTTAATATTCTGTTCTTGTGATGAATTTCTGGGATCTTGATTATTATATGCCAGAGTGTAGATCTGTTTTTGGTTGTAGCTGGCTGGAGTTCTGTATGCCTCATTTCCTTTTCATAAGCTTGAGAAGCTTTCCTTAATTATTTCTATGAATAGCCTTTGTAATTCATTTGTGTTTACACATTTGTGTTTACCTGCTTCTTCGCTCATATTTTTGATTCTTAAGTTATAGATCCTCTTATCGTCTTCTAGCCTTTGTATTGTTACTTCTTGGTTCCTTGTTATTTTTAAGAGATCTTTTCTTTCACAATCATACATTGCAAATCTATCTCCAAGTTTTTAAAGTCTAATTTTAGTTTCTGTCAAGGCACTTTGTCAGCTTTCAATGGAGTATAATTTCCTGGTAATCTCTTTGGATCCATTTCATGTATTCTAGATTTTGTTTATATTCTTCATCAAAGGTTTCTCTCCTTTTTCTGAGTTCCTCCATTCTTCCATCTGTGTCTTCTTGAGAGGTGCATAGCATTTCTTTTATTAATCTTTTTATATCTTGCCTCACTTGAATTAGAATTTCAATTTTAAGTTCGTCTATGAGGTCAGGAAAGTATTTCTTTATTTCCACTGATGCTGTGGCCAATATTGCATGATTATTGCCCTCAATCTCTTCTGTATTTAGCTCTCCTGGACTTATTTTCCCTGGGTCAGTGGCAGGGGGCTTCTTCTTGTTTCTTTGTCTTGTTTCTGGTTTCCTTCAGATAAAGGTCTCAAACCCTTTCCCTGTTGCTTATGGTTTTTCTGAAGTGTGCTGGCTAGGGGATTGCTGCCCTCTCCAGTTTATTGTTGATTTGAGGTGCACACAGGGATGATGTGGGCTGGTCCCTCCTCTTAGCCAGTCAACCCGTGAGTGCCTTTACCATGTTATTCTGTGTCATAGAGACATCACAGGTTCAGGACAGTTTTGTCCCTAGCAATTGAGTCCGAACCAGGGGCAAAACCCAGCCTAAGCAGATCGCACCAGTCCTCTCTGAGCCAAGTGCAGCCAACTGACACCACTGCAGTTCCAGATTTAGGCCCGTCCTGCCCAACTCCAATATGTTGTCCAGCTGGTCAATCCCCTCTACAGGACCCAATTCCTAGCACTCACCACAGATTAATGAAGCTCTCCACATTGGTCCTGCTCTCCATTGTGCTGCATCTTCCTGCCAAGGGCCCTGGGCACCACCGTGAGTCAACTGACTCCAAGGCGCGCCCAGCACAGTGCAGGACTGGCCCCAGTGAAAGCATCTGGTTCTAGCCTTTCATCCATGTTTTTCCTTCCTTCCTTCCTTCCTTTTTTTTTCTTTTCCTTTTTCCTCAGATTCTTCCTGCATTGTGAAAATTTCTCTCCTTTCATCTAGTCTTCTCCATGGTGTTAAATTTTAGCATGTGAGTTATTCTTCTCAGAGAGGTTCTCTACCCTGCTAACTATGAATCCGCCATCTTCAGACCTGATCTCCTATTTTTGACCTTGGGCAGTGATAAGCAGATGACTTTCTCACATACCACACATAACTGTTACTGCACTAAGTTGATATAGTCAATGTCTAGGAAGTGTGTTGGGAAGCCTGCTCTTAATCACTATTTTTCCAAATTGTAAATAAAATATTCCCTCAACCTGCTTCAGAATTTCCCCCCTCTTCACTACTATTCAGTAGATAGTGTCAAAGCTGAGGAAGGAAACAATATTAGTTTACTTTTGTTCTGTAACTCAAATGAAAAAGTTGGAATATGAAATATAGTCTTACTTTTTTATTTTCAATCTTATTCTTCAACTGCTTTCTTTTCAAGTTTAATGAACCTAAATAATTTTCATTGTTTCTGTTATTTGTTAAAAATATCTTAAGCATTGTTAAAATGTTATGATACTTATGTCTATTTATTGCTTTAACGATTGCTCTAGTTTTCAGTTCACAGCTTCAAAAGATAGGAAAAAGTTCTTTACAATCACCTACATAAAATTCACATACACTTAGGAGACCATCTATGTAGTATAATGGGGAAAATCATTCAAATATTTTTACTTAATCTTCTTTGTAATACTCCCTTTTAGTTAGACAATCATTACAACAACATTCAATAGTTTTTTGTTTACAATAAGGAGACAATCTGATAAAAGGAAGGAGTAAACAAGACCTAAAATGTACAACAGATATTATGAAAATGAAAGGGAAAGGAAGTGTTCAAAAGGAAATAACAACTGGGATAGGGCACAAAAGAAACGAAAGAAGAAAAGATTATATGTATGCATATCATATAATCATATATGTGTGTGTGTATGCAAGATAGGTAACTATACTGCTAACCTCTGTTATTTCATTAAAAAGAAGAGTTGTGTTTTCACTGATCATTTTTCATGCCTAAATCTTATAATTATAACAACTACTTTTAAGATAACAATATGCAATATAATTAGTATTAATGTTCTACTTTTTGTAATTCTGTATCATTTTTATCCCTTTTTGGTTTTGAAATAATAATAAAACATTAGATTCTAAAAAATTTCAATAGTATGATTATTAAATGGGTTCTACAGATTTCATATAATTAACAACTTCACATGCATTATAAAGTATTATACATAAAACTTTGTCCTGTTAATCATGTAATTATGATTGCTTTGGAAAAAACAGAAGTGAATTCAGACTTTTGAGGAAAGTAAAAAAGGAAAGGAAAGGAGGGAGGGAAAGAAGGAGAGAGAGAGAAGGAGCAAAGGATGGAAGGAGAGAAGGATTAAAGAGAAAGAAAGTGATGACAGTCACTACACAAACACATCAATCAGTAATCATCAACTACAGTGGTTCTTTTTACCCTACCACAACCACCACTCCTGAATTGCTCATCAAATTCTCCACAATTTACCTATAAATACTTTCTCTTCACCTCTGCAGCTATATTTTAACCAGGCCCTTTGGAGAGTGATACCATTTTTAAGTCATTAAACTTGGTGCCTGTAGTCCTCTTGTTTAGATTTTTATTTCAATAACTTGACAAGTGACATTTGATAACTTTTTTCTGTACTTAAATACTTAGAATGGTTTGAACTCTCTATAATAAGTGGTACTATTTCTTGATAGGAATATCGATTGACTATATAAAATATTGTCATGGGATTCAGAGATTAAAATTAAAATGCACATTGCTATAATTTGCATCAACTGTCTGCAGAAAGGTCCCCTTATTAAATACAGAGTCCCCAGCATGGTGTTATGCAGAGGTTGTGGAAACTTTAAAGTCATAGAGAAAGGTAGGTCTCTTGGTCAATGAAGAAACGTCCTTAAAGGGAACAGAGGGGTAGTAACCACTTCCTCTCTCTCTTATGCATTCAGTCATGAGATGAAAGGTTTGCTCTGCTACATTCTCCTGGTAAAATGTATTACACCCCCACCAAGACTTAAAAGAAAGGTAAACAACCAATCAACTGAAATTTCCAAATCTGTAAGCCATAATCAACCTCATCTCTTTGTTAGTGGATTTAGAAAGCTTACACAGAAAATTGTTTCTAAGAACTAGAGCCATCACTCTACAAAATTATGTTAAAGAGCTTTTGAAAATGGTTTGCAGCAAGAATTTGGAAAAGCTTTGTGGCATAGGCAAGAAAATCCTACAATACTATAATTAAAGCTTAACAGGTGATTCTGGTGAGAATTCAGAAGTCTGGAATGCTGATGGGAAGAAATATGAATACTAAAGGTGATTCTGATGTGGTTTCAGATAAAAATGAAGCGATCCTGCTAGCAGCCACCCTGTTTGCATCATGGCAATAAATGTCAATGCATTTTATCTATGTTCGGAGACTTTAGGAGAGGTTAAGCTTAACAGTGACAGACTAGTTCATGGAGAAAAGGAAATCTCAAGGCAGCATAGCATTCAGGGAACTGCAGAGGTATTACTGATTGGTTTCAGTCAAACATATTTTGAAAATTAGGAACAAAAAGGATCAGAGTAGAAAGATTTGAAAAAAATGTATATAGTTTTGTTTGAAAGGGAGCATATTTAAAAGTGCTTTTCAAGGACAAGGCAGTGATATGAGCCAATAGAAATAAGCCTTGACCAACAAAAAAGATTCCTGGAGCAAATTTCAAAATCAGCAAGGCCTCAGGTATCAAGGGCCCAGAAATTTAGAAATAAAGATGTGTTTCAAAGTCTCTCCAGACTTTGTGAAAGAAAACCAGTCACTGCCCTTACTAGGATTAGCTAACCCCTCAAGTGAGCACCTCTTCCTCCACAGCTGCAGCTCCAGTGGGCCTGGGATATAGTGCATGCAGTAGGCATTGCATCTTCTACACTATACTGCTTTTTTTTGGCAAGCATTATGCAAGAATTATATGGTGATGGAGGCATACAGCAATATTTCAAAGGAAAGCTCGGGAAACCAGAGAGTATGCTGTGGAACTGAAGCCCTATTAATAGCCTCTGACAATTCAATGTGTGAAGCTGAATCTACAAGGCGGAGCATAGGAAGGAAGAAATGACAGGAGCAGGGGATTCCTCCTAAAGGAATCAGAAAGCCTGCAAAGTCTGCTCTTGGGAAGCCAGTAAGGTTATAAGTTGGGGCTGCCCCAGTTCCACCTGCCATGATTTCACCTGGATGCTGTAGGACGTAACATTTGCCACAGTGGGTTTCAGTTTTGCTTTGATCTTCCTATTTCCTGTTCTTTGCTTTTGAAATGGCATATTGATTCTGTGGTATTGCATATTGTAAGTATAGAATTAGTGTGTAGTTATTTTGGTTTTTACAATGTTTGAAAATACTCCTTGAGTCTCAGATGAGTCTTTGAACTTGGATTTTTGAGCAATGCCAGAACAGTCAGAGGTGTACTGAGCCAAGTATGGTAGTGCATGCCTGTAATTCCAGCACACAGGAGGCTTTTGGTAGGAGTACTGCCAAAAGTTCAAGGCCAGCCTAGGCCTCATAGTAAATACAGAACAAAACCCTGTCTCTCAGAATAAAACAAAACAAAATATTATGTGCTGAATGCATGGTCATTGTGATATAGAATGGATCTTTGAGAAGCAAGAGCAGAATACTCTATTAGGACCTCAAATAGCTGCCCTCCCCTGAAGGCCTATGTGTTGAATCCTAGATCTCAACTAGTGTCATGAATAGTGCTAGGACCTTTCTATGGGGGAGGCATGGGAGGTCTTCTAGTCACTGCAAACCCCTGACACAGACTGTTGGACGCTTGTCTTTTCCCACTCATTTGCATTTCAGCCATGAGATGAATGGCTTTGGTCTACCACTCACACCTTCAAAATTGTGAGCCAATATGAAATTTTCCCCTTTGTTGTCACTTTATATGAAAACTTAAGAGATACCAATTAAATTAAAATTTTATTAAGTTAACTAAGAATATTTAGTTGCCAGGATAACCATTTTGAGAATGGAAATATAGACTACACATCCCAAAATAGTAAAGGAGGGACACATAACAAGAAAAAAAAAAAATCTCAAAAAAAAAAAAGGAAAAAAAATTAGAGGGGAAATTTTATATCACAAAGGACAAATATAAAACATAAAACAATACAAGGCATTTAATCCCCAAAACATCAGGAATGAGACTCAATTAAATACTCCAAATACAATAACTAATAGAAAGTTTTTCCAACTGGGTTGAAAATTTGTGTATATATGTAAAATAAAGACACAGAAAATTTTTAACAAAAAAATGAACAACGACAAAAACTAAACCCCGAACTAGTGTCAATATATTTCATTATCTTTAAAGAATAAAAACAAAGACTATCACAGCATCATTTTACAAAACAAAAGGGATGATTAAAAGATTGATAAAATTTAAAGTCTGTCATGAAACTAAAACCATAGTTCAAAACATAAAAACATATGACTTGACTATAATGAAATAAAAATATCAATATAATCCGCAATAAGAAATTGAGTTGAGATAAAGAGATAAATACTTTCTTTGGAAAATGATTATATAAGTAATCAAAACAATAAGGAAAAGAATATTTAAATATCATTTGACAAATTACCTAGCAAAAACACAAAGAATATCCTAGTCACAAACTACAGACTTTACACTCTTTTTTATAACATATGTGAAAACCAAATGCCAGTAACTGTCAAAGGACTTACTTAAATCATGCATAGAATGTTATCACATTACAGCTAAGTGTATCTCCCCTGATTTAAGACACTTTCATACCAAACACAGTAATCCTCAGTTATCCATGGTTTCACATCGTATATTTTCAGTTAACAGGATTAAACTACAGTCTGAAAATACTAACTAAAAATTCCATAAATACAACAATTCATAAGTGTAAATTGCTTGCCATTCAAAGTACCACGATGAGCTTCATACCATTCAATCCCATCCCACCTGGTGTGCGACTCCTCCCTTTGTACCTAGCATTTATGCTGTACACCACCAGCCCGCCATGTTCCCTGGCTCTGTGTCTTCACACTTGGCCAGGACACATGGAAAACTAATTTTAATTTTTGTGTACTGAACATGCATGGAATTTTTTTGCCTTTATTCTCTAAATACAATTAACAACATTTACATAGCATCTGTATTACATTAGGTACTGTTAAGCAACCTAGACATGGTTGAAAGTATAGAGGAGAATGTATATAAGTGATAGGCAAATGCTATGGTTGGTTTATGCACATCCATGGATTTAATGTCTATAGATGTCCTGGAACCAATCTCTTAAGGACACTGAGACATGACTGTGTGCTATCTTCCCCTTGGTCACTTGAGATAGTAAAATAGTAATTCCTACTTCTTTCTCTAAAGAAATCATATTTTTCCATGGTTAAATGATATCCCATTTTATGGATATGTGTGTATATCACAAAATTTCTTTAAATATTTATCCATCAATGGACATTTTGGTTGTTTTCTATCTTAGCTATCATTAATAATGTTGCACCAAATATAGGTGAACAGATGTTTTTTACTGGATGCTTATCATCTTTTCTTTGAGTACCTACCCAGAAAAGGGATTGCTGAGTTGGTCACAAAGTAGTTTTATTTTTAATTTTTAGGGAGCTTCATGTTGTTTTCCACAACAGTTGAACCCTGTCAATTCCTACCAACAGTGTGGTCAAACTGTTATTCTACTAAACTTAATGCTTCTCAAGTTATTAGTCATTCTATCAAATGAGAGAATTAAAATTATGTATTCTTCAGAAATTACTAAAGCATGAATTTAGATATGATCTACTGTTTGCCTACTTTCCATGAGTAAAACTGAGATCATTTCCAGACAATCCATTACAAGAAAGGAGATGTTATACTGTAATGTAACCTTTAGATTTTGTAAAATAGGTGGAAAAACTGTCATTAATTTGGGTTACCAAAGTTCATTCGTAGATCACAGATACCAAGCTGGATATTAAAGCACTTAACATTTAGTATCATATATTTAGTACATACATTTAGTACAGGAAATTTGACCTGGATTATATATTTTTCAAAAGACACACTGATGCTTGCTTAAGCATTGGACTGTAATAATCTAGATCTGTAAGAAGCAGCAGATAAAACTGATTCTGCTGTGACAGCTAGAATCATTAGGACAGGCACCAAGGCCAGGCATTAGTAATGCAGCTCCTGAAACCTGCTGATAGGTGAGTTGTTCATACCATAAGTGCAAGAATATGCAGAGGATATTGGAGTGAGTCCACCCTTTGGCACCAGTCTACCACTGAGTCTAATGAGGGCAAGAAGATAATGAGAAAGCTTGTGTGTGTTTACTCATGCAAAAACCCCATTTATACTGATAGAAAGTGAATATAAAAATATTCCACATCTAGCACTACTTCTAAAATACAGAATTAGTCTCTTAAAAGTCCAATATAGAAGCTTTTGTTTAATTTCTAAGTTTCAATGCAATCAAAACATTATGTTAATACAATTAAATTTACCTGGGGTAAACCTGGAATAAATAAAGGAATAATACAATCTAATTTTGATGACTTAAGTAGACTCATTTAGGCTGGAAAGATGAATGCTACAATATGTGCAATCTATTTAATTGATAATATTATTCAAAATTATATACATTCTATCATGAAATTCTGTAGATCCTTCGGTAACATTTAAATAAAGATGGCTTTTGACTAGTAAATATCAAAAGAAAGCACACCTGTGTTCTAAGATAACATTCACTTACGTTAAAATTACAAATGTTAGACACTATTAGGTTCAAACAAATACCCTGAAGTTACAGATATGATTAATAATCCTACCTTATGTAAAGTTAAAATATTTTTAGAATATGTCTATGCTTGTCCTATTTAATTTACAAATATTTTAGCAGCAATGTTGATCTAAACTTGTTATTTTTTAACTTATAACATTTAATTTCAGAAATTATGCTACAGCTATTTTCAACATACTTAATTTTTAAGGGAGGAATTGACTTGAATTTTATAAGTACACACAAGTAATTCATAAGTACTACCTAAGCAATTCCTGATGCATAAAAGTATTATTGGTTTATTCAGCACTATCTAATAAGCTATGTCACTTTAAAAGTTAGTAAAGTATTAATGATATACCTAAGGGGAATGTAATAATAGATGCTTCCATTTTGGCTATCTGAATTAATATATAGTTATTACCAGTGTATCTATGATTTAATGGAGGAGAAATTCCTTTCTCCATTTACCTAGAAGCTAAGGCATTTTTCATACAAACTAACCAGTCAACTCAATGCTTTTCTGTTTGGAGTTTTACTCTTTAGAGAATAAACGAAAAAGCACAAAGACAACAAAAGAGTATTCATTGTGGCTTCAGCAGAATGACAAAGTGGAGTAACCAATGACAACAGATCTGAGGGAGAAACCCAAACATACTGCTTCCCCGGTGGAATCCTGGCTCTCCAGCTCATTTTCCAAGTGCAATTAACATGGCTACTGTATTTTCTGTGAGATTCCTAGGTAAGTCTTCAATAAGTTACTTATTCCAAGTCCTAAAATTAGCCTCTTCTATTTGCAAGAAAGAACTTTAGGTATTTCATCATGGTATTTCATTTTACATTGCTGTAACAGAATACCACCGCTTGTATGATTTGTAAGAAAAAAAGATATAGTTTTGACAGCTAGAGAGGTTGGAAAAAAAGACATGAGAAGCTGCTTTCTGGTGAAGGGCTTCTTGCTACATCATAAGATGGTAGAGCATCACATAACAAGAAAAAGCAAGAGGCATATGCCTTTTTAAAATAAACATTAATCCAGATAAGAGATTGGAGCTCTAACAATTTCAACATCTCCCACGAGGCTCTGCTTCTCAGTACGTGCTCTTATAGAAACACATTCAAATTACAGGATTACTGCTTAATCTAACCTTGCAAAATTTTATGTAGGACAGATAAGAAAAGTACTTATCTTAGCAATTTTGTGTAAACTACTATTTTTGAAGTATTCGTCCACTCAAAATTTTAAAATCACCAGTAGCTTATAATATTACTGAGTGTGATGTTACTTACTAGAACTGCTGCATCAGCTTTAAAAGAATTCTGATATTACACTAAGCAAATACAATAAATTAGAATTCTCTCGGTTATACTTGTATTCAACACTTAAGCACAATACTTAGTCTTCTTCCTTTTTCCATTAAAACAATGTTTCTTTCTGGGGATTGAACTCAGGATATCATAGATGTGAAGCAAGTGCTCTACCACTGAACTTTATCCCAAAACCCTATTTTTCAAACCTACTTTTATTCATGAATCTTCAACTTTCCTTAATTAGATTCTATAAATTATATTATCTGTCTCACAAATACTATGAAGTTTGAATGAATTAATGAATAGTAAATTTAATTTTTTAGGCAAAATATATATTAGTGTGAAAAATATACTAACAATATAATTGTATTATTTTTATAATACAAAGTAATGCACATTCCACTGTAGGATATATATATATATATATATATATATATATATAGGATATATATATATATATATATATATATATATGAAATTAATCATTTCACTAAATATAAACTTTGCGAGGGTAGGGCCTACAAAATTTCTAGCCCACAATATGTATTAAGTAAATAGCTGGACAATGAATTAGTGAAGATTGTTAATTGTACACCCTATTTTATATCACACTTCTGAGGACAAGTAGAGTATAGTTTCATAACTTTGACATAAAAATTTCATAAAAGAGTGTTATTTTTCCAGGTCTAGTAAGTAGTAGCAGAATATGAAAAATGTTTTACTTGGCCAAGATACACAATATGTGGATCTGAATTCTGTATCCATAAATTACAAGCACTATAAATTCAGGAAATTTATTTACAGGGTTTCTTATCAGATCAAATGTGGTAGATTTCATAAAAGATTGGTCATATAATGTCAAGAACTTGAATAGATGTCTGCTGATTCTAATTCCCTGTCAAATTTGGATAAAATCAAAAAGTTCACAGGAAAGTATTTAATGATGCCAGTTTTATATTAAATACTTGCTAACAAATGAAAACAGAAGTAGGAGTCTATAGGAATGGCTCACAATTAATAAAAATTTAAACTAAAATTCATTTGATACCTTTTATCTTTAAAGATTTCTGTTTCTTCTTATCTAGATAGAAAATTCTAAAAGGAGATTTTAAGATGAGAAAAGATGCTTTTTGATTTATTAATTTTCTTTGATGAATATCAAATATTCTACAGTCATTGATAATAAATTTAAAATATTAAGGTATAATTCAAGCCCAGATAACTTGCTAACTTATAATAACATGGGACGTAAACATGATAAACATAATAGAAAATAATTTCAAAATGGCAATCATTTCAGGAGAGTGTTCCCATAAGAACAGAATCCAAAAAATAAAGTAAAAGTGTTCAAAACCTTTAAAAAATGAATGAATATATGTAGTAGTAATTAAAATCCAATATATTGGACACATCATTAACAAAATATTTCATCTAAATGAACTGTAAAAATGACTTTCCCAAAATAAACTTACTCATAGCAGGTACTTTTTTCATATTTTTAATGTATGATTAATTTCTGTACAGTAAGTCCCTGACTTCTATGAATTTTCACAGATACGAACGGCCTCACATTAACAATGCTCATAGATGTGAACAAATCACAGAAGTCACTCACGTGTCTGCCGGGCATTGTCACAGCAGCACTGCTGTGCACTCACTGTGCAGTGCGACAGGGCACAGGGGTACAGTGTGCAGGCAGAGCCCGGGATGTTTGAAGCAAGAGGAAAAGCAGGGGTGATGTGGAGGAGGCTGCTAGGAAGCACTAAGCAGTATATATTGTGTATTTGTATCAAAGGTGTCTGAGACTCACTTTGTCAGACTTAGCGATGAATCTGACTTACTTAGTTCTCCCAGAACAGAGTCGTTTGTAATTCAGGACTTCATATTGAAAGTAGGACAACAGACATAATCATTAGTTAAGGTATTGTATAATTAGCAACCACTTGTCATCGAGTCTTCAAAAACAAAAACATCCTGAAATTCCCTACAAAAGGGTATATTTTAAATATTTTGTTAATTTTACTATGATTTATAAGCCCCTGCAGGTACTATTGTGTACTATTTAATTCAACAAATATATTTCTCATAAACTCGCTTATCAATGAGTAATTTTCGGTTGTAAGAGAGTCTTCAATTTTAGGTGACTTGAAAACAAATGAAAATCTATTGTCTCTCAAGACTGAAAAATACAGTCTAAGACTTCTTGCTGTCTGTTTAGTAGAATTTTGAGAATGAATAGAGATAAACTGAAGTTTCAACAAATAGTACAGGAAAAATGCCCCAGTTTTGATTAAGAATATATTATAGATACAGATCAGTCTGGGAATAACGATACTTTCAATATACTGAATTCACCTAGCATCATGAAAATATTTGCTGTGGTCTTGCTCTATTAGTAATGTTTACTACTTTTCTGTTTAGAGCAATTCAAAAGCTTTCTAACATGGACCTTCAGGTAGCATGATGTAGCAGATGGTAGCCATGGAAGTGTGGTGTTCAAATCTCTTCCCACAAACTATTAGGAACCGCACAGCACACACATGGACTACACTTTCGGCTATCATTTCTTTGCGATGACTGCTATGTTTGCCAACAGAGCTCTTTCCAAGCAATGACTGAGCGTGTCAGAGGTAACACTGCTGGCCATTTCTGCTAATGTGTACCGATTTCTTCTAATGTACAACTTTAGGGATACCTAACTGGCCACATCAAGATTTCTTCAAGCTGTGTTTCCATCTGAGGTCCTTCCCACCCAGTCTTTTTCTCGCTCAACTGTCAGATCCCTAAGACAGTCTGGAAGACTCCCCCTGTCCTTTTCTGTCAGTTCCCTTTCGTTTCTCAAAGGCACTTCTTCAATATGCTTTCTGTGTATCTAATCTCAGGTGTCTGCCTCTCAAAGATTAAACTAAGTGTCCTTTATTCTTTTATAAGTAATAGCTTCTTGTTTCAATTTCTAACTGGTAAGTATTAACATTTATTTATACAACACAGACTTTACCAGTTTACCCAATCACAGTCAAGACATCAATAAGTGATCACTATTTTATTTCTTCCTTTCTAATCATTTACCTTTATTTCCCTTTTTCTTACTTAGTTGTGCTGGTTCATGTTAATTACAATTTCAAAGAATAGTTTTAACAGTTGACATCTTTCTTTGGTTCAATATGTCAAGGAGAATAATTTCAATATTTTATTTTAAGTGCTAATAAATATACTAAAAGATAGTTAATACTTATTAAATTTAAGAAATGTTCTTTAAACTCTAATTTGATAACCTTTATTTTAATCTAAAATAGATGTTGAATTTTATCAACTGATTTCTGTGCAAACATTAAAATCATGATATACATGTACTTTGCAAAGCACATGATAATTCAACCTTATATATACTAGAAATACTTGCTTTTAGACAGTTCTGGAATGGGCTATTTTTATTACTGAGTAATAAGTCCTACAAATTTAACAGCTGGGCTGCTATCTAAGACTTAGGAAAAAGGTTTCTAAATTTGTTCAGCTTCTTTGCAGAATCCAATTATTTGCTTAGGGCCAACTTTCCCATTTTTGTGTTGACTGTCCTCAGGAGATATTCCCAGCTCATAAAGATCCCCACCCACAGATCCTTTGTAGGTGGTCTTGTCCTCACCAGGGAAGCAAATAGTGGTTAATCTTTCTTATCTTTGTTCCATCAACAGCAGGAGAGGACTGTTTTGTAAGTCCCTGTGTGATTAGGTTAGATTATATGCCCAGATACTCTTCTGTAAAATCAGCTTATTAATAAGTAACACTAATTACATCTGTAAAAGGTCATTTTCTCTGAAACATAATAATTATGGGAGTAATATAATGCAGCAAAAGCCATATTGGTCACTTTAGAATTCTGCCTATTCCATATACGAAAAAAAATCAAATTATACAAAATATCAGTTTTCTTGGGCCCATTCAAAGCAAAGACATAAAGTTTCATAATTTCACAAATTCCAGGTAATATGATATTGAGCAGATTGAAGAATGGCTGTGGTATTTTTTTCTCATTTATTATTATTTTATGTGATTGATTTTCTAACATTAAACTAACCTTTTATTCCTGGACTAAACATATTGCTTATAGTGTAATATGCTTTGTACAAAAGAAAATTGGATCCCGTTTTCAATTATTGTACAATAATGCATGAGTAAAGTCATTTAGAGCTAATGCCTCTTTGTGGTATGATTTCAATGATGGACTCAAATGCTTTAATATATGGGGGACTAGTCAACATTTTTATTTCTTTGCCTATCAACATGAAAATTGTGCTTTTTCAAGGAATTTGCCCATTTCACATAAAAATTGTTAACTTATTTGTTAGAAAGTTGTTCATTATATTATGTCTGAAATCCATACACTGAGTGATACTTTTTTCATCATTTATTTTGATAATGTATACTTTCCTTTTTTTTTTGCTTTATTGATTTGTCTTTTGAAAAGAACATACTCTTAGCTTTATTGACTTTCTTGTAACTTTATCATGTTAACTGTATATAATAAATTCTATTTCATCCATTTCTTACAAAACTTTATTACCTTTTTAACAATTACACTTGAATATAAAAACAGAATATTTTATCTTCATGCAATTATTTTGAACTTTCAACTCTGGAATTCTCTTTGATTCATATATACATGTAGAATTGTTAGGCAGTAACTTGATTTTTGTCTCCTATATTCAAATATTTTATGGCAGAAACTTTCAGATATTGTCCAAACCCATTTACATTTTGGGCCTGAGTAACAAAAATGCATTTCATACAGATAACAAGCAAAATAAACTTATAATCACATAATTAGAAATTTTCCTTGGAACATAAGAAATCTATGTTTCTGAAACTTCTGTCCATTAATCCTGATTCTTTTTTCTTTTTCTTTTTTTTTTTTTTTTTTTTTTTTTTTGTCTTTTTCCTTTAATCAGTACCGGGGATCGAACTCACGACTGTCTGCTTGCAAGGCAGGCGCTTATGCCACTGAGCTAAATCCCCAGCCCCAATGCTTATTCTTTTATCAATTTTATTTGTAAAAAATATTCAACTAGTTTAAAAACAACTATCTGAGGTACCCTAACTTATGACTTGATACTTAAATACCTATTCCCCTAACTATTCTTGTCACATTGTGACTACTGGATATTTCATTACAGAAAGGTTTCCTCTGGATGTCCAAAATGTGAACCAAGGGGAGAAAATGTAGTGACACCTTAAGAGCACTGTCCTATTAACAATAGTGTAGGACAAAATAGATCTTCCATCTGAAGCATGTGATAAATTACAAATGGACAATTCTACTTCCTAGAAAATCTGGAAAGTCAATTTAGGAAGACCAACTAAACACTGAGGGATTTTTCATATTTCAATAGTATATAAATATAAGCCTTCTCCTATAAAGATATGGACTATTCTGAGACTTTGACCCCCCCCCCCCACAAAGAGACCTTCAGATCCAAGTCCTGAGGACAGTAACCAAACCAAGCCTCAAAAAGACAAAAGGAAAATGAGGGAGAAATATTTTAAAAAGATAACACGGACCGCAGCTGGAGATCTCAAAAAGCATACCACAGAATTTTTAGACTCTGCAAAAAAGCAATGGAAGAAATAATTTGAGATCTGAAAGAAAAAAAAAAGAAATTTAAAGTTCAGAAAAACTAATTTCTCATTTAAAAAAATCACAAACCATTTCCATTAATATGATACAGAGTTATGACGAAAAGTGAAAAGGAGAATAATGACAATGATCAAACAATACAAGTCAAAAAGTGAAGCTTACCTAATAAAGAAAACTATAACCTACTATTTGAAAATGAACTAAAAGATAGCAAGAAAATATGTACGCCTCCAAAATCTAGAACTAGCCAAGTGTAGAAATAGTCATGGCTTTAGAAAAAGAGCCTGCTTTTAACGCTCACTGTGAATTAGGAGACTAAACTAGAAGAATTGTAATTATTACTAGACATGACTGAAAATGCTGTAGCAAAATAGAAAACTGAATATTTTAAGTTAAAATGTGATGAGATCATTAAACAAGAAACTAATAGCTAGTTCTGACAAGCAAATCAAGTTGATTCAACAAAATATTGAAACCACCTATCTTGAGTATAAAAACAAAAATAACCTCTAACTTTAGGACATACCTTATATTTCAATGCAATATACAACATTTCAAAGCATTTTAAGCAAAAGTTTTCAAGTTGTCCTCTTCATTTCGCTTTCTGCTCCATTCATTGTGGCCACTCTGCCACTGTTTCTGGAATCTTGGTATTTTTCATTTTTAGAATATCCTGTAGTAATCTCTGTAGAGTTGGATTGGTGGTTGCAAATTCCCCTAGTTCCTCTTTATCCTGGAAGCACCTTGTTTTTCCATCAATTTCTAGGGACAGTTGTGCAGGATATATCAATCTTGGCTGAAGGTTATTATCTTTCAAAGCTTGAATTATTTTACCCCACACTCTTCATGATTTGATGGTTTGTGCCGAGAAGTCTGCTGTAATTCTGATGGGTATTCCCTTGTAAGTGATCTGTTTCTTGTCTTTGACGACTTTTAATATTCTGTTCTTATATTGGATTTCTGGAATTTTGATTATTATATGCCTGGGTGTAGCTCTGTTTGGGTCGTAGGTGGCTGAGGTCCTGTATGCCTCATACATCTGAGTATCTTTACCTTTTGCTAAATTAGGGAAATTCTCCTGGATTATTTCTGTGAATAGCTTTTCAAGTTCATTTGTTTGAGTCCCTACTTCTTTTATGTTCTTAATTATTAAGTTATAGATCCTCTTATCATCTTCTAGTCCTTATATTATTGCTGTTTGTTTCTTTGTTATTTTTAAGAAGTTTTTCATTTCATGCTCCCACCTTACAAATCTGTCCTCCAATTCTGATCATCTATCCTTAGTTTCTTTCAAGCTGTTATGCCAGCTTTCAATATAGTTTTTAGTTTCCTGGTAATCTCTTTGAACCTGCTTCATGTATTCTATGTTTTCTCCATCAAACAATTCTCCCCTTTTTTTCTGTTCTTCCATTCCACCATCTCTTTTTCTTAGGTGGTGTTTAGCATTTCTCTAACTATTCTACTTATTTCTTGCTTTATTTCATTAAATACTTCATTTTTGAACTCGTCTATGAGGCTCTGGGGAAACTGACAACTAATGACAGAAAAAGAGCTCAACAGAAATAAGGCAGAGAAGGTTGGATGGTAGGAACAGCCATTTTGGGGAAAACAAGACATAATAATAGGTAGTGCTGATTTAATATCCTCTTGTTTTGAAGTCCCATCAAGCTTTTGTTCTTCTGCCTCCATCGGTTTTAACATGTTGTATCTTATTGGATTTTATTATATGTGATAATATAAACAAAAACTTTTATAGACAAGGAGATTATACAGAAATCATTGTTCATTTTCTGTTAGTTGATTCTAAATACCCTGTAATACTGTCATTCTCTTGAACGGTTTTACATTGTCTTGATATGTTTGATGCTACAGTATATGAAGTTATACCCAAAGATTTTAAGGGAAGAGACACTATGGTAACTACTATTATATTGAGATTATCTTGTGGTGAAACACTATTTTGCTTAAATGGCTATGTTTTGACCTGTACTGTTTTTTTGTTATGCCCTGTTTTTGATCTCAATCTCTTTTTATTATCTACTTTTTCATTTTTATCCTTTTAATTAAGGAAAAAATAAATAAAAATAGCAGGATATATTATAGTAACCCACTTTGATTTCCTATTAACTTGATTTGAAACTCTGTATTGCTCTCACCATCTTGTTTTGACTGATTTTCCTCTATTCTGTTATGTTTGATAGTACCAAGTTTGAAAGTATAGGCAACAACTATGAAGACAGTAAGATTCATTGAGATGCTCATTCTGGTTGACTTTTATCTTCTTTTGAAGTCCTCTAATGTCTCCAATGTTTTGGTTCTATTGGTCTTATTCTTTAGTGTTTTGTTCAATTTTATTATAACTGATGATATAGGCAATTCTTTTTAAGATAACAAGAGGCATTATGGTAACCACTGTTGATCACCTTGTATTTTGTTTTTACATTATGTATTATGTCCATCTTTTTGATTTGACTGACTTTGTCCTGGTATGTCACATTTGGTTTTACTTTCTTCAAAAAAAAGCAATAAGAACTGTGGGAGTAATAAAACCCAAAATGTATAATCGTCATTTTTCAAAAGAAAGGAAAAGAAAGTTCTCTAAAAGATATAACTGCATATATATTTAAGTGTATAAGATAGATAACCATATTACTGAGTTTTGTTGGATCATTGAACAAAGCTGTTTGCAGTCTCACTGTTTGAAAGTCCCCTCTATATGCTCTAATTTTGTAACTTCAACAACTATTTCTAAGATGACAATATGTAATTAACTAGTGATTTCCTACTTTTTATTTTTTCTGAAATTCTGTATAACTTGTACCCTTTTTCTGTTTTTTTTTTTCTTTTTTCTCCTTAAATAACATTAAAAAAAAAGAAAGATAGAAAATATTTGTGTTGGAAGACACGTCTCATGGTTAGAAATAGACATAAGAAGACCAGTCACTTGGAACTTGTAGGCATGGCAATGCACAGGCATTCTATGACGTAGCTTTTCTTACCCTACCGATGCAGAAAGGAGTAGTGTTGCCTATATCTTGCTTGAAATCCTTTCTGATTTCAGCTCCCACATTCTTTTAATTTATTGATGTTTCTATCAATTCAGCAAAAATGTTTGAGCACTAAACCTATGTCAAAACAAGGAAGAGATGTAGTCTCTCCTTCAGAGACCTCATAGTGCATCTATTTATACAGACAATTACACAGCCAACAGAAATATAATTTCATAAGTGTGACAACAAAAGTATCCAATGCAGACAATTGTCCTATGCACATGCACCATTTAGTACATGCAGGTCAGTACAGGAAGACATTTCTCTTACTAACAACAGAATGTTGAATCTCATTTCAGTGAAATCCTCTACTTTCACTTTCTCAGCAAGTGCTGCCTTACTCTGTGCCTATTTTTTACTATTAAAATTATTCCTAATTAAACAACAGATTTTTGCTGTGTAATTCAGGCTGACTGGCCCAGGCTTGTCTCACACCACCTCTATCTCCCGGCCTCCTGAGGGCTAGAGTTGTGGTCAGTGGCCACCACACCCAGCTCTGTACCTCCTTTAAACCCCCATGTATGTCGGAGGTAAATTTCATTTCTGTCTCTTGAACGTTACTATTTAGCAACTCAAAATAAACTACAGAAAACGTTCATTTATTTTTTCATATGTTTGATATTCTACATGACTAATTTCATAGATTTTGAGGACATGCATACTGAAAGACTCAAAGTTTCCTTTATTTGCAAAGAACAGCTATTGTAAAGGAATTTAAAAAAATAGAGAGAAGAAAGGACAATTCGCTAATAAGAGATAACAAAGATGGATGCGTAGATATTTTAACAAAACTATCTTCAGATCCAAACTTACTCTAAACTCTTTGTTTATATTTTTTCATGGCTTATATTTCTATGGTTTTTCATTAGATAGTTCATAGCTTCTATTTTTATTATGTCCAATTACTGAGAGAATTTCAATGAGTTACTGATTTATAGCTTTAAATTTGATATTTTAAGTGTCAGAATTACTCAGTGATTGGTCTATTATTTTAGTCAATTTCAAAATTAGCATCCTAAAATGCTTTAAAATAAAACATCAAATTATAATTATGCTGTTACACACACACACACATATCTATGTATCACTATAATTCCTTTGATATGTTCTTTAAAACTAGCTTAAATATCTTGTAAAATATCATTTTGAGGATATAGAATACAAAAACTGTAAATTATCAGAGAACTGACTTTTTATTGCTGATTTTATTGTTTCATTTTTCAATGAAGCATACCTGAAATGTTTTCTAAATAAATAAAGCATACCTGAAATGTTTTCTAACTAAGAAACCACGTATCCATTTTTGAACGATCAAAACTGGTGAGTTATGAGCCAGAATTTCATTAATTCTTGAAATAATATAATGAATATTTTTAATTTCATCTTCATAGGTTTTTCCCTGTATAAAGAAAATATGTTCAATGTCTTATGTTTCATGAAAATATTTCTAAAAGGTATTATGAACTTGATAATAAAATGAAATTAATAAAATATTCATAGGTATCTTATAGGCATAATAGTTTAAAAATCAATACATTTCATAGCATTTTATGAAGAATCATTAGCCTCAAGTAATCTCAGTTCTCTACACAAAATGCAAGATTCTTAACAATGTGCATTCAAGATTCTTACACAAATCTGATAAAATATATGCAATATTTTTACTATAATTCTGATCTCTCAAAGTAGTGGCATGGACTGGTGGCCAGTGGAATTTTAAAAGCAAGCTTTGGATCACCAAAAAACAGATATTTGTTGAGTTAATAAAATAAGTTACAGTAGTTTAAAATGTTGTAGCTTTACTGAGATGTTAGATGCTTTTATTTGAACATATGCATTCCCCTGGGAAAGATATTACCTTTAAGAAAGACCTCCTTTCTTGAAAATCTTTAGATTTGAGCCAATACACACTTTATATCTCATTGATCACGTTTGGAAATGCAGTCACTATTACTTCTGTTTTCAAGGCAGAGTAATATATATTTAAAATATGACATTTATACTTACGCTATTTTAAGCATCTAATCTGAAGATTACTATCCCTGTGATGTTCAAAACATACACCTCTCTCTCCTATATTCATAATTAGCTATGTATTGTAAAACAAATCACAAAATATTGTAAAGAAAAAGTGCAGGTTTATTTTTTCAAATGTGGTATCAGAATTAATTCCTGTTTGTTCTCTGCCTGGAAGCCACAATATGTACTGAATCTGGAGTCAACATTCCAACATTCAAATCTGATCACAAGGCAGGCTTGCTTAATCCTTTTATTTGACAGCACCAGAAGATCAATTGCAAATCTCTTGACTTGGCGTAAAATGCACCTTATGATTTACTTCTTTACTACTTCCTCGGTCTCCCCTCCCTCCTCACCCTATGGAACAGCTTCCGTTCTGGAAATATCCAACCTCTGAAACCCCTGAGAAGGGCCTGATAATACACCTCAAAGTGCTCTACACACGCCATTCCACTTTTTTGAACTGCCTTCTCAATTGTCTCAATATCAGTCTTAGAAACCAAGTTCATTTCTTCAAAAAAGATTTTCCTGACATTGATCTGAGAACAATATCCATCTGCAATATTATCCTGTGCGATAACTCGTCCATCAGACTTGACAGTGCACAATTTTACCTGGTCCCTGTAATCCTGGAAAGACTTGGAAGTTAGGAAATCTCCTCAGCTCTGTTTCAGGGAAGTGGCTCACTGTAAGGTAATAATCTTCTTCCTCTTGTAGCTGATACATATAAACTCCTGTTTCCCCTATGGCAGACACAGATATACCTACTAACAACTAGCTAAAGTATTCAGTGTCCATTGTTTATTAGCATGAAACTCAGAGAACCAGAACTCCAGAGATCCGGCTATGGTGGGACTCAGGCACCTTATTCACCCACCCTTATAGTGAGCACCACAGCAAGGGCCAGGAGGAGAACCAGAACTCCCAAGATCTGGCCATGACGGGACTCAGGCAGCTTATTCATCCACCCTCTAGGTAAGCGCCTGCAGTGAGGGCCAGGAGGAAACCCAGAACTCCTGAGATCCAGCCATGGTGAGACTCAGCTTATTCACCCACGCTCTTCTAAGTGCCTGCAATGAGAGCCAGGAGAAGAACCAGTGCTCCTGTGATCTGGTCATGGTGGGACTCAGGCTGCTTATTCACCCCGCCATCTTGGTAAGCGCCTGTGGCATGGGCCTGGAAGAGAACCATTACCTGTGAGCCTACTGCCATGTGGGCTGAAAATCAAGCATCCTTCCCCCTGCCCGCCCTCCATAGCTACTGAGGATAGATGTCTCAGCATCTCTTGGGAGGATGACCATATGCAGTATAGCAAATATGGGGGATTTCCTTCTATTATCTGTTTGAAGGCAAAGGTTGTTTTCACTGTTTTGTTTTGTTATGTTTCTTTTGCTCTATTCAGTATTCTCAATTGGTTTTATAATGTTCTATTTTTGTTTTGATTTTGCTATATCTAATTGACTGGACAACTATTGTGAAGTTAAAGAGATATACCATAGTACCTATTACTACTATCCCAGTATCCTATTGTGAAATCCTATACCAATTTCACTGTATTGTCTCAATTGGCTTTGTTCTGTCTTGTGCTGTTGCATTTTTACTACTTTCAAAATAAAATTTAAAAAAAAAGAATAAAATTCCTCTAGGGCTAATCTTTGGATAAGATTTTCTGCTTCTCCTGAGCTGATCCACCTTTATCCTGAGCAAACAAGAGGCCTTATTGCCTGCGCTGACGCAGGAGAGTCACAGATTCAAGCATGCTCTGACATCCTGTCAGGCCGTGACACTTCATTTATCTCATTTTCTTACACCAACCTTTCTTTAGTCTTGTTTACTTCTTTCCAAAAGAGAAAAACCTTTTGCCTAACCTTTCAGAGCATGGCATAGTTTTAATATTAAGGTCACAGCATTCTCTCCACTACAGCAGTTACCCCCCACTTATAAGACTTTGTCAATCAGCCCTTCCCTAACATGCAATAAGCCGTTCAAATAAAGCCACTGACTTATTAAATCCTGACTTAAAAAAAAAAATCTGACCTTTCAGTCATGTTGAAATTATTGACCCCTCTTAGTCACATAATTTAAGTTTAACAAGTTATTATCCATCTAGGATGAAATTTCCTGGTTTATAACTGGTATTTGATTATCAATTCAAGATCAAATCACAAAATACAAGTACTGTGTAAATTTGGCCTCCAGCTTGACCAATGTCATTTAATCCATTACTTTAAGAAAATTTTTTTCCCATCACACTCACGTTTCTCTCTTTAATTTTGATTTTTAAGTCTTAATTTTTTTATTCTTCTAAAATATAAACACTTGAATTACTTATGTTTTTATTAACTCATTCATCCTTTTTAAAATTAATTTATTTTTCACTTATTTGTTTGAAACAGGATGTGGCTATGTAGTTAAGAGCATCCTCAAACTCACTGTGTAGCCTAAATTGGCCTTTAACCCTCAGGGATTTTCCTGTCTCAGCCTTCCAAGTACTAGGATTATATGCATGTGCCACCATGACCAGATAATTTTTTAATCTTTAGTGGCCTATTTAGGTTTTGTGGTTTTAAATCTCTGTTTACTAAATTAGGGTTTTTTAAAAATTTCTATTTGCTAACTTTCTTCAAATGATCATCTTCCTTATATCTTGCTGCTTCAGACATGCAGATTATATATACAGCTCTATTATCTGTCACAAATTAAGTTTTAAATTGCAGACTCATAGAATGAATTTTCAGTTCCATTTCTCTACTTGCATATAAAAGTTGAAATAATTCTTTCCTCAACTTACAAAAATGCATACTTCATAATATATCACTCATACACAGTAATTCATTAGGGACATGGCCTAAACCCTCAATCTCCCAAACAAGTGTAGGTCAAAGGTTTAAATAAATGAGATAAGTGGCATGATTTTAGGGCTCCAAGAGGATCAAAATGCTCTGCAGAGGTAGGGGCTTTGGTGGCTAAGACAGGGGATACCTCTGGGGAGCCTGCAGTCATTATTTTTTTTTTTCAAATAACAGGAAATTGAGCAGACCTTGGGAGTGGTTCAAGGACTTGTTAACAAATTACCTTAACAAGGAGAAGTATTTTAGGAGAAGATTGCCATGTTGCATTTCACTACAGGGGTGAAATGCCTGAGGCTACAGTCTACATTGTCAATTGGAGTTGGAGCCAGGTGTCCTCAAGCATTATTTCCTGCCCTGGCCATGCATAAGCCCTGTTCAATGTCCAGCTGCAATGGCTGACAACATTAATTAAAATTACCTTCATCCTGTCAGTTTATTAAATAAAACCATTTTCCTTTCTCACTCTTTTCTACCCAATAAATCATTTAATCAAATAATATCTTGTCAATTTGTTACCTATCATCTATATGTCCTCTGCCAACTTACTAAATCAGCCCTTTGAAGGCCCAAACTTCTAATAGACATTTTCAGAAACATCCAACCACTCTGATAAAATAAACTGAGAGGTCTGAAGACTAAGATGGGTGGGTAGGTCTAAGTTCCTATGTGAATACATCAATTTACTGTAAGCAGTAAATTGAAGCCAGATATTGTACCAATGAGAAACTACCAACTAACATCTTACCAGGAACCTTCCTTGCTAATTAATCTAAATTGTTTTCTATGTCTTGTTCCCTGCACCATTTTAAATGTTTCTCCTTTTGCCTTCTGGGAAAAGTGCTGGCTGTTTGCATCCTGGTTCCAGAATGTGCATATAAACTCTTTAAAATTTAAATGTGCTCACACTTCACTTTTACCAGTTCAATTTCTCCTCTGCTCCAAAACATCAAATACAGGATGATTTCTCTAGAATGAAAACGTGGTCAATGAGAAGCGCAAGTATTTCCCCACGATCTTACAAAGTCCTGTCTCTTGGGTTGCATCACATCTGCTATTATAATCCTGCTTTTGCTTCTAACAGCATTTGCCGTGCTTGTACTTGCACACATCTTCTATACTCTACAAACACTAAATCACTTGTGCTCACCTGAATTTCTCAGGCCCTATCAATACTCTGTGCCTTTTCTAATGCTATCCCTCTGCCTGTTGCAATAGCTCTATTTTCCTAGACTTCTTATACTCAGAAGCCCATCTAAGCTACAGACTTGTGCTTTCTTCTTTATTTTCATTCCAATAGAAAGCTGAACTTTGAAGACTTTTTAAATTCTTTCATGGATCCATCAAATCCATAATATTTTCACCATTACTTCTTGGGTTTTATAACTCCTTTATTTGCTTTAATTTTCTCTGTTGTCATTTCTATCATGTGT
Source organism: Cavia porcellus (assembly GCF_034190915.1). Classification (NCBI taxonomy): domain Eukaryota; kingdom Metazoa; phylum Chordata; class Mammalia; order Rodentia; family Caviidae; genus Cavia; species Cavia porcellus. The sequence goes on along the minus strand of NW_026947484.1, from coordinate 156,589,539 downwards.
TTTAGATATCCTGGGTCTGGACTCTATTGTTTATTATTTTTTACTAGTATTGTCACATCAGTTTGGTAAAGTCATTCTGTCAAAAGCCAGCTCTTTCAAACTGTGTGTTCTACTTAACTTGTCAATTACTCTAGTTCTGTAGTTAAGTCTAAGGTTTATTTACTTTTCCCCTTTGGTTTGTTTGCTTGCTATTGCTTTTTTAAATTCCTATTTACTTTATCATAGATAAGTCTTTCCACATATCAGTTTAAAACTTACTATAAACTGGCCTATATTTGGAACTCTCTATGAAAGTTATTCTGTGATCTGTAGTAATTGAACCCAACTACCATTTGGACTACCATCACACTGACAGAATTTCCTCTGCTGTCTGATATTTTATCAAGTTTATTAGGGAAAATAGCTTAATTTTAGGCTGCCCTAGCTTCTGCGTTTGACTCAATAATCTTTCAGCCCATTTAAACTATATAAAAATTATTAATACATTGTGTAGTTCTAAATAAATTTATTTGACAGTTATGGAGGCTGAGAGGCCCAACATAAGTCACCAGCATATTCTGTGTCTGTCTGAAAAAGGTTCACTTCCTTCTTTATAGATGATGTTTTCCTACTGTATTCTCACAGAGCAGTGAATGAAGAGGTCTCTCTAAAACCATGAGGACTAATCCCACCTTGTTGGACTAATCACATCCCAGAGTACTTACTTCTAAGTACCATCATATCAGGAATTAAATTTCAACACAAGAGTTTTAGAGGAGGCATAAACACTCAGACCATAATGAGTCTCGTTTTTATATTAAAAAAGAAAAGAAATCATTATATTGTGCCTACCAATTAACTTTACGAAAGTCTTTTTTGTAAAACAAAGATTAACCTTTACTGATTTATAGTATAAATGTGATTTCCCAAATATGCATATATGTCTGCCTACTGTACTTGGGGTAACGGTATTTAGATTTCGCTCAGCAAAGAGGAAGTTCAATATGTAGCACACGAAAGTGCACAAGGTAGAGGGAAAAACCAGGGAAAAGAATACAGGAGGCAACATAGACTACTGAGACAGAAATTGTACTCATCAGATTCATGTCTTACAAGCAAAGAAACATTATGCTTACATTGCAGTTTATAGAAAGTCCTGCTTCCCATTGAGTTATAAATAGTTCCTTCTCTTTAAGGAGATATGCAGAATAATCATCAGTTATGGGCAGTGTTAATATCTCTTCCAGAAGAAAAATAAATAAATTCCAAGTATGCATTAACTTTCTGATATCCTAAAACAATTATTCTACAAAATTCCAATAAATGTATCCCTTCAAATTTGTACTAATGGCATAAACCATTTGGCATCTCAAAGTAAATGGAAGTTTTCTCTTTTGTTGGAAAAGTGACATATTTCCTCCACCACAGGAGTGATGGCTCTGAATAAAAACTGCATCAGTTAAATCTCAGTGCAAGCTATGTGATGTGGGATTAAATAACCCATATATTCACTTTTTTCATCATCCATATAATGGAGATAAAAATAGTTTTATTCCATTGGGTTATTGTAATGTAATATTTATAAAGCATTCAAAATAGTAGATGGAGCATATCAAACATCAAAAGAATGCTACTTACCAATATTTTTAAAGCATTGCTTAAAATAATACAGTATTTTAAGTTTTTCAAAGGATATTTACATGCTTTATCATATTTATGCTTCCTAAAGTTAACATAGAGAAACTTATAAGGCGGCAATTTATCCAAATGAAAAAAATCATGTAATATTAAAATGATAAACTAAATATAGCATGAAGTTTTTTTTCAATCCAACAAGAATTATAGCAAAAATTTGGGAAAGTACAATATACATTTAGGATCAATAATCAATAAAACAGGTGTTAAAATAATTATATGAGTACACAGCATGAAACAGTGGTTATTGCAAATCCTGGTATAAACTATAATGAGGCACTTGAAAGAAAAATTAGGAAATATTTCTGTAATGACTCATATGGAAGAGAATATTCTGCATGCTAATAGTAAGAATATTTTTTAAAAAATATTTCTACAACTAAATTATTTTCATACTATACAAAATTCTACAAAGAAACTATTAAATTCAATATGCTAATATTCAATTAAATGTACTAATTTTTCTTTTCTATTTCTACATGTTTAATTCTACATATATCTGGCCCATAACACTGTTTTTACTTCTCAGAATTTCCCAATTTGCCACAGTTTTCTCAGCAAATGGAAAAGTAGCATATACCTACAGTACAAGAGAGGACTTCTGATACATGCATGCATACATACACAAACACACACACACATACACAAATGTTTACACACCATTCACAAACACCAAGCTATATCCACAAAAGATTTGTAATATCACTGTACAAAAATACCTGAGACAGGCTAATTATGAAAGACAATGTATTTATTTAGCTCATAGTTCTGATGATTAAAGGGCAGCATCAGCTCAGTTCACAGATAGCAGACACTGAGTGAAAGCAAAATCATATACCCTTGCAAAAAATACAGAGTTGGGTGAAGCCAAGATTAAGCTTTTTGTTTGTTTGTTTGTTTCTTTTAACAATCCTCTCATGAGATCTATTTAATCCATTGTGAAGCCAGTGTTTTTAATTCTTTCAGGACCTTCAATGAAGTTTCCATCCTAAAGTGTGATGCAACACCAGCCTCCACGTTTTAATGCAGCAGGAGAGGCTCACTAACATTGGTACCATGCTTTGGAACTTCCCAGTCTTCAGAACTGTAAGAACTATGTTTTGGATGTGGTTTTGGTGTGTCCACCAAAGGTTCTTGTCCTGGGAGCCTGATCCCCAGTGTGGCAGGCTTAGGAAATGGTGGAACTCTTAAGAGGTAGAGCTTCATACAAAGTGATCAGGTCACTGGTTAATCAGGAGGGATTCACGTACCTCCTTGTAGATCCCAGACTAGCTCCTGAGAGACCAAGTTTTTATAAAAGGAATCATTGATACTTCATAGCACATCATACAATTTATTTTGTACATGCTCCTGCCATTGTAATGCCATCTACCATGAGGCATTCACCAGAAAATGAACTACCAGGAGGTAATTCTTAATTTTATTTTGTATCCAGGAATGGGATTGGATTCATTTATTAATTTTTAAGTTTTTTGGTTGAGTCTTTAGAGTTTTCTACATGTAAGATCATGTCAACAGTAAACAGTGATATTTGACGCTGGTCTGCCCAATTTATGTGTCTTTTATCTTTTCCTCTTGCTGATTGCTCTGGCCAGGACATTCACCACACTGAATAAACATGGTAAAATCAAATGGAATACTTACCTTGACCTTAGAAGGTGACCTTTGCTTTGTTTCTTTGTATTTATTAAGAAGTTAGCTGTGAGGTTTTTCTAAGTCTCCTTTACCACATTTACAAACTTTCCTTTTATCTAAACTGTTGAGCTTTGGTCAAATATGAACTACAAACTTCACTAAATGATTTTTCTGTGTTAAATGAGATGATCATGTGGTTTTATCCTTTGATAATGTGATAATGTAGTATATCACACTGATTCTCATTTATTAAAGAATCCTTGCTTACTGAGATAAAACCTGCCTGATAATCATGTATAATATTTTTATGTTATTAAATTCTACTGCCTAAAATTTTATTGAGGATTTCCTCACAAATGTCCATCTGAGGCACAAACATAAACTTTTCTTTGGTATCTTTGTCTGGTTGTCTGTGATGCCAATCTCCTAACATGTTGGTATTTTTGTCTGGTTGTCTGTGATGCCAATCTCCTAACATGTGACAAGATCTTCTTTTCGGCTCTAATTTTGAAAGAGTGTAAAAGGTATTTTCTTAACACTACTTTGAAGATTTGGTAGACTTAAGCCATGATCTTGGACTTTTCTTTATTGCAAGGTTTTCCATTACTTCTTATTGTCTTCTTATGTCACTGGTAGGTATAGGTTTTCTACTTCTTCCTGATTTAATATTTCAGGCTTTTTCATTCAGTTCTTGGTACATATCATTCCATTCTCTCCCAGGTACGTGACTTTTCTCCTGAGAAATCTACTAAAACTTTTACCAGGATTCACTTGGATCTGTTGAGTTGTTTTTCTCTGTGGCTTTCAAACTTCTCTTTATAATATCTTTGGACAATTACAATTTGTCTTGGAATATATTTAGGTTCAGTACCTTTGTGAAGATATAGGCATCATAGTCTGAATACTTGTTTTCTTACCCAGATTTCAAAAAAAATTTTTTTCCATTAATTTTCTTTTTTAAATAAAGAAAAGTATGCTATGAAGTAAGTATGCTATGAAGCTTGATAGTGTTTCCTAAGTCTTAGCAATTTATCTTTTTACTTCTTGACTAATTTCAGAGCATTTTTTTATTTTATGACTTATTTTCTCTATGTACTCAAATTGGTTATGCAAGCTCTCTCCTGAATTTTCGTATCAGTCACTAAACTATTCAGTTTTGAGGTTTCTGTTTGCTATTACTTAAGGGTTTCCATTTTCTTTAACTTCTTTTTTCATGTATTGGTTCTCTGATATATGTATCCTTTTATGTTTTTTTTGTAATTTACTGACATAACTTTTGAAATTTTTGTCAGTAAATTTATAGATCTAATTTCTTTGGATTTGGTTCCTGGAGCTGTTAGTTTCCTCTGATGTTTGACTATGTATATTTACATGATTGTGCTGTTGGTTAAAGATTTGAAGAGGCACCATGTCTTCTAGATGTGCCTTACAGCTTTCTTTGAACACTGAAAGATGTTTCATAGGTCACTCTACCCTGTAACAGTGAATGGACATTATTCTGGGTCTTATGTTTCTCAGAGTTTACAGTGGAATTTCATTATATACAAAGACCAACGGGACCTAAAGAGTCCAATGGCAGATTAAGCCAACTTGTGACCTTGATTAGGTGAGATCAAATAAATGTCATTTTGGGGTAAGATTACTGCCTAGGCCAGTGGGGCTAGCCAGTTATCTATGCTTGCTAGCCTCTAAGAGTTTCTCTCACTTTTTTTTTTGTTCTAGATGTTTCTTAATGATCTACCTATGCAAATTCCCCTAGTGTTCATGATATGAGGCAGAAATGTACCTATCACGAAATGTCTCTTAATACTAAGGACTTTGGATATAGTCCACTGGATAAATTATAGGTCAGTGGGCTCCTCCTCATTGCTCTCCTGTGCTAACTTGGGGAAAGGAATGAAAAATAATACAGAAATATGTCTCATTATATGAAAATATTTTTTCCACAGGTTTTGTACTCTATCATTGTATTTTAACCTAATCCCTTGGATTTCTAGAATTTTCTTAAAGACATTTTTCACCTAGGAATATTTGCTAAATGGATGCTTCTATGAGAAACTAAGGCTAGTATCTTTTATTTTTCTATCCAGCTGGTGTCCTAAGGATATTTTTCTCTTTTTCTTTTTTTTTTTTAGCAGCACTGGGGATCAAACTCAAGACCACGTACTTACAAGGCGGGTACTTATACCGCTGAGCTAAATCCCCAGCCCCTTGTTTTTCTCTTTGTAAAGTATTTTTAGTAATTTCAGATATATCTTAATATATATATATATATATATATATATATATATATATATATCTTAATGACTTAATTTGATAGCTAACAAATGTCGGATTTTATCAACTTCACTTTAAATGAAGCATAGAAACTTATCACCTTTAGCATCTCTTTACAATCTCTAGAATATATTTCTTCTAAATATATTTAATAACATCAGATTGTGTTGTGCTTTTCTGCGTCAACTTTTATCATAACTGTAAAGTCACAAGAGAAGGAAAATGTATTTAATATACTATATTTTGTTATTTTTTCCTGATAGGCCAGAATCATCTTATACAATTTCTTTCTTTATAGAAAACTATCTTGAGCTTTTTTTTTTTTTTTTGGATCAGATTTCTAGGGAAAAACTCTTTTAGTTTTAATTTGAAAGTATATTAATTTCTTCTTCATTAATGGAGAATATTTTTATTGCCTAGATTAGTGTTGGCAAACCTATGGCATGTGTATTATTCATTTGCTTGTTTAAAACAGAAGACATTAATGCATGAGTTGTGTTTTTCTAAATGAAGATCTCAGCAGTCAGGTTTAATTGCAGCATAAGTAGGTTTGGATTGCAGTTTAGGCACTGTTTTCTAAAAGATTCGCCATCACTGGCCTATATGCTTCTGGATTAATGGTTTTCTTTCTGAATTTAAAAATATTTTCCACTTGATTCTATCCTTTACAGTTTCTGATGAGAAACTTTGTCCATTGAAAGGTAAAGAAGCTATTATCCACACAAAAAAGGAAGCGAGCAGTAATCAGATACAGTCTCCCCAGTCATACTCTGTGATCTCTCTTGAACTAGACCACATGTTCTATTTCCAGCATCTCCCAATAATGTCATTGAATTGTGATGTCATCAATGAGTTAATGTACTTGATGAAATTGTAACCATCATAATCCAGTCACTTTCCCAAGCAACCAACTGGTAACCAAGCCTTACCATAGGAGTCTTAGGGAGGGAGTATTTCAAATACAAACTATAAGCCACGCATGGTAGCACATGCCTGTAACCCTAGCACTTAGGAGGTTGAGGCAGGAGGAACATGGTGAGTTCAAAGCCAGCCTAGGCTACATAATGAATTCAAGGTCAGTCTGAAACCCTGTCTCAAACAAATAAACAACTATAACACTCATTTAATAATTTGAATTCTGAATTCTACATTGTGACTAATGTCATTCCCTTTGCTTCACTCTACTCAATATATATTTGCTTAGTACTTTACATTTATTTGTATGCATTAATTTTGTTGCTGGAATCAATCTTGTTAATAACTATGTTCATCTCATATTCTACATTTTTATAATGAATTTATAATCTAAAACTTTATAATTCAAGTTATAAATCAATAAATTTAAATGTAGCTTTTATAAACACAGCATTATTTTTAAATTGTTTCTAATTTTATGTGTTTTTCCTAGAGATTGTATTCTATTTTTTATCTCCTCTAGTTTTGGGAAGAATAAACATCATCAGAATGGCACTGGAAGCAAAGCTACTAACTTCATGGAGATTGTGAAGCAGGCAACAAGAAAGAGTGCCAGTGAGAACAGAGCCCAGAGCCAGACTCCAGACCCACCTTCTCCACCTAAGCTCCACCTCCCAGCAGCACCTTTACTATGAGTGGGAGGAGGAGATCACTGCTGAGCATTACAGCACTGCCATGATCCGAGCAGAGCTTCAAGAGTCTCTTAACACAATCAAATTGAAATTAAGATTAACTGACAAAGTGTATTACTCTATTCAGCCAACTAGGAATTCACAATAAATATTTCTGGTACATTATGGATATATTAAGCATTTTAAGTTTTTGATATTTACATGGAAAATGAAGGCAAATGGACGTCAAATGCTTGAACTTGAAATCTCTACCTTAAACTGCCATTGCGCCACTACAATACCAATCTGTTTCATTATATGACAAAGTGTTCCCTGCCATCCCAGAGTCTATATTTTTTTTTTTTTTTTAATTTTGCAGGCCTAGTGGTTTGAACTCAGGGATGCTCTGTCACTGAGTTACATTTCAGTCCTATATTCATTTATTACTTACTTTAGGGTCTTGCCAAATTGTCCAGGCTTATTTAAAACTTGTGATGCATCTACTCTGATTGTACATAATGGTACATTACGTACACATTGTACATAATGATAATCATGGAAGCCAGTTACCACAATGGAAGTGCATCAGGTAAGGCACTGGTAGAGGCTATTATTTTTCTAATACAAAGTTGACAGGCTTAGCCAACTTGTAGTTTCCAATCTGACCAATCCTTTAGCTGTACTCAAGTAATACTGTCCAGGTGCAAAAAATTAAAGGTGTATTTATTTACTTATTCTTGTCCTCACACATTCAATCAAAAATACTCCATCAATTTTAAATGGGAAGGGAATCAAGAGATGGGCAAAGAGCATGAAAAAAGAATTGAGACTTGCTATGCACATGGACCAACTCCTCACAAAGAATGTACTATTTCTGTACTATGGACATGTATTAATAAAACTAGTGAAAAAAACTCGTCAGATCTCTATACTGTCATCTGTGATGCAATGTAGACTGAAGGACTAGGCAAGACAGATAAATGGAAATCCCATGTTCATAACATTGGATGCTTCATGTTCTTTCGTGAAATAAAAGACACACCCTTCCAGATCACAGGAAATCATGAACAATAAATATTTTTCAGAAAACCCTTTTCCATTTACCTGAGCTAAAAGAGCCTGCATCTTCACCTCTTTTATTCTGTGTAGATCTCTTCTTTTCTTTTTTAAGTAACATTTTTCAACATCCCATGTCATTTTGTGTGTGTTTTATTTCAGCTTATATAATGATTTCCCATTATTTTCACATAACTATCCATCTTATGCAAAATTACTCCTCAGGGTTCGTATACCCTTTCAACTGTATCACTGTTCAAAATAATCTTCTATTCTTCAGTAGTTTATATATATACAGCCTTGTTACAAATGATGACATTTTGGTTGATGTGCACAGACATGGTGTTAACACAAGATTTTACCATCTAGCAATGGGTTCTTATCTTTGGGCAAGTACAGTGCATGGTGTTTAGAGAAAGATATCTAACACTGCATTTCTGAAAACATATTCAAAGACGGATAAACAGATCACATCGAAAACCCTGTCCTATCACATTCTTCATTACTTACTATATCTTATACCTGACATTGCACTAACAATTGCAGAGTTATCCTCTATGAAAATTTATATAATTTAAGGTTAGCATTCAGAAGCTAAAACTTTACTTTTCTAAATTTGTTTAAAATGCATTAAGTAAAGCCAATTACCTTTTTTAAAGCAGGACAAAAGTTAAAGAAAAATCGGTCACTACATGCTTTAAATCTTTCAGGAAGATGCCAGTTCTGAATTATTTCTTCATCAGAAATCACGTGATGATCCAGTGCTTTGAGAGTCCATATACTGTTAACGAGAACATGTCTGTATCCCTTTTTAAGGCTTACTGGACAGTCAAACATAGTGAGCGCAATGAGTGTTGGACAGGCAGATAATGCACATAAATTCTTCAGCTTTACAAATCCATTGTCATGAAGATAAAGTAGTTTTAGATTTTTTAATCCACTCCAAAAATAGGTATCTGGTAAATTCTTTATCTGAAATATTATTAAAATTATTTTAGTTCACCAGTATTATTTTTCTACAAATTACATGTAAATATAAAGTGTCAAGCATTAAATATGTAAAATTTGATTTCTTCCAAATGGCAAGACTTTATTATTGAAAAGAATTCTTTCAATTATCTAAACGATCACGACAAAACAACATAATACATTGGGCATTTGGAATCAGCTATCACATACTTGTGATTAAAGTGTGTGTGTATATATATATATATATATATATATATATAATCTAGTTCAATTTCCTTGGAAACAGGCTGACTCTTCAAATCTCTCTAATATATTCCTGAAATGAACAATGCATCAAGAAATATTTTTATGCAGCCTGTAGATTTAAGAAGTAAAATCTACTCAATCATGCACTGTTCATATTTTTTGTTCATACATTTTTATTTAAAATTTGTGTTTGCATTTTTTAATTTCAAGTCTAAATACACAGTGCTCTTAAATTTATTTTAAAATTTTTGTTTATAATTTAAGTAAAACACTACCTGGATAATATTGTGGATAGATAACATAATTGTTTATCATAATAGACTTTATTTAGATTCAGGTATTTTAAATGACTATTGCTTACCTGATTTCCATGGAGATCAAGTTTGATTAACTTTATACAATTTTGAAGTGGATGTATATCTGTAATAAAATTGTTTGAGAAAATGCATACTTTAAGAGAGATGCAAGATTGTAAATTTTCCATAGATTTTAAGTGAAGGCCATTGAACTTTATAAAAACAAAATCTTTCTGATCTTCGATTATATTTTCATTATAGTGGCTCCATTCTTCATGACTGATTAGTTCTTCTACGATTGTTCCATGAAACATCTAGAATCAATGGATATTTGCTTAAAATGTTTTCAGTCTTTAAACATCTACTTGAAATCCATATCCTTCCATATAAGAAAACAAACAACAAAAAGACAAAAAAACCCATACAACATATCTAATAAAATCATTCTGCTTTAAGTACTGATAAATGAAAAAATATACATCAAACAATTAACAAGAAGTCAGGGGACTGATAATCTTTAGGGATACAGTGAAAAAACACAGCTAGATAAAATTAAATTAGAACATAGATTTTCAAATGTTATCAACAATACTTATTCCCTAAAGGGACAATTTGCCATCATATTATGTATTTCTATATTGAATTCTATTAAGCAACTAGAATTCAGAATTCTAAAAGAATTAGAATATGACTAAATTTATCTATAACTTTTTGCTCAATGGTTTATTATATAATCTTATATGATACCACTCATATATATATGGTTTTGACCTAATTATATATGGGTAATTTCAGCTGTCATAAAAGGAAATCAGTAATGATAGCTTAGAAGAGAATATATAGCCTGAAGTGGTCTATTTAACATCTCCTGGAATGACTAATTACCTCCCCCATTAGAAGAATAAATTTCTACCATGTACAGGTAAACTATATCAATGTAATTCAAATGAAAATAAATGAGAACATATAAACTCATATCAAGATAACAACTCATGAATCAATATTAGTACATTATTAACTAGCATAGTTCAATTTTATAATAGTGTCCACTCTTTTCTGTAGCATTTTACTAGTGTATAAGGGCATGTCTCTATTATTAATGTATCATACAGAATCAAAAAGAAAATTTGTAAGAATTAAAAGAATATTAAATCTATATGTAGGATAATCATGATATTATGTAGTTCACTATCTTTGGTTTCCATTTTGTACAGTGTCTACTTATTAGCTTTAAAAACTATGTCTCAGGAAAAAAAATGTAGGAATTAAATACTACATTAATTAAGGAGACCTGGATTTCATGACTTCAGAAATTCTTTTAAAAAGATTTAAAATTCTTTTAAAACCTTTAAGTTTCCTAATTTTTAAAGGTGTTTTGAAGGTCCAAAACTTGGATTTACATAACAAACCAAGAGAAAAGAAATAATAAACCTAAAGTTAAAAGCTCATATTTTCCTCTGATTTATATATATCTAGTAGCAAATAGATTTAATGATATTTATCAACTACTTAATCTAATAGCAGAAAATACATGCTACTCAGGTTTACACAGAAAATGCATTCACCAAGACAGACACATATAGGTCATATAATTTAAACTTAAAAGAGTAAGAACCCTACAGTACCTTTTCAAATCACATTATATCAATCATAACTATAAAATAAAAAGCATATGACTTCTAAGTCTCATTTTTACCCCCAATTTTCTAAAAAAAGTGGTAACAAACATAAGAAATGAAAAATATATGAGACTAATTGACAAATATCTAAAATAAATACCCAGAAATGAAAAATGTCTGTGTATTCATTACCTTTCAAATAACATATAATTAATATTGAGAAGAAATTTTTAAATAAATGTTTTACAGACTGCATTAGTTATAGACTTAACTGCTCATTCTCTGTAATTTTTATGTGCCAGGAACATAGATATGTTTTTAAAAATACATTATGTTCTTTGATGATATATTTGTAATATATTTTATAAAAACTACTCATTTTTAAACTAGTAAACTTCTGCATATTTTATACCAGAATTATCAAAGCAGCTGCTAATATTTGCATGTGAAATGAAATCATGAAAAAATAAAGTTATGAATTTAGATTATTACAACATATATAATTCCATGTATATTAACAAAATAATATTATTGTAAAAAATATTTTTGACAAGGGCTGGGGATTTAGCTCAGTGGCATAAGCAGCCTGCCTTGCAAGCAGGTGGTTGTGAATTCAATCCCCGGTACCGATAAAAAAAAAAAAAAAGATATTTTTGACAACAGATGCATTAAACCAACTTTGTTTTGATAAGTTAACATAACTGTATATCACAGACAAAATTTGGGGGTTAGTGGATGAATATAGTTTTAGAAAGCTAGAAGTTTTTGAAAATCTTTGGCAAGTGGGGAGTAGACTACACCACTGAGAGAGGAGAAAGGAAAGAGGGAAAGTGAACTTAAAAAGAACAAAATGTGCCATGTCATGTCCCAACTACCCAGGATGAACATATTACAAACTTTTATAGCACTAATAAAATAAAATAAAATAAAAACTTAAGGTTACCAATTCTCAAAAATTTTTAAAGGAAAACAACTAAATTAATTACATGATAAAGAAAACAGGCATGGTAAAGAAAACAAATATTAAAACATTTTTATTTAATTCATTAGAAAACTCTAAACAAGGTTAATTTTTAGTTGATAGGATGTGCTAAATTCTGCTATCTCAGAATGCATGATTCTCTTTTTTGTTATAAACCGCTTGGAGACCAAGAAATCATAAATAAGGTTAATATACAAACCTGACATTGGGTTAGGTTTGTATCAACTCCAGCGCTTGAAAACTAATGTAAATAAGATTAATTGTAAATTTTGTAAGTCTATTGGGATGTCCATGTCAAGAGGCAAACTGATCAATTTGGAATTTCTCAACCCTGCAAGGTACAGGGAAAAATGCTTGCCCTGGAAGATTCCATTTCTAACAAGACATATACCTTGTGTTGTATACCTGACAGTAAAATTTGCTTACTATGCTTTTTAACCTGCACAATCTAATAATAATGTTTGTTGTATATCAGATTTATGCAGACTAAATAGGCTTACTAATTAGCTGAACTGATACATTTTACTCTTGTAAAATAATACTCTGGCAGACACCTAGTAGTCTCTGGCAACATGCTCTGCTAAAATATTACTCTTGAAACTTAAAAGTGTTTAAACAATAATATCACAGCTTTATGATATGAAACTAAATTTTAAATTCTTAATTTCCTATAATATCCTCCTATAATAAATGATGGGGATATTTAACTCATCAGAGTTCAGTATTTTAAAATAATTGTTACACAAAAATTAAAGAAAATTTGAAGAAAAAAAGGAAGACAAAATAAGAACCATAGCTGAAGTGGTAGAAGTATTTACTTTCCCCATGAGCAATATTGGCATAAAATAACACATATTTCTGCAGCTACCCTTCTGAGATCCAACAAGTGCTCTATTAAATACATAATTCAGTCCAGTATTTTAATTGAATTGTTCTTTTCACTACTTATTTTTATTAACTTTTTCTCATTTTTCACTTCACCTTAGAATATACAATTCCCGAAGTGTTACTATTGACCTGTATTCCACCTGAATCATTCCATAGTTGAAATCTGATTCCACATACATGCTGACAACTCACAAAATTATCAGATTCTTTTGATAAATTACACTCATGTATAATACAGTCACATACACACACATTTTATTACATATGCACACGTGTTCATTCTATGTGTCTAAAACCTAATCACAGCCTGTCCTTACCACCCCAAGGATCTTACCCATCTTTAGCATTCATCACCTCAGTTGATGGCCACTCCATCCTTAGGCAGTCATCTTTGACTTGTCTTTATCATTCACCATCTACCTATTTTGCCTTTACAATAACCTGAATCTGACTAATTTTCCACCAGCCCCACTGTTAGCATCAGGCCTAAGCCTTCACCACACCATGCCTCATGGTATTACAGCAACAGCCTCCCCCGCCTCCCTCCCCTCTCTTTGTTCCTCTCCTTTCTCCACTCCCACTACAGTCTATTTTGTTTCTGAGTGGTCATTTAAAAATAAGGCAAGTCATATCAAAACCCTAGAATGGCTTTGTTACATTCAAAAGTAAAATCTCAAATGCCATCTATATTCTTTTGTTATTTCTCTGGACTTCTATCCTCTAACATTCTCTTCTACCCAGTCTTCCCTCACTCAAATTTTCTAAATGTTCTTCAATGAGAATGAATTGTTTTTATTTACAAAAAGTTTAAATGATAAAACTCTGAAAGAGCAATTTGTCTTTTTATACAGTGCTTTCACTGTAAGGTAATAGAACACCAAGGTAAAGCTTTTACTTTTAGGAAAGCTAAAGAAAATCCACTGGACTTTGACTACGTAGGAACGTAGTCAAATCTAATAAAGATTTCAGTGAAGTGGTTTTGCAAATGAATCAAACTGTATAGGGTAGCAGACTTAGTTCTGAAGTTGGAATTGAATACTGTATAAATCTGTTTCTAATTGTGATATCTCGAAAAGCACACTTTGACTCAGTTTTCTGATGTGTAAAGTTGGAGATTAACCTGTATAACTCATTATTAACTTTTGTTCTAACAAAACAAATGTCCATAGACAACTAACAAAAATGCATGAAATAATGTTTTTAACCAAGAGTATCTGAGTGTTCTAAATGAGTCTACGCATATTGACAAAGCCAGAGAAGCTACCAAACACCTGGCTGGTGACTGAATTCTATAGGACTTCACTGACAGTCTCTGGTGGTTGGTATGTGCACCTATGGATTAAACTCCAAACAGAGGGGTTCCATCTCTAGTGAGCTGCAGGCACAAAGATGCCACAAAGCTACACTTCATGAAAAGAACACAAAGCTTAAATACTCAGAGTGGGTATCTGGATTCTGGGTGCGGGGCAGATAACTACAGATGACCCAGGGTTAGAAAGGAGCAGACTCTGCTGAGGACGCATCACCTTGGAGGAAAAGAGAGGAACTCAAGTTATGGTTTCTTCTTCTGTTTGGTGGGTCGTTTCCAACAACGGTGTCTCCCAACCTGAACCACTCACCGAGTCAACCGGGCTGCAAGGTCTTCACAGCTGGAAAAGCGTGGCCCAGACCCAGTACTGTCCCGCAAATTGCTAGGCATCGGCTTCCTAGACCGTTGCCAGGGTAACACGCAAGGATGAAGCCGACTACGTGAGGCTTTCCCGAAAGCGCCAGCAGTCGGGGGCGTGGTTACGTGAGGGACGCAAAAGGGGCGGGGCAGAGTTGGCTGAGTTTGGCTCCCGCGCAAGCGTATTATGCGACGCGGCCTTAGGAAGCAGGGACTATGGCGGCCGCTAGGGTCCGGTTTAATGAGTCTTTGCGTGAAGCTACCCAAAGAAAATTGCAGAAGTTTTCAGAACTCAGAGGTACCAAAAAAGCGATCCGGCACTCCTGGCGGCATCGAGGGAGGGTGCCCTAAGGTCTGAGGTTGTCCCACGGTCACTTTCTCTTTCCGTCTCCTGAAGAACTAGGACACTGACTCAAGAATAGCTAGCATTTTCCTTTTCAGTTTTTATGTTGTCATTGCCCCTGCTTCACACTGGGCTTGTTGTCTAATAAAGGAGAGGAAAGGGCAAGAAAATATCTTATCTCTCTCCTGAAGCTATATGAATACCTTGGCTGGCTCATAGAAGTTATTTTAAATACATCTAAAAGGTCTGAAATATAGTATTTAGACCCTTAAAAGTGCATCTGGTTGTCCCCTTCCGTTCTCCTCCCTCCCTACCTCACCAGTTTGTTCTCTAATAATGTAAACACCAAGGGGAGAGGGAACAAAAGAATTTATGGTTTAAGAATTTGCTCAGTGTTTAAAAGAAAACATACTGTGCCACTTGGCATTCCCTGAACAATGTAAAATTTGTTCTATTTTTTTTATGTTAGTGACTGCTTGAAAAGTTAAAGATTAACATATCAATGACGGTAAAATGTTCAGAACTGTTGGATTGTAGCTGACAAGTCTCATTTGTGAATTTAAAAAAACCCTTTTTCATCTTGTTTAACGGTGAAGAAGAGATCCTGGCTGTTTATTGAAATTGCTATCTTTTAATGAGTTCATCAGGGATTTTTGACCTTTTCTGCTATTCAGAATTTTGTGTCATATTCTTATAACCTAGATAAGCTTACACAACTCTTGCTAAGGTAATAAAAAGTAAGTACTCACCTAAACAAGTAGCATTAAAGGGATGAGTCCTTGTGTTGGATCTTTCTTAGCCAAGGATCAAGTAGGGTAGACATGAAAACATTTTTAAACTGGATTTACAGTTATTCGTTTCTTTGTATCTTCTTGTTACTTAAGAGTTTCAATGATAGTCTTTGGCAAGTTAAAAGAACCTCGCTTAATCAAGAAACATTACATTAAATCTTTCAGAATTTCTAAATAAATGAGATTTTAGACCACTAAATGAAGGAAACATCTACAAGAGGAGGAAAAAATAATTCATAAGCAATTCTCAGAACTATTTTGAATACTAGTAGGCCAACAAGAATTCTATAATTTTCAAAAGTAGAAGATACATTTTTGAAAATGGTAATAAATGTTACTTTTCCCCTTTATTTGAAATAAGCAAACCCATAATAGATAATTATGATCATAGTTGTTACCATTTTCATGCTTTTTCCAAACAGGCAAACCTGTGGGAACTGGAGAATTCTGGGATGTAGTTGTACTAACAGCTGCTGATGAAAAACAGGAACTTGCTTATCAGCAGCAGCTGTCAGAAAAGCTGAAGAGAAAGGAATTACCACTTGGAGTTCAATATCATGTTTTCGTCGATCCTGCTGGATCCAAAATTGGTATGCATTTTATGGACAGGTTTATACATAGATACTAGGAAGACTAATCATTGAAAAACAGCTTTTCCGTAGTTTACAGTTTATAGGCTGCCTCTCCCCCCCCCCACCATGGCCTTTTAAAAACATTAAAATATAACTGTAAATTGACTCTGAAATGTGACGAGTATAGCAGCTGTTCTTTCTTATTGTGACTTAACAGAGAAAAACTTCCAGAATGTTACTGAAAAGAGAATGTTAATACTTTTAATAAAATTTGCTCAGATTGTGACTATTCCTTTGACTCTTATTAGTTGAGTTATTAAAGTCCCTCTGAAATCCAACCCCACAGTTTCTTTAGAAATTTACATAAACCAAATTGGATGTGTATATGATTTCTGCAAAAATTTACACGAAGCAAGTAAATATTTATGTTGGTATACATGTATATACACACATGTACTTGTTGATATACTTGCTTCACATGTTTGTATGGTCTATCTTGGAACACCACAATGTGGGATGAAAAAAACAGGGTGTAATGGCATATAGCACTTACAGAATACTTGAAAACCTTGCTTGATATCAGCTTTGTCATTTGACCTCCCATTGCAAAGTTTTTTCCTGAAGGTTGCTTTCCATGGGATACTTAAAGCTGAAGCCCCTTGGTACCATGAATGGCATTTCTGTATCTGACATTAGTATTTTCTCATTAAACAGTGTTGTTTAAATCCTCACAGTGTGGAGGTCCATACTTTTATTGTGCCTTTTATATAAATGGAATCTAACATACAGAAAGTTAAATAGTTCGTCTATAATATTAGTAATAAATAGTGAGTTAGTGGTATATAAGTTATCTTGTTTTGGGAACCAAGTTGTAAAAAATTGTTTTAAAATGAAAGGCTAAGTTATATATTAATTGTGTCATATGGAAGAATTATTTAAATTGGTTTTATGATTTATAATTGCCTATGTATGTTTATACTTAATAGTCTTTCTATGTTACAGATCATTTATCTTTCTTTTTATATTACAATTTTAGGAAGAATTTTATCTAATGATTTATTACTGAAGACTGTTCTCTTAGTTTTTATAATAATTACTGATTTGGTTTTTCTACTGTGAGATAAATTAATTTTTTAAACTTGTAGCAGATGTTTGTGAAATTATGCTTTTTCAATTATTTTTAAGGAAATGGAGGATCAACACTTTGTGCTCTTCGATGTTTGGAAAAGCTATATGAAGATAAATGGAATTCTTTTACTATACTATTAATTCACTCTGGTAAAGTTATATTTTATTAATTTATATTTTCTTTTGTGTAGTCCATCTATGATACTTTAGGGACGTTTTGGACATGCAAATAACTTTTTTCTACTTTGGTTATTTATTTGTATTCTTTGAAATTATTTTCTTTTAAGACAATTATTTTATGTTTTTCTTGGTGTTTGTGGGTTCCAAGTAATAAAATGTTTCTCAAAAAGTTTATCCTTAAAATTCTAGTTCTGAGACATCATCAATTTTTTGTGGATATTGTTTTATCTTTGTTACATGTGTGTGTCTTGCATTTTTGTCTAATTTTTGATTTTCAAAGATTACAGTCTTTAGCAGAGTGGTAAACAGGATGTAAAGAAAAACACAAATATGCAAAAAAGGGCATTTTAAAGCAAAAGACATGGAAAGCAATAATCTTAGTATAAAATAGTTTTTACTCATTTTTTAATGTTCTTATTCAAATAGCCTCCACTGTTCTATAATCAAAAATACTTCCTTTTCAAGTTAATTTTGATATGTTTTTGACATGCATAATGATTTCATTCATCATAGAGAATCTGTACTTGCATATAATATATGTTAATTCTTTTTTTTCTTCATTATTTTCCCTTCCCTTCAATCCCTGTCCTCTCCATTTACAGAACTTTTGTTTCTGTTGTTTTTCTTTTGTTCTTTTTTATTTTAATCTCTATTCCCTAGTGTTTAAGTTTATGAAAACTTTGGTTGCATAAAGTCTGTATTATCTCTCTGTATGCTAGAAGACTGATAAAGACTTTGCATGGACTGACACCAGTCTAGGAACACATAAGTTTTTTGTACCAGGAAGCAAACTCAGGACCTTGCACTTGCCAGGCCTGTACTGTCTTGTTGAGCTCTTTCTTATCCTGGGAACACATGCTTTACCACCACTCAACTACATACTTCCAAAGCCGTTTCTGATTCTTACGATTCATGTATGTAATCATGACTTTATGAAAATGATGTGAATGTAATGCATTTAAATTCTAGTTTCAAGACTAAAACTATAAAACAATTGTTTATAATTTTGTTTCTAAAAAGCTATGATAAATAATTTATTAAAAATTTTCATAAGACACCAAACACACATAGTTAAAGGAATACTGGGTCCTTTGTATCTACGGTTTCCACAGTTTCAGACTTACCCAACCACAGATGGCAAATATTTAAGGGGAAAGATATGGCTGGATCTCTACTAAACATGTCACTGTTCCCTAAGCAATATAATTGTTATATATACATGTTAATTAGATATTACAGGTAATCTAGATATGACTTAAAGGTATAAAAGGACAGATGTAGTTTACATGTGTGTACTCTGTCATTTTATATAAGGAACTTGAGTACACACCTATTTTGCTCTTCGCCTAGTGTCCTGAATCAGTGTGGATATTGAAAGGCAGCTATGATTAATTCTTTGAAAGTTCAAATTTACGATTGGGTTAGTCTTTGGAAAAGGGAAAAATAGAAAGTTATTGTTAACTTTGATTTGTTCATCAATACACTATGTGCCAAGTATTTGATATGTTATTGATTTCCTAAAACGTAACATTGCAAGCATTGTTCTTCCTTGCTGACGTGAAGTACATGGCTAAAAACTGGTGGACTGTATTGGAACTCATTTTTATCTGGCTTTGTATTCTGATAGGCTGCCTCTCATGATATTTACACAAAAATGATACAGCGTACTTAATGTTCTCATGAGAACACTTTTCAAAAAATTAATTTATGCTCCTCTGAGAAACATCTGTCTAAATGAGAAACAAGTATAAAATGTGTAAATGTTACTTAATAAATCACCTTTATTTTCTTTAGGTGTTTACAATAATTTAGAAAAAAGATATTTACATCTAGAAATAAGTATTTAATAGAGACATGTTATTATATATAACTATATAAAAATTTTGGAGGTATATTTTAGAATCACTATACTTTATTAATTTTTGTAACTTTTCCTATGAAGTAGATACTTAATGTATGAGTTTAAACTTCCTTGAAATTTAAAGTTTAAAATGTAGATATACAGACTTTTTACTGATCCAGAACAATACATAGCCTCTGTAGTATATTCAAATTTTTTCCTAACCTAGAATTTTTAAAACTACACCTTGAGACCATAATCTTAAGTGAAACAAATCAGACACACAAACTTAAATACTGCAAATAGTACTGTTATATGAGAAGCCCAAATTATAAATAAAGAGCAAAATAAAAGATAATGGAATGTAGGGAGATCTTTGGAAGGGGGTTCAGGAGATGAAGAGGAGAGAAAGAGGATGTGTTAATGTACCAACCCTACACAAGAAATCCAAATATTATGTACTGAAAATTATATGCTAGTAAAAGACAAAACAATAATAAAAGGAGATTGATACTAATTTTCTTTATTAAGACAGTTGGGAAGAAATGAAACTTGCATTATGTCAAATAGCTACAAAATGCTCTTTGAATTTCTAATCTGGATTACTGTGGGTTTTTTTTTTTTCCTGAATTATAGTATATATTAAATACATGTGGAGATAGTTTGAATTATAACTGATGCCTCTGGATTTTGAAAGTGTTACCAACAGCAACAACTTTTTAAAGGGTGTTTTGTTTTCTTTTATGCTTTTATAGGTGGCTACAGTCAACGCCTTCCAAATGCAAGTGTTCTGGGGAAAATTTTTACTGCTTTACCATTTGGTAACCCCATTTATCAGATGCTGGAATTAAAACTAGCCATGTACATTGATTTCCCATCACATATGAACCCTGGGATTGTGGTTACCTGTGCAGATGATATCGAACTGTATAGTATTGGAGAATTTGAGTATATTAGATTTGACAAACCTGGCTTCACTGCATTAGCTCATCCTTCCAGTTTGACTGTAGGTACCATGCATGGAGTATTCGTCCTAGATGCTTTTAATGATTTAAAACACAGAGATCTTGAATATAGGTGTTGCTACCGTTTCCTTCATAAGCCCAGCATAGAAAAGATGCATCAACTTAATGCTGTGTGTAGACCTGGAAATTTTTGTGACCAAGACTTTGCAAGGGGAGATGCTGCCTATCTTCACTTAGACTCTGAATATGTCTACACTGATAGCCTATTTTACATGGATCATAACTCTGCAAAAAAGTTACTTGCTTTTTATGAAGAAGTGGACTCACTGAACTGTGAAATAGATGCCTATGGTGACTTTCTGCAGGCACTGGGACCTGGAGCAACCATGGAGTACACCAAAAATGTATCAAATGTCACTAAAGAAGAATCTGAGTTGCTAGATGTAAAACAGAAAATATTTCATCTTCTTAAAGGAACATCTCTAAATGTTGTTGTTCTTAATAACTCCAAGTTTTATCACATTGGAACAACTGAAGAGTATTTGTTCCATTTAACTTCAGATAGCAGTTTAAAGTTAGAGCTTGGTTTACAGTCAGTAGCGTTTAGCATCCTTTCGTATATTCCAGAACATTCCAGCAAGACATCCTGTATCATTCACAGTGTACTGGATGCAGGGTGTTCTGTGGCACCTGGCTCAGTTGTAGAGTATTCCAGATTGGGGCCAGGAGTTTCAATTGGAGAAAACTGCATCATTAGCAGTTCTTCCATTGTTTCCGATGCTGTTGTACCTGCGCACTGTTTTCTGTGTTCCTTAAGCTTGAAGGTAAATGGACATTTGAAATATTCAGCTATGGCATTTGGAGTGCAGGACAGCTTGAAAAACAATGTTAAGACATTGTTAGATATAAAGTTCCTTCAATTCTTTGGAGTCAGTTTTCTGTCATGCCTAGAGATTTGGAATCTGAAAGTTACAGAGGAGCTGTTTTCAGGAAGCAAGACACAATTCAGTTTATGGACTGCTCGCATTTATCCAGTTTGTTCTTCTATGAGTGAATCAGTTACAACATCTCTGAAGATGGTAAATGCTGTAAAGAACAATTCTTCCTTTAATCTGAGTAGCTATCAGCTAGTATCCATTGAAGAAATGCTCATCTACAAAGATGTAGAAGACATGATAGCATATAGAGAGAAGATTTTTCAAGAAATTAGTTTAATTAAAAATAAACTTCACTTAGAGATATCTTAAATATTGTATATGTTGAAGATATCTTAAATTTTACGTATATTGAAGACACAGTACATATTATATACTTAGTGTGCTTACAAGATTCCAAAAACAGCATTTTCTTTTTATTTCAGTAAATTGACTTAATATAATTACTGCAGCATAATATTAATAATAAAAATACAAATAAAGAGTCTCAATGGAAGACTGTTTCAAGACAAAGTTCAGAAAAGGGATACACCTTGCTAATAAGGATAAATTTGTGGAGTATTGATCATTTAATATTTGATTAATTTTCTAAATGTCTTATTTTTACATACTGGTAAAAGTGGAATATCTCAGGGTTGTCCAAATATTTCAGGAATACTACAGGAATACTTTTTCAGGAACAAATCCATAGTTAACAAAACAGATTAAACTAATGCCCAGTTTATTTTTATTTTCATAGCTTAGTAGATACAAAGAGCTCTAAACTTGGTAAATATTTGCCTCTTCTTTACTGATGTTATCAAAATGAAGCAAAGTACATATGTATTTTATCTGTAGATTTTAATATGTTCATGTATTACCAATTTTCTCTAATGCTCCATTTCACAGTACAAGATGTGTATGCGTTTCTGTGTGTAAATAAAATCAGTTATCAGCATAATTAATATTAATCTTGTAATTTCACAATGGACATTACTTTTATCCTTTCTTACTAATCCTTTCAACAGAATAAAGTTACCAGATGTATGGATTTTAATTTCCGTTTCTTATTTTCTGTCCATATGCGAATTGTGATGAGAAATAATGTCCAAAAGGTAGACAGCAGGAAGAAGAGAAAAGAATAGAAAAACTAAGATAATCCATGACAGACTATTTCAAGGTAATAAAAACTATAATCTCACACTATGTGTTCCTAAATTGGTATGAATATATAAGTGAAATGTCTTCAGATCAAAGTCTAACAATCAGACAATTTGACAGAGTTTTGTATTTTAAATAAACAAATTGGAGTCAGGGTTGGTCTTTGCCATTTTTATTTATATATTTGTATCAGTATAAAATAATTGGTAAACTAAGTGACTTGCCTGAAATTCTCAATTATTTATAGGTTTTATATTTTTTTCAATGTTTTTGAAAGAATAAAATAACTTTCAGAACTTTCCCAGGATGTTTGTTGCTCATTAAATATTCAAAAATAATTCTACCTAAAGTATTATTAGTTATAAAAATCATTAGTTTGTACTCTATAAGAAAAAAGATACCACCCATAATGTATGACAATGCTTTCTTGTTATTTGAAAGTTATATTTATTGGATATACCTTTTAGATACATTTATCCATAGATTTATATCATTCAACTTTTGGTATACACACAAAAGAACAAAAAAAATAAATTGTGGAGGTATTGCAAAGACATATCTGCATTTTTATATGCAGATTCAGGTTCTTCTGAACCACTGTCAACTCAGAAAATGCTACCTATCAGTCCACTCAGTACTGTCTTCTGTGCCATCAAGGTTTTTGGTAAAGATGCCTTTATTTATTTATTTATTTATTTATTTATTTATTTTTGAAGTAGGGTCTCACTATGTAGTTCAAGTTGACCTTGAACTCACTTTATAACCCAGGCTGTCCTGGAACTTTAAGCAATCCTCCTGCCTCAGCCTCCTGAGTGCTGGGATTACAGATATGCACCACTACGCCTGGCTCAAGCTGCCATTCTTTGAAAACTAAGGTGTATTACTTTTTAGAAATTAATTTACTCCAACTGAAAAAGCCTCTTTAGACTTCAATATAAGCTGCATTTTCTGAGTGTGCCTATTTCAGTATTACACAGATTTCTACCAGGCTATAGATACCTAACGCTTACTCTACAGGTTCTGATGCTAATACTTTAGTGTTCAACAAAATCAGTTTCATCTTTACCGTAATTATGTCCCTAAAAACTAGGTGACCTCAATTCATGTTTGGGCGAGGTTTCTGACAAAGTGATGTACTAATGTCACTGAAAAATAATTGGCAATTCATACAGTTTGTTAGATTTAAATGTGTGTGTCTCTGTGTGTTGTTGCTTTCTTTTTTCAAGGTGCTAGGCAGAAATTAAAAATACAGTGCAGCTTAATATTTATTGATGTATTTGCAGTTCTCAGTAAGTATGTATTTATCATTTGTGAAGTGCTCACTATGTTTCACCTAATAATGATTTTTATAATTCCTGCAGAATATATGGATTCTAGTTGGAATTGTGTTTGTTTGATAGATTTGTCAGTGTCCCTTACCTTGAGAGCTGCTATTTGGTGTTTAGTGTCTGTACACACATTACCGTACTTACCTGCAGAGGCAAACACAAGCACAACTATGACCAGGTCCACATAGGAGCAAGGTAGGATTTCACAACTATCGCCGTGCTACTAGTTATTGTAAAACACTATCAGTTATATAACACATTCTTACACAGTTGTTGAGGAGGAAAACAAAATTAAGAAATGTTTTTACCCGAAATGTATATTTTATTAAAAGCCTTTGGGGTAAAAAATGTCAAGTTACAGTTACATTCAATCCCTGCTTGTAGAGCATATTGTAAGGCAGGAAGTATTTTTGATAAGAAATGACTAAATTTTGTGATCATTGCAATTTTTCAGACTTTGATTTAGCCGCTCATAAAGAAACATACTTTTTCCTTCTCTAAATTTTATCATAAGTAAAAGGCCTGAATGTGTAAGCATGTAATTAAATAATTCCTCTTGAGTTGTAATTTTTATTTCATAAAGTTGCAGCATTTAAATAATACATTCGCGTTTATCAAGGACTGCTATTGCTTACAACTGATTGTACTCCATAAACTTATTAGTGAGCTAAAGATTAACAATGAAACAAGAAACACATGAATAAAACTTGAACATTTCATGTCTAAACAAAAAAAGTAAAGAAGTACTCCAAAACTCCCAAGTAAAACACTTTCAGTGGCAAAATTTGATGACAGTAATCGAAAATAATTTTAAAATTTGTGATAATCTATTCATCTGCTTGTAGTTCATACAGCTCATATTATATAAAGACTATCATATTCAACAGTAGAGCCCAAAATAAAATTTAGCCACCAAGAAATAATATATATGAATGTCTTGTATACAGGTATTAAGTATATTACACAAAAGCAGAAATACTCTTCACATGTAACACCCGCTTTACTTGAAAAATGCATAGCCTCATAATTGTGGCACCTCAATCATCCAGCAAAATAAAGCTGAAGAGAAAAAAATTATATTAATATGCTCAAAACTACCTAAAAATTTAGATGTTCTTTTTCTTCATTAAAACCATCTACACCAAAAACCAAACTAGTAAAGAAAAATCCATTAAATGTATTTAGTGTAAGAGAAATGAGTGTCTATCACTGTCATAACTGAAATTTTTGTACTTCTAAAATTTCGCATAAGCAAAGCCAGTTTCTATTAAGGTTGAATAGAGCTGCTATTGTTTCTACTTAATGAAGTTGTGTTAATACTGTATGATTGGAAAGTACCATTCTCATCCTTGCAGAGTTACTATGTGAGACACAATGAACCAAAGTTGCTGTGTGTAAAAGATGATCGTTTTGAGTCAGGTTAAAATTTGGAGTAAAGAAATAATAGAAATAGCTACTTCCTCCATCCAATAGAGATGTTTGGAGGATGAGAGGTGAAGGAGAAGGTGCCTATGTAGTAACTATTCTCACCTGCTATAAAGAGCCTTGATTGTTGGCATTTCTGCCTGAAGATGCTCATCCCCCAGGCATTGTTGCCCAAGCAAGTAGGTGATTGAAACTAACAGAGTCAATGTTCCCTTCTGGGGTCCTTGGACAAATAATTGCTCTTCTTGAAGCTTCTGGCTGCAGGGATTGCTTAGCCATACAAGATATAAATTACAGGTGTTCAGACTGCAATTCATTTCTGACTTCCGCAGACTCCACCTGGTAGCATCATTGCTCAGCTGTCTGTCTAGGATCCTTCAATTGTGCTTCAATTGATTGCTGAAACATCTGAACTCTGTATTCTTTGGGCACTATTTCATGATGTTTTTGACTGATAAGCTTTTGAATGTCCAGCCTTCTTTAAGGGTGTAGGAATCTTTTCTACAACCAACAATGTGTGGCTAAGTAATCTGCACATGTGAATTTCTGTTTTTTATTCAGTTGTGTGCCTTCTTTTCTCCCTATAGAACATTCATATGGTTCAAGTTACTTTTAATTTACTACCTTCTCATAGGAGAGTGTTGCACTGCCCAGGAAGGAATTAAAGCATTTACATCTTGAGGCAAGAATCTTTAAAAACAATTCTGTTGAAATGAAGTAAGTGTTCATTTCATTTGCAGGTTGAGAAATGCTGTAGTGCTCAATGAAGTTTTACATGATTGGTTTCTTTCCTATTATTTTTTGCCTTGGGGTTTGAGAAAGTAAATTATATCCACCAATATGCTGTTCTTTAGAGAAGTTTCAAACATTTTTAGTAAAACCTACATCTAGAAAACTGATCACACACACATACACACACAACAGCTACTGTAATGATCTAGTAAAAGCTTTAAATATACAGATACATTAACTTATTAAGTCACTGTATATCACTGGCTCCATTTTTAACAAAATTTAGTAAGAAAACGTCACTCAATGTAACTAGTTAGATTTAATAGAGCTTCTAGTTGCTATCCAGTCAAATCAAGAGCTGTTTGGAAAATTAGCCTGTGAATGGGCAGAGAAGGAGAAATTTAGCAAAATTCCTTTTTACTTATTACAACCATGGATGCTTTTAATACAGAAGTGTTTGCCATGAACTCCATAATCCAAGTAGCTATTTGGGAAGTTAGCTGTGTTTCTTGTACTTTAATCTAGAATATAAGCATGGTAATTTCCCATAACAAAAATAATAAAGTATGGTTTGCCATATTCCTTAGGAGAAAAGGCTATTTTTGTATATTTCATTGACAGTATTTTTGAAGTTGTCTTTGATACAATATGTACAACATTGAATCATAAATTTGGACTCATATTTGCCCCCTTTGTATCCATCCTACATGAAAAGTTTTTAAATATTTTCATTTGGGGAACTCATATCTTCTTTTTTTCCATCCTGCTGATCTTTACAATCTAGAAAAATAACAGATCATCTGCAAGTTGCTCAAATTAAAAACCTAGAAATCAGAAATGACGTTTCACATTCTTCCTTCCATTTTATCCAATTCTTCAGTGAATGTGACCTAAATTATAACCAAAATCTAATTACATCTCAACTCCCCAGGACCACTACAATTACCTAAACTAATGCAGCAACTTTTTCCAATCATATAATTTCTTCTTATATGTAGTAATAAACTCTCAGGCTTCTATAATTGTACATGAAGGCAAAGTTGTGGAAATAGTACAAAGAGAAAGTATTTTTAAAGATTGGCATTGAGTTGTACTGAGCATTAAGAGGAAAAGTATATTATGGCCATGTCATGCTTGCTTGTTCCACTTGCTCTGTTTTTATGTCTCACATTTCCTTGCTGAAGATTGTGTTGATGATTCATTCTACTATTCTACTTTTTGCTGGGAAGTTTTATGTGGTGAGAGTTTGCAATCACTTTTTCACATTTGGTTTTTTATCCATTTCCATAATTATTATGTGTAATGATATGTTAGCTGGAATTCTGTTTTCCTTTTAAATATAGACAACATTAGGTCAACCTCTAATCTGAATTTGTAGATATCAAAATTTCTTGCAAATGTCTGTGAAACTTAAGGAGACACTGTACCTTCATGCCCATCTTTAGCTGTGAACTTCCATTTCTGGTGAGTTCTTTGGGGTCTTGCTTACCATCTTGCAATTCTAAGTTAAGTGCCATTTTTTTTTATTATGTGAGTCTTACATTTTTCATCTTTCTTGCAACTATTGCATTATTCAGAGGAAAATACTCACACACATTGTGTGTACTGTGTAGAAAATTTTTCTGAATAACTGGGACTACAGAGAAAGCTGGTAAGAGAGAAAAAGTTTTATATCAGAACAATGCAGACATAATTTTGAATAATAGTTGTTCTTAGAAGTTCTTCACCATTCTCATCACTAAGAATTTCTCCACTGACTACTTTATTGTACCCCAAACTATCACTGGCAACTCTTTGTTTCCATTACCTGATTGCCCACTTTACATGTTGTTGGATTATCTATCTTTCAGCACCTGAGTTGTTCCCACTCTTAATAGATTGCACAGTTTTGCAGTCTCAATGCCTTGACGCAAACATTAGACTGCTCACACATCCAGACACATCAGAGTACTCAGCATAACCAAAATCCATTAGAAGATTTTACCCCAATAAAGGAGGAAAATGCAATGAAAAGCTATTCATCATTGATGTTAAGCCACATACCACATTTGCAACCCTTTTCTGGATAATAATATTTGCTGCTTATCATTGGGTAGTAATTCCTGTGGAGATTGAAGGACCTTACGTTGAACCTCAAAGATAATATGAATAGTAACATGAAAAGGGTGTTAGTGTGTTACAACTCTAAAAGCTTATCAACTGAGTTGGATGCAATTTTTGCCTCTGCTGTGATGTACAAATATACTATAAGGCTGTGTCATCTTTGTCTTTGCTGCTGTGATCTCTTACCTTCAGGAAAGCTACAGCTCAAATGTGAAGTAAGTATATTTTTCCAAACTATCATAATTTAATAATAGTACTGTATCCAATCTAACGTGGCAATTTCTTTGTAATGTTACATTCTTATGAACCAGGACATTACTGTAAATTCTTTCTCTATAATGCTCATTAGGAGACAAATATGTTGGTATTTTTCTAGTTAAGCAATGACAACAATAAAAAATCTTTCCTGACTCCATTTTCTTTAGCTATTACTTAATTTCTCCACTGGCTTTATACTAAAATCTGTAAAACAAATTGCCTTTCCTCTCATTCTCATCAACTCAATCCAAGCTTTTAGTCTCTCTTCCAACTCACAGCTCTACTAGATTTGTTCTGAAGATTCCAAGTGTTCTCCATTTTGGTAAATACAGAGCTTGTTTTCATTCACATCACCCTGCCCTTTCAGCAACCTTGTCTTAATTGATTGCCCTCTATTTGACATATATTATTTAGTTGGCTTCAGAACTAAGGGTTGGTTTCATAAAACTAGTCATTTTTTAAAGTCTCTTTAACTGATTCTTAATCATACTCTTTATGTCATTGGAAGGCAGAAAGTGTTAGTGTTTGTATTTGTTTTACATTCATTTCTTATATCCATTCTCAAATTATCTATGTGATATCACTTCTCAAATATGCAATTCTAATTATGAAAATGTAACTCAAAAATGTTAAAAACAGCTCTATAAATAGTGAAAATGAAGTGTTGAAATGTTACTTAATTCACTAACAAGGAAACCTGTAGAAAGAAATTGATTTAATATTGTTCCAGACCTTACAAGGAAGAAAACTTTTATGTGCTGTTACAAAAACTGTGTTCAGTGATACAGTGGATTGTTTTATGAGACAATAAACTCCTTAATACCAAGAGTTTAAGCAAAGTAACTGGTAGGCAATTGGCCAGGAGTTTTGCTAACAAGTCCCTATTTAGTTGAGAAGTAGGATTAGATAATGGCTTCAGATCCTATTTATATAGACAGCTAAGGCAGGCAACGATATTATAGGCAGTTAAAACTAAGCCCTCAAGAGAGCCTGGACAGAGCTAAAACACTTCTCAGTTGTGGCTGGAGACACATCTGTTGGAAATGAAGCTAAAAGATACAGATGAAATGACCAGACCTGTATACATCCTCAAAAGGCAAATGAAACACCAGTTCTGATGAATCCCTAGATAGATATTGGTCACCGACATGGGTGACCAGAAACTCCTGACTCATTATCTCTTAGGAAAAGTCTTTGTTCTTTCCATGCACCCTTGTTCTGTGACTTGTTTTCCCATTGGATCACAATTACCTAAGCAACTTTCCTGTGTCCTTGTTGGTTAATTATAGCAGTAACCCAGGTTGTACCCATCTGAGTACTGCTCTATATAATTTCCCTGTAAAGTGGAGTCCTTGAGGAACTAATTTGGACCCTCTCCTGCCTCTCAGGAGCTATATATATATATATATATATATATATATATATATATCTCAATAAATGTCTTCCAACTCTTAACCTCCATTGCTCATAGATCTAACAGTTTGGGAGTAATAATATTTCTCCAAGTATTACATGTTTGAGGGCTCTGATTTCACTTCTGTAGCACTATTTCCTGGAAAATGGAATCTGGACTGCATTTCAGAGTGTTAAGAATGCAGCGTAGTTCTCAAGGAGTGCCTTTGGCACTACACAAGGATGTCAAGCAGCAGGATTGAGAAGTCAAACTGGAATGCAAACCCCATGACAGACTTCACTGGCTGCTTTCACGAGGGCTGTGGTGCTAACATGACACCAAGTTGAACCTAAATGGCCAGGATTTTCATGGCACATCATTATTTGCTGTAAACACCTAGGGATGAAGTACCTAAGGCAAGATGACTGGGAATGAGAACAATAGCTGAGGTAACAAATCCTTCACAGAAGAAGGATCTGGTTCCTGCATCACAGTGTGCTCCAGAATTACTTTTTTTTTTTCCTTCTTCTTCTTCTTCTCCTCCTCCTCCTCCTCCTCCTCCTCCTCCTCCTCCTCCGCCTCCGCCTCCTCCTCCTCCTCCTCCTCCTCCTCCTCCTCCTCCTCCTCCTCCTCCTCCTCCTCCTCCTTCTTCTTCTTCTTCTTCTTCTTCTTTTTTTCTTTTTATCGATACCGGGGATCGAACTCACGACTGCCTGCTTGCAAGGCAGGTACTTACGCCGCTCTGTGCTCCAGAATTACTACTAATGTTCAACCCATTGTGAAGATTCTTTCTACATGACACTTTTAATAAAACATACATGTTCTAATTTAAGATGAACTATGATGACTTTCAAACTAATTGTATAGTATTGTACATTTTAAGTGGACTTAATCCATAATGAAAGAAGCTATGCTTAATAGATGTGCCAATCAGTAATTTACAGAAACATTTCTGAATGCTGTCACAAATCTACATGATAATCTCTATGGCCAGATTTTACTTTTAACAAACTGAACGAGCTAAAATATTCATAAATTCACATGAAGCCAGATGGCTTTCCACTGAGCATGCATTTGAATGATTTCTGTACGTTACTTATTTCAAGAAGTGCACAAATTATACGATCACCGTAACAGACTTCTAATTCATTTGTTTAAGAAAGCAACCAAAAAATAACAGGTGTCTATTGCTAAATAAATTCTGCATTGAATCTTAATTCCAAGTGTTTCTGAGAATTACATCAAAATCAATACAATTATTTTTATTAGTCTCTAATATATCAAAAGTCTGAAATAAACTCATCAATAAAAGTTGGAAAAGAAGAGGGCTGAGCTTTATCCATATATATATATATATTTTTTTTAATTTGCTTCAGTCTCCACAATTTCAAATGTGTAACACTGAAGCTATTAACCATTTTTATTAAATTGATCCATATTTTGGACAATATATTTTTTCTTTTCAGTGGAAATAATATAAAATTTGAAATGAAAACAATCATTAAAAAATTATCAGATTTTGGGAGACATGAAATGATAATTCATGATTTTTAAAAGTATTTTAATTCATGGAGTTTTCCTTTCATATCTGCTATGTATGTCTTTTAGAATTTCCTCTTATTTGGAAATTCATTTATCATTGACATTGATCTTTTTTTTTCTTCCTTGTTGTTAGTAAGCAGGGTTGTTTTGTAAACCATATCTAAAATCTCCACTTCTGAATTCACTGTGAGTCTGCTTGTGATGCCTGTTTTTCCTCTCATGTTAGCATGCTTTCTGGAGCGTTTGGTTAACTTTGATAGAATCTTGGTCACTGTCCTTGTTAAAATGTCATCTTCAGGTTTCCGGTCACCTAAGGGGATTGTACCCTCCTGCAAGGGCTTTGTATTTGTTGCTATCAGAATAAAGAAAAAGAAAAATGCCACCCCTTGAAAACAACTCAGACAAAATTTCTTTGAGAGTCTCAGGCCTTCCTGCCTCCACAGACTAAGCAGGTAATTCTGTGATGGGCAAATGGCCATCATTTCTTGGGAACTGTTACAGTCTATACATTGTGTCAACTTGGGAAGTCTAGAAGCTTAAGTGAGGGGCAGCTTTGTGTCTGGGGTCTAGAGAACAGGCCATTACTGTTCTAGGATATTGTTCACTTTGTCAGTTTGAATAGGTCAGAAGTTTAATTAAGTGATTCAGCAGGGGGCCAGGGTGCTTAGTTTGTAACATCCTCACCTTGTGCAAGAGGAGGGCAGGTGGATGGTGTGGGTGATACACCCATCCCAGGGAAGCAGCCTGCATACAATGTAAGGCAAATGAGGAGAGACCAGTTTTCACCTTTTGCCTGGACATTGTCTCCCAGCTTCTGACACAGACAGTTACGTTGCCGCCTAGAACTCTTCAGCCTTCATCATAGTCTTCAGCCTTCTGTTATAGATTCTTCAGTGTACCAGCATAGCTTCCTGGGCCTCCCAATATGGACGTGCGCGGGCCACCGCAGTGAGCTCCAGCCCTTGGGCTGGACCCTTCAGCTTCCAGCATGTGGACACCCACTGGATCCTAAGGTCGTGGAGTCTAATGGTTATGAAAACACTGAACTTATTAATGGAAAGAAGAAAGGGAGGAGATAAACACAGAAAATCCACAAACCTTGCAATCAAGGTTAGATAAATTACATGATAGCCCAGCACCTAATACTATATTAGGTACCTACTATAGAAATGATAGATCACATGAAGCATTTTATAAAACAAGTCAGAGAAGAGATAAGCAGACAAGATGTATGTTCAACATGCATTATTTGAAATAGGAAATTAAGATTCCTCCAAAGGACCTCATTTAAAGAGATAACCCCAACTACTGTTATCCCTCCTGACTTCAAATGATCAATATGTATTGCATATTACGTATATATTCAAGACTTTAATAAGTACTAAGGTTAATTCAAAGTTCTTCCAGTGTAAACAATATTAAGATAGTAAAATAAATTACAATAAATTGGATTTTGATGAACAAAAACAGTGTCTCCTCATAAATAATTTCCTAGTTCCTTTTCAATAAATAAAAATTCCACTAGAATCCAGGTGTTATGCATGTTGTGTTTCATGATAGAAATTAAGATTGGGCAAGGTATAATTTTGACTCGTGATAGTTTTACTTAACCATCAGCAGTATATATTGAACTATCTAGGACTGAATCAAAAGAAAACTGGAAAACAGAAACTTCCCAAATGAATCAATACAGTGCAAATGCTACCCAGGGGTTATTTCCTCTGAAACAAAGTTGTGTTAAATTTCAAAACATTAGCATTCACCTGTATATGTTATATGTTCTTTTAAAACGTATACACCTGGGAAATGTCTTTAATTATACATGGATAGTTACCGTTTGACTTTAGAAGAATTTTATTGCTGTTAACATTGAAATAAACATTGTAGGTGGCTTTTTAATGTTGAGGAAACACACCACATATGACACTGTATTGAAAAGCTAAAGAATGTGTTTATGTAGTTAACTACACTACATAATTTTTTCTCTCAAGGTAGAAAAATAATAATATCAACTACCAAAATATGTGTATAAATGCATATTTTAGAGCCATAATCAGACACTATGTAAGACAATACAACAATCTTTAGTTTTTCAGTGAATAAAATCAATGATAAGGTTTTACCTAAGCATAAGTGCAGGGTGATGTGGCAGAGGAAAGTTGCTCCTAGCATGGTGACAAGAAGAAAGCAGAGCTTCTGGCACCGACCTTGGGGAACACGTGCTGCCCTCAGATCTTGGTCTGTGCATCCGTGTGGTTCCTAGGTGACTCCAGCTGCCTGTGAGGAACACCATACTGCCCTGGGACCTTAGCATGTGCCCAGTGGATGCCTAGACCCAGGACATCTACTGGCTCCCAAGGGACACTCCCTACCTCCTGGACCTAATAACTGGTGTTGATCTTCATCTCCAACCTTTCTCCCAGAATCTGGGACTGTAGTGAGTTAACTGTGGTAGTTTGAAGGAAGATTTAGTAACTGTCTCACCTAAACAGAAGATCTCAGCAGGCTCCAGTCAGTGTGGTGAGTATGTCCCTAAAATAGAGGTGTTCAGTGGGTAAATAGGGCAGTAGGAAAGCTCCCTTCAACTAACTGTAAGACCTTGGTGAGTCTGAAAAGAGTGTACGTGACTCCTTCCTACACACACAGAACATCAGACGGTGAGGAGTGTGCCAATGACTCCCTCAACTTGGAAAAAATCAAAGGGCTTATGAGACACACAGGCAAACAATAGGGACATAATAGGGCCTCAGCTGACACAAACACTATAGACAGGGAGATTTGGAGACCTGGAATAACCTGAAGATAAAGTAATAGCAGGAACTAATAGTTGACCTACATCAATACTACTAGGCTTGTCAGCCCAGGAAGAGTATAGGTCTCACCCAACAGGCCCTGCAGTGGGAAGTCAGGTGACTGGCTTATCTCTTCATTGAGGGACCCAGCAATTGGAAAAACATCAAACTTACATTAAGACCCCAAGATACATACTACAAACAGTTGACACTAGCGGGATTGAAGGATCAAATATTAACTTGAAAGGGAAAATTGGGAAAACTAAAAGGCAAAATGAAATCTCAAATATCTAGTCCACCAGGAGCAAGTACAGAAGACACTGATATAGAGGAATTCAAAAGTAACATACTGGAAATCTCTGAGAAGATAGCAAGTGAAATTAAAAAAAAAAAAAAAAAACTCCATGAGGCTATAGAGGAGATAAAATTAGAAGTACTCTCCCATGTAAAGATACAAATAACAACCTTAGTAAAGGAGTTACTGAGCACAGCTAAAGAAGAAATAGAGAAAAAAGTACAGGAGCATGGGAAACTGATTGAAACCTTGAGTGAACAATATATAAAACAAGCAGAAATTATTCCTGGAGGCAAGTATTACTCTCATACCAAAACCAAAGAAAGACCCAACCAAAAAGGAGAACTATAGGCCAATGTCACTAATGAACATTGATGCAAAGATTCTCAATAAAATACTGGCAAATAGAATGCAGCAAATCATCAAGATTTTACA
The DNA here is from genome assembly GCF_034190915.1 of Cavia porcellus. Lineage (NCBI taxonomy): Eukaryota > Metazoa > Chordata > Mammalia > Rodentia > Caviidae > Cavia > Cavia porcellus. The sequence continues at coordinate 156,554,448 of NW_026947484.1, read as the reverse complement.
TCACGACCAGGAATGCAGGGATGGCTTAACATACACAAATCAATAAATGTAATGCACCACATCAACAAATCCAAAAACAAAAACCACATAGTCATCTCAATAGATGCAGAAAAAGAACATATAAAGAATTGAAAATCATCAAGCCACCTAAGTTCAAAGACCCTCTCCAAAAATGGGCATCTAAGATGAACACACAGTTCTTGGATGAAGGTACACAAATGACAAATAGATACATGAAGAAATGTTCACCATCATTGGTCATTTGAGAAATGCAAATTAAAACGGCATCGAGATTTCTTCTCATTCCAGAAAGAATAGCTGCCATCAAGAAATCAACTGATGACAAATGTTGGCGAGGATGCGGCGGGTGGGGGGGACACTGCTCCACTGTAGGTGGGAGTATATACTGTTGCCGCCACTATGGAAATCAGTATGGAGATTTCTCAGAAGACTAGGATTGGAAGTTCCATTCCATGGATTAGTATCATATCCCCATGATTGCAAAATCCTCGCAAAATCCACACCTGTGAGTACAAGAGCTTTGGTGGGACATCTGGTTTTGTAACAATCTGATAATAGTGTTCTAATAGAATAATACATTAATGCAACAGCAATATTGCACATTTCATCTCATGTGTAATCTCAAAGGACTTGCAACAAGCAAAATTTTGTGTTCTTTATAGCATGGTGCCTCTGTTTAAAGCATTCATTTCCCTTGGTGCACCAAGAACTGAGATTTAATTTTCATATTTTTTGCACTCCTAGAAGTGCTGCTCCACAGGACTTTTATCCTCTTGTAATTATGGTTTTTCTTAGCTTTTCTAAGCTCTCTTGGTTCTGCTCTATTTTTCTTTTTGAAACATTTTCTCTTTCCTGTTCATATTTTCTACCATTGCTGCCACTTTATGTATAATTTCTCTATCATTAGATATTTATTGCTTTGCCTAACTTCACCTCATCAAATTTTAGTCTCAAAAACATTTTTCCAAGATGAAATTTAAATTACTCAGGTCCCATCAGTTTTGTTTAATTTGTTTTACTGTGTAGAGCAATAATAGAGATTTTAATGAACATCATCTTTGTCATTTCTCTGAATCCTCCGAAGTGACATAATGATCTAAATTATGTCCCAGCTATTAATTTATCATATAGTAGAGGTTCCTTTTCTCTAAGATTTTTAAAACTACAGAAGTGGAAAAACCTATTTTAAATCACACCATGTTCAAAATTTCACTTGTAGTCAATTTAACCCTTTAGTTTTCTTAATTTTTGTAGCACAATTTTGGAACCAGTCATTACACTCATGAAAAACTACGACAGAGAATGAGATTCTGAAATTAGGTTACAGGTATGGACTCGATATATTTCTAGTATGCACAACCTGTATCCAAATCTTGTTGGTTTTTAGATTTGTTCTGCTTATTCCAAATGCAAGATTCTCTGAACGATGGATTCTGACTTAGTTGATAATAAGTAGGAGGTGGTAATGTTTGTAAAGGTTCTCAGAAAAGTCTGATTTGTAAATGATTGCTAGGGCATCAAATACTTGGTGCAAATGACTAATGCCAGTGATACTAAATTATAGAAAGTCAATAAAAGATAGGTAAGTATTTGAAGTGGAGATGAAGAGATTATTTTTTTTGGAATTTGAAAATGCTATAGTTTAATCTGCAGAACTGACTGTGAATTCATCCCAATTCACTTCGCCTCTTTTCCAGACCTCAGCAATATTTCCTTTACCAAAGGGATGGATTCCACTCAATTAAGTTGTTTCAATTCAGTTGTTTGTTTCAGCTTGGTTAAATTCAATCTAAAAAACTAAATTTATTTCTGTAATTATCAGGCACTATCCTGGGTTGTACTGAATGCAAAAAATCCCATCCTTCAGGTGGCTCCCAATTAGCAGGACAATTATGATTATCATTCTGACTCTGAGAAGATTTAGGGGAAGATTTCACTAAAATAATGATAGTGATGTTTGTGCAGACTGCTTATTGGCTCTCGATAAAGTGAATACCTGGTCATATGGAAACATTTGATAAAGCTCTTCTGTTTCCTAATATTCAGCGCGTGGGGAAAAAAAAAAAAGACCAGCTGGTGGGATTTCTCCTGAAGTTAGGTAATTGACTTCCCAGTGGTTTGGGGAAATAGGACACTTGAGCAGATCCAGTAGCTTGTGGTTTTCTCTAGCACGAGAGACTGCCTCATTGGGCAATAGGGAAATAGTCACCGAATCAACAAGCACTGGGTCCCCCCAAAATCTACTCATCAAAATTAGCCGGATAAAAGCCACATATCTATGAATACTCAAGACAGCCACATATTATATAATCCCACTTTCTGAAACTTGAAATAATTTGTCTCTCACAGTAAATTAGTTTTTATCTTTACTTTGAGGGACCACAGTGAATCAATAACTAAAACTAAGTACAGTAAGACTAATTACTTTTTTTCTCTCCACCACCTATTTGTTTACTTGTTTGTTTTAGGAATGAGGAACTCCAGGGATGTGGATGTTATTTTCCCAGGAAAAATAATTAGCAATTAATTGAACTGTAATTATGGCACATTGTCACCCTTAGGAAAGGAAAAAGAAAACTAAAATAGTAAGGAATGAGAGCGGTCTAAGTGGTGAAGTTTATTTTATCTGAAACTTCTAATGCCTCAAAGACACAGGTTTTTATTTTTTGTTTTGTTTTGATTTGATTTGTTTTGTTTTTCCGGATTGGAGGCCAGGCTCACTAACTGTACCTTGTTACCAGCAATGATGTATTGCAATCGCCAGTTTGTCTGTCCCTGGCTCTCATGAACTCTATGGAGTCGTTGGTACAGTGCATGCTTAAATGAATAATGAATTAATCAGTGAAGAACTGAATTGATAACTGAAAAAAAATCCTAGCAATTCAGTAAAGAAAGTTTCAGCCAACAACACAGATATTATTCGTGTTCCTGTCGAAATCATATTTTACAATAAATTTCATGCAGACCCACCAACAAAGGAAAGTACTAGAAGGATTTCTTTTTTATGTCTGCCATTATGCTATATTGAAAACAAAGAGAAAAATATTGCTTTTTCATTTCATTTCATTTTCATTTGATAGTATACTATCAAATAGATCCTGAAAATACCTGCTTAAATTTCTATAATAGTCATTTCTTCACATTGAGGTTCATTATAATGTAGTCTTAACTCCTTTTTAAAAAAATGGCTATTACATCAATGGGTGTCCACATTCACGATGACAATTTATAATTCCAACAAATATGGTATAGATATTGTGGTGGAAAAGAAAATAAATTTGTTTCATGCGTAATCTTATTAATGGTACTAAGAAATATATAATTTAAAAGAAAATGAATAATTTTATAAACTTAATAATTAAACATTTTCAGAAGTGGTTTCTTTTAAATGACTTTTCTTATAAGTATTTTAATACTTATTTAAAAAGTGAAATATAAACCAATTAGTAATTCTTGTTTATCTTTATGTCTAAAGCAATGATTTTCATTGTTGTTTGTTAAACAGATGGAGATGTGTAAAAGTCTAGGCTTTTCTAATACTTTGAAAGGCATTAATAATAATCATACAGTAAAATAACCTAGATTTTAACTATGAATGAACTCATACTTCTATATGTGATAAGAATTATTCCTGGCTTATAGATCTGATTTCATCAAATACATGTTCTTTATAATTTCTTTATTGCAGCCATAAAGGTATAAGAGGTGCCAAAGTTAAAGTTTATCTTTTTGTCTTGAAAGCATTCTTTTAAATATTTATTAAGAAACCAGTATAAAATATGAATAGCAGATGCATAAGGGCAGATTGGGATAAATAAATCATATGATCTCAAAATAAAGCAATTCAGAAAGAATGTAAATAGGCACATTGAAGGAGTGTTAGACCAAATTTATTTCTGTGCAGAAATGCCCTGATAAATCAGTTGGGAAGATGAAGGCATTTAATGTTGGATTCTGGCAATTCAATAGAACCTGAAGCTTAGTCAATAAGGAATTATGAAGAAATAAGGCATTTACAAAGTCCACCCTGACATTTTTTGAATGGAAAAAAAAAACAAGTGTGAAAGAAACATAAAATACTATTAATCATATATTCTGTGTTATAGGCCTTTCCTTCTAAGTTATAAACTTTCCTTGAAACACTCAACTGATCTTGCTTGATCAAGGATTACTATTTGGGGAGCTTCACTTATTGTTTCATTTTTTTTTAGTTTTTTTTTTAATTTTTAAAATTAAAATTTTTAAAATTAATAACGTTCTTGTTATAGATGTTGTAAGTACAGAAAAATTAAGTAACAAGGACAGGTTCCATATTTCTTTCCCCTACAACATTTTATTTATTTTTAACATTTTACACTGGTGCAACACACTTGTTTTCATTAATGAACTGATACTAGTACAGTGTAATGTCCTGAAGTCCACAGCTCATGTTACTGTTGTAGGTTCTGCTATTAGAATATCATACTATTCATCCCTTTTTCTGGCAGCTCTATGATTTTGTCTTTTCCAAGACCATAGGCTTCTTTCTTGCAATATGCATTAAAATTTTTCTATGGGGCTGGGGATTTAGCTCAGCGGCATAAGCACCTGCCTTGCAAGCAGGCAGTCGTGAGTTCGATCCCTGGTACCGATAAAAAGGAAAAAGATAAAAAATTTTTTTCTATGAATTCATGATTTAATTGTTCCTTTATTTTAATACTGGGTAATATTCTGCTTTCTGAATAAATGTTTGTTTACCCAGTCATTTATGAAAGGACTGCTTGTTGTTTCCATTTTATCATGAATCACTTTTAGAATATAAGACTGTACTCACAAAGCCAAATCATGTACTGACTCAAGCAAAACCACAAGTAAAAACTGTTACAATTGGAAACAACTTGTTTTTTCTCCTTGTTCCACTTACTACTTTACACTTCCTAGAAACTTCACTTCCTAGAAACTGAAGTCCAAAAAACCTTCAGGGTCGTGAGCATCTCACTAGAAGGGATCTTAAGATAGTGCTTTTTGAAGAGTGCTCCAAGTAACATCCACATAGAAAGAGGGGCATTTGGTAAATTCAGATTCCTGAGTCCTGCTCTTTATCCACTGAATCACAATTTCTGGAGATGAAGTCCAATTCTGTTTCTTTTTCTCTTTTTTTAGTGCAAAGCTTACATGTACTTTGACTCACACTAAAGCTTGAGTAGACAGCCACTTGTAGTCATATTTTTAAAAATGTATGGCATAGCATGAGTTCTGCACTTCCAAAAATCTAGAGTTCGATCTAGATTAGTTGGGAAAGTCACATTAGAAAAATCTAATATTTATAGACATGTACTTAGTAGAGAGAAAATAATATTTCCTAATTCTATGTTTTTTCCTCTAAAATATTTTGGGAAAGAAAATCAGGAGTATCATCCTGGACTGTTTAATTGCTCTAGCCTTTTTGCTCCCTTCTGAAACTGCCCAGAATTATTTTATCCTCTTCAGTGCATAACATAGACTAATACTCTTACTAGGAGCTTATAGCTCTAACTTCATTAAACTAGGAAGTTGTTGCAGTTTAACTGTGGTTAATATTTTAGGTAATTATTGAGGCTCTCATTTTCTGAATCCCTGTGTTGCTAAACAACCATTTTTTTACAATACATTTTTACTGGAGAATTCATGAGTTGTTGATTGGATCTTCAAATTCACAGCAGAAATAATAGCTTCAAAAGCCTAAAGCAGTGCATCAAATTGTGTCCCACACAGAAAGTTGAAAACAAAGGAAGTCAGAGCTGGCTTTTCTTTTGCCTATAAAACTAAGTACATTCGAACATGCACCCTAGTGAAAGATCTGGGATGGACAAATAAAAGTGATCAAGAAAATAGGTGTAGATGTTCTTGGAAAGGTCTTGGAGTCCCTTCTCTTAATCCTGGCCCTCTGGACTCATGGTATAGAAACTCTGGTTTGCTGTAGGGAAACCTGAGACTAGAGAACTAGCTTTTTTTTTTTTTTTTTTTTTTGCAAGCTGTAGTGCTAAGAGACTGTAAATCTCATAGAGAATAAATCCAGAGTAGCATTAAGGAAGTTAGATTTCTGAGCTAATGGGTCAGAAAAGAGCATATTGTGGGAATGCAGTAACTTTCCAAATAGAGGGAATGGGATGTCATACAGTGCCAAGAAATACCTGATAAAACAGAAATGATCTGGCTTTCATAAAATGGAAATTAATAATATACAGACCAAGTGGACCAAATGCTTCTTCAGCAAAGCATACTGCTTTGCTGGCTACTGCTAACTGCGGCAGCCATGTCCTAGTAAGGACAGAGGAGGAGGTTAAAGCAGGCAGGGACAGAGCTGTCTAGGAACCCGAATATCTGTTTTTTGTATTGTTTCAGAGTAGAAATCTATTCCTTAAGAACTTAGATCACTTTTGCTGAAAACAATTAGGTGAGGGATCATCAATTTGTCTAAGCATTTGCACCTAAAACAGAGTTGTAACATTCAGCTGTAGTAAATATAAAATCTATACCTGTTAAAATAAAACCCTATCCTGTTGAGGTGAATGTTAAGGGTTGATATTTGTACTCTCTCAGTGTTATTAGATTATCTAGGAAAAATATGACAGATGATTTCCTTCCTGGGATTAATATATTCTGCATCATACTTTGAAGGTATGTATCTATATCCCTAGATAGATAAATACACACAAAAGAAATGTCCCATGAATAAATGAAAGGTGAATAAAAGAGGAATGTGAAACACATCAATAACAATGTAGAGCTTCAATGCTAGATTCAGATAGCCCCAGAACTGATTTCAGATTCCACTGCCTATTACTACCTCTGGATTTTCTCAGTTGTACTATAGGAATAATGTCTACTTTATGTGGTATGTATAAAGTAACAGTAACAAAATGTATAAGGTGCTAGTTCTTAAACTACTATCAAGCATTTGGCAAATTTCTAATCCTTTTACTATTAATTTTATTGTTATTATTTTGTGCATTGTTAGTTATAAAACTCAGTGTCTTATATTCTTATATATGACCCTTAGGTTCAGAATAATCAACCATAATAAACTAATCATGATCTATGTTGAGAATGTCTTCCTACAAATTTAATTTTGTAGGCAAAATCTACATTTGTGTCTACTAGTTACAAGCCTTAGCATATACATTTCTGTTATTTATTTTTATAGACAAATTCTATCACCAATCACCATTTTCCAACTGCCATTATTTTGCCTGAAAAAGGAATAGGATCCTGAAAAAAGATTTAAGATGCTTCAATATCTTTTTAGTGAATTGCAGATTTCACTGAATCAATTTCTAGAATACTATGTTAAATAAATCACCCATGGACATATGTATGGGTAAGTAATCAACTGATGAAAGCAAATAATTGTATTGAGACATTTATTTTCACACAGCTTTTTAAAACAGATTGATTAGTTCTTTTTATGATTTCACCCTTGAAAGCAAACACTGTTTTGTTCTTTATTGCTGTTGCATGACATTACTTTTGCCAGTTGGCTTATTTTTAGCCAGATTATGAAAGTAGTTTTCTGTTGGACTGTCACTGAGCTTGAACATGAAATCTGGTAACCTGAAGAACTGCTCTGAAGAACAGGAAAAATTTCTAACAAATGGGAAATTATAAATCTAGACAACCCAAACTTGTACTAGTAATACCTTTACTACTTTAACTGTAATATTGTTTGATTATAGTAATATATAAAAAATAACCAATTGGAATATGTGTTAATTTGTATGTGTGTAGGATGTCATATGAAAGTATTGGGAACATTATCTGAGCTCCTTTTCTCTGAAAGATCTTTATAGAAATCAGAACAAAAATATTATTTTAGTATATTGATATGCTGTAGAAAATTTTATAATACTACATTAAAATAATATAATATCTCAGTATCATGTCTTAAGTATCTAATATTTAATGCCTGAACCCTATCTAGCAACTAGAGAATGCTATAATTAAAATGCAATAAAATAAAATGAAATAAGCCAATGTATACTTCTATGTAAATATATTATCCAATATCAAATAGATTCTTAATTACTGCAATTGAATATGATTTCATTTTAATACAAGCATCTGCATTTTAGACTCTCAATCAGTAATTCAAATAAAGTATTGTAAAATCAAGAATAAAAAGCAGAGTTTTGATTACTTGTGTGTTCTGAATTTTGTTTTGTAAAATGCAAATCAATAATCTGTTTTGGTTTTCTAGTTAAGTAGAAAAAGAAAGTGACTCAAAGTTATTACAGTGGAAAAATTTGTGATGTGAGAATCAGAGAAAAAGTATTCAGAGAACTAAGACATATTTGGGTAAGGTTTCATATTTATTACTTATTCACATAGCTATCCTTCATACTCATCTTGTGTCTAGACGTGTCCATATGTGAATGTGTGTGTATATGTGTGAGAATGTATGTACATAAAATCCTTACATACAGTGAGCCACATTCTAAGCTTCAGAATGTCAGGTTTTCTCTCCTTGACCATGCCTATAGTAAACATGTCTCACTTCCTTATATACAAACATTACACCTAAACATATGACTGCATTCTCTCACCATGAAGGTTAAAATCTCTTTTAAATTTAAGACAGCCTTAAAATGGAAACTATTGCTGATCTGAATAATTTTCTCTGGAATGAGATAATTCTTATAACTTGTGCCAGCAACAAGCACCAAAACTTCTCCCCACGTAGGGCAGTGTACTGGGGGTGCTGTCCTTCGGACCATTGCTTTAAGACAAGTTTAACCAACCCTCAGTCTCTTTATATTGCACCTGAGGAAATGAATGTCATCCTGTACCTGAATCATCAAATAGCCACATGTAGCATTAGCTTCAGGCGTCCAGTGGGTTTTACTCCATAATGAGATTAAAAAATAATCTGGGAGCGCGACACAACCTTGGAAGACAAAAATAAATGTTTGGAAAAGAGGGACCATACCTTTATGTACACAAAGAGCCTTAGGGATAAATTGAATCTGACCTTGAGAAAGGAGGTGTGCTTTGGTGTAGCTAGCTAGCTTGCTGCCTGACTGTAGAAAAAATAGAAGGCACATAGGCCAATTTGGCATGGCCACTTTCAGCTTTGTCATTCGTATAATTTAGTAATGGCAAAGACTTCCTTCGGTTTTACTTAGAAAACAACTGTAAACAACGACCAAGTGGCATTATGCTTTAAAAAAGAAATATCAGATATAGGAAGTATATCAGTCTTAAATAACTGTCAAATAAATCACCCATGTATCCTAAACTTTATATGAAATATGATGTAGAATTAATAAGACCTTTACAAGAATCCAATTGATAGTTCAGTAAATAGCTGATTCTCTGCTTTGGCCCAAAATGATAAACTCAGACATTTTTGATGAGATTCAATAGGTATTCTACTTACGCATCATATTCAGGTAGAGGGGAATACCTGAAATTCCTGTGAAGATGTGACCAGGATTTTGTGGGTATATCCTTATATATGTATATATTTGTATATTTCTGGATATATATATATATATATATATATATACTTAATTATAAGCCCTCTAGAACTTATTGATTCAAATAAATTTGCTGAAGGAAATGGGAGTAAGTTGGGATTTTCAACTTCATGAAGTGTAAACCTCATTTAGTTATTATTTTTAATTTAAGAAGTATTGTCAAGGCTCACTTAAACTAGGAAATCTGTTTGGATATTAGGCTTACTAATAGTCTTAAGAGGGACACGTTTTTTTCTCTCTCTCATGCAAGTACCAGCTGCTTTAACAACTCCTACTATAGCTTATTTCTGCTAAATTCAGCAGCAAAGGTGACCTTTTCCTGATTAGTGCTGGAAGCTAAAGGCAGAGTTCAGTGTTAGGGCATTTAAAATCCAGAATTGGTTAAGTGACAGCTGTGCTCAAGCTTCTGTCAAAGAAACATCATATGTAAGATATTACTTAGTCCCTACCCTTATCTTGTTTGGCATATGTTGTTAGTTTTGGGGGATAACAAACTCAGGATAAGATATTGTGATTTGTGCAGATTATACAGTCAGGAAATAATGGATTGTGACTCACAAGACGTACATGACTCCACAGACAAAGCTCTTTTTACTATACCTGCTTCTTGCTGCAGGAATTCACAGTTTGGTCGAGGGGAGACTCATGTATATAAATAACTCTCGCAGAGAACAGGCTATAACAGATGCTAAATGGAAGACAAAATGACTGGGCTTTCAAATACAAAAAGAAGATTTCAGCCCTCAATTATCAATTTTTGTTTGTTTGCTTTTTGAGGCATGGTTTTGTTGTGTAGTTCAAGCTGCTGTTCAACTCCTTACATAGGCCAGGCTGGCCTTTATTTCACAGTGATGCTTCTGCCTCAGCCTCCTGAGCATTGGAATTACAGGTGTGCATCGTCACGACTGGGTGATTTATCAGTGTTTAAATGAATTAAAGATAAAAGGTATCTAGCCAGATGGATTAAGGCAATGGACATTTTATGAGAGGTGAGAAAAACAAGGTCCTATCCAAATTATGTCGAGTGTAACAGCTCTGCCGGTCAGTATAAGGCTTTTGCATTCATACAAATATCAAATTAAGTCCAGATTCTTACATAAACCTGTGTATGCTTAGATATATTTCTTAATCTCTTGAGCCTCACTTGCATTTTTGAAATAAAGTGAATAATAACTGTCTCTCAGGACACTTGCAAATGATGTAAAGTAAGTTCTAATTCAGAGGCCAACAGATCATAGCATTGAATAACTAGAGACTCCTATTATGCTGATTGATAGACTAAGTAAGCACAGCATGAAATAGAGATGACTTACTATGGAGTAGGAATAACAAACTCTAATTTATTAAAACTTAGGAAGTGAGAAGGTTAGATTAAAATGTTTTCATACAAAGAGAATACTTCAAACATTTAAAATATAAAATTCTGTAAGAATTCAAGATGATTCAAAAATCTGAAATACAGCTGTTAGTTGGAATTTGAAGGATTCTTAGACTAGAGTATTAAAAGGCTCATCAAAATGGACATTAAACTTCCAGAAAATAATGTTGGGGGCTTTGCAGAGAGGAAGACTAGCAGCCCGGTGTTGAAGCAGTGAAAGAAGGTACAGAAATTTCCTGTCAGCCAGAAGAAAGTTGATGATGAAGCTCAGGGGAAGGTTACCCACATACCAGTCATGGTTTTGTTTTGTTTTGTTTGTTTTTTGGTACTGGGGTCAAACTCAGGACCTCACACTTGCCAGGTAGGTGCTTGTGCTGCCCAGCTTAATCCCCGGCCTCTATGGTCATGTTTCTCAAATGCAGAGGACCTCCTAGGTTGGCACATCCTGCAGCATTTGCTAAAATTCATGATTCTATGATGCTGGCTTATGTCAAGTGAGTCAAAATCTGTGGTCATAACTTAGAAGAATTGGAATTGTTTGTGTACACACATATCGAGAGAGCAAAGAAACAGACCAAAGTGCAGTACTGTGCTTTGATTCCAGCAGTGCAGGGAACATCATCTGGAAAGAAAGTCAATGGCTTCTAGGGATAAATTCTAGGAGTCTTCTTTTCTTGGAATAAAGTGATGAGTGACCAGAAAGAAAAGAATAGTGTACTGAGAATATCAATTATCTTATTCACTGGTTGCTCCACCAAAATTTCAAGAGTGGTTAGGAAAATGAAACATAATATTGCATGAAAACATATTTTAATATCTAGGATCTCAACAAATATTAAAATTATTTCATTTTTATTCTTTTTATTATTTATCTAATGTAAAGAGAATGTCTATGATAATATTATGCTATATGATATCTAACTAGAGCTTTTCTCTTAAAATGTAGATGGCAAGAAAAATTATGCATATTGCTCAAAACTGTATATTGAACACAAGAAACACAAGTAGAGTGATAAAATTTTTAGATGGGAACCATCTAATAGGATTTTGGTGCAGCTGAAGAGATAAGAAGTATGAAACATAAATGACCTTGATGTTAAGAATGTGGGGAGAGACCCCTTGACCCTCTGGGGTGTGGCATTTTCCCTGAGTCTGGCTTTCTCTCCACCAGACACGTGATGTGGGGACATACATGTAGCTTAGGTTTGGGGTGGTGCGTAAGGGGCATTAGTGATGCACAGGTAGCCCATTGGTATTCATTTTGTGCCACAGGTAAATCCCTAGGGGTGGGAAGATAAGAGATCCTTGGTCCTGCCTCCCAGCTTTTTTCTGGCTACAGTGTCCCATGTGGGGCAAAAACCTTTCATTCCCATCTTCTGATTATTAGGAAAAAGGGTGAAGATTTTCTTTCTTTTATTGCTTCCTGCTGGAAGGGGGGGCACTGTACTGGGGTTTAGGAGAGTCAACGGGATGATGATTGGTGCCCATGTAGAAGCTGGTGTCAGGTGTTTTAAACAGGTGTTTTAGCCAGGACAACTTTATCACCAGTGAATGCCCGTATGTTAGACTGGAAAAAACAAAGAGACAAGGTGTTATGAGGAGGCATGGCACTATCATATTTAAGGATTCAGGTGAGGTAGAAGGAAAGGTGCCTTTGATTTGTATATGTCATTTTATCAGGACCACACTGAAGTAGAATCATTGCCATGGTAAGAATTCTGAAAAATAAGTGTGGGGTTAGGAGGAATGAAGTTATGAGAGGTGACTATTCCCCCATCTGAAAGGGTAAATTTAAGAGGGTAGGTAGGTAAGACTTGTCTCTGGTATGCATGATGTGGGAGTCTTTAGGAAATGTTGAGAGTCTTGCTGTAAAAAGGATAGGAAATTAGGAACCAAACTGGATAACAAAACATGATAGCCTGAGAGTTATGGCTGTCAGGCCTTCATGAAACAGAGACGGTTGGGCAACAGAAGATGAGATGACTACTCAGAATGATCAGATTTAGGGCTGGCAGGGCACCACTTAGCCTGAGTGATGTGAAACCAGGATGGCTGTGTAGCAACTTTGACTGCTGTTGAGGTTGTCAAGAAGACCAGGTATGGGTCGATCTAACTTGGTTGTAGTCCTTGGGATGATTTGCTGTAATAGGACTTTAGTAAGGATATCAGTAGTTTTCCTGGTTGTGGGAACGGCTTTTATGTATCCTGAAAAAGTATAAACAAAGATGAGAAGATAAAACTTATCTGTCAGTCTTGACCAGGGTTGTATCTGAGAAATTGGTGAATAGGAAAGAAAGGAGGTGCTATATATTCCTGAGGAGAGGTTTACTATTGATAACAGGTGTAAGCTGTTCAGGCCTCAGAGTGTCTGGGTCAGTCTGCATAAACACAAAGGAATAAAAAGCATTTTTAGGATTTAGGACTGTAAAGTGAATGGTAGAGGGAAAATCTCGTACCACTGGGTAGATTGGGAAGAAGCAGCCTGGAATCTATGTGGAATAGGCCCTGTCTGTTTTAGGCTGCATAGGTTGGCCATCAATACTCCCTATAGAAACTGAGGACTTAATATAGTGGCATGAAAGCTTACGAAGAACACTATACATGGCCTCTATGTCCACAAATATAGAGAATGTCTTACCTGAGACTTTTAGTGGGACTTGGGACTCTGAGAAGGACACCTTAATGGGGGCTGTTGACCCTGAGCCCTGTCAGTCTTCAGCAGCAAGTTCCTGTCAGTGATGAATCTGGCAGTATTCGCATTTCCTTTGAGGGCTAGAAGTTAGGATGCCTTACCCACTCTCTGGTGGCTAGGACAGTCCAGTAGCCCTGGGGTAAGGTCTCAAAGGAATGCCAGGATGGGGCATGCTCTTGCTCAATGTCCTTCTGCTGCAATGTCCTTCTGAGGCATGGTCCATGGAGGGGGGCTCAGACAGCTCCATTCTGTGTCAGTTTACCTGTCTCAGAACTCCAAGTGTCACTGCTATCTCTGTTGTTGAAAACACGAAAAGTCATATTAAGGTTTCCCTGTGCGGTTTGAGGGCCAAGTTTAGCCTTTTGTTTTGGGATCTGGTTCACAGTAGAAGGAAGGTATCTGTAGAGTTTAATTAAGTATGCAGGAGTCAAATACAATCAACAGGGTATTTATGATTTTAGTAATGGCTGCCCATAAGTTGGACAAGGTCCAGGGAATTTTAGGAACTGACATGTCATTTATGCATATATAAGTATCTCTTTTTTTTTTTTTTTTTTTTTTTTTTTTTTGGTCTTTTTCCTTTTTATCGGTACCGGGTATCAAACTCATGAACGTCTACTTGCTATTCTTTTTTTTTTTTAATTTTATTTAAGGAGAAAAGAAAAAAAACAGTGAAAGGGTACAAGTTATACAGATTTACAGAAGAAAAAAATGAACAGTAGGAAATCACTAGTTAATGGATTACATATTGCCATCTTACAAATAATTGTTCAAGTCACAAGATTAAAGCTTGTAGAGTGGACATTCCAACAATGATACTGCCAACAGTTCTGTTCAATGATCCAATAAAACTCTGTGAAATCATTTTCTATCTTATACACTTAAATATACATGCAGTTATATAGTTTAGAGCACTTTCTTTTCCTCTCTTTTGTACAATGACTATTACACATTTTGGGTTTCATTGCTCCCACGGTTCTTATTGCTTTTTTAGAAGAGAGTAAAACCAAATGTGACATAACAGAACAAAATCGGTCAAGTCAAAAGGGTGGACATAATAGATAATATAAAAACATAATACAAGGTGATCAACAGTGGTTACCATAATGCCTCCCGCTATCTCTAATAGAATTGCCTATATCATTAGTTATAATACAATTGAACAAAACAGTAAAGAACAAAACCAACAAAACCAAAACATTGGAGACATTGTAGGTCTTCAAAAATAGATAAAAGTTAACGAGAATGGGCGTTATAATGAATCTCATTATCTTCACAGCTGATGCCTAAACTTTCGAACCTGATACTATCCAGCAAAACAGAATAGGGGAACATCAGTCAAAAACAAGATGGTGAGAGTAATACAGGGCTTCAAATTGAGATAATAGAATGTCAAAGTGGGTTACTATATTATATCCTGCTATTTTTTCCCTTTAATTAAACGGATAAAAATAAAAAAGTAAATAATGGAGTAGAGATTGAGAAAAAAGAGGGCATAACAGCGAAACAGCGCAGATCAAAACATAACCATTTAAGCAGAATAGTGTTTAACCACCAGATAATTCAGACCCAAAAGTAGTTACCATATTGACTCTTTCCTTGAAGTCCTTGAGTACAACTTCGTATACTGTAGCATTAAGTATATCAAAACAATGTAAAACCATTTAAGAGAATGACAGCATTACAGAGTATTTAGAATCGACTAACAGAAAATGAACAACGGCCTCTGTATAATCTCCTTGTCTTTAAAAGGTTTTTGCTTATACTATCATACATAATAAAATCCAATAAGATACAACCTGTTTAGACCATTGGAGACAGAAGAACAAAAGCTAGATGAGACTTCAAAATAAGATGATACTAAATCAGTATTACCTATTAAGATGTCATTTTCTCCAAAATAGCTGTTCCTATCATCCAATCTTCTCTGTCTCATTTCTGTTGAGCTCTTTTTCTGTCAGTAGCTGTCAGTTTGTCTTCTTCATTTTGTTCTCTGCTCCATTTGTTGTGGCCTCCCCGCCACTATTTCTGGGTTCTTTGTATTTTTCTTTTTTTAGAATATCCTGCAATACTTTCTGTAGAGTTGAATTGGTGGTTGCAAATTCCCCCAGCTCCTCTTTATCCTGGAAGCACCTTGTTTTTCCATCAATTTCCAGGGACAGTTGTGCAGGATATCTCAATCTTGGCTGGAGATTATTATCTTTCAAAGCTTGAATTATTTCCCCCCACGCTCTTCATGATTTGATGGTTTTTGCAGAGAAATCTGCTGTAATTCTGATGGGTGTTCCCTTGTAAGTGGTCTGTTTCTTGTCTCTTACAGCTTTTAATATTCTGTTCTTGTATTGAATTTCTGGAATTTTTATTATTATATGCCTGGGTGTTTCTCTGTTTGGGTTGTAGGTGGCTGGGGTCCTGTATGCCTCATACATCTGAGTATCTTTACCTTTTGCTAAATTAGGAAAATTCTCCTGGATTATTTCTGTGAGTAGCTTTTGTAGTTCACTTGTTTGTGTCCCTACTTCTTCTTTTATGTTCTTAATCCTTAAATTATGGCTCCTCTTATCATCTTCTTGTCTTTGTATTATTGCTGTTTGTTTCTTTGTTATTTTTAAGAAGTTTTTCATTTCATTCTCCCATATTACAAGTCTGCCCTCCAGTTCAGATAGTCTGTCCTTAGTTTCTTTCAAGCTGTTATGCCAGTCTTGGATAGACTTCTTAATTTCTTGATAGTCCCTTTGAACCTGCTTCACGTACTCTATGCTTTCTCTGTTTTCTCCATCAAACAATTCTCCCCTCTTTTTCTGTTCTTCCATTCCACCATCTGTTTTTTCCTGGGTGGTGCTTAGCATTTCTCTAACTATTCTGCATACTTCTAGCTTCAGGTCGTTGATAACTTCATTCCTGAATTGGTCTATGAGGCTCTCTATATGGCGCTTAATGTCTATTGGTGCGGTGTCCGCTATTGCCTGTTTCTCAGATTTGGGGGCCGAGGAGCCTTTCTTGTTGCTGCCTTTTCCCATATTCTCTGTTCCTTATATATATGCAAGTTTACATAGGAGGCCCAGCTTCCCTGCCTGTCAGCCACAGCCTGATCGAATTGCGCTGGCTAGGTGTTCCCGCCCACCGCTGCGCACCAGGGAGTTACGGATGAGGCAGCCTATGCGGGAGTCGCCCCTCTGGGCCACCGTCAGGCTCTGGGATCTGGGTTGGGCTAGCCTACGGAGTCTGCCCGCAGCGTCACGCAGGCCAGGCACTTTTCACCAATCCCGTCCGAGAGGGGAATGTGTGGCTGGAGTCACCACTGCGCCCTGCTCCGGCAGGACTGCCCTAGCCCAGAAAGTCCTCCACTGGAGTCAAACTGTGGTAGAGTGTCAGTTTCTCTCACTCACCTCGCCACAAGTCAGTGCACACCTCCCTGTCCGTCCTGTTTTCGACTCCGTTCGCAGACTCCCGTTCCCAGAGCTTCTGCGCGTCTCTCATGAACGTCTACTTGCAAGGCAGGCACTTATGCTGCTGAGCTAAATCCCCAGCCCAAGTATCTCTTTATGTTATTAAAATGTCTAATGCTATTTGATTTTTGGAGGATGGCCTGTTTTATTAATTTTTACATTTTTATTTAGGATAGAGATCAGCTATGGTGTCATTTAACATTAGTTGACTACAGTTAATTATGGCTCGGTGGAGGGCTGAGGCAAGGCAGCAGGCTAGGAAAGGCGTAAGCCTGGCTTATGCCCCAGTGTTGGTCTTGTTGTTTTGCATCTTGTTTTTATAACCTTTTTTCTTGAAAAGATCTAGTGAGGTTTCCAGCAAAAGAAATCGAAAAGGAATTTATAATTACCTCTTAACTTTAGTTGTTAAACATCTAGAAGATTGATAACCGTGCAGTACAATATAGGCAGTAAGCTTAATATAGAACAGTAAATGGCTATCAACAATGAGCATTTTAACATTTGAACACCGAAGAAATTTGTGAAACATCTCTAAGCATATGTCTGATCTGAAAGAAAACATTTGATATGGCTGGAACACAAGAAAGAGGCAGCAGAAACAATCAAATTTTATATGTGAAAGCATGAATACACCATCAGATCAGCAACAATGAATTGTCTCAGTCATATGAACTTTAGTTGAGGTATCTCACATAAGGCTATGGAGATTCTTGAAGGCTTTAATTGATAAAGAAGGCTGGTAAAATTACCAGGTGGCCACTTCCACATTTATCAGTCAAAGTCTTGTCTATGGTCTTTTTATCCCGGTTTATTTAATTCAAATAAACCTTGATTAAATGATTTGAGAATATAAAAAGAGGCTGGTGTGGATCAAGAAATAGCATCTCTGAGCCACCAAGCTGCCAGTGTTCTGTGTTTGTGCTCAGAGTGGCACTTGTGCTTGGGGGTGGGGGCTGGGACTGCTCAGGAGAGGCATGCAGGGCACAGCTTGCAGGGCAGGGGTGGAACAAGGAGGGTGGGTGGAGCGCCCAGGGTGGGGGCAAAGCCCGCAGGGCAGGTGGGGTGGGGGGGATGTACGCAGAAAGAAGGTGCGGCGTGGCAAGGAACAGCAGGGACAAGGCAAGGGGAGCTGGGGCCAAGCATGGACCTGGGACTGGGAGGGCGCAGGGTGGGCGGAGCACCCAGGGTGGGGGGCAGTGAATGCAGAGTGCTGCGGTGGGGCACGGGGGAAGGCGGAGTGCACAGGGCACGGGTCGCTGGGCTACAGTGTCCCATGTGGGGCAAAAACTTTTCAGAGGATCATTCCTGTGAACCCAAAATTGTTTGTTTTTGCTGACAAATTTATTTTTTAGTAGATAATAATTCAATTCATTAAAACAGATTTCGTACTATGTAATGCACCATTGCTTTGTCAGCTCAATACACAATCCTCTTCACATAGATTTTGCCCATACAATAATAAAGGGCAACTATGATGCAAAACTTAGACCAAAAGAGCTCCATCTTTATCTTGCCTATGCAATTCGCAGAGCTTGGGAGTGAGAGATTGCAATGGGAAAGGAATGGAACAGAATGGAGTAGAATGGAATGGAATGGAACGGAATGGAATGGAATGGAATGCAATGGAATGGAAGGTTTCACAAAGTTGCTTTCACTCATATCTTTAAGCATTTACCGAAATAATAAATGAGAGCTAGAGATGAAAAAGAGGAGGCAAAAGGAGAAGGAAAGGTAAAAATGGTATGTTAGAGCTTCCTCTGATCTTTCTGTGAAGTGTAAAAAGTATAAGACCATGATTTTGGCTGTATCCACTTACAGATCTGTCTCCTCACTAGTATATGTGTTTGCTAAAGGTACCTCTCTGTCTTTAGCCTTGTTTGTGTTCATATTTATATATAGTAACTATTTATATAGTACTTTAAAGGAAAACCTAATAGTAATTTAGTGCCTACCATATATGAGACATGTTGCTAAGAATTTTTATATGACTTCACTCATATAACACTGATGATGTATATGCAAAGTGCTTTAGCATAGTGTTCGGTTCATGGTAAAAACTAAAAAAATATTAGTTAGAAAGCAACCACTATTGTTTATACTAACATAATGCAAAATTAGATATTATAATTGCCATTTTATTCCTGAAAAAAAGAGGCTGGTGAAAGTAAATTCACGTGGACCAAATTATGTAACTTGTGTATTTGAGCTACAGTTGTCTCCATCTTTCTTTGATTTCAAAATAGATGATCTTCCTGATCTTTGTTCTCAGCCTAGGAGGGGAAAAAAGAAATGGATTAGAATTATGTTTCAAAAAAATGTTTATTTTTAATATGCCACTATATTTTTTTATATGTGTGTGTTTGAGAACTTCCTGTGGAGTGGAGGCCAAATATACATTTCAAAAGCAACTAGTCAGGCAAAACCAGTTAAATTTCCATATTTCTAAAAACCATTTACATAGTTCTGCTTACAGGACTTTTAAAAGGCTTACAAATAAATAATTTTACTTCATTATATTTTACTACATAAAATGTTTTTAATCATTTTCCCAATCCTTCGTCAAATGTACTTTTTGTCTGTCTTAATATGAAATTCAACAATATAAGGAGATTTCAGAGCACTAATGATTTTCCAATGCCATCAAAATAGTGTAAAAAGAATCTTTTTCTCAAATTTAATCTATTTTGGCACTGAATACATATAGTTTGATCAATAATGATAATATCACGTTTTGAAATTAAGTTTATTAAGTATACAAAAATGGTCAAAAGAATATTATCATGCATGTGAAAGTACTCGTGGTAGTTAGAGGAAATGAAAACAGTGAAAAAAAGAGAAGATTTCTGATGATCACCTTCCTATTTATCCCCCTTTGCAACTTCCTCTAAGCCCACCTGCGTTCCACCATACTCATCCTCCAAATGAGAACTCTTCTAATGATCTCTTTCAGAACTGTAACCAACTGTGCAATATGGCTAATACAAAATGAGTGCTTCAAAACCATTGCAAGTTGACCTTATTTCAGAAGAGTGGAAAGATACTAAGTATAATACTGAGTAGAGAACTGTCTTCTTATAATTAAAATAGAATGAAAATATTATTTTCCATGTTTGAATATTGTGTTGTTCCAATTACCAATAAACAACAACAACACATCACAAACAACAAAAATACTTCAAATAAAATTCACATTAACCTAGGTCTGTTTCTCTAATTCTTCTCATGGTTGGTGAGGGAGAATTTCCCACTATTATTATCCTGCTGGATTGTCATTGTTTTCCTCCTCTGGCTCCTCTTCAGTCTCTTCCATTTGGGACACCCTCTCTTATCCCTCTCCCTATCCCTATTTTGAAAACAAAACAATATAAAAGTGAAAGTAATATTAATATTTAATAAGGCTCTTATAACAAACAGCAGCTGACAATTATAAAAGTCTTTTGAGTTCACACATATTTAAACCTCACAAAAATCATATATAAAGGTTTATTTTATAACATTTAGATATACTTTCTTGTCTACAATAATTCTCATCCCCACTAACTTCCTGTTGTATGAATGAATAAACGAAAACACTGCAAGTTGTAAATTTACAGATTTGAGTTGGTAGATCATGAACAAATATGTTTCTAGATACTTCTTGTGGAAGGGACATTAACTGGTTTTCTATTGCTTTGTGGGGAAAATCTACAAAGAACTTCATAAGAAGTTTCAACCAGCCACTTGAAATCTAAATAATCAATTTGGAAAACCAGACCATCTAAACAAATCTCTCTTTTTTCTACCTTCATGGCCTTTTCCTGTGTTTCACTGAATGTCTCAATTTCTAAAAAGTATCTTTTCTCTGAATATTTTGTGCAGCAATAAGTTATCTTTTGACCAACTGTTCAAATGATATATTTTAATAAGTTCCTACTGTGGTCATGTCAGATGTCTTCTTGAAAGGATGAGGTCATGAGAAAGAAGTTTAATTGGATCACAAAACTGCACATTTTTCTGGGTAAAAGGTAAAGGATATGAAAATGAGTTCATTATGCTACAAGAAAGAAAGTAACCTTTGGGTACAGAACTACCATTTTTAATCATTAAGGACAGACTTTACTATTAGAGATATATTCATAATAGTGACTTCCCTTTAATTAGGAATTTCATCCATGCCCCAGCAAGTGCTACGAACTCATTAGGATATGTTAAGTTAGTGTATGGCATGGCAGGTGATGAAAAGTGTAAGAGGAAATTAAAGAATAAATTGAGCTTAGGGTATTAAAATACATAAGTGACACTCGATCGGCAGTGAATTTGACACACCGTTATATTAGAAGAAGCAAAAGAAGAGAAAATGAAATTTTCCTCTTAGGAATGATTTCTTTAAAGTCTTGAATATTTTAATTGCATACATCAAAACAGAAACATTTGATTAGAACTCGATGGGAAATAGGGATTCAAATTTAGGGAGTAGCTCTTATTAAAAAAAATTTACATTCTCAGTATTAAAATTAAGCTAAAAAATTATACTATTAAAATCACACTTGACTCCCAAATACAGAAAAAGTCTATTCGCTGTTGATTCATTTTGTTGGTACTGGCAGAACACGCATGAGTCTAAGGAGGATAGAATTCAGAAGAGGAACAAAGGGGATCAGCACTGCTCCATTTTAAACAGCGAGCTCAGGAGGAAGGTATGCTGAGTCGATTACAGATAATCAGATTGCCTTCAGGGTACAGCAAATTGAGAAATAGCTATTGAATAAAAAGCCACCAATTATGTCCTTCATTTTATTTATGTTAAAACAGGCATTCATTCAGTGTTAATTTTTTAATATAGAAATCCCCATTGGTATCTTGTGTGTCTACTTATTGAGCACTTTCTTTGTTTCTTTTTCTTCCTTTTTAAAAACAAATCTTATAGAGTATCAGAGATCATAACTAATGCTACAGACAGTGGCAGTGCTCTATCTACTATATATATTCCTAGGACTATTGCATTTAAAGGAGTCAAGGAATAGTGAATAATTTATATGATACAGATTACTAAAACCAAGCCAAAATGAGCATTGAGAGCAGAACTGGGCCACTAAGTAGTGTCTAGTATCTGAAATGGTGCCTAGATTCCCATTCAGATAAGCAGTATGATTTTAGGACTCCAGGAGGATCAAAACCCTCTAGCAGAGTTCAAGACTCTAGGGGCTACAACATGGGATGCCACTGACTGGTCAGTATTTAGTTTTCAAACAAGGAAGGGGTTGGAGTGGACAAGCAGGAAACTGAACAGACCTTGGTAGTGGTTTAAGGACTTTTCCAAATAATAGGTTACATTTAATTTAGGAGAATTACCTTGTGTTGGTTTAGAAGAAGATGATCTCCCCATTACATTTCACTACAGGAGTGAAAGGCCTGCAGCTCTCTATTTGGTTCATTGGAGTTGGGGCCAGGTATCCTCAGCAGTGACCTTATCTTGTCCTTTGAGGCATTCCTTTGTTCTTGGGTCAGCCATGCACCAGCCATGCCCAGCCCTGCACCTGCATTCAATTTCCAGTTTCAAGGACTCCCAACAGTCTAGTAGATGATGTGTCCAACCTACTGCATAAATCATCGACATTAGGTCATGGAATGAGAGATATTTGAGTCTCCCTTCTCAAGTAAAGTTATTTTTATTTCAGTCTCCTTCTTTGGAATTTTTGATTTTTGTTTTTGGGTAGCTCCAGTGTTGAAAATAATTTTACATTTTATAGTATTTCTGAACTTGTATGACAACACTGTAATTCTGGTTACTGATTCTGAATTATTCACATATGCTAAATGTCCCAATAGCACCCTTTAAAATTCTTTTATTAATACATGTTTTTTTTTCTTTTTCTAATGCATGTTTTCTTTCATGCATTCGTAATCATCTTGGAGAGTGGTACATGTACATATCATCACTTGTTGATTGTTTTTAAAATCCTTTTCCTTTTCCTTCCCTCCCCCCACCTCCTTCTATTTCCCTATCTTTTTTGCTTTATTGTTGATATTATTAGATTATGATACAGCATAGAAGGTTTATATTTATGGAGGTTTTTAGGTTCCTCTTTATGGCATATCCTTTTTGCACTTACATCTCCTTCCCCTCTTCCATGTCCCAAGAACATATTCCCTTAGGTCACTCCCTTTTGCAGTAGATCCATCTCCTTACCCTATGCTACCCATTCTTTATTATTCTCTGGTTGGTTGTTTCTGTTTCTTAAAACTATGTCAAATCAGCAGTAAATATTTCTTAGAAGCTTAAGAATGACTCTGAGCATAGAATATTTATACCTATTAGTCAATTGTGAAAATCAGGAAAATTTCAAGTTATCAAATAAGGAAGTTCAAATTGGTATGAAAACGTGCTAAAATCCTTCCAAAGATGTATCCTTCAAAAAGTTCTGCATTCACAGACGTTTGCAATAGTAGTCATGATTTTACACCACTTATTTACCATGCACTGTAGCAAGTACTTGATTAGTTTCTCACAGGAATGCAATGTCATTATATATAATATTAATTATTTTATAACTGAAGAAATTGAGACTTCCACAGGTTAAATAACTTTCCCAAACTGGAAAATTAGTAGAAAAACTACTTAAAAGGAAGAGTTACAAAAGAATTTGAATTCAAGTCTAACTATAGGAACAATCTTTTAAGAGTTACCTAATCCACTGAAAGTATTAATTTTTACTTTGAAAACACTGAAACATAGTAAGTACTGCTATATCATATTGGAAATAAACATTGAAAACTAACTTCTGGAGAGTCTTGCTACACAGGTGCACCAGAGGTTTCTTTTTTCAATATTTGCCATGAATTTCATATGGTTAGACAATCCTTCCATGGGATGGAAAGAAAAAATAACGTTCCTTGTTTTCATTTTTAGGCTGCAGGTTGTATAGCTTTTATGTTTTCAGAGAGCTCTTTTCCCTCCTCACTACAAGATTTTATTATCTGTCCTGTGATCTTAGTTTGTGTTCATTTAAGGAATAATGGAATAACCAAGAACTGAGTGCCAAAGCAGCCCAGAGCTTCTGAACCACTGTTCATCAGCATCTTCGGTTACAAGTTTTCTTTCCCCTTGGATTTATAAACAGCAGTTGCCTACAAACATTATGCGGAAGATCTAGTCTACCTAGTTTGAGGAGCAGAGTTCAGATCCACAGACTAGCTGTATTATTCAAAGGCATAACCACAGGCCTCTGCAAACTGAGTACTTTTCCATTGTGGGAACCAGAGTGTCCTTTGCTAAGTCCTACCCAGATTGATTTCATCTAAACCACGTATATCACAGGTAGTCCAGAGGATATAGGAACCTGGCTTGGGCAAAGATCACACATGAGGCAGAACCTCATTATTTTGTGACATTATTGTACAAACCATGTAATACAGTGGCTGTGCCCCTTACTGTTAAGCTATTTCTAAGTAGACATTTGAAACAATAGCCTTTCATCAGATATAGTTTGTTGCAATCATTCCTGGAGGTAGGGAAATTGATGATGGAAGTGATAGGTTCACAGATGTCCTACCTTATAACATACTACCAGCATTTGTAAGCACCCTTCCAAAACAAGTCTATGTGTGTTCTTCAATGTGAGCAAGCATCTCTATGAACTTTGCTGTTGGGAAGCTGAACATAGAAGCAGAAAGCACAGGAGAAATATTCCCATATGTATAAAAATAACCACTGAACTTCCAATTGCTAATTAAAAATTTTTACTGAGGTCTTTCAATGTCTCCAGATTTAAAGAATTTCTCTTGTTAGCTGCGCTCTGGAGAATAGCCCTCTTTTTCCTTTTCTATTTTCAAATTCCAATAGCTTTTGATGTTCTTGACGGGGTGCCTTGATGATAATGTTCTGAATTTATAGTACCTTTCAAGTGTCAGTACTTTACAAATGATATGAGTCCTTGGCACACTCACCAAAGACCATGCTATCTCTCTAAAGCTGCTGGAGATCTAAATAGGTAGGAGGCAGCTTGAAATTGACCTGAGAGGCCAAGGATATGATCTCATTTCTACTGAAAAACACCCTGGGAGTACCAAGAACCTGAAGAGGTTGAGAGTGTTAGCTGAACATTCTTTTTAAAAAGCTACCTGTAGCTCTCTAGGGCCCTCCTGGGGCAATGTTCTTTGTTCAGACAAAGGCAAAGAATTCATTAATTCAATCTCTCCTCTTCTCACCTGGGACTGTATCACAGTACCTTTCCAGAGTTTAGACCTTCTTTAGCTATGAAATCTGACCTAGTCAGAGTACAAGAAAACTTTGCTCCAGGCAGAAGTTGTAATACATCTGGGTTATATGCCTTTCTACAATCTCTTTTCAAACACACAAAGTGTTATTCTTTCTTTCTCTCTTTTTCTCTCCCTCTCTTATTTGAAATTTGTTTTCACATATAAAATGCAAAAAATTTTAATGAGACAAATGAACCTATTTTTATATATCTGTGTTTCCTAATTATATATAATTTTTATTCACCAAGTTACCCTGCAAAGTTCAAATTACACAGAGGAAACAGAAACTGCATATGAAAACTCACTCTCTTGAACTTTTAACATCATTTTTTCTCCATTTTAATTGTAAAGGCAGGGGTTTCAAAACTCTTTAGGTACAGCCGAATTCTACAAAAATATTTTTATGATTTTATAGTAACCAAATCTCTTAAATAATTTCAAATGAAAATATGCTAATATACAGATTTTATGATCATCTGTAACATATTTTCACAGCTCTGATGAAACCCTCAGTAAAGTCAACTTAAATTACCTCACTGAAAGTGGACTTCCTCTACTGCATTTATGTTGCCTTTGCAGAAGGCAGTAATTGAAACTTTATACTTTTAAAATTGAAGATGCATATGCATGTGTTTATGGATAATTATGTGCATATGTATACACATGTGATCAGTGAGTTGAGTTAATAGACTCATTTTTCAATTTGTCTTTCCTCCTCCAACCCTAGTAAACCTCACTGGAGCAGTAATTTCCAGGCATATATTCCCATCCTTATAGCTCTGAATTGGTTTCACTGTGCTCCTATTTTAAACTCAGTATTTAGTTTGTTTGAAAATCAATAACCACTTTTCAGAATTGGATTTGCCAGTCAGGTAATAGGTTAAATCAAGAAGCCCTTAAAGAATCCTCTGAAATGTCTTTAAGTAGTTGCTAAACAATAGGCAGCAGGAGTATATGAAAAGTGACAAATGCCAAAGAAAAAACCTAAAAGTGAACATTGGTCAGAATGACAAGAGTTAATTTTGGCTTCCTTCTTATTTTATTTTTTTATGTATCCTTTGCATCTACTACAATGTGTGGGACTTAATAGCTCCTCAATGACTGTATTGGACTGACAAATAAATATTAAGCACTTATTTTGTTAATTCGAACTAAATTCTTTGAACTCAGCTTTAAACAGAATAGCAATGTATGGGTATCCACTACAATTGTATCCCTTAACCACTCCTTACATACTAATTAAACAAATTCTACTAAATAAATTATCTCTCCCTGATGTAAACATGCTGACCCAAAGTTGGCCAAATTTTCCATATTTTCTTGACCTCATCAGATCTATTGCTAGCATCCTGAGAAATCTTGTACAACTGTATTTTGATCTAAAAATTTTCAGTAAGATATTAAAATGAATTCACTCATGATTTTATATATTAAGCACTTACAGTGAGATAACTAAAAACTAACATTAGTACGCTAAAATATGTAGCATTAGTATAAAGTTTTACAAATGTAATGAAAGTGGTCATTTCTAAAATGAAACTGTCAATTAATAGAAAGTTATATACTGATGGTCTGTGAACAACAGCCTAACAGTTATATACATCTGTTCAGTATTTATTTTTAAGTCACAGATGCTACAATTGCTTAGTTCACTTCCAGAGTTTAGCCTTTATTTTTCTCTCTTAAACAAGAAGTCACATATTTGAACCCTTATGTTAGAAGGACTCTGCTCCTTTCCACTGACTAGGGACAGATTTATGGCCTTGCACCTAGCAGTTTACAAGGTGTGAGGCTGCCATTTTGCTTTTGGTGCTAATTCTCACAAGAACTCATATTTAAGTAAATATGATCATTATCAGGAGGTTATGTGTTCGGCTGGTGATTAGCCAGGATTTACAGCAAAGCCATTTGCTTCTCACCACAGAGCTCCTCCCCAGCAAAGTCTGAAGCTACCTTTTTCTCCTGAAAGTTTTTCTTGAAAGCTTCCTGAAGAACTCTTCAGTATCCTTCCTTTATTTCTCCCTTGCCTCAGTTGTTTCTTTTCACGGGGCCTTCGTTCTAACCAAATCTCGGTGTTGGGTCAAAACAATAAACATAAAACTGAATTGGAAGAACCAGGATATTCTGTGTTGGAACTGACCATGGACACTGTCATACATGTAAATTTATATAATTTGTAAATTATCTATTTATTTATTCATACTTTAGAATTAGTATTTATTTATACTTTAGAATTTATTATACTTTATAATTTATTTATACCACATGAATTATATGGAATCAATCTTCTATTTTTTAATCATAACAGTTTACTCTTATTCAGTACTTTTCATGAGTTAAACAGATCAGACTGAATTTAATACACACTATTGCTTGTAGTTATTAAAATAACTTTATGAAATATACATTAGAGATTATTTTACAGAAAAAGAAATGGAAGATTAAATTTAGAAATCTAATAATATTAGAATAAAGATTAGAATCTAATACAGTTGATTTGTAATTCCCAGACTCTCATCTCATTATTACATTGTGTACTTTGTTCTTCTTTAATTTCCTATGAGTCTGTGACAGGGTTTTATTTCACTTTTGTGTGTGCAGGTGTGTCTACGTGACTAGCTGGTTGCATCAGTCTTCCCTGTACCACATTCTTTCCCAATCCCAGTGAGTTTCCCATCATTCTCTTTCTCAGAAAAACCACACTTCCCCATGATTCAAATTCACGTACACTTGTAACTCCTAGTGCAACTACCTCAAACCTGATCTCTCTTCATACCCAATCAGTGCCTACACACTCTGGTTCTGTCTGAATGAGAGCCACAGTAAAGTGGTAAATTGTCTTTAATAACTGCTAATCATTCTGCTAAACTCACATAGAGGCTAAGTTTCATGTAAAAGAAATCCATCTGACACTGCTTTTCTCCCAAAAGTATACGAAGCCAAGGCTTTATGTGGAACTGTGAACTTTGAGTCTGACTGTCAAGGAGATACTTTCTGTATTAGTTCATTTTGCTAAACTCTAGCATAACAGAACACACAGATGTATTCTGAATGGTTTAGTGCTACAGTCTTTAGAGGAAAAATTTCTTCCAACTCTGTTTATCAAAATTAAATTTCTATTTTTAGAGCTCTCTTTGCTCAATTTCTTATGTTTGCTTGTATTTTACAGGAGGGTGCATGCCCTGTAACATTTTCATAGCACATTGAAATGCATGTAGATTCTAATGAAACTAAGCGGGCAAAAAAATCTTAAAAGCATTGACATAATGCCTGATTACTTTGCTTTTTCCTTAAAATATAAAAAAAATTAAATTCGCCATTCCACTTCAAATGCAAACTAATATAAAGCAGCTGTTCATACTGCCAGCGCAATGAACATAGTTGTAACTACTGTCTAGCTTATCACTGCAGTGAGCATCTAATTCATTTTGGACTCTAGTTCCCCTCCCCATAATTTTCTAGTAGGGTTTATTATTTAAAATTTTTAGAACATGTAAGAATTCCATAGGAGTGTTATATATTATCAATCTAGTTTCTCTAATTGTTTACATGCTCTCTCATTTTCATCCCATTTTTTTTTCTGAGTCATTTGAACATAAATTGAAGGCCTTGTTGGTGCTAAGCACTCTAATCTTTAATTCCTAAAACCAAGACAATTCACTTGTATAAGTCTAGTAGAATTATATAAACAGAAGATTTAGCACTTATGTGATACTACTATAATCTAACTTCTAAATTAAAATTTGATCAATTGTACTATAAATAGATTATTTTCTAATCTTGCATTCAATTCAGAGTTCTGCATAATGTTCTTATTTATTTTATTCATTTAACATGAAAAAGAATTTCAGTCTATTTTTTGCTTTCTAGATCTTAATATTTTTAATGCTTAAAAAGCTGACTTTTAAACATTTTTAAAAATAATTGTAATTGAACTGTAGTTTGCTCATAATAGCCAAAATAAATGATGTAAGTCTGATGTATTTTTGTTGGTCACTACTATAGGGAGTCATTGAAGCTGGAGATTGATCACATATGTGGGGTTAAAGCAAGCCCAGCTCTGAAAACACAGAGAGCCCATAACAAGCCACATAAATAAGCTGTCCAGCTCCAAGAAGGCAAAAGGCCCAAGCCAGCCAGGCAAACAAGTTGCTAGGCCACAGGGTTGTGACATTACCCTCCTGAGTGTATAAATAAATGTGCTGCAATGGTTGAGCAGTTCCTTCTCTCCAATCAGGAGAGAGGACTCCACCTGATGCCTGCTTTCATCTCTATTCTTTATTTTCTCATCCTGTCAGTGTCCTTCTCCACAGAAAAATCTAGAACTGGAGCTGGTTGCTACGCACATCGATAGTTCTTTAAACTGTACACCCTATCATGCTATAACCTCATATGACTGAGTCTTTTCAATAATTGCAGTGTCTTTGCTGTCTTTAGCAACAAGGAATCAGATGTTTAGTGTTTTAACACTACTAGGTGCTAGCCCTAAATTTTTTTGTTTCATTTTTGCTCACTGGATCTTTTATAGGGTTTAAATTTTTATCTACATGATAAAATTCACAATTTTAAGTGGGCAGTTGATAACACTTGAAAATGTGTATTGTCATTCACCCATCACCCCAGTCATGCCATGGTATTTCTGTCATCCTTAGAAGTCCCCTCTGCCATTTTGCAGTCAGCTCCTCCCACTTTTCCTTTATCTTTTCCTTTGTTTTGGAAATTATTATTAGTGATCACCTTAAATACCTTATTGTTGTCAACACATGGACAAGATCAGGATTTGTTTCTTTTGAATGCTTTTTTTTTTTTTTTTTTTTTTTTTTTGGTCAGCTTCAAATCAAATAGTCTTACTGCTTCTTCATCTATTAGTTTTTTAGCATGTGTTGACATAAATGGACTGTGTACCACTTCAAGTGGCATTTACTTAGTTTGGTTTGAGTTCTGGTATGCATCTACATTTTTGATGTATATATTTGATCTAGTCACTATTTGATTTTTTTTATTAGAAAAAGTCTACTTTTGTTTTAAACTTGGCCTCTTGCCATATTTATATTCCTCTCTTTTGAATATGGTCCTTACTATGCCTAAGATATGGCTTTGTAGGAACTCATTTGAACTGAAAAACTACTTGACTGAGTCTCTCCATTTTGGTTAACTGGAACCCACAAGTCTCCCAGTACCCATATCAGCACTTACCTTTGAGCTGTAAATTACATGACCTTTCTTAGATTTCACAGTCTCTGTGCCAAAGCTGCCCAACACAAAGGACTGTTGTCAATCTCCATGGAGATGTCGGGAGTCCTCTCTATGAAACTTTTCCTTCTCAGTTACCCCTGAACTGCAAATCATAACCATTTCATATTATCAGAATTACAATCTTCACACTTAGCCCAGTGAGACTGCCCTTTCTTTCATCTTTTGCTGTGTCAGGAGAGTATTCAGGTGGAAACTCAAGGCAATTATGGTTTACTGTGGAACCCACATTGTATCTTTCCCAAAGATCACAGCTCTTTTTTTTTCATGTGCTTTAGTGCCTACAAATACTTGCACCTTATTCTTAGTTCCATTTTGTAGTTCACTTGCCAGTCAAATAGTCCATGCAAGACTTTCTGTTATGCCAATGTATATTTTACATTGCTTCTAAAATGATCTATGTTAGGACAAAAATCCGTTTTGTCTGTATTATGTGAATTGTTTGTTTAAAACATTCTATTTACCCATTGCTGCTATATCAAAATCCAAATTCTTAATAAGAAATTCAAAATCTCTTAATGCATAATTTTACTGAAAACACTTCTCAAACTCTTATTTTCTGGAATTTTCCTTCCCTAATAGTTCTCAATTTAATGTATATGAGAATTGGGTGGTGATATTTAAAATAGATTATTTTCTCTCTTGTCAGTGTAATTTGGCACATGTATGGTATGCTGGAAATCTAAATTTTTAACAAAGAATTTAGGCAAATTTGATGCAAGCAATTTAAAACTACATACTATGGATCAATGTTCAGGTCTTACAACCCATATCAGGATTAGAGAATTAATTTAAACATATCTGTTGGCAGGAGATAGATGTCCCTGATCAAACAGAAGCAAATCCATACTCCCACAGCAAAGGGATAAGGTTGCCTGCAGAGGGAAAGGTGATGCCCTCACACTTTATACCAATGCAAATGCCAAGCCCTTCCAGAAACAGCCTCACAGGCACAGCCAGGAATCCGAGTATCTCCTAGTTCCGTCAAGTTGACATATGAAGTCAACCAGCAAAAGCAAAATGTACTTGTTAAAAAAAATCTAGTTTAATTTGAGTGTTTTTAGGCTACAGTTTTAAGAGTAGTTTTAGATTCATTATTTAAGCCAAGCAGTTTTACACTTCTCTGTTTTTGTAATGTCTTTGGCTAAAATAGTTTCTTTTCTTTTTCTTATACAAAATTATTACTTATTTGAAGCCAAAGTAAATTGAAACGTCTTAAGCCTTCTTGAATTTCCAAAAATATTTTATCATGCTCAATTTTGGTTTTCAAAAACTGCAAGTTTACTTTATCTTTTATTATAATACTTTTATTTGTTTATTTGCATATTTTACATGCTGCTCTGTGAACTTTGAATATTGTACTTTTCTTAATTTTTCAGTTGCAGAACCTATAATGATCAATGAGCACTATTAGAAATTAAATAAGTTGCATGTATACCTTCAAATACTTGAAATTTATTAACATGTATTCATAAGACTGTCAACTTAGAAACTAAAGTATTCATATTCAAATTTTAATTCTGAGACTTATATCTGTGTAGATTATACTTTCTCTCAACCCTTAATTGTCTCATCGGTGAAGTAGAATAAATCAAATTATTTTGTGGGGAATTTAGAGTTTTAAAAAGAATAAACATTTGCAACTTAGCCTAATAAATAGCCTATAGGAAACACAAGTTAAATACACAAAAATTATCATTGAATTTGAATTGAAAAATATTGATTGGAGAGTAAATATATCAGCTGTTGTCACAGGAAAACAACAAGAAATGTGTCATTTCTCCTGGATTATTTCACTATGAAGGGACAGGGTAAGTAATCTTAGTAATACCAAGCAATGGGCTCTATACTTAGATAAACCAATTCTGAGTGAGCTCATGCATAAAATTAACACCAAAATAAATGTATCAGAAATATTATATTTAAACAAAAATCATCCTTATAAACAGCTCAAACAAAATATGCTTTTTGGAAATAAGTCCATGTATCAAATAATTTTTGATAAGACTCAAATGTTTTGATGAATTTATTTCATATATGATTAGAGGCCAAATTTGGCTTTCAAAAAATCAGAGAATATTTGCTACTTCTTGGATTAGTAATTTATATGTGTATTTTCTTCACAGGAATTCTTTAAAGATTCCTGCCAGTTTTGTAAGAGTCAGGATATTTAAAGTTGGGTATTTAAATATATAAATTCAGTGAATTTGGTTTGCATAAACTGTCACGTATCTCCACATACTAAAATTAGAAATTTTTTTTAAAAATTGAGAGGTTACTCTCAGCCCTTCTGTAGGATGACAGATATTTATTTATTATACTTTGAGCAGTGTTAATACCCAGAGTGAGACACAAGCATTCAAGAGGAAAAAAGGATACTTCTATAACTTAGAAGATCTCAAATGAGGATGCAAATGAACAGAAGCCTATCAGGGCATCCAGTTTAATCTGACTCATATCTCTCACCCTATAAGCCACTTAATGGAATTTCTTTTGTGAATTAAAAGCAGCATTTTGATTAGTCAACTTTTTCTTGAGCATTTCAATGCTGAAAGCGTATATTGGCAGGAGATCGTCATTTAATCCATTATGCAATAAGACCTCATTCCAACCATTCAGAAGAAGTCATTTTATGTGTTTGTTACATATGGCAGGAGCATGGTAGGGGAAAAATCTAATGCAAATCTTTATCTGGCTGGCTCTCTAGCTCTAAGAGTTCTCTAGTTCTTTCTCTATAGAGCTCTGCCTATCATTGTATTCTTTCTGATTTCTTTTTTCATTTTTTACAAATATATTTGATTGAAAAGTTGAGACAATTTTTTTCAGCCATCTTAAAATCCAAGATCTAGAGCAAGTGTTTCCCAGCTTCAAACTGCTTGGTTATTTTTCCCAAAGTTCTTCAACCTTGCCACTACTGGGATTTTGGGTGGGATGATGTTTACTGTTGTCGTGGGTGACCATTTTATGTGTTATAAACTGTTTACCAACAGCTCTGTGCTCTTTTCTGTAAGTAGCAGTAGACAGTACCCTTATTCCCAATTACAATAACCAGAACTAGATCTGAGAAGTAAAATCACCTTTGGTTGAGAACCATTGATTTAGAGGAGAGATTAAAAGAGTCATTAACTTAAACTGATTTTTAAAAGTCCGAGTTGCTTTTTAAATATTTGTACAAATAAAATTTCTTGATTAAAAGCTGCATATTTCCCAAATGAGAATTTATGAAGAGAGTAGTAATGTCTTTTGAAGAAGAAGAAAAATAAAACTTCTAAAACGAAAATCTCATTTTGTGCATACTTAACTATCTTCTTTAGTTCATGGTAATTTTTAAATAGTGTTTAATACTGTGTCTCTAAGAAAGTACAAAATATTTATGCTCACAAATTAGAACAATCCTTAAGATGTGTGTATATATATATATTTCACATTTCTTAGTAAGTAAATGTTCCATAATTTCTTTCAAAATTGACATGTCCTATAAGGTGTTAACAGAAAAATACTAATTTATCCTTCAAATTTTACATGATGCCGCACTGTTCCCTGAAAAAAAAAAAAAAAACTTCTCTGTCCTCTGATGTTTGGGTTGAGTGTTTCTCCATGGTACTATTTTTAGTACTTACATATCTCATACTTAAATTATACTGTATCTGCTACTTACACTATACTTTCTTCCTGGGTTAATTATCTTGCTCTAAATTAGCAGTCACAATTGCATGTGTCTTTAGGGGGAAAAAAACAGGCAAAATAAATAAATAAATAAATAAATAAATAAATAAATAAATAAATGAATTAGACAATGTGTCTTATAGTTTTGGAGAATAATACTCAGAGTCCATGTTTTCGATATACAAGAGGACATGCTGGAAGCCACCCTAAGTCCCCTGTCACGTGGAGGGAGCAATCAACTTAGCTCCAGATAATCACTTTTATGTAAGACTGTAGATTAATATTGCCTCAAATTTCAGAGAATCATTAATTATGTGATATTAAATGCTTGTTATTAATCCACATTTTTATTTCTAAATACTCTCTATGATACATCTATTCTGCCTTGTGACCTATTCATCATCTGTGATGGTAACAATAAGTATCATAACTTCAGAATCTGATTTAAATTGCATATTTTTCTGTTCTGGGCCTGGTTGATGTCTGATAATAACTACGTGTTGCACAAAAGGATGAGAGCAGTTAGGAATCTATGGTAACTACAAAGAAGAAAACTGTATTAGACAAGATAATACCCTATTTTAATCATTAGATTGGAAATTAGAAAATTATCAGGCTTTTTAGGTCTACTTTACCGAATTTCTGGGGGCAAAAGTTACAAAACTGGGTCACAAATAAGTGGAGACAGAAAAATGGAAGCAATAAATACTGATTACTTTCCTAAAACAGCCAAGAATTGAGCAGTATCTGGGAGAGGGGCAGGTCATAGGCAGATTTCTGCAACAGCATTGTTAAAACTTTTTAAAGTTATTTGCCCATTTGGCTAACATAAAAATGTATAGTCTGCTTACATGTTCTTCATATTTTAAAATAATAATATATTGACAGTCAAAATAATTAAGGACATAATAACAGTCAGTATTTTTTCAAACACCATGTATGTGCATTCTTTCCATATCTCAGAGATTCTGATGACCTTCTCCCTGAGTAACCACTGTTGCACAAAAAGACTTTAGTAGACTCAAGTAGCATTTGGAACAACCTACCAGGAGCAAGAGATTATAGAAAACCAGGGAACAAAGGAAGGGTCATCAAAGTACAGAGAAAAAAAAAATAGGTCAAATGCAAATTTTGAGTTGTTATTCTGAAAAGAATGTGGGTACTCAGTCCAAGATGTGTACCTCTCTTTATTTTTTTCTGTTTTCAAGATTTCAAGGTAGTTATTTTTATCACAATGAAATCCTTTAAAATTGGTATCTTTTGTAAAAATAAAATCAGAACTTCTTCCATAAGAGTTGAATAGGTCTGCACCTTCCCGGTCGGTTTTTGTTTGTTTTTGCAACTGATGAATAGATCCTTTCATTGAGAATATATATACCACACAAAGCAGCTCTAGTCCATTAAATTTTAATGCCTGGAACTAAATTCAGTCCATTTCCTGCTAAATCCTTATATAGTATCATGTCCTAGAAAGTCATCATATACTTTGAAAATTTTTTAAAAAGTGTTTTTTTCTTTTTCTCAATGAAAACTAACTGTAACAGTCATTATGTTACATAAATTAGATTTACAAAGAAAAAACACCTTGAGTAATCCAATATAAAGTATATATTTATGTATTTCCATTCTCATTCACAAATTTGATTTTTGTCTCCATACCAAGTTCAGTTCTGCTTTCATTGATATGACACACAAGGAAAATTTAGAAGCAGATAGTGTATTTTGCAAAACAATTTATCCTAACTTTGAAATCTCAAAGATGAGGAAATTGAGGTATTTCAGATTCAATATCTCTTTGGCATAATAAATCAAGACATAATGTAAATACTCTTACAGAGGTAAATCAATCTTAGGAGTGACATATTCAAAAAAAGTGTAAACATATCCTGAAAGGCTCTTCAGTTTATAGTCATTTGCATATATAATGTGCTATCTGATCTCTACTACAACTTTCGAGATGTTACAGGCACTATACAACCCTCCAATTTTTATAGGTATGGAGTACATGGCAGAAGCTTAAGCATGTAAAGCAAATAACTGAATCATGTTGAAATAATGTAGTATATTAGGAAAAGCACAGTAGTTACCCAAAGTACAAGATATGGGGATGAAAATTTCTCCAGGCAATAGCACAAAC
The DNA here is from genome assembly GCF_034190915.1 of Cavia porcellus. Lineage (NCBI taxonomy): Eukaryota > Metazoa > Chordata > Mammalia > Rodentia > Caviidae > Cavia > Cavia porcellus. The sequence goes on along the minus strand of NW_026947484.1, from coordinate 156,518,120 downwards.
CTTCCTTTTCCATGAACTCAGAGGCACTAATAGTATAACTAACTTGCATATTTTCTCCCTTTTCCCTTCTTCCTTTCCTCTTCCCCCAACCTAATTCCTTCTTCCTTTTTAACAATGTCTTCCCATTTTACAGTATGTTTCACATTTTAGACCTTATTTACTCTTTGAATTTCTTGTACCAGGGTGACTGTTGTACCTCAAAAACGAGACCTCAGAATGTTGTTCAAATCGAGGCAAGATGACCTTGAAGAAAAAGAAACGCTTTATTTTAGCAGGTATCCAGTGATGCAGGGAGAAGTGGAGACTGACAACCTCTGCATGCTGAGATAATGGGGGGCACAGCTTTCATTGGCCAAAACTGCAAAACAGGGTGGTGGTGGTTCACAAAACAGAGTAGGAGTCCAGGGAGTTTTACAAGGGACATTTGGAGCACAGTGATCTCAGAAAACGTGGTGTTGGGCTGCGCTGGGCTGAGGGCTAGGTGAAGAATGTTTCTATGATAAAAGGTGTGGGGAGGTACAAGGCTGGTGGTTGACTTATCTTCATGAGCCCAGCTAAGAAGAAACAAAAAAAAAGGGGATGAACAGCACATACAGAACAGGTACATGGCATGGAGTGATTTGTGGAAAATTACAAGTTATAACAGTGACCATATGATGTTTATATATCATATTGAATTATTTCATTTCATATTTATTTCATTTATGGCTATAGTCTCAAGCTGCATTCATTTACCTACAAAAGTTTCAAGTTTATCCTTCTTTATGGCTGAGAAATACTCGGTTGTATAAAAATACATCTTTTTATATTAATCTCCTATCATCTTATGAAATTTTTTTTCAATGAAATAAAAGTTTGGAGGAGTATTAATTAGAGTGTGTATAGGGCTTGCTAATAAGTGAGTGCTTGGTAGTTAATAAAAACAACAGTTCATACAGGATTAAAAAAAAAGCTGTTTTGAGGAATAAATCTTGCATTATTCATACTACTGAAGTATCACTAAGGTGCTCTAACACTTGAATGCTTAAACTTTCTCACTCATGAAAAGTCCTGCCATGACTGGGTGTAGTTTGAACATCCAAGATGTTGAAACCTTGGTCCCTTGTTGAAAGGTTAAGAGGTGGTAGCACCTTTACAGGTGGTGCCTAGTGGGGAGTTATTACTGGTTCCTCCTCTAGATTGTACTCTGGCTTCCTCACCCACAGTGCAATCTTTCCCTGCGTTGTGATGCTATCTTCTATGAGCTAGGCTGACTCTGGCATTATGTCCTTGGACCATTATGTCCAAGTTAAATAAACTTCTTTTCTTTACAAAATTATAAAGGAAAAAAAAAAGCACAGTGTTTAAAATCAGTAAAAGTAGGTGCAAACTCCAGTTTGGCTCAATTTAAAAGTAGAAACACATTTTATGATATGGAATGCCATTTCAATTCACTAACAGACTCTGAAGACAATTTAAAAACACAAGGGAATTATTTGAAAGTGACACCTTTGAAAGACAGGAAGAGGATGATTGATCAAGAGAGGCTGTCAGACCCCACTGGACACTTGATAAAATCTCTCTGTTGGGAGCTCCAGAGCAAACTTGCTTTGTAGAGGAGTGCTACTCAGGTCTTTTCTGACCTGACTTGATCACTGACAGGCTGCAACTCTTACTAAAAGAGTGATTATGGCTGTCATGCTCAGTGGCTCTTGAAATTGCTGAGGTCAGCTAGCCAGGGATGTCAGTGTCATACCTCTATGGCTTCCACACCTACAGCAATGCTCAGTGTTTCATAAAAAAAAAAAAAAAAATGGAAAATGGGATTACTTAACTTTAGATAGAATGTAATACATTGTATACACAATAACTGATCATAAAAGTTATGTGTCAACTACTGGGCTTAATAAATTGCAGCACTAAGTCAGAGCATGGACCGGGGAGAACCAAGAAGGCCCCTGAGCCCCTGCCTGTATGCCAGCCTTGAGCATGGGCCAGAGAGAACAAGGAAGGTAGCTATGTTCCTACCTGTGAACCAGCTGAAGCGCAAACCAAGGAGAACCTGAAAGAATCCTAAGCCCTGCTTGTGAGACAGCCTAAAAATAGGTAGTCTGAGCAAGTATTTGGAGGACAGCACTGTGCAATATGGTAACTATTGTAGATTTCCTACTGCCTTATCACTGTTTTGTTTCATTTTATTATTATTTTAGTCCCTTTAAAATAAAAAATACATAAAATATTTTAAAACATAAATTGCAGCTATATTTAAATTCATCTTCACAGAATTCCCATGATATTGAACCTTTTACTTTCGTTTTAGAGATACAAACCAACAAGAGGTCAAGAAACAATTGTAGGAAGTGGCCATCAGCTTGGCTTGCTTTACTGTGCCTTTACTGTACTGTAACTAGTCATATGAATAGGTATACTTGTATGTATATATGAAAGTCACAAATACATAATATTATTATATGATAATATTCCAGATTACTATAGTGTTACGTCTTTCCTTTATTTGCAACATTTTCTACTTTGAGATATTCTGGTTATATGTAAGGAGTTATGACACACTATTTCAAATATGTCTATGCAATATTTTTATTGTTTTTATAGATATTATATTCAAAAAGTCACACAGGTTATAGTGAAGTGTTTTGTTTTTTTCCCTCCTCCATAGTGCTAGAGCAGTAGAACACAGAATGATGCGGGTAATTCCATCAGTGAGGGGTTGGAGTCTTGCAGGAGGCCTCACTTGGTGCTGCCCAGATTGAGATGATAGTTTAGTCTGGGTCTAGCTCTGCCAATCGATTGGAAAGTCTTTACATGACAGACACCCTCTTCACTATCCTCTGCTTCCTTATCCTGGGCTTCTAGCATGGCGGCTCAGGTCTCAAGAGGAAGTTTTTCAACAAACTAAAAGGTAGCTCTGTGGTTTTTGTGACCCAGCCTTGGAAGAAACAGTCCACTTGGCTATATTTTATTGATGATATTCCACTGGGATTCAAGAAGGGACATACAAGTCATGTCTTAATGGGAAGAGTGGAAATGGTGCTTGCCATGATGTGAAATCACCAGAACATACTCTGTTTGCCTAGTCCAGACAGAATGAATGTTTAGACAGTGTAAAGACCTGCTTTATTTTTTATTCTGTTAAACACAATTGACACAGTGTTTTTTTGTTTGTTTGTTTGGTTTTGTTTTGTGTTAATGTCTAAAATGGTACTTAGGAATCGGAGATGTCTGACATGGAGGCTCTATCCTGTGGCTTTATTCACAGCATCACAGAGCTAACAAGAGGCAGGCTCTTAGACATAGGTTAAAGCTTTATGGTAAGTACAAGTTTGAAATTGTTTTGACTATGATATGATTCAGCTCTAAGTTTCCTCCAAAGTCTTATGTGTTCAAAAGTGAGGTGTTTGGAAGGTGATGGGGTCACAGGGTGCTATATTCATTCATGGATTCATCTACTGTTGCGGTCACATCTGAATGTGCTCTGAGGAGATCAGCCTGTTTGAGGAGGTGGTTCATGGGGTACATGAAAGGGGAGGATACCTAACTGTCCCTTGCCACTTCTTTCTCTGCTTCCTGTCTGCCATGGATTGAGCAGCCTTCTTCTGCCAACCCCTTCTACCATGCCACTTGTGCCCTGGAGCCAGCAAGTCATGGGATAAAACTTTTGAAACGGTGAAACAAATAAACCTCTCTGCCTTTACATTGCAGTGTCAGATATTTGTCCCATCAGTGAGGAAGCTAAGTAATCCACACTACACAATTTTATCTACTTCAATTCATTTCAGTCTATTTTACCATAAATGCTATTTCTAGAAGGATATAGACTACTTTTTTATATAAGCCTTATTCTTATATACACGGTTGTTCTTCTGTTTAAAAAGTATGAATATTTTATAGATGAATGTGTTACAGAAGGCTTCTGTATCCTACACTTTAGAGTGTTTTTATGCATCTTTCCAAATAATAATTCTGTAAAGATAGCTGGAGAGTGCATAGAGGAAAACCTTCCAGTTTTCCCAGAAAAATATTACCTGTGAAAGTCTTAAGGGCTCACCTTTTTTTTTTAAAGTGTCATTAGGTATTCATCCATTATCATAAATTACAAGAATACATAGAAACTTTATAATGTTCATCATTCAACTAATAATGTCTGTATTTTACATAAAAGACTTTTTCAGTAGGTATGGACTATATTGTTGACTTTAATTTTTTTCCCATTAAAACAAGATATTCTTATAAAGTAGAAATGTTTGGGGACTTGTTTAAATATAGAAATGTACATTATCTGGAGTTCGTTCTTGAGACTATTAAAGAATCAGTGAAATTTCTGTAAGGAGTTAGAAGAGAAACATGGTTTTGGAATCTAGTAGGCCTGGGTGTCTCTAGGAACAACACAAATTATGTAAGGTATGAGACATACTTAAATTCTTGGAAGCCAATTTCACCGTCTGTAAAATAGGAACAATAACACTTTTTACTGATAGGTTATTGATGAATACTACATACGATGATACAGACAAAACTTTCTGAGTGAGACTTGAGCCATAACAACATTTTATAAGTTGTAATGGTTGTTTTGTTATTACTGTCTTTTAGCACCATTTGGTAAAGTAATAGCTCTGTGTTGATAGTATTCAGTAATGTGAAATCGATACCAATCCAAGGTCACAATTGAGAAATTCAGCCAAAGTATGTAACAATAACTCTAACTTTTAACTAAAGCATTTGTACTTTTTCTTGAATCTACAAAGGTTGACTAAGTAGGATAAAAGATAGAGACACGTTGAAAGAATGAATGTGTGTTAATTAGCATTTACCTGGACAATAGATGTTTCATACTTTTCCTCTTTTACGTATAATTTATTTTAATTTGTCCTAACATTGATTGTCACAGGTAGACTATTGATTAACAAATACTTATTTAGTGAAAGAATATCTTTCTACTGATTTAGATGAGTGTTTTGTATGTTAAAAATATAGACCACTTGTGACATTTGTATGTTGTGACCATTTCTACAATTTGTCGCTTCTAATATTGTGCTGTTCAACACTCAATTTGCTCAAATATAGATGGCACATGCTTATAATACATTACTCAGAAGGCTGAAACAAGATGATTGCAAATTTGAGACTAGCACAAGAAGCTAATTGACAGCCTGTTTCAAACTGAAAACAACACCAATAGCAAAAGAGATTAGGGATAGAGTTGAGAGTTCAGTTGTAGAACACTTGTTATTTAGTTTCCAGCACCTATTAGGAAAAAATTCACTTAATGGTTAAAAAGACATTTAATATTTTCTGTATTTAAATTCCTGCACATCTGTATTAGTTAGATTTCCCTGCCTGACATTCATGACATAAAGGAACAAGGATTCACTCTTTTTGTAGAGGTTCAGCCCATGGTTAATTGAGTCGGAAGCAGAAGTGTCACAGTAGTGGGACATGGTAGAGGAAAGTGGTTCAACTTCTGACTGCCAGAAGATGAGAGAAAGAAAGACATCAGAAAGGAATGGGCAAGGGATCAGGGATCATCCTCAAGGTCAGGTCAGCCTGGCCCTCCAGACACACACAGAAATGTGCTTCCCTAATTTCTTAGATGGTTTACAGGTCAATAAGGTTGACTGGATTAACCACTGTATCAGCGGGAAACATATTTAGCAAGGTATCTATCTCAGTCAGTACGCCTGTGTGTATTCCACAGAACTCAAAATTAAACGTTACTGGTGAAGTCAGAGTTAAGTCCTGTAATCTGTTTTCTCCAAAGAAGGAATTCATCCCTAGAAGACTATTGCTAGCTGAATAAATTGGCATTGCTTAATCTCTGATACTGATGGCATTCTGTTTTAGTCCTTTGATTGTTTCCATGGCTAACTAATGAAGGAAAAGGAGTCAAATTGTAGAAAGGAGAAAAACAAAGAGAAACTAGATGATGAAATCAAATTACTATATTGTTTTGAAGTTTCAACTGACGACTCTGTTGAGCCTGGCTTCGGACTCAATTCCTAAGCATACACTTTTAAGAGACAGACAAGAAAGCAGAAAAGAGAGTACAAAAGGGAAATCAGAAATATATGGGTTTAGGAAAGTGAAGACATATGAATTTCAAAAAGAAAGAGATGACTCAACTCTAGAGAGGAGTATGGTGATTGTAAGGAAAGACTTTGGATTTGATAAATAGGAGCTTATGATATGAATCTGAAAAGGTAGTTTTGGGAGATGGTGAGACATAAAACTTTGGGTGGGTGAAGCAGTCATGGTGATATTTATTGCTAACTGAAGACAAGAAAGGAAGGAAAAAAGGAAGGATGGAAGGAAGGAAGAATGGAAGGAAGGAAGGAAGGAAGGAAGGAAGGAAGGAAGGAAATGTGAAAAAGTAAGGAAGGAAAAATGTAAGAAAGGAAGGAAAGAAATAAGGCTGACTTAATAAAGAGTGGTATAAGAAAAGCAAAAGTTCGGGGCTGGGGATTTAGCTCAGCGCATAAGCACCTGCCTTGCAAGCAGGCAATTGTGAGTTCGATTCCTGGTACCGATAAAAAGATAAAAAATAAATAAAAAGCAAGGTTCAACATATAACGGTTGTGCTGAACTCAGCTGAGTGAGACTGGGTATACACCTGACTAAAGTGAGACTTGAGTTTACCCGACTAAAGATTACTACGGAGATGTGATCATCTATAACATTTTGAAATCTTAGAAAATAAAGGCAAAGATAAATATAATATTAACTTGTCATCAGTAGGGGGAAAAGTGTGTTTTAAAAGATGGAGAGAATACAAGTTTTAAGCCAAGAGAGCCAATGAGTAAAGCTGAAAATACAATATCTACTCAACTTTTGTGGTAGGGTAGGTAGGTGAAGTGAAAATTTAACTTTTTTGTTCAAAGCTCTTTACTAAGTTTTTTTTTTTTAATTTAACAACTTGTCTAGCTCTTTATCTTTGGCAACATTAGGAAATCGACTGTTATATTTTTAAATAATGCTTATGTAACTCATTATACATGGCAAATGACTCAACTCCAAAAGACCAAATAATAATAATCTATGTAACTCATAAATGTGACAGAATCTCCTCTGGATATTTTAAATTTTGGCATTTGGTGGATCGATGAACTATGCGTTAAAGAGATTTCAGTTGAATTCTTATTTCACGGAGAAGGCTAAACATTTTGTTCTAATCTAGGGGTTTCCTTAAATACATTACCCTCACATAAACCTCTTGAGTGTGAGTGTTCTGACCTATTAAAATTAGTCAAATTAAGAAAAACACTTGATGCATTATGTTTAGATACCATGAGATTATGAAAAGACTGACCTTCCTGAACTACCATGGATAGACAGGTGAGCTACAGTTTACCCAATACTTGGCTTATACTCTCTTCTCAAAAGGAGCATTTCATCTTAATATTTAAAACAATAAATTAACCTCTTTTCTAGTCAATTTTAGTTGCTGGAGCAAACATTTATTAGATTGATCTACATGTAAGATTGACTTCAGTTGGCCAGAATCTCTGCGAAGTTAGAAATTCCTTGTACTTTTCAAGGTCAAGTGGTAGAGGACTGATGGGCTCTGCACAGCTACATCATTTGGTTCTGCAACTCACCCATCTGCGAGGTCCTCTCCACTGTCTAACGTGCTCTTTTTGCCAGAAGTCACACTTAGGTTTTCCCCGAGCACCTAAACTAGCTGACAGTCAGGAATCAATATATCCTGCTGCATGGTTTTGCAACCTACTGTTAGTGGAAAAGCACCGCTGAAAATGTGTTTCCTGATAGGACAGCACAGAATTGATCACTTCTCTGCTTCACAGTGGTACACTGGCCTCACTGCCCTCCACATTGCTGTCATGGCTGGTCACCTGGAGGTAAGTCATGCTCTTATCACTCATGAAAACAAAGGTTACCTAGCTCTGGGTTCCTCTCAACCCAGAGGAACTTTTTAAATGCTGATTTTTCAGATTTGATGTGTTGGTTTACTTTTGTAGCCGCTGAACAAAGTAATTTTTTGGCAATAAATTTAGCTATATCAGTGTGCTTTGGATAGTTCTGTTCATATTATAAAAATGTAGTCAAACATCAATTTCTATAAAAATGGCCAGATAGGAGGCTTTGTAGCAGTAATTAAAGCATAGGTTTTGGAATCAAGCAGCTCAGTTTTCAAAATTTGCCAGACTAACTTTCTGTCTTCTTCATTTGGGAAACAGTATTAGTGGGAGGGGATTGTGCCAGTTGTAGAACACTTGCTAGCATCTTGAGGCTCTGGGTTGGAGCCTTAGAAACTAGCTGTAGACTTATTCTAATAAGGAATTTGAGCAGTCTGTATAAAGCACTCTGAAAACTGCTTCATACAGGGTAAAGGCTAAATGAAAGATCTCTTACTCATCCCTCATGAAAATGTTTACTGAACACCAGTTATGTCCCAGATGCTCCGATAGTGGGAGGGGTCAGCACACTGGGCCACATCTCTAGTTCTGTGGACTTTCGTTGTGAAGAACAAGACAGCCAATAAAAGAAAATGTTACATAATGTTATATAGCAAATAGCGCTATAAAGCTCTTTACCATGATTTTTAAAAATTTTCATTAAATGAAAAACAGAGAAATGAGAAGTAGCTACTATGTTAAGTAAGCTGAGACTGAAGGTCTCTGAAAGAAGGTGATATTAGAGCAAAGACCATAATGAAATTAAAATGCTAGCCATACAAAAGGAGAGGAGATTATTTTAAGTTTAATAGCACAGTCAAAGGCTCTGAGGCATGAAAACGCTCAATGCATCGAGGCATATGACTGAGCTAGTTAGTGTAATACAGAGCTAGAGTCAGAGTGGTAGAGAAGTCAGGTGGGCGATTGAAAACCAGATCAGAAAGTGTTTCAAAGGTCATGGGAAGGTCTCTGTAAACTCTTTTAACTATAATTATCAAGGGGTTAATTTTACACATACTACTAGAAAATTATTGGTTAATCTTAAAAATCCTAATAAAATAGCTTTTATTGTCAAAGCTGTGATAAATATAAAATCAAAGCTCTTGTAACATAACTGACTTTCAAGAGCCATTGAGAAAAAGAGCTACATCGGGATCCTACTCTTCTACTCAAGATTTTATCATTTTCACACTTTATCAATAGTGGTAACAATGTATAGCTCAGTAATGTAATAAACAAGACATCTTACATCTTCATTATTACAGGCTTTTTTTTTTTTTGCAAGTTGTCATATTGTAAATTAAACTTTGCCTTTTTCACTAACACAAATCGCCACCAACTGTGACAAAATAGCTTCTTCTAAAACCATAAACAAAATCTATAAAATGTGACATATTTCTCTTAAGAGTGTCATTTCAAAGGGCTCTTGCAGTCAATAAATATTAAAATATCATATTGAAAGCAAAACTGTTTCCTTCATGATATTTTTAGTTTTTACTATATCACTTTTATTTCTCAGAAAATAAATCTTCTTGATGCAATTCATTGTGAATATAAGTATTACTCAGGAGAAAAGGGAAAACCCCATTAGTCTTACTTAAATACAACAGTTTTCCCACAAAAAAGAAACAGTTGAGGGCAGCAATAAATTAAATGGAGTAGTAAACATTAAGAAATCTGAGTGAAAGAGTTGGCCACCTAAACACTAAGTTCCTGAAACACCCTTTACCATTTAATGCGGGGGGGGGGGCACTGAAGACTTTTTTCAAAGTCAAATCCTTGTCTTTGTATAATGCTGAGCTGATTACATTTGTAAATGATAGGATTAACAGTGGGGTCAAATGCCAGGTGGTTAAGAAGTTCTCATTATCTCCTCTTCAGATAGCTCTGTTTTCTTGCTTTACAAACCATAGTACAGAATGAAGTATTGTTCTGATTCTAGCAGTCTAAGGACAACTTGACCCGCTGATTTATGAGACTTGGTGAATCTCTAACACTGTATAAAACAGGTTGAGAAGCATTAAGCTTTGGATACATGGTATATAACTAAGGTACTGACCAGGTAATGAATGAAACAGTATCCAAAGCAACTCTCTATGTCATCATGTTCAAAATTTAAAACTTGCTTTCAAAACCATTAATTATGATATATATTCAATATATTAATTGAGTCCGCATAGAGGAAAAATCAGCTCTGGACATGTAGATTTTCTGATGACATCCAATTTTTCCTGTGGAAATAAATGGTTATTAATCAGGCAGTAGTCTCCTCTGATCAGTGCTTTCTCTTCCTGAAATTTAAGCTGCCCACTGTCAACTGTAGTCTGAAAATATTAAATGGAAATCCTTATATATAATTAATTTATAAATTCTATTTTTTTTTTTTTTTTGGTATTGAACTCACAACCTTGCACTTGCCAGGAAGGTGCTCATAACACAGCTAAAACCCTGGCCTCCAATTTATAAATTCTAAATAAATTTTATCAAAATATATTGTTATTTTTCTAGTTTCTCATTTTTCTTATTAATTTCCTGTGCTTAATTTATAAATTAAACTTGATCATAGGTATTTTTAATGTTTTATTGTACCAGTGCTTTATTTATTCAATGAAGAGCTTAAACAAGAAACATCTTTGTAGCTCTGCAAGCTTTTTCCAGAACCTCATAGAACATACATGCTAATAGAGTTATTCTTCAAACGCTCTGGTATCTTTCCAACATCTTTTATTTTAATTTCAAAGGAAAAAAACAATAAAGTGATGGTACAAAATTTCAAAACAAGATTGTAGGAAAGTTAACAATGGTTAGTACGTTGCATATAGTTATCTTCAAAGCAGTTGTTCATATTACAAAACATAGGCATGAAAAATAGATTTTCGATCAAACAATAGCAATTAGTAGTATTACTGTATTAACTTATGTTTATTCATATACACATATATGTGTGTGTATATATATGTATATATATATATATACACACACATATAAAACTAAGTTATATATGTATATAATTTAGTTTTCCTTTTTCCTTCCTTGTTTCTGCTTTCCCCCATCCCAGTTTTTCTTTTCTTTGAACAGTTTCTTCTCATTTCACACTATCTATTGAACATGTTGGATCTTATTTACTCTTTCAGCTCCTTACACGATGGACATACCACAATGCTCACACATGTGAGTCTGATTTATTTCACCTATGAGTGTTATACACAGGAACAGTACATATTCGTGCTATCAGGTATCTCCTGTGGATCTAGGACTGCTCTGTGAAGTATACTGTATAGAAGTTTGGACTTAATGTAAGTTCTGGGAAATTATATCTAGAGAGACAGCATTTGATGCCATAGCAGTAGTTGAAAAGTTGCACCTTGATTACAGTGGACTGCCCAAGAACTGGGCTCTGAAATATCCACAGGGCTTCGTGGTTTTGCTGAATAGATATCTAAAGAGACAAGGATGGATTAGGCAAAGGAGTAAAAGCAAAATTAGGATATTGTAGTATAACAACAATTAAGATAGTTTCCAGAGTGGAAGGATTCTAACAAAAGGTGCAGGGAGGCAGAGTATGGTAGGGTAAAATACACAGACAGCATTTCCTTCCTACCTGAACCAAAAATTCAGGTGCTGCTTCTCCTGCCTGCTTTTCCTGTCCTGGCTGGAAGGGACATTGGCAGTTGGCATGTGGGAGTTCCCTTTCATTATTAGTCCCTCTCTTTTATTGCCCACTTTTCTCTGAGCAACAATAGAGGACTGTAAGCCTGACAGGCTTCTTTGTCTCTACATATCAAACTCAGACCTTCCATTAGCGTCTGGAGTGTTTGTCCTCCCATAATTGTGAATTCTATTAAACAGTTTTATCATAAAATTTACATTGACTAGGCAGCTGTCTCCTTCAATAATAGAACAGAACATGTGCTGCAGATTCCTAGACGTGCTGACTACAATTTTGAGACTCAAATTGGAATTTACTATGCTTTGGGAAGGAGGAAAACCATGGTTGTCTGAGGCTTTAATACTTCTGATTTATCCATCTGTAGTAAATGTGCATATACTGCTTTATCAAAGGGCTGAGATTCATTTATCAATCAAGGAACATACATTAAACCCTCTTCTCCACGTTGGGTCTTGGGGTAGGCATGCGTCATGCTCTGTCTGACATGGAAAATAAAAAAAAAAAGGTGCTCAAATTGGGCGATACTTTTTCTCCTGTGACATAGTTACTGGTAAACTCAGGGATCAGTGAGGAAAATAAGGAAAATGAATGACTAACGTAAGGCTTAAATGAGTAACGTGGGGCATTCAGACAATAAGCAAGTGGTGAGATGAAATTCAACCCCGTCCATCACACTTTCACTCTATAGTTTTGTAAATAAAAAAATAGTTGGTGCCCTGTCAAGTGGCTCTTGTATCTTATTACTGAAACAAGCCTTACACTCACAAGACTTACACACAGAAAAATTTAGGAAACCAAAAAGGTTGATAGGTTACACTGTAACTTCAGGCATTGCTCATATACAATTTAAACATTAACTGATTCAAATATCACTCTAATTGATACTTATGTATAGTGCTGGAATCTATGGAGATAAACTACATACCTGACCTCAGAGACCAGGACATAGCTCAGCGGTACACTCTTGGATGGCAAGGGCAAGGTCACGAGTTTGATTCCTGGTACCAAATAAATAAATAAATAAATAAATGCATGAGTACAGACAATATACGCACAAACGTACATGCACACACACACACACACACACACACACACACACACACACACATATATACGAAGAGTGTATGATACTTTATATTTTATCATGAAACTCTGCAAAAAGTTGTCAGCTGATGTTTTATGCAATAGTTTCTGCAGTTACCAGGAGATAAATCAATTATCTGTATCTGTAGACAACTATTTCACAGCAGCAAACAAAAAGTTTGTAGGAGCCAGATAACACAATATACAGTGCGCAGAGGTCGTAAGGTATTTCATTTTTCACAGAAAGGCATAGTTTCGTATTCACCTTGTGAGAGTATTATTTTCATAGGTAAATTTACTCCATTCTACCTTCTCCAATTTTCAGATTTTAAACATTCATCTAAGTACTACTTCAGAAATGCTTCCTAGTTATTTTGAAATTTATTTCTGATTTCAAGGAAGTGCTATTGATGTTGTTCCAGTTCATTCTTAACTAAATCATCTAAATGTTTCAGTGGAGAGTTTTGTTTACCAGAAAGCTTCTAACTCTACATTCTTTCTTTTAAATGGCTTCAGTTTTTTTCCCCCAGAGACTCAAAGAAGTGAATGCGTAGGATTATAAAATGTAGTTTCTCTCTTATTCTTCTAGAGTTGAGGTGCTCATGAATTTCATGACAAAGGCATGCCAGGTCTGTCACCAATCTTGTGGACCTGCAATGTTAACTTCATTTGAAATCAGAATAGCAAAACTCAGTAACCATTAACACCTGAAGGGATGATGTTGTCCTGAACATGTTAATTGGCCTCATTCAAGATTTTCTTATATTTCTCAGATAACAAAAACTGAAAAACAGAGAAAATAAGTAACTTGTCTGAGACGGCAGACCTAATAATCCGTAGAACCGGGGCTCACATGCTGCCTGTTATCAGAAGCCCCTCTCACACTGTCCTCCCAATTGAAACAACAACCTCTCAACACAGCTTGAAGAAAGTTAAGCCTTGGGCATGGAGGATCTAAGGAAAACATTCTATGTGTTTAGATCCAAACTGAGTCAAAAACCAAGGGCAGTAAGCTATTCCCGTGCTCCCTAGTGTGGATCCCATTCCTGTGGGCTGTTCCTTAGCTCTAATAATTATTTCTGCATTACATTTTTAACAGCGTCATTGCCAGAAAACTTACCACAGTATTCATTCCTTTCAAGTGGAATTCAATGGCTTTAGTATTATAATCTAATTTTAGAAGAATTTTGTCATTTAGAAACTGCATATCTGTTAGTAGTCAGCCCTACCATCCTTACAGCTCTGACCTAAATGACTATTAATTTGCTTGCCATGTCTGCAGCTGTACAGATTCCAGACATTGCATTTTGTGAGAGATTTCTTTTACTTGTGTAATGTTTCCAAGGTTCATCCATGTTCAGCTGGGTTAGTTTATTTCAGAATCATGTTTTAACTACATTTTGTGTTTCAAAGTACTGAAACGTATGTGCTTAATTGCTAATGTAATTACTGTTCTTGTTTTCTACTATTCTTCTATTTTCATGATAAACTGATGTTGGAAGGAAAGTTTGAGATCTTCAGATGGCACCTGTAGTCACGAGCATGTGCCAGTTCGGTTGTCCGGCTAGGAATATTTCTACCCAAGAAAGAAGCTAAGTAGGCCCTCTTCCTTAATTGGCATGCTGTTTTGTACATGGATCCTAGGCAAGGTACCTGCTAAAGATGATCAATCCCTCATTGGATTCTTAGTATACCTTTGTGATCACTTCCTGAGACTCAAGGAAAGATCTTTATATTTAAAATCTGAGTCATTTGTTCATACTCTGCTGCTTTGCTAAGTGAAGTATGATCCATTGACAGCACAATAGGATCAGCAGTGTACTCTGTAGAAAACAGATCCTCAGCTCCTACTCTGACTTACCAAAGACTTAGCAATTTAACATACTTACCAAGTGATTCATATACATATTCAAAAACACAGGTCACCACCCTTGGCATTAGGAAATCTTAGATTCAATTAGATTTATAGAGATAACTTAAGGGGAAGGTTGTGTGTATCAATGAGTAGAAAGAAGAAAGAGGTACCTTTCATTTGCTTTACAATTTTACCTTTGTCTGACATTGATTTGGTTGTTTTAGTAACTATTAAAGCAATACTCAGGGTTCATTCCAGAACCAAGGATCATAATCACTTACTGAATATAGTTCATGCCTTGTATCTGATACGTAGTAGGCACTGTATGCATGTTATCTTCTTTCTGAAGTATAAAGTTTCATATATGAAGAAAATGCTATGAAGCTGCAATAAGTAGAACATCAACATTTAAAAATTGCCTAAGGAGTAAGTTAACATTACTCCAAAGAAGACACACAAGTGGACACAAGGAACAGGAAAAAATATTCATTAATCATTAAGGAAGAATTAATATCATACTCATGTGTATCATAATCAGTAGGCTGTACTATGGTATGTTACTCAACACTGAAAGGTGCCTATAGGTGCTAGCATGGGAATGGGCTTTTAAATGGCATTGGTTACAGAGTGCTTCAATGCAAACAGGAGAGAAGTGGGACTGTCTGCCATTGCACACCCACGAGGGCTCATGTTTCTGTGTGGAACTGGGTAAACAGTTACCTGGATTTCACATGTTGATAATTATTAAGGAAAGAATCTATATATTTTTCTCAGTGTGATTTTATACTTTTACAGTATGTATGCCTATTTTCCTTTACATAAAATGTTTTTATTACCATTTTAAATTAATATTGCATATAGGGAAATTGAGCCTTTTTAAAGTATTTGATCTATAATTAATCTTTTGTATTCCTTCATCCTATGAACTATTTTTATGTTCAAGTTTCTTAATGAATTCTATGAATTAATGAGTCTTTGAGTATTGCAGACTTAGGCTTTGCCATATTTATTACACATTATTGGTTACCTTTTCTTATATTCTAATAAACATTTTCATTTTTATAAAGCCAGAATTGTCAGTTGTTTAGTCTGTGATCTATACTTTGATTAGAGCTCTTATTTTGGTATAGTCTAATTGTTTTGGTTCTTTTAATACACTCAAGATATTAGTTCTAGATATTAGTCTAGATATTGGTTACTTTTCTATCATTATTGAGACAAAATACCTAATACCAAAATTAAGGAAGGAAAGGTTTATTTTGCTCACAGTTTTGTGGAGGTTTCAGTTCATAATCAGATGGTTCCAAAGCAGGGTGGCACAGCACAGGGGCAACAATTCCTGGTGGCAGAAGACAGCAAAAGCAACAAAAGCAGAAGAGGGAATGAGCAAGCCTCTTTTCCTCCTTTATATTCTACATAGATCAACACCACCATTACCATCACTACCACCACCCCATCTTCCTCCACCCCCAGCAAATGTAGCACTCACAAAGTTCCCTTGCCCTCCTCTTGCACAGGATGAGGATGTTTGCAATGTCAGGATTTTGGCTCCCTGCTCAGTTGTTCAGTTAACTTTGTAAACTTCTCAAGTTGACACAATGTATCAACCATAATTGTCATATAACTTGAAATGTAGGGTTGTGATGCTTCCTGTTTTGGTCTTGTGCCCTAGGACTGTTTTTATTATTTTGTGTCTGTTATTGTTACATATGAATTTTAGGGTTGTTTTCTAAAATTCTGTAAGGAGTGTCATTCATATTTTTGTTGGAATTATATTAAATCTGTATGTCAGTCTTTGGACGTATGGCTGTTTTTACTGTATAAATTCTGTCTATCCAGGATGAAAGTGTTTATTTACATTTCTTATGTCTTCTTTAATCTCCTTTTCAGAATACTGCAGTTTTCATCATAAAGGTCTTTCACTTCCTTGGTTATGTTAATACTGAAGTATTTAATTTTTGTGGATGCTGTTGTGAATAGTACTGTTTTCCTAATTTCTTTCTCAATGAGTATATTTTTCATGCTAAGGAATGCTAATGAATTTTGTTTTGATATTGTATCTTGCTACATTGCTAAACTTTGTTATTACTGCTAGGACAACACTGGTGGAAGTTGGGGGGTCTTCAATGTAGAGGATCATGGCTTTTGGAACTAATGATAATTTGAATTCTTCCTTTCCTGTAAATATTACATTTTTTAAATCTTACCTAATTGCTCTATCTAATGTTTTTAAGTACTGTAGGGAACAAGGGTGTTGATAGTGAATATCTTTTTCTGTTTTCCCCATTTAATTTGAGATTGGCAATAGATTTGTTATAAATAGATTTCATTGGATTGATATAATGTTCTTTTATACTTTGCTCTTCAGAGTTTTTGTAATAAATGTATCCTGGATTTTTTTCAAAGGCATTTTCAGCATCTGTTCAGATGATCATATGATTTGTATCCTTGCTTATGCTTATATTACACTGTTAAATTTTCACATGTTAACTAATGCCATTATCCATGTGTTTATGAGGTTAAGCCTGTTTGATTATAATGTATAATCTGTTTTGCTTTTCGTTTGCTGGTATCTAGTTGAATTTAATTTGTATAGTATTGATTTGTTGCTTTCCTTTTGCTGGTATGTAGTTGAAGATTTTTGTGTCTATGTTCACTATAAAGATTGGTCTATACTTCCCTTTTTTTGTTATCTTTTTGTCTGATTTTGAAATTAGGTTAATTCTAACTTTCAGGAAGAACTTTGGCAGTACTACTTTGGTTTCACTTTTAGTGAAGAGTTTGAGGAGTATTAACTTTAGATTTTCCCTTGTAGAAGTCCTTGTAGAGTTCAGTGATGAATTCATTGGAACCTTGATTTTTTTCATAAATGTTTTCTGTTATTGCTGCCTCAATTTCATTGCCTGTTACTAGATTATACAGGGTTTTTAAATCTTGGTTCAGTGTTTGTAATTCATATGTGTCTAGGAATCTAATCATTGCTTATGAATTCTCCATTTTATCAAAGCACTGGTTTTCCAAATACTTTCAATAATCTTTTGGATTTCAGAGATCCATTTTGATTTTACCATTTCCATTTCTAACTGCATTTATCTGGATCTTTCCTGTTTTTCATAAGACTTGAAAAGTTTTCTAGATTTCTTTTTATTCTTTCAAAGAAGTATCTCTCTAATTCATTGCATTGGTCTTTTTTTCTCAATTTCATTGGTCTCCACTCTTATCTCCACCCTTATACTAGCTTTGGACTTGGATTTTTCTTGTTTTTATAGGACCTTTGGAGGCATCATTATGTTATTTATTTGGGCGCCCTCTATTTTTTTTTGGATATGGATGTTCATAGCTGCTAACTTCCCTCTTAGGAATGCTTTTATATCTCTTGTAAGTTCTGGTATGTTGTACTGGCATTATCATTTGATTCTGGGAACTGTCTAATTTCTTCCTCGATTCCTTCTGTGACCCACTGATTATTCAAGATTATGTTATTTAATTTCTCTGCACCAGCCTAATTTCTGTGGTTCATTTTGCTATTGATTTTTAGTGAAGCTATACTTTTACTGTATAATCTCAAATAAGTAAGATGCAATTTAGGAGCACTGCATGTTCTGTGGCTTTCAAAAGTAGTTTTCTAATAAGCAGAAACAAGAACTCTGTGTCCCCCATTACTGAATGTGACCCATATTGAAGAATACTTTTGATTAAAGGTAGAGAGGCAGTCTTTTAGTGTCTAGGCTCTTGGTCTGGAGATTGAGACAAGGTAAAAGACTGTGTCTGGTAATCAGTTATCTTACAGTTTCGGAGGCAATGCTTTAAGCGTGAATCAATGTTAAGGAGTGGTGTAAAAGCATCAGCTTAAATGTCATTTTTTTTTTTTTTTAACTCAAGACTTTTGCCATAGACTGTATTGGGTATAGTAAAACATTAAGTATTGTTTATGGGGTAAGGTAGAAAGACACAAGCAAGAAAAAAATTAGGTACTAATAAAAATTCAAATGAGATGTTCATCAGCTGGATGCCCTGGAAAATGATGAAAGAAACATTATCTGAGAAATTATATTCAATGATTATTGTTAATCAAATCAACTTGAAATCAGACATCCCTTTCTAATCATTGAGTGCATCGAGTTGCTTTGCCTATGTGTATCAACTCATCTCTGTAATAAGTTTGTTACCAATACCCTGGGTCATTAATAGACAGACAGATAGATGATAGATAGATAGATAGATAGATAGATAGATAGATAGATAGATATAACGTTTTGCAATGTGTTGACTAAGCAGAAATAATGTGTATTATATATTTATAGCTGTTTATAAGAATTAACTATATTCTCAAACATCTACACTTAACTTCATGTTTTCCTGTTATATTTTCTACCAGGAACTTGACATTTGAGTTAAGACTCAAGGTTTTTATAGCTTGCTCCAGTGGCATCTTCAGAGTTGCAGAACTTCCAAGTTTCAGGTTTCACAGGAGCAAAAAGTTCTTTCTCTCAATTAGGAAGATGCTAGAAGGTCAGTGTTACCTGCCTGACCACTAAGTACAGTAGTAACAGAGACAGGTGGGAGTTACTTTATCTCAGGTATGATTCAGTCTAGTGTTTAGGGAGTTAATCATCAAATATTTTTAACATTTGATCTTTTCCTATGAACACTGTATGAATTATTCTTATTGATAGCTACCTTTAATGTATCTCCAAAGACTATTTAGAAACTTATTGAGGTTAGAGTTGAGGGAGACAGAGTCTAGAGCTACGTGACTCCTTGCAGCTGCTGCCTTCTCATCCTCCTCACAGCATCTCTTCTGGGATATTCCTCAAGGACCCTTGGCACGTCTGCCTCTTATTTCTTGTTTTTGTACAACTGTGTATCAGACCAGTATAGTTATTATAAGTCAAGGAATTTTTAAGGGAATCAAACAAAGCCTTTCAGTTGTTCTAAGAAGCAATTCACCATAACACCTTGTAGCATCTTTAACCCTGTCACCCAGTAATTTTTTCTGCATACTAAAGCAGATTATAGGCTACTAACTCACTTTACTGAAGGCTGAGCTCCCCAATCATCACTTTGGTTCTCCACATCTAGGAATTCTAGGAATTGGAGAACTATTCACATAATTCCTTTGTGAAAGGTATACATTGAGCTATCCAGGAGAGTTGGGAAAAATTTCAAATTAAGTAGGATAAATGATAATAAATGTCAAACTTTTATCCAGAAATATCAAGGATATTAATGTTCTTAGCATTTACACTGTCAATATCCTCCTAAGCTCACTGGAATAATACCCTGACTCTTATGGTGTGTGCACCAGTCATTTTGTGTGTACTTCATTGTAATAACTCCTAAAAGTCTGTTAGTCTTGATAAGCCTAAAACTCACCTACCAAGGAACTCAGAAGTGATGATGCAGTTTTCTTACATTTGCAGCTGCAAGCCTGAAAAGCTTCATTTTGCAAAGCACACTCTAAATGAACTGCCACCCATCAAAACGTTCTGTGTTTTTGTCATAGTATAGACTCTTTCTTGCTTGTTTCTATCATCTATATTTAAAGCTGAACTAAAAGGGCACTTTTATCAAGCTTCTGAGTTTCTCTACCAGAAGTGTTTCCATTGTCTAAACAACAAGAACATTTTAGCTTTACTTTTCAATTGGTGTGTAACATTGCTTAGCTTATAAGCATGGCTTTATTTGATCATTTTATTACACCTTTTTTAATATAAGAACTGCATGTTAAAAATCTTCATAGTTTTAAGGGGTTCCAGGAATGTGTCTTTGCATGTTAGATTTTTAATAAATGTTTTCTGAGTAACTAAAACTATGATTATTTGACTGTTTCAGAAATTATACAGGATGAGGAAGAAATTATTTCTCATTTCCATAAAGGCAGAAGATATTATAATGATACCTTCAAGACAATAGCTTACAGAATCACAAGCAATTTTCATGAATAGCTCCATACAAATTAGTCTCATAAAAGCTATAAAATAAAAATAAATATCAGTCCATATAAAAAATTAAATGGCATTCAAGATGGCAGAATAGTAGTTTTAGTGTTGTTCTTTCACAGAAATAATAATTTGGGCAACTATTCACACATGCACACATACACATACACTCCTTCACTAGAGCTAAGCATTCTAAAAGAGAGTACAATAATTGAACCAAAAAAAGAAATAAGAAAAATCACATTGAAGAAATTAAGAAGAGCAGTTTTATATGGGAGGGGAAGTTACCCTTTTTGTAAGCCCAGTTAGTGCAGTGTACACAGAGCTACTCTTCCTGATGAAGAGGACAATAAAGAGAGTCCCCAAATTCTCCACAGTCCCAGCACCTGGCCTTCCCAGTAACTCCAAGAATAATGTTAAATTCTGTGGCTCTGGTTCCAGCATTTTCCCATACCAGGCTGCCACTCTATGGACTTGTGGCTTGAGATCTACCCTCATACCAGGCCAGCCCTAAAAGAATGAAGTTTCAGACAAATTCTCTTCTCTAAACCTACTGCTACTCTAGTCCCACTCCACTTCCAGGATGTATGCTGTAAGGCCAAGTTTCATGCTACCTTCACTCATTTGACTTCTAGGCTAAACCCAGAGAGAGGCCAGCTGCTCTGGTCCAACCCTCAAAGCCAACCTTGGCAGCTACTAGTTCTAGACCCTTCTCTCTAGATTAGAAACCAAGCTTGCTCATGTGGACTGCAGGCCTAAACCAACACCAATGGACCAAGATTCAGGCCTGTCTCAAGAACTAGAAACCAGGCTGGCCACATAAAACTAAGGGGGAGATCAGGACAAGTCCATTCAGTCACTGATCTCAGAAGTAGGCCAAGAGGTGTGCCTCTAAAATCACCCAGCGACTCTGTCAGAACCTCTAGACATGTTGACTTGTAAAGAACTTTCCTTGCTAAAGCCAACTTATAAAGAATAGAAGTGGAACTATTTTTGAATGCACAGATGCCAATGTAAGTCCACAAGGATTACAAATGATTAGGAAAACGTAACACTTTCAAAGTAACAAACTAGAACTCTGATAGCTAATAATATGAAGAAATTAAAACCTAAAAACTGCCTGATGAAGAATTCAAAGTGATTACCCTAAATGAGCTCAGTGAACTACAGGAGAAGACAGATGCACAACTTTAAAGTTCATGGAAATAATAAATGATTGCAGTGAGTTATCCAGCAAAGCTCAAAAACCATAAACAAGAACCAGACAGAAATACTGGAGGTAAAGAACACCGTGACTGAAGTAAAATAATTTTACTAAGAGCTTCTACTGCAGGCTTTGTCAAACACAGAAGGAAGAACTGTCAAACTCAAAGTTTATTAGAAATTACCCAGCCAATTGTGGGGAGGAGTAGGGAAATCCATGGGACTTTGGTGCATCACCAAGAAACCAACGTATCCATTGTGGAAGTTCAAAAAGAAACCAAAAAATGAAAAAAAGAAAGAAGGAGGAGGAGGAGGAAAAAAGAAGAAGGAAGAGGAGGAGGAGGAAAGATCATTTAAAGGAGTAATCACAGGAAACTTTAAATCTAAAGAGAATGTACTGAGAAGCCACAAAGCTTAATGAACCCTAAGTTGGTTGCATATGAAGAGATACTGACCATGTCATATTGTAAGCAAATTTTCAAAAGTGAAGGGCAAATAATTTTGAAAGTAGCTTGATGCTGTGGCACAGGCCTGTAATTCCAGCACTCAGGAGATTGAGCCAAGAGTATCGCTATGAGTTTGAGGCCAGGTTGGGCTACATAATCAAGTTCAAGGCCAGTCTGGACTATATAGTGTGACTCTGTTTCAAAAAAGAAAGAAAGAAAGAAAAGAAAAAAGAAAATAAAAGATAAAGATAAAGAAACTTGAAAGCAGCAACAGAAAAGCAACTTAACAAATATAAGGAAAGTCTTACAAGATAGCTTTCTTTTTTCAAAGATTCCAAGAACACACAATGAGACAAAGACAGTCTCTTTAATACAATATTGAAAACGTTGATATTTACATGCAAAAAGGTGAAACTGGAGGCTTACCTCACAATAAATGAAATAATTCAAAATGGATTCAAGACTTAAAGTTAATATCTAAATTTGTAAACTTACTACAATAACCATAGGCAAATACCTTCCTAGTAATATTCTGGGCAGTGATTCTTTGTATTTAACTCCCAAATTATAAGAAACAAAAGCAAAAGTAAATAGAATTGCATCAAATCAAAAAGCTACTACACAGCAAAGGAAACAATCAACAGAATGAAATGACAGCTTACCAAGTGAGAAAAACCATATATTTGACAAGAAGTCAATATTCAAAATACATAAAAAACTCAACAAAAAGCCATCAAATAACCCAATTTAAAAATAAGCAAAGGACCTAAATATACATTGCTTCGAAAATATACATAAATAGAAAATAAGTATAAGAAAAATACTTAATGACACTAATAATCAAGAAAAACAAATCAAAACCAAAAATGGTGACATCACCTCAAATTTATTAGAATAGATAATTGCCAAAAAGATAAATGTGAACAAGTGGTGACAAAGATGTTGAGAAAAGTGGAATTTATACACTGCTCATTGCAATGTAAATTCACACAACCATTATGGAAAATGATATGAAATTCTACCCCAAAATTTAAAGAATAAGATTTCCTTCTGACTCAGCAATCCTGCTTGCAATTATATATCCAAAGGAAGTGAAATCAGTATGTCCAAGAAACCCATGCACCGCCATGTTAATTTCAGTATTATTCACGGCAACCAAGATCTGTAATCAAACTGATTACAGATCAGTAATCAAATTTCCATTAATTAATGGATAAAGAAATTAATTTTATATACATACAGTAAAATATAAAACTAAGGGGGAGATTGGGACAAGCACAAGGATGGAGAAGAAATAATTAAAGTAGGTTATATGCATGATAACCTGACAAAAGTTGAATAACTTGCAAAATCTACTCATCTTCATAATTAATATGTACTAGAAAGTAAGAGGAGAAAAGACAATCATAGGACAAAAGGAAAGGACATTTATTTTTTTAATTAAATTTTACAGATGTAATTACTGCTTCTCTGTATTACCCTGCATGGCCACATCCAAACTCCTTTCTCTTAATTTTCAAAGTTTTTATGATCTTACTCTAGGAAACATAATTCTAGCTTTGCTTATTCATTTAGCAATATGCTTGATGTCATGCCTGGACTTTGGAACAACCTCGAATAAAGTTCAAGCTTCATTGTCTACCAACCAAGTGACCACAGTCTCTTGTGTCACAGTCTCTTGTGTCTCTTAATGTTCACAATGATATAATGTGTCCTCTCTGACTTCCTAGTCCAGCTACCTGACTGACAGGAACTCAGTGAAGAACAAATGAACTAATCTATGTAAAGCAATGCAATGTCTGACACAGATCACCTATGCAGTAACTGTTGACCACTGTTATTTTAACAAGTACATTAAAAATTGAGTTTGATGATGAAAAAATATCCTGTGACTTACAATGGCACAAATGCACCTGGTACTTACTACACTGAATAAAATCAACACGATTCACAAACATAAATATTGTGTGATATCACCCATATATGGGATTTAAAAAGAGTTGAAAACATAGAAACAAAGAATAGAATGGTGGTTAGCAGAGGTTTAGAGTAGAAAAATGGGGAATTTGGGTAAAAGGATAAAAAATTTCAATTATGTATGATGAAATTTATGGAGAAATTTATGCATAAAATACTATGTTACTTAGGTGAAATTTGCTAAAAGAGTAAACCTTAAATATTCTCACCATAAAAAGTTAAATATATAAGGGTCTGGAATACAGCTCAGTGGTGCAGCAACTGCCTGGTAAGTGCAAGGTCCTGAGTTTGATTCCAAGTACCAAAAAAAGGTAAAATATACCAGATGATGAGTCTGAAAATTATATTGACTGTGGTAATAATTTAACAATTTGTGTCTATGTGACATGTTGTACACAAAACATATACATATATATGGGTAATTTTTATTTGTCAATCATATCTTGTAAAAATGGAAAAGTTTTTTTTTTAAATATAGATCAAAATAAAATCACATATAAGAGAATGGCAAAAGACAGATGTGTTTAGGATAAGGGAGTAAGTATGATTGCCTTTCCATCCTCTCTATATGTTGTATTTGAATAGAAAAAAAGAATATGAATTGAAATAATTTATTTTGTTAATTTAATAAAAATGGCCCAAAAGCAGCAAACGTAATCTTTGGATAAAGGAATATAAGAAAAAGTAAACTAGAAAATTACTTTTCACAATCAACCTTGTAGAGCCATTTTAAACTGTTCCAAGTATGGCTATCTGCTGCTTTGATAAAAGTAAAAATATTTAAAAATGGTGACCAAGTTTATCTTTAGACTTTTATGTTGAAAACCTGCTTATTTGCCATTCCTCATTTCTATATGTTCAACAGGTTTGAAATATAAAGGAGGACTTTGTTTAACAATAACATTTGACCCTAATAAAAGAAAGTAGCAAGGTATAAATTTATCCTCCTCTGCAAAATAAGAGGTCCAGCACACCCACGGGAGACATCACCAGTCTTTCAGGTCCGCATGTATCTCCCTGTGACTTGACTGAACTTCTCTAATCTCCATTCCAATCAATAATGTTGTCTCCAATTTAACATGAGAATTGTGCACTCTGGCATAAAATCAGTTAGGGACTCTCAGCCCTGTGCTATCACAGAGAGCTCAGCATTGATAGTTTGTGATCCATTTGTGAACTGTCAAGATAAATAAAGATCTTCAGATTATTTATACCTGCCTCTACCTCATATTTAGAGAATTACTCTCAATCTGCTCTCTCTCCAACTTGAATTTATGTCTTTTACTCTAACAGGTTACCAAACAGAATTCAAAAGTTGCATGTCAACAGCAAGCAAAAGGATTTAGATATACTATTCCAAAGGGATCATCACTTGGCTAAGAAAGGGTACTCCATAAAAAATGTAATTATCAGGGTTCCTTCAAACTCTAGTCATACAGCTCTGAAACTGTAATGATTTATAGTAAAAGACTGGATTTCTGTAGCTATTTAATTTTTTAATTAATTGCTTAATATTTTTATATACATCCCCAGAAAAGTAGAAATCTCTTGAACATCAAGCCAGTTTAAACAATCTATAAGTATCTATCCTATGTGACAAAATACATTAGGCACGGAGTTACAGGAATAGATAGGGGACTTTTTAAGAATTCATTTCTTTTTGTTGTTTTACATTTCATCTTGCAAGACATGCAGACTGAATTTTCACTGGATCTTAGAGAATAGTTGGAATTTTTTTTAGGTTATTAGTTTACTGAGCCTTTAAAATTTTTCTCTGAAGTCATCATAGGTTTTCCCTCTTTGAGACAGTTTCTTCTCTATTTCTTTGTTTTTTTCTTTTTTTTTTAAATTTTATTTAAGGAGAAAAAGAGAAAAAAAACAGAAAAAGAGTACAAGTTATACAGAAAAAAAAACAGTAGGAAATCACTAATGGATTACATATTGTCATCTTAGACATATTTGTTCAAGTTACAAAATTAAAGCATATAAAGTGGACATTCAAACAGTGAGACTGCAAACAGTTGTGTTCAATGATCCAACAAAACTCAATAATATCATTGTCTATCTTATACACTTAAATATACATGCAGTTATATCATTTAGAGCACTTTCTTTTCCTCTCTTTTGTACAATGACTATTACACATTTTGGGTTTTATTGCTCCCACAGGTCTTATTACTTTTTTTTGGAAGAGAGTAAAACCAAATGTGACATAACAGAACAGAGTCAGTTAAATCAAAAGGGTGGACATAATAGATAATGTAAAAACATAATACAAGGTGATCAACAGTGGTTACCATAATGCCTCCCGCTATCTCAAATAGAATTGCCTATATCATCAGTTATAATAAAATTGAACAAAACAGTAAAGAATGAAACCAACAAAACCAAAACATTGGAGACATTACAGGTCTTCAAAAGTATATAATAGTCAGCCAGAATGGGCGTCATAATGAATCCCACTATCTTCACAGCTGTTGCCTAAACTTTCAAACCTGGTACTATCAAGCAAAACAGAATAGAGGTACATCAGTCAAAACAAGATGGTGAGAGCAATACAGGGCTTCAAATCAAGTTAATAGAAAATCAAAGTGGGTTACTATAATATATCCTGCTTTTTAAAATTTATTTTTCCTTTAATTAAAAGGATAAAAATAAAAAAGTAAATAATAAAATGGAGATTGAGATAAAAGAGGGCACAACAACTAAACAGTGTAGATCAAAACATAACCATTTAAGCAAGATAGTATTTCTAATACCTAATGTACGTTTTGGACCTTATTACTCATTCAGCTTCTCACACTATTGAGACAATATGATGTTTACACACGTCAGTCTGATTTATTTCACTTATGAGCATGGTCTCACTTTGCATTCATAATGATTAAAGGAAAAAATATATATGTATAAACATGATAGTTAATATCTATTAGCGAGTATCTTTTAGTTCATTGAAAAGAAAGGTTTGTGCTAATATTGTTTGGACAATATTTCAAGCCTATGTCTTATACTCTGAACAACTATTATAACAATACACAAAGAGTTAGTTATTGTTACTTTCCTACTAGCCTGTTCTGAAACTCTATTTTATTGCTATTTTTAGTTTTTTCTCTTTAAATTTCTCTAAATTTGCATAATATTTTAATTGAACAAAAGGCAGTATAGGTATATGCATAATGAATTTACCTTTAAAGTACTGCTCTCAAAATTGTGATGAATACTTTTTGAAATTTAGATCTTAAATTTTTACAACTCTTTCTAGCTGGCAACACTGTCTTGTGGTTTATTTTATGGAAATAAGAGATTTGTTAATGGGGATGATCATGAAAAATAAATAAATAAAAATCTAAATGCTCATTTTTGTAAAGTTGATTAAACAACACAAAGATACAATGAGATACAATGTCATAAAATATGTCACTGTTTTGACATAAAAAAGCAACTTATAAGGAATTTGTGAAACAGATGTTATTTAAACTTTATTGTTACACTGAAGTTTATTTCTTTTTTTAGTTTGTCTTATTACCAGAATGAATAAATTTTCTAAAATATTTAGATATAATAACTGACTACAAGTGACACCCAATTATTTTTACCTGAGGGCAACTCCTATTTATATTTTGCTTAATACTTTTAGTTTTTTATATGTACTTTTTCTCAAAAGTAGGATGACAATAAATACTTCAGTTGTACCATCCTTTTCTTATTCAATAATATTTTACTCAGCTTTCATGTGTGAAGCACATTCTTATGGATGATTTAATTGAAAAAGCATCACACATACAGAAGATACACTTATTTTATTCCTGTATGTGAGAGAGAACCTAAAAAAATAACTGAGGTGGATACATACCAGCCTCCAATGTATGGAGGAGCTCCATGTAACCTAGGTTTATGTCTGTCTTCTTCACTTAAAGAAATTATCTGCCTCAATGTCTCTGTTATTCTCTCTTGTCTCTAATTTATCTTTACAAGTCCTTTACTTTCCCCACTACTAAGTGTATGTGTTTCTCTGTATAACTACATGTTGTTTCTGTTCTTGTACATTATCACTGAAATCAAATATGTATTCTTTTTTTTTTCTCTCTCTCTTTTATCGGTACCAGGGATCGAACTCATGACTGCCTGCTTGCAAGGCAGGCGCTTATGCGGCTGAGCTAAATCCCCAGCCCCAAATATGTATTCTTGACTTGTTATTGTTTATTGTGATTTGTTTGTGACTGACTGCTTACGTAGTTGAACATTTTCCACATATCACTTTTGCAGTTTCCTCTTTTCATGAAATGTCTTCTGTTTTCCAATTGAATTTTTCTACTGAATTAGTTAATATTAGTTGATTATAGGGCTTTAATATATTAAGGAGAAATAATAGTCAATATGTGGTTATATGGTGTTTTTCATGTTCTGGGAGAACTATTTTAATTTACAAAGGGAACGTGCTTCGATTATTACTAGTTTCATTTTAAATAAATTTGGAAACTGAGTCACAGAAAGGTTAGTTGCATGATACTCAAAGTGATAATAAGTGACATAGATTCAATGGGTTTTGGCATTACTGAAACTCTAACCTCTTAGAACAAAGTAGAAGCTTTTCTTTTTCCTATTCCCTGAGAAATTTTATCAGACAGGTATTATTTCCTCCCTAAATATTAAGTGATAATGATGAATTTATGCAGCATGCAAGTTTTCTTTGTGGGAAGGCTTTACACTGTGGTTTTTATTTCCTCAGTAGATGTGGGGGAGAGTGGTTCGGAGGATGAACGTAGGCATCCCTGGCTGGCGGGCACACTCTCTCCATCTCTCCTCCTCTGAGCTTTGCAGCATCATTCTCATCCTCTGAATTTTCCCGGGTGGAAGGATTCAGAGCATAACAAACAGGAAAAAACGAACTCGTGTTTTAGGCAGTTGTTATTTCACCCAAATCTGCAAACGTAATGAAATGAGTTTGTTTACAGTTTTAATCTCTTTACTCTCCCCAGGTTCTGTAGAATGCTCCTTTTTCTGTATGGTTTTCTTTTTTGTTATAATATTGCTTATTTGTGCCTTCTCAATATTTTTTCTTAGTCCCCTTGGCGGATGTATGAGAATTTTACTTACAGTTTTAAAAGTGTTTTTTCTGTATTATGTATGTTTTCAAGTTCACTGTTTTCTGCTATTTACTGTGTACTTTTTACTTTAGATGAGGAGGATGTAACTTGTCATTTTTTCCCCAAAGTTTTGGAAATGAGTAAGTGGCTTGTTGCTTTTTCAACTTGTTTTCCTCTAAAAATCTGCATGTAATCCTGTAGTTTTTCCTCCAAACATAGCGTTCATGGTCTATTTTTCATAAATATCCAGTCTTTCACTTCACAGTATTTTCTACTTTTCATCATGATTTCTTCTTTGTCTCAGGAATCACTTACTTTTTTACACCCTGGTTTTCAAACGTTTGGGAAGTTTCCCGGAATTTTTTCTATATTGATTTCTAGCATAATACCAGTGTGATCAGAAATTACCGTTTATGTATGGCAACCTTTTGAATTGCACTGAGGCTTGCCTTATGTCTTAGCATATGGTCAGTTTGGGCAAATGTTCTCTTCACCTTGAAACGTGTGTGCATTCTTTAGTTGCTCTTGTTTTCAATTAGGTAATTTTTGTCAATCACATTTTTTAGATTGTCACTAAGCTTACTCTTTTGAATATTTGTTCTGTCAGTTAATAGAACAGTAATACAGCTTAAGCATTCTAGCCTACCTACTGATAAACGTGTTTTTATTTTTGTCAATAATTACTTACATATTTTGAGACTATTTAGTGAGGTAATGTTGCTTAGAATTGCTTTATCTTTTACATGGAATAAATTTTAAAAATGCACATTCCTCTATCGTTAGTGATCCTCCTTGCTTTAATGATACCCGGGTCACTATACTAATCTTCATTTTGTAGTATTTGCTTTCTTTTCTGTAGAACCTTTTATTCCTAAAATTTGAGTATTTTTATAAAGTATATCTTTTGTAAACAGTAGCTCATTTTAATTTTCATGCAGATTAATAATACTTAATCTGTTTATACTTGATTTAATGGATATATTTACATTTAAATATAATGCCTTATAATTTGATTTTTTGTTTCATGTAGTTTCTTTTTTTCATCTTCTGATTGGAATAATTTTATTATCTCCTGAGTGATTCCTTAAATTTACATTCTTTGTTCATTAAAAATCTCACATAAATTATTAAAATATAATTAAATCTGCTACTTTCCCAACACTAAAAGAACTTTTGCACATTTTACTAAGTCTCTCATTTTTAATTTTGTCATAATTTAATTATTGATATATTATTACAAAATCTTTTTATAAAAAAGCTACAAGTCATTATTATTTTTGAGGCAATGAATATTTATTTAACTTCAAATATACAGTTATCTTTTTCTTAACTATTTATTTTATCCTGTATATCTGTGAATCTCTGGAATCATTTTACTTTTATGTGAAGAATTTTCTTTGATATATTCATCAATATTACTTTTAGTCCATATCTGTTGGAGATACATTCTTTCTTCTTGCACATTGGAAAAAAATATTTTTCACTAATTTTGAAGAGCATTTTTACTGGTTATTCAGTGCTAGTTGGACAGGAGTTTTGTTATGTTTTCAGACACTATTTTATTTTCTTGTAGATTCTGTTGTTTATGTCACTCAATAAATCATTAATTTTATTCATCCTTTGATGATAATGTATCTTTAACAAAATGTATCTTTAAAACTTTTGTTGGTTTTGTCAGTTTTATTTTGTTGTTCCTACAGAAGATTTTCTTTGTTTGGGATACTTCAAATTGTTAACATTAGCTGAATGTGTCTTGCTGTGTTTCATCAGTTTGTAAGAATGCTGAGAGACTGTCAACGCAAATATTGTCTTCTGATCTTTTCCTTCTTCTCTCAACACTTGAATTACAAAACCGCTAGAATACTGTGGTACCAGTATCTTTTCTGTATGTTCTCTCTATTTCATTGTTGGTCAATACTGTCCAATAGAAATTTCTCAGATCACGGACACTGCACTGGTCCAGTTGGTAGAGCCTTTTCATTCTCTCCGAATGTGCAGGTTAAGCTCAAGTGTAGCTAGTGTGCTGTGGAATGAATGCTATGTTCCCTAGCAGCACTTGAACCCCTAATCTCCGATATGGCAGTGTTTAGAGACTGGATATCTAGGAGCTAACTCTATACTCATTGTGAGATTTGATCCCTTTCAGAAGAGATAGGAGGTGGCTCTCTGTCTGTCTCTGTCTGTTGCTGGCTCTGTCTCTGTCCCCACCCCTGTCCCCCTTTTATTTGTCATTTGATAAAACCATGAAAAAGACTTTCACCAAACCCAGACCTTGCCAGCACCTTAATCTTGTACTTCTTAGCCTCCACTGTGTGTATCAATCATATTTTTTTATATCTGTTCATCTGTGGGTGAATACTTACATCATTTCAGTATATTACAGATCGTGAATAATTTTGCAATGAACATGGTGGAAAAGTTATCATTTTCAGTATATTACTGTCATGGTTTATGTTTGTGTCCCCCAGGCCTCATGAGTTTGCATTGTTCATTTGTGATGGTTCATTGTATAGTGCTTGGATTGATGGTGTCAGTGGTCCACCCACATAGGGGTGGAGCCAGGATGTGATGTAATGGCAGGAAGAAGGTATGTTTTTCTCTTTGCTGGTTTGAGTTTGCTGCTGGTGGCCGCCATGAACTGTAGCCCAGTCATGCCTGCCTGTCTTGGAGCCAACTGAGTGTGGACTGAAACCTCCAAAAACTGTAAGAAATAAACCTTTCCTTTCCCAACTTTGGGCTTCAGGTATTTTGTCTCAGCGACGAGCATAAAGTAACTAAGACAATTACTTAAATTCACTTTGTCTTGGGTTTGCTCCTAGCATATTGGGATTGTCATATCTCTTGTAATATGCCTTGGTGCCACAAGAGTTTGTGTTTTAATAAATAAGTTAGAAGCTGCATGGAATCTTATGACCTAGCTTTGAAAGTCATATAGCATCACTTCCGCTGAATTCTGTTAGCTAAAACCATCATAAGCTCACCCATTTTCATTAACTCTACTTCTTAATGAGTAAGCATCAAAGAAGTTGCCACTGTGTTTTAAGCCTCCATAGTCTGTTATTTGGGAATATATGTATTTTTTTTATCAGTACCGGGGATGGAACTCACAACTGCCTGCTTGCAAGGCAGGCACTTATGCCCCTGAGCTAAATCCCCAGCCCCTGGGAATATATTATTAACCTGGATTGATAAGCAAAATATATCAATGCCTTCCAAATTACATCCAGAAACCTCATTCTATTATTATATCATGCATATATTCCAGGATCTTATCAAATCAATCAGACTCAAGTGAGTGTGAGGCATCTTGAGTTTGCTTCCTCCGTTATGAGTTGTTTCAATTTGATCCTTTTTAAACTAATGACACAAGTTACCAGCCACCTACATTCTTGGGGTACCTGGTGGAAAAGGTGTATGTGATAAGAACAGGCATTCTTACTTGAAAGGTAGAAAATTGAGACATACAGCCAGTGACCTGACCTTGCTACTCTAAAGACTCGAATGCACCTTCTAGTCTAGGACAAATAGTAATGGATGACTGCAATGAGTTATCAGATCTCTTAGTAACTTTTCCAAGGGTTGCTTATGAATTCGGAAGTAAAACACTAAATATGTCTGAAAGTGTCTGTGTATGTTTAAGTACATATATTTGTAGAACAACAAATCTCCAAAACAAAACAAAGAAACAAACAAAAAAACTGGAGGATCTACATTAGTGCTAAAGCCTTGGATTGAATGCGCAGTAGGAGCCTCTCAAATTATCATGCTATTCTTTGTGCTAATTTTTAGATCATTCAATTTCGGAAGTTAGATTATCTGAATTTTATAGATACCATAAATCAAGAATAAATCTGGTTTGAGGGATCTGGCTAAGTCATCATATTGCAATTTCTTCTGCTTTTAAATGCTCAGTGCAAAGGGGATTGAGAAATGGAGGGAAAAAAGTAGGTGGGAAGAGGATTACAAAAAGAACAAGCTGGGTTATATGCATGTATCTACTCTGAAAGAGCAATCTAATCTAAATTTCACGTACAGCAAACACGGACTCATAAAAGAACTCCTGATTATATAATTTTATGCTTTTCAAGTTTAGGATGAAATACGGAGGCGTAGTTCTCACTTGTACAGAACACATTTCCCTGCCCCTTATGTGAAAGACACCAGAAAACATTATCTAAGATCAATTACTAATTGATATCTCATTGCTAATTAGTACCCATTAAATGTTTTAGTTGTTTTAATTCTGAAGGAATCAGAAACTGTCCGTCTTGTCTTGGTTTATAAAAGAGCATCAATGTCTCTAACAGGGCCATAAATAACATAGCAATTGACAGATTTATTTTTGATCTCTGTTTAATTTCAGCTTGTTTTGGAATATAGGAAAAGTGGTGAAAGAAAACTGACAGCTTTGAAGAGATATATGATCTGAAACGCTGTCCTACATCACTCATTGTGAATTAAGACTTGATGTTATTCTTCCTGAATTACACCAGAGGTGGAAAGAGACAGAGTGAGGTCCTGCACTTCAGAAAGGAAAAAAACAGCAATAAAAAGCCTCATGAATCATTGATTTCATGAAACATGTCACATTATTTGCCAACACAAGTGGTGTAGTCTCTCACTGAGCTGTGCTGACTGATGCAGGCGATGTGTTTGGCGGCCTGTGGTAGCCAGCTTTTGCATCTTTATGACAAAATGTTGAGGTTTATTTTTACTTAGATAATTAATAAATATATATCAATAAAATCCTCTTCATCTTGTTGCTTTGGTGTCAGCTCAGTATTGTACAAACTTACATATGAAATAAGTAGCCCCTAGTGATTTTTAAGTACTTTTTGTCAGAGTAGATTTCCTTAGTAACAGTATATTGTTGAACAAACTGCTGTGAAGTAAAATATAAAAAACGATTAAGCTTCCTGTCTATGATAACAGCTTTTACGGAGTGTTTCATTGAGTGTTATCAGTATAGCAGGTATTCTCTAAGAAGTTTACATTGATTATCTCTTTATTTTCTCAAAATAAGTACACAAGATTTGTGGTATCATTATCCTCATTTTATAGTTGAGGAGATGAACTCACCCTATTCAAGGTGGAGGAAATGACTTAAATCAGAGAGGCCAGGCACGTCGTGGTGTAGATAGAGTCACCCTAGCAACATTTCGTGACTGGATCTTGAGATTTAACTTAAAGGGGTGTGGAGAAATAATCCTAGAGATGCAGGCAGTAGTTCTTCTAGGAGAGACTCTTCTGTCTTCTTATAGTGTCAAAAGTCAACATTTGTTAGAGTATTTTAACTGAAAATTGAATTGTGGAACATTATAAATGTGTCGAGTTAAAATAAATACATGAAATACAAATTCAAATTTCATTTCTTTTCCTTCACATTCAAAATGTCGTACAACCTTTCTATGTATTTACTTCCATTTTGAACTTTCTCTTTTCATTGTAAAACTATTTTGCCTTCTGAGGAGTATGAACTGTAGGCAGCACACTGAGCATCTTGGGGACATTGTAGGAATCATAAATATTCTTGAAAAGATTTTTACTTTTATACCAGAAGTGTATTGGGTCTAGATCATGAGTCACAAGACTTGTTTTTGTGTGACAAATTGACTTTAACAGACCAAGATCTATATCTCACAGAAGCATGTAATTCAGTGTATTTAAATCACTATATCGAAATCTCTGCTTTCAAAGGATACTTTAAACACCTATGTCACTCTAATCAATCAGCGTTAGTCACTATTCCTGAGTGAAACTCTCTGAGTGGAATCATGGAATTCTCCTTCCAGTATTAGAGCTGAGATGAGAAGCACACAGATGTTCTGTCAGAGGGCAAAGTGGAAGTCAGCACAAAGTGTGAAGAAGAACATAAAACGCTAAGATTTCATGCCCAAAGCTTTGGTGCTATAAGCTTAGTGAACGCTATTCTCCCACAAAAAGTTGGCATATGACTGAACATGATTATTTACATTTCTGTCATAGTTTGTAGCTAGCATACCAATGGCTTCTTTGTGTTTGGTTCAGAGACAGTTATGAGGTAGTATAATCTACCAGTTAAAAATGTAGTTTCTTGGCCTGGAGTAGTGGCACACACCTGTAATCCCAGCACACAGAGGGCTGAAGGGGGAGGACTGTTTTGAGTTCCAGGCCAGTCTTCACCTCACAGTGAGACCCTGTCTCAAAACAAACAAACCAGCAAACAAAAGAGTGTAGCTGTACTCTGGAGGTAAACAAATGTAGGTCTAAATCCCAGCTTTACTGTTTTCTATCAGCTGGTTTGGTGTGGAGGTAATGTAATTGCTTTATCTCTAACTCTAATCTTTTTATCTCGCATAGGAAACATACTAACAGGATTTGCTCTTTATATTTTGTGAGGGATAAACGTATTTTGTCTTGTTTTATTTTGTTTTACTGTTTTTTTGAGACAGGGTCTCATTTTATAGTAAAGCCTGGTCTTGAAGTCACTATGATCCCCAGGCTGTTCATAAACTGATAGCAGCAATCCTTCTGCCTCAACTTCTAAAGTATTGGGATTATTGATGTGTGCCGTTACACATGCTTATGGAGGATAAATGTAACCAAAGACCCTGGCATTGTGTTCTATGGGTTCTGTTCCCCCTATTAAGCATAAACATGTCAAAACAGTATCTATATGTATGTATATTTATATCTATTCTATATGTATATCTATATAGATATGGACATCTATATACTACATGTACATATTTATCTCTTATCTGTGTTAGGAAAAATGATATAGAAAATCAGGAGGAAAGTAGACAATTCTTGAAAAGGTAAGAGCAGAAAAGAGATTGATAGCAGCACTCATATTAAAAAGTCACATAAAGGACATAATAGCAGGAGGATTGAAATTCATAGATAAATCATAAGCCACCACCAGAGACTCAAATGGAGAAGACTGACCCACTGGGTCCTAGGAAATGAAGCCTCTGGACAGCTGTTGGGTGACAAAGCAGCTCCCCCAAATCTGTGCCCTTTACTTTTTCCTGGATAGTCACAAAAATTGTATTTCCTCGTCTTACAGTAGGTTTGGTCTGATGACTGAATACTCAATGAAAGAAAAGTGTACAACTTCCAAATATGGGCCTGCAAAAGACCTACACTTGTTTTCCATGCACTTTTCCTGCTTGTTTCACTGGAATAAAGCCAGTTCTCTAAGAAACCTCGAAAATCATGAGCATTCCTGAGCCTTCTAAATGACCATATGGAGAAGGCTACAGAACAAACCTTGTACGTACTGACTATTGGTAGATGAGCGAGAAATGTTACTTCTACTGCATTTGAGACAACAAATTCGTGAGACTGCTTATTATAGCAACTAGTGCTACCCTAATAAAGTTACTAATTATATTGGTATCATAATAAGATATTCAAAAGTAACAGTAAATTATAGTCAGACAGTAGTCTGATATCCATTCTCATGAGTCTTTTATAAGAAGAGGGGCCATGAGAAAAGGAATTCCAGATCAAAAGAAGGTGAGGACTATTGCTGAATTGTATTTAAATAAGATTATCAAGTTACACATTGCTGCCTAGGCAGGATGAGAGTAAGTACTGTCCAAGAGTCACATTAAAGTATAACCAGCACCTTCAAAGCATACTGTAGAACTCACTGAAAGTCAACTCACACAGACACTGAGGATCAGGATTCTTTTCAGAACATACTATAGGGTGGTCACCTGTGAAGGAAGGGGAGAAAGCAGGACTGAGCTGGGGAGAAGCTGCCTTGTGATGCAGTCTTGCCAAAAGCTCGGACCATCCCATGGAGATCTCTGAGCTTGGTATAGCCCTGGAGACTTTTGCAACTTGCTAGGAGGGGGCTGCACAAAATCTAGTCATTGAGTCCTGTCTTTTTCCTGGAAAAGTCACATCACTTTGGCAAGGTAGAGGCCAGGCAGTCCCCAGAGAGGGCAGACATGGGAGTTTTGCTATCAGCTGGTAGTCCTGCAGTGTTCTTACACCTTGGGAAATATACTCATCACATACTGCAAAGGCCACTTTTCTAAGGTAATAAACTCCCACATTTAGTTGGTTATCTGGTGAAAAAAGGAAAAATGAGAACTCACTAAAATTATACATCATAGTTCACTAGTTATATTAATTTAGCATTGGCATACTTGTTCTTTAAATGTAAATCCTCGGATATTGTTTTGTTGCTTATAAACTTCTAATGGATAAGCTATGGTGCATTGTTTTAGTTTTTTTTTTTTTTTTAATAAAGTAAAAACCTAAAGATCCATGCTAAACAATCTGACTACACAATCTTGGTACATATTTTCTAAATTTGTCTTCTACAATTATCTAATTAAGCATAATTTTAGAGAACTGTTTATTTCTACCTACATTAGTTTTCATTAACGTATATAAATCACACAAATAGACTAGTAAGTCTAACTAGCATTTTCAAAACATGCAAAATTAGAAGAAAAATGATACATCCTCCCACATTTCTTTGGGAAGGAACATGACACAGACACTTATGAGCCCCAAATAAGAGGAAGAATTCTAGAAATCTGTCTACTCCCTGAAAATATGCATCCATGTAAGATACAAACCAGTCTGTGTTGTGCTATCTAAGCAGTGTGTCCTTTCAGAGTTAGGTAAGTGAGCTTCTGCTGGGGCGTTTACTGTAGTGAGCCCAGCTTGCTTCTAAGGAGCTTGTCAAAGGTTTATAGCTTCAAGGGAAGTCCTTTCCTTCCTGATTGGCCCACAGGGGTTTGCATGTATCCTTGGTGAATTTCATAACATAGCATTCTTATTCACTTCCTTTCTTCATGGTATTCACATGGTGAGTAACCATGTGCAGTAACTCCTGCCACCTTCCTGTGCAGTCCTCTTGGTGCTTACAGAGAGACTAAGGCTAAACTTGAGACACCTTTAAGGTCCTTTGGTTCCCAGTGAAATATTTCTTCTTTTCAGGAGAAAGAATTCAACTTGTAGATTAACTTATTCTCAGATACATGCATTTTAAAATATTTTTACCATTATTCTCCAGGTGAAAAGCATTGCCTCTGAACTATATTTAGCAATATGCTAAACTTAGAGCCGTTTAACATTTGAAAATCCTGTTTTTAGTCATTATTCTTTACAAATGCGGAGCAATTTAGGAGTTACAGTGGGTTGTGCTATGACTCCATTCTCATAAGCAGGCCTGTACATTTAGAACTTGTAGGCTTCTAGGTGTTGGGGAAAAAAATCTGTCATATACAATGGAGGTTTTTAAAAATTATTATCACTTAATCAGTTGCCTCCTTATTGAAAAAGTCATTAGTCCAATTATAGTATATTAGTCCTCTTGGTTCTAGTGAACTAGGCTAAAATATATTATACCTTTTTCCCCCTCACAAATAGCTAGAAATATATTAGCACAAAATAATCCAATACCTGAAACATGACCTAAGTAGGCACAAACCTGTCTTCCCACAGGAAACTCTTTGGGCATATTTTCTCAATGTATCAAGAACAGCTCATAGTTTTAAGTGTAATTAGGAAATGTCTATTATCTGAACAAAATGTGAGGTCTTCTTGCTCCGACATTTTATCACCTACGCGGGAGTGAGTCCTTGCCACAGATCTGAGAAAGAACTTTTGTTCTTTTTCTTTGAGCATTATAAAGCTGTTTACAATGAAAAATGCCATGGTGCATAAAGACCTTTGCTAAATAACTCACATCATATATTTTATGTAGGTTTCTCTTATGAACGAATTTGCAAACTTTGCAGGATTCTGGCCTAATCGTGAGTAATTAAATATAAACTCTGAATCCTTGGATCAGCCATCTCTGACCTTATAAAATTAACAGCCTTTAAAGTTGACACACTGTGTGATTTCTGTTGTGTACTGAATGTATTTAGAGTCTCTGAGTTCCTTGTTTCCTCTCTGTTTTAAAAGATGAATACCTTCTCTTTGGTACCTGATCTTATACTTTTTTTTTGTTGAGAGTTACATATTCATTTATTTTTTTTTAAATTGATGAAGCATATGATCATAGAAAGTCAAAAGAAAAGTGCAGAGAAAATGTAACTCCTCTCTCTTGGAGATTGTTAAAAATAATACCATGATTATTGATCACTTGTGAAATTCAGTATCTTGAAAAATCTGCCAGTGGCTGGAAGTTCTGTCAGCTTCACAGTGATCCTCCTTTGGGAGACACATCTAACAGTAGAGAGCATGAATTGTTTGGATCCATGACAATGCATTTCTAGAAGACACAGGGTATGTCACAACATGTGTGCATGGAACTGCATCAAAGATAAGGACAAGTAAAACAGAAAAAAAAAAAAAAAAAGAAAGAAAGAAGTTTCTTCTAATGAGGTTTATGACTGTCCTGGCTGTTGTAGTCTTACTGGAAGCTAGTGAAGTTTTGCACATTTTAAATCCAAATAGACATGACAGAGAAAAGAATTAAGATATTTAATGAGGAAAGATTAGAATAAGATGTTTATTCCTGACTATTCTGAGCTGTATGCTAAGTGGCAAAATTTCCAAGCTAACCTTCATGAAATGGTTCCTGGGCTATTTCTTTCTTCATCACCGTCTTGATAGAGTAGAGAAGAGACCAGATATCTGCATATTGAGAGGGAGGAAGGAACATTTGTGAAGGATTTCATTTAATCAAATCTTTCATGAATTATTATGCCATCTCATTTAATCCTGACACGATTTTATTGAAGACAAAACTGAGCTCAAAGAGATTAGCTGATTAATACCAAATCATATATCTATTAAGTTTCTGATTCAAAAACCCTAAAAATGTCTCTTCAAAGACTGACTTTTTAACAAAAGTCCTCTGTTCTCCAAGACAGGGGAGCTTTGGTAACATTGTCTCAGGGTAGCTAACAAAAGGAAGTCCTTGTTTGTTTGTTTTTTTCTGTCCAGTTTCCCTTAGCATCTGTACGGATACCAAATCTTTGCAGTGCTTTCTGTAAAAAGGCATGGTTATTGCCTTATTCTCCTAGACTTTAATCAACTTTAGAAAGAATTCCTAATAGAGTAGAGTGCTACATAAATAGCTGTACTATACTGCTTATGGAATAATAACAATGGAAAGAAAAAGTATGCATGCTTGGCAAAAATGCAGTTTTTTAAAAAAATGTTTTCTATACTGTGGTTGAATTTGAGGATGTTGAACTCACAACTTTCAAAATTTTAAATTTGACTTTTAAAAGATTTATTCATGACTTCTCACTGTTAAATATTTTGAGTATTATATTTTTTCTATCTTTTTAACTATGCTCCTGGTGAAGACTTCAAATATTAAATTGAGTATTTTTCTGAGAAACTAGGGGGAAAAAACAAGCCTACCCCCCAAAAAAACTTGTTTTTTAAAACTCTTTAGATAAGAATAATTGATTCTGATTAGTACTGAAAGCATTTTTATACTTAGTATCAAAGAAAATTTTATTAAGATGTTTACAACAAAGGAAATGTCTTTCTTTGCATTTGTTTTGATCTCATTTGTTTTTATGTCATTTGTTTCAGCTGCTGTCGAGGGACTTCAAGACTTATCACACTAACTACTACTACTTCTTTATTCAGAAAATTTTACATTATTTTTCTACTGAAAGACTAGACAAGTCAGTTTACTTCTTGTCTGGACTAGCCACATCCTTTCAAGCAGAACCCCTTGTTAAAAATCAAAGTAGTTTCATGACAGTGAGAGCAGAGCATCAAACTAATCACAGGGTCATTCTCCTCATGAGGATCTATGCCAAGGTCTAGGTCTCACACCATGACGTTTCATGAAAAAGTCTAAACATTTTTTTAGCCAAAAATTACTAAAATCACAAAGAGCATTCAAAAATGTGTGTATATGTGTGCATATATGTGTATAAATCTTTTTTTAAAATTTTACTTTAAAGGAAATAAAACCAAACAAAACACAGTAAAGCGAATTAGAACACAACAATACAAGTGATACAGGACATCAATAATACTTGTATGGTTATTTTTTCCTTACTTTGATTAAAATTTTTGTAAATAACAGTGTTTATTTGAATAATAGTGGTAAGTCAGCACCATTTGGCTGACGGGCAGGAGAACACGAAGCCAACAAGAAGCTAAGTTCCCCTGTGAGTGGGTGCCATGCACTGGCTGCTAGGGGCAGAACCAGACGCCAGCCCCTTCTGGTGTGCAGGCTGGGAAACAAGAAAAAACCAATGCCCTCCATCCTTTGTAAGTAATTACTGACCCAGAAAATTACAGGCCATGTTGATATCTAGTGAGGCAAAATACAAGTTAATGCTTGTAGTGTTTAGTGTTTCACTGACTTGCAGGTCTAGAGCCAGTAGTGTGACCATCTATTCAGAGGATAACAATATGCAGTGTACCAACTATGAGGATCTCCTGAAGGTGGTAGCCGCGGTCGATTTCCTATTATCTTGCGTTGAAGTTCTGTGTCATTTTGATTGTTTTGTTGGGTTGGGTTTCATTCTGTTTTGTCTTGTTTGATTTTATGATATCCAATGAGATGGACAACTATTTCAAAGATAACAAGATATGGTAGCTATTTTAGATAGAATATTTTCTTGTTTTGAAGTCCTTTATTACATTCACTGTTTTGATTTTATTGGTTCTATTCTGTTCTGTCTTGTTTGATTTTTACTATGTCTAAAGTTAGGGTCAGCTATTTTGAAGACAACAAGAGGCATTATGTAACAATTGTTGATATCCTATCATCTTTTTTTGAAGTTATGTATATGTTACACTGTTTTGTTTTGTTTGATTTGTGCTGTTTTATTTTGCTTCGTTTTATTCTCTTTAAAATTAAAATTCCAATAAATAAATAAAAGTGATAAAACTCCATAAGTTTTTTTTTTAATTTAAAGAAATAAAGGGAAAAAATAAAATTGAAAAACAGGTAGAATAATACAGAATTTAAAAATAACATTAAGAAATTGCCAGTTGATACATTACATTTTGTCATCTGAGAAATAGTTGTTCAAGTTACAAAATCAAAGCATAAAATGTGGACAGACGCTCAAACATTGGCAGTGTAAGTTTTGTTTGTTTGTTTATTTATTTGTTTTGCTAGATCTTGAAACAATGACTTGGATTATTCATAGTTTATCGTTGAAAATTAGACCAAAGGGAGTAAAACAGTTTGAAAATTCGTTTTAAGTTTCTAAGTTGCCATTTGTATCAACATGAAATGATCACACATAAATTCTACTAAACCTCCATGAATTGTGACCAAATTATAAGCATATTGAAATACATTCCTGAAATTCATGACTGAAAAACAAACTCAACTAACTGCACCCTGGGATATGAGTGATGCTAGTCATTTAGTATTTGATTTGTATATGAATTGTTCTAGGATTTGCTTAATAATGAGAATTTGTCAAATAGTAAAAGAAAATGCATATCATCAATTTATACATCAAGACACTTACAGGAGAAAAAGTAATCAGAAAACAGTGAAAATCCATTACTAATCTAACTTACATTCTATTCCTAAAAATGGTGTTTAAAACTGTTTCACACTTTCAGCCCAGTGAAAGTCTCCTAGAGAATGACTAGTACATTTAATGCATGTTTCAAATGTATGAACTATTGCCAAATAATAAAATGATCATTGTATATTCCAGGCAACCAATTAATGGATTCCTTTGCACAATAAAGTGCCAGAAAGCTTTTAACATGGACTAAAACTAGATCTGGTATATTCTGTAGGTCTGGTTCTCTGTGTTTATGAAAAATAAAATTAAAATTGAGTCTTCATTTTTTTCTCTTTTAATTGGATTTGTAAAAAATAACAAGCTGGCTTGCCCCATTATTATTGCTTTCCTAGAGGCAATTCTGAGGCTATGATTATAAATAAACTTCTATTATCAAGTTTTATTTCCCAAAAGACAGGGGGAAAAAAATTCATCACTGATTCTCCCTTGTGTGAATTTCATAGTTTCTGGCAATGTGTAAACCTTAAGAGTTCACGTTCCCCATTTAGACTTTATAAAACTTATCTTGGCTTTTTAGAAGTTTTCTTTTGTGTTCTACAGATTTTTCTTCAAGGAAATTTATATCATAGGTGATATAAGAATTGACGAGGGAATAGCAAATCAAGTCAGTAAACATTTACTGAGCACATACACAGACATGGAAGAGTCGAGATAAAAATGGAAATAAGTATAAAATACAGCTTTAAATGTCATCTAGAAGCTTGTAATCCATTAAATAAAAAGTTGTAACAGTAATATACATTTAGTTTTTCTTTCATTTAATTATTAAACATGTATCAATTGAACCCCCAAAAGATTCTAAAGATCTGTGTTCTACATTATTAATGTAATAGTGAGCACAATTTTATGCACTTCCCAGCTTCACAGAGCCTAAAGTCTAGTGCAAAAGGCAGGCAATCAGATCATCAAATGAGTGAATTCTTCCCTTTTGTAAAGCCTATGCGGAAGGTGACCATGGTGCAGCATGTGAAAGGAGGTCACTT
The DNA here is from genome assembly GCF_034190915.1 of Cavia porcellus. Classification (NCBI taxonomy): domain Eukaryota; kingdom Metazoa; phylum Chordata; class Mammalia; order Rodentia; family Caviidae; genus Cavia; species Cavia porcellus. Next base: position 156,474,483 of record NW_026947484.1, on the reverse strand, counting down.
GGTCTCCTTTCTTCTGCCTTTTCTCCTTTAACCTGTTCTGACCTGGTAGCCAGGGTGACATTTAATGTTCAGAGCAGAAGTATGCATTGCCTCCCTAATTTTAATCCCCATTCTTTTCTTATTTATTCCTTTCAACTGTAAGTTCTTCAAATATGCCATGCACACTGCAACCTCATGAGTGTTCACATTGCTTTTCTCAGCACCTCGACTGCTCCCCAGGCAATGATTGCACTTTCTTACCTTCCTAAGGCCTGGTTGTGTATAGGTCTCCCAATGGTGTCTTCCAGGATTGTACTACCTTAAACTGAAACATAATCTCACGTTCTCTCTAATCTCTTCTCTCATCATTTTCCTTTATCATTGATTATGATAATACTGTATATCGTTCATTTACTTTGTTTTGCTGTTTTTTGTCCCTGCTAAAATATAAACTCCAACAAGACAGACTGCTATGTGTTTCCTTTCTGTTATTTTCAGTGCTAGCATGGAGCCATAGGTCATAGGACAGAAGCACCATTAGTATTTGCTTGAGAGAATGTCAGGGAGATTGAAAGAGAATCTCTGGGGGTTCAACAACTTGGTTTAGAACTCAACTACCTAATAGCTATTCATCACATAAAGAGGAAGAAATAAGAGTGATAGCAGTAACCAATAGCAATGGTTAACTTTAGTGTTTACTATGTTAAGTGGCTTGTGTTTATTAAATCTTTTTTTTTTTCATTTTCTTTTTTGTCTTTTTCATTTTTATCGGTACCAGAGATCGAACTCACGGCTGCCTGCTTGCAAGGCAGGCGCTTATGCCGCTGAGCTAAATCCCCAGCCCCTATGTTTATTAAATCTTAAGCCTTTAACCAACCATATCAAATAGCTATAATTATTATAGTCACTTTCCAGAAAAGCTGAGACCTAGACTGAGCTTTCTAAAAGAGACGATAATGTATGTAAAAACTTTCTAAACAGAATACCCTGAGGAGATATCGAAAGAGGCCACATGATTGGAGCTGAGATACCTGGGAATGTGGGGGCCCAGATAACCAGGTGACTATGGTAGAGAAGTCACACTATTCTGATTCTTTAATATACTTCATGGTTGTCATTCAGGAGTAATTACTTAAATCTCCTCATACTCTCAAGAGTTCTCTGAGTTAGATGACAAAATTAACAAATCCTGCCTCTCTTTGCAACTAAAGTGTAAGTGTTAAGAAGTAGTGATGTGATCAAGTCCCCTTCTTAGAAAACAACTCTGCCTGCGGGATAAAAAATAAACTGAATAGGTGTGAATGTGCACAGAGAGCTTTGCTAGGAGACGGTGATCTGTAGTGTTTGTCTGGCTATAGGTTATAGCAATAAAGATGAGACAAGAATAGATTTGCAAAACATGAAGATGGTCAAATCAATTAATGTGAAAATGGGTTACACACTATGAGGTGTGTAGCAAAAGATAGTGCCACAATAACTCCTAGGTTTCTGATTTGAGCAATTGAATAAAGGATTTTCAGCTCATTATGAAAGGGAATCATGGAAGAAGACCATGCATGTGTATGTATGCAGAATGGGGGACTGAAGATGTGAGTATCAGTGAGTGTGAAAATTTAAAATGGTAGTTGCATGATAAATTATTAATGAAGTATCTAGTCTATGAATAGTGTTCCTGTATCAGTTCTGTTGCAATGAAAATGTCTGTGTATTTCCTTGTATTTACATATGCTTTTATTGCTCTTGCGCAAAATGAGTAGAATAAGTAGATAATGTGATAGATTTATGTATAATTTATCAAGAAATTGACAAAGTATTTCCAAAGTGATTTTACATTCCCATGAACAGTGCATAAGAGTTAAGTTTATCCACTTCCTCATTAACACTTGGTATGTTCAGTCTTCAGTTTAACCTTCTTCAGAGGTCTTCAATGGCATTTCATTGTGGTGTCAATTTGTGTTTCCGTAATGACCAGTGAATTCACCATCTTTTCTTCTGCTTACTTGCCTTCTGTATAGCTTCTTTGCTTATCTCTAATGGAGTATCTGTTTAAATATTTTGATAACAATATTTTGATTAAAGTATTTTATTTCATTCTTGTGTTAAGAAGATATATTTGCTGATTCTAAATGAATGGACTTTTCTTTTAGTATTTTAAAGCAATTATCACACTATCTTCTCATTTGCATTATTTATGACAAGGATTTTGCTAGCATTATTTTTCCCCTTGAGAATATGTGCTTATTTTAATTACTTAAAAGATTTTGTTTTTATTAACAAACGTGGGCAACTTGATGATGACATGGTGGTGCTGTATGTTTTTCTTATGTCACTTGTTCAGGACTTTTTGAAATCCTTTCATCAATGTATTTATATTGTTTATATACTTTGGAAAAACTGGCAATCTTATTTCTCTGTTTTTTCTATCTCCTCTCTAATTATATTGATATTAACAGTTTTAGTGTTGCCCACACTTTTAGTAAGATGCTTTATTTTTAAAATTTCTCTTTTCTCACTACATTATATTTTATGTGGTATATATTGCTATATTTTTAAGTTTAGTAATATTTCTTTCTATAGTGTGTAATATACTGTCAATTCAATATAATATACTTTTAAATATTTCATTTCAAGAAATCTGATTCTGGTCTTTATCATATTTTTATACATTACTTAACTTTCTAAGCATATATAAAATAGTCTTAGTAACGGTTTTATTATCTTGTTTAAAATTTCTAACATTTACATTGGTTCTGGGTAAGATTTCATTGATGATCTTTTCTCTTCATTGTAAGTCATTTTTCTTGCTTCTTGTAGACTTTGCAAATCTTATGTTGTTGCTGTTTTCTAATCTCTATAACTTTTCACCTATAAATATTTTTAAATCACTCTCTGTGCTCACTTCTGCTGAGTTACAGTGAACTTTTATGAAAGTCATTTCATCCCTGTAGGTCTAGATTTAAAAATTCCTCTGGTGGCAGTGAAGCAGTACTTAGTATAGAGTTAATTACCTATAAGTATCTTTTGAGTACTTCACCCAGTGCTCCATGAATCATAAAATTTTCAGTTCCTGGTCGTGGGATTTGCATTATCCCTGGACATGTTTGAACACTGAGTATGTCACCGTTAATCCATTGTATAGGTCTTTCCCAGGTAGTTTTCTCACACATGCACAGGCTGATCATTGCTCAGGGGTATCACTCATAGAATCCTCTGCTTATCTCTGAAGTGTGAATTTCTTATTCCTGGCACTGTATTGTGAACTGATGCCAGCTTAGGGTTCTCTATACTCTTAACTATGACTTCTCAACTGGGAAAACTTTCAGGGTCCATTTGCCTTTCCTACTGCTGTATCATGGCCTGGAAACTCATGACAACAAACTTGGGCAATTGTAAAGCTTATTGTTTGTTTCTGTCTCTTGTGGTTGTTTTCCTCCATTGCCCAATGATCCACTTAATGTGTTAAAATTATTTAATATACTTTGCCTATTTGGGGACTGATTTAAGTAAGCATAATCTAGACCTGTTACTCCATACTGACTTCAAGAGGAAGTGTCTATGGAACATGTTTGAAATGCAGATTTGTGGAATATAAAGATGAGGCAGGGTATCTGTAATGAATTATTTGAATAACCTCTTGGTAACCATGAGGTTATCAAGAAATTTAATCCCTTATTATTCTAGTCTGTTTTGTTGCATCTGAATACTGAAAACTGAATTTATTTTAAAAATATAAATTTATTTTAGCTCATGGTTCTAGGTGCTGGGATGTCTAATACCAAGGGGCTGGCACCTGATAAGGGATATCTTGCTGCTGCTGCTCCCTGACATAATGGTGGGTATCACATGGCAATGCAAAGCTAACTAACTTGGTTCCATCTTCCTCTTCTTCTAGAGCCATTATTTGTATGATAGGAGCCCAAACCGTATGACCACATGTTACCCTAATTATGGTTTTAAAACACTATGCCTCATGGCATTATAACTTTGGAGAGTAAGCTTGCAACACAGGAATTACAGGGAAAATACCCAAACCACACTACTTGTGTAAATAATTAGTTTAATGATCTAGAGATCTAAAAAGATTTCAGAAGAGTTATCTTTGAATCTTTGAACTATCTTTTAAGAAATGATAGATTTTGGCAGTCCACATGCTCTGTTGTAGGCACCAGTGGTCCATCAAGTGTATTTGATTGATCTTTCTTTATCTACTTAGAAAATTCCTACTTCAGCCTTGGGTTTATAACCCTTCTTTTGCTTTCTCTGTCTTCCCCAGAGGGAATTCAGAACTTACATATTCTTTTGTTACTGTATCCCATATATAAAATGCATAAATACCTTGAATCATGATCTTTTTTTTTGTTTCTTCTACTAACCTTATAATGTTTTTGAACAATCAACTTGCCTTTCATCCCCTAACCAATGCTTAGAATACCAATGTGTTCAAAATATTTGCTAATTTGAGCTAATGTTTCTCTTTAATATTTGTAAGTATGAAACAGGCAAGAATTTCAATGTAAATGTCAGTGCTGACTTATACATTTTCCATAATGGCTTGAGAAGCAAAGTAGTGTGTGGTCCATCTATTGCTACCTTAAAAATTGCAAAACTTTGTGGCTTTTGAAAAGTTTATTGTCTTGCAGGTTTTGTAGGTCAAGGGTATTAGGGTGTCTAACCAGTGTCCTCTGACTTAGGGGCTATGAGCATCTCAGAGAGTGCTAGAGAGAGAACCCACTTCCTTGACTACTCTTGTGAATGTGGGCCAGCTTGGCCTCCTCTCTGGCTGCTTTCTTGGGTGCCAATGCTCCCATGTGGTCCTAACCATAGGATAGTTCACAGTGAACATCTGACTTGCTTTAGGGCAGGCAAGGGACAGTTCAAGAAGGTGCAAGTAAGTTGAAATCACAATGATTTTTTTCATCTAATGTGATATTCCATAATCTTTACCACAATTTAGTCACTGAAAATGAGTCATGTCAAGCAATACTCAAAGAACTACTTTGCCTCAGGGACAGCCTATATCACTTATATTTCATCAAAGACACTAAAAATACACAAAGACATGGATTGATGGGGAAACTGTGTTATGTCTAAAAGACATGGAGTCCCCACCCCAGGAAATTTAGCATGATATCCTCCTTTTGACCCCATCTTTGCCTCGGTTCGAGGAAGGCCAAGTAAATAGGTATGATGGTAATTATATTCTTCAAAAACAACTGTTTCTGTGGAATAATCATTTCCGAATCCACTGTCTGGGTTTCTAGGCTTCCAGTAGTTCCCTGGAGGTAACACAATGAACACCAAAGGTTTACTGGGCTCCTGGCTCTACCACCAGTTGCCATCCAAGCCAATTATGGCACAATTCTTATTTGGAGTCCTGAGTTAATTGAATAAAAGTTTTAAAACTATTTGAAATTTAAAAAACCTAGAATCCTAGATTTTTGTTTTGTTTTTGTTTTTGTTCTTTGGGTGTAGCAGTATAACACAGCACAATGTTTAAACACGTGAACTCCGGATGGCATCAAGTTTGCCGGTTTGTTTGCATCTACATTATACCATGTAATGAGATACAGATGCCTGGGGTTGAATTCCAGTTATGTGTTGTCTTTTTGTGTTTCTAAAACCAGGAATACTCAGACAGATTGATACTGTGCTTCTTTCTACTCTCATTAAAGTCTTTTTTTATTTTAAAGAGAATAAAACAAAAGAGAACAGAGCAAAGCAAATCAGAACAAAACAATGCAAGCAACACAGCATTTCACAAGACAACCAAATATCAACAGTAGCTACTGTAATGTCTCTTTTCTTTGAAATAGTTCAACATTCCAATATGTCCACATTTATTTGATTTTTATCATGGTTTAACATGAACAATGGAATGGTTATTACATTCACCACCATCACACCTATTGTTTTCAGTGCTGATAGGTCTTTGACTAAAAGACATCAACTCTATATTGTAATAAACTCCTTGATTTGATTTAATTGATTTTTATACCTGTAACATCAATATATAATCAGTTGTCTCATAATCAGTTAAAACATTTTTGTAACTGTAGATGTACAGTTTCATTGTGCCACTTATTCTAAGGTTTTTGCAAACCAATATTTTCAATTTTCTAGTTAAATTAAGAACCTGCAGGGTATAAGTGATTACTCACACCTGTTGTCCTGAAGTGACTTAAAGTAATATCTCACAGCTCATCAATTTTCTAGTTTTAGTTAGTAAAGAAACTCCAACAGAAGAACACTAAATATTTCCAACATGTACTTGTAATGGTACTAACCCTTCAACCTGAGACTTCCTTGTTCATGTTAAGTTTTGTTTTTGTTTTAGGCTCCCACTGCTACAAATGTATTAACCATTGATCTCTCTCTCTCTCTCTCTCTCTCTCTCTCTCTCTGTCTCTCTCTCTCTCTCTCTGTCTCTGTCTCTGTCTCTGTCTCTCTCTTTCTCTTTCTCTCTCGACAGAGTGAAAGAAGTCTTCTTAACTTTATCTAAGGGGCAAAATCTGTATATGTTCCTTCTTATGTTCTACTAATTGATACCAATTTGTCTTTTGGATGTAATTTTGAAGCTAAATTTTTAAGTGAAGGCAAATCACTTTTGTTTTGAAAATACTATAGCAAATGAGCTTCATTTGAGAAAATAGAGGAACAGGTGCCTTGGGTTGGGGAAAGAAAGGCATGAGAAAACTGGTTGTTAGGTAGCACTTAAATTCCTCTGCTCTAGGGTGCTGAGGAGGTGTGCAGTAGAGAATGCCATGTCATTGGGAGGGAGTCTAATTGGGACTCCAATTTCCAAGCCTCAACTATTGCTATATAGTGAAAACTGTGGGGTCTGTGGCAAGCTCTTTAAGTAAATCTCAAAAGAAAAAAATGCAGTTTTTGAAATGCATAGAATATTATGTGTTCCTCGCAGTAAACAGGGAAAACCTGAGTTCTGAGCCAGGGATTTTAAAATAAAACCTTCACATAAGAAAATGATGAGGACAGTATGCATGTGGGGAATCCACACAGCAGGATGACGATGAACTGGGAGGTTCAGGAAAGTTTGCCCCTCTTGTTTTAAAAACAAATATCTGTCCTTCAGGCTGTCTTGATGGGCATACCTTTGGTCTGTTCTTCCCCATTAGATGATTCATTTCTTTCCTTTTCTAGTTCCTTTCTTCCCACAGTATAGCCATAAAAGCCTTGTCTTACTTTAGTGTAATTATACTATTTCTGTTTCAGTTACTATTCCTATAAATGGTACCACTGCAGTCTTCAGTCTTGTATTCATCCTGCTTCTTTTCACTGTCCCCATCCTCTTGATTTTCTTATATTCTCATCATTTCCTGAGATGCATTGTTAAGTTTAAATAATAAAAAGAGTTTTTTTAATACACATAAAGTGTGTGTTTGTATGCATGTGTGTGTATGTGTGTGTGTGAGTGTGTGTGTGTGTATGTGTGTGTAAGCTTTATTTTCACAACTTAAAAATATGGAGCTTCTCTTTAATTTCTTTGACAATATTATTTGTGGAGTTATTCACTGAATAATTTTAAAGACAAATTTAATTTTAACCTGAGATAACAAGAGAGAGATCTAGAAGAGCAGCTCATTTCTGTGACAGCCTGATGAAACTATTTTCTAGTAGATTTTGTACTCAAGTACTTAATTAGAGCTATGTCAGGTAAAAAAAAAAGCTATTACAAAAACATTCAGCCAGTGTGATAAGTGAGAAACTCTGTAACTACGTGATATAGATAGTTCTAACCTAATGTAACAAATGTCATAACATGACTATATATATACTTTTGAATATATACTTTTTTATTTTGAAGAGAATAAGACCAAACAAAACGAAACAGAATAGAACCAATCAAAACAAAACAGTGAACGTGATACAGTACTTCAAAACAAGACAATAGGAAATCAACAATAGCTACCATAATGCCTCTTGTTATCTTCAAAGTATCTGCCTATACCATCAGATATAATAAAATCAAAGAAAACAAAATAGAATAAAATCATTCAAAACAAAACAACAAAAGCAATATAGGGCTTCAAAACAAGATAATAGGAAATCAGCAATGGCTACCATAATATATTTTGTTATCTTTGAAATAGGCATCTATACCACCCGGTAAAATAAAATCAAACAAAACAAAACAGGATAAATGGAATAAGCCTTCCATACAAATGGCCAAGCCACAACTGGTTGCTTAATTGAAAATGGACTTGATTTTTGTTCATTAGTATGGAAATGTGAGAATCATGTTGAAATATTAAAGGAGTGGTCATCTCAATGGAAACATCTCATGCTGCTGGATAAGAGCATGACAAATTCCATGAGCAATTGTAAGAAACCAGGTAAGGCAAGAAATTCCCTGGAGACACACCACCATAGGTGAATTTCATGAAATGGACAGTTTTATTTCCACTCTAATCTGTCATTATGGGCATCTTTTTTCATGATCATCATATCTTGATAATTCATCTTTATTTTTTTCCACCCTATTCCTCCCCTGTGCTGTCATAATGCGTCTACTGTCTTAATATTTCTAAAATCCATCTCGTGTCTCCAGGCCACTACTACTACCTCAGCTCATTTTACAGTCTCCACACGAGAGTGGCTGTAATCTCCAACCAGCTGCCTATCGGGGTCCAGATATTTGGTCATAGGTGTCAACAGTGCTCCTTTTATGTGATACTTCTATATCTTAGCAGATAGTTTAGTGCCTAAGTGTCTGGACCATGCCCTGTGTTTCTTTCAAAGGAAAATTGTTCATATCTGCAGGTCTTACTGTGACTCTTATCTGACCTATGTCCAGTTTATTTTAACCAAAATAGCTGCACATATATTGTAAAACCAAATATTGAGTTCAGTCATCCAAGTATTATAATTCTTTTTTCTAATTTTACTGACATTCCAAAAGGTTATATTTGTAATCCCATTGAAATGTCATTGGATCCTAGCAAGATAATTCCAATCTACTACCAACCAATGCAACCCACGATGAGAGTAAAAACACCAAGACATATTCCAAGTTAAGGGCAGCCAAGGGGTGCTAAGTCTAATCCCCATAAGGACATATGGACAAAGGCCTTGATCCTAGGCCTCTCCCAGCATTTATTATCTTGTGAAGAAGGGGAGTGGCTCAAGGATGAGTGATAGTCAGGATGGTGAGAATTACATGAGTACCTTGAGCTGGCTGGCCAGGTGCAAGACGGGCATCTCTGTAAATTGCAGAAATAAAGATATGCAGAAGGATGAATTTACATAATCCAATTAAAGTAGCAATGGAATTTTGGGGGGGGGGTTACAAAGAGAAGGAAATACTCTAGCCAGCTTTTTACATATCAGTATAAGGAAATATGTCTCCAAATAATCAAAATCATAGTAATTGTTTTGGATTCAAAGGGAATCACTGGAGTTGTCCTTCACACTCATACTGGTAAAAAAAAAAAAAAAAAAATATATATATATATATATATATATTAATTTCAATTTCTTGGTCCTATGGAACATAGAGGGGGAAACTAAGAAGAGAAACACACAAAATACCAGAATCAATAACTTACCTACAGACCCAAGAGAAGATGGACAGTATGTTCCACAGGACTGATGGCAGCCATTTGGGATACACATGCTTGACCAGGAAGTGAGGATGGCTGACCAAAGCATACACTGGGAGCCAGGGTGTTACTCCAGCAACACTTTCATTGGGAAAATTCTCACTCTAGTTTTTGAAGCCAGCAGGGCTGGTTGTGGAGCCATGCTGTTACTGAGAGATGGTCACCGGCACATACCTGCTGCTTAGATTATGTGGGGTGCAAGTAGCAAAGAGCAGATTCAAATGGTTTTATCTACCTGTTCTGTAGGAAAAATATCACTAGAAGGCGGGTATATCTGGAAGGCAGCTGGGTCAACCTCACTGAGGGACTGGCCATCAGAGAATTAGAAACTGTGTCAAAGGTGAATACAGCACGCTTAGTGTGGTAAAGTTTGACTTACATCTGAAATCAACTCGAAGGCCACATAAAGTTATAAGGATTCACTGCAGGTCAAAGAGCATGCACTAGAATGGATAATTAGCAGAGCTCTGATGTCATTGTTGGGGTAAGTTTCCAGAGTGATGTGATCTAAAGCCAGATTGTAGTGGGGAGGGAGTGGATAGGGGTGAGGCAATGTGACTGACAACTCCTAAGAGAAGATGGGAAAGTTTAGGAAAGCGAGCAATAGTTCAAAGGGATGATGACTGAAAACTGGTTATCAAATGTTGGGATTGGAAATAACTGGAAAAATATCAAATCAAATTCAACTTCTATATTGATACCTTTGGCGTTATTTCAGAAGGATGAAGTATAGGCTTTGGGAAACATATTTTTAGTAAAAGACAAAAGATGTATTCGATCTGAAGAGAAACCAGAGTATAAAAGCTGCTCTTTTTCTTTTTGGAAATGAAAGGGTTTAAATGATCCTACCTCAGTGTTGTCCTGATAAAATGACATGTCTAAATCAAAGACACCTTTCCTTCTACCTCACCTGGGTCCTTAAATATGACAGTGCCATGTCTCCTCATAACATCTTGTCTCTTTGTTTTTTCAGTCTAACTTACGTACATTCACCAGTGAAGTTGTCCTGACTAAAACACCTGACACCAGCTTCTACCTGGGCATCAACCATCATCCCGTCAACTCCCCTAGACCCCAGTACAGCGCCCTCAGCCAGCAGGAAGTAAAGAGAAAAATCTTCGCCCCTTTTTATAATAATCATAAGACGGGATATGAAAGGGTTTTGGCCCAGGCCGGATACTGTAGCCGGTAAAGCCAGAAAGCTCCTATCTCCCCCACCCTTAGGAATTACCTCTGGCGCCAAACTAAGACCAATGGGCTACCTGTGCATCCCTAATGCCCCTTAGGTTCCACCCCAGGCCGAGGCTACTTATGTGCCTCACTCCACATGTTCCACGGAGAGATCACCGGCCCTGGGGTAGAGATGCCATGGCCCAGGGGGTAGGGGGTGTCACTCCCCGCATTCCCAAAATAAAGGTTATTTATATTTCATACTTCTTATCTTTTCAGCCGCTGCCGGTCCTCCTCCTCCCCCCACAGTTCTATCAGGAAAGATTGTTAATTATAGGTTTTCCTTTAAATAGAAATAAATATCATCACAATGTAAGTTCATTATCCTTCTCTCCCTTCTACTTTTCTTTGTGTGTCTCTTATCTGAATAAAAAGTTAGATACAAGACTGCCAAAGTGAATACTGTGGCTTTAAACTATACAATTTACAGAAAGTGTTGTTAGAAGTGTGAATTTGAACAAGACTCCAAGAAAAAATAAGAAATGAAACACCATCTAAGTAAAGAAAAGTTTAATTTCAATGTGTGTGTATTTATTGCAAGTTTCCTAGGTGAAAAATGCAATATTTGATTTTGGCAATTTCAACTGAGATTGATAGTAATTATATTTCTTCTAGAATTTGCTTCATCCTACTTTGTCTTCCACAAGGCATTTATCTCCTCTCTATAATCATAATTTCTGTCTCATTTCTTCCCAGACTTCCCTGAGATAAAAGATAAAAGGAACCAACTCAAATAAATTAGAAACTGTTTAGCAAACACAAACAGTAAGGGCTTTTGTTAATTTTAGAATCTTTGTGATTCTGAATGACTGGCTAGCAGGATTAACTTCTGGTACCTCAGGTGAAAATTTCTTTTACCGGAAGTTAAAACTTTCATTTCTTGTTGAGACAACTTTAGAACACAAAATATCTTACAATTGTATTTAGTAGTGTTTTTTCTACAGTTATAATTAATGGAAAGACCATGTTGGGAGGATAATACAGACATTCTAAAACAGAAGTGATCAATATAATTAAATATTTTCAGGTTTTCATGGAGAACATGCTTGATCATAACACTAAGTAGGTAGCAGGCAGAGAGAGAGAGAGAGAGAGAGAGAGAGAGAGAGAGAGAGAGAGAGAGAGGAAGCCGTGTAGCAAGAAAAAGCAGAATATGAAAGTGAGTGTTAACAACCTTGAGACTGAAGGAGATTCACTTAGTTTCAGAAGTCAACTGGTAAGTAAAAATATCTGCAAAGGGCAATTCTTTTCGTGACTGCATTACTATCCAAATGAAGAACTTTGTTCTATTTTCTGTGCTTTTAAAACAACCACCCAGTGGAAAGCACTGTGTAATACATATCCTTCTTGCAGTGAAAGGTATTGTTTCCAGTTTATATTTAAATCTCTGTTCATTAATAATGATGTATATGTCAGTCACACAAATCTGTGTATGATATTGTTCATACCCTTCTTGTATTTAAAGCATGTGTTGATATCTTTTCTGTGATAAGACTTGTTCCTACATCACAATTTCCGTAGTAGTTTTATACTGCAGTTCAAGGAAAAAACCAAGACCATATAACGTCTCAAACATTTTGAAACAGTAGAATGTATACACTGTAATGAACTTAATGAGATAATGTATCTATGATTCCAGTCACTATTCCTGGCATGGAGAAAGCTCGTAAAGATCACCAAAGGTTAATTTGAAATAAATGCTCAATAGTTTGTTGAATTGAATTATTTAAAGTTTCTCTCATAGAATGGAGTCTTAGTTATTTGTTTAAATTCTCTTATGCTCAATGATAGACATATCTGTCTCATCTTCAACTTACTAGAAGTATAGTCCTTTCCAATTCTTTGATGACTGTGAATATCGCATGTCTATCATAGCTGTGAGTAAAGTGGATTCGTTCTGTGACTTCTTAGGGAATCCTGTAGAAGAAATAGTGTGAAGCTGATAACAAACTTTTCTCACAGTAGGGGAAACATGACTGAAATGACTCAACGGATATGGCTTTCAATCTAAAATGTCATACGAGTACACTTCTGTTAGCCTGCAGAGCAAAAGAATTTATAGATCAAATATACCATAGTGTCATAATGATAATGGGAGTTACTGCTCCATACTGACTCCAAAAACACAATAATGAATAAAAGCATTGTATTTATATAAGATCAGATGTTTCCAATTCACAATGCTCTCAATGGTTAAGTATTTCTTGAAATTTAAAATAAACTCTAAAAATTCTACAGTTCAATAATGATTCTGTGTAGTTTCATTAAAACTTACACTTGACAGTTTCTCAGAAGACCAACACTTCATAATTAACGAATATTCAGCCAAAAGGTTGACCTTCTGAGTAACTGGGTAAGTGCAAACTTAGGAGGAAAAAAATTACTTTTGACTATTTATCGAAGCCTCAGCTTCATTATCTTTTAGGACAGTGCCTGAAAAATTTTCTCTATATGTTAACATTTAGGAATCCTTTTCACAGTAAAAATCCATGCTATCTATTTTATTCTGTGCCATATTTAAAAGAAGAGAAATTTAAAAAGCTTCATCTACCTTGATCGTTAGTGACCTCTTTTCAAGCTTCCCGAAACTGAATTCCCACATGTGTGAAGCCTCAGATACCAGACGATTGATCAAAATGGTTCTGGCATTCATTTTCAAGCTGCATCTATAGAGTCTAGAGACTAGTGGCTTTCTTTTGTTTTGGAATGAGTCAGTTGGTTCATAATTTAAAGGTTTGTATTAATGAGACCCTCCCACAGAACAGCCTGATGGAACAAACTTTAAAATTAAACAGGCCTGCATTTAAATTCCAGTTACTCCTCTTGCTAGCTGATTGACCACAAATATGTTACCCTGCCCACCCAAGACTTGGTTCCTTCACCTTTAGAGTGGGAGAGAGGTACCTATCTCTGTATGTTTTGGCATTGTACAAGAGAGACACGTACTGCTGATACACTCAGTCCAGTGTCTAATACTTAATTTCTTTCTGTAAGTATTAATTATAGTCATTTCAACTTTTACTAAGAAAACAAGCTCACTGTATATACTACATACAATTTATTATTAATCTTCCATATCTAAATATAAGTAGACTGGTTGTTTAGAGAATGTACTGGGCCCTGAATAAAAGCTTATATTTTTGGACCTACTAATAATTTTAGATGTTACAAAACAATTCCTATTTCTTTTGGTAGGACAATTAAAGTTAATTCTATTCCTGTCCTACTGATTGAGTAATTATGAGAATAAGCATGTAACATAGCAGTGTTAGCCTATATATATGTAGTTAATATTTAGAGATTGATAGTAAATATTAATATTAGTAAATGCGTTCATATTTAGTAGATGAGGAAGTGTGGTAAAGAAGTGAGAAAGCTATTTCAAACCATGGAAAAGTGCTCAAATAATACTTAAGGTGAGAAACTTGAGACTCACTTCCCTGGTGATAGTCACTTGCCCTATAGCATTAAGAAACTGTCTGATCCCTCTGATTCTCAATTTCTTCCGCTTTAAAATGTAGAGCAGGGGATCATGCTTCTGGTCTTGCTCTAGTTTGGAAAGCTATCATTCATACGAGTATGGAAAATTGACTCAGGAAGTTAGTTCTTCACAGAAACAGAAAGTCCCCTGAGTTCGTACATCACATCTTCCTCTCTTCTCCAACAGACTTTTGAAAGATTTCTCAAATGTATAATATTCGCCACCTGAAGAATAGTGCATTAGGGAAGCCCTCATTGAATATGAACACACACGCAGAAAACTATCCAATCTTTGTACAGGAAAAAGGGACTTAATGATAAGTGCTTTGGTGAAGAAACTTGGAGAGGTGACACATTTATTGTGAGGGATAGCAGAATATGCCACTGGAGAATATGCCACTTAGGCGTACTGCATAATGTTTGTGAAAGAAAATTGAGAAGAGACAGATATGAGAAAATGCTCTGAGCCAATATTGATCAAGAGAAGAATGGAAATTTGTAAAAGTGTCCCTCTTCCCTTCGCTACCAAGAATTGATAGAGGTTAATCATCCACCAGAGACAACCAGGGGCCCTTACCAACCCAGAGAAGCCCCATGGGAATTACATAACAAACTAGGAAAACTAATCCTTGTTGCTCATTAATTTTTTATATTTATTCACTGTCCCACAGGTTGATCCCTTCACAGCTCAGAATCCTTTTTGTTCATCTTTTTACTTTTCTATTTAACTCGCTGAACTTTTTAAAGATGCTGTATAAGCACAAGTCACAACCACTACTTTGAGTTACTTATTACTGATATATATGAGTATAATATTCATGTTAATATATTTTCTCCTATTCATCTGTCTTTGCTAAGCTACTTTTTAGGGCTTAGACAGTAAACTTAAAATAGGTAAGAGAAAAATTCTTTTCTTCTCCCTAAAATTGCTAGCCTATGGCTTTCTATGAAGACAGCTAGCCAACAGTTCCCAGTAGTGTATGCCACTTACTAGCTCCTTTCTTTGTGCACTCAACAAACATTTCTTTATTAGTATCTGCATGTAACATGCTACAGTGCTATATAAAGATGATCTATTCTATACTTGTCTTCAATTTGCTCTTTATTAAGGATAAGAGATGTGTACAAATAGAAAAATATTCTAAATGGCACCAATGAAATCTGTATGAGATTTTTGCAGAAGATTTAATTTAAGCCAAGAAAATGGCAATAAAGGGAGGCAAACAAGAAATTTTGGAGGCAGTGACATTTTAACAAAGGCTAAAATATTTTTATTTCAACAAAGGAAATTTCTGTAGTGAACGTATTATATACACAGCCACAAATGAATAGGAAACTGGATGCTGATCCGCCTACAGATTTGGGAAATACATTTAAAAGTATACCATCAGATTGAGGAGCCTTAGATGTCTTACAAAGGGTCTTCGTCCCCATAGATTTAAGCAAGATATTGGAAGTTTTGGGGAAGGAAGATGGAATAAATTTGTGTTTTAAGATGGAATTTCTGATTAAGAGTTATACACGGTGGTGCATAAAATAAACTTTGATGAGCAGATGACCCAAATGAGGCTCCTAACCAAGGTATTTTCCTTGGCCAGGCTGCTGTTACTCCAACATGGAGGAAATGTCAATGCTCAGGACACTGTTCAGTTCCACTCCATTGCACATGGCAATGTATAACAGGCCCAGTTAAATCTGATAGCAAGGCCTGAAGCCTTAGGGACCGCTCGAGTGTGCTAGGCTTTTTCTTGAATTCTTATCTTCAAAGAAAGATATTTAAAATATTATTTGTTTTGCAATATTTCCACCAGCTCTAGTTTTGGGGACCCTTATACACCATATAAACATTGTAACTGACAGACTATCAGTGTCGAAAGAAGGGAATAGAATACATTGGTAAGCATGCAGTCATGGAATCAGGCAACCAGAATTTGAAGAACTCCTACCTAGCTTTATGATTATGTATAGATTATATAAACTCTCTGATCTCTCTATTTCTGCACCTTTCAGGAATGCTATTGTGATGGGATATAAGTCAAATGTTTGGGCAATGCTTAATATATGTCACTGCAATAATACTACTCACAAACTCAACAAAACAAACCACAAAGAGCCTTCCTGCAGCTCTCTGACCAAAGGTACTGTTTAGAACCTTTATTTTTCTCTTTGTTACAGTCATGGGATGTTGTAGGCTGATTGCTCTGAAATAGATTTACATTCTAATTTCTGGAAGTTGTGAATGTCACTTTCATAGATGCTATGCAAATGTGATCAAGTTAAATATTTTGAGATTGGGAGATTTTCTGAGATTATATGTTAGAGCTGATGATATTCAACAGTCCTTATATGAGAAATGGGAAATGTGATGACAGAAAAGGGCTACAAGCTAAGAAACACGGGGAATTTGTACAAATGAAATAAAGGAATAGAAGGTTCCAAAAGAAACACAATATTTCATTATCATATTGTTTACTAATTTTGCCACAGTTCTGAAATGATCTGTTACATGCCCCTTCTTACCAAATGTTACATACAAGGTTCAGGTCAGATAGCATGCAAGAGACAGAGAGCTAATAAGTAAAAGAGCTAGAATATGTACTCAAATCTTTCCAAGACTAAAGCCCAGTTCATTCAGTTGTGCTAAAGCACTCTTTCTGATTTCTATTCAGTCACTGAAACAAATCATAGAATCCAGCCAGTTTGCTCAAGTGGCAACATCAGAATCAAATGTGTTTTAACTCCAAACTTCATTGATTTTTAACTTTCAAATATTGAAAGTCTACATTTTTCTTTACCACTTTTGAACATTGCTTTTGAGTTATTCTTAGTAAACTGGAAAGAACTAAATAAAATACAAATATAAATGAAGTTGAATAAGCAAAGATCACGCATCTTTGGCCATCCCATTTTCATTCTTCTCAATTTCATCTTCCTCAGGTAATTCAGTTTTGGAGAAATACGCTTTTAACTTCCTGGTTGTCCTAAGAATTCCAATATTCTTTTGTGCCTGCGCTGTTCTCATCCATGTGCCTTTTTTGCTCGGTTTTCAGGCATAGGCTGGGTGTCTCAGACCAGAGGAGCATGGTCTAAGCTAGGAGTGGTTACTCATTTCACTGATGGGCTTCTCAGAGTACACGGGAGGCCTGGGCACTGGAAATGGATTTGACAGTTTGAAGTCCAAAAGTGCAAGTGACGGAAAAATTCCCCACTTCTCTGACTTCAGGCATAGACAAAGACAATGAACGCAGCTTGTAGAATCATCTTCTTTGGTAATTAACCTCACAACCCAGCAAAAAATGAATCAGAGCCTCTACTCATGATGGGTGGAAACTAAATTTGTTTACTTTCCCTGCAAACACAGTCACAGTCCTACCAAATTATGCTAACATATGGATGGCCCTTTTATGATAAGGACCTCACTTTCTGTGTGGGAAGGCAGCACATAAATAATTTATGGAGGCTATTGTCACTTGCTAAAATATGCTGACAAGTAAAATGGTACATTCGCTATATAAATGTGCCTAATGTGCCATGTTCTTTGCCTTTTGTTTATTTACTTATTTTTAAGTGGAAGAATAGGTGTGCGCACCAATAGCAATGTTTTCTAGGTGTATAAAATCATGCTTAATAGACAGTCGATTTTAGGGACAGTTCAAATCTGTCCATTATAAAGTTATATAATCAGATTTTATAGAGCATGTGTAAGTGGAAATGTTTGCTTAGGAGAGCAAGGTTCTTGAGACTAAACTTCCACCATTCTGAGTCTCATGAATTAAATTTTGACCTATCCATTAACCGACAAAGTAATGAAATGCATATGCTGCTTGTAGAACCTAGAATTGAGTGCTAAGCACTTTTCTGAGTGCTTTATATGGAATGACTTCTTTGATTCCTAGTATATTGCTATGCATTTGCATGGTTATCATTTCCACTTGTGAGGTTTCGGGGTGTTAATTTGTTCAAGGTGACATAGTTAATAAACAGAAGCCTGATTCTGCCTGCTTCTAGAATTCTTGCTCTTAACTTTCTACATTCAGTAGGAAATTGATCATCTTCACTGTAACCCGTCTGGGTAATGCTTTGCCTAGAATTTCTATAAATACCTGTCATTGTAACCTGTCGTGTTCTTGAGAAGTTCCTAACCAATACATGTTTATTTGTTGATTGAAATGTCAACATAGTTCTACTGCTTGAATTCATTTTTGTGTTGACACTTCAGTGGCCAGGACAATTGAGGGGCCTTCCTTACCTGTTATTTTAATGACACACATATTGCAAGTCACCTCAATATCACTGAGGTGATGCTTGAAATTTTCAGGGGATGTAATGAGGTTTAGAGAAACAATTGGTTAAGTACCTAACTACACATGTAAATGACTCAGTGGAATCTCATTAATTATATAAAACAACCCTAGAAAGGCAGGGCTGAATGCTTTAACACTTCACGCCCTCTGTCCTTTTGGACAGGAGCCGCTAGCCAGCTGGGGGAAATGCAGACCTACTGTGACTATCTCTTCTTCATGCATTCAAAAGAAGGATGCAGATCTCCAGTATAAAGACAATCAGCACCGGCCCGTGCATGGAGCTGCAGCGCACATCAAGAACCAGATAAGCTGTCCATGGTTCTGGCTAGATTGAAAAAGATTATTCAAGAGAATTATTTATGTACAACAATGACCTATGTTATAGAATTGACAAGATTTGATATCAAAGAAAATAAATGGCACGCATAGGTTTTCAAAGCAGAAAACTATAGAGATTTTTCTTTTTTAACTCTTTCAATATATTGTCAGAATTGGTTTACTCCTCAGAATAATTATGAAACAGAAATAGTAAATAATAATATCTCAGTTTATGAAAGTATAAAAACACTTAGAGAACATGTTCTGTATGTTATACTCTTTCACTAAATTAGCTCATTTGATTTGCATGATATCCTCTGAGTTGTCTTATTAGTCTTTTATCTAATGATGACACTTAGATTGAGATTAGCTGGCCAGTTTTCTTAAGGTTACACAGCTAATACAAATCAGATTATTAATTTCAGGAGTTTCTCACTTTGGACCTCAATTCAATCCTATACCAGGCTGCTTCTCAATTGAAACTAGGTTCAATTCCTAGTAGTGAGGAAAGAAATTCTTAAGTATAATAGTGTTGGCAGCAGGTATCAACGGTTGCTGAGACAAAACTCTCCTTCTGTTACCACTCCATGCCACATACTTTTCCTTTGTGCGTATCTGTGGTTTTATTCCATCATTCAGCCTTTTCTTAGAAGTTACGTTTAAGAAAGACATTCCTAGTCTCTGTCCAGTGTTTTAGATTTTAATCGGACCAAGCCACTCAGAGTAAACATTTCCCCTTGCACAGGCATTGAACTAGAAAGTTGCAAATTTCCTGATCTAAGCCAAAGTGATATGAGAGATGGATCCTGAAGAGGATTTTAGGAATAAATAGCTAGGTTTATAAAAAGACGTCCTGTTTTACCAAAGGTAGATTTAACGCAGTCAGCTCTATTCTGGGGACTTTGTTTTGTTGTTTCACTGTCTTGCTACCATTTGGGAAGTTATCCAATTTGTTAAGCATGGCAAAATAGAATGATGGGAGGTAGCTACATTCTCACTGTTACTAAGCAGTCTATAGTCTATCCTAAACTTGCAATTGGAATTTCTGTTTTTTTTTTTTTTTTTCCATGGCAGTTGCACTAAAGTTTTCTATTGATTTAAGGGTGGAAAGAACCTAAGAGAATGTCCTAATGATATATATTCTCTACTGCCAGAAGCTTTGTATTATTGTTTTTACATTTTGACATTAATTTAAAATAAATGGATCCTTTAGGTAATCCACTCCTTTGGAGACTTGGTGCCAATGTGAATGTAAGTGGCAAAGTTGGAGATAGGCCTCTCCATCTGGCACCTGCAAAAGGGTTTTTTAAACATTGCAAAACTCCCGCTGGAAGACCAGAGTAGAGCAGATGGTAAGAGTGTGTTTACAAGACCTTTGCTATTTGTGTGTGTGTGTGTGTGTTATTTTCTTTACTTACTAGAGAATAACCTTGAAATTGACTAATCCTACTTTCATGTACTCATTTGTTCCACAATTACCATTTTAAAATATATTCATTAAGCCTACATGAGGGTCTTTCTTTACTCAATTCAGCTCAATTCTCATAGCAAGTTAAAGGAGTTTTAGTAGGGGAATTTGTCCCACTGCTATTATGCATTGGTCATTTTTAATTGAGGTATAATTTCTATGCATACTTATATTTTAAGTATGCACCTGGATAAAGATTTACTTATCAAAGTTACCCAGATCAAAATACAGAACATTTCATCCTCTGGAATGCTCCTATATTTCTTTATCTCATTAAATATCCTTTTCCATCAATGATAATCAATATTCTGGCTTCTATAGATTAGTTTTGTCTGTTCTTCAAATTCATATGATTTTGTGACTGATTTTTTTGCTCAACAGCTTAACTCTGGTGCACCTATATTATGGCTTCAATCACAGTTTGCGTTGTATATTGCTGAAAATTGCCTGGGTATGCCACAATCTGTGTGTCAGCCTTCCTCCTTGTATGTATATTAAGGTTTCTAGTGTTCCTGGGTGTGGTGATGCATCTTGTCATCCCAAAACTCTGGGAGACTGAGGCAGGATGATTACAAGTTTGAGCTCCACCAGGGAAATTTAGCAACTTACTGAGATCCTGTCTCAAAACCAAAAATAATAATAATAATAATAATAATAATAATAATAATTAAAAAATAAAATATTTGAAGGAGTTGGGGGTGTATCAATATGAAGGCTCTGTCTTCAGTCTCCTGTATTTGCAAAAAATAAAAATAAAAATAAATTTCTAGTATTTTGCTACTAAAAATACAGTTATCAACATCATTCATATCTGAGTCCCCTGTGAACATGTGCATTTATCTCCCTTGAGTACATGTATAAAAATAGAACTGCCAGACCAAAAGCCATGCATATACAGGAGCTGCAGGAAGTTTCAGGTATTATCCAAAGAGTCTGTACTGTTTTTTAGCTTTTCAGCAGTGTATCTGAGTTCTAGTTCCTTCTCACAGCCTTCCTCTAATTTGATACTAGATTAGTATAATTTTAATGGAGAATAATTTGAGTATGGTAAGTATGGAGGCAAAAAAGCTTCAGAACACTTAGAAGAACTTGAGACACCATTACTAGAATAGATTTTCTATTCCCTTTGCATTTTTACAGTTATAAAATGAATTTTAGAAATTTGATTAAAAGTATAGTCCTAGAGAATTATTCTTCCTCACAAACTTTATTTTTCTGACACAGATTCACTGAGGGTACAATCTTGTCATTAAATTCTCTCAGGCATATCCAACCTTCTTCCCGTGACCCTCTAGAGACCTAATTAAGAGCCCAGCTTTAAGAGATGCTGGCCTTTGCAAGAGGAATGATACACATTTCCAAAATGACATCGTCCTCAAACCTGTAGAAATGCCAGCTCCTTAGTCCAAAATTCAGATTAATATTTAGTTAATAAAAAATTACTATATTCGTCTACTCATAAGAATTGCACCAGTGCTGCTAAAGAAGACTGAGGCAAAGGACGAGGGTGATTTCCATTTTCAGTGTCAGAGAGAGAAATCACTCTGCAAAATCTGAAGGCATAGTTTGCATTGTTTTTTATAAGTCAATGTGAAATAACTCAAGCATCTACTCTCCAGCACTGTCATAAACAATGTGCTGTAAACACAGAGGAATGCTGCTCCCTTGACCTTATCTAAGCAGTCTCTTTTGTTCTCTTAGTTTACAATAGGCAGAGGGACACCTGTGTGAATGCTGAACACATAACTGTGTCTTTGAAAAGGCCTCACTCTTCCAAGGGGTCAAGAACTGCATCACTTTTTCCTTTTATTATCAACGCCAACCTCAGTGTTTTATTCTTCTGCACAACTCCAAAGCTCAGTAATGTCAAAATGAGTGCCATTTATGATCAGCATATATCCAGGATCAAAGAACTCTTCTGCAAAAGGCATTAAAGTGTGTACTACACCTGTACTTCCCTTACAGATCAGCATCATGCGATATAACTTTTAATATTTTCTTTCTGACTCACACAAGTACTACATGCCTCCTATTCAATTACTTAAAAAAGCAAGAGACCGCATGATTCAGACTTTCAAGTATTTTTATTTCTTTCTAATACACACTTGATACTGTAAGTGCATTTTTGCACTTCAAACAATGGGAAAAAATAAATAGTAAGATCTACAACGCTGATGGACACAATACAAGGCATATTATCAGTTATTTCACTTAATCCCAAAGTGCGGCTAAGCCTCAAGATGATTTATTTTAAATCTAGATTTTGCCTGTGGTAAATGGACATAAGAAGAAGATTAAATGTATCACCCCCCAAAGCAGCACAATTTGAAATCTGGTATTTATAGGTGTATCCATGGTAACAGATGCCACAAATGAGAATAAATTCAGGTTGCAAAATTGTCCCAAATGTGATTCTAAAAGCACACTCTTCAGTTCAGCATGTTTAAAAATGTGACCTATTCTGGAAGGTATGTTTTAATTTCAGTCTACTTCCTTGTCTCTCTCAGGGCAATGATAAAGGAGAAATGCAATACCTAATGAATAAATTTTAAAAGACCAAAATATTGCTGGGCTGCTTTAAAAAATGCTGATATAGTCTTCAAAACTGATCATCTAAATGAAGTTGTAAACAGAAAAATCTTGTATTGAAAACTTACTAATTCTTGTCATTTCAATGAAAAATGCTATAATTCTTTTAAACAGCAGTCCTTTAACATGAAACATGCTATTACAGAAATCCACAAAAACCTTGCTAGCACACTCCCAGTAGATGAGTGGTTTTGTTATTACTATTGTTTTCATTTTTTTTCTTCAACCTTGTTGGGGTCTTACATGTTTTTAAAGTTCATTTAAAGCCAGATTGTGGTGGTACATGCTTGTAATTCCAGCACTTGGGAGGCTGAGGCAGGTGGTTTGCTATGAGTTCTAGGCCACCCAGGCTGCAAAGTGATTTCAAACCCGGTCTCAATTGCATAGCGAGACCCTGTCTCAAAAAAGAAAACCCAAACAAACAAATAAACAAACAAAAATAAAATTCATTTAAGACACATTTGGAATTTATTTTAAAAAGCCTCTCGGATTTGCAGACATTGCTGTTTTAATCTGGAAATTTTTATCTTGAAGTTCAAAATCAGAAATGAAGAAAAAGAAGCTTTTGTGTTTCTACTCATTCAAGAAATTCTTTTAGAAGACACTACTGAACATATATTCTCTTCAAGAGGAAGACAGAAACTAAATATTTTTCTAAGCTTATTTGAGTATGTTCTTTTGTTTGAAGGTGTCCTTTAAGTCTCTTGATAGGATATTGTCAGAGTACATAGAATATCATTCATACATTCATAACCATTGAAGTAAAGTACAATGATATTTGTCTATTTAATCTTTGTTAATGGCTCAAAAATCATAAATAGACAATTAACGCAAAACACAGAACCTCTTGTTTCTGACCCCTGATTTATCCAACTTCGTTTCTTCAGTTCGTAGTTACATCTCCTTTGATAGGAAGAAATTCTGAAGCCCTGCAGGTAATCCACCAAGTAGATAACCTACCTTGAGGTTTATTGATTGTATTGAAGACCAAGAATGTTAGCGGGACTGGGGATGAGCAAAAGCAAATTATTAATTAACAGAAGGTTGAAGTACATTCTGCCCCACAATTTCTCTCCTGGCTCTTCATGAGCCCCTCCGAGTCCCCTCGATGCACTGCATACAGACTGTGCTCAGGCATTGACCCATGCCATTGACTGTTGCTGGCTTCCAACAAGAGGTGAACAAAGGAAAATATCATAAAAAGTAAGAAAATCAAAAGAACCAGAAACGTTCTTCTGAAAGAAAGGTGCTTTTCTGAGCTATTCATTAATAAAAAAAGATTCAAAGATTTTTCAATAACAGCCTCAGGAGGAAATGTTCAGGGACTTTGTTGAAGATTTCCCTTTGGCGTAAGATCTTGCAGAACAAAAAAAAAAAAAAAAAAAAGAGAGAGAGAGAGAGAGAGAGAGAGAGAGAGAGAGAGAGAGAGAGAGAAAAGTCAGTAAATATCACAGCCACAAGGTCTAAATCAATGTCTGTTAATCGTTACATGATGATTAGACAAGTAGTAGTAATAAATTATGTATAATTTTAAGTTCTTTTTCTTCCTGTTATTATTTTTGAAAGAAAAAAATTCTTTTTTTTTTTCTCTTGGTTCTTTGGGCTCTACAAAGTAATCCAATAATAAGTAAACTTTGACAAAGAAATAGCTAGAAAACAGTAATGCAAGAATTTTATTGTTAAAATATTTGTATGAAGCCAGGTTCCAGGCTGAATAATTGTTTATTTATTATTACTTCAGTGCTGTAATCATTGACTAGCTAAACTGTAAGTTATTCAATGGTATGAACACTGAGCATATACAGTTTATTGGTCTTTGTTTTATCACTTATACATTTTTATCTTGCAATGAGATACATTGTATTTTGGGGTTGGAGATTTTATGCAGTTTTGGTGGGTCTCTAATTACAGAGGATCCAGTAGATGTTTCTTCTGTTGATTAGGATCCTATTTTACTGGGCAATTTTAGATGCAAGCCATTTGCATGTTTTTGAAGTTACAGATACCTTAATTGCATAATAGGCATTTAACAAACTTCTAAGAAGGAAAATAATAAATATTTAACTTTATTAAATATATCTAGGTGACAGATGCTAGGTGCCTTATCATCATGGGGCCCCTAAATATCTAAGCATCTTGCAACAATGATGTTCCTATACCCATCATTTCTGATAAGACGTTGCCACCTTTAAAGCCAGCATAGTGGTGACACATACTAATCATCTGATACTGAGGAACCAGAGTACCTCAGTCACTTGATTCTCAAAAATCAGAAACTAACTCTTGACAATTTAAACACAGAAGGAAAATGTTTAAGCCTATGGTCTCTAGGTGCATCCATTTACTTATAAAGGTCTCAAGTTGATCCTTCTTTATGGCTGAGCAAAATGAAATAAATCAGACACGTGCAAATATGTCATTGTTTTTCCAGTGTGAGAAGATGAAAGTGTGACTAGGAACCAAATGTATAATAGATATTGGGAAACAGGAAAGAAAGATTCAAATGGGAAGGGGTATTGGGGGGAGAGGGAGGGAACAGAAGGAAAAGGAAAATAAATGAAAACTCAAATGGAAGTAAAGCTTTTGTAAATAAGAAGGGAAAGAGGCAGAAGGAAGGAGAGAGGAATGGGGGAAAATAATAATCTGCTTGTGTTCCATATGATGGGTGTGATCATTATTATGCCCAAACTATATCAATAAACTTTACAATTAAAAACAGGAATATGCTAAAGGCTATCAAGTAGCACCCAGAATCTTCGCAGCAGCAAGATAGAAAGCCAGATTTAAATACTCACAGAGACAAACAACACCCAGAGTCATGACCCCAACAGGTATTTTGAAGACACAAAGCCAGCCCTGCAAGGCACCTATGAATTTTATGCTTCAGGAACCAACAGTATATGACAGTGACTTTGTGATGGGAATTGCAACAATTGGAAACCAAATGACACTACTGCCACCACTACCACATGACTAGGTTGGGTTACACCCTGGTTTTGGTTAGTGGTGTTTGATCATCTACAAATACCATTGATGCCGCAGTGTTTTGATTGGAGATGACAAATATCCAAAGCAAGGCACTGTTGAGAGCAAAAGAATTATTACAGGATAACACGTTCTAGACGGTCACCACCTGCCATTCTTTTGTCCTAATGGCAAAAGAGTCTTGGAAAACAAATTTTCTGCTTCTGTGATACAACACGATCTTGGCTTCTCACTAGCACCTGCAGTGCAGAGTATGCCCCAGATTACCGTTAGAGGTCAAGTGCGGTGATATAAACAGAAGAACAACTACCTGATACCTGAGGAAACAACTGAATTTTAAAGAATCTGTTGAAGGCAACACGATTCATGAGGTTAGCCTTCTCTAACACATTTTTTCCCCTCTGTATCATGTAGTACATTGTTGAAATGTTCATCAGAACCTCCTCCATAGTGCTGAAAATACACAGACACTCCCAGGTTACTGGGAGTAACCATCACCTCCTCAATTAAAATCTCTGGGTTCAGTGCTTTCATCAGGATCTGAAATTCTTAACACTGCATCGGAGGAAAATAATTAACTTGAAAGGGGGTACTTATGGAAATAAGGCTGCAACTATCTTTTGAAAAGTTATTGATTTTCTGAATTACCCGGCAAGGTAGATTGGATTGTATGAATTCCACTGAACTTATGGATCTAAAAGAGAGCTTATTTTATGTAAAAATAGGCAGTAGAGCAGAATTACAACTTTTTAAATTGGTTGCCCATAGTTTCCTCTATTATCATCACTAATGGCCTATTTCCAAGAGTCTTTTAGGCATTTATGAAAAGTTCATGACACTATAGACATGACAGTTGAAAACACTGGGTTCCAGATAATGTATCTTTTGCTTTCTTTCAGATGATAGTGAACGCTCAGGATAAGGAGCTTTGGCCATCACAAGCTAGAGAAGTATCTGCTCCACAGTGACTTGGACGTTCAGCCTCATGTTGTTAATCTCTATGGAGACACTCCTTTGCACCTGTGAGTACTACATAAAGCTCCGCAGGCCCTGCAGCTAAGCCTTACATGCCCTCTTAGCAAAGTGTTTTCTTTAAATCTAGAGCAAGCTACAATGGCAAATTTGAAGTCGCTAAGGAGATTGTTCAAATAACTGGAGCAGAGTTTGACTAAAGAAACTATCTTTAGCTTTTCACAGGTGTGTATATATATATATATATATGTATATTTATGTGTACTAGCCACTAAACTCAGCTGACATGCTACAGCCCCTCAAGTTGTATACACAAAGCAAAAACAAACAGTGGCAGATGTTGCAATCAGGGAGCAATAGCAGAGGTAGCGCAGGGGACATGGAGCTCAGGCTAGCTGCATGGACAGAAAAGGTAGAGTCAGATGCTGCAGTCAGCACAACAGATGGGGCTGTAGCCAGATGCTGTGTTCCTGGCTGCCAACACAAAGACAGGGCTGATGTTGCCAAGGCAACTGAGGTATCCACATCTGTAAGCCTATCGCCTCTATTCCTCCTCGCTTTGTGGAAAGCTGCCAGAAGAGGCTGTGCCCATAATCTTCCTAGGAGAAGAATCTCATTAACAGAATTCATCAGCATTAAATGTGACTCATATTTTTTTCTTTCCTACTTAAAGCTTACTTGCAAATGTGTCCACCTATCTACGACATCCATCTGTTGGGCTACAAACACCTAGTGAAGATGACCATTGTGATAGCTGAGAAGTGGGAGCTCTTTTCTAGGAACCTATTAGAGTCCTTTACAGTGTGCCTGCAAAAGCACCCTGAAAGTTCAGCCGAGATTGGGAAAGTCGAAACCAAAGGAAAAAGATTAAAAGAGAAAACATTCCTAATAACTACAACTCAGAGCCACAGCACTCCCTAGCTGTCCAAAGGAAGGTGAATGATTTATAAAAGTTAGAGCCTACATGCTTACTGGATCACTATTTTATTATAAAGATAAAAGCATAGTAATTTTGATTTAGTAAATCTTGAAGGCAACATCATTTACTTACATATTACATATTTCATAACTGGTTTGCAAGCTTTGGAAGATATTTGTGATTCAATTGTTTATATATTTGTGTTGCAACGGTAAATAAACAGAATCGAGGACACCCATTTCTTCAGACTAAAGTGAGCTTCCACATCAAGCATGAACCTATCAAATTTCATTTGATGTTACACTTTTTTCTTAAATCAACCAAAGGAAAGTGACAAAAGGAAGTTAAATCCCATTAGCTATATCCACTATCTCACTGAATCCTCACAAAAAAAACCCATAATGTTGGGGAAAACTGAATTCTTCCTTATGGCTAGAAAATAATGTAGTAAACTCTAAGTCATATTCTTTGTATATATCTTGATGTTCTCATACCTAAATATTTTGCTTCTTTCCACATATTTGGTGACATAACAGATTCAAGGACTCTTCAGATCATACTCTCAGTAAAGGCATCAGCGGGATCTGTCCCTGGCAGAACTGATATGTACGCTCGCTGGTATTCTCCCTCCTGGCAGGTCCTGCCTGTTGTGGCTGCCACCTCAGGCTAGCCTTCAAATCATTTTGCTACTCCATGCACATGAACTGGAACCAACTGTGCTCACAAGGTGACTGTCACCTCCAGAAAGTTGTCTATATGATATTTGTGAAGTGACTTAAAAGTATAACCCTGGCTATTTTATTTTCTACAGGGCTGTGGCTGCAAGGAATAACAGAGTCTTATTTTCATATACATAAATATACATATAGCCACATGTACCTGTGTAAACACACATACAGGTATATATTCAGAACTCATCATTTCTATATGTAGTCACTTAGAAAAGAAACAATGAAACAATTCAGTGAATGGATTATTAGCTGGGTAGGTTACAGGCCATATTTTTCATGAAAAAGTTGATGTTGATATGATACATTGCACTGACAGAGTGGTTTTTCAGTCACTCAGTTACTCAGAAAAGATCTATTAGGGATGAACCTGCTTTATGTTAATGTTGGCAAAAACATTAAGAAAACAGAATTCCCTTACTTCTATTGTAGAGTAGGAAGGTGAACTGAGGTGACCCTTACCAGACACAGTATAACAAGGGCCATAAAACTGAACTGAAAAAGAAGCAGATTGGAAATGACTACTGTCTTTAATTCATGAGAAGATTTCAGAGAGCAAGAGGTCAAGTGTGTGAGAGCTGAGTGGCAGTTCATTACAGACAAATAAGAAATAGTAAGACCCGGTGAATGATCTCTTGGAATCAAGTTTCTGCACCTTTCCTGTACCATAGCCAAGGGGGGCCCTGCAGTAGCCAACTTCTCTAGTCACCCAAATACCTCACAGCTCTCTGGAGTTTCGAAGTAAAGTATTGTTACTATACTAGTTGTAGCAAAAGCAGAAGTATGAAAGAAACAGCAGGAAAAAAGAAATTTATGAGAACAGTCAAAAAAATATCCATTATCTGTTAAGAAGTATGATTTACTTCCCTTATGGAAAATCTTTTTAAATTTAAGCTTATTTTCAATAAATATGAGAAATCAAAACTTTAATTAGTTTCAACAAATCTAGTTTAAAATTTATCTCTAAATACTTTATTTCCTTTGGGTCCCAAAATATGTTGATCCTTCCTTCCAACTGAAAAGATCCAGTAATGAAACTCTTCTACAGATTGTAATGTGACCCCACACACATTAACCCACTTGACATTTTAGCAGACACAATATAACAATGTAACAAATAGGGAAGGTATTACCTATCATTAGGTTCTACAGGTGTTAAAACTATAACTTGACAGTTCAGAGAACATGCTCAAGGTCCTCAGGCTACAGTGTGGAAAAGCTCTGGATTTTGAACCCACAAACAGTACTCCCTTAGTAAAATGATAGCTCAGGGAGCCTTCAAGAAAGTCTTTAGAGAAACAGTAGATAGTTTGTATAGGGAATAATTTTATACTTTGGTTTAAATTTGAGAAAAAAATCTCTCAATACTCATTTGATCATCCTGCAGAGTACTTCCTAGGTTAAAGAAGACCTAATATGACAGAAAACACTTGGTAAAAATACTAGAAATTTGACACAACTGTTAAAATCTTCAGGATTTTATCACTGTGTATTCACATTTTATTTAACACCTGTTTTAGAAGGTGATGGAACCTAGGGCATTTGGCCTGAATTATATATCTGGGCATTTTGTGTGTTTGTTTGTTTTTGAATTTGAAGCGGGATCTCAGTAAGTCACTAAGTTGTCACCTTGGTGGACTCAAATCTGTCAACTTCTTACCTCAGCCTCCAAAGTGATAGGATTATAGCTGTATATCTCTATGTTCAATTTTACTTAGCTTTTGGGACTTCATTTGTTTGTTTTCCATTACTTCCTTTTCTCCACCCCTTTTCCCCTCCCTTCTGTGTCTTTTTGCTCTTTTGTATAAACATCAGCATCTAGAGTAGCTGGAATGAAAGCTATATTAGTTTCCAAGTCTGTCATAGCAAAACACCAGAGGCTGGGCTGCTTACAAAATAAACATTTATTCTCTCACATTTCTGGAGTGTACAAAGTTCAAGATGTGGGTAAATCTGACTTGCTCTGATGTCTTGCTCTTTGGTCTGATGATGGCCACCTTCTCGCTGTGGCTTCACAAGGCCACCCCTCTTGTGTGTCAGGGATACTGTCTTGACTTACAAGGGCAGCAATGTCATTGGATTTAGACTTCAACCTACTGGTCCCACTTTAACTTAATCACCTCTTTATGGACAGTACCCCTGGATGCAGTCATATTCTTAAGTTAGTGGAGTTTAACCTTCAACACATGAATTTGGGAGGACACACAGAACAGTCCATAGCAAAGGACTATGAGTCTTTATTTTTATTCTTTTACAGTGCTTGTGACTACAGCAAACACACTGATCTGGTTAAATTTCTTGGTCAGAATGTGGTAAATACCAATCACCCAGGAAGCGGTGGGCACACATGGGTGAGAGGGTGGTGAAAAGATCACTGGCTCCTGATGCTTGTCAATGTTCAAGAGCTTTGATGTGCCAAGAAAAAAAATTAAGGATTTTGAGAGTGTTCAACCTGATTTATCAGATTTTTTTTTAATCAGTCACGATCTCACGCTTGCCAGGCAGGAATTGTGCCTCTGAACTATATCCCTGACTCAAGAAGTTCTTTATAAACTAACATCATATAGAATGATGGTGAATGATGATAACATAGTGTGGAGTTTGGGGGGTCAGTTTCAGTGTTCTGTTAAATATTTACCATCAGTGCACCCTCTTATGGCCTAGACTGGGGCGAACTGAATGTGCGACCCTGCTGTTGATTTGGTTATTAAGAAAAATTCTGCTTGGCACTTTTTTCTTGTGTAAAAATTCTAGCATTTGTGCTTGGTAATTACTGGAAGTGGTGAAATCCTAGAAATTTTTATATAAGATTAAAATAGAATACTTCATTTGCTTAAGATACTATCTTATTGTCTCAATTAAAAATAATTCACTATCAATTTGATATTAATCATTGCTTTCCATCTCTGGAAACTACACTGGTATATGGTTCTGATGAAAATCAAAGTGTGGTTTTCTTGTTTCATCCCTTTACTGTGGTTCTATTTTAGGATTACACTCTGTTTGCTACTGTGGCCACATTCACCTGGCTCGATTCCTACTGGATAATGGAGCTGATGTGAATCTGCTTGCTTGTGATCTCAGCAGGTCTAGGGGCAAAAAAATGAGCAGACATGTTTGATGTGGTCTTATGAAAAAGGTAAAGTTTTAATCATTGCATTTCTATAGTGACACATTGAACTATGTGCAAAGATTATGTCAATGCATGAATAATTCCTTTGCTTGTGTGATTCATACACTCCCACTTCCTCTGTAGATTGTATATGAATCTCTGAAGCTTTAGATCAAAGACTTCAAGAGACCATCATTAGGAAAGCAGCTCTGGGGCTAGTGAGCAGAAGGCAGTCTCAGTATCGGCACATTGAGAAGGGACTGAATGGACTATTGTGTATCAAGGTACTAGAGAGCCAAACTTCTGATAGGTGATGGTAGTAGAGCAGAGTTAGATTGTCACTAACTCTCTGAAAGGAGAATTTAGTGTGGAGTATTTGTTTATCAGGAAAATGACAATCATTATGCTAAAAAAAATGGTAAGGGATCCAAGATTAGTGCTTAAGTGTGGATACGTTGGGCTCAGAGTGGTGAGTACTCCGGCTCTGCTGTGAAGATACCCAGGGTTAAATCAAGCTGTGTTCTTGGACCTTGTGCAAGTTACTGAGTCTGGCTGAGTTCTTGCCTCTCCATCTGACAAGCACAGTTAACAACAGCTTCTACTTCACAAGACTGTAGCTTAGGAGAGGTAATACGTGCAAATTGCTTAGATCAGTGGCTGGCATAAAAAATCCTACTTATTAACTGGTATTTTAGTCTTGATAGCTAGCAGTGGTAGTAGTATTAGGTCAGAAATAAAGATGACTGGTAGCAAATTCTTCATTTCAAGAAAGAGTACTGCAGAAATTCTCAGGATAAACGGCATCTTTGTCATTGGTATTGTGTTGTATTGTGCTTCCTGGGTGAGATCAACATACATACTTCTAAGTTTAGGTTATTTTTTTCAGGGGACCAGGAACACTATATATTGCCACTGAAATTATAAACATATAACTGAATGTTACCCTGCATCAAACTTTTCAGAGTTATTTTCATTGTTATGTTAACTTTTGACCACTACTCTGCTTTTTGGAAGTTTATGTAAAGAAATATATCTCTCTTTCTTGATACTAGAAACCTAAAATGTCACACTGAAAAATATAGCAGGTAAACTGAAAGATTTCTCAGGCTATCAAGTTGATCTAAAATGTTTCTGCCTGAGTTTAATAAATGGAAGTGGGCAGCTCGTATAATTATAGAGAGAGGAGAAGGAAAAACATACAGCTCAGAAAAGTGCTGGTGAAAAATACTGGGAACTATTTTAATAAAGATGAGCAAACAGACATGGTATAGCAGATCAGAATTACAGACAGGTTTATGATATATTTTTACTTTTTTACTTGGGTGTTATATAGATGCAAAGTCACACACTTTTGCACATAACTATAAGACTCAGTGAATTTTTACAAATTAAAGCCACCCCCTACCCAGATGATAAAAGTGTATAGAACCATTTAGTAGGAGTCTTACTTATATTGTCATCCAAACTGTCTGCCTAAGGAAGGTTCTAATTGCTTTTATTTCTTTCCGTCCTTTATGTCAAGTGAATACTATGGAAGGTATCATTTTGTGGCTGGTTTTTTTGGTCAGCAATTTGTGAGACCATCTGAAGTAAGTTGTATGCCATTCATTCTTATTGCTGCATAGTGCAATTTTGTTTTGTGTTTGCTACAGTAGATCAAAATTTATGCATTCTATCCATAGGAACTTGGAAAGTTTTCAGCTGGACAATTCCAATTTGAAACTTGCACAATTAGTTAATTTTCAAATTGTTAAGAATACTATAGGAATATTTACATGCCCGCTTCTCTTTCGATGGACACCTGAATGCATTTCTGTTAAATATAATCGTCTTCTACTTTGCATCACAATAATTCTAAGTAGCTCTATATTTTAATTATCAGTTGGAAGAAAATCTCAAATATCCTGGAGCTTTGGCAGGCTCCAAATTCTTCTTACTCAACACATTGCATTTATCTGGGAGATTCTCGGACAGCATCCCTGAGAAATGTGAGTTTCAGAGTCAGACTGTTTGCGAAGCTTTAGCCTTCCGGAAGGCAGCTCAGAAGTTGCTGTTGCAGCTCTCTCTTCACAGGGGTTGACATTGTTTGTTTTTAGCTGATGGAGAGTGATAGTTGAAAACTAGTTTTCTTTACTTTCTTGTGGAATTCCACATTTTAAAGCAATGAATCATTGTACCAAGTCCCTAAGGTTTCTTCTTAAAAAACAACAAAAATCTTTTACTTTATAGGAGTTGCCCACTGATCTTTTCAACATATGCAGTATTTGTCACCTTTGTTTGTTCAACTCCTGTGCTGGGAATTAGTGTTGAATTGCATTATTATTATGCATGTTAACAAACTGAATGTTAGTACTCAGGAGACAGATGGATATTTTGCATATGTTCTGGGGCCGAGCAAGTCAAACTGGGAAAATTATATTCTTGCAATTTTTTCTCGCTAGAGAAATGCCACACTGTTTTCATGTGTGAAGACAGAACTGAAATGGCCTTGTTGATGCTGTCAACACCATGCAATGTCCGTGTTCTTTGAATTAAAAAAATGCCATTCTTTTCTTGCGGAGAGGGAGTTACCAAATTAATAAACATGGCTTAGTAAAATGTTTCTTAAATAATTTGGAAATGAAGCTGAGAAAGCACTAAAGTTCTCCTTAGAGTTCTCTCTTTATATAATGGAGATGTTTGAGAGATAGTGCCACTGTGGTTTATCGGCTACCTTAGCCCACCTCAAGAAGCAGCTAGAGGGAAGATGCAGGACCAGAGTCTATGTGAAAGCAGCACTTTGGGCCTGCTTAGTTCGAGTAGCTCATCTTTGTCTGCCCTCTTTAACAGGAAACTGAGGAGCCTTCTCAGCGTGTATCTCTGAGCAAGCCTCAGAGACTTCTACCTGTGGCTAACCTTCTTTCTGCTGTTCTGAGTTTGCACATCCAGGAGGGCTCTGGAGTTCTGCAAAAGTTTTCTTCTTACTTTTAGAACAATTTCAAAAAAGAGTTTGCCCACCAACACTTTCTATTTACATAGCCCTTTTAGCCTAAGGTGGTCAAAACCAATCTTGAAAATAGTTTTCCTAGTGACCTTGATACTACACAGAAGCCTACTGGTTAAGCTTCAATATTTCTCCGCTAGACTTCTTAGCACTCCAATTTTACAGTATTTAGAGTTTTTCTCCTCCCTTCTCTCGTTTTTTACTATTCCATTTGAGAGTGTAGCGATAGCTGTCTCACTCACTTGGATTTGTTCTGCCCTTTCCCTGGGGTACAAAGGACTTGTATGAATCAATTTAAATTGGCCAGAAGAAATAGCCAGCAGCCTGCTTATGTTCAAATCCTCTGCCCTAATCACCAGTATGGAAAACCCATTGAAAAGACCTACACGTAATCTTACATCCATTGCATTAAAGATGAAACTGCCGAATTGAAAAGATCTCAGCCAATTAGAATTGAACACAGAGCTCAATAGTGTGTCTGGCAGTTAGATTTGAAAAGGCTGCCTTTGACAAAGAAAAGTGCTCTTTATGTCAGGCTGTTTAGGGTCAGAAAATAACCCAAACTAGAAAGAGAACTCAAAAATTCCCATTTGCTTCAGTTCTGCCACCAGTTAAAGTAATTTCCAGAGGCTTCTATCCCAATATCTAATTATCCAGAATACAGTATTTGTATACAGCAGAAGAGCTCTAATTCATAGTGACAAGGAGCTGGAGTCAGAGAATTAGTGAGTAAGTGAGCAAAAACAATAAAAATCAGGCTCCTGTGCCATGATATATGCCTTGTTTATTTCTTTTGACAAGTGTAGTATGCTGTGAATTATTTATAGTAAACGTACTATAGTGTATTCTCTAAAAGTAATGAAATCGTGCAGTCATGAGTTCCTACAGATTTTAGCCAGTAAACGGTAATACTAGGTGAAGGTGAGGGAAGAATAGAAAAAGTAGTTTCATCAAATTATTGATAAACTTTCACTAATGGATCATAAATTTCCATGTTAATCTTTTATCTATTTGGAGTTCAGTTAATCATAGTGAACCTAGTTAAGTGTGTCCAACAGAATTGGAAATGAGGTATGGAAAGGGTTAAACAAAATATGTAAATGGTATGTCAAATCCATGCAGGACTTTTTTTGGTACAATGAATTACCTCTCTATGTATTAAATGCAAATGAAAATAGTAACCCTCCTTAGAATGGGAACAATTTTTATTGTTCCAGTGTAAGGAAGATAACTTGCGAATTTTTGCACTATAATAGCTACAAGAATCTTTATGCTTAGAATGGATAGTAGAAGATAATTTACATACATTAAGAAGTTATTTTGCATGCATTTATATTTTAATTGTCAAATTAACCCTGGAACTTGGTATTACATTTCTACTATGAAGACTTCCAGGTTTAAAACTGTTGGATCTCACCTGCCAAGCAAAAGCAGGCAGCAGACTTCCATCCTGCTGCAGAGCCAAAGCTTTCTTTACTACCACACTCTAGAGTCAGAGAGATCTAAGCCAAATTTTCATTCTTATTACTTAACAACTGTGAGCAACTTACTAATCCTCTCTGTCCTCACCCCTTGTTTTAAAATGAGGAAATTAATAACCACTTTACACAGTTCTGATGATAATTAAAGATAAGAGGTAAATGCTTAGAACATAACAGATTCTCAACAAAAACAGTGAATAGCTATTATTGTTAAGTGCTGAACAAAGGTTCATTGATGTGTGCATAACTCCCAAATCCCATGATCTGTCTAATGTATAGTATCCTTTAGCATACAATAAGAAGTAATGATCTATCAGGATGGTGGCATTCTCTATGAGCCAATTAATGAAGACTTTATACTCCTGCCAAATACCACTGGACAAAATCGACAAACAGAGAAGCAAACAGGAGTGTGGTTTTGCTATACCCCTACTTTTTTTTTTTTTTTTTTGTACCAGGGATCAAACTCATGACCTCGTGCTTACTAGGCAGGTGCTTATGCCGCTGAGCTAAATCTCCAGTCCCTAGCTTCCTATTTTTTGCTTATGTCTCAAGTTATGGTATTGATTTTAAAAGCCAAAGACTGAAGCAAAATCATGAAGATTTTGAAAATTGCTATTCAAAATATGAAAGTAATTCAGGAGCACCATTCTAATATTTGTAGATGCCTGCAAAATGTGAAATAATATTTTAAAATTTCTGTATTTTAAAATTGCAGGGCTTTCACTACAGCAGAGTTTTTCCTCACAAAGAGTTTCAGATCACTTTACCAAATGGCTCCTAGATTCCCTTACATAGATATCTAAGAAATGTGTACGTCTCAGAATTTATCTTAACATTCTTTTGTCCTGATTAGTTTGTTTCTCCTATCCTTTATTCGAGTATCATTTAACAGCATTCTCATTCACTTTACATCTAATTTATAAATCTGAAACAATACTGGACTACCTTTCTTCTCTTACCTTCTCCCACAGCAACACACACACACACACACACACACACACACACACACAACACACACACACACACAACACATCCATATGCAGTCAGTCAAAAGGTTTATTTTGCTTTGTAAGTAAATTTAGAATCCATCTTTTCTTATTTATTTTCAGTCCAATTATTTTAATTCAATACCTTATCATCTTTCCCCTGCTCCATTTTAGTAGCCTGATAGCTATGATTTTGTTTAATGGGTTGGTGGTTTTAGTCTTCAGCACCTTTTGCATTTCTTTTTCCACACAGTCTGAGAGATGCATTCGAGGTGCAAATAAGGCTGTATCATCTCCCATCTTAAAATCCTTCATGACACATTATCGCCTGGGAGAAAAATGCCAGCTCGTTGCAGCACACAAGGACGACCTCACGCAGAGTCCCTGTCTCACCGGGGTGGCCCTACCTGACACAGCCATCCTCACTGCACTGTGTCCCCAGCCTTCCCACAGTGGGGGCTCTGTGTCATGCTCATTCTAGACATTAACTCAGCAATCTCTGCAAATAACCCTGTCGGGCAGTGTCCTTAGCTGTGATGATAATAAAGCTCCTTCATCCCATGATCCATCTTCGCAAGTCTTTTCTTATACAGTCTTCTATATCTCTGCACTCTGCTCCTTCCGGTCCCACTCTTTAAATTCCTCTTTCTGCTTAGCCTTCAAGACCGAGTATACTACGGACCCTCTTCCCTGACATCCCAGTTTAACATGCAAATTCTTCCTTATGCTCTACTGCATGACGTGTACATCTTTATCTCTGTGTTTATCATTTTATCCTGAAACACCCTTTCCCCATCAAATTGTAAGCTTATTGTGAACAGGCATTTGGCTTATTAATCCTTGTCTTTCAGAAATTTGAATTCTATAGATGACTCCTAACGGATGCTCAATATTTACTTGTTGAAATAAAATAAAAAGAAAGCAGAGAGTTTAGATATAATGTGCTATTCGCTATTCTACTAAATGACATCCGGTGATTTAATGTTCTCCAGAATACTAATTGACGCTATTCTACTGCCTATGTGGTTATGTCTATGAATATCATAAGTTTATTATTAATTTCACAATGTTGGTCTTCAAAGAAATGGACAAAAGATTTTAAAGAATGTTTTAAAACCCGTATTTTTATACATTGGCATAGTGTCTCCCTGGCCTTAGGAAGTTTATACTTTTAGTTGAACAGGCAGGACAAAAGTGAAAAAATAAACAGAAAATACAAAATAGCAAGTGCTACTGATAAAGCAAAAAGGAAATATAGTGCTGAGTGAAAAACTGAAGAACACTATCTAAGATAAAGTATTCATGGAAAATGTGAGTGGAGAAGGCCCCTCACAGATGTGTGGTCAATATTTTTTAAAGCAAAGTAAAACAGAATAAGAAGAAGACAGAAAGAAGAACAGTGAAATAATTTATTTGTGCAGTCTTGGCAAAAGCATACTACTTGTTGATATGTCCAGGTGAAATACTGGTAGCACTCTGCTTTGGGTTTGGTAATTAAAGAGTAGGGACAATGGATCAAAGGGGACATGAGTTCCCTCTTTGTAGTGTAAAATTATGAGGCCTTTCAGATTGAAGTCAGAAAAACATGTGGCGAACCAGGGGTTCTTCTGGTTTTCATCTAACTGTTAGTGCGGGGAGGCAAGGTCAGAACTGGCAGCATGATGATACCAGAGAAGGGCGAACAGTGGAAGTCACTTGCCGACCTCCCTGTTCAGTGCTGCTGGAAAGTGAGTGTTTAGCATGATAGAAAGGGAAGATGTTAAAATATCTAGCAAAGTCTCATCTGTATCATTGCTGTAAAAGTTTTCTTTTTTCAATTGGGTATAAAGCAAGGTCCATGCTGTGCCTTCAATGACTTTGGCACGTGGGACATAGGAGGTGAATAAAATGCCTTGGCTGTCAGACCTCCCAAAGTCACAAAATCAATGAGACGATGTTAGTACCAGTGTCATCTCTCTTTAATCTCTTGATCTGTTTCTTGTAATGATGCTCATAGCAAGGGACGAGCATTAGTTTTCATTATTTCTAAGCTGAAATGAGGAAGACGGAAGAAACTTCACAGAGAAATAAAAACTGTACTTCTTAAACAACTGTGAAACCTTTGCTGGGTACATGATCATCATAGAGATACTAAACTGTGTTTATTATATCTTTTGGAGGTACTTGTGACCTTAAAAACTCAGATTTTGAGGTAACTCCAAGTTGGAAGTAAAAGGTTTGAAAGGGAAATACAACAAATGTAAGCAGTGAAGGAACACAAGATGACAAATTAAAGGAAGGCGTGAATCTGAGGAACACACATAGGGGAGCAAGAAATGAAAGAGACTTCCAGCTGGCAGAGCAATCACATTTGCCAAAACCTTCAGGTGCTCTAGTGAATAATACTCTGAAAGTGCAAATCATTATGATAACTGCATTAGGCTAATAACATAGCAACCTCTTACTTGGGTAAAATACTTGGATGTAGATAGCACGTTTTTAGACATAGGAAAACATTTTATTTAATTAGCGGAAGTTTGATTATCTTTGGGCATGTTCCATTAGTAAGCCTTGGTTATCTGAGTGTCTCCTTTATCAGGAATTTGGCTTAACAAGTCCATTTATTGAGTTCCATCAAAGCACTTTCCTGCTTAACTCCTTGTGGCCAAGGGTAGGGAATCTGGGCTTGGTGATTTTCAGGTGGTTTTGCACTTCTTTTGGTGGCTTGTCAGAGCAGCTCTAGTGAGGAAACATTTCCCATATATGGGTGCTTTTGCACACAGTTAGCAGGAGGTGGAAAATCAGGCTGTGGTGCCTTGCAGAGCTGAAGGGGCCCCTTGGCATTTCCCTGGCAACCTCTCTCTTATCATCAGCCAGAACCCAGGCACTCATTAGGCTCCTGATGAAAAGCATCCCAAAGAAAATGCCAGCAAGCTGTGCCACTGTGCTGGCAAGAAATTAAAACTGCTCAGAGCAATTGGAGCCCAGAGAGCCTCTGCTAAGAAAGGTAACATTGAGGCTCTGACGGCCAAGTCATAAGGCCTTCAGGACTCAGGAGGCAGCTTTCTGCCTGGCTGAGAAAATCACAGGGCTCCCTCCTCAGTCAGCCAGAGTTAATTCCCAGGCAGGGCTGAGACAGGCAGGGAGGTGGACTCCGAGATAAACTTTGTTGTACTTGCATAACTGCTAAGCATTTGGGTGTTTTCTTTGCCCTGAAGAAACCACTTCTGGAAAATTCTGAAATAAGACAAAGTTTTTCTTTCATTTCATTTATCTTTTGCTACAGGGAATCGACCTTCAGACCTCATGCTTGCCAGCCAGGTGCTGTGCTGCTGAGTTATATCCTCTGCCCAAAGTTTTATTTTAATGTTTTGTATTTTGTGGTTTATTTTTCTGGCTCAAGCAACAACAATAACAAGAAAAACAAAGATTCCAAATCCACTATAGGTGGAATTATTGTCGAGCGGGACACAGGTGAAAGGATAGCTTAATTCCAAAGAGTGTTTTTGTTGTTATTGTTGTCGTTGTTAATCTCACTACTTTTATGCTTACTACTTTTATGGCCATCAGACAAGGAAGAGGAATTGCTCATTAAAAGCACCACCCACACATAATCAAGGGACAAGAATATCTTCATCCAGCTGAGTGCGGTAGACAAGTGACATTCCCTCTAAGAAAGATGTCAGAGATCTGTCCCCTGGCACTCGTGGATATACTACCTTACATAGCAAAGATGGAAGGTTGCTAAACAGCTGACCCCTTAGAGAGGTTATTCTGGATTATCCTCCTGAGCTTCCTAAAGTGACAGAGGTCCTTGATGTGAAAAGTGGCAGAGATAGAGGTCATAGTCATATGAAGAGGACTCAGCAAGCATTGCTTGCTTTCAAGCTTAGGGGAGTGCTACATGCCTGGAAATATACCCAGGGAGTGAGCATGGTAACTAAAAGATGGAAAAGGTAAAGAATTGGGCTCCCAAAAGGAACACAACCATGATGTCACTATGATTATAGCCTAGAGAGAGTCATGTTAGTATTCTGACCTTCAGAACTATAAGATAATAAACTTTAATTTTTTTAAGTCACTAAGTTTGTGATAATTAAGAAAAACAGCAATGGAAAATGAATTCACTGATATTGAGATGAATTATCTGAAATTCTAAAGAAGGAGATTGCAAGTTCGTTTATAATTCTTGAGGCAAAAATATAAGGCAAGAAGGCAGTGAGATGATTCCAAAGGTGGATTTACATGTTAGAAGTATAAGGCGCGTTATATATGTTATTTTCCACATCATTAATCTTCCAAGGATCTACCATCCTTTTAATCTATAGATGGATTTTTTTTAGAAAGTAAAACAAATCATATCTTTTCCTAGTTAAGTGCTCCAGTAGTAAAAAGCTCCAATAGTTCCCCATCTGACTTACAGTAAAATCCAACCTCCTCATCCTAACCTTTAATGCTCAACATCACTAGTATCCAAAGTATGGGCTGCCGGCCAGCGTTCCCAGGGGTCTTGTTAGCAAGGGGATGCCCAAGCCCTCCTATACACCGGTTCCATCGGACTCTCTGGGGATGGGCTCAGGAATCTGTGCTTTGTCTTGTGTCCCCAGTGATGCTTATTCACACGGAAGAGTCTGAGAAGCACTGTTGCATGTGCTGTACACTTACTTACATCTGCAGCCACATTGTGCCCCAGACCCTTGTTTGCCATTCTCCAGTCACAGTGGCCTTCTGTCTCACTTACCCTGGAATTTTACAGCATCTATGAGCTCTGTGTATTTGCTTCTCCCCTTAGAAGTCTGTCTGTCATTCAGATCTTGAGGTTTCCTGAATTGTGGGTACACAACAATCCAAAGAAAAAGTGCCAATGGGACTGGTCCCTATTATCCTACCATAACCTATGCCAACAAAATGAGAAAAAGAGAGATGACTCAGTTATGAATAGAAAGCTAAAGGTGATTCTTGGACTTGGATGCCTAGTTTAATTATTACTTATGAAGTGCATAGTTGATATGTAAGTTTTGTTAAAATTTGATCAACTGTAATGACAGAGCTATATATTTCTTAAATAATCTGGTATTGGGATTTTTGAACCTTTTAGTTGTCTTAAATACGATGAGGTAGCTTTGCTATCTCATGAACTCGTCTAAACTTTTCATTTGATTTATACCTGATAAGCAAGCACCACTGCTAGCATATCCCCTGTACTTTAGTGTGATATACTAAAGCGGTATTAATCTTCGTGATTAATAAGCACTTCTGCTTTTTCTAAGGGTTACCATTTGTACAAAGGTACCATTGCAATTCATGCTTTTCTTGGTAAAGTCACAAAGCTGGGTTTTCTTTTTATAACTTAACTTCAGTAGGTATTTTTATCATGAATGCATAACAGTATTAAAATTTAATGCTATTGAAAATCAATGATTTACTCAGGGGGACATTTAGCATTTTTAGGAAAAAGAAAAAAAATAAGTCCCTACTGCAATTAGCCTCTAAATGGTGATGGTATTATATAAGCGAAATGTACTTCTTAGTCATATAACACCCCAGGAGGGGCATTTCTGGTCAGTTAAGAGCTTTTTGCAGCCCCTAAGAATACTGGGAAACCTACAGCATGTGTGCCACAGTGGGCTGTTAGCATCACTGAGAGCTCTAAAAGGTTTGCCATCACTGCCATGGGGCCACAGAATGTTTTGCTTTCAGCCAGTAGACGGGAGACTACAGAAGTTTCCCCTGTCTCCTAAAGCCCAGGTGGGAAAATGGTATTATCTATGTTTATATTCTCTTTGGAAAGTATGCTGCAAAGTCACAATCGGATGCAAGGTAGTAGTGAAATGGGGTTCATGAATGGGTAGCCTTTCTCAGGAATCAAATCACCCCGTGAAAGAAGAGTAGGATTGTCCATGAGCAGCCAGCTGTTTCCACCGCAGGGACTCCTGTAACTCATCTCAGTGCCATGTCACACAGGAATTGTCAACCAAAGGTAATACTTGCAGCATGTGTCTCTACTTCTTAATGTATGGACTTTTCACACTTTTAATTATGCATTTGCTATGTATACTGTTATAAATTTTGGTATTTATTTAGAAATCGTCATTGTTCACATTCTTATAATTACTTGTTCAACTCTGTTGCAAATTTCTCAAGTGTAAGGCCATTTCCTAGGTTCACTGTATCAACAGTGCCTACCGTTGGTGGCTGTGTAAATATTTCATATACAGTTAAATCTTAATAAATTATTTTGGATAAATGAATGAAAGTACTAAATTTCTGGTGCAGTATATGATCTCTTAAGATATATCCTCTATGATAAACCAATTCCAGTTACTTTTTGGACTGGAATTGTTGAATAAATCAAGCCAAAATTAAGATTCTTTGTTGTTTTGTCTTTTTGTCAGGGATGTAATACCACTGTTACACTCTTGAAGCTTTAGGAGAGCTCTCAGGATGAATGCCCTGTAGTGAGTATCAGCCTGGAGGAGGTACCCACTGGTATGTTCACTTTTCATGGCTGTGATGCACTGTGCCTACAGGTGATCTGTGTTGTTGTTTTTATCATTCTAGAGCTAGGGATTAGGACATCGCTATGCCACACTGAGCTTTTTTTTTTTTTTTTTATGGGTACCAGGAATCGGACTCACGACTGTGCGCTTGCAAAGCAGGCGCTTATGCCGCTGAGCTAAATCCCAGCCCCTACTGGGCTCATTTTCTAACCTCAAGAAGCCTTCCCTTAAACTATTTTCTACCTCCCCAATCAGTAATCCTTCAAGTTTTACATCCCCTGTTCAGGGAGTGCACAAGGCTGGGCAAGGCCTGGGTAAGCTTAGAACACTCATTTTCCATTTCAGTAACCTATCAGGGCAGGACAGAAATATTCAGATCAAGACACAAATTACATCTTATGTAATTTGGATTTTTCTTCATTCTTATTTAAAGCAGTTTTTAAATAAACATTTGGGCAGTTTCAATAGCTTGAGAAAAATTTGGGCATTATACTACAGTTTTCCTTGGTCTTATTATATATATATATATATATTATATATATATTTGTATGTATATATACATACAAATATATACAGTTTATATACTATATATATATACAGTTTACATACTGTGAATATATATACAGTTTATATATACTGTATATATACAGAAAACTATACATATATGATGTTCAATGTTTAAATAAAAAATAATTGCTATATTGAATTCTATTATATAATTTGATTTCTGGAAAGCTCCTGTGTGTCTGTTCAATCCCTTTGAGGAGGATTAAAAGCATGACAAAAGGTACTTATTAGTGGAAGAGTTGTTACATTTTATTAAGATAATTTTGTCTAAATGTGATAACTTTCTAGCCTGTTTTATATATTACAAATGACCGCTATCTTATAAACATAATTAATATTACTTACTGACTATGCTGATAATTAGCAGTATCTTTTATGACCTTTTGGTTCACAAAGATATAGTTGTGAAAATTTCAAATGAGAAAGATCAAATTTTTATAACTGTTTTAGAGCTTTATATTTTACTAGAATATTCATTAGAAATATTAGTATTTTAGAGGAATTGGAAATGGATTTGCTTGGAAAAGTATTTGAAGCAAGTCGTTTTCTCAAAAAAACACTGTGAATAAATAAT
Source organism: Cavia porcellus (assembly GCF_034190915.1). Classification (NCBI taxonomy): domain Eukaryota; kingdom Metazoa; phylum Chordata; class Mammalia; order Rodentia; family Caviidae; genus Cavia; species Cavia porcellus. Next base: position 156,429,709 of record NW_026947484.1, on the reverse strand, counting down.
ATTTTGTGAATTTTTAAAAATGTAACACTGTATGTTGAAATTAAATACCACTCGACCAGGAAAGTATAAAATAAGATTTTAAGTTTATATTTCACTACCTGGAATTTGAAATTTTTAAAGACTATTTTGTATGTGTACTCAGGATGACTTAAATGATTGTTTCCTGGCATCTCATTGGCATTCCACAGAGGTTCAGTTTGTCAATATTTGACTTAGCCCATTGATACCGGCTAAGGGACTGATCAGATAAGAGCCCTTATCGCCATGTCTACAACTGTGCTGCAGGTCTGGTGTCATACACACCGGTTAATGATCAGATCAGGAGTAAAACCGTAGCCCTGATAACAAAGGGTGAGCACCTGAGACAGAAGATAAACATGCTTTTAATGCAGGGGACAAGGATCCTTCGCGATAAGGTTTTAGTGTCCCCAAGTAGTCAATTGCAGTAAGAAAATTAAGTGTCACCAGGGAATCATGATTTTGGTTAAGTGTATATGTTTGTGTGTTTTCATCTGCATGTGTACTTTCTATGATAAAACAAAGTGAAAATTTATGTTTGCAGAGAAGGCAGGTGTTCTCTTAAGGGCTGGATTGCCTTTACATTTTCATCTTCAGCTGTCAGAAAAGGAGTTTCATGAGATTATCAGCTCAGGTGACCTAAAACACCATAGGTCTGTTTTAGTTTCGTGCTCTCAAGATCATATGTGTGCTGATATTAATAGTTTTAGGTTCTTTTGGGAATGTATATAAAGGATGATGCAGAAATAAGGTAGTTGCCATAAAGCTGTAAGCAAGCATACTGAAAACATTAGCATCCAGGTGGAGCTGTGACCTTTGAGAAGCAAACATGTGGCTGACCCTTTGTTTGCAATCATCTGTTGATGGGAGTTTCCTGTTGCTGCCATTTCCAGTTACTGATCAAGGTCACACCTACTGCTCTAGGTCAGCTGTGGGTTTATGTGAGAGGTGTCCACCCTCTGCCAGCTCAGTCATTCCTGTGCAATTCAGTCTGTGGGTGCTTGCTTAAACGATTCAGCCAGTTTGCCACTATCACTCAGTATATCTCAGGAGGTTCTCTGCTCACCCTTCTTCATGAGTAGAAGAGGTGCGAACTCTTGCACTGACATACCCTTGGAATCACCTTGACGCCTTCTTTGAGGCTTTCTGATTGGATAAGCCTTTACCTTCATAACCCTCTGAGAGTCAGGGAATGTGGTATCTTAAATATGGCCAAGAATTTATGCCTAATTATTTTATGTAAAGCAATGAAAATGCTTTCTTGATTTTAGAACAGTAAGCCCTTTGAAGATAAATTAATGAGCTTGAAATTGGCAACTAAAGCTTATAATATTTAGGCTAAATTGGACACCCCAATATCACAGAAGTATGTAGGGCCAGTATGAAATAATTATCAAGAGGCAGAGTGTTTATTTATTTATTGATGCTGGGAATCAAACTTATGACCTCATGCTTGCCAGGCAGGTACTGTGTTGCTGAGCCATAGCCTGGACTAGAGCATTTATAAAATTTAAAAAGGAATAGTCTTACATGAGCCTAATTTGAATTTATTTCCTACATCTAGGTTTACAATAACTAGAATGTGATTTCCTTCAGTAGTTGAACTAGATTCCACTTTACATCATTAAAGAGAACTTATATGTAATTCTAAGTAAATTCAAAAAGTAGATATAATAGTTTAAGCAAAAGATATATCAAAGTTAACCTATAGTTAAGCATTTTCTGATGTATGAAGTCTCTGTTCTCAGATCTGTTGGATTTTTACCTTAACTTCAACAAAGAGAACTCAGGATGAAATTGCACAGATTAAAAAAAATAATCACATGAAACCTTTGATTGCTTTAAAATATATGGTATTAATTTTAACCATTTCATCTCCATTAAATCTATTTTTACTCTCTAGTGTTCTTGATTTGCAGTCTAAGTTAAGTAGATGTTGCCAAAGGTATAGAGTACCTTCACGACTCAGTCCAGGCAATTATACACCATGATTTGAACATTATTTTCTTCTAAATAATGAACTTATAGTTATATAACTGACTGGGAATCTCAGATTCAACCAGGAAACATTTTAGATTTATTGCACACACTGTTTTATTCCCCACTCTTTCGGTAGCGGAATAGGCCACCATAAACCTAAGTGATAGAAAATTTTGCCTTTAGATCTTTACAGAAGTAGAAAACTATATAACCATTTCTTAGAGCTCTTCCAAACCCATGAAAAAGAGATAGCTGTAAAATTCACCAGCTAAGTACACTCAGTGTTTCTACCAATGACCAACAAGTGGTCCCATAAACGTATAATGGAGCTAAGTGAAGCTGTGGCCTCTTTGAAACAAAGCGATGTATTACTTACATGTTACAGTGATGCTAATGTAAACAAACTTACTGTATCAATCTGTGGCTGCTTATTTCATAAGTCAGATTGGTCTTCATAAACAACTTACATGACTTTTTCATGATGGTTAACAAGGTTCCTAGAGACCTTGTAAATAGTACTTCATATAAACCTCAGAATTCTGTAACAGTACTGTTATGGCTTAAGTGGCCCCCCAACACCCCATGCAGTCATGGATGTGGCTGAGTCTAGCATTTGTGATGTGTTGGTTGTCTAACACTGGCATTGGTGGTGTGACTGCTACACCTACCAAAGGGTGGAGTTGGCAAACAACATAGGGGAGGGAAGGAGGTGTGCTTTCCCCCTTTTGCCCTTATCCCCATTTCCCCCTTTTGCCCTTTTGCTCTTGCTATTTTGGTCATACTGATATGAACGGCTACCTCTCAGCTACACCACCCTGCCTTGGAACCAGCTAAGTATGAACTGAAACCTCCAAAAGCTGTAAGCTAAATAATCCTTTCCTTGCTTCATTTGGGCATCCAGTATTTTGTCTCAAGAACAAGAAGAAAGTAACCAAGACAAGTACATATTAATGGACTTATTCTATTCAGTCATTTGCTCAACAGCTATCTGGATATCTTCTGTGTTTAAAGCTTTACACCTGACACCATAGTGTAACTACGTACAAGAAGCAGAGAAACACACTTACCTAAATATTTGTATTGTATAAAATGTTAGAAAAGAGATGTCAGAAAAGAGAGTGAAACTTTCTATACATTTTAGGAAGAATATTAATTACTTCTGAAAAGCTGAGAGACAAATTCATGGAAAAGGTCATATATTAGCTTAATCTTGAATGACGTAAAAATTCAGGAGAGCATCTAGGCTTCAGGAATGCCTTAATAAAAGCAATAGAGATTAGAAAGTTAAAAGCATCTACTGGAATAATGAATAACGACATTTTAATGTACAAAATACATTTAATAAATCAGATTTTTGGGTAGGAACTATAGAAAATAGAATAAAAACAGAGATTCATGTGTGCTGGGCTAAGTTTGCATACTTTGAATGCTAGAGGAGACACTGAGGATGTTTGAGCAGGAAATCACAATTCTGAAGCTTCATTACGGAAAGATTAATCTAGTGACTCATAAAAGACCAACTTGAATGGAAAAAATCAAGAACCTGGTGAGGCAGCTGTTGCTGGAGACTAGATGAGAAGTAATTAAAAGCAGAATTTCCCACTAGTGGCAGGCATAAATGAGAGAAAATCAGACACAGGAGCGGTAAAATCTTAAGTACTGGATAAATAATAAGGGACTCAGTCTACGATGTTTAGTGATTTTTAAGTAAAAGTCATTTCAGTATCACCTATTAGCTTTTCCACTTTAACTCTCTTCTCAAAACAAATATTTATGTTGATAAATATATTTCTGTTTGAAGTTTAATAATAATATATAGATGGTAAAGAAGCATAATACAACCTTATAATTTTAAATTTGAGGATTATTACTTTGCCATCCCAGCCAACTCTGCATGTCACATTGAAGCAAATGAGAGATCATTGCCATTTCATCTCTCTGTCCTTCTTTATTTGTGGAGTGACTATAGGTATATCCTGTTGTCCTCTTATTTCAAGTTGTTAACATCATTCATGCAACAAAATCCAGAACGCGAAGGTGGATTAAAAGTAAAAATAGGATATTTATTATGAAATAGATACAGGTTTATATTTACCATTTTTGCTATCTCTAGTCTAACCTGAATTCTAAAATTGCACCAAAAATTCTTAAGACATGGGTGCCTTCAATATATAGAGTCTGAACTGCTGAATCTGCTGTATTCAGTGTGAACTATTTTTTTAAATACTCTTTAATCAGATAACAATGTTAGACATTCAGTTTTTCAGATGAGTGCAAGCACAACAATATATATGGCTCAAAAAGCATGGGTCCTACCCCCAGAGAGCTTCCTGTAATCTAGACGGGTATACAGGTTGTATATCCAGGGAAAAACTACATTTCCACTTTAGGTAGAGAATGATTAAAGGCCAAAATGATTAAATAGCAACTTTCAAAGGATTTCATGTAAGTAAAAGATCAAAGTGGAGTGGAATGCTTCCTGGAGGATACAGAGCTAAATCTAGACTTTGAAGAATGGGCGTGAATCTTTCCTCATTCTTTTCACAACACATTAACCCTCGCTTTTCCACTGTTCTTCGAAAGTCTCACGGATGCTTTCATGTTAGAGTATAAGAATCTCCAGCACTCATCTGTCTCTGTACTGACACCATCTCTTGACATTTTTGGTTCTCCCATGTTTCACAAAGGCAAGGCTTCAAGATCAAAGCTCTGCCCTCATCTGTCCTTTCCGTAGCTGAGTGTACTGCCCACAGAACATGCTTCATCAGTGTATGTTTAGCACAATCAAATCATTGGGAAGCTCCCAGGAATGTCAGTCTAGGAAACACTGGCCCGGCTGGTGCAAGCATGGGTCATGGTGTGTGGAGTCTGACAAATTTACCTAGCACCTTGAATAATTCTAAAGAAAAGGGGCTATGGGGGGGGGCATTGATCAGCCCTCAGAAAGGGGACACTTCTGTCTTTGAGTCTAGAGTTGTTAAATTACATGAGTAAAAGGAAAGAACCTTACTTTCCTCCCTGGAAAGCACAACTTCTCTGAGGCTTATTACTGTACAGTTCTAAAAGTTAATTTTTGCCTTTAGTGTATCCTAGGAGAAGTTCAAGGGTGAGTAAGGAAGCAGTTCCTTCAGTGATCAAGAGACTAATGATAATATCTACCATCTACTTAGCACTAGCAGAGTGAAAGGAGTCCTGCTAAGATTCATTTAATCTAACTATAACTCTGTGCTAGACTTATTATCTCCATTTTACAGGAAAATACAGATTTGAAGGGCAAACTCTTACCGTGCCTTTTCACACTGTATTAAGCTATTACAACAACAAAACTTGGACCAAAGAGAGATGTGGAAGAGGAAGGAGGCTGTTAGTCTTGGATGGGCTCCAATAACAGTTACCAAACTTGATCTCTATTCTTCTATCGTTAGGAGGCTCAATTCCAAGCCTTTCTCATCGCATCTCATGCTTCTGTGTGCTGCTTTATTTCTCCTTCCAAACCCCATGTTGTGCTGGTGAGGAGCAGAACATGTAGATGTGATTTATTTGACCCAGAGTTGAAATGTTTTTAAAATGTAGCTTCAAGCAGAAATGCACTAATTTACTGTGTACCCTATCACCTACCAACCTGCACCTAGCCCAATTTATGCACTCATGTTGTGATCCTTGAACTTAGAAATCATGGTTTACAGCTGTAGTCTTTTAAAACTTTTTAACTTACTACCAGAAATTGCCTTCATTTTCTTGGGCAAATACATTTTCCGAATTGTTTGACATTGAACGGAAACATCACTGCAAGTACATAGGGATCAAGTGGATCTCTCTGGATGAGCCCATAGTGTCTCCTTAACAGCTCCATAACAAATGAAGCAGCGTCCTCTCCTTTACAAAGCAGCCATGATACTCCAGTGAGAGACAGACAGGAAAACCCAGTGTAAGCTGTGAAGCAGTACACAAAGGTCAGTTTAGCATTCTGCACCCCTCATTTGTTCTGTAATATGGCAGCAAGTTGGAAAAGATTCCACAATATCCTGATGCACACAAGTACTTGGTTTTATAAAACACAGCTAATTAGTTAGATCTGAGGAGTCACTGCTTATCTTTTAGTGTATTTTGGTCAATATAAAGAAAAATAATTAGAAATAATTTAAAAAACAACAAGCGTTACAAAGATGAATGGCAGATAATTAAAATAACAAATCTTATCCAGGGCTAGAAGAATCTTAATTTTTAAGATGGCATTCAGCTAAATTAGTGAATATTTTAAGAAATATCCAAGAAAAAATACTGATAGAAAATATTAATAGTTTTTAGGTTGACATATCCACTTGCCATTCAATTGAATATAAAATATAAAACCATGCACTTAGAAAAACACAACAATCAAGCAAAATAACGTATTTATTGCTTTTCCAATTACTTATTAGGTACATTGTAGTTACTGGTTTGTATAAGATTATACTGTCTTACCCTCAGCCACTCCTTTCACTTGTAATTTTTCTAATAAATGATTATATGGGAAGAACTTGGCACCTACTGGCAAAAACCATTTTGAAAAGACTTTAGATACCCACATACAGACCAATGAGCTGATTATATTACAGTATTTACTGATATCCTGCAAAAGAAGCCATTGAAATATCTGTGAACTCCTTGATAGTACTGTTTTTGTGATTCTGTAGTGTAAAACTAGTCACCACAGGGGCCTTTAAAGTTTTGCAATTATTTTTGTTCATTTTCATTTTAAATGTAAATAAGTTAATATAAAATAGTTCTTGAATGTTCCATAAGTTCCAGGATCTATACTATCTATCCTCTGAGATATAGGTCAGAATAACATACTATATTTTCCTGATCATATGATTATATGGGGGCCTTATTTAAGAAAAAGTAGATTCAAAAACCTCATTCTTTGAATGAATTGATTCAGAATATCTTAGGTTGGGATTGAGAATCTATAATTTTAAAACAAGATTGCCAAGTAATGTTTATCATCAAGCAAAAAGAAGATATGATTTGGACAGTAGTTCTCAGTTCTGACTACACAGAGTCTCCAACAGAGCTAACAAAAACTCTTCATGTTGGTTAAATCAGAATTTGTAGACCTGAGACTTGGACATCATGTTTTGAGAGAAACCACTTGAGGTGATTCCATAAGGTAGCTATGCCTGAGAATCGTCGTCTTGTCTGAGCTAATTAGTCATTTCAGCCATTTTCCACAGAATTCTATCCTTCTATGGTACAAGACTGGAGTGAAATTATTGAGGAATCAAATAACATTGTAATTCTAAATGTTCTGAAAATCACTGTCTTAAGTGAAATATAGTCACTCATTCATCCATCCATTAATGCAGAAGTCAGAGATGTGTAGCTCATTGTATGTATGACACAGAGGAGTCTCAATAATCATGTTTCCCTGCAAGTCATGAAATCAATATTAAGTGTTTTCGATCCCAGAGTACTCTTGGTTTTTGAAAAATTTTGTCTGTTGAGAATACCTGACCTGAAATTCAGACTACTCCAAAATTCAAAACACCTTGAGCTCAGGTCCACATAGCAGATTTTACACCATTTCAGACATGGAATTTCTGGATTAGAGATGGTCAACTTGTAATAAATAGGTACCCATAGCCAGAGAAAGAGACATAGAAACACATACACATGTATTATACATCAAGGCATATGAATACAAACTGGCACATTTCCATATTTTTGTTGGGCTTCCAATTTTTTGAAACTAAACTTCTAAGGGAATTAAATGCCATAGAAAGTGGGTTGAGGGATGCTTTTCAATTTTCTCCAGACATGGGAAAAACTACTACCACTTGGGATATACAGAAGTTAATTCATTGTGTACAATGGGATGTCTTAAATATTAGTACCCCAGAGCTTCAGCACTGCCTATAACTCCACAATTATAATCTTCATATATTCAAATGAATATTTTTACAAGAGGTCAGTTGCAATCACTGTCACTACTGCTTGAGTAATGTTGGAGGCAGTCCCTACATGAGATGGCTGAAAATGAGTCTTTAATACATGACTTCCAGCATCTATAATGAGACAAAAATATATTGTGCATGAGATGTCTTAGGGGCCAGACACTAGATTGGCATCCCTTTCTTGCAGTCACATCTCTTGGCTAGAGCTTAGTCATAGGAATACTCCTGACTTTATGGGATGCTGAGAACCATAAGCTAGATGTGTACTCAAAAGAGTTAGAAATTAGTTTTGGCAGGCAGCCAGCACAATATGCCATATGGGCCCTTATTACATTGGAGATAGCAGGTAGCAGGTTTGGGATAATGGTAATCAAGAAGACTGGTCTAATGTTGCATGAATCACTGCACTAGAGTTGTATTTATTATTTGCATACTAAATAGTTTTTAGTTTATAAACACATCTTCACAATTTATGAAATAATATAATTAATTGAGAAATGTAGTGAAAACTACTTAATGAGGCATATAATATATGAATTACTATCAAAATAAGTCTTTTTCATTTTTGTTAGTAAAGTTAAATGTAGCAAAATCATTTTAAGAGTATGAGAATAGTGTCCTTGAATCAAATTATGGTTCAAGAAGAAAAAATTAGGTACCTATATTTGATATAATAGTAACATGAATGTGTTGTATACATTCAAAACCCAAATTTACAACACACTCACATACAGTTTTCTTGCATTAAAACACAAACAGCCTATAATCATTATATTCAGGAAGCCTTGTTTTACCACATCCGGAAGAAAGAATTTCCTAAGTAGTTAGTGCTAGAAATTATTCCTGCAAAAGAGCTTCAAGTGTTAATATTCAATCATAATTTCCATCTCCAAGTCTGACATGCTCTGTGTCCATTTGAAGTCAGTCTGTTTGTCCGTAGCTCAAGGAATATCCAGAAGAAGTGAGTATCCTCTGAGTCTCAAGTTTCTTCCATTATTAAAGCAAAGTGCCATCAAACTCAGGCTGATTTTCTCCCAGTTCATTCACTCCTGCCTCCTCACTTAATTCTCAGTTTGAGGATCATCTGTGTTCTAAACTTTCATAGCACTTGCAGTTTAGTTAAGTTTGTTTTTCCTAGTCTAGCATTCTACTATTCTGTGGTCCTGAGTTGTTCTTTTTGTATCCTGGCAGAAATGGCTAAAATTTCCTCCCAGGGGCAGTTAAAATGTTCTTCCTTTATCAGCTACTTCCATTAGATCATCTCATTTAATTTTGGCTACATTCACTAATTCTAAAATTAGTGTGCTTACTTAACACCTCATTAAGTAAATTCCCTTAGACACATACTCCCTTTAAATTAAAATAGTTGTATTTAAATCAAGGAAAAAACTCTTTGACTTCTCCCACATTATCATATTGCTTGCACAAACCTGGTCAAATCCCTTCTCTTTGGTGGAGGCTTCCATTATAATCATTTCCCTGGGTGGATTCCTGAATCTCAGCTCATGGAGGTGAGTTCCAAGAAACTATGTAATGTAGAAACACTCAACAAGATTTTGTGTGAGTTCAAATAAATATATGTGTACAAAAGAATCCAGAGCGCTGGAAATCAGAAACAATTTGGCCAAAAATAGAAATTCTCTGGTGCCAAGATCCATTTTCATTTGATGTAAAAATCCAGTGTTTTTTTGCAATGAAAGAGTCACTGCTGCTTCTTTCCTTAATATGTCAGAGTCATAACACTAAGAATTCCACCTGAGTCCAACAGTGCTTTCCCTCTCACTGTGTCCCTTTCCTTGCTCGGGCTGGATGCACAGGTGCAGAAGTGACTGCCCTGGTGAGCCCCATCTGAGACTTTTCCAGTGTTTCCTTTGATTGGTGAGGAACTCACTGGCCTATGACTTACTGGTGTCACTGGTTCTTTCCAGTGTCACTTTCCAATCTTTGGAGATACGACCTGTATAAAGCTGGCTTTTGAAAATGTCAGCAAAACCTTTCTCTAGCTTGTCCTCATTTCTTTCTGCTCTCATTTCTTGGGGCAGGCACCCTGATCACCCTCTTGGTACCTTGTTAATTTCCTGAACAGTTCACCTTCCAATAATAACATTAATGCAGGCTTGTAGCACCTGTGCCTTCTTTCTCCATCATTTTCAACCCTGTCTCACTGAGATTCATTTAAGTTGTACATTCTCAAGATTCTGAAGTTTCAGTGCAACTTGGGTAGGGACCCAGAGTCAGAATTGCTAGCTAATAAGTAAGAAATGGTCTTAAGAGGTGGATATTTCTTTCCTGCAGATGAAATCTCTTGTACCTAGCTATAAATTGAATTTGGCCCAGGAAAACACACAGACAATTGTAAACAGTCTTGCTTCTTTGAATATTTTCTATTTCTAAATCTCTATCAGCCTTCAGAGAATGCAACATTCCAAAAAGTATTTGTTTTCTCTGACTTGAATCGTAGCATGGGTATACCTGGGGATCTGTGTTGGTAGAAATCCACACTACTGAATGGTCAGAGAAGAAATGAGTCAAGAGCACAGATCTGAAGCCACTTTCACACTAGAACCCCAACCCTGCCATATATTACTTGATTCTTGGGAAATTTGCTTAACATACCACTTATGGTAATAATTATACCTGCCTTATTGTATTTAAATGAGACAATACAATTCTTTTCCTTTATTGTCCTAAAAGAATATTCTACTGGTTTATACTTTTGGATGTCCAGCTTAATTTACTGAACTAAATCTTGCTAAGGGACTGTCTTTCCGTTTGAATCTACTGTCACAGCTTTGCTTATAGTATCCTTCCAGGATAGACTTATCAAAATGTGGGAGGTAACTGGATTGTTTGTAGATTTTTTTTTCTGTGATACAGGACAGGAGAATTCAAAACATGTAACTGCCTTTCTAGAAACTTCTCAACCCTGCACAGTTTGAACATGTACCAGAGACTCAGCATCCAGTAGATAGAATCAGAGCTGAAACAGAAGCTAAATAAAATGTAGCAAAGAGTTAGCAAAGTTATTTGATTATTCAAAATCCTTAGTGATTCTTCAATACTTTCATTCATAAAACTTAAGCATGCAGGTTTTTTTTTTTTTTTTTTTTGCACTAAGGAGACTGGGATAGGGGAAAGGAAAGAAGGAAGAAAAGATTATGTGTGTGTGTGTGTGTGTGTGTGTGTGTGTGTGTGTGTGTATACATGCCTGTATGTATATATAAGATAGATAACTATATTACTGATCTCTGTTGGTTCATCCAACTGAACAGTTCATGCTTTCATTGTTTGGTCATTTGATCATTTTTTTTGGTGCCTAAAACTTGTAACCTGCACAACTACTTCTAAGATAATAATATACAACACATTAATTAGTGTTAATTTCTCATTTTTGAAATTCTGCATCATTTCTATTTTTTCTGTTTTGCTTTTAAAATAAAATATATTTATTTTCAATATTAAATAAATAATGTCAAAAAAACTTAAGCCTGCAATATAAACAGCAGTTCTTCAATTATTCAGCAGTCTTTTGGTGACAGATACAATGGTAAAGAAGGGGAAGTATGTACAGAAACACCTTCTAGATCTCAAAACTTTAAATGGGGAGACCTTATTTTTACAGTGGGTGTGTGAGGTATCTCTGTGGCCGGTCTCTCTCCTTCCCTCTGTCCACTTAGCTCACTCCGCAACTCAACCAGCACTATAGGAAGCAGGGGGGAATGTTTTTTCAAGAGTTACACTGAAAAGACTGCTTCCTGACTTCCCTCCAAAATAAGAGTAAAGGAAGAGTTTCTCCCATTCCTCCTTCTTGAGTGCCACGCCACAATCGCTGTGTTTCACTTCTCTCCCTCTTCTTTCTATGTCACCATGGTTATGCTATTCTATTCTTATTTTGTGACCCAGATTCCTCATTTGCAAAATGGAGATAATGATGTCCATGTCCGCACACTTACAGAAGATACTTTTGTGATCAAGCGTGGTCCCAGGCCAACCATAAATAAAGGACTTTAGAGAAAGAGTCTGCCAAAGAAATTTGTATAAAATTAATATTAATCACATTCAGCAGAAGAGCCAGAGTCTCAGACGACAATTAACTTTGCGTACCAGCTGCAGAGTCAGTACTATTTACAGAGTCGTCTGGATTATCTGTTTCCAATTGACAGTGAAAGCTTTTGTGGTGACTAAATGGTGCAGGAAACAACATACTCCATTTCTGAAAAGCTCAATCTTGCCTTGGCCAGTGTGAAGAAAAGAGCTGTACATACGCCTCACGAATGATTAGAATCCTAATCTTGGGGCGGGGGAGGAGATGGCCTTTGTGTTCATTACATTTCAAGCCTTGAACGTGAAAAGCGGTATTCTGGACACTAAGTCCTCATCTAATGGTTTTAACACCGATGAAAAGCGTGCGGACTGCCACAGATGAAAGAGCCGCTGGACACTGACGAACTCTGCCTTCTTTTCACCTGGGAGGGAAATTCCCTTTCTCTAAATTCTTAAAAATATCAGTCGGTTTTCATTAAATCTATTCAGAGTGAAGGGTCAAGGATCTTGAGTGATCTTTTTCTTTGGGAATGGAACACATTTTAATAGACTTTCTCCTGTCTATGGTCTGGGAAGATTTTGCCTCACATGGGCTCCTGAATTGCTGAGAATTGTAAGGAGAAGATAGATTTTAGACTTCTTTTAATTCCTTCTCTTTCATTTCTTTTTTTCTCATTCCGTACAAAGAATAAAAAAGATATTCCATGTCATTGGCTTTGGAGACAAGGGTAGCCTTCCTGGAAGACACTGAGCTCTGTAGGCATCCCAAAGTTCTTATTTGTTTGTTTGCTTGCTTCCTAAAGATGAAGAGGAAAACCATTATTTACCAAATTTGTTCTTCAGCACTGCAAGCAGTAGAGAGAAAACAGGAACTGTGTTGTTTTAATATTTGGCTTTCTAATTTGAACTCCACTATAACCTCTATCTGAAAAAATATATTTAGGGTACTTTTTTGTGTGTGGTGCTGGATATTTTTAATAGTGTGTATTTGTGTTACCTACTTTTTACATTCCCAGTGGGGAGTTGTAACATGTATGTAACACATCTTAATTCCTTTTTATACCCCTTTCCCTTCCTTCTTTCCCTCTCTTGGTCCCCTTCCCACGTAAGAAACATTTATCTTCCTACTTCCTATCATCTAACTTTTATTTTCTTCTTTTTTCCAAAATAATTTTGGATTTCTCGAATAAGAAGAACCAGACAATATTTCAGTTTGTGTCTCTGATTTATTTCACTATGGTCTCAAAGTCCATCCGTTTTCCATGTTGTCCTGCCTCCCTCCTTTCTACCCCAGTGCTTCCTCCAGGAAGCTCTCCCACATGTCTGCCCTTTCTTATCTCAGAAAAGCCCATTCCAATTGCTCTTGCACTGGAGCTTACTCCCCCAGTACACACTAAGCTGATCAGTGCAAGAGCTGTGAATTTTGAAACAGTTAATTCTTAAGAGTTAGTCACGTGTTTGGCCCCTAAAACAAAACAAAAAGTTAAAAAATATAAGAATAATATCTATTAATGTACCTTTGGGCCGGACAATGAATGTGATGTTTTCCAGGTTTTATCTAATGAAAGCCTCATAACTCTATATAGTAGCATTTATAAATAGGTAATGACAAAAAGGCTTAAAGAGACAAATCACTAAATGACTCAGCTGGTTAATGACAGGTGTGTTGTTTTACATATTGTCATAGAGTAGAAGTTTAGGGATAACAGTCATTGACATCCACAAAACAGAAACACTCAGACCAAATAAGAACGCAATGTACAAGGATGTCTTATGAAAGGAACCTTACTTTATTGAATTCATAGCAAAAATCAGAAAGTAGCTCTCACTTAGTATGGAATAGTTCTTCTGCGTTTAATAGATGAAACTTGTCTTTTGCTCAGGTAGGACTAACACTCCCAAGTGACTAGCCTGGTTGCTTTATATATAAATAATTATTCCATGCAAATTACTAAAGCCTATCAAAACATGAGACAACAATCAGTTCTTGGCTCTGATTCTCTTAACTTACTCATGTGAAAAGTTAAACAAACTTTTTGTAATATAGACATGACCTGAGACTATCTAATGATTCACAAGAAAAATACAAATGCCTGGAATTCTGGTGATATTTAGTCAGTACTGACCATGTAGATTTGAACCAATGCTTACTTTTTAAAAATCAATTGATTTCCTTTTCTCACAGGCAACATTTTTATCTTCTAACCTGCAGCATTTCTATGCCTGACTGGAATATTTTTGCATTTGATTAATGTTTTCATTTGACTTTCAATGAGGTCTCAAAGCAGTGTGGCTTGTCACAGTCAAATTATTTAAATATTCCTCTGAAAAGGAATATGGGAACTAAAATCAGGTTCATGTGAACCTGAAAAAAACAGTGGCAACATTTCTTGAAATTATTATATTTTTATGTTTAAATTAATCATTTCAAAATTTTATTTTATGTTGATGCTCAGTGTCTTAAATACAGTGATTGTCGAATGCCTTAGTGGAAAAGTTTTAATTTTTCCTGACCAGGAATTACACCTTTCTTTTCTCAATGAGAATTTGTATTCCTCCTTTAAATATTCTTTGTGCTTTCAACAGCACAAATAATATGCCTTCTGCTTATAGTAATACAAATTTGCTTTGGTTTCTTTAATACAAATACCCAAGCCATCATTTTTATTTCTAGGTTAACCTTTACAATTGATTAGAGTTATCTCAATTATTGATTTATGTATAGTCAGCATTTTCTGTCTTCTTTCAACTTAAGTCATGCGAAAGAAAGCATATGTAAATGGATGCATACTGCATTTTTCTTTCAATATCCTTTTCTTCAGTGCTGGGGATAGAACTTGGAATATTCACGTTAAGGAATTCAACTACTGAGCTATAACACAAGTGTGTGTATGTATACATGTACATAGGGCTGAGAGGAGGGAACTGCACCAAACAAATTCTTTCTGCACAACAGAAATATTTTGTGTTTTGAGATCATAGTTGCAATTGCAATATACATTTCTTATAAAATCCATCAAATTACAATTTTCTAAAATACACCAAATGCTTCTCTCTCACACGGATAAGTTAATCATTCTAATACATCTAGTAAATATATAAAAACAAAATTCTTAAAAGGAGGGGTGAAAAGAAAAATGAATGGACACATTTCTAATCATGAATAAAAGGTATTCGTCCTTAATAAAACCTTAAAGAGAAACAATCATTTGCTAAATAATCTCACTGAGGATATCAGAACCAATTCCAGCTAAAGTAGAAGAATCAACACAACTGAATTGGAAGAAGATAGATTTGCTCAGATGCCATCAATGAAAACAAATCTGTACCACACTAATGTCAAGACAGATCTCTGCAAATGTTATCATTCAGTCAAAGCCTGTAGACACTGACAGGAAAGGAGATGAGAGATCTTCTTAAAGATAGCATTTGCCTTCTGTCCATTCCTGAAGATTCTAGTCTGATTCCAAGGATGTTCAATACCAGCTTCTTCTATTCTTAGCCAAACATGAAAGACATTGTACAACAAAGCAGTCTCAGAGTATTTACACAACACCCAAAAACACTGATTAAATACATTATATTCACATATGCATATTTACTGAAAATCAGTGAACCCAGAAGCATTCAGTTTATTAAAAGCAATGTATTGCTAGATATACAGCATTAAAATATGAGACAGGTAGAAGCTGCTAGAAAATCTCTTTCCTTTTATAAAATGTCGACTGTGAAAGAGTGTATCTATGAGAACTAAAATGTATAATGCTACGACATAGAAAATATTAGCTTCTAATCGAGATCATGAAAGCCAGATTATAGAAACAGCATCACTCATGTAAAAAAGATAAACTCAGACTTCCCTAAAAATTACAACTGTGAGACATTCTCACATAGTCCTAACAAATAAAAATATATACATCAAATAGCTAAGCAGTGAAAATATTTTTATTTGCATTATAATCAAAGGTAAATTTAGCCCAAATTCAGATAACTGAATTGGACAATTCAAACGTAGTTAACAGAAGCAAATTTGTAATGAGAGTATTAAAGCTTCAAAAATAACACCCTAATTATAATAAACTGAAGCTTCTTTTTTTAAAATTTATTTTTAATAAGAAAAGAACAGAAAAAAGAGTAGAAATAATATGGAATTTCAAAAAATAAGAAAATAATAGTATATTACATATTGTTATCTTAGAAGTAGTTGTTCAAGTTACAAAATCTATGCTTATAAACGAACAATCAAACAATGACAGCACAAACTATTCTTTTTGATGAACTAACATAGAATTAGTAGTATGATTATCTATATTGCACATTAAAACCCACACACAGCTATATGTGTATACATACAAGTTTTCCTTTCCTTTTGAGCAGTTTCTTCACTTTCATTATTATAATATCTATTGCACATTTTGGGTCTTATTATTCTTTCATATTATTATTATTATTTATACTAGGGAGATCATATGATATTTACAAATATGACTGATTTATTTCACCTATGAGTATAGCTTCAAGTTGCCTTCATTTATCTCTAAAACCCTCAAGATCATTTTTATTTATAGTTGAGTCATATTTCATTGCATAAAAATGTCACCTCTTTCATACATTCTGCAGTTGATGGGCATTTTGGTTGTTTCCAAGATTTACCTATTACAAATTGTGCTACTGTAAACATGGGTGTACATATATTGCGTGACATGACATTTTCTGTTTTTCTGAGAAAATACCCATGAGGGGAATAGCTGGACTGAGTGGGACCTCCAATACTAGTTTTTTGAGGAATCTCCATACTGATTTCCACAGTGACCACATCAACCTATACTCCAACCAACAGTGGAGAAGTGTTCCTTTTTCCCTACAGCCCTGCCAACATCTGTTATTGGTTGATTTCTTGATGACAGCTATTCTTTCTGGAGTGAGATGGAATCTCAATGTTGTTTTAATTTGCACTTCTCAAATGACCAGTGAGGGTG
This sequence comes from Cavia porcellus, assembly GCF_034190915.1. Classification (NCBI taxonomy): domain Eukaryota; kingdom Metazoa; phylum Chordata; class Mammalia; order Rodentia; family Caviidae; genus Cavia; species Cavia porcellus. The sequence continues at coordinate 156,412,752 of NW_026947484.1, read as the reverse complement.
AGCATTTCATGTACTTATTTCTCTTTTGTATATCTTCATCTGAGAAATGCATATTCATCTCAGATGCCCATTTTGGGGATACTTCTTTGAATTTGGGGTCTTGATATTTTTTAATTCTTTATATGTTGTGGATGTAAGTCTTTTGTATGAGGCATTGCTAGCTATAATTCTTTCCCATTCTGTGAGTTTTCTTTCTGCATAGTTGGAGATTTCTTTTGAAATGCAAAAACATTTTAATAAAATGAGATCCCACTTGACCCTTTGAAGTACTTCCTGTGCAGATTTCATTTTGTTCATGAACTCTTTGCCTTCCCCTATGTCTTCGAGATTTCTGCTCACATTGTCTTCCAGTAGATTTAGTGTTTCTATTTTAATATTTAGATCTTTGATCAATTTTGACTCTAGTTTAGTGCATGGTGATAGACATGACTTTAGTTTCAGTCTTCAGCAGGTGGAAAGAAATTTTCCCATCACCATTTATTGAAGAGGTGATCCTTCTTCAGTGAGCATGTTTAGCCCCTTTATCAAATATAAGGTGGCTGGGTGTCTTTGTAGTTGTGTTTGCATCTTCTAATATATTCCATTGCTCTTCAGGTCTATTTCTTTGTCAGTATCATGCTGATTTTATCACTGCAGCTTTGCAGTATAATTTCAAATCAGGGGTTGAGTTACTTCCTGCCTTGTTTTGTTGTTGAGAATTGCCATTGCTATTCAAGGTCTCTCCTGCTTAGAAAATGTATTTAGGAATGTTTTCTCTAGATCTGTGAGGTATACTAATGGTATTTTGATTGGGATTGCATTAAATCTGTATAATAGTTTGGGGAATATGGTCATTTTCACAATGTTGGTTCTTCCTAACCAAGAACAAGGGATATCCTTCCATTTTCTAACATCCTCTTAAATCTCCTTTTTCTCAGTAGTATAACTTTCAGCATGTAGTTCTTTTACATTCTTTGTTGATTCCTAAGTATTTCATTTTTGTGAATGCTATTGTGAAAGGTATTATTTCCATAATTTCTCTCTCAGTGAATTTGTTGTTTATGTATAGGAATGCTATTGATTTTTGAGAGCTGACTTTGTATCCAGCTGTGCTGCTGAATTTATTACTTCTAGTAGTCTTTTGATGGAGTTTTTAGGATCTTCTATGTAGAGTACCATATCATCTTCAAATAGTGATAATTTAGCTTCTTTCTTTCCTATCCTTTTTTTACTTTTCTCTCTTGCCCAATTGCTCTGGCTGTTTCTAGGACTATATTGAATAAGAGGGGTGATGGTAGACAATCTTGTCTTGTTTCTGATTTTAGAGTGAAAGCTTTGATTTGTGTCCATTAAGTGTAAGCTGGCTGTTTAGCTTGTTAGAGATGGCCTTTATCATATTGAGGTATATACCATCTATTCCAAATTTCCATAGGGTTTTTACGATGAACAAGTGTTGGACTTTACCAAGAGCTTTTTCTGTATCTATTGAGATGATCATGTGATTTTTGTCTTTGACTCCCTTGATGTGGTATATTACATTTATTGATTTGCACATGTTAAACAATACCTGCATTCCTGGAATAAATCCCTCTTGTTCATGATGCATAATTTTCTTGATGATTGATGCATTCTATTTGCCAGTATTTTATTGAGAATCTTTGCATCAGAGTTCATTAGGGATATTGGCCTAAAGTTCTCCTTTTTGTTTGGGTCTTTCTCTGATTTTGATCTCAAATAATACTTTCCTCCAGGAATGAGTAAGGAAGATTGCTTCCCTTTCAATTTTATTGAAGAGTTTGAGGAGGATTGGCATTAAATCTTCTCTAAATTTCTTGTATAATTCACCTATGAATCCATCAGAACCTGGGCTTTTCTTTATCGGTAAGTTTTTAATCATGTTTTCAATTCCAGTAGCTGATATTGAGTTATTGAAGTTGTTGTATCTTTGAGTCAGCTTTGGTAATAAATACATTTCTAGAAATCTGTTCATTTCCTCTGTGTTTTCTACCCTTTGTGAATAAAGATTTTCAAAGTAGATATTCATGATCTTCTGAATTTCCTAGGTTCTGTAGTAGTTTCCTTCTTTTCAGTCCTTATTGCATCAATTTGAGGTTTTTCTGTTTCTGTTTGTCTTTTTTATTTTATTTTATCTTTTTGAGACATGGTCTCTCTATGCAGTTCAGGCTGGCCTTGAGCTCACTTTGTAGCCTAGGCTAGTCTTGAACTCACAATGATTCTCCTGCCTTAGCTTTCCAAATGCTGGGATTACAGATGTGAGCCACCACGCCCAACTTCTTTGTTTCTCTTCAAAAAGTTGGCTAGAGGTTTATCAATTTTGTTTATTCTTTCAAAGAAACAACCTTTCAATTAATTAATTAGTTCTTTGTATTGTTTTCTTAGTCTTGATTGCATCAGTTTCTGCTCTCATCTTTATAATTTCCTCTTTTCTGAGCTTTGAGTTTTATTGCTCTTCTTTTTCTAGAAGCTTGAGGTGCAGCATAAGCTGTTTATTTGTGCTTGTGCTGCTTTCTTGATACCATAATTTATTGCTATATATTTACCTCTTAGGACCATTTCATTGTGTCCAGCAGGTTTTGGTATGTTGTATCTACATTTTCATTGAATTGGAGGTATTGCTTAAGTTCTTTAATTTCACCTGTAACCCATTGATTGTTCACGAGGTTGGTATTTAATTTCCACGTATTTATGCAGGTTTTGCAATTTCTTTTGCCATTGACTTCTAATTTCAGTGCACTATGGTCAGATAAAATTCATGGGATAATTTAAATCCTTTTAAATTTACTGAATAATGTTCTATGGCCTAATATATGGTCTATTTTGGAAAATATCCCATGCATAGCTGAGAAGAATGTGTATTCTGAAGTGATTGGGTTGAACATTCTGTAAAAGTCTACTAAGTCCATTTGTTCACAAGTTTGACTGAGTTCTGTTATTTCTTTGCTGACTTTTTGTCTAGTTGTTCTATCTCTTTGGAATATGGGGATTAAGGTCTGTAATACAACTGTGTTGTTGATTTTTTGATTTTTCATGTCTATTAGTATTTGTCTTATATAGGTGAGTGCCCCTAAATTTTGTGTATCTGTGTATATGATTGTTAGCTCTTCCTCTTGAATTATTCCCCTGATAAGTATGTAATGACCTTCTTTATCTATTTTTATCATTTTTGGTTTGAAGTTCACATTGTCTGCAAACAGAATAGCTACTCCTGCTTTTTTCTGGGTTCCTGTTGCATGGAATATTGTTTTCCATCCTTTGGCTTTTCATCTATGAGTTTTCTTTTGAGTCAGATATATTTCTTGTGTGCAGCATATTGTGGGATCCTGCTTCTTGATCCATTCTGTCAGCCTATTTCTTTTAATAGGTGAATTGAGATCATTTACATTGATGGATGTAACTGATATGTAATGGCTCAACTTTGTCATGTTAATTTCCAGTTGTTGGTTTTCTGTTTTTCCTTCTTGTTTAATTGCTTACCCTGTCTGGTGGTTTCTTTCTGTTGTTCTTCTGGGAATTGTAGTCATTTTTATCTCTCTCTAATATATCTTTCAGTACTCTTTCTAAGGTTGGTTTGGTAGACATGAAGTTTTTCAATTGTCCTTTATCATGGAAGTATCTTATTTCTCCGTTAAATTTCAAAGAGTTTTGCAGGGTGCATCAATCTGTGTTGAAAGTTGTTCTCTTTCAGAGTTTGAAGTACTTCACTCCAAGCTCATCTTAACTTGAGAGTTTGTGTTGAAAAGTCTTCCATGATTCTCATGAGGTTTTCTTGATAAGCGAGTTGTGTCTTGTCTCTTAACAGCTTTTAGTATTCTGTTTTTATGCTGTATGTCTAGGATATTAATTGTTATATGTCTGGGTGTAGACTTATTTTGGTTATGACTTGTTGGTGTTCTATATGCCTCAATTATCTGTATATTAGATACTTTCCCCATGTTTGGGAAACTTTCCACTATTCCTTCTATGATTAGTTTTTTTATGTCATCTGCATTGACTCCTGCATCTTCATCGATGCCTATCAATCTTATATTGTTTCTCTTTGCATCATCTTGAAGCCGTTGAATTGTCATTTCCTGCTACCTCATTATTTTTAAAAGTTCTTTCCTTTCATGATCACTAGCTTTGATCCCATCCTCAAGATCTGAAATTCTGTCCTCATCTTCATTCAAGCGGTTTTGCCAGCTTTCAATAGAATTTTTTATTTCTTGAATATCTCTTTGAATTTGTTTCATGCATTCTAATTGTTTTCTGAATTGTTCATTCAAGGCTTCCATCATTTTCTCATGCTGTGTACTTTCTTTTAATCTATGTCTTCTCTCACTATGCTGAGCAGCTCCTTTATCAAGGTTGTGATTTCTTTCTTCACATGAGAAATTATTTCTAATCTAATTTACTCTATAGCACCATGTACTTGTTACTTTGACTTTGTGCATATTATCTTTTCAGAAATTTCAGGTATGACATTTAATGTCCTTTCAATGTCTGATGTTCTTGTTCCTGGTGGACTGGATGTCTGAGATTACATTTTGCTTTTTCGTTTTGTTATTTTAACCTCTTAGGCTAATATTTGGTCTTTCAATCCCACTAGTCTCAACTGTCACTAGTGTGTATCTTAGGATATTACTGTGTGGCTGATATTTGTCCAATTGCCAGGTCCCACACTGAAGGGGAGGGCCAGCCACTTGAATTCCTCCTGCAAGACCTGTTAGGTGAGTGCTATATTCTTCCTGGTCTGACCAGCCTAGGAGTATTGATGTAAGTCAACCCTTAGTTTCTGATGTTATTATGGCTTCAGGTTATTGGAGGCTTCCAGATCTACCTGGCTATAGTGTTCATCTCAGCTAAGACCCTACTGTATCATTGTGTGTCTCATAGCCCTTTTGTTTTCTCTGGGTTGGGGGAGACCTTATCAGCATTCTTCTCCACCCACCTCATATTCTCTGTATGAAAGAAGGACTCACCCATACTCTTGCCAGGCTCACTAAAGTCCTACAGCTGAAGGGGGTGACTTTGCTACTGCTCTTGTTTACCCATTGAGGTCTTCTATTTGAGAAGAAAAGTCACCACACTGTTGGAAGCCTGCTGAGATCTTCTGTGTGGATAAGGGGTTGCTCCCATCAGCCCAGCAAGTCTTCCATCAGTCTCCCATCAGCCCAGCAAGCTTCTGCAGGTGATGAAAGGGGTCACTGATTGTCAGTGGACTGCTGTGGTCTTTTGTAGGGGAGAAGGATGACCTACAATCCATCCACATCTGTCCCAGGTCCAGAGGGTGGAAGAGAAGGGGCCGTTGATGATCAGTGGCCATGCCATGTCTGGAGGAGTGACGAGAAAGGACAACCAATGATCCCATGACTGGCTGTGGTCTGGGGGATGGGCAGGAGGGGCAGCTGATGATTTGTGGCTGCCTAGGTTCAGGGTGGATGAGGAGGAGACATAGATGGTCATCTGCAGCCATCTCAGGTCCAGGGAGGTGAGGAGGAGAGGCAGCCCATGATCCTACAACTGTCCTCCATCTAGAGGGTGAGGAGGAGGGGCAACAGATGACCTGCAGCTGTTCCAGGTTCAGGGGGCAAAGAGGAGGGACAGCCTATGATCCCATGACTGCCACCCCTGAAACTTCCTTTGATGAGCATGACTCAGAAAGGCGTACCTCAGAAGGGATACATTTGGGTAGTGGTTTATTTATTTTGTTATTCTCAGCTGACTATTATGTGACTTTATGTGTTGTCAGTTCAAGGAAGGTATAACCAGTTCAGAGAATCAGGATTTTTAAAAAAATTTTTATTTTAAAGAGATAAAAACAGGAAAATCAAGAAGCAAACAAAATCCAGCAGCAACAACAAAAGCAAAATGACAACAACAATGATAAGAACAGTATCAGTATAGAATTTAAAACTAAGATGATAGAAATTTAACAATGGTTTTTATACTGCATATTATATTCAAAATAGTTTCTCAGTTTACCAGATATAGGCATGCAAAATTGATGAAATAAAATTTCCCTTTAAGCAGTTTTTTCCTTTTCACTATATCTAATGTATCTTTTGAATTTTATTTATTCTTTCAGTTTCTTGCACTATCGAGACAATACACTGTTTACACATGCAAGTTTGATTTATTTCACTCATGAGTATGGTTTCTAGTTGCATCCATTTACATAGTCAATTGTTCTTTGTGGCTGAGTAGTATCCCATTGTATACAAATACCTCATCATTTTTTATCCATTCCTCAGTTGATAGGCATTTGGGTTGTTTCCAAGATCTAGCTATTACAAATTGTGCAGCTATAAACATGGATGCATATATGTCACTAAAGAATGATGTTTTCAGTTCTTCTGGGAAAATACCCAAGAGATGAATAGCTGAATTGAATGAAATATCTAATCCTAGTTTTTTGAGAAATCTCCACACTGATTTCCACAGAAGTTCTACAAGTTTACACTCCTACAACAATAGAGAGGTGTTCCTTTTTCCCCACCGCCCTGCCACCATTTGTTATTGGTTGATGTCTTGATGTTAGCCTTTCTGGCTGGAAGAGATGATGTCTCAGTGTTGTTTTAATTTGCATTTCTTGAATGACCAATGAAGTTGAACATTTTTTCCATAAATTTATTTGCCATTTCTATTTCTTCATCCGAGAACTGTGTATTCATCTCAGATGCCCATTTTTTGGTTGTATCTTTGAATTTGTGGGTCCTGATTTTTTCAATGCTTTATACAGACAAATGACTTTGGCTAGACAGAAGTCATTTGTCTGAGGAACAGTTGGCAAAAGGCTTTTCCCAATCCATGGGTTTTCTTTTGGCTCTGTTGGTGATTTCTTTCAAAGCACAAAAACTTTTTAATAAGATGACATCCCAGTTGTTGACTCTTTGAAGTACTTCCCATGCAATTTGTTTTTTTGTTCATGAGCTCTCTGCCTACTTCTACATCTTCAAGATATCTACTTACGTTGCTTGCCAGTATATTTGGTATTTCTGCCTTAATATTTAGATCTTTGATCAATTTTGACTTTAGTGAATGGTGATAGGCATGAGTCTACTTTAAGCCTCTGACATGTAGAAAACCAGTTTTTCCAACACAACTCTTATTAAAGAGGGTTTCTTTCAATGAACATGTTTGGCCCCTTGGTCAAAGATTAAGTGGCTGAGTGTGTTTGTGGTTGTGTTTGTGTCTTCTATTTTGTTCCACTGATCCTCAGGTCTATTTTTTTTTTTTTGCCAGTACCATCTGATTTTATTATAGTTACTTTGTAGTATGATGTCAAGTCTCAGAATTGTGATGTCTATTGCCTTGCATCTTTGTTGCTCAGGATTGCCTTTGCTTTTCTAGGTCTCTTCTGTTCCAGATGAATTTTAGGAATGTTTTCTCTAGATCTGTGAGGTATGATAAAGGTATTTAAATTGGAATTGCATTAAATAGAACAGTTTCAGGAGTAGGGCCATTTTCACAATATTGGTTCTTCCCAACCAAGAGCAAGGGATATCTTTCCGTTTTATAATACCCTCTTCAATCTCCTTTATTACAGAAGCATACTTTTCAGCATATAGGTCTTTTACATTCTTTGATAAGTTGATCCTAAGTATTTTTATTTCACAGCTTGAAACATTTCATTCCAAGCTCTTCTGCCTTGAGAGTTTGTACTGCGATCATTATCATGATGGGCTTTCCTTTTGGGGTGTCTGTTTCTTTTATTTAACAACTCTTTGCTGAATTTCTAGGATCTTGATTATTATCTCTCTGGGTGTAGATTTACTTTGGCTATTGCTCCTTAGGGGAGAACCAGAATTTTATTGGAAATGTTTAACTTTCTATAGGCAGGATATGCATAATGCATTATTTGCATGCATTCTTCAAATTTGATCAATACACTTAATGGAAAATTTTTACTCCAAAACAAACCACTGGAGTTATCTGGCTCCAAAATTTACCTTTGTTTTACTTGTCTCAGTAATTGTTGATTACAAACACTACCTTACACGTGTTTTTCATTTAGCTTCACACTTTTCAGAAAATTTTAAGGGAAAGCATGTGAGTTTTAATATGTAAAGCAGTCTATGGTGACAACTAAAGTAACATATTGTAGATCAAAGGAAAAATTCAAGGAAATAAAAAATCAAGTAAGTTAAAAGTTCTTATTGTAATCATCTGATTAGTAAGTGCTGTGAAAGACATGATTTGGTTAATGCAAAAGTACACAAATTTATATAAAAAAGGTTGATTTAGAGGCTGATTTATTGTTAGGATTTGTGAAGAAAGTACCATCAGGATTTTTCAAATTGAAATATTTCTCTCAAAAGCTGTGCTTTTCTTGCCTATACAAGCTTTTAGCACCATTTTCTTATATCGACTATTGTCATGAGTTTTGCCCAACAATACAAGAACTGAGAATGATGGTGGAAGTGTTAAAGACAGTGGTAGACTACAAGAAATTTAAAGTAAAATAAAAGGTAACCTGTAACCTGTTCCAAGTCATGGAAGAAAGACTATCAACTTTGAAGTCAGAGAGACTAACATACAATTCTAGTACTGTCATAATCTAACGCTGCAGTGGTTGGCCAGTTTTTTCTAAATATCAGTTTCTTTACTTATAAATTAGGAATTACATCTAACTCATAAAGTTTATTTTTAAAAGTTCTCAGTGTGTAGCATAGTAGATACTCAGCAAGTGTTAGTTCTTGCTCTTCTTACTTTTAAATAGTTGTGGAAATAACTTATTTTCTTGTAAATTTTTCAGGTTCCAACTCATCTTTTCTTCAAATAAGATTTTCAAAAAACATCTCTAAACAAGAATACTTAGTAATTCTTTCTATCTTCCATTGTTTCACTTAATATTCTTCCTCCCAATCATCAAACTGTGGTTATTTAACTCCACTAACTATCCTGAGGAGGAGAAAGGGGAGTAAAAATAGAGTGAAATGTATAGAAGTGATAGCTGTGTAGAGAATAAATACAATAATCAACTTCCCTCTCCACTTCTGCAGCACTGGATTTTGCCTTAACTCAGCTATCTGAGATATGGTAAAGTAAGACAGAAGCATTGGTCATTAATTGACAGATGAATAACCAAGAATTACACTATTGTACTCTGAATAGTTTTTAACTTAGCAATGAGACATGGTTCTCATGTTTGGATGTTTTCAGGGCTCTGACACAGAGCCCTGTTTTATTATTTTGTTTGACGCCTTGAAAATAACTCTATTATGGCTTGGAATTAGATGTCCTCTAAAGCCTAATGTGGTTGTAGGGGGGGACTTTTTGGAGGTGACTGGAGTTAGGGTGTGTAATGCTGTGATCAGGGTTATGATTTTGGGATTGATTCATGATACAACTCTAAGCTTCATGGTGCCCCACTTTGGATGGGAGAGCTATCCACCCTAAGGGCGGGTAAGCTGGATAAGTTATGAGGTATAGAAGTAGAGTTGGTTGTCACTTATTATTTGTTGTTTTTGCTATCTTCTGCCCGTCATGAGCTGTTTCTTCTCTGTGATGACCCTCATGTTATCCCACTTACACTTGGAGCCAGCCAATTATGAATTGAAATCTCTAAAAACTGTGAGTCAAAATAAACCTTTCAGTTTCAGTGTCAAGTATTTTGTTTCATCAACAAGAAAAGTTAAGTAAGACAAAATCTTCAAACCACAGAATCCCATTCTAAACTCCCTCACTGTCTTGAGGACCTACTCCCAGGAAGTTCCACTTATTTCCAGGATTCAAATGAGATAATAACTGAGAAGTCCAGGAGAACACGGGACCTGCTGTTTGTTTTTCATTAACTTTATTGATAAAGTTTAAATATACATAATGACCACATTTGTCATGGAAAATTTGTACCCATATATGATATAATTTGATTGTTTTTTTCCTACCTCCCTCCACCCTTATTCCTTTCCTTATTTACAAGAACTTTGTTTCTATTTTTTTTCCTTTTTTTCTCATTTTTTGCCTTCCTTCATTTCCCCCTCTCCCTTCCCTACTTCTCCTTCCCATTTGAATATTTTATTCGAATTTCACTATATCTATTATACATTTTGGCTTTGATTTACATTTACAATTTCTCACATCAGCAAGAACATGTGCTATTTACATGGCTCTTCTGATGTTGTGGGATGGAACACTGTAGACATCTACTAAATCCATCTGTTCACAGATTTGGTTCAGTTCTGATATTTCTTTTTTGATTTTTTTGTCAAAAAATGTATCTTCTTGTAACAGTTGAGTATTAATATCCCCCATTATGATTGTGGTAATGCTTATTTGATTTTTCATGACCGTTAGTATTTGTTTTGTATAGCTGAATGCACTTTTATTTAGTGCATATGTATTTATGACTGTCATCTCTTCTTGGAATTTTCCCTTAACAAGTACGTAGTGACCTCTTTATCTCTTTTTATCAGTCTTGGCTTAAACTCACATTATCTGCAAATTGAATAGCTACCTCTGCTTTTTGCTGGGTTCCTGTCATGTGGAATGTTTTTTCCATCCTTTGACTTTCAGTCTATGAATTCTTTTTTGCAGTAAATGTTCCTTGTATACATCATATTGTTAGATCTTATCTCTTCATGCATTCTGCCAATCTATTTCTTTTGATTGGTGAATCTAAACCATTTACAATGAGGGTTATAACTTATATGCATTGGTTTATTCTTGTCAAATTATTTTACTGCTATTGGTTGCCTTTCTTTCCCCTCTGGTTTAATCACTTACCATACCTATTGGCTTCATTTTATTTGGTGTTCTTAGAATTGTGGTCTGCGTTATATCTTTCTAGAATATCTTTCAGAACTCTTTGTAGAGATGGTTTTGAGGTTATGAATTTCTCCAGTTTTTCCTTGTCATGGAAGTATTTTATTTCTCTATTAATTCTGACAGATGATTTTGCAGAGTATATCAATTTGAGTTGGATGTTGTTTTCTTTCAGGACTTGGAATACTTCATTCCTTCCTCTCTTTGATTTAAAGTTTTATCTTGAGAAGTCTGCTGTGATTCTGATGGGCTTTCCTTTATAGGTGATTTGTTTCTTTTCTCTAACAGCTTTATTGTACTGTTCTTGAATTTTGATTATTTTATGCCTTGGTGTAGATTCAGTTTGCTTATGAGTAATTGGAGTTCTATAAGCCTCATTTATCTGTATGTTGAATTCTTTTTCCCTGTTTGGAATGTTTTCTGCGATTACTTCTGTGAACAGGTTTTCCATTTGAGTTTTACTGATTCCTCCTTTTTTGTTGATTTCAATCAAACTTACGTTGTTCTTTGCATCATCAGGCAGCTATTGGATTGCTTTTTCATGATCCTTTGCTATTTTTAAGAGGTCTTTCTTTTTGTGATTGCTAACCACAATCCTATCCTCTAGGCCTGGTAGTCTGTCTTCATTTTTTGTTCTGTCAGTTTTATAAACTTTCAGTGGAATTTTTAATCTCTGGGATATCTGTTTGAATCTGATTTGTGCATTCTGTTTCTTTCCTATGTTGAGCATTCACAGTTTCCATCATTTTCTTATGCTCTTTTATTTTTTTAAATCTTTGCTTACCCTAGATTTTTTTGGAAAATACTGCATTATGACATTATGGTCATCATATCTTTTTTTTTTAACCTGAGAGATTAGTTATTCTCTAGTTTCCTCTCTAGTCTTATACATCTTTCTCTAGTTTTTATTTTTTTAACTTTTGCTGCTATCATTGCAGAAAAGTCTGATGAGTGGTTTCTGATTTCCTCTGTGTCATTGTCTCTTGGATTTGTCCTGGGTGGGCTGGAGGGATTGCATTTTGCTTCTGTGTCTTATAATTTTCTATTTTTTCAATTTTGTTTTATTTTCTGTGTTGATGCTTGTAAATTTCTTACACTAACTAGCTTTATCATTAATATCAACATTTCTCTGGGAAATATCTGTTCCTAAGAGAAGTTTACTAGGTGTAGGTGATTTCTGGTTTTTATAGCTGTTACAAGATTCTACCTTCCCAGTTAATTAAGAATGAGATGTTTCTATTTGACTCAGCACTCGGTACTTTGGTACTTGGCTATGGTGATAGTTATTACCTCTGAAAATCAGAGTATTTTTATGCAAAACAAAACAACTGATTACAACAGGTATCATATCTTGGGTAACTTAGTACAGTAACAGTTGCATCAAGAATAACCTAGAAACTGACAAACTGAGGTAATTATTACTTTGGTATCTTTATCCATAAGAGCAATTTCTATGGTTGTACAGTAAAATCCAACATAACCCAGAACTTGTATGCAGTGAGTTTCCCCTGAGTGGCATGATTTTACTGTGCTGGGAAAATTTAAGAAGGATGGAGAATAAAACAGAGATGTAATTGAAGAGGAATACAGTAGAAGAAAGATTGGAAGACAAAGTTTGATCACACAAACTTTGAAGAATTAAAAAAGAAGGCAGAAGAAAGAGGATGAAGGAGGAAGTAAAAGGTTATTGAAATGGACCAAAACAACTAGAGACAGTGTTCACTTACATGAAAATATCTTAAATTCAAGATATATTACTGAGAAAAAAAATAAGATGAATAGAACAGAGTAAAAATAAAGATGACAACCTAAAAAAGGAAAAGAATAGGTTGTGTGTCTCTGGGTCCCATTCACATTCTCTGTGGCTCCCTCAGATTGAGATTTTCCAGTTCCCATACACTTGGCTCCACCTGCTCCTTGCAGAGCCTTCTCTAGTCCACCCCCACTGCCACGTGTCTGTCCTCTCTGTCACTTGTTGCAGGGTGGGGTGTGGTAGGGTGCTAAGAGCTGACTCTCTGCTCCTCCTGCCACTTTCCTGTCACTTTCAGGGACAGTGGGTCCCACTTTGATCTCCTCTGCCATGGTGGGAGTGCCAGCCTCCCACTCATTGCTGTGCTGCTGGGAAAGGTCACTTAAATTCTCTCAAGCAACTGGTTGCAGGGTAGTAGGGCCTGTGCTCTTCTACTCACTACCTTCCCCGCTGCTGCCACCAGAACATTGCCCCGCATGCTGTGGTCCTGAGCCTTAGGACCCTGTTTCTGCCACCTCTTTGGGCATAGCTTAAGGCTGCTGGATCTAATTGGACCTCCTTTCCCACTGGGGTGTGCCTGGGTTGTTTAAATCCTAGCATCTGTGTCCCTATCTCAAGCCACTGGTCACAGGACAGGAAGGGTTGAGGGCTGCCTGCACTGGGGTCCCTAACTTTGTTGTTACTAGGGATTCTAGTCAATCACTAGACAAAAACCAAAACAAAACAAAGCACCAAAAACAAAAACTTACTGCCTTTTGGGGAAGGAGCTGCGCTGACAAAATTTGTTGCCAGGCTGCTGTGTCCTCTATGTGGAGAAAGGCAAAAGAAGCAAGGGACCTTGTATTGACCACACTTTGGCCATCCATTAGTTTCTTGGAGACTTCAGAGTGTGCTGATCCGTGCTTAGCACACAGGCAGCAGTGCAGTGAGCAGCTATGCAGGCTGGATCACCATTTTTATACAGTTGTATGTCTATGTTTTCTTTGATCTACAAGACTTTTATTTCATATTGATTTTGGATGGATGTCCCTCACTTTCCTCCAGTTACCTGTTTTTGATGGATTTTGTCTGAATAGCTCTGACATGCCCCCTCCTTTATTCAGGTGTATAGAACCCAAAACCCAGGAGTTACTATTCTTGCCAATAATTTTGTTTCCAGCCAATACAAAACATTATCCCAGAAGTACTCAAACCATTAACATTAATTGATTCCACAGGGAAAGTATGTCCTTCCTCGTAATTAGTAAGACAGTGGATCACAGATGGTAATAAACATACGATAATTTTCAACACTAAAATTATGGCTTGGTGTAGGATCATTTGCCATAGTTTCAGAGAAGGAGAGTATGGTAGTAAGGCCAAAATTAACATGGGTTTGTACTCAGGCAGTAGCAATGAGAATGCAAAGGAATATAAGAGTTATTGATTTATGGTAGACATGAAGTCGACTGGATCTCATAACTGATCCACAATGAGAATGAGAAGAAAGATTTGAAAGATTAAGATTTTAGCCAAGGAGCTAAGGAAAGGGTTATGCATACATTAGGATTCACATGAAGATTCTGAAACTGATGTCAACAATTTTATAATTGAAATGTTAGTGAATAGTCATTTTTATTTTGCAGAAAATTGTAAGGGTTACTTGGAAATTTCTGGACTGTTACCTTCCTTTGGAAGCATGCTCTGAACCATTGGTCTTGTTAGGGCAGGTTAAGTGCTTCCCTTCAGTGCTTCTATGGCACTGACTTCAATCTCAGCACTTAATTTCATTTTCTGGAACTGCCTTTTTCATGCTGTCATGATTGGACTGTAGAATTGGCAAGGGCAGAGAACTTAACCATTGTGATTACCTTTGTGACACTAAGCATGGAGCAGGATAAAGATATATGGTCAAAATCCTTTGATGTCTTTGGGAATGTCAGACATCTAGATGAACATTTAAAAACAGTATAGTTATGGCTATGGAATTTATAAAGGTTACTCTTTTTCAGAATCTGGTTAAAATCTTCATTGAGGTAAGAGTTGAAATGCTTAGGGGAAAATCACACAGATAAAGTGTAAAGCGAATAATTTTAGAAAGGAAAAGATGTCAGGAACCTCAAAAACTCCAGGACACCTCGGAAGAAAATGATGACACTAAAGACCCTTGAAAGACGGTGGACAGTGAAAAATTCTGGCAGAACAAAAGTAGAGGACACTTACTATTCTTTCAGAGCAAGATGAGTTTAAGAAGAATGTATACAAACTTTCTAAATGATTCCTATAAACCGCTGAATTATATAATTCAGTGTTTTCCTAAGGTTTTTCTTTGGGTTTCTCGTTAAGTGAGATATGGTATGGAAAAGACTCTCAGATAAAAGGAGATTGGGTAAGGCTCAGTATTAATACGCATTTTTAAAGATTCAGAAAATACACTGGAAATTCTATAGCAATTGTTTAATGTCAGTGAAACATTTCACCAATTTTTTGACAGCTTCCAACTTGCCTACTTGCATACCAGAGAAAATATTCTGTGGAATTTATTTAGAGATCTACTGCTTTGATTGGGTGACAAGAAGCAGGTTTTCCTTCTCTAATTATTAAAGGTGTGCTAGTGGATATTGTCTGTCAATAATCCTAAAATCCTCGCAATTTAGATGACGCTTTGGAAGTGATATACTCTTCAGGTTCCATCCCAGTGCATCTTGCAGTAGCAGTAATATAATCTGCTGGCATCCTTTATTGTAGCGACACTTACTGTATACCAGACACTGTTCTCGCTGCTGAAGATGTGTGATTAAACAAGAAGACAAAAGTCTTTCGTCTCATGAAGCACACAAGGCAAAAGTGGGGTAGGAGGAGCCAGACAATGAAATAAATAATGCAGTCATTAAAATGCTATAAAATGATCAGAGGGAAGGAACTGATTCTAACTATTGGCTATAGAAGGCTTCTCTGAGAAAGCGATATTTGGCTCAAATCTATATAATATGAGGAGTGCCAGAGTCATAAAAGTGTGGGTGGGAGATGATTCCAGGGAAATAATAAATCACCCAGTGAAAAGTGCCTAAGTAAGAATGAAAAATGACAAGAATGATGGATAAGTGTGTTCAAAACAGGGAGAGTATTTTGAGGGGGATTAATAGTAATATGTCTTACTGTAGTAATTTTTATTTAACTACACAGCATATATTTTCATCACTGTGTGGTGTGTGTGTGTGTGTGTGTGTGTGTGTGTGTGTGTGTGTGTGTAGAAAGAAGATCAGACTAACTGATGCATACTGGATCCTGAAGGAGGCATAGATAGAACACAGAAAGGAAGTTTAGCAAAAGCTAGTTAATTTATGGTCTTATGGGCAATTTTGTAGTAGAAACCTTTCTTTAAACAGGATAGTAAGCAACATAGATATTTAAAGAAGAATGAAATATGATGTCTTTTTATTCATTCAACATATATTTATTCAGTATATGCTTTTTGCCAATGTAGACATTTCAATTACCAAATGGATCCTGACTCTATAAAAAATATATTTACCAAATAGATATTGACTCTGTAGAGTATATTTTATATATTGATATTTTAACAAAGAATGTTCTGAATGTATTGTAGAGAATAGATTAATATTACAAAATTGTGAAGGGCTGGGTATCCATGTTAAAGATTACAGTGAACTGATCTAGATCGATGGTGGTAGGGAAGAAGAAAAATCAATAAAGTTTTTTTCAGATAGAGTCTACCAGGTTGCTGAAGGACACATAAGTAGATGAATGAGAGGGAACTTTCCAGACACTGATGACATATTTCTGCTATCAATTAGGAAACAGAGCTTTGGAAACCAGAACCAGGAGATCTTTTGTGGTCATTTTTAATAGAAGTCACCTGTTAGATATTTAAGAAGAAGCAACTGTAAATGCAAATCTAGAGCTTTTAAAGTGATTATAAACTGCGATGTCAGCTTAAGGGTCTCGGCAAACAGATGGTGTGGAGTAGATAAGATCATTTGTGGAGACAGGAAAGATGAAGAGGCTCTAAGAGAGGGTCTGTGTGTTACCAAAGAAGACTGAGAAGGCCTCCAAAGACATAGAAAGGAAGCAGGGGAGGGAGGGTTCCAATGAATAAGGAGTGTCCCAGTGTGGTGACTATCACAGAGAATTCAAAGACAATGAGGGCAAAGTGGTGACCACTGCACTTGTCAAGATTCTAGTCATTGGGTGGATACCTTGGCAGGAGTAGTTTCTATCAAGTGGGAAAGATCTATCATAACAAATGTTACCAGTCCACAGTGCCTATCAGCTTCCAACTAATGCTTCCCCTATATCACCTTTAATTATAATTAATTTATGAATTAATTTTCAAGAAACTGAGGTACAGGACATCACATGATCTGCTTCATGATCTACTGACAGAGCTAGAATCTGAACGCAGCCTGCCTGACATTAGCATCTGATTTTTTACGGTATCTCTGCAACCCAATATCTTTGCAGCACAATTAAAGGAAGGGGAGACAGAAAATAGCAAACAGAAAATTTTCGAGAAGTTTTAAAGCCATAATAAACTAAGAAAGTGGCTTCTTAGAGGAGGCGACAGGTCAGCAAGAGATTTTTGATGGGAGCTACTATAGCGCGTGCACACCGTGGAATAACATGGTACAGAGGAAACTTTGATGGCTCAGGATAGAAGGATCTAATTATGTCAGCGACGCCCTTGCACTTGGTATGGGCCTGGAAGAGGTAGGGCTGAATTCCAACAAATTACTCAAACCCTGTAAGTGACAGAAGTGGGATTTAAATTCCCCATCGGGGCTGCGGATTAGTGCTCAGGTCACTAGACCGTGCTTTCTCACCACCGGTCTACTCTACTGAAAGACCTCTGCTCCCAGGGTCCACCAGGAGCCTCTACTGCTTTAGATACAGAAGCCCCTGATTCAATTTCTTGCTGGAATGGATTCTTCACAAATATGGATAATCCTCCATTTCATGTTTACTCACTTGGTTGACTTGCTGTTTTCCACGCTTCCCACAACAGACTGTGCAGTTTCTATTTTCTGAGACATTCGAATAAATGTGAGTCGATATTATGACCGAGTACCTCCTGAAATGAGTAATTTTCCCCCTTTATCACTTTTGAAACAAATGGATGAATTGCAAAGGAGCTACACTAATGAAATGTTTAATTTGAGGTTTCAATTTTGCAAATGTTAGGAAGCATAATTAAGGTTCAGACAATACGTAAGTGCGTTCTGGAATGCAAAATAAACTATTTTTTCATCTGGCATTTTGGGAACGTTTTCTGCTTAAACCCAAACATTTTGCAGATGTCTTATGTTCCACAAGCACTCCAGGTACTGTTAAGGGACAGGGGACACAGTCCTTATGGTAGTGACAAATAAATAATGAGTACAGCTCTCACTGTAACAATTAGCAGGAAACAGAGTGCTAGGCACTGTGTGCTGGTTTTATATGTCTTTTGTTCTCCTAATGAAAGGCAACTTTCGTCCATTTCATTCTGGTGTCTCATATCATTAAAAGAGTGGAGAAAGAAAGGAATAAGTAGGTTAGATAGAGATATAGGCAGGTGATCAAGGCTTCTGGACAAAGTGGAGGTCACAGAAAGTATTTGAAAGCTTAAGTAAAAACATCAAATAATTTGCAAGCATTTTCTCTGAATCATGATACCATTTAATTTTTCAATGAAATAAAAGTAATTTATACCAAGCAAACCTGGTGCACCCATAACATGAAAGAGGGAAATTGCTGAAAATATCCCTATTTTAGATGGTGAAAGAAAGGATACTTAATTTACCAGAAATGATTATTTCTTTAGCACAGTGATGAGATCCACTTTTCTCAGCATCGTTTATTGAAGAGACTGTCTTTCCTCCAATGTGCTGTTGGTTCGTTTGTGGAGAATCTGTTGGCTCTGGACACAGGTTTTTATTCTGATCTCTATTCTGTTCCATTGGTCCATGTGTATGTTTTTAAGTCAATATCATGGTATTTTGATTACTGTGGCTCTGTGGTTGTGTTGAAATCAAGAGTTGTGTCTTATAAAATTTCTAATGGGTGTATGGAAGGTTGCTAATGTTGACATTGTATACTACTACTTTATTAAATTCATTTATCCATTCTGATAGTCTTTAGATGAAGTCCTTAGGTTTTTCTACGTAGAGAACAATATCCTCTGCAAAGAGGAATCATTTGTGACACCCCTTCCTATTTATATAATTTTTGGTCTTGATTCTATTATTGTGAACATCCTTGTCTTGTTCCTGATCTTAGAGGAAATGTGTTTAGCTTTCCTCCACTCAATATGATGTTGACTGTGGGGTTTCACATGTAGATTTTTTGCTTTTTTGCACAGCTTTTCTGGAGAGCACTGTGGAAGTTTCTCAGAAAAAAAGTAGATCTGCCATATGCTTCAACTGGCCCACTTCTTACTCTTTAATCAGAGGGAGACCTAAAGGCTATGAAATAAGCATACCAGGGGAACCTCTTGCTTGTGTTTATCACAACACTGTTCATGATAGCTAAGCTGCAGGACCTGCCTAGGGTCCATTAACAATGAAAGTATAAAAATGTGTTATACACACACAATGAAACATTTTCAGCCAATGTGATTGAGTGTATTTGGCACTTAATCTAAAGTGATGCAGGAGAGATAAGAAGGAGACAAAGTAGGAATAGGCCTTTAATGAGGACATGGGAGAGTTTTATAGGAATTCAGTGGCTCTTAGAACAAAGAAGTGGCACTACTTTTATCAGTTTGGGCTGAGTAGGAGTTTTGGAGGTGGGAAAATGACATATTAACTGCTGATTTGAAGGAGCATCTGCCTGTGCAAAACAGGAGACAGATTTACTGGGACCTGAGGGTGGAGGCTTGCTGGGGGGTGGAGTCTTCAGATCTGAGAGAGCCAGCACATGTGCAGAAAGGAGGTGGGAGGTTTATCTCTGAAATGAGAACACAGAAGTTACTCTTGGAGAAAGAAGTTGTTTCTCTGGATCTGGTACCAAGTTGGGCAGATGTCATATTACAGATAGCTAAGGCCAAGGCTAGCAGAACCTATCACAATGTAATCCTGTAATTTTCAGGAAAAAAAATGTCAAAACAAGAGGTCATTATGTTAAGTGCAATAAATCAATCACAAAATGAAAGTACTGAGTAGTGTCTCCTCTCCTCTCTTTCTCTCTTCCTCACTCCTCTTTTTCATTCTCCTTCTTTTCTTTCCTATCTGGAAGCTTAAAAAGAAGCCAATCTAAAACTATATTGTGGAGTGGGGGGTGTTGAATTTGATCGATGGACACTGTCTGTATGTATGGAAAGATCACCCTGAACCCCATTAATATGCAAAATATATGGGAAAACACAAATTTCCAAAAAAAGTCAATAAATATATGCTCCAGTGAATATGACTATAGATTCACAGCTGCACTAGATATTTGAAATCAGTGGTGGCACATATTTTGAATATGACAGTGCCTCTTGGTATTAAAATGTAACCTGGCCCCAAAGGAAACTATGGTACTTTCAGAATTCATTTAGTAAAAGAATGAACAACCACACTAGCCTAAATTCAGTATGATTTACAAACAATTTTTCTGTATTTTATTCATCAATATAATATTTCATATATTTGATAAACAGCAGTATGCATATAGGCTTATGGCTTATATATGTTTAACATGGAATTTATACAAAATCATAATTTAACTTCAGATGGCTAAAGCATACTGGATAAATTTTTAAATTGCAAATGACAGAAAACTGAAACTTGTTGAAGCATAACACAAAATAATTTTCACTTGTGTTACATAAAAATTCAGAAATAGATGTCATTTAAACATGGCTAGACTTAGGATTTAAAATCATGTAATCAAAATATGTTCTCCCTCCATCTCTAAGCCTTTTTTCTTATGAGTTTTATTAGTGTTGAATTTCTTCTTACTCTCCACGTTGAAGCTGTTCTTGCACAGAAAGAGGTCCTCTGTTACCATCATATGCCCTAGAATTGTGTATCTTTGGCATGATTGCCATAACTTTGGCTTAATCAGTGTTTCTACAGGAATCATCCTAGAGATAGGTAAGTGTGATTTCTCATTAGCCAAGCAATTCAGGAACCACTCCAGGAATCCTAGGTCTGCATTGTCTTGGCTACTTTTCTCATTGCTGGGACAAAATACCCAACACCCAAATGAAGGAAGAAAAGATTCACTTAGCTCACTATTTGGGGAGGCTTCAGTCCATAATCAGGTGGCTCTAAAGCAGGGTGGCATGGCATAGGGGCAACACTTCAAGGCAGCAGCCAGAGTAAAAAGCGAAAACAAACCTCTTCCTCCCTTATACTGTACACAGGGCACTCCTGCTCCTTCAGGGTAGGTGTAGCACTCACAAAATCTCCCTGCTATCCTTTGCCCAAGAGGAAGATATTTATAAAGTAAGAACTCTGGCTCCCTGCTGAGTCTCTCAGTTAAACTTCTGAACTTCTCAAGTTGACACAGTGTATCAACCATAACAGCAGGAACCTGACCAACTACAAGTGAAGAAAGAGGCCTCTAAGAAAATCTCATTCAGTGTGAGTGTATACTGAACTAACAAAAGTATCAATTTTGCAACTGTGAAGTCCTCACACAGGAACTCCAGTGCCATGGAACTTACCTGGCTCTAGCTGAACATCATTGCTGAAAAAACAATACAATGAAAAACATGTGTCCTTACCTTATATTTTGGCTTTCATTTGCTTATTCACTTATTTGGGAAGAATTAATTATGTTCTGTAATTTGCTTTATATTAGAGGTTCCAAGTCAATTAAGACATAGTTATTATTTAATGAGCTCTAAACCTAGTAAAAAGGCAATATTGCCTATTAATAATCCAAATGTTGCAAAAGTACAGAGGAAAATATAATTCACTTCATACAAAGAATGGGAAACTCTTCATGGGCATAGTAACACCTGAGCTAAGGTTTGAAAGAGAATTTCTGGCCAGTATTTTTTAAAAAGTCAGATATAAATGACTGGAATATGACAACTTACTGTCATGCTGAATTTGGAGATTTTCACTCATACCCCTGTTTGAGTTAAGGGAAGAAGGTACGTAAGGATTAGAAGGGAAAACTCAGTGCTAAGAAATACCACAGGGAGAAGCACCACTAGGGTGGGCAAAGCCAAGAATTAAAGCTGTAATCTCCAGATTTAGAAGAAAAGTCCTACACAACATTCTAGGTCACTGTTTGATCACGTACTCTTTTCAGAGCTATATAGCAGGAGATAAATCAGTTAAACAAATTATCACCTTTTGGTGGAAGAGGGAGCAAAGGGAGGAAAGCAAGCTTACTGAATGAAGTGTACAGCAAAACCATTTTAATCTCTTGGCTTATAAGGAGAGAAGAAAAGGAAACGTCAGGCAGTTTTAAGTGATTATTTTGCAATCAAAGAGGCAACTGACCTTGTTAGCACTTAGAAGTGGAAGGTCAGGAATATTGGAAAGTTTTAAACTCTCAGATTCAAGAGTCACTGTTTCATTGTTTAAAGTGAAAAATGATGGTCAGTCTACTCCTAAAAATCTGTGTTCAGGTAGCTATTCTGTACTGGCAGAGGGTTTAAATAAGTGAGCGTAGCATTGCATATAAACATAGCTTTAAAAGAGACAGAGAAAGATGTCTGCATTGATCAACTTTTTGTCTCTGTGACCAATACCTAACCTGTACAACTTAGAGGAAGAATTTGTTGTTAAGCTCACAGTGACAGAAGTTTCCATCCATGGTTGGCTGACTCTGAGGCTGAAGCATCACTGTGGATGATGTAGAGGAGCAAAGATAAAAACCTTCGCCATGCCTTTCCTAACTTTTTCCTTTCCTCTCCTCTCCTTTCTTTTCCTTTCCTTTCCGTTCCGTTCCACACCATTCCGTTTCTTTTCTTTTCTTTCTTGGTGCCAGGAATCAAACTCAGGACCTTGTGCTTGCCAGCTGGACACTGTATCACTGAGCTATACAATGTCTTTTTACAAAATTAGTTGAATCCATATGAACATACACAATTAATGTAGTGTTTGCAATACTTTTTTAAGTAATAGCAACCCTAAGATGGTTCATTGTGATGAGCTAAAAATAAGATTTTTAAAATTTATTCACAGCAGAAAGAAATAACTTTTCAAAATTTTATTTACTGCTTTTGATACTTAGCTATATAATTCAGCCCACTGTCATTGACAAGCGGTATTGAATCTTTAATAACACTATCAGTGAAAGTCACATGCCTGTCTATATTTTCTAACTAAAAGGGAAACATGTGTATAGCTTACTATCATTTGGTAACTTAGACTCTTCAGTTACAAAGAAGCTAAATAATCCATATACATGTGAACAGTATAGAAAAATCATTTAATGAGTTACAGAGGGAAGTATTTTCAAAGTACTGTGCTAATTTTGCCAGAGAGGCAATTTCTCAAATATAATTCACTCATATGAAGGTTAAGAGAGATAATAACAGACTAAAACACAGGAAATAACAAAAGAAATAAGATGTCAAATGTGATCAGATCCATCTTTGCCATTCCAAGCTTTAGATCACTGGTAATATTTTCATCTAGACAGGAGCTCAATAAAAGGAAAGAACCCAGTTTCATAGGAATAATACAATGCTTTTATTTGTAATATAGAAATTGATCAAGTTAAAGTAATCTGAAAGTTCCCGTCATTCATACTTTAGTTTACTTTTTTGATTTTTAACAATTATAGTTTTTTCCTTTAAACAGAATTATCAAAGAGGCAGCATGTGTTTGTGCACACCTGGAATCATAGCCTCAGCAGGCTGAGGCAGGAGGATCACCTTGAGTTCAAGGCCAGCTTGGCCACATAGTGAGTTCAAAGCTAGCCTGAGCTACAAAGCAAGACTTCGTCTTGAGAAAAAAATAAAAAAGAATCACCCAAGTGAAAACACCACTGAGTCAACGTATCTGACTTCTCTCATCTATGAATTTTGGAAGTAATTTTATGTCTTTAAATAGACTTTTACTCAACAAAATAATTTGTATCATTCTTTCATAGGGAGGTTTTATCTGTAATTACCAAAGAAAGGAATTCTCAAGACACATTCTCTTTTCTGTGATTTTAACTTGTCAACATAGTTTCAGATTCAGTTTGCATTTTTTTTGAATTTTCTTATTTCTGAAATAACATTTGTTTCTCTTCTCTTTGGCTTTATCACCAATCCTTGAACATCTGATTACTAACTTAATTAGACATCATACCTAAAGTACTAGTCAATAGGCATTTGATCCATAAATTCAACTAATGACAAATTATCAGAGAGGAATAACACTTTGCTGACTGGAGGTACCAAAATATCAACATGAAAAATGAAAATACGTCAGCATCTTTGTTTATACAATGCCAAATATTGTATTTGGGGGAACTCCTAGGTAATTGATTGGATTTTCATACTTATATGAATTTGGCACCACATGTCAGTCCCATGGAAACTGTGCTCCTTGTTAAGAGTTCTTGTACACAGTTAATGAGAAACCTTGTCGGAAGACTTGGCTGGAGTCCATGCTAATCACATTACCATGGATAATGAAGAGTAAGCTGAGTGTTTGTGTCTGGAGTTCTGTTTCTCATGCTTCATTTGACCTACGTCTTGGCTTCATTACCACCATTTGAGGAAGGAACAGAAGTTTCTTTGGTCTTCTTTCTATGTTATTTGTTTACTAATGTTTCTCGGTCAAGAGCCTGGCCCCCACCCTGATAAAATTCTGTTTGAGCAAAGTTGATAATTTCATACTTTAGATTTGCATGAATATAAATTGCAATATGGAAATGCATCTCATCTAGGAATTATAGATAAAGTACACCAAAATCACCTGGAAAGCTTTCAAGAAATCTGAGTTCTTACGCTCTTCTGTCTCTTGTATCATCATAGGTATGAGAATCTGAATTTCTCTCATACACATATTTGTTTAGAACAGTCACTGTAGAATAAACCAAATGATGTAGTATGCTTCTCTGTTCGTCAAAGTCAGTTGAACATTAATCTGAAATTTTTACATTTAAACATTGAGTTTCTGCTCACATAATCACCTTCACATTCATATTGTTGCATTAGTTTTTTTCTTGCTTTGAAATATATTACCACAATTTTTTTCTTTTTTTATTTTATTTAAAAGGAAAAAGAGAAAAAACAAAACAAAACAAAGCAGTGTAAGGGTACAAGTAATACAGAACTACAAAAAAAAAAAAAAAAACAGTAAGAAATCACCAGTTAATAGATTACACATTATCATCTTAGAGATAGTTGCTCAAGTCACAGTATCAAAGCATACAAAGTGAACATTCAAACAGTGAGACTGCAAACAGTTGTGTTCAATGATCCAACCAAAAACATTAATATGGTCAGCTATTTAACACACCTAAACACACTTGCAGTTGTATCCCTTAGAGCACTTTCTTTCCCTCTCCTTTTTACAACAAAATTTACACATTTTGGGTTTTATTACTCCTTAGTTCTTATTACTTTTTTTTTGGAAGAGAATAAAGTCAAATATGGCAAAACAAAGCTGTCAGTCAAAACCAAGGATAGACATAGTACATGATGTAAGAACAGAGTACAAGGTTATCAACAATGGTTACCATAATGTCTCTTGTTTCTTTAAAAAGAATTGTCTATCTCATTAGGTATTATAAAGTTGAACAAAACAGTAGAGAACAAGACCAATAAAACTTAAACATTGTAAACATTACAGGACTTCAAAGGAGACAATAGTCATACCAGAATGGGCATCTTAGTGAATCTTATTGCCTTCAAAGTAGTTGCCTGTACCCCCAAACTTGATACTATCATACAGAATGGAACAGAGTCTAATCAGTCAAAACAAGAGAGTGGGAGTATTACAGGACTTCAAAACAAGTTAATAGGAAATAAAAAAGTTACTATAATATATCCTGCTAATTTTTTAAATTTTTCCCCTTAATTATAATAAAAAATAACTAAATAATTTTTAATGAATAAGGGAGAGATTGTGATAAAAGAGGACATAACAACATAACAATACAGGTCAAAGTATGACTGTTTCAGCAACCTAGTGCTTCACCACCAAATAACCCGATTTAATAGTAGTTACCATAGTGTCTGTCTTTTTCTTTGAAATATTTGAATATAACTTCATATACTATAGCTTCAAATATTTCCATATCAAGAAGCCCAGAATAAAGCCTTTCCAATTAATAAGTGAAAACTTTATAAGGCTTCAAGGCCACATAATGGGGAATCATGATTACCACATACTTTTATATATTTGAATCGTTACTTACATTAGGGAAACTATTCAATATTCACACATGTGAGATTGATTTATTTCACTTATGAGTATGGTCTCAAGCTGCGCCCATTTATTGATAAATATCTCATTGTGATCCTTCTTTATAGCTGACTAATACTCCATTGTATAGAAATACCACAACTTTTCTATCCATTCCTCAGTTGATGGACACCTGGGTTGTTTCCAAGATCTGGCTATTAACAAATTGTGCTATTATAAACATAGGTGCACATATATCACTGTGGTATGATGCTTTCAGTTCTTCTGGGAATATGCCTAGAAGTGGAATGGCTGGAATAAATGGGACTTCCAATCCCAGCTTTTTGAGAAATCTCCAGACTGACCTCGACAGTGGTTGTACCAGTCTACACTCCCACCAACAGTGTAGGAGAGTTCCTTTTTCCCCACAGCCTCTCCAGCATTTGTTGTTGTTGGTTTTCTTGATCCTGGCCATTCTTTCAGGAGTGAGATGGTATCTCAGTGTGGTTTTAATTTGCATTTCTCTAATGACCAATGATGATGAACATTTTTTCATGTATTTATTTGCCATTTGTATTTCTTCATCTGAGAAGTGCGTATTCATCTCAGATGCCCATTTTTGGATTGGATCTTTGAATTTTGGGGGTCTGAGTTTTTTTAATTCTTTATGTTTTAGACAAGAGTCCCTTGTCTGAGAGAGAGTTCATTAAAATCTTTTCCCAGTTTTTGGGTTTTCTTTTCACTATGCTGGAGATTTCTTTTGACATGCAGAAACTTTTTAATAAGAAGTGGTCCCAGTTATTGATTCTGGGAAGTATTTCCCATGCAGTTTGAGTCCTGTTCATGAATTCTCTACCTACTCCTATGTCTTCAAGGTTTCTACCCAATTTGACTTAGATTTAGTGTTTCTGTTTTAATATTCAAATCTTTGACCCATTTAGATTTTAATTTAGTACATGGTGATAGAGATGGGTCTACCTTTAGTTTTCGGCAAATGGAAAGCTAGTTTTTCCAGCACCATTTATTAAAGAGACTGTCATTCTTCCAGTGAACCTGCTTGGCTCCTTTATCAAAGATAAGGTGGTCGGGTATGTTTGTAGCTGTTGTTGTATCTTCTAATCTATTCCATTGATCTTACCACAATTTTAACAGCTTTAAACAATATGAATTATTTATTACTTTGCTCTTATAACAAATCTGGACCAATTGAGCTCTTCTTGGGAGCCCTAGGAGGCCTTGATTTCCAAATTCATTCAGGTTGGTGGCAGAATCCATTTCTGTGGCTGTGAGACTGTAGTCCCATGCTCTTGATGGATGCTGAAGATTCCTCAGAAGTCTTGGTGTTAAAGAAGTGGTCCACAGGATGGAAGGGCTTGGATGTAGATCCTTTAATGGTTTCTAGTGTGAGTTTGTTAGATCACTGGGGCTGTGCTCAAGAGGAGTAGAGGGACCCCTCTTGCCCTCTCTCCCTGCTCTTATTGGGAATGTGAGCACTTGTGCTGATATATCCTCCCCCTGCCTCTACTGGCTGTTGCTTTCACCATGGCTGAGCAAATGTAGGACCAACACCTTTGAATCTCCAAAATGGTGAACTAAATAAAGCTTTTCTCTTTGTAAATTAGCTTCCTTTGGTTATTCCATTATAGTACAGGGATCTGACTAATGGATCTCTGTTTCCTTGCTGGCCCTGATTTTCACTAGAGCTGTTACCAGTTCTTGCACGTGGGCTCCTGATCTCAGAGCTAACAAAGTGCTCAGAAACCTTCTCATGTTTGCAAGCTTTGACTTTTTTGCTACAAATTTTCTACAGTTGTTTGAGAAAGCTCTGTGTTTTTAGGAGCTTTGGTGATTACACTGAGTCCTCTGAGATTATCCAGAATAATCTTCTAGTTTAAAGTCTGTGCCCTAAATGCTGTCTATAAAGACTTTCATTTGTGTATTTAAAATATTTTTTGTTATATACAAGTAAAATATTCACAGATATCACTGGGGAGCTGTTCTGCCTTCCCAATTCATCTTAAGGCTTTTGTGTGCTAAAATAAACAGAAATCACAGCGAAGTTTTAATGGCTTACTCCTTCTACCACTGTCATTGTGGAATTTCTCAGTTTCTGCCTTAGCACAACACAAACTCTAGAAACAGCTTATCTTAGACTATTTAAAGACTTTTTCTGGTCTTCTTTCTCCTTCTCCCCTTTTATGTCAGTCCATTTATCAGAGCTGGGGTCTTTGCTCTCTGTGAAAATGCAGTTTTATCAAAGCTTCCCAGTAAAATAAATTAGTTGTCAGTATGATCTTGTTTTCCACTAAGGAACACACAAGACTGGCACACATATTTGAGACCATGATGTCCCTTGGAAGCCAGAGTTTGTGGGAAAATCAGTTAAGATTGTTCTCTAATTTTTCTCATGTCATCTCCACTGATAGTATCACATGATAAATAATTCAACTATAGATAATGAGGTTAATATATACTAAAAGTCTTCAGGGCTTATAAGACAGGGAAATTGCTATTTACTCTAAACTCCTTGGAATATGTAATTCTATAAAATCAGTTATTATACATTTTATGCTTCTCTGCTTTTTATCAGAAATCTCTGTGACAGTAGACACACAGAGCCATGATTCTGATATCTGTCATATAAAGGAAATATTATGAGAGTTAGCTGCAGAATATTTTTAAAAGCATTAAGTTTTATAAAATTGTGTTTAGGGAATTATTTTTAGGTCACATGATTACAGATTTGTATTTGGCATAACTACATGTGTTACTGTTGTTTTGCTTTATCTAGAAAAACACATAAGTAGAATTCAGGCTTGAGTTTTTCTGTCTTTCCCAAGCTTACACACTTTTTTTTTTTTCATTTTAAAGTATGTGGATAGTCATGTGCTATTTTCTTTCTGTGTTAGAGAAAAAAATGGAAGCATAGACCAAAATTCATAGTAATTTAGAATAATTCAGCAAGGAAAAAAGCCTCTTCTGTTTTTATAGATCTTTTTGACTGATTTTTTTAATTTTAATTTCTAAAAGAAGAAGAAGAAGAAGAAGAAGAAGAAGAAGAAGAAGAAGAAGAAGAAGAAGAAGAAGAAGAAGAAGAAGAAGAAGAAGAAGAAGAAGAAGTGGAAGAAGGTTTTCTTTGTAAGCCCAGACTCTGTGGTGTCAGAGACTGGAAGAATATTTAAGATCTCCAGCTGGTAAAAATACTATTCCTGCAATAAAATAGTGCTACGCTCTGTAGAGACTGTCATAGGACTCAGTCAAGGAGGATGCCATTTGATACATAATAGCTTCTAGGTCTGGCTTTTAGTGCAAAGGAGACAGTTGGTCTGTAACCTCTGCCTCCTTTCTGAATTATAAATTGTGCAGCAAGGTGCAAAACAGAACTTCTTCTTAGGTCTCAGCACAAGATGACGCAGGTTCTGCCTTCTGAAGATCTCCCACAAGACAATATGGGGAGATACTCTATGATGCCCACATAAAAATAAAGATAGGGTTTTAGCAGTATAGTATAACAGCCACCAATTTTTCCTGCAGGTCCTGAAGGCAAAATCCCAGGTTATCACCAGTTTTTCCTCTCTCAGTTCCATCAAGTCACACATTTTCAACCTTTGCAATGGTAAATCTGACCTACTACAGCAGCCGCTGCTTACCACAGCCCCTTACAATAATCCTTTTCCTCTTAGAAACCCCCAATCCCCCCAAAATGCTCCTAAACCATGTGATAGAGGGATGCTTTTCTCTATCATCACATGTACACTAGACAGGTATGAGAGACCCCTGGAAAATGCTCAGCCTTGCTTCCTCCCACAAAATTCTATAGGTTGTGTGTGGAAACATGAATTCCAAGGTGCTAATTTTCAAGTAGGGATAGGCTTCTGTGTGAAGTGCTGGCTCTATGATGAGCCTTAGTGATCACTAAGGCTCCTTTACCTCTACTACTGGACTAGACCAGGCCACTGTATGTTATTCAGTTTTTCTTTTTCTGTAATACAAATTAATATTTCTGCCTTCACAATCGTCCTCTGAATAATAAGTGCAGATATATTTCTAAATTGCCTTTTATCTTGCCTCTTATAAAATAAATGTTAGCTTTTTTCCTGCTATTCTTTCTTGATCTCTTTTGTGTTTGTGTCCTGTTTTTTCACCCTTGCTTTCTCTGTAGGCAATCTAAGTGTACGTGACTCATTTCCTCCTTCCATAAATCAAGTTCCAAGTTGATCATCAGTTACTCAAGTTAGTCACGAGTCATAGGCCCAGAATGTTAAACTCTTTTTCAGAGTGTAATGTTCTTTAATTTAAAGAAAAAATTGCTAATTCTAATCCAAATATAAACATACTGTTGTATTTTTTAAGTGCTTCAGGATAAATTTAATTTAACATTTGCCTTGATGATTTGATATCTAAGTTTTATGTAAGATCTTTTATGTTATTGGACCTCTTTTTTTAAAAAAAAATCTATTTAATCTCACCACATATACTTGTGTAGAAGACTTCATTCAAGAGAAATAACACTCATCAAATGCCCTGAATAGGCAGAAAAACAAAGGTCTTTTACCCATATTAGCTACTCCAGCACGTAGCATTATGCTGATCTTGCAATTTGGGATTTATAAGTATATTATTCATTACTCATTTAATCTTCTTAGCAGCTCTTTAAGATATTTGGGAAAGGGGCTGGTGATTTAGCTCAGCGGCATAAGCACCTGCCTTGCAAGCGCACAGTTGTGAGTTTGATCCCTGTACAAAAAAAAAAAAAAAAAAAAAACATGGTAAGATACCTGGAAAAGAAGCTTTTATCCTTGATTTGCACAGTGAAAATTGAGGCCAGAGGAGTCAGGTTGATTTCCCAGGGTCAGGTGGGTACGAGGAATATACTATTGGTCAGTATTCAAGCTTGACGAAAGATAGAGCCTGGCTCCTCACCACTATGATGTGAACCTATCCAAATCTCCTTGCTAAATGTGCAGCTCTGTTTGCTTTAATCCATGTTGCCACTGTATCTTCATTATTTTTTAAATAGGCATAGGAGCTCTTTACTGGTTTGCTGTGGTTTGAAGCTCAGAACATGACCTTTCAACCAGATACTGTGACAAGCAAACTACCTATTTCATATTCCTGATTGTATTTGTGCATAAATTATAGTGCAGCTTACATTTTTAAAATTGTTATTTCATTAACATTTTGATAGCTTAACAACATCACTGTGAAAGCCAGTGGCAGAGGTTATACCAAGATTCCAACTAGTTTAATGACTATTAGAAACGCTAAGAAACAAAGTCTAAAGAAATACTTAAACCCGTGACTTGTAAATATGCTATGAATGTAGTTGAACAAGAGCAATTTATAATATGAATTAGAGAACAATTTGTTTAGAATAATTCTTGACTGATAAATACAAAAATGAAATGCTACATGGCTAATTAATTCAGATAAAGTATATAACACCCAGGATCCTAATCTCAGTTAAGGCAGTTCTTTGTAGTTTCAGATTTCTATTACAGAAACTCAAATAAAAATATGAAATAACTAGAAACTTTCAATTTCTTACTTTAAAAATAGTGATCCTATATCTTCCCAGCGAGGTTACTTTCCCTGAAATCACACTGCTAGTTAATGGTAAACAGAGAGGCGCACTCATGTAATCTGTCTGTGACTCTTAAACTAGCATTTTCCTCCTAACTGCAGGACCCTTTGTCATGGTTGTCAAAAACACAAGAAAAATAAATGTGTATCTCATGGGAAATAGAAAACCATACTTAATTTTTAATAAAATAGGAAAGTTCTCATTTTATTTGCTTTTTACCATTCATCTGAAGTTATCCTGCCATTCTTTTGCCAACTTGGTTTCAAACTTTGTCTAGTCTTTCCTGAAGTGCTCACCAGATGCAAAATGAGCAAAGAAAAACTAGAATGAATTTGGCATCTAAGAAGTGTATTTTAAAAAAAGAAAGAAAAGAAAAGCCTGGCATTCCTTCTCACATACAGTAGTATAATAGCCAAGATGATGAGATAACTGTCTGAAGCCAGTAGAGATTTTGAATTGAGATTTATTCTGTGCAGACCTAACTACGCTCTTATAACTTTCTCCAAATCAGTAGTGTCTTATGAGTGATCACAGCCTGAGACTGGCTTTGAACGATCTCACCCAGAATTTCAAACAGAACGATTTCTTTCAGTGCTCCCTCATGTCCTGTGGCGATTAAGAGCTTGTTGAAAAGAAAAGGTTTCTCTCCTTGACAGATGGCGGGTTATTGTGGAAGGTATTTTTTTTGTCTTTGTGTAGTTGTACCTTAAATTGTACATTGCATGCTAACTTTCAGGACTGGGAGAGTACTAATGGCCTTCCGTGTTTCAATTTCATACCATAAAATTGAAGTTGCTGGCAAAATGCATAGCATCGCTAACTATCAGCTTCTGGGCTTTTTACGATCTCTTAGGTTTTTATATTTGAAGATTTTTCAATAAAAGATAATAGTGTGACCGTTCCATTAGATAATAAGCATAGCCGTAAGGCTCCTGAACAGGTAAGTTTCTATTTAAATGCTAATTATTATCATTATAAACCATTTGGGAAGCAACTAAGTGTGAATTCCCTGAGATAAAACCTTTCTATCTAAAAAGAAGGGAAAATAATTGTGGACAAATTTTGTTGACTCTTGTAGGTATCAACCTTGAGGTAGAATCCTCAATTAGAAAATTTCTTGGTACAAATGTAGTCAAGAGGAGTCTAATGGGTAGATCAAATAGGTAGCAAAGTGTAAGATATGTTCGAGAAAAGATATATTCTCAGCATAGGCACAAGCTCGCCTCTTGTCCAGAAATAATAGTCTTAAAACCTGGGACTTCTATGTGAAATTCTAATTCATCTTTTTCATTAAACCTTCCTTGATTGAATTTTTACTTCTTTCACTGAGGAAAGAGAAATGTGGATAAAAATAATGACTTCTCTGTAAAAGTTAATAAATAGAAGCATATAACTACTCAAAAGAAAGAAGAGAAGAGCATAAGAGATACCAATAAACAAGATTTAACAACAAAATATCAGGGGAGTGAGCATTCGAGAAGAAGAAGAAATAGAGAACGTAGATTTGAATCTCTCTTTGAAAGGTAGGCAAAATCATACACATACAGAACATAGAGA
The DNA here is from genome assembly GCF_034190915.1 of Cavia porcellus. NCBI lineage: Eukaryota > Metazoa > Chordata > Mammalia > Rodentia > Caviidae > Cavia > Cavia porcellus. The sequence continues at coordinate 156,379,847 of NW_026947484.1, read as the reverse complement.
ATGGGGCAGAAGGATATTCCAAAATGAGAGAGACAGAAAAGTTAAAAAGTTCTATTTTGTTCATATCTAAATACCCCTTGAATGTACTTTTTTTTTTTTTTTCTAATTAGTACCAGGGATCGAACTCACGACCGCCTGCTCGCAAGGCAGGTGCTTATGTCGCTGAGCTAAATCCCCAGCCCCTAATGTACTTTTATTAATGGGTGGCAGTTCACTTGGTTGATTTACAAAATTCAACAATAACACAGGTAATGAAGCCAGAGGGGCTGATGTCACCCTCAATCTTCTTCAATTGGCTGTCTGTGAGCATTTCAGTGTTCAGTGCTCAGCGTTCCCTGTCTTTAAAGAATCATCTTAAAAAGAATCATGGATTCTTTTTTCTCTACGTATCCCAATAAGTTTCTCTCTGTGTGTATGTCTCTCCTCTCTCTCTCTCTCTCTCTCTCTCACACACACACACAGAAGTTGGAGACACTGTTTCTGCATTGTTTCCTTCCCCTGCTTCCTATGCTATGCTCACCAGTCAGAATGGATACCTGCATGTTTTTTGCAAGGTGATCCCACTACTTTTTGAATTCTGTTATTTTTTCTTCTCTTTCTGTGTCTTTCTTTTTCTTTTTCTTTCTTTATTTGTCTGTCTTTCTGTCTTTCTTTTTCTTGCTTTCTTTGACCTCAGATCTTTATTGTGGACAGTCTTCACTTCTGAGATCTAAATCTAAACACCTATTTGACATTTTGTTTCAACTGTGTGAAAGGTATCTTCAATTCAAAGTACTGAGTACCAAGCCTGTAATCACAGCACTCCTCCCAGGTGTCTGTAGAAACAGTAAGCCACTCACGTGGTGAGTACACCAGGAATCTTCGTTATCCTGCATTAGCTTTCTTTCTTACTCCCATAGTTAATAATACCAAGGCTTTGACCTTGACTCACGCAGAGCCTTTAAATTTGCCCCGCTACCCTCTATCCAACTGCCACCCCTAATTCAGGTGACAATGCCTCTTCCTCTCTCTTGGTGGCCAAAATGACCTCTAATCGTTCTCTCCAAACGTTGCTTCCCTCACATGTAATCATTACTCTACTTTGTATCCAGTGCAACTTTTCCAAAATCTGCAACCAGTTCCATGACACTGTAGACTGTTACACTGTTCCTTATCCCTCACCCCAGTGAGTCAGGCCTGCTGGATATCCATTCCTTTGCCTCATTTGTTGTTAACCTGCCTCAGAGCTCAGACAGGTGACTAACTCAGTTTGGCCAAAGAAATAACAGCAAAAATGACACAAACTGAGATTTGCTACTACTTCTTCACTAGGATTTGTTCCCTGGAATTCTGTTGCCATATGAAGAAAGCCAAGATGGGATTAGGGAGGAGACGATCAATGTGGACAGTGAGAGAAGCTGTTGAACATTTATGGTACTCAGAGTCCCTAGGAAATATTATCTGACCTTGACTCACTAACAAGAAGCCACATAGTTTATAATGTTTTTGGTCACACACACTCTCTGTGTTGTACATAAATGTGAGTTCTCAGATCCAGCAAGAAAACATAGACAACTCAGGAAAAAATGGTCAAGATAGACAGAAAAACAACCTGATACAGCTGTTGTAATAGTGATGCCAGGTCAACAATGCCACCTTGATGAGCTGACAGGTCAGCAACACATTCATCCATCCATCTATGCATCTATTCTTTCATATGGTAGCTATTTATTTAAACGCTTATTAAATGTTTAACCTGTGCCATGGTCCCATGCAATCAGAGAAAGAAACAAGATAGGTTCTTCTTAAAAGGACATTTAAATAGCTATTTAAATATTGTTTACGTTTTTAGTTGTCTGAAATCTGGGGCAAAGTCCACATAGTGTTTTTATTATGCATCCAGTAATTGTACTATTCAGTGTTACTTCCTAAAAATGCTCAGAAAAAAAGGCACAGAGAAAAATATGCCAAGTTAAAGTAATATATAGATTTCAGTGAGATCAGTTAAAATCAATAAAAGCTGTGTGATTGCAGTTGATTTAAATTTGTGATACATAAAATGCTGGATTTCTCAACAGAGTATATCTTGTGATTGGCTATTTGCTGTCTGATTGTGGAATGGAAATATTCTAGAACTTTATGCCTCATCAAAATCCACTAAAAAATTAATGGGTCATCACATGCATAGAAAGTAATGATTTTATAATTGATCTGTTGTACTTGTTAGTATTGTAGCAACTCAATTAATCACATTTTTAAAGTCCTTCCAAATTAATACTTGAGAATATTTTGACCATATATAACATCCTATGTTGGTTATTTTACAATTTTGATTATACAATAAGAAATATAGAGCTGAGGATTTAGCTCAGTAACATAAGTGCCTGCCTTGCAAGTGCGCAGTCATGAGTTCGATCCCCAGTACAATATATATATATTTTATATATAAATATATATATTTATATATATTTATTAAATATATATATATATATAGTTAATTTCCTCCAAAATTTTTATTTTGACATTGTGACAAAAAAGTCTAATAGCATTTAACTAAAAGGTAAGATCTACCTGGAATTTTATTTGAAAAATAATGATAGGAAAATAGACATCAAACTCCCTGGCTCACATACTAATCTTAGCTTTCTGATTATATCTTGAGTTGTTAGTCTGCTTGTGAACCAAGCAACGGGCTGATAACTTTTGAGTGGTGCACTGGTTATGATGGAGGTCAGTTTAAGACTGGACTAGGGCTCTCCCCGGAAATGGGTGAGCTCACTTCCAGGCGTATCTGCGTGGGTCATGGGTATACCTTGGGTCTTTGTCTGGTTCTATACCCCAATCTTTAGGATCGCTTCATCTTCTGCTACCTTGTTATGATGAACTAAGCATCTCACTCTACCACATCTTTCTCCCATAATGTCTCTGCCTGAGAGCCAAGGAACCATGGACTGAATCCCCTTAGAGTATGAGCCAAATTAGATTTCTGCTCATTTAAGGTGCAGATGTTGGGTGTTAGAGAAATCTGATACAAGTGATGAATGCATTTTATATTGGTCTGCTTCTGTTACCATGCTGAAATGTCCATTTTTACACACCTGCATGTTAGCATATAAAAATTAGACTTAGTTTAAAATATTGTTTGCAAAACATCATTTACTTCTTATAGGCAGATATTATATTGATACAAAGATCTAAGCTGAACAATATGAGTTTAGTTATGTTGTCACACTATATATACTCTGATTGCAGAAATATATATCTTGATGATTGCTAAATTAATTACTCAAAACATTTATGTATTTTGTTTTTAGCATCCTTGAATTCACTGCTTTTGAGCTATCTATATATATATATATATATATATATATATATATATATATGTAATCTGATTTCATTTTTTAAGAAATATTTTTAGGAAAATCTTTGTCAGTCAGGATTGGCCCATAAGAAAATCACTAATGTCATAATAATTAATTAAGTCTTACTAATTTTTGCCTATTATATTTTTTTCACATTACTATCTACTTTTTAAAAAATTCTTTTGCTCTACTATTTATGGATCATGGGCTCTTCCCACAGGACTACATTATTTTATTTATTTATTAAATTATTTTATTTTGAGACAGGATTTCACTAACTTACCCAGGCAAAACTCAAACTTAAGTTCCTCCTGCCTCAGCCTCCAGGTGCTGAAATGATCTTTTTATATTTCTTTGCTTTTTCCTTTTTTATTTTTAATGTCTTTTGAATACAGACAACTTTGCTTTTCTTTTCCCAGTGACTTGAATGGTGTACTTTCTATGCTTCATTCTAGTTTTTGGTGGTCTTTATATATACATATATATATATATATATATATATATATGTTTCACATTATTCTAGATGGTAGAAGAAGAAACAAGAGTCCCAGATTTCGGGCAAGCAATGGCTATTGCTGGTAACAGTCATTGTGATTTGTCTTCCTGAAGAAAATTTGCTTTCCATAATTAGCAGAAGTTTGTAGCCAGAAAGAAACCTCCAAAAAAATAATAATGAGGAAAGGGGAGGGTCTTCTGTAGGGTGGCCTGGTCTCGGGCTACCTTCAAAGTTGCAGTTTTCAGATCTCTAGAGCAGATCATACATGCGAAGCAGACTTGTTGCACAGCAGTATTTCTGGTTTTTGAGGATCCAAGTGTGGTACCTGACTGGAGAGAGGAATTCTCCCTGCTTTGACATGAAGCATAGCACAGCGTGGGAATCCAAAGACCAAAGGAATTTTTTAAAAAAGGTGTCAATATTTCAGCTAATGAATCTGCAAGGGCCTCTGGTGATAAACACCTGAATGTCACGATGGCCCTGTCAGAGAGGGTTTAGTAATGATGGGCAGTCATGAGGGAGCTGAGGCAGGAGAAGCGGACCTGGCACAAACATGGAAAAGGATTTACTAGTGTGAGTGATGTAGATTTGGGTGCCTAGACATGATGAGTGTGGATGTTTCTGGGAAACTGATGCTCATAGGTGTGACTGTCCGAAGACAGCTTTTATAGTCAGACCTAAAAGGCATGTGGTGTCTTGCTGTCTCCTGCTTAAAAGCCAGAACTTCAATACGTTTTTATTTCATTTTGTTCCTTAATTTTTCTAGTAGCTTGAAATTAGCTATGTGGGTTTTAATTAATCATATTTTCTTATTTTACATTAAGTATCCTCTCATCCAAGAATAACTTTTGTTCTTACAAATTAGTTACGTTATATTCATCATAGTCATTGGACAAAAACATATGGCTGATAGTAATGTTCTATGGAATTCTTTTTAACTGTACTTCCTTCCTGTCTTCTTAGTACTTTCTAGTTATTTCTTTCAGAGTATGTCATTTTAGGAGCCCATATCATTTGCGTAGGTCAAGCTTTTGAATACCTGATAATTTTCTCCCATTACTTTTAATAAACAAAGACCTGACCGGTATATCTCCAATCTTTATCCTCTCTAAAATAGAGACTTAGATAGCTAAGTACTTACAGGTCATCACTACTCGAGATTTTAAAAGATGTCTCGAAATGTATTATTTAATATAACTGGGCCAAAGAGACATTTCATGGGCATCATAATGGCATTGTGATTGTGTAGGAAAATATTCTTGTTCTTAGGATGTACGTGATGCACTATTAGGCACTGCAACAACTTTGTAAATAAAATGTTCAGATCTTTGGGGGAAGCAAAATTATGCTTGTTGCTGTTCCTTTTGATCTATGTTCAAGCCAGGAACACATGTTGCTTTGGGTCAGTCTCCGTATATGGTGGATGTACCCACACTGGCACAGCCTACAAGAGACAAGATCCACTAAAAGCTGGCTCCAGTTCAAGTTCTTCCCACTGGCCTCACCAAAACTTTTTAGAAATGTGCTGCCTTCCAATTTCTTCTACACCAGATCTTTTCCATTCTCCTCCATGCATGGGAGTCTCAAGAATCTTTTAGCTTTTTCCTGCTCTCCAGTATCAATCAGCTTCTATTACTGTAACAAAGATCTGAGATAAAGCAGCTTATAGAAAACTTTATTTTAACCCACAATTTTGGAGATCCTTGCCAAGCATACTGCTTTTAAGCCTATGGTGGGAGAGAGAGAGACAGAGAGAGAGAGAGAGAGAGAGAGAGAGACAGATCTGACTTGGTCATACTACCAAAGCAATATAGGAGACATGTTACATAGGGCTTATGAGAGCCTTTGAATATTTCCCCACCTATGGATTTCCCTGAGCAGTGGCTGTGATTCCCAGATCCTAGCAGCTATTTTAGACCATGAAACAGGCACCAGAGAAAATCAAGCAACAAGAAAAGAGTGTGAATTTTATATGCACGTATCATAGCAGTCCTACGACCTTCCTCCAGATCTCTAGAACATAAGAGACAAATAAACTCTTTTCCAGTTTAAGACATCATTGTTTAGTGCAAATAACATTATTCAGGCAGCAAAACTTACTTCTTTTTTCTTTGTGGCAATATATTTTAGAGTTCTGAGTACTGACATTAATCTTCAATAGGTTATTGAAAGTGATACTGAATTCCAAAAGTATTTTCAGAAAAATTTTATCATAGTCCAATGCGAATTATCTATTTTTATTTGAATGTTAAATGTTATAAAAGCAGCAATTTTGTAAAGCAAAGAACATTCCTTCTAGCCTAAAATTATAAGGGAAATTTCTGGCATTCACAGTTCAACCTAATCTTGCACTAAAACTAAAGACTTGATTTCCAGCCTCTCCTTCCAAAACAAAATTCTCACTTGTCTATTCTTTTAGGGAATTAAATTGTACAAAAAATGACCACAAAGGCCCATTTGTTTAATGTAGTGTCTTTCTTAGATGCATACAGGCTCTTTAGAATGTTGTATAACTGATTGTTGCTACTTGGCAGGTGGGGTTAGTCTGAAGGGACATTTGGATGCCTTCTCCTAGATCTTCCTTGTTTCTTTTCTTGCTCTTTTTCCAAGTATTATTAAGTTACCAGGAGATTATTTTTCTACCCAGTCTGTCCACATGAGATTCCTGTAGATGCCATAATAAATTATCACATACTTCGTGGCTTCAAACACCAGTAATTTATTCTCTCACAGTGCGAGCAGCTAGCTCCAAACTTTAAGGCATCAGCAGACTTGCCAGTCTCCAAGAGAAAATTTGCCACATCCTCCCTTCAGCATCTGGTCATTCTCAGTCCCATCACTCCAACCTGGCTCCGTCTTCAGATCACCTTCTGTGTGTCTGTCTCATCTATTTCTTATCAGAATACTTGTCATTGGGGTGAGAACTCACTGAGATAATGGAAAATCATCACATCTTGGAGTTAAATTAATTGCATAAGTAAAGACCTTTCATCAAAATAATATAATATGAATGGGATCTGGAAATCAGAAGATAGATTTGGGGCTGACAGTCAACGTAGTACCCTTTCACACTTCAGTCAAGGTGCTTCTTTTAGAAGACCAGCAAGTCACCAACTTGTGCTGTTACCTACTGCGTTTAAATGTATATGTTTTTAAAGTATTTGAAAATAGACATTTTAAATTTCACATAATCCATCTTGTGCACCTAATTGCTCAAACCAAAGAAAGAAAAGAATAGCATAAGGTTCTAGAAAGACCGCCGAGGAAGATGCTGGAAATGTAGATTCTTTCTTGTTCACTTTGCTTTTGAGGATGAGCACAGGTCTTGAAAAACACTTCAAAGAGGTTTTCTGGCCAGTCATGCTTTGCCAAGTTCTCATAGCTTTCTGAAAGCTTTCAAAATTATCAAATACCTACACACATCTCCCGCATGATTATTTTATCAGGAAAGACACTGCAAGCAGCATCACAGCCTTTAGAATTCTTTATCATGTCACAAGGCAGCTGCATTCGAACTGCAGTGTCTCCACTCAAGCCACCACAAGCAACACGGGCATTAAAATGAAATGTTCTGCAGATGCCCTGTGTTAGCAAGAGCTGTAATAAGTGTCAGACAGAACATTATCACATCGTAGTGCTTTCAGATTGGGAATTTGTCTTTTATCGATCTTTGAAAGTGCATTTATTTGACCAGATTTACATGCTACTTTAAAAGGAAAAGAATGTGGTTTGTTCTTACCTATACTATGAGGAATGTTAATTAGTTTTGCTGTTTCTCCTTTTTATCTCTAATCATAGTCAGCATCAGCTACTTCTTTGTTTCTATGTGGAAGAGCTGTGCTGAGATTTTCTTAAGCATTTCTATAAAGCTTAAAGGCACTTCTGGATGCTTGACACTTCCCTTGACAGTGTCAGCATGGAAAGTGTTTTCTGAATGATCAGAGCACAAGGTACAGAACAATAACTTCACCAACCTCTGATCCCTGATGTTCACAGACATAATAAAGATAATTCATGCTATTAAGGTGCTTGGAGCCAAATGCGGTAGGTGGGGAGGTGAGACAGTCCACGTAAGTGAAAAATAATTTCATTTACGTAGTGCTTGGCAAATTTTGGAAGTCTTGCAGATTTACTCTCAATATCCACAATAACCTGACAAGATAGCTCTTAGAGATAGGAAAACTCAGGCCACATATGGAGAGATAAGCACCAAAGGTAAAATAATTTTTTGCTATCAGTTCTGGACTAGAGTCTAATCCTTTTTTTTTTTTTTTTTTTTTAGTCCACTATCCTTTCTAGTACACTGTAGTATGAATAAGAGCCATAATTGCTTAGACTAGAGAGAAAAATGATTGTAAAATGAAGAAATTAGCAGGCTTCACAAGAGAAGTGGCTTGGTCTGATTGCTAAGGACCAGAGGACTGATATCACCTGGAGAACTGGCAGGATAAAGACAGGAAGAGGCAAGCGCTGTGCTTTCTCAGGCATCTCCTACCATCAGCACTCTTACAGGGAAGGCCTTCATAATCACCAGCTCTGCTTATCAACGTTCAGAAAATTTCTATCTGAGTTGGCTACGACCTGAAAAATTAAGACTTACATGAACCTCAGGAAAGAAACAAAGACTTCCACTGCTTTGCTTGTGTTTATTCAGTATAATCTTTTCTCCTTGTGTTATGGCTTGTGTTTAGATTACCCCCAAAGCCTCATGTCGTCACAGGTGGGGGTTTTTCTGGAGGTGGTTGGGCCTAGAGTGTGCGATGCTGGAATTGATTCATGCAATGTCAGGATCAAGGGCACCAGGATGAAGTGTGTGAGTGGTCCCACCATAAGTAGATAACATGAATGGATAACATGATAGAAGAGACAGAAAGATCTGTGGTCATCTCTTGCTTGCTTTGCTACCTTCTGTCCACTATGTACTGTTTCTCCTTGGCAATGTCTGTCTGCCATGCCACCTGTCTTGGAGCCAGCAGACTGAACTGAAATCTTTACAAACTATAAGCCAAATAAAGCTTTTCTTCCTTAACTTTGGGTGGCAGGTATGTTATCTCATCAATGATGAAACTAACCAAGACATCCTACTATTTGAAATATCTTTAAAAAGAGCTTATTTAAATTGGAAGGGTGAATCACCCTTCTGGGATATATAGTTCCCTAACGATCTTGGAACCATGAAGAATTAACACATCTTCTAGAAGATTTAGTGCCTTTAAATTTTTACCTAAGGTTATTTACTCTGGCTATTTAAGTTTATTGCATACAGTCTCCTTTGCATGTCATACAGTGTAAGGACATTTGTGTTTCTTGTCATTCCATGAGGAGTATGTCATGTGTTTGTTTGGCTTGAAATCCTTGGTCTGTCTTAGGAGAAACCAATTAACTTTCTTTCCAATTCTGACATTTCCTTTCCACTATTTATCCCTTACTTGAGAGAATAGTATGAATCAGGTTTTCATTAGATGAATTTTTATAGCTATTACTTCATTCACTCTTTAGTATAAACTCACAAATGCTAAGGGAGAGAAATTTGAAATGCACTAAATTAATTTCTTACCCAATCACTGTTAGCTGAAAGGCAGAGCTGACATTTGAACCCAAATGCTTCAATCCCCAACCTCAAATCCATTCTATATTCCACAGAGCTCTTACTAAACTTACTTCCTGAGCTAAGGGCCTCTTCAATTGCCATCTCCTGTATACCAGGCATTCTTATTAAGGTCCTTTTTGTCTCCTTAACGATAGAGTGTATATGGGGAGTCCTTATAATCTATTGTTTCTGTTATTATATAGTTAAACAGAAGTGTCTTACACGTGTTAAAACTAAAAGAGAAATCCTAAGAAGAAAGAAAGCAAAAATTCCACCAAATTCTTTAGGAATAACATATTCTGCAGTGGTGATAAATGCAGAATATGAAGCATCCACAACATGCTTGATAACCTTAGACATCTTTAGAATACTTATCATTTGTTACTTTCACAGTGCATGCAAAATGTAGCTGTTGGGTTGTTTGAAATCACTGGGTATATTTTGGTTTTGTTTCCGCAGGTAGATATGTGAGTATCTGTGGTACTATAAATAATTTTTAAATAACAATCAAAAGGAAAGAAAGTGCTCAAAAGGACAAAACTAGGGAAAGGAAAAAAAGATGAAAGGAAACGATAATATGTATGTTGGTAACCATATATAAATTATGTATTTATATGTACCCTAGATATATAACTATACTACTAATCTATCTTAGTTCATTAAAAAGAACAGTTTGTGTTATCATTGTTTGACTGAGCCTTTTTGTATCTAGATATTGTAACCTGAACAACTAGAACAATGTGCAATATAATAACTAGTATTCTCTTTTTTTTTTCTTTATTGAAATTCTGTATCATTTTTATCCTGTTTTAATTTTTCTAAAAAACAAAGAAAAAACATCATGAAAGATGCACATGGTCGTGCTGATTAGTCACACGTCACCTTTTCTTTTAGCGCATCCTCATTTGATTTTCTAAATATCACCGAAGTAATTAACTTTCTTACCTCAGCCTGGCTCCTCCTTCAGGTCCCATAGGTCCCCTCACCTCTGCTCTCTCTGCCCTCACTTTCTCTCCCTCTCCTGTGCACACCACATTTTCCTTCATTTGAGGAAAAAGAAAAAAAATTCTTGATGCCTTTTCTCCTTAAGGCATATTTTAAATGTCCCTTGTTAGAATTCCTTCATTAAACTTATGGCCTTCACTATTTTAATACTCTTCTTTCTTCTATTGAAAACATTGTTCAAAACAAATATTCCCAAATTAATACAATGGATTAGAAATATGAGCTGAGTGCCTAATATAACATTACTGAAACCATTTTATGTGACCCCATAAAGCATGTGTGAAGAAAAATAAATGGATTTGGAAGCCAACTAAATGTGAATTATAATCATAAGTCTGACACTTTTACCAAATGTGTGGCCTTAAGAAAATTATTTTAAGCTTCTCGGCCTCTATTCTTTACTTGTCAGGATGAAATATTATGACTACTATGTAAAGGCTACTGTGGAGTCTAAATAAATTGAAGAATTCAAAGTTCCTCAATAAGTTACGTTCAGGAAGTTATTTCACCTTTCTATGATTTAGTTTCTTCATATTTAAATGATATAATTATGCATATCTTATTGAGTTGTGCCACAATTAAATTAGTTAAAATCTCTTGTTTATAACTATATCTGGCACAGTTGTGTGTGTGTGTGTGTGTGTGTGTGTGTGTGTGTGTGAGTGTGTGTGTATGTGTGTGGTATGTGTGTGATTGTCTTAATTACTTATTTTCTTTTCAAAGACAAAATACCTGATGCCCAAAATTAAAAAGAAAAACTTTATTTGGTTCAAAGTTTGTGGAAGTTTTAGTCCATAATCAGCTGATTCCAAGGCAGGATGATGTGGCAGAGTGGCAACAGTTTATGACAGCAGAAGACAGCAAAAGCAACAAGAAAAAAAATAGAGGAGCAGACCTCTTTTCTTCCCTTATAGTGCATGCAGGCTCCCCATTCTAGGTTGAATGTAGCACTCACAACCTCAACCCTAGCACTAGACAACTGCAAACTCTAGATTCAGCCATCACCAAAAAGCCAGCTGCCCTACCTCAATGACTGTATGAGGCTTTGGGAGGCGTTCAGAAGCAAACAATAGCCTTATGCCCTTGGCCCCCTAATGACTCATGTACATCTCTTTATGCAAAAGTCATTTATTCCATCTCTGAGTTACCAAATTCCTAACAGTTTTAGCATTGCTGAAAAGTCAAAGTTTCAAGTCTCTAAGATGTAAGCCAAACTCTCAGCTGTGAGTCACTCTACAAATGAAAAGAAAACTAAACATTTCCAACATTTAATGGCATGATAAAAATATTTTCATTTTAAAAGTTACAAACAGAGGGGATACAAAGGATTGGAACCAGAGCAAATCTAAAATCCAGCAGGGCAAACATTAAATCCTATAGTTTTATGTGTAGCATCCAAGGCAATCTGTGGCAAGTTATGAGCTCCAAAGGGATAAGGTGTATCTACCCCTGTGGCACTTCTGGTGGTTATAGCTCCCATATTTTCTTTCTTAGGTCCACTTTGCCCCCTCCTTGCAGCTTTTCTTGTATGATCCACATTTTTTACTTCTTCAAACTTTTGGAGTTTTTAATGCACCTTCAGCTTTACTCTCACAGCTTTATACATTGCCCTCTCAGGAGCACACTGCCTGGCCTCTCATGTCTTTTGAAATGTAGATGGAAGCTTCTTAAACCCAAACTCTTGCATTTTGTATGCACCTAAAACCAGTATCACATGGATGATGCCAAAATCTGCAGCCAGTAGAAACAGTAGCCAAGCTTTTCTCTGTTGGCTGTAGGGCTGATGTGCCTGGATCACTTGACACTCTGAATCTAATTTTGAGAAACAAATTCTCTACATTGCCACCATTCTGGAATCTGGTGCTTTGTGGCTTTCTCCTTCAAGCAAAGTTTTTATTTTTGTAATTTTGAGTCTGTAAAAGGTGGAATCTTCATGATATTTGTGACACCCTCAGGTCACCTTTTTTTTTTTTTTTTTTTTTTTTTTTTTTTTTTGCAGTCGACATTTCCTCTAGTCTATTTTTGTAGTCTACAAATTGACTGATTTCTTTTTGACCAAACACAGTGTTTTAAATAATTTTGTTGGGCTTTCTGCTTTTGATTCTCAAAATAAAAATGGCTAAAATCTCCCAACAGTAGCCAGTATCACTGCCTCAACCTTTGACTGCCTTGATTTATTTTGTGAGATTAATTAGTCCACCACTATTAATCTCAATCTTGTGCAGTCTCTGAACATGAGCAAAATGTAGACAAACTTTTTGCCAGGCCATAACTCACATCACATTGTCTAGAGTCTAACAGCCAGTGTAGTCTTTCTTTCCAGCAGAAACATCCCAAGCCCGGTCTTTCCCAGTAGAATTTTTATCAGCCTTTTGGTCTTTTGAACTCTGACTAAGATGTCCCAGATAGAACAGCCTAAGGCATTCCAGCGCTACTTTTTAACTGGTATCTTGAAACTTTCTAATCTCTTCCCATGAGCTATGCTCAAAGGCTTTTGAACCGATGATTAAATATAGTCACAGCAATGACTCCACTGCTGGTACCAAATTTTTTCTTAGTTACTTTTTTCTCATTGCTGTCACAAAATACTTGATGTCCAAAATTAAGGAAGGAAAGGTTTATTTAGCTCACAGTTGGTAGAGGCTTTAGTCTATAATCATCTGGCTCCATGGGAGGGTGGAATGGCAGAGGGGCAACAGTTTAGGGCTGAAGAAGACAGAAAAAATGACAAGTCCAAAAAAAAAGGAACGATCTTCTTTTCTTCCCTTATACTGTATTCAGGCTAGTGGCTCTAGGGTAAGTGTAGCACTCACAGCCCCAATCCCAGCATTAGACAATGAACCAATCAAAAACTCTAGATTCAGCTGCCTCCCAAAAGCCCACCTCCATGATTTCATCAAGCTTTGGGGGGACATCCAGACATAAACCAGAACGATAAATATGTTATTTATTATTGTTTTTGCTGTTGTCACTTTGTTAGTACTTAAAACCATGTCTACCACTGGAGGTGACATAGTATTTTTTTTCTACAAATGAGATATTTTTTTTAAATCTTAAGTTATGGACTTACAAAGAGAGAATATGTGCTTGCTATTGAATTTAATAATGTCTAGTGAATATAATGGGCAGATTAGAATGTGCTATATACACAGAACTTATAAGGACATTGAGTTAGTTACCATCACTGCAACTAAATATCCTGAATAAACATTTAAATAGATGAAAAATTTATTTTTGCTCATGATTCCAAAGTTTTTACTCTGTGATTGCTTAGCCTGGTTGTTTTTGGTCTTGTGATGAGACATTGGGAAGCATGAGGCAAGGGAAATCTGATCACCTCATTGTGGCCAGAAAGCAAACAGAGAAGAAGGGGCTGACACAAAATAAACCCTCAAGGGCATGCCCTCAGAAACTCATTTCTACCAACCGGATTGCCTCTAAAATTTTTCCCACTTCCCAGAGCACTATCAGCTAGGCAGCACTCCTGCAATACATGAGTCTTTGGGGGTGGTGCAAGACTGCAACCATAACAGTCATGGTGACATTTTATGAGAACATTTAAGAAGAAGGAAGCAAGCATGGTCTGGTTTTTATCTGAGTAACTTGACTCCAGGCAATTTCCTACACTAAAAAAATAGAAACTAGCTTTAGTCAAGAAGGAGGGTTCCACAGGATTCCACAGGACAAAAGAATAAAATACCCCATTTAGAAACATAGAGTTTACATCAGAAAGGTTTATTGGACAACAGTAGAAAAATAAATGAGTTGAAAACGGAATGGTCAGGGGGGCTAAAAACCCTTTAAAATACTAATTGTAAAAAGAATAAGAGAATAAGAAGGGATTATGCTGAAAAAAACCAAGATATTATGTCAGTAGCTGTATTGATTATTCACAACCATAATGTTTCTTGAACTGTTTTATTTGCCAGATTTTAGGGGGTGAAGCATACAGTATGATTTAGGAATGGCTTTAACCTACGTGAGGGAAACAGGGACTATATATTAAAAAGGAAAAAAAGCTACAAGAATTGAGAATATATGCAAGTTATAAAAATGTGGGACTGAAAATAGTGTTCTATGCATTCAATCTTGGAGCTATTGATCTAAGCTAGAATATTTGGGCAAAAAGCAAGCCATCCCTGAGTTTGTTCTTCAAACAAAGCTAAGAATTAGTTGTCAGGAAGGGCATGAGGGAAGAATACAGCCAGTGTGCACAGAGTTTTAGGCAGAACGACCTGGTTCATGCTTGATAGTCCGTGATTGCAGGGCAGAGTGAGGAGTGTTTAGTTCATTCATTCCTAATGTTCACTGCAATGGTGAGTTTATGGAAAAGCCATGTTCTGCACAATAGCCAGCTATGTAGCAGAAACCAAAGAAATATTACTCAAATATTTGTTGGAGAAAATAGAATAAATTAAAGTAAGAATTTTCCTGGAATGTAACTGAAAAGGCAAAATTTAAGGTGTTAAGTTTCAGAGATTCTGAGTCACATATTTGGATATTTATAGAAAATATGAAACAATTTATTCTGAGTAACTACGAATTTCAATTTGTCTTTAGGACAAATTGCTACTGTATGCAACCTGTCCACCAATACCCTACGCTGTCTAATACTTTCTTTCTCTTCACTCTTCAAGAGTCAAGAATAATTTGAGTTCAGTAAGAATTTATGGGTTATTAATAATTTCCTGGCTCATGGTTCATGTTTATGGGGCCTTAAAACTTATTGAGAACAAGTCCCTGAACACTGACATGGAAAAAAAAATAACCGAGCAGGATCCTAAAAAACAGAGAAATTTATTTACAGTAAAAGTTGGAAGTGAATTCAAACTTGGAGAACACAGTGTAAACAAAAGGAAGGACAGAAGTGAGAAGGAGCCAGGAGTATTCTGAGGATGGTCTCATAGCATGGATAAAAAGAGCTAGAATAACCCTAAACTGTCATGGTTGATAACTCATATTCCTGTGACTAATACTTCTACCCACACAGACAGACTCTTTCATGTCTGGAGAAAAGAATCAGCAGCACCTTTTCTCAGCAAATGAAGAGACACAGAATGTGGTTCAGTCAGTTTTTTAAAAATATGTTTGCTTGTTTCTTTTGAAATTTCAGTGACCTTGATGGAAAGTATGAGGGACTAAGTACATTTTTAACCTGCACTTTTGCAGGGACATGGTGTTTTGTGTCTCCGTTCACTAAGGAGAGGATAGAGATACCTTAGTCAAAGCTGTAGGTTCAGATTAATCCAGTAGGTAAGCAGTTTTCTTTCCTGAAGTACCTACTAATCCTTGCTTCCCAAAGAGTCACACACAAATTCCCCTGAAGCCAGACTTTTAAACACACTTATTTGTGGCTCTGTCTGGGAGGTTGGAGGCACTCTGCAGAGGTCAAGCTCTGCAGGAGCAGAGCCTCTGCTTGTCAGAGATAGAGCCGCCTGCTCACTGGCGTTCTTAAGAGTTTCTTGCCCAAGTCGAAGCCTACTCTTCTTACTACAGAAAACCCTGTGTTTTTTTTTTTTTCTCTCTCTTGCATGAGTCTAGATGAAAAACCCTGTTTGTTTTTAAAGCCCAGTTCTCCTCCCTGCTGTTACTTTTAAGCTCATGGTATGTACACATACTTCAGGATCTTTAACAGGATACTTGGAGCACAAAAAGTCAAACTCCTAAAGTCTCTTCCTCTTTACTTATCTGTCATCTATTTCTATTATTCTATTCCCCCCATTTTCCTGTTATATGTTGGAATCAATATTAATATGCAGAGGCAGAGAGCCAGCATAGATCTTTTACACCTGAGTACTAAGTAGATGCTTGAAAGATCCCCGGCCCATTGTCAAGGAGTTAATTTTAAGTCTGGGTTCTTAGGTATAGGAAAGAAGACTTTTGGGACAAATGAGTATTCTGAAGTTGCCTGCTGCAGCACCCGTGTCTTCACCCTACGCATGGGCTGGAGACCTGTTTGGATCCCCACAGCAAATAGGCAAATAATGCGTCAGGAAAAGAGCAGTTACTACTCAAGAGATCCTTTAGGTGGCCTTGGAAAAAACAAAGCTCTTCAAATTTTTACTTCATAGAGTAAGAGATAATCTATCTTTAATATCTCTTTCAACTCTAAAATATTGCTTGCTTTATCTGCCCTTCAGGTCTCCCAAATTTCTGCTGCATAGACTTTGACACTATTTCCATGTCTCTTTTTGATATCATTTCCCTGCCTCTTTTCTCTCTTTATTCTGAACAGTTGTATTCTCCCCTCACCTAAAAAAGTTCAATGCATCGCCAAGGTTACATAGACAGAGATTTACTTATATTCAGTATTTTCATAGCTGAGTATTCATAAATGTAATGAGAGTTGTGTTGAAGAAATAGGGAAAGGGTAAAATTTGATTTGGTTCTGTAAAACTTCTTTGATTCTTTTGGTATGATAAGTTAATTTTGATAATCAACTAGCTAATTTTTAACTTTATGTAAATGGATATCACATATCTTTTGGTATTTCCTTCATTTTTTCAGTTTTGCCTATGTGCTCTGTGGGAAAATGTTTCTCCTATGCTCTTTCCCTATGACCTCCAAATCTAGGTTTCACAGTCAAGCAGGGTCCAAAGTCTCTGCTCATTCATGGTCCCGATGCAACAGAAAAAGTAAACAAAGTAACACTGAATAAAACCCTGTGAACAAAATAAGATATCCTTCCTCCTTTTCTCAATTTGAAGTTAAAATAATTTATATATGATTAATGCATATCTGTCATCTCCCCTGACACTGCTTTGGATTGTACTTCAGCATTCAAAACTATTCCGTTTGGTTTTTGTGCACCTAACATTCCTCATAAATTTGTGCTCCATTGAGAGGAATAAGAACCAATCACACATGAAAATGTGTTCTGATTCTTGGCTGCTTACTCTGAAATCTCACAATAGCATATGTTTTTGCTTAGGTTTATTTAGTCATTACCACTTTCTCACTTGCATCTCACGGGCTGTGCAAACACGAAGTGAAGAGTATGAATTTTTTTTTTCACATTACCCTCAATAAATGGATTTAACCACAGCACAAATCTTATAATCTGCCTCTTCAATCCCACTGGCAAGAGGACAAATCCAGTGGCTTTAGAAGTAAGCTTTCAAATATGTTCCTGCAGACCGAAGTTTGTTTTAGAAAAAGTCAAGGCTCTGCAATCCTTTGCATTTATTGGAGTTCTCTGTTGCCATGGTTTCCGAGAGTTCACAGAAATTAGGGTTTAGGTGTTTAGAAGTTCATGATATGAGGCTTTGGTAAAGTGCTCCTCTCTTACCTAGATTATGTTCAATCTGTATACTGCTGATCCTGGATGCATTTGGAGGCTGTGATGCTATCAGTATGACTGTGCTCGTGCAAGCCTCTTCCACAGAACAAAAGGCAGACAGGAGTTTTCCCAACCCAAGCTACATAAAGCCAAACTGGGGTCAGTTTCTAGCATTTCTATGAAGCAAAGACACAATTCTAATTTTTATTAAGGATGTCACTTTATAGGCCTTAATACAGAGTGCAAAGCTGGAGTTTTCTGGCCTTTGACAAGGAGGAGATGCCCTGGTGAAATAAAATTTAACCAACAGACTTCCAGAGGCTTCGAGAACCTTGAAAAGAGCAACAGCATAAAATGTGTTTTGGATATGGAGTGGGTTATTTTGAACTACAAGGAACATACATTCTCAGAATGTAGGAAGAGGTTTAATCTGGTTATAAAGCAAAGTATATAATTTCAGATGCTATCAAAAAGTTCTTATCACATTTCTACAATCACCCCAGACTGTGAGGGAGCCTCCAGTAGCTCCTGAGGGTCCAGTTGCATGAATAGAATGTGGGAAGAGAAGCCATCAGTTTCATCTGGTAAGCACAGATGTGTTTCTCTGCTACCCTTGGGCTCAAATCCAGAGACTCCAGCAATAATGCCTCATGAAGGTGGTAACTTTCAGAGCAATAATTATTACTATATATAAGAAGCAAGGAAGGGGGAGGTGGGTGAGACAGAGAGAGAGAGATAGAGAGAGAGAGAGATCAAAAGCACAAAAAGACCCAAAAGAGAATATATAATAATATACCTCTGACCACTGGAAGTTGACCTAGGTGACTCTGAAATATTTTACATTTACTAGGAAAGAGTACAAAGCTCCAAAATATGGATCTATGCATTGCACCTACTTTTATGGTCTAGTTGGCACCCTGCATTTTATTTAAAAAGCACCAGCAGCTGTTCAGGATATGGAGATGCCATACTGGGCATCCCAATGAATTCAGCAGTGGCAAAGGTTCAGTAGAGAACAAAGCAACTGGCTGGGCTGAAGGTCACTAAGGTGGGACTCCCCAGTGAGAGGTCTGCAGAAGGAAGAGAGTCCTGAGCCATCATGTAGCTCTGCAGGCAAAAATGTGGCAGCCGGCAGATCCAGGACTCCTCAGCTTCGGGTCTGAGTGATTGCTTGTCAGGCAGATGTGTTTGTAAACTAATGACTTTCACAGTGTGATGAGATTGAAAATGAAGCCTAATTGCTTCCACTGATTTAACCCTTGGAATGCTTCCAGGCATGCCGATAGCCATGTGTCTTTAATCATGTGAGTTAATCACCTTCAGGGACACATCAGAAAACAGTGGCTTACACCAAGTGTCTGAAGCATTGCTGTTGTGCTATTAAGCTGACACTTTTGGGACTGTCCTTTCTTCAAATAAGGAGACTGAGAGGTTGGATGCGGTGCCTTCAAACTAGTGTTTATTAGTAGCAACTGACACAGGCAATTACATGGCTCCATAATTGTGAAAAAAGAGTTAATATTTATGGATTTTTAATGACTTAAAAACTCCTACTGGTAGCGGAGTGAGAGAAGCAAGTCACCTTGATCCTTCTAAGGCCACCATGAACTCCAGTCCATCTAGCTCTGGAAGAAAAATCAAAATTGGAAAATGGTCTAATAATCAGGCCAGTCTGATTAATAGTGACAATTAGTATTGGACTACAGTGCATAACCAACTGATTATGAATCATCTGAGCACTTTAGGTAAATTTTCAATACAGGCAATTAAAATGAAAAGACTCATGATCCTTACATAATGACTTCATTAAATTAATTCAGTTCTGAGGCTAGAAAAGAATTTCCTTTCTAGAAAGTAACCAGCAGAATTTAACTTCCACTCACTTTTGGTTAAAAGGAAACTCAAGAAAACACCTGAAAGTTTTGACACTGACACTTCCACACGCAGTACATTGCAAGCAGTGTATTCTTTTCTGAAAGTGAGCTGCGGTACTGAGGAAGAAAGACCCCAAGCTCAGAGGATGTATCCTAGTCACCTGCCTTACTTGTGTGAAGTAAATCTTGCCCTGAGTTGTGTTTTTTATTCTGCTAAGTTGCATGCATTGTTTAGGTTCAAAGAACTTTACTTTGGTGTGATATGTGAGGAGTAGAGACTTCAAAGGGATAAATATTTCTGTCACACAAACAACTGGCTCAATCAAAGCATCAATAGCTTTACAAAGTTAGACAATTGGAATGAAAGGGAAGAAATTCTCTAGGGCTAACAAACAAAAATAGTCTCTGACAAAATCAGTTTTTATGATAACTTTGAGGGAGGAAGTCAATTTTCTTACATCACTCAGTACCTACTATATACACAGCCTTGGAGTTTACGAAGTGTATGTTCTACAAGTACTCTCTAAGCTAGGTCTTATGCACACTAACAATAGCCAGTATTTCTTTAGCAGTTGAGAAATTACAAAATTCCATCCATTGCCTCTTAATTTCTTTTATTCCTCTCAAAATTTTTAAAGGAAAAAAGAAGCCTTAGAAAGTTCAAATATTATAATCTGTCCCAATATTGCAGGATTAGGTAAGAGCTGGTTGTCAGCAGACACTGAGCCCTGTTCTCTGACTCTGGGCTCTTGTTCTATGTACTATCCCTCCTCCTTCTCCTTTCTTCCCCACTAGTTCTTCTACGTGGTTAATGATTTTTTTCATAGTTAATTTTACATTCACCATGTTCTTTCCTTGATCTTTCAAAGAGAAAGTCTCTTTAAAGTCTACACTATGCATGGTTATATTTATTCCTTTGAGTGTGCATTTGCTTCTCCTAATCAGAGTGCAGTCCATGCACTGCAGGTCCAAGCACAGGACCTTCCTCCAAAGCGGAGGGTGTAACTGTGTCAGTGATTGACCTCACACTGGAGCCCATGTCCCGCCTCCTGAGGCCAAGGAATCAAGACAAATAAGAAACAAGCCAGGAGAAGAGTTCCGTAACAATAAAACACAGGGATTTGTCCAAATCCCTGCCTTGGTAAACACCTGTCTAGCTTATCATTTCTCCTAAAAACATGATGACCAAATGCACCCATAGAGCAAGATTGACCTAGCATACACTTGTTAACAAAGCAAGTTACTTCCCCACTTAAACTCCTCTTGACAAAATAAAATTACGAAGTAGCCAGCAAGATAGACTAATGGATTCACACTCAAATGAAATATCAGAGTTGAATCCAGAAATGTAAAATACATTACTTGAAGAATAAAAGACTTGTTGGCCTTTGTCTACCAAACTTGCTTCTATATGGAGAGCACTCCTTAATACCATATTACTTAAAGAGGCTTCTCTTTAGAATGCATGAATGTATGCATGTGTCTGTATACAGCTTATGTGTGTACACGTTTGTGTTTCACAGAGCATGTTCGCCATATTTTTTCCTTCCTTTAAATGAACTTGTCTTTTTTATCTTTTGCCTTTTACTTTACTTTTACACCTTGCTTCCAGATGGGATTTGGGCTGAAGTGCATGCAATTCAGCCAATTACTAGCAAGGTTGCATATCTGTCAAACTCCAATCAAAAGAGCTTACAGGGCTGTTTCCACCAAATGACATCTTGTGCATGAAGACTCTCTGCCCTATCATATATAACTGGAGACTGTCTCTCCCCAGATATTGTGGAAAAGTTAGCAGATAAGGTTGAATTTCACAAGTGATCTTTTGGAGGAAAAGAAGTTTAAGAATTCCCTTCACCCTTCTTTTATTTGTCTTCTGATGCTGAAAACCATCTTCCCAGCCCAAATGACACAGATATGATATCAGAACCTCCAAATATAAAGTAATAGAGATATTATAACTCTCAATCTGTTAGAAATCCACATTTGTGTTCACTAAAAGCCAAAGAATGAATTCTGTCAACAATGGAGGTTAAAGAAATATTTATTGAGGGATAGGAAGCTCTTGTCTGGGAGGGAAAGGAGGGAACACATGCAAAATGGGCTTCCCAGAACCCCTCAGTGTAAGTTTTATACAGCACAAACCCAAGGGTACAATGAAGGTTATAGCTGTGACCAAAAAATAAGATAATAAGTATAGCCGCTTAGGTAATACTGATCTAATGGGGAGGTAAGCAAGGTAGAGAGCGGGCGTGAGAAGAACAAAGCATTTCTCAGATGACAGGGGATCTAGGGTCTTGGTTGCCACTGAGGTGACTGATGCCTACCTACTTTATTAGGCCAAATGTTACCACTTATTTCACCCCTTCAGGAGTGTGTAGCTTTGGTCCTTTTGTTATTATCCTGAGGCCTGACCTCCAACTGATGTCCCTCCTGATACAATTGTGGTATGTTTTCACTTTTGTCTCCACCCTCTGGAAGGCCTGCCTCTACCTACCTGCCTATAATATTTCTGCCTCATTTAGCTGTCTGTAATGCTAACGCCTGTGTGCCTGGCTCACTCCCCACGCACGTTTCGAGTTCCCTGATTACAGCCACTAAGCTCCATTCCCCTGCTATTCCCTGTAGAACCTGTACCACATCAGCAGGCTCCAAATGGGGAGCAAGTTTAGTCTTTGTCTGCTGTCTCGTCATGGTGCCCAAATATGTCAGACTTATTTCCATTTAGCCTGCTAATTTTGGACTCTCCCTAATACGGAAGCACTGAAAACAGATCTTTATGGGGCTAACTGATAGGCCTTTATTCATCCGACCAGAATTTCTGGAGTTTTTGTTTTCTGATGGCAGCACTTGTGGCTGCTCCTTGGGATCTGATTGATGTGGGAGTAAGCTTTTCCTAAAATGGAATCTTCTGGAGACTCAAATTTGAATGCAGGTTCTAATCGAAAATTACCAGCTAAACAACAGCCATCTGATGTAACTTCTGAGCTTCAATTATCTGTATGCAAAACAGGCCTGCTAACGCTAAACACAGCCACTCACTGGAAATTGGAAAAGTGTTAGGAGAACCAGTCCCAGCCCATGGGAATATCTGAGTCCAAATTTACCTCCTTCTGTCTGTGTTGTGCCCATCTCTGTTAGTGTCTCATGTTCGCATGATCCTCAGTCTTCCCAAACATTCAGTCTATGGCATTGTTCAGTAATAAACTCTTGAACTCATCACTAGTAATGATTGCACTGTTGTCCTAAACGCCAGTCCTAATACTGACTTTGCTGACCCTTTGCATGGCCTCTCTGGCTCCAGAGACTGACTCAGAAGAGGCTGCCACTGAGTTCTCGGTGCTATCCCTGATTCACACAGGTTCTGCTGGCTTCACACCTATCCATTGCCTTCCATTTTCTTTGCACCAGACAGACAGTGTGGCTTTGCACTAACTGGAAAAAAACAAATGATTCTTGGAAGAAATTATAAAGTTGATTTTTATGATTTGTGAGTAGGTAGCAAAGAAATGGGAAAACCCAGATGGCTATCTTGAAGTGAAAGGGAAATTTCATTTTATTCTACACTTCCTAATGTGTTTGCATTCTGCATGTCACTTCATTGCATGCTTGTTGACTTTTAGCCACATTTACCTCTGCACCTACATTGTCCTGTATTTCTCAAGTATTCACCTTGAAGGTGCTCTGGGGATGGTGAGTTGTGTAGTTATTAATCCCCTGGGTCTCATCTTGCCAAGCATAGCTTTGATTTTATCAAGTCCCATAGCCTCTCAAGGCAATCACAGTCATTTTCATAAAAATTCCCAAGCTTTCCAGTAAGACAGCTCTTTCTAATTAAATGCATTATTGCTTTGTAGTTGAAAACTCAAAATTAGAATTTCAAAGATGACCTGTGGGGGTTTTTGTTGTTGTTGTTGTTCATTATTAAGCCCTATAAAGTTTGTGCCATGATTTCTTACCCAAATTGTGATGGGTTCGTTCTGTTTTCTATTTTCTTATCTAGCTCTCCACTTCAGCCCTGCGATACCTAGACTCGAAAGCAATTCTTGAACACCAGTTTCTCTGCTTTTATAGCACTAAAAGCTACACCAGCACATTGTTACTCCCTACAGCAAGACCAGAATTTATCTGTGGCTTTCAAATTTTCTCACACTCTATCATTTCCATCAAGCTATCCCCCAATAATTTCAGCTTGTGTTCTCCAGTGCAGTAAGGATACACTTACACTGCCTCTTAACACACACACACACACACACACACACACACACACACACAACTCTTGACCTTTGCCAAGCTCTTTCTCCAGGAATTCTTTTCTCCTTTGTCTTTTCCTGCTTCACGTCTTCCTCAATGCAAGATCTGCTTATGTCTTTCACCACTATATCCTTCTGTATGGGAAATTTCCTTACATATGACAAAGCTTCAGCATCTATTTGTAGACTGGATAACTGACTGCCCTTCAAAGCCCACCTGAAAGCTAATCCCTTTTTTAACCTATGCTATTTTCTTTGAAAACATTCATGTCTGTTTTCACTAGCAGATTATAAATTTCTTGAAGATGGAATCCATAACTTCTATGAGTTTGCATCTCCCAGAGATCTAAGATAACATGAAGAAAGTAAATATCATGCATTGGGAGAAAGTGCACAGGTATGATTCATAAAATATATATTCATTGATCACCTACTATTTGCCAGGGACCGCTCTAACATTTGAGATGATAACCTAGATGAACTGAACTCTAAATCCACACTGACACTGCCTACATAACCTCTGTTGATACATTTAAATTCTCTGACAGTTGGACTCGTCTAGGAACAAAGAGAGTTAAATTGGGTTAGTCCTAATGCTTTTTCCAGTTCAATATTCTCTGAATTTTAAATATTTATTTATAGATAGACGCTCATTAAGCACTTAATGTTGCAGTAATATAATCTTTACTCTTCCAAACCCTGATTAGTGCCTAAAATAGTAGGGTCTATTTTTAGTTTGTTTTTATGTATTTATTTGTTCAAATGTTTATTGAATACTCCACTATGAGAAATAGTATAATAAAATGTAAATGGTGTAACAATGAAGGAAGCACAAAGCCTGTACCCTGAGATATCCTTCCTCTCACACCACAATATACTGCCTGGCCCAGAGACCAAATTTACTTACATTTCCTTTACAGAAGAATAAATTTTCCATGAACACCCCAACTCTAGCTAGCTGGTAAAATCAATCTTTGCAATGCATATAATACTTATATTGGAAGAAATTTAAGCAAACAAAAGATTAAATAAGTAAACCCTGGAAGTACAATTTATTGAGTGTCTGTCTAGAGCTATAGTTTTGAAGGATTGCCCCAGTGGCCATGATACTAGGAAAAGGGCCTCTTAAACAGAAGTTTGGTTAGCTTTCCTTGGTTTTAACTGGAGTAGCTCCATTGGCAAAACTGTTTTATGCTGTTAAAGATACTTTGATGGATTCTCTTCCAGACAACTTCCCAGAAGTAACAATAAGATGATAGATGATTAACATAGAATTTTAATGTGTGTAGTGAAGTTATTCTTGAATAGCTTTTAATGCTTGTGCCAGGTATAGCAATCACTAAACCCCAAAAGGCCAAAATATGGTCGAATTGGTTGAACATAATGGCTCAGGATTTAGGCACACTTTTCTTTTTGTGTTAGGACTTTCAGAGAATTCCTGGCCCAATAGATTTCTTGATAATGACAATTTCATTCTCATCATACTTATTAATTTGTGGTTTATAGTTAAAAATAGCATCCTGGAGATTCCTGTTTTGACATTCTCAAATACTTACAGTCTATGCTATTTCAAGAAAAGTGACTGAACACATTTAAGATTTTCAGTCGTTGAAAAGCAGTTAATTTTATAGTCCTAAGATAAAATTCATTAACAATTCAAGACAAATTTTACAGTGACATTCTTATAAACCTCAAGTTGGTGTCGGAAAATCATTTAGTATTGTTTTGGACTTACAGAGTGTTAAAAAAGAATAATATTTTCCAAACTTTAGTAATGCAGCAAAATAATTAATGATTGATGAATACTATGCAATTTACACAAAAAGAACCCGAAGTAGCCTGTGTGCACTAGTAGAAATCTTCTGCTGCCCTCCTGCTAGTGACATGACTCACTTACAAGCCAAATGTGAAATGGACATCAAAGTTATTCAGTGAGAGGATTCCAAGATGATTCTTCATCCCCAGAGGCTTGTCTGGAAGATTCCACTAATGTGGGCTGGATGACCTGTTCATAGACTTTCCTACCATTGGTGTGTTTCCTGACAAGGGCCCTCTTCTCTTTCACACTGTAGAGATATATACATGAAAAGAATTTATGTTATCAAAAGGGTAACCACAGTCAAGCTAATTAGTACAGCCATCCACATCACATCCTTTGTCATCTTTCTGTCCTGTAATGAGAACATTTAAGATGCATTGTGACACTATCCCTAATCTTACTGACTTTTGGGTTGGAGGAGAGTATTGAAGATCTTTATGTATTTTCTTCCTCAAAACCTTAAAAGTAGTTAACTGGCATTATTTAACAAGCCAAGCATCTCATTCAGTTGTCTTGAAATCATGGCTAGAATGTTACATCCAAGAGAGTTTTCCTGACGTCCCCTTCCTAGAGAGATCTTGTCTGTGCTTGGGGCTCCGAGACCTGGCTCTCTGCCCTAACTCTGATGTGCTTGTGATGCTCTTACTCTTTGTCTAAAGCCATACTCCTATCAGCCTGTGCCTCAGGGACCTGAGATCATAGGAAGCAGGGAGAAGCATCCCACTCAGATGGAAAGGGAATCAAGAGATGGAGGGAGTGGTAAAGAAAGAGGAAAGAGAAAATGAATGAAGACATGTAATGTACAGGTGCCAGCTCCCCACAAGGGTGTAAGCATTGCATACTGTTAACATAGACTAACAAAAAACACATAAAAATAATCTTCAGTTAATGAGTCTTTCAAACAAGTTAAGATGGTTTACTACAATAGGAATTCTGCATACTTCCCGACTTTCTGTCACATTTTGTGAATTAGCAAAACTAGGAAAATAGAGTTAGTCTTTTGCGAACATTTAGTCTCTAGGTAAATAAATGATGACTATTATACTTTTCATCAGGAGTCAACTGAATTAAGAAATAGTGAAACTTGCTCCAAATGTAGTTGTTTTTTCCAATCATAATACTGTCCTTTGAGAGGATGGTCGTGATGTGATGGCTGATTTTGAAGGCGAGATTTCCAGCAATCCTATGCTAAATGATGTCACTTTCGGTCTTCATTCCTGCTTGGAGCCTGATACTGCACAATAATCTGAAAATCAATTTCACACCAAGCTTTGAAACACATAGATCATTTGCTTTTAGTTTTTCCTGTTTAGTATCCTTAGCCAAGAGAAAGGAATTGAGTATTGGACTGAGACAGAGACTTCATGAAGTTTTAGAATTTTGGCTGTGATTTTTGACCTTGATTTTGAAATGTGGTTTTTTGACGCCAATGTATTTTTTTTTTTCATGTCTTTCAGAATCAAGATTTCTCATGACAAAGCAACCTGGGGTTTGCTGCTGTTTTGTTATTATATTTACAAAACAATTAAAATGTGCAAGCTCAGCATGAAGGAAGCTAGAAGAAAGCCCTTAACCAGGAGGGGTGTCTTTGTCTCAGTAGCAGGATGACATTTTATGGCTATATTTTCAGTAAACTTCCAAAACAATTCTTTCTAGGATTTGCTAGAGAAATAGGTAAGATGGATTTGGAAAAAGGTGTAGATAAAATAACACGAAGAATGCTTCAGATGTCACCAAAGAACACATTGGCAGGCAAGGACAACTGTTTTTCATATTTAGAGAACTATATTAAGTAACAGAGTTAACATTTAATGGGTTACTAACTCTAAAATTAATGGCTTACCCCTTCTATTAACTATTCGTGGTTCTCTGTTTTAAGACATGGTACAGCCAAGCATCAATGTTTAAGCAAAACGTAAATTATAACATCGAAGGCAAGGATAATTGTTCTCGAAATGCTTGCAATTACATGCATTATCTGCCCTCTCCTTCGTTCTCCTCAACCTCTCTCCTCAAAATAAGTAGACTTCTCTTTAGGAACTACCTGCTATGCGTAATTAGCACACTTGGAATGATTTTGCATACTTCCCTCTACTGTTTCCACTTATACTTTACTTAATGACATTTTTCTGGTGTTGTTCTTTTTCTTTCAGCTTTAAGATTCATTCTCTGTCTCTCTCTCTTTCTGTCTTTGTCTCTCTCTCTGTCTCTGTCTCTCTGTTCTCTCTCTTCTCTCTCTCTCTCTCTCTCTCTCTCTCTCTCTCTCTCTCTCTCTCTCTCCTTTTCTCTTTCCCTCTAACTTTTCAGCTGGAAACTTGAGAGCCTCATCGTTTCTTCTGGACAATTGCAGTAGGATTCCCAACCCCAATTCTGTCTTCCAGATCATTCTGGCTACATTTGCTAGGTGTTGCTGTTCTGTTTCTCTCCTGTTATACTCCTCAATCATGCAACACTGCCAACAGGCTGAAATTCAAATTCCATAGCCTAGAAATTTTCTGCCCCCACGCCCCACCCAGACTAATCTCAGGGGCCCTCTGGAATCTCCTTTGCCATCACAATTTGTTTCTGGCCTCCTTTGTCCCAGCACAAAAGCCACGCCCATTCCCAATATGCCATGCACTGTCATGTCTCTGTGACTGCAGTGTGGTGCCTGCCTGGATAGTCCTTCTCTGCGCTCTGCCTGGATAAAGGTGATTTGTCCTGTAAGGTGTGGGCTGATCTTGCCAATGTTGAAGACATTTCCTTCTATAAACTGCCCCCTACCTTTCCTCTCTGTGCTTTCATACCATTTTGCCCTATTTGTACTCTTATTCACGCAACAAACACTTATGGAGGGACTACCATGTGTCAGAAATTGTCTTGAGGGCTGAAAATGCAAAAAGTTTTTAAAAATATAGTTCTTGAGCTCAAGAAACTCATTTTCTAATGAGAAAAAAATAAAAAGAAACAGATAGACATAAAGCATTGTGGAAATTTACCAATGAAAGTATCACCCTCATCATGAGAACTAGGTGTGACCAACAGGAGCTAAGCAGGGGACAGAGAGAAAGGGCTAGGTGCAGAGAATGCCTGGAGCAAAGCCACGGTGTGGTTGAGATAGCAGAATGAGGGAGAGAAATAGTTTGGCTTTATTGATATAAACAGAATTGCTTCTCGGCCTTTTGGCTAAGATCAAGTTTGGTATATAGAGAAGAGAGAGAAAGGGAAGAGAGAGAGAGAAAGAGAGAGAAACTGAGGCAGAGATGAATAGGGAGCCATGCTGTGTTGTGAGAACATTGGTGGATGCTGATTTCTCTAATGCAGTAGTCAATTTTCCATTGCTACAGCAAACTCTGTGAGTCTGGGCACTCCATAAAGACGTGGTCTATTTAAGCCCCATTTTTGGAGACTGAGAGTCCAAACTGCCTGATTCCAGTTCTGGCAAGGGTTCTGCTTGCTGTGCACATGGGTGGGGTGGCATCATGGTGGGATCCTGGTGTGAAGGGGACAAGGCAAACAGCCAGAGAAGGGATGAGCCGGTCTTGCTATTTAGGTAACAACCTCTCCCGCAGGGAGCATCTGGGATTCCAGGAGAAGTGCAGTGACCGTTTTCACTTAGGTAGGCAGCAGGCTCACGACCTCATCACTGTGTGCCAATTCTGCCTCTCCCAGATTCACCACCTCCCAACATCATCATCATCATCCTGAGTTGCCAAGCTTCCAACATGCGACCCTCTGGGGGACCCCAAACAAACCCAAACCCTGGACTCAACTAGATTCCACTCATCTGTTCAAATAATATTGATGGGGCACCCACTAGATGCCAAACATTCTTCCAGGAACTGGGGGTGCTGCAGTGTTTAAACTTAAATTTTCCTTCCTCTGGAGCTAACGTGACACTGGAAGGATATAGATGCTGCACAAATTAACAAAATAAATATTAAGTGGTAATGAGTGTTATGAAGGAAAAAAGAAACCAGAGTACATGAGTGAGAGTGTGAGATGCCATTGAGGAGGGGAGAGAGAAGTAACATTGACTGAGACCTGACTGGTGCCCACTGATTGACGTGGGGCTGAGGTGGGGGTGGTGGATACCACACATGGAGAGGACAGTTGGTGCAAAGACCCTCATGCAGGAGGATTTCTGTGCATTCATAGCTAGAAGGGCTTAGTGTGTGCAGTGTGTAAAAAGCAGTGGGAGAGGAGATCAGGAAAGTAGCAGAATCCACAAACCTCACCTAGGAGCCAGAAAATTGAGTCAGCTGAGTCAGTGGGGTTCAGCCCTGGCTACACATTAAAATCAGTGTAAATACTTCTGAAAAAAAAAGCATAATTCCCAAATCCAAGCCCTAGAAATTATTATTTTAGTGGCCCAAGGCTTTATCTCCACTACCTTTGTATTTTTTTTCCTAGTTCCACTAAGGAATTCTGAAACATAGCCTTCAGAGACTCCCTGACTAAATAAACTTTTGTTGAGAGGAATTAAATTGAATTTCACCAACAACAAGTTACATTAATCCTTTTATCCTAGCAACATAGTCTTTAAGCACAGCACTACTTGGGATTTGTTTTGGAGGCTGTTTTTATTCCTTACTAGTTATGCGGCCTCGTTTAAGTTCTCTAACTATTCTATGGCTCTCTCCATGGGGGGAAAATGGGTATACTTTCCGCCTGCTCCGCTGATGCAGTGTTGTGACACAAGGCATAATCTGCTATATAAATGCAGCCTATTTGGAATGTGAAAGCTCATGTGGGAGAATTGCACAGGAGCAACATAATCAGAATAAAGATATTCCTGGAAAGCTGTAATTATGCATGATTTCAAACTAAGGTAGACATTTCAAAAGAATTAACAGCAGCCAGCGTTCTACCCAGGGCTTCAGGAAGAGTAATAATAGAATGCTGGGTTCCTTCAGGAGACACAGGTATTTAGCAAAATGAGCTGATACGGACTCGTGGAGCTTTAGAGCTAGAAGAGCCTGATTCATCTATTTTGCCTTTGAGGAATATGAAGTCCAGGAAGAATGGAGGAGCTGGGCAGATCTGCCCAGTCAAAAGGACAGCCAGACCTAGAATTTTCATCTCCTAACTCCCACACTAGTGTCTGTGATCTAAACTACAGTTCTACAAAATGGATGCATTTGCATTCCAAGATGGAAACTTATTTTTTAACTGAAAAACATACATTGAAAATGAAGTTTCAATAATGTCATTCAACAAATGAAGTTATAATATTCCATGGAGAATCTTGTAGCATTTTATTGGCTTGTTTTCTGGGATATTGCATAAGAAGAATCTAAAAATAGCACATCCAGAAAAAAAAATGGAAGTAGGATAAACTTGATCCTACCAATAAGAGATCTACTTTGTAGGAAAATTCTGGGTCTTCTCTTAATGGCTCTTTCACTCCTCCACTGTAAGTACTCAGTGATCTAATGTAGTGACTCCCTGAATTACAACTTGAAGACCTAAAAAGGACTGGTGCCTCACTGGGGGGCTAATCCACTCTAAGTCATAGGGTTTACCCTAAGTTGTAGGGTTTCTGAATGAATCTATGGTTCACTATTGCAAACCTGTATGGCATCCAGAAAAGGAGCTCATAAACTAAAAGGGAGAAAAAATAAAAATATGGAAATATTGCTCTTTTGAAAATCACTTTATAAGGCAGTTACTTGATGGTTAATATTGATTTTTTGAAGAATTATGAATTTTATGGTCCTTTAATGGTTAAAAAGCCCATTGAGTAATTGAACAGTCACAATAAGCACACGACACACAAGTGCACACACAAGAAACATAGTATGCACATGTGTACACACTAGAAACACACTTTGCAACTGTAAACACACCAGAAACCCACTATGTATCTGTGAACACAGCAGAAACGCTATACACATGTACACACACAAGAAACATGCTGTGCACCGTGCACACACCCGAAGCATGCAATGTACACATGAACACATAGGGATCAAGCTATGTGTACACAAGCATGCACCAACTGCACCCCTTGAGGACAGCATGGATGCGGTCAATGCTGGTCTCTGGAGAGCTTCAGGAACTTCTAAGGAGTCTGCCTGAGGAGAGCACCACTCTGGGGAAATCTCTCATCCCTGATCAAAGAACCCCTGTGATTGTTCTTGGTGCAAAACTTCAGCTGGGCGACCCTGAGGTGTTCACACAGTGAAAGGCCAATGTCTTCAGCTGTACTCTGTGCCTAGGGGATATGGCCACCAGCAAGATTCCCTTCGCCCATCTCACACCAGGCAGGTTTGCTGCACCAAAGAGCCTGTTTTTCCCCCAAAACGGTTATTCCCAGTGGGATAACAGGAGAGGAGGTAAGCAAACGAGCTTAAATTGTTCCAATATGTGTGGTCCTGAAAACTAGACACAGGCACTCAAAAATGTGGGAATAGTTTCCTAAATTGTACATACTTACCTGTTTTCCGAAAAGCAAGCAGGTAACTGTAGCCATATCGCATATGGGCACAAACACTGTAAACAATGCTGTATTTTCTGATGTTAGATCTTAGAAATATTTTAATGTGCATATGGGGATGAAAAAGTAACAACACAAAGGAAACCTATAATTTCATATTATGTACATGGTCACATTAAAAAAGTTGGGCTTTATGAAAGACCTTGACCTTCATTGATGTTATACCTTACAGTCTGTTCAGATGTAGAAATCACAGGAGGGAGGTTTGAATAATTTAGGTTCCAGGTAACTTTATTTTCACCTGTCTTTTGATTTTATTTGTGCTGTTTTCAAATCCTGTCAACTAAACTGGATTCTCCATAAGGACTTGTTATCCCTGGAACCTTACATGCTTCAAAGCAGCTACCAAGCTAAATTATAAGTAATCTAGTAAGGGATCATATTGTAAGCTCTTATTGGTCCCCTTCTAACAAAAAGATATAATAAAAATGGATAATAGTTCAATAATTCATTTTATGTAAAAATCTTAGCTGGAACCTTAACCTATGTACTGGTTCTCATGTATGGAGGAAAGACTCACACCTCATACTCTTTTCCCATTGTATTTTCGCCATCATCCAGCAGAGTGCTTTTCATGAACTGCATTCTCTGAGCACAGTTCATTGGAGGCACTGAGGATGTAATTGCCCTGACCTTTCTCTATATGATTTTCAATGTCTTAAATGGTTCATCTTAAACCTTGTTCTAGTGTACACGTGAAGACTTTACTTGCTGATCAATGTGGCCATTTGTCAGAGGCTGTCTCTCTGCCTCTTAGAGTTTGCATTTTGATAAGATTGTTGACTGTGCAAAAACCACTTATAATCTCTCTGTGGCATCTTTTCATGGGAGATGCATCTCCTTTCTTCTTATTCCCTGTGTCAGTCCACTCACCTGCTCAGCTGATTTTATTTTTTAATATATCATGGCATTATCTGCAATTACCATCATCCATGATCTTCCTAGATCAAGTCAATGTCTTTCATTTAAATTGCTACAATGGTCTTTTTTAAAAAATTCACAGTTATTTAAGTAAGAAAGTTGCCCTCATAGTTTAGTAGTTTAATGAGTTGTAGTAAATATATATACTTATGTAACCAAAACTGAATTCAAGATGTTAATTTGTGGAGGGTACCGGGACTCAAACTCAGGACCTTGTGCTTGCCAGGTGGGCACTTGTGCCACTAAGGTACATCCCCAGTCCAAGATATTGAGTAGTTCCATCACTCCATAACATTCTATGGTGATTCTGAAGTCAATTGACTTCTTGAAACTTATTTTATTCTCAACTCTGCTTTCCAAATGTCTCAAATATATGTATCTCAAATGTATGTCTGACTTTCATCTTTGCTGTATTTTTTTTAAATTTTATATAAAGAACACTTCACAGTATTTTACAATGTTGTCATCTTCAGTTTTGGTCACCATCAATTTTTTCATCAACCCAGCTTTCTCATAATTCCAATTTAATCATATGGACTCCCTAACTTAATGTTTTTTTTCTTTTCTCCTAAGACACAAAAAACATTTCTTGAAATGCTGTGTAAAAATGGACAACAAAAATAGAAAAATGACTTAGTCGTTAGTGAAATGCAAATCAGAACACCACCGGAATATCACCTGACTGCAATTAGCAAAAATAAAAGCAATAACAAATGGTGATAAAGATGTGGAGAAGAAATTCATATATACCCTGGTAAGAATGTAAATTCATACAGCTATTATTGGGACTGGCATGAAAATTCTTCAAAAACCTAAAACAAAATCCATTGTGCAATCCAGCAACCCCACTTCTGGGTAAATATCCAAAAGGAATAAAACAGATACCTGAACTCCCATGTTTATTACACTATCCACAACAGTGAAAATATGGAACCAGCCTAGATGCTCATCAAAAAATGAATTGTATATACATATTATAAATAAAATCCTGTCATTTACAGTGAGACAGATGGGCCCAAAGACATGATGCTAAATGAAATAAGGTAAACATAAGAAGATGGGCGCTTTGTGTTCTTTATCTTGTCTGTGGAAGCTTTAGAAAGTCAATATGAATATAGAATAGTGATTACTGAGGCCAAAGGAGGAGGATATAAAGAAAGTTCAGATAATGAGAACCAAAACATAGCTGGATAGAAGAAGCAAGATCTGGAATTCCTTAACACATCAGATATCTATAGTCCATAATCACCTAATTTATGCACTCAATGAAGATCTACAAAGAGGAGCTCAGGGTCTCCAAACAGTGCATGATAAGCGGGAAATACGTGTTACCCTGATTCAAACAGTTAGTATGGATAATTCACACCGGTTAATAAAAACAAAGTAAGATAAAGTAAACCAAGCTATCAGCCTCTCGTGGCTGTACTCTTGCTTTCCTCCTGAGCTCTGCTTCTTGCCACACCCATCCTGACACCAGCTCCCCACCACAGGGACTGATCTCACTTCCTTTGCTTGCTGCCTCCGATCTCCACGCCTTGAACACATGAGCCCCTTGATCAGAAACACTCTTCCACACTTTTTTGTCACACTAACTCCAATTTACTTTCAGCTCTTACCTTACCTTAAATATGGTTTCTTCTTTAAAAATTCTTCTTCAATTGTCTAGAATCAAATGAGGCACAACTTCCTATGGATCCCAAATCTCTATCATAATACCTATCATGTTTTTTTCACACATTTTTGTAATTTTCTCTACTTTATTATGCTTTGCTAATTCTAAAATAATTGTCTTAAGAAGATAAAGATCCCCTTCTCTTCATTTGCCTTTCCCCCCACTCCAAATACTCTTTTTAGAGAAGAATGTTATTTAATAAAAAGAGAGAGGTCTTGCCTAAGAATAACTCATTTTTAGTATTCCAGATATTAAAATTTATAGTACTTTATTGGAAAGAGAATTTGTTTATGATAGATGCTGGATTTATAAAATTTGGACAGTGACCATGCATCAAGAAATGAGACTGCTAATATCATTGTGGTGGTTAGGCAATCTAGCATATGTTCAGCAATAAATTATGTGAAGCATCAGATTCAATATAAGCTACATATTAGCCATTTACAATGAGCAACAAATCCATGACTACAGTGTGGGACAGCATTATCAATTATGGTAGTAGCAGCATTACACAGGGCTCATCCTTCTGGATTTAACAGCATGCTACCCTCTGGGAGAATGATAAAAATAGAATGCCAATATTAGCATAGACTCCTACACAAGTGCAAGTATATGCTCAAAAGAACTTGAAGTTCGGGTATCTTTTCAATAGCACGTATTCAAATTAACCTTTTAATCTCCACTTTAAAAAGGACTGAAAAATCCTCACATTCCCCAACGCATGGGTCATAAAATAAAGGCCTTCAAGATCTATAGCAAGTATTCAAATGGTCAAAACACAAAATATCATGAGTAGGAAGTCAAATGCCCTGGCTCAGGGGAACAGGTCCTGCCCAGCTGAATCCAGATGGCACTGAGTGAGGATGTAGGCATGCCTGGTTGCTCTTGCTTTCCAACTGCTTTCTGTTTGCTTCTTTGGAAACCTAAAGAATTTTTAATGTTGGAAATTAATTTAATTAAAGAAAAAAATTTTTAGGCTAACATTATATTTGGCATAATACATAAGAGCATGAGTCTTGTGATTTGATACAAGTGACTACTTAACCATACCTGAGTTTATTTTTTAAAACTTACTAGAAATCAATGTACCTCAAAGAATTGGAAGAATGTTTCTGAAAGCATTTAACAGATGTTCAGTGTTATTATGTTCAAGTGCTTCTCATGGCTGGAACCATACTACAGTAAGAGCAAAGCAAAGACAATTTCTCAGGTCCTCAAAACACTCGCAGGGCAGCGGAGAAAGAAAAGTACTATCAGTAGAGTGAGCTCAGCTAGAGAGATATGTAGAGGGCCAAGAGTGCTCCCTGGTTGGACTTACTGCCGAGATTGAAAGCAGGAAAAAAGACATCAAAGAAAGACTCTTAGGGTAGATGATACCTGAACTGGACCTTATAAAGATGACTACTCATTAAGTAGTTAAACAGTGGGGTGGTGGGGAAGGTGTTCCAGTAAAAAGCAGAATCAGCAAGGTCCATAGGCATGAGAAATTCATAAATAATTCAAGACGGATGAATCAGAGAATACAAAGGCATCAGTTGCAAGACACATACTGTAAATACGTAAATATGCAAAGCTGGAGCCAAGTGTTGAAAGTACTCCACAGAAACAGCACTATGATGGTTCACCTCTGTTGTGTCAGGTTGTATGGTATGAGAGCTCCCCAGATGATTGCTGAGAGATGCTACTGTTGTATCTGGGTGGGTCATAGAACTTAGCAGGCTTATTCCTTGGTATTTTTCCTCTTCTCTGCTTCCATGAACTAACAGCTTTGCTCTGCAGTGCTCTTCCACAACAGTTTCTGTTTTGTGGTCACTGACCATGTACTGAATCCCAGAAACCATGAGCCAAATTAAATTTCTCCCCTAAGTTGCCAGTGCTGGTATTGTGTTCTAGCAATAAGAAAGATGTCTAACTGACTAACATTTGAGTCAATAAGAGACACACACACACCTAGACTTTATTATATAAATTGTCTTATATGATTATGAAATCCAAAAAGCCTCACAAATATTTCACAGTGTGCCATCTACAAACTGCAGAACCAAGAAAAGCAGTGGTGTGATTCAGTCTGAGGCCAAAGGCCATGAACCTGGAGGGCTCTTGGTATATGCTCCAGACTGTGAAGGGTCAAGAACTGATTCTGGTTCTAAGAGCAAGAGAAATAAATGCCCTAGCTCCAGAACAAAAGCTGAGCCATTTGCATTTCCACCAGCTTGCACTCTGTTTATTGGGATCTTCAATAAAATGGCTGATGGGGCTAGGTATTTAGCTCAGTGGCATAAGCACCTGCCTCGCTAGAGCACAGTCGTGAGTTTGATCCCCAGTATCAAATACATAAATAAATAAATAAAAGATGATGCCTGCCCAAACTGATGACAATGGATGTTCTTTATTCAATCTGGTTATTCAAACATTAGTTTCTTAAGACATACTCTGACAGATATGCCAAGAAATGACATTTCCTCCGGTTCTCTGTTATCACATGAGCCAGTTAAATTAACATGAATTAGCCATCATAGGCTTTGAATATATCAATAATAGGAGATATTGTAGAAATATAAGAGGAGATGTAATACACCTCCATTATTATTTTTAAATGTTTATTATACAGCAAAGACAGGACTGGAGAATTTCAAAATCAGAGGCAAGGGGATCAGGTCTTCTTGCCGAAATGTCTAAGACTTTACATGGAGCAGTAGCTTTGGAAGAGAAAAGAGAGTTTGGTTTGGAGAAATTTGAATAGGATTTCTCAGTAGATTGTGGTGGGCGCACAGGGGAGAACAATGAATCAAGGGTGAATTCCAGGCTTCCGACTTAGCCAATAGCATGATGATGGATACAGGAAAAGGAACAGATTTGTGGAGGAAACAAAAAAGATTGGAAAGGAAAGGAGCCAACGTGGAAAGCCAAGCAGAGCGAGAAGAACCAAGCAGGATGAAAACAGAGCGGGGACAACCTGGCAAGCGAGAGTTGTCCCGGCTACATTTCAGAGAAACAAATCAACACCTGCTTCCCAGATTGTATTTCTCTCCAGGCTTGTCTCCTCTGATACATCACAAAAACTAAAGAGGAAAACTGGGATGAGTTAATCTATTAATATGTATTGTATCCAACCCTCTTCCCACTTCTATGGCTCATTTTCAAATCATATTTGAAATTTTAAAAATAAAAAGCATTTTGTTTTCCTTTTGCTTTTCTGTGTGATGCCAGCTGGTTCACGAAGAGACCCAACTTGGTGTCCTGGGATTCCTTAATGCCAAGCTTTAACTAAGTCTCAGAGGTGGCAGAAAATTAAAAGCATCTGCCAATTTATTATAGCCAGGTTTTGGTGAGACTTCACGTTGAGACTTTAATTTGGAGCCGTGAACTGAAAGTCCAGGAGCCAAACATGACTTGCAGACTGACTTCCTTGGTTTCACATTTTTTAAATGAATTATGAAGAACACTTGGAGACACCGTTATTTTGCAAGGCTTGTATTTGTAGCCATCTAGGTTTTCTGTACTGCCTTGTGGTTTCCTCCATGTGTGCTTAGGGTCCAAAGCATCCAGAATATAATGATTTCAGAAGGTGTAAACACATTGGTGATGTGGACGAGTGGGAGGAAAACAGAAGTAAAGTAAGTCTCCTTTGTATTATGCTAATCTATATCCTTCTATCCCTGAAAAGAGCCAAGCCAGCCCGTCACTGCACAGAGCACTGGAAAGATTAAATCGGTTCAATAAATGGTGATATTTCTGTGAATATAGCTGATATTAACATCCTGATACTTCATTACACTGACAAAGATTGCAATGAGAATAGACAATGGTGCAAATTAATCTGTTCTTCTGACAGTACGTAATGAAAATGGGATGTGGTTTTAAAAATTAAGCAATTCCTAGTACAATCTCAAGATTGCAATCTTGTGTCTCACTGAGATGCTGTACACTGGTGATACATCATTGAAAAGTGTCGGTTTAACAAAGACTGTGTCCTAGCTCTTGCTGGGCTGGTAGAGCATGTTTGCTTATTTCACCCCAGCCTGGCTCGTTAGAAACAATGGAGTTAAATCAATCATGTTTTTTAACCACACACACTCAACATTGCAAAAAGCCCTCTGGCAATCATGTCTTGGTCAATATTTGCTAATAAAATATCTCACTTTATCACCCTCATTTCTCTTTAAGATGAGTGCCTACATTTAATTTTACCAAGTTCTTTAGGATTCCAAATCTAGTGCCGATATACCCATACCCAGTGGAAAGATAACTAGGTTCATCGTGGCCCGTTACATGCTTATGCTCCCCACAGTGCGGAGGCTGATGAGAGATGAGAGAGTTGGTAGCCTCCAAACTTACACTAACTCAATGTGAAATTTTACTTGATATTCACTCCCTGATATGCATACAAAAAACCCAAGGTATCTTATATGGTGTGGTCTAAATATAACAGAAAGCATAGAACCGTGTTGCTTAGATCTACTTTTCTAGGTTCA
This sequence comes from Cavia porcellus, assembly GCF_034190915.1. Lineage (NCBI taxonomy): Eukaryota > Metazoa > Chordata > Mammalia > Rodentia > Caviidae > Cavia > Cavia porcellus. The sequence continues at coordinate 156,340,644 of NW_026947484.1, read as the reverse complement.
AACTGAAAGAGTATAGTACAGCTCTACAGTTGTAGACTCAAACAACAGCAGCAAAAACATAGCTACAGTGGGTATTGAGAGCAGCAGCTCTCCGTGTACCAGTTGGTCCTGGTGGGAACCTGTCATTAGGGTTCTTTTAAGACATGATCAGTGTCCTATGCTGGTGGACTTGAGGCTTATCTATATGACCCCTTCCTCAGAAGCCTAAGCTTACCACAAAGGCACTGTGTCTTTCCTGCTGCTTCTCACATCTAGAAATTCTTAATAAGGCAAGTAGGCTTAATTAGGACCTCCCAGAAAGTTCACAGCACAGACAGACTAGGAAACAGTCTTAAACGTTCCTGCTAAGAGCATTTCCTAATACGTCATACAGTTTACATGTATCGAAGCCCCTCACCAAATGGTTTGAACAAAAGACATTGTTGGCTAAATTTGCCACTAGCTCTCTATAGTTTACATGATTGTTGTAATTTAATATTAGATGAAGCGTTGTATTTATTCTCCAATGATTCTTGATGGTTAGCCACCCTGCTCTGTTCTAAAAACATAAAAGTGAGTAAGATATTGGCAGGAACCCATTGTTTTCATTCATTCAGTAAGGACAGCAATATGTTTATTATTTTCTGGTGATGTAATAATGCTTATTTATTCATGAATGTGACTCTTGAATCTTATTCACTGCCAGTTACTAGGTGAAGCCCACAACAATCAATCATGAAAAATCACAGCCCATAACCACAATGAGTTTATGATCTACACGCAGAGCCAAGTGAGTAGACAAGCACCTAAGTGTGGTGTAGGAGATGGTACTAAAGCATCAAGTGCTTCGGGAGTACGCGGGGAGAGTTTCTGGCAAGTTCTAGAAGACCGAGAAGGGAGATGGCGAACCTGGAACACGTATGCTGCTATGGGTACGTGGAGCCCTCTCTGAGGTGACGTCACAAGTTGGGCGAGTTGTGTTACCTAAAGAAAAACCCAAGAGCTCAGGTTTAATTGCAGTGTTACCACTGTACAATAAGTCAGTGGGTTTAGGGTGGCCGTCTCTAAAAGTCTGGATATCGCTGACCTAAAAGGAAAGATGCCATGAAGGACAGATGTCACAGAGGAAAAGAGAGGAGGGAAGAGAATGCCAGGCAAAGGGGATCCTGTCTCAGAATTGACATTCGAACCATAAAAAGTGTGAAAAATCCAGGCATTCATTTATTGATTATCCATTCATTTACAAAATTGTACAGAAAAGATTAATACATTAGACATTTCCTTAGCCTATTATCATGTAGATGGGATTTTCAGTACATTTTGATATGTAAGTAGACAAAAGCTGTTACATATTATATTGGATGCTTATTCTGGAACTCACTGGAATATCTTTTTTTCCAGAGGCAACACTGATAATCTTCATTCAAATTATCTTCCCTTGATAAAGTACTGATAAGTAAGGAATAAATTGAATCCACAAATTGTTCCCATGGTTATGTAGATCCTTGTCACAAAGTTATATTTAACTCTGGTCTCATCATTCAGGATGAGAAAGTTGTGCTGTCCAATGTTAAACCACTAACCATGGCTATTTATATGTATATTATTGAAATTAAACAAATTAAAATTGCTTCTCTGTCATACGACCCACATTTTTCAGGGCTTAAATCTTTATGCCAGCATATTGAACAATGCAGAATGCTTTCATCAATGTAGAAAGCTCTATCACACAATTTTATTTTAGCAGCTATTATGTTTTAATAAATTATAATTATCAGGGCACTGTTGAAGAAATAATAATTGCTCAATAAAGAGCAGTTACTTTAAAGTAGTTTTATCCTCTTTTAGTGGCAAAGTTTGTTTTGTGAAAGAAGATACCAATATTTACATAAATCATGTAATGTATTTTATAATAATCAAGCTGAATGAGCTGACAGGCCCATCCCTGAGTCTCTGATATCTGTTAATGTGGTATAACCACCCAGGGGTGAGAAATTTCAGTCCCATAGCCTCTCACATTGTATTGCCCGCTCTCTGGTGGAGATGGTAATGAGTAGTAACACTGCCAAGAATGAGTAAAACGAATGGGAGGAAAAAATGCCAACACTTTTCAGAATCTATTCTGAATAATGAATTAAATTTCATTCATGTCTGATTTTCTGAACACAGCACCAAGAAGCAAACAAGTAATTCCATACACTTGACAGCAGAATCTAAGAGCTTCAAAGGGAGGTGATGGGGATCTATCTGGGTGTGAGTTTGACACATTTTAAGAACAGTCACTCTTGACACATTAAGAAACCTATAATCAGTTTAGATGTCTTCTCTCCACCGGTTCACATGCACCAGCTTAATAGTATCTAAACAGTCATAACGGAGTAGACTAGAGTGAGCTCAGTGGTCACCAAGCATTAGTTCATTTGACTCTTTATTGAGTTATCTAACTCTAGAAGGAATTAAAAATAGTCATGGAGTAACCAATGAAAGGAGGGCAGCATAACTAAGTTGTATGACACAGACACTTTTGATAAGTAAAAGCACAATCAAAATAATGAGTGGATATATTTGCCTCTCAAATTAGTATAATATTTTTCTAGTGCAGATAGCATAAGAACTTTCTCACACAATTGCTGTTGAGAGTATAAACTAAAACAACCATTTGGAAAATATCTTATCAGTATACATAAAGTCCATAAAGTATACACACTCTCCAATACACTGCTTTCATCTCTCAGTATATCAGGAGTGTATTAGTTCTTAAAGGGATAAATTCATATTGGAAAAGATATTCTTTGAAATATTTGAAACAACTTAAAATCGGGAAATGATTAAGCAAATCACAGTAAATGCAGAGTCATTAAAATATGTTAACAGAGTTTCAATAACATGGAAAAATGCTTAATTGCTTAAATTAATGCCTTCATTTAGAGAAAAGGAACTACATACGTGTATATCAACATAAGCTTAATTTTATAAAACATATTACAAATTTGCAAGTATTTTCAATGGTTTCTTCTAAGATAAAGTTGTATTCACTCTCAAAGTTAATTTCTCAATTGGAAAAATTATGTAGTCATTCAAAATAATCTATAAACCAAAATGTGTTAAGTTACACTGTCCATTATTTCATCAGATCTCCTGAAAGTAGATGGATAAACAGAATTGAGTAGAAGTGAATTTTGATAGGAGAGTAGTGGATTATATCTCAGAACTCATTAAGATACAAACAGATGCTGATGACACCGCCATCTACAAGACAGAAAGCAGAAACATCTTGCAACTTGATCCTCCCACTGGTGCACAATAATTTTTCTGAGTAATAAACAGGGCATCACGTGCTGTTTACAAAGAACTTTCATTGTGATATGTGCTGAAAAAGATTGAACTTTGGAACAAAAGGTTACACCAATTATTAGCTATATTTAGAATGATTATAAATTAAAAATACTAGATGCCCACACACACACATAATAATAATAATAATACCTACTTTGCATAGCTGTTAAGAGGATTCTATCCTGATGTCTAATATAGAATATATTCCACAAAAGTAGCTATATGCCTGGTTTTTAAAAGGGCATAGAAATCATTGGTTGCAGACAGAAAAGTATTGATCAAACAGGAATTGACAATGAAATACCAAGAAACAAAACATAGTGATGCAGAGTTTAAAGTGAGAAATGTTCAGAAATCTATGTATGCAGTATTATTAGGTAATTCAGTTCATGAGTAAGTAGTGTTAGCTGAAATAATAGATTTGAAGTTGTGTGTGTTCTCTAGCCTTGGATTTAATGACACTGCAGTTTCACCCAGTCCAGCTTTCAATTTTGAATTCCTGTAACATTATGCATGTTCCTTACACTTCAGACAACCTAAACGACTTGGGTCCTGTTTTCTGTTTTTCTCCTTTATAAAACACCTCTGCTCATTATTGAATCAACAGCCAAATGAATGATTATGAAGTTCATCTTTGAGTATGAGACTATCTGCTATTCAGGAGAAATGATAGCCTAGAGTTTTTTGGAATCTTAGTCAATATGATACAGATTGACTGTGATGACTTTCTTATGCGTGCATATGCTTCTTGAAATAAATATAAAAATCTTGAAACTGACATGACAGCTTGGTTTTTAGCAGTGGCAGCAGCAGATGTGGCTTACTACCACATCAGGCTTCCCATTGGTGGTCCCATCCCTAAGCCCATATCATCTCTGGTAATGCAAGATTGGAACGCATGTCTTGAAAAGAGTAGTTTTTATTTCCTCTTAGAAAATGTGTTGCGACTCACTTCCGGGAGAACATGGCAGACAGATAGCAGCAGCTATGAAGGCTCTCTGAAAGACCCAGCTTAGAATCCAGGAATGGTGCGGAGTGAGGAATCCTAAGCAAGAGCAGATATACCCTGGTGACTCAAGAACGAACTGAGAGAAACCAACTGGGAATGCAATCCTGGTGCTATAACAGGAACAGATAAAACCTCAATGCAGAAGCTGGAGCCCACGCTATTGGAAGCTGCGATTTGGGTTAACTGCCACCGCTGCTGTGTCTGAATTGGCTCAGCAGGGAGAGAGACACGTGAAAGCTCTGAGAATGGGAATCGATGAATGGAGTTGAGAGCAGGACAGGTGGGGAGCCGTGCATCGACCTGCGGTGAGTGAGGGAAACTGGGACTCTTCCACGATCTAGAAGGCTCCAACAGAGGACATTCTGGGACCGGGCAGACTTGCTGGAACAGGGCGCTGTAGTGACTTCAGTCACATATCACCCTCTCAAGCAGGATTGGTGAGCGGTGCCTAGCCTACGTGACACTGCTGGCTGAGACCCAGTAGGCTAGCACAACCCTGGTCCCAGCACCTGGATGTGCACCCTAGCAGTGAAGCCTTGGGTAGGTTGACCTGGAGGGGCGAGCCCAGCATAGGCTGCCTGGTCCGTAACTCCCTGGTGCGTTGCGGGGGGGGGGGCGGAAACACCTAGCCGGCGCAATTCAAACAGACTGTGGCCAACAGGGAAGGAAGCTAGGCCTCCTATATATGCTTATATATAAGGAACAAAGAATATGGGAAGAGGGAGCAACAAGAAAGGCTCCTCGGCCCCCATTCTTGAGAAACAGGCAATAGCAGACACGACACCAATAGACACAAAGCACTATCTCCAGAGCCTCATAGATGAGTTCAGGAATGAAGTTATTAATGACCTGAAGCAAGACATAAGCAGAATAGTTAGAGAAATGCTAAGCACCACCCAAGAAAAAACAGATGGTGGAATGGAAGAACAGAAAAAAAGGGGAGAATTGTTTGATGGAGAAAATAGAGAAAACATAGAATACGTGAAGCAGGTTCAAAGAGATTACCAGGAAACTAAAAATTCTATTGAAAACTGGCATAATAGCTTGAAAGAAACTAAGGATAAATTATCTGAACTGGAGGGCAGATTTGTAATGTGGGAGCATGAATGAAAAACTTCTTAAAAATAACAAAGAAACAAACAACAATAATACAAAAACTAGAAGATGATAAGAGGATCTATAACTTGAGAATTAAGAGCATAAAAGAAGAGGTAGGGACACAAACAAATGAACTGCAAAAGCTACTCACAGAAATAATCCAGGAGAATGTTGCTAATTTAGCAAAAGGTAAAGATACTCAGATGTATGAAGCATACAGGGCCCCAGCCACCTATAACCCAAACATAGCTACACCCAGGCATATAATAATCAAAATACCAGAAATCCAATATAAGAACAGAATATTAAAAGCCGTCAGAGACAAGAAACAGATCACTTACAAGGGAACACCCATCAGAATTACAGCAGACTCCTCGGCACAAACCATCAAATCACAAAGAGCATGGGGGGAAATAATCCAAGCTTTGAAAGATAATAACCTCCAGCCAAGATTGATATATCCTGCACAACTATCCCTGGAAATTGATGGAAAAACAAGGTGCTTCCAGGATAAAGAGGAACTAGGGGAATATGCAACCACCAATTCCACTCTACAGAGAATTCCGCAGGATATTCTAAAAAAGAAAAATATGAAGAATCCAGAAATAGTGGCAGAGAGGCCTCAATGAATGGAGCAGAAAACAAAATGAAGAAGACAAAGTGACAACTAATGACAAAAAAAGAGCTCAACAGAAATGAGGCAGAGAAGATTGGATGATAAGAACAGCTATTTTGGAGAAAATGACATCATAATAGGTAATGCTGATTTAATATCATCTTGTTTTGAAGTCCCATTAAGCTTTTGTTCTTCTGTCTCCATAGGTCTTAACATGTTGTATCTTATTGGATTTTATTATATGTGATAGTATAAACAAAAACTTTTACAGACAAGGAGATTATACAGAAACCATTGTTCATTTTCTGTTAGTTGATTCTAAATACCCTGTAATACTGTCATTCTCTTGAATAGTTTTACCTTGTTTTGATATATTTGATGCTACAGTATATGAAGTTATACTCAAAGATTTCAAGGAAAGAGACAATATGGTAACTACTTTTATGTTGGGATTATCTTGTGGTGAAACACTATCTTGCTTGAATGGTTATGTTTTGATCTGCGCTGTTTTGCTGTTATGCCCTCTTTTATCTCAATCTCCATTTTATTATTTACTTTTTTATTTTTATCCTTTTAATTAAGGGAAAATAAATTTAAAAATAGCAGGATATATTATAGTAACCCACTTTGATTTTCTGTTAACTTGATTTGAAGCTCTGCATTGCTCTCACCATCTTGTTTTGACTGATGTTCCTCTATTCTGTTTCCCTTGATAGCTCCAGGTTTGAAAGTTTAGGCAACAGCTGTGAAGGTAGTGGGATTCATTATGACACCCATTCTGGTTGACTATTACCTACTTTTGAAGACCTGTAATGTCACCAATGTTTTGGTTTTGTTGGTTTCGTTCTTTACTGTTTTGTTCAATTTTATTATAACTGATGATATAGGCAATTCTATTTGAGATAGCAGGAGGCATTATGGTAACCACTGTTGATCACCTTGTATTATGATTTTACATTATCTGCTATGTCCACCCTTTTGATTTGACCGACTCTGTTCTGTTATGTCACATCTGGTTTTACTCTCTTCCAAAAAAGTAATAAGAACTGTGGGAGTAATAAAACCCAAAATGTGTAATAGTCATTGTACAAAAGAGAGGAAAAGAAAGTGCTCTAAATGATATAACTGCATGTATATTTAAGTGTATAAGACAGACAATGATATTACTGAGTTTTGTTGGATCATTGAACAGAACTGTTTGGTCTCATTGTTTGAATGTCCACTATATAAGCTTTAATTTTGTAACTTGAACAAATATTTCTAAGATGACAATATGTAATCCATTAACTAGTGATTTCCTATTGTTTATTTTTTTTCTGAAATTCTGTATAACGTGTACCCTTTTTCTGTTTTTTTTTTCTTTTTCTCCTTAAATAAAATTAAAAAAAAAAAAAAAAGAAAATGTGTTGCGATCCAAATCTGCCACAAACACTGTAACTCTGAAGCGTACTTTCAGTGTGAGTTTTAAGATTTGCCTTCTGTTCTTCAGTCTCCAATTACCTTAAGAATTGTGAGTAGCTCCTGTCTCTGCTGCTGCTTTCTGTGACTTTGAAATGTTCCTCACAACTTATGAGGAAAAGAGAGACCAGAGCATGACAAGGACTCATGGTCTCACATCAGCTGCAATTTTGTTAACTACACTGGAGTCACACTGAAATCATTTTCTAAGGGAAGAAATTGGGCAAAAGAAGGATTTGTACTGGGTTTCAGCATGGGCAGGACTTCAGACCGAGATTCTAGAGGTCTTGGTGGCACCCGGTCAAGCAGGAGTCAACTGTCCCCGTCCCCTTCTAAGGGGACCCCGTTCCTCTTCCAAGTCTGTGTGTGACTGACTGTGTGACATTGTGGTTAACTGCATAGACTCTGAGTACGGATGGAGAGATGTGTTATGGGAGAAGTGAATAAATAAGTAAATTAGTCTGTGTAAACAACAAAAAGAACATTCAAGAGAGTCATATCTGAGAGAGCAGAGGAGGAGTGGTCATATAACACCATGATGAAATCTCAGACCATCTGTCTCCTAGACCTGATGTTTACGTGTATCAGACTACCTGGTGTCCACTGTGTTCCCCAAAAGTGTCCGAAGAGATGCCGCAACTTGTGTTGGGATCGCGGTGCATGCCAGTGTCTAAGCATCTGTCAGCCTCTTGTTCTTGTTGATGGAGGCCCTCGTGTTTTGAAATCCATTCATCAGCTCCTCTGAGTGCAGCACTGGTTTGCCTTTTTCACATTGGAGACCCTCATCTCTAAAGGCCTTGTGAGTAAAATTCAAGGCTTCCTAGTTATCATCGTCCTCTTCTTAGGTATCCTTGCTACTGATCCTTCCTAGATGCTTTGTCCTTCTTCAGCAAGGCAGTGGATAAAGTGAGACTGCTATTATTTCAATAAAGGATCTCAGTAAGGAGAAGTCAAATGCTCCAGATCTTTGAAAAGAGAAAACACATTCTCTTTCCTTAAATACAAAGCCTAGACTAACTCCACTTGTGTACACAGAATGAGAAATGAGGATCCTTACAGGACACGGACTGAGTATCTCAGAAGATAACCTCTTCCTCTAACCGTTCAGTTGGAAATATCATGTATTTATTTGTTTAGAATCTTGTCACCACTTAAACATTCATTCCATAAAAGCAGATTCTTTATTTTATTCATTACTATAACCCTACTGTTTACAACTATCCCTAGTGGATGCTAAAAAATATTTGTTGAAAAAATAAATTAATATCACTACCTTGGGTCCCACATCTTCATTTTGATGTACAGAAAATTTTATCTTGAGCTGGGCGTGGTGTGCACACCTATACTCTCAGCACTCTGGAGGCTGAGGCAGGAAGAAAGTTGTGATTTTGAGACCATCCTGGGCTACAAAGTGAATTCAAGGTCAGCCTGAACTTCACAGCAAGACCTTGTCTCAAAAAGTCCCCCCAAAATTTTATATTGAAAGTTAAAATAATGTAGGAAACCATTTCCTTACATTTCCAAATGAATTTCAGATGTATTTTCTGAGGATAAATAGGCTTATTCTTTACTCCAGAATTTCCTTTTCTCTAGGAAATGAGAACAGTGCAAGAGTTTAACATCGAGTAAGAGTAAAGAAAATCTCTTGTGCTTTTATTAACTGCTTATAGGTAAGAAACATGAAAGAGTTTTAATATGGAGGTAAAAGCAAATTATTGTCTAAAAAGCAAGTTCTAAAAGCATTTTGGAGATGGTATGTGTGCCCCAAATGAATACAAATGAGAAAGAAAAACTAAAATAGAGTATATATATATATATATATATATATATATAATATATATAACATATATATATAATATATATAACATATATATATGTTAGAAAATGTATAATATATGATTATATACATATATGCACACACATATATGTTTCAAGATCAATTGCTCAGTGGAAAAGTTGTATTGCTAACCACTGAAATTTACCAGCACAGAATCTGAGAAACCTCTAGCAATGAGGTTTAGGGAGGGGAGGGAGATGGGGAAAAAGCATATGGAGAAAGCAGTCTTCGGCTGACAGTGTCTGGGCTTCTCAGTCAGTTGGGTCAGCCTGAGCTTAGTAGCCATTCTAGGATATGAAGTTCAGCTGCTGCTGTGGTCATCACATTCCCCAAAATACTCTTCATCGTGTTAGTAGGCTAAGGGATGACAAAAAATGGAACCATGAGCTATTTGTTCTTTTCTTCAACAAACAATTTATTGAATTCCTCCCATATGCTGTCCAAAGCTAGGGACTGGGGATTCAGTGGAGATGTATTCTTCATGGATCTTCAAGTTTAGTAATCATATGGAGATTAATTGAATAAACATATGACTGATTTTATAGCTAGAAGCCAAGATTAAAGGCAACAAGATTTTAGGAGAATATACACTAGGGAGGACCAGCAATTTGAGAGACAGAGATAGAATAGGCTAGAGAAGTCTTTCCAGAAGCAATCTGAGATCAAAAGCCATAAATAGGAGGATGCTGAATGAAAGATTTGTAAGAGTAAAACTCTATGCAAAAAGAACCCCTGCAATTTTTTGGGGAGAAAAGAAAAAAGAGGGCTTAGCAGTAGTTGAGCAGAAGGGTTAAATCCCTATGCCAGGCCTCATTTGAAACAGGACTGTCTTCAATCTAAGACACTAACATCGTGCTCTGTTGTTCACCGTTGTGTAAGGTATCGACTTGACAATGATTTTTCGTATCTACCTTTTCCTCTCTCCTTGCATATGAAGCAATTCTCCCTTGGTGTCTTCTGAGTTGAGACTCAAACATGTCATATGGGGATGGCTATGATCATAATGTTATCTGCGTATATGAACCTGCCACATAGAAACCCAATATTTTGTAACATAAATAGGCTCTAATAAAAATATTTTCAAGACTTCAACATAGCACATAGAGGACAGTGAGAATCCCAGCATATTGCAGATGAGAAAAAGTTGTTGACAAACAGTGGGAAATGAGAAAAATTCCTGATAGATATTATCAGATACTAGAAAGTCCTGGAAACCAGAGTAAGAAATTCAGACAAGAAATTATACAAAATTTCATGTTTGTCTCTAAAGCAGTGAAAAAATATGATGAAAATAATTTCTGGAAAATTTATTTAAGGTTGATATGGAAAACGTATCAAATATCAAATACATGTATGTGTATTAAACAATTACACATTATTTAATTATAGTAGTTACTGTAAGCGAAAAGTGCTGAGTTACCTTCTAAGGTCCACTGCGTTAGCTAAGCCTTGCATCTTAGTAGTCCAGATGACCCTGCATGATCTACTGAATGAAAATCTCTGAGAGGGAGCAGAGACTGTGCATTTCAGCAAGCATACTATTACTTTGTGTGCAATAAAAATAGAGAGCTAGTGGGTTCAAACTAGAGCAAAACATACTAATGTCAGATCGCTAGCTGGACTGCTCTACAGTAATCCATTTGCATATAACACAGGCTACATTGGCTACCATGGAGATCCAGGGGCAAAGGTAAACCTGAGAACTGTTTCAAAGGCAGCATCCTAGGGAGGTAAAAGACTGGATTTGAAAAACAAAAAAGAGCAAAATGTCCAGGAGAACTGTCACTGCTGCATTCTGAGAGTCAGCTAGTGAACAGGAGGAAATATCAGGCCTCTGCATCACAGGGATATTGTTGGCTGGGAAGAGAAAGAACAAAGCTAAGAACTGGAGTGAAAAATAAAAATAGGAAAAGGAGAAGGGAAGATAGCTATAGGAAAGAAAGTAGCCCGATCTGCAGAGCGGAGGGAGCTGTCAATTAGACTAAACTCATCATGCAAGAAGTTGGCATAGAAGCGTTTCTCTCCTGAAAGGTGCTTATCAGAATGAAGTAGGACCAGGAGAGCAGACAGATGGCATAAGAGGTAAGCTCAGGCAGACAGGCCGAGGAAAACTAGTGGGGGCGGGAGTGGAAGTGGAAAGCCAGAGAGTTCTGAACCTCAGTGAGCAAAGAGAAAAAAGATTCAAGACTTTTAAACTGCGAAAATTATGTGGTTCGCTGGTAATTCTAAAAAGGAAGGGGAAAGGAAGATAGGTGAGATACCTTGGCAATATTTTTCATGTGCATTTTTCTAGCAATCTTTTGTGCTTTATAAAACCAAATGTAAATATAGTTACAGAGAGATAGATAGGAGGCTGAAGAGAAAGTTTGTTTTCTTTCTGACCTTTTCCCTCAACAAGGGAACTCTACTGTAAAAGCATGCTTGAAACATTTTATGAGGGCATCTATATAAAAATTGCTTGAGTATACACACATTTTCCAAATAAATGGAACTTTTAATGAAAGATATTTATTCTCCTATTGCTTCTAAATAAAATATTTACAAACACATTTAATTCCTGTGGACAAGAGGACTACTCACATCAAAGAAGAGTAGCATGCTGAACTTGAGAGATCAGACTTTGAAAGCTGCATGCCAGTGGACTATTTAGCTTTCAAACATCTTAAATTAATAACAATTGGCAATAAAGCTCTTTAAAATTCCTTTTGTTCAGGATCCATTGTGTTGATCTCCCTGTTTTGTCTAAAATGAATGAAGCTGAGATCTCCACCTAGAGGATTTATAGGATTTTGCAGATTTTACAAAAATAACCTGTATCCCTGGAAATCAAATTCTCCCTCTCCTTCTCTCTCCCTTTCTCTTTTTCCCTGAGAAATAAATGGCTTTAAGAATTTATAATTAAAATCTAGGATAATTATCAACAGAACACTTGCAAATAGATGAATATACCAACATTACTACCTAGACTAGAATTAACAAACAAGGCTGAATTTTTATTTTTGTACAATAATCCAGGAACAGATATAAATATATACAATATATAATCAAATATAAAGACAAAATTATGTGTGTAAAAAGCAATATTATAATTCTATTAGTTGAGAAATGCATAGCAATTTCCATAAAATAAACATCAAATTTAAATCTACTTAAATCGTTTTTTCATATTTAATCCTTTATTTCTTTGAGCACTTCCCTCATTCATTTTAAATGTTTCCAGCACTAGACACAACTTTTTTCTCATTTTCTCACACCTTCAAGTAGTACATTCTGTTAATTGCATCAAATATATCCTATGGCCCTCTCTTTGATTTTGGTGAATTTCTTTTTTATTGGTAATGAAAAATTACTGAGAATTTGTTCTTCAAAATAATGCATTTAAAACTTACATAAAGACTACACAGTGTCTGTCCTTTTTGAAGGGAGTTAAGTAGAAAGTGATTATTCGAGTTATTTTATTCACTGGGTTCTGCTGCTAAAGGTGATGTATTAGCATATTCAGCAGATGGTGGATAGAGTTCAGGTCTAGGAAAAGAATTTTCAGCTTCATTTATTTTGTTAGGAATCAGAGATACCTCATTTTATGCCCTGAAATGAATGTCTTTTATTTGTCATGTGTCTTCATTATCATTGTACCATCTCTATGTGCACAGTTATCCTTAGCTGGTTGAATATTTTAAGTTTCTTTCAAATCATGCATATTACTATTAGTATCAGGGCACGTTCCACTATGAAGTAGTCCATTTCTGGCTTCATGGAAACTTGCAATACTCAAATCTTCAAGTGTAGCTGCTTCCTCAACAGGGCTTAAATCACATAATACAGGCTCCTCACATTTTTTATTTTCCCCAGTTTGCTGGTTTTCTTTTGTGTTGTCTTTCGGGGTTATTTGTGTGGTCCAAATTAATGTACTAGAATTTGTCTTGCCTTCATCAAGTATATTTTCTTCTTCTCTTTCTATTATTTTTGTCTCTAGGTCTTCAGTATCATCCTCTCTGGGCAATGTATTTGGTTTGTCAATGTCTTTTTCACTACTACTGATTAGATGCCAGGTGGCTTGACCACCAAAAGGAGAAGTACCTATTTCCTTGGGAAGTTCTATGGTATTTTGATATGGAATAGAATCTGTCATAATAGATGGTAGATTGTTCTTGAACTGTGTCTTGGAAATGAGCGGAGAATCATAAATTTTTGTGAGAGGCAGACTGGTTCCTACATCAGTCCCTTTCTGATCCACCATAGAACTTTCCAAAAGTGGATACGATACTTTGGACTTTGTCATTGATGATTTTGTTTCATTTTCTACTTGTTTATAGTCAGAGTTTTGTTCTTTATGTTGTAAAATTTGATTTTGATCCAAAGAATGCTCTTCAGTGTAGGTGTCAGTCTTGTACACACCCAGTATTTGTGTTTGGCTTCCTGAGGACAGAGAAGAATGGTTTAGGTTTAGCTCACTGGCTTTTGATTTGTTTTGTTCTACCTGTGCAGTGGGCTCCATTGCCCTGTTGCCACCAATCCCACTGGAAGGTTGAGATGATAAAGTGTGATTTCTTGCATTTTCCAAAGTATTTGATAAGTAACCAGGAGCTTCCTGTTGAAGCTGAGTTACTCCTTTGCGTGGCTCAGTTGAGAACTGAGAGTGTGAGAGGCTGTCCTCAGCGTCTCCAGTTGCAGGCTGGTGCAAGATGGGCACCTGTACATCAGGAAAAAGACCAGGTGGGTGGTAGTCGTGCCTTACGGAGCTCTGGTTGCCTGCAGACATCTTAGTACCGAGAGGAGGGGCACTTCTACTGTTTCTCCTATAAGATGGGGTTTGCTTTGAAGCATGTTTGCAAAGCAGCCTTTTTGAAGTGAGTTTAACACAGTTGCTACTCTCTGGCTGTTGAAGGAAATCTGCAGAAGACACAAGGTTTGCTTTAGTTTTTTTCTCAGAGGTTTTAGGTAATTTTTTAGGAGGTACTGACACTTGTTTATGTTTCATCGGGAATTCTGGTAAGGAGTTTTCTGGATGGACTCTAACTTTTCTAAAAGGGTGTGAACTTAATTTTAACCTTAAACTTTGTCCTTTGGTTTTGCCTTTGAGATCTGATTGCTTGATTCTCTTCTTTTTCAGAACTTGTGAATCAGAAAGCCATTTTCCTCCTTTGTTTCTGTGCCCATAGCTGCTACATTTTTTGAGATCCAACTTGATGAGTTGGTTACTATGACTTTCCTGTGGTTGCCAGTGGGTTGATGTTTTGGGCATTATAACCAACTTCTTTTGTCCTACTAAATCAGGATCATAGAGATTAATCTTCTTTGGGGGATATGTTTTCTTGACTTTTGTTGATAACTTCGATAACTCTATGTTATCATCATTCTTAAGGAACTTTTCTATAGCACTATTAATTTGGCTTTGTTCTTTTTCACACTTGGAGGGTTTACTACAATTTAGTTTCATTTCTTTCCTATAATCTTGAAATTGATCAAAAAGTACATATTTACAGGAAAGGCCATTGTTTGGTTGAACATACTGAGTCTTGTTCTGTTTTAAGAGTCTATAAGCATCATCGTATTTTGATCTATATTTGTATAAGGTCTTTTGTATATGGTGTTCCTCGTCCTCAGAAGGCTTGGATGTTGAGCTTGTAATAAAATGTCTCTGCCTGTGAGGTTGTAAGCCATTGTCTTCTTTTTCTATTGGAGGCTGCCACGATTCATTTGTTAGGTGCTTTTCAAGACTTTCTCTTGCCAAAGCTGAAGCGGATATTGCATATCTTCTTCTAAATGTGTCACTGCCGATATCTGAAGAACAGGTACAGGAATTTAGCACTGGGAAGAGTTCTATTACCCCAAGCAACAAATGCTTAGGAACCTTATGAAAAAAAAAAAAAAAACAGTTTGGATTATGGCAGTTCTTAAATACTTGCTAATTTTTAGCCCATCCATGAAAGATGTTTGGCAGTTTGTTGCTGTGTTTACAATGACACAGTCTATGACCACATACATTCCAGTCAGCTGCAATGCTGACTTAAAAGTTATAGAATTAGAAATATAAATATTATTTATAGCTGTACACCTTACCTTAGCTGTTGGCTGGGATAACCTTAAAGGTAAATAATATCTGAGTCTTTAATCAAATGACACAGAAGTTTCTTTACATTCATTTCCTACTTGGAACTCAGATATTGGGAAGATCACGGGAGCAATAGTGAATATGGTTCAAGTTCCAAACAGAAATAAACAATAAAACAGCAATACCTATTTATTGACTCAATGAAAACAGATATCTTTTCATCTCCTATAACTTAATGCAATGTTCATTGAATATTTGCTTAGTGACTAGGTTTAGAATATGGCCTGATTTGTATTGCAAAATTTCTGCTTGGCACTATAAAATGATGTAAGTAAATGTAAGATTCAAGGTACATGTTAAATCAGGCAAATAACAAGATAATGATATTATTATTCACTGAACACACACTAAGAACTAAGCTTTATGCTAAATCTTAAGTATTCATTATCTTATTTGATTCGCAAGACCCATAACCCAGTGGAAAAGCCTCATTATGATAATTTTTACAGATGAAGAGTTTAGAGAGATTCTTGTTTTACACTAGTTGTATTTCCTCTGTATAATGTGGCCAGGGCTCAAACCTAGCTCTGTCTGACTTTAAATTCTGTCCTCTTAACCAGCATGAATGCTAAAATGAAAATTATATCTGATTATTACACTCTCTCCTGTTCCATGAACTTGTGTTATTCAGGAGAAAATGAAAGTACTTCTACTCTGAGAGAAGAAAGAAATGTAATCTAAGATCTGCCAAACAACTTCGTGTGTGACCCTCAAGAGAAGCTACTTACTCTGTGGGTATTAGAAGGTCAGACTAAATGGAAATTTTATGCAAGCATGGAAGCTACACTGAGGAAAGACTATGCAGTCTTTATCTGATTCTCAGGATTCTGGTAATCAAAGATAAATAAGAAGAACTATTAAACTAAATCATCTCTAAAGCCCTCCTTGCAAACATGTAATTCTGTATTTCCAAGGTATAAAGCACGAGCGTACTGACGTCACTTCCTACTGAGATCTAGTCAAGGCAGCAGGCGTGATGTCTGCTGTTTTCTTCAAAGATACTCGCCCTTTCAAAGTTCCAGCTCAACATGTAGCAGAATTTCATGTGTTTTCAACAGTAATTGTATCACTCTGAAAAACCACTGGCATCTGTGTGAAACAAAAGACTGGTTTTGAAATGGTTAAGAAACTGCTTTCTCTTCAGGGTAGAAATTTTCTATGAGAATTTAAAGCATTGCACAGAACTACAAGCTAAAATGAAACATCTGCCTAAGGTATGAGTCTTTTGAAAGGCTAAGTGATTATTTTTTTTTATAAAATAAACCCAACACTTTCTGGTTTTATGGCAGATGTTTCTTTCCTGGGCCCTCTCTCTCTCTTTAGTCAAATCATCAGCTCCCAGAACCAGCAAGTCCTGAAGTACGAGGGATGCAATTAAATAAATTTGCATCCTGCTTTATGCCACACATAAAATAACAGCGTTTCATCTCTCTCCAGTTGTCCCCAAATGTATCCTTAGGGCCAGGTCCCCATGGTAAGAATTTCTTGATACAGCACCTCTGTCATTCGTATTCTGAGGGAACACAATGCAAGCTATAAACCAATCCAGATAAGTGACAGGAACTCTTTACAGAGCAGCTGTCAAAGTTTTTGCTGCTGAACCTGAAAGCACTGGCTTGTATGCAGGAGGAGAAAGGAAGACATTTAATTCATTGCCTCCACCTAAATATTGACATCATCCATGTACAGTGCGTAGATGTCATGGCCAGATTCACTTGGCTCCCAACATGGGACAATGAATTAAGTCCTGACTTTCCCTGAACTGGGAAGTTATCATCCTTGACAGCTCAGCAAGCAAAGTATGTTTCTTGACATCACTCCTGAAATGAATCACTAGCACTGGAAGGCCCATTCTTCTCATATGTCACGTTCCGGAAAGGTTGCTTACTGCAGAATTGGCATTAGTGCTGGAAGGATGTTGGAATGAAAGCTAATACTCACCCTCCCATAAATCTTCACAGCAATATTGCTATTTAAAAGGCTGCTTTTTCTTCTTCTTCTTTTTTTTTAACATTGTTAGGTGTTGGGCCTCAAAATTATCTTTTAGTAGATAAGAGATGCACTTTCAACTCCTGAGAAAGAGACACACCATTTACACCACACACACACACACACACAGACAATCTTTAGATCTGCAGAAGAGGAATAGAGTGGTGCTTTAGTGATTTCCACAGTACTTCTTGTGGAAGAAATTAAAGAGATTTCCTCCTTCCAAGGGAATTAACTGGAGTAGGATTTCCTGATACAAGACAAACTCACCTGTTGTTCTCCTAAGAAGCCCCGGCAGTGTTTGAGATTGGCCTTCTCCATGCTGAAGACTCCTCAGCTTTTCAATGCTCTTTGGACAGTATCTGGTAATTAAACCTGCATCAGGAAAAGCTGCCCTTTTTCCAGGAGGCTCTGAGCATCCTGACTGCAGCAATCTGCTATCCAGGCAGAGGAAAGCACCGTCTCCCCCATGGTCTTTCCCTTTCGGGTTTCGGAATGATTTGTCAAGGGCTGTGGACTCAGAGGCCAATGCTGCTTGATGGCTGTTTTCCCGCAGAAGTGGCATTTCCTTTCCCAGCCCCACGATGGACGTGACCTGTATCTCGTTTTCCTGAGTTAAGTGGCAGTTACAGTATCCTTTAGCGTGGTGATTTCTTGCCTCATGACCACACAGGGATTCATTGAAGGTTCTGCAACAATGGTTTTCTGATGTGTGTTCATTTGCTTTGCCTTGTCGGAGTTTCCAGTTAAATGCAACTAAACCTAGACAAGTGAGGACAACAGCTCCTGCAGCAAATAGAGAAACCATTAAAGGACAACGTCATAGGAAGACATATAAATCACCAAACACAAAACCCACAAATATATAGGCTCATGGCTTACAGGGCATCAGTATGAATAGCAAGTCCATCACTATTTGAAAAAGCAATGGGCCAGACATTTTAATTGACATTATTCTGCTTTCTAATATCTGTCTGTCTGTCTATCTATCTACATATCTATCATCTATCTAATCTAATCTATCTATCTATCTATCTATCTATCTAATAGCATCATCTGATATCTCTTTAGTACAAAAAAAGAGATTTTCATAGACTGAAATGCATTCAAGAAAAGTAATTCCTGCATTAATATTATTTTCTGCCTGTGGAAAACCAGTTTAATTCCCAATTTCCTATTTCTTAATGTCATAGTTAATTTAAGAAGACTGAAAACCCCATACATCCTAACCTTACACCCCTGAAAGATCAATTGACCCTGCATGCTATTGCCATATTTTAATCATTCCCTAAAGATTACCATTCCTCCAGCTCATTGGCTTCCCATTTTCAAAAAGGCCAAAGTCTTTAGCATTCAGATTCAATACAGTCTGGCTATTAGTGTCTTACCTGGGCTTATTTTTCATTATTTGCTGCATTCAAGCTCTGTGTTTCAAACTATTTAATTCATTATTAGCCTTAAAACATACTCCATAGTATTTGTGGATGATTTTAGTAATGCTTGAAATACTCTCTCCTATCTCTGCTTATTTAAATTTTATTTATTCTTTAAAATTTTAATCAGTGCCTCCAAATTCCTTGATGACTGTGCTGTTTCTTTCCTTCTGTCCTGAGAAAATGAACAGCATCCAATCCAAGGTGGCCTGGCACTGTCACTTCACATGCTATGTAAACGTATCTTGTCCTCTGAGGAGAACTATCAGAGACAGTGATTCTCAAGACCAGTTATGAACTCTCCTCTTCACCTGCCTCCTTTTCCCTCCCTAGCAGTTCAAGCCAAACTCTGTGCCTCACCTCTCCATTGCCTATCACAGTGACTCTGTTCTTAGGATCTGTAGCGGGATAATGCTGTGTTCATTAACTCATTAGTTCCCTACTCTCCCTGCTAGACTTAACTACTGTCTGTCCTCACAGACAGTAGTTCAAACTTCTTCAGTGTGGTTCCACATTCTATTGCCAGTAACCACAACTCTATCACAGAGAAGGTGCTTTGGAAATGTTTGTTGATGATTCTTAAATAACAGAAGGAAGTCTGGTTATAAATTCTGATAGAGAGAATAATGTGCTGTAATTTTAAAAATCCCTAATATTGTGATCATGAAGACATAGTCAGTACATGTTGAGTAAGGAGCTCTGAGTTCAAAGCCCAGGTCTCTCTACACTCCAGGTGTGACTTTGGACAAGCTGGGTCCCTCCTCTGGAAGTAAGGACAGTGGGTGAGAGGGGCCAGTATCCAGCACACCAATCAGGTGCAGCGGGTCTGGTTCTCTCCATGGGTGATGTGATATTTTGCACTTGAAAGAAAAGGCAGAGTGTCAGGCATAATTGTTTCAGTTTCTCAGTTAAAGGGAGAGTGAAGATAATGTGAAGGTAATATCAGGTCTTGGTAAAACATTCCAAACATTGAACAGTATACCAGAACTTAAGGTATTATAAACTCAATTTATTTGACAGTGCACTCTCAGAAAGTACTCTAATGCTTTCAAATAGTTTAATTTCTCTTAATGACACAATTTTTTAAAAGTTGTAGCAAAAATTATGTCATACCATTTTATTGTCAGAGCCCAGTATATGACTTATTCCAAACAAAGATTTAGGTTTGTTTTTGTTTTTTTGTTTTTTTGTTTCGTTATCAAGGGAAGGGAGGAAAAAATGAAGGTGACACTTTTTACTCTTAGCTCTTTTTATTATTACTATAACAATTAGCATATGAAAATTATAAAATGGATAGATTATCTAATAGATTTCTGATGGCACCTGCATATATGCATTGAATGTGCTTTGATTTTGTCTATGCTCTCTACTAGGGACTAGGTTTAAAACATTAAAAATGCATGAGGGAAGCAAATTTTAAACATTCCCTATCTCTCACGCAGAATAGGAAAATTCAAGACTCACAATCCTATTCTGAGCTCCTTCTTGGGTGTTTTTAATATCTCTGAGCCCTGCTTTTCCTCTCTTCTCAAGTGATGATAATTAATACCACCTGGAGAGTAAGAGAGACAATGTATGTGATTTGGGGAACACAATGCTTTGATATATATAGTAAAATTCAAGAAAGGGTCGTCGTGGTAATTGTGATTACTGTTTGTGTTAGCTTGCTGTCACTGTCACTAAATCCTTGAGAAAATCAACATGTAATAAGGAAAGAGTTTAACCTTATGATTCCAGAGATTCCCACTCATGGCCAATTGGTTCCATTGCTTTGGGACCGGAAGCAAGACAGAGCATCACACTGGAAGCACATGGCAGGGCAAAGCTGCTCACCTCAGGGCAGCAGGGGAGCAAAGAACAGGAGGCAGCCAGGGCCTGGGAACCTCCCCCAAGGGTGCATTCCTTCCCAGTGATTTCACTTCCCCTAAACCTAAAGGTCCCACAACCTGGTGACCAGCCTTTAGCACATGAGCCTTAATGGGACATTAAAGAGGTAAATCATTACCATTTAGCTGATGCTATCACTGGAGTTTTGTGTGACTGAAAAAAGCCTTGGCAAACTTGACTAGTACCGGAAAAAGCTCAAAACAAATCACAAAGAGAATATTTTTATGGCTGATGAGTTAATAAAGCAAATAAGAAAGGAGAGAAAGACCTATGTATCCTAAACCACCCATCAGCCAGTGATGTGAGGTTCAGCATAAACTAAAGAAAGGAGTTTTTCCTCTGATTGGGTCTAAGTGGGGAAGACTCGCTGACTCTCCCATGCTCAGTGCTGGATATAAGGCTGCATCCCATAAACTCAAGCATGCTCATTGGCTGGTAAAGCACACAGCAAAGGCAACAAATGGAGCTTGTGGACAGATCGGACGTGCCCTTCAGATGTTTGAGTTCTCATTGCTCTGGCACTGTCTCCACTTTTAAAAAGCATTCTGAAAATCTGAGTTGGACAAACAAAAAGCAATGAATGACAACTTCCCATAGACACACTGAAAACACACGGCAGCTTCATGAAAACTTTATCTACTGCGTAACAGTAAGAAATGTCAGGGTTTGGTGGGAGATGTTTACTGATTAGTTTTAAGTACTGTACATATGATTATCAATATCAATGGCTTAGTTCTAGCTGAAGAACACAGTTATAGTTCTTTTTCCTACAATCTAGAGGTACACACAATTTACCATATTTATTCAGAAAGAGATGAATCTTAAAGGAACAAATGTATGAGATCAGTCATTTTAAAGAAGAAAGTTCTCTCAAAACAGTATGTTGAATAATTAGTCAATGAAAAATATTTAGTGTGATACTTTTATACACTAACTTTCAACATGCCTATAATCATATTTGGAATTTATCAGAAATAATCTGTGTATATTAAACTTTCTAAAGCCCTTGAAATCTTCCAGAATTTGTATCTATCTCTTTAGTAATGAGTAACTGTTAGCTTAGAAAAATGTATTTTTCTAAAAATATAGAGGAGGGCTGGGGATATAGCTCAGTAGTACAGTGCCTGCCTGGCAAGGATAAAGTTCTGAGTTTGATTCCCAGTACCAAAAACAAAAGCATAACAAAAAATGTAAAGGATAACAAAAATTATCCTATGGTTATGTTTTTCAACACAACAGCCTATGGAATACTAATTCAGTGGAATCCTCTATGAATGAAAAGATTCGTAATCAAATAAGTTTGAGAAATGCTCCTAAAGATTACTACATGTTCATTAGAGTAAGAAAAAATAGGTGAACTGCTGCAGACAATAAGCCTGTTTTATGCTGTTTAATCTAACATTCTCCAAACCTAGCTGACCACCACAGTCTATCATTTAAGTTTCTGTGCATCTTTCTATCTTTTTATTAGAATATCTATTAACTATCCCTTAGAACTAATATTCGAAGAAGCATATTTAAAACTAAACCACTGCTCTATCACTTCTGTCATTTATGGTAAATTATTTCTTAACACATATACTTCCTAACATGGTTTCATGGATTTTAAAACAATTTATCTTACTGAGATAAATTAAAGTTCTCTTTCAAGTTAGTTTGATTACTGCTAGTGGTAGTTCCATTGTCTAGAACAGATGGTGGTCTCTATCTGTCCTGATTAAAACTGTAACTGTCAGAAGTCAAAAACCTGATGTTCCTGTAATTCACTAGTAACTTGTTACTGAGGAATTTAACTAATGCACCAGTAACTTGTTTTGAGTTATAGCATATATTCAAAATGTGTCACTTCATTTCTAGTTGCCATTTGTGGGTCTCTGGCCTTCCAAACTTTCACACACACACAATGTTACCATCATCATCATCATCATCACAAAAGAGTTTTACTATACACTGAGAGCTACATAATGCAAGAATTCTTGTGCATATTTGATCTTCAACAAATGGCATCTCTTGGTATCATTCATCCAGTGTAATTTAATGACCGCTGAAGCTTAGGTTCTAAATTATCAGTAAAAAACTATTTCAAGGTTGAATAGTATCTTTTTAGGTTGCTAGGGGAGGCATGGAACTACTTTTTTCAAAAGTTAAATAAACAGACATTCTAGAAGAATCCAGAACCCTCAAACAGGAGAAAAACTAAGGCTCACAAAGGTTAAATAACTTACAGCAGGCTAGACAGCTTGTGAGAGCAGAGCCAGAATTCAAAGGAGGGAAATTCAGTTCCACAGCTCAACCCTTTGCTACTGAGCTGTGCAAGCACAGTAGATCAAGAGGGTGTGTTGATCATGGTAGCCTCTTCTCCTGGACCTGGAAAGCTCACTCTTACTACACCATAGAAAGGCATACACATGTGAAGGCCTTGAGAAATGCATTTGTGCCAGATCAATTTTTAATACTTATATCCTAGGGTCATAATAAATATACTCTTTAGTAAACAGACAATCAAATATACATACTATTCCTTTATTACTGATAACAAGTTAAGTATAGATAAGTTAAATTACTCAAGATAGTAATATCCTGAGTCATATCAGGTATAAAGCTCTTGAATTCCGAGCTCATTCCATTAAGTTAGGCAGCTGTCCTGAAACAGAACTTCTTGGGATTTGTGCCAACTGGGCTACCATCCTCCCACATGGACTGTCAACTTCTCCCATCTGTAATTCTTGCAAATGCCTCCCAGTTCTCTGAGAAAGGTATCGTTTAGTGGTCTTACAAACATGGACAGGAGATGGCAGAAGAGGAGGGCGGACTTCTAACATACCTGCAAAGCCCAACACGGTCAGCAGGGTCCCATCCGGCCCTGGCGGGAGGGGACGCCTGTCCTTTAGAACCAGCGTGAGGTTGGGAGCCTTGGAATCGCAGTTGGTCTCAGACAGCCTCAGCACACTCTTGATGGCCGCAGATGGAAACGACCGCTGGCAGTGTATGTCCACAGTGTTTCTCAGTGTGTGAGCGGAAGACTTAATGTAGTTTCTTAAAAAGTGGGCCAGTGGCTGCAGGTCACAAGTGCAGCTCCACCTGTTCTTATCTAAGTTCAGAAGACTCAGCTGCTTTAGCGGAGTAAAAACATCTGGCACGTGGGTCAACCTGTTTCGAGAAAGGTCCACTTCCTGGAGTTGGGGCAGGGGCCGGAAAGCATCTTTCTCAATGTAGGAGATGAAATTGTTAGACAGATCCAGATGCCTGAGTCTGTGCAGATCCGTGCCTCCAAAAGAACTGGCTGTGAGATTCCTGATCTGATTGCCATCCACCTGGAGCCTGGTCAGGGCCCCGGTGTTTCGGAACCAGGCCCCTCGCAAGGTGTGCAGAGCGTTGTTGCTCAGCACCAGCACCTGCAGGCTGTGCAGCCCGCTGAAGGTGTGGTCAGCCAGGGCGGAGCTGGAGATGCGGTTCTGCCCCAGCAGCAACGTCCGCAGCTTGGTCAGCCCGTGCAGGGCGTCGTGTTGGACGCCCTCGATGGCGTTTCTGCTCAGGGAGAGCAAAGTCAGATCAGATAAGAGAGACAGATTTGCATGCTCGATAGAGGAGAGGCGTCCGTCAGTGACGATCAAAACCCTCGTGGTCGTGGGGGCTGCTGTGGGGGGAGAAAAGCACAGGCTGGGAACGGGCTACACGGGAGCGGGAGGGCGTGTGGTGAACAATGGGGGAGTGAAAGCCCTCAGAGCCACCCCACGGCCTGGCTACAACAGACAACATGGAACTGATCCTCTGGTCTCTAAACTTAAGGGAAAGCCGGCGTCGATCACAATAGTGACTTTTTCTACTTTGTGATACTGGGACATATTTGTTGGAGAAACAGAAACCCATCTGTTCCTTTCGATGTCGAAATTAATTGAGCATTTGGGGTTACCCTCCCTGAGATCATTCTGAAGGAAGGTGGCTTTTTTTTTTTTCTCTCTCTTTTTTTTTTTTTTTTTTTTTTGTCTTTTTCCTTTTCATCGGTACCAGGGATCGAACTCACGACTGCCTGCTTGCAAGGCAGGCGCTTATGCCACTGAGCTAAATCCCCAGCCCCCAGGAAGGTGGCTTTTTAGGTTGCCTCCCTTTGAGACTGAGTCTTGACCTGATCCAGCTCTGCTGTTCCCATCCAGTTCCATGAAGCCCAGAGCTGCGGCCTGAGCGTGCAAACCGGTTTTCCCCCAGCAATGTGTATTTACGCAGGGAAGTCAATCACGCGTTCTCTCAAACAGAAAGGAGGGAGGGGAGGTGAGAAGGAGCGTTGGTTTCTGCTTTTTCGCTCCAGGCTAAAAGTTGGCAACTTGGTAAGGATCTATATTCTCTCCAGACAACCCGAGGATCTGTCAGTGGGGTTCTCATTATAGTCTGGGCCATCTTGGCCGCCTGTCTTATATCTGTTCCCTCCAATGAAGTCCATCATGTGATGACAGGTGGTATTCAGAGCTTCCAACTGTTAAATCCCTTCACCATAATCACCTCAGAGCTATCACTGCTCTGTCATTAGAAATCAAAGCATTTTAACTCAATAAAGATGTATTATAATCAGGAGTTATTGTAGCACATCTTTATCATGCTAAAATTGTTTTGACTGCAAATGACAGTGTCATAAGGATGGAGGAGTCCATTGTCCCTGGGAGGTCTACAGGTGATATTGGAACAGTCAGCCATGGGGGAAGCTACTCGCCAGTCCCTTAGGAAATTTAGACCGCAGAGCTGAAACAAAGAGATTAAAAAAAAAAAAAAAAGTAAAACACAAAGGCGTCTCAGAGTAGCTTCTCTTAGAAGAATTGCTTCTATCCCTGCAGCACTAACAAACATAAATCAGAGTTATTGTGTTTCTGGTTTGAGCTTTTTCTTAGCATTTGTTATTGATCATTTGAATTCTATTAATTCTGGCCAGTTTGGCATTTTGTTCCCTTCTGATATGAGATAAAGGAGTTTTGTTTTTATGGGCCCCCAGTCCTTTAGGGACTTGTGGAATCTGAATGAGCAGGCTGTTATTTCTGTCAATTACTTCTTGTCTAAAACTAGACAGAAATGCTACTACTCCTCTGTGTTTAGGAACTATAACTTCCCACATGGCATTCTGTGAACGAGGAGTTTTAGGGGTGCAGGGATATACTGGAGAAATACTTGTTTCTCATAGATAGCAGCTCTCTCCTGTCACATTTACCCACAAAATTTAAAGTCAGGGAATTCACATTAGAGGACAGAAATTTGGAGTTAAAAATGTCCTCAATATGATGGGGAATAGTATATATACCAACTAGGCTTGACATCCTTTATTCTGTCAGGAAAGGTGACAACATCTACCTCCTCATTCTCATAGAGTCTTGGGATTTTAGAAATGAAACAGATTGTCTTCTCCTACTTTATCTTAGCTCAGTTTTGTTTCTGAAAAATTTCCATTGGTAAAGCTTATAGCTTGTTTATCGCTTCCTGAATATCAGGATGTAAATCACATTCTCCTCAAATTTGTTAATAAGGTGTCTTATTAAATTGTTGACTTAAGCAAGCAATATGTAATGAATACAGGCAGTGTATCTTGTTAGCATTTCTACAGCTCATTTACCACCAATAAAAAAAGACCAGACTTTCAAAATGAGATGCAGTTTGATAATAATCTGTTTCACTGGTACATCACTTAATCTTACTAATGCTGAACAATTGTCGTTTGGATTTCTGATTCATTTGTATTTCTTTCAGATAGGGGCAAGGTTCAACCTATGCAAACTATGCACAAAGATAGAATGAATTTAATTTTTTCTCTTTAAAATTATGTGCCTACAGGAAACAGTAGTATTTTTGCCATAAGTATACTCGATTACCTCTGAAGGGTTTTGAATTATTTTGGTTGAGTCCACCAGGAACAGAAAAACAAAATACTCTTGGCAGTCTCCTCAGTCAATGTACAGACCTGCTCTTTAAAAGGTTCCCTCTTCTGGCTGAGCTCAAAAAGCAGTCTGCACAATGAAAGCCATAGCTATGGATTTTCTATGTACAGTGAACACTGCTTTTTAGACTTATTAGTTTTATTACCTAAGATATAGGACAGTTGATGACACAGGGTTACATCTTGGGTGCACACCACACAAGGCGGAGGGCAGGCTGCCACCAGCTGGTGCATGATGGCGAAGAGGGTGAGCAGTCCTCCTGAAAAGAGAGGAGAGGGCAGTGCACATCACAATGCTGGCGCTTGTTATTCGTGGCTTCCGTATGTACAGCTCCTGAGGCATTTTGATGATTTCTGCTGTTTAATGAGCATGTTGGTGTTCTCACAAGATGCCAGGTAAATGGCCAACACCCTCACTTTGCACAGAGTTAAAAATGAAATCCAGTGAGTTCACATCCGAAGCATAGCAATTGCTACCCGTTACTACACAATTAAGTGTCTTTGTAAAGCACTCTACAGTTTGGAATGTTTTTCAGCAGAGGTCATATTACTGAGTTCTCTAAATTCTGCTATCCAATTTGAGGGTAAGGAAATGGAAGCTCAGAGTAGCTAATAAAGTAGCCAAAGTCACCTAGCGGTAGGAGCTTAACTCAGCCTTTTACTTTGCGTTCTATATTCTTTCTAGAATGCATAAACTAACCTCAGGCACTGAATTTCACATAATTGCAACTGAATTATTTTATTACTGAAAGATTTAGATGCCACATTTGAAGACAGAATATGAAAGATTAAAATCATAGGTTCTACAAAGCTTTGAATTTAGCTCTGTTATTTACTGATTATAATATCTTCAAAAATTTTTATTTTTCTTATTTTCTGCTTTTTCATGTGTGAAATAGAAAAAAATAATATATTCTTTCAGGACAGAGCATTGTGAGAGTTAAATAAGATGCTCTAAGTGTTTTGTAAATGTTAAAATTTTTACCATAATTGTTTATGCTTTTACAATCTCACAATGAAATGGTAACACTGTTTCTATTTTAGTTTTAAAATGACCACTCATTTATAGTTATTCCTTGGTTGATTTTAAAATGTAGGAGGCAGACTGTCATTAAGCCTTCTATCCATACAATCTGATAGTTTGCAAACAAAACAAAGTGTAGAAAAAACATTACATCATTAATTCTCTCATTGGTTCAACAGGTATTTTTGTGCAAATATAGGAGCCTTCTGCACGGAAGGGACCACTCATGGCCTGGAAGATGGAGTGATATCAGGCCCCTGCCTGTATGGGCATACATTCCATGAATGGCTATACACAATAAACAAAATCAAAGATGAGTACTGAGGCATTTAGTAATAAATGATGCTATGGAATGAATAAATAAAACAAAAAACAGAGCTAGCATTAGCTTGGAGAATACACTCTCCAATAAAGTATCACTTTTACAAAGACATGCAGAAGGGAAAGGTGTTGGGCACCCCAGGAGGGAACTGTGAGTGGAATCTGGAGCACATAGTATGCTTCATGAGAGAAGGTTGATGTGGCCACTCTGGAGAGGCACAAGGAAGAGAAGGTCAGAGAATAACAGGCAGACATGTTCACCTTCTTCAGGACCAATGCAAAGTCTTTGGTTCTTTACTCAAATAACATGGGAAGTAATTGTGGGCTTTTTAGAGTTTTATTGTTTGATCTGAAGTACATGCTTAAAAGCTCCTGTTGCCTGCTGCACTGGGAACACACTTCTAAAGTAGCAAAGAAAAACATAGAAGGCAAAAGCAAGAGATGATGAGGCTCCAAGAAGGATGAGAGTTAGGAAGAGCCTGGATAATTTTTTATTGTCGTGATGCAATTTATTTTAGCAAATCTCAGCTCAAATATACTATTTAGATGTACAAGAGTAAATAAGTAATGCTTATCCTTAAAATACTTTTTAGTTAGGGGGATAGATATGTAAATACCAAGTTATAATACAAGGAAGAATGAAGTAAATCTAACTAATGATGAAAAACTATTTTGTGTACTCAAGAAAGACATGGCTAGTAAATTGGACCTAATGGAGTACAGTGAGTTTCCATAGGCTATGGATCACTGTTAGGTAATTCAGTCTGAGGAACTACTAAGAACAGTACAGGCAGCAGAGCCAGTGTCTGCTCCTGCCCTGTCATCCTGCCTGGCTACTTAGAATCTGTCCCATACATGTGAACAAGGGCTGATCAAACAAGGCAGAGTGTGAATAAATAGAGAATTTTATTACAGTAAAAGACTCATTGCTATTAACTCTCTCAGAATGCTCCCCCTTGCTTCTGAAACACTCATGCCATCATTCATGTCACTTCTGATGCAGTTCTGAATTTCTTCTTTCCTGAGTGTCTTTACAAGATATGATCACAAAGTACGATGAACACTGCAGCTGTGTTCCACCGAAAGGAAAGGCAGGCTTTGAAAAGCACTGTCGTTTGACCTTGTCTACCTTATTCACCAGGTCTGACATCTTGTGAGTTGTGTCTCCTCTCCCAAGTCAAAGTAACCATGGAAGGTAAACTTTCTGAATGAATTTAGGAAATCAAGTTGCCTGCAACAGCATATCTGAAGACATACATTAGGGAGGACCTCAGGTTTGGGGGATGGAGCGGAAAGGTAGATGGAATTACACCCAGATTCTAGGCTTTCTGTCTCCAGCATCTCTGGCACTTTCTAATACCTATGCATGCATACCAGGACCATAAGAGGGCTCCAAAGAGTCTCATTTCCTGGAGTCCATGCATGTATAGTTCCCTTTCCTTAAGTGTTAGCAAATCCTGTGGATTTCTAGAAATGCCACTTCCACGGTTGTATTTCACCGTTTGACAGGAGAAGCTCATCTTGTTTGGCACTGACCTGGTCAGGTGGCCCCTTTAAATGCAGCGAATATTCATTAGTCAAAGGAGGCAGCCAGAGATTTAAAAAACAAAACAAAACAAAACAAAACAACCAGCCATGTTGTGACCTGCTCATTGGGGTCATGCGGCAGGAACCTGTGAGCATCCACTGACAGCTGAGGGGTGTTCCTGGACAATGCTTGGCAACACTTGCATCATCAAAGCCCAAGGAAATAAGGTCTGCTAACAGCCAAGGATGTTGGAAGAGACCTCTGAACGTGGGTCTGGATCACAGTGCCAGAAATGCCTTAGTCTCAGCAAGGAGCGAATCTATACTGGATTTCTGATCCATAGAAACTATAAAATAAATCATGGACATGGTTTGAAACCACTAAATTTGGGGGAATTTGTTATAAAACAATACCAAGCAAACTCTGGTTGCCCTGGATTCTGCTCTTTGGCTCTTGAGTCAAGCAAGTGATCAGAATTTTAAGAATTTCTTAATATATAGATAGGGCCCACTTTCACAAGTGCATATAATATATAATATGTGTATATTATATAATAAATATATTTTTAAAAAACAAAAGCCTTTTCTATGTCCTTTCTTTTTTCTTAATCATTATGCTCTATGATCTAGCTTAATTTTCTTAAATCTCCAGTGCCTCCAGGTAGTTGTCTCTTACACTGTGTCCAGAATGTACAGTTGCTTTCTGTGGGAGGGTTGTTCTAATATAAGCTACTTAGCTACTCAGGTTCTACCTGCATTTTAAAATTTTTGTTTTGTTTTGCTGATTAGATAAGCAAAAAATAAAACATGAGATCACAGATTTGGTAGGGGATATAGTTCCCTAGTTAGGATATATTTGGAAATGTTCACGATTATAAGGCTTTCCTTTTCTTAAATGGTGAAATTCAAGTACCCACATATTGTTGGAGTCTGAATTCTAGAAGTGAATTAAAAGACCAGACCCAGAGTATTCTGATGAAGATCAAGTGGGTGAACCTATGGGGGTTTATAGGCCTTGTAGGGGCACAGACAAGAGTGTGACTCTACTGCTGAGTGGCTATATGAAGACAGAGGACAAGCTACTTAGAGAAGATGAGGAACCCAGAAGCCAGGCTATTGCAGTGACTGACTGTCTGCATGGGTAGAGAATGCACAATCTTTGAGGGTGTCACAGAGAAGGCTGTGGAACAGTGGGGTCCACGGTAGAGCTGGTGTGTTTCAAGGGGAAAAAAATGTTTGGAAACAGCAGAGCTGACAAGGAAGACAGGATCTCTTCCTCACATTCACCGCCAACCCCACCAACCTGGAGGAGCAGGAGTGTGCCTGGGAAAACAGCTCCCACTAAAGAGGGCTCTGGGGAAGCAGCTGCATCCTCAGGGGAGGGCTGGATGTTAAGGGAGAAATTGTTCTCCTAAGATTCTAAATTAGGTGGTAACTGCGTCTGAATGTTAAATTGGGCTCTCTACCTCTTGGCAGTAAAAATTTCATAAAGGGAGAAATGATAGGATGCATAGTCCTCAGGATCTGACAATGGGAGGCATATCATGTTTTTCAAAAGAAAGGAGCATTTTCAAAATTTTTTCGAATTTTTCCTGTGGATTCATAGCTATTCTTATATACTTTGCAACTGGAAAAAAAGGCTTGAGATATAATCAGAATACAAGAGATGTTTAACCAAACTTAACTGACAGTGAAGTTTATAATGGACAGTTTCTTTAATGACAGTTTTTAAGATTATAAAGAACTTACTTTAAACCCTAAAGTGGGGCATAGTCATGAGGTCTGTGTTTTCTTCTTAGCTTTGAATCTGAGCTGTCTGTTCAGTCGTGAAGCTGTGTAATTATAAAATTAGCTTTAGCAATTCTTTTCCTTCACACACATGTGCAGTATATTATAAGGCACTGAGATAGTTAATAGTTTTTAGTATTTGCTTTTATTCTTTCATTTGGAAGATGAAAACATGTCATTTAAAAGCATGCAAAGCTAATCAAAGCTTTTCCACTATTTCATTATCTGAATGTAGCTGCGAATTCTGACTTAAAACTCTTATCAGAAGAAAACTCAACATCCCTCCATGAACAGCAAATGAGCATTCAATTAACACTTCCATACAAGTGTATTTTAAATAAAAATATACTTTATTGTTAATCTCATCCTTTGCAAATGCAAATACTCAATTTTAAAACCCATAGACAGTTTCCTTCCTTTTATTCTTAAGGGAAAATCTCCTGTAATTTCAGGGAAGACCCAAGTTTTCTGAAGTTGTTAGGAAGTCAGAAGTGTCTCTGAAACACTGAGGTAAGGACTGTACCTTCAGAAGTATATCCATAAAAAATCCTTAAATATCTAAGGGCATCCGGGAATATAGGTGAGATGGCACTTACGGAAAGTGGCTATAATGCCCATAACTCCTTTCAGACCTACCCTATTCATAAACCCTTAGGATAGAGCAGAACCAGCTGCTTCTGCAAATCTGCAGTGAATTTGGCTGTTCCAACAAATAATTGGCCAAGCGAAAGTTTACAACCATGCTCACTTTAAAAAAAAATCTATAAGTAAAATTTTGAAAGTATAACAAATATATTTGAAGGTAATTCCTTAAATCAGTTCCTATATACAGTGAGATAAAAGCTAAAACCTTAAGCTGTTGTCCAATTATGTTTGATAAGAATAAGAAAAGCGATCACAAAAATAATGCATAAATTAATTGGGAGGAACTGATTTCAAACCACCCATATGCTGCATAAAGTGCTATATGTTGAAAATCGGGTTAATGGAATTTTCTCCCCTTCCTATCAAGGAGCTGTTTGCTTTAATTTTCTCAATAATTGCCTTAATTTTCTATACACCTGGTCAGGAGATAGACTTTGAAAATAGGCAAAGGAACTAGAACAGGAGCCCTAATTCAAAAGCAATATATTCCTAAAAGCACAGGGGTGTTACTGACAAAGGGAAAAGCATAGCGCACTGATAAAATCATGTGTCCATCTGCGCAGGAAGGAAAGGAGCAAAATGGGATGGTGGGGTATTGGCGACCTGGTCTAGATCCCCAATCTCCCAGCAAATGTATGGCAAGGGCTTAAATAAATTAAATAAGTGGTATGATATTAGGGCTCCAGGAGAATCAAAACCCTCTGCAGAGTTCGGGGACTCTGGTGTCTAAGATGGGGAATGCTTCTGGGCAGCCTGTATTTATTACTTTTTTTTCAAATGATACGGGAAACTGAACAGACATTGGGAGTGGTTCAAGGACTTAGCAAGTAAGGAAATGCATTAACAAGGAGAAGTATCTTAGGAGGTCTCCATGTTGCATTTCACTACAGGGGTGAAATGCCTATGGCCACAGTCTTTATTTAGTTAACTGGAATTGGAGCCAGGTGTCCTCTTATCTTGCCTGGGCCATGCAGTAGCATTGCATGTGTGTTCAAAATTTCCAGTTTCAGGAGCTCCCAACAGTGGGAGGGAAAACAACAACCAGCTGATATTGCACAACTTAACGTCCAAGTAGAGCTGTCCATGAAATGTTTCCCTTCCTTAAAACAAATCTCAGGTGAGAGTCGCTGGAACCTGGTCTGTTGACAAAGGGTTCCAGGCTGCCTATTGCAGTCTGCAGTGAGTGGTTCTGCCCCCTGACACTTTCCTGAATCTTCTAAGAAAGCCTTTTCTCCTAGAAAGAGGCTGCAGTGTTTACGCATAAACCTTTCTCTTCTCTTTGGTCATTCAGGAGTAGCTATGGACAAGAGCACTGGCTCAAAGCCCGGACATCAAGAGGTACCTTCAGGACTTGAGCTCCATGTATCTTTTCACTTTGAATCCTTACATTTGCCTTGGCCAACTTGCTCTTTGGCTGTGGTATGTCTCATAGATTAAGGAGTGGGAAATTGAGGGAGGCTGGAGTTCCAGAGAAAACGACAATGGTAGGTTCTGCTACTAGCTTGTCTTGTTAAATTGACCATTCTGTTCAGTACTGTATCTCCATAAAGATAAAGGGGCTGTGTGCAAAAAGAGTTTGCTGGCCTGGGTGGTACTAATTCATGGATCAGAGTCTTAATGGAGCTTGAGTTGCAAAATCCCATCTACTCCATCCCTTCTGCTCTTCAACCTCTCAGTCAGTGGCTTAGACCAAAGTCAAGGTGGAGCTTCTCATCACATCTGAAGACAAAGTTGAAAGGACAGAATATACCAGGGTCCTAAAATACCCTGGAGAGTTAAGTAACAGGACTTGTCAAGCAAGAAGAAAGGTAAGAAGAATAATATCATATTCTACACCTGAACCAAGAAAATAATAACGAAAGTATGGAAGAGTAGAATAGTTTAGAAGCACTACGAATATTAGCGGGTGATATGTTCATTGGCAATTACAAGACAGAGTGGCTGTCTTGCTGCAGAATAAATGATAAATGATCATTCTTCTTTTAAGATGACCAACAAAATGGTATCCTGTTGCATCTCTAACCCTTTGAAAGGGCTAATTAAGACTGGGAAACATTTTTAGTGTAGGGTTTAGAATTGTGAAAAAGTTGAAAATGATGTAATTTGAGAATGAATTGAAGGAACAAGAGATGCTTGTACTACAGAAAGAAAATTTGGGTGTGTCTAACAGCTCATTTTGAACACCTGAAGAATTATGGTGTGATAAAACAATGGCTTTGTTCTTTACGGAAAAACACTTGCCAGGCATGAGAGCATGCTTCATCTTACAAAAGAAATGTGTTTTTCAGAAAAGATTTAAGTCCACTCTATGTCAATGCCATGATTTCATGTAAAGAGAATAATTTTAGGTACAATTTGAAGGAACTTTTATCACAAGTCTTATTGCCCTAGTGCAAAACTAGAGAAAGTCTTTTAACCAACAACTAATAACCTACATTATGTCAACTTGAGAAGTTTAGAAGTTTAACTAAGAAACTCAGCAGGGAACCAGGATCCTTACCTTGTAAATATCCTCAGCCTGTGCAAGAATAGAGCACAGAGGTGATGTGAGTGCTACACTAGCCTTGGTGGAGGGTGGGGGATGGCTTAGCCTCTTTACAGTATAATGGAAGCTCCCTTTTGCTTTGGCTGCTTTTGCTGGCTGCTTCTTTAAGTGTTACCTCTATGACTGTGCCACCCTGCCTTGGAGCCAGATGATTATGGACTGAAACCTCCAACAAACAGTGAGCTAAAAAAAAGCTTTCCTTCCTTCATTTTGAATGTCAGGTATTTCGTCCCAGCAATGAAAGTAACCAAGACACCTCTAAATATATGCTTTACAAATCTGACTTGGACCTACTGTGTTTTTGGAAAACTGAAGCCAAGTTTAACAATCCAGTTCTCAACATAGAACTGGGTCAAAAAGTAAATTAAGCTAGCCAGGTGTCGCTATCAGAGGCTGAAAGGAAAAGCCAGAAACAAGCTGAGAATAGAAATTAAAATATGATAAATCCTGGAATAGAAAGTTAAAACACATATTCTATTCTGTGCCTTATGCCTGTTGGATTTTTAAAAAATGACTTATTAAACAGTTTGTTAAATGCCTCCCTCACTCAGCTGATGTCTCCAGTATCGAGTAATAGCAGTGGGTTTTTTTCACCTTCCTGTTTTTCTAATTGCCTGGTGAACCAGGAAGGCTTTGGCCAGAGACACATGGCAGACCTTTGAGGCCTTTTCAGTTGGAATCCATGCTAAACGCGAGGTCCTTCGCTGCCTGGCCCCAAAATTGAGTGCCCCCACAAACAGGAGTTTCACCATAAAACCAGCTTTTAGAATTCCATCATGAAAATCACCTGATTTGATTACTATCAACGGGACTGAAGAACTCTCTGGAAAATATTGAAAGAGGGATTTTTAGTTGATTCTTCTCACAATATTATGACTAAATATTAGAAATTTTGTTCTTGGCTAGTATGTATTCTCTAATTTGAAAGTAATAGCAGTTAATTCTAACATAAAAAAGAAATAGCAATTCTAAAGCAACAAAAATAATTTATTGTATGTTTTCTAACATTATTTTAGGGAATTCAAGGAAGAATTCCTAGGGAGGAGCCAGGAAACAGCTTTGAGGCTCTTAGCACAAAAAGTTCAGGAGTCACAAGTATCACCATAACCCAGTGCTTCTCTCCTGAGAATAAACCCACAGTCATTAGAAATAAGTATTTCAACAAATACTAGTAATGTTTATAACAA
The DNA here is from genome assembly GCF_034190915.1 of Cavia porcellus. Classification (NCBI taxonomy): domain Eukaryota; kingdom Metazoa; phylum Chordata; class Mammalia; order Rodentia; family Caviidae; genus Cavia; species Cavia porcellus. The sequence continues at coordinate 156,304,936 of NW_026947484.1, read as the reverse complement.
CATTATTCACAATCACCAAAAGTGGAAACAGTGATAAGCCTCATCAAAAGGTGAACAGATAAATAAAATGTATTATCCATACAATTCAGCCTCAAAATAAATAATTCACAGATGCATTGGTCAACATGAACTTTGAAAACATGATAGGTGACTCCAGATACAAAGGCCACGCATTGTGTGATCCTTTTTATGAGAGTATCTGGAATACGATAAGTGTGTTAGTTATATCCTGCTGCTTGTAACAAAATATCATGTGCTGGGTAACTGACACTACAGGGATCTATTTTCTTCCAGTTCTAGGCACTGAAGGTCTGACATTAGAATGTCAGTGTGGTTGGGTTCTGAGAGAGCCACCCTTCCTGGCCTCGGGGCCAATCTCTGTGTCCTCACCTATAGAAAGAGATCTGTGGTATCCCCTCATCTTTGTATAAGGGCACCAGTTTCACTGAGTCAAGGCCTTACCCTTGTGATGGCATTGAACTTTAGTTACTTATTTAAGGAGCCTATCTCCGTTACAGTCACATGAGAGCTTAGGGCTCAGCATGGAACTTCGAATAGACACGGTCCAGTTCACAGCAACAGGTAAGTCTATGAAAACAAAAACAAAATAACTGATGTGACCCGAGGCTGAGGGGAGGAAAAACTTGGAAGGGATTTCTTAATGGGGTATTGGGTTTTATTTTGAGGTGATGGATATAGTTAAGAGAAGAGATGATAGTTGTAGTAAAACATTCTAAGGGTACTAACTGCTGCTGACTGTTTTGCTTAAAAATGGTTAATTTTATATTACAATAACTTTACCTCAATGAAAAAAAAAGCAAAAATAAAAATGCAAAAGCATATCAAAAAAGGAGAAGAAAACAGTTTTTCCATACATGCAAGTTCTTAAGACAGTTTTTCGGTTTTATTTGTAAAAGTTCAACGAGAGATATCTGTCATCATCTCCTGCCATAATAATTCTACAGCATAGCCATTCTGGAATTCAGGGATATACAGCCAGGAATATCCATTTCTAGGTCCTGTGTCTGTGACCTGGTTCCAAGGTCTATTCCATTTATCCCTTTGGTCTCCTCCGATGAGCACAGGGAAGAACTCACTGCATACAGCATGTTCTCACAAAGGTCCAAGGCTTTACATGCACCTGTAAAGCCTCTGTTCGGACTTAATCCTCTGACTTCCCATTGGCAGGTCTAATGGCAGGCCCAACTGTCAACAGAGAGAATGAATATACCAGCTCTCTAGTGGAAAGTCACACACAGAGTAATGGACACAGATAGAAGAATGATAGAATAATTAATAGTTACATGAGTAAGACAGTAATTCATGTGAGTCAACAATAAAAATTCATTCCACCAAGAGAGACAATGCAATTGGCCTTTTGTGCATTAAATAGCCATGGTAGAATAACATCATTGTCATATTTCCTTAGTATATACAAGGTTCTCAGGGGCCCTATCCTGGGTGGGAAGCTGAGAAGGAGCTGTGAGCTTGATAGAAATGCTAGAAAGTGTGTGCTTAACCCACGGAAGAGCAGAAAATATACCAAATTTGTCTACACAGGAGCTCCAGAGCAGTTGCCTTTAGGTCCAGTTACACACATGTACCTACATGCATACTTGTGCATTTCATTATCAGGGTAGAATTTCTAAGTATGTGGAAGGCAGAGAAAGATGATCTGTGGTAGCAAGGGTCATGCATGATTTACCATTGCCACTACTGCTCTTTTTAGTCATAGTTATTATAGTCCTGGTCTTGAGAAGGGATTGTAGCTGCAGTTATGAAGAGATGGCAACCTGAATCATGAGGGCATTAATCTAGAGAATGTCATTAAATTAAGTATCAGCAGGTTTGATTGATAACCAGGCAAACTGGACAGAATTCTTTATTGGGTTTCAGTCTCCTCATAATTTCATAAAGGACCCATGGGCCAAGATTACATTAGACTTAGTCTCATCATCCTCTTGTAGTTCCATCTCCTCTTCTTATTCTCTACTTGCGATTTTTAAAATTAATTGTCTCAACGGTCAGATTTTGATATTTCTAAGGCTAAATTATAGTCACTTGAGGCTTGTGCACTTGCGATAGAATTCAAGGAACATGAAATCAGTCAGAGCTGGGGATCAACCTTGGCTTGCTTTTATCAGCTCTATGACCTTACCCACCTGAATTCTCATTTGTAAAACAGACAATAGCACCAGCTCTGAGGATTGTCAGGAAAGGCCTTCTTGACACATTAGTGAGTCACTGAAAGTTTCCTGGAACCCTCAGCAAAGAATGCAGTTCTGGTAATGAAGATGAGTCGCAGGATGTACAACTCAGAGAGAGAGAAAGTGCAAAGTACCCACAGTGGGCAAGTGGAGGATGGAGGAACCACAGCTCCCCTGGCCTTCAAGAACCTGGACAGTAATCCCCTGCCAATAAAACTGTCTCAAGTGGTGGGAAAACCTCAAGGATTCTGGCCTTCTTTGATATTCTCCTAAATACTTTTATAGCCCTCTGGTCTTTCATGACTGCTGTCAAACTCAGAGAAGTGTTTTTCTACTCGGTGCATATTTCTCTAAACAGCCTAGCTCATCTACAGGTATTTGCTGTAAGGGAGAATTGCAGGTCAATCTGGTAGTCATACCATCCTTCTAACATGCTCAGACTTTGAATTGTTGGAAACCAATATCAAGAACAGGTAAAGAATTTAGTTAAACTGTAAAATGGACAAAGAAAAGAATCATGCCTTTCTTATTCATTACTATATTCACATACCTAGCCTTGTGATTGGTATAAGATCAGTATGTAGTAAATGTGCATGTGGTAGATAAAAATAAATAATTGCTAAAATTGGCTCACTCTGTGGTAATTATTCACTAGGGAAATAATCAGTGAGCAGGCTTTAGCTGTCTTCTCAATTCTTTCTCTTCAAAGAACTATCACTATTGAATATCTCCTAATGCTGAGCACTATTTTAAGCACTTTGAATAGCCGTCTAATTAAGCCTTGGGAGGTAGATATTCCAGTTTTTATAACTGACAAATGTAAGGCTCAAAAGAGGCAGGCAACATCCCCAAGTTAATAGAAAATTGGAGACAGAGCTGGAATTCTTAACCAGTAGTTTCCTGTGCTGTCTGGACCATTCCAGAAGCTTGATGTATTTGGTAATACTTGTGTTTGCTGGACTTTTGCCAGTTTCTTCTAGCACCTGATGAAGTAATGAATTCACCTGCTTTTTCCATAGCAGTCCTTTCAACTCGTATATATGAAGGCAGAAGAAGCAAGACCAGCAATCAATAGGTCCTTAAAATCAGAGAGCCCAAGGATATAGGAATTGATGGATTAAATTCAGCAGGGCCATGAGTTTATCCATCTTTATGACAGTGGTTATCAGCTTTGATGCCACATTAGAATTAGAGCTTTAGCAAGTACCAGTGTCCAGATATCTTAGTTACTTTTCCCTTGTTGCTGGGACAAAATACTCAACACCCAAAGTTAATGGAGGAAAGGTTTATTTAGCTCACAGTTTGTAGAAGTTTCAGTCCATTATCAGCTGACTCCAAACAGGGTAGTGTGGCCGTATTCATGCAGCAAAAGACAGAAAGACAACAAGAACAAAGAGAGAGACAAGCCTCGCTTCTTCCCTTATGCTGAAGCAAGCTATCTGCCCTAGAGTGGGGATAGCACTCACAGCCTCTATGTGTCCTGCTCTTGCACAGGCTCAGGATTTTAACAAAGTGAGGATCCTGGCCACCTGCTGAGTCACTTAGTTAAACTTCTAAACTTCTCAAGTTGACACAGTGAATGAAACATAACACCAGGACTGCTGAAAGCAAAGTTCATGAGGTGACATCCAGCCATTCTCTAAGATTACTCCAGTACACAACCTAGTAAGAGACGCATGCGTAAACACAGAAGACCCAACCAACCTAACAGTCACTCCATGTGAAGAGAGTGGCAGTGACAGGGTGGACACACAGAAGAGGAGAATGAGAGCAGAGACAGAAGGACAGGGGTGACCAATGAGGACCTTTTGAAAACTGGTTACCCACTTGCTCTACCTGATGCATTCTTATGTGTTAATTAACTAACTCTGACCCTTGGGCTCCCAAACTAACCCGTATGAATTACGCAGTAACATAATTCTTGGTAGATAATTGTGATTTGGAAACATGGGTATAAGATTTGGCCCATCATCAGTGTTTGCAAATGCCACATTTAGTTTTCAATTTCTGGCTATGGAGTTACAGATTGTGGATTGGAATCCTGTAATGCTTGATTTAATGGGGGATTAGATTGAAATCATTTCCATATTTGTTTGCTAATGATTATTTTCTTTCAGAAAACAAATTTCAAGGTGAGAAATGATATTCTGATATTTTCTTCACTGATAATAGCAATTCATTAATTCCAGTTGAAACCACAAATTGATAAAATCTGAGACTGAGGAATGCACTCTTGAAGCTCTGCCTCTTTTAAAATATTTCATGTGTGGATACTTTTGGAAAAACTAAGCATGTGGTGTGTGCTCCTCCCACAGGGTACGAAATCTCCATCTTGTACATAGATTACATCATGTAAATTTAGAAATGACAAAGTGGTACACAACCTTTCAGATGTGAAAACCAATTAGCGTTTGTGTGGAACTGGGCTCTGAGAATAGAATGCAGTGACCTAGTTAGCTATGCAGGAGCAGAGAACCAGGGATCCAGAGTTTGGAGCCATCGAACAGATATGTATGGGATTAATCTTTCACACAAAAAAAGTTCATCAACGGGTTCCTTTAAATAGAAAACTTATCTAGTGCACTCAGAATGCATTTCAGTCTCTAAAAACTGAACATAACTTTAAAAAGTTCAGTTCATACATAGCTTGTGTGGAATAAAGCAGGTGTGTAACATGGTGGCTCCATAAAACTGGTATGCCTAGGAAGAGGACCAGCTGTTGGTATGGAGAAGGGTGTTTACCATCTAACCGTAGTCTTGTCTTTTAATATCTCGGATCAAACCCTTCCTCTGTCAGTGTACCAAGTCTTCCACCAAGTCTCAAAATTCCATTTTTTTTCTGGCCTTCTTCCTCAGTGTCTTTCCTGAGTCAATTTGCAGTAATCAGCAGTTTTAACACCATGCTCACAATGACCTTAAAGTCTCACACTGTGTTTGTGTTTCTCTCTCTCTCTCTCTCTCTCTCTCTCTCTCTCTCTCTCTCTCTCTGTCTCTGTCTCTCTGTCTCTGTCTGTCTGTCTCTCTCTCTCTCTCTCTCTCTCTCTCTAACTCTCTCTCCCTCTCTCTGCTTCACTCCCAGTCATATATACAATCTGGACCTCAGCTTCTTAGCCTTCATAATACCTTCCATTTCTCTGCTCTTCCATCTTCTCCAGGTATATCTCATCTAACTACCTGCAGCCAAAATATGATTCCTCATGTACAATCCTCTATTATCTCCATTAAAACCAACAAGAATTCTATGTTACTTCTAAAATTGAATGAAGTTATTTCACCCTGGACTCTGAAATCATCTGTGATGCCCACTTCCATACTAGGCTCAAAGATTCAGAACAGGGAGTATGATACTGTCATTTTCCCTCTCCTCAAAAACATTCTGGTTTTGAGGAACTGTGTAGGATGTTTTGTGGAAGACCCAATAGCGAATTGCTACTAATATTTGATGTGATAGGGTCAGAAGTTGACATTTCTACATGTGTTTTTGGCAGTCATACAAAACACAAATTATACTGCATTTACAGTATCCACAGTACCCTGGTGAAGCACACTATAGATAAACAAGAGGGCCCACTGTTTCCTGTAGTTAACCTACTGATGACCCATCACTCACGTTCGCATAACTATTCTTAACTTTGACCACTCCCCCAGTCTGGTCAAAATAGCTGTCATCCTGCAGCAGTCATCTCAGCCAGCCTAATCATGATGTGACGCTGTAGGCTCTTGTGAGTCTATTCCACCCCAACGCATAGTTTGCCAAAAGTCACAGTCACTTTGTCATGTTATACATTTCTATTATTTCATATTATACAGCTTATTCCTATTAGCTCATAAATATTTTAAAGGCAGAAATTTTCTTTTCATGTGTTTTCTCAGGTACTTACAGTATTTAATTTGAAACTTTACCATGTGTGGTTAATTTTTAGTGTATTGTTTATAATAAATTAGAGAAATCATCAATGGGCCTTTGTCTATCGTGATATACATTTCTGCAATTTAAATGAATACAATTGTACCACTCATAGTTTTTGATGCCTATACCTTCTGTGATGCTCAAATCTACTCTTATCAAAAAATAATGGAATACTAACTGTTCAAACATTTTCTAACCTTTATCCTCCTATTATGGCATTAAATGTTCACTTATGTCTTTTTAATAGACAAAAGATTGGAATGTATGTACAGGAGACATGTGAGGAGAAAAGTGACTACCATATTCTCTATCTGTGTCTATCTATCTCTGTCTCTGTCTCTGTCTCTGTCTCTATCTCTGTCTCTCTGTCTCTCTGTCTCTGTCTCTGTCTCCGTCTCTGTCTCTCTCTCTCTCTCTCTCTCTCTCTCTCTCTCTGTGTGTGTGTGTGTGTGTGTGTGTGTGTATTTTAAAGAGATTGGTTTGAGTTGAGGTAATTGAGAAATGCTTCATTGAAGAGATAGGACAATCAAGATAAGTCCAAGAATAAAAATAACACAGTGGATAAGCATGAAATAATGATTATAAGCTTACTTATCATTTTTGCACCTTCTTTCTTAAAAGAAATAGTCACCCTTTTCCCAAATAATATGTGCTACTAGTTCTTTCATACACTACAGACATTTAGATAGCCCTGTTTTGGTTTTCTTGTTTTCTTGAGATATTTGTCTACCTCAGTATCAACAGTCAATAATTTAATCTTCTCCCCTATACTTAATATTAACATTTAATTTTCTCCCCTATACTTTCAAGATGCTCTGCCATGCTACCCAACTTCTGTTGTTTCTGTTAAAATATCATCTATCAACATTTTGTCATTTCTTTTTTGTTTTTGTCTGCCCTCTCTTACCACTTTTAGAACTTCTTTATCTTTGATATTCTACAGTTCAATTATATTGTGTATAGGTATGAGTTTATTTTAATTTGTCTTGTTGGGAATTTGCTGAATTTCCAAAATCTGAGTATCTACATCTTTCATGAGTTCTGAGTAATAACAAAAGTTATCTCTTCTAATATTCCTTACTTTATCTGCTTGCTATCCCTGAAGGCATTCTACTGAGATGCATTTTTAAAATTAAACAGTCTGTTTTATATTTTTCTTAATCGGGCAGACAGACTGGTGTGTGTGTGTGTGTGTGTGTGTGTATTTTATCATTCCACCTTTCTTTATCTATGCTGTTTTCTGGATAGTTATTTTTCAGGTTGCTATTGTAACTCACTTATTCTCTCAGTAACTGAATCTATATGCTGGTGGTCCCTCAAACTGCATTTATAACCTAATTCATTTCTAGTTTCTGTTCCATTCTAGAAGTCTGTGTTTTTAGCCTGACAGTGTCAAAAAAATCTATTTTACTTATTTAATTTGTTTCTATTCCTTAGACACACATATTCTATAGTTATAACTTGCTCTTTCTGTTAATTCTTGCTTCTTCTGCCTGATTTTGTAATGCATTTTGAATTTTGGTTTCTATTATGCACTCATGTTCCTTGGGCCTCTATCTCTTATCAACTTTTTATGCCTTGTACTTCACAGAGGGGTCTGTCTTTGCTCTGGCTGGTAATATAGGAATACCAACACCTCAGAAACACAATTAAACTTTACTCTGGAGTTCTCAAAAAGCATGCGTACTAATAATTTTGTTTTGAAACTTATTTGTGTACAGGCTTGGGGATCACACTTCTCAGGTTTGTATTTCATTTCTGTTGCTTTTACTGGTTCTGGGAAAAATAGACCATTTATCCTCTGCTCTTCCCTATTTACAGTGGGTTTTGTTTTTCCTACTTCACCTAATTTTCACACTAATTTTAGTGTTGTCTCTCAGAGATTTTGGCTTTCTACATTTACTTTTTATCTGATCCCCCACCTTGCTTGGGCTCATGCTGTGTCTCTCCCAGGTGACCATTAACATTTAGACTCTAGGGGCCGAGGACATAGCTCAGTGGCAGCGCACCTGCCTGCAAAGCGTGAGGTTGAGTTCCATCCCTGGTATCAAAATAAATAAGTAAATAAATGAACAAATAAATAAAAGTTAGGCATTAAGCCAACCAGAATCAGTAGGAGAGCATCAGTGCACTTCTGGCCACCCGGAATGGTGTCTTAACTGATCATTTACCTTTATGTTGGCATCTTCATGAGATTATAAACATGAGCATAAACAACTTCCCTCTTTTACACCGCTTATCTATAACAATTAGAATAGTGTATACTACATGAAAAGTGCTAAATACCTATTAGTAGAGTGCACAGGTGAGCATGAAAGTTTTCCATAAGGAAGACGTTTAACTCCCACAACAATCTTGTGTAGTAGCCTTCACAGTTTTTCATAAACACTGAAATCCAAATCCTATAATTTTAAATAATCTGCATAGAACAATACAGTGAGAAAACAAATTAATAGTTGGGTGTTGGCCTATCTGATAGGGTTTCCTCTATATCATGATGTCTCTGAAGACTGAACTTTCCTGTGAACCAGCTTTCAGAACCTGAAGCTCTTATTTTAGCCTGGGGTTTTAAGGAAAATTAGCTGGGAGCTGTCCAGGGTATTGAACTTCCTCACGCTAAAGTTTGGACAGATGCAATAGAATTTTGTGAATCTCAGTTTACGACCAATACAGCCTTGGACTGCAGGAGAAATTTCCTTTCTCACTGTAATTCTGGGACTAGCCACTTGGCTTCATTTTATTCTTATTCTTTATATTATAATCGGGTCCTGCCCCTCATACAGGCCCAGCCTGAATACAGCAATGCCTGCATAGCTGTCTCATTGACCAGCGTGTCACAGACTGCCGCTACCTCTGGGTCCTCTTCAGTCACGTCTCTCAAAACAGCCCCGCTTCCTAACCATATTTCTAAAAGTATCAGTATCCAATCAAAATACACAAAAGGGCGAACGTCCTCCTTCTAGAAATTTGTCGATGCAGGGACACATCCAAATTTTGAAGATGATTCTACTTTAATCTACTTTCTTCAATATATTAAGGATATTGTACAATAAGCTTTTAAAAATTTCCTCCATAAATGTACTTTCCACTGCACTGATCAGACTGTAGCTCTTGTACATGTTCATTATAGACAAGAAACAATGAAAAATACTTATAACTGAAATTTTGAAACGAGTCTTCTGACTTCCTGGTAATGAGTACCATATTATTTTCAGCACTGAAAATGAACAGACACTGAACTTTCTCATTCATAAACACAATCCGAGATCAGAATCCTTAACTACCTTTACATGGCGATTAAAATTTACCAATTCAAGAAAACAAGAAAAGATAGGGTATCTGGATTGTTGAACTGCTTATTTGTTTATTCAAACACTGTTTATTTAAATTCTATCTGATAGAATTTCCAACAGAGCTCAGTGCTCATTGGAGCATTGTGTGGGTGTCTAGCCCTGGCTTCATCTGTGACTTCCCAGCTTATAGAAGTTGTCTCCTAACGCAGTGACTCTGATCAGGCAGTGTAAGTTCTGTCCCCTGTATACTGAGGAGAGTAAAGTGCTGCTGGCCTAAACCAAAGTGCAAAACAATTTTTTCTGGACATTTATCATCTCGGGGATTTTTTGTAATGCTCACTTGCTGAAGGTCAGTTATCAAACTCGTGAAGGGCTTGCAGAACAAAAATGCAAAATTCAAAAGAAGAAGAATCTATGATCTAAGCAGGTGTCATGATATCTATCAACTGACTCTGTCTCTTTAAGTCCATGTCTTCGTGAGGTAGTCATAATTTTTTTCCTAATTAACAAAAGAAGAAAAATACCCGACTGTCCTGGAGTGTGGGACTGGAAGGGAAATACAAGGCTGTGCACTTTGATGTGAGGATGTAAAAGTACTTGATACACCTCATTATGTCCCCAAATGTCACAGCACAGACAGGGGGACTAAGAGGAGGTAGGCGAGGGTCTTGCAAGAAGTTAAAACTATTCCCATGCAGACCCCACCCCCCAGTACATGACCATCTATCATACTAACACAGTCATTTACGTTCTGCTCACAACGTTTTAACCACTCCTTAGGGTGCCATAAAGCATTGTAGTACCAGAAAGCTCTATGAAATATGCAAACAACTCCCATGCATACGGCGTGCACTTGAAAGCTGAGACTTATAAGTTGCTTACTAGTGCCCTCTACATTTCAGCCTCATGTTGCCTTAGGAACCCTCAGAAATGGACTCTGTGCTCAGGTGTGGGAAGTCTTTACCAACCCAGGCCTCCTTTTCAATTGGAGTAGGCCTCTGGCTGCCTTTTTGGGCATGGTTAGGAGTTGCCTTGCTCTCTAGCGCCATCTAGCAGTCTGTCCACTCAGCAGGGGTGAGGTCTCCGGTTTTCTGGCTGCTTCTGCTTCTGCCGCTGCTGCTGCTTCTGTTGCTGCTGCTGGGGTAAAAAAGCTTGAAGATTTTGCAGGGAACAAAGGCAAACGCTTTCAGGATCCAAGTGGAGGAGCACACGGGAAAAAAATGCTAATCCTTTCCTTGACTTTTAAAACGCTCCTTAGTTTGCAACAACCTTTCTCCCCAAAATATGTCAAAGAAAGAATATCAGACAAAACAGTCTGTTGGGAAGAGTGATGAAAAATGGGAAACTAATGAAAGTGGAGACGGGAGAAGAGCCCTTTGTGTGTAAAGTTGCCACCTTTTTTCTTTGTCTTGTTTTTTAAAATAAGCTTTTGAGGACCTGAATTGATTGTCATGCCATAAAGATTTGCATGAAAAGGCTGAGCGAGTGACATATTTAGGTTACAAGAATCCGCTGGAGGGGCAGAGGCAGACGCCGCCCTCACGGTGGCTATTCCGAGCTGCAATTCCGAGTGCTCCTCTACCCTTCCTGTGCTTGTTAGCAACCTAGAAAGGGGCTCCCTCCAAACCCAAAGGGCGAGCTGCGGTGCTTTCTCCTCTCCGTGCGTTTTGTAACACTAATTAACTAATTCCCAGCCACAGAAGCCGGAACCTGCAAAGATTCGCCAGAGGCAAGCTGCTAAATAAATGGTGACAGATTCCTCAGTTTTCAATTAGATGAAGTGACATATTGGGACAACTAGTGGCCCAGCTTTCTAATGATGAGTGGTTTTTAGGAGTTTCTCATTCCTGGAAAGGAAAAGGCAGCCTGGCTGTTTCTCCCTTCAGGCACAAAAGGAGGCGCGAAATCCACTCCTGCGTACATCAAAGCATGACTCTGCCTTTGGTGGCTACATTTGTGCATGGGTGAAAATAAGTCTTGGTCCGAAAAACGCTGCTTTGGAGACCGTTTCTGCTCTGGTGCAAATGTCTGACGGGACACAGCACAAGGAGCACAGAGAACAACCAGTCTAATTAAATCTGTACAGGTGGCCTTGGTTCCACTCAGCAGCTCCGACTCCACACACCTCCCTCCTGACTCCAGTGTTTGTGTTGCCATCTCTTGGTAGCATGGCAACTGTTGCTATGTTTGCAGTAAGAAGTGGGTGATGCTGGTGTCTCTGTAATGATTCAGACACCAGAGCGATGATTTCTAAATGGATTTCTGAAGCCACTCTTACAATTGCACTGCACGGTTTTACGGGTTTAATTTCTTGGGTTTTTTTTTTTTTTTCTTGTTGTTTTTTGCTTTTTCCTGTTGACCATTAGCACCTTCCACAGCAACTAAATCTTACCTTCATATAGTGTAAAGGTAGCCACATTCTTCCTTTTGCGGGCTTGCATTTGAAACAGGATGTTTGTCATTTAAAGAGACCACATTTCACAAGTCATTACTTCTTATTATCTCCTTAGGACCTATGGGAGTTCATTTTCACTTGGTATTTTGGTAATAGCAGCTAAGATAACCAGAAAAACAAACAAACAAACAAACAAAAACAAAATACTGTGCATCTGGAAAGAAAAAGAGTTCCTGGACTAATCAAAGTAGAATGAATAACAGAGACATACAGCCTTAATATTTATGATATTAGCTGAGCACTTTCTATTAATGAACAGATGTCATAAATGCCTCAATTGCAAACAGGTATAGAAATCCCACTAGTGGATATATGTTCACTATCCTACACAGCCTTACTCAAAGAGCTGGGGGTGGGGGAGAAATTCCTTTTGTTTTTTCTGGCCATAACTTACCCATATTTGCCAGTTAATCTTATGTGTAACCCTGTTACCAAACACTAGCACTGCCAAGGCTCTAAGGGGTGGTGGAGGTACAAAGTTAATATTGCCACACATGCTGGCAGCAACATTAACCTGGCCAAAGACCGAAAGACAAGATGCATTGCAGGCTTTGATCATTTGCTGTGTTCTACACATTACTGTGTGTTTTTGCAGGCCAGTCATAACACTGACTTATGGCAACACCTCTACAAGGTAAGAGTTATTTATCAGTATTCTGCAAATGAGAAAGCTGAAGTCTGGGAAGGATAAATGATCCACCCTGAGGCTTTGCACCTAGTAAACAGCAGGGCCAAGCCTTGAGCCTGGATCAGCCTGATTCCAAAGCCTATGATCCTTCCACTCCTTGCTGAGCTGTGATAGCGAGCAAGAGAGCCGCTCTCATACTAATCAGCTATGCAGCCTGAGCAACCCCTTTTCTGCTCTGGGCTCCAGGACTCTCATCTGTAATGAGGCATGAGAACCGGCATCGCCCGAGAGCTCCTCAGAAAAGCAGAGTCTCGGGCCCCACACAAGACCTGCTGCATCGCCATCTGCATTTTAACAAGGTTTTAACAGGTGGCTTATGATTGTACATTAAAATTTAAGAAACATGGGAATTTCCAAGAGCTGTAGACCCTTTAGCTGTAGTTAGAATATCCCGTCTCCTCTGTTTCTGCCTCAGACCCCTTCTCCAAGGTTATGGTGCCCCTCTCCACCAAAATTCCTTATCTCATCCTTACACGTGACTGAAACATCCTCTGTCCTCTCAGTAGAAGTTTATCTATCTTAATTCACTTACCATTTTTATTTAGTGTAGTCTGTATTGCATAAGTTCTTTGAGGGGTAAACCCATCCCTGTGAAATTATTTTGTATCTGCAATGCCATCTGGAATACTATAGTACAATAAAGAAAATACATTGAAAGAAAAGTTGAAAAAATCTTTAACTTTTCTACAGGCATTGCACAAGGCTCTCAGTACAAAATCCTCACCCTATCAGATAGGAGTATTTCAAGGCAAACTCTATTGAAATGCTTCTGTAAATAAGGTCCAAAGAAACTTGAAAAAGAGCCCACATTTACAAGAATAGCTTTCAACTTTATTTACTTCTCCACCCTTCTACCACATGGATATGTGAAGGATTTATTAAGGCTAAGTTCAACTCCCAAAGTCTCCCCTGTACGAAGAGTTGTTCAATGCCCTCAGCTGGTTAGATACCCATCGTATTTGTTGGCATCCTGCCTTGTACCTTAGATACTGTGTTGTAATCACTGGTGTGTGTGTATTTCAATGGCACCTCCTACTGTGTACACACACACATCCCACCACTGTGCTCCCTGAGGTGAAGAACGGTGTGTTTCTCTTTGTATTTTTAATCAATATTATAATGCTGAGCACTTGGTCTGGCAGATGCACTTACACTGACAGAAGAAATGAGTAAATGAATATTTGTATGAGTGAAACCCTCGATCAATGTACATCTTTAGCATCTGGAAGTCTCTATGTTAGGGTAGGTCGATGCCACCAAGACATGGAGAAGCAAATTTAGTTGGTGTTCTCAACCAGTGCAGCATTTTAGTATCACAGCATCCACAGCATCTAGGAACATGTGCTCTGAGACATGAGGTGTTCATGTTCCTTTGGGATCAACAAAGTTGAAAAGCAAAGCAAAGTTCATGTTCTTCTCTCATTTAGTCATATGTTCATTCCATGAACATTTACAGGAGCCTATATTTTACCAGATGTTTGCCAGGGACTGGAGATGTCAAGAACAGATCATAATATGACATTTTCACAGTGTAATCCTTACTCTGAAAAATACCCCACATCCATCAATGCTACGGTGTGGTGTACACAACAATGGGCATTTGACTGGAGATTCTGTCGACACAGAGGATGTGTTAAAGCAAGGAGAGGCAGGCAGCGATGACAGCTGATCACAGCACCTGCAGACAACTTGCAAAGGGGTTTTGACATGGACGTAAAGGTGGAACTCGTAAGCATAATAACCTACCCAAACCAAGTTCTTATTTTGTACTAAGATAACGTGTTAATGTGTTATGTCATCTAAACCCCGTAACCATGAGAAGGGTATTATCAGTTTCTCTGTGTCACAGGTGAGAAGAAAATGAGCCCCAAGAAAGCAGGGGTTGCATGTGCCTAAGGGGGGACTTGCACCTAACCAATGTGGCCCTACAAGTGGTGAGCCCAAACTCTACCAAAGGATATCATAAAAGGAAGAGCAAAGCGAAGCAAAATTGCCAGGAGGCCCTAAGGCAGACTGCAGTCTGGGGAACCATCAGCTCAGTCGGACACAGCGAGATGTGGGATGTGAGCTGCGGGTGGGGGCCTGGCCAGGTCAGGACAGTGGTGGCAGTCAGACTCAGGAGGCAGGACACACTTTGCTGATGACAGATGTGACAGGTGGCTGCCTCTCTGGAAAGGAGCATGCATCTTGGAGGCAAAGGTGCCTGTGTTCAAATCTCTCTTCTGCCTCCTGAGAAAGGTATCAACTTGGGTTTTGGTTTACTAAAATAGGAATCATGATAACACTGTGCCTGGTTGTTTTGCTTTGTTTTGTTTTTATCTATTTTTTTTACAAGGACTGGAAAAACAGTAATATCCTTGGGACATTTATGTGTCATTTTGTTTCATATTAAGGATAAATGTCTCCTAAGTCACAGTTGTTTCATATTGTTTTGCTTTGTTATTTTTCACAAAATGAATAAATACCTCTCTGAGGCTGAGGAGAGAAAGCCTGTGTCCACCTGGAATGCAGAAGCCTTGTTCTAGCACTCTTGTCTTGCTATCACTGATTCTCTTTGAAATAGCAGGGCACTCCTTTTTCCTCATTAAGTACAGTTTTATCCATGAATTTCTCATGGCTTTTCCTCACTTGTTTATGCTGTCTGATTGCCACACTCAGTGCTGATGACCATCCCTCAGGCAAGTTCCCATTTGGCTTAGTGTAAGGTTTTCTGGGTGTTTTAATGGAGCTAAAGAATAGAGTGATGGAAATTGGGGGAAATGATTTTTGAGGATTTCAGCTTTTCTCCTTAATCCCTGAAAAGAAAACTTGCAGTTAATTGCGAATCTGACTGCTAAAAAGCTAGCACTACTAGTACTGAAAAAAAAAAAAAGTTCTTAAAATGCTTGAGATAACCAATCTGGCATTACCCAAATGAACATTTTTAATTCCACCTCTAATTCTAAAAGTATCCTTTATTGCTTAGGACAACAAGTCTTAGGCTCTTTTCTTCAATATGATTTTATCCAATCAATGCAGAGAAAAATAAATTCTGGGATCATAAAATATGTAAAAATTGATGACAAAACACTGGGATAAAATGTGCAGTACTGCTTTTGACATTTGCTAAGAAATTAAATATTTTATTCTAGGAAAAGTACGTACAAGCAGTTTTCTGCTATTTTAGGATCTGAATTTGAATTTTTTAGGCAATTTTTTTTTGTTGCTGGAATACTCTGGCTATCTTTTTAAAAGGGTGATTGCAATGTCAATCGATTCCACCTTTAATTTTAAATCTGGATTGAAGAAGAAAAAAGAAATTCAAAGGATAACCGTCTCTTGAGTTTTTTTTTCAACTATATACATACACAAGAACTTGAATAGTATATAAAATTTAAATATGGCTAGGATTAGAAAATTTTGTAGAATTAAACAACTAACACAAGTAGGTGGTGACTGCCATGTTTGGTGCTATGTACAGGGAGTGCCACTATTTTGATGGCTAATCTTGTATAAACATTTTCAGCAAATGAGATATATTATCTTTCTTAAACTCCTCTTTGAATTTTCCACATTTTCTTAAAGAATGAACAATATATTATGGATGAGAAAATAAAATGCGGGTATCATTTTTCCTTATTAATGTAACCCTTTTAAATACTCCATTCTGTATTCTAAGTTTCATCTGGACGTGTATGCATTGCTCTAACGTTGATTAAGTACCTACTGTGTGCTGGTAGTGAGCATTAGCAACACAGTGGTGGCTTAGATGCCTCTGCATATCCAGGGGAACTCATAATTTAGAGAGGAGGCAACAGAAGCAAACAGGAAGAAAAGGACTAAACAGGCTTGTGGTTCCCTGAAAACATGAGTATGGTGAGAGGTCTCCAAAAGCGATGCTGTTACCTGAATCAGAAAAAAAGCACCAAAGCAAGGAATGAGATAAAGGGCATCCAAGACAAAGAGAGCAGCCTGGGCCAGGGCAAGAGCAGGGAGGTGGGGATCCATATTATGTTTGGGGAAGAGTAAAGACTTGGCTATGACTAGAGCAGAAGAATGCAGTGGAAGCAAAGTCAGCAGAGTTAGAAATAACTGAAAAACATGGAGTTCAGGGGAAAACTGAAATCAATTGCTTTCTTCACAGTCACTGTGAAACCCAACTCTTCATCCAGGCAACTGGGGTGCAGTGATCTGGGTGGGCCTAGCTGCAACAGCAGGGAGTCTCCCCTGAAATTGCACTGATGCACAATAAAACCGGAAGTACCCCTGAGTACAGTACGTGTGGCATCTGCAGCTGTGTTGATGAGAAGACATCATCATAAGGAGTTGGATAGACCTGAGGGTAAAAAATGTGTGGCACTGCGTATGAGCATAGTGACACAGACACTGAGACCTCCACGTAGCTCCACATAGAACCCAGGACTGGTCTCTGGACTGCTCACCAGGTGACACCATGGCAGTTGTTCTCGGTGCCCATCCATCTCATATTGATGACACCACCCACGAGGTCACCTAGTGATGGGTCTATCTCTTTACATGGTGGAGAAAGGGACATAAAAGACCTGGCACCATTAGCCAAGAAGGAAAACTAACTTACTCAAAGATTTCACAGCTGGCAACTTGTTAACGTCTACACTGAAAGAAGGAGGATGAATGTGAGACCTAGTATCTCAGCTACATGCCTTTGCTTTTTGATCTGTGTCTCTTCTCCCTCACTGCCCCCATCTGCCTTAGTGCCCAGAATAACGCCTGTCACCTGGTGATTACTCATCAAAAGTGCATTGAATGAAGGAATGAAAGCTTGCCACTGACCAGGAGCTATTTATACTGCTCTGTCTTCACCATGGAGAGATTCACACTCTACTTTAAATGGGCATTACCCACAGTATGCCTCCCTCTACTTGGGAAGCTTTTCATGTGGAGACTGTATGCGTTCCCCATGCTACCCATCCATCTCACTCAGGTAAATGATGCACCGTGGAGAACAACAGGATCTTTCTCCATCTCACCAGTATTTCTCATGACAAGACACTTGAAGAAGAAAGCAAACCCAGCTCTTTAAGGTTGATACTAGATTTAGATTGTTACCGAAGCCGCTGTCAAAAGCTGAGCAGTTGGTACTGTTCCACCTGATATCCCAGCAGAGGTGCTGAGATGAGCGTTTGGTGGTAGAAGTGTACTTTTCCAGGTCACTCGCTCGACCCACAGGTATTGACCAGTTGTATTGGGATTAGTAAATGCACTGCCTCCACATCCCTTTGCTTAATGAAAAACAATTTTAATCCAGGGCCCCCAGCACTCTGTGTGAGTGAGTTCATGCAAAGGTGGTGACATGGGGACCCTGCAGGAGCTGAGCCCTGCTGGTCTTCCTCTTGAAATGTTCCTCCAGGACCCAGGTCTGTGTAGTAGGTGTGGCATCCTCAAATCTCCTTCCAGAGACCTCTGCTCTCTCACCAGACGCTTTCTTCTTCTCTTCCTCTTCTACATCAAACTTAAGCAAGCCCGCATTATCTGAGCTAGCTGGAGCTACAATATATTTAATGTCCTGTCACTTGCAGAATGAATGGAGTCATCCTCTTTGTTTCAGAATTCATGTTTAGGGGTTGAAACACTAAATTGATGAGCATTACCAGAGAGAAATATTTTTTGAAAAGTAAGTGAAGCTGATGACACATTACTTTACAGCTTAGTGGAATTCAGCAAATCTAATTCTATTATCCTGTCAAAGTTTCACCAAAGGAGACCCAAACGCATATTTTAGATGAATCTTGATAGATTTCAGGAGCCACAGCTACATCTGCAAAACTCAGATGCATCTGGTCTGACAGACCATTGTTTTACTAAAGGGAGTAAATAATCGTACAACTAATTAAGTGAAGTTGTCTTTGGTGACACACAGCCTGCCTCGGTCTCCCTTGGCAAGGTTGTCAAGCAGTAAGTGATAACTGTGTTTTTCCTTTCAAAGGCTTTTCAAAGTTCGCATGCCCAGATTTCCCAAGCACACTCACACCAATGCTTTTCTTTATGAATCATAGAACATAGTCCTGAAATGGAGATTTTGTACATTTAAGTCTGGGTCATTCATGCCTGTGTTTACTTTTATGATCAAGTGTAAGATATAATGTAATAAAGGCATTCTGACCAACATGCCAGGAGTGGGAGCTTTAAGGCTTTCTTCCGCAAGCCAATCTGGGTGCCACAGGTTCACAAACTGACAAACAGGGAGGGCTTCCTGGTGCTTTCAGCAATAGTGAGACTGTACATTTGTGTGGAAAGAGTCACTATTAAGTGGAAGAGTTGAAATGTAAGAGGAATATCGATGGGAAGATTAATGTTAATAAAAATTGCTATTGTTTTTCTGCTATTAATCACTCATTGAAGGAAAAAATTCTCAGTGGAATTTTGCACTTGCTATATAGTTTTATATATATATATATATATATGTACATCACACACACACAGTCTTAGTGAATACTATATTTTGTATATAGCAAGGTACATAGATCTCCCTTTTGAAGGTAGAAAAACTGGACAAAACTGTTAGGAGACATGGAAATATGCCCTTGGGCAAGAAGCAGCAAGCTGAGTTCTGAGGTGACCCCAGTCTATCTAATCTGGAAGCTCATTGGTGCTCTTTTTCAGGACTGCATAAATCTGGTTTGAAACCCATGATGAAAGCAAGGTTATGGTAAAAACAAGGAAGTAACCTTTTGAGTTCAATGATGTCCCCCTAAAACATATGCTGTACCTCAAAATACCCCAGAATGTGGCTTTATGTGGAAACACAACTGTAGAAAGTGTAGGAAGTTAACTGGAGCTAAACTGGAGGAGAATGGGCCTTTACTGCCCTGTAGCCCATGTCCTTGTGAGAGGAGAGAGACCCACGGCTGAGCACAGGGAAGCCATGAGATGAGAGTGACACATCTACAAACCAGAGGTCAGGGCTCACCAACTGTTACCACAAGCAAGGTGATGGAGAGGCTTCGGACTGTCCCTGAGGCCTTCTGAAGGAGCCATGCCTGCTGAGAACCTTAATTTGAAACTTCTGTCTCCCAGAACTACGAGGAAATACACTCCTGCTGTTTATAGCTGTCCGATTCCTACAACTTTGCTATGGAAACCCCAGAAAATGGATATGGGTGATGCTAGAACCCCGTAGAGCCCAGGAAGCAGGCTTGAGACTGAAGGTTAGATTGGCCTTCTCCAGGAAAGTAACAGGGAACTGTTTCATTTTCTTCATCATCTGAGATTTTACAGAACATCCACAACTAACCCAGTGTGAAACTTGAGTGATTTTTGTTGGTGCCACTCAGAAAATAATATATGATCAACTACAGTAATGATGTTTTTTTAACTATCAAACTTTATTTGATAGGCAATCTTATAGAATGAACAATAAAGACAACTAGTCAAAGTTATGCTTTAAAAAATCCAGCAGCTCAAATCTAATAGACTATGGACATTATAAATATATTAAAAATATCACAATTACCTGCCAGGCTGAGTGGTTTCACCACTTTCTAGCTTTCTAAGACTCTTCCTCTTTCCTAAAGAGTTCTATAGTTATTTGACAAATATTATGTGAGTATCAAGTTTCCTTGTGCTGTATGCTGTGTTCTGATTTGTTTCTAAATCAAATGCCTTTTTGGGAGGAGAAGAACATATTTAATAATGGTGATATTTTTTAACATTTTTATAATGCCCATACACATCAAAAGACACTGGAAGACGCGATGATGTTTATGTGCAGTGTCCCTTACAGTTGCTATAGGCAACTGCTCCTATAAATGGCACAGCCTAATTGGAGAAGAAGTCAAGAATAAATTGCAAGCAGTGGAGGTCAGACACAGCTCGGGTTGGGCAGGTGGCTGACATTGAATGTAGTCAGACCAAGGGGACCGTGGTCTGAGGGGATGTGCACAGTACCCATTGACCTGGAGACTAAGCACTGATTGGATAACCAAGAACTGGATCTACAAAGAAAATTCAAGTAGGCCACAGCATGGCTTGCTAGAAAAGGGGAGTCAGAGTTCTTTGTCTTCAAGAACCTAACTCTCCTCAAGTGGCTCTTTCTTTAGACTGGAGGTCATCAGCCGCTGAAAGGACACACTTGGCCATCTCCACCTAATGATTCACAGTTTCCGGCCCCTCCTTCTCCTAAGAGGCTGGTGTCTGACTGGAGGAGGAACTCGGATTTGTGGGGAACAGGAATGGAGAGAGTCATTACCGAGACAATAGGAGAAGAAAAGGTAACCCACTTGCTGGTAAAGCCATCCTCTGTGGATCTTTGAATCCCAACCAGGCCAAGGCTGTGGGTCTGAAGTACAAATCACCCACATTTTTATTGATCGTAATGTTGGTGTGTCAGTATTTTAAATCTCGCTGTTTGCTTTTGTTCTGAAATTTCTATGAACCAGAAAAACCCAGTGACTGATGTCGAGCCCTAGTTAGCTGGTGTCGCTCTCCACTCATTTGTTCACCCCTCTTCTCGTGGATGAGGAGGGATTTTCTAATTTCCAGACACTTTGCTGACTACTGAAAATAAAGCCAAATACAAGGCTTGGTTTCTGACTAAAATAATAGTCCCCGGTCCAGAAAGCATGATCCAGTCCACACAGTATGATATTTTTGGTATGCTAATAAATAGAGCAAGTCCTTCTACTCTCAGGCTTAGTGGGTGTGGAAGATGGAGAATGTTTTATTTCTACAAGGCAGGAAGTAACAGGTGATAAAGCTAGAAAAGTACACCCGGATCTGCTCCTGCAGAACTGGGCTGTGGGCTCTCATTCCTGTGGGCTTTGGGGCCTCAGTGGAATTCAGCCTTGTTTTATAGGCTGATCATTTGGATAACTTTTCTGGCCTGGTGAGGCCAGTGGATGCTGTTCACAGAAGCTGTCAGTCCTAGTGCTGTCTGGATCAGGTTTTAGTTAGTCCTGTTAGTAAAAGGGGAGTCATGAGCCACACCGAGCAGTACGCTGATAGCATAATAGCCACTGCCTATTCAAAGATGGTGTTCCCATTTCCCTAATCACCAGCTAAACACTTTATTTCTCCAGACGTAGTGAGTGGATATACCTTGATACAGCCCAGCTTTTTCTCCAACTCTTATCATGACAAGTTAAGGTGGCTTACTGCTAAAATTGTCCAGTGTCAGAAGAGTCTGCATAGATAAAATGTTCTCTGTTGCCAGCTCTCCAAAATTAGCAGCAACTATTAAGCACACAATAGACAATATTTTCTCCAGAAAGTCCTTCCCCTGTCAGGCTCTCCAGCTGTGATAGAAGTCTAAAAGAAATATCTGCAGCACGTGCTCTCATGTGCAGAATTACAAGGAAACACTGATGACATTTCAAAACAAAACAAAAGCACCATTGTCTGCAGTGCAGTTAATGGGGGTTATTGACAGCTCGCCCCTATTTTGGCAGATGCTGTGCATTATTGTCACAGGACTTATTCTCAACACCTGTGGGCACTCTCTGTGTCCAATGTATCGGCAGGGGTAATTCTTTTAGAGAAGGTTAATAGCATTCATCCCATTTTACAGATGGGAATAAAAGACAATTGGTTTATCATATTTTCTCAGGTCAGGTAGTAAATCAATGCCTCATTAACATTCATTAGAATTTTTCTTTTATCCAATTTCAAACAATGCTCCTTCCCTGGGGCACTTAATTAGCATCAAGCATTTTCTGGCATTCGCTCTTTACTGATGCATGTGACAAACAGTTGATCCCATATATAGCAAGGCACAGAGCCATCACTGGCACAAGGTCTCCACAGGAAGTAGTGGGTGGATCAGTTAGGGTTCACTAGAAGAACAAACAGATTTAATAAAGCAAAAATTGAGAGAGAGAGAGAGAGAGAGAGAGAGAGAGAGAGAGAGAGAGAGAGAGAGGAACAATATGCACTGAAAAGTTGGAGAATCCAGTTGAAAGCCAAAGCCCTGTAGCTCACTGCAGAGTCCAGTGTCATTCCACATCAAGACAGCTGGAGTCTGAATTGTAAGGCTGAGGGCTTTGCCCAGAAGCTTGCAGGAACTGGAGATGAATGTCTAAAGGCAGTGGCAAAGACTAGAGCTCCTCCAGAAAAGCAAAAGGAGAGACTTCCATCTCCTCCCCCTTTTTACTCCATCCACACAACAAGCCTGTTGGTTGGTGTCACCAACATCCCTTGAAGATAGGGCTTCCCTCCTTAATATGTGGCCAACATGTCACACTCAGAAGTGTGCTGCACTAACATGGTAGTCATTTCTCAATTAATTCAAATTAACATATCACAATTGCTATTGCTGTGGATCAGCTGAGGCAGCCTGTAGAAAGTAGTTTAGAGGTAATCATTCACAACAGCAGTTAGGAAAAATTATTGAGAGTTTTGTACCTTTAGGCACTGTAATGAGTGTTATGTATGATCTGCTAAGGACAACTCACAATAGCAAACTCAATAGGACTCATTTCAAAGAAAAGGAAATAGGCTTAAAAAGTGGCTTGGGAAGGAATCCAGTTACCAAAGCAAGCAGGAAAAGATTGACAACTAGGTCATCTAAAGCCTGAGGTCATGGTCTCAATCATAAAGCCAATGATTCCCAAAATTTAGAAGTCATCTGAACCACATGGAAACTCTCTTAAAGAAGTAATTGCTGGACACACACCCAGAGCTTCCCACTTGGCAAGCGTGATGTAAGTTGGAAACTGCATTTCCAGTGAGCTCCTAAGAGATGTCGAGGCTGATTTGGGGACCACACCTTGAGAACCACTGACCAGGCCATCATGCAGTGTAACCATCTTTGACTAGCCAACACAGCTTTTGAGCAAGTGGGGAATCTGGCCTTTGAGGAGAAGAATCTTGCAGCTCTGTTTATGGTACAAGAGGACACCTGGAAGATCAGCAAGGGCTGAGCAAGGAGAACTGAAGAGATGATAACAGATCTGGGGAAATATTGGTCCAGCAGAATAGCTAGGAAGTCTGCTGATTGACTGAGGCACATGATGTTGTCAGATGTAACCAA
The DNA here is from genome assembly GCF_034190915.1 of Cavia porcellus. NCBI lineage: Eukaryota > Metazoa > Chordata > Mammalia > Rodentia > Caviidae > Cavia > Cavia porcellus. The sequence continues at coordinate 156,281,399 of NW_026947484.1, read as the reverse complement.
CTGCTTTTGGATCTGGGTAGCTAGAAGAATTACTAACCCATTCATAGAAATTGAGAGGAGTTTTACTTTCTTGTGTGTTTTCATTTTTTGTTCCCACACAGCCTCCTACCGTTTACTCCCTTTATTTATTATTGACTTACTAGATTCCTACAGCATTTTCTTCCATCTTCTTTTACTATAAGGACCTACATACCTAATAAGCAACTAAAAACTCTTGTGCTTTCGAGGGGTTTGGGGGGTACTGTTCTTATCTTGAGAATCTCTGATTCTCCCACTACTTCTAAAAACACCTTCTTGTTAGATCAGCTAAATGGCTTAGTCTCTGCTCAGGGATCTTGGGGGTTCAAGGACTCTGGTCTCTGTGTTTTCCCTGAAATCTGTCCTGGGAACACACTCTCAGTGACATGGGCATCATCTCCCATCTCTACTGATTTTTAAAACAGTATCTGTATTTTTAAGTTTAAAATTACTGTATTAGAGTTTTGGTCTTATACTTTATGTAATTTTATTTCTATATGTAAAGAGTACATTTTAAAAACATCATTTACAAATATGTGCCTTTTGGTGAGTATGTAGTTGTCAATGTTAAACTAATTGTAAGTACATTTTTTTTAAAGTTTCTAAATTATTTCTCTGATATTGGAAAGCTAGTGTAACAAGCAAGAAAATGCCTAAGAAACTCTTTACAAAGTAAAGATTTACCAAATAATCCTATACAATATATCTTTAAAAGTAAAGTAGATTTTGTACATGGATTTTTCCTAGTGTGAGTGTTCTATAATGAGAACATGTCATGGCATAGATAAGTGAAGCCATAGATTAATATTTATGGTGTTTAACATTTTAACTTAAAATAGGATATGCTTATTTGTGTCTTGATTACAAATGATTCTTCATATTTCTAAAAAAAATGACTGAATTAGAATATTTAATGGCGACTTTAAATGCATAATCTTTAAATTCACCTACAGAATCTGAGTAACCCTGTTTCTTACTTTTCTGAAAATTCTGAGGCTATCTATCATTCATCATTGCTGTTACTTTCTTCCTCTGTTCCTCTAATTTTTCTATAATTCATGAATCTTCTTCTCTTTTCCTTTAGATAACGAAATTGTGCTTCGCCTTTCTCCCAGAACGGGTTACATTTGCTCTTTTTATCCACCCATGCATCCATCGATCCATGTTCATCTTTCTCACCTCCTACCTCTTCTGCTCTTCCTACCTAAGATTTCCCTTTTCTCTTTGACCTTTTCCCCTTGATGCTTTCTTCTGCCACCAAACCTTAGGTCTCATGACTTCAAGTCATGAAAAAAAAATGAATTCTTCTCTAAGTATCAACTTTGTTATTTCATTTCCATTTTAGGACATTGATGTCTAAGTAAAGGAAAGAAGGGAGCTGTGAAGTATACCATGAGGAACCTGAGTCTTGCTCCGCTAGGCAAAGATAAGGAATGCAGCCTCCGCTGGGTCGTAACCTGTCTATGCGGCGGCAATTAGAGGTATGTGAAGGCAGGCTAAGGACACGTGGGAAGCCCCTCGCTAAATGTAGACCTGGACCTTCCAAGTGGAGCTGATCCATCTTGGAATGGTTTACTTGGATCTTTAATCTCTCAGTGATGAGTAGAAGTAAAGAGAAGATCAAATCTTCCTTAGGGTTCCAGTAGCAGTGCACCGGTGATGTCAGTGGAAGCATAAACCTACCTTCTCTGCTTTCTGCCCTCCCTGACCGGACAGGCTCTTTTGACAGATATCTCCATTTGGGAAAGCAGCTTAACCCTGAGCTTCAGTGGCAGACATTGTGAAATAATGTCCTTGCTCCACCACCCAAAGGGTTTGCAAAGGCGACATAGTGGGGTTGTGCATAGTAACGGCTAAGAGTACGTTATCATAGCTGGACTGACAGGGTCACACATGGGGACTGCTTTCCATTTCGCCAAGCTAATTTACCCCTTGGTACTCACTTCCCCATCTATGAAAGGAAGAATAGATAAGGAAAAATAGTACTTTCTTCTTGAGTGTTGTAAGGATTAATTGAATCGGTCATTCACTTAAAACAATATCTGGCAAATAGCTTACTGCTCAATACATGATAGCCATATTCTAGTAAAATAAATCCTTACCTCATGGTACATACACATATTATGTATATGCGTGTTTACCTATATATACACCCTAAGTCAAATGTTGACATTTCCATGAATCCATTTTCATTTTCTTTCCTCCTTCCTATGTCTACCAAATGATTACTAAAAACCTGCTGTACTCCAGACACAGAACAGAGGAATCAGCAAGATGGACTTAGTCCCCGGCCTCAGAATTGGCAAACAGGCCATTTCAGCAAGCATGATAAATTTTATGATAAGAGAGGCAGAAACTCTGATGGATGAATATATGAGGAATAAATGGATGAGTGAATATTTCTAGCTATTTCCACTTAAATATTAAGTGTTTTGATTCCTGAGAGTAAAGCAGAATTTCTCTAAAACCTATCCTCGTCTATTCATAATGACATTTCTGCTACAAAGCGTAACTCCTGCAAAGCCCAGAGTAATTCTGGCTCTACATCCAACTGCTGTTAATCTTCTAAGCAGGTAGCTGAGACCCAGGTAGAGCAACAGAAATCCAAACAAGAGAGATGTGTGCATCAGATCCCTCGCTTCACCGCTGGTAGGAAATGATTGCCATGGAATTTATTTCCTACCCTCCTCACTTTTCCAAAACCCATGCTGAGATTCACTGGCCAGGTAATATTCATTTGTTTAAAAAAAAAAAAAATGTGGTTCAGGTCTTACTGGAAACTCAGTAAACCAGAGGCCCATGGAGAATTAGGGCCAGGCACAAGGAGAAGGCTGTGGACTCAGAGACTTCAAAGAGAGACATTTAGGGCAGTTCTGCTCTTGGAGCTGTGGCTTGCACTTGCTAAGAGTCAGATTCCAAAGGAGGCAGTAGCCGCAAATGTGCATAAATAAAGCAAGCAGAGGCAGTGCCTAGCGTTCCTGTGGGAACCTGCAGCAGTTCTGATTATTCAGTCCCCAGGTGCAGTTTCCTCTTAGCTCAGTGTCTCACATTAAAAGGTGGACCAAGAGGCACATTTCTGGGATGGAGCTGGGGGGCTATTTGCAATAGGAGCTGCATGATCAAGTTCTCCCTACACCATACAGCAGGCTGAGTCCTGAGGGATTTCACATCTTTCAAAACATGAAAAAGAGAGAATTTGTCTTTTTTGTTCATATACTCCAGAAAGTGGTTATTGTTTTTAGTATCTAAAATGTGTGTGTTTGTGTATGTGTGTGTGTGTGTGTGTGTGTGTGTGTGTGTGCGTGCATGCAACATCCAAAGAAGCAGTTCCAGATAATGTTTTTGTGATTGGAATATAGTCTATGTGACTCAAATCGAGATTAAAATTAATGTTTTTCTTAGGTTTGAAATTAGTTGTCTTTTTATCTCAGCGCCTGGCTTTAGTGGAAAACTTTGTACAGGGAATTGAAGATGAGACTGTGAACACAGAAAACCCAACACTGCATGATCTGAAGTTTTGGGTTCCTGACCAGAAGCCTGAATTCTAAGCCCAATTGTCCACTGGAAATTGAGAATCCAGATTACTAATGAGAGAGAAGAACCGCGTGTACTCAGAGCAGCCGATCACAGTTTTCTCTGCTAGGACGGCTCCACTGAGCGGTAAAACAGGGAGTCCCAGCACGGTCCCCATCTGATCTTTCTCTTCTCTCTTAAGAGCCAGATGACCTCGGGCAAATTATTTGACCTGTCTGCCCTTCAGTTTCCTCCCGGAAAAAAAAAATAATAATCCCTGCCCGCTTTGGGGAAGACTAAGTAAGGAAGTACATATGAAATAAACGTTATGTTCTGTTGTTTCAAAAATGCTTGTGTAGACATTATCCCAACTGTTATTTTTAGGAAACTTCTGACAGTGCAAAGGCATGTATCACTGAGATGTGGGTGTGAGGTCTGTAGGGTTCTTTATATTCTGTAAGTCACATGTGTAGGGAAATGGGGCAGTTGTACTATGCTACAATTACCAAGGCATGGTTGCATGTGTAGTTCCTTTTATAAATCAGCGAAGTGTTTTCACAAGGACCTGGCCTTTGGCACCAAGCTACCTGGGGCAGGCCACTGTCAAGTAGTTTTAGTGCATTCATCTACCTTAGGTTATGTGTCTTTTAAACACTCAGCAACTGTGTGGTGACTGCAAACAAAAGTATTTGGAAGAGGTTGTTGGCTCTTCAGAAAATCTGATCTCTGCCCATTGGGCTGGGTATGCAGACATTCAGTGGGCTCCCTCAGGGCACCAGCAAGGAGTGTCTTGGACTTGCCTCTTCCCAGCCAGGTGCAGCCCTTTGTCCCTGACACTTTACAGACTGCAAGGCTCTTCAGTGTCTCAATGGCTGTGGCTAGACCTGGGTAGGGCCAGCTAGTGAGTCATGGTGGGAAGTCCACACATTCCTTCCTTATTCAAACACTGATAGGAAAATGCTCTTTGCAAAAGCCCACACAATTAATCCCCTAGCATAAAAATCATTAAAGATTTTCCACCTCTGTTCCAAGGTTTGGAGCATTCTTTATTCATTTATTGAGCAAATATTTATCTGGGGCATCCACTTCTGGGCTCTGCAGATACAGCAGCCAGTAAAACAAGACGGTTGCTTTCCTTGTGGAACTCTCATTCTAGTATGGGTTTTAGCGACAAAACTTTTAAAATAAATGATATAAGGCTGGGAAGGCAGCTCAGTAGTACAATACTTGCCTTATAAGCAAAAGACATGGTTTTAATAGGTAGTACTGCTCAAAAAACAGATACATAGATTGATAGATGATAGATAGATGTAAAGAGATGATTGATAGATGATGTAGATAGATGGGTAGATAGGTAGATGTAGATAAAAGATAGATAGATGATAGATGTAGTAGATAATGTATATAGATGGATATATAGGTAGATGCAGACAAATGATAAATAGATAATAAGTGGACAATATATCAAAGCAGTGTCTGCACTTAGAGAGTACAGAACCCAAGAACAAGATATGGTCTGCAATTTTAATAAGATGGTCTAGAAGCCTCACTCAGAAGAACAACATTAGAGCAAAGCAATGAGCAAGAGAACCACAGGCCTCTGGGGAAGGGTGACTCAGGCTGTAAGAATAGAAGTGCAAATTCCCTGGGGTAGAATCATGTCTGAGGATTCAGAGAATACAGGGAAGACTGAGATAGAGCTAAAAGATCACAGGGAAGAGGAGGCAAGTGCAGGAGGAAGAGAGCCCAATGGTGAAGGAAGTGGTGCTATGGAGGGCATGGGCGAGCCGAACCTGACATGCTTGCCGCCTCCCCCGTGACTTGATCAGGCTCCTTTTTGGAAGGTTCACTCTGGTTCCTCTGCACGTGGGAGGAAAGAGAAGCAGTTAATCTGCTCTTTTAAACCTAAATTTGTACCTAACTTCTATACAATAATAATTAATGCGAGTGTGTTATGTAGGACAGATTACGAGCTAAATACTAGATGAGACAAGCATATAAAAAGAAACGATGATAAAAAATAAATTAAATGAAAGAGGACACCCAAGGAGGTATTGTGGTGAAGAGAAATCCTGAATAATGACTGAGTATAATTATCCAGGGGAGAAGAAGGGGTCAGTGCTACAGATAGAAGTGTTAACTATAATGAGAATAATAAAACAGTAGTGATACAGTAGCTGATATCCGTGGAGCATTTTGCATGTACAGCATCTCACATAATCCTCACGAAGGTCAGTGCCAGGGATGTCCCCTGATACAGAAGGGGAAACGAGTCCCAGGAAGGCAAAGCAAGTATCTGGAAGGCAGCAGGTAGTGTGGAGGTGTTATGACTGGAAACTTGGCCCACGATGACCAAGACCCTCTATTTCCAGCCCTTACAGAGTACTGGAGCTGAGAAATGAGGCCAGAGAGACGACCAGGGGCTCAGCCCATGCAAATCCATCTTTTTTAAAATAGGTAAGTGGTGCAGTATGTAAGCCCTGTCTGCCAGGGCTACAGTAGAGATCAATAACCAAGCATGGCTCCAGTCTTGCGTCATGCAGAAGTGTCCTTCGGTGCCACTTGCAAGGCTGAATAACACTGATACAGAAGGGACCTTGGAGGTCTAGCTGTGCAGAAGGCCGCGGAGCATTTCTTAGCATGTACTCATGTTCCTGCCACACAGCTACAGGAGCAGTGGTCAGCTCAGCAGGAAATGTCAAACCCTGGGTCACCCCGGGATAAGAAGACACCTCGGATCAGGCACCTCGTGGCAGAGCAGGTAGGAGCCCACGTTACCAACAGGAGAGGAGCTGTGCGACAAGACAAGGCACCTGGGCAACATCACACCGTTTTGTTTTTCAGATTCTGACAGCTAGCAAGACAGAGCGGAGGGAAGGAAAGCTTTGGTGCTTCGCGACGATGAAGCAAAGGTCCCAGACGTTTGGTACACCCCTCGCTTAATACAAAAAATAAATAAATAAATAAATAAAATGGAAACGTTGCTTGTAATTTTGTAACTTCCTAAGGGTGTTTCACAAAGTTTCTGAAGATCAATGTTCTGCATGTTCAAAGAGTTCAGAGAGTTTTAAAACCTTCTCGTTCTGACTGGGCTGTTGTATAGAACAAAGGAACATGGAATTTCTGGCAGAGATCTCAACTCACACAAAAGGAGCTCAGAGATCTAAAATCAACAAAGATGGCCTTTGAACCCTCCTCAATCCAACAGGGGAAAAAATATGTATTTCTCTGTAGGCTCCTATCTAGTTGCTGCTTTTATCTTCTGTCGATAAAATTGGCTTTTTGATTTTTATTTATGTAACCACCCAGTGGCTATTAGTATGGAGAAGTGGTTAAGAGCTTGGGCTCACTTGGAATTGAGTTCAAATTCAAGTTTTATCCCTTATAAACTGTGTAACATTGGGCAAGCTAGTAGAGATCTCTAAACCTTAAACTTCTCATGTATAGGATGAAAATAAAAATTTTACCTCCTTCAAAGGGCTGTAATGAGACCTGAAAGAAAATACAACTTACTCATATCAATTATATGATAAATAATAAATTGTGTATTTTTTTGTTTTACCAATAGCCTGCACATTTTAATCTTTAACTCTCTGTTTTCTTGAGATACCATGATAGGGAAAATATATGCACTTCTTTGACCAAATTACATTGTTTAACCCAAAAGCAGGAGGCAGCTTAGGAGAACAACATGTGTAGATAGGGTTTATCTGCTACTAATGTGCATGGGCAAACTCATCTCTCTGCCTGTTTTTGTAAAGTTTTATCAGAAAACAGCCACACCCCTTTATTTACATGTGACCTATATCCACTTTTGTGCAGAAACACAGTATTTGCAACAGAGACTGTATGTTTCAAAAGCCTAAAGTATTTCCTGTCTGGCCCTTTATAGGAAAAGTTTGCTGACTTGCATTCTGGGAGCACAAAATTCCATTTCTTGTTTTCCAAGTCATGTGGCTCTGTGACTTTATACATTACAAATTCATATCCCCCTGGAAAAATATAAAGGGCTACCTTTAAGTCAGGGTGTTCACTTAGGCAGGTGCTGTGGGGAGGCATCAGGCTTACAAAGGCTCCATGGCAGGTCTCTTCCTCAGGAAGCATCCATAGTACCATGGCAGAGAAAGATGATTACCATTCACTGTCGCATGAGATGGGTTCCATGGCTGATTCTGAGAGGATTAGAAGTGGGTGAAGTGTTTCATCTTTTCTGCAAAGCCCCCGACATCCATCACAGAAGAAGGGAAGTTTGAACAGAGGTTCTGTGCTGTCTTTCTTTTCACTTTCCTACCTGGGAGACTGCACAGAGAGCCACCGGATGGATGAGGAATGGTACCGACAAGGAATAGGAATGGGAAGCCCTTTGAAGAGTTTACTGCTGTAATGCACAGCAGATTATTATTATTAACATGACTCCCTGCATGGGGATACATTCTGTCCTAAGTAATGACTTAAGAGATGCATGGAGATTGACCAATGACCACAAACTTGATTAGAAAGAATTTGAGGTAGATAAACAATGATAAACATCAACAAATTTCCAATAGAAAAGTCATCACTCATTCATGCAATCACTTGTTTAATGTATATTTATTGAGTACTTAGCACAGGACAATTAAATTAAGGCACTGAGGGTCATGACACAGTGGTAAATAAGAAAGGTGTGTGTATCTCATGCCACTGGTCATCTACTAGATGATGCAGGGGTCTTAATTTGAGTTCCCTCTGAAACAGACCATGAGACAAGAATCTGAGTGTGAGTCTCCACTGGGATGCGCTCTCATAAAGCACCAGAGGGAAGATGAAGGAAGAAGAGTGAATGTGAGCTACATTGCTAGGACTCTGCAATGGCCAGCTGAGGCTTAATCTCATCATGTGTCCTCTGAAGCACAGAACACACATGAGCATTTCCCCAGTGTGGAACAAGGAAATGGGAATATTTATCTATCACATCTCATTTCTGATTGTCTCAGAGTGATTTGGGAGAGTGAGAAGGAGTCTTAAATCTCCCATTTCCTTTTATGGAGAGACATAGAAAAACACAGGAATGTACAGAAACCACTGCAGGTGGGAAAAGAAGCATCCATGAAGTGGGGAGTTGGGAACAGTGACTGTGGGGTCACTATTACATTATTACAGCCCATCATCCTGGTAATCAGGTGGCTGATCAGAGCAATAGACCCTCTGTAGGCTGAGAAGAATGTGTTCCCGAGAAGATGCCCAATGCAGGGAAGTTTGAACATAAGGCTTAAGAAACAGGGTATAGGTGAGGTACACAGCCACCAGCACAAGAGGTTGGAGGCTGAAGAGGGTGCAGAGGACATCACATGAGTACCACTCAGTGCTCAGCATGGATCTCAGGGACTGAGGAATGCGTCCACTGGGAGCAGACTGGGAAGCAGGCCAGGGGACACCAGAACACAAAGGGCAAGAAAAGCATCCTCATGGGTGTGGGACGTTGGATCCCCAACAGGATAAAGAAAGATGTGTGGTATTGTGTGTGTGTGTGGGGGGGGGTTTGTACATCCCTGGGCATTGGCCAAATAACAAATGCAATGACAATGAGATTAGGTTTACCATTGTCAAGGAAGAGTGTTATTGATACAGATATGGAGACAACTGCCAGGAACCTTATGCTGTTGGACTTCAATTGGAAATTTCTGGATAAATGCATGATTTGGTAGAGAGTACTGTACATGTAGACACACCCTGTTCTCTAGCTTTGCTACTCTATGAAAGGATCTAGAAGCTGCAGCCCTTCAACCACAGCAGCACATCAGGATCCTGGCCCTCATTTCTAAATACTGCCCTCCACCAGGAGGCAGTCAAGACTTAAAGAAACAGCAGATTTCAGGGATGAGACAAGGAATGTGCAGAATAGGAAAATAGGCCTGGAATATTCTGCATCGGGGATTAAAGAGGTTCCATGAACCATGGTCACACATCAAAGGAACAGCTTCAAGGTACTCCAGAGGGCCAACCTGAGAAACTTTGAGAATCAAAATATATAATGGTAATGCTATAATCTATTGAATAAACAGTAACTGTAATTGCACTTAGGTACAAATAAAGAAACTAAAATTTTATTAAGATACAGGATATTTATATCTTCTACAAGTTCCTCACATAAATTACTTATGGATTATATAGAGAAAAATGTGTTCTTTTATAGTGGGCAAGTGTCAGTAGACAAGTAGTCAAATTAACACAGTAATGGTACAAATCAAAACACAATGGAATAAAATGAAAAGAACACAACATCATTTGTGTGATACCATCAAAGATGTGTAATTTGAATCTCATCCCTAGGAAACTTCAAATAAAACCAAAATGAAAGGAATTCTGCAATATTATTGGCTTGTCATCTTCAAATATGTCAAGGTTATAAAATTCTAGTAGAGATTGAGAACTTGTTCCAGATTGAAAGAGATTGAAGAAACATGACAACTAAATACAATGTGTGATTCTGAATTAGATCGTTTCACTGTAAGGAATGTTATTAAGAGAGTTGGCAACATTTGATTGAAGCCTGAGAGTAGATGGCAGAATTGAATGCATGTATTGGATTATGTAGGAGAATGTCTCTATTTTCGGAATACTGTCCCCTAAAGTGCTTTGGAGATGATGAACATTTAATTGACAACTTACTCTCAAATGATTCTGATAAATGAAAAGCTATGTCATCATTATATAACTTTTGCTTCTGCTCGAGATTGTTTCAAAACAAAAGTCTGAAAACATTGCACATGTATTCCGGCCTTTTAATTTCTTAGGTCTTTTTGAGGTCTTAGGTTCTTAGGTCCATTTCATGTGTTAGCCAACGTGTTTGCACTCCTGCTTGGCCTTTATTTTCTCTGCACAGCAAGAGTGACCTACAGAATATTTCTTCTCCTAACTTGAAATTTACCTGTGCATGATACATTTCCATCCATCCAAGAGGGTAAGGCCATATCTATCATACTCCTGTTCACATCCCTAGTATAGAGTGTGGCTCCTGTCACTGAATTTAGGAGCAATCAATGAAAGAAGGAAAGAAATAAGGTCATAGGAATATGTTTGGGAATTCTGTCTACAGGCAGCAGAATCAAATGGAGAAATAGATGTAGATATTGCCTGGCCTAAGTTTAAATTATACCTATATAATCCTGGACAAGACTTAGGCTCAGGGGCTGGGGGTTTAGCTCAGCGGCCTAAGTGCCTGCTTTGCAAGTACACGGTCCTGAGTTCAATCCCTGGTACCAATTAAAAAAAAAAAAAAAAAGACTTAGGCTCTCCAAGACTTAGACTCTCCAATACTTTCTTCATATATAAGATGGGCTATTTGGTAAACCAATTTAATAACATTTGTAAAGCAATCGGTGGAGTCTGGCAATTAATATGCATTCAGTAAATTTTAGTTTCCCTTTGTTCAGCAAATATTCAGAACTCTCAAAGAGGACTAGAAGTTTAAATTCCAGGTTTCCCAGAACCTTGATATGTGACTCTATCCAGCTTCATACACATCATCTATCTTTCTATTTTTCAAGATCTCAGTTTGTCCTGCTTGTAAAATGAGAGGTAGTGTAAAATGAGAGGGAAGAGAGGAGTAGGGTTTATGAATGTCATGCTACCAAGTTCTAAAATTCAACGTTTGGATTTATTCCCCCCACATAGATGATAATGAGCACAAAAGGTGAAGGATATAAAGGAATTCACCATATTTAAAGTCTATCTCTCGCTTTTAGCAGTCCAGGCATGCAAAATCTACCACCCACGAGTTTGTACCACTGACTCATTTAGACTCACTCATGTTAGTGGGTAAATTGAGAGGTGGCAAATTTAGGCTACTGTTGAGAGCACATCAATAATTTATGAGCCATCAAAGAATTAGCACACACTTTAAGTTCTCTCTGCATTTTTCTTTATTCATAATTCTTTGCCTAATTGCTTTTTTCTTTAAAAATGAGGGAGCTGAGACCTTGGATTTTTGCCTAATGGCTCCAACAGATCTGTGACCCCATTGCCAAGTCTTTTAGTCCTTTTATAGCACAGGGACATTTGCCACTGAAAGGAAACTGATGGGTTTGATTTTCCTAAGCGATATTTTGCACTGACCTCTGGCCCCATGAAATACTTTGGCCATCATCCATCCACTGGTAGGGGAGCGGTAAATTTGTTTTAATTTAGGACCTTGTCAAGTAGGGAATTCAGACAAAAACAAAATAATAGTTTGAAAAGAGATAGGGTGAAGTCATGTGTAAATAAATACATAAAAGTTAGCTGATAAATTAGCAAGTCCCTACTCATAAGGGTATCACTGGACTGAGTTGAAGTCTGGCTAAAGACATCCTGCTCCTTAGGGAAAGAGTCTACACAAAAAGAAAATGGGAAGGGTGGAAAGGTGTTGATTCTGCATGATGTATCTGTTTTAAATATGTCTGTTCCTATCTAAGCACTAGAAAAATCATCCAGACACTGTAGTAAGCTTTTCTGTGGTAAGGCCTTCATTTGCAAAGTGTAAATACTTTTATTTCTATTGGAGTTAAATAAATGAAATTCTTGTTAGTTTTATCGGTTTGGGTTTATTTTTGATTGAAAAAATGACTCCTACATTGGTTATATTCCTCTTGAAGAAACAGAACAGGGTGTGTGTGCCATTGATCTTTGTGCTAATATTCTATCTTAGGTAGCATCATTATGACAGATGGTAAAATGATCCAAAAACCACAAAGCATATTTGCTAATCTATGAGGCCTTGGATGGTGGAACCTTTCGCTAAATCCAAATAGCTAAATCTTCCAGAATACAGGTAGCCTGAGGGCCTTGTTTAGCTGCATGAAAACTAATTGGACCAATTTGAATGGAACAAAATTTTGCCTGAAGGCCTTAATTACACTGGTAACCTGATAGGGTTTTTTTTTGTTGTTGTTGTTGTTTAATATAGCTAAGGTTGTGTTCAGGAAGATAGATCCAAGCATACAGCTTAGGTAAGGGCAGAGAGTTGAGAGGGATCATAAATATCTCATTTTAAAAGTTTAGTGTGGGGGGGGGTAGGTGTACTGTTTTAGGAATCATTGGATAGAGTCAGGCAAGCCAGTTATTGAAAAGAAAGTACAATTTCTAAAAGATCAAACAAATAAGGCATCAAAAGCATGATTCTAGTTTTTGCTATAACGATAAGGGATGCTTCTCTATGAGAATTTAGTGTTCGTCTTTATTTACAAAGGATCTAAACCACTGTAACTAATGACTAATTCATTCAGTTCCCCAAATGATAACAGAACAGTATTTCAACATGTCCTTGTATTAAATACTAATGTGTTTCCATAGAGAGAGAAAGAATAAAAACTCCAAAGACCTGTTCAAGCTCTAGTTCTGCCTCTTAGTAACCCTGAGAGCATAAGCAAGTCACTCAAACTTTCTGAGTTTGATTTCCCATCCCCAGTGAGGGGTGATGAAATTAATCTTTCCAGATACCTCATTCGGTCCTGTAAAAAATGTAATCAACAGAAAAGTGTGTACAAGCTGTAGGAAAGCCCTCTCTATGTGTAAGTTGTTATTACTGTCATTGTGTCCTCGTGGAACTTAAATGTTCTTGGTCCCTTTATTTTTCTTAGTTTTTCAATTTCACTCTCACTTGCAGTCCATGTAGAAAGTATACATCTACTATAATTCACCAAATCAAAGTTCCCAAATCTGCAAAATTCACATTCAAGGAATGTGATTTAAGGAAAAATAAATAAATAGGTTTCTTTTGGACCACACAGTATTCTCATCTGAAATCCTCTCTGGAATGTGATCTAGTCAGAAGTTATTATGGCACCAGGAAATATTCTGAGAATTCATGTAATCCCACAGCCAAAACTGTGATTCATTGCTACAATACCAAAAGCATTTGGCAGCATTTAGTTTGGAAGCCAAAATACTGCCTGCTTTTGAGGTTCTGAATGAGGCCATTTGGATTCATTGTGACCCTGGCTGGCCCCACCACTCTGGAGGGATAGTGCCACAGTTCCAGCGTGTCCAGACAGTGTCTTATTTCTTCTTGCATATTGTTTAATGATACACATTTCTGAGTAAAAAATATCAGAGAGTTCATCTTAGGGAATTACCTCACCTCTCCAGCATTGCAGTGTGAATATTCTAGATATTTATCGCATATAGAAACTTGTTTACATCAGCTCTGGATTTCCAAGTGCAAGCCTTTAAAAGACTCAAGTCTAATGATGGGTTTCTCTAAGAGAGCATTCTCTACACTTTGCTTTACTTCATTTTTGATGGCAGTGTGGTTCTTTTTTTTTTGAACTAGAGCACTAAAGGAGATGGTTCCTTCAGGCAAACAGCACAGTTCAGTTACTAGTTCAAATGAAATGTATCTTGACAAAAAGCTACAAATACCACCCTTTGTTGTGGTGGTGATGTGCAGGAAGTATGCTGTGGGCAAACCTGTGAAAATCCGGTGTTAAGTCCCAGCCAAATGTCACACTTCAGAGAAGAAAGATAAAAATCTCCCATCTGAGTGAGAACCTGTAACTTCAGTCAGCCTTTCTTTCCAACATGCCAAAGCAAAATTTCAAAGTCCACATGACTCACGAGAGCCTTCTAAAGAATCATAGAAAGTGCAACTCGAAGAACCTGAGATCATGTTATTTCTAGATAGGTGCTCTGACCTCGCTAACTGAACCTGGGTCAACTCAATTCAAAAATGTTCAGGAATGGGGAACAACTTAGTCAATTTTCACTTCTTATCACCTTGCTAAAAGTAGTGCCTTGTTTTAGTCATTCCCAATGTCTAAGACTCAACCTCCCCCTCAGGGATTGTTACCTATGTGGACTGATTCAGACCTCCAGTCAGTTCTGGATGTTCAGGAAAGTCTCTGTCTTAACCATTCCTTTCTGAAACTTTGCCTACGCTGAACACAAACCCACTAGTTTAATTTGTCAAATCTGCTTTCCTTCTACTGTGGGGTACTAGATGCTATATTGGGGTGATTCTGTCTTTTTGCGTTCTTTCTATTCTTCATAATTCTGTAATCTTGCATATCTCTTGATTTATTTCTCAAGAAATAGCATTTTTTGCTTAGTGTACTTGTCATGAGTGTCATTATCTGTGTTTACTCAGGCCAGCCTCACCTCACATCACTGTTAGTTTTGAACATCTTTGTTGCTGGCTTGGATCATTTGTAAATAGGTTAAGTTGTTCTCACATGTCATAGCCTGAATGACATTTGCACACAAATGTACACACTACATATCCAAGCTTTTAGTGAGAACTGAGCTACCTTAGCAGGTAGTAGCCTAGGAAATCTATGCCTCTGAAGTATGGATTCAGGAGCAAGGCATACATTTGAATTTTGATTCTACACTTCCTTTTGGATAAGTTATTCATTTCCTGTGCACTTTGGTAAAAGACAATAGCTGATGATTATATTTATCTTTACACATATACTACAGAACTAAACTGAATTGTTTAGCCTACAGTGGAAACTTTTCAGCACTAAAATGAGACATAGCCATATAATGTGGTCATATGCAAAAGCAAGCTGAAAGACTACCTTATCTCTTCTAATGGAGAAAATTGTATTCCATACCCACAAAATATATTCATGAAATCAAGCCATTCACATACATGCATATCTAGGACACATACAATCCTCTCAGCATAAAGGAGGCCATCTAGCTGACCAGAATTCAAAACACCTGAGCGCTTTGCTTACCTGCCATGAGTTCACATTTACTTTCATTAAATTCATGGGGCAGATGCACCCTCCTGAATGAGCCTTATGTTTCTGCCCACAACTTCAGCAAACAGAGGTCCCGGTGTGTCTCTTACACCCTGGGTTTCTGTGGAACATGTGGAGAAGTCTGGCTGCCTGAGAACACCTATTTCCACCCATCAGGGTCAGGTTTCCTCTGTTTTGTTTGACCTGGGTATGCTTAGCTTCCATCTGTTTGTTATACTAGACCAGATGTGTGGCATCTCATGGGCAGGAAGGTTACATTTCCTGGAGTGAGTTGCGTTCAGCAAGGGAACACACAGGGCAGTGTGACAATGGCTTTTTATTCCTAGGAAACCAGATAGCCATTTAAATGATAAAATATTTATTTCCTGTTTTCTCCTTGTTACCAAGACTACTGTGTATAGCACACAGTACAGAAGAAATTAAAAGAAATTAGAGTGCTAATGTGTTTATATGCATCAGTAGGAGAAAGTTTATTTTGAAAAAAAATATGTATTGCGTGACAGTCTCTTGATCAGAAATGAATATGGTTTGCTATTTCATGCTGATTGAGATCATACCATGTCTGGCTTGAAGCTAGTACTTTTTTTCTCCTTGGTAAACATTGCTGTCCTGAAAAAATTAGTGTTCTTATTTACACCTTAAGGCAGTAAGTCCAAAGAGGCAATCCCTTTGAAGGTAACAAAGTGAATTAGTCAGTGTGAACTGACGTTAACTTTCAGAAAAATCTGACTTTTCTAAATGAACATTTTTGAATAATTTTGTTGAATTTAACACATTTTTAATTTAACTATTTATAAAGTACTGACTAAGCCATATGAAGATCTAAAATTAGACAGCAAGTCTGATTTACAAGACTTCTCTATGTGATGGGACTCACTAGCACACAAATACAGATTATTCTAGAATCTACTCCAAGGTGGGCTGGGATTTACACTATGACAGGGTAAGTTCAGGGTCCTGAGCAGGAATATGTCAGTTCTGACTGGGGAGATTTTCAAGAGGGCTTCAGAGAAAATGATGACTTTGAGTCAACCTTGAAGGATAATAAACGCACGTAACCCTTGTTAAGTGTTGACAGAATGCCAGCACTGTTCAAAGTGCTTTAAATTTACAGACTCTTTAATTCTTATAATTAACCTTACAACCCATTAGTCCTGTTTCAATTGCTTTTTTATGGTTGCATAACTGAGATGTAGAACAGCTAATAATTTGTCAAAGGTCAGGAAGTAGTAAACAGTGGACCCAGAAAATTAGCTCACGGAGTCTGGTGCTAGCATGTTTATTCTTCACTGTAACACCAAGTTACCTCCTGCCTGGGGTAAGTAAGCTCAACCAGCACGCTGAAGAAGTGATGTTAGCTCAGTTGCGGTCATGAGGAAGAGAATGTTCAGAGATGTCTGGAAAATCCAATCCACGTGGCTTGAATTTGGGAGGAAAAAATAGATAGAAGATAGATAGATAGATGATAGATAGATAGATAGATAGATAGATAGATAGATAGATAGACAGGGAAATTGCAGAGAACAAAGTATTCCAGAACACAAGCAGAGTAGATGGCAGAGCTTTTAAAAGGTTGACCTGAGGATTTGCAAGAGGAAACCAGGGAGAGCTGTGGCAAGATTGTTTTACACTACTAGCTCATAGACCAGAGGATTGAGTGATGGGGGGGTGGCATCATTTAGGGAACTGTTAATTAATTAACTCCTTGAACACAGTGCACTGGGCTTCCCCTATGTATTAAGAACTGTTCTGCATATAAAGCATATAGCAGGGAAGAAGAGAGACAAAATCACACTTGACAAAACCACACATGCTGCTTTGTACAAAGACTACAGTTAAGTATAAATAAATTAAGCAAGATGACTTCATGTCGCTATGAAAGAAGTACCATGATGCAATGTGATACAGAGTGGGCATGTCCGGATGGTGGTCAGCCAAAGCATCCATGAGAAAGTGACATTTCAACTGAGACCTGAAGGATGACACGGAGCCACTTCTATTTGAAGGCAGGTCAAGGGTTCAGCACAGCCAGATGTGGGCTCCTTAAGAAGAACGTTCCAGGAAGAGTTGACAACACAAAATCTCTGAGCCGGGAAAGAATTTGGGGGTCCTAGGAACAGAGAGGATGCTAGAAAAAGTGTTTCATAAACACGGAGAAAAGCATGAGTTGAAGGTGGAGAGAGCACCTATGCACTCATCTGCATTTTACTCTAAGTAACCTCTGAAGCTATTGGAGCACTTTAAGTAGGTAAATGACTTCTCCCACCATATACTTTTAAAAGATTACCCTGGGTGATCTATAAAGAACAGGCTACATAGGGAAAAGAATGAAAGCAGGGAGATCCACTAAGAGACAAATGACAGAGTCCAGACAAGGAAGAGATGACGTGGTTTAGATCTTGAAAGAAAAGCTAGTCAGATGGAGTGAGATTATATTTTTGAGGCAAAGCTAAAAGAACTGAATGAGCCATATGAGAGAACTGGAGGTACAGGAACGACCTCAGTAATTTTGGCTTAAGTAATTACATGATGCAGGGCCAGTAACTGAAATCAAGAGAACTGGCTTGGGTGTTACTAAGAGTTCTGTGGGGGACACAGTAAGGGAAATTCTGGGGATAACTGGGACAGCTACTTTGAGGACAAGAGAGAAACTAGATACACATTGCCTATTACTGTCTCTCGAAATACTCCCTCTCCCTTTAAATGCATGTATCCCATCTTCCTGCCCTTTCTAAAGCAGTTCTGGAAGTTCCCTTTTGTGAGGGTCTTTATGAAGTGTGATCAAAAATACAGTAAATATTTCGGCCATGTGTCGTCCAACAGAAAAGCAGGCTACTGAAAGCATCCTGTGACCCCTCACCCACCTTATATACCGGATCTGGTACCATACAGCTTCTGGCTCTTCCTCAAAAACAACATGACCATAAAAGGTAAATAGTTTGAGTCCGTTCAGGACACCAGGGCAGTCCCATCATCACAACTAAAGACACTCAAGAAGAAGGATTTTCAGAAGTTTCAGAAAGTGACAAAAAAGATGGGAAAAGTTTTCAAAGTGAGAGCAAGTATTTTGAGAAGATTAATGGCAATGCATCTTTTGCAGTAATAATATCTTAATTTAAGCATCCACCCATTTTTTAATCCCAACTCATATAATTAATTAACTGACAGATGTGGTTAGATATGGAGAGGAGTGTTTTGATAACTTCAGAGTTTCAGGCTGTTAAACTATAAAGGAAGAAACTCCCTGGAGTAAATTGGTAAAAGAGTAGGAGGTGATCAGAAGACAGCAGGATGAACAAGTAACAGTGAAAATACATATTTGAATAGTAAACAGTTGCATAATATTTAGAATCAGAAAGTCTTGGGTTTGAATCTTAAACAAGGCATGTACAAATTTTTATAACAAGTTATTCAATTATTTCAGCCTCCATTTTCTTATCTGTAAAAATGAAGGAAACTGTATCACAGTGATGAGGATCAAGTGAGATGATCATATGTAAATTGTGTATACAAAAGAACCATGTGGCAACTATCACCTATATCCTATAATTTTCATTATAGTAATGGCAATATAATAGTGATACTATCATGGGATATGGTTAATTTCTACTGATTATTTTTAAAATGATAATATTCTTGTTCTTAGTTTCTTTTAAGTATAGAGAGAAGCAGAAAAGGAAAAGGAGGAGAAAAATAATTGTTAAAATGTATCGTATACAGGTACCAACTCTACACAATGAATGTAATCATTTTGTACTGCACATATGTACTAATAAAAAATAAAAATAATGGACTGCATGCATGTTAACTCAGTTTTACATTCAGTGTTCTTTGCTACTAATATTGAATCATTACAGTAATATTGAATAGAATATAATACAAAAAATTATATCTATTTTTCTCATTGTGTCAATAAACTGGAGCTCAACTGGGCTGAAATTTGCCCAAAATTCTGCTGCTAGAAATTGTAACCTATGTAGAAAAGACGTAGCTCACATCTGGATCCCACTTTCTCCAAATAAGTTTGAATTTTTCTGCAACTATACACTTGTAAGATAAAAACGCCTTTGTTTCACTTTGGTATTTCTGGGAGGGGGAGTGGTCTCTAGCGTGTGAATAAAAGACACTGTATCAGCAAGTCACTACCATGTGACTCTGTGTTTAGTTTTCTGGTGCTGGACCATGTTCCCCTGCAGGGCTGTCTTTGGAGGAGATGCCATAGAGTCTCCAGTACTCAATCATTGACAAGGATGGTGAGCAGACAGAGCCTAGATTTACTAAGGAAACTACTCCTAGAAAGGTGCTATGTACTCATGTGATAACAATGGAGAAAACTCTGCATTTTGTAATATCTAGGAAAAAAGAATGTCTTAAAATATACAAATTCTAACTCTGGTCTTTAAGGCTTCTGTAACTAGAGTTATCTGTAAACCTACTAAAGTGTGTGTAAGTGTGCATGAGTGTGTGTGTATACTCCTGCGGAGTACCAATGTCTCCCTGGAAATACTGTCTGGCCTCTTGTGCCTCTTCTGTCTCTGTATCATGTTAGTGAGCCCATTGCCTCTCAGTCTCTTATTGGGAAAAACAAGGGATGAGTTTTCATGATTACAAACTAGGTTTGGGGAGCTTTTATCCATTAGCCATGCACCCAAGGGTGAAATGTAAATCCACCCATCGCCCAAACAGCTGGAGAGGAGGCCAGGAAGGAGCTGGTGGGGTCCATTTCACGCAGGACTCCTGCAGAACAAATTACCAAAGTTCTTGGAAGTGATCAGCAAAGCTCTGTGTGAGCCCTGGAAGCTGGGAATGGATGGTCACCTTTATCAGCCGCCCTGCACTGAGGTCCTCTTTCCAATCTTAGAGCCTAGAAGGCTCTAGATTTAATTGGAATTTTCAGACAACGGGCCTGTTTATTTCTGTAACTTCTTCTGACTACATGCAGGACTGAAAAAAAATATCTGTTAGTTAAAGAGATCAGATTTATTACAAAAGATGGGCTTGAGGAGGAATAAATTGCAGAATGTGAGCCTGGTTCTCTGGTATATGCCCTGGAGACCATGGCCTGGGGTCCTCACCACCTTACACTACCTGCAGGCTACAATCACCTGAGCAGTGAGAGAGTTTTTAAGAAACAAAGAGGAAAGTTGTTTGGAATAGATGCAGACAAACTACTTGGGTCATTAAAGACAAGAAATCTGTGCTACTCACGCTGCATACATGTGGATAGTGCAGCAGAGTGCTTTTTATCAGCAACATATTTTGCAACATAATTGGCTAGTCCAGGAAGAGACCCTCTGGAAGGGGAAATGTACATCAAGTATCATAGCATCACATTTTTAATAGATACCTTATCATTTTCTCAAAGCTTTACATATGCAATTTCACAACCATAAAATACCATGCACGCTTTGCAGTAGGTGCTTTGGCCAGAAGTATTTCTTTCATGATGCTGTTTCAAGATGCATCACATATATATCTTAGGAGTCTGTTCTTAAAGACAAAACTCTAACAGTCATCCAAAATGTACAAATGCAAGATTTCCTATGCAGATCTCTATCAGGGGTAAGAGAAAGTATTACTGTACATGTGTATGTGCAGAGAATCCCTATAGACAAAGCGAAACTAGGAATATCACATCATAAAGGAAAGAAGTATTTAATTACTCTCCCTATCCCTTTTATAAGCCAAGTGTGGTTTATCAGAAACTTTATAGAACGTTTTTTTTAACTCCAAAAGACAGAGATAGAGAATGAAGTTAATATTAAATATATTGTTGCTTTCTCTCTACTTAAAAACTTTCATCCTAAAATAACAAAGCATGTAGACAGAGTTCAGTCTTCTGCAGCCAAGTCGAGGTCCTCCTGAGACACATGGCTTCCCAAATCCAACACATGCTCCTTCACTCGCCAATAATAGCAGCACCCATAATAAATGCTGACCTCAGTGCCCTGCTGATTTTGTTACCCACCCCTGAAGGAAAGCTGATCCCTACTGGTGGGGTGCATGTTTACAATCGGATTTCCACCGGAATCCTGTGGGGGCAAGAAGTCCTGAAGCATCACAGGCCAGTAAAATTGTGTGTGGTACCTCAGAAGGCTGACTATGGTAATAAAAAGATTACCTACTTATTAAAGCTGCAATCTATGCCTGGAACAAAGTTGCATTTTCAGGCTGGACAGAGGAAGTACTTTTACTCTAGGTTGTAGTTTTTAGTCCACCTCAGAATTAAGATGCAGTGATGTGTACTGGCTTCTCCTGACCTCATGATCCACCCCTTACCCCCCATGACAACTGTCTGCTTACCTGAACATTGGATGTGAGTGAAAGAGGTGCACAGTGGCAGCGTATCTTCACAGGGAAGTTTACAGGTTTTTCTTATGAAAACAGATATTCCCACTCAGCTGTGTACTGGCGGAGGCTTAATGAAAATGGAGATGGCTGAGATGGGCCTGACACTTCAGCTATCAAAAGGGAGCAAAAGCAGCAAAAGTTTTGACAAATGTGTGCCCCTTTTCACAAAAACAGTGGATGGATTCTTTCTTTCAGAGTGCAAAGGCAGCTTCTTACACACACACACACACACACACACACACACACACACACACACACTGTGACCTCCTGCACAGTGGCCTGGTGCATTTTCTGGACCCAACCATGGCTATTGCTTCAAAGGGCATCCAAAGCCACTACTATGTCTCCCTTTGTATATTAATACACCTTTAAAACTTCAAGTACAATGGAGAAGAAATAGAGAATGAAGAAATAGAGAGAGAGAAAGAAAGAAAGAAAGAAAGAAAGAAAGAAAGAAAGAAAGAAAACAAATCATCCTGCTATAGAGAAAGTCTCTTTTTCTCTCACTTTTTGGCCATCATTTGTTTGGGGCATGCCGGCACCAGAATGCTAACGTTTTTCATGTCCACCACCAGCCTTATGAATCAGCACCACTATTCCTCTCACTTACAAAGGGCGATTCTGAGGCTTAGGGAGATCAGGGTGACAGGTCACAGAGTTGGCAAGCAGCGGAGCAGGGGCACCTGACATGAAAGTCTCCGCTCTGTGGCTATCCTGATGTACACCTTCCTGAACTGTTCCTTCTTTTTCTTTGGACTACTACGGATTGAACCTGAGGCCTTTGTATTGCACTATATCGTCAACTCTTTTTCATGTTTCCTTTATTTTGAAGTAAGGTCTCACTACGTCCCTAAGTTGCCCAACTTGGTTTCCTCAAAGCTCAGACTTGCCGTGCTCCCCCCTCAGCCTCAAAAAGTTCTGGGATTAAAGCCCTGTGTCACCAACCCTGGCTCCTAACTGCTTCCTCCATAGTTCACACTCAGCACTCCCTTGTCAGCATGGCTCCAAATCAAACATCCATCACATATATCAGGTGCTGTCACCTCTCTTTTCCTTTTAAATTCTTGGTATCGCTTTACAGCTACTCGCAGAGTCCAGGCTCTGTACATAGGAGCCAGAGGCTCCGCACACAGCCCGGCAGCTGTGCATTGCCCTGGGTCAGGCTGGGCAGGAAAAACAGGAAGCTGTCCTTAGTGGCAGGTAAGGAATAGCTGAATTTTGTTTCTGATGCAGGCTGTGTGCGTGATCCCCTGAGCCCGATGTATTTTCCTCCTTGCCAGGATAGTGGCAGCTTTGAGGACAGCAGCTGACAGCATTTGGCATATACCTAAGGAGAGTTTTCCCCACAACTGACAGCAATGATTCCAACCATGGCAGGCTCACTTCCAATTATAATATTTTACCCTCGAAGTTCTCCTTAAATTGGCTTGTTTATACTGGTCTGACTTAATTTCCTACTATACAAGTTGTGCTTGGATTTGTGGCTACAGAATGAAATCCAAAAATCTGAGACAGAATATATGTGTAGAAAATTGTTCCTGGCATTCTAAGTGGAACACAAATGTATCTTATTACATGGGGAGAGGGCTTCAGTCTGTGGTGGGCACTTGAACATTATTGTGTCCTAGTCTGAATCCTGTAGACTTATGTTTGAAAACCATTGGTTTGATTCCTTTGAAGATTGTTCAGTTTCTTAAACTCATTATTTTGCTTCAAGTGTCCAGCTCTGTGATTAAAGTTTCTTTGATTGCATAGAAAATTGATTCAGAAGTGTATTTTATTTTAGCAAGACTTCCACTGAGCATACCTTCATTCAGATGTATTGGTAAAGAGTAATAACTTTTTATATCAAAAAGCTTGCAGAAATGTAGCACTTGATTATCCAGCTTCCTTTCCATGTCATACCAAGTGCTCTGTGCTCTACTTATGCAGTCTGTTGCTACCTGGCACAGCATAAATGCTCTTGTGTCATTTACATCCCTACTGATACCAAGTGATCTTCTATACCAGAATCTGCCACAGGCTTAAGATATTTTCTGCTTTCAAGATAAGAGAAATTTGTGCCCCGTGTTGTTTCTAGCCAGGACACCAGAAATATTCCACCAGATGAACTAGTTCTACCATGGAAAGATGCTTAGGGAAAAAAATGACATGAAACCATGAGAACCAGTGATGATTACTGCATTTGATGTCAGAAATAAAATTAAGAAGTTTCAGCATTGTCTACATCCTGGTTTCTCAACATTGACACTGTAGACACTTTTAGACAGGATAATTCTTTGTTGTAGGGGAATGTCCTGAGTAATGTAGAATATTTATTCCCCAGAGGCCAATAACACCCCAGTGATAGTTAATGTTATTTGTCAATATGACTAGATCACAAGATTCTCAGACCTCTGCTTAAACATTATTTCTGTGTGTGTCTATCAAAGGGTTTCCAGAAAAGAACAGCATCACAACCAGTGCACTGAGTAAGATAGGTTGCCTTCTCCAATGTGAGTGGCCTTCATCCAACCCATGAAGGACTTGCCTCAAGCACAATGATACAGGGAGTGTCTGACTGACTGACTGACTCCTTGAGCTGGAATATTGATCTCTCCTATCATTCGAGCTGCTGCTTCTCCAGATTTTACAGGTTTCAGCTGGAACCTACATCATAGGTTTTCCTGGTTCCAGATCTTTGAACTGTACTACCAATCATTTTTGCAGTCCATCTTGCAGACAGTGAATACTGGTATAGGGCACACACACATAAATATAAATGCAAATACAAATGTCCATGTACACACATAGTAATATATATACCCATATACAGTCTGCTGTCTACATTCATGGATAACACTCAGAGAACTCAAGCTACAGTTACAGATCAAAAATATAAAATATTTTCAGTAGATATTTTTCTTTTTCAGTAGATATTCCCTAGAAGACACAGTGTAACAACTATGTATATTTTCTTAGATATTTTAAGTAATAGAGAGGTTATTTAAAGTATACAGGAATGTATACACAGCTTATATGCAAATACTGCATCTTTTTATATGAGGGTCTTGGGCAGCCATAGACTTTGGTTTCTACAGCAATCCTGGAACTAGCTGCCTGTAGACAGATACTAAGGGAGTTCTGTCTATCTATATATCTCCTATTGGTTCTGCTTCTCCAGAGAACCCCATCTCATGTACTCCCCAAATTATGACAATCAAAAATGTCTCCAGACATTTCTAAATAGAAGAGTGCACAATTGAGGCAGGTTGAAAGTCCCTGCACTGAACTCAGAGAAGGCAAAGAGGGTTCACAGAGCCTGGCTCTGACTGGCTGTATTGAGTTCCATTTGCTTTCTCTTCCTCTTTGAGCAGTGTGGACTTATACAGATGGAACGGGGTGTTAGTACTGCTGTTTGCCCCTTGGATGTCCATGCAAGCTCATATCTCCTCCTGCTAGTTAAAGCTTGTGTTTTTAAGGGTTATTTCTGTTAGGAGGACAGCAATCCAATCCTCTACAATCCGTTTGAGTATCCCTTATAACCTATGGTTGCAAAATCATAGATCCCACATGTTCTGATTATCTTGTGGATAGCCCAATATGAGTTCAGAGGCAGAAATGAAAACTATGATACTTGCAACTAGATATATTTCTTTTAAGCTTCCAGCCTTTTCATTTCCCTACCCAATTACTCTGAGTCACAGATACTCCATCCCACCAACCAAGTTCCCAAAGGGCTGTCTTTATAATAAGCAACACCAAAGAACATGAAGTAACTGCTCAGTCATAAATTCTTCTGGCAAAACACAGAAGGAGGAAAGGGAACTGGTTAAAAGACACCTGTTCCTGTTGGTCCCCTTCTGTTGCTTTGCTCTACTTACGCAAGCAAATGGGCCAATAGTAGCCTAAGATGTTAGGAGCCTAATCCATCAACGATTTGAGCTGAAAGGAACAATACTTTAGCAAGTTGGCGGGGGAGGGTGAAATTTGGAGATGGTTGCCTGGAGAGGGTTTTAACAGTCACAACATACTATGTTGTGTGATGCCGATGTGTTATCAGGACCATGGACAGTACCAGAGGATTTCCCCAGTACCCTCCCAGGTTCCCATGGTAGAAGCTCACATTCAGAGGGAGGATTGTTTGCTTCTGAAATGCCCCTGTTTTAGGAGGAGATTTTCTAGAACAGATTTGTCAAGTTCTTTTTTCTTTGTTTCCTCTAATTAGCCTCCTCCTCTCTCCACAGTGCATTTCCTTATGTTGCTGCTTCCCTCTGGCTCTTGTCTTGTCAAGTATCTGCAAATAATGAGACTAATGTGCCTTGATTCCTGAGAAGAGAAACGTTTTCACAGATGCCAACCTGTAGCCCACCAAACCCTTTTCATTACTGCACCACTAATGGGCCCGGGGATCAGCTTAGAACTTGTCTCAAAACCGTGGGATTTGTAGATATTTTTTCTTGCTTGCTGAAAAATGTCTCTCTAATTGCTTTCTTTTTCTGCTGGTAAAAACGAACTTCTAAGATCATGTTTTTTCATGCTTAGCACATTAAATTTTTTTCCACATGCATGCAGCACTGAGCTCACTCCGAAGATGTTCAATTAACTATAATTGTAAGCCAAATTACAGCAGCACCAGGAGAGAGTTATTCCAACAGCGTGATTATTTGGTTTAAATAATTTCCAAAGCTGACATTTCCCTTGGAAAGAGAAAAAGTGAGTGCTGGCGGTAGGAGAAAAGGTTAATGTTAGACAATTCATCTAAGAGTGAAGAGAGCCTGATTTCTCTTTGCTTCTCTTTCTTTCCTCAGTTCCCTCCCTCACTTCTTCCTTCCTTCTCTCCCTCCCTACCCCCTACCTCCATTGCCCCCTGTCTTTCCCTTTCCTTTCTTCATTGCTTTCTTCCTTTACTCCTCTTCTATGTCTTAAACAGAAATTGCCTTTGGAGTCACTATAACCTTCCTGTGTGAACTTAGGAAAGTCATTTAACCTCCCTAAGCTCTAGGTTATTATCTATAAGACAATGATAATAAAATTTATCTTGCAGAAGTGCTGTAAGGATTTCAAATAATAAGACTTATATACCGTAGCTCCTGGCACACGATAAAAGCTATTCATTGCTGTTACTGGAACATCATCATGCATTTAAAGACCTATGCTGTAAAAGGAGAGGATGAGAATGGCAGACATTTTTCAACCCATTGTAAAGATATCCACCAATGTCCTGAAAACTCCATCACCACCAACAGCAAACTACCGGACTTATGTGTCTCAGGGAAATTGAGCCATGGTCTAGACACTTTAGGTAGCAATGTCAGTCAAATGTAAGAACCAGAAAGAATTCCCCCCTAGCTTCTAAGTAAAAATAGAGAACATATTTATTGAACTCCTGTTATATACCAGGAACAATATTAGATTACTTTCAGTGCATTGTTTGCCCTAACCTTCTTCATAGCCTGGAAAGAAGGAATTTTTTAAAAATATTTTTAAGTAGGGAGTTTATGCTCAGGTGAAGTGGCAATGTCCAGCTGATAAAAAATAAAGTCAGTCTTCACAGCTACTTTGTTTTGAACTAGTGTCCACAATGTGTCCACTACACAATGCCATCTTCACTTTGAAGAAGGAAAAGATAGAACACAGCACGCATGCACCGTCTAGAATTTTGTTGAAAGTGAACACATCTGTGGTTCCCTAAGTCAGGAGAAAAATTTGGGAAATATCTCAAGAGAAGTTTCGGAAACCAGAAAAACAAACCTCTCCTGATTGCAGTGGCTCATTAATATAAAATACAACTAGAAAAATAATAATTTCCTCTGTTCTAATTATGAAAAAGAAGGGGCTGGAATAATCTCAAGGCTTGAAAAAAAGTGCATTGTTATTTTCTAGGCAGAAAGAACCAGAAATGATTGACAGAAACAAGACTCTCACCATGGTAAACAAGAACAAAAAAGTTATGAGGGCAAAGCACAGCAATTAGAGAAGCCAAGGGGCTCACATTTCTTTTCTCATTAGCACTCTGGGTAAGAAAAGTGTGGAGAGACGATATGGCCTTTTCCAGTAGGATTTAAATATCATATTCCTTTCTAGCTTGGTGTTGCCGCAGTTACTCAAGCATGCAGACCCAAGAGCTCCCCCTCATCAATCCCCTTCTGTATTTCAAGATGAGCAAAGGCAAAGATGAGCCATTTGCTATTTGCAATCGCTTCGAGTTATCCAGCTCAAGAATCGGCAATAAGGAACCATGGTCCAGGACTGTCAATTCAATTAGCACTGTAAGCAAAGCATGCTGGAGAAGCAAAGTTCCTCCCTCTCCTTGGACATTTTACCTTGTATAAGGCTAACTAGAAATAAAAAGAGCAGGAGCTGCACACTTCTGCCCTGACCAGAGATCCAAGGCAGCACAGTGCTGACACAGTGGCAAAGTGCCAATTAAATTAGGCTCCTTGAGTAAAACATTACCGCAGGTGTCGGGCCTAGCTGATGAGGATACATCTCTAAATCACTCCCAACTAACTTTTTGTATAATTAGTGGGCTAAGAAGAATATTATCTCAGTGATATGTCTTGTAAGTAATGGGCTCATATGCAGAAGAAAAATGTTCTTCACTATTTTTAAAGGTTTTAAAGCTCACTAATTTCACTGATCTCCATTTCTTCTTTTATCTCAACTAATCAGCAAAGGATACAATTGAAACAGGATCATGAAATGAGACAAAAATTAGTTGGACATTGTTTTGTCCTTCAGAGCTTTACTGATAATAATCCTGGGTCTACTTAACATTGCTTCAAAAATTAGACCACAATGAAGAATATCAAGTTTTAGGATAATAATTTTTTCACTTCCTGAAACTTAAATTAGTTAAAGGAAAAAGAATTAATGTCAATATGAGAATATGTTGAAAGGATTAAAATAAAATTATATTTGTGCACATATAATTAATTGATATGTAATCACTTACTTTATATATACATATATGGGTTTATTACCATTGATCCCCCTCAAATAGTCCCCTCACTTCAAGCACACATGCCATTGCTCTTGCCACTTTCTGACACACAACTGGAAGCCCTCTTTTGAGTCTTTAGCTGTGTTCTCATGGCTGTCTCATTTCCCAAATTGATTCAAAACCTTTGCTTTTTATTTTGACACTGGGGAGATTCGGAAGTCACGTAGTGCCAGATCCAGCGAATAAGGTGGATGAGGACACATTGTGACGATTTTATGGGCCTGACTTTCTATTGGATGGCACATGGCTGTAGGACTCATTGTATTCTGATCACGTCTCATGAACACATGAAAGAGAACTTCCAGAACTACTTCAGAAAACGGCAAGCATGGTGGATAAGTGTGTTTGAAGCCGGGGAGTCTTCCTGTTGCAGCAAGCCTTATTAGTGACAATGTGTCTTTTACCATAATTTTTATTTAAAATTTCACCATATATTTCATTCATACCTCACAAGGCATGAAACTGAAAGACGCAAAATAGCTTAGAGTAATTATTAAAGTTTTGCATCCATTGGAATAATTGAAGTTTGCCAGGCGTGGTGGTGCATGCCTGTAATCCAAGCACTCAGGAGGCTGAGGCAGAAGGATTGTTGCAAGTTCAAGATTAGCCTGGGCTATGAAGTTAACTCAAGGCCAGCCTGAATGGCATAGAGAGACTCTGTCTTGAAAAGACGGGAAAAAAAGAATAATTGAGGTTTTATTAAACCACAGATTGCTGAACCCACCCACAGAGGTGTAGAATAAGAAACTGTTGAGCAGGACCCATGAGTATTTCCATTTCTCTCAAGTTCCCGGATGTTGCTGATGCTGCCAGTCCTGAAACCACAGTTACAAAGCAAAGTGATGAAAGGCATGAGCTTTAGAGTTAGAACTGGGTGAATGTCTGGCTAATCTCCTACTACATCACCGTGTGACCTGTGTGACCTGTGTGACCCTGGACCAGTTACTGAGTCTCTGATCTTCTGATTCCCCATCCACAAAATGGATATTTTTATTCTTTCCTCACAGAGATAATTAAGTGAAATAATGTAAGCAAACACTCTTCACAGTGTCAGTAATACCCAGCTACTCTTGATATAACATCAGGAAGGAGAGAGGAATCAACCAGGCACCAAGAGCTAATTATTTATTTTCTAGATGTTGATTCAAGCATTAAGGCTCAAGAGAAGTGAAGTATTTGCAACACAGGCCCTATATTAGGATCCCACAATTCAAGCTAAATAACAAGAATATGAAGATTACACAAGAACATTATTATCTGAATACAATTATAACCAAATCTGTAATTTAATTTAAGTTAATCAAGTGATTGCTAAGGTCTCCAAGGTGTCAGACACCTCCCAGAGAAATGTCAGAGCTTCTCGGCATTACCTGATGGAAGTGGCCACTGAGACACCATCATTACAATCACCAGCTTGGAGTGGTCACAGCCTGCGCACTGGGCATTTCACGGTGATAGAGTTCTCCATAGCCTTTTCCTCCTCGCTCCATTCACACCCTATCAGAGGGAGCAGATCTTCTACACTGTGGGGTCCATACTAGCAGTCGGTGCTTATGGGTGTCAGGAGTGAGGCTTTGCTCATGGGAGACCAAAGCAAGGAAACAGATTCTCTCATCTTCACAGCAACCATTTCCCTGAGGTACAGTCATTCTCAGAGCTCAGAAAAAAAGTTGGTGACACTGACAGTCTTGTGCCCCAGATTCCAAATAACATCCAGTTCAGTGGTGCACTGTGGGACTGGCACTCTCTCCTCTCCTTTCTCATGGGACCTTTCTTAGCTCATCTTCCATGGTGCTGCTGTCCTTGGAGAAGCAGGAGTGTGACAGTGTTGGCCTGGGGCTTTGCTTTCCTAGTGAGACCGAACTAGGGGACACAGCATGAAAATGAGCTAAAGTCTGATCTATTAATTATTCTTGATAAAATGTGGTTTGTGGAATTGAAGAATAATTAAATCAATGCTACAATGATAGTAAGACTGAATGGACAATTGGGTAGGTTAGTGGGCAGCTAGGTTGAAATTGTAAATGTAGTCTTGTTTCCCTCCGCCCTTTTTCATCTTTGTTTTCTGTTGTCACCTCTTTGCAGTCTCTGAGTTTTTTAGGAGGCAGGAGATTAGAGTGTGTCAAACTGGCTGAACAAGGAGGTGTGATACCAGTAACAAAGATGCAAGAAATAAATGTGAAGAAAAACAGTTCCCAGAGTCCTACGCCTGGGACCAACCAGAGAATGCTGTCTTCAGTTCTTCTCATGAGGACTCAAGCAGGTTTTTGGTAGGATGGCCCAGACCTGAGGAGTGGAAAATATGAAAGACAGCCTCTCTGTGATGTTTCATAGTGATCCACCCTCAGCATCCTTCTTTTCCTACTTTGAATTGTCCTAACTCACTCTGCAAAGCATACTTCTTTTCCTATCTTTGTCAAATGTAAAAACCTCGCAATGTATTTCCCTTGTCCAATTATTTTCTCTGAACAAAAAGAACCCAGAAAGCACCTGTACGAGTCTCCAAACCCCAGGCCCCAGGAACAATCAGACTCAGCACTGGTGCATTCTTCATGTCTTTTGCAAGCATCCCTATCGCCAGCAACATGAGAGTGTATATCTGGAGATTCACTACCTTTGCTTTGTATTTCTGTATGCTGATTTTTCTCTCCCTGTTTTTGTCAAATCTCTCATTCTACTGATCTGCTTACTACTTTTCCTACTGTCAGAATATTAATATTTAGCCTTTACATCATTATTTGTAACCTTTTCCCTTACTAATTGCTTATTTAGAGTCTCTTTGCAAGGTAGGAAGAATTTTTTTACCTCAAGAAGTTGTCAGTTGCATGAAATAAGAATTTTCCAGGTCTGCTCAGAGAAGGAGCCCTTCAAACAGTCTCTGCACTGTCTTCTTCCTTTGTTTTAAATATCCCTCACCTCCTTGAAGGGCTAATGAAGGAAACGCTCTTTCATGACTCTTGCTCTTAGCTCTTTAATGCATTAAGCATGGATGTCACACATGTCTTAAAATCTAGCTCCAGAAGAAGAAGGAAGTGCTCAGCAAATTTTGTATCACAGGGCTCCATGCACCACAGTGGAGTTCCTCCTTAGTTAGAGTGATTGTCTGCCTATCCCTGAAACTACCACCAGCACAGAAGACCAGGAAGCTGAATAAAAGACAAGAAACAAAGATGGATGAATCAGAAAGGCACCAAGCTAAAGGTAAATAATGCAATGAGAAATAATGAAATAGAAGTATAGTGTTGTTAGTCTACTTCGCTACAGAATTCAAAATGCCTAAAAGTTTTATTGGCATCCTATAATCTTTCCATCTCTTGGAATACAAAGTCAGTGCATCCTTTGGGCAAGTGTGGCAGGTCAAATCTATGCAAAGCAAGCACATTGTAAAAAAGAAATTCTAGTAATTAAAATAATTGACTAGGTAAGAGAAGACTGTCCCAGTTAATTGGTCTTCACTGAAGAAACATTAAGCTTTAGGGAAAAATGTATGTTTAATAGAAGTAATAAGTTATTAATACAAATGGAAATTTTGCAAAATGTAAAACAGAGAGTAGTGGAAACTGTTCAAGTTGCTTGTGGAAGGGAAATTAGTGTGTTACTTTTCACCACTCTATCCATTAAGCTGTTATTGATTTAAAATATTAATACAGCACTGGAATTACAGAAAAATATCTCTTTATTTGTAGTTTTCTGTCAAATGTTACTACCGTATGGAAAATGATTAATTCAATGTAAACATACATTGCAATTAATCAAAGCCACCTTCCACAGCAAACAGGAGTACTTACAAATGTGTCCTTACCTGGTTAAAACACAGAGTCTTATTTATCTTCTTCTAATGTTAAGCACTCTACCTTAAAAGCCATGTTTCCTCTTGTTTTTGTAGACACCAGAGAGTTATCTATCTTGTGGTGCTAATTTATGGTATTTGTATGTAAAATGTGGCATTAATAACTATCAAAATAATGAGATATGTTTAAAAGTAGCTATTAGCAGTGCCTCCAAGGAGAAGATGACTGGTTCCCTGCACAGTCATACAGCTGCCTGTCACCCTGCTAGGTCACTTGGGGATTTCATTACAGAGTACACAGCAGGGGACTGAATGTTAACTGTCACTGGCTAGGGCTTTAGAACAAACCATGCTTGTGCGACAGACTACTTTTCCCTCCTTCTTTTGGAGCCTCATTCTTTTAGAACAGGTGCAATGGAGATTCTTCCCATCTCCTATGTCAGTCTCCATGCTGACTTTTTAAAGACTTTTATTGAAGATAATGTTTAGTTCATAGGAATTTGCAGAATGGTGTCCAGGGAGGTCCTGGTATTCATCACTCAGTTTTCCCCAACAAAGCATTTTGCAAGTCCATAATACAGGATGAAAATGAGGAAATTGACATTAACACATGCCATAGGTTCAGGGTATGCATTCCTCCAGAATTCACACTTTGAGACTTAATACTAAAAGTTTAGGGCTGGGTCCCTTGGGAGGTGATTAGTCCCTTAGAAGTTGATTCTTACTAATCAGATTAAATCTTTAATTTAAAAAAGTTGTCAGAGTTATCATGTTGCTGTGAGCCATGCACACCCACATTTATAGCAACACAATTTTTAATAGCTCAGTTTTGGATGTGGCCTTTATGTCCATCGACGACACATGAATGGATTAAGTGGTATTTTTATATAATGGAGTACTACTTGACTACAAATAATCTGAGTTATTTGTAGGAGAACAGATGCAGCCTGAGATCATAATGTTAAGTGAAAAAAATCAAATACGCAAGCTGAAACATCACGTGATTTCTCTTTTTTTCCCCATGTTTTTTTTTTTTAATGAGAAATCCCAAGTAGAAATAAATCAAAGAGCAAAAATAAAAGATAAATAATAGAAAATAGGGAGGCAAAACTTTTGCAAATGGGAAGGGAACCGAAGGATGGGATTCGGTGATAGAACAGGGACCAGGGAGAACTAAGATGTGTTGAGCACATGTGCCAACTTCCCAGGATGAATGGGATAATTAGAAAACACAAACATCCACAAATTAAAACAAACATTCAACAAAGAAAGTCACCCAAAATCTGCCACCCATTTCAGCTCTCTCATAAGTGGGGACCCCTAAACAGCACCTCCATGAGGAACATGGAGACACCAAATGATCACCACCTCGATCTTAGACCTTCCAATCCGCAGAGCTTGAAAAATGCCTATGTATTTACAAATTAGCAATCTCAATTGAGCCTGTATCTCAGTGTCCTGCAGGCAGAGGCGGGAGGATCAGAAATTCTAGCCTAGCCTGGAAACTGCCTGACTTAGTGATAACCTGCCTGAGAATAAAGGTATAAAAGGGCTGGGGATAAGCTCAGTGTGATGGTCCTGGATTCAATCCCTTGTAGGTAGACATACGGAGGAATAAATTCGAAGTCTCCAGGTATTTGTTACAAATCACAAAGCCAGTCCACTCTCCTGGTTAAAAGGACTTGGTACAGCTAT
This sequence comes from Cavia porcellus, assembly GCF_034190915.1. Classification (NCBI taxonomy): domain Eukaryota; kingdom Metazoa; phylum Chordata; class Mammalia; order Rodentia; family Caviidae; genus Cavia; species Cavia porcellus. The sequence goes on along the minus strand of NW_026947484.1, from coordinate 156,247,324 downwards.
TTTGAAAAGACTTTGTAAGCCCATCTCATTGCATGACCTGAAGTAGACAAGTTAAATAAAGTAGAAAAAAAGGAAACGTGGAGTGAGTCCTCTGAGGCTAGAATGCCTACCTTCTTTGTTCTCAAGTTTCATGCAACTACTTGTTTCCTTGACCCATCTGTGAACTCTGCTGTGGAGTTGAAATAAGGGAAGAAATATCACTAACAAGAGCATTACAATTTTAAATGGCACTAAAAAGAGTATTACAGATTTCCAGTGTTAAATGCCACTAACAACAGCATTGCAATTTTAAAATCTCTCCACAACCATTTTAAGACAATTGTGTGAAACTACCATTTAAGAATTCTTAGTTGCAGAAAAAAATCTAGTCTCAATTGCTGGTATCTTCACCCTCAACCTAAACCCTATTCTTAGAAATTTGAACTTACAGATCTGCTCATACCTATGTATATGCGAAGAAAAATATTCATTATTTTAATTTTCAATTAAATGATGTAATTATTTTAAAGATTGTGTCAAAAGTCTGCCTTTTGTAATAAAGGGCTTCAGTGTTTTGAAGGTTTTCCATTAAAATGCATGTAGAAACTGAATACAACTTGAAAATTTTTATTGCCAAACTTGCAGGAAATAAAAAACTCTTTATTAAAAAATAAAAATAAAACCCACAGTGACCTGGATAAACACAAAGGAAAAATTAAGATTGCCTTGAAATTGATAGAATTCTTGTATTGAAATTAGAGGTTAGACTTCAAGCCTGCAATGAAGGAAATATTTATTTAAAGGGGTACATTAAATAGACTGCAAAAATTATCCAGAAATTAATATTGATTTGATGCATACATTCAAATGAGAAACAAACCACTTGAATGAAAAGCAGAGGAAATAACTAGCTACACAACCTGTAAGAGTTTACTGGTAGAATAACCTTTCATGATAGAAAATCTCTACAGTTACTATGCAAATGTATTATTTAAAGAAAAATTTCAAATGAAGTGATACAACATAGAAAAATATATCAGCCAACTAAACATGACTATCAGAAATGAACAGTAGATTTGGATGAAAGACTGATTAAATTTTAAGAAAATAAAAAATAAAATTTTTGAAAGTACAAGCTCTTGCAATACAGTAAATAGAAAATTAAGTACATATAAATAAGAAAATAGAATTTGGCAGACATTACTGAAGAAATTACATAGAATACAATATTTAAGAATACAAAGGTAGAATAATCTGTGTTTTTTGCCTTACCTTTAAAATACCTTTCATTTATTTGCTACTAGATTCTATTTTATAAGAACAATACACATGTGCTCATAAGCTGTAAGTGGAAATCAGTGTTATCAACCAACATATATGATCCATGCAATGACCTTGGTTTCTTCCAGACCTTTTCTCTGATTTTCTCTGATTTCAGTGTTGTTCTTGCAACTGCAGCCGTAGTGTGTGATGGAAACCTTGCCTCAGACCATGCAGCACAGGAACAAATGCTGGCCAGAGAAGACAGGCCTAACAGTGTTTCTCTATCAGAGGGGCAGGGCTGCTTCGACCACTATTGCCTTCCATCCCTACTGCAGAGATTCTAATGGTTCAGGGTACAGCTTGGGCATCAGGATCTTACAGCTGCCCGGGGGACTGTCAAGTCTAGTCCAGGGTGAAAAATCACAAGGCTCTCAAACATTACTATGCGTCAGTATCTCCTGGTGAGCTGTGTAAAACACAGTTTGGACTCTGTCTTCTCTATGTGTGGTCCATGTTACACAACATCAGCTTCACAAGGAGATTCATTAGAAATGAACGTATCAGGTGTTCTTTGTCCCAAATGAATCAGAAATTCAAGGTGTAGATCTAGAAAATTCTATTTTATAATACCTTTAGTCTGAGAACTTCTGCTCTACCTGGGACCTTTTGCCTGGGCTGACTCTCAGCTATGATGCTTTCTTGCTCTTTGCCTTCCACGAGCTACTTTGTCATCCTGTACTTCTGTTTCAGCATCCATAAAATGGGCTAATGGTACCTTCCTCGTAGCATTATGAGAGGAGTGAAAGAATAAGAACATAAAAAAGTAAAAGCACAGTTTGTTAAGGCTTACTATACCAGTTTAAATTGGATTATGGAAACACATTTATAGCCTATCTTTTAATCACAGTAGCTATTCAGATTTGGAATCACTGATGTGGAAACTGGACTGCAAAAAGCATTCACCTGAGGAGATTTTATTGTAAGTTCTAGTTCCTATTTCCAAAGATTTAAGAAAAAAATCTCAGGAGATTTCAATGGTACAGCTATAGCTGAGATTCAGTGATTTAGATTTGACTTTGTTAAGCCAATTTATATATGCTGAGATAGGCTTGTGACTTGCTGAATATTGCGAGAGTTCTGGGCTTATATTGGTGGTAAGCGTTTCCATTTATTTTCAGAGATTGTTTGCTAATCAATGCCAGGTGTGTGAGTGAGTGAGTGAGTGTGTGTGTGTGTGTGTGAGTGTGTGTGTGTGTGTGTGGTTTCCATTATCTGTAGCTATGAATTCATGGTCTTACTGGGAATTAAAAAAGAGTCATACCAAACCTCAGCCGTTACTACAGTACAGAAAACCAAAACAAAAACAACTCACCTTACACTTCCTTTATAAGTTTGTATTTCCACATTTGTAGGGCAAGGACTAAAATAACTTTTTAAAGTGAGTTTTGTCAAATGAATATGATTAAAAATTAGGATTCTGTGCCTCAACAAAGAAAATCAGACTAATACAAAATGGAATGGGATGTTAAAGATGCTCTTGACTAACGACTGGAGTTTCAGTGGTGTTTTGCCCCTACCCAATGTACAGCTCAGTCCTCAGCCCCTTTGGATCTATGCTGTCTCCAGCTGACATGTAAAGAGGGACAAGGGGACTCTGTGGTGTCCAGTGTTCCTACTGACTCTCATGTTTTGTAGTAATCATGGTTTTCTCTTCTGACATTCCCTGTATCTTATCAACATCAATCAAGTTTGGGCTTAAAATTGTTCAGAAGAACCAATAACAAAGCTACGCCAACATGCATTTTTAGCCACATGTTTACTGTCTTCCTATGTGTTTATCGAGTATGTGTCATTGCCCTAGGACACTGTCCTAAGTACAAGGCACTGCACAGAACCAGAATGAGTAATGCGTCTTTTTTCACGTGGAGTTGATGTTTCCCAGAAGAGTCCAGTAGCCTGTGTTATACAACATGGAGCTGTGTGAATTCTGCACCATTTTGCATTTGCATGCTCACAGATGTAACAGAGGGAAAATAAGTAGAAGAAAGGACTGGAAATTTGACAGAGATGAAGCTTTTTAAATCAGAGTCTCACAGAGAGGAAGATTCTAATAAGTCACCCTTCCACCATGTGACTAAAACCCAGTTACTTGTTTAATGTAATTTGTCTCCAGACTTCATTATTTATGGCACATTTTTGACTACTAAATATGTGGCATATTAAGGAGTGGGATAAATCTACATCATTACATGACTTCTTGATAAGTCATTTGCAGAAATCAACAAACTACAGTATTCATGTGAAATCTGCCACATCCATTCTAATCTTTTAAATAAAGTTTTGATGATCAAATATCATCTATAGCTGCTTTAACTCTAACATGGCAGAGCTGAAGACTTTCAGTCCTATATTCCCCAAAGCCTACGATATTTACAACCTTGATAGAAAAAGTTTCTGACCCCTGCTCTTTAGTAGAGTCGCTATGTGAGAACCAGCCCTGGCTGTTCAAACTTGAGGGCTGTGAGGGCCACAGAGGGCCTTACTTCTTCCCTATCAACTGCCAGACATTGTGCCAGGTTCTTTCACCTGACAGAAAAACCTATCTGTATGATCCACTCATTAACTTGCTGATAGACATCACTTTAGTAATATGCAGGTTTTAAAAATTTACACATTAGTCAACATTTTTGGCCACTCCCTTTTGATGACTTGCTATGCCAGCTAGCTGGAGAAACCAGCCCAGCGATATTCAGTCCATGCTTCATACCAGTACCATACCATACCACTCCATACCATACCATACCATACCATACCATGCCATGCCATAGCATGCCATACCATACCATACCATACCATACCATACCATACCATACCATACCAAGTACTCCTGCTCACACACCCCTAAGAGAAATTTGAAAACCCGTTGGCACTCTCTCACACATTTCTTCCATCAACAACTAAAACTGGTCCTATATTTAAATAGAAGACACAGATACAATTTCTAGACCTTCCTGAATTAGGACATTTTAAGATAAAATGGTTACATCTCTATCTAGATCCAAAGCAATCAAAATGCTACAACCATTGTATAGCACTCTCATTTTTGCAGTGGGTGCTTGGAATCAACCCCAATACCCTGCAAAGCAAACACCTTCGTTCCCTGGCTGCCTGGAGGGTGCTGCCACACATAAGTTTCTCCACAAGAATTGATTTTGAGGGAAGGGGTCACCCTTAACTAAAGATTACAGCTGATACCCTGTGGCTGTGTGCTGTGGAAACAAAGAGACCTGGCCTCCTTCCTGCATTTGGCCCTCCCAGCCCTGGGCCATTCTGGGATGCGCAGCAGCCTGTCTAGCAACTAATCTGCAGTCATTCTTTCCCTCAGCCCCACACCACCCCAGGCCACCCCAGGAAAATTCCTGCGTGCACACTTTGGCTGGGTCTCCATCTTCCAAAGCGTGTGACTAAGCTCTTCTTCAGCATTAGAAAATCTCATGTTAATTTTTCCCTAAACCTCCATTTCCACTCTGCTTTGCCCACATAATTTTTGCTACCGTCGTATTTTTTAATAGTTCGAAGCCTCTTATTGATCACCCTGTCATCCTTTCTTGCCACGAAGTTACTATATGCATTAAAATTTCATTTTAAAAAATGCCTATGACCATAAGGCTTTATGTGCTAAAATGTCCTCTGGACTGAGTGATCTTTGCAATTACCAGAAATGCATATTTGATCATGATGACATAAATACATTATAAATTTTGATAAATATTGTACATAAAAAATAAAAGTGGAAGTGCATTTCTGGAGATAATGGTTTCTATTTTTAATTAGTGTGTATATATGTGAGCAAACATTTACTGCTAGAACGAAAGTTCTATTCCATTCTGAGCTTTATTTTTATAGATATAAAACTATGGTTCTACAGAAATCATATAAATCAGAACAGGGGAAGGAAGGACTTCTCCTCTGGTGTAGCAGGGCTCTTTTTGAACTTCTTCTGAAGAGTTTACTAAAAATCATAGACTGATAAAATGCAAAAAAAAAAAAAAAAAAAGACTTTAATGGCTTATGAGCTGATGATGCAATCAGATCCTCATTTAGTTTTGTTGAAAACAAAGCACTGGAGATGCCTTGACTTCCAGAAGGATTTGTCATCCAGTAATTAAAGTTATTCCTTTTCTCAACCCTTATTACCTGGTTCAAATTGTTCTTTTCTCTCATTCGTACCATCGCGGGGACCTCAGGGACACAGGAAAGTTGGCAAGTGAATGACGGCGTGGGCTCTGCCATGAATGCAGGAGGGGTGTTTACTGACAACAGGGAAGGCCTTTTCCACCAGACAGCTCTGAAGCCCACTTCCAAACAAAGTGATTTGGAGGTGGGCACTTCCAACTAGCCCTTCCAGAGAGTCCCACAGAAAGCTGAATCTTCCCTCCTGAGCACATCACACGAGTTGGAAGCTCTCTGCGTCATGTTTGTACCTAACTCGGGAAGATTTCTCCCATCATGTTGCAGTCCTCGGCACAGACTCGAATTATAAGTAGACATTTAATAAAGACTAGGAAACACTTGAAAAGGAGACACACTTTGGCACCAGCTTATCTGCCCTGGGAACCCTCTTGCTATTTCATTTTCCCCAGTAAAAAGCAGCATTCCCAAACAGTCCAGATTTTCTGGAAGGAATTACAAAGTCTCATGCATTCTCAAATACTCAGCCTTGTATCTCAGAGTGAGCTCCCAGCTATTTCAAAGAGCATAGCTTTTCTGTCACTGGGCATGATGTTAAAAGGAAGAATGAAAGGAATAATGAACAAAGGGAAAAAAGGAGGAGTGAGTTTGAGAGTGGCTTTTGAAGAGTTTTGGCTGTATTTATTCCCCTTTCTCCTGTACCTCTTCTGTTAGCCATGGTGACAGCAAATTTTTTTTTAAAGAAAATGACACACTTGAATGGAGCAGAAGCCCTGGAGGAAATATTACCCAAGGTCACAAGCGGTCTCTTCTGGGCTGTCCTTGAGCCTGGCAGAAAATTTCACTCACTAGATGAATCTCCCTGGTGGCTTCCTTTTCTTTGTTCAAACAATCATTTTCCAAGGGCAATAATTGTGGCAATATTATTGATCATAGAAAGGTTAAGGAACTCATCTATACTTGAAATTTCCACACAGTAGTTGATAAAACCGTAGGAAAGTTTTAACCCAAGAAATTCAAGTAGAATCCTCATTCTTCTGCATTTCCTTTGGCTATTTTTTTTCTTGAAGTGTTTAAATAACCTCTGTTTCTTTGCTCCACTTTCACAAGTACCAGAGATGAATGAGATTTTATTTCTTCTACCAGTAAACAATAAACAAGTAGCGATTCACACATTATCTTAATATCTCCGATATCTCTTCTTAAAAGTCATATACGTGATTATTTTAAAGAAGTTCAAATTTGGAATTGGAAGACAACATTGACTGTGGTCCATTTAAGCGCACTGAACTAATTATCTATAAAATAGTGGTAATAACCTTTCTGTATGATATTATCCTATGTATGTGAGAGATGTATATGAATGCAGGCAGTATAAATACATAACAAATCAAAATGTAAGCCCAGTAAAATTAATTCTCCTTTTGTCTGTTTTATAATGTAACTTTTGTAAGAAGGGAACACAAAAGATTTTACAAGCTTAGTCTTGCCAAAAAAAGCAATTCACACGTCATATCTGTAAACAAATTATTTATTTATTAATTTAATAATGAAGAAAATAGAAAAAACAGCTTGGCTGATCATACTAGCAATTTTATAGGCATAGTATTTGTAGAGAAAAAATCAAAACATCAAACACTGAATTTCACAGTTAAACCCACATGCAGATTGTTGGATGATGTTACAAGACTTTTTGATGAAATGCGTTAAATATAAAAATAATTCAATGCAATTTTCATTTAGCACACTGTATGAAAATCACTTTTTAATGTGATTAACAAGTTTACCATCTTTCTCTTAAAGTGCCATGTTTTCAAAGTGCTCTGTAACATTAGGATTGAAGCAAAGGAACAAATACTGTAATGCTCCATAGTAATACAGCCCCCAAATAAATGAAATTAGATGTTAAGTAGATATAATCCACTTATAGAACAAGACAAATGAAAGAGACCCTCGATGTACAGTGAATAATACTTCAAGACAGAATGGTTGGAGGTACTTTTGCATATACACTCTAATACAAGCATAACATAAATGAGCATATGGTTAAATTGTCTGTTTTGTAATGATTACCATTTCCTAGAGACAGTAAAAGGGAAATTAAGAAAGAGAAAAGAGATACAGAAAAAAGAGAGAAGACAAAGAGAGGAAAATAAAATTCACAATTCTTCAACAATTCATTTGACTAATCCTCAGTACCACCAATAGTCCCTGAGAGCATCTTCCAGACTTTGGTATACATCAGAATTACTGCTAGGTCTTGTGAAATCACAGGCTGTTAGACCCTTCCAGTTTCTAATTTCACAGGTATGAGAAGAAGAAACCAGAAACAATTTCTGGTAGATACTGATAATCGTCATTAAATGACCACTCCAACATCTGGTCCATGCCTAGTCCTGTGTGTTTTTTGAATATTCAGTGTCTACATCATTGATTAAGATGAAAAACACTTGTAACAATGAGATGCCTAGCTCTCACTCACATAGGAGAATAGATAAGAATATAGGAGAGACAGCATGGATTGTATGAAGACTTTGGAAGTGGTTCTCAATTTTGGCTACTTTGCAGAATGAAGTGAAATGTGTGTGTGTGTGTGTGTGTGTGTGTGTGTGTGTGTGTACAAAAGAATCAAAAAAATATTTAATGTTTTCATTTAAAATGTATTACAGTAAAAGACACATTGATATTTATCCCCCTCAAAATGCTCCCTGTCGCTTCAAATATACTTATCACATCATTCTTGGGATTCTCAGAAGCTGTTCTAGAATCTTCTTTCGTGACTGTATTTAGTTGGGCTGCCACAGACACCTTGAGGTCCTGAATTGACTCAAAATGGTAACCTTTCATGGTCATTTTGACTTTTGGGGGAACCAGAAGTTGCGTGAAACCCAACCCCATGAATCAGATAGATGAAGACAAGCGGCAGTGTCTTTGCAAGCCTGCCTTTCTGCTGTATAGCACTCCAGCAGCACATTCACCATATGTTTGAATGCACCTCACAAAAACGCAAAGAGACTTCCAGAACTGCTTCCATAAGTAGCGAGACAGATGGAGACTGTTGGAAACCCTGGAGATACCATGGCGAGACAGAGCAGTGGATCAGAGCAGAGAACCTGGTGGGCTACACTGGCTGGTTTGATTCTATAGTTATTGCAGACTATACCACTTTAGTCAAGAAACATAACTCTTCTCACCAAGTTGTTCTTCCTGGTATATCCAGAATGAGATTGCCTAAGGAACACAGAAAGTACTACTTTAACCAATCCAAGAACCAGGGGCTGGGCGAAGTAGGCAGCAACTTCTCAGCTCCAATAAAATAAAGAGGTAGGATCTTGCAACAAACCAAAACCCCCAAAGCTAAGTTTACCTGAAAGACAGCTCTGAGAAGTGGTCATTTCTGTAAGGTTCTCAATTCTAGCAATAATGCTACTCTCCACAGGCAATTTACAAGCATCATCTATGAGTTAAACTAAAATACGTATAAAATGAGAAGAAACTGAAACAAACCCAATCCCAGACATCCAGCTCACCAAAGGCAAACCCAGGGGTGGTGAGGAGGAACAATCTGAAGGCCACCCACTTGGCTTCTCTGAAGTAATAACAACAAAGCAAATGAACAAGGCTCTAGAAAAAATCAAATCAAGAACTATTTCTCAGATCTCCAGATATGGTAACCATAATGAAAGACATGCTTAGTGACATGCTTAGCTGTCTCTAGAGCAGAGACAGATTTTTTTAAAAGTAGTAAGAATGATGGAACAACTTTTTGTGATGCAAGGGGGAGTATTTCGAGAGGAATTAATGGAAATACAATTTTTTAAAATTTAGGCACTCATATATTTTGAGATATATAGATATATATGCATATATATATATGTGCATATGTACGTATTGTTCATCTAAAACTAATGATCCATCTAAAGGATTCATCTAAAACTAATGAAGTCTGAAGTTCAGGGGTGCAGTCCAGGGTTAAGTCATTTATGAAAGTGTCCAAGGAAAGGCGAGAGTGTAGACTGGCTGGAGAACTGCTACTTCTGAACAATTCCTTTCACTACCTCTTTGGAGTAAAGATATGCCCTGTGGGTCACAGTTATGTAGAGAACTTCAAGGAAATCAAAAGCCCTAGAGCCACTCTGATGCTCATCTAAAAACTAATACCAGGGGTAATTTAGAAAGCAGTGTGGCTGTTGATTTATTATGGACTACAGGGTTCGCTCACAAGTTTGAAATAACTGAATTTAGGCAGCTGAGCTGCATACTCACCCAAGTTTCTTTTCCACTCAGTGACATCAACTAGAGTCTCTGGGGTGTTGGCATGTGTGGCTAGGGGCTACAACTACCAAGTGTAATTATTACATTTATTCCACTTATTTAAATTATTTACTACTTCGATTTAATATGACTTGCCCCATAAATAAGGCTCCCAGGGACAAAGCACTGTATGTGGTTCTTTCACTAGTCTACCTGAGATAGAAACACATACAAAACAAAGGGCATTTTGAAATAAGGTTTCCATGGTAAATTACTGCTCTGGAATACATAGAATGAATATTTTCATGTTTAAGTAAATATGCATGCAATGCAGTCCTTTTCTGAAAGGACCTAGAGGTTTGAGCAATCTCTATTTTATTTTTCAATTCATAAGTTTTATTAGTAAAGCTAAGATGTATAGTAATTATATTCATCTTGGGGAACTGGTTCATATGCATATTGTATCTTGATCCTTTTTCATTTTAAATTTATTTTTTCTCAGTTTTTTATTACTGCATATTTTGTGATATGTAGTAAATACATTCATCAAGGGAAACCATCTGAGATCAGCATAGTGACTTTCAAAAGAAGAAGAAGATAAAATCTAACATCCTACTGAGATCCTTGGGTAGAAATTTCTCCAGGCTTTATGTCTTCCGGAAAACACTTGTAAAATATCCTGAAAAATAATAAAACGACGAGTAGTACTATGGATATAAACATTCAAAATAGCAGACTACTGAGTGCTTTCTGTTTCTTAGAAAGTAGATTGTAATGCTAATTAGGATGTGAGGATGCAAAGGCATCAATAAAACACTAGATACGCAAAACGAAGTTGTGGTCTTTAGTTCTACTTTCAGTATTTATGTAGCTAAGCAGTACATACTAGAAAAAATACGTATTTAGGCCTTATATGTAAAACTCACACACACCACACACACTGAGCCTTATAATACTATAGAAATAAAGGCATAGAGCCCATTTAAAGGCCAGTGATCACTAATAACCATTGCTCTTGCCTTTAAAATGGTAAAGAATTCTGGAATCCTAGCAAAGAGTTTGATCCTTTGCTTCCGTGGTCTGTATCTTGTGGCACAGTCTCTGTATTTTTGTCTTTGAGACCTTGTCAGGGACCCATAGAACTCACTCCTTCAGGGAGATTATTTGCAAAGATGAGGCCTGATTTTAGAGTCACAAAGGAATCTACTTGGGTTCCTATGCTTCCTTCGGTCTCTCCTCCATTTCCCCAAAGCCTGAGACCAAGTGCCACAGGACTGAAGCCCGTGTGCACATGTGTGTGCAATGGACAGCACAGAAAGGGACATGCCAGCCCCGAGGAGAGGAGACCTACGCCAGGGCTTTCATTCAATCCTGCACACAGACCAGACTCAAACTCACCATCTGCTACGGAATCTCTTAGTCCCTCCTGCTGTTCAGGGAGCATCTGCACTGTCACCATGTCTTTGCACCATATGCTCTTGCTTCTCTCGGGTTCCAGACAAATCAGACTTCACAGGAAGCAAGGCCACCACCTCCGGACTCCCCCTGCTGGGCTCTGACGCTCTGTCTTGTGATGACTCTTCAGATACCCCTGTCACCTGCCCAGGGTCACCACCTCCTGGCCCTGCCATGGCTTGTGCTGACCTTGCACGTTGAGTGGCCTCTGCTTCTCCTCCCTCTCTGTCCTGTTCTAGTCTCCTGGTCTCCCTTGCCCCCTTGGAAGGTTCTGGAAGCACTCTAGCCCCAGCCTTTTCTGTGGAGGCCACTGTCACTTCCTGCCTGCTCAATGTGGTCTCCTCTGCCACCACAGTCTCCTCAGCTGCTGTTTCCCCTAGCCCCTCACTCCCCTTGAGCCTGGTTTCCTCCTCAGCAGCATCTGAAGAGGAGGTAGCTGTATTTGCTACTGTTTTCCCCTCGGCTGTCTTCAGATCTGCCATCACCTCCTTCCTCCCTACAGCTGTCCCTGCCTCTCTCTTTTGCTCCTCAGCATTCACTGTTCTTTCTCCTGTGGCCTCATTCCTCTCTGGGCTGCAGTCCTCTATCTCTCCTGTCTCCAGCCAGGACTTCCGATCTCCATCCTCCTCAAAGTCCTCCCCCTCTGCTTCCACATTGAACTTTTTTGCCATCCTGCCACCTCCCTCCGGCACCAGCTCGTGGGTCACCACCATGGCCTGTGTTCCTTCTGGCCCCTGCTGAGACCCTTCCTCATCCCCTCTGGCCAGTCCAGCAAGGCCACCATGATCCAAGGCTGTGCACTCCTCAGCCCATCCTATGTCTGGGATGATCCGCTCAGGGACCTTCCTCTCATCCAGGGACTCATTGCCAGGGCCCTCTGATGTCCCCTGTCCTCTATAGCCAGCCCCTTCCCCCTGCTTGGAAGGAGCCACGGGCTCCTGGCCTTGCTGCTCTGTGTCTCTGGCTTCCCTCAGTCCTTCTTCTCCTTCTTCTTCCTTCAGCACTGTTTCTTTTCCAGGTGTCTTTTCAAATTCAGTTGTTGCGTCCAACAAACTAACCACTTTTCCTGCAGGAGCATCTTCCAGAAGCTCTGTACCTTCATTTGATTCAGTTGCCTCTGTGGGTTCTACATCTTCAGCATCAGATTCCTTTTCGTTTCTGAGTGCATTTGCCAGCTCCTCGGATCTTGTGTCCTTCATTGTTTCCCTCTTTTCCTCTTTAAGTTTTTGCTCTTCCTTTAATGTGTCTTCATCCTTCTGTGCGTCTGCCCACGTCACCACCTTTTTCTCAGACTCAGTTTCCCTCAGTGATGCTGTGGGCCTCTCACCTTTCCTCCTGTCTTTTGCTACACCTAATTGCTCAGGTAACACATCTTCCTTGTCATCTTCCCTATTAGGTACCAGCTCAGTCACTGTCTCCTCCCTCTTGATGGTTTCCTTGGGAAGATCCACAGAGCTGCCGTCGGAAGCCCGCATGGGACCTGCCTCCATCTCGGCCTCTTCTGTTGAGAAGCTTAAGGGTGTTTCTGCTTCCAGAACTTTCCTCCCCTCTTTGTCTGACTCCACTTTCCCCAGTGTTTCCTGTTCTGCCTCATCCTCTTTCAAGGATTCTGTGTCTTCCACAGGGGCCATGTCCTCCAGCTCTGTGGGTGTTTTCTCTACACTTCCATCCACATCTGGCCTTTCGAGTTCAGTCTTGCTCACAGCCACCTCTTTGTCAGCCTCTCCCATCTCAGGAATCCCTGACTCTCTCAAGATCACTTCCTCCTGAGGATGCTGGGAGCTCTGTACTGTGCTGTCTGGAAGCACTGTCTTCTCTGAGCCCTGCTCCTCTGTGGGAGAAGCTTCATTTTCTGTCTGCCTCAGCACCTGATCTTCAGCAGTGCCCTCTCCACTCAGACTTGCAGAGTCTCTCGCTTCTGCTTTTCCTGTGTGATCTAACTCCTCTCTCCTCAGCCTTCCATCCTCTCCCGCATCTGTCTCTGCCTCACTTGCCAGGTCCACAGGGATCTCTCTTGCCACCAGTAATTGTTCAGCTGATACTGGCTGCTCTGCTGTTGGCTTCCACTCCCCCCAGGGAAATTCATTAGCCCCTGCTTTCTCCTGATGGACTGCAACCTTTTCATCTTCCATTAGGTCAGCATCCTGGTATTGGGAACCTGTATCAGCTTCTGTTTCTGCTTTCTCCAGAGCATGTGCTTCTTGTGTAATTTGCTTGGATTCCTTGTTTGAGTTGAGCACTGCCCTTTCCTCCATCACTAAGTTCCTAATTGATGCTACAAAAATAAAATGAAAAGACAAGGTTACTTCAATCAAAACAAAGGAGATGTTACATATAATTTTATGTAATATTTACATCACAATGGATTGACATGCTATCAAGGAGGCATGCATATTATGTATGAAACAATGCAAACTTGGTTCTAAGGTGCCACTAACTATAATAGTCTCCATGATTTAATTAGGGCCTTTCATTATGAAAACAAAAGCTTTCACATTTGATGAATGTATTGCTATTATACATTAATATTAAGGTAGGCATCAGAAAGAATAGAAGTAAGCAAGTGAAAACTCTCCATTCCTGATGCTTTAAAATCAATAAATTCTCTCTCCCTCTCTTTTCTGTCTCTTTCTCTTTCCATATACTTACACACATACATACATACATCCTAACATCCTCCTTTCTCTTGAAATACAATCCTAACAGAAAAATGCAATAAAATAATATTCAATTTTCTTTAAAGCCATCATTTCCTATTGCACCATGACATGACTGTTTTCTAACTATATTTCTGCTGATACTCATGTGAACATACAACAACACAATCATATCACAGAGAGGGTAATTGAATCATATATCACACCCACATTTTAAAGCTACTATATCTTTATTTAGTCATCAAAAAACTTTGAAGCTCAAAGAAAGACTCTTTACTAAAGACACCAATTTGTATTACAGGTCAGGATACCTACCATCGACATTAAGAAATGGATTTGCCTTTGGCAAAATAGGATCACAGAGGAAGACAGACTTTGTAGTCTGGGATAATTTTCAACATGAATGACCTTCTTGAAGTATTTAATAATGCTCATCAATGATTTTCTGGCAAATCCAAGTCTACTACATATCACCTATATAGGTTAGTACATTTTTTAAGAGGCTTGAAATTAATTTCTTATTATTTAATGAAAACATATATTCTTGAATGATCCATGTAATCTAAGGAAATGTGTATCATGCTTCTTACTCAGTTTTCCACCATAGAATAATAGGGCGGTAAAAGATTCCAAAATGCTCACCCTTACAATTATATTGCTCTAATCTCTTTCATTTACAAAAGACATTGGGCTATATATTATAAAATAAACTATCATTCCACGGTGTCAACCTTTGAATTATGTAAACTCGTGAAGTAAGTGTCTTCCTCATCTCTTCTTACCAGTGTGCTTTGTTGGTTAGTTATCTTATCTGCAATACATCACTGACAATGTCAGAGGCATCTCGGCCCTGTTCTTCTGTAGTCCTAAGACCCCATCCAGGACTGTTTCCACTCTATTACTTCCCTAAGGCAAATGTGACTACCCTTAGTTGGATTCTGAGTCTCTTGCCAATCAGTATGATAAAGCATTTTAAGGTAAGGTGATATGTCACAGCCAATGTGACATTTTGCTTTAAGAATGTATTTGCAAGGTAACTTTTATTGTCTTCTTTCAAAGGAGTAAAACAGAAAATTCAGCTCTATCATTGGGGCTGAGGTTCACTTTTTTTAGGTGGGCCTCTGACTATATCACAGAGATTATTTCCTAAATTATATCTAAAAGCTCCCAAAAAGAGATGTAGACTCTAACTGCTCAGAGTAACTATGGCAAATTCATACAGTGCATTTTATTTCACTACAGATTAATGCTGAATTCAGAACCAATTACATTGAAACAAGAAACAACGTGTCCATTGTCTCTAATAGTCTATCTTGTTTCTCTCCAAATTCCCGCATGAAAGGATTATTAAAAAGTCAGTTATGAAAATCACTTCAATAAGGTCCTCTGCTTTGCGAAGATGTCTTCCAAATTTATGGATTAATTAAAGAATATTCAGAAATGTCAGGGTATGAAATGGCTTAGTCATCATGTAATAATATACTGTCTAAATTCTGGGAAAGAGTACTCACAGCACCCGCTGAGCTATTCTATGAACACACGCACGCGCACACACACACACACACACACACACACACACACACACACATGCATACACACACATTATATGGAAGCTGGACAGGACATTCCAGAAGCAAGGGAATAAATGTGATTGAAGGTTTTCTTAGAAATACAGTACAAAAAGGTGACATATGGCTCTTGATAATAACCTCATAAGATCTTTCATTCAAACCTTACTTGAAATAAATATTTGAGAGCAAGCAGTATTCACAAGTGAGAAACCTGATTTGGTGGGAAAAGTGTATACTTAGGTGTCAACTCTGCCACTTATGCAGCATGTACCCTTGGGAAATCACCCCTGTCCAGTCTTCCATTTCCTTATCTGTAAAATGGGAAGAGTCATTCACTCGCAGAATTCTTGTGATGGCAAATAAGACAGTTCATGTAAAATCCTCAATGCCCTGCCTGGCATTAGAAAACTAGCGAACTTTCCATCCTCTCGCCCTACAGCTTGCCATCATTGAGACTTTCTAGTTTGAATTAGATTGGATCCATTGTGACTATTCCAGCTGTTCTAAAAAATAAATGTGTGGGGAGCAGGACTAGAATGCTTCTGGTGAAATGTTCACTGTGAAAACTTAGGGTCCCCCTCCTGTAACTCAGCCCATTGCTTCCTTAAGTGTCATCTGGCCTTATGCTGCCTAGTAAGAAGTGGAGTTGGTTTTGGGTCCTCTACTATTATCCATGAAGCCTTGGCTGGCTAAGTTATTCACTTAAAATAGGATAAAATCTCAAATGTCTCTTGGCTCTTACTGACATGAAACATTGGAAGTGGCAATAATAGTCAGACATTGCATGTGTTTATTCATTAATAAGATCATGCAATGAAAAATTGGCCACACACGTACTCAGACATACTTTCACATCAGAACATTTTTAAGAATTCATCTGCTACATGTGAAAAAGCCTGATTTCAAGGACATGAAAAGTTTGCCCAAATACACATGAGTCACGGTCTGTGGAACCCATCTCTAATTGGCAGCCTTCCAGATGGAATACCATCATCAAAAGCCAAGTCCTATGCTGATGGCAGAGAATCCTTTCCTAATTAAAAGAAGAATGAGAGGTTCAATGAATCATTGTGAGGTACAATGTGTCTCCGCTCCTGGTGTCTCCAGCTGGGTCAGAAATGGCAAATCCACCTCGCTCGCCCACGAACTGGGAGCTGTGAATTAAGGCAGATCTGAAAAATCCCCACCAGAGATTGAGAAGTCAGGGTCCTTTTTTTCATCATAGGCACCGAGATATTGAAAAAATAATAAAATTCATAACTGATGTCAGTTTCCACGCTCCCTTTAGGCCTCTCTGCTACCTCCTGCCATCGTGTTCGTTAGATGAAAAGTGGAACAAAATGGGGACGGGAGGAAGACATGAGGACAGCAAGATGAAAGATGGAAATGGGCTGTCTTTTGCAGAGCATTTCTGAAGGCAGTAAGGCGCCCTCACCTCCACTGGCATCAATCTCCAGCTTGCTCGTGGGCATCCCTCCCTGTCATCTGGGCTAATGCCAGACTCGGCATCATAGTGGCCGTGGCAGCCAGGTGCCAAGGTTTCGCTTATTATCTGTCCAACTGATTGGAGATCATGCAAAGTATCAAAAGGTACAAAAACAGGTCATGGGACGTCACTGAGCTATCTCACATCATTCAAGCAAGTGGGGTCCATTTAAATGCATTCACATTCATCTTGTTTCAAAATCCGTGAAGATTAAACAACTCCTCTACATAATTTCACAAAGAAAACCCCAGATACAGAGGACAATGGTGATGTAAAGAGATACATCCAAAGAAACACTTGTGTTAAAAGACGAGTGGCAGAAGCGGTGACAGTTTGCCAAATGCACACACAATGAAATGATTGAAAAAGCAGTTTAGTTGCTTTTCACTTTGTAGAAACGTATGTTGTGGCTTTTACGACACCAATCATCACTACACTGTGCATGTTTCATCCACTAATAGATTTAGTGATTTGACCCCAGTCTCACTCCACATGGACAAAAGCAAGAAAAGAAAAAAAAAACAATACATGATTCCTTATACATTTGACAGTAGAAGCTGATGCATGAATTCCTGTTATCTGTAGTTGATTACTTGCACGGACTTCAGGATCTTTTATTTAAGCCCCAAATTCTTATACCAACTATCAGCCTGGATAAGTTCTTTTGATTTATATCTAAGTCTCAGTTTACTTGTCTGTCAAAAAAAGACAACTCAGTGGTTATTGACAGGATTAAGTGAAGGTAGGTACCATCCAGAGGAGTGATGTTGAACCTTTTAGAGATTGAGTGCCCAAACAGCAGCCCAAAATCCACTTATTTATCGCAAGGTGCCAATTCTGCAATTAAACCTGGATATTGGATGCTCCAGCCGCTGGGGAGATGTGGGCGTCACCTGGCTCATGTGCCAACAGAAAGGGCTCTGCATTCCACAGGTTCTCCATCACTTGTCTGGAGCATTGCTGTATCCAACCTGTTAGCAAATTTCGTGCCCTTAAACAATGGTACTAATGATGAGAGGCATTTTTGTTTTAAGTGTTACCATCCAGTGTGGTATGATCTAGGCAAAACTGTAAAGTCAATTAAGTTTGCTTTTAGCTCCTAGCACTTTCCTACCTTCAAGCTTGCTTTTCATCTGATGACTCAAGGCTTGAAATATCTCTGACACTTAATGAGATGCTTCTTTCTAGTTAGCAAAAGCTGCCTTGATAGCACTAGACCTAGATCTGCCTTCTGAGATGAAACACCGTCTCCAAAATTTCTGTCCTTTTTCCCTACGTTGCTTTCTCTTTCCCTGCACATCTTCCTTCCTCCTTTGTTGTGTTCTTTTTTCCTGCCTTTGTCCTCCTTTAACATTCTGATACAGCTAATCTACCAGAGCTCGAAAATTTTCTCTTGCTTAGAGTGAATTACTAAGGGATGATCATTTGTTGGTTCCTCTGTGTTCAGAAACAAGCAGTGAGAGATCTGCCTCCTGGGGGTTTCACAGGAAAATGGTAGCTTAAGTATATTAACCTTACCAAGAAAAACGTGGAAACTGCAGAGGAGCATCACATAGTTCAAATACATTCTCTTTAAAAAGTATTCCTCCTCCATGCAATACATCAGATAAGAAAACTTCTTACACTGCAATAGTTTGGAGGTGACATCAATTCACTGTAACTATGTTACAGTTAGGTTTGTTGCCCAGTTTGCTAACTGAAATTTTTATTTTAGGAAGTTTGTAAACATTATGTATGCTATATAAATACTACATAAAGAATTTAAGTAAGCAGTGCGTTTCCTTGTATATGAATTTGTTTGGCTGAGCTATGGAAATCACAAGGATAGTAGGAAAGGGGTGTGTGACTTAGAAACAATTATATGAAGGTTTGCTTCATCCTTGACAAGATATATTAGGTTTTTCCAAGTTGTCTATAGTTCATAAAAAATATGGCTTACAATAATAATAAATAATAAGCAATAATGAAACCACTAGTAGCTATGAACCAAAAGACAATTCTAAGAAGCCAAACAATACTAGCACAAGTTGAAAATTACAGGTTTCTCCAGATTGATAGTGAAGCCTGTGCTCGTGACCCTTGCCCATATCTGCTCTCTCACCCCAGCAGAGGAGGCTCAGAAAGTGAATGACGGCCTGTACAGTTAGGTCTTGTCTCATTCAGGTTCCACAAGTGTGGGACTCTGGCCTAACTACAAAGACTTCCTAGTGGTGAGACCAGAAAAGGCCTCCTTTGGACATTTTTTCTCAGGTGCTCTTCTGAAAATGAAACTTAAAAGCAAGCACTTGCCCAGTGTCTAAAACCAGCTCCTTTCCACCCATAGTAAAAGAGGTCTAGATGTGCTGAGACCCTGTGACAGCGATGTGACCTGTCTCTTCATTCCCACTACCTCTACCTTTCGTCATCCTTTAAGGCTCCAGTCCTTTCTTTCTCATAAAGGTGTCTAATAAAAGCAAAGATGATCGTCATTTCTCACACCATTCACAGCAAACCAGAATCATCTGCTACAAAAAAATTGCTTAGAAAAGCACTTTTCCATTCAAATTACACAGGCTACTGTAAAACACTAGCCAAGACACCAAAGTATTGTAGATTACAATGCTAGCTTTTTATTATGAAAATTAATATATTTTAAAGTAATATATTGTATTTCCTCTAAATATGAAAAAAGCATAAATTCACCCATCTGTATTTGAAAAGATAAAATCATACAAAGAAGAAAACAAAATTATCCATAGTTTTGCCAGAAAGAACTACTAGTTAACATTTTTGATGGATTTCCAAGTATTTTCTTGTTCTACTCTCATGGTTGAGAGCATCCTACATCTCCTTTTATTCATTTAGCAATGCCTTACACTTTCCCATATAATTAAAAAATATTCTTTAATAAACAGAATATTCTGATAAAGTCTTATTAAAACTTAGCCAATTATCTATTATTACATATTGAGTTATTTCCATTCTTCTGTAATTATAAAACTTTAGTATATGACTTTCAATAATTTTTCATACATATTTCATTCCTTAGGATTAATTTTGCAAACTGAAATTGCTGGGTCAGAATGCATGAACTTTTTAGAAACTCCTGATACCTGTTTCTCAATGTTCTTCTAAATAGAAAATGCCAATTACCAGTGTTATCTGTAACGACTGAAAGGCCTGTGTCGCTGCATGACTTAATAGTTTAGCAATTGAAAGATGATGACAATTATAGGTCTTTCTGCATTGATTGGCTTGCTTTCCTTTTGTGAATGTCCTGCTTCTCCCCTGTATTCCTCTGGCATGGTGGTCACTTCTTACTGATTTGTAAGAACTCTTTATGTACACAAATACCAATCCTTTGTCAGATACGTGCTGCAGATTTTTCTCCAGAGTTCTAATTTTCTCTGCCGTAGTATTTATTGTTTCTTTGTGGTTTTTGCTGCTGCAGTAAACACTTCCATGTTATTCAGTATATTTCTTCCAAATTAATTTTTTTTTCAATCCTAAAATCTGAACTGTAGAATTTGGAGACATTCCATATTACACTTATAATTTAATCTGTCAAAAAGCATCAGGAGCTTTATATTTAATCTTCCATTCAAATATTTCCAATGATTTTATGCTTATAAACATTTTATTCAGTCCATATATATTATGCTTTCCCTTCTGATACGTCCCTGGAAGGATGATTATAGCTATTGCTCATTTGCTTTTTATTACTAAGTAATTTCTTTCGCTACGGTTTCAGTGGAGTTGTTTGAAGCTACAGTTTGAAATTGTTACTTACAAAAATGCTGTTGGTTCTTATAAATGCATAATTAGCAATCTAGAGAGTTGACTTTCATTCTCAGACTTAAGAATTATATAGAGAGTGCTGCTTTTAAATTTCCAAAATGTTTGGTGGAATTTTTTAAATATTTTATGAATAATATTTTATTGCACTGTACCATAGAATGTGGGTTCAAATTATGTGTTCCTGGAAAATAAAAATGGATAGCAAATGGTGATTATTTGATAAATCAACCTGGTAAATTATGTTAATCCTTTTTATGTCATTATTTTGAAAACCACTGATATTTTTGTTTATATAAACATAAAAGTTGTTATTCTTATATTTTCCTTTAAGTGTGTGCCAAGCTTCTCGAATGCTCTTAATCTCCAGGTGTGTGCACGTTCTTCTCCGAAGCATTAAGCTAAAGCAGTTACCAGTCACTCAAGAGCTAGAGGGAGAAGGAAATGACGGGTTTTCTGACTTTCCTTGCCGAACTGCAATTGCATGTGTGTCAATGTGCTGGTTGTTGCTGAAGCTGCTGGACTTGGTCACTTTTACTCTGGACAATGCCTTCTTTCCAAGGAAAGAAACCAACCCGCTCAGGGGGAAGGTCCTTCCTTCCCCAGGAGCTACCCTTCTCTTTGGGGCTGTCCCTAGAGTTCTTTTTTTTTTTTTTTTTTTTTTTTTTACACTTTTCTTTTTTCTTTTTATCAGTACCAGTGATCGAACTCATGACCGCCTGCTTGCAAGGCAGGTGCTTACGCCGCTGAGCTAAATATCCAGCCCCTGTTCCTAGAGTTTTTACAACTAAAGGACTGTGAGCTGTACCAGGCCCAGGCTTCTCCTTTCTCTACAGTTCATCTATGCTTCTAACCTCCACCTTCTAGTCCTTAAAGTCTAAGGTAATCTCTTACTTTCCATGAGGCCACGCCTTTTTCATGGCAAATATACTCAGAAAACTGCTGGTGTCTTTCACTAATATACTCCCAAGAAGTACATTCCTTGAATTTTGTGATCGGTGTGGTGTCCTTCCTTAGATTTAGGAATAAACTTTTAAAATATTTGTTAACTTTTAAATCACACTTTGAAAAAAATTTCTTCCTCGCTGAAGTACAACAAA
The DNA here is from genome assembly GCF_034190915.1 of Cavia porcellus. Lineage (NCBI taxonomy): Eukaryota > Metazoa > Chordata > Mammalia > Rodentia > Caviidae > Cavia > Cavia porcellus. The sequence goes on along the minus strand of NW_026947484.1, from coordinate 156,225,594 downwards.
GGGTGGGAAACCTTAGATATTTGGGCTCATCTCACCAGTTGAACTGATTGAACAGAACTTTACTACTCAATGTTTTTGTTAAAGGTTGATTTAGGGCCTCCATATCACTAATTGCTGTTAATACAGCGACTTAGAAACCAACTACAATGCTTTATGAGAGCAAGTTGCTTCACCCTCCAGACTCTCATAAATGAGTTATAAATGTTGCCTTTTTAGTAGCTACTAACTGAAATGCAAATAGAATTGGTAGTCATAAATATTCGTAAATTTAAAAAACAACACTCCCATTATTTTTGAAGGGCTGTTTATCTAATTTAAATGGGTAAGTGGAAGATTCCAGGAATTCCTTACCATAAACTTTGACTTTTACAAAGTTTATAGTGTACAGTGTAGTGTGATGGAGGTAAAGGTTATAATTTTGTGGGTTAGAAATAGTTCCAGGATGGTGTTTATTTGTAATTATTTAATTAAATTTAATAATTTAATTCCTCTTGTATTCATTTTTTTCCTTTTTTCTTTTTAACATAGTTCTAAACATTCTCTAGGCACTTTTCTCCTTTAAAATACAAAAAAGAGACAGAGAAAACCCACAGTATTTCTCTCTTGAAGCTGCCTGTTCTCTTTGATAGACTTCAGATATCATTATTGCCCAGTTTAGATGAAATTATGTAGAAGAGTAAGAAGAAAAGTTCAAAAAATCATCTAAGAACTTCAACTTACTATGTACGGTGGGTATTTTATTTTATTTTATGTTTTTATGGTACTAGACTATTTCATCTGCCAGCATTGCATGCTGATGAATCTTTACTATGATGGAAATTTTAGAGATTGTGTTTGTTTCCTTTTCTAGAGGACCAAATATTTTCTACCCAACTCTGCTTTTAGAAGAATCTGGGCAGAAAAAAATGGAAGGTGGCATGAAATCATCAGTATACTTTAAAAACTGGTTAAACCCTGAAGCAAAAAAATGTCATTCTATTCTATTTATCCTATTTTGTACTTAAATTTTCATTAGCATTTCTCTTTTCTAGGTTCCCAGATGTCAAAACCCAAGGCTCATAACTTAGAATGCACTGTTTCTTTTATATCCTGTATTCTCAGTGACATTCAATTTATTCATTCTATTCTGCTTACTTTGAAACAAACCAAACTCTTCCTGTCTTCAAACATGCTAAGAATCCTGCCAAGGGTTCTTTTTTTAACTTTTGCCTTTTTAAATTTTGCCAAGGATTTTTTTTAACTTCAGTTTTAAGACAATGAGAGAGCCATAAAGGCAGAGTACAGATATGTGTAAGTTTATTCCAAGTTCCGGTCACCTTGAAAAGTATCCCCATGTTTGATCGTCCTTTGTATAACCAATCAGTTATCTCCCAACAGCTTCCCATGACACAGCCTACACAGTAAAGATGCTCTTGTGCTCCCTTTGACGCTGAAACATCATCCACCAGATCTCAGGATTAATTACAAACTCATGGCTACAGCTGTTCAAAGACAAATGCTGGCCTCAACAGAGTAGCCAGGATAATCTCTCCCAAACTTTCAGACCATGCTGTTTGTTGGCTTAAATCCTTCCAGTAGAAAAGCTTGTTGTGTTAGAGTAACTTCCTCTTGGTGACCTCTAACTTGGTCCTATAACCTCGTATTGTACTATTCTGTCTCTTGTAACTCCACTTGTGTCATGCAGGCCCCCTAGGCAGAATTTTTTCTCAGCAACTATGCTCCCAACTGAAGCTTTTTGCCCTTGCTGGGCTCTGCAATTCATGTAGATCTCTGCACCAATGAACTATCAGTACAGAGACCATCCCTCAAACACTGTACCTTCTCCCGATCATCACTCCATCTCCCTACCCTGCTTTCATTTTCTTCTAGCATACATCCTGGATGTCCTACTACATATTTACTTTTCACTTGTTGGGAATAAATCCTTGCTTGAATGTAAAATCTGTGTAGACAGGACTTCATTACTCCTGTCTTCATTCTGTCATCAATAACAGCATGTCCCATAAAGCAGATGCCCAACAAATATTTATTGGTAGAAATATAATCTATTGAAACAAACTACAGTGTTTCAACAGTTCATTTAGAAATTCTATTTAAAGGCAGGTGTGGTGGCACAGACCTGTAATCCCAGCACACAGAAGGCTGAGGCAGGAGGGTTGCTTCAAGTTAAATGCCAGCCTGAGCTACAAAGTGAGTTTAAGGTCAGCCTGAATTGCATAGTGAGATCCTGAGTCAAAAAAGACAAAAAAAAAGAAGAAAAAGGGGTAGGAGGAGGAGGAGCAGGAGGAGAAATAGGAAAAGAAGAATGAAAAGCAAGGAATTATATTTAGACCTCAACTCACATCACATGATTTCTTTGTTGTTTCATCAGTAACATTTTAACCTGCCTACACAATGACAAAATTGCCTTTTAGTCATAACATTATTTAGGTTTATTACCTTGGTTAAACCCTGTGATTATTCTTGATTTACATATAAAATAGAAAAGACTTCCTTTCATATACATTTAAAATTATAACTTATTTTAAAATACATTTTATGAATTTATATTATTTATTTTCTTAATGTATGCATTATATTAACTTGACAAGTCAGTGTGCCTGAATTGTTCCACCTGTAGAATGTATTACAAGCATTGTGTCACAATACATTAGGAAAGCTTCAATGTAACAGGGAAAAAAAGACATTAAAACTATGCCCTATAATGCTGAACTAACTCCAAAGAACACTGTCTCATCTATTTCACTGTATAAATTGCAATTAATCAATTGACCTGATTTGTTGATTTGTAAGGGCAAAGCCAAATTAATAAGCATCTTAAAATAGTGAAAGGGAATGTTTTATTTTATCAACCTAAAAGTTATGAAGGCAGTCACTGCATTTGATTTATCTTAATCTTAAATAAATCAATACATTAAATAAATCAATAAATTATATTAGCTTACTATTAATGTCTATTAGCTGGGATACTACAAAACACAAGTAGCACCATTAACACTAACCTATGTATCTATTCTTAACAAAATCACAGTTTTCACTGTAACTGAAATACATACTACATGACTGTGAAGAAGAGTTTTTGATACATTATCTCAGCCTTCATTTCATCTTGACCTAAGGTTCTCATTAAAGATCTAAGTAAAACATCCACATTTCAATCTTACAACTTTATCAATTTTCTGACCTAACGTGCATAAACAGTGTTTTTCAGAATAGTCACCAAAATGATCCCACATTTTGTAGGTTAGTGTCTCTACTCCTGAGCCCTCAAAATGAACACCCATTTAAGAAGCAAAAACTTTTCGACCTCTTCGTCATGTGTGGAGCCTAAGCTCGTCAACTTGACTGGCTTGTGATCCACTTGGGTGGTTTGTGAAACACACTTCTGGGCTTGTGTGTGGGGGTCACGGAGGGTCTACATGGCTCCTTCCTGGCTGCCATGAGCGAGGCAGCCTGGCTCCACGACTCCTTCCCACTATGACACTTCTGCTTTCCAGCCTGCTGACGATGGACTGACTCTCAGAAGCCACAGCTAAATCAATGTCTTTTACGTGTGAATGTCAGATATTTTCTTCCCACAATGAAAAAGCTTGTCAGTGTGTCTGACATCACTATGATTGTTGTGAACTACGCAGTCAGAACCTTGATGGTTTTACCTAAAATTTTCTTAGACATTTTATTATGACTTAATTCCATTATTTAAACTGTTTGGAGATACACTGTATCATTTCCTTGAGTATTTACATTTAAAAATCATTAATGTAATGTACTCATCCTTATGTTCTCAATAGCATAAATCCTCTCCATCATTCTGAATATTTTCCATGATCTCCTTTTTGTTTTACCTATTCCTGTCATGTTTTGCAATGTGTTTTGTATTTCTTGTTTCTGGGAAATTTTGCTGTTTTAGGGGAAATGACCCAAAGAACAAACTATGAATTCTTGAAGTGACATGTTTGAAACAAAATTTGCTTTTGTGAAATGCTACACAATGCAATATGTGCAGTGTGAATAATATAAAACAAATATATGCTGATGAAAAAGGACATCAAAGATAAATGTTAAGTGAAAACAGTGAGTTGCTGAATAAAATTATTTTTCATGTATATAAAAAATAATAGAGATTTATGCACATATGTAGTGTATGTATATATTCATACATATATATTACATGTGATATATATCACTATGTCATAAGTTAATACATATCAATACCTTTAAATATTTTAGACTCATACACAAAAACTATCTATGGTTATTGTTGAGAAGGAGTTTAGCAAGGAATACATTCTCTTTATCTGTTCCATATTCTTCTATATTAAACCAATTCCTTAAAAAATATTAAAATCTTTAAACTACACCTTTTGAACCCCAAAATTACTCTTTTCAGAAACTATTCAAAGAAAATAAATATGTTTGAAATAACATAGGTAAAATATACTAAAGTATTAGTAATAATAATGAAAGTGGGAAAAATATAAATATCCCACAATAGCTAAATGGTTAATATATATGAAAAACACAGAATAAAAATATCTAGACATTAAACATATTCATAAAATTGCATAAAGATAGGGTAAAGACTGACAGTACACAACATATAAAGCAGAAGACATTATATAAAAATATGACAGTGAAGCCAGATTTAAAAGTAAAAACTCTGGCTAAATGTTGAGAGTTCTTTTTGTATATGCTAAATCTATGAGTAATTACTGAATCTACCTTCTCTGTTCTGTAACTATTATTCTGTGTCTATGCATTACATGGCCATGGAACATAAAGGTTAATAAAGGGAATCAGTATGTATATTAGAGTTAACAAAGATAAACAGTCTCAGAAGGGACCCAAACAGCAAAAGCAATGCTGGGTAGCAAAGCAGGAGACATCACAGTCCAAATATGAAACTATGCTGCAAAGAGACTGTGATAAAGAAAACAGCATGACACTGGCACAAAAGCAGACATGTGATCCAAAGGAAAAGAAAGAAAGAAGCAGAAACAACCCCAGGCACATTTAGGTATTTGATCATTGACAAAGGGGCCAAAGACATACGCTGGAGGAAAGATAATTTATTATTTAATAAGCGATGCTAGAAAAATTAAATACCTACATGCAGAAAATTGAAGCTCTACCCATATGTCTCATGTGCTTTCAATTAAAATCAAAATTGATCAAAGATTTCACTGCTAAAACAAATACAGTTAACTGGCTGGAAGGCACAGCCAAGGACTTTCTGAAGAGATTCTCAGTGATAAAAGCAATACAAAGAATTAACAAATGGCATATAGGGTCATACAAAATTACAAAGCTTCTGAGATCCAGTCTTATCCTCGGCCAGGCATGGTGGCGCATGCCTGTAATTCCAGCACTTGGGAGGCTGAAGCAAGGTAAGTTCAAGACCAGCCTGGGCTACAAAGTGAGGCCAAGGCATTGGCTCAAAAGGACAAAAACAAAATTAACAAAGAAGGGCCATCCTCAAGAAACCAGATGATAACAAAAATGTTGGTAGGGTTGCAGGAGAAAAAGAGCCCTTCTGAATCATGGTGGGGGGAGGTGATGGGAACTAGTACAACCACTATGGAAATCAGTAAGAGTCCCCAGAAATTAAAACTAGGAATTCCATTGGACCCAGCTAGTCCCCTTATTTCAAGACATTATGCAACAGTGATATATGCATTCCCTTACTTAAAACAACACCACTCATTATAGCTAAATCTTGAAAGTGGCCTATTAGTCCAGTGACTAATAAACAGATAAAAAGTTGGGGTATCTATACATAATGGAAGAGTTCAATTCCTGGTACAAAAAAAAAAAAAAAAAACCCTCACAATATGGTATGAATCTGCTGTAAAGAAAGATAAACTTCAGTCATTTGGAGCTAAAAGGATGCACCTTGAGACCACATCATCAAGTAAAACAAATCAGACACACAAAACTTCAGTTTCTCATGGCTTCTCTTCTATAGGAAACACAAAATATAAATAAAGAACAAAATAAAAATGCAGGACAGGCAGCAGGGAGATCTTCCACAAATGAGATGGGGAACAAAAGATGGAGGGAAGTGAGAAGGAGAGGAGAGAAGGGGAGTTAAAACAGAATGGAAGAAATGGACATGGAGTTCTGCAGATGAGAAGAGAGCCAAGATGAGCGGGATAAAACAGGAAACAAGACGTGTTGCATCCATGGACTAACTGCCCACGAAAAATGTAATCATTGTGAACTGCAGACATGTACTAGTAACACCAAAAATTTAAGAAAAGGTCAATACTTCCCCACACTTTCCCATCTAGCTTGAACTCACCTGAATAAAGCAATAAAATGTTTCCAACTTATAGATGTCATTGAGTCAAAAATACAGGTTTCCCAATGTATTTGAGAAAAATAATAAACCGAAACACAACATTTTCCTAGTCTGGGGAAAAAACTACCCTCATCTAAGTGATATCGCAACACAATGATTATAATACAACCCCTCCGCTAAGTTATTCTAGCCAGCAACTAAGTACCACACACCCAGTGTGCATCCTTCTTTATAAAAAGATGTCTACTTACATCAGTCTGGGTCAACAGTGTAGTTTTCTCATGTAAATTAAGAATAATAATGTCAATGTTAATACTGAGTGTTAACTCCCCATCTTTGTTTTTTCTATGTTGTGGATCAATCTTCAGGCCTGACACAAGGCAGACAGAGAGAATTGAGTTATAGCCATTCTATCCGTTTATCTTTTTAATTAAAAGATGGTCAATTTGTGTACAGATTACACAGTATAATCTATTTGAATTTAACAATGAAATTCAAGATCAAAGATTAGGATTACTTTATAAAAGTATTTAAAATATTATATAATAATAATTTTGAATCATATATATCAAAGTCCTTTTGAAGCTGAAAGTCTTTCCTTTATAATTCTGGGGAAGAGGTTAGTTAACAGATTTTTTTTTTCAGGAAAGGCCTAAATAGTGAATTTCCAGGGCTTTGGGAACCATTTAAAAACAAAAAAAATTCTTATCTTGTACTAGAGCTATTTTTTATAACTTACTTTAAGGTTATGCTCCTTGTCATATACCATTATCTGAAATACTTTTATTGTGCTGTATCCCACCTTCAAAATTGTATAATTGTATCTGATATTTAAAGTCCTTCTCAAGCATGTTCCTCATGAAAACTTGCAAGGTATCCTTAACCAACCGAAACCTCTCTCTCTAGCATTTTGTACCTTCTCTGATTTTATGCATGGATAGCTACTCTGCCTTTTGTTGGTGTGCCAAATCTTCTTTTACATTTTTTATGGGAAGAACTCTCTCTTAACATATATCTTAGTGATGATGATGGCTCAAATATAGTACAAGGTTAGTATCAATGGTGGACCAGAAAAATGTAGACTCCAGTGGGTTAATAGCAATTGTCAAAGGTCTAAAATAACCAGAGACATTAGAGGAGTTCGTAAGTTTTTGAATCACAGGCAGAGTTCTATAATACGAAAATTTGAAAACATTTTTCTCAGAACTAAGAAGAGTGACCACTGATCCTGTCTCTGTCCTTCAGAAGTAAGAAAGGCATCCAGCCTTCCACATGTCAGAGACTCTGCACCCTGATTATTTTAACACTCTTCAGCCTTCTACGTCCAATGGGAGCACCCTGCACAGGTGGGAACCCCAAGGAATTGTGAGATAATTCATTTTCAGAGATGGACACAAAATGAAGCTTGAGATTAGATGATGTTTACAATTTTATCTCAAAGCAAATCTCAATTACATGGATACAATAGGAAATCCTTAGAAACTCTGCAACTCATCAGCCTGAATGCAAATCTTCAGAAGCCCTCTGTCCTTATGTACTTAACAATTTACCTGACTTCTTCAAGCCATATTTTCATTGTTCATCCTCAGAAAAGAAATGGTAATAAAACCTACCTCAAGAGAAGACTGGGCTGTTGTAGGGGGCAATGAGTTATCATATGTATTTAGAACCATGCCATGGGTCTACAAATGCATATATAGCTAATAACAAAGAGCATTGCTAGCATTAAGTGCTAAAAGGCCAAACATACCCTTGCATTCAGACACGCATTTCATTTTATTTGATTCTTGAGATAGAATTACCACAAGGAGGAATTACAGAAAATAAGAAACAGAATGTAAGAATTATCAAATAATTTTTTTAAAATGCAACAGCAGGAAAACAGCAAGCTGAACGTACAGGTGTGATCATTGACATACAGGTATGATTGCGTGACAGGAAGAAATGGGAAGCACTGAGTCCCCCGGGTATCATCACAGTGGTGCTTCCCGACTTTGGCAGTGAAAATGGCCACAATCAGCTTCCATGCATGAGGACAACAGCAAGTCAACTCAGCGGCCATACTTACCGCCTTTCTCCACCCCAAGGACACCTGCCCTCCTGGCCTCCGCCTTGGCAGGGCTTCCTCGCCAAAGCTGGCCCTGAGCCTTTTCCTTTTCCTCCTCACAAGCATTTTTCCTGGACTTCTCAGATGAGTGCTCTGTCATGCCCTGGGTTCCTCTCTCCATTTCTCCTTTTAGAATGTTCCCGCAGCTTTCCTCTGTTGGCAGGGGTATGGTCTCCACATCTGCTTTTCTTATTTCTTGGTCTTCCAGTTCAGTTTCAAAGAATTCTTTGGTTCGGAGGTGGGATTTTCTTGGTTCGTCATCTTCACTCAGCTCCCGAGAAGATGAGCTTCGGGCATCTTCCTCCATGCTGTGCTCAGCATGGGCTTCCCTGCCCAGTTCTGCAGAGTCATCCTCACTGTCACTAGAACATGGGAAACTTCTAGATGAAGTTGATGAAATACTTCTAGTATCTATAAAAGATAAAATTGGTGACATCATTATTGTTGTATGTAATCATATCAAGCTTTAAAAAATATATAGTTAAACAAGTTCTGATCTCCTATTCCAATATAGTCCACGTACTTGTCACACCAAAGAAAAATGTAATCTACGAACTATGGAAGTCTCTAACAATAGGTAAAATTTAAGCTTTCTGAAAGTCAACTCAATGCAAAGCCTTTGTAAATATCTGGTATCATACAGATTGCTGAGATAGAAACTGGCTTTTGCTTTTTACAGCAAGAATCTGTGTTTATAACTGTTTCTTATAGAGTGCATTTTGAGATAGAACAGCCTGTATTTAAATGTCGCCTACCTCTATTTTCTCTGTGCTATTTACCACCCTTTTTTCCTATTTCTTTTATTTGTGTGACAATTAGTTACCCAGATAGCTGTAGCATTTAATGCCGAGTTTAAGGGGAAAAAAATAAATGCCTATTTTCACCTTTACCCCTTTCTCTGCCTCTTTTCTCTCCGTCTCTCTCCTTCTTCAGCCCACCAACCCCTGTGACAGGTCTTAGCATGTTAATGACAGTCACAGAGACACATTAATGTTCCCACCATGATTTGAGAGACACTAGACAGAAAGCAAAACAACACAACAAAAACTAGAGAAAAACCTATTGAGCAACAATTCTCAATACCTTGACAAGCACCGGCGACCACTACTCCTCAAAGAAATCACACACTTTAGCCACTTACGTTTTATTTTTCATTTTATAAAATCTAGAGAGGCTGTCTTGGCAGGGAACATGGCAGATGAAGGAGAGGTATTCTCTGTCTTATTTGTATCCATTTAGAAACTTTAGGGTTCATGGTCTCCCTCTTTTTTAAGCATTTTATATTTGCATTTTAAATAAAGAAAAACAGCTCTTGCTTATTACTGGTTTAATCAGTGGCTTTCATTAATTACACAGCTGTCTAGGACACAGTGTTTTACTCGTTCTGAGCTACAGAAAATATATCTATTATCAGGGGCTCCTTTATGACTCCACTTTTGGTTCTTGAGAGTTGTCCACATAATGAAAAATGAGCAGTCCTTTATCTTTCTTCCGAAGCTTCTACTAATTGTATTATTTTATTTCAAAAGGCTGACATGTGCTCTGGTTCAATTTTGAGTCAGTCCTTCTGCAGAGAAAGAATGGGCTCCGAGTGGCAAGGGCACCTGACCTCCCCTATCAACTCATTTCAGTTTTCCAATTTCTCTTTCACCTCACGGTATAATTTAGTTTCAGTCTCATTTCTTGCTCTCATTTTCATACAGACACTGGGGTAAGATTTTGCCTTAAAAAAAAAAAAAAAAAAAAAAAAGCTCAGAAAGCTTCAGGGCCTGTAATGGGATTTTCAAAATGACTTTTATTTATTTGCTTAGAAATGAAACAAATATTCTGTAAAAGCATTCATGAAAAGGAACTTTTCTGGCACATATGTAAATTTTTGTCATTAGAGAGGGGAAAACTATCTTGGAGGCTTTTGCTGGTCTCTGCTTCCTACCCAGTTCTAGTTGTCTCTCCAGGCTCCCTCCAGCTGAAAGGGCCTGCATTTATTTATTTATTTAGGCAAAATAGGATCTGCACTCAGTACTCAAGACCTGGCCAAAGCCAGCAGGTGTGAAACCACCGTTCCATGGCCAAAGAGGGAACCCCTGACTGTTCTCTCTCCACATCCAACAGTCCCCAAATCCTTCCCTCTCTATGTCAGGAGTAGCTGTTCACTGATGACTGTTTCTCTTTTTGTTTTCTCTTTGTGTCACAGCACTTAAAATCTTATCTCACAAAACATGAAATTGGCATAAGTAACACTTCCTTCTGTAATACAAACCTAGATGTCCCCATCATAATCCAGCTAGTTAGTATCTCTGAGATCATTTATGCTATTTAAGTTCTCCAAGCCTCTATTTTCTGGGCAAATGGAGATGATCCTGCTTGAGTTCCACAAATCATTGTAAAACAATTACATGAGGGAAAAAAAGTTAACCTAATCAAATTAAATGATCATTTCTTGATAGCTTGCAGCCTTTTATATTATGCATGTAGTGTAGGATCATAAATTTATTTGTTATTCTATCCAGAATATGCTATGCTAAGAGTGATATCACAGTTATTTAGGAAAAGAATAATGTTTGGTCACCATCATACAACTACTGTCATTGAAGAATTTTACAATAGCTCACTAATCCTATGGAGTTGCTCTTGCCTTCTTTCCACAGACTAGGAAAATAAAGTTAAAAGAGATTAAATATATTCTACAACTATTACCTATAATACAGAAAATTTACATTCACTAATTTGTCAATTAGTAAACTTTATACAACTCTATTTTTTGTTTATTAGCCAGAAACCTAAATAGACATCTCATTTTAATTGCAAAAAATCAAATAGGTAAAATCAATTAAAATTTAGAACATCTCAATGGCATATCACAGATGTTCAATAAACCTAATATTCTGAACTCTAATAATAATCAAACCTCTCTTCTTAATCTAAATTTTCTATGCAAAATCTGAATGAGAATGCTTCTACTTTCTTTGAATTAGCTATGGCACACAAATTTATATGCCCTCAAGTTGTATGTGGATATCTGTCTTTCTTATCTTCATAAGTTCATGAAAATTTGTTTATATTCCATACCAGATATTGGGGTTGAATCATTATCTTCACATACGACAATACTTAATTAGACAAGTACATCATACTCAGTAAATACTGTAATATGACAATGTGCTTAATGAAAACAGAAATCATTAAATTCCAGGTGAGTTAGTAACTAGTCATTTATCATAGAAGAGAGCATATGTCCTCACACAGATAATTATCACAAATTGAAATGCCTCACTTCATCAATAAGAAAAATGTATGCATTACTTTGTATGGATATATATTCACTGGTAAATGCAGATATAGCAGGAAGAGAGGAAGACACAAAGAAAGTGTAAAGTTTCCTCCATTTTCACCTTTCGTTGTACTCTTTAAGCATAAAGATAAAGTTACAGTACTGAATGTATAATCAAATCATTGATCTATCATGCACAATCAGTCCCCATACATTGTTACTCAGGCATGCAGCCAGCCTCCTTCATTCATAAGAGCTCCCTGAGTGTCTAGGTAATGCCAGTGATGTACACAGGACAGATTCAAAACTGTAGAGGAATAGTTCATATAAAAATATTTTCTCTAAATTAATAGATGGTGCTGCATTTAATATTCACCTTAAAGCTACCATTTCCTGCTTTAAGAATCACCCATGACTGCAGATTGAGGAGTTCTTACTGTTAAGAAAAAAATCTAACCATGAAAAACATCACAGATAAACTTCTGTCCAACAGCAGCCTACAGTCTTCCCATAATCATCTCTGGTCCCAAGAGCAGGTTCAGCACACCAAAGTTCCCAGGGGGACAGCACACAGAATTTCAGCTTAGAACAGGAGATGTTACCAGATGCTTCTCTTCAAACTCATCATCAGGCAAGATTCTTTATTCAGTCGGTGAGATTCTTGGTGTCAGTAAGCTAAATAGTGTTTCTGGGATTCTGGGATTTTAAAAGACTATGAAGTCTATTTCTAACAGACTGATAAACGAAAGCAGCACAAATAAAATTATCTTTCTTGCTTGAAAAAAATGGCTTCAGGTTTTGCTTTTTCATAGTCCAGAAAAAAAAATTGTCTGTCTCTCTGTCTCTGTCTCTCTGTCTCTGTCTCTTGCTGTGTCTCTCTCTCCCCTCTTTCTTTCCCTAAGGAGCTAGTAAGTGTTTACCTCTTATTCATAGACGCTACCATCCAAACTGTCCACAAAAGTAAAGCAGTATATTCCTGGTGACATGATACTCTGCCCCTCAATCTTATACCATTCATCTATGACAATATATTTTCACCTGGTAAATTAGTGCCTGGGGTTGCCAACACAAATGCAGAGAAAGCAAGCTGCCACTCCTTCTAACTGATAGGAAGTCTCCCACATCACTCCTGAAGCAGAGTCCTCTCCCCGACAGCTTCCAGTCGCCTGCACTCTATCACTCCGTGGCTGCTCAGCGCGGTGTATTCATCAAGGCAGGACAGCGCGATTGTTAGCTGGCAGTTTAAATGGGGCCGACTTGTCACCGGAGTGACAGTCCGGGCAATTGTTTGCCCTCTGGGAACAGGTGCAGTCAGGTTCAAATGAAACACATCCAAATACCAACAGCAAGATCCTTAATCATGTCAATAAAAAGGATGTACTAGTGTCTGGCATTCAGTGGTCACAATACGCCTCCTCCACTTTTGAGGATGAAGTGCTGTTTTGCTTTTCAAAAGAGCGGTTCAAGGAATCTGTCATGGCGTTATCATTTTTAATGCATGCCACTTATTGGATGGATGAAATCTCTATTTGTGATACCTCGAATGGTAAATGCTTCTTTTTTTTAATAACACCAAAGCAGATTATCAACATAAAAGGATAAAGAACAAGGAGTCTAAAGGGGAGGAGGAAAAACAGTAATAATAACTACTGTAATGAGATTTTATTTCAGATTAAAAGTAATGTTATAATATAAATACCCAGAATGTAAAAGGGCCCTTTAGAAGGACGGCTTGATGATATTATTAAAATGACAAAGAAAATAGCCAATCAGTTTAATTTCTGGTTCTTAAATTTCTCAGCTTTTGGAGCACTGCCTCTGTTTCTCATTAGCTTTCACTGCACACCTATTTAAAACATTGTATGTTCTGTATCTAAATATACAGATAATCTTTTTCAGTAAAGATCCCCAAAATCAAATCACAGGAATGTAACTAGAAGTCATGGTGCTCAGTACAGCACCTTACAATTCTTGGTGTTTACAATGGTTTTTTGTTTTTTTTTTTTTGTTTTTTTTTTTTTTTTAATTACAGGCAAGTAGTTTTTTTTTTAAATATAAATTATCTGTTAATAAAGTGGCTCTGTGAGGATTAGCAAGAACAACACAGCATTAGCTCTCACAGTATAACCAAGCTGGGTATTACCAACATGTGAAATTTAACTAGAGGGGCAGAACTTAATACATGTGAAGCAGTGAATGAGAAATACGTGATAGGACTTCATAAAACGAAGAGCTCTGGAAAGGCTGCTAGAAAAGGGTCAAGATACGGGAGAGAACAGGGCCTGGGCGAGACCTAAGCTAAAGGCCTGTGAGCCAAGGGCACCCAGGGAGAGGAAACGGGAGCTGTTTTATTTCCTCCTTTTCAAAGCAAAATAAGGCAAAAAACAAAGCAAACAAACACAAAATAGAAGCTAGACAATAACATCCAATAGAGTTCAGCCTGTGAAATATATAACCTGGAGGAAACGAAGTCATTTTATTGGGGAAAATTAATTTTAGGCAAGAGGATATTTTCTGATTTTGAAGAAGTTACAGTTTTCTCTAAATGCTAGGCTTCGAGTGTTACCTATTGCTATGAATGAGTAATTACAGGTCTAAAGGATTAAAGCTTTTCTGCCAAGGGAAGTCACAGTACTGCCCATATCCTTCTCTACTTGAACATAAAATATTATTGCATCTCAGGTCCTCAAAAAGCAAAGTGATTATGTAGCACAAAAATAATAACTAAGGACCAGGAATATAGCTCAGCAGCACAGTATCTGCCTGACAAGTACAAGGTCCTAAGTTCAATTCTTAGTACCAGAGGAAGAAAAAGAAAAAGAAACATTAATAATAACCAGATAACTGAATATCCAGGGTATACTATAGCTTTTGAAACAAACCACTTGATAATTTCTCATCATTACCATACAAATAAAAAATTAAGTTTTTGTGTTTTGAATCTGCTGTTTCTATGCAAACGTAGTTTTAATCCTCCAGGCTCAAATCATGTGGACAATTTCCTTAAAATTATTGACTCAGGTGATACCACATTTCCATTCAATTCTTTAACTTTCTCTGTATCAGACAAAATATCAATAACTCCAAAATTCACTTTCAAACTGAGAAAAGGGCTTACATATTAGGCGCACGTAATCTAGGAAACATCAAATGTAAGCACCAAGAAATTATAGAAAAGCCTTGGTATAAGCATTAAAAAAATATTTAATTGCCTGATGATTACTCTTAAGTTGTTCTTTTAACTATATCAGAATACTAAAATAAAAAGGCTATAAGTCAACATTAATACAAATCTTAAAATTTACTGATAATTACTCTCACTTGAATTTTTCAATTTGTGCTTCATTTTTTACTTTGGTGGTCATGAAGTCAGGATTAAAATTTTAGTTCAGGGGCACTTATGATCCCATCTCTTGTTTATAGCAACAAGAGATATAATAATCTATTTTAAATAATCTATTTTATTTGCCTTGTAGAAGTACGTGTGAACTTTTAAAAAGGTTTAGATTCTTTTCTGAAGAGCAGAGAACTACGGTATAAGCTAAATATTTGCTCTTCTGATGATGACATGATTACTTCATTTCTTCTTACATGTTGTAATATACTTTCTGAACTCAAAATCTTGAAATTTTATAGAACAAAAGTTTGAGAGATGAAAAGAATAGAAAAATAGATAAACTAAAAAAAAATCACCAAAATGTCACATTGTTCTCTAGTTAAGAGCAAATTATAAAAACATACACATATCCAACACACTTATTATTAATACAGTATATGCCCAAGACATATCAAGACAGATATCTTCTTAACTAAAATCCACAGAAGCTTGACCAAATACTCTCCTAAGACAAAGAAGAAACTGTGCTCCTTCTTTCATTGGAAAGAATTTAGGTGAATTAAAATCTTTACTAAGTTCTTGAAAGTTGAAATATTGTATGCCTCAAAAAAAGGTTTATTTCTCTGTCAGAAAGCTCTAAATATTCTCTGTAAACATTTTAAATTATTTTAAGTTAAAAAGATTTTTTAAAAACCTACCATAAAATCTACCATGAAGTAACATGAAAGCATCCTTTGTTCAAACAAAGTTGAAAGAAAGGAAGAAAAGAAGGAAGGAAGGAAGGAAGCAGAAAAAGAGGAAAAAGGAAGAAATAGAACAAACATAGAAATCTTCAATTTTTACTAAAATGAATAGCAGCTTGTTTTCAATTTTCAAACTCGTAAGATTGTGTGTGTGTGTGTGTGTGTGTGTGTGTGCGCGCGCGTGTGTGTGTGTTTGTGTATGCACACACATCTGTACATAAGAGGAAATTTGGGGCACATGCAGAATAATTATCTAACCAAACCAAAGGTATGTCACTACCCAATTTGCCTAACGCCCTGCTGAAAATTCCCATCAAACTAAGAAAGAGAAAGAACTAAGGGCTGACTCTGTAATTCAGGTGTGTACCACAAGCTTACAGACCAGCACCCTGTGCTTAAATAACCACACTGTACACATTCCCTTAACAAATTATCTTATTAAAATATAAAGGAAAAGTAGGAGGTGCGCTGGGCGGCAGCCTGTGTCTGTGCCTATTCCATGATACGCTAAGCAACCTGCCTTGCTTGTCCTCATCCAATTCACTTTCAGAGCATCCATCATCCTCATCTTTCTCACTGTCATCAGCATCCGGTGCCTTCTGTGGCGAGATTGCGCTCTCTTCTTCAGGGCCTAAATTATCTTTTTCATCCTCTGAGGGTGACTTTGATATTCCATTCATTTGATCATCAGCCTGTCCTTCTTCATTAGCTTTCTCATCTTGTTTCTCGTCATCTACTTCAAAATCTTCTTCATACTCTGAAATAAGAAAATCTCCACTGTAAGAATGAAAATAGAATCCTTGGTACTTAACACATCTCTCTTTAATGAGAAGTTTGACTCTATTATCCTATCTCCTCCTGTTCTTTCTTTGCTGCTTCTTTTCTTACAATTAGTGAACATGGAAACTAACAGTAAGTGATCAAAGATTGCAGCCAGTTACATATATGAGAATATAAAGGAAATGAACCTCCAAATGACAAGACTGAAACCTAATAAAAGTTCATTTACAAATGGATACCATCCATTTACAATGACCACAATGGAAAAAGAAGAACTTGCCACAAGACAATAAATTAGAAGTAAATTAAAAATGAAGAGAACAGGATTATAATAATGAAAGTTAATTTGGAGACCCAGTGAGGTCATATTTCATATGAAGAGTGTTCAAAATATTTGGATATCAAGTTAATGAACAGTGAAGTGGAAAAATTCAATTAATCAAGTCCCAATGCCCTGAGAAGTAACACTTTGAATAGCACATTCTTTGAGACACAAACGGACATTAAAAAGGTATTAGGAAGGATTCTATACCCAAGCCAGAATTCCAACCATATATATTATTCATTCCTGCAATGAATAAAATAATTACGTTCCAAGTGTAAAAATTCCTACAAAATAGAATGTTCCTGTCACAGCTACAAATTGCTTCATCCCTACAGGGGTGCGACCAATCTGTAGCAGAAAAAGGAAATTGTCACATCGTATAAACTCCAGCTGTCCCTTGTGGCTATAATTTTTCACCTTTCATATTTAATTGTTCCCCTTTTTCCTCCACCAAAAGCTAAAAATCTTTAAGTGACAACATGCCAAAGAGGAAGAGCAAAATTTTCTCATGCAGAACCAATTAAGCAAATAAACAATTACCCTTAAAGTAAAAATTACAAGTAAAATAAATGTTCCTAATTTTGTGGATTTTAACTATTAGATATCCTGGCTTCCCTTCCAGTGGGCTAGGGCCTCTAGGGCATTTATTTGAAAGTGACCCACCTTGCTGCAGTAAAAGAAAACTAGTTTAGAAATGTATGCCCTGTGCATATCGTGAACACTCAGTTGAAGCAGAAAGCAAATGAGAAAGATGTAAGAGGAACTGGCAAATCAAAACTATAATGAAGAAGAGGAAAAAAGAATTTACAGAAATATTTTCACTAAAGCGATTTATTATGTGTAAATAAGGAATGTGAGTGTCATCAAAATAAAACTGTAAAACAACCAAAAAGATGGAGAGTTTGGCTCCTACTGCGTGACACAAATAGGAAACACTAAGACTAACAAATGAATATTTTAATCCAATTGTCCTGTGCTGACCAGGCACAGGACAGGTCCCCAGTTGGCACAGTTCCTGAGAAGTTTCTATGTGAAAGAATTAAAAAAAAAAAAAAAAAAACACCAAGGGGACACATCTGCCATCAACTCCAGGTTTTGTTGAGGAGATAAAACATAAGAACACAAGCAGTAGTGGCTCATTTTGTAGTAGTTTCCACGCAGGGCCCTTAGCCATGTTAGTGCCAATGCTGTAGCTCAGTGGCTGTGGATTTTTACCCAGGACTCATGATCAATTAGGCGAAGTAGTACCAACTGCATTAGGTCACTGTCCCCTCTGTTAGCCACAATTTTTTGTTCTGTGGTTTCAGTCACCTGAAAACAACTGCAGTACGAAAACATTACATCCCAAATTCCAGCAATTAAACAACTCCTAAGTTTTAAATAACTTTTGTTATAGTACATGGTTATAGCTTTTCTATTTGAGTGTTATAACAATAATCTCCTACTGTACCTACTGTATACATTAAACTTGACCATAGAAAATGAGGCTTGCAAGAGACTTCATAAAAGGAGAAGCTGATATTATTAACAGGACATGTGCAAAAATGTTAGTTTACAATATCTGCACTTGATCACAAGTAAGGAGCCACACAGAATGTGAGTGGATCGCCATCATTACACTGATAGTAGATTATTACGCAGTAGGAAAGATGCCATTTGGAGTCTGGTCCTTGTGTTTTCAACACCTGGTTAAAACATTTCCTGGTTATCTGACCTCAGGCAACTTGTTGAATATCTTTAAGCTTCCTGTTCTAGTTCCGGTTGCTTCTTTCTCTTATAAATGGTTGGTCACTGTGATGCATAGCTGGTTACTGAGGCATATTGTATAAACCAATCCCCAATTGACAAGCCATTCTGCCTCTGTACTTCTGGCTTGCCTATCCCGTATAAGCCCTAGGCCACCCCAGAACAGGGCCTGATACTCTGGGAGTGATCCCAATAGAGCCTGTCCACATAAATAAATCTGCCTCCAAGTCATGGGTGTTGTTTTGGTGTTTATGTTTGCTGTTGCATGACAACATTAAAAGCAATAATCTTTGACTATGTACTGCAAGTGTCTAATGAATACCAGGTATTAGCTGCAATAGTGGTTGTAACTGGGTAGAGGAAGAATGTCATAAAGCAGGAGAAATCGCCTGCACTATTTGCCCCTTTGACAGTAGTTCATTTTCACAGAGGCACCTGATTAAAATCAGGCAGTACAAGTGTCCACCATTAGGATGCAGTTAAAGTTATATTATTAAAATAGAGCATAAAATTGAAAGAACATGTAATGAACCACAGGAAAAAAAAATCCCTGCATCCTATTTTGAAGATGATTCTGCATTTTCTCTCTAAAGAATCCAAGGCTGCCTGACTCCACCCACCCTTCTAACCCCCATATCTAAATCCCAGGTCTTCCAACAGCCACACACATCCATCCCATGGTCATCACAGCACAAGGCATGCTCCTTTGGGAGCCTACCCAAGCTTTTGATGTGAACAAACCAGTGGCATCCTTCCTGGTGTCCTTCCTCTTTGTGATGTTTTCTGGCCCCACACCCCATTTCTCTTCTAGAGAGTAAATTGCTTTGCTTTCCATGCCACTCATGAGACCCAGGTCAATACCAATTGGCTGCCTGTGCCCTCTCCCTTACCCTTCTCTCTGGCTTCTCATTGCTGGACATCAGTGGGTGCTCTGCAGACAGCCAAAGCCCTAGTACTCCTGCTGCTCTGGGAATTTTAATACAAATGGGCATTTACAGCCCATTAGCAGCCAACACCAAAGAAAGAGCTCAGAAAATGCTGCATCATATGCACGAAGACTATCCCTTGTACAACCCATGTAACAACCATGTTGGTTTGAGGAAAAGTTATGACAAAAATGAAAGACTAGCATTTGTCATGGATTTAATAAACCTCCAGGCCTTAAAAGTGAACACACACAAAAGCATTCCATGTGGATGTCTTTGCAATTGCTGTAGCTACCATTATTTTAAAATTCTCAACCCAAGATAAGAAAAAAACACTAGTAAGGTTCATACAGAGGGAAAATGGGTAAAAAGAGGAATCTTTTTAAGATAGTCATACTTTTTCAGAAATCAACAAACACAAAGTCCAGAGCTCTGATGGTCCTGTAATCATCCTCTCAGATTTCTGACACCGCTGGGCAGCAGTAAGAGGAGGTGAGGAAGAAGATATTTGGGAATCCAGCTGTTCTACACGTAACCCAACCTCTGGGCTGTTCTTCCTTAATCCAGGCTTTGTCTCCTGGCAGAAGAGGGGCACTCACATTTCTCTGATCTTTGGACACATCACCCACAACTATGAGGCCTCTTGGAAAAAGAAAATTGTACATGATGTGAAAATCTAAGACTTGGAAGTGCACCAGCTTGGGTATGAACCCAAGTAGCTGCTTTTCCTGAGTTTCTCAGGATGCAAAATGCAGGGAGGAGTAATACCTACCACACCAAATGGTGGCAATATACTGTGTGGAAAGTTGTGTGCGTGTGTCTATCTGTCTGTGTGTGTGTGTGTGTGTGTGTGTGTGTGTGTGTCTGTCTGTCTGTCTTCTCTCTCTCATGTATGTGTGTGTTTGTGTGGAGAGACAGACAGAGAGAGAGAGAGAGAGAGAGAGAGAGAGAGAGAGAGAAGAAACCAAGAGGACTAAAAAGAAAAAAGAAAGCAAAAGAAAAAATTCAGATGGACTCCAGGACCCAAGCCTGTGTCAATTGCTTTTAGTTATATAATACTCTTATCACCATGCAATCATAGAGATTATACCTGCCTAATGCCAAAGCTATTCATTGACTTGAACAAAGAAAGTACATTAAAAAAAAAAAAACTAAAGCAATAGGCAAAATTCTATCTGGTCAAAATGATCTCTTTGGAAGTCGACAGGACCTCTCTGGCTGACACAGTCAACTCCCTGTCCCCTTTCATATCCCAGCAACAGCTGCCCAGGCAGGACTGCACACAGAACAGCTGACAACACAGGTCAGGAATCCCTCCATCTCAACAGAGCTCTCTAAAGATCCCCCTGAGAAACAACACATAATAGACAGTCTTGAAAATGTTTGATAATGACTGCTGAAAAGCCCTAACTGCAGTAGCAATGTCAAAGAACCCTGTTATGGATTACCATATTTAAAGGTATCACCCTGGCTGTCTTCCCAAACATCCTGTCCTGATTTTCTTTTGCATTCCATTTCTTCCACAGCAGTTCTCACTTCTTTGACCTCTGGTTTTATGTCTTCCACTGAGAAACTGGCAGAGACAGAGGTTTTATTCTGCTCGGTCTCAGTTCTTCTTGGCATCCAGTTCACTACAGGCCCCCCCAGGCTCTGTTCCCCATTTCTCAGATTCATTCTGTCCTCAGAGCTCTTATCTTTCCTAGGCTTCAGTAGAGATGGTTTTTTGTCCAGGCCCATTGCAATAATACACCTATGGAAAAAATGAACATAAAGTAGATATTAACTGTCACATGTAACACAGTATAACCCCATAGCTTTTAAAATATTTATTCTAATAGGGAATGTTATGAGAAATACTATATTACTGGTATGCATATTAATTAAAATGCACTATTTATTGACACTAAAAACACATACATGAACACAACATATTAATAATTTTACTCCAGGGGCTGGGGATTTAGCTCAGTGGCATAAGCGCCTGCCTTGCAAGCAGGCAGTCATGAGTTCGATCCCCGGTACCGATAAAAAGGAATAAGACCAAAAAAAAATTATAATTTTACTCCAGTAATAATAAAGAAAAAATCAAACAAGAACTAAGTCTGTTAAAATTGGTCCTTTAAAATGTATTTTTGGCCTCAGATAGTCGTTGGTACATTTATGAGGTGTGATTGAAAAATACAGTGAATATTTGTGTCTTAAAAAAAAGTTCATGCAGTCAAAGAAACACTGGATGAGTCCCCCTCAAAATACTCTTGCTTTGAACACACTCATGCTGTCATTCTTTCCCTTCTGAAGCAGTTTAGTTTTCTACTTACAGCACTTTCTGTCAAATGGAAATATTACAGTGAGTCCTCATCTACCTTGTCCTCCAGATCTGACACTTTGTGACTTCTAGGTCTTCCCTAAATGCCAAGTGGCCATAAAACTAAATGTTTTGAATCAGTTCAGGATATCAAGACAGCCAGAACAGAACAACTAAAGACACTCCCAGTTGTAGTCAGGGGTTGTCTTCACAAGACAAGAATTAGAATCAGGACACAGAATTTATATTATTATTTTATGATTGTCACCCAGAGTTAACACAAGAAAGTGCAGGAAATCTGTCCACAACACTGAAGACACAGAATGCTCAGCCAAGGGCCTGGATCTCACAGCAGTGTCCTGCATGAGTCCAGATGAAAACCTAGAGTTCATGACAATGCCTCCCACGAGTCCAACTGGAGGTCTAGTGCCCAGAAGAAGGACTCATGCCAGTCTGTTTTACAGATCTGTGCTGGGAAGGTCCAAAATTCAGTGGTGGAAGCTAGAAAGTCTATGCTAGTGGGTGAAGGAGCTGTGCTGGTAGGTTGAGGATTCTATACTGGAGCCTAGAAGTCACGCTCAAAACAAAGACCAGAGCTGTCCTGAAAAGCACCACAGCCATCCTCAGTAACATGGAGGTCCCGAGCTCCCCCCATGATAAGAATAATCAAGTACATGCCAGATAGCTAGCATGACAAGTTTGTTCTAGAGATTAAACGGCACAAGTCTTCCTCTCTGGAGCCAGGAAGCGATGCTCGATGTAAAGACCAGAGCTCCCCCAAAGTGAACCACAGCCACTCTCACCAACAAGGTCTGGAGCTCCTCCGATGACTATGGTCAAACTCACACTGGGGAGGCTAGTCATGACGAGCTCCTCCAGGAGAACCAGCAGCTCAAACAGCAACACTTAGAGAAACCCATAATGCCTAGCTCTTCCTCTCTATGTCTCTATTTATGCTGGCAACTTTCCTCAAATGGAGCATCTACACTCAGCACCATGCTGATTTAATTCAGCTGGCGTTAAGTTGACCACCAGTTTATAATCCATAACACAAAAGACGACCTATGGAACTGCCTCAGAAAGTGGCAAGAGTGATGGGATACGTGTGTTTGAAGCAAGGGGGATATTTTGACAGGGACTAAAGGCAATGTTTCTTTCACTGTAATAACTTTTTTAAAGATTTAAACATTTGCTGTATTTTGTCATACCTTATATATCTATATGATAGATACATGGATTGATACGAAGATCAATAGATAGTAATGCAAGAATGTAAATGAGAATTATGTAACAAAAGAGTATTCAGGCTTAAAAACCTAAAAATAATCAGAAGCAAGCTGAGGATAGAGTTCAGTGGTAGAATGTTTGTGTGAGAGCTTGATCCCCTCTCCTGAAAAAAAAGAAGAAGATGCCATTCAATCTGTGCTAATTTATTATTCCAATGATAGAACAAAATACACAAACACAAGGTTGATTCTAGATAGACATGATTGGTATTTTGTTATTGTTGTGCCCTTTAAGTAAATAGCTGAAAAGTCTACATGCTTACTTCAATAGAACTGCTATTATTGCTTTTAGAATGGTCTTTTAGAAACTGTACTGCAATCTTCTGGTGATTTTTGCAGGGAACAAGGTTTTGTTTTTGGAAAATGGCAACAATTTATACAAGTCAGAGTGTCATTCCAAGTCAAAACTGGTGGACCAGCCAGATGATCTCATGTGTCATGACGTTTAAAAAGTTTTTATCAGTTATAACAAAAGGAAAGCAAGCAAACTGTCTTCTGAAACTTTTATTTCTCTCAAGTTGACATCAAACCAAGAATTGCAACAGGGAGAATTTGGATTTTAATGTAAGTATGTTGGTGGATTGCTAAACACTCCCTCTACATCATTCTCTTTGCTAAGTACTGTATGTGCAGTATCTTAAGGGATTCATTACCCCACAGATCAATAAATTAGCCATGATTACCATCACTGAGGCTGAAAAGCTTCCATGGCTTGCTCAAGGTCACTATTCAGGCTGCTGATGGCAAGGGACGCCAGGTCACCTCACACAGGAGCATAGCTCTGCTGGCGGGGGGAGGCCCCTGGGTGACCAGGCACACAGACAAATGTCACACCACTGGGCTGACCACCTACGAAAGTACTCACACTGTCACACCAGACTCTAACACAACCTGGAGAACACCACCAAGGCCTGGAGACAATCCCTGACTGGAAAACATGTCTGGAACATTTCAGACTCCCTATTTCTGCCTCCTGAGAACGCTACAGTCCCTCTTTCTCCATGCTAGGCAACTATGGAGAGCTGAGTTATTTATAACAGACAGGTGAGAAGTTATTTATAATAGACAGGTGAGAAAGAATCATAATGCAGTCAATACTTGTCAGTTCAGGAAATTGAAATAATACTAAAATCTGAAAAATTCCTCAAACCGAATCAAATCCAGTGGCAATCTCTTAAACTGAAGATTTCACTGACTTTCAGCATCTCCAGATTTCAACTAGCACAGGAATTGATTTTAATAAATTCTCCCAACAAGCAAATATAAGAACTGTGTGATAGCACTTCACATTTCTTCATAAAGCTAGAAGGATTTGCACTCAACCTACCAGGCTATAAAGTATAAGATAATAAAACTCTACTCACCTCACCCCTATTAAGCATGATAAATATTTCAAGACAGGGATGATGTGGTGCTTAGCACAGAGCTTTCTTTGGAATGAAGGTGTCATACAACTTCACAGAACACGATTACTAGCCTGGCCTTCTGTTCCAGCTTCTCTCCCCTTTGCAGTAGCAACCCGACATCCATTGATGTGGAGCCTCTGATACACTGTTACTTTTAGTTTATGTTGTGACTATGTAAAGGCTCTGATGTCTCCCTGTTGCATGCACAGACTCTTTATTGCCCATCTGCTGAAGGGAATTGGACAAACAAAGTGACTAACATCTGTGCTCCCCTCGTCACTGACTACCTATTTGACTTCAGAGCATAATTTGAGGTGTTGATTCTGATTACTGAAGCTGAAAGCAGCCTGTGTTCTCCTGATTTGGTGATTTCTTCTTCCCATGATTCCCTCTGGCAATGGGAAGTAGGAACTGTGCCTCTTCAGACAGACCCGGGGCTTGAGGGTCAAGGACAGATGTGGAACCTTCATGCTTTGGAAGTGACCACCACTCACTGTCCTTCTGCTCTGGGGACTTTAAAGCAGGTAATTCCTAATCATTTTTATAAATAAATCTCCCAAATGTTTCATTTTACCATGCCCTCCTTTTTCACACTGGAAAAGTTTCAGGGATCAGCATTTTGTAATGAATTAAAATTTCATTTTCAACAAGATGGAGGAATTATTGCACCCTCCCTACGGTAACTAAAAGTACCATTCTGGATATAGCAAAACAAATGATACACAATACAAGTGACCCTGTTCCCTTAGTGGTAGTTCCCAGCTGTCAAGGGAATTCTGCAGTGTTGGTGGCTCTGGAACAACTGGGATAGTCTCGGGGCAGTTGGGCCACCCAAGGCTGCTGATTTAAGTCAGCCTGAACTGACTTTGACCTGCTGTAAAATAGAGATATTCAAAGACATCGCCTTGATCCCTAACAGATGACATCAGAAGAAAAAGATTTTGAAGCTAACAACAACAGCAAAACCTGAAAACTCCTTGAAGAATTGCATACCTTAATTGAGGGTAGTAGAACTTACTATTCTTGTTTTGTTTTGCTTTGGTACCGTAAATCAAACTCAGGACCTCACCCCTACCAGGCAGGCACTTTGCTACTAAGCTGTATCCTTGGCCCAATGTTCTTTAAAATCAAAGCCATTTTGATATTATTTGAAATGTAAGCAATTAGAAAGTAAGAAAGCAGAAAGAATGTAGATGGGACCCAGTACTGAAATCAGAGGAAAAATATACAGCAGCTAGGAGGTGTTGAGTTAGAGAGCAGATGTCATCAGTCAGATCTGGGTACTGATTATTAAACCACACAAAATGCTCAGGGCTAAAAATTTACATCTTTGATTTATACAGCAACTCCCAAAGAATGCAATGTATTTGCACATGGATGATCATATATAAGCTCCTGGGAGTTAAACAGAACTGTGTTAAATGACTTGCCCACAAACAAGGAGAAAGCATATGAATTGGAGATGAAAGGAATCCAGGGCCCTCAATATAGCTGGGCGCAGATGCATGGCCCTAGGCCACTCTCTTCCCTTCTCAGGATGACTGCTTCACACCTGTTCTCTCTCCTAAAACTTCCAACTTCTCCTCTTAAACTCAGCTGAAAAATGTCATTCTCTTTTTGAAAAAGAGAATCAACCTGAAAGTAACTTGTAGTTGGTCCTAGCACATCCACCATCTTCCTCTCTGTCTTCCCTACATGGCATCTGATTTCTATCCCTGCTACCTTGGAAGAACATCCTTCCTCATGTTAGGGCTTATACCTCCATGCAAGCCCCTCCTCTCTACTAAACATGAGCACTGTCATCACAGTAGTTTCCCTCTTTATGTCATTCTTCATCAGTCTTTTCTTTCTAGTAGGATATTACTCCTATCTATTAGCATAAAACATGCTATAATACTCCACCATCAAAAGTAAAAAGATTTTTGAACCTATGTAATATTCCCTCCTAGGTTATCACCCATTAACTATTATTTAAAGCAAACCTCTTTTAAAATCTGTCTATATTCTCTGCCTTTAATTATTTCCTTCTCCAGCTGTCCCTCAAACCCATCCCAATCAAGTTAATTTCACTGTGATAACTTGTCTTGAGATCACAAGAAGTGACGCATCATCAAATCAATGGTCCATCTCCGGTCTTCATCCTACCTAACCTATCCACACATTTGATCAGTTAGTCAACTTTTTATTCTTCAGCTGTTTTGTTCATTTCCAAAATATCAGTCTCTTTCTAAAAACTGCCTTTTCTTTTCATGTTGGCTTCTCCCGACTTCCCTCAAACAGCTTCGTTTGAGTCCATGACTTTAAACATCATCTCTAAGTACAAATCACATGAATCCCAGACCCAAACTACTTCATTCCACCACTACCATCCCACAGTGGCATCTCCCACAACCCCCTCTTAAGTGCATTTCCTGGACCTCCTGCCGGTTCTGCAGCTAGAGTAGTTGCTTGAGTCCACCTTTGACTTTGCTCTTCCCCTCATGCCCTGCATCACCCACCAGTAAATACTGCAGGCTTTACCCTTAAAGGACACGTTGAACCCAATCACTTCTATTCCTACCCTGTCTCTTCCCTGGATAAAAGCAGTTTCCGTTCCCCTATTCCCTGGTTTATGTTTCCCCACAGGAATCATTGTTGTATCCTGTGATCAGTGCCCCCGTCCTTTTCAGAACAAAAGTCTAAGTCAGCACCTCACGACTTCTGCGCAGTGTGGCCCCTCTGCTTCTCTGACTTCCTCTCCTGTCATTGCTCTAGTCCTCATTTTGGCTCTTTCTAGGCCAGCTAAGACACCCCCAGTGTGCACTTCCCTCTTGCTCTCGGATATGTTTTTCTCTCCTGGAAAAGCTATTTGGAGGAAAAGACTTTTTATTTCTGGTCTCTGTGAAGAAGGTATTTTTTCTCAGAGAGATGTTACCTCACTCTCCTACATAAGACAGCACCTGCTCTGGTGCACAGCCTCCTTATTCCCCATAACCCCCTCACCCTCTGACTTATATTAATTACTTTATTAGTATGTTATCTTCCCTTTCCTTATTAAAATAAGTTCCAGGTTCGCATGTACTTTAGTTGGTTCATTCTCGTGTTCTAGCTTGGCAACTTGTCAATTTTCCAGGAACATTTTCAGAAAAAATGACAGAAAGCCTGCAGGTAAAACTTCTGATGTCAAGCAGAATGTCCGACATGAAAACTGAGAAACAGCATTCAACACTAGCCCTTGTTCTGCCTGAGGTGTAGACAAAGGGATGAAGGGGAAGAGCATGAAACTGGGCCACAGCACGATGCAGGCACAGCTCTCAGATGTACAACCTGCGTGATGTCCAGTCACACAGGTAGATTCTGGGCACATGGCACACGGCACACAGCACACGGCACACGGCACATGGCACGGGGCTGGGGCCCAGCTCTAAATCACTTAGAGTACTAATTAAAAGCAAAACAAAAACCCAAAGGCAAACTTCTATTTGCTTACTTCAGAGACAGAATTGAAGTAGCACACGGAAATGGAGATAAACAGAGATGATTTAAAAGGACCCCAACATTTACTTACCTCTGTGATATAAGATATCTGGAGATCTGGGTGATAGCTTATAATTTAAATACAAATACTCAGGGTTGTAGTGCACATCATTTATCCCAGGTCATCTAAACTCATACATTCTGATATTGCTTAACAGATTGCACTAATAAACGCATGAGTAAGAGCAGAAGAAAAAGGCAGGCAAACCTGCCCTCCGCCAGAGGAAAAGTGTTTCCTTACTTGTAGCAAGGAGAGGCTTTCTCCACGCTCACAAACCCAAAGTAACTCCGTCTACCTCCAAGCCTGGAGCCTTTCCGATGCTTGTATTCACAGCAGGAGCTCAACCTGTTCACCTGCATGCCATTCACAAAAAAGGTGAGGCTGAAGGGGAAGCCATAGTGTCTTTTGGAAATGAACTGAAAGGTCTCTGGGATGAAAAAAAAAAAAAAAAAAACAATCAGTGAAAACAGTTGACTTTGGACTAATGACTACCTTACATTTTCTTTTGGATAAATATAGTATTAGGCATTAAATCATCTTTTGAAGACATTTAAGCATCCGAAGCCATTTGGTTAGGGAACAAGGATTTTAAAAAGTATAGAAGAAAACAGTGGAAACTAAATTTTGTAAATGGGGGAGGAAGAAGGTTTGAAGGGAGGGGAAGGGAATGGGGAAGAAAAGAATATATTATGTATAGGCATAAATTCCCTAAGATGAATATGGTCATTATGTACAGCAAAAAATGTTCCAATAAAAATTGATTTTAATAACCATTCTATTATTTTTACATGTAATAAATACCCCTAGTCTTCATAAAATTCTGATTTGTAATAAAACAATGGTTTCTTAACATGAGCACATGTTACTTTCAGGTACTATGCTAGATTATCTTAGGTGTATGGTTTTTCAACAGTGACTTGAACTAGAAATAGATCTGTGGACAATTTCTAGATAAGGAGTTTAAGAATTAGAGGAATCCAGTAATTTACTAACTATTACACTGTAAGTGTGAGAGTTAGTATTGGAATACAAACATCTCCTTAAATCCCATGCCTCTATCTTGCTATGCTAGGTATACTGACAAAATACATGATGATAAAGTGTTGTCATGAGATTAGTACTTTTTTTAAAAAAATTGTATTTCTAGTTGTGATTTTAAATATCCTAATATACGTATATGTAAAGGAAGCAGAGTTATACCATCTCTAAGCCACATTCAATTGTTTGGCTTTGTGCCTCTTTTTCTTTGCCCACCCACACAAACATCCTACCAATAAATTAAGAATAATGCTTGTGATTGATAGTTTTTAGTTATTCCAAATCCTTATAACTCTTTTCGACAAAAATCTTACCCAACCCTGTTTTCTACAGAATCATTCAAAAGCCTGCTCCTTAATAATCCCTTTAGCAGACGGCTCTGCTTCTACCAGTAATACAGTAAACAAGTTTCACCTCTCCACTCTGCACTCATTTCTAATGGTGCAGGTACTGCAGCTTATGAAAATATGGTTGCATCTGGAGTTTTCAAACTTTAATGTGTTCCAGGATCACCTAGAGGGCTTGTTAGAATATATTTCCCTAAGCCTCACACTGGAGTTTCTGATGCAATATGTCTGGGGTGAATGAACTTGCTTATCTAAGGAACGTCCAGCAAAGACTGATGCTACTGGCCCTGGGAACCCACTGGGAAATCCTAATCTAGATATTTGCCCTTTTGTATGGTTGTGAAATCCACGAGAGCTGAAGATGGATTTAACTCATCTTAGTTTACCCGGGACCCAGAACAATGGGAACTGAGGTCTCCCCATCTGGTAAACAGTCCATTATTGTAATCTATTTCACCATCATCTAGAAATACTAAAATAATGTCACATTATATCCCTAACGATGTCTAAATAAGATATAAGTTATTCTAAAGATTTAGACCTCAGTATTTGGGATGCAAAATTAAACAAATTAGGAAAAAACTGAGAAGTTAGTATCTGGGGACCCTAACACACAGTAAGTTTTTGAAGTCTGCTTGTTTTAATGATAAACTGACTCCTCAAGTGATAACTAGAAAGCATGTTTCATTTCTTTTACTTTACTGTAGAAACTTCAACTCTGCTACCACACAATATAACCCATTCCCCTGCAGCATGTGCTTGGCAATTCCTGAGCACCCAGCCAGGAAGAAAATGTACTCAAGGCAATGTCAAAAGCAGGCACAGAAATCAACTCCTAGATGTGCCTGCTTTTCTGTTGGATGTGTGTGTAGCACATACAGGACACTGCAGAACCTCATTTTGTTCTTTACTGTTTGAATGAATTACATAAGAAATTATACCCTCACCTTGCTCCTTTTGCTGTTTATTTTGTAATGTTGCATTTTGAAGTACTGTGACGTCTCTGAGTCCTGACTCCAGAGGGTTTGGTTCATTTTCTAGTTCTTCACTTAGTGATGCATGCCATGGTAAGTCACTCAGATTTGTTTCATTTCAGAATTCCCATCTATACACTGGGAGATTTGGGGTGGAGCCCCAGTCTCCCCACTTTACAGAGCAGTGTTAAGGGTTATATAGTACACACTGCTAGCAAGCACCTTATAATATTTGTAAAATGTCATTATTCGTTATTTCCTGACAGAGGGTGGCACTGTTTCAGGCACTGGAGAAAAACAAAAATACTAGAAAAATATCAGATGTGGCTTCTTCTCAAAGAAGCCATAATTTAGTGAGAAAGGTAAAATTAATGTGGCAGAGTTCTGCAATAAGGTCACCAAATCTTCTCCCCTTAAAAATGTGGCTTTGGAAATGAACCGAAGACTTAAAACCAGTTATAAGCAGCATTTAACTCACGAAAAATAACTGAACTTTAGGTAAAAACTAAGACTCTGAAGAACTCTTCTTCTAGGGGTTCACAGTCATTCTAATTAGGTAAGACAGGACATAAATAGCCAGCAGCTTCCCTGTCGATGGGGCTGACTTGATTGAGGGAAAAGATGTAAAAACCCAGGCTTGTGGTTTCTCCAGTAATAAGCTGTAATCTGGAAGCTAAACTAACAAGGAAGGCTGAAGTTCCCTAAGACTGGAGGTCTAATTACAGCCAACCACTGGCCAGTGGACAAATCCAAAATTTAGTGAGGAGATGGAAGCAATCAGGCAGCTGTTGTGGCTTTCCATATGCTCTCCACATATTCCAGCTCACAGGGATGTAAGAAGTCTACCCAACTCTTACGTTCCCAAGCTGTCTAGGGCTTCTTCTCTGCACAGAGGAAGCACAAAGAACCTGGTGGAAAATAACAGATGGAACTGACTTGTAAGTCATCTGCACTTTGTATGGACCCCGACACCATGGAAATCCCAAGCTACTCAGAAGCTCAGATGCAACCTGGTTCAGAACAGGCTCTTCATGGACAGAATTAGTGAGAAATCAAGATGAGATCATCCTAGATTTAAATTTTACCCTAAATCCAATAACTGCTGCCCTTAGAAGAAGAGAAGAGAATATCACTACTAAAATAACCTCCCATGCTCTAAGGTTCTTACACTTTACTGAAATTACTAAATAAAAGTTTAACCTACTGCATTGTCAGGTAATTTCACACTTCTAAATGTGTATATTAAGTGTGTTTATATA
This sequence comes from Cavia porcellus, assembly GCF_034190915.1. NCBI lineage: Eukaryota > Metazoa > Chordata > Mammalia > Rodentia > Caviidae > Cavia > Cavia porcellus. Next base: position 156,193,926 of record NW_026947484.1, on the reverse strand, counting down.
TGCTTATCTAGAATTCACCTTCATAAAATAAGTAATGTAGATTTTTAAAAGCTTATTTCCTCCATAACTTTTGTTATTAATATCTAGAATTACATCTTTGTTAAATAAAAGTATTAATATAGTCACAGTTTTTAAGACTTCTAAATACCCTCTTTCTGTTCTTGTTCCTGACTGAACTATATTTTGTCTTTTTTACTTTATAAAGTAAAAGTATAAATTTTTAAATATTTTATTATTAATTTTTGTTAATTAAATGTTTATAATACATAAACACATTCCTGTGGCGGACTGATATATAGAAATACTGCATCTGGATTCTCTTTTACTTCCTCTTCCTTTCCCCTCCCATTTCTGAAAGTCAAAAAAAGAATGACCCTTCAAGATGCTTGAGCCCATCAACACCTTCAGTTTATTTGTATTGTCTCAAATCTGTGAGAGACCAATTTTTGTTGCTTTAAGCCACAACTGGGGGGAGATGGGTACAGTCAGCCCTAAGAAACTAATATCCCCAAAACAGAGCCTCTGTAAGGCAAAGGCCTTGTGCACCAGGATGGTTGACAAATCATTGGATGACCACCAAACTGAAATCATAGAGTTTAGCCTAAAACATACAAATACCTTTTCAAAAATCTAACCGAAACTTCGATAGCTTTACATCATGGTGATAGGAAATGGATTTCATAAATTTATTTTGCTTAAGTTAACAACAGCTACAAATCCTCCCTCGGAAAGAAAAAAGAATAAAAAACTCTCAAAAGGAAAACTTCAGAAGCTATAATCCCTAGTTCCTGTGTTACAGTCTATAATACATTATCTAAAATCTTTTCTCACCAAAATATCAAGAGATATTTGAAAATGTGACCTATACTCAAAAAAAAAAAAAAATCAAAACCATTTCTAGGGACCTAGTCAAGAGAAATGACAACATATGTGTATGCAAAAATTTTACATGTATGCTCATAATGGCATTGTTTTTAATAGTCCCAAACAAGAAACGATAGAAATGTCTGACAACTGAGGAAAATGTTAAAAAAAAAAAAAAAAAAAAAACTATGCTGTGGCACATATTCGCAATATTAGGAGAGTGACAAATGATTTGTGCAGGTTGATATTCTTTACCTGAAATGTATGGGTGGACAAGATTTCAAACAATTTTAAGGTTGGGATATTTACATAAGAATTTACATTGCTGAGCATTTCTGATCTAAAAATCTGAAATACAAAATCTGAAACTTCTTGATCTTATCAGTGCAATGCAAATACATAATTCTCAAATTAAGACCTGAAATACCAAATGTTGTATGACTGCATTTACAGGAAGTGTCCAGAAGCTGTGTTTAGAAAATAAAGTGTGTTAGTACACAAAGTAGATCAGTGGCTGCCTGCAGTTGGCTGTGAGGGTAAGGACAGACTGCCAGCGACATACAGAAACTTCTGGATATGTGGGGGATATTCCTACACTGGTCTGTGATGGGGAGATGACTATAAAATTTACACAATTCAAAACTGATTCAAAAATCAATCTGTAGGAAAATGGATGTGCCTTGAGAACATGTTAAGTAAAATAAACCAGACACAAACTTAACATATCATATGGTTTCTCTTATACAAGAAACTCAAAATACAAATAAATTAAATAACAAAATAAAAGAGAGAATGAAACAGAGAGAGATCAGTGCAGAAGGAAAACGGAAAAGAGATGGTAGAAGGTGGAAGGGAGGTGAGAGAAAGGGATCCAAAAAGAAGCAAGATGTTTTATGTGTGCATCCCAACTCTCCAGGATTACTGCTAACAGGGACCAACAGAAATAAAGGAGGAAAACAGAAACCACAGGATACACTTAAGAAATATGTATGACCATATGTAAATGTTTTAATGCAGGGGAATAAACTTAATTTTCACTACAAAATAAATAATAATTAAATAAATAAATACCACCATGTACAAATCAGAGGAATCACAAACAATGGACTCCTTTTAGGGCGTTTAATTTGCAACTCAACAAAACTCTTTTTAGAAATTAAGATATTCAACCCAGTATAACAAGTAATGAAAAACTAGTAAGTCTGAGACAGAATATAAGGAAATGATCCAGTTTGGAGGATAGATTAAGAGTCATGTGCTCGTGGGATAAGATGGATAGAAGTCAGCTGAGACAGCCTTGAAGCCTTGCAAGTCTTAAAAGGGTAAAATTTGAACTAGAGAGAGAGAACTGCAGACGAAAGAACTAATAGTGCAAGGATGCGTGTGTGGGTTCCAGAGTGAAGGCACTTCTCTGCCAAGGAGTAATGGGGAATACACAAACACAGGCAATGCAATCATTTTAAGGAGATTCACAAAAGCAGTCACAGAAGGACAAGGATGGAAAGCTATAAAAAGACAAGAGGCCAAAGTTTTGTTTCCATCATAAAGATAAATATGGCAAATAAAAATATCTGGAAAGAAACTATACTCTTTACAAGTGGTAAAAATATTCAGTCATTTCATATGTATACAGAGGAGGCAGTCAGCCTTTGCTTGGGCTCTAAAATCTCCCTCCCACAGACAAGATCAATTCCTTTGGTAATACAAAATGGCTTGCTGCATTCTTAAATAATTTTATTGCTATTTTTAATAAAAGTGCAAGATCATTTAGCAACTGCCACATTTTAATGAGTTTCCTCTTCCAAGAATATGATAAAGGTCCTTTGCTTAAAACCGAAGTCTTCTAAAAACCTACTCATGTTTCACTGAATTGAGCACACTTTGATTTGTCAAAAGGGCAGATTGTTTTCAGCTCAGCTGAACTGCTAAGATGGCTGAACCTCAAGACAATGCCAAGCCACCCAAATTTTCAATTTTGAACAATTACTTTCCTAGCAATCAAGGGCAAGCTGAGACAAAATTATCATATGGACAAGATTCAGATGTTTAAGTCTCCAGTCCATGCTAGTGTTCAAGAATTTCCCAAGCCATTGCAAAAAAATCCCAGGAGAGATGTGCATGCCTCCCTCCTCACACCCGCTTAGCTTTCGCACTCTTATCACAGAGTATGTCCTCTACCAAAAAAGTCATTTAGCTATGGCTTCTTCTTTTCATTTGCATCTACTACTTTTCCAGCAGCCAAATGCATACTGTAGATGTATCTCATTGAATGCAGCATTATCTAAGACCCAGGACGGTTTTCACTGTCAGTTTCAATAATTCTCCTAAATTGAGAGCTGAATTGTAATCTTTCAAAAAACAAGTGTATGCATTACATTGCTATCTTTACCAAACTCATTAGGAGCTCCACACCTCTCGCATTATTAAAGTGCGGAGAGGAGCTACCTGGGGCTGATGCACCCGAGCCAGGTCCTGTACCTCATCAAGGACACAGCTCCTGCTCTGGATATGTGACCTCGGGGACCCACACCAATGCAGGAGTCCACCCTTTTTCCCATCTAGGAGGCAATAAATTCTGAGATGCCTTGACAAGATGAGACAAAAGAAATCTCATACAAGATTGAAAGAAATTGCTCCTAGAGTAATTGGGCATCATGTTTTAGTTTAAGTTAAAACCAGCGTTCTCCTGTTTACTCCTGTAGATGAGGAGGTTTACAATATGTAATTCCTAGATATGTAGTTACAGTTTTATATTTAGGGTGTGAAATATTTTTCATTGATGGTCATTTTTCTTCCATGTGTGTTCTGGTCTCCTTCCTTAGGTCTCCTTCCTTAATGCCTATGTCTATGTCAAGATTTCCCAAATATTACTTATGATTACTCAAAATACTACTCTCTCAACAGAGCTTCTTAAGCAAGGAAATAATGACTAAAACACCATAAATGTGTTTTCTTTTCACCAGTGCTCAATGCAACTAAATCTTGAATAAAAATGCTAGAGTAAATATGCATAACTTATATTGTATGTAAAAATGATCTCTTTTTCTGACACAGATTTACAATCAAACAACAGAAGAAATATACTAAAGGGTCATTTAGCCAAATTTTGCACCAACTCACTTAGGCGTGATTCACCCTGGAGTTTATTGGATTTGTGATTTTACTTCAACACACCTCTAAACAACAAATTTCCAATCTGTTATTTTTATCTTAGAATAATGTATCATATAATTCACTGTGGAAAGCCAAATAGTTACCTTGTAATTTGAGGGACAGCCTATTTGGGCAATATTTTAAAGATATCTATCTCTATCCCAAAATTAATGTGTTACCCAGCTAAATCACTCCAAATTTCTTCTTCCACAATCTGCAAGAGTAATTGCTGCTTCAATTCCAATCATGGGGAAGTAAATCTAGATTTACTTTCAGGCAGCTGGTTTATAAACCCCTGGAGATGCATAATTTTATAAAGTGATTGAAGTCATTTTGATACTATTATCAGCAACAGTTTATCTATGACATTGACCCCAAGCAATTAGGAGAAATCCAACTTGCACATGTACCTTTTTCAAGCAGTTTGCCTTTGTACACACACAGGTTTTCTCCACCACAGTGCTGCTGATAAACTTTGATTTCATCTCGAAAATATGGATCATCATAAGATAGGTGCACATTTTTCCCCAAATAGATCATTGTAATAGCTGCATTACTGTGCAGTGATGTTTTGTAAATTCTTCCTGAATCCTAGAAAAGACACAAAAGAGGCCTATTAGTGATCACCTTCTAATCAGAGTGTCTTTTAGTCTCATATGACATTACAATAAAATAAAAATGGCCAGTTTTATGTAAATAGCTTTTAAAAATCTGTACAAAGTATCAATTTCATGGAGCCCCAAAAGTCAAGTCCTTAGCAAAATAGATGCCTCTAAACAGCTCTAACATGGATTTTGGCTTTGTGTCTTTAAATGCTGGGGATTTAGAGAAAGTTTGTCATTTTTTAAGTTCAGGGGACTCTTGACTTAGGAACTCAATTCGTTCCTGAGGATTGGTTGTAACTCAAGCTGTCAATTGGAGGCTCCAGCTTCTCTACCCAGCCTTCAAAGTCTCTCTCCTATACACAGGCAGATTTCGGTGTCCTGAGAGAGACACTAGCCCAGGATTTCTCATTTAACCTTGTACAGGAAAGGATGTTATCATGTTCCTTCAAAACCCTTTAAGGCTTAAATCTATATCCTAGAAGTTCTGGAAGCACAACCAGCCAGCATTAGGGTCATGACTCAAGACTTTGGTTCTAAGATAAAACTAAAATGCTGATCATAACCCAAGTTGTTTGTATCTCAGGCTGGTCATAACTCCAGGGTCCACAATTTGTGTATTTGTCTTCTACACAGAGAAAATGTTAGTGATGCTAGATGGAAACTACTTTTGGCTTGTTGAACTGGTTCTCAAGCAAATATTCAAACCAATGAATTTTTTAACATTAACATTAATACCATCGTTTTGTTTCAGTTTGAATCAATATTGTTCATGGCACAGCGGTGATTTTTGGAACTTAATGCTGTCTTTACAGTCAAACACTGACAGCTTATCCTCCCCTGGGTTTATTCTACCTAACAAAAATGTGTGTACAGGTGCTTTCATTCTGGGATCACTCTGAGGATTAAGAATCACATGTGGTATTTGCCTGCCATTATCCAGGTCCACAAGAACATTTTTGTTCAAGAACAAAAAACAGTATTACAGCCAGGCCTGTGGAGCACACCTGCAATCCCAAATTGTGAGAAGCCGCAGGATCGCAAGTTGGAGCCCAGCTTGGACAATGTACTGTCTCAAAATTAAAAAACAAATAATTAAAAAGTGGATAGGAATGTGAAGGCCATGGGTTCTCCAGTGCCACCACATAAACAAATAAATAAACCCAATATCAATGATGTGATTTCTAATATCAAAACCATATTCCTAATAGACTTTTGAAAATTGCTTCACGAACCCACATGATATTCCATGTTACTGACATGGACCAAAATGTCCCGGTCGGTGTCTTCTGATTTCTAGCCTGGAGTGTTTCTGTAATAGTGCACAAGCACAGGGTTCCCTCAACCTCGGCATTCACATCTCCTCCATGCCCTACGGGGTGCTTATGATCTTGCACGGCTACTGATGCGACCCCACAAGACAGCAAGTTGTTAACACTATTTTAGTTTTATCTCTTTTTAAAATTTTTTAGATTTTTATTAGTACATGATGATTTACATTCATTACAGACAATCGCTGCAGGTCCATACCACACCTCAGCTCTTTCCTTTATCCCCCACCAACCCTCGCACCCTGCCTTTTATTTTGCCAGCGTTAGATTCACGTATCTTTACTCATTTTATCTTTGCAGTGTCTCAGTGATGAGGGGCAGGTTCTCTCTACTAAGTGGAGCTAAAAGCTGGACACTGGCGATAGACAGGAGCAGCAGTGTGACAAAGGAAGGGAACAAAGAAACGGATGGGAAGGCTGTGCAGAACTTTCCAGAGCCTGATATTAGAAATATTGTGGGTTTCTAGAGTTGTGCACAGGCTCGGCTTTGCTTTTAGTCTGCTTTGCTTTTCTAAAAATAACTTTTTAACAAAATGAAAAATATGGAGAGACAAACTTTCAGTGGATTCGAGGCAATTGTTCGAGTTGACTCCATTGAATTATGGCTGTATGAGAAGCATGCATTTAAAAAACAAAATAAAAAGCTGCAACAACAACAGAAATTCTGAAGGAATTTCTAATGTATTTCCATCCTCAAAACCAGCCTTTCTACTTCAGAGGGTATTTTTGTTTTAAATCCAATTCTATTTTTCTGGAACAAAAACCAGAGCAAATAAGTGTGGTGAAATGAAATTCTGCACACAACAGTCTGAAAAATATAAATGACCGGGGGAGAGAAGGCCAAGATTTAAAATTATTGAAGCAAATTGCCTTGCCTGTGGATATACAAGAGCTCCCAAATAGAGAGATAATCAGCAGAAATGTTTCAGGGACACCAAGAGTCATGAAGGCAAATCAGCAAACTGGGTAATGCTTTGCAGATTAGAAGCATCTCCCTGAATCACAGATGAAAGTAAAACCACGAAAGCAAGCCTGGTTCCTACTTGCAAAATGATAATCCCATGCTTCCTTTTGCCTGGGGGCCGTGGAGCTGTGACCTGCACTGGTAGAGCCTGCCACACCAGCAGCAGACCTAAGGCAATTCCAGCTCCCAGCTCCTGCAAACACTTAATGAAGTGACTGATTAAATAAAAGCATCCCCTTTTGGTTAAGCAATACTTTCTGAAGCAGCATGGATTTAGAAGAAGCCCTCTGAGCTCCTGGGAGATAAGCACTCTATAAATACAAGGTTATAGTGGGATTAGAGGTGGGGAGATGCTTGCCTCTTATGTGTGAAATGAGAAACTAGAGAGAAAAACTTTTCAAAATAAAATAAATGGCAGCCTTTATCTTTTTCATTTCTTCTTATGCAATTTTTTGGGGTAGGCTGAAGCATATTTCTGATAGCAACATTTCTTGGGTCTACAATTACTTATCATTCTCTCTTATAAAAATATTCCCCAACTATTGCCACAGAGTGCATTTTCCTAGGTGGTCCAAAGGATATGTCATAGTTAAACATGTATACTAGGAAGCAAACCATTTCCTCTTTCACCTAACTAAATGGCTTCTCTGTCATTTAACTTCCAAGTACATAATGACCCCAGACTTTTGAAACCTTGAAATGGTTTCATGGCCCTTTCTGCAGTATCAAAATTATCTTTGAAATTTCAGACCTTGCACAGAAAAGCTTAACTTTCTTTCATCGGTTGCTTTTATCTCTTCCCTTCTAGTCCTCTCCAGATTTATGAGGCAACACCAATGAGACAAATGAACAGTAGGCCCAAGGAGTGCTATGCCACTCAGACACTGCATATGTACACAGTTTGCATGTGACTGATGTGCAAGGTTTTCACTGGGATCTCTATTATCCCCACTCAGGCCTGTGTGCAGAGCACACTGCAGAGAGTCTAAAGGTGTTAAGGTGCCTGTTTTCATTAATAGTGCTGGGTGAAAACCCCTTCTCCATTCCTTAACCAACCCTTAGCGTACGGAAACAAATACAGAATCTTACCTAGACCGCTGTAGGACTCTTAGTGTGGTCCATGGATTTTATCATCCAAACTGAAATGCATGCTACTTATTATGCACAGGCAAAAATAAAGAAGAAATTTGCAGTGTTCTAGAAGTGCTGGTTTATATGGTGACCCTACTAATAATCTCCCCACTCAAATCTGATTTCTCTTAAAATCTCCCCAATCCCAGATATGAGGGACCTACTATCACTAAGTAGATCATATGACTTTTCTTGTGATTAAAGTCCTTTACCAGCTACCAACGTCTATGAGCTAAGTTTCAACAGCCCTCAAATATAAAATATATTCTCAGATTCCTACTATTTCTCTATGCCTGCATTTCCTTGGGTTACATTTAAAGTTCTGGCAATTGAATAGATTGTAGTGCCTCAAACATGACCAAATTTGTTTTAAATCTGCAAACCTCAATAGCTATATGAATCATAAGATACTGACACGGTTTCATTGCATTCCTCTTTATGTTCCCAGCATCTTGCCAGTGCTAGGACCTGGAGAGAGACATGGAACAACAAAAAAAATAATCCCACATTTTGTCCTTTGGTGATTCAAAAGCTACAGTAGATTGACTCCACCCTATTTGCAAAGCTTTCTATATTGAAGGGAAGTCAATAAGAATCTGAACATGAAAACTGACTCACAGCATCCTATTAAAGCAAACACTACCTTCAGCAGCTAATCCTATGAAAAGATTGATACCAAATCCTGGCCTTAGAAAGGCAGTTTCCATGTTAACACTAGAGGAAATTCTACAAGTTGGAGGAAAAGTGCTCCATCCAAAAGGCTCAGGAAGCAGCTGGGTGACATGGAAACCTCTTTCTCCTCACTCCACTCTCCTGGTTCTTCCTCTTCTCTTGCCCTCAGTTTCACCATATTTCATCCTCACTTTTGCTCTCCCTCTCTCCTTCTGCCCATTTTTCCTAGTAACCCATGGCTCCTGTTTATTCTTGACCTGCCAGAAATGGCCCAACCCTTCTGCAGGCAGCAGAGTTCTAGAGTTTGAAATTCCAAGTCCACACATGAGACATTCCTTCCTCGCTGGCTCTGAGAAGCTGACCCTCCTAGTGAAGAATCTAACTTCGAATCCCCCCACTGCAGCAATCCCAGAAGTATCCCTGGTCAGTCCTTTTTCCAAGATATTTTTCTCAAATGCCAGATACTACTAAGAGTTTGACTCATTAGTTGGCTTCTTAATTGCGTTTCATGTCTTAGTAGTTATGTAGTAATCAAACATTTATGCTAATTTTAAGCAAAAACATTATTTTTAAAAAAGTATGAAATAAACCAAGCCTATTATTAATAAGATATGTTGAATTACCGTACATTAAAACCATATTGTTTTCCTTTAATGTTCTCCAGTGTTGGTCCACTGGCAAGAAAAAATAAGAGAGGAAAATATCAAGATAATTAATTGACTATAATGGAAATTGAAAGATTTTTATTATGCAATGTTTCTAACAGAGCTAATATTTATTAGTCTTTAACATTGGATGAAAGGGACCTATTTAGGAAAAGCATGATTGATTTATATGGTATTTATCTAAGGCTAAAAAATAAGGATTTACTTTTGTACAGGGATCCCAAAATATCTGCTTATGAATATGATGCCAATAAAAACACTTGATGAATTATAAGTAAAATCAGGTGCCTCCCCCCAACAGTCTCCAGAATGCAGAGAACAAGTGATGAATAAGGAAAGTTCATGAGTATCTACGGTAGCAGAATATCACAGGGACATGAGCGAAGTAACAGTATCTTTTTGAAGTCAGGAAAAAATAGAATTCCCTGATGACAGCTGCATAGATACACGCTGGAGAGCAGAGGCTTTATGGTGATTACACATCCTTCTTATCTCTCCGGTACTCACAAGCAATTTGAGAGAATGAATATTTGCCTTCCTAATATGAATGGCAGCTAAGAGTCTGGCTAGACTTAGTGTTAAAAAAACAGCTCACCAGTTACAATTAATATCTTCGGAGATTCGAGGAGGAAAAGGGTCTCCCAGGTAAGTTCCAATAATATGGATATGAGGATTATCCAAATTGACACGTAAGCCCAAATGTCAGCTGGCTGGGTTGTACATTTAATCTGCTGCTAATTAACTCTGTGATCTTGGGCCACTTATTTCACCTGTCTGGTGTCTGTTGCCTCACTTGTAAAATGAAAAAATTATGCCTCTTTCTGAAGTATGTTGTCCATCAGATGATAAAGTGTATGTTAAATCCTGAGGAAAATCACCACCATATACTAAATAGCCACTAAATACTGGCTGTAACCATTTGGTCACCATTAAATGTAAGCTTCCATATTTTCATGAAAAAATTAACAAAAGGCAAACCTATGACAACAGGCAATTGGATGAGAAAAAAATTAGATGATTTGAAAATGGGTGAATTCCCAGTGAAAAGTAAAATCATGTAGGGAGGAAAGATTGATGGACCAAATGAAAGCAGAAGTAATTCAGGCTCGCGAGACTGAGAGTGAAAAGGAAACAGGCCAGCATCTGAGAGACCCCAAATGCCAAAGTGTGAAGCAAAACTTCTTATTCGGACACCTTGGCACCAGGGACCCCAGTGACCTTGGGCTAAGCACTTCTTAGATGCCTCTAAAGGACCTGGCTGACATCATTTTTCATTGCACACAAACCAACTCAGAGCCCACGTCTGCCTCCATGTCCTTTCCCAGGCCACATACTCAGGGTCAATATTCCCGTCTGCTATCAGGTGCCATCTGAGGAACAGGTTAGAGACAACTCAGGACAGAGCCTCCCTGAAGAGCCCACTGAAATTACCCACCCAACCCCACCACATCTACCTCACCCACTCCTTCCCGTGGAAATCCCATCTCCCTCTGCACTCCCTCTGCCTCTTGACTTATCCCATGTCCCTGCACTAAGTGGTGGGTGGTTAGTTTATCTTTAACTTCCTGTGAGCACCTTGCACGGACAGGGGTGACTATTGTTCCGAATGGACCCTGATGGATGCACTTGGGGTCATATCCCCTCCTCTTGAGTACATGAATCTGAAGCTGTCTTTTTTTAAAGGTGATTGTCTCCTGTTCTATAGAGTCCATCATACCTGATTTCAACAAAAGGAAATCAAAAGAAAAACACCCATAGTTTAAAATGACCAGGCAGAAAAATACAGCTGCTTTCATTAGGAAAGGGCCAGCTAGGAGAAATTTTAAGCCAAAGAGAAATATATTTGGAGGTATTCTATAAAGTTTAATTTAATATCATTATGTAGAATCTACTAAAACTAAGATGAATTTTGTTTACTTTTCTCTCCCCTTCCTGAGTTTCACTCTTTACTTTCTGAATCTAACTTCCTAATCAGCATTCATAGCCCATTTCAAACACTCTCTCAGAGGCGTTCTCCAATCTTCTCAGTCAGAAGTAATATTTCCTTCCGTCCTCCGTGTTCCCAGTATGCCTTATTACACCACAGCGATGGTATTCATCACACATTGTCATGCTAACTGTATACATTTCTTTTTCCCTTCCTGAACTGGGACTACAAGCTGTTTCTGAGCTCAGGACTGGATCTTACCCACCTTGGTAAGCTCAGCTTCTAGCATAGCTTTCATTATGGTCAGTAAAAGCTCAGTTGAGTTACTTGTTGACTTAGAAAGCAGGGCATAAGCATAGAAGTAAGACTGCAATAGTAAGTCCCCTGACCTGGAGATGTGGCAGTGAGGATGGAAAATGTTTATCAGATATATGAGACACTGACAAGGTGGCACCTAGACCCGTGCTAAGATGGTAAAAAGTTTGTCCCACTTGGTTGCTGGCATCTGAAAGGTGACTCAGTTAAATGAAATGTGCCACAAGTATAAAATAATCTTTGAGTTTCAAAGACTTAGTATAAAAATATACAATATCTCCTTAAAATATTTCATATTGATTCATGTTAAAATGTTTGTATTTTGCATGCGCCTGATTAAATAAAATGTTATTAAAATTATTTCACATTTCTCTACTTTTTCTAACATGGCTATTAGAAAATTTAAAACTGTAAATGTGGCTTATATTTCTTTTAGGTGACTGATCTAGGGAATTTAGCAATTAACCGGACATGTAATACAGAAGGAAGAAGGAATTCTAATTTTGAGACTAAATTAGTAAAGAAAAGCCTGTGCCTAAAGAGAAATAAGGCAATTAAGTAGAGATGTTGGCTTAAAAATGTGACTATGCTGAACTTGAGGGGCAGTAGGACCTATCAATCAGACAGCTGTAATTGCACAGGGATAATTTGGAGGGCTTTCATCAGTAAAATAAAGGAGAAGCGGTAGAAAGTGAGAGAGAGAGGCAAAGACTATCAGAGCATCTGTCTAGTAGTTCTAACATAACCACAGTGAGAATTCTAAAAAGGAAATAGTCAAGAGAAAGAGAGCAATAGGCAGAGAGGGAGAGGGAGAGGGTGGGGGAAGGGAAGGGGGAGAGTACAAGAAGGGGGAAGGGAGAGGGAGGGATGGGAAGGGGAGGGAGGGGAGGGGAAGGAGAAAAAAAAACAGAAAAAGGAAGAAGAAACACACAGATGATACTGTAGCCATGACTGGAGAGCCAGATTGGCCTGCAAGGGCTGTCAGAGTCCCCATGCCTGCTGACCCCATGCTGTGGCCCTAATCTAAGTGCTATCTCCTTTGAGAACCTGGCTCTGGGGCTGGTTTGCATCGTGGTCATGCCCAGAGGATGAGAAGTTGCTTGTCTTTCTTCTGTGTTCAGCTCCAGAAGCCCGTTTCCCTGGTCATACTCCTGATGGGTGCCCAGTGTCAGGCCTGCAGCAGGACCTCACCAGATACCCCAATTCTGGCCAGTTCTGTGTTTTCTTCTCTGCTTCCCCTAGGAAGGGCTTTTAAAACTGTCAAGGAATCAAACCCAGGGTCTCACCCAAATGTCCTCTTTTCTCCTAGAAATACTGTCCTTTCATCATAAACTTACATTTGAACTTACTTCTGAAGTTTAATGCACATATTTGATGAACTCTAAAAAAAAACAGGGATAGAATTAACACAGAAGTCAGGACAGTGCTCTCTCTGGGAGAGTAGAGAACAGGATGGGCCAGAATGAAGGGTCTTGCATGCATTAGTAGCAAAATAAAGCTCAGTTTCACTAAGTGGTAGAAATGTAGGTATATACTTCATTGTCGTTTAACTTGTACATGCAGAGTTAGTATGTTGCTAAGGGTCATAAACTGTTTGTTTCTAACCAGCTAAAGTTAATCTCAGTCATATAATTCAACATCAGAAATTAAATGCTGCCACACAGTTATCTGAAAATGATAGGAAGTCACTGATTTGGTAGATGGGGGCCACACTCTTCAAGAAGCATGTTCACTGGCATGGTGGAATTAAATGCCAAAATGCAGGGTTCATAAGGGCTGGTGAGTAGTTCAGTGGTAGAATATTTGCCCAGCATGTGTGAGGACCTGGGTTCAGTTCCCAAAAATACCAAAAAAAAAAAAAAAAAATTTTTTAAGTAAAAAAAAAAAAAAAAGAACTCAAATGTAAGATAACAGATTGGTAGATTCTGTTATTGTTTCAAATAGTGACTGTCCAGCTCTATGAAAGGGTAATGCTTCCCATTCCATAATTGTCAGGCTTGGTCAGAGCTTGTGGTGGCAGTGGAATTCACAAGTGAGTCACCAGTGCCACTTTAAAACATAACCCTAAAATCACATCAAGACTCTGTGGCCGTGAGGTCAACACAACCCAACTCTTCAAACAGCTGCTCCTCCAATCTGGGGCCCAGCACTGCAACTGATCAACAAAGATGACCAAAAGAGCAAGAAATAAACCTTTCTGCTGCAAACTGTAGTTGTATTGCTAGAGGAAGCTACAGTAGTATTTACTGTTCAGTGAACTTTGCAGTGAAGGAAAAGAGAAAACAGAGGTCAAAGGTGACAGCCCAGGTTTCTCTATGTAAGGCCTGGGTACACTGACAGGCAGAGGAGATTACTAGAGAAAAAAATTTAAAAGTCCAAATTAGAAAGAAAGGATGGCAGTGTTCAAGGTCCTGTGAGCTGACGGAAAAGCCAGAGATCAAGGACACGAGCAAAGATGGCTCCTCCGGGATAAGAGAGAAGGCTGCATCAGAGGCATAACAAAGGCAGACAACTAAAAACTGAGTTAAAAGGAGGAAGCTGAAGCAGGTGGGAGAAAGAGTCCCAGGGTTTTGAGAAGGTTAGAGGTGAGAACAGCTACTGGTCATGAGAGATGGGCATGGGGTGAAGAAAGCACTGGTCTAGAAAATCCAGAAGGCAAAACCAATGTGCAAGGCGGAGTTTCTCACTCTGGCACTCGTTTGTACTCTGTACCCAGCTATCTGCTAATAATCACAGAAGTTGGTTATGAATAATAATGGCTTATATTTACATAACAGAATCGAATAGGTCTGAGTCTGTTAAAGTTCATCTGTCTTTAGAACTATGTTTTTCAACAATATTTTTCAGGAAATAATTTCAGGAAACAGTCTCAAAAATTATATTTAATCACATGGTTTAAATTAGATTTAACCAGATGGTTTAGAGCCTTCTGTCAACTGTACTAAATTCTGTCAACTCAACTATTCAGATCTTGAGTTTCAGATTCATTAAAACTTACAGTTACACTTAGATTGCTGTTTTTCCTTATACAAGGCATTTTGCATGTTATTCCCCCCAAATTCTGCTAAAACTCCTTACCAGTGCAATGTAACCTATTTTAAATGAATAAAGGAAAAATGTGTTCCATGATCACCCTGGTAAAGAGAGGTTCTAAGCCGTTTGTAGCAGTGGTTGGACGAAATCTCCTCCCTTTCCACGTCTCAGACTTGCTTTCGCGTTGGACCTTTCTATTTGGGGGAGGCGTTGGCGGAGGAAAAGGTATCAGACAGCTGTTCATGTTCGGAAGTTGATATGGATTCAATCTCTGGGATTTCTCTGTGGAGTTCCTGAACTTCTTCATTGCCTTCTTGCCCTGTAATCACATTTGGTGATATAAGAACCACTGGCACTGTAGCAGGGACCCGATATAATCCGACATTCAGTAAGAGGAGTATGTAGGACTCACACTGCCCACAAGCACAGCTGATACCAGGAGACAAATTCACAACAGCCCAGTCTGCTGAGAATCGGCACATGGTAGTAGCCATAGAAAATTGACTATTCATAAATTGCTAACCTTAGGTAGTATATTTTTAGCCTACAGTAAGTAATGATACTTTATAGGATTTTGGATTTTTTTTCTTAACAATCCATCAAATCCCTGTGGAATATAGTACAACTGAATGATTTAAAATCAAGAAGTCTTTAATGTGATCAGTTAGACTGGATAGAACACTTAGCAGCATGTAGTTGGTGCTTTTTTTTTTTTTACATCTGACTGCATTAATTCAGGTATAAAAATAGTATTAGCAAGGCAGTGAACAAATAGCAACCTCATAGACTGTTTGACTTTGACACGTGTCTAGGGGAGCATTGAGATATTTACCAAAATTTTAAGACGCCTATATTTAAACAAGAAAGTCTTCTGGTAGGTAACAATCATACACAGATAGCTACGCAAGTACACTAATACAAATATGTATAAGAAACAGACATACATATGCATGCACAAACAGACACACACAAAATGAATTTCATTGAGTCATTAAAAATAGCAAAAGTCCATCAGTAGGAAGACGGTTAATTAAGTTTGGGTTTATACAAAAGATTCACACCAGACTATAAAGAGAAAGACGGGAAACCTTTCTATCCTAGCATAAAATAATAAGCATGGCTTGCATACATTTCTTTTAAATAATTTATATATGGATTTTGACTAAACACAATATAACTAGAAGAACTTGACAATGGAGTTGCCAATGATGATATATCTCATGGTTCTTTATTCAACACTTACAACCTTATTATACTTTAATCAACTCTAAAGATACAATTGTGTTATGTCTATTAGGACACAGAAGTCTCTAAATATTCACAAATTGGTAATTTTTGTGTATCTGAGATAGTTTTTCAAGTTTTAAGGACTATTTACCGATTTTTGTCTATTTTATACCAACTTGTTTTATATTTATTCTTCTAAAATATAACTTATGTCATATTTTTATTTATAATTTAAGTCAATTTTGACCTTCTTTTGAGATTCTGAATAGTTAAAAGTTAGACAAGGAAGTTATTCTCCAAACATTTTTATTGCTAAATAAGTAGAAATAGACTAAATTTATTTATATGTAAAGTCCAAATTTTGATAGAAAACATCAACTACATGAATGTAAGAGGATTTAAATATTCACAAAAACATTTATTATGGAGAAAATGGTTGCTGTTGCATTGCATTATTTCTCATTTTTCTTTGCTTACATTTTCTATAATAGGCTGCATCTATATGGGAGTTAGCAAATAATAATAGTAAAAATAATAGCAATAACGTTAGTGAATCTGGAACTTCTCTGACTAGGGGATTTTTTAATGTATTTCTGACTAGGTATTAGTGAATTTCTGAGTAGGAATTAGGGCATCAGATGCCTTATTTAGAAATGGTTTGCTCATTTTTCTAAATCAATATGTTTTTCTTTGCTTATTCAGCTCACAGTATCTTGCATAACATTTCATGCCATTACTGATAATTCTGTTATATTTTTTAAATGGGCCTTAACATACTATAATGTTTTTAAATAATGCTCTTACATACTGGAGTTTCACCTTTACAAACAAAATAGTACAAAAAATTCTTGCATTTATTTTGCACAAATGTGTGCATTCTTCAAATCCTGAGTGTTGAAATGTATGAGCACATTAATTTATATTGATAGATATTCCCAATATTTCTTTCACAAAGAGTTGAACCAATTTCTACTGCTACCAACATTATGTAAGAAACTTCCATTCTGGGAATATTCATTTTTAGTCATGTGACTACTTTTACTTACATCTCAACCAGTCTGTTTTACACCAAATCACTCTTGCCTGGAACCCATTGTTCTTGCTGCTAAGTAACAGTCAACCTGCTTTTATCTACTGCACCTACAAGAGATCCTTTACTCTTTAAAAAGCGGTAAGACAGTTCACAATCATTAGTGCTACACACTTAGCAATCATTCAAACTACTATGCTTCATTAGGAATTTCTAGTTCGATTTTACATTAAAACATTTCTACTTCAATGCTACAGGAAAAAAAATAGCAAGTCTGTTTCTCACAGTATATTTTGCTTATATACATTATATTATAAACTCCAGTGTGTTATTTATGCCTGCCTTGATAACAGATATATCATACCAGTACCCAGCCCATAGTAAGAGCCTCATACATACATACCTAATGAAAAGTGAATTTAGCTACTCCAAACTAACAGAGAATTGAGCTCAGTCTTTTCAGCACTTACAAGCTACCATTAAGTGCTGGTCATTCAATAATCAATAACAATCACTCCAAAAACTTAGTAACAGGAAAATAAATCCCCATGTAGATTTAGTAGCAAATCTATCTGGTAGCTTAAAGTAGATTTGGAAAACCAACTGAAAAGAAAACAAAAAAATCACTCCCTAACCAACAGAACTTGAATATTACTAAGTTGATAATATTGACCTATCTAAAAAGCAAATGCACCATGCATAGTAGAATTCATAATTATTGGACTTGGAAAAAATATAATCACTTAGACAAACACAGAAAGTACTCATCTGAGTACTGGTTGAGGGAGAAAAAATCCTACCCATTGGACTTTGAATCTTTCTAGTCCTGATGGCAATGTTTTGCCTGGAAGACACAGGAGGTCTTTGAGTTTTCTGGTCCTTTAGGCAAGCCCATTCCCAAGATGAGATGGGTGCCCCAGGACATCTAAGCCTGGTCGCATTAATGTTCTATTCATGACACCACCTCTCCTCATTCTGATTCCATGCTCACCAGGCAACCTTCTCATTGTGATCTGGCTTCCCATGTGCTCTGCCTATGAGAAAGGCACTTCTAGGAGCTATAACTGCTTGATATCTCTTGAATTAATGGCCCCTGATGAACATATATGCTCCCTATTTTGAATTCTGGTTGTCAGTTCTTTTAGAGTCTTGAGACACTCCCCCCACTCTCCCTGGACCAGAACATTCCTGCACACTGGCTGAAACAGTAAATCTGCGTTGGGACCTTAGATTGGAGACCAGATGCTAAAAAGTGCGAAACTAATTAACTTATGACACAACCCATTCCTGTATAGCTTTGAGCAGTTTTCTAAAGGCAAAGAGCCACTACTTTGGATGCATTTCTCCTGCTTTCTAAATTAACTAAAAGAATGTTTGTGAAAAGTGTTACCCAAGCTGAAAACCATCTGAAATGAATTAAACTATTATTCTTTTAGAGTTATTCTTTTAGAGTTATAGTTAGACCTTTACTGTGAAACAGATTTATTTATCTGAATTAATCTCTTCATGTCAAGGTAAAGACAAAATACTATATCCTTAATTTCACATGTCTAGTGTCACCTTCTAAAGAGTACAGCACAATTCATCCCTTCCCAAATAACAATAATTATGCTCATGACATAGGTTCCTTCTTTAGCAGGCAAATGTTTCTTCTTCACATTAGAAACACAAAGTCCTCCCTAGTTACCGGGGTCCTCATGATTCCTCCCTGTTTATATAACTCATATTTAACAGCTACCATGCTTTCTTCTGGTGCTGTATTTAAATAAGTGAGAATTACCTGGGACACAATCTTGAAAGGGAAGCAGAGTAAGCTCCTAGGTGTGATTAACTCACCATTTTTTAAAGATGGACATACTTTTCCTTCTATATTCAGCTAAGAGTCAAACTTGAAGCAATTTCATACACTGATGGAAAAGTAAGCCAGCATGCAAACGCAAACCTATTCTTAGAAATTTTCATTTTCTACATTTCATGCATTTAAAATCTGTAGAGTTAACACTGGGTCATTTCTGATAGAAGTCATGTATGGCTATAAGGTCTTTTATCTTTGTTTTCAATCAGCTTTTCGACTTAGTAAGAAATCACTATACATTATTACATATCTAGTCCTTATGCTTTCTGCTAAATAACACAGATTTTCTAGGCCTTACACTTAGAGTCAGACATGATTCATCAGAAGTACACAGTAGGTGCTTAATAAATACACAGCAGAAAACTCAGTGAGTGGATTAACAGTATATAGTATCTTAGACCATGATGAACTGATACTCTGATCAAGAATAAAAGTGTTTCTTAAAAAAATAATATTTACCTCAATGGGAAAAGGAGCTTCCTTTCGGAGCAATGAAGATTTTGATCTGGAGCCCAAGGTAGGCTTTGAAACAGTAGCCACTGCAGGGTTACTGGGAAGAGGCTGTAATCGAATTGGAGGCTGCATATTTCCTGGGGCGGTACATGGGCGAGGGGCTGTCTAGACAATTAGGGGGAAAAATTCCGTTTAAATTAGTATCTTGACATGTTTCCAGATCCAATTAATAACTCAACAAATTGCTTAGAGTAATTAATGGTGCCTTTTTACTGAGCAGATTAAACTATAATTATGTCCTTCCATTATACATACCCTCATGACCCAAAGTATTTGTTAAAACATATGGTGTTGAAGTCCTCTACATAACTAATGCCACAATTACAGAGTATTCTAGACAAAGGAGATGTCCTCTATTACATTCCTGTATTTTTATTCATACTGTAAACTCACTAACCATACTTAATTTATACTGTGCACAGAATGGCTTTGCTCATTAAATGTTAAGTTGAATAATTTTCGTGTTTTAGGGATCTAAAAGGGTATTGTAACGAACTCATCTCTTTTGTTTCAACATTTTCAATATAAATTCTACTCTATGTCCTTTATGCCTTAAGATTGGGGTTGAAGTAAAAGCAGAAAATAGGCAAGGTGGATACTTAACTATAATGTATTACCATTTATTCAACAGCTTCCTTGATATATTAAAAAATGAAAAAAGTTATAGCCAGAAACTATTTTCCATTTGTCTCTTCCCCTTGAATTCCTGTCTGTCTCCTTGGCCTTGCTCTAGGAATATTCCCTTTAGGAATTCACCAGCTAACCTCAAAATTGCACTTGGATTCTACAAGCAGGACAGGATGACAATGAAACTGGGGCTTTTAGTTCCCTGAGCTCCTCCCTATGGGCTATAATGGGGCAGCCAGGTCCCTTTACCTAAGTCCACAGCTGCTATTGGGCAGTCTTCTCAGTCACAGGTACTAGCTGCCGGTTGTAGACTCCAAACCCTCTACTTCCCTCTTAGTCCTAGGGGCTGTGGCTTTTCACTGTGCTGACCCCAGCATGCTTAACATCCCTAGTTAGTTTTCCTTAACCCTGCCCACATCTTTGTAAATAGTTTCTTTATTAAACACTTCCTAATTACTCTATCTGTGTGAGCCATCTGTTTCCTGCTGAGCCCCCAACTGAGACATTTTCCAATCAAGGACACACTGCAGTGAATACCAAAACTGCCAGCATGGAGCATCAGAAGTGCCTTTTGGGGGCATCAACAAAATATTGTAAATTTAGTATAAAGATTAGCAATGTGTCAAAAGTGAGAAAAAAAATGAGGCTTTTGACCCAGTTGTTCTATTTCAATAAAATAATAGAAAACTTGTCAAGACTAGGACATGCATGTTTGGTTAAGACGGTATGAGAAAGATTATATATGATTCATGAGCAAAGCATTGAATATCAACTCAAAAGAATGATAAGCAACAAATATTCAATTCTGGAAAATTGTGTGTAAAAACATTTTAAAAGGTTGATAAGATAGCTTGTACTCCCAAATACTAGTCTTAGTACCATCTTGAGAAACATGTTGTCTATTGGGAAATCTCTGAGCTTTTAATTCAACATTTACAGAATTCTTATCATAGACCTGGTAAACAGATTAAAAAGAATTAGTAGTGAATGCAAGAAAATTAGTGTCAAATGAGTAATACAAATACTGTCTAAAAGACAATAAAATACTTGACAACAGAGTTCAGAATTGAAGTTCTTGGAATATTTAGAGTAAATCAATGCAGCTAACAAACATTTGAGTTTCATAGAAACAGTTTACCCAAATGGTTAAACATGTGAAGAAAATGGACATTTGGAGAAGAATGATAAACTTTAACCCCAAAGTACAGCCATTTGTGAGCAAGATACAAGATGATCACCAAAAATAAAACCATTAACGATTTTTCTTTCTTCATTAGTAATAGAATTTTTATCTAGGAATATGGCTGTCATAAATAAATTGTAATTCCCAAAATCCCTTGCAATTTGTGTAGGAGATATGCCACACTGTTGACCAATGAGACATGAGAAGTGATACATGAAACTTCTACTTCCACTTTATCCATTACACTTCTCTTCACCATTTCCCAAAGGTTGAAGTATTAATATGGTAATAACATTTTGGTGTACATTTCATGACTCTTCACATGCAAACCTATGTCACAACCAGCCCAAGCAGATTCACTACAGTTGCATATAATTTAAAGTAAAAGACAAGCCAACAGGGATAAAATGTCTTAAAATACTCAAAGAGAAATTAAATCCTCAAAGGGAAATTAAACTGGAGGTTTCCAAACAGGGAATCAAATCACCCAAAAGAATTCTCTTGGATTCGAAAACAAACATGCCTTAAGACTCCTTCTTTTCACGTACTATAGCTGAGCACAAAAATATGAAAAATCTAATGTGAAAATTCAAGAAAGCAGGTTACTGCAAACTAGAACATGATCTATTGGCTGTTATGCTCTAAATTTTACTTCAGTGCATTTGCATACAAACATCATTCCATTAGATGAATGTGGCAGTCAAATATTTAACTGATTACATTTATCTCTAAAAACAAATCTGCACCATTAACTAACAGCTGTGAGCTACAAACTGGTGTAGTTCACATCAGAAACTACCTCAAATTTGCTTTATTTTAAATTATTTGGAATATATTTTCCTGGAATAAATAAGGCACGCGAGCTGTAGCAGAATGTGAACTGACATTGACTATGTGCTGCTCACTCGGCTGAGCTGAGCATTCCTAATTCTTACAAGACATCAAGGGGCGATTTTCCCTAAAATTAGTTGAAATGACTCTCCACAGTTTTAATAGCAGTGGTGCAGAGCAAAGCCTGCACGCTATTTTGAAAGTAAAGGTGCAGTTAGTGATCAGGCATGCTAAGGTTGTGTTAGCTCCTTCCTTTATTCACTTAAGAATTTTTTTTAAAGGCAGTATTACACCAGGACTTTTATCTTAATCTCACTTGGGGTCAGGAGTGACATTTAAAGGATAGGTATCCAGGTTGAGGAAGCAAAAAAGAAAGGTGCCTTGATTTTCTGTCAAATGGAGATACAACCCTAAGCCCAAAACCGCAGTGGTACCCCTTCAGGTGCAAGAGCCCCCAGGGGGCAGCCAACTGAAGAATCCTGATTTATCCCAGAGAGAGAAAGACTCGTGCAGTGCTGAGGTCAATGTTTCCTGTAATTTTGAAATTACTTTCTCACTCCTTCCACATTAAGATCTCCTGGATGTATCATAAACTATTTATTGAGGTTATTCAGCTGGAAAATTGAAAAGAAAGCTTTTAAAGGGCTTTTCCTCTCTGAAACAGGTGGTAAGATAGAAAACAGTACTTAATTGTTTCTCTTGTTTCACCTGGGTTAAGCTTTTGAGAATCTAGTGAACTGCCAGCCAATAAAAGAACTGTTTATTTGTACATTTAAATCAAACCTGGAAATAGAGTAACAACAAAGGAAAGATGGTTGTTTTTCATCACTTGAGCTGTTCGTCAGGAAATATCAAAATATATTTCCCTTTGAGAAACGTCAAAGCTTAACACTATATACGATGGACCTACTCCAACATTCTGTGAAAAGCAGAATTGTAATTTCTCTATAAATATTATACAGCACAATAAAAAGGTTCATGTTAACAAGGAAGTATATTAGGTTACACAAAACAAGAATAACGATGTAATCAGGCAATTCAGTTATAGCTTAAACCACCAGCCTCCAGGAAATATTTTACAAATCTTTTCCTGTAACTATTGTTTCAAGGCAACATACCCTCTTCTGAGTAAACATCACCTACCTCGAGGTTACAGATGAATCAAATTGGAATAACAACCTGTCTCCAATTTCTTCAGATAGAATGTCTATACATTTGATTATACTTTTAATAAAAGAAGTCCAAAATTTAGTGTCTAGCCAACATGCAATATGGTAACTAGGGATTTGCACAACTAAGGTTGTAGTAGGGGAAAGAGCAAGAATAAATTTCAGTGGTCAAAAGTGCAGAACACAGGCCGGGAATTTAGCTTAGTGGCATAAGCAACTGCCTGGCAAGATGGGGTCGTGAGTTCAAGCCCTGGTACAAAAAAAAGTACAGACACATATGAAACAACTCGTAGTTCAACTTTGCTGCACTGTAGGAGGATAAAGAAACAAATGGAAGAGGACACTGGGGTAGCTATCTTGATGTCCTATGGTTTGGGGCAATGGTGGAAAACCTACATCAAGCATGGTACAGAGGGCTGTTGGCATCAGCGAAAGCTCCACAAGGTTCACCATCACTGGTTTAGAGTTTAAAATGTTAAGTGAGACAGTCTGCACTTTTCTTTAAGTAATACAAAGTCAGGATATGTATCCGGGCATGCAAATAACATGTACTCTGTACCTCAATAAAATTAGCCTAATACTAGCAAGAAAAATGGATTTGGCAGGAATGATTTTGATTAGAGAGGAGAAATTCAGCAGAGACAGTTAAGCATATATAAACTTAAGGTTTTTGTTTATTCTTGAGTATGCTTTCATTTTACAGGATTCACACAATTATGCAAGGATGTTTCCAGAGAGCATGATTTCTGAGATTAGTAGAAAATCATACATTAATTGGTGGAGATTGGTAATATGACTCACCAGTGTTAATGGACCAGAATGTCCTTCATTAACCAGAATACTAGGACCACGGTGCATCTTTGGGCCAGCCGGAGGATGAGGAGACAGGATTGGCATGTTATTTTGAACAGAGTGTCTTGTGTGCTCCCCCTGGAACAAGAAAGAGATTTAGTGGATACAGGTATACAATCCTTAGTCATCCAGGCTAGATGATACAACATAGGTTTAGGATTCACTATGAGACCACAGACGTCCATCTTCATTCCCTCAAGAATGCTGCTCCTCAGGGCTACCTGGGTAGTGAGAAGATGTTTCCACAGCCATCAGGGCACTGGATGCGGTGGTGAAAGGCAGGGAAGTGAATCTGTTCATCTGTACAGAGAGACAGCTATTGAAGCAGTGCTTCCTCTGTTTTAGCAACAGGGTTTATGGACCTGCTGTAAACTGATCTCTATCAAAAAGCACAAAGCTGTTCACCAGTCCGATCAGTAGAGACTACCAGAAAGCAGTACTTTTTCTATTTTAGAAATCATTTACTAATGCCACTAAGTCAAGAGAGTTTCCTATGAAATAAAAGGGACCTAAAACATTTTTTCCCATTTGCAGTTAGGTAGTGAAAAGTATGACAAATAAAAATCCTACAGGGAGGACCTGGACTTCTACAGTCAGTGACCAGGGTCGTGATGTGTTTGCAGGTCACTGTGCCTGGCCACTTGGAAAGGAGTGAACAAAACACAGATACACAGAAACTGGGCTTCAAATACTGCTGCTCACTCTCTATGGCCAATAACTGTTTTCCCCATCAACATTTCAGCAAATAAATGAGAAAACCAGTAACTCAATCCTTGATATAGGACAACATCAGCAAACCTAAAGCAATCTCAAATCTTTACAGCCTAACTCTTTTATAAAACCTGAGAGATCTTCTGCCTCTTAACAACATTTTGTAACAAGATCATCTTTTATCTTTTGACCCTGATGAAGCATATTTGAGTCTACCAGGCAAAAGGGAAAAAATCACAGTTTTAAGAGGCAAGTTATTGAAGCTTTATGAATGCTCATCCATTTTTGAAGCATGTCTTAGAGGCCACGTTTATAACATTACACCAAAAATTAAAGGCAGCATGTGATTTGGAATGGCTCAAGAAATCAAATAAAACTGACAGTCTAACCTGCAATCTTTCAGACATGCCCAATTGAATGTCTCATCCCTTGATTCAAATTTATATAGCTCCTAAGTTCAGTGCAAAGAAGGAATATCATATATAAAAATAGGAAACAAGCAAGGTATTTTTAAATGCCTAGAACAAAATGTCTTATATCTTATTTTTGCTTTGTTTTTCTAAAGAGGATCTCCCCCCAACCAGTTTTCAAGGGTGATAGTCACATGAAAACATGCCATTGTATAATTCACAAAGCTCTACTTGTCACTATGTTTGGAACATTACCATCTATTTTTACTTAGCCAGAAAAAAAATCTTTTGGGCTCTATCACAAGAAAGTACTAAAGCAAAATTTTAAACTTGATTTTTTTTTTGCCTTAGCAACACTTGTACCTTATTAAATTTTTTTTTCACACAAACAGCTTCTACTTTGTCACGATCATTTATAATGATGGCGGCCAAGATTTAGACTCAGTAGAACCTTTTCTTTTTTACCTCAGCTAGATGTTACTCAACTATGAAGAGCCTTAGGGAACTTCAGTAATAAAACCAGTGGTTTTTGAAATCATAAAATAATATTATGAATAAAATAGAATATATATTGCCTTACCTTAAATCTCTGAATCCGTTCCTTCCTAGCTAAAGTTTCCAGTTTCCTTTTTATTTCAAGCTGATGGTAACGCTAAGCATGCAGGAAAGAGAGAGAACTCTATCAATCGGCAAAGAATTTTTAAGGGGAAAATAAGTGCAATAGCCCACTATCTTCTCAATTATCCCTCTTATCATTGAGATGGAGAAGAATCACCTGCATAAGTGTGCAGGTGGGACTATAAATTGGCACTATTCTACAGAAAGCCAATTACAAATACATATCGGTTAGTACACCTCGGGAGGAAACGGAATAGTAATTCTTAAATGTTGTACACACAAAAATGCTATCCAGAAGCATTGTTCATCTTTTCTCTGGACAAAAAGGCAAAACTAAAATAAGTTTTGAAGAGAATGGTTACATTCTTTGTATATCCATATAATGGAATAGAATGTAACACTGACTTGGGGATTACAAAGGTTTTGTTCTTTAAAATGAAAAACACACATAATGCAAGAAAAAGTTGAATTCAAAATTGCATAGAAGCACAACATAATTGATGAAAAACCCTTATCATGTACCTGTTTCTGTGCAAGAAGTTATTTTGTGTATGAGATAAACATTTTTAATGTGCTTAATAGTCACTTACACTTCTTCCTTGGAGAAGTGTCTTTTCAGTTCATTTATGTATTTTTCAATTGGGTCATTTAGGGTTCTTTAGATATTCTTGAGATCAACCCTCTACCAAAAGAATGACTGGGGAAAAAATTTCCCATTCTGCAGGTGTGTCTTCATTCTGTTGGTTGTTTCTTTTGCTGTGCAGTTTTTTAATTTGTTGAATTCCATTGATTGGTTACTCATAAATTTCTGGTGATACTGGAATGCCAGTCTGTCCCTGTGCCTATGGTTTCCAGGCACCCCTGTGTTTAATACCACATAGTCCCATTCTCCAGAGACACTGAGGCAGAAGGTCATAAACTTGTCCCGGGTCATATATTCAATCAGCTATACACTTATAATCCAAATCCTGTTCTGACATTAACTGCTTATTTTTGTTTTCGTTTATTTTTTCTAAAATCATGTCCGTCTCACAGCATAACATGACTTTATCAATGTATAAACCAGAAGAGATAAAACTAAAAAATGTAGTTAGAAACTATATGTGATCATTTTCCTTTATTATATGTTTCTTGTGATTTCACAGTTTCTATAATATCTTAAGTTGTAATTTAAAAAGAAAACAAGATAAAAAGAAGCCACTGCAGGGGATTTAGCTCAGTGGCACAGTGCCTGATTGGCAAATGTGAGTTCAACTCCCCATAGCTAAAGAAAAGAAAAAGAATCTGTTTACAATTCAGTTTGCAGCCATGGAGATACATTTGAGGGTATTTCATTGATGGGAGAGTAGTTGATTTTGTCTGATCTTGATCCATTTCTACTGTCTTGGGTACCCTGCAAAGACAGTCACTTACCGCCTTAGTATCCTCAAGCCTCTTCTTGACAGTTCCTTTCCTTTCCCCTTTCTCTGACTTTTCATTCACTTATCAGCAAGCTTTAAAACATTCACAGTCAACATCTTTGCATCTTCCACTCACTTCTGACATTCCAGGCAGCCAGTCCTCTTCATCACCATGAGCAGCATGGCCACCCAGGTCCTTGTGGCCTGGATTAAACCTCACTGCCCTTTTTCCAGGGATCCCTCTCCTCTAAGCATTCTGGTGCTTGTAAGAGCCTCCTGACCTCCTCCATGTGTGTTCCTACCTGAAGGCTTCCTGTCTCGGTGGGGCCCCTGTGCCCCGGAAGTACACCTGCCCCAACCCAGGCCGGAAGCCTCAGAGTCACCCTGCACTCCTTGCTCTCTCTCACTCCTCCTTGTTCTGTTGCTTTAAAGCTTTCTTCTTCTTCGGTGCCTCTGTTAGACAGCTGCATCTCCCCAGCACTGCCAGGACTGCTGCTCTTCCACACCCTTTGGCAACAGCTTCCTAATTGACCTCCCACCTCCAATCTTTTCCAGCTCATTAATCTATCTTCCACATTTTTAGCAACATCATCTTTCTAAAACAGTTCTGCTCATTTATCTCACTCCCCTGCTGGGAAACATTTCATCGCCTCATCACCTACACTCCAAACCAAGTTGGGAATTTAAAATCTCCAGAAACAGACCCCACTTGTTGGATAGAGTCACTTCCTGCCTTTGGTCCCAACCAACCCTGCACACGCTGGCCTCAGGGAGCTTGCCTTTCCACTCATGAGGTACTGAATTTCACACCTGCTGTCTTCACTGTATGGAATGCCTGTGCCAAGTTTTCATGGGCATTCTCATTCATTTTTAAACATGCATTTCAAACAGCAGGATTTCTGTTCTGTTTCCTTGGACCCCACAGAGGAAGCCACCCTGCCTTTCTTTTCTTAGCTAATTTTGTTTGGGTCTTTCTAATAGCACTGAGTCACTTCCCAAAATAATGTTTAAATTATATTTACAGCTGCAATATATCACTCTATTTTGGCATGTTGTAAGCCTGAAGTTAATATGAATACTGTGATGGATACATCATAGTGATTTTTTTTTCTGTTTTGTTTCATTTTAGTTTTTGCAGTAGCAAGCATTGAACCCTTGACACTGAGCTACATCCCCAAAATTTATTTTTTTGAGACAAGATCTCAGGAAGTCACCCAGGTCAGGCTTGAAATTGTGATTCCCGTTGTCTCTGCTTCCCTGTGTATTGGAATTACAAGTGCATGCATGACACCAGGCTGATGGTTAATCTTGATTGTCACCTAGATTGGTCTGTCAGACATCTAGGACATTAGCAAAACCCAAATCCAGTGCATCCAGGTGGCTTAGTTCTGATCTATCATAATGTGTCTGAAAACCAAATTGCAAGGATCAAGCTAATATCAAACTCAGTACCTACTGAGTAAATTTTAAGCAAGGTATAGATTAATGTCATGATGTACAAATTTTTTAACAGAGTTGTATAATTCCAAATAATACTCTTATGAGCAAGTGAATTTGGGGGCCATAAATAGTGATTCTATATAATTCATGTATATAGTATAAAGCAAAAAATAAATCCATAAATTAATATATATATATATATATATATATATATACACACACACATCTTAAGCAAATACTTGTTCAATATGACAGCATTATGAAAAATATTTTCCTTGTTAACAGTTCTAGTATTGGTTTACTGATGATCCTACAGTTGTTCATAAATGTTTATTGCACCCACAGGTCAGTGGTTTTACAAGCCCAGTTTCCTGATTTACTGCTGTATGGTCAAGCCAAGAAGTGACAAGCTTTTTCACAGAGATTAAAATGGTGTTGATGCTTGAAACTACAAGTTTCATGGAGCAAGGCCGAAATAATTTATCAAGTTAGCTAGATATCCCACTAAAAATGCCATGTCTGATAAAAAAAAAATTGTTGATGCTCGGGTTGTAAATCTATGTTGACCAATGTGGCCTAACGTGGGAGGGACGGCAGATGTTTCAATGCCTATTCCTTGAAACTTAACATACGGCTGAGCTTCGAAGCCTTAAAAGAATAACAGATCTGAAATAATTCATGGCAGTGGAATTACTGATATTTAAACAGATGTCACTTTTTTTAGCAAATGGAAATTAAGGTACAGATGGTAAGGGCTGGTATGTTTCAGAGTAGCCATTGTAGATTAAAAATCTACATTTAGAAAATTAAATATCACGAAATATATTATGATGTCCATATTTTTTCCCAAGTGAGATGGAGGAAAGCTTACTCTATTCTCTTGGCTACTGCCCACCTGGAGACACAGAGTACTGAAGTTGCTGGGCTGTATTTACTTTTTCATGAAATGCATGAAGGATTCTCTGCCTGGGTACAGAAGCATTATTAGTTATCATATTATAAACTATAAATTTTAGGGAAGGAAGATAATAATAAATAGTTGTACCTCCATATCAAGAACTTTATGGAAAATAGCCTGGGCTAAGCACTCTCGAATATATTTTTGATGATCCCGCTTCATTATATTTAGTTTGTATTCTTTCTCAGAGAGTATTCTGCCACTTCTTGTGATCTGGAATCAATAAACACAGGAATACACAGTAGAAAATTAGTTGTTAGTCATCAAAAAGGGGAGGCAGGGAGCGAAAGACTGAGACATAGAAAGAGGGGAGGTGATAATAGAGAAAGCGGCAACATCTTCAAAGCCTAAAGCAGTACCCCACTACGGCTGATAAACTTTCACTTGTAATGAATATTTCATAAGGCAAAAAAGCGAAAGGAAGAATCAGATACCCACCATTGTGGAAATGTATACAGGTGGTGCACCTGACGTTTAAAAAAGGTTTTCATTAGACGGACGACTTTCCCTTGATGGAACCCAGGTGTTCTTTTCATTTCTCTTTGTGAGCACACTCTGGGAAGTGGCGGGTGCCAGGCTACCTCGAGATGATGAGCCGGAGCCCTGATCACAGGATGGATGAGCTCTCAGACAAGGCTTTGAAGAGCAAAACAGGCCAGCTACAGAGGATCTCATCGGCTTGTTTTAAAAAATAATTGGTTCCATTGCTTTGTTGTCCTACTGCTTTTTTCTATGCTCCAGCCCACAAAGTCATTTAATTTGTTGTGATTTAAAATTTTACAGATTACACAGTACTTTGATAGAAAGTATTCAATATTAATCTCAATTCCTATCACGGGATGTGACAGGAGTGCCAGTGTGTTTTTCATGTCTTTTTCTTTGACTCTTTCCCGTGGGCATATTTGTGTATTTTTCTGTATGTCCTGTAAACAAAAAGTGGTATTCTTTCTGATGGTTCACCTTTTCCACTGACACAAGCCCCACGCTTCTTCTAAAGTTAATCCAAGCCACATATTTATTCTTCACTGTGCTAACAGTAGTTTAACTTTTTGCAAAATATGTGTTGAGATCAACCAGAGCTGTGTGACAATTAGCCATCAATAACTCACATGTGTATGTTATCATACATATATCAATAGCATATATAGTACATGCATAATCCATTTTTTCCAATCAAAGGTAAACGTTACAAAAATTGTGCTTAAAATGACAAATAACCTAGCTGCAGTCTTTAGAGTTGCAACTGCCATTCCATTGGCAGGTAACTTATCATCTCTTCTCTGGACTCTTTCTGATTTCCCCAATTAGACTAGAAGCTCCTACAGGGCAGAGGCTTTTAAACTTGCACCTGGATCAGAATCACTTGGAGAGCTCCAGGAAGAACAGATTGATGGGCCCCAGCCTAAGGCTTCTGATTCAGGAGGTCTGGGGTAGAGCTCTCAAATTTGCATTCCCTAACAAGTTCCCAGGTGAGGCTGAATGCCGCTGCTGAGGATTCTGTTTAAACCACTGCTCTCGAGATGGCCAAATCTTCCTGTTTTGAGATGCTGTGCGTGTAACTGGAAGGGAGTGCTTGTTAATGATGGTGATGAGTAAACACAAAGCCCTCTACACACTGAAACTCATTGGACTCTTGCCCCCCACAAAGCAATGTTAATAGCCACGTAAAGTTGCACATCTTTTGTTGTCCTAACAATTCTGAGGGCTGAGCATCATGATCCTCATTTCACAATTGAGGAAGTTGGGAGGGAAAAAGTTAAGTAAGTAGTTTGCTCATGATTCTGTCTTGTTAATGGCAAGCCAGGTTTCAACCAGGTCGGTCTGATAACAAAGCCCCGGGAGACAGGAAGCAAGTACTCTGAGATCTCTCCAGCTGCAGTGCCAAGCACATAACAATGAAAAACACGAAGTGTGCTCTTTCAGCACCAAGGCAACAATGGTTAAGAAAATCCATCGTGTTTTAAAAGAGCAAATAAATAGCGAACACTTTTTACAACCACACCCCTTTCTTTCAGTGGAAATCCATAGTATGCTTTAGAGATTTCGTACCAAATACATTTTGAAGAATGGAAATTTGTAGGAAGGACAGATTTGAAGCTAATTGAACATGCTAATGTATCAATAAACCATCACATGAAATGAGAGTTGAAGAAAATTCAAGGGGAAATGTTGAACTGTTCATCTTTTCCACACCATATTCTGTGATTATTTAAAACAGTATTTTTTTTCCAAAGACAATAAAGTCTTCTCTGGCCTCATGCTTTAACAGTTTCTGCTCCTAGAATGTGTTCAATAAATATGTGTTGAATACATGAATGAATAAGCAAACGAACGACGCCATGGAAAGCTAATAGAGACAGTTTCTCAATAATTTATGTTTCCTTGGTTGTCATTGTGACCTCTCTTCTCATCTTTTGAAATAACCTCAAATAAATAAATCAGAACTTTGGAAAGGAAGTAATTTTTCTGAAGTGAACAGAAAAAAAAAAAGGATGTGACTAACTCAAAGAGGTTGGGAATTAGTGAATTTAAACAAGAAGGGGGGTGGAAAATAAAACAAATCTTACCAGCCCTGCTCTTAGGAGATGCCTCCTTATCCTGGTATTGTTAAAATATCCAGCCAGGTGTCTATCGGTCAGGCTATTATATGCTGCTAGTAATCTGAAACAGAAAAATGAAACCATTAAGGTTTTATGAACTGTTGCTTGAGAACCAAGGCATTGGTTGACTTTCTCATCCCCAAGCTGTGCATAACCTTGTGCTCAGCCAGCCGGCAGGTCATCAGTGTACTTGTTTAATAAACATTTACTGAACACCTGCTATTTTCTAGGTTTTATGGTAATCACTGGGAGGTCATCCTGACTTTGGTTATGTTGCAGACAAATACAGAATCGAAAAGTGAGTTATTAAATGAGGGTGAGAAATCCGGTACTGGAAATGGACAAGAACTCACAGGAACCCAGAAAGGGGCTGCCGGCTCCAGCTGTCATAAGGGCCTTTGAGGTGGATGATGGACCAGTAGCATCTCTTTCTGAGGGCTCCTCAGCCCCTCATTGTGTAAACTCTAGTACCTTGCCCTTCCCTTCAACATCTTTTCTCAAATCATCAGGACACAAAGCAGTCTCTGGACTGCCAAGACTCATTCCTCAGCTGTCAGAGAATGGGTGATACAGAGACGCAGAAGTATCTCTCCTAGAAGGAAATGGCCCCTGATGCACACCCAGCACTCTGCATCACTTTCGCTTCCACGTTTCCCCCGGACCTGGAGCTGCATCTCACATCACACAACACGGAGTTACTATTTCTTGGTCTCCTCTGTTAGCTTGGAAGTTCAGGAGAGTGCATGCCACTCGGCATCCCTATTACTGTTATCTTCTGCGTGTCTGAATAACAACGTGCCTGCTAGACGCAGACACAGCTTTGGAACTTACTTAAGTTTCTGATTAAGGTTAAGCTCAGCATTTTTGAAGGATTAACATCGTTGTGTATATTTAGACGATTTCATTAAGCACCAAAAGATTTTAGAGGTATTGATTACCTTGAATTTCGGGTGCTTATGAGATTAATACAAGCCTGATGTGGTGCTGTGTATCTACAATCCCTCTACTCCGACTGAGGTAAGAGGGTCACAAGTTCGAGCCCAGCCTGAGCCATTTAGCAACTTGGAGAGACCCTGTCTAAAGATGAAAACTGAGAAAGACAAAGAAAGAGACAAAGAAAGAAAGAAAGAAAGAAAGAAAGAAAGAAAGAAAAGAAAGAAAAAAGGCCAGTGGTGTAGTTCAGCATGAAGACCCTGTGCTCAATCCCCAGTATCACAGAGAGAGAGAGAGAGAGAGAGAGAGAGAGAGAGAGATGGAGACAGAGACAGAGATTTTAAAAAGGACAGTCTCACTCCTTGATTACATACTTTCCCTTAGTAGATGACCAGTCTTAGTCCATAAGTCAAAGTTGAAAGCTATTTTTCCTTTAACTTTTTATTAATCATTCTGTACTTTAATTCTAAACATGTCACTGGGTGTGTAGCTCAGTGATACAGCACTTGTCTAGCATGTGTGAAGTCCTGGCTCTAACCTAAACACTACCAAAAAGCAAACAGACACAGATACTTATATGTATGTGTACATATGCTCAGATATATACATATTTGTATGTGTATACATGCATAGATTTTAATTGTATATGAGTATATATATATATGGAGAGAGAGAGAGAGAGAGAGAGAGAGAGAGAGAGAGAGAGAGAGAAAGTGAGTCTAAACACAGCCCTGAAGGAAATCAGTAAACCTGTCTTTTAAAGTATTCACAACGTTACTTACAACCAAGATTTACAATCTGTACATTTTGTGAGCAGCTGACCCTTAACTTTCCCAGACTAGAGAAGGGACTCACATTACAGAATCAAGTCAATGTCATCAGTAATAGTTTGTTTCACTGTTTGCACCACTTTAATTACATGAGAATGGTTTGGTGACCTTTTTCCTGTCTCTTTTCTTCTTAGCAGTCCATCTCGAGAAAGTTCCATGCTGTCAAATGGTAAGAGAAATTTAACTTTGCTCACAAAAGACAGTGAAAAGCAGTTACAAAGCCCAGAAGCTGAGGTACCACACGAGGGTTGCCGACATAGGAACAACTGTGGAAACCATTATTTCCTTGGTTTATGTAAAAAGACAGCCCAAGAGCTTGACGAAGGCATCCCTGGATAATGCTTTGAAACCATCTTTTAAATGAACTGTCTTGATGTCCTATAGTTCATCAAAGGTTTCCTGTCGCCGAAAGGTCAACGTTGTATCCCTTACCCTTTCTGAATCTCAGAATATTTTCAGCTCCTCATTTCAGAAAGGTGAGCAGGTGTCTCTCAGTCCTAACAATCATGATTCCACAGTTCACAGATTCTTAAGCTAAATCATTAGAGTGATATCATATATGGTCTTTTGTCTGTTTCCCAGACCCATGATAAAAAAGAATCAATAGTTTTGGAATAGCTAGGAGTGTTAAGCCTCTTCTTAAATAAAGTGGGGGCAAAACGTTAGCATAACAAAGACCTCCCTCAGTTTCCCTGTTAACAGATTAAATATCCTTTCTTTTAATTCAGGCATCATAACTGTTTAAATATTTATGTATATAACGATTCTTAGCCAACTTTGGCATCAAGTAATCTGAATTGCCTTTTACTAAGCTCTCTGACTCCAAATAAATGAGTACTTATGTCTGGTAGTCCCTCCCCCAGCTCATTCTTCCTGAAAAGTTGAAGAGGCCTGCATGGAATCCTCTGCAAACATCAATGTTCTCACCTTTTCATTGTTAGGAATGAATGCAGGTCCTTGACTGAGAAGTCATTTGTAAAGCAACCCTTTCCACAACTACCATCACACAATTGGCCTTGGAAGCCCAGACTCAGTTATTTCTTTTTCAGGCAATATTTTTTGGTAGCCACATTAGGTTATTACATTGATAATAAAAATTGCCCTAGAATAGATAGATGGATGGACAGACAGACAGATAGATAGATAGGTAGATAGATAGATAGATAGATAGATAGATAGATAGATTGATTTGTCAACATGGTCAGTGCAAATATTTCCACTTCTTGCACAAAAATGTCAGCTTCATTCTGCCCATCAAGTGACCCGTATCAGGGAGGTGGTTTTCCCAATAATCTCCTGTAACCATACTGTGGCCAACCTGATCCTTTCTGCTCCCATTCTTATGTAGGCTCTTAGCCTCTCTTTGTATTCATTCCATTCCAGGAGCTTTACCCAACAAGTCACAAACATAGGTTATTAGAGCTTTTCCTGATATTTCTGCTTTTGTCCTCTGTGTTACTGACACCTCTCTGCCCCATTTTTCTTTTTTGTACCTGACATAGCCCTGGGGCTGATAAAGTCACCTGGTTCTGGGCTTGTTTGCATTCCGAACACTCTCTTCCTTTTTAGATAACTTTCTGCATCTGTG
Source organism: Cavia porcellus (assembly GCF_034190915.1). Classification (NCBI taxonomy): domain Eukaryota; kingdom Metazoa; phylum Chordata; class Mammalia; order Rodentia; family Caviidae; genus Cavia; species Cavia porcellus. The sequence continues at coordinate 156,158,495 of NW_026947484.1, read as the reverse complement.
GTCAAACTGGCCTTCCGGTCACACACTGCCTGTGACCTAACCTACTGCATGTCTGTCAGTGACTCCCTTCATCACAGTGACCACAGGCCACTGTGACTCACAAGCCACCTTATCCCACCCAGTGCTGCTATTTACTGGCCAGGCTGGTCTAGTGTGCTTGGTCTTTCTATGACAAGCCTATTACCCACCCCAGGTCTCTGGGTAAGAAAGACCCATTCTCTAGCAGCAGTGTGAACTGGGGAAACCTGTACCCAAGGAAACAAAGCACTGCTTTCTGGGCTGGATCTTGTTTCCACAACTTCCAGACATGCCTGCATCTCACCAAGGCCTTATGCCGAGTCACTAGACACGCTGCTTCCCAGCTGCAGGTTTTTAGTACTCAATCCTTGAATGGTTGTCTCACACCATGAAAAGCACATAAACAGTGCTCGATAGAAATAAAAGTCAGCAGTTCTATGAGTTCCTCCATCTGGCCCCAAAAAGAGAGAGTCTGTCCCATAAAAACCTCAAGTAAAAGGAGAGGCACCATAATTGTTATTAATCACAAATGTTTATTGAGCACTGGTATTTTTTAGACTATGTTCAGAACATTACAGATGCAGGAATGGCACAGATACTGCGCATACAAAGCTGCCAGTCTAATCGACATATCCGCCCTGTGTACACGTATGTGTATACACATATATGTTTGCTTTCTTCCTATATCAGAAGCTAATTCATTCTGAGGATTTGCAGGTCAGATGCTGCACCCTGAGCAGGGGAAGAGTATAATATTCATATACCACTCTGCAGATTGCAAAGCTTATCCATATCCATATTACAATTTGATTCCTTTTAGGTTCTTGGAAGATGTGCCACATCTAGCTGTCACAGCTTCCTAGCTTCCTAAAAAGGAAACACTCAAATAAGGATACTCTTCATTGTGACTCAGTCCTAGGGAGCTTTGAGTAAGAAAACAAATATTCAGGGACCATACTTGATATAATCATTATTCTCTGGCCAGCAGTACCCTTTATCCCCAAGCCTCATGCCTATACTGTTGTCCCCACAATGTTTACCCTCATAGAAGGGAAGCAAAATATCTCTTAACACAACAGCTCTGGTTCGGTCCATCTCCACTATTTCTGGCTCCATGACTAGATGCCAGTGGTTACCGCCATCTGCCTTGATCATTCTGCCTTCCACAAAACAATTCATCCAAGTCCTATGCCAAGGCACAAGGATTGTCTTTCTTCCAGTTTCAGATAATATTAACACATGCTTCATTTCTCCCTGAGGTCTCTTCAGAATGGGCTGACCCTCTGTATTTCTACCAACATCCTATTCATGATTACATATTCTCTTCAAAGGTGGAAGTTGTCTCTCCTTCTCCCCTTTCCTTTCTGAGCCTTTACTATCTCATTGTTAAAACTCTCCTCATGGCACTTTTTTCTAGCATGAACTCAAAGATTTTTCAATCTCTACATGCCCTAGTTTCAAAGCCAGACATACATTTTTAGGTATATAAAATAATATGAACTGAGGCATATTCACAGGCCATGGTATTCCACCAGTTCTGCAGTACAGATAGAGAGAATTTTCCTACCAAAAAGCTCGTATTAACAAATGCATAGCTTTCATTTAAAATTAGATATATCTTTAGGACAAAAGAAATGCACTGAAATCTTTAACTCAGTCAATCTCTTAGATATATAGTCCTGCAATCTGCTTCATACTACAAATTTCTCTAACAAACCTATTTAAAGAGAACATAGAGTCTAAGTTTTGACAAAACCAGGGTATTTTTATTTAACCCAAATTGTTAGTTAGGCCATCTGGATTAATCACATTTTTAGTAATTTTTTTTATTACTACTACAACAAAATAACACAAACTATTACCTTAAAACAAGACAAACTGATTATTGTACCATTCCTAGATGTCAGAAGTACAGTCACATTGGTTTGACATTAAGATGTGAGCACAGCTGCATTCTTCCTAGAGGCTCTAAGAGAGAATCCTCTTTCTTTCCCATCTTCTGAAGCTGCCCACACTCCTTGGATTGTTGCCTCCTTCCATTGCCAAAGTTAGCAAATGGTTCTTTTGCTTTGCTCTTGGTCTTAGGGACTCTTGTCCTTACCTGGAGCTCATCAATATAAACATCAGATACCCTTGCTATGGTCAGCCAGTTAATTCTAATTGTACCTACAACATCTACTCCCTCTTGTACATAAAGTAATATTTTCACCAATTCTGAGAACTAGGAATTGGACACCATAAGGGGATATTCTTTTGCCTACCATAAGGATTTTTTCTATATGCCAGAAGCCAATGAACAGAACTACTATACTCTAGAGTGAGAGCAATTGGACTATAACACATTTTGTTGGGTGATGAGTCATGCCTCACTCTCCATTTCCAAAAGCAAACTTGTCAGGTGCAGGAAGGCAGTTCCTGGTACAGCATAGGAAGCACAAAGTGAGTTAAAGCCTAGCTTGCTGGTCTAATTTTGATGTATCTGATACAAGCACCAAGACAAAAGAATAAGGGGAGCACTAAAGATCATTCTAAGCAATTAACATATTTTCTTATCTGGATAACAGCATAGAGATAACTTGCTTTAATTGAATCTAATACATGAAAAGACAAATCAACCTATAGGATATAATTACACTCACATCAAATACCCATTATTCAGCACCTAAAATATTTCATTAAATTTAAATAATAATTTTTTAATTTTTTTTTGTCTTTTTTCTTTTTTTTTTTTTTTTTTTTTTTTTTTTGTCTTTTTCATTTTTATTGGTACCAGGGATTGAACTCACGACTGCCTGCTTGCGAGGCAGGTGCTTATGCCACTGAGCTAAATCCCCAGCCCCAAGGCTCTTTTTTTTTTTTTTTTTTTTTTTTTTTTGTCTTTTTTCTTTTTATCAGTACCATGGACCGAACTCACGACTGCCTGCTTGCAAGGCAGGCGCTTATGCCACTGAGCTAAATCCCCAAACCCTAAATAATACATTTTTACCCAAAACATTAAGAAGGCAAGTTCATTATTTATACCATGACATGCCCTTGCCTACAAGCTGAAAATTATTTCAGTGATAGTAAAATGAGAAAAATTGTGTTATTGTTGGTGAAAATTCCTTTGCATGCTTACAGCTATACATGCACAGATAAATCTAAGGAAGAGGAAAAAAAGTCATGAATAAGAATATAGCAGGGCCTCTCCCATTAGGAACTTCAAAATGAAGTAAGATAGAATGATTCTATGCATAAAACTATTAGAAAATACACAAAAGTATATTTAAAAATTACTAAGAGGGTGTGCTGGAACTGGTTCCTACTAGCTCTCACAAGACAATTGTTAAGATTTTTCAGGAATTTTCCAAGGCATTGATAGCCTGAAATTGGACATCATGGGAATATTTATACCAGAGGATTTGGCAAACATTACATATCAGAGCTGTTTTCTTTTTCCTGAAAAGCCAATTTACCAGCATACCACTGATTAAATTTTAAAAGTAAGTGGCGAGATGTAGCACAGGGAACAAATAGCATGATTCATCATATAAATAAATACACAGAGGCATGAATTTAATAGATTTTGTCTGAAAATTCATCTTCTGCATGCAGTATTTTGCCAAAGGCCTCATGTACCTGTTTAGCTATTTTCTATCCTTCTTCAAAAGAACATAAGGATTCTGGCAGAAAGAATCATTTTTCAGCTGCATTTCAATCAAGAAATTTTATGCAATTTTACATTGCCATAAATGGAAAGGTTCAACTCACTTACCAATCTGGAAAACTGATTACACCATTTTATGCTCAACAGAATCAAGTGAGACTTATGGGGATGAGTACAGTTTTATTATTAAAGATGAAAAGCCTAATCGAGAGGTGCTTTGCATTTCAACAACCACTAAACCTGCAATTTATAGATTTGATAGTGTTCAAGGAGGATCTCCGTCAATTTATAGATCTGATAGTTTTCAAGGAGGGTCTTCTACTGCCAAGGCAGGCATCTAATAAAAACCAGGTAAAATGTTTCTGTAACTCATAAATCAAGTGTTTTTATTGGGAAGGCAAGTTTTACAGATCACAGAATGGAGGAGTTTGATTGCCTTCATGTGAGGTCACAGTTCACCAGTAATGGAGCTCTTCCCCGACTCAAATGCATTTCTCATTGTCCATTACACAAATATGCAACAATATACAGAAGTCCAGCTCCACAAAAAAAGAAACTCATCACACTGAAGCCACACAACCAAGTCGAATACCTTGAATATCAGCAAGATTCTTAGTAAAGAAGCTTTAAAAATTTAAATTGAAATTAATTTCTCCAAATAAAATCTCTCAATATAGTCTGACTAACTAGAACAGCAAAATACCAAAAATAACAAAGTTGAACTGTAGCATTTACTTAGAGAATTTAGTTTTTCATCACTAAAAATCTCATGTCTATTATTTAAAGGTTAGAAAATTAGGAAATGTGAGACCAGATATCTTATCTCTAAACAGGTACAATAATATTTTTGCATGTAAGGCAGGGAAATCTATATTAACTGCCTCCTGCCTGATGTAAATTTTGACACAATAAAAAAATGATATGATTTGGAGCTAGAAAATTTGGGTTCAAATTCTAAGTCCACACTCTACATGATGCATGTCTCGGGAGAAGTCAGTCTTTTCTCCCAACCCCATGAAGTAAAATGTTGACAGAGTTTCTTGAACTAGGTTCTCTAAGTGGTATGAAAACATACTTACTTGGAGCTTCTGTGCTTAATGTGATTAATGAAAATGACATGTGGAAATGATCACCTAAGATTCGGTCAACTCCGTAATGTTTTATTCAGGAAACTGAGGTTGCAAAAGTAGGCATGGCTCATTGACAGATTCAAAGCAAAAACTCAAAAAGAACATGCCAGAATGTCACAGTGGTTTGCATCAAAGGGGACCCATCCCTTTCCCAGGATCCTTGTCTCACTACTTTCTACCAAAATTACTTTCATTTCTTTTTCATCTTGCTCTTCAGATTCACATAAGTTTCCACCCCAGTTCCCTTCACCGAGGCATGGATTATGGAGCCCTGTACACAGTAAACACTTTCCTGGTGTTTATTGAATAAATGAATAAATCAGTTAATTGAAACAAAGTATATTGCTCCGATTCTTTGATACATATCTATTCTTTTAAATCCACAAGCAAAGATCATAATCTTTCATTTCTTCTGCTTCAGAACAATAACTACAATCAGTTTAAACAAAAAAGGATCAAAAACCTTCTCATTGTCTTCTGGTTGTTTAACAATACGAATGCTCCATGTGTATGATCCTACAAACAATCTCAGTTTTGTTGTTTTGTTTTGTTTGTCAAGTAACAGTGTGCTACACAAGTGCATTAGAAATAAAAAGGTTCCCAGAGATACAGAAAAGCATGTATGTCCTTTTGAGAAAACTCAAAGAAAGGCAAATACAGAAGAATGATTGACACGAGGGTCAATTATTTTTCATTCCTTTATAACAAAACTCTTTGCCAACTAAAATTAAACCACAAGTCACTGCAGTCTGCCACTTTATAGGGGGTGATTGAACTGATACCATATGAACGATTTTATATTACATTCTTCATTCTTTTTTATTTGCATCCAATCCTGCCAGATCTCAGCAATTATGCTAAATATTGATTTACAATTTCTTCCAGCTTATCCTAACAATGCAGCCAGATGAAAACTGTAATATTATTGTATTTATAGCCTTAATATGATGGTTTGAAGTGACTAGTAAAAACAAAACTGGTCTCCAACTGTGCTGACTGCTGGCAAGAGAGTTTCACGGTGCTCAGAAAGGAGATGATGGAGGTGGGGGGCACTTGGCCCTTGCAAGACATGCTGTGCACGTCTTTCAATTTTTCTATCTTTAAGCAAAAAAAAAAAAAAAAAAAAAAAACCTTTATGGCCATTTAAAAATATACATCAACAGAAAAATAATATTCAAATTAACAGAACATAATGAGGCAATTAAAGGCAAGGTGCAGAGGCAAGAAAGATTTAGAAACCAATCATCGTCAGGACAAGCATCTATTGAATACTTACTATCATGCTATGCACACGGCAAACATTCATATAACACATGCTACATATTTTAGTTCTCACAACAACCCTGTAAACACTGTTATTCTCCCTCCCTGAAGGTGTGTTAATAAAGGTAGAGTGCATAGATTACTAGCTATAATTTGTAAAAGGAAGAATTAGATTTAAACCAGAAACCATTCAGGATTAGCCATTGGACTAAACCATATTTTGTGATGGGGAGTTCAGTCCAGAGAAGGAATGACCTAGGGAGGTTAGAGAAATCAATAGCTGACCTGCATAGCCCACACAGGGCCTGGGAGAGAAGAAGAGCCCAATACCCCACCCCACTCCCACCCCTGGAAGCAACCGGTTTATGTGGAAGAAAACAGGCTGAAATGATAGCATTGAAGATATATAGATATATATCCCAGCTTAATGCTTGCAGTGTTTAGGGTTTCATTGATTTTGCAGGCATAAAGCTGGTAGTCTGAGCATCTATTTAAATGATAACAATACACAATATAGCAACTATGGGGGATCTCCTTCTGAGAAGTAGCTATTGTTCATTCCCTATTTTCTTGTTTTAATGTTCTGTATTATTTTCATTGTTTTGTTTCATTTGGTTTTATTGTTTCTGAGGGCATGGGCAGCTATTTCAAATATAACAAGATATATTATGGTAGCCATTATTGTTTTCCTATTGTTTTTTTTTTAAAGTTCTGTTTCACTTTCATTGTTTTGTTTGGATTGGTTTCATTCCATTCTGCTTTATTTGATTTTATTATGTCTGGTGGTATAAGCAGCTACTTTGAAGATAACAAGCGGCATTGTTGAATTGCTATTATCTTATATTGAAGTTCTGTATCAGTTTCACTGTTTTGTTTTGTTTGGCTTCATTCTGTTTCATTCTCTTTAAAACTAGAAAAACTAAATTGATAACTGATCTGTAGATGATACCAAGAGAGCAAATAAGAAGCCAGCTGTTTAAAAATCAAAGAGGTGGCCTGGCAGCTTCTCCTTCTGGAATTGGAGGGCTCCGTGCTGTATGAGGTTTTAAGCAGGGAAACACCATGGCCAGATTATTCTATCTATCTATTTATTTACTTTTGTAGCAGAGATTGAATTTATGACCTCACACTTGCCAGGCAGGTGCTTGTGCTGCTGAGCTAAACCCCTGGCTTACTCTCTCTTTCTAAAATCTCCCTGCACTGTCTTAAGAGGCAGATATGATAGCTGAGCTTCAGCTTCTTAAGTCAGTTTCTGAGTTTGGCTCCTGATTATTTCGTGGAAGCAAGCTAATGAACATCCTTGAGCCTCCTACTTCAACTGACATCAGGCATGGTAACGGTGCTTCCTCAAAAGTCCGCTTGGAGCATTAAACGGGTCAACATGTATACTGCACTCAGCAATTTCCCAGCATGGGGCAAATGCTCAGCCAGCATTAAAAGTCAACATCTTGTCTCTCAGCTGAAACAATATACATGAGCAAAACCACTCTTTAAAACTTCCACCATGAATAACTATTCCCCATGTTTAATGTCTGCTATTATCAGGAAATTCTCCCTTGGGAAAGACCACAAATACAGTTTTTCTCCCTGTTTGATCCTGAAATACTAGGTAGTTGATCATCTGGAACTTAAAGGCTTACATAAGTTCAAAGACTATCTCTTTGAGGTTAGAGAGCCAGGATCCTTATTATTTTTTCTCGAGATTAGAAAGCACTTCAAACCATTAATTAGACCTCTTTACTAATGTCTGGTATTCGAGGTCCTATAGAAGAATGCCTAGAATATACTTTTTAAAAAAATAAATACAGTTCATTTTGAAGAGCTTCAAATTCTTTCTAGTTGCCAATAGCTATTTAGCATTAATAGTAGAGAGCTGCTATCTTTTAGAGAGAATCTGAAAAATCTCCATGTTATTCTGCTTACATATTCCAACATCTGGAGTTGCTTTAAGCAAAATTAGGAAGTAGGTCCTGATTGCGTTGTGTGCACTCAACCTTTTTCCTAAATGATGATTCCCTTGAACCATCTGCCACTGCCAGGTTCTTCCTCCTCCTTCTTTCCTTCTTATTCTCCTTCCCGTGTTTCCTGGTCCTCCTCTTCTGTCTTTAGTTATCCTCTGATGAGCTATTCTCAGGGTTGTTAAGAATACAGTACATGCTGAAATGCACCTTGGGAATAAGATGTTGATTAGGGACCCGTGAAAAGATAAAAGCTGAAGCAAATAGAGCAGAGACAGAGGTCAAGCCACGCATGGGCCAACCTCTCCCGGGCCGCCTGGAAGGGTCTGTGGACAAGGAGATACTCTGGAGCTGAGCAGAACTGGAAGACGCTGGCAGCTGGAGAATCAAGAGATTACATTGCTACACATGGGCAGCAAGGCAGTCCTGATGGTGCAGCCTGTGTCTGTCTCAGCAACGCGTTCCCTGCTGCAGGGATGCTTGTGTTTTCACAGTCTAGAGCACAAACTCTGATTGTGAGATACTAAGAATCAGAAACTCAAACACATAACTTTGGGCATAAAGAAATGTTTTCTGAAATCCAATACAGAAGTAATAATCTCTGTTTCACAAGGATCTTGAGTGTTTTAATCTAGCCACATTAATCTCATCTGCCAGGATGTAATGGAAGGTCTTACCAGCAATGACACATTTGGCAAAAATTAGTAACAACTAAAAAGCTATTACCTTCTGATATCATAGCTGATTTGTATTTGGAAATCCTGTTCTTTATTTCTTTTTCTTCCTTATTTCCTTCCATTCTCATAATCCAACTTGAAATTTTCTTTGGTAATTCTCATTCAATTTAATTGTAAACAAAACCCAAATTTGCTATGAAATTTTCAAAATTTGTATCTGTGTCATGGTGTTCATAATCTTCAATGCTAGTTTGTCCTCCACCATGAGCACTCAACTAACTCCTCTTCAGGGTTCACATCAAGGTGACTATGATAGACAACTTGAGGCATGGGTCAGACCTGTAAATAAACAATGGCAAAAGCCTAATAGGTAGATCCCATCAGCAATGGCACATGTGGCAAAAAATGCAGTGTAGGATCTATTTCACAAATGATAGACATCATCACTAGAGGATTTCATTCAATGCCAGTCCTTTTTTGTCCACCAAATTTTATGCTGGTTTCATGGGAGTCATTGATGTTGTTACTGTTGTTCTTCTTTTTAAAGTCACACTATCTCTAATTTCTTTAAGAGATCATATTATCAGCATGTTGTTCAGTGATCCTCACCCTGTAGAATCCAAAAGATCAGTATAAATCTTCTGATGCCACTTCTGTTCTGTTAGTATTTTCAGCTCCTCATCAATAAACAAGGACAAATAATAGAGCTTTATGCTTGTTGAGTTTTGTTAAAGATTAAATATGACATGGCAAGGAGACTTCTTAGTACAGTGGGAGGCACCAAGGTTGCTACTATACTGTTAGCATTGCCTCATTCCTGAATGATTCATGTATGTATTTGCCTGTGTTTGGCAAAGGGTAAATACTGTTTCAGAGTGGGGTGGGCGGGGTTCATCATGGAGACTGAGAAGTAGGAGGGTGACTTAAACAATCAGGAGTGAAATAAAACCTGAGCCAGTAGAAAGAAACCAAGTAAGTGCCAGGCCATAGCAAGAGGAGAAGAAGGCCATTTGCAAAGGCCTAGGGCTGAGAGAACACCATGGTGCCTCCCTTTCCCTATCTTCCCACCAGCACAGGTGGAGCACCTGTCTTTAGCCCCGTCATACACTCAGAGTGCAGAGCCCCCACTGGAAGCACACAGACCCCTAGTCCCATGTGTCAGAGGACAGATGATCAGAGGAGAGGGCAGTTGGTAAGTACATCTACTACCAGATGTCAGATCATTTGTACAGTTACTTAAAGCAACTCATTCCATGTGCCTGCCAGTGCCCCCTGTGTTGTGCCAAGTTCATAAAGCTGCATAAGAGTAGTCCCTGTGCTCAGTGTTGTGACACACCCACCAAGAAATGTCTGCTGTTCTACAACCATGTCTGCTGTTTATTACTTACAGGCATGGTCTTTTTTAATCTTAAAAACATTCCATGTATCAGGCTGTTACCCCATTTTAAGAAAAAGTAAACAATGGTCAGACAGGAACGGTATCTAAGAAGAACTAAAATAAGAACTGAGTCCTGAAGTGGGGGAAAAAGGAATAAATGAAATACAGCAAGCAGCCACAAGTACAACACCAACAAAATTTATGTGTGTCAGGAAGAGTAGCGTAACCAGCACTTTTGAAACCTTCTCATTTCCCTAAAATTTCTACATGCAACAGCAAGATGATAATAGCATCTGATCAAAGGTTAAAGAGCTTGACTAAGCTGTAAATGCTCAATCACTAGAAAATATACTGGTGAAATAAGACTTTCACCAGTCTTCCTGCAGTTTATCAGTGTCTAAGTAATGATGCAGCTTTGTAAGTCTGTCTGGAAAGCTCGAATTTGACAATCAGAATAAATGCTGGAGAAATACAAACTCTCTGGGTCATAGTTTCCATTTGAATTAAATTTTTCAGCTGTCCAGAGAACAGTTTCTTCGAAGGGAAAAAAAAAATCTCATTTGAAGGGTCACGAATTGGTATGTCAATGTTAATTTTCTTTGCAAAAATTCATGAATTTAAAAATAGACTGCCATTTAAAATGAATTAGTTTAATTGAACAAGAAAGTGATTTATGGACTGGAAACACCTTCCCCATCCTCTTTCCTTATTAGCTTGAGACATCTCTGTTGATTTTGAACTGTATATTTTATTTACTTTTGGCTGCCATAGCTAAAGAATTAAATTGTAAAGACTTAAGCAATATATGCTTTACACAAAGATCAAAAGAAAGGCACAACTGCTGCCATTCATCAAATCTCTATTATGTGTCAAGATGCCTGCAAAGGAAGTATTTATAAGCCTTATTTTTAAGAAAAAAGAAAGTGAGACACAGAGAAATTAAGTTTGTTGCTTTTACAAAACGTGTAACTGAGCTTCAAACCTGTGTCACTCAGACTCTGGAAAACAATCCTGTAGCTACTATGGAAAACACAAGAAAGACCCACTGGAATTCAGATCTGTGCTCCTGCCTCCTTTGCAAGGCGTGAGCTCCAGTCTTTGCTAACTTCCACCTGTTCCCCAGCCCTGGAATTTGATTTTGGCTACATTCTGTACAATCTGTAGCAATTGGACCTGAGATTCAGCCCTTCAGCCTCTTACTTGTTTTTCTGAGTCCACTTCATCTTGAAGGTTCAAATCTCAATATCTCTCTTTGCACAGGTCAGCCTGAGCTCAGACTCACCAGTTCTTTATCACCTTTTCTGGAGCATTCCAGCCCAAGTCAGACTCCAGGAATCCAGTTTGACCAACAGGAAAGAGGAACTTGTAAGGAAGAATAATTTTACGTGATCTTAGATAAATCCCTATAAATTTCAGTGAGTGAATGGGCCTTTGCTATCGTTCCAGACACAGATTCCAACTTATTGATTGATTTCAAGAAAAAGGAAATGTCCACATCCAATTTTATGAAGATTTAGGAGGTGACCAGATACAATCTGAAGTTAATTTCTTACTTAAAATTGAAGCCCAATAGCTTTCAGTTGAATATGAAAAAACACTCTTGTGTATACTTAATTTTATTCAAGGGTCTAAAATGAGGAGAAGTTAAAACTAAGTTAGGTGCTCTCAGTACAGGACAGATTTCACTTAGTTTTAGAACATCCTTGCCTGCTTCTAAGAACATGCCCCTTCAATAAATGAGTAATGTTGCCGTCTTCTCCCAATTACTTAAAGTCATGATGGCCTATTGCAATTCTAAAACCATGATTGTAGAAAATTCCTTTTTCTACTTTTAAATGTTTTCAGACATAAAATTTTTTATGTCTCAACCTTTCTTCAAAGCTCTTCTCCAAACTGCTCTAAGATGGTTTCTTGAATTAACAGTGAGCGCAGGACTTAGGTATGGAAATTCTACGGAAAATCTGGGTCTACTCATTGAACCATTAGTACTTAAACAACCAAGCACCAAAGTAACTGTTATGGTTTGTGTCTGGATGTCCCACAAAGTCTCATACAGTCATGGGGGCAGGCGTCTAGAATTTGTGATCAATTTGTGATCCAAAGCTAGGATAATAGGTGTGAGTGCTACACCCACCCTAGGGTGGGCATGGCCTACAAATGATATAAGGGACAGAAAGGTTCTTCTTTTCACTCATCTCCATTTTTGGTCTTGTTGCTTTTGCTGTCTTCCACTGCCATGAACTGTTGTCCTCTGCCATGAGCTACTCTGCGTTGGAACCTGCAGATCATGGACTGAAACCTCCACAAACCATGAGCAAAATAAATCTTTCTGTCTTTCATTTTGGGCATCAGATATTTTGTCTCAGCAACAAAAGAAAAGAAACCAAGATACTAACATATTAACATTTACTATGTTCTAGGTCCTGTGCTCAATGTACTAATTTGTTGCAGCTAGTCCTAAGAACATGCACGGACATATGTCTCCCAGAATAATGAAAAACCCAAGAATCAGAAAGATTGTACAATTATCTTGGAGTCCTCTAGCAGCTAGGGGGTGAAACTGACAATCTCAAAAAATCTAAGTCCATTGCCAGTCAACCAATCACTGAAGCCCTGGAATGGACACTGCAGTGGGCTCTGAGAAGCCGTTCCCCAGCCCCTGTCCCTTGGTTATGTCCCACACTACAGTTTAGAGACTCAAGCACTCTTTTCCACTATCCCTCATAGCTACGCATGTCCAGGGCTACAGCTAAGGTCAAGGAGACATGAATGAAAGTCTACTGGACTGATCAAGAAATGTTTTGTACTTTTAGAAATAATTTTAGAAGTGCCTACTTAGTCCAACTTTTTCTCCTTTTCCTTGGGATGGTTTTATAAGAATATAATATCTAGATCTAGTGTTAACATGTTGTTACCATAAAAAAGCCAAGAAAATTTCAGAGATAAAGACCCAAGTCCTGAGAACAGGCCTTTGGTTCAATTCTGAACATTTAAAAAAATAAAAGAAGCCCTGATATTATTAAAAAATGTAATCATCTAAAATCAACTACTGATAAAATAAACAGGAAGCATTGTTACACCTTAGGGTATATGAGTTTCCTTCTCTCTTACTTGTAGCTGAACATTTCCTAATTGCTATGATCACTATGCTGCCCAAGGACAGCAAAACTCAGTGAAGTTCACTAACTGCTGGAACCTGTTTTAAAACTCACTCCTTCTGCTTTTACAGAAGAATTCCTGTTCAATGCATTTCTGGGAATAATAAGGACTTAGTGTAGTAGCTTAGTAAGCAGCACAGACACTCAGAAAATATTGAGTGAATGAGTAACTATACTGTGGAGACGTCACTAAATGGTCACTAAGATAGGAGAAACTTTTAGTAATTCATAAGTTATCCACAGTTGTCTTTTCTTTTATTTTTTCCTCTAGGACTGGGGATAGCACCCAGCTTTGAACATGCTAGGGAAGTGTTCCACCATCAATCTACCTCCCTGGCCCACTAGCAATTATTAAGCTATGTTTAAGGTTTAGCCTAGAGATACAGCGAGGACCCAAAGATGTAGAGACATAGTCCCCACCCTCTCAAAAGTTTGCAATTTTTATGGGAGACATGAAGATAGTTCAAACACTCTGAGAGGAATGCTTATGTGTATTCATTGGTGTGACTTTAAAAACATTTTTAAAACATTTTCAAATAGTTTAGCTTTGTCAACATATTCTTAAAAACTGAAATAGACTAGGAATATAGAGTAGAAAGCTAACTAAATCTATTTATAGATAGTCAGATTTCAAGCAGTTTTGGTTTTCTTCTTTGTCCTTCTTTGCTCAAAGTAGGAAATTTCAAAATATGGGTGAGTACAAAGAGGAAAACAGAAAACCATTTGTATCTCTGAAACCCAGAAATTTGACATCACTTCTCACTCTGCTGTTCTCATTACAGCAGTTTATTTTTATTTGAATCTAAACAATAGAAACAATAATATTGTAAATATCTTGGAGCAAGCTATGAAGAGAATGTCTTAATATGAGAGCCACATAACATTCACAAATATGAAAAATTACAATCCTTCTCACATAGGGAATGCCAAATTAACTGCTACTATAAAACACTATGATTCAATTCAATTTAAAATCTTTAGTTTTTAATGCTGTTTCATAACTACTATGTGCAATTTATATTATCTGTTTAGTTCCCTGCTGTTTGTTCACTTCCTTCAATATTTTGCCTTAAGAATTTTCATTAATTTACAAATGTTTATGACTATTATAGAAAAATAATAACAGCCACAGAAAAATGGATCACCAGCTTAAAGTGTTCATTTTTATGTCCCAATCAGCATCAGGCACTAGAAGTGGGGAGTAATTTGATTGCTAATCAGACTTAACAAAAGCAAAGTCCAACACTTACCTGTAGAGATCACTGAGTTATTATCTTAATTACATCTTCTCACTGGGACTTTACTGATGTTTTTTGTTGTTGTTGTTAGCACTGGCTTTTGTCTCCCATCCGAAATTTTGTTTTCAAATATCCAGTCCTTAAAATAGTAAGGACTTAATGTTTATCTCCCATCTCAAATATATATATATCCTCATTCTCAGCGTGGCAACATTAGGATGTGAGGTCTCCCGAAAGTGCTTAGACAAGAGTGGATAGATGCCTCAAGAGTACTATAGTGCTCTGAGAAAAAAGACCCTGAGAGTATTGACATTTCCTACATGGGAAGGTATAGCCAGAAGACATCTGAAAGACATCTGAAAGCCAGGAAGCAGGACTTTACAGACATTGAACTTGCCAGCACCTTGACCTTGAACTTAAGTCTCTCCAACTGTGGCCATGAATTTCTGTTTATACATCACCCAGCCTTTGGCATATTAATAGCTTGATTGGACTAAGATACCTATGATCATTGCAAATAAACAGACTCTTTCTTTTCCATGGCCCTGCATTTCTCTTGGAGATCATCTTAAGTTTTTGCTGGTTGCATTGATTTAGCAGGGCTGCCATGAGGGGGTGGCACAGACACGATGACGCACACAACAGAATTTATGTTGTCATAGTTATGGAAAATGGAAATCTGATCATGGAGGCCTGGTTGGAACAGGCAGGCCACCGAGGGCGTGGCCTAGAAGGTGGTATTCTTTGCTCCTGACCCCTCTCCTCTTTTTCTTCTTTCTGCCTCCATGGTATGAACAAGCTTTGTCTACCATCACTATCCTTATTGCCATTTCTGCCTTGGAGCCAGTCAACCACCTGAAATTGTGAGCCATAACAGACCTCTCTTCTTTTACATGAAGTGCTCATCAAAACTAATATTTCTAGAAATGAAAAGTCTCAAAATTTCACAGCCTTCAGCACAATTTCAGAATATTTGGGCCTGACTATAGAACTGAGTTGGAGAAATTGTATTTTCCCATCTCCCTGAACAACTGCAGTGTAGCTGTTAGTAATCCAAATAAGTTGGGAAAGCTCCACTTCGCCTCCTAGTTGAAAATGTTTTTTCCTCAGTAAAGAATCACAGAAAGAAAGTGAAATACTGCAGAAGACCTCATATGACAGCCCCTGGTTCTCTAAACCAGAAGTGTGCCAACCAGGATATGTACGGCCCTGGGGATACCCAAAGATCTCCCAGGGAAACTCAGAAAAGAATAACTTTAAGGGAATTAATTCTACTCTTCAACTTTCCTCTATACTGATTCAAAACTGATTTTCCTGAAAATACATTTCTGGCCATGCTGATTTCTACCTCCTCACTCATTTCTCTCCTCCTCTACAATTTGCTACTTCCAGTATGGAGATTAAACCAACAGCCTTGGCCCTACGCTACATCTCCTATACTAGGATATAGTATGTAGTATCAGAGTTACTTTGCATTAAGCTTTTAGGTTTTTGTTTTGAAATAGGACCTTGGTAAGTCACTCAATTGCAAAAGTGGGGTTCTGTCCTTCTGCCTTGGCATCACAGAGTTCTGAGGTTACAGGTATTTGCCAACACACTAGAGTTCCCACAACCATTTTGCAATTTTCTTTCTGTTTTTGCAGAATAAAGACACACTGTTGGCATCTGGTGTCTTATTAGGGTGCATTTGAGAAGCAAAGGGTCAATTTGAAGTATTGTCTAGATACCAATCCATTAAATGGCTTCAGTGACCTGGCAAGGAATCTGGTTACAAGTCTGATAGTTCCCAATCCTTTACCTTGAACATTATTGTGGGAAGAACTAATTATATTATCAAAACCTCACTGCAAACTTTTTAGTGATAAATCACTGGATGATTTTTTTTAAATATGTGTCTCAGAAAGGGCACAAAAATTTAAGCAACACTGCCGTAACAAAACCCTTGCTATTCCCGTGCACTTATAGGAATAAGTTTGTTAAGCAAAAGACAGATGTGGCATCCATCTCTTAAAAAGCATAATCTATAACATAAAATACTCAGAAAAAAGTCATGGCACATGACATATTGATTACATATTATTTAATGTGAGTGATTTTATTCTTACAGTTAATTGGCTAATATTAAATAGGGGATGCAGAGAAAGAACCCAATTTGAATTCAAATATTTAATATTTTGAAGTCTGAAATTCTGTGGCAAAGAGACAACTTTGGTGGTGGGTCAACCTTTGTCACTTTTGAGTCAGCAGCCTAAAAACTGGCAAGGTTACTGACAGTATCTTTGCTCTAAAGGCTAAGGACAGTTAGGGAAAGTCATGAAGATGTGCTAATTCTTTCCCTACTGCACTTCAGTGCGCTGTCACAACAGCAATCCTTCCTTAGGTTAAAAAAAAAAAAAAGCATAAACCAACACGGCTAAACAAGAAGGTTTCTAAGCCTTTGAACGATGCTTCAAAACATGCACTTGGGCATCTTTCCTTGTCACGAACAGTGATGCTCTCATTCTTCTTTCCTCAAAGAAAATTCACAGTTAAGTGTGACTATCTCTCCCCAGAGCCCTGTGCTTCTCTCACAGAGGCAGCCAACTTCACATGGATTCACTGATGCTCCTTGGAAGGAACCCAAAGAGCCGTGTCATTTTATCCTCATGCATGACTGAGGGGTATAAAATCCCCATTCCACCTCTAGGACGAATGCACAACCCACACGCACACAGTGCGGGTGAAGTCAGCAAGCTGGAGAGACTATCAATTGAAATTTTCCACTCTAAAACAATTTCATTAGAGGTGGCAGTGTTGGAAACAGTATTTTATAGTTGACTTCCGTCAAATTATGATGCAGCTAGGATTCAAAGTCTCTATTATCTTGGCAGAAGTTTTTAAGACCATTTTTATTTACTCCAAACTCTGAAGGAAGCTAGCACCGATCCTCGGCAATTTTAGATCAAGTGCTTCGTGCTGTAATTAAGTAAGCAAAGAAAACTCCGAGGAAACAGAGAAAGCATCAGGACATCACTTATTGATTGGTAGAATTTCAGGATGTAAAATGTGTTTTATTGTACAACTGCACTTTATTACCACTTCATCCTTACAAGGTAATAAGTACAAACAGTTTTGGTAATGATGGAAAAGTCTTCTCGGCTTTAATGAAACCTTTTATTTGCTGCTGAAACTTTTATTATATCTAAGTGGTAACACAGGCAAGAAAAATAATCACTACGTTTATTGGAGGGAAAACATTAACAATTTGAATGGTTTTGTTCTGGGGTGAATTTGAAGGCATTTAGATTTATTACATTTATGCTTACTATTTTCATTTCTTTTTGATCAATTAAAAAGCATAGACATATCTGCACAACCACAGAAATATGCTCTGATTATATTTGGATGTGTTGGGTAGTTACATACAGCAATGCACCAATTTGAGTTGGTTTGATCTAGATGAGAATATATAGGAACTTGGGAGCCCATACATGTATCCCCAGCTATCGCAGTGGAGTGACGGCGAGGTGCCCAGGGCCTAAAGCTGCCTGGGCTGTTTCTGTACCAGCCCTGACTCTTCCTAGCCGAGCCTCCTTTAAAAACCTGAGGGCACTCAGCTTCCTCATCGGTGAAGATGAGAGTGGCAGGTGTGAAGAGTCGAAAACACTTTGTGGAAAACGTGAATCAGGACATTGGTACGAGGTAAGCACTTAGTAAGTGCCACACACAAACATGGGTTTCAAATGTGAATGAAACTAGAAGCACCATCGGATGGCATCATTCATTCAACAATTGTCAAGTCTTACCCTATTCTGCACCCTGCCCTAGGTACAAAGGAAACAAAGATTAATAAGATGTAGCGTTCACTCTACAGGAATTTAGCATTTTAGTCCAAAATATTTGTTGCCATCTTCAATCCTACTTGAGGAGTATCCCAAAGCATACGCTTGCATTAAATCACAAAGTTTTCCATTTCCCCATGTGCTTGGAACTAACAGAACTTCAGAAAAATTTTGACTTCGGTGTCTGAAATCTTAATCATGCACCATTTAATAAGCAGCTTCAGGTTTTTGCACGTTTTAAAATAGATGATTAAATGGTCTAATCAGATTTTAACTTAGCCAAAAACTTGAAAAACAGGAAGACAACCATGACTGACACGTTCATTTTCCCAAATGCAGACATACTGCAAACAGCAGCTGCAGAAAAATAGTTCTATTTACATCCCATATGACCCATGGCCAACCAAAATTGCACATGAATCCAGCTCTGAAACACTGACGCGCCTAACCTAAATTCAATTTAAAATAAAATATGAAGCTCACTTAGCCATCGCTTCATCATTTTCCAGAAAGTTCTGAAACTGACTTCCAACATGGCACTTGACAGGGCCTTAGTTTTTTCAAACATTTTCACTTATGTCCTCGTGTTGGGAGAACTCATTAGAAAGCAAAATCTTTGCGTCTGACTGTATATCTCAAGAACCACTAAGGCGGTAATTCAGACCTCACAAACTCCAAATGATCTTAAATACGTGGTCCCCTCTACTAATTTGCTGCTCTTGAAAATGTTCCATAAATGCTATTAAAAAGGAAAGCATTTTCAAATGAGTTCTAAGATCAACTAGGATATTTATCTGCTTACTTGATGTATCATAATAAAAAGCTATCTCCTATGCATTACTTTGCTTAATTTAGAAGGAAATTGGATATTCTCCCTTCCACTAAAAGAATGAAGAGCTCTTTCGCTTTTATTTTAATAGGGAGGGGCAATAACCAATGATGACTGTGTTAACTTTGTAGAATACACTGAACACTGTCAAAATAGGTGTTGGGAGGCGGCCCCATCCCAAGAGTTAGTAGGTAAGATGGTGGTAAACACATAGGCACTCAGCTCTCTCCTCCTCCTGCTTTCTCTGCTGTGTCATATGACTTCCTTTACTTAAAATCCTTCTGAAAGCCCTCTGTGAGCCTTTGGGTACGGGGAAGATGAAAATTCTGACAGAGGGGCGTCCCTGCCAACCAGCGGGCCTTCCTCCCACCTGGATCATCCTGCGCAGCAAGCTGGCACAGGGAGAGCTCATCCGGCTTCCCCTGCCAAGCAGTGCGTATTTTGGTAACCTCTGGTTCTACACTGAAACCCATATGTTCCCCTGCAAAGGCTCTGCTTCCTTCCCAGCTGAGGTCTCTGCTTAACGTATGCATTTTTCACTCCGTTTTATTTTATTTTTTTTTTAATCTTTGCAGGCTGAACATTTCCAAAGGGACGAACGACAGTGGAAGAAGTTAAGGATGAGGAGGAGGGAGGAAGAATGCCTAGGATTTCTGCCATCTTCGCTGCAGCCCTGAATCCCCTTTACTTCTTTGATGCGGGCTACAGTCCCCAGCCCTCCCCCACCCTCCCCTGCCCTCTGCAGCAGGAGGGTGGAGGAGGGGCCGCTGGCTGGAGCTCCATGTGGCAGAGCTGTAGCTGTCACTTACCCAGCGGGGTGAGAAAGGCTCATTTTTGCAGGATCTTGCTGGACCCCGGCAGGTGCTGCCCGGCCCGGGTGCGCGCTGCGGTGGCTTTGGCTGCAGGAGCCCTGAGCGGCCGGGCGTCTCCACAGCTACTGCCGGTTGCTAAGGGAGGAGGTGCGGGCGCAGAGGCACCACTGGAACCAAGCCTGGGAAGCCGCAAAACGAAGCCAACTTCCACCAGTTTTTCTGGGCCGCAGTGTGGGAGGAGACCCAGACCCGGTCCCTCTGTGTTGTTCTGGGGCGCGGGTTCCCAAGCACCTGTAATATGCAAACACAAACACACACGCGAGCGGGCACACACACACACACACACACACACACACACACAGAGCTAGGCTGGGGCGCTTCCTGCTGGGCCCAAGGGAAGGAAGGACTCAGGGTACCTGCAGGGACAGGGACAGGAAATGCCATGGTTTCCATTCCTAAAATAGACACCAACAGCGTGTTCAAGAGACAGAAAAAGGGCACCTTTCTCAACATGGTTGTGAATTTGTTTCTGCCTCAGAAGGCCTGGCCTTCCGGCTTGGAGATGCCCCATCCTTGCTCCTCCCCGAGGTCTCTGCCGGTCAGAAATGGAAGATTTGCAGTTACACAGGAAAGGGGACTGGGACAGTGCATACCTTGGGACCCAACACTGTGACGCAGGGCTTAGAGAAAGGAGCCTGAAAGTCGTAAGAAGGCCTTGGTAGGCGAGGCAGACTTCAGCACTGGGGTCCACTCACCTACTACTGCTGCAGGCCTTGTGCTGGGTGACTTAAACCCTGGTTTCACCGATAGGGTGGGCCCCACAGGGGAGACTGTGCTCACTGTGGGTCTCTATTGTAGTTCACACACCGTCACCCCCACCCATGCCACCTTTTTAATGATGTTCTGCTTTTCTGAGTGTCATGAAGGCCACCTGGGCATGGCAGTGTCCCATTTCCTTAGCATGATATGTGAGTATCCTTCATCAGCCTGCACCTGGGCCACTTTCTCCCCTCCACTACCTGAAACTCTAGCAAAATCCAGCTCTCACACTTTCCCTCTCCTGGAAATATAATTCTACTCTTGACTACCTAGAAAATGTCTGCTTATTCTTCAGCACTCAGCTCGGACCCTGCCTGCCTTGAGATCTTCCAATCAGCTTGAGATTCCTGCCAGGGCTGGCCTTGGCTTGTGCACCCATGGGCTTGAACAAACATCTGTCTTACACTCATCCATCTGGACTGCACTTGCCTGTGCAAGGAGCTGCCTTTGAACCACTCAGACGCAAGCCTCTCTATTTTGTACATTGATTGTGTTTTTCTATGTTTCCAGAAGCAAGCTGCAATTTAACAAATGTTTGGAGCAAAAAAGGAAGGAAAAGAAATGTCTTCTAAGTGGTAGGATTTTTATTGAGTACTTAGTAAATGCTTCTCTCAGCCTTTTATGGAGCACTTACTTACTGTCCCTTATCTCATTTAATCTTCCTCTCTACTCCCTGAAATAGGATTTCGCCTCCATTTCATAGCTATCCTAACTGGGACACAGAAAAGTTCATTATTTTGCCTGAAGTCTATAAGCGGAAAACTTGGGATACAAACCCCGATCTGTCTGAGTCCAGGACTGTAATAATTTTAACAATCGTAATAAGATTTTTTTTTTCTCCACATATGCCTGTAAGTTGCTACCAAAGTCAGATTTCTATACCAAGAGACATATGAGGAGGCGAGAGGGAATGAAAAAAGAAGAAAAAAAAGATGCTAACTCAGTATCTCAGCTCTCGAGACTGAAGGGTTCAAAGCTGCTGTGGGAACCAGATGGCTGAAACTAGAGAGACAGAAGTCACTATTTTCCCCATGTATTTCCTCTCCCACATTGGACCATGGGTCCCATTTGAGGTTGCCCTTAATGTTCACAATTATTGGATTTCACCTGGATAAAAATTGGAGGGAAGGGGAAGGATGAGAGAGAGACATAATTTTCTCCAGGTGCTTTCAGTCCCTCAGTCTCCCAGACCACCTCTTACAGAAAGAAGTCTTACTTGTTTCATATTAATTCATTTTTTTTTCCAAATAGAAAATGGTATTCTCTCACTGGTAGAATGAGAAAGAAAATTCAAATACACTATTTAGATACTTAGGATTCTGTAGAAATGATTCCCCGGCACTCTACAGAGAGTGAGGTACCCTCAGCAGCATGTATTAATTCATAAATGGGGTTTGAGTTCTCCACCCCTGTGAGCTGTACAATTTCACATCCCTGATGAAAACTGCAAGGAAGCTACTAATTTTCACTTCTGAAAATGCTCACTGTGAAAATGCATTGGGAATTTAGCCAGAAGGAATTTTTATGTTAATTTCTAGTATGGAGAAAGGAGCAGGGAATAAAGAAAAAGAAAAAATAAAGTAAAATAAAATAAATTCAACTGTTTCAAGACCAAATAGTCACCGGAGTTATTTGCATTTTCTCTCAGGAAAATAAGCACCCAGATGTCTGCAGCTGTGTCATAAATTTCTAAAACGATTTCTGTTGTGTAGAAAGACCTTTGAGGTGGGAGCTGGGGGTCAGAAGATGGAGAGAAGCAGAAGAGGAGGAAAGGCAGGAGTACATTTAACCTGCTGGTTGGCTTTCCTCTTGAGGTGAACTGGAGCTCCACTAGGGAACCACGGATCTGACCTATCAGAGATTGTTTTAGATCAGGATGGGTAACCTATGGTTCTCACTCAGTGCAGCCCAGTGCCTGTTTATTACAGCCTGCAAGCAAGAATTGTGCTGCATTCACAATGCTTCGGAAAAATAATCAGAAGAAGGATGATAGCATGCAGTAGGTGAAAAACTATTCAAGATTCACACTTCAATATTCAGGAATAAAGCTTCATTGGAAGGAGACCACACTTACCTGTGTGCAAATCACTAATTTATATTGCAATTATCTACTCTGCTCTGACACAGAAGGAAAGTTGAGGAGCTGCTGCAGTCATCCCATGGCCCCTGGACCTGAAATGTTTATTATCTGTCCCTTTACGGGACATGTTTGTATACCTTCAGCCCATGTCATCTCCAGCACCAGGGAGGAGATTTACCCAGGGACTTGAAGAACAGGTGCCACAGTTGCCACCCTTGTACCTATCGCAGTAGTTCTCCCTGAGAAGATCCTGAGTAAGCAAATGAAGGAAGGAAGGAACAAATTGGAGAAATAGGTTTATCTTCCTTGTGAAAGAAAAGATGAGGTAGTCAGAACTTTCATATATAACCAAAGTGTTTGGGTGAGGTCTTTGAGACAGTGCTACTCACAGGCTCAAAGAACCAGGGTCTTTGAGAGCATATTAATTTGATGTGCCCCAGGCTTACCTACTTTTATACACACTACATAAAATCCCAGTGGGAGGCGGCAAATGCAGGCATTTTCTCAGGACATGCTTAATAGTACTGACGGCTAAGTCTACAAGAGAGCTTCGAACACCTTGCATCCTCCAAGCTAGTTTTGTGTGCTCAAAGATGTAACATGGAGAAGCTGCAGTCAAGTTACAAGGATTTAACCTCAAACCATTGAAAGAATGAACTTAACACCCTGAGATTGTTTCCCAGATGTTCTGGTCTGATTTCTTCCAAATGCATATTGTTGAAACTTTTAATCACTACTATGGTGATGTTAAGAGGTGATTAAATCATGAAGGCAAGCTCAAGGATGAGTACGCTCCCTTCCCTGCCTTGTTATATGTGGATGCTGAATTTGGCAGCTCCAGGGGATGTGACATTATGGTACTATGCTGGAAGCAGAGGGCAGTGCAAAGCAGACACCAAACCCTGAGCTTGGACTTCCCTGGCTCTGGACTCCCTGTTCTGGTTGATACATTGTATCAATTTGAGATTAGAAGTTTAACTGAGAGACTCAGCCTGGAACCAGGATTTACTTTGTAAATATTCTCATCCTGTGCAAAAAGAGGACAAGGAGATTTTTGAGTGCTGAACCCGCCCTGTAGAGGGTGGGAATGGTGGGTGTACAATATAAGAGGGAAACAGAGGCATTCGCTTCACTGTTTTGCTCTGACTGCTGCCTTGAAGTGTTGCCCCTGTGTCATGCTGCCGTCCTTCAACAGCCAGCTAATTATGGACTGAAACCTCAAAACCCTGGAAGCTAAATAAACCTTTCCTTCCTTAATTTTGGATGTTGGGTATTTTGCCCCAGTAATGAGAGAAAAGTAATTGTGAAAAATGTTTCCATTGTTTATAAGTTGCCCAGCCCATGGTTTTGTTTGTTGATTTGTTTGTTTGTGGTCCTGAATATGGAGTCCAGGAGCTGCTCCACCACTGAGCTACAACCACAGCCCCTTTTTTTAAGTTTGTGTATCTTATAAATTGCCCAGATCAGTCTCAAACTTGATACACTCCTGCGTCGGTCTCCCAAAGAGCTGGAATTGCAGGTTGTGATATTTCACTATATAGCCTTCCCTAAAACATCCAATTCTATTGAGCTACCCCATTAAACATCGCATTAGATATAGGAAAGGGTACAAGGCCATATACAATGGGTAGAGTGACAAACTCAAAGGGACATTCCTAATGTAGAGTTTTGAGTACTCCAGATAGTCAATGTATCTAGATCTTTCCATCCCTCTTCCTTAGATGGATCAAATCTGCAAACAAATCAGCTGGAATGCCTATGTTCAATGGACTTATTTAGTGACCATGCAAAGTCAGTTGAATTTGCTAACCTGAGATCTCAGAGATTATCACAATTCCTGCCTCCCCTCAAAGCTGAAGTCTCTTAGCCATTAGGATAACAGACAATAAGGGACAAAGCAAAAGGCTAAATGCTGTGATGGAAGTAGGCCTTCCTATCCCTCCTACCCCCACCATTTCCGCCTATGTACCTACAGTTGTGAGGGTAAATAGCACTTCTCACTGGTCGTGTTATTATTTCCTCTGGCCTGTGTGATGGTTAGCTTTTGGTATGAGTGTGATTGCATTAAGGGATGTCTAGATGGGAGGCAAAACGCTCTTTCTGGTCCTTCCATTTCCAGGCAATTTTGGCATGTGAAAACTACCTTCAAATGGGTGGGCACCTGCACATAGGCTGGGGTCCCAGGTAGAAAATGAAAATGTAAAGAAGGAGGATCCCCAGCTCTTTCCTTTCTAGAGTTGGATGCTCTTCTATTTGGGCTTCAGAGCGCCTGGGGTTCAGATGGTAGAACTTGCAGCTGGCCTCTTGCCTCAATAAGGAAACTGCATGTCAGTTTCTCTCGTTCTGAAGCCTCTGAATTGGAACTGAGCCCCATTACCAGTTTATCTGATTATTCAGCTAGCAGACAGCCTGCTCTGGGACTGCTCAGCCTCCATAATCCTACCAGTGAATTCTTCTAATAAATAAACCCTTTTCTTTGAAAATTTCTCAGTTGCAAGTACTGTGTGGTAACAACAGAAAATGTACTAAGACATTTCAAAACTCTGATTATTTCAACTCTCTTGTCCCAGGATTCTATACCAGAAGAGATGGGAAAAAAACAAGAGTAAGAGAGAAACAGAGCCTGCTACAGACACATAACTGCTAGGAAATGTATAAGAAAAATAATAAACACACCTTGTTATGGTGCAGATTGAGAATGACCCCAAAACTCTCTTGCATCAGAGGCAAGGTTTGGAAGGTGATTGGAATTTTGGAGGCTAGAATGTCTAGTTAGAGGTGAGTCACAGGAGGACGTGACCTGAAAGGTGTCTTTCTTCCGCATTCTTCCTTCGGTCTCTGCTTTCTGGCTGCTATGATGTGAGCAGCTTTCCTCTTCCCTGGCCCTTCTACAGCATTATTTCTGCCTTGGAGGCCGGCCATCAGGAACCCTAACCATGGGCCACAATAAACCTCTCCTGCTTTGAGCTGCCGCTGTCCGGACCGTCCAGTATTGTGTCTCAGCAACAAGGAAAGCGATACGACACAGCCTCTGCCCCCAACCCCAAAATTTATCTAAAGGAATTCAAAAGTTCCAAACTCAGATACTAGATTGTGGGGGAGCTTGCTGAGAAGATGAGAATGGGGTAAGAGGCAAGTGTTGCCCGAGCTCAAATTTTCTTTTCTAAGTCTTTCCAGCTGAGTGTGGGCTCAGCTGGTGACTGTAGACCCTGTTCTGACTTCTGCTGTCCACATAAATGGAGGTTGTGATCTGGACAGAAATAAAGGAGAGCGCTGAAAGGGGAAGAGGCAGGAAAAGATTTGATGAGAAGGATGAATGAGGTGCAAACAGGGCTCTGGTGGATCAAGCTGCTGCTGTAGGGCCACCTCCCTTTCCAATGTGCATTGTCTGTACAACTCAGGCCAGGTGTGCAGATACTAAATTATCCAAGTGAATGTCCCATTCGTATCCTCCTCCCCCAGGGCAAGTTCATGCTGCTCAGTGCCAAAAATATCTCAGGAATTTAGGGAGTATTTCATAAGCATTTGTTGAGTGAATAACAGGAGTGTAGTCCATATTTTTCTTGACACTTGGAGATATAAAGAATATGACACATAAGAATCATGAATAAGTATTTCCCTAGCTCTGGCCCTACCCACACATGAGTGCATTTGTTAGATGTCAAGATGCTCACCATGTAGCTAATTGTCCACCATTAGGCAAAAATGCCTTCAAAGCCACAAATACTGAATTTGGGGAGAGGAGCTGAGTAGCTGTGTACCTGTGGCAAGCTGCAGTGGAAGGCGAGGTTTGCTTACTTGATCCAGTGTTTCAGAAGCAGCTGCAGATAGCTAGCATTACGGTTCACTGTTGGAGAGCATCCTCAGAGGACATGGGGGGGGGTGCACAGAATTAAGGTTCTACCCTGGCTTATCACAGGGTTTACTGTGCTTCACTCCTGAATCCTCATGGCTAGGAAGAGGGTATTATTATTTTTATCCTCATTTTATACATGAAGAAGCCAAAGCCCCCACAAGTTACATACCAGCTGGTAAGAGGACTACTGAGATTCAAATACTGAGTTCTCTGGGATTCCACACTCTTAAAACACTTTGCCGCATCCCTTCCCACTCTGAGAGACGAGAAGGCCTAAGAACATAAGGAGGGGCAGGGACAGTGAGGTCACTTGCCTTACCCTTCATTCCTCTTCTCATTCACAGCAGCTCAACCATCTGGTGAGGAGATACAGGAATTTCTTCCTCCTTTAAAAAAGCTAACAAACAAAACCATTTATCTGTTTTCTGACAGGGGAAATAGAATATTCCACTCGCTCTCACCTCCAGAGCAGCCATCTCTATTTTTAATGGGCTCATTTGGTTTAAGTGGTACCGAATGTGCTTCTTTCTTGTAAAGCAGCCCAGCCAAGGTGCTCCAGCACTCTGCTATCATCAACTCTGGGCAATTATCTTGTGTGAGCCCTTGAAGCACAGGGAGAGAAGATCATTTCCATCGCTTAAACTTAGATAAGAAGATTCACTGCCTGGAGAAGACTGACCGGGATTGTTCATCTCAGGTAGATGATGCTCAAGCTTGTAAAACATCCTCTGGACTGTAACACTTTAAAATACTATAACATAGCTTTAGTGCTTCCCCATTCATATTGTAATTCACATTGTAGCTTAAGGAAGTGCTGCTACCTTATAGGAACCTTGAGAAATACTGATTAGATGAAAATACATTTTTAGTATTGAGAAGCTGAGATTTATGTAAATAAGCACCTCTAATGGGGTTTACAGCTTTCTCATAGGGCTTAAATATTCTCCCAACGAGCATGCTTTCACTAGTAATTATTTAGCCAGTATTGCCATCCTGGTAGCATAAAAGCTTTTTTTTAAAAAAAAAAGTGTCAATATTGAAGTGAACACAAAATCTGAATTATGAGAGTTTCTTGTTATAATAAAAGATAGGAATCCAATAGACTTTGCAGAATAGGAATCAAAGAAAACACCAAGGGGAAGATAAAATTGTTGACTCGGAGTTAAAGAGATTGCATTAGCCAATCTCATGTCAATAAAAGAAATACCTGAAATAGTAAGCTTTCAAAGCAAAATGTTTATTTTTAAATCATCATTTTGTAAGTCAGTCCATGATCAGTAGGTCCCTTGCTTTTTGGCCTGGGGTAAGGCAGCACACTAGGTGGGGAGCACGTGGCTGAGAAAAGTATTCATCCTGTGGCTGGCAGTGAAAGGAAGGAAGAGAAGGGGTGAGCTTCTCTATGCCCTTCTGGGACTTTTCCCAATAATCTAAAGACTCCTAATTAGGCCTGACCTCTTACAGTTCCGTCACCTCCAGATACAACCAAGCTGGACACTGAATCTGAGGACATTCCAGAACCAAACTATACTGAGATTACCCACTGGTCAACTGCAGTAAAACCCAAAGCAGTGACATCTGTCACTAGATAGGCAGATTAAAGCAGCAAGACCACAGTCCTGAATCTTTAGTAATTTCATTGGAAACAAAAATCTGAGCATCCTTTCTAATATGGACAGTTTTATAACACAAATCTGTTAGTTAATCCAAGACCAGAAATGTTAATTGCTTTTGCATCTTTGCCAGAAATCACTTGTCTCTTATGTGGGTATTTATCTCGGGACTTTCTATTGGTTCTTTGGTGATTTGTCGACCTTGATATCAATGCTGTTTTGTTATGCTTGGTGTAACTTTGTGTCAGATTGTTCCCTTTTCAAAATTATTTAGATTATTCTGAGTCTTTTCTATTTTTATAGAAATATAAGAATCAAAATGTTAATTTCTATGAAAAATGATGTTGGCAGTTTGATAAGAGATTGTGTTTTCTGATCTTTATTATTTTCTTCTATTTGTTTTTGGTTTTACTCTCTTTTATTTTTAATTTCTCAAGGAACGATATGAGGATATTTCATAACTTTCTTTTTTCTAATAAATGTAGTTGGTGTTTAAAAAAATCAAAAGTGTGAGAGCTTAGGTTAGAGAGGTGGTGTAAAGAGTTTGCCTGGTAAGGCTGAGTTCTAGACTCACCACAAAAGAAGAAAAATAATAATGTAAGCTTTCTCCCTTCCTTGAAATTTCTTTGCTTAGTGTTTTTAGCTTAGAAAAGGCCACAGCAGCTTCCAATTTTTATGGAGGAATAGGAATCATGATTACAAAGTTTATTCTCTGCACCTGCATGAGGCTGTCACTACTGAGAGCTTCTTTCCCAAGCAAATGATCAGACAGGGAAGCGGGAGAAAGCTCTGACAAGTCCAGGTTCCAGCACATTGG
Organism: Cavia porcellus; assembly: GCF_034190915.1. Classification (NCBI taxonomy): domain Eukaryota; kingdom Metazoa; phylum Chordata; class Mammalia; order Rodentia; family Caviidae; genus Cavia; species Cavia porcellus. Next base: position 156,129,385 of record NW_026947484.1, on the reverse strand, counting down.
AAACAGAAGCCAAAATGTCACAGAAATCCTCTCTCCAATGTGATCTGTAATCACACACACAGAGATCAGAGCTATTTCCTAAACTGTAAGCCAAAGTCCAGGGGAGGGGAAGAAACCAAGTGATTCACACTGGAGTGTGCTATGGTCTGGAGAAATATTTAATAAGCAGAAAAGGGAATATAGAGGCGAACCACAATTTCATTGGCTTAAAGGGCAAATAAGTAACAAAGAGGCACAGTCTCTCAAAGCACATAGTCTTAATTATCCATAATCACAGAGAAGTCCCACATACACTTCCATTTTGCTCGGCACCCTTCCCCCACACTTGAGACAATACACAAGTGATGTTATAAACCGCAAAATTCCTTTTTCTGATATGCCAAAGACCCTGTGTTGCAAAGAATTCATTAAACCAGAGACCTGGTTTTGGATTGAGTTTTGTCTCTGCAAAGATGGAACCACTTTGGGTCATCTCCCCTCCCTTGATGTTAGGATCTAAGCATCACCTTGTGACTTGCTATTGTCAATGAAATATGAAAGATGATGTGTGACACTTCTGGGAAAAATATTTTAAGAGTTCATGCAGGAATTCTTCAACTTTCTTCTCCATGCACAACAACTCACCACTCCAGATACTGGGGTTTCCCTGGCTTACCACCTATGTAACTCGATGTGGAGCAGAGCCTCCCCACCACCTCCAACCAAAACCATGGTCGGCAAGAGTGACTGTGGATGGGAACAATTTTTTTGGTGATTAAGGCCACTGCAATTCGGAGATTGCTGTTAATCACAGCAAAATTAGTCTATGGTGATGAACAAAGCTGTGTTTTAGCTACCTGACTTTAGTAGATCTATTTACATTCTGCAACCCTCTGTTATCTCATCAGAGAAGGCGGAAGTCTTGGCATGTGGTGACATCCAAAATAAAGATAATTTTTCTGATTCTCATAGTAATAGCTGCACTTCTATTAGGTACCCATGTTGTTTTAGTCACATTAGAGCATCTCCCATCCACCCATTAGCCTTAGGAGGTAGGTAGTAAGATCCTTTTTTACCAGTGAACCCATTCTCAGGTTTACTAGATTAGTGAAGGCCAACCATCCTGTAGGTAGAAGAAACGGGTATTTCTGGTTCAAAGCTCTCGCTTTTTCTACCACAAAAGGAAAGTAGCTAATTCTCTGCTGAGAAATGACTTAGGATATGTTAGTAATCAGAATAAATGTCTTAACATTAGAGAAACAAATAAAAATGAAATAAGCCATTTCAAATTTTAAATCATTATATCCTTCAATATGGGATCTCTCTCATTTAGCAGATTTGGTTTTAATGATTCTAGCTAATGTCATACCCAGCAATGCCCAAAGTGAGGTTGCCAACTACCAAAGACATATTAAAGAAATAATAAGGGTTTTCAAGCAAGGCTTATGATTTTTACAGATATGGAAAAAATATATTTATATAGAGCAAAGTAACTAAAGCTAAACAAAAATAAATTTTCTTTCTTCCTTTTCTCTCACCATGGTTCATCTCATTGTAGCTTTCTCATAGGAAAACATTATCTGTTACCATTTCTAAATAAAATACAACCTTTTTCATCATGTTCATGATAATTTTAAAATTGTATTATGCAAACCCAAATTTCAAATTTTGTCCAGGACAAGCCTAGTTACATTTCTCCATTTTTTTTTTTTTTTTTGAATTTAGGTCCTGATAATTCAGTTCATCCCTAGAGTCCCAAGAGGTACTCCAAAACAGCGAGAAACAAGCATGGTGACTTAGAGGAGATGATGACTAAGGCAGGGTGAGCAGAGAGACCACAGAGGAGGCAATTCAGAGAAGCCTTCCTGTCGGGAGTCCACTGGATAAAAGGGTGAACTGGGAGTAACAGCATCAGAGTAACCTAGTTATTTAGGAGGACGTAGACAAGACACCTAGAATTTGGAGGAGGACATATCTCCGAAGAACTGGCAAGAAACTGTGAAGAAAATGCATAGGAAAGAATGAAACTGTTCACTGACCTGGTGTTCAGTGTCCTTTCCCTCCCTCTCCTCCCTCTGCTGGAAACGAGCTATTTATTTGCTGAGTACACTAAGGGCTCCTCACTGATCACCAGAACAAGACGGTTAAGTGCAGTTCAAAGAGATGCTGTGTCTGGGTTTGTGAAGGACAGCTGTGGGCCTTGTCATCAAAACGAATAAACTCTAATCTAGTCACAGTACCCAGAACAGTAGTAATGACAATTAAAAAAAAATCGCCGAATCCATGCTGTGTGCCAAGCTGCGTGCCAGCTGTTTTAAATGTCATGTCTTATCGTACACTCAAATACTATTATTTCCACCTTTTTACAGGAAAAGGTTCTGAGAAGCAGGGAATTAAAGCAATTTTCCTGAAGTCACACACCTGTAAGTGGTAACCCCTCCTTAGCAATGGCTCTCAGCCTCTGTGTCACACTGTCCCCTGCAGGGAAGTTGGGGTTGAGCAAATGACAAATTGTGAGTGTCCTCCAAAAAAATAGGAGGGAATCAGTACTTATCTACCCACACACAATATTTCACTTAATTCTTGATTCCTGGGGGAAGGTATTATTATCTTCATGATATAGATAAGAAAAGCTAGGCCCAAAGAGATTAATGGTTGACCGAGTCAGTAGATAAGCAGAGATGCCCACCAAGGCGTTCTAAATCTGGTGTTGCTACCCCTGTAGCAAGTTGCTTCTAAATCAGCATCCAAAAATATATTTACCCATATAAAATATCAAGATGTCTGGCCAAGTTTCAGTTCATTTGAGAAAGACCTAGATGTTTTAGTTGCTTAGAAACCCAATATAAAATACTTTTGTGATATGCAAACTGGAAAAACATCAGACTTTAACTCCCAGAGGTACAATGTCCCTCCATGGATCACACTGTTAACACCGTGCAAATATGACACTTACATCTCAAGGCACGTACCAGACAATGTAGTCTCTGCATTCGCAGGCAAAGGCTGTGTTCTCTAATGTGTACTCTAAGGTATATTCGGATAGCCTTATCATTTGTTGAAGGTGAGGGGGAAACATTCCCTCACACATATGGCAGACATTGATTGCTTTCTCCAGTGAAATCCTCACCACTGGCTTCTTGCTCCTGGTAATAAATTCCTCGCCTTCTTCAAACTCCCTGACAGCAGGGACAAGTGATACAGGGCTTGCACCTATATCAGCCCTTCTCTCCAGGGTGTGTCAGGGGCTTCAGGTAGACGCACTCAGGCTGTGCCCCCTATGCACAATTCCAGGGTGCACTCTCCACTTGGTCCAGGACTCCTATGAATGGTCACTCTTACAGTGCTGGATTCAGCAACCCAGTTAGCACAAGTTGTGTCCTGTGCCTCTGCGACCTCTGCTGAAACTAAACAGAAAAAGTTTGTTGCACTTACCCTGGGAATGACATTCAATACTCCCAAATAAAGAGCTGCTTCTGCACACGGAATATCAAGTACTGTGTACACTAACAAAAATGTGAACACTAGAAAATGTCTGAGGAGAAACCAGCACAATGTCCAGTGATGTTTAAATCAAACATAGTGGGTTTTTGAAAAGTATCAGTGTCATTAAACATTTGAGTAACTTGTATGAAAAAGATGAATGGATTAAAGTAACTCCAGGTGAGGTCATCATAAGTTATGAGATACTATTTGACTTAATGAACATACAACTTTTCTGGAAGGAAATGACTGAAAACTCTGTCTCAATCTCCCTCTGAGATCAGACACACTCTCTACCCATTTTATAGAAGGCAAGTTCAAAAACAGAATGGACAGTTAATATATTCATGGTAGGAAAACTTTTTACCATGAGAAGTGATCACAAAAGAGAATCAGAAATTCCCTACAGGAAATTCATACAGAGTTATAGGAGAGCCAGTGGTTGTAAGACTTTTAAGAAATTTTGTGTTTGAGCAATGGAGTTGAAACTATACCAGTGCCCTGCGAACCTCGAATTCCCATTACGTCCTTCCTGAAGGAAGGGTTTATAAGGTGTTCAATCCAAGGCTTACATATGCCCATTGTTTTCCCCAGGCCTTAGGTAACTACCAAAAAACCCATAGAAAGTCTACAAGTTGCAGTAAATGAATTTGAAAAATAAGAGGGGATAAAAATAAAGGACAGTATTACTGTGTAAATGAATGAGTTCTGTCACCTCCACTGCCAAAAAAAAGTGTCTGATCTGAAATGTTTTTGCTCTTTGTTATTCTTTTAAGCCAGAAATCAAAAAACAAATGTGGGAGAAAAACACAAAACCCTAAGGAGTGGCAGTCCCACGGCACAGCCTGTCTTACACTCAGCTTTTTCTGGCTCAGATATTTGCTGCCATCTAGAAATGTCTTCTAGAATTAACGTATCTTCTGATTTTTCCAACAAAGCCAAAAAGGCAGATGTTTTGAGTGAAATGTCTAATTTTTAAAAAACACTATTCAAGGCGAACAAATTGTACCTCTGATCAGAACATCCCCAGTGGCTTCCAGTTTATAACTACAGGTTTGGACTCTGCTAATCTGGAAAGCCTGGCCCTCAGAGAAGGGTAGGGAGGGCAGGAAGCCTGAGCATTCATCTCTGTCTCTCTGTGAGGGAACAGATATATATCTCTTAGCAACCAAAGACAGGCAAGCGGGAAGTAACCTAGGGAAGATCTGAGGAAGGCTGCATCATCGTGCTAGAGGATCTCTTCCCTGAGATCCTCTCTGGAATGAAGCTTTTGGGAGGCTGCTGCATCCTGAGGCAACAAAGCCCTGATGTGCAGGCAACAAGTTTTCCCCTCAAGGGAACCTCCCAGGTCTGAAGGGTCCCAGGAGTGTAGCAAGGATAGAGTAGCACCAGGAAACCTTGTGGCAGTTTTAAATCCTTAGCTTGTTTTTTTTGTTTGTTTTTTTTTTTTTTTTTTCAGACTGTGAAAAAAAGGGTCTTATTTACTATGCGATTTCAAGTGCCTTTCCCTGAAAAAGTTATAAGGCTTCAGTACATACCACATCTGATGGTATGTCAATCGCGTTTTTAGATGTAACTGCTGACAGCTTGTTTATAGGGATTATGATTTTAATACAAGTTTAATTACTCAACAAAGCACTAGAAGCACCAAAGTGGGGGGAAAAAGTTAATAATGGACACATTTGTGTGAAGGATGTATTTTAAAAGAATAGAGAGAAAAGAGTTTTAGATTTTAAAAATCAAGTACATAGTATATGACATAATCATCTATTTTATAGTCATATATGTCCCTTAAAATTATAGACAAGTCACAGAGAGACAGTGTTACAAGTTTCTAAAGTGAACAGAAATGTGATAAGCAGCACCAGGATTTATATAACTTTTTTTTAACTTAGCTAATGAATGATAGCACTCAGCTATGCAAAAAAATCCACCCATGTGGAATGACAGTCACAGGATGATACAGTGGCCAAGGCAGGACAGATGGTGTCCAGCCTGAGCCACCTCCCACACTAACGGGCGTCAAACAAGGTCGCCCGTGGTCTCCACACTGTCCAGCTTTCTCTATGCGTGGATCATCAGTGCAGCTGCGAAAGCTGTGAACCCCTGGGAGACAGTGTGCCACTGCTCCTGCCCAGAGCTGTTTGGACTCAGCAGATTTCGGGCCTCTGTGAACATCTCTGAGGCAACTCAGCCAGAGTAACTGCATGCTAATGACCATGAACCAGAAGTTTGCGCACCTGAGGATACATGTCTGGTTGTCAATCATGTCTGAAATTTGGGACCACTGCACAGGCTGGCAATTAGCCTGAATAAAACTCAGGTGATGTTTTTAGTTGCCCCAGGCAAATCAGCCGAGCAACCAAAAATTACCATCAATGGTGCAGAGTCAAAAGCTGTATCCCACTCCCACTGCCTGTGAAGTGTGCTCTCTAATGACAATTCTGCTGCTTCGCTTCTCTGTGATTCTTTGAGCAACCACCAGTGGTGGAGCTCATTATTGGAACAAGGAGTAACGACCTGTATTAATAAATCCAGCTTATCTGGGGGAACTTGACAGGCAGGATTTGTGGTGATGAAGCGTCTGATTACTCATAAAGAGCAAAGTGCGAGGCTGCTCTGCTGTCCAGCCTGTTTGGTTGATGTGGGACTCAGTTCATTTCCATTACCTCCTGGAACAACACTAATTCCACACTGGATGAAACATCAAAGGGAAGTGTGGTAACCTTGTCAAGGAATAGGGCTACTAATCAGCAACTGATACAGAATTTGACTGGCTTTGGTTTTTTTTTTTTTTTTTTTTTTTTTTTCCCAACTGGATATAGTGTCAGTTCAACAGCCTGGGAAATAATGAAGCTTTGCAGAAATGCACAAGAAAACCTATAGAAGTCATAATCCATTGCATAGATTGCTGATATTCTGACAGCATTTGTATGATAACTAAATGTCTGCAAATTTAAGGGGATGAAAAGTTTAATTTCCTGCACTATTTGGTTCCTTTTAGCAGCAAATACTTCAAGTATAATCTACAGAAAAGTCAAAGATGATAAAAAATGTTAGGAAAGAATTAAGGGTATGCAATGCTGGTAGGTTTACTTTCTGAAATAGAAACCAAATAAAACTCTCGAGTTTCATTTCTCTGTTTCACTATTTTATTGTTCATTATTGTTGTTAACCAAATTGTGTTCATTACAACAAGAATCTTGACTCCAATGCACCTCAAAACACATGCATACATGACAATATATTTTGCTGATCCAACTATTTCTTGAATAGAAATAACAGATTGTGAAATAATTTCTAATTCTGTGCATATATTGAGATCTATAACCTTAGAAATAGAGGTTTATAGTATTTCCTGGAACAGGGCCCAATCTTACTTCATTCAATAAACATTTACTGAGTTTATCCAGGTTAAGGTTAGTATTTTTGTCTTAGAATGTTATCTTCCACAGTTGGTTTTGCCTTGTAATCAAAGAAACCTTTGAATGAAAAATAGAAATTCTCATTGCATCACTTGAAAAGGTCTACAAAAGGTACAGATAACCTTGGTCTGATGAGAAATTATTTTACATCTTGAAAAGAAAATTGTCACCAGGAATTTTTGGACAAATATATCCACAGCTTGTTTAGAAGTACTGATTATAACTTACCACTGACACAAGGCATCTGGAAACTGAAAACTACCAGTTCTGGTAAAGCTTCACCTTTCATCAAGACCCTGCAGTGTTTATGACTTGGGCTGTAATAGCTATCATTTCCATGCATCAGAGGTACAGGGACACTATTAGCAGGCCCAGGAAGAAAAGAAAGAAGAAAGAAAGAAAAAGAAAGAGAAAGAAAGAAAGAAAGAAAGAAAGAAAGAAAGAAAGAAAGAAAGGAAGAAAGAAAGCAAGCAAATAGAGAAGAAGAAAGAGAGCGGCTGGGAGGGGGTGCTGCTGTTGCAGTTGTTTGAATAGAAACTCTCAGAATTTTGTCCACCAGAAGATATCATGTGTGGTGTTCACACAAGGTAATGGGCATTGTTCTTGACACGATAAATCCTCTTTAGATGAGAGCTTCACTTCTTTGACAGTAAAAGAAATGTGAAAGTCTTTAGATCAAAATGGAGTCATTAATGTCAACCCTACCAAAAAATAGTAAAGATAGCCAGGAGGTTGTGATGAAAGGGTTCTTACTCAGGATTGCCTGATAGTAGCCATCACAAAAGACTTACGGCTCCACAAACCTATACAGAGGCCACCACAGCCTCACACCAAAAGTACCTCTGCTAACTCTACCAGATGATCGTTAAACCTGCTTTGGTGCCACTCCTGTTATTATTTATTTCAGCCCAAGATTACTGTTCCAAATATCTGCTGCAGTCATTCTCATTTTAAAAACATTCTCCTGTTTTAGTCTCTTTGAAGGTGCCCATAGTTTACCATGACCTGTACATTCCTATGGCAATGCAATTTCCAAAAAAAGTCAGTATTCTTTGGAGAAACTCTGTTTTCATTTAGGTTGACACCTTTGCTACTAATTTATGCTAATATCGCAGACTGAAGAACATGAAGTACTTTTGCACACATTAACTTATTTGATCTTTACAATACCCTTTGCAGATGGGGGAAAATTTCAGAGTAATTTGGAATACGTAGTCCTAGTGGTTAGGTACATATAACCTTAGGTCTAGTGTATTGAGAGCCTATAACTAGGGATTCTGATACCAGGATTCCCTTTTTCTTTTTCTATCCTGAGCTGCCAGTATTCAATAACATATACCCAAGCCCTACCTATATTATTCAAAGAATTATTGTTACTTTCTATCTTCATACTTTCGATGATTAATTACATTCTCCTTTCTTGTTTGTGTCTCTATTTTTTGGTTCTCATTTTGCAAAAGTGTTACACACCTAATGTTCAAAAGGCTATGATTAAAAGTTCTCTATACTGGATTATAAGTCAAAGTTTAAGACACTCTTTTAAGTAAGGCATATTTCATATTCTGGGCCTTGCTTTTCTATTGCGTGGTCTGGTTCAAATACCAAATGCAGTGTGCATTGTTTCTGGGAAGTAGAGAGAAGCAGTTGTGTGGCTGCAGCTATTATTGTGTATTCCTACTTAGAGGCGTTGAATTTGTGCTCTACATTTTTTCCTGCATTCCTAACTTGCTGTACTATCTTGAATTTTTATTTCACTTTAATCATTTTTTCAAATGTGAAGTCTTCCTTTTACTTTGGCAATTTCAGTTGGAATGCTGCATTTGGGAAAAAAAAAACTGTTCATAGAAAAACTGAAGGTTAAATCAGCTTTATTCTGTAAACAGTGCCTAAATTATCATCTCCTTCCCATAACAGCCCAATTAATATGTTACAGCAAAGCTGAAAAGCCAAAAAAAAAAAAAAAAAGCAAGATAAAAAGATAGAGCTAGTGCGACACCTGCTGGAAGTATCAGACTGCATTTCATCGACCACAGCAAAAACAAATTTCAGACAATAGCTCTCTTGAAAAGATTTCATTCTTTCAAACCCATCTTTTGCAACCACTACCTGCCGTATTTCAGAGCCTGAGAAATAATGGGTAGTGGAAGATATCATCCTTACATTCCATAGTCTTACAGACTCCCAGAGAAGAAATTTACCCACAAATCCATCTGTAAACACTTAAAGTCAAGTCTGCCAGGCCAGGATGGGCCTCCAGGGAGAGGTACTCCAGGGCCCAGCTGAAGGACTGCATCTCCTGGATCACAAAGGAGGTGATGCTGAAGTCTTTAAGGAGGAAGAGGTTTATGAGACAACAAGGTAAGAAGTGGGGCGTACCCAGAGGAAAGTGCCCTGATTGGAAGCAAAAGGCACAGTAGATGCCTCACCCTGAGAGGCCCACTGTGTGTGCTTACCAACCAGAAGTGACTTCAAGTTCTGTGTTCCAGGCTACAGCAACCTAAGTTACAGGGAAAGGGTGGGCGGGACATCTGATGTGATTAGATTTTCTTCTTAGAAAAATCACCCTGGATGGGAAGGAAAGGAAGAAGGATGGCTAACACCAGAAAGGCAAACAGGAAGCTCTTGGGAAAGCCATGGAGAACTGCATGGCTGCATGGGCGTAAGGAATATAGAGTACAAAATACACCTTGCTCTTTTGGGGGGTCGGGGAAAGATAATGCCTCTTTTAAAAAGATACTTCAAGCTCATATGGTTACAAATGGAACCTTACACAAAGAGAAAGTCCAGCTTTTTCTTGGAGATACCTTTTCTTGTCTTTGAATGTCAGTTTAAGTATGAGTTAAACATCGTGCATCATATTTGCTCCACAAATTCAAGCACACAATTTTATAAACCTAATCTAGAGACTTTCAAAACATATTGATAAAAAAAAATACCAGAAACAATGTTGGGTAAATGCAATTTGAAAGCCAGGGCCTAGAGTTACCAATTTGTATCAATAGTGTATAGATATTGCACTGTGGCAATAGAGCCAAGGTTCTTGGTAAATTTGGGTCACTGTAGATTGTTTATATGATCTACGGTAATTCTAAGGAGCACATTTGCTCTTTTGAGTATCATGGAAAGATATGCACTCTTAATTATGCAATAAATAATTACTGAGTACAGCTTGTATGTGCAAACTACCATAAAAGATAAAAATGTTTAAAAAATAGTATAAATTCCTTGTCTTCTAGAAAGTCTCATTTATTAAAAATGTATATCTCATATATATGTACACAAAATATGTACCTTTGAATATATATATGAACACAAACATACAGATAGATGAGGAGATCATATCCACCTTTTTTTTTTAAATAGAGCCTTGCTATGTAGTCCAAGCTGGCCTTGAACTCAGGATTCCCTCTCTCACAGTTCTCTGTGTGTCTTATATAATCCAAGTAGGATCACAGAGGTACACCACACACCAGACTAGACTATGGCACCAATGTAACAATGGTCTCCACCCCTGAAGTGTGAGGAGGTATTCTAGAAATACAGTTTAAAGCTGCCTTCTTTCTTAAACACATTTGTCCTGTACCAGTTTAATACTAAGAACAGGTTACTGAATCCAAGTCATTTTATATAAATTTGCAGATTCAAAGGATAATTATATGTCTTTAACCATCTATATCACAATGCCTAGTAAAAATACCATCACTTCTTTAACCAAGCATGTTAAACTACAGACATCCCTTGCTTAAGGACCAAGTTCCACTAAGTGACACTAAATGAAGAACTACATATAATATATATAGGAACTGTGTAACTGTACATAGCACTCATATTACAATATTCAGAACAAAGAAATGCCCAAAGTGAACTCCAGCTTGATGACTTTGGTTTTATTTGTATGACTCTTCAGTGCAGTGCTGTTGGTATAACAGATCACAAAGCCACAGCATGGTTGGTCCAGAGGAGTGAGCAGAAACAACAGCTCTGGCTACAGAAGAAGCCATGCTCTCTTGTCCCTCGCATTCCTGGGTTCCAAGCCTGAATGCGGGGTCTGAGTGTGAACAGTTGTTAAAACAGGTAGGTTGTGAAACAAGGAATGTCTGCATAATTAATAACACTTACAGAAGAGCTCAAGTCATTGTTAGATTAACAACCCAACATTGTGAACACACCTATATAAATGGTCACCCCATTTTACACATGCAAATGTATATGCATATATATATATAGAGAGAGTATGTTGAAAAATATAAAACTTTAAAAGAATATTATATTAAAAGACATGTTGCCATTAGTGCCTCTCAAAATACACCCACCCTCAATCCCAACCCCGCTTCCCACACACTGATCCCATCCTTCTAGCCTCTTTCCAAAGCAGTCCTGAAGTCCTCTTTCATTGCAGGCTTTAGCTGCGCTATCTTGGCTCCCTCCAAGTCCTGAATATATTAAGAACATTTACCTTTTACAGTCATTTGATCTTGGGTTAGAGCCAGAATCATACCATGCCTGCTCCAGTGAAGAGCAGACGAAGATTCCATAATGTTTTCCACACCTGCCTTCCTGGCGGCAGCATTGACCAAATTTGTTTTGTTTGTTTGTTTGTTTTTATCGCACTTGGTAAAGACACTCATGAAAAAGGATTCCCAGCACTGCTTCAGAAATTGGCAAGAACAAGGAGATAAATGTGTTGAAATGAGGGGCATATTCTGAGGAGGGGTTAATGGCAAAGTGGCTTCTACTTTGCCATTCTATCATAATTTTTTAAATTTAAATATTTACTATATGTCTTGAGTACCCTTTGGATATTCACACACACGATCTTAAAATTGTTTCAGTTAAAACAATTTTCCACAAAAGCAACCATGGGCAGTGTTCTTTTAAAAAACCAAAAGTACATATTTATATTATTCTAATATATTAAAAGCAGACAAAAAGCAATAGAAATTCAAACATAAAGTTATTGGATGTGTTAAAACTATCCCCTGCATATTTGTATCTTGTAACTACAGGCAAGCTGACTTATTTTTACTAACTAATATATTTGGTCAAAAAATAAAAATTATGTTTATTCTGAAGTCTATTCTTGAATCATCTGTTTATTGCCTACCCATATACTTCAGAAGCAAATTTAAATGCCATCAGGTGGCATTTATTTTTGGAGTTTGACATCAATCTAATTTCAAGAATTGAGAAAAAGAAACCATATAAAATTATATTTTTGTATAAGAACCTAGTTTGGCCACATAATCTTGCTTTCTCCATCAGAGTGTTGATTATATCCTGATGTACAAAACAATGATTTTCCATGCAGCACATATAAATAAGTGACATTGCCAAAAGTGCGAGGTATTTTGGTCTCATATCAAGTCTACAAAAAGGTAATTGTCTGAAACTGGCATTTCTACAAGCTTTCACAGGCTATTCATATACCCAACTGGATTAAAATATGGATAACATTAATTTCTCTTTTGATGTTAAAAAATAAAATTGCTCTAAATGCATTTAAATCTTTTGATGTAGGTAACTATCTCCGGGGAGATGGCTTAGCATTAAGCTTTGATTCTTACAGCCACACACATTTCACATTAGTCTTACAGAAATGTTTACTCGGTTTTGAATAAGATCACACAGATGTATTTGCTCAAACATTTGATATAGTGTCTTACAAAACTACACAAAGCTTTGGATGAATGAATGAGATTGACCCAATGAATGAGTGCCACTACATTACCCATTTCTCCTGAACACAGCATTCTACCAAAATGCTACTGTCTCTCACTGGATGGTTTCAGTGGCCTTCTCAGTGGTCTTCTGTCGTCTGTTCTCTACACATCAGCCGGAATGGGTCTTGATACAATTCCACTGAGGTCATGTTTTTCCTTGACACCCTCCTGCAGCTGCCAGTGGTGACCAGACCAGTCACTGCTAGTGACTGGATCCCACAGTCTAGCGGAAGGTCCTTCTGCTCTGTTTCCTTTATAGCAAAAGCTGGAAAATCAAGTTTTACAATAAAATTTCCTTCTCCCAATGTCAAGCACCCTAGTAAGATTTTAAAGATGAGAGTTAAGCAGAATATCTTGCTGCCATTTGGTCACTTGCAACCAGAGTGGTGGAGACACTGGGTTCTTGTGCGATACCACTCTGAAGTCCAGTAATGGATCCTGGGGTGGCAGGAAGTGGATATGGTTGTTGATGGTTTGCTGATCCTTGAATGGAATCTAAAAGATGTCCTTAGCTCCCCTTTTTCTAGGTAAGAATGATAGCAATTGCCCTTGGGAATGTACTTCAAAGTCTGGTTCTAGGAGTCCCTCACTCCTCTGTCCTTTGTAGTGAAGCTCAAAACCTACTCTGTACAATGTTCTTCTTTAAAGAGCCTAGTGACTTTATTTCTGTTTCTAATGGTAATGAATATACGTTCTAACTCAGAATAAAATTCGAGATATTTCCCTTGCTGAAGAAAGCTCCTTTGCTATCTTACTGATATCACCTACTACCCTCTCTCTCTCCTTCTTTGACCTCTCATGTATGATTTCTCTTTGCTCTTCCTGAAACACACTGAGCATGCATCTTCCTCATGGCCTGGGCACTTTCTCTTCGATGTGCCTAGAAAACTCTTTGTGCCCATCCACATAACACTGACTCCCACATTTTCTCAAGGTCTCCTATTCAAATATCCCTCAGACGGGAAGGAAGGAGCCTCCTCCATCATGCTACATAAAAACAAGTGCTGGTAACATGCTGGCTTTCTTCCTCTTCCACATCTTCCTGTGTAGTTCTTATCACCACCACTTAAGTTGACACGAACGTACCTTTGTGTGCTTGTAATCAGTCTTTCCATTGACACAAAAATTTTATGCAACAGAAACTAGCACAGATTTATAGCCCACCTGCAGAACCATGCCTGGCTCAGAACAGGTGTTTAAGAAACACTTGTTAGATGAGTAATATTTATTTGAAGTAGTTATGAAAAATTTTGCTTATGTTAGAAAGCTAGATTTAATAATCACTTACTATGTCACAGGTATTATTCTCTCCCTTTCAGGAAATAGTGATCCATAGGCCCATGCGACATAAACAGGACAAGGAGCTAGGCAAGTCAATAGATAACCATAATCCATTTGCTCAATCAACTCTTCTCTACTAATACTTAATAAAATGAAGCAAAATTTTTCAAATATTTTCTCCATACAAAGCATGGTTGAAAGTCATAATAAGGTTTGTTTAATACATTTTTAGTAAACATGGAATAACTATGTATTATCTCTGATTTACAACCAAGAAACCTGACTCTCTCCAAAGTTAAACTGTTGGAGCCCTACATTACATTACCTAAATTAAGAAAGATAAAGATGATATTCTAGTTCTGTCTGACTCTGCCTTCTTTTGTTACAGGGGGAAAAAAAAGAAAAAGTCACCTATTCGTTCATAGGGTCAGAAAAGCCTTCCTAGTGGAAGTAACACTTAAGGTAAAATTTCAAGAGGAATATGGGGGAATTAGTCAAAAGATAGAGGGCAAGGTCCACTGGCCTCAGCTAGTGGCCTGTGTGAAGTGATAGGATCATTTCTATAAAAATAACGCACTGAACTTTTGTGTCTTCATCTTTTATTAAGCAGATTAAAACTTGGCTTTCTCAATTCATTACTAAAATATAGCAAAAATACATATGCATGTGCACACCACACACACACACACACCTTACAAACAACGACAGAATCAGTCAGTATGTGTTCTGACCCAACATGTAAAGTAAATGAGCAGCTTGAAGCATTTACATGTAAACACAAGACTGAGGAAGATCTAGCACTCCAAATTCTAACAAAGAGATGTGATTGCCTATAAACAACATTTTCCATTTATAGTATATAATTAAATAACTTACGTGGCAATTAAATTACACGCCAATTAAATAGAATTGCAAGCTGTAATGTAACAAGTTAAAACAAGTGGAAGTTATTACTGAAGCACATCAATTTCTTTTTTTCCGTGGAGTTGAATTGGCATTTTAAAAATTAATACTGATACATATGTTATTAGTATTTAGAATGTAAATTTGAATTTGGCTGCTGAAAGTCTTGAAGGTAAAAAATGCATAAGGTTAAGAAAAGTACATTCTTGTTTCAACCAAACAAAATAATAAATGTAAATAAATGTTGTAATGAATTGGTTTCCATTTTTTTTAAATTTCACTTCTTTCTTTTAGGCATTGAAGTTTTGTTGGAAGCAAAATAGCAGATACCCAAAGGTAACATTTGGTAACACATAAAGCTCAATTTTTCATACTTGATCCACTATCAAATGTCTATTCTATTGTTAAGGTATAAACCCATGTGCATAGCTCTATGTGTTCGGTGAGGAAATTTAAATTTCAAGTTAAGTGTGCACATTTATCTATATAGGCACACACGCTAAAATTAATTGGGAATTTGGGAAATAGGAAAATCTAAGCTATCATCATAATCTTTTCACTCTTTGAGTGTCTGGTTTCTACTAGCAACACTCTACTTCTTAGCCCTTATACTAAGTTGTTTTAAGCACCAGAGCAAAAATACTAAGGGTTGGGAATGCACCTGAGGTGTAGAGCATACATGTGCCGTGTGTGAGGTCCAGGGTTCAGCCTCCAGCACAAGACATGGGTGCGTGAAAGTTAAATTGAAAGACAAAAGTATTCACGTCTCCTGATTAGTAACTGCTTGTCACATTCCTTTTCATTACTATTGTGTGGTTTAGAGCAATTTGCTTTCACGTATGGTTTGATTGACATCGGATGAATAGTTACTCCCACATTCCATTTAGCTTCAAGGGAAAAACATCTTACTCGGCTTCTAGATACTGCAACAAAGATACATGCAGATCATCCTAAAGCTAATCAAGTGATCAATTCTCTTAATGCAAAGAGCAGGTGATAGATGGGGAGTAAATGTCATGAGCCGCGAAAGAGGCAGGGAAATGCTAAATTAGAAGGATGAACTGGAGGAGAAAGCTATTTTATTACTGATAAGGATTTGCATATGTGAAGTAAAATAGCAGAAATAGTGGAAGTTGCAAGTAGAATACGGGATTCGTCCAGGATAAGGTTTCAGTGAGAAGCTTTTGTAGAAAGATGGTGATTCAACGTAATCAAGGGAATTCTAGTGACCACCTCAGGCTTGGTGAGATGTTAGAGCTGGTTAAGCCACCGGCCCGAGGCGTAATAAGGGGTCTCATAAATAGAAGTGATCAAGTCCTGAGTCCCCAGAGAAGTAGCCTCTCCTTCTACCATGTGAGGTCACAGAGAAAAGGTGCCATCTATGAACCATAAACCACATCTTCATTAGACACAGAACGTATGATCACCTTGACTGTAAAGTTAATAAATGAGAAACAAGTTTCTGCTAATAAATTGATTAAAGTATTTCATGTTAGTGACCTAAATGGACCAACGCGATGAGTTTAAATGTTTCTGCTCTGAGAGCTCCATTCCCTGCTCTCTGATCACCTTAGAAAAGTGCAAAAACTAAATCGTCCAGTTGCTCATCACTCAAGGTTTGTGAGTAAGGCCAAGGAGGTCACAGCAATGCAGTCTGCTATTATTATGGTAACTAGGATCTGGCACAGGGCATATGATTGGTCCCTTAAAATTCTTCTCTAAGTCCTTGGTGGGGAGGAGGCAGATTGTCTAGACCAACTCAGTTCTCTGTCTTGCAGCTGCCGGGTCTTGCAAGAACCTGAGCCCTGCTGCTGTTTGTATTGTCCTTTGCAGTCTGAGGTGGGGACTAGAAAGAAGGATGAATCGAGAATGACTTCCAGGTGTGGCTAAGTAGATCCAAGTTGTCTTCCTCTTTTGACATTAAAAAATACAAGAAGAGGAACAACTTTCTTGTTGGACAGACTTCAATTTTAAGAAGTTCCTGGAGTATTTGAGTGGTGGCCAAGTGGTCAATTTAATAGATGGATCTTATGACACAGAGCAGGCTGGAAGTAAAGGTGTGAGGGTCATCAACCCACAGGTACTACTGAGACCTGTGTGAGGTGTCAGCCAAGGGTCCGAGCAGAGAGGAATAAATCAAAATCAAAAGACACCGACATTTAAGAAGAGCATGGAAGAAAAGATGTTCACTCAAGAAAGTGAGAAGTGTTCAGGGAGGGGTATCAGGAGAGCGGTATTCTAGAAGTCAGGATAGGAACGACATTGAGATGTTTATATTTTTAAGGAGAGAATGAAGATATAGGACTGAGGGTAACCAATAAAGCAAAGTTCATGAAGAGGTCAGTGCAATGGGATTTGGAGAATTGTGCACAGTAATGAGGAGTGTCACTGCTAAAGAAACAAGACAGGGGGGTAAAAGAATGCCAGTACTGGGGCTGGGGATTTAGCTCAGCGGTATAAGCGCCTGCCTTGCAAGTGTGTGGTGGGGTAATGATAAAAAAGGAAAAAGACAAAAAAAAAAAAAAAAAAAAAAAGAATGCCAATACATTTGTAAGTGTAAACACGGTTATTTTTTCCTTTACCATAAGAAGAAGAAAAAAAGAAACCTCGACAAATTATTCAACATTGGGTAAAACAAAAGTAGGGGAAACAGGTTTTTTTTTTTTTCCATTTTATTAGCCAGTAGGCTGACAATAAAAAGGAAAAGAATTCCAGCAACTTAAAGAGTTTTCGTTTATGTAGAAATGTAGTTTGATAAGCATAAAAGGCAACACTATCTTAGAGCCACTTAGAAGCTATGGCAACAGCCCTATAAACAACACCAAGTGAAAGCAGCTAATAAACTCACAACAGACTGTGGGATAAAAGGAACTGCAAGACATGTGAAAACTCAAATTACATAGATGCACTGTGAAACAGAATTACAGTACTAATTCTTAAGCAAAATAATATTACACCAGATAATGCATGGATTCAATTTTGTTAAAATGTATTGGTCACACCTACTGAAAGTGTTTTGATTAGAAATGATGCTTACAATTGGATTTCAAATGTGAGGTTGCAATCAAAGTAAACACCAAAACAAATTGATAAGCCCAGACTCATCTCGGGTTTTATATCAAGCAGGAGTTTGGTCTGACAGTTCATTATCAGAAATGTAGACACAATTTCTCCCCAGGATCAGATAGTTCTCTTCATCAGAAGCATACTTTATCTTTCTAAAATAAAACAGAGCATTTTCAAAGGATTATTTTTTTCAAAAACATGAATACAAATAATTGTGATCTTCTAGTAAATTTAATACAAAACACTACAATTTTTGGCAGAGAATAGCTGAAGAAAGAACATTATCAGCACAAATAAGAATGAGTTCTGAATTGACAGACATCTATAAAGGACTTGAGGAAAGATAAATACAAGTATTCTGAGATATAGCCATTTATTTGTTTTGATATTTAGTTAATTTTACTTTTTATTATTTAAGACAGCATTTCTCCTTAATAGAAATTACCTATTAATTTATCAGAAGTAATTTTATTTAAATATGCTAAATGACTGAAAAGTGAGAAAAAAATTTGTAATCTCCACACCAAGACAACATTTTGATAAATACCTACCAGGCATCTCTTGGCACTGTATTTACAAACATAGTTATATAGAAACAGAAATATGCTACACATATTCTGTACCTGCATCTTAAATCTAATACTCCAAATACTGTGCCTTGAATGCCTTCTCAAAGTCAGAAATTATAGATCTACTTTATCATTATAATAGTAACATGGTGTAGGATTAAATTGATTTTTTTTAGCATTTTAATGATTCAATTGATGAAAATGTAAGTTGTTTCCAGTGTTTTACTATGATAAGCAAGACTACAATGAAAATAATCCTGATGATGTGTGCCCTTGTAGACATGTCTATCTCTTCAGAATAAATTACTATAGTGGAACTAATGGGTTAAAGGAAATTCACATATTTCAATATAAATACATTACCTATTTGTCTTCTAGGATAAAAACAATTCGTATTCTTCTCAATAGTTATGAGTACCTATCCCTACTGCTAATGAGATTGAATACCATTTCGTTAACTTCATATGAATTATTATTCATGTCCACATTTCCTGTAGCATGTTCTTCATCTGCTAATTAATTTGAGGATTCTTTATGATCAATAATCTTTATCTACTATTGGAGATCTTTTGCTACCATGGTTTGGGCTTTTGAGTAATTATAAAAGACTTCATCTTTCAAGATTATAGACAATATTCTACTGTCTTTGTTTTATATGACTTTATTATATTTAAAATTTGAAATCACCTAAACATTTTTATATTAAAAGCAAAGTCTTTTTTTACTAAAAGTGTAGGCAGTTTGCTTATTTAACAATCTCTTTTCCTACTGAAAAGCCATTTTTATGACCCACAAAATAAGAAGGACTTTTAGAGTCTGTTTTTTTCTAGTGATCCATTCTCACATGGGGTAATATGACCACTATGATTCTAGTAACTAACTTCTGAGAAAAATTTCATATCTGCTGGGACTGGCTCTAACTCATTTTCTTTTCTGAATTTTTTCTGGCAATTTGCCTTTTTTTTCTCTCCTTAAAAATCCTTTAGAACTATTTTGTCAAGGTTCTAAAAATCCCTATGGAGATTTTGTTGTAAATTGCTTTGAACTTTTCAAGAATGAACAGAGACTCTTTACATGACTCTGACCAAGAATCTTTTGAGTACTGCTTTATGTTCCCCAGGGCAGCATTCTACTTTTCTTTCTAAAAGTCTTGATGTTTCTTATAATTTTGGTTGCTTATATTTTACTACGTGTTAAGGTAGTAATAATAGTAGTGTTGCAACTGTGAATATTTTTGATGGATCATTATTAATTCGATTTTTATAAATTTATTACATAATCCACCACTCTTCTAAATTCATTAATGTTTTTTACATTTGTGGTTTTTCCTTTTCCAGGTTTTTATAACACAGATGCAAATGATTCTTCTGCATATTCCTTTCCAAATCAAATTACATGAAATTTAAAACCATAAAGGATATGTTATATTACTAGTAAGATGACAAAATTGATACAATCAGTGAAAAACAGTTTTGTTTAACTCAAGAAAGTTTCCTGTATTGCTTCTTTCATTTTGCTTGGATACTATTCAAGTATACCTATAATCCCATATGCATTTTCACTTGTTTGCTCTGTCATATTTTTTCTGCACCTTTTTTCCTGTGTACTCTTGGAAAGTTACTAGGTTTATGCACGTGGCCTTACTTGTATTCCCACTTGCACCTCCTTTGGGAATTTGTACTGAGGCTTGTCTTCGGATCCATGTTTCATGATGCTCCCCTCTTATTCCTCCCCTTTCTCTCTACTCACTCTTTATGACTAATAAGAAATACATTTTAAAACTTCTTTGTTCCACGTGGCACACTAAGTGCTATACAGCCATTATCTTACTTACGTTTCATTTCATAACTTTTACCCTATGTTAATTAGCAAAGTAAGGCTCCAAATGATTAACTAATCATTTTAGGACCCCATGGCTGATCAGTAACAGAGCTAGGATTTAAAGCCAGGTTTTTCACCTCTCTACCCCATGCTCTTAACAACTGTATCAGAGAATTTTGTAACGCCTTCATTCGTCTCATCTGTCTCTAAAAGAGCTCAGCTCCTTTCAGATCAATACTCAGAGGGAAGCAGTATAAATTCCTTAAATCAGAAAGTGTGAGCATTTCTGCTCCAGTTCTTGGATGATCTGGCTTCGCCCCAGTCAGACAAATGTTCTTTGTAGTGCTGAATTCTCTCCAGCATTTGCTCCAACCCAGGGACCTCTGTTCTCAATCCATATGCAATGCTTTCTCTATGGTGACTGCACACCTGTCACAGGTACTAAAACAAGTACCTGGGATAATCAGCTCAAAGAGAAGGCTGTGGAGTTCCAGTCCATAGTTAGTAGGGCCTGTTGCTTTTGAGCTTGTAGTGAGGCAGTGTATCCTGCAACCTGCCTCACCATACGATAGAAGAAATGGGTGTCTAAATATACTGCTGGAGGACATGCCCTCAATGACCTAAAACCTCTCACTAAGCCCTGCCTGTTTGAGGTCCAACCACCTCTAGGGAAAGTTTAACATTTGGACTTTGGGGAATATATCACACCTAAAAATAGCAACCTGCTAGGTATAAATTTCTCTCCCCCTTCTTCATCTGTTGCTTCACCGAAAATTGAAACTTGCAACGTCTAAAGAACACATGAAAGCAAGTTGAAGGAAATCATGACACGGGCACAGATGTCAACTCCAAATAGCTCAGATGATTTTGGAGCAACAAGGAATGTGGTTTTCCACCCAGCATAGCTCCTGCGTCCTGAGTTAGGCACAGCAACTGAGACTTTTTCCTGTATACCCGCAGGTGATGTGGCTCAGTGAATCCAGTGATTGATCTCACAGTTAAAAATTCCTAATGATTTTGGCACAGGGTCTGCTTTTTACTTTTATTGTATTATTGCAGTTTTTATGGATATTTTTACATGAAGTCGAGAAGGAATAAATCAGAGACTGCTAACGTGTGGGCACGCTCGCCACATGTTTAATGGACATCTGTGTCACACGATGGTTTGGAATTAGCATTAGACTGATTCTTAAATACACATGGACCGTCCTCACCTGTGATGGACAGGAACCAGAATGAACCTTGGTTTCTGCCATATATTTACTAGTCTTTTTCCTCGGGTGTAGGAGGTGCTCATAATGAGCCCTTTAGAACAGTATATTTGTCCTATGACAATTTTAAAATGACACCTTCATAAAACACTGTGTTAAAAACTGTTACTAGAAGATATACTAAGGATGGAGCTGAGGTGTTTTCTTGTCTGTAAAATGCGGCTGAGCAAGCCAGGTCCAAGTGACCCGATAAGTTTCGTTATTCTTGGGAGTTATGTGGCATGGGAAAAAAAAGGCTTTGTGAATATCAAAAACCTCTTGGCATGCATGTAATTTCCACTTTAATAATACCGAGGTAAGGACATTATAAAACACAATCTGATTTTTCTCCTTTCCAGAAGCACCCAAAACATTTTTTACCTCTGTGATCAAAGCTATTATGGAATAGAGAGCTAAAAAATGCATTTGAAGTATTAAATGTGTGGTTGGAAATTCTAAGCTACATTAAGTATCTGTCTTCCGTGTCCCTGCCACTCCTAATAATGGCTGGTTATATGTGCCAACATAAAGTCATCATGCTTTATTAATGTGCTTACATAAAATTATGTTCAATGTAAGTAAAAGTGAGTTCTCTCAGTGGTACACATAGGCTTCATCCAATGAGTTGAAAGCTTTGAGAGCTAAAACTGAGATTTTCCTAAGATAGAATTCTGCCTCAATACCCCAACATAGAAATCCTACCCACCCTTGACTTGTCACAACATGTATGAATTCTTTCAAACAAATCTCCTAATGTATGTATGTTTCTCTGAAGAACCCTGTCTAACACACTCCAAAAAATTTTGAGTTTTGACCTTCTTGTTGAATCAAGAAACTAAAGATATGGACCATGCCCCTGGGCTAGTTAACACTGCCAAATTATAGTACAGTGCCTTCTCAGACTCTAAGTACTCAGTAAATAATTGTTGAGCTAATGGATGAATAGAATAACTTCCTTTTAAAAAGCTCCCCAGATCAGGACATGGGAGAGAACTGAGGTGAGGATGATGAATGGATTCAGAACCCAGAAATTCCAGGCAAAATGAAGCTTAACTCCTAAGGAAGCCAAAGGGAGAGTCAGCTAGGAAAGCCAAAGACCTGAAGGTAGCTTCAGGTCAACAACCTACTTAAAAAAATAAATTAAAGTCAATTGAATTTGAAGCTCCTAGTCATATGACCCTTGGCATATTTCATCTTTTGGAACTCAAGTGTAGTTGATCAATTTGGTCTCCAACACATTATAAAAGTCTAGGTCACAGAATTCAGAGCAAACAGGAACAGAAATCCAAAAGATAATGCTCTCTCTCTCTCTCTTTAATATATATATATATATATAAAACTTTACATCAAGGATAAGCACCAACAATTAAAGTAGCCCTAAGCCTTAACCAGTATATGTGATTGGCTATGAGCTGGGACAAAGCTAGAGCTAGAATCATAAGGATATTCATGTAGAACATATGCCCAACACTACACAGTCATAAATGTGGCAGTTCATTCATGCTGTTTGCGTGACTTTGTCTTCAAAATTAGTTGAACTGCATCAATGAATATGAAGTAATGAGATAGTATGCTTAGCTTATTGTTTTCTTTTTTTTTTTTTTTTTTTTTTTTGGTCTTTTTCATTTTTATTGGTATCGGGGATTGAACTCATGACTGCCTGCTTACAAGGCAGGTGCTTATGCTGCTGAGCTAAATCCCCAGTCCCCACGCTTAGCTTATTGTATAGCTGAGGCCAATGTGCAAACATTATGCTGACTTTTAAAGAATTATTATTTCTTTATCATTGTGCGTGTAAAAGAATTCTCCACTTTAAGGAGCACATACAGTGCTAGTCTATAGATTAAAATCTTTGCTTTTTTGAAACTTTTGCCCAAAATGTTATTTTACAGGGTACTTTGACCTGTAAAAGACACAGTGAATGAATATAGAAAATGCTAATGGCAAAAACTACATGCGTCAGAGAACAGAGCTAGAGACCACTGATACCTTGCAGTTACAGAAATCAGCGGTTACACTATCAATGCAGGACTCTGTTCAAAATAGAACATTCTACATTCTACAGAATAAATCAGGTAAGAACGTCAACCAGGAAATGCAGCAAAAACCAGGAAGATGTGTTCACATGATGAAAAACAAAAATGAAAATAAATCACCAAAACTTATTTTCTTGGACATAACACTGATGGCAAGATGTCTAAAAGGTTATACCCCTACTTAGTTTAGTGAAGGCTTCCAACACAGGACACCATTAGTAAGCAACCATTAGGTATCAGAAGTAATGTGACGCATGTACTACATAAAGCCAAACTAGGTGACACAAGATTGCTCTGTAGAATTTATTACAGATTATTGTGTTATGAAACAAAAGCAGATCGTCTTAATATGTCCAATTTGTGAAATTGTTAAATAAAAAATTTTTAACTCACATCACACCAAAAAAGATAACTAAATCTACTCTGAAAATCTAATCAATCATGAAATGTTTGCTTGGTGACTCTCTTTCCAGCTTCATAGACTCAACAGACTGCTGCCTTCAGAGAACTTATGGTAGGTCACTGACAATCACCCAGTAACGCAGTGAATTTTCCACTGTTTAGAGAAATATTAGGAAACTCAACAAATTTCTTGGGATGTTATTTATTCATTCTTTGTAAGTAACTGTAAATGAGATTAGTTTGAAAAGGGATTTTTTTTGGTCCAGAACGTCTGTGGGGTCCAATTAGCTATGGGCTAATCTGAACTGATTAATGAGCATTTAATAAAGATTAGCAGTTTTGGCAATCAGTCTTACTTTGAATTAGCATGTTTCAGTCAATGGCACAGAATTAAGCAAGTATCAGTTAAGAATTTCTGAAATGTACACCAATGCCAAGTGCCCACTACCATGTTCTTTCCTATTGCAATGATTCCTTGACTTAAGATAGAAGGCACTAAAAATGATTACCATCATAAACTTTACTCCACCATCTTTGCTTTAAAGAAAAATCTTGTTTTGTTAAGGCAAATTCACTGAATCAAATAATTGTTAGTGACAATGTAAAGAAGATGGAGGAAAGAAAATCACTTAATATCGCTGGAAGCCCACAAAAGCAGCATCACATCAGAAGAACCGTTTTTCCAACAGTGCCACTGCTATGAATGATATTTTCATGAGCTTGGGAAGCCTTCTCCAGTGGGTACTGAGACCCAATCACGGGCTTCACCCAACCAAGTTCCATTCCTGCTTGAATAGTGGATGCAAACTGCTGAAATTCTTCCTAAGAGAAAGAAAAACAAATCTGTTGCAGTGGACCATATGATTTAAGTTTCAGAAGCACTGAAAAAAACTTCAGAATTAAGAAATATACCACAAAGAGCCTCTTAAAAATTTGTGACTCTTGTAAACTTGTCCAAAACTACATAAAACATAATTCTCTGAAGGATAACCGTTAAGTTCCATTTGCCTGGAAGAATGTTAGTTTACAAAAAAAAAAAAAAAAAAAAAAAAAAAAAAAAAAAAAAAATCCACCATCTTAATTATTAACATTATTCCCTTTCTCTCTCAAGTGTCTTGACTTACGTTATAAATTAGACTGTTCTATTACCCAGTGAATAACCTTTACTTACTTCCTCTAGTCAGATAAGTAAGCTTCAATTCCAACTTTTGGTCTATTGACATTTAAAGTACCAAATTACCAAATTATCCAAATCACTTCTTTTCTCACCTTCGTTGATGAAAACAGAGAAACTCCACTTATGGTAGACTCCTTTGCCATGGTGTCCCGTGGGTTTATTTCAATGGAACCTCGGCAGCCCACAATCTATCATGGAAACAATATGCCTGCAGTTAAAGATTACTGCAAAATAGTGTTAAACTGTGGTGAAACTTTGAAGTGGTAAAGAAAACTTTACTTACGATCACTCGTCCTCCACAGGACAGAAGTTTCAAATCATTGCTAAGATTTACGTTAGCTAACATTTCAATAATCACATCAACTCCTTTTTCACCAATGGATTTCTGTTTAGTAAAAAAGAATGTAGAGTAAGATAACAAGTGAAAAACACTATAAAATACCTATTAAGAGTGTCATATTTTACAGAAACTATTTCCAAATGACATGTAAAATGTTACCTTTTAAAGACTAACAATGCAAAGTTTTAAATGACATAGTTATATAAAGATGATCCGATTTCAAGGTACCAGCTAAACAGTAGGTACTGGTACAACTCTAAAGTGATAAAGATTTGTACTACATAGATTGCTGTATGACACAGAATTTGCCTGGAATTTTCAAGTGCTACACTCAACTGGAATATAAAATACTTTTTCCTTAGCTAAAACATCTTCTATCTCCAAAATGAACCTTTGTAGAGAAATAAACAACAAATAAAAAAATTCAAGCCTTTCAGGGAACTCCCATTTTTATTTAAAAGTAAGAAAGAATATATGCACGCACTGGCTGCTTGGTATTGCAGGATGTGTGTGTAGGGCGGGGGTAAATTGTATGTGTGTGTATGTGTGTGTGTGAGAGAGAGAGACAGGGAGTGTGTACATATGCACACACAAGCATGTGAATGTTTGGCTGTGATCTAAATGATGTACAATCTGCTTGTCATACTAATTTTCTTCTTTTGATTCCCAACATCTAAAACTGGAATTTAAGAAAAGCTAATACATATTTGCATTATATTTATTTTAACAAAAAACAGTTTTTGTGCCAGGCATTATGCTAGAAGGCAAAGAATGAGCATATTGAGCTCAGAAACATAGGAAGAAAGAAAATGTTACAATTACAGCTAACATGCAATGGCCGACATGCTACATTAGCAGAAATAAGCCCTAAATTGAAGAAAAAGCTAAAGTGTGATTGCCTGTAATGCTTGAACAAAGTTCCATAGATGCTCACCTGGATCCTGAGGCATGAAAAGGAATTTAAGCAAAGAACGATGTCTCAGTATAAGAAACTAAAACACAAAGACTATGAGGAGAGTTTGAGAAGGAAGAGTAGCAAAAAAAAAAAAAAAAAAAAGGAAGTGTTATTCAGCTTTCTGTTAACACAATGAAATATCTGAGATAATCACAATCTTGGAAGTTTCTGTTGATGGTCCTGTTACTTTTAGTTCTAGCAAGGGCTGGAGGGATGACAGAACAAGCCTCTCACCTCATGGTGGCCAAGCAACTGCGAGAAATGTCTTAGTTACTTTACTTGTTGCTGAGACACAATACCTGCCACCTGCCACCTGCCACCTACCGCTTAGGAGAGGAGGGTTTTAGTTTGGCTCACAGTTGTAGAGGGTTCAGTCCATAGTCAGTTGGCTGAAAGGTAGGGAGGCATGGCAGAGGAGGCTTGCTCATGGCAGTGTGGCAGGAAGCATTAAGATCAAAGGGGAGGGAAGATGACAGATTCTTCCTGACCATTCTCCCAGTGACCACCTCCTCCAACCTGGCTTTACCTCCCAATGTCATCTTTGCATTAACATTTCTATGATCCAGGCACCTCCAACAAACCCCACTTATAAGCCCCTGTGCCTCTGAAAGGACATCTAGATATAAACCATAACAAATGAGAAAGAAGGGTGACCAAGGTCCTAGTATCACCTTGGAGGGGGTGCTTCCATATGACCAAAAGACTTCCAACTAGTCTTTTACAGGTTCCACTCTCTCCCAACACTGCCAGGGTCAGGGTGGGAGTCTCAAACTTTTAACACAGGGACTTTGTGGGATGCTCATCCAAAGCAGAAGAGACTGTCAATGGGTACAGACTGTGAAAATACACTAAATGCCACGCTAAGGAATTTGGAAACATAAATATTTTTTAAAGCAAGTGTTCATTAATCCATGTGCCAGGCACTGTGTTAGGCACTGTAAGAGCAATTGAGAACATGAGAGAAAATTTCCTCTAGTAAAAGAGATCATATTTTAGTTATTCTGGAGGGATTTTGTTTATTTTGTTTTGATTTTTTTAAAGGACAGGTGAAAATATAAAAGGAAATACTATCTCAAATATGAGTAATAGCTAAGGCTGGGGATATTGAGACCTAAGCTAAGTCACGATATGATATGGAAAGAGGTTCATATCAAAGACAAATCAGAGATAACACTGGTAGAATGAAGAAACCAACTTGATGGGTGGGAAATGGGATGGTGATTAAAAGGTATAAAAACTGAAAAGAGAGTTTCTGTCTTGGGTGAGCAGATGAGTGGTAACCTCTAGAAAGCTGACAGCATACAGCAGAGGAACTCAGGCCAGAGATAGTTTCGGAAATCCAGAGCATGTGGGTAAGAAGTGGTGCCATGATGCCTGGTCAGTGAGGTTGACCCGGATGGACCAGCACGTGGAAGAAGAGACTAAAGGAAAACCTAGAGACACTAATACATAAGCAAAGTCCAAAGAAAATGGATTGAAAGTGAATTGTCAGAGAGGTAGGAAGAGAATCAGCCTCAAAGTGATCCAAACAAGGTCATGTGCTCCAGAAAAATCAAACAGAAGGACTTGGACAAGCCCAGCAGACTAGTGACTACAGGCATCAGTGACTTCTTGGCAGCAGTTTAAGTAGTTGGGATGAGGGTAAAATTGCAATGGGAGGTGAGGGAGGAAAAGTAGATAAGTTCTCTTTACTTCCTTTAGAAACCTGATGGGAAAAGGGAGGAGAGAAAAGGAGTGAGCTGATAGGATAAGGGAAGGACGCCTAGAAAGATGGGGAGAAATCTAAGCAATGGTAATCAGTGAAAAATATAGGACGCTCCAAGATCATGGCCTTAAAATTAGGTTACTGCCAAACAACAACAACAAAAAAAAAAACGTTCATACCATTTGTCAGTGAGGTAAATAGTGTAGATATTCTTGCAGAATGGTATCGGCGCTATGTAATGGGTCCTAGGTTCCCTGGACACACATAGAGGATCATCTTTGCTTAGTGCTTTGGCAAAAGGGGTGAGTGATAATGAACTTTCACTCATGCTTTTCATCAGCTAGTAATAACCTGGTTTGCATCATATCCACAACTTGGGAAATTCTAATTCTTCTCAGGGTCTTTGAAGACTAGCAAAGTAATCACTTTAGTCAACTGGGACTAGAGGAACTTCAGAATCTGTTGGAACTCTTATGCAACAACTACATGCTACCAGTTGAATGAGACAGTAATTATCCCTCCCAAGAACACAGGTAATAAATAAAAAATTTATTTCCTGCCTAGAGAGATCCAGTTTGTATTCTCTGAATTTTCACCTGTCATGAAAACATGACATCTGTAAATACAAAGCTGCAGCTTTACTTAAAATGTGATTAGCATTAAAGAACATCAGTCTGTATAGCTATAAGACTCTAGAAAGGTTACATTTAATATACACACAATATAGTAATTGCAGTGAATGCTGTGAAGTGAACGGCTGTTTAATTAAAACACACATAGTCACAAAAACACATGTAGGCATACAAGAAGCAAGTAACGTTAAGATTGGTTAATGAACAAGTTGATAAAAGTCATTTATGTTTCCAATAAAAAATGTGCAACTTCTGTAAAACTATAGAAAATTTTACCTTGATTTCATCAATATAATGAGCGTCTCGGTGATTAAATACTTCATGGGCTCCATTTTGCAAAACGACCTTTTGTCCCTCCTCAGTACCAGCTGTCCCCAAAACCTTTAAGCCATAGGCTCTAGCAATCTGGCATGCTGCCAATCCAACCTAAAAAATAAATATATGTAACCCAGTTATATATTCTCTGCATTGCTGCAAGCATGGATTAAACATCTATATAAAATGAAGTTAGGATTCTTTTAGGACTTAACCTATCCTGGAAGAACTTACAGCATACATGAAGCAATAAGAAAAATAAAAGGGCTTTTATATTGTAATTTTCTGTGTATAATATTAAATCTTATACGTATTGCTTCATTTCATCCTCAGGATACTGCTATGAAGTGGACATTATCTGTCTGTATGTCTATGATGAGGAAGCTCAGACTTCAAAACAACAAATATCTTGCCCAAGTCACACATAGAGAAGGAACAGAGTTGCACCGAACTCAACTGCAGACCTGGCACTGTTACCCGCGGCACCACAGCGTTCTGCTGTGCACACAGGAACTGTAAATATGATCTGAACATGTTTTTACACCCGCAACTAAGTAAACAACTACTACTAAATAACAAGGGCATCTATTTCTCAAGCAAAAGAGAAAGTTATCTGGGCACATTCAGCCCTATGCTCATTATGATTTAAATACGACCTGTCCCCTAAAGACGCCTAAATTGAGGGCTTGATTGCAGATGCAACAGTGTTCAGATGCAGGGCCTACAAAGGTGACTGGATCGCAGCTGTCCTAATCTCATCCATGGTTCGTAGATAAATGGGTGTTTGGAAGGGAGGGCCCAGCTGCAGGAAGGAGATAACTGGGGTCAGGGATGCCGCTGAAGTTGTATTTACTCTCAATCCCTTCCTCTCTCCTCTTCACCTGTGCTTCCTGGCTGCCATGAGGCGAGCAGGGCTCCCCTTCTGCCACACCTCTCTATCATGATGTTTCTTTCTTCTCATGGGCCTAAAAGCAACAGAGAAAGCTGACCAGAGACCAAAACTTCTGAAGCCTCTGAAGCCTCTGAAGCCTCAGCCAACACACACCTTTCTTCCAAGCTGTGTACCTCAGCTCTTTGGTCACAATGATGAAAAGGTAACAGGACCCTGCCTGACTGCTGAGTGCTTATTATGCAGGAATCGTGGAGAAACTTACGTTCTAAGCAGGGGGGAGGTCAGAAATGCATGCATAAATAAATGCATAAAATAAACCCAGAAAATAGTAAGCACTAAAAAAATTAAGACTATTGTATCAAAAAGGATTAGGAGAAGGGATTCTGAGGTCATCAAGGCCGGCCGCTTTGCAGAAACAGAAATGAAGCGGGGAGGAAGTAATCACAAAGCCACAGGGAAAGCAGGGCAGTCACGGAGGCGCCAGTGTGGATGGAAAACACAGCCAAGGCAACCAGATGAAGTGGAAATGTGCTCAAGGAAGCAGAGGACAGAAAGAGGGTCGATGTGGCTCAGAGACAGCACATGAGAGACATCAGCAAAGGGAGGCGAGTGACACAAGACCATGGAGGTTCTGGACTACACTAAGAGCTACACAGAATCATTAAGGGTGCAACTGGGGGAAGCGCACGATCAATTTAGACTTTAGGAAAGGTGACTGCATCCTAATGGAGGCTCGGGAGGTAAGAAAGACCAAAGAAGGCCACGTTTGTGTTTGGGTGGGAAAGATGGCCGCAGTACTTTTTGTTACCTGATGGATGCAGTTTGCAAACAAAAATGAAATTTTGTTAGACGCTTCTGCCTGTGAGTCAAACTGTTTGCAAACAAAAGTGTTCGTGAATTGAGGTACCACTGCATGACTCCAAAGAATTCAGAGCTGGAGGCATCAAAAAAAGTTCATCGTCTTCCAGATGATATTTAAAGCCAAAGGATGGAATGAAACCACTAGAAACACCAGAGATGTGTGCTTAGCATAAAAGGGAAATAAAAGTAAAATTCAGGAATACAGAGCAATTATTTAAGCAGTAATGCTGGGAAATACATTTGATTATATGTCAAATGAATGGCACAGGTAAGCGTCACACTGTGAGAGCAGAGTTTCTGAGCCTGGCACTGGTGACCTTCTTTGGCTGGTATTTCCAGGAAACTCTTCCTTATGGGGATTCTCCTGAACTTGGAAGGAGGGTTTGACAGCATTCCCAGATTCTCCCCATTGGATTCCAGAATCTTCTTCCTCAGGGTGACAACCAGAAAGTATGTCTAGACATTGACAGATGTCCCAGAGAGGAAGAGGGAAAGATGCAAAATCACCCCCTATTGATAACCACTGATCTAGTGGAAGGATTGGGTTGGGTAAGAGAGAAAATAATTAAAATGAAAAATGATGAGAGGAATCTGCTAGCAGTGTAGCAGTTGCAAACTCCCAAAACTGAAATGTACCTTACAGACGAAGGCATACAGAACCAATGAGTCTGAACTCAGCCAGCCTACGGCAGGGATCTGTGTGATCTAACAAATGTGTAGAACTCTCTGTGTCAGCCTGAAGACAGATATCCAGTTATACAAAATATGAGCCACCATGGGGTCAGCACAATTGACTTCTATGCTAATTTTCACTATAAAAAAACAGACCTGTGAGGCCGGAGATTTAGCTCAGTGGCACAAGTGCCTGCCTGGCAAGTGCGAGGTTCTGAGTTCAATCCCCAGTACCAAAAAAGAAAAGAAAACAAAACAAAACAGACTTGTAACAAAATCACATTTTAAACTAAAGATTTAATGTAAGTATATGTTCTTATCCTCTATTTTTAAGTTTTCCAATAGCTTTTTTTTAGGGCACTGTTTATTCTTGTCCTCAATTGCAACAGCAATACTCTCTCACTAGATTATGCACCATTGCTGTCAACTGTTTGGCTTCAACTTGTCTTGCTAATGCTGAAGTAGGGCATTGCCTGCCAAAACGTCCAGACAATAGCTGTGCTCGTAAATCCCACACTGTTTTAAACATACGACAGAATCCCAAAGGTAGCTGAATTCAAGGAGGACAGAAAGTACAAACAGAAACAAGGCAAAACCCAGCGCTGTCTCCCTCCTCGACAGGGCCGGAAGGATCAGAAGTGCTTTACACACCAGGATGCCTGCCCATCCCCACCAGCCGAGGATTTAACAAATTCAGCCAGCCCCAGAACACTGTGGATTTTACCTTTAAAAAAAATCACAGTGAAGCGCCTGGGCTTTTTACAAGAGGGTAAAGAGAATAAAAAGAGATTTTCTTTAAACTCTTCAGTCTCTTTCCTACTGAAATTTTTCCCTTCTTACAGAGCATGGGGTCAACTCTCACAAAGCCAGAACAATTTAAATAAATGCATGTGTTTGACAGACCTTCAGTGATTTGGGGTTAAATTTAATCTCATCCAAATATAGCCTCTTTGGTAACTCTAAACAAGAGGAGCTTGTGACAGGGTTTCTCTGTCATATTTTTTCCAGTCTCCTCAGGACAATCCTGTGTTTCTCAGTGAATAGTTTGATCTGTGAAATCCTTCAGAATTGATATATTTGGGGTCTACAGGTAGTGAGCTGAGTTCTATCTAAAGCTATCAAAAGGTGAAAATGGACTGAATTCTCTGTCCACTTTTAGAGATAAATTCACATTTCCAGGCTACCACTCATTATTCAGGGCATAATCTGCTGTGAAGTAAGTCACCTCTTTCCACCATCTCCTCAGAACATACAACCCCCTCAAAGGGTTAACCAGCTTCTTCCAGGTGAGCTGTCTGGCCCTAGGTAGCTTTGTTTTGAAACAATGTGAAATCTTGTCTCCAAAATTTCCAAAGCCTCTGCCAGGCACAGGATAGAGGTCATGTGGATTTCTTGTTAAAGTCCAACCTCAGAGCTCTAACTTTTCCTCTAAGCTCCTCAGAGGCAGACTGGCAGCTCGTTTCTTGAAGGGTTTTCTGACAGGCCTGCACAGGGTGATTTCCACGAGGGGCTTATTTTGTAAGTTCTGAGTCCTCCCCTCCTCCAGCATTAGCATTTTAAGCCATGGGTTGTGGTGTTAAGGACACAGCTGAACACTGTGTACTCCATGGATGTCATCAAAGCACAGCAGGCAAGCAGGGAAGGGAGGGGGATCTCACAGTGTGGCTTTGCCATGCTGTCTGGGGCAACACAGGTAAAGCTTTAATGAGCCTTATTTCCTTTTCTAAAGGAATATGGAATTAACAGTAACCTTTACAACTGTTTAAAATTCTAAAATAAATATCCTTGCAACAGATGCTACTCAAAAGCAAAAACAAGGCCTGTTTATCTTGGTCCACACCCAATCTAGACAGAAAGCCTAATACACACAGCTTTGATGAGGTGTATGCTGAATTTATTAACCAAGAGATGCTAAACTAATGGCAAAGAATCACCTTCAGAAGACTGCATTTTTAAAAAGCTTCACTGCAGAAAGAAAAAAAAAAATGCACTCACGGCTGTAAGTTTTGGTTTTAAAAACAGCTTGATTGTCATGTGACACCTCCAAATCGAAGCTCTTTTAAATTTAAACATAAAAAAGATAAATAAATACTTACTCCTCCGCTAGCTCCATGAACCAGAACACTTTCTCCAGCTTTTGCACGGGCACTGCGTAAAAAAAAAAAGAGGAAAAAAAAGCATAGGTTCCATCACCTTATCTTTTGAAGTTAATTAAGTTCAAGTAATTTTGCACTATCTTCAAGGACTCCACTTTTATTCCAGCTAACACTTACCCGAAGAGCAAATGTACCCTCAAAGCTCAAGATACTCTCCAGGCTCTGTGGGATCAAATACCAAAGGCTCTTCAGAGTCACAGATAAAGAGCACCTCCCCATCACCTCTTCATTCTGCAGGTGTTTCCCTGCAGCAGTCACATGCCAGGCCCTGTGCTGGGTGCTGGTATCAAGACTTGGTGCTGTTCTGACAGGGGTGCTGCAGTGCTTGTGGGTATGTTATGTGGTAGAGCTGCCAGGCTTGGAGGAACTGGACTCTTTCATTCCCACAATCTCCAGTTTACCCCAGCAAATTACAAATTTGCAAAATCTCTGTGACTCCATGAGCTATCATTGCTAAGCCTAACCACTGCTTCTTCTGCAGATCTCATTGCTAATGTTGACACTCGGTTTCCTTCCTTAGCAGCCTGACTGCTCCTAACACTGCTGACAGGTGCTGTCCTGAAAGCTTTTCCTTCCCACCACTCTCCAGGCATAGCTGATGTTCTTATCTATGATTTTTAAATCAGTAAACTACCTCTGAGGTGGACAAGTACCTTGGCCAAGATTGTATTTTTAGTACCGGGTGAAGACAGTACTCTAGCCCAGATTTTTTAATTTTCCGAGCCCATGTACATGAATTACTATGTCCCCTACACTCTCTTAGTCTTGAGAGCCACTCCCTTCTGGTCCCTGAGGACTCTGTTCCCATCCTGTGACCACGTTCAATAATACTGACATTCCTGTTCTCCCTCCCTCAGGCGTATCCATCACTTTCTGTCTTATCTGCTCTCCCTTATGTGCTGACTGTCCCAAACTTATGTTTCCAGCCATCAAACTCCACTCACTTATTCCACTTATTCCACAGGCTACGGGACTTCTCCACTGAGATGTCCAAAACTGAGCATAGCTTACCTTCAACACTTCACAATTATGTATTACCTGTTGGGGACCACAAATTCACAATGGCTAATTTTGCATACTTTCCTAAGGGATAAATGGAGGCTTGGGATTATCCTCAGCATCACCTTTGTGAAATTTCCCATTATCTCTTTAGGGATGAGCCAGCCTCTCTCACTCACTAAGACTAAAACTAAAACCTCTAAGATTAAAAAAAAAAAAACACTCCAGGTCAAGATCCTTCTTATCATAAGACCACCTCTCCCCTCTTCAGGCATCCCATTGCTGCTGAATCTTCCACTAACCCATTATCACTGCATCCACCCAATGAATAGTGGTCAGCTGGAAGTGTCTATGTCTCTGTCCTTCCTCAGGCACTGACCTCTCAGACCCTTTTCATGCCTTACTAAATCTGTCTCTGTTTCTTATTTCATTCTTTCACTGTACCCCTCATACAGGCAGTTGGGAATCTTAGCCAGGTACCCAATAATTACCTAAGATAGAAAGCGATTAGCACCCTTAAATTCTCCACCTCTCTTGATATTATTCTCTAATTGCAAACAATTACCAAATATTCCTGGTTCTACCCACACTATTAGTAGCTCTCTCCTTTCCACTTCTTTTATCATAACCTTTGCTCTGGTCTGTAAATGTTTTGTCCAGAGGAGTCTCCTGCAAGACTCCCCTATCTCTACTTCCATCCCTGTCTTCAAATTCTTCCCCACACAGCAGAGACACGACCCCAATGAAACACAAATGTAATGATAACGCTCTCCTGAATCAGGCATTTCATGTCCATTACAGAACAACCAGAACAACATGTGAGCCCCATAACCTAAATCTCTACTATCTTAAGTCTGTTTATCTTATGGTAACAGCTAACACTTTCTGAGAGACTGTGCTCCAACTGTATTTTTGCCATTCTTGGCTTTGAAATCTTCTGTTCAACAAATCCAAATGACTGCAGCTCCCCTCAGACACCACACTGTCACCCCTACACACTACGCTATTACCATTGCTGAAAATATCCTTATGCCCTGCAGCCACTCCTCCTCTGGATCTGATCAAAACACAGACTCTCAAGTCTCAGTGGGTCTGGGGTGGAGCCTAGAATGTACTTTGAAATTACTGCCCAGATGGTTCTAACAGATAACAGGATTTTACAAACCACAGCCTTAACATAATCCAAGTTTTAAGACTTCTCCAGGAAACCGCACCTAACCCCCATAAATGTCCCTGGTGATCCCCTAAATCCCTTCATACACTTCCCTTCATACTTTCCACACTTACATGAATACTATTGCTCTACCTCTGACTTTCTCACTGGACTGTGAGTACCCTAAGATGGTGTCTTAAGACGGCTCTGCGTGGCCAGGGATCACCACAACCCCCCAAACTAACAGTTCCCATTCCATGCATGCTCAATGGTAAATAACTAGTAACCAAAGGCAACAGACAGATGAATGCGCGGGTTGTGGGATGGAAGGCAGCTGATGTGCCCGCCTTGGGCACTGGCTGTAACGTTCCCTGTGTGCCTTTACCTGTGGAACAGAGCACGGCAGGCAGTGAAGTAGGGGATGCCGATGGCAGCTCCCTGTCTGAAGTCCAGCTTCTCGGGCAGCCTGTACACCGTGTGGTCTGAAGCGAGGGCATATTCTGCGTAGCCCCCCGAAATGGTGCTGGTAGTGAAGACTCTGTCACCTTTCTAGGGAAGAGATCACATTTATAATGCATCAGAATGGGCATAATCCTCTACAGCAAAACTGTTACCACCATACATATGTACATGTTGTTTCTTACATCTCATAATCTCATAAAAATAATTTTAGAGTACTGAGTGCTATGAAATGTGTTATTGGTGGAAACCAATGAAAAGAAAACTGAAGGGAAATGGGAAAGTTAAAAGGAGAGGCCCTTAAAGCATATCCTGATGAGAGTGGTATGAGTCCCTTTCACTGAGGTCTCCCAAAGCCAGGCACTGCTCTCAGTGTCTCATGGGCATTATCCTATTAGATCTTCATGATACTTGTAAGACAGGCAGTATTATTACCTGCACTTTAAGTCCCACTACACAGACAAGGAAACTGAACTACGAAAAGTTCTGTGGTTTCCTCCTATCAAGCACTTAGCAAATGGTAGTCAACACAAATAGTTACTTCTGTGCACGGTATTTGCATGTAACTTCTTCCACAAACCAAACCCTTTGCATGTATGTTCTCACTCCTGCATTCCCACCATTCTTCATGCATACACCCCAAAACAGGAAACCACTCAGGATCCTGACAGCAGGCTAGGCTTCTTCCCTTGAATCCAGAATCACAATAAACTCTAAATGAATGTCTGCTGGGCCCTCATAATCAAAAAGTTCATGCCTGGCTTCATAGCTGCAATACAGTTTTTATACTGGGAGAAATCAGAGTGCCCACTATAACTACCTATCCTAACTCTTCCTGCTTGGAAAAATATGAAGTAAATATTCTTTGGAGTAGGCAACACATCAGGCTGCTCTGTATACTTTAATTAGTCCTATAATAAAGAAATCTGAATAGTAACAGCATCATGTAAAAGGATAGGTACGAAATAAAGACTCGAAAGGCTTCCAAGAGAAAAAGAAAAAAAAAAAAAAAATCATTGCCCAGTACAGTGTCCCACAAACAGTCATGTAATTAGAGTAAAATGAGTCCTGTTTCTTCCAGCTTAAATACACATAAAACTGATTCCAATGTGTTACAGTATTGATTTAAAATGTGCCTCAAAAGGCTCATGTGTTTAGAGGGCAACTGGACGTGTGGGTGCCACATTTATATGTGGATTTAACTGATGATTCATTCGGGAGCTAAATACACAACCCAGAAAGGAACATTCCTGTCCCTCCTCTCTCTCCCCCTCCCTCTCTGGCAGGATAACCTGAATTAAACTAGAGGCACTGAATGTACAAAGAGGAGGGAAAAAGCAGTTACAGTAAGAGAGAGCTGGGTGAAGGAAACGAGATACCACTCAAACCCCAGAGGTCACCAATGCAATGGCACAACCAAAGAATGGACCTACAGTAAGAAAAGACGAGCTGATTTAGACCTGCTTAGGAAGAGACTGATTCTGAGCATGCGGGCCCAGCGGTGTCCAAGAGAACTTTCTGCGATGATGGAAATGTTCTCCAACTGCACCGTAGCGTAGGGTTCAAGCTAAATGCACAGGACTATGAAGCATGTGAAATGCTGTCTGTGTGACTGAGGAATTGGATTTTCAACCTGAATTTAGATTAGCTTGATTTGAATACTTAAATTGCCACATGGAGCCAGTGGCTACCATTTTGGAAAGGACAGCACCAGGGCTTAGTTGAAAATCCTAAAGATACCACATGTGAGACTAGAAATCAGGAGAACACATGGAATTATCATGACAGAAGTACCCAATGCAAATATAAAAAGCAGAGCTCTAAACAGGGACAGAGAGCACTGGGTAGCACCAACATTTGTGAAGCACCTAGAGTTCCAGAGGCCTGAAGAAAAGAATGCCCAGTGAGGAGGCCCAGAGGAGGATAAGAGAAGATGATGTCACAGAAACCAAAGAAAGTTTTTTTTTTTTGTTTTTTTTTTAAGAAAAATTTAAGTGGTGGAGAGTGTTAAATGTCACAGAGAAGTCAAGAAAGATAATGACATAAAAGGGCCCATTAGCTCCAGCCACACAGAGGCCATTAGTGACATTAGCAAGAATTGTTTCAAAGGAGCAACAGGGGCAGAATCACTGGCTGAGAAGTGGGAAAGCCATAGGAATCTGCTGTCTTCCTGTCCAAGGGCGCGTTTTTTCTGCTGACTTTCAGCCTGGTCTCAGTAAATGCACTGTCAAAGTTGCGTAGGTCAGGATATTATGAGGAAAGATGCTAGAACAGGCATCTGCCATGAGCCTACTAACAATGCTTTATATTCTGTTGGCATACAAACAGCCAAAGCCCTGATCACAACACTTTTGCTGACCTTGGTCTGATTCAAAGCGCTGAACTGTATAATGACCTTGCATGTTTTCACGCTTTACTTACTCTTCAAAAGAATTCATTTTCCCTTTATTCCATGTAACTACATTGATAAAATAATTTTTAAAATACGTTGGCTTGACAACTATTAAGAGTTAGGAAATCATAAGCAGAATTTGCTTCATTTACAAATTGGTATTCCATCAAAAGGATCACAGTTGATTCTGGGGAAATGAGAAGATACAGAAATTATCCGGCATTTATTCCTGCCCATGCAAACAAACAAATGCTATGGATATGAAATCTTGTCCTTTTTTGACTAGAGGAGTCCCCCAAGTGGCAGAAACTGTGTAATGGGGCCTCTGAAAGCCTTAAATAGAGAAAATATCTTAAAGCTGTGTTAAAAGTATTTTAGGAAAAAATAAATAAAAGAAAGTACTTTAAGAAAAAAAGTCAGCCAAAATAGAAATATTTAAAAGTGTAATACCTTGAAAGCAGACACGTCATTGCCAATGGATTCTACGACCCCCGCCACATCAGTGCCTGGGGTGTAGGGCAGCAGTGGTATCCTAGTGTAAGTACCAGAGCGGATGTATGTCTCCACTGGGTTGATACCACATGCATGGACTTTGATTAGAACCTGCAATGACAACATATTTTAGTTCACATGGAGCATTTAGGCACTAAATCAGGATTATGGGAACTATCAAGATAAAGAAAACAAAACAAGTAAATCCTTGCTTTCAATAAGCTCACACTCTAATTTTGCAAACCAACATGCAAATGAAAGGAAGACAATATGAAAAACATTGCTGTATAAAAACAATGAGAAAACAGTAAAACAAATGTTTAAAAGATGTATGGCAGGAACCTCTACATGTTCATCGAAAATAGTTCTTCCTCCTTTTAGATACCTAGGAGGGACGTGATTTTCTGGCCTCCTTTATAATTATCAGTAACCAAAGGACTGAGCCCACAGCTAAAGGAAGGTAAGCAAGAGAGGCCACTCGAGGACTGGCCCACAGAAACCCTCCTAGGTAGTGCATACATTTACCCTTCCCGCAAAACCTGGAAGTCATGTACAGACATTGACAGAGTCATATGATAACAGAGGCCAAGGTCATTATTCACTGTGGGAGGCAAGGGACCACCTCCAGGTTAGAATTTGGGAAATCATTTCCTACTTTTGAACCATTAAGATTTTGCAGTTATATGTATCCAAGCAGCTAATTTTACCAGTAACACAGAATAATTTTCTCTGCTATAAGAGTAAGAGTCAGTTTACAGAAGAACTAGGAGCATTTAACTTAGGCCTTAAAAGATGAGTATAAGTTCTACAGGAATGGGAGAAAAATGGAATTTCAGGTAAAAAGAAGGAGTGGACACTGGTAGAAGGACTATAAGGGCTACTTGGGAAAAATGGGTAAAGTTTGATGATGTTACAGCCCAGGCTACTGAGGAAGTGGTAGGAAATAAATCTGTAAAGATAAGTTATAGTCAAATTTTAAAAATTCTCCTAAGGCTTGCTTAGGAAATTAGACTTGGAAGTCACGGAAGATGCAGTAATAAAAGTACATAATTTTGAATCACAAGGATATTGTTAAAGTCTCTGGAGATGATTAAACTCTACAATTAAATTATCTTAACTCATATGTGAAAAAGCATGAGTGAAGAAGCAAACTGTTTTCCCACCATGCGCAAAATAAAAATCACGGAAGTTTGCAACAGAAAAACTGACTCGAAACTACTGATGACTCCATTCAGAAAAATCCAATTACTGCACTCTGTAGGGGATTCTCAGCTTCAAAACTTTTTCCAGAACTGTTTTCTATATCTACTTCACTAATTAGATTTATGATAATTTTGTCAGGTTCAAAAATATAAGTAGTGCAAATTCTGTCCAAATTCAATGTCTTAAGAAATCACTGTGACTCTTCTGAACCCTAACTTAATGTCCTTGAGTCTCCAAGCTGGAATAATCATTGCCCAAGTAAAGTAATCATTTCCACCTGATGGTCTTTTGGAATCG
Organism: Cavia porcellus; assembly: GCF_034190915.1. Classification (NCBI taxonomy): domain Eukaryota; kingdom Metazoa; phylum Chordata; class Mammalia; order Rodentia; family Caviidae; genus Cavia; species Cavia porcellus. Next base: position 156,088,750 of record NW_026947484.1, on the reverse strand, counting down.
GCACCGCGACATCCGACTGGACTTTCAGCACTTCTGGTCCACCAAATTCAAAAACTCTAATAGCTCTCATCAACTTCTGTCCAGTTGCCATGGTGATGCAGATACTAAGGAAAAGAAATCAGTATATTGTCATAACGTATGTCGGCTATCACTATGCGTCCCCCCCTTTAGAGGGCAGATCAAACAACTTTTCAAAAAAACCAACTTAAATCATGAAGTTACCACTGATCTCATTTCATGTTTAAGGACCTTTCATCTTACAAATCCTTCAGCTACAAAGCAAAATACTTCATACTACTTCCTGTGGGGATTTAGGGCCTTCAACAAGGGATTAAACATGCAAACAGAAACATCTGGACAGATATAGCATGATACTGTATCTTTTTGCTTTGGTGTAAGCTTGGGTCTCAACCCCTTGGAAATTTTAGGGGGTAATATAAGATCTACTGACATGATATATATAAGACTTCCTTTTGTTAGACTATAAAATATTTCAAACATATTGAAAAATACAAAGAATGTAATAAACACACTTATACCTCACTTTAACAAACCTTAACACTGTAAAAAAAAAAAAAACTAAACTACTATTAAAGACTTCTGAACCCCTTGCTACAACCTATTTCTGGCCTGACCTTTAAGAGGTGATTATCATAATTTCTGTGCTAATCATTCCCAAGCATGTAACACTGCTCCTACATGTATGTGTAAGAAATATACACTATTGTTTTGCATGTTTCCCAAGTTTAGATTATACTGTACTTAATTCTGCAATTTGCCTTTTTGTTTCATCACTAAATTTTTGAGAGTGATCAATATTGAAACACTTGACTTTATGCAGTTCAATTTAACAAAAAGGAAAAAAATATTAAAAACATTGCTCTGTATGAAATCTTTTTGTAATTTACAAGCGCTCAGCTTTTCATCCTACCTCAGTTAATATTAAAATGAAAACTCAGAGCTTAACTCTATGAAAAAGCAAAGCGCATTAGTATATAAAATTACATAGTTTCAGAAAAATCTGTAACTGTGAAGATATAATGAAAAGATTTTGACTATACCTCTGTAATTTTAATTTTAGGTTATCATAATTTTTTTAAATAAACCTAATCAAATATGTCTAGAATCTTCTGCCACCTACCACATCTCTGCTAACTTTTGGAATAATCATACTCACCAAACACAAGCAGTGTAAGTGTCAGAAACAGTTGCAGGAGCGAGGAGCTGTGCTGCAAGAGTTCAGACTTGGTATCAGAGCTCAGAACAGGGCTTATTAAATGGTATTCCATAGGGCGGCGGGGTACCAAAATTATTTTGGTGGCATTATGAATGGAAAGTTCCTGACATAGTTAATCAAAGGTGGATCATTTAAAAATCCTCCCATTACAATGACACAAAGCAGTGCATTTGCACGGATGGTTTAGCAATGATGCATCCTAAAAAGATGCAGCAGTCACAATGCTGACCACATAGGGCAATGGGGAGGGCAGGCAGAGCCAGCTCAGCTATCTCAATACTGCACATTTCAGGTCTTTGCTCCAGCTGGGATTTTTCTAGCACAAGAATGTGCAAACAGAAAGAAAATAAAACAGAAAAAAAAAAAAAAAAAAAAAAAAAAGGTGCACTAGATCAGTTTTCCACGGTGGAAAAAACACAGAGCTTTTACTTTCCTTCTTTGTTTTTGACGTGGTGGTACAGGAGTGTGGGTTTTAAAATTTAACAGCGCAGGCTTTGCGTCTTTGGCTTGTCATTCACTAGCCTCAGCGCCTTGGGAAGAGGCCTAACCTGTGAGCCCGTCTCATCCCTGGAAAACTGGGCTCCTACGAGAAGTACTGGGGTAGAGACCTGGTGCACCCCAAGCACCGAATTTGACAGCAGCAGGCTCCTGTGTATGGCACATCACCTTAGTCCTTTCTCATCTAGTCTCCTTTCCAGCTTCTTATACACTCCATTCCTCAACACTAGAACCACCTTTAATTGGACAAAACAAAGTTAACAGGATCCTGCTTATGAAAACAAGCTACCACCCTCATTGAATCCAGTCTCAATTATCTAAACATTAACACCAAACATTGGACATATTTCATTCAAACTGTACTCTTATTCAACATAAAATATATTCCAGGTATTATGCTAAAACCAGGAAACACAAAGGGTGCAGAGAAAATGCCCTCAGCTACTGTGCTCACACACTGTGTGCATACACACAGACAGGTACACATCGACACATGTGAGGTCACACATACATACACACACACACACACACACACACACACACAGGGTTGCAACTATTCTTCCATCAACAGACATTACTTCAAAAAAAAAGTAACAATACAATCAAAACTGTCCTGAAATAGGATCTCTTGTTTTCAACACATTTATTTCCTCTACATTTTGGTACTGGTGAGAGGGAGGAACATAAGGCGGTGACTCACCCTTACTACCAGATGGGAATGTCCACCTGGCCTGCCCAGGTCCACTCTGTCCTATGGAGCTTGTAAAGAAACAGGCACAGTCTCCACAGCGTTACCTTCCACTTAACTCCTCCTCATCTTATTTCCCACTGAGCCATTCTGATTGATCTCCAACCTACAATCACTGCCTCTGAACTCAACTACAAGATCATCATCTGTTTCTTAATGCAGGAGCCACATCAAAGAGAATTACAAAAAGAATAAAATAATGTAACCAAATAACAGCAATTAGGATAATTCTTAAGTTCTTTTTCTGAAAAACAACAGTCTTTCACCTTTAGCAATATGCTATTAAACCTGTTATTTTATGAAGAAATAAAAAATAAAATCACCATTCATTTTATGAATGAGAATACCCAGCAAGAGGTTAAGAGATTTGGGCAGGGTTACACAGAGCTAGAATTCAAGTCTTGTATCTTAAATATTTGCTAACCCACACCCTTCCCATTGTACAGTCCTTTAAATGTAGTCTTTGGAGTACTAGCATAGATTAAGTTCTTAGAAATAATTTTTATAATGATGACAGCATGAGATTCTGAGCTACAGAGATGACAGTTAACTATCCTACATGGAGGATCACATATATTATGATCAAGTTTTCTATTCAGAGTTCACACTTTCTCAAAGGTTCATAAATCAGGAAGCCTAATAGAAATAGGTCACAGTTCTAGTAGGAAAATTAATAATTTTCTTATCTGTAATTTAGGGATAGTACCTAGCACAGAAGCTTTGTGAAGATAAACTTCAAAACTACAAGCAGATTCCTCTGCAGCACCCTGAGTAAACAGTGAATCATTTGCAGCCTAATGGACAGGTCAGGCTTCTCTGCCCTTTGTGTTTGTAAATTAAACTGTGCCAAGAGGACTTTTTATTCATCAGGCCTTTGTCCTGACCAAATGCGTACTTTTAAATAAACTGGTTTTACTTTTTACTTCTGAAAGTTTGCCAACCATACTTCACAAGTGTGGGAGCTACAAAACTTACAATTCTTTTTCTAACAGTGATCTATCAGGCTATACTTGAGTCCATGTGATTTAAATGAAAATAAAGCGATAGGGGAAAATGTGAGCATTTATTTTAATACAGAATGAATAAGTTCACAAAGCCAGCATAAAGGCACATGATGATGCAAGAGCAGTAAGTAAAATGGCAAAAGAAAATTAAAATAAAAACTGAAAACTTGGAAACAAAAGCAATTATTACAAAACATGCTGTTGTTGCTTAAAAACGACTCTTGTGAGCATGTTGCTTATGATTAGTAAATTTAAATGTTTAAAAAAATTTTTTTGACTCAAATCTTTTCACTAGTCTGAATCTTGGCCATTGACGTGGAGGGGGGGAGCACGCTAAGGGATCATTTCGAAGCCCCACAGGATCTTCGACGGTGATTTGGGGTGCAGTGGGGTGGGCTGCTCTCCAAAACTGGGAGCTAGCAGGATAGAATGTGCTGCTGAGCTCGCAGACTCTGCCCTCAGCTGCGAGCCAGCAGGGCAAACTCTAGCAGCCTCTGCACATTCAACTAGCAAGGCTCCTCTAGAAACTCTGCAAACAGATCTTCGCAGGGCATTTCGTCCTATTTTTTTTTTTTTTCTAAGATTCTTCTAGGTGGGAATGGCAGGGTCACTGAAACTATACATTGCTCTCCAAAAGGGATACAGCACCCCAGTCGACAGCCAGGGGATTATGTACGCGGTGACCCAGGGCTGCGCTCTCCGTCCATGTGGGCCCGCACAGAGCGGAAGACATCTGCAGACCCAGGGAGGAACAGCTGCGGTCTGCGGTCTCCTTGGACACTGGTCCACAGAGCGGACAGACAGAGGCTGCAGGAAAGAGGCGCAGACACAATCTAGCTCCATCCCAACAGTAGGGGCATCGCGGAGACCTGCAACCTGAACAGCTCGGGGATGCCTTTTTTAAAACCACTTACCCGCCTCCAGAGCAGGGATCACAACCTGCTATGGCTCCCTTGGACTGCACAAGAGGGAGAGGACAGGCTGTTTTCAACTTTGGCAAGACTCCGCCTACCCGCTCAAGGCCGTTGCTACCCTGAGAGCCAAGAAGTTCTCGAACGCCTAACGAAGAGGAAGTTTGGACCTAGACGGCCACCGCTCGCTCCAACATGGCTGCCCCCATTGAGCGGGAGGAGGTACGGGAAAGTGCAGAGCCCGGACTCTACCTCCATCACGCATGGACCGCAGCGCAGAGTTCAGGAGGTGGAAGGCGCAGGGTCTGAGCAAAGCAGACCTCAGCAGGAAGGGCAGTGTAGACGAGGACGTGGTCGACCTTGTACAACTCCTGAACACGCAAGAGCAGTTTTTCACCACCAGTTCCTGCGCCGGCCGCATCCTCCTCCTAGACGGGGTGAGGCCCCCTGTGCTCTCCCAGGCCGACCCCCTGGTACCCAAGTGATCACAGGGCCCCTGTGACTTCGTAGCGCAGCGTCCAGGCTAGCCCGTCTGTGCTGCTGGGCGATCTCGGCTTGTCTGTATTGGAGACTTAAAGATGAATGAATTAGATCGGTGTTTTTAAAACAATTGTCTTAATCGCCTAGGAGTCTTGTAATAAATTACGTTTTGGTGTACATTTGCAGCTGTGGCCCAAATCATAGTGAAACTGCCGGCCTGAGAACTGTCTTAAGAGGCCAAGGTGTTCGTTTAATTTTCTGAATACTTGAAGAATTGTTCATGTAGCCACATTCACGCCAAACACTGCATTTCAACCGTTTTACCAAATCATCCTTTCTCCATCAAGGTGATCGTTGCCTCCTACTGGCTCACTTCGTTAGTACTGCTTTGGAAGTTTTTCCATATAATAATTAAGTTGTACTTATAATAGGCAGGAAAGTTAGATAGAAATTAATATACAATCAGAGAGGGACTGGGCCCTCAAGGAAGTCAGCACAGATAGACATCAGTATCATGGCTGGAGGTGCATCTGACTAAAGTTAGTCTCATGTTAACCAGGCCTACATGCCTCCCTAAGCAATAATCAGTAACTTAGAATTATACTATAATTAGCACCACCTGATCCAGTAGTCCAACTAGGCAACAGTCACCCAGGTTGATGACCAGAGCATCCCTTCCCTAAAATGCTTTTGTTCTTTCCATGGACTCTTGCTAGTGACTTATTTTCCTAATGGATCAATATTAGCTAAGCAGCTATAATTGTAATCCTATAGGTTGACTGAAGTTTGATTCATGCTGTACCCCTGTTGTGACTTTGCTGTGTAAACTACCCCTGAAAAGGGCCTTGGTCACCACCTACTTGGGTCCCATCCTGGAGATCCAGGAGCTTTTCTCTCTTTCTTTCCAATAAAACTTCCCTAACTTCTTCCTTTGATTCATGACTTTTTTCTTTGATGTTGAGAGACATTTAACTTGGCACATTTGACGTCATAACAGGTTGGAATCATATGTTCCCTGTATCAGTAATAGGAGATAGTGAGTGTTAAAGTTCTCAGGCTTTCAAGTAATGCTACTTAGACTCTAAACCAGTTGTAGGAGTTATTTGGCTATGTGATCTTAGGTACTGAGTTGCCCACTAACTGATGATAATAAAGAGTACTCAGTGGGAATGTTGTGGGGAGAGAATGAGATCATTTATTTTGAACATTTAATCATGCCTGGCTCATGTTAAGCATGCTTTAAAGTTGGCTGTGTGTTCATTTTATTATCAGTATTAGGAGTATTGAAGGTTCATATTTACAAGTTCATTCTTTAGGTCCAGCATTGACTACTCATTTGCAGATTTCCTAAGTTAGCAAGGCCTGCTATTTTTATATTGCTTCCATTTCATCACAAGCATTGACACTCTTGTCACACATCTTCTCTTCTTTCTGTCCCTCTGCCCTATTTTGCCTGAATTTTAGCAGTAGTTTCAAAATTAGTCACTGAACCACTATTCTCTTTCCTTCAGCCCATGTTACACACTAACAGGTCTGCTTTTTTAAAGCAGAAAACTTTTGTTCCTCACATTTTTTTGCATGGGAAAATCCACCCTCCACTACCCTTAAAAGACCCTATTCTCCACTACTGTCCTTCATTTAGTTACTGTAACTGAACTGTTTTCTATCTTATATTTACCTTCTTTCACTTTATTCATGTTTTACCCTAGAAATGTTTCACTTTTCTTTTCATTTCTAAGTTGTGATTCCCAAAATATGTCTTCTGGGTATGCGTGTGCGCGCATGCACACGCACACACACACTTGGAAGTAATGACCACTTCTGAACTGGCTCAGAACTTTATCTGAACCTCTTTCATTTTATTTATTATGTTATACCTTGTGATATATTTTTAGTGTGCCTTATTTCAGACAGGATTTGGAGCATATAAAAAATACACAAAAGATAACCCAGACATGACATTCGTTTCCAAATCATGCCACTGCGTCCTGTAACTTGGTAAGGGTGGACCCGCATTTGGCTCTGAGGTTTATAGGAGCCAGCATAACTCAGTACATAGGTTATTAAAATCTTTACTCAAGAGATACACAACTCTTGTTGGTTCCAAGGCCAGACAGTGACCTCCCATGGGCCCATTGTATAAATAGTTTCTTTGTAGAAATATAGTGATTTCTGTGCATGTGGTTTCCTGGAACCCCTCTCTAGTATCTTAAGGGTAGGATCTGTATATTTAATAGAACTTTGCAAATAAACATTTGTCTGGCTTCAGTTAATGTTAAGATCTTTGCCTTCCTGAAACTTTGAACTTTTAGTTCTAGTTCCCAGTGGGACTACAGATGAAGTGTCATACAGAAATCTCAATATGTATGTCCACCAGAAGCCAGGAAAGTTTTAAAAAACAGCACAGATATCTATAAAGAATGATAGGCCTTGTGCAGTACTGGACAGTGCTATCCTACCAATAAAACAGCTACAATACAACTCAAATGCTGCTAGTGTAAAATCCCTTATAATTCTTTTCTGCTTATAAAAAATCATATTTCAGAAAATATTAAATATCTTTATCTTTAAAATCATGTCAAGTTATTTTGATTCATTTTTGTTTTGTGCCCCAAAATATTGAATCATTTTCATTAACATTTAAATTTATTAATTTAGGAAGCCTTTAATATGCTCTGCATTGTACTTATTTTTACAGGTATTGTATGATTAAATTATTGTATTTATTGTTGTAGGGTATAAGTGGTTTTGAGATTCAGAAACAAAACTGTTGCTGGCTGCTGGTTACCCACAAACCTTGTGTAAGAGAGGATGTGGTAAGTTTTGATATGTAAATTTATAAGTAAACTTTTAAATTCATAGTTACTTTAAATATGCATGGAAAGAATAGGACATTCAAGGTGATTTATGTGCATAATTATAATGACTGAAGATTATAAAGCCTAGAAAGCTTTCATTACGATGGCTTTTCAGGGTTGGAAGAGATAAAGTGGAAGTATAAATATGTATGCAGGCATTACTTACTGTGACTCAACAAAACACATTCTTTTGGATATAGCAGAAAGTTCATGGACATCAGACATACTGGATCCAAATTTTGAATTTCACTTCTGTCATTTAATAACTCTGTAGCCAGAAACAGATAATTGAAGGAGAAGGGGATTAGCTTTGCCTGTGCGTTTGCTAGCCTCACTGATATAAATAAATTGTACATTACTTACCTGAATTGCTTCTGGGAAATCTTCATATATGTGCTCGGTTATTTATTTTCCTAAATTCAGGTGTTTAGATGAGTTTATATTAGTTTGTATTAACCAGACACTTTTCATTCCTGGCGAATTTAGAAATTCAATTCCATTTTATATAGACAGAAAGGACAGAGGAGAATATGGAATCAGTCATTGCTGGCTCAGGTTTTCGTATGTTTTCTTCAGGCACTCTGTCTTCCTTTGGGTACTGGTCCCTGCATTCTCTTCTGCTGCAGATGATTATTTTTGTAGCAGGAATTATAGCTGCCAGCAGCTCCAACAAAAAATGACTTGCTTTGCCTAAGATTCATGTGTCATTCCCAGAGAGGGACTCAGAGTTGTCCTGCATGGATTCACTGCTCTGCCTTGTAGATCAGTGTTTTTGGCTGCTGAGATGATACGGTATCCTTGATCAGACATAGGCCCATGGATACACCATGGAGAATTATTGAGTTTCAGAGTCATGATTGATAGTCCCACCTGACCCAGATGTATAGGGAGGGAAGATGCTACTTAGGAATGCTGGGCAGACAGAAATTATAACAGTCGTGTAAATTCTAGCTCAGAGTTCATATTATATGTTTCACTAGTCGGTCAAGCTGTGCCACAGGATGGACTGTAACAGTGCAGCCAGAGACAAATGCAGCTAAATGCCATGCATGGAAGAGACAAGAAAATGATTGGGGTTGCTAGGAACAGACATGACCCATACCAGGCTCAAGTGGTACCATTTTTACTTACATCAGGAGGTTAGAGGGTTAGAGACAGTACAAGATCCAACTCCTTATGATGTTTCAGGACCTGTAACATATCCAACAAGGGCATTGTGACTGTATCCGCCCCACTTGGTACTGCAGTAGAAGGATCCTGACACTTATTCCATGAGACCTAAGTCCAGCCTGTTGGGGGAGTGCCCAAGGGCCATTAATTTGCTTACTTTTAAATGATGCATGTGTTAGTAAACAATTCCAAGGAACGCTTACTTGTGCCCTGTACAGAGAGGATAGAAATGCACTGCCTGTGTTCTGTGGTTTTTTGCGTGCAACATGATTAGGAGCTTACTAGTGTTCCTGTATGGAGCACAGCCCTTCTTGGGAACAGCAGAGGCATCAGGCTGTGCTTGGATGCCTTCTCTCACAATATACCTGTCTCTATACCTAACATCAAATTTAAACAAGGTCCTAGTGCAGTGGGATCGTAGGACAGGTTCTGTGTGATGAACATAGCATCTTCAATGTTGTACACAACCGAAAGGAAAAAGCAACTAAGTTTAGTGAAGTCTAGAGATGGAAGGTTTGCTCAGAGCAAGTGCACTCATGTTAGCAGTAAGGAAAATGGCACGTGTACAGAATATGCTGGGCTTAAGGACTTAAAATTTGTGCTTGGCCTAGAGTACCTTCCTTAGGGTTTTTTGAGAGTGTGGTTGACAGCATGATTGACAGGGTGCTGAGTCATGCCAGCTGTGTGGACTGCGTGTGCTTTCCCATAATTTCCTCAGTTATAATTGGATGCCTGGGTTGTACTCCATATCTATGAACCTTTAACAAGCTCCAGGTGAGGAGAGGTCATTCATTGTAGGTCGTATAGGCAGGCTGCCACACATGCACCTTGATTTGGAAACTCAGGAATTTCCAGGGGTCTTTGTTATTTCTAGCTCTGTTTCTTCACAGTGGGTTTTAGAACTAAAATCAGGGACACTGACCCTGAGGCATTGCCCAGGTTCTGATGAGTAAAGGTGAGTGGTCATATAGCCCCTAACTGTACTATCTGTATTACGGGGCAGTTTTCACATGTCATATTCCTTAATGAAAAGCCTATGATAGAACAAAGTTATATATAGAGAGAGAGACAGAGACAGAGAGAGATAAATAGTTGGGAAAAATGGTACAGAAGGTTTATGGAAGAATTGGAAATCAAGGCTTTAAAGACATATATATATATAATATATATAATATTATATAAATATATAAAATGAGAAAATGGAGAAAGCAGAGGAAAAAGGTATTACAGAAGTAGGCTGAAGGTATCTACAGCTATCTAGGAAAAACTGACATGGTATCCAAAGTGTCACCGAAGGACTGAGTCACACACTTGTGCCTGATGTTCTCACTGATCCTTTGTTTAGTTGGCAGCTCTGAAGAAAGCCAGTGGCGATGCAGTTTTGAAATTTGAGCCATTGGTCCTTCACGTGCAGTGTCGGCAGCTACAGGATGCACAGATTCTGGTAAAGTGTTTGTACTTGGCATTTATAGGTCTGATCTTGAAAAATACACACATTTACTGTCCTAATTTTTATCCATTAAGATCTATTTGTTACTTTTACTATTATGAAAAAAGAGTACCTGATAATCACTGGCAAACTTCAGTATCCAAATTAGGGTTTCTGTTTCTGCTTGACCTTTCTATGGTTGAAGTTTACTTCAGCATTTTATGTATTTTATAGTCCCAGCCAATTGGGAGACAGGAGAATCACAAATGCAAGGGCAGTCTGGCCAAGGTGGCAAGAGTCTGCCTCAAAAGTAATTATATAAGTTCATTTTTCTTCATTTAAGTGAGTATTAGGTAAACATGTGATTAGTTGTGGTTCTGTTTCATTCCCCTATCTGTTGTTATACCTTTTATATGTTTACATAGAAAGTTAAATTACATCACAGCCTTCACTTACAAGAATGCATGGAGTCCCAGTGTGTTAGGCACCTGGGCACAGAGATGAACAAGATGAGAGACCATCAGGTTTCCTCTGGAGGTTAGGAGACCACAGAACAAACAGTTGTACTGTAAATAAGGACAATAACTGCTGGATGCAAAATGTCCACAAAAGGAATACAGCAACCCGGAGATAGAGCATAGCATGAAAAGTGGCCATTAGACCAGGCTTCCCCGAAGAGGGTTCTTTAAGACAAGACTTAAAAGGAACAGAAAGAGCTAAATTTACAAATGGAAAGTAAACATTCCAAGGGGTGAGAAGTTATATACACAGTTTCAGAAGCAGAGAAGTGCTTGGCGTGCTCACAGAACGGAAAGAATGAGGTGGAAAGGGGAGAGTGGACCAAAAGTAGAAGAGAGGGGAGACAGGATCAGGTCATTATGGATTGGTTTCTAAGTGCAAGGGAAAGTTAGTGAAAGGCTAATTGTCAGTGGGATGAGACTTGATGCGGTTTATTATCTGGAAACCTCCGTTCTGCTCAGCACAGGGACTCGGTCACAGTGCACCGGGTGGGAAGTAGCCTAAGAGCATATCCCTGAAAAAGGTGAGAAGTGGATGGACTCAGAGTATATTTTAGTGTTTGAGTCAGTCAGATGGTGAGGTTTCCTGGAGAAGAATTGCCCCAAGGGGGAGGAGGAAAGGAAATCACAGTTCACGCCTTAGCTCTGACCTGAGCATCTGGCTGTCTGTCCTTTATGCAGATAGGGAGCACTGGAGACTGGCAGGGACAGATCAGACATTCGAGTCACATATTGAGTGTGAAATGTCTTTAAGACACCTGTCGTAGATGCCAGACACTGTCTGCTAGGGCTGCCATAATACAGTGACTTAAAAGAAATCTATTTTCTCACCGTTCTGGAGGCTTGAAGTCTAAGATTAAGGTGCCTGCAGGGTTGGTTTCTCCGCCACTTGATTTGTAGGTGGCCGGCTGCTGCCTTTCCTCTTCAGTCACAGCACTGCTGTCCTTTCTTGTAAGGACACTGTTCAACCAGAGTCATGTCCCAAGGGCTCCTCAAGCTTTGTTATCACTTTCAGGCCTTATCTCTAAGTCACTTTCTGGCTGAGAGATTCACACAGGGCCTTTGAAACCCTATGACAAGTTCAGGCAATTTCACACCTAAGTGAAAGCTTCGGGTAGTGTTTGGACAGAACTCAGAGGAGAGGAGCAAACTGGACTGCGGATACTCCCTGGGGAGACACCAGGACAGGTACTTAAAGCCATGCCCGTTAGATAGGAACTGGTATCGGGATGGAATGGGGAAAAGCACCAAAGCTAACTGGAGCTTGACCTGTCAGATGGAGAGTGGCACTGCTTATCGAGGTGAGAAAGACTGGCTATGAAAGAAGATTTATAAACGTAGAATCCATTTCACTGCAGAGATCCAAACTGGAAAAAGGATGCATCCACATACATGTGATCCTTAAACCAGGAAACTGAATAGAATCTCAGAAGGAGACTATGTACTTAGAGCAAGGTGTCTCACCTGTGGCACTGTTGACATTTTGGGTCAGATAATCCTTGTGGGGGGCTCCTGTGCACTGTGGAATGTTTGAGTACTACCCCTGGTCTCTACTCCCTGTATTCCAGTCCCCCAGTTGTGACACCTTGGCAACCAACAGTGTCTCCGGATGCTGCCAAATGTTCACTGGGGGACAAAAATTATTCTTGATTAAGAAAAGAAGAGGTCCACAGCTGGTCCCAGGGCTGCACGTAGACATATAGATGTTTAGAACTGATGAAACAAGGTAAAGTAACTTATAAAGCCACACCAGAAATTCAGAAATTTTACACTTTATATGCTTTCTTTCTATTTTTTTTTCCAACAAACTGTAGAATTAAAAAGGATGCTGAAATAATCTCTGTCTTTACTTAGAGAAAGCATCCCTCTCATATAAAAGAGCATTTTGGGGGTTTTTTTGTTTACTTTTATATAGCATGATTGTGTTTTGGTTATCTTCTGCTTTAAGGAAATAGTCACCAGCCAGATGTCTCTGTGCTTTGTTGAATTCTAGTTTTACTCTTCCTCAATGACATTTCTAAAGTTGGAAATCTGGTATCTCTAACAGAAATTCTCATAGGGCTTTTAAACATGTCCAAAGCCAAAAGACCTTAATGGGGGGGGGGGTGTATATATATTTCCGCCCCTTAAAGAACTGAACAAAAGACCTTAGTAGCTGAATATCCGAATTTAACAAGCTGTATTTTCTTACAGCATTCAGTGGCAGTTGATTCTGGTTTCAGGAACTCTGGCATCACAGTGGGAAAGAAAGGAAAGACTATGCTGGTAAGGCAACTTCGGGCTGAAAGCGAGTCTTCTGAGTGTGAGAGATCCAGGTCACTGAATAACCTCATTAGACTCCTGCTCGTATGCTCTCCTCTCTCAAGTTTTCTCTTCCAGAGACCTTCAGTGACATAGTCTTTCCTCCAGGCAAAGTCCAGAGCTTGGATTTATGATTGAGTTCTTATTGGACCATACCCTGCTTATTTTTAACTAGATCCTTGACTCTGTCCCCCACAGGCTGAGTGGTCAAGGCTCGATCAAATGAGCAACACGACCTTGCAGTGTGAGCCACAGAGCGGTAGAAATCTTCCACTGCCCCTATTTGAACTTGTGCAAGCTCCTTAGTCCCCCCAGGTCTCGATTTCACCGCTGTGTCTCGAGTCCAGAGGGTGCTGTGCAGCCCGTGGGGAGCCAGCTGTCACCATGTTCACTGGTACACAGTTGGCTAAAGTTGCTTACTATCACAGTGGAAAACAGAGTAGTCATGATAAATGTCATAAAGCCCTCAAAAATATGTACTCTCTTTCCTTTCTCAGAAAAGTTTGCTAGCCCCTGGCCTGGACGATCTTTCAGCCCCAAAGTCCCTCCTTCTTTTGTCCTTCCCAGGCCAAGTCAAGCCCTGTTGGGATACGCCCCATTTACCCTAGCATGTAACGTTTGTTTTGAATTGTTCCAGAATACTCTGTATTCTAGCTCCCTAGACTTTTTCTACCTATTTTTAACAAATAACTTATGTTGAAAACAGAATGGCTTACAAAGCAAGACACCCGTGTGAAGCATGCCGAAATAGAAACTCAAAGTCCACAGTAGTACTAGTTTGTTTCCTGCGCGCGCATGTGTGTGCGCGCGCGCACACACACACACACACACACACACACACACACACACGCGCGCGCGCGCGCGCGCGCGCAGCATCTGGTGGCCCTCGCAAGAACACCTGCATTTACCTTTTCCTCCTTGTCTTTTCTTCCTCCCGCCTGTCACACCAGTACCCACCACAGGCCTTTGCACTTGCCTTTGTGTCCCGTTTGTCATTCCCCGCCTTTCCCATCTGCTCTTCCTGCTCTAAGGCTTTTCCTTGGCCCCCTCCAACTCTTAGAGTCCCCGCCCCCTCCTGAAAACTCAGGGTCCCAGATGTCTTCCCTGATAAGCAAAGCCTTGCCCAAACTGTTTCATATCAGTTCATTCCTGGTCGTCTTTCTCTAGCACACTCACCCTCCAGCCTTGTAGAACTGTCAGTTGCCTCCCGAATGCATCCTGCTGTTCTGTGCCTCTGTGCCCACAAATGACACATTGCTCTTGCTGGAATTGCCCTTTTCTCAGTTTTATGTCTGGTGAACACTCTTGTAGCCTTTAAACCCAACTCAAATGCTGCCGTCCCCATAGGGCTTGAGTCCTCAGACTTAGCCAGTTGATCCTGTTCTACATTTCTCTTGCATTTTGTACGTGTGTTTCTCTGTCACCTCTGGGGCATTGTCATTCCTTGCCCATCTGTTTATTTTCTGTTCTAAAGTGAGCTCTTAAGCGCCAGGACCACTTTCTATTCCTCTTTGGTCTCTGTACCTCACAGAGAGCTTAGAATATTGCAGATGCTCAGTGACGTTTGATTAAGTGAATTTTATTGTACATAGTGCAACAGTAGAACAATCTGGTAGCAAGTTTGGTTGTTTTTGCTGTGTTTCTTAACTTCTGTCCCATGTCTGGAATTTGTGGACTGTTTCATTAGCAGGGTTACTAAGCTGGGAACCCTAAAGCACAAGGCAGCTGTATTCAGCTCAGGCAGCCTTAGGAGACTCCGGCATCCCATCCGTCCCTTTTGATCTCCCCATGCAGTGTTGTTATGGTTCCATTTATTTTTCTTTAAATTGTGTACTAAAGCTTTCTAAGCCATAGTGAGATTGAAACTGTTAAAAGTTATTGGATTCCTTGATATTATCTGCTTTTTGAAAGACAATGTAGAGAATGCCTTTCTTTAGAAATGACTATATATGATGGGAACATCTATTTAACCTTACTTGGTTCAACTGTGTTCAGCCTAATTATCATAAAGCACAGACTTATGCACTGTGATGCAGCTGAACCATGTTCAAACCCAGCCACGGCTGGACCTTTTCTTTAGTTATCTTTAGTGCCTGCGGTGCATAAATCTTTATATCTAAATTGTTTTTTTCCTTGTAGGCTGTCCGGAGTACACATGGCTTAGAAGTTCCTTTAAGCCATAAGGGAAAACTGATGGTGACAGAGGAATATATTGACTTCCTGTTAAATATAGCGAATCAAAAGCTGGAGGAGAACAAGAAAAGAATTGGAAGGTAAAAAATGCTACTCCTTTATGCCTAGGTTATCTTTAAAACTATGAATATGTACTGTCTTTAGTTTACAGTCGCAATTGCTTATCTGCTTGTAGTTTTATTATGAACAAAGGAAAGATCAAGCACCGGGGATTTAGAGGATTTAGCTCAGCAGCCTAAGCGCCTGCCTGGCAAGCGCAAGATCACAAGTTCGATCCTTGGTGCCAAAAAAAAAAATAGAAAGATCAAGATGATAGTAAGTCAGACTGTGATGGACGCTAAATGGAACATAAATGGCAGGTTTCCTCAGAGCTAGTTGGATGTGTGGCATTAAAGAGACAAATTAAATGACTCAGGAAAGAGCCCAGCAGCAACAGAACCCAGCAATAGGTTGATGGCAGCAAGGACAGTTGTGTACACCACCCCTTACAGAATGAGAAGTGCCGGGTTACTTTTAAGTCTAATAAATATTTTCATACCTCTGGTTCCTTAATTCCCAACTCTTGTCATAGAGTACATCTAGAATTCTAGTAATTGCCCATCTAGGAAGGAGATAGCTACCAGTTCATACATTTATACCTCTCTTGTTCCTAAACTTTGCCTCTTGGCAATGAAACTTAGCATTACTTTCTTTTTCAATATTCTCCTAAGAAGAGAGTTTATATATAAAAGATTAAATCTTGTACTGCCTTCCATGCACTAAGATAACACCGCTGACCTACTATCACCACTTTGGACATTTTGAGTTACTGAAGAAGAGATGGCTGATTGGATATCATTTATGATTTCCTGTTTTCCTTCTCCTTACACATATGGCCACCACACACCACATCAGTTACTGCCTAAATATCTCTTCAGCCAGTGTCCTGCTTGCTGTCACTTTCTTTACTCAGGACCACTGCAGCAGCCAGATTCACTCGTGGCAGGATGTTTCTCTTATGTATCTTTACTGTGTGATTTGCCGCATCACACAGAAATGTGAATCATGTCTGTAAGGGTCAAAGGAATCTATTGCTTGGCCTGTCTGCTTAAAATTCTTTGAAACCTAATACTTTTTTTTGAATCATCCAAGACCAAAAGTACCAGTGATAGTGGCATAGTGTGGTGAAAAGAACTAATTTTCAGAGGCAGAACTGGATTCAAATCCTGATTCCACCAAGTTACTCCTTGGCTCCATTTTTCTTTAACTCCTGGAAAAAGCATATTTTGAAGAATAATTATTAGTATCCATTAGATCCCATGTGCATAATGAGTGTAATGTCATAATGAGTGTCATAGAATAGCCCTCTCCGCTGGCTCATGGAGAATAAACCTATAACCACAAGACCAGGTTCCTCATCTGAACCATAGAACTCACCAAAGTAATTAGAGTATTTTCTTAATTCTCCCAGTGGTGGTATATAATATGTACCATTTTAGAAGCATTGGAGAGAAATTAATTATATCAGTGGATGTGTTAGAGGATGAGGGCTTTATTTTTAGCTGAACCCTGGTTGAAAAAAAACAAACTGTGGAAATGGGGCCACTAAGTACAAACATTTGCACTACAGCAATGTTTTAGGTAAGCTCTGGAGAGTACCCAGCCAACCCACTGGACCCTAGACTTAAACTACACATGAGCACTTAATCGTGCCATTCCAAAAGGTTACTACATTTGTTAGGTGTGGGACCGTGTGCTAAAACAGGGAGGGTAGTGAATCAGTGTTCTCTGTTTCTTTTCTTGAATTTCAACAAGATTATAAATATAACCCAAGAGCAACTAACTATACACCTGGTGAAGGTAATTGAGTCACATTCACCAACTGTAAAATCAAATTATGCTTCAAATCTATTGACTCAGAAATATATTTTGAGCATATAGTATGCATACTGCTATCACGAGAGCCATGCTCATCATATAAAATCAGGGAAAAATTAAAGAAGGGTAAAAGTGTCTTAAGATACTGATTAGAAGATTACATATGAATTCAGAAAGTGAACAAATTAGCAGGCTCCTTTAGGAACAGCTGTGTATTCTGCCAAATGCAGAGAAAGAGTTACTCTTCTAATGTAGAAAAGGGAAAAAAAAAAATCAAACATGGGGTGATGACTTCCACAATCACATAGAAGAGCTAAAATTGTCTTGTCGTAGGACCAGTTTCATCATTCAGATGTCTATAGGAAAATTGTAAAAATCTCAGAAAACCTAATGGGTAACTTTCCAACAACAAGACATATTCTGGGAACGTGGAAATCTTCAGAGGCAAAATATTCCTTTTTCAAGGAATCTGCTTCTGAAAACATTGGTCCCTAAGCCCACTTCTCAGTAGGAGGAGGCGCACACAGGAGGGGCAGCTGAGTTCCTCCGGGTGCTGGAGCTGCTCAGGGCCAGGCCTGCAAGGAGCAGCCTGCTTGTGAATAGCTGATCTGCAGACTAGAAAGGACAGAGACTGACACCAGGCATAGGAAAATCATTTTACACATAATGGCTTCCAGGTGACAAAGAAGAAGTTTGAAGTTCTGATTCCTAACTACAAGAGGAAGAATTTCTTTGTGTCTATTAATAAGAGGTCAGGACATGAATCAGATGAAACCTCCATCTGACTGTGAGTGGAATTAAAATTAAGCGTGTTCTTCTTTTCATCAGCTATGTAATAAGAAAATGTTAAATAAAACATAGAATAAAAGGGCCGAATATATTGGCATATAATATTGTTAAGAATAAAGAATTCTGAAAGACAAAGTTATTGAATCTATGTCTAGTGGTGGGATTTTTTTAAAAATTCCTTTTTCTGTGGTAAAATATGGGTAACATGAAATTTACCATTCTAACCAGAGGCATTAAGAATATTCCCGTGGTTATGTGACTGCCACCATTGCCATCTCAGAGTGCTTTTCATCTGTTCATCGTAAACAGACTGTGTACCCATTCAACCACACTTCCAGCCCTGGGTAAACACTACCCTATTTTTTGTCTCTGGGAATTTGCCTATTGTAGAGATTTGTTATGGTTCAGGTCTTAAAGACTGCCGCAGAATGTCCCGTGCTCCCATGGCACCAGTGTTCAGAGATATGGGGTTTGAGAGGCGATTGCGTGAGAACTCTGTCCTCACGAACAGATTCCTCCATTACAGATTCACAGCTTGCTGGACTTGTGGAGAGAGACCTTGGTGTGAAGCAGTCTCTCTCCCTCCTTCCCTCCCTCCTTCTCTCCTGCCTGCCTTCCAAGAAGCGAGAAGCTTGCTTGCCACAGGCTCCCTGCCCTTGCATCTGCCTCACCTCAAGCCCACAATGATCATTTGCCAAAATACGTCTCCTTAAGTTGTTCATCTCAGGTGCTTTTCACAGTAAGGAAAGCTAGCTAATACTATCGTTCCCGTAGATGACCCGACCCCATACATTTGCCCTTTTATGTGTGGGTTGTCTTCTTGACTTATCTACTCTGGAGCATTTCCTTTGTGCTGAAGGCTGAAAATTACTTCCCTGGATTTATAGACACTTTGCTTATCCTTTGAGCTGGCAGTGGACAGGTGACTGTTTCCACCTTTGAGCTATTAAGAATAATGCTGCTCCAAACAGTGTCCAGTGTCTCTGCAATCGCTGCTTTCAGTTATTTTGTGCATATGCCCAGAAGAAGAGCTGTTGCATTGTATGGTAATTCTCCATTTAATTCTCTGAAAGCTACAAGACTGTCTTCCACAACAGCTGTACCTCTTTAACATTACCACCAACAAGGAGAAATCCGAACCATATCCTTGTCAATGCTTAGTATTTTCTGACTTTTTGACAATAACCAAGCTAGTAGGTTAAGAAGCAGCAGCTCCATATAGTCTTACTTTGCAGCCATTCCCTACCAATTAGTAAAATTCGACATCTTTTCATGTCAGCCATCCGTATTCTTTAGAAAAATGTCTGTTTAATGTCTGTGGGTCTTTTACCTATTTTGAATTAAGTTGTTTGGGACCTTGTTGTTGACTGTAGAAGTTCTTTATATATTCTAAATATTAACCATTTATTGGGCGCATGATTTGCAGGATTTTCCCCATTCTGAGGATTGCCTTCTTCAGTAGTATCCTAAAGAGCTTTAATTTTTATGAAGTCCAGCTTTTATCTTTTGTCTTTTGTTGCTTGTGTTTTTGATGTCTTACCCAAGAAATCATTGCCAAATTTGATATTGTGCAGCTTTTCCCGTTTTTTTCCTAAGAATTTTAAAATTTCACTTCTTGGCCTTTAGGTCTTTGAGTTACTTAAAAGTTAACCAATGGCTGATTTTTAACACTGGTAAGCATACGACTCCGTGGAGGCCTCACAAAGCCTTTGTTGGCCATCCTGTTTTCTAGTAAACTGCTCTCCACATTATCTACAAACTCCTACATACTCCTGTGTGATCCAGCCCAGTTTTGTTCTCAATCTCTCCCAGTTTAGATAGATGGACCTCCTCTGTTCTTTGCAGCAAGGATTATCTGATATTTCTAGGATAACCTTTACTCCATCACAGAAGTGCTAGGTTTTCATGAGGATAAACAAGTATTTTATTTTCTTTCAAAAATACACAGAGGAAGCTATAAAATATGAGAGACAGCTGGGCACTGCAACTTAGAAGCATATTCAAACGAATTCTGCTCGCACACCTAAAATAGTAGCATAATGAGGGTTCAGTCAGTCATGGAAGTAACTCCTTCAACCTGGGAAGTGGCACATACCCTACAAAGGCACAAGACACTATTAGGTTTCAAAAAGAATTTAAATTTGGTTGTGATGCACAAATGTAATCAGTGTAAAGGATGCCTCGTGGCAGGAGACAGTGAGCCATGGGTAAGTGCAGGCGGGATCTTTGTGGGAGCCCTGGGAAGGGAGCTGCACGATGGGGAGAAGGAAAGGCAGCAGTGGAGAACGAGGAGTGGCAGTGCTTATGCCCTAAGTAGGCGACACACCCAGAAGACAGAAGAGAGGATTTCTGTCCCATTGCTGCAGCCCTTCCTGGCTTCCTTGTGGATTTCTATTTTTCTTGTACCTTTCCTTGTTCTTCAGGATTCTGTTCCTGGGTGTGGGTTCCGCTACTTCTGCTAGAGGGATAGGTCTTACGCGTGTCAACAGGAGAGATGCACCCCTGGTGAGCTCCTACTACTTTATCAGATGTTTTTCATGGCTTGCCAATTGTGGCTTTACAGCCCTGCAACTGTCATTAAGCCATGACATCTTTTCAGCACAGATCATGTTCCTTGCCTGTGTTTCCAGTACCAGGCACAGGCCTGTCACTCGCATGTCATTTTATGAAGTAGAACACTAGTACTAAATCAGCTAAAATCCAAATATATGCATAGCAGAAAAGTCACCTGTGATATTTATCATTGCTATCAGCCTAAATGGGTGTGCAAGTGGGCCTAGATTTTCTCCACTTTATGTTCCTGTTTCAGAAGCAGGAGGATTTCTAGCTTTTCTTGCAGACAATTCCCTGACCCTGAAAACCAATTCATTTTTTTTCAGGGTTACCTAAAGTTCTCTCTCTTGTAGAGAGTTAAGTAGAAGTTGTCTTACAGTGTGATGATCTAGACTAAAAAAATAGAAAAACTGAAGAAAATTTGGTTTTCTTTCCTTTGGGGGATGTATCATTGCCTGAATGTACTTTTTTATTTATTCAGAGTTCTCTCTGTTGCCTGTAGCTAACAAAAATGCACTTCAAGTATTGTTTTTTTAGAATGCTGTGTAAAGGGTCATAGTGTGAGGCGAGCACATATGATTGCAAAACAGACTTCGGACTTATTCTCAAAGGATTTCTCTTCAAAAAGGGAAAAGTAATATTTGAAGTTGTTATACTTGATTTTCAGCAAGGAAGGACCTTTGTGGCATTTTACCAGTTATCTTTTGTCAACCTTAAGACACAGCTTTGAATAGTTAGATTCTTTAATGGGAAATTAAAGTAAGGCACACAATATATTTTTAAATGTGTTTGAAAAGAAATTGTCTACAACCTGTTAATTCTTTGTGATATTGAAAAGATAATTCAGTTCTGCCTTACTTGGGATCAAGTGCAAGCAGAACACTTGGGCTTTCTTGGGATAAAGTGCAAACCAGAAAAAAACACCTGGCCAGGTAGGCCTAAGGTTCATGGGGAAGCTTACCTCTGAAGCACAGCAGCTCAGCAGCTCAGGATGAGAGAAGGGCAATCTCCCTCTCGTAGCATGCCCAAATCCATGTGTCAGGTCATCCCTTGTGGGCAGTGTGGAAGAGAAGAAAGCCAGTCCCGGAAATCACCCAAATGGTGACAGGACTTGGAGGGAAAGATGGTACCGAGTGTAGTTTCCATAATATATAAGGAACTGAGCGAGATGAGGAGACGGCTGTGAGGAGTGGGGAAGCAGCTTAGCCTGGGAAAGAGTAGATGAACCTATTGAATTCTGAGATCAACTCTCAACCCTGTGGTAGCTGCAATACAGACAGCAAAAGCAGCTCCCACTGAGAGGAGTGACAGGAAATAGTGTCACTGGGAAGCCAAGTTTTAGTCAAGGACCTAAAGAGTGCATTGAAGGAAAAAGATGTCATGATGGAACAAGGCTCAAATGTTACTTGTCCATGTGTTTTAGTCCTTTCCTATACCTCCTTCGTGGACATTGATTTATTTATTGAGTAAATTTTTTAAGCATCTATTATATACTAAGTGCAGTAAAGTGCATAAGTTCTTAGAACACAGATACGTAGTAATCTTGCAGTGTGTATAGTAGAGCTGTGTGGGTTATTTGCAAGTCGTGGATATTTGTGCTTTTAGAATTTTAGAGCCATTCCAAGTAGAACTCAACCTGTTCATTGAATTACTAGTAACACATGCCTATTATCCAAACCAGTTGAAAGGCTGAAGCAGGAGGATGGCAAGTTTGAGGTCAGCCTGTGCAATCTAGCAAGACTCCGTCTCAAAATTTAAAAAATAATAATAAAAAGTGTTGGTGTATAGGTCAGTGGTAGAGACCCCATGGATCCAATCCCAAGGAAGGAAGGAAGAAAGAAGGAAGAGATCCATAGCTACCTTTTTTATTCAGTATTTGTTCATTTGTTTATTCTGCACATCTTTACTGAGTGTTCCAGCCCTATAAAAGAATTTAAGAAAACAAGTCAACAGGCCCTTGGTCTCAGGAGGTCTGTGCTCCATGAAAAGGGTCATTATCAGGAAATCCAGCCAGACACTGCGCTCAGTAGCCACCTGTCTCCTGTGTACTCCTCTGATACCCCCACCAAGCACACAATAATAATACCACCTTTTATAAATGAGGAAACCAAAACAGTGAAGTTAATTGGAACTCAGAGACCTCAGCTTCCCCACTAGGCACTGATGTCTGACACATGCAAGGCACCTGCTGCCTGGCCACATGCACCAAAGGCTCCTGTGTTGAGCAGAGTCACAGGGTGACATCAGCTTAGAGAAGCAGGGACACTCATTGCCAGGGAGCTTACGATGATTGTGGCTCAAAGTTAATATTAAAATCTAATGGAAAAGTGAAAGAAGGGAAACAATAATTTACATTTTAAAAGATCAGATAGCTACTAATGAAAAAATATTCCACTTACGAAGAAATGAAAATTAATGAGATGCCATTTTCACCCATTAAAGTAGGGCATGTTTTATCATCACGTCTATGAATGAAGTCATCCCTTCCAAGTACTATTACTAGAAACATATGTTTTGAACATTATTCTAGAAAATACGCAGTATTGGGGCTGGGGATTTAGCTCAGCGGGATAAGCGCCTGCCTTGCAAGCAGGCAGTCGTGAGTTTGATCCCTGGTACCGATAAAAAGGAAAAAGACAAAAAAAAAAAAAAAAAAAAAAAAAAAAAAAAAAAAAGAAAGAAAGAAAGAAAGAAAGAAAATACGCAGTATTGATCAAGAGTCTTAAAATGTCCGTGCCACTGATGGCGAAGCTTTTAGAGCTTTCAGTGATACAAAGAGCCTGCTGCAGCATGCATGCCGTAGGTTCGCCACCAGTGCTCTATATCTTTTAACCATGTAATTGCGCTTTTAGATACCTGTTTTAACGAAACAACCAGAAATCCAGACCACATCATTTTTCAGAAGTGTTTATCATGCTGTCATTGGTATTAAGGAAAATTTGGAAATAAAAGCCAGTCTTGGTAATGTTACTGTTCAAAGTAATACATTGTAGTTTATTTTGGTAATTTGAAAAATGCTTTCAATAATATTAAACTTGAAAAAGAATGTGAAACTTTGTATTGGTATTCTGATAGTGTAAAAAATAGCTACATGTGTACTAATATATTAATTCAGACTACATTAATAAAATAGGAAAAAATTGAAAGTGGCTATTTCTAAGTAGAGATGACCTAAATTTGTGTAACTTCATTTTTCAAATTCTCTCAAGTCTTTTATGTGTATGATCTTTTAAAATAAAGTAATAATTTCCTTTTTTTTTTTTTTTTTTACCCTCTTGGCTTAACGTTTGGGATAGAAATTGAGGTTGGGTGCAGTGGCAGAAATTGATTCCAACCCGATTTTCAGCAATATTATTAAAGAATTGAAAAGACATTCATTTTCCTAGTCCAACCCTGATAAAGACACAAAACATACTGTCCCTCCAATTATTTTACACTTATAAAGGTAAATATAAGAAATTGTCAAATTTTGTAAGTTCCAGGTGTGTTTCAGTCATCGATTTGCAAATACATGATAAAACAGTAGGATTTAATTCTTCACAGGTTTTACAACTGTCTACAACGTGCTTTGGAAAGAGAAACAGTGACTAACTTACATCCCAAGATCAAAGAGAAAAATAAACCATCTTCTTCTCCTAAGAAAGAAAGAAACACAGCCAACGCACAAGGAAAATGTAGCCCTGAAGAAAATGAAAAAGAAATTGAAAAGGAGGGCTATGAGGAGCTAGGAATCAGTGGTACTATCTTCCCTGAAGATTACTAAGATTTAATTCTGAAGTATTTTGATCGAATATTGTTTGTAATAGATTTTATAATGCTCTTTATAAGAGCTTTTGTAGGCCTGGTGATGTAGCTCAGTGGCACAAATGCCTGCCTGGCAGTTACAAGGTCCTGAGTTCGATTGTTGGGACAATAAATAAATAAATAAAACAGTTTTTAGTTGTCAAGTGTATTAGTTGTTGAGTGTTCCTGTCAGAAAAGCAAGATCTAATTTCTCAGAATTTTGGAGAAGCCCATTTTGCAACCACAGGTGGCCTTTTAAAAATACCTTTGTATACTGTTTGCTGATTAAATATTGCCCATTTTGGGCATACAACAAATCGCAAAAATAAAATTACAATTTTTAGTACCTCTCCTTGTGTTTCAGGTTTCACTGCTATGACACAGGAGAACAGTACAATATCCTTTCAAGGCAACTTTAACATTTGGGACATTTAAGTAAAAATGTTAGTAATATTTCTCACTTTTAACTTTGAAGCCTCCAGCTTTTAGAGGAAGGTCAGAGGCTGCTTCCTTTGCTAAGGAGTCCAGTGACAAGTTTTTCCCTCTTTTTGAACCTTTTGAATAAAACAACAGATACTCTTATTGTTCAGGACAAAATTCTTCAACCTTCTTTTTCTATTATTTCTCCCAGACCAGAGTTTGCCACTGGCCTGGTCTCTGCAACAAGTGACCACACTTTACTTGAGCCTGATCAGGTGGTCAGAGAGGGGCTTCCTAGCGGACTGGACAGATGTGGGACAGGACAGTTGTGTTGCAGAAAACCGTGAGGATCAGAAGCTGTGAGTTTGAATTCTGAGGCTTCACAACAGGCAGAGGAAATTTCTTGATATCTGAGCTCTTTCCTTTTATACGTAGTAAGTCTAGTTCCTGCCTGACTTATAACCCTCAGAACAGTAGCAGGATCCAGTTAAAAATGTGGAAGCATTTACTGGTAGATGACAAGGCAGATATGTCCCTAGTTATGTTTGTTATAGAGTGAAACTCTTTCATACTGTATTCTCAGAGTATACCTGGTCAAAAGTATTATATGTTTGAAAGGAAATTCTTAGACATAGAATTAATAAATGATAAGACCAGAATGTCAAATACAAAAAATGTAAGGTGACACTGAGGTCTAAGTATAGCATTTCCTAATTTTTTTTGTAATTCACCAAGGCTAACATCACTTAAATTCTGTCTGGATTGGCACCCCTGCTGCTTGCCTTTAGACAGCGTTTTGTACTTTCAGTTTTAAAATAGACCGATTTCATAGCCCTCTACTGTCTTCTCATTAAATCTGCAGGGATGATACCTGGCATTCTTGTCATTTTCTACGAACTGCTCATTTTTTTAAATATAAAGTAGGAATATGTTACTTCCTGACCTAATTTCTGTTAATAGTCCCACAATATGTTGAGATTCTTCGAATCCAATTCCAGCCCCCAGTTTCTTGTTTCATTGTTCCAGGGGGAACTTCCTCTGTGTCCCCATTTTCCTTGCTACCAAGATATATTGGTCACTTGTATCCTTTAGAGGTCTCCTAAATCATCTCTTTGTTTATAGAGAATCCTTTTTTTCTTAAAAGTTTAATGGTAAACACACTAATAATTTTCTTTAACACTTATCACACCTTAGAATCATCTTTAGAACTTTTACAAACTACCCAAGATTCTCCTGTGTGAGTCATCAGACATTGCGTATAGGAGATGTGATCAAAAATATGTGAACACTTACGTCTTTAAAATGGATTGCAGTAAAATACACATTATCATTAATCCCCCTCAATGTAGTCCCACTGACTTGAAATACATTGATCCCATCATTCTCGACCCTTTCAGAAGCAGTTCTGGAAGTCCTCTTTTTCATCTTTTGTTTCATTTTCATGCCTTCCTCTGGCCAGGCTCCCCATCTATGACCAGTGGCAGCAAAGATTTACCTAACAGTATGGTTTTGGGGACCCAAAAGGTCAGGACTCTCTTGGAGCTAAGACAAAGACTTCTCTGGTCTGCCAGTAATTTTATTAGATTTTCAACAAATTTGAGGGGCAATGAAAGGATTAGCCAAGTCAAAAAGTATGAAAATGAACACGGCCTTGAGAAGCTAGAGCACAGACATTCTCAGGCAGTAAATTGGCTAATTAAGAGAACTGTTGCAACTCTAAGGCTGTCAATTTTTGCCCTTTGACTGTAGCAAAGAGCCAGAAGTTGTGTGATGCCAGGTCTGGTAAATGAAGTGCCTGAGGACACGCCGTGATGTTATGTTTGCCTTCCCATTGGATGGCGCTTGGTAACATTCACCTTGTTTGATCATACTTCATAAAGAACAAAAGAGAGGGAGCCCCTTTGCAGAAAGGGGCAAGAATTATGGCACATGTGTTTGAACAGGGGAGTGTTTTGAGGGGATCCATGGCAATGTGTTTTTTACTATAATAAATTTTTAAAAATTTAAACATTCACTTTTCCAGTCACCCACCCCTTGTATAATTTTAAGATCGCAAGTTCTCACTGAATGGAAGGGTAATAACTGGACATTCCCGTATGTCCATCTGTGACCTTCCTTCCCCATCCCCCTCACCACCACCTTCTCATCCATTCTAGGAGACTTAGCTCATCAGACAGCGATTCCCGCCTGTCTTGGCCTTGCCTGTCCTATAGCTTTGGCTAGCTGGTAGACCTCCGCAGTGGACCTTTTACCTTCTAAACTTTTTCTCTCGTTAACCTTCAGTTTAAGGCAGATTTTTGTTTGAATTTTTTTCTTGTTGTCTGAGCCATACACATGTTTGCATGGCTGGCTCTTCCATGACCTGGTCTAGAGTATAAGGTAAGAAAAATCAAACAAACACACAAACAGGGACTCTCCCCCATAGCTGTGTTTCAGATCCTAAAGGCTACTTGCTTCTGAACCTTTCAGAGTCCTATGTTTGTTGTCTGTGAAATATCTAGAGTTTTAATTGCAGTTGGTGGGAAGAATAAGGAAAAACATACCTAACCTGTCTTCCAGAAGCAGAAAGCTAATGTGTTTTCAAATGTGTTATGTATAATATCAAATTGTTGGGGCATTGTTGAATACTCTTAGAACCCACCAGCAGACCATGGATCCTTTATTTGTATGCTGTGTTCCATGTCCCAGCTTTTGGGCCTTGGTCACTGTTCCTTTAGGTCACTGGCTCCTCTTCATCTTGAAGAAGATAACGTAAAACCCAGATTCATGTTTCCTAATCCCCTATATCTTACACGCATGCACACACACACACACACACACACACACACACACACACACATCCATTGTCTCGTGGCCAATCCTGGCAACTCCCTTGCCCAGGAATCAGAAAGACTCAGCTGTGTAACTGTCCTCTAATCTCCCAGCAGGACCACTGAGACTTCACCTGAGACCTTACTATGTCGTCAGCAGCTCCTGGCAGCACTGCTGAGTAAATCACATGCACTGGAATGGTGTTTTCTGCAAGAACCTGACCTGAATACATTATTAAAAAGTGATGGTATAAATCTATTTTAAATAAATATTTATATTAAGTAACTGTTGATACTTTAATGTTGGAAATTAGCATTGTAGTTTGTATGCTAGAAATGATATTGCTATTGATTTAAACTTATGACACAAGCGGAATGTGAACTAAATTTTGGATGGAAATGACATAGATTTAGAAATTCTTTTAAAGGTGTGTCCCTAACAATTTCTGATCTTCACTTTTATAATATGTACTGTCACACCTCTGTTGAAAATCTAATAAAAATTTGTTAAAAATCTAATAAAAAATGGATTCAAAGTAAGGGAGAACAAGGTAGTTGAAGAAGTAAGGGCCAGGGATTTAGCTCAGTGGCTGAAGTGCTTGCTTGGTAAGCTCAAGGTCATGAGTTAGATTCCTGTACCAAAAAGAAAAAAAAAAAAGGGACTTCCTTTAGATAGTATTTTATTTAGGTCTTAAAGAGTAAGTTGCAGGTTCACTCTGGAAAAATCCAAGAAAAGCCTTGTAGATAGAAGGAATGTGGAAGGAAACTGAGTTACTCCCTGAGGAGGTGGTGGATCCAGTGATGTGAATATTTCAGAAAAGCTGAAATACAGCACACGGTATGCAATGAGTCAGCATAAGGCAGGCGGTGAGTCCGCATTACATCTATAGCTGCACATCAGATACCTGCAGCTAGAGCATGCTTGGGTTCCAAAACCAGCCTCAGACCAGAGTTTGTTTGAACAACTTATAGAAATGAATCTGAACATGTTAGTGACAATCTTGAAGACAGCAGTAAGAAAAAAAGTTACCTGAGCATAGGTTACAGTGCATCTATACCCTGGGTTTGGGGTATGCACATTTGAAGAAGAATAAGCAGGAACTTCCAATGTATTAACTAGTTAGTCCTCTGTCCTGGCAATGTATACAGCTGTGCAAATTGAACTGTACTACCTGGAGGGGCCATGCCTCTAACTGAAGTCTCAGGGGGCACTCCTTGAAGTTGTGCAGTGCACATTATTAGCTATGAATTTACGCAGCAGGCTTGCCAGAATGGGCCTTTGGGCAGGAAAGAAAACTCACAGTTTCAGAGTATCTGGAACATTTCTTGTTATTTAATGAATGGAATATGAAAATGTCTACCAGACACGTAAATGAAAAGAGAAACAAATAAAATCAATCCCTAAATAAGAACAGTAGGGAAAGGATGCGGAAGGGTATCCCTGATGAAATGATGTATTTTGCAGTTTTAAAGTATTTCTAAGAGAACTCTATCTACTGACTTTTCTTCATTCAGTCAAGCTGAACCCAAGAAAACCATGCATTACAAAGATTCCATAAATTAATTATATGGATGAGAGTCTGGAAGACAAAAGGGACTGCCTACCCCCTTTACCTCAGTAACAGTACTACTCTGTTTCTCAGCTGGTAGAGAGGAAGTCAAGGTGCTGGTTATAAATGCACGAATTCACTCTTTAACATCTCTTAATGAGGTACTATATTATATATGCAATCCGTATGCCAGGTTGTTAATATTAATAACTGTAGTACAACAATTGGTTAATAACATACAAGACTGCCCATTGAGAGTTACCCTGTGGCTTGCTTTCATTGTAACTGAACCATCTAAATAACGGGAATTTTTTTCCTTTGAGGCAAACATTTATTCCCATGGTCTGAATTCTCCAAATCATTTACAAGTTAATTGCTTTTATATTTTAAAAGAGAATAAAAGAAAGTGGAGAAAGACACAGAGAGAGAAAGAGCAACAGAGACAGACAGACATAATCAGAGAGACAGAGACAGAGAGATTTTTATGAGAAACAAGGAAACTAAGAAAAATGCTTTTGTTTGTGAAGTTCTAGGCCAGAGGTCCCAAAGTATTGGCCACATTACAGCCAAGCAGTAAGTTTTGTTTGGCCCACCCAAAGGATATTTTTCCTAATTGAGTCAAGATTTTAAAATACAATGATTTCACATTTGAAAATAAAAAGTGAATCCCTAGGTCTTCTTGTTTTTATTGGGACCTCTAACTACATTGGGACCGCAATACACCATACTCAGCCTTACCATGACTTCTCTTTCTAGAAAACGTTTTTTTTCCCCATGACACACGCTGCTCTTGGCTCCGGTTCTGACCCACTGGCTTCAGTCCTCACGCTCCTTTTTCTGGTCCTTGTGGACACCAGGATTCACAGCTCATAGTTAGACTTTGGAGGCATTAAACTACTGTATCTGTTTGTTACTCTACAGACAATCCTGTTTGAACCACTGAGTTATGTTCCTGTGTCTCAATCCTGAAATGAACTGATGGATAAATGAAGAATTAAATATAGTATGTACATTACAATATTCAGAAGAAAGAAAAGATCCAGGAAATGTTTTTTCTTTTCTTTTTTTTTTTTTTTTTATCAGTACCAGGGATCGAACTCACGACTGCCTGCTTGCAAGGGCAGGCACTTATGCCACTGAGCTAAATCCCCAGCCCCTATTTGAATAACTTTTCCTTGCATACATGTTACATTGCCACGTATAACGACATGTAACTACAGTACTTACTGTAGAATACAATCAGCAAAATGACAGCACGCTATAAGCCAGGAGTTCGGGACCAAAAGACATCAGGCTCTATAAACAGGATGCACAGAACTGTACAAGAAGACAAGATGGGCCAGAAGTCTGAGCAGCAGATCGCAGCTGGGAGCAGCAATCCTCCCTCATCCATCTGAAAAACCGTCAAGCAGGTAGATCAGGAAATGAGAAATAGGTGTATCACACAATGAACAGGTTAGAGCGGCACATGCTAAATGATTTACAAAGAAGAGGGGAAGTGAAAATGCGGAGCCCTGTGTTAAGAAAATGTTTAAGAATCACCAGGTGGCAACAGCAGTGTGGGATCAAGTGTGATACACTTTATCCACACACACAAGAGGCCAGCTCTGCAGCTGAGGCTGGGTTCCTTTGGAGAGGAAGAGGAGAATGGGTCCCCTCTCCTTTACCCTCCCATAGGTGTGCGACCCTCCTGCCCCCAAAGAAATAGGCAGTGTCATTTCCTATGTTAAGGGTTGAAGAACCCTTAAAACCGACCTCTCTCATCCTTCCTACGATGAGCCAAGGAACTGACATCCATTGGATGGGCGGTCTAATGCCTTAAGAATGGATACATGGCTATACTCCTAATCTCTGTTAGTTCATCAAAAAACCCAGTGCTGTCACTATTTGACTGGTCACTTTTGTGTTTAGATTTTGTAACCTGAACAACTTCTAGGACAACAATATGCAATATATTAACTAGTGTTAATTCCACCCCCCTTTTTTTTTTTGAAATTCTACACCATTTCTATCCTTGTGTTCTGTTTTGCTTTTATTAAACAACAAAATAAAAAGAATGGATTTTGACCTGTTTCTTCTTTCTTTGCTCTAGCAGGCTATTTTTCACAAATGAAGTTCTTTTAACACCATCGGATTTTAATAACTGTGATGGTTGACTGATTGTGTCAACTTGAATAAGAGAAGCTCAGCTAAATTGGCTGAGCAATCCCACACCCTAGGATGTGGAAGACCCACCCCAGGGCGGCAAGTGGCCTGGACCTGTAAAGGAGAAAGGAAGAAGGAGGCGCCCGGGTCTTCACCTTCACCTCGGCCTTCAGGTCCTGGCTTCTGGAGTAGACTCTTGGACTTCCGGTGCAGACTCCTTGGCTTCCGGCGTAGTCTTCAGTCAGCTATGGCAGCCCCATCACCCTCCTAACAGGGACTCACCTGGACTGCAGGGAGCTCTAGGCCTTGGCCTGAATCCTTCCCTCTCCAGGGTGCAGGCTCCGGTCCTCTCCCTCACCCCACTCTGTGACTGACCATGGCAAGCTGATCTTGCCATTTCTTGTGCATTTATATACTTTATGTTATATCCATTTCACTAATAAACACTGACTGACACAGTAACCATAGATTGCTAGAATTCTAAAGCTCACAAATAGCTTAATGTTTTGGGTTTTTATGCATTTGATGCTTGCTAAGTGTGTTTCTCGAGTCTATTTTTGCTTGTCATATTGTTCAGTTTAAGCTCTACTTTCACTCACTGGGCATTTTATTCATTCTTTATTCATTCGTTCATTTTAGTTGACTTTATTTTGTCAGAGTTGTTTTAAGTCTACAGAAAAATTGACCGGAAAGGAGTATAATCTTCATATATTCCAATGTCTCCACACACATCTCCCCTATTACCTTACATTTCAGATCAGACACAGATTATCTAAATATTTCAAAAACCTCTTTCCTTTCTGTTATACCATTTCCAGATATTTCTGTAGATTTTATTAACTTGTACTTTTCATACATCTGTGTTACAGGAAAGACCTACTTTATTCCAAGAATAACTGAAAAGACAGTCCCTGCCACCAATACATATAAGCCATAAAAGAGGAACATGAACTCTTTCTCAATGGCCAACTTGTTTACTTGCTGTTTATATAGTTATGAAACAATTGCACAGGTTTTGTTCTCATTTACTTAACAAATATTTACGGAGTAACTGCTATGTGTCAGTCACATAGGGCAGAACAAAGTTCCTATCCTCTCAGGGATTTTCTTGCAGTAACATTATTAAAGACTTTGTGTTGTAGACACTTAACAAGGATAAGGCACTTGCCAAAGGTGTTGGCACTCTTTAAATCCTATCCATCACTTATGTCTCCACTCAGACAGCTTCTTCTGAGTTCCCTGAAGAGGCATTTCAGGATTAATGTCTTTTATTCCTGTTTTCCCACAACACTTTCCCATCACTGCATTTTGTGTTTATACGGTTATGGCCACAAAAACCAACAAGCAGTTTGGTATTTATTAATTACATACATGCATGTTGACCACCAGTGTCCTATTAAACTGTGACTAATGGAGAGAGTAAGCTACACTTTGTCATTCTTGTATCTCTATGATCTTACTCATTGTTGATTTTCAGCAAGTCTTTCTAAATTATTTTGATTTATAAATGTGTTGCGTGGATGGGAATTTGAGAGCATTGTTTAAGTTACTGTTTTATATGCAAATGAGGAAATTCCTAACAAGAGTCTATTGTTTCTCGAGAAAATCTTGATCATATGATTAATAAAATTATGGAGCTGTAATAAAGTAATAAGCTTAGAAATTACTATTTGTGTAGTATTATGTAATGTTTCTGACAGAATACCCAGATTTTTAGAATGCAGTATTCCAAGATACACTTTGTGGCAAAAGATGATGGGGCCTCTCTGTTTTTTATAGCAAAACTTTAAAATATTTTTCTTTTAGGAGGTAGGTGGGAAATACTGGGGCTCAAACTCAGGACCTTGTGCTTGCCAAGCAGGCCCTGTGCCATCGAGCTATCCCCAGCCTCCCCTAGATTATTTTTTAATTTTGCATAATTTCAAATCTATGGAAAAGTAGTAATCAAACAAAGAACTGTTACAGAAATTTTATCCAAACTGATTTCTTTTTTAATTTTTTTTATTTAAAGAGAAAAACAAAACAAACAAAACAGTAAAAGGGTACAAGTAATACAGAATTTCAAAAAAATAAACAGTAAGAAATCACTAGTTAACAGATTATATATTGTCATCTTAGAAAAGTTGTTCAAGTTACAAAATTAAAGCATACAAAGTGGACATTCAAACAGTGAGACTGCAAACAGTTGTGTTCAATGATCCAACAAAAACTTAGTAATATGGTTTTCTATCTTACACACTTAAATATACATGCAGTTATATCCTCCTCTCTTTTTACAATAACAATTACACATTTTGAGTTTTATTACTCCCACAGTTCCATCCAGACTGATTTTCAACCTCTTTTATACTACACACAATATATATGTATATTTATAATTGCATATAAATTATGTTAATTTGAGAATAACTTACAGAGACTGTGCCTTTTGCTCTTTGATCCGGCCTGCAGATCAACAAGTTCAGAACTCCTGGAGGGGAAACGGGGATTAAATAAAAGACATGGGGGAGACAAAAAGAGATGAAGGCAAGTTGATGTTAACCCAATCAAGCCTCCGGTTTATTGAGAAAATAATCACACCTTTTATAGGCTAAGGGCGGGAGCTGGGACAGGAAGAGGTTAAACAGATGAATACAACAGGGTTACCATCACATCCGGATAAGTGACGTAAGCAGAAGAGGATTATGGTTAATGTAGGCAGACGCAGTGCCCATAGGAGAGAGAGAGAGAGAGACATCGAGGCAGCAATGCCTGTCACTCGGCTCCCTACATCTCCTCCCTTTTTATATTATTTAATTAAGAGTATGGCAGGCCCTGTGAGGACAGCGTCTGTCTTAGGTCAAGGACCTCATTGCATGAACCCAACCAGGCCTTACCCGTCATGGGCTTGCAGAACAGCAGTTGGTCCTGTGCCTGTCTTAGGTGGCCGTTGGAATTAACATGCATGTCCTAGTTGCCCGTCTCTGACTGCCTGCCCATTGCCCCAGGGCAGTCAGGCCGCATCATCATATGGGCCACTCGTGGGAATTCCTTCCTTGTAGGTTTGTTGATCTGCCATCTCCAGCTGATGATAGTGTACCTGAATGGGCTTTGCCATAAATGCGTCTATCCGGTTATTAATGAACATCATAATTCTCTGAAAAATACAAGACTCACAGAAATGAGAAACAATAGGTCAGCTAGGGGACCCAAAAGGGGGACTAGGTAAGGGAAAAACTCCCCCCCCCCCAAAATCAAGGAGAAGGGGCTGACAGCCATTTGTTGGTGTCTCTGTATGAAGTCATTCTCCTGTGTCTTGGAGCATGCCTTGTATAACACTGGATGCAGTCTATTTGGCTGGTGTATGTTCCTCCAGACCGAGAAGAGCCTCTTCCGCAGTCATGGGGTTCTGTGCATGGCTGTCAGCAGTTGCAGTCTGTTTGGCAGGGGTCAAAATCCACCATGGATGTGGTGTGGCTCAAGAAGGCTGGTTAAGCCGCATAAGGCTCCAAGGAGATGTGTCACCTGTAAGAGAACACAGGGGATTGTGCCTCAGGAAATAACATTATTCCTGGGCGTTACACGGGGTCTTTGAAGAACTGTCTACTTGCTTTACAAGGCGTTCAGGTAGCCATCTAGCTTCTCTATCTTGTTGAGAGTAAACACACACTGAACCTCGTCCCCAGATAAGGACTGGATCAGGGCCATTCCACACATTGGTTAGTGGGTCTCTCCATAAAACAGATGCAAACCGTGTTTGAGTCTGAGTATGCCAAAACCGAGATGCTGCGGAGCAGCCTGAAGCATCCAGGGTCAGAAAATTTAAAATGAAAAGAGCATGTGAAAGGACATTTCTAGGGGACCCCTGGGTGGGGTACCATGTCTCCCTTTTTATTTTATCTATGGTGAATTTAAGAGAACGATGCACACGTTCAACAATGCCTTGTCCCTGAGGATTGTAAGGTATACCTGTAGTGTGGAGGATATTAAGGCTTTTACAAAATTGAGCAAAGGAGGTGCTGGTATAGCCAGGGCCATTATCAGTCTTGAGCTGTTGAGGACATCCCAGAACTGAGAAGGCTGACAGCATATGGGCTATAATGTGTTTAGCAGCTTCTCCAGTCTGGAGAGTGGCAAAAATGAAGCCACTATAAGTGTCAATAATGACATGTACATATTTTAGATTGCCAAACTCATTGAAATGGGTAACATCCATTTGCCATAAGGTGTTAGGAATTAAACCTCTAGGGTTGACTCCTAGGTGTTGAACAGGTGAGTGGATAGCACAAGATGGGCAATTTTTTACAATTTGTCTGGCTTGCTCATGGGTAATTTTGTAGAGAAGGCGGAGGGTGTGAGCATTGAGGTGGTGTAACTGGTGGGCTTGTTGAGCCTCAGGCACCTTGGAGTCCTGAGCCATAAAAACCTGTGCTCGTACAGCAACATCAGCCAAATGATTTCCTTGGGCAAGAGGCCCTGGGAGGTTGGAATGAGCTCGCAGATGACTGATAAAGAACTTATGACTGCGAAGACATATGAAGCATTGTAATTGTTTGAACAGATTTGCAGCTGGGGAAGCATGACATATAGTAGCAACAGTCTCTAATAATGGAACAGACTGGGCAAGATAAGCACTGTCAGTATACAAATTAAATGGTTGGTCAGAGTAAGCAGCAAAAGCTGCAAGAATAGCTTCTAACTCTGCTAATTGTGCAGAGGAAGTATCTGCCTGGAGGGTAGAAACATTGTCTTGAGATACATAAGCAGCCCTTCCAGAGGATGAGCCATCAGTGAATAAAACCAGGGCACCCGGAAGGGGTTGTGAAGCTGTGACTTTAGGGAATATAAATGAGTGACGATTAGCAAAGTCAACTAGCTTATTTGGAGGGTAATGATTGTCAATAGTCCCTGAATAGGAAGCTAAGGCAATAGGCCACACTTCAGTACTCTGAAGTAGCCAATCTATTTGGTCTTTTGTAAAAGGTTGAATGATAATATCTGGTTCTTTGCCAAAGTAACATTTTCCTTGCTTTCTACCCTGAATTATTAGGTCTGAGACAGCTTGGAAATAAGGCAAAAGTGTTCTTTTTGGAGAGACTGGTAAATGGACCCACATGAGGGGAGCTTGTTGCCAGAACACTGCTGTAGGGCAAAGCTTTGTATTAAAAATGAGAAACTGTAAAGGCTCATTGTAGTCCATGAAGGAAACGGTTTGTTGAGCAATAGCCTCTTCTACTTTACTGAGTGCTCTCCTAGCATCAGGTGTAAGCTCTTGGGGGGAAGTTGGATCTATGTCTCCCCGAAGCAGCACATAAAGGGGCTGTAAATCATGTTTAGTTAGTTTTAAAAATGGTATGAGCCAATTAATGTCTCCCAATAGTTTTTGGAAGTCATGAAGTGTAAAGGAATAGAGAAAAAGCAATCTTTAAGATCTATGACAATTTTAAAAAATCCTAAAGGAATGGCACTGAGTGGAGGCCAGGCTGTAGAGGCCCCTTTAAGACCATTGTCTTATTTATCGCCCTAAGGTCTTGTAGCAGCCTCCACTTTCCTGACCTTTTCTGGATAACAAAGATAGGTGTGTTCCAAGGGGAATTACTAGGAACAATGTGGCTTGCATCTAACTGGTCCTGCACCAGCTGTTGTGCGGCTGCAAGCTTTTCAGAGTTAAGGTTGTTTCTAAAGGCTTATATGAATCCCCAATTTGCCATGGAGGCACAGGGAGTGGCGGGCTGCCATCCTGGGACCTGCTGATCACGTCAACAGGTGGAAGTGGTGGCAGATCACCATGTATGAGGACCTCTAACAGGCCATCATTCTCTGCATCTGAGAAATCAGTGGCTTCAGATTTTTCTGAGGACGGTTTTGAGGTAGATTTAAGGGAGTCGCGCAAGGCAGCCTCACCCAGTGCAACTGTCTCCTCAACCTGAGGGTCTGCATGCCTCTGGGCAAGCAGCTCAGAAATTAAATTCCAATATGTAAAGGTGGTCACAGGAACCTTTTTTGGACCGAAAACTCTATAATAATCTTTTAAAACATCTCTTACTGTATTCCACCTCTTGGTATCTATAGAACCCTCTAGGGGGAACCAAGGGCAAACCTTATGAATAAACTGAAAATACTGTAATAATTCTTTTTTTTTCAACCCTTATCTCTCTTGTCTTTAATGCCTTTATAAGGCCTCCGACGAACACTTCGTGTTCGCTCAATACTTGACCCATGTCGGGAAAGGGAAATGGGGTTGCCGTTCACTCACCGTGACTCGGGCAGGACGTCGGGTAGTCGTCTGCGCAGGTCTCGGCACTTGATTTAATGTCCTGTTGCTTTAAGCTTTAATCCTTGATTCAGTTTACTCATTCCTCGGCCGAGGTCTCTGGTTCAATTTGCTTTCACTTTCGGTTTAAGCCGGCTGTCTCTCGAACGGCTCCCTCGTTAACTTCTCCGTGCCAGGAGGCCCCACGTTGGGCGCCACTTGATCCGGCCTGCAGATCAACAAGTTCAGAACTCCTGGAGGGGAAACGGGGATTAAATAAAAGACATGGGGGAGACAAAAAGAGATGAAGGCAAGTTGATGTTAACCCAATCAAGCCTCCGGTTTATTGAGAAAATAATCACACCTTTTATAGGCTAAGGGCGGGAGCTGGGACAGGAAGAGGTTAAACAGATGAATACAACAGGGTTATCACATCCGGATAAGTGACGTAAGCAGAAGAGGATTATGGTTAATGTAGGCAGACGCAGTGCCCATAGGAGAGAGAGAGAGAGAGACATCGAGGCAGCAATGCCTGTCACTCGGCTCCCTACAGCTCTTGAACATTGCACATGCGTAGTTACCCCTTCAAATCTGTGGGAGATTTGAGGAGAAACCCCATGACTACCAAACCTGCTCTAATCTGTTAAACCAAACAGCATAACACTGTATAAAACCTTATGCATCTCCTACTGGATGCTTCAAATCTCTAGATTACTTATAAAACCCAATACAACATGCATGCTAGCTAAATAGTTGTCTCTCTGTATTGCTTAGAGAGTAATGAAAAGAATAGATCTCAATATTCAGTATAGATGCCAATTCTTTAGAATGTTTTCTTTCCACAGTTGGTGGAATCTGTGGATGTAGAAGCCTACCAACAAAGATGACCAACTGTGTTTTCTTAGAACAAGGACCATCTCATAGAATCTCACCATAACTACAAAAATTAGGAAATGTACCAGTTTTCCAACTTAAGTATGTGATCTTTAAAGCTTAGTCAAATGTCATCAATATTTCTACAAATATCCTTTGCTTTGAGTTATATTTTGTTTCATCTTTCTTCAGTGTTTTATCTTAAATAATTAGTCAAAGATTTTGCCTTTGAAAAATTTTGAAGGATAAAGGATGGTTTTTTAAAACTGTCAATTTATATTTTTATATTCATTCCTAAGTAGACTCAGGTTATGCATTTCGGTAAGTAACACTACCTAAGTGATACACTCTTGCCATGCATCTCTTAAAGCGATACCTGGATTTATTTTGTACCCTTATGGATAATGTTATCTTTGATCACTTGGTTAGTGTGGCGTTGTCATATGTCTCCACTCTTATAGCTTTTTTATAAAATAATTGATAAAATTTAGACATGCTATGCTTTGAGAATATATGAATAATACATTCTTTATCTAACTTTTACACACAAGTTTTATTTAAAACTCTTGTTTGAATCATCATTGCTAAATGATGACTTACTATTTCCCCTATTCGTTTAACGTTTACTGGTTGGCATCTACTTTAAAAGAAAACTTTCCTTTATCTTATCAATACACATATACACACTTCATCTGGATTTTTATTTTATTCAATAAATTATAAGCCATTGCTACTATCATTAGTCATTTGAATGCTTATTTTCTGTTAGATTTGGATAATAGGAATCCCTGCATATGTTCCCTGTGTATTTCTGACCTGTGTCCATCAGTTCCTTTTTAACATTTTCTCATTATCTTGCATAAGAAATTATTCCAGGATGGTCTTGTACATTTATTGTCCCCAGCTATGAACTCCAGTTCCTTTTGACCAGATCTGGCATTTAGAAACTAAGCTCTGAGCATTAGGTATATGCATGATAGCAAATGTTTAAAGAAATTAATTACAGAATGATTTATCAATCAAAAATAGTAAATGATCGTTATGCAAAGGTTGTACCTTGTAGTTTACATCATCCATGAGATGTGCTGACAGAAATGATATCTACAGAGTTCATCTTCCGTGATGTAGCAGCGGAGATGTTAACTTTAGTCCAAAATACTGTCTCATATTTATTTAATGAATTCCTTTGTTCCTCAGCTTTTTGTGACTTGATACCTGTGCCACGAACTCCCATGTAGTTTATGAAACACATTGGGACTTAAATGAACTGTTTTTTAACTCCTCAGAGAAGAACACTACTCAGAGATCAATACATTTGTCTAATTTCAATATATATAAACAATTTCTTCAAACTCCATTTTATGCCTAATTTGTATCAATACTTTGAAACGAAGAAAAATCAAATGAGTGTCACGTCAATTATCCAGCATTCCTCTCCCTACAAAAAGAAGCAGATTATCCAAATGAAGTTTAATTAATCGAAGAAAGAACCAGCAGCCCAATAATCTCACTCTCTGACTTTCCCCGGTTGGCCACCAGGTGGCAGACTACGACACGGCAGAGCCGTCAGAGCGTCGTGAGATGAGGTCACGGTGAGTGTGGGCTTTCCTTTCATTGTTTTTTACAAAATCAGTCCTAGAATATTTTGATGGCTTCTTAAAAAATAGTGTTAGGAAAACAACTTCCACTTGTTTTTCTAATAAAAGAAATCATCTATTGTCAGGTGATATTTTAGTCATTTGGTATTTTAATATCAAAAGCTATTTATACAGGCTTGTCACCTTCATTTTTCCAGTATGCCATTAAAATTTTGGTGTATAAACTGTAAAATGAAGGAAATGTGGGGAACAAAACTTACATGAGCTTTTCACTCTGCTTGATCCTAAAATCTGTTGATGGCTGTAATTGTGAGATCATTTTCATATCTTTGGACACCCTGCATACATCATATGCATAGGTAAGGAATTCATAATTAACATTTGTACAAATGCAAAAGATGAAGGTATACATTTATTCGTATAGGCCTCTCAAGAAATTGTTTTCTTGATGTATTTGTGTTAAATCTACAGGAGTTCTAGAACAAGCCTTGGTAATCATAGTTAAATGCATCAGGATTATAGATTTCCAAGTCAAATTGTTTTCTTTTGTACTGTTAATGTTCTCGCCCCTCATGCAATCTTCTTTATTGTTTATGTGTTAACTGTAATGTTCAGTTCACAGACAATAAATACTTACCAAAATTTAAATATCTACATTCAAGCACCAAGTCTGCAAATAATCCGCTGCTTTAAATTTTAAACCATCAATCTGAGCTTATTGTTCGTTGATTTTCATTAGAATCATGCTCTTGATTTTATGCAAACACTGATAGATATTTTTGACCTCTCAGTTTTGAGCGGTCTTTGTGACATTGGCTTTTTCCCTGGCCGTACAGCTAAAATGTAAATAGTGCATTTTTAACTCTGACTGTCGTGCTGAGTGTTTCAAAATAGAGATTGGCTGCGAATTTAGGGGGACCGTTCGTGGCTTGGTGGGAGAGAAGAAATAAATTAAGAAAAACTGTAAGGAAAGCCTGGCAAGAAATATAGTTCTTAATAAAAATACAAACCTAACCAGGTTTTAGAAATCTTTAGTCGTGTGTTTCCTTGCTACTGTTATTATTAGGTGTTAGGTGTCCAGGCAGTGTCTCCATTAATTGTTATAATCTCTAGTTTACACTTTTCACTTGAAAAACAAAAGAGCATTTTTCGTAAGTATCACATTTGTATTTTCACTTACGAACTTAGGGAGGTACTTGGCATGTGTTCCTCAGTGAATTTAAAGTTTGTGCTTTCTGGCCTGGATCTCCTCTCTGGTTCCTAAACTTAACTGTTTCCCCAGACTTTTCTGTCCTGCACTCTAAGTAAATCAATCCTCTGAATGGCTAAAATGCTATTTGTGGGGACATTCTTTCACTCAGGGGATAAAGAATAGCTCTTTAAAAGGGTAACATTTCATCAGCCATTTCTTTAGTTGCC
This sequence comes from Cavia porcellus, assembly GCF_034190915.1. Lineage (NCBI taxonomy): Eukaryota > Metazoa > Chordata > Mammalia > Rodentia > Caviidae > Cavia > Cavia porcellus. Next base: position 156,047,374 of record NW_026947484.1, on the reverse strand, counting down.
TCTTATTTTTCCTTCTGCCTTTCCATATTTTTTAAAATGAAAAAGCTACACAGGATCCTTGAAGCCAGCCGCTTGGTCAGTGGGCCGCTGCCCCATCAACCTCTAAATGTAGAAATAAGCATATAGCTCGCATCTGTCCCAGTATCATGCTTTCTTTCTATGGGAAGGACATGATTCTATTTAATTACATAACCTGTCGTTCTGTAAGCCAGGGCTTCCAACAGGGCCAAACAACTCTGAAGCCGGTTCATCTCTGTTTTTAAGAGGGCTAATCAGAAGGGATTTGTGATATTGAAATCACTAAGAGGTAATTAGGAATAATTTGGTGCAATTCAGATATAAAAAATTCTTCTTCAAAGCCCCAGATCTTTGAACCTACTTTGTTTTAAAATAATGGAAGTTTGTTGTTTCACTTATGTGTCACACTAATGTTGTGCAAGGATTTTTCACATGCCAAAAGTGAAAATATTTTTCTATAAAGATAGATGAATGGGTTCCAAGTGACGGTAAGAAGTGACACAGAATCGAATTCTGGAGCCGAAATTTGCAGAATGGTAAAACATGAGGAAACCTATTCCATGAAAATAATATTAATAACGGGTTTCCATACTGAGATTTTTCATTTTCTTTACTGTCAGAGAAGGAAAACATTCCAAAAAACTTTCCATAGTCTGTTGACATGAACATCAATTTTTTTTTCTCCTAAAGTAGAAACTAGTAATTACATTTTTAAAAAAATGACACTCTGGTAATTATATATTTCAAATATGAACCTTGATGTTTAATTAGGTCATATGACTTAATATCAGCTTGCATTAGCAGCAGATTAGCAAATCCTAGCAATTCACCCCACAGAAAAATACAAGTAGAAAAAGCTTCTATAATTGTAAGATTTAAATAGAATGAACCATAATACAGTACAGTATTCTTTAAATATTTTAATGTTTACTAGTGTTATTGAGTAATGAAGTTTATCATCATGGCATATTCTTCTTAGCTAATTACTCCCATAGTAATAAGCACATAAGAAGCTTGGTGTGTGGTTCTTCCAGAAAGGCTTCCAAATTAAGCAGCTCAAGACTCGCAACATATATTTTGTATATCTTTAAGTCAGGATATGCATAATTTTTTTTCTGAAATCAATTACATTTTGTTGGAGGTCAGGTAAATGCTTTTTATTTTTAACTTGTATCATGACTGTGTTTCACTTCTTTTTCATTTGTAAATAATGAAAACCTTTTATTTTTTTTAAATCTAAATACCTATCTGTTTAATGCTTGATTGTTTCTGAAAAGCTTAAGCATCTGACTGTATTTTGACGTTTCATTTTGCATTGATTATAATCAGTGGAGGTTTTTGTTAATTTTTGTTTAAATCCCTCTTTCTTATCCAAGCCATGCTGACTGCTATTTATTAGTTTTATTTGCCACAAATATAAAACACAGCGTAGCATCGTTATTGCTGATTTTCGGGGATTCCCTTTGAGTAGTGTGATTCTTAGAGACCCCTTTACAAAGTACGTGTTTCTCTTCTTCCATCCCCTGCGAGAACTGGGCACCCCAATATTACATTTTGCCTCCCAAATTTGTTAAGATAAAAATTGCTAATGCAGCTGCCACAGAGTTCATCTGTACAGATTTAACATGTAAGTGCTTTTAAATTCACGTTTTTGAGTCTTTTTATAAGGTATCTAATGAGTTGCACAGCTAAAACAACTTGAATGCTTTTCCATTTAGCCCATGAAAGCTAGGATTTCCCTGTATAAAGGTAACTTCACTGCTCAAGAAATTTGCCTTGAAATTCTTCCACAAATTGACCTTGACAATGCTACCAGATTTTTTATGAAGAAGTGGGGTTATTCTTCTGTGTAACTGCATCTGCCATAACTTGGAGCTATAAATAAATATTATGTGATGACACAAAAATCATTTCTGTTTGACAAAAATCTAAAATTACTTGAGTAGATTGGAAAATTATATCTCTTTTTATTTAGTGGGCAAGAGAAAAGAGATTTTCTTTATCATGAACTTTGGGTCTTTTTCTGTTGACTAAAGCAGCTAATTGAATTACACACTGACAAAATGTGTGCTAACGTTGCTGCAGTTCATAGAGGAAACCTGGTGCCTGTGATTCCCAGTGAAACAAAAGCAAGAAATCTCCTTCCTAACGCTAGGGGTCATTTTAGCTTATGGTAATCCTGTGCTATTTAGCTTAATAAAAGAGAAATGAGAAATATGAAGTTTCCTAGAAAAGTGCCATCCTAGAAAAACGTTTTCCTGTTCTACTTCAATCCCGAATTTCTCCCCTCAGTGAATTGTGAATCGAGTCTGTTTCATTTTCTGATTTTACAAAGTATGTAACAAACATGTGTGTTAACTTTCTTCTTTAAAGTTCATTTCTGTCAATTCTCCTAAAGTGTTTTAGCCTTCACCTTTGAGGGCGTGGTGCCTCATCTCACAGTCTGCCTGTGTTGCTACTAAATATTTCGTCAGCTTTTTTTTTAACTTCAAGCTGTTGCAGTCTGTCTTCTAAGGCACAGAGACAGGGACTTATTTCTCTCTCTGTTTTTGCGCTACTGTGAAGGGTAGTGATTCCTCTGTTATAACAGAGCTTTGTTCTTCTCATAACAAAATGAATGTATTTCATCACAATATCTCAGATTGTCTCCTCTTAAAAGATTTAAAAATTTTAGGCTCCCTCCTGAAAGTACTTCTGTTTTTCTTCCATGAGGCTTAATAGTATAAAGTACTTATTTATTTTTAAAAATTCACTTTAAGGTCGTGGTGCTAAATAAGAGAGATGATACAAGTAAAATATTTATTTTCAGAATAGCATTATATATTTTCAAATGGATTCTAGATTATATAATATGAATTATGATCCTGTTTATATTGAATGAAGTGGGTAATTGCAGGCTATAAATCATTTCTGGGTATCTGAAAAACAGCATTTTTGCTCTAGTTACACATATAAATAAAGATAGTTATATTTATTTTTTTATCCAATTTTTAAGATCTGCTTAAAGTCTGTTGTGTTTTAGAAAACAGCATATTATGTTGAATATTTTCAATCTAAAATCAAAATATTTCCTTTGATTCAAAAGCTAGATGCATTGTCTATATCTGGTATTTGTTAAACATCAATATCAAAAGAAAGTTTGATAGACTAAGATATTTTGTCTGCTCAATATCGATAAATGATAAAAATATTCATTAAGCTCGCACTGATGTAAATGATATGGACTTCCTCTTTTACCAACATAATTATAGCTTGATTTTCCAGACATGTCAATACTCTGTTAGCTAAGGCTAGAGGGACCGGTGTTCTTTGCCCAAAATTCTGCTGTTGGCCACTTACCTGAAAAACAAAAATGAAAGGATAATACTGGGTTTGGGTTCTGTTCTTAATCATCTATTCTAAATAACTGATTTAATTTGGAAAAAAGGACAGTGAGTTACAGTTTCAATAAGTGACATTTAATGTTCTCAGATCTAAGGACAAAAGGGTTCTAAACTAGAGAAAAGTTTCATTGTAAGGTTAATGAAGGGCGGCCAAATGTGCAGAAATAGGATTATTGTCACACTACAGGCTTAAAGTTGGATGGGGATGCTGAGTGTATCCTATTCCCAAAAATCACTGCTATCTGTACTATTTGAAATTACTGTGTCATATTCCTAAAAAAGCACTGATTTGCAGCCACTTGGAAGAATTACATACAAGGAATAAAACAGTGTACAAGGCTTGGTAGTGCAAGTGAGTTCACCCAAATTTTAATTTAATTTCTGTCATTTGTGAGCTCTATGACCTTTAGGAAATTGCTACCCTCTCCCAGCTCTATTTCCTTGTTTGTGTAAAATGTAAGAGACGGAACAGGGTTTTCTCCATGATCTTTACTGAGTCTGCAATTCAGTGTATCGCTCTGTCTTCTGTTCTTGTTAGCCATTTCTCTCTCAGGAAACACCGTGGTCTTAACTTGTTTTATACAATATTGCATTTGATGTGCAAAGTTCACTCACTCTGTGAAGACACTGTTATATACATACATATACAATGTTCTGCTCAATGGAAAACAAGTGCTTTAATCCCCCAGATAGTAGTTAGGGAAAAGATACCTCGTTTTATAGTATAAGTTTTTTAGGTAATCAGATTCTCAGAAAGGCCAGTAGCCTCTCCAAAACTCTGATGTCCAAGGACAAATGTCCAAACTTACTTGGGACAAATATAGGTGAGGGTTACAGAAGAAATGATAGTTTCACTTCCTCTTTTATTGTATGGAAATTCATAACTTTGACTATATTAAGACACGGGATGTGGTATAGAATCCCCGTCTGTCTGTCTGTCTGTCTCTCTCTTTGTTTCTCCCTGTCTCTGTGTGTGTCTCTCTCCCTGTCTCTGTCTCTCCCTACCCCCCTCCCTTTCTGGTACCTAATCATTGCTGCTCCAGCATGACAGTGGTGAGACTTGATGTCATGAAAATGGTAACCCGCGAGAGAAACACGCTCGCTACAAAAGCAACTCCTTCCCACTCTCCCCTCCTCTCCCCAAATAATAACAATTTGCTAAATTGTTGGGAAGTTGTTATAATTCCTTTTCCAAATTATTACTCGCCCTTTAGATTAGAAATGAGGCCAGGGTTAGCAATCAGCTATAAATGGTAGGATTTTTCAAGTAAGAAGCACTTGTCTGATTGTGAAGTGGAGACCATTACTGCCTTGATTGGGCCTTTTTTTTTTCCAGCTCGCTTGATTTGTGGCTGAGAGTGCATATTCACTCCTGTACTGCGAGCAATCACAGCCTCCCCCCTCTCATTTTTGCTCAGCGATTTAGGGTCCACTACTTTGGCACAGCTGCCACCTTTTAGCCTCTATCGTGCAGAACATCTTAAAGAAAAATGTGGGGGCTGGGAGCAGGTAAGCTCTGTCCCTCTGGCTTGTTAATGCAGCTATTTTATATCTTTCAGAGAGAAGTTTTTAACTTGAACTAACAACCGTGTTGGAACTTGGACTTCTACACTGGATAAATAAGTTTGGAAAGAGGCTTGAAGCTTGTCAGGGTGGATTTTCCATTTTTTTAATCCCTTCAGGGGAGCAAAAAAAGAAAAAAACAGGTGTGGGGAACAAAGCCGGAACAGTGACGTCCAAGAGCACGTTTTGCTCCTGCACTAAGGTGGCCTTTATTCTCTGGGAACAATACAGAAACAGAGACTTCTCATTGGCTTTGTTTTCTTGCTTTCTGTGGTTGCATTGCCTAAGTTTTTCACCGAATCTAGGGTTCATAGGAAGAAGGAATGAAAAGCTCTGGAAATCAAAGTGTCACTTTGTCAGGGTTAAAAGTCCTGTGATGCCTCATCTCATTTAAGACATATTATTGTCTTTAGTTAGCGATCCTTTTGCATGGAGTTAAGTTCAGCACATCTCCTTCCTTGGGATGCATTGAGAGCCCTTGATGAGGCCAGAGTCTCAAAGCTGGAATGAGCCAATCATTCCGTCCCTGCCTTCACCGTACAGTAGTAACCTTCCCACCACTGCTGCTTCTGTACTGCCGAACACAAGTCTGAGGAACTTCCGTGAAACAGGTTTTCTAATGACACAGCCCAGGGCTGGGTCCTAATAAACCTGTGTGACAAGATTAATAATATCATCTGGCACGTAGCAGTTCCCTCTAGAGCTGAGTGTGAGCTCAGAAGAATAGTACTTCTTTGTAGACCAACTTTAGGAAGGTACAGTTTGCCACTCATAAAACCCACCCATTGGACGTGAGATTGAATGAATGACAGTATTTCTCTCAAATTGTACAACTATCTGTGCAGGATATTCCCACCATCCTACTAAGAAACTGTGCATCCATTTGCAATAATGACCTATTGCCTTGCCCAGGCTCCTGCCACACAAATCTATTTTCTGATTTTTTTTTTTTTTGAGTTTGTAGCTTTTGGACATTTCATATCAGTGTAGTAATATGATGTATGTTCTTTTACGTTAGCCTCCTTTATTGAGATGCTTTTGAGGTTTGAAGTTTTGTTCATGTTGTAATGTGTAGATAGTGCTTTGTTTTGTTTTAGTGATAAACAGTTCTAATGGGGTGGATGTATTACATTTACCCACTTACCTGATGAGAGACATTGGAATATGATAGCATTCCCATTTTTTATATGGTTATCTACACTGTTATCCACATTGCTTACAAGTCTATGTGTGGATATACATTTTTTATTTTTTGTGTGTATATATTCAAGATTTAAGAAGCTGAGTCATTATGGTAGACTATGCATATCATCTTAAGAAACTGCTAAACTTTTGCAAAATGGTACAACATTATGCAGTCCCATTATCAATGTAATACAGGAAAGGTCCAATTGTACCATGTCCTTAACACTTGGTGCTGTCTGTCATTTTTACAATAATCATTCAGTACCTGAAAATCTGAACTGTGGTCTTGGTCTGTGTTTCCCTAATGACTGATGATGTCAAATATCTTTTGGGGTTCTTGGCTGCTCCTGTCTTCAGAAAATGTCTGCTTCAGAAAATGTCTCGTTAAATCTTTTGCTCCATTTTAGTTAGATTGTTTAAATATACTGAGTACAAGTCCTATATCAGACAGGATTTATAAGTATTTTTCACCAGTCTGTAGGTAGACTTTTTCTTTCTTGGTGGAATCGCTGAAGCACAAATTTCTTAGTTGCTTTGTTTTGTCTTGGGACAAACTCTCACCATGCAGTTCAGACAGGGCTTCCACTCACTATGTAGTCCAGGCTTGTCTCAGACTCACAGCAATCCTCCTGCCTCAGCGTCCGGAATGCTAGGAATACAGAAGTAAGCCACTATGCCTGGCTCACAAACTTCTTAGTTTTAATCACATCTCTTTTGAACTCTTAATGAAGTGCAAAATGCCATCGAAAACAAACAGGAAGTAAAAGATTTAAAACCAAATCAACAATCATGCTTTGGTCATGTGTGCCCTGCTGCCCTGTCTCCCTTTAGGGTTTTCACTACGGCACAGGGTTGTTATTGACGATGTTATTGTTTGGTTTGTAACTCTTCATTTCAAACTTCACTTCCATTTTCCTTTTTCTTAACTGGTCGCAGAAACTCAAAACTCAGTCTTGACCAGGTCTCAGATGGCTTTGGACAATGTCATCCTTAAACGAACCTGAGGCAGCAGAGCCCCAGTCTTTGGGGCGGTACCCCTGAGGAGCAACACATGGCCGAAGAAAACCCAGAATGCAAAGAAATGTGGGCGTCATCCTCCCAGCTCACCGCAGAATGTTATTCATAACGTGCCTTCTTCTAGGAAAAGCATCTTCTGAACATCAAGCTATGAGACAAGTCTTGTAGAAACGTGGAGAAAACTGTTGATAATAAATGCATCTTTTAAAAATCTCCTTGGAGGGCACAGAGTGGTCCCGATAAGGAAAATGCAAGCTTGTTTGTAATATTCATGGCTAAGTGTCCTGTGGCAGTGGTCAGCCAGTGGGCCTTGCTTGTAGCAGAACAAGTGGCAAGCATTCAACATTCCTTCAAGCCTGCAGTGTGAAAGCACCCAGCAGTGAATCTGTAGGACAATTCAAGTGTCTGCTCTTAACGGATTTAATATGTAGGTCCAGATTTTCATCTGGCCTTCGTTGTACATCACAAAGAGTCTGTATCCATAATGTGGCCTGATTACCCAAGCTACTTTTCACTTCTCACCTTTTTACCATTATGAACTCAGCCACCAAGACTCAAAAGACCTGGATAATTGCACTATTAACAAATACTCCTATTTGATACAGTAAACCTTATTGGGTTTTTTTTGCAAAAACTCTAGATATTACAAGTTCAATAGTTATCACTGTTATATGTTATCTTACTATGCAACCTTTGTTACACATGTATTGTTAAAAATGGTAAATATTGTATGGCTTGAAAGCTTGCCTCAAATTCTGTGGTACGGAAGTAGGAAGGAATCATCAGCTCTATAACTCTTGCACTTGACTTATTATCAAGATTGCTTTTTAAAAAGTGACTTGCAGTTGAGGCCCAGCTAAGAATATAAAAGGACATAGCTAAAGTCTTTTTGTCAGCGTTGCATAATCTGTTCTTAATTAATACAAGCTGAAGATGGTGAGGTTAAAGTTGTTTATTGCAATTAACTCAGTAAGTTTGAAATGCAGTGTTAATAAGTAGTTGATTAAAACAGAAAGTCCTATTAAGTAGCATCAAGTTTTACTAGAAACAAAACCAGGTGAGTTGGGAACCAGAAATTGGCTAGATAAAGGTCAGATAACTAAAGCACTGTCTAGCGTTTTTTATTAAAGGAACATGAAAAAATCATAGCCTTATGCAATATGCTGTATTCTAGGAAGAAAAGAAAATCAAATTGAAGGAGAAAAAGACCTTTGATTCATTCAGAGCAAACAGAACCATTAGTAGAACACTATCTGCAATTTGGATCAATAAGACTTATTCTAAAACAAAGGGAATATTCTTTGATTTCTTCAGTGACTGTTATATCAGCTGAGCGGCTTTATAAGTAAGAAGGAAATAAGTCACTTTCTTCCACCATAAAAGTTCTGCGAGAAGGGAAATAGATCTAAATTTATGAAAACCCGAGTTGGAGCAGACCTCATGAGCAAAGTTCATAGCTTGGAACAAATTCAGTTTAATAGCAGTAACTGGGGTGGCACTGAGAGTCACCCCTATAAACTATGCAAGACATCAGAGCTCTGCAAAGTCCTCTGTCAAAGTTCCTGGGTGACACTGGAAGAGACCCTAAGTGGCAGGAGCTTGTGCAGATGTTTTCTGTGCTTGGCATCAGCTTGGCTGACTGCCCTTCCACCCAGGTTGGGAAGTGGAGTCCATACTGAATATTACCTTTCCTTGACAGATTTGAATCCCAAGGAGCCTCTGCCTCAGGTCAGCCCCCACCTACCAGCATTTTCTAAGTCTTTCATTGAGTGCTGTTACCACTGCCTCTTCTTAGGAGCTGGAGGTGTCCTCCACACACCCCACCACTCTGCCTGGTGCTGGCCCCTCCAGTGCCCCGAGATCCGCAGTGGCCCCTCTGGTGAGGATTCAGGAATCTGCAGCTTGGTAGTGCTCAGTTCCGTTCCACGCCTGTGCAGATCTACCCTGGAGCACTGCACAGCCGTAATGAAAACAATGCTTTCCTGTCCTCAGCCTCCTTTCTCCTCCAGCTTATCCATCCTTTGCCCCTTTCCCTTTCCCTTCTTATTCTTCAGCTTGTAGCCATCTCTTCATGAAGATGGTCTGGATAAAGACCTGCGAATCAACAGCACACTGCACAGGAGTTAATCTGACTGCATTTCATAGTTTCCATATCTTTGCCTATATCTTGCATCTCTTCATGAATGTTCTCCAGCGTCTCCCTTAAACCCTAGATTTGCATTGTTATTTTGAGGTCTTTGCGTGCTTAGTCCAACAAGTCTGGTTTTGCTGACATCTTACTTCTTAAGCATGTTTCTTCCTTCTGTTTGTGCCTTTCCAACTTCTGCATTCCAGATATTTCCAAATAAAAGAACAATGACAAAGCACAGACTCCTTTTACTGGCCTGGTCGCTACTTTGGATGGGGATGGGGTGCTCTGATGGGAGTGAATCTGGAGGGGTGTGACTCTCAGTGGGGAGTGAATCTGGGTCCTGGTAAAGGTGGGCTTGATGCTTTTTGAAGCATTAGTTTAGTTGAGTGCACTGCTAGTTTTAAATACTGTAGGATGGAACTGGATTTGTCCAGTAGGCTCTAATTGCAATGAGATTCGTGAGATCTCTTTGTGCTTTACTATCTTGCTTCCCATTTCCTCAGCTTTGGGGAAAGCATCTTTCTGTCTCTGTCTCTCTCTCTCTTTGTGTCTTTATATAAGTGTGTGTGTGTCTCTCTCTCTTCTTGTCCCACCCATTGTGGCAGCTGGATGCTTTGAATGAGTGTCTTCACTGCCCCTAGCTTTAGGTGGCTCCCATGCACTTTTTAGGCCTTTCTGGTCTACCTTTTGGCTTTGGTATACCCCAGCCTGCCAACCCCCAAGGCCAACACTCAATGAAAGACTTAGAAAATGCTGGTAGGTGGGGGCTGACCTGCAGCAGAGGCTCCTTGGGATTCAAATCTGTCAAGACTTGCTTATTTGAAGCCATTAATAGTTATTAAAACTTGGGCTGCATTTTTCCTTTTCCCGTTTTTGGTGAATTTCTCCTGCTACCGGTGTCCCAATAGAGACAAGAGCAGACATGTATCTCTTTTCCACTTCCAGGGGACCCTCATGCTCTGAATATACGGTTCGTTCTGGTTTTCTTAATTTCTCAGCTCTGCGATGATCTGAAATCTTACCTTGCTTGTGTTGGTAATTTGATTGAAAGTAACAGTTGCATAGGACATTCTACATTGTAAGAAGAATTCTTCCCGAGTCAGTTTAAAGGAAAAATTACCTTCCTTTCATTTTTATATTTCATAAGTTTGTATGATATTCAACTGAGTTAGGTGAATACCGTAGCCACATAGCTGAAAGTTCAGTTCTAGAAAAAGCAATCCTGAATCTGGGTAAACACAGGACTTAACTGGTGAAGAAGAAAAGCAAAGACTATAGTAGCCTCAAATATTTACGACAAGGGCATCAGTAAACAGGGTTTAAATTGCATTATGGAGAATTCTAAAACACTAAGCGAACAAGCAACAGTGAGATTCCACTGTATCGCTTGGGACAGATTTGACCTTTATAACACTGACAAAAAAGTAGTTCTTTAAATAGCTGTTAACTCTACTGCAAGTGCTAATTACATACACTACTCAAACCAGTAACCAAAGTATAAAATCATTTATCCAACTCAAATGTTCTTTTATTCAACAAGCATGTTTATACTTCTTATTTTGCTAAGTGATTCTACTTGAGCATTTGACTGTAAGAAAACTGATTATTCACGTATCAGATTGACTTTCTCTGTCTTGGGTATCTAACACCACCCTCAAATTTCCATCATCTCTTTATCTATGTATTTCCTAATCTGAAACAATTTCATTGTTAGCAGTTTAATTTTTAGCAATGCTTATTCGCTTCACTATTCTGGCTACATTACCCCTTCATTTCACAGTGATGTTTTAGTTAAGCACGTTCCTTACTTACTCATTCACTGTCTCTCTTTATCCACACTCTGTTTTTATGGGAAACTCACCCAGTTCCATCATCATAAACACACTCACATACATATAATGCACACATACACAGAGACACATACTTAAACTTTTTACCCTAGATCTCTGTTGGTTACATGACATCATGTCTGCAGGTGACTGATCAAAGGTGTTTGAAGCATACATATCCAGAACTAAAGTTGCTCCTCTGTGCCACCCACTTACTGCAACCTTCCAGGCCCAGTCCGCTAGCTATCTTCCTTATCTCAATGAATGGGACTGTCATCATTTCAGGCCAAAAAATAACATTACAATGGAGAGAAGCTGCCTCTAATCCTGTAGCCTCCACCTTCAAATTATGTAGAGAATCCAATCATCCTTCACCATGACCATTTGCTACCATCCTTCCTCTTAGTCCAGGCACCATGATATCCAGATTTTTTTTTTTGTAAATCATCTGTTGTCCATTTGTATGTTATAAGAAAATATCATAAACTAGCTAGTTATAAGTAACAGAAATTTAAGTTTCTCATTTCAAAGGCTGAGAAATCCAAGATTCTAACGCCCACAGAGTTGGTGTCTGATGAGAGCCTTCTTTCTGGTTAACTTGCTGCATCTTCACAAGGCATTAAATCCCTTCATGGGACTCTATCTTTTGGGAGGAGGGTGGGAACTCTACCTTCATGAACTAATCACTTCCTAAAGATGCTACCTCCTAGTATGCCCACGCTGGTGACTTGGTCTCAACATGAGAAATGGGGGTAATAGGAATTTACAGATCACAAGAACCTCCTTCTCTCTCCCTTTCCGCTCCCTCTTTTCTTCCTTGATACATTCGGATTTTTAAAGGTTATTGGTCAGTTTTTGAGTTTGGTTATTTCACCAGCTAGCATTTTTTTCCTTCTTTAAGGACACACGTCTCTGGCACAATTTCAATCTACTGTTTTAAACCAGGCGCCTACATGTGCTAGGTACTTTGCATGAATTACTCTTTGAACTTTCGCAAAAATCTTGTAAAATACATCCATATCAATTCTTTTTAAAAACAAGACAATTACAGTGTGGAGATTTGGGGGAAAAAAAGACAATTAGATCATAGACATCACATAGTAAGTTAACAGTAGATGCAGGGCTCAAAAATCAGTTCTTTGGACCCTGAACAAAAGGGTTCTCTTTTTTTCCTCTCCTTTATTATTTATGCATTCCGTGTGTCTGTCCAAACCGTCATTTAAAGGGCCAGCTCTCTCTGGTGTAAGAAGATACCTTATACCCAAGTACAGAGCCCATAATCCTTTGTTGGATGTCTAGGAAACAGAATGTTCCTCAGAGAAAAAAAAATTACAAAAACAAGAAACACGGTTCTTTTGATCATGGTGGGAGCTGGGTCCAGATGGAGGGAGGCTGAGAGGCAGTGATGTTCCCGTGTAACATCTCATCATTCCTCAAGAAGAGAAAGCTGGCATGTTAGAAATACGGTAGAACAGGAAATGCGATATTGCATGGACTCAGCGGTGTAAATTACAAGCCATCACTTCAAGTTAGAGATGATGGCTTGGACATACACATTTGCGTTCAATTCTTCTCTGAGACTCATTATTTTCCTACCAGACATAAATCACCAAGGCAGAGATAGGAGAGCAGTAGCAGCAACTTTGAAGCTGGAAAATACGTGGACAAGCGGTGACTGACTTCGAACACTGAGAAAAAGGCATTTCCAGCTGACAACAGGAAGAGCTGGGAGGCCACACTGGGTACCCCAGGCATCTGGAGTCTCCGGCTTCCTACATGAATGGAAAAGGGGGTGTCGGTAAATTAAAGGGGTCACTGCAGGCAGGCAGCCCATCAGAATCCCTCCTCCACTCTACCCAGTGGGAAGACTAGAGGTTAGTTCTTCTAACTGGGGGAAAGCTGGTGTGGTTGGGGTGAAGGCCACAAGTCCTCGCTTCATTTTGAGTTTTGTACACTTCTCACACTTCTCTTTTCCCTTTCCCGTCAGCCAGGCACGTATCTCCACATTTCTGACTCTACGTCTTCTCTAGGGGACAGTGACCACACAGGAGCACACACTCAAAAATGCCAGCAATGGACAACTCATAAAGGGGCCCAATACAATCACACTTTAGAGAAGAATCTAGAGGCAAAGCCCCGCCCACAATTCTCTATTCTTACATGTAAGTGTTGAGCGATCACTAGACTTTTGAAGATAGCACATAATATGAAAGACCAAGAACTAAACAGACAATAAATAAATAAATAAACAATAAATAAATAAAGTAGCAGCAAAACTATGCAAGAATCTTTAAAAATACAATTATTGTTGAAGTTCTGTGAGAAAATACAATATCTCGGGCTCTATATAAAAGAGACATTACACAAAAGAAAAAAATCTTTGTAAATTAAAAAATACGATTGCATTTGAGCCAAACCCAGATATTAGTTTTGGTCATTTTTTACACAAAATAGAAACCTAATAAAACTATAAAATATTACTCAGCCATAAAGAAAGATAAGTTCAAGTCATTTATAGGAAAATGAATGAATCTTGAGGATATGATGTTAAATGACACAAAAACAGAGACATTTAAATGTCTCACAGTTTCTTTTATATTAGAAATTCATAATGTGTATAAGGTAACGAACAAAGTGAAGAAAAATGATAGAAAACAGGTAGACGTTAGATACAGGGGTGGGGATCTGAGGAAAAGTGGGAAAGGGAGGGTGGGGAAGGGAGGTTAGGAATCAGGATACTGTATGTATGTATGAAGTCTCCAAAATAAATCTAATTATTACATATCACAAATTTATTCTACAAAAATTATAAAAAGAAAATAAGAAAACAGCGAAGGCTCGTAGCATTGTCTCCTTTGTTAAAATGATGAATTCTGGGGTAATTGCCTGGGTTCCCATTTCAGTTCCCCTACCCACCTGAGCTTCTTGTTCTCTAGTTATGTCAGGTATCGAATGGTGGCAGTGATGTGCTTACCTCAGTGCCTGCTGTGAGCAGGAAATGAGTTCGCCTGTGTCACTTGATAGTGCCTGGCAGACTGTCCGAGCTATGAATTTGCTGTTATAATCACTGTGAGAAACAAATAAATAAGATTAACAATACAAACAATAAAATGATATCAAATAAACATCATAAAATGCTCAGGCTAAACACGATACTATATTACTGTTATTATATAGATCAAGATAGACTACAGTATGCCGCAGCTACCAAACTCCTCAGTGTCTCGGTGACTTAAGGTGTAGCTGCATCCTGCTGGGTTAAACATCTCTGCAGCCATCAGCAGAGACTCAGTTCACCCACTGTGCTCCAGCGGAAGGGAAAGAAGATCAGGAAACCAAAGCCAAGCCACCCTACTGTGTACTCAAAAAGAGAGAAGCAGAAATACTTGATAAAATAAAAACTACATCTCTCGTTACTATTAGCGCTTAATTCTTTGATAAAAAAGTGAAGCCTAAACTTGACAAAGAAAATGAAGTGTCATTTAGCATTAGAAGGGTCACTATGTTTTTTTTCTTGCTAGAGGTTGCACTTGAATTCATTTGAATCGCTGAAAGCAAGTTACTGGAAAACAAATCACTGATTTTTCAGTATATTGAGAGAGCTGAGAACTATCTCTTAGCACTATAGATGTCTTACGTGAAAAAATGGGAGCAGTTCCAATTCTGTGTATCCTGCTCCTTTCCAAAGAGCACAGCTTTTGGTTTATGAAGATGGACATTACAAACAGGAAAACCAGGCAGAACACTGTGGAGGAGGTTTAGGGTGTCAGATTGCACCCCCAAGTTGTAGAGTCAGACTTGGTTTCTATAATCAGACAATTGCTTTTCCTCCTGTCCTAAGGAGCCAGGATCACAAGCCAGGCTCACTCTGAGCAGAGGCTAAACCTCGGAGAGGGAGGGCAGGAGCAGAGTCTCAGTGTGTCCCGTTTCTCAAGCCTCGTGATGGAGCTTCAGAGTTGCTGCTTTTGGGGGGAAGTTACATTGCTGCTTCCTATTTGATACTTAAATACTTCCAGACTAACTTACTTTTTAAATTAAGATATACCAGTAGCTGAATATTTAGCTGGTTTTCAAGGAGTAAATGTTTTCTTAAACTTGACTCTAAATGAAATTTCCATTAAAAGATAAATCACAACTTGAAAGGTTTTTGTGTCCTAGAAATAAATAAAACAGAAATGAGACCATTAAAATTAGAAATCTATTATATATACACACATATTTATCTATGTAGGGGAAGAGGTTCAATATCATTCTATTTAAAGAAAATGGAATAAATCAATAAAAGTATATTGTAACAACAAATCAGTAAACAAAAGTTAATTTCCAAAGCAAAAACACAAGTGGTATAATATACCTAAAAGATATAATCTATTTGACAATACAGAATGAAAATTCAAGTATTTTCTTTTGTCTATTTTCCAAAGACGAAACTATAAAAACTATCATTGGTGACCTTGAAGAAAATAAGAACTAATGTTTGACAACTTAATATTTAGTAAAATGAGAAAATCATCATGCTATAATAAGTAAAATATATATAACATTTAATATATAATGTATTTTATATATATAATGTATATATAATACATAATATATGTATATATTATATGTAAGTATATAATATATTATATATATATATAATATTGAGAAGGCTGTGGGTATAGTTCAGTAGTAAAGGAAGAATGAGCAAGGCCCTGGATTGGATCTCCAGCGCGAAGACTTAATAAAATACTAAGAATGGTATGATCAATTTCACTAAAATAAATATAATAATATTTCAAAGTATATGTCCAGAAAGCTATAAACCTAATTTATCATAGGCTACCTGTCATTGGATAAGGAACTCAGACATGACCCTTGTTCTTTTCCTTTAATTAAAAAAAAGCCTTCTTTAAATTTTTGAAATAGCCTCAAATTTATAGAGAGCTTATAAATACAGTACAAAAAACTTTTATTACTTGAACTATTTGAGATTCAGTTACCAACGTGTCGCCCCAATACTCTGAATACTAGTAGCGTTTATCTTCTACAAATGTTATGCATAATCACAATAAAACAATAAAAATCATGAAAGTGATTATATTATCATATATTATCACTACCAAATCCTTAATCCTACTCAATTTTTATTAAAATGAAATGCTTCTTGTTTTAGATAAACCCAGCTGGCACATTGCATTTTTTCCCTCACCTCCCTGTAATGTCCTTTATTCTGAAATAGTTCCTATGGTTCCTTGGACTTTCTTTGACTTTCATGAGCTTGACTGGTTTGTAGTTTAGAAGCAAGTACTTTTGTAAAGTGCCCTATGTAGCCTCATGATTCTATTCGGGTTGATGCATTGGAGTATCACAAGAAGTGATGTGGTCTTCTGTTTTCTGCTGGGTAGTTTATGATTTTAACATTACAGAGGATATTCACTTTTATTACTTAAAGATGTATCTACCAGCCTCCCTCTCTATGAAATTACTCTTCTTATTTCTAAGAAGTGGTTTTGCAGAGGGATACTTGTCACTATCCAAATACCTCCATCACACTTCAATTTATTAATTCAAATTACTGTGAATGCTCAGTTTGCTATTTCATATTTCTTTAACCCATTCGTAACATTGTTTTGATGTTTACTTTGTTGGCTATTTTGAGAAGTAAGATCTTTTTCAAACTAGTTTCTGTATGTTTCTAACATGCATCCATCAATCATTAAGTACTTCTTTATGTCACAAGATACTGTGAGCTCTTCTTGTCCTTTCTTTGTCCCGAGTCTGGAATAAGTCATTTCTCCAAGTTCTGATGTCTTTCAGTGCACGATGATCCCTGAAAACCAAGATTTTGGAGACAGTTGTGGTAACTGTTGCTGGCTTAGCATTAATATGCAGCCTTCTCAATGAGGAGACCTGGGAATGAATGCATTGAATCCATATTTACATCTGCATTTATTTGTGCATCTATTTTAGTTACTAAAGCCTGTAGGATCACACGAGTGCTTTTCATGCCAGGCAAGCATCACAGGGTGTTTCCATCCCATCCCGGTTTCTCCCTTTCCGTATTTGCAAATCCATTTCCTGCAGTGAGAATCTTAGGTCCTGTTATTCTTAATACATGCTCAGGTACTTTGTTTACTAAAGCTCCTGCTCAAACCCAATCTTTCATTCCTGTCTGGCTCTGACCTCCGCACAGCAGTCCCCTGTCCCCACCCTGATGCTGCTGCCCTCCCAGTCCACTGGACCTCTGTTCTGAGACAGCGGTGCCCTCTGCCCACAGCCCGTGCAGGGCAGTCCTTCTGGTCCCTGCAGGACTCTCAAGGCTAGGTTAAGAGCAGCCCACCTGAGGCACTAAAATCCAGCTGTTGAAAGAAAGGAGAGGAAGGACTAGGATTAGCTTCACAACTTTTGGATATTTTTCAGTTCTTACAACAAGCATCTATGATTTTTATAATCTTTTAAAGGATGGTTTTTTTTTTCTCTTCTATTTTTCTATGACAATTATTTTCAGTTTTATGGGTTTATGGGTTTCAGTTTTATGGGTTATACAGGATTTGTCACAATTACTCAGCTGGTCTGTCTCTATAAATATATATATACATATGTTATGATCGATAGCTGTGCTCCAATAAAACTTTATTTACAAACATAGGCACCTGGACATATTTGGACCTTGGATTGCAATTTGCTGACTCTGCACCTAGGATTTGGATACAACAGGTCAAGGGTCAAGCATAAGCACTCTCTTTCCATACTATTGAGAACTTGGGCATGTAACTGTACCTCTCTGAGGTTCATTTGGTGATGCTACCTGTGCCCTTCTAGATGCAATGATATATTGGGAGCGAGAAAGTGGTCCGCAGTGTACTAATACCATGTGCTTCCTCAAGAAATTGTAATTTAAAATATAGTGAATGTTTGGGGCTATGAAAATGGAAGATGAGGTAGATTAATCCAGGAGTGGTTTCCAAAAAAGTAGTGAAGAGCTAAGGAGGGTTTGGCAAGACCTCAGCATGGTAATAAAGCTGAGTAGATCCAGGCCAGCTTGCAGGAGGCAGAGCAGTGGTCATTATGACCAGTATGCCGAGGAAGAAAAGTGGGGAGAGAGAAAAGGGAAAAGGATGCAGAGAGGGAGACAGAGAAGGAGGCACAGAGGGATATGGGAAAGGAGGGAACAGGGAAGGGGAGAGCAAGAGAAAGAAAAAGAAGAGGAGGGAGAGGAGGAGAGAGAACTTACTAGGTTCACTTATGCAAGTCACTAAAACCACCTCTTGTTTTGTTTTTTTGGTTTTTGTTAGTTTGTTTCTGTTTCTCTGAGCCAAGGTCTCACTATGTAGCCCAGGCTGCCTTTGAACTCATGGTGATCCTCCCGCCTCCGCCTCTGGAGTGCTGGCATTATAGGCATGTACTCACCAAAGCCATTCTGATTCTGCCAAGAGAGTGTAGTCACGCATATTGAAATTTTAACAATATTTAGATTTAAGCTGCTCATCACATTTTTGTACTAAGAAAATTAACCAGGAAAGAGTTGCCTAAGATTTCAGGAGGGTTAATTCAAAAACAAAAGAAAGGAATAGCTACAGATTTAATTAAGAAATGTACCACCAAAAAAAGAAAATGTATTTGATCTAGTATTAATTGAAAAACAAGGAAGTTTATCTCAGTCTCTTTCTGAATTACTTGCTAGAAATCTAGGAGAAATAGCTAGTCCTGAAACACCTTGATGACATAGGACTTTCCCAGGTGTTTGTCCCATTTCATAGATTTGTGAGCTTCCCAGAGCCTTAGCATCACAGGTCCATGAGTCTAGTTTATTAGAGATAAGCTGCTGGACACTTACCATGACCCTTCGTGTGGCTCTTTGGGAATGGCCACCAAGTTCCAAAGGAGCCTAAAATGGGCTAGAAAGTTTGGTTTATCTGAAGAATCTTATTGTGGCAATGACATGATTTGAATGGTGAGCAGATAGTCGTAGATCTCAAGCAAATATAGTCATCATAATGTGAAGGAGAATTTGAGAAAATAAATCTGTTCTTTTCCTCCAGGGCCCTTTCCTTTCCCATCTGAAGAAACATGGGCACAATTTGACCTATGAGGTTAATGCTCAAAAATAAAACTGAGCCTCAAGAGGAAGTTCTTATCATCTAAAGCAATAGGACCAGGTATGAGAAAAAAATAGTAAGAAGTAGGACAAGCAATTCTTCCTTCCCTAAGTTTCTAGTCTTGGCTCCATTATGTTTTATAAAGACAGGAGATTCTATCTACTTTATTATACTCATCAACTGCATTGCTTACCAAAGTTGGTTCTCAGTAAGTGAGTAAACAAATATAAGCACTTAGGTTAGTCATTTAGTCTAATTGGATCGATTTTTAATTTTCTAAGGAATATTCCTAATTTCATATGAAGAGGTAAAATGTGCTCTGTTGATACTATAATATTTTAAATTGTAACATTATAAAATTGTTCATAATGTAACTTCTAGGATATTGATGATGATTTCTCTGAACATTTTTTTAACCCAAGGCAATGTGGACCCTCTAATATCCAGAAGAAGCAAAATTCAGATGTATGAAAGTATGGAGGGACATCATTATCTCTAATCCAGAAAAAGAATGATATCCAGGTCCCAGGATATTCCCCGATGTCCTTCTAAATGGAGGGAAGAAGAGGGCTCTATGGGAGAAAGGCTGACGCATTCACGCTCACGTGACAGAAGAGACCACGACGTGAGTTCATGGGAGGGAAGAGGAAGACTCCTGGTAGACCCACCCCAACGTTTTCCCTGATGTGTGGCCATCACAAGGAAAAGGGACCCAGTGACTGGATTCCCAGCCCACTACTCTGGCCCTTTGTCACTTATGCTACATGCTTCCTCTTTCATAAAGTTCTAACTCAGGGCCTCTGTCAGATGGGGATGATTTGGAAACATTTTAGGGACCCAAGGCTTATCAAAGTACTTAAACGGCCATGGGATGATTAAAAGAAATGTGTGTGTTCAAATACAAATGAAGAGTGATTTGAAGGTTGGATACAAGGAATCGCAGATGGTAACCATTAATTATTAGCCTATTACCATGGCTCAGCCCAGTACCAAGAAAAGGTATTCTGTGTCTCACTCAGCATCATCTAACCCTTGGAGTGCTTTGATTTCTCATACAAACACCAACAGAAGAAATACCTGCCCTCCGCTGGCACGTTCAATAGAGAATTGTGATCTATTGATAGAATGACACTACGTTAAATTCCTAAAAGTGCATGTCAGGGTATTAATGAACAAAACAAACAAGCCAGAGACATTAGTACCAATGAACAGTTCTTGAGAAATTACTCTAAATCTGTTGTTCTTAATTAATGTAGCTCTATAAGACCGAACTGGGTACGTGGAGATCTGAGACCCCCCTCCCAGCCTCCTCTGCATTTAGGTAGCGCATAATAAGCATGTAGTCAGTTTGTGCCCCTGTCAAACGGTTTTAATAAATCCCTACAAGCATTCAGATCTGAAACTGGCAGGGGTGTAGAGGAGTAACGCTAGACCAGAGCTGCACCCAACTTTATGAATGAAGTGCCTCCATGTCATTAATGTTTCACTAGGTCCCTTAACAAGGGTAATTGGGCCTCCAGGGATCTCTCTGGAGCGTCCAAGTTGAATCTGCCAGCAGTGAGAAAGCTCAGGCCTTGAAGGTAAGCGGAACCATTCCTGTTTTACCTTGAACCCAAGGGTCAAACAGGCCTAAGGGAAATCGTTTGGAGCTGTCATTTGCCATTACCATCGACATGTACTGTATTTCCAGGCAGCATGCAAGGGGAACCAGAGGCATGCGTGCCTGGCCCCGAGAGGCAGGGTGGTAGCATGTCACATGTCTGGTAATAGAAGGGGATAAGCATCCCAGTACAAACTTGACATATATAAATTGATTACATAAGTGGGCAGTGGTGGTCCTTTCAAGTATGCTCCTTTTGTTTGAGCTTTACAGTAAAATTACCAGCAGCAGTTTACAATTAAGGGGAATAATAATAACTGAATATGCTTTCATCTGCACATACAATTACAATGAACTGCATGCCTTAATAGGATTGTGAAAAATCTGTGTTTGACCCATACAAAAAAGTAAACATTCTTGTTCTGGATACTATATCATTATCACAACAAAGAGAAACTCCTGAAATCTGATGATTTAAACATCTGGAGAATGTTAATCACTTCAAAATGACGGATGTTTTTTATTTCAGCTTTTGACAGACACACTCCTTTCATAGATAGATGATTATTTACATAAATTACATCATCAATGTGAAAAAAATCAGAATAACTTCAAAGGATAAAATGCTTAATTAAAAAGAGACTTGTACTTCTATTTTTTCTCTCTTTGTATTTTTTTTTCCTTAAAGGAGGGATAAAATGCCAAATCCAACAATTGCATTATAGGTGCATATGAAGAAGTTGTCTTTTGTAATTTCTTCATATAAAAGATGCTCGCATGAAGCATAGCTATGCTGTTGTCAGTGAAAACAATTGCTGAAACCAAGCGATTGCTTTGGGTCGATTTCTAATATCAAAAGTTTCCTTCTTAGTTAAAAAATATAGTGAAGTTCACTTCACCACTCCAGTGGAGGAAGCCCAGCAGATCCAAGCTCAAGCTGAGCCTGAGACTCACCTTCCCTTCTTCTTGGGTGGAGGGAAACAATAAACTTTTAATACACCTCTAAAATGCACCAAGAGTTTAGTAGGTCACACTTCCCTGTTGATGGAGGAGTTTGGGGGAAGCGCTTTAACAAAATCCAAGATCAACCTAAAGGGAAAGATTTGCAAACTCTGCTCTTGCAAGGAGAGATCCCAGGCTACTTGGGCAACAGTCCCTCGACTACCCATGCCTGGTTGTGTGCTGCCTGATGCCGGTAGGTAGGGCCCGTGCAATTTGGCCGATCCACTACAATTTCCTCCTACACTCGGAGCTGATCTGCAGGCTGACCTTAGACAATTTGTCCTCTTTCAGGGAGAAATGTCACCCAAAAGGAAGCTATTAAGTCAAGAAGGTAATTCTCTCAGAACAGTCCACTGTATAAACAGAACTTGACCTCAGGTAATTTATTGCTGGGCCCCCTCACAAAGAGACTTAAAACATAGGCCATGTAGAGTTGAGATCTGAATCTGTCAACAAAAAGACTGAAAACTTGCAAGGTTTCTTTTGAGCGTCCACACTGATAGTAGGATCAGACTGGTACATTCTTCATACAAGAAAAGAGGTTTTTCTGTTGATCACAGTGAAGAGTTTGTTTCATTAACAAATCATGTTTACATTTACAGTTAAGCCACTGATTGCTTTGGGTTTTTAATAGATCCAAATAAATTTTTTAGGCTAACAACTAAATATCCTATAACAATGAATTGGACCCCACACTGAAGAGCCAGGCACGGTCCTAGTGGGCAAGAGGCTTGTTGTCTGTTTCATAGAGTAGAAAGTGAAAAGTTCAATTTCTTAATTGAATGGAGTCAGTCGTGTTACTTGGGGTCTCAGAGAAAGTCAGTGAGAGCAGCGTGGGGCTTCAGATCGGAGAGGGTCAAACTACGAAGTTGTCTGTTATCTAGATGATGGCCTATGGCCCACCTTTGATAGATATTAGAGAGGCTTGTGAGAAAAGGGCAAAGAAAGGGACAGGGTAGGAAAATGGAGGAAAAGGAAGATGTATAACAGAAGATGGGTTAACCCACATGTGAACCTCTTGTTACATAGCTATGGAGGTGAAATTCCCCATTGTCTTATGTACAAATGAGGACCTTCTACATTTTCTAATACAGCACAAAATACTGATCTCCAGAATCGAGATGGCTTGTCTCATCTTGGCCTTTTGAGAGGCAAGTTTGCCACTCCTGTCTAGCTTCTTTGGGTGGTTCTTCCTGTCTCTGCCTCCTGCTTTGGTCCCATCCAGTTCCTGAGCCAGCTCTACCAGGTCCACAGCTTGGAGACCACTCACATCTTGCAAGTAGTACAGTGCTGAAAACCTCATAGGTTCCCGGAGTCCATCAACTTTGATCGGAATGCTGTGAATATTTTTCTGTAATACTTTTCCAAAATACGTTTTCACAGACCACTGTCCAGTGGTGACATTTTATATCTCAAGATAACTTACAAACAAAAGCAATACCCTTTTGTTCTTGACTGGCCCTCACAGTCAAAGTTGTATTTAGAAAATTCTGGAACTTCTTGAAATCTCCACTTGTCCAGTCTATAGAATGGGGCTAACCACACAACTGGCTCCCCTCCCTCTGCCCCCAGAATCACACTGCCTCCCTAGGTTAGGCAGAGCGCTTTGAGATCCTCCTAGGCAAACTCTGAAGGAGGAATTGGAGAGTATAATGATGTTTTTCTAAATTGAAAATGACAACCAGCATTTAGTAAAGGAATCAGAAGACCGAATTGAGAGCAGGAAGCCGTATATTCATTACAACAGATGGTTTAGTTTTCACTGAGTGATGAGGAAGGAGCTAAGTAAATGAGCAGAGTATGTCTTTAAAAGACTCAGCAGCCATCCAATTACCCCGGAACAATCCTGCAGTTCCTAAAGACTTGCAGTGGTCTGTATTATACAAAATAAAACCTCCCTACTGGGTTTGACTTCAGTTGGTTGAAGTCATAATGCATAGTGTTCCACTATGAAATGACACTGGCAAAGCTTAAAAATAGGATTTTCCCCAAATTCTTGATAAAAGGTGGGTCACAGAGAAAATCTGTAATCTGCCTGTTGAAAAACTTACTGAGTGATTTTCAATTCAAGGAAAATGCTTTCTTCTCCCACTTGGCTTTTGTCTCATCTCTTATCCACCTCTGCTTTTCTTTTAGAAAAAAAATGGTGAACCTTTTGTTTGAAATATGAAACACGCAGGCAAGTACAGGATGTGCTATAATAGGCCTCCATTTTCCAGGATGATGAAGCAGATGTTAAATTTGTTCAATATACACGTGATATCTCCATCTATCATAGACAAAGTGAGACCCAGCCTAGCCTCGATCACCCCATTATCCTCTTCCTCAGCCCATCCCGAAGGGGAAAAGTCTTCCGAAGTTGTGTTTAGCATCCTTGTGTACAGGTGTCTATTTCTACTGCCTAAGAATATGTCCCTGAGCACTGTGGACTGTCATTTCAGTTAAGTTTTCATCCCTGACCTTGTGGTGTTGGTACTTCTATCCTTTGGAAACTTTCTACTCAGCCTGTTTTTAACATTTGTTCCTAGTGACATACATGGATTTAACAGCAGTATTGTCTTATCTTTTCATGCTAACACATTCCCCTTTTGAGGGACCAGTTCAGGTCCTTAATAAATGCTAGACTGAGTCTATTTAACAGCAAGACAAGTTTTGGTTTGCTACCATTACAAACAACAATATAGAGAGTATTTTTGTGTTATAAAATTCACATATAAGATAGTTTCCAGAGAAATCTAATCTAGAAGTCAAAAGTTTCTAGATCCTATGGAATGATAACTTTCCTCCTTAATGTATTGCCAAATGCCTTTTCAAAAAGGTTGTGACAAGTTATTGCTATTAGCAATGTCTAAGAATTACAATGTTGATATCATCACCAACACTTGGTGGAATCTCACTAATTAATTTTTGTCAATTTAATATATAAGATGCAGGGCCTTTGCACTGAACTATGTACCCACCTCTATTTTTATTTCAAGTTTCATTAAATTGATCATGCTGGAATCAAACTTATAGTTCTTCTTCCATTGACTTCCAAAAGTGCTGGGATGTCAGGCATGGACAATATGCCCAGCTGTAAAACTATTATTTTATTGAAGTTTTAACTGGAATTTCCCTTCTAGTGATATCATACATATTTGTATCTGTTTTTATTAACTACTTACGCTTCTTCTGTTAATTGCTTGTTCTGTTCTTTGCTTGTTTCTCTTTTGGCTTATGTTTTCTGATTAATTCTTGAACTTCATGATGTCTTTTTTGTGAAATTGCTTTGTCTGTAACACAGTCAAACTTGTGTAACTTTCTCTTATGATTTTTGTATCATGTTAAAGAAATCTCTCCTTAAATAATGCCATAAAATAATTCTGTAGAGTGCTTTTTTCTTTAATTTAGGGCTTTTTTCATGTTATTTTAACATTTATTTTTGCATATAATCTAATATGAAGCTCTGGCTTTATTTTGCCCTGTGACAAGTATTGAATAGTTTGTCCTTTGGTTTATCATTTGTAAGTGTTTTCTCAAATTGAGCACCCAAATGCACATGACTTTCTTTCTAGGCCTCTCTTTGTAACCTTATCCTGATACCATACTGTTTTTGTTTGTTTGCTTGTTTGCATGCATTTAAGTTAGCTGAGCTGTGTGGCAGGCAGAAAATAGTTCCCCAAATGTATCTACACCCTCATTCCTGGAGTCTGTTACTCTCTGACCTTTCACTACAGAAGGAATTTCACAGAGGTGACTAAAATTATTGAGATAGGAGTATCCTGGATCATCCAGGTGGACCTAACCAAATTCCATATCGTTAGAGGGAGTTTTCCTGGCTAAGTCAGATTTTGAGGGAGACATAACCACAAGTCATGTGAAACACGCAGGACTGCAATCTCAGAAGAAGGAGGCAGGAGGCTTGAGCCTTCAGCGCTGCAGCTTTCAGAAGCTGGGACAGGCAATAAGAGATCCCGTCCTCTGGAGGGTCTAGAAAAGATCCTGCACTCTGGCACCTCAGTGGTGGCCCAGTGAGAGCTGAGCTGGATTTCTAATCTGTCAAACCCTCAAGATGATACATTTGGGTCGTTTGTAGTAGCTTGCTAAGTGCATCCATGGAAAATTAATACAAAATTAAATAACTTTCTTTGTTTTCTCTTTTGCATTTATTTTACTCATTATTGGTCCTTCAGTCTTTTATTTGAATTCTAAAATAAATTGACACTGAAAAAAATGAAATTTTGATTAGAATTTTAATAACTTCCAGCCAATTAAGTAACAATTGCTATTTGCTTGATATTAATTTTTCCCATCCATAACCCTGCTGCACTAGTTAATTTTACATGTCAATTTGATTTTGAAAAAGGGAGCTCAGATACTTGCTCTCATATTTCTCTGCATTGTTCTATGAAAGTGTTTTTAAAATAAGACTAACATTTAACTGGAAGACAAGTGTCTAGTCACTTTTCTCCCTGCTAGAACAAAATACTTAATACCCAAAAGTTTAAGAAGAAAAGTTTATTTCAGTGCACAGTTTGTAGAGGTTTAAGTCCATGGTCAGCTGGCTCCAAGACAGTGCTGCAAGGCACAGGGGCATGGCAGAGGAGAAACAGTCCATGGAAAGGCAGGCAGGAAGCAGCCAACAGTGGTGAGCCTCCCTTTCCCTTTTCTACCATCCAGCCTGCAGGCCTATTGGTTGGTACCACCCACAGATAAGGTAGAGCTTCTTTTCTCAGTAAATACACTCAGTCACACTCAGAATTGTGATCATTCCCATCAGTGGCCTAATTTACTACCATACACCCTTAATCCTAGTATCACACAATTAGCTCCAGCCAGCTCTGAAAAGCCCACCTATGAACACATGAGGTTTAGTGGGGGCATTCAGATAAAAACTGTAACAACAAGGTAAAGCAGATTGTACTTCCTAATGTGTATGGGGAGGGAGAGGGGCTATCTAGTCAGTTGAAGGACTCAATACTGTCTTTGAATTGGGAAATTTGCTTTTTTTTTTTCCTGCCTTTCAACTCAAACTGAAACACTGGCTCTTCTGAGTCTCAAACCAGTCTTTGGATGGGAACAGTCCATCAGTTCTCCTGTTTCAGGATTCTGGACTTGGACTGAAATGAAACTATCAGCTTTCATGGGTCTACTGTTCGCCAACTCCCCTTTCAAATAAATAGTAGAATTTATCTGCCTCCATAACCACATCAACTAAACCAGTATAATAAATCCCTTTATATGTTTTTCCAAGTCATATTTTCTAATATCCTCCATATAAATCTTTCACATTTTTAATTAAACTTTTTCTTGAATATCATATAGTTTTTAGACTATAAGCAGTATCATTTTATAATTTTATAATCTGATCCTTGAGCATAGATATTACTTAAATAAATTTTAAATATTGATCTTGCTTCTAGAAAAAAAATAAGTTTGCTTTTTTTCTAAAAGATAATTCTCTGGGATGTAGATAGATGCTCATATCAGCAAATATTAACTATTTTGTTTCTACTGCCTAATCCTTATATACTCACCTCTTAAAAGCACTGATAGCACATGTGTGTGTGTGTGTATATATATATACATATTTGTGAAAGTAGGATACAATTCTGTAATAAGTGAAACATTTCAGTGGCTTAATGAAATTAAAATTTTAATCACCTAATTTGAGATGCATTGACAGGGAAACTCTGCTTTTTTCAGTTAGTCTCAGACCTGAGTATCTTCCTTTGTGTGCCTCAAATATATTAGACCACCTTCTCAGCCTTCAGTCACAAGGTAGAGACACAGATAATTAGAGGGATATGGAAAAGGTTTTTCCCACATCTTACAGTGATGCACCTCACCCAAATTTCACTAGCAAGAGAAACTGAGATACGTACTATGTACCTACAAAGAAAGAAGTAGGCTTGGCAAACACTTAGCAATCTTAGTGGTATCCAATCTTCTGTAGATAGTTATGTGAAATCCAAAATTGCTGTAGCCAAAGCCAATGCATGATTAACAATACATGTTTTTAAAATTTTACTTTGCATACTATAACATGGGAATATTTCAAATTGTCCTCAGAAACTATATCAACATACAAGTAGGAGTCACTTTTTAAAAAAATTAACCTAGCTCTGGCCAAATCTGATATCATGATGTTAGAGTAACAAGCTAGCATTTCTTCTGTGTAAAAAGAGACTTTATTTTTCTTCTTTTTTTTTTTTTTGTTTTTTCTCCTCGAAATATAGTAAATTTGGAAAAAAGAAAAAAATGAAAACAGACTTTTAACATAGTAAATTGCTCAGGGAACTGTTAAATAATATATTTCTGGGAGAAAAGAACTGCACGAGCTTCCTCATCCCCCATGAAACATCTCTGCCTTTGTTAAATCAGGTAACAACCAGAATGTACAGAAGAACATTCATGAAACAACATCTTGCAGCTTTGGGGTGGTGGGGAGCAGAGAGAGGATGATTTGCTCTGGAGCTGATAGTAAAGAAAGTGCTGTGATTATTGGCTGCTGCATCTTCTGAAGGAAATTTCTTTTCCACCATCAGAGAAGCCTCTTTGAATCTCACCTAAATTCCATCCGCGGTCATCACAGCACTATACAGTTATGCTTACACTTAATTGTAATATCGCAAAGAGCAAAGTCTCCCCATTCCTTTATTTCTATGCCTCAGATCTTCACTGAATTTCTGAATCTCTACATCATTGGTCAAATGGGCGCCAAGTTCTGTGCGTTGGGCAGCAAGCATTGGTACGTGAGCTACTTCACATGGGAATGCGGTGCGCATAGTAATGAAGGGTTTCAGTTTCAACTTATTTGTACAGCAATAAAAATAAGATGTGATGAATTGTTTAGGGATCTAGCATCTCATAAGATAGGCTTAGTTGATTAGTTACCTTGGTAACGGGTGATCTTCAGCAAGAAAAGTATTGACCCAATGATTTTTGTGTGAGCAAAGGTTAGATTACCAACCACAGTTACTGTCTACAGCCTCCTTCTCAGACTTTTCCAATCTTCCCTGTGTATTGAGCTCTATTCATCATAATAACGAATATCTCACAGCACCGGCTTGAGTACAATTTTGCCATCCTGTGACAAAAAGCACCACACGCACAAGTGTGGCGAGCCAAAACCTTGCTGGCTGAAATCCCCACTGGGAAAATACAGTACCAAATTAGCTCATCAGAATTGCAGACAGCATGGGAACTAGGTGAGAATTACTCTGGAGGCTAAACAAATACTAAGGATGCCAACTCTAACCCCAATTTTCAGTCTTTCTATACATTTGTTTAATCTGTGAATATCTGTTCCTATGTAACTGTATACCTTTTTTCCTTTAGAGCCTTCTGTTCTTTTTTCCTTGTATTTGACTGATTCATTTTCATTGTTACCTGTTTTCTCCTTTAAAAAAATTATTTATCTTCTTATCCTCTAGTTGTTTTTGTCCCTTTTCCCCATGCCAGTAATAGGCCTTCATCACAATATCAAATATATTTTATAATTGATCATTGGAGTTACAGACCACTTTAAGTTCATTGGCCATAATATAAACAAAACAGATCAATTGAATGCTTTGTACATAAATCTAAGTTGATGAAGCTCAGGTGAACACAGAATATATTCTTCCAAAATCCATCAACTCAACTGATTTAAAAAATCTGCACATAGAAGACGGCTGAACTGGTTATCACTTTGCCTACCGTCTCTGTCCAGTGTTTTCTGGGGTAGAGTGGGACTGAAACTCCCCATTTTACCAAACTCCCACAGATGATTCTGATGTGGGTGTTATATAAGCTCACACATCATGAAAGCCTGATTTCTCTCGTCTCTAATTGTTCTCTTACAATTCTTCCCGTCTCATCAACTGCAAAACATTTTCATCTTTCCTCCAACCCCAACAGCTGACCTTGACTTGCTTTACAGAGACCAAGAAAAATAAGGAGAATTTCTTCAGCTTCCATCCTTTGACAACCACTAAAGTATCTATCTTTTTTCTAAATCTACACTTATTGGGTTAAAGACCTTAATTGAGTCCCTCCTGAAGATTCTAGCACCACATACACTGACAGATGGCGTTAAGTATATGGTTAAGTGGACATGATTCTGTCTACAGCTCCACCTTAAGATAATTGCCTTTTAGTATCTTTTCTACGGCTAGTATGTTTGCAAAGAGAGCTGTCAGAATTATTTGTAGGATGTTGACATTGATGATTTGTGAATGTAAAAATTTGTTT
The DNA here is from genome assembly GCF_034190915.1 of Cavia porcellus. Classification (NCBI taxonomy): domain Eukaryota; kingdom Metazoa; phylum Chordata; class Mammalia; order Rodentia; family Caviidae; genus Cavia; species Cavia porcellus. The sequence continues at coordinate 156,017,351 of NW_026947484.1, read as the reverse complement.
TGTTTTTCTTTCCTTTTTCCTTGTCAGACTATGGTTGATGTTCTTATAAAAGTACTTTAAAAATTATAAATGAAAAAGACCAGTATTTTCAACAGTGCCTGTGTTTGCTATATTGTTGAAATGAAAGTGAGGAAAGTATTTTCATCACTGGGAAGACTTGTCTCTAATTCACCTAGTGCTTCTCTAATACACTCACCAAATGCTCTTGAACATGTGCAGTGGATTGGTACCTGGTGGTCAACTTATCATACCAGCTGAACTGAATCAGCCTGGTGCTGAGTGTGGATGGCCCACCTGAGGACTTGCCAGCATGAAAAGGAGACCTGGAGAGGAAAAGAAATGTTGTTGGCTTCTCCTAAGTGGTGCTGTTTGGAGCTTTTGGAGTTGCTGGTTCTCCTCTCTCTCCTGGTTCTCCAGCTTGTCATGCTGGCTTCCCTGATAATGAACTTGGACCTTGTTGCTGGGAGTGGTTGCAGTTCACTTTGGGGGAGCTCTGATCCTCACTTTGAGCATGGCTTCCTAGCTCCCGTAGGGAAGATATGTGCTGTTCAGTCTTCCAATAGAAATTTGTCACACTGGTTTCCTGATATAGACTCTGCTGTTCTTGTCAGAGGAACTCAGAGATCATTGTCACGGAGGATGGCTGTGTAATTCTGGGGGAAGCACTGGTCCTTATTTTGAGTGTCACTTCTTGGCACCAGTGCAGAACTGTCAGTCTACAGCACAGCTCCTTCACCCCACTGGCATAGACTTTCTAGCTTCCACCGCTGACCCTAGGGCCTTCCCAGTACAGATCTGTAAAACAGACTTGCATGAGTCATTGTCATGGACTCTGGGCATCCAGTTGGATTCGTGAGACGCATTGCCATGGGCTCTAGGTCTTCAGCTGGACTTATACAGGATATTGCTGTGGGGTCCAGGTCTTCAAATGGATTTTCTAGGTCTTTGGTGTGTGGACAGATTTCCTGCACTTTTTTTGTATTTAACTCTAGGTATCCATCATAAAACAATACTATAAATTACGTGTCCTGTATTGACTGGTTCTCCTTGTAACCCCTGATTACAATAGTTGTGCAAGAAGATATGTGAATAGGCAGGCAGTAAGAAGCATTTCTGGGAGTAAAAAGTAAATATGTCTTAGATGTAATTTCCTTAAGCCTGATAATCTTTAAATTGATCTGATTTTTCCATTTCACTTGATAATAGATCTGTTTGTTTCTCTATAAAAACAATATTTAAAATTACTTCTCTTGAGTAAAATTCATGTTCAAGGAAAATGTATCCTTTCCATTCTGGGGCTCTTAGTGCTTCTTGATTCTAGTAGCTTATACCTTGGGGTACTCAGATCCCCATCTGGAAAGCCTAGGCCTAATTTAATTATTAAAACCATCATTTGCCTAGATTTCTGTTGGGGTCTGTACCTAGACCCCCAAATCCCCAAACAGGTGCATGGTGAATGCTCAAAGGAATGAGACACGTGGCGTGGTCCTTAGGGCTGCAGGAGTGAAATGCTCAGCAGAGCTCATAACTCTGCTAGCCAGCCACACACTGACACTAGGCAGCCCGTATTCAGTCAGAACAAGCAAGGAGCTGAGTAGACAATGGCGGAAACCTGAGCAAGATCTTGGGAGGGGTTCAAGGACCCCTCAGAGCAACAGACGATGCTAATTAAGGAAAAACTATCCAGAAAGTCCCCAGGTGGCTTCAGCTGCGGCCTATCTTGCCCCCTGAGATGCCTCCTTGTTCTCAGTTCAATCATGTCCGGGCCACTCCACAGCCCTGCACGTGTATTCAGCTTCAACACTCTCCAACAGACTTCTACAAATTGCAAACCACTTCCCATGTGAATCATCTCACTGAGCCTCTCAGCACCCTGCTTTTCAGGGTGAGTGTGTGTCACCTACTCTTTTAACAGTGGACTCTCTCCCAGTCCCAAGCTTCTTTCTCAATTTACAATCCTATGTTTATTGCCTGGATGGATTTTAAAGGATGATTTCCATTCTTGTTTATTCCTGTGAAATTCAAGTCAGTATTTCCAGAGCCACCTATGCACAGCCAGTCTGCCGTCACATCTGAGTGCCTGATAAGCATTTTAAATTGTAAATTTCTAGTCCTAGTTCATGACCTGCCACCAAATCTTACCCATTTAGGTTCAAAAGCATCACCATCCACCTAGCTGTTCAGTCCCCAAACCAGCTTAATCTGTGATGTGTCACATTTATATCCAACATAATGTCAAGGTTTGTGAACTTCTGGAAATGCTTCCAGTTGGACCATTTCTCACAAGCTCACCACTGCCATCACCACTACCATCCTGGGCTGAGCTACCATAATCTACATCATATATAATATATATTGCCTAATGGACTCTTGATTATTCACCCCATTCAGTTCTCTCAGTTTCTTCATGGATTAAGGTACCAGCAAAACTCCAGTTTCTCAGGTACAAAATAGAGAATTCTATATTCTTCACTTTCCCTCTCATTATATAGGACCATGCATTGATAGAAGAACCCATTATTAGAGAAAGGCGTATTACAATACAGTGTTTGATCCTGAAATGAGACAGAATTTTTAAATGCTTTGGATATTGTAGGTACTTTGCATATTTTGGCATAAAGTTTGGAATCAAACAGCCAATTTCTAGAAAAAGGATGGAAGAATTTTCACTGGCATAGGATTTAAACTATAGATCAACCGGGGAGAAGTGATAGCACTATTGATTTCTTTAACTGAAAACTCACTGTTTCTGTTGAGGGATTTCACTGGTGTTGGGACTTTTACTATTCAGTGTGTGTGTGTGTGTATATATAATATATATATATATATATATATATATATATACATATACATGTATACATATACATATATATTATATATACACACACATATATATTATAAATAACACATTTCACATTCCTTTATAAATTATCCAGCCTCAGGTATTTTGTTCTGGCAACACAAAATGGACTAAGACACTTCATAAAGGATATTGCATTATACATCTCTTTTAATGTATTTGCTTGGTTTTAGAAACTCTATGATTGCCTGAAAGATTTTGTGTTGAGCTGATATTTTTTTTAAAATTTCTGACAGTTATGTACAATTTTAATGTGTCAGACATCGATGTAGAAACTTACTATAAAACCAGATTACAAATATTTCAATTATATGATATAGTGTGCTTTTAATATCCTTATCAGATATATTTTAAATTTTAACTTCCAGTTGTCTGATACTTGCATATAGGACTACAATTGGTTTCTATGTAGTGACCTTTACCTTTGCTAAAATCATAAGTTCTACTATCTTTTCATTAGCTTTCGTAGAATTTTCTATTTAGCCAAGCATGGGGTATTATGAATAAAGACAGTTTTATTTCTTTCTTGCCAGTGTATGTTTATCTTCCTTGTCTTGCTGTACTAGCTAGGACCTCAAGTACTTTTGAAGATCTTGAGGAACAATCATTCTCTATTTTACTCAATACATTTTACATAATTTTGTCTACATGCCTTGTCAGTTGAGGACTTTTTTGTCAATTGAGTTCTGTTCTTTAGTTTCATGAGAGTTTTTTTTTAAATGTTTGTTTTTCTGCATCTATTAAAACAACGATATCTTTTATTTATTTAGTATTGAGACAGGGTCTCCTGGCCTTGAACTCACTATGTAGCCCAACCTGGCCTCAAATTCATAGAGCTCCTCCTGCCTCAGCCTCCCAAACACTAGGATTACAGGCCTACACCAACACACCAAGCTGTCTTTTCTTTTCAAACTCAGTGTGATCATTTACATGAGCTAATTTTCAAATGTTAGGCTATTTTTGCGTAATTGAGACAAATCCTACTTAGACATCATATAGTATCTTTTTATGTGTTGTGATATTTGATTTGCTAGCATCCATTGTGGGTTTTTTAGAGTTTGTTTGCTATAGTTGGGAAACTGTTTCTTCACCAAAGGTTCATAGTTTAGAAGCTGGATCTGTAGTGTGGTGCAGTTGGGGTGCAGAAACTTCCAGGGGTGAGACATACTGGGAGGTAACTAGGCAGTACTGGTATTAAGATTAGTGCTTTTCTTGCAGAAATGTGCTTTGCTGCAGTGGGAGGCTCTACAAAAGGAAGTTGTCAGAATCAACTTTGCAGCTCCCCAGGCCTCTGTTGCTTCCTATCTGTCCATAAGTCTACTGTCTCCCTTCCATTCCCTTTCCAATTCTCTGCCACCTGTGACACAGCCAGAGATGCCCTCACCAGGATACTAGTATCATACAGTTTGGACCTTCCAGAATCATGAACCAAATAAACTTCATTCCTTTATAAATTATCCAGCCTTAGGTATTTTGTTCTGGCAACACAAAATGGACTAAGACACTTCATAAAGGATATTGCATTATACATCTCTTTTAATGTATTTTCTTGGTTTTAGAATCTCTATGATTGCCTGAAAGATTTTGTGTTGAGCTGATATTTTTTAAAAATTTCTGACAGTTATGTACAATTTTAATGTGTCAGACATCGATGTAGAAACTTACTATAAAACCAGATTACAAATATTTCAATTATATGATATAGTGTGCTTTTAATATCCTTATCAGATATATTCTTAGACTAGCATGCAACTCAGTCTTGTGTTTAGATCTGAAGGGAGCAGGGCCTGCTAGTGATAGAAACCCTCAGAAAATGACCAAGACATGAATAAAAAGAGAATTAGTGAATTTTTCATTTAGTATTTTGTGAGCCTGTATGCATAAGTGGTCATTTCTAGGTATAATTTTCATCTGTGTCAGGTCTGAGAAGAAAGGATGATACAAGGAAATTGTCAGTCCACCTGCTTATTATGTTTTCCATTTTAAATACATCAGATCTATATAAATTGAAAGACTGTTAATATTAATAAGAGAATCAGGACCAGGAATGAAAACTGGGACAAAATTATGATCAGTATTGCTTATAAGTTATATTTTACTGTTTTATACAGGAAATAAAGAAGTATATAAGTAGGTAATATGTTTTGAGTCATTACTCAAAAATAAAAAATTATAAACTGTTATTTGTCGTATGTCATGAAACATTGTATGTCATATTTATTTCTTTTATTCCTTTTTTCCAGACAAACATTGACTCTCCAACAAATTATATCCAAATAGTTGAAGCTTCCATTAGCAAAGAATGATAATGTGTCCTCGAAGAATATTTTAAAGTTTCAAACAAAAATAACACAGAAACTATCATCAGATTTATTTTCTTCCTTTCCCAAAGGCTATAATTTTAAAAGTTTCTTGAATTTTTTTTTTTGTAAAAATGAAGTAACGGTGTAATTTTTATTTAAAAATTTTTGAATAATAGTCTTCAAAGTCTCCTGTCATTCTTGAGTTTTCCAGTAAGCTTCAGAGAGTTGGCTACATAAGAACTGCAAACTGCTGGTTTGCAGAGATGGAGACGAAACAAAGCGATTGGACAGCAAATTTCCCTTAGGAAATCCCCAGCGATTTATACCCTGCGTCCCTCTCCTCACAATGTACTGGGGCCACTACACTGAAACAGGAATTGCGTGCAAACGGACGGGGTTGGGGGGAGCAGTGGCTCTAGGAAACAAATACTGCCTTATAAAACATCGCACCTCATGTGCTTATTTTCTGTTTTGATTGACCTCCCAACCCCCTGCTCATCAACAGGGTTTCCAGCGAGAGTGACGTTTCTAAATGATGCAGAGCTGAAAGCAGATCCGGCAGGAAGCTCCCCTTGCCGAGCTGCACCTGGCTGCCCCTCCTCCTCTCTTGCTAGCCCCTTCGCCACGACCCCCCAGCTCTGGTTCCTGTCACCAGCCAGGCTACAGTTTCAAATCCCAGGCCGGTGTTCTGGTTTCCCGCGGGATCCCAGGGGAGATTTAGAGACAAAACGCAGACCCTGTCTAATCTGTTTGAAAAGCCCACTGCGTTCAGCAGGAAGACGGGATCATCCTTCAGAGGTGAGCACTGTGTGGAGCTGCTGTGGTGGGGGACCTCCTCTCTGTGTTGGGGCGCAGGGGAAGGGGAGCTCTCTGCAAAAGCCTAAGATAACGCATCTTTTGAGAACTCTCTCAGGTTTAACTTTGGAAACCATCGGGCTCTCCAGGAGTACAGGAGAATTCCAGTACTGCCCCTCTGACCCTTAGCCTCCCGGCCAAGGAAACCCCATGCCCAACCAAGACAAGGCTTGGACTGTCCTGCGAGCGAACATTTTTGTGGATCCAGCTCTTTGCATGTGTTTATTTTTAAGGCCAAGGAATAATAACAATTTTACACAGAAATGATACCAAGAGTAACGATGCAAATAAGTATCACATAGTCTCCTTTTTAAAGAAAGTGATCACCATCTAGTGTAAACAGTATCTGAATTTCTATGTCAGTTCTACCAGTGAACCACTGCGTGACCTTGGACAAGTTATAGATGAAAACTCAACACTGGAAGAGATGAACTCACAGTATACAAGCAGGAAAACAGGCACAAAAACAGTAACAACAAAGATTATTCATATATGTATATTTTAAATTAGATATGTAGTACTTCTCTCCTATGTACATACCTACCTCATGAGAAGTACTTCAGCATTCTTGTCTTGCTAAATGGGACAGCTTTTCTCACCCAAAATAACTCCTTTCTCTCTGCTTTATTGCCTAGAACAGATCTATCTCAGATTCCTTTGCTGCCAGACTCCGGGAAAACAGGTTAAGCCCCACAAGTTATTCCCTTGGAGGTCTCCTCATTGTTGAGCAACACCCTGGTATTTCATAGGAGTGGAAATGTTTTCTCTAAACTAATTCTTTCTCCCAACGTTCAGCTTCAACGTTTTGTATCTTCAAAGAGGATGATGGTTCAAGATCTCAAAGCTGGGTGGGTAGAAATGCAAGTTCTGTAGCTTGAATGGGTAGGTAATGTCCACTGCGTCAGTATTGATTGGTGGAACTTGATAGGTCTCAGAAAGAAAATTGGCAGTTGATGGTGGAACAAAACTTTAAATGGAAAGGAATAAATCCAGACCAGATTAGGATGTGCTGAGTCAATTTGGACATATACATTGTTCTTCAGTTTCATGAAATTCTTCCAACAGTAAATCACTATCCATATCACCAAAGCCTGTGAAATTCCTAGAGGCATACATTGGCACTTACCCTATACTCTAAATCTCAAACTCTTACACAAAATTTTCATCCTGCCTTTCACACTGCCTTTGGTGCTACAAATACAGCAAATTACCTAAAAACTCTTCTAGAAATACCTAAAACTATTGGTGAAAATACACAAAGACGACTGAGTTCTTAAAACATGAGAAATCACTGAGGCACACGTGGTAAGGTGATAAACTGGATCCACGGTAACTCTCCTTGGCAGGAGGGGAGGAGGAGGTGGCCTGATGTTGTCAGTTTCAGAAAGTGTTTTTTATAGCCACATTTCTTGCTGTTTCAGCTCATGTGTGGGAGAGAGTGGGAGGGAACGGGAACCATGATAACCACAGAAAATTTAAACATGTCCAAGGTCTATGGCATCAGTGACTGACAGGGAAAAAAAATCTGGCAAGAAGGTAACCAGGAAGTCTGTCTGTGGGTGGGGAGGAAGTCTCCTCTAAGACTGCAACCACAGAGCTAAAATTCATGTGCATTTTGGTCTCAAATTATTACCACCTTTGTGGCTTGGGAAACTCTAAGCCTAAAGAAAAGGAAAATGCTGAGTTCAAAATTGGTCTCAGGCCAAAGTTATCCTTACATTGTCTGAAAGAAACCAACACAAAATACTCAATCCAGGTGTGCCAGAGTCTCTCCTGGTTAAAGCTTCACTTAAAATCAGTTACAACTCCGCATGCTATGATCAAACAAGGTACTCAATTCATCACAAGTGCTGCAAACACTGATTAAATAATGTAATATGGTAGGACCTGAAAAATTGGCATTGTAAACATTTTAGGTGCAAATTATTTCAGACTCACAGAAAAGCTGCAGAATAAAAAGAATTTCTATATGGTCTTCACTCAGATTCTCCCAATGTTTAGCATAAGCATTAAACCTGTTACATGTATGTGTATCTTTTCCTGAATAATTTGAAAATTACAGACTTAACTGCTAAGTATTCCAACATATATTTAATAAATAAAAATATTCTCTTACATAACCAGTTTAATTGTAGTATCAGAAAGTGTTGATAAAATTATGTTATCTAATCTAGAGAACTTTTGAAGAATTTTTTGATAATTTTCCAAAAAATAAAATTTCTGTAAAGATCTAAGTCAGTGATCTAAAACCCTTCTTCCATCCTTTTTCATGACCTTAATATTTTTGAACAGTGGAGGCAATTTGTTTCATACAATATTTCATAAATATATTTGCTTACATTTTTTCATTATTAGATTCAAGCCAGACATTTTATTCCCCAGATGTTACACCAAACCCATCCCTTCACACATGCTAGGCAAGCCCTCTACCAAGGCGGTACATCCTCAGTGCACATTTAGTTTCCCTTCTCTTTTTTTTTTCTCAGCTGAGTATGTAAACTATTTTATCCAGCATTTTTATGGGTTTGTGTCATCAACACTGCAGGAATTTATCTCTATTGTAAAACTTTAGTCATAGCTATCGAATGTGGGAACAAATTTACAGTGGATCCTTTTTCTACAGCAACAGATCAATGTGAGTACCACTGCTTCTAGCAAAGTGAAAATCTGGTCTTCACTCGAACATGCTAAGTTATCAACTTCTTCTAAATCAAAAATATTTTATTCTTCTACTCCAGCAGTACATCCTCTCTTGACCACGTGAGCTAAAGGGATGATAAGGAGGCCCTGGGAAAATTTGTGGAGAACAAGATGGAAAGCATAACATTGGCCACAGTAAGAGTCTGAATCCAGAGTGAAGCAAAAACTTGCCTTGCAGTGTCCTTCTGAGACCTAACATCCGAGATATTTTTTCAGAGGTACCCAATATTTAAGGAACTGCTACATATTCTGCAGGATTATAATGAGTTTGTGATAACATGTAACTTGACATACTTTCACAGTAGAGATGTATAATAATTTAATAAGAACATTACATTATGACTAAGACACAGTACAGCTATTGACCAATGACAGTTTTTTATAAAGCAGAAGCCACAAAAGTAATATAATTCACAGATGCCAACATTATGGTTTAAGTACATAATACCCCCCCCAAAGCCTCCTTGTTTGGGAAGAGAGGGAAATGGATGATGGGGTGCTATACCTAAGTTGCTCTTTCAAGGTGAAACCTGCTTAGGAGTAGACTATCGTGGACATGACGTGGAAGGATATATTCCTGTCCCCGTCTCCTCTCTTTTCTTTATGTTCTCTGGCCACCTTGATGTGAGCAGTTTTCTATTAGCATATCTTTTTTGCATTGGAGCCAGTTGATTATGGTCTCAACTCTCTAAAAACCAAAATGCACCAAAATAAACCTCTCCTCCTTCAAGTTGGGAACTGTGTTAGGTGCTTGTTTCAGCAATGGAAAAAAGGATGGAAATGGATAGATTGCTGTAATAGTACAAGAAAGATGCATTAGGAAAATCTCTTGAATCATGGATCCAATAATTACATTGCAAACCAAATAGACATCTCAGATTCACGATGAGCCCAAAATAGTTCCCAATGGTAGCATCTTATGCTTCAGTTTGAAAATATAAATCATAGCTTCATGAAAGCCTGCACATTTTGGGTTAGGAGCCCTTATCTGGAACAAGAAAATTATACTAAAATTCTTAACAAATCCCAGACATCTCGGAAAGACTTTCTCTAAAGCAATGTTAATATCACATGCAACTGCATAGAATATGATTTACTTTCCAGAAATATTGGGAAATGAGTTGGCTTACAGGAAGGTTTGGCTGTTATCAGATATACTACACTTGGTTTTACTCCCCCATAGGGGCTTAAAGGGAGGTCAAATAGAAACAAGTATCGTTGGTTTTTTTTTTAACCATTATGCTAAGAGATCATTTTTCTCTCCTCTTGGTCTGCCAAATCCCAACCAGCATTGATGTATCCCTTAATCATTCCATTGCTGCTTCCTCATCTAAGAATGACAAAATTGTTACCTACTTCTCTTATTAAGAAGGGAATTAAGTGAGCCTAACCTTTGCTGCTATTATTGTGTATACTATAAGGTTATCCTTTTTATCATTTAGACCCTCTGAAAAAAAATTAAAATAATAATATAAAGTTACAATGGGAGAGAATTTCTGTACACTATAGTTACTGAGTATTTATATTGTACCAGGCAATTCCCATCTTTTTTAAAATTCTATTCTCCTGTGTGCCAAAATAAGCTTTTATCTTCCCCTTACAGATGATGTAAGCATGGTCCATGGAAACTAAACCACTTCACTGTGAGCATAGATTGAAAATGGATGAGAAAAATCCAAGCCCTTCCCACTCTTTCTTCTGATACAAGCACGGTATTATCTGAAAATAAAGTGATTCCACCCACTCCTTTCCTTGAATGAAAAACAATTCTGGTTGTTACAGGACAGATGCACAACTGTACAGCTAATTATTAGAATGAGGGAAAAGTCCCAGTGCCCCTATTCCTAGGCTCTGTGTCTTTTGCAAGTCATCTCTCCTCTCTTTCCTCCTTTTCCACACTCCGAGGAACTTGAGATTCTGGTGGACATGTCCATTTAATTCCTCCTCATCTTAGCTGCCTTATCTGTGAAATAAGGAAAGTCTGCCTTCTCAGAAAATTTTGGGGATGCAAGAAAAATTGTCACATGTTTTGGTTATCTCTGTTGCATAACGACTCACCGAGTCAATGGCTTCATACAATGACTCTGATTCATTTTTATAATGAAGCAGGGTTTTGATGAGGCTCAGATAGGCAAGTTTCGCTCCAGATCACTCATTGGACAGTGACTCACGCTGGACTCTGAGCTTTCCTGCTAATCCATCTGGTGCTTCAGCTGGAAAGATTCAAACAACCAGGGATTGGAGGCTCTGTGGGTGTTTTCCTTTCCACATTTCATCAGCCATGTAGGCTGTGTACAACCAGCCTCGGCAGAAGCCAAATGTTAGGCATGCTGGCGAAGGCACCCACAGTTAGTAAACCTGAGACTTCAAGGAGAAGATGCAGAGACTCCTGAATTCACCACAGGAGTCACACCACAGGCATCACTGTCTCACTGTACATGGCTGTGATGAAAATACATGGTGTGTGTTGAGGTTTCATAAATTTATTGCAGTAAAAGACTTGTTGCCATCAATCTCCTTCAGAGTACTCCCCTCACTTTGAACACGCTGATCCCATAATTCTTACCACTTTCTGAAGCAGTTCTAGAACTTCTCTTCCTTGAGGGTCTTTATGACCCTCAAAATATGGGGATCAAAAATATGGTGAATTCAGCTACCCAGTGCTACGCAATGGGAAGGGAAGTTTGTGGGAATGTTAAGGTGGGTCCTCCTGCTGGGATCCACTGGGTCTGGCAATGTGTGGCTTCTGGATCTTACCCCAAGTCAAAACGATCACAAAGAGTAAATGTCTGAAATTGATTCAGGATATCAAGGCAGGCACAGCAGTGCAAATGGACACAGAAGAAAACTTCCACAGCTGCATCAAAAAATGGCTAGAAGATGGGGTTGTGTTCAAAGCAAGGGTAAGTTGCCCTTATTGAGTTTAATGGCAGTATGTCTTTTACTTAACCTTCATCATAATTGTCAACCACATCTCATATTCATCAAGGAAGTCACCAAGTTCACTCACACTGAGCAGGAAAGAGCCCAGACTCTACTTCTTGAAGGAAAAAAATATGTTCTTTTAAAGTATCTTTTAATGGACCTAGAGATGTGGTTCAGTGGTAGAGTTTTTGCCTTGCATGTGCAAGGCTCTGGGTTCAATCCACAGCACCGCGCGCACGCCCCCTTCTCCCCCCACACACAGTCTTTTAAATTCACTAAACGTTGCTCTGAAACATAAGTATTGTTACTATCAAATTTTATCCAGTTGTAGATCCTTCCCTCTGGAGGTTACTAACAGCAAATGTAAAACCTCTCACAATGTCAATCCTGAGGCTGCCTTCTTCAAATGTGAAATTGCTGCATTCTCAAGAAATAGCCCTCAAACTTTATGTTTGCCAAAATGCAATATAACCTGAAAAGAAAATGTTCATAAAAATAGTACTAAGCATGATGTTAGCTTAAGCCAAGTACATTTTCAAAAGCTCATCCACTGAACAGAGATCGCTTTCCATGTTGTCTTATGTATAATGATATAGATAATCACGAAGGGACTCTACTAAGTGTGTTGAGGTCTTTAGTCTCTTTTACAAATGTCTCTGGTGCTTTCCAGCAAGCCAGGTGAGAGGCATGGTCTCTCCTACTAGACTGTCATTAAGCCCCTCAGAGTATGCTCCTTCTCTTTGATCACACTGAACGCATCTGTCTTGCCACTTGCTGAGGCAGCTCTGAAGTACTTTTTCATGAGTGTCTTTAGTTTTCTATGGTAACTGCCTTCATGTCCTCAGTTGATTCAAGACAGTTACCCCTTGGAGTTTTTTCGAGTTTGGGGAAGAGGCTGCTAACGTGTGGCAGATCCGTCGCTGCCAGTAGATGATGTCCCCATAAGAAAGCTCAAATGACACCACCTGCTTAACCCAGGCCGCTTCCCAGGTTTTCTCATTCTTTAACGCTTGTTCAGTACTGTGATCTCTGAAGATTGTCGCAAAACTTGCATGAATTCTTCTACTTGACAATAAAATCATTAAAAATATATCTGTCTCTGAACAGTTATGTTGTAGCAAATGCTATGTTATTAAACCCATTCCCCTGGACTTGACAGAGGCAAGAAGAAACATTTTTAGGAAGGACGAGGTCTTTGATTCTCTCAGAACTCAATCAGGAAACATGCCCAGTTTCTTTGGGTCATTGCTACCAATCCAGAATTCATAAACTTATCTAATCTCTTTTGAATTCATTTTTTTTTTATTTTAAAGAGAGAAAATACCAAAAAGAAAACAACAAGAGACAAACCACTACTACTGCAACAACAAAATAATAACAATAGAGCCTTTCAAAACAGCAGGGCAGCGATTAAACAATGGTCATTATATTGCACAGGTCCAGGTTTCAAGGGCAGCAGTGGAAGCAGCAATCACAGCGCCTGTTCCATAGTCCTGTCAGCAGTGCACAGTCAGATGAGGTATAAAGGTGACCCACGCAGAGGACCACATAGGTGTAGTGGCAATACCCATTCATTGTCCCTCTCTACCGCTGCTGTGACCAAGCCCTCCCAGAAGCAGACCCTCAAACTTCCTCTAGCTGTGCATGCCTGGGGATACTTTGTAGCCCCAATCCTTTCATGTGTTGGGGCCACTAGAGATCTAGGGTGTCTACAATTGGGTAAAATTGCTCTCTGCTGAGGTGCTTGGAAGAACATAGCAGCAGGTGAGTTTTCTCTCTAGACCTTAGGCTGTACATCCAGGGCCAGGCTGACAGCCAGAGACATAGCAGAATGCAAAGACTTCACGGGCTGCACAGCTGTAGCTCCAAACTGCCCTAGGCTGCCTTGCTTCTGCAGGCCAGGGAGCAGGGGAAGTTTTGAGTTCCTCGTCCGCTTCATTAATGACAATGAGCAGTTCTGCTAAAGAGGTGGCAAGAAGTGCGCAGTCAGGGCGCACGCCCGAAACACACACAACCGGCCCCTCCTCCAGTCTCAAGTACCAACCCCCACCCCAGTTCCTGAGGACAGTGTTCCTGTCTCCCGTCTGTCTTGCAACACTCATTCCCCACAACAGAGCCCTTTCAGCGTGCTTGTGTTGAAGTTTCTTCACTGAGCCAAGCCTGGCTCGCCAGGCAGCTACCCGCTGAGCCAGTGCAACATAATGTCAGTGGGTCCCAGAGATGGGAAGAGGCAGGGCTTTCTGACCCTAGGGAAGTCCTAGTGCAGACCATGGGGCCTTTCTCAAGATGGATCCCTGGCTACAGAACCCTGGGGAGACCTCCGGAAGATGAAGTGAACCTCTTTTGTAAAGCCAAACTACTATGCAGATTTCGTGTCTCTGATTAGGCTCTAAGCCTGCAAAGGCTGTGAAATTTTCCAATAGCTACAACTGCCCTCCTTTGCAATGATCAACTTTGCTAGGGCTTTTTCTCTCACTTTTACTCTGCAGAATGGGAGACTTCTTGAGGCTGGGAAGTAAGGGTGAAAGATGCTGAGATATAGATATAGATATAGATATAGATATAGATATAGATATAGATATAGATATAGATATATAGATATATAGATATAGATCAAACATTAAACTCGGTTCTGTTCTCTTGAGAAATTATTTTAATTTGTGACATTTTGTTTTTATTCTATGCCGTATTAAGCATTGGAATTGAAGCTAGCACATAATAATGCATATTTGTGGCTATTCTTTGTTCATGTGGCTAATTATAAATAAATATAAATGTTTTCAATATGTGCTGTGTCAGGGATCCTTCCACAAGAGGATTAAATAAATTATTAACTAAATAAAATGAATGCCAAAGTAAGGACAGTATACCCCTATGGATTGTCGTTGGCCATTAGGACATATCTGAACTTTAGCCAAGATACCTATGGGACTGGATACCTAAGACCTTAAAAACCTCTGGCACCCTTTCGTAATGACTTATGCTTTTCATGGCAATGCATGATCTAATTAGATTATGACCATTATTCAGAGCATATGCTAAAGTTATGGCACCCTTGTCCTAAATTTCTAAAGCTTATTTGCATAGAAGAAAAGAAACAATATCTGCAAATTCTTTGCTCAGTGCCTTTGGCCTATGAATGCTTGTTTTCTTGTTTTGTATGTTTTTCCTTAGTCAGTTCAGGCTGCTATCACAGAATTGCATGAGCTGAATGACTTAAAAAACACACATCACAGTAGCTTTGTGGTCCAATTTCAAGTCAGGGATTGTGATGCCTCCTTTGTTGTTCAGAATTATTTTTGCTCTTCTAGGTCTCTTCTGGTTCCAAATAAATTTTAAAATTATTTTCTCTAATTCACGAGGTATGTTATTGTATTTTGATCAAGATTGCATTAAATCTGTATACCAATCTTGGGAATATGGCCATTTCCATTACGTTGGTTCTTCCTACCCAAGAGCAAAGGACACCTTTCCATTTCCTGATATTCTCATAAATCTCCTTTTTCAGAGTACTATGGTTTTCAGTACAAAGATCTTTATTTCCTTTGTCAGACTGATTCCTAAGTGTTTCATTTTTCTGATGTTATTGTGAAAGGTATGGCTTCCTAATTTTCCTCTCAGTGAGTCTGTTATTTGTGTACAGGAATACTGTTGATTTCTGAGTATTAACTGGCAAAAAAAAGAAAAAAGAAAAAAACAGACCTGAGGATCAGGGGAACAGGTTAGAAGATGTAGAAACAACTTCCAAACACACTCAGCCAACTTGTCTTCAACAAAGCTTTTGGACTACGAAAGAAATCATCAACAGTGTGAAGAGACAATCTACAGACTTTTTGCCAGCTGTTTCTCAGAAAAAGAACTACTAACTAGAATATATAAAGAACTCAAAAAAATTATACCTTCCCAAATTTAAAGACCCAATCCAAAAATGGGCATCTGAAATAAAAAGACACTTCTCAGATGAAGAATTAAGAAAGGCAAATAAATATATGAAAAAAATGTTCAGCATCACTGATCACTCAAGAGATACAAATTAAAATTAACACTGAGATTCCATCTCACTCCAAAAAGAATGGTTATTGTCAAGAAATCAACCAATAACAAATGCTGGTGGGGCTGTGAGGGAAAAAGAACCCTTCTCCACTGCTGGTGGGAGGGTAAAGGGATGTGACCACTATGGAAATCAATGTGAAGGTTCCTCAATGTAACTAAAACTAGAGGTGCTACTTGACCCAGCTATTGCTTTTTTTGGTATTTTCTCCAAAGAATTAAAAGCACCATACCACAACAGTATATATGCACCCATGTTTAGAGCAGTACAGTTTGTACAGCAGCACAGCTAAATCTTGGAAATAGCCCAAATCCCCATCAACTGGTGAGTATATAAAGAAGATGTGGGTGATTTTTTTTATACAGTGAAACTATAAAGAAGGATAAAATTAAAACATTTCTAGATTAATAGATGCACTTTGAGACTTACTCTTAAGTGAAATAAATCAGACACATGTGTGTAAATATCACATTATTTCTCTGGTGGAAGAAACTGAAAGTGTAGATAAGGACCAAAATGTATGATAGAAACTGTGAGGTTGTAAGCAAATGTTCAAATGGAAAGGGAAAGGGGGGAGGGAACGACAAAAGAAGCAAAAAGAGAAACAGAGCTTTTGTAGATAAGGAGGCAAAGAGGGGTTGAAGGGAGGGAAGGGGAAGGGGGAAAAAGGAAGAAGAATCAAGATCTATCCTGTATAAATTCCCTATGGTGAATTTGATCATTGTGTTTATCTAAATTGTACCAATAAACTTAAATAATTAAATTTTAAAGAGCCACACACATTTATTGCTCTCAACTTTAGCAGCTGAAAGCTCAAGGACATGGTGGCAGCGTGGTTATACTCTGGTGAGTGTCTGTTTCCATGGGTACAGATGATGGGAAGAAAGGGGAGGGAACCTGAGGTCCCTTTGCTGAGGGCACCAATGCCCTTAGAGGGCCCCAGCTGCATGATCTAATCCCCAACTAACATCTCCACCTCCTGATGCCATTGTCATGGGAGTTAAAATTTCAACATATGAATTTCAAGGGAACATAAACATTCTGTCCAACATGTTCTTAGCTACAAAGAGAAGAGGGCGAAAACCTGCTTTTCGTCCAAAGGAGGCAAAGGAAATTGTCATCAAATTTCTTCACAGCCTCTCACCACTTTTCCTTAGGAAAAAATAAAGTGATCAGAACATCTCATCTTTGTTTGTACAGATCTTCTCAGCTAGCAACTGCTGCAGGAGGCTGTCTGTCATCTAACATGTAAAGAACTCTTGTGTACATCTTTAGCATGGGTGACTTAGAGTTCCAGATCATTCCAGTAGTTGAGGATTTGCACATTTCTGCACAAAACTAAGAAAAATGTGGTAAGGATCTGGAGCTACATTGAATTTGATAGAAAAAGCAGTAAGATACTTCCACAGGTACGTTTTCTGATATCCTGAAGTTTCTATTCTATTATGTTCAAAAAATCAAAATAGGATTTGTCCTGACCGAGGAACTCCCTAAATCTGGCAAAGCCCATGATATACAAAGAAGTGAGAAATGAGTAAAAAAAAAAACCTTCCAACTAGTCCAAGAAAACCCACTGAGCAACTTTCATAGAGCAGCGGAGGGTGTTTATGCTTTATTGACCCAGACTATCTTGCTGCAATTATTAAGCTTCTTAGGTTATTTTTCATTTCTCAATTTTGTATATGTAATATGTAACATGTGAAAGGTAACCTGAGTACCAAAGGCTGGATTCCAACTCTACATAAACTATGACTTTTTTATGGAAGGCACTAAGTAGATCATGCTCTGCTTTTCTCAGTGGGGCATGGGGATTAGTGGCCTTTTTCCCTCTTCATGTGCTGAAAGCTGAAATTACTCACTCCTTGGATCTACAAAGCCTGTCCAGCATTCTGACAGCCTGGCCCTGTATGTCCATGTACTTAATAAATCTTTCTGGATGATGCTTAAAGCTCTTAAAATAAAGTGCTAAATAACAACAATCACAGACTTTGGCAGCGTGTTCTATTAGCACATCTTCAACTGTCACATGAACAGCTTTAAGTGGAAATTAGTCCGTGGGGCTCTCCTAAATACTCTGCCAAAAGTAAGCTTCATCATCTCTTGTTTCACTCTTCCTGAGGTCACAAGGATTCCCTCTACTCCGGGTGCCTGCCACGTCAGTATTCATGGGCTCTGGAAGATGACATCTAAAAAAAAGTCAATATTTAAATCCTAGGGGATTGGAGGAAATAGAGGATCCTCTTCAGGACTGGAAAACACATGGAATTTCCAGATTACTGACTGTGCAGAATCTAAGTATAAATCAATAGAGTATGAAGTGTTTAGCAAACATCTTCTCTTCCCATTTTTAATTACCTGCCTGACACCTGCCTAGACATTTAGGATGGAGCATTGCATCCCACAGAGGAATGTTTATTATTATTTCTTTAAGTGCAGAAAATGGTCCATGACGAAACATCAGAAAGGACCACCTCAGACATGTTTATCCCATAACACAGTCTTGAAAAATAAATAAATAAATGGAATGCAAAGCAGGACAAAATGTTACTGGCTAGTGCTATTGGTCCTTACTTGCCTAAAATAGTCATTTCTTGATGATCTTTTTATTTCTGTTTTGTTTCTCAAAGTATCTGGAAATCTCTTTCTGTCTCTCAGTATATCATAAAATCTTCTCCAAGTAGAACATTTCAGGTCTCTCCAGTCTCGGTGACTGACTGTTTTGAATTTCCTTTACTTTTCCTTTTAGAGCATGCCTCTAGCAGTGGGATATCTTGCAATTTTTCTCCTCTCTCTGCTCCTAAGTGAGCTCTGCCAAATACTAACTGGATCCTTCAGATGATAGGTAGACATCATTGCCACGATAGAACTCATGCATCAAGTATCAAGTTCCTCATCTCCATGCCAAAGACTTTCCAAAACAGGGATGAAGAGCGCTGCATCTTACTTGTTACAAATACGTCACCCACTTTCACTAAAATGTCCTCGTATGTATCAAGTACTCACTTTTCCTCCTAGTATTAAATATTCACTTTTCCATTTTTTCATTATTAATAGCCCACAATTCATCATTCCCCAAGACCTCTTATTAAATTAATCTGAATTGAGCCCAATGCCCTTATTTAATAGATCCCACAAGTCCAGAACTAGTTGGAGAGAAAGTAAAATATCAATTCCACATTCTTATAAATATTCAAGCTTGCATATTTTCACCCACAGTTCATCTTGTTAATGTCAGCCTCCATAATTTATTGACCATGTAAAAATATTTTAGCGTGGAAAGGGGAGAAAATGAGCAAGAATAAATCATTCGGTGCTCTTCTACAAGCCACAATGAAGTCCAGAAGACATTCATTTTAAATTTTGCATTCGAGTGCCAGCCGAGACAAATTGGTTAGCAGTTCATCATGGGCGCGATTCCAGAGCTCATTCATTTAGACTCTAAGGACTTTTCAGTGTCACCAAAGACAGCCAACACATACCCAGAGACCTTAGGAAAAGCACAGTATTTGGTGGTTTAGAAAAACTACAGTGAGTGCTTCAACTCTTAAAAATTCATCATCTAATTCCTTCTATTTCCTTTCCACTGGGTAAGGAACCTCTGTCAACACGTATGCCATTGGTCTATTATTCTTCCTAGCGCGGTTATTGAGCTTGACTCTCTGTACTCCACCAGAGGAAAGATGTTCTCATACATATGCAAGCACCGCAGGGAAACATAAAACGCATAAAGGTTAACATTGCTAACCCTCCCCTCCCCATCCCTGTGCATCTACCTAGAGGGAAAACCAGGCATAGTTTTAAACAACATGACTCTTCCCCATAATCCTATGTATTAGGAATTTACATCATAAAAGCTCGCTTTATTTATTCATTTATTTATCTTTCAGACCAAACAACATATGTTGTGCTTGCGTTTGAAAGCAACCTCAGAAAAAGGGTCTGCATGTGAATGCAATTGGCTGGAAGTCCACATTTCCCACAAACAGAATTGTGAACAAGACACATGTTTTTCCATCTTAAGTTAGAGATGGAAAGTTCAGCATTATTTCTTGGGCTTTTGAGGCATGCCTTCTAAAATCAGTGCATATTTCTTCATGCTCATTTTCACAAATGTCAGGGTTGATACATCCATCAGATCAAATGGGTTCAATCCCTTCAGCACCTGGGGAACTTATACTCTTGAAAATATTTTTCCTCCCAGCTTTTAATTTGCTCCTGAGAATTGTAATTTTTTTGACTAGCGATAAGTGAGAAACAGAACTCTCTCTCCTCAATTCCTGCTGAAGGAATAAGAGTATTTTTATGTATTTACTGCTAATCTCAGGTAGATCAAAGAACACTATTCTCTTTACTGCTGTGCTATCATGATAATCTTCGCTATCAACACTCAAGAAGGAAAGAGAAACCAATCAGCTACTAAGATGTTTCAAGTGACATAAAATAACCTGGCACAAGTTAAGAATGTTCAATGTAGCAGCTACTTAATCACTAATATATTGCAAATAAACCAGGAGAGATCATTATTAGGTCAGAAAAATATTCATCTACTTTTGCATTTAGGAGGTAAAAGACAAAGCTTTTTCCATAATTCTGCTATTTTCAAAATGAAAGTTGCCTGCAAGAGTTTGGAAATTTAGGCTTTTATTTTAGCAATACTCATTTAAGAATAAGATTATCAAGAAGACAATCAGACACAAATTAGGTAGGAGAGATGAAACATGTGCCACATGAGTAATGTGGACAGTATTAGGAATGACAGGATCCCAGCACTGCATGTGTAAGGAGAGAGGCTTCATTCAACTTATGAAGAAGGGATAGAGGTAAGAAAACCATGTGTTAGGTATTTGCTGCAGGTATGTGCAGAGATGTATGGAGATTTATCTTTATTTCTTTCAAGTTTGTGATTGATTTTCAAGGCGATAGGCAATAAAACGATCCACTGACCTGAGAAAATTTAAAAAGTTGGAACATTGTATATTACATAACAATTGAGTAATTTAAGAAGTAGTAGCTTTTAAAACCAAGAGCAAATTTTTGTTTTCTAATATGGTCTCAGGATCAATGTGGCCTTTATTCAGCTTTTTCTGCATGTCACATGCCTTTTGCTAGCACCAAATGTGACATCTCTGAGTTAAATAGCCTTATACATTTCCATGGCAAATGACTTTATTTAGACATGTGTCATCTCTGGGATACAGTCCTGAGGGTAATTTCTCTTTATAAAATATGTCAAAACGTATTTTTCTCTACTTCAAATTAGATGATTTGTCCATGGTGCATGTAAAATAGGTTAATAAATCAAATTTTATTCTCAGATTGTTTTACAACTAAAAGAAGCATTAAAAGAACTAGATCTCAGTAGTGAATAGATGTAAGTAGGTACATAAATATTTATGAGCAACTCAGTCATCAGAATTCACTCGGTCCTCAGAGTTCTCAAAGCATAAAGAAAATTGAAGTTGTTAATAAACCAGCATTTCAAATTATAAAATCAACTTTAATTCTTTTTGGGCATAATGATAAATTGTACAAATTTTAAGTAGGGGCAAACACTTCTCTTTGTTTTGAAAGGGGTTCTTTCAACTTGAAAATATGTGATAACAAAAAGGTTCATTGAACTGAGTTGAATCTTGGCTTGGCATTAAGTGTTGCATAGTTGACCAACAGTTAATTAAACTATAATCAATCAGTGAATTTTGAGTCACACGTGGGAATATATGCAGGGTAACTATTGCTAGATCCTCACTATTTTCTAAATTGGAAATATTGTACTCATTTGACATCCCTGGCTGATCATGTGTTCTAAGTTGGTGCCCGGGCACATTATAATATTGTTCCTTTTCATTCTCAAAAGAGTCCTGGTTGGAAGAATAAATTGTATTGGTATAGTATTTAAATCCCAAGTAGCTGACATGGTGTCTCAGTGCAAATTGTTTTATTTTTCTTGTTTTTCCTGTGTTGTATCTCTCAGAGCACTCAGTAATTAAATGAAGAGCTTTATAAGTTTCTCTGCTTCTACTTAAAGCTTAATCCTTCGTACATTCTTTATTCTTCCAGTCTGGTGCCCATGCTCCACGGTTGCTATGAATTGCTACCACCTAGATGTGCATAGTCCAAGATCTTCCAGATATGAAATTGTTCAGTGCAATTTCATAGCAGGTCTGTGAGTTGGGGCTGAAGAGCCTGAAGTCTCTCTATCACCCTTGACGCAACTTTACGTTTCCCTTCATTGACAATTGTTCCCAAACCCAGAGCATGCCCAGTTATATAACCCAAAGTAAGAGAGTTAACCTGCCAGGAAAGCACAAACTACCTGCACCTGCCATAAATGGGCGCCTCAGTGAGACTCTGCTATTTGCTTCCACATGCCGTGATGGGTCAGTTGCACCTGGGATTCAGGGACCGTATTTAGAGACTGAATTAATCCCTCAACTGATGCCAGATAAAGATGTTTTAGTAGAAAAGAGCTGGATTTTAGATGCTCAGACCCAATTCCTGGTACCAGCTGGTTGAACAAGACTGAATGTGTTTAAGGTACAATCTAGGGAGGTAAATGCATTTTTTATACACTCATCAGCCTCATTAGCTCAGTCTTTGAAAGCTTGTGTCTTCAGTTCCTTTGCAGAGTTCTAAAGTCCAGATCTAGGCTCCACCTAAAGGACAGAGGCTTCCATGCTCATACAAGCCCAGTGATGGGAATTCCAGGACCATCTTGATAAAGGCAGTGGTAAGAAGTGAAAGAAGTGATGACAAACGCCATTAGTCTAGTTGACAGCACAGCACCTGCACCTCCGAGCTGGTCATTTGTGACAGGCTCTGACAGCAGTAACCGTTGTGCTGAACACATCAGCCTGGTGTGGACAGACCAGAGAACACGTCGACACAAGCAGGCAAAAACCCACTTTCCAAAGGAGTAGAAAGGTGGCAGAGGCTGGGGATTGAGCAGAATGGAGTTTGTCATAAAAACTAATATGCAAGATCTCTGTACTCCACAGACACTGAAACTGGTGAGCGCTGTAGAAACAAGGATGTGTGGGAGAATGACCAGTTGCCTCATTTACCTACAGTTCTGAGCTATAGCACTTCCAGGAGCAAGCGAAACCCGGTCAGTGTCTGTCACGTGAGGCTTGAACAACTGAGAAAGAACATCTCTTGAATTCCTTTCCTTCATTATTTACCTGGATCTTCTTATCAGTGGTGCACATCCTGAATTGATAAAACCCGTTGTATAGACTAGCGTGGATCTTAGAAAGATTTAAGTGATTTACAGGAGTGCACACAAGGGAAGTGATGGAGCTGAGACTTAAACACCAATCTGACCAACTCCAAACTTGGTTGCCCTCAGGGAGCCCAGGACAAACAATCAACACAAACACGGAAGACCACTCCCTGTCTATCTCATGTCCACTGCAGAGGGAAACAGATGTGGAGCAAAGTCTCCCGGCTCTGGGCTCTGAAACTGAAACGCAACAACTGTGTAGCTGCTGACCAGGTGTCTGAGCCCTGCCGGCCCCCTGCTCTGAAGGCAGTTTGGTGTAAAGCATGTTGGTAATTACTGAGTTGAGATTCAGCCCCAGGAATGCAGCCAGGGCCTCAGGAGTTCTGGCAGCAGCATCTATGCTGTGGTACCAGGAGGTACATGCTTTTCACACAGAAAATAAAAAATAAAAACAAATAGAGTGTCTGGAACTCTTCCAGCTCCTCCCACCCCGGCCCCTCGGCTTATAACCCAACACTCTTCCTCCCAAATGTGGTTTTCCCTGTTCCACGCTTGCAGGAACCAGGTGAGGTATTGGTGGCATGGGAGGATGGTGGCTGTCTGGGAGAACCAAGCAGTGTTGGGTGCTGGGACTGCAGGGCCAGAGGGAGGATGAGGCTCCCTCAGGAGCTGACACCAGCAGCTTTGGGTGGGAGATGCATCTCCCAAAGAAAGCTCACCTTTCTCTTAAGGCAGGTAGACTAGGAGGGTGCATTAAGCGCCTCACAGACATCGAAGAACAGAGGACAATTTGGAAGACTGAAGGGCATGAAACAGAAGGCCAGGTTCACTTCTTAGTTACTAGATAATTCTTTATTCCAGCTAACATCAGAGTGGTTTTTAACATCAACATGAGCAGAAACTGAGTTGTCCTTAAAATGCTACTACACTGAAGCTGTGAGGAATAATTCTAAAAAGTAGGAATCTATCTCTCATGTTTCTTAAGTGTATATTTTTATAGCTAGGTCTGTGGAAAAAGAAAATAATTCCCAGTGGATACTAGTATTTATTGATCATCTATTTGGTTCTTTCCTCTGTGCTGAGCTTCAGATACGCTGTCACAATTATCCACAAAATATTTGCAGTGTTTTACAAATAATATTTGGCATTTGATGAGTATCTACTCTTCATCATATAAATGATTTACCTACACCATTTAACCTGATCTTCCATAAAGCCCCTATTATTTGGTCCATTTTATAATCAGTAATAGAAATAATAATGATTTTTAGTTAACAGCAGCTATCATATTATTGCAGCCTTACTTTGGGAGAGGTATTGTCCTAAATATTTTTCATGCATTAAACCACTCTATGACAGAAGAACTACTGTCTTATCCAGGTCACAATAAGCTTTTTGGGTAAAAGATCTTAAGTCATTTACCTAAATTACACTGAATGGAAATTAAAATCCAGCCAGCTGGATTTTGCTGTCTACTATTTTAACTGCTGCATGCTATTGCATCAAAACTTAGGAAGGTCAAGTTTCAGTGATGTTTCATAACTCATCGAAGATTATAAAGAACAGACTTAATGAACAATTCAGTCCTGAGACTTGTGTGCTTGTTTGTTTTGTTTGTTTTTTCTTCCAGTTGTATTTATTTATTTATTATTTTTGTCTTTATCATGAGGTTAGCTTTCAGTGGAGAGTTTCTTCAGGCATTGGACTCTGTTTTAAGGCAGACAGCGCAAACTAAGGCTTGGGGGCACCCAGAGACCCTCTTTGTGTCTCACGTGGAAAGGAGACATTGCTGACCCTGTAGACTTGGCCTTCTAGGTACTGAAAGGCTGAACATAGTGCTCCAAAGGAGATCTTGAAAGGTGCTGTGAAAGTGAAAATAACACAGCACTTTTGGCTGAGGCAAAAGTAATACAGTATAGCTTGAAATATATTTTCTATTTAAATTCTACTGGCAGAATGTGAAAAGGCATACTTACGTTCTTTTAAAAATACTGTTCTTTCTTCTTTTTCTTTGTTTCTATTTCTTTCTTTGGAGTTGCTGGGAATTGACTACAGGGTCTTACACACATTAGACAAGCAGTCTGTCACTGGGCTATGTCCCTAGCCCTAAAAAACACCATTTAAGTCAGCTAAGCCATCCAGGGGCTATCATACTTGGCTCTTCCCACAGTGAATTTCCAAATGGTTTTATTCCAGGTAAATTGGCATATATTCTAACGATGGCAAAACAAGAATTCTGTTCCTGGATGTATCATTATGCTCATATCCATCAGTTTCTTGTTCTGAAATAGATTTAGAACAATATATCCATTTGCATTTCTTTAAAGGCATTCATAAATGGAATTTCTAAACCTAGGTTGTCAACATGCCTTAATCACTGACACATTTTGACATGAATCCACAAATAAGTGTTGGTGAGTGTAACTTTATTCTGAAACTTTATTGATCATTTACAATGCTTAACATGTTGATGACTAAATATTCAATGTAATTTGTATCCCTTTGTTCATTGCCTTTCAGTCCTTTCACATTATTATTTCTGGCATGTTGAAGCCAGATATAAAGAGTAAGCGCACACTGAATATATGAGCCACACTCCTACGCTTTCAGGAAATAAGAACACCAAACTCCCAAGGGGAGTGTTTTGATTTAAACACATGAAATCTGACTAAATCCCAATTGCATCTAGGACATAATAAAATATGAAGTATTATTTTATTTTCATGTTATCAGAACCCTACCTTCCTGTCAGGGTGTGTGTGTACATATGTGTATGTGTGTGTGTGCGTGTGTGTGTGTGCAAGTATGCATGTGTGTGTGTGCTTGCAGAAAGACAGAATGAGTTCCATCCTTCTTAAAAATGCTCCACTACTTAGGATGAGTTGAAAATACAGCAAGTTGGAAATGCACCTAATATACTTACTCTGTTAGACACCCAGCAGCACAGTACACTGCAGGTGCTGGACACTGTCAGGTATTCATTCTCCTGATCGCAAGGTCCCCCGAGGATGGCATCTAGCTGCCCTGCTCAAAACAGTAAGAGAGTATTGAATCTCACATTTCTAACCTGGTAAAGGATCAAAATTTGAAGAGCAGATTTCATTCAATGTGCAGAGATTTTACACCATCCTAAGGTGAAAAATTCTAGATCAAATCATTATAAATTGGGGACCAACCATGACTGAATATTCTGTATGCTTTTTCCCAGCTCCATCCACTCTTAATCCATTTCCCATGTACTTGTGGGCAACCACTTTTACAAGATTATCTACAGCAAACTCAAAACATTTGAATCATTCATGTGATTAACATAAGCTTCATTCTATTGTATCTCTTGCTGCATATATTTATATTCCTCACCAGTCATGACATCCAGAGGGTCAGAAAGAAGCCTTATAAAATACTTACTTCTGACCAGCGAATTTTTCAGACCCATCCTGAGTTTTCCTAGCTGTCTCTGAGAAGGATGAGCTTCCTTTGGTGATGGATTAGGATGTAGACATAAGTACTACTAGTACATATGAGAGTTGGTGATAGCAAGAAATTGTGATTGCTGCTGTTGACATTTTTAATAGTGACAGAGAAACCAAACATGTCCTCTTTCGAGTATATGAACTTACACTGATTTTCCAATTGGGCAGATTATATTTTTTGTGCCTATTCTGATGAGATTTCATCAATTCTTAAAACTTTGTCATAATGATAACAAGAAGTGAAACTCAACTACAATGCAAAATACTAAGAAAATACTATTGTTCCCTTAATGTATTCCTAAAGACAAAAGCTTGAAAACACACTGTGTGAGTGAGGGTGAGGGAACTCTTACCCACAGTGTTACTGATTTAAATTGGTAATACTGACAAAGCACAGATAAGTAATTGAATAAAAGTTTTAAAAATGCGCATACCTTTTGAGTCAGCTGTTTCACATATGAGAACTTATCCTACCAATATCTTCAAATAGGTGCAAAATGATTGATGTATACATTTACTGTTGTTACTGCTGTTTGGAAAAGCGAATCTTAGACTCAATCTACATAGAGCTGTTAGTGTGTATTAATAAAGAGAATACTATGCAGACATTAAAAAATATTGATACTGCCTTTAATGCAATGAGACAGAAGACTACCTAAGATGTATTGTCTAGTAAAAATAAACAAAGCTAAAGGCTATATTAAATAAACGATAAGAATACTTTGAAAGTATTTTAATGTGTAGATGCTTATGATACAAACATGTGAAGGTTCCCATAAATTGATATGTGCATACACAAATTTATTGTATTTATAAAAACAGGATGTAATTAGGAGAGTTAAAATCTAATCAGTGATTATCTGTAGTGTGGAGGCTGAGATGTTTGATTTCTACTCAATACTTTTTGTCCATGTGAACACTTTTAGCTATTCTCTGCTCCTTTCAAATGAATTAAAGAATGGAAAGTATGTGTTGTTGTCTGTTTATTCCATAAAAAGGAATATTCTTTAGAACAATCTTGCATACTACTCAACTCACAATTCATGGGATTCAGGATTTAATATAAAGAGATCAAAAGACAGCATAGTTAACAGACTGAAATGAAAAGAAATCTGATGGAAATATGGGCAGGATTTTTAATTTTTTTATTTTAAAGAGGGTAAAACTGAACACAGCAGAAAAGAACAAAACAGAACATAAAAAAGCAATGTAAGAGACATAAATTTCAAAGCTAGACAATCAGAGGTCTTTACTATCTATCATATTATCTGTTTTCTTCCAAATAGTTGATCATGTCTTCACATACAGAGAATTCACATGAAACAACATAGTATAGAACTGTCTGAAATGAGAAAGGCATTTTAGGTCTCCAAGATCAGACAACAGGGAAGTCAACAATGGCTGTCATTGTGTCTCTCATTCTCTTCAAAATAGCTGTCCATACCTTCATGTATGTTAAGGTTAAACAAAGCAAAACAGGCTAAAATCACTCTGGACAAAGAATAATAGTATTGCTGGATTTCACATCATGATGCTATGGAATCAGCACTGGGTACAGTAATGTCTCTTTTTCTTCAAAGTAGTTCATTTCATCATGCATTATATGATCAGTTCTCATAAATTGTCTATAGGTTCTATGCATGCATGAGTCTCTACATGTATTTCTATCTTTTCTGCATTAGAGGGAGAAACAAAACAAAGCAAGACAAAACAAAGCATGTTCCTACAAGTACATGAAATGAAAAAGACATAAAACCACTGTACAAGGTGACCTACAATGGTTACTGTGTTGTCTCTTGTTATCTTCAATAGAATTGTCTATATCATCAGGCACAGTATAATTGAATATAGCAGTGCACAACAATATTAATAAAAACAAAACATTGTAGACAGTGTAAAATTTCAAAAGCAGGTAATAATCGAGCCAGAATGGGTATCCTAGTGAGTCTTGTCATCTTCAGTGTAGTCGTATAGGCAAGATCTTTATAAAGAGACATGAGGAACTAGGGAGTACACATTTTAAAATTGTAACTGTAATCATAAAATTAAAGTCAATAGTTGATGCAACAAGAAACAGAATAACAATGAAAGAAATCCATCCAGTGACATAGAGGAAAAACTGGGAAGATGGTCCAAAAATGCACAAGACAAAGAGACTGAAGAAGAAGATGAGAGAAACTAAGAAAAACTTGCAGAGCCTCTGTGATCAGCAGTCTGTGGCCATGGTGGTACTTGTCTTCCATCATGGTTCCATCAAGGTGGACCAGTAGTCTGACACATGGTAGCCTGTTATTAACTAAGCAGAAACCTGAGCAAATGAATCAGAATCAATTGTAATGGCACAATGAAAGGAATCGTTCCCATGTTGACAAATGACCAGGGTCTTCGATGAAAAGATCGTAAAATGAATGAGGAGCCATTTATTCTTGGCTAAATCTCTGGAAAGTTTAAAGCAATGTGGTCCTAGACTTCATATTGCCATATGCCAAAGATGGTGAAGCAAATGAATACATTTTGAATTGTGAGCCAGCAAGATTGCGATCCCTAGGTCTCATACATGCTAGATAAGGAGTCCATCACTAAGCTACACTACAAACCTTAGAGTATTTTACTTACAAACTTGTTATTCATGCAAACAAAAATTTTTAAAACTTTGATGCTTAAAATTTAATAGTATTCAAAAATTAACAAAAGAGCAAGTCAATAAAAAAAGAGAAGGAAGAAAAAGTATTCAACTAAAGGAGGCAAGAATAAAACAATGAAAAACATCTGTAAGATTGCTGATAAGCAATATTAAAAAATGGAACAAATAAAAAACTATATCATGTGGCTGAGTTATTTTCTTCTTGCTGGGACAAAATAACATACACCCATTTAGAGGAGGCAGGGATAATTTTGACTTGTAGTTTGCAGGGGGTTCAGTCCATAGTCTGCTGGCTCCAGGACAAGGAAGAACGTTAGAAGGGCATTGCCAAAGGGGAAGAGCTCATGGCAAGATAGGCAGGAATCAGTGAGGGGTCAGAGGAGAAGGGATACATATATATCCCCCAGAAACCTACTCTTCCCACTAGGCCCCATTGTTATCATCATACCTGCTATAAACCTATCAGCATAATACACCAATATCACACACCTGTGATCCAGTCATTTTGCAAAAGTTCCTCCTAGGACGACATGAGGATTTGGGGGGACATCTAGATACAAACCATAACACTATGTTTGATGATGAGAAATCATTTATTTATTTATTTATTTATCAAAATTTTACTTAGCAATTAACATGTGCTGAGCACATTTTTAAGGACAGAGGAATAAGCATAATGAACCAAAAATTTCCTGCACTCGTGAGCTTATATTATAGTGATGTAAAATAGACAATACCCAATAACCCCCATCCAAAAGTTAAAATATATGTCACATCAGAAGGTGATAGTTAAAAGGGCAAGGAGAGTGGGTGGAATCAGAAGGAGACAATGTTTGATGGGACAATCAGAGGGCCTCCCTGAGAGAATGGCATTGGTAGGAAAGGAATGAGAAAGTAACACAGCCGTTACTTGTACTGGTAGTCGAGAGAAGATCCAGTGCCTAGGAGTGCGTGGTGTTTGTCACATTTGCAGAGTGGTGATGTGGACAGTGTGGCTGGGGCAGAGTGACACATGGGAGAATGGGAGGAAATGGATGAGGAAAGGAACGGGCATTGTAGTTTTCAGTTTTTACTCTAAAATGGAAGCCAATGAAAAGTTTTCTGCAAAGGAGTGATGTGCTCTAAGTTTTAAAGTAAACACCTGGCTGTGATCTGTTAATAAAATATGCTAGTCTAGGATAAAATACCTAGACTAGTTAATGAGGGACAGAGGCATGTAGCTCAAACCAGAATGATAACATGGGAGATGGTGAGATACCATCAAATCCTTGACATCTTTTTGCAATACTACTGACAAGATTTTCTCCCAAAAATGAAGTGTGACACCTGAAGAAAAGATGAACATCAAAGAAGAGTTCAAGGATTCTGATGACTGTTGCTAAATTGAATGACTACAAAAATGGAATTGTCATTTACTGAGATGTCAAAGGTCACCTAAAGAAAAGGCTTTTGGTGGAAGACTCCAGATTCCAGAGAATCTAAAAATTCTGAAATTGTCTGTAGATATTGTTTTCTCTCTAAAGTCAAGAGTCAAATAGACCACTAGGGACCCTTGCTCTGTGCTTTAGAGAGCCCTGCTGTAGTGCTTCATCAACTATGCTCCTCCTTAAATGGTAAAGTTTCCATGGAACCAAGAGGGTGGGTCACTGAGGCTCCACTTTTCCATCATTCCTCAATTGAGACCATCAAACTTCCTGTCAAATCCACTCCTCAGGTCCATAGAAATGTCTTTTGTGCATGTATGAGCAACACCAGCAAGACATGAAACCCTGACTAGATGTATTGCTAAGAGATGGCTGGGTAAACAGCAAGAGAGGCTGTGGATGGAGCTTGGGGTCAGGTACCTTTGCAGAAATAGACTGAGCATGGCAGGAAGACACTAGGGCAAGCCTTGGTTAGATTTAACCCACTCTGCCACATTGGTGTGGAACTCCACTCAGATTTCCAAATTCGACTCCAGCCTGATGGTCATGATAAAGGTGTATTTATCAAAGGCAAAAGATAATCCATATCTTATTCAACACTTGGGAGCATGACATACATATTTAGAGATATGGTGTATGGGCCTCCATGCATACTGTATCCCAGGCCTGAAAATGATAGGCTTTGCCGTCATCATGCACGAGTTGCCATGAATATCAGAGAAATATTTACTTTTTTTAAGATGGCACCTTGACAAGGAGAGACAGGACTGCATTGGCGGACATATTACCACAACTTTCTTCTGTGGTAATAAAAACAGATTGATCGATTTATTGATTTATTGATTTGACACAGTCCTAAGAAGATCCCTCCCTGCCTGTGTTTGCACAGCCCTGCTGAGCTCACCATTGGAAACCTGTGCTGTGTGTTGGAGAATGATGGCTTTCTCTTCTTCTGGGTTCCTTCTCACTGTGAGTGCTGCAAACACTGTGAATTCTTTCAACTTCCCGTTTTCAGTAAAATGGAGTACATACCACAGAGATGGCTGTTAGAATAAAATGCAAAACAAGTAAAATGCTTCTCCTATTTCTTTGTCATAATAAGTACTCAAATGACTATTGTCTTATTCTCATTATGCAATTTCTTGCTTTTTTTTTTTTTTTTTTTTTTTTTGAAGCACATAAATACTGCAGTAGCACTGAAAGAATCTGTCTGTTTTTCTACTGTTTGCTGAATTCTTTTTCTCTTCCAGATCTGGGAGCACATTTTCTACCTGGGAGATCCACACTCCAGTGTTCTCTGGAGCTGGTGCTGAATTCGCTACTTGGCCTCATTCCCATTAGCGTTGATGGTAATTACACCTTCAGAACAAAGCCCATCACGGGGAGCCCCTGCTGAGAAATTAATTTAATGACTTTGAACTTTAAGAAATAAATGTAACAAAGCTAAGCAGGATGAGGACTCACTCTCTCCCTCCTGCGGCCTCCTTCTCTACTATTTCCAGTTGGTGCTTCAGAACACCTCTCTACTAGGGCCACGTTATTCCTCGTGACCAAATGCACAGACACACATTCCAGAGGACATACCACGAAATAGAAACTCAACACTTGATTGTCTGTAGTGGTGTGGACTCTTTGCCTAACAAAATGCCCCAGTCTCCACTCAAATGCCAATCTGTATTATAGATTAGTGGTAGCTGTATAAATTATGTGGCTGTGACAATAACAGTGACCTAGAATACGATCATAAAATTCCTAGTCACCAACCTAAACAGAAGCTTCACTTCTACCCAGCATTTTTAGTGTGATGTTACTAAGTTCTTTGCTGAGTCTTTGTTCTCCCACTCATCATAAAGCTATTGATATCTTCATAGCTGTCACTGAGCCACAGTGAGAAACAAACCTTTCAGGCATGGACACATACAGTGCTTTGATTATGTTTTAAGTTGAATTGTACCAAATGAATGTTTTTGTTAAAAATAGAACTGCCATATAATCCAGCAATTCCACTTCTGAGTAGGTCCTCAAAAGAATGAAAAGCAGGGACTCAGAGATTATTTGTACACTCACGTGCAAATGGTAGAGCTGTTAGCTCTGCTCAGAAGGTAGAAACAACACAAGTGTCTAGCACAGCTAAAAGGATAAATAAAATGGAGCACCCACAAAACCAAGCACCATTCAGTCTTTAAAGAGGGGGAGATTCTGACCCTAGGTGAGGCAGGTATTCGATTCCACCTACGTGAACTGTCTACAATAACTGAATTCACAGAATCAGAAAATAGAATATTAGTTAGCAGGAGGTGGGCAGAGCAGACTTAACACCTTTACACACTTAAAAATGGTCAGGATTGTAAAATTTATGTTACATGTTTTTCTAACCACAACAAAGCAAAAAAAATTATTTTTTGTTTTAAAGTACACATTTTCAGCAAATTTGCATACCATACCACATCATCTCAGGTGCAGGTTCCACATTTTGGCAACAATAACATTAGGAGGGTGCAAGCATACACTGTGACAAACTGTGGAAAACATGGAGGGAATTGTTTAATTTTAATACACATATCTTTAGAAAATTGTGAAGAATGGAATTCTTGGGGCTGGAGGTTTAGCTCAGCGGCATAAGCGCCTGCCTTGCAAGCAGGCAGTCATGAGTTCGATCCCTGGTACCGATAAAAAAGGAAAAAGAAAAAAAAAAAAAAAGGAATTCTTTCTATTGCTGGAGAAATTCTTCTTCTATCCTTTATAAATACCCTCACATTAAATACCTATTCTGCCTCTCTAAAGCCAAAATGTCTACAAGAAGAATCCGAGAGCAGACTTGTACCCAAGAAAGTGCTTTAAGCACAAAATTCTGAGTAGCAAAGCTATTTTCTCACTTATATTAAAGAGCTGGAAGATCACTTTTATGGAAAACATTTTCCTCCAGAGACATAAGTCATGTGCTAATTAGATCTACAAAGGCAATTTTTCAAGATGCATCTACTCACTTGGCAGAGTGCTTGACAAAAACATGCAAACACAAATTCTCTTGACAAAGTTGTTGAAATAATAAAATGGCCAGCACAACCCTGGCACACCCGAAGTTACCTGCAAGGCCAACAGACATTCGAAATTCCTGAAGTTGTACTGCAAGTACCTCATTAAACTTGGGGGAAAGATTAAATCTTTCTTTTCTTCTCCTTTTTTTCCTTTTCTTCCCTCCTTTCCTTCCTTCCTTCTCTCGTTCCCTTTTTTCTTCTCTCTTTTCTTATTTTGTCTTTTCTTTCTTTTCAAGATTCGTATTAGAAGTTGGCAAATATTTATCTAGTAAGTAGGGTAATAAATATTTTAGGTTTTGCAAAATATAGTCTGCATTGCAACTCCTCAGTTCTGCCATTTGTATGAAATCACAAATAATAAATAACTAAAAGGACATGAGTGTTCTGATAAAACTTTATTTACAAAAGTAAAGTAAGTGGCCCGCGTTAGCTGATCCTTCCTGGGCCCTGGTCAGGATTTTGGCTTTCAGTCTAATGGCAGTGAAATCACTGGATGTTTTCCTCCTTTCTTTTCTTTTTCTTTTATAAGGGGGGTTTTAAGCCAGGGTCTCACCATGTAGCCCAGCCTAGCCCCAAACTCGAGGTGATCCTCCTGTCTCTGCCTTCCAAGTGTTGAGATCACAGGTGTGTGTCACCATGCTTACATTGGATAGTTTTAAAATAGAGACTGTGTTATTTTATTCAGAATTTTTAAAAAAAATCTCTTTAACCACTGTATGGAGGATGAAAATACAGTAGCCTAGGGGATCTCTGAAGGTGGTTTGCCCTTTAGGAGTGAATGTGAAGGTGAATTGTAGCAGAATTCAAGGAGAGGCCAGATTTAATTACAACATAAACATGACAGACTTTCAAGGTCAACTAAGGAAACGGTATTAACCAATTTTGTGATCCATACTTGCTGACTTAGAAATTTAGTTTTCTTAATCTATAAATGTATTTCATTTTTGTTGCTTCAAAATCATTGCTGTTTGACCAACTCTGATTTTACTGTTTAGCATTTAGAGCACACAATTAATGTCATTTAAGCATCTTATAACAATGTCAAGCATCCTATAAGAATGTCTGTTGTCCACCTATCGTGGCACTTATGAAGCACCATTATTAGCAGAATAATGAGATTATCGGAGTTGCAGAGGTCATTGGAAATCAGTTTTTCCTTTACATCTTACAGATGAGGATGCTGAGGAGCCCCATTGAGCAGAGTAGCACATCCAGCTTCAGGGAGACAGAACTAACAAAGGTTTTCTGAACCTAATACATGTTTTACTTCCATGTTTTACTTTTCTATGCTATCAGCAAAGTCATTCAATTCTGGTTTCTTGCAAATTTTGAATTATATCTGTATAATGTTTGATACTTCCTAGAGAAGGGACCCTCTTTCAGCACAGAGCAACTTTGCAAAACAAATACAGCCAGAAAGAGCACAGAACTTTGACCATCTATGACATCTCACTGGCCTATTAAATGTCTCCAAAGACAGCATAACAGACAACAATGCTCCTCAGCAGTACCAAATGTAAGCTTCAGAGCAAAAATAGCCAGTTGGCTTTGTCAATCTATTCCTGGTTGCTGTTCTCTTAATCAACAATCTTTCTTCTCACAGGTTCTTTGGAGTTGATTCAAAAACACTGAGCCATGCTGAATTACCCTCGTCTTAACCTCTCTACAACCTATCGTATCTGTCCCATTCTTGTGTTTGGCATTTTTAAGGAGGTAGATTCTGCCAGTGCCCAACTGTATGCAAAAGTTCAAAAATTGCTACTGAGAGAAAAGAATCTCCACCTTCAAATCCCAATCACCTTACAGATAAAGCATTTTCTCTAAAACCAAAATTCTGAGAGCATAAACAAGCTACTGAAATTCGTAATGAACTGAATACTGAATACACAAATGTTTAATCTGAGCATTCTCCATGTAGGTACCCAACCTGAGAATTTTCCAAATGCTTCCACAAGATTTCTACCTCATCTTAATCCTGTGGCGAAGGCAGCTGAATGTCATTGATCCCATTTTACATCTGGTGAAACAAACTCAAAGATTTTAAGTGATTTCTCGTAGCAGCCAACTTACATGTTGAACACAGGGTCCCTGACTTGTAGTTCATCTGTCCTTTCAGCACGCATGTCCATGACCCTGACTCGCAAAAGAGAGAATAATAATGATATTGTGGAGGTGATGACAGAGGCCAAAGAACAGGTGAACTGAGTGTTTTAAAACTTGATTCAGAGTTCTGTCATTCTGCAAACAGACTGCCATTCTTAGACCTCAATTGAATCCCCCTTGCCTTCTCTCTGGTCTTCCTTGTGAACACACCAAAGTGTTTTACTCTGTGCTTTCAAATTTTACTCACCATTGATCTTCCTGCAGTCTGAGCCCTCTTCTGATTTCGAACTAGGAATGACCTGAAAACTGGCAGAAAATAATATGGATAACAATAATAATGACAATAACAACCCAGGGCCAATTCTTCTCCAGGATTAGTGTTTCTTTTGAAATGGAGGAAGAACATCATGAAGAAAAAAAATGTGAAGACAAATGTTAAATATCTGCCAGGAGATGAAAGAATTCCTTGTCCAGTGATTGATATGAGCCTGAGGAACTAACTCCATGTGTTGAAACAGAACAGAAAACGTGAGTACAAAGGTATTATGCAAACAAAGAAGTATTTCCATATGTATAAGTTTAGCAGGGTCTGGCGTGGGCGAGCTCTGGGGCACCTTCTCTCACACAGACATCCGAGTCTGGGATGTGTATCTAAAACATTCTCCACGCTTAGATCATTGTTTACATAAATGTAAGGTGGTAGTTTCTGGTAGGATATCATGAGCGAGAATTTGCTAGGCAAGAAAACATGAATGCAAATTCGACACGATTCCAAGGCATATATAAATAAACACAATATTAACGCAGCAGTGGCATAGCTCGAGCTTATGCCAAGTAGAACAGGTGGCATCCCCGTGGAAGACTCTTTTGCCTACAACTTTGCCACCGTTTTGGAGGAAGAGGCCATTGAAGAACACCATGAATTAAATCTTGCAGAAAAAATTGAACTTCTACATTCAAAACAGAAAAAAATCTATTTGTACAGCTCTTGGGTCCATCCTAAAAGACTGACGGTGGCACTTTAATTCCATTGGCAAACTAAGTCCACTCACTAACTGTTTGTTCTCACAACTATAAAGTGGGTGTATGTGTTGTGCTTTTTGTAAAGTGACTGCTACTTTGAATAATATGAGTTATTACACTAATTACTAAAGGAAAAAAATACCATTGAAAGAGAAAAAAAAATGCCAAGGAAGCGTCTCCTTAGCTGTTGCAATCCTCCTATATCTTACATTTTGTTCCAAAATCAGAAAGAGCTGGACTCAGAATCTGGCTTCCCCATTACAGTACAGGTGTGACCCACTCACTTTGTCTCCCTGAAAAGCAGTTTCTCCATTTGCAAATGAAGAATTATTAATCGCAGTTCAGAAGGTTGCTGAACTGAAATAAAAATATATTTCACAATTTACTCTATGAAGCATCCGATAAGGGACTCCTTCTTTCTTTCTCTTTCCTTTTGCTCCCCTCCACCTCCCTTCCTTCTTTTCCTGCCTCCCTCCATCCTTCCTCTCTTTCCTTCCTTCCCTTCCCTCTCCTTCCTCCGTTTTCTTCCTTCCTTCCTTCCCTCCTCTTTTTACCTCCTGCCCTTTTCTTTTTTCCTTTCCTTCCTTCCTTCCTTCTTTCCTCCCTTCCTCCCTTCCTTCCTTCTTTCCTTCCTTCCTTCTTTCCTTCCTTCCTTCCTTCCTTCCTTCCTTCCTTCCTTCCTTCCACCGTTCTCTCCCTCTCTCTCTTTTTCACTCTACACTCTTGTTATCTTCTAACTTCTCTTAGACTAGATGACAGTCTTTGATTACAGTTCATAGAGCTGAAAACCCAGCTGGCCCTGAGAGCTTGTTCCAGCTGAGGGTGAGCTCTTCAGGCAGCCCTCAGCATCAGACCTCTGCTCCAGTGGGGGTGAGCCCATCTTCCCCTGCATGTGGCCTGAGTGGTCAGTTAAGGGCAGATAGAGTTTAAATCCCCTTCACTTCTGGATTTGATTGATACCAAAAATCAACTAAGAGTTTCCTGTTTCTACGTAAGAGATGGTTAAATATGGGAAAAATGGAAATAATTATGGTTTTTTGTGGGGTCACTTTAAAAATACAAGGATCTTTTCTATTATGTTTCTTTTCCTTCAAATAACCCCAGAAGGAATGAGACTTCCCAGGGATTAACTTGTTCATCTGACCAAATCCGGCTCAACATCCTGACGATGTCTGGTTAAAAGATGTGACTACTACAAACACAGCTCTCACCCCTACACCATATTTTACTCATTACCTGGCAAAGGTACAAACCAAAATTCTCGTAAACCTCCTGATTTCCCGTTCATAATTCGGGGAAGTAAACCATGGCTGAGAAACCACATGAAACTCCATTAAATGAATCTAAATAAATGATAACTCTGCACATGAATCACCATTTACCCAAATTCCATGCCCTGCAGAGAGACAGGAATGGTCAATAAATACCAGACTCCAATAACCACAGTGCACACACTTCATCTCAGGGACCTCCAGCTCAGAGGCACAGAAAGAGAAAGCAGTGTTTACCACTCCTGTTCACAGCCAGGAAAGTGCATCTTAAACAACTGAGTCGTGTGTTTGTGTGCAGAATAAATAAGGGAAAATGAATCGAACCATTAACACGGGCACCAAATTTAGATGGGAGCAAAGAAAAACAATATTCTAAGCCTGAAAATTATTTTGAAAGAATATACACAAAGTAACTTTTCAGTTACACAACTTTTTTTTTTTCTGATCACAATAAGGCCATTTTCTTTAAACAACTGGAATTCTTACTGTGTTTCATAGAATGCGCTAAGAGCTGCGTATGTAATACTGAGAGAGGGAGAGAATATATACATCTGAGGCAAATCCCCAGTCTACTGCCTGCTTTTATAAATATAGTTTTATTGGGCCTCTATCCCTTGGTCATGCATCATCTCTGGTTGCTTTCACTCTATAATGACCCAGCTGAGTAGTTGCTGCAGAGAATGTGTCCTGAGAAGCACGAACTATTTACTGTCCGGCCCCTACAGTTTGTTAATCCCTACTCTAGAGGCAAAAGAAGACAAGAGTAAAGGAAATTATAATATGGCTTGATGAGAGTGATAACTGGGGATTTCTTCCACGTTTGGGCTAACAGAGAAGTCTACTGCTAGGCCCCGTCTTCATCACAACTCATGTTGAAATTTAATCTTCACTGGGAAATATTAAGAAGTGGGAGGAGCTGAGACCATTAGGGATGAATGGGTCAGGAGGTCTCCACCCTCACAGACAGGTTAATCCATTCCAGAATTAATGAAATGTGGATTAATCGGTTGTGTCAAGAGTGGCTTGTTATAAAAGTGACCTCTCTGCCATACACACTTTGTCTTGCCAGTGGTATTTTCCACCATGCAGTGACACAGTAGCACGACCCTTGTCAGAGGCCAAATTGAAGCCACCAGCACACTCATGGATTTCTTTGCCCATGAACTAAACACATTCTTTACTTTGCAAATTAGCCTGCAGTATTCATTTACAAAACCAGAAAGCAGCTTATGACAGGCATCTAATCTGGATTTGGAAGGTCAAGGAAGACTGAAGTAACATTTAAACCAAGAGCTAAAAACTGACAAGTAGCTAACCAGTGGACAGGCAGAGAAAGTATTTCAAGGGAAGATCACATGCAAAGGCATGGTGGCATTCAGGGAGCTAAAAGCTGAGTGTGTCACTTTGCTAGAACAGGGTGACTGGATCAAGCAGGAATGAGAGATATTGGCAGAGAGAAAAACAGGTTGCAGTTCACAGATATTACTCAATGGCATCCTAAGAAGTTTTGAAATTATCCTGAAGATTTAAACAATGGGGTGAAATAATCAAGCAGTACAAATCCCTAATTTTGCTTTGGAAATTCATGTAAGGCTTGTTTTTGATCTAGCCACTAGGAAAGTAAAATTGGTGAACTTTGAAATTGCCATTCATCGTGAAATGCAAAATTCGAATTAATCCATCCCACCAAACCCCTGCTACTCCGCCTGGGAGAATCAGTGGTTGGGACAGCATGACACTGACATTTCCCATCAGCTCTAAGTTGATGCTTCAACCGCAGCAGACAACACAACCGCACACCCCAGGAGCTGGTCAGAGATGAGGGCTGAAGAAGAAGGTGGTGTTACAGAGCTGGAAAATGAAGCCATTTAGGTTTGGCTTTTCCTTCCCAGTACCAAGTTTACTTTATCCATGATTTTGCTTTCTCAGACTGTCTGACTTCAGTCTTACAGCCTGTTCTGCCTCTTCCAGAACTCTTAATATTGAAATTCCCCAACATTCAATCCTTACACCTACTCTCTGGCAACGCTAGCTCCTTTGTTGAGTGTGTAAATGCGCTAACCACCAGCCACAAGCCAGTGACTCACAATTGTTTAATGCGAACTTTCTTGTGCTTTCTCTTCTCTATTAGACATCCCGTTTGCATGTTGAGTAAACACCAGTAACTCCATGTTGCCCTTACGGAATTTCTCCCTCTCAAAATACTCCATCTGTGTTTTTTCCGTCCTAGTTCATGGCAACTATATTGTTTCTCTCTTCAGGCCAAACATATTGAAGTTGTCCTTGACTCCACTCTTTTTCCCCACTTCTCTTCTAATCTGTCATGAAATCCTCTTAGTTCTGACACCAGAATATACAAAATGTAACCTTTCTTTCCATCTCCCCACTGCTGCCACTGACCACTGATATCTTCCATGTGAACTTTTGAATAAGCTTCCTAAACTGTTCTCCATGATTTCATCTTTATCCTCTCAAGTTTATTTTTGTAGTCTTTTTTTCATGTTTTTCTCCCTTTTTAAATGAATATATGTTTGCAATACACGATAAACATACTCATCATGGGGCATTGGTGCATACATCTCACATCTTGATCCTTTTTAGCTCTCTTCCCTAACCCTGTCTTATCTCCCCCGAACAACCAGATCCTCTTTCCATCACTACAAAGTCTGTCTCCCTGGTTCCTATTTTGCATGTGTGGTGGTTCATGTTAAACGAGTGAGAATGGCTTAAAACCTTGTATCGGTTTCCCATCTCACTGCAGTGGCTGTGCCCACCGATCTCTTTGATTTGCAGATAGACCAGGGATCCTCACATTTGAAGGTTTTGTACTAGCTGTACACTTTACCTTGGATTCTTTGCCCTAGATAACCAAATGGGCTATTGCTTCACTTATGCCAGTAAATGAATGTTGTACCTCAATTCTTCATCCCTCCGATATACACCCCTTCCTCTGACCTCATCGTAGCTTTACCCATAGCTACATGATCTGCTATAGCTAAAGGTAAGTGGAAAGAAGTCACAGAGGGCTTGTTTTTAGCTCATTGCTAAGGAGACTTTCTCCCTTGATTTTCCTTCACCATGAACATCTTTCCTCTGCGGAACTCCTCCACGTATTCAGCCAGTGTTTGACATTAACACATATGGAACAGAACTGCCTCCGCCAATTTATGTCATTGAGCAAGAAAACATAATTTTTATTTTATTTATATTTATTTATTTATTTATGTCTTTTTGAGACAGGGTCTCACTATGAGGTTCAGGCTGGCCTTGGGCTCACTTTGTAGCCCAGGCTGGTCTTGAACTTGCCACAATCCACCTGCCTCAGCCTCTCAAGTGCTGGGATTACAGGAGTGCGCCACCATGCCTGGTTATGATTTTTATTTTAAATCAAGGATTAATAAACTTTTCCTAAAAAGGGACACAGATGTTAAGTACCTAGGTTGTGAGGATCATATAGGCTCTACTGAACTATTCTGCCACTATAGCTTAAAGCAGCCACAGGTAATAATGGAAATAAATTAAAATGAAAATTTAGCTTTATGGCTTCTTTGTGCTCTCTTATATAAATAGGCAGTGAGCCTGTTTTGACTCACTGGCCAGAATTAACTGACACTGTCTTCAATCATTGTGTTACAGGAGAATTTGTTAGGCACAGTGGCTAACTAATATATATCTGTTCTAATACTTACATGTCTCATCTTTTCAATTAGATCCCCGTTTTAAAAAGATTTTATAGAGATATAATTTGTTTTCTATTAAATTTGTCAATTTTAAAATATATAGCTCAGTGTTTTTTAGTATTAGTTGCACAGTGCATTAGCTTTTTATTATTCCTGTAACAAATTATCACCTATTTTATGATCTAAATAATGCACATTTATTATCTCGCAGTCCTGGAGCTCCAAAAACCATCGTAGATCTTGTTACATTAGACTCATGTGCAGGCCGGTCTGAGTTCCTTTCTGAAGGTTCCAGGTGATTGACTTTTCTAGATCTTAGAAGCTGCCCCTATACTGTAGCGAGGGACTTCCTTCCTTCACCTTCAAGGCCAGCAGGGCTGGTGGAGTCCAATGCTTGCTGCCGTCTTCCTGGCTCTGACTCTGCGTGCCTCTCCCGTTTAAGGACTTCTGTGACCCGCTCCATTACACCTCTGTTCTGTGGTCTGCTGATTAGCAAATTTCATTCCATCTGGAACTTTCCTTTCTCCTTGCCATTTAACAAGCTGTAATGATAATTTCTGGAGCTTAGGAAGTCGATGGCTCAGAGTGGGAAGAGTGACATTCGTCAGGCTTCCACACACAGAGCTTCACAGGCACCATCATAATCTAATCTTAGATCATTTTTATCATAGCTGCCATATTTTAAACTACCACAGCCCTTTCCTATCAAAAAAGCCCTTTCCTCCTATCACTTAATACTTTCTAAAAACACCATTTACTTTCTTATTTCTTCATTTAAAATGGTTTTCTTCTCCTTAGGATGTACATTCCATGAAAAAAACAAGGCTTTTGTTTTGGTTCACTGATATATTTCAAACACATATACCCAGAGTCTGACCCTGAGACAGGTATTCAAATACTGGTTAATTGCATGAGTTGTCTAACTGTCCATCTTGTACCAGGAAAACACACTTTAAAAGACAGTAAGTATTTGATCTGAAAACTTAAAGTTTCATATTCTGTAGAATTTAGTAGAAAACAATAAAATTTGTTGTAACAAGTGGTCTATGATGATTCCATAAAAGAATAGTAAGGAGAGATTCTGTTTCTTATCATTACAGATCAAATTGAGACAACTTTATCTTCACCCCTGATGCTTGGTCAATGCTGCATACTAAATTTACACACTTATGGGATAAAAATGGGTTTTCTCCCATTTCAAATGGGTTTAGGGTGGACCTGTGCTTCAGACACAGTGTCTCTGTCAGTATGATCCCATTTGGATAACACAGTTGTGGCTATAGCAGAGAATAATCATTGTAGGTATTACTTCTTCACTAGCTCCTAAGTGCTAAACACCAACTGAGTGCTTTATTGTGTTATCTATCATACTCAGCATAGTTCTGCGAGGTGAATGCTATTATTTCTAGCTGATAAATGAACCTCTGAAAGGTTCAGTGGCTCCCTTTAAATTGACTGATTATTAACAGGTGAACTAAGATTTGAACTGGATGTTTCTTATATCAAAGCTTTCTTCTTCTCCTTAGGATGTACATTCCATGAAGGCAAGGTTTTTGTTTTTGTTTTTGTTTTGGTTCACGGATATATTTTAAACACATATACACTCTCTTATCATTTCAACCCATGAAGACCATCTGTCTAGGGAACTCTGTATTTGGTTTAAAACTAAGAGCATCAATGATCTATAAATATTCTTGATAAAATATGCATGCAGCCTGTTCAACTCCTAGTTTGTTACTTTTTTGGTAATTTGTTGGTACATGATTGGTAATTTTATCAAATTTTCCTAATTGGATAAGGGTTTTGTAACCTGCTGCATATCCACATTCCTGATTTGGTCTAAACTTTCCTCGAAGCTACTAGATCAAGCATCCTACCCTCAACACCCGTTAGTCCTAGTGATACTGGGCTGTCTCACTCTATCTTTCCTCTGCATCGCTCAAGATGACGAGATTCAAGAGCCACAATTGGGGTCCAGCCCCAGACCATGCACAGTGATACCTCAACCTCTCAACCATTTTTGAGCCTTCATTGTCATAAATTTGCATCATTAATGTTGCTAATCTACATTAATTTCCATACCCTTTCCTTAGGCAATGAACTTTTAAACCTTAAATTTTCAGAAAACAGAATACTAGAATTCTGTTTTCCAAAACAGAATTTCTTCTCCTTATAAGAGTTCAGGTGGACCCCAGAGAAGCCAGATAGTGCAAATCATGAGGGGAAACCCTCAGTACTTTTCAATGACAGATATGCTATGAAATCGGACAGACCTTCTTTTGACATTGGTCTTATCGTTACATAGGTATCTGGA
The DNA here is from genome assembly GCF_034190915.1 of Cavia porcellus. NCBI lineage: Eukaryota > Metazoa > Chordata > Mammalia > Rodentia > Caviidae > Cavia > Cavia porcellus. The sequence goes on along the minus strand of NW_026947484.1, from coordinate 155,973,468 downwards.
ACACCTGGATAAATAAATCCTCTCTCTCTCTCTCTCTCTCTCTCTCTCTCTCTCTCTCTCTCTCTGACAGGATCTCACAATGTAGTATAGGCTGGCCTTGAATTTTTGTAGTCCAGGCTGGCCTTGAATGCAATCTTTCTGCCTCAGTCTCCCAAGCGCTGGGATTACAGGCTTGCGCCACCACACCTGGCATCCTCAACTTTCTCGTCTCTAAAAAAAAAAAAAAAAAAAAAAAAAAAAAAAAAAAAAAAAAAGGTAAATGATACTTCATAGGGCTTGCTTCAAAGGTTAGAAGAGATAATTGATGCCTAGCGAATATTTTTATAGATAAATTTATACACATGTATATATATTTTCTTCTCCAATTTTCTTCTTTACTTTCTGAAAAGTTGATAACTAACACCATTTCAATTGCTGCAGTAAAGTCACGTGTCCAGAGAGCAAAGAATAATTCTATGAGGATTATTGCCTTTTGTTTTCAAAGAAAAAGAAAGAAGAAGCTACTAGGGAAAGGTGTTCATGATTCATAACTATAGAAATACAGGTAACATGTCTCGGAGATGTGTATAAGCAAAATGTTTTCCAGCAGAATAAAAGGTCTCTGATATGCAATTAGGGTGCAGGGAGACCAAGTACTGTGGATTTCAAAAGCAAAGGGAGACCACACCATGCTTCTGGCAGTGACTCTGGGGTTGGTAAGATCCAGGGAAATATTTCCCAGATGTATGAGGATCCTGAAAGAATACAATGAGAGGAAAAAATTCTGGGTAGATTTGTGCCACTTTATAGAGTACAACATTAACAGAAAGCAAAAAAATGTAAACCGAGGTCAGACTTGGGGTGCTACTTTAGGAAGCTGACTGTGACAGCAATCAAAACTGGAGAGAAACCCCAGTGCCAGAGAGAGATTAGATGGAAATAGGAGAAGAATGCAGATTTGTTGGAATAGCCAGGGTCTGAGTGATACAGATCTAATACTTCTATGGTACGAACTTCCAAAGTTCCTAGATTTTAATGGGTAAGTGAAGAAAGCACTTTGACCAAGATTTCAAGATGCTCTTTGGCCTTGCTGGACAGAATTACAGCCACCTGTCAGCTAAACCAGAGCGTGAAATGCTGAGGTGCTAGGGATCCCATTTAACCTGGCCTCAGCATGCTAGGCATATAATGGGATGGACCTTTTGTCTTCTCTCTAGCAATTCACTTAAGATAACCTGAAGAATAAGAGGTAGAAAATTGGAGGCTACTGAAAAGGGCAGGCTGAGAGGGGCTTGAGTAGCTCGCTGATTGTAATGGCTTCAAATCAGGGCGGTTGCACCCTTCCGGGCAAAGGGGGCATGTGCGGTGTTTTCTTCTACATAGCACTCCAGAATCTTTTTTCCTGTTTTAGAGATCATTATTGCCATTAAAATACAGACTGGACTCTCTTTAAACAATACACATCTCAAAGGTGTGACAGGTGTTGGTCAGGCTTTGGGAAGCTTTTACACTGCTTTGCTTCACAAATAAGAATGTCAAAATTTCCCTGATGATCAGAAAGCAGTAACAAAGATATTACTGACTCTTATTTCAAACTTTGGTTGCTGTGAAATGGATATGGGAATAAATACCATACAGCCACTTCTCTAAGTAATTCTGGTAGGATTACTTCCCAGCCCCCATTTTTATTTGGAATAAAATATAGAAAGAGGATTAAAGTTCAACTAATTTTTACTTAAGGAGCAAAATACACTCAAATATTTTGAAAGCCTACTGTTTACCAGGTATTTTGGGAGGTATTTGGTACATATTATTCCATTCATATCTCACAACAGCCCTGCCAGCAAAATGTTAGCATAAATGAGGAAAAACAGCCACAGAGAATAATATCACATGACAAAAATAAAATATGTAAAAATATTTTGGAGCTGGGATTTATGACTTTCTTTCAGATCTTAGAAAAGATGTATGCAGATAAATGCCAAAGGAAACATTTAACAATCACTGACAGAGCACTAAAAAGCAGAAAAGTATCCCAGGGTTGTAGGTATGGAAATTAAAGAGCTGGAAATGAACTTTGTCCTTCTGATAACTAAACTGCTGCTGTCTTTCACTGCATAGAATCACAGCATGCTAGAATCAAAAGGTTCTTTAATTTATTGAGCATCTTCATTTAGTAGATGAGAAGACTGAGGTTATGTGACTTGTCCAGAGACAAGCAAGCTGTCAATAATCAAGCATTCTCATTTCTACTTCTAAGGTTCTCAGTGACGCACCTAGGTCCACTGGTCTCTTAATTATGAGGACTGGCACACTGAGGTCTATCCCTGTTGAACGTTCACTAAGGGTTCTATCATCCACAGTTGTCCTTTTGTTGTCCAAATGTCTATTTTTCAAGTCTTTCCTCCCAACTCCCTGGAGAAATCACTCCTAACTCTGAATTTTCAATGTGGATTTCTCTTCCATCTGTTCCTGTGCATGCTTCATCTGTATATGGACCTTCTCCCCACGTGAGGTTCATGATGACACATTGCAGTCGTTCTCAATAACTCAGTCGGTCTCAAGCGGCTCATCCAATCCACTCATAGTCAATTTATTCTTCCTCCATAATGCATGGCCACTTCATTCCATCCACTGCCTGCCACTGGTCTGGTCTGAATCACCACCATCCCTCACCTCTCTTTCATGGTGACCTCTTAGTAGATACTCGCCACAGAACCCTTCATCTCTTTTAATTGTTTTTCTCCTCCAATCTATCTTCCACACAACTAGCAGACAATCCTTTAAAAATACCAATTTTTTACTTAAAATGAAACTCATTTTAACATTTATTTTATTAATATTTATTTATGGTGCAATGTAATTCATTTATCGTAGGGAATTAGTACATACACAAATGATTTCCAGTGTACTTAAAATCAAACTTTAAAATCGCGCTTATCAAGTCTTCACGTAATTCTAGGTTAACTGTGCCTCTTAGTTCTGCTTTTCTCTATTTTCTCGTTTCCTCACTGTCTTGAAGAACACATTTGCCATCTTTTCTTCCTCTGCGCCTTCAACTCATCCTTTCAATATTTTACTGGATTTACTGTAATTTCCAGGAAAGCTTTGCCATCTCAGGCTGAATCATGTATTCCTTTAGTTATCAGTCATAGATCCTTTCGTTTTTCTTTTGTTGCTCGTTTGGTGGTTGTTTAGTTTTTTCCCTCTGTAAATTGTAAAAGCCACAGGGGAAGGACTAGGTGTGTTTTGTTTTCTAACAAATTTTATGCTTTATCAGACTGCTTCAATATGTAGTAGAAGCCCATGCATTTTGGGGGAAAAGATAAATAAAAACAGTAGATAATAATCCATTATTTTCAGGTTGGGGATGAAATTCTCTCAAAACAGAATTCATTTAAATTAATCTGCTTTAATTTAAAAACTTGACAGTTTTTCTACATCCCTCACTAATGATAGAAAGAGGAAAGGAAGCATCAGGAAACACAGTACAGACCAGGATGAACATGCCATGTATATCCTAGATACTGGGGGCTTTAATCTGTTCTACTTTCTGAAAAGTGTTCAAGGAACAGTTGTCTTCTCTGACTCTTCACAGTCAGACCCCTTTTAAGTTGTTCAAAAGCAAGAAATAAATGGTCTAAACTATTTACCTGACAAACCTGGTCATAGAGATGATAAAACGTCAAAAAAAGTGATCAAGGATTTGGGTATCGCATGCATAAATTAACTCATAGTAACTAAGTCATGCTTCAGACTTGTTTTGAACGTAAACCAGGAAGCAAGGATCACCAAAAGACACTTGCCTAGCGCAAGACAGTAAGGAGTAGGAGTCATGGTCAACAATTTACTAACAAACCCAATTATTCAATTGTGTTCTGGTGTGATTTCCTGACACCTTAAACCACTCATACTGAGCAAAGAAAAAAGGATAACTCCAAAGTTCAGGAAACTCACGTAAAATTATATATGTGCATATACCTAAACATGTGCACACATATATATGCACATTTCATGTGTATTTATACGTCAAAACTCTAAAACCAAAGGAATTTCCCTTAGCATCTTAAGTTACACACAAAAAAATCTTTATTTAATTTTCTCTGAGTGGACACAGGTGACATAAAGCTCATATAAATTCTATTTGAAAAATGCAATTCAATTAACATGTAGTTAAGTTCACTGTGATTCCAACATATTTTTAAATAATTAACTAGATCATTCAACTCTTACCTAACTTTTTCCAATCATTGGAGAATGAGGCAGAGTAGAAATATTCAAAATAAATAAATAACTTACCAGCTTTATCTTGCCTTATGCATGTTATAAATGAAGTCTTCACAAAAATGCATAAATCATTCTCCCATGTGAGTCCTAACTCGGCTTCTGTTTACCAGATGGAAGTAAGAGTAACATGTGTAACATGTGCACCAAATCCAGCTGTCAAGATTTTCCTAAGAGGATACACTTCTAAACATTCCACCATAGTCCAGATGTGCTGGGCCTGGTCTTTAAAAGAATAATAATAAAAAGAGCCAATTACATGTACAGGTAGGAATCTATCCTGGCTGCTTTACCAAGTCTGTAATGATAGTTACTATTTTTAAAGTGCAAAAATAGTAAAGCAGCTTCTCAGAGTACAGAAGTAGAACACGTGATCTATCTTAGACTTGAAAAGGGCGGGTTACTTCTAACCTTTACCCACTGTGACCTAAAAGGTAGGTTAGAGATGTTGCTCATAATGGATGCTAAGGCTTTCCTGGCCGGAAGTGGCCAAGATTGAGGAGACCAAGTAGAATTTCCTTTACACTAATCATTTACAAATTACAGTATTTTCACAAACCTTTTATTTAAAACTCACTGCAGGGGCTGGGGATTTAGCTCAGCGGCATAAGCACCTGCCTTGCAAGGAGGCGGTTGTGAGTTCGATCTCCGGTACCGGTTTAAAAAAAAAAAAAAAAAAACTCACTGCAATGCTGGGATTAGGTATTATTGCTCCCACTTTGCAGGTGAGGAAGAGGAGATCTTAAAATCCTTGTCCCAATGTCATCATTGCTGCCAGTGACAGCGACAACTCAGTTCTACTACACATGGAGCAGTCTCCTCACCATGTTGTCTGCCTACCAAGTTTATGCTTCTCCTGGAAATCGGATTCTTATCTTTTCCTCACACAGACTACATTTCTTAGGCAAGATCAAGATCAAGATCAACATTCTCACCAAGAAAGATTCTATGATGGCAGGAGTAGGAGTGGTGCCTAGCCTGTTATTTGATAGCCAATAGGATCATCCTTTGTAGCATCTCCAGCCCTGAGACCCGTGCAGGATGGGCATAGCCCTTTCACTGAATGAATGTCACCTCCTAATTCTTCCAGGCAGACAGGAGTCTTGTTTCATTTTGTTGAATTCTCTTGAAGAATCTATTATAAAATAATATTGAAGAATATTTGGCTCTCGTGGCTCTTTTCTTTTTCTGTTGTTTTCTTTGCCAACAATCTAATCTATTATTTTAAGTGACAATTCAAGACACAATAAAACTAAAATCCACATGCTTTATTCCACCATCAAGGCATTTATTTCTATCCATCGTTTGGAAGTCCGATGCAATGTCATATTTTTCATTAAAAACTTTTTCTATAACTCTGATATTTCAAAAAGTTCTTTTCTCATTACAACTTCTATAGTACTTTATATTATATATCGCTATGGTTACATTATTAACAAAATTATCTAAAGCTTTAAACTAAAGCAAAAATAAAACTACTTATTCTTCTAGTGTCTTACTGGAACATTTTGTGTCATACCCAACAAAGACTGGTGGTATTTTATTGCTAGACTTCTGGTCAAGAGGCCAAAGGCTATATAGTTATGTGTTATCATGTGAGTTTGTACTCAGTGAAATTCAAGTGATTTTTTTTCTAGAAAAAGAAGTAAATGAAGGCTAATGTACATGCTTTCCAGGATGTTAACTGGTTGTGGAAATAAACTAGAAATCTTATTCAGCATTTTTTTCAGTGTCTATCAATACTCTTTCAAATGCTTTTTGAACCAGTCTTTTTTCAAACTTATTTCAAACTTTTTTCAAGTCTTATTACTTTCATAAATGAATGAATTGATATACATCTGTTTTATATTTATATCAGAATCATGTTTTTTAAACTTTATTGAAAATTACATGAGAACTTACACTGTGATATGTGTTTTTTTATGAATTCTAATTTAATTCTCCAAATTACCAGGGACCCCTGCAGTGAGTCCCCAATTTCCTGCAAGGGGCTGTAGTGAACAGTGAACAGAGAGAAAAAGAGACAAATACCAGTGCAACAGGGAACTGGGATGGCCAGGATTTGCAGAGAACAAAGGGCAACAAGACAGTCGCACCTCAGTATTTATTGATCACATCTGCCTTGAAGAAAGCGATGAAGGGATTACTACTGGATGTGCTAAGTAAGTGGCAGGCAGGTAAGGCTTTTAAAAGAAGCCTTACAAAAGGCTTCTTCCATTCTTGCAAAAGGAACAGAACATCCAGATGCAAGTTGTGATTAATGAGTAACCAGCTTTGTAGTCACTGCTGGGAAGGAATTCTCTCTGCTGTCAGAAATGAGACAACTCAGTGGAGACTTTATCTCATATGTCAGTCCTGCAGTCTCATGGCCCAATTCTCTGGGTTCTACTGTGGCCATTGGTGAGCATCAATGCTTGCCCAACCCGCCATCCACTTGCTTCCATGAAGACACGGTCACAGCCATGGCTAGACTCACAATTCAAACCAAAAGTCAATTTAGGGACATCACTGCTCAAAAGTAAGCACATTCACATTTGGGTAAGGGAGAGGAAGATGGGGCAGCCCTCCACATCAAATACCCTATAAAGTAGTATTGTGAGTTCTACTATAATGTTCCCGATTTACTTTGCTAGAAAGTATATAAAGTGAAAATGATGGACTTTAACCCCAGCTGTCTCTGAACTGGAGCCTGAGTAGTGGTAACGAGGAGCCTTTCACTGGAAATTTAAGGAGTGTGCTGTCCTCTGAGAGTGGGTCAAAAACCAGCTCAGTACATATGAACATCCATAAGCACGGTGTGTTTATTCACAAGTTGGATTAATATATTGATTCACATATTCTTCCAACACATATGCATTTGTTGGTTGGAGAACATAGACAATTGGTGGAAAAAAATAAATCAGGCAAAGATTGTATTCCTAAAGAAACTAGAGACATGATAAAAACTATGGTCAATTGCATAACTGCCGAGGTACTAAGTGTTCCACATTTACCCTCTGTGTTGTGTTTTCATACTCATCAGCTGCTTAGTATTCATATTGATATCTTTTTCTCTCTCTGGATAATTTTTTCTGACTTCTTTCCTGAAAAGTTCATTGTTTCCTGTAAAGATGGCTCTATTGATTGAGAACAGATCATTTACCAAGATTTAAAGAAACCGGGGGTTTCTTTACTTCACTAAAAAGTAAAACAGAAGCACAAAATATTATTGGTAATTTGGGTTAATTCTGCAATGATTATTAAACATTAAACACTTAGTGGATGTAGACACAGTGCTGGAGATAGAACAACAAATAAAACAGTAATAGTCTTATCTTTGTGGTTTTGTTACATAAAATATAGAAATATTAAACTAGCCCTTACATTGGTATTGAGTGTTTTCGAGCTATTAATACTATTTTCTGCAAACATGTACCTGGGAATCCTATTCATAGGTATTTTCTTTGTATACCTCTGAATTTTCAAAATGTCAATAGTTGTTGAATATTACCTTTATAATCAGATAAATATAAGTTGATTTTTTTTAAACAATACAGATTTAAAGGAGGTGTGGGAGTTCAGAGGAAAGAATTACTTCCAGTAGGAATTTTAGGGGAGAACTATATGATCTAGGGGCATTAAAATGAGTGACGATCTCAGAACTGAGCTGTAAATGTCTTTCAGCACAAAAGAACTTTCAGTCATATGTTCTGTCCACGTAAGCAGCTTCCCAATGGAGGAAACTCCTTTCCTGACCTACCCCTCCCTCTCTGACTTAGAAGACAGTAGTGTGGCAATGTAGAACAGCTGACCCTAAACACCCCTAATGGTCTTCCGGGTGCTTCTCAGTCTTCGTCTCAGGAAGGGCAGCAATGTGACACAATTCTACTCATTTCGGATGCAACTCAAATTTTATAGAATTGGGAATGCATTCTAGGAAAGATCTTCAATGTTAAAACAAGAACCAAACACCGCTCATTTCTCTTTCTTATTGCCTTGAAATAACACATAGTGTATGGAAATTGAGGGCAGCCAAAAAGTTGCAGCTGCCTTCCCATCATGAGAGAAGTCAATGGAAAAAGGGCACTAATATGACTGAGCCATTACCAATGCCAGTCACTGCTCAGCTTCACACACTGACTGGTACAAGCAGGGAAGACCACCGGTTTCTTTAAATCTTGGTAAATGATCTGTTCTCAATCAATAGAGCCATCTTTACAGGAAACAATGAACTTTTCAGGAAAGAAGTCAGAAAAAATTATCCAGAGAGAGAAAAAGATATCAATATGAATACTAAGCAGCTGATGAGTATGAAAACACAACACAGAGGGTAAATGTGGAACACTTAGTACCTCGGCAGATAGGCAACTGACCACAGATTCTGCCTAGTGAGGGTAAATCCTGACCTACTGGGATCAGCTGGTCTAAACATAAAAGTTGTGAGTATTACAACTCTTGATCTCTTTTTCCTTTGAGGTATCTTGATCTCCCTACATCCTATTATCTTTTATTTTGTACTTTATTTAATTTTGAAATTCTCATATAAGATAAAACATGTGATGTTTAAACTTGTGTGAGTTGCATGTATGTGGGTGTGTGTGATTGATTTCATTTAGTATTATGGTCTCAAGGAGCATCTATTTTCCTACAAATGACTCAAGCTTGTTCCTCCGTATGACAGAGTAGTACTCCCCTGTGTATAAATACAACATGTGATTCTTTACCCATTCATCTGTTGGATAAAGACCCATGTGAGCTGGGCACACAGACAACTTCCAAGATTTAGCGATCACCCATTGTGCTGTTATAAACATGAGCGAATAGCTGGGTCAAACGGAATTTCTAGTTTCAGTTTTCTGAGGAATCCCCACGCTGATTTCCATTATGGTTGTACTGTTTTATATTCCCATCATCAGTGTATAAGAATTCTTTTTTCCTTGTATTTTTATAGTCAAAATTTCATCAATTGGGTGGTCCACAAAACCCTTAAGTTTTGAATTTAATGGAAAGTGATCTGGAAATGGTAGTGTCTTCAGGAAACCAGCAGAAGCAGATGCAACTATTCTGAGGTAAAGCATATGAAATAAAGCTGGTCACATTTAGCTGATTCCACAGAATAATTCTGCACAAAATCTTCTAACACAAATGAGCAGCCTATAGTCAAAAATAATTACAAACACACAAAATTGAGCAGTGATCGAGACACAGCACACAACTGCAGAGCAGAAAGAGACCCACGGGCTTTTCGTGTATTAGAATTACAGCCCACATATTATGAGAAAATATTCAAACTAACTACAGATACTGAAAAAAATAAAGGGAAACATTAAAAATAAGATGGAAATAGAATATCAGATTTGAAAATATTACATAGAAATACAAGACTCAAAGAATGCAATGATTGTGATAAAAAATTTAACAATTGGCTATTACCAAGCTGCTCAGAGCATCCATAAAAAAAATAGGTCAGAATAAAATGGCCAGATGAAAGTTAGCCCAAGAGAATAAGATTAAGTACATGAAAGAAAAGTAAAACATTTTGGAGACCAGAGGGCACATCAAACCAGTCTGCCAAAGGCAAAGGAGAAGGCCAGCCAAGTAGAAGCACTACTTGAAATGGATGAGGGTCTTCTACAGTGAAAGAAACCAACCAGTGGATTCAGAAAGTCCAATCCTTGCTAGAAAAGAGAAAAAAATAATTCTGCATCTAAACATATACGTGTGAAACAACATAGCACCAAAGACTAACAGAAAGCCATAAAGGCATTCCGAAAAAATTTTAAAAGCTGTTTCTAAAGACAAAAGAGTTAGAATGATAGCTAACTATTCAACAGTGACAAAAAAGCCAGAAAACAATGCAAAAATGAATTCATACGCTAAGCAAAAATTTAAAAAGTACAAAGCTATGATTCCATACTAAGTAAAAATATCTTTCAAGAATAATGATAAATACAACTTCAAAGTGTGTAGCAAACAGCAACAAACAAACTTTCACAAATTTTCATTAAAGCAGATTTGAAAGACTCTTCTCCAAGAAATGATTCCAGATGGAAAGTGAGATATGCAGAAAAAGAGGAATGCAATAACAGGAATGCAAATATAAACAACTCGGACTATGTAGGACACTCGTGGTTCTAATATGATGAGGGATACTGTAAAAATTAAAAATTAACAGCAATTACAGTAAGATACTGGAGGTAAAGTATCATATCCACTAGAAGGTCTTTGAACTGCCTGGGCAGAAGATAACTTACTCTAAACTTTAATTTAAAAATTCACATTTCTTTCAACTGTCATGGTAACCACAGAAAGATTAGAAACATTATTTATGGGGGCTGGGGGTTTAGCTCAGCGGCATAAGCGCCTGCCTTGAAAGCAGGCAGTCGTGAGTTTGATCCCCGGTACCAATAAAAAGGAAAAAGACAAAAAAAAAAAAAAAAAAAAAAAAAAGAAACATTATTTATGGCTTCTAACCAAACAAAGAGAAAATAGACTGATTTTTTAATGTAAATTGACAGTAAAAATAAAAAGAGAGAAAGTAAAACAAACAAGTGAGGTAAATACAAAACCAAAATTAAAGACAGTGTATATAAACCCAAATAGGACAATAGTTATATTAATTATATTAATGAAGTGGAGTACTTGGGTCAAGTGAACAACAAAAAGGTCAAGCTGGATTCCTTAAATGCTGTTAAGTGCTATATCAAAATATTTCTTAAAATTTGGAATTATAGAAAAAATGAAAGCAAGACCACAGAGTATGATAAGGTATGAGTGGAAAGTTTGTGAAGCTATGTTACAGTTAAAAACAAGCTTTAAGCCAAAGCTTTCCTCAATTCAGACATATATAATAAAGCCTCAGCAAGAAGGAATTAATAAGATATTTAATATCTCTGTTGATTAGTCACACTTTTTTTCCATTTCATGGTGTTTGCTAATTGAGTTGCCATAACATAAAGGCAAAATATGATGTAATTAAATAAACACATTTCTAATGATAGTGAAATATTTCTAAACAATTCTCTCCACTTCTAGAATAGTAAGTAAGTAAAAATTAGTAAAGATATATAGATGAATAGCCAGGGATCTGTCTATCGTGTGTGAGGCTATTGGTCTGATTGCTAGCATTACAGAAAGAGGGAGAATGGGAGGGGGAGAGAGAGAGAGAGAGAGAGAGAGAGAGAGAGAGAGAGAGAAAGAAAGGAGAAAATTTCAGCAAAATAATTAAGAACACTGAGCTAATATGGTATATATTGGATATTACATACACAACAGAGCCATAAAATATACATTTGCTTCAAATCATTTAAGCATTCATTCCACGTTTATAGAAATTGAAATTGAATTTGTGGATTTTAGGTATATATCATTGAGACATACAACTCATCATAACACTTCTCAAAGAAATGATGTTACAGAGATTATTTTACCTGAAGTTAAACTAAAATTCATATCTAGAAATAGATAAGTAGAAAAATATATGCAAATTAACATATATGTGCTAAGCAATGCATTTGAAAATGAAAGAATTAAAGGAGACTGGGAAAAAAGAAGGAAGAAGGAAGTGGAATGGGAGGGAGAAAGGGAAGGAGTGAGTGAATTTTAAAACTTAGAGAAACACCTTGAATTAGCAAATAACAAAAGTATTGGATGTAGCATGTAAGATACAGCCTAAATTATATTGAGAAGGAAATTATAGACTTAAATGAATGTACTAAATAAGATGAAATATTGAAACATTAATAAACTAATAGACACATGCAATATTCTAAGAAGGCAAAAAGCTTCATTTGTATTTTGGGGAAATCTTAAGTAGTTTGTTTTGATGACACATTATTTGGATAAACCAAAACATATTATCTATTCTATTTCAAGGAGCTCTTGAATTTTTCCAGGTTTTGTCATTGTAATTTTGCTATGGACTATTACACATATCTCCTGTGGAAGAGGGTAAAATTTCGCTAGGAATAACGTCTAAGAATAGAATTGTAACATTCCTATACATAAACAAAAAACTCACTGAGAGAAATTATGGAAATATCACCTTTCACAATAGCATCTAAAAAAATCAGATACTTAGGAATCAACCTAACCAAGAATGTAAATGATCTATATGCTGGAAATTATACTATTCTAAAAAAGGAGATGGAAGAGGATATTACAAGATGGAAGGATATTACTTGCTCATGGTTAGGAAGAACCAACATTTTAAAAATGGCCATACTCCCAAAACTGTTATACAGATTCAGTGCAATCCCAATCAAAATATCACAACATACCTTACAGATCCAAAAAAAAAAAAAATTCCTAAAATTCATTTGGAAACAGAATAAACCGAGAATAGCAAAAGCAATTCTGAACAACAAAGGCAAGACAAGAGGCATCTCAGTTCCTGACCTGAAACTATATTGCAAAACCACAGTGATAAAATCAGCATGGTACTGGCAAAGAAATAGACCTGAGGATCAGTGGAACACATTAGAAGATTCAAATACTACTACAAAGACACTCATCCACCTTATATTAGACAAAGGGGCTAAACATGTTCACTGGAAAAAAACCTCTTTAATAAATGGTGTTGGAAAAATTGGCTTTCCACATGCTGAAGACTGAAAATAGACCCATGCCTATTACCACACACTAAACTAAAGTCTAAATGGATCAAGGATCTAAACATTAAAACAGAAACATTAAATTTACTGGAGGACAAGGTAGGTAGAAATCTTGAAGACATAGGGATAGGCAGAAAAATTCATGAATAAAATGCAAACCACATGGGAAATACTTCAAAGAGTCAACAGCTGGGATCTCATATTACTAAAAAGTTTTTGCACTTCAAAAAAAGTCACCAACAGAGTGAAAAGAAAACCCACAAAGTGGGAAAGAATTTTAGCCAACAATCCCTCAGACAAAGGACTTATATCCAGAACATATAAAGAACTGAAAAACACCAAACCCCCCAAATTAAAAGACCCTCTCCATGGGGGTTGGGGATTTAGCTCAGCAGCATAAGCGCCTGCCTTGCAAGCAGGCAGTCGTGAGTTCGATCCCTGGTACCGATAAAAACGAAAAAGACAAAAAAAAAAAAAAAAAAAAAAAAAAAAAAAGACCCTCTGCAAAAATGGGCATTGGCAATGAACACACAGTTCTCAGATGAAAATACATAAATGGCAAACAAATACATGAAAAAATGCTCACCATCACTGGTCATTGAAGAAACGCAAATTAAAATGGCATTGAGATTTCATCTCACCCCAGAAAGAATGGTTGCTATCAAGAAAACAACTGATAACAAATGTTGATGAAGATGCAGGGAAAAAGGAACACTGCTCCACTGTTGGTGTGAGTGCAGACTGGTGCAACCACTGTAGAAATCAGTATGGAGACTCCTCAAAAAACTAGGATTAGAAGTTCATTCAATTCAGCTATTCCCCTCCTGGCTATTTTCCAGAAAAAAATTGAAAAGGTCATACATATCACAGAGATATATGTGCACCCATGTTCATAGCAACACAATTTGTGATAGCTAAATCTTGGAAACAATCAAAATGCCCATCAACTGCAGAGTGGATGAAAAAAATGTGGTATTTTTCTACAATGGAATACTACTCAGCTATAAAAAGGATGCTCTTGAAGCCTTTATAGGTAAATGGAGGCAACTTGAAAATATCCTCATTAGTGAAATAAACAAGACTCACATGAGAAAATATAACTGTCTCTCTAGTGTAAAAAATAATAAAAATTGATAGAATAATGGGATCCAAAAGTATAATAGATATTGTGAAAGAGAAGGAAAGTGCTCTAAAGAGTATAACGGTATGTATAGTGTGTAACATAGATGACCATATTACTGAATTTCTGTTAAACATTGAACAGAATGATTTTCACTGTCAATGTTTGAGTGTCTAGCCACTATTTATGCTTTGATTTTGTGACTTTGACAACTATTTTTAAAGACAACAATGAGTAATGTATCAACTAGGGAGTCTATGATGATAATTTTTTTAATTCGGTATTATTCTACCCTTCTTTCCTGTTTTTCTATTCTCTATAATTTTCTTTTCTTTCTTAAAAAAAGAGAACAATATACAATATAACAACCATTGTTAAATTTCTTTCTGCTTTGAAAACCTATATCATTATTGTTTTGAGTTTACTGTTGTCGTTTATGTCTTGTACTTTTTGTTTTGCTTTTCTGAATTTTCTCTTTTTAAAATAAATAGAATTGATAAGTTGTATGAATTGTGAATATTCATATTACAAGATAATGCTGAATTATTTTCTGAAGTAGTTATATTAATTGATGATCAAACAATAATTAAATTAAATATTTCACATCCTTTCCAATGCTTAAGTTCTTGGACTTAATATTTGCCATTAAAAAATGTGAAATTCAAATGTTCAATGTCATCTCAGTGTAGTCTTTAATTCCTCCCCCTATTGTAGATTTAATGTTTCTTCAGGTGTTGATTAATCATAATTTTTTCCAATTTTGTGGATTTTGTTCATTTTTCTTCTGAATTGCTTATGCTTTTTTTGCAGTCCCTCTCATGTTTTTGATTATAGTCCTTAGAGGTTTATAACCTGTATTTTTGGTAAACCATATATCAAGTAATATTTACCATTTCAAGTGTATGCTGTAGTGACATTAAGTATACTCACAGTGTTGTACAATCATCAGGGCTATTGATCTCCAGATTTTTTAAAAAATGTATTCATTCATGTTTGTGATAAATAGTGAACATACTCACCACAGGAAGTTGGTAGCTATACATACCACTTCTTAATCCCTTTTACTTCCCTTTCCCTTTCCCTCCAAAACTTTTTATAAACTCTAACAGAAAATCTGTGCCCATTAAACAGTAACTCCTCTTAACCTCAACTCAAAACCTCTGTTAAACACTGTCCTCCTGTCTCTCTCTATGGTTTTGCTCACCCTCAGAACCTCATATGAGTAGAATCACACCACATTTCTTTTTTTGTGTATGGATTATTTCACTTAGTACAAAGTGTCCAAGGTTCACACATATTGCATGATAATATTCAATGCCTGCATATGCCACATCTTCAGTACCCATTCATCTGTCCGGGGAGCAGCTGGCATGTCTCCAACTCTAGCTATTGTGGGTAATATTGCCAGTAGTGTACAATGTCTGCTTGAGTATGCTTTTTATAACATGTTTTTTGCTTCATGTAAACTTGTTAGGAACAGTTATTAATCATTAAAAATTGATTCACTTTCAAAGATCAAAAAAGCATTATCTCTACTTCTTTATGCAGAAATGCAAAATAATGCAAAAATTCTATGAATAACTCTGTTTTATTTTTGTACCAGGAATCAAACTCAAGACCTTATGCTTTTCAGGGAGGCACTGTGCCACTGAGCTACATCCCTGACTATCCCTGTATTTTTATAAAGTTTATAAAGTTGTAAACAACTAAATATCTTTTTGAATGGATACAGACACATGATTAAACTGTCATATTTAGACTTATAATTAGACTTTTTCAAATCTAATGAATGCAAAATCTTTAAACAAAAAATTTTTAGGTTTTTGTGTATTAGCAACAAAGGTAGAAATCGATATCTCAAAAAAACATGCTATTGCCTTCCTGCAGGGAGCCAACATGGGTGGGGAGAACCAGCATATCAACAGGAGAACCTGCCAGCTGCCACAACCAGAAAGCTCTTTCCTGAGGGCAGTCAGTGAAGACACAGAGAGCCAGCAGATCTTCCTCTGCCTGCCAGCCACTACCACCAGTTGTTTCTTATGGGCAGCCAGCAGGATCAGGGACACAGCTACGTAAGCCCCATGCACCTGCGGGCCACCATTGGAGGCCCTTGCTTCCTTTGGTCAGCTATCACCCACCAGGAGAATCAGACAAACACACCCCTGTGTTCCTGCCACCATTGTGGGAACCCCAAAATGAACATGCAGGCTGAGAGAAGCAGCCCCATCTCCACGCACACCTGGTCATTGGGGAAGCCCCAGGGTAGCTGCACAAGTCTGGGAAACTGGGCTCCATGCTCTGCTACCTCCCTGTCAATCTGGGATCAGAGAAATACAGGTGCCTTTCCTATTCCCCTATGCCACAGAGGGGCAGCCACCATGGGAAGTGTCTGGGGACCCACAACCAGCTTGTTGGAAGGAACCCAGAACCAGCTTGTTGGAAGGAATCCAGGAGAATATCAAGATGAAGGGACAAAAGGCAATTTCAGACTTCCAGCCTGCACAGAACAAGTCTGGGAGATACAGTCATGGAAGAAAATGGAAGTCACACATCTGAAATCTCTGAGAGGATAGAAACTGAAGTAAAGAAACAACTTCATGAGACTGTAAAAGTAATCAAATCAGAAATAATGTCTCAGGTAAAAGAAGAAATCACAAACATACTGAAAGAATTTCTCAGCATATCTAAAGAAGACATAGATTTTTAAAAAGAGGAGCACAGGAAAATGATGGAAACCTTGAATGAACTATATAGAAAGGAATTGCAATGCATGAGACAGATTCAAAGAAATATTCAGGAAATTCAAAAGTCAATAGAAAGCTGGCAAAACCACTTCAAAGAAACTGAAGATAGACTTTCAAATCTTGAAGATAGGATTGCAGCTAGCAATTATGAAAGAAAAGCGCTCTTAAAAATAGCAAGGAATCAGAAAATAATAATTCAACAGCTGTAAGATGACCCAAAGAAGCATAATCTAAGAGTGATAAGTATCAGTGCAGAAGCAGGGATCAACACAAATGAAATTAAAAGGCTATGTATAAAAGCAATAGCAGAGAACTTCCCAAACATGGGAAAAGCATCTGGCATACTGCTAAACGTGGCATACAGAACTCCAACTAGCCATAGCCAAAGTAAATCACAGACATATAATAATCAAGATCCCAGAAGTTCAGCACAAGAACACAATATTAAAAGCTGTTAGAGAAAAGAAACGGATCACCTATAAAGGAAAACCAATCAGAATCACAGCAGATTTATCAACACAAACCATCAAGTTAAGAAGAGTTTGGAGTAAAGGGTTTCAGTCCTGAAAGAGAACAACTTCCAACCCAGAATGATGCACCCTGCAAAACTATCTTTCAAAATCAATGGAAAAACAAGGAACTTTCATGATAAGGAATTCGTGACCACCAAACCAACCCTATGGAGAGTGCTAAAGAATATTCTAGAGAGGGATAAAGATGACTATGGTTCCAGGAACAGCAGCAGAGGAGGATCACCAAACAGGACAGGCAGTTGAATGAAGGGGAAAAGTGGAGGGCCAACAGCAGGAGGATACAGGGCAGAGACAAACCAATGTATGCAGGTTGTAACCATTACTGTAGATGGCCTCAGGTCAGCAATAAAAATAAACACAGGGAGAGTGGATCAAGAAACAAGATCCATAATATACTGTATACAAGAAACACATTTAATTCAAAAGGAAATTCAAGACTGAAAATCAAAGGAGAGAAAACAATTGTTCCATGTGAAAGGACATCAGAAAAAAACAAGGGTAACTTGTCCATCAAGCACCGAATGGATATTTTCATACAATGGAAAGCTACATAGATATAAAGTAGGATAATCTCAAGGTTTTTATAGGTAAATGGGTGCAACTGGAGATCATGTTCATTTGAATGAACACAGGTGAACCTTAACATAAAAAGCAGAAGGAGATAAAGGATCCAAAAAGCAAAATAGTTATTGTAAGAGTGATAAGGGAGGAAACATCTGGGAGGGAAAGGTGGTAACTACTGCTAATTTCTTATTGTCTTGTCTTTACTCTTATATTGTTTTCACAATTTTGTTAGGTTTGGCTTGTTCTGTCTTGTTTTGTTAAATTTTATTTTGTCTGATGCTATGGGCAGCTATTTTGAACATCAGAAGATACATTATGGTAATCATGGTTGGTTTCCTATTATCTTGTTTTGAAGTCAGCATGCTTTCATTTGTTTGTTTAATTAGTTTTATTCTGTTTTGTATTATTTGATTTTATTATGTGTGATGGTATGAACAGCTATTTTGAAGAAAACGAGACATTATGGTAGCCATTGCTGATTTACTATCATCTTCTTTCATAGTCTTATTTTGCTTTTATTCTTTTGTTTTGATTGATTCTATCTGTTGTGTTTGATTTAATTTTATTATGCATGATAGTATGGACAACTGTTTTGAAGAAAATGAGATATTATAGTACTATTGTTCATTTCCTGTTATCTGGTTTTGAAGTCCTATATGCTTTCATTCTTTTGAATGGTGTTATGCTATTTTGTTATGATTGATAATATTGTGTGTGAAGGTATGCTCAACTATTTTGAAGAAAGCATGAAACATTATGGTAGCCACTGTAGATGTCCTGTTGTTTTGCTGTGAAGTCCTGTGTTGCTTGCATTGTTCTGTTCTGATTTGCTTTGTTCTGTTTTGTTTTATTTTCTTCTCTTTAAAATAAAAAAAAATTTAAAAACATGATATTTAAAACAGCACAAAAATATGACATAGGCAGGAAGGTGTGCAAGACATTGAAAACTATAAATTTTACTGAAAGACAATGAAAAGAATATAAATAAATTAAAAGATACATTATGTTCAGAAGTTGGAAAAAATCAGTAATTTAAAGATGTCAATTCTCAAAACAATGTCATTCAAAATCCTAAAAAAACTTATTTGGTTGTATGTGAACATGTATGTGTGTGTGTATGCACTCAGAATTTAAATATAATCAATAGCATGTGGGAATTCATAGTACCAGGAATAGACAAGATCTACCAGATAGAAAAGTGCTTTGTAAAGCTATAACACCTGTATATTACATAATACATTATATATTATATATTATGATGCAACAGCACAAAATACAAACTACTTATATTCTGTCTTGTTTCTATGTGCTCCTGAACGTATCTTGATTTTTAATGTGGCACTGTGCTACATTTCCTGTTCATTGAAAATGACTAACCAAAAAGTATTTATAGAAGTCAAGTTGAAAGGGAGTTTTGCCATGGAATTCTGTCCTTGTGTTTCAGCTATGTAGTATTCCTAACAAAGAATAAAAATTATCTTGCCATTATTTTCTTTAAGTTTAATAATTATTTTCTTTGACAATTTTGACAATTTTTTTTAAACTTGCATGCACTGTTTTTCCTAAAACATTTCATAGGAATTATCATAGTTAGTCTTCACTGCATACCTGTGAAATAAACAGAGGATGTAATTTTGGGGGGAATAAGTTGGAATCTGTTATTGCCTGAAGCCAACAATGTAATGACCTGAATTAGGTTTTAAGAATTTATTATATAAGGCTGGGGATTTAGCTCAGCCCCATAAGCACCTGCCTGGCAAGCACGAGGTCGTGAGTTCGATCTCTGGTACCAAAAAAAAAAAAAAAAAAGAATTTATTATACACATACAGATGTAAGGGATCTAATTGAATAGCAACTTTTAGATGGAGTTTGAAAATACCCTTAATACAGAAAGGAATGGCATTAAATAGAAATAACAAAATTGTTTGGGCCTGTTTAGCAGCAGCAAATATGCTTTTTAGGGGAAGTGATGGTGAACTGCACTCCACATTGGCAAAGAAATGCTGGGAATACCCTGTTCACCTCTCGGTACCAGAGCTTCAGGGATATTAATACTCTAAAGAGCACATGCAGGAGAAAGACTAAAAGGGCTAAAAAATTAAAACTGTCATGAAAAGAATAGTCAAGATTAGCCTGGACTATGAAAGCTCTCATCAAATAGTTTTTTGAAATACAATGGAATAAGAGAAGCAGAAATACTGAATGCTGGCTCAGAGAATAGATACATGGTCAAAAAAGTTAAAATCGTAGGAATGTGGATTTCTGTTCAGTAGAAGAACTTCTCTAGTACTTCAAAGCATTCAGCTTTAACCTCATGGTTTGGTACTGTACACCTTGAAAATCAAGACAAGACAAGGATTATTCTTTCTTTTTTGTTGATATATGGCATGCTAGAATAAGGCACATAAATCTTAGATGAACAATTCCTTTAAATGTTACGTATGTGAAGCCTTGCACAATGTGACAGCACCCTTTCAGAATTCCAAGAATGAGGGCTGTGTTCTTAGGGTGATCACAGCCCATATCAGAGCGTTAGGGACATAAAAGAGGTATAGCAAAGGGGAGGCCCTGAAGGTTCTCAGAGAGGGCAACTCCCGGATGGATGAGCCAGATGAGTATCCCAAGGAGGACACACTTAAACAGAGCCTGAGAGACGAGGAACTTTATGTCTCATGGGTACAGCATAATATCACCTTTCAAAAGGCAAGAGAGTGTGGGATGCTCTTTTCAAGAAGCAGAAGCAACTGAAAGAAAGCATGAATGAAATGAGGTTGGTCAGCATGAATCGGTTTCCTTTTTACTGACCCTAAGTAGCTTCTATCACCTTCGTATAATACTGATGAAGAACAAACTTGCTGACTGGAACAGCCACACAAACCTGTGGTACTACGTCCCCCATCCCCTGAAACAGTGTCTGTAAGACAAGGCCCCGTCCACCCCTCCCCACGACTTCTGCCCGGGTGCCCCAGACCTTCTTACATCTTGCAATGCCTGGTCTTCCCAGCTGCTTGTTACACAAGTTTTTCTCTTGGGATTTCATATGTTTTTAAGGCAAAAGACTTCTTGGGAATAAGAAAAGAGAAGAAAAAGAGCTTTACAGAATAAAAAGTCCTAAATTAGATCCCGGTCTAGGAAAACAGTTCATCAAATTACCATTAATTGTGGCTATAAAAATAATGTTATCAGTAAAAATTAATTACTGTAAAGTAAAGCCTCAGAAATCATTTCTGTATTCTCTCCCATTGTATCTACACTTTGGGTGGCATGCTATAATTATAAATTTCAGTAAATTCCTAAAATTCTTTAAAAGTTTATTATAAACAATATATTGTTCTTAAACCTTTATGTCTATTTAATTATGTCATTGTTACAGTAACCTACAGGTAACTGCTATTATATCTACTTAACAGATGAGAAAACCAAAGCACAGATAGGATTGCAAATTGCAAGGGGTGCAGATCCAGGAAGACCCAAATATGTGTCTTCAAATGGTCAAGACCTGAAGTGTATTTATCAATGGATATAATCAAAAAATTTACACCTGCAGAAAATATCTCGTTTCAGAGTTTCTTATTTGGATCATTGAAGCCATTCATGGAGTTCTTATGGAGTTCCATGCATCCTGGGGGTGAGGGTGTTGTTTTGTCTAAGGCCGTGAAAGTTTCTGTAAAATACAAAAGTCTAAATTCCCTTTTCTCAGTGTACTTTTCAGAATGGAAGAACTAGGTAGTATATTTTAAAACACCTACTTGGGTGAATTTGGAAGTTCTCAACATAAATAAAGGTTTGAGGTGATGAGTACTTTGTTTATAATCCGGTCGTTGCATATTCATGTATTGAAATATAAAATCGCACCAGTTCAGCAGATGAGAAAGATGTACTCTGCCAGTTCTGGAAGCAATCTCAGAGTGAGGTTGGCCATACAGTTCCTAACAGGTCTTCTGCATTCCTTTTGTCACCTCCATTTCTAACCTCAGCCATACACCTCACCCATGCCCAGGGGCAACAGTGTTCTCAACTTCTCTCTTTGCTGTGACCCAAAAACATCTTTCAACGCCCGCCCAATGCTGACACTCTTCTTTGAGGACCTGACTACTAATCCTCTGAACTGTTTGCATGTGAGCTGGTGAGTCAGTGGTTCCTTATGTCAGTGCTGTAATATAATCAAACACTAATTTTGGTGTTAGAAGCTGCCATCTGCTGCTAGCATTCTGGTTCTGAGCAAATTACGTAACTTCTCTTGCTTCTTGTTAATAGGCAAAAAACAATGGTCCTTTGAGGAACTTTGCAGATTACACAGTACTGGAGAAATAAGTAAAAGTATTGGCATGTTAGTCAAGACAACTTTAAGGTTGTCTTATTTCTGGAGTGGTGGAGATAATGCCAGAATCTATAAAATAATTTTTATGATAAAAACGTAAGCAAGATAGGTAACTGATAAGGAGTTAATTTAAAACTTTCAAAACACACAAAACAAATCAGGTGTCCCTTACTCTTATATAACTCTACCTAGCACTCTGTTACTTAGAATTACTTATATATGTTTATAACATTGTGAACATTTACCCTCCAGTCCGTGAGCAAACAAAACATTGAAATTCTGAGTGGAATCAGGGGCTGGGTGCTAGTGACTGCTTTGGGTTTTTACTGTCTTACTTCACTGCTGGAAGAGTAAACTATTCCATGTACGGATCCTCAGGAACAGCAAATCTCAACTAGTCCGACAGACTGTAAGTAGGATGTCTCAATTTGGTATGAATCTCAGATTACTGCTAGAATGCTGGCCATGTTTTTGAAAATATTCTATTTTTTAAAAACGATAATTAGGGCTGGGGATTTAGCTCAGTGGCATAAGTGCCTGCCTGGCAAGTGTGAGGTTGTGGGTACAATCCCCAGTACCAAAAACAGTAAAAAACTAAAAAAATAAAGCTGTAATTAACTATTATTTTCTTAAGCATGAGTCATTACACTTGGCTATATGACATCTCTGAATTTATTGGTATAAATTTATATTTTGGGTTATTAATTGAATAATATAATCCACACAAATTAAAGCAAATTAAACTTGACAAAATTGCTATACTGAGAGGAAAACAGAAGTGCTCATGGATTTCATAAAGCAAACACAATATTCCTAAAATAACTATAGACTTATTAAAACTATAGACTTATTAAAAATATGCAGTATTTGTCAAAACTGGTCAATACTAAATAAAAGTATTTTCATTCCACATTATACAACACCACATTTATGTTTAACAAATCCTTTTTGATTTTTTTTATATTTATTTTAGGAAAGTTGACTCTTGTTTTCTCTTCTGAAAAAAGTGTAATGAAATACCAAAAGGCATATTAAAACACAGATAGGAACATGGATTTCATTTATAGAGAATGTTACTGTTATATGTTACTATTTAGTAGTTATAAAATTGTGACATCATTAGCAAGTAATACAACCCATTTACTAAAGAGAATTATCCATAGATGTTAAACCTGTAGGAAAGGTATTTTGCTTTATTTTGCTTTTGAAATAAAATTCAAGCAAGCTAGTAATTAGAAAAGACTTTTTGAGTATGTTTCCACTGTACTGTATAAGCTGTAGTTTAAAATAAATTACTATATGCATATGTAAACATTCACACACTGTATATGTTTATTATATATTAAATTTATGTCAGCAAAGAGTGAATAAACTCATATCTGAGCATAATACTTTTAAAGAGACAAATTTCTGTTCAGTTCTAAATGAACAACTCTGAAATAAAGATTACTGATAATATCGTCCCAGAAGCCAACAGGTATATAAAAATGGAAATTAAGATTTCATAAAATAAAATTATAACCAAAATGTTTATCAGTAAGGCTTCAAGTCTTTATGTTTTGATGATTCTCAGAATAAACTAGAAATTATCCAAGTTCGATTCCAAACTTTTTACCTACCACCATTATACAGCCAAATTAAAAGTTCAGCAAAAACTGATGAATTCTAGTATATATGTTTAGCATAATCTCAACTTGCAAAGAAAAAGTCACAAAGAGTTGGTTTTAGTGTTAATTTTGATTTCTTAGTCCTAAACTGCCTACACATGATCTAAACTGCTCTGTGGGGATAGAACACTTTAGAAGCTTATAATTCCTACAGTGTTTTGATTATTTTATACAAACTAAGCTCAAACAGCGAAAAAAAATTTCACAAGGAAAATTGCTGTGTGGTTTAAGGCCCCATAATCTGCTTTCAGCCCTTTCTTTGCCTTGAATGAAAAGCAGAGTCATTAACTTGAAACAATAAACTCAAACCTTAACATTTCTGGAAAGAATTCAATTCAGGATTTTCGCAGTATCAACAGTAAATGTTGCACACAGGCTTACTGTGATCCTAGGCAGATACACAGGGCACATAGGTGACCAGGCAGTGCCAAAGTTTTACTGTGTATCATTGCCTCATATATAGGAGCTGCTCCGCTGCATTTACACACACACACACACACACACACACACACACACACACACACACGTACACATTTTCCTGGTTCTAGCCATTTTCTAGCTTTCTCAGCGCTGAATTAGAAGCATAGTAAACAAACATTTATTTGACTAGAAATGTAAAATAGAACTGGGATGGTATCAATTAAACACCACATTAAGAAAAATGGAGCCAGGCAAGCATACATGTAAAAAATAACCATACATCTGGGCTTCATAGTCAGAAAGGAACTGTACAGGCGAAGTAAGAAGCCCCCTAACACTTTAGCCAGATGAGATGGAACTAGATAAGATATTAACAAAGAAAAAAAGAAAAACGTGAAAACTATTAAATGTATTCACTATTTTCAAAAGTCAGACTTCCATAACAAAAGCAAGATAGGATCGTAGAAAATTCTAGTGAATTAGAAATGGATCTGCCAAACAGAAACTCCTCATTCCATGTTAAACTTCTCAAGCAAAGACTGTTCCCCAAATGCTAGGAATTGCAAACAAAACACCCATTGCAGCCCTAATTCACCCATGCTAGCCCCCAACTCTGAGCCCCGTGTGCTGGAGAACATCGGGAGTCCGTCCAAACTCTGTCTGTGCTTCATTATCCTGGCCCTGAATATGAAGCACAATTTGTTTCCCCTTATTTCAGGTCCCCGAACACAGTGTAATGTACACCACTTTTGTACACTGCATGAACTGTTGGTACAGAGGTGCCTACTTACTATTTCTATTGATCTCCTATTTACTTACTCACTTATTGGATCCATACGTATTAACTGCCTGTTACATGCCAAGCATTGGCACTATTTTCTTGCTGTAAGGAGCCTAAATCCTTGCCCATATCCTGGAAAATGTCAGTGTGCTGTAGTTAATATTAGGATATAAGAAGTATAGACCATATTGGAACAGCTTAGAAAGAAACCCAATGACTGGGGAGCAAGTTGAGGAGCCAATGTAGGCTTCTAAAGGATAAGACTTAGGAGATCTTAGCTCTGTAGGAAATAAGTGAAAATAAACTTTTAAGTTATCTCTACATCCTTGAGAAATATTATCAGTTACTAAAAGATTATTTAGTCTTGCCTTTCTATTCATTTTTTCCAATGCTATTTACAACTAAAAGAGATTATTATAGTCTTGTTTTTTAAAATTGACAGCTCATATTATCAAGTTTTTACTGTCAGTTTGTTATTTATGCCACGTATTTCCCTGCTTTGTCCCAATATCCCACCTGACAACTTTATCAGAGAAAAGAAAGGAAGAAAGAAAGAAAGAAAGAAAGAAAGAAAGAAAGAAAGAAAGAAAGAAAATGGGGAAGGAAGGAAAGAAAAGGTAAACATAATACATATTGGGAGGAAACAAATAGACCTCTCTGTTCACAAAGAACATAATTTTGTATGCAAATACATGTCAATTTGTAAAAAAGCAAGAGAGAAATCCCGCTAATGATTGTAGTGAGGTAAGTTCACAAAATATGTTAATCTACAAAGTCAACCACTTTCTTACCTATCAGAAATGTAAAACAAGATTTACATTAGCATCATTTACATTAGCATCTCCCAGACGAAACATTTAGTCACAAATATAAGAAAATATGCTTAGGATCTATATGAGAAAAAATACATTGAATTAAATAAATGGAGAGATAGCTGATGCTCAATGACCAGAAAGCTCAGTATTGTCATGTCAGATCTTCCCAAGCTGATCTGCACATTAATCACGATTCCAGTTAAAATTCCAGCAAGTTGTTTAGTGAATATTGGCAACTGATGCTAAAGTTTATAAGGAGAGGAAAAAGATGCAGAACACACACACAAAACTGCAGGAGACAAACAGTTAGGGACTGACACTTCAATTTTGAGACTTACTGTAACACAACAGTAATCAAAATGACCTGGGTGTGGCGGTGCACACTGTAATTCCAGAACTGTGGGAAGCACCTGCAGGAGGATCAAGGCCAACATGGGCCATGTAGCAACTTAGCAAGACCTTATCTCAAAAGAAAAAGGGCTGGGGGTGCAGCTCAGGGGAGAGGCCCTGGAATCAATTCACAGTATGTCAATAAATTAAGAAGCCAACATATTGGCAAAAATATAGACTCATCAATGAGACATAACAGGGAGCTCAGAAACAGACTGAAACAGATATAGTCAATGATGCTTCACATCTGTGTACAACCTCTTGGCAAGCACATATAATGGAGCAAAGACATTCTGTTCAAAACAATGTTGCTGGCCAATTAAATATTTATGACCAAAAAAAAAAAAAAAAAAAAGGCAGGGGATTTAGCTCAACTGCATAAGCACCTGCAGGGTAAGTGCAAAGTCGTGAGTTCAATCCCAGCTACAAAAAAAAAAAAAAAAAAAGAAGAAGAAGAAGAAGAAGAAGAATGTGAGCTAGATTCCTTTCACCCTTCTCAAAAAGTGACTCAAAATAAATCACAGACACAAGATTCAAAACTTTAAAACTACTAAAAGATAACCTAGAAGAAAATCTTTAGTTTTGTTATAATTTTTGGATACAATAGCAAAATCACAAATAAATAATTTATGAGCTGGATTTTATTAACATTAAAAAAACCTCTGCTCCACCAAAGAAAAGAATCAGAAAAAGCAAACAAACAAACAAAAGATCTGCAAAAGGTCTGAAGAGACACCTCAGCCTCACCGAAGAAGAGAAGCAGATAGAAATCAGTATCTAAAAGACACCAAAATCATAAGGCTTTACAGAATTGAAACAATGAAATAACACTACAAATCTATTCACGAGTGATCAAAATAAAAAGTACTGACAAAAAGGCTGATGGCAATGTTCCAAGAGCATGCTTCTTCATTGGAGGTAGCGATGCTAAATGATACGGACACCCACAGTTCAAGATTAAACAGCCCAGACATTTGTGGTGCTCTCAGGTAATAGATGGTCAGTAAAATTCAGGCCTTCAGTTGTTTGGAATTAGTGACCAGTTTAAAGTTATGTTCTGGTTTTCTGCAATCGATGAACCGATTCAATAGCTCCCTATACAATTGTTGGAAGAAAAGCCCAAATTTTGGAGGCTCAATTACAAGACCATGGAACAGATTTAGACTTTCTTAACTTCCAGATCACAGTTAAAGAAAGAAATATATTGCCTGTTTTTAATCTTATTTTTCCTAAATGTTTATTAATCTTCATTACTTGGAAATACTTTCTGGATATATATAATTAACATTGCTAGCTATCTAAAAAGCCTGCCTGCTTTTTCTAGTGAAAAAGCAAGACTTTCTTGGTCACTCTCCTCTCTGGAATCTTGGGAACCCAGAACTGTAAGTAACATAAGCTACAGCTTATGAGTTTTACATGTGACATTTTTGCTTCAAGAATACACATCTTAATGTATTAGGCACTGTTTCCAATACTATTTCATAAGACTGCTATCAAGAGTTGCTCTGTTTTTTTCCTTTTCCCTTTTTTTTAAGAGAATAAAACCTAACAAAATAGAATAAAGCCAATTTTAAAAAGCAGTGAAAACAATGCGGGACTTCAAAACAAGATAATAGCAAATCAACTATGGCTACCATCACACCTCTTGTTATCTTCAAAGTGCCCATACCATCATACCTAATAAAATCAACAAAAAAAAACAGAATAAGACCAATCAAAACAAAAACAATAAAATGCTACAGCACTGTTTTATAGATCAAATAAAAAAATTAAGTAGAACACTTTTGTACCATCCAAAGAGTAGAGGACCTTTAAAACATTATCCAATATTCTTTTGGTTATTATTTCAATCAGTTGCTTAGCTTAAAGGTGGTATTTAATTAAGCTATTCTTGATATTCTATTTTTTTTGAGACATATAGTTCACTATGACTCACTGTGAAGCTCAGGCTGGCCTCAAATACGTGGCAATCCTCCTGCCTCAGCCTTCTGAGTGCTGGGATTACAAGCCTGCACCACAATGCCACGCTGATATTTTAATATTTTTATGTTGCAGCTCCTCCAATTTTGCTCATTTGATGCTCTGCATTCTCCCCTTTTGCAAGAGTTCCAGGTATATGACCTCCCTTCCTAAATTTCAACTACTGCTTTGACAATCATTCCTACTCTGTTTTCCAACATTCTTTAAAACATTTAGTGAATGTAGATCTATTTTAGAGACCTTTTCTTAACAGCACAATCATAAATTAGCAAAACTGGTTTTAAATAAGCCTTCAAAAGCATAATACTTTCAAATGGATGTTTTTCTCTTCAAAGTAGTCACTTCGGTATTCACGTGGTGTTCACCCTGATGTCACTTTTAATACAGTGCTATGAGGTTTATAGTAGAGTCTATATAGCATCAGGTATAATTAATTTTCTTTCTTTGAAGATAAAGTTGATTTTGCAAAAGAATCAATAGTCATTTGTCACCAAATCTAGGACCTAGTTACATGAGTAAGCAAAAAAGACGGCTGTGTAGACTCAAGTAATTCTGAAAAACCAGCTTCCCAACGTTATTGCATATAGTAATTTTGAGGCTCTTAATGTTTGACCTCACACAGATTATACTTATTTTTATGTTATTTTAGGAATGTTTGATTGTTTGTGTTTAGTCTCGTATCTCCCCCTGCACTCCTCGATGCTATGTAAAATGAATACATATGATGGGCACTCAACCAACGTCTAGAGTATTGAAACTTCTCTCTCCTTTCTGCAGGAGGTAACAGGCAATCAGCAGGAAATGTAATAAAAACCACCTGGGCAGTTCCTACCAACTCAAGAATCCCTGGGCTGAAATTAGTGATTCAGTTTTCATCAAAAATAGCATTTTTGTTTGTTTCTCATCTCCTATTTTTAGAATAAAAGACTTCCACTCTGATACCTGGTTTAAAGCAAATTCTAGACAGGTCTGACTTGCAATGTTTAGAAAAGAAAAGAAGCTCTGGGACATTCTGCCCAGATTCTCTTGGCTTTACCTCCTGCTGTGCTTGGCTAGATGACAGAAACTGCAACTCCCTGAGGGCCGGCAGGGGAGGTGAAATCTAGCATGGCACAGGCTGTCAGGCCAAATCACTCTGTGGAGGAGTCCCACCACTGTGACACCGTGACATGGAGAAGGGGCCAGGGTGCTGGTGGAGGGAGGGGAGAGTTAAGCTCACTGACCTTTGGTTGAGCTCGGCTTCCAGCTGTCATCAGCTCCTGCAATTTGGTAAAATTTTCCACTTTTGCCCTGGATATCCCCATGGGGATGGTAGAGTTCTTGAACCGTAGCCCTGCAAATAGGAGGATGCACCAAGTAATCTCAAGATGGTAGGGAGAAAGAGGAAAGAGAAGAAGAGATGTGGGGGAAATTGAATAGAATCACATGGGGAAAGACAAAGGGTGAGAACTCACCTATGCTCAGCAGAATAAATCAGACATGGAGGGTTAGATATATGTGGCTTCTTTTCTATGAGAGGCCCAAAGTTTAAAGGATATAAAGAGCACAATAAAAAGCATCAGGAAACAGGGGGTGCACTGTGGGACATGGAAATGGGATATGGGAAAAGGGAGAGATATGTGGAGGGGAGGAAGAGGGAAGTAAAAGGACCAGGATGTGACCCACCCGTGTGCTGCCTCCACGATGACTGTGTTTATGATGCACTGCTGACACACACTAATCAACACTTGTGGCAAAAAATAACAGAAGGAAGAGATATGAAGACCCCTCCTGTGTGATGTATTGATAATCAACAGGGAAAAGTAGGCCTCTAGTATCCCAATGTCTGTTGAGTACACAATATCAGGGAAGAGCGTATAAAAAATATACGGAGGTGGTGGCTGTGGTGGCGGTGTGCGTCTCTCTACACTTTTGTGTTGTGACTACAGGACCTGTTCATTCTCTCCCACTTTCAAGGCTGTATTTTATTAATTGAGAGCACATAGCAACTATTTATTTTTTTGTAACTGACAAGTTTGTATGTGTCCTGCCATGTGGGTGAAGATAGAAAAGTGGTGTAAAAGTTCAACCAGACTTTTTGAGCCCATATATAATAATGTTGAAAGTTTTGTCTTTGAATAAAAATATTATGATAAATCCCATTGTAGAATGATTTGGCTATAACATTACCTACCATCAATGTCTACAGTTATCTTCCTTATTCCCAGGTTTTCTGATATGTTCGAAGTTTGCACTATTATTTCGTATTATTATTCTTTTCATATTCTCATATTCTTCTTATATTCTTGTAATTTTATGTCTGACCTTTCTGCATTTGCTCTTCAGTTGGTCCTTCTTATCACTACCAGATGAATTTTGCACAAAGGTTTTTTTTTTTTTAACACGACAGGCTTGTTCTAAATTATTCAATGTGGCTCCATTGCCCATTGTAAATGCTAGTGTTCCATAACATCTAAGACCTTCCCAGACTTAATCCCAATGCACTTTGTGGTTTTACACCTCTGCCTCAGTTCTTTCTTAAATGAGCTCGTTGCTCCTTTACACAAGTTTTCTGTCTTCACTCAAATGATGGGGAGACATATAAATGTTTGTCTGTTACAAAAATAGTTGCTATATATGCTCCAATTAATAAAATACACCTTTGAGAGTAAGAAAGAATGAACAGGTCCTGTAGTTACAACACAAAAATGTAGAGAGACGCATACCATCACCACAGCCACTACCTCCAGAGCTTGAAGAACAGACATATTCAGAAGTGGTGGCTCTCCAGGAAGAAAAGCACTTATTCAGTCATCCATTCAACAAATATTTAGTAAGCATCAACCACACAGTGGATAGACAGACTGCAGAGATAAAAAGATAACTTTTTTTAACAACAAATACAGTACTCATTGTTTGGGGAAATTATAGAAAGACTGCAAAAACAATATTGAAGGGAAATACAGTGGTGCCTTCATGAATATATTCAGTTTACAAACAAGTATTTGTCAGAATTCTTTTTCTATTCCACATTGGGTGAGGAACATGATGCAGCCATCTGACCCAAACCGTGGAAGAGTTAAGTTCATGAGTTGAGGTACCGCTGTACTAGGTTAGAGACTTACCTGCAACATGACTGCCCTATGCAAACAGCTTGAAGCTTCGATTTTCTTTCCTTGATGTCGAGAAAATTCAAATTGTGAGCAGAGGAGTAACAAGAACAGATTTTCTTTTTTCTTTTTCTTTTTCTTTTTCTTTTTTTTTTTTTTTGTCTTTTTCATTTTTATCGGTACCAGGGATCGAATGCCTGCTTGCAGGATCATGACTGCCTGCTTGCAAGGCAGGCGCTTATGCCGTTGAGCTAAATCCCCAGCCCCCAAGAACAGATTTTCTTAGTAGAAATTGAAATTTTGTCCACCAGAAGATAAAAAATGTGAGGACAGGGTGGGAGGAATGAGGAAGTTACAATGCAATGGAGAGAAAACGAATCTCAATCAGGTAGAGTGGTGAGTCTAAAAAGAAGGAGAGGCTTTCAGCAACACAGCAGTACAGATATGTGAGTAAAGGAGACAAGAGAGAAAGAGTCAAAGCCTCCACTGTTCAGTCCTGAACAGCTGGTGCAGGAGGCCACTCACCAAAGTATAAAATTTGAGGAGAGAGTTAAGTTTCAGGAAAGAAGACAATGAATGTGCTTAAATGTCAATACACTGTTGTTATTTGTGTGTGTGTGTGTGTGTGTGTGTGTGTGTGTGTGTGTGTGTGATAGCCAGGTTGAGAGGTCTTATAAAGGGATCTACAACTAACACAATCTAAAACCTCCTGCATAATTTGGAAAAGGGTGAAAATGGATGGGAAAATATGAAGAATTAAAAATAGCATAGAAATGGGTCTAGGTATTGGAGACAGAGTTCTTATTAAAATGGAGCAAAACAAATTCACTAAAATATATTAACTAGATATAGCAGAAAAGGAGGGAATTAACACAGGATATTAGGTAAAGGACTCTCAAGGATAAGGAACAATGTTTCCACCGAAATCCCCAAACACCAGGAACCTAAGTTACTGCCAGCTGGGATACACTTTAATCATTGCTATCAGTGCTTCAAACATACAGCCTAGCAAATACTGTGAAGTTATTGCCAAGGTGTTCTTCCCACCTTGTTATGCTTATATCTAGATGTTCCCCTGAAGTCTCATGCACTCATAGCTGGAGCCTTGACAGTGGATCATGAGTATGTCATAACAGATCAAAAGTCTGTTACTAGAAGCTTCATCCTGGATGTAGCTGACACAAACCCATAGCTTGGAAGAAATAAAGAGCAAAGGAAGGAAGTCTCTGTTCTTCCTGTCTGCCATGCCATAGACTGTTTCTCCTCTGCCATGCACCCTGTGGGGGAGCCAGCTATTAACTTAAACCTCTATAAACTGTGAACTAACCTAAACCTTTCCTCCTTTAACTTATGGGTTTTAAACATTTTGTCCCAGCAGTGAGAAAGTAATTAAAACATACATGTCCTCTCAATGGAAGAGCTATTGAGAGCATCTCATTCAAAGGTGTAAGTAAACTTACCTTAAGTGCAAAAGAAATTCAGAAGTTGTGTTCTAAATTATCTCCTGTGAAAGCATAGTAAGCACCAAAGCAAGCAATAAAATAAACAGATTAGAGAAGAAAATGGAGACCAGAGCTGTGACCTATAAAGAGTACAAAGAAAATTTTCTAACTTGATGGAGAGGAATTGTCAAATACAATAATGAATAAACATGATAAAATCTGTCATTAACTTAACAATAATCGTATGCCAAGGACTGTATATATATTAACTCTAAATTTATTAAAAACTTCATAAGGCAAGTATTTGTCTTTCCACTTTAACATGAAAAAACTGGAGTCAAAAAAATGAGATTACCTGTATCATACAGCTAACAAGTGGCTAGGCTAAAGTTTGAGTGTGAATTGGTTCAACTCTACATTTCCACACTCTTTTCCAGAACGGCACTGACACAGAACACCTATAGTCGGGAAACATTTCTACATGAAAGGTGTAGCAAAATGTACTTGTACTTAAACTGTACATTTTTAAGTTTTCCTTGAATAACTGCATTGATTCTAAAAACCCCAGTCAGTTACATCTGCCAGGTATTATAGAAGTTCTCAAGCCCAGGAGAGCGTTATCAAGAAATCTGGAGGTACCCACAGTGCCTGGGCTACTTCACAAGTGACGACAGGCTGGGAGGGTCAAGAAATTCGATCTGGTCTCAGAAGCACAGTGAAGTTTCTTTCACCTTCCTGAAGATGGAAAGACTGGATCAGGCATTTGTACCTCACCATGTGCTTCTAAGAAAGGAGGCTTCTCCAGAGTAAGGAAGGTCTTGCTGATCACACACGTAAGAGAGACACACTCCTGACAGCAAAATTCCACTGTTGGAAAGTAAGACACATGGCAAAATATGCTCTTTGCTAGTGCTACACTTACATTTCTCTTTCTAATCTCCCTTGAAGGTTTCATAATGCAAACCATGATATTTCTCTCAGATAATTGGAACTTTTAAAGAAAAAGATACTTCAAATGTAATAAAGAAGAACTAAGGTGAGAGAAGACAGAGAGACTTATGCTTATATATTTTATGCATATATTTATGCTTATATATTTTATGCATTATTTTTCACATGACATAGCCTTATTTTCAAAATAACTTTTAATTGCACTTTTAGTTGAAAGGATAAATTATGTTTGATAAAGGAATTCTTTGGTGCCAAAGCACATGTAGCATAGATGTTTAATATCTTATTCAACACTTCATTTCCTGCCACAGACTCTCTTTATAGAGTTTATTAGGAGAATTTGCAGCACTTTCTCATTGTGGCTAAAGGTGATTTTAAGTTATTAGATACTCTGTCCTCCAAACAAACTCAGTATTTTCAGTGTAAATCTCTACAATAAACACTGAAAGTAGAAGAATAATGAGATATCTGCTCTTTAAGGACATAAAACCTTCATTTTCATTTAGAAATGTTGGTAGCAGATGGCAAATGTTGCATAATACTGCGCATGTCACTTGTCAGGATTTTCAATAGTGTTAAAACAAAACATCCCACTCTTCCATCGGACTACTATAAAAATACAGCAGCATGTACATGGTCCAGAATCTAAAATTTTTTTCCACAGGCTATAGATAGTCCCAATCATTTACTGAAACCTTAATATTTCAAAATCAGTTACAATTCACAGGAGCTTGTACACTAAGTATGTGTGTGTGTGTGTGTGTGTACACTCTGGACACACTACACACACAATAATGAACTAAGTTTAATAACATCATTAGACAGAAGGGCTCACAACTCTTGCTGACTTGCACTAATTGGAATTTTAAAATTTATTTTTGCTTAGTGGGACCTAAATGAAATAAGTAAATTCTGTTAGAAAATATACTTTGGTACAATACAAGTTTGGTTGGGTTTTGTTCATTTACAATTATCTTTGATGCTGAGGTGTCCAAAGTACTTTACTTATATTGTGGTAAACACCTAATTTTACCATGTACATTACCAAGAATATACTTATTTTTGCAATTTCTCTATTTTATATCTCTAATACATTTATCTACAGTATCCTGCCTCTTCCAAGTTGGTTAATGTAAACCATTACCACATTATGAATGGATGAATGGCCTTATTTTTGCTTACATTTTTATATATGTATCAATTTCAGGATGACATTTATAGCTCCACGTAGCCAATCATCACAATCTAAGGAAGGAAGGGAGTCATTTTACTCTCTACCAAGTTATTCTCAACAGAGCCCTGAGAAGAAAAGAAAAAAGAACTTACAAATTTAGTTTTTGGGAGCCAGGCATGGTAGTGCATGCCTGTAATTCCCCCACTCGGAAGGCTGAGGCAGGAGAATCAGAATCATGCTAGTTTGAGGCCAACATGGGCTGCAAAGTGAGCTCAAGGCCAGCCTAAACTGCATAGCAAGACCTTGTCTCAAAAAGACAAAAAAAAAAAAAAATGTTTTTGGTCCTGAAGAAACAAAATCCTAGGTGCCCTTAATATTCCCATAGATGCAGACAACTTCTTGCTCATGTAAGCAAGGTTAAAAGTTGTCTCCACTCTTTATAATTAAAGAGCTGAAACTGAATTTTAGGTTACTAAGGAAGTCAGGGTTTGAGGCACCCCGGGCCACCCAGAGCAAATCCTGCGGCATCACATTTGGAGTTGTCCGAGCATCATCTGGAAAAGGTGTCTGGACTACTTCGCTCCTCTGTGATCCTTAGGTGGGGGTGGCGGAGGAGGTGGGTGGGTAAGATGTAGACAGGAAGTGAGCGTTCTGCATGAAAAGCCCTGCGGTTGACCTCACAGATCACACGCATGCCACTTCTGTCAGCCTGTGGTAGACAAAGACAGAGAACATGCAGAAAGCATTTCATCTCTTTGCCTCAGAGGTGACACCAGCCTTGGCTTGGAGGGGCACAGGTGTCTTTAAAATGTTCTCACGTTCCTCTGTGTGGTCATTGCTCGAGTTCCCAGCTTCCCGTGCAGCAGCTTGCCTGGGGCCACCCTCCCAGGCAGCACCCCCTGCAATTTGCGATCTCCCTGATCAGAAATAACCGAAATTGCTGGTGATGCTAGTTTTATCTGAAGGGGGTGATAGGGTCTTGGCTAAAACTACCTTGAGAACTTAGGATCATAGAATCTTAGATTATTTTAAAATGGGATCTCAAAGATGATTTTACAGGTAAGTAAACTGATTGCTGCAGAGAAATTGCCTAATTTCCTTAAGGTTGGACAACTATTTAACAATTCAGCCATTTCTCATTTCTTCATTTGTTATTTTTATCTATAGTACCTTACTGCTTCATGATCTAGTCTTTTTTCTTCTCTCTCTCTCTCTCTTTCTCTCTCTCTCTTTCTCTCCCTCTCTCCCTCTCTCTCTTTTGTATGGTACCCAGGATTGAACTCATGGCCTCACTCTTGCCAGGAGAGCTCTTGTGCCACTGAATTAAATCCCCGGCCCATGTTCTAGCCTTCTAAGGAAATATCATTTAGTATAGGCTCTCCAATCCCTTAACTCAAGTGAATAAAATGGGGAATTTACATTTATACACACTTAAGATGACATATACCCAGTCCTCTGGGAACTGCTTCTCTAAAACAAACCTTTAAATTTCACAGTTTAAGTTACTGAACTGATTTGCCTGCCCAAATCTCCATAGAGTGTGGACTGTGAGAGTTTCTTCTAGAAATCCTGTCAATGGCTATTGTCTTGGAAATCAGGAAACAGAGGGAATGTGGTCTGTGGTGATGTGGGTTGGTCTTTAATGGAGCAGGCAGGGACAGCCCAGCTGTCCCCCATGAAACCAT
Source organism: Cavia porcellus (assembly GCF_034190915.1). NCBI lineage: Eukaryota > Metazoa > Chordata > Mammalia > Rodentia > Caviidae > Cavia > Cavia porcellus. The sequence continues at coordinate 155,936,937 of NW_026947484.1, read as the reverse complement.
GAAACCAGGGAGTGCATTCCTGCAGGAGGCTCAGAGATCCATGTGTTAACACTGCTCTCTGCTGAGAGTAGAGAAGGCCATCTCCACCTGCTCAACAGCCCAGCACACACAGCCCACACCTCCTGGGCGGTTGAACAGCCCACGATCTGCGGAGACTGGAGTGGCATGGAGAATGAGATTTCCAACTGAAATAGACACAAGACTATCAGAAAGAAAGGATGCACAGGGCTCTAAAAGGAGAGATAAACCACAGGAGCCCAACAAATCAGCATGTTAAGCTACCATTCAAAACATAAGAAAACAAAGGAGTGATTGATTTGATCCTAACAGAAGTACCATTGTGAAGAATTTTGGTTTTTCTATTATTCCTCTTCATATGATTTGCTAAAGCCAAAGTCATCTTGCTTAGGAATGCTAAGAGTAGAGTTTTGAGTTGGTTTGGTGTTTTTTGTTGTTGTTTGTTTCAGACAGGATCATACTAAGTTTCCTAGGCTGGGTTCAAATTTGTGATCCTCCTGCCTCAGCATCTTAGAGCACTGGAATCACGGGCATGCACCACCCACTTATCCTCAGAGTAGTTTTGTTTCTGTATGACCACTCACAGGTTCACATACCTAAGCCATACCTGCAACATCCTAACAAGATAATACACTAGCACAAGGTACAAGCTCCCTTCACCAAAATCAGTGTTGGAGAAGCTACAGACTTGACAGACAAATACAGGTCTATATAACTAATATAGAAATAAGAAGGAAGCTTCTAGGGAGAAAGCTTCTGGAAGCCAGTGTGTGGGTTGCAGCCTCTCAGGGCACTGAGTCATTAAGACCAGTTCAGGGAGCTGTATCGTTTTTATTGTTTTCCTTGGATTACTTTGGGATGGTCAGTGTCTACCCCACTGTCAAAAATGTAGCATAAGTACTCCAGGTCATCCTCAGCACAAAATATGAGAGCAGAATAAAAGTTCTGCTGGGATGAAAATGTACTTCTACAAACCAGCCACATGCATTAAATCAGTATTCCACTTATTCCCTGTCTAAACTTTCTACCTTGCAGAATTATCAACAAAAGCTTTGCTATAACATCAGCAGCTCATTATTTGAAACAACAATAATTTAAATGAATACCAAGTAGGGCTGACTGCAAAAAAGATATCTCAACAGACAAAATATAATGTAAGAACAAAAATAGCTACAATATACCACAGATTTTTAATAATAATGAATAGCATTAAAATATTTGACCATATTTTTAAAATTCTCAATGAAATGTATACATTTCTGGAAAAACAAATTCAGCAATATATACAAAAAGAAATAGAAAATTTTGGTAAACAAATTGGCACTGGAGAACTTAATATTTACAAAAACAAAAAAGTTTCAGGCCCATATGGCTTTGCAGTTGAGTTCTACCAGACTTTCAAAGACGAGTCATTCCTGTTATAGAAAGGAAAGAAGCCTCATTTTGTGAGACTAGCTTAATGCTTAGTCAAAAACTGGGTAATGATAATATAAGAAAAGGAAACATACATGCAAATTTTTAAGGCAAAATTTTTAGTGACATGAAGCTTGCTTTGTGAGTGTTTAAGTATAGTATTATAATAAGGTAGAAGTTATTACAGGACTGGAATGATGTTTACAATATGAACAAAACTAATTGATAGTATACAATACTTTAATAGAATAAAAAGGATAAAATTCAACCAAAACCATACAGTAAAACCTTTAATTAAACTAGGAATTAGCATAAAACCTTCAATATTAAACATCTCTTTGATTTTTAGAACAAGACCAGGATATTCAATGTATTTTGTACTAATTGACATAGTATAGTGAAGCATTTTAAGAAAAGTGATTAATTTTCATTATTCGAAAATCTACACGGGAAAAACAAATAGTCAATATATAAACTTCATGGAGTGTTACATCCACAATCAACATACTCAAAATCATCATTATTTCTCTGTATCAGCAATAAACCAGCAAGGAATGATATCATCTATAAACAGAACAAAAAATACAAAATTTCTGATAATAAAAAAGTACCTTAAGTTTTATACAGAAAACTTAAAAACTCTACTAAAAACCATAAAAGAATAGCAAAATGGTCTATATTCTTAGAAGAGATGACATTTTCTTAAATATCAAGTCTTTTTTCAAATGAATTTAAAAATTCAGTGCAATTCCAACCAAAATCCCAGGTTAACTTTTTAAGGTAAAACTAATTCTAAGATTTGTTTCAAGGGATAAAATCTACAATTAGATACACATTGAAAGGAAAAGATAAATAACAAGAAAGATTAATAAAGAGCAAACAAGTGTGTAAGAAGAAGAGACAACATAGATTAGTGGAATATAATAGTGAGTTCAAGATACATGCAAATATAAGAACATTGCGTATTATAAATGATAAAGTGGTCACGCAGATTGATCATGATCATGTGTAGTTCAGAGTTCTGTTGGAAATGCTCTCTGATGGTCCAGGGTGCTGCAATCTGCATTCACTACCACGTGTGCCCAGGCAATCACTGAGCACAAAGGAGGCCTCCCATCGGGCCCCTTCCCACAAAATGCGGCACTCCTCTGTCAGGTCACCTTGATTTGGCAACTTCCCATTAGCCGAAACAAGACTTTCTTCTTACAAGCGTACTGTGGGGTGAGACTTTCCAGCCAACCCTCCTTCACAGATGATAGATGCTCTTGTCAATGGGCCTCGGGGCCATCTCTTCTGTATCCTTCACAGCTATTTCGCTAGTTAATCTCTTTCACATCTAAATCCACCCTGGCCTCTACTTCCACAGGGGCCCAAACCTACATAACTAAAAAGTCATGAATGGACTGATTATTAAATTAACGTTATGGAACAAAATTGCCTTCCATACACAGAAGAAGAATATAATTGCATCCTGTCTGATACCATGACTGCAAGGTGAAATCTCAGGTGGAATATGATTACCTGAATAAATGACTGCATATCTTCACCATCCTTGTAGCTAGACATGGCCCTGTGTCTACCTTACAGCCCATGAAATGTAAGCAAACTTCTAACACGTGTGTGCTTTCTATGTCACACCCTCGTCTCTCTCTTTTCCCTTCACAGCTGCTGGTGAGAAACACTTTGCATCATGTTGAACCAAACAGTACCTTAAAATGGTGCAATGACAAGAGGAAAGATAATTTCCTTTCAGTCTACTGCTTGAAAGAAAAATGAACTTCTTTCTTCTTTGAGCCATTGTTAATATGGGGCTGTATTACAAATGGCAGGGATACTTCTTCAATAACACGAACACCATGGAGAACGTTAATGTTCTGGTTACATAGTGGGAGAATTTATTGGCACTATTTAAAATCAAAAGGCTATACAATTTTAAAAACATGAAAACAAAATAAAAATTCATACGAGCAAATAAACAAGGAAATGAAATTTTAAAATTGGCAAAAGCTATCAGCAAGCAATTCACCGAAAAGGAAATCCACAAACCTAAAAAGCATGTAAAGAGATGCTAAGTCTCAGTAGGTAATTACAGAAAACTTAAATGACAGTGTGTCGGTTACATCCATCAGACTACTATTGAGTGAAAGCCAAAGACTGGTAACAATCCCAGGCACTGGCAAGGGTACAGATGCAGAGACACATTTGCAGTTTTGATAGGAATTTAGCATTTTGGAACAGTCTTGTAGATGATAGTTCCACTTCATACACATTTTAGCTCTGCATGCTACATTTGGGTAGATATCACAAAGGAATCCTCATAGAAGCCCAGAGGTGATCCATAAAGGCTGTTTCAGGTAGAAAAGAAATAGAGGCTTTGTCGTTCTCTGCCACAGAAGGACTGATCAGCCAACAGGACAATTTCTAACTCTGTAGACTGGAGAACTTCCAGGGGCCTGTATTCTCCTACAATGAAAATGGTAATTTTTCATCACTCGTTTTGAAAGAGAGGAAACCAAAAACTAACCCTTGCTTCAGATGAACAAGCCCTAATGTCTTTTCTTTAGTGAGTTAATGGATTTTTTAAAAGACAAAAGTAAACAATAATTGGGGGGGAAAGTTTAGGGAAAGAGGATCATGGCCACAGTACTTCTACAAAGGCTGAGGGTTTTCTTCAATAAGATAAGCCCTCCATCCACAGCCAGCTTCCAGATGCGAGGCCAGGGAAGTCTCACAGGTTTCTATGCTCCCCAGGACCCCAGCTGACATTTAATGATGTGGGGAGAACATCTCAAATTTCTGCACTCTTCTTGGAGTAGCTACCTGTTCATCTTGGATGAGAGAAACCACAGTCCTCTCTGCCAGCCTTCCTGTCTGCCCTCAACCAGAGACGTGGGGGCCATGAGGTCCCCAGGCAGCTGTGCACCTGCATCTTGGGCTGGAAGAGTAGCAGTGGTGGAGGGGGAACTCTGAGTATCGAGTGAGACCTGGCGCTGGCCGCCAATCTGCAGAGAGTCGCACAACAGGACTTGCAGGAAGGGGAAATAGACTTCTGTGTCCCTGCCTGGATCTCATATGTCCATCTCGTCCTACTCCCTAAAAATTTTGTAGCCAGCTCTGTCTTTAAATCCTCCCAGGATCAGTGCAGTAAGGGAACTTCCTGTGTAAGAAGCAGCAGCTCACACTTGCTATGACTCTGTTCCCCTGAGTCTGATCTTCTTCAGGCTTGCTCAGTCCTAGCACCACCATCGCACTGGCCAGCAGCGCCCTCCTCCACTACTACCACATGGACTTCACTGCTCCTTTCTAGGCTCCTTAGTTAGTTAGGTCAGACATTTGTTCATGGTGCCAATTAAACCAAGCCAGAAATTTCAGGCAGGGTTTGTTAAACTCATACAGAGAGCAAAGGAAGAACAGATACAGAATGCACAGGTCCATTTGACAAAGCACGGTTGTTGCCCTAAAACAGCAAACCAGCTCTCAGAAAGCATTGGCATTGATTCAGGACGTCACAGGAGCCCATTCTGTCTCTTCATCTCATCCCGGTAGACTTTCCCCATAATGATTTTTAAATAATGTCAAACGCTCTTAGTTGTCGGAATGACCTATCTCTTCCCAGGATGACTGAAACAGAAATTGTCATGCTTCAAAGGAATTCCGGCTTTCTTTACAAAAATACAAGTAACTTTAGCACTCTAAGCTTACCTCTGAAGATAACCATATTATAATAAGGTAGACATTATTTCATGCATATATCAGGTAACAGGTAGGAACGAGAATATTATTCCCTAATAGTGGAAATGTTAGGATAGTTTTGTTTTCATTTTAAATACGCTACTTTAAAACAAGTTTGGTCCAGGAGCCACTAAATAAAACCTAGATTTTATTAGCAATGCAAAGAAAGTTAACATATTCAAGCTTCTCTCTAGCAACCTGACTATTCTAAATGCTTGTTTTAATTACTGATTACTGATCCTATTGTTTTAATTACTGATTTTTTTTCTAGTGTAACTTCATTGTAAGGGTATTTGAGGTTTTATTTTTCTTTTAATACTTTTGTCTTGCTACTTTTTTTCTATATTTCTTTGTAACACAATTAACTGACCTGAAGTGATGACAGAATTTTAGGCTGAGTTAAACATGTAACTTTTAGATTTCTCAGATTGGTAAAAATTTTAAAGCAAAGGTGAAACCCATAAATGAGTTTTTATTTTGTAAAGTAAAACGTTGAACAGTGAAACCTACTATCAATATTATTTTATAAAGTAAAAGGTATTTTCATATGGGAGGAATTTCTTTGTACAAATTAAGCAACGAACTCCCAATGTCTCTGGGGAACATTCAAAAGAAAAAACATCAAAAATCATCACCAGATAATCTTTTGAATCAGAGGTTGGAAAATAAATCTTTCCAAAATTTACTTTAGTATTTTTATAGTTGCTATACACTCTTAGATATGACAGTACATGAGATTCAATGGTATGGACTTTGGCTTGTGTTTATTGTTGTTTGTTTGAACAAGGTCTCACTGTGTACTTCAGGCTAGTTTTGAACTCATTATGTAGCCCAAGCTGGGCTCAAGCTCACAACATGTGCCTGCCTCAGTCTCTTGAGTGCTGGGATTAACTGAATTAACTGGACTCCGTTTTATAACAGCATCCTAAATTTAAAAGCCTTTGACCTAGGTATCTCTCACTTTTGCTTTGTTTTTACTACTGACCAAGAACACTGAACAGAAAACACTGGACAGTACTACTTTTCTCTTGAATTTAACCAGAATTTTTGTCTTGTGTTCTTTGTATCCAAAAAACAGTAGAATGCCACATATATAAAAGCATAGAATGTCACATTTCAGATACACTATGGGTTATTTTAATACCTGTAACCTTACTTGACATAGTTAATAGATAACTATCAAAAATAATCCTACAGTCTAACACTTGGTTTCAACATAAATGTGTTTACTCTTTATGAGGCTCTCTGGTATATACAAACTCCTCTTGGAAAATATACTTTCCCCACACACATACATGTAGATGAGACTGTGATGAGAATTTTTAAATTTCTAATGAAGATCTTTGTTTAATAAATGCTGTATTCTCATATGGATTTTCAGTATGCCTTTCGGAGTTTGTTAGCTGCGCAAAACCAAAATACCACATAGGATCAGTGAGAAGCTCAGACCTGACCTTCACTCTCTGTTGCATAATAATCAATATAATATGTTATAAGAAAGCGTTTACTATATTAAAACAAAGGATATTACAGTCATAGCTATTGAGTCTAAAATGTAACATTTGACTTTCAAAGCAAGTAAATCAGCAGAGCTCTAAATAGGGGACTCAACCAACAAAGGATCATGAAGTTAAGAAGTCTCTGTTAATCAATGACAAATTTAGTACTTGTTGCTACAATTACAAAGATAATAGTTCCTTTATGTCAGTGCCTTTGGTTTTGCAGCTGTAAAATAGCTTTGAAATTCAGCATTTCAAGGAATAGAAATTAATAGGAGGTCATTTCTACCAGAGAAATTTTAGGGGCCCATCCTCTCTAATCATCATTAAAAACTAAATCCGTAGGAGAAGAGGCACTTTACTGATTGTCAAGTGGAAGCTATTATTCATTTGATGAAGCTCTTGGCACTGTGCCATTGATTCTGCGCTACAGCCCGCTGCTTGGTCCCCTCCATCTCCTGCAATCAGGGTTGTTTCTGCCTGCCAGGAGCTATTTATAGAGCAAGGGGCGGGGGGAGAGAAAAGCTGATATGTTCTCCTCGAAAAACAACTTTCAAACTTTGTAAGTACGAATCTGTTTTTCTTGTCACAGGATTGTGTATGCTTTTTCCATTGATGCAGAAGATAAGGAAGCTGATTTCATTGACGACTGCCCTCTCTAATAAGGACAGTGGATTTGGTGGAGTCACAGCTACAATCCCTCTGCCTCTGATTCTCGGGGATTAATATTCTTCCACACTGCACACAGGGTTAGACGTTCCTGCCATAATTCTGTCACATGCTTGTGTCATTTCCAGCAAACACTCCCTCCTTTCTTATGCATATTAAAATTGAACATATTTGGCAGTAAAACACTTACAAATATGAGTGTAAACCAATATTAGAAGGCCTGCATTTGTTTGTTTGTTTGTTTAGGGGCTTGTATTTTTACAGAATCATTCAAATTGAATTATCAGGCATCAGAGAAATTGTTCTTTCCTCAATTGTAAAACAATTTAGATCTCTATGAATTTACTTAAATCTCATGATGCGATAAGTCTATTACTTATAATTTGTCCATGTGGTATGGACACAGAACTTTCACATTCATCTGCAAACATTTTCATTGTTGTGAGTTGTGGTTGTATTTATTAAAATCTAAACTATTCAGAATCTTTAGTACATTTGGAATATTCCAGCCTCTTTCCTCAGTAGTTGTAAGAACTATTTAAAATATTTAAGTCTTGAGGTAATCTACAAGGTAAAACAAAATAGGATAGGCATCTAAGATATTTAAGTGACTAAGTTTAATATCACTAAAATTTAGTTTATTTGCAATGATTTGTACTTTCCAGAGTACAAAAAAGCCAGTGACATTCAAAATGCATGAAAATCAAGAGCAGACAGCTCAGAATTGCATGATTCTCTTGGAAAATTCAGTTGATGACACTAACAATTGTTTCTACAAGATGCTTTTTTTAAAAATGTCGGCATGAGGGGCTGGGGATTTAGCTCAGCGGCATAAGCGCCTGCCTTGCAAGCAGGCAGTCGTGGGTTCGATCCCTGGTACCGATAAAAACGAAAAAGACAAAAAAATAAAAAAATAAAAAATAAAAAGTCGGCATGAAAGGTCCCTAGGAAAAGTTTGGTTACAAACAAAACTTTGAGGGCCATTTAATCATTTAAAAACACAGCAGAGCATCAGCGGGGGAGGGAGGGGCACTCTGCAGATGGACTTGAGGTAGCAGGCTGGGAAGCGGACCCAGGGTTTAGTTTGATTTAGCATTGCAGAAGACCTATACACTTCAGCACACCATAGGGACTGTGGTTTTTTCAGAGTAGAATTTTACAGCGGGGACCAGAGAGCTTGGTTTGCCAGTGAGTTATGAGCCCCCTTTCTCCTAAACCTACTTGCCTACCACTGCGTGCTAAAAGTGGCTTGCTGGATTTGGGGCAGCTGCTATAGGATACAACGTGAAACTCTATATGGCGCATCCAGGTGCTTCAGGCAGTCATTTGGAATGACAATAAAATACAAAGTCCATTTGACTCTGCATTGCCAAAAATAATTCCACATGGCCTGTACTTCTAGCAAATGTCTAGCTACTCCCTTTTCACTTTTAGTTTTCAAAAACTTCCTGTTTTATCATCCCACATGAGGAAAACAACATGGAGATTTATTTGTGAAATTTACCACTGTGGCACAGAAGCTTAGGCTGGTGGAGATAGCTGTCAAACTTTTAATAATTCACTCAACAAATATTTATTGAGCACCTATTAGTTACCCAGCACTTTTTTCTAGTGGTTGGGATTCCATGAGAGAGGGGGAGAATTTTCAAAAAATCCTGTTCTCATCGACTTGACATTCAAAGAGGTTTCCACTAAAACAACAGAAAAATGAACATCAAACAGCTCCCTGGTCTTTCATGAGTACTACCCAGGGTTGCCCCGGGGTGCTTCCCTAACCAGAGGACCAACTTCCTGGCACTTCTTGTTTCTTGTACACTGACCGTGTAAATGGGATAGAGTGTCCAATGTCTTTTCACATATTTTGCAGCTTAATCCCGTCCTTTTTGCTCAGCTTTTATTTTTTTTTTTACCACATGTTTGCAGTACAAAATAGTATATACCTCATAGGGAGCCGGCACGCACACACATCTCCGTTCTTTACTTCATCCACTTCCACTCCTCTCCTTCACACATCCTTCATCTTTTGACTGCCTTCCTGTTTGAAATACATCTCTCTCCCTCCTTCCTAACATCTGTCCTGTACTTGGATCTTTATTTGTAATTTAAGTTTCTCATGTAAGACAAGCCATGTGATATTCAAACTGATTGGTCTAATTCATTTCATCTAACACTATCCTCGCAAGGTGCCTATTTTCCTATAAATGACTCATGTTATCCTTCTTTATGACTGAGTAGTACTCTATTGTGCATAGATGCCACATGCTCTTTATCTGTTCCTCTGATGATGGATATACGGCTGTTTCCAAGATTTAGCCATCATGAACTGTGCCACTACAAACATGGGTTTGCATGTATCACTGTAATATGATGTCTTTAACTCTATGGGATGATACCTAGGAGGGGAATAGTTGGGTCAAATGGGATTTCTAGTTTGAGTTTTCTGAGGATCAATCTTCATCTTCAAAAAACCCTCATTATAATGATAAAGAAGTAGAAATTATATTAAAATAAAATATTTTCTAAGCTTAAAGTGATGGCAGGTTTCACAAAGGTCTCACCCCACTGTAAGACAGTACCAAGCAACTCTTCCATTGAGAACTCAGTAGTACTAGTTCAGCATTTACTCAAAAAATATTAAATGAGTGCCTTATACGTACTAATGATTTCACCTTGGCACAATTTTAAACCACAGGACATGTCTGTGAACTGGAAATGGTCACTATCCCTCTTTTGGGACGTTTAAATACCTATTGAAGTACGCAGATATTGTAAACAAATATAACGAACATGGTTCACTGGGAAAAATTAAGCCTAAATACTTTTTTTCTAGAGATTTGAGTTTTTAAGTTAGAGAGAAAGAAAACTTTTTACTTCTTAATTTATAGCTTAGTAAAGGGGTTTTGGAGACCTATGACATAGCAAAGCACCTCAGAGGAACTGGTGGAGCAGAATACAGTGACAGAGGTGACTTCCTTTGGGGGTCAGCTGACCCTTGCTGCCATCACGGTGGAGAGGTGGATTTTCAATAGAGTATTTGTCAGCTTGGTGATGAGCAGTTTGTAAATAAAGCCCAGAGTGGGCCTGGAAAGCGCCCATCAAGAGAGCAACAAACACATGGAAAATCACATGCAGTTTGATGACATTTATCCACTTTGGTTTCCACTGATGAGTACGCCAAACCTCAGACACCAAAATGAGGAAGGTTAGGAAATAAATACCCCTCATTAAGTTTCCAGTGGTTTAATAATTATCCCTTTTCCTGGGGACATGATTAAACCATACGCAACAGCAAAACTCCAACAAACTAAGTGGCTGGGAATCAAGGTAAAGAAAAGTAAATCTGAAAAAGAGAAAATGATGCAAATAACAAAGGAAATCAAGGACAGGAAAGAGAGGAAAAGTTGAGACAGCCCATGTCGGGGGCATCTTTTGGTGGTCACTCTCAACACTTTGTGACATCAGATGGTCACTAGTGGGCAGAACTTTGGATGAGCACCCCTTGCCCCCATCCCTGGGATGAGACAAGCCCACTCCAGCAGAGCAAAAATGCAGAAGAGGAGGCATAATTCCAGCCGTGCACCGAGCCTTCTTCCTGCAACGATGATGAGTAGACCTGCGAGCACAAAATGTGGTGAGCGCTCTCTTCCAGGGGACTGACTGTCTTCGGACCATATTTATTTCTCAATTCTTTCTTTTAATAGTACATTAAAGGGCCCCGGGGTTATAATGTACCTCCTCCTCAGTCAGAGTTGCTTACAATGGTTGAAAAACTCAGAATACATTTTATCAGTGGAGTTTCCAAGCACAGCCTAACAAACAAATTCTTAATTACCGACTGAGATGAAGAAAAATAAATTTGCTACATGATGGTAAGATGAAAGTCCGTGAGTCTAAGATGAATTCCTTCTGCATTTTTCCTGTTAATAAACTAAAAATACCCTAGAAGGTTAATTTCAGAACCATGTCTATTTCCTTACCATTGTATCTCTAAGACCAACACAGCACCCAAAACATAACAGCACTTAAGAAGTATTTGTCCAAAACATGTTTCATGCCTATATCTTGTACTCTGAATAACTACTATGCATATAACAATACTCAATGTATTATTGCTACTCTCCTACTAGTCCATTTTGAAACCCTCTTTTATTTTTACTTTTTGTTAAAATAAATTTTTTAAAAATATTTGACCAAAAATTAGAAGAAAATGCATTTATTAATATCACTTTGCAGCCAGGCATGGTGGCACAGGCATGATGATTACAAGCTTGATCCTGTCCATAGCAATTTAACATCTTAATAATGAAAAAGGACTAGGATTGTAGCTCAGGGCAAAGTTCTGGGTTCGGTTCCCAGTACCACACACACACCCAAATGGATAGATAGACAGAGATAGAAATGTATATATGGTACTTTAAAGAAATATGGCAGCATTTAAGCATATCTATATATTTTCCTGAGTTAATTACATGTCCTACAAAGGCAATATGACTCAAATTCTTTATATTTTATGCCTTATTATTTTATTTTATGGTACACTATCTTATGAAGCAAAAATATCAGTTGCTCTCTGACCAACATAAAACAAAGAAAAATAATATCAATTGAAGACTCATTAGCAGTGGCATATGCCAAAGGCCTTCATCTATAGCACCTCGTTCTTTTCTCAGAGAATCACAATAATGCTTATGTTTTTGCGAAAGAGGGAACTTGAGTTTAGAGAGATTATCAGCTGGCTTAGATTATAGATTATGTAGCCAGTAAACAGCAAAATACAGTTCTAAGTCCAAGCTCTTTTAACTTTGAAGTTCATGCTCTCTCTTTGTTATGTCAGATTGCCAAAGGAAAACATGAACTGCAAAAGCAAACATTTTTCTGTCAGATAAAGAAACTTCTCTCCAGTGGGTGTGTGGCTAAGCTAGGAACAATACATTTCCACTGCAATAATTCTAGAGAAGGAGAAAAACGCTGAATCAAAAATAGCCTAAAGCACCTCTTATTAAAGATTTTATTGTATAATAATATGCTAAGAAATTTTTCTTTCTGAAAGATCATTTCATTGTCAGTATTTATTTCTACCTTGTACTTTGGCTTGATTTACCTTTGTTAGATTACTTAAAACAGTGCAATTCAAAGAAACTTTATTTGCGGAAATTATTTGCGGAAGCAAATAATACAGAGAAGAAAACTGAGAGATCCTGAACCATATCCTGATAAATCCACTGATGTCCACCAGGGAAGACATGAAAAGAAAAGTTTTCTTGATGAATACCAGTTTCCTGGAAAGAGGCAATTACGCTCTTGTTCGGAAAGTCACTTAGAAATGCCAGCCTGACCTCTGCTTAAGTCTTCTGTGAACAAACTCTGGAAGACGTCCGTGCAAGTGTAATTCTAACTGAAACTGAACAATCCTACAGCAATTAGGTTGATTGTGAATTGAAGACTTAGAGAACATGTCCAACACAGGTAGGAAAAGTGAACATTATAGTGTTTTAAACACTCATTTCACTTGCATGTAGGCTTATGCACACTATCAGAATTCAAAGCTCTGTCTGTGTATGTCTGTGTGTCTCTCTCAGAAAGAAAAAAAAATCAAGAGAAAAATGACTCATTTTTCAACTGGATCGATGCAGAAAGCTCCTTACCATAAACATGTGTTGCACTAAAGAAGAAACTGCTCAGCAAAAATCACTATGGTGAAGTGCTGGCACCTTCAGATTCAGAGTGCTTTGGTTATATAATCAAAGCACCTGCATTGTTGTCAAAATTCTCTGTTAATAAGATACTGCCAAAAGCAGATATTGGGACAGGAACACTGATGACCAGAATCATAGCTTACTAAAAAGTGTGTCATGCTTTCATTACCCATCTGTGCTATGCTTCAGTCTCCCTCCCTAAAAAGATTGCAATAAATAATTCCTATGTAAAAGAAGATTTTACAGCACCACTAATTTTATAAATAGGTAAATGACTATATAGTTTGAGCGATATCCAAAGATCATACATCTCAAAATTGTCTTTTCTTACACACATACTATTCTCAAACTGCCTAAGAAATTCATCAAGAAAGGCACTTTATTGGTCTAAGATATATGTTAACTGTGGATGCAAATTCACATCTCTTTATCTAAAAGTTGGATTTAAGGGAATGGTTAGAAATTGAATCTATTTTAGAGTGAGAAAAAAATTTTGGAACATCCACAGGAAGTAAAGCAGATTGCTATATCAGTCAGATGCCAAAAGATATGACAAAAGAAATTTGGAGTAAAGGTAAATATTTCTAACACAATAGCACAATTCATCTAGCTCACTCACTTAGCAAGACAAAATAATGCATGTAAAGCTTTCCTTATCCCTTGAGGAAAAAAGCATAAAATATATTTAGCAACAACAGCTACATTTCCTATTGCTTAAATAAGTCGGGCAGAAAGTCCCATGAGGTCATTTAGATCAACTTTTGTCTCCTAGCAAATCCAGCAAAAAGATCCCACATGCTAGTCAAGGAGCCAGCACAGCTCACAAGGGCTCTCTTTCCAACCGGAATTCAGCTTGGACAGTATAAGAATCTGATTCACGTGGTTTTAATTGTCATCTTTCAGACACTTATGGGAGAATGAGATTAAAAAATTATCTCCAAAGCCTGTTCCTAACCAGTATGGAATGAAAAGACTGCCACCTGTCTAGGATTTGAGTTTCATAGGCACGGTACTTACATCAAAGCATCCAGGGACAGTCTTTGAGAAAGTCACACAAGATCAAGAGACTTACACATTTTAAATAAGACACAAAAACTACAGCATAAAAAAGGATCAAGCACCTCTTTATTCATTTACAATTCTGAAGGACCTTAGTAAGATAGACTTACATTTGCTGGATGTCTAGGAGAGGTACCTTGTCTAAAAGGAAATAAAATGGGAACAAATGTATTTCACGGAGTTTCATGTGTTAATAAAAGAATTTTGCAAGGTGCTTTGAGATGCAGAGATTAAAGATAACTGTAAAGCTATATAAAGTATTCACATTCCCTAAAATTGTGAGAACATGAGTGACTGTGTCAGCTGTTGTCAAATAATTTTTTTCCATATTTATTCCTTCCTGATGCTATCAATTTGAAAACAGAGCTATGTAACACTACATTTCAGTTAGGATGTAAAGATCAAAGGAAGATGCCTGATTTTTTTTTATCCTTTCATATATTCCAGAGGTAGTTATTTTTATCTTAACACAAATGAGGCAGCTAAGATTTAAAAAAAAGTTAGTGATTTGCTTGAGATTACACAAGAAGCAAATAGAAGAAATAAACATCAAATCCATGCTTTTGGACTCTCACCCAGTGACAGTTTGCCTTACCAACCTACGCTTGCTTACCAGATAAAGATACGGACAACCCCTGTCTTCATTTTTTGCTAACTTCACAAGGAAGATGTTCAAGTCAAAACTGTTCATATACATGATTCTATTATTACATTAAATTACAGTCATTTTCATCACTGAAAGCAGAGGAATGGTGCAGACTGCACCTCTTTTACGTGATTCACACGAAGCAAAGTGATGAGAGAATTCAGACTGCTGCTCCATCTCTCTCTCTCTCTCTCAGACTGACTCTTGCTTGTTCAAGGTGATTTCTTTAGTCTGGACCCAAACCTGTGAAACTGAGTCTCTAGCAAATTTTTGGACATTTCAGGACGTGTTGACGCAATCCACATGCTGTGTGCATAAAAGTCTGGCTAAACCACAGCCCCAGGGGCAGGTGGCTTCTTTGATCCTTCTAGTTGTAAGGGAAACATTTGGTAATCAGACTGAAAAAGAGACCCTGGCCAGAAACAGGAAGGCATTTATGCAATGACATGAGACTCTTCTTTTTCTGCCTGAATCTCTGCAGGCGAATCCTTGGAGAGTAGGAACGCTTCAGAGACAAGTGGATCTTTCAACAGCAATGAAAATGAAAGTTAAAGAATCAAAAATAGAACTTTTCATCGCAGCTTGTGACAAAAGATTCATGCTGGTGTATTTCAGTTAGACTTTGCTGAGTAACAAACTACCCACAATTCAACATCTTAAAACACGGTATTACTTTTCACCCTCTGAGGGATTGTCTGGGAGGTGCCTCTCACTCTTACTGCTGTGTTAACCTGAAGATTCTATGGGATTCTGTCAACTCCCCTGTTGATGGCAGAGGTCACAGTGCAGAAGTTTGTAGACATGATGCAGCATAAATCTTTGGAAGTCATTTTGGAATAATCCATCACATTGGGGTTTTTAGCCACTGCAGTATCCAGATCATCTGGGACACTTTTAAACAGAACCCTAACAGCTGGATATCATGCCTGAAGACCTTGATTTTAGTGGCCTGGGGTGAAACCAAATCATCAACATGTTTTAAAAATTCTCCAGGTGATTAAAATCCAGCCAGATTTAAGAACCACAGTTTTGTGTCCTAGTGACTGAATTTCAGCAGCTGCAGAATGAGGGTCTTTGCAATAAGAATTTCATGTGACTATAAGTGGTGAAGAATACATTAGATGAGGAAGATAACACAGGTGGCCCCACTCACTCCCATAGCCCTGTACGTACTTGAGTATGGCACTTCAAGAGGCTAAGCCTCACTCATGTGCTCCATATCCCAGAAGATAGTCAAGAAGCGTGCCCTAACTGGCACTGCCCACTGAAGCATTTCTGAAAAGCAACCAGACAGGGCTACTTATTTCCTTATAGTGCCAAAAGGGTAGCCAGTTCATTTTTTCTCAGAAGCTCAGTCCACTGAAGTCCAAGAAGCAGAGGAGCAACTCCACTCACCTATGATCTTCCTAGTGAAGTAACTGGGCAGTCTGCTCCAAAGAGGCCAGCTCTTGGTATCTGCGGAGTTTTCAGATACTGACAGATGACCCATCTGGGCCCACTCATGTGGTCCAGTCCTCATGTGGCTTCCTAACACCCCACCACTCCTCTGCTAGGCATTCTGTACCACACCTGCATTAACCCACCATGGTGGTACCCTCCACAATAAACATGATAACTGACAGGTGTCACACACATCCAACAGGATGTGACATGCTCAGTGATGCCAGTGAAAGTACCTCACCTGAGGAAGCTGCTTCCAAGCTTGCAATGCAGCCCACAATCCCTTGTGCTCTAGGCCATTGACAGACATGGAACACTGCTAGCACATCATTCGTGTTGATTACAGCTAAAGAAGCTTTGTGAATGCTGCACTAGATTACCCACTTGGAACCAAATCCAACATAGCTTAGCCAAATAACACCTTAGGACATCTGGCAAGAGAAAGTCTTTTATAATAAAAAGTCACTCTCTAAACTTGGGAGAGCCAACTGATCTTCTGGAAGTTCACATATCAAAATAGGGCCACAGAGCACTGAAACAAAAGATAACATAATATCTCCAAAGGAACAAAACCTTCCAGCAAGTGATCCCAAACAAGAGAAAACGGATTAATTTCTGGAAAATACTAAGAAATAATGCTTTTATGGAGACTTAATAAAATTTAGGGCAATATAAACAATCTAACTAAATTAGGAAGAAAATTCCTGAACTCAATGAGAAATTCAGCAAAGAGATAGAGGTAAAGAAATCAAGCCAAACAGAAATCTTGAAGCTAAAGAACTCAATAAACGAAATAAAAATACTGTTGAGAGCTTCAGCAGCAGAGTGAATCAGGCAAAAGAAAAATTTTCTGAGCTTGAGTTCAGGTCTTTTAAAATAACCCAATTCAAGAGAGAGGGGGAATGGAAGGAGAGGGTGGGAAGAACAGAGGGAAAGAGACAAGGAAAGAAGGAAGAAATAAATTAATAAACAATAAAAGCCTTCAAGATTTATAGGACACCCTTTAAAATACAAAATTTTGCCAGGTACAGTGGCATATGCCAGTAGTTCCAGCACTAAGAAGATAGTTCATAGCAATGAAGCCCTTTATTAAAAAAATAGAAAAACATTGCCAGGGATTTAATTCAGTGGCTGAGCTGCTTGCCTGGTAAGCACAAAATCATGAGTTTGATCCCTGGTACAAGAAAAAAGAAAGAAAGAAAGAAAGAAAGAAAGAAAGAAAGAAAGAAAGAAAGAAAGAAAGAAAGAAAGAAAGAAAGAAAGAAAACCAAACAACTTAATGATACAACTCCAAAAACAAACAAAAAAATACAAAACCAAGAACCCAGAAAAGGTTTTTACAGAGGAAAATATAACAAATATCACAGAAGAAATTTTAAAAGAGGCTAAAAATGCAAAAATTAACAAAAAGGAGGAAAGAATATCACAGAAGAAATTTTAAAAGAGGCTAAAAATGCAAAAATTAACAAAAAGGAGAAAAGATCCATAGGAAATATAATAATGATACCTCAGAAATACAAATGACCATTAAGGACCAGTATGAACACATGTGTATTAACAAATTGGGAATCTAGAACATATAGCTCTATTTCTAGCCAAACAGGACCTAAAAAACATTGAATCCCGAGCATATAGAACACCTCAACATACCAGTAACAAGTAATGAGATTGAATCATTGTATCAATCGTCTCCACTGTTAGGACAATACACCTCACATATGCAAAGATGAAAAGGTTCAGTTTGGCTCATGGATTCGGAAGTTTCAATACAGGGTAAGCAGGCACAAAAGGGGAAATATTATAATGAATGGCAGTGATGGAGAAAGCGACTCACTTCATGGCATCCAAGAAGCACAGACAGCAAGGAAGTGCCTACTTCCTCCAACTCTGGACTCAATAATACATTAACCCACTGGTGTCCACTGGTGAATTTAGCACCCACAGGATCTGACTCTCTGTGGGACTTCACGTTTAAAACATAACAGTCAGTAATAAATTCTCCCAAAAAGAAAAACCAGGGCCATGTGGTTTAATTGCTGGTATTACCAAACATTTAACAAGCTTAAAACCAATTCTAATGGAAGATGTAGTAGATCAAAGTTGCCAAGTCCACAGTGATCAGGAGGCACAGCAGATACCAAAATGTAGGCATTGGGGACCAAGTATAGTACCCAAGGTTACACTTCCAGGACCCACACAGATACACCCAGAAGTTAGCTCTACTAACCTCCCAGGAGGAACCCAAAGTCAATCAATTGACACGATTTTAATCATCACATTCCAACACTGATCAGTTTGAAACCAAAACACCCCTCCTTAAGTTATGTTTAACCTCCAAATAAGCAATAATTCCATCTAACATGCTACTGTGCATACACTTGAAAATATAATAATCCCTTTGCTGAAATCTTGACAATTCCAATATTTTTTCAAAAATCCAAGTAAAAATATTTTCTGAGACAAGAAAAGCTCAGGTATGAACCTCTGTAGAAGTAAAAAATAAGTCACATAATTTTGAGGTTCAATGAAACAGGGAAATTCTCCCATTCTAAAGGGAACAATAAAGAAATAAAAAAGAATAGGACTAAGGCAAAAGTAAACCCAACATGGAAAATACTAAAGTCCTGTAGCTCCATATTTGGTGTCTTGGCACACAGTAATGAGATGTGAGTTCCAGAGGGCTTGGTTGCAGCCCACTGGACCCCCATTTGGGCCTGTTCTAGTCTTCGCCTATAGCTTTCCTTAGTAGACATTCCACATTCCTAGTATCTCTGGTTTCCCATGTACCTTCAGCTTCATTCCCACAGCTTCGTATTCTGCTCCCTTAGCAGTTTCTGCTCTGGTCTCCCCGGCATCCTTTTGAAATCTAGGTGTAATCCTCCTAACCCCACACCTTGCATTCTACATATTAGGAAAACCAGCATCACATCTACAACTAAGCTCCGATGCCAGCAGCCTCAGCAGCCAGGCCCCTAAGATTATGACTGTAGCAGCCTGTGAGAGCCTTGATGGCTACAAGAGACAGTGAAATGAATCCTGGGGAATCCACTTGCTAAGTGGCTTTTCCAGAGCAGGGGACCCAAAGACTCATCTCAAATGAAAAGTTTACACTTTTACACCCTTGACCCTGCAATAAGTGAGGTCTTGTTGATTTTTGCAGGATCTTCAAGGCATCTTCCTTTCTGTGCAAAGTACTTGGTATCCTTTTAATGGGCTAATCTTCTCAGCATCCATAACTCTGTGGGCCCCTAATTTATACATGGTTCCTTTGGGAGTAAAATTTAATGTTTTTTGTTTACAATTCTCACTACAAATATGGTTAAAAGTAGCCATCAGCACTCATGCCACAGCCTGAATGCTGGGGGCTTTGAAGTTTCCTTTGTCAGGTCAGTTAATATACTGCCCTTAATCTCAACCTCCTGCAAAGTGTCAGAACTTTGGGAAAATGTAAATAAGCTTTATGGAACACTATGGCCTCTATTATGACTATTTCCAACTGAAAGTTCTTGAGCCTGACCTTTACAGTCTGCATATTCTGTCAGCATTTTAGTCTCCTGAGCTCTTACCAGACTTACCAAACAGACTGTAGTTATGGCAAAAAGCTCTCTACCCAGCATCTCCAGTCCTCTCTAAACTCCTTCCACAAACCAGTTTCAAAAGTCTGAAACCACATGTTCCCATATAGCCACAGCAATGACCCCAGGTATCTAGTGTTAATTTTCTTTGTGAGTCAGTATTGTGAATTGGCCTTTCTCCCAGTCTTATGGTTGAGCATAGAGTGAAGGATAAAATAAAAGAGACATGCAATATGGTTTGGGGAGATCCAGAAAGGTCAGAGTTCTTGTGGCTAAGACAAAGATTTTTCTGGATTGCTCACTATGTATTGGATAATTTCATGTCAGGGAGTACAGGGAAATGCAGGGAACATCTGAGGAAAAACATGCGATAGTAGGCAAGTATTTGTGAAGTGGAACAAAGATATTCCAAGTAGCAAATCTTTGCTTAATGAGAGAACTATTTCATCTCCAAGGTTGGCAGTATTGCCCTTGAAAATTTGAGGAAGGCTCAGCACCCACAGTTGCTGTGTTATCCTGCCTTCAGAGATATCAGTGTCATAGACCACTACAGGTCTTTACTGTGACTGTTGGCACAGAGTTCTGTTTCTGCATGCCAGTCTCTGGATCCTCAGGCACTTAGGTCTGGGTCAGACTCATAAGTTAATATAGAAAGCTAATTAAGTCACTAATTCTAAAGCCTCCTCCATGCCACCTCAGTGTGATCTCCAACAAGTCGGTTTTCCCATCCCTGGGATAAAATACCTAACACTCACAATTCAAAGGAGGAAAGACTTACCTGGCTCACATTTTCAAGGGATTCATTCCATGGCTGGCTGGCTCTAAGGTAGGAACATCATGGAGCAAGTACACAGTGGAGAGAGCTAGTAGTCTATCCTCCTGGTGCAAGTCCTGTGGTTTCTCTTGCTGGTGACTTCTAGTTTCATTCCCTGTAATACAATAAATCATTCAATTTTTTGTATTTATTAAGACTTGCTTTATTGGCCTGAAATATGATTTGTTTTGGAGAAAGTTTTACGAGTGGCTGAAAAGATGTATTCTTGAGTTGTTGGGTAGAATATTCAGTAGACATCAGTTACGTTCAAGTATCTCTGCTCTGTAGTATAATTTAATTCTGATATTTCTTTGTTGACTGTTTCCCTAAATGATCTATTTACTGGTAAGACAGGGTACTAAAGTTACCCACTATTAATGTACTAGGGGCGATATGTCCCTTTATATTCAGTAGTGCTTTTTTTAATGAAATTGAGAACATTGAAATTCCCCATTGTTATATTTCCTTGTAGGTCATTTCCTTAAGCAACATGCAATGAACTTCTTTGTCTCTTTTGGCTTGAATTATAATGTAAAAATATTAATAAATAAATTAATGTATTTAATTTGATAAAATCTACGAGGTTTTTCCCTCCCTTCCTCTTCAAAAATATTTATTTTAAATTAAGGGCCCCTGCAGAATGCAGCTGCAATAGCATATTTTTTTCACGGCCCAGTTCCAGAAAGAACCATTCATGTTGTAATCTGAAAACAGTTTTGTGGCCATGGAGTTTTATTTCAGCTTTCCTTTTGCTGAATCCAAATAAGACAATATTTAATCATCCTTTTTTAATGAGAAAATAGAATTTCTGCTCTGCATGTTCATAAAATTATTTCTTGTGAATAGCTATCTTTTTATCAATAAATGTATAGAGATAACAGTATTTTTCAGTATTCAAGCATTATTTAAGAGTAAATGGATATAAGTATTTATTATTAATTATTTATTACTTATTATCAATTATTTATTATTAATTATTCATTTATTAACTATTTATTAGTAAATAATCATATGTAGATATGTTCTATTGAGAAGAAAACATAGTATTGTCATAGGTATGGATATATCCTTTACTTGGCTCAATCTAGTTATTTATTTATCACCCATTTTAATCTTCCCAGCCCTTCATTTGGCCAGGATCCTAGGGACCAACAGGCCTAATTCCTTTTTCTTGATTTAGTTTTCCTCCAGTAGAACACAATGGAAATATTTAGCAACATGACTCCATCACCACAGACAAAAAGATGGACACCTTGCGGCTGTAGGTCAAAGATTTGTTCTTTTTTACCCATGAAATAATACATTATTTGAATCAAGAAGAAACAGAAACTGTAATAATTTGTTGCAGACCTTGAATCCAATTATTATGTCCATGTTGTTACATGTGAAAGATGAGTAAAAACTGGTTGTCATTGAAAGGAAAGAATTAGACACCTTCAAAGAAGCATAAAGAGATCAACCTTGAAGCATATGTGGGCACGGAGATAAAACATAGAAAGAATGTTGTTCCGAATGTTGAGAAACATGAATGTGAGCTATTTCTTAGTTTCTGTTACTAGACAGACATCTGTAAGATTATCTGCTATGTCTTCATAGCTGTTTCCTTTTTCTTGAGCTAGCTTCACTAGACTTCTATTTTTACAAACAAAAGAGCTTTCATCAAAAAAATAAAATATCAATCTACATAACCTGTGGTGTTATTTGATTTCTAAAAATGCCTATTATGATTAAGGTTATCAGTTAAAACAGATTACAATCAAACCACAAAAACCAAGATAAGTACTCAGGATTAAAGATCATGGGTAGGGAAAAATATGAAGTTAAAAAATCAAAATTATAACTGAGTAGGACTCATTTACACTTACATCAATGGCTAACTAAGCAGTTAGGTCAATCTTACTGATAACAGCTAGAAAAGAGGGGTTTTTTGTTTTGTTTTACTTTTGGATTCTTTTTATCAGTACCATGGATTGAACTAAGAACCATGAACATATTGGGCAAGTGTTCTACCACTGGATCTAAACCCTAGGGTCCCTAGGGAAACAATTTTAAAACATCAATTAAGCAGTTTTATAAAATATGGCAGTGAGAATCTGGGAAGCCAAAATCAAGATGGGAAGCCAAGAAAAGGATTCCAAGATTCAGAGGCACTTTGCCTTCCAGTGACTACTAATTCCAAATGACAGCACAGTGGCTGAGAGGCTAAGAGTTTGAGAAGCTAAGGAAAGTCCTCAGGAGCCTCATGCTTCAAGAATACAAAGCATAAGACTTCAGTGTATCTAAGAAGTGAGGGCTTTTAAAATCCTCCAGTGCTTTCTTATGAATATGCAGAACTACATGCTCACAGGAAAGAAGGAGAGACCCTTCACAATGCCCAGCTTTGAATCATTTCCGATTCTACTCAAGTAAAATGGTCTTTCTTTAATCTGATCACCTGTCAAAAATAAATTAAATCCTCTCTGGAAAATAAAGGCCATCATCTAGAGCCTACAACACAAATACCTAGCACATAAGTAAAAATAACAATGCAAGGGGCTGGGGATTTAGCTCAGCGGCATAAGCACCTGCCTTGCAAGCAGGCAGTCGTGAGTTCGATCCCTGGTACCAATAAAAAGGAAAAAGACAAAAAAAAAATGCATAACCAAACAAAACAACAACAGGAAAAAGATTTGGCTAAAATGGAAAAAAAAAAATAAAAAGAAAATATAAACAAATCTATGTGATATGTAAACATTGGAGTTTTGGACACAAGCTGTGAATCACTGTGAATAATGTGATTATGCAATTTAGAGGCAAAGTTGGGAGTTCCATGAAATATATAGGAATTATGAAATCACATAAAATTCTGGAACAAAAAACAAAATGAATGAATTTTAAAACTCACTGGTAGACTTAAAACAGATTAGACATGGGTGAAGGAAGTATTTGGGTAAGATAATATAAGAATATATCTAGTCCACAAAAAGAGAAATTAAATATATCACATACAGGTAGAAGTTCTCTGTGATGAATGTGATCATTATATATATATATATATATATATATATATATATATATATACCAATAAACATAATAAAAATTATTAGAAAAAGAAAATACCTAGTCCAAAGTACAGAGGAAAGAAATATGATCTAGAATGCAAATGCTTAATATACATATAACTGGAGTCTCAGAAAGAGAGAGAGGGAGAGAGAGTCAGAAAGTCATTTAAAGCAATATTTCCAAATATAATGTTTAAGAATTTTTAAAAATAGATTAAAGTAGTCAAAGTACAAACAAGCAATACAAACTTCATCAGAATAAAGAAAACCATACTCAACCCTTAGTAACTTATAGTTACTAAAAACCAAACATAGGGGCTGGGGATTTAGCTCAGCAGCATAAACGCCTGCCTTGCAAGCAGGCAGTCATGAGTTCGATCCCTGGTACCGATAAAAAATGAAAAAGACAAAAAAAAGCCAAACATAAACAAAAATCTTAAAGGCAAACAGGATAAACTTTACTTCTTTAAATTGAGCAATGAAAAGACTTACAAGAAAGCTGTTGTAATAGGAGTAAGAGGAGCTAAGAGTTTACAGCATAATATCCTCCAAATTATGGGGGGGAAACATCACTAAAATGAGAAAGAAGACGGTAACACAGCAGTAATATAGCAGAAGTGAAACAGTAAATAATAACAACTAACTAAAATGAAGGCAAGAGAGAGAAAAATAAGTGCAAGTGAAATAAATAGAAAATTTATAAATTTCTTTCAATCCAAATATTTTGGTAAATACATTAAATATAAATGGGTACAAAATCAAAATGTAAAGATCATCGAACCTGAAAAGGATGTAACAACTATATGGTACTTATAAGAGATATGATGCTGAATACAAAAAAACACAATTAAATTCGATGTAAGCATATGGAAAGGTTGAAAGTATAAGAGTAAGAAATGCACCATGCAAACATTAACCAAGGCAAAATTGGCATACATATATTGACACTAGAAAAATTGCATGTTAAGATAAGAAAGAGTTTTAGGAAAAAAAGACATATTACAGTGATAAAAGAGATAATCTACCTTGCTAGAAGTTAAAAATCTTAAATTTGTTCGCATCTACCAACAGCTTCAAATATATATGTCTAGCAAAACAGACAAAAGAAATGCAGAGAAACAGATGAGTCCATATCTGAGACAGAATGAGTCCATATCTGCAGTGGAGTTTTTCAAGACCAAGCTGGAAGTAAAATACCTCAATTCTATCCACATTCTGATAATTCAATATTGTAAGCATTAGTGCTTCTCAAATTAAGTAGAGGATTAAAATTTAAAAGGAGAAGATTCAATAATTTGAAGAGAAATAGGGCTCAGTTCTAGAGAATGTGCTTCATTGAAACCTAGTGAGCACAGAATCCCAAGGCTCTTTACTACAATTCAAGATCGGATGTCATATTCCATGAGAGAAGCAAGAGCCAAATAGAACATCCTGATACTATAGCCTGAGCAAACATCATTGAGCAGACTGGTCACGTGTGGTAGAGACCAAGAGGGAACAATCACCCCTAGCACTAGAGTCGCTTTCTAGAACCCTGGACAGCTGCAAGAGGTCTAAGAGCTGCTAAGAGTTCAATCTGTTTGTAAACACAGAGAGACCAAATCTCACTGGACTCAGATGAATGGTGATCAAACTGCAAAAGACATAATTATAGATCAGAGGTGGAAACAGGTCAGGCAGCTCCTGATAAAAGTAGGATTTCTTATGAACTAAGAGTGACCTGAAAGACCCTCTCCTCACAACTCAATGTTCTTTTGTTCCATGATGATTTCATTTCTTTTATTTTCAAAGGATTTTCTGAACCACATCATGTTGGACTCTTCACTGGTAGCCTACATCTTTTCTCTTTTTCCGCTTAATTTCTAGTACCTGTCGGTTATACAATTTGTATTGAGGCTAAGACAGAGGAAAAAATGATATCTAAGTAGACTCTAAACAGAATATAGAGCTCCAAAGAAAAACAAAACATAGCTAGCCATCAGAATAAAGTAGATTAAAAAAAAAAATAACAAGTGACCACAGAGTGCTCAGATCCTGCAAACCTTAATCACAACAAGGGGACAAATACCTGAGATGCAAGTACATATAATAAGCTCCAAGACCTTAGCAATTGGTGGTTTATTTTGGCAGAATGAACAGGAAAAAAACAAACTTGAAGGTTGGTTGGACTTATCCCAGGAAGCCTAGAATCAAGAACTTTCACATTGTGTTTCACATAGTATTTAGAAATCCATGCTTATGTGGTCAGACAAATCTTAAAATGCTACATGTCAGTCATGTGAAACCTTAGAGAGGCTTCTTGGGTGCATAGGGAATTTAAGTTCAAGTTGAACTTTTGTGAAGAAGAAATTGGCTGGAATTCTGTGCCCTGGAGCCAAGAGAGGAACTTCAGATATGCTAGGCACTGATGTTTTTGTCAAACACATGAAGGAATGTTAGCCTGTTCTTATATTCAAAAGGCACAGACAAGATTTAATTTGAGCAAAAGGTAAGCTGAAAAGATTGTATTTTATAATCTCTTCCAACCTCCTTGTATGTCTCTACATACTTCATTCTTTACTTCTGCTCTCCAGAGAAAAGGATACTCAAAATGCTTAAGCAACTAGCTCAACATAATAAAGATTTAAAGTGGTAGAACACATCCTACTTAATTCCCTGCTTTATTTATCTATTAATTCATTAACTGATTTCTTTAATAATTATATATAGAGATCATGCTTTTCAGAAAGCTTCTAACTTTTGCATAGAATCCCATAACTGTTTCACATATATTTTTTATTTAATCCCTAAAATAACTCTCTAAAACAGAAATGCTATTCATCTCATTTTACAGATGAAGTTACTAAGGATCAGAGAAGTCAAAGAATTACTCTTAGACTACCAGGTTTGTTAAGTGTTATTGCTAAGAGTTGAATATGTGTTCTCCAATGAAAACTTCAAAAGGATTTCCCATTGAACAGGGCTAAGGATGCAGAGAAGGTAAGAACACGCTGTTCCAACCTTCATACATTTTTTTCCAGTATCAGACAAGGACAGATTAATTAACAACAGAAAGCAAAGTAGGCACCATTCTAACATGGTGCCAACTAAATTATGAAGACAATAAATGACTCAGAGAATAGGATCACTGTAACTGAGCATGGAAAGTTTCACCTAAGGGGCAAAGATTCAGATGGCCTCAAAAGATTAAAAGGACTTAGGTAGAAGAGGAGGGAGCAAAGGCTTTACTGGCATAATGTATGACATTAATAGTAACAAAGAATAGATACAAATATTCATGACCTATTTAAGAGACAGGGAATAGGATGCTAATAGCAGCCACGTAGCAAAGTGAAATGTGACTTTGTGGTTAAAAGCATGGCCTCAGAAGACAGAGCCCTTAGTCTGAAATGTGATTCTGACCCTTACTAGCTTTAACATGGTCAGCGAAGTAACTTCCCTTACTTCAGTTTCATCATCTGTAAATTTGAGATAGGACCTATTTTGGAAGGTAGTTGAAGGATTAAATGAGCTACAAAGTGTTTAGATTAATTATGAAGCATTATTATGTCAAATTAATTAAGGTTTTGAAAATATAGTCTAGTCCAGACACTGTACCAAGTACCTTAAACTTTTTCATCCGTTTACAGATGGATTATTATCCCCATGCTATTGGTGAGAAAGTTAGAACAGCTGGCCTTGAAATCATCAGGTTAAGACAATTAGACTATATACTACAGACAGTGAGAAATCATTGAAGATTTCTGGGCAGTGATGTGCTGTAGAGAGATTTATTTTTCCACAGAAGTCTAGATAACTCTGAGCCAAATGAGTATCAAGTAGACACAAATATACTCCAAATGAACCTGTAGAAAGTATACAGTGTTTTTGTATTTTAAACTAGCTAAAGATTCACTGATCTCTATGAGCCATTTAAAATAGATTCAACACCAAATACCAAAGGAAAGGCTGAGATTTCTATTGCCAGATTCTTAAATCTGTTCAAGATAAACCATAATGTAACATTCCACTGCCTAAATGTAGCTGCAGCCATTCATATATTCTTATTCTTCTTGTGATCTACAACTGCAGGCATAAACAACATGAATGAAAATATGTGTGTTAATTCCTTTTGACTAAGTCCTATTTATCCACCCTGTGTTGTGCCCAGTTATAAAAAGTACTGCTAGAAAAATCACACAACCATGGTCACTACTACTATAAATTCATGATCTTCAATCTAAACTGGGCCTTGAGAAGATTTCTCTACAATTCTAGTCAGATACGGTTCCTATTTCCTTCAGTGGATATTCAAAACTTTCACCACTCAATGCTTCTACACCTCTTCTCCAGTCCGTCATCTTTAATATCTCCTATTCTACCTACCTTACTCGATAGATGACCTTTTTCTGTGTTTTGCTGGCAAAATAAACTTAAATGCAATCATGTAGAATTCTCCCAGCTCCTCCCTTGCCACCATCATGTATTAATGGGCAAAATAATTATAACTTTCCCTTCCGGATCAGTGAAACTGTGTCTTTCCCTCCATCCAAAACTAATCTTTTCATGTGTAGTCTAGATTCCCTTCCGACTCCATATCACTACAACTACTATTTATCTCGCTTCTAAATATTGAAACATCCCTCTTTTCTGGCTTTATCATCAGCATATTTCCTCACACATCACTACCATTTAAAATTCTCTTTGGAGCCACCATCTACCTCTTCCCTTTCCCATTCAAAGCCAAGTTGCTTGAAAGAACCTTACATTCTCTGAGGTCCTTCACCCTCCAGCATTTCTTTTGATTTCTCTTGTCCACAGAACTGAACTAATCACAGCTTTTGGTTCATGACCACTCATCACTGACTCATTAATTGTCTAGTTAGTCAATGAGTTCCTGTCTCTCTCCTTCCCTTCACTTCCCTTATAGGTCTTTTCCTACAAGACTCTCTCAGTGAATCTTGTGATCTGAATTCCTGCCTCAGACTCAGCATAGAGGAAACCCAAGAAAAGACACTAACAATAATAGAGCAGAAAGATTTTGTTTTTGAAAGCCTGAAATACTGGTACATGTGGAACCTCCAGCTCAGCTGGCTGTTATATTAACTAAACATGATGTTTGGGTTTGGGTAAAACACTGTAGCTGGATTTGCTGGACTTGCACTTGACTGCAGTCCCTAAATCCCACACCCATCTTTTCCAATCTAGATCACTCTTTTAAATTCCAAACACACACTTCTCAGTACTTTAATAACATCTCCACTTAATGTTTCAAACTCTATTTGCCCAAAACTGAGCTCATCAGTCTGCATCTTGAACAATGACAAGCATCGCCCTCTTTGCTGATCCTGAACAAAATTCTGAACTACAAGCAAACTCTGTATTCCTCCTTACCGGTTATCTGTCTGTGTTACATGCTTCTGGGCTCTTGCCCTAGGTTTACTTAATCACTACAGCTAATCCTAGTGGGTTTCATGTCATCGATATACCTCAAATACATTCTTTTCTCACAATTTGTTCTGTCACTGCTGGACTCTCAGCACTTTGCTCTTAGATAATAACCTGCTTGATCTACTCACTTTTCTTGATCCTCTTCACTCTATTCCTTACACACTTTCACCAGGTTTCTCTGTTTTGGCAAAAGACAAAAACTTCATTAGTATTCTGCATGGTAAAGTAAGATAAACTTGAGGTGGTTGTTTCCTGGAAGAGAAGGAGAGAGACAGGAAGAAAGGAGCTGAATTCTGTATCTCATTTTACAAGGTGAAGATTAAGGACATGGGAAAGACAGAGGACCCACACATCAAGTAATTCAGCAGAAGAAGCTTCAAGTGGAAACATGTAGGAAATCCTGCAATCCTACGATCCTCCTTCTCTTTCCCGCTGCTCTACCAGACCTCAGGGAGACAGAGAGAAGCAGGACTTCCTCCGTTTGTTCCAACTTACAGTGAACTTTATTTGACTTTGAGATGTCCCTGGCTTGCTCTGATTGTAGCTGTTACAACCCATATCCGATAATATCATTCCTATCCTTTGAATGTTTCAATGATTTTCAAGATGTCAAACATCCTGGCCTAGCTCTCTGACCCATCTCTACTAAATCAGTCAGAGTACACTGCTGCTGCAGCTGTGCCACCTGCAGCCACCCCCAAATTCATATGCTGAAACCCAGTGCCCAGTGCGATGGTATCCAGTCGTGGAGCCTTAGGGAGAAAATAAAATCACAAGGACAGAGCTCATGGATGAGATTAGTATTCTTATACTAGAGACTCGGGGACCTGCCCTGTCCCTTCTGCCATGCACTGCCTACAAGTTGGGAAGTGGATGAATCTCCTAGGCCTTCATATTGACTCCCCAGCCTCCATCTCTGGGAGAAGTAAATTTCTGTTCTCTATAAGCCACTTGGCCTGTGGTAATTTATTATAACAATTACCAGGGACTCAGAAAACTATGGCACCCAGGTCCCAGTGTCTTCCGATTCCCGCATCCTTCTATGCTCCGTGCCCCAGGCTGCCACACTGCCTTGCTCTTCCTTTCATTTCTCCTGGTAAGATGATGCCGTTCAGGTCTTTCCCGACCCATCAAGTCAAAACGTCCTTCAGTTTGGTTTCAAAATCACCCTAGGCAAAACAGTCCAAGCATTTATAAAACTATGTAGCAATAGCTGAGAACCACTTGGAGGAAAATGGTGCAACTCTCTATTCCCAGAATAGCTCTGTATCTCACATACGGTAAGCATCACTCCTCAGCAGTGTACCTAATAATGTTCTACCCCTACAACCAAGTGTTCGCTGTTTGCTATGCTCTTTCATAAGGGCTTTGTGTGTACTTTTTTTTCAGCTCTTAATAAAGCACTATGAATTGAGTAGTATTAATAATCTCCATTTTATAAACGAGGAGAGTAAGGCACACAGATGTTTAGCAGCATGTCTAAATTCATGTGGCCAGTAAGTAGCTGAGCATGTGTCAGCATTCACATCTCGATTAGCAACCAGAATATTTGTACATGCTTTGAAGGAGAAATGGTTACATGAGAATGCATGCATGTAAGCTGACACAACACGTAAATTCATTCAAAAATTTTACAGAGGATCTACTAAATGTTAGATACTTCTCCAGCTGCTTGGAATAAAACAGCAAGCCAAAGACACCTGGTTTTTTGAAAGATAGGTCCTAGTTTATGAAGACAGACGAGAAAGAGATGTATAAAATGAGAAAATGGAGGGAGGAGATGGAGAAGAGGAAGTGAGAGAGAGACAGAGAAAGAAAGAAGGGAAGGGGAGGGGAGGGGAGGGCAGGGGAGGGGAGAGGAGAGGAGAGGAGAGGAGAGGAGAGGAGAGGAGAGGAGGGGAGGGGAGGGGAGGGGAGGGAGGGGAGGGGAGAGGAGAGGAAAGGAGAGGAGGAGAGAAGGGGAGGGGAGGGGAGGGGAGGGGAGGGGAGGGAGTGAAGTTCTATGTCTTAAGGAGGCTTCTCTGATGGAGTATGTTTTCAGCAAAGATCTGAATGACATAAAGGAGCTTGGTAACCCCCAAGAGCTAAGTATTCCATGAGCAGGGCATACCCAGGATGTGTACAGAGGAGCGACACACAAAGAACAAGGAAAGAAGGGGTATGCAACTGTGTTCTTGTTTTTCTAAACAAGTGTCTTTGCATTTTAAAAGAAGCTCACAGTAGTCTAGTTATCTATCTTATACACACACACACACACATATATATATATATATATATATATATATATATATGTATACATATATATATATATCCGTCTATATACATATAATCTCTTCTCTTCCTTTTCTCCTTCCCCCATCCCAGTTAGTCTTTCCTTTTGAGCAATTTCTTTACCTTCCATTATTACAATATCATTTCATTCAAAAAAAGCAGCGCTTTCCTTTGTTGATCGATCATTTTTATGCCTACATCTTGTAACTTGAACAATTATTTTAAGATAACAATATGCAACATATTAACTAGTGTTAATTTCCTACCATTTTTAAAAATTCTGTATCATTTCTATCCTTTTTTTTTTTTGCTTTTTAAAATAGAAAAAGAAGCTCACAAAATAAGTTGGAATAATTACATTTCGTAATGAACTCTTTTCATTATTTTGTTGCAAGGTAAGCTGCCTGATATCCTACAGATCAACCATGATTTTATTCATCCTCGGGCATGCAGGACAGATGCAGTGTTCACAGTTCCACTGAAGCCCTGCAGAGCTTCACCAGAGATAAATTACTTTCATTTATTGATGGCAAATATTCAACAATGGTGAAGAAAAGGAAGAAAAAAAAAAAGAATCACAAAAAGTTTTTTGAGCATGAAATCTGCAAAAAATAAGTAGCTATATTAGTTACTAATAGGTAAGCACAAATGAGTTAAAAATAATTGTATTGATATAAAAACCGGTAAATTCCAATCTTCGAGATCCCAAATCTACCACTCAGAACAACCCAATATTAATCAAAATGAATGCCCTGTCCAAAGATATAACAAAAAGTAGGTGCACTCAAATAGCATTTATTCTAAAGCTGAGCACTCATTTGCCAAGCAGACAGGCTATTAAAAACCTGTGGTTTGGGGTGTTTTCAACTGAACCTGAATTTTTAGATGTATAAATTAGTTTACCTCCTTGGAAAGACATTATTTCCTGTTTTGAAGAGAAACGCAGAGTTCTAAAAGCTTATTTAAAAGGTTCAAAAGGCTACTTGGGCATCAAATAACTATTAAAAACAATATTTTGACTATTTAAGTGTAAACGAATCAGAAACATATGGATTAAATTTCCCTTAAATTGCACATGCTCTAAACTTAAGAGTAAAAGCATGGGTAAAACCTGTTTTGGATTTCAGAAAGACCAAAACATTTGAAAAATCATCTGAAATGTTTAATGAACTCAAAAGTAGAGCTGGATTCTCCCACCCCCAATTCATCCCTACCCTTGGCTTCTGGTCTTGGTACGAAGAAGGATGTAAGGACACAAATAGCTTCAAGATAAAATGTCTAGACCTATATTTAGAGGAAATATTAACAGAGAAGGAAAAATTTTAAAACCATTTTTACACTTACCTTTATAAAGAAAGTTGTTCCATTTTAAAGAAAATTGGAAATATTATTTGAAATTTTTGTATCATTTTTTGGAGTTGTTCTTTTTTTTAATTAAAGATTGAATCTTGGGGTCAGGGATAAAGCTCAGTGGCATAGTACCTGCCTGGCAAGTACAAGGCTGTGAGTTCCAAAAATAAAGAAAGAAAGAATCATTCCAGTATGAAAGACAATGCAAATTAGCATGTTTTGAGCTTCTGTTATGTTCCAGGCACTGCGCTTGGAACACTTTTCATTCTTTCCCTTTTTGCATTCATTCTCACCCAAAACCAGATTAAGATTTCCATTAAACACAGAGAAGGCAAAGCATTTGTGTTTTGTTCAGCTTTGTTCCTTTCACCATAAACTGTGAACTAGTTTGTTACAATGAACTAAAAAGGTTATTAACTTTTCATCAAATTGAACTCCCAATGTCAAAAACTGAAGAGTCATCTCTTACAAAACTACATAGAACTGTGAAGAAAACATAAGTAGTCAAGAGTATGTTTTAGAAGAGCAAGTTATTTAGTCTGGGTTTTTTTGCACGTCTTTTGTATTTTGTCTGTAACTGAAGTAATTACACTTAACCTTGTGAGCTGATTGTGACTATACAATGACAAGTTGTATGTAATGTGGTTAAGAATACCTGATACATAAAAACTATTAAATAGGAAATATATGTATATTGATATGCTCAATACTTTCCTCCAGCGATCACTCAGAGACAGACTGTGTCACTTCCTGTGACAGTTCCCAGTATGAATTACTGCTATGGTTTCCATCCAAAATGTTCCTCAAAAGTCTTGTGTATTCAAAGGTGGAGCTTTAAGAGGATGATTGGATCATGAAGGTGCTAGAGTGGACCCATCCATTGAGATGTTCATACCTACCAGCAGATTCATCCATCCATGAGTTCATGACTAAATTTGCTCTGGGTCCTGATCAAGTGGGTACTGACTAGGTGGATCACTGGAGATGACCACTGGGGGTGTGACTTGGCCAGAACTCCATGGCATACTCTTGCTCCTGGCTCCTACCTTCTCTTTCTACTTTCTGGCTGCCATAGATTGAGCAACCTTTTTCTGCATGACTATTGACCATGCCATCAATGCCTTAAAGCCATCTAACCATTGACTAAACCCATTGAAAACTGTATGCCAAACTAAACCTCTCCTCCATTAATTTCCAGGTGTCAAGTATTTTGTCCCAGCAATCAGAAAGCTAACTGATAGTCACACTCACCTCTCCAGATTCTTTAACTGTGAACTCACACCAACAAAGTACACAATTGTCGATGTCGTTCCCGGCCGGCAGGAAGGACACACGACAAAGTCTGGCAGTGGACAACCTTTTCTTTTATTTTCTCTCCGTACAGCCTGCCCTGGGATCGCTCCCAGCCGAAGCCTCCTCTGGTCCGCTCCCCGCGGCTCCTTCCGTGCTTCGCTCCGAAGCCTCTACCGGTCCGCTCTCCGCGGCTCCTTCCGGGCTTCGCTCCGAAGCCTCTACCGGTCCGCTCTCCGCGGCTCCTTCCGGGCTTCTACTTCCCCCCAGGGGTGGCACCAGTATATATACGGATACAGTGTCCAATCATATTAAAGTAAGCAAGGCAAGCTGATTGGCTAACATATTATTGAGCGGGTTGTTTACGCGGTAAGCAGGAAACTAACGTGCTCGATGGGAGGGGTAATCTAACTCAGGCTTTGTTCTTTACCACAGGCCGCATGATCGCTATATGCGGCGGCTCGGCAATGTGGTGGCTCCCAACATCTCCCCCTTTTTTATTTTAAATAAGTCTACGCATCGCAGCCCGTCCTGAATTGAGTGTAGAGGCCTATGCCCTGATAGGAGGCCCACCAAGGGCTCTCGGCGTCGGCCCGGGTCGGCCGTCCCCGAGTCTGCCGAGGCCCCGAGGCCCTCGTCCTTTTTCCAGGGCCAGGAAGGAACCGGACGGAACCTGGATGCACACAGGCATACACTCATGTCGCTCCGCATGATCCCCCCGGGGCGACATTTGGTTCGGGCGGAACCTAGTAATTCAGCGGCTTTCGTGCGGTATGGGGTAGGGCCTGTCTTAGGTTGAGTCATGCTGGGGAGGCATGCTCTTACCCGTCATTGACTCATCTACCCTGCTATATCATAATTTTTTAGAGGAGGAGTGTGGGAAGCTCACCGTCCCTAGACTCGGTCGTAGGCTAGGCGAGCGAGCCATGCATATGCCTGAGGATCTTCTTGTCCATTTCGGGCTACCGCTATTTCTATTCATCTTGTTGGTTGGTCTGTGATGGATCTCCGGTAGGGCAGGTCTGGTCTTCAGTCGAGGGCTTTGTCGCCCGTGTCAGTCTCTCCGGTACCCACAGTGGTTCTCGTCCCGATTCCTGTGGGAAGACACAAACCGCACCTCGGTTCCAGCTGACCACTGGATCCGGGCCCATCCATTGTCCTGTCAGGACATCTTTCCACTTCACCCACCCTTTATGGTTGGGGGAAGGGTTGCAGTGCTCCACAGCTGGGGAGCAATTATCATTATTTAAATTTAAAAAATTGTGTGTGAATAGTGCCATGGATAATCGTGCCTTTGGGGCCAGGCCTTGGCCTACTCCCCCTTTTTGTTTAGCTAGAATTGCTTTGAGACTTCTATGGGCTCTTTCGATGATTCCTTGACCTTGGGGATTGTATGGGATACCATGTTTTAATTGAACCTCCATCATTTTGCAGAACTCATTGAAGGCTTTGCCTATATAGGCTGGTCCATTATCAGTCTTTAATATTTTTGGTTTGCCCCATGCGGCCCAAGCCGCCAGGCAATGATTGATCACATTAGACACTTTTTCACCTGTTTCTGCTGTTGCAAATATGACGTGAGAACAGGTGTCTGTGGAAACATGAACATATTTAAGAGTCCCAAACTCCTGTATATGTGTGATGTCCATCTGCCAAATATCACCAGGGATCAAACCTCGAGGGTTTACTCCCATCGGTATGGCAGGTTTGTATGTGGCACAGGAGCCACATAGTCGCACGATATCTCGTGCATCTGCTCTGGAAACATGGAAATGGTTTGCTAGTGTCCTGGCATTGACATGAAACTTATCATGGAAGGCACGGGCTCGCTCGATTGGTGTTAGTAAGGTAAAAATCCATAACGGGCGAGTGGCAGTGTCAGCAGCCGCATTCCCCTGTGCCATAGGCCCTGGCAGGGATGTATGTGCTCTTATGTGGGTGGTGAAGACCTTATGGTGTCTGTTCTGGAGCAATGTCTGGATAGACAGGAACAGCCCAGCCACTGTGGAAGTGGATCTAATTAAACCGGCAGTCTCAAGCACTTGCATAGCATTGACCACATACCTAGAATCGGAGACAATGTTAATGGCTCCTGAGAACCGTTCAAGAATCATTTTAACGATCTGCAGTTCCACCACCTGAGGCTGATCAGGTTCAAATTGTATGGTAACCGGGGGCTTGCCTAGGATCACATAGGCGCCTATCCCCGTCTTGGAGCCATCTGTATATATTGTAGTTGCTGGGACTAATGGCTCAGAGGCAGTAACCTTTGGAAAAATTACAGGGTGCTGAGTAACAAATGACAAGATAGGGTCTTTAGGGTATTGATTGTTTATATCCCCATGGAAAACACATCTCAAAATGGCCCAAGTATCTATGCAGGCAGCCAGGGTCTTGATCTGGCTGGTGGTATAGGGTACTCGGATGGCTTGTGGTCCTGAGCCAAAATGTTGGACAGCTCTATCATGCGCTTCAAGGGCCAATGAAGCGACTGCCTCCGGGTAATGCTCTATGACTTTTGCAGGTGAGACCTTAGGGTGTATCCACAGTAGTGGTCCTTTCTGCCAAATCACCGCTGTGGGCTGTAGACTAGTCTGTAGCAAACAGACATCAAAGGGTCGCCCTGGTTCAATTCTGTGTAAGGTAGCCCCACCTAAGGCTTCCTCCACTCTCTGTAAGGCAGCTCTTGCCTCAGGAGTGAGCCTCCTGTGGGAGGCTATATCTGGGTCTCCCTTCAGAAGGTTGAACAGGGGTTTGAGATCTGAATTTGGTATATGTAAATATGGCCTAATCCAATTAATGTCTCCCAATAGCTTTTGCATGTCATTTAGGGTCCTAACGCCATCCGTCCTAATGGTGACCTTCTGCGGAGAGACTAGCATAGGGGAGATTCTCGCGCCTAAGTAGGTCACCATTTCTCCTCCCTGAATCTTGTCGGGGGCAACATGCAGATTGGCTTGTCTCAGGGCCTCGACCAACTGGCCGAGCATATTATTTAGCATGTCTGGGTCCCTGCCGCTGAGCAAAAGGTCGTCCATGTAATGCACACATCTTATCTTGGGAAAGGATTTCCGTAGGGGGGCCAGTAGGGAATCAAGGTAAATCTGACACATAGTGGGACTGTTGGCCATACCTTGGGGCAGCGTTATCCACTCGTATCTGAGATCAGGGCTTTCTTGGTTAATGGTGGGTAAAGTAAAGGCGAACCTATGGGTGTCCTCTGGATGCAGGGGGATTGAGAAGAAACAGTCTCTAAGATCTATAACATAAATCGGCCAAGACTGAGGGATGGCTGAGAGAGCTGGCAGCCCCCTCTGGACCGCCCCCAGGGACTGCATCTGCGCGTTGACCGCCCTTAGATCATGGAGCAGCCTCCACTTGCCAGACTTTTTCTTAATTATAAAAATGGGGGTGTTCCATGGGGAGGTCGACGGCTTAATGTGTCCTAATCTAAGTTGTGCACTGACTATTTCTGACAAGGCTAATAGCTTCTCCTTAGGCAGGGGCCACTGAGGTACCCAGACCGGATCATTTGATTTCCAGGTGATTTTGATCGAAGTGGGTAGGAGAGCTTCTTCAGCGGCCCCTAAGAAAAACCCAGCCCTTGCCTACCTTTTTTGTTCTCTACTGGTATTGGGGATGTCCGACCCTGTAGGGCATTGCCCAAGCCTTTTCCGGGGGTATATCCCTGGTTCCTGAGTATATCCTTAGCCTGGGGGGAGCAGTTTGACGTAAGCGTGACATCCATCTGAGTGAGGATGTCCCTTCCCCATAGAGACACTGGCAACTGCAACACAAATGGTTGGAAATGGCCCTGATGACCCTCCTCATCGCACCAGAGCAGGGTTGAAGCACTAACCTGAGGAGCTGACACCATCCCCAGGCCCTGCAGCGTGTTATCTGCAGTGTTGGTGGGCCAGTTGGAAGGCCAATCCTTTTTGGAGATAATGGAACGGTCAGCTCCTGTATCTAGGAGCCCTGTTATATTCTTGCCATTGACCTTAAGTGAGAGCATGGGCCTTTTATCAAGTGTCATATGGAGTCCCTCGAAGACTTCCCCTGAGGAACCGAAACCTTGACTTTCTCTAATTTTCTGCTTTGAGGGAAATCTCTTGTGGAGACTGGGGAGCAGCAAGAGCTGCGCTATCTTGTCTCCTTTATTGATTACCATAGTACCCACAAGAGATTGAACCATAATTTTAATATGTCCTGTGTAGTCTGAGTCTATGACCCCCGGGACTACTGTGAGACCCCGAAGGGCCGTGGAGGATCTCCCGATCACCAGACCCACGGAATTTTCGGGTAACGGTCCCTTAAAGGTGGTTTCAACCACTTGAACACCCATGTCAGGCACTAATATAAGTCTGGAGGCGACACTGAGGTCCACACCTGCTGACCCAGGGGTGGCCCTTGTTGAAGGCTGCCATCCTGAGCTGTCCTGTCTCTGGGGCGGGGGCCCGCCTGTGAGGGGGGCCCCCTCTGGCCGTTTTTTGGCTCTCTAGCATCTCGTCCACAAATACGGTTGCCCTGAGCATCAAAGACCGACCTACACTCCTCAGCTTTGTGTGATCCCTTCTTGCATCGCCCACAAACATATGGTTCTTCATTCCTAGGACGGGGCCTAGCATCTGCATTGTTTGGGCAGTGACGTTTAATGTGTCCTGGCTCCCCGCAGGCAAAACACCCTCTGGCCTTACATTCCCCTCCTGACCCGCGAGGTCCCCTCTGCTGTACAGCCGCGGCCAGGAGAGCAGCCACTCCCGAGTTGGAGAGCGGCCCCCCTATCTCTCTGCATATCCTAATCCAGGTGTTGAGGTCCTTGTTCTTATGAGGGGCTATCGCTGCCTTGCACTCCTTTGTACATTGCTCGAAAATCAGCTGCCTTACCAGCGGTCGAGCCACTCCCGGATCAGAAAATATTTTATCGGCAGCATCTTGCATTCGGGCCACAAAGTCAACAAATGGCTCTGTGGTACCCTGAATTATTTTTGAAAGACACAAGGAGGCTGTTCCGGCACCACTTACCTGCTTCCAGGCGCGGAGCCCTATGGCATTGATTTGTTCATAGACAGCGCCGGGGAACTGAGTCTGATCATCAGCGTGCCGACCTTCTCCCATAAGCATTTCCTTGTTCCACCCCCGGTTTCCCCGACTGGCGTTTCTCTCAGCCTGCTCTGCAGAGAACTCTGCGTACCAGGCTCGCCAATCCAGGTAACTACCCGAGGGCAGACACGCCTTTGCCAGCTGAATCCAGTCCGCGGGGGTGAGGGGCCCAGAAGACAGGTTCTCCAGCATGGCAATGGTGTAAGGCGCAGTCGGCCCAAAGGTTGTAACTGCATTTTTAAGTTCTCTAATCTGCTTTATCTCAAAAGGCTCCCATGCATTACGTCCCTGGCCCATAGCTACTTGTACAGGAAATATCCCGTAGGGGCCACTATCTATCCCAGGTGGTGGATGTACCTCATGAGACAAACGTCCCCCCTGCCAAAGCCGCCTGTAAAAATACCGACCCGCCGGCGGCGGAGCATAAGACGGCGGCCGTGATTGGGCGGAAAATGGGGGCCCGTGCATCACTTCCTGTTCTGGCGAAAGGGGAGGGAGCTCCCACGCGGCCGCCTCGTGGCGAGGGATCGCTTCCGGGAACAGCCCCCAAGGTGGGGCGGAAGGCTTCGCCTCCCTCTCGCGCCAGGGGGCGCTCAGGAGCTCTCTACTCCTCCGCAGACCAAGTTGAGCGGAGCGCAATTTGCGGCGCAACGCTGGGAAAGAACCCTGCGACTCCTTATCGGGCGGCCTATCCTCTTGGCATCTAGGCTCCTTGGTCTCATCGTTGTCTAAGCCTTCCTCGTTCTCGGAGTCAGACGACTCCGAGGCCTGAGCCCCGTCTTCCTCCTTTATATCTTTGTCTCCTTTGACGGACCCTTCCCGGGAGCTCCCTGACTGGGCCTGTTCGAATGCCCTACGCACTTTAATGAGCTCTTGAGAACCTTCCCTGCAACCACCCTCGCTCTTCAAGCATGCATATATCATTTCCCACAGTGGCCGAGCGAAGACCGAAGCCCCGCCCTCCCTTTCCGCTAGAGAAAGATCCCTGCCCAACTTCTCCCACGAGGGCAGGTTTAAGTGCCCTGTGGGCAAGAACCAGGGAGCGAAACTATCAATCTCCTCAAAAAACCTCTCCAGCGTTTTGCGTCCCACCTTGAGGTCTCTGGACTTTAAGAGCTTCCGGAGGACCTGTACCAAGGGCTGGGTGTCGTTACTCGGTACGTTACCCATATTTAATATGTTACTCACCGCGTGAGGCCCAAAAATCCGCCACTTACGCGTGAGCCTGAGGGGAGTCTAAAAACCCTGTAGGTGCGCGCCACCCAGGGCCCAGGTTTATCCCCTGCTCACCTGTCTCGCAGTGCTGTATCAAGGAACGTTGTCCACTACCACGTCTCGGGGGTGATCAGTTGTTCCCCGTGCGGGCCTCCAAATGTCGATGTCGTTCCCGGCCGGCAGGAAGGACACACGACAAAGTCTGGCAGTGGACAACCTTTTCTTTTATTTTCTCTCCGTACAGCCTGCCCTGGGATCGCTCCCAGCCGAAGCCTCCTCTGGTCCGCTCCCCGCGGCTCCTTCCGTGCTTCGCTCCGAAGCCTCTACCGGTCCGCTCTCCGCGGCTCCTTCCGGGCTTCGCTCCGAAGCCTCTACCGGTCCGCTCTCCGCGGCTCCTTCCGGGCTTCTACTTCCCCCCAGGGGTGGCACCAGTATATATACGGATACAGTGTCCAATCATATTAAAGTAAGCAAGGCAAGCTGATTGGCTAACATATTATTGAGCGGGTTGTTTACGCGGTAAGCAGGAAACTAACGTGCTCGATGGGAGGGGTAATCTAACTCAGGCTTTGCTCTTTACCACAGGCCGCATGATCGCTATATGCGGCGGCTCGGCAATGTGGTGGCTCCCAACACACAATGAATGGCTTCCATACCTTCTGAAAAGATAGTTTGGAAACCCCTTCATTACAGTCTATGCCTAACTCTTAGTGTGTGCACCATGCTGACTAACTAGTGACTGAGTCTATGCCAGCCTATGTCAACTCAGAAGTTACCTGTAACAATCAGGACGACCTTCAAGGACCCATCTTTTGCAAACTGAGATGTAGCTCCAGTTATAGATGCCTGTTTTTCTAATAAAAATGCCCCAGACTCTTCTGCTGCCAATTTAGGAAGGCTTCTGGACTCCAAGTGGTTACAGGTATTTCTCATCTATACACAAGCTCCTTCATTCTGCTCATCCAGTCTACCATAGCAGGAGGAACTAGAACAGCCTGATGTGCAAGCATATTCAGTCTACCTCCAAGGCAGACCCTCTACATCTGAAAAAGAGGAGAGAATTCTCCTCTCTAGTCAAGTTTTCAGAGGCCATTCCTGTAGCTCTCCATGACCAAAAACCTTTGATAAGGAGGGAAATGGAAATGGAGCGGCTAGAAAGTGGCCCCAGTACCATAGAATGACATACCAGAAAATGACCATGGGATATTTTTCCTTGACTTCTCTTTCTCCAAAAACCTACCCAGGATACCCTTTATTTCTGAAAAAGTTCTGATGGCCCCAGAGCAATAGCCTGTGAAGCTTTCATAAAGCCCCTGTGTGGTTTTAAACTCTGAATTATATCCATCCATCAGATTTGCTAGTTTGTCAAACTCTATCGCCCGTTAGCTATGAAAACCTGACCAGAAGAGGCATTATGACCAGCAGGGATCTGTGAGTTCCTTACTTACATGAGGTTTTAATGAGCCCCATTAACTCAAGCACTCTGACAAACCCATATGTAAGATAATTGGTTATAAATGCCTAGTGAGAGGCTGCATATGGGGTGGAGGTGTTGAATGTTGTGTACTCTCCGCAGGTAAGAATTTTAAGAGGCAACCTAATGGTTTGAGAGCCATCTAATTATCATCAGGTTGCTCTTTGCTTGGGTTGCTCTTTGTTTTAAGTTTGCAAGACCAGGAACTAGCTTCAAATTATAGCTTAAGAAGGAGAGAGTGACTGGTTCTTAACCGAGGGCCCAGAAGGAGAGAGAAAACTAATGAGACTTTCCAGCAGCTATAGCAGTAGCCAATCTTAGTTCACTCATCGAAGGCAGAGTTAAACGTTGTATACTTCAGGTTCCTGTGTAAGCATCTATATCTCCATTATACACAGTATTAGTGTTCTGGATGATCGAAAAGAAATATCATGGCAGAATGTGTATCAAAGGGACATTGATGACACCCATGAGCAGAGTGAGAGGGAGCGCAGCCAAGAAAAGGTGTAACCTTTTAAAGACAGGCCCCACCAGGCTCCACTCTCGCACGGGCTCCTCTACTATGAACTCTTCCATGGCTAACCCACTGATGATGATGTTAAAGCCTCCCAATCCAATCTCTGGGCATCTCTTTAACCAATTAAGGTGACAGTAAATATTAACCATCCCAGATCTCCCAAGACTTACATTTTTTAAATATTTCCCATCTTGTCAATAGCCACATCTCACCCAGTTGCTGAATTTAGAAACATAAGCATCACATATGATACTTTCCTCTCCCATATCCCCCCCCCATTCTACATTTTTCACTGTCTTCTGAGTCTCTCACTTCCTTCACCCCCACCATCAATACC
This sequence comes from Cavia porcellus, assembly GCF_034190915.1. Classification (NCBI taxonomy): domain Eukaryota; kingdom Metazoa; phylum Chordata; class Mammalia; order Rodentia; family Caviidae; genus Cavia; species Cavia porcellus. The sequence continues at coordinate 155,894,348 of NW_026947484.1, read as the reverse complement.
TTAGTGCAGGACACCGTCATCTTTCATGAGAATGACCATAGCAGCCTCTTAATTCGAGCTTCCTATCAAACCCCATTTCTCCCCATTACAGTTCTTATGCCCTATGTTCTAAGCATTTCCTAATTCCTTGTAGCTCCCTACATGGGCTAGGCCCCCTCTTACATTTGGGGTTTGCACGTCTCACTCCTTTGCTTCCTCAAAGAAGGCTTCCTAATTTCCCAACACTAAGGCTTGGTGCCCCTGCTCTGTGCTAGCACAGCCCCTGGAATAAGGGACTGAATACCATACTACAGCTGCTCCAGTGCTTGCTGTTCCAACCCTAAATTCTCCCCGCATTCGCCTCATCTGAGGATAAACTCTACTCAGCACAAATCAAAACTCTACCAGGAACAAGCAAAACCAAGATCTGACCTGATAGCTAGTGTTAAGAAGGTAGTTTTCTAGAAGGAAAGTAAACTTTGAGTACTTTTATGTAGCATTAGAAGGTTTTTAAAAAGCAGGTTTAAATAAAATAATAATTTTCATGGTAATATGAGAACAAAGCAAGTATCCTTAGTGTACAGAATCACTGCATTTGAAATTGATCGGGAAGTAAGACTTCCTAATTCTGTTTAAGTTACTTAATCAAAACACTTTCTACTGATGTAGTGGATACTGTCTCAGGTATTGAGTTTAGTCAAGACCTTCTATTCATGGTCAAAGTGAATGAACTGTGTAAAAGCTGGGTTAGTGCTCTGTTCATTGTGAAGGCTGTTAACCATCTAAAGATGTGCAGCCCAAACAACTATTGGGGACAGAAATCCAACCTACGCACTGCTCAACAAGCTTCATGTCACCCAGTGGACAGGACACCCTTCTTTAGCCACACAAAGGTACTGCAGCAGTAGTATAGGTCCTGTTAGAAAAGCTTAAGTTTGGACACTATCATAGCTCTAAGTAACCTAGAAAATCAAGCCTGTGAATCACATGTTCCAGAAATCTCAGTCTCTCATCAGTATGAGAATACACAATCCTGCCTTCTAACATCATCACTCTGAGCCTGACCCTTGACTATCAGTATCTGTGCTTACACAGGAAGCTCTCCCTACCATATAGAACACATAATAAAAGTTATGGAAGTCATCTTGAGGCTAGAGAGTAAGGAGAAAAAAGCTTCTTTGAATTTGTTCGCTCCACATTCTTTGAGTGCATGAATCTCTGGATGGCAATACCATAACTCAACTTTCAGAGAGCATATCTTTCCTAGGACATAGCCAGTCCCTTAAATATCAGCTGTTAGACTGACTTTTGGATCTGGTTTCAGTCTCAAGCCTCAGTCTTTTCCATTTTACTCTCTGAAAGGTTTGAGCACTCTTTTCAACACTGTTAAATGTAATCCCAGGCCCTACATACAGCCCATTAGAGGAAAAGTTCTGATACAGCCCAAGTGATGAGGTAGACAACCCGGCAGATTATATGGGGTCTAAATGTTAAACACCTCAAAAGTGTTTTTCTAGTTAAATATTATTACATTCTCTTCTCTAAATACTTGTTAATAACTTATCTAGAGACCAAAAAGATTCAAAATATAGTGTTAGTAACCACAAGAACAATAACAGTGACAAACACACTACTGAAGACTGTTGGTCTAATTTCTAGAGAACAGTTACATGGTTAGTGGGAATGTAAACTAGTAGAACCAGTATGAAAATCTGTATGGATATTGCTCAAAAATCTAGAACTAGAAATTCTATTTGACCCAGATATTCTCATTCTAGGGATCTTCCCAAAAGAGTTAAAGACATCATATTACAGTTATACAGGCATACCCATGTTTATAGAAACACAATTCATAATAACTAAATCTTGGAAGCAGTTATATGTCCATCACAAGATGATTAGATAAAAAAAATGTGGTATTTACACACCATATAGTAATACTGTGTCATAAAGATAAACTTGAGTGATTTGTAGGAAGATGGCTACACTGTAAGACCAAATGTTAAGTGACATAAGCTTAAATATCATGTAGTTTATCTTAGATGAGAAACCCAAGCTATAAAGAGAAAAATAAAAGACAGATGCTAGGAAGTAGGAAGACAGATCTTTCTCAAATGAGAAGGATACCAAGAGCTTGAAGGGAGAGAGAGTGAAGGGAAAAGGAAGGTAAAGGCCAAGAGGTAAAGGCTGAAGGGCCGAGAGCTACACTTCCACTTACAACTCATATGTTTGGTGGGAAATTATTCATGTCAGAAATTAAACATTAATATAGATATTATAATCCCGAGCACCAAGCCAGAAGACAATGGATAACTGTGGTAGCAAGACCGGTCCATGTCATAATAAAAATTACGTATATTTGTATGTCAGTCTAAAAGCAAATAATTTCATTTTCAAAATCTTTTGTAAAGTCTACAAATAAACATTTTCTTTTTATACCTCAAAAAATAAAATAAAATCTAGGTCCTACCCTTGGCAGTTGCCCCATACATACTGTATTATTTCTCAAGGTGGCTCTTTTTGTGGGAAGTCTGGGCACAACCCAGACACCAGAGGAGCTCCCAGAAAGGGACAAGATGGAAAAAGTACACTCAGCTATCAACGTACACGAAAAGGAATTCATGTGTGTGTGTGTGTGTGTGTGTGTGTGTGTGTGTGTGTATCTGTGTATGTCTGTATGTGTGTGTGTGTATCTGTGTGTGTATGTCTGTATGTGTGTGTGTATCTCTATGTGTATCTGTGTATGTGTGTGTATCTGTGTGTGTGTGTGTGTGTGTGTGTGTGTGTGTGTGTTACTGGAGACTGAAACCAAAGCATTTGCACTAAGCTACATACCAAGCCCTTCTCTCATTTTTTATTTTGAGACAATATCTTCCTAAGTCACTATGTTGCCTGGCCACTCTTAAACTTATAATCCTCCTGACTCAACTTTCTGAAGTACTGTGAGTAGACTAGTTTTGTGGGGCGCTATGTTTTATTAATTTTTATTTTAAAGAAAATAAAATCAAGCAAATAAAGCAGAACAAAACCAATCAAAACAAACCAGTGTAAGTGACACAGGACTTCAAAATAATAGGAAATCAACAATGGTAATGCCTCTTGCTGTCTTCCAAATAGCCACAGATACCTTCAGACATAGTAAAAATCAAACAAAACAGAACAGAATAGAACCAATAAAAAGAAAACAATGAATGCAATACAGGACTTCAAAAAAAAGTAATAGTAATAAAAAATGGCTACCATAATAGATCTTGTTATCTTTGAAATAGCTGCCCATGCCATCAGATATAATAAAATCAAACAAAAGAAAACAGAACAAAACCTAACCAGCACAACAATAAAAATGATACAGGACTTCAGAACAACACAATAGGGAGTCAACAGTGGCCACCAACCTCAGAAGGAGATCCCCATAGATGCCACACTGAGTACTGCCATCCTCGATGGAATAGATGATCAGCCCACTGGCTTTAGACCTGCAAAGTCAGAGAAACCCTAACATTACAAGCATTAAATTGTGTTCCCTCTCCGTAGCCATCATGGCAGCCTGTGTTTCTCTGGATCAGCTGAGCACTTACAGCAAGGAAGACTTTGAAGGCTTTGGCTCTTCTTATTTCCCAGCCCAGACACCAGAAGGGACTGGCATCTGGCTCTACCCACAGTGGTCCATGCATGGCGCTGAGTCATAGGGAGGGATTGCTTCTTGGTGACTTTTTATTTTCTTCCCCTACAGTCCACGAATGGTGCTGACTCACAGGAAATGGCTGATGGCTGGCTATCCCTGCAGTGGCCTGCACGTGGCACCGAATCACAGGGGTGTGGTGTTCTATTTTTCTTAAGACTGACCCTGTTGCTGAACCCTCTGCCTTCCTTGCAAACTCCTTTAAATATCAACCTGAAACCATTTGTACTCTGTTTAGCTCTTTGGTTACCCTCGAGTTCTCTTTCCCCCTAGACAGGAGATTCTCTGCCTACCTTTTCAGCTGAGATTGATCTCTCTCATTATTGCAAACACTTTACTTTTGGTTTTACAAAATTGTTATTATAGACACTCTAGGAGAGGAAATGGTGTCTCTTTGTTGTGTTTCTCTAATAATTAATATTTGACATCCTTACATGTGTTAATACACTAGTTGCCTATCTTCTTTGGAGAAATTTCCACTCAAGTCCTACCTTAACTTTTAGTCAATCATGCTATACTTCATGAGAGGAATGTCCACAAAGGCCCTGTTGGAAAGTGGTAGAGACTGTAAAGGATTGGATCCATTGGGGGTTTTAGGTCACTGGGGGGATGCCCTCCAAGGAGATTGTGGTATCCCAGTCCCTTCATGCTTCTTACATGAAGCCTCTGAAACTGAGCCACAATATATATTTCTTCTCCATAAGTTGATTCTCAGGCATTTTGTTACTATAAACTGGATACTGACATAACACAGGTTGTCTTTATCTAGAAATTCTTTATAAGATCTTGATGTAAACTTTAAGACACATGTGATTTGAAATATTTATCCCATTCTTTAGATTATTGTTTCACTTTCTTAATAATGTACTTTGATGTAGAAAGTTTTTAGTTTTGATAAGGTTTGGTTTACTTGCTTTTTCTTATGGTGCTCTGTTTTGGTTCATCTCTAAGCATCCATCGCCAAATGGGAGGTCACCCAGATCACTGCTGAATTTTATTCTAATGCTTTTATAGCTTCAGCTTAATTATTATATATGTGGGAGCAGAAAATCCACCTTCACTCTTTGCATGGAAATCTAATTGCCTCAGTATCTCCAATGAAGATCATTCCTTCCCCATGATTGGACTTGCCACTGCTGTCAAAAATCAACTGGCCATAGACGTGTGGGTTTACTTTTAGAATCTCAATTCCGTTGCATTGTTTTCTGTGTCTTTCTTTATGTTCTTGCTGACTTTTTAAGTTACTAAATTAAGAAAGCTTAAAAGCCACCAGGTTTGTAATCCATTGCTGCTGTCTACCACAAATTAATATGAACTTGGTTGCTCAATGAAAACAAATTTATTATCTTACAGTTCAAGAGGTCAGAGGTTCAGAATAGGTTTCTCTGAAGTAAAGTCATGAAGAAGGCAGAACTCTGTTTCTTTCCAGCATGCCTAGGATAAAATCTATAATTTTATCTTTTCTAAATTCCAGAGGCCAACCACAGTTGACACATGACTTCTTTCTATCTTCAAAGCCAAAAAAGAGTAAGTTGAGTCCTCCTCACACTGAATTACTGACTTTCCTCCATCTTCACCCCTTTCTCTAGCTCTCATTCTCCTCCTTCCTCTTCTTTCAACTTCCAAGACTCTTGAGAGTAGGTTACTCACCAAGATAACCCAGAACAATCTCTCCATTTTCATCCCAGATGATTCAAGAGCTCAATTCCATCCACAACCCTAACCATTCTTTTTCATGCAACATTTTATATTCCTATATTTCTGGAATTGGATGTGGACATCTTTGGATATCTATCATCTTGCTTTGTGTAGCCCCTATAGCTCTGGACTTATAGATAACCTACTACCTAAATAACTCTGTGTTTAAAGCCTGCGTAATTTAAGTCTTGGACTGCTGTATTCACTACAGTGTTCCTATCACAAACAGCGTAACGACTGGTATATAGTATATGTTTAATAAATATTACTGAGTCATTTGCTAACTATCTCAGTGCCTCAGTTCAGGTGTTTTTCAATCTAAATCCTAGAGAGTCAAAGATTTTCTTTATTGTGCCTTAAGAATCTTTCAAAAAGGGGAGAGAAAACTGCAGAGGAAGAAGTCAAGTTGAGACCCTAATTGTAGCCTAGCTTCAAGCATAATGGTTTGTATATATCTATTGCATATTTTGAGATTCTGTGTAATATTTGATCAGAAGAAATTATCTTGTTAAAGGAATTTGGGGGAAACACTGGGATTGGATTACTGAAAATAATACAGTTTTCCAAAAATGTTTGCTTCCTGAAGATATTGATTTTATAAAATCAATTGAACAAGATATCTAGATGAGATACTCTTAGAAGAGGAAGGATGTGTATCTAAATAAAATGAGGGTGAGCAGACTTGGAGCCTGACATAGTCACCATTACAGTTCAGCATTCTAAAACAGTTTCTTGTTCATTTCTTTAAATATTTTCTTCCAAATGAATGATCTCCGTGGCTCTGCATATTTTCCAAAGATCCTTGGAATTCTACTGGAAGTGAAGAACCACTTTTCCTAAGTTACTACAAAAGAAAAAAAAAAAAAAACTCCCCAAAACAATCGTGAACTTATTAAGTTCTTTTCTTACTTTGTGTCAGACATTGTGCTAAGCAATTTACAGACACTACTCCTCAGGTGTATGCCATCCTTGGCAAAATTCAGCAAATTACTTGGAAACTCCACATTAGTAATAAGAAAAATTAATTAATGCATATTAAACAAGCTGTTCAGGACCACACCCCTTGTTAAGGAATCTTTTAACATTTCCCCATTTGATTTCAAAGACACTCTTAAGAATGGCACATTACTTGTCATACTGCCCTAAAATGACTTTTATTTATACCACTTCCGTTTGGCATTCATTGAGATTCTAGATTTATGGCTGTATTTAAGTGAAAAGTAGGAAATCTGAGTAAAGCTACTCTGTCACTAGGATATAAAAGTTCTAGTTGACTTTGGAATAACAGAAAACGACTTGTTGAAATCCTCACTAAACATGCAATATCCTGCTCACTGAAGCACAGGAGGCAGTTGGCCAGAGCAGAGCAGCAGAGGTTTAATAGCCTACGTAAAGGAACCAGACTTGGACTTAGACTTAATTGGAATCCTGATTACGTGCTGTTAAGCAGATTCTTAATTCTGCTAAGTTTATGTGTTTTCATAAATAAAGCAAGGTGATAATATAGGCGTTTAGAGAAATAAGTAAAATATTGACAATGGAAGTATTTGAAATAGTCCCTGTGGTGTAGTAAATGTTCAGTAGTTACTTGCTACCAGCATAACTGACATTCATAACTTTTTGATTATCAGTTTTAAATATCAGCTCTCATGGTACAGTAGTTGTTGCATACTAGTAGTAATAGCAATAAATTAATAGAATAAATAAAATTATTCACTTTTCCCTGATCTTGCTTCCCCATGGCAATGCTCCCTTCTGCATTAAACTTGCTGCCGTAAAAAGCATCTCTCTTATGTACCATATCTTCTTCTATCATCTGATGCTTATGCTCTGCATTGAAATAAGAATCTTCAAAATCCTATCTATACTTACTATTCACCCTTCCCAACCTCTGTTACCTAGAGATGGTACCCTAACAAGGTTTTCCTCCAACATCTCTTTGGAAACACCATTGGTCTCCTGTTGCTAAATTCAACCCTCTTCTTACTTGCTCTGACACCAACATTTGACATTGTTGTTTTCTTCACTGTGGCATTTCTTCCTTCATTGTAAATATTTTTCCCTTTTCTCTCATTCCTAAGTGCCTAAAACTCACCCAGTTTCTAATAGGATGACCAGTGCATTTTTTTCAAATATTGGTGTTTGTCTCTATTTCTGACAAGACTAGGCCATAGATGTTTGTTTCTATGTCTATACAGAGTTTGTAATCCCCTTGGAATTTCCACAGCTACAGAAGAGTCTCATGTGCTAATATGGTGACTCTTGTGTGCTTCAGGGTGAGGAAGACTGGAACTTTCAGCTGTACTCTTGAACTCCAGGAAACAGAGGTCCTAAAGATTTATGAGTTAACCGCCAACAGCCAATGATAGTTGCACCTTTGTAATAAACCAGTAAATGTAGGTAAAGGATACTATTGGGTTCTATAACCCCTTATAGCAAACTATCATGCCTGAGAAGAGAGCGTTTGGAGCTCCTGGTTTATAGCTGATCATTAGAAGTATGAGATGCCCAGGGCTTGTAAAACAGTGCTTTCTTTGGAGTCTGCAGTGTAGTCTGAGAGGTCTGAACCAACTCTGAGCAGGTTGTCGCAGAATTGAACCAAACAACTGGACAGTCAATCATGTCCAATGAGTTGAAAAACTGGAGAAAAATCACCTTCACATTTGATATCCGAAGTGCTGAGACTAAAAGCTACTCAGTGCAGATATGACCAGAAGCTCTCAATTCTTCAATGCACACAGCTCTCCTTTCTAGTCTTCTCTGCTGGCTCCTGTCTAACTTGTTGAAATCTGTTACTGAGATGCCTCAGGACTCAGAATTCTTTCCTTTATCTGAATTCACTCTTGACATGATCTTACCAAATTCCCTGCTTTAAATACTATGTACAGACAGCTCCCGTGTGGCTCTGACTCCAAGTTCTTCCTTGACTTCCAGATCTGTGTATTAAGATTTGTTTGCTGCATATCTCCATTTGGAATCCAAATAGGTCTGTCAAACATAGTATTACCCAAACTAAAGTACCGTATTCCTATTTCAATTTCCACCTGTATTTCTAGTACATTCTTTATCTCTATAAATGGTGATTCCAACTGTTCGGGCTGGAATTTTATTACCCTTCCCAGTCTATCACCACTTCAAGGCCATAAGCAAGTCTTCCAAAATCTACTTCAAGCCAACTTCAGTCTAGTCATCTGTCCTACAATGCAGCAAGCAGCCAGAGCATTCCTCAGTTTTCAACTTGTATCAGATAGTCATGCTTTTCCTTAGAAATCCTAAAATAACATCCCTTCTCTTTCAGAAGTACACATTAGTACTTTCCCCCTAGAGTACGTCATTCTACTCTAACCAACCAGAGCTCCTTAGTGTTTCTTGAAAGCTCCAATGATTTAGATTCATTTATTTTTTGCTTGAAATAGTCTTCCTATTTGTTTATATGAAACTTTCTCCTTCATTGTATTCAGATGTCTATTCAAATGTCACTTTAGCAGACCACCTGAGTCACCCAATCTGCATCACTGTAGTCTTTATGCTACTGCATATTTATTTATAGTGGTCATCACCACCTGGAGTATATGTTTCACTATCTGTTTTTCTCCTTTCTCCAAGTATATGAGTTTTGCCTTTTTTTATTACTTCTTGCTATAATCCATATGCATAGAACAATATATACCACTTAGAAGAAAACTTCATAAATATTTGTTCAATTTATAAAAAATGTCTTAATCCCTGATAATAATCATTATCTTGGTCAACCTTACTTCCACTTGGTGTTATATGCTTGGGCACTGGTGTCGGGATGCTATGTATGGGTCTGTTGTTAATTATTACACTAGGTATATCAAATTAGACAGGTTTCTTAACCTCTCTTTCAGTTTTTCATTTATATAATGGAAAGTAATATACATTTTGTGCTATTGTGAAAATTAAAAGGGATGAGTTATGAAGCACTTTTTCCAATATCTGAAAGTTGCTTAGTATTAATACAGAGAAGGAAAAGTCAAAAAGATGTAAAACCTAAAGTCAGATATGCAAGTTATAAAAATAGAGACTTGCAGGTTATAGAGACAGAGCTCTAATCCTGGAAATTGCTTATTTCATTACTCTTGAATCTTAATCTACCACCATTTGCTGCTACACCTAAAAAAGGGAAATAAAGCTTTGTTTTCTAATTTTTGAGAGTGTATTAAAATATTGTATCTGCTGGAGTGGGTATTACTTTTAAGTTTTAATTATAACCTACACAAGAACAAAAACCATGTGTTTTGATGACAAAAAAAATTGAGTTGTGGTTACCAAGTTGTGAGACTCTCCTCCTGTTCCTCCCCTCATGCCTGCCCCAACACCACCGTCTTCATAAAGTACTCGCCTGTAAACACAAACACGTGAGAATGACCAACAGACACTAACTCTCCTCCTATGTGGTAAATAGCGTTTTAAGTTCTTACTTTCACAGTCTCAGAACAAAACTGTGCAGGTAATCTTTTGGGAAATGAACCAGAGAGCTCACTATTTCTGTCACTTACTTTGCATACTGTTAAAATGGTGCCTCTGAGTATACCACAGGGAACTTTAATTAAGTGCAAACACATTTGGCTTTTACTTATCATGGGGTCAATAACCAGACTAAAGAGTTCATGAAAAGAGAAAATGCAGATAATTTTTTCTAAAACTTTCTGTCTACTTCTTCAGTTAAAAAAAAAAAGAGCTATATCCATTTTGCAAGATTTACGACCTCTGGAGAGTTCTAACATGAAGCATTAGTGTACATGGATACTCTAGTGTGTTAAAAGAAACATGCTCGCAGAGGGCCTGGAAGGACAGCATTTTGAGCTTCAATTTCAGAGTTTATGGGGGCAAGGAAGTGATTCATAGATATGTGATATTTTAGCATTTTCTATTCAACATGGGAATTCAGAGATTCAACCTAGGAGAAATGCAGGGAAAATTTACATGTCTCAACTTTTAATTTTAATGAGAGTAAATTTGCAGGGATGCCAAGAATTGGATGACCCATTTGCCAAATCTCTGTTTCACAGATGCACATTTTTATCATCCTATTCTGCTCAGTAAGGTGTTGCCAAAAGTCATCCCAGCTCTGGTGTTTAATTGGCCAGCACTGTCCAAATAAGAAGTTGCTCATTGTTAGAAAGAGCTGGTTGCAAAGGCACAGATGCTGCATTTGTGTTGGAAGTATTCTTATTTGGAAGCCTCTGTGATTCACATGAATAAAACTATATAGATTTACCACCATTCAATCAAATACACTCCTTTCTTCTATTTATAGTAACTTCAGTATGTTGTTTAACACTGTATCTGGACTGCAAAGAAAAAAAAAAGAAAGGAAGAAAGGAAGGAAGGAAGGAAGGAAGGAAGGAAGGAAGGAAGGAAGGAAGAAAGAAAGAAAGAAAGAAAGAAAGAAAGAAAGAAAGAAAGAAAGAAAGAAAGAGAAATCAATTATAAGTAGAGTTGTGAAGGCCTAGAATACTCACTTAGAATTCTGTTTCCTCAAGTGAAGGCCCTGGGCTAAACGTTCTTAGTCTCAGCATCCACGTAGAAAACCAAGAATTGGAATGTCTACTGCAAAGCGACGTTCTCAAGATATAAAACTCTAACCCTCACCTACATTTAACAGGGAACAGAAACACTCAGGCAATGTGGGTGGAAAGGAAGAACAGTACAAAAGATTAGAAGTAAACATTTCTATTTTCCACCCTGTCCTTAAACAAACAGTCTAACCTGGGCCAACTTAAATTTTTTAGTTTCTGTGACTTTAAATTGGGAAGATTGTCTGTCTCACAGATGTGTGATGAATATAGTACAGCCAAAGTGCTTACCACAGTGCCTGACCCACTGTAAATGTTCCATACATTTGGTCGTTGTTTCTAACTCATCACCTTTTGAACACTTGTAAAAACAAAATAACACATCTCAGAAAAATCTTCTGTGAGAAAAGCCCGTTGTCCTAGAAGGATGAATATTAACATCGGACCCTTATATACAGAGGGTTATAGAACCCGATAGCAGACAGGCGTGATCCCTGAACTGAGTAGACATTTAGCATCTTCCTGTCTGAGCACATCTGCCCTGCCAAGAATGTCTACCAGCTTTCTCTCCTTCATTGTACTGAGGATCCCATAGAAACTTTGAAGTTGCAATGACAGATGATTCTGGAGCAGGCTAGGCATGCAAAGTAGTTTTAGCCCTTGTTTTGTCCTCACTGGGTTCTGCTCCAGCTAAGATGGCTCCGAAAGCCAGTTTCTTTGGCTTCCTTCCATTGTTTTCCTTTAGCTTCTTACATAAGAGCTCCCTAGATCCCAACTTCCATGGACTCATGAAGGCTTCTGCTAAGAGGTTGACTTTGGAGGTCTAGTCTTGCAGAAATCCAGAGTCATTCTATCTTGTAGCATTATTTGTTTTCCTGTTCCTGGGTAACTCCAAATAAAAATTTTGGATTCTCACATAACAAACCCAACATCAACACAACCACACAGGAAATATATCCAGTGGAGCAGTCCAACAAAACCAGTTAGAGTAGAAGGAGAAGTCACCAGGAAGATGCAGTTCCATCACAAACCTGGCTACCCTCAAAGAATTTCTGGTCATCCCTGCACTCGGGAGCATATGGCTTTCTGAAAAGTAAAAACATCTACATTGTGACAGATTAATATGTGACAATCAATACAGAATTATTTAACTCATATGGAGCTTGATTCACCCAAAAGTTTTTTCAACTAATGTGTAGAGGGGGAAGAATTAATAATGGCTGATGGCTCTTAGATATTTTCTATATTTCACAGTTTTGAGCACAGAAAAATAATCACCATAATAGGAAATAAAGTTCGTACAATCTCTACCAAGCAAACTGAGACAGAGGAGCTAATTAATCTGCCAGAGTCACACACAGCTAGTAAGTGACAAAGAAACAGACACTTACATACTCAGAGTACTTTCCAGAGAGTGAGTCTACAAAAGTTATAAGATCTACTCCACTCCTTCACAAAGTTTAAATTCTCATGAAAAAGTCAGTCAAAAAAAAAAAAAGAGCAAGCAAATAATTTCAGTAAGATCTGCAAAAAGGTTATAAAAATGAAATAAGGAATATTAAAGAAATTAATTTGGGAATAGTGATTGCTATTTGTTAAATTGCATCCCCTCAAAATTCTTCCCTTGAAGCCTTAAACTCTACAGTCTTGGAGTATGACTGTATTTGACGACAGATCCTTTGAAGAGATAACTATGGCACCTAAGAGATTACATGGTGGATCAATGATCTTATGCCACTCGTGTCCCCCAAAGAGGAAGAGATTAGGACACAAACATGATGCATGCTTTCTGAAGAAGATGATTATGTATAAGTCAAGAAAAGAGGACCTCAAAAGAAATCAAGCCCCTGATACCCTGGCCTCAAACCTCCACCCTCTAGAACTGGGAGAAAATCAACTTCCATTGTCTGAATTACCCAATATGTGGGATTTTGCTAGAAAAGGCCAAGCAAACTAGTGCTGGACAGGGGAGGACTTTCTTGGAAGTAAAGATAATTAAAATTAGGACATGGAGATTAAAAAGAGTAGAAGAGTGTTCCAGAAGAGAAAAATGAAAGAACAGAGGTCTAGAGGTGAGAAATAAAGGCTTTAAATAAGGCTTCTGGTTTCAACAGTTGCCTTAGCCCACTAATTAAGTGATCACTCTAAGGCACTTTGTAATTCATGAAGCATTATTCTCAATTAATCATCATAACAAACACATGAGGGAGGTACTCATAGCTTTGTTGCATAGAAGGAAACTAAGGTACCAGAGATGTTAAGTGACCAGTATAAGGTCTCACAGAACACAAGAGCCAGAAATTGCCTCTAATTCCTCTAATGCTAAGCAAACATTTTTTGTTACACCAAATCTTCCTCCTACCCAAAAACATAGTGTATAAACGACTGTAGGAACCTTTAATATTGTATTACAAATATTGTTTGTCACAAGGAAATATATCCTAAGGAAAACTTTGTATCATTACCTTGAATCGTATAAGAAATCTTTTGGCATATCTACACCAGCAAAATGCAAAGAAACAGCTGAGGATTTACAATCAGAGCAGAGAATTTTTTGAATATTCAGTTTTCTTTCTTTTACGTACTTCATGTTTCTACCCCCACACCCTCTTCTTATCCAAAGTAATAATGACATTGTCTTTCAAGTTGTATTTTTTAAAATGTTCTCATGAATAAGGTGCTTTAATGGCTGTAACTCCCTCTCACTTTGGCCATAAAGAATCATTCATAAACCAGAAGCCTATGAATTGTCTTTAATAGTTTTGAGTTTAACTGCGGCCTTTGCAAAATGGAATCTCAACAACTACCTATGGTGCTTACTAGCAGGGCATGGGAAGCAGTGTGGCCAAGAGAGAATTCCACATAACACAAGTGCTCTAAGTACAAAATTATAATAATTAGAAGTGGCGAAGACCAAGTTATCTATCTCCAGGAAAGTCAATGAAAGATTATAAAAATGTTTAGTCTAGGCCTGGACCCATTCTCCTAATACCACATAGAATGAACCAAACCATAGATGGTTTCTCTTGTGGAGAATTACATGACCTAATCAAATGCATTTTTCAAATTGTTTTACAATGTTATGGCCCATAACTTTATCACATTTCATGTCAGTTCTTCCCTCTTGGGCATTTGAGAATCTGAAAGTATAAACAAAATGCTGATCATCAGTTAAGTTATTCGATAGATATTTTTGAGGGCCTCTGATGGACAAAGCACTCATTGGTAATAAGAAGTATATAGAGATAAAGATAAGACAAAGGCTAGCCCTTAAAATGAACATAAAACCATAACATAAAACATGTCATCTATCACTATGCCTGTGTCATCCAAAGAAGAATTTGGTAAATTATGGAGAAAGGACTGAGAAGTAAAAGAAGGAATTTATGTTGCAACTACCAGGCAGCTTTTTCCAGAAGAAAAATACTCAACCCAGGTCTTAAATGTCAGGATTTCAGAGTTTCAATTGTAGGGTTGGGACTAGTAGAAATGGGAGGAGGCAGGCTTTCACTTAAAGAAAAAAATGCAAGGGCAAAAATAAGATAGAGTGAAGCATTTTCAGGGAACAAAGTGATAAGAACTTGCATGTCAGACTGAGAAGCAACCAATTTTTATTTTGGTAAGCAATGCAGAGCCAGTAGAGGTTACTAGGGAGAAATCTAATGGGCAGACCTACTGGACAGTGTGTTTGGCCTATCACAGGTGAGTTTATATTTTAATCCTCACATATATTCACAATACTCTAAAACAAGGAAAATGGAGTTCAAGAAGTTTAAATACAAAATCAGCAAAAGTATACCAGGATCATGAACCAAGAGATGAGTCTAACAGCCCTACAATGAAAATTATTTCATTTATTGTCACAAACAAGGAAGTGAGGAAAAGATTGTTTAGGATCAGAGTAATGACATGCTGAGGTCAAAATGAGTAAATGTAACGAAGTGGAGGTTTCTCAATAGCAAGTTTAAAGCTGAGGGTGGACCTGGCATAAGTGCTCACAGCTAGATGGATGTTTGAATGTCACAGCTACAGAAGAGACACATCAGATCTTGGGATGCACAAAGACAAAGCAGAGCAAATGAAGAAAAGACAGTGAAAGGCTCAGGCTTGGAAAGTACCACCTTTTAAGAAGAAAGGGGAAGAAGATACACCAGGGAGGCAAAGAGAAATGGAAGAATGAAAGAAATATGAGAGTGGAAAATTCCCATTCTGTAATAATCTCAAATCTATCCACAAGAAGAAGGAAATGAAAGAATGCAGAAGTAGAGTAAGAAACTTGAGAAAAGTACAAAAGACTTGGGGAAAAAATGTGAGAATTGTCACTTGACTGGGATGCAATACTACACAACAGAGAGGTCCACCTAACACAGAAGCGAGGATTTCTGGTGGAATGAGAGATGTTATGACTTCTCCAGCAACACAGGTAGCCTGGGAATATAACAAACACGGACAGTAAGATAGCAAGAAGCAAAGCAGAAAAGAGAACAGAGATGTGGAACCAAGACAGAAAAAAGACAAGTAAATTCCATTTTTCACACTATCTTCTTTATCCTAATTGTGGCTCAATGAATTTTTTAAGATCAGTAGTAATCAAATGTCACAAATTTAAAATAAATATCCAAGCCAACTATTTTCCCTGAAAATCTATTCACATTAGACATCAGTAATAACATAAATGTGTATGGTATTTAACAGCATTGGATTTTGCCCCATGATTACCAAGTTGTGAACCAAATTCTGACTTGGTATGAATACAACCCATAGATCTTCTTATTACTCTATGGAGAAGGTAGCTGACCAAGTGGAAAGAACCCAATTAGAAAGAGTAAGAAGCAAAATAGAACTTTGTTAATATTTACTAGCATCATGACATGAAGAATTTATATTTCCACTATGAATTTGACTTCTTTGAAATAGTATTATTATGTAGACTCAGTATACTTAAACCAACAAAACTTTCTTTTAACAATATTTATTAAGCCATAGATTTAGCTCAGTGGCTTAAGCATCTGCCTGACAGGAGGTCATGAGTTCCATCCCCGGTACCAAAAGTCAACAACAAAAACCCAATATTTATTAAGTGCCTATGTTATGATTTGTGTCTTTTTCAAAGGCAGTTGAATCTACAGTGTGTGATGCTGGGATGAAGGGTGTGTGATTATTAAATCAGTGCACTGATTGGTTTGTCACCGCCCTCATCCCGGTGGTCTGGATCACACAGAAGGGTCAGAAAGAGGCCTTTTCCCTCTTGCTGCTTTTTCTGTCTCCTGCCACCATGAATGGCTACCCCTCTGTCATGTAACACCCTGCTATGGAATCAATGGACGAAAGGCTGAAACCTCTACAAACTGTGAGCTAAATAATCTTTTCCCATTTTAACTTCGAGTATTGGTTATTTTGCCTCAGCAATGAGAAAGGTAACTAAGACAGCCTATAATATACTGGAATCTATGGCAGAAGTAGCATTTAGAAAACAAATACAACTACAACTCCATCTTCAAAGAACTACCAGTCCTGCTGCAGGAACACATACATCAATAAGAACAATACAAAAAAAAAAAAAATAGAAGCATGCAGAAGATGCAGATGGAACATAAGAAATGAATAACTATTTTAAAATATGTGCAGGAGGCCAGTGCACAGAAGAAACAGGAGAAAGTGACTGCAATACTCATGAGTACTTGATTGATCTGCCTGCCTCCCCACACACATATTTATACAGAGGACCCGGAAAACCTGTACACCGCTATTTCTGAAGGGTTTCTCCAGGGACTGGGGTAGGACTGGAGTTGCTCGAACACTGATTATGACCCCTATGTAGTTTCCCCCTCATTATTCTCTTCCAGAACTCTAGAATTTTAAATCTAGAAGGAGCCATAATGACCTCAATCAAAATCTTTAATTTTATACTTAGGAAAATCAAAGCCCAGAGAACCCAGTGAAGTTTTTGTGCATGATAACAGCTGGCAGACCTCAGACAAAACGAAGACCTGTGCTGTTTTCATCTCATAGACCCAAAAACAAGCACACACATGAACATATGCACATGCACATACATGCATGCATGTACGCACATAAATTAACAAGCTTTCTAGAAATATCTTTGGCAAAGAGTGATCATTACCTCTAAGCGCTCACTATCCCCATTTCTCCTAAGGGTAGACCAGGCCTTTCATTTATAATCATCTTACTGCACACACTCATGACAGATTAGCCACTGAACTCTCCCTATTTACTCTGTCTCTCTCTGTCTCTCTCTGTCTCTGTCTCTGTCTCTCTCTGTCTCTCTCTGTCTCTCTCTGTCTCTCTCTGTCTCTCTCTCTGTCTCTCTCTCTCTGTCTCTCTCTCTCTCTCTCTCTCTCTCTCTCTCTCTCTCTCTCTCATATCAGGAATTGAACACAAGACCTCACATTTGCCAGGTAGGTGCTTGTGCCACTAAACTATATTCCCATCTTTCTCTTTTATCACTTGTGCTTGAGGACTAGGGATATAGTTCAGTGGCACATGCTCCTGTCTGGCAAGTGTGAGGTCATGAGTTCGATCCCTGATACAAAAAAAAAGTCTTATCACTTGTCCTTTAGTTTCCTGAAAAATTAGATTAAAGGATACTAATACAAAATGAGAAATTATCAATCACTGTTAGTATTGATGGCTATTACCTTGAGACTATTTTACAATTTTTACGTACCAAAGCATATTCCCAAGTTTAGCAGTGGCATAAACAATCCTTGGGTCTGTAACACAAAGGTCAGTGAAAAGATTTTTTCATGCAAAAGTCTTACATCCTAAAACTACAGGCAAGTGCAAAGCTACTTGGATCTCAAAGCCTGACATGGGAGGGAACACGTGACATGTGGTTCTGTTGACCATTTGATGTCCGCAATGCCTCCCTCATTTAAAGCCAGGCTTCTTTGATGATCTTATTTGCTGAGTGAAAACATAACCTTGGTGCCCTTATACAATAATTGTGAGATAAAAATGTTTCTTATTTTGTCTCTAAACTTCTGTTTGTGAAAACACAAAATATTTGTCTTAAAAGAAATGAGAGAAACAGGTAAAAAAAAATCCAGAAATGTAAACTGAGACTAAATTAAGTTTATGCTGTTTTAAAAATTAAAGTGCTAAGTTTGTGTTTGTGTTTTTTATCTTGGCCTACACTAATTATGGTTGTACAGAAGTTTACTAGATACTTGTTAACACCAAAATTTACTCTATCTCATAATAACAGATTTTCAAGTTTTAATGATCAATTTATTTATACACAGTGTGGGTTCATGATCAAAAAGAAAAACAAGGGGAAAACTTGTGCTCACGTTGGTTAGCAGCTCTGTTTCCATCTTTCTGTATGGGGGCCTAAGAAATTGGACATGCATCTTTATGGTGTTATAAACCTAGGAGTTCTCCAGTACAAGGAATATAAAAATTTGCGTATTTACAAAAGTTACGTAAAGGGTCAGAAAAGATTTTTGTTCTCCTTTTGCATGTTTGTGAATTTTCTTTCACAATTGCTCAAGCCAAACAGAATTCCAGAGTTTTTAAAAAGTATACCTGGTTTACAGAGAACAAAAACTATCTGTCATATCCAGGTGACACCAAACAGCCCCCCATGCTTCTGTTATTCACAGAAAGGACTTAAATGGGGGCAAAATAACCTGGTATTTAATTATGTAAAATGGAAGTCACATTATCAAGAATGAAGAAAGATGCCTAAGAGAAAGTTAGGCATATATGTATTTTCTATTAGTCCAAAGGAGAAAAATGCATATTTCCTCCAAACATAGAGGACACTCAGCACTCAGCTATACTCAATACTGTCTAATCCAAAGCTGTCTGAACTGAACTCTTGGGTTCTTTTTCTTCCTCCCATCCCACTTCTGGAAAAGGATTTATTCACAGTAGAGGATAAAGGTTACTGAATAAGACTATTATAGAAGGTATATAATTTACAGTCATTATACCCTACATCTATATAATTTCTATAACTGTTTAGCATAAATAACAGAAAACACTTCAGTATGTTGGCTCTGTGCGTTTCCCCCATTATACCGTTTGTAAGTTACAATCATTCATTTTTAGCCTAAACTTTTTCTTGTATGTGGTATTAAAAAAACCACAGCTTCATTGGAACATACTTCATGCCAGGGTCATCTAGAAGCTTAAGTACACAAAACCACCATCCCTCAGAAGCTCACTCCTGTAATTATTTCTCTCACAACTTCCATAACTTGCTAATAGCATGCTAGTTCTTACACTGAAACATCACATATCCAGGAACAAAAACGTCTAAGAGACACTATTCATATAACCGACATACTTTTTTTCCCTTTTCCTTGTCTCCCTTTCCCGTCACTCATCCTGATTCTTTTTCTTTTTGAACAATTTCTTCCCATTTCACGATATCTATTATAGACTTTAGAACTTATTTATTCTTTTAGTTTGTCACACCAGGTAGACAATATAATGTTTACACACATGAGTCTGAATAAAAAGGAAGGTTTGTGTTAATATCGATTGGAGAAATTTTGATGCCCATGTCTTGTACCCTGAGCAACTACCTTAAAGATAATAACATGTAATGTATTAACTATTGTTATTCTATTATTTTGCTATGAAATTTTGTTTTACCTTTTTTCTATAAAATGAAAGATATTCTAACAAACATACTGTGGTTTGCCAGTGTATTTTTCACAGCCTTATTTCTCAAACAGTTAAAAGCCTAGAAATATAAAATATTATTTTTCAACAGCACATCCCATATAGCAGGTAAATTGAGTTCTGAATCAGCTAATTAGAAGAATGTAAGTATAGTTCAAGTTTTTAAATGTACAAATGTACATGTTACCAGACATCTTCTGAATGGAGCTTAACTCACAGTATGACATAAGAATTTACCTTTATTGGGCTGAGTTGTTTAATACAAAGAAAGGTAGATCTTCAGCTAAAATAATTAGAGTCTTTGACCATGTGGCCTAAATCAACTACCCTGATTTCACTGATTCCTCCTTTCCCACCTATATTCTTTTCATTATTAAATAAAATTTCAAGAGTACTTGAAAAATTTGAAATCTCCATATAAACAAGTAATTACTGTTATTATTATCAGACATTGAAAGTGAAGGATTATGGATTTGGGGTACAGCTATCTATTGTGTACCCACTTGGAGAAAAGTAGTCTGTTCAATTTGAAACCAGAGACCAGAATCATATAGGTAATTGTAGATCCAACTCTTTTAAGGCCAGTCCACATGGCACAGAACAGCATGGGGCACAGCTTTTGTACATGGAACTCTCTAGATGGTCAAACTCAAATGAAGCTAGGCAATCTCATTGTCAGTTAATAAGCTAAAACTATTTCTTGAGCATTGCTTCAAATATCTTATTGCTTTAGAAAACCCAGTCATTGGTTTAATAATTGTCTCCTTGATTCGTTCATTACTGAAAAGCCTGGCTATTGTCTTGGTCGCCTTTCCATTGCTGAGATAAAAACCTAACACATATAACATAAGGGAAGATTTGTTTTGGTCCATGGTTTCATCCACAGCTGGCTCCAAGGAAGAAATATCATAGTAGAAGGACATGGCAGCGGAAAGCAGCTTTCCTCATAGGAGGAAGCTGCCCACCTCATAGGAGACAGGAAGAAAAGAGAGAATCAGAGGGCCAGAAAGAAAAAGGGGCTGGTTCAGGCTGTATTCCCTTTAAGTCACTTCACCGCCCTGCCAGCAATCTGCTTCCTCCAGATAGGCCTGCCTCCCCACAACCCATCCATCTGGGTTAATGCACTGGTGGTTAGTGTCTAATGATCCACTCACCTCTCCAGGCCCCAACTCTGGGCCTTGCTGTATTGGGAATCAGGTGCTCAATGCACAAGTCTTTGGGGGACCCTTCACACTTAAGCCATGACAGCTATCATTTTCCAGCTGAATAGTTATAACCAAAATATACTAAAGGTCAAAATTAATAAAATTAACTTTCAGAACAAGAGAAATATCTAAAGATATACCCTCTTCTTCTTCCTGTTCCTACATTATGCACTAACCAATTTTTTTTTTTAAATCAGCCTGGGGATGGAGCTCAGTGGTGGAGCACTTGTCCACATGTGTAACATCTAGGTTTGTTTGCTGGTTTCAGGAAAAAAAAATACTGTCTTTGATCATATGCTGTCATCAAACTTAAGCAACATCAAAAATGTCTGTCAAAGGTTTAAAAAAATAGAAAGGAAAATTGAAAACTTGTCACTAGCTAGAAAATCTTAACCAAAACAGGACATATGTTGATACCCTAGGAAATACTGTGGTCCCTTTTACTGCAGGACAAACCACACAGTGATATAATTACACACAAATGAAATCATTGCTAGAGGCTCAATGGAACTTCTCTAAATGATTGAAATCCCAAAAAATATACATATATCAAATCCAGTGTAATATGAAAGTATTGTACTAAATTCCAAGAGCAAAGAACACCACATTAAATTAGTTGATTTTTTATTCAAAAGTATAAAGAAATTACACCTTCCAGGACAAGAACTAAACTGTGTGCCTCCTAACACCTAATCCGAACATATATTAAGAATTTATTAAATGGGTAAAATGTGCCATATGCAACATTTCAAATGTTACAATTTATGCTTTGGAATTAGTCATCTGGAATGAAATATTCTGATTAATCAATAAGAGTGACATGCATCCTACATAATTAGTACAGTTTGTTATTAGAAAATGTTATCATGTGCCAGAACTAAATTGGATTTTTTCCACATGTCAGGAAAACCACTATGATACTATAGAACCTTAAAATTAATAAAATACTTACTGTTTTCCGCTTTGTCAGGACTTTTATGCACTAACTCACTTAACCATTTTTGCAATCTATAAGAAAGATATCATCCCAATTTTATAGAAGAAAAAATAGTCACCCAGCTCAGAGATGCTGAAACCAAAATTCAAATCCAAACTGGCTTAACTCCAAAGTTAGTACTCCTCACCACTGCGCAGGAACTACCTCCCTCTGTTCTCAGCCCATATCTCTGCATACCAATTATTAAAATGCACAACAGAAAAACTTGTGCATGAGGGTGAATGCTTCCAAAGTCCAAGCCTCCAGGCTTCAAAGGCTGGCGAGAAGCCCAGAGGAAAAATCTGTGGTCAAATCTGGCACAGTGAGGTAAAGGCTGCACCACATGGCGAGGTTGCAAGTCAGAAAATGTTGATCCAATAACCTAGCTGTCTGCAGCAGCTAATCCCCCAGCAGGGTTAGTTGACTGCAACTCTGATGGGAGGCAGCTGTGCAGGATTGCTTCTGGGTAGCCTGATTTTGATGATTCCTTTGCATGAAGGGACTGTGACTGCCCCTCTTCTCTGAGATCAGCCACTTATAGGCCAAATGACTGAAGCCACATGACGAAGGGAACAAGCTAAGCAAATGGAACACTAAGAGCTGGAGTCTGTCTGCTGCCTACAGGAAATCCCATCCACTCCATGGCTAAACTCATGGGCTAACACACAGCCCGCCAAATCTGATTGCTTTACTCCACTGTGTGTGTGGTAGGAGATTGCAGCTGCCAATGGGAGAACAGCTATCGCGGGTAGGGTGCCCATCATCACTAATCGGAAGGAATAGCTCAGGACTTTTATTTCATTCTTTGGTCCTGTCCACTTGCTTACTTAGAACTATTTAACTAAATCCCAATAGATGTCTTTTTTAAAAGTTACTATTTCCATCCACCAAAACCTGAAAATGACCTTTAGTCTTTATAAATAGAACACTATTGTTTTTCTTCAAATGAAAAGAAAAGAAGAGTAAAAGTAGGAGGAAAAACTTCAAATTGCTACTGGTTGAAATAGTAAGTATCTCCACATGACACCAAAGCAGCCATTAATGAAGAAAATATGCTGGTTTTTAAGTCATAACAGTGTGTGCGTACTACATAATTAGAAATCAAATATGAATGCATATCTTTTATTTTCTGGAGCAAGGCAAAAATTTTTGATTCATGCTTTCTCTGAGCTCCAAAAATTAACTTTATTTCTTTAAAGTGAATGAAAAGGAGATCATGTATATAGAAATGTTTTATATGCTACTATAATGCAACATGTACCTCAAAATGCAAAATGGCTGCATGTAACACAACTAATTCCAAGCTGAGAAATTTGAGATCATAAATATGATTAAGAAAGTTATCATTTTCTTAGGAAAGATAACCACTTATCACTACATTGCAAATTTTTTAAAATACTTAAACTGGGAATGTTGAAGCATATCTGTAATCTCAGCAGTCTGAGAAATGGAGGCAGAGGGATCACATGTTTGGGCCCTGCCTGATCAGTTTGGTGAGACAGCAAGGCTTTGTCTCAAACTGAAAGATATCTGGGGATGCAGTTCAGTGCAAAGGCCCTGGGTTCACTTCCCAGCAACAAGGAAGAAAGGAGGGAAGGGGAGGGAAAGGAAGGGAAGGCACAAGGAGACAGAGAGAAAAGGAGGGAGGAAAGGAAGGAAGGGAAAAAAGAAAGAGACACGAAGGAAGGGAGAGAGAGAAAAAAGGAAGGAAAGCAAGAGAAGAGAGAAAAGAAAGAAATAATGTACTTATTTTTATTTTTAATTGCCTATAAAAATTTCCTATAAAATTTTCATTAATTCATCTAAATACAGTGTTGTAAAAGGCATACAATTAAAATTGTAATTTTCTTTATCCAAATATTATATTAATCTTCCCAATAGAAATACTGCAAATTGCAGTACCTTCTTCTCTCTTTATATCTTAAATCACAAAAATAACTTATCTTTGATATTTGAGTGATTCAATGCCTATTTTCCTCCTGTCATTGATCAGGTTAATTAATAAAGTATCCACAAACATTCTCATATCAGTACTAAAGAAGAACTCCACATGAGTTAAAGTGAGTATGTATTTACAGTGACAAGCACGGCTCCGTGAGCACTTGTTTGGAGCTTGCTCCATGCCCAAGGCTCTGCTGTTTCCCACCCCTCCATAAAACGGAGTTCATCACAGTGCAGCCTCCGCACATGTTTTGCTGCAATGAGAGTCCCAGGGTTCGAATTCCAGCTACGCTACTTAGTACCTAGGTGACCTGCGACAAGTTGTGCTGTGACCTTTCCAACCTCAGTTCCTTTGCTGTGAAATTGAACTAATAAGCATACTAATCATATAAAGAATGGAATATTGTACGTGAAGCACTTAATAAAATCTTTGATGTCACATTTACATTTTATTATTATCTTCTTCACTAAGGCTGAAGAAGGCATATTTACATTAGTGAGAAGCAGAGCAAATAGGAAAAGATAGAATTCAGGATCCAGGTCTAATCCTGTTTCTAATGATATACACTAATTACCATTGAACAATGCCATAAAAATGAATTCAAAATAAAATTATCCATTTACAACACTGTCTAGAAATTCAGCTCTACAGACGTCCACAGCATCAATGAAAAAACTGTTGTGAAGCAGGTAGGGCTAAGCATTTGGGACAGAAGGACATTTTTGATTGATCTCGCTGAAAGCAAACAAAAATAATTCAAGAATTAGCAATTCCAGAATGACAAAATACCTCAATAAATATGACAACTTCAGAAAATTCCTCCAATAAAAGTAAAATTAACATTTTCCGGAACATTCAAATTAACCAAGGCTTACAGCGGTCTGAGAAGTGTATATGGGAGAAAAGCACTGACTCTCACTGGCCGCTAAGTCAGCTGAGCAGAAACTTGAACTTTAGTAGCCACATACATGAACAAAAAAGGACATTACACAGTTAATCCTGAAAGGTCACTACGTAGAAACAAACAAAAATAATCTTGGAGAGGATAGGTCTGAAATCAAAAATTCTCAATTATATAGTACTTTTAATCATATGGTTTGTAAAAAAATTATGAGAGTTGGAAAGAAACAGGAAAGTATAATTCATAGAGGGGAGCAAAATGAATCAATATAAACTATGATTAAAGTTATTCATATGCTGTATTTATTAAACAAGCACGTAGGATAAGACTTTATGAACAAAGATTTGAAACACATGTATCTAAAGGTATAGTATCTTAAAAACAAAAGAAAAATACAAGAAGCGAATAGATAATATTAGAAAAAAGGTAGGAAGTATAAAGAAGCCAATACAAATGCTGAGGTTAAAAAATATAGCAATTAAAATTTGGGAAGGCACGAATAGGTCTCCACAGAAGAATGAGCAGTTTAGCAAAACAAAATATTAGCAAAAGAAAATTCATCTGAAATTAACTGAGAAACAGAAAGACAAAAGAATGAAGAAAAATGAACAGACCCACAGAGACAGATAAGACATCATTAACGAATGTACCAAGATATGGATAATGAGGCTTGAAGGGATAAGAGACAGAAAAACATTTTAAGAAAAATTTCCAAAGCTTCAAAATTTGGTGAGAAGCATTAATCCATACAACCAAGAAGGTCAAAGTAAGATGAACTTAAGGAGATACACTTTTATGTGCATCATAGTCAAAATGTTAAAAATAAAAGACAAAAAAAAAAAAAAACAAGAAAAGAAACTGATCCCTCAAGAAGACATAACATCTGTAGATACATATATCCTTAAGAAATGCAAACTCACAGAATTGAAGAGAAAATATAAACACATAAAAAACAATAGTACACAGTTGGGAACTTTAATATCCCAATTTTAATAATAGATAAAACAACTAGACAGAAGATATGCAAGGAAAAAGATTTGAATAATGTTATAAAACAACTATACCTAAAAGATATCTGTAAAAAACACCACTAACCAAGAGAAGAATACCTACTCTTGTCAAGCAATGTGGAAATTCTCAAGACTACACCATATGCTAAACAATAAAACAAATTTTAATAAATTTCAAGTGATTAAATTCATGAAAAAATGCTCTCTACAGTAGCATAAAATTAGAAAACAATAAACAAGGGAAATTCACAAATACATAGAATATAACCACACAATGGGTCAAAGAAGAAATCAGAAAAAGTTGTAAGATAAATTAAAACTCCTCTTCCCACCATTGATCAGGAGCTTCTGTGACTGCCAGGAAGGGTCCAACATGGGCTCTTGTGCCCTCCATTGATGGAACTCCAGGACCACAGACCAGTGGGTAAGCTAGAGACTCAGTAGAACCCTGGCTAATCCACATAGGATGGACACTCAGTGCTACAGGTGCAGAAAAATCAGAAGCAAGGGTAAGAATATGAGCTAGCAGGTGAAGTGTGATAAGTGATCAGGGACACAGCCAGCATAGGCCAACAAAAGAAGCAGCCAGCCCATCCCCATGTGCATGCAGCCCACCATCAGGACCTTTCCTCAGGTAGCTATCATGGACCAGGAGAAGAAAGAGCCAACCCTGCCCATGAGCCCAGTGGCCACCATTAGGAACCTGTGACCAGTGCAGGCCAAAAGAACCAGGCAGTCATGCCTCAGAGAAGCTGTGCATGTCTGGAGAAGCCTGCCCCATGCCCCACAGCCACCCCAGGAAACTACATTAGGAGAAACCCAGGTGCCTGACCCATTCCCCTACCCAAAGACAGGTAGCCAATGTGGGAAGTTCCTGGGACCCCACAACCAGCTTATTAAGAGGAAACCAGGAATATGTCAAGATGAAAGAGTAAAAGACAATCTCAGAGCCCAAGCCTACACAAGAGACACAGACATGGAAGAACCTGAAAGTTGAACATCTGATGGCAACTGATGTAAAGAAACTACGTAATAAAGCTGTAAAGAAAATCAGATCAGAAATAATATCTCAGGTAAAGTAAGAAATAATAAACATGATTAAAAGGTTGCTGAGTGTATCTAAAGAAGACATAGATTTTTTTTTAAAAAGGGGGGCCTAGGAAAATGAAGGAAACCTTGAATGAGCAATATAGGAAAGAATTGGAATGCGTGAAACAGATTTAAAGAGATATTCAGGAAAGTAAAAACTATATTGCAATTTGGCAAAACTGCTTGAAAGAACTGAATAAAGATCTCAGACCTTGAAGACAGGTTTGCAACTAGTGATCGCAAAAGGAAAGATCTCTTAAAAATAACAAAGAACCAGGAAATCATAATTTGACAGCTGCAAGATGACACAAAGAAAAATAATTCAAGACTGACAGATGTCAATGAATAGGCAAGGGTCAACACAAATGACATAAAAAGACTATTTCCAGAACTATTAGCAGAAAATTTCCCAAGTATGGGGAAAGGACCTGACATACAGATAATGAGGCATATAGCACTCCAATTGCCAGAACCAAAATAAATCTACACCCATATTATAATAACCAAGACCCAAAAATTCAGCACAAGAACAGAATTTTAAAAGCTATTAGAGTGAAGAAATAGATCACCTATAAAGGAAAACCCATCAGAATGATGACAGACTTCTCAATACAAGCCATCAAGTCAAGAAGAGTTTGAAGCAAAATTTGAAGTCCTGAAACAAAACAACTTCCAGTCCAGACTGATATATCTTGCAAAATTATCTTTCAAAATTAATGAAGAAACAAGATACTTCCATAGCAAAACCAACTGAAGGAATTCATGACCACCAAACCAACCCAACAAAGAATACTGAAAGACATTCTAGAAAGAGATTAAAAAAAAAAAAAAAAAAAAAAAGATAGCAGTGCCAGGAACAGCAGCAGAAGGGGGATCACTGAGTGGAGCAGACAATTGAAAAGAAGGGTAAAGTAGGGGGCCAACAGCAGGAAAACAGCAAGGCAGAGATGAGCCAGTGCATTAATGTAGATGGCTTCAATTCACCAATAAAAAAGAAACACAGGCAGAGTGGATCAAGAAACAAGATCCGTCAATATGTAGCGTACAACAAACATGTAACTCAAGAATTGAATTCATAGACTGAAAGTCAAAGGAGAGAAAACAATGCCCCATACAATAGGGAACCAGAAAAAAACCATGGGTAGCTTGCCCATCAACCACAGAATAATAAGAAAGATATGTCATTTTTATACAATGGAAAGCTACTCATCTATAAAGCAGGGTAATCACGAGGTTTCATAGATAAATCCATTCAACTTGAGATCATGATCATGGGTGAAATGGTTCAGACTTAATGGGTGAACATTATGTTGTCTCCCTGGTATAAAAAAAAAAAAAAACTAAAGGAATTAGTAGGTTCCAAAATACACAGTAGATATTGTGATAGTAAAAGGGAAGGAAATGTCTAAAAAGGGAAGGTGGTAGCCATTATTCATTTCCTATTATCTTATTTTAAAGTCCTGTATTATTTTCATTGTTCTATTTTGTTTGGTTTCATTTTGTTTTCTTTGTTTGATTTTCTTATATCTGACAGTATGGACAGCTATTTCAAAGACAGTAAGATATATTCTGGTAGCCATTGTTCATTTCTTATTATCTTGCTTTGAAGCCCTGTATTGCTTTTATTGTTTTTTAATTAATTTTATTCTGTTTTGTTTAGTTTGATTTCATTATGTCTGATAGTACAGGCAGTTACTTTGAAGAGAACAGTGGTAGCCACTGTTGACTTCCTATCACCTTATCTTAAAGTCCTGTATAGTATTCACTGTTATGCTTTTATTGGCTCTATTCTGTTTTATTTTGTTTGGTCTTATTCTCTTTAAAATAAAAAATGTATAATAGATATTGTGAAGATGATACAGGAGGAACTATCTAAAAAGGAAAGGGAATAGCCATCATTAATTTCCTATTATCTTGTTTTGAACTCCTTTATCTTTTTCTTTCTTTTTTTTTCTTGGTTTGGTTTTATTCTGTCATATTTTGTTTGATTTTATTACGTCTGATGATATAGACAGCCATTTTAAAGAAGGCAATGGGCATTATGGCAGCCATTGTTAATTCTCTATTGACTTGTTTTGAAGTCATATATCACTTTCATTGTTGTGTTCTGATTGGCTTTGTTCTGCTTTGTTCGGCTTGGTTTAATTCTCTTTAAAATAAAACGTAAGAAAAAAATAAGAAATTAAAAACAAAAACCCATTATACCAAAGCTTACAAGATGCATGTAAAGCAGTAATTAGAAGCAGGTTTAGAATTACAAGCATCTGTAAACAAGTAAAATAAAAGCCATAAACTATAAACAGGTGATACAAATGAAATGGAGACTAGGAAAACAATAAAGAAAATTAACAAAACCAAAAGTTGGTCCTTTAAAGGATCAACAATATTAACAAGATTTAGCTAGGTTGACCAAAACAAAAACAAAACAGTAAAATTAGGAATGTAGAAGAGAACAATATTACCAATTTTACAGAAATAAAAAGGATTAAAGTAGAATACTAGAAACAAACATATACCAAAAATCTAAATAATCTGCATAAAATAGAAAAAAATTAGAAAGACAAACTACTAAAACTGACTTAGGAAGAAATAGAAACTCTGAACAAATGTATAGTAAGTAATGAGAGTGAATTCATAATTTTAAACTTTCCCACAAAATATCCAGGTTCATCTGGCTTTTCTTCACAAATTCTACTAAACATTCCCAAAATACCTACAGCCAGCTAAAAGACAGAAGCAGAAGGAACACTTTCAAAGTCATTTTATAAGATCAGTATTACATTAGTAACACCAAAACTAAGAACATCATAAGAAAACTAGACTGCAGCAAATGCAGTCTGAGTAAAAAGATTGCTTCCTCTCTCTGATAAGCCAATTTAAGCCATTCTTAAGGCTCCAAGCTATCCTCACAGGAGCTAAGGAAGCTAACTAAGAGACACAGTGCCTGGTTAGTACAATGACAAGAAAAGATGTCATGTGGTCAGCAAGAAAAGGATTCTCTAAATCATCTCTGCCCCAAATGCAAGTATTCATTGTATACAGAAATGTCATTTTCCTAGGGGAACATTAACTCCAGCATTCGACTTCAAAACCAGTACCAGGACCATCCCAGAGAAATCCAACCCCAAGCAAAGCTGCACAATTCTGCCCTCTAGACCAACATTCACAAACAAAGCCACAAAGGTCCTCCTTTGCCCCTTGGCAAAGGGACTGACTTTACATTTTCTCCAGCAGTAGAAAAAGGAATAAAATCCCTCCAACTTGGGAAGGAACACAGGAAAGTGAGCACAGGACTATGTCTTGGAGTTCATAGCTGGTGAAACCTAAGGTTTTGCTGTTCCTGTCTGTCCCTGTGCTCAGGTCAGTTCTCAGAGATGGCGCCTCAAGGCCTTTCCTCTTACCCAGTAGAAACTGGAAGCCCCATATTCATACTCATTCACTTCGGTTCCAGTCAGCACCATCTATGACTGGTGCAGCAGTCTCAGATGAGTCTACCTCGGCAGCAGGTAGGTTATAGCAGCACGAGCCTTGGTCCTTCCCCAGTGCTATGCTGGTCTCAATGGACTATGGGCTTTGGGTGTGACCCATTTGTAGGATTAGTGACCGTAATAGACCTGCTGCCCATCTCATTCTTCCCCTAACATTAGGCAGCACAACATGTACAGAGGAACTGTCTGCTAAGGGAAAGAAAAGGGAGGTGGGTATCGAGACAGTGCATAGCACATGGGATAGTCTCTTCATGGCAAGGTCCAGAGCGGGCACAGTTCTGTATTGTTTGAATATGAGCTGATGACAGCAGATGGCTCAACAGGGACTACACTGGCCCCAGAGGGAGGCTTGCGGGGATGGGCTACTCCTTTGAGACACTCATGTAGTTCATTCTGCACTATATGCCAACTGGAGATTTGGGGAAAACTCGGTTCAGAGTGCCCTCTAATGTTGGAACAGTGACAACACAACAATATCCAATGTGTAGCACCCCAGAATTTATGGTATTATCTAGTGAGGAAATAATGCAAGTGTCCATAGACTAAGGAAGAAACGGGCAGACTCCTTAGAATTTCTGGAAGAAGAGGAACAAGCAAAGCCAGCTTACAAATGCTGAAATTCATATCCAACCCTTACATATGCAGAGGATGTCAAACGCTACAAGGATACAAACTTTCAGGGAATCGCGACCTCACATAAGGTTAAAACAAGGCAGCAGAGACTGACCATATGACAAGTGTTATCTGTAAACTCTTATGGAGAATTCAAACTAGCTGTTCTCTAAGAAATGCAAGGAGCATCAAGAAAATACCAAGAAGTAACTAAAAGCTCTAATGGATAAACCAAGAGACACACGCGATTTTTAAAAATCAAATACAAATGCATATGCTGAAAACTATGAGGAAAAATTAAAACATGATACAGAGTATCAATAGCAAAAGAGACCGAACAAAGGAAAGAATGAATGAGCTTACTGGAAAGCTATTTGAAAATATATAATGAGGTGAAGGAAAAGAAAAAAAGTCCATAAAGTTCATAAAGAAAAAATGTCCGTAAAGTTTATGGACATTTTGGACAGAATTAAAATATCAAATATTCAAATGATGAGAGTATAAAAAAAACTTGAGGATGAAAAGACAGAGAGCTCATCAAAAAGAAAACACTTCAAGTGTAGAGAAAGATACAAATATTTGGGTGCTTCTGGTCAAAGGTCACCATTCAAATTTGGCTTAACCAAATCTACTCCAAGACAGCAAATCAAGCCCTTAAATGTTAAAGACAAACAAAGAGTTCTCAATCTGGCAAGAGAGAGAAATGACAAAGAAGGGTGCCTTAATTTCCTGGCAGTAGACTTCTCAGCAAAAAACCTTGCAGGTTTGGAGTGAGATGAAATTTTCACAGTACTGAAAGGGGAAAAGATCAACCAAGAGCACTGTAGTCAGCAAAGATAGCCTACAAATATAAAGGAGAAGTAAAGATAATTCTTTTTATGGTCTGAATCAAAGTCCCCCAAAAGGGTCATCTGTTCACAAGTGGATTTTGGGGAAGGTGATTGGATCATGAAGGTACTAATCTCATTAATGAGTTTACCCGTGGTGAGCTCAGAGTGAAATGGACTCTTAGGAAGAGAGCCCTGTGGGAGAAAGGAAATCATTGAATGCATATCTCTCAGTGGTATACCCTATCCACTGCCTAAACTGAGCATCATTCCTCTGTTACACCCTTTGTCCGTGGCATTTTCTGCCTTGCTACATGGCTAAAAGTAACAGCATCAACAAACCACACACTGAGGCCTCTAAAACAGTAAGCCAGTGGCGATCTTTTCTCCTTTAAATTGTTTATCTCTGGCATTTTTTTTTCAGCAATGAAAAACTGAGCAACATAATCTCAAACCAAAAAAAAAGCTCACAGGATTTTTTTAACATAAAATTTGTTTTACAAGAAATTATAAAAGAAGTTCTTTCTAATGAACTGCAAAGAGACACTAAGGAGTATCAGAACATGTTACACTCACTGCCAGATAACTACAAGACAAATTCAGAAGATCAAATGTAAATACGACACTTAAGCCACTCATTCTGTTAGTATGAAAACTAAACAACAAAACATTTAAAATTAATAGTTATATAAATATAAGGTAAGGGAAATAGAAATATGTAAAATGGGACCTAGTCTTGAATCTTTTTGTTTGTTTCTTGTTTTTCCTAAGTTGTCGTCAATGCTAAATCACTACTATTTCAAGAAAGTTTGTTATAATTTGAATATACTTTTTCATAACCTCATGGTAACCACAAAGTAAACTTTATAATAGACACACTAAAAGGAATAAGGAAAAATAAAAATAAACTATTAAAGAAAATCACTTAACCACAGAGGAAAAGTACAATAAATAAAGAAGAAAGAAAACTGACCTAGAAATCAAGTCTTAAATGGTGGACTTTAACTGTCCATGATCACCATGCATTCTTCAACTAAAAGAGATAGATGACAGGAGGGTGAAATGAAAGAACAATTACACACTGCCAAAAGGAGACTTACTTCACCTCTAAAAATAGGTAAAGACTAAACACGAAGAGAAGGAATGAATGAGATATTCCTTGCAAATAGTATGCAAAAGAGAGCAGGAAGAGCCATACATAAAAAATAGACATTAAACCAAAAACAGTAAAAAGAGACCAGGGATATAGCTCAATGGCACAGCACCTACCTGGCAAGAACAGCAAGGTCGTGAGTTTGATCCCCAGAACCACAAAAAAAAAAGGAAAGTCAAAAGTGACAGATAAAGTTTTAATATAATGATAAAAGTCAGTTATTAATATAGAAATGTAATTTATAATTAATATGTTAATACAATATAGTAATATATAGTTGCTTGATTCTATTAATATAATATACTGTATATTAATATAATTAACATACTGACATATTAATATTGTTAATATATATTAACCAAATTTTAGAGTACTTGAATATATAAGTATCTGTAGGCCTAACTAGGAGGATACATATCAATGATAGTAGGAGACCTTAAAAATCCAACTTTTAGCAGTAGATAGATCATTCAGACACAATCTCCCCCTAAAAATACCAAGCAGAGTTAAACTCCGTTCTAGGGCCGGGACTTTAGCTCAGTGGCATAAGTGCCTGCCTGGCAAGCATAGGACTGTGAGTTTGATCCCCAGTACCAAAATAAATAAATAAATAAGACCAAATGGATTTAACAGACATCCACAGATTATTCCCTTCAGTACCAACTGAATGCATATTCTTTTCAATAGCACATGGAATATCCTACAGAATAGATCATAACGTGACCACAAAACAAATCTCAAAAATGTTTTAAAAATTAAAGTCTTATCAAGTGTCTTTTCTGACCACAATACAATAAAATAAAAATCAGGGGCTAGGAATTTAGCTCAGCAGCATAAGCACCTGCCTTGCAAGCAGGCAGTCGTGAGTTCGATCCCTGGTACCGATAAAAATGAAAAAGACAAAAGAAGAAAAATATATGCGCTACCTTGACTAGTTTTTCAAATCAATATGCATTCCTCAAATAAATCTCACTTGGCCATAGGATATAATATTTTTTATATCTTGTTGGATTTGATTTGACAGCATTTTGTTAAGTATTTTTGCCTTTTTATTTACACAGAATGTGGCCTATAGTTTTCTTTTTTAAAACTTAAAAATTTTGATTTTTAACTGATATGTAAAACTTGTATGTATTTCAAAGATATCATATAATGTTTCAATACACTGTGTAACATTCAAATCAAAGGAAATGTATCTATCTCCTAAAATACTTCTCATTTCTTTATGGTAAAAGCATTCTGAATTCTTTTTTTCTAGCTTTTAAAAAACACACATTACTGCCATCCACAACCATCCTAATGTTGAACAGAATAACAGAACTTCTTAGCAGTATTTATTAGTAAAATTCTTTAATAAAACTCATTAATCAGAGCATCTCTATCCCTCCCTCCCTTCTACTGTCCCCACTCTGATAATGTAATCAGCAGAGCATGTTTGTACAGTCATGCACTGTGTAATATGCTTACGACACCTACAAACCTCCTGTACAGTGGCACTCTCCCAGCCACAATGGAGCTAAACACTTCCTATCACCTGGTGAGGTCATAACCACACAACTGCACAGATTAGTGTGTTAGCCATGTGTTTGTGGTCATCTGCTGCCAGATGTACAAAAACAGAGCACAAAGAATCATGCACAGTATATAAAACTTGATAAGGATGATAAATCACTGTATTACTGTACATGCGTTTACTATGAATGATTTTAGACCATAGCCCTTATTACTATTTTTAAAAGGTTACTGTAAATGAGTATTTCACATTACACAGGAAGCAGCCTCATCTATTGAATGTTCTCCACTTCTTAGAAGCCGTGAGGAGTAGTAGACCTGGGTCTGTGGATGTTTTCTCTCTGATGCTTGCACAGCAGCAAGGTCCCTTAACATCTTTCAGAGTATCCCAGCATTAAGCGGTGTGTGATTATACTACAAGACATCCTCTTGTATGATACAGATATATGTAATCATTGTCAGTTAATCCTCCCTAACACCAGCAGGGATAGAGGGTGGAGTAGGGTTTGCCTCTGAAAGTGGAGAGACATGCTACTTTGTGTTTCTGTTCTTGGCTTTCCTTAGCCAAGAATCAGGCTAAGAGATCCAATTTATCCTGGCAGGTTTTGGTGCTGCTGTAACTAGAACAACCACGTCAGCACGCATTATCCAACCTAGACTTGTTAGACCCTCTTCTCTCAGTTCTGTTTCTGGTTCATCTTTCTTTTATTACTGAAAAAAAAAGACAGAAAAGCTGCTGAGCTTAAAACCTGAACCCACCCATCCACCTCTGTTGGAGCCACTGAAGCTGAATACACATGCAGGGCTGTGCAGTGGCTGGGCATGGCTGAACTTAGGACAAGGTGATGCCTACAGAGGCAAGACAGGCCACAGCTGAGGACACCTGGAGACATCCTCCTAGGATAGTTCTCCTTAATTAGCATCATCTGTTGCTTTGAGGGGTCCTTGAACCCCACCCAAGGTCCTGCTCAGGTTTCCTGTGTTTTCCACTTTCACTCATCTTTGTTAGAAATAAATATGGGCTGCCCAGACATTGTCTGTCTCAACCACCAGAGTTAAGAACTCTGCAGAGTGTTTTGGTTTTCCTGGAGCCCTAAACATCATACGGCTTGTTTCATTCATTTGGGCCTTCACCGAACACTCATTTGGGAAAACTGGGGATCTAGGCACAGACCCCAATAGCTGGTACCCGTTCAGGGACTCAGCCGTGGAGATAGGTGCTGTGGAGGTTGACTTGCCTTTGCTGTGTTCCTGAGATGGAACACGGCCCCCGATGCATGTCTACTTCATTTCTTTGGAAAATCCCGAGTATGTTATGGGGAATTCCCTGCCTGAAGCACAGCAGAAACAGAGTAGAACTGTTTTTCCTCCTTAAGAAGGTGGACCATATTGCCCCTTGGCTTATCCTCAAAAGGCTCAAATTGCTTTTAAAAGCTTGGAAAAGAATCTCTGAAGCAACTGACACTCAAAGTTCCTTTAGTATTGTTAAACAGGCCACTGAATCTTTCCTTACCTTTAGAGATAGATTAAATAAAGCTATCGAATGCCAAGTGGACCACATGGCAGCAGCCTCTATTTTGTTAAAGCAGGTGGCATATGAAAATGCAAACCGAGACTGCAAAAATGCCTCAAAAGATATTCATATGAAACCTGCAACTACCTTGGCTCAAATGATTTCAATTTGCCAAAATGTAGGGACTCAAACATACAAAATATAGGGGCTGGGGATTTAGCTCAGTGGCATAAGCGCCTGCCTTGCAAGCAGGCAGTCGTGAGTTCGATCCCTGGTACCGATAAAAATGAAAAAGACCAAAAAAAAAAAAAAAAAAATACAAAATACAACTGTTGGCTGCTGCTTTACGGCCCCCTGCCACTGGCCTTAATTGCAGAAAACCCGGACATGTACACAAAGACTGTAAGGCAAAATATTGTTGCTTCAACTGTGATCTCTTGCCCACTCAACTACATGTTTTTTAATCTGCAGCTCAACTAATTGTCTTGCCTTATGTCTCCTCTAAAGCTCATGATGTTGCTCGTGGAAATCAAGGATTTTGGATTGATTGTGGTGGCTGCTGCTATTCCCCTGGAAAATGGACACTTTAGCTCTCTTGAGCTATGGACAACATTTCCTTATCAGGTTTTAGCTTCTCTGTTCAGTGCACAGATCCTACTGACTCCTTCTCTACAGCAGGCTCTTCAGAGCACTGCTGACACACCATGGTTATGATGCATCAAGTCCCAGAGGACTGCAATCTCTCCTTATTCATTTGTCATTCAGCTCCTTTGCCCACAGGGACTCTTGTTGCCATCCAGAGCAATAAGGTATTTGTCACTGAATGATTACATTTACCCTACTTGCCTGGCAGCGCTTTATTTCCCATTACCCCATGTCTTTACCTTTCTAATAGTAAATTCTAAATTTGTAAGACAAGAGATCTCTGCTAATTGACCTACAACAATTCTGACTAGCCAATTTACAGTTTTAAATTCTAAATTTGTAAGAAATTATTGTAATTCAATTCGGTTAAAAATATATTTGAGTGTACTCTGATTTTTAAGATGTTTATCAGTCTGTCCATGTACCTGTGGTCTGTGTGTCCAGTCTGTTTGTAAGCAGTTGTTGGGAGTTGCTGAGCTGGTGATCATTCACAGGTGTGGAGCTGAAAGCACAAGTGCCTGTACAGGAGTGCCCAAGTGGCCCAGAGCACCTGGGATGTGCCCGGAAGGCATGGAGTGCTAGAGGGGAGCTGGTGTGCAGCACTGAGAGCATGGGGTAGAGGGGGTGAGCTAATTCAGCAAAGGGGCATGGTACAAGTACATAAATGGCCCCAAGGGAACTTAGTTCTCATAGACCCTGACAAGCTGTGTGCTTGTTTCTATCTTTGTTTGAATCTGTACGGATCATCTATCAGATCACTTATTCATGTTGTCAATTTGTCCTACTCTGTAAACAGCTGTTCCTTTTATTTTGAGCTCAACAATGTTTCTCTGTTTCCCTCTTTCTTTTGCATTTTTGGATTATTTGATCAAAGGTTAGATTGGGTTGTGGATTTATAAAGCATGCTTCCACAGCTGGTCCAAATGACGGAAGGACTGGAAGATGAGTAAACAAAATTCCTTGGGGTTGGGATTGTTGGACAGGCCCAACTGATAAATAAGAAAGCAGCTGCCTGGTAACATTTTTAACCAGTTCTTTTTTACTGATCGGAGGTTCCAAAGATCTCCATAGCCTTATGGGAGACACTCCAACTAAAATTATGAAATATATTATTGTAATATGTTCACATTGGTCATCATCAAAAGAAATAATACAATACTTTTTTATTTAAAGATGCTCTGGTACAAAGGTTTCATATGGCTATGACAAATGATTGTTATTAACCTTCAAGGTATGTTAATGTATCCATGCTTCCAGTTGTACTGGTTTTCCAAATGAAACGGGAATTATTTATGGCAATAGACTTTTGTTTCATGTTCAAACCTCTGCCAGTACCAAAGACTTGTAAGATTCACATTCCAGTAAAGACCTAGATAGAAGCTTCTTGTGTATTAGATGGGGATAACTGATTAAAAGGGTATATTATGTCAAAATGGAAATTCAGAATGTTACAAAATGTCATAATTATTATATACACTGGTATGTACGGTTTTGATTCCTGGTTTACTGTGTAAATATGTAACTGTTAACACTCTATAGGTTTTCAAATGTTAAAATATCCATGGATAGTAGAAAGTAAGTTTCATTGAATGTCCTAAGTTGTTTCATGTTTAGCTAAGATAGTAATGTTAAGCTTACTGCCTCTAATATACAATATTGTTATCAGTGTTTTATTCTGGATGTTCAACAACTGAGGTTTACAGACCAAACATTAGAGAGACAAATGGGCTAAAAGGATAGCCAGTATTCTGGCCCCAGCCCTTCAACATCAATAAAGACCCAAGACATAAAAGAACCTCTGCTTGTGTCATCCTGAGATACTCAGTGAGTCCCTGGTCTTCTGATCAGAAGTTTATGAGACCACAAAGGAAAGTGACCTTTGATGTATGAGATGCCTAAGGAGAGTCACCAGGAGAAAAAGCCTCCCAAGATTTCTTGGAAAGAAACTTGGTCAAGCAGTAGCCGTGACTTGTTCTGATGGTTGACACTGACAGAAGAGCCAAGAGGTACTATGCCTGATTCCCAGGCAGTTCCGGGGAGACCTAGCTGACCTTGATAGATAGTAAGGAACTGATTGGATTTGATACAAGTCTCATCTTAGCTTGGTCTTGAACCTTTTGTAGAAAAGTGTAACTTTAGAAGGGGTAGAGCAATTCCATAGTGAAGTGTTAGCTATAAAGGAAGCTCAAATCACTAGCACCTTCTGAAAATTGCTACACTGGTAAGTGACTACTGTTATAGATTGATGGACTGTACAGGGTTTAAATTATGAGAATTCTCCTAACACAGCTTCTCCAGCTTCAGCTGGCCACCTGTCCCATGCAACAACAAAACAAAATGGAGGGATGTGTTAGAGCCTCTGGAGCTGAATACACATACAGGACTGTGGAATGGTCCAGGTATGGCTGAACTGAGAATGATGAGATGCTTCAGGATAGACCACACTGAGGACACCTGGAGACTTTCTCCTAGGATAGTTCTCCTTAATTAGCACCCTCTGTTTCTTGGGGAGGCCCTTGAACCCTTCCCAAGGTTCTACTCAGGTTTCTTGTGTTTGCCACATTAACCTCTGCTTTGTTTGAATATTAAATAAATACAGGCTGCCCAGAGACATTGTCTATCTCAGCCACTAGAGATAAGAACTCTGCAGAGTTCTCTCTCCCTCTGCAGAGGGTTTTTATCCTCCTGGAGCCCTAAAGATCATGCCGCTAGTCTCATTCATCTGAACCTTCACTATGCACCTATCCAGGACATTGGAGATCTAGGCACAGACCCCAGTATACCTCCACAACTAGGGGAAGTCTTTCAGCCTTATTAGACCAAAGTGACTTCATTCCTAATGTAGGAATAAGTAAGATTCTGTCTGCTACCAAATATCATGGTGTGAAAATCAATACATGTAATACACGTGAAACAATTCTACAAACCACAACATTTCACAAGATGTCTAGCGTAATTAACATGAGCAGTAACATTAAGATCTACCATAGTCTATAAAGTTCTGCATTTTCTTCTACTAAATACAAGAAAGAAGAGAAAGGAATTTTTCCCAGTCCTGGAGAGAATGGTAGTAGAGTGGAGAGATAAAAGCAGTAGGAAAGGTCCTATAGGGTCCTTTGTGACCACTGACCCCTGCTGTGAAAATTTTCCCCCACAGAAATAAAAAGTCATAATTTTTGATTCCAATAGTCACTATGTTTAATCATACAACTATGAACTCCTTCACAGCAGAAGAGGAATATGAATCTGAATTATTGATTCTTTTATAATTTAGAGTTTCTAAATGATGCTTTCCCTTATCTGGCCAGCCATTGTGAACTGCCTTCTCTCCTGAACACTTCAGGGACTGTTTACTGATTCATATCTCATTTTACAATGAGATAACCCAAGAAGCAGAATACTGTGTTTGAAGGAGCAAGGGACTAGATCACAAGGTGACTCGGAGCTCTGACCATAACTTGCTGTCTGCCCCAGAACAAATCAGTTCCCCATGAGCTTCAGCAATGATACCCCTTTATGTGTCTCAAAGAGTAGGTCTTGGAAAGAAACTAACAAACTGTAGATCACAGCAAAGGCCTGTGTTTACTGTGTGTTTTCTTTTTTAAAAATGGTGTTTTCTTTTTAAAAAGTGTCAAACTTTTTTTCACATGAAAGTTCTAATTGCTTTTTGTATCTTCTTTTGAAGCAATATAAAATAAGACATCCTCTACATGGCAGCTATTTATTTACTGCCCAAGCAATTATTAAGCATTATATGCAAGACATTCCTCTATGGAAAAAGGAAGCCTATGTTTAGAGTGAGCTGATTGCAATGCACCAATGCATGACTTTGAGGGAATTATGGACTACCCCTCCCCATTAATTACATCCACTGCAAAATGGAAGTAATATTACCCATTTGTCAAGATGGCTGTGGCATCTTTAAAGGTATATTATATATTAAATTCCCTAGCAGAACACCGACCAATAGAACCGCTACAAAATATAGGTCCTATATTATTACTCAAGGTATAGTTTTCCATCTCTTCCGATCCAGAAATTCTGAACCCACATTCCATGATCTCTTTGCAACTGTATGCAAAATTTTATGTATATATGCACCTGCGCATTCTTCTGGGAAAAGTACATAACTCCATCCAACTCTAAAATCAGTATTAAAGATTCACTTCAGTATAATCCTTATTTGTGCCACCCATCATGGGACATAATTTCGAATTTTGACCCCTTAATCAGCAAGATTTGAAGCTATTTTATCCATGACACTGCTCACTTCCAGATTCATCAGTTTATCATTTTTGTGTCCCAAGTCCTTTCTTCATTCACTGTTCTGTGATGATGGAAGGGAAACTTAAGATTGTCAGCAGAGGCCAGGCAGAGATGCAAGAGGCAAAAGTGACTTCTGTATCTAGTTCCACATATTCTACTTTGGCAGGCTCCTGAGTGTGAGTTGCCTCTATAGCACTGAGATGCCAGTAGAATGCAGCGCATCCCTGTGAATGACCTCCCACATTGCCTTTTAAGATGATTTCTTCAGTGCCCAGCTCCCAAAGCACATGAGGTTCAGCAGTAGCCAGTGGACAACAGCATCTGACACCACTCATGAATGGCTTTACAATGATTTACAAAAAATGACACTTTCCCTTACCGTCCTCCAGGAGGCATCCCCAGGGAAATTTTGTACCAGGTTCTGAGGTGGCTCCATGGGCTGCTTTCATTAGTGCCCATACTGTGTATTTCCAGCAAGTCCTGTAGGCACAGTGCCCAGCGAACTCCTTCACATCCAGTGGACTGCACCCTATCCAACAAGGTCTATATCTCAGCCCAGAGTAGTAGAGGGTCTCTTATTGAAACTCCATTTCTTGATATTATTTATTACTTAGAAATTCTTTCCCTACACCAATAGCTTCAAGTGTGCTATCTTTCAGCAGTTTCCATGTTTGAATGAGATTATATCAAATTAAAATCTTTTGTCCAGCAAAGGAAACAGTGAACAGAGCGAAAAGACAACAAACAGAATCTGAGAATTTTTTTGCTAGCTATTATTCTGATCGAGGATTAATATCTACACCATAGAGAACCCTTGAAAAATTAACTGCCCCAAAACAAATGACTTTTACAAAAGTTGGCTAATGAACTAAAGAGACATTTCTCTAAATAAGCACAAATTGCCAATAAGTACGTGGAGAAGCATTGAAAATATTTAGCTGTTATAAACATACAAATCAAAACAACTTTGAGATTCTATATTTTCTCAATCAGAATGGCTGTTATCTAGAAAACACACACAAAACAACACAACACAACACAACCTACACAAAGCAATAAACACTGGGAAGATCATAGAGAAAAAAGAAATACTTCTACATTGTCATTGGGAATGTAAACTAGTACAATGATGCAACTCATTATGGAAATTTCCTTTAAAAAAAACTAAGAATAGAAATTCCAGAATATAATTTAGTGAGTACATGCTCAAAAAGAATTAAAAATTTTATGCTATTTTTTAAAAAGTTCCATTTCTCAGTCTGAAGGAGAGAAACAGCTCCATATATCTGTGATTCTAGTGGTCTCAGAGATCCCTCTACCCTCTTCTAGGCAATTTCCCATAATTCCAATCCCCAGTTACAGCTAATAACCCATAATATTAAACTTCTCCTTGTTCAAATTACCATGTGGTTTTGGTCTCCTGATTGGACTCTGTCTGATATAAAACTATAATCACAACTGATGCATGAGCTATACCCACAAAGAAGGTATTTTAGGGTTGATTTGGTCATTCCCTCGAGCTTCAGCAAAGCACTGACTTCCTTGCCAAAGGAAAACAGGATGTTAATAATCCTGACGTGGAGTGGTATCACATTAATCAAACTATCACCTGTGGCTGACTGTAATAAGAAACCAACTGAAGTAGATGCATTGAAATCTCAAGTGGCTCATATGTTTGAACATTGTGTCAATATTGATAACATTGAAGGTGACACGGGATGAAGAATGGTAAGTGACTTGAGTGCCTATTTCTTTTTAAAAAATAACTCTCAGCCTAGGTCACAGCCTAAGATCCATAAAGCTTTCATGACAATCCTAAAAGAACTGCTTATTCTGTGTAACCAGGTGGCTGATACTGTTAAAACACAAAACTTCATTGTCTATGGTTGAACTATAATAGTAGAAATGATGGTTTTGTTTTCAAATTTTCCTGCATGCAAGCACTAATTAGGAAAAAATGAATTCAAGAACTTGCTATCAGATATCTCATTGGATCCATTCGAAATTAACAATCTTGAAAACTGCGCAAATAACACATTACTTTGATTCCGTTCCAGTGGAAATAATTTATCCTCTGTTATCTGAAAATATAGTCAACCTTTGCTTCAAAATCCAGTGATAATGCTACCAGAGGAAGTTACCTTAAGAAATAATGATCCTTTTCCTAAGATCTATTATAAATAATCCCAGCTTCTACTGTATCCTGAAATAATATGCTTCAGGAGTCCAATGTACATAATAACCCAGGAAGAAACCACTGACATAGCAAAACCTCGAAAATACCTGCAAAATTTTGTTGTTGCCTTGGGCCTGTGGTGCACTGGTGGAGGAGGCCGCTTACTCATGGCAAACAGGAAGTAAAGACAGACTGAAGACTAGGGCTGGGGCTCACTGGGAGAGTGCTTGCCTAGCAGTCACAAAGACCTGAGTCAAATCTGAGAAAACACACACACGTACACACACACACACACAGAAAGAGAGAGAGAGAACTAGAGAGAGACAGAGAAAAAGAGAGAGAGACACACACACACAAAGAGAGAGAGAGAGAGAGAGAGAGAGAGAGAGGTGGTTGTAATACCCCCTCCCACATTTTCCCAGGATCTAACTTCCTTCTACTGGGCTCCACTTCCTGGAGTTTCTGCCACCCCCAGGAGTGTCACAGGATGACAACCTTGAGATGTGGACCTTTGGGAGATACTGAAGAGTCAGATCATAACAACACTTCATAAAGATTTTTTTGATTGAAAAACATTAAGCCATGATTGAAAGATTGAAAAACATGAACAGCCATGAATGATGGACTGAGAAAACCCAACATACTCTTCATCATACAAGGAAATAGTAACATTTACAGACATGCTGTAGAATTTCCAGTGTTAATGAAATAATTAGAGTCTTAGATTTAGATAATTTAAGATATCTTGATAAGATACAAAAAATAATTTTAAAATACACATACTGTAGTATATCTGAATAACATTGAAGAAAAAGATAGTATCTTAAAGAATGGAGGAAGATTATACAAAGTGGAACATAACAATTTTCTAAATAGCAGCAATCTGTATCAGAAGACAATAAAAAAAATAACTGAAATGCAGAGAAAATATAATTTCACATTTAGGATTCGGTCTTTAAAAAACTGCTAAGGTGGAAGATAAAAGATATTTCAGACCAAAAAAAAAAAAAAAAAAAAAAGAGAGAGAGAGAGAGAGACAGAGACAGAGAGATTTAACAAAACCTCATTGAAAGAATTGCTTAAGAATAAACAACAGTGAGAAATAATATAAATATAGAAAGAGGTAATAAATCAAAGAAGCTTTAATATCAAAAGTATTGATAAATATGTTTATAAGTCTACAGGAGTCACGAC
The DNA here is from genome assembly GCF_034190915.1 of Cavia porcellus. NCBI lineage: Eukaryota > Metazoa > Chordata > Mammalia > Rodentia > Caviidae > Cavia > Cavia porcellus. Next base: position 155,850,282 of record NW_026947484.1, on the reverse strand, counting down.
TGTATACCAATTTGTGAAACCCTAATGGGGAATCAAAAAGCTATTTATGAGCATGAAAAAGATCATAAAGGAGAAAGGAACTAGAAACTTTTCCACTAGGACCAAAACAAAGCAAGAATGTACCCTTTCATCACTCCTATTTAATATCAGGCTAGAAATTCTACTTTACAACACAGAAGAAAATATAAGTGACCTTAGATTTTGGACAAATTTTTGATTGATTATCAAGAGTGAAATAAACAATAAGTTAGACTTCACTAAAATCAAAAACTTTTGCTCTGTGAAAGATAAGAGATTAACAAAACAAGCCACAGACTGAGAAGAAATCATTGCAAAACATGTTTAATTAAGAACTGGTCTTTGAAATATATAAAATATCTTAAAACACAGTAAGAAAATAATCCAATAAAAAGAGTAAAAAAATCTAAATAAAGAAATAAGTTGTTCAGCTGGCAAACAAGTATTTGGAAAAATATTCAAATTCTCTATCAGGAGGCAATTGTATTAAAATAATGGTAAGATCATTGTATGCCTACAAAAATGGTAATTAAAAAAAAAACAGGAACAACAACTGCTGGCAGAGACATGGAACAACAGGAACTCCTTTACTATTGAAAACAATTAGACAGTTTCTCACAAAACTGAATGTACCCTTCCATGCAATGCAGCAATTATATTTCTTACTTAGTTTTCACCCAAGTTATTTGAAAATAGAACCATACAAAAATGTGCACATGAGTAGTTAGAGTGGCTTTATTCCTAAGTGGCAAAACTTGGAGTAAACAAAGATGTTCTCCAGTAATGAGTAGGTAGATAAATGGCAGTATATCTAGGCAAAGGAATACCGTGCAATAGCAAAAACACATGGCCTCTCAAGCCACGAACAGATGTGGAGGAATTTAAGTGCATATCACTACATGAAGGAAGCCAAACTGAAAAGGCCACATACTACGTGAAATAAATGTATGACATTCTAGAAAAAGCCAAGCTACAGAGAAAGTATGCAGATCTGTGATGGCCCAGAGTTCAGGGAAGGTTGGGAGGAATGAAAAGCTAGAGCACAAACCAGTGAAACTCTCCTGCTTGGGGCTCTCCTGGTGACTACAGGTGATGATACATTGTAGAAACCCATAGAATACACAGTGCAAAGAATGAGCCTTAATATAAACTATGGACCTCAGTTAAAAAGTTTCAGATTAATATGACACATCTGTACATTGTAACACATTTCCCAAAATTATGCAACATACTAAAGGTAGTAGAGGTAAAGTGGATAAGATAGTGTATGACATAAAAAGTGTGTGGGATGGCTGAGCATGTAGCTAGTGGTAGAGAGCTTGCCTAGCATGCATGAGGCCTTGGGTTCAATCCTCGGTATCACATATCAATCAACCAATCAGTCAAACTTCAATAAAGATAAAAATAAGTTTTTTTTTTAACAAGCATGTGGGGTTCTCTGTTCAATTTTTCTGTGAACCTAAAACTTCTCTAAAAAGAAAATTTTATTAATTTAAAATTTGAGAGGGAGCAATATGTAACATTCTTAGGAGGTCTGAAACAGAGTAATTTTCCCTAATTTGATCTGTATATTAAATTTACTACAATCAAAAGTCAAAGTTTGGGGCTGGGGATTTAGCTCAGCGGCATAAGCGCCTGCCTTGCAAGCAGGCAGTCGTGAGTTCGATCCCTGGTACCGATAAAAACAAAAAAGACCAAAAAAAAAAAGTCAAATTTTGGGGGGATATGACATGTTTATCCTAAAATGTTAGAATAAACCTTAGAATCTTACAGTAAGTCTTAAAATCTTAGGATAAATCTTAGAATACACTTCCACCTCTGGAAATGTAAAAGCCAAGAAGCAATATCACTGTTATGTGTGTTTCCATGTGCCCCCAAACCCCATGGGCTCATAGGTGGGGCTTTTTCAGAAGTGGCTGGATCTAGAGTGTGTGATACTGAAATTGATCCATGGTGCAACGCTAGGCTCAAAGGCACTGGGACAAGGTGAGTGACACCTCCCCTAACTACCCCGATAAGATATAAGGGACAGAAAGCTGTGCTGGCCCCTTGCTTGCTTGCTTTTGCTGTCTTCTGCCTGCCATACACTGTTTCTTCTTGGTGATGCCCCTCTGCTATGTGCCACCCTGCCTTGGAGCCAGCTGATCACGGACTGAAATCTCTGCAGAATCTGTCTAAATAAACCTTGCTCCTTTAATTTTGGGTGTCAGATATTTTGTGTCAGCAATAAAAAAAAGTAATAAAGAGAATTGCTTTGAAGAGGAAAAAGAAAATGAGAATTTATTTACCTGTGTAACATTTTAAGACATACAATAATTAGTGATAACAATAATTCAGACAATGTGGTATCTGCATTTAAGCAGACTAATGAAGCAGAGTGCATTAAAAGGTGGGTACAAATTGCATATAAAACAGAAGTAACATGGCACTTCAGTGTGAAATAGAGGGACAAATAACTATCCACATGCCCTTGGTTTTCCATGTGATGCTTAGCACCTTAAGACTGCGAGGCAAATTGGGAAAATAAGATGAACATGAACTGGGGACAACCTGGAACTCATGTGTGTGGGCTGAGCCAATGAGGACAGACTAAAATCTGTGCCAGTTCTGTCTGCCTCTGCCCTTGATGCTAGAGACTGTAAGCGGGCCCTTCTCCAGGGTGATCACACACACAGAGACACACACACACACACCACACACCGCATAGGACCTGGTCCAGCTGTGAGAGGGGAGAGGGATTAGAGCCTCATGCATGCTCAGATCAATGCCATGATCTAGTGGATTCACAGCCAAAGTACTAAGCTAAGTAATGCCCGTGGCTTTACCTCAGCCCTCCAAATCACACATCAGAATCTCTCTCGTGGCCTGTGCTAACTGGAAATATACACAGAGGAAATGCTTGGAAATGTCACTTAGTGAAACAAACTAATATATTAGAAAACCACCACAGTTCAGAGAAGATTTGTATGATTCCCTCCCCCAAGAAAGGGCACAAGTCATGGAAGAAACCACAGATCAATGTTAAATTTATACATTCCTTTATGCCAAAATGTACCATAAGCAGGGTTAAAGACAAAACACTGATGAAAGATGCTTGAAATATTCACTATCACAAAAGGATTTCTATTCACCATGCTTTAAACGTTCCCATGAATCGACAAAAAAGTCAAGTCAAGCAAACCAAAAGATGGGCAGATAAAAAGGGAAAGCTTCAGTGAGAAGATGATCAAACTCACAAACCAACTGGAAGATAAAAATTAGAACAATACTCCACAATTTAGAAACATATAGCAAATCTGAAAACACCAGGTATTAATGGTAACCTCAAGAAAAAGGTTAGTTTTCAGAGACTGCCTAAAGTACTATATGTGCTGCTACAATCACTTTAAAGAGGTAATTTAAACATATGTAGTCTATGGATAGATACATACACTGTAATCATCGAAATTTTCGCTTCTTAGTTTCCAAATGGAAAATGGCATGTATATACAGAAACACACAAAAAAGGAAGGTTTATTTGAATATTTTTGTGAATTAAAAAGTGACATCAGTGTAAGTGTCTCTCCTCTGGAAATTTTAAAAAAAACCATATTTTGTCCTACAGAGAAATTAATAGCAATTCAAATAAACTATTAATTGCATCTGGTGAGTCCGTATGGATACATTTCAAAAACTAACAATAAATGAAAAGTAATATTAATGAATTAAATTTCAGTACAATATGCAGAGTAGGATAATGTAAAATTCTAAGTGAATATTAACAGTGTTCATGCATTTTTATACTGATATATATATATATGTATGTATTTAGTAAAAAGGCATAAAAATGATAAGTCCAACTTGAGAATGCAACAGTAGTTTGTTCCAGCACTAAAAAGGGAAATGCTCAGAGAATAGAACTTTTACTACTTCTGTAACATTTATTTACTCTCTTGTTTATCAGAGAGATCTGCTCTGTAATCTGTGCTAGATACATGATGTCTATCTTGTTAGTTTCTAAACTTCTCTGTGCTTACAATGTTTCATAATTTAAAACAAGGTATTTTAAGAAAAAATGAAGAAATGTACAATCTCTTTTACAGTCTTAAGATAGAAGGATTTTGCTTTATAGGAGAATACCTAAAAACAACTATACATGGAACTGCTTCAATTATTACAATTAAATAGATATGGAAAAAAGCAAATGAGTGACCATAATAGCTTAGAAAAGAGTTAAAATCTACACAAAGACTGCAAAAGATCAAACAAATAATGTCTACGAATTGCCAGTAAACTTTGTGTCTTACTCTTGTTTTCAATCTCTCAAAGAGTACACAAGAAACTGGCAAAATGCGCTGCCAGATTGAGAGACACAGTAACTAGCCAGAGAATTTTCACTGTTACATTTGTAGTGCTTCAAACTTTTGCCCTGTGAACTTATACAAAGTAAGCAATTTTTTTATATGTAAAAGAAAGCAGAAGTTAAATACCTTCTCCTCCATATAATTTTGTTTCTTTTCAGATATAAATGCTTCTGGAAGGAGTAGCACAATGAGTTCATAATATTTTAAGGTAAAGTAGTTTATAAACAGACATTCTTCTGTAATAACAAGAGTGGCACATGCCCAGCACAAATGTCACTGTTCCCTACCCCACTGTCAGAGGCAGGCATTGCTAATCTAAGTGATACACTTTCCTGCTGAACTCCAGGAAGCCTAAAGTGATACTTGCTGCACTTAACTTGATACCTGCTCTGTATCATGAGTAATATATAGGAAAACAATGAAAGAAAAAATGTAGAAGAAATGCTGATTGTCAGTGGGAAACGATTGGCTCAAAGACATCCTTCAGTCTTTCACTATTCCAATCTTTCATTATCTCTGAGCTACATTACAATGCTGTAAAATATAAGCAGCTGACAAAGAAACAATTTCCAGCCTTTCAGGTAGAGATTTTATTTGTTTGTTTCAAGAAGTGAACTCACAACCTGTGCTTAGCAGCCAGGAACTCCTCCTGCTGAGCTACAGCCCCAACCTAAAATGCAGAGATTTAAAAGTCCTCTCTCCCCATTCTGTGGGGAAAACCAGTTTTTCCCTCCTTTGCCCTCATTAGCTTCAATATTCCTGACCTATAAATCTGTGTAAGAGATCCTGATTTAACCAGTTATCTTCTTCCTGATTCCCTCTTTGGATGAGTCTTATAAGAATCTTTAATAAGTAACTTTTGTCATGTGTATAAAATGAGTCATGATTTTTTTAATGCCTTTTAGCAAGTTTTGAGGTAAATGAACAAGCGGAGACATATTAAAAGGCGAGAAACCTTTGGGGAATAGTAATACACAGTCAAAGCAGCATTTTACTTTACAGGGAAAAGGGCAGCCCGACTGTTCAAAGGACTATTCCAGCAGTCAACATGGGTAAAGAGGGCAGATACCTGAGCAGCCATCTGGGGGATGATTAAAATAAGACTCAAAATCTTGACTTCGGTCCACGGGGGAACTGGTCCAATTACCCAAATATGGACTAGTCTATGTAATATTCACAGACACAACTGAAAAGTGATTCCCCCAAAGTTATTTAAGATTTTTGAAAAGTTGACTCATTTCTGGCAGGTTCTATGCAGATCAGCCTTAGCTCAAGGGGAGTCTGCTGGCATTCTGAGAGCAGCCAGTCTTTCCAACAGGGAAAGTTTAAGCTTCCTATGGAATACGGCCCCCCCACTTGCCACCCAGGCCACCCCAATCTGGTTCAAGACCCTTGCTCCTGAACAAGGGATAACAAAGCCACACAGTGTTTCTTTGGTTTCGTATCAGCATGGTACTATGACAAACAATTCCAGTTTCTATAGACATTAATTAAGCTGCAGTTTTGCTAAATACTGATCTAGCTGCTTCATGGAAGAGGCAAAAGCCATGTTAAATAATTTCCTAAACACATCCACAGTACTTGTCCCTCATTGTCACACACCCTACCCTCAACCTGCTTCCTAGAGTTACTGGCAACTGCAATGCTTTCCGAGCAAATAGGAAAAAGAAAGAAAAAAGGTTGTAAACACAGGGCCACAAAGGACTGAGCTCATCCTCCTGACTCTGAGAGAGGGGCTGGGCCAATTAAGGTGATTGTAGAGGTCATAATCACTGTGAGCTTGCTGTGAAGTTCATGTGAATATTTGAATATCAATGCATATAATATATGCAGAATGAATTTTCAGAAGCCAGGCTACATTGTTTACACAGCATTGGAAATCTTGCTGCCTAGCTTGTGAGGTTCTGAATACAGAAACAAAAGAAACAGTTAAGACCCTGCTTAATGGGTCCTTAAAGCAAATTTTTCAGGGGGAGTAGACATGATTAAAAAGATAGCAATTTTACTTTTGGTAAAAATGATCTTTTTTTTTTAATCTTGATTGTCTTCTTTCTCAATCCATTTTCAAAGACTGGATGTTGCCAAAGTTGTTTATTTTTCTTTTCAAAACTAAACAAAAATGTCTTGGTACCGAGAGTATTCCATGCTTTCACATTTTATTAACTTCACTTTTTTTTTGAAATGAGAAAACCAACCCAGACTGGGCAAAATCTGGTTTGGCCTAAGGTCACAAGCAAGAGGGTTAAAGATTGAACTCCGTACATCCTGACTTCTTTTTGTTTCTCAGACAGACCTTTCGAGTAGTTCTGTTGAAACTTCTGTGTGTTTTCTTTGCAGAGGTATTTGTCTTTGGAGGGTCTTAGCCAGAGCAATTTGACATCTGTCTGTCCCTGTAGAGAAGCAGCTGTGTAGATCAGGACATCATCTCTGTATCTGAGCTATGGTAAGAAATTACTACTTTTATCTTCCCTGCATGTTTTCCCTTAGCAGAAATCACATCTTTCAAAGACATCCTATGGCATGGAAAAACGAAATTCAAATTCCTGGCCATGATTTATATGACCCGATTCCTGGTCCATTTCTCCAGCTACACAGTTACCTCCTCCGGGAAACCTTCCCCTCCTCCTGGTCCATTTATTGTGCTTATTACAGTGAAATCACACGCATGTATTTGTTGCTTATTTATATTTGCCTTTTCCTTTAAGAAGACTGCCTTTTCTTCGTCAGAGTAACCCTTGTTTATTAAAAGTGTGATAAATCTGTGTGGAACACGTGAAGGTATGAATGAATGAGATGTTCTATCTAACTGGTAACATTTCACAAAGAGGGCTGGGGATATAACTCAGGGGCACAGTGCCTACCTGGCAAGGGTGAAGTCATGAGTTCGATTCCTGATATAACAAAAGAAGAATTTCACAAATAATTAATATACATTGGTTGACGATGGTCATTGAGGAGATGTTTGTCCTTACCAAGGGGAGTGGTTTGTGGGAACTTTTTGAGAATCTGTTTACGAATCAAATATTCTCAAGCATTTTGCTGAAGCTTCTACATGACTTCCTGTAACACCCTACGGATTAGAACCCTTGTCATGGCAGATAGTCCAAACTCGTTACCTTGGCTTCTGTGATGGTCAGTAGAGTGATCTGTCTTTCTTTAGTTCTCTTGCCTCATTTGCCTTCTCTGTGTGGTCTAAATTTAAATCACACTGGATTACTGTCTGTTCTAGACTAGTACCAGGATGTGGCTTGCCCTAGTCTTTTCCCCTACCTGGAATTCTCTCCTAGCTCCCACGCCTAAGTTCCATCTGAGGCTGACTTTCAGGTCGCTGCTTAAACTTCATTCCTTGGGGAAGTTGTCCATGGTAAGATGAGTCTGAAATCTCAAAAAGGAGCCCACAGTTTATTCTGCCCATCTATCAAAGCCCTTTCCATAAGTGAGGTGTAGTGGCACAGGCTTGCAATCCTGAGGGAGGAGAATCACAAATTCAAGTCCTGCCCTGGCAACTTAGTGAGACACTGTATCAAAATAAAACTAAAAGAGCTAGGACTGTAGTTCAGTGTTGGAGCATCTGCCTGGTGTGAACAGGCCCTAGGACTGGGTTAACCTCCAGTATCATCAAAACAGAAAAAAGAAAAACAATCCCAGAAACGATTGTGGTTATCAGTTTATATTATTTGTGCTTTTCACATCTAGTTCAGAAAATATGTTTGTGGGCCGAGGATTTAGCTCAGTGGCATAAGCACCTGCCTGGCAAGCATGAGGTCGTGAGTTCAATCCCTGGTACCAAAAAAAAAAAAAAAAGAAAATATGTTTGTTTCATTTATCATGATAGTGATACTGCCTATGATAGTCGCATCTGATGCAAAGAACTGTCCAATTAGTACCAGGAAAGTAAAATCATTCTGCCTGAGCTCTTATTTATTATAAATAGTAAGTATTTCATACCAGAAGAGACATTTTTTTTGAAACAGGATCTTTGTAGTTCAGGCTAGCTTTGAATTCACCGTGTACCCCAAGCTGGCCTTGAACTCTCGGCATTCCTCCTGCCTCAGCTTCCTGAGTGCTGGGATTACAGGCATGTGCCACCACACCCAGCTAGAAAATAGATTTTAATTACAATCATATTTTACAGGACCTTCTACTTAGAGGTTCAGTTTTTTGTCACATATTTTTTTTCTGATTTTAAGGGAAAACTTTCCAGAGCTCATTACAGGTATCAAGGTTTAAATTGTCTTCCAAATGTTTTGAAATAGTAACATAAAAGACAATAAAGCAAATAATATGTGTATTTATAAAAAACGAGAAAATTTCTACCATCACATTATATTAATCCTGAATTTTCCTGTTGGTGAGATTCTTATTTCTATTTAACAAAAACTAGAGAAACTGTTTAAATCACTCAACTTGCTTCTAAATTAAAGCAGTTCAAAGATTTTCAGAGGAAATACAGCCTAGATTATCAGCAAAGTGAGTGGTGTGTGTGTGTGTGTGTGTGTGTGCGTGTGTGTGTGTGTTTGCGTGCATGTGTGTGTACCTGGAAAAACTAACAATCCGAGAAACTAACAGTGTGCCTGTGCAGTAGAACCTGAGGAATTCAGGGTAATAGTAAGTGCTGACTCTGACCTCTTTGGCTTGGCTTCCTCTGGGCTTTCACAGTAGGAAAAAAATACTCTTGAAAACAAAGACTTTTAATACCAAGTAAAACATCTATTAATTCTGCACTCTTCTGGCCCCTTTTGTCTCTAGAGGGCCTTTAATACACTCCCTCCTCATCCCACATGTACGAGGGGACCCCAGCCAAAGAGTGGGTTTGTATTCAGAATTTCTGGTGAGATGGCTCTGCTCCTATGGAAGAAAGTTATCATTTGGAAGAAACATGTGTGCTTCCTAAAACCACTCACTTTTAGTTTATATGAGAACCAGAGATGAATGTGAATATGATCAAAAATATAACTCTTAGAAATAACTTAGAAAAACAAAATAAAAGAATGTGTTTACATAAATTATAAGCACTCCAAGGCTAGGATATTATTCTTTCTCCAGCACTGTCAGACTTTTACATAGTATTGTGTACACTCGTGGCAATACAGAGTGAATAATAATAATTAATACAGCATGCTTTGTGCCGAGTCCCACAGACTTCTTATCAGGTTCCTGAAGCCGAGGTTGTTTTTTAAAGTCAGTCCATAATTGACCATATGTATTTCTCAATCTTTTCCTGCGAGCCTTCTTTCTCTCACAACCCCACTAGTGATTATTTTGGACTAATATCTGATACATTATTAGCAGACTTCAAAGAGTTCCACTTGGATAGTGTTGAAATGACTGGGGTCCAGGCCAAGAGCTCTAACCTCCAAGGGGTGTGATTTCAGTCATTTCTGGTTTCAGATGGCTCAGAAATGTAGAAAAAAATGGGGAAATGGGTGGAGGAAAAAGAAGAAAGAGGAAATAGAGAAATTAACCATGAAGCCATACCAGTGTCCTTTAAAATACTAAGACATCAAAATTTAAAGATATCTTTTTTTTTAACCTCCTGAGGCATTCATTTGTGGAAGGAATTGGCGAATGAATGTGGAGATTCTCTAGGTGAACAATTGTCTAACTGACTTCTGATGAACGATTTGCCCTCTCCAACCAATCCTATACAGTTTTCTTCCAGAATAATCTCACATAAATATATTTCCAGCAATACTTTTCCTTTCATAAGAAAATCAAGCCACCCATTGCTCGTACAAGCACTCACTCCTTAGCCTGGTCCCAGGATCCTTTGTACCCCAGCTCTGCCCAGCTTTCTTGCCCAAACTTTCTGCTTTCCGTCCCCCCAATACTGATTGCCTCCTTGAACTCCCTGGGGCATCCTTGATGTCTCCGTGTATCTCAGGGTCTTTGTCTCGTTACACATTGCCCAACACTCATCCTTAATGTGTAAACCTAGAAAACATCCTTGTCACCCGAACAGCCAGATAAAACCACCTCCGCCATACTTTTTCCTCTGACTCTGCCCTTTGCCAAGTAAGTTAGGGGCCTCATGTCCTTCTCCACTCTTAGTCCACGCCAGAAGCCAGTCTCCTTTAATAGACCATGTTCAAGGGCAGAGGTGACGTTTCTGAGCCCCAGGTGTAAATGATCTCCATAAAGCAAGCAAGGTGCTTGACTGAACTTGGGAACTCAGTACATTATTTAATAATGGTACACACGGCAGCAGCTTTAAAATTCTGGAGTGAAATCTGTTAATTACATTTTCTTAGCAAGTAATACAAGGAAACCCTAGCAATGCAAATCACTCTGCTGTCCTTAGCATTTGCTTGCAAATAGAACAGAAGAAGCATAAATGTCTGCTAGAATCACTTTAGACCGTGAAGCAGGTGCCAGCTCAATCCCTCCCCACAGTCTGTACAGAGGTTGCATTCTGGGTCTCATTTAGTTTGTGAAACCCAGAAAGTGCCTCCTACCCCCCACTGCACCCCATTCCAGCACTGAACATGAACAATACCAAGAGCTAAATCCAGCAACTCTTAAGTGTACTTAAATCCCATTCAAAGTCAAGAGAAATTATGCATACATGAGAACTACAAGGGGAGGGAACACAAGAAAGATGGCTTGCTGTTTCTTGGAAAACAGTCAGGGAGAGAAAGACCACAAAGGTACAGACCCCCAGAAAATCGTCACCCACTTGCTGTCACTTCCTCATCTTCATAGGAATTTATTGGATTAGGAAAGACTTTTGCTCCTCCAGGTTACCCTAAGCTCCCAGTTGCCTGTGCATTAGCAAATGTCTGCGCTTCCTGGTTAATTGTAGCAGGCTAGGCCGGCTGCACAGATGTCAGATGTCACACTCTATCAGATGAAGAGGTCCCTGCCTCAGGCTGTTTATATATGACCTACCAGGATTTCCTGCTCCATGATGAAATAATTAGGGGGCCGCCATGCAGGGAGTAATGTTGCAAGTAAGTTGTAACAGCATTACATTAACAAAGAAAAAAAATAGAAAGAAACTTCGGGCCTTATCTGTACCAGAATCTTCCTTAGGTTTATTGTGAACATTCTGCTCCTTGCTTTTATAATTTTCACATGGGTGCTAATTTTAATGTTCACTGGAGAATACAAGCCCTTTGCTTGAATGCTTGCATTGCAATCTGAGTCAATAGTAAGGGTGGGGAGAGGTTTTTCTTTTTCCTTATGTATTGAATTTTAAGTAAAGTTTGTGTCTTGCCTCTTACAGCGCACTGGTTCTATAGACATCAAAATCTGGATACGGCAAAAAAAAAAAATCAAGAATATTTTCTAAATCATTTTATTTATGACTGTTACAGAATTCTAACTTCTAACTTTCTGACCCAAAGTATCTATAATGTATATAGTGTTGTGATATTTTTTAACATTGTTAACTCAATATGTTCTTCTGCCCATGTACCCTCGTATCCACATATAATTTCTATGCTTGAGGGAATTATTCTATACACAGACATGGTTCAAAAATTCTAAGCAAATGTTATCACTAAAATTAAAAGGTTAGTAATGATCTCATGAATTACAGCAATCCAACTAAACTGGACAATTCAGGCCCATTTCCTCTATCATCCTATGCAAATTTCTGCCTTAGTGTAGTGTCTTGTCTTGCCTTCTTTCTTTTCTTCTCTTTCTTTTCCTTTCCTTTTCTTTTCAAGGTGCCATGGGTAGAACTCAGAGCTCATGCATATTATTAGCAAGCACTTTGCCCCGACCGACACACACCTCTAACCTTCAGCCCTCATTCTCATCACCTAGTCTATTATCATTTATTTTCCCTAATAAGAAACTCCCTGAGGGCTCTGTTTTTATGTTTATTTGTTTGTTTGTTTGTTTTTCTTTTGGGGATCTTCTATTCCTAGTATAGCTCATGAACAGCATAGCTTTGTTAAGTCAAATTATATTGGGTAGTGTGAGGATAGGAGGATAAGAAATCAACAAAAAGGTAATGATCAGGTTAAATTCCTCAGTTCTCTGTATCTTCTACCTGTAGGTACGCAATAATCTTTGTTATAATGCCCCCCACTATAATTCTTCTAAAAAAGTGAATTATTCCCAGCTCCCTCATTCAAATTAAGTGCTTACTATTGTTTTCCATATCTGAGTATACTCATAATTTCAGTCGTAAATTACTAAAGGAAATGAACATCCACCTGAGCTTCACTCATTTAGAATCATGCACACATGAAGAAAAACAAAAAGCCAGGTGGTTTCCTGGAAAACCAGAGGAGCACAATTTCAGAGCACAAGGGAGATTTCATAGTATAGATCTAGGATGACTTGAAAATGACAAAAAAGCCCTGGGACACGTAAGAACTGCTAAGGATTCTCATCCCAACTGTCACCCCGATCTACCAACAACAGCTACCATGTTTTAAAAGACGAAGCAGAACAAACAAAACCAGCACCCAGGTTCTGTGAGAGCGCACAGCAACTGATGAGGGTGTTTGCTTGGGTCTTGGCAGAAGTGATGAACAATATTTGTACCAACTACCTGTGTCCCATCAGCTCTTTCCAGTGGCCCGGGAGGCTGCAGTTACTTTAGGAGAGAACAGGGGAAGAAAGAGCCAAACCCAGATCTTTGAGGTAAAGCAAGGGTCCATTTGGGAATCATTATGCCAGGGCATTCGCCTCCCACTAGTTTAATTTATTTAATAAATTTTTACAGAGCACTGCCCTGTCAAATAATGCTCTCTGGCCTTACATAATTAATGAGCATCTCTAGAAAGGATGTGAGTGTAGAAATCTTTAATGTTCTGTGATTAATAATGTTAAAGTTCATAAAAAATGTTAAAGGACTAACCTGGCTGGGGTGAGGGTGAAGGAAGTGATGTCGTAAAACATTTCCTATGGGAAGAGATGACTTGAACAGGGTTTAAAGAATAATTAAAAACCCAAAAAAGAAAGGAGAGGTCGTTCTGAGCAGTGCACACAATGCCCTCGAGGAAACATCCCCAGTTCACTTGCACCACCAGGCTCAAGGGCATGTGGAGGAGGAGGCGGCATAAACCTGGAGAGGCAGCAGTCAGAACTCAAGGGGCTTTGGATGCCAAGAGAGTGAGCTTAAGAGTCTCACTACCTGAATCTTTCCTTCTCTTCTCCACCAAATAGCTAAGCTGTTAGTTTCAGTTTCCATGGGGCACATAATGCCAAACCTGCTGCAACCATCTCTGGTCCATTGTCCTTCTGATTCTCTGAACAATCACTCAGCCATCTTAACACCACAGTGGGTGCTAACCGGCAGGGAGTGACATACAGCTGAACACTGCATGAAGCCTCTCCCTTAGCTTCCAGGAGGTCCCTTTGTTTGTCCTGTTCCTGTCTGGTCTCACAGAGTCTCTACTGTGAGTTTGCTTCCTCTACAAGGCTCTTAGATGTTGATATCTCCCAGAATTCCATCCCCCACCCCTCTTAGTACACTCTGCTCTTGAGTAAGAGCCAAACAAAATTCCATTACCATGGGTGTATCCTACACGGGAAGTGTTTCATTTTCAATGATCCCACTGCACTGTGTCTCTCATCAGCCTCCCCCAGTAAACTGCAAGCCCTTGGAGAGCCAAGGCTGTGGGTTACCTGGCTTCACAACTATAGCAACTACTGTCACATGGTAGACACACAACCTTTTCTTGGCACCAAGGAAAGGAAAGTTAGTCAGTGGCTACTTCTGCATTGAATTTTAGGTCTCAGAGCTCTAATGGGTAATATACCCTCCTATTACAAATGAAGAAACTGACATGCAGAATGATACAAAGTGCTTGATCCCAAATTGTCAGAACATATTAAAGACATATTTGCAAATTTCCTTTTCCAGCTCTTGTGTAGCCTGGTTCCTTAATCTCAGGTAATACATTCATATAAACAATGTGAAAACCAGGAAAGATCATGGACTCTGAATGTATGAGTGACCAAAGCACTGAGCAAATGAAAACAATTACTTTGTGTAAACGTGGGTGTCTCCTGTCTCTGAGGAGTGTCAAAGCCAGGCAATATCCTACCCTGCTAAAAGTAAGGTAAATTTCTAGAAGGAACATTCCTTTGAGCCACAGAAGCCTAGGCTAGAAAGGTGTTTAATTCAGTCAGGAGATCCTCAGAAATGCAAATTAGCCTCTTGAAACAAGAAGGCCCCAATTGTTCAGCCTTGATTGCTCCTGTGGTTCTACAGGCAAGGAAAAAATCCTTCAAGGAAAAAGGAGTCTAAGTAAGTAACACATAGAGGAGAATAGAAGCCATACTCCAACAGGGTTTTCATTCCTCATCTGCAAAGCAAGCAGACATTACAGAGCAGAGACCATTCATAGTTTTCAATCCTTGTGACTTCACTGTCTCTGTTGCTTTTTGTTGCTTATGATTTTCTCATAGGCATTGATGAATCTGAATACATATCGTTGTACCATTTTGTCCTGTGGCATCCGAAAGCACTGTCAATGGATACGTGCCGTGAGAAGTTAGTGGTACCCCTTATTAACACAAGACAGTCTGTCCCGAGAGCAAACGTGCAGCAACAGGAGAAATACTAGCTTTTAATTGTTGCCTTCATTTAGAGAAAACTTCCATTGAGATGTGTGTTCCTATCTTATTGTGCAAATTCTGTTCTGTTCTGTAGAATAAAATATGCTGATTTTTATTTTATTCCTATCTCGATTTCTCTTTGCAAGAAAAGAGTGATTTTTTAAAAAAGGATATTAAAGCTTCTGAGTTTAGGGCATAAGGAATCCTTGGGAAGAAAATAAACAAAGTGCCTTTTTTCCCCCTAAAATAATGTTCCTCTAACCTATTTGCTAGCTGAAAAATAAAGACATGGTATTTAAATTGAAACTTTTTTCTACCCTTTTCCCCATCTCCTTTTCTTTTCTATAAACAGAAGAAAAATCTATAATTATTATACAAACAAAGAACACAGCTAAACTATACACAGGTTAAGCCATTCTAAATAAAGTTGAGAATAATAAATAATAGAATCGGCAAGGGAGTTAGCATAATAAACACATGAAGAGGAACACCACGGCCGACAATAGGAGATGTCTCCCATTTCCAAGTATTTTAAACTTCATCAGTGGAAACAGAACTTAGGAAGCAAAAGCTAACTTTCTACTTCTATAGAAACTGGAAAGATCATTAATCTAGCTTCTCTGATAATTCTAAAGCCCCCATTAATTCTAACAATGGAGAAGTGGTGGTACCCGCAGTTAACCCTTCATGGCTGTTTGCAGTACAGCATGCACTAGGTTGCCATGCACACAGTATTTCATTTGCTCCTCGGATTGGATGATTATTGCCTGCCCTCTGGAGATGCACTTGTAGATATATGGCTCACTACGGCTCGCTGCTCGTGAGCTGGCTTCTGCTGAAGCATTTTCAGTGCTATAAAGCACATCATTTCATAAGTTAGCACTTTCCATTTTAAAATAGCTGTGGTTGAAAGGTTTTGCCTCACATGGACCCCAAATTGCTTTCTTGAAAATTCTGCACCCTCATTTTAGTTCTCTTTCGAAATAAAACAAATCCGATAATTCCTCCAAGATACAACATTCCTGATCTTTAAAGACTCCCAACATGGGGCCATTATACTGCATAACCCAGTTATATCTCCCCACAGCCAGATCCATCACCAAAGCTGAGCCAACCACCTTAGCTCTCAGATGAAAACTCACCTTTGGACCAAACATCTGAGTAAAATGTTCTCCTTGCTGAAAGAACTATGGAGAATCCTGCAGCCCACACTCCTGTCCAGCCAAGTTGGCCCTAATATTGGCCCTTTCCCAGTGAATTTCTCCCACTGCTCTGACAAATCCCTTGCTTTAGTCCTTTATTTTTGTTGTACCTTCAGGAATTTCTTGGTCCCTGAGTGATTTCTTTTTTCACTGACAGTGCTGGGGATAGACTCTAGGACATAGTATATGCTAGACAAGCATTCTACCAGGAAGCTATATCTTCACCCCCTTGAGTGATTTATAATAAGACATATAAATCTTAATAGGGCAAATAATATGAGATGTCACTCTTACGCACTTTATGTGGTATCTGCCCAGAGTTGCTCATTGTATTTTGAAAGAACTAGAATGGAAAATACCAATAATTAATATTTATGAATGATTCAGTAAGGAAGGCATTATTCTAAGCTATTCGCATGCATTAAACCATGTCATCCTGGCCACAGTTCTTTGGAGATCTACAGTATTATTTTATCACATTAAACTTGGGATTTTAAGTGTTACCTAAAGTCTCATATGCTAAAGGCTTGGCCTCTTGTCTGTGACATTTCTGGGAGGTCATGAAGACTTTAGGCGATAAGGCCTGTAGAAGGACATTATGTCATGGAGGGGGTGGCCTTTAAGGGTTTACCCGGACCCAACCCTTTCTTCTTTCTTCTCTCACCACAAAGTGCGCAACCTCCTCCGTCATGGGACCCCTGCCATGGCGTTCTGCCTTGCCACAGGTGCAAGCAAAGAAGACAGGTGATCATGGACTGAAACCTCTGAAACCACAAACCAAATGACCTTTCCTCCTTTGAGATGATTTTCTCAGGTGTTTTGTCACAGTGATGGTAAGGTAACATATAGCCATTTTAGTACAAGTAATGACAAAACCAAAAGATACAGAAAAGTTGACTAACTTGCCCAAAGCCCTACTGTTACAAGAGTTGGTGTGCAAATGCAGAAAATCTAAGCTCAGAACTTTAATTACTACATGATGCTGCTTCCCAATAGTCATCAAATTCTTTCTAGGGGAGAATCTGGAAATTTTTTTCCTGTGGGGTAGAATGATTCAACTATTTCTCAGAACAAAAAGCTATCCGAGTCAGCAAAATGATTTTCCTGGGCTGTGCCAATTACTTTTAGTAATTAATAATTTTCATGACTTAGTACATTCTTTCTCTGGATAAGGGTGGCCATGCAGTAGCTATGGAGTGCAAGGAGACTTTGACTCAGGAATCAGGGATCAGGAATATGGGCTGATCAACAAAAGACTCAGTAGGACTCAGAACCTTCATGGGAAGCAGAGACAGAGGGACCATGGCTTCATGCAGTACTGAAGACATTGTCCGTAAAATGCACTAATGTAACCACCACAGCTAGCTGTGGGTATGCTCGAACATGAAGATCCTCTGGTCAAGCACACAGATATTTGATTCAATATGTACCTTTTCAGATGAATCTGCTGTCAGTCATAAAGAGGAAGCTGGATCTATTTGTGCAAACTTACCACCTTGGACCTCAAATTAGAAAGCTAATATTGTGCATGGAGCTCAAATGGGTTCTATGGGTGCATTCTGTGCCAACCACTAGCACCACTTTGACTGCATTAAATAAACCTTCTGAACTTTAGACGAGATCAGGTGCACTCAGGCTGGAATAGCCAAAGACCCTTCTGGACTTTACAAATCTAAACTGTCAGGTACTATAGAAGAAGACAAAATCCACCTTTCATGTGGAACATAGTGCAAATTAACAAAAAGAAAAAGAATTCTTTATAGAGATGTTTTGGTTCATCTTAAACAAAAAAGTTAGCTAAACTTCTGTTCAAGTGCATTTTTTAAACACACTCAATTGTCCACATAATGGAATAATAAAAATCTATGTTAGATTCAAAAAAAAATCTTATCTTGACCAGCTTAATTCTAAGTGAGTGATTTAGCCCTCTTAAGAGCATGTTTATAATGAAATATCCCACATGCAGGCAGTCCTAACATAAACCATCCTCTCCATATAACTAAGCGGTGGAGATACTTATTTTAGTTTGGAATGAATCTTCCAGATATTGGCTCTGTCTCTCTTTCTTGGCACACTCCTAACGATCTGCAGCCAGTTGTTGGTTAGGGTTCCCCTTTCACATCCTTTCTCCCACTCCCACTCAACCCTAACCCCTAAAAGCATAAATCTTCTCTGTATATCAGCCTCCATTTGGCAAGGTAGATTACTGAATCAGGCATTTTTCCATTGATTTAAAACATCACTTATCAGCTCTTCTTCTGTCCCTAAATCTCTGTGCTATGATGGGGAAATATGACAAAACTTTTATCTCTCATTATTTTTTTAAAGTACACCATGTCTGTTTATCACATGTACACAAACACATGGTCCAAATCCCACCACCTTCTCAATTTTCAATGATGAAAATTATGCATTTGAAACAATACAAATACATCTTCATTTTTAGAAGAGAGCAAAAAAAATCTCTTACTGTATCTTTGCTGCTGGTGGCAAAATACAAGTGTACAGAGAATTTGTGAACTTTCTCCATCCTTGTCCTATGATACTTTCAAGGAGTCCCCAAGAGTGGCATTTTCTCCTAAGAACATCCTGTGTTGTAGTTCTAGATATGTGCGCTCCTGTAATATATTTTTCTCTCAACATAGCATCGTCTCAAATCGTTGATCATAACCTATTAGCACCTCTCCATCAATTTCACAGCCCATAGTCTACAAAATATTCCCAACCATTATAACAGTTAGGTTTCTTACCCATATCGTAGAAGCTTGTTCTTCAACTTCTTATCTACTGAAAAACATGAGAGAGAGCCAGTTTCTTAACTTGTGGCGTGAAAATTAAACAATGGAAATCTGTCTAGATAAACTCACCAGTTCTATGGGCAAAAACTGCAGAAAATGTCAATATTCACTTTCATATTTTCTCCATCCTCAGGTGTATGCAATCTTCTCTGCAGATGGACCTACTCCATTTAGTAACCCAGAAACAGTATTTGTCCCATTTACAAATAAAAGATGCCAGAAATACTGAGAAAGAAAGACACCTGCTCTGGCTACATAGTCACTTTTTTTCCAGTATTGAAGATTCAATCCAGGTTATTTGCACTAAGCTACATCCTCAGTCCATTTTTATTGCTTACTTTGAGACAGGTTTTCACTAAATTGCCCTTTCTGGGCTCAAACTTGCAATCCTCCTGTCTCAGCCTCACAGTAAGTTTCTTGAGACAATGTAGAGCTTCTGCCAAGCAACAAACAAGGCTTAAATCTAGGCTTCACCCAGCTGGACAACTCCACACTCCAGGCTGGGATTGCTGAAGAGAGCTACCCTGTACCGGTTTGGGCAAGAGCACTAATGTGCTAGTTGTACAAGTTTTGACCCTGGAAAAAGGACTATATCTGCCTATCTACAGCCATGGTCTCAAGGAGTAGTCCATGATATAGAGCAGTCATTTAATAAACCTTCGGGAAATGTAGGGAAGAAAAGGAAAGAAAAATTCCCCACCTGAAGTTTCATCAATACATGCAAAACAGGACATAAGGTCAAAGTCAAGTTGTCAGAAGATGACACCCTCTCCTGAGCCCCTGTGGAGCACAGAACTGCTTCCTGGCCCTTGTCTGCCCTGAGCTCGCACTGCCTTATGCTCAGTGCATTTTCCCTCTTCTTCCTGCAGCTGTCTGCGCCTCACCCATATAAGACCGTATGATTGCATTTAGGGAACTGCAGGAAGTTCAGGATGGGCTCCTCTCCTTGAGGTCCTTGTCCTCACTGTATCTTTCTCCGTGTGACTCTCAGGGTGGGGGAGGCGACACCCTCAGGTTGCCGCTTTTTTTCTGCTTACTACACCGACAGAATGCGTCTCACTGGCATTATATCATCTGAATCAAATGTTCTTAGTCTTTTATTTTCAATCTATAAATCGATTGAAATTGATTTAGGGACTCTCTTTAAATTGCCAATATTCTTCCTGAAGACACCAGGAATTTTTCATTCAAAATCTGAGAGTCCAAATTTGATTGCAACATTTACGGAACATGTTTCATGTACCTGTAGCGACTCTCCTACACAAGTGCTGAGCGAGGTAATTTTGTGCGACGCTAAAATGTTTTCTTTACAGTTATGATCAACTTTTGGATCACATACTTATTGTTGAACTGGTGTGCCAGAATACTAAACAAATATATGTGACAATCCTTTTATTCATTTGTCAAATTCAGATCATCGCCCAGAAAAGTTTAAAATTGCTACTTGGCATGTTGGCAAAATCATGTGTTCAAGTTAGAATTTTATCAGTAGTGTTGATGATGATAACTGCCCAGTATAGCGTGAACTGTGTACCATAATGCTCTAAAATGTTTGGAATAAATTTAGAAAATTTGGAATAAAATTCAAGGAGATGTGTTAATTTTTCAGACATATTTTAAAAGGCTAATATTATAATACCTATATCTTTATGTCAGGGGAAGTTATTTACTATTTTCAATGCATCACAAATTGGGTAGGTCCCTGAAGACTGATTTAGGCTCACTAAATCCATCAAAGGCTGATTCATGAAGCAATGTGTTTACTTACAATAAGTAGTGCTTTTTCTAGTGTCTAGATTGGTACTAGGACATAGATTTACAGAATATTCAGGACATCTACAGACAAAATTTTGAGGTTAACTTGTAAATTCCTTTTAAGTGAGGAATTTGAGCAAATTAAGTTTGAAAGGGTGTTTTACCTGAGTTGTAGATGTATCTGAGCTTCATGGATATACCTGAGCTTTATGTACATATCACTTTTCTATAGGTGATTAATCACATCTAAAATACGGTTCTCCCTTGTCTTACATTGAGAAATTAGTCTTATTTTCACCTTTTAGAGATCCCTCATTTTGTGCTGATATACTGACTATCCCTTGGTTAATTGGATTGCAATCAAATAATAGTTAGGACTTTCTGCCAGTATTTTGGCAGGTTTAATAATTATTGAATGACTAGAGCAAGTAAGTAGATTCCACTTGAGGCTGACATGACAGCTAAGATCACTCCAGCTAATTAGCAAACAGCTTTGATGGAAAGTAAATCTCTTACCTTTGACATTGATTCTATCAGTTACTATAAGCTTAATAAAATAAGGCCAAGTCTCTACTTAAAACAAACAGCTGTAATAAAACACAGACACTCTACTGATGATGCAATAAGCAGTCTTTGTTCTGAAGCAGATACAAATCCAACGAACCCCACATGAAAGGGAAGGTGGGATTTTGCTTTTTTGTTTGTTTTTCTCAAAAGGAACTAAAAAGTCCTACTGATAATTACAAGAATTAGAAGGCTGTCCTTGTGATGGAGTCTTTTTTTTAATTCACAAAATTATTCTTTCTCCTTTGCCATTGGACGTAATATGCTTTTCCTGTTCATGTTTTTTAAAAAAAAATGTCCAAGGGCATTAAGATAATGTTTGTCCAATGAAAGGTAGACATTACCCAGGGAATATTTCACTAATTGCTCAGAAAGCGTTGTGAAATGTTAGGGTCAACTTTTAAAAATACAAAGTATCATTTTCCACTGATAATGTAACCTTGAAATTTTAAGAAGGAATCTAGGCTTTATCAAAAAGACATCAAGACTAAAAATTGGACCATGTTCATGCATTCATTTATATAAGTATTTACCAGGTGTTGGCATTTTGGTAAGTACTAACAATATAATACTGAGTAAAAACATAAAATCACTGTTCTTGTGAAAGTTACAACTTAGTGAAGTATTTAAATTCAATCAGATCAAGATATATCTATATTTTCTGGGCATATTTCAAATTCCTTTTATATTAGGACAATAGGCAACATGAAATCATAATGAAGTAGACAGAAAATACTATATATGGATAGCCTGTGCCTTTCTAGAGGACATGGTAGCTATTTGAAGGGCCGTTTTGTAGAAGCAGTAATAGACTATTTGCTACTCTAAAGGTAGAAATATATGGATCATAAATCATTACATTTTAACCCACATTTCAAAATAATTAAGACACTAGAATTACATATTGGATGTATCCGAGTAAAAGGTAGATGACATGCCTCTTATAAAAAGACCACAGAAAGAATTATTATACTAGATGGAAGACTCTCTAATTGCTAAAGTATCTTCCAGTCTTAATATACTAGGATTTCATAAATCTAGCTGAGATTAGTGGATAAATCAACAAAAAGGCAGTTAATAAAAAATAATGTTTTTATAATATTTTCATCTTCCAGATTGACAGGTTATAAACCAATTTCATCCATCAGAAAATATCTTAACTTCATTTTGTGTAGATTTATATTATATGCATTACAGTAATTACAAATTTTTTCTCATGGTTTCAAATTTCTTTCAGACTGTTTTCTACATAAATTAATCTTCAACACAGTATTTTTACTTCAAAGGTGGAAACATTACCTTAATATGTCATTTCATTAACCTACTGAAGCCCAATTTATTTTTTTTTCATCACGAGCCTATTCTTCACTGTTTTTGATTTTTGGTAAAACCATAGACATTTTTCTTTCAAATTAAATGCACCAATCTTGTTTTCTACTGCTCTTGTTCTGAAGTCCTATTTCAGTGAAACTGTTTCCCCTCCGTGGCAGTTTGGGTTCAGCATCTTGTTACATTCCATTATTGTCAACGTATTTCTAATGATCATTTCTATTGTTCTGTATTTCAGCAAAGATGATTTTTATTACTGATCTGAACTGACCAGGGTGACCAACACAGTATTGAAGAAATGACAAGATGTTATGTCTGAAGCTAAAAGAAAATACACCTTTTACCTCAGGTTCTCAGATCACCTACTTTAGGAGACACCAGCTTGCATGACATCTAAACACTCAGCCAGCCCTGCAGAGAAGCATAAGACTACTTAGTAAACAGCCAGTTGGTTGGCTATGAATATGATAGTACTGGTAAAGTCATAGAGTATATCTTGATAACCAGCCTCATGCCACAGCCCAAGCTAGAACCGTCAAGTTAAGCCACTCTTGATCCAAGTGAAACCATGAGCTACCATAACTATTTTTTATTATTATGCTAATCCACTGAGTTTTAGTGTAATTGGTTTCATGGCAGTAGATACACTGACTGCAGTAAAATTTCATACACATTTTCACTATTCTTAATATAAGGAGAAACATATATGGCTTATATTTTCAATCCACCTTTGTGCTTTTGCTTTGTTGATTTTATTTTATATTTGTCAACTGTTCTTGTGGAATCTAGGTTTTTTAAAGATTGATCACCTAAGAAAGTACTCTTGATAAAATGTTGAATGAAAAAGCAAATTTAAAAATCTCCATACAATATAAATCACACCAAAATTTCACTTTGTGTCTAAGTGATGGGATTGTACTTTGCTTTTGCATAAGGTAATATTTACCTACTGCCACCTAACAAGCTATCCTCAACTTCAGTGCTGAAATTTAGTGCTTTATTTGCTAACAATTCTATAATACAAATCGGATCCAACACAGCAGCTTCTCTGTTTCCTGTCACATTAATTGGATGCATGCGCATGCCTGAAGTCTGCTTACAGCTTTACCGGAAGTGAAAAATTCAAAATGGTTTCATCTACATGTCAAGTTCCCAAGGTGATACGGTTGAAATCAAATCTCAGGGGTCTGTTTGAATCTCCCTGACTTTAACAGTCTTTCAGCAACAAAGCCTATCATTCCATAAGACCTCTCATTGGGGAAAAGACTTGTTTTTAAAATCCATTAGGTTTTATTTAAAATTTAATAGATACAAAAATCCTATGTGAGGCACCAGGTGGAATGCAACACAGTAAAAGACAAATCTTAGACTTTAATAAACATAAAAAGTCAATAATGAGAAAAATCTGTGATAAATCATAAATGAGTGCTATAAATAGCTTGAAGAAACATTTTAATGATATATAACATATAAATGTAACAACTAAATTTGGCTACCACTCTCTTTTTATGATAGGGCTCCCGGTCCCATAACAGAAGACCTTGCTACACAACACATGCTCTTTGGAGTGGTTGTTACGATGGCACCAACCCTTGGGATCACAGAAGGATCTTATGTGGCCCTGGTTTTGTCTTTCCTTTGCTCAGAGCTGCAGTCTTAATCTATGTATTTGTCTTGAAGAGGATAATAACCCATAAAGCCAACGTGGTCTGACGTACACTAACATCTAGCCTCAAACCTGTTCACATTGACTGCAAACAGTGCACAAACCTATCTCAGGAAGACTGAAGTCAATGAAGGGTCATCAAGAAACAACCCTAGAAGGGCTTACCTGAGAAATGAAGCATAAGTTTACAACCTTTCAGTTAGGAAGCATCAAGAATTAAAAGTTTGACAAGATCATTAGAAACCTTGTTGTAGCAACAATGGTAGCACATCTAGGATACATTCCTAGATGTATCCTTTGTTACTCTTGGCAGGTATATTATCAGTAAGAATTCTATCAGGAAGATTCTATTATTGCAAACTTCTCCCTCTAATTTATATATGAAAGACATGTTTAAATGACTCATCCAAGTGTATCCACTTTGTAAGAGATAAAGTGGGGATTCCAGACCAGGTCTGTCTGATGCAAAAACAATGCTCTGCCAACTTCAAACACATTACCCTGATACTTAGACTAAAGCAAATGATTCTCTCAGACATGGCCAATTTGATACAAATCACAATTTTAGGCATATTCATCAACCTGACAGTGAAAGTTTGCTTTTCTTTTTTGGTTCCTTGATCATACATAAATTATCACATCATCTCTAGAAGTTATTTGTACTTTAGATCATTTATAACATAAACAAATTATGAAGTGTTTCCTATTTTGTTTCCATTGGTCATCATCAACATGATCTGTTTTAATAGCTCCCACAAGATAAAAGGGTTCAATGAAAATTTATTGAATGCGGGCTGGGGATTTAGCCCAGCGGCATAAGCACCTGCTTTGCAAGCAGGCTGTCCAGAGTTCAATCCCCGTACCGATAAAAAAAAAAAAAAAAAGAAAGAAAATTTATTGAATGAGTGAATAAATTCTATCTTCATCATTATACTCAATAAATATTAATGATTATAATAACTACTTTAAAAGATATCAACAATTAATAAGATCTTAAAGATTCTAAAGAAATATTTTTAATAATCTAAAGATTTTTGAAGCTTATTTTCAGTGTTTTTGAGTTGTATAGTCCAAGGATTTGTATGCAGACTATCATTTTATATTTAGCAGAAACTTTTACATTTGTATGATTTTTAAATATATATGATCATCAAACACTTGAAATGCTCTGTCCTTGATTTATTAGATTTAGATGTCTTTTTCTTAAAATTCTTTGTACTACAGGCAGATGCACTTTATTGAATAAGTCTAAGGCATAACGAGCTCAAGAGATAAAACTGCTAGAAATTACACTTAAAACTACTAAATGAGTAACTACATGAGTGGATTTCCAGGTCATAAAATCAGTTGAGCTAAATGTTAGAGGAAATCTATTCCTACTTGTCCAATTAATTAAATAGATTTAAAGACATTAGTCTTTATATGAAAGAGATGTTTCATATACCTGATATTTCAAGGACTGGGGCATGGGGAGGGATCATGGGAGCAAATTTAAACTGGAGGAATTAGATCCTCTTCTTTTTCTAACCCCCATTAAGTTATTTTTTGGGAATCCATTATGCCCTAGATTTTGTTTGCATTTGTCTCAGTTTGCTTCATTGAGTACATTTCCAAGTCTATTCTCGATAATAATTTTATTCCCCTGTCTGCTGTCTCGGCAAAAAATGACCTGGCCATCAGCCCAAAACATGGTAAGTGACAAATCACTACCAGATGAAGCTACAAGTTTACGTAGAGTATTTCCTCCAGGCTCAGAATACTTTGAGGTCCAGTGAAATCATTGAAGGGATTCAGACTCACAGGGAGATCGTGTGTGTGTGTGTGTGTGTGTGTGTGTGTGTGTGTGTGTGTGTAAATCCTCAATTTCTGCTAGATGGTAAAGCACCAAAGCAGAGTACCATTAAATCACAAAATAAGAAATTAGGAAATAAGTTGCAAAGGGCCAGGAATAATTCTAACAGTGACTGAACACAAGGTTACTAAAAATTGTAGCATGATAAGTTCTGTTTTAAAATTATTTCTCTAACAGTTTGCTCTTAATTTTAAAATTTGTTAAAACATTATGCACAATTTTTATTGAAACATCAGAAATAAGACTACTCCTAAATAACAAAAAATAACATTCAATCTCACTACAAAAGTGTATGAACGATCCTTTCTTTTAAAAATGTGCTACTTTAAGTATTTGTGACCATATGGTATTAAAATACAATAGTTATCAACACATGATACATCTTCCTTCTAAACACTTATTATAGATGACTTTATAAGTGTATATGTGCAATAATTTGTCTAGGAGTTAAGAAATTTAAAAATGGATAGAAATGGAAGACTCGGTTTTATGACTACATCCACAGTGAAAGCAATTCTACTCATTTGAATCACAGAGAAAGTTATTCCAGTAACTTTTCCCAACAGTTGTAAAACTTTTCACTTCCTAGGGGTCTTAAGGTCCTTCCTTTATCAGTTCTGTAAATAACCATTTTTCAAATCTTACATAATCCCATATTCTACATAACTTGTTTTAAAAAATAGTTGGAAAATCACCTCTTAAATGTGGCATAACTTTGGGTGAATGTTTATGATATACTTGATGGTTATATATATAAATAGAAAGTGTATTACATCTATCAGTTAAAACCATACATCTGCAAAATACTATGTAAAACAATGTAAAAACCTATAAATCAATTTGTGGATGTTTACAATGATGAATGTTTGCTTTGCACTTTGTGAATTCACTGTATTCTCAGGCTTGATGATGCTTACATAGGTGTAGCCTTTGATGAATCCCAAGGAATCACGTTTTCCATAATTCCCTTTCCATCAAACTATATGCATGAAATTATAGGTAGTGGTAAGATTTTATCATCACAAGACCTATACTTTAATCTTTTATCCCTAACTATACAAATGCAAGCACATTGCTAAGCACAATCTTTAATTTCCCTACCTTGAGAAAAAGTGGTAACAGCTATTTGACACTGGCAGTTTAAGAAGGATTGCTGTTGGTACCCATATCAGTGTGTGACATAATATAGGTAAGATGCCTTTTTAAAATGTGGAGCACCCCATGAGACCAAGGAGTGTCACTGTCACTGCTGAAGCTGTTCTCTCTGGCCTGGCGGTGTCTGTGCTGCCCCCTCTTTTGTCTTGGCTTCCCTTTGATATGAGTCAGTCCAAAATACTGGCCTCCTAAAGCTGAGCGATCCATTCCATTATGATAAGAGACCTGAGTGGTCTCTGAGAAACACAAGTGCATTTCCTGGGGCTCCATGAGTGCCTCCTGTTCCCGCCTGGCTGTCCGCCCTGGGCGTCCACTTCCCCATGGGAAGGAAGACTTTGGCAGAAGGAAGGTAAGGCTCTGCTTAGGAAAGAGAGCTTTTGTCAAAGTGATTTCCACATTTCCCTAACACTCCAACCAGACAGGGCAGAGGTGAATCCCGAATGAATAAATCCTTTTCCTACAGCCAAGAAACACATCCAGGGAAGTTGCTGACTTTGTAAAGGAGGGGGTGCGATGTGAAATAAAACACAAAAAAAAGTCTCCCCCACGGGGCTCCTTTTCTGACCCTTCAACAGAGCACCGCTTGACTGTGACACTGACTTCTAGAAATTGCTTCTTCCTAGGTAAAGGTCTGAAGGAGTTTGGGGGTTGATGAAGGTTTTTATTCCTTTAACATCTTCCTGATGAATGGGCCAAGGACTCTGCTGAAGGCGGAAAGACCAAACCAGCATCCTGACTGTGCTGCAGCCACGGAAGGAAGTGGTCTACATTGCGGGAGATGAGCGTTTTATCCAAAAGGACAAACCTTCCCTCTTTGACAGTAGCATCAGGAGAATATAACTACATTGCTTTACTGGGGGTAATGTAAAAAGAATAAAATAAAAGAGTACAAGTTTTAATTTTTTAATTGCTGGAACATCATTCTTGATATTGTCTGCTGATCGTGGCTCGTTTTAAAATACAAATTTCCAATGAATGCTCTGTCCTCCAGCAGAACGTAAGAATCACTATGGCATGACTGATTGAGATAAACTCCCTTGACGTGATGTGACCTTCCCAATTTCAAGGTCCTCATCCCAGCTTCTCCCTGTCTTTGTTACTGGCCTGAAGCCACAATCTGAGGTACGGCCACCCAAGACTGACACCGAATGAATTCCAGGCGAATTCCATTGCCTGCCTGATTTCTCCTCTGGAATAAAGCGGTACAGTAAATGTTTATAATAACCAAGCATCATCAGCGGCCGCTGAGTGCCTCAGACAGATGACCTCCCCCCAAAATGAAGGCACACGGTGAGCTGAAGATGGAAGCCAAAGAGACTTCAAAGGGTGGCGTCTAGACGACACCTTCCTGTCTCAGGGAACTGCCTGAAAGCTTTCCTCAGAAGCAGACAGGAGAAGGAGAGCCCGTCAAAGTTCATTGACCATAGGTAATGATAGAGGGTAATTTCTTCTGATAATGTCACCAAAAAGGAAATCCTACAGACTAAACCGATTAAGACCTCCAGGGAAATATCATGTGAACAAAATTGGTTGTTGGGTTTTTTCCCCCCCGCTTTGGGAAGGTCGTGGGGAGGATTAGTTCTGGATGGGGAGATTTTTAAATTGATTTAGGCTTTTCTATAAAGAAAAAGAAAATGTAAAGAAAGAGAAAAAATTGTGATATGTAATAATAGATATGTCTTTTCTTTACAAGATATTTATGAACTCTCAAATCTTGGCTTCCCCACAATCAGAAACCAGGTGCTTTCAAAAGTAGCAAGGTATTTTTTTAAAAGAAAAAAGTTGATTCAGGTAACATGAGATTTTATATCTTACTGTATGTTTCTGAGGCAGGAAAATACAGTTTGTGATTAGTTAGCCTGATTTTGTGCGAATATGTATTTAGTATGAACACACATGTTTATAACACACATTCATTCATCTATGAACAGTGTGACTAAAGAAAAAATGAGTTTAATCCTAGTAATTTTCATGTTAAGCTGTCATATGCGAGTAATGTCTTGTGCTTATGCTAGGACTCCATTTATATTTTTATTTGGAAAGGATTTTTTAAAATGAAGACAAACTTTGTTTTGTGTCTTCAATTATTTTTTTTTCTCCCTTTGCTTACAGTTTGCTTTCACTGCCACTTTAAAGGCACAAGTGTCTCCGTCCTTTATAAGGACCACTGCGTTGGTGGGCTGTCTTACTCTGGAAGTACGTATGTCTAATCAATGGAGGGTTTTTGACCTTCCAAGATAAGGAATCTAGTGATTTGCAGCTGTATGAATGAGACAGGCTGCAGAAGACTGATCATGCTAGCCATCCCAGCAGTTCGATGGGTGGCAATTCTGTTCTTGGTAAAGAATGTGTACAGCCCACGGTGTAGCTCATCAGTGGGCCTGTCCATCTACTTCCCAGCTGGGTCACACACACTCGTTATGCTGTTGGAACATGGGCTGTGCCCCTTGTGTTTCTAGGCTTAGTTTGACTCTAGGCCTACTTGGGACTCTTGATATCTCCACGCCTCACCCTGGGACAGTAAAGAGCCCCCTTTCCCCTCCACACCAAAACCTGCATCTACACACTTTCCTGCAAAATAGACCCAGACACAATAGGCACGACTATTTTAAACAGTCTTCCATCATAGTCTGGGACTCTCACTTCATGAGAAGCATGAAATGATTCCACAGCCTGGCTGTTTGCTTTCTTGTCTTCCTGCTACCGAACGATGTGACTCAGGTATCAAAATTCCATCAATCATCAATTATTTATTGTTAATGAAATGAAACACTTCTACAAGAAAACTTTCCCAATTTAGAATAAGTGAGAAAAGTAATCTCCGCTGGTAAAGTCTGATCTGAAACTTAAAAGCTGACACTTTTAAATTAGTATCTTTCAAGTTATTAAATTGTAGTACATGTAGTATTTATCCAAGTTATTATCTTTACAATTAATAAATTTTTTCCCAAGAGAAATCTTTAGAAAACTTGCTTATTAAAGATTTTATCCTTTATGTTTCTCTGATTATAAAAGTAAATAGATGGGTACTGTGAAAATTTTGAGGAAATATGAAAACATTTAAGGAAGAAAATAGAAATCACCAACATTTTGACACATTTCATTCTATTTTTTCTGTCTTCTCTTTCCATGTACAATTTCACATGCAAGAGAGAACCTACTTTATTTTTGGCATGTTTTCAATTTAATCATCTCAGAATTACCCCAATTGTAAATTTCTTCAGAAAAATAACTTTAATAGCTACATAACACGCCAGCTCAGAAATATTTGGTATCTTAATTATTCATCTCCTCTGGATTAGGGTCCTTGCTCCAGATAACTTGCTATGAAAAACAACAAAATGAAGTTGTACTTTTTATACAAAATTTGAGGTAACAAGCACAAATTCAGTTTAAATTCCCTCCTTTGATTTAGAAATAAGGTGATATACTTTTTCTTGCCTTATTTTAATGGGTACTAGAATACTAATAAACAAAAAGATAGCAGAAAAATACCCATAGCTTTTCTCTTTGGACAACTACATTCTTCACATTTTTCCAGTATTTTTTCTTTCATTTTAATGTATTTGAAATTATTTCATATATATGAAATAATAATTATTTCATTCATATACATATTGGTATACCCAGCTTTTCTCATTGAACATTTAACAAGCATTTTAATATGGAATTAAGATTATTTATACTATTTATTACTATTTTAATGACTTACAAATAGTTGTTTAGAGTTTCATTGTTTCATCATTAGAGTGAAGCATAATTTACCTAATCACAATCCTTGAGCACTGAAGTGGTTTATCGTCTTTTCTTGTTATAAATAAAGCAGTGCCAAAAACCGTTGAATGAAATCCTTAGTAAGAACGTTATGTCATTTCCTTTGCAGAGAATCCTTTAAAAAAACACACTGCATCATAAACATCGTACAACTTTCTTTGCAATATTGTTAAGAACTGTACTAGTTTTAAGCTGGGCAATATACCCCTGGTGAATCACAGATTCAAGATCAGGTCAGGCAACCTAGAGACTTAGTGAGACCCTGTGTCAAACAGCGAAAGACGCGTGGCTCAGAGCAATGGTTTTGGTTTAATCTCCAGGATGAGACAGACAGACAGACAGACAGACAGACAGACAGAGACAGAGAGAAAGAGAGACAGAGAGAGGCAGAACTGAGAGCTGCTCTTGTTTGTACTCCAAGCTAGGGTGTAAATTACCTTCCCCTCACTAGCATTTTGTCTCTTTCAGGCATTATTAATCTGATTTATTAAATAAATAGTATCATTAATTTATCATTTGTATTGTTTCAGATACTATTGAAGTGAAATTGTTTCTCCTCGAGTTTCTTAACCATTTTAATCCCACTTGTAAAATATGTTTATACGTCTTGCCCGTTTAGGTACTTACAGTTAGTATTTTTTTCTAATGAGTTATATGACCTCCTTATAGAACAAGGTTTTCAATTATTTGCCACATTTATTATCAATTTCATTTCATCACTTTAGAAAATTGATTTACTACACAGGACTAATTTTATGCAATATGTCATGATTTACATATAGTTTTACAGTTCCCCCAAATATGATAATTGTTACTAAAATAAAACTGTATAAATCAGTCAAGAGTAGTCGCTCCAAAGAAAGGAGAACTCAACTGCTACAGTTTAATAAGAGTGTTCTGACCCTGGGTTAGATGCATTACTTACCCTTTGTCATTTTAGAGACTAAGGATACCTACAAAATGATGAGATGATTTATGTGTTTTTCATAGAGGAAAACATGCACATGCAGAGATTTAGCAGCTATAGACACTCCTGTGAGAATTGTTATGGTTTTGTACCTATTGAGCATAAAAATATTTCCCAAAAAATACAACATGTAGCATGAACTTCAGATCCTCTAAGTGTCCTTAATAACAAAAGACTATCATAATCCAGCAAATTTTCATATATGAATATATTTTTAAAGTGGAAAAAATAAAGCAAAATTAGCACATTTTTTCATTATATCAATAGCCAAAAAGATATTTCACAAAAATACTTAGTTCACAATCATAAAAGGAAGTTATATATTTTAATTGTACATATGGCTATCAGGTCAATACAGACATTTGTCATGATTAAACCAAACTATCAAATAACAGACTTTCTATCTCCATAAAGCTTTTTGAATACCCTTTTTGAATAGTCTAACACCAAGTACATTTATTAGAAAAGAAGAAAGTTATGAAATATTCTCATCTTTCCTTAAGAAAATTAAGATTATTAAAATAAAATTAAGACAGAATAAAACCAAAAATGAGTAGAACCAAAAATGAGTAACACAGATAAGAAAAAAAAATCCCTTATTAAACTGCCAACATCATTTTTCATAGAGATTAACATTTGATTCTTACATTTCTATAGAAATATAAAAGAAATACAGAAGAGTCCAAAAAACTTTGATAAAGGAACAAAATTAGAGCTCCAATCCCCCAATCCCAAGACTTATCACAAAGTTACACCAATCATGACAAACAGCATTGACATCAAGATAGACAAACGACCAAGGTACCAATATGAAATCACAAAATAGACACCCACATAACAGACAATTGATTTCTGGCAAAGATGCAAAAGCAATTAAGTGGAGAAAGGATTGCGCCTTCAGTAAACATATGGAACAACTAGATATCCATACGCAAAAAAACCCCAAACCTTATAGCACATCAAAAATTTCCAAAAGCCAGCTCCAAATGGCTCACAGTGGGTTAAAGTGAAGGCAGGTGTAGCCTGAGTCATTGCTTTGGCTGAGGTCATTCTCTCTGGGACAAAATACATGTATGTAAACAATGAAAACTGTAAATTGTAAAACGTTTTTAAAATTGCTATTTATGCCCCCTTATTTTGATGTTTTTGGAGTTATCACATTTTAAGTAATATATGTATATACTTAAATATATATATATATATTTAAAAATCTACTTAGGAACAAAATTTGAATTTTTTCCCCAGTGCTAAGCAAGTGCTATACCACTGAGCCCCATCCTCAAGCTGAGACATTGGTTATATAAATAAAAAGTGTTAATTTTAACTGGTTAGCAACCAAGCTGATCAAGTCCTAGGCAGCACCACCACCAATGATCACGCCTACAGAAGAATAACAAACATACAACAGAATGTGCTATGTAATAGAAATTCCAAATTATTTAGACTTCTGTGTCTAAAAAGACACAGTGTGAATTAAAGTTGATGCCAATATTCTGTATCAGTAATAACCTGGGTGGGGACACTGAGAGGCACTCTGTATAACCTGACTTAAAGATAGGATATGAGATTAGAAAGCTTCTATGTTTTTTCTCAAAAAATATGTGCCTTATTAATGTTTCACTGCCAGAGAGCGGGACCATTTTCTTGTTAACTATAAAATCAACAATATACATTTTGAGGATTTACATTTTTTTCGTGGGATCCAACAAAGCAAAGAAATAATCTTTTATCGCTTAAAATGAAACCCATTTGGTAGGTGAAATTTTGAATGGTGTTTATTTGTATACTTAGTATTTTAACTTTAAAATGAGCACATAAGTGCCTGCCTGGCAAGCGCAAGGTCGTGAGTTCAACCCCCAGTACCGACAAAAAAAATGCACACATCAAATAGAGAAGATGAAACAAAATAACTTTTAATTAGTAAAGGTGTTTTTTTTTCTAATTCCCTTTCATGGAAATAAAACTCTGCTTAATATAACACTACATTTTTATCTATGGTGGGATACTATTGCTCCTGAAATGAAGCTGTGAAGTCATCATATCTACTATTATAATTAATTAGGGAAATATTTCTGGCTTAAAATTATGCAATTTTTAAAACAACTGCAATAACAAGTGACCTATATATGGTTTTAAAGTAACTCCAAACCAGCTGTGTCTCACATTCATTTTTGTTCTTTCCATTCAAAGTAAGTAAAACATGAAAGGAGTCTACCTGGCTTCACATGCCTTGTGTCTCATGGTTTGGATATCAGGAACCCACTGGCTCCATTCCTTGGGTGGGTCAGATGGAATGCAGCTAAGAAAATGAAAGTAAAACTTTCAACCCAGAGGACGTCATTATGTGGCTAAATGCAACTTGTTATTTTAAATCTTAAATTGTATCTAGTGTTGGCACACCTTATTACATGCAAAAGAAAACATAAACTCTTCATTTAAATTGTGCTGTTTTTGTTTTAACTGTAGTTTTAAGCACTTTGCAACATATTCCTTTCCTTATTTGTGGTAACAAAGAAAAATGCATTATAAAATTAATGACTAAATTATATGTTAATTGTTTTGAGCTACATGGTTTAGGCTGATATTGAACTCGCCATGTAGATCAGATTCTATCTCAAAATAAAAGTGCTACGTGGAACAAAGTCTATTAAAATCTACCTTATGCTCTAATTCAGATCAACTATTTTATGCACTCTCAGATAATAAATTCAAGATATATTACTGACCAATCTTATATTTAAAAAGAAAAAAAAACACTATACGAACACATTCAAAAGCATAGTTGTTTTAGAGTTGTTTTTTCAGAGGCTGGAGGTGTAACTCAGTGTTTGAATATTTGCCTAGCACGCAAGACCTGAGTTCAATCTCAGTACCATCAAAACACCACATAATTAAATAATGGAATAAATATTAACTTTTTTTTTTGTACCAGGGATCAAACTCATGACCTCATGCTTGCCAGGCAGGTGCTTGTGCCG
The DNA here is from genome assembly GCF_034190915.1 of Cavia porcellus. Taxonomy (NCBI): domain Eukaryota; kingdom Metazoa; phylum Chordata; class Mammalia; order Rodentia; family Caviidae; genus Cavia; species Cavia porcellus. Next base: position 155,815,360 of record NW_026947484.1, on the reverse strand, counting down.
CTGAGCTAAATCCCCAGCCCCAAATAATAATCTTTTATTTGTGTAACATAAGCAAAACTCTGGTTCTTCCGCTATGTTAGTCATTCATAAATCTCTACTTAACATTTCTCTTTGATAATTTAAGACAAGATAGTGAGCAGAGAATTATCTTAAAGTTTATTGTTTTCCAAGGAGAATAGGAACAAAGGGCCCTAACATCATAGATGTTTTGTTTATAATCTGAATTTTATGTGAATATAGTGCTGGGGATCCAACCCAGAACTGCTGAGATAGTGTCCTACCACTGAACTACACCACCGATCCTAAAAATCTCACACTTGATGAGACTTTTGGCTTGGTAGTAATTTAAAATAGTAAACAAAAAAAAAATGCCCCTTTTAACAACAGATAGACTAGAAGCCAGAGTAAGTTATCCTTGAAGGTTATGGCAGTTTTTATTCTATTCCTCCTTTCTTCCAGTGTCAAATCTTTTCCAGAGTTGAAGTGCTGATTACATCACATCCCAGCTATCTCTCTAACAGCAGATCTATTTTTTGACTGAAGAACAAATAATAATTGACAATTGACTCATTATATTGTCAGTGAACTTTGAAGATACAGCTATCAGTGGATTGTTTGAATATGTGGAATGTAGCATTACTCATAAACTGATTTGAAATAAAGCATTTTTCTACACTTTCACTAAGAAGGTGAAAAAAAGATACTAGCATTCTAGCTTTAAAATATCCGCTGTGAGCATGCTTCAGAACTGCATGCATTGGCCAGGGGCAGCTTATTTTTAGAAACACCATATTCTAAAAAGTCTCTAGAAGTACAGGTACATATGGGGTTTTGGTCAATTGCTTATTTCCACAACTGCTGACCATCAGAGAGTCCAGCCAGCTGGTAAGTCTTGTATGAGCAAATTGTGCATAAGAACCCCAGGAGGGAGGAAGAGAGGAAGGAGGTAGAAAGGAAGGAAGGAAGGAAGGAAGGAAGGAAGGAAGGAAGGGGCCTCAAATTTGCAAGGCAAGAGAACTACTACTGAATTTTATCTCCAGCCCTAAAATATTCATTTCTTTGAAACCAGGCATGGTGTAGCATAGCTGTAATTCCAACTACTCAGGAGGCTGAGGCAGGAGGATCACAAGTTTAACGCCAGCCTGGATGATTTAGTGAGACCCCGCCTCAAATAAAAAGCAAGAGGGCTGGAGGTGAAGCTTAATGGTAAAGCACTCAAGAATTTAATCCCCAAGACAGAAAAACAGAAGGAAAAAAAACAATGAGGAGTACTTGTTCTATGTAAAGCTAAAAGCAGAAAATATAAACAGAAGAAGTAACCGGTACTCAGTGTAGAGGAAACACAGGGCAATAGTACAAAGAAAAACCTTAAGAACATTTAGGAGGCAATTTAAAGTTTAGTAGAAAAAGAACAAAATTGAGAGCCTATAGTAGGTGAGTAAACGCTCTTTCTGACCCTTTACTCTATTTTCATCTCCTTAAGGATCTAGATATGAATTCCTGCAGTTATATGACAAATATTTATTGAGTTGTAATACAAATAAGATAAGTATAATAAAAATAAATAAAATGACATGTGTTTTAATAGTCTTTTCATCTAATTAAAAAATCAGATTTACTTAAATTTAAAACAAAATTGGAAGATGGTATATCTTATGATAATATATTTTTACTATATCTTGTTTTTGTGATTTCATTTCTTAATTATACACATGATATTCCTTTAGATTCTGAAAAGTACTCGCTTATTTTCAAAGTTAAATTCTGCATCCCTAAATGATCACACTTACTAGTAATCTTAAAGATTGGAAGCAATGAAGTACTTTTTTTATTAAGTACTTTTTCAAAAGAGGGTAAGAAATTAGTTTAGAGAGAAAATGATTAAAAACGAGTCTTATTCTACATTAGAAAACTGGTTCATAAATATTTTTATATTATCTTCTGTTCTCATCTATGGCAGAAAAAAAGTAGCTCTAGAATAAATTATTTTCTTGCTGCCTGCAAGCATGAAGAGATGAGGGAAGACTGTGTCTGTCCTGTTCAGAGGAATTTTTTCCAGGGCATCTCAAGTGGCTGGTACATAGTAAGTGCTCAATAAATGTGTGATAAACAAATCCCCATAGCACCTTGCTGTCAACAGAGAACATGTTAAGAACCTGTTTCTCCTATGTACTCTCTTTCTTTGGGAAAGAACATTAACACTGCCATGTTTTCCTGCCCCATAGAAGAAGGGCTTTATTTAGACTTCTTTCTCCTAAACCTAAAAGTTTGGTTGCCAAAGACGAGCTATCAGCACAAATCTGTGGTGAGAAACAGTTAACCTCTGTTAGCAATGTCCAGCCCTTCGCCATTCCCGCAAGACTTCCCAATGTGTTTTCTCCATGTCCAAGTCTTTTTGGACCTCATCTCAGTCTTATGAAAGTTCCAAACACCTCTCATCCCTGGGTTTCGTGCTCTGCCCTGAAATTGCTGGTAGAAATTGTAAAGGAAACCAGACTTCCGCATTCTAAGTGCAAATGAGCCCTCATCCTAACCACCCTAGCTTCCCAGTGTTTTGTTCCTTCCTTTATTTGCAGTCAGCTGGGCAGGCGTGGCTCCATGAGAGAACCAGCTCCTGGCTGCTTGGTCCTGGCTCAAGCCTAACCACTCACAAAGTCTATAGAAATTCATCATTCATCACTCACCTAACATGTGTTTGCTTCTCTGTCATTTTTTTAAAATCTTGATACGTTGTCTCATCTGATCCTCAAAATAATCCTTCATATGCAAAGAATTTACCTCCATTTTTTGAATAAAAAACAGATACATATTACTGTCTCCATTTTCAAAACTAACAGCTGTGTCATAAGGGCAGTCAGGAGCAGCACTGTCTTTTAATTCGTAAGTATAGATTGTTTTAGGTATTAAGATCTATCAGGTACAGAAATTAAGATCTTATCAGTTAAGATCTACGGTGCTTGTGACCATAACGTATTTCTAAATCGTACCAATGAATTTAATTAAAAAATAAAACAATAAAATGAAAGCACTCAATATGTGAACTCACCCACTACACTGAATTTTCCACTCATTCGATTAAAACAAAAGTTAATTGTTTTTCAAAAAAGGAACACTTAAATATCAAAATGTTTGATCTGCAGTTACTTAATATTGATTGGGAAAAATGTATCTGAAGACTAAAAGATTAGTCTTCCTGTGAATAGCATCTTTCATTCCAAGAATTAATAAAAAATAAAAACTTGTTTTCACAAACAAATAAAATAAAAGGTTATAAAATGCAATGATAACAAGCTAGTGTAATTCTTAAGGGTTTAGACACTCAGATTTTTAAAACCAGAATTAATTTAAATGTTGCATAAGTAATCTGTGTCACAGGTGCAATGCACCCTGCTGGATTTCACTAAATCCTTCAGATGTGTACAACATTGCCAGCTCAGGAAAGTTGTTTGCACTGAGATCCCATAAAATAAACAAATTTGTTTGTTTATCCATCCATGTGCTCACCAAAATGTATAGCCACTCTCTGAGGACTGAGAATCTCAAGTTGCCTAAGACCTCACAGCTCCCAAGCAGTGTTTAAACTGGTACACATCTGTCATGCCAGCTGCTCAGGAGGGTGAGGAGGAGGCTTCCACGTTCAAGGCCAGCCTGAGCAAATTAAGGACACCTTATCTCAAAATAAAAGTTTTCAAAGTGCTGAGGTCATAGCTCCATATGGCAGAGTGCTTGCCTACCAACCATGACATCTTTGGTTTAATCCCCAGCACAGAAAGAAAAGAAAAAAGTGTAAGCCAGCAAGAAAATCAGATAACCCCATCTCAGCAACAAGTCAAAGAAAGCAAAGGGGCCGGTGAGCACAAAGGGGGTGTTTAAGGCAGACACAGGGACCACCGGCCTTCTAGTTTTCCTTCTCTCCCTTTGGTTCTCAGCTGGCATTTCAGAACACAGCTCTCAAAGGCTAAATCCGGGTCCTTATTAACACTTGGCCACATGGGATGAGAACTGTAGATCTGCTTCATTCAGGGTGAGCTCAATTCATTATAAATTCATATAAAACATTGGGACTGTTTCGGAGAAGATTTCAAGGTACAATTCTACCACAGCTTTAAGAAATTTGAAGACGAATCATCACTGTATAACAAAAGGTAGATAAGAGAAAGCCCTTATTTTGATCAACAAAGAAATTTAAACTTTATTTTATAGTTAGACTGAAGCCACTTAAAGTATTTTATTTATCAAACTCAGGGAAGCTTAAAAGTTGCATAAACTGATATTTACCTAAAAGGAACATATCAAGTTATGGGGTTTTTTTTCTTTTTTAAATACTACTCACCAGGCTTCTAAATAAGGAAATGTGAAGTATGTTTTTAAAACTATTCATTGATTTTTAAAGGGGCTTTAGGTCCACCACAAGAGTAAAACTTTTGGGTTTTGTGTCTTGGAATTTTCACCTAAGATTCCTAATTCAGTTCAAGATTTTCAAGTAGTAGTTCTGCATAGAAGTCTTCAAACCCTTAGCCTCAAGAATTAGTGTGTACAGGAAGAGAACCAGTGAAGGTGCTAGCTGTTCTTTGTTAGGTACCTTAGACCATTCTCCCAATATCATGGCAGATGCTCTTGGTAGAAACAACAGCAAAACTACACTGATTAAAAAGAGCTCAAATCACACATGTTCAGAAAGAGGCCTGTTTCTCACTGGTGTTTAAGCTTTGCCCTCCCTCACCCTTCATGTTTCACCCGTGAGCATTTCTTTCATGGCCACAAGATGGCTACATTTACTGTATTCTCCCTAGTTCATAACCAGGATTCTCCAGTGTCCTGGAGATCAAATGGAGAATCATTCTGTCCATTCAACCTTGCTTCATTCATTCAATAAGTATTTGCTGATTGCCTACTCAGTGTCAGATACTATTCTCAGCCCTGGGAATCCATCCACGAGCAAAACACAGTCCTTATCATTAAGGAGCTTACATTCCTGTGACCCTCCCTGAATCAATCACAATGATGACGAGTAACCGTCATTAACTTCCACTCCTGACAGCTACGCTTGGGCTCCATCCCAGTCAAACCAGGCAGTGGCTACACATGATGCAAAGAACAGAATAGATTTTGGCAGGCAACTGCAGGGTTTGTTGTTCCCATCTACTAACACTCTGCTTATGGATACTGCTAATCAATTTGGTCAGTTTACACACAATTTTACATAAGCTGTGTATATATTTTTACGAGGAAATAACCTACACCCTAGAAGAATGAAAATTATCTCTTAGAGTCATGAAATGGGTGCCAGATCCCAACCACAGGCAAGATGTCTTAACTTCTGTCTTAGTAGACTTTGTTGATACCTGAAACAGCAACCACCTAAAATGAAATTAGCTATATCCATGTGTGTTTTTTAATCCATGTTTTTTACTACTTTAATTAATATCAAAATGTATGTTCAAAACTTTTCTGAAAGCTTTTAATTTGGAAAGTAAAGTACCATACTTTAGGCGAACCTTACGAAGTACCCCAGTTCGCATTAGACTCTTACGTATCAACAATGATCATCCATTCAGTTGCTTCCCTGCAAATACCTACAATGGACACCTGAGAGGAGGATGACCATTTGAATCCAAATCCACTGTGACTACCAGAAAACATAAGGCAGGCAAGCAAAAGAATGCATGTCATACTCAGGGTGGGAGAGAAATCTCTTTGAAATAAAAGGCACACAGTAAAACATATGGAATTTACTGACAAGTCTTACAGACTTTTTAGCTCTGCCCCATCAGCACCACTAATCAAACTCTAAGATTGAATTCTAAAAATAAAATCCCAGATCTACAGTAGTAACAGAATTATACACAGCATGCCTATCTTAGATATGGAATAAATAACTAAGCAACTGACCGATTCAGTAAGTGCTGGTGCTCCCAACGGAGAGAAATCACCTCCCACTTGTGTAAAAATGCTCATGGAAAAGGCAGCACTTAAAGTAGGCTTTAAAAGTCGATGGAGAAGTGGAAGGATAAAGAAGTCCTGTTTGAGCCTGCAAAGGTTTGGATCGGTTGGAGTAAGTGGATTATTAACAGCAGCAATTAGTCACAGGTTTGCAAAATGCAGAATTGTAAAATTTAAAAACAAAACACATTGCAATTTCAGTAATTTCATGGATTAGTTTTGCTTTGGGAAATGAGTGTCATGGTTTTGCAAGCTTTGAAAAGTAACATTAGGGCTGGGGATTTAGTTCAGTGCCATAAGCACCTGCCTGGCAAGTGTGAGGTTGTGAGTTCAGTCCCTACACCAAAAAAAAAGAAAAAAGAAAGAAAGAAAGAAAAAGAGAAGTAACATTAAGTTCTCATTTTGTTAAGCCTGAGTTCATACTCTGAGCAGGAGTCAGAATTAACTGTTCTTAAGAAAATCTGATTAGCTTTGAACAAGGGACTCCTGCTAGCCTAGAAATCAGAGTTCAACCTCAACTTCATTTTAGCAAATAAACTGTACATGATGGAACTCAAACAACAGAAATATAAGCTGAAGAAAAATTCCTCTGGAGAGTTGTCATAATTTAGATTTCAAAGCTGGTTTAAGAAAAGCTCTTGAAAAATCTGTGGACAGTAATTTACCACTGAAAGCTAGAAAGATTTTCCAAGTGCAGTGATACATAACTTCTTAATGACCTCTAGCTCCCAAAAAGATGGAGCCACTGGAACTCAGAAAGTGAAGTGATTTTTCCAAGTCACATCACTGAGAGGCTGAAACTGAGATACAGGTCCGCAGACATCAGCGTCATGAGCATCTGCTTTAATAGACTGCCTTTCTAGGAAGCGAGAATTGAAAATAAAACCAGAAATGAAATGTATGGCAATAGTCAGTGAAAATCAACTGGTCATATAAGCAGGTCTGTGATTATGGTGAGGCAAAATGAGATGAAGTAGTCTCTAAAAAGCAAGCCTAGTGCAGACCTACTCGAAAAACCATAATTACTCAGAAGACAGTTAAAACACAAAATTTCCTCCAGGGTAAAAGGCATTCAATTAATCCAATCAAAAGATCAGTTTTTTTTCTCTCTCCTGATATTTCCCATCCATACATTAAAAAAAAAAAAAAAAAGAAAAGAAAATTATGCTGTGGTCTCCAAAGTTACTAGAGATACAAATTAAGTTTAATTTTGCTGTAATTATTTACACACGCTTGGAAAAAACTTTACATGTAATTTTTATACTGTAAAATGCCAAATCTTTCTATAAACAGAAACTTTAAACTTTTTTTTAAAAAAAAATTATCTGCTAATCAGTTTATCCCTTATGTGTTTGTGGTCACATAAATAAATAAATAAACTCAGCCTTATAGTTTAGGAAAAATTAATCCCCAAATTTAGTAAATTCACAGGGTGAAAAACAGCAGATGTTGACCTGAATACTGTACTGCATAAACCATAGTTTCTGTAGTATCTTCCTCTCCACCTCCAATCTTCTAGAAAAGTTTTTGATGACAAAAATATAAAATTACTTTGTAGGAGAGTTTGAGGTAGAAGGTGAGAGGAAAAAAAAATCTCAGATTTTTTTACATTTAAGGAACCAAAAATTACCTAGTTCTAGTACTGCCCCAACCACTGCTTTCAGAAGATTGTACAAAACAGCAAATGAATGACTATGATTCGAAATTCAGAATAATGCAGCAGATCTTTCTAGGACAGCGAGTTATCACTGTCATCTTCTCGCACCTGACAAGGTATAGAAAGTGTACTGTGAAGAACCATATGCTATTGCTGGATGGCCTTTAGGGGAGTTTGTTTTTGCTCCACACAGGTTGTAGCTTTAGAAGTTTAAAAGCAAGGACAAACTATTGTGAAGAGATTGGTTTGATCTTTACCAATTCACAGCTCAAGGAGGAGAACTGATAAGATGAGCTGCTTTCACTTTTATCAGTCTCCTCCTTGGATGGGGACTTTTCTAAGAGAAAGGATCACCCATGTCTTACTCTTGTATCCCCAATGCCCGGCATAAGAAGGAACCCAAAACATGCTGGATGAGTTGAACCCACAAAAAGCATGCACAGAGTTCTCTAGTAACCATTGAAACTCCTCAGAGGCTACTTTTTCTAACTGATGAAACTGCAAAAATACTGTGTTTTGTTTTGTCAGGAAACTACATCTAGTTATTTATCCTGCCACTCTGGGTTTTTTAAGACCACCTCCATGGACTAAATATGTGTAGGCAAAGGCATTAGACCTTAAAGAGGCACACAGAAAATTGGTGCAGAACTCCAGATTGACGAAATCAGGTTTGTTTTTTTACCCATTAAATAGTTTAAGCAGATTAATTGGAACCAGGCATGTGAAGATTCATAAGGTTTGCTTTTTAGTAACATCAATTACTTGAATCTTATGAGTTATATTTCAACATATTCAGATTAGCAGTTTAAAGAAAATATAGTTCGTGATAAATTATTTTTTAAATTTTTATGGAGGCAAAAATAAGACTTGTTACATTTTTATAATAGATTTATCTCACAGTAACAAGGTATTTAGTTTCCAATGCCTTGTATACCTAATGTCAATTACCCACTTCACAATGGATATGTTTTATTTGGAAATTAAATACATTAAAAACAGAAATTTGTTTTCCTGCATCAACAAAAAGAATGTTTGATATATTCTGAAGTATTATTTAATGGCCATATCTTCAATCATAGTATGTAATTAAAGAGCAATAAAAGCAGTCTGTCTAGGGAAGAATGTGATCATTTGTTTTTGGGAAAATACGAATAAAAGGAAACTTTTTGAACTTGAAGAATGCTGATTTGCAGTAGTGAATGTCAGCAGCTTACTTACCCAAGTGTTAAGGTTGATATTTCTTGTCCTATAACTAAAATATTGGAAAATCATATTTTTAAAGCTTTGGACAAATTGGGTGTAAACAAAATAGATCCTTGTATCAAGCAAAGTGCTGCACTTTAAAAAAGGATATTTGAACACATACTGTCAATATTTACATTTTCAAGACAATTACAGCCTTCTAGATAATCCACTGTTACTGAAAAATACTTAGCCAGCAAATAATATATGATATGCTTGAAATGTCATAAATAGCTCTGCTTTAAAGGAGACAGAAAGGAGTGACACTTACTGTACTAACATTGGATAACAGTGGAAAGCCTTTCTGAGTGACTACAAGATTAAAAAATTACTTTTTTACATAGGCTCCACAATTATTTTACATTTAATACACAATACAACCATGTTTCAATGCTATTCTACATCATTTTTCAAATTAGTTATTATACTCATAGAATCATGTCAAAATTATAAATTCCTATGTCTAATATTTATAATTAAGAAATCACCTTACAAGGCTATTCTACATCAGTATTTTTCAAATTAGCTATTACACTCATAGAGTCATGTCAAAACTATAAAGTCCTATGTTTAGTATTTATAATTAAGAAATCATCAGAACTATACCCTAGCTCCCAAGATCCAGGCCAAAAATTCCATGTGTGTATATATGCAGAGCAGTTGTTTATTTGGGTGATTATTTGATTCTAATTTAATGGTTCTGTTTCCAAATATTTTTCTTTTTCAACATCTTTACTATTTTAATATTGTTCTTCCCACACAACACTTAGCTCAACTGCTGGTGACCTGGGCCAATGTGTTTCTGATGTCTGTCAACAAGTACAAAAGCGTAATTTCATTAAAGTGTATTATATATGCTCAGGACCCAGAGAACATTACAAGATGAAGAAGTTTGGCGAAAGTTCAACTGGGCATCAAATAGCACTGGCAGGAATTTTCTTAAACAGATGGTGTAAAATCTTACTAACACAATAGTGCGTGCTCAACACAGGAAGACGATCAGAAACAGATGTGTGAGCTCCAGATGACCACAGTACCAAACAGAAACAATAAACATAGGATGTACATTAGAAATGATGCCCTGGAAGGGAAAGAGAAAAAAAGAGGAGAAAAAGAAATGCTGAACAAACGCATGTCCTTGTCAAATAAGAAATGCTACTGATTTTTTTTTTTCCAGGCTAAAGTCATAGCCTGGAAAAGCATAGACATATTTCCCTTTAGCTTCCCCTTATGAATTTGGTATATAATCTTTATCAAGGTAGTGAGAATTAAAAAGGTAATGTTAATCCATGTTTTAAAAACTAATCACATCCAAGGGAAATAAGTCTTTGATTTAATATAAGAATTTCAGGGAACCTAGAATCGTTTAAGATGGAAATATCTCATCAGCCCAAAAGAATATGGGTGTGCATGCATACACACACACACACACACACACACACACACACACACACACCATTCCTTTTAGACTAACTTGATGCACGTGTTAATCGTTGCATGGCTTCACCCAAGCATTGCACAACTGTATCACAAGTACCAAAGTGGCACATAGCTAAGGCCCAGCCAGGCCCTCCGGGAGGCCTAGTTTCTCAGTGACAGCCAAACCCAAAGCCCTCCGAGGATCCTCGCGCAGGACAGGGAGCCACCTGCTTGAGACACCACGCGCAGGACCGGATTCGAGGCGCAGCGGTGTGTCTCTGCCCCCGCTGTCCGCGGCAGGGGACAGCCCGGCCCGTCGCTCCATCCCGGTCTGATCGGACCTCGCGCGCCGTGGGTGTGGGGCCCCGGCTGTCCGCGGGGCACGGGCTGCGAGGTCTGAGCAGGAGCACCTACCTAGGAGGGCAAAGGCCACGCGGGGACGGGACCAGGGCCTCCACTGTCCTCAGTCACGGAGCACCACACGGAGCACCCTCTGCAAACCAGATCTGGCTCGGGAGAACAATGTTTGTCTCTGAAATCCAGGCCTCCGCGCTTAGGGCACCCCGGAAAGCGGCGCAGGAAGGAGGGGTCAGAGCCAGCCTGCAGGCCAGGCCAGGCTAGGCGCTGGCCTCAGAGCCAGGATCGCGTCCAGAGTTGGGGTCAGGGGTGACCGGGCATCCGCAGTCCCCGACTCAGCCTGGGGATGGGAGTGTCCCTTGGTGTTGGCCCTGGTCCCCTTGGTGTCCCTGGGCCCTGGGGAGTGCCTGCAGCCTCAGGCGGGGACAACCGGGGAAACGCTACAGGGTCTATGGCCTCAGAGGTGATAACGTGCTCCTCCCGCAGGAGACTCATCTCCATCACTCCCTTCCTTCCCTGGCATCTGCCCTCCCTCCAGCAGGTCCGTGCTCCTCCACACCTGCATCCCAGCTTCCCCACAGCCCGAAGCCACCCCTACATCGCCTAAGAGAATCCTGGGCAGCGCAGTGAAGCTCTCGAAATGAGACCACCTGTGGTTTCTGCCGCTAACTTGCTGTAGGAATTTGAGCCGCCTCTCTGGATTTCAGTTCTCCATCTGTAGAGTGGGCATAGTAATTTCCACCTTCTGCTGGTGAGGCACATGGGGGATAGGTGGGTAATGCCAAATGCAAGGTTTGAAGATGACAGTTTACTTTTCAGTAGCATCATCATTGAGGCATTGAATGTGACCTTAGAGGGTATCACTTCCTTTCTTTTTCTCCAATAGTGGGGATTGAACCTAGGGAGTAGGCGAGCGCTCAGCTATAATCAACCCCAGTATTTTTTTTTTTTTAATTTCTGTTTTAAAAATTTTGAGACCAGAACTCACCAAGTCGCCCAGGCTGGCCTTGAACTTGTCACCCTCCTGCAGTCGCACGGATTGTGGGGGGTTCCACTGTGGCAGGTAAAAGGAAATTTAGGAGCTATCCTCTCCACATGGATGTGTGTGTGTGTGTGTGTGTGTGTGTGTGTGTGTGTGTAAATAATCAGGAATTATGGATTTATTTACTGGAGTATTTTCTCCATCCTGACCTTTAAATGACAGAGCCACATGGTTTGATTCTGATTTATTTATGAAAGATTTTTTTCCTTTCACTAAACTCATCAAATTACTGACTCACCACAGAAGTACTCTAAAGAAGCGAAAGAGAAAGAAATATAGTGACGGTTATTATAGATTAAAGTTATATGTTTATTTTTTTAAGGAAATCTTCAGGAGAAACTGCTGCTTATTATTTCTCACAGCGTCAAGACTCCAAAGCAATAATGAAGGCAAACTCTAGAACACCGAGGCTGGTCAAGGGATTCTTTACCAATCATGTTACAAGGCAAAGATGCAGTTTTGAAAAATTGCCAGCTGGACTCCCTCCTGAAACAGCGTGCTTTGATTTGAGCAAAATGAGTGGGATTAATCATTCCTAAAAATGATTTCTTGCCATGTTTGGAAGCTTGCAGCAGCTACACCAAGTTTGGAACTCGCTGTACTGTAGAGAAACCCACGTCTTCATGATATAGTCCAGTTGCTCTCCCCTCAGTGCTGGGTAACACAGCTCAGCCAGGGCTGCTGTCATCATTCTGGGTTGCAAAGACTCTTCTAGGACCTCGGAATCTGAGGTGTCTAGTAGCTCTGCAGCCTGCCAGTCCCGGAAAAGACCTGCTCAGGCTGGAGAGTGGCTGGGTCCAGGGAGAGACTCATCTTCCCTCTAGGGCATCTCTTTTCAGTTCTCACTTCCTGTTGTGGGCTGGAGGGCGTAGCCTCTTTCCAGGTTGAGGAGGACCCTGGGCAGCAGGGCCAATGGCCTTGACATCCACTCAGACTGGTCACTCTTTTGTCTTCCTACTTAGGAGCAAAGCCAAGCCTGTGGTCACCTGACAGCATGCCCAGCAGGGTAGATTGAAGAGTCTTACCCTATCCTTTACCTTCTTTTTAAACAGAGGCTCAGATTCAAATGATTTCTGAGGCAACCAGAATAGTTTTGCAATTTAATTTTGAACACTGAGGTCCAAAGTACTCACAGGAGTACCCAAGGAGCCATGACACTGGTCGACACACTGGGTACCATAAGCCCTTCATCCCAGATGAAAAGTGAATCCTGGAACTGCCTCAATTATTTGGTTAGAATTTCTACCTCATCCTTGCTGGAGGACCTTTAGATCTTAAAAGATGCAAGTCCTGGAATGGAAATAGGAAACAACCCTAGAAGAAAGAAAGGAGAGAAAGGTATAAACCCTCCTGTGACTGTGAGCATACCTCTCTCCTTCCAGAAGCAGTTATTGTCCAGCCTTGAACACCAAACTAGGTTTCAGAAAACTGGAACAGCACAAGGCTCCTGCTTTAGGTCTTTGAGGTCCATAGCTGGAGGAAGATTTGTTGAGGTCAGCTTTGTTCACCTGTTGGTGGCAAGAAAACTGTTTCTAAAGACTTGTCCTCAGCAGTGTTAGATGGTGACATTTGGTGACCTGTGCAGCAGTCTCCACAGCTACAGAGTTATAGTTTAGATTTAGGGCAAAGAAAGTCCCAGAAGTGAGCACAGGCATTTGGCCCTCTGTGGATACGGAAATCCAGACATTGCTTGTTCAGTATGTGTTTTCATCCACTGGCTGACAATTAGACTGCAGATTTCACAATCTACAAGGAAAAGGAGAGAGAAAGGTTTTCACCACCAGTATGCATGAGCTCCCCTCTCTTTTGTGGCTGTTTTATTTGATCCCATAAACCACTCTCTGCAATTTAACTTTGGCCAGCAATAGTGGAGGTGGAAAGGGATTGTTGCTCTGCTCCCCCATCAGACACTGGGCAGCTGCTAGCAGCCTGCAAGTGGCCAGAAGTTGCCAGAGACCCTCGAGCCGAGTCACAGCCCACCTTAGTGTCTGTTCCTGAACTCACAGAGGAGAGCAAAGCACTTAAATCCTGCCTAGGAGTAAAATTCCTGACAGGGCCTGGTAAAGCATGGCCTTGGCCAAGTAGAACTAGAGTTATGTGCCATAGTGTTGGGGGAGGCATTTGACAACAGGGAGCAGCTCATGCTATTCAAAAGGCTGCACGCCCCAAAAGAAGTCCAGGTGCCAAGCATATAAACAGGCCAGTTTAGTGTCTCAGTAAGCCAGCAATAAAGGAGCGAGGGGAGAGGGGCTGAAAAATCATAGGAAAAGTGGCTCCCAGCTGAACACTCCTCTGGAGCTCTGACGTTCTGAGAGGCCCAGCACTGACCTGCTTTTTGCCTAAGGAATGAGACCTTTGGTGACTCTATATCCAGACTTCTCTAGTGAGGCCTAGGAGTCGAGGGAGGAAAGGAAGAAAACCGCATTGACTCAGAACCTACTCTACCTGTGTAGAGCTTAGGGGAGCATCATTTTCATTTATAATGACAACTCCCAAATGGTGTTGGCTCCATTTTACAGATGAGCAACTGAGAGGTGAAGAAGTCCAATTCCTCAGAATTTCAATCACAGGTTTATCAACTTTACACCTTGTGTTGTAATAGAAAGAAGTAACACATGACTTAACTCTGAAAACCCTAGAATTCCCACAAAGGAAGGAAATACAGGCAAGCAGGCCAGAGGAAACAGAGGAAGGGAGAAGGGTCAGGAGGGAGAAAAATACAGCTACAATTATGAGACGCAGTGTCCTGGGGCAGAAAGCCATATAAAAATGATTTTTAACTTTAAAAAATGGTAGCTGAAGATTTTACCACAGACTTTTGTTTTGTTCTACTTTGTTTTGTTTTGTCTTTTGGTAAAAGTATAGTTTTACAAGACGCATCAGGCAAACAAGGTGAAAACCTGCAAGGTTTGCCTGGGTAAGCTGTAGGACACCAATACTGTGGGCAGGATGTTCTGGCAGGGTTTATTCTGGGCTACTCACTCAGGTTGACAAGTAGAGCTTCGGGGTCCCCTGACCCAGACCCTACAGAAGGCTGAAAAGATACCCTACACCCACACCCCAAACAGAGAAACTCCTTGAGCTCTCCTTTTGCATTTGGGTCAAGTTTAATTCTACTTTCATTTGGCTTTCAAAGATTCCCGAGGAAGGAGCAGTGCAGGCTGGGGGACAGGGGAGCAGAAGCCTGCCGGATAGACAGGGTTTCTAACCTCCTAGATTAGTGAGCTCAGGGGTGTAGCTGGAACCATTGTGCCTAGAACCAGTCGGGAAAACCAGGATACGAGGTTGTTGAAGCTGGAACTTTCCCCCTTTGCCCTTCACACAGGACTCCGGTTTCTACAGAGCTGCAAGAGCAGAACTCTGAAGGAACGATAGAATCAAGTTTCCACTGGTCCTGGTTTGTTGCTCATTGTAAAGGACAAAGTGCGTATAAAACCGGCAGCTCCAAACCACAGACGTGCTTAAAGCGAGATTTCGGACTTGGAAATGTCACAAGGAGTAAACGGTCTGCCGCATGTTCGCGCTCTCCTAGTATTTAGCCCAGAGTGCCCCAGGCCGCCTCCTCTTCTAATCTCAGGCTCCACGTGGCTCCTAAATTTATTTCTCTCCTCATTTCTCTTATTAGGCAGATAGCACCGCTCTTCGCTGGGGAGTTTACTGCGCTCTGGGTCCAGCGCAGGTTCAGAGCTAAATTCTAGGTGCAGAACCTACTTCCGTGGCTGGGGCTCCAGCATCTGGGTGCGCTTTTGACTTGACTTAAAGAGAAGGGCGCTTCTGCAGAGCCACGTGGAGGAGGCCGGGCCTGCGCCCCTGTGTCTCCGAGTGTCCCACGTTTAGCAAGCCTGATAGCGCAACGCCCACCAGGCTTCAGAAAAGTGATTCCCTTTACCGCAGAAACTGGGTGAGGTGATCTAAAAAGGAGACTGGGACCCCGGAAATCCCAAGGCAAAGTTTCCATCTTGGAGACCTCCCAGAAGTGACGCCCTTCGGAACTGCACAAGTTTGTGGGAACAACCTCTAGAAGTTGTCTGCTTCGCTCTCTTCCCAGACTATTAGCAATAGCCAAGGTGGGCAAAAATCCAAGGACATCCCTTGACACCCGCAGTTTCCCAGCAGTCTTGCTGGAGATTTCCCCTCTGGGGCTCCAAGGAATTACCACTAGCCGCACCCACAGGCGGCTCCTTCCCGCAGGCGCCTTTGACAGTACTGGGCTGCGGGGCTCTGGTGCGGTGGCAGAAGGTGGCCTACCAGGGTTGCAGGCTGGGCCTCGAATGTGCTGGTCCTGCGACAGTGGACCCAAGAGTCCTGGTTGCAGAGCGCAATGCAACCGGGCTTCTCCCCGGCCGCCGCCGCGCTTTTCCGAGTCTCCACGGGTGAGCTGGGAGCCAGAGAGGACAGCGATTCAGGGAAACCAGACTGGAGTTTGCCCCAAAGCCTCACAGCCTTTAGGTTAAGTTCCTGCAAACGTGTGGTTACTCACTGCGAGGAGCTCAGAGGCAAAGGGCTCCATAGTGAAGTTGGCGGGGACTTTCTCTATTTAAAGTAATAATTTACTAATTCGGATCTATTGCTTTTAAATATCGAGTTCCAGGGACCTCTGTCAATGCAGGCTTAATTTCATCCCACTGATGAAGGATGTTTATAAACGGCGCCTGCGGTGCGAGCCGAGTGTGAAAATATCAGTTTTATGCCTTTTGATAAGAATTACCGAGGTGGAAGCCTTATTAGACGATTACAAATTTCGCAGCTGCTTGCTGCCCAATTAGGCAGCTCTGCGCGGTGAGTGGAAGCTGCGGGGGTCGGGGTGGATTGGTGCCCTCTCTCTCCAGCCCGGACCTCCAATCACGGCCTGGCTTTACGGGGATCCGGATCCCGTCCCTGCCCCTTGGATTTTAGGGACCCTATTCCAGGCAGACCGGCTCTGGAGCGCACAGCCTGGACAGGACCTCCTTGAAGTCTCCTAGCTGCCTTTTCCCCACCTTCGCCCCTCCCTTGAAAAGACCTCTGTGTGGTCCAGGGGTGTTAGTAATCCCCCTGGGTGGGCCTTCGGCCTCTGATTTTCATTTGCGAAGAGCTGGGCAACTAGTAATTTCAATTTAGTAGGTAGACGCCAACATCATGCGGGCAGTCACTTCCCACCTTCAGACGCACAAGGTGAGGCTTGGGGGGCGTCTTCCTCCGCTCAAAATTGGTCTGTATTGGAGCTCGAGCTAAAATCCCTCATTACTATGATGGGAGGGGGGCGGGAGGAAGTCCTTATTTTTAGCCCGAGGACCTCGGGCTCGCTCTGAGGAGTAGCAGGCAAACTTTTCCTGGTCTTGCGTCCGGAGGAGCGTAGGTTGGAGACGCCCGGTTACATCCCCCCCCCCCCCGACAGCTGCACCTCCCCAGTCTCCGCGCTCCCAAGGGGTCAGGAGGTCGTTGGGCTCTGGCGCCCAGCCTGGACAAGTATCTAGTCATGCCCCTCTGCCCACCTCCACACACAGTTCAGGATTCAGAAATAGACTCACCACCCAGAGGCCTACGGAGCATGTGGGGTGGCGCAATTCACCGAGAGAGCGGTCAGGTCCGTTCCGGGCTCCGCGCCTGGAGAGCAGAGGCCATTCTGCTGGGTCTTCCGCGTCTGTGTGAGGACCGTCCTTCTTCCCCAAATCCAGAGGCCTCTAAAAATGAATCATTTCCTCCACTTATGCAGAGGCAGGAGCTCTTAGATCAAGATTAGTATTTTCAAAACCCGATTGAGAGCCCTCTGATTAGGCGAGGGTGGGTGGAAAGACCGCATAAAACGCCAGCGCCCCCCGCCCTACTTCCCCAAAACAGCTCGCACGCTCTCGGCGTCTGCAAATGACCCGCTCAAATCATGGTCGATATCACTCAAATAGCACTCCAGAGCCACTTTGCAAACGTTCACACAAAGAAACTGTAATTAAATCTCCAAATGGGATCTCTTTTTAATTTCACTTTCAACGGAGTCCTGCGCTAGACGCGGCTCCGAAGGCGCCAATGTTGTGCAAGATTCTTCCTCTTCGGAATGGGCATTCTGGGAACAGTGCTGCTTCACGGAAAACGCGCGTGGAACCCCCGCACGGATGTTCACACTTGATGAAAAACACGAGTCTTTTGGGCCCTCGCGCACAAATTAGCTTTGCCGAAAGTCCACCCACCCCATCCCAAATCCCCAAGACCCAGGATAATCACAGCGTCTCCCTCTCTCCCCTTGAGATGTTCCGTGTAGGACTAGACCTCTGTGGTTCTTGTTGACTTGTGCCCAGTTGCTTGGAAAGGCAAACCAGGCCAATATGAAAAGGCTCCTGCTTAGGGGACAGAAATAGGATTGAGGAAAAGCTAATGTGCAGTCTCGCGTGGGCTCCAAAGTGTCACCCAGGCTCTCTTCATCGCAGCAAAGTGTCTCCTTGGCCAGCCTGCTGTAGCCTGGCCTTGATCTCTCTCATCTCCTTCTAGACGAAACAACGGAATAATCCTATGTGTGCAGATACTTTTAAAATACAGATTTCTGTCTACTGGAAGCAACATCGCACGTTTTTGTTAGAGACTTCCAGACATTTTTATGGTGCTGAAGACTTTTGTTTCTTAGGAGAGGTACACTGGAACTAATACATGATTTTAAAAACCAAATTCGTCTTCCTACACTAAATAATGAAGTAAAAGCTAGCTCAGAAAGAAGCTACTCAAACAGACACGTCCTCCAATCCTAATCAAAATTACAGCATCTGCACTCCCCCACCCCACCCCCGCGAGCGCGCCAGTTTGAAGCAGCAGCTGCTAGTTTGCAGGGCTTAAATTTTGTCCGGGATGAGATGAAAAGAATCATACTCGTCAGCAACATACTTTTGCCTTTCTGGTAGACTTGATTTCAAATGTAGTCGCACATCCTAAGTCCTTTTTTTTTTTTTTTTTTTTTTTTTTTTTTTTTTTTTTTTTTCCCGGAGCCGCTCAGATGCTCCTTTTTTCTCGTAATGAGACAACTTTTCGCACAAGGAGCGCGAGCCGCTAGACAAGTCCGCTCCCGGGGCGGCCAGCGCGCGCTTGCCTGCGTTTCTACACTCTTTGGAGAGATGCGCGATTCCAGAGAACGGCTAAACCATTCCAGCACCGCCGCCGCCGGAGACCTCCAGCTCGCTCTCGGCTCTCCGCGGAAAGAGCTGTAACTGTAACCTGAATCTTTGTTTAGGTTTTGGTTGGGGAGCGAGAATTTAAAAGCCAAGGCAAATGCAGAGAGCAGTTTTTTTTTTTTTTTTAAATCAAATTAACAGGCCATCCCAAGATTGTTTTTTTTTTTTTTTCTTCCTTTTTCTCCCCTTTAATACCGAAGCTGGAGTAAGCTGGCTTGCCCTGATAAAGATCTGAACATGTAGAGAAGGCGGGTTTTCTTTAAGGAGGTGAGGCGATTCTTGCAAGGAAACTTTTCCCACACACCCCTCCCTCTGTGGAAGGTTCCACCCTCTGGAAAACAAAACTTTTTTTTTTTTTTTCCCCTTTTCCTGGAGGGACAGATCTCAGTGAAGTTGGGAAAGGAGTTTTAAGAACAGACGGTCAGAGGGTGGTGACGGCTGCTGTGGCCTCTCCGGACCCAGACCTGCTTGTGCTTCTCCTGTCTTTCGCCTTAGCTTTTATTAGCGCTTTGGGGCGGGGAGGGGTCGATCCGCAACGCACGGCAGCCTGCGCCCCGCCGGAGCTGGAATGTGACAAGCAGCTCCAGCAGTGCCATGTATTGGAAGAGCGACCCGATGTTTGTGTGTAAACTAGAAGCAAAGGACGTGCCGGGGCTGGCCGTTCCTCCCGAGAAGGTGAGCGAGCCGACGCCTGGCCAGATCAGTTGAATCGCAAGTTTTCCTTGAATCGCGAGTTCTTTGGGTTCCTAAACGAGGTTCACAAACTACCTGTAACGGCCTCGTCCTCAGACCCGGCAATTTTTTTTTTTTTATTACGTAGTAGCGTTAGTCAGTAATCACTGCTCCCCCTCCCCACAAGCTCACTTAACCTGAGGCATGGAGACTGTAATTTGGGAGAAGAAGCCTCGAGCCTAAGGCGCTCTCAGGTCCATGTGAGTCTTGCTTTTGTTCTATTTGCCGCGGTGGTGGTGGCGGTGCCGATCGCGGCGGCGATCCTGGGAATCCGGGGACAGCTGGTGCGGGACTGGGCGGCTGGCAGGGGGACTCCGCAGGTCGCGGGCTCCTGCGCGCGCGGAGACGCAAGGACTTCGGATGCGGGCGACCGGTGCACCGCAGACCCAAGGCGGATCTGAGGGTGGGGGGGATGCCCGGCGGGCCCGGAGAACCATTTTATTTAAAATAACAAAAGCAAACCCAGGGCGCAAAAGGAGTCCAAAGGTGGGTCTGAGTCGCTTGGGGGACCTGGACGGTTCTCACCTCTGGAGGCGACACCCGTAGGTGTAGCGCTAAATTTGGAAGTGGACTGCAGCCTGTTTGAGGCTCCGCCGGATGCGTACCGGCGCCGCAGGCTTCTCCTGGCCTGGCCAGGCTTTTCCGCCTGGACTGTGCGCGCGTGAGCGCAGTGCGCTGGGTCCCTCGTGGGGAGCGGACCCCGATAGGGTCCGGGGACGCCCTGGTTTCCGAGCCATCTCACCCGGCACCTCCAGGACGAGGAGAAGGCGGAGCTGAGGAGTCAGCAATACAGAGGTGCGGCCTCTACAGTTCGTTGACCCAGCAGCCCCCAAGCTGGAGTTTTCCTAAACTAAGATAGTGAAAGCCCGGGAGCCCGGGGAGGCTGCGTTTTCTTTTAGGAACAAAACTCCAGCAAAAGCTAGAAAACACTTGAGCAACGCGCGTTGTTGCTTTAAAACATTATGACCAAGGTTGGGTCAGGGTGGTTTTTTTTTTTTCTAATGGCATAAATTAAATTCAGCTGGATATTTTCCACCATTATTCGACCTGCTTTTTGCATTGGTTAAAATAATCCTTTAGAAGCTCAAATGCTGACTTACTGAGCAATAAGTGGCAATTTACACCTTCAAGAAAAAACGAGTGTAAATCACTCAGGGCTCTAATTGCCGTAAGTTTACGAAAGAGCGGCTGGCTGGGTTTAATCTGAAGCATTTTCATTCAAATGGTCCTACGAACAAACACCAGGCTCCTTAAATCCCGCTGTAATTAGCTTTCAAGTATCCTATTAAACCTCTTCACCTTTCGGGTTATCCTATTCAAAAAGCCCCCCTTTTAAAAATATATGTGTGTCTTGCTCTTTTAATTGACGTTATGAAAGAAATCGCGTTTCTCCCCCACCCCCTCCGCAGCCGGCTTTTCTTTCTCCCACTCCACGCCCCCCGCCCCGCACCCCCATCAGCCGGTGTTCCCCGCTCCGCCGTGATTGACGTCTGGCGAGCGCACGCTTTGTGCCGGGACGATTGTTATTAAGCGGTCACCCCCGCGGGGGGCCGTCGCCGCGCCCCGCGAGCCCGAGCGGCCGGATGGCCGGGAGGCTGCGCCCCGCGCCCAGCGCCCCACGCCCGGCGCTTCATTAGCGCGGCCCGCGGCTCGGCCCGGCCTCGTGCGCCCGGCCGGCGCGCGCGCGCTCGCAACTTCTCAGCGGCTGCGCCCGGCTTCTCCGCCCCGCAGTGCCCGAGGCTGATGTCGGAGGAGTGCGGGCGGCCTGCAGCCCTGGCGGCCGGGAGGACTCGCAAAGGCGCCGGGGAGGAAGCACTGGTGAGTGGGGAGGCGGCGGGGACCCCGGCCCGGCTGGTCCTCCGGGAGCTGCGGGGGCAGGGTGGGAAGCCGCGCTGGCTCCCGAGGTCCTGGGGGTCGGGGGTCGGGTCGGCGCGCGTCGGTGGCGGGAGCTTAGACTTGGGGCGGGGGGGGGCGGGGAGGAGGGAGGGTAAGCAGGGGGCGTCGGGGCACCCGGGCGGGAGCGGCGTGCAGGGGGAGGAGGGGTCTAGCACCGCCTGCGCTCGGTCGCTTCCCGCAGGTGAGCCCCGAGGGAGCGGGAGACGAGGACTCGAGCTCCTCCTCGGCCCCGCTGTCCCCGTCGTCCTCGCCGCAGTCCATGGCCTCGGGCTCCGGCTGTCCGCCTGGCAAGTGTGTATGCAGCAGCTGCGGCCTGGAGATCGTGGACAAATACCTGCTCAAGGTAGGGCGGGCAGGGTCGATGGGGCAGCTGGGGGAGAGAGACGAGTTCTTCCTTCGTCCACCCAGCTGGTCCTTGGTGGCTGTACACTTTCTGGGCAGATCAGCCCTGTCTAGGGCAACTCACGCGGTGGGGTTATCATTGCAAAAACGCTATGAGTGACACAACCTGGTGTAGAAATGTGTATCCGGGTGTATGCGCTGGAATCGCCCCTGAAGGTGGAATGGAAGTGAGGAAGCCCATTTTTAAAAATCTTTTCCCGGACTAACTGGTTCGCCCCTTACTCTTACAAGATATCTGTAGTGAAAGTCTCACTAAAGTGTCTTCAAAGGTCTTTGCTGAGACTACTTTAAAAATAAGTTTTATTTTTAAAATCCCACGAAGTGTTCCAAAGTAAAAGGAAAAGTTCACAGAAATATTTACATATTCAGTGCCTCAAATCCACCCAATTTTCAGCGCTTAGGAAAAAAGTGGAAATTGATGTAAAGCTAAACACAGGCACACAAGAGCCTTAGATGAAGTGTTTCAAGTGGTGGTTGGAGAGTTGACTGTCTGTATTAATTTATTTTATTTTCCTCTTAAAATAGTGTGGGGGAATTGTGGAGTAGAGATTCTGGCAGGCCACAGTTAGCCAAGTCGTAGCAAGCAGGATCATAGTCCCTGGTGTCTTAATCCTAATACACTGGCTTTTCAACTTCAATAGTTTTTAAAAACCACTGTGTAAAATAATGACTTCTTCTGTACCAAAGTAGTTGCAAACTAGTTCACTTTCTCTTCCCACCCACCACGCTGAAGTTTTCAAAAGGATTAATTATGGAGGGTATAAGTTCAAAAAGTGATTTAGTGGGTTTAAATTTCTACATCAGCATACAAATTGCTTTGTCTAAAAATACGAATTACTCAGATACAGCAACAAGAGGAGTTTGGTGAGAACTTTTAAAAATGACTGAATCATCTTTGGTGGTTGGTTTTTAAAGTTGGTAATTAACATGGGGTTTTTCTTTAATGAAATATGCATTCTTAAAATTCCATTTTCGTTGTAGCTAAACCTGACACGTTTTGGAATTTTAAAATTATCTTTTGGCTTAAA
Source organism: Cavia porcellus (assembly GCF_034190915.1). Lineage (NCBI taxonomy): Eukaryota > Metazoa > Chordata > Mammalia > Rodentia > Caviidae > Cavia > Cavia porcellus. The sequence continues at coordinate 155,792,509 of NW_026947484.1, read as the reverse complement.
ACTAGCTCCTTATTTTCAATGAGACTTTTCAGTTATTAGCAAAATCTTTAAGAGTGTTTCTGAAATGGAGCTATGAAGCTGTTTAACACTTCATAGTAGAGAGGACCTAGCCAAAAAGCTTAAAGTAGCAAGACAACCTCAAAAATAGAGAATACTTACTAGTGTTCATTTTGCCTGTTTAAATATTGCCTATCTCTGGTAATATATAAAATATCTGTTATCTAAGACAGTAGTCTGCCCAGTGAATTATTCTCCATGCAATCTATTCTGCTTTTTGTTTGTATGAGCATATTCGCTCTAACTGTACTCTGAGAATATAGGATTGTTTTAAAAATCTGAGTGCTTAACATTTCTCCCCCAACCCCCACCACCCCACTTTTAAGTACTTTTCCAGGTAAGTTCGAATTCAGACTTGTCACTGGTAAAAACAGAACCTAGCATAGATAGAGGTGTAACCAACAAACCAAGAAGTGAGGCAAAAACCAAAGTGTTATATTGGAGAATCGCAAGTGTATCTCTTGGCTCATTCCCTACTTCAGTGGCCTGACCTATGAGTAGTTTCTCTATCCTGGTCCTAGTTGTATGTTTCTGATTGGATTAGTACTAGCCAGCAGGGAAGGTTTATGGCTTCTAGAGTCTTCTACCTTCACCTTACTTTACTCCCTAAAAAAGAAATGGAAGATTTAGGAGTATTTTTGTGTTGCTATTGTTGTTTGTTTTTGTTTTTTGAAAGTACTCTTTGAGGAAAGGTGGTAGACCAGGCTTTTAGTTTGGTTTTTGTGGAGAGAGGCCCTGGTTCTTCCCTGAAGCCTTCCTTTACAAAACAAAAAGTTGGATACCATTGAAATGTAGATGGCCCTAAGCCAGGGAATATTAACAAAGCCTGTACTTTTAAACTTTATCCTAATTGAGCACATTTTAGAAAAAAAGACTGTATATTTGTAGGGCAGTATTCACCATTGTTAATATTTTTTATTCCAGCTTTCTTGGATTTTTATTATTTCTCTGTTATTTGCAGTAGGTTTTTTTAAATAGCAAGTAGAAAGACCAAAACTTAAAAATTTCGTCAAAAAAGAGAGTTGAAAACCAAAAAAAATTAAAAGAAATTGCTTTGGAAATTGAGCATTAACTGTAATTAGGAGCCAGTAAAACTTCTGTCTTTCAGCCCCAAAGTTTTTGTGTGTAATTCATATCACAGGTAAACATATTGAACAGTAGTTATAATCTGACAGAGTGCCCGGTGGAAAGTTCTTTTATTATTAAATAATGTTAGGAAAGCCAAATCTCACAGTAGTTTGCTTTCCTGGTTTTGTCATCGGAGCCATTGGGTAGCTGGTGATTTCGCAGATTGCTGTACTTTTACATGGCATTTAATGAAGCATAAACCTGGTTCTTACGTCTGTTTAACAAGAGCTTTGGGAGTCTGTATTGCAGGCCAGTTCAACCCAGTACACACCCTCATGCTTGAAAGCCTGAATTGTGATGCTTATAGCAGGATGGCAACATTTGAAGTGGGAGTAATTGTGGGTTGTTTCCCCAGTTGATATTTCTTGTGCCTTTAGAAAGTATAAATTGTTTTTCCCCTCCTAACATGGCCTTCCATCTTTCTATTCGAAGAATAAATGCAAAATATGCTTGGTGCCTACCTACTACCACTTATAATTGTACTAAAATTGGTAGAGTTACCAGTACCTTCCTCCACGGCGACTTTGTCTCTGTGGAACTGGATAATGTTAGCACAGAGGCACAGCCACTGTCACAGCAGCACTTAGCTCTGCTGGAGCTATTCCTGGTTTCAGGAAGGAGACTGCCCAGCCTCTTTACCAGGGCAACTGTCTTTCCAAACCATTTTACACTTTCTTTGGTGCTCTTTTAAACAAATGTATAGTTTGCAATTATTTAGCCAAACAAGTAAGTTGAGAAGGTGGGAAGAATTTGGAGGAAAAAAGAAAGAAACAAAACATCTGTATGTAGGACTTTCAAGGGACCAGAACTTTTCCTGTGTTCACAGAGGTTTGATTTAAGAAAGTAGCAACACAATTTGTTCAAGGGCTACCCCCCCCCCCACACACACACATAATGTGTGCGTGATTTTTTTTTTCCTGGCTGGAGTGTAAGAGTGAATGGTGAATGTGTTCAGATGGAGCTTCATAGAAATGACACTGTTTGGATGGAAACAATCAGAGCATGTGTCAGAATCTCACAGGGCCAGCGCTGCAGTTGGCTGAGCTGCCCTTCCAGTGGGGTGGGAGTGGCTTCTCACGCTGCCCTCTTCCCTTTGCAGGTGAATGACCTGTGCTGGCATGTCCGTTGCCTCTCCTGCAGTGTCTGCAGAACCTCGCTAGGAAGGCACACCAGCTGTTACATTAAAGACAAAGACATTTTCTGCAAACTCGATTATTTCAGGTATACTGTGAAGCTTGTTCTTAGTAAAGTAAGACCTTCCAGAAATTATTCAGCAAACAAGAATTTTGCAATAACACTTTTGTCCAGTTTCATTTGCCGTAAGCCCTGTTTTTTCCTATATGATGGATTGCAAAATCTATTTGGAGATCTATTTTATATTAAAATAAATGTGTTTTCCTCCTTTAGGGAACTTGGTATCCAAAATTTAATAGTAAATAATGTTTCCACTGTAAAGGATGAAAATTTTAAGCACTAAAAAGCAGGGAAACTTTTTGCAATGCATGAAGTATAAAACACATGATGACTTGTGACAGAGTTCCTTGTAGAGGGGAAGAGAGAAGACAGAAAGAAACTGCTTACAGTGGAGAAAGGATTTTGTTAAATTTTTACCAACTTATCATAGAATGATTCCTACTTACACACTCATGAGATGCCAGGAGTTTGGAAACTGTGATGAATTGCATTATTAAGAAGGATTGATCATTTTTTCCGTATCATAAATACACCAAATCAAATTAGTCTGCCTAAAAATCCTGTTTCTTTTGTCTCCTCTTTGATATTTAGTATGTAAGATAATAATTAAACAAAAAATTTTCTTTTTGTGATCTCTTTATAATTGCTTAAGTATAATTTCTTCTAGGGTCATTCTTTATGGATAATTGTCTAAAAGTTGAAATTGTTCCTAAAAATTACCCTGTCTAGGGTAATTACTTGGATTTTCAAATGAAGAAAAAAATGTTCATTAGGAAATTGTGGTGTGGTGTTAATTCTACATAGTTAAGTTTGTATTACTAATTCTGTTGTGTTTACTCCATTTCAAAACATGATTTTAGAGAGTTTAGTGGTTAATTTGAATAAAATCACTAGATAATTAAAGTCACCTCATAAGAGTCCTTTATTTTATAAAATCATAGAGCTTTGTAACTATCTCAAATACGTATTTCTCATTAGGTTTACTCTGTTTCTTCAACCACAGTTAATAGTTTGCTGCTTTTTTGACATCAGACATGGTAATATTAATTTTTTATGATAAATTAAAACTTTTTAAACGATTCAAGCTTGAAAATCTAGTTCTTTAGGATTTTTAATACTTCGTATTTTATTCTGAAATTTATTTTTAGCATTCAGTGTTTTGGTATAATTAAAAATAAATTGGCAACACCTCCAAAGGTTATATGCATGGGTAGGCGGAGGCACTTTGCTAATCTGGTGCAAGCTCATTCTGTTGGCCCGTGCCTGTGACAGGAGACTAACAAAGTCTCTGGCCACTCAGACCAGGAGGAAAAAGGAGTATTCCCATCTGACCTGGCATTTTGTTAGGCTTAACCTATGTTTCACATGTAAATATATCTCTGAAAAGTTTAGATGATATTCTTCTCCTGTGGCTACCAGTGTGTTAATTTCCCATGAAAGGAAACATTTCCTTTGTTGCCTACTGGTTGAAGAATTTGAGTTCTCTGCATTCTTCGATAATGTCTATTTTTAAATGTTTTGAATATTAATTCATAGCATTTTATGATCAAAACTTGATTTTTTGTTTGTTTTTGGTGCTGGGGATCGAACCAAGGGCCTTGTGAATGCTGTACCACTGAGCTGCACTTTCCAATCTCTACTCGGTTTTAAAAAGTCTTTGCTCATATCAAATTGGCATACTTTTGCATTTTTAGGTTTTCCATCTGAAGTATGTGGGTGCACATGGGCATGCTTTATCTGAAGCCCCCAGATACATTTATAAATGCCCTGATATTTGACAATAAGAAGGATGTTGATACTTATGTTTTATTTATTTATAAAGTTTTATTTTTAAAAATAGATTTGAATTGTGATTATCGTAAATCTTAATTGCTTGGCATGTTGACTTTCAGGAAAGTAATTCCTGTTTCTTTTTCAAGACACTGAAACACTTCCATTACTCCAGTGGAGTGATGTTGTGTGTCAGCTTGATAGTAGACTGATCAGTAGCTTCCCAAGCATTAAAATCTTCCACTCCTGCCTTTCTGTGTACCGTAGAAGGTATGGAACTCGCTGCTCTCGATGCGGCAGGCACATCCACTCTACTGACTGGGTCCGGAGGGCTAAAGGAAACGTCTATCACTTGGCGTGTTTCGCCTGCTTTTCTTGCAAAAGGCAGCTTTCCACAGGAGAGGAGTTTGCGTTGGTGGAAGAGAAAGTCCTCTGCAGAGTGCATTATGACTGCATGCTTGATAATTTAAAAAGAGAAGTGGAAAATGGTAAATATGTACTTAAAATACTTTTGAGTCTTTGGGGACAGTGACTAGAGAGATAAAAATGATTTTTCCTAAGGTTGTCTGAATGCATTATTTTAGGCCAAAATATAATTGTGGTAAAATTCATCAAGCCCTCTACAGCTAGTGATGAGCACTGTTTTATTCGCTGGGAAAACCAGGGTGTGTGTATTAGCCGTGTTCTCAGGCAGCAGCCTCGGGTTAGGCTGCAGCTTCTCTGTTCTGTAAACAATTGTTTCTCTGTGTTTGCCTTCCCAAAGGTGGGTCCTCGCCCGCCACTTTGCGTTTTTGACCGAGAGCTCAAGCCTGTGCATCAAATACTATTTCTGCAGTGTGTTGATGATGTGTTTAATTAAAACTTAGTAGGTTCCAGTTTGGATGTGGTGATGCATACCTGTAATCTCAGCACTCTGGAAAGCTGAAGCAGGAAGATTATAAATTCACAAATTCAGGCCCAGCCTGGGCAGTGTAGTGACTTGTAGTGAGACTCTGTCTCAAAATAATAGAAATTTTAAAAGGATGGACTATAGCTCAGTGCTTAGATCTTGGGTTCAATACTCAGTACTGTGGGAGGAAAAAATGTAAGAAATAAAGTTTTCCCATCTAGAAGGTAGATAATGGTTTTACAAGTCTGGAAGTGCAAGCAAAGTATTGCTGTGCAAGTGGCGGACCCATTTGAGTCACCAGTGTGTATGATGTGTTTCTTAAATGCAGGTAATGGGATTAGTGTGGAAGGCGCCCTCCTCACAGAGCAAGATGTTAATCATCCAAAACCAGCAAAAAGAGCTCGGACCAGCTTTACAGCAGATCAGCTCCAGGTAGACCTGCAATGAATGTATGATTTTTGAAGCCCCTCTCCTGGAAAAATCCAAACAAAAAAATAATTTCAGTGCTGCCTAAAGGCAGTTGTTTCCTAAAAAGTTAACCTATCTTTTTTTTTTTTTTTTTTTTTTTTTTTTTTTTTGTCTTTTTCCTTTTTATCGGTACCCGGGATCGAACTCACGACTGCCTGCTTTACAAGGCAGGCGCTTATGCTGCTGAGCTAAATCCCCAGCCCCAACCTATCTTTTCTTGAAATCAACCTGATAAATACATGAAAATACACTGACTGCCCCCTTATGCTTCTCAGTATTTCCAAGCACCATGATAGGAAGGGTCCAGCCATCTAGCTTTATGTCCTTGGACCCTTTTGGTGTCAGCATCAAAGTAGAAGCCAACTGTGGACCTGTTCTGGCTTCCTGAGACCATCAGTTCAATCCAGACACTTCTATTAGTGTGTGTTTAATTGCAATAGAAGACAATTTGAACCTTGCAACAGAAAGAGCACGTGAATTTGTGAAACTCCGATTTGTTGGTGGTATTAACCAACTCCAGTGAAATAATGGACGAGATTGTCTGTTTTTTGAGTAGAAAAGAACTGAATATGCCTGCCTTAATTAATAGCCAAATAGTTCCTTTCTGGTTTTTAAAAAGGGTAGAGGGGATAACTCTGTAATTTGATGTTAAAGGTTGGTTATGCCCCATGGCAGGGGAAGAATTATTTACAACTTAGTTTTCTTAAACATCATCTTCGTAAGTTTGATTTGTACACATTGTCAAGAAAATAAGTAACGGCTCCTCACTTTACATTTAGGTCTTCATATATGATTCTTTTCGGCATTTTTTAAATTACAAAATCACATTTTCTGAAAGATTAATGTAGATGAGGTATTTGTTTTAGGTTAAAGTAACATTGAGCACCTGCTGTGTATCTCAGGGTACTTTACTGTCAGTATACTCAGACTTTAGGAGATATTTATGCAATGTTAGCAAATGCATGAGGCTAATGTTCTGGAAATCACCTGTAGCATCCTAAGACCTGCCAGCTTTTAAGATGGTTAATACAATTTAAAGTGTTTCAAGAGAGAATTCTATCTCAAGAATGATTTAGGAAAGAAACCTGAATATGATGCAAACATTTTAAGGACACTTGCCAATGGAAAGTATTCTACCATTAAAATCTAGACCCATTCAGGGAGAAAAAAATCCAAATAGATAATTATTATGTATTGCTTAGACATAAAAGTACATGGTTAGTAAGTAATACATGAAAACTAAGACAATCGAGAGAATCATCTCCATAGGAACTGTGCTCCTCTGTAAAGTTAGGTATGAGCACTTCTGACAGCTCTGGGAAAACACTCAGTGGTTCAAAGGTATCTGGGTTAAAACAGACCCTCTACTGTGTGTGTATGTTTTTTAAAATGGACCGTTCTCACGAAGGACTGGCTCTAATCTTAAGGGCTGTAATATTGATAACTTTAATTTGATTTAAAATTTGTTATTCCAGTTGTCACTGAAAATTTGAGACCAGGATGTATGCAATCACCTATGGCAAGAAAATTGCAGATGCTAATGAAATAAAAAGAATATTCGTGGAGGTCTGTTCGTGCGAAGTCCAATGCCGGGCTCATCAGCACTATCTCCTTTGAGTCTCCCAACAGTTCGTTTGGTGTAATAGCCTCTCACAGAGGTCCAGGAATTTCCTGTCAAGGCAGAGCTCTGAGGGGATGGCAGGGAAGAGCTCTGCTCTTTCTGTAGGCTTGGCCTACCAGGAGACTATGAGTGCAAATGAGCCTTAACAAAACTTGTAGCTAGGCTTGCAGTTTTAAATTGCAGATGTGCATAAAATATTTAAGCCATGCGTCATTGTCCAAATGCGATCTGAATCATGCTTTTAAAAATGTTTGTCAGAGTCATAGGTTTTTTAAAAATGAAAGCACTAAGTGATACAGTTTTAAAGCATGTTTTCATTTATTCAGGATTAGCACTGATACCAGGGAGAGCGGAAACAAACGAAATACAATCCTCAAGTAATTTTTTGAAATTTAGGAATTTTTGAGAGCTGCAGATTTAAAAAAACAAGCAAACTTGAATCATTTACTTTTGCCGATATATAAAGCAGGGATCATCCCTTCACTGTCAAATTGTTCTGCCTTTCAGAAAGCTGAGTATATTCCAGTTCTGTTGAGACTGTAGTGTGGTACCTGCTTTAAGCAGATGCAAAAATGGGATGAGTAAAGGGCTAGAGATGTAGCTCACTGGTAGAAGGTAGAATGCTGGGCCAGCCTGAGGCCCTGGCTTCCATCCCCAGTATTGAAAATAAATACAAAATCCATTCATCCTGTAATTCTTCTTTAAAATTAATAGGAAGAAAAATAATTTAACTCAAAGGATGTGCCCACAAACATACAAGAAATATTGTCTCATTTATGAGAATGATACTAAGAAGTTTCTGCTTCTGTTATGGTCTGCTTATTGTTGCAAGCACCTGGCCAGCGATGGTTAGTATTTTTTTTTTTTTTTTTTTTTTTGGTCTTTTTCGTTTTTACCGGTACCGGGGATCGAACTCACGACTGCCTGCTTGCAAGGCAGGTGCTTTTGCCGCTGAGCTAAATCCCCAGCCCCCGATGGTTAGTATTAGTATGCAGTCCACATGTAGCTTCTGCTTTAATCTATTTCAGATCAGATTGGTCAGACTCCTAACATTTCTCGTAGACCTCCTGGCCCTACAATGTTCAGTTCCATGGGGGAGCAGGGGGAACCATCAGGTATTCCCTCTCTCAAGGAGCACATTTGCTTCCATGGAGAGTAGACTGGTATTACAAACTCATTCTCCAACTATGTTAAAAACAGCAGTAGTGTTTGGACAACAGTAAAAACTAAGAAGAGTTTAAAAGCATCTTTTTTCCATACCATTAAAAAGAATTAATGAGTACTACTTTTTCAAAAGAATATCCCAATTTAAATAATCCATGCTGATCTAAAATTCATTCCTTGATGGAGAAATTCCTTTATTAAATGTAACTCGGTTCCATTATTAAACTTGTCAATCTGAAACTCATTTGTGAAAAGCATGCTGGGTTTTTTCTTTAACAGATTTTTTTTAACAGATTGTTGGTAATGATCTTACAAGCAAATCTTCAAGTATCCATACAGACTTTTTGAAAAACTAAAATACAAAAACATAATTATATTTCTCATTCCTTTTTCTCTTGGGGATATTATATGCTCAATTACATATAAACAACACTATTTTCATAGGAGACATTAATGTAACACATTTACAGTAGAAAAGGAAATAGGAAGATTATAGGTGTTCAGGCAATTTTTTTTTTTCATTTTTTAAACCAAAAGTCTATTTTCGTTATGAATGTATACACATAGCAGACTGGAAGTCAGGATTATGTAATTGTGGAAGAGTCACTTATCAGCGAGATCTTACTGAAAATGTAATTTGTCAGTCTCATAAAGCTTCCTGGAACAATCCTTAACTTTCTCTCCACACTCAGATTTTCCTCACATTGTCAGGTTTCACTGTGTTACAAACTCCAAACTGCGGGGCGGGAAGGGTTTGATTCCCGGGAGGTAAAGAATGGGCATTCCCTGTGTCAAGGAACAGCACACCCATTGCCATGGAGAGTACACTTGCCAGCGCACTCTGTAGCTCCCTGTGACAATTACAGTGGCAGAAGATAGTGCCATATAAAGAGCAGAGCAGAGAAGGAAGGTAGTTTTTTTCTGATGGGAAGGGTAGAGAAGCCAGCCCTGCTTAAGGTCTTTAAATAGGTTGGATACTCAATCCATTCATGTGGCCAAGTGCAATTGTATGGGACACCAGGCTTCACTCTCATTCTGTAAAGTACATCAGTTTCTTTTTTTCTTTTCTTTTTTTTTTTTTTTTTAGCCAGATGTGGTATTGCACACCTGTAATTTGAATATTTGGGAGGTTGAGGCAGGAGGATCGTTGCGAGTCTGAGACCAGCCTGTGCTACAAAATGAGTTCAAGGCCAACCTGAATTGCACAGGAGACCCTGTCTCAAAAAAACCAAAAAAAAGTACAGCATTTCTGTTTTCTAATACTCCCCACAGTTGGTTGACTTTCAGTGATAAAATTGAAGTATCTCACTTATTGCCATAGTGGTTCCCTCTTCTGAGGGGTGCCGAGCCGTTGGCATGTGATTTACTCGGGTGCTTCTCCCTACCTTTTTTTGTGCTCCTCCCTTTCTCTTTTATGATAGGTAATTATTAGCATGTCCGAATCTTTCTTCCAGGGAAGTAAGAACAGGCACAGTTATTTTGGCATCACCATCTCAGCCTTTGGCATGGTGGTTACAGGCTGCAGGCTGACATCCAAGTCGCCTGTGAGCTTGTTTAGTCCCCAGTGAATTCTCAGGGGATTGACAGAGCCCCCTTTTAAGATCTCAGATATTCATTCACAGAATCATCAAAATGAAATGAGGGAGTCATCACCATTAGGTGAAATCCCTGTCCTCTTTGCAGATCAGTAGTAATTATTTTGCAGGCATTCAACCTAGTAGGTAAGCCTAGTAAAGGTTGGAGATAAGTATTATACAGTTTTCATATCTTATTAAGTTTTTTAAAGCTGAGAAGTTTGACAAAATGGGAAAAATTATAAATGGGATTCATATTACACATTTCATTTGTGAGTTCTAAGAATGGGAGAAAGAAAAGGGGAGCTTATTTCTAACAGCATAGTTGAGAGTTGAATTTATATTGAAGTGGATTATTTTTCAAAGATCTCAACCAAACAGCCTGTCTATAAATACACAAAATTTGCCTACTTTTTCACTTATATATACTTCTCAATGATGGTTTTCAAATAATAATATGCAAGTGTAGTAGTACCTCGGTTCATTAATTTAATTCATTCCACAATTCTACCAAAGATGGCCACGGTTGTGTTCCTCTCTTGAGGCAGAGTTTACAAATGGAAGCTAAATTTTGCCAAATGCTTCTGTTTGTGAACCGAATTATTCACAAACAGAAGTGATCGTGAATCGAGACATTATTGTGTCACATTCACTTATATGTGTCTTTTGTTTCTTCCACATCAAAATGCAGAAGATTGAGCTGTGTCTTTTTAATGATTTACAGCCCACATTTTTTTTTTAAACAAATCACAGGTTATGCAAGCACAATTTGCTCAGGACAACAACCCAGATGCACAGACGCTCCAGAAACTGGCAGAAAGGACAGGCTTGAGCAGACGTGTGATACAGGTAATTATTTTCTAGGTCCATCCTGAAACACAGAAAGTTCTAACTCTGCATCTTTATGAGTGTGCAGTGTTCTTTTGTTAGCAAAAAAAAAAAAAATCTCAAAAATATTCGCTTCCTATTATAGATCACTTGAGAGTTTAATCAGTGCATTAAACTAATGATTTACCTGACTGGGTTAGGCTGTTGTTTGTCAAATGACCTTTTGAATCTCTTCACTCAGTGCTCACAGCAACCCTAACGTCCTCAGACTAAGATAACTGTGGTTATAAGTTTTAATCAGATTCTGTCTTCTTTTCTGCTACTTCTGTGTGGAGTCAGGAGAGGGTATTGATGGCCTTTGCTAAGTTCTGGGGAAAGGAAGTGGCATAAACAAGGCCAGCGAGGGGTGAGTTAGGGCAAACTTACTGGAACACAGAGTTTATATTTGGAATTCATGGAAAAAGAAGTTGTAGGGCTCTGTGAGTTTTCTCTCAAACAGAAGCCATGACGTGTGATTTTGGAAGAAAGAGGAAATGGTACTGAATGGGTAGAATTAAAGTTGAGAGAAGGCCAAAGAGAGGTAGGTAGCTTCGCTGGGGACTCAGAGTAGTGACTTTCTGAAGAGACTTATTGAAGCAGTAAGACTACAATTCATTCAAGTCGTAGCTCATCAAATGTACCCTGGTAGCTAAGGGTGAATGGAAGAGAGAAAAATGATTCAGACTGAAGTGGAAAAGCAGAGACAAGTCAAAGTGGCCTCAAGTACATTCAAGTCAAAAATCCTTTGTGGAGGCGATGAAGTCTCTTAGTTGTGCTAATCACGCAGCCATGGTTGAGGTTGTACATATAAAAATTGGAGGGCAGGACAGGCCCCAAGTAAAGGGACACTGTGAATAAGACCTTCAAGAAAGAGATCATGGCACTTAAGAAGAGCAGTGGCCGTTAGAGAGAGGGCAGAGTGAAAAGTGCACTTTGACTGGATTGGGGCAACCCCAGCATCAAGGAGGGGGCTGCTAGAGAAGCAGTGGAGATCCCGAAAGAGCTGGGTGGCTTCTAAGAAGAAAACCATCCCTGGCAAGCTGCTACAGAGAGACGAGGGATACGTGGAGTCATTTTAATTATTCAAGGTTTAGATATGCTTAAGGAATAACCAGTCATATAAAATGAAGTTTGTTTAGGGAGTGGGTGGATAAATTCCTTCATTATTCACCTGTCTTGCTTTTTTTGTTAAAGTTGGGTAATTGATACACTTTTGGAGGTCAGAGTGTCATAAGATTAAAAAGAATAATGCACAGGAGCAGATAAGAAAGATTGAGAGTCCTGCAGCCTCTCTGTTGACTGTGGTTCACAATGGCTTGGTTGGCTGCAGCCCAGAAGGCTGGGAGTGAGGTCCCATGGTCTCTGCCCTTCTCAGACACTCTGGATATTGTGTTTATTTTATAGTACTAACATTTAGACTAACAAGAAACTAGTCTAAAAAGAATGCTTCCATTGAGAAAAGGCAACCAAGGCATTCAAAGATCTAGAAATTGTGTTCTAATGTTAGAGACAACAGGGGTATTTATCTGGAGATAAAGTCGGGAAATGACAAGGGAAGGACAGGTTGTACCAGAGTGGGTGTCCTGACACATGCGGGAAAAGCTGCCCTGTGGAGAATGTACAGAGCTCTGGTTTTTACTGACGGGGAAATGTGAAAGATTGCAAATGTGGCCTGACCCCCAAGAAAGGTAGTGCATTTGTTATGCCTGGAAGTGAAGTCTCCCTATGGATAGTTCAGACCCTGGTCTGAAGGTTCCTGCCAACTTAAGACTTTGTTTATCCATGGCAAGGATGTCTTTGAGAAAGATAGATTCATAACTGTTATGTTTCAGACTATTTCACTTGGAAACGAAGACTGGAAGGGTCTTAGAACAGCACTTCTCAGTATTTGAAGGAGTAGGGAATACTGACAGACATTTCAGGTCATGTCCAAATATCTAGATCACCGGCACCTGCAATGCTGCTGCAAGGTAGAGTGATCTCAAGTGCTAAAACTTGAAGAATATATTTTTGGATTTTGTCTTTTTCATATACGTGAAGGTTGCATGGCAGATATTTTGATAAGTTGGCAAAGAAGGTGTATTAGCACACAAATGTGTGTACTACTTGTGTGGGTGTGTAATTTAAATATATAGTTCTTCACAATATTTTTAGAGAATTAAATTTCTGTGACCTCGAAATGTAAATCATAATCTCTTTCCCCACAAACCCCTTTCTGATGTCGGGCACAACACTTTAGAAAGGTTATAGAAGAGTTTTGCTTGCTAGGTCTCTATTGTAATATGCAAATGAGGCTGCCCAAGGGACAGGTAGAAATAGTGGGCTGACTCCTATAGAGGCTCAGCTTCCCTGACTGCCAGTCTTCTGTGTGAGACATTTGTAACAGCAGATTGTTGCTCAAGCCAAGAATAAAGATGGGTTATTTTCCTTTTGACATTCTCAACCAGATCCGGTTGTTATTCATCCACCCTTTCAGATAAGTGGATTCTGAGTTGCAGATCTCAAGGAAACAGAATCCAACTGTCTCTTTCCATCAGTGCCCTGCAAATACCTTTCCATATGTGTACATTATTTTTACTGCTGAATGTGCTGAGCATAGCATGATTTATTTTGTTTCCAGATTTGCACCATTAAAGAATGCTGCCATGAGCAGCATTGTGTATCTTTTATGCTTGGTCAGTAGTCTCCTTATTATAAATTTCTGATGTAAGAATTATATCAAAAGGTAGACTGTTTAGGGCCTGTATGCAAAAATTCTCTTTCAAAAATTTATACCAATTTATCCTGAATCTGCCAGGAGCTGATATCCTTTCCTTAACTCCTGAGAATACTGACTGTGAGCCATTCTTTATGGGCTTGCCAAGTTGGTAGTCAGAAAAGGAAATCTCATTGTCCCTACCTATTTTATTATCAATGAACTTGAACTTGTTTGCTTATTTTGTAACTTTAAATTCCACTTTTCTGGTGAGTTATTTTCTTTTCATCTTATTGAGTTTTATTAATTCTGTCACATAGCACTGTCATGGTTCATCAGGTTCCTTTTCATTTATTTTTCCATATAGAACTTTTATATTGTATGTATTCCAACCTCTTTATCTTTTGATAGTTTTGGTTTTTGCTATGTTTTTCTGTCTAAAAAGTGTATCAGTATTGGCTTTGGTTTCCTTAAACATTTATGGTTTCGATTATTTACACCTAAACTTTAATGTATTTGGATTGTTTCATTTGAGGTAGAGGTTTATCTGTGTTTTCTCTGAAATGCTTACCTAGTTTTCCCTAAATCAGTGAGGCATGCTTTCCTAATGTAAAATTTCTGGTTTTTTTTTTTTTTTCCACACACTAAATTCTCCTATTTGGGTTTTTGCCTGGACTTCCTAAAGGATTCATTTTATGCACTAGAGGTGTGTGTGTGCTTGCATGGATATATGCATGGGTGTTAATGGTGCACAAGCCCAGAGAACACTGTGCTATATCTCCAGCCCTTTTTGAGGCAAGGTCTCTGTAAGTTGCCACTGCAGTCCTTCTGACTCAGCCTCCTAAGTAGCTGGTGTGTCCCTCCATGCCCATATAGTTTTTTCTTTTTAATTTTGCAGTGTATTTTCAGGGTCTGCTTTCAGTTTATGGAGTTTATGATTTAGAGTTTAAAATTTTAAAATGAAAAATTTTAAATGTGTTTCTCAGAGAAAGCTTTAACTCATGGTAGAGATTTTCCAAGCAGAAGGAAAAAACCTGTAAGGTGACTCTTCTGTGAATTCTGAGAGACTGGCTTTCTTCAAGTTGCTTCTGATGTCTGGAATCCTTAGCTGTACTTTGCTCTTCTAGTTATGTGACCCTGTATGTTTCCAAACCTCTCTCTACCAGATCACCTGTTGATAATCTTTCCTAGAAGGTGTTTGAATTGAAGGTATTAGGGTGGTTATTCTGTTATTTATGTTACACAGCATTTGTTTTCTTTTTTTTTTTTTTTTTTGGTCTTTTTCCTTTTTATCGGTACCGGGAATCGAACTCACGACCACCTGCTTGCAAGGCAGGTGCTTATGCCACTGAGCTAAATCCCCAGCCCCCAGCATTTGTTTTCAAAGTCTGAGATTTTGTTTCAATGAAATGGTAATAATTAGACTTTTTGTTGTGTGTTTTTACAAATGAGTAGATTCCATCCCACGGTGTATGATTGACCACAGACAAAGATATTTTGAAGGAACTCTGGATCACCATAGCAAACGCAGCTTAGCCTCTGAGTAGTCCACTGGGATGTGTGGCTCCCAGGAAAGCGGGTGGTGGTTCTGGCCCCTCACCAGCTAGGGAATGTCTGAGGATGGCTTCCCAGCAGGGGAGCCTGTGACAGCAATGGCACCTATGATTACAGAGCCAGTGGATGGACTGGAGGCTTCGTCTCTGCCCTGGAATCTCAGAATCTCACATTCCAAGGATGAGGAGGGAGCCTATGGCTTCTCACTCTTTTTCTTTGATGTGTGCCTACATCTTATTCTGGAAGCATTCCTCAGAGCTGCCCTTTCCACCATCTGCCTGGGGCTGCCTGAGCCATTCAATAGTGACTTTTAGTTCTTGAGTTTTGATTCCTTCAGTTCACACCCTGCCGGCCCTCTATTTTTGACTACCTGTGTCAAGGTGTGTGCTTTAAATCAGGCCAACTTTTTGTTATAAATTCTTGAAGATTCTTTCTGTTTTGCACTCGCTGGCCCTAATTTTCTAGTGCCATTGAATTCCTGCTCTGAATAACAATGATGGCCCTGGCCTTCTCCTGTGATCCTAGAAAGTTTCTAATTCCCTTAAAGTTTTTTTTTTTTTTTTTTTTTTTTTTTACCCCTTCTCTTATCTTTCTTCTCATGATACAATTGCTTGGACTGATGGCAGGTAAGTGACCTCGAGTTTTAATCAAGTAACACAATGTGGTGAAGTTTGTCCCCTGGCATAGAAGTTAAACACAGGGGACGCTTGGGCAGTCCAGCCCCATGTACCCTGAGTTGGGTGCAAAACTCGTTGGTCCTGAACTCCTGTCATTTCTGCAAGAGAGTGGACATTGGGGTGGTCAATGGGGGTCTTTCACCACTTGGATGTGTTTGTATTTGATTTTACTTAAATGGTACTAGTTTTTCTTATTATAGCTCTTGACATTGGCATGCTTCTTAGGGAATGGTCTGTGTATTTACTAAAAGAGACTGAACGCAGCAGGTTAAGATGTGAATGGAATGACTGAATCAAGAGGCTTGTAGAAAGCTGCATGTTCCCAGTAGGGATTTTAATCATTTGAACAAGCATTTGAAATAAGTTCAGCAGGGTCTAAGAATATATTCAGGTGAGTGTGTGTGTGTTTAAAGTCCTGATTAAAAAGCTTTTTTTCTGCTTTCTTTTTTTTCCCCCTGAAACCAGTAGTAAAACCAAGGGTCCTTATCTGGAATCCTTGAGCTCCTGCCTCCCCTCTCTCCTCCCTCCTCCCTCTTCCCTCCTCCCTCCTCCCTCCTCTCCACCTCCTCCACCCCCTCCCAGTCTCCTCCCCTTCTCCCCTCTTTTTCCTCCTCCAGGATTCTTCTCTGCTCTGCTCCTGCACTCTTTTCGTCCTCTTCTACCACCACCTTCTCCACCTCATCTCTGCCTCCTCCTGCTTCCTCATCCTCTTCTTCATGTCCTTCCTCTTCCTCCTCTGCTTCCTCTTCCATGTGCACTCCCTGGCCACCACTAGTTTAATATGAGTCACCTTTTAAGTAAGTTACCAGAGAGCTATTGTCTCTGAAGTGAAAGCATGACTCTGGGCCAAACCATTCCTCTCCTGTCTCCCGAACTTCTAGAAAAGTTTATTCTGTGCTCCAGGGGTAGGAGCGCTGGAAGCTGTGTTCTTTACCACTCAGCTGAGTGGGTGACGCCCTCCTGGGCTGATGAGTGGCTGAGACACCTTGCTGTTTTCCCCTACAGGTGTGGTTTCAGAACTGTAGAGCCCGCCACAAGAAGCACGTCAGTCCCAATCACTCGTCCTCTGCCCCGGTCACAGCAGTCCCACCCTCCAGGCTGTCTCCACCCATGCTGGAAGAGATGGCCTACTCTGCCTACGTGCCCCAGGACGGGATGCTGACCGCACTGCATAGTTACATGGATGGTAGGTATCCCGACATATAAGCAGGACTCCGCACTCAGTAACGGGCAACTTGTAACAGGAGCCCATTGGTGGGATTGACATATTACCTCATTAGTAGCTGAAGAACCTTGTAGACTATACACACCTGTAAGAAATGACAAACACCTCCTTCTCCATGTCATTTCATTTTAAGGGGCAAGTTTACCACCCACTTTGCAGCTCAAATACAAATATTGATAATGAGCACTCTACTGTTTGACTTCCAAGAAAACATTTTTTCTCACCTGATAAGTATTTAAATAATTTACTTTCCTGTGGTCAGAGGAAGTATTCACACACAGATCTTTAGATTGAGCCTTACTACATTTTGTTACAGACATTTATTGAAGCAGATGGTACACACAGGAAAGGACCCATATGACTTACACAGCTTGATGAGTTAATACAGTGAACATATTCTTATAAATCCAGCCCAGGTGGTGTAGGATCTGATTAGCGCCCAGAAGCCTCTTTCGTGTCTCCTGCCAATCCTTCTTTTTCTTGCAAAGTAATGTAGTCCTCATTTCCAAAACCTTGCCTTAGTTTTACCTTTTTTTTTTTTTTTGAGCTTTATATAAATCAAGCCGCACAGAATGTATTCATGTGTCTTCTCCAATTACTTTGTTTGTGAAAGCCATTGGCATTGTTGCAAGAGTCGGTGATTTATCTTACCCTTGTGTAGGTTCCACTGTGGGAATCTTACCACAGTTTATCCATTTGTGAGCGGTAGACATGTGCGTCTCTCCCAGTTTGGGGATTTATGAGCACGCTGCTGCAGATTTTACTGCGGAACCTGCCTTTAGGTCCACATTAGTTCATGCTTCTGTTGGATAGGGATCTGAGAGTGGACATTGGTAGAGTCTGGACTGCACACATGCTCAGCTTCAGCAAGTTCCACCGGAAGTTTTCTGCAGTTGTGAAACCAGCTGGCCCTTTGAGCAGTAGCACACGGTGGTTCAAGGTGCTCTAACTCTTGGCCTGGTTATCACTTTGTGTTCTTTAAATACCTAATTTTAAACGATCCAATAATGCTGTAGAGCTGTTTCATTAAATTACTTTTCCCTCATGACTGATGAGATGCTGCTTTTTCCCCTCCTTGGATATTTGTATGTCTTCCCATATGTGTCTCTTGGGTTTTCTTTTTAAAAAAATTGATTTCATGATGTAATCTGCGTAGAAAGCTTTTTGATAATTGTGTGTTGAATATAATGATATTTTCAATGGCCTGCTTTTTTTCGGCTATAGAATGCTTTGTTAGTGAATATGCCTAATTTTAAGATAGCTTATTTCCTCAGGTTTTTTTCTTTCATGGACAGTGTTTTATTGGTGACCTCTTTAAGAAATTGTTCCCTCTCAAAGACAATGAAGCTATTCTTCCTGTCCTAGCTTGTTAGAAACTTTGCTTTACTTTTGACATTGAGCTTTATAGTCCATCTAAAAATAAATTTAAGTGTAATGTGAGATAGGAAATAAAGCTTTTTTTGTAAAAAACAAAAATGCAGATTTCCTGACTCTTCTCTAGAGCCACATTTGTCATAAATCAAGTGTCCATAAATTTTACATGTCCACTGTATTTGGTTTTATTGGTCTATTTATCTTTGTACTAATATCTATCCGTGTTATACCAAGGCTATAGTTCTTTCTTTCTTTTTTCTTTTTTTTTTTTTTTTATCGGTACCGGGGAAGGCTATAGTTCTTGATGTCAAGTAGTGTAAGTGTTTCTGTTTTGTTGTCATTCATATTTGTGTAGCCTGTTCTTGGCTCTATTTTCATAAAAATGTTAATCAGCTCATTTTCCATACCAAAAAGGGAAAATAAAATTTTGATGAAATAATTCTTCTATCTTAGAACTTTAATCTCTATTTATTTGCTTTTTAAAGTAATTTTGTATTTCAGAATTTTTAAATGATCTTACACATTTTCTGATGTGTATTTCTGAGTATTTCTTTGATGGGTTGTAGGTGATACTTGAATATATAAAGCCAGGTTGGCAGTTGTTTTCTTTTAGCACTTTGAAGGTATGTTACCTTGCTTTCTGACTTGCCTTGGTCCTCTTGTTTCACGTATCAATAGCTAATTCATCTGGCATCACTTTTTGTTGAAATAAACTGTGTTTTGTTCCTTTTGAAAGTAAATATATTTTTATATTCCTTCAGCTTATTTCCAAAATTTCATTATTATGTTCCTGGGAATACTTCTGGGATATATACTTTGATACCTTTCATTGTAAGAAGTTCTTAACTTTTTTCTCTTTAAAAACCCTATGAAAGAATTTCATAGTTTTCAACATTTTGACCTTATGTGCTTTAGATATTTTCTTTCATTCTAACTCAGCGCATTAATCGGCCCATTTCTAATAATGTATACAACACATCCAGTGATGTCTTAGTATGTTATGTTTTTTAGTTTGAGAATTTCCATTTCTGTGTTAGTCTCTACATTGTCACTTTATTCCTTAAATCATGATATTAATTACACTAAAATCCATGTCCAATAACTCTAATACCTGGATCTCCTCTGAGTCTTCTCTGTTGCTTTATTCTTCCCTTTTTTCAGACAGGTCATGTCTTGTTTGCCTTGTTCTTTTTTAATTGCGTTTCTGATGCTAGGTATGAAAAACTAAAAATAATCTCAGTCATCTTCCATCCAAAGGGATCGTGTGCTTTCACTGCAGACACACACAGGTGGGGAGGGGCTGGTCCATGTCTGTGTCACTAGTCCTCAGATGGGATCAACCAGAAAACCTTGGTTTCGTTTTTGTTTTCAAGACGGCTTTGCTCCTTTTGGGTGCTTTCATCTTTTGTCCTTACCCCCTAGTCAATGTCTAACTTCTGAATGCTCTGCTGAATTTCTCAGCCCGTTAAATGTTCTTTAGATTTTCAAATTCTCACTGTCCCTGTAGGAGAAGAGTAGTTTTTTTTCCCTCCTCTCAGCAACTTGATTTCACAATCTTTCTCTACTTATGTATTTTTTAGATGCCTTCCAACAGATTTTTAAAAATGTCATCCAACTTTTCTAATTGCTTTCAGAGGGAGGGAGGTTTGGCGCAGCACAGCTGACCTCGGAACTTCAT
Organism: Cavia porcellus; assembly: GCF_034190915.1. Classification (NCBI taxonomy): domain Eukaryota; kingdom Metazoa; phylum Chordata; class Mammalia; order Rodentia; family Caviidae; genus Cavia; species Cavia porcellus. The sequence continues at coordinate 155,772,574 of NW_026947484.1, read as the reverse complement.
TTTAAGTTTTGGTTAAATAAAAACATTTTATATCCTTGTTGCCATTTACTTACACTAGTGTCATAATTGTGCATGTTCACGTGAAAGAGTAGTGCTCCCTGAGTGAAACATGTTTTGGTGTATGTTTCAGGAGGAGACAGTTAAGCATTAATAAGGGGACCCTGAGGTCATTCTTTTCAGACACCTGCGTGTGAAAACTAGCGGCATCTTTACAGACTAAGCTTATGTTTTCCTAGCTGTAGGGTAAAGTGCCCGAGAATGGGGTATGGGTGAAGTACATTACAGTGGCAAAAGCTTGTGACCCCAGAAAAGATTTGGGGGGTCAAATCATTCCTAGATTCTTGTTTACTACTCTACCCATGATGCTGGGTGAGTGGGTGCACCTTGCTGAGAAGGTGGACCATGGGTAGCTTGCAACCCTCAGCTGGAATGAGTGATGAACACACACTGCTTTGAATTATGTTTTTAAATTATGTTTTATTCACCTTCAAAACTGATCCACAAATTTCTTTCTATTTTGTAGCTCATTCACCAACAACTCTTGGACTCCAGCCCTTGTTACCCCATTCAATGACACAACTGCCAATAAGTCATACCTAATTCCTTCTTTCAGGGATAGAAATGATTAAGCTTCTAGACTTGTCATTTATTATGTATAAAATACCATTGAAAAGATAGTAATGTTAATTTTTTTATTTAACACCCAAAGCATTTCCAGCATCACTTTGCTGCCCAGGTATGTATCTATAGTTGGCCTGCAAGACACTTTTATTGATTCTTCCCTTTTTTTTTTTTTTTTTTTTGGTAAAACTTATGTTTACAAGAAGAAAACAAATCAAAACATTTTTTTTTTTTGTATTGTCTGGAAATAGTTCACTCTAGTGTATATCTGTTAATTTATTTGTCATCAAAAGAGCACTTTGCCTAAAAGAAAGGACTGACAAGTGTGCAAAATGTTTACAATCTTTTGTGAAATTGTAGTTTATCATTAGTTTGTATCTGTAAGTTATTGTTATAAATATTACATGTATTTTTTGTTATATGCAACTTTATACTTTGAAGCTTGTATCTGTGAATTTACAACTGAAATTTATTTTGCAATGTTTTCTGAATGAACTGAATAAAGCTTTTGTTGTAGCATGCCATGCAAACACATTGTCGTGTTTGTGGTTGATGAATTACAGCTGTAAATAACACTATCGTTTAACAAGCCCACCATTCTAAGTTTATTAAACATTTTCCATTCTTGTGAAACTTTCAAATAGTTTGTCCTTTTTGTGTGTTTGCAGCAGTCAATTGCCTTTAATCTCTTTCAAATCTGACCGCTCTTAAAAAAAAAGTTACTTTATTTTGAGCTTTATTGTAAATAGGTTCTAATAGGAAACTTATTTGTAGATGATTGGACATGCTCAACAAAAGAACACATGAAAACTTCTAATTCAGGTAATCTCTTTTAAACTAGCTAATAAAATAAATGTGAAAAAAGGGGCAGAATATTTTCAAAATGACCTGTGGGGTAGCCTAATCTAAAAACAAATTATTGGTCATGTAGATAGGGTATGTTTCTTCAGGGATGCAGAAGTAATACTAGCAGTATGTAGAGTTTAAAAGTGATATTCCCAGTGAATACTCTTTGGGGATTGTCACTCTTAAGAGGTAAAATCTAAATTTCAGGGCTTTGTCTTATATGGTAGTGGACACTTTTCTCTGAACTACACACACATGTAGTACCGTCCTAATTTTTGAATTTAAAAGCTTACTGGTTACTCACTTCTTTCATATACAGGTCTGGGGGAAAAGGTAATAAGAAAAAACTTTTGAGACTCTTAAATTTGAGTCTTTGTTTAACTTAGCAGATTCACATCTGGCTGAGGGCTGGAAGTAATAGTGAAGTATTTGTAATTCCATCCTAGTAACCATAAATGCAACCAGAAAGCAATCACATGGACATAAGTTACTAACTAACTGCCTCAAACCAGAAGCAATAAAGGAGAAAGGAGGGAAGGATTTTTTTCCCTGTCTTCCTTTAAACCTGCTACTCTAGTTAGAATCCTCTGGACCAGAAACAAAAAAACGTAGCCAAAAGTCACTCTTATGTGATGCTTCGAGACTGATGCTAATCTTCCTGGGTTTTTGTCTACCTGTCCCAGGCATGAAGTGTTGAAAGTCGGCTTTGCCTTTACCAGATGTGTAGGAAAGTGCCTGTATTCCTGCCAAGCGCTGCACTGTTAGACGCTTATGGGGTCTCCCAGCTGGATGTAATTGGCATCCTTTAGCTTGGGAGGTGTCTGATTGTGAGTATTCTTTTTCTTGCACTCACCACATTCTGAATTTGTAGAGTTTTTGCAAACCACACTTCCATGCTTTGAGTTCCAAAGATGAATCCGGAAGTTGAAGTATAATTTCCACAACACAGCTTCAAAGCTGTGAAAAGTGGTGAGCTTTATGGATCCTGAATATAAAATCGTTAATGACAAGAGACAGATAGGAAAACACTGAACACGTGATACGTGATATACACACGTGGCCAGGCTCTCACTTCTGTTGGTGGAAGTCAGAGAGCCTAATTTGAAAAGTTAAAATTAGGGAAGAATGGAAGGACAGTATTTCCATGTTAGTTAAATTTCATGCAAGCACAGCACTTGACTTGCTTGACAGGGAAAGTAACCAAACAGTTTTTGTGAAGATTAGAGGAAGAAACCTTTTGACTTTAATCTAAAAAGACCTAGGTAAGGAGTAGTTGTTACATAGTTCAAATTCATGGTTTGGGGGATGGAAGGATTACAATTTTGCAAGGCAAATCAAGATTCCTACTCATATGGTGAAATTGAAGTTAATATTCTTAAGCAATTCTTGTTAGTAGGACAAGGTAGCCTTCACGGCAGTAATTTCACATTTTACAAACGTCATTCTTAGAATTCCATCCTACTTATTCTGAATTATAGGAACATCTGTTTTGAGTATCCCATAATAAACATTGTTAGAATCATAGTGCATACTAAAAAATTATTGCAGGCATTTGAAAGCTGAGAGCTGTAGTATTTCTTACTTTGGCACATTATGTATATAATTACTGTAGTAGAATTATGAGATTATGCGGGATTTTGAAATGTTTGTTATGGCATGAAACACTTAGTACTCCATACAGAAATGCTTCTATTTTATTATTACAGAAGCCGTTTAGGTCACACTACTAAAGGTGTATTACCCCAGGGGAAATTTTCAGCAGTACCCACCACAGAAGGCAAAGGAATTGAACTTAACTCTATTTATTGACTCATTTATTTATTTTGGCTCATTTGAAACACAATTAACTTTTAAGAGAAAGAAATGAATCTGAATCCTAAACAAGTTTAGACACACTGGATAACATCCAATAATTATTTACTTATATTCAGGTAGATAGTAAACATTGTTTTATAGACCGATTTTCCCTTTTGATTTCCAAGTTAAATGGTCATGTATAGTGTTTTCATTGCTCTTTAGTGCTGTGGTCTCAATGTACTGTATTCCCCCAAAATTCATATGTTAAATTCTCTGCAATATAGTGGTCGTAAGAGGTAGAATTTGGGGGAGGTGACTAGTTAATGAAATTAAGAAGCATAATACCTGGAATCTCATAAGAAAGAACAAGGTCAGGATATGACCCTAGCAACTCAGTATCTTAACTTCTTTAATTTTATACAGATTTTTTAAAAAGTTGCATTTATTACTTCATATAAAATTTTAATTTGCATTTTAGAGTACAACTTTCTTGCAATGTGGATAACATTAACCAATCATTTTTGTGACCTTTTCTCATTACATAGTCTGTATATGTGTCTAATGTGAATATTCCTCATGATTTACTCAGGTAAGACTTCCATTGATAGCAAATATTTTAATACTTGACATTTTTACACCACAGTGGTCACATTTCTCACATACCCTTGCACCTATCCAGACCCTTTTCAACAGATGAGGGAACTGAAAATTCAAGAGCTTTGCTTACCTTAATGTTAGCCTTTTTGTTTTATTATGCAAAAGTTCTCCAGAGCATCAGATTATTTTTATGGATATATAAAGTTCTCAGCAGAATAAATTCATAAATGGCTCCTAATTATTTGAGTTGCATAAGAATTAGACCTCCTTAGGCTCAAAGGATGTGAAAACCACCCCATGTCTAAATTGTGTCACCAAATACAGTATTGCCAACTATCTACCAAGGATCTGAACTTGGTGGAGGGCTGGAATGGAGTTTAGAGCTGAACTCTGTGTGTGTGTGTGTGTGTGTGTGTGTCTGTGTGTGTAGAAAGCTATTAAGCAGTGAAGAGGAGTAGTGAGTCTTGGGAAGGTAGAAAGCATGTCTTTTGCTTTCTGTGGCATTCTACAGTTCTCACAAAGTTGGACACCTAGACATCCCTGATGACAGGGCCAGCTGGGAGACAGTGAGTGCGTTTTCTGCACTCTCCATTACATAAGACAGTGAGTTCATACTCCAGGCCTCCTCCAGTCCACCCCCCTTGTCCTGAACAGCTGGGCCAGCTGGAAGAGTGTGAAACCAACAGGAACTTCACCACTCAGGACGATAGCCGGGGGCAGAAACACATTCATACCTTTGGAGGGGGAAGTAATGAGGCCAGTAACATGGATGCATCTAACGCAGCAGTGAGGAGACAGCAGTTGAGCCCTGGGAGAACTCCACCAACGGAAGGCCAGTCCCAGTCCCCACATTCAGAGCCAAGAATGGTTCCACACCCAGCACATCTCTGGGATGCAGCGCAGACATCATCACAGCACTGTAAACACTAGAAGGTAGGTTCTTTGGATAGCTATAAAGGACCAACTACCTCAGGAAGACACCCTGGAGGAATGGACATCTTTCCATGTTTAGTGGGGCCTCAATGCTAGTGTTAGAGCTATCTATCATTGGAGGTTGGTGGGCATCAACATAGAAGGCAAAAGACAAGAAAAGGAGAAGGTGGAGAGTGGCAAGATGCGGCCCCAGACCCCCAGCCCATGCAGGACAGGCCTGGAATCAGTGAGATGGAAAAAGTTGGAAAGCAAACACTGGAATCTTCTGAAATAATAACAGAAGTGAAAAAACAAGTGGAAAAGGCTACAGAGAAAATGATTTCTCATGTACAAAAAGAAATGATGCTTAAAATCAAAGATATTAGAGAAGACACAAATAGTAGGTGATCTTTGAAAAAGATGGAAAAAAAATACAAAACAACCTAGGAGAGAAATACAACCTATGAAACATCCAAACAGAGATCCAGGTGCTCAAAACCTCCATTAAAAGTATATGAAACAGATTGAACAAAGGAAAAGATAGAATTTCAGATCTTGAAGACAGAATTGCAGCTAGTGATCATGAAAAGAAAAATGCCTTAAAAAATAGCAAGAGATCATTAGAAATCAATCCAAAGCTATAAGGAGAAGCAAAGAATGATACAAGTTTGACTGGGGTCAATGAGAAAACTGGAGGCAGCACAAATACCTTAACAACCAAATATATATGCACCTACTATGGGAGCCCCAACTATATAAGACAGTTGGTAGATATAGAAAATCAAATAAGCAACACACAGTTATAATGAGAGACCTTAATCTCCCATTGTCACACAGAGACAGATCAATTAAACAGAAAATCAGCAAAGAAATATCAGAGCTGGACCAAAGCTATGAGTAAATGGACTTAATAGGGAGAAACTACACACCAAGGCTATGTGCCAGTGGCCCAGAGAGATCCAGTGAGCCCAGAGAAGAAGTCATTCCCCAAGGCCCAGCTGCCATCAGGGGAGCACCGGTAAACTACTGCCCCGTGCTTCTCCACCTCCAGGAACTCCGGATGGGAGGAACCCAGGTGCCTGGTCCAGTCCACTACAATGAGGGACCAGCAGCCAATACAGGAAGCATCTGGGACACAGCAATGGGCCGATTCAGAGGAACACAGGAAAACATCAAGACAAAGGAACCAAATACAATCTCAGACATGCAGCCCACACAGAAAAGTTTAGGAGACACAGACATAATAGAAATTAGAGATCACACACCTGAAATTTCTCAAAAGATAACAACTGAAGATAAGAAACAATTTAGTTCTTGTGTTGTTTGGTTAATTTTACATGCCTAGGTCTGATGGTATGACAAGTGTTTGATGGTATGAAGATAACAAGAGGTACTACGGTAGCCATGGTTAACTTCCTATTATCTTGTTTTGAAGTCTTGTATTGCTTTCATTGTTTTGTTTGGTTTTATTCTGTTTTTTTTTATTATGTCTGATGGTATGGCCTGCTATTTTGATGATAACAAGATTCATTATTGTAGCCATTGTTGATTTCCTATCCTCTTGTTTTGAAGTCCTGTTTTGCTTTCATTGTTTTGTTTTGATTTGTTGGCTTTATTCTGTCTTATTCTGTTTGGTTTTATTCTCTTTAAAATTAAATAAAAAACTAGATACCAGGTAGACATTCACTTGAATAAGTGTGGTAGAATGATATTCAGAATAATGTTGCATGCTTTAGCATCCATAGGTTAACTTCAAATTCCAAAAATGTCCCCCTTCCCTTCCTTCAGCAAAATCATATATACATGAGGCAATTTCTAATCTTTTTAGACCATTTAATATTGGACATGAAACACCTAAACAGCTAGATTTTAGCTCATTCTGTGACACCAGTGAACCCTATCGTAAGGACACTTACCCTCCCTTGGTGTTATTTTTCTCAATGGCGGAAGGAAAGTTTTATGAGGTGGAAGGGAAATGGTGAATAAACAAGATATGGGGGAAACTTGCTGGATAGTTTGGAGGGGGGATTGGTGACTGGAGACAGGGACACCAAGGCTGAGCTGCGGGAGTTCTGGGAACTGGCCAGACCTGCTCCTCCTCAGGCAGGCCCAGGAGCAGGGTTTCATGTGCTCTTTTCACCAATGTCCACGCTGGAGCATCTGTCCTAGTAATGAGTTCCATGATCTATGGTGGCGTCCATATATTCCAGCCTCGGTTCAGATGGAAAACATCACTTTGCTGAAGGTGATCTTAAAGAGCTACACAGTCAGGCAGTGGTGTCACCTCCTGACCTGAGTGTAGAAAGTCTTTGTGTACTTTAACTGGCAGAGGTGATTTGAATATTCACACACAAAACCTATTTTTTTAAGCTCCAAAGACTTACTGTGCCATGTCTGAAAATGGAAACCATTGTTACAAATTCAGTTGCAAAATATTTACTTCCAGGAACCAGGATGAAGTCTCCAGAGAACCAGAGAACCATGAGTAGTCCTTAGCTCATTTCTTTCAGATGCTTGGAATGAGTCTGCTCCTTTGCCAGCGTGATTCCGAACCACAAATTTCATCTCTGGTTAAAACTCCTCCAAGCGAGACCATGTGCAGTCGTCCCCCTTCGTCACTGGTCTGTCAGAACACTGCCTGGTGCAGTGACGAGAACAGTAAAAACCACAATGTCTGGATGGGCAAAGCCAGCTTCTCAGGCTTTGCAGCAGAGCCTGGCACTTTGGGGGCGTCAGATATGGAAGTGCGTAGGGGAAGGATCAGGAAAATGCTGCTGTAGACCAGGATCCAAACCCCATGACAGGCGCCCGCCCCTGTTAGGATAGGTGACAGACTGGTGAAACCGAGTCAGGCAGCAGGAGAAGACAGGCGCACAGGTCCACGGATCATGCCGAGCTCACCGAGGGCGCAGGCTGAGGTGCCAGGGACCACAGAGGGCAGTGTGGCTGGTACCCCAGCAGGGCAAGGGCAGAGTGCAGCCTCTGCATGTCATTCGTCATGGACGTCTGCAAAAAGGCATGGTAGAACCCACCCAAGGCTGATGTTCTGTTACAGACAAAACCAAAGCCAGGGAGAAGCACTACAGAGGCTTCAAAGCCATGCAGCCTGGAGTCCTGGTTGGACTGTGACTGTGGCCAAGTAATCGAAGGGTCCTGTGACTCAGTTTACCTCATGTATAAAATACAAGGAGCCCAGATGGTTACTGTGATAACTCCATAGGACATTTCGAGTAGTGAGCCCTGCTGAAAATGAACTTTTATCCCCAGATCGTGGCGGAGGAAGCCACCACTGTTCCCTGGCTTTCCCCTTCCGTTCCCCAGTTTTCTTTCCCTGGCTCATAATTCCTCATTGCTTAAGACCAGCTCAGACACCATCTCCAGGAAGTCTTCTCTCATTGTTTCCTGCATCACACCCACTTCAGCGTGGATGAACTTCTCCCGTGTTTGCATCTTAGCCGCAAACAGTATCTCTACACAACATATCTTAGACTTTTCCTCTCTGAACAATTTTCAGAAATGTTAGAATAGGGTCTATTTGAGTTAGTAGCTCCAGCACTGAGCATGGGTTCACCTGAGCAGAGGTAACTACTTTAACAAGGTTAACTACAGTACCATGGGTAACTCTTCTGGGCCTCTTGCAGGTGGCTCAGAGGGGCACTATCCTCCCCACCATCGGTGGCTCCTCCACCCCACTGTTCCACTGTGGCCGCAGGAAGGCCTTGGGTGGAGACCTGTTTCTTGTTCTCTTCAGCTAAGCAAGACAGACAGTTTGGCCATTATCGAGTAATTCAGCAAGAGAAGCAGCCAAGGCACATGTTTTTATCTGAGTTACCCAAATTGGCTGACTCCCCAGCCTGCAGTTTATGGATAATTATTCAATCTTCCACTTGGCTTTTGCTGTGTCAATGTGTCCACAGAGTCTTTTCATTTCTGCTGAGTGGCTCCTGCCTTTCTCTACCTAACATAGCTCCAAGCATAGAGCTGATCTGTCACTAGGCCCGCCAGAGCTGTTCTGGGCCATCAGCTCACCTTGCTGTGTTCATCCTCAGAACAGGCTGGGATGCCGTGAGAAGGCCTTGAGCATTGTTTCCCAGCTGGGCTCTGGACAATCTCTGCTGACACACACATGCAGCCACACACCTCGGGTTTAAGTTTTACACAATGGAAACTTTTTATGGTTTAACCTCCGGTCAGCAATCCTTTCCTGTGACCTGTGGCTGTGAGCCACCACAGTGGGAAAACCACAGAAATGTGCTTCAGGTAGCTAAAGCCTTATTGCTCCAGTTCCGTCCTGCCTGTTATTTACCCCTGAACAGGCTCCAGAACTGACCCACTTCTCCATGTGTTACCCCTAACACCTAGAACAAATCACCATCTCTCCTCTGGGCCATTAAAATAGCCACACAGCTATTTTCTGGCTTCTCCCTGAGTACATCTGAGTACATTCATTGAAAATTTCTGTAGAGCTCCTTTGCTTAACTCTTCTCCACCTCTTAGTGGCTTCCCTTGCTACACAGATGGAAATACAACATCTGGAGGGTCCTGAAGGGTCTTTAGTGGGTAGATCCCTCACCCAACCCCATCACTCTCTGGTCCCACGCCTTACCTCTCCCCCTCACATACTGAACTCATTTGCTTTTGGGTGCAGGCAAGTGATCAGGACAAAGCTTTTATTGGACCAGGTGTGTTGTTTTCCAAGCACATGACCTTGTTTAATCTCTCTGAGTCTGTTTTCTGGAAATGCACATACTGCTACCCACCTTGCAGGGCTCTATGAAAATTAAATGAGATATTAAGTATAAAGGGGTTAGCACAGTATCCTGCTGCCCTTGGAATGAAGGGCGGGGAAGAGGGTAATCTGAGGGGTAAAGTAGCATTAGAGTTTTCCCTGAGATAGACCAGCCCTTTCCTCTATCACCAGGTCTTCAGTTTCAAGCCTGATTTTTGCTGAGGTCCAGAACAAGCCTTTTCTTTTGATGTTCTTAGTAGAAATTTCCAAATGCCTGTCAGTGGGCCATCCAAATGTACTCCTCCTCACCCCTGGGTTCCCACCTTCTCAGCCCACAAGCCTGTCTATTCCACTCTAGTTTGAAAGAGGTCAATCCATCGAGGAATGTATTCCCCTGAAGCCTGGCTGATCTTGATTGCCTTTTGTGGCTTTGCCAAGTTCTCTCTATCACTACTCTGCTGTGGGTCCTTCTTACTAACGACTGTGAATTTGGAGGGGGATAGCTCAGTCTTTGCCAGTGAAACTGGCTCACTGACTCTTCAGCGTTCATGGCACGTCCGTGGTTTTACTGCCAGACAAACTTGCTAGGAAACAGACAGCTCTAGCAACTGTATTTTTGCTTTTTTCAGCTGATAAGTGCTTGCTGGCTGGATTCTCACCTTTGCTAACTTGTGTCTACACCAAATGATTTTTCTCTGTTTAACCAAAAGCTCAATTCTCCAGTCCTCCCAGGTGAAGGTTACTTTTGGAATATCCAGTACAAGAATCAGTGGATTTTGGTCTGGTCACCTTCTCTGGTATCTGTGAAATTAGTAAAACTAAAGGAATAAATAAAAAATTATGTGTTTAATAGTTCAAGGAATTAGAGAATTGTCACATAGTGAGCCTAAATGATGCCAAAAAAATTACTCAGTTGGCTATAAATGCAATAAAAAGAGAAAACCAAACTTAAACACCAATCAAAAAACTCATAAAACCTATCTTCCTTATGAGCTGCCTTGGCTGGCTTTTAAAACTTTTCCAAACTGAACACGTTATCTAATTGTCCAGAGGCTCTGAGCTCTGGACACCAGAAGCTCAGAGTGCTTAAAAATCATCAAAACATGAGACATCAATTTTGCTGTCATGATTTATGTTGGAGGCCCCCAGGCCTCATGCATTTGCATTGTGCATTTGTGATTGGTTCATTGTCTAGTGGTCTAGGGAGTGTGAGAGCTATGCTGGCCCAGGGGTGGAGCCAGGATGTGACGTAATGGCAGGAAGAAGGTGTGTCTGGCTCTCTTGCTGGTTTCCTCCTTGCTGTTTGCAGCTGCCAGGAACTGCGGCCCCGCCATGCCACCCTGCCTTGGAGCCAAACCTCCAAAAACTGTAAGAAATAAACCTTTCCTTTCCCAACTTGGGCTTCAGGTATTTTGTCTCAGCGACCAGTTAAAAGTAACTAAGACATTTACAGAGCATGGAGTGACAGGAGAGTGAGTTTTAATTAGTGCCCCACTTCAGCGATTCTTAGACTACGAGATACCCCAGCACTGTCTGGAGACTGACGAGATGATAGAAATGTTGGTTCCCAGAGATTCTGATTTGCCTTAACTAAGACAGGAAGCAGAAGCCTCTGCCTCTCTTTAGCCACTCTGGATGGATCTTGTCAGAGATGACAAGTTGAGAGGCCCTCGAGCAGATGCAGAAGCACTTTTATGATCAATGATTTTGCCTTGTCTTTGCTGATTTACACCGTTTGCCCTGGATTAATCTATGGATTATCAAAGATCTGTTATGAACTGAAATCTTAAATTTGCTACTCAAAATAATGCCACAGGGTAAGTTACTTTCACCCCCACTATACAGATGATACAGGTGAGGCTCAGCAAGACCAAATAATTTTTCCTAGAATGAACTAAACTTGAACCAAGTTCTCCCCCACCCCACCATCACTACATATGTTACAGCAAAGATTGAGAGAGAGGAGGGAGATTGGCTAGGGAGCAAATCAAGACCCTCAGAACCAAACCAGCCCTGGGGGGTCAAAAATTGTAACAAACAATCGGATCCATTCTGCTTGCACCAAAATTCCTTTTGTTGACTGTTTCAAATTCCATGAAATCTTGCACTGAAATGCTATTTGGCATCCCTCAGTTGCCAAGATGAGAGTCATTTGTTTGAATGAGAGTACGTGGTACCCAGCAACCACATATTTTCAGATATTCAGCCATTTGGCTTGTCACAAAGACATGGGCTGGAGCCCATTTTCTAATTTTCAGGTGGAATAGCTGGGCCAGTGAATGGCAAAGAGATGGAGCCAACTTTAAAAATATATATATATATTTTCTATACTCAGTGTGCCATTCGGCACAAATGCCTCTACTTCTTCCAACATGGGAAGAATCTTGTGTACTCCATGAGAATCCCTTGCCTAAAGAGACTAACGGGTGTCAATAAAGGGAAGTAGCTCTACCAGTTGGGCTTTGAGAGAAGACTGGAGCCATCAGGCTAATGCTGACGGACTGCGCTCTGCTGTTAAGATGGTGAAGCCGAGGTAAAGCAGGCAGCAGTGCCTTCAGACATCTGCGCTCTCACATCTCAAGGAACACTTTCTTTCGCAGGATATTTTTCTTGTGGCTCAAACCCAGGGCCTCAATCAGGCAAGGCAAGCCCTCCACCACTCAGCTGCATCCTCAGCCCCCAAAGCAGAAAGATTTCTCTTCCCTTCTCTTCTTTCCACCAAAGCAATGATGCTAAGCAGGTTGAGGAAAGCCATCTTTGCCACTGAGTGGCAGAGGGAGAAGCATCGTGAGTCTGCGGCTTTGCTGAAGGACAGAACAGAGCAGTGGTGGCGAGCCTATGGCACGCATGCTGTGTGCAGCAGTGGGCACACAGAGCTCTTTCCGCTGGCATGTGAGCCAAGTCACCTCAGCAGCCAGAATCAGATAGTAAAGTTTAACTGCCACATTGGCAGTTGGCTATAAGTAAGTGGGTTTTGGGGTGCAGTTTGGGCACTCAGTCTCTAAAAAGTTCACCAATGCTGGTGACTTTATCTCCTGCACTGAATGCTGAGCCAACAGCTTGGCAGAATGATTGGTGTTTGTGTAGGGTAAGAAATCTCACACCGGAAACTTCAGGGATGCTCTGGAAGAATAATTGCAAAGCTGCTTGTTTCATCTCTGGCTCTTGCCAAAGTTTTCCTCATCTGTCATCTCTTGAAGCACAAGAATTCTTCTCTTGCAATAACATTTTAATCTCATTTTAATGTCCTTATTCATTAAGCAGATTTCTACAGTCTAATTTCATGACTGTGTAAGACAAACTCCATCCCCAGCTTATCCCAATGATTTGCACTGCTGCTCACAGACACATTGGGCCATTACACTATTGCTGAGCTATTCCGACAGTCACAGTTAAATAATTTGTGATTTTGCCATTTAAGTCTGGGTCTAGTAATCATGGCTCAAATTGGAGATTTCAAGAGAGCGTAGGGTCATTTGATGGTAGCCACTGCGGAGCGCATCCATCCAAACCAATCTGAAGCTGCTTCTAACAGTCGCGGTGAAATGAAGACCACGGCTGGACAGAGAAGCTCCTGTCTCCGCCAGTGGACGTTATCCCCCAGCCTAGCAGCCTCATTTTATTTTCCATAACTTTGAGTTTGAAATGCACATCTTTTCCTTTAGCAGAGCATTCTGAGATTCAAGCAGGAATGTGCTGGGACATATTTTCCAGGCTTCTGCCTGGGTTCTCCAGCCTTGAATGGTTTTTAATCTCCCTTTGTTTTGTCATCCTCACACCCTCCGTGCTTGCAGAAGGCTGGAATGGTCTTTAGAGATCATCTCATCCATTCCCTTCGTCTGGTGCTCTGAATCCAAATGCACCTCCCTGCCAGCTTCTCCTTAGAAATGGAAACAAAAATAAGAATTCAGGCCCTCTGCCTGACTCTGAGGAACAGCGTAGGCTCTGCTGAAGGAATTCCTTGCCAGCTGAGCCTCGCCTGAGGATTACAAAGCTATTCCCAAGTCTTCATGATGCTACCTGCTTGTCACTTAAAATAGCTCTGAGCTGGAAGCCCTCACGTCAGAGTCTGCATTCTGCTTCTTTTCAGCTTGGTCTGTTTGGAAGGAAGGGCTCTGTCAGGAGGTGTGCATGTACTCAACCTGTTTCGCAAGGCTTTGAGCACCCCCCCCCCATTTCTACTGGGAAAAGCAAGATAAGTCAGAAAAATAAAACAGGCAACACCAATACACATGCCTGACATTTAGTGAGCATGTATTCTATGCCAGGCACTGTGCCAAGTCTTCCACATGTGGAGTCACTTTAATCCTCTTTGTATCCCTGAATTAGTTACAAGCATCACCACCTCATCACAAAAGCTTTCAAGTGGCAGGGCTAGGGTTTCAATCTAGACAGTAGAGACCTATAATATTTATTGTTAGTTATTGTGTTGTTCTATCTCCAAAAATACAAGATCTGAACAAGAAACTTTTTTTATATATAGTGCTGGGGAATTGAAGCCAGACAAGTGCTAGTTGCCTAATCTGAACTGCTTACCTACAAATCATCACAGAGAACCTGATTGTTTTAATATCCTAATGAAATAATTCTAAGACTCCCATCCTAACCACAAGGGTGTCCTTCCTCACATCATAGCTCTAGAATCCCAATTCTCCTTCCTTGTGTAAGAAGTCAGTTTCTTACCACAGTCCCATGGAGAGGATGCTTTTTGCACAGCTAGAGTCTCACCATTTTGTTGGCTCCTGTACCACATTGTGTGGGGAGCAGCTGAAACTGGAAATCAATCACATGTGTGGTGCTAAAGCAAGGATAGCCCTGAGAACAAGGAACACCCAAGGCAAGCCACACAAATAAGCTCTTCCAGCTCCAGGAATACGAGGTGCCTGATGTGAGCCAGGCAAGCATGTTGTTAGGCAGAGGGGTTTCAATTGACATCGACCTCCTGAGTGCATAAACAGACATGCTGCAGTCATTAGGTGGCTCCTTTTCTCCCATCCAGAGAGGGCACACCACGTGACCTCCACTGCATTCTGACCCTTGTCTCTGTTTCTCCCTCCTCTTCATCCTCCACCATCCTCCCACTGAGAAATCTGAGCACTGCACTGGATGTGGCAACACAGTGTTATGGGAAAAGGTATGTCTTAAATTAACTTTAACTCTTGTAACTCCAAAGACTTTGAGCTCTGCTAGGCCACGTGATTGCTTGTTCTAGAGGAAGTCTTGGTAAAGCATAGTGTAAAAGGAAATGAAAGTGGACCCAGTGGAATGCTGCTGAGATAGCACAAGATGCTTTGCTAATATACGTCTAAAAGAACAGTAAATACAAAGGCCAGACATAGCCAAAGGTGGTCTCTGGGATAGTTCAACAGTAAGTTCTCACTTATCTGTACTTTACCCCTCCCATTTCCCACTTCTGCTTTTTGTAAAGGCTTTAATAAATAGCTAGAGAAAACTATGATTGAGGTTTTAGTCCTAGAGACTCTGGCCCTTGATCCCATAACTTTGGGTCTCTCTTGTTTCGTTTTCATCCATTGCATCTCATTTTTGGGACTGTCTCCTCATAGACATAGAAACCCTGTAATTGGAAGCGTGGTGCAGTTCTCAACCTGATAACCTCAGGCCCTGTATCAATCCTTGTCCAATGAAGACTGGCCCTGGGAATGTTAGGTTTTGGTCTATGCCCCTGTTCCAGCTAAGGACTCTGTAGGTGTGGAGAAGACAATAACCTTCTACCTTGCAAAATTCAGGTTTCAGTAGTGTTAATAGGTTTGTTTCTATAGTCTATCTAATACACATACCCCCACACACACCCCAGCCACTTATCCCAGGATACATCTGATATGGCTTGGAGCCTAGAACCATCCTCTTCCCCTGTTTCTTCCATCTGGTTTATTTTGGTCCATAGTCAACTGGCTCCAAGGCAAGATAGCATGGCAGAGCAGTCTTGGTGGAGGACAGTGGCTCACCTCATGATGGACAGGAAGCAGAGGACACAAAGGAAGGAGTGGGAAGGAAGATGTGCTCTTCCAGACCATGTCCCCCGTGACCCACCTGTTCCTAGCCCCACCTAATGACAGCACATTTAGCTATAAATTCCTCTGAGAACAAATCCACCGATGAGTAAGAGTGCCTTCAGATCCAATAACCTTACAGAAGCCACCCTATTGATCACATGAGACTGTGGAGGTTATCTAGGTATAAACTGTGAGTAGATCAATGCTTAAGGCCATTCTATATGCAAAGAAGATTTTTAAAATTATGTATTTAGCATAACACTGTCCCAAAGGAATTTTACTGAAAAGCTCAACATAAAAGACAAAAGCAGAGCGGCCATGGTGACTTCAAGGAGGAAGAGCTACAGCAGCACCTGTGGCTTCCTCTTGTCCCCGTGTAGTCCCCAAGAGACAAAATTGCAAAACTTGGCTGCAGCAAAGTTTGAAAACTAGTGCATTGTCTATCTGCAAAAGTTCTCCCTTTGGTAATAGGGTGTTAACATGAAACTCTTTGTTTCAGCTTCTGCTGACAATAGATGCTGCGTCCTACAATGCATCGTGAGAGAGACAACTGTGGCGGACAACAAATTGTTTTAAAACTTGTCTGAAACAGAGGGTGTAAGGTTTAAGTTTAAGTTGCTGGGAGGAACTTGCAGCATGGGCAGCACTACTGGGGGGCCTTTTTCACCATCCAGTCCAGGGAAAGGGGCTACAGCTCTTGAAGAGTTTGCTGCTTCTTTCCTGTAGCTGCCAGGCACAGTGGACTAAGGGAGGGTGTGGTCATCAGGGGTTGTGAGAACAATTAGAATCAGGCCACAGAATGTATAATATTATTTTATGATGGTCACCCAGAGTTATAACACAAGATAGTGCAGGAAATATGTCCACAACACTAAAGACTCAGAATATTCAACCAAGGACCTGGAACCATAGCCATGTACTGCATGAGTCCAGATGAAAACCTAGAGCCCATAACAATGCCTCCCACGAGTCCAACTGGAGGTCTAGAGCCACAAGAAGGACTCACACCAGTCTGTTTTACAGATCTGCACTGAGAAGGCCCAAAGGATGGAAGCCAGAAAGTCTATGCCAGAGGGGTGAAGGAGCTGTGCTGGTAGGTTAAGGGTTCTATGCTGGAACTTAGAAGTTATGCTCAAAATAAGAACTGGGGGTGCCCTGAAAAGCACAACAACCTTCCTCGGTGACATGGAGGTCCCAAGCTCCTCTGATATGAACAGTTGAGTGTGTGCCAGAAAGCCAGGATGACGTTTCTCCTGGAGATGAAATGGCACATGTCTTCCCTTCTGAAACCAAGATGCTCAATGTAAGGACCAGAGCTCCCCCAAAGTGAACCACAGCCACTCTCACCACAAGGTCCCAAGCTCCTCTGATGACAATGGTCTAACTCACACTGGGGAGGCTAGTCATGACGAGCTCCTCCAGGAGAATCAGCGGATCAAAAGCAACACTTAGAGAAACCCACAAGGCCTCAATGCTTCTCTTCTCCTTCTCTACATCTCTATTTATGCAGGCAACTTTCCTCAGGTGGAACATCTACAGTCAGCACCATGCTGATTTAATTCAGCTGGTGTTAAACTGACCACCAGTTTTTAATGCATAACAGAGATTAAGAAGAGAAAGATGTGGCCAGCTGCTTTGGTGAAGGAAATGCTGCTGCATGGGGAGGGCTCTGTTTCCAGACTGCACGTATGCATATAAAAGCAAACCACCATGGAGGTTAGATCTTGTTCAGTCAGTATGCCCAAGGGACACTAAAGTCTCCACAAAGAGAAGCTGTTCTTAGGGACACAGGAGAAAGGAGCAATGCTTAGAATACATTGCATTCAACTAGACCAAAGGAACACAAGGATCAGGCCACCAAGAGATACAGAATGTGACACAGAATCAGCTTAATCCCTGGCAGACCCAGGGGGCTCAAGACCCTGCAACAGAGGGAGCAGTTATGGTGGCCTTTCATGTTCTCATCTGTCCTTCCCTTACTGATACCTGGCAGCAATCACAGCCCCCTGTGGGAGGAGAAAAACCACGGCGGCAGAAACATAAAGAAGTGTCATGCCCCATGACATCTTGGCATTTTTTAATTGCTGGTTTGAGGCTGTGCTTTTAAACTTTAAGTGTCTAGGAATTTTCTTTTTTTATTTTAAAGAGAATATAACCAAGGAAAATAAAACAGAATCGAACCAATTAAAATAAACCAGTACAAGTGATACAGGACTTCAAAACCTTACAAAATCAATAGTAGTTACCGTAATGCTTTTTGTTGTCTTCAAAATAGCTGCAGATACCTTCAGACATAGTAAAAATCAAACAGAACAGAATAAAATAGAAACAATAAAAACAAAACAATGAATGGAATAAAGGACTTCAAAACAAACCAATAATAAATCGAAAATGGCTACCATAATGTGTCTTGCTATCTTTTAGTTATCTGCTCATGCCATCAGATTTAACATAGTCAAACAAAACAAAAGAAAATAAAACCCAACTCAAGAAAACAATGAAAATGACATGGTTTCCAGGCTGGGATCACCTGGTTCTCCACCTCCCCCGCACAGTCCGCGCATGGTGCTGATTTCCAGGTGAGCAGACCCAAGCCTCTCTCTGTGAGTCAGTGCCATTCTCAGACTGAGGAGGGAGAGGACCAGGTCTCACACGGAGGTGATCCCCACCTGGAAACCAGCACCGTGCACAGGCCACTATTGGAGTGCGGACTTTCTTTTACAAAAAAGGGAATAGGAAACGTACTGATTTGCCCATGTTTTCATCCAGGGTAGGGAACGTTCGCACTCCTGAGCAGGTTTAAAGAGATGAATCAAAAAGTAACTTTTGTTTCTATTTATGCACATATATCTTCCTTCCCCAACTACTGTTTTCAGATGAAATGTGCACCTGTGACTTCTTTCTCTAGATTCTAACCCACCCTTCTGATCCATCCGTCTTGGTCTTCACAGACCAAGACTTTCCACACAACAGCTCTTGAAACATTTGAGGGAAGCTTTTCCACTTCCTCTGAACTGCTTCCCTCCATGCTGCCCTCTTAGGGGCCCGGACTCCCCATTCCTCTGGCCTGCCTTCCCACCTCTCATACGCTATTTGTCTTCCACTTCATTCAGAAGAAGCATGCCTGGGTCCTGGGCTCCATCTGGAGAGAAACAATACTTTGGAAAATTAACCTGCATGAAATGATTGAGCACCAAGTGTGGGAGGTCTTTTGCTTTCTCTTCCTCTATCATCAAGCTCAGGTGCAGAGGATCTTTTGCAAAAAGGTCTCGGCACCAGTGACTGTGTCTACAGCTTGGAGTTTGTGGGCCCTCCACCAGAATGTTCAACCAATGTCCACCTCCGCATATTCTATGGGCATTCCCTGCTTTTAACCATCATCTGAACCTTTCCTTCTTCCCTCAAAGAGAATTTCATTTTCCTCTTTACTTAGTACGCATTGAATTTGGCATGCATCAGTCCTAACAATTCCTGACATCTTGGTCTGTTCTCTAGAAACCCCTGTTAAAATACTTCACCAGAAACTACCCCCTAGAAATGGTATCAGAGGGCATGTGCCATCATGGACAGCACCATTGCTATTTCCTAAGCTGTATTTCTGGGAAATAGCTGACTCCTGCCCACACCATCTGACAGATTATCAGCATTATCAACACGTAAGCTGGCTGCTTCTTTCTTGGAATAAAGGAAAACAAGACACCAGTAAGTAAACAGGAAATTGTGATCTTGTCATTCCCTTTGTTTTCTTGTAGTTAATCAAGGCCTTTTCTAAAGAAAAAGTGTGCCATTGACATTTGAATGCAAGTTACTAGACCAATGAAGCCAACCATTAATTCATAAATATATCATCATAAATGTAACTCAGGCCTTAAAGAGAGGGAACCTACAACCCATTCCATTGATTTTTAGTACACATGGCTCATGCAACTGATGTGGGAAGAGTAATTTATGGGTAGTGTATCAAAAGGTAGGTTGTCAGCATCAAAGCTGTTATCCCTTGGCTATAGAAACAAGAAAACTCGAGAAATAAAGGCATAAATATATTTTCTAACTATGCTGAGGTCAGATCTAATAGCCCTTTGCTGAAACTAAAATCTCAGCACAGTAATATCAAATTTTAGTGATGTCATGAAAACAATAATGAATTGATTTCAAATACCTATCCACTAAGAATACCTCCTTTAAAATGGTGGATATTCACCATTTTTCTTGCTTATCAGACTGTAATCTTGACAAGGCCATGACGGATCGTGATTGTTTAGCATTGTGGTTTATCATCATATTGTCCCTGCTATAGATTAAAAACTGGTGGTCAACTTAACGCCAGCTGAATCACCATGGTGCTAAGTGTAGATGTTCCACCTGAGGAAAGTTACCAGCATAAATAGAGACATGGAGAAGGAGGAGGCATTGAAGTGTTGTGGGTTTCACAAAGTGTTGCTGTTTGAGCTGTTGGTTTTGCTGGAGAAGCTCTGATCCTTACATCAAGTATTGTTTCCTGGCTCTGGAGGGGAAGATGTGTATTACTTAATCTCCAGGATCAACTCCTGACATGTACTTGACTGTGCTTATTGGAGGAGCTCAGGGCCTCCGTGTCACGGAGGATAACTGGTATTTTTCAGGGCAGCCCTGGTCTTTGTTTTGAGCATGATTTCTCAGCTCCAGCAGAGAACCCTCAATCTACCAGCTCCTTCACCCTCTGACTTTCTAGTTTCCACCACTGAACTTTGGGCCTTGCCAGCACGGATCCATAAAAGAGACTGGCATGAATTCCTTCTTGTGGGCTCTAGACCTCCAGTTGGACTCGTGGGAGGCACTGGCATGGGCTCTGGGTCTTCATCTGGACTCATGCAGAACATTGCTGTGAGATTCAGGCCTTTGGCTGAATACTCTGTCTTTGGTGTTGTGCACAGATTTCCTGCACTTTCTTGTGTTAACTCTGGGTGACCATCATAAAAACAATATTATAAACTCCATGACCTTATTCTAATTGTTCTCTGCACAACCCCTAACTACAACAGTCCCTAACTAGCACTTGTGATTGCCTGAATATGAATTTTGGCCACTTATCTAACAGGTAGATGATGTTAATTAACAAGTTGGTTCTTTGCTGGGGCTCTGTCAAAATAAGAATGGGTGAATTCTAGCCTCTTCCTCAAGGACAAAGACAGCCCAGGAAGACAGACAGACTTGTAAACAGACTGTTGTGACATAAAGTGTTCAATATGCAGGAAGATGGATCCGGTTAACTTCCCTGGGGATTCAGAAAATCTCAAGAAAGGATTTCATTTTTGGCGTGAGTCTTGTAAAGTGAGACACCAAATAAATGATGGAGTAGAGAAAAGGTCTTTAATAAATAAAGAGAAAAAAATGTTTTTCTTAAAACTGAAAGGTCAGAGCTATCAAAATGGACCTTTTTTTGACTTTTGTTTCACTGTTTGTAACCATATAGATTATTCTGTGTTAATCTATTATTTTCTGCCTACATATCTTTGGCTTGGAGACGGAGCCCCTGGCAGATTATTTTAGCCAGATGTTCATGTGATGATCACTTTCTCCCAAGTCTGGAAAGTAAGATTTGAAGAACTGGGCTTGACATTTGTGTGCCTCTGCTTATATTCCTTTCACAACATTATGTTCCAACTTCTGAAATGTAAATGCCATTTCTCAATCAGATATCATCTATTTTGCATGAAATAAGTAACTGCTCAAGGTAATAACATCAAGATCCTTTAAAACAAATCATCAAAACATTATTTATACTAAACAAGAAAGAAAAAAAGAAATTTAGAGGTGCACATCGTAGAACTGGTTGTATTAGATCCTGGAAATGTTGATCTTGTCTATTTCTATCTGTGTTTTCAAGAACTGGAAGTTTCTTTTGGAGATAAACAAAATGTTACAGTGTTTAAATGTCTTAATGAACAGTACAATCCTCCTTGGTGGGGAAAAAAAGCCAGGGTGTTTTGTGCTCATAATCGTTCTGTTAGTTGAGATATTAACATAGTTATTTAATATTTTGTTCAAAGGAATTTTTAAAAGGACCCAAGTATGGTGGTGTGACATGACTATACACGTTTCAAAAATAATAAAAGTATGCATTTAAAAGGTTGATTTTATGATAGGCCCACTTAAAATAATTTTAACTTTTTTAAAGGTAAGAAAGAGAAGGTAGACTTCTAATTTTATCATTTGGAAAAAAGGTAAACTTTAGGTCCTTCCCTGGATACCCATCTGGATCTTTCCCAAAATGCAAACACCTGACACGTCTTCAGCAGAAAAAAATTAAAATCGATCACCCCCATAGCCAGTTTGAGCATGAAGAGTAAAAGACCTAGGGATTCTACAAAGACAGAAAGGGATCCAAGACAGGAAATTGACTTGGTCAGACGTGTGGAAAATCAAGGCAAACCCAAGGCCATTAATGAAGGCTCCTATAAGGCGTCTGCCTCTGCATCCCGCCCTCTGCTGCTTTCAGCAGCTGCCAGGATTTATTTCGGAGAGTGGTTGCCAGCGCCTTCTCAGGGAAATGCGGTGCCAGCACGTTTCACCCAAGGATGCTACAAAGGAGCACAGGTGGTGCGTGGAAAGTGCTTCCTCGGTACAGAGAGAGGGAGCAGATGCCGGAGCCCTTGATCTAAGCCCGAGGAAACCCTACTCCACTAAACAGAAACCTCAGCTCCAAAGCTGAGACAGAGAAAGCCAGTTAAGAACGCTTGATCCCTGCAACACAACAGACGCTGTGTCTTTTCTGTCTCCTGTTACTGAAACACGTTGACAGGCAAAACATTAGGATAATCACTAGAATGACTTAAGACACTGGAACTGAAAAGTGTTTCAAAGGGTCTAGAAGTAGATCCACATTACTGGGTAGAGAACAGCATTAGATAAACACACCAGGAAGATCAGCTGGGGAGGAGGAGACAAATGCATAACCACAAACTTGAGTACGCTTGTTAACTCCACAGTCTGTGCTGGTGTAGGATGGATTCTTTCAGAAAGTCTTATGCTTTTATGTGGAAGGGAAGAAATTTCTGAATAACTGTTGCATAGTGGAATCCTAGCTTTGCTACTTTTGAACCTTGTGGCATTGGTTAGGTTAATTTATTTGTCCTTCTGGTTTCTCCATCTTTAAAATGGGATAGGTTATTAGAATTTATCTCCTATAGTTTCTTCATTAAATAAGTCTATGTAAGACCCTTGGAACAGTGGCTGGCATGTAATGATATATTAATTGTCACATTGTATAGCTATCATGGTTGTCCTATTGTAAGCACGCCTCCAGACTAGAGTTGGTATTAGTAACTAATACCAGGTGTAATCTGAAATAACTGAAATCGGACAAAGACCTTGGCATCACATTGCCTATTTAATTACTCATGTTACCTTGCTGAGTTATTTGCTAGCACTTAAATGATTCTTCCTAGATTTCTAATCAGTATTTCCTGAATCCTCCTCCCATAAGTCCTAGTTCCCAAGTCCATAATTATTGAAGTCACAATGAAGTGGTCTAAACCCTGAGTTGACAGTCAGGTGACTGAGCATCTGACCTGTCGAAATCATTTTCCCTCTTGGATTTTCCATTCTATTATGAGAAAGTGAAACTAGATGACATCTGTGCTTTTTTTCAAGTTGTGACATTTTTTATTCTATTACATTTTAGGTGATTGCCTATGCTTTTCATTTGAATGGCTTCTGAGATAAAGCATGAGAGAACTCTTGTATTTAATATGCAACTCCAATTGTCTTTTGGGCATCTGTACAAAGTACCTCCTGCTGGCTCCTGCATCTCTACATGTGAATCCAAACTCACTTTCATGTCAGCTGTAAATGGCCACACTGTTCTCCTGGTCCCCAGCTCCAAGTCTCAGATGCCCTGGACAATCTCGGTGCATGGCCTCTCCACATGCTGTCCTGGTCTCCTCCCTGCCATCTCCCTACAGCCACAGTTATTTGGGCTCTTCTCAGCTCTCCTTTGACTGGAACTTCTGCACCTGTGCCATGCACTGGGACTCCTGGTGGATCTGCATTCTGATTTGTAGGTCTGAGCCAGTTAGAGGTTCCATATATGTTTCTAACCCAGGCCATGGCACAGTGGCTGGGTCCCCATCCCATTTGGGAAAGCAAGGCACATGGCCTTCTAATGACAGTCCCAGAATCTCCACTTTCCAATTTCCTAAGCTTTGATTCTTTTTTTCCTGGTTAAAATATCCCAGTGTACGTAATTCAATAGTCAATAAAACGTCTTTTTACTGGCAACCAACTTGTATTTTCTTGTTAATTCCCATAGTCCCTCACCTCAGTTAACCTAATTTACCTAACAAACCTACTAACTAATTGCTTCGGGATGCATTTTCCATTTTCTGCCTTCATGCTTGCTTGGGCTCTATTTTTTGCTTGAAATGCCATTTTCCTCCTTTTTTTCCTGTTACTTGAAGTCTTCTAAGTCCTTGAAGACATGACTGAAATACCACTTAGCACATAAAACATTTCTTCTTCCTGGTTTAAATGCCCCTGGTGCTTTGTTTACTTTGTGATGATTCACATTCTGCTTTGTATTTTGTATTGATGCATTTGCCACTTCTGCCATCAGAAAGAGGCTCCTTGGGGAGATGCTTCAAGCAGGGAGGAAGCGTTTTAAAACAAATTAGCAGAAGTGCTCTCTTCCCAGTTATTCAAACTAGCACAAGCTGGAAACACAAAGTCCGTTCAGAAAGGTTTAGATGGCTTCATAGAATATTGAGCTGTCAGCCATTGCTGAGGTCACCTTGGATTTGGGGACTGACCCCCACTTTTTATTCACTTTCATGTGCTTCCTAATTCCTAACTGTATAACCGCATGCTTTGGCAGGACCCAAAGGCTCAGGTTGGCATCCTAAAGTTCCTCACTGCCTGTTGGATGGTGGTGAGGGTCTAATGGAGGTTTCCACTGCAAGTTGCTTGGGCTCTTGCATGAGGCACAATTCTGGATCAAGGATCCTTGGGTCTGGTCTGTTGCATAATTGTGTTGAAGGAACTTATGGCTGTAAAGATAGGCTCATTATTAAACAAGCGCCATGAGGATTTGCTTGAAAATTGCTTTGGATGTCATTCTGAGCCTTCCTTTCTAATGTTTCAGCTCATCTGTGAGCTTTCAATATTCACTCTTGTGTCTGTGTCTGAGGCTGACACACTTAGCTTTACGCTTCCTCAGAGGAAAACAGGGACTGAAGCCCCTTCACTCACAAGTGACTCTCCAGAATTAAGGCCCTGGAACACATCGGTCTCCTTGGTTGGGAGAAAGATCCACAGCCACTAGGATCAGAAGGTACTGCCTTGGGTTCTTAAAGCTCCTTAGTGATTGTTACTTCTGCTTCTCTTGAGAAATTGCCAAGATGCATGACTCTAAGACACTCTTTACAGCTTAAGAATCAAAAAAATCTTAGAGCTTGGAGGTAGTTTAGAGATTTCCTGACCCATGGCCCCATGCTTTCCTTAATAATGAAACTGAGACCCAGAATCCCAGAGAACAGTCTTCTGAGTCTACTTGTAAGTGGTAAATGACAGGAGGAGACTGTGTTTACGTTTCTATGATTCAACGCACATCTCTCTATGCATTACCTATGTGCATCCATTTGTTGTCTGTCTTCTACAATATGTCAGATACAGTGTGACGACTCTAAGTGCCTTATAACACTCACTTTTCATGCTATTGCACCAGTTGCAAGACACAGTGTCCCCAGCTATGTAGAGGAACAATCTGAGACCGAGAGTGGTGAACTAACTAGTCCAGGACTGTGCAGCAAACTTCTGTGTCTTTTCTCAAAGGAAGCCGACAGCCGCTGGTGGCAGAGGGGAGAACGGGAGACGGTCCTCATCCTCACAGGATGAAGGCATCCTTATTCTACACTGTGGACTCCCCAGTCTCTGCTCCCGTCTTTCCACCTCATTACTCAGCCACTGGGTGCTGCACTCCAGGAAGTTTCTTGGCTCTCCCACCTCCGAATTCACACCCTTTGAGATGGGATCCACTCGGGACTGTCCAATGACCTGCCAAATAGACAACATACCTCACACCTCTCGGCTCATCCTGCCTACTCAGGTGTAGTCACACGCCCAGCTTCCCGTGGTGGGGTGGGCCAACAGTGCCCAACTCCACACTCAAAGCTCTCCCTTTCCACCTCCCTTTTGGGATTCTTTTCAGTATTTTTGTTTTCTTTCATGGGCACCCTATCCCGGCCTACTGTATCCTTCTGCAAACCACTGAGGTCCTCTGTGAGCTCTCCGTGAGGCTTTTCCCCATCACAAACATTTATTTATGAAAGACACATTTAAAGAGCACTTGCACTACAACGCAGATCAAGATGGACATCTAGCGCCCTCATGGAACTGACAACAGTCTAACGGGGATAATAAACAAGCAACCATGCACTTGGGATGTCTGCTCTAAATCAGCAGTGATGGGTTGAGATGAAATATACTTTTTAATCTTCCACTGTGCTTTATGTCCAGAAGGAGTTTAGTGCTTATCAAGGTGGATTTTTCTTTTTAAGACTGAGGGAAGATCTGGTGGGGAAATCTATTAGCATAACGGCCAGGGATGTAGCTCAGTGGCACAGAGCCTGCCTGGCAAGCATGAGGTTGTGAGTTCAATCTCAGGTTAAAAAAGAAAAAAAAATCTATTAGTATGCCTTTGTGCCTGGATCTCAAGGGTATTGCCTGTACTCTGTCATTACTCTGCCAGTACTCTGACATCTTTACTTTGACTAGGATGCCTTGTAAGCGGGTGTCTGATAGACAAGGGTCAAGCCCGGGTGGAAAAAGTCTTGGCACAGTACTGTATGATGTAAGCAGAGCCTAGATCAAGTAGCAACTACTTTAGGGGCTGCCTGCATAGTACTGGCAGGAGCTGCAGTTCCCTGGAGCTTGAATGGAGCACACATGACACTCTACGTGATTCAACTAAAAGCTGGTTAGTGAACAAATGACAGCTAAGTCATTTGCACTGCAATAATAGCAAATCTTCCTTTGGAAGGTTGTGTCAGTAGAGTTCTTCCTTCCAATATCACTTGTAAAACTAGTGTGTTCCGTGGTTAGGGAATGTATTACAACAGGAAGGGAAACTCTGTAGATCAGCTCTTAATTCTGACACGGTGTGTGTGTGTGTGTGTGTGTGTGTGTGTGTGTGTGTGTGGTGCTAGGATTGAACTCCAAGCCTCACACATGCTAGGCAAGCACTCTACCACTGAGCTACCCCAAGCCCATCTGTTATTAATCAGGTAATTTTAGTATTTTAACTTTTTATTGAGAGATGGAGATTGTTTATAGTGTTTCCTAGATAGCAACAGATGAGTTACTTGTGTACTCTGCTATATGCTGGTCATAAATATCACACACGTCCTAACACTCTTGTTCTTCTTCTTACACATATTCAGGCACACAACTGCCAGGCATAGGGCTCTGAAGCAATCAAAGCCCTTCAAGGGTCCTCACTGTGTGGTTTATTTTTTGTTTTTAATATCCATGAAGGACTATCCATGAGTAACTATATCATAAATGCTCACACATGGTAAAATCAGTGCACAAGAAACTTTTAAACCCAACACTAACAAAATGCAAAAGTAATACCAACCAAAAAATTGTAAGAAAAAACATCAAAATTGTTTTAAAAAGAAATTTCTAATAGGAACAAAATGTAAATCATTTTTTAAAGAAGTTAAACATTAATGAAATAATTTTAAAATAATAAATTAAGAAAAATAGTATTTTATATGTTTCATGGTAGGTTTTTGCTTCTTTATATTAACTTCTACATGTTGTGAGAGCTGGGAAACATATTTTGTACTCAAATATTATCTTCTTCCTCTCACAAAAATGCTAAAATTAGCATTCTAAAAATACTCTGATGTTCCAAAGGACTGTAGGAAAAAGAATATAACGGTACAATTCTAAAAATTTCTTACTTTGCTCTTTGATTTGATTAATTCAAAATTTTCTTTGACACCACCCCCCACCCCAACTTGCTAGAAAAACACAGTGATATTTCAAGATTCACGTTATAGGTGGCAAAGGGTTTGCCACATTTTTATATGGTGAGTTGAAATAAACACTATGGTTACTTAAACAGTATGGCATAAAATAATATCTGTTCACTTCTGTTTTCTGTCTTTTATGGTCACTAAAAGCAATTGAAGACTCATGGAAGGAAAAAGAGTACTGCTTTTAACATGGGTGTCTCCTCTGCTGATTTTATTTAAGACTGGTAAAGCTATCTTGTCTGCCACAGGAAAACAAGAGTCCCACATGTGAGACTCAAAGTGGTCATCTTGAGGACAAAACTCAATATTTCATTAGCAGCTGGTTGCTTAGCAACTCCATTTGGGGACTCAGAATAAAGGAAGTCTTTCCACTGCACTGTACGAACTTGTGTGGAACAGGGTCAGCAGAGAAAACCCGCCCCCAGACATGGAAGTGCATATCTAAGGCCTCAGCATCGCAGGCTACAATCATCCAGTTATGCAACATTAAATTTAAATGTTATTCAGGTTTCGCCATTGCTTAGAGAACAAGTAAAGGTCAAGAATCTGTAGAAATGTCATCCAATTCTCAAGCTTCACAATACTGAATACTGATTTAATGCCAGAATTTAAAATTAAAAAAGAAGGTAATAGTAAAGACAGGAAAGCTGAAATCTCAGTAAAATTCCTATGGGTTACTCAAAAAGAATTCTTGCGTCCTTAGTGACGCAAGAATTCAAGCTGCATAAATTTTGGGAGATTTGGAAGGAAGCTAAGGAGATGGAAGGCATGTCACCTACATATTTTTTATTTACTCTGGCTTGGATATAGGATGATGGGGGGAGGAGGCTATCAATACTGGGAAGCTTTTTTCTAGTTTCTCAGGGAGGCCCTTGTCAGCTACCCCCTGGGAGAAGAAAGGGGAGAATGAAGTCAAAGTCTCCTTGGCCAAGAGACTATCACCAGTACCAGCCAAGACACACAGAGCATGTCTATGGAGCAGGCCCTCAGATATGGGTTATCATTCACATGGCTCTTAGGCTTTATCCTAACATCACTGGGAGGAAGAACTAAGCTTTAGTTTTCAGCTAAGAAGACCTCGGAGCAACTAAACACCTGGTCACTGTCTCAGGTGGAGGATGACATTGCAACCAGCTTCTCACGGTCTGGTTCTAAAGCTCCTGCCGACAGCCTCTGCGCGGTATCACCGAGCTGTACCATTTGCTTTTTCAGACCGCACACTTAGACCATGCCATCCATAGCACAGATGAGGCTGCTGGGCAAAGACTTTGTTTGCACTCTTGCTTTTCCTCTCTTACCTCCATTTCCTTCAAAAGCCTTGTACTTTAATTTTCTTAGTCAAGGAAAAATGAGATCAAGGAAGAGCCCAAAGTGGAATGCAAGAAATGAGAAAGTGTGAAAGAGAATCCATCTTCATGTGGAGAGAAAAAGAATACACTAGTTCTTCACAAGAGCAAAGCTCTGGCTAACGTGAGAGCCCTGCAAAGAAGAGGCAGATGTTTTTATAATTTCTTAATCATAAGTCACGTTGGGACATCACTGTTTGTTTGGGCTAAATACATTTGTGTGATTTTATTATAAAATGTTCCACTTCCTGCTGTTTACCAGAGGACTAAAAAAATATCTTTCCTTGTGTAATGACTGGCTTCTGATTTACTGAGTTTCTCTTTCAGTATATCCATGAATTACAGTGAGAAGGCTCCTCACTTCCTGTGGCATTGCCTTCTTTGAATCCCACTAGAAACTTCTTTATACATCCTTAGGATTTTCTGTTCTCTCCTTGGGCACTAAAGCTTTTCTGGACATCTTTTCTCACAGATTCTTATGCAGCAGGGCACATTTATTTCAGGAAAAGACTGTGGAGATTCCCAAGTGATTCTAGCAATGAACCGAGTCCAGGTTCCACATTAGCTTTTGGGTAGCATGCAAATATTGTTCCATTTGATAAGCTTTTCCCATCTTGTTAACATACTGGGCTCCTTAACAGTAGCGCTTCAGAAAGAAAAAATGTACCATGTTTTTGAACCAGTGGTAGATGGACATTTTATCAGCATCCACAATTTTCCCATTTGCTTAAATTACTCCAATTCATCCAGCAGATGCATCAAGAAAAAAGTCAAAGAGTTAAATTTAAAGAAGAGAAAGCTAGTGGTTTCAAATAATAAAATCTAATCAATTGCTTTTAAATATCTCATTTAACAGTTCCTATTATCCAACTCAGCACAGAAACTATGACAGAAGATAGGGCCAGACTCTGTACTGCTTTGATTATCTTTCATTCAAAGCAATTGAGAAGTTGTAAATAGGACAGGGAACACTTCAGTGCAGCCTGATAAGTGTAAGCAGGACCGTGACTATGACATCAATCTGATGCTCAAGCCTTGGATAAGAAGGTACTCAACTGTTCATCAATGAAAGAATTCATGTTTGATTTTGTGGGATTGGCTTGGTTTCTCAAAGGTGTTAGATTCACTAAGGATCAGAAGTAACATGATTCTGAGAGAAAAGTCTTCAATATCTACTTAACCCCAACACTGAAATCATATTCTATGAAAGAAGTAATTCAACACCAACATCTCACATGTAATTTCCTTTGTTAGACCTAGACAAGGAGATTTAGATTGTAATACAGAGAGCTGTTGATTTCAATGGAGCATGGTCTATTGCATTGATATTTTTCATTATGAAACATTTATTGAATTTTGTTCTTGTAATCCTATAGGTACATTTTAAAAACATAATAATGTACAGATATCTAAGAATATCATTTGCCAGAAAATGGGAAAAACGTTAAGATATCATTTCATACACTATGGTCTGCAATAATGATTTTGGTTCAATTTTGTCCACATGGCTTGTGCCAAGAAAGGCTGATTTATAAAGCATATTCTGCAATCCAGAACCAGATAATACTGGAGATAATTACTATGCCTGGTTAGAGTTTAGGAGCAATTTCCTGAGCCACCACTTGTAAAAGTGAAAGAACATACACTGTAATGAGTGCTGGTTGGCTAGATACTAAAAGAAAAATAAGGAATTATTACCTGGAGTCCACTTTCCAATATCAGGTTAAACAGCACAGTGTCTCCCTAGATGCCATACAAACGTTCCTCATGTGATTTTTACTGCCGTACAGATGGATATACAGACTCTTTTTAAGCTTTTTTGGCATATAGAAAAATTAAATCAGTAATATCTCAGTTTCACATAATTTATTGACAATGGAATTGCTTTATCATTTAGAAATGGGAGCTATTAAGATCTAAAGCAGAGTTTGATTTTCTTTTGGAAACCATAAGAAAAAACCATTGCCTTTAATAACAAATATGAGATTTGTAACATTAAAAGAATAATTGTTCAATTCATTAAATTTTGCAGATTTAATTTTGAAGATTTAACGTATAATTCAATCTAAGAAAGATGCTGTTTTATCTTTAGGCCAGTTATGAGTAATTTTAATCTTATTTTATAAAACTACTGTTAATTAATGTTGCTTTCTTAAAGGTTCTCTAAATTCATCCCTTATTTAAATATTTTATTCTTATGAATGTTGGCAAAGCCAAATGGAGGAGTGAGTGATCTTGGTAAATTAAAACAAACCTAGCAACTAATTTAGGCCATTGTTTGGTTTTTAAAAATTCATTCTTTACTCCTTTAGCTTTGATGATTTATTTGTCTGAATTTGCAGTTTCAGTTTAGCAATGCATAAAGAAAACTGGAAGCATCATAAATAAATTACATGTTAAAACAACACATTGCAAAGGACCCTGGACATTCAGCATGAACAAGATCCCATTATAGCACGGTGACTTTTAAGAACAAAAGCTTCCCCGCTTTTTCTGACTTAAAGAA
Organism: Cavia porcellus; assembly: GCF_034190915.1. Lineage (NCBI taxonomy): Eukaryota > Metazoa > Chordata > Mammalia > Rodentia > Caviidae > Cavia > Cavia porcellus. Next base: position 155,741,189 of record NW_026947484.1, on the reverse strand, counting down.
ATAAAACAACAGACAGTTATTTCTTATCTAAATCTTTATTAGAAGAAAAAGCAAATGTATCTAAAACAAGGAGTAACAACAAATTTCATTAAGTATGAAACATCTGGGTTATCAAAGGTATTTAGACAACATGTTCCTAATATTTCTGCATAGCAGAAGCACACCGATTATAGAGCTCATGATGTCATGCCCTCGTGAGTTACTTCTGGCCTAAGAGTATCTAAAGTCACATTTAAACAAATGTGATGGTAGCTAAATTGATGTTACTTGATGTTGACTGATTTGCAACGCTTTCCCAGCTATCATGATGGTGGACATAGCCTTCAGATGAATGCCTTTATGGACTCTGTACCATTGAGTAGCAAATTGAATTCATTTTATTTCAAGTTAGTAGTACCAGTAAAGTTATTTAAAACTGAATGAGAAAGTGTTCCTGTTTATACTGCTGCAATAAAAAATCAACGTGTTATAAATGAGCTGTTTTGTATCAAAAGTTAGTAAATACGAGACATATATACAACAGCCTTTGATGGAAACAATCATATGTAATGGAGCTATTTAGTCCATGACATCTGTGAGCACCCTTTCAGGGTTAAGTTCCCTTTGTGATTCCTAGAAGTTTCTTTTTCCTACTATGTGTACAACACAGAATGACGCAGTTATATAACTATTGTATAAAGACTACATTTTAAAATTTCTTTTAAGAAAAACAAAATAAACCCAACAAACGTGCAGTCTTTCAAGTTTTTGTTTTCCTTGTGTGTAGCACACATTCACGAATGCCCACTGGGTGCAAAGGAAATTTCTTTATGTCCCACAAGGTATTCTCGACGCTGAGAATGGGGAACATGGTTGAAATGACCAGTGGTTTCCAATCAGTGAGCAAGAGGAAAATCAACGCAAGACTTGTCTTAACCACTAAACATTGCAGGATTTAATTTTTCTTAAACAATGTTTGTAAACTTGCCCACAAAAGTTGGGTAATATTAAACAGCCGGTAAGGCACTTTGTCAAAGGACGAAGTAGGAAAGGCTGGATGGTTGAGAATTTGCCTAGCACACACGACCCACAACCCACTATCCCTACGAAAAGACAGCAAAGACCGGGGTGGGGTGGACCTATGACGGGTTTACTGTCCAACAAGGGTGGGGAATGTTTGAAAAACGTTTATTTCACTTTGTTCACCAATTTTCCCTGCAGAAGAAGTCATTTAACTATAACCTTAAAAATAGATTAGGAGCTATCAATTTAAGTCACATATCCTTCTTCGATTTAATATTTTAAACGGATATTAACATACTCGGTAATATTTTCAAAAGATCCAAGCCACTGTATTTAAAAATGAATTACAAAACGAAAGATCTTTGTATAAAAATGATTCATGTTATTAACAATTTCATTGCAACTTTCGATGGCTTCACATATTACAGCGTAAGCTTTGGTATAAAACATGCAAACGCAAGCCAACAAGGTCGTGAGGCCAGCATCCCTAAACGCCGCAAGCGTTGCACGGACAGCCAAGGAGGAAAAGGTAACACACCATCGCCAGATGACATTTGCTTTTCTACCGGTCTTTAGTTTAGAAATTTCGGTTCAACAAAATCTTCATCAAAGACGAGCTCACGAAAAGGGGTTTTTCCGCGGAACCTTCGTTTCTCTCTAAATCTTCCACTAGGAGGAAGAACGGCACACAGTAATTAACAAAGCAAAACCGTAAGAGAAGTCACAGCGCCATCTGCTGCACACGCGCTTTATAGCACTTCGAGACACTGCGCTTTCAAAACAGCAGTTTGGCATGGACATTATTGTAAACATAGATATGAGAAAACAATCAGCCCTTGTTATTATTATGTCAGTAAAATACGATCCCATTCTGGGTCCCAAGTCAGATTCTGCCAATATGGCATGCCATTCAGGTGCAGGATTACAGAGGTAACTTCTGTTTACCTTCTTTTTTTCTCAATTTACTTTCTAAATTACCAGACTAATTCAAAATTGTTTTGTTTTGTCACCAACCACTCGGATGGTACAGCCTTGAAACATATTATTTGTAAAATGTTAATATACAGTATTTCAAATCTTTCAATTGCAAGTGTTGAGGAATATTGCTGTTTTTTGCCCCCACAGATACCAGTTTAATTGCTTTGTAAGAAAATGGCTTCTAAATTTCTTCTCAAAACCCTACTCATTTTTAATCTATGCATTTAAATTGTACAAAGGAGTAAAAAACAGTATTTTTTTTCTACCTGGGAATAAACCTGTACAACACTTAAACAGGCAACTAGTAGCTCACATGCTGATTTATATTTTATTCAAGCGATTTTTCCAACTTTTATGTATATCAGAATCACCTAGAGTATTTTGCAATATTTTACACAATGCCCACCTCCAAACACAGTCAGCAAGGGCATCTGCATGTACAAGTTCACTGGTAGAAGTCACTATTCTACTAGATTTTTGTTCTGGCCCTTGTATTATTGGGTAAGAAAGTAATAAGAAAAAAATCTAGAAGGAAAAGCAAGGGTGGGGTTATAGCTCAGTGGCACAGTGCCTGCCTGGCATGCTCAAGGTCATGAGTTCAATACCTGGGGTACCAAAAAAAGAAGAAAAGGGAGCACTTGTCCCTGTACTCAGGCTAATGAAAACAAGGAAGGCTGTTTGACTCGAGGTGAAGCCAAGTAACACTTTTACTACAACACTTATTTGCTTCTTGTTATTAAGCTGCCATGAAATCCATCTAAATCTAAGTTCCTACGCTGCAGGGTAATTAAATAAAGTAGTATTCGTATTAACTTGTAGCGCAATAATGCATTTCTGATTGTCTTGTTGAATGTGTGCATCACATCCTGATCAACACGTTAGATCAACACATTCCTTGCTGTTACACACAAGATTAGCATAAAAGCCAGAAGGGTGCCAACTGGATCAATGCTACTTTGGGGGTGCATTTTTACACTGTCAGCCATACCCTATGTATTTGCACATGATATGAGTAGATAAGGTGTATCAGCATCTGATTCATGTTTTGCCTGGCCATGTAAGAACTACGCAGGTCTTGCCAGAGGCTGGCTTGTTGCTCTGGCCAATAGCAGTGGAGTGTAGCAGTAACATTCCTCTTAAGCCCTAAAGAGAGATTTCCTAACCCCAAGAATGCCCCTTGCAAAGGTATTTACAGATGAGGCATTTAATGGAGGTCAATCATATATTCCCTTAGTGCAAAATCTTAATTCCCTTAGCTTAAAATCTATAAAGTAATGCCATATTTATTTCTTTTTCCTCACTGAAAGTTGAGCTAAAATTAAACCTTTTGTATAAAAAGTTTATAAAGTGACATAGTCACTTTAATCTCGAAATACAGGTATGCTCATGAAAAGAAAAGCATCATCTTTCAAAACAAATCCATATCCATCTTCCCTATGGTGGAAATGGGCAATTTGTGTTAGAGATTAGTAGTATGAGTTATACAGAATATTTTTTGTTCAGGATATTTTTATGGTGGCCAGAAGCTCTTACTACTGGAGACGTATTCTAGAAGTCAAATTCAGCTTCAATATAAACAGAAATTCACTAGAAGATAATGAACTGTGATGATCCCACAGTAACTTCATCCAATTCTGTTCTTTGTAGAATCTGCCTGATATTAATATCTAGAAGTTTGTTATGGACTTGACTTGCTAAAACATACTTCATGAGGAGCCATTAATACACATTTGACCACAGTTTAGAGAGTTCCCCACCAGCTTGAACAGTATAAATATAACAATAGCACCATATTTACAAATGTAGTACCTTATGCTGGTTAACTATCAATCAATGCTTTTATGGCTAGTTGATTACACAGTTATAGTGCTTTCAAAAATTGCCTGAAAATCCTTTACAAGTTTACACTTACAAAAACAAAGGCTATCAAAGTGCTGCTGCAGAAACAACACGCTGAGTTACAAAAGTTATTAAAACCCTTTCAGCTATAAGGTTTTAAATATGCTTGACATTAACACTTGGCTCTTCCACTGGGACCATCATCTATAAAGTATGCCGCATCAGAGAGGCCACGGCCATCCAATGCCTGACCGCTCTATGGTACCACGTACTGGCTTTCTTTTAGAAGAAGCTCAGAAATTTCACAGGACTCCAAAGCAACATTTTCAGATTATAGTTGACCTAATTCGCAAAACATCGACTTAAAAGTAGTTGGCACTGTTTGGAGCTTTTCTACTTTTTCTGCTTCTGGAGAACTGGTTGCTTCTTGACCAGAACTTCGTGCAGGCTAGGGGTTATGAAGTAAGGTTTTTCTGGAGATCCATCGTTCCCTTCCAGATCTTCACCTGTATTTGCAGCAGCCAAAGCAGGGCCAAGGCAGCAAACAGCAGCAGAACAATTATGTGCATTTTATAAATTGGAGAACAGGTGAACAAAGAGAAAGAATCAGAGATATCAGTGTTAGAAAGTGAAACAGAAGACAGATTAGTAGAAACAAACAAAAAAGACCAATCAATGAAGTTAAATTGCTGATTCTGGACAAAATAGCCCTAAAAGACCCCAAGACAAAAAGGCCCAATCTCTACTATAAAGCACTGGTCCTTTCCTCACCCAAATAAGGTTTATTTTGATAGTTTAAATTAACAAAGTTTTCCATGTTCTTCAAAAGTATTCTCCTTAAATCTTGTCACTACTCTTTTCAGAACTGTATAAACTGCTACAACCTTGGGCATGAAGTTAAATAGAAAGTGTACTAAGAATAATAGTTGTATTTGACAGTTTGAGGTTGCTTTTAATAGCAGTTTGCACCCAGATATTATGGATGAATTTGCTGAACCAGGGACGTAAATGAACTCTGCTGAAATCGAAGATTCTGAGGCAGTGAGAAGAGAACCCAGGCTCTTGGCCTTTGATTCAGTTCTGATCATATGTAACTATGAAGGGCTATGCTCTAAAGCTTTGTGGTCTCCCTCAGATTATATTCCAAAGCTAACACTAGGATTTCCTGACTTCATTGCCCATGAAATAACCTTCTTGTCTTGATTGCTTAAGGTAATGAGAAACTGATAGGCTGTTCACTGGTCTACCAGCTGGGTGGTTGGGGAAGGGAGCAGAGTCATGCTGAAAATCAAGATGTTTTCATGGGATTCGATTTACTGCAAATGCCATGTATTTCATTGCAGATAGTATCTATACTCGTTTGGGAATTGTGGGATTATTGGTTTAGTAGATTTTTAAATTAGACCTCACACACACACACATGTGACCTTTCTCACATATAAAGCAAAAAGTTAAGGAACATGATAGACACTGGGACTTTTTTTTTTTCCTTAATCTTATTTCTGTGCAATATCATATATCATATGCCTGTATCATTACTATCCTGGAGGTACCAGTAGGAAGCCTGGTCTGGATCACATTAATAATCATCTACAGCTATTATTCTTTCCAGAAAGATTCTCAGTGCCTTGTGATGTTAAAAGATGTTATGTTTCTATAAATAAAGTATTTACAAATGGTTGGCATTTTTTTAAAAAAAGCATAAATTTTATGACAAGTATAATAGGTATAAAAAGATACAGAAAAGAAGTGTTCTACACAATTAGAATTTGCCTTGAGATATCATTAAAAAGAATGTTTTCCAAAATATGATGTTACCCACTGTAACAGTTGGGGCAGGAGGAGAAATGCCGTATGATCTCCCCTGTTCTTTATTATCAAAGACGGGAGCCTTTGCAGGGAAACTATTAATGTCAACACACAACACTGAGTAAGACTGATGGTACATATGACTTTTGAGAAGTTAGAAATTTATTAACAAATATGGATGGGCAATTTCTTACTGTTCACAGTTAAAATTCACTACCATATTTAAAATTGACAAAATTAGCCCAAGCTTGCAAAGGCTGGAAACTAGTAAGTGCTAGACATTTCCTGTACTAAATTTTGAGAACTATTTTCAGCTACAAGAATAAGGAAGACGTCAGAGGGATTTCCAAGTACTGCTCTTGGGATGACCATCTGAGGCGAGAGAAGAAATCACTGTGTATTCCAGAGACCCGTTTCTGCCATGTGTTGAGAACTACCTAAACAGTGGGTTTTATTTGGTGGTGGTAGGGAATAGATTTCTTTACTCCTGTAATGATCTCAACTCCCAACCCAACTGTGAAGTTGACCCTGTAGTTTAAAAAATAAACTGTTGGCTGTGTGCTCAACAATGTCCTACAGAAGAGTAAGTTTTCTATTTTTTGTGTGTGGTACTGGGATTGGACTAAGGGCCTTTGCATTGAGTTACATTCCCATCCCTTCTAACAAACATACCGTTTTGTTCTATTTTGAGACAGGGTCTTACTAAATCAACAAGTTGCTCAATTAGGCTCAGACTTGTAATCCTCCTACTTTGGCCTCCCAGAGTGCTGGGATTACAGGCACACACCAGCACACCTGGCTAGGTTCTGCTCTCTTACCTGCTAACCCTAACTTCTCTACATTTGCCCAAGAAATTCACCAAAAGCGAGGGTCAGGTCAAAGTCCTGATTGGCGTTAGGTTGTCTGGTTGTTTTGGAAGTGGCACTAAAAAAAAATCCTCCTTCGGGGTACATGAGTTATATCTGCTGCCTGGTTGCACAGTGTGTAAATCAGTGATGAAAACTCTGATGATGATGAACACCAGCTCCAAACCCCTCTGTGGATCGGGCCACTGCCTAGCTGCTCGCCTCCCTGAATCATGTCGGTCTGTCACTGTGTTCCATCACATGGATTTGCCCCAGCTGTCTTGGAACTTGCTGCCATCTTGACTTTATGAGAATCTATGGCAGTCTTCAAGGAATTCCCCAAACCCACCTCCCGAAGTTCAGCTGTAACCTACAGGGATTTGACAGCATGTGGAAATGACAAAGTGGTTATCTGGCTAGCACCAAGCCACGCAGCCTGAGTTCCTGTCAGTAGCTGACTCTACTGTGCTTTGCAAATTCCCTCGGCTTGAGGGTCTCAGTTGTTAATTACTCATGTGTGAGTGTGAGTGGTGATGTATTTTCCTCGCAACTTTACTAAAGTCTAATTTCTCCCCACTTTATTGAGGCACAACTGACAAAAAAATTGTACATGCTAAAGCTACGCAATGCTTTGATGCATGTAGATATTGCAGAATAATTACCACTATTGAGCTAATTAACATATTTATCTTCTCACAAATAATTTGTACATGTGGGTTTAGACAGTATTTCAGATCCCACCTGACAAGTTTCAAGTATACAGTACAGCATAATTAATTATGGTCACCATACTATCCAGCAGCCTCAAGAATGTGTTCATCTTGTCAATGTGAGCCCATACCTTTTGCTAACCTTTATCATTTTCCTCAGCACTGGATTCCCAATCACCAGCCTTCTCCCTGTTTCTGAGTTTGAAGTTTTAGATTCCACATTGAAGAGAGATGACACAGTATTTGTCTGTCTACCTCTGGCTTATTTCTCTGCAGTTACAGTTATTAGTGCCTCTACTCAGCAAGGTCTCCTTCCAAATAGATACTGCTTTGCAGTTGCAGACAGGCAGCAACAAATCCAAGCCAGCTAAGGTGTCGGCGTCACCTTCTCATTTACAGTTATCTACCAAGGGGACCCTGCACACCAAATACTTACAGAAGCAGAGGAAAATTGTTTCGATACACGTTGTATAGACACTGAAGCAGCCATGAGCAACTAGGTAAGATCCCAAAATGACAGTCTGTAAATGGGTAAAGAAGAGACCAACAAGTTTAAAGAACAATAAAGCAGCTGTAAACGAAAGCCAAGATGAGAAAACTTTGAAGTACTATGTGTTGAAAAGACTTCAGAATACAGATGCACAATTTTGTGTGCTTTGTCCTGAGATCTACAGAAAAGGTACTAGGTTTCATGTCCATTTTCCTACTGTTTTCCCCAAAAGGCCAAGCAAAATAGCTCAATTTTAGGATCCTAGATAGCCAGGGAGTAAAGCGTAAGGGATTATAATCACATATTGCCTGGATTTGAATCACGGCTTGAGCTCTCAGCCAGTTACTTAACCTCTCTACATCTCCTTCATTAAGATGGCACCAGGGATGAGGAGAATGTGAATGACAGCACTTACGTCACGTGTTGAGAGTTTATACACTGCAGATGCAGCATTCACCCACCCAGATCTCTCCTAGCTGCTCCACCCATACCTAGTTTGGGGAACGTAGGTGACTGCTGACTCAGCTGCTTCCAGGACTAGGAATTGCCCTCCCCAGGGGAGCTGTCTCACCCAAGTTTACACACCTGTTCAGTGTTAGTGTGTGGTGACCAGCTGTCTGATGTGGTTTGCAAAGGTCTAGTCCCTTTGCCCGAACTTCCAAGAATTACATCTATGGTCTCAGCTGTAGAGCTTCTGCTGCTGCCCTGGCCTGCCCCTCTTCCTTACAAATGCATCTCAGGACAGGACCTCCTAATGAGGATTTTGTGTGCAAAACTTAGCCTCAGGAGTTTTTTCCAAGGATCCCAATCCGGAGGGCAGGATGGGAGCTGGCATACAGTAAGACCTATACTGTCAGCTAACGTTATTACTTTTCTTATTATTAAAATATGTAATATCTCCGATACATTAGAATCAGTGGTACTCAGTTGCTATGAACTGAACTGTGATGCACCCCCCAAAAAACATCTCCAGATTTTACACTGAAGCCCTAATTCCCAATGTGATGGAGTTTGAAGGTGAGTCCTCTGAGAGGTTTTCCATCAAGAAGGTCCTATCCTGATGAAAGGATCAATGCCCTTGTAAGAAAAGACGTGAAAGGTGTGGTCTCTCTATCCCTCTGAGCTCTGGGAAGAAGGCCCTCATCAGGAACTAATGAGATAGTGCAGCCATCAGAGCTCTTAGGAATAAATTCCTCCTATTGGTGGTATTGTTATAGCAGCCTCAACTGAATGGGACACCAGTTCTTACCAGCAGAGGGACCCAGTAGTAGTTTAAAGATGTTGGTCCTCCCAAAATCGCTGGCGTTTTTTCTGTGAAGAGTAAGAAGGCCAGCAAACCTACATTGAGAAAGCAGAAGATTACAAGTGCACAAGTGCATGTTACACCTTGTAAGGGTACACAGCTTTTTGTAGTAAAGCAGTTTTTACTAAGAATCTTGTCAAGTTTTCCCTCTTTATTACCACTTACCTATAAATGAAGTAACCAGAAGTTTTCCCAGGAGTAATACAAAATGTGTAACTTCATCCGTAACTGCAACTCTGAGGTGTGGAAAAAAGAAAGTGTGGTACTGTGTTTAAAAAGCATTTATGACTTGATATTGAGGGGAAGAAATAACTCATGAGACCATTTTGATGCATCTTTGCTGCAAATTTGCTCCGCAATTGTTACATGCAGGACATGAACATAGGGATTATTAAATGCAAGTCGCACCCAGGGAGGAAATTGTCACTTATTTTTAATGAAGTAAACAGGAAATGGCATCATAGGGCTGTTGGGTGCTGAGTGACAGGGCAGCTCTCCTCCATTTCGAGATGGAGACACCCTGAATCCTACAGATGTGTGTGTGTGCTCTGATTTTGCCCAATTATTCTTCATCGTTTTTGGGAGGGGGCAATGGTCAGTTTCAGGATGATGATGGGGCCATTTCTTAAGTAGAGGGATAATGCCAGTGGGGATAAAAACCAAGGTGGAAAATGAAAACTCCAATCTGAAAGCAAATTGATAATAAGAGAGAGACATAATTCTCTCCATTTAAAACACACTATTTGTACCTAAAAAGGTGACCAGTACTTCAGATAGCAGTGTGTAAAGGATAGAATGCTGAGGCTTGACAAACTTTCAGCCTGATTACTTACTTTAAAATATTTCTCATCAGAAGGTTGAAAGCATCTCTGGCTGACATGCAGAAGTTTTTGCCATGTATTGCAATCTGAGGATGACAATTGATATTATTTTAATTTCAGCATGCTCTGAGAGGATCAACAGACGATCTAACCCAATGACAGGACAATAACAATACCTGTCATCCCTACTGATACCTCCCCCAGCCTCTTTTCACCATTCGGGTTTGTGGGAGGTCTGGGAACTGTGTGTCTCCAATCTGCACAACTGTGGGTCACTAGTAACACTGTGTTTATCACAGGGTGCATCCCCAGGCTCTGGGGGATTAGGCAGCCTTCAACAGAAGCTGGCCTTATCTTTCAAATCCTAGAGACTGACTCTGCTTTTGAAATGTTTTGGCTATAGTCTATTGTTCAATGGGTTAAATATTGTGGTCTCAGCATTAAAATTTGCTCTGAAGGCAATCCAAAGCCTTCCCCTATACTTGATTTACTGATTAAAAGGCTCAATGCAGTATTCACAGGAAGAAAATTAATGTGTATTAGAATCACCATGACTATTCTAAGCACATCTCCAGACCCTGTGTCACTCTGACAATAACCAAATGTCATAAGGAGGTCATGTTGTAATTTATATCAAGATGTCCCTCAAGAGTCTCATGAATTCATAGTTGGGGTTTTGGAAGGACTGTGGATTACTGGGGTTTAGAGCTGACTGGCTACTAGGAGGGAAGAGGCAGGTCTCGGGGAGCGTGGTCTGGAAGGGTTTCCCCCCCCTCCTGCTCCTCCTAGAGTTCTTGGCTTCATGACCCCCATACTGTGAGCTCCTCTCCTCTGCCAGGCCCCTCTGCCATGCTGCCCTGTTTCGGAGCCAGCTAGAAATGGACTGAATTCTCCATAAACTGTGAGCCAGAATAAACCTCTCCTCTTTTAACTTGCAGGTGTTGTATATTTTGTCCCAGCACTGAGGAAAGTGACTAAGATATACAGCTTCTAAATTTTGAAAGAATTTTATTTCCAGATCCCCTAGTTTAAAATATTTCTGCAGAAATCTACCTAATTTGCATAAGAAATAAGTAATAAATTACATCACATTCCAACACATGATTCACAAGAAAGGATCAGACCTGCCCTCACAATTATGTACAGCCCAGAATTAGAAAGATAGTTTCTTCTTCCAGTGAAACAGACTAAATAAGCTTTTCACCCAATAAACTGTCAAAAACACATACTTCATTTGCAGGCTGGCATCCTTTTAAATTTCCAATGTAAATCATATTTGCCCTCTTGAGAAGTTACTGAGATTACTAACACCGTAGGGTGAAGAAGACACTGTTTCAACTGGGAGAACACCAATTCACGTGTTCTGCGCACGGATTCCCGAATCCTCCTCCTCTCAGCGCATCGATCCACGCTGGACTGCGCGGCCACCAAAGCACCGCAGTCTGAGCGCGCAGACATGGGTTGGGATTTGGGAAACAGCAATTTAACTAATAATAATTTTAAAACTCTACTTACCATAATATAGGCGTTTCTGTTTAAAAACTTTACCATTTTTTCCAAACACCAGAAACAGCACGTCAGACAGTATTTCAGGAATTTAGACGTGTGGCTCTGGGCATCTGTGAGAAGCAAATATTTAAACACAATGGCGTGCTTCCGCGTGCAATTTGGGGGCCTCAGCGCATTTGCTGTGTTACAAAATCATCGCCACTATGCATTTTCAGAACTTTGCATCTTCTCAAATAGAAATTCTGTCACCCTTCCACAACAATTCCTCGCCCTCCCACGGCCTCTTAGGACCTCTATTATCCTTTCTGCTGTATGAATTTGCCTCCAGGGCACTTCCTAAGCGAGGAGTATAAAATAAATCCTTTCGTGTCTCACTCATTTCACTGGGTTTAAGGCTCCTCCTTTCATTCCTTGTTAAGGTAGATATTCCGCTGTATGTTTGGAGCATGTTGTTCCATTCGACTTTTAATGAAATTTGCGTTGTTTCTGTCATTTGGCTCCTGTTACTAATGCCGCCAGGAACATCGGTGTGCAAATATCTGTGCACTTCTTGCTTTCAATTTTCCGAGTGTATCTTTAGAAGTGGTGTTTCTGGATTGATTGGAAATTCTGACTTTTTAAGGAACAATCACACTGCTTTGTACAGTGCCTCATCCATTTTATAGTTTCAACAACAGTATTAAATGGTTTCAGTTTTGCTATATCCTTACAAAACACAAACTATTTTATTTGCTGTATTTATTTATTTATTGGTACCGGGGATCAAACTCATGACCTCACACTTGCCAGGCAGGCGTTGTGCCACTGAGCTAAACCCCAGGTTTGTTACCATTTTTATAGCCACTCTAATGAGTGTGAAGTAGTATTCCATTGTGGTTTTGATTTCTCAGATGACTAGTGATACTGAGTATCTTTTCATGTCCTTATTGGCCATTTCTTTATAATATATCACCTTTGCAAAATTGTCTACTGAAATCTTTCCCCCCTTTTTTTCTTTTGCTGTTAGTTGTAGAAGTTCTTTATTAATTCTTCACTTAATATTTTCAAGTATTTTCTCCCATTATATGGGTCTCTCCATCCTTCTCTTTTTCTTCCTCACTCCTCCCCCCCCCTCCTCCTTCCTCTTGTCTCTCTCTCATCCTTTGATTTAATGCTTAAATGTTTTTAAGTTTGATCCTGTCCAATTTATTTTTCATTTCCTATACTTTTATCATTTTATAGTATTATTTGTTATATTTCCATCTTTGATCCACTTTGAGTTAACTTTAATTTAATTTAGTATAATTATGATTCCAGTTTTTCCAGCTTAAAAAGAGTGACTTTTTCATATCGAGTAGTTTTATGTGTAAGGGGTTTATTCTGAGATTCTGTTCTAGGTCTATGTGTCTGTCCTATGCCAGTATCACTCTTGATTATCGCAGCTTTGTGTTAAATTTGAAAGGTAGGAAGTGTTGATCCTCTAATTCTGATGTTTCTTTTCAGATGGTTTTGGCTATCTTTCAAGGCATATTATCAGCAGAGTTCATGTGTTTACAACTATATGTTTCATTAAAAAGACTTACAGCAATGTCACCCACATTTACATTTTACCAATATGACCTTAGCCCCAGACATGGAGCTGCCTACTGGGAATCTCTACTGTGCGTCTCAACAATAACACAGTAGAACAGAAATCTTAACCTCCTTTCTGACATTTGTTTCTCCTGGCTTCTGTATCTTCATATATAGGATCACACCAGCTTTATGCTTTCCTTCACCACTGCTCTTCCCTTCCTCTGGCAGCCAATCATTTAACAAGTCTCTTTGGGTTGCTCTTTAAAATATATCCCAGACTTGACCATTTCTTTGCTGACCACCCTTGTACCCAATTTAAGGTCATCAAACCCCCTCCCCCCATCCCAATCTATTCTCTATATAAGTCTGAAAGTCTGAGATACATTCTGAAGCCTTACTTTTAAGATGTCTGTCCAAGTATTCTAGGATCATTTTAAACAGATGAACTACTGCAATAATTAATGATCCAAATGCTAGGGATCCCGTGTGATATCTAGGCAAAGATAAAATGAGAACAAAGTTAAAATATTTTCACTATTATTTAACAGGTTTCTAGTTGGACAGTTTTCAGGTAAAGAAGATCTTCAAAAGATCTTATTCAAATTGGTAAAAGTCTCCATAAGTGGTTTTAAATCATAGACAACTGTCTTATCCTTTATCATAAATTTCATAAATTAGGATGTTTGACCTGATCAATGAAGATATAGGGTTGAATTACCTTAGTCTTTCATTCGATATCATACCCACTCCCATCTTTAGTAAATGATTGGATTAGAAAGATTTTAAAACTGTGGTTATGAAACCAGATAAGCTATTGGATATTACGAGTTTTGAATCACATTTTAGACCTTGTATGTAATTTGCCACTTGAATTAGCCAGCCCAGACTGAATTACAAGCACACTAAACATAGGTGAGGAAATGAGTGCAGAATTTAACATGAAACTTACCGTATTGCTTGTCCAAATGAAGTAAAAAGGGGAAGAGATGGGATGTCATCAGGTTTTTTCATGGCCCAGTAGTAACTAGCAAAGGCACCAGCAAGGGTACACTGACCCAATGCAAAGACAAAGTTTACAAGCCACAGAAAGACAAATATATTGTACCAATGCAAAGTAGATATGTACTGATGGTACAGACTTTTTCCGCCATAGAAAGCGAAGTTACAGAGAGCCCCTGGGCATTCTTTGGGAACATCGGTTGCATTAAAATTCTGTAGTCAGAAAAGATAGACATGAGAATATTACAGGCCATTTCAAGTTGATAACTCACTGCCTTTTCCTCCTTAGTTTTTACAGTTACTCTTCTATCTACTATCGCTTCATACCAAATCATTCTTTAATACACCCTGGAAAATATCTCACTTTCAGTCATATGCTCATCACTAGCAGCCATTAAAATTTCAAATTTATTAGTGTTTTCATCAACCATACCAGCCTCTGACAGTGTAAAAAGTCCCAGCAAAAGATAATGCTTTCTCTCTGTTCTGCCCACTAACTTCAGTGCTCTCTGCTATCACCTGACTCGGTCTCCCCTTCTGTACCTAGTTAACCTTCCTGCAGTGGATAGGAACTCTATCTCACCATGACTCCTACAATCGCACATGACATGCGGTAGATTTCTGTATCTATGTAAGCAAACAAGAAAGCTTCTTTTACTTACCGTGGGGTTACAGGTTTCATTTTCATGTACACATGGCCCCTCTGGGGCTGAAACTTTGTAGACAGGTACTCCTGATGTAGCCAAGGAACTGAATAAGCTCTATTAAGGATAATTTTACAGTAGATTGAAAATAAACAGACAAGGCAATAAAGCACTAACTCTGAAGTCCATGGAGAAATTAACCTCAAAAATCTTCTAATACTGTATTTTATGATTCAGCCATCTGTCAGGCCTAGATTAAGATAATTTTGGCCAGATGTACTGAGTAGTCCCCCAAACAGTCAGAACTTTGAAGAGGTTTCTTGGTTTGTATGAACACAAAATAAAGCAAATCTACCACATGACTGGTTTGTAGAGAAGATTAAGTCAGCAGACTGAAACTCTTTTATGATCTGGAGAAAAATTCAGTTATTTCTTCTGGATATTTCTCAGTCTTCTCAGGGATAGAAAACATCAGACACCAAATCCAGGTTTGTGAATTGTAACGTGAAAATAAGGTTTAAAAAGGTCAATTACCAAAGGATACACTGCTGTCACAACCCAGTAAGAAAAGCAGATCAAGAGCAAAATGAAAGTGAAAGCTGGATAAACTAACGTACTTGGGATGTATCCAATGGCTCTGAAATAAAACAAAACATGTCCATTGGTCTCTGGTGCAGACAGAGTGATGAGAATTGACTTTTACATGATGCAACTTAACTCCTTATTTTAAACGAAGCATTAAAAAGTCCTTCTTATCTGCCTATTTGTAACTTTCACTCACTAATTTGTGGGGAAGCAGTAATCATTTTGCCACCATCTCCTCACCTCTTTAAGTGACTCCTTATCTTTTTCTCCTAGGTAATCATTCCTTTCATATTTCCTCAAAAGATTTATAATGGTCACCAGCTCAGTTGCTGAGTTTCTAATTTCTTATTTTAAATGACTATTTCAGCATATGACAGTGAATTAAGCACAACAATATTTGATATAACTATTGGAAATTACTAGGAAACTCTTCTATCATTCCAGATATTCGGACATGACAGATTTCTTTTGCATTTGATACCTTGTTTGTCTCATTAATCCTCCGTTTACTGATGTTAAGTGTCTTTTGAGTATTTTTTAGTTTATTTTATGTTCTTATATCTATTTATTCCAGCCTTTATCTTGGTCTTTAACCACTTGTATCTCCTGAAAAAACTATTGGCCCCTCCCATTTGTATTGGCTGTGTATCACACATACACACGTGCACACACACATACGTATTCACATGTACACACCCAATTGGGGTCAGGACAAGTGGAGCAAGTTACAGTGAACTGCACAAAAACACACTAGTCAGGAAGTAAACCCAGACAATCAGTAGTTTTCAGTGGATAATGATAGGGTAACAGTTATTGTGGGAAAAGAGAGAGTTTAACAAACTGCTTGTTAACTGTTTCAACCACTGGCTTCAGGTGGTACTATTATTACACTAATAATATAGCAATTTTGTTAAAATAGCCCTTCAGGATGATTAAAAATAATTTGATGCTTTGCCCTTAACTACTTAGTTTCCATCATTCTGTGTAGAAAGTGTGGGTTTGGCTTTACAGGAATGTGTTCTTTGTTTCTTCCACGAATGATACCTTTTGGTATCATGTGACCTTTTGTAATAATTTGGAAATTATAGGTGTTCTTGCCTCTCAATATGAATCTTAGGAAAGACTTACTGTTTATTTCATAACATTTTAAAATAAAAAAAATGGTTGTAGGTACTAAATGTTTCTGAATTGTGAGCTTTATATACAAAATGTATAGCCTAGTACTCCAAGAATGAACCATGCTATTAGAAAATTTTCCTCTTGTAGAAATGATAATAGCATATAACTGACTTCATAGAATTATGATAATTTAAAGCTTTACAAAATAGTTCTGTCATTAATATTCACATGCAACCCACTCTGGAAATCATATAACCTATAACATAGCTAACTTTTATAGAGAATTTTGTTTACTTTTGTATCTACAACTTAGTGTTCTAAAATGCGATTACACAGACCTGACAGTTTTTACCATATGACAACTGAGGCCTGAGAATATTAAAGGACTTGGTAGTGATGACCTTTCTAATCAGTAAGAGTGAGAACTTGACCAAGTGTTCTTGGATGGAAAACATTCTCCAGAGAGTCTCCTGAAGGGGGAAATGGGGCAGGGCATCCATGCAATACAGGGGCTGAACTACCTGACAGGGACACAGAGTTCCTACAGTAAGGGCCTTACTTGCTTCCTTCCTTCAGTAGAACTATGGCCAAACGAATTCGTCTCCTGAGGAAGATCAGCAAGAGGATGATAATCATTTCAAGGATGACGAGTATTATCACTTTGAAGAGGAAAAAAGAATTAGTTTGTGATACAAAGCAATTCAAAAAACATACCAAAATCTCTCTGAAAAGGTTAGGATTAAGCTTTGTGATTATTTCCATCAGTTCTGATTCCTCATAATTTAAGCAGTGCTACTCTCTACCATGCTGGTTCTAGACTTTTGACACCTCTAAGAAATACTAAAAACTCCAGACTCAAACCATTAGTGAGAGCTTGAACAACTGACTTGAGCAGGCTTCATTTCATCCATGAAAGTGTTTCACAGCACCCGTATAAACTGGGCACAGACGTGGGGAAGGGAGGGCCACTCGAGGTGATGCCAATTCAGATGTACTCACTGTTAGCTTCACTGAGAAAGAAACCACTACAGAACACACCTGGAGGTTCTCTTTTGCTCTCAATGCCCATGGCCTGTCTTTGCTAACTGACAGGGCAGGCTCTTGGCTGCTATGCTTTTATTCAGGGACCACTAACTGATGCAAACAGGGTGTCAACCCAACCCAACATGGCCAGTACCAAAACTACGGGACTCTAGTTCAGTTTTGAGGTCTTGTAGGTTTGAAGGCTTAATAAACATTGAACTGTGTCAAAATTATCTTTATGCGAAGACAGCAAATCTGCAAAGAAAGAAATGTATGTGGGTAGAGAATTAAAAAGAAATCTTAGGTTCTTGCGAGCTTATCTTCTGCACCTTCCTTTTTATTTTCTTAAGAGCTTGATGAGTCATTTATGTATTTTTTAAAATAAAAACTCCCATTCTCTATCCCTGTCCTGTTCCAGTTATTTCTCCTCAACTGCTGGCTGAATTAGTTCTACTTAACTTGATGACATACAGACTTTTCTTACATCTCCTCAATTCTGACACACTAATTTAATAACAAATGTTTTAGAAAAAAAAGCAGAGAAACCTCTCACTCGATAACTATTAAGCAATTTTGTGATGCATTCTGATTTCAGAAATGTTAACAAGGAAAAACGTAGGGATCTTAAAAAGGAATAAATGGTATTGCTCAAAATAGATCCTAAAAGTCTTAAAAACAGTTCATGTAAACTAAGTGCTGTGAAGGAATGCCTTCTACAATCACTTTGCTGTGCAGTTGTTGGGTGCATGCTCTAATACTTTCAGTGGTACAGAGCTCATAATTTCCATAGTTATGCCTGTAAGAGTCTCGGATTATATCACGTGTCACATAATATCTCCAATGAGTGCAAACTGGTTAATCCAGAGGGCTGAGAGAAATTTAGTATCATCTGGATTCTAATATCTTTTAGTTAATCTGTGACTATGCTTCCTTTGTTATTAGTACATGTTTGTAATACAGCAGATTATAATCATCTAGGGGAGTGGGTACATGTACTTGTTTATTTAATCTCCTTTTCTCCCCTCCTCCTTCAATTCACACTTCTCCATCTTCATTCTTGTTGATGTTATTAATCTTGGTTCTTGCTGTGGCATATACTGTTCACATTCATTGAGGTTATTAGTTTCCTGTACATGGGATACCTTTATTCTATTTATTCTTCCTTCTTCCCCACAACTTAGTTCTCTAAAACAATGTAGAGCCTTATATTGTGGTAACCAATGAATGTCCGATAAACCTGAGGTTCCTTTGAGAAAGTTTTGTCTTGCTAGTCTTGAAATTTTAAGGGGAAAAGGATCCACTGTATTTCCTTAATAGTACCTCTCTTGAAATTTCCAGTGGCAGAGTTTGATCCTATTCAAGACACTTTTGTGGAAGGGTCTTCTGACCATACAACTAGTAACTTGAGATCCATTCAAGAAGAGAAGGAGAAGTTTCAATACACAACTGGTGAAAATTGTCTGCTTTAGAAAGGTCAGATAAGGGAGCAGATCGCTGAAGAGATAAGGAACCACCCAGGCTAAGGTAAAGCCGCAAGAGTACAATTCCCAAGCTGCCGAATTTTGTAGTTAAAAAAAGAAAACTTACAAAGAGGCAATTGTTCCGTTGCACATTTAAAAAAAAAAATGCAAAGGGAGGAAAATAGTCTTCAGGGAGCTAAAAATGGAAAGTCAAAGAATAAGATTTGACATTGTGTTCAAGCCTTAGCCAAGGAAAAGAGAAAAACTGAATTTGGCAGGCAAAAGAATCCGGTGGGGCTCCTGCGCTGCAGAGCTGGTTTATGGAGGTGGCCCCCAGCCTGAAGAAAACGTCTCGGCGGGCTGTCTTCAGCTCACAGGAAGAGTGCCTTAAGGTATGAACAAATAAAACGGCATCACATCATGACGATGTAAGTTGGGGCCATCCTCAAAAGCCTGAGAGTTTTTGAATGAAGAGGCAAAATCACAATTCCCACCTTGTGAGGGTGGGACCTAACCCCAAACCATTCTGCACCTCCAGATATCAGCCCCTTCTAGGGATCTTTTTGGGCTTCTTACCATGATTCCTCCAATATGGAGATGAATTTTTTAAAGCAATATAATAAGATATTAAAATCTCGGTCAAGAACACAAGTCTTTGTGAAGTACAAAGGAATATTATAATAAAGCCATTCTAGGAATATAAAATTAAAATCATCTTGCTTTAAAAAAAAGTGCTAGTATTACCCTTAACTATTTCAATAATCTGAATAAACATTTCAAAATGTGAGTTTATTTTTAGTTATTGATTACAATTCCGGTAATAGTTCACATGCTTTGTTATGAAATTTTTTCCTATTTTACTTTTGTTTTAAAACAAGTTTAAAAAATCAAGCATATATATTTTCTAAACACCTTTCTTTTTTATACTCAATGGTCAATTTTTTTATTTCATGGAAAAAGGTAAAACAAAATTTCATAACAAAATAATAGGTGTGTAACACTAGTTAATATATTAAATGTTATTGCTAAAAAGTAATTGCTCAGGGTATAAGATATGGGCATAAAATTTCTTCAATTGATATTTGCACATATCTTCCTTTTGAATGAACTGAGAGATCCTAATAGGATAACTGACTTGAACTTTGTCTCTTTTCCTCACTGTCCGAAAGGACGTCCCCATTCTATCCCCTCTCCCCCACTTTGGAATAATTTCTTCCCATTACACAGTACCTATTGTACATTTTAGAACTTATTTACCCTTTCAGTTTCTCATGCCAGGGGGACAATAAGATGTTTACACACCTGAGTTTGATTTATTTCACTTGGCAGTATGGTCATAAATTGCATCTATTTACTTTTAAAAGTCTCAAGTTTATTCTCCTTTATACTGAGTAGTACTTCATTTTTTAAAAAATGTCACATCTTTTTTTATCCATTTCTCAGTTGGTGGGCATTTGAGTTGTTTCCAAGATTTAATTGTTACGAGTTGTACTGCTATAAACATGGGTGTATGCATGTTTCTGTGGTATGACATTTTCAGTTCTGAATGGGGTCCTCTAATCCGGGTTTTTAAAGGAATCTCCATGCTGATTTCCACAGTGGTTGCACCAGTCTACGCTCCCACCAGCAGTGGAAAAGGGTTTCTTTTCCCCCACAACCCCACCGGCATTTGTTATTGGTTCATTTCTTCATGGTTACCACTCTTGTCTGGATGAGATTGAATCTCAGTGTTGTTTTAATTTGCATCTCTTGAATGACCAGTGACATTGAACATTTTTTTCATATATGTATTTGCCATTCATATTTCTTCATCTGAAATGTGCATATTCATCTCAGATGCCCATTTTAGGATTGCATCTTTGAATTTGGAGGGTCTCATTTTTCAATTCTTTATATATCAGATATAAGCCCTTTATCTGACACACAATTGGCTATAACTTTTTCTCACTTTGTGGGTTGTCTTTCCACTCTGTTAGTGATTTCTTTTATTATGCAAAAGCTTTTTATTAAGATGAGATTCCAGTTTGTTCATGAACTCTCTACCTACACCTGTACTTTCAAGATTTCTATCTATTTTCTCTTCCAGTAGACTTAGTGTTTCTGTTTTAATATTTAGATCTTTGATCCATTTTGACTTCAGTTTAGTGCAGGGTGATAGACATCAGTCTAGTTTTACTCTTTGACATGTAGAGAGCCAGTTTTTCCAGTACCATTTGTGAAGGGCTGTCTTTCTTCCACTTTGTCAAAAATAAAGTGGCTGAGTAGTTGTGTCTGCATCTTATAATCTGTTCCATTGGTCCTTTAGTCTGTTTTTCATTGCCAGTACCATGATGATGTTAGCATAGCAGCTTTGTAGTATAATTTCAAATTAAGAATTGTGAGGCCTCCTGCCTTACCTTTGTTGCGCAAGATTGCAGAGACTAGATTTGGTATGCTAGTCTCTTACGTTTAGATGAATTTTAGGAATGTTTTCTCTAGTTCTATGAGGTATGCTAATGATATTGGGATCGGATTGCATTAAATCTGTATAATCATTTTGGAAATATGGCCATTTTCACTATGTTGATTCTCCCTATCCATGAGAAAGGGTTGTTTTTCCATTTTCTGATATTCTCTTCAATCTCCTTTTTTCAGAGTACTGTGATTTTCAATATCCCCTGTTAGATTCATTCCTGAATATTTCATTTTTTTTCATGCTATTGTGAAGTGTGTGGTTTCTCTAATTTCTCTGTCAGTTTGTTATTTCTGTAGAGGAATGTTATTGATTTTTGAGTGTTGATTTTGTATCCAGTTTTGTATCCACACTGCTGAATTTGGTTATTAAATGTAGAAATCTTTTGGTGGAGTTTCTGGGGTCGTCTATGTAGAGTATCATGCCATCTGGAAATAACGACAACAATTTCTTCGTTTTTTATTCTTATTCTTTTTATTTCTCTCCCTTGTCTAATTGCTCTGGCTAGTTTTTCCTAAACATCTTTTTTAGATATCAGATTAATGTCTACAAATGTCCATCATCAAACCACTTTAAGTTAAAGGCAAAAGGCTTGAGATGTTTTTAAAAAAGATGTTTTTAAAGATGTTTCCTTAGATTACACAGTAAATTCTCCTCAGTGGATTTTTCATTTACTATAGTTTACAGACATTTACTTGTAGTTACATTAGTGATGAATGTATTTAGTGGGTTATATCCACCCAAAGTTTCCCTTAGATAAAAAGTTTCCCATTATTACAATTTTAACAAAATTCATTTTAAAAGTCTACTTACTTAATACGAACCATGTCTGTTTCAACTGAAAGTACATGGTCATATTAGTCTGAATCCCAATGTTATAAAGAGTTATCAAAGATTCTGGTTTTTTCTGAAGTTTATTGTATTGCTGGTAACAGTAAAATATTCCTTGAAAAGAAAGAAAACTAGATTAATATAAAACATTTTTCTGAGATAGAAGCTACTTTCTTATTAAACATACATATAAGAAACAGATCGGTATGGTCATTTCCTCGAGGGAAGATTCCTATTAACATAGTCATTATCCTATTTGCATTAACAGCCTAAATGTGCTACTGCGTTTAATATAAGCTGTTGGTATTTAATCTATATGACTGGCAATATCTTATTGTCAGTGTGCCCTTGACTAGCAACAACCTTAATTACCATGAGTGGGGACTGGTTAAATCAATTATGGTGTAATTTGTTCAGTAGAAAAAAGTGTTAAAATCTCCCCTATGGGAGAGTCTTACTCAGAACCAATTTATTATTTACTGGCTTGCTGATTTATCCCTGTAATTCTGTGAATGTAAAGGCAATTTTAACAGGTGCATATCCTTTTATGATTGGTATGGTTTTACTGAACTGAATCTTTTCTATTGCTAATACTTTTTGCTTTAAAATCTATTGTGTCTGGTTATTAGGGCTTCTACAACCTTGTTTAATAAATGTTAGTTTTTTAAATCATCCTTTCACTTTTAAATGTTATCCTTTCTTTTGGGTTGTATAACCATTGTGCATAGCATACAGCTCCAATTTGCATGTGCATATCTTAATCTGACCTGACCATTTCTGTATTCTAATTGGTAAATGTAATACATTTACATTTAATGTACTGTATGTTTGTATTTATCTCTCTTCTTTTGCCTTCCTTATTCCACTGTCTACATGAATTTGCTTCTGGTTCTTGACTTTTACAGACTCATCATATTTTGGTTATTTACATTCCATTTTTTTTCTCTTTTGCTTGGCGCTGTCTAGTCTTTTATAATTACTTTTGAAAATCTGCTGTACGCTAATAATGAAGTTTAAAGTTGAATATTTTAAGAAAGAAATATAAGAATTTTTTCTCAACAGTCATCTCATTATGGTTATTGTTCAATATGTTAGTCACATAAATTTTAATCCAAAAATTGGATACTCGTTATCATCATCTCATTTCGGTAATGTTGGTTTCACATTACTGACACGTTTACTGGCTCCTTTTCCTCGCCCATTATCCTGTCTCATAACATCTGTGCTTTTATGGACCAGTTTCCCTTTCTCTCAGTCTCTTCACAACTCCATCCCACCCAGGAGGAAATAAATGTGTTCCCAACCATCTTCCTTTCCATCACTGTGTTCTGAGTGGCCTGCGTTTGTGTGCGGGTTACTCCATCACCACCTTGCAGGGGTCTCATCACCACCAACAATGCATCACTACAGTCGTTGTCAACATGGGAACCACAGCATCATCGCAGCACACCTCCCCTCTGCTTCAACCCTCCCCCCCACCCAGTGCTCCCCATCACACTCGGAGCAACACCAAAGGCCTGGCAGTCAGCAGAGCGTGCTCCTCTTCTCCCCATACCTGCTTCTCTTGCACACTTGACCCCCAGACTCTAGCTGTTTTCCCAATGGGCCTCTGCTCCATCTGCACACACTGTCCAGAATATACTGTCTCCTCACTGCTTAACTGCAACCCCCTCCCCCTCAATGTCTCCTTACAATT
Organism: Cavia porcellus; assembly: GCF_034190915.1. NCBI lineage: Eukaryota > Metazoa > Chordata > Mammalia > Rodentia > Caviidae > Cavia > Cavia porcellus. Next base: position 155,717,520 of record NW_026947484.1, on the reverse strand, counting down.
CCTCCAAAAAAGACCGACCCTGGGGCTGAGGAGCTAGCTCAGCTGAGAGTCTTGTCAAGCATGCACCAGGCCCTGGGTTTGATCCCTAGCATTGCAAGGAAAAAAAGAGTGGAGAAAAAAAAAAAAAGAGAGGTGAGGAGGGAAGAGGAGGGGAGTGAAGGGGAGACTGAGCCTCATAGTACTGCAACTTTACATTTTGACTTCTCATCCTAACACGGCACTGTCTTCCCTTCCCTGCTCTGCTTTGTCTGTTTTCCGCAGCAACTGTAACTTGTTCCCTCTCATACATAGCTTACATAACCTATGAGGATCAGGGTAAGAGCCTTTGTGTGCTCACTGTGGTATGCTGAGTCTAGTGTTATGCCTGTGCATAATTACTCAAATGATGGATTTCTCTTCACTCTCCTTGGCATAATTAGAGCTTTCTGTGTCTAAGGATCCGTATTTTCATTAGTTTCAGAAAATATTCAGCCAACAATTTCAAAATATGTTGGTATATGTTAGATTATTCTTGATCTACTGCTCTAAACACACAATCGAGTATTTGTTCCCTTGTCCCATTCTGCTTGGTTCTAAGTAATTATTTAAGATTCATTTCCCAGTTCAGTTTTCAATTTATCAATTTAATGTTTAACCTAACAGTTCTTTAATTTTACAAAGTTCTATTTGGTTCATCATCACGTATACAAAATGTGATCAAAACATACAGTTAATATATAAATTAAAAATTATTATAATAAAAGACATTGCCATTAACCCCTCTCCTTTGAACATATTTACCACTTCTGCCACTTGCTAAAGTACTTTGTGTTCTGTATGAGGTGTAAAAAAAAATGTAGTGCCTGCTGCTGCTGAGCCCTGCATCGTGCAAAGGCAAAGGCAGGCCTGTGAAAACATTTCAGTGCGCCCTCATCTACCTCGTTTCTAGATCTGGACCTAAACAAAATGATGATGAAAGGTAAACATTTCGAATCAATTCAGGATGATAAGGCAGATATAAAAATAGAACAAAAAGATGGAAGAAGACTTCCCAGAACTGTATTGGAAAATGACAAGAAAGATGGGATAAATGTCTAAAGTGTGTGTGTGTGTGTGTGTGTGTGTGTGTGGTTGGGTGGTTGGATGGGTTATTTTGAAGGGCATTAATGGCAAGGCATCTTAAAATAATTTTTTAAGAATGTGAACATTCACTATATTTTTCAGTCACATGGCATACATGGGAATTTTTATCAACTTTTATGATTCCATCTTTAAGCCTTTAAACATTTTACACACAGCTATTTCACGTTCTAGACCTATTCATGTTTATAGCTTCTGCTGCTATCCACACAGCACTGTCTTTGGATGTTTGCTAATTTCCTATTTATTGTGTGGATCTTAATCTGGGGAAGCCTGGTGACCTGCCTTAACTACTCTCATCAGAGGAGCTTTGAGCTTGCTCCTGTAGCACCTGTGGGTGCTAATAAACTGGGTCTGCTTCAAACGCCCCGCAGGATCCCTGTCTTGCTACAGTTGCTCCCGGGACCCTTGCCCCACTGCAGGCTCAGGCTTCAGCGCCGGACCCCCGAGCTTCTAGCTGTGCCCAGCATTGCCCATGTGATTCCTGCCCGCTACCCCCACGCCGCATTGGATTTAGCCTCCAAGTTAAAGGAGAATCAGAAAAATAAGAAAGCAACAAATCCCCAAGTATGCAGTGGGAATGAAACACAGTAATAAAACAATTTGCGGGGGAATTCCTTTATTTCCTCCAAACTCAGTATTACAGCTTGGATGATCATGAATGCTCCTCTGAAAGTTAAAGGCAAGGTCCCCAGGGGGGCGCTATTGGAAAGTGGTGAAATCATTCAGAAGAAAGGGATCATGGGAGGTTTTCAGTGGAAGAGGGTGCCCTGGAGGTGGTTGTGGTATCTTGGGTTGCTGCTTCTTTCTCTCTCACTCTATGACTTGTGATGGGGACAGTTTAGTGCCCCACTCATTCCTGCCGTGATGTTTGCCTCATCAGGCAACCAAAGCAGTATCTGCCAGCCCCTCATAATGGACAGGAAACTTAACCATGGGCAAAACTAAACCTTTTCTATTAATAAGTTGATTGACCACCCAGATACTTTGTTATAGTAGTGGGAAGTTAACTCATTCATCAAAACAATTTATTACATTAAAAAACCCAAGTTTTACTCCATTATTTCCTAGCATGAGGGCCCTAAGCAGGGCTTTCGAATTTCCTTTTATCTCTTGCCCTAGATATTTTTAAAGATAAAATTTATAGGTTTCAAGCCCTTTCTCTCCTCAATGATATTGTTGCATACCAAGCAGCAACAGGAACAATAAACACTATTAATAAATACAACTCCTATTACCTAGCTGAATAAACTATGAGTTAAATTACATACTAGGAGAGGATCTCACAATGAGTATATGATACGCTTGGGGTTGCTCCTTTTTAAAACTTTTAGACGCCTTCTGACTTGTTCTGTTCACTGAGAATTACACCGTCAGTGTGTACTAACACTTGCCCAACAACAGCCTGCCCTTTTTTCTGCATAGTGTGACATAGCCACATTCTCTAACCTCCTAGTAAATGGATTGCCCTAGGAAATCACTGGCTCTTTGTTATACACAGAAAATCAGTTGTCCAAGATACATGCAGAGATTGGCTGCATTCAATCTTATTTACTTATATTTCCCAACCTGACTGGACATTTTGCCACCATAAAAGCATCAAGCTTAATTCCTACACGATTGGGTAGTGCTGGGTTGGCACTAGCTATGGAATCAACAGGGAGCTAAAATTGATTGTTTTATGTGCACTTTCTATAAATTGATCATCTTTCTCACTTTTCCCATTATCTAAACTGCACACAGCCAAGCTTAGATTTCTTCTGCTTCTTAAAATAAATCAGTGAAGTCAATAGCAGACTATGCCCTTTCCTTCTAGATGACAATTAAAGAGTGAATGAATCACATACCTTGACTGTCCAGGGGTAAAGGGTAGGGGTTACTTAGCGTTCCAAGTAGGAACACAAAAACTTTTAAAGGAAAGCTTTCTGTGGAGTTTCTGGTTGGTTTAGGGACAGCAGTTCTCTACCAGACTGACCCACTTTTGCTCTGTCACCTGGCTGTGCTTATGAGGAAACCCAGGTGGGATTCAGAAGTAGCTGCCCAGCAGGGGCAGAAAAGGAAGGCAGAACCTGAACTGCTTCCTGGAATTTCCTCAAGGACAATGAGGAAGACAACAGTAACCTAACCTTTTTTTTCAACTGATTCTTTTTTACTGTGTTCCAAGCACTCTTAGATGTACAAGTGTTTCATTTTCTCCTTTATTCCTTCCAATCTTCTGAGATGGAGACACTGTTATTGTGCTGATGTCATGTCTTATAATCATTAGGAAACTTTTCTGTAGCCACCCAGTTCTTCACGGCGGAACTGCATTAGAGCCCAGGCTAACTGTGGAGCCTGGAGCTCCCATTGCATTCAGATGCTAAGATACACAAAGCTCTCCTCTGAGCGACAGGAAAATGAGATTGTTATTTTTGGTGTCTAATATCATAAAATCATGTTGTCAATTCAAAGTGTGTTATGGGGAAATCATTCTTTTGAGTAGAATCCTCACAAACATTTCTGCATTCTTTTTGTGTTTTTTGAAGACTGAAAGAAAACTGCCATAAATAGCATATCTTCCTATGGGAGACGCTTTAATTCCTTCATTTAAGAGTTCACGTTGTAGCTGATCCCTACAGCTTAGCAGGCTGCAGTTAGGGTTGCATTTCAACCTTGAAATAAAACTCTTCTGCCAATAATTGTAATTCAGAATACTTGCCTCTAGAGGGTGGTGCCTCATTATGAAGTATCAATTATTAAAATACGTGACAGTACCAGCATTAAAAGTACTAAGCTGATGGGGAAAAACAGATCCTGTTAATATAAACACGCAGAAATGGTCTCTGATCAGATATAAAAGTTTAAAAAGGAGTTGTCTGTTTTTTACTCATCTAAAAGAAATTTGTTTACTACTTTGTAATAACCATGGGGAGTGAGACCAAAGCTTAGGAAGGAAAAGAATAATATCCTGACAGCACCATCTCCTTAAGTAACACAGCAAAAAGTTACAGGAACAATGCATGACAAATGAAATAATTTTGTAAATGTAATGATTTAGGGGAGAAAATAATTAAATCCAAAGCAAGTAAATGTTTTCCGGGAATTGGTACCAGGTGGAAAAACAAAGGGTTATTCTGATATTTGGAAATTTTTGGCGGGTGATACCTACCATATGCTATAATGTGAAGCACACCCAACACGAAGAACCAGAAGAGGAATCCAACTATGAACCTCAGCAGCACCAAAAATATCCAGCTAAGGATCATGGCAATCGTCAGGCCACTAAAGGAAAAATCCACAACACACACAGGGGTCAGGTGAGCTAAACATGCCATAGCGTGAACAGCAAAACAAGCCTGTTTTCTCTTCAAAATGATGCTTAGAGTATTTTACTTTCCTTGGCTAAAGGATCTATAATATTAAGAAATATACACAATAACTTTTATGAAGACCTTCATACAAAAGAGTAGAGGTTTTAGCAGATGACATTTTTGTGTGCCGAGCAGTGCACTATCCATCACTGTCCAAGGGAAATACGGTTCCTCCAACTACCATGCTGACCTCTCTACCATAGTCGTCATGTCCAATTTTTCTCCCTCACACCTACACACTAGCTGATAAATTATGAAATATACACGGGATGAACTTGTGCTGTTCTATCTGGTGACTAGCTGCACGGTAGCCTAGAAGGGAATAGATTTGAAGCAAAAAGAAACTGGTACGTGGATTCTAAAATCATGATTTCCTAGTTATTATCTCTACAGACCAGCATCTACCTCAGATTTCCAGTAATCTGTGAGTCATATTATGAAGCAACTGTAAGGCTTCTGTGTCCCCTGGTCCTGTGGCTTTATTATACAATCAATAGTCTGCAATCAACAGTCTGACTATTACTTGTCTGGTTTTTGTTGTTGCTGCTTTTTTTTTTTTTCTTTCTTTTTTTTTTGGTAGCAGGGATTGAACTCACGACTTTGAGCTTGCCAGGCAGGCCCTTACACTACTGAGTTAAATCCCTGGCCCTATTTGTTTGTTTTAATTTCTGCCTAGAGTTAACAGGCCTCCGAGAGAAGCTTCTTTCCCCCATATACCCAGGTTAAGACCAAAATCGAGTAGTCTCCTGATACACTTTGCTCTAAGAGAGCTCCCAGGATTAAACTTGGCTGATTATTTTATTTAAAACTGGCATCAGTGCTGCCATCTGCAAGTTTTCATTCACAGCCAGTGAGGGAGTGTGGCACGTTTACTGAGTTTATAGCCTCAAGCGTTATCTTTTTAAAATCCTTAATCATTGTTGTCACTGGATCAATGGCTGCACGGTATCAAAGCTCCTTCTTGGGTCAGAGACTTGCAGTCTATGTTTTCAACTTCAAAAGCCATTCCTTCTTTAAATCAAAGCTACTTTAATGCTTAAATAGTCAATAAGATCGAAGAGTTATGTTATGGTGTAGTACATGGAGAATATTTTAAAAGGTTGGTTTGGGAGAAGAAAGTTGTTTACTTTGTTTTAATTTATTTCATAAAAATGATAAGTGCATAAACTAAGCCCCAGGATACTTGTACTTTAGATGTAGATGAGAAAGGAAGAAGCAAAAATAAAGGGAGGTATTGCTATTCCAGAGATATCAGTGGTGCCCGTAAAATTTCAGTGTTGGTAAGGTGGTTAGGAGTCTCATGATGTGCATTTGTTGAGGGAAAAACAGAGAAGCCAAATGAGCAACATGGAATCATAGAAATTAGCAAGAGAACTGTTAGCGACATTTGCGACTGACACTGGGAAAATAAGCTTAACTACTGTTAAGTACAAACTTCCATTTTTGCCCCGGAGAAATGCTCTGTGACACGCTGAAAATAACTGTGGGAGTTGTTTAAGAAAAAGCATCAAAACAAGTAGAATCTCATAGAATGATGTAACAGTTCTGTATTACTCACTAATATCTCAGACACGATTTCTACTTTATTAAGCCCCATACAGTTAAATATATTGCTTCTATCTTCTAATATTTATGACTTCTTTCAATCCCATATTTTCTGCACATCTACTGTAACTCAAAAATTTTACTAGGAACTAGGAAGATAGAAATGAGTCAATCATGGCTATCAAAATAAAAAGCTGGCTGTTTATCAGAGGGAAACTATAAATAAAACCCAGATGGTAGGTGCTTTGTAGAAGACAAATAGGTATGTATATGTGGAGGCTTTGCAAATGTCACTTAACAGCTTTTAATGATTAAGGGGAAGCATCCAGGATTCACAGAAATACTTTCCACACAAGAGAAAAAGGTGTGCAGAAAGATGAGGTTAAATGGTCAGATGGGCACATCATTTGATCTATTAAGAATAAAGAGTTAATCAAGAAACATGAATAGCGTTGCCTCTGAGAAAGTAAATTGGATCCACTTATAAAGGTCCTTGGAAGTGTCTAAAGACATGTCATCTTTATTTTGTGATCCCTAGGAAGTCAAAGAAATGCTTAAGCTCTAGAAAGTGACCTTAAAGTCACATAGCATGACAATCTAAGGTATGCCAAACACATTCACCTACTTCAGTAGAGTGACTCCATCTCTTTAACATGCCAGCATTATAAATCTTATGCTTGAAAATTAAAAATATCCTTTTTGGTATTCATAGTTTGCCAAAAATATGTATACACACTTCAGCAGTCCACGTAGCAATAAATGTCTGGAAGCTCATGGCCACCACTTTGATCACCTTTTGTAATTGCAGAGGTCAAAGGCAACTTTTAATAATCTCATGATGTCTCGATAAATTTAGTATTAAAATATTCAGGCAAGTTTTTCTTTTCCTGATGTCTACATCTTTTGGTGGACTCTGTTTTTTCCACTTCTCATAAGCATGCTAACCTCTGATGATAATGACGACAATGATAACAATTATGTGGAAGAGGTATATTAAAAGATAGGAATCATCTTTTAATCAAGGGAGGTCATGGGAGAAAAACTTGTAAAAAAAAGAACCAGAGGATAAAAGCATTGTAATATGAACATCACACAAGTCCCACAAACACAGAAGTACTACAGACACTGCTGCAGGTGACTCGAAATATATATATACTCATTAATAATTCAATAAATATAATTAAAATTTACATTCTGATAACTTTTTGCTAATGCTGGGTGTGTTTCTAAATATCTTTGTCCTATTTTCAACCTATCTGAAAAAGAAAATGGCACTGAGAACTAAGTCAATATTTGATCCATGAATAAGAGCAACAAATTTGAGGAAAGAGTCTACAAAAATAAAATCAGAACGAGGCCGGAGAAGACACAAGAATATGTTTTCACTTACATGACAATCCAGTACCAACTTGTTGCGTAGTCCTCAAACACTTTGAAAGCGATTTCTCTTGCATTAAGGATTTTATTGATACCACTGAATTCAAAAAAGGAAAAATTGTTTTTGACAAAATTTAAACAGAAATGCTCTTAGAATAAAGGAAATTTGCAAGTTGCTGTTCAAAGTATATTTTTAGAAGCTATCTATCACAAATTACATTTTTAAAATTCACAATACATAAAATGTCATGGCAGTGAAACTGCAAAGGTGAGCGAGTCTGGGAAAGCAGATAAGCTGGCAGAGGTGGACACAGCCTCACACACAGAGAACATGGCTTTCAAGAACAGTGAGCAAATTATTCTCCAGGATATGCAACATGCCCTCAATATTGCAGGAGCTCCCCAGAAAGGAACACATTTCAATGATAAGATCAGCTTTTAGTTTATAAAATCCAGAGTTGAGAAAGAAGATCACCTTTAATTCCCCTTCCTCCTCCTCTGACAGCTCCATAGCAGCAGAGCACGACCGGCTCCACACGGAAGAGTGGTTAGACTATGAGGGTCCAATGTGAGGAGTTATCAGTGTGAACACACTCATATAAATATACCGAGGTCAGCCTTTCCTCACGTGCCCTCGCCCCCAAGGTAACTACTGTACTATTCTGACTTTGGTGATAACAGTATCCTAAGTTTTCTTTTAGTTTCAGCATTTATGTATGTAGCACAGGACAATTTAATTTAGTTCTCCTGCGTTTTCATTAAATATCATTATCATATTATTTTATTATTTCTTTTACACAGCTTCATTTTCCTAAATCCTCTATGTTGCTGTCAGATTCTAAAAATGCATGAACTGTATTATTACTAATATCTTTTAAGAAAGACAGACATTTTTAGAATATTTTTAGTTCTTTTAAATTCAACGACTGAGCTATGCAGTGAAATTCTATGGGTCTATATTTTTATCTGTGTACACATGAACTTACATCCAGAGAAATATACTTCCCAATAATTTTTGTATAGCCAGACAGAAACAGTAAATGTACTGAATTATAGTTAGCGTATAGCTGGGGATTTAGTTCAGCAGCATAGGGGCCTGCCTGGCAAGTGCGAGGTCATGAGTTTGATCCCGTACCAAAAAACACAAGAAATATATAGTTAATGTACAGAATTTGATATGGCACCAAAATTCTTCCTTGTCACATTTAGGTTCCTATCAATAATGAAAGACAACCATTTTGCAAGCAATCACTGTTCTAACTCATTCTGGTTTCTTCTTTTTTACATGCTTTCCTTCTTTACACACTGCCAAGGTATCCAGTTGAAGAAGTGTATTGTTTATAGTAACGCAAATCTTTCCTATACCCCTTAATCTAGGAGCTTTAAAATTGGATGCTTAACAGGATGCATTCATACTGAAAACAGAAACGTGCACAAACGTACTTGGCAGCCTCTCTGAGTTCCAAAACAGTCCTCATCCTGCCTCGCCCGTCTTCAAAGTGCATCCTATGTCCTATCGTTAAAGTACCGTTTTCTTTAATGAAGTCAGGAAAACATCTTTGGAGAACTGCAGAAACAAATTTAAATCATCGTTATTGTTTTTCTACCTCTTTTATAATGTTCTCCTTTCTTACATTTTCTGTTATTTATAATCAAATTTTTTCAGGGTATATAAGTTGCTCAGAAAGACAGCTAATAAATTGCCTTTTAGTTGCTGATTTGAAGATTTTTCTGATAGCTCTATGACTGAAATAGACTGCAAATATAATCCAAACCTGAAGCTGCATTCCAAATCTATGGATTATTTTTTACTTGTTATGTTCCTCAAATTGTCACAAATAAGATGTAGACTCTAAGTGCACACTCATGGTGAACATACAATAGAAGATCCACATTCACTTGTATGACTGAATGAGCTTAGGGTTATTATTTTTAAAATTGTTTTGAAATCCCTGAGTGAAACATTGAAGATTAGACATTAGTAAATATTTCCAGCTCAAAGTTTAGGCTACTAAGCTAACTCAACTGTTGTTTGTGAATTCTTAATAACTTGTCTGTCCTCTTCCAACATTTTCATTTACATAGTTTTTTGGAGGGAGTAAAAATTGAAATTTGGCAGCTATCCATGGAAGCCTACAAATTGTACAGTGTAATTTCTAACAAGAGTTAAAACAATGTTCAATCTTCTATGTTCTTGTTTTGATTAAATAAAATCATCATTCCCTTACAAATCCCTTACATAACATATATTCCAGCCTCAGTCCTAAAGAGTTGAGGAAAGCCAGAAACTGGATCATTTTCATGTTCTTTATTATAAGAAGCAGTACCAAGTTGCATCCAAAGCTTAAACCTGAAAATGTTAATTCAGGGAGATAAGAAATCCTGTACGTCTCTGTGACGCTTTTCTTGACTTTCCTGGAAGCTGTTGCCCATCCACCTCCAGCTTCTGTAGCTTTTACATGACCAGTTCTTTCTGTCCCCAACCTATCTTTCTCATATTTTTCCTTCCTTGCAGCAGCTAAGTGACCATATCAGCCTCCACCACCTGCTTCTGCTCATCCTCAGTCCAATCACATGCTGCCTCCCTGCGGAAACTGTCCTCCCCTCCAGGGAATGTAGGGACCCCATTCTGCTAGCTATCGTTTGGCATGGCGCTTGGCACTAGAATCCAGCCAACATTTGCTGCTGAGTGAGTTAACATCTCTGAGTCTTGGACACGGGCGGATGCACCTTACCTTTGTGAAATTGTGTCCTTGGCTTACACGAGGTTATATTCCCTTCTGCCCTCCTTCATTCACTCTGTCCCCTTTTACTCCCTAAAAATGAGTTTTCCCACCTCAGGATCCTTAATCTTGTCACACATATTTCTGGGCCATCTCCTCTAGTCTGTTAACTTCCATTACTTTATACGCTCACTACATTTTTGAAAAGTAAAAGAAATAGAGAAGGAGGTACAAAATTCAATACAGTCCTACCACATATATTGAACTATCAATGTTTTGATGAATTTCCTTTCAATCTTTCCTTCACAAATTTTCTTTTCCTTTGGGAGTATAATTTTGACTCCTTATACAGTATTTTCCCTTGTTTCTTTCTCTTAATATTACTTTTTGCCTTTTAAAGTCTTGAATGAATGACTTTTATTAGATGGATATAATTGTACCAAGTATTATAGTTAGTCCTCGGTAAGGAGTTGATTGCAATGTTTATCTCAATGTTAATCCTCACTTATTTAAACTACGCCTTATTTGTTTATTTACTTATTTATTTACTACTAAGGTACATTTTGTCTGATTTATCATCCAAGCTGTACCATTAGGGCAAGGACTATATATTAGTACTTTTATATCTGCTACATCTCCCATAACTAACAATTTTGCTTCACAATTTTGCATAAATATTTTAATATTGTTCTTGGCTAAGACAGCTGTTGCCCAGGGCTTCCTGGTGAGTTGTGGCTTCTAGGATTCTTATCTTTGCTTTTGGTCACTAATGACCCAGACAGGTGATATGAGTGGCCAAGACTTGTATTTGACAGTAGATACTGGAATATACTACCCATTCTGCTGAAAGCGATACTTAATACCTGTCTTTTATTTTAAAAACAATATATTCTCATTTTGGAGAAATGGAGAAACGAAAGAAAAGAGGAAAATATCTACAGTTTTGCCGTCCCCCAAACAAGTCTTTAATATTTTAGTATATTTCTATTCGAACTTTTCCTTTTTTTTCTCTTGATGTTGTTCATTTTGGTGTAACAATTTGCCTTTTATGTAACCTTAAAACATATACATGTGCAAGTTTTTGTAATACTTATATTTAATCTTTCTAGAATATTTAATGAGTGCATTGTAATTTGTAATTGTTTCCTTGCTTTTAGATGTTAAGAGAATGTCCCTTTGATTTCTCTTCTTCTCCACTTTCCTTTCTTTTTTAGTTTTTTTGTTATCTCAAATGAACACTGCAATAGATATTTTTATGTAAAGTTTTTCTCGCTAGTTAGGATTATATCCTTAAGAAAGAAAAATGAGTGGTTATTATATTTTTTTCTGAAGAATATCACTTTAACATTTTACTCTTCAAGAAAGACAATATAGATGAACTCAGTAGATATATAAAACAATCCAAAGGCCAATTTATAAAGACAAGTATATTTTTCATCTCCACTCCCTGGGAAATTTCTGAACAAATTTTTGAGCTGAATGCAGAAGTACATATGAATGAACATCGCCATGTGTATATTTATGTATGCTTGTTCAGCTCCAAATAATCAACTTGATTGGTTTTTAATAAATCAATTTCCTGACTTTCTGTGCTTGAGTAGAGCTCCAGAGAAACATCCCTGTCTGGAGTCGTGAGGATGGGCTTTACTTTGAACTTTCCTAATTAACTCTGGGACCTTGACTCAGTCCTAGGACCACTTTTGGCCTAGTGTTGTCAATTGGAAAATAAGGAAATTTAAGTGAACAACTTCTTGTTAGATTCTACGTTTCTAAGGTGAAATAATTACCACATACAAGGTTTGCTTGGGAAAATCATAGAAGGACAGTCTTCATTCAACAGGAGTGCGGGAACAGACTGAAAGGGAAGGGAGAGCAAGTTAAGAACTCACAGACTGCGGACTAATCCTCTGCCTCTCAGCATCAAGGCTCTGCTTCCTAAAAACCCAACTCCATAAATCTCACTCTCGCACACAAGAGCATCACACACAAATCCTGCTGACAGACTCTTTTTAACACCTTGACTATAATTAAACTGAATCAACAAGGATAAAATCAGATCTGGAACAACACATACCTGTGAAGGTGTGTATATTTGTCTAAACTACATTTCAAGTCTCTAATCTTCCTTATTTTTTTTTCTGGAAAAACTGCATCTTCTCTAACATAAAATCCATTAATATTACAATTAATATACACAATATAACACAATAAGGCTTTTGCTCTGGGGTTCATCAGTACATTAATGAAATGATGACTGCTAATAACATTAAGTCCTTGCTCTTGACTGAAAAAAAAATTCATCCAAGTACGGTAATAGTTGAAGATAACTTACTAGACTTAACAGCTTTCATAACATTCAAGCCTAAATAGTGACACTTTATAAGTGAATATTTAAATGAGCATAAACATGCATGTATGCTTTAACACAATGGTGCCTTAGTAATCATTTCCTACATTTGAAAGCTTGTCTATTAACAAATGATCATGTTATACTTAAGGCTGAACCAGGAGTCAAATTCTCCAGTTGTCAGTTTTAAACTCACCGATACAGGCTTAGCAGTGGGTTTGCAGAACTGACGGTAGTATTCCCAGTACCTACTGTCCGTTTTGTACAAAATTTGCATTTCCACGTAGGTTAAAAATTTTTCTGGGCACTTGGCAACACAAATCTATATTTTAAAAAAGTGAGCATAATGATAGGTATTAAGTTGAGAACAAACTAAGGAAGTATGTCTTAGACTGCCCATCAGAATAAAGAGCAAAGCTATGTCCTGCATCTAAGGAATTTAAATCAATTTTCTAGTATTATGGTAAAAAATTAAATTCCATACAGGGAGTTACCAACATGTACTCATTGCTCTCTGATGTTGATGTAGTATTTAAACAAGGTATTGTACAGTGATAAACTTATTTTTGGCTTTTGATTTTGAGATAACTGTAGTTCCATGTATAGCGGTAAAAAATAATAGAGATTCTAAATACCTTTTACCTAGTTTCCCAAATGGTAATAATTTGTTTAACTGTAACAAACTATTACAAGCAGGAAACTGATATTGGTACAGCCAACTCATGTTATTTAGACTGCACTAGTTCACAGCCATTCATTTGTGTGCAGCTGCTAGTGGGTGTATTCCTGCACAATTTTATCACATATGCCGACTCCTGAGACCATTACAAGATAATAATGAACTTTTAATAAAACATTCTTGTACAGTTTTCTGAATTAGTAGATAAGAGTGTAACTCAAGATTAATTTTATCTGTGAAGTTTATGCATATTCAGGACCCGACTTGCCTCCTTTCCTGTATATGAATAAAATAATGATAGTGTCCCATGCTCCAAATATTGATAATTTGTGCTACTTATAGTTATTATTACTAGTGAATTCACTACAAATCTCAAAATATAATTAGAGTTTTGTCACTATGAGAAATGAATCACATTAGGGCAATTTGCCACCATCAACCATTATCAGTCTTTTACCGACACCATCTAGATGTGGACAGAAAGCTCACCAGGCAGTTATTTCAAATGAAAGAACTGGGCTAGCAGTGCCAAACCTGATCACTCTGCCCCTCCACAGAACCACCACAAAGTGACTGCAGCCAACTAGGAATTCCATAAAGAGAAGGAAGACTCAGGCGGCTGCATGCTATTGCTCTTGCTTCTGTTTATAATAATAATAACGAAGGAAGGTCTTCAGAAGGCAACACAGATGCAGTTAAGGTCACACGTTTCCATCAGTTCAGCTCCTCTGTGTGAAGTCCTCCCCTGCCCTGACTCTCCATCCCCTACCGCACTTTGGTAATCATTCTTACTGCCTGAGCCCCATAGGTGGTAGGCAAAACCACTGCTGCTGAGCTGACATCTCTTCTCCATCCTTTGGGTCATGTTTCTGCAGTACACAGGACCCTTGCGTTGACCTCAATGCTAGGTCAGTCAGGTGCTGACTAAATGGAGGCCTCAAATCTCACACTTACCCTCACTGATGGCAGCAAAAATCCAATTATTTTGTAGGTGTTTTGACACAACAAACAACCACTCACCACATTCACACCTCCACCTGCATTTTTCCCATTTTTCAGTCACACACACATGTACAATCTCATGCACTCTAGAGGAAATATTGGCAGTCTCAAGGTCCAATCTAAAAAACTACATAGGGACATTCACAGCATTCAACATGCTCACATATTTTGGAAGGAAGTTAGGTTTATTACCAGTGAAAATGTCACAAGTTCACTCTGATTGGAAGTAAGCTGAATAAATCATTAGCATGTTGGGAGATATATGTAGAACATTTAAGCTCTGATTATTTACTTAGAAGGTGGTGAAAGATAGTTTTCCTATTGGCTGTTTCAGTGGATTTATAAAAGTCATTACTGAAAGAATCAATGCTTTCTCATTTTTGTCAGGAATGTAAGAACTTACATCCTTGGGGCCAAGGAAATTTCTCTCATTTTCTACTAGTACATGCTTGCAGTACATAAGGATTCCATTGATTGTGGGGAGCTGGTACATGCACACAACACATCTTAAGTCTCTTTTGCTGTCCTCCATTCCTTCCATCCCTTCTTTCTCCTTTCATCTCTGTGGACCATGAAAGTCTTTGGGTTTACACACACACACACACACACACACACACACACACTCAGACTTCTTATTACATATATAAAAGTGCTCTGTGTGCAACACAATTAAAGTGGCAAAAAGTGGTTTGTTATAGAGACTCATATCAAATTTCATTCCAGACACAAATGAGTTGCTAAAAAAAATACAGCAACAGCTCTATACTCTTTGCCTCTATCAGACCAATTTGTTCACTTCAAATAGTATGCTGATTAGTAGCAATCAACATATAATTAGCCAAAAATGAAGGTTACATTGAGGTTGAGTACCTTAATTGATCACAGTCTGTCCTTTAAATGCTCATGACACATGTCTGGACTATGCTGGTGGTTAATAAAAATGTAATGCATGCATACAACATTGCATGGCAGACTAAATGCAAAGCTGAATTTTATGCAACTAAAATATATCCTGACTCAATTCTGATTCTCTGTGTATCACAAAGGGCACACTGAATATAGTTTTTTAATCACTGTTTTACATCTTAGATTCAGATGGATTTAACACTCTAATATAAATTAAGATTCAGTGTCTGGGAGAGCGATTTGCATTGAAGATTAAAACACTATTTTTGCTATGAAGATGATCTACTAAATCACTTATGAAACACAACAAATAAGCATCATGTGCAAGACTTTTTGTCTCATCATAGAAATGACAGATTTGTGTAATATGGTGGAAAAATTCCTTAATGGAGAGTAGGAAAATATTAATTCACTCATTTATTAATGCATTAAGTCCATATTTTTTTTTTTTTTGTCTTTTTCCTTTTTATCAGTACCGGGGATCGAACTCACAACTGCCTGCTTGCAAGGCAGGCACTTATGCCGCTGAGCTAAATCCCCAGCCTGAAGTCCATAAATTCTTACTGACCACTTGTTCTGAGTCTTTCTATTTTAGGCAATGGGGACTTAGTAATGAACAAAACAAAACAAAAAATCTTTATTCTCAAGAAGTTTGTCTTCTAATAGGGGGGGAGACAGATAACAAGTAAAGAACAAGCAAATGTTGTTATAAGATGGTACCAAATGCTAGGGGAAATGAGGTTAGAAATGTTCCTGGAGAGAAAGGACTGGGATGTTGGCTGGGTGAGATTTCAGTCTTAAGTAAGTGGGTCAAAGGCCATGCTTGCAGAAAGACATTAAGACTAAAAATGAAGATTAGTCAGGAAGAGGAAGGACTTGAGGAAGAGCACTCTAAACAAGGGGACAACAAAGTTGAGGCTCAGAGGGAGGAGCTTCCCTGCATCCTTTAAAGAAAAACAGATAGTCATTATAATCAGGTGTGGTGAGCAAAGGGAGTGTCACATGTCATCAGAGAGCTAGCTGGTCAGACCACAGAGTATCTTACAGGCTACCGTGAGCACTTTGCCTTTTAAGAGTAGCAGGAAGATATTGGGACATTTAAGCAAAGACAATACTTAATGTTATCTACATTTGACAAGATCGTATTGGCTGCTGTGTAGGAAAGAAATTACAAAATGGTGAGGTGAGGAAAGGACAGAAGCAGGGAGACCACTCAGGAGGTCACTGAGTGATCTGGGAAAGAAAGGATCATTCCCTGAATGAGGGAAGAGATGGTGAGCCGTAGGTTGGTCCAGGATGTATTCTTGAGAGAGACCAAGGAAATTATATCACAGTTCAAACATGGGTGTGTGACAAAGAGCCAACAGGGTGATTCCATCAAACTTTGTCCTCGCATTTATTGACATAGAGAATATTGTTGACAAAGCCAGAGATTAGAAATTCAGTTCTGGATGGTTAAACTTGAGATGCTAACTAAATACTCATGTAGACATATTACAAAGGTTTGGAGGGCAGGAAGTAGGAAAGACAGCATATAAAATTATGTTAAATCCATAGTGAGATCATCAAAGGAGTAAATGCAAATTAGAAGATAACTGAGCTTTGTGGGGAAGAAAACACCAGTGTTTAGAAGATATGGTTAGAAACAGAAAGAGAAAGTAGCAGAAGGGATTGATGGGAGGCAACTAGAATTGGGAGGAAATATGGAAGAATACTGCATCCTGAACGCCAAATGAAGAAGGATTGGTTAAACACTGCTCCCAGGTAGGCAAAGGTAGATTGAGAGTTGACCCTCAGTTTAACAATAGGGATGTCAGTGGTGTCAGTTTAGGAGAACTAGACTAGGAATAAAAACCTGGATGAGATACAGTAATATAGACAATCATTGAGGAGTTTTGCAAAGAAACAAAACAAAACCAAGCCAACAAAAAACCAAAAAAAAAAAAAAAAAAAAAATAGAAAGAAAGAAAGAAATGCCCAGAAATGAAGACACAAGTTGAAAAGTTTGAGGATAAGAGGGGAAGGTGTGAAAGGGCTTTCCAGGAGAGTAGGTCAGTGGATGGGCAGTGGAAGTGTCGCATGGCTGTAGCATGATGGCATTCAGGACACTTTCGAGGAAAAGTCCTGAATCTGAAGAACTGCTATATGTTGGTTTTGTTTGGGGGGAGGGGGGTCTTCTGAGAACAAGCATATAGGCTCAGGCATGGCATGAGCAGAGCTATACTTATTGTGGATGCCGTTTTGCTAGAGAAGCACATCTCGGGGAGAAAACACAGGAACTGGGAGTTTATCTAGGCTGTGGCTTTCACCAAGGATTGTGGCTTCTACATGAGGCACAGAGGCAAGTGACAACCTGAGGGAAATGAAGGGAACTTTGAAGAGGTAAGGCTCAGCGGTTTATTGTTAAATGTTACTGAAACAGAAGCATCACTGGAGTTGGAATATTAGAGATTACAATGACCAGATACTACAGAGCTGGGAAATAAATTACAGAGACAGGCAATTACTGGTAATGAAAAGGTTGTTTTCACCTTAGGCAAGACAAGTTGGTGTGTAGAGGTGGTGACAGAATTAAGATATCAGCATAAGTAAACTTTCAAGTCTTCAAGGGAGTTGAAGAAACAAATACAACAGATCTGCAAACTAGTTCTAGGAAAATTTTATGGTATGGTAGTGGCACATGAAACCAAGAAGCAAGTTGGTTAGAAAACTGGTAAATTTTAAGGTCAACAAAAATGTCCCCTCAAAATGAGCTACTCTAAAAAAGTACTTTATTGGTTAAAATAGACTTTGAGGCACTAATCGTGTTCAACAGGAAGTGACCTTGAGCTCTATGGCCATCAGGAGGACCTATTTTGCACTGCTCAGCCTGGTAACTAATGGACAGAAAACAGCCTCCCAGCTGACCGACAAAGGGCCACAGGATGAATGGATAAGAGAGTTCCTCTGAGAGAACATAAACCAGGTCAGTAAAGGACTGTTCTTCATCACCATGCACTGGAGAGGGCGGTGTCTATATCTCTCCTCCCTTTCAGAAGGGGAGACTTATTCTAATTTTTCTACCCACTCCTTGTCATGCAGTTAATGTCAAGATCTGAAGGAGAGAACCATGCATCACTCATGGATCTAAGTTAAAGACAGTGCTCTGTGGAACTGAGTTCTCCTTTTGGAAGAAGAGTATTCTGGCAGCCAGAGGAGAGATCATGGAAGCCACAATTAACTGTCCACTGAAGTTTTTGCTTTTTGATCCATGGTAAGAAGAAGCTGCCTAGCTCATAACTACCTTGCTTGATTTCTCCTTCCTTGCATCTAGGTTTGCTCACACCTCTTTTATCTCATGTGCTACATGAGTAGAATTGCTACGTATGACTCCCCTGATCCCAGGCTTTTAGGAGTCATGCATTATCTATCCTTATTGTCTCCTTCTGGCAGCTGGATACAGATGATGGAGAGGACTTAAGGGTTGGCAGAACCATGTAGATAAAAGGAACCCAGGGGAGCCCCTGAACACAAACACCTGCCTGGCACTGGCACGTGATCAAAACAAACATTAGTAACTGAAACAAATTGAAAGACTGGAGTGTATTATAGGAACTAGCTTTACTTTTCTTAATAGAGTATTAATGTTGAAAAAATACATCCATTTATTTGGGCTTGCAAATATTTATTTATAGTAGAGGCTTAGCTAAAGTAATCACTAAGCTTCTTTAACAATTCTAAAATAATTAATCTCAGCTTAGTTTTGATTGCATATAAGCAAAACTGGGATAATACTTGTGTGCTACCACCACGCACACATAGGACTCAAACCAAATTTCTGAATACTTTATTCCCAAATATTCAGACCTACAACTACCTCCAGGGAGGTATCTTTTTCCTTACCTGAGTGGTAGGACACTGTAGGTTTATCACCACAGAGGGACTGGTGCATCTTAGCATGTTAAAATAAAACAAAGTAGTCTTGTTCCTGTTTGGAAAACACAGTAAATAATCTTTTTAGTGACCACAGAAATATCCTGTAATATTTCAGATCTCAAATATTTTTATTTTATGACCTTTAAAAATTAGCTTAATTTTCCTTAGACTGATACAACAGATTCTCACACTCCTCTTTCAGCTGTCTAATAGAGCACCTTTTTATAATTGTAAAACATTCAACTAATCAAATTGTCCATCAGCAAGGGGTTGGTTAAACACAAAATTGCACATTCATGAATTGGAACATTATATTACCATGGAAAATAATGTCACAGGATATGTTTAATGGATAAGAAAAATTAACCATACATTAATTTTAAGAAACCATTTACTAGAGAGTTTTATGATATGCTTGATTATAACTATATAAAAAGGTGTAATAAACTACATGTAGAGAGAAAGTATTATATTTGAATGTTGGGTTATATTTGTTTAGTTTTTTGTGTCTCTATGGATTTCCCAACTCAACATTGTATACTTTGGTAATCTGTAAAGAGGTATGGGCTGGGGATTTAGCTCAGTGGCATAAGCGCCTGCCTTGCAAGTAGGCAGTCGTGAGTTCGATCCCCAGTACCGATAAAAATGAAAAAAACAAAAAACAAAAAAATCTAAAAGAGATACATAATTTTATTGGTATTTTCTCTACTGAAGATTACAGTTAATGGCAGAGTAACTGACTATCATTAACCACTAGCTTTGCATAGACTTCTACTCTGTTATTTGACAAACCACTGTTTGGGGTTGCATTTTAGTTTTCTCATCATGCAAATGAAGACAATACCAGCCCTGTCTACCTCACAGTGGTATTGGGAGGACCTAAGACAATGTGTAGTGGACTCACGAGAAGTAAATGCCCAACCTCAGGACACATAAATAAAATCTGAAGTGTTTACTGAAAATTCTGGATCCTTTCTCCTCCTTGGCCTTGAGAACTCACGTGTTTGGATACAGAGCCAAGGAATTAGCATAGTTCCCACTAAGAGGTGGATTTAGATATAGGTACTTCATAAATCACACTAAGAAACATATTCCTAGTCACTTAAGAAAGTTTCTCAGCACTTTACCAAGTCTCCCATTAATTCATCTGACTACATGAACAGCTTAAAATATACCATGGTTGCTATGCAATTTTTTCCCCCACTGACCCAGAATCCTTAAGTACTACCCATTTAAGGATAAAGAAAGTCCTCCACAAGAAATTTGGGTGAGATCCTTCCATTGCTCCTACCTTTTTCTTGCCTCTGTCTACATAAGCAAAAGATGAGGAAATGGGGTAGAGAGAGCAGAGTTGGAAATGATAGAAAGATCAAAGTTAAGAGGACTATCCCTCCCCCACCACTGAGGAAAGGGTGGGTTGTCTTTCCGGATTCCAAATCACAGAAGGCTCTGAGAGAATCCTCCAGAGGTTAAAGGTGCCCGTAGGAAGGCAAATCAAATACTCATTTTCCGATTAAACACCTCTTACGTGGCAGACCTGTCTTTGCCTATTTGAGCAGAGAGAAAAAGACCCAAAGAGATCATAAAAGAGCTGAGAAAGTTCAGTGTCAGTGGAGCAGAAAGAAGTCACCAGTGGAGCAGGCTGTCCTGGTAGGAGGTGCAGATCTGCAAAAGCTCTAGAGCATTCTCAGTGGTGGCTGGCCCAGCAGTAAGAGACTGGTTGACAGATGGCCAAGAACGAAGATGAATATGTCTGGAGGAGGACAAAATCAAAGCTGATGCCTCACATCTAAGAGCCATCTAGGAAGGACTTCCCAGGAAATTCTCCCCTGCTGTCCACAAGAAAGCCTGACTTTGGTTTCTTCCTTCAAAAAGAGCATCGATAGGTAGTCGAGTATGTTAGCCACAGTAACAACAGCCTTGTGGGATTGGGTTGCAGACAACAAAATAAGATACAACCCTTTCCTCCTCTTTCCATCCCTTATAATGCAATTAAAGAGTTAGAGTCAAAAAAGAGTGAAGTGAAACCACAGACCATATCCTCTGCAGGATCAAACTGGAGACTGGTAGAGATCAGACTGAAATTTTAAATTGGACTCTGCTAAAGTTTTACCAACAAAAACGTGTGTAAAGCTATGTAATCTCCCTGAGATGTCAAAGCAAGAAGGGAAATTTGAAAAAGCAATGAGAGGAGGAAAAATAAGCCTAAGTCATGTGGGTGTCCCAGTGAGTTCAAATGACTTGTGCAGCTGGTTATAAATTCACACGTATCCCAGGGAAACTCAGGGCTCTGCAAGTGTCAGTTCCGTTCTCTCACTGCTCAAACAACGGCACTATCCACAATTCATGCCGCGCATATGATTCACATTTGTACCTAAGCAAATAAATAAATTGTCACATGTCATGGATCATTGGTCCCTTAGGAGAAGTTAAAACCGCAAATGGAAAATCAGTACATATCAAGACTCCACCAAAGGTAAAATTGATTTATAAACTGCAAAATGGTACATAAACTCAAGTTAGTCACCAGCTTATGTCATCCTCAAGGGTGTAGTTCAGATCTTATCCAGTTTTTTATTCCTACCTTCCCAGAATGTTAGCCCAGTATTTGATCCATCCTAGTTACTTATTAAATATTGTGAAATGAATGAAGCTAGAGCCAAAGAAAGGGGTTTTTTTTTCAGTCTTAGAATCCACTTTAATTTTTCATCACAAATCCACAGCTATTCTGCCACAGACACCTTGATATCCTGATTTCAGTGGACCGTAGATTCCTTATGTACAAAGCAGGTGGCCATGCTTGCAATTGAAAAATTTTAGGGATGTGATTGGGTGAGTAGCTCTGTGCTCGATGTAAGTTCTGTTTCTAACAGAAATTAAAACAAAGAAGCAACTGCAAACTGCAAGTTGGAGATGCTGTGTCAAGCTCTAAGGGTTATCTCTGTTTCTGAAACACACAGGAGCAAAACAAAAGCACAAAAAATGGAATAAATTTCTTCCAACTAGCTAAAAATATAGAGGATGGGATTTACTCACATTTTTACAAGAGTTCAACGGTTTCTAGAAGGTGATATACATGTGGGAGTGTGTTGAACAATGAAGATATCCTACAGAATTACAGAAAGGATGGAGCAAGGTTTACATGTTAGAAATCATAAAAAATATTGCACTCAAGACTGACAGTGAGAAATCTGGCAAAATGGAGGGAGATTAATCATGGATGTATGTAGTAATCTCCAGTGCAAATCAGCACCTCTGCAACCTCTTGAATCCCAGCATCCAGGAAGAACAGAGATAATTCTTATTGAATGGACCTTCTGAGAATAGCAAAGATTTTGTGAGGTTTTATATCCCAGGTACACCACTTCATAGTGTGGCTTGATGTCTGGTTTCTCAGAAGAAATCTGGCGGCCAACATGGCTCCACCACCCCACCTAGTGCAGGACTCTCCCTGGAAAACTGATCTACGGACACAGCAGTCAAGAAAACATACCCAAGTATCTTGGTCCTCCTTCCTTTGATCAGAATGGATAATCACCCAGCATCAAGAGTAGAGGAGGAATCTGAAATCAAACAAAAACTGACGCTGGATGAAATTAAAATAATTTATGTTATGGTCAGTTCAGAGTAATTCAAGCAGCTTATCCACAAACAAAATATGAGGTTACTATAAAACGAAGTTGAGGATAAGCAGAAGCTTTTAGAGATTACAGAGATGATTGACCGAAAGTTTTAAAAACTGAAAAAAAATGATAAAATATAGAATGAAGACTACAAAGACCTGGAAAATATTGCAGGGGAGGAGTGGACAGGCACTGGGATGATGTTGAAAGAATGACCAGTAATTGCAAAACTCAGAGCTAATAAAATGCAAGCGATTGTAAAACTAATGGGAGAAACTTTTCCAGAGACGATGTGAATCATAATTAAAAGACTCTTCAGAAATGAATTTTCAGAAATGAAAGATTCACAGAAGATTGACCCAAAATAATTTTTAAAAGATCTGCATTTACACTGAGCTATTACACAACACCAAAAATGAAGAAATGACTTCCAACACTTTAAAAGGTATGTGAATCAGGCTAGCATTAGATGTACTGTTTACACATTTGATCCTGTCAAAGAATAAACACAGGGAGTAAAAGATAGAAGAGCAAAGAAAAATGGAAAGAAAGGTAGGAGGCATAATATCCCCCTACAAAAAGAGGAGTCAAGATACTGACCAAGCTTAGCAGGATCAAGCAGTGGAAGTAATAGTATATGATTTAAAGTGTCCATGAGGAAATCTATGTGCAGTAGTTTGGCTGCTAAATACGAGGATCAAGAAAAGAGACTATGTAAATGAGTTAAATCACTGTTTTCCAAAGCTGGCTATCAGGGGATGCTATCTGAAGATAATAAAGCATAAAGAGTAGCCTTATGATTTAAAATTATACAAAAATAACTGCCAGATGAACTGAACCCTGAGAGAGAAAACGTGATCTATGGAATAAATCGTGAGTGAAGAGACCATGGATGGTGGCGGTGGGGGAGAACATTGCTTTTATTCTGGAGCCTTTTATTCTGTGTTTAAACTGGTTCCACGGAGTGCTTAAATAGATTTGTGGGCCACTCTTGCCATTTTTGTGAGAGATTCTTCCGTGAACTGAAGACAAAACTGTTACTGTGTCACTCAGCTTCCAAACTGAGCACAAAACATACATGTCCTCTTCGTTTCTTTTGTCTCCTTATTCAAAATAAGGGCACAGGTCTTTTCGTCTGTCTCATTTGGTAACGGAGCTGCATCAGTTTCAAAGTTTAGCAGCTCCTTCGTAAGCTGAAGTTTTTGTAGTAGCCAGAAGGTGGCATCAAAACCAACCAGGTTTTCGCTGTCTAGTGCAACTCTCAGAGAAAAAGTCTATAACCCAAATGTCATGAGGACTTCCCTGAAACTGAAAGGCAGAGAAAGTTACAACCACAAGCACGATTTTTTCCTCTGAAGTCTCAGATTCTTCTCTCTTCTTGACATGCTGGAAAACTCCCAGTGAAGCACTGGGAGTCCCTTTAGCTCACCATAAATGAAGCATAAAAGGTCAAATTCTATGTTCTAAATATTATTGTACCCTTTCTAAATACAGCATTCAAGTTCAGTTATAGGGAAACTCTTCCAGAGATGGGAGATAAAGGATGGGCATGACCCCATCACGCCAATACCAAGTACAAATATTCTAATGGTTACAGTTGAATAAGCATGTCCCCCTGGGTTGGGAATAAGCCTAAACTGTTTATGTATCAGATATATATGAATTTCCTTTTGGCACTGGGGCACACACAGTTACTTACACTACTTAATAATTTTTTTCTATCAGTTCTGTTCAACACTTTTAAGCCTAGGTTAAACATAAAACCAATTCCATTGCAACTCTACAGATCACCAGATTTGAGGTTAAAAAATACTACGATTGCTAGTTAGTAGTCAAATAGACCTTGAAAAGTACTCATTCTTCTGAAGTACAGTTTCCCACCTTCCACATGAGAGTAATACTAATGATCCACAATTAGCCATGTTGTTACAAGGGCCTGAGAAGACCTTTACACTGGCCCTTGCTTTAGGAGAAAATCACTTTTCTGCCAGTAGCCCTTTATCTTCTTTCATGTAATAATGTATTTATCATACAACCAAGCAATACTGTAGATGCCAAGGATACAACAGTAAAAAAGGGAATGCTCCTGATGTCAAAGAACTCTGGGCTCACTCAACAAATTCACGATTTGGATAAATCCAGGAAGTGATAAATACTCAAGTCAGTAAGTTGGGGTCTTGAAGGAGCCTATGGAAAAGAATGGGGGTGGTGCTTCACATGGGATTGTTAGCATGGTGCTTATGGTTTAGATCTAAAATACCCCCCATCCCAAATATTCAGAGATATGACTTTTGTAAGCAGGTTAGGTCAGGAGGTATTACACTCATCGGTGGATTAACCCATTGATTAGCTCTTAGCTGAATGTGCTATGAGGAGGAGTGAACTCGGCTAAAACCAGTAGGTGACATAACAGGGTGTGTGTTTATTTCCAGCTCTTTCCTTCATGGTTTTTTTGCTACTTAGCCATCATGAGTTGTACAATTACCCTCCAGCAGTCCTTTATGCAATGCTGTTTCTGCTTGAAATTCAGCTAACCATGAACTGAGTCCTTGGAACCGTAAGCTAAAATAAACGTCTCCTCCTTTAAATTGCAGGCCTCATGTATTTTGACCCAATGATGGGAAATTGACTAATACAGTACTTTAGTCTCAAAGTACAGCACTGCATGAACACACTAGATTAAAACTCACAGCTTTTTTATTCTGTCCCTGAAGATTAAGAGGTCCTTAAAGAATGGTACAGACACTTCTTATTTATTGGTGTATCTATAAATATCAGATAGGGACCAGTCTATTGGAGGACCTCAAAAAAATAATGCTTTGTTAATAGAAAGAAAGATGCAAATTTTTCCTAACTTACTGTTCTCTCATTTAACTCTTGCATGATTATCAGGAAAGTAAAGCCAGGTGGGTATGTCCCATGCCCAAACATCAATGCTGAAGGAGGTAAGTCAGAATTTGACTCCAGGTGGGTATTCTTATGACAAAATGTTTACCACTTGTAAAAAGAGGGCTTTAATGACTAAAGTGATGGATTGCCTCAAATACTATACTTTTTTTTTTTTAGTTTTTGAAAATTTACGGGGAAGCATAATGCACATTTTTGGTAGAAAATGACAATGTATATAGCATATAAATAATAAAATAAATATTACTCATAATTATATTTTATAATTTTATAATGACAACCTCCATTAAGTTTTTTTCACAGCTAAGAAAAGTAGGATTTTTCTAAATACATATCAGCTCTAACAATTGAAATAGTTCAACAAAGTTTGAAGAATGGTCTTTTAAAAATGTAAAATAAACTGATTCTCAGTGAACACCTATGTTCCTGTGACCATGTCTGCACTTAAAATAATCTAATTACCTTTTCAGACTCACAGGATCTGATTCCTACTCATTTTTATTTCAAACGGCAGCTCCCTGTACTTCCCTCTTGTTAAATTCTTGGTTTTCTCTCCGTTACTGGAGTTTCTATTACTTCACGACTTCCGCACTTCTTGTTTCTGCCTTCAAAGCTCTTTGCAAGCATCTTCCTGCTCTTCGTATCTCAAGTCAAAAGTAACTCTTCTCCATGAACATCCTCCCTGAGCCCTGCAACCTAAGAGAACTCTCTCCTCTGGCACACCAACCACACTCTGTCGGGGGCCCTTTCTGTATTTCCCTTCTAGCATTTATTCCTATGTAAAGTTATGTTGTCTATCTATATCTTTAGCACAACCTTCCTTGAACTGACATGTAAACTGCACAAGAGCAAAGATGGCTTGTTCAATTGCTCGCACTCTCCTCTTACTCTGTAGGATTCTGTCGGGGGTTAAATGGAGCTCAATACATATGTGAGCAAATATAAAACTATGCTCCTTTCACTCAGAAGTAGTTGCTGCAAGCATCTGGGCATCCCTTCAGGTGGTTTTCCCTGTGGATGTAGTATATGTAGGTGTCTTTCTATGTGTGAATATAAAGTGTACAAGTTCATAAATACGTTCACAAATTGGAACTAAACTCATGTGTTATTTTTTTTAAATGTTTCTGGAGTTAACAATTTGTGGTAAGCATATTACCATGCAAAAACCTATCATTACACAATAATTTTTAGGGATTAAATGGAATTTTATTATATGACCCCATCACAATTCGTTTAATCAATCTAATGATAAATGTGGGCTATTTCCATGTTACTCTTACTATTACATACACCTGCTACAGTTTGGATCCGAGTGTCTCCCAAAAACTACGTTTTGAAGGAGTGAGTCTTATCCTGTGGTGCTCCCAGGAGAAGGCGGAACCTGTAGGGTGTGGTCTGGTTGGAGGAAGTGAGGTCACTGGACCATAACCTTGAAGGAGTTATTGAGACTCTGGCTCCTTTCTGTCTCTCTTTGCTTTCTGACTGTCATGTAACATATCCCCTGATGTGCTGTTCGGTGCTGTCACAAGTCCAAAGTAACAGAGCCAAGTGGCTAAGGACGGAAACCTCTGAAACTATGAGCTAAAATAAATCTCGATGTCTTTCAATGGTTAGTCTTGGCTGTTTTATCACAGTATTGGAAAGCTGACAAACACAATACTTATAATACTAAGAAATGTATTCCTCTTTCTACTAGCTACTCTCCAGGAGTATTACTGCTGTATCTTACAGCATACACGTTTGATAAGTATTTGATAAATATTATCATATTACACTATCACTAGTAGAAAATGAGGTGCCTATTTCTCCTCACACTAGCCAACAGTGGAAATTTTAATCCTTTTAATTTATTTGAAAATCTATTAGGTAAAATAATGTTAATTCATATATTCTTTTTTAACTGTAGTTCAACAATTAATAAGTAACAAGCATCTCCTATTGTTATTGGCCAATATATTATGTTATTTCCTGTTTATGACTTTTGTCTTAGATGATCATTCTTTCCTTTTTGATCTTATAGCAGCAGTTTATATCATAAAACTTGATCTGTTTGTCAGAAGTGTTTTTTTAAAGATAATTTTTCTTGGTTTGTCATCTATCTTTTAATTTCATTTACAGTGATTTAAGGTGGTGTACTTGTGTAGTAAAATTCTTCAAAATTTTATTATGTCTTTGGGTTTTGCTACTATGTTTATGAGATTATAAGGAATTGTTAAACTAGTAGGGAAATATAAAAGTATGTTATTTTCAAGAGTAATGCAAACAAACCCAGAAACTAAAAAAATCAGCAGAATCAACTGCTGAAATTATGAACATAATTTTCAGGGACCCTATTTTATTGTCCATAATTTACTATCATAATATATTGTTGATAATCTGTTTAGAGTCCAATATACTTTATTATAAGTTATAATTTAATAAACATGTTAAAGGACTGTCTCTAAGTAATCATTATGTACTGAAATTTGTACTGTCACATTTTTGTTCAAAGTAAGTGGGTCATTGGTTTAGGCCCAGAAAATTTATTGTTATAAGCCTTCTAAAAATGGCCTATTTTTAAAAATTTCAAAGATTTAGAGATTTGTACGATTTCTTTCTTTTTATTTTTTTAACCACACATGGCACTTTCTTTGCCCTTTATAGCCTGAAAGTTTTCTCAGCAATATCCAAGACTCTCCAAGTTACTGAGATTAAAACAAGAATTACCATAAATAGAATTAAAACAGAATTTAGTCCACTTGTCTGTAATAGGGAGACCTTCTATAGGAATAAATTTGTCTTCTATAAACTCACCCTGAAATGATTAAGGATTTTTCTCTCCTTACTCCAAATACCTGATTTCCTTGAGTGCCTAAAATGGTAATGCATAAAATTTGATAACTCTTTCCTGAATCTCTTGTTTTAATCTCTGTAACTCTGATAATAATTCAGTTGTCTGGGAATGGCATGAGAACAAAATCAAAGTGTTCTAGAACTTTTTAATTTTCTATTTATTTATGTATTTTGGCAGTAGTAGTTCTGCTAGGGAGGGTGTTATTTTGCTTGTTTGCTTTTTTTTATCATCACAAGTCAGCTTTTCTAGAAACTGAATTGGTTATAAAGAGCTAGGAGATCTAGCAACAACTTCAGGTTCAAAAGAAAGAAGAGAAATGAACTAGGAGAAAAAAACAAAACATTTTCTAAAACTGCAGTTTTTGTTTTCTTGGTGGCTTGATTTTCAGGTAAAGAAATATAAACCTTGTTCTCTGAAATGGAGACTTCTGTTGTGATTAACAATAGAAAGAAACTTTTCCCAGCTATATGGGGATATTGACCATAGAAGTCAAGTTTCCCTGAAAGTCCTGCTGAGCACTGAAGACTTCTGGGTGTGCCCATCACTTTGCAAGGTAGGCTAATTCATCAGAAGGTTCTGTGATGAAAAGACTCAAACTACTGCACCAGCTTCTATGTAGCACCTCACAAACTGGTCTGCTAATAAAGTATTTTAAAACAAGGCCACTAAAAACTCCTGGCCTGATCCATCTTTTAGAATTCTATTGTTCCTGTGCATTCTAATAAAATACTGCATGATTATTACATCATGCCTTAAGCCACCTAGCATAAAACTTCCCAGATGCTGCCAGATGTCTGTGGGAAACAGGGGAAGAAGACCCTCTTCTGTAAATTTCAGTCTCCCTATGAAGTCTAGTAAGATTCATGCTAAAGTGATTTCTAGGTTCCAGTTTACACAGCTGCACTTTGGTGCACAAAGCACATTGGCTATACTCACTCATAGGGGGTGCCCTTCTGGCCACAGAAATGGCCCTGGCTGTCCGTAGCAAAGGTCAGTCTCCTAGGATCACCGTATGCCCAGGCTGGAGGAACAAGAAAGGACAGAAACTCGATCAGCAACATTTGGCCAAAGGCAGTCTGATTTATGCTATTAGAATCCACCTCTGCAACACACCTGCCTCTCCCTCAGCCATGAAGATTTTTTTCAAAGAGTAATTTCTTAATGAAAAGTAAAATAAAATATGGATGAATCAGTTGGAAAGCACATTTCTCTTGTTCTCTCAGGATCAGTCTGGGTTCTAGCCAAAACATGAGGTAATGCACTTAGAAAATGACATTGATTAAATTGTGAATTAGAGGGCACACTGCAAAAGCATGCTTGGCAAAAATATACTTTTTGTAGAGTTCAAAAGTGAATGACTTCATAGCAGAGCTAGTAAACTGACAGCAAATAACATGATGTAATACTTTTGGGTTATACATAAATGAAAACCATTTAAAAATTTTTTAAACAGGAACTACAATTCCAAATTCAAATTGACTAGCTCTATATAATTTCATGTGACATTATAAAGGCAAACAGTTGCAAATGCAGAGGTAATAAATGCATAATAAAAAGTTACCATATGTTTTGCCTAATAATCTCAAAGCTCAATACAAATATAAAATACTTTTGTATTTCTTAAAAACTGAAGACTTGATTTGATTTGCTGTGAAGGTGCTGGGCTTTAGCTTTAAACATATCACTCTTTTCTCCCCAAGAATTATAAACTTGATTTGACAACTACACTATAAAAATTCAGAAAGTAATAGCTATGGACTAGATTGGGTCATATTCCCTGATTCTAGGTAAGATTTTCTAACGTTTCCAGTTTGAATAACACAATTCCTAAAAATCTGGGAAATATCTTGGTCTTTTAACACTCCCTGTGCACATAGAAACATATCTCTTTGTCCTTTGCTTCTTTCAACATTTGCCCAGCTATCTCCTCACCCACATTTACTGGATTTGACAGCTCATATTATAATTCTATCAGTCTTATGTATGTGGTCCATGTGACTTGGGAAGATAAAAAATTCTGAAGGAGAATTTTAATATGAAAAGAGGAATTTTTCTGAATATTTTTTCTCATCAATCCAACCCATTCTGTTCACGTGCAGTATCTAAGCACCCAGAAAAGCTTCCTTTGTCTAATTCTTTAACCAATGTCACAAAGGCCAAATCAGTTTCATTTCTTAATGCATTCTTATGAAATCTGAATCATTTGGGCAGCTCTCTGCTGCCGTTATCTTTCTGTCTTTATTTCCCAGAATAAAGAAAATGGACTGTAAATAAAGCATTTACATGACATGTTTACTGTATAACGTCTCTAGACACTGCTTTAACTGTTCTTTCTATACCTTACTTTGTGACATTTTGGTTACACCTAAAAAAGAGAATTTTATCATTTTCTGAAAAATATTCTCTTTTATTTTTATTCTAAATTGTTTTTTCCTATATAATAATTAATTCAGAAATAAGCAATCACAGAAGAAGGATTTTTATTATAGGTTATCATTACTGGTACTTATTGTCTATCTCGCTACACAAATCAGTAATTTTGAGTCTTGGTTTTCTATTTTGTTTCTAAAATATGAGTATAATTATAGAAAACCTGGAAGAACATTGAAAATAGGAAAGAAGATAATGAAAATAGGGTACCTACTGTGACTCAGTACTTGCCTTTTTCAGGGTTCCCTGAAGGCAAACTCTGAAACCAGGTCTTTGACGTGGGTAGTGGGTAGTTTATTTGGGTGAGGCACTGTGGTGGGCAAGGAAACCCCGTGGGACTGCAGAGTATCCCCAATCAGGTCGCAGTACAACTTCTCCTTGCAATTGCAAACAAACTCAGGTAGGCTGAGGGGAGCTGGGGCAGCAACTGCCATAGTGTTTGTTCCCTGTTTCATTAGCAATCAATCAATTAATTTACTAAATAGTCATTAGGTGCTCTGCACTAGAAATCAACATCTGGTATGTCATCGTTCTCAAGAAATACATGAAAAGAGGAGAATAAAAGTTTGTGGAAGTCTTAGCAAAAAGGTGGGACTTAAGCAAGCCTGGAGATTTGCTGGGATTTGACCACATGGCAGAGACTAGGGAAAGAATTACGGGTTGAAGAAATTAAGAGCTTCCTTGCATTGATCATTTGCAAAGTGTCATGGGTGTGCGATGGTTATCACATTTACCTCGCGTTACTAGTCTCACAACCACTCTACGAGGTATTATTTTTGGTTAACTTCCCTGCATAGCTATGACTAAGGATTTAATTTATTTTTCAGCATTGCACAGCTTCTGAGTGACATGTGGGCTTTAGTTTAGGCACGCTGCTCTGGAAGGCCTGCACTTTTAACTACTAGTCCGAAGGGGCGGCAATGGAGCTTCACTTCTGTGGTTTGGAAACAGAAGAGGCTTGCGCTTGGGAGAGGAAGATGCCTCAGCAGGGATCTGAAGATCCACAACAAGGGCAGAGATGGAGATGGAAGAGTCGCCAGAGGCGCTGCCCCTGGCCTTCTAGTTGTGAGTTGAGGCAGGCTGTCCTTAACGTGCAGCCTCCAGCGTAGGATCTGTGCTGCAGATGGTGCGCGTTTGAGTTAGAACATCAAGATCAGAGCTGAGAGCTGCAAAAAAGAGGAGCAAAAAGGAGAGGTGCGGCAGCGTTTTGCCCTTGTTCATAAAGAGCTGACTCCTATTTTATTCTCCCTTCAGGAATTTCTTGCTTCTTGGAACCTCTAGAACAATTCGGTCCATTAAGGCAGCTATTAGCAATGTCTACTGAGCCCTGAAAATGGTTTATCTGAATCCAGACATGCTGTAAATGCAAAACGCATGTCCCATTTTAAAGGCAGTATGAGCAACAATAAAAGGATATCTCAATACTTTTTATAATGATTTCACTTGAAATAAATAAAATATATTATTAAATGGTCAGTAAAATTAACTCTACCTGTTTCTCTTTATACTCTTAAATATGACCACTAAAAATTTTAACATTACCCATGTGATTTATGTTGTATTTCTCCTGGATAGATCTTTTCTAGGACATTCCCCACAAAAATGTCAAGGACTTCTTCTGTAAATGATTAACAGTGCCATAACATCAATGACTGGTATGGCAGTCAGCCTCAAACCCATCAAAACCAACATATCATTTTTATAACAAGTATTTTACAACACCGTTTTTTTCAATCTTAAAGTAACAGTCACTAGTAACTAGATGTAGTTTTATTAACAGTCAGTATAGTGCTCTATTGTAATGTAAATGAGAGATAAGCCATTTATAATCAGACAATATGCAGATCAGTTGGTCAAAGCTCAAATGCAACTAAACTAGAAGACAAAGAGAAGAATTTTTTTTATTTAAAAAAAGACAAAACAGAAAAAAGGGTAGAAAAGATATAGAATTTAAACAAATAACATTAAGAAATCATCACTAGTTGATATAGTATATATTATCTTAGAAGTAGTTGTTCAAAATCAAAGCATAAAAATGAACAGACAATCAAACAACGACAGCACAAATGATTCTGTTTGATGGACTATCAAAAACTTGGGAGTATGGTTATCTATCTTGCACACGTAAACATACATACAGTTATATGTGTCTACCTAAAAGCTGTTCTTTCCTTTCCGGCACTTTCTTTTCTTTTCATTACTACAATATCTATTATACATTTTAGAACTTATTACTCTTTCAGTTTTTAAACCTGCTGGTGGAATCTGCAAAAGTCACAGATACAGTTGCAGGAGGCTATGCTAGACATACTGTATCAGAAATTCAAATACAACAAGTGGTGTGGTCATTTATAAGATTTTCCTAAGTGAAAAAATTTTAGTAACTTCTAACAAAAAAAAAAAAAATGGAGAGGGAGAGGGGAAGGAAAAGGGATGAAAAAAAAGAATTGAAAGGGAAAAATAATGAAAATAGAGTGAATGGGAGGGAACCAAGAGTTAGGGAGGGAAGGAGAGAAGAATAAAAAAGAGTAATTAAAATGTGTATGGACAGCACCAGTGCCCCAGAGTAAATGTAATCAATATGCACTGCAAACATAGGCCTGATAAAAAGCAAGAAAAACAAAATCTTTCAAATTCCCATTGTATTTAGTGAAATCATTCAAAAGCAGCTTTGCAATTTTAAAAACTAAAGTTCAAGTTTCAAATATTCCAAAACAAGTTTTCACGTACATTAGTGGGACAATAAGAAAGCCAGGCAAAATGTAGAGTTATTTGGGTTATGAAGAATTATTCAAAATACTGCGGGACATCTATTGTCCCTGACTTCTATCACTAAATCTAAATGGTAATAGCATTCCACCCCAACATCATGACAACTGAAAATGAGTTTTCTGAAAGTCTCTAGGTGCTTTACTGCTTCTGGGAAGAGTTATTAGTTAGATGTTTATTCACACCCTTTACAATGTTAAAACATGGATTCTACATTGCCTTTTCCCTCCAAGATACTGGGGAGACATGGACCTACCATGAAATCCTTTCTTATCATTAATCTTATAATTAATAAAGTAAATCAGCAATTAATTCCATTAAAGCTGATCTACCTTCAGCTGAGTCCCATCTGCAGTAGCTTTCAAATATTCCCATAAATTACCTGACAATTGTTCCTTAAAAGGTTGTTCTTAACTCCTCTCTCTTTGAATGTGAGCTGGAGTAAGCAAGCTGCTTCTAATAAATGGGATGTGACAGAAGGGACACTGCGTGGCTTTTAAGAGTAGACACTGTGTGGCTTTTCAGAGTAGCGAGAAGACACTGCGCATCCCCATTGGCTCTTTCTTCCTCAAAGATCTCTAGCTTTTTTTTTTTTAATGGGTACCTGGGATCGAACTCACAACCACACATTTGCAAGGCAGGAGCTTATGCTGCTGAGCTAAATCTCCAGCCCCCAAAGATCTCTAGCTTTATGGGAAGCCATGAGACAGGTCACCAGGACACTAGAGCAATGCCACAGGAAAGCCTCCACAACCATCAGCTTCCTGTCCACTCTCTCTGAGTGACCCAGCCTGGAAGACATCCTCCCTCAGTCAAGGCTTCAGTCCCATGGCCTGAGCTGATATCTTGATGACAACTTCATGAGGACTCACCCAGTTAAGTTTGTTCCAATTTCCTAATAAACCGAGATCACAAACACTTGCTACTTTAAATTGCCATATTTGAAGGTAATTCACCATGTGGCAACAGGTAACTATTGATTACATAGCTTTTTAAAATCTTTTCTATACTTGAAAGAAGTCAAATCACCTTTCTCTTTCTCAGATTAGTCACAATAATTGGAAACCAAATCTTTCCTATTTGATTTTTGTTGTATTTTAAACCATGTCACAACCATTTCTAGAATTCTAGTATTTTTTAGTCCTTCTCTGTATCATTTAGTATAGGGAAATTTCAACTTGACTTAAAATATTCTGCAGGACCTAACTCATTACAAAGTACCCTCTATCTATTTACCTTTGCTCTTTAAAGAAAGTTAATGTGAAAGCATTATCTAGAAATGACAGTCAAACACCCATTCATTTATTATATTGAACTGCTAATCATATATTTATTCACTGGGTCATTTATTCATTGGGTCTTACTTTGCAATAGACACATGGAGATAGACACATATCATATTTAGTATAATAATACTCCTTAATGCATTCTTCCTAAGGGAAATACAAATTTTTCTGATTGGCCAAAGCAGAAGCTTATTTTACAGTCACTGAAAGCATGCAAGAGACCTGTAAGCAGTAAGTCTCAGACAGACAAAACTGAAGATGTCAAGATGGCTGGTGATCTTTGCTTGAAAATAGCTGCCTTCCATTTAGTTCCCTGGCCCGATACCTGAGCTTGCTCTGTGAGATTATAGAGAAAGAGTGAAGGTTTTGGAAGAGTGCCCTGGGGTTGTGGTCATACCCTCTTTGGGTCACCATCATTTTTGAGGGATCTTCATCCCTCCTTTTCAATAAATAAAAGCAGTGTAGTTGATAAAATAAAAAAAGAAGTAACGTTAAAAGTCACTTTAAGTAACATAGATGCACACCAACATCCCTGCGTATGTGTGCATGTGTGTGCATATGTGTGTATGCTCAGGGGAGAGAAGAGAAAGGATTCTCTCTTCTAGAGATGGGTGAAACTTTATTCAGGCACCCATTCACCCATAACAAAGGAAATGTATGTCTGCTCCTGGAACATGAAGTTCTAGGAGCAAGTATTATCATCTCACATTTTCTCACATTTTCAAACATTTGCGAAGCATGTTTCTGTGGTGCTCTATGGCTTGAGTCAAGAAATTGCAGCCATTAAAAGCCCTCTGTCAAGGAGACAATGTGATTAGACCAACTGCTTGCAGTGACACTTAAAAATTAACTGCAAATCTGTTTGGGGCAGCAAAGGCATTCCCTAAACACTTGCTGGTTGGGAATGTCGGCTTCCAAATCATTATTTTGTATCCCTTCAAGGTACATTTTAACTGTTTTAATATGTGAGGAACAGGCCTGCCAAATTGTGCTGATGGCTTTTTAACACAAGCAATTTACAAATGCAATGAAGCAGATAATAGGACACATGATACCGAATTTGAAAATCTGTGTTGATGACACTGCTGGTATAGAAACATTTTTGGAAGCAGTCCTGTAGCCCATTGCCTGGATAAGAAAAATATTGTTTATCATTTCACAGGTGGCTTCTTCCATCCAATGGTGAGTTTAGGGTCACGTCCTTGAGTCCAAATTAGACCTTCCTATGCTAAGAGTATTTCACTAAATAGCATCTGGAAAACAAGCATTAATCAAAGCACAACAAACAGTAAAATCTGCCTCGAGTTAAAAAGCTGCTCAAGTTACAGTCAAAACTAAATGTTTTCTTTTAAAATGAAGGCTTCTAAGCAAAAGAAGTATATGTAACTCAATACATACTTGATTTCCTGTTCTACATGCTCAATCCTTATAGTCAATTTCCCTCAAATATTGGGGCCATAAGGCTAAGCTCCTAATCTACAGCAAGGCTGCTTGGTGGGATATAAATGGCTATTATAACAAAGATAATAGATAAAAAGTGTCATGGAGAGTGTGAAGAAAAGGGAACCCTTGTACATTGTGGGTTATCCAGTTATAATACAGAATGTTATATAGGTTCCTCAAAAACCCAAATTAGAAGTACTAGTCATATATATCACTATAGTACTATAAAGTACATATACCACTAGTACATATATATGTATATATGCATAATATGATTATATATATATATTAGTCATGTATACTACTATAGTACCATAAAGTATATCTATAGCTAGCTCTTCATATATATATATATATATATATATATATATATATATATATACAGGTATATATCTGAGGGAAAAAATCAATAGATTACTATATAAAGAGATGATGGTATGTATATACACTGTAACAGAATATGACTTAGCTTTACAAAAGCATCTTATGATTTGTGACTTGACATAAAAGCCATTACGCCAAGTAGGCCAGGCACACAAAGGACAAATACTGCATGATCTCACTTATATGTAAAATCTATAAAGAATCCAAGTCCTAGAAGAGAAAGTAAAACTGTAGCTGGCAGAGCCAGGGTTAGGGAAAAGGTACAGAATTTCTGGTATAAAATGAGTAAATCCTAAAGATCAACTGTATAACATTGGAAATGTAATTAATAATGTACTATATACTTGAACATGCTTACTGTGTACTTGAGAATAGACATACTTGACACAATTTATGTCACAGATGAATATGTTTTCTTAATTGTGGCAATAACTATTCAAGATATAGCAAAACACTATGTAGTGCATCCTAAATGCATATAATTCATCAATCAGATCTCAGTGAAGCTAGAAAACAAAATAAATTCAAAATATAAAAATATTAGTAATTTTAAAATACTAGTAAGAGAAATAGTTCACTGCTTCTTTATATAGACAGAATAAAAGTCATCTTGGAGTGAATTATCTTTGTTCTTGAAAAGGTCATTTGAGTGAACTGTCTTAGAAACAAACATGAGATTTGTCCTTCCTCAGATTCTGTAAGGTGGAGAATGATCAAATTGCCATAAGAGAAGGAAGGCACAGACTGCAAGCCTCTCTTCCTAAGATTTCAATTTATTACAGATCAGACTGACTCTGAACTAAGACTGCTGGTGAAAAAGGATAAAGACACCCCCAAAGTGAACTCTCCTTGAAGAGAGAGACTGGGCCAGTGTCCTAGGCGCCATAGCAGGGCCTAAGGGTGATTAAGGTCTGGCTTTGATAAAGCAAAAAGCCACCTTTGATGAAGCCATTCTGAAGCTGATCACGCCTTGGAGAAGGAAGGACCGTGGAACATTCCTTAAAGATCTAGCCATCGTCTTGTGTCCTAGGGTAGGAAACCATCACAGTAGTGGAAAGATTCAGATGAACAGTTCAGCTAAAGAAATGTCAGAACCGAGAAACTGGAAATAAGACAGCAGTCTCTTTGGTGTCTGGAGAACAACAGGTCAGGGAAGATGTACTGAATTTTCTTAAGCAATGAAAATAAAAACAGATATGTGGATACGCTGTGGTCCAAGATAGTGAACGCACAGTTTTCCAGGGCTGACGACTAAACTCAGGGCTTGGCATATGACAGGGAAATACTTGGCCACTGAGCTTAAAAACTGATTCTGAACATGAACTCGATTATCAGAAATGATAAGTTCAAATGCGACTACACTTAGTTGCTCTAACTACTATACTTTGTTAGTTTTCTTCTTCATTTTATGAATTATGTAAACCTCTTCCCTTCTCTACTCAGTTCTTTTCGACCTGCTGTCTCTAGTTGAGCCACAACGCCCCCCCCCCACCTTATTCCTTCATACTAATCTGTAAATTATTTGCAAATTGAGGCCCATGACTGGTCTCCTTTGGCTTAGTTTTTTCCTCTAAGGGAAGAAATCATGAGCCTGCCCAGATGGGAGAAATGGCAAAGAACTTGCATCATTATATTAAAAACCACAGCCTCCCCACTCTGGCCACAATTTCTTACATTCCTTCCAAATGCAAATATCCTCTCCCAGGATCCCTAAAAGCCTCATCCAAGTATAGCACCTGGCTCAGAGGTTGGATCTTCGCCTACCAAAAATTCCTTTAACTAAATCACTGAGTTAATTAAATACCTTTCTAGCACTTCCCACGTTATCACCAGTAGTACAGTTGCCAGACTTCACCACTGCAAAGCAAAGTACCCTTCCTTTCTGTTTCCCATCTTGTTTTCCTCACTATCTCTCCAAACTTTCACCTGCAACTTCCTCTGAATACAAGCAGCTTCTGCACGGAACACTGGTTTTGAAATCAATGCCTGTATTTTGGTTTTGCTAAGCCAGTCCCTCCCTACTACTAGGTATCAAGTTGTGTTCTGCTCACTGATTTCTGCTCCCACAAATCCACTGGTTTAATGCCATTGTATTTTGTTCTCAGTTTGGGGAGTCAGAAGTTTGGAGAAGGTTTAGCCCTGCCTTGGGGTCTCTCACACATCAGATGTTGACTGGGCACCAGTCATCCTTCAAACTAGGCTAATTATTCCTTGGGGTGCAGCTGAGCCTGCTGACCAGGTCTCAACAAGTGGCTTCTCCAGTTGGCTTGTGCTCATCACACTTGGTTCCAGGTTTTATATGAATGGTCTTGTCACTTTCCTATCTTCTTAGCTAGTAGGGATAATTACTGCTGGGAGAGATTGACAAATGAAACTGAAACTAACTTCGGGTTCCAATTTCAAGCACTCCCTAAGTAAAGATATCAATGAACTAACCCGCTCAACTAGCTATCCATTTAGAAAGAAAATGAAATAAAAATGTATTGAATGTTAAAATTCTGCTGATATTATGCACATAATGTTAATGCAAAGAGAGCAAAAGATAATTTGCATAATAAATATGCCTGTTCTTTTGTCTAGTTAGTACAATAATTGAACAGCAGCCATCAGGGAAGTAGGACAAAAAAGGGCTATTAGCATAAATGTGAGTTTGATCTTTCAAGATTTGATTACCTTCTACCGGACTCCACTCCATCTACTTGAATAGAGGTTCTGCTTTTCGTCAGTTGAATGTTAAGTGACTTTCATGCATTCAAGTATTACCCTGGCTGGCCATATTCAACCCAACAAAGAACAGTGTCTACTCAGCATATTTTGGGAGACACACGGCTTGTTATTGCTAACACTTTCAGATGAAAAGATCGTGGCTAGATGACAAGTCTGTGAAGGTCCTGGTTTAACAAAAATGGCAAAGCTTGCCAGAATACATATCCAACACAGCATCATTTTTCCTCCAATGAAGGGATGTATGATTATAAGTTAAAAATTCTAAATGCTTCCAGTAACCTTTGTCAATCATTTCCTTCCAAGCTTCCTTTAGTCCAAGAGTGGATATAACAGAAGAATTAAGTTTGGTTTTGGAATCAAGCCAATAAGCTTATTTGCAGTCAGGATGAGGAAAGTATTTATATTTAGTGATTTTTTTAAATCATTTGTTTTAAGTTTAAGTAATGGCATCAAGAGTAGTGGGGAATCTCCCAATTGAATAATCTTTAACACCAAACATAGTTTTTTTCCCTGAGGAACATTTCTCCCACAATTTGTTTATGCAAATTAAGGTATTTACAGGCTGAACCTGAGGATCTTAAACAGAAAAAGCAAATTTCTTGTCTTATTCTGGAGGGAATGGTGGCAGGCACGCCTTCATTGTGTGTACAGGACACTGGCAGGGATTTTCCAACAAAATAGAAAGAAAAAAGCCATTGTGTGACATGAGATCAGCACTGGGCCTCGGCAGAGAGGCTTGGCTGATTACGGAGCGAGATCTTCTAATGGAAAGGTTCCAGGATGAAATTTTTGTGAAATTCTTCCATGTGCATTCGAACTTCAATAAGTAAAATTATAGATTTTGATAGAAACAACAAGATAAATTATATTTTTGAAAATTTATTAAAATTCAGAGCATCTAGATTACTTATACAATGGTAGGAAGTAAATTACTACCTAGTACTAATATACAGCATGGTTTGTGGAAATAGGTATTAGTCCATTTAACTCTCACAAGAACCCTGAAAGGTATATTTCTGTACTTTTCATGTTAGAAAACAGGTCAAATAACTATCTGGTCCTTTCTCCAAATAATATGTTAAAAACTCCAGATCTGCCTGATTCTAAATCTTCTGACTCTTAAGCAACAAATTTCAATTCTATAATAAAGTAAAAATAATCAAAATTATAAAACCAAGAAAGATATGTCCCAAAGTTAGAGGAAGTAAAATTCTACTTGTTGTATAAGAAAATTTATTGTATTATAAATGACATCCAACTTATAAACTATGTACTGTGCTTTATCTACTTTAATGTTTACAAACTAAAATATTTAAGTAAGAACCAACAAATGTTTTGAAAGATTTAGAAGAGTATATTAGTTAGTTTTGTGTCTTATGCTCTTTTATTCTTCTCTCTTTCCCTATTCTTTTGTCTTAATTTTTTTTTAATTCTCCAATTCTATATAGTTTTGTTTGGTATTATATAGACTATATTTTGGAGATTATTCTTAATTGTTCTTCTTAAAGTACTTCCTTTATTGGAAGATAAAATTGAGAACTGGGGAAAAGAAACTTACATTTTTCCCTTAATAACCCACAACTTTATGCTAATACATTGTGTACATTAACTCGGGGGAAAAGAAACTTACATTTTTCCCTTAATAACCCACAACTTTATGCTAATACATTGTGTACATTAACTCGGTACCATTAATTATGGTATTAGAGCTAATATCTGACTTTAACAGCCTTCAACTGAGTTAATACCTAAGGGACAGTACTTATGTCTCTGGGAAAAATGTGTAATACAAATTGTGAAATCATTTTCCTAAAAATATGCAGTCCAGTTTCTTTTATAGTTCTTTAAAAGTCCAAATAAAACATCTGGTTTTCTTTATTTTGTTTTCACTTTCTAGAAAAATATTTACCCTAACAATAACAGAGTATTTGTTTCTCATGGGCAAAGAAAATAGAACACTTGTATGTCAATGAATTATTTTGTAAAATTCTTAATTGTTACTTCTTTTTAACTTGCTTATAGAAAGACATGCTGGCATATTACTCAAACTGATCTAGCCCTACTACTTATTAGTCAATAGCAAAATGAATATTTGATGCTTAATAGAATTTAAAGGATAAAAATTATTATTAAAAAGCTCTTTTCTTCCTTCTTTGTAATTGCATTTACTTAAGTAACTTTGACTTGCATTTGACTAAACTTCTGTGTTTATTTTTATGTCTGCTACCCAGTGAGTCCTGATAAGGAGTATTCCTAACCAGAAAAGATAACAAGTAATAGTAAAAAGACTTCAGGAAGAAAATAATGTTTCAAATGTGACATTGATTTAGTGTCTCATTAGCAAACAATAAATAGTCTATACCTGTATTTACTCACCCATAAGTCCTAAAAGAATGTAGCCCATAATAAACACTAGGAAGATCACGCAGCACACAAAATCTGTACAATTCCTAAAGACAGAAAAAGAAGAAAGGATTAAAAGTGATCCCAAAATGATTTGTCTACTGCACAAAAATACAGAAAGGGAGAAAAAAGATGACAGTAATACACTATTGGATATCCAATAATCCTGAACAGTAGATCAGATATAGTTCTGTAGTCCTAGACTTTTGTAGCAATAGCAAGGTTATATATCTATGCTTACAAAAGCTCCCTCTGAATTCCTTCTAGCTTCTGTGTTTTACAAATATCTCTAGAGAGCAGAGTATATCAGCATCAAGTAGATTTTTTTTTAAAAAAATTAAAATGTAGTTTAAGCTCTTTGAATTTCCTTTCCACATCTCCCCAGAACATGGCATAAAGTAACTAGCTATTTTCCATTCTTCTTTCCCCTTTTTGTTTCTCAATATACATTTTCATGGCATGATTATTAAAAGATTGATTATATCAATCTTCTATGATGAGTACAGTTACAACTATTATAACAATGGTGCACAGAAAGCATTAAAAAGTGAAATTCTCCCACCAACTGTAATTTTGCAGAGATCCTGCAAGTTATGTGTTGTGAAATTTGGTGTAGAGAAAATCTGGTTCCGAAACACTCAGTGATTTGCTGAAGGCCATAGCCACACCAGCATCCAGCAGAGACAGAAGGTTTTCTCAGTTTGGAAGGGCAAAGCTATGTCTTGAAAGTGAGCCATGATAGTGTCCTTGTTGGCCTGAAACTTAATGATGAATCCATTCGTAAAGAAAAAGATCAGCCCATTCGGAAGGATGTAAGAGTTGCACATCAAAATTTTCATAGAAGGTCTCGATTGTGAGGGCATGTGGATATGCTTTAAAGTTTTAGCACAGGCAATGTGAAATGCAAACTTGTTAAGAAGTGGTGGCAGCACAGTAGCAGTAAATGGCAACTTCGCACTAGCAGACAGTACACTGCTTTACACTGGCGAAGCTCGTTATACCTTTATTGATACCAGACACCCCTCTGTGTGTTTCCTAAGAACATCTTCACGTTACTAGAGGTAGTAAGGAGAGGTGACATGAGGAGCCCAAGAAGACAGTTACAGAAGCAAGTAAATATCTCAGTCTGCCACACCTGTTTTCATTTAGTTACACCAGCATGACTTGACTTTTCCATAAATATTTCAAAGAGCTACACATGAAAATAATCACACATGTTCCTATAACTCTTTGTAAGTTCTAGATCCTTCTTTGGGGGAAAATTGTAGCCAACACAGAAATAAATTATTCTTTAAGTCCAATTTTAACCCAGGAATTTCTCATGTCATTTGTGTTTCAGAATGAAAAAAATCATAATAAGAGAAAAAATCAGGCTCCATAGCACTTAAAAATTTTTTTTTTTTTTGGTTAGCAAGCACTGAAAGCAGCCCCCTCCTTAGAGGTGGGGAGGGTCTGTCTCACACATGTCTTACATGGCCTAAGTCAAGATCAGGGATTCTTCTTCCCAAAGCAGCTGTTAAGTAGCTGGACACCTAATGGTGATGCCTGTAGGCAAGATGACAAAGAAGGAAAGCTAGAACACTAGTGTGGTTTCTGCGGTTCTCAGAGCCCTTGTATGTGTAATCACAGCTCCCCAGAAGACAGAGAAGAATGCAGTGCAGTACAGCCAGGCTGGCACACACGCTGCTGTCATGCATCCATAATGTTTCATGTTGACATCTGTAGCTTTGTATTCTACATAATACATACGTACTACAGATCAGTACATTTAGGATGTTCCAATGGTGCATGCTATCATAATGTCAGGTATTTATAGTGTTATATAGTGAGCACAGGCAGCATCCTAAAAAGGCGAATAAAAGAAACTCACCAGTTTCAAAGGATGGAGCAAAAAGAAAAGAGCAGAACCTAAATAGAAATTTTATAGAAAGTAAAACCCACACTCCTTTACTAGTGGCACTGATAAATAGGCACCCAGTTGAATTTCGGTTCCATGTGGAGTTTGAGGCTCTGATCCTTTTTCCCTTCTGGTGCTGAGGACACTAGAAACCATAGAGCACTAATCCATAACCATACAACCACCAACCCAGTACACACACCACCATGCACTTAGCATTTCTCAAGCATCCACTGAGAAGGTGTCTGGGGGAATCCAATTAGCAGCCAGAGGGGATAATGTCTTCAAGTCTGTTTTGTTTTTCTGGTGCTCTGCTTTAAAAAGAAAGTAGTGGGCTGTGGTCCCCATGACCAGACAGCTTAATTTTATCTTATTTAACCTAGAAAAATGCCAAATCAATGAAAGTTATGAATACAGCACTGAAAATATCTCAACTAGTAGGAACATTAGTATTTGTAAATTTGTTCTGGAAGTGAGTTGATTCCTTCTAATCGTTTAGAAATTGTCTTTCAGCCATTGACCAGGCAACTGAAGAGAACAGTCTGAGATTGGTTCCCCCTCCATCCATTGATGGGACTCAAGAACTGGAAACCCCTGGGGACACCAGCAACACAGCAGGACCCTGGCTAGTGTGCTCATGATGGACAGGCAGGACTGGGAAGTCCGAAGTAACAGTAACACGATGAACAAGCAAGTGGGAAGTTAGGTGAAGCAGTCTTGTGCTTGGGGACAAAGACACACAGAATAGAAGCAAACAGGCAGGGCCATGTCCTTTTCTTCTTTTCTTTAATTTTTAACAATTATTTTTCATTTTTTATTTTC
Organism: Cavia porcellus; assembly: GCF_034190915.1. Lineage (NCBI taxonomy): Eukaryota > Metazoa > Chordata > Mammalia > Rodentia > Caviidae > Cavia > Cavia porcellus. Next base: position 155,673,033 of record NW_026947484.1, on the reverse strand, counting down.
TTTTTGTTCCTTTTTAAGTGGCTGGGAAGAATTCCAGCCACAGAAAACTAACCTCATCTCCCAAATCCAGAGACAAAGACTAGACCCAAACCCAGCATACAAACTGCATACAAATCCACCTGCAATCTTGGCTAGTGTACACATTCTGGGATTGCATAGTGTATACACATCCTAAACTACTATCACAGAACTGTAGACAGAGGACTTTCATTATCGTTACTTTTCTCTGTCTGATGGGTTTTCCAGTGGGCTGTTGTCTGGGTTAGTGTTTTCATTTTTGTTTTATTTTCTTTTTCTCCCTCTTTTGTTCTGTTTTGTTTTTTCTTTCTATATGTTTGATTTTTTTTCAGTGTGTGTGGTTATTTTTGTTTTTGTCTCTTTTTCTTTTTTCCCCATTTGTCATAAAAGGTTTTATTTCTTCTTCTCTCTCTTGCTCACTATTTAGATCTCCCAATCTTCCTTTTTGTTTTATTCTACTTATCTTTTTCCTTTCTTTTGTCAACTATCTTGCTTTATTTTATGATACTTTCATGTGAGTAAACATAGTCTCTTCTTTTTCTAGTTTACTTCAGAATTCCTAGACTTTCTTTTCCAATCCTTTCCTTTTGTGTCCAACAGTTACCCAAAATGTGGATGATCATTCTATACTTTCCAACTTTACTCCTATTATATTTAACTTCATTCCTGTCTCTATCCTACTCCCCATCCCTCTTAAATACCCACCCCCCAAGAGGGTAAAATCACACTACTAAGTGGAAAAGCATTGCATGCAAGCTTCTGGTATAAGTTGGGTTATATTATATAGCTATCGAGTTTGTTCCTACAGTTGAAGATATCAGATTAATAGTTATCACAGTTTGTCAGTAGCCAGCTGTGCTTCCATCTATTGTTATAGCTAACTGTACTACTTTAACCAGGATGCTATAGCTCTTATAATCAGTTTTTCTCCACATACAACAATGCACAGATTGCAAGTGGTCATAACCATTACCATAGCCCAGTACCAATGGAATGGGACTTGGGTAAATAGATAGAAACTTAATCTATTGGGAAGGTAGGTTCTTGAGGTAGACATAAAGACCAAGAACCACCTACCTCTAGAAGACATCCTGAGGAACAGACATCTCCTAAGAAAGCCTTGACAGCAGGGATAAAGCTGTCTAACATAAGAAATCTACAAGCATCAACATATAAAACAATAAACTAGAAAATAGAAAATAACAAGAATAAACAAAATGCAGCCCTAAACACCCAGCCCACCTAGGACAAGGCCAGAGCACAAAGAGATAGAGAAAATCAGAAGCCAACCACTAGAACTCTCTGAAATTATAGCAGCAGAAGTGAAAAAAAAAATGGAAGAGGCCATAAGAAAAAAAATCTCTAAGGTGCAAAAAAAAAAAATGACAACCAAAATGAAGGATATTAAAGCAGACACAGAGAAAAAGTAGAGGGGCTCAGGAAAATGACAGAAACCATGAATGTCCAATATAGACAAGAAATAAAATGAATGAAACAGAACCAAACAGAAATCCAGAAGATTAAAAAAAAAACTCCATTGAAAATACATGCAACAAACTGAATGAAGGAAAGGATAGACTATCAGACTCAGAAGACAGAAATGCAACTAGCAACTGGGAAAAGAAAGGTATCTCAAAAATAGGAAGGGATCACCAACAGCCACAAGATAAAGCTAAAAAGAACAACATAAGATTGATTGGAGTTAGTGAGAAAGCTGGAGACAGCTCAAAAGCCATTAAAAACTTCACAGAAATAATGGCAGAAAACTTCCCAAACACGGATAAAGAATTTGACATACAAATAAATAATGCATATAAAACTCCAAATAGCCATGACCAAATTAAATCTACACCAAGGCACATATTAATAAAGATTCCAGAAATTCAATACAAGAACAAAATATTAAAAGCAGCAAGAGAAAAGAAACAAATCACTGATAAAGCAAAGTCCATCAGAATCACTGCAGACTTCTCAACACACACACCTTCAAATTAAGGAGAACCTGAAGTGGGGTAATTCAAGCCCTAAAAGAAAACAATCTTCAACCCAGATTAATGTACCCCACAGAATTGTCTTTCAAAATCAACAGAGAAATACAATACTTCCATGACAAACAAAAACTGAAGAAATTTATGACTGCCAAATCAGCCCTGTGGAATACTCTGAAAGACACATTAGAGATAATGAAGACCACAAACACATGAACACCAATAGAAAGAAGCTGCTAAGCAAGGCAAGCAATTAAACAGAGGAGAAATACAGGGAACCAATGACAGGAAAGCAACATTTAAAAGAATAGCCAATGAATATGAGTTATAACTATCAATGTAAATTGTCTCAATTCCCCAATCAAAAGAAACAGACTGGTTGAAGGATCAAGAAATAAGATCCAAAAATATTCTGCATTCAAGAAACATATTCAATCCCAAAAGAAATCCATAGACTAAAAGTCAAAGAATAGAAAACAATTCTCCATGCCACAGGAAACCAGAAAAAAGCAGAGATAGTTATTTCACTACAGGCAATGTAAACTTTAAGCCAAATTGATTTTTAAAAAACCTGATCACAAGAGACAAGGTCACTACATACTTCCTAAGGGAAAAGTCCAAGAAGAAGAGATAACAATCATATATATATATATATATATACATATATATATATATATGCATCAAACAATGGTGTGCCCAACCACACGAAACAACTATTAACAGACAAGGAAAACCAAGTGAATAGTAACACAGTTGTAGTGTAAGACTTTCAGACCACACTCTCACAAATAGATAGATCAATAAGACAAAAAATAAACAAAGAAATAATCAGAATTAAAGCAAGCCTGTGAACAGATGGACTTGGTAAATATCTACAGAGTGTTCCACCCAAAAACATCACACGCTTTTCAGCTTCACATGGACATTATCCAAAATAGAGCACATATTAGCCCGCAAAACATGTTTAAATAGATGTAGCAGAATTGAAATCATCATATGCATACTATCTGACATAGCACAATAAAACTGGAAATCAACAGAAGAAATCACAAAAACTACATAAGCACATGGGAATTAAGCAACACCCTTCTGAACAACTAATGGGTAATAGAGAATATTAAAGATAAAATTAAACAGTATATATAATTAAACAATAATGCTGATACAACACATCAAAATTCATGGGACATGATGAAAGTAGTCCTATGAGGGGAATTTATACTGATGAACTTTCAAATCAGGAAAACAGAACAAGCTCAAATAAACAATCTAATGTTGAACTTCAAATTTCTAGGAAAAGAAGAATAAATCAAACCCAAAGCTCATAAAATGGAGGAAATTGTAAAGATCAGATCAGAAAGTAATGCAGTTGAGACTAAGAAAACAAGACAAAGATCCAGTGACTCAAAAAGTTGATTCTTTGACAGAATAAATTAACTAACCTCATCAAAAAGAGGGGAAAAACACAAATTTGAGCAGTTAGGAATGAAACGGAGGAAATCATAACAAATGCTACACAAATCCAGATTATCAGTTCCTACCATGGGAACCTAATAAAAATGGAAAACACAGAAGAAATGGACAGATTCCTAGACATAATTGCATTGCTAAAACTAAATCATGAAGATATAAAAATTTGAAATAAATCACTATCAGTCAATTAAATTGAAAATATAATTAGAAATTTACTAACAAAGAAAAGTCCATGCTCTGATGGATTCATTGTTGAATTCCGCAAGAAATTTAGAGAAGAATTAATGCCACTAATGCTGAAACTCTTTAATGAAATTTTAAAGGGAAGCAATACTTTCAAAATCATTACTAGAAGTATTACCCTGATTCCAAAACCAGAGAAGAACCCAATTAAAAAAGAAAACTATAGGCCAATCTCCCTTACAAACATAGATGGAAAAATCCTCAATAAAATATGGCAAACAGAATGCAATAAATCATCAAGAAGATTATATACCACGACCAAGTAGGATTCTTTTCAGGGTTGTGGGGATAGTTTAACATACACAAATTAATAAATGTAACATACCATATTAATAGACCCAAGGGAAAGATATCTCTTGCTCATGGATAAAAATCACATGATCTTCTCAATAGATGCAGAAAAAAACATTTAACAAGTCTGAAACCTATTCATGATTTTAAAAAAAATTCGAATAGATGGTCTTTATTTCAATCTCATAAAGGCCATCTACAACAAACCAACAGCTAACATTACACTAAATGGTCAAAAACTGAAAGCTTTCACAATAAAATTAGGAACAAGACAAGAATGTCTACTATCATCACTCCTATTCAATATAGTTCTGGAAACATTATCCAGAGCAATTAGACAAGAGAAAACAATAAAAGGAATATGAATGGGAAAGGAAGAAGTTAAATGATCATTATTTGCAGATGACATGATACTCTACTAAATTCCACTAAAAGACTTGGGTTTAATAACCAAATTCAGTAGTGTAGCTGGATACAAAGTCAACACTCAAAAATCAATAACATTCCTGTATACAAGCAACAAACTGACAGAGAGAAATTAGGGAAATCACCTCCTTTACAATAACATCCAAAACAATGAAATTCTTAGGAATCAATCTAACAAAGTAAGAAAGACATCTATACATTAAAACTTACAGTGCTTGAAACAGGCAATCAAAGATGATATCAGAAAATGGGAAGATATCCCTTGCTCATGGATAGGAAGAAACAAAATAGTGAGAATGATCCTACTCTCAAAACTGTTTTATAGGTTGAATGTAATCCCAATCAAAATATCATTGGTATACATCACAAAACTCAGAAAACATTCCTAAAATTCATTTGGAACCAGAAAAAATCTAGAATAGCAAAAGCAGTTCTGCGCAACAAAGGCAAGTCAGGGGCATCACAACCTCTGACCTGAAACTGTACTACAAAGCCAATGTAGAGAAAGGGGAAAAAAAAAAAAAAAACAGACCTAAAGATTAGCGGAACAGAATTTAAGATGCAGATGCAACTCCAGACACAACTGTAAACACTGGAAGAAAGTAATAGATGGTGCTGTAAAAGGCTCTTTACATGGTGAAGAGTAAAACTAGACCCACATCCGTTACCATGCATTAAAGTCAAAATGGATTAAAAAATCTAAATATTAAAACAGAAGCACTAAGCTTACTGGAAGAAAAAATAGGTAGAAATCTTGGCAATATTAATGTAGGTACAGAATTCATGAACAAAATGCACAGGAAATACCACAAAGAATCAACAACTGGTATCTCATCTTATTAAAAAGCTTTTGCACAACAAAAGAAATCATTAACAGAGTAAAGAGAAAACCATAGAGTGGGAAAAACTATAGCCAGTTGTCCCTCAACAAGGGATTTATATCTAGAATATATAAAGAATTGAAAAAAATTAGATCACCAAATTCAAAGACCCACTCCACAAACAAGCATCTGAGATGAACACACAGTTCTTAGTGAAGAAATACAAATGGCAAAGAAATATAAAAACATGTTCAACACCACTGGTTATTTGCGAGGTGCAAATTAAACCATCTTACTTCACAACCATGGCTATTTCATCAAGTAACATATGCTGACAGGGCTGTGGAGAAAAAGGAACCCTTCTCCACTGCAGGTGGGAATATAGACTGGTGCAACCACTATGGAAATTAGCATGGAGATTCCTTTAAAAACTAGGATTAGGGGGCTGGGGATTTAGCTCAGTGGCATAAACGCCTGCCTTGCAAGCCTGTGGTCATGAGTTCGATCCCTGATACCGTAAAAAAAAAAAAAAAAAAAAAAAAAAACCTAGGATTAGAGGACCTATTCCGTTCAGCTATTCCCATTCTGGGTATCTTCCCAGAAGAATTCAGAGCACCACACCACAGCAATATACGTGTAGCCATGTTTATAGGAGCACAATTTACAATAGCTAAATCTTGGGAACAACCCACATGTCCATCAATCAAGGAATGGATAAAAAAGAAATGTTTCAGGGGCTGGAGATTTAGCTCATCAGCATAAGCACCTGCCTTGCAAGTGTGTGGTAGTGAGTTCAATCCCCAGTACTGATTTTTTTAAAAAAGTGTTTTTTAAATATAATGAAGTACTAATCAGACAAAGAAGGATAAACTGTAGACTTTTATAGGTAAATGGATGCAACTCGAAATCATACTCCTAAGTGAAATAAATCAAACACACAGGTGTAAAGATCACATTGTCTCACTGATGTGAGAAACTGGATGAGGAAATGAGAGCCAAAATGAACAGCATTATTGAGAATAGGGAAGAAAGTGTTCAAAAGAAAAGTGAAACTGTGATGGAGTAAAGAGGAAAGGCAGAAGAGAAGAGGACATATATGACAGTGAAGACAGCTATGCAGCCAGTTTCTCTTCACTCACTGAAAAGAAAAGGTTTGTACTAATATTGTTTGGACAATATCTCATGCTTGTATCTTTTGCTCTCAATAACTAGTATGAAGATAGCAATATGCAATGTATGAGTTACTGTTACTCTCCTATTCTGTTTTGAAACTGTTTTACTGATATTCTTATTTTTTATCTTTCATTTAAAATTTTTTCTTTCAAAATAGGTATGTGTGCATATTTGAGTGTGTGTATTTTCCGGTAATTTCAATTATATGATATACTTATCTGTAATTGTTTCCAATTATTTGCTTGTTTTCCATTCTCCAGATACATTCTTTCCAGGAAAAAGAAAAACCAATGCTTAGAAAGCTACTAGAAAAATAAATCTGTACAAAATATAAAATAAGAGCTGTGTCCCATTTTGTGAGTTGAAGAATATAGCAGAAACTCGATTCCTTTTTTAAATAAGTAGCCACCTCTTTATTGCTGCTTTCTTTCAGGATATCTGTTATAATCCCAAATGTTCAATAGTAAATTAGTGTTTTTAAGAAACATGGATTTAAGTTGGATAATTTTTTTAAAAACTTCTCAAGACGACAGCTATTGACATAATGGTGCTCTACAAGCCACAGCTGAAGGTCATTATGACTTGGATTCTTGCTGGAAAACTATTGTGGCTGTACCTCTGTCTCCGGCAAGTTCATTTTTACTCTCAAAGCAAGCATTAAAACCATTGCACTAATCTAAAAAATGGGTTGCATCCCACTGGGTCCCAGAAAGAAGAGAGGAAAAAATGACTATAGAGAAATACATGCAACTCTGTTCCTCTACCGCTCTGCCAACTCAAAATCTCACTTTTTAAAAACAAACTGTTCGGGGCTGGAGATTTAGCTCAGCGGCATAAGCGCCTGCCTTGCAAGTGTGCGGTTGTGAGTTCGATCCCCAGTACCGATAAAAACGAAAAAGACAAAAAAAAAAAAAAAAAAAAAAAAAAAAAAACCCAAACTGTTCACACCCACATTTATGAGAGAACCACTCAACCTTTATTCAGATTAAGACATCCAGGCATGAAAGCATTTTTAAAAGCAAAACCACAGAAGTGCTACTGCACCCATGCATCTATTTTCCAAATATAGTAAGAATAGGATCCCAATTATATGTACATTTTCTTTCTGTCTCTCACACACAGAATACAGCTATTGTCACCAAGATTTAAAATGTAGGGAGTTTCCTTTGATTTCCCCCTTTCTTACTGTATCTTTTATATTTAATTGACAAGTTCTCCTGACTTCTCTCTGATGTCTTTCATCCACCTCTTTCTGCTTTTTATTCATGTTGCCGGGACTCAGTCCAGGTTCTCTTATCTTTGCAGATTTTGTCATGGCCGTTAACTGGGCTCCTGTAAACAGTCTCTTGTGGGCCCAGTCATTCAGCACGACAGATACCCGTGACATGTGAAGACATCGCTTTATCATCCAAGAACTGCACTGCCTCTCCAGCTCCTACTCAGACCTCAGATGTCTCAGCTGCTATGTTTAAGAACCAAAAGTCCAGTCCTAGTTTATGCCAGTTCTATCTTACTAGCTTTATCTCCTACTATTCCTTCCTAATGTGCTTTTAAAACTAACCTGGACTTTTACATTCACTGATACACATACAGGGATCTCTGCTCTTGACTCTTCTCCTGAGGAATCCATATGCCCTGGTTGCCACGGACCAGTCAAGGTTTGCACCAACTGTTCCAGCGCCCCTGTACTCTCAGGAGTTTCCAAGTGTAGTTATCCACTTCATCATCTAAAATCCCACCCTTTAGATGGCTCAAATGTCACCTCCTTCATGAAGTTTCAGCCAGAAGAAAACCCTCATGTCTTTTTATATTTAATAGAATACCATTTTGTACATCTTTAAGCAACTCTATTCCCTTTATTTTATTCTAGGTGAGGGCTGGCAAAGCTATAGTACATGGGCCATATCTGTTTAATGGCATTTACATTTTTAATTGATTTTTAAAACTAAGGTAGCAATAATAATATTTTATGGCATGTGAAAATTGTATAAAATTCAAATTTTAGTGTCCATAAATAAATATTTTTGGACAACAGAAATACACAGGTATATACTGTCTATAGTCGCTTCTGTATTACAATAGCTAAGCTCAAAAGTTGCATTAGAAATAATTTGGCCTGCAAAGTCTAAGATATATACTATCTGGGCCTTTCTGGAAGATGTGCGCTGGCTTACAATCTAAACCATAAGGGCCTCATGGCAGCATTTTGCAGAGTCTGGCATCTGACGGACGCACCAATCACCATCCCATAAAGGCCTAAAAGGACACACTTCAGACAGGCAAACACACCAGAAGCATTTGGCTCTAGGAAGAACTAAAGTTCTGAGTTTCAAATTTTAGACCATTTTCTTTCATTTCTGGCCCAATCTAGAAATTTATATTTTATTGGCAGTCAGGGGAAGCTTAAGAATGCTCTCTGGACATTACTATTTAAAGTAAAATGAAAGTCACTAGAAAAAGAAAATAATTAGATTTAATTCAGAGGTAATGAGAGTTTTGTCTGATACACGCCTGTCCGTTCCACACTAACTTGTATCCTTTAACAACTGCTGTCTAACTTCCTTTTCAGAGACCACTTCTTAGCGTCCTCCCAATGCTGACTCATTTACTGGTTTTCTTTCTTTGTGGCAGGTGAAATTCCAATGATATCAGCCATCCTGAAAGGTCATTAATACGGAGCCGGAGAGCAGGAATGAAAGTCTGAAAAGCCATTATTCTCTGACAGATCACCCGCCCGTGCCTAATGAGTCAGTTTGGTTTAGGGACTGTCCACTGCCTGGCGTTCCAGCCGGATGCCCGCTTCCCATCTGAAAGTTCTTGGTACCACCTGGTGCATCTCTGCAACCTGGCCATCCATGTTCATGACCCCAAGCCCAGCAGCATCACCCCTCTGTGGCCTTGCTGGGACTGGAACGATGCCACTGAGTTGTCTGTTATCTCTCAGATTTTCACCACGACAGTGTGCACCAGGAAAGTGAACGTTTCCCTTCCCAAAGGTTTTATGAGGAGAAGTCACCTACTGTGGGGCCATCATTCAAGCTTCACTGAGATACACAGAGCAAGCTACAGAATGTGGCTTGAAGTGAACAGACTGTCTAAGGCAACACTAACTAGAAGATTCAAAGACTTGAGGCTTTTTAAGGTAGAATTCTAGGCAAGTTGAAAATGTCTCTATTTCCTCACCTTTCACTATTAACAGCAATGCTAGTGGTTTCATGAAGGAAGCATTCTCCAAGAGCTTGTGTTTCAAGGGGCCAAGTGTTTTCTTCTCCTTTGCTTTCAGCTTCTCTCCTGCTCAGTCATATTGTCAAAAGCTTCTCTACTATCCCTTAACCTACAGCTGTAGTTAGCCTTGCACCACTCGTGTGTGTGTGTGTGTGTGTGTGTGTGTGTGTGTGTGTGTGTGTGTGAGAGAGAGAGAGAGAGAGAGAGAGAGAGAGACAGAGAGAGAGACAGAGAGAAGGGGAGGAGAAACAGAGAGAGAAATAAACACTCAGCAATGGGTATATCACACTAGCCATTTCTGTAAGTAATGGACATAATTACATATACAGTAAGAATTTTTACAAAAATTGGAAGCAGAGCTGTTTAAAGAAAAATTGGAAACAACATTTAGAACATTAGTTATATAAATACATATTCATGATATATTAGTGAGTTAAAATTATGTAAAATATACAGTACATGACTAAAACATGTGTCAAGTATGATTTATGTGCTTATACATAAATGTCCACATAAATGTACAAGATCAAAGATTATGTACAATAAGTAAAGGATCATTATCCGTAGATGATGTAATCTTAAGTGATTTTTTTCTGTTTTTCAAAGCTTTCACATTCATCACAAATTAATTTTATAATAGGAGCGATCTTTAAGACAAGACTGTTTTGACAACTATAAATAGAAAGATGAATTACATCATTATACTAATTTCTTTATTATCTCTTCAAAAAGATGTTTAAAAATTGATCTGCTCTTTGACTTTTTTCTTGATAATTGACTAAAATTCAAAACACTTTTTCATAATCTTTAAACAAAAATGTTACTGAAAGTGTGTGAAAAAAATTAAAGCTTGTTTTCTGATTAAACTTTCTTGTTGCTTAGATATCAATGAGAGCTGAATAGAAAATGTATTTACATAAATATATCATAATATCTCATGAATCACCAGTTCATCTTCTGTGATGAGCATAATAATCTCAGTATCTTTACAAGAGATAAACCCCTAGCTCGTGTTTAAAGCAAAATGAAAAATGAGAATAGAGAAAATGAAAACATAGTTGTGCTTTAACCTTTCATTAATCAAGTCTTCATAACATGATGTCATGTTTCTCTTTTGTGGATAATTCCCTTTATGGATACTTAGTGAATTCAGACAATAAAAACACCTGTAATTTTGCTTAAAATAATATTTATTCTGACCTCAAAATTTCACCTCTGCTCAGAATGTTCATTATCTCATTATTAATTTTAATAGGTTGTAGGTATAGTAATAGTGCTTTCAGAATGTGAGATACAATGTGAATTTTGCACATTATTTTAGCAATAAGATCACTTCAGTCATTAAAAAATCCAGATGCATAATTCTTTAAGTATCCATTAAATGAAAAGTAAATTATAACTAAATTTAGGGAAGATCATACAAGATTGCATATGACTGAATTTAGTAGTTGTCTGGGGCGGGGAATTGTGTGGCAGGGAAATGGTGAGGGAGGCCTATTTTTATTGCATATCATTTGCAACTTTTAGACTGTATAGCAGTAATGTGCATTATATAATCAAAATAGTTTATTTTTAAAACAAAATCATATGAGTATTGATTTTTCTTTTTAGAAATGGAAATAATCTCAGAATCACATCAGCTATGAGCCATTAAAATGAATGCAGTAGGAGAAGAAATAAATTCAATTTAAGAGAAATTAGACTATAAGCTACAGGAATATAAAATCATTAAGGATATAACTTAGGTAAAACCCCTAATTATGATTATAGATCTATCCACTCACCTAGACTGAAAAATTCAACTTTGGCTGTTAACAATTTAATACACACATGCAGAAAACAAGGTTTCTCAATGATAAACAATTTTTGCTTATTTGTTTTGGCACTTATTCCCATTTTTCAGAGGAAAATAGTAAATCCAACATGACACTTTTGGCATAAGTAATAGTGGGCACTGGATTAGTCTGTCATTGGTAAACCTCCCATTGGAAGAGAGGTTTCTACTGATTTTGGAAGGAAAACTGACAGATGTGCAAGCCTGCTTAGAAGAAGTTTGCAGCTTGTCCACAGAAAAGAAGCACAGCTATTCAACACAGACTTACTGAATGAGTGAACAGAAGGGTGACCTGAACCTTAGAGTTTAACATCATATAGGTACTGTCAAAATGCGTAAGACACAGTCTAAGTTCCCAATTTAAGAACATTTGACTCATACACTTGCACAAACCCTAGTGGGCCTCACTTTAGGAATGTTCGTAGATGTGAACAAATCACAGAAGCTCACGTGTCTGCGGGCATTGTCACGGCAGTGCTAGTGTGCGCCCACTGTGCAGTGCTAGAGTGTGCAGGGGTACTGTGTCCAGGCATAGCCTGGGATGTCCGAAGCAAGAAAAGCAGCAGCGATTGGAGGGGACTGTTGGGAAGCCCAAAGCAATACACATCATGCATTTGTGTCAAAGGTATTTGAGCCTCACTTGGTTGCACGAAAGAATTCAACTTACAAATATTGTACTACAATGGAAACTTACTATATTGTGCTCCTTTGTTCTCAAATTCTAATCATTTGGTAGAGCCTACTGTAGTATATAAATTCTTTTTTTGTAAAAATTTGTCAATTTATTTTATCTGTAAGCTGTTTGAACCTCAGTATAGCATTCCTTGTAGCAATAGTGTCATTATTAATAACAATGAAAAGAAAGCAAACTATTAATATTCTTTAATCTCCATGCAATTTAGGTTGCAATCCATTAAGAGCATGTTAAGAAAACTTAAAACTAGACATAGGGTTTAAATTCCAAAGATTTGTTTTCTGCAAGTAGTTCTGGGGTTGGCACTGCTGAGTGGGTGTAGTGTGCCAGCCAGCAATGCCACTCGGGACATAGCCCAAGTAATCCCCTCCTTCTTAGGACACAGACACTTTTCCATGTGATTAGTCCCATGGCACAAATTGGATGCTGCAGTCAGGACATTTGTATCTATTCAACAAACCTTTGTCTTTTTATTATTTTTTTATAAAAGTTTCCCAAGCAGGCTGTTCCTTTAGCTTATTGGCTAGAACTGTATTTTATCACTGGCTCTACCCAGAATGCTTAGACAAATCAAAAGTGTAATTTTTTAGCTTCTGTCATAGAGGAAACAAGACAAAAGACCATTTAGAATGGACGTTAAAAACAGATTATGGAATGCATTGCAGATACTACTGAGATTTATTTTAGGCAATCATAAAAACTAATGAAAATGTCCTATTCTAATAATTTCTAGCCACTCCAAGTGGATTATATAGAGTATGTGGTTTCTTCTATTATTAACAAATGCTAAACATATTTTATAAGATTAATGTAGGAAAACTGGATATTGTATATTCTCACAAAACTCAAGACAAACTAAGATTCATTTCTCAGCCAAGCATATTCTAGTGCTGAGATCAATAACAATAAAATAGCAAGTTGTTAGGTGGTATTACTGAATAATTTTAGATCACACATTCAATTGTCTGTGTAATTCTTGACATTCATGTTGGATAAAATGGAATTTGAAATTTAAATCAAGCCCTAGTAAATATATACAATTGCAGGTGTCATAAGCTGCAATTGCAATATAAATTCTCAAATATTTTTAAATCATTAGTCATAAAATGTATTACCAACTGTACCAGTAAGTCTTTTTCACTTCAATATAAGGTTCTCAGAATAGCACCTTGTTAACAAGTCTGGGAGTCATTACAGAGTTTTATACTTAGTTTTCTCTAAGAACTGTCCTGGTTCTCTTACAGGAAAACACTACACATAATTCTACATACATAAGGGGTCTCAATTCCTATTATGATTTTCACTCCTACTTTTCTGGTATGAGTTTATGGAGGGCTCATTTTCTTCCATAGATTCCCCAGGTGTAAGCCCTTTTTCCTCCTTGGGGTTTCATGCAATATCTCTAGTAGCTTTTCCAGTGGTTGTAAGGAAAGGATTCACCTTTTGCTCTTCTGGTGATGTAGATATGCGTGAGCACTGGTGGACAGGTGTGTGTGTCCGTGTGTAGAGGGGGATGAGGGGCAGTAAGCATACACAGTTGGGAGAATGAATCTAAATTGGAAAAAAAATACAATCCTAGACCTCAAAGAGTGTCAAGAGAAACAAGAGAGTTGACACACTGATGGACTAACATTAAAATAAGTACATTTTAAAATACAGAGATAATAATAAACACTGCAATGGAAAGGATCTAGGTGGAGAAAAAAAGGATGAGCATGAGTTAGGGTATACAGGGGCAGTTAGGGTGGAATACTAACTGGATTGACTTTACGATCCTCACTGGAGACAATGTCTCAGTCACCTTCTCATTGCTCCACATAGTACCTGACATCCACAACTTAAAGGAGGTGTTTATTTAGGTTCACAGTTTCAGAAGCTTCAGTCCATGATCAGTCCATAGAAAACAGTCTGGTGGGAGAGCACTGGTGAAGAAGAATTACTAAGTCATGGCAGCCAAGGAGCAGAGAGCAAAGGGAGGAGCCAAGGAGGAAGCCAGCTGCTTCCTGACACAGTCCCATCCTCCAGCCAGGCTCCACCACCTAAGCAAGTCAGCCATCACATCAGCATGATCTAGTCACCTCCCAAATTCATGAAGCTTCGCAGGAATACTTTACCTCTAAACTGTGTCACTGAAGCACACTTCTGGGTGTCTGTAAATGAGAGCTGCCGTGGAGACTTCGTCTGGTCCCTTGATCCTTCCTCTGATAGTGCTGTTCACTAGCTCTGCTTCTGGGGAGTCAGGAGCTAAGCAGCTTTGCTTCCCATGAATTTCTGCCATGATCTTTCTGTCTTGGAGCAGGCTGACCATAGACTCAATACTCTGAAACAGGGAGCCAAACTAAACCTCTTTTCTTTTAAATTATAAGTGTTGGTTATCGTGTTGCAGCAATGGGAAAGCTAATACAATGTGAGACATTTTAATTACATGAGACAGAGTAAAGTCATGAATTATAAATAAGATTGTGACTGGTGGAAAAGAGAGGTCTAATTCAAGGCAAGAGGAATTATAAGAACAAAGGTACAAAATTAAGCACAGATGACAGGGTATGAAAAAAGAGGCCCAGTTAGCTAGAATTCTTATAGGGGAGAAAGTGTGAAAAACATACAAAAATACCAACTTCCTCTTCTATTTACTGACTATGAATTGGGTGTCTATTCTGGGATGTGTACTATAAGTAGATGCTAGGAATACACTGGTAAACCAGACAGGCAAGATGCACTCACTCACTTCATAGTGTTTGGTGTGGGAAGCAAGGACAATAAATGAAATGATGACAGAGGGGGTGATAACAGCAAGGAAGAAAAAGATGAGAGTTTAAAAGAAAATGTGAAGGATACTCTGCTTATTTAAAGGGCTCTTGAGATGACCAGGGTTGTCTTTAGGGCCGAAGAAACAGCAAATGCAAAGATCCTGGGGGCAGGAAGATGAGGGGACTCCTCAAGCTGACCCCCTGCCTGTGTGAGCCAACCAGGGAAAAAGTGCATCAAGGGCACAAGTAGAGGACAGTACAATAGAAGGACAGACTCGTCCTCAGCGGGGAGGAGTGCAGATTTGACAACCAGGGGCCCACAGTGACCTGTGTCAGATGTTAAAGAACCTGACAGGATGTGATTCACTTCCACATGCTTTGTCTCGTTTAGCTCATTACAAGAACCCTGTGGAGTTGACACGAGCTGTCCCACACTGTGTTACAAATTAAGCCAGCCCTGCCTGTAATTTCAGCTTGATTTCTACCAGATATCCTCGAATAGGAGAGAGATACTGCCAATGTGATATTTCAGTTACACTGACCTGACACCAACACATAGAACAAATTGGTACGAAGTGTGTGGTGGGTGCTGAAACATGAGGATTGGAGGACTGAGGGACGAAGCAGGGTGGCGGCAGCACAGAAAGGCCAGAATCTGGATCTGGTCCGTGTCACAACAGCCCCGGCCTCCTGGGCTTGTCTGTTTCCCTGGGCTGCCAGGATAGAGTGAGGATAAATGTTATCCCATGGGCACAGCTCGCAGGACACCTCAAAGACTGAAATGCAGGGAATAGGTTTCTTGCTAGTGGTATCTGACACAAAGGGGGAAAGGGATGCTTATGTATCACTTGAGCACCCAATCGTGCATCTCTCTCTCCTTCAGTCTTCAGAGCACTCTGTTTCACTTTTTTTTTTATTATATCAATGTGATAAAAATGTCTTTTCTGAGGTTTTAGAGATCAAAGATCTTAGTTTTCAGTTTTCTGCTGTGACAGCAGTTTGTTGGCATCTGTCTTTTCTGTAATGGGCATAAGGGTTGCGATACTGTTGGTTTCAGTACCCAAAGGACACATCAAGAGAGCGCTGGCCTTGAATGCTCCTGGATATAGAGTGTCCATTAGTAACAACGTGTGACAAGTTACTGAATTGTGCTGTTCCTAAGGCTTGTCAGCTGCAGAGAGCTGGGCAATGACAGGTTAAAGGACAAGGGTGGAAAGAGAAAAGTGACAGCTGAAGGCAAGACAAAACCAAGAGAGAAATAAGCTAAATGGGACCAAACAAAGGACAGAAAGAGAGCAAGGTACAGGGCTCATGATGAAAATCCACAGCACCAGTAGCAAATAAGAAATCTGAAAACAATATAAGAAATACAGAAAAGATTATGCTGTGAAAAACAGGCAAATAAGTACAAGATTAGAATTGAGCAAGGTAACTGAATCTGGTTTTGAAGAAAATCTAAAGCAGAAACATATTCAATTATAAAAGTAGTATTTATTTCACACATGACAGAAAAGTGATAATTAAGGGGATGATGGTATTCATTTACCCTAAATTTAATTTATTTTTATTTTATAGTTTAAATGATTCTAAAAGTCAAGCAATAAAGGTTGTATGCTACAGGAAAATTGAAGGGCATCTGGTTTTACATCTCTTGCTCCTCACTGTACAATAATTACAGTGAATTATTTTCTGTGATTAAAAATTATTTGTCAGCTATCAAATTTCCAGTCAGGGCTGAGGATATAGCTCAGTGGCACAAGCTCCTGCTTGGTAAGCACGAGGTTATAAGTTTGATTC
This sequence comes from Cavia porcellus, assembly GCF_034190915.1. Classification (NCBI taxonomy): domain Eukaryota; kingdom Metazoa; phylum Chordata; class Mammalia; order Rodentia; family Caviidae; genus Cavia; species Cavia porcellus. Next base: position 155,656,300 of record NW_026947484.1, on the reverse strand, counting down.
CCAATATAAAAAAAGCTAACCAACATATATGTGTCTCTCTATCTCTCTCATATTATGCTTAAAGAATCTACCTAAAGTTCAAATGTATGCAGCCTAATTCTAGAAGGGTCACAGAAATAACTATAATCTAATGGTATTTGTTTTTTGAAGTTTAAAAAATTATTTTATTTTAAAGAGAACAGAACTCAACAAAACAAAACAGAATAAAGCCAATCAAACGAAGGCAGTGAAATTGGTACAGAACTTCAAAACAAGATAATAGGAAATCAACAATGGCTACCACAATATATCTTGCTATCTTCATAATAGTTGTCCATACCAAAATCAAACAAAATGAAACAGAATAATACCAATGAAAACATAACATTGAATAAAACAAAACAATAAATTAGAGCAAAACAAACCGAGAACAATAATGCACATTTTTAACCTCAAAATAGTTGCTCAGGTTACCAGAGGCAGGGATAAAAAAAAACAGTAAAATGGAATTAGAGCATATGCCCATGTGTGTACATTTAGAAAACCACAAAAAGACTGGAACCTTGACATGGATTTGCACTACAGATTGTTAGCAACATTAAGTGTATGTTGCTATACTAAGGCTTAAAAAAGCTTTAGGGTCCTAAAGAGTCTATATGAAGTCAAGATATATTCAGTTTTTTAAGCATCTCAGATCTAAATTACCTCAATAATGCTTAATACTGGTGCTCATTTTATTAGGCCGAGCATTACAATATCTGATGCTCTTCATATGTTCCTCCAAATGTGAATTTCTCAGAAACTACAATTACTGAGCACTTCACCTTTTTAATCGTCTCCTGTTTGATCTTCAAGAAAAGCTTGCTCATGTGCCTATCTCTTTTATCTCCGTGGCTCCCACTCAGTCATCATAAACTCTTTTTCCTGTGTGTGTGTGTCTTCATACTGTCCAAGTCGCAGGGATGACTCATGACTTATCTCCAAAGCTTTTAGTCTAAGGTGATCTCATCAATATGATCATTTTTGTGACTTCAACCATGATCAGCCCAACACTTTCTCCTGAATGCCAGCTCTTTATTTTTAAGTTAAAATGTCCAAAATTGAATTTACTATCTACCTCTCCTAGAAGTCCCTAAGTTTCTCTTTTCTTTGTCTATTTTTATCCACCACCCAACTTGTGCAAGCTAAAATTTTTGCCATTCTTGAGTTTTGTCTCCTATTCCATAGCTAGCTGATTGAAAAGGCCTACTGATTCTTATCCTACCTGGGTCTCCTCCTCCCCAATCTCACAGCCACTGTCCAGTTTGAAACCTCATCATTTCTTATCTGGACTGATACAACTACCAAGCAGCTCTTTGCCCATCATCCACATTTTATCAAGTACAGAGCTTGACATGTAAGCCTATTCTTCCAACTGTTTAAAGACTTCCAATTGCTTACAGAGTAAAACCCAGACTTCTTAGTCCATCCCTTCCTAAGTTGCTCAAAATTACTTTCTATCCACTATCTCCTTTCACACACAACATATGCACTCTCAGAACTCAATACCTTTTTATTTTGCTGAACCATATGAAACTACTATAATTTAGCTATCTTTGACCTTAAAAGTGGCAATTTCTTGACACAGCCAATAATGCTTTTTTCTCGGTCTGGAATATTCTCTCACCTGACTACTTGCCAAAATGTCAAAACCTGTCTTAAGAGTTTTTTCCTCTGTAAAGTAATTACTGACCTCACCAGGTTAAAGAAACTACCTCTGGATTTTCTTACTTTAGTGAAAGCACCATCTTAATTTATACTTACTTCTATCAATAGTTATGGAAAACTAGAGGGTAAAACTTGACAATTATTTTTCTCTCTCCATCTTTCATGTCTAATTAGTAGCTAATAAATATGTCTTGAAAGAATAAGCAAATTAATACATTTCCTTCAGCATTTGTTATACAAAGTAGCTGGTAAACTTTTGGTTCATACAGGAGGAGGGTTAGTACAGGATTATGATTTAACATAATATACAATTCTTTCCTTTTTAGATCACTTCTCCTTTTGCCTATTACTAGATGGTGCATTTATCAGATTTAATGTGATTGTGCAAGAAATTATTTACTACCAGAACACATAGTGAGAACGAGTCCTGTTACACATGCGTAGCCTACATGAAAAAGATAGAAAATCCAACCAGCAAAACTCCAAGAAGCAGCAAGCAGACACAGAGAACAGCCTCAAAGCAAACAAGTTCTAAGCAGTCCTAAGATTGCTTTGAGTCACATTCAATCTAAAACAGTTTTCAACTTAGCAAATGTCATGGGCATCGGTGACATGTCTTTTCCACTCCAAACATGAGTAGAGGACATTCATAGGCCTCTCAAATATACAGGAAGACTTTTATTATCAAACATATTTGCAGACCTTCTTTGTAATTGAAAGAAACTACACCTCCCGAATTTTACAAATCATGGGATTAGTGATGTAAGAAAAGCCCAAGAGCAAAAGAAATAGAAGAGCTGAAGTCTGGATTTTGGAGACTGAACTTCATATACAACTGGAGTAATAGGTCTTCCAAGTAAGAACTTAGAATGTTACGTATTTTGAACCAAGAGACAATGTATGATGCAGTTTTCTAATCATCTCTGATGCTAGAACATTGTCTGCTTAGCTTGGACTAATCCAAGCATAGACATGACGTGTAGGAGCACAGCAGATCCACGCAGACCCTCCACCAACACTAGGTCTTGAACTCAGCAAGGGCTTAAACCAGGAGAGTTACTTACACTCAATTAGAACTGTTGTAATTAAAAAATCTACAAATATAATTAGGGAGCAACTCTTAACTAAAGGCTGACATACTTGTCACTTTAAAATGTATTCTGGTGGGCAGAAGAGCACCCTATGTATCTCAGTCAACTTTTGCTGCTATAACAAAATGCCATGGGCTATATGGCGTCTAAACAACCAATATGTATTTGTCACAGTTCCAGAGGCTGAAAAATCTGATATCAGAGGGGTCAGCAATGCAGAAGCAATGCTCTTGATTTATTCTCGAATACTCTAGACTTTATTTTTGGTCCATGATTCCCAGGCAGCATCAGTTTTTTGTGGCTCCACTGTTGCAAAATTTCCTTGTGACTTTTGGCAACTGTCTTTTATGAGGAGGTGAGCCCTCGCAAAAAACAAAGCCAAAGCCCTGCTTTCTTTGCTTCAGACCAATATTTAAAGTTAATCTAGCATTTTCCATTCCAAATACCCAATTCAGATCCTGCCCCCAACTCTCACTGCCAACACGTCTCCCCATGCCATATTTTCAAAGTCTTTGTAATCTTCAAATCTATAACTCTTCAGAGATGCATACTTAGTTGCTAAGAATTATATCAAGACTATCAAATAAGGAAGGCCCTCACAAAAATCTAGCCAAGCTGACATTTAAATGTTAGGCTGGTGAACAGGGTATTATGCTGATTTTTATTTAGCACCATGTGATTCTGTACAGATAACCATGTATTTGGAGATGCATTAATATTTGTACAGAGGAGGAATACAATTTTTTGCCCTACCTCCAAACCACAGGTAAATACATTCCCTTTGAATACATAAGCAGCAGACAAGAAATGACATTTTTCCAAGATGTTATATCAACTCAGATGTTAGAAAATTTTATAAACATAATCCCAGGTTGATAAGTTTTTTTTTTATTTTGTTGCAAAGGTTTTTTTAATATAGTTTTATTTGCAGTGTGGATCTTAATAGTAGCTATCAATCTACTCACAGATGATAGTAAAGGATGAATAAAACTCTCAGCTGTATTAGTATATGTTTATAGATTTATTTAATAATCAATACTTATAAAAGGAGAGAATGGGCACAAGTGCCTGTCTGGCAAGTGAGAGGTCGTGAGTACAATCCTCAGTATAAAAAAATTTTTTTTAAATAAATAAGTAAAAGAAGGGGGAAAAAGGACCTTAGATCTCAGGCTCATGATCTTTCCTGTATTCTCTGACCTATATTCCGTTGCCAAAAGAAGCAAGCCTACACTGCATTTCTGTACTCCTGCTATCATTTTTTTTTTCTGGGAGGACACTGCTGTCCGTGTGTGTTTAACTCTAACAGTGAGTTACAGGTTGGGTCACAGGGAAATAAGGGCAAAATAAGTACACGTTGTAGTGCCTCGGCAGAAGACTCAAAACATAACAGGCAAAACAAAAATGTATTTTAGAAAGGAAAGAAGAAAGACCTATGGAAAGGAGACAGGATAAAATAAATTAATTTGGTGTTCAAAACATTTTGAATTTTTTTTGTTTTATCTTTTTCTTACATTTGTCAAATGCTTAGCTTTTGCACTTGTATTAGGAAACTTGTCCTTTATTTCCCAAATCCGGTCATATGCACCATTACACTTTGCTTCTTTTCTAATCTTACGGACTCTACTAGTTGAAAGAGAAAACAATTACTCAGATGGAAGCAAATATGTGGGTTCATTAGGTGCAATTGAGAGATATTTAGGAAAAGGAAGAATATATATCTAAATTTTAAGTAGAAAAGAGTATGTATGGAAGCTTGTATTCAAATTTAATAAAAACTATTAAAGCCTTAAACAGAACTGAATCATTGAAAAAAAATAACAGAGAATGTTCTCAAACTATATCTGACTTGGTGTCATGGTTTACGCGTCGGTGGTCCCCAAGCCTCATGCAATTATGCGCTTGTGGTTGGTTCATTGTCTAGAGCTTGGAGTGGTGGTGTGAGTGCTACACCTGCCTAGGAGTGGAGCCAGGATGTGATGTAATGGCGGGAAGAAAGTGTGTGTCTCTCTCTCTTTGCAGTTCGTGCCTTGCTGTTTGCAGTGGCCATGGAGGGCTGCCCCACCATGCCATGCTACCTTGGAGCCAACTGAGCATGGACTGAAACCTCCAAGAACTGTAAGAAATAAACCTTTCCTTTCCTAACTTTGGGCATCAGGTATTTTGTCTCAGCGATGAGTAAAAAGTAAGACACTAGGAAAAACTCTATAAGAGCAACGAAATCAATTCTTAGAAGAAAAAATGGACAATAAAATGCAAGGAAATTGTTCAGACTAAAACCTAGAAATGCAGGGTATTTTAAAAGGATAGTTTTATAATTAATTTGCTCTGTAGTCAGTATCAGAATTATGTGATAGACTCTTAGAGACTAAATACAGTCTGTGATTAATTTCTATAGGAAGAATATATGTTTTGCTGCAAAAGATTTAGCCAAAGAACAAACCAGAGATATGTACACATTTTTTGAAGGAAAAATTTATTTTATGAAGGATATAAATTTTTCTTTACGTTCAAAGGATTATTACTAATTGCTACCTTTCTCCAATGGGAAAATATTTTTAAATGACAATCACAAAATACTAAGGATCATTTAATTATATGTATATTTTCCTTAATGTTTAGAATTAAAGAGGGATGTGAACAAATGATAGTTTTGATTAGTTAACTTTGTACTTAAAGGTCTCTTTCAATTACCAAGGAAACTTTTCAAATGCATTGAAAGATTTAATTCATAAATCCTTTAACAAATCTTTGGTATTAATTTGTATCTCTCGAATGACCAGTGACATTGAACATTGTTTCATATATTTATTTGCCATTTCTAATTTTTCATCTGAGAAGTGTCTATTAATTTCAGATGCCCATTTTTAGATTAGGGATTTGATGTTTTTAAGTTCTTTTTATAGTCTAGATAATAGTCCTTTGTGTGGGAAGAGTTGACAATTTTTCCCATTCTATGGGTTGTTTCTTTATCCTGTGATTGATTTCTTTTGTTGTGAAAAAGCTTTTTGATAAGATGAAATCCCAATTGTTGATTCTTTGTAATATTTCCTGCAGGATTAGGGTTTTGTTCATAAAGTGTTTCCTGTACCTATGTCTTTAAGAGTTATATATTTTATCTTCTAGCAGATGTACTATTTCTGTTTTAATATTTAGATCTTTAATACATTTCAATTTTAGGTTAGTACATGGTAATAGGCACAAGTCTAGTTTTAGTTTCAGCACATGGAAAGCCAGTTTTTCTAGCACTGTTTCTTAAAGAAGCTATCTTTCTGCCAGTGAAGGTGTTTGGCCACTTTGTCAAACATAATGTGACTAAAAGTGTTTAGAGTTGTTTCTGCACCTTCTAATTGGTTACACTGATCCTTGGGCCTGTTTGTTTGTTTTGTTCCATTTCATTTTGTTTTTTAGTTTTGGAGAGTTTGTCATTTTGCCAGTACCATGCTGTTTTTATTGTAGTAGCTTTGTAGTATAATTTCAAGTCAGAGATCATGAAGTCCCCTAATTTGCCTTTGTTGTAAATAAAAAAGAGGTTTTTTTAATTTAGATTTATTCTGGTTCCAAATGAATTTTAGGATTGTTTTCTCTAGTTCTGTGAGGTATGCTACTAGTATTTTGATTGGGAATGCATTAAATCTGCACAACAATTTTGAGAACACAGACATGTTCATTATGTTGGTTACCCCTGCAGAATACCAAGGGTTATTTGTCTATTTTCTTGTAGTCTCTTCACCTCTCTAAGATTGTATTTCATTCCAGAAATAATGGCTATTATCAAGCAAGCAATCACTAACAAATACTGGAACGGCTGTGGGAGAAAAAGAATCCTTTTCCACTGATGGTGGGAGTGGAGACTGGTGCAAGAATGGTAGAAATCAGTGTGGAGTTTCCTCGAAAAATTAGGACTTAGAGGTTCCATTTGATCCAGCTATTTCCCTTCTTGATATCTTCCCAAAAGCATCCTATTGCAACAATATATGTGCATCTATGTTCATAGCACCATATTGTATAACAGCTAAATCTTGGAAACAGCCCAAATGCCCATCAACTGAGGCATGAATAGATAAAGAAGATTTTGTTTTTGTCTTTTTTTTTATACAGTGGAGGACTACTCGGTCATAGAGAAGGATAAACTTGAGACGTTTATAGCTAAATCTATGCACTTTGAAACCATACCCATAAGTGAAATAAATCAGACACACGAGTAAATATCACATTGTTTTTCTGGTATAAAAGACTGAAAGTGTAAATAAGGATAAAAATATATAACAGATATTGTGAAATAGGAAGAAAATGTTCAAATGGAAAGAGAAACTGGCAGGGGAAGAAAGGGAAAGGAAAAAAAGAATAGAAATGGAAGCTTTTGTAAATGAGGAGAGGAGGAGATGGAGAAGAACAGAATGAGGGGAAAAAAGAATCAAGATATACCCATATACAGGTACAAATTCCTATGATAAGTGATTATTAGCTGTATCTAAAATATACCAATAAAGTTAATTTATTTAAAGAATTTTAAAAATGAAAAAGTCTTCTGGTAAAATATTGGAACACTACAAATAAGCTAGCAATACATATCCTGTTTCAGAAAATCATCCCAAGATACTAAGAAGGTATGCTTATTTATCACTGCTGAATTGCTATAGAAAGGTCAAATAAACCAGAGAAACATTAATACCCTCTTCACAAATATACAGGAGAAAGTACAAATTAGAATTTGGTGTCATGCTAGTTTTGCTTAGGTGACCTTGTACTTAGGATTCTCTTTAAGATGCTTGTTTACATCTGTATGACAACAGAAAAACATCCCTTCCTCAGAAATCTCTATAATTACAGATAGTTCCATTTTAATGTTGAAAGGTCATGTTCTACATTTATTGGCATTTTGTCAGTTCAAAGTTCCTTTTACACATTCAGGTGTGTGTTATAGAGATTTTTCATTGCTCGGTATCTATTTCTCATTTCTCTCAGTCAGCTCAGGCTGCTGGAACAAACAGCACAGAATAGGTGGCTTCAAAAGCAGATATTTATTTCTTATAGTGCTGGAGGCTGGAGGTCCAAGATCAAGGTACCAGCCAACTCAGCTCCTCTTGAAGAGGAGGTTCCTAGTTTTTAGTTTTAGATGGATGCTGATTTTTAGATGGATGCTCTCAAGCATTCTAGCACAGCAGAGGGAGATCTTCTCCTTTGTGACGCTTCTCATTAAAGATACTAATCCCACCGTTTAGTCGCCACCCTCATGACCTAATCAGCTCTCAAGAACACCACCTCAGGTGCTACAGTGTCACACTGGAAATCAGGGCTTCAACTTTGTCCTCAAATTTTCGAGGACATGAACAATCCCATGAAGAGCTCAATCAAAATAAAGTAAAATGAATAAAATATTCAGCGATCAACTTACAGAATCGATCTTGTTTGCTTACTTATGTATGCACTTTAAAATCATGCATTATATAAATAACTGCATTCTTGATTTTCTTCCCTCTAAATTGCACCTAAAAGTTATCCAATTCATTTCTAACACATCTTCATTATTCCTGGACTTCTTAGTTACACAGTCTTATCTACCAGCCTACATCACCTTCACTATTTTCCGGGATACTTAAACACCCTCTTACCTATTTATGATATTGACGATGCAACTATTTGTCGCATTGCTTCTAAAATTGATCTTGAAGTGCATTGTTTATGATAACATCCAATATTTCATACATCTAAGTATCGCTGCTTGTCCTCTAACTTTTTAAATCTCACTTTATCATACAATCTCTGTAGTGATCACACATTAGCTCCGTGGTTGCTATGAGCTGGCAGGTCCTCGTCTGAATTTGACTTAATTGTTACTGATAATTCAGAGCACACAGAATGACTTGGAAGACATCTAGAAGTACTCAGGAACCAGAAAAATTAGACATTTGGGGTGTTTAAATCTCAGCTTAGACCCACTCTCAATTCTCTTTTTCCTTCTTTCTCCATCCAGCACGTAGATATAGACTTTTCTCACCCTCGGTTTGTTTCCCAGCTCAGCAAAAACAAAAACAAACACAGCCCCAAATGCCACAATTAAAACTACCAGGTTTACTGGAGAACAATTTCAGAGAAATACAGAAAAAAGCAATCTAGATTCATAACTTACATTTCTGGATTCAAACTCTGACTTCGACTCGAAGACACCAAAGTCCCTTAACTAAGCCTCTCACCACCCCAAACCTCTTTCTCCACCCTAATACAGGAGGCTAAACCACATAAACTCTAAGATTTTTTGTGGAGGAAACAGATAACTATTATGACCCTGTTGCAACAAAAGTATTAAACAATACTACTTCTAAATTCTTAGCTGAATTAAACCAATAATTAAAGCTTTGGCTAATTTTTCTGCCCCTTCCGATTTGATGATATGGATCAGGTGTTTAATCTGTAACATTTATATGTCTGAAAATTTTAATCTCTCCAAACAATAAAATTAACCAAACCAATTTTGAGGGTTTTTTTAAAAATGCCCATTGAAGTCTTTCCACATGCTAGTATTTCAGGGCCATTTCCATTACCTATTTTTTATGTTAGGCTAAGAAGAGAGAGATTTACTGGTGTTTTCCTAACCCACACTTGCCTACTGTGCACAGTGAATAGCTAAGCAGAACATTTTCATTTCTAAGACTATCAGTGAAGATTTCCCACCACTGTGATGCATACTTCAAGACAATACATTTATTTAGTGGCAAGGAATGTCTTTCAACTAGAAAAAGAAATAACAATCATCTGTAGCACTTTAAATAGCAAACATCTGTTTTTCTCAACGTGCTTTACACACTAAATTTTCTGAGTAGTTGGACAAGAACCATATTTCTGAGAGACATAAGGAGGCTGTTTGAGGATGAGTTTTAAATGATCTTCCAAACAAAGAGAAGGAAACTATTCATGACCCCGGTAAGGATAGTGAAGCCACATCCACAGGCTCCCTAATATGAACAAATAATAATTCTTTCAACAATTTGCAGTCACATTAATAGTTCAGTTAAACACTGCAAGCAAAGAAGAATGATATAGAATGACAAATGGGCTGCAGATAAATGAAAACACCAAACTATGGTTTTATATCATGGCAACAAAATCCGTGCAGCTATTAAAGCAACTTTTGCTTGACTAAGCCAAACTCGAAAGTCCTCAGCATCCTTGTAAGCATTATACAAATGCGTGCACACATCATGAAGCATGTAAGCAAACACAGCTATGGGCGACTAAAGAATATGGAACAGGCAGATTTACTTTGGCCACATAAACCTTACTTTTATTAAAGTTGTATTCACTGTATAAATATAGCTAAGTGACTTTTTTGTTCTATTTTTACCCATAATTCTTTTCCTGCTCTATGGTTTTAAAATATTTTCATAGAGGAGAAAAATACTTTAGATTAAATGTCAAAAAATAACCACAATGAAAGGAAATACGAACCTTGTGAACAGTAACAGTTAAAGGTTTCTTTCTCTTTTCAGTCAAGGACATACTTGGTGAGCATCTATTATAACCACACCTTATACTGAGAGGTGAAAATTCAGGGGGAATCAAGGAACTTTACTGAGAGAGTTTTAAGGGACTCACAACCTACTGATGGATAAAAACAAACAACACACACTCAGTATGGTCAGGATCACAGAGTATGGATAACGAATGAAGCACTTTCAGAACATAGACAAGAGAGTAATTGCTTGCTCCAGAAAGAGAATGGGATAAGAGTTCGTACACATGGAGAGCTGAACTCTGTGCGAAGAGCAGGTAGAAATGGGTATGAAGTGGCCCTTTCTTCAAACTGTGTCAATAAGAATAACTTTTAAGAAACCGAAACATTTATTCAAGATGTCTCTTCAAACTCCTATGGTTGTCCCATATATACTGATGAATTGACTTCCTACATGTGTTATTAGGTTAAAAAGTATATTACAATGTGCTGCTATTTATATAAAGAAGAAATAGGCACTACACATAGACACATGCACTCATATATACTAATATAGACTTTTAAAAAGGATACATTTATTTGACAGGTTACAAAAAGTACTGGTAATACCTACTGTCTCTGTCACAGGATTCTGAGGACTTAGGGATTCTGTGTCCTTTTTGTTCAATTTGAATCATTTACTCCTGTGCATATCTAATCAAATAAATGAATCAGTTTCTTAAAACACAATGCTTTCTATGGCTGTTGAAGCCAACAAGTAGTATCTCACCCTGAACATTCTCAGGAGTATAAAAAACATTCACTGACTGTCAAACTTACTTCCTAAAGGAATTAACATTTAAGTCTCGGACCAGAAGATTGTGTGGCCAAAGGATTTCTCACGTTTCCACACCTTCAAGTAACAAAAGTTAATTAGTGATATTGACAGAAAATAGTTTCTCCTTCAGAATTCTGGCTCTGTGTCCACTCAATAACAAGACAATTAGTCGATATGATTGATCCAATGAAAGAACTGGGCCAGCTGCTGTCAAGACAGTACTCTACATGCTGCATTCAGAATCTTTGTTTTTTATTCTTGCTGTTTTACTTAGTATATTTTGTCATTTTCTTGCAAAATATTCATTTTACCCATATTCCCAAGTTAATATCTGTCTTTAACATTTACCTGAGTTCTTCTCTATAATTGGAAATCCTATTGCTATAATCACTACCAAAGTTTACTATTAACAATACTCTAAAGTTTTTTTGTTTGTTTTCTTCCTTTTTATCGGTACCAGGGATCGAACTCAGGACTGCCTGCTTGCAAGGCAGGCACTTATGCCACTGAGCTAAATCCCCAGCCCCTAGCAATACTCTAAAGTTTTAAGTATGCTAGTTTTAACTCTCCAAATGAATCATAAATGATACAAATGGCATTTAAGTTTACGAAAGCAGATATTGTCAATAGGCACAAAATAGATTACAAAGCACACTGTCACAGTGATGACACAGTTTAGGGAAACCAAAAATGTTGACTACATTCATGTTTTCAGCATTCATATTGGGCCAACAGGACAGCAAGGACTTCCGGGAGGAGCAGATACTGTGGCTATCAGCTGGATGTCTTCCAGAAAGTTGGGATTTGAGTTCGTCCCTCTCTTACTGACTGATTTAAATTTTAATTAATGATAATGCATATAGCTGAAAGAGTTTATGGGGTTGTAACTTTAATCCTCAAATCTAAAGAAAAAATAAAACTGAAGGATCCAGGGTTTAGCTCAATGGCTCATATGCCTGCCAGGTAAGCATGAGGTCATGAATTTGATCCCCAGTACCAAAAACAAAACAAACAAAAAATTTCTAACTGCCACAAACAAACTTGTCCAATGCAAGAGAGAACTATGAAATATTAACATGGATGTTGAAAGAAAGTGCTCAAAAAGAAAGAATAACTGAGATAGGAGAAAGGAGAAAAGAAAGGAAAAGATTATATGCATATAGGTGTATGTATATATATATATGTGTGTGTATGTACAAACATATACAAGATAGACTATTAATTTCTGTAAGTTCATCAAAAAGAACAGTTTGTGCTCTCATTGTGTTTGATCACTTTTTTATACCTAAATCTTGTAACCTGAGCAACTACTTCTAAGCTAACAGTATGAAATATATTAGCTAGTGTAAATTTCTTATCATTTTTTGAAATTCTGTATCATTCCTATCTTTTGTTTTGTTTTTAAAATAAAAAAAATCAGATTAAAAGAAAGCACAAGAGGAGAGCTGGGGGATAAACCGCATGAAGAAGGGTGAAGTGAAGGCCAGTGGCAATAAATAAAGGTGTTTATGAACTGAAAAAAAAAGGAAAGAAGGTCCTTGTATGAAGCCATAAGCTCTGATACAAGATTTTTCACTTTAAATTGTGAGCATGTATTTATTTTTCTTCCAATTTTCAGCATCTATCCTAAACTTTATCCATTTTTACTATGCATGAAAGAAAGTGTACTGAGAAAGAGAAAAAAAACAACAAATTACCAAAGATATGAATAACCATTCTCGGAGGTGCATTTTTGTCAGTATGAAGAAATTGGTTCTCAAAGGCATGTACCCAATACACAGAGGGATTCTTTTGCTTTGAAAAACTCACCGTGATCTGATTTCTTAAGTCCAGCGAATGTAAAGTGCTGTCTGTGCTTGTAAAGCATGAATCACAGTGACAATTTGGACACATCTTTAAAAAGTTATTGAAGTCAAAATGACAAAACGATACATACTGAGAAAGTTTTGTCTAATTTTGTCATATCCAGATGTTAAAAATACACTGCAGGGAGTCTATTCACCTGGTTTTATAAAGCTAGCAATGAAAATCTGTTTCCTCTCGCCTAGGCACTATGTGTGAATTTGGAGAAGCTCTTACCAAGTAAAAGGTAAAGGCTGAGTGACAGCTTCATACACAAAGCTGGGCAGCATGTCAGGCTTCACTGACAGGTGCATAAACTATACATCAGCTCCAAATTTAACCAACTAAGGAGGACAGTCATTTAATAAACTCATACTCATTGCTTCCCGTCTTTTGGCTAAGATCGTGTGTACAAACTCATACAGCAGTTGTAAAAGATTTGAATTAAACACCGGCACTTAGATAAAACCGGGTGTATTTGTCCCCTCATTTTTCCTCACAGATCTAATTAAAGAAATAACCTTGGCACCAAAGCCCAGCACAGTCATTCCATTAAGGAAAGCGACTGCAGTGGCCGGATGCTAAAGGGGCTGAGTGCTGCTGCCTCCCGATGGCTCCTTCTGCTCCTGGATGCCCTGTGCTTCTGTTTACACTTAGTAACCGGGCTCCACACTGCAGTTCCTGCACAGCTAGAAATCTCGCAGCGGGATGCTGCTGCTGGGGCAGTCCCTGGAGTCTTCATTTCACATTCTACAGCCCAGTCACACACCAGGGCCGTGCCCCGGAGCCCAAAGGCCTTCTGCAGCCTCCCACCCCTGCTGGCTTCCAACTGAGTCCACCTACAGGTCTCCTCCTCCATCTGGACACAGATGGTCTTCAACATTTATTTATTTTTTTAATTTTATTTTAAGGAGAATAAAACAAAACAAAAAACAGATCAAAGCAGATTAGAACAAAACAATGTAGTCAAAAACAGAATTTTAAAATAGGAAATTAACAATAGTTACCATAATGTCTCTTGTTTTCTTCGAAATAGTTGTCCATAGCTTCACACACAGTGAATTCAAACAAGACAAAAATAGTATAAAACCACTCAAAGAAAAAGAATGAAAGCATTACAGGCCTTCAAAGCCAGACAATAGGAAAATCTATAATGTCTCTTGCTACCATAATGCTACCATAATGCCTCTTGTTCTCTCCAAATAGCTGTCCACACCTTCACATATATTGAAATTAAATAATACAAAACAGACTAAAACCAATCAAAACAAAGAACAGGTATTCAATGTTGAAATAGAGGAATAGGTTCTTCACACTTTTGTGCCAAAGGAACACACATGAGAGCTTATGAAGCCCAATCAATCAGAAAACAGCCAGGCCACACAATCTTTTAAAGAGTATATGATAACTTATTCAGAGAGCCCTCAAAAATGTACATATCAGCAAAAGAAAAACTTGTATAATATATATATATATATATATATATATATATATATATATATATATTGGTGCTGGGGACTGAACTCACGATCTCTCGTTTGCCAAGCAGGCACTTTACACCACTGAGCTAAACCCCTGGCCCCCTTGTATAAATATTTTAGTACTACATTTTTTTGAGACATCTTGAGATTAATACAAGTTATGGTCTCTACAGTTATAAAAGGTGCTCAAAGTGATAGCCATTAACTTCCAGACATTTATTAGTATGGCAAACTGTCCAAGTGTGGATTTATTTCTTTTGGCAGACTCCGTATATTTCTCTGATGCACGCCTGTCTGTCTAACCCAGATACATGGTAGTAAAGATAAAACGGTGTTGTAATTTGCCCCTAGAATGTTGCCTGAAGGTTCATACGGTGAAGACTTGGTCCTAGGGTGGTGGTGCTATCAGCAGGTGTTGTTAGTTTTAGGAGATAGAACTTCATTGCCAGAACTAGGTAACTAGAGACATACCCTTGAAGGGTACGGTGGGATCCCAGATCCTTCCTCCCTTAATCTCCACTACGTGCTCCCCAAGATGATGTTTTGCCTTCTCACAGGCCCAAAAGCAATGTGGTCAAGAAACCATGGAGTGAAACCTCTTAAACCATGAGCCAAAATAAATCTTTTCTTCTCATATGTTTTTTACAACAGCACATGAACAAGTATCTTCTCCAAAAGGTGGAGATACAGGTCCACTGATGTCGGTGTCAAATGGATGATTATGGTTACTACTATCCAAAAATAAATACTCAAAGGAAAGTAGACACAATGTGCGGTCTATCTCTCTATACCCTGAACCACCAATTCATTAGGTAACTGTGCTCTGTGGCAACTATTACCACTAAGATATTAAATGACAGTATATCTCTGTTTAATTCCCCAACAAACCTTCCACACATAAAAGTCTCAGATAAACATCACTTCTTTTAGACTTCTCCATGATACCACATGATCTTCTCAGCTTAATTACCAAAGTATCTTTCATCTCAGTTCCTGTCCTAGCCCTTTTGGAATATGGTGGGACGTGCCAGGCCCTTATGTTCTGTGACCCACACAGAAATGCTCCACCAAGGTTCCTCCTCTTAGAAGCCCTTGAGGCCCAGCTGTGGGGGGTGGTCCACAGAAAGCCTCTGCTCTCCAGAGCCTCTTCCCTTCTCCTTCTCACAGGTGCTGAGCCCTAATGAACAATTTGCACACCAAACTTCACGCCAGCAGCTGCTTTGAGGGTGCCAAGTCTGTAACACGGGCCTCCAAGAGCTTCATTCTCTTCCTCACCATCAAAATCTTCTCTCCTTCAAGGTCCAATTCATGTAATGCTTTCATGAAACCATTCCCCACCCTGCTAGTCGGGAATAATCATTCATGTTTGCTCATTTTACTCTGTCTCCTTGAATTATACTTAGCACCTCTACTTAGCAAGTGGTTCAGTTTTTTAATATTCCAGTTATTGGTTTTAAATGTAAATTTATTGAGAACATAGTATGTGTCCTGTTCAGTTCTGGCCACCCCACCATGCACAGTGGAGGAGAGTCACGGGTGAAGGAATAACCTAATGCATGATTTGGAACCCAGCTAAGTCTCTTCCTTTTCTCTTTCCATAAAAACTAAAATGCAATCCGGCCAATGTTTCATACATAGGACCAGCTCACACCATTTTTCAGTCACATGTTATGTCTAGCATCCAATTTCCAGTGTAGCCAAGCAAACTTGTTCTGCACAGCACATGCCTACCCTGTTTTTAAGACACGACCATTTCTAATGAACTCTCCCAGTCAGATTTTAGTGTTCACTGCATCACTAAGACTGATATTGATGAGGCCAAATGACTTTTCCACTGCTAAAACCAACGGTTGCTTCTTAATTTCTACCCTGCTTGGCCTGGCAGAGCAGTCCTCTCAGTGGGCCACTTTGTAAATACATAAATGAGTACTTAAAAATGTAAATGTAAAAATTTAACTTAGGACACTGGGTAGCCAAGCAAGCACC
Organism: Cavia porcellus; assembly: GCF_034190915.1. Classification (NCBI taxonomy): domain Eukaryota; kingdom Metazoa; phylum Chordata; class Mammalia; order Rodentia; family Caviidae; genus Cavia; species Cavia porcellus. Next base: position 155,639,947 of record NW_026947484.1, on the reverse strand, counting down.
TCCCCTCCCTGGTAAGCGGTGGTGGTCTGGCTGACTGCGCCCCTTCCAGGTGGAGAACCAGCAGCAGCTCCTGAGATCCATGCCATGTTGGAACTTAGGACGCTGTGAAACCAAACAACCAGCCTGCCTCCCTGCTAAGCAAAAGTGAACCTACTGATACAAGGCCTAAAGTCAAATATCCCACTATCCCTATCCCCCTGCCCCAGCTGCCCGTTAACAAATGGGAACCAGAAATCTGAGCATCTCCTGGGAGGTTGCCCATAGCAAATAAGGGGGACTTCCTTCTACTATCTCTTTGAAGGCAAATATTTTTATTACTGTTTTGCTCTTTTCTGACTAAGGGTTCTGTTCTATTCAATATTCTGTTTTGATAAGTTCTATAGTGTTCTATATTTCATCTCATTTTGATATACATGATTGAAAGAACAACTATTATAAAGATAACAAAATATACTGTTATACCTATTACTGTTATCCTGGTAACCTGCTGTGAAGTTCTGTACCAATTTCACTGTACAATCTTAGTTGGCTTTATTCTGTCTTGTTTTGTTGTATACTTTAAAAATAAAATTTTAAAAAATGTAAAAATTTAAATGAGTATTTAAAAAAGTAAAATGCAAACCCTTCCCATAACCTTTCCTTTCTTAGCTTTGACAACACTGTAATCTCCTGGTTCCCCTAACTCACCAGGTGCTCCATTTTTTCTCTCTTGCTGGCCTTTTCACCTCTGCTCAATCTCCAAATGTTCTCAAGTCCAGGCTTTTCTCCTCAGGCTCCTTGCTCACCTTCCAAAATGAGTTTATCTGGATATTTGATTTATATTAATATTAACCATGTGAGACCCCCCTTAACCAGTTTTGTATTTCACAGTTTCAGTTACCTGTGGTAAACTATGATCAAAAATGAAATGAAATAAAAACTATCAGAAATAAACAACTTGTAAATTTTAAATTATATGCTAATCTGAGTAGCATGATGAAGTCTCACAAAATCCTGCTACACCCCATTCAGGCTACGAGTTACCCTTTTTTCATCCTATCCATGCTGTATATGCTACCCACCCATCAAATGTCTAGTGTCTGATTCAGCTATCACATCAACTGTTGCAATATGCCAGTGCTTCTGCTTAAACCACCATTACTTATTGAACAGTGGTTCCAATATGTGAGACCAGTGGTCCTGGCCATTCAGATATGCCAAAGGGAAACCAGAAAGTACTCCCTTTAAGTGAAAAAGATAAGTTTATATGGAATTCTGGAAAAACAAAACAGGACTACAATCACATAACTTTTATTATAGTGCACTGCCATTATTGATCTATTTAATATTAGCTATTACTATTAATTTGTTACCAGCACCTAATTTATAAGGAATGCCTTATCATAGATATGCGTGCACAGTATACATTTACTTCAGGCATCCACTAGCGATCTTGGAACATGCAGCTAAGCAGGAGTCAGTGCTCACGCTGATGACTCTCAGCTCTCCATCTTATGCTTCACTGAGCTCCAGGCTCATATATAGTGTCAGGAGGGTGCCTATTTGGCATCTCAAACTGAACCCAGCTTGATTCCTCCAACAACAAATGCATTCCTCGCCTAATATTTCCATTTGTAGTATTGGGGAATCATCATTCCAACTGTTCAAGTCACAGACTGGTAATTATCTTTCTTTTACTTCCTCACATCTAATCCCATGGATGGGCACTGCCATATCTACCACCAGAACAAACCTTGAACTTTCTGGTTTCTCTACCTCTGCTACTATCACCCTACTCAAGTAACTCATTCCTCTACTCAGAGAACTGAAAAAGCTCCCTTTTGAGCTCCCTCCTCCCGCTTTTGGGTCCTAACAGCCCACAGATCTCCACACATCAATCAGGATGAATTCTAAAAAGCACACCTTGCATTAACTCAGACTGCTTCAAAGACCCTACAATAGCTTTTCTTTTGCACTCACTGTAACATGGTTCGCCTCCAGCTCATCTCCTACCCACCGACTTCCCGCTCCCCACCCGCCATGGTGCAAAAACGCTGACTCCCTTTCTCCTCCTCCAGCACTAAGTTTGTCCCTGTCTTTGAGACTAGGTTCTGCTTCCTGTTGCTGACATCCTATGTCCTCAGTCTCTGCATGGCGGGCTCCTCTTTACCACTCCAGTCTCATTTCAATTATCATCTCCATAGCAAAGTCTTCTCTGGCTGTCACATCTAAATTGATGTCTCCTCTCCTACTGTTAGACATTATCACATCACCCTGTTTTACTTTGTTCTTGTGTTCATTTCTCAAATGTTCACATTGTGTCTTCTCCCTTCCCAGAGAACAGGTACTTTGTCTATTTTGCTTGTTAGTGTATCTCTGCTACCTAGGAGGGCCTGGGCTCATAACAAAAGTTCAATGAATATGTAGTGAATGAGAATCCATGAACATTAAATCTTTGGAATAGTGGCCAACCCTACTGGCCCCTCTCTCTGTTCATCTGACCACCACTGGCCTTCCCGCATTGAGCAGTATAGTCTCGTCACTGTCTTTTTAAATCATTTTTCAGTTCCTTGAGAACAAGGACATCCCATGTCTTATTACTGTCAAATAACAAAACTCTTATCTAAAGTACACTATATGTGTTAATTTAAGAAGGACAATGACAACGAGGAGGAAATAGTGTGGCATGGAGCCCATATATAAACACAAACATGGTGCTGAAAAGAAGCTAAGTGATTCCTTTAACACTTGGACATTTGAGAGAAACTAGTTACCATATATAAGTGAAGCATTACTTTTGAGTTTGAATACTAGGAGTTTAAAGCCTTTGTTTAAGGCTCTCACTAAGACTCTCTCCAACCTCTACACCATTTTTCAGTGCTTTCAATGTGACATAGTCATGAAAATTTCTAAATGAGATGCTCAGCTAATAGGAAAATACTAACAGAATCTGCTGAGCTATTTGGATTACTAGGGCTTATTCCCATATACCTCATACTCTTTTCTTAATTCAGTTAATTTCAGCAAAGTGTATGTGTGCGGGTCCAAGCATGCTTTTGTAAAGTCAGGTCAAAGGTTTGCAGATCCTGGTATTAAAAACTTTAGCTTATTCTGTTTATCTTTACCTTTTTATGTCAGGGCAAAGTCACTCAAATGTGATGAATATTTTTGATCTATAATTTAAGTCTAGGAAACTAAAGTCCAAATTGCTAGAGTTGGCACCCTTCAGTAAAGCCATACACTGTCATCTCAGGATGTGGAGACAGTTTATTAGCTTTTTGTTGTGTTTTTGCGTAAATAAATTTTCCTGATAGAGGATGCAAGTTAATAGATCCCTGACATTTTGATGACAAAGGATACGAATAGACATTTTTCAGAAAAGGCATGCAAATACTTATCAGATATAGGTATATCTGATATTTAGATATCAGATATAATAGTGCTCAATGCTAATTATTAGGGAAGTGCAGACTAAAACTACAATGAGATGTGATCTCACACAGATCAGATATTATCACAAAAGATAGTAAGTATCACAAGAATGGGAGAAAGAGAACTCTTGTCCTCTGTCGGTAGAAAATTAAATTAGTACATACACCAATTGGGAATAACTATATAAGGGTTCCTCAAATGAGAGTAGAATTATCACATAGCCCATGAATTCCACTTCTGAGTATTTACCTAGAAGATTTGAAGTCAGTTTGTGGAAAAACCATCTCTATTTCAGTGTTTCCTGCAGCACTATTCACAATAGCCATGTTTCATAATCAAACTAGGGTCCATCGGCAGCTGAGTGAATTAAAAAATGGTATTTAAGGGCTGGGGATTTAGCTCAGCAGCATAAGTGCCTGCCTTGCAAGTATGCAATCTTTTGATCCCCAGTACCAAAAGGAAATGATATTTATGCACATGAGAATACTATTCAGCCCTTAAAATGGAGGGGATTTTGTTATTGTCTACAACATTGATGGATCAGAAAATATTGCATTACATTAAACAAGCTGGGTACAAAAGGCAAACCTGCATGTTCTATTCCCTGAACCAGAGCAGAATGATAATTTACAAGACTGATGGTGGCAGAGGTGAGAAAATAAAGGTTTTTTTTTTCTTAGATTTATTGCAAAATGTGGTGAATGCGATTAGTAACAGATTATTGTTTATTTTGAAATCACTACCACAAAAATGTTGAATATTTGCCACAGTCGATGTTACCTAGCTTCACTTAGTTATTCTACATTGTACACATCACTTTATACCCCATAAGTAAATACAACTATGAGTTGTCAATTCATAATTAAGTTTTAAAAAGATGCTTCAAATTTGCATAGCAGGTAATACATAATTATGTGCAAACAGAACTTGCAATCTGAAAACCAATGATATGCTAAAAAATAAAAGAAAAGAAAAAGCTGAGCCAGCCCTCATCTCTCATCCCTCATTGGGTACTGAATGTCCTCCAAGACAAACTCCCAACCCAGCGACAAGACACATGTTTATAAAAACTGAAGAGTAATCACAAGTAACATATGCTGCGCACCAAATGTGTGGACCACAGCACAAACTGCAGGACTTCAAAGTAACAAAGGGACACTTAGACCAGAGAAGTAAGAAAGAAGACTACCACTGTATGAGAGCTGCTCCCCTAAAACATGCGACTGGAGAAAGCAACATTTCTTCCTGTGATTTAAACTCTGAAATGAACACATAATTAAGCAGCGATAAACATAGTGACTGAATATTTTTGATCTATGAGAGAGACCGCGAAGTTTCAGCTATAGCAAACCTTGGTTATAAAATGGTTTATTAAAGGATCTAATGAGAAGTGCAAATGGTCAAACAGCTTTGCACCTCCAAGCACTCTCCAGGTTAGGGCACCAGGTCAGCCTGATGTGAGAATCCTGCTCTGTTGAACACAGGGGAGCAGAACCTAGTACCATTAGACATTCCACCCCTGTGGTCCCCTTTGTTCCAACAATACACTCATCAAGCAACCTTTTGATAGCCAGGTTTCTCATGTAGTATGCCTAAAGCGAGCAACATGCTGGTCAGGCCAGCACAAACACCAGGTCTGCTCAGCAGTCACGTTTGTTAGTGGCACTCATTAGCCCTGAGTAGCAATAATTAGATCAGATCCCCCAAAAATGTACATGACTCATGTGTGGTTTGGCTCAACAGCAAATATATTCAAGGGTGCAGAGAGCTGAGACAGGAAGGGAAGGAAGAGAGAGAGAAAGACAGAGATAGAGACAGAGGCAGAAAGAGATTAAATGACATATATCAATGAATCTGTAAAGCTTTGAACATCACACCAAGGGATTTGAAAGTCATTCTTCAGCAGTGAGAAGGTATTGGTGAAGTTAAGATGAGGAAAATGACATGATCAAGACAGTTACAGATGCAATACACAAAGCTCTACTTAGTGGAGTCGTGGTCAGCTAAGGGAACAACGAATTACAACACAGTGCACAGACCATTCTGGGATCCCAAAGGAGAGGTACCTGAAGCTCACGCCAGGGGCCATCAGGAAACATTGCTCAGAAAAATAATTTACTTTTTTTTTATTATTAGTCTTAAACGTTCTTCCAAAAAGTTCCCTTCAAACACTTTAGTTAAATACATAAATGTTTCAGAGAGTTTCAGAAGTGTATTTCTAACTCCGCCAGATAGTTCCACCTAAATGTGCCATAGGCACCCCAAACTCAAAATACAAACTTCAAAATTTGAACTCATGAGTTTATTTGCCCTGTAGACACATTCCAGTTCCTTCTCCCGAGTTCCCTACTTTATTGAATACAGCCACAGTTATCTGTTGGGCAGAATTTGCTAGTTTCTCTCTTTTACTTAGCATACAGTAGGTCCTACACCCTGATTCAATTTGCCTTCCTGTTACCATTTAGCTTTCTCCTATCCCAGGGGCAATGCCTTAGTCCAGGTTTTAATCATTTCTCAGCTCAGTCCCTGGACTAGTCTTCTAAATGGTCCTTTGCCTGCATTCTAATCAACTTCTGTTTTCTCCAATCAATCTGCAGTTTCATACATAGGACAGTACCTCATTCATTTGTTTAACAAATAAGTATCATGTGTCGTGAGCTTTCTAAGCCCATGGGATACAGTGGTGAATAAAACAATGTGCTTGCTTCTCAAGGATCTTATATTCTAGATAAGACACTCATCTTGTACACAAAGAAACAAAGTGAGTTTCAGTAGTGGTAAATTCTATAAAGTAAATACAACTAAATGATTTGGTAGAGAGTGAAGGGGAAACTTGTTTGTCATGAAGTTCTCTTGGCCACATACGCAGTTAAGAATCTGTTGGTCAGAAAGAGTCTCCTTGCAGAGGTCTGAGGTGGAGCTCTTTTGGAAATCCCTAAGACAAATGCAAGAACAGAATGCTCCAGAAATGGGTAAAGGAAAGAGAGGAAGAGGAACAGTGGCAGCTGATGAGACCAGAGAGTTAGGCTGAGGGCGCTCATGTAGGACACAAGCAGTTTGAGTTTTAATCTAACTGTGACAGGAAGCTACATAAGTAGAAGAGAGGCATCTGTGTGTGGAGAATGGAGTCTAGAAAATCAGGGGGTAAAGAAAGGAGACCATTCCAGAGTCTGTTGCAATATTACAGGGCCAAAAACAAGGGTGATACCAGGAAAGATGGGGAAGCAGAAGGCTAGGGAACATATTCTAAAACTAAGCCAGTATGACTTGCTGGTGAATTAAATATAGGATATGAGAAGAGGAGGAGAGAAAGGAAGGAAAGGAAGAGGGGGAAGAAAAAAATAGGGGGAGGAGAGAGAGGAGGAGGTATGATCTACAATCTGGACTGAACGAAACATGATGGATACTGAAGTTATTTTTCTGGGATGTAAAAGACTTGAAGGAGCTGTGAGAGCCTTGGTGAGGAAGTAGAAATCAAAAGTTCTATTGATCAAATTAAGTTTGAATAACTGCTATTAACTCAAGTAGCTATGTCAAAGAGTTGAATACAGAAATATGAGTTCAACAGAAAGGTCATCAGTAGAGACATAGGCTTTGGCAGTTATTAACATATAGAAAATGTTTGGCCACTGGCCTTGAGATTAAATAAAAGTAGACGAGGTAAGAGTGAGGGTCTCATCCTGGTAAAGATATCTCTTTAATGAGAGAGCCTGGGAGATTGAAGAACCGGAAAAGGAGTCTGGAAAGAGAGATTAATGATAATAAAGAAGCTACAGCGGGGGCTGGGGGTTTAACTCAGTGGCATAAGCGCCTACCTTGAAAGCAGGCAGTCGTGAGTTTGATCCCCGGTACTGATAAAAAGGAAAAAGACAAAAAAAAAAGAAGCTACAGGAGAATTTGATGTCAAAATAGCTGAGAGAAAAGAAGGATCACAACAGAGGAGGTCGGTTGCTGTGTGAGAGGCTGCTGCAAGCTGGAAGGCACTGGTGACCTTCACAGGATGACTCTGGAGAAAGCGGTGGGGAATAAGTCTCCAACAGACAGAAGCAAGGGAAGAAGGAAAATAGCAAAGACAACAGAAAACCAACCAAGCAACTGCCCTGACGGGGCAGTCAGATGCTCACCATTTATTTCATGTTGTTTAAAATAAAGCCCACACTTCCCACCTTAGGATAAAATGCTTGTCACTATCTGGATTTTACTACACGTGTACATAATTTTGTCACCCAAGACAACCATTCTTCTTACTACTAGGAAAGCTGACAATACTAACATGAATCGTAGTCTCTTCCTTTCCACACCTGGCTCTCTCTGGGTTACCCTTTGCCATTTCCTATAGGGAGAAAAGTCTTACAGGTCTTTCACTGTCCTTCAGGAATGGCCATCCCAGATGGGTTGCACCGCCCTGCCACATGACTCCCCCTCTCTGCAGGGTTTCCAGTGTACCCTGCACATCCATGTCGTGTTTACCTCACTACAGAGCAGTCTTCGACAGCAACACTTTTCCTCCCCAAACACAAGCACACACAAAACGAAGAGGAGTAACGTGAAACCTTTGGATCATGTGTAGAAGGCACTTGAAGCTGTGACAAAACACTGACACCCCCATTTAAAGGAGGAGGGGCTTATTTGGGCTCATATTTTCAGTCTGTGGTTGGCTGGCACCTAGGCAGAGACAGGATGGCAGAGAGCACAGCAGAGGAAAAGCTGCTCATGCCATGGTGTCCGGGAAGCAGAGAGCAAAGGGACAAGCCATGGAGAATGACACCCGTGGAGAACGACTCCTCCCCACCAGCCTCCGTCTGCTACCTGCAAGCCAGCTGTGTCACCCCCATAATCTAATCCCGCCCACAAGCTCCCGAGTACATTGGGCCTTTGAGGGACACTCTCCTTCTGAAACACAACAGCTTCTTATCTAAAAGTTCCTCAGTAGGCAGGTGCAGAGAGTTAAGTTCTAAACACATCGATGTCACACGCCTTTGGTGATTTTTCCCAGTCTTCCCTTTTCAGTATCATTTTCCACCTCCATTCCTGATACTCCTGCCCCTCATCACTTACACAGGCACACCCAGCGTCCTGCTCACACCAAAACACTTCTGGTACAAGTGTGCTCGGGCCTTTCCACTCTGATGTGTGCTGTTGAATCTTCTGACCATGTCTCAGAGCACACGCTCAGCGGTCACCTCTGCTAGGAAGCTTCCTGGATTTCCTTTCCCTCCTTTCCAGCACTATTTCCAGAACCTCTGTCAATAGCTCCATTAATTGCCTGACCACATCCACCCCTTTACTACCTCCTTCACCCACCAAATTGCAAGCCCATTAGGCAGGAACTCTGCTTAGTTGGTCTTTTTTATTCTGAGTATCTAGCACAGTGCCTAGGCCATAAGAAGTACATAGCCAAAAATATTTTTCTTTAAGTCACCTAATACAAAGTGCTTACGAAATTTAGAGGTTGATGAACTTCATCATCAGGAATAGTTCCCCACATGAGAAACCAATGGGACATGCCAGGAGCATTCAAGAAGTGTGTTAGTCTATATTTTCCTGTGGCAAAACAGTAACAGTAATAAATCATTGATCACCATTTGCTCCATTCTGAGTGATTACAAATGTCTCCTTGCAGCACTTCAGCTCACATTTCCATTCTGCAGAGGTGGCCAACAGAGGCAATTACATATTTTTATTTCCTTCCATATTTTGACACTTTTAAAGTTCTCAAAGGAAGTGCTATAGATACCAGCTTTTTATTTCAAGCTATTTTTCAAATGAAAACAGTTTGTAATCTCTTCAGACACTTTTACATGAGACTTGCATTTTTTGCTTGGAATTTGTGTTTTTCTTTTCATAACCTTTTCCTCACACTTCCTTATAGACACAAACCCTACTCTTCTCAGTCCCTTTTACAGAAACAAGAAGCACACCAGCTACCTCAACAGAAGCAAGCACGAGAACTGCATAAATCCAGGAGATAGTACTGTGTAATCACAATAACCTGAGATGTCTACTTGAGAATGCCAAAGAGCAAGGAGAGACTTCATAGTGCTCACCTCTTAGCCTGAAGCTGAACTCATTTGCCTCTCAACATTAAATGTTCAATCACAGTGTCACAGAATCGCAGGACTGGAAAAGACTCGAGGTCATTTCGTTCCTCTTATTTCCATGGATGAATCCCTTCCATAACATCCCTGATAACTTTCTCCTTGAACTTCTTCATGACAGTGAACTTAGCACTGTTCAATGCTTCAGGTAAAAATAAATGCATCCTACTGAATTTTAGAGTTTTACCACCCTGTATAATAATAGTTGTTTTCAGTACTGTGAACCCTACCCATTTCACTGGTACAACTGATGTGTCCCTCATCTATGTTGCATATAAAGGGGAAAAGGTACCTTGAGTAACATGAAAAGCTTTCATTTCTATTTACTGATCTACAAACATTGCCTTGTTTCCAAAAAGGATCTTGAAATGGCTCAAAGCACCTGGATGCAATGGAATTATTAAAATAGAAATAGAAATTCAAAGTCCTGAAAAGAGATTCTTGATTCAAAGGCTAGTACAGTTGCTGACATTGAAACTAAATGTAGCAATGGGCTTTCTACAAGTCAGTACAAAAAAGAAGAAGAAAGAAAAAAAAGAAATAAGCAGTGGGTTATACAGTTCTCCTTTTTTAATAGAAAAAAGTACACTGATTCCCCTCTAAATGGAAAATTTTCTTAGTTCTAAATTACAAGAGGAATTGCTCATGTATCATTTTATAAAAGAGCTTTGATTCCTGGGTTTTCTCTGCACATTAATTTCCACCTTCTAATGTACTGCCAAAAAGAGTGCAGAATAACACTTTCCCTTGTACAATATCAATCCAACACCAACCAATCTTTTATTTTTTTCTGTTGAGAATAGAAGACAAAGCATGATGCCTGGAGACCTACTTTTTCAAAAGTCACTAGGAAAACCCTTAAACTATCAACATCAATTTTTTGTCAATATTATGGTGCAACAGCTCCACATTCCTAATTTGTAGTAGGTGGGAACAAATGAGACACTGACATGCAGCCGTGAAATGTGTCCCTGTGAGCTGAGAGAGGGTGAAGAGAGCAGAGGAGACCCGTGAGGGGGCAGAGAGACCTGCCCGGCTCTGCTTGCATGGCTGATAAGGCCTTGGTTCTCAGGAGCATGGCCCAAGGTGTAATTAAAGCTGGCTCTGCTCTGAAAGGTAATGCAAAGAATTGGCGAACCACACTTGTTTTTATTTAATTTTTAACCTAGGGCCTGGAACATGCTAGGTAAATGCTCTGCTAATAAGCTAAAACCCCCAGCCCCTAGCATTTGCTCTTTAAATGCTCCAATTTTGTCCTACTGAGAGCACGATACAGCCCACTGCCTCAAAAAATGTGACTCACAATTCTAAAGTGGCTCCATGTAGCCATGCCCTGTTCTTTTTAATACTTTCCCTTGACCTTGGAATGAAGGGCGGGGAAGATAACTCCACAGAATAACCAACACATGTTTGAACTTTGCAGTGCCTATGACATTCCAAAAGACCATCACACCTGACTCTCAGCATTCCCCACTTCCCAGAGGTCTTCAGAGTCCCTTGGAATTTATCTGGACTTCTGGTTCCATCTTTAAATTCCTAACACAGTCATGAGTCATGTAACAAAGGGCATCGGCTCAGAGAAATGTATCAGGAGATTTCATCTCTGTAAATAATTCATGGAGTGACTTCACAAACCTAAATGACATAACCAACTATTTGCATAGGCTGTGTGGGGTATGAGTATTGCTCAAGGTTACAGGCCTGTACAGTGTGTCATTGAAATGAACACTGTAGGTAACTGTAATTCAGCAATATTTGTGTAACTAAATGTACCTAAACAGCTTTGTGCACATTAGCATCACCAGAAATATGAGCAATGTGCTGTACTAAGACACTGTGATGGCTGTGATATCACTGGTGACAAAAGTTTTTCACCTATCTTAGGGAACCACTATTGTACACATGATCCAGTGTTGACCAAAATGATGTTATGCAACAGAGGATGGTAAACTGAAGACAGAGGGATCTCTGTCTTTGCTACATAACCCCAGCCAGCCTTAACCTTCTGTCTTCCCCACAGCTAGGAAAGCCACATGTGAAGTCTCTATTTCCTCAATGCAAATGTGGCAGCTTATCCATTATAATTATTATTACTAGTGAATCTCAGTTATATCTAGTGGTCCCTTGAGGCTGCTAGGCTATATTAAATCTTCACAAATTAGTAATGTTAAGTGATTGCAATTACAGTGAAAGTAAGCACCACATCGAATGAAGCTGTTTGTACACCGGAAATGTGCTCCTGGGGTCATGGTGGAGAGAATGAGGTTTCGGATTCATTCTAAAGAAGGCACCTTTGCTCCAAGTGTATCTGTGAATGGGCCTAAACAAAATGACTAGGCTTCTCACAGAATTACAATGAGCCAACGACACAGTGGTTTAAGCTGGGGAATCACAGGGACATCACAGTCATCACAGCTCATGCACATAGTGATGCCTGGCAAGTGCAAATGAGCTTGTGGATCATTATTGCCCATCACAGTTTATTATGACACACAACTGCTGAAAATCAAAGTCATTGCTAAGCAACAGCCAGCTACTAACAGCATAATCGTCTCTTCATACTCAGCGGTTCCACCTGCCACCCCCCTTTTTGATTAGCAGAGGCCTGGGATGGAAGGTAAAATAAATAATAAGAGAACTATGAAGTATTTGCTAATTTTTGCATGCTGTATAATTTGGGAGCAGGAAAGCACAAGCTGAGATAACCGTATTTCCCTAGAGCATTTGAAGGTATCCTATAGTGTGCGTGATGTGGTATCTAAGAAAGTGCTCTGTGTCTGGGAGCTGAATGGCTACCTGGCATGGAAGAAGCTGGCATAGCCTCTCTGCGTTTGCAGTGGTGAGTCACATAGTAAGCAAGTAGTCATCTGGGTTTGCTGCTCCACCAAGTGATTAAACCTCATGAAGATTTTTTTTGGCTTCTTCTTTTGAGAAATACAAACTCTCAGAGCTTAAGGCAGTTCATTTACTGAACAGGGGAACACATTCATGATTCATGGAAAGATTTATTCTCTGTCCTTTCTCTGTGAAGTGAGGTGACATTTAGACAGAAATAAGTCATATCCACTTTACAGTAGGCACAATTCTTCATTGACTGGAAAATGGTAACCACAAAATAAGCTTTCTGTGTTTCAAAAAAAAATAGATATTTTAAGAATTTCTTACCTGTTGGTAACAGGGCCCTTAAAATTTGAGTCATATGTCCTTGGTTCACCTGCATTTAAAACAAAGACTTCTTTAAGCACATAAGCCAGGGAAATAGCAAATAAATAACCATAAAATATTAATTTTAAAGAATCTACATCTTGTCCAGTGTACTGTTTGCTGTAATGCTACTTTTTGGTGTGTGTGTGTGGGGGGGGGGGGTCTTGAAACACCAAATATGCTTTGGTTGCAGCTAACATTTTTTTTTCTTTTTTGAATTAGAAGCAAGACTAGGAAGAGAGGCTAAGGACTATATTCTACCGACCCCAGGAACCACTCTTCCCAAGGCACTGAGTACCATCATTGGAGAGCACAGGCAAAACAGCAAAACCTGAAGGCCTTCTGATTTGCAAACCGTTTCACCATCTCCCAGCATCTAGTGCTGCTGAGAAGGCGTGAGGTACATGCTATCATGTGAGACGCATACTTAGCTCAGCATTCCCTTTCCTCGCACTCATCAGTAAGTGAGTTTTTTCTGCAAGACTTTCAAATACTAGTCACTGTTTCTCTCTGCCATACTGGATGGATGATTTATAAAAATTATGATTGTAGTAGATGAATGTTATCTGCATTGATGTTTTACATCTACTGAAAGGCTTCATGCCATTTTGGAAGATGCCTTAGTCATTCACTGCTGCATTGTGATGGTGGTATATCACCCTCCTTCTGCACAGTATAAAGTACCTACAGAAGGGCTTCCCAACCCCAACTATATGCAACTAACCCTAACAAGTGCTACTGAGTCATTCTTAGTCAAAAGTCTGCATTCACAATTCCCAGCTCTCTAGCATTTCCATGTCTTTGTCCAGGGATTTGTCCTGAGTTAAGGACAAAATTTTTTAAAAGGTTAAGAAAAAAAAAAAAGACCTGTATGTGTTAGTAGCCTGCTCCTGCCCAGGTTGGGAACTGAAACAATAGAACTCAAAGTTTCTTCAGTGTGATCGCACTCAGGACAAAACAGCAGTGAACACGGGGCAGCTTAGCAATGGAAATCCATGAGCCAGTCAGTGACTATTCAAGAAGTCCCTATTACATTCTAGGAGCTGTGCAGAGACCCCGAAAATATGCAAGGTGTGGTTCCTATTTTAGAGACCTTATAATTGGCAAGCAAGTTTGATTTGGTCATTTATTCAACACTATTTCTTGAGATTCTATATACACTAGCAATACATGAACAACGAATATGCCACATAAACAATAAAGTAGTAAGCAATATGGTGCTATAGTTTGAATGTCTCCATTCCTCCAAATTTCACGCTGACGACCCCAGTATGGCACTGTTGTGAAATGGGGCTGACTGGGAAGTGATTAAGCTGCAGAGGGCTTCACCCACTGGAAGTCATGTCATGCCCTTGTCAAGAGGCTTCTGAGGGCCACCTGGCCACTGGAGAGCCATCTCTTTCCTCCTTTTTGGCTCTTTTCTACCATGTGAAGACACCTCAAGGAAGCACCATTTTGGGAGCAGGGAGAGTAGTTCATTTGCAAATATCACATCTGCTCCTGTCCTGGTCTTGGATTTCCCAGCCTCCAGAACTTTCAGAAATTTACTTCATCCATGCAGCCTAAGGAATTTTCCTATAATTAAAGGAATGGACAAAGACACAATAACAATATTCAGTGTTATAAGAATTCTGAAAAAGTAAGTTTCATTAAGAACTCAGACATTCAAGAGAACTTTATTTAAGAAGTGAAGTTTCTGTTGTCTTTTTTTGGGGGGACTGCGGTTTTTCATTTTTGGTGGCACTAGGAATAGAACTCGTGCTTTCTTATTAAGCTAAATCTCTAGCTCATTTATTTTTATTTTGAGACAGGATCTCTTGAAGTCACTAAACTGCCCAAGCTGAGCTCAAACTTGTGAACCTCCTGCTTCAGCCTCCCAGAGTTAGAAACATCCTCTGCCACCCTTGGCTTGGCAGTGAGATTTCTGTGTGTGCAAGACTTCAACAAAACCACAAGGAAAGCAGAAATATCCTGGAGGCAGAACTAAAATTCCCTTGTATTAATTGTATCTATTTAGTGACTACCTCTTGGTGCTTTGCACTGAAAAAGCCACTGCAGGAGGGCTGTAAATTAGTGAAGTGCACAGTCTGTCTGCCAACAAAGAGAAAGGAGAAAAATGTACAAATAACTATAACACAGAATATGGCAGAATATGGTCTCCTAAGAGAGGTAGTGTTCTGAGAGTCCTAGGGAAGGACAGGTCGAATCCTGTGAAAGAGATCAGAAATCAGGGGTTCACAGAGCCAGGATATTTTTAGATTGGTAAAGTTTGGACCTGTAGAGATGAATGAAGTCCCAGGGGCAGGAATGAATAGCATGTTTGTGGAGGTAGTGGATGACAAAATAAAGCTTAATAAATAATGTGGGACCAGATTACATAAAGTCTAAAAAACCAAGGATGAGATTTTTTTCATAAATCATAGGCAACAGTGAGTCATAGAAGCTTTACAATGACATAGTAGAATCATGTTTAAGAAAGAGCAGTTTAGCAACAGTCTCCAAGTTGTATTACAATGAGCAAAGTCACAGAGCATTACTAGGAATCTACTGCAGTAACAGAAGCGTGAGGTAATGTGAGCCACTGCCCCAGTGGCGGTGGAAGTCACAGAGAGAGACAGAGTTGGATGATCGAGGGTTACCAAGAGCAGCAGTGTGGCTGGGGGTTGGGAGGAAGGATCCTGGAGTATGAATGGCTGCTTACTGCTGGTTGCTAGTGGTGACCTCAAAGGACTGTACTTTTGAAGTCTTGGTTCTATACTTGAAAATGAGAATTAAAACAGCCACTATCCCATTAAGTTGCTAAAGGATTAAGTTGATTAATACTTACAGAAGTACTGATAATAGTCTCTGGCACTTAGCCCCCTAAAATGGTTATTATTAGTCCCATGCTCATAATTATATGAAAAAGACAAAAAGTATCTGGTGAATGTTATGATTGAGGATGTGAAAGAGAAGCCGGAAATGGTTTCAAATCAAGTGACCCACATCTTCTGGAAATTGTGATTCTCATTGCCCCTGGTTTCTGAACTAAATTGAAAAAAAAAGTTAATGCAGTTAAATTCAGAACATTGGCAAGTGGAAGAATTTGGAAAGAAAAGAATACAAATACAGTTTGTGTTCTTTTGAATCTCAGTGTTCAGCATTCAATGGGAGTCAAAAAAAAAAAAAAAGAAAGAAAGAAAGAAAAAGAAAAAGAAAAAGAAAAAGAAAAAGAAAAAACCTGGACCCTAGAGAGGGAATCAAGTCTTGAAATACTGAAAGTCACAAAATTTATAACATGAATAAACTTCACAAAGAAGAACACCAGGTTCAGTTAGGTACAGAGTGATGCTACACAGTGACTAAAATAAAAATCATAATTAACATGTTTTTATTTATTTTTGTTTTGTTTTATTTTTGATGCTGGGAATTGAACTCACAACCTTGTCCTTGCTAGGCAAGAGCTGTGCCGCTGAGCTAAATCCCTGGCCCAGTTAACATATTTTTAATCTCAGATGCTAAGCACTATACTAAATGCTTTGCATGCATTGTTTTATTTTGTCAAAATGATCTTATTATATTGATAGGAAATTATTATTAGTTTTGCTTTACAGATATAAGAAGTGAGACACAGAGCGGTCAAGAAATATGTCCATAGTTATACAGTTGATAAGTGATCTACCTGGAATTCAAACGTGCCCCAGTTAGTCCTGTGGCCATGCCCTGCAGTTGAAGCCAGTTAATCCCACTAAATCCAATTAATCCCAAGGTCATGCCCTGCAGCACCAGCTCCAGGGGGAGCTGTGTGAAATGCTTCCTGTTTGAGACAGTGGGCCTGTGTTCAATGCCATTTGTCTGATGCATTGCCAGGTTCTGTTATTTGTCTGCTTTTTTGACTCTACCTTTCTGCACAGGTGGAAGACATCTAAGTCGTCCTTTAGTTGAGAACTGACCCCTCTGTGCCCTCCATCCACAGGGATGTGTCGTTAGCAGCCATGCTTTTCTCTTGTGTTTATTTTATGGCTGGATCTGGTCTGAACACTGCAACAAAACTGGGCCACTCACATTCGTCATCTGAGGAACTCTGAACCAGAATGGACAGTAAGTGTGACCATTAATCCTAGCATGCAACCTCTTTGGATTAGGAAACAACAGCAAAGTATCAGAAAAAGGTGAAAGGTTTTACTCTGAAATCTTAAACAAGACAAGGGTTTCTACCCTCACAATTCGTACTCACTGTAGTTCTTGAAACTTTTCTCAGAAGAATCAAGCAAGAAAAAAATAAACAGAATACATACAGGACAAGATTGAATTATCCTTATTTGTAAATTACACAATCCTTTACATAGAAAATCCAAAAATCCCCCCTAAAGGACTTCTAGAAGTAATAAACAAATTTAGCAAAATAGCAGGAGACAAAACACAAACTCAGTAGCTTTACTATATGCCAATAATCAACCCACTAAGAAAGAAATTACGAAAATGATGCCCTTTCACAACAGCTTCAAAAAGTTACACACTTACAAATTAAACTAACCAGGAAAGCAAGAGACCTCTATAATAAAAATGAGCATTTTACAAAACAAAAATGATCAAAGAGGACACCAGAAAATGGAAAGACATTCCCCTCTTTCTGGATAGGTAGAATCAATTGCTGTCAAAACAGCCAACAGCATTTTTCACAGAACTAGGAAAAACAATTCCAAAATATGTATGGCATGAGAATAAACCTAGAGCAGTAAAATCAATACAAAGCAACAAGAACAAACCAAGAGGCATTATAATCCTAGATTACAAATTACTACAAAGCTATAGTAATAAAAAGAGCATCGTACTGGCACAAAAACATACATGGAGGTCAAATGGAGCAGAAGAGAAAATGCAACAACAAACCCAGGTGCATTTAGTTATTTAGTGTCAGACAAAAGAACCAGACACATATCCTGGAGAAAAGATAGCCTCATTCACAAATGGATCTGGGAAACTGCTATCCATATGCAGGAGAATGCATGTAGACCCATATCTCTCCCTGTAATAAAACCAGAATGAATCAAAGACCTATATATTAAAGCAGAAACACTGCATCTGCTGGAAGACAAAATTGGTAAAACTCTTGAAGACATAAGTACAGGAAAGGGCTTTCTCAATAGGACACGAGTTACACAAGAAATAACATCAAGATTCAACAAATGGGATGAGATCAAATTCAAATGTTTTGGCAAAGAGAAAAACCAACAGAGTAAAGACTCAATCTACAGAATGAAAAAATATTTTTCCAGCTATTCCTCAGACTGAGGGCTAATATTAAGAATACATAAAGAGATTTTTTAAAAATTAGTCCTTCAAAATAAAATATATAATCATGAGCAATTGAAATCAACAGACAGGGCTGGGGATTTAGCTCAGCAGCTTAAGTGCCTGCCTGGCAAGGGCAAGGTCATGAGTCTGATTCCCAGTACACCCCCCCCCCAAAAAAAAAGAAATCAACAGACATTTCTCAGAAGTAAAAATGGCCAATAAGTACATTAAAAAATGGTCAGTATCTTTAGCCACTAGAGAAATGCAAATCAAAATATACTGAGATTCTATCTTACTCCAGAAAATGGCTATTATCAGTTCTTTAAAAATAGCAAATACTGGAAAATTTATTGGGAGAAAAGAACCCGTCTACATTGATGGTGGAAATGTAAACAACGACAATCACTATATAAATCATTTTGAAGATTCCTCCCAAAGTTAAAGTTAGAAATTCCATTTGATCCAGCTATTCTACTTCTGGATGTCTTCCTCAAAAGGTAAAGACCTCATATTACAGTGATACATGCATACACATGCTTATAGCAACATAAACAACAATAGCTAAATCTCGGAAATTCCTTATACATTTCTAAAGAAATCTTGTTATATGTACAGTGGAGTACTGCTCAGCCATAAAGAAGGATAAATTTCAGTCATTTGCAGAAAAATGGATGCACCATGAGTACATGATGCTAAAATGAATCGGACACAGGAAGATAAGATTAAAGAAAACAAGGAGAGACTTTTAGCAGATAGGGATTTAGAGATACAGGGAAAGAAAAGAAGGGGAGAACAAAGAGAAGTGAAAAGAATAACATGTGATACCTACATGCACCAACTCTTTACAAAGAATGTATTCAGTGGGGCTGGGGATTTAGCTCAGCGGCATAAGCGCCTGCCTTGCAAGCAGGCAGCCGTGAGTTCGATCCCCGGTACCGATAAAAAGGAAAACGACCAAAAAAAAAAAAAAAAAAAAAGAGAGAGAATATATACAGTATATACTGCAAACATGAACTGCACTACTAAAAAACATTTTTTTAAAGAAAAAGCAAATGCTAGAAGATTAGTAAAGCATATTCCTGTTGGTGTCTGAGTGGGTCGTGGCAATGTGACCTTGGGTAATATATGTGGCCCCTCATCCCTTTTCCTTGGACCCTGTTCCCATACTCTGCTTCCTGGCCACCATGAAGTAGGCAGCTTTCCTCACCACACCCTTCTCAAGATGCTTCTGTGTTGGATCCAGCCAATCATGCATAAAATCCCCTGGAACCATGAGCCAAATTAAACCTCTCTTCCTTCTGGTTGTGGATGACAGTGCTGTTACACTCAGTGATAAATGGTAACTACAGAGCACAAAAACTGAAAACCAGAGATACAGAGAACTCAAACTTCCAAGAAAATATTACTGAAGAAACTGTGGGAAGAGAAGCAGAGACAAAAATCCTGGCGTCACATACTGGGGAAGCTCTCTGCCATGGAGCCTCACCTCCAGCCTTATCTTCTCTCGCTATCAAGTAGGTCAAACTGGTTATGTGCAAACAAACTTCCTTCAAATGATTCACTCCTTCTTGTTAAACTTCTATTTTTAACAATTCATTTTAACATCTTTTATTGTTTCCTTGCCTTGAATGAGTGGCAGGGATATAAGGATGCATCCCTCAGACTAAGTTCACTTTTATGAATCTTAAAACTGCATAAGAAACATAAACGCAATCATCACTTTGTGGTAAGAACCTATAAAGACATGAAGGGGGCCCATGGGATACAGCGAGGGCCAGTAATCCACAGGCTTCCTAAGCTTTTGGCTAACGCAGACCTTTCGCTTCACTTTCTGGTCTCTCTGCTCTTTGCCTTGACTCTTACGTCTGGTTTCCAGCACTAACGTCTGTACTATTCCTTATTCTGTACTTCAGTTCCCACATCTGGCTGCATAGGAATCTGGCTATCATATCTCAAAGGCTTTGGAGAGTAAACATTGTCAATTTCCCCACACCACCAAATGTTTTTCAATTCCGTGAGGAGCTTGGGAAACGGTATTTGTATATGTTCCACCAAATGAATGTGACACACAGGTAGTTTGGGGACCCCTGGGCTCCTTGATTTTGTTCTGAAATTCATCATCTCTATCCTTGTTCATACTACATCCTTAATCCTAGATCTACCTTGTGCAGTAAATGAAGAGAAAGGCGGATCATTATCACATATATGAGTTTTGAAAATCATTAACATTAGAGATTTATAAAAGCAAAAAATACATCAGAAAGATAGATTATTAGAAATTCCACATCAAGATGATTACTAAGTGGATGTGTTTGTTCCAGGGTCTGTTCTAGACACAGGTCTGCCATTCTGCACAGTTCCAGGTAGAACCCACTGTGAGCTGTACTCCCATCAACTATGCCAGGCAACCGTCCTTATATAATTATTAAGACCATTAATGCTCCCAATAATCTTGTGGGTTCTGCCATTATTAGTCCATTTGATGAGAAGTAGAAGCACAGAAGGGTGAGTTAATTTCCTCTAATTCATGCAGCCCTGAGGTCAAAGTGGGTTTGAAAGGTAACAATCTGACTTCAAAGTCTGTGTTGGACCACATGGCAGGAAGTCACTCATTTGACAATCTTAAAGTCATTCTATAGATGAGTGGAGTTTTAAGGAAGACAGTTTGAAAGGGTAAACAGTTTAAATGGATCCTGTAATCACTCATTTTTTACATTAAGGACAGGCAAAACTAGTTTAAAACTAGGCAAACTTCCAATGTGGGTGTGATACGCACCTCACCAAGTGAAAAGGCATATAGCAATGTAAATGAAATGCCACTGTCAAATCTGTCTGCAAGGCTGACACTTTCTGATTAGAAAGCCTGTCATATTTTAGTTGAGAATACACTAACACCACAGTCAAATGGTAAGATTTAACTGACCCTTTTAGTAATGACAGCCGGAAAGTGATGACTTCACCCTGCCCCCATGTGCAGGCAGCATTTGTTTTGTGATGCAAAATTTTTATTTCCTACAAATCAGTCCAAGGCAATGCTTTCACAGGGGCCCTCAAGCCCTGTAATTGCATCTCTGGAATAAATTGACTGAGAGGCCAGCTAAAGAGTCATAGTGCTTCACTGTCAGATGGCTTAGCTAGTTAAAGCCAATTCATTTTTTTTTTTTTACTTAAAAAAATGAAAAGAAGAAACTTAAAGCCAGTTAATATTTTTATAAGCATCTTAATTTTATTTGATTTTTGATCACCAAAGTTACTAGGACAATGGAATCGCTGAAAAACATTCATAAGAGACAGCTACATATTTGTTATTACAGTTATCACTTCGCATTGCACTAATACAATGCGATTTCCTTACTAGAAATTATTCATGAAGACGAAGGAAAACAGTCCAGGTAATTAATTCAATTCTTGGGTACAGATTTCACAGGGCTCGGTTGAAAGCAAATGGCAAGATAAAATGGGCAATCATGCTTAGAAAGACTCTTCTCGTTCAAAGCCATCTGTTTCTCAAACAAAATAATGATACAACTACCACTCACCCATAAGAAATTTGTTTTAAAAAATCATCTAAAACATTTAATTTTATTTATTCAGAAATATTTTTCTTTGGAGAACCTAGCATGAGCAAAGGGAAATCTAAAATGAGATGCATATCGAGGGCCTTAAAAGGATCTATTCTGAGCACGAAGTCAGATAACCTTCTACAGGCACGGGAAAGTGGGCTAGCACACATTAAGATCTGCTTTAAAATTCAACAATAGCCAAAGGAGAACTATGCATAATTCAATACTTGTTTCCCTGCTCAGATATGTTTACTATGTTATATCTGTAAAGGAGGAGCTATATTCTGATTCCCAGGAAAGGATTCCTTTCCCTCAAACCCTCAACAAAAGATACAAAAACATATTTATTTGCAATTTCAAGAAGATGTTCCTCTTGTCAGTGTAACACACTTTCATGATGTGGCCCATCTAACCAGCCTCGCTTCTTACGGCCCCCCATTTAAACCCAACCGTCTAGCAGTTCTACTCTCCTTATAGTTCCCCTTCAAAATCAAGAGTCTTGTGTCTCTTGTTCCCTCCAGCTTACATGATTATCCCCTCCGTTCCTTGGAAATGGTCTGAGAAAGTCAATGTTTCCCCTTGCAAATTCTGCATTCACCCTCACCACTGTGTTAGTGGGCGGTATTTAGTTTACCTAGAAATCAGTGCTGAAAACCTCTATGAAACCCCACTCCAAAGCAGCTAATTCAACTTACTCTGAAACGCATCTATTCAGCACTCTGTATCACAAAGAATTTGTTTATATGCCATGGTAGATAGAACAATGCCTCCCAAACACACCCACATCCCCAGAAAGAGATGGGGAGATTTTCTGGCTGATCTGGATAAATTCAGCACACTCATAAGGGCCATTATGTCACTGGATGGGATGTGAAAAGCTTTCTCTGAAGAGAAGACGAGGATTTCAGCTTGGCCCAGATCAGTTCCTGATGTACTGCTGCAGAAGTCCAGGACACACATGACAGGGGGAAGCATGGGCTAATTTACTACACAGAGGTAGAAGAAAAGAGAAAATGAGGAAGAGACTCCAGTTGGGGGAGCTGAAAGAGGCACAGCTCTCATGGAAAAGATCAGATGGATCCATCACCAAAAAGAAGACAGCAACTCTTATGGGGATGTTCTGGTGAGTTTGGCATTGGTCAATCACCTCACTTCTGGGTTCTCATCTCATTTCTGGAGAAGTCTGGACCACCTGAGGAGACAATCTGGTCTCATTCCTGCTTCAGGGCAGTCTCAGTTTTGCAGCTCTGTTAGAACCCAGGGCAACCACAGGTTTAAGGCAATGACTGGAGACTTCTATTTGAAGCTCACCAATCTTGCATTATCAGTTTTTTGGGGCCATATTCTCCTTAAATGATCACTCTACATTTATGTAAAACTGAGCAGAGATCTGTTCCCAAGTTTTAAGATAATAAAGGAAGAAGATACAAAATGAAGGCAAAGAGGTCAAGTTATGGCTTACTTTTAGCTTCTGTTGTGCAACTGTAGACTCAACTCATTGTTTTTAGCAAAAGCAGCTTTTAATTCCCTGACTGCCTCAGAAGAAAACATAAATCAAGCATTTTATGAGTAGCAGGTTAAGGCCCAGGACTTGTTTGCCTTCTGCTCCTCTGCCATGATCCCCAGTGGTTTTATTTTCTTATCTAATTCATTCCTGGAGCTGCTAGGGCAAAGGTATCCTGACTTCAGTGATGCACCTGATTTCAGAGCTGATAAGATTTTTGGGGAGAGAGAGAGGTGAGGGAAGAATTGACACCATGCTTTTCATGGGTAAGAGGTCCTGAGTTAAGGTCCAGGAATGTGCCTGCCCTTTGCTTCTGTAATGATCTCTGACTGTCTCATTTACCTGAGGAAGAAGGAGACAGAAGAGACAAAGAAGAAAATGAAACAATGTGATGAATGAAAGACTCAGCTGGCTTTGAAGAGCAAAGATTCACAAGCCAGGGGTTGCAGCAAACTCCAGACTGTGGGTGTCTGCTCCAGACCAGGTCAATGCAGCTGACCTGGGCTGAGTAGAAGAACTGAGTGAAGAACTGTTTTGGGTCACATAAAATATAGACTGCGATACCAAAAAAGAAGACAGCAGAGTAGAGCTAGCAGCTCTCCTGAGTCCTTCAGAGGTTGCTTGCTAGGATCTGCAGGTATTCGGAAACAGGAATGAAAGAAAAGCTCAGCATGGGAAACCTCAAAGATCCGCCTGTCAGACAACATCCAGTATCCAAAAAGTCTGCAGGAAAGAGCAGGATGTTTGTTCAGTCCCAGCACTGCCAGTTGCTCTACTCTGGGGACCACATCATTCTGGGAAGGTGTCTAACATCCAGAGGGAAGAAGCTGAGGCTGGAGGGATTATAGACAGCTGAGTTAGGTAAACTATTGCAGCGGTCAGGCAGGGCTGGGACCTCGAAGGAAGCCAGTGCAGAAGATGGGATCCATGGCAACTGCGGTGGAGGCACATCCTTCCAGAGCCAGACCTCAAGACAAAAGATGAAATAAATGCACCCACATATTTCCTCTAAGGATAAGCAACAAGTCGTTGATATTCTAAATAGTCATCAACTGTACTAGGAAAGCCACGAAGAGCCACTGGCCCATCCCCTCCAGGAAAAGCCCCTGTTCTGTTTTATGCTGCTTGCTGTGTGACTTGCTTCCTCATTCAATCTATATTATTTGAGCAATTATGCTCGTAATCTCACTGGTTGGTTGACGTTGACCATGGTTGTCTCTTACTTCATTCCCACCTTATGATTTCCCATTTTTCCCCATCTTGTATCCATCATGATTCTGCTCTATAAAAATTCCTTGAAAGAGTCCTCAGCCTCCCACTGGGAACTCCTTCCATCGCCCTCAGACAGAAGCTTTCTTCCCTCAATAAACATAGCTGCTTTTAACCTCCATTGGTCCTAGAATGAATTCTTCAATTTTAGAGAATGTAAACTCATATCAGACAGCTAGCAAGTTGGAAGTTTTCTTTTCCTTCTCTCAGAGGGAGAAGTCCACTGAAAAACCAGCAATGATCTGCTGCCATCAAGGGCAGCAAAGAAGCACATGGGGGCAAAGTTCCAAGCCCATGTGATGGGGACCTGAGATGTAGTGGGCAGCAAAGAGTTATGGTCAGGTGAGAAAAGAGCCAACACAAGTAGAGGTGCTTTGAACCCAGGCCAGGTTGTGGGGTTGCAACCTGAGCTCAGGCACTGGCCAGCCTCACCCAGGCAGCTTTGATCTGTGCCCAAATGCACATTCACTGCCCAGTGCAATCTGTCCCAGCTCGCTTCCCAGCAGGAGATGGAACCTGGTGACTGAGAGGGACATCTCAAACTGTGGTACTTAAGAGGGGCAGAAAACCAAAGAGGACAGTGACTGAGTTGAGATCAAGTCTTTGGAACAGAAAGAAACAAGGATTTGGATCATGACAGGAACCCAGAAACGATGGTTCAGGTGTGGAGCAGAGACACTGGAGAGGTGACAGAATGGGCGTGTTCTCACCTATGTCCAAACACCACAGTGTTCGGTGCCTTTCTAGACTGCCCACTGTCAGGCTTTCTAGACTCTCCAGAGCCCAGTGCTTGTGTTGGAGCCAGTCCACTGGCCACCATGACTGATGGCATAGGAGCTCAGGTCAGCACCATTTTCAAGGCTTTCTAGACTGCTGTACCCTGTGCGAACTCTGCCTTCCAATCCCCCAACAAGCCTCAGGCACCAATGAATTCTGGAGCCAAACAGAAATTCTATTTAAAAAAAAATAGTCAAGGAGCTTGGAGAAGGCACAGGGACAGAGAGGAACAGTGGGACCAGAAGGTACACCATGTCCAACCACAGCAGAGCAGAGGGAGTGGAATCAAGCATTCCCAGAGGGAAGGGGGCTGGGAATGAGGAACCCTTCCCACATCTTCCCCCCAATCCCAAATCAGTGCAGGGCTGAGTGCTTGGCCAGCTGTGTCATCCCCTATCACCACCCTGAACCCAGTTTCAATCATAGGACATTCAGCTAGCTGTGCCCCAGAGGCAGACCTGAAATAAACCCTGCTCACATAGACAGGATTCCACTTTTGTGTCTCTGTGTGGGTTTTTTAAAAAGTATTTTTCTATTTTTCTTTTATAAATTTCTATCTTTTTCCCCCCTTGCTTTTCTCTTTTATTTTTTAAACCTATCTTTACTTTTTATCATATGTATGTTTTCTTTTTCTTAGTCTCCTTTCATCTGGCATCTAGCACACCTCTGTGAGACATGATGCAACTGTAGAGGTGAAATGGAGAATAAAGATCAATTATAGCCTGAGTTTTAAAAGTAACTTTAATGAAATAAAATCAAAATGGATCAAAGGCTCAGATATTACAACATAAATATTTAATTTTCTGGGATATAAAGTAGACACAAAATGCCTCAAGATATTAGAATAGGCAAGGACTTTCTAAACCAAGCCCCAGGTGCAAAAGAAATAACACCAAGAATCACAGATGGAATTATATGAAATTAAAAACCTTTAACAGCAAAACAACCAACAGAGTAATAAACAATGTACAAAATAGATTTTCAAAATGTGACATTATTCCTTGAAGTAATATCTACGATATATATTTTTTAAATTAGACCCTCCTCAAATAAAAGATTCAAATAAAATGAAAGACCCAATCAAAATACTGAAGAGAGTAGACATTTCTTAAAAGCAGTACAAATGGCCAATGGGTACATGAAAAAAAATGTTCAGCACATTTGAATATGATCAAAACACAATGAGATTCCATTTTGCTTCAGAAAAAAAGGGGCTACCAAGAACTCTCAAACAACAAATGCTGGTGAAGTGCTGGGGGGGTGGAATGAATGTGTCTACATGGATGATGACAATGTAAACCAGGAAAACCACTAAGGAAACCAATATGGAGACTTCTCCAAAAAAAGTAAACACAGAAATTCCATTCCACTCAGCCGTACCATTTCTGAGTATCTCCCGCAAAGAGTTAAAGACACCAAATTATAGTGATAGATGCATACTCTTGTTCACAGCAACACAACTCACAATAGCTATATTTTGGAAGTGGCCTGCATGTTCATCAACAGAAGAGTCAATGACAAAAAGGTGGTATACATACACAATGGAGTGCTTTTCAGTCACAAAGAAGGATAAATTTTCATTATTTGTAGCAAAATGGAAGTCTTTTGAGACTATCATGCATATTAAAATAAATAAGGTATGGGTGGTTAAATATATCCTGGTTTCTCTTACAGGAGGATCTCAAATTATAAACAATTTAAGAGTAAAATAAATGATAGTTACCTGGCAGGAATATTTTGTAGGGATATAAAAGGGACCTAGGAATGGGAGAAACGAGGAGGGTGGAGAAAGGGATGTAGTAAGGACTGAGATGGGTAGGTATCTGTACTGTTCCCTATGAGGAACGTATCCATTAGGTATGACAAACCTGGACTAATAAACATATATTAGTCAATGTACAGAAGTAACAAAATTACTTTAGCAGGCTTGGGGAAAATGGCAGAGGGGTGAGCAGCAGAAAAAGAAGCTCTCCAAGTTTGATGTCCAGACCCTGGAATACAGCAACATAAGGAAGAGGAGGAGGAGAGAGGTGGGTCCTGTGGACACAGGAAGGATCTGCACTGAGACTTGAAGCCCATGAGAGAGATAATTCAGGAATCCCGCAAAGATAAGAAAATCAGGGGCAGTGGACCTGCCGGATGGAGAGAAACAGGAAGGAGGCAACACACTCTCCACACCCCAGGGGCAGCACAGAAACACAAGGAAGCAAAGTAGTCCCTGCACCCTGTGGGCCGGCAGAGGCCCTACCCAAGGTGGAGAAAAGGCAAGAAACCATGCAGCCCCCATTCCCTGTGCAATTCTGGAGGCCCTACCAGCCTGGGAGAAACAGCAAGGAAGGAATGCTGTTCCCACAATTCACGCATAGCCAGAGGCCCGGGTGGCCAGGGAGAAGCAGGAGGAAAGCTGAGCAGCCTCCCTGTGCAGTGGTGGAGGCCCTGTCAGCCAGGGAGAAGCAGCAAGAAAGCTGCCTCCACCGGCCCCCCAACCCCCAGCGACCAGACACAACACAGACTGAGATGATAATAACTGAAGTAAGGAAGCAACCTGACATTTAAGTTGTTTGATTGACTTTGCAAGCCTGGCACCAGTAGCCTGAGCAGCTAATTAGAGGATAACATTATGCAACAGAATATTTCCTACTGTCCTATCAGAGTTTGGTTTTGTTTAATTTTTTTTTGTTTCACTTTACTGCTCTGTTTTACTCTCTAAAATAAAATTTTAAAAAACTATTTTAGCTTATTAAATTATAATAACAACCACCCCAAGTTTAGTAATTAAATAGGAAAGCTTACATATATGCCTAATAGCAATAAATGCCTGTCTTCACAGGCCCATATGCATGTATGTAGTTAGGCTGAAATACACAATGTGATCAAAATCTCCACCGTGAATGATCACATTTTAAAAGTACTTATCACAGTAAAGTATATATTGCTGAGCTGGGTAGAGAGCCTCTCTGGGAAAAACAACTCAGATGCTGGAATTTGACAACATGGAGAGAGCTGGATGAATGGAGAGGGATTCTCACAACACCAGGAGGAAACTGAAGGGAAAAGAAAAATAGGAAGAGGAAGGAAAAAGGTGGGTGGAGGCTGCAGCTGAAGGTACACACTGAGCCCCATCCTGCACTGTGCTGGGAACACTGTGGAGTCGCATGAGCTACGGTCACACTGAAGCTGCAGCCACCGATAAAGGGAGTTGGTGAGTCCTGGGCCCTTGGTGGGAGGACATGGTGCAAAGTGGGGTGGAGCCAAAGTGGAAAACTACATTGATTCCCAGTGAGTGCTGGAGACTGACTCCCCCGGCGAGTGTTGCTGGCTGGAAGACATCTTAAAGTTGGGCAGA
The DNA here is from genome assembly GCF_034190915.1 of Cavia porcellus. Taxonomy (NCBI): domain Eukaryota; kingdom Metazoa; phylum Chordata; class Mammalia; order Rodentia; family Caviidae; genus Cavia; species Cavia porcellus. The sequence continues at coordinate 155,611,498 of NW_026947484.1, read as the reverse complement.
GCCCAGTGCCATGGTGGCAGTCAGCCGCCCCTGCACCAGAGAGGACTGGTGGGACCTGCTTGGGCTGAGCCATGCTCCTGGTGAGGACCCAATGGCTGGGGACGAAACTGTCTTGACCCTGTGATGTCCACACAGCACAGCCTAAGTTGCTGAAGGCACTTGCCAGTTGACTGGCTCAGAGAAGAGTGGTTAGCTCACAGTCCCTGCATGCACCTCAGATAACAGCAAACTGGAGAAGGCAGCAAAACCCCAGCCAGCAGGCTTCAGAAAAATCATAAGCAACATGGAAAGGGCCTGAGACCTGTACCATACATCTGTCTGAAAGAAACCAGAAACATGACAAGAGAAAAAAATAAGAGAAAACCTCCAGCCACTGACACTGGGAAAATTAGCCCAGGAGAGGTAAATACAGAAGAGAACCAGTGCAGCAATCATGCAATATTAGCCACAACATCAGCGAACATAAAGAATTACATTCGTGATCTCATAGACAAACTTAAAACTGAAATTCTAATCCAAGTGAGGCAAGATATAAAAAGATTAATTAAAGAAATGCTAAGCTCTTCTCAAGAAAACACAGATGGAAGAATGGAGGAACCCAGAAAGGGAAAAGAAACCTTTGGTGAAGAATATAAACAAAATCTAGAATACATGAAACAGATCCAAAGAGATAACCAGGAAACTAAAAACTCCATTGAAAGCTGGCAAAATGCCTTGACAGAAACAAAAGCTAGCCTTTCAAAACAAAGAGAGATTTACAATGTGTGATCGTGAAAGAAAAGACCTATTAAAAATAACAAGGAACCAGGAAGTAACAATTCAAAGGCTAGACAACGACAAGAGGATCTGTAACATAATAAAAAATGTGAGCAAAGCAGCAGGAGTAACCACAAATGAATTACAAAAGCTATTCACAGAAATAATTATGGAAAACTTCCCAAGCCTAGGAAAAAGATATAATATCCAGATAAATGAGGCACACAGCACTCCAACCAACTACAACCAAAACAGATCTATACCCAGACATATAATAATCAAGATCCCAGAAATGCACCACAAAAACAGAATATTAAAAGTGGTCAGAGAAAAAAGCAGATCACCTATAAAGGAAAAACCATCAAAATAACAACAGACTTCTCAACACAAACTACCAAATCAAGAAGAGCCTGGGGAGAAATAGTCCAAACCCTGGAAGAAAATAACCTCCAACCCAAATTGATGTACCCTGAAAAACTCTCTCTCAAAATTAATGGAGAAATAAGATGTTTCCAAGACAAGGAGGTACTGTGGAAGTTCATAGCTACCAATCCAACCCTACAAAAAATACTGAAGGACATTCTAGAGAGAGAGTGAAAAAAAAAATACCAGGATTCCAGCAACAGTGGCAGAGAGGCCTCAATGAATGGGGCAGACAGTGGAATGAAGGATAAAAGTGGACAAATAATAGCAGAAAAATAGAATAGCAGAGATGAGGCAGAAAAGGTAGGCTATAATCTCTAATATAGATGGCCCTGACACACTAACAAAAAGGAACACAGGGAGAGTAGATTAGGAGGGAGAATCCATTGAGATGCTCTGAATAGGAAATATACTCAACCTGAAAAAGGGTTAATAAACTGAAAGTCAAAGATGAGAAAATGATGATCTATGTGATAGGGAACCAGAGAGAAATAAGGACAACTCATCCAGCAGCTGCCGATAGTTTGGAAAGTTATGACACTTTGGTGCAGTGTAGAATTACAGAACTAGAAGGAAGGAAAACCTTGTGGCTTTAGTAAGTAAAGCTCAAGATCAATCTCAGGGTTAAAAAGGTTCAGCAACACTCAGATAGATATTAGGTTGACCCCTATTTTAAAAACTAAATGAGCTTGTGGGACCCAAAATATATAAAGCATTCTGAGAAAGAAAAAGGTGAGGAATTGCCTAAAAAAGGAAGGCAGAGGACATTGTTAATAGTGATCAGGATTTAAAAGCCACAGTAGTCTTATCATTCTGTTTAGTTTGATTTTATTTTGTTCCCGTCTGTCTACTCTTACTAGATTTGAGGGCACAGACAGCTATCCAAAAATAGCACGCTATACCACAGTAACTATCCTTAATTTCCTACTAACTTAAACTGAAGCTCTATATTACTAATGTTGTCTTACTATGACTGATCTTATTTAAATCTAGTTTGTTAGACCGCTGTTTTACCTTGACTCTTTATTCGAATTTGGTATGCTTGTTAGTATCAAGTCTAAGAGCAAAGGCAACTACTCCAAAGATGACAAGATGTAATTAGGATACCCATTCTGGTTTGATTATTAACTGCTTTTGAAGTCCTACAATGTCTTCAAACTTGTGTTTTTATTCAAATAACTATGTAATGCTATGTTCAATTATAGTAGGTCTGATGATGTGTACAATTCTATTGAAAATAACAATAGAAAGCATAGTAACTACTGTAGATCACCTAATATTGTGGTTTTATATGTCTTTTTCATTTCATGTTTTTCTAGAAATTTGTTTTGTTGTCTTGTTATGATATGTTTTTCCCTATAATACAGAAAGGGTAGATATACATGCAGAGATTCACACATGGGGAGAATTTTTAAACAGTTTATGGGAACATTATATAACGCATGCTCTAATGAACAGATACTCTGAAGAAGAGACACTAAGAAAACCAGTGATAATTCTGTAGCATTGTGATGTAAAATTTAACAATAGTATTATTCACTGTTCAAAGTGATATTAGTCTAGTCTCTTACGTTCAGTGTAAGCATACATAAAGATAAGGACAGCTCCTACGAAGAGAATGAGAGACATTATGGCAGTCATTATTGACTTTCCCAATGTCAGGTCTTGAAGACCAAAAAGCCTTCATCATCCTGTTATGATCAGATTAGTCCTATAATGTTCAGTATGTATTCAATGTGTGTGAAGACGGGGACAACTATTTGGAAGAAAACTAGAGGCAATAAGATAGACAGTGAAGATCTTCAAAGCAAGTGGACTTGCTTTGAAATCTGTGTTTCTTAAAATTGTTTCCCTATGATGTTTTGTTGTGTTTTGTTCTGTTTAATCTTACCCTCTTTATAATGAAAAAAGATAATGTTAAAATAAAAAAGTTTTAAAAAGTAAAAAAGAAAAGAAAAAAAAAGTATATATTGCCATTAATCGTCCTTAAACAACTCCCCCTTGCTTTGAGAACACTTGCCATTGCTTTGGTCGCTTTCCTTTTTTCATGCGAGGTGGAGGGGAGTATCAGGGACTGAAGTCACAGTCTTGCACTTATCAGGAAAGTGCTTGAACCACTGGGCTAAATTCTCACCCCATTCTTCTCACTCTCAAAAGCAGTCCTTGAAGTCCTCTTTCACCAGCATCTTTAATTGTGCTATTGTGGTGGCCTGGATGACCTGAATCAATTCAAAATATGGATCTTTTAGGGTTCTTTTGACTTTTGAGGTGATCCAGAGTCACAAGGTGCTAGATCCGGTGAACGTGGTGGATGAGGAATCAGTGGAATGTTTATTTGATAGGAATTGCTATAAATGGTTGATCCATAAGGTGAGAACAAAAAGCAGGATGGATTGCCATTAATTCCCTTCAAAATACTCCACCTTTCTTCAAATACAAGTATCATTCTTGGAAATGTGTCTTTTACTGTGATAATTTTTAAAAAATTTAAACATTTGCTGTAGTTGCTGACCACTCATTGTACTATTTTGGGTAATTTTTGTGTTTTTGTCCAAGTCACACTAGCACGTATAATGCCTGATACATGTGGGCTTCTATGAGACTGACTGGAGCAACCGGGGCGGGCACAGGAGTCTGCATTACGTAGGACCCTGCCCTCCCCTCCATAGCTTCCCTCTCTCCTTGCTCACACAGCCCATGCTCAAGCTCTATGCAACCTGGTCTTGAAAAATATCTCTCAAATTCACATAAAATGTTAAAAGTTAATGATACTGTAATGCACTAGAGGTGTCGCATGAGTCACAGGTCAGACAAGCCTGCTCTGGACGCTGAAAAGAGAGCAAATGATTCTCTCACCTCCACCTTGAGCTCTATAAACAAATGCACCCTATTGATCCCTGTTTTGGCTCACTGAAATCTGTTCTGGATTTACCACCATGGGAATTGTGCAAAACACAATGAGTTTGTGCTATTTTAGGCCACAGGTTTCAGGTAATTCATTACAGTCATAATAGAAAGCTAATACATAAGACCATATATTCTAGATTCATATACATAAGCTCCTTCTGGATTCATAAGCTCCTTCAGGGCAGAAACCTGACTTTGGTTACTGCTCTATTCCCATTTCCCACAGTAATGACTGGTACCTACATAATAGTTACTCAAGTAGTTGTAAATTTTAAAACATCATCAATATCATTTTTCACTTTCTCATCTTTCTGAAAATACAAATAAGGGATTGATTTTGACTATCTAATCATTTTAGATCAACTTCAACTCAGACTAGAGTCTAGGACCGGACTCCTAGAATTATACTGATTTGAAAAATGACTCTCCCATCACCAACACTAACTCCACAACCAACTTCTAATGTCAAGGTCAGTAGAGTTTACAATGGAAAAAAGGGAAGAAGAAGCCCACACTGGTGAATAAAAACTAGCACAAACTATCTGGTATCAAATGCCATGTCTGCCAACTACAAGCTATAGGATTTGGAGAGAATTATTGTTTTCACCTTCCAAAATTCCATTTTGTCCTTCATAAAATAACAGCAGAGAAGAAAAAAAAATACAGAGGTAGAAAAAAATTTACCCTCAAGGGAAATAATTTAATGAGAGAATAATATATATGGGTAAATTATATATATTATATGTACATAATATATATATATATATTATATATATACATCTCTAAAAACAAAAGTAGATCAGTAGAGTATCAATACAACTCAACTTTGATTGAATTGATATATTGGTTATAACTGGCAACTATAATTTTACAAAGATTTCCATATAAGGTATGATATTTATGGCAAGTTTTTGAAGGAGAGGGATTTTAAGCATGCTCAGGGGAAAGCGCACAGTGCTGGAAAGAGCATCAAAGGGACATGCTCAACTGTGAGAAGGAGCTATGCCTGGGGAAGGGATGGCAGTTAGAGGAATTAAGGATGTTTTTAGGAGTCGGACTCACAAAGCCCCTACGTCTTCTGTAAAAGTTTCAGAAGTGTCACGCATTTATGTATCTGCTGGATGCTGAGGAAATAGGAAAGTTAAAGCAGAAGACCCAACAAGAAGATCGCTGCACGTTTCAGACACAGGATGGCGAGTGCCCACTGAGATTGTAGCACAGAGAGTGGGAAGGCCATTCCACAGCGTTGGGGAAGTGTATATTGGTGGGGGTGAAAGAAAGAGCGTGAGACCAGGCTCCATCCCCTAATGGTGACAAGACTTTGCGCAGAAAATGAGGCACATTCTAGCAGCTCGCTGCAGATGGATCTGAGATTAACAGTAAGATTAACAGAAAGGCAAATGGGATTCCAGCACCAACCTCAAACTAAACACTACAGTAGTACTATAACCTTACGATGACTGTTTTCTCCCAGCAACTCCTGACCATGTGGGATGGCAAATCGCCCCGCAGCACATCAAAAATGCCAAGGTTCTGTCTAATCACAAAAACAATTTTTAAATAGTTTGTATCACCATTTGAAATAATTTTCTTATATGATCACAGGTCGTAAATGATTCAATCACACACATGGATGTAATACTTAGAAGAAGCGACATCCACCTCCCTGGAGCAGGCAGAAGAAAACAGACATGAAACACTGGGTCCACTTTTGAATGGACAGGGTTTTTAGGCAGTACTGAAATATGCATGTTTGGGAGGCAGTGGAAATGCACTTTTGAAAAAATGACTTTACTAGATTACTGTGACAAAAGCAGTGAATTTGTACTATACTCCAACCATGAATTATTGGATAATCACACATCTCAGAATGAATAAAATTGTGGATCAATATTGATTTAAGAAGAAACTGGAAGCAAACAAAAACACGAATTGAGTATGAAGGTTATCATCTTGGGTTTTCTAATACATCTCTCTAGTCGTATTTGTATTTTATTGCTCAACATGAGGCCCTCAAATGGAAAAAGAAATAAGGAAAAATAAAACACCCATGACATACTCTAATTGTGTTAGAGCAACTCTTTATTTTTTTTCTGGTTTCACAGGTTATGTATGTAATTATCCCACCAGACCCTAACCTTCTACCCCCTGAAAACATAAGAACAATTTCACAACCAGAAATAAAAAATAACCAGCATATTTACTGCCCTAAATATAAAACAAGTGATTTCACTGTGTCATTCTCTATGTCAAGTTCAGTCAATACAGCCTAAGTGAATAAGGGTGTAAAAAAATATTTTTCATCATTATATAAATACAAAAATGAATTTCTGGATACAAAAAGAAAATTGTCTTTAAAGTTATAGTTGAGTAAAAGAATTTCCCATAAACCTAAGAACAAACATCAGTAGAGAAACATAGTAAGAACTTGACAATTTAACACAAATGTAAAGCAGTTTCATAGCTAGTGATAGTATCTCCCCTCCTTTCTCATATCATCAACACGTTACTGATGAGAAAAAACTTAATCTGCTTATTAACTTTAACTGTTGTCACAACTCAAGAAGATGGAAGATAATAATTTCTGGGAAATATCTTTATCCCTGAGTACAAAGTGTAGGAAAGAAAATAAGTTTAAATAAATAATCTCTTCCCACAAAGCACCATGATAAAACAACAAACTATAAATAAGAGTATACTAATAAATAGAGTATACTGTTAGAATCTGTGAGATAACTGAAGAGAAACTGTGATAAATAATAATCTTCCACCAATGAGTTAGGCCAGTCACGTAGAATACAAATAGAGGAAATAGCAGAGGACAACTATTTAAACCTAATGCATAGCATAAAACCTACGGCATGACCTGAAACTACAGAGAGACAGGGACAAAGAGAGGAGGGAGGGTCAGGGGAGGAGTGGGGGAGGGAGGGGGAAGGAGGGAGGGTCAGGGGAGGAGTGGGGGAGGGAGGGGAGGATGGGGGAGGGAGGGGGAGAGGGAGAGAGAATGGCGCAAAGCCATCTGCGGGGGTATGTGCTACAAAACAAGATAATCACTTGGAATGCCTGAGGGCTTGTTTCACTCCCTTCTGAAATCTTATCACCCTTGACAAAGTAAAAGATTCACAGCCTGGATTTGACATTTGTATACTCTAGGAACGTATGTGAAGCAGAAATGCTCACAAGCTTTTTTCTCACAAGATGGAATTTTCCAGAGACTGAACATACGATGAACTCATTGTCAGAAGAAAACTGCAGGCTCATCTCTTCTATATTCTGCATACACTTGAGAAAGGGAGAGAAAGCTTTACGAATGGAAATCTAGCACTCAAAACAAATATTTGCCTCATGTGGTCAGGATATCAGTTGTCTAAGCCACTTTCCAGTTGCTGGAACAAAGTATCTGACACCTGCCACTTAAGGAAGAGAGATTTATTGTGGTTAACAGTTTCAGTCATGGTTGGCTTGCTCCAAGGAAGAAACAGGATGGCAGAGAATGACAAAGGAAAATGTGCTTCACAGCCACTCACAGCCAAGAAGCAGAGGAGAAAAGAGAAGAATGAGGAATGGGAGAGCGCAAATACACTCTTCTGGGTTACACACTCTGTGACCACTTCCACCAAAGCCCACCTCCTGTTCAGTCCCTGGACTCATCCAGCGGTGAATCCACTACTCACTCAGCCACGCATGCCGTGGGAGAATCCACTAGAGCGCCCCCATGAGCCAGCCACCTTCCAAACAGCCAAGACTTGATCCAAAGCATAGCAGCAGTACCAAACTGTGACAATAAATAAATCCACCACTAAAATCTCAACTGTTGGCTCTAATCTGAGAATTATGGTAAGTGTCCCTCTCTTTTCTTACTCTGTCTCAGTCTGTGTCCTTCTCTTTGGAAAAAAAAAAACTGAAAATTTGGAAGTAAAACTTAAATGGCATCTTTTTAATAGCACAGAAAACAGAGTATCAGGCCAAAATGCAATGGAGGTCAGAATGGAGAGAGAAAGATGCTCCTAAAAGGAGTGTAGTTTTAAAGATGTCTGCCAGCCTAGCAAATTGAAGGCATACAGGAGACAGAAGACAAGGCTGAGGGACTGTACCCTCAGATTTAATCCCATTCACGCTTACAGAAGTTAATTTGGCAGTCATCCTCACTTGAATTTGTAGTGTAAGAAATGGTCAGCAGTGGACCTGTAAGGGTCCCAGGAAGCTGACACACAGAGGGACGCCATCAGAATGCACCTTTAAGAATTCTCCTGAAGTACTTTATAGAGAAAATACGCCACTTTTAATAAAAAATTACACTCAGAAGCAAGACACCATGAAGGAAATAGCTTATAAACAAACAGAAATAGACTCACAAAGTCTTTGGAAGTTTAAATTAATCCCAGATTACACAACAATGAAGCTTAAGCTGTTTTTCAAAAAGTAAAGACAAACTGGAAAATAATGTGAAGAACTATAAAAATTTATGTAGCAGACTTGAAAGAGAAGTAAATTGAATCTGGAAGTAAAAAACCACAATAAATGAAATGTAAAGTCAGATATCCAATTAGACATAGCTGAAGAGACAATTAGAAAGCTAGGATTAAATCAAAATAAATTATTCAGAACACAGCTTAGAGAAACAAAGTGCAGAAAGTACCAAAAACTATTCACTATATTAAGGACGGCATTAGAAACATGTCAAATCACATCTCCAGAAAGAGCAGAAATAATGGAGAGATCTGATAATAACCAGAAACCTGCCAATGCAAATTTCCATATTGAGAGACAATGTGTTCAAGAAAAAGGATGAAGTAAAGACATTTTCATGCAAAAAAGTTTGCCATCTGCCGGGTCTCACAAAAATATTCCGATCAAATATTACTGAGAGAAGAAAAGATGAGCTAGATAGAAGCTTTTGATGAAATAAGACATGCAGACTAATAAATGGCTACATAAAACAACAGTAATACAGTCTTGTGGGGTTAAACAAAACAAGGTTATGGCAATAATAAAGTAAAAGAGTTGAAGCACTCCATGCTTCTTGCATTATGAAGAAAAGGGTGAAATACTAAAGAACTTTAAACTCCTATAAATATGCATGTTTCAGTTTTAAAAGAGTAGAATCTGCATATGTAAATTTGAAGCTAAAATTGGAAAGAAAATGGAAAAGGAAAAATCGGCCTATCCAAAACCAGTTAAAAATAAAATGAAAAATACATGAGGAGGCACAACATAGGTGATGTGTATACTCACGGACAGACTGTGTCCCTCCTCTCATTCAGGTGTTGAACTCCTAACCCCCAGTGTTATATCTGGAAGTTAGGCTATTAGGTTCATTCCCTTGATGAGGATACCACAAAAAGATGGTGGTCTTCAAGCCAAGAAGTAGGTACTCAATTTTCAATAGAAAATGAATTGGCCAACACCTTAAGCTTGGATTCTCCAGTCTCTAAAACTGTGAAAAATACATTTCTATTGTTGAAACCATCTAAATTATAAGTTTTAATGTCAAATAAATGAATACCTAAGCTCGTTCATTGACAAATATACAGTGAACAAAATGTGCTTATAAAATACAAAACTTATATTCTACACTAGATAAAAAACCAAAATCCTGCCACATGTGAATCTGTAGAAACAAAAACTAAGGATTGAAAATTACTGAAACAAAAGCCTGAAAATGATAAAAGATGTATATATTAATCTCAAGAAGTTGTGGTCTCTAAAGATAGAAATTATAGTAAATCTCATCAGCAATGCCAGTCATTTCATGATTAAAGTTTAAATGAACAGGAAAGAGGTAATTAATTATTTGTACTTAAGAGCAAAATGTAAATACATAATCTGCAAACAAGAAGTTTGACACACTTTTTCATTATTTTATCAAAGGCTATCATCAAACAGACAAAAAAAAAAACAAGAACCATACATTCTTTTCAATAAATAGTAATATGACAATGGAGATCCTTAAAGAATAAAAAAAATTTTTAAAAGTGGACCCATCCTACTACATTATACACAAAAATCAATGTCCAGCAGAAAAGCCTAAAGTGGAAGGTAAAATTATAAAGCCATCAGAAGATTTACTAAGCAGAGCACAAAGGGGTACCCATCTGTTTTCAAGGTGACAGATGGAAGCTGAAGCTGTCTTTGCATTGATTGGAAGCATTGGGCTTTCTTGCTCCTCTCCTCCTGACTTATGTCAATAAACGAGCTCTAATTTCAGAGAGACATTGGCACCATGGACAGATGTCACCACGGAGCTCCCTGGCCCCTGAAGAACTGCTATCTCTGAGGAGGAGACTCAGTTTAGAAAGCCAAGAGCAGCCCATCAGTGAGTTCCACTGTGGAGATCCCCACCCTCCCAGCAAAAGACAATAATTATAATGAATCATAAATTCCACCACAATGAAAATAAGTTTTGTTCATGAAAAGTTTCAATAGAGGATCACAACAAGCAGAAGATATTATAATATTCATAATTTTAAAGTACTAATATCTAGATATATAAAGTACTTTTAAAAAATCATCATAGAAAGCTAAGCAAAGGATTTGGGTAGAAACTTTAGAGAAGAAAACCATAAGGATCAATGAATCTCACTATTAGAAAGATAAAATAAAAACACAAAGAGAAAGAACTATATCTCTTTAATGATGTGCAAAGTGTGAAAAGCTTGATAACTATATGTTGACAAAGATGAGTAAAGGAAACACAGGCACTGCTGGTGACAATGAACGTTGGTGGGACAAGTGTTTGAAAAGATTAGCATGATTTGATCCCATAATACATCACCTATGCCCCAAACACGTGCACAGAGATACAGGAGTAAGTTCCATCACCGCATCACTTGTTATATGTAATGGTGCAGAAGAAAACTTAAAGACAATAAATTATGGCTTAGTCATATAACAGAATACTGAGTAGTCACCTCTTTGCTGGGGGCAACCACTGTCCTAAATTTTGTGATTCTTATTTCCTGGTTTTTCTTAATAGCTTACCAACTAAATAATATAACTCAGTTTTTGCCATTTTGCCATGTAATAAATGGAATCACAAAATATAGCCTTTATTTTCTTTTTAGATGATAGGCATGTCAAAGTTTGTATGTTCTTCCTCATAAACACAGACAGACAGAGAGAGACAAAAGAAGACGACGAAGACGAAGACGAAGACGAAGACGAAGAAGAAGAAAGAAGAAGAAGAAGAAGAAGAAGAAGAAGAAGAAGAAGAAGAAGAAGAAGAAGAAGAAGAAGAAGAAGAAGAAGAAGAAGAAGAAGAAGAAGAAGAAGAAGAAGAAGAAAAGATTGCATTCTTCAAACAAGAAATCCAAAATAAAATACCAACATCATTTCAGAGAGTGAAGCAGTCCAGGTTCAGGGGCTCAGTTAACTCAAGGAACCAAGTACATTAGGGAACCTACCACCATGTGGATTACCCCCACCAACTCTGTGTTACTTTAACAAGTCATTTCTCTAGCTCCAGGCATTATTCTCACTATAAACAAGTCATCATATGGCTTTTTGTTTCTGGCCTGCCATCCCTACTACAATAGGGGACCTAAATGGGCCATGACTTTATCTGTACTGCTCATTATTAAACGCCCCCATGCTCAGCACAGTGGTTTTACATCCTAACAGGTGCCGATTAAACATATGTTGGGAAGAAATAAGGAAATGTATTTAGGGCATCTTTATCAAGTTATATGTGCTGTTATTTTATTCATTCTCCAACATAAGCTGGCGCCAGCAATGCCTTCAGTAGTGCTGCTCCTACAGCTGTGGGCTGGAGCACATCACACAATGGACTCAAACAGTGCACTGCTTTCATATTTTTGAAAGCCTGACAGCAGCCAGATTTTCAACTTGCATTCTGCAAAGACATCACAATGATGAAGTCATAAGGGAGGATTAATCTGTACACTGCCTAAGCGTTTTCCAGTCACTGGGGTTGTTTCAGGGACATTTCTGCCACTAGTCATTCCCTCCTGTTCTGGCCGCTAAGGAAGGGAGGCTCATCCAGCCTTAGGTTCCTCATGATGGAATAGTACCAGGCAAGGTGCAATCTATTTACAAGGACTCATCTTCTTCCACATTTTAGTTACCTAAAAGCATGCATATGAATGTATTACCTTTCTTTCTCCCATTGCTGATTTTGAAATTAATATTTTAGATTCCAAATGTAAGTTAGTATTGAGATTTCAGAGCAAAGCTTTCACTTCTAAAGAATATACAGAGGTATTATTTATAAAATCACTGTATCTGCCTGTTTCTTTAGCCATAAACTCATCAGAGCATCGCAGTGCCAGAGCAGAGTCTCAGAGGACTGAGCATACATCCTCCAGGAAAGCTTCATGGGACACTCAGGAGCAGTATGTAGGGAAAACACCGGCATTCTCAGCGTGACTAAGATTACAGCCCATTCGTGGTCATCCTGAAGTTGCTCAATGATGGGATACCAGAACTGCAGTAGGAAGAGAAGCTTACAAAGTTAAATGATCAGTCAGTGGCCAAAGCAACTCTTGAGCGCTTAACTAAAATTTCATAGGTCTTCCCATCTCAGGAATTCTCTCGAACATCTAAATCTATTTCTCACTTGGCTCTACCATGCAGCCTAATATTTTTAAGTAAAAAGAAGCTCTGGGCCTTTTCTTTTCTGCACCAAGATAATCCAAACTTAAGGAGAGTCCACTATGTTGTTCCCTGTGGACATTAAAAGAAGTAGAAGACAGAAATAATTCTTTGCTATGTCTGAAATTTAGAACTATCTTGCTATGTCTATTTTTTCTTTTCCCCATGTTATCAGAGTAATAAAGGAGAAATTGGTTAGATGTTCTTATTTATTAAATAAATACTTAGTGAGAACTTTTAAATTATAGTATTTTCTGTGTTTAACCATATATGCATATGAAATTTTTGGGTTATATATATATTTTCTAGTTCATATAAATTCACAACAAAATAAAACCAAGGCTGATTCACATGAAGAAACAGTTTTAAACTAACATAAAATATAACTGTGTGAAATAATTATAAAACATCATTGTTGGGATTATAACATAATATGTTACACAGGATACAGAAACTATATATTCTAGTCGTATCTTTGACTCAATATGTAACCTTGAAAATGTCTCTGTGAAGTCTTATATTTCAGTTTCTGTGAAAGAATGAATATAATATGTACATTAGTTATGTGACAGCTGGGAAAATCACATGAGACCAGGTATGAAATTGTGGGGGATGAGGTGTCACTTTGTAGGCCCAACCCCCTCTAACCTGCAATTTACAATAGCCCCCCTGGTATGCGAGACCGAGGTAGAATAGGAATGCCTGTTCTCAGTGAGATCCCTCACCCTCTGGAATCCATACTGTGAGCTGGCTTTGTTTTGCAGAAGTCTTGAGGAAGTGGCTGGCCACCCTTTGTGACACTAACAGCAGACAAATTAACAACATTCTTGAGCTAATGAATTTCTTCCTGGGCTAGAGAAGTTATGAGAACTGGTTGTGATTATTTACTTCACTTAGATAGTTTAGAATAAACATTGTAGTCTGTCACGTTGTAGCTTGCCACAAAGAATGCCTTTTCACCACTTAATTATCTGGGCTCTGTGAACTGATCGGGTTTACTATATATGAATCTTAAAATAAAGATTGTGCGTGCAGTGCAGTGTAACGCGGTGCAGACAGCAAAGGTGCCGTGTCTCTCCTGTCTTTCTTTTCCGAGCACTGTACCCACCGTGTCCCGATCAGGCGTGTTTGCGTGTTTACCTTTCCCGGAGTTCAGAGTGCCCTAGACACTCACGACATGAAATCATTCATTAAAAAGTATGAGATATATATGTTAACATATGTGAGAGATTTATGACTGTTATTTTGCTCTTGCATGTTTTAAGACATACAAGAAATTCTTGACATATAATAGGTCCTTATTAAAAATTATCTCTGTTCTCCTTCCCCGCTTTGCTTTTAAGATCCCACATCAATTTTAAGCCTTATTCCACTTAGGCCATTCATTCTATCTTGCGTCTGTGAACATTTAGAGAAAGGAAAGATCACCTCTGTGCCTCCTTTCTTGTCTTAGCTTCTGAAGCCTTTTCAGCCTCCAACATAACCTCAAGTGCTTTTACCCAGCTCAGCTGCAAGAGCTCTTGAACTTGAAGGCACAGGCAGCTTGTCTTACTCCTCACTGTCAGAAAGCCCTTAAAACGTGAACATCTACTGACCAGAAACTTCTTTGAAGTTCATTTCGACTATCAAAACAGTTTCTCTGCATTCTGAATAGAATTGATTTTATTTCACTGAGCACTCGCTGTGAAATACTACCAGGGGCAAAGAATATGTATAAGAAACAACTCTGCGGAAAAAGCTGCACCGTGGAAACATGAATAGGCAAATGTGTAGTCACTGTAATACAACAAAGAACCCAGAGCACCCAGGGAGGAAAAGAAAGACTGGGAAATGCAAGGCAAGGACATGATTTTTACCAAAGAGCTGGCATGAGAGATGACAGACTGGACACAGGCCTGCTCCTGAGCAGAAGGAGAACTCAGGCTGGAGAAACTCAGTGTCCCAAGGACACTGTGATGCCCACGTGGGAAATGGGTGCATGTGGCCATAGTTCGTTTCAGGTGAGGACTCCGTCAGATCAGCTAGTACTTCTCTTACTGATGTGACTTCAACCTCATTCTCAGATCTCATTTTTTAAAAAAAATATTATTCATCTTGCTACCTGGTGCATACTGCTTACAGAAAACCTGCTCCAGAACTTGAAAAATTTAGAAACATGCCTTTGATGTTCCATATGGCTTTTGTGCTAATTTGTTTCCAGTTCTGTATCTCTTCAATGTCACTTCAACATGTACATACATAGAAAAACACATGGCCCTGCACTATTGCTTAGGAAAACTTTTTACTCTACAAATTATTGCATTTTATGTGATCCATAGTTTACAAACAGCATACAAAAAGAAAAACGAAAGAGAAAATAGATTTGCCTTTGCACATCTAAGCGGCTCTAGCAGATATCTGAAAAATACTTGACAGGATATGAATAGAAGTAATATGTTAAGGACGGGGAAAAATCATTAATTATAAATGCTTGGTAACTATTCATGCCTATTTGGTAGATTTAAATTAACCTTAGCTATGTTGGGTTAGTGCTATATGTTACATATTTAAATTAACTATGATCTATAGCATGAAAAGCCTAGTTTGCTCTGCATTATTATTTTCGAGTTTTATTAAAGTATAATTGATAGATAAAAATTTCATGTTTTTAAAGTGTACAATATGATGACTTAATATGCATGTACATTGTGAAAAGTTCAGCATAATCTAATTAGCTATCACCTCCTGTATTTGCCATGTTTTGTCTGTGGTGAGAGCACTTGGTAAGCATTCATGCCATACTTGATAAATTTAAATTATCTTCAGCTATTATTGTGCTAATGTTATGCTTTGCATATTTAAAATTCAGTTTAATATGTTTGCTATGTGAAAAGCCAAGTTTTGCACTGCATTATTATTTTCATTACTTTCTAGATTTATTGAGACATAATTGGCAAGTACAATTTTATACATTTATAGTATACAATGTTATACTAATATAATATTAACTTAATATTCAAATACAATTAAAAATGACTGTAACAACAAAACTAATTTCACATACTTGTCATTTTTTTCCTATGGAAAAGATACTTAGTGATATCTTCCCTTAGTAAATTTTAAGTTTATGTTACAGTGTCACTAACTGAAACCTCCATGCTGCACTTTATAGCCCCAGAATTTATTCATATATCAGCAGTGGAATTTGCTTTAAGTTTTAATTAATATTATTTTAAATTCACCAATCATAATTATATGATTTGGGAGAAATTAAAGATTGAGAAATAATTAATGGAAATGGAATTTACACAACATATAGGTTTCATAGTAAAGTTTGTTACTGAAAAATTGGTAAAATACTATCTTCTTACAAAATCTGACATTGGAAAGCCATAATGTTGAGAAATAAGACGAAAAAAATAATCAATGAAAGAGCCATAGTTGAAGTGATGTGGGTGAAGCATAGTGATTTTTTATTTTTCAGGGTGATTAAAACTCTAAGATTCATGAAGGAGAACAAAGAATTGTTCAGGAATAATTAATTTTGCTTGCACTGCAGTGATTATACTGAGCAGATAACAGTGATTCATAGTATCTCTTATAGAAATTTCTATTTTGATGGTATATTGTTACTTCATCTGTGAAAAATTTAAATATTTCCAGACAGAAGTTGATTCCTAACTTGATAACAATACTTGACATTATTTCAACTAAATATCAGAATTATTCTTTTTCGGACAATTACAATAAAACATAGTTGTGTTAGTTCATCAACATTCAAAAATAGTTTTCTTTTTCAATGACTGAGGAAATGAGCTAAGATGTTTCCTGAAAAGCCAAAAAAAAAAAAAAAAAAAAAAAGCATTGGTAACAAACAATATGCATGAAACAGACTAATTTTTAAGTTTTCCTGTTGCTTGGCTTTGTTACTTAATTCTAGCTCATATTCCCAAGCCCAAGTAGAAGAGGTCATAAAAAGCAGTTTTCTAAGCAGGCTTTCAGCCACTAAGATACTATTTATCTATGTTTTAGAAGAATTATTTGTGTAAGTTAGTAATGAACTAAGAACTTCCTGAAATGAATGGAAAATTACATACTATGATGCTCTGTCCTGAGGCTTTAAACCAGGCTTAGCAAAGAACATCAGAGCTCTTAAAATTAATGTGATAAATGATCCTTCAAGACTAAGAGAAAAGAAATAATTTCTGGGTCTTTATACTTCCAGAATGTAATATAAACTTATCTCCATCTGAAATAACTACCTTAGAAAGAGCAGTGTAACTTTAATGATTAATTTATTGGAATTTCTTTTACTTAATTCTGCTCTTTGCACCCCCTTTTCTCTCCCCACCTGCTGGGACAAACCCAGTCTTGGGTGGCATATTTATTTCCCAAGCACGGTTTTCTGTTGAGAAGATGACCACGGATTTGTGCATATAAATCATTAGAGATACCTTCTTATGCATAGTTTATATATAAATATTCGTGACCTCTTCACTTTATACTCACTAATTCTGTTTTTACCTGACATGAGAACAAATCAAAATGTAAGAAAAAGCAAACCCAGTGCTAAAGAAGTAGAGACAAATGGATAGGGACTCATGCAAAGTGAGATGGCCTCAATCACTGACTGGAAAACCAGTATCAGTACTCACTTTGCATAATAAGACATTCTTGTTATCACATAACTAAAGCTGGGGGATGCTTATTAACCCCTTTAGGGGAAATTTAAGACTAGTGAGGAAGCCTGGGAACAACCAAAACCTGCAAATTGAAAATGTGTTAAAGAGCACAAGGTTCCACGACCAAAGTGTGGTCCTGGCTCAGCACTAAGCACAAGGAGTGACCAGGATAAATCCTTCACCTCTTTGGGCTTTATCCTTCCGATCTCTGGAATGAAAGGATTAAAGATGAGCCACAAGGTACCTTGTTCCCTAAAACTTTGTAGAGGTTGCACTCAGATTATTCCTGGGTGTGTTTATGACTTTATGCAGAGATCGAACAGGAGGAGCCTGAGTGTCACTGGGGGAGGAGTTTGATTCCCAATCGAGTGGGAGTGAGGGAGGGAAATGAGAAGAATCTGGGATGTCAGAGAGAGGGAGCAAGGCAGGAATGCCAGGGACACTGTAAACTCATTTATGTAATAGAAAACGTAGAGCTTAATAACCCTCAAATAAACATTGTCTACCCTCCCAAACTGCTAACCACAGAAGTTTTGTTTCGATGCACTGACTGCCTGCATTGATGGGTGTACCGCAGGGCAAAATTAACCAGGAAGCTGTTTAGAAAGAGGGATTATGGGCTTCATCTGATTGGGAGAAATCACTTTCGATTTCTTGTTGGGTTTGGTGGCCACAAAGCACAGCAAGAGGCTGAATCCAGCCGTAGCCAAATACCTCAAACTTCCTCCCCATTGTCTATGTGCACCGAGGATATGCATGAAAAACTGAAGGATTGGTCCCAAGTCCTAAGACAGAGAACCCAAGTTCTTTCTATATTAAAAACAAGAAACAAAATCTAGCTTAAAACAATGCAGTGTATGTCAGATGGTTACTGTGTTTAACTGTCCAAGTTATTTAAACTCTCTGTGCCTCGGTTTTGTCATCTAACGGGGTCAGTAGAACCTCAAAAAGTTGTTGGGTAGATAACATGGGTTAGTGTTTGGAAAGCAACAAGACAAATAGTGTTCAATACAAAGCAGCAAGAAGAAATTGTGTCCAATTGTATTTGATAACTGTTACTATTGATGACTATTTAATTATTTTACTCTGATAGCTATTTTACCATTGTGCTGGTTCTCATACCAACACACCCCGAGACCCAGGTAGCCTGCTGCAGTGAATGATACTCTGCTTTCCTGAGTCTCGAAATTAAAATATGAAAGGCATCTGGGGATTCAAATCAAATCCATTCCAGAGTAGCCACCTTACTTGTTTTTAATAATTTTGAAGGTAGATAATACCAACTATTCCAAGATATATATATATATATATATATATATATATATAACCCATTTATGTATAATATATATTTGAGTAAATTAAGCAAAACTATCAAGAGTTAAAATGAAGGAGCTTGTTGCAAGAAAATTATATATTATAATTCACTTAGTGTCTAAAGGCTCTTTTTCACACAGATGAGGAAAAGTTGTTCCAATATTTTGTGGCTACAGACAGTCCACCCTACCCGAGACAAGATGCCAGACTGGATTGCCATGGGATATAAAAGCTCAAAGGCAGGGAAAGAGCTCTCATCCAGTGAATCACAGGTCAAATTTACATAACATATTTTGCCTAAAGAAATGTATTTTCCCTTAAATTTATATTTGATCTTAGAGCTGCCTCTAGGCCTTCTCAGTTTCCATGTGGAGTTCAATCCATTTGAGCAATCATTTTCAGTGCTTACAACTCTAGGTAACACTGATACCATGTTTGAGAGGGAAAAAGAAATCAAAAGAAATTAAAATGATAGGAAAATGCTTGACCCTGGAATTGAAACTAAAATTTAGTCTGAGTCAAATTAGATTTAGCAAATAGTATCATGAGAAAAATGAAACAGGAATTCTAAGAATACAAATAAAGAACTTTTTGAGATAAGTTTGGTAACCCAAAAAACAGAACAATTTGACTTGAGAGAAGTTGAAACTTGAGAAATAATTAGTGGAAAATAGAGTTGACACTGGCTACAATTTCTTATAGTACTATAGAGTCAAAATTAGTCAAAAATGGATAATAGTATCTTCTTATAAAATTTGACATTAGAAAACTGTAATATTGAGAAATAGGACCAAAAGGTAATCAGTAAAAGAGCTATAGGTGATATAGATGAAATATGTATCTAATCTTTAATACTGATGGAATAAACATTTAAGTTCAATTAAAGTAAGCATAGTAGAATAAAAGGTTAAAATCGTGAATAGTTTAACAATCGTGAATAGTTTTACATTAAAAATTAAAGAATTAAATGAACTAGTATTTTACTCCAGATTACCCAAGAACTCTTTACCAATCCAAATTCATTAAGTAGGCATAAATCTGAACTAAATGTTGTTACTTATAAGCAGACTTACAGTAGCTTTATATTTACAGTGAGTCAAAAATTCAGAATCAAAGTGTGAGGGTCCCGTTAGTCAATACACAGGATAACATTCTGCCTAAATTTGCTTTTGAGATTCTGATATTTAAGTACAAAACAAATTAACATTGATTAAATTAGTAAAATAAATATTGATTATGAACAAAGAAATATGAAACCACTAGTATTTGTGCTCTGAGGTTTTGATCAGCAGTTGGTTGTTTACTCAGATCACTTACTAATTTCAAGAAAAAAAGATGCAGCTGAAAACAGAGCAGACCACAGCAATGGCTGCAGCAGAGAGACCAGGCAGGAAGCCATGGGAGGTGTCATAAGGAGAAAGGGCAGTGGCTTGAATGAAGTCATTCAGTGGAGATGGTGTGACACATGGCAATTTTTGGAGAAGGGGAGACAGGCCCAAAAGTAGCACTGGTGAGATGCAAAGTTGAATTAAAAAAAGTCTAGAGCAAGAGAGAAAAATCAAGCAGAAGACAGAAATATAAGGGTCAACATCATGCTCATGATATTAAATATGTGAAACCTGAAGAAATCACCTAGGAAAGTCAGAGAAAATTCATGCCAAAGGTTCTTTAGCAATCACACTCTGCCTGTTATAAATGGGGTGGAGGAGTAGATACCAGAGAGGCATAAGGGAAACCTGGACGGTGGTGTAGCACAGAAGCAGAAGAAGAAGGTGAATTCAAAAAAGGAGTGTGGTTGATTGCTTCAAAACACTGAGGTGAGGATGATTCGGTACAAAAAGCCATCTCACGAAGTACTGCACACAAAATACTACACCAGTTGGCATTGACCAATGGCAGAACAAGAGAGAAGAAAGAGTAATGCCTATAACCCATTCTTCAAAGAAATGGGGCAGGTTATTTGGAAGATAATGAGGGCGTCAGTGGAAATTTTCTGTTTCCTTAACTCAAGTTATTAAGTAATGTTTATATATGGAGATGTAAATTGTGTCAAAAGGACAAGGGTTAACCATAAGATCAAGACCCTTGAAGCGGCAGCACTGATAGAGGTACAGCCTCAGAAAGGATGAGGATAAACCTTGAGTTGTCACGAACGAGAATTAATACTAGGAACTCTGGTTCTCACCCTCTTTGGAAGGGGAGGCTGTCAAAGGCTTTTTACATGGGCTAACTTCAACAGTATATCAGTTTTCTTAATCTCACTCATGTTGTCGACACATGAGTTAAACTCTTTAGCAGAAGAAGAAATATTAAGGAAATGGTTCAAAAAAGAAAAACAAAGATGGCACCATTTACACAACCTGGACCCCATGCTGTTTATCCAAAGATCCTCAACAACAGGAGGGAACATACTTAGGATCTGGGAAGGTTTTCCCAGTGGAGACACACTTCTAAGGGTTCTAAAACCAACAGCTCCGAGGCCATGATTCCACCACGGTTCCATGGAGTCCCCCCTTTATACTTCTCTGGGACAATGGGAATTACACAAGCTCCCAAGGCAATATCCTATGTGGGACTTTTCTTCTTTCTTTGACTTTTGTCCAAGCACAAGCAACACTCCATGGTCATTCTCTTGCTGGACTATTTCATATCAGAAGCAGAGGGCTTCTTTCTCCTTGTATGATTTGTCTCAAACCCTTATCAGAAAGATGAAGAGTTTATTATGGGCCTAATTATTTTATCCTTGTGCAGAAGGAAAGGTTTATGAATAAAAACATGACTTAGATCACACTGAGCCATGAAAACTTATTGTGATTCATGATACATTTTGAAGCAGAATAATTCATTAATCTCTGATGGCTCAGAAAGGGCTTGGTTCTACTTTTTTCAAGGTATATTTCAGTTTTTTACCTCAACCCCAAGGTTAGAAAATTCTGAATGGATATTTACAAAATAGCCCCTACAAAAATTGTATTGCCTAACTCTCTACATTGTAAGATCATTTTCTGTCAAATTACAAAATTTGTTCGAAGGAATTTCATCACTGTAAATTATAAGTGTAAGAAAAATAATTGAATTTAAAAAGGTAAAATTAAAATTAAAAAGGGCAAATAAAGAGTTTTAAAACAGAGGCAGTAAAGTGCACATACAGTAATGTTTTAGGTTTTTAATTAACACAAAGATCATTTTTATGAACTGTAAAATTGGGGGGATTGCTTATTTGCTTGTGGTACTAGGCTATATTCCTGGCAATTTTTATTTTAATACAGGTTCTCAATAATTTACTAAATTACCAATGCAGAGCTCAAACTTGCAATCCTCCTGCCTCAAGCTCAAGAATGCTGGAATTATAAGCATGTGTGCCACCACACTAGGATGTCATGTGAAGGTTTATCTACCAATTCACTGTAAAATACTGAATCAAGTTAGTTAACATCTACTACTTCACCTCTGCAAACACAGCTTATAATAATGTATATTTCAACATTGCAATTCAATTTTTAATATTCTTACCACATATATGATCATCTTTTTAGCTGAAGATCTGGAATCCAAGAAGTGTTGGCTGTCAGGGCATAAAAGTCCCTACTTGTGTATCTCAAGGGCAGTAAGGGTGCAAAAGGCTTTCCCTTTCTCTTTTTGTACCTGACGGATTACTTATGATCTGATTTCCTCTATAGCTTCATGGATTTGTTTCTTTATTTCACTTGCTATCTTTTCAGAGATTTCAAATGTGTGCCTTCCAATGTCTTCTGTTAGTCCATCAAAAAGAGTGATTTGCGTTTTCATTGTTTGATTTTTTGGTCATTTTTTCATGTCTGTAGCCTGCAATCTGAGCAACTACTTTGAAGATCCTATTATATATTAACCATTGTTAACCTCCTCTAATTTTGTTTTTGAAATCTGTATCATCGTTTCTATTCTTTTTTCACTTTAAAACAAAGCGTGCAAATGGCTGCACAACTCTGGAAGCCAGTGCTGCTCAGACTTACATTTGCACAGGCACCACCTGAGACCTGGTAAAAATGCAGGTTCTGCTTCAGCAGGTCTGGGGCAGAGCAAGAGAATCTCACTTCTAACTCCCGGGGAATGTGCAGACTGCCAGGCTTCAGACCACACACTGAGTGAGTAGCAAGGCTGCCCTGCATGAGACCAGCCCTGGAGAGAGCTGGACACACAAGAGGATGGGGTGAAATACGCAGTGTTGGGAAACCTTTATCAGAAAGAGATTGGAACAAGACTGCCTGTGTTATGAGCATAAGCTAAGATGGAAAGGTGACAAAAATAAAGGAGGTACTGGGTGAAAGGGATCGTAAAACACCTGTGGCTGCATGATGTCTTCCTCATTGGTCTTTCACAATTCCAGATGGGAAAATTCCTTCAGGAAGAATAAATCAGCCACTTGATAAAAGGATCCCTCAAGACTAGTCAGCAATTATTCTTTACTAACTAAATATTTAGGAATCTTGAAAGAACTGTATTTTCAATGGACAGACTAATGTGTAAGATTCCTAGATTTGGTGCTCACACTATGACTTACCACACCCTAGTTTCCCAGTGGGAGTGAGTGCTCTTTTTCCTAGAAACACACACGCACGCACACACATATGCACGCATGCACATATGCACGCATGCACGCACCAAGGGCAAAATAAGTCCTTAAAGGATATAAAGGATCAATAACTTTGGAGCTCAATACTCACCTCTCCCTGACATAAAACACTCTAATCCTCAGGCTTTCAAACATAGTAAAATAAAGTCAATTAGACTGGCTGAACCACAATAGATAAGCTTTGATATCCACAGAGAATAGGTTACAGGACATCATGGATAGCAAAATCCAAAGATGCTCAAGTCTTTATATGAAATGGCGTAATAGTTTACCTTGCCTATGCATCTGTTCTCATACACTTTAAATCCATGTATTACATACTACATTGTAAATGCTATGCAAATAATTGTGATTAATGCCATCCAGATCCATTGTGGGTCTAACTCTGGTACACATCAGAAACTACACAACATTTTCAATTCATATTTGGTTGAATCTGCACACAGAGATAGAGAACCTGCAAATGGAGACTATATGAGGTAGAGATGGGTGGGTGACAGTACTTAAAACTGCAAGCCAGTGATAGTGAGGATTTAATACTAAGAAGTTCCCCAAAAAGGTTTTGGGAGGCAAAATAACCACTACTATACAAACAACCTGTGTAGGTGATTTATGCAGACTCAAAACAAAAATCAGCACACACACAAACAAAATTTATCAGAAAATGAGGCATTTTGTTTACTTTCATTATGTGTTACTACATAAACCTCAGAAGATACATTAGTCATGAAAAAGTTAACATGACTTATGTACATTTATGTAATATGCAAAACAGCCAGTGTAGATGAGGGGGAAAAGATGAAACTCAAATTCAGCAGACCCACTGATCATGAATGAACCTTTAGTTTTAACAGAATCCCACATATGACAGCCATGGGGTCAGGCTGTTCAATTTGGAAAGTACAATCAATGGTTATTTGGGTGAGGAGATGGGTGACATGCAACCATGAGTGATAAGGGCATTCTAAAACCACAAGATTTAGCAGTGTTAAACAAAAATATCAACACACTCAAGGAACAGCTCATTTTTTGGTGCTTTATCAATCTGCCACTCCCTAGCATGACTGAAAAGAGTTTCCAGCATACATCTGTTATGCAGAAATTACAACGCTGGAACTCAGCATTTATGTGTTTCATCAGTCTAAGAGTAGCAAATCATTAAGAGTGAGAACTGGAATAAGAATTGCAGGGAAAGCAAACCTTTTAAAGTTGTGTTCATTTGGGAAACATAATAACATGTTAATTAGGAAAAAAGAACTGTTAAGAGTTACTATGCAGGACATAGAATAAACACACAAAAATCACCACGCATACAATGCACCATGCAAGCAGCAATGAACCTACTGAGAAGGAAATTAGGAAAACAATCCCATTCACAACAGCTTCAAAAATTAAAAACATAGGAATTAACCTAAGAAAGATCTCATCACAAAAACAATCGTGTTCTCGAAAAGGAGATCAAAAAGGACATCAGAAAATGGAAACATATTGCCTGTTCTTGGAAAGGCAGAACCAATAATATTGTCAAAATGACCATACTACTAAAACTGACACACACATTTAATGCACTCCTGGTCAATATATCAACAGTTTCTTTCATAGAACTAGAAAAAGCAAACCTAAAATTTATATGGGACCAGAAGACCCAGAACAACAAAGGCAATTCGGGCAACAAGATCAAAGTAGGAAGCATCACAGTGGATTTTACAATATAAGACAAATCTACAGTGATAAAAACAGCATGGTGCCATCACAAACACAGACATGTGGATCACTGGAACAGAACAGAGGATATATAGATAATCACAGGCATCTTCAGCTATTTGATCTTTGACAAAGGGGCCAAAAATACACGCTGGGTGAAACAGCTTCTTCATCAAATGGTACCAGGAAAACTGTATATCTCACCTGATACTCAAGTAAAATAAAACAAATAAAATAAACAGGAATTAAAGGCATACATATAGAAGCAAAAGCAATCTTCTAAAAGATAAAATAGATAAAACTCTTGAGAGGCACAGACATAGGCATTAAAAAGTAGCAAAGATTCAACAAATGGAATTATATCAAAGTTAAAAGCACAGGAAGGAAACAACTAACACAGACACAGAGTGAGAAAAAAAATTTTTCTAGCTCCTCCTTATGCAGAAGACTAATATTTGGAATATGTAATAAAAAATGAACTCCAAAAAATACTAGACTCCTATAAATAAAAGACCCACTCAAAAAGTAGGCAACTGAAATGATGGCACTTCTCAAAAGAAGTAGTAAAAATGGCCAATCAGCACATGAGAAAATGTTCATTATTTCTGGCCACTAAAGAAATGCAAATCAAAACAGCATTGATATTCCATTTGATATTCTAGGAAATAGGCACTATCACCAAAAAATCAAAACCAAAAAAAAAAAATTATGCTGATGAAATTACAGGAATGAATGAAACCCTTGCACATTGCTGTTGGAGTGTAAACTACTACACTCTCTGGAAATTAGCATGGAGATTTTTCAAAAAATAAAACAGAAATTCCATTTGACCCAGCTCTACACATCTGAGTATCTTCCCAAAAGACTTAAAGACATCATATTACAGTGCTCCGTGCACACCTGTGTTTACAGCAGCACAACTCACAATATCTGCATCATAAAAATGGTCTATACACCCATCAACAGATGAATGAAGAAAAATGTATGTATACAGCAGGGAATGCTACCCCATCCCAAAAGGGTGATGTTATTCATTTAGAAAAATGGGCACACCTCCTTAGGCACGTGTTAAGTGAAATCAAAAACAGAAGGTTAAATATTGCATGGTTTCCCTGACAGTAGAGACCCAAAATATAAAAAATTTCAAGGGCAAAATAAAAGATAAACGATGGGAAATAAAGAGGTGGACCTTCTGGAGATGAAAAGGAGACCTAAGGATGGAGGAAGAGGTGAGACAGGGACAAACAGGAAGGGAAAATAATAAGAATTAAGATGTGACTGGTATGTGTGCCAGCTTTCCACAGTGAGTGTAATCTTTATGTACTGCAAACATATCTACTAAAAAATAAAACAGAAAAAAGAGAAATAATTTATTTAAGTCCTTCTTATTTAGTCTATGCAGAGCCTAACTAAGGCATCATAAAATGCCTTTCTATATTTTGCTTTTCACATTAATCCCTATATTCCTATATGTTATTACTTTATTAGATCACGAAGGCAAATTGTATCACATAACCAACAAAAATAAATAAAAATTACTATGTATTAGGTGCCCTGCTTCATTTATATCATCTCATTTAATATTCATAACTTTTGAAGTAGTTACAATAACCACTAGTGCCTCTAAAAATGAGCACCGACTCCCATGATGGACCCATCCATGAGCTAAGAGAGTGTCATGGTTTATGTCTGTGGCCCCCAGGCCTCATGAGTTTGCATTGTGCATTTGTGATGGTTCATTGTCTAGTGCTTGGATTGATGGTGTCAGTGCTACACCCACATAGGGATGAGGCCAGGATGTGATGTAATGGCAGGAAAAAGGTATGTCTTGCTCTTTGCTGGTTCCTGTTTGCTGTTTGCAGCCGCCATGATCTGCGGTCCAGCCATGCCTGCCTGCCTCGGAACCAACTGAGTGTGGACTAAAAACTCCAAAAACTGTAAGAAATAAACCTTTCCTTTCCCAACTTTGGGCTTCAGGTATTTTGTCTCAGCATCGACTAAAAAGTAACTAAGACAGAATTGGGAACGGGGGAGTGGGGTCGTTTGCTGTGACTATACCTGGCCATGTTTTTCAAGAGGCTTTGGAAATGGCTTGTGGGCAGAGTTTGGAAAGCTTTGGACTTGTCGCCTGGATGTATAGAGCTAGAGCAGTTTAGACTGTTCTGTAGAGGAGATTCTGGTCAGAGCTCCAGAGACCAAAAGGCTGATAGAAAGCCTGATGGTAAAGACCAGGCTTGGGAGGTTTCTGCTGGGAAGGACTGCATTGGTTGTTGGACTCCACATGATGAGTGTTATGGCTTGACAGAAAGTTTGTCTGCATTTTGTTCATGCCCAAAGACTTTGCCTGAGATTGAGACAAAGGGCAATGGACTGATTAATCTTGAAAAAGAAATTAAAAAGCAATGAAACATCGGAGGCTGTGGCATGGCTATTGTTGGAGGCTTTTAGTGAGCTTTATGTTGCAAATGAAGAGCAAAGAACCCAGCAGGATAATTTACAATGCTGTGAGTTTGGCCAGAAGAAAAATTCCAGGAAGGCTGTGGATTGTAAAGACAGAGTTGAGATTTTGACTGTTGAGGGAAAACAGAGAGATAAGAAAGATGGCCCCAGGGCAACCCAGGAAGCAGGTCCCCACCCTGTGCAGCCTCACTGCAAAGGTGAAAGAATTTGCTCAGAGAAAAAAGCTGCAGAGCACCAGGTTCCAGAATGGCGACAGAGGCCACATGAGGTTCCAGAATGGCGGCAACATAGAAAAACTTTTCCTCACAATCAGACAAACAGAGCCCTGAAATCCAGGCAACTGACCCCTACAGCCAAGAGAGAGAAAAGCCTGGCTACTGCTTCAGCTGGCAGCAGACCTTGGCGGCATCCACAAGGTGCTGATTTTAGGTGCAAGAAAAATGCACGAATTCTGAGGGTAAGACAGCTTCCACCTTGATTTCAAAGGGCCTGGGAGGCCAAGCAGTGTGCCCCTGAGAGGGCAATTTGTGAAGATGTAAGGGTGAAGCCAAAGGTGCAGTGGAGACCGCAGAAGTTTGAAAAAGCCAGGAACGTGGATGATCCAAGGAAAGCTGCAAAAAGCAAGCAGAGAGGACTTAAGAGAAAAGCTGCAGGGGTTGAAATCGCTGGAAGTGCCATGGGAGTGCAATCACCCAAGCCTTTTGGAGCTTGCAACCAGATTGTTTCAGATGTTGAGCATGGAACTCTAGGACTTAATGTTTGTCCTGCTGGATGTTGGACTTGCTTTGTTTCCAATGCTTTATATTCCCGTTTGTAACTTTTGGATAGTAATGTTTATTTTGTGCCTTTGCATTTGAGAAATGTTTAACCTTGTTTCATTTGTACAGGGGGTTACAGTTAAGAGTTTATCATGGATCTTGGAGGAGACTTGGGACTTGGACTATTCAGCAATGTTAGGACTTGCTGGCAACTCTTGGAGGTGGACTAAATGTCTTTTGTATAAAGGATGTATGTGAGTCCTGGGGGCCAGGGGTGGAATGTCATGGTTTATGTCTGTGGCGCCCAGGCCTCATGAGTTTGCATTGTACATTTGTGATGGTTCATTGTCTAGTGCTTGGATTGATGGTGTCAGTGCTCCACCCACAAAAGGGTGGAGCCAGGATGTGATGTAATGGCAGGAAGAAAGTGTTTCTTGCTCTTTGCTGGTTCTGGCTTGCTGTTTGCGGCCGCCATGAACTGTGGCCCAGCCATGCCCACCTGCCTTGGCACCAACTGAGTGTGGACTGAAACCTCCAAAAACTGTAAGAAATAAACCTTTCCTTTCCCAACTTTGGGCTTCAGGTATTTTGTCTCAGCAACGAGTAAAAAGTAACTAAGACAGAAAGGATGGGCTTCCCCCTGAGATGCATGGTCCAGGACTCAGCTTCCCCTTCCTGAGACCACCTGCTGGTCTTTGGCCCTGAGGCCCTGTCTCACTTCTACCAGGCCTGATAACTGGATCAGGCTTGCAAGATTCCAACTCCCTGGGTTAGATTATATCTGTGAATAGACAGAATTCCCGGTGCCAGGATGCTGCCACTTACCTGAATTTGCAGCATCTTTTCCAGGCAGGAACTGCCACTCCTGTGCCCTGCCTGTTCAGCGGGATGCTCATTGGTTGCTGTTGCTTCCCCTAACTGTACTCGATCTTGTCAAGTGCATTATCCTGCTACCCTTGTGTAGACAATGCCTTCATTTCCCACTCTGTCCTGGCCTCCATCTTCACCTACCTAATGACCTCTGCTGCAGAGGCCTGCTGTCTGCAAGCTCAAGACAGCTGTGATGCTCATCCTATATCTCGTGAGAACAAGGCTGGTTATAAACTCCTTACTTAGGGCAAGAACTAGAACCAGACTATGGGCATAACCATTAGCAGAGGTTCTTTGTTCATTCTTTAATTTACTCATTCATTTAGTGGGCATTTACTGACCTTGCACTTGCTATCAAATACTGTGCTGGGTAATGGAATACCTGCCCTCATGGAGTTGTTTCAAATGTACCAAGATGATAAATTTTAGCAAAGGAGCACACCATAATTTTCTGCAAATGTGATGATATAATAGGTGCTACGAAGAAACACAAGATGTGAAGGCAGCATTGAATCTGAAACGTAACAGATGTTTAAGAGCTTCCGCGACTATTGCATTTTCATGAAAGGTGAGTGGGTCACAGAGCTCGTGGAGAAGCGTGAAGCTGGAGTGCAGGAGAAGCTGAGAGAAGGCTAGTTGTGCCAGAGGACCTGGAGGAGGGGCTGATGATAAGCAGAAGTGGGACAGGAGGGCAAACTGGCACAGTTGACTGTAATAAAAAGTCCTAATTGTACCCAAAGAGCTCTCATAAAGATACACACTCAAGCACTGAGATCTGGCGTGGACCTGAGGCTTCTGGGAATCACTACCCCACACACCAAAAGAATTTATGTTCTCAAAACCAAGCAAACACAAAAAGCCCTGTAGTCAACTACACAAAAATGACACAATGCTAAGAATTATGTCAGGTACAGGAAAAAAGAAATGAATTATTATCCTATGCATAAGTGTCATTTTTATAAGTACAAACTTTCTGTGGTGCTTGGAATTGAACCCAGGACCTTGTGCATGCTAAATATGTGCTCTACCACTGAGCAATGAGCATATATATATATATGTATATGACAGAGAAATACAAAATACTGAAATAAGCAACAGAAAAGAGACCAGAAACTGCATCCCATATCTCTCACTTCACCAAAGTGGAAAGAAAGCTGGCTGTAAGATTGACCAGTCTATGAACTCACAAACTAATACAGTGGCCACAGGGAAGAGGGGGTTGACATTTCAGCAATCAGAAGTAAGCACATATTTTTTGAAGTATGAAAGACTTGAGAACTCATAGCTAGAAAATTAACACATTTTTCAGACAGATGAGATAAAGTTCTGCTTTCTGCATAGCCAGAGGCCCGAGGATCTGGGGTGAGGATTCTGAGCCTATTTTACTCTGTAAAATGGGATGGAGCTCTTTTCCCAGATAAGGAAGAAATGAGATGACACTCAAAAAACTCATCATAGCTGCTTCACTTAATGAACATATGGTGAATGTAAATGCCTTTCTTTATGGATCACAGAAGCTGAAAATCATGGTACCACATCATAATAAGATGGAAGATGAAGATAAGACACATTTGACTCATTAAAGACATGAAGCCCTGGAGATATATATATATATATATATATATATATATATATATATATATAATGGCTCTAGTGTCAAGCTATTAGCACAGTGAAGTGCTCAAGAAACTTTGGTTGAATAAATAAGAACACCACAAACATATTCTGATTATTCAAAATAATGTGAACAATTATTTGATAAAAAATCACCAATATTTCTGGAAATAGTAGTAATGAATTATGAGGCAAACGTGTGCACCTCAAAATTTATCCAATGTTATCCCTTCCTTAACAAATGCAACAAAAAGTTTATTGATATTGAAATAAGCAGGAACCTTCCAACAGCCTTTTAATAATCACACCTCAGGTAGCTTTGATTCCAGGCTATTTCAGAGCTTATCCATTTGACTTTCTAAGAACGCTTGCCACCCTCATTACATCCTCTGTCTCACACACATACACACACACACACACGCACACATGCAAACACACAGTAGTATCTCTGCTCATCACCTCAATTCTCTCCACAATTCTGGTCACAAACTGAACTGGATGGGAACCAAATCAAATTTCCCCACATGGTCAACATCAAACATAACCACTGAATTTGATTTCATTCTCATTCAATTCGGTTTGTGACCAGAATCATGGAAAGAACTGAGCTTGCAAACCAAGGCCCCACTGCAGTTTTTCAGTATTCCTCAGCTCACCTTTTTAATGCTTTTTTTCTCTTTTAATACTCTCCATCATTGCTTCATCACTGTTTCAGAAACTCAGGTGTAATGTTTCCATTTCTAAATTGTTTACCAGATATATTCAATACTTAGTGTAAATTATAGTGAGTTTGTTTAATATTTTAGAATGAAATTCCTTAATTGATCTACACTTATGTTAACTGCATTTGAAAGATATCTCAAAAGAAAGGAATACAAAGTACATATTTATTGCAAAAATCATAGCATCCAGGCGATGGGTAGCAGAGAAGAGGAAATAAGAGTATCTGTGCAATACTTGTGCCATTTGTAATTCTTTACAAAACTAATTATTGTTGTACTTATTTATAAGACAAGTCATATTTTCTCACATACACTATTGCCTCTTTTCATTAATTATTTAAAAACAACAAAAAGTCAATTTGCTGTGCCAAGAAAGGGCTCACTGAAGACCAATTCATTTCATCTCAAGTCATGTCATATTCAATCCATGTGTGCTTCGACAATTCCATCCTTTCTTGTCCAGAATGGGCTCTGCCCTTTCAGTGAAGAAAGCTATAATCTCTTTCCATACGCACCTCTCTAATGTGCTATATATAATAGTGTGTGGCAAAGAAACAAAAAGAAAAATAGAAATGAGGAAGGAGCCAATCTAACGTAACAGTCACACAAAGAATCAGAAACTTGCAATTATTCTCAACAGTTTATGAAGAACAGACATAATTGATTTTTCACTATGTCTCAGGTGAAGAGGTTTAGAAACAGAACTTATATTTATTTTCTATTTTAAATGCAAATAGATTTGTATTGTTTTCATTCACTCAACTAAACATTCTTGAACACTAGCTCTGTAGAAATAATGTGACATTTGGACCACAAAGCAATAGCAAGACTGAATATTTAGCAGTCCAGTGAGAATGAGAATTTTATCATATTTCTGGCAGTAGCAATAACGCATAGAAGCATCACAGAATAAGATACTGGAAAATATGAGAAGGTGAGGTGATCAAAGCACAGATTATGGCAGGGAACATTCAGAGGTTCAATCTGAACTGTCAGCATAATGACTTATCCCATTTTACAATGTAGACGCAGAGTCAGTTTCAGTTTTATTTAGCTCCATGAGATCACGAGAAGATTCTAGATAAAGCAATGGCATTAACAACTTTGCATATCCTTATAGGCATAAGAGGAAAGCAATCAAATACAATGAAACATAAAAACTACACACAATGCATAAAGTAGTTTATAAAAATATGCCTAATGCCAAAGCACTAGTCAATTTCAACTATAAGATCTGAATGTTAGTTTATATAGTGCTTCACACATATTCAGCTGCCTTTTGAGGATGTCTAATGCTCAAAGGAGAAGCAAAACAACAGCTGCACTTTGGCCAAGTGGTGGGCAAACAGGAGAGAAAGTGTACAAGGTGAACAAGCATGAGCCACCAATATCTGATGAATTAAAGATAAGGATTAAAACCAAAACCAAAGGGAAATTGAGGGCTTCCTTCTTTCACAGCCACTGAGCCATGACAGAGTCCAATCACAACATAGAAAAAGAACAAAACCATCTTCCTCAAGGAAAAATAAGAATCCAGGAGTCCTCAGGGGATGAAATGGGGGAAGCAGAGGTCCATTAAGGGAAAGAAGGAGAAAGAGATCACTATATATCCACAGAAGCACACATAATAGAAAGTTTCTCTGGAATATTTTTCCACCTTTATTTTGAACAGCTGAGATACATATATGTTGCATTTGCTGTGAGGGCTTGGAATGTGTGCCAAAATACAACTGTTAGTTCATCATTGCTCATATTCTTAAATAAGATGTTCTCTATTGAATGACAGTTCACTGGTCATTTATGAATCTTGCAAAAGTCTTCATCTTGAATATCAAATGAGTTTAGGATGACAGTTTTCTGCATACAATTAACATTTAATTAAACTGAGCTGATTTTACTCACTGTGGTCTGATTAAGAAAAAATAGAAAATGCAACCCCTTTCAGTACTATTCATTCATAAGGACATGGAATGCTTTAAAGCAACAGCACTTATATTTTGCTGTACTTGACTACATTTTTTAAGAGCAATGACCATGTCATTTTCTTCTTTGCATCCCCAGTACATAACAGGGCATTTGGACCACTTTTAAGCATTTATTAAATGCATATTGTTTAAATAAAAGTGACAATGAGCTCAGTGAGTGAGGAGAAAAGAAATTTCATTTCTGCATAGAAAGAAGAGAGCCAAAACATGATCAAGTGTTTCCATAACTACATCCTGGGATCTTTCAACCATTTTAACTGTATCACTTTATATTTTGAGCTCAAATGTAGCTTGGGTTCTTTATTGTCCCTCAGCATAGATGCACTTTTAGGAAGTGCAATGACTCCCAGCTCCAAATTCAGCCAGCATTCAATGGAGTTCCCTCATCTGTATGTTCTCCTGGAGGATGGGAGTTTTGTACAAGGGTTCAAGGGAAAAATTCCTGGGTTGGACTTTGCTCCTCTGACCCCTGTCCATCTAGGCACAAGCACTACTGAGTGGTCCTTCTTGCCTTAGACAATTTCATATAAGAAGTGGAGTGCTCATTCTTCCTTGGCTCATTCATCTTAAAAACCTTGTCATAAAGATGAGGAGTTTATTATGCATCTAATTATTCTACCCTTGTGGTGAAGACAAGGCATATGAATGAAAACATAACTCACATCACACTGATCAAAATTTATTTTGATTCACTATTCACTTTGAGGCAGAACAATTTGATAACTTCTGATGAGCTACCAAGCTTGGCTTCTACTGTTCTCCAATATGTATTTCACGCCTAGCCCAACCCTAAAGTTAAAAAGTTACATATGGAAATTTGCAAATATCTTTTACAAAATATTACATTGCTTAACTCTGTCTTGTAAAAAAAAAAACATCAGAGAATAGAATTTATGTTGAGGGTTTTTTTGTATCAGGAATAAAAGTCAGAACCTTGCATTCGCCAGGCAGGTGCTGTGCTGCTAAGCTGTATCTCTGACCCCAACATGAAGGGATTTTGAAAGAAAAAATAGAATGTAACTAAGTAAAGTATGCAAGAATCAATAATGGAGCCCTGAAAACAGAGATAGGAAACACATATAACATTGTACTTTATAAATGCATTTGTTTTAAATAGATAAGTATGAATTGAGTATATTCATTCAACAATATGAAATTTTGATCTACAAATTCACTGTTAAAAGTTTCAGTCAAGCCAACTAATATACTATTTACCTAATTATGAACCCCAGTTCATAATTGTATAATTTAAAATTTCCTAATACGTTTTTAACATTCTCACCACATACATAATCATCCTTTTAAATGAGCACTTGGGATACCAATTATGTCAGATATCACAGCATGGAAATTTGTATTGGTATATCTAGGGGCAGTACAAGTGCACCAAGCCTGAACAACTCTAGAAGCCGGTGCTGTTCAGAATGTCACCTGAACTGAGTCACCTGGGAATCATGGAAAATGAAGATTCTGATTCAGGAAGTCTGCGACAGGGCAATGACTCTTCATTTTCTCAACACTGGTGCAAAATATTTGATGCCCACAACATTAAGGCCAGCTAAGCTGAACAAACAGCAGGGACTGAATGAAATACTCAGCATTAAGAGCATCTACCTGTGGAGATCTTTACTGGAAAGCAATTTGAATAACATTTGTGTTTGTCACAGTCCTAAGTTGATCTAGAAAGGTCTGAAGAATAAAAGATGTATGGGGCCAATGTGGTAATAAGACACCTATAGGAGCATTGTATTCTTCCTGGGAGGTACTTGCACAATCTCAAATGTGGGAATCCCTTTAGGAAGCAGAACTCTACCACGTGAAAAAGGACCCACAATTTCTAATAAACAATCATATTACTTAGAAGATGTAATATTTTGAAAGAATTATGTGTTTTTTACCAGATAAGCTAATGTGCAAGTGTCTTATGCTAACTCAGGGCTCACACTCTGACTTACCATACACCATTTTCTTAAAGGAACTTTCTGGTGATTTTTCTAGGAAAAAGCACAAAAGGCAAATAAATCTTTATGAGTTAAAACTCCATATCCATTTCTCTTTGTCCTAAAAT
Source organism: Cavia porcellus (assembly GCF_034190915.1). Lineage (NCBI taxonomy): Eukaryota > Metazoa > Chordata > Mammalia > Rodentia > Caviidae > Cavia > Cavia porcellus. The sequence continues at coordinate 155,576,031 of NW_026947484.1, read as the reverse complement.
ATCTTATTCTTGGACTCACACCCAGAATGACTTAAGATCAGTTGGCTGAACTAATATGATTGAAGACTGGTTCCAGGACTTCTGTGAATATCGAAGTCAGAGAACACCCAATTCCCTTAAGTAAAATCACATAGTATTTGCATATGACCTATGTATATAGTCTCCCTATTCTCTAAACATCTGGATAACTTATAATACCTAATATATGTGAATGTCATGTTAATAGTTATTCTATTTATAGGTCTAATGCTATAGAAGTCAACAACTATATGATATTTTCAAATAATGTTTGGTTGTATCTATTTACATGGAACCTATAAATCATGGTGCAAGGCCAAGGGTAATGGCTGTACTTAATATCCGACTTCACTACTAATGAGGATTATGTTTTAAGAAGTTGCCAAAAATGCACAAAGATACAGAAGGAAGGAAATTTGAAGTGAGAAAACACAGCTGCTAACTTTTCTGCTTATATCATACCTGCACAATGTAAGTAATTCATATAGGTTCAAAAAATTCCTCACACACAGAGAAATTTTCACTGGCAACTTACCGACACTGTGTTCACTTAAACTCTCTTCTTCTGCTGAAACTGTGGAAGATACATGTCATAAAAACTTAACATACCTTAAGTACCTTCAATTATATACAGAATAGCCAGTGTAGAATAGGGGAAAGAGATGAAACTTAAATTGAACACCCCCCCCCCCATTTTCATTATATCATGTGAGACCTTCAGCTGTAACAGAATCCTGTACCTGGTAGCTATGAATCTAGACTCTTCAATTTGGAAGCACAGTTAATGGTTATTTGTAGGGAGAGGGAGCCCGGTAGCATTCTCCAACCTGAGCCATCATTCCAAGGCCTCAAGCATCACTTAAGTTAAACAAAAATATTAACGCTTTCAAAGAACACTCCATCCTTTGGTGCTTTTCCAGACTTCCCAACCTACAAAACTTGCCAAAAATGATTTTTAGTATACATCTGTTGTGCAAAATTATACCACCTGGTCTCAGCATTGAAGCTTTTCATCAGAGTAACAATATCAACTCTTTGAGAGTCAAAATTAGAATAAAGATGCCAGGGAAAGTGACAGTTCTGTAAACTGTGCTCACTTAGGAAATGTAAAAATCAGAAAAAACTAAGAAAAAAACCCCTAAAAGTCATAGAATCATTTCATTTAAATTGGGTCATTTAATATTCACAACAGCATTTGAAAAAGTTAAATAATCAGTTTCTCTTGAAAAAGCAGGCATCATCGATGGCAGATCCATCAGTAAGACAAGAGAGATCGGACTTCTACTTGAGTTTAATTGCCCAGATCTCCACTTCCCATTACAGTTTGCACCTGCTGGGCTTTGGCCCTGGTACCACACCTCTCGTCTGCCAGCCCCGATAACTGGATTCTCCTCTGAGGACTCTAACTCTCTGGAATTGATGATGTCTGTGAAAAACAGAATCCCAAAGCCATGATGCTGCCATTTATCTGAATTTCTACCATTTTTTTGCAGCAGGAACTTCCACTCATGTGCCATGCCTGTCCAACTGGAACCCCTTAAATTGGTATTGCCACCCCAAGATGTACCCAGTCTTGGCAAGCTTATCATACTGCGATGAAAAGGCAGATGCCCTTGATAGCGAGCATCTTCATCTGGCTCAATTTCCCACTCCATCCTGGCTTCTACTCTCACTTATTTACCAACCTCTGCTACAGAGACCTGCTGTCTACAGCTCAAGAGGGGCCTGATGCTCAGCCTGCATTGGGAGGACAAGGCTGGTTATAAACTCCTCTCCTAGGACAAGAACTAGAACAAGACTATGGACACAACTATTATGCAAGGCTTGTTATTTGATTCATTTCTTAACTTATTCCTTCCTTTAGCATGCATTTATTCATTTCATCCTGGGTATAAATAGGATACTATGCTGAGTATTTAGGCTTGTAGAGGTAAAAAGGGTAATCTGTTTCATGTAGCATTTTATAGTGCAATAAAATAATAAATTTTAACTAATAACCACAATTTTTTTTGCAGACGTCAACATGATTGGCACAATGAAGAAGTACAAGAGGAGAGGGCAGGACTGAGTCTAAAATGTAAAGGTTGGGTAAGAGCTGGCATGTTAGCTGGCAGTCCCATCAAAGGTGAGCGTGGACAGAATGTATAATAGGAATAAAATTGGCAGCTACAAGGAACCAAAACAAGATCTGTGTCACTGGAGGACCCTGGATGAGGGCTGAGATGTAAGCTGGGCCTGAAGAAGTGGGACAATAGGTCAAATGGACACATGAATGCCCATTTGAAAGGCTTGGATTGTTCTCAACTAGATGTGCCTATGAACAAATACCCAAGAGCACTGAGATCTGAGGTGGATTTGAGACTTTACTGAGCAATACAAATGGATGGATGGAGGGATGGATGGATGGATGGATGGATGGATGGATGGATGGGTAGATATACAGAAAATTCAACTTCGGCAAAGAAATAACAGTAGCCAAGCCCCAAAAAGATAACAGAATTACAAGTGGTCATGGTTCAGTACTGGAAAAAAAACACCCACAAAAAATCAATATCTGATGCATCATTTCTGTTGACCTAGTTTACACAAAAATATAATGGTGAAATACAGGAAAAGATACAAGGCAGTAATAGAAAAGGAATCACAAAAGGTGCACCACATATGAGCCACTTCACCAAATAGAGAGAAAACAGTGATAGTACAGAAGACCAAAGTCTACGAAATCATAAAGTAATACAGTGGCTACAGGGAAGAGGACATGGAACACCACATTTTCCCAATCAGAAAGAAGATAGATACGGTTTTTATGAAACAGAAAGATTTGAAAACTCATACCCTGAAAATAATGCATTTCTTTGGCTAGAAGAGGTAAAATTCTGCTTTCTCCTTGGCCACTCTGGAATCACAAAGACTCAGCCTCCTACTTCTTACTTCCTATTGGAATCTGGGTTAAGATTCAAAGTCTGTTTCCTCTTCTGTAAAATGGGATGGGGTTGTCATAGGAGGAGATGAGGTGATAGCCAAAGAGCTGTCATGTAATAGTGACAGTGGCTGGCACTTAATAGACACTTGGTGAATATTAATGCCTCTGCTATGGATCACAGAAGCTGCAAAACATGGTGCCACACCAAAATAAGACAGATGGATGATGAAAATAAGAAACGTGTGATTCAGGAAAAAAATAAGGCTCTGAAGCAAATAAATATATTCAGCCACACTGGACATATGTCCACCATTAGTACAAAGAAGGTGCTCAAGGAACTTGGGTTGAAATAATAACAACACCAGAAAATCAACATTTATTACATAAAATCCTGTGATTATTTTTACAAATTGTCAGTATTTCAGGAGATTGCTTCAAATATGAAGCAAACATATGTTTCTCAAGATATACTCAATGGTATCCCATCCTTCAAATACAATACTACAAAATAACAAGTCATTGATAATGAAGTAGGTAGGAGTCTCCCAGATCCCTTTAGGAATCATGGTCTAGGCAACTTGGGCGCTAGTCTGTTTCTCAACCTTTCCCTTTAGCTGTAAGGAGTGCTTATCACCACAGTAACAACTCTGCCACATATATAATCACCTAAATGCACACAATCGGTGTGAACACAAAACACAGTGAATATTTAAATAACTTTTTTTCAAGTAGTAAGGCAAAAGATACATTGCCATTCACCCCTTTCAAATCCCTCGTGTCAAATATATCCATCTCATTGTTCTTGCTACTTTCCAAAGCAGTTGTGAAGGTCATTACTCATGAGTGTCTTTTCATAGCATCTTCCAAGCCCTGAACTGATTCAACATATTTATGGCAATTTTTGTCAGACAAAAATATTAGTGTGTCCTCTTTCACCTTACTCACCAGATCTGACACCGTGCAGCTTCAGGCTGTTCTCCAAACTTAAAATGATCACAAAAAGTAAAATTTTTGAAATTGATTTGAGACATTGAGGCAAACATCACAGCCCAACAATGAAAGAAAACTTCCAGAATTTCTTCAGACATGGACAAGACCAATGCAATGGAAGTGTTTGAAGAAAGGAAGAGTACTGTGAGGATTAAAGTCAATCCTCCTTTTACTGTAATAGATTTTAACACTATATTTTGGGATCACACCTTGTTATGGCTTCCTCTGTATGTCCCCCTCCAGCCTCATGTGATCATGGGTGGGGCTTTTCAGAGATGCCTGGGTCTAGGCTTTGTGAATGTGGATGAAGGGTGTGATACTCACATAAAGTGTGTGTGGATCTGGATTAATCTACTAATCCTTCTATTACTTCTGGATGTGGGCAATGGGTATGAGTGGCATTATCCACAGGATTGTAGCCAGGATGGAATAAAAGAAAGAGAGTCTTGATGCTTGCTGCTTCCTGGCTACCTCGCCATGAACTGTTTGTTCTCTGCCGTTTCCCTGTCATGCTGCCCTGCCCTGGAGTCAGCCACCTAAGGAATGAATCCTCTACAAACCGGAAGCTGAAATAAATCTTTCCTCCTTTTACTGGTGAGCGTTTGGTATTTTGTCTCAGCAACAAGAAAAGCCATAAAGACAGGCCTAGAGTATTTTCCAGAATCCCTCAACTCATGTTTTCATTATTATTCCTTCATTTCAGTGCACTTCTCCATTAACTCACCCGTTTTTAAAATTCAAATACAAAGTGTCTCACTTTTAAATCCTTTTATTAGATGTATTTAACAATATAGTGAAAAGTATAATATGAATATAAGTATACTATGTTCATCATTTTAGAATGAAATTCCTTTGTCTACATTTGTTTTAACTGCATTGTAAAAGTAGTCTCAAAGAACAGAAATGAAAGGCAAATTTCTTGTATATACTGTGGCATCCAGATGATTGGCAGCAGAGAAAAGGAAATAAATAAAAGGGTATATTGGTCAATTACTTTGCTATCTTGGAATTCTTCATGCTCTTAATCACTGCTATAGCTTTATAAGGCAAGTCATCTTTTCCAACACATAATACTGCTTCTTTTCATTTGTTATTTAACAACAACAAAAAGTCAATTTTCTGTGCCAAAAAACTCCTAGTTTCACTGAATGAAGACCAGTATCTTGGCATATCATCTTAAGCAATGCCATCCCAAGTAAACCCATGCCTTTCTGATTCCAGTTCCTTTGTCCAGAATGATCACTGGCCTTTCAAGGAAGAGAGGTGCAATTTCTTTCTTATCAGCCTCTGTAATGCACCATAATGATGTGTGGTGGGAGTGTGAGAAAAGAAAAGGTAGAAATCAGATAGGAAGCAGAACCTTAAAATTCACATGTGGAGGCAGAAACTTAAAATTTTTCTCAACAGTTTGTGAAAAGTGGACATAATTAATCTCTCACTGTGTTTTTGGTAGAAGAGGGTGCATAAATGGTTCTTGCTGTATTTATTTACTATTTAAAATGAAAACAGATTGTATTGTTTTCCTCATGCTATTGAGCACCTGTTCTGTATTCAAAAATGTGTCAGCAGAGACACAAGAATAGCAAGACTGTGTCTCCGCTTTGAACCGCTAGCAGTCCGGGGAGAGTGAGAATCTTACCTTATCTCTTGAGGCAGCAATAATGCATAGCCATGTCATCAGCACAAAACACGGAAAAAATGAGAAGGAGTATGATTAAAGTATAGGGTATGGATACTGGCAGCTTTGGAGATTAAAAATGAACTACTGGCATAATGGCCCACCCCACTTTTCAATGCATAAGCAGAGCCAATTTCACTTTTATCCATGAGACCATGAGAGGATTTTAGATAAAGCAATGCATTCCATATCTTCACTCATTCCAATATATTGATGTAAGCATAAGTTGAGAAGGGTGTCTTAAATGAAATAAGAAAAAGCTAACTACAACCCAAGAAGTAGGTTATACAAATTTGTCCAATGCCAAAGTAGTAGTCACTGACTAGAATTCTGAAAGTTTGACTAAAAATCACTTTATCTGTATTCATAGACCTTTGGAGAATGTCTAATTTCATTTCCCCTGATAAAGGCTGGTAGCAAAACAATAACCATACTTCAGTCCAGGTAGTGGATAAAGAGGATAAAAAGTGTGCAAGTTGAATGCATACGAGCTACCAAGTGTCTAATGAATTGAGGACAAGAACTAAGCAGCCATAGATAGGGAAATTGAGGGTTTCTTTCTTTTATAGTCATTGAACCATGACAAAGTCCAATCACAATATGCAAAAAGAACAAGACGATTATCCTCAAGGAAAAACAAGAAAACTGGTGAGCTCCAGAAAGGGGGTGAAATAGGAGAAGGAGAGAACAATAAAGACAAAGAAGGAGAAAGATTATATATTCACAGATGACTTTTAATGAACCTTTTGGTGAATATTTTTTCATCTATGTTCAAACACCTGCCATCTGACAATCATATATATTTCTTGCTCTTTGCATAGAGTTTAGCTTGTGCACCAAAATACAACTGTTAGCTCATCACAGACAACAATGGTATCGGTGTTGAATCAAAGACAATACACGATGATTTATGAATTTTGCAAGATACTTCTTTTTGAAAATTAAAAAAAGCTAACAATGATAGTTTTCAGCATACCTTTTATATTTAATTAAGCTAAGTAGATTTTATTCATTGTGCTTTGATGAGGAAAATGGAGAAAGAATGCAGCATCTCAAAATATTGTTTATGCCTGGGGACATGAAAATTTTTAATGGGATAACGCTGTCATTTTGTTATAGTTGACTAAGCTGTTTCAGAGCAGTGACTGTGTGATTATTTTTCTTGTAACTCCTGTGCATAATATAGAACCAGACACATCCAACCATTCAATAAAAGCTTCTTGTATAAAATAAAAAATGGGTTTCAATGAGAGAAATAGAGAAGGTAAGTTCTATTTTCATACAGAACAAGAAGGGTCAATTTGTGATCAAGTATTACAGTAAGTACATTCTGGCCCTTTGAATCTTTTTCTTTTTCTTTGTGTGTTTGTTTTTTTTTTTTTTTTTTTTGATACCAAGGATCAAACTCATGACATCACACTTGTCAGACAGGACTTATGCTGCTAAGCTAAATCCCTGGCCCCTCCTTTGAGCCATTTCAATCCTATTACTTTACATACTGCACCCAATCATAGCTCCAGGTTCCTAAATATCCATCAGCAGAGATACACTTTAGGTAATGCAAAATTAACAGTTCTAATTAAGTCGATAAGAGGACTTTGTGAAGAGAAGCAAAAAAATACATGCATGATAATACTTTATACATGTATTTACTTTTAATATCAATACTACTTGTATTCATTAGGTACAATGTAACATTTCGGTATGAATACCTTGCTCAGAGTTTCAGTCAAGTTAATTAGCAGACCTATTTCTTCACCATGGTGACCATGGGTCAAAATAATGTTCCATGTATTTCGAAATTGTACATAGAGTTTTAACACATGTACCATCATTTTTAGCTGAGGATTTGGGATCCAAGTATCACTGGATGTTAGGGCACAAAAGTCCGTATTTGTACATCTCTAGGCAATAAGACTGCACAAAGGCTGAGGTTAGGCTTTCATTGTACCTGAACCCAGTGACTCTTATAGAAACCCCTGTTCTAATTCATCAAATCCAGGGCAGCACTGGAGAGTGCATTCCTGACTCCCAGAGGCTTCCCACACTTCTGGGTTGCAGACTACAGTTTTAATAGCAAGACTGCACCGTGAGGGGCCAGCTACAGAGAGAGCTGGACAAACGAGAGAACTGAGTGACTTGTTCAGTGTTGAGAGAGCCTGACTGTGGAGACCCTGATTGGAATAAAATAGGAACAAAACATGTGAGTGGCACAGTCATAAACTGGGATGGAAAGATGGGGGGTAAAAGCTGTGAGGGGTATACAGTGTTATTTCACAGCTCCAAAGTGAAGGACAAAGTCTCGCCAGGAAGAAGAAATGAACCACATGAAAGAAAATTTTAAAAAAACCTCATTAACAAAAACCCTGAACTGTTTATGTGTTCTGAGATTCTGAAATATATACATTATCCATTTATATTTCAATTCATAGTCTAATGCAGTGGTGGCGAACCTATGGTACACATACCTCAGCAGACAGCATCGTTGAAAGATCTAAAAGGTTCACTATCATAGGTCTAACGTATAAGATTCTTAGATGAACCTAGTGCTCATACTATGACTTACCAACCACCTTCTCCTTAGGAGGACTGTCTGGTGATTCTTCTAGGAAAAAGCAAAAGTTCAAATAAATCTTTCTTTTTTATAGATCCATACATGTCTCCTGCTGTCCTAAAATTCTCATCCTTATACTTCCATACTTATGACTTACCAAACACCTGCTCCTTAGGAGGACTGTCTGGTGATTCTTCTAGGAAAAAGCAAAAGTTCAAATAAATTTTTCTTTTTTATAGATCCATACATATCTCCTAGTGTCCTAAAATTCTCATCCTTAAACTTCCATACTCAGAATAACATAGGGTCAGTGGACTGGCTGAGCTGATATGATTGGGAATTTTTCCTGGGCACCCATGAAAATCCTAAATGGAGGATATTCTAGCCTCATATATAAATGTATTTGCATTCAGTGCACATATATTCCCCTATACTTTAAAACTCTAGATTTTTATAGTACTTGATATAATGTAAATGTTATGTAAATAATGGTTCTACTACATTTTAAGAGAATAATGACGTCCATCACTATCCTAGGATAACCTCTCTAGCTAAGTCAGTGGCTAAACAGCTTTCCATTCATATTTAGTTGAACCTGTTCATATGGAAACTGCAGATGAACTGTGAATGTGTGTTGGAGTGGGGAGAGGTGCCTGTATTTAGTACTCAAAGCCACGCATAATTAGGATTTAATCTGAAAATACAAAAAAATGCATGAAGGTAGAGAAGGGGGGAGGTTGGGAGTGGGGAAATACGACTGCTAATTTTTCTATTTACCTGCATGATGTAACTTATTTGCACAGTGTAAAAAATTCATCTCTCTGTCTTTTACGCGTGCATGTGCGCACACGCGCGCACACACACGGAACTTATCATGGGAAATGAAGTATTTTGTTTACTTTCACTTTCTATTCCTACTTAAACCTCAAAAGACACATTAGTCATGAAAAAGTAGGCTGTAAGTACCTTCAATTATATGTAGGATTGCAATGCTGATGAGAGAAAAGAGATGGCACTCACACTGAACAACCCCATTTAAATTACACCATGTGTGTGTCCAGCTTTAACAAAGTTCCCCACGTGGCAGCTGTGAATCAACATTTCACTTTGGAAGGCACAACTTAAGGTTATTTTGGGGAGAGTAGATGGGTGGCATGCTTAATATGAGCTTAAGTGTTAGCACAATCAATCCACACCCATTCTCTGCTGCATTATCAACTTGCTAGCCCGATAAAGCTACTGAAAAGAATTCCCAGAATAGATCTACTATGCAGAAATTACAATGCTTTGATGCTTGACTCAGCAGTGATGATGGTCAGACTAACAGTGGAAAATTATTAAGTCTTATAATAAAGATTCCATGGAAAGTGAGACTTTTGGAACTCTGTTCACTTGAGAGACATAATAATGATGGAACTAGAAGATAAAAAATTTTGAATATTACTATGCACTAGATACCACACTCCCTTTCATCATCACATGGAATACTTATAAAAATATTTGAAGTATTTACTCCAATCAACTTGTCTTATAAAAATGTGAAGTTAAATCACTCAGGGACAACATGCATCATGGACTTGAATCTTAGATTTACTACTAGCAACTGGAATCTGAAATTTTTGAGTAGACTCAAGGTCCATTGGCAACCAATACAACTACTAGTTCACAGTAGTGTCAAATTTACTGCAAAAATAAAGATTACTTACAATGTTTTTTGTTTGTTTATTTTGTTTTGTTTGTCTTTTTGAGACAGAGTCTCACAATGCAGTTTAGGCTGGCCTTGGGCCACCTTGGAGCCCAGGCTGATCTTGAACTTGCAACAGTCCTCCTGCCTCAGCCTCCCCAGTGCTGGGATTACAGAAGTATACCACCACACCTGGCTACTTAGAGTGTTTTAAGGAACACACTCCCCAGCACACACACACTTCAAAAACTAGCAGTGCTGGCTCACCTTTACTAAGGTAGTAGGCCTTACTTGAAACATACTTGGAGATTTTAGAATTACCACTGGAAAAGCCAAATAAAGCATCCAAAAACCATTTTTAACATTTGGGCTATCTCTTGTTTTATGGAAAACAGCACATGTGTACAATACTTGGTTCTTGAGAGGTACAATGACATGTTCAAATCTTTTCTAGTGGGTTTATTTCTGCTCACGATCTTAAATGTCTTGCCTTGCCCTTCATATTCTGCCCAAATATATTTAAAATACAACACAATGTGAAGTCTGTGGTCATATGTCACAACATTTTTGTTCCCTATCCTTCTGATCGAATGCCAGCTCCTATGAAGGTGATGGTGGAGTTTTACTTCAACCCCTTCCTTCCTCCAGTCTCCTGCAGATCTCCCAGTTCTTTTAGCTGTGAATGGCAATAAATCCCATCTGCAGGCCCAGCTTCATCCAAAATCAGTGCTGGGAATGGCAGGAAGCATCAGTAAGCTCAGTCCCAGCAGAGAAGCCAGAAGGGAACGGGTAGTAAGCGTCACTGTATTTGCTTCATGGACCTTGCAACACCCAAACACTGCAAGTAGCATCACCCCCAACAGGCAGATGAGAACATTGAAGCTGAGATTAAAAATAGTTGGGCCAGCTGCACAATGTCACTGGTTAAAAAAATCAAAAAAGCAAACAGAGAAAGCAAAACCTAGGCGCCAATTTCCCGCCTCCTAGGCTGAATACCGTGCAATATAGTTTCCATGTTTTCCTGGAAAATTTTGTAGAATGAATGAGAACAAAAATAAAGTTAAGTTTTAGTACAATACTTTGGCAAAATGTTAGAGCCATCTTTCTGTACAAGCTCACATTTTTTACAAAAGATGTTTAACAGAACACACATGGCTCAGGCAGGCTAGTTTTGTACACAGACACCAAGGCCAAGTTGATTTCACCGCAGTGAAAAGACAGAAGCCCAAAGTGAAACAGATCACTGGATATGCAGCTTGTCTGTTTGCACCGAGTGAGTGAATTCAGTATGAAGCAGGTGCCTTTCACAGGGCGTAACAGACTCTCACTTTTGATCTTACTGCTGTGCCTCTTACCACACTCTGATACCTGCTGTCTTTCTTGCTTGGAAGGTGCTGGGAGGGTGAAGATGGTTGGAGACGGGGATCCAGGAGAGAACTAGGTGAGACCTTCATGTAAAAGTCATTGTTCTACTGTGTCAGTCTGGAATCTTATGAAAATGAACCAGGACCCTGTCCCATACTCAAACTCAGTCTTGCATCAACCAGATACTGAAGTAATGAAACAGAGCCAGCATCGTCAGCTGGCATCATTTCCCGCTCCATCCTGGCCTCCACCTTCACCTACTGACCCACCAAGATCGGTCTGATGCTCAACCTACATCACATGAGGAAGAGGCTGGTTCTAAACTCCTCACTTAGGGCAAGAACTAGAACGAGGCTATGGTCTGTTACTCAGGGTTCATTATTTCTTTAATTCTTCAGTTCCTTCGTTTTGCACTCATTAGTGACCTTGAGCTTGGTATTAACCACCATGGTTGGCAGTAAACTACGTGGAAGAGAAGTGGGAGCCTGGTCTTCATGGGCTCACATGTGACATATTGGGGTGGTGGATCTTAAGCAAATACAAACACACACCAGTAATTCTGTTCTTTCAAATGGGACGTGACAGGTGCAGTATGGGAGAAGTACAAGGTTGGAGGGTGAGACTGAATGTGATGGAAAGGATGAGCAAGAGCTGCACCCAGGACAAGTACAGGCAGAGAGCGAATAATGGGAATGAGCAGCAAGGTTGGCTGTGCTGAAGGCCCTGGGTGAAGGGCTGAGCGATGTGAGGCACAGCTGCTAGCATGTGCTGGCCAGGCAAGTGGACACGCTGGACTACAGTATGCAAAGCCCTGGCTGCTCCCAGCTAGACGTCCTTATAAATACACAAGCTCATGCACTGAGGTGTGACATGGACCTGAGGATGTTACTACAAAAGACAGGGACAGGAAGAGAGAGACAGAGACAGAGACACAGAGAGAGACAGATAGTGACAGGGAGTGACACACAGAGAGACAGACAAAGACAGAGAGAGAGAGGGAAAGTCATTGAGAATTAAAGAATTTGTGTTCTTCAAAAAAGAGATGTCTAACAGAATTCTGGGCCTTGTCCTCAGCATTTGGAAACAAAACAAAGATAACCATCATATGCACCAGTAGTCTTTTCTGAGTGGTTCAAGTTAACACAATTTACAGAAAAATAAAATGGAGAAAAGTAGAAAAATAAAGAAATACAGCAATACACAAGAGAAAAGGGGCCAGAAGGTGTGTTCCACCTATGAGTCACCACCAGAAAGAGAAAAAAGGCTGAAGAAAAGGACAGCAAAAGGCTATGACGTCATAAAGCAGCACAGTGGTTACCAGAAGAGAAATCTGGACAGTTTTAGCAACTGGAAACACTGCACAGGTTTACGAAAAGTAAAACATTTGGAAATTCATGGCCCAAATATAATGCATTTCTTTGGACAGACATAAAATTCTGCTTTATGTCCTGTCATCCGGGAGTCCAAATGACCTGGCCCAGCTCTGTCTCTCCCTCCCATGGGAATATGGGCTGGACTGTGAGTCTGTTTCCTCCTCTGTACCATGGGATGAGGCTCTGTCCCCAGGTTGTCCAGAGGAGGAAATGAGATGACATGTAGAATGACCACCAGAACTGCTGTCACTGAACAGATACATCATGAATGCTAATGCTTTTTTTATGAGTTACAGAAGCTCCAAAATATGGTATCACATTAAAACTAGATATATAGATGATGAAAATAAGAGGTGATTCATTCACAAAGAAGAGCCAGGTCTTGCTTTTGGTGTGCAAGCGTGCATGTGTGTGTGTGCCCTACTGCCATGCCTTTTCCATAGAGAAGGTGCTTGAGAAACTTCAGTTGAATGAATGGGAACACTACAAATCTATTTTTGTTATTTGTTACTGAAAATAATTTAAATTGTTAATTTCTGAAAAGTGTTGTATTCAGAAATCCGTCTCAACTATGAAGCAAACATGCACACCACAAAATAGTTCCAATGGTACCCCTTCCATAAATGCAACATATTCCAATAGAAGGTCACTGGTAATGAAATAGGCAGAAGTCTCCCAGTGACTCTTAAGAGTAATGCTCCAGCCAGCTTTGACCCAAGGCTGTCCGGGAACATCTGAGCTGTGATTAGCATCCTCCATCACATACATGCATACACACATACATACATATATACATGCAGATATACATACCTACATACATACACACATGTGTTTTTCAGGATTCCCAAACTCACATTCTCAATACTATTTCTCCATTCCAATGGTGTATTCTATGAATTCATCCCTGTTCTAGAAACTCAAATATAATTTGTACCACTTTAAATCTTTTTACTAAATGTCTTTGACACCATAGTATAAATTACTGTGCCAGGATTTTAAGTGAAACAATTTATAATCAATTTCCATTATTTATTTATATTTCTGTTAACTACATTTTAAAAGGTGTATGAATGCAGACAAATATAAAGCATAACTTTCTTGTAGAAACTGTATCCAGGTAATAGGTGACGTGAAGGGGAAGTAAATAAAAACATGTTTGACAATAATTGTACCATCTTGGAATTCTTCATCCAGTTTGATTACCATTATGCCTAGTTATAAGGCAAGACAGATTCCCTAACATACACCATTTTTGCTTTTTATTTGTAATTTAAAAACAGAAAAGAGCCAATTTCATTCTGTCCTGTAAAAGATCAAGGGTTCACTGAACAAAGACCATCAGACATCATTTCAAACCGTCACCTAAATAAATCCGTCCGTGTTTCCAAGAGTTCATCTCCTTTGTCCAGAATCAGTGCTGTCATTTCACTGAAAGACGGTTCGGTCCCATTCCATGTCCACCTCCATAATACACCAAATGGTGTGTGGCAGAAGAGATGGGTAGGAAACAAAATTTCACATCCACACATGGAAACACAAACTTAAAATTGTTTTCTGAAAACCTAACATGACTGATTTTTCAGTATGTTTTAGGTGAATGAGTTTGTAGGAATGGTAATTGTTATATTCATTTGCTATTTCAAAGATAAACAGATTTATATTGTTTTCACTCATTCAACCAAACATTCTTGAGCCCTGGCTCTATGCTAACAATGTGATGCCACAGCCACAAAGAAATAGCAAGACCCTGCCTCTGCTTGGGAATAATTCCCAGTAGAATGAGAATGAGAATTTTACCCTATCTCTCGAGGCAGCAGTAATGCTGAGAGCTTGGACCCTGGGGTGGATGAAGGAAAGCTTGGGATGGAGAAATTTAGTGTGTCAAGGAAATAATGAACCTCACAAGAGGAAAATGGGTAACGACATATAGCTAGTTTCAGTCGAGGCTTCTACACATCAGCAAAGGTATGCCTGTTACTGATTTGACTTCAAGCTTGCCTCAAATCTCATTAGAAAAACAAACGTTAGTCAATAAGTCACGTTGTGTATTATGCTCAGAAAGTCTGTTCCAGAATTTAAGAAATCTTAGGAATTAACATGCCTTAAAATTTAATATGGCTTTTTAACTGATCTATTTCCAGTTCTGTACCTCATGTCACACACACGCATGCAGAAAAACATAGTCCTGTGCTATAGCCTTAAGAAAGCTTTTTATTCTCTATAAACTATTGCATTTCAAGTGGAAATTGAATCCAATTCACAAATACAGGAAGAAAACAGCAATACAGAAAGCAGGTTAAGAGTTTCAACAGTCAAGTTTCTGCAGCAGACACTTTAGAAAAAAATGGTGGAAAAGATATAAATCAAGATAAGTACATATATGATGCACAGGCAAAAGGGATGAGTTAGAAATCTTCATGAGTATTCGTGCCATGTTTGGTGGATTAAAATTACCTTTAGTTATTATTATGCTAATGTCATACTTTACATATCAAAGACTCAGCTTTTTATGTTTGTTATATTAAAATCCAAGTTTTGCATTGCATTCTTATTTTTAAAATTTCCAGGCTTATTGAGTTGTAAATGGCAAATTAAATTTTATGTATATAAAGTATACAGGCCAGGCATGGTGGTGCACAACTGTAATTCCAGCACTTGGGAGGATGAGGCAGGAGGATCACCAGGAGTTCAAGGCCAGCCTAGGCTACATAATGAGTTCAAGGCCAGCCTGAACTGTACAGTGAGATCCAATCTCAATAAATAAATAAATAAATAAAGGCATAAATAAAATAAGTATACCATGTGATGATTTAATGTATATGTACATTTCAAAACTATTGCCCCAAGCAAACTAAATATCACTTCATGCGCAGACCTCTTTTCCCTGTTTAGAGAACACTTAATGACCTACTCCCCTAGTCAACTTTCAGTGTATGATACAGTACCATTAACTGAAGTCACTGTGTCATACTTAATGTCTCCAGAACTTATTCATATCTTTGAAATGGAATTTATTTTAATACATGTTATATTAAATTCATCAATCATGGTTCTACACATTTATGGGGAAATGAGATGTTTTGATATATGTAAGCAATGTACAGTGCCTGAATCAAGCTAATGAACATTTCCAGTACCTAATTTACCTATCATTTTCTGGGACCAGATATTTTAAATTGACTCTTAGCTGTTTTGAAATATTATTATGGACCATACTTACCCTGTTGTGGAACAGGTCATAAACTGATGTCTCCTGTCTACCTAACATCTTGTACCTCGGACCAACAACCCCCAGTTCTTGCTCTTCTCTGCTTCTGCCTCGGCCACTGCCACTCTTCTACCTCCTACTTCTACGAGTTTGAGTCTGAGATTGCACAGATAAGCAATGTCATATGGTATTTGTCTTTCTGTTTTTAGATTACTGCATTTAGTATAAAGCTTTTCAGACTTCTCTGTTGTTGCAATTGACAGCATTTCCTTTTGTTAAAAGATGAATAGTATTCCACTGCATGCATGTACCATATTTTCCTAACCTATTCATTGGCTGAGGGACATTTAGTTTGATTCCACTATCATGATCATGACCATTGTGAATAAGCCTACAAAGAACATGAAAATGTAGATAATCTTTCAACCTAGTGAACCCACTTCCTTTGGATGCATAACTAGATCTGGGATTGCTGGATAACATAGTAAGTTTTTAAATTAATCTTCACATTGTTTTCAGGCATGGTTGTATTAATTTATGCATCAATCAATCATATTCAGAGTTCCTTGGCTATTCATCGTCACGAATATTTATCTTTCGTGTTTTTGATGACAGCCAATAGATATGAGGTGACATCTCACTGAAATTTTTAATTTGCATTCCCCTAGTGGTCATGGATATTGAGCATTTTTTTCATATAGCTTGAAACCATTTTTATTTCATCTTTTGAGAAACACTTTTACAAGCCTTTCATCCATTTTAAAAGTTGGGTTATTTATTTTCTTCCTATTGAGATGTTATAGTTTCTTAAAAATTTTGTATCATAATCTCATATCAGATATATAATTTCAAATGTTTTCTCCAACTTTATGGGTCTGTCTTTCACTTTATTACTTGTTTCCTTTGCCATGTGGAGGCCTTTTAGATTGATCCAATCCCTTTTGTCTATTCTGATTTTGTTGTTGCTGTTGTTGTTTTGGGATTTTTGGTCTTGTCTTATTCTGCTTTGTTTGGCTTTTTATGATCATATCTAAAAAATAATTGCCCAGATAAGGGTTGTGAGGGCTTCTTCTATTTTTATAATTCTGTCTTATATTTAAGTTTTCAAATCATTATAAATTGGTGAAGAATCATTTCTGCTACTACTTTAAAAATTCTTTTGCGTGATTTTTATAATTTGATCATGGTACGTCTCAGGAAATATTTCATTGGTCTTTCTTGGGAATTTGGGAATTCATGAATCTAGATTTTAGCATTTCTCCTAAAATTTGGGAAATTTTCATACACTGTTCTTTTAAATAAGATTTCCTCTTCTTTTATCTTTCTTCTCTTTCCAAAACTCATTTTGGAATAAATAAAAAGCATTTATTCATTTGCTGCAGGGTGTCTCATAAATCTTGCATGATTTATTCATTCTTTTTCTTTTTTTATTTTTGTTTCTCTAATTTCAAATGACTTTTTTTGAATTTGCTGATTGTTTCTTCTATGCAGAAAGAACCTCCTATTAAATTTTTCAATTTGATCATAACATTCTTCATCTTCAGGATTTCCATTTGGTTCTCTTTGTGGTTTCTAGTTGTTCATTTTGCTTATGTATTGTTTTTGTTTTGTTTAGTTGTCTAAATATGTTCTCTTGACTCCCATTAAGCTACTTTAAGATGACTACTGTGAAATGTCAAACAATTTATAGATCTCTGTCTCATTTTGTAGAGCATTATTAATATATCTATGGTGTTATACTTGTCTGACACTTCCTTCATCCTGGCAGCCTCGCATTGGATTCCATGCGTTTGAAGGGTCAAACACTATGTGTATTCTTTACAGAAAAGTTTTAGTGAGTAAAGGATTTTTCCTTCTGGGTTCTCAGGATGATGGGATTGCCTCTTAATTTTCATTCAAATGTTGTAACTGGGTAGTGTGGTTTCTATTAGGTCTGCAGTGCACACTGTCGTTGGTAAGCCTAGCATCAAGCTTTAGGCAGTCAAGTCCCAGTAAGGACTCTAAAAAAATGGGGCTGTCTGCAGTACCTTGGCCCACAAAGCAGACATGGCAACAAGAATCCATGATAGAATCTGGAGACAGTGACTCTGTTACCAGTGCATAGAAATATACAGCTTTTATGATCCTTAGAATTACTCTGGGGTCACTGGATGGGCAGGACTCATCCTTGTCAATAATTCCGAAAAGCCAGAATTGGTCAAATACAGCCCTAGGATCCACAGCCCAGACCAAGTTTAGAAAACCTGTCACATAAGACTGACAGATGTGTCACCTGCTGAATCTGTTGGTGGATGGTGCTGATGCTAAGACAAAGGCCAGACAGAGATATAAAAGAGTGTGCAAGGGAATGGAAGTGTTTATAGGTGATTTTAGGTGGATGCACTAACTTTTCCCGGAAGAAATGTTTACAGAGTGTACTTTCAGTGCTACTTTGATACATAACAATACAGTTCTACTTGGCTTCTCTGCCTTTCACACATAAGGTACTTGCACACATTACCCTCACAAATGCAGAAGAAATTAGTACTTTGAATGCTCAAAATAAACACTGCTGCTGGTGAAGCATATTCCAAGAAGTTTTTATTATTATTAAAGGGAACTCTTTCTTCAGGAATACACAACTATGAAAATTTTCTTGCATGTTTATTGCATTCCTACATTCAATCTAGAATATGAAGGTTTCAATATGAAATATTAAGTGTACTCATTATCTTAGTGCACATAAGATTAATGAACAACACTAAATTCTAATATAAATTTTGCTGGTAGAGACATATCTCTCATTTGTGCTTTATGGAATACTTCTAAGGAAAGGTTAAAACAATCCATTCTTTTACCACTTAAATACTTTCAAATATAAAAATCCTCCAGTATTATATCAGAAAGATTTTTAAAATAATGTTCTTTGCCATATTTTTATTTTTATTGATGACTCAAACTCCCAAACTTTGAAGAAAAAAAAACTGGAATGATTTTGTTCTTTTCAATACAATGGTTAAATGGAAATTATAATGATTCATTGGAAGTGACATAGTCCTTAGTATTGCATGATAGAAATTAATATTTCAATATTACATTATTATTTTATTTGTGAAAAAATTTAATATCTGCAAGTAGATATTCTAATAATAATTTTCATACAACCTAAATTAAACATTGGAATGTATTAATTTCCTAGATTTCTAGTTAGATTTAGTTCAATAACTATTGATTAACTTTTCAATAACTAAGCAAGTGAGCTAGTATTTTAAAAAGTAAAACTACTAGAATGAACAATAAAGATGCAATATATTAACTAATTTTCAGATTTCCATTTGAAATTTCTATCCATTGGCTTTGTTACTTATTTCCAGCTCACATTCTCAAGCTGTGGTCGACATTTACCTGTCAGCAACACAGCATACAGCACACAGGTTTCTCTTCAAAGCCTGAAGAGATCTGCTCTATCTATGTTTCAAAAATAAAATTATTTCAGGAGGTTAGATTTTCCCATTATGAGCACATCTGTCTGAACCAAGAGCTTCCTTCAAGGAGTGGAAAACCGTACTCCTCAATGATCTATCCTGTGGTTTTAAGTCAGGTTTGGAACACAGCAAAGAACATTACAGCCCCAAATTAATACAGCAGGCTATTGCTCAGTTCTGACAGAAAAGGAGGAATTTATTCTTGTATTTCCACAATATGATATAAACTTATTTTCATCTGAAGTAACTACCTGTGAAAGAGGAGTATAACTTTAATAATTAATTTATTGGAATTTCTTTTATTTAAAACAATTCTGCATTTATACCCCCTTTTCTCTTCCCACCTGCTGGGATGGACCCAGCCTTGGGGGCATATTTATATCCCAAGCATGGTTTTCTGTTAAGATGACCACAGATTTGTGAATATAAATCCCTAGAGATAATCTCTTCTGCATAGTTTACATGCAAGCATTCATGACCTCTTTACTTTATACTTATTTATTCTGTTTCCTCCCAACAGGAGGTCAAGCCAAACTGTAATAAAAAGCAAATGTGTGGCTAAGCAAGTAGAAACAAATAGATGGGGACTCTGGTTAACGTGCAGGTATGACAGACGTCCTCATCACTGATTGGAAAAACAAGGTAAGCATCATGACTTGTTTTGCACAGTAGAGTATCCTTTCTATCAGCTTGATAAAGCTGGGGGACACATTTTAGGGGAAATGTAAGCCAGTGTGAAAGCCTGGGAACAATCAAACCTGCAAGTTGAAAGTGTAAAGGCGAAAGAGCACAGGTTCTAAGACTGATTCTGCTCCTGGCTCAGCACTAAGAACGTGAGTGACTCAGGGTGAGGTCTTTGCCTCTATGGGTTTCATCCTTCTGATCTCTGAAATGAAAGGATTAAAGATGATCCACAAGGTACTCTGCTCTCCAAACATCGGCATTTAACAGGTCCTGCATAAATGGATACTGATATAAATGCCTACCACTGCTAGAGTTAAAAAAAAAACGGTCATGGAATACACCCTTTGTAGACTTTGTAGACTGAACCAAAGTGCAGGGAGTACAGAACAAACAGTGAGGTGAAAAGTCAAACTCAAAAGACTGTACAGAGTCTGTACAGAGACCGAAGTAGTAATATTCCTGGGCAGAAACCAGAGCAATTCTAGTAGAGATACTTGTACACAGGTTGCATTCAGAACATTCAACCAAAATTCATAAGTGTGCATATGATTTTCTGCAGAGAACAAATAGGAAGCTGAGTGTCACCCAGGAGAGTAGTTTGATTCAGGATCAGAATGAGAGTAAGGAGAAAAAAGAATAAGAGATGGCAGAGACAGACAGAGACACAACAGGGAAATGAAACTTTCTGAGTTATGTTCCAGGAATTTACTAACACTCAAATGTAATTTGTCCACCTAACCACGTGATAATACAGGAGTTTTACAATATTGGTTGGTTACTATGGGGATGAACCAACAAAGCAAGTTCCGGAAGTGGTACAAGTAGAAGGAGTAGGACTGTGGTCACTGCCTGACATGGAGAAATCACTTCTGTTTTCCTGCTGGGATTTGCTGTCATGAAGCACAGGATAAGGATAATCCCTGTTGTAGTCAAATACTTCAAAATTTCTCTCTGTCCATCTATGTACTGCAAGGCCATGTCAATGGGACATCATAGGATCACCCATGTCCTATGGAAGAGAATCAAAGTCCTTTTTACATAAAAACAAGATATATCCTAAAACTCTATGCAAAAAAAATTTGTGTACTGTGCATTAAATTTGTCACTGTGTTTATTTTGTGTGAGTTACTTAAGGTCTGTATTCCTTAGTCACCTTATTTATCAAATGGGTAGACATGGGTAAGCATATGGGAAACAGGAAGAAAGAATAGTGTTCTACACACAATAACCACTATAAGAAGTGTATTACTGTGATTGTCATTTAAACATACCTGAAGACACTAGTAGTCACCTCATCTGTTTTAATTATTTGGAAGTTAGGCAGATAGCCCACACTATTTCAGGGACTAATCAATAACTTAAACTAACCTCCCCAAAGCTAAAATGAAACATCTAGCTGTAAGAGAGTCATTTTTTTTTGGTTGCTGTTATTCACTCAGCTTCTAAAGGCTCTTTCTTACACGGATGAACAAAAAATTGATTGCAATATTTTGTGCCTACTGACAGTCTGTCTACCCGAGAGAGGACACCAGATAGGATTGCCATTGGATATAAAAGTTCAAAGGTAAGGAAGAGCTCTTGCCCAATGAATAGCAGGTCAAATTTACATAAAATATTTTGCCAAGAGAAATGTGTCCTTTTCCCTTAAATTTACATTTGTTCCTGGAGCTGCCTCTAAGGCCTTCACTATTTCCATGTGCAGTCCAATCTATTAAGCAAGAATTTTCAATAGTTATAACTCTGGCTGACACTGATACCGTGAGTGAGAGAGGAAAATAATGTGTTATTAAAATTACAGAACATTTTAACCTTGGCATTTTGACAATGAGGATATTCAATAAAAATACAATTTAGCACAAATAAAATAAGATCAGGTGAGTATCACCATGAGAAAATAAAACAGAATGCTAAGGATATAAGTAATACTGAAGTTCTTTTTAAACCAAATTAATAACTACTCAGAACAACTAGAAGAATCATACAATTGGTGATCACAAACAGCAAAATTTGACTTAGGAAAAAATTAAAATTTTAGAGAAACAACTGATAGAAAATAAAACTAAGACTAGCTAAAATTTCTCATAACAATATTTATTGACAAAAATGGTAAAAGAATAGTATCTTCTTAGTAAATTTGACATCAGAAAAATGGTTTGAAAATTGGTGTGAAATATGACCAATAAGAATTTAAAAGCCACAGATGCTGAAATGACATAAATGAGTCATATCAGTGTCTTCAACACTGACACAGTAAACACTGTAATCCAATTAAAACAAGTAGAGTAGATTAAAATGTCAAAACCATGGTTTAATACTGTTATATTTAAAATTAACAGGTTTTACTCCAAAAGACCTCTCAAAATTTTTACTGAATCAAATTCATAAATTATGGTGCATTAAATTTTAACAAAGAGTGACTACATATGGTGATTAAATATTGGCATTTATAAATGCATTTACAAAATCTTTATACTTAAATTGAGTCACAATTTCAGAATCAAATTGTGGGGGTCAAATGAGTCAGTATACATGACATCAACTCTGTTCAGGAGGCTCATCTGCGATTCTGATATTTATGTCATAAATACTTAATAAAGTTAAGTTTCACTAACTTAATAAGTTTCACTAACTTAACTTTAAGTGAAATAAATACTGATTATGATGAAAATATGAAATCACTAGTACCTGTGCTCTAAGATTTAGTCGGTTATTTGTTCAATTCACTTTCTGATTTCCAGAACAGAAACTAGCTGAACAGAGCCTCCTAGCTGCTCTGATAAACGAAGCAGAGCAGGGCTACGACCACAGGACAGAAACCAGTAGGAGGCCATCAAAATTGTCCAAAGGAAAAAGGACAGAGACTGGAATGAAGTGTTGCAGGTTGTCAGACGTGACACGTTTTCAAAGACGGGTACATAAGCACAAGAGCAGGTGTGGTGGGATGCAAAGCTGGATATACAAGTCTGGGGCAAGAGAGAAGAATCAGGTTGCAGGTTTCTATTTAGGAATTAACAGTGTATTCACGGTATTATACATGGGAAACCAGCAGAAAAATTAGAAAAAGAAAATTCATCCGGTAAGTGCTTCAACAATGAGAACCTACACATTAGAGATTGGACAGAGAGGAAGATAACACAAGAAATGCCAGAATGTGGAAGCAAAAAAAATGTAATTTTAACAAAGAGTGACTACATAAAATGCTCCAGAGAGAAAGGCTAGAAGAATGCTGATTAAAAGAATAAAGTAGATAGAGATCTTTGAGAGTTGGATAAACAGCTCTTCCAGGAAGTATTCCAGAATAACATCCTCCACCAGTTAGCGTAAATTATGACAGAACAGGAAGGTAAAAAGTGGCATTGTGCCTGTAACAATTCCTAAAGAAAGGAGGTGGTATTTGGAGGATCAGGAGGAGTTATTGGAATTTTTTTTTTAATTTCAGGTATCTGGTACTAAGATATGTTTATATGTAGAGGATAATCATGTCAGAAAGACTCAAAATAACTGCAACATCTAGTGCCTGGAGGTGGTTACACAGATGAAAGTCCCAGATTCAGAAAGAATTTAATAGACGGGAGTGAACTCAAATAAGAATGAGTTGCTGGCTACTCTAGGCCTTATCTTCTTTGCAATAGAAGATACTGAGGTATGTTGTATATCAGTTAATTTCAACAATAGTATAAGTTCCCTAAACTCACTTATGGCATAACATGAGCTTTCTTTATCTCTTCAAAAATATATAAATGATTAAGGTTCAATCAGTAGGATATACAGCAATGGCACCACTTACCCAATCTTGGTGGCATCTTTCTTCAATCAAACATACCAAATTCTAGATGGAACACTCTTAGGATCTGGGAGTGTTTCCCCCAGTATAAATGTACTTTTCAGAGGATGCAAAACAGTTTCTGCACTGATTTAGCCACAATTCATTGCATTTCCCCCATTTACACCTTCTATGGGAAAATGGAATTTGTATAAGATCTCTAACTGAGAAGACAAGGTTTATGAATAAGAACATAACTCAGCTCATACAGAGCAAAAAATTATTTTGATCCATGATACAGTTTGAGGCAGAAGAATTCACTGATATTTGGGTGACAAAATGATGGTTGCCTTCTACATTTTCCCAAAATATGTTCCACTTTTTATCTCAATTCTAAGGTTAGAAAAGTATAAATAGAACTTGCAAAGTACTCTCTTAAAAATATTATATTGCCTGCCAAACTACATTGTAGAATCATTTGCAGATTAAAAAAAAAAGTGTATGTGAAAGAACTTTGATGCTGTGAATGTTATATAAATAGAGAGCAAGTACTTTAAAGTGGCAAAATCAAAGCACACAAAAAATAGTGGTATTTGAGTATGGAGGAAGAAAAAACATATATAATAACTTATAAATTTATTAATTGACATATAATAATTATGCACAATTATTGGGTACAGTGTGAAGTTTTAATCTTTGCATACACTGTAAAAAGATGCAAGTTAATTAACATGACAGTTACTTCACCATGGTGGCCACAGCTCAAAATAATGCCACAGTTCAAATGTTCTAGTAGATCTTTAATATTCTCACCATCTTGTTAGTGGAGGATTTGGGATCCAAGTAACATTGAGTGTCAGGGCACAAAAGTCCATATTTGTGACTCTCCGGGCAATATGGGTACACAAAAGCTGAGCAACTGTAGAAGACAATGCTGCCCAGATTTTTATTTGCACATGAGCCACCTGAGAAATGTGAAACTTGTGAAAAATGCAGGTTCTGCTTCAGCAAGCCTGGGGCAGCGCTGGAGTGTCTACATCTCTAACTCCCAGGGGCTGCCCAGACTGCTGAGTTTCAGACCACAGATCAGTGAGTGGCAAGGCTGCACTGCACGGGCTCAGCTACAGAGAGAGCTAGACACACGACAGGATGGGGTGAAATACTCAGTGTCAGGAAAACTCGACTGTGGAGATTTTTCATAAAAAGACTGGATTAAGGCTTGTGTGTGTCACAGTCATAGGCTGAGATGGAAAGATGGAAGCATAAGAGGTGTATTGGGTAAAAGAAGCAGTAAATTACCAGTGGCTACAAGATGCTCTTCCTGGGCAAGTCTTTCAAAAGCCCAAAGTAAGGAACTCCCTTCAGAAATGAGAAATCTGCTCCTTCAAAGAAGAACCTGACAACCTTCAGGTAGCAGTTTCTTGTACTTAGGAACTATGTAGGTGTTTCTAGATTTTGAAAGAAGCGTATATTTTTTAATGGATAAACTAATGTGTATCTTAATCCAACTCAGTGCTAATTTTATCACTTACCAAAGACTTGTTCCTCAACAGACTTGTCAGATGTTTGTTCTAGGAAAAAGCACAAAGGGCAAATAAATATTTATAGGGGTTGGTGACCTTGGAGTTCAGTACCCATTTCTCCCTGTCCTAAAACATTCTTTATGGTCCTTACAGTTACACAAAGAATAATGCAACTTCATTTAGACTGCTGGAAAAAATATAGTCATCCTTCCATACCTAGTGGAGATTGGCTGCTTGGAGGATTCCCTGTATACAAATTCCAAGAATTCTCAAGTCCTTTACACAAAACAGCAGAATACATTTTGCCTATCTTCCCTTTTATTTTAAATCTATTCTCGCATATAATACCTAATATAATGGGAATGTTATATATAAATGGTGACCGTATGGATTATTAAGTGTATAAAGACATCTAACATCCTTGTAAGCCTCACTCTATAGCATACGTCAGTAACTACATAATGTTTTTGATTCAGGTTTGGTTGAATCTGCTCACGAGACCTGATGATGGAGTGTGGGATGTGGGGGTGTGATGCCTGTATAGTAACCAAAGCCACTGATAATAAGTATTTAATCTTACAAAACTAACCAAAAATAAAGGCAAGAAGTGCAGGATGGATGCAACTTGAGAAGGCAGTAAATACGGCTGTTAACTGTCCCATTTTGATCCAATCTTATACAACATAGGTCATTTGCACAGACTCAAAAAATTCATCACACACAAAATTTATCTCACAATAAAATTTATCACAAAATAAAATAAAATAAATAAAATATCACAAAATAAGGCACTTTTTAACTTTCCTTTTCTGTTCCTTTTTTAAATCTCAAAATAAACATTAGTCATGAAAAACTTAATATATATATACACTAAGAACTTTTAATGATTTGCACAATACCCAATGTAGACCACGGAACAAAAGATAAAATGCAAGGGCCCCAGCTGGACCAAAGCATAGGAGTCTTCAGGTTACATAAATTTCCACATGGCACCCAGGAATGTGACTTCTTCAATTTGGAAGGCACAGCTCTGGTTATTTGGGACCATGCATGTTGGAGGGTTGCTCCACCAGAAGCAGTAACAGCGTTCTAATACGTCAAACATCACACAGGTTAAACAGAAATGTTCAAACTTCCAATGAACACTGCATTCTCCAGTGCTTTATCAACTGGCAAACTCAGTAAAACCACTGAAAGGAATTCCTACTATGGACTTGCTAGGCACAAATGACACCACCGGGGCTCATCATGGATACTTTTCATAAAGCTCTAATGTGACAAATTATTAAGAGTTCATTTGGAATAAAGATTCCAGGAAAGTGAATATTCGTAAATTGTGTTCACTGGGAAACATAACAATAACTAGAAAAAAACAAATTTTGCGTTTCAGTGTATCATGTGTTGTGCTTCATTGTCATGACTTCTGATGTTCAAACACTTGAAGTACTTATTACAATCAGTTTCACTTCAAAAATGGGAATTTGGGGGGGAAAGGGAGAGGGGGGAATTAAGGCTCTCAAGGATCACATAAACCTAGGATCCAATCCTTCCTCAGATTCACTCTGTCAGTAGTGTGGGATCTGGAATTTAAATTGAGCTCTTTAGGTCTCAAAGTCCAACTGCAGCTAATACAGTAATTATTGGCCTGTAGTAGGAGCCAAATTACCACAAAAATAAAGATGACATAAAATGTTTTCAGGAATGCCCTTTTTGTACGCACACACCTAAAAACTAACAATACTGTCTCCCATTCACTAGGACAGTAGATCTTGGAGAACAAAGACTTCGTAGTTATGATTTAGAAAACCAAACTAAATGTCCAAAGTATTTTTTAAATGGCTGTCTCTTGTTTGTTTCATTTGAATGTGCAAGGGCATGTGTCTACAGTGTACCTGAGAGGTACACTAAATGTTCAGATGTGTAGACTTGCCTTTACTATCCCAAATATATTCAAGTACCATATAGTGTGAACTCAGTGCTCATATTAAAATGTCACATGCCACCATGCCTTTCTATCACACACTTCTCATCAAATGCGACCTGATATCATGATGGTAGTCAGCCTGTTGCTACTGTAACAACAAAAATGATTATCCTATGCTCCAGTGACCTTGTTTGGAGTTCTACCTGATTCAGTCCGCAGAAAAATATAATGAAGAAAATACAGAAAAAGACAACAGAGAAAGGGTCAGGAAAAGCATTCCACATATGAAGCACTTCGCACATGACAGAAAAAAGGTAGTAATGATGACCATGAGGAGGGAATCATAAAGATACAGAGCACCTGCTTTGTTCTAAAATGTTGCACCAGGGTCACAAAGAAATAACAGGACCCTGTCCCTTCTTTGGAATAGGTTTTAGTCTAGTGAGTAGGAAAATCGTACCATATATTTTGAGGCATCAAGAATGCACGAAGTGCCATCATAATAAGATATTGGAAAAACTAAGGAAACCTGATTACCAAAGTACAGACTATGACAGAAGTTTCAGGGATTCAAATTGAACTGTAGATCTAATAGCTTCTCCCATTTTTCCACCCTGGATTCATAGTTTAAGCCAGTTTAATCCAGGTCCATGAAACTATGAGAGCAGATTAGATAAAACAATGACATTCAATGTCTTAGTCATCCTGATATACTACTGTAAGCATACGTTGAAGAGGAAGAGGGTCTCAAAGTCAGTGAAACTGGAAGAACCAAATACAGCCATGAAGTAGGCTATGAAAGATTGTTTAATGCCAAGAAGCTGGTCAGTTCTCCACTTCACACATATTCATCTGCCTTTGGAGAATGTCTGATGATATTTTCCCCTCTAACGACTGGAGGAAAGCAACAAGTCACACTTCAGTACAGGTTTAGCAAGCCAAGAAGAGAAAAAGTATGTCGGTCATCTGACTGATGAACTGAAGTATCCAATGAATTGAAGATAAGGATTAAAGATTGAACGTAAGGATTAAAAAGTGAAGGTGAGACAGATAAAGAACTTGAGGGCCTTCTCTTTCATACTCTCTGAGCCATGATGGTGTCCATTCACAATATATAAAGAGAATGAAAACATTATCCTCAATTAAAAATAAGAAAATTCTATTGTGTCCCCAAAGAGGCAAGAAATAGGAGGAAGGAGAGGACCATAAAAATAAAGAGGAAAAATGATCATTATCTATGTACAGATTTACTTTAATGGAAATTTTTCTGAAATAGTTTCCATCTTTCTTCTGAATAGCTGCCATCCCACAATGATATATATTAGTTTCCCTTTGCCATGGCGTTTTGGAATGTGTGTCAAAATATAGCTGTCACCTCATCAAAGCCTACATACTTAAATAACCATGTTCTCTGTTGAATGACAATTGACCATGATATATGAATTCTGTAAGATTTTTCATCTTGACCTCCAAACGAGTTGAGAATGACAGTTTTTAGCATGCCTTTGATATTTAATTACACTGAGCTTGATGATGCAAAATGAAAAAGGACTTGATGAGGAAAAAGTAAAAAGATAACATAGCACTTCAGACTACTATTCATGCATAAAAATATGGAATTTTTAATGCACTGATACTGTTGTTTTGTTGTCTAAATCCTTTAAGTGCAAGGACCCGGGTCATTTTATTTTACATCTCTAGTTCATAATATGGTACCAGGCACTAAGGTACTATGCATTCAATAAATCCCTGCTGAATAAATAAAATAAATGGATTTCATTGAGCGAGAGGAAGGAGAGGTAAGCTCTATTACTACATAGAACAAAGAGGAGGATCCATGATGAAAGGCTTCCACGAGGGGACCTTGGGTCCTCTCAAACATTTTGATCACATCACTCTACACTTTGAGCCAAAGCAATGCCTCAGAATCCTTCTAGATTACAGCAGACACAGCAGCTGCACTCTAATCAAAGTTGTTATTTGAAGTGAAACTATTTCCTATCCCTAAAATAGTGGTCTCTATCAGATAAACTATAAAGAGATAGCAACTTTCCCAAAGTTGTCCTCTGACATCATATTAACAATTCTGGTCACTAAACTTCTGGAAATATGCATATTTTAGAGTTTGTTATTTTTGTCATCTTGTCCTACAAGTTAAAACTCACATCTTTCAATGGTTTATTTCCACCAAAGCTCGTGTGGAGGCTTGGTCCCCTATGTGGTCAAGTGGAAGGGGTTTTAATCATGCAGGCAAAGCTGTCATGAGTGATTAATTTTTCTATGGTTTGGATCTAGAGTATCTTCTGAAGGACCACGCATTAAAAGCTCACTCCCTGGAGTGGCACTATCTGGAGGTGCAACACCTTAGTGTGGCAGTGTTTCGAGGGAGGTTTTAGTAATTCAGGGAGTGCCCTCAAAGGGCACTGTAGGACCATTCTCTCTGGCTTGCTCCACTATGTACTCCCTCCATAAGGTGCCCACGCAGAGTCAAAACAATGAGGCCAATCATTTGTAAACTGAAACCTCTAAAACTGGAGACCAAAACAAACCTTTTCTCTTCATAAGGTGTTTGATCTCAGCTATTTGTTACAGGACCAGGGATCTCACTAACACAATGTTTTTCTCTTATGAGTTCTCATTGTGGAGTAGTTGCCACAAAAGAAGGTTCTTATAAAGTCAGCAGTCCCTGATACTTGGCCTCTTTTCTTTGTTTGCCTTTCTACTCTCCACCATGAATCGAAGCATTGTGAGGCCAATTGTCTGGATTACAGTCTGAAGCAGCTCAGACGAAAGAGCTCAGTGACAGAGTTCAGAGTTTGAAAGGCAGAGAGGCCTAAAATTAGTGAACAAAATGTCAGAAACATCACAACATAAAATGTTCCAATAATACATAGTTAGGGTTCCAAAATATGGGAAAGGAGGAACAGGAAGATATGTTTAACCTGATAGAAACATTACAGAAATACATGTGCATCAGAGTATCACATGGTTCCCCATAAGTGTATAATCTTTATATTATTACAGTTTAATTTAAAACATAATTTAATAGTTTAATTTAAAATAAACACACAAATAAATTTTTCCAAAAAAAGAAAAAGAATGAAGAAATATGGATAAAATTTTTCCAAGTAAAGAACACTATAAACTCACAAACTCAATAATCTCAACAACCACCAGCAGAATAAGCATGAAAAAGCACAAATATCAGGAAAATTTACAATCAAACAGATGAAAAATGGCAAGTAGAAAATAAAATCTCCGGAGCATCCTGAGAAAGACACATACACAGAGGAAGAAGATAAGAAACAACAGAAGCACCTCTTGTGAGATCTAAGACAAGGTGACATCTGTAAAGTGTCAAAGGGGGATAAAGTATTGTTAACATGAAATTCTAGAAATCTTTTAAAAATGAAGACAAAATAAAGACTTTGATCACACCAGCAAAGTGAAAAATTGATTGTCAGAAGATCCGTATGCTAGCATTAAAGGAAGCAGAAGGAGACTAATACCAAATACAATTTGGATCTAAATAAAGGAATTTAAGACAACAGAAAAGGTAAATATATAGATGAATCTAAAACAGATTTCTGTTTTTCATCTCTCGAAATGAGAAATAGGCTGCTTATAGCAAAAATACTAGCATTGTATTGTAGGTCAATAACACACATGAAATTTAAATGTGTGAAAATAATGAGATCAAGGACAGGAAGAGGGTAATGGATATATTGTATTGTAAGAGTCTTATGCTAAACACAGAGTGGCATAACATTATCTGATGACATCAAAGAGGTGTACACCCTGAACCTTAGCGCAATCATTGCTATGTTTTGAATGTCTGTCTTCAGCCCCTCAGATTCATATGCTGAAACCCTAACCTACGCAATGGAATTAGGAGATAGGGCCTTTCATTTGGGTCCTAGAAGCAAAGCTTTTATGAATGGGATTAGTACCATTATTTTAAAAACAAGCCCCAGTGAGATTCCTCAGTCTTTCTGCCATGTGAAGGCATAATAAGAAAAGCATCATTTATGAAACAGGATGTAGACTGGACACGAAATCTGCCAAAGCCTTTATCTTGGAATTCCCAGCCTCCAGAGCTGTGAGAGACAAACCCTGCTGTTTAGAAACCATCCAGTCTATAAAGGTTTGTTCCCAGTAGTCAAAATTGATTAGGACCACAACTAGAAGAGCAAACGAAAGTGTAGCCATTAAATCATTGATGGAGATAAAAGGGAGTAATAAAAAATGCTAATTAACAAAAGCAGGAAAGAGGAACACAGAAGAGATGGTACAATAAAACACAAAGAGCAAGGATACTGTTTAACAAATTCAGCTCCATGGACAATTAGATTAAAAGTAAACTAAGCATTTCAACTATAAAGCAGAGTTTGTCAAGTTAAATCAATTTTTTGAAAAGCAAGGCATGACCACTTGCTCTTCATAAAATACAAATCCTGTGTTTAACTAGTTTTTCTTTCTCTTTCACTTCCCTCTCTCTCCTCTCTTCTCTGTCTCTGTCTCTGTCTCTCTGTCTCTCTCTCTCTCTCTCTCTCTCTCTCTCTCTCTCTTTCTCTCTCTCTCATCTAGATAGGGGAGTAGCTGCTGTTCCTGTAGATTAATGATACCAGATTCTGGTCACACACTAAAATTGAAGACTTTTTTTTTTTAATTTAAGTTTAGTTTTGTTAGTGCTTATTGGCTTATAAAACATTGAGTTTCACTGTGGTAATTTCATATATCCATTAACATATTTTGACCATGGTCTTCTCTCCATTACCCTTCTTTATATCTCTTTCCCCTCACTTATTTTCTTCCTCTTCTCTAATAATTAATTTTTCTGTATAAATGTCTTAATTTTCTGGATTTCAGTGCTTTGAAGAGAGCTGGTAGGTTTTGGGATTACTGTGGCATGTACAGTTTTCTTCATTTAATACCAAGAAATACATTTCTGTTTATATAGTTAACACTTTTTTCTCAGTAATTGTATGGACTGATGTATAAAGGGATTTTGCATACCAAAAGCTAAACATCACCTTTCCTGTTCTTTGATTTCATCTGTCACTATCAATCAAGGGAAACAGTTTATAACCCAGAATGTTCCAGTTGGAACACTCAAAATACCAAGACCTTAAAAGTTTCATTCCTTTTACTTCCGTAATATGAATCTTATTCAATAAGAGATAATGAATAAATTCAAAGATTTTGCAGAAATGAAAATAGTAAGCATGAGAAATGAACTCTTTGGAATTTAATATAACTTTGAAGTTTTTGAGGGGGAAATTGCTTTTATTTTTTTTTCATGGGACTACTTTCAAATATAATGTGGTTCACTTCAAATATTTCTCTTTCAAAACACAACTATTTATCATGAAATAGCTTTAAAATGGTAATTATGTTCATGTAAAAATTTAATGATGTATTACAAAGTCATTTTGTACTATTTTAATTAGCATACATAGAACGTGGCAGGTACTTCTAATCTAAAACTCCTGACCCTACAGGTGCTACAGGAAACCACTGAGGTCTTTTAGATACCCTTTCAGCCTGAAGACTGCAACCTGAGAAGGCAGAAAAGCAGCAGGTCTCTTTTTTCTAGATATAAAAGTGTACTAAATGGTAGACATTTTATTGTAGGCCATAAGCCACATGTGAAAAAGCACGAATGAGTGACAGCCACATTAAACTTGTTTTGATTTTTCTCCCAACAGAAGAGGATCGCCAGTGAGCTACTGCACTGTGGAGTGCTGTGGCTTCAGAACTGGACTCAGTAGAGCCATAGCGGTCCAGAAATTTTCTAGGGAGTTCCTCTTCTTTTTCTAAGATCCCTGTTTTTCCTGCAGCTTCTGAAGGGAGCACTTTCTGACCCCTCATTTCCCACACGTCATTAGATTGTTGCTGCCTTTCCAAGTGGGGCTCAAAATATAAGAGGGAAAAGAAAAGCCTTCAGGTAGATAGAATTTTTGCATATGAACTTCATCTGAAATTCCTAAAAGCCCGTGGGATACAAAAGTAAAAATTGCCATTTATCAGAAATCTACCTGAGATGAATACTTCTATTTGCTTGGAGGGAAAAATAAAAGTACCTTGATGAACAACTTGTGGGTGCAGCACATATCAGGGATCACCACAAAACTTCTATTCATGTGACCAGAAAAGGGAATGAGGAGAAAAACAGCAACTGAATAATGTGGTCACACTATGACCTCCCTCACATACTCAGTGAAATTATTACACTCAAGAAATATTTGAAGAAAGAGAATTTGGGTTGAATGTGTGTGTGTATGTGTGCACACACATGCACACACGCTCTTAATAATCAGATGAGCTTTTTATCCAAAGTCTGATGTAAAATTTGGACAGCATTATGGAAAAGGAAATGTCCTTTCTGGAGTAAAAACTGATGTGACTTGCTGTTTCCAGGTTAGAGTTGCCAACAATTCTTCTAAGAGTCAGGCTTTGCTTCAGTTAACTATGGACACACCTGAATCACTTGCAAAACTGTCAACTGATCATGGGTCAGGAGAGAGCCTTCATTATGTCCTCATCTCGCCCCTTAGACAGTGTCTCCCACTCGGAAGGCCTTTCGTGAGCTACTGTGCATAAACAAATAAAAACACTACAGTCTTTGGGTAAGTTTCTTCACCAGAAAATACTTGTGCTGATAAAACTTAGAAAATAAAATCTAATGTATTTAGTGTCAGTGAATAATCAGTATCTCAAACCAACCTATTCCACACACAACTGTAGTCATTAGCCATGCTCTGACTAGGGAAAATGTTCACATCACTAACAGAACTGGAGGTCAGAAACAAGGCTTTGGAGTCTGGAGCCAGTTCTACAAGGTAAGAAGCTATTAGAATATGTGGCAGTTTCATGATACCGTAAGTGTATGAGTGAAGACATATTTGCTCCATGGACAGGTAAGGAAAGTGGCTCAGAAAGCTATGTGAATCTTTCCAGGATGCACAATGATTAATGCCAAAGGGAAATCTGAGCTCAGATTCTGACTGTAGTTGTAGCTGTGCACAGCTGTGTTCTACTACAGACTGAGTTCGCGGAAACCAGCCCGCCTCTATTTCTGCCACCTTTATGGCTAATTTAAAACCAACAAAAAACAAAATAGTAAAGCCTCCCTTCTGTTTTCCCTGCTGTGAAATTCTCAAGGTTTAAATTAGTTCCATTCATTGGCATTAAATCTCGATTCTTTCCTCAAACGCTTTTTTCTGCGTAGGCTGGAAGACAGCATTCTCTGGGGTGGGTGGTGTTATTCAAGCTGCCTGGAAGAGAACAGAAACAGTGCTCTGTCTGTACTCGATGGAATGAGCACCTGTAGCAATTTCTCTCACACAGCAAGCTCATGTGCACACTGTAAACCAATCTGCTTAGTAAGGTCAAGCTTCCTCGGCAAACAATGAAGCACAAACATCTCCTACTGCCCTTTCCTATGGGTGCTGAAATTAAATTAGGTGTCAGTCTGCCTGCTCTGTGTGTCTTCCACCAACTCAGCTGCAGCCAGCAGAAATACTGATCTAACATACAACAAGAAAGTTAATATTTTTCAACTCCTGCTTAGCTTTGGATTATTTCCCCTAAAGGGTCTATTTTTATTCAAATATTTCTAATCCTATAACCTGACAAAGGTCTATGAGTCAAGAATTTTAAGAGATGGGATTTTTGCATCCTATTTTAGTTTACTACCATCCTGTTAATGACCAAAGAAGCCGGAATTCAGTGTAAATATGTACCAGGCTCTATTTGCCTTGCATCCTGCTTGGAAATTGCTAGCGGTTCCACATTTCCTGTTCCCAGAACACACTTATCTGTTCACTAGCTGTCAGAGTAAGTTCATAGCACTGAGTGACACTACCAGGAAGCCTGGGATGGGCCTTGCTCAGTATGCAGCACAGAAACACTCACGTACCCATTATGCTGAAACTTTGCCAACAACCTGTTAACCAGTTATAATTAACTGCTGTTTTCCATTTAAAGCACCATCAATTTCCTACGGTTTGTTGGTCAGGGTATAGGAAGCAACGATATCAAGCGGTTAGAAAAGGTCTGCTTTGCTGGAAGCTCATTGTTAAGTCTTTAGAGAATTTGAACTTGAGAGTGGTATGTGTCACTTTGGTTCCACATCTTTTTATAAAAGTCATGCATTTCAAATACTTAGGGTCACACTTCCCAGAATTCTTAAGAATTTTAATATATCTGTTTGCTTAAAGGTTCTACCCACAACATTTTGTTTGTTTGCTTTTGCTTTGCCTGCAGAGGTTTGGTTTTGTTTCTAAAGATATTATATAACCCTGAACATACAGAACTGACAACCTTTACCCAACAGTTATACATTAACAAATTAAGAAAGAGCTCCCCACTCCCTACCATATTTTTAAAGTTTTTCCTTAAGAGGGTTTTAAATATTTGTTGGATTGCTTGCTTTTCCACAGCAAATTCCTTCCAGTAACAAGAACTGGAGTCCACTGGCAGTGATACGACAAGTTAATAGAGAAGATGTATTTAGTTTTGTGAGATATGCCTTAGGTGTGAACACCTCAGAAGACAAAAGATGAAATGTTAAAATGTCAAGAAAAATTTTGCTTTCAAATAATATGTTCTCCTGAATCAAACTGTAGGGAGTATGATTTTAAGTTCAGTGTCTCACTGTAGTAGTTTTCTTGTAAAGAACACATACAGTGAAGAATTTAGTGAGCCAACTGTGGTCAGGAGATAACAAAGATACACAAAAAAAATCCACTTCAAAATTACAGGCAACTGGAAAATACTAAATACATTTCCCCCAAAACAGAAACCATTTGGTAGTAGAAAGTGTTTAAAATAATAACTGTTCCATTAAATTCAACTCCCCTCCATCCTCGGGGTTAAACCCATAGCCTCTGCACTAACTGTATCCCCGGTCCCATTTTTATTTTTCATTTTGAGACAAAGTCTCACTAAAGTTGCTAAGTTTCCCAGACAAGCCTCACATTTGCAGTCCTCCTGCCTCAGCCTCCCACGGTGCTGAGGTGACAGGTGAGTGCACCTTGCCCCGCTGGGATCACTTTTTAAAATCCGATTTCACTTTCCTTTCCTTTAAATTTCCTTATTTAAAATTTATCTTTATCTCTTATAGCTCTTTAAGCACAATTTGGGAGTAGACAGTAGATTAAGGTATTAACCAGGTAAAAGAGGACACAAAAGGCACAGGAAAAAGACAACAAAGCACTGCTCAGAAGCAGCCCGACATGGGAGAGGACAGCTAGGGTTCCAGCACGCTCTGTGCACACATAAGGAGCTTTATTAGGCTTTTGATGGTCGATTGGTTGAACAATAAAAGGAATGAACAGTGAACAACTTGGTAGTCTGGAATGGTTAAAATCAGAGAGATGTGGGGGAAATGCATCATGTGGAAGTGGCAGATGCTCAATAAAGCTGTGGAGCCCCAATGAGTGTGAACTTGCAGAAGCATCGCATTTTAAAGGAACGCTGTCAGCAGCCAAGGGGTGGAGGCTTGGGAGGAAAAGACAGAGTCTATGCAGACAATTATCTTCCCAGGAACCCAGGAGCTGTCAAGCAGACAGGCCAACTTAATTAAGAAACCTGTTTCAGATCTGCAAGGTTTGTCCTGGCTGTGCTATTGACAGTCAAGATGATGGGTAGCAGCAGCCCTAGCAGAGACTTCTCCAGCAACACCAGTGCAGCATCAGTGTGCCGTGCTCTGGGCTCTTCTCAGCCTGGGAACTCCAGCAAGTCCAGGCTCTGTCCCGCCATAGAGCAAGAGCAGCAGCACTTTGGACAGAAACCACCAGAAAGAAGTCTTACTGCATCCAACAATCTAGCTTTTTCCTTTACCCCTTCCAGTGTCTCTTTTCTTTCTTTCGGGTGATTTTCTCAGGGTTTTTTGTTTGTTTGTTTGTTTGTTTCTTGTTTTGACCTCCAAGTGATTATATTTGTCTCTAGGGAAATGACACTTGCCCACTTACAAGAAAAGAAGGTACCAGAGAGGTTTTGCTGCTCTTGGAAAATATATTGGACCCCATCCAATCCAACTCCAAAGCACAGTGACCTTAGGGAGCCACTAACTGTCCTACCTACACCTCAGCAGGAGAGGGAGCTGGTCAGAGAGGAGCCATAAAGGACAGCGAGAGTCTCCTGGTGTAGACAGGTTTACAATAAGGACCTCAGACTCAAGGTGCATCCTTACCAGCTTTAGCAACCAAGCAAGTTGTAACAGGGTTTTAATTTTCCAGAGGAAGGAAATTTAACTCTGAAACATGTGCATATGTGAATTTTGTTTTGCTTTTATGATATTCAACTTTTTATTTTACATTCTTATTGAAGTTCGTTGGAAGGCAGGCCAAATAGTAGGGGAAAATGTTGCAGACTATTGAGAAAAGGTTTGAGTTGGAATGGTAGCTCTCCCTATTCCTTCTCCAATTCCTAGTTTCCTTATACATATACTGATACCAGTGCTGATTTCCTCTCCAGATGTAGGGATTTAGAAAAGAGGCATGAAAAGTGCTTGGTTGTTATGGTTGATACATTATGTCAACTTGAGCAGGTTAGAAGTTTAACTGAGAGACTCAGTAGGAAGCCAGGATCCTTACTTTATAAATATCCTCATCCTGTGCAAGAGGACGGCAAGGAGATTTTTTTGAGAGCTACACTGGCCCTGGGCCGGGTGTGGGGAGTTGGGGGTGGCCTGTGTAAAATATAAAGAAGAAGAGGTTGGCTCTTTCCCTGTTTTGCTCTGGCTGCTGCCTTGAAGGTTGCCCCACTGCAATGCCACCCTGCTTTGCAGCCAGCTGATTATGGACTGAAACCTCCAAAAACTGTAAGCTAAATAACTTTTTTCTTTCTTAATTTTGGGTGTTGGGTATTTTTGTATCAGCAATGCGAGAAAAGTAAGCTATTAGTATATGATACAAGCAGTCCATGTATGGTAGGAATTCTTACTATTATGAGGGGAGATCCCAATCTTACCTCAGAAGAACTAATATGGTCATTGGATGGGACAGGATATCATCATTGCCCAAAAATTGATGATGGCATCTTAATGCGATGCTCAGAAAAGGACTGGCTCTATTCTAGTAGTCACTCTTTCAGGTACTAGATATAAACAAGTCAGCACACTAGAAGGCTGAGACAGGAGAATCCCAAATTCAAGCCCAGTGTGGCAATTTAACAACTTAGCAAGACGCTGTCTCACTATATGTATTGCTGGAAACGTAGTTCAGTGTAAAGACTCTTGGTTCAATCCCTAATATGAGTAAAAGGGGAAGGGGGGTAGCAATGATAGGCAGTTTATTAGAAACCCCTTTCTCATTATGGTGATCAGAGACAAAATATCTTTTCCTTAACTATGATATATATTTCTCAAATCCATCTCCTTATCTTTATTCTTCATGTGTATTTTAGTTCAAAACTTACTTTAGATTCATAATATTCCTGGATTGAATTATCTGATCTCTTAACTTCTCTTTCTCTGTTCCCTTTTCTTTCTATTCATTTTATATATTATTACTGATTCATTTTCCTTAATCGCAGTTAGATTTCTATCACATAGACCTAGTCAATGCAAACTCCAATTATTTCCTTAATGGCTTTGAACTGAAATCCAATAATTCAAGAACAGCTGTGCATGATCTGGGCCTAACTGAAATTTCCTGCCTTATCTCTGTGGCTGTCAGTTAAACAGCTTGCTGCTCCATAATACAACCCCATTACCCCATTTTCTCCTCTGCCATCTTTTCCAAAGTGTAACGTGTTTCCTTCCATTTCTATGTGTCTAATGTTTTCTCAGATGCCTTCTCCCCTTGAAGGCTTTCTTTGTCTGCTTGCATCAGCTGTCTTTCACCTCTGAGTTTACCTACAAACTCCTCACCCCTCCCCAAGTCAACCTGAGCACCTGGACAGGCCAGGAATACATCATTTTTATTTTTATAGCTCTAAGAACTTAGAACAGGCTTTCCATGCTACAGAAAACCAATAGTTATTTTCAACTAAGTATATGAATGAGCTAGTTAAAAGTCATTTGGATGTAAATCTATCTGAAAGAAAATAATAAAATTGACACAGAACAAGGAGCCATTTAATCCTACAAAGTGGTATGGCAGAAAACCATATCTAAGCAGCTAGAGCGGGCATTTGTGGGGTTTTTAAAAATGTTTTATTGGCTCTGTATCATCTGAACTCCCTTCCTACAAGTGGACAATTCCTCAGATCTGAAGACGGAAGAGTCTGCCTCTCACTATAAACCTCAAGAGCAAACTCAGTTTCCTGGTGTTTCTATTACCGCAAGCATGGGCACCTGACGTAGCCCTTGGACAAACAGCTGAAGCCACTCAGGACTTAAAATGTGCTGGCAGCACAAAGCAGCAGGCACAGAGGAAAACCAACTCCAGTGGCACCAATGGCAGCAGTGGCGTAGCGTCCCAGTGCACAGTAGCACCGATGCCCAGACAAGCCGCAGGGTCCAGCTCCCAGCTCAGTTCTGCATCTCTACCCTTTGCTTGGGGCTTACTCCCCAGAATTCCCAGCAGCTCTGTTAGTACCCAGATTCCATCCACTGAATCCGTGCCTGTCATCGTCAGCCAAACAGAGAACATGCTGCTCTCCCCCTCACTGGCACCTGATCAGTGCCAGGCTTTCTGACCAGTTAGGAGACCTCTCAGTGCCACAGCGAGATTGTCTTAGCTGGGTCTGCATCCTGCTCATCATTGGAAGTTAACAGCCTGCCATTCTACTTCCATTAATTTTTAGGCCAACATGTTTTAACGTCAGATTGCATGTTGGTCTCCATAAATAACCTATCATTTATTTCTCCCGAACAAATTGATCTAAATTAGAGCTTGCCATGAGGGTACTATGAGATTCAAATCATGCCAAAATACAAAAATGCCTCCTACTATAAATGCCACCAGAATTGGACTGCTTCTGTTTTTGTAGGCTTATAAAATAGTAGCAACCATTATATTTTACATCTCTGCTATGCCTAGAAAGTCAGAATTTTTCTAACAAATGTGCATGATTAATCAAGGCTCAAAGAAACACAAAAATGATATAGCAACATGGCCTAGTGGTTAAAAGCATGGACAACCTTGGGCTGTGGTAGAATCTCGGATGAGTCATTTAATTCCCTGTGCCTCAGTTTTCTTATCTTTAAAATGGGAAGAATAAAGGTGTTGCCAAGAGGATAAAATTAAATATGATACACATTCAATGACTAAATCAGTACCTAGCCCTTAGTAAAAACCATTGAATTGCCTAATTATTATATTCTGTAATCATGTCCGCTCAGAAAAGCTGCTAGACTATGTGGCAATCATGTATGATCTATTGGTCAAATAAAATTCTCTTTCCTTCCAGCCTGTGGTGTAGATAGCGCCCATGTTTCTCTCTCTGACCAGTGAACCAGTCACATACATTAACAGAACGGGTGGTAAACCGGAAGTGAGTCTCTAGACACACCCTGGCAAGGTGCTGAGGGTGCTGAGATGGTGGTGCTGCTGGACCACAATGATCAGTCAGCCGGGTTCTCTGCCACCCTGCTATGGATACGCTACAAGAGCAAGAAATAAAGCTTTTTATTTTAAGCCACTGGCAGTCTGGAGAATGTTCGTTACTATAGCATCACCTTGTCTACCTAATGCAGAAAACAAGCCCTTTGTTTAGATTTTTCAATTAAGTAACATTTTCTCTTCAAGTGAATGGTATCCTCGGAAATTCCTATAGTCGATTAATACCAGCAAAGAATAAGTCGAAGAATTCTAGCTGGGTTTATGATGCCCACAAAAGGTGCTTGATACCAACCTTTTCCTTTGGTATCTGACACTTCATCCTGCAGATTCTGTGGGAATCACTCTCAAAGGGTGTCTTTAAACAAGGTCTAAACTCTGGGAGAAGTTACACATTAATCATTAGTTTCCATGCAGTCAAGTGAATGTGCTTGCCCAATCTCTGTCCAGGAAGAATCGGGATGGGGGAAGTATGCTGGGAAATAAATCTGGAAAAATTATATGTATAGAAGAAACCATGGAGCTGTTAATTATGAAATTATGGAAAGTGCTTTCTAATCTCTAGTGTTCTTTGTCACTTTATATTAAAGAAAGATCAGGCAGCTACAGAGAGTTCTGCAAGGACAGCCTCAGTGAGCTGCTCGCGGTCACTTGGTGAATCATTGCAAAGCTCCTGTCTTTGTCAGGCTTTAACCATCATACCCTGCTGCTTACTCTAAAAGTTCTAACTCCAGGGTCCAAGAACCGTCAAAAGGAAAGAGGCGGCGGAGCAAAAACAGAAAGAAGTGAGGGCTGGGGCTGGAAAGTGAATCTCTTCTAGAGGTCCAATCTTGTTTCCCATCAGCTGGTTACATCAGAGGGTCCTGCATTTTTCCTTTAAGTGGGGTTAGATTTATTTATTCTATTTACCATCGGAAGGTTCTTAACTAACTTATGAGCTTGATCCTTACCTCGGCCACTTATTAGCTGTTTGAACTTGCAATTTTAACAACTTTGTGTCTCAGGTTTCTTCTTGGTAAAATTATGATAGTAGGGAATATTGTGAGAATTACACATAGTGCCTAGCATACAGTATACACCCAAAACTGCAGCACTACGATTTATTTTCAGCATTTCATTTTCAACTGTAGTGGACATTTCCTTGCAAAGCACTCCAAAAGCACTGGCCATACCTCTGAAAGTTCAAGAAGAGAAGTCATAAAAGATTTTCCAAGTCAAGAAGGGCAAAAACTCATTCTTTTTATAATTTTGCTTGAAATGCCAACGTATCAGTTCGTCACCTGAAACCCAGAAGCTATTAGATTTTAGATCTTCCATTTATCCTCATTATATTCTCTGAAAATTGAAGCTTGAACTAGAGTTGGGCCCAGATCAGAGGAGGAAGTTTTCATTTTTTTAATGAGTCTAGGAAACTTAGATTATTATTGATTCCTTATAAGCTCTATAAAAGCCTACTTTTTAAAAATTTATTTATTTTATTTTTAAAAGGATAAAACCAAAGAAAATGTAACAGAATAAAACCAATGAAAACAAACCACTGTACGTGATACAGGACTTCAAAACAATAGGAAATCAACAGCAGTTACCATAATGCCTCTTATTGTCTTCAAAATAGGTGCAGATACCTTCAGACATAGTAAAAATCAAACAAAATGGAACAGAATAGAAGCAATAAAAACAAAACAGTGAGTGCAATAAAGGACTTTAAAACAAGATAATAGTAAATCCAAAATGGCTACCACAGTATGTCGTTATCCCTGCAATAGCTGCCCATGCCATCAGATATAACAAAATCAAACAAAACAAACCAGAACAAAACCCAACCCAACAAAACAGTGAAAATGATATGAGACTCCAAAACAAGATAATATGGAATCAACAATGGCTGCCACCTTCAGAAGGAGATCCCCGCTAGAGGCCACACTGCCTACTGCTATCCTCTGAATAGATCATCAGACCACTGGCCCTAGACCTGCAAGGTCAGTGAAACACCAGAATACCATAAGCATCAAATTGCATTTCATCAGGGGTTGGGGATTTAGCTCAGCGGCATAAGCACCTGCCTTGCAAGCAGGCGGTCGTGAGTTCGATCCCCGGTACCGATAAAAAGGAAAAAGACAAAAAAAAAATTGTATTTCATCTCAGTAGCTATCATTGCAGCCTGTGTTTCTCTGGATCAGCTGGTTGCTTACTGGGGCATGGGAAGAAGGGGATTGGCTCTTGTTGTTTGCCAGCCCACACGCCAGAAGGAGCTGATGATGTCTGGCTGTCCCCCTGCCACGCTGGCCCATGCATCATGCTGGTTCACAGTGAGGGCTTGCTTAATGCCTACTCAAATATGTACTACTTCCGAGCTTCTGTGTTGTATACCCCACAGATCATGTATTCATGCTTTCCCATTGTTAAGATGCAATGAAGTACATGGTGTTTTAATTCATTCCTTTTTTTTTAAATTTTAAAACCAGATTCCAGTCATCATGTCTTCTTCAGTGTCCTATCTTCCATGAAAAATACAGTTGACTCATATATTTTGTCTCCTTCAGGCCCTACATGAGGGCAAGGCTTTGCTGTGTTTAAAAGAAAGTGCTGGAAATAGTGACCACATGCAAAAACAAGAAAATTAAAACTCATCAGTTTTCTATTATGGGCAATCACACTGCCTGTACTCTTCCTGTTTGTGCATCCATTATCCTTATTAGCAACTCAAGGACAGAGACTACATATTAATCTATGTATCTCAAAATTTAGCCTTGTGCTTGATATAGTTGGAACTCTGACAATGTTTGCTAACCCAAATTAAGCTATAGGGTGCAAAATGAGATCTGATCAGATGTCCTCATTGTGAAAGTTGCTAATCCATGTGACTTTGGAAGCTAAATTAGCTTCATCCAAGAGGGTACTATTTAGCATAATAAACTAAACCTGACAGGCATTCCCAGCATAGCACCAAATTAGAAAGATTTATTCAGGAAAAAATAAATGACAGCTGCCACAGGCTATGTACACCACCTGTGCAACTCTGTTATTCCAGTATCTGGTTTTACCTTGGCCTGAAATTGCAAGTGGGAGAACAGTTGTCAATAACCTGAGAGATTATCTACTCAACACTTAACTTTAAGTAGAACAAACAGATGTAGGAGCAATAAATAACTGCAATCAGACATGAAGTTACTACGTGCCAGTAAGATTTTTAATTTTCCAGTCTTCCCACAATACCAAATAATTCAAAGGTGATATATTAAATATGTTTTCGCTACAACATTACTTTGCATTCAGTAAAAGTAGTCATCCAATCCTTAGAATTCTCTCTATAGTTTAAAAGAGGATGCATACCTGAGCCCCACTCTTAAGTATTTTGAGTAAGGAGCTGGAGTTTGGTGACAATTGGATTCACTGTCAAGTTGTGCAGTAACCATTTCTAATACTTAAAAACTAACTACTTCTTAGTCAGATGTAGTGGCATACTTTTTAGTCAGATGTTCCAGCTGTTGGGTAGTTGAGTCAGGATAATTGTCTGACCTTATAAGTTTTGAGACCAGTCTGGAGAATATGAGACCTCATCTCAAAAACAACAGTAAAAACTCTTTCTGAGACTGTTTTAATAGGATGTTCTAGGAAAACAGAAATCATCATCAACCCAAATATTCTTTAATACTTTATACATCCCATCAGGCATCCATACAGGAAAAAAATGCACAGAATGTTCTAAAGTATTCAATTTACATTGTAG
The DNA here is from genome assembly GCF_034190915.1 of Cavia porcellus. NCBI lineage: Eukaryota > Metazoa > Chordata > Mammalia > Rodentia > Caviidae > Cavia > Cavia porcellus. The sequence goes on along the minus strand of NW_026947484.1, from coordinate 155,531,639 downwards.
CAATTGGACCCGTTAGACGAGCACATTCTAACAAAGCAAGAAACAGGCTCTGGAGTTAGATCTGGATCCGAAATGCCGTGAACTAGGTTCATTTGAAAATGCTTCACCCCCAAAAAAGTGATTTTCCTTAGGTAAAGTAGTAGACCCGTGTCTTTTAGCAAATTTCAAATCCATGGTGTGCATCAGACTCCTAAAACTTAACATAACTCCAAATTTGTAACCACCTGCCTCTCATTTCTCCCACTCATCAACCTTTGGGAACTACCTTTCTACTTTCTGACCCTTTTAACCCTTCTTTTTTTTTACTTTAATTAGTACATGTTTTCAGTACATAATGATTACACTCACCGTAGCAGACACATAATACATTTAACTCCCTTCTTTTCCCCTCTCCCTCCACCCACTTTTGTTTTTCCACATCGGATTCATTATTTATGTTATAAGATCTTATAAACTTCATTATATTATCCATACTGAAAACAAGATTAACAGGCCAAAAAATAGTAGAGCTAAATATTTTCCTCACAGCTGATAACTACATGAAGAGCTGGATAGTTTGATTGTGATACTCATTTCACAGTGTGTACAATATATAACACCCAAGGTATACAACTTGAATATATATCATTTTGGTCAATTTTATCCCAAAAAAACTGAAACTAGGAATAACAAAGGAGTGGATCCGTGTCTTAACTCTGATTTATTTGAAGAATATTTATGAACATCTACTGTGCCAGGCACTATATTGTATAACTGTGAAAACAAAGACATGGGCCTCACTGGTTTTCCATCTCTCATAGCTCTCTGACATAAAGGAATCCACAGGAACTGTCAGGTGAGCTATGTGGTCAAAAATCATGGTCTGAATATTGTCGCCAAATTTCTGTGTTAAGAAACTTAATCCCCAATAATGTTGAGAGGTGGGGCTCTCTGTGAAGTATTTATCTAACAAGACCTTTGCTCTTATGAGTGGAAAAATATTCTTACAAAACAACCTGATGGAGCTGGTCCTTCTTTACCCGCAAAGTACCTTTTGCCATATGAGGACACTGCATTCCTCCATGCCAGAGGATGCAGCAAAAAAGCATCATCTTGGAAGCTACATTAGTCAAAGTTCCCATTACTGGAATAAAATACCTGAAACCTGCAACTTGAAAGAGAAGTTTAGTTTGACTTCTGGTTTCAGAGATTACAGTCCAAGATCAGCAGGCTCCAAGGCAGAAACATCATGGTGGAAGGACATCGTGGGGGAAAGTTCCTCAACTCATAGAAAGCAAGCGAAGAGCTAGACATGAGAAGGCCAGAGCCCAGATGCAGTCCCCAGAGTCTATGCCCATAACCCACCGAGACACACTCGGAAGCAAGCTTTACTAACATTTTAGGTGTCTCTCAAACCAATCAAGTTGCCAATCAAACTCAATCATCATAGCAGCAGATACTGCATTCTCATCAGACACCAAACCTGACAGCACCTTAGTTGTGAACTCCCAGGCTCCAGAGCTATGAGAAAAACACATCTACTCTACATGAATTAGTCATTCTGTGGTATTTTAGTACAGCAGCAGAAATACACTAAGCCAGTCATTATTAAGAATCTTGTTGATCCTGAAACATTATGAGGTGGAGAGAAAGGCATGAGTTTCCCCACTGACAACTATGAGTGTTGGGAACTGTAAGCTATTACTCTTCAGAAAAGGCTATCTCAGCTGTACCTGCAAACCTAGACTTTATTCAGGGGATCAGTTCTTAAATAACATGAAATCTTGAATCCTGTTAAAAATGCAAACTTGTAAGCACCATCCTCAGAGAAGCTAATTCAATAGGTTGAATGGGACCCCTCACATTTCCCTTTGTAACAAGCACAGCAGGAAATCTTACACAGGTGGTGAGAAACCCTACTGCAAGATGAAGCAAGAATGTAGCAAAGGCAGCTCAGGCTTTTAGGCCCTTGCAGATTCAGCTTCCTCCCCAGTATTCTCCCCAACCTCTCCTGTAATGTTGTGCGCACAGTTCCATTCAAACATTCAAATTTCACACAGGTATCAATCACAAAGAAATTCCACGGTCTTAACCAGTGAGTAAGAATTGGTCACTTGTCTTCACAATTAGGTGAAGCCAAGGTCAGAAAACAAGTGGAAATTTCATAGGAAAGATCCAAACATTTTTCACTGAGTTGAAAAATTTGCTTTTGCCAAAAACAGTCAATCCTACAATCTTTGGTAAACACCAGCTTAAACAAAAAATTATTGCAGTTGAATATTTTCCATTCCCCAACATACTATCAAGAAGGAAATAAAGCAAATACTAAGGAGAGTCAATAAAACTATTAAAAATTCTTTTCACTTCTATAAAATCTCAATGGATTTTTTCCCCCTTCTGGCTATCATGATATCCAGACCAATGAACTGTGTTTCTAACCATTAGAAAATCGGTAGCCTTTTGTGGCATAATGCATTGTGGGATTGATTGGGTTATGATATTTTAAAAGAATGTGAGGTCCAAATCATTATTTTGATATTGTTTAAAAATTAATTAGAACTTTTCAGAATTGTTTTCAAATGTCACGGTTTAATTAGCTTATTTATTCAATAGAACCTCAATGTGACCCTCTCTGCAGAGAGCCTGTGGATATTTCAGCATTTAATAGTCTAGTGGGGTAGAGGAGGAGTGGATTTTTGTTTTTTATTGGCGAGCTGAAATACACTCATTGTCTTTTTATCACTTTAATAGTTCTTTGTGCTGCAGGTAAAGCATTATTAATTCATGTCCAATGAGAAATACACAAGATTCTTGACGATGTAGCAAAAACTAAGCAATAAAAACTGCCATCTGAAGAGAAGGGAGGAATAGGTCAGTCCTTTAGATGAAAACATGTAATTCAAGTAAATGTTCGAAAGTACAGCTTGTTTATTTCCTAATAGAAAGGAATGTCTGCTTCAAATTTCATTCCTTTGTGTGCAGGCGGGAATTATTTCACCAACATAGAATTTTTACAATATCTTCATTTTCTTCTGTCTGTGTGCAGACAGCTCCCACTTAGGATATGTGAATGTCATGCCAGTTCATGTCAATAATGAAAATAAGGTGCCCTCTTCACCCCTCCTCCTTCATTTTGGTGAGCAATTTGCATTAAATCAAGGTTAAGTTTTCTTGTCAACTCTGCTCTCAACTCAATTGCTCTAAAACCTCTATGAAATGTGTTTCTCATGCTGCCTGATGAAGCTCCTAAAAATGAATCTTTGTTAAACACCTTCATAGTCAAAGCAGTTTTGGTGGAAATTAAACCAAAGTGAGGCTCTTCTTTACCATAAACCGATTTCTTCTACCCACACTGAGACCATCTCCACTGGGCCCTGCAAATATTTCTGCAACTCTGATGGGAAAGAGTGATCTCTTCAGCACAGACTAAACAAAGGGAAGCTCTTTCACCTTAGCATCCTCTGCAAGACTAACCCAGGTTCCCAACACTCATAGGTTCAAGAGTGAAAATACCACATCGTCCTGTAAGCTCTTAAAAACGTTTATAATGTTATTTATGTCATTCCACACTCCGAGGCTGACACTGCTATTACTTCACATGATCACCACTAACTGACTCCAAGAGGAGTTGTTTCCAGAGAATGGCCATTATGATCTACGCAAGTACAGCACGGCCTGAGAGACACTTTTTATGTGCAACACTCCTGAAAATTACACTCAGCTTCATTTCATGATACGGTCTGCAGTGACTAGATGGAATCTGAACACTGCAGCCCCAAATACCTCTCAAATGGTGTCCAGAGAGAGTTCACCTTACCTGCAAAAATGTGAGAGACTGCTCCAAAGACGAATGCTACTATTCCATTTCACAAACAATAAAAGCCATAAAACAAGGCAGTGATTAGTGTGAGTTAAAACTGAGAATTGTGACATAGTCTCAGATCAACTTCCCCCACTCCAGTTCCCTGCCCCTGCAACACCCTTCCAGGCCGAACTCAACCCTCCCACCTGCAGTTAGGATGACTTCACCCCTTCTGCCCTGTTGGAAATATGACTCTATTACTTCATTTTCATTTTCATCCCAGTCTCTCCCTCTGTCCGGTTCTGTTCCTTCTGCTAGAGGTTAAACCCACACATAAAAAAAATCTTCAACCCTGATTTCCCCTTTATAAAACTTTCCCATTCCTCTCCTCCCCCCTTCTTCTCAAATGAGCAAGCAAATGCGCAATAAATATTTATGGATTAAATGGGTGAAAACATGTATTTCCCTATCGTCCCATCTCACATGTGCTCATTCCAGCACAGTCTAATGAAACTGCTGAGCCCACTCCTCTGCTGAAGCTGGTCTCCGAGGAGCCAACCATTTTCTAATTTTAAAACTCCACGAGTTATCCTCATCTTCATTCTAGTCGACCTCCAAACCACCTCTGACATTGCTAAGCAGACCTCACTATTAACATTCTTCCTAAAGTATCTTTATACCTTAAGTCTAGCAATTTCTCCTAAAATTCATAATGGGTAATGTGTCTAGCACTCTTCCCACCCCGCTTCTTTTTTTAAAAAAACTTAACACTAACAGGGGATCTTAACCACTGACACTTTTTCAGGTACCTTTTCTGTCAGCATCTTCCAGATTCCTAATTCCAGTCTTTATGTTTCTTCTGCCACTCAGTCTTACCTTTCTAAGTGCCTTTTTTTTTTTATCTCACTCATAGATATTCATGTTGGTACCCTAAGCTACAAAACAAAACTCAGGCTACTCTCCTTCTTGTCTCTTATTTTTCCTTTCTTCTGTGTTTTTATCTTACAGCACCCTCCCAATTACCTGGTTAGAAACTACCAATCTCCCTTACTACAGTTTCCACTGGGCTTTGAGTCCTTCCTGTTGCTACTTTCCAGAAGTGTCTCTTGACCCTCCTACCCAATACTTTTCTATTGTCTCTGCCATTGCCCTAGATAACTGTTATCACCACTCAATGAAACTGTTACAAAGCCTATGAACTCATCTTTTTACCTTATCCATTTTCTTCTTAGTGATAGACTACATTCTCCGATGGCTGAAGCATCTCTCAGTCATTGTGTGGTCCCTGCACAAGTACTCAACACTTATTTGCAGAAATTAACTTCCACTGCCAGTAATTAGCTTCCTAGAACACAAATCTAGGTCTGTAAATCTGCTGCTACGAAATCTTCCTTGACTCTTGCTATAGCATATAGGCAAAATCTCCTGGGTATGATATTCAGAGTTTCCTGAGATCTCATCCTAATCTACACTGCATGATCTCCCGTCCCCCTGCCACTCTGGCCACATGTGCTTTTTCTACTGATTTCTAGAATATACTCTATACTCCTTATATAAGGAGTATGATTTAGAATGCCTGTTATCTATCTCTACCTACTGATATTCCACTCAAACTTTAAAGTCAAACTAAAATTTCTCTTCAATATCTCTTCATGTAAGGAGTAATTGTTCTGGAGTAACTGTTTTCCATTCTCTGTACCCCAGCATTTAGTACTTATACATAGCACACAATGCACTATGTCCTGCTTACAGTTAGCTATGGACACCTATTTCCTCAAATAGGTGAAAGCAAGCTCCTTAAGGACTATGCTTAAACCAGTGTCCCTCACTAGAAGCACTCAATACAAGGATCATTGAAGTGCTTAGGGAACTCTTCTTCTATCATGCTATTTTTTTTAAAAAAGTCCAATAACTTTTGGTTACTGTCATATTCAGTCCAAAATAAATATATTCTGTCCACCCATTCTAACCCCCCAAACCTATGAAGCATTGCCAGGTCACACAGAGTTTTAGTTAACTGAAATACATTTGTCAATTGACTAAAATTTAATATATTAAATAAAATGCATATGCAAAATAAATTATGTGTCTGCAATTTTAAAACTAAGACTCTTAGTTAAACATGAAAACTAAGACTCTTGTCGAAAAATCTCCATTTTTGAAGACTTAGTCTTTCACATCAACATCACTCTTGGTCATTGGAAAGAAAATGTGCTTCTTTTTCTAAACTTGTCAAAGCCACCACCAGGATCCCTGGTTCAACCAAAGACACAACCAAAGAACTGCTGCGTGGGACAGCACATCACTTCTGTCTACACACACACACACACACACACACACACACACACATACATACATACACACACAGTGTGCTTACTTAGGTAACTGTAACACCTATGTTCCCATCTGAAGGGGACCCATGTGTAGGTGAGGTAGCCCATAGCTAGAGATGATTCATCTGCATTTTTAAAATATTCTACACCGGTGGCCCCTCAGATTCCCCACCTGGATCTAGGGTACTGGTGCAGTGGAGTAAAAGACCTACTTCTCTTCTCTAGGTTGGGTACCTTTGGATTCATTTATTCTTCTATAGTATACTTATACATTCCTTTCATTGGTTAATGAGAACTCACATCTCAAAATGGAATAATTGGATTCTATATCTCTCACTTAATAAAATAACTAACAATGTAATGCAGCATTCTTTCTAAAAGATCTCTGCAACCTGAGTTTTTGTATTTTCTTCTCAGCCCTCGTACCTCCACTATCATCACATGCACATGATCACAGAATGACCCAATTTGAGCCTATAGTTAGATTTCAACCTTTTAAATTCAAGATTAGATGAGAAGTTATAATGATAAATAAGAGTTGCCTTTCAAAACCGAATAGACTAAAACATGCTTTATGTTATCTATTATTTGTTTTACAAGAAGGAAGAAGATTTCCTACATTGTTTTTAAATTTGTATGATGATTTTAAAGAAATTCAAAAATATTAATGGAAACACTATAGCTTACAAAGTTATATTTGAACATAATACTATTTTTAATAAATTTTATGCTACATTGATTATAAAATACTTAATATAATAAAATAGTAAATTTAACAGTCTTCACCATAAAGAATAAGCTAATTATTTATGTGAAAATATCACAATTTGGTTATTTCAAGGATGTAGTGGCTAATATTAAAAACTAGAACAAGTAAATGTGGCTACTTCTGACTTACATACAAGATATTTAGGCTCTATAATCTCCACACTGTGTCACTGTTATAAAATTCTTTTTCTATTAGCAATTACTGAATATTTTATTCCTTGAAAAGAACCTTAATCAACCGGACTTCATGTGTTTATCCTATCCAACTCAAATAATTCACACAGATGCAGCAGATTCCAAAATATTTTTATTTTATAGTGAACATTTGAATTCAATGTTGGTTTGTAAAAAATAGGATCATTGCTTCCTTTGAATCTACCCTATGAAATATAGCTGGATCTATGCAAGTAAATCAACTAGAATACTCTTCCATTTGAATTTTCAGGTACACACACAAGACTATTATTTGAGAATCACGATGATCTATTTAAAAACCAATCAAATTTGAGTGTTGATCATTAAATATATGCAGTTCCACATATTTTGTTTAATAATGAGCCAGGGTCTTAACTTAATCTCAATATCTGTCACAATCCTTAAGGGATTTACAGTGCAAGCTACTTAATCCCAAATTCTGTTGTCCACATTTAGCCTACAATATTATTTATTAAAAAGAGCTTGTCTTTCAGAGAATTGCAGAATTCCAACAAGGGAAGCTTCATTCATTACTAATGAAGTAGAGGGTCGAAAGTGCAGTGGGGCCTATAAGGCACCATGGCAGTGATAAATCAGGGTGGCACAAAAAACAGCAGAATAATTAGCATCACCTCCAACACCAGCTGGTATGGATGGATGGCCAATTTTTATAAGTTTCTAAAAATTTACTAGAAATAGCGAGGAAGCAGTCACTCGCCCTTCTACTTCTGAGAAGAGATTGTCAAGAGTGACATCTTTGTCAAGAGAATATGTTAGCTAAGGGGAGAAATAAATTTTGTATGAGTACAGTGGGTTCCCAGTAATGCACATTTCCTTCTATTTACTGTTAGTACTACGTTTGTATTTTTGGATTCTTGAACTGCGCGTGGCAGTGTTTCTGAGCAAGATTATCTCTTGGAGTGGGTCATCATCAAGACCTACTTAACCATCTTCTTACTCATCCTAATATCAAAAACAATGATGCTGGAAAATCAAGCAATACAAATCCCAGCTATTCCACAGGTTTGGTTCAGACATTAAAGCTGTTATTCACAAAGAAGAGAGAAATCATGCTAAGAGCAGAAGCGAAATAAAGACTGATCTTTAGATTCAGCAGTCTGGAAGTTACTAATGACCTTGACATGTGTAGCTTCCCGAAATGCATGATGAAGAAGGCCTGATTGGAGTGGCCTGGAGGCAGAAAGATGGCTTCCTCAGAATGGTAAGCTAGATTTTTTGAAAGAGCCCTTCTGCTACAAACCACGTAGATCAGGAATAAACACACTGTTTTAAAGAGCTGCTGGGTTTGAAAATGCTACGAAAAATGTCCGAGCATTTCTACTACCGCTACCAAAAAACAAAACAAAGGTAAGAGCTGGACTCTAAGGAGGGAGCACCATGTAGAGGCAGCAGACCACAGGGAAAGCAACACACACACACACACACACACACACACACACACACACACACACATCCTCACTATTTACTAAGAAGACTAATCCTTGGGTCAGCTGTGAGGCAAGAGAACTCTGTCTCAGACCCTCAAATTAATCCAAGTACTTCAGAGAGACTAAAGTGATCCCACATAGACAGGACCCCAGACTCTGAGCAAAAGCAAATATCAACACACTCTAGGGAAAAGCATCTCCAATACAGTCTCCCAGCACTCCCATGGATTAAAGTCAAATAAATATGAACTTACACTTAACACACCATATGCAAACGAGCCAAAACAGTAAACAATAGATTCGGATGTCTTCAGGCATGCAAGCGGAAAGCTAAAAATAGGACAAAGGCCTATCAAAAAACTAAAGAGATTATACCCAGTCTGTGACATTCTGTTATAGCAGCACAAAATGGCCTAAAACCAACATATTTTTAAAAGTATTAATGAAATATTTATAAATGAAAAACACTATTGTTGATAGCAAAAACCTAGTGAAACAGTAACAGTGTTACAGAACAAGTGAAGCTAGAATCTGACTGGAAGACAGACGTGAATGCATTCAAAATGCAGCGCAGAAAAATAAAATGTATACCATTCAAGAGACACAAAGAAAGGAAATATAGAATGGAAAGACCTAAGAGTCCTCTATTGAATGTCCAGAAGGAGACAACAAAAGAGTGTAAGAAAATTAATATTGGCAATAAATATCCTAAAATTGATTCAAAAATGAAGCCACAGACCCTGGAGACACAATGTCTGCCAAGCAGGGAAATTTACAAAGCATAAATACCTACCCCAAGACACATGCGGTGAAAACTGAAGAAGTATAAATAAAGAGACAATCTTAAGTGAGTCGGAAAGAAAATAGCTCTTACCCAAATTTTGGCAGCAGGCTTCTAAGCAGAAAAATGGAATCCAAGAGAAAAGGAGGGAAATATACTCAGAAAAGCACTGAAAAAATTAATATTCACATAGAATTCTGTGCTTTTTAACTTGCTTAGATGACACTAAGGAATAAAAAGAAAATCACCACCTTTTAGAATTCACACCATAGTGACCGGGACAGATAATAATTTAATCAAACATATCAGATACTGTGGATAAAAAACAGAAAAGGAAATGGTAGAACCAAAAAGGAAAGAGTTTGCAAATTTTAATATTATTTAGGTAGTCTGAGAAGGTCTCACTGAACAAGTAATATTTGGACAAGAACCTAAAGGAAGTTATGAGGAAGCTCAATGGACAGACGGCTAGAAAGAAAGCGTAAGACAGAAAGAAAGTTGTAAGGTCATGTGACACCTCAAAGGCAAGGTTCACAGATGACAAGGATATCAGTGTGGCTACAGCAGTAGGAGAGATAGGGAAAGCAATAGAAAATACAGTTCTTTAAAAAGGGAGAGCTATATCCTATGAAGAACTTCTTATACAGCAAAAGAAATTAGCAATAGAGCGAAAAGACAACTCAGAGTAGGAAGAAATTTTAGCCAGTTGTCCCTCAAACAGTGGACTAACAGCTACAACATATAAAGAACTAAAAAAAAAAGTCAGGACACCTCCCACCCCAAATTTAAAGACCCAATCCAAAAATGGGCATCTGAAATGGATAGACACTTCTCAGAAGTGCAAACAGCAAATAAGTATATAAAAAAAAGTTCCACATCACTCATCATTTAGAGGCACAAATTAAAACAATGCTGAGATTCCTTCTCACTCAAGAAAGAATGGCTATTATCAACAAATCAACCAATAACAAATGCTGGAGAGGCTGTGGGGGAGAAAGGAACACTTCTTCATTGTTGGTGGGACTACAGACTCATGCAACCACTATGGAAATCAGTGTGGAGAGTCCTCAATAATCTAGAAGTAGGGTTCCCATTTGACCCAGCTATTCCCATTCCGTATATCCTCCCAGAAGAATTTAAAACATCCTACCATAGCTATATTTTTACACCCATGTTTATAGCAGCACAATTTGCAATAGCTAAATCTTAGAAACAACCTAAATGCCCAATAATCAAGGAATATATATATATATATATGTAGATGTGTACATATATATATATATATATGTATATGTGTATATATATATCAGAGTATTTCTCAGCCACAAAGACATTTCCAGGTAAATCAATGCACTTTGAGACCATACTCTTAAATTAAGTAAATAAGATACACATGTATAAACATCATATTGTTTCACTGGTGTGAGAAACCAAAAGTGTAAATAAGGACCACAGTGTACACTAGGTATTGGAAAATAGGTAGAAATTGTTCAAAACTAATGAGACCTGAGGAGGAAGGGAATAGAAAAATAAATAATAAAAGGAGAATAAAATGGAAGCAAAGCTTTGTAAATAAGGAGGGAAAGGGGCAGAAGGGAGAAGAGTGGGAGAAAAAAGAGGAATCAAGATAAATCATGCACAGGTACAAATTCCCTAGGATGACTATGATCATGATGCACCTAAATTGTACCAATAAACTTAATTTTAAAAAGAGAAAGAAAAAGGGAGCCAGGAAAAAGAACAACATGGGGGCCTTTCTAGGCAACCGTAAGGACTTGGGATATTACTCTAAGAGAATTGAAAGCTATCAGAGGGTTTTGAACAGAGCCAGTTCACAATCCGATTTCCATTTCTGAAGAATGACTTCACCAGGATGACTTTATAAGAGGGAAAAAGAGAAGCCAGAAAACCAGCTGAAAGCAATGTAGGTTATGGTGAGCATGGTGCTGTGTGCATGGTAATAATGGAACCAATGGTCAGCAGTGGTCATCTCTGAAGTGCCGCCGAAGAATTTGGTGGGTCGTAAAGTCGTTTATAAAAGAGAGAGCTTCTGGCTGGATCAATGGGAACGTGGGAGTGACCATCACTATGAAGAAGAAAGCTCTTCAGGACAGACCAGGCTTGAAGGGAAAATGAGGCGCTCAGCTCGAATACGTGAAGTTCGCAATGTTTCTTGCTCACATGCAGATGCTAGCACAGATCCAGATGTTCAGAGTTCATTCACAAGGGCTGGACCAGAGACATCAGATTTGGGAGTCAACAATCCATGGACAGTACAGAAAGTCAGGAAACTAGGTAGATTCCAACACTGCATCCTGCATTGCACCAATGTTAAGAGGGAGGACTCCGGCAAGAGCAAGCTGCAGACTGCAGAGCAGCCAGTGGGGCAGGAAGTGAACCCAGAGAACCTGATTTCCTGGAAACAGGTAACAAAATTGTTCTCAGGAAAACTACCTTTGTAGGATAAGGGCAAAATAAATACATTTTTGGATAAGCAGTGACAGAATTTATCAGCAATAGTCTAAGATAAGCCAAAAGACATTTAGATGTTATATTTTTACATATACCAATGTATATACTATGAGATGATATATATTAGGACAATTTAATATGCTTTTATATTATTCTGGCCTGCCCTTCAGGAACAATCCTCTAAGTCAGTTGAGCCAAAATCCCCCTCCCTGCACAGTTCTCTCTTGCCAATTTTCTTTCCATGGACCCTCACCCTGATGCTCAGCTGACTACAGTTGTGCGGCTGAGAAGAGGGAGGTTCACAAGTACAGAAATCATAGCCCACTCTTCCGAAAGTTTGGCTTCCAGAGCACTACAGATGTTAAAGGCCTCAAATCTAGTTGTCTACACCTGGACTATATTTCGGGATTAGCCAGAAGTAGCCCAGTAAGCAGAATTTTATGTGACACTCGAGACCATGAACTTTGAGGATCTGAATTGTTTTCAAAAGGCCGTCGAACAATTTAACCAGTCCTCTTCTCAAGAAAAGGTAGGTACACTAATAAAACTTGTCCCAGAGAGGTGCTGGCAGTGCTTAGTAGGATAGAGACCAGCTCTAGGCCTGGTAAAGGAAGAACCTTTCCAGATTTCTTTAACAAAGTAGCAGTCCTAGCTGGTGGGCAGGTAGGCCAAAGTTTAAAGGTGAACCTCTCAAGGAGATGTATGACGTTGGTTTGCCATTTCTTAATGATACTTTTAAGATTTAGACATAGCGTATCCTGAAGCTATAGCAATTGGCCGGAAAAATACTATGGCAACAAATGCAAATATAATGACCATGGGCAGAACAATAGAAGCTATGAAGGAGTTCTTCACAAAGCACAAGTACTTTGGTTTTCTTATTTTTTGAAGGAGAATGTAATCTGTTTTCAGCAGGAAATATTGTCTACTATGAGTTTTGATGAGAAAATTATATTGGGAGGGAAGAGCAAAGTTTCTCTGGTTCCAGATGGAAATGGTGATCTTTACTGGGCTCCTGTAGCTCAAAATATTGTGGAGGATGTGGAGCACAGAAGCATTTGGAGTATGCGTGTCTATGGTGCAGCTGATATACTGGTTAATAGGCTCACCATTCACTGGATTTTGCATACAGAAGGAAGCAGACTGTGGGGCAAAGGTGGCAAAAAAGATGAGCCCTACAAAACCTGGTAGAGTGCTTTGCCATGCAGATGAAGTGGACGGGTGGAATAGAGTTAGATTTCCCTGGCAACAACTCAGAAATGCTTTTCCGTGCAGGCTGATCAGCACTTTTCTTGCTTGTACCATTTCTGAGAGATCTTGTCAGTGTTTATGAACCTCAGCTGCAGTACCACGTGGCTCAAAAGAAGGTCCCGCTTGCAGATTCCCAGGAGGAAATGATCAAGCCAGACAAGCCAAATAAAGACAGAAAGTTCTGTCTTTGACATCTTCCATTTTGCAACAGTTTGTGGCATATAGGGATTGTGGCATATAGGGATTTGCAACAGTTTGTGGCATATAGAGAAGATGAGGCTTCCCTGCTAAAGAATGCAGTCAGAATTGTAAGAACACCTCCACCATTGCAAGGCATGCTTCAGTGACCTTCATCGCTGCTGTGTCTTCAATGTGAGAGGCCACTTCATAGATGAAAACAGTTCTCACCTATTAGCAATTCCCCACATGAAGAATGCCAACAATGTATCAATCCAGTGTAAAATCTCTCCTCTTATCTCCTATACTGCAGGACTAGAAAATTAGATGGCAGATAAAGAGTTCCACGCACCTTTAATCATTGCTGAGAACAGGGTCCATGAACTCATGAAAAGTGATATATTAACCATCTACCATATTCTGCCACAATAGAAGATAGCTTTTAATTTTGATAGGCAACTGTAAACTTACGGGACCTTTCCTGGAAGACTGAAGTTTGAACATTCACAAGGTTTTATTTTGCTGAACTCCTACCACAACTACAAACTGCTCAAGAACAAGATGATTGAACAGTAGTGTCTTTATGATTGTAAGTTTATCAAAGATTTTAGTTGTATTTTTTAGTTGTGTAATTTTCACAAGTCAAGGAAAACACTGGCCATCTAGGAAGTTCCCCATAGCTTAACTTTAGACAGGATGTCCAACAGAAGTATTTGTTGTTGAAATTGTACATAATAGTAATAATATGTACTGCACATCTCAGAAGGTTTCTGTGGCACTAGGTGCTTGATTTATTTTATCATCAATTAAACTTTTAAAGAAAATAACTAGTAAAACAAACATGAAAATAAATAAATGTATGCAACTTATAAGTACATACTCCCAAGGCTTCTAAATAACTCACAGATAATGATGAAATTTTTTAAACTTGGCATTGATTCTTTGAATATCCCATACTGAAATTTATGGAAGCCATGAAGGCAATACTTTGAGAGATTAAAAATGCAGTTAATTATAGGAAATTGACATTTTAAAAAATCAATAGCACTCAGTTATCAGCAATTTCATATGGCTTACTCTAAACTTGTGGCCGACAAGCTTATATTAGAAAACATTGTGCTAAAAAATTAATGGGACTGGCCACTAATTTTAGAAGCTAGAAAATAACCTTGAAGAAAATATAGAAAATTAAATAAAGATTAGAAAAATATAAAAAACCCTGCCTATGAAAGTATCAAAAAAGAGTATAGAAAACTCTGGTTGAGATGAACAAGAAAGAGAAAATAAAGTATGAAAGGATTACAGAAAATGTATATAGAATGAATTAAAGATAATGGAATACTTTCAACAGGTTTATGCCAGTATTTATAAACTTAAACAAAATGTATATATGTGTAGAAAAATTTAACTTATGAAAACTTAATAAAAAACATGAGTAGTAACTGTTGAAGCATTTAAATGACTACTCAAAAATCCATATTTTGAAAAAGGATTCACATTATTTTACAGGCAAGTTCTACCAAAATTTTGAGGAACACATATCAATACCCAAATTTCTCCAAAGATAAGAATATAAAATATTTCTAAACTCCCATTTGGCAATCTATTATATTAATTTTGATCCAAAAGCACATCTACAAAAAAACTTCAGCTTTTCTTGGTCAAAAATACAGACAGAAAAATTTCACAGTATTTTTTTAAATTACCAATATAAAAAAGATTGTGACCAAGAAAGGAAAAATGGTTTAATATCAATATGATTTCTACAATAAATGATTAAAGGAGAAAATTATAAGATCATCTAACAGATTATATAATCAAGTGAAAATTAACTTACATGTATAGGAGATGAGAACCTAGCAAAAGCATATTCAGATATCTGACCTGCAGTTTTACTATAAAGATTAGAAATGAAATAAAATTGAAGATAAAGGAGAAATGGTAGTTTATTTTTATTTTGCTCATTCTGCCCTTACAATGGGAGGTAGTACTGCGTGTCTGTGTACAAGAGGGTTGGATACAGCAACCTGGGAGTGCTTAGCGAAGCAAGAGAAGATGAGCGATAATCACAAGAACTGAAGCCTTGGACTGGAAAGAGGGAGCGGGTCCCATGCACAAGTGCAGGGTCCAGCTGAAGATAAAGCGGGATGGTGTGTTTCAACAGATGGGAAGGCAGAGTAGATACAGATGCCATTTGGCTGATGGGAAGAAAGACTGTAAAGTTCTCTTCAAAGCTGCTCTATTTCCTCAGTAAAATGTGAAAAAGAACCATAAGCTCATAGTGAGACTGGGGTGGATAGAGAGAGGATGGAGAGATTTGAGGAAGAATGCAGAAGTGGGAAATGATTAACTCACAGTACGAGAGATTGAACAAGTACAACAGGACAGCCTTTCTCTTGATACATGTTGTTTATAACCCTTCTGCCTTAGTACTCCTCCTCTTGACCAATCAAGTTTCTGTGTGTGTGTGTGTGTGTGTGTGTGTGTGTGTGTGTGTGACAGAGAGAGAGACAGAGAGAGCTCGCTCACCTACTTCCATAGCTTGAGACACTATCAACACTCTAAGCCTCACAAATTGTTTGTATCTTGTACCTCTGCTAGGAGGTCCATACTGATGTCCAACTGCCTTGTGATATCTCCACCTGGATGTCTGAAAAGCCGCTAACTCCAGCTTTACATGCCCAAAGCAAACTTTTTATTTTTTTGATTTCTCCTCTTCCTATGAAGTCTTCCACAGCTCAGGAAATGACATTCATTCATTTGCTCAAGGCAGAAACCTAGTTTTCTCCTTGGTTTATCTTTCTCCTGCATCTCACATTCAATCCAGCAAAAATCTCCCCCAAACTGAATCACATCCATGAGCTTTTCTCCTCTGCATCCCAGCCACGGGATCCCCAACTGTACCCTAACTACTCCTCCGCCAGTCCACAGCCCACATGCATCGGAGTGACCCTCTGATCACACAGCAGATCACATACTCTCAGGGACAGACTCCAGAGTCTTCACTCTGATCCACCTAGCCCATCTGGTCCTGCCTGGGATGCCTCTCCAATCACATCTGCCCATACCTTTTCCCCTGGCTCAGGCTGTGTCCGCCACAGCCACATTCTCACTGCTTCTAGCTGACGCACATTTAATCTACCTCAGGATCATTACATCTTTTTGTAAAAGTAGCTAAGAAATTTTGAGATCTTGATATAACTTTATTACACTCTCTACATACACACCACCTCTGATTTGGGGTCGTAATGAGTCCTGCCCCCTTCATCTCTTCCTATCTCTTTATTCTACATTATTTGCCTTGATTACATAGACATCACTTTGCTCTATATTTCTTTGTATGTAACTCAGTAAAATAAAGTTTTATGTGAACAGAAACTTCTTTCTTCAACATCACTAACAGTAACTAGAACCTGGCATAAAACAGGTGATGGTTGAGTGAATTCTAGTCCATTTCAAATAGCTATGAAAATCATAGCTAAACTTTCTCTAATTGGAAAAAGTATCTTGTAAGTAACCTTATTTGCATCATTACTGATTTATGGGGTCACAATGCACTCCAAAGTCTGCATGCTTAGCGAAAGAATAATCATTTCTTTCATTGACTTTCCAGTGTTTAACACTGCAAGATTCAGAAATAGAGCACCTCCAGAAATCATCATTGAGATGAAATTGGCTCTTTCATTCGCATCTTTGCAAATAGATTACAGTATCATCTAACTCGGTAATGAACTTTTCTATACCACAAGAAAACAATGGAAAGCTTGTGGAAAGCATGCCCTGGACTGAACATCAGAACCTTCCAAGAGATGTCTTATTTAAAATGTAACAAGAATATAGCTTCTGTTAGCCAATAATTCTACTGCTTCAACTGTTACACAGGAACAGCTGCATAATATATTTCCAATGATTTCTCTATGGTTAAGTATAAAGGGGTTGAACTATTGAAAAAAGGGGACCATATTTTTTTTTAATTAAGATCACTGTAAGAATTGAAGTCCTTCATTGATTTTTTTATCCCTGAATTTATAGGAAAAGTTCATAAAATTCTAAGTGGATTTAATATAGATCAGGTAAAGTAAGAATACTTTTGTAATCATTAGCACTTAATTTTACCTACTTCTAGGTTCTAATATTTTGATAATAATCATTATCTGGATAAATAATACATGATATGTTTTGATAGAAATACTTTTAAATTATCTTTAAGATATCAAAGAAAATAAGTTATTTCTCTCTGTATGGATTTTCAGGGAAAGAGAATGGATTCTGAATATTGAGTTTGTCTTCTATTCTGAATAAAATTATTAAGTGGATTATTAAGCATAGAGCATATAAATCCTTCTTAAAATTAAAATGATTTTCTAGAGACCCTTATAAAGGAAGTAAAAAAGAAACTTAAGCAAGTTAACTCTCTTTTCTCTTTCCTTCTCTCTTCAGTTTTTTCTTGCCTTGTTTACTTTTTGTTTAACTAGATTGATAGACCAACTCAAAGTCATTAAAATAAACATATCTAAAATTCAACATGTCAGTTCAGGTTTTCATTATACCTTAAGACTTTGAGAAGTATGATTTAGATGATAGAACAATTAAATAAAATTTAATTAGTAAAGCTTATTCTTATAAGAATAAATCTGTGACCACCCATACAATACTACCTAATTTTGAAACACTTCTAGCAATTACTCAGGTTAAAATATAAAATAAATCATTATGTATATCAAAAAGTACCAATAAAATTAATTTAAAAATTAAAAGTATCATAAGAATATGTGAAATATTTACCAAACATTATTTCCAAATATAACCAAGTCTGTGGAAGACTAAACACTGAGAGACACAAGGAATGTTTCCTCTCTCAGGGAATAGCATTGAGTTAGTGCAGTGCCCTCCCACCACCTGGAACAAAGAGACACAAACACATGTGGCTCCATCGAGGCAGGAAATGACCTTTTATCAGATACAAGATGCACAAGTGAGGACAACCAACACTAGAAGGCACAGTTCCATGCTATCACCCTGGAATCTAGGCTGGCAGCCTGTGTGTAGATGTTCAGCTCCGCACAGATGGAAATGATCTTTAGAACCGTGTCCATGTTTCAGCTCATGAAAATCTCAGAGGCAAAGATGAGCAGCCCTAGATTAGCCCAGGGTCACATCTAGCCCACCAAATGTGTGCTCATGTGCCCAGCCCAAACTCGTTAGGGGCGATGCTGCTATCTCTACAGGAAGAAAGGGAAAATGTGTACCAAGGCAATCAGTGATTTCTGTCAAACACGTATCCCCAGATCCAGTCCAGCACTGAACGGAGTCTATTTACCTCCTTTTATTTCACAAAGCACTAATTTACCTCCCTATTCTACTCACCTTGTCTGGAGAACCATCTCCTGTCCAGATTTTAGTACATGCACCTTGCCATCTGCTCCAAGTGATCGTCTTCATTATACCCAAACAGACAACTTAAAAAAAGAAACTCTATCCTTGCCATGTTTCCAATTAAAATCTTTCAATTGCATCCCCTTGTTCTTAGGAATCTCAATAAGAACTCTTCATATTTGAACCTCCTTTAACTGGGTCTCACTCCCCATGGTTATCCTTTTTCCATTCTGCCCAGTCTTTGGCTCCAGTCACATCTGCCTTCTGTTTTGCACCCACGGTTTCCTCTCCTGCCACAAAGATTCTGAATGTGCTCATTCCTTTGACAAGAATATTCTTCCCCTCCATTCACCTCACTGACCTATACCTCAGTTCTCCACTCAAACTGCTTCCTCAAAGCAAACCTCCCAGAGCCAAAGCAATGTCAAATTCCCTATTATGCACTGTCAAAACATCCTGACATTTTACCAATCTGTGCTAACCATACACTTATTTTTTTTTGAGTATATAAACTGAGAAATGAGCACTTTCAATACCCACTTGTTGATTACAACATCGCATCTCATCTGTGGTATCTTTTTCCCTACATGCTTTTCTTCTTCAAACTTTAAACATGCATGAGGCCATCCTGATTGTAGCAAAGAACTTTAAATTTCAGATCCTGGAAATATAAACTTCCTTTTGTATTTTCTTTACCCAATGTTATCTCTAGCACTCTCCCTCAACTAAGAATCGAGGTTACAATTAACCAGAGAAGCTGGCATGTGTGCCTTCTCTCTTATACCCTGCTCTCTCGGAGTCAGCTATGTACCTTGAACTCTATAGGAACATTATTCATGTTACCTGTGAGTGTTTCACGTCTATGTCACTTATTTATACAGATATTTTACCTAATGTTTAAGATTTCTTTGGGCTCTAAATATTCACTCACACTTGATTACTTTTCACTATAATTATCTGAAATTCTTCATAATTATGTCTCTTTCCTGTTTTCACTTGAACATAGAGCTTTCTTCCCTGGTTTATTTTTATGGAATTTGTGAGTGGATGAGTCTCTCTGTTTGCTTTACAGTTTGTGTGAGTTTCTAGAGGAAGGTAGCATTAAGGTATCTTTATTCCACCATATGGAACTAGAAAAAAGCAGTAGGTATAAGTAAATATCACCATGCTAGGAAGATACATCAGCTCATTCTCTGGCTCTACACCCCCAAAAGAATGTTACCCTATTTCAGAAATATCTTATAACCTATTCAAATACAACACCCTCAATAAAGTAGAGAATGTTATAAAATAAATGAATTGTGGGTTTCCACAATAGGGCCACACATTTTTTGAAATAAAAAAAATTTTATAGTACATATGGGGTAAATAATTGCCCCAAACCTATGGGTAAACACGAGTCTGAGATTATAAAATCTGGAAATGCTATTTGCAAAGTCCCTTGCCTCTGATTGCTTTTCACCCCAAGTACCAAATAAAGAGCTAGCACATAGTGACAGACTCATGATAGATTCTCAAAATTTAAATTCTTCCTTCTTTCAATGCAGGAAAAAATAACTGTCTTTCTCCTTTCTTTAAGTAACCTTTATTAAATTCCTGTCATATAATAGACATAGTGGTAATAACAGATACCAGAGGTCCCAGTCTAGTCAGGGAGAAAGACAAATAATCCCTGAAGGACACTCCATATAAACTGTGCTAGGATCATAGAAGATGATTTAAGAAAATAAAAGTGAGTGTCCTAATCTGTCCTAAACGGTAGCGGAAAGGAACAGAGCCTTACCGGAATACGAGGTGTCTAAGTCATGCTGTCAAAGAGCAGATAATAACTAACTGCACAAAGGAGAGGGAAAGGTGTTAGAATCAGCCTGAAAACCCTTCGAAAGTAGACCACAGGAACCAGAAGGTGTTCCCAGAAATGAATTAACTGAGTGGAGGCAAATAGCACAAAATGAAATTAGAAAAGAATCCAGGAGCGCATCCTTTGGTCAACTCAACAAGCGCTTATAAGGCATCTGTCATGTACCCAATACTGTACTTCTAGGTTATGACATGTCTGTGTGTGTCCACCTCAGGGACTGTTGTTCTCATCCCTTGTGGGTTTCTGAGGACACAAAGACTAAGACATCATCCTTAGCTTCACTGAATTTACCATCTATTAAGTAAGTTCAAAATATAAGCAGAATTTCAACATTCTTTAACAAGTGGAATAATAGAGAACACTACCAACTCACACTAAGGAAAGCAGAAAAAACCTCAGGAATTATAAAGAATGAAAAAAATATACCTGAAAATGCTGACAAAGGAATATTTTTTTTTAACAAAGTGATTCTGGCAGAAGAAAAAAGTAGTTAAGTTCAGGCTCAGAGGCAAAGAGTGACCTAGTATGTGAAATGGCACCCAAATATGAGTAGTCCGGGATTTCTGGGTCACAAAGCATGAAACAAATGTTTGGTCTGAAGTCTAAAGTGAAAGGAAAGGGCTGAATACTTGGGAGGAATTAATATTGGCGAGGTGCTGCTGAGAACCTGGGGCTATACCACAGGTAACATCGCTACTGAAGAGTTTCAATCATGGAAAAACATACAACTTAGGCTGCCCATTAACAGAATCGAAGATGGATTTGAGGAAGGCAAGCCTGGGGCCATGGAAGGCAATCAGAAGGCCATCACTGCAGGCAAAAAAAGGAGACTGTGATGGCTTAAACTAAGGTGGTTATGTTACAGACAGAGACGTAAAGTTCAGAAGACTCAGAAAAGCAGATTCAGAATTACTCGCTGGGAATGTGAGAAATGAGAGGAAAAGAATCCAGACTATATCCAGCTTCCTCCAAAACTATGGAAGGAAATGCTTATCACACACTGTTGAGTTTATTATGGAGTTACTTGTATTATGAGTCTGTAATCTCAGTAAAGAAAGCAACTACGCTTTCTACTTTTACATTTCCGATACCCAGCCCAATGCTTTAGTAAAGTGAATACATAAGGAATTAATGAAAAAAGGCAAGACACTAGAGGAAATGATGATTTTGGGATTGAACATAATGAAATTCCAAGGACAAACTTCCAGGCAAAAAGAACCTAGTCTAGAGCTCAGGAATGAGGTCCAAGTGTAACACAGACTTGGTGCCACGGGAATAGTTGAAGTCATGGAAATGGATGAGCTCAGAGAAAAAAGGAAGATACCCTGGGGATCTCACTTTAATTAATGCTTCATTGCTTTTGACCTGAGGGTTATAAAAGATAAACAGTTCATGCAGAACCCCGGAGACACCTACTCCAATCCAAACAGGAAAGATTTTACATAGAACAGGTGAGATGTTACTACTTTAACTTTCCCAGGGAAGACACTCAGGAGCTTTCAGAAACCAGATGACTTGCCCAGTATAAACAGAAAGTACCCAAGCCGAAGTATATTAATTCTACATAGAACAGCTTTCCTTCGAACTCAGAAAGCCCATCGTTATCAGCACAGTGCCATGAGCACCCATGATGCACAGGCAACCCAAAAGTAACGGTCTGTAAGGCAACTAGAACCTTACCTGATGTTCTACCACATAACCAGAACTTTTAAACGTTCCTGTACAAAAACAGTGCTCAAGTTTTGCTCTTAAATTAAAAAAAATAGGAGGAAATAATCTCAGGAGAGGTGATTTTATAATTGGATTGTTCAGGGTAGCAGGTAGGTATTAGTAAGAGCAAGGAGAACTATATCAGAATTAAAGCTATGTGTGTAAACTACATAAACCAGCCTCACTAAATACATATTTTCTGCGCTCTTCTTTCTGTATGAATGAGAGTTAACAGCAGGCACTCAGAATGCTTGCTCTTGAACTCTGGAACTCTGGCTACAAATGGGATTTGAAATGTTATGATAATGAGAAGCCATATTTTAAAAGAAAGCATTATTAAAGTACTCTGCTTTACCACCGGATTGCCTTCCTATTTCCACTTAACTTTACTTAGAATGACTTGCAATTCTAGCCAACTACCAGTAACAGAAATGTGATTAAGACAATAAATATATTCATAAAACATAAACTCAGCTCTGGGGACTTTGAACATCTGCTTTTAAAAATAAAACTTGTACAAACACAGTCATGGGCAAAATGAAACTTTTCTTCTTAAATGTTTCTTTATGTAACTGAGAAGTTTGACTCGGTTTACAAATACAAATAAATGGTCTCTTCCACACTCTTACTTTGCAAATTTAAACTAGTTTACAAGTAATGCTGTTCATTTGTATGACCCTTTATATAGGGATTTTAAAAAATTGTTTCCTGCCTGTACTGACTTTTATATACACTCCAGGGACTCTCAAAATCCTTCAGTTGCTTTAGATAAAATTATTCAATGAAACTAAAGTTTCATTCAAGATTCTAGTAATAAACAGGTACAGGTATGGAAACTGAAATATCCCTCAAGTCTCTGTTGGTTTTATCACTATTTATTGTAATACAGTAGTACTTTGGTTCATGAATGCTTGTTTGTAAACAATTTAGTTCAGAAACAGAAGCACTTGACAAAATGTCTCTGTTCACAAACTCCACACTGGATACAAACACAAATGTATCTTTCCCAGAATTGTAGAATAAATTAAGTACAGATACCACTGTACTCCCAATTCTCTCATGATATGAACACTCCTCACTTAATAATTCTTCTCCTTGTTTTCATTGTCTACTGTAGAAATTCAAAACCAGTGAGGAAATAGTTTATATCCAACTCGCACCTACTGTGAAAGTTATTCAACTTTCACCAGAAATTGCCATGTTTCTTTTTTCTCATTTTTACATAATTTATTGTTTCCTTTAAAATCAATTGGATATTCTTGGAAAATTATCCAAAATATGGGAAGAGGTTAACCACAACATTAATGCCATGGTTTGGCATCTAGATGTTTCCCCCAAAGTTTCACACTGTTACAGGTGAGAAGTTTCAAAGGTGGCTGGATTAGAATGCATGAATGTGGATTAAGGATGTGACCCTGGGATTAGGAATGTGATCCTGGAAGCCCCACCCTGAGTATGGGTGGCACTAATCAATAGGTTTATAGCCTGAATGGAGTATCAAGAGGTAGAAGGCAGGCCTTTTGCTGCTGCTTGCTGCTTCCTGCTTCCTGCTTCCTGCCTGCCATGCCATGAACTATTTCTATGCTGCAATGTCCCTTTGCCATGCTACCTTATCTTGGAGCCAGCTGACTGTGGAATGAAACCTCTACAAACTGTGAGCTGAAATAAATCTTTCCTCCTTTAATTTGTGGATGATGAGTATTGTGTATCAGCAACAACAAAAATAGACAAGACAATAAGTGGAGAAAAAAATCAAAGCAATCCTATATCCCAGCGTAAGGGACTGGTTACGTGAAAGCCGATGTATCAATTAAATAATCATGTACCATTTACAAAAAGTGTTACACAGAATATACAGCAACATGAGAAATAATCTGGAGTAGCAAATCTTACATTAACTAAATGAGGTCCCTTCTCTAGCTCACAGTGAATGCACAGATAAGTATATTACTACTATATATTCAGGTTTGAAATAGTTTTTAAATTATTTCCTGACTGCATTTACCTGCATCCTTCTCTCCATAGGATAATATGGTTTAAAGTCACCTTGCTTGCACTTACAGTCTTTTTGAGTCTTCATGAAACTCAGAGGTAAATAATTATATTGATTCGCTATTATTATTATTATTATTATTATTATGAATATTTTATCTTAGGACACTAGATTACTTAATGGCCTATAGAGCTGTCATTCTTGTAGTCCAACCAATTGCCAAGTTTTAGTTGCTACAGTGAATAACTCCTTTAATGGAGAAAGAAAACAAGTCTACAGCCATACCACCCTGAACACGCCCAATCTCATCTGATCACGGAAGCTAAGCAGGGTCCGGCCTGGTTAGTACTTGGATGGGAGATAATGAAAACAAAAAAGTCCTCATTATTTAGATATATGTAGAGCACGCTGTCTAATAAAAACCCTTCATACAATTAAAAATTTTTCAATAACTTTATACCAGAAAGTAAAAAGAGATAGTGATTTTAATAATTCTCTTTTATTTAATGATAAATTCAGATGACCATTTCAATATGCCAGCAAAATAAAGTGATTTAACAGGTAAATATTTGGAATTCTTTTTATTTTGCCTAGCTTTTTGATGTCTGTCCTGTATTTTACATTTATAGGACATCTTGAATCAGACTACCTACCCACAGGTGTTGAGTAGCTGCATGTGGGTGGCACAGGACACCCATCCTAGATGGCACAGAAAAAGATTAGGTGACTGATGAGAGAATGATGAAAACACTTATGTAAGGGAAATAGTATGGCAGAAGAATTTAATTCCAGGTTTTACTTCCATTCTCTGCTGATACCATAAGAAATCATTTGTTATGTCCTCGTCATTTTTGTTTATCATTCTGAAACTAAAATGTCTGTAACTCAGTGAAAAACTTAGTGAAGTACTATAAAATACAAAAAAATAAAATATAATATTTTATTTATATGGGGTCCTACTTAAGAGACAAATAAAAATAAAGGATTGGTGTATCCTGGTTCTTATAATGCAAATGGCTCTTCCAAGGGAGGAGGCCTTTTCAGGATGTCTTACAAATTTCCTAAGCAGCAAAAACTTTGCTTTAGAGGTAAGCATTCATCATCAACCATTTCATTCAACACTGCATTAAAAATATCTCTATGATGTAGCTGTTTCTTTAAGAACAGCCAAGGAGTGACCAGGGAAAGATAAGTGCTTTTGATAACAACTAGGCAATCTTCAAGATGATATTAAACAACAACAACAACAACAACAAAAAAAAAACTGAATGAGGCCCACAAGCAAAACTAAAAGCTTCTATTTTCAAAAATCACTGAACATGGCTTAAAACAAGAGGGGAAAAACATACTCGCAATGGAGGATAATAGGCACTCAGGAAGCAGGGGATGCATGGCTGTGTCCTGCTAGCCCCTTCATGAATGGTCCTCACCTGCTGCCATGGCATAAATCAAGCCCACACGTTGGTGATCACCCGTCCATGAAAGCTAGATGGTGTTACACAGACTCTTCTGGAGCAGGAAAACAGAATTTATACTGATGACCACACAGCCTTGTAAACAGGCATTTACATTTCAATGACTGCTAAGGTAGAAGATGTGACAGAAACACAGTGAAGGGGTCTTGGCCTGACCCAAGGGCGAGAATATCTGATCCGATTCCGCTTCCAAAATAGAATGAAAGCTAAGCCAAACCTACTCCACAAATAAGTAGAGCAGATACAGCATAGTAAAAGGAGTTGTAAGAAGAAATCAACTGTTTCAAGGCCCAGGGGAAGCAAGGCAGGCTAAGGAGCTGAGAGGGGTAAGGGGCCCCAGTAGAGAAATGAGGCGCAGAGTTAAACAAGGGCTGATCTTGTGCTCCATTGTTAGCCATGTTGCCTAACACAAACTTTATCTTCAGAGCCACTAAAGGCTTCCCGGTGACTGTTTCTGCTTTGACTTCCAGCTTGTTTGTGTGTTTTCTGTTTAAATCCTTAAAACAATTTGCAAGTGCTTCAAAGAGGAATGCAAAATCTAAGCCTAACTGGTTTTCAAATACTGCACAGAAAGAGGAAGTAAAAACAGCTTAGTCAAATTCATTCATTAAACTTAGAAAGTCTTTTCTCAGTGATTCCTAGAAGATCTTTTTTTCTCTGTTATAGCCCGGCTGTGGTTTGCTTGGAGTTTCATAAAATTAACGGTTTGTAACATCTCTTCACAGGGCAAGTCTAAGGGCACCTTTCTCATTAATGCTTGGATTTCTGCTTTGAAGGGAATTCCCCGGGATGGGGATTTCCTTAGAGATGTAGAACTGTTCCATTTGAGATCTTCCCAACATCAAGAGGGAGTTGCAAATCCTCACATCATCTAATGCATGCACCTGTGCACGCACGCGCATACACACACACACGCACACACACACACCCAGGAACTCCATCAGAGGAAGAATACAGGGGGCAGAGGGAGGCCTGATAAGACTTCAGTATCATTGCTTCTCCTAGATCACAGCTTTATCCAACGAAGAGTAGTTGATACCTCTTTTCCAAATATTTTTTTCATTGCTAGTTTTCCTTTTCTAATGAATTTAAGGTATTTCTCCACTTTAGCATATATTACCCTGTATTTCTTACTAATTTGTTTTGCTGTTTTAGACAGTTTTTCCCCCCCGCCCAGTCTCAAAATTCTTTGTCATGTTGCTCATGGCCACTCCTGTTCTATCTTTAGGGAAGATCAAATAGGCTAGAGAACATCCTGCATCCAAAACTTCTGCATATTTTTCTGCACTTCCTGGTCATTCTCATTTTCCAGCCTTAATCTGTAAGTGCTGGACAAGTCTCTTATGTTCTTCATGTCCCCACTATCCAAGATTGGGCCATCCTAGAGTCACATACTGATAGGACTCCAGCTAGTGTATAGGACTATGGGCAGAACACGTCTCCCTGGGTCAAAAAACAGTGAAACCTGTGCCTGATTCTTCCTCCTCTCATGCCAGTGGAAATAGGGCTGTTAAACAAGAACAAAAACAATAACACAAATAGAGCGGTTTTGTGACAAAGTCAAAGTGTCATTAGCGTGAACCATGAGGGGGAAACATACAGAGCACTATGCTGGTATTTTCCCGACTTAGTCATAAATATCAACTTCATTCACTCTTTAGAAAAGAAAGCCACGGCACTCTGAAATGCAGAGCTGTTTAGACTTGGTGCTCATTCTGCAAAAGTTAATAACATCTTTGAGGGTTCATTCATCTCAACAAGCCTGAAAAACTACATTTTCATGTTCTTGCTCTCCAACTATCATTCTTACTGTATATTTTTGCATAACTAATTGGATATGGCTCAAATTAAAATAATTTTGAGAATTAGCAGGCTAGGGAATTTTGAGCTTTTTACTGGAATATGAAATAGCACCCCAGGGTACCTCAAAACCATGTGCTATCGTGTGATAACATTCAACTCACTTCTTTCTGGGCTCATAAAATACAAGTTTTTCATCTACCAGTTGAAATGCCTGTGCTCTGTTTAGATAATAGTCCCTCACTGAACGGTTATTTTTAATAAAAGTTTTTTTTTCTGGTTAAAGTATAAATGTGATATTTAAGGACTAGGCTTTTTGTCCCTGGCAACTGGGGTATCCTCAAAAGCATTACAAATCCTATCCTCATTTCACAAGTCCTAGAATGCTTTCCAGAGCGATATATCCTTTACTCAAATCCTCCTTCTTGTAGACTAACAAGGGGCAAGCCTTCACTCCTACACGTATTACAATTTTCCTTTGTGGCATGCACTAAAGACCTTGTGTGATGAATTGTCATTTCTCTCAACCTCACAGGCTGCAAAGTTGTTTTATACCCCTAGTATTCCTGGTCCTCATGTAAAAATATTAGCTGTAATGCAATGTTGGCA
This sequence comes from Cavia porcellus, assembly GCF_034190915.1. Classification (NCBI taxonomy): domain Eukaryota; kingdom Metazoa; phylum Chordata; class Mammalia; order Rodentia; family Caviidae; genus Cavia; species Cavia porcellus. Next base: position 155,503,609 of record NW_026947484.1, on the reverse strand, counting down.
ATGTGGTATTTTTCATAAAGCATTCGAAGAGTACTTTCCAGTTGTAGAATGCCATCAGAACCTCCCGATTGAATTACTGTCTAGTATTGTCATTTTCCTGCATAAAAATAACCCTACAAGCATTACCAAACAGTTCTGGGACCTACTAGAAGTTCTAAAGGGACAAATATTTTGCATAATCCTTCAAAAACTTCTTAAGGACATTCAAAAGCCAAGAATTATTAGATAAAGCTTTTTAAATCAATTCTTGTTTTATTTTTTAAATGTGTTTGTGTTTTTTTCAAAGAAAAAGTCTCTGAACATATAACTTTACTATGCTAGCTGGTGTTTTCCAAATCAAGATTTCTAAATCGCTAAGATGAAGTTAGCCTGTGTTTTAGAGTTTTTGGTGGGACAGAAAGAAGAAGGGTGTTTTGTTGGTTCCTTGATTGTGGAGTTTGGAAGGACTCATTTGGTTTTGTTTGCAAAAAATGCTTACATATCTGCCCAATCAAAATCCATTCACACATAAACGTTTCATTATGTTCTCTTAATTGGTTTCAGAACACCTCTCATATTTACTTTCAAGAGACAGTTTTACAGGTGACTGTTCCTGTTGTGTTCAGCCCCTTTGATTGCAGCACCATAATCAACATTCTATTTAGAACATTTTTTCTTGGATCTAGCCTTATTTTGCGCTCCTCATAATTTTGTTAGCTATTTTCCTTAACTTTTAAAACAAGAAGATAGTCTTTTCCTCCATTTGTAGCCTTTTAAGATTTTGTCTAATAGAAGTTTGTGCCCTCAGCAATGGAATATTTAGTACTACATCATGTAACCAGATCTTTAAACATAAGCTCTGTGGCTCTGCAGTGTGACTGCATCATGGAAAGAGAGCAAAACATCTTGGTCTTGATTGAGAATATACATGATATATAGACATGACCTTGGTATATACCGATCTTAAACGCTAGGTCTTCCCTTCAGACCTGCTTTATTTCTTCAAAGCTACATGCCAATAAAAATGTAAGCAGATTCACTGCTTCATTGAATATTTAACACCCCTTCATTTAATCAGTACTGTCAATGTGGATTTTTTTCTAGGATTCAGGGCTATGGGTAGGGAATCCAACAAATAGAAAAGGCACAAATTTCTAACTACATATTTTGATTCCACTATCATCCAATTTGTGCCTTCTACTATTCCCTCAGGACTCAAAATCCACAATAAATCTGCCCATTCGGAATTTACTAGATCAGTGTTTTATTATTGCATAAAGTCATTTAGCACTGCATAATAAAGCTAAGTTAAACATTGCCCTCAGTATAATTATCTTTATGCATACTTACATTCATCCACGAGAACACATCATTTTGTAATACTAATCATATTAAATACCTGCATAAATGCCAGATACTCTCTATGATTTTAGCATTTTCTAGTTTAATAAATCATTCATAAAACTAAGATAAAGGTCTTCAGCTAATTTTGACATTAAAACATGTATATATAACTTCATAGCAGGATATTTTGTTTCATTATTGCCAATTAGTAAGCTAAGCTGACTATATGTTTGCTTTGTGGAGCACAGAATTATGCAACACAATTACATTTTCAAAATGTCAGTACAAGACATGCTCATGATCATTTATGATTCTATTGGGTTTCCTTGAAGAAATTTCAGAAATTGTTTGTACTATTGCTATGGTAAACAATACACCTTCTCCTTTCCTATAATTTGGATAATAAAGCATCCCTTAGAAAAGAGAATTTTCAAATAATTCATTATTCTAAAATGTCATTCTGCTAAATTGGTCCTATGAAAGGGCCTATGGAGAAGACCACATAACCTTTTAAGACTTAATCTGGTCCAGCAGGCAAATTGGCAAACAAGAGAGAGTCATAATCAGTGGAACTTTATGTCTGGAACTCGCTTATTAAAATACACACTTACTGTATGATATTTAGTGGTAAGAGATTGCCTGCAATTCAACTGCCTGAGTGAAATATCCAGTGGCATAAAGTGAGAGCACTGTGCATCACCCCTGAGTTATTCACGTATCAGCAAGAAGCTAAAGGAGGAGGCTGAGTTCTGTGTCCTTTCCTACGTGCCCTCTATGTCATTCATGGAAGAATCCCTGGCTCATAAGGCAAAATAACATCAATAATGATGACTCTCTGCTCATCTCTTAAATATTCACAGCTCAGCAAAACCAAATGAATAGCATGGCCTTCATGTCCTCCGTCTAGGTGTCCTTCCAAAATCATTTGAGGAAATCTTTCAAAAGGCAAACAACAACCAGGGTGGGGAATTTATTTCAGAAGGAGAGGCATAAAGAGGAAGCCACTTCACAGATTTCAGGGGATGACCTTCAATGGTTACCTCTTATTTTGCTGCTGCTCTTGGGAAAGACTAGCCTTTCAACAAGATTAAAGTCTTCTGAACAAATAGTATTTCTGGATACTCAGAGAGAGGTACTATTTATAATACTTCATTATCACTTATCAAGAATGTCACACCTTCATTCTTTCTGCTAAGCTATCTTCTATGTCTTATTTTCATTCCACCAACTTCACTAAGCACCTTTAATTATCATCCTATACATTCATTTCTACTGTAATATATATTTCTCACTTAAAATACCCACTCACCTAGCCCTTCAGAGAATTCCCAGAATGGAAACAGTATAGTATTAGGAGCTGGTGTTTGTTGGCTTTAATCAGAGAAGTAATAAAGCATATGAGTTAAGAATAAAACCTCAAAGAGATACTATTTTTTCTGTAAAATGGGCATAAAACAGTATCTCTAAAAGGAGGTATCAAGATTAATGAGATAATACATAAAAAGCACTTAGAATTATATCAACTAGTCTGCATGTTAATATATTGTCTATAATTCTCCTCTTTCTCCTATATACACAAACACACACACATGGATACACATGCAAGCACATATCACACTATGCTAGCAACAATAATCCCTCACTTGTTAGTTTTCTTGTCTGAAAAATGACAAAATTAAAATTCTTTCTGGCAATAAAATATGAGGCACATGAGCCCAATACAAATCACTTACTTTTAAAAAAGTTTTAAGCCTTTAATAGCACATTATTCACTTGTATAGTGGATGAACCAGAAATCGTTTTTTAAAAATAGCACATTCTTACCCTTAAATGCTTAAAAATATTTTGTTCTAAACATTAAAGATAAATTTTATTTTTCTGTTTTAGTCACATATTATCTTATTCCTGAATTATCTGATTGGATTTTTAGGAAAACTGAAACACAAAAAAATTCTTTATAGAATAAATCATACAATAAATTATGAAATGATGCAGTCACAAGACTGTGTAATGCTTATCAACTACACCAGTTTGAAAACTGAATGGTAATATTTACAGGGAAAAAACAAAAAACTCCTTTTTTTAACTTACATTTACTGAGCTTCTACTACTCTGGACATAATAATGAATTTTAAAAGACTTGAAATATTTTAAGGACAGGAAAGCAAACATCAAAACACTTTGCCACCTTAGGATAAAACTGGCCTGACAGAAAGCACTGCTGTTTCATAAGCAAATTAATCTATAATTCAATCTGAAATTAATCTATAAAGAAGTGAGCAAAGATTTTGGTTCCCAAATCAACATATCACTTATTGTCATTACTATTTTTAATACCAAAATCCTAAACTCATAAGAAGCTTAAAGACATTTTGTTTGGCAAACCAATAAATTACCTCACTGCACAAAAGATAATTAATGCAATTAAAAAGTTTTCATAGAGTGAAACAAGATGAAATAAGTGTAGTAGCCTGAATTTAATAGCTATATGAAGAACACCCAACTGGGATCATAGATGGAACCATCACATAAAACATTTAGAGAATTGAGTTCTCCCATTTTAAAGAGACAAGAAAATGAAAAATTATTCCTTAGCAACTTATTTATAATTTTTTATTTTAAAGACACTTAAAAATAGCTTTATGCAAATGTTATTATACTATGGAAATTAAAAATAAAGATGTTGAATTAGATTATCGCTAAGGAAACTTCTTATTCTGAAACTATAAATGTATTTACATACTAATAACATGTAAAATGTGAAAATGCTAAAATAATCATATGGAAACATTTTCAGAGATGGCATTTCCTTCACAAAAGACACCATTCAGGACAGTAAATTAACTATTTGCTGCTGAGAGAATTCAAATGCGTACTGCTTTTAAAAGGATGAGAAAGTTGGACATTCTGTCCCCAGAACAGTCAAGAAAGTAAGAAAGTTCTTTCACATCTAAGTTAATCAATTCAGTCTCCAAAATAATCTGAGCTTGAAAATATTCAGGTGTGTGAGTGTGTGTGTGTGTGTGTGTGTGTGTGTGTGTGTGTGTGTGTAGAGGCAGAGATATTAAGTAACAGGTGTTTGTCAGCTTTTCAGTGAAAATAAACCACAATTAATGAGGCTAAAATCCACAGAAATCAAAACTAGTCTTGCTTTTTTGTACTAATTGGCCAAAACTCAGAGGAAATAAACACTAAAAAAAAATCAACTGATCTTTAAAGAAAGCAACTGGATATAGAATCAAACTTTTCATCAATTTAAAGTCAACCATTCTTTGAGAAACAGAACTTATTTAACTGTCAAAAGACATGGCCTGCCGGGTATGGTGCTGCATGCCTGCAATCCCAGCACTCAGGGACCTCAAGGTAAGAGGATCGCTGTGAGTTCGATGCCAATCTGGGCTACTTAGTGAGATCTTGTATCCAAAAAACAAAAAAAGGCATTACCTTCTGTTCAGAACCCTGCCATCTTCCATGTTCTCTCACTTGAACAGACTATCTTGGGAGGCCTGAATTACTTGCCTATTTTATCCTTCCCAAATATAAAATGGAAATCAGACAACAGTTGAATTCAGATTAAAAAAAAAAAAGACTTATTTTCTATATGAGTAATAAGTAAAAAGTAATTCAATATATTTTATAGTGAAAGTGTGCAATATCTAACCCAAACACAGAGGCACATGCCTGTAATCCCAGCACTCAAGAGGCAGAGGCAGGAGCACTGCCCAGAGTTCAAGGGCAGCCTGGGGTACCTAGTAACTGTTCCAGGCAAGCCTGAAGGACATACTGAAGCCCTGTCTCAAAGAGACAAGTGGCAAATGTTGATTGGTAGGATTCTGGAGACCTAGGATTTAATTCTGGCCCAGATACCAGGATTATCTGGATATTCAGTCATCAAATATTTATTAAACACCTACTATGTGTTCCTGTGGGAGTGTCATGGTTTATGTGAGTGGCACCCAGGCCTCCTGCATTTGCATTGTGCATTTGTGATTGGTTCATTGTCTGGCGTTTGGATTGAAGGTGTCAGTGCTACACCCACGTAGGGGTGGAGCCAGCATAGAATGTAATGGCAGGAAGAAGGTGTGTCTCTCTCTCTTCCCAGTTTCCTCTTGGTGTTTGAACCCTTCATGAACTGCAGCCGGCCATGCCACCCTGCCTTGGAGCCAACTGAGTATGGACTGAAACCTCCAAAAATGGCAAGAAGTAAACCTTCCCTTTCCCAACTTTGGGCATCAGGTATTTTGTCTCAGCCATGAGTAAAAAGTAACCAAGACACAGAGATACTAATCTCTGAACTAAGAAGAGGAGAAAACAAACAATAAATAAATACATGCTTATTAATTGCAACACATAAAGGAAAGAAAAATACATAATTAGAAGGAAAATTTTGATGGAGTAGTTTTAAAAAAAAGTCATCTCAGAAATGACAAAACTTGGCTGAAACATGAAGTATGAAAATAGAGCTGTCCATCCAAGTAAGGCAAAGAAAATAGCTCTGGGCAGAGAAAAGCACATGTGGGTAGCCCTGAAGCAAGGCAAAGCTTGGCACTTTGAAAGAATTAGAAAAAGTGTTAATCACACATGCAGCATAGGAAATGATGTCTTGTCTAAGGCTAATAAATTGGCCAGATTCTAAAGAAATAATCCATGTGAGCTGATTCAGGTCTCCACAGACTGATCACATCCACATACTGTCCACGAGCAAAGTACTCTATGATAAGCTAATTTTTGGTCATGTGTAAGCAACAGTAATAAAATACTGAATAATCTCTATCAGAATTTGGAAAAGAATGCCTAAATAATCCAGAATTTTTAAAAAGTGTCTCTCATCCCTCATGTGGGGTTTTCTACATTCATTGTTACTCGGTTATGCATTAAGGTGTTGGTAGTACTCAGAAATACTTAAATTATAATTCTTTTCTAATTCTTTTTATAAAATGAAACTACTTTTCCCTATGATATTTTTCTGTCATTAAAGTGCTAATTTATATGTTCAGTGATGCAAAATTTTATGATCTGATCACATGTCCACAGCACTCTTAATGCTGTGTACACTTAAGTCAAATGGCACTGACCAACAACTACTTTAAAGGCACGATAGCTCTTCTCCAATCCAAAATTGAAGCAGCCTTTGTTTGGTGAAATAAGTCCATGTTTTATTCATGAATTTAGATAGCACATAATGGTTTAAACAAGGAAAACAATGGAAATCCATGTGGATGAGGAGGACAAGGTTCCAGAGAGTTGGAGTGGCCTGAAAATAAAGAGATTCCAAATTTCTGCTCCTTTTCTTTTGTTTCACTGACTAAAGTGTGTTTCCAACAAAGGTGATTGGATGAAAAAAGAGGAACATGAAGCCAGCTCCCAGACATTCTATCCCCTTTCATACCCACTATGTAACTGCGGAATACAGGGTACAAGGCTTAGAGCTAGGGTTTTATTTTGACTGGTTGTTTGTTTTTAAGAGAGAGATTCTTCAGGCTTAAGCTCTTGGAAAGCCAGAGGTGACATTAAAGCAGTTCATTTACACTTGGACAGGTAGAGGCTTCAAACTGAGTGAGTGGCCTGCCTGCGTCAATGCAGGGGTCACGTATCTTCTGTGAATGAAGAATAAATAGAGCACATTGGCAAATGGGCAAAACAAAACAAAAAAATCACTTGGGAAAAATGTGTCAAAGAAGCTAAGATAAAATAAGTAATTTTAATATTCAAGGGAGAATATGTAAGAATCAATAACTTGGATATGCAACTTTTTAAACTGATTTGCTCACTTTTAATAAGCAAAACAAATCATTTGTACCCACTAAATTGAGAATATTAAATTTTTCTCAGCTTCGTTATGCACAGCTCATATGAAGATCTAAGAAGAGGCCACATAAATTACTACACACCCATTTTCCTTCAGAGTATGCAAGCCCAAATAAGACCTTAAAATTCACATTCATTGGAATCTCAGCTACACATGAAGACATTAAATTGTCAAATGTTAAAAAATAACAATAGAATTAATAAAACTAGGAAAAATAAATAACCAGCAATCCCTTTGTATAATATGCATATATTTTCTTAATGAATAATCTCCTCTGCCTACAAATCACCACATAAAACCTATAATGTCCTTGATTTTCTCATAATTCAACCTAAGGAAGTATGAATAGTGCATTGACTATCTAGGAAATGAAGAATCATTATCATTTATGGCAATTACTAATTTAAATAAATAGAATGCTACATTTAACCAGTTTGTTCACTTAAAATTGGTTTTGCCTGTGAAGAAGGTATTTGGGATATATTTGTAAATTATATGATTTATAAATTATATGGTTCCTGTGATCACCTATTGTCTTGGTTACTTTTCTTTTGTTGCTGAGACAAAATATCTGATGCCCAAAATTAGGGAAGGGAAGGTTTATTTCTTACAGTTTTGGTTTGAGTTCATATTCAGGTGTCTGCAAGTCAGGATAGCATGGTAGGGAAAGCCATTCATGGCCACTGAAAACAGCAAGCATGAACTGAGCAAGAGAAAAGACATGCCTTCTTTCAGCCCTTATATTGTATGTCAGCTCTGCCCCTGGATGGGTGATGCTGTCATACCACCAGCCCCAGCAGTAGACAACAAACCAATCGCAAATGCTAGATCCAGCCGCTTCTGTGGTTGCATGAGGCTTGGAGTGGACCATCCAAACACAAACTGTAACACCCATAAATGGCTTTTTTTCTGGGGTTTCCATAAAAATACATTGGGAAAATGTTTTTTGTTAATAAGTCTGGTCTCTTCAAGGAAGGGATGTTTGCTATTTATGAAAAGGACATCTTTCTCTAACTTTGTTATGTAACAGGTCAAAAAGGATAATTCTTGAGACCTATGCAAACCTGCTTCATTCTCATTGCCTTCATGCACCAAATGTTGTCTCTGTAGCTCAACAATTTTCAAGAGATGCCTGGACTTTGTTCTCTCTGGGAATCAATCTATGTGTCTCCACATGCTCATGCAAGTATGTACAAAGGCTGATCAGAACATATAATGTGTTTAAATTTTAAAAATGCATTACAGTAAAGGACACATTGCTATTAGTCCCCTTCAAAACCCTTCCCACTTTGAACTTACCCCATCTTTCTTGCCACTTTCTGAAGCAGTTCTGGAACTCCTCCTTTGTGAGTGATCAAGGATATAGTGAATGCTATTGCCCAGTGCCATCTAATGTAAAGCCAAGACCATTAAAACATTATGATGAGTCCTGATGCACATTATTCACTGGAGCTGGGACTCTGTGCTCTCTAGCTTTTCCCCAAAGCCAAAGTGAACATGAAAGGTCAGCATTTTGAGTCAAATAAATAAGAGAACCAAAGTAGCTCAACTAAAGATACTCAAAGGAAGATCTCTAGAACTGCTTCAGAAAGTGACAAGAATAATGGGATAAGAAAGAGGAAGTAGGCCCCAAGTGAGCCCAAAGTAGGCCAGAGAAGAAGCCACACTCCAGGCCCCACCAATATCAGGGAAGAATTAGTTAACCACCGCTTTGTGCCTCTCCATTACTCCAGGAACCCCAGAGTAACCCAGTGCCTGGTCCAGTCCACTATACCAAGGGACCAGCAACCAATGCAAGAAGCTCCCAGGATGCTGCAATGGGCTGATTCAGAGGAACACAGGAAGATACCAAGACAAAGAAGCAAAATACAACCTAAGACCTCTAGTCCACACAGAACGAGTTCAGGAGACACCCAACACAGAATTTAGAGATCACACATGAAATTTCTGAGAAAATAACAACTGAAGTAAAGAAGCAACTTAGTTTTTGTATTGTTTGGTTAATTTTACAGGCCTAAGTCTGATGGTCTGGATGGCTACTTTGAAGATAACAAGAGGCATTATGGTACCCATTGTTAATTTCCTATTATCTTGTTTTGAAGTTCTGTTTATCATTTTCTTTGTTTTGTTTTGTTTGGTTTGGTTAGATGCCATTTTATTTTTTTAGATTTTATTATGTCAGATGCTATGGGCAGCTATTTTGAAGATAACAGCATGGTAGCCATAACTGATTTCTTATTATCCTGCTTTGATTGGCTTTATTCTATCTTGCTTTGTTTGGTTTTATTCTCTATAAAATAAAATTAAAAAAAAGAAAGGAGCAGTAGGATGCTGGGGTGTAAATCAGATACTCAGTTCTCTTTTTTTCCTTAAAGAAAAAGCTTTGATTTTTACATCAGCATCCACTCTGATTTTCAGAAGCAAATTCTGCTAATCCAACACAATCATATTAATCCCATTCTCCTGTGAGAAGTCTGCAAGAGTATGTGAGCAAGTATTATCCTCTCTGAAAAAAAAATACATGGAAATGATGCACCATGTTAAATGAGACATTGTTGTGATAAATTGTGATACTGTCCTATAATCACGAAATAAAGCTGATGATTCCTAGGATGGTCAGACCCAGACATACAGGTAATATCACTAACTGGGCTAACCAACCCTGGAACTTATAATTACATAATATATTTTGTATGGTTTTATTTGTATGAGTTGAAAATTTCCTGTTATGTACCATTTGGAAGGTAACTATGCAATGTTTGAAAGGAAGCAGCAATATACGAATAAGAAATAAGATGCATAAAGTCCAAAAAATGACAAAAATACATCTCTATTGGAGTTTTAAAAGTTAATGAATTGTAAGGAATTTCTTTCCTCAGTGAAGGTTTATTTCCCCCAAACTAACACAAGCATCCTTGGATGTGTAAGTTTAGGGTATCATAGAGCTTAACACATACACAAGTGTACACATATATATACAAGCACACACATGATGCTGGAGTTTTGATAATTTTACAAGATCTACAGAAAAACATCAAGTTATGTGGGAACATAAGTTGCTTATTTCTAAAGAAAAATTATTCTGCCTCAGAGGGACTTACCTCCAATATTTTTCTTCGGATTACAGCAAATTATAATCAAAAGATAAAATAAGGAGGAATTTACTTCTTCCATTTTTTATTTGGACCACAGAAGTATTGAGTTTAGTTTAGCAACTTCAAGGTGCTAAAAAGAGCATTTTGAAATAGTCCATAGCTGACTGAACACAGTGTTCCCATTACCTGTTTCATTGAAAACAAGGATGTATGGAGCCCTGGAATTCATCTGTTCATGGAGAATGTTTCTTCATTTTTATGTTTGTACCTCAGCATCCCCCCCAAAGCCTCATGTGCTCACAAACGGGGCTTTGAGGGGTGGCCAGATCATGGGTTTGTTTAATGCCGTGATTAAGGATCCAAGGTACTGGATTAGTCCACTAATCGGTTTAGCTTAGTTTTCAATGTGACTGAATAGATTTGCTGAAGCCAATTCCCCACTAATAGGCTTGTAGCTTGGACAGGATAATAAAAGTTAATGGAGGTTTGCTTCTGCTGTCTCCTGCCTGCCTTGCCATGGGCTGTTTCTCCTCTGCAATGCCCCTCTACTATGCATGGAAACCTCTATAAACTGTGAACTAAAATAAACCTTTCCTTCTTCAACTTGTAAGCATTGTGTCTCAGCAACAAGAAAAGTAACTAAGACATCTTTATTCCTCTACTTTTCCCTGAAGCGTTAAATTTCAAAACATGATGAACAGATTGTGGTGCCAACCCAAATTTTTTCTCTTGAAATGCACATCATGTATAACATTTCAAAGATCATTCTTAGGAATTTGTGATTTTTAAATTACACAAAAATTGAAAAGAAACATCTTACTTGTCATAATCTTAGTCACATAACAGAAACATTCTGAAAATGTGGCAGAAAGTGTATTCATAAAGTAGTTATTGAATGTCCACTATTTGCCTATCTATCAAATATCTTGCACAAAAAATCACTCAACAAATATTAGTAGAATGAATATATGATGAAATGAATAAGTGAAGATTATAAAAATGAAAATAACACAGCACCTTTCCTGGGAGACTCTAAAGGAATTTTAACTATGAGGCAATGTAATACATATTACAGAAGATATACAAAATGCTATGAAAGCATTTTGTTCCTAACTCTGGGAATGTAGAAAATAGATAAAGCTATTATTGGTTTTAATCTTCTCAGTACCTCTTGCCCCTTTATTTTAGTAACAAATTCTACCCTCCACACGGCTTGACCACAAAGTCACCAAATTAAATAGATGTTAACTGTGGTATCCCATCATTAAGGATTACATATGGGGTGGGAAAATATCTAATGATACGAGAATCAGAGACTTTTCCTAGGAATTTTCTGCCTGAAGATGGAGAGGTAGTACAGTTTATCACCTGTTAAAAATATTTTCTTATGTGACCCTAGTAGAAACAAAACCCATGACCCAATCATGGGAAGAGTTCTGGCTGCACTAGAAAACTTAGAAAATGCAGGAAAATGGGAAACTTATGGAAGGATTTAGTTCTCTGATTCCAGACTCATCCAGTTTCATATTTGCTCTTCATAATCATTTAAGTTTTTTTAAAAGTTCCTTGTTTAAAAGCTATTTTGTATTAGATTTCTTGTCCTTGAAACTAAAATCACTCCAACAGATGTAAAGAATATGAGAGACTGTATCTGCTGGAATTTTTTGCTCCACAATTAAAACTGTATAGCACTTTCACAAACCAAAGCCAGCTGGGTAAAAGCCAGTGGGAAAATACACTTTACAACTAAATACACACAAATATATTTGTGTGTGTGTATGTATATGCATCACTATAACAATACAGCCCTAAAATATATTGTATAACACTCACAAAGAAACTAGAAAAAGATAGACAAATCATCCGTAAAGAATATTAGAGAGGAAGAAGAGTTTTATAGCAAAATCATTAACCACATTTGAGACAAAAAAAGTTTAATAATATCTTCAAAATCTTAAGAGAAAATAGATTTTAACCCATTTGAACTGGCAAATGACTATGATTTCCAGATACGTGAAAATTAACAGACTACAAAACAAACCGTCCTGGAAAGGACATCAGCAAGATGGCAAAGTGGGAGACACACGACTTTCGCCAGCCAGACTCACCAAGTAAACCGCTACACATAGAACAGTTCCCTCTGGGAAAATACCCAGAACCTAGTTGATAGATTTATGTATACATGTGACAAGGAAAAATCCTACCTTCAAACAGCTACTGTCTGAGAACCTGGTATGTAATGAGCCCATATACGGAAGCTGATGGGACAAGCAATTTTTAGTCCTCTGAGTTTCCACAGCCATATGGATACTTCCAGAGGCTTCTCTCCCTGCTATTGAGAGTCTGTCTCCACAGTCCTGAAACTTAGCTGCCATTATAGCAATATTAATGGATGGGTCTTAGAGAGATGATTAGACCACAAGGGAGGCCTTTATGGAGGTCATTCATGCTATTGTAAAAGAGTGAGTTAGGTTCCTTTTGAGATAGATTAGAGTATTGCAAAGCTGATTAGGAAAGTAGGCATGATATGTTACTTACAAGACCCAGGATATGTGTGCAGAAGAGTTCCCAAAGCGCTACACATAGACTTCTCATGAGAACTCAAGCAGGTTTTCAGAAGGATGACCTAGACTTCAGGTCGGCCTGAGGGGTGGGTGGTACAAAACTTACAGTCCACCCTGAGTTTCAGCCAATGTGTCTTGCTCTTGCATCATGGTCCACCTCTCACACTGGAGAGTTACCTTTGTTTCCCTACATTTATTTGGTACAAACTGCCTCTGCAGAGTGTTTCTTTACATACCTTTAATAAAACTTTGCTACTTTTTGTGATTGTCTTGACCAATTCTTTGCTCAGGAGAGAAAGAACCTAGAAACCAACTCCAACACCCAAAATCTGGTAACACTTTCTCACATTGCACTCCTGCTTTTTGGTATGGGATAACACAGCAAGAAAGTCCTTACCAATGCTAAGGCATACTTGTGGACTTTCTAATCTCTACAACTGACAGAAAATAATTTTCTATGTATTGCAAATTATTCAGTCTGAGGTACTCTATTGTAGCAATACAAAATAGACTAAGAGACAATCTCTCTCTGCCTTCCCCAACAAGACCAAACCTCCAGTTTCTTCCTAGAAAGACCTAGATCACATGCCTAGTTCCCCAACTTCTATAGCACTTATCCAAGACATTGACCCTTAACTTGCATATTTCTAGAAGCTGAAAGGACTCAGCATTCATTAGTCCCCCAGGACCACAGAAAACAAAAAAGTGGTTTAGAGTTAGGTGTGCAGACCACTTTTCGTACCCATGCCATTGGCTAAGTACAGACTGGACAATAAAGTCCACCACCCAGCTTGTTTGTACAGTTTATTTATCTAATTCTGCACCTTTTCAGTTGTTGCTCAAGAATCTGGCTTCTAGCCAGCCAGCAACTAGATGGTGGCAGAGCAGGCAATCACTGCAGTCTCAGAGCTTCAAGTGTGCAGGTGTTTCTTGAAGCTCTTCTCCTTAGCTCACTCCAGAAAAAGAAACAAATGTACTCTAGCTTCTCTTGGAACAAATTAAACTAAACAACCAACACTCTACCTTTTCCAGCTGATGCCTAAGGGTCTAGCTACTAGCTTATGTATCTCTGGGAACTGGCAGGGCCCATATTTGCTAGTCCCTTGAAGTCCACAGAAAACAAAAAAGCAGCTTCAAAGGGCTTACAGACTCCTCATACCTCCTTCCTTATCTTCATCTTACTCCACCAGCAATGTACACCTCTCTAGCATAGAATGTACATAATTTGCCTTGGGCTATTAAGCTGTGATCTTAGAAGATGACTTCTTATTTTCCTGTCTCTTGGAATAGATGAGGCAAGTAATCAATCAGTAGTCCTTCCAGTAGTTTAAACATGCCAAGAGGCACTTTTCATAGCTCCTTTCACAGCTCACTTCAACAGTGAAACCAAGTTTCCAGATTTTCCCTATAATAACCCATTCATTGAGCACAACACTTTTTCTGAAGAATTTACCTGAATCTGAGAGCAAATGCAATCTCCTGTTCACCAGACTACTTGAAGGTGATCAAGAACAGAGCAATGGTTTAAAAGAACATTAGTGTGTGCAATCATCACGTACCGCAAATGTGCTACTAAAAATTTAAATTTAAAAAAATGAAAGAGCATTAGTCTGAATGGGCATGCAGGAATCTGGGGCTAGGCCCCTTTCTGGTCAGTTCAGAGAAAGCAAGCAGTAATTCCTCACCTTCCAGCTTCTTTCTGAAGAAAGGAATTGGAACACATGATGTATACCCTAACATTTCAAGCTGTTACTCACAGGAGTGGCTCCTTGTTTCTGAGCACTAATAGGACTTGGTATATTCTAGTCTCTGGCGGCCATGAAGAACAAATAAGGTGGTTCGAGGCACAAAACTTTGAAAGGCCCTCAGAATCTCTGAAAACTGGGAGATGTAGAGACTGAGAGAGTGAAGGAAAGTAAAGAAAAAGGAAAATACATTCCAAATAGAAGAACAACATATTGACCCAGGAAAATGGAGATATTTGATTTACCTCACAAGATTAAAATTAACAGTCATAAAAATGTTCACTGAGATCAGGAGCAATGTATGAACAAAGTGAGAATTGTAATGAGAGAGACCACAAAAAGATGTAAATCAGAAATCATAGAGCTGAAAAATATAATAACTAAACTGAAAATCTCAGTAGAGATTTTAACAGCAACTAGATCAACTAGAAGACAGGATTTGTAAACTCAAAGATAAAACAGTGGAAGCCAGCAGACAAGGAAGCAAAAGAAAAAAGTAAAGGAAGCTTAAAAGACATAAGAATCATCAACAAGTGGACTTACATGCAATTTATGGATGTATCAGGACAACAGAGACAGAAAGGGTGAAGGTTACTGAAAGGAAAAATGGCTGCAAACCTTTCCCAAGTTGGTAAAACTTGGGAAAGAAAATAGATATTAACAAAACAGATACTTAGGAAGCCCAAAGGATACCAAATAAGATTAACTCAAAAGACTCACACCAAAATACATTTTAACCAAACTGTCCAAAAGTAAAGATAAAGAAAGCAAGAACATAATAGCGGCCTGTCAACTAAAAGAGAATCTCTGTAAGACTACTGGTGATTTCTCAACAGAAATCTTGCACGCCAGAAAGAAATACGATGGTACACTTAAGTTGCTAGATTAGAAAAAAAGATCCAAGTGTATACTATTTACTAAAAAAACTTAACTTTCAGCTCAAGGACATACATAGGCTGAACAAGAAGGAGTAGAGGAAGATACTCATATGTCAGGTAACCAAAACAAAGCAAAAATGGATACACTTACTAGACAACATGGACTTCAAATTATAAATTGAATCTAGAAATAATAAGTGATTATATAATAATAAAAGGATCAATTCAACAGAAAATAGAGCAACTATACATACACATATACCCAACACCAAAGCACCTAAGACTACAGAAAAGATCTAAAAGAAAAATAAATGACACAAACCAATAATCGTAGGACACAACAATATTCCACTTTGAATAATGGGTAGAAAAAAATCCAACAGAATATCACTAAAAAAACCAATAAACTTGAGCAATATGCCAAACCAAATGAATTTAATAGATATATAAAAAACTTTCACCCCTTGCTAGACACACATATCTTTTTCTTAACCACACATGAAATAATCTCCAGGAGGGATCACTTTAAGTCGCAAAGTCAATCTTAATACATTTAACAAGGCTGATACCATACCAAACGTCTTTTCCAACCACAATAGAATAAAATTAGAAATCAATAATAGCAGAAAACTCAGAAAATTTACAAATACATGGAAACAAAGCAACATACTCCTTGGCATGTTGCTCAAGATTATTGTTTTGTTTTGTTTTGTTTTTAGTGATATTCTGTTGGATTTTTTCTACCCCTTTTTCAAAGTGGAATATTGTTTTCTCGTACTATTATTAGCTTGTGTATTTTGTTTCCACATACTTGTAAATGCTTTTGGCATGAAGGGGCAAAATAATTTGTATCACTTTTACCTGCAAAAACCTTGCACCTTACAGCCAAGTAGAATCACATTCCTAACTTACCAGTAAAGAAAGAGAAATCATCTGGTCATCATCAGTTTCTCATCCTTTCTCTATCTTCTACCTTAACAACTCTGAAAGCCATGTGCTTCAAATAGAGGCTGCACAACGTGGAAATAATCTAATGTCTGGGTCTTTGCTTAGAAGAGAGTCAGTCTATTTTTAGTTGTTGTCACCAATTACATAAATATGGTGCTTTAGTTATCACTGTTTTTTGTTTTGCCTTGTTTTGTTTTTACTTTACTTCACTTGAAAGGTAAATAAGCCATAGTAGAAACATACATAATGTACGCTTTAGGCTTTTTGTTACAGCATATACCTTAATTGCTCTGAAGCTCATTGTAAAAATGAAATAATTAATTTTAGCTCAACATAGTTATTAGCAAAGTCAGAGAAAGTTACACTGGGAAGCATAAGACTTTAAAAACATAAAAGCATTAAAAACAAGTGTTTCACTTTAAAGTTAGTACCATCAACACAGGGTAAAAGGCATTTTGAAAGAATCTGAGAAGATTAGTGGTAAATGCTAGCTCACCATTTAGGAAGTGTATAGTGTCGCATAAATAAAATTTTATCATGAAGCTGCCTTGTTCTCTTACACAAATTGGGCAGAACTTGCCCTACTTTGTGGAGTTGTGGCAATATCATAACAACATATACAATATATTTAAGACAAAGTTAGAAATTTACTAAAATGCTCAAGTGATTCTCTTTCTTTCCATCCTAACTTCGGAGTATTAAACCTTAGAAAACTAGTAGTATAGATTTTTAGGTAAGGTTTCTCTTAAGAAAAGTACATTTAACAAAAGATTCCAATCACTGACACCAATGTACATTAGAAAACATGATACAAGCACAGATTAATAGAACCAGAGTGAGACAAAAAAAAAAAATCTTTCCAGCACTTCTCAGCGAAAGTCTCTAGGGCACAATTTCCTTTTCATCTCTTGATTTCTCTGCTCCTCCTCAATCTCATCCTGGTTTGCCAAGCACTGAAAGCCTAAAGGACAGTCACAAAATAGATAATGCATCAGATACTCCTTTGTTAACTGACATTTTCTTATTACATTCCCCTAACTTGCACAAAACTAAAGATAGCAGATCTTGCTTCATTTTAAAGCTGATCTTGTGCTATTAGGGTAAGTATTCTGGTAGGCATAATTGATAATGATAGCAATACTTAATGTTTGCTAAGCATTCTGTAAAGTTCAAAGCACTCTCACATCCATTTCCTCATTAAATGGAAAGAACCAAGATTAAGTATTGCCCACTAGAAGCAAAGCCTTGCAGCTGTGAATTTCATGGGCCATAAAGAGATTATAATGGTTTTGTTAGTCACCCTGATAGACATCTGAAACAGTGTACACTTCAGGTTCTTTACATAGAGTTTCTTGTTGAATAATTGTGCCTCTTTAATGAATTGTTATCTGAATCAAAAGCTTTAGGCATAAAGAAATGACAGATGCCAATGAATAATGCCAAAGCCAAATGCTTAATAATTATACAGCAAATAATTAACTTCCTAGTTCTTTTTGAAAACCTGCTTTCTCTCTGGGCACACATGTGCCAAAAATGGGTCTAACAAGCTAATATCTCATATATAAAGAGAATAAAATTCTATTCCAATACAAAGAGAATAAACTTACTGAAGTTCTTTCTGATAAAACAATGCATAAGACAGATTTAAGCTCTACAAGCAGGTGTGAAAATCATCACGTTACCCAATGACATGCCAACAACAGTTTCTAATAGCAAAGGCAGCAAGTTTGACACGGCAAGGAAACGCCTTGATTCTGTACACTCTCTGCCTCACACATCCCCACGGAACTCCTCTGGCTGCAGACCTTTGTCTTCAAAATCACTGGCATTTCTTTGCCTGTTATGTCTTGCTTTTCTAGAGAAGAAGGCAAAAATTTGGCAGTATAAGATTAAACAGCACTGCTCAAAAGATAGATAACTAATTTCACCTGCATGTCCAACAGCATGATTTTAACCAGCAGTATTTGACTTCACTGTGGCTTGATGGAAAGTCTGAACTCAGAGAAAATTAATCATTAACAGTGCCAAATCTCAGCTGGTATTCATGCGTGAAGAGGATAAAGGTTTATTCCAAGATCTCTAGTTTTAAAAATAAAAATTTAAATTATCTTTGGCCTATAAACTGATTTAGAAAGAATCACACTATTTCAAAAGTAGCTTAAATCAGACATTGGCATAGCTGTTGAACAAGTTTAAAGCTTGTGTTGCTGCCAGGAGCTCAGGAGTGAGGGCCTAGGCTTGGCTTGGCCAGCAACTTTCTCTGCTAAACTTCAAATCGTTTATTCTCTCCTGAGTTTTAATTTCCTTAGATGGCTCATTCTTTTCTTGCCTATGTAACAGAGTTATTCTAAGAACTAAATTAGATAAAAAAGTACACATTACAGTAGGATTATATAAACAAAAGGTATGATTGTCGTTACGTTTTATTCAAAGCCGAAAGAATAATTACGAAAACACATGGGTATTCCTGAAAAGCTGAACATTATCTCAACTCTTTCTGAACGTCTCTCAAGTAATGTCAATTAATTTTTCTCCATAATAATATTAATGCATAGTATTAATTTGCATTCGTGGAATAAATATCTCAGTGCATGAATACTCAAAAAATGCATTAATGCCCACAAATCTCTGAAGTACAATATGCTGTATTCAGATTATTTATTTGTAAAACAAGTTTTCAAATGCTCGCTAAAGTACTGGCCTGACATAATACTTAGGTTACAATGAAAGAATATGTCTATGTGAAGGCCCAATAGTAATGTTCAGCTCGGCTGACCCACGGTGCCCATAGCATGGTACAGCAACACTGAGTCACCAACGAGAGCTGACAAAAGTCTGAATGCATCTTGCTTTGGTACATATAGACTGTAGATGGCAAAGTGTGAGGGAACATTAGATACTTCAAAAAGAGCATCTTTTTAATATACACGTAGATTTACTTTTGCCTGCCCACTGAGGAGAAAATTTTTGTACCAGTCTTTTTTTCTCCTCCTAAAGATTTATTTTTGTAACTTTTATGAATCACATGAGCTATGTAAAACTTTTCAAAATCTTAAATTGGCCAAATAATTTGATGTTGCATATGTATAACAAAGTTATGTTAAAATAATCAATATACATTATTTCTATTTTCCCCAGTTTTTCTCATTGTATCAATGAGAAATGCTCATTTTTGTAATTTTGACTCTAGGTTATAGAACCTAGCAGAAGTCATCACTGCTGTCATTAAATTAATACTGACCTTTCCAGGAAGTGACAGACATGGGAAGGGGATATTGAAAGGATTCTAGGGGAATGATAGTGAGTGTTTCCCAATGTTGGCAGTAGTTACGTGGATTTGTTCATGTTGTAGTAACTCATCAAGCTGCACTTACAATGGATACATTTCACTGTGCCAAAATTATTTTAAAAACTACACAGAACTTAGGAATATCGAAAACTAACATATCAATCACTATCCTAACCCCATGTGCATGAGGTTTCCAAATTTTTACAAATAAAATGTAGAAATAAACAGAGATATATTTTCTTCTCCTTTTACTTTCACTAAAATGTACCAAGTTTCTACATAAAGTACCAAAGAAAGCATGTCAATACTGGACACAAATTTGAAATCTATACGTGTAAAATCATTTAGGAAATGTCATTAAAGTTCTAAATTAATGTTATATCATTACTGGACACTGCATGCAAAATTTTCTGGCTAAAGAAACAACTCTATCTTCCAGCTTATCAGAAAGAATATTTACCTTCTTCTTCAGATAAAGAAAAGAAAGACACGAAATATCCTTAGAATGATCACCACTGTTGAGAGATGAATTAATAAAATAGAATTAAGGGGCTGGGGATTTAGCTCAGTGGCATAAGGGCCTGCCCTGCAAGCAGGCAGTCGTGAGTTCAATCCCTGGTACCGATAAAAATGAAAAAGACAAAAAAAAAAAAAAAAAAAAAAAAGAAACTAAAAAAAAAAAAATAAAATAGAATTAAGAGTGAAACATGCAGTCTTTAAACTATGCCACACCTTTGAGATTCTGACACACAGGGGTTTTACTAGATCTTCTGAAGAAACCCAAGTAGATTATCCTTGAAAAGTTAGATGGAAATATATGCCTTGATGGCAACTGCAAAGCTGGGGCCCAGAGGGAATACAAAAAAAAATCAGTGTCTGATTTGGTAAAGCAAGACTTAACAGCTGGCGTGGACACTCAGAAGCTGTCAATCTTTCTGGACATGTCCACGGACTGTGCCCGTCACATGGTGAGAAGGACACCACGAGGAAGAGCTAGAAGTATCCTGCTAGCAGATTATTTAAGGCTTAGACTGAATCTTTTAAATCAAACTAGATGCATCCAGTTTGAGTTTGCAAAGAAAAAGAGAGTAAGGGAAATGGATGGTTAGAGTTCACAGCATGTGATTTGAATTTCTAAAATTTTTAAGATAGTAAAATACACTTTAGCTGGAACAAAATACTCAACTCATGAGAACGTGAAGAATCATTATGTTTGCACAGAAATTTGCAGATTGGAGCAGGAGGCTTTAAATGGAAATGAAAGTGCTAAGGTAAAAATACACAGTTAAGACTTCAGAAAACACAAATGACATTGGAAGAAAACTTGCAGAGGAAGAAATGCACTATAATTTATATAAGACACCCACTTGTAAGGAGGAGACAGAAATAAGAGTTACGATATGAGATGTCTATACCCGAAGACATGATGAGTGATAAATCTAAGAAACAAACACAAGGAAGAAAATAAAATTTTATTTATTGAATCTGTGAATATTTATTAAATGTTGAGACATGCTAAGGCCTGGTTTTCATAGATGAAATACAGTGCCCAAGAACCTCAAAGCCTCAGTATGGAAACATGAATTAAACTATAATGCTGTAGACACTGATAGAGATTTACATGAACTGCAATAAAATTAAAGGTACTTCAGACATTCAGAAGGTAATATAAAGCTTGATTGAGTAGGAAGTCCTTGAAAAGAATTCTAATATGCAGGAAATGTGAGGATATTCTAGACAAATAAAAAAAATGTGTTTCTTAAACTCAGTCATAGGAAAAATTTCTACTAGATTTGAAAGATAAAATAAGTATCTCAGAAAAATCACATTTTAAGACTGAGCAGTACCATGGATAGAAAACTTGGAAAAGGATAAAAAGAAAAGGAAAAGATATGAAAGTACTTACGACTTATATTCTCAGCCACGTGGTTAATTGGGGGATACGAATATTATATTTCTTATATACATTAAAGGCAAAAAGGAAATGAAACTTAGGTTTTCTGAACATCCACTATGTAGTTACAAGATTACGTTAAATGAATTCACATATGTTGTCTTAGAACATGATAATTATGCAAGATTTTTAATAACCAGACATCTCATAAAACTCTTGCTTGCTAAAATTTGGCAAATTTTGGTTGTACCCTGATAAAAATCCTGTTTGAGAAACTGGAAGAATTTTAAAACCTAACTTTTGAACCCAATTCTGGTCAACAAAGAAAAATTAGGTAATGAGGCAAAAGCTGCAGGAATATTGGGAAAAATCCAAAATCCTGTTTTTGATCTTGTTATGTTCTGGAACAAGAATGCTAAATGCAGCTAGTCTTGTATTCTATATATAGTCAGACTTGTAATTGAACAGTAGCATGCAAACTTTTCAAACAAATGTGTATTTTACAGGCTTCTAGATGATAGTTCTAGCGGTTAATTTGAAAAATACATGAAGGTAAAAGAAGTGAATACATATTAGTATGACAAAAATACGTGTAATTTACAGGATCTATTTGAGAAATGTATCCGGTAAGTAATTAGGAATGCAGAATAATCTAAATATCAGACTAGTAGTTTTTCTTATTTGAGCAAATACCTATAAAATCCAATTTAATATTTCTTCAGAATAATCCCACTAGCATTATTTTATGAAGTATAACAAAGTGAGGTAACTAAAATATACATCAATGAAACCACCTGTTAGAAATACAAGATGGAATACCTGCTCTTACCAGCAGAAGTGAAAAATTTCTCACAGATGGGAAGAGCATTACATCTTTGACATTAACCTGAGATCATTTAGTGAATCATCTTTCTAAACGCTAAACAGCTACTTGCTTCAAAGAGTTAATGAACTCCTTTTAAAAAAAGCAAGTGATTTACTTCCTTCTCACCAGTAATGTCAAGCCAGTCCATTCATTCACCTCTTAGCATTCAAGTGAGGCACAAAAGACACACAAGATAATTCTAGCTACACGAGTGGGACACTGAAATCCAGAGGGCTTCTCTGGCATAAGGCAGCTGCTGTTAGGCACAGTTATGTGCAGAGCTGTGATGAAACTCCTCAGTCCCTGCATCCTCTGTTCAGTCCCCTGAGCAATCTCATTGATCTATTGCAGTTGGCCTCAGTAGATCTGAAAATGTGCTCATCCAAATAAGCACAGCTCAAGTGAAAAATAAAAACCTTAGGATGTGGATATCTCTCTGAATATCTAATATTACTGTGAGAAATTACTTTATAAATGAATAATAAAAATTGACTCAAATTTACGTGCAACCAGAAGATTTTCAGTATCTAAAATGACTGACTGAAGCTCAATAAATTAATTTAAGGCTAAAATGAGAAATTCTTTCCATGAAGCATTAGAACACTCAAATTTAGTTTGAATCAAGAGCACAAAGGTGATGACCTGCATCTGAGTTAGATGATATATAATCAGTCCAAGTTCAAATAGAATGACTATTTCTTCATCTGTGAAGATCCCCTTGTTGAGTTGTCCTGAATCCAAGTTTTGACTAGGAACTCATGTTGATTTAGATAAATATATCAACAGCCGAAACGCTTACTCGACAATCATGTAATAATTGTTTGGTGCCCAGTGTATTGGCATTAGCATATGTGAGCAACGCAAAGCAGTTCCTGTCCCCATGAAGCTTATGACCCAATGGGAGGGACAGTACAATATGCACACAAGTATGAAATCCAGTGATCATGAAATGCATGATGGGTTAGTACATGACTACCCATCACGATGCGTGGAGGAGAAAGCCATCAAGTAAGATTCCTCTGGGGAAGATGAGGGTAGAGCTAACTGGGCAAAAAGGGATGGGAAAATACAAGAACAGCTATAGGAGTATATCCCATATTGATTTTTCCCACAAATGTTTCATGACATTAATTTACCTTGTGTGACAAATGCTTTGACTACATTATTCTTACTATAATTTACTTGAACTAATTACAGTATTCAGCCTTCTTCTCTCCTAATCTGATATAATCCATTATCTTATAGTTCTATTTGATCCTCACAACAACTCTATCAGTTAGATAGGATTAATTATTATGCTCATCTCTTCTAAGAGAAGCGTAAACCTGAGATAAAAGGATTTGCTCAATGGCACATAAGGAAGCTGCGAAGTCTCCACTGGAAACCAGCTTTTCTGACTCCTAGTCCAGGCAAATTGATGAGAGACTTGAGTTAAGAGAGAAGGGAAAAGTTCAATGGTGACTTTCACAGGAAGTCAACATTTACCACAAAACTCAGAGCTTGAATTAAATGAAGTGACTTAACTAATTCCCCCAAAGCACTTGCAAGTATATACTATTTTAATGGAGAAATCATGTCTATCAAAATGTAATCACTGAGTTTTTCCAATTCAGATTAGGTATTTTACTCATAAAGCTTGTAATTTGTAAAATGTGGCTTTGTGCATAGCTTTATCCATTGGCACTAGGTAACAAATAAACCATACTCCAGCACAGCTTGAACACAGAACACGCAGGATTTGTAGTAGTATATATCAGGGTACCAATACTGTATCTATAGTTTATCTTAAATGACATATTTACAAATAAAAATATATATTCTTTTTGCACATCTAAAAGAATAATAATTAGCTTTAATATTCCTAATTAAAGCTTGCCAGCAACTCCTTGGCAACAAACATTTTTCAATGATACTAATTGTTACATGGCTACAGGTAGCTAGCACTGGATCATTCCAATCCAACATACAAAAGGGAGCCCTAGAAGAGAAAACTACATTTTCACCTGGCTCTTCTTTTACATATGGCTGGTATATTAAATTTTAATCTAATTTTTAGACCAATACCACTTAAAAGATTATCACTGTGTACAGAAATCTTACTTTATCACTGTTAATATGCAATAAAATCCCATGTTTTAGTATCACTTCTCTATATTTAGTAGAATGAAAAATTACTAGCTAAGACTTAAAAGCTCTATGTTTCTTGGAATCTAACCTGTAAGCCTCTCAAAGCAGCTCTCTTCTTATTTACTGGCTTTCCAGTCAACACAGGTCGGTCCCACCAAGAGTCTGAGAGTAACAATTTGCAAAGCTACCTGTTAGATCTCAAGGTTGGTCAGCGCAGCTGTCACACGCGGCTGCTCTACACATGTGGAAGTAAGTGATGTCCACATCAAAAAGCAGAGCCATAACACACTGAGTACGACCGTCTCTTTTTTTCAGTCTCCTTCCCCTCAATCTGATACAATTCTTTTAATCTATCTATTTTACTAAACTAAATTTTACTTGGAAAAGCGTTATTTTTGGTATGCAATTAGATAGTACTTTCAATCATACATTGGAAAGCATACTGATTGGATGGACTGAGCAGTTAATTTGATACTATGCAGAGACTAACAACAGACTTTTAAATGTCTGATCATACATAAAGGTGAACTTCTTGGTCAAAACATCACATTGATCTATAACAATAAACCCAGCCCATATGTCCAGTACTATTTAAATATACCTGCCATAACTATGAAGAAAGCATGATGTTTTAGTACAGAAAGTACAATTTTATTTTCTTTGAGTTTTATAAATGTCTTTCAGGTTGCATGAATTCCATGGATGTAGAAAAACTGATGAAAGAGACATCTTTAAAAATAATTTTAAAAGGCCTAAAATTATCTAATTTTCCAATTATCATAGGGCCATTTAAAAAGTTCTTGGCTGCTTCAAAATATTTGTATCAATCCAAAATCATCTAATTTGTAAAGTTACTACTATTCTTTATATATATAAAATGTGCTTCCAAATCCTTTACCTGAAATCAGAGGCCCTGTGGACAGTAAGCAATGATTACTGAGGTCACAGTCTACAAGTTAGTTTATTTGTGTTGAGTAAATAAGCAAATGAACTGATGGAGGGCTGTACATTCTGTGCACGTCTATGAGCAGAGCAGGTGCTCTGTATGCTGATTCTCCTGTTTCGTTTTCAGCCTTCTGCACTGCACAGCATATAGTAGTCCCACAGTAAGTCCCGTCAAATTGGCTCTTTGATTTTCTCTTCTTGCAAGCTGGAAGGAGAGCTCTTCAGTAAACTATTCTGTAAGATGGGGTATTAAAGCAGACCATACGTGTGAAAATTTCAAGACCAATTTCAAAATGACTCTTAGCAGATGCATTCTAGAATACCCTCCCCATTACAAGTCTCCAAAATACCAATTCAGCCGATGGGAGGAATCGATGTGGCTCTGTAAGTACTTAGAGAATCAGCCTGTTTGGTCTTCTTTCAAACAAATAGTGAATCTTGGAATACAACCGAGGAAACTTAGTAGGGGCAACACATTAGGGAAATTTCCTTATTCAGTTGAATCCCTTTTCAAATGAATCTACACAAGGAGCTATTGCTCTGTCAGTGCCATCAGCTGGACTTTTCTTTTCCATACTTTTCTTTCAATTTTAATCCATCTCTTTACATTTCTCTGCCTTCTTTGAGTCTACATAGGATGTGCGACAAGCTACTATCAAAAAAAAAAAAAACAGAAAAGCAAAAGCACACAAGGGGTAGGAGAAAAAGAAACAGGCCAACAGAAGAATTTATGTTTGGATAACTTTAACCTCAAAAGATGGTAGATAATAAAATCTGAGCTGCACACAAAAGAAACAATCTCTGATAAATACAGGCAAGTCCCAAATGGAAGAGGAATGAAGGGAAGTAAGCAAAAATACTGAAGAGGAAAAATTAAAAGCAAATAAGTCACAAGTAAAATTCAAAGAACTGCTCTCAAACATCAATGATTGTGGAGTCAACAGTAAAGTTATTTTCAACAGTATCTTTTCCTGCTCCCAATTTCCCTGAAACAGCTTCAAGTTCACACACAGCTCTCACTTGGGACTCCAGAGGGGACTACAACAGCTCAGTCCCGTTTACTGGGTTCCCCAGGATTTTCTGAGAATCTGAAAATAGCGGCAGCGAAAGTGCTCATTTGAGCAAGGAGTACTGAGACTGCATTTACCCCAAAAGCCATGAGTCCTAGGTCCCAGTTCCAAGAGGGTCCTTGTAGCAGAGTATATCAAAAGGAACTGACAGATCTTGCCATAAATTCATATGCTTTCCCAAGAAAGCTTTTTGTCACTTTAGACCCTAGGATGACTGTCACTAGTGTGTAATTTAAATTCCAGGAAATGTTCACATCTTCAATAAATCTGGCATATCTATCTAGCAGAAAATTATGGAATAATTAAAAATACTATTCTCAAAGAAAAAAGAAGTGAGAAAGTATTCATTACCCACTTTTACCAAAAAATACCACATGACTCCAATTATTTCAGATATACCAAATGGATTTATCAGAGAAAATTACAGTAGCTCTCCATTATTTACCACAAGTATCCTCTGCCTGTCATTTGTAGCTCTCACCCTAATGGCTCTTACCTTTTCCCCAGTGCCTATTGGAGCTGGTCTGTCTTTTTATCTCAGCATGTCCAGTGCTCAGCATTGGGACAGATCTGCACTAAGAACTGAAGAAATGTTGCTACATAAATCCATGAATAACATCATAAACAAATAAATAGGAGAAAAACTGGAAGCAAGCACACAAAAATAACTAGTTTTTTTCCTCTCTGGAGTGATATAAGAAGTCATTTTAATGTTCTTTTAAAAATTAAAACATGAGAATAACACATATAATCACAAAATATTATTAATGGAAGCGATTACCCCTGAAAAGCACACATTTTATGACTGCATTTATATAAAATGTCCACAATAGGCAAATAGGCAGTGACACAGATTAGTTATCTCAGGCTAAGAGTTGGGGCAATAGGGAAGGAGAATGGATGCTAAGGAGATTTCTTGTTGGTGATATGAAAATCTCATAAAATTACATAATGGTCATGCTTTCACAACTCTGTAAACATACTAAAAAGCATTGAGTTGTTTGTATATTTTAAATGGAAGAATTTTATGAAACGCAAATTACTTAAACTGCTTAAAATGCTTTTAATGGTATTAGTAAAAATAATTAAGCTATTTCATTTAAATTCACAAACACTCCTTCAATGTTGTAGCTCTGGACATCTTCCTAAAACAGTATTTTTTTCTCATAATACCATGAAAAAGTAGAACACAGTTAGTTTAGTACAAAGTATGAGCAGCTTCATAAAATACAGTCCTTGGTTCATATATTCTTGGATACTGTAAGTAGAAATCCTTCTGGATTTATTACATTATTATTTCTATCATGTATGAGTGCATGTACACACACACATACACAGTCCCCTGTAATAAAATACAGTAAAACCTATTATATTTGAAAAAGATATAGCATTGCACAAACGGGCTTATAACTGAAGCCATTACTATTTCCTTTCCCTCTTTAGTGCACAAGAATCATCTCCTAAGTAATATATCTTCATCCTTCAGCAACAACTCTCTAACTGCTCAACACCTCTACGAGAATCACCTAAATTGTTCTGAATCTCTTTTGCCTTTTGTAATAGGAAAATAAGTAGGTAGAATTATCTAAGACATCTGTTTGGGTGACTGAAGGAAAAGTTCCTAACCAGATGTCATTTTACTTTAGAGAATTATAGAATAATGTGGATTTGATGAGAATTCCAAAGACCGAAGGTCATGCTCCTAGTAGGACCAGCTTCATCATGGGGGGAAAAAGGGTGAGGAGACTCTGAAATGTCACAGAGGCTGTATCAGTAAGCTTTCCACTGCTGGGGCACAATTCTTGACACCTACAATTTAAAGGAGGAGAAGTTTAATTTTATGGTTTTATTTCATGGTTTCTGAGGATTCAGTCCATGGTCAGTAGGTTCTAGGCAGAAGTATCATGGCACAAGAGAATGATAGAGCCAGCACGCTTCATTAATGGTGGCCAGAAAGGCACAGAATGGTGCCAGAAAGGAGGGGACAAGGGATCACATGCAGACCCCAAGGCCATGTCTCTATGACCCACCCAGACACACCCAGAAGCATGCTCAATGCTCTGCCACATGGATATCAAAGCCAAATAAGTTGACACCTGACCCCAACTACCACAAGCACTGAAATCACAAAGATCAGTTTCTAAAGCAAACCACAAAAGAGGTAGAGAAGCATTTTTGAATGGACTTTATGGGGGAGCAGTATTGAGGAATACACCCCCATCCCCTGCCCTTTTGATTTTTCACTTCAAGGCAGAATCTCATTAAGTCCCTAAATTGCCCAGGCTCCAATCAAATTTGCAATCCTCCTGCCTCCCCTTTCACAGTGCAGGAATGAGCCACACCAGGCTAAGTTAGATCCTTAAGCAAAATCTTTTCCTTGTTTTCTACATCATATATTTCCCTATAAACTCTAAGTACAAATTTAAATGATTATACTTAAAGATCAATAATATAATATTTTTATGATGAAATGCCATAAGTGTTGAAAATTCCAACTGACAATTATAAACTACCAGAAGTCCGTTCAGGGGAGAAAATAATTTGAATCGAAAATACTCACAAAATGAAGTGGTTGATTAAGAAGCATAAGTTAAATTAACTCTATGATAGCTAAATAAAAATCATTGCTGTCTTTTTATAATGTGCTTTAATGCATGACAAGAAAATGAAATATAGCAGGAAGAAGGGATAGAGGTAGAGGAAGAGACAGAGACACAAAGAAAGGTTGTGCTGTACCCATACACTATTCTTCAAAATTTCATCATTTACTGTAAAAGAAGTCCTAAATCTGTCCCAGTCAAGAAAACACATCTATCTGTTCCAGTTTGCTTTGGCAGAGAGAAAGGTCAAGGGTTTTTAAAATCATTGCTCTGTAGTATCTCCCAGAGCTGAGTTGTTGTGACATAAGGTCGCAGGGGTGGAAATACAGTAATATCCAAACCATTAACAGAAAAGCTATCATAAACACAAAATATGATATACGTACAGTAATAAACTCTGCTCAGTTTTTCACAAGAACACAAAAGTGGAAAACATAAAAGAAAAACAGAGACGAGACAGCACCCTAATTTCAGATAACATGAGCATCTTATACAATCTTGCATTAAAATTGGAGGAACGCAAGCTCATAACTGTTCTTTTTCATACTGCTCACATATGGGTTAGTTTAAAATGTAAGCAAAAGAAGAAAAAGTCCAAAAGTCAAGATTGCATGAGCTTGAGGGTGCAGCGCAGATGGCGCTGAAGTAAGCTGTCATTCCTCACTCAATAAAGCTGGGGAGAACCACTGCTTCTCTATGGATCATTTCCTCTTCTGAAACACGAGTGTCCATCAGACTTGCCTCTCAGTTGTTTTATAATAGCCAAAGAGCTAACACATGTTAAGTACATTTTTAAAACCACAAAGTGCTGCAAAACATAAAGTATCATTCAAAGTTAACAGTAGGGTAAGACGAGCCAGGCCTGATGTTACACATCCTCAATCCCAGCTACTCCAGAGACTGACTGGGGAGCACCACAAATTCAAGAACAATCTGGGAGACTTTGCCTCAAAATTTAAAAAAAAAAAAATAAGAGGCTTGGAATGTACCTCAGGGATAGAGCATTCCTGAGTTCAATGAGGCTGACCACAAGATTCTATGCCGGGCTGAAGCTCAATCAATGGTGCTGAAATTCACTCTCCCAGACTACAGGGATCCTTTGGCATTTCATGCTTTGCTAGCTCATAAAAGAGAATTACAGTGAAAACACTAAAGACCAGTATAGCAATCACTGCCAACTGCTATGGTCTGAGTAGACGGGGATCTCGCTAGGTTACTGTTGTCCTCTCCGTACAGCCTGGACTCCTCCACATTCTAATGAGAGTACTGGGGCATACGTGAAATGGGACTTTAATCTGGAACAACTAGAACTGTAGAACACACATGGCCAGAGGTCTTCATCCAGCCAATAACATCCTTTTCTGGTGCTTGAATGCTACTGATGATATCATGAAGGAGAAGGATATCTCTGAGATTTGCAAACTAAACTGGAGGAGGGGGCAACAAGGACAGTGACAGGAAGGTGCCGGTGGTGAAGCCGGCACCAAGAACTCAGACACACCCTTGCAGAAAAACAGGAGGCACAGCGAGGAGCAGGGGAGCCATCTGCAAAGATCTGTTACCTTGATTAAGCAGAGATGATTAAGAAGTGGATGATGTGTATGGCTTCAGTATGGACCATGTTCAGCACGATCTGGCCCTTCCGTGAATGGCTGTCAACATTTTGCAGAACATTTTGCATTAAAGTATTCTTTGTGTATAGTGGAATAATCTGTTATGATATAAGCTACAAGCTATATTTTTTGTATATGCACCACTGACGCTCACTGGGGCAAGTTGTTACATGCATAAGCACATGTTGATCATATTCACTTCCTTTACCCCTGGCCCCCTATCTTTCCCTCACCCTAGCCCCTTTCCTACATGCAAAAAGTCTGCCTTCTTGTTTCCTACCATCTTTCATTTGTTTTGTAAGTTTTGGGAATATATATCATGATCTACCCAAAAAAAAAAAAAAACAATAAAGTAGTTTGGGAGGGGATAAAACAGACTAAGAACAAATGAGAACTCACTGCATTTTGGATTCACAGCATTTTTTTCTGGTTTGGAGTCGTCTGGAGGAAAAGTGATTATCATTGCTTTCTCTTCCAAGAGCCACCACAAGTAGCAATGTCTACTCTTTGGAATGAGAAAAACTTAAATAAAACTAGTCTTAGCCAGCATGGCTCCTGAGATTCCCACATGTAAGGTTCTAAGTTGAGTTTGAGCCAAAGCTCCCCCTGCGAGACTAGAAAAGAAGCAGCCATGCCAAGTCCCTTCTGCCACCCATCATCACTTCCAGCCTTAACTGGCAGCACTGGGGGAAGAACTCCAGCTCTAGAATGTGTGAAAGACGCTCTACCCACTCCTGAGTCCAGTGCTATGGTGCAAAGCCTGTCCCCAGGTAACCTGAATCTACACTAGTCATGCCGCCTTCTGCTTCCCAGAG
Organism: Cavia porcellus; assembly: GCF_034190915.1. Classification (NCBI taxonomy): domain Eukaryota; kingdom Metazoa; phylum Chordata; class Mammalia; order Rodentia; family Caviidae; genus Cavia; species Cavia porcellus. The sequence continues at coordinate 155,472,029 of NW_026947484.1, read as the reverse complement.
CTTGAAAACGGCTCTTATTCTGAACAGCTTTTGAGACAGAAGGAGAAAGGAATGATCAACATTTGATTTAAATGGTACTTATTTCATTTGGGGGTATCCTGGAGTCTTCTCCCCTTCCACTCCATTCTTCCAAGTGCCAGTCAACAACTTAAGGAGAAATGGGGAGGGTGGCTCTTCAAGGTAGCAGGAAGGACATTCAATCCTTCATCACTTCCCCTTTAAGCCTTACACAGGTTCATTAACAAAGAGCAACAATATCCCCAGTGCAAGATACGTGTTGACTACAGGTAGCCAACCCCATGTACGGATAATCAAAAAATAAGTAAGAATTTCCTTAGTGAGCCAGACATGGTGGTGCATGCCTGTAATCCCAGCACATGGGAGGCTGAGGCAGGAGGACTGTTGTGAATTTGAGGCCAGTTTAGGCTACAAAGTGAGTTCGAGTCCATCCTAAACTGCACAGTGAAACTTTATCTCAAAAAGGCAAAAAAAATGTTTTTTTCTTTGGTAATAAAGACACAATGATTGTCCAGAATTCCCTGGAGAAAAGCTTCTCTTGCCATAGCTTTTCTGTTTAACAATGGCCAGAGCATGATAGTGGTGCTTATGTGCACCCTTTGGGCAGCAAAGCAAGTAAGACTTTGCATATACAGACCTCAGCTAAAGTCCTTCTCAGTCAGTTTTAGTCATGCAAACTTGAATAAGTGATTTCTACCATTTCCAGGATGCTACATAAGCAATCCTTAAATTGAAAACTCATAGCTTTAGACACATTACATAGATAAGAAAGAGGATGGTGTTGATATCTCCTGCTCATTTTTTTTTTTAAACTACTGATTCACAACTGGGAGTGATTTGTCTCCCATCCCTGGGGACATAGGGCAGTATCTGCAGACACAGTTGACTGTTACAAGTGAAAATGGGGTTGCTACTGTGTCCAGGAGTTGGAGGTCAAGGATGCTGCTAACTCATGCTACAACGCAGAGGGAAACCCATTGCAACAAAGGCTTGTTTCTAAACAAAATATTAATAGACTTGGTGCTGAGAAACCGTTCAGCAAAAGAACAAAATAATCCACATTGAAAGCATCTAAATGTGTTGAATTCAACTTGACAGTGTAATGTTTCCCTTATTTAACAAAATACAAGCAGGAAAATAGACAAATCTATACCTGTGTGTATATATTTATACACTCTGATGCAGTTACTTTACTTTTAGGAATCTATGCTCATGAATACACTCAGAGACTTATAGAAGAGCAGATAGATTAAAAATGTAAAACAAAGATTGCCAGTTTTAGGTTAGATGATTGGAAGACATAAGACTATATAATTTGTTTTCCAAACTGGGATGATTCTGGGAGAAAGTGGGTGATGCTTCAGTAATTCTATCAAGAAAACAATCATAAATCAGGATGCCCTGGCCAATCAAGGATATATGGTCTTCCTGATTATAAGACAATGGGAAGATAAAGTATGCCACACTGTTAGTGTGGAGTAGTACACAGTCAGCAAAATATACTCTAAAAAACATGGAACAGCACAGTAAAGTGATAATGACAATAGTATTAACTGTAAAAGACTGAGTATAAAATTTAGGGGCAACATTTTGTAACATGTCACAGTATCTGTTTATATTTTGGCAAAAGAACGTGAAGAAATACATCAAAATTTTCATATTGATTCCCCAGTTGTTGAGATTGCAGCTAATGTTTACTTTTTTCTTTATAGAAAAAATTCTCTCTGGTTATTTTTAAAATTCTCGATGTACCCTGCTCCTTTAGGAAGAAATGTAATGCACTACCCATTATACTGGAGAGTTATTCATCACAGTAGACTGCCAAGTAATAAATATAGGAGAAACAATATCAATTTTCACAATCACAATCTTTACAATTCCCACTTAAATAATTGTTTCAGGCAAAGATCATCAATGTATTCTAAAATGTCTAGTGAAAGCTTCTTGGACTAGTCACAAAGCGCTAAGATTCTAGGATAAATCGGTTGCTAATTACAAAATGAATTAATTTATTGCTAACTACACAGTACTTCAGGGTACTTTTGCTCTGGCCCAAAGCTACTCTTGTTTCTTGGGCTCAGGCCCACAGACTTCATCTAGTTGTACTCCACGTCCCCAAAAGTCATTTACAAAAAAGGGATCTGATGTTCACCATATTAACGAAGTGATCAAAGTTAACTTATTAATGGAAAGCTAGGCATTGCATACTTTCTGTTATGACATAATATGAAATAAGGGTATCGCCTATCCAATATCCTTCCAAAAATGTTTAGGGTGTATCTAATTACACCCTTAAACTTACAAATTTACAGAAAATACGAGGAATGCAAGAACTAGGAAAATCACACCATTCAGAAGACACCAGAAAACCTCAGAAAGTGAGGCATTCTAGTATTCAACAGTTCTATGTCTTCAAACAGGGAATGTAATAAAAAAGAAAAACAAAGAGATCCCAAGATTAAAAGACATTAGAGAGATATGTAGCAGCCAAATGTAATCTGTGAATCTTACTTAAATTCCTGTCTATAGATATAGATGTCATTCAACAAATGACAGAAAAAGAGCTCAACAGAAATGAGGCAGAGATCGGAAGATAGGAACAGCAATTTTGGAGAAAACAAGACATCATAACTAGTGCTGATTTAGTATCATCTTGTTTTGAAGTCCCATCAAACGTGTATTCTTCAGCCTCCATTGGTCTTAAAAGGTTGTATCTTATTGGATTGTATTATATATGATAATATAAGCAAAAACTTTTATAGACAGGAGGTTATTCAGAAACCATTGTTCATTTTCTGTTTATTGGTTCTAAACACCCTGTAATAATGTCATTCTCTTGAATGGTTTTATAGTGTCATGGTATGTTTGGTGCTGCAGTATAAGAAGTTATACGCAAAGATTTCAAGGAAAGAGACACTATGGTAACTATTTTTATGTCAGGATATCTTGTGGTGAAACACTGATTTGCTTAAATGATTATGATGTGACCTGCGCTGTTCTGTTGTTATGCCCTCTTTTATCTCAATCCCCCCCTTTTTCTTAATTATTTACTTTTTTCTTTTTATTTTTTTAATTAAGGGAAAATAAATAAAAAATAGCAGGATGCATTATAGTAACCTACTTTGATTTCCTATTAACTTGATTTGAAATCCTATATTGCCCTCACCATCTTGTTTTGACTGATTTTCCCCTATTCTGCTTTGCTTGATAGTATCAAGATTGAAAGTATAGGCAAAACTGTGAAGACAATAAGAATCATTATGATGCTCATTCCGGTTGACTATTATTTTCTTTTAAAATCCTGTAATCTTTCCTGGTTAGTTCAATTTTATTATAACTGGCAATTCTTCTTAAAATAGCAAGAGGCAGTATGGTAACCATTGTGGATCACCTTATATTTCGTTTTTACATTATCTATTATGTCCATCCTTTTGATTTGACTGACTCTGTTCTGAAATGTCGCATTTGGTTTTACTCTCTTCAAAAAAAAAAGTAATAAGAACTGTGGGAGTAATAAAACCCAAAATGTGTAATTGTCATTCTACAAAAAAAAAAAAAAAGAAAAGAAAGTGCTCTAAAGGTTATAACTGCATATATATTTAAGTGTATAAGATAGATAACCATATTACTGAGTGTTTTTTGGCTCATTGAACAAAACTGTTTGCACTCTCACTGTTTGAAAGTCCACTTTAAGTGCTTCAATTTTGAAACTTGAACAACTATTTCTAAGATGAGAATATGTAATCTATTAACTAGTGATTTTTTACTGTTTATTTTTTAAATTTTATATTACTTGTACCCTTTTCTGTTTTTTTTTTTTTTTTCCTTTTTCTCCTTAAATAAAAAAAAAGATATAGATGTCATTTTTGGACAGTTGGGGAAATTTGACCATAAACAACTATAAATTGGTTATATTATAGTTTGTGTGTATACATGTAGATATGTAACTATATAATTCTTTTAGATATGATGATGGTATTTTAACTATATAAGATATGGTAAATATAATATCTGAAACATTTTCAAAGTTCTCAGAAAAACATGTGCAAATGTTAACACAATATACACATGTACAAATAGTTAACAATAAATATGAAAAAAACAATTAACATATGAAGAATCAAGGTAATGAGTATACAAGAATTTGCATTGTCTGTCTTTTATTCTTTCTGTATTTTTGAAAATTGTTTCAATATAAAGAAGTAACATACCAAAAAATCTACGTTAAAGCAATATATTGACATAATATAATTACATTTTGAGCACTATCCTAAGTGGCAGTCCCTGACTTGGCTCTTGACTTTCCAAGACCAGACGTGTCATGGGCGGAGTTGGAGCATCTGTCATTGCCTCTTGAAGGTGAGGATTGCTTGTCCTCCACATGGTTTTAGCCAGACTCTGAGTCCACTGCCATTGTTCTCCTCCATCACTGTCTGAGACATATTTCAGTTGCCATCCTTTCCAACACAAGCTCCACTGCATCTACCCTACTCTGTGTCTTTTAATCCAAAGATAATGGGACAGAAATTAATCCACAACGAGGTTCTAAACTGTGACAAAAACAGTTTGTGCTGATCATATATTCCATAGTGTTACCCTCCTTTTCCTAGATTATCCTGAGGTCAGCCTGGCCCCGCGTAACAGGGTCAGGAAGGAAAGGCCTATGCCACTTCTGGGTCCATACAGTGAAACGCTGCATAGCCATCTCCATCCTTTCCTTTCTTTATCACAGCAACCTTGGGGGCTGAGTGAGCCCAATGTCATGGTGCATAATGGAGGAAGATATCCCATTCATGAGCATGGAATGCTTAGGATGGTGAGTGTTTGAGCATTCAGGCTTTGTCTGTTGCAGCAGCAAGTTGTAATTGTCTTAACATATTCAACACGTAAGTCAAGCATCCAAGAGCCCTTTTTAAAAGCATCTTCTTTTGCTTCCATTGCTTTTATTTTCATTCTATTTCTAATAATACATAATCTTTATTGCTTACTACAGACACAATGATTTAAAAATATTCTCTCAATGCTCTAGCAATGTAATGATGGAAGTACTAGTCTCATGCCCATTTTTCCCATGAGGAAATAGGGGTTCAGAGAAGTAACTTGCCCATGATCATGCTGGATTCAGAGTCAGTGCTTAGTTAGCTCTAAATCCCAAACTGTTGACTAATCTCTGCTAACTCCCATGTAAACTATTCTCTAGAGAAATATGGAGAACTGAAGATCCCTACCAAATCCCTTCATGCTGTGCCTCGGAGTCAGATCTAAGGTTACCCTTCTCTCCCTGGAATGTGCCCTAGACTGGCAGCCAGTTTAGTTCCAGTGACTACTAGCATAGTGTACTCTATGGACCAAAGGCCATTTTGTGGAGGCAAGATTCCCTTCCGTTCTGCCCATAAAATATGCACGGGAAAGGTTTTTTTGTTTTTGCTATAATGAATTCATTCCTCATCACAATAGGAAAACAGACCTGAGGAAACAGAAAAACAAACAAATATAAAAGAAATTACACCAATCTTAAGGGAGAAGGCCCAGATCTACATACATTAAGGTGAGCTATATGAAACTGCCAATAGTCAATTGCTTTTGACCTATAAAAACAGTAATTTTATATGCTTTAATTTAATGGTTCTTTGTTCCTTCTGAGATGGTGATAGGAATCCTCCTACTTTTGTATCCAGCTTAATCTTTCCTTAAATCCTGTCTTTGACATGCAATTTTCTACCTCATACAACAATGAGAGAATCTGACCACAGAAGGTGGGGAGGGGAAGACTACCAGTTCTTTTGTCATAACTTCTACTGTCCTCCTGATGTTTTTCTTTGCTTTACTGATAAGGACCAGATGTGTCAGTCTCTGGCATGCAAACAATAAAGCACTAAAATGGCCTGTAATCGGATGGCTTGGAAACAAAACATGCAAAACCAACACAATACTTTTTAAAATGGATTTCTCAGCCTAATAATGAATTCTGGGCCTTGAGCAATACTAATCCTAGAAGAAAACCTATCTGGCCCTATATGAGAATTCAAATTTCTGTCCCATTTATTGACCAGCAACATTTATAAGAAACAATTTTACTCCTTTCATTTTAAATTGATTTCTCTTTTTAGCAAAACTGTACTTTCTGAGAGCACTGAGGCAAAGAATTCATTTAATTTTACTTTTGAAAATCAATGGCTCCAAGACCTTTTCAGTCAATGGATTACCCTCGCTAGCCATTAGACACCTCTCTAGGCTGTTCGCTGACCTGTTGTGTCTCATGTAACATTGCAGCACTTTCCGTTAGTCTTACATGAAATGTTTTTGTCATTTTCCACCTTTGCACTCTTTCTTTTTAAAACTCTCAACTTCACCCTGCAATTTCTCAGCTTCTCTTTTTGTACCTGACAAGTATTATGTGTCCTTTGTGCCCTTAATTACATATTGTACTTCGAGATTTATTCATTTTGGTCTTTTCTAATCCTACAACTATATTGCCTGCTGGACAGTAAGGCTTCTCCCTTCAGGGAACTCTTATTTGTCTTTAAATTATCTTTTTCCTTCCAATTCTGAAAGCCACTGATTTTTTTTCTATGAGCCCTATCCACAAAATCTCAGGGCTATCCACAATTGCGGTGATCAAGACCTATTCTCCAGAATCTCAATTACTTCCTTCTCAATGTGAACTTTCTGTACCCAGGTTAGAAAAAGAAAATACAATGGCCAAAAGTAGAAAAAGACATATGTGACAGGAGCTGAAAAACTATTTTTTAGAGGAAGAAACAAAAATATAAAAGCTTACAAAAAAATATGAGAAAGCAGGTAGTTCTTGAAGAAATAAAGAATGAGGCATACTGAGTTAAAGGAAGGTATTGTGAGAGTCGACCCCCCTGCTACAACCCCCTCCCCAGAGCGGGGAATGAAAGGGCTAACTCCCTAACTCCCCAGAGCGGGGGAATGAAAGGGTTAACTCCCTAACTCCCCAGAGCGGGGAATGAAAGGGCTAACTCCCTAACTCCCCAGAGCGGGGGGAATGAAAGGGTTAACTCCCTAACTCCCCAGAGCGGGGAATGAAAGGGCTAACTCTCTGACTCCCCAGAGCTATCAGAACAGAGCAGTAAAGAATGCTTCACTCCCTAAACCTTTCCCAGGAGATAATCAGAGCAGGGCCAAAGGGAATGTCTCTGCTAGTCATTAACCACCAGATGTTCTGTTCTCTGTAAAGATAGAGATAAGCAAAAGAATGTACTGTATAAACAGGACCAGGGGGCACCTGGCACTCTAAGGTCAACCCAAGACCCTCGGTCTCCATAGTTACTCAGCCCCAGACCCTCAAATCAGCATTAGCCAGGTCCTGCGCCGCTCAGAATTAACCAATGCGATTTGCTTCTGTAAACTTGCTTGCCTCCTGCGTGTATCTTTAAAAACCCTGCACAAATTCCCCTCGGGGCCCCTCTGCACACGTTTGCCTGAGGGACCCCATGCGCATGGAAATAAACTTTCTTTTCCTCACCAAGAGCTGAGTCCTTGGGGTCTCTTTCCCTGCGGCGTTGGCCCTAACATCGTGGAGGCCCCAGCGAGATTAGCACGTCTCACGGGAGGTGACCCCAACGGCTCTACGGGTGAGTACGACTGGTCGCTTTTCATACCACCGGTGTTTATGCCCCGAGCCATACGGCTCCGATCTAGGGGCAATTTTTGTTATCTGTTTCGTACTCTGTTCCCTGGTGACTGGGGGACGCCCCACACGGTTTCCGTGGTTCACCGTCTGCGATAGGGTCTCCCTATCGATCTGGGGGATTTCGATTCCCAATCTGTGGTCCGTCTGGGCCAATCTGGAGACACCCTTTGAGGTGACTCATCTGGGGGATTTCGATTCCCAGTCTGTGGTCCGCCCGGGCCAATCTGGAGACACCCTGTAAGGTGTCTCATTTGGAGTGAAACTGATGCGTATGCATGTGAATGAAGTGGCCGGCCTGATTGTTTTGTGTGTCGTGGGTGCTGTGTTAGGTTATTTGTTGTACCGCGCTTGCGTTAACCGCCCTGTGACAATAGAACGTCATGGGACAGTCGACCTCATCCCCATTGTCCCTCACCCTCGACCATTGGTCGGAGGTGCGGAAGAGGGCTCACGATCTCTCCTTGCAGGTCAAGAAGAGTAAGTGGCAGGATTTCTGCTCGACTGAGTGGCCTGCTTTCTCTGTGGGGTGGCCACCAGAGGGGACTTTTCATCTGCCCCTCATTCTAGCAGTTAAGGACGTCATCTTCCGCCCCGGACAAAGGGGGCACCCTGATCAAGTCGCTTACATCCTGGTATGGCAGGACCTCAGGGAGGAACCCCCATTATGGGTAAAATCCTTTCTTCCCCCTTCTGACTCATCTGTACCAAAGCTTTTAGCTCTGAAAGGACCTCCCACTTCGGCTCTGGTCCTGCCCGAGTCTCAGCCTGATCTACCCTTACTCGACTATGACCAGCCTCCTCCTTCTCAGCCGACTCAACCTCCTCCGTACCCACTCTCTCCTCCAGCCTCCTCGTCCGAATCGAGTGCTGCTTCTCCGTCAGCCCCCTCTTCACCTGAGCTAAATTCCTCTTCTCCTCCGGTACCCACGTCCCCTCTATATCCCCCACTCCCTGCGATGGCTTGCCCCGAGCCCACACCTCCGGGGCCCACGGGCCCAGCCCAGAACACTCGGAGCAAGCTACGGCTTGAGGATCCAGTCGTTGCCCTCCCTCTCCGTCCCTATGGGCCCATGATAGACGATGGGACAGATGGAGGGCAGATGCCCGCTTTACAGTACTGGCCTTTTTCTACCTCAGATCTCTATAACTGGAAAAACAATAACCCTCCTTTTTCTGATGATCCCTCTAAGCTAACAGGTCTAATGGATTCTGTTATGTTCTCCCACCAACCCACATGGGACGACTGTCAACAGCTCCTAGGGGTCCTGTTCACCACCGAGGAAAGAGACCGCATCCTCCTGGAAGCCCGGAAAGCTGTTCCCGGAGAGGATGGCAGACCCACCCAGAGACCAGACCGGATCGATGACTTCTTCCCCTTAAAGCGCCCCAACTGGGACCCCAACTCACCTGCTGGTAGGCAGCATCTTTCTATCTATCGCCAGACTCTAATGGCAGGTCTCCGGGCGGCCGCAAGGCGCCCCACTAATCTGGCCAAGGTAAGAGAAGTTACCCAAGGACCTACTGAGACTCCCTCAGTTTTTCTAGAACGCCTGATGGAAGCTTACCGGCGATATACGCCTTTTAACCCTGAGGAGGAAGGCCAAAAAGGCTCGATAGCTATGGCCTTTATAGGACAATCGGCCCCTGATATAAGACGTAAGCTCCAAAGGCTAGATGGTCTCCAAGACCTGACTCTGAGGGATCTTGTTAAGGAAGCTGAAAAGGTCTACTATAAGCGGGAGACAGAGGAAGAGAAAGAGTTAGCTAGGGACAAAAGACGAAACAAGGAATTAACTAAGATGTTGGCCACAGTTATTCAGGGAAAACCTGAGCCAGGAAAGGGAAAGCCCACTCGCCCTCCATTAGACCCTGATCAATGTGCATATTGTAAGGAAAAAGGACACCTGATCAAAGACTGTGAAAAGTTAAAAAAGAAACGGGCCAAAGAAGAACGAGAAAGACAGTCCTCACAGCGATCCCGAGCCCCCATGCTCACCCTAGATGAAGAAGACTAGGGACTTCGGGGCTCGGATCCCCTCCCCGAGCTCAGGGTAATGTTTAAAGTGGAGGGGACTCCCGTGGAATTCGAGGTCGATACGGGAGCTGTTTATTCGGCCTTACAAGCCCCCTTAGGGGCCCTTTCAACTAAGAAATCATTAGTTCAAGGGGCTAACGGGAGCAAATATCGCTCGTGGACCACTGAGCGCACAGTTGACTTAGGCAAGGGAAAAGTAAAACACTCCTTTCTGGTTATTCCCGAATGTCCTGCTCCCCTCCTGGGACGGGACTTATTAACCAAACTGGGGGCAAAGATTTCCTTTGAGCCCCAAGGACCTCAAGTGACATTCCGTAACCCAAAGGTTGGGCAACCTATGGTTACGGTGTTATCCCTAAAACTGGAAGATGAATATAGGCTCTACGACCACCAGGATCCCCAGCCTATCGCCCCAGCCTGGTTAACTGATTTTAAAGAATCCTGGGCCGAGACGGCTGGACTCGGGCTGGCAAGCCAGCAACCGCCTGTAGTGGTTACTTTAAAAACCACTGCCTCCCCTATTCGGGTCAAGCAATATCCCATTAATAGAGAAGCTCACCTAGGGATTAAGGTGCACATACAGAGACTTTTAGACCAAGGGGTATTAACTCCTTGTCGGTCTGCATGGAATACTCCGTTACTCCCGGTCAAAAAGCCCGGGACGAATGACTACAGACCGGTACAGGACCTAAGGGAGGTCAATAGCAGGGTAGAAGACATTCACCCCACCGTACCCAATCCCTATAATCTCCTCAGCGGGTTAAATCCGTCAAGGACTTGGTATACTGTTCTGGATTTAAAGGATGCCTTTTTCTGTTTGCCTTTACACAAAGATAGCCAGCCCTTATTTGCATTTGAATGGACGGACCCTGAGACTGGGTCCGCCGGACAACTAACCTGGACGCGCCTCCCACAGGGCTTCAAAAACAGCCCAACCATCTTTGATGAAGCCCTACATAAGGATTTAGCCCCCTTTCGGGCTCAACACCCAAGCCTCACCCTTCTTCAATATGTAGATGACTTGCTGCTGGCTGCGGACTCTGAGGGTGACTGCACAAGCGGAACTCAGGACCTTTTACGTGAGTTGGCTATCCTGGGGTATAGGGCATCAGCAAAAAAGGCTCAAATTTGTAAGCGAGAGGTAATTTTTCTGGGCTACTCCTTAAAAGGGGGACAAAGGTGGCTCACTGAGGCCAGAAAACAGACTGTGGTCCAGATTCCCCCTCCAAAGAGTCAAAAACAATTACGAGAGTTCCTGGGCACTGCGGGGTTCTGCCGGTTATGGATCCCCGGATTCGCAACTTTGGCAGCTCCCCTATATCCGTTACTGAAGGGGGGATCTCCCTTTATCTGGAAAAAAGATCACCAGCAGGCCTTTGATGCCATCAAGCGGGCTCTCCTGTCCGCTCCGGCCCTGGCTCTTCCTAATGTGGATAAGCCCTTTACTCTCTTCATGGAAGAAAAAAAAGGAATGGCGAGAGGAGTGCTGACCCAGGCCTTTGGGCCATGGAGGCGTCCGGTGGCTTACCTCTCAAAAAGACTGGACACTGTGGCAAGCGGGTGGCCACCCTGCCTAAAGGCCATCGCAGCAGCTGCCTTGCTCATTAAAGACGCTGACAAATTGACTTTGGGACAGAAAATAACAATCATTGCCCCGCACACGCTAGAAAGCATCATCCGCCAGCCTCCAGACAGATGGCTCTCAAATGCCAGAGTTACTCATTATCAGAGCCTCTTGCTCAACAAGGACAAGATAACTTTTGGACCCCCGGTGACTCTCAACCCGGCGACTCTGCTGCCGGAAGAAGCTTCGGAACCCGTCCTCCATACCTGCCAGGACGTCTTGGCAGAAGAGGCCGGAGTACGACCGGACTTATTGGATTGCCCCCTACCCAATGCAGAGGTGACCTACTTCACTGACGGGAGTAGCTTTTTGATTCAAGGTAAGCGGTATGCGGGGGCGGCTGTGACTGATTATTCCAATGTTATATGGACAGCCAGACTAGAGGACGGGTCCTCGGCCCAAAAGGCCGAACTGATTGCTTTGACTAAGGCTCTGGAGCTCGCTAAAGGAAAGCGAGCGAACATTTACACGGATAGCCGATATGCTTTTGCAACGGCCCACATCCACGGGGCCATATACCGCCAGCGGGGGCTTCTGACCTCCGCAGGAAAAGAAATAAAACACAAACAGGAAATCCTCCAGTTGCTCGCTGCAGTTATGTTGCCCCGGAAGGTGGCGATAATACACTGTAACAGCCACCAGAAAGGGACTGATCCCGTCACAAGGGGAAACAACCTGGCCGATCAGGCAGCAAAATCTGCAGCCTTGGGAGACTCACAGATGTTGGTGACTGATGTCAAAGATTCTCCTCAAAAGGAGAAAGCTCAGATTAACCAAACCCCTGAAACACCTGATTTGACTGCTTACATACAACAGGCCCACCGGCTCACTCATTTGGGAGCTAAAAAGCTAAGCCTACTGGCCCAACGCCAAGACTTCCCAGGGGCATCCCCCACTGCCATACGTCAGGTCGCCAATCGGGTGGTGGCTAATTGTGAGGCATGTCAATTGACCAATGCCTACCCTGCCAAGCTGGCCCCCGGCAAAAGGCTACACGGCACCAGACCTGGACAATACTGGGAAGTGGACTTTACAGAAGTTAAGCCTGCCCGATGCGGACTAAAATATCTGCTAGTTTTTGTAGATACCTTTTCTGGATGGACTGAGGCTTTTCCTACCAAAAAGGAAACCGCTGCCGTGGTAACTAAAAAATTGATGGAAGAAATATTTCCCCGGTTCGGATTGCCAAAGGTAATAGGGTCTGATAATGGACCGGCGTTTGTGGCTAAGGTAAGTCAGGGACTGGCCAACATATTGGGGATTGATTGGAAATTACATTGTGCTTATAGACCCCAAAGTTCAGGACAGGTAGAGAGAATGAATAGAACCATTAAGGAGACCCTCACTAAATTGGCTCATGAGACTGGCTTAAAAGATTGGACGATGCTCCTGCCGTATGCCCTTTTTCGCGCGCGAAACACCCCGTCTACCAAACCCCCTAACCTTACTCCCTTCGAAATCCTTTTTGGCACTCCACCCCCCATTCGAGATCTCACTCCCTTAACTGAGCATGCTGCCTTGTTGCCAACCTCCCTGTCTGACAGGCTCATCGCCCTTGACAACCTGCAGAGGGACGTGTGGACGCAGCTAGCCTCGGCCTATGCTCCCAGTGAGTTCCCCGCGCCACATCCGTACCAGGTGGGAGACTTTGTGTTCGTCCGGCGCCACCAACAAGAGACTCTACAGCCTCGCTGGAAAGGACCGTACCAGGTCCTATTGACTACTCCTACAGCGGTAAAGGTTGACGGAGTCGCCTCTTGGATCCACGCGTCACACCTAAAGCCTGCCTCGGCACCAGTGGACGGCTCCTGGGAACTCAAACGGTCTGATAACCCCCTGAAGCTAAAGTTGCGCCGAAGGACCCCCTGAGATTATTCAGAGTACTACCCTTATGTGTCCCTCTAAGATGACCCGTATGGGACCCCAGACTTTAACCCTCCGGGCTCTAATGGGATTACTTATATTAATAATCCCCACTGTAGCTAGCCCCCATCGCCCCTGGAAATGGTCGTTAATACGATGGGGGGACTCACGTGTGGGTAGCACCTGGGAAGGATCAGGAAGTCCATGGTTTGCGCCCACACCCTGTTGGTTCTTTCCAGGGCTCCAATGTCCCAAACAAAGTCATTTTTATCTTTGTCCCGCACCAACCGGGAGTAGATCATATTGTAATTCCCCAGGAGAATATTTTTGTGCTTATTGGGGCTGTGAAACCGCTGCAACAGGGTGGCAACCCGCCTTCCCCGATGAACACCTTAAAATGACATGGGGGCCGCCGGGATGCAGCCTAGATAACTACCCACCGGCCGGTCAGAGATCCTGTCAGGTTCTAAATATCACTGTCACCACTCCTGAGGACCCAGGTTGGCTGACAGGACGCACCTGGGGACTTCGAGTCTATGAACCAGGTAAAGACAGGGGAAGCCTTATTCTCATAAAAAAGGTTCCCCTGCAGGCCCCATTTGTGCCCATAGGCCCAAACTTTACTCTAAAGCCAAAATATAATCAGCCTACTATAGATCCTGTTACTACTGTTCAAACAACCATAGTAAGTCCCTCAGCCATAACAGTTTCTCAAGCTCCGCTACTCCAGACAGATCACGTACCTGTCCCTCAATATTCACATTCTAACCTACTCAGTTTGATTAAAGGAGCATACATGGCTTTAAATCATACCCGACCTGATCTCCCCCAATCCTGTTGGCTATGTCTAAGTCCTAATCCCCCGTATTATGAGGGAACCGCTCTAAATGACTCTTATACACTAACCCCCAACCCCGGCCAATGCGATTGGAATCAAGTATACCACACTCTCCCCCTTCCTGGCCTCGCTGGTCAAGGAACTTGTATAGGAGCAGTTGATAACTGGCCAACAAGCTTGCGACATCTTTGCCTCACACACACTAATTCCTTTCCCAAAGATCAGTACCTCGTCCCTCCTGCTGGAGCCTTTTGGCTATGTACCAATGGGCTCACTCCTTGTGTCTCCACTAACGTCCTCCTTGCAGACAGCAGCTCCTGCATCCTTATAGACCTTATGCCACGCATTAAATATCTCCCCCCTAACACGCTCCCCCTCATGGGAGGTCGATATAAACGAGAACCTGTCTCCCTGACCCTAGCAGTCCTATTGGGAATAGGTGTGGCGGGGGGAATAGGAACTGGCGCAGCAGCCCTCATTACTGGGCATCAGTCTCGCCAAGAGCTTCTTACAGTAGTAAACCAAGATTTACAGGCCTTAGAAACTTCTATAACTGCGTTACAACAATCTCTCTCGTCTCTATCTGAAGTAGTGTTACAGAACAGAAGAGGCTTAGATCTTCTATTTTTAAAAGAAGGCGGTCTCTGCGCTGCACTTAGAGAAGAATGTTGTTTCTACACTGATCATACTGGGATTGTAAAAGACGCAATGGAAAAGCTGAGAGAGAGAATCAAATCTCGAGAGCCCCCTTCAAGTGAAGCCAAAATGTTTTCCTTCTGGGAATCAATCCTGCCCTATGTTCTCCCTTTACTGGGACCCCTGGCCGGATTCATTATAGTCATGGCTATAGCCCCTTGCCTCATTAACCGAGTAACCCAATTTGTGAGGGCTCAGATCTCTCAGGTAAAAGTTATGGTGCTACGTCAACAATATGACCCCTTACCTATACAGGACCTTTAGGATTAAAAGTCATTGGGAAAAAAATAAAAGGGGGGAATGTGAGAGTCGACCCCCCTGCTACAACCCCCTCCCCAGAGCGGGGAATGAAAGGGCTAACTCCCTAACTCCCCAGAGCGGGGGAATGAAAGGGTTAACTCCCTAACTCCCCAGAGCGGGGAATGAAAGGGCTAACTCCCTAACTCCCCAGAGCGGGGGAATGAAAGGGTTAACTCCCTAACTCCCCAGAGCGGGGAATGAAAGGGCTAACTCTCTGACTCCCCAGAGCTATCAGAACAGAGCAGTAAAGAATGCTTCACTCCCTAAACCTTTCCCAGGAGATAATCAGAGCAGGGCCAAAGGGAATGTCTCTGCTAGTCATTAACCACCAGATGTTCTGTTCTCTGTAAAGATAGAGATAAGCAAAAGAATGTACTGTATAAACAGGACCAGGGGGCACCTGGCACTCTAAGGTCAACCCAAGACCCTCGGTCTCCATAGTTACTCAGCCCCAGACCCTCAAATCAGCATTAGCCAGGTCCTGCGCCGCTCAGAATTAACCAATGCGATTTGCTTCTGTAAACTTGCTTGCCTCCTGCGTGTATCTTTAAAAACCCTGCACAAATTCCCCTCGGGGCCCCTCTGCACACGTTTGCCTGAGGGACCCCATGCGCATGGAAATAAACTTTCTTTTCCTCACCAAGAGCTGAGTCCTTGGGGTCTCTTTCCCTGCGGCGTTGGCCCTAACAGGTATAAGTGCATCTTACAAAAGTTAAGCATAAATAACTTAATGTCTAGTGTGCTAAACACCAAAACACCAGCTATTAAAATGTAGCAGTCTCTCCACTGGTCTCCCTCTCCCCATATTACCTGCCTAAAACTCCAGTACACCACCAGAGTTATTGCTATAAAATCTTATGTAATTATTTCCCTGCCGGGAAAGCTTTCATTGTTCCTGGTCCATCTAAAATAAAGTCCCAAAGCTTATAAAATCTTAATTATCTGAATCCCACCTACTTTCCATATCCATTTCTACGTACTTCTCATTCTTCTCAGGCTCTGAGTGCGCTAAACATTTTTTTATTTGAAAAAAGATTAAGATAAAAGAGGACATAACAAAACAGGGCAGAACAAAACAATTTAAGCAACATAGTGTTTCACCACAAGACAACGTGACATAACAGTAGCTACCATAGTGTCTCTTTCCTTGAAATATTTGAGTATAGCTT
Organism: Cavia porcellus; assembly: GCF_034190915.1. NCBI lineage: Eukaryota > Metazoa > Chordata > Mammalia > Rodentia > Caviidae > Cavia > Cavia porcellus. The sequence continues at coordinate 155,455,826 of NW_026947484.1, read as the reverse complement.
CATACACTATAGTAGCAAACATAACAAGACAGTATAAAACCATTCAAGAGAATGAAAGTGTTACAGGGTATTCAGAACCAACTAACAGAAAATGAACAATGGTTACTATATTATCTCCTTTTGTTTATACTATCACATATAATAAAATCCAATAAGGCACAACACGATAAAACCAATGGGGACAGAAGAACAAAAGCTTAAACAAAATATTTATGAAGTTCCTCTGATCTTACATGTTTCAAGAATGCTCTTTCCTGCCCTGACTGTTCTTGCTCTATTCTATTTAACTGTCTCATAGATGTCTCTTCTTACTTGATTCCTTAAATAAAATTAAATACCCCCTTCTGCAAACCACCATGGTTCACTGTAGCCCTTCCAGGGGGAGAACCAGCAGTGTCTCCTGAGATCCACGCCATGTTGGAACTTAGGACTCTGGGAAGCCAAGCAAGCACCTCCCCTCCCTGGTAAGCAGAGGCAGGGTGGCAGACTGCAGTCCTTCAGGGGGAGAACCAGCAGTGTCTCCTGAGATCCACACCATGTTGGAACTGAGGATGCTGTGAAAGCAAATGACCATCCTGCCTCCCTGCTTAGCAGTAGTGAACCTACTGCTACATGGCCTAGAGTCAAATATCCCACTTCCCCATCCTCCTTCTCCTCCCCCACCCCCTGCCCATTAGCAAATGGAAACCAGAAATAATCTGAGCATCTCCTGGGAGGTTGACCATAGCAAATAAGGGAGACTTCCTTTTACCATTTCTTTGAAAGCAAATATTTTTATTACTGTTTTGCTTTTTTCTGATTAATGGTACTGTTCTATTCAATATTCTTTTTTGATAAGTTCTATAGTGTTCTATATTTCATCTCATTTTGATATATGTGATTGAAAGAACAACTATTTTAAAGATAGCAAAATATACTATGATACCTAGTACTGTTATCCCGGTAACCTGCTGTGAAGTTCTGTACCAATTTCACTGTACAATCTTAGTTGGGTTTATTCTGACTTGTTCTGTTGTATACTTTCAAAATAAAACAAAAACAAAAACAAAACACCATGGTTCATTGCATTTCTCCCATCAAAGCATATAGCTCACTGTTGTATTATCTTGGTTACTTGTCTGTATCTCGCTATAGCTTAAAAGCAGTAAGTTTATCACTTTTACCCTGATATTCCAGCACCTAACAACAAATATGGTACCTGATGAAAATTAATATATATTGTCTTGGGTAGCTATTATACAAATAATTAGATAGTAGGGCCCTCTAGTAACCCAATATATTCAATCCAGAGCTTGATTTGAGCTTCTAGTTCCAAGTCTTTTTAAAACTTGTAGGATAAATACTGGCAATTCCTGGGATGTGTATTTGTAAGTTACCTTCAGAACATGGAACAGTTGATCTCCCTACTATTTCCTCTCTACAGGCCACAGGGATTTGTGTACCAAAACGCCCATGTTATCCAAAGTTTAGCAACTCATGTACTTTTAAAGCTTATCTGGGTCTTTTCACCTGGTCAGTTATCACAATCTCCTATATCCCTCTCTACTGAAGAGTCAAGATTACACAATAAATGGCATCTCCCAACTCTGTCAGCCTCACAACATGACAGATCTAGCATCTCAGAAAAAAAAATCATTCACAAAGGCCTCTGACCTCTATCCATTCTATACTGAATCTGTTTTTCCATCCTAGTAAATCTAGTATAAAAAGAAAAAAACTGGGACAACTAAACACGTTCTAGGATCTCAGAGTCATCATGCTGGGACCGTATTTCTAGGAACTGTACTTTAGAGATGGAAAAGAGTGAGTAGAAACTACCAACTCCATCTAGAAGTTTCTGAAATCAATGACTAATTCAATGCATTCTGCTTTATTTTTTAGATTTTATTCTGTTCTCTTCAAATTCCCTTTGTATAAAGGAAAGAAATTCAATCAATTAAGGTACAGTGAAAAGAAATTACATGGAGTCAGATTTGAAATGTTTATATATTCAAGTTTACCCTTTAAAGTAATATCAAGTTGGTTACTCAAGAGAAAATTTCCTAAGGAAAATTATGTAGATGTTATAAGTACAAATAACAGTACTACCTTGATTTTGCAAAAAATGACATTTTCAAATGTCAGGAAAAGGTAATAAGAAATTTAGAAAAGCCTTTGAGCATTTCAAAGTATGAATTCAAATCAAAAATATTTTTACAGGAAAGGAAAAAACTGAAAATGATGTGGCTTACTTCCCAAAGTAAAGGTGTCACTGAGAAGTATTTTCATATTTTTAAGAGTTTATTTGGTTACCAAAAAAGTGAAATTTCAGACTGAGGAGAACAAAGGTAAAACAAAATGCTATCTAAAATACTATAAATTTATTAGGGACTATTAAGTCCTATCATCAACCACTGAGGGATAAGATGGGCCATGAACTTTGAAAAAGAATATCAATAGAAATGAACTATTTAAAAAATTGGATTGTCCTAATTCTAACTGTCCTAATTCCCAAATATGTCTGTTCATTTGCTTCTTTTTGAATTTTTTGATATGAATTTGCTGCTAAATATTGTGTGTAATAGATGTCAGTCTGACTGTGGTGTTTCTCCTTTGCCCAAATACATCTCAGTTATGAAAGTGAGTCAGAAATGAAGTCATACTTCTGGACCATTAGTGGATAGAGTGGGCACTTGAACGAAGATGTAATGCATTGTGCCAGTTAATCCTGATTATCAACTTAAATGAACTAAGCAACTCCTGGAGAAGTGATTAGATTATGATGGTGCTGAACTCATCAATGATTTAAACCACTACTGAGTTCATAGCCAAATGGGCTATTTCCAAAGGTGGGGACCAGTTGGAGGAAGTGGGTAAGGAGGGCATAATCTCTGGGACTATGTCTAGTCCACAGACCCTTCCTTTCTGGCTCATTCCACCCTACTCTCCTTCCTGGCAGCCATGAGGCTAGCCATGCCTTTCTACTTTAATGTGTCTGCCTTGAAGTCCCTAACCATGAACCAAAACCTCTGAAACCATGAGCCAAAGTAAACCTCTCTTCTTTTAAGTAGCAGGTGTCAGGTATTTTTTTTCCAACAACAGGAAATCTGACCAAAACATGCATATTAAAATTTGGAAGTGTTAGGGTGACTTGCTTCTCAGTTCTACCATGATGTGCTCTGCAGAATGGTAACATGGAAAATTATTCGTCTCAGATCGGATTGCATAACCAATAAATGTAAAAGTAGCTACAAGATTTTGCTTTTGGAGATTCAAAAGTTACACTAGTATATTAAAAGTTAAAACAAGCCTGGTGTTATAGTCAGGGGTTTCAAGAACAATATCATATAGGACACGTAATTTATAGTATTATTTATATGGTCACCCAAGGAGTCAAACACAAAGTGCAGGAAATCTGTCCACAACACCAAAGACCTAGAAAATCCAGCCAGGGGACCGGATCGCATAACAATAACCTGTGTGAGTTCAGCTGAAATCCTAGAGCCCACAACAAGGACCCATGCAAATCTATTTTACAGATCTGCCCTGGAAAGGTAGAAGTCAACGGTGGAATCTAGAAAGTTTACATCAGCAGGTGAAGGATCTGTGCCAGCAGGCTGAGCATTCTGTACTGGAGCCAAGAAGCAATCCTCAAAATAAGGACCAGGGATCCCCTGAAAAGTACCACAGCCATCCTCAGCAACAATGAGGTTTTAAGCTCCTTTGATAAGACAATCAAGTACACATTAGGAAGCCATCATGACAAGCTTCTCCTGGAAATTAAGCACACATCTTTCCCCTCCAGAGTAGGAAATGATGCTCAAAGTAAGGACCAGCATCCCTCAAAGTGAACCACAGCTATTCTCAGTAATAAAGTCCCAAGCTCCTCCAATAACAGCCCAATTCATATCAGAGGAGCCAGCATGAAAAGCTCCTCCAGGAAAACTAACAAATTCAAACAACAACACTTACGAGAACTCACAACACTACTCTTCCTCTCCAGTTCTCCTTTTTACACTAGCAACAGCCTCAGGTTGGCCATCCACTTTCAGTACCATGCTGATTCAGTTAAGTTGGTATTTAAGGTGACCACCAGTTACCAATCTACTACACCTGGCAATAAATTGATCTGCTTATCTTTGTTTAGTTTGATATTTAACATGATATTTGCCAAATATTTTTAAATTTTTAATTGAGTTTTTCAACTGACAAAAATTATACACACTAACTGTATACAACGCTCTGTTGTTAAACCTTTTGAACCATTTGATAACTGTTAAGGTCTCAGAGACCAGAGCTCCCTCAAAGTGAACCACAACCATTCTCAGGAAAATGCTTGAAGAAAGCTAACCCACTCAGTGATTCTAGATTTGCTTCTGGATTTCCTAGGCTACTGCGCAAGCCCAAGCATTGGTTATATAATATCCTACAATAGTGGTTCTTAAACTTCTATATGCCTATGAATCGCTTGGGAATCTTGCAAGATGCAGCTTTTGAGTCAGTGATTTGCAGTATGGCCATGGAATGTGCATTTCTATCAAGCCTCCAGATGTTATCAATACCACTGTGACACTTTGAGAAGCAAACCTCTACAGAAATATTTCAGTAGAAAGTTTTTCATGTCTTCCATGTCTTATCCTACCCTTAATTACGAATCTTCCTAAAATGCTAATTTCACTATGTCATGTAACTGGCGAAAAACTCAGCAGTTTCCTCTTTCTTGCAACATTAATAATTCAACAATTGGCATTTTTCGAACCTTTATAAGTATGTCCAATGGTTGTAAATAGCTAAGGATACAGTGATTAAGTAAGAAACAAGGTGCAGAATAATAGCAGCCAAAATAAGAAGTAAACAGATAATTTCCTGAGACTTTGGTTTCCTTCCTTCTAAAATAAGGGTTGACGAAGAGCAGCAGTGTAATCAATCCACCCCAAGTATCATAGTCACTGATACAGTGGGCCAAAAGCAACTATCTGCAGTCTCTCAGTATCTCTCACAGGAAGGTAGCTTCTCAGGTGATTCTCACGGTCTGCTGGACTAGATCAATGAACTCAGGAATGCTGTCCAAACCTTCTGTTAATCCCATATTAAACTTCTTAAACTGCAAACTCTCGGGATCACCCAATTTGTTTAATCAAAAACTTCAGAAATGGGTCCTGAAATTTGGGTTTTAAAAACTTTTCAGGTAATTTTAATAGACACTGCATTAAACAATCAGTACAAATTTCCCTTCAACTCTAAAATGCTATCAGTTTTGGCCTCTCAGAGCCTTTGCAAGGATTTTGGAGATCTAGACTATTTTTATAGATTAGAAATATAAATTCTGGAATCAGACCACCCAGGTTCAAAATGAAGCTTTTACACTTAATTGCTGTGCACTCTCGACAAATTACTTCTATTGTTTGTGCTCCGAGTTCTCATTTTTATAATGAAGCAGATAATCATAGCTACTTTCATAAAATTGTTATGGAAATTAGGCGATGTGCCTGATAAGTGGCTTTTCAGGTCACCACTAAATCATTCCCCTCTTACTGAGGTCTTCCTTGGCCACCCTATCCAAAATTCCAACCATTCCCGGTCCCCTCTCCTGCTTTATTTTTCTCCTTTGCAATTATTATTTACCAACGTACGACATATTTTACTCCTTGCTTCATTTACTGTCTCTCTCCACAAAGATAGAGTCCTCTAAAGGCCAAGATTATCATCCACTGTGCTAAAAGCTGTATCCCCAGTGTCCAGTACAAGGTTTGAAACATTATATAAACTCAAAAAAATACTGATAGGGTGAACAAGTCAGCAAATGTTGACGATTAACATTATTATTAGAAATGTACACTAATCTCAATGTTGCTTGTTTTAACACTTGCTGTCTCAAATTGCACTGATGTCTTATTTTGCTTCATTCAAATTATTTCATACCTAAAATGTTCTCCTGTCTGCAGTCAGCCCAGTTAATTTCCATTTCCATTCTAACTCTTTAATATTCCCTGTTTACTCTTTGATGATTATAGTTCCCTGAATAAGCATACTGTTTACTATCTGTAACACACAATTTAACACCTAATTATCTTGATTTAGTGTCAGTGAAATGAGTTACTTCTAAGTAATTTACTGAAAGAGGTGACATCAATGATGCAATAAGAATTCCATGAGAAAAAAGCCCTATAAGAAACAATAGGAAATCTTACCGTAATTACTCATGTTGTTTTCAAATGATAAACATTGCACTTTGCATTTTACAAAGTACTTTTATATTCATCTTCCTAGTTTTCACCAAGTAATCTCAAAGACTATATTTCCTTTCTCCTAATTTTCTAAGAAATGTTTAAGTAAACGATGAAGAGCACATTCCCTCAGGGAGGGAAACAAGAATAAATTATAAAACACACAATAGAAGCAGAAAATCACCAAAGAAGTTAGTAGGTCACAGATGGAACAAAATTGGCTCTTTTGTCCTTTGTCCTCTGTCCAAATGGGTCTGCAAGACTTCCTACCCTTCCTATGCAGGAGTCCAGGCAAACACCGTCAGTTTATCAGAGCTGGTAGAGCAGGACAGACCTACATGCCATGCTGACCTACTCTAACCATCTGTCTTCTGAAAACACAGAAAACATGCTAGGAAATTTTAAATGACTGGTCAAGACTCGTACATGGTGCCAAAACCAAAGCTAGAAATCAGCCTTTAAACCTTGTGTTCAGGACTTGTTATCCCTCTTAATTCATTTCTGAAATTCAGTATTTAAATTCCATTTTAAAGCCATCAAAACATGACAAGCAAGCCTCTGACAGAGTTTTTATATTGATTCTCATGAATGTAACACTGAAACAAAAAAATGGCGGCTATAAGTCAAGTGATAGACAGGGTTGGTTAACCTGTTATTTTTGGTTCTATTTATTTATCTATACTGAGAGTGTGCCATGACTGTAAATAGACAAAACAGATCATTTTAATTCTGCTGTCCTAGAAAAAGAAAAGGAAAATAGTCTTCATTAATAGAAACTGGGCTTAAATCCAATCCTGAAATAACATACTACTGAGTCAAGTCTGTAAAGGTGATTTTTCCCTCAATAACTGCAAAACATTATTTTAAACAGAACCTCGCCATAATTTAAATTTATGGAAAACATACAGATTTGAAAGCATATGAAGAAGAACTGAGGGAGACAAACATCTAGCTTTCTATAAATAATGATTATTTCCTTACCATGAAAACTATGCCAGCATTTTAGAATTATAATTTTTCAAAGAGCCTCCTCCAAATCATAGTTTCTAAATGCTACAAGCACTTCCTCACTGCAGTTCGAAAGAAACTGACTTGTCAAATTTCACCTCACCGACTGGTAATTCTATCTTGATTGCTCTCGTGTTTTAGGCATGCTATAATTGAAGCTGCTTTTTTGAGATAAGCCATTGTCTAATACAGTTAGAAATTGCCTCTGGCACTGTCTGCATTAACCACGGCAACCTGGATGATAACTGAGAGTCCTTTACTTTCTAGAGTTAGCTCAGGTTAGCAACTATGTTACTTAGCTAGCTACACAGTACCAGCAGTGGGTCTGTCAAGTCAGAACTTTCACCTTGAGAAGGTGAAGCTGAGCGGAACCCAAGGGAAGGAGGAAGAAGACAGCGAGGACACAGAAGCACACCTTCTAGCAGACACCCACCACCAACCCCAGGGAAGATGCTGAGACAGGACCTGCACTGCCCCTGATACACAAGAAAGGTTTTGTCACCTAGATGTACACAGCAACGATCCCAGTAGACCTCAGGAAAATCTAGCCACAAAGTCATGCTTGCTAAGAGAGCCCCCAACAGCTGAAAAGTCTCAGTTGGCCACCACCACCCTGCTTAGTCAGACCAGAGGTCACTGGGGCATTAACTGAACTGAATTGAAAAGAAAAATGAAACCAGAGCTCTAGTCAGTTCTAACCTGGACATGAACCCTTTTGACAAACAGGGTACTTGTGACTTCTAAAATCTGACCAGAGAGGAGGAGCTGGGCAGATCTGGGGTGCCCTCACTGGCCTCTCTGCATGTCTGGAGGACTCTGGATTTCTGCGCCCAGACTGCTGGAGTTCCCTCAGGCTTCCAGGTGCAGTGAAGGAGAGAGGTGGGTTTAAGGCTTCCACATCAGCCTCCCCATTCCCGGCTTCATTTGGAGACCTGCTGAGCTCCCGATAGGTGGGCTGGCCCACACTACCAGCCTAGCCCAGCCTGTTTAGCTGCCGCGCCTGGCCACAGGTCTGCAGAGGAGGAGCTGGGCAGATCTGGGGTGCCCTCACTGGCCTCTCTGCGTGTCTGGAGGACTCTGGATTTCTGCGCCCAGACTGCTAGAGTTCCCTCAGGCTTCCAGGTGCAGTGAAGGAGAGAGGTGGGTTTAAGGCTTCCACATCAGCCTCCCCATTCCCGGCTTCATTTGGAGACCTGCTGAGCTCCCAATAGGTGGGCTGGCCCACACTACCAGCCTAGCCCAGCCTGTTTAGCTGCCGCGCCTGGCCACAGGTCTGCAGAGGAGGAGCTGGGCAGATCTGGGGTGCCCTCACTGGCCTCTCTGCGTGTCTGGAGGACTGTGGATATCTCTGCAACCAGGGAGGGTCCACAGGTTCCTGAAGCACTGTGGCCTGTGGTGAGTACCCTAACCCGGCTGCGATTGAAGAACTGTGGAGCTTCCAAGGGGCAGGTGGGCGCACAGTGTCCCTGAGGCCCAGCTTGTCTGGAACTGCGGAGTTCTGAGCAGGCAGAGGAGGGCCACTGGTTCTGTAGGCCTAATGGCTTGGAGTAGCGCGGCGCCAGAGTCCCAGTAGCTCCAAACATAGAAGGGGATTTTCAACAGATCCTGAGGAAGCTTTCAAGTAACACTTGAAACACAGAAATATAGGAAAATGACAAAACGAAAGACCAAATTACAACCTCAAACCTCCAGCCCATCTCAAGAAACCCTAGGAGCGATGTATATAGAAGAAAATATATCCCATCCACCTCATATATCAGACACAATAGCCACTGAAATTGACAAGCAACTCCAGGAAGCTTTAAAGAAATTCAAACTCGAAATAATCTCCCAGATAAAGGAAGAAATGATAAAAGAAATGAAGGAGATTCTAAATATATCTAAAGAAAACACAGATAAAAAATTGGAGGAACTAAACAAAAAGATAGAATCCCTAGACGAGCAATATAAGAAACAAACAGAATACATAATGCAGATGCACAGAGATATACAGGAAATAAAAAACTCCACTGAAAGTTGTAAAAACCGCCTTAATGAAAGTGAAGATAGAATTTCAGACCTTGAAGACAGGATTGCAGCTAGTGAACAGGAAAGGAAAGATCTTTTGAAAATAACAAGGAACCAGGAAACAACAATTCAACAACTGCAAGACGATGCAAAGAAGAATAACATAAGAATGATAGGGATTAATGAAAGAGAGGGAGACAACATGAAGGATGTCAGGAGGATATTTAGAGAAGTAATAGCTGAAAATTTCCCAAGCATGAGATCAGAAACTGACATCAGGATCAGTGAAGCATATAGAACTCCAAACAGTCATAACCAAAATAAAACTACACCCAGACATATAATAGTCACCATCCCAGAAATCCAACACAAGAATAGATTATTAAAAGCTGTCAGAGAGAAAAGACAAATCACTTATGAAGGAAAACCTATCAGAATCACAGCAGACTTCTCAGCACAAACGATAAAGTCAAGAAGAGCATGGAGTGAAGTATTCCAGATCCTAAAGCAAAATGATTTCCAACCAAGATTGATATATCCTGCAAAACTATCATTCAAAATAGATGGTGCAATACGATACTTCCATGACAAAGAACAGCTGAAGAACTTCATGAACACCAAACCAACCCTGCAAAAAATATTGAAAGACAGTTTAGATACACAAAGGAAAAAACCACTAAGCAAAGCAAAGAATTAAACAGAACCGAAAGATAAAGATGCAACAGCAGAGAGATAACATTCCTACAATTAACCAGCATTTAACAGTAATAACCATTAATGTAAATGGTCTCAATGCACCAATCAAAAGAAACAGACTAGCAGAATGGATCAAGAAACAAAATCCAACCATATGCTGTTTACAGGAAACCCATCTAACCCAGAAAGATACTCACAGACTGAAAGTCAAAGGATGGAAAACAATTCTTCATGCAGCAGGAATCCAAAAAAAGGCAGGAGTAGCCATTCTGTTTGCAGACAACGTGAACTTTAAACCAACAATGACCATAAAGGACAAAGAAGGTCACTACATACTCGTAAGGGGAAAACTCCAAGAGGAAGAGATAACTATCTTAAATATATACGCACCAAACTCCAGAGCACCCAGTTATATAAAACAATTATTAACAGAAATGAAAACTCAAATTATCAGTAACACAATTGTAACAGGAGACCTTAATACACCACTGACACCAAGGGACACATCAACCAGACAGAAAATGAGCAAAGAAATAACAGAACTGAATCACACCTGTGAACAAATGGGTTTGATAGACATATACAGAATGTTCCACCCAACAACATCAGAATACACATTCTTCTCAGCAGTACATGGATCATTTTCTAAAATAGACCATATATTAGCTCACAGAACATATTTAAGCAAATGCAAAAGAGTTGAAATCATCCCTTGCATATTATCGGATCATAGCGCTCTGAAATTAGAAATTAATGACAAAGGATACTGCAAAAATTCCGCAAACACATGGAAACTAAATAACACACTCTTGAGTAATCAGTGGGTCACAGAAGAAATTAAAGAAGAAATTAAACAATACCTAAAAGAAAATGAAAATGCAGATACAACTTACCGGAATCTGTGGGATGCAATGAAAGCCGTTCTGAGAGGAAAATTTATTGCACTGAGTTCCCACATCAGGAAAACAGAACGAATACAAGTAAATAACTTGATGCTACACCTCAAACAGCTAGAAAAAGAAGAGCAAGTCAAGCCCAAAGCCAAAGGAAGAGAGGAAATTATAAGAATCAGAGCAGAAATCAATGCAATAGAGACTAAGAAAACAATCCAAAGAATCAACGAATCAAAGAGTTGGTTCTTTGAAAGAATAAATAAAATCGATAAGCCCCTAGCCAACCTTATTAAAAAAAGGAAAGAAAAAGCTCAAATTCATGCAATAAGAAATGAAAAAGGAGAAATCACTACAGACCCAATAGAAATACAGAGGATCATCAACACCTATTTCGAAAACCTCTACTCTCAAAAGTTTGATAACACAGAAGAAATAGACAGATTCTTAGAAGCATATGAAGTACCAAAGCTAGATCAAGAGGATATAAAACTGTTGAATAACCCAATCTCTGCTAATGAAATTGAGAATGTAATTGGGTCCTTGCCCACCAAGAAGAGCCCAGGCCCAGATGGATTCACTGCAGAATTCTACAAGAAATATAAAGAAGACCTAATGCCGACACTCCTCAAACTATTCAATGAAATTGAAAGGGAAGCAATCCTTCCTAAGTCATTCCTGGAAGCAAATATTACTCTAGTACCAAAACCTGAGAAAGACCCAACTATAAAAGAGAACTATAGACCGATCTCCCTGATGAACACAGATGCAAAAATCCTCAATAAAATATTGGCAAATAGGATCCAGCAAATCATCAAGAAGATTATACACCATGACCAGGTGGGATTCATCCCAGGAATGCAAGGATGGTTCAACATACGCAAATCAATAAATGTAATCCACCATATCCATAAAGCCAAAAATAAGAATCACATGATCATCTCTATAGATGCAGAAAAAGCCTTCGATAAGTTCCAACACTTATTCATGATAAGAACTTTACAGAAAATTGGAATAAATGGTCTTTACCTCAATATAATAAAGGCCATTTATGACAAACCAACAGCCAGCATCATACTAAATGGCCAAAAATTGAAAGCCTTTACTTTAAAATCGGGTACAAGACAAGGATGTCCTTTATCACCACTCCTATTTAATATAGTACTGGAAGTACTAGCCAGAGCAATTAGGCAAGAAAGAGAAATAAAAGGGGTAAAGATAGGAAAAGAAGAAGTTAAATTATCATTGTTTGCAGATGACATGATACTCTACATAGAAGACCCCCTAAACTCCATTGAAATACTCTTAGATACAATAAATAAATTCAGTAATGTGGCTGGATACAAAATCAATACTCAGAAATCAATAGCATTCCTATACACGAACAACAAAATTACAGAGAGGGAAATAAGAGAAACTGCACTCTTCACATTAGCAAGCAAAAAAATGAAATATTTAGGAATTACTCTTACGAAAGAAGTGAAAGACTTATACAGTGAAAATTATAATACACTGAAAAAGGAAATTGAAGATGATCTCAGAAAATGGAAAGACATCCCTTGCTCATGGATAGGAAGAACAAACATTGTGAAAATGGCCATTCTCCCAAAACTGTTATACAGATTCAATGCAATCCCAATAGAAATACCATCAACATACCTTATAGATCTAGAGAAATCACTCCTAAATTTCATCTGGAACCAGAAGAGACCTAGAATCGCAAAGGCAATTCTAAGCAGCAAAGACAAAGCAGGAGGCATCACAATCCCTGACTTGAAGTTATACTACAAAGCAACAGTAGTAAAATCAACATGGTATTGGAATCAGAACAGAGCTGAAGATCAGTGGAATAGATTAGAAGATACGGCCACAACTACGAACACACTCAACCACCTTATTTTTGATAAAGGAGCCAAGCAGGTTCACTGGAAGAACGACAGTCTCTTTAATAAATGGTGCTGGAAAAACTGGCTCTCCATTTGCCGAAAACTAAAGCTAGACCCATGTCTATCACCATGTACTAAATTAAAATGTAAATGGGTCAAAGATCTGAATATTAAAACAGAAACACTAAATCTATTGGAAGACAAAATAGGTAGAAACCTTGGAGACATAGGAGTAGGTAAAGAATTCATGAACAGGACTCAAACCGCACGGGAAATACTTCCCAGAATCAATAACTGGGACCACTTCTTATTAAAAAGTTTCTGCATGTCAAAAGAAATCTCCAGCATAGTGAAAAGAAAACCCACAAACTGGGAAAAGATTTTAGTGAACTCTCTCTCAGACAAGGGCCTCTTGTCTAAAACATATAAAGAATTAAAGAAACTCAGACCTCCGAAATTCAAAGATCCAATCCAAAAATGGGCATCTGAGATGAATATGCAATTCTCAGATGAAGAAATGCAAATGGCAAATAAATACATGAAAAAATGCTCATCATCATTGGTCATTAGAGAAATGCAAATTAAAACCACACTGAGATACCATCTCACTCCTGAAAGAATGGCCAGGATCAAGAAAACCGACAACAAATGCTGGAGAGGCTGTGGGGAAAAGGGAACTCTCCTGCACTGCTGGTGGGAGTGTAGACTGGTACAGCCTTTGTGGAGATCTGTCTGGAGATTTCTCAAAAAGTTGGGACTGGAAATCCCATTTATTCCAGCTATTCCACTTCTAGGCATATTCCCAGAAGAACTGAAAGCATCATACCACAGTGATATATGTGCACCTATGTTTATAGCAGCACAATTTGTAATCGCCAGATCTTGGAAACAACCCAAGTGCCCATCAACTGAGGAATGGATAAAAAAGTTGTGGTATTTCTATACAATGGAGTATTATTCAGCTATAAAGAAGGATCACATTGAGATATTTATCAATAAATGGGCACAGCTTGAGACCATACTCATAAGTGAAATAAATCAATCTCGCATGTGTGAATACCGAATAGTTTCCCTAATGTAAGTAATGATTCAAATATATAAAAATATGTGGTAATCATGATTCCCCATTAGGTGGCCTTGAAGCCTTATAAAGTTTTCACTCATTAATTAGAAAGGCTTTATTCTGGGCTTCTTGATATGAAAATATTTGAAGCTAGAGTATATGAAGTTTTACCCAAATATTTCAAGGAAAAAGACACTATGGTAACTACTATTAAGTCAGGTTATAAGGTGGTGAAGTACTAGGTTATTGAAACAGTCATGCTGTGACCTCTATTGTTATATTGTTATGTCCTGTTTTATCTCAATCTCCCCCTTATTGTTTCAAAAAAAAATTATTTAGTCATTTCTTATGTTTGTCTTAATTAAAGAAAAAATTCAAAAAAATTAGGATATATAAATAGTAACTCTTTTCGATTTCCTATTAACTTGTTTTGAAGTCCTGTAGTACTCCCACGATCTTGTTTTGACTGATTAGACTCTGTTCCATTCTATATGATAGTATCAAGTTTGAAGACATAGGCAACTACTTTGAAGACAATAAGATTCACTAAGATACCCATTCTGGTTTGACTATTGTCTTCTTTGGAAGTCCTGTAATGTTTACAACGCCTAAGTTTTATTGGTCTTGTTCTCTACTGTTTTGTCCAACTTTATAATATCTAATAAGATAGACAATTCTTTTTAAGGAAACAAGGGACAACGTTGATAACCATTGTTGATAAACTTGTACTCTGTTCTACACCATGTGCTACGTCTATCCTTGGTATTGACTGACAGCTTTGTTTTGCCATATTTGACTGTATTCTTCCCCCCCCCAAGAAAGTAATAAGCACTAAGGAGTAATAAAATCCAAGATGTGTAAATTTTGTTGTAAAAAAGAGAGGGAAAAAAAAAAAAAAGAAAAGGAGCTCTAACGGATATAACAGCAAGTGTGTTTGGGGGTGTTAAATAGCTGACTTTATCAATGTTTTTGGAACATTGAACACAGCTGTTTGCAGTCTCCCTGTTTGAATGTCCACCTTGTGTTCTTTGATACTGTGATTTGAGGAACTATTTTCAAGAAAATAGTGTGTGGTCTACTGGCAGGTAATTTCTTACTGTTATGGTTTTTTGTTTTGTTTTGTTTTGTTTTGTTTTGTTTTGTGGTTCTGTATTGCGTGTACCCTTACGCCGCTTTGGTTTGTTTTGTGTTTTTCTCTTTTTCCTCTTAAATAAAAAATAAAAAAATAAAAAAAAAAAATAAAATCTGACCAGTATTTCTTGAAGAATGGTTTGTGAAACACTGGAGTAGTCTGCTTTCTGGCCTAGTTGTTCCAAAAATGCAGAAATCTCTTCCACTATTTCACATACTGAAGTATTTCTTTGGTCAACACACTTATTTGTGTGGAGAAGAGGCAAAACTTCAGTACACAGAAAATGTTTTAGTGTTCATCTCAGATACTGTTCACAAAACAAAGCACAACTGCTTTTATAGTAAAACAACTTCATTGAAAAAGTATTGTGTGCTGGTTAATAAAACACAATAAAGAGATAAGTCTAATAACTGAGAAGAATTGATTTAGAATTATGGGGTTTTTTCCCTTTTCAGCTCTGTGACCATAAACAAAGTACAGTAGTGCCTTAGTTCACAAACTTAATTCATTCCACAATTCTGGGGAAGATGGCCGCCTTCACTTCATGTGGGAAGATGGCCGTCTTCACCTTCATGTGGGAAGATGGCCGTCTTCAACTTCATGTGGGAAGATGGCCGCAGTCCTGTTCATATTTCATGCAGATTTCAAGAACAGGAGCTTTTGCAAACCAAGGTATTATTACTGTACTTCATATTTGTGACCCAGTTTTCTCTTTTGTAAAATAGAAACTAATTGTAATACAGCATTCTGAGGAGTACAGAAAAAGTACCCCATAAAAATACTTGACCCAAGGTAGAAATCAAATATTAATTTACATCTCCCAGTATCTTTTTACTGGAAAGAAAAGATTTACGTTAAAATAATGTTAATAATAATACATGGTTTAAAATCTTAAATAACCCAAAAATGTCTTTTTTGATTTAACTATTTTATAGCATTAATGTAAACGCTTTTCACGTATGTAATTGTATAAGACATCTGAATGAATTGTAACTAAGTCACCAAGTTGAACAATGGAAGTGGATACCATATGATGGATCTCTTTTTCCAGGAATACACTGCAACTTTATTTCTCTTCTAATCAATCCCACTATGATAAAATATAAAGAAGGAAGATCTATCTTTCGTCAACTGAATAACAGCAGTGGTTTATGGCCTGTTCTCCACAGAGTCCACTTTATTTGCATCTCCCAAAATATTTCTGCTTATTCATCTTCCAGAGCCTGCTTATAGCCTCTAATATTGCAACTACAGCACTAGGTATAGTGTCAAAGGCAAATCTAGGTAGTCCTACAAAAGAAGACTTAAAAGAAAGCACATTTGATGCACCTAAAAGGATAGGCAGAGACTGTCTTATAGCCAAGAACAACAGCAGGCTTGTCCATCTGTCTATCATCAAACCGAGTTATGCCCACTACTTATCAACAGGAGGTGGCCATGCGGGTATCACACTAAAATAGAACTTCTGCCATCAGGAAGATGACGAGGGAAGAAAATAATTAACCATTTCAGAGTGTGTTTCTAGGTTAGGATGATGCATGCATGAATTTCTGCTTACTTTTTACATAGTTTATAAAACTTTGCATGCTTATTTACTCATGTAATGTTTTCTGGGTGCTTTTTAGAATTGAGGCATTGGGTTAGCCTCTGTGGACACAATAATTTATTTGTTTAGGAATTGTTTCACAAGAGGGACAGAAAAGTTAACAAATAATTATAATACAGTACTAATAATGATTCCTGCTCATATAATACAGTGTGGGAAGCCAAAGAAAGTAGTAATCACTATGCAAAACTATGGTAATTTTACAAATTTGTGAGTCATCTTCTCTGGAATATTCCAGTGTTGGTATATGTGCTCAGAAAATCAAATACCAAGGCAAAACAGAAAGTGCAGATGTGAAAAGATGGATTTTAAGCAGCTGTTTGTCTGACAGTAGAGGAAAAAATGTTATTGTCTTTAATCTTCATTACTGTAGTCGGTAGGTACACGTTTAATTTTTTTATGATTTTCAACTTTGTAACTATGTCTGAACATGTAAATTTCTATTTTCTATAATACCGGTATATGTTTGAGAGTGTGACCATTTGTGTGTCACAAAGAAAATGTAGTTGTACACATAGACACAGTTATGCAGAAAAACACAGACTACCAATAGCTTCTTATTTCTGGAAATATGATTTATGATATAATTCTTAAACTGTACAATGACATTTTGCTTTCTAGGAAATATCCTAATAGAAAAACATTGGTATTTAGTAAAGTTAAAAATACTGATATAAATAAATCCTCCACACGCTTTAAGACATGCTACAAAGACTTTCTTTTTTTTTTTTTTTTTTTGTCTTTTTCATTTTTATCGGTACTGGGGATCGAACTCACGACCGCCTGCTTGCAAGGCAGGTGCTTATGCCGCTGAGCTAAATCTCCAGCCCCAACAAAGACTTTCTTTCAAACAAAGAAACAAATAAAGAGTGAACTGAAGCACTCCCATTGAAGCTAACATAGAAAATCTGGACACTGTCAGCTTAAAAATCCTATTTAAATGTCTACTGGCTTTGTTGCTAACACACAGCCTTGGAAGTTCACATCAACTTCACATGAAATTTAGTATTCCTCATTGAGGCAGTTCTCAAGGCTAAAACTTTTGCCAAGTCTTGCCTTGGTTATCTCTGTCTTAACATTTCTCTTTGTTGTCTGACCCATGTGGCACTCCAGACCTTTATGCACACCGGTACTGCCCCTTCCACAAGCTTAGCTCCATTACAAGAACAGTACACATGCAGAAGTGTACCACGAGGTAGCTGGCTCCAAGTTCCACCACCAGACTCATCAGAGTCGCGTCTACCTGAAGAACCAGGATAGGAGCCACCACTCTTCCTCTCACCCTGTCCTGATGCCCTGCCTGGAAGCCACCAACACCGAAGCGCTCTATTTCCTGGCAAACACAGGAGAACACAGTCACACTGTTACCATGACTCATCAATCTGCAAAGATAGCTGAATCCTAAACTTTATCTCTAATCTTTACCTCACTCACACTAATCTTTTTCACATGTCAGAATGTCACTTGTACCATATCACAAAAATCACATTACTCATGGGTGTAAATATTTGCCTAGTCTTTTTATTTTGCCCAGTTTTCAATTCTTTATAATTAGTCACTCTTATAGATAAGTTCTTATCGTAGCACCTAGCCAGCTTCCAGATAATTTTATTATTAATTAACGTTTTCCACTGATGATGTACTGCCTGGCAGGTAGTACTGCCTGCTGCTCTGCTCTCCTCTAGGAAGTACGCAAATAGTGCCCTATGAACAGACCTGTTTTTACCAAGATTTGCATTACTTTCCATGTTTTTGTTACACATTTCCAATCAACATAGTTTTCCATTTGTTGTATGTATACAAACTGCCCCAAAAATGAGATTAAAAATCAAAAGTAAATGTCTTCACAGACTGAACTAATAAGTCAGGCCTAGGGATTTTGACTCATAAAGGCTAAAGAGAAAATTTTTCATTAAATTAAGGTCAAAAGGCTTCCAAGCAATTTGACATTAGATAGAAGCTAACAGAAGCAGTAACTGGAGGATGTCTGTCTTGTTTTGCTTTGTTTTTCTTTTTTAATGGATGTCACTGTGAAGGAAATGGTTTATTTTCATTAATGACAGTTGTGATATCTCCTTTATGTTATCTAATATTCAAAAAAAGTGAATTTTCCAAAGAGTGGCCTGGAAAGGTGCTAGGCAGCTTTCACATGAGTGTGTCAAGGTTCAGCACTCCAGGGCATGCCCGCTCTACAGCTTCAAGAAAGTTTTTGCTCTTAAAGTATTGTCAGCCATGGTAGTAACACTTCAGTCTCAGATCACATAAACCAAATCTACAGCAAGTCTACCTCATATTCACATAACCACTTGTAATATACTTCTGCATTTCTCTCTGAACCATAATGAAAACAACCACTTATTGAACAGATACATACAACTGGGGTTCTCTGCCACTTTAATTCTTACTTCAGCCCATAAATAATTATTGTTAGTACC
The DNA here is from genome assembly GCF_034190915.1 of Cavia porcellus. Lineage (NCBI taxonomy): Eukaryota > Metazoa > Chordata > Mammalia > Rodentia > Caviidae > Cavia > Cavia porcellus. The sequence continues at coordinate 155,436,897 of NW_026947484.1, read as the reverse complement.
TTTTACAGATGAGCAAATAATCCTAAAATACAAAAGCAATCTGTCTTAAGCCTGAGTATGTTAATAACGCTGCAATTATCCATCGTAATGATACATTGTGTCAACTTGAGAAGTTTAGAAGCCTAACTCAGTGACTCAGCAGTTCTACATTTTAGGTGTAGAGGACACACCCTAGGGTTGATACCTGCTTATGAGGTAAGGGAGGAAAAGAGGCTTGCTTTTCTTCCCTTTGCTCTTGTTGCTTTTGCTGTCTTCTGCTATCATGAACTGTTCCCCTCTGCCACACCACCCTGCTCTGGAGCCAGTTGATTATAGACTGAAGCCTCCACAAGCTGTAAGCTAAATAAACTTTTCCTTCCTTAATTTTGGACATCAGGTATTTTGGCTCAGTCATGAGAGAAAAATAACTAGCATGTACATAAAAGAAAAACTCTTTAAATTGGTTATTACACAGATTGCATACTTGAGAAACACAGCCATCCCGGGACACTGGGAGACAGAGACTCTGGACACAGACTTCGTGAAACACATTTACAGGTTAGATAGGCACCCATCAATGCCCACCCCAACAGCACAATGCATTTGCTTGTGTAAGATTCAGACAGATTCCTGGGCCTTCAGTTAAGAGTTTATCAGCCAGTACTTGAGATCCTTTTTATTTATTTTTATTTTATTTTAAAAGCAAAACAGAAAAAAAGGATTGAAATGATACAGAATTTCAAAACAAAGTAGGGAATTAACACTGGTTAATATATTGCATATTGCTATCTTAGGAGTAGTTGCTCAGGTTATAAAATCTAAGCAGAAAAATGATCAATCAAATAATGAACACAAACTGTTCTTTTGATGAACAGAGATTAGTAGTATAGTTATCTAGCTAGCATATATATACATACATAATACATATGTATATTTATATGTTTACCAACATACATAAAATGTTTTCCTTTCTTCCTTTTTTTCCTTTCCTCTGTCCTAGTTGTTCTGTCCTTTTGAGCACTTTTTTTCCCTTTCATTATTATTAGATCCCATTTTTAATAACTCTTTTAATCTTTTTAATACACCCATCCCAAAATCAGAGCTCCTTTTAGCTTTAAGCTACACGTTCTCTATTTTTCACATTAATTTATAGTTAAGCCACATTTTTCATAGTAAGGAGACAAGTTTTCCTTCATGAAGAAATAGAATTTTTCCTTAAGGGATATGGTATTCACTTTCCATATGTAAGTACTATGTACCTAGCTTTTCAAAAGTCAAAGACTAAGTCTGGAGAGGGTAAAAAGATAGGGAAGGCATGATCAATGCTTGCAAGGGATTTAAGATCTAATTATTGAGATGCAAATATGTAGTTTAAATCTGGGGCAAAGTCTAAAGCAGAGCCACACGCTAGCTTTGCAAGAAACAACCTAGGAGAGAAGGTGGCCTCTCTAAGGAGCACACTCTGGCTATGTCCCAGGACAAGGGAGGTGCTAAAACAAGAATCATCTAAGATAAAATGTTCAAATGAGGAGATTCTGATTCTAGCAGTAACTTTCAGGTTGGAGGAGGTAGTGCAAGAGAAAGGGAGCAGTTTGGAATCAACCCGGTCTGCCTGATGATGTGCTCTATAAACCACATCCCTGCCTGTCACACCTCTAGGGATTACCGACATCGGAAGCCCTAGTCATGGAAGAGCAGACATTTGCATCTCAGGTACCTTAAGAGGCAACAACTAAGAGCCATACTGATGATGGCCCAGCCAGTCAGCTGAGGCAAGAGTATCTCAAAATAATGAGGCCCTCGCTCAAAATAACAATAATAGTAATAATAATAATGACTGGGAATGTAGTTCACTGCTTTTTAGGTTCAATCTCTAGTACCAAAAAAAAAAAAAAAATGTATATATTGAGAGCCACAATGTCTAACATGCTACAGTTTTTCAGTTCCAAATGATATCTGAGTATATCCACATTCCTTTTTCTGTTTGGGCTTGTTAATATCAAACAAGATGAATATTTGGCCCCAAATCCAGATCCAGAGTCCAGATCCAGATCAAACTAATCCAGGACTTAATTTTAGTAGGTGATTACACTCACCACTCATTAATAAGCTGTCTCTTCAGAAGAAGGCCTGAATCGCTGCACACTTATGTTGCTTAAAGAGGAGTCTGTGATTTAAAAAAAAATCATAAAGATGGTTATCAAAAACAAGTGGTCTTTAAAAAAACCTTCACTTTCTATGACTTATGCTCCTTTAAACCTGTGAGAATTCACCTAAATCCCTTCTACAGAGAAACTCTGAAGCTATCTACCCTCTCTCAAGAAGCTGTTTCTCTTTCTCTTCTTTATTACTAAAATAAAATTCTAGGATCACCATTTACTGAGTCTATCTTAGTCTGTTCGTTAGCTGTTCATTCTGCACACTGCACCTGTGAAATGCGCCTGGCCAGGTGACATTTCCACCTTATCCTCCGCCTCCCCTACCTCTGCTTAGCACTCACATTTACATTCTTGTGTTTTCCTGCCACTTACTAATGCACTGACTAGTACACTACATTTTTATTTTGGGTCTAGCAATTTTTTCTTTTAATTTTAGTAGGAGCATCTTTCTTAATGACCACATAACATGTTATTCTGTAAAAATATAAGCTACCAAAAAAGCATTTTCTAAATGGAATTGAGCTACTTCATTTTACCACATAGAAATCAATGACAAATGTGTTATCTTAGTATTTTTCCTGTTTGTTTTTTAACTTTCTGTTCTGAAATAATTTTAAATTTACAGAAAAGTCGCAAAAATAAAAGTGCTCAGAGACTCTTTGCCTGCTTCTCCCTTTAACATGTTAGCATCTCCCATATTAATGTAATTATCTAAATCCTCTGTATACACACATTTTGAAAAAGTTGAAATCACACTGTCTGTTCACTGCTGTCTCCAATAATAGCATATTCATTAATATTACTTAAAAGTCTTCAAAAAACCATCATGTCCAACGTTATGCAATATCAGTTCATGTTGTACTTAACTATTTCCCTACTCTTAGATGTTGAGATTATTTGCAATTTTTTCCTTTATTAACAGAGTCCATCAATACAAGTTACTAAAACTTTTTAAAAATTGACTAATTTTATAAGCCAAGAAATGTTTGCCCAAGTTAAATTGCTTTTTCAATTAGTACTGAGAGTGAAATTTTTGAATGCTTTTGGTCATTTTTATTTCATCTTTCACAAATTATTTAATTAGGATTTTGTTCCGTGTACTTATTAATGCCTGAATATGTCGCTTACAAATTTAAGTAAAGGTTTACATTAAGCTTTTGACACAAAGATCATGAGTTTTTATTGCTTGATATATGCCTTTAGATTATTTTATTCTCATTCCGATCTCTAAACCCATTTTTCCCATTGTAAATGTGTATTTTATAGTAGTGTAATTGAAAGACAGTTTCATAAAAATAAGATTTCCATTTTATGTTTGTCAAACTGAGACTCACTAGCCACTTAGTAATTTGAATATATAGGAATTATAAGGATTTATCTTTTTTTTGGGGGGGGGCTTTTTTCAAGATTTTGTTTCCTTAATTTGCATACTATTAAAATTTAATAAAAACTACAATAAATATGAAAGGTTAAAGGGGGCATTTCCACTTATAATGAGATGGTTAAAAAGCCAGGGGTATGGCTCTGTGGCATGAAATCGCCTGGCAAATGCAAGGAACTGAGTTCAATTCCCAGTCCTCCCTTAAAAAACTGTCATTTCCATACACATTAAACAGTTTATCGAGGGATCCATCTACTTTTATGTTCTCCCTGGCACTTTCTACTAGTTTAATGTTTAGAAATGTTTATGACTAAGCTAAAAACTAGTTCATTCTGTTCTTTCAACCTCCAAATTGAAAAGCTGTATTCAATTTCTTAATGCCAAATTGCATAAATGTCCCCACATGCACCACATGTCATCCAATGTCACCTGTTTCTGCCCCTGCCCCTCACTCTGCCTGTCTACCTTCTCCAGCGGGGAAACTCCTGTGCCTCCTTGTCACTCCTCACTACACCCAATATTGTCTCAGTGATGGTATTTGCCACCGATTTTTCCTCTATGTTGCATTCCCTGGCATGTCTTGTACAGCTGTGGACCCTTCCCAGAGTCAGGAACTAGAGAACAAGAGTTGCTACCCTGCCTCCAGTACTAGCAAAATTCTCAGTATGTATGTAACAGGAGCACCATTAATGTTTATAAAATGAACTACCCATTTTAAAAAATCATCTTCTTGGAGAGTTCTAAGAAGGTCAGCCTTGTTCCCTAAATTATCCTGGTAAGTAACATGGCAAATCTGTCTTCAACTCTGCCACCAGTCTGTGTCATGGGATTCACGGCTTCCTCTTGGCACCATCAAATGCTTTCCATTCAACAAGTGATTAGACCAACAATAACACCTTTCCTCAGGAAGATGATTAATAATCACTCAAGTTTTTCCTTCAATGATTAAATTAAATTTAATTTTAAACTTACAGGACAGTTGGAAGATGTTATGGTTTGAACATTCATCCCCTCTCAAATTTTTGTTGACGTCTAATTGCCATTTTAATAGTATCATGAGGTAGAATATTCAAGAGGTGATTAGACTATGAAGGTTCTGCCCTCAGGAGTGGATTAGTCCTGCTATTGAGAGAGGGTGATCCTTATAATAGGGTGATCTTGCAGCTTTGTCCCTCTCTCTGTCTCCTTCTCTCTCTCCTCAAGTATGTGATGTCTTCTGCCGTGTTATGACATTGCAAAAATGTCTCACCAGATTTGGTCCCTCTGCCTGGAATTTTTCAGTCTCCAGTACTGTGAGTCAGTAAGTTTCTGTTCACTATGAATTACCCAGTCTGTGGCGTTCAGTTATAGTAACATAAAATGAACTAACAAAAAAGAATAATCCAAAGAGCTAATTGTATAACTTCTAACCGAATTCACCAATTGTTAGTCATCTTGCCATATTTGGTTTTTGCATTACAGCAAGTACATGAGAGAGTGTGCACATATATACACCCAGACAGACACACTCACAGTCACAATACTGTTGCTGAGCCATTTCAAAGTTACTTGCATAATCATGTTTTTATTCCTAAATACTTCAGCATTCATTTTCTAAGAATAAGTATGTTATCATATATAACACAATACATTTCTCAAGTCCAGGAATCCAAAACATATGCAAACTCTTGCCTAATACACAGTCTATTTTGCAACAATTATCTCAGTAATGTCCTTCTGAAAAATCCTTTTCTCTGATTCTTGACCTGAACTTACATGTGGAATATTTATTTTTCAAGATTTTGAAAATTTTTGAAAGCACTTGGACAGTTATTTTAAAGAATGTACTTTTGGGTCTGATGTTTCCACTTGATTTAATGCATATTATGGGTTTACATTTTCAGTAGGAATAGTGCATAATGTCGTACCTTTTTCAGTATACAGTATAGAAATCATATCTCAACTTATTCTATCATTTATAATATTAATTTAGATTATTCAAAATCAATCACTTCTCCACTGTTTAATCATTATTTCCATTTTTAAATTAATAAGTAGTCTTTGAGGAGATATTTTGATAATATGTAAATATTCCTCTTCAAATTTTTAACATTCATTGATTATTCTTCTGAATCAATTCTTTCCATAATGGTGACTTCCTAGGTCATTGTTCCTTTTTAAATTTTACTTTAAGAGGATAAAACAGAGGAAAATAAAACAGAATAAAACCAATCAGGATAAAGGACTATAGTGATACAGGATGTCAAACCTTACAAAATCAATAATAGTTAGTTACCATAATGCCTTCTGTTGTCTTCAAAATAGCTACAGATACCTTCAGACATAGTAAAAATCGAACAGAACAGAATGAAGCAGAAACAAGAATAATAAAACAATGAATGCAATAAAGAACTTCAAAATGAGCTAACAGTAAATTCAAAACGACTACCACAATATGTCTTGCTATCTTTTAAACAGCTGTTCATGCCATCAGATTTAACAAAATCAAACAAAATAAGAGAGAATAAAATTCAACCCTGGAGTGGCAGGCCCAGCATAGGCTGCCCAGGTCTCTGTCTCCCTAGTACACTGCAGTGGGCGGGAACACCTAGCCGGAACAATTCAAAGAAAGAAAGAAACTGGGCCTCGTATATTCGCTTGTATAAAAGGAACAAAAAATATGAGAAGAGGGAGCAACAAGAAAGGTTCTCAGCCCCCATTCCTGAGAAACATGCAATATCAGACACGGCACCAATAGACATAAAGCACTATCTCCAGAGCCTCATAGACGAATTCAGGAATGAAGTTATTAATGACCTGATTCAAGATATAAGTAGGATAGTTAGAGAAATGCTAAACACCACCCAAGAAAAAACAGATGGTGGAATGGAAGAACATAAAAAAAGGGGAGAATTGTTGGATGGAGAAAATAGAGAAAACATAGATATGTGAAGCAGGTTCAAAGAGATTACCAGGAAACTAAAAACTCTATCAAAAATGGCATAACAGCTTGAAAGAAACTAAGGACAGATTATCTGAACTGGAGGGCAGATTTGTAATATGGGAGCATGAAATGAAAAATTTCTTAAAAACAAAAAAAACAAACAACAACAATACAAAGGCTAGAAGATGATAAGAGGATCTATAACTTAAGAATTAAGAACATAAAAGAAGAAGTAGGGACACAAACAAATTGACTACAAAGCTATTCACAGAAATAATCCAAGAGAATTTCCCTAATTTAGCAAATGGGAAAGATACTCAGATGTATGAGGCATACAGGACCCCAGCCACCCACAACCCAAACAGAGCTACACCCAGGCATATAATAATCAAAATTCCAGAAATCCAGTATAAGAACAGAATATTAAAAGCCATTAGAAACAAGAAACAGATCACTTACAAGGGAACACCCATCAGAATTACAGCAGATTTCTCAGCACAAACCATCAAATCACGAAGAGCGTGGGGGTAAATAATCCAAGCTTTGAAAGATAATAACCTCCAGCCAAAATTGATATATCCTGCACAACTGTCCCTAGAAATTGATGGAAAAACAAGGTGCTTCCAAGATAAAGAGGAACTAGGGGAATTTGCAACCACCAATTCAACTTTACAGAGAATATTGCAGGATATTCTAAAAAAGGAAAATACCAAGATTCCAGAAAAAGTGACAGAGAGGCCACAATGAATGGAGCAGAAAGCGAAATGAAGAAGACAAACTAACAACAAACGATGGAAAAAAGAGCTCAACAGAAATGAGGCAGAGAAGATTGGATGGTAGGAACAGCTATTTTGGAGAAAACAAGACATAGCTTACTAGAAGCTAAAAAAAGACAACAGGGAGAGGGCCAGACAAATCGATAGCGATTCTTATTAACCAAGACAGTACAGCTGGAGGATTTAAAGTCGTGCTGAGACCTTGAACGCTGATAACGGGAGGCTGCAAATCCCGCGCCTTTAAATCAACAAACTGACCTGTGGACCCAGCAGGAAAAGCTGAGTTGCATTTGGGGACTGCGGGAAACTGAGACCCGGGCCGGGTCTCCAAGTAACAGCCAGGACTGCACTGCTGCACCATAGTGGACGCACAAAGCTCTGGCGTTTCAAATCTAAACGGTGTACAGATATCTGACCGGTCAGCGCTGTGCCAGGAGCGCACTCTGTGCACTGCTCCGCGCTGTGCCGGGAGTGTGGGAAAGGTGGACAGCTTGGTGTGCGGTGGTCCCGGAATGAGGACTTGCACCGGACTCTGGTGAGTACCGGGAACCCCGCGGCTGCTGTGGTTGGCCAGAGAACAGCTGGCCCGCCACCACAGGGAAATCAATAACACAGAGTCTGGTGCAGACATATTAGCCTGGCGGCAGAAACTGCAGCTTGGTGATATCACCCCTGTAGGGAGGGTAGGTGGAAGTCATCTTGAATCCTGGCAGAGCCGGATTACGTGCTGGCTTCACCTCCACACAGAGAACTTAGGGGGAGACATCTTAGTTTTGGGCGGATCTGCTATTCTGATTCTCCTGTCACAGAGAGGTTTGGAAGAGAACGGCTGGGATTTGGACAGATCCCTGTGCCATAGTGACATTACTCAGCTGCTTCTGATACAAAGAGAACTGGCAGGAGCTACTGGGGCTAAACCAAGCCTCTGCTTGGGGCCCAATAAGCGGATACAAAATAGTCACAACTCAGTGACTCAGAAAGTACAGCCTAATTTATGAACTGACACAGAGGCTAGAGACTAACCTGTACCGCCCCTGCATCCCAGCCTACCCCAGATAACAGTAAATTGGGGGGGACAGCAAAAACTCAAGCCAGCACGCTTCTGAAAGGCCCTAAGCAATTTGGAGAGGGCCAGAGAACTCCAGGACAGTCTGAAAGAAACCAGAAACATGACAAGAGATAAAAATTTAAAAAATCTCCAGCTGCACAACAGGAGAAAATGAGCCCAGGAGAACTAAACACTGAAGAGAACAAGCACAGTAACCATCCTCTACTCGACACAGCATCAGCTGAAATTAAAAAGTACCTACATGATCTCATAGAGGAATTTAAAGCTGTACTCCTGATCCAAGTGAGGCAAGATATAAAGAGATTAATTAAAGAAATGACAAGCCCCGCCCAAGAGAACACAGATGGAAGAACTGAGGAAATCAGAAAAGAAAGAGAAGCATCTGAAGAAGAATTTAAGCATAACTTAGAATACATGAAACAGATCCAAAGAGAATATCAGGAAACTAAAAACTCCATCGAATATTGGCAAAATGCCTTGACAGAAACTAAAGACAGCCTTCTGAAACTTGAAGAGAGATTTAGGGCATATGAACGTGAAAGAAAAAGCCTCTTAAAAATAACAAGGAACCAGAAAGAAGCAATTCTAAAACTGGAAGATGACAAAAAGATACATAACCTAAGAATAAAGAATGTGAGTGAGGAAGGAGGAACATCCAAAAATGAAATACAAAAAATATTCACAGATATATTAAAGCAAAATTTCCAATGTATAGCAAAAAGAAATGATATCCAGATAAAAGAAGCATACAGAACGCCAGCTACCTACAACCAAAACAGATCTACGCCTAGACATATAATAATCGAGATCCCAGAAATCCACCAAAAAAACAGAATATTAAAAGCAGCCAGAGAAAAGATGCAGGTGGCCTATAACGGGAAATCTATCAAAATAACAGCAGACTTATCAACAAACTCTTAAGTCAAGAAGGGAGTGGGGAGAAATATTCCAAGTCCTGAAGGAAAAAAATATGCAACCAAAGTTCATATATCCATCAAAACTCTCTCTAAAAATTAATGAAGAAATAAGATACTTTCAAGACAAGGAGGAACTGTGGGAGTTCGTGGCCACCAATCCAACCCTACAGAGAGCGCTGAAGGACATTTCGGAGAAAGAGAGGAAGAGATATCAGGATTCCAGCTACAGTGACAGAGAGGCCTCAGTGAACGGGGCAGACAATGGAATGAGGGAATAAGGTGGACGAATTATAGCAGAAAAGTGGAGTAGCAGACATGAGGCAGAGACGGTAAGCTAGTTTTTAGTATAGACAGCTCTGAAACTATATTTAAAAAAAAAGCAGAGGTCATTGCTAATGGTGTATAACGATTTAAAAGACACAGTAGTCCTTGTGCCATATTTAGATTGAATTTAATTTGTTCTGGTCTGTCCACTCATGTCAGATTCGAGGACACAGACCTCTAGAACCAAAAATAGCAGGTTATACCATGGTAACTATCCTTACTTTCCTATTGACTTAGGCTGAAATCCTGTATTACTTACATTGTCTTACTATGACTGATCTTAATTGTATCTGAATCATAAGACTATTGGTTGGCCTTGACTGATTCTATTTGAAATTGGTATGCTTGTTAGAATCAACCCTAAAAGTAGAGGAAACTACTCTGAGCATGACAAGATGTAAAGGATATCCATACTGGTATGAATCAGTAACAGCTCTCAAATATACAATGCAGTCAAAGTTAAGTTTTTATAAAAATAGGTGATAGTATGTTTAACTATAATAAGCCAGTGTTGTGGACAAAACTATTGAAATTAACAAGAGAAAACATAGTAGCTACGGAAGATCATTTATATTGTAGTTTTATATGTCTTATCCATTGCATGTTTTTCTAGGAAAATGTTTTGCTGTCTTGTTATGACTTGGTTTTCCCTATAATATTTTAATTAAGGGGAAAATTTAAAAAAAATTAGGATATATAATAGTAACTCTTTTTGATTTCCTATTAACTTGTTTTGAAGTCCTGTAATACTCCCACGATCTTGTTTTGACTGATTAGACTCTGTTCCGTTCTGTATGATAGTATCAAGTTTGAGGGTATAGGCAACTACTTTGAAGGCAATAAGATTCACTAAGATGCCCATTCTGGTTTGACTATTGTCTCCTTTGGAAGTCCTGTAATGTTTACAATGCCTCAGTTTTATTGGTCTTGTTCTCTACTGTTTTGTCCAACTTTATAATATCTAATGAGATAGACAATTCTTTTTTTTTTTTTTTTTTTTTTATTTTTTTGTCTTTTTCTTCATTTTTATCGGTACCGGGGATCGAACTCACGACCGCCTGCTTGCAAGGCAGGTGCTTATGCCGCTGAGCTAAATCCCCAGCCCCGACAATTCTTTTTAAGGAAACAAGAGACAACATTGATAACCACTGTTGATAACCTTGTACTCTGTTCTACATTATGTGCTATGTCTATCCTTGGTTTTGACTGACAGCTTTGTTTTGCCATATTTGACTTTATTCTCTCCCCCCCAAAAAAGTAATAAGAACTAAGGAGTAATAAAATCCAAAATGTGTAAATTTTGTTGTAAGAAAGAGAGGGAGGAAAAAAAAAGAGCTCTAATGGATATAACAGCAAGTGTGTTTAGGGGTGTTGAGTAGCTGACTATATTAATGTTTTTGGATCATTGAACACAGCTGTTTGCAGTCTCTCTGTTTGAATGTCCACTTTGTATTCTTTGATACTGTGATTTGAGCAACTATTTCCAAGATGATAATATGTAATCTATTAACAGGTGATTTCTTAATGTTATGTTTGGTTTTTTTTTTTTTTTTTGTAGTTCTGTATTACGTGTAACCTTACACCGCTTTGTTTTGTTTTGTGTTTTTCTCTTTTTCCTCTTAAATAAAATTAAAAAAAAAAGAAAAAGAAAACAAGACATAATAGCTAGTGCTGATTTAGTATCATTTTGTTTTGAAGTCCCATTAAACTTGTATTCTTCTGTCTCCATCAGTCTTAAAAGGTTTATCTTATTGGATTTTATTATATGTGATAATATAAGTAAAAACTTTTATAGACAAGGAGATATATAGAAACCATTGTTCATTTTCTGTTAATTGGTCCTAAATACCCTGTAATAATGTCATTCTCTTGAATGGTTTTATAGTGTCTTGATATGTTTGGGGCTACAGTATACGAAGTTATACTCAAAGATTTCAAGGAAAGAGACACTATGGTAACTATTTTTATGTCAGGATATCTTGTGGTGAAACACTAGTTTGCTTAAATGGTTATGTTTTGACCTGCGCTGTTCTGCTGTTATGCCCTCTTTTATCTCAATCCCCCCCCTTTTTTTTTAATTATTTACTTTTTTCATCTTTTTAATTAAGGGAAAAATAAATAAAAATAGCAGAATACATTATAGTAACCTACTTTGATTTCCTATTAACTTGATTTGAAATCCTGTATTGCCCTCACCATCTTGTTTTGACTGATTTTCCCCTATTCTGCTTTGCTTAATAGTACCAAGATCGAAAGTATAGGCAAAACTGTGAAGACAATAAGATTCATTATGACGCCCATTCCGGTTGACTATTATCTTCTTTTAAAGTCCTGTAAAGTCTCCAATACTTTGGTTTTAATTCTTTTTTTTTATTTATTTAAAGGAAAGGAAACAAAAGAATACATGGAGATAAAAAAAAGGGTAGAAATAATACAAACTTACAGAAAAACAAATGGTAAGAAATTGCTGGTTGATAAGTTACACATTGTCATCTTAGAAATAGCTGTTCATGTTATAGAATTAAAATATTTAGAATGACATTCATAAAGTGACACTACAAACCGTTCTGCTCTATGATCGAACAAAAGCTCAGTAATATGGTTATCAGTCCTACACATTTGTTTTACATCTCAAAGAGGGTAAGATTAAACATATCAAATCAGAACAAAGCAGTTAAAAAAACAATTTAAAGAAATACAGATTTTAAAGCAAGCCCACTGGAGATCTTCATTGTCTATCTAACTGTCTCTAGTTTCTTACAAATAGTTGTCCCCATCTTCACCCACTTTATATACTTATTGCATATTATAGAACTAATCAAATCATTGGAGGCTTTTTAGGTCCTCAAGTTCCAAATTAGGGAAGACAATAGAATTCTTTACTGTTTTGTTCAATTTTATTATAACTGGCAATTCTTCTCAAAATAGCAAGAGGCAGTATGGTAACCACTGTTGATCACCTTGTATTTTGTTTTTACATTATCTATTATGTCCATCCTTTTGATTTGACTGACGCTGTTCTGATATGACACATTTGGTTTTACTCTCTTCAGAAAAAGTAATAAGGACTGTGGAAGTAATAAAACCCAAAATGTGTAATTGTCATTGTACAAAAGAAAAGAAAGTGCTCTAAAGATTATAACTGCATATATGTTTAAATGTATATGATAGATAACCATATTACTGAATTTTTTGGAACATTGAACAAAACTGTTTGCACTCTCACTGTTTAAAAGTCCACTTTATATGCTTCAATTTTGTAACTTGAGCAACTATTTCTGAGATGAGAATATGTAATCTATTTAGTGATTTATTACTGTTTATTTTTTAAATTTTGTATTACTTGTACCCTTTTTCTGGTTTTTTTTCTTTTTTTCCTTAAATAAAAAGAAAAACTGATGTAACCATTCTTTCTTCTAAAAGTTCTTCCTAAGTTGCACTTTCACTCTTTGTAAGTATTAGTTCAAGACTTTTTTTATTTTAAAGGGGATAAACCAGAATAAAACCAATCAAAACAAACCAGTGTAAGAGGTTATAGGCCTTAAAAACACTACAAAATCAACAATAGTTACCATAATGCCTTTTGATGTCTTCACAATAGCTGCAGATAACTTCAGAAATAGTAAACATCAAACAGAACACAATAGAATAGAAACAATAAAAACAAAACAATGGATGCAATAAAGGACTTCAAAACAAGCCTTTAGTAAACCCAAAATTGCTACCACAATGTATCTTGCTATCTTTGAAATAGCAGGCCATCAGATTTAACATAATCAAACAAAACAAAAGAGAGTAAAACCCAACCCAATGAAACAATGGAAATGATACAGGACTTCCAAAATAAGATCACAGGGAATCAACAATGACTGCAACCCTCAGGAGATTCCCTGTAGATTTCATACTGTGTACCACTGTCCTCTGAACCCATGGTCAGACCACTGATCCTAGACCTGCAATGTTAGTGCAACATCAAAGCACCGCAGGCACCCAATTGCATTTCACCTCCATGGCTATCATCATAGCCTGTGTTTTTCCTGATAAAGCTGGTTGCTTGTGGGCGGGCAATGGGTGGAGGTGGGTATGCTTCTTCTTGTTTGCCAGCCCACACTCTGGAAGGGGCTGGGGTGAGGCTGTTCCAGTCTGGCAAAGGTGTGCACATGACTTAGTTCAAAACTTTTTTAAAAGATATTTTTAAATGTATTTTTTAAATTTAATCACAATTTTTTTTATTTTTACATTTCAAACAATACATGTTAAGAAGCCCAACTCTGACAATTCGTATTGCTCAACTTAGCTGTTTTCTATTTTTTACAGCTTTGTTGGCAGCTTCTAAGTCTTGTTTCAGATTTCTAGTCAAGATCTAAGACCAGTGACACTGCTACCCAATTGCTCCTGGAAAAAATCTACTGCCACCAAGGAATCTTGCTAACATAGCCTAGTTGTGGGTAGACTCCTTTTTGTCAGCTCTCAGTACACAATGGTGAGGAAGACTAGTCTGATTTTATAATTCAAGGACCAGAGGTTTTTTTCATATTGTTAGTTCAATTGATTATTCAAACAAGAATCAAATAATATCCTCAGAGAATGATTCATCTAAAAATGTTGGTACAAAATATATCGGATGCTAACTTTCTGAAATTGAGTGTTTTTTTTAAATGTGTTTACTATCAGGTAACTGCTATACTAAATAACAACTTACACAATTTTGCTAGTGAACATTGTTTTAATACTGTAGTTCAAGAGCTGATGGCAGGGAGAGGGAAAGAAAGAAGGGTAGATGCAGGATTTCTTAGACGTTTCTGCCTAAAGGAAGGGCACGTTTCATAAAGGAACAACGTGCCCAACTTTGGACACCTTGAGTCCTGAGATACCCACAGTTCAGTCTGTTATAAACCTAGGTTAAGAGACTTTCTAAGTGAATTACTTTATTTTTATATATAAATTTCTATTTCTCATTTGCACACTAGACACTTTAACAGCGACTATGAAGATGATTGCTGTGGAAATGAAATTAGATAATTGATGTAAAGTTCCTAGCACAGTTCCTAACAATGTAAAGCCTCCATGGGTTGAAGATTATTATTGTCGTCTTTGCCTTCATTATCATGCTATTGCATTTGTGGTTTTACTCTCCCTCCTTCGTACACCTGCAGGTGCTTGGTAGACCCAGAGGGGGCTGGTATTGAACCATGTCTTGGGCCCCTCATAACCTCTGTCTTGCTGCAGCTAATGAGGTCACAACTCGGCTGCCACCTGAGCTATACTGACAGACGGACCTGGCTGGCTGGGGAGACTGCTGGGATCACTTAGCCAGGCATGAATGTTCCCGTGTTGGAAAAGGTACATTGGGCTCCAATGCCGCATGACAATTTCCTTATTAAAAGCATCCAACTCACTTTCTCCTCATTTTCTACTTCCTTAGCATCTTCCAGTCCTTAATTTTATTTCCCCGAGCTTTCTTTCCTGTAGGGAATAAAATGTGCTGACAAGATGACAGGAATGTTCTAGTCTATTCGGCAGTTAATTTCCTCATAGAGACTTGTAATTTAACGTTCTGGTTTATAATCAGACTCTTGTAAGTTCAGTTAGAAAAAATCAATTTGCCTGGGCCTATTAACCTCTGGGTGACCATACGATAACCCAGTTTCTGAACCTGAAACCTGGGTATCACACCAAGCACTGATGACCCAGTGAGGCTCACACTCACATTGTAACACACGCTGTAATCAGCCATTCGGATTGACAGTACAACATTTCACTGTCTATAAAATGAGTTCGTAGACATTAAAGCACCTGAAATATGTTAAGATTCACAATTATATTAGTGTAATTTTTATTTTGTAAAAAACCACTTGCAACACATAGGGGACAAAAATCCAAACCTGAAAAGTTTCCTGATAAACGGAAATGACCTTAAACTTTTACCATGCTCCATCACAATCTGCCCCTAATCTTCCTGCCTCCAAAGTTTTCTTTATAGTGTTTTCCCATTCAGAGAAGCCAGAAACAAATAATTACAATTCAGTCTCATAAATGTAGTAATAGAAATGTGTTCACCTAGGTTCCCCAGCTTTGCCTCAGGTCTCCTAAAATGAGAGAATGTGATTAAAGGAGCAAGAATTAGGAAAGAGGGAAACGGGGAAATGAAAGACAGTCCAAAAAAATGTTCATTATTTCTTTGGTTGACCACCCATACAAGTGGCTGGATATTCAGTTTACAGAACACGTTGATAATTCCCAGAGAGCAGAAGGCATTTGTTCACTACTACTGTCCCCCACATCAGTCAAGGGTGGTCCCCCAGGTATTAACTCTCCACAGTTCCAGGCTGCACAAGCACAGCTAAGGAGCAAAAAATCCCACAAATATCTTCTACTTCTTCAGATCCGTAATTCCTGAGCAATAGAGTGGGAAAAAGAGAAGCAGAACTCAGGGCTCTAAGGCAGGCTACTGTCATCTTGTGCCTGCATGAAACTGGACGGCAACGTCCCAGAAATGGTCACTGTAGTCACAGCTGCAATAAGAGGCAAGGCCAAGAAGATCTGAAACAGTGCACAGCCAGAATCTCACATGTGAATGTGTAAGATACAGAAGTAGAACTGAGCAGAGAACCATGAATTCTGTCTAGCGGGTGAAGCATCAGGAAAAAATTCCTCCATCAAAAATTCTCAGAAAAATTGCTCAGAAAAAAAATCTTAAAATGAATACAAGTATCAGATGCCCAAAGGGATGGATATTCCAAAACAGACAGAGGTATATATACGATAAGGCACAAAGTTGTTAGATAGAAAGATGTATTTGAAGAACTATAAGAAAAATCGTATTGCTAGTGTTGGAGTAGCAACATAGGAAGTTAGAGATGCGGGCAAAATCCAAAACATAAAGGACTTGATTCAGCCATGTTAAAAGTTTAAATGTAATACTAGAAAAAATGGACAGCTATCTGAGTCATTTTTAACAACAAAAACAAGTGAATTTAGAAGAGCGTATAAACAGAATTATACTGATTAACATTATCATATTTATGAAAGGAGAAATGGAATGTGTGAAAAGGAAGTCAGAATTATAACATAATCAAAATAACAGAATTTTGCCTATATAAGTTCTGCTATGTTAAGAATACATATTTATGGTCTACGGCCATACCACCCTGAACGCGCCCGATCTCGTCTGATCTCAGAAGCTAAGCAGGGTCGGGCCTGGTTAGTACTTGGATGGGAGACCGCCTGGGAATACCGGGTGCTGTAGGCTTTAAAAAAAAAAAAAAAAAGAATACATATTTATAAGCACTAGAGAAACCACTAAAAGTAATAAAAAGTATAGCTAAGAAGCCAACAAGAAAATAAGACGGAACACACAAAAATATTCAATCATCCCAAAAGAACACAGAAAACAGCCACAAAGAAAAAATAGATGAATGAGAACAAATAGCAGACAGTATGTGTTGCCTCAAAATGTCATTAGTTATATTAAATGTAAATAAATTTCAAATTAAAATGAAAATAAAATGCAACATGGTTGAACTGAAATATTATGCCAAGTGAGAGTACACAATAGCTAACTGCACTTATGTAAAAGTTTACATTTAATACACTTTTTTTCTATAACACGGCTCCAGATCCTCTGAGAACTGCTGATTCTATTTCTTTTTTAACTGACACACAAGAATTGTACAAATTTATGTGACGTGATGTTTTGATACATGTGTGATGTTCAAACCAGGGTGTCTCTTATGTACTGAAACACTTAGCATCTCATAAAACCACTTTATTAAAGTTAGATCAGTGGTGATGTGGGATAAAGCAATAGCGCTGGACACTGCCTTCAAAGACAGAAGAGGATTTTTTGCCAGAGACGAAAACTGGCTTATTGGTGGTACAGGTGTATTACATTTCTCAAAGTCATTGGCCTGAACAGTTAAAATGTGTGCATTTTGTAACGTATAAATTATCCCTAAATAAAACTGATTAGGAAAAAAAGCAAACAGACATCGCTGAAATATCTGACTCCAATGAATCAACAAACAGTGGTGATGGGAGACAGGGTGAGAGAAAAGAAATGTTTTGGCTCACTTTACAGTGTTGTTAGCATGGGTGCCAGCTTAAAGCCATGCCACTATACTACAGGCTGGAAGACAAAGGATGAATGAGACATTATTCCCCAAACTTGAATAATCATCACATAGTCTAATGGAAACTATGTGAAAACAACTGAATTTGCTATATATTCGGAAATGTTTGATTAGTTACATAAATGCAGCAAATACAATATATACTCTCTACAATGTGCATAATCTTATGAAAGGAGACTCGCTATATTAAGAATTCCCCACTAATAAGTGAAAAAAAAATTCATATGTCCACACAATAGACTTTTTCACAATAAAAAGCAACTTATTAAACATGCAATGACATCGATGAATTTCAAAATAACTATGAAAAATCATTTGCGATTTTAAATTAAACAGCAAAAAATTACTGCTAAAAAGTATACACTGTATAACTGCATTTACATAAAACTCCAGAAAACAAAAACTAATCTACAGTGATAGCCTATCAGTGATACTGTAGAAAGAGGGGCAAGGAATAATAAAAGGGAGAGATTACAAAGAGAAAAGAAGCCAGTGGGGTGATGGGTACATTCATCTTGATTGTGGTGATCTGAAATTTTTCTGATTCTTTTCTCTTCATGCACAATTAATCATATTCAATTCTGTTCTACTTCTGTGCCTTATACTAGTTTCACAGCTAATACATATGCTACAACACATCAAGCTGTTAATTTTAAATATGTGTAGTTTAGGCAATCATACCCCAACAAAACTGGTTTTAAAAATATTAAAAAGAATCATCAATTATGAGGGGGAAAAACAAGTTACAGCTTAATGATCTGCATTTGAACCAAAACTTCTAACATTAGACGTAAGGATAAAAATATCACCAAGTTTGAATAATGACACTGGTGATGCTTGCTAAGTGTTTGCTCTGAGCCAGCCACTTCCAGGAAGCCTCTCACTTGCATCTGTATTTCATCTTCACACAAACCCCATCAAGTGTGTAGCAGTAACAGTCCCAAGTTACAGATGAGGAAACTGAGGGCACAGTTAGCAATGCATTCAACTGAAAGTAACAGAAAACCCAAATGCAGTGGCGTAAATGAGTAACTATAGTTTCATGTTGCAAGTAAAAAGGACTGCAAACAGGCAGCTCAGGTCCCTTTGAGGTGCTAAGCAACGTGAACAAGGACAGGAGTGCTACCTCCTTGTTTGCTGCACCAGGCATAACATTCTTGCTGCCTGAAAGTCATCTGACAGTTGTGGCATCTTCAGGCATCACAGAGCTCCACAAAGGAAGAACAGAGAAAGAAGGGAATGACAGAGTCACATTAGCCGGTCCCAGCTTTCTTGAGGGTCCCACCAGACAGAATTTGAATTATGTCATTTGTCATAACTGTGTCACATAGCCACCCTGCACTGAAAGAGGATTAGAAAAAGGGATGAGAAATGGGGCTAGAGGAGCAAATCAGTCAGTTCCGCGACTGCTACTGAGGCAGATTCAGGATTCAACATTGATTTATTTCTCAAGTCTGTGCTACTAACCATCATGCTTTATGAATAAAGCTCTCTAAATTCTCCCAAAAGGCATCTTAATATGCCAAGCAAAAGGAAGAATTTTCATCCTGAGAAAAAAATGAATTTGACATAATATGAATGCTACAAGGAGCATGTAGATGATATTTGACATGTTAATTTCATATCTTTTGGGAGAGCAAATGTAATTGGAAAAGTAGGGGAGAAAAGAAGAGATGAATATAGGGAGGAGGGAATGGTGATCTACAGATTAGCTTCATACTGTTTTTACCAAGAGACTCTGCCTCTTGCCTGGTGGGTAGGACACTTGGAGAAATCTTAAGAGAGTTCTTCAGTGTTCTGTTCGGGTGACTTCCATTTTCTAGTTTTATCTGGGTGGAAAGAGGATGAAATGTAGAGAGAATTCTACCTCTAAGAAAATGAATTTTTGAAAACATGAAAGGAAATGGCTCACATTTACAAGGCTTAAATATTTCCAAAGCATTCTTTGTTCAAGTCAATTCCAGCATGAGATCAAGTCTGCGTGCATTCATCCTGCACACACTGCGGGTGCAGTAGTTTAATCAATTAAAATGCATACTCTTTACTCAAGAATTTAGGGATTCTGAAGAGCACTTTGTCTGTTATAAAATATTACTTGTGTTAACTGCAGTTTTTGACTCAGCATGTAGTATGGAGTTAGTAAGTCAAATATTAAGAAACATTGGATAGTAGCTCATTTCAAAAAGATATGGATAAATCAACATTCATGTATTGAGCACCTATTGAATCATGACTGTTCTGAGTTTAGAAATGAACTAAATTATAATCACTGTTCTCAAAAGAACACAGCCTAATTAAGGATGACAAGTTGCTGAGTGAGACTGACACAACGAAAGACCTTCTAATTCTGATTTCTCTTCCTTTGACATTTCTCATTTTAATTCGTCCTTCAGAGCTAACAGTGAGATAGTTGAGCAAGATGACAAACAACAACAAAAGCACGAAGAAGTTTTCATAGGCACAATTTTAAAACATAGCATCTAAGCCAAGCATGGTGGTACACTTCTGTAATTACAGTATGCTATAAAACTGAGGCAGGAGGGTCAAAAATTTGAGCTAGCAAGTGAGCAAGCCTCTGTGTCAAATAAAAAATTTAAAATGACTAGAGGAGTAGCTCTGTATAAAGTCCCCCAGTATTGCAATATACACAGATAGGTACACAGGTATATAAAAGAGAGAGAGAAAAAGAAAGAGGAGGGAGAGAGAGAGAAGAGAGGAGAGGAGAGGAGGAGAGAGGAGAAGAGAGGAGAAGAGAGAAGAGAGGAGAAGAGAAGAGAAGAGAAGAGAAGAGAAGAGAAGAGAAGAGAAGAGAAGAGAAGAGAAGAGAAGAGAAGAGAAAAAAAAGAAAAGCTGGGACAAAACATTGCCAAAGATCAAATGTATTGCTTTGAGCAACATAGCAGCTATTTTCTGTTGAAGATTTTAAATGGCTGCCTGGAAATTAACAAAGCTACCACTTTGTACTGAAACTGACAGAAGTAGCTGTCTGAGTGCAGTTCAGTGCCCTCTGTCATCTACAAGCACAGCAAGGGCACAATGTTGAATCGCAGTTCACACATGGAAAAAAAAAAACACTCCATATGGGCCTAGATGGTTACTGCCGGTTAACTGCTTGTTAAAAGGAAAAAAACTGAAGATCATGCTCAGAGAATCCCCAAACTTTCATATAGAACCAGAGAACAAGAATAGGGTGTAATTCTTTCATTATCATTAACAATTTTGGTGTATTTTGACGTAAAACCTGAGACCTCAATATTGAATCACTATCATGAAATTGTTCTCAAAAAGCACACTGAAGTAAAACCAAACTCGTTCAAAGATAATGTAGAGTGATGTTGGTCACACGTTTCACCCTAGCACCAACAAAAGATAAAATAACTTTCATTGTTATAAAATAAAATATGCATTATCACTGATAGAGACCCAAATAAGATCTCCAAAATCTCAAAGAGTAGTCAGCTCTTCACTATCTCCGTTTTAGTGAGGGCTGTGTAGACGTATAAATATGCACTTTGCTCACAAGAAACCTGTTAACTCCTGAGAAAAGAAATCTTATCAACATGAGACCATGAGAAAATAATAGTGTGTGTTACTGATGCATAAAATCGCACTACACACAAACTATAGTTCTGATAAATGATTCCTAATAAGCACCGCTGGCTCCTAATAAATAGTTCCTAATAAGTATTACTTTTGTGGCTCAGACAAGTATAGCAGGAAATCATGATGAATAAGACAAAAGAAAGCAGACCTGTAACAGAGTATTAAATGATGGAGAGAATATGAATAACAGAACAGTCTAATGCTAGTGATTACAACAAGCAAAAGCTCAGAGCTGGAATGCAGTCAGGTTGTGGGAGTTGGCCAAGTCACAAAAGGACAGTTCTGGCTATCATGGTCAGTTAGCACCAAGCACTGTTCTGATAATAATGAACAATTAGCATAGGAGTGCTGAGCAGTATACTGAGAAGTCTGAATTGGATTCAGTGGTGAAGAGGGAACCACCAAATGCAGAAAGGAGTGAGTGTTCATTAGCGTAAGAATATTTACAAAAATCCTAAATCTTGACTTCAAGGGAAAAATTATGAGCAAGATAGTAAAGCCCTCATGGACACATGAAAGTAACAAAATTTAAATATACTATTGTAAAGAGAATGGGTAGGGGTTGGTTTCTAGACACAATCAATGTAAATGAGACCTTTTGAGACCTATGTTATGAGGCACATGAAAGAATAAGAACCATTCATCCCAAAAAGCTCCTTGGGAAAATATCCTTTTTAGAAAAAAAAGACTTCCAAAACAGAAGGAAACTAGACAAGGCCTCAGTCT
The DNA here is from genome assembly GCF_034190915.1 of Cavia porcellus. Lineage (NCBI taxonomy): Eukaryota > Metazoa > Chordata > Mammalia > Rodentia > Caviidae > Cavia > Cavia porcellus. The sequence goes on along the minus strand of NW_026947484.1, from coordinate 155,414,908 downwards.
ATGGACTGAGAAAGAAAAGGAGTTAGTCATGAGATCTTAGGAAAATTAGGTAATAAAGTGCTCAAACGGTACAGCAGGGGACAGTGCTAAGCTTCACCTCACATCTTTCCTGGGAAGTTGTCATTAAAAAAAGAAAGAAAGATAAAAACACTTAAGATTTCAAGAGGCATGCTATGGCTGGGATATTTGTGTGCTCTAAATGGAGATTTAATCGTCCATATGGTTGTCTCTAGACGGTAATAGGTCATGAAAGCTGCACCCTCCCAAACGAGATTAGTGATCCTATTTTGGAAAAAAGCCTCACACACTGTTCTTCCCTTTCACCCTTGTGTGCTTCTGCTCTTTTGCCAAGTGAAGATGTAGCAACGAAGTACCATCTCATGGGCAAAAAGCAAGTTCTTCCTGACATTGAAGCTTCGGCAACCTTGATCTTGGACTTCCTCCTGTTCAGGACCATTAAAAATAAATGGCTGCCAAGTATTTTGTTGTAGAAGCCCAAACCAACCAGGGCAAAGCAATGGGCACAGGCAATTTTTCTTCTCCTCCTCAAAATACCACTGCCTCATTCTAGTAACTGAATCAGAGAATTCCCACAGTCTAGTAACTGAATGGATCGATTCATCTCAGACCACTGAGATATCAACAACATTTGGCCCTTTGCGAAAAAAAATCCTCTCAAATATAATGGAATTATGGTAATTTATTAAATGAGTTCAGAAAAGTTGCTAGTTCCTGCACTCACTCATCCTCACCACTTTGTATCATACTCAGTACAAACAGGTTCTTATTCAGCACACTCTCAAATATTTACCATGTGACCTGAGAACACAAGGAACAAAAGAGAATTGAATGAATTGGATTTCACCAAAATTTTAAAATTTGTGTGCTGCAAATAATGCAACTAATACAATCCACATAATATATCCACTAAAAGACCCTTATTCAGACTATACGGAGGGATGTATAACTTGATAATGAAAAGATAAAAAGCCCAATAAATCATGACCTAAGGGTAAAGAGAGATTATGTCTCCAGAAAGATAACACATTGTGAATAACACATGCAGTAATGTTATTGTATGTATCATTAGAGAGAGAAATGATAATCAAAATCACAATGAGACATAATTTCACAACACTGAGATGGCTATAATCAAACAGACACACAGCAATGAGTCCTGGTCAGGATATGGAGAAATCAGAGCCTTCATCCATGGCTGATGAGAATGTACATGATACCGCCATTATGGGAGATAATTTGACAATTTCTGAAAAAAGCAAATGTAGAGTTATCATATGACCCATAAATTCTGTTCCTAGGAGCCAGGCGCTGGGTGGTGCATGCCTGTAATCTCAGCTCTCAGGAGGCTGAGGCAAGAGGATCATTGTAAGTTCAGGCTACAAAGTGAGTTCAAGGCAATCCTGAACTGCATAGCGAGACCCTGTCTCAAAAAGACAAAATTTGGGGGCTAGGGATTTAGCTCAGTGGCATAAGAGCCTGCCTTGCAAGCAGGCAGCCGTGAGTTCGATCCCTGGTACCGATAAAAACGAAAAAGACCAAATAAATAAATAATATTTTGCTCCTAGGTGTATACCCCTCCTACAATGCAAATATCTGTTCACCAAAAAGCTTATACCAATATTTCATAATAACCAAAATAAGGAAACAACTCAATACCCATTGACTGATAGAAAGACAAACAAAATGTGGTTGCATACTTCTATATGGCAGATTATTATTTCAGTATGTAAAGTATGGATCAAATGTCCAAAGCAGATACAACTATAAGGATAGAAAATAGAGTGCAGATGCTGAAGATGTGAGAGGAGAGGAGGAGGGTTGGACAATGACTGCTAATGAGTCTGGATTCTTTCAGGGGAGACAAATGTTCCAAAATTAGACTGTCATGGTGTTTGCACTATGCTGTGAACATCCTAAAAGGAAGCTTCAGTTAGGCATTTTCAATAGGTGAATGGGCACTTGCCTACCATGGAAGAGATTACCCAGAACCAAAACAGAAAAACAAAAAAAAAAGTGAATGTTTTCTAGGATATGAGCTACATCTTGGAGTGTTTTTTTTTTTTTCAAAAATAAACAAACCTTTTATAGATTTCTACTGTCCCGACAAAGTTTTATCTACTGTGAATTTGTTCATCCACCTTCCTCAGCCTGACACTCAGCAAATAACCTCAAGAGCTGGAAGCAGCTCATGTTTCTACTGGTTAAAACAGGCTTGTCTCTGAAAAGGTGTTAATCACAAATGGCCTGATACCTTACTCAGGTTTCTATTTAATTGCATTTCAGATGTCTGTTTTCAATGACCATGATGTAAGTGAGATTGATGGCCAACCCTATTTACTCACACCAGATATATAAATTCTAATACAGTAAAAATTACCTCTGATTAAAACTGCTTCTCTCCAAGGCTCCCACTCAGCTGTCCATGGGTGAACTGAACACTTTGCTGGCTTTTTAGTCACGGCCTCTGCTAGCACAGATGTCAGCTCTATATGTACATGGATCACATTTATTTGAAATCTTTTCTCTGCACAATCCAAATTTACTGAATCATCATCTTTTCTTGGTAACATGTGAAACATGGAGAAATCAATTATGTGTAATTACAGAGCTTCTTCTGTACTTTCAGAGTTTATCATGAGTAAATTTCTTTGGTTTTTTGTTCGTTTGTCTGTTTTATCTTTTTGTATTTTTGAGACAGGGTCTTGCTATGCAGTTCAGGCTGGCCTTGAGCTCACTTTGCAGCCCAAGCTGTTCTCAAACTTGTGAACGATTCTCCTGCCTCAGTCCCCCAAATTCTGAGATTACAGGAGTGCACCACCATGCTTGGTTTATGAGTAAATTTCTTGACAAAAGGCAAGACTAACAATAATTATAATAAAGTGAAGCAATGCTAAGCTAGCTGTTTGTGCAAAGAACTCTGACCTTGCTTAGCTTTTTTAGTTTTTACAGTTGTATTTAAAGCTGAGATATATATATATATATTTTTTAAAGAGAATAAAACAACATGAAGCAAACAAAAACAAAATAGAACAGACAGAGCAGAATAAAACAATGCAAATAACACAGGATTTCAGAAAAAGACACCAGGAAATCACAGTGGTTACTATCATGTCTCTTGTTTTCTTTGAAATAGTTGTCCATACCTTCCCACATAATAACTTAATACAAAATACCTATCAAAATAGTATAAAAGCAATCAAAAGAATGAGAGCGTAAAGGGCCTTTAAGACCAGACACTATGAAATCAATAATGGCTGCCATAATGTCTCCTGTTTTCTTCAAAATAGGTGTTCATATCTTCATACATATTGAAATCAAATAATTGAAAATCGACTAAAACCAATCAAAGCCAAGAATAAAAGTATTATTGGATTTTGAATCAAAATGATAGGAAATCATCAATGGCTGCCATGGTTCTCACTTTCTTCAGTGTAGTTGTTCATACTATCACATACACTAAAATCAATTGCTGCAAACCCTTTAGGTGAAGTTCTAGTCACATATAAGCCTATGTACATGTACATCTATCCTTTCTGTAGTAGAGGGAAAAACAAAACAACAAATAAATAATTATTACTAAGAACCCAAAACAATAACAATGTAGGCTTTCAAAACAAGGTGGTAGGAACCTAAAAAATTTTGTTTTGCAGTTATCTTCAAAAGTCTTACTCGAATTATCTAAATGGTCTATTTTATGTACATTTGTCTTTTTAAAAAATTTTATTGTCTGTCTACTCCCAGGAAATACTCATGAAGACAAGGATTTTGATAATTTTTACTACTTTGTCCCCAGCATCTATAACATCCAGTACTGTAGATCTTTAATACTTCAATATTATAGATGATAAATTAGTATTTATAAATGTAATATTTAGAAAATGTTATGTGAATTCTACAATCACTGACTGAATAAAATTTTAAAGCAAAAATCAAATGCTTTTAAATTTCTGTTACAAAATCTCTACCATTTCTTGAGACTCTGTCTATTCCACCTAAGTAAGATCTAGCATTTCAAACACAGTGAATAATGTGTGAGGTTATCATTTACTGTCATACTCTGGTTATTTAAAATTTATTGCTTATTATTGTTATATTTTATCATGAAGTGATGGCTATAATCTGATTTGTATTAGAATAAATTAAATGAGAATTTTAGTTAGAGATGCAGGTATTATTATCAAGGGCCGAATTTATAATTTTTATTAAACCAAACACAACTTTAGACTTCTTGATAATATTTTAATAAAACTCCCCTTGAAGGTGGACATATAAGCAATACTAATATTTTTTATGTTTTTTATTTTTCCTATTATCTTTCTTCTCTTTTCCATTCCCATCAGTACCCCTGTTTGGAAGATGCTTTTGACTCTTAAATTCCTTTCATTTTGTTTTTAGAAATAAATCCAAAGCATCATTTATTGCAGACTTTTAAAGTGATTGCTAAGGCAGTGCTGTAATTTTGATCTTTCAGATCCTTTTGAAATCTTGCTTCACCTTTTCCTTCTGCTAACTCAAGACCTATGTCCTTTTGATCTGTTTTTAAAATGAGTGACGCCCCCAGTTTCTTAGTGGTCTGTGATTTTCTGCTTCACACTTTGTTTAAGCTATCATGATACCACAGCAATTGTCAAGATGTGAAACAGTTCGAGGACACATTAAGGGAAAGCATTGTGGATGACTTACAAATATACTTGTACATTACATGGCAAATCCTTTTGTCTGATATTATTCACTTTAGTTTCCTTTCACTGTGGAAAAAAAAGAGTTTATATGCAGTTGGGGATTGAACATAGCTACACCCCCAATCCTTTTTTATTTTTTATTTTGCGATAGGGCCTCACTAAGTTGCTAAATTGCTTGAGCTAGTCCCAAACTTGCAATTCTCATGCCTCTGCTTGAGATTACAGGTAAATACTGCAATGCCCAGCCGGAAATTTTTATTTGTTATTTTTTCTCTTTAATAGACAATCACTAGATTCTGTAGGATTTTAAATATAGATGACATCTATTTTAATTCATTAGAGTAGAGTTTTATACAGGAGAGTTCATTAAAAATATCCAAAGAAGAGAATCCTTCCTTTGGTAAGAAAATAAAAGATCTATGGATACAAATAAGAAATTTACAATAAAATGCCAGAGATTGTTTTTGTGCGAAATGTTAAACTAAGTCGGCTGTTGCTGAGATCAACATTTCAGGATCTACTGCCTCACCAACTCCCTGGCCCTGAAGAAAGTATAGGAAGCAAATAGCAAGGTAAGTGTCCGTGACTGCTTTTTTAAGTAAATGGTGCTGGGGTGTAGCTTTGTGGTACAGCGTTGCTTAATAAGCACAAAGGCCTGGGTTCACTCCCCAATACCAACCAAGAAAAAGTAAAAGTAACCAACACAAGACGAAACCCTATTCCAAAACCAGTCTCTAAAAGATGTGCCTTACTTACTTTACATACTCTGAAATACAAAAATCTTGAATAAAATTTTCTAGTCTTCCATTTCAGATACTATCACAATACTTAGAAAAAATATTTTTACAAAGTATTTTAAGAGGGAGGCAACAGAATTAGCTCAGAATAACTTAAAATAAAATATATAAATCACCAAATTATTACAAGCATGGATTTATATACTTTTCTTTTTAAAAATGTTGAAAGACTGTATCAGATAAGCCGGGGCCATGGTCTTGGTATCAAAAAAGAAATTTTTATAATGTCTCATTATCTTAAACCACACAATAACAGCAGCTAACATAAGTGTTCCATCTCATTATATACTGAGCTACTGAGCCATTTGGTTGATTAAGCTGATATATAGGTACCTGTAAATCATTTTTTTAAAAACCTTATTTTTGCCTCAGTTCTAAATCTTTTAATTTGCTTTTTAAAAAGTCTGATTGAAGCTGGGCATGGTGACACAGGACTGAAACTCTAGCACTCTAGGAGGCTAACACTGGAGACCAGTAAGACCAAGCCTAGCATAGAAAACTTATCAAGATCTGTCACAAAAATAAAATTAATTAATTAACTTTTTAAAAATTACTGGAGACTGCTCAGTGTGAAGGCTCTGGATTTAATCTCCAGTACTGTAAACTGGTTGGTTGGGAGTTACATGAGTAAAAGGCAAAATTATGAATTACATTCTGAAATTTAAAATCTATACCCAGTAGCACATAAGAAGAACAGGGTGGGAAGAGAAAGAAGGGAAAGAGAAGACATTGAAGCTACTGAGTTTCAACCCACGAGTCTATATATGTATATGATGAAGATTCTTGACACCAACACATATTTTCACCTAATACATCACTACAAATACCCACTGACCACTTTCAAATAGATTACCTTGACTCCTGAGCAACATAAAAAATACTGCAATCTGCTAACATGAAAACCAAAAAAATAGTTTACAAGAAAATTGAAACTGTTTCTTCTTTGGGGAAAATTAATTTCAAATTCAGCATTCTAACTTTATGTTAAAATGATTCACCAGGGGGAAGGAAGAACACATTTGACTTTCAAGCATGAGAAGGCACTATCAAGAGTTTATCAATTAGACTGTGAAAATTCTACAAATGAATTATCTCCTGCTCATAGGACTCCCCAAAAGGAATTTCGGTAGATGCAAGTGAGTCCAGTCATTTATTTTGAGAATGGCAGACTAAGCCATTAGAAAATATCTGTAAGTTGTTGCCTATTATAAAAGTTTATCTAAAGTCTCCTCAATCCTACCCATCAGCATCAGTGTTTCTTTCACACCACAGTGGCTGAGGGAGTCTTCCTATCTACTTACACCTGAATATTCTCACATTGCATCATGTTGAAAAAATAAAGCATTCACATTACTGAAAGGACGCAAAACACTGATTAGTTCATCCTCAAAATGTTTAATAAGATCTCAGCAGGAGATTAAGGGAAGTCTAGAGAGAACAATCAAGCTTTTACTAAACAGGAAAATTTACCTTTCCTCACAAAATTGCCATTAATGTACAAAATTACAGTGACGGCAGTAATTATAGCCAATGCTATATCATCTTGTATGGGAATAAAACTAAGAAAATGTGTCTAATATCAGAATGTTTAATAGATGGGACTGGTCTGTAAAGGGTTCAGCATGACATTAATGTTTGCCAGAGACCAGGCCAGCCACATTTCACGTTAGAATTTGGCAGGACTCTCTTTTCAGATGGCCACAGCCATTCTGATTTCCACGGCACAGATTTCTTTAGTTCACTCTCCAGCCAGAAGCAGGTAAAGGTGGACACCATCTTTGGTACCAAAGTGTGGTTCAAGGCCCAGCTCTGCATCACATGAGTTCATCACTGTTGTTTGGGTTGTTTTATTAGCAGCAGTGAAAGTTGAACTCAGGCCCTTACACTGAGCTACAGCCTTTTTACATTTTTATTATGAGACAGAGTCTTGCTAAGTCAGTGAGCTGCATAAATGCCCAGGCTGGGCTTGAATTTATAATCCTCTTACCTCAACCTCCTGGAATATCTCTTCTTAGTGTTACCTATCATTTAATCTCTTTGACTCTGTTTTCTCTTCTGTAAAATAAGAGTAGTTCCTACCTCCAGCAGGCAGGTGAAAATTAAACAAAAATGTAGGCAAATGTCTGGCACTGAAATGTATTGAATAAATATGAACTGCTTTCCTAACTATGATGATAGAGCTTTATAGATAGTAAAGTAGCATTTGAGTCACAAACTTTTGAATTTAATTTGGTATTCAAAGCTTATTAATATAGAAGGTGCTATTTTTCACACTGATGCGTTATTCAAATGTGGGAAAAAAAAAAAGAAGAAAAAAATCGCTGTCTTTAAATAGCAAACATTCCACTTTAGGTTATCTGTTCATGACAGTGAACCAGCAACATCACACAGTAATGAGGCAGGTCTGAAATCAGCGTGTGAGGCTGTGAGAACCAGAATACTAAACACAACATACGAGAGGTAACAGACACTCAGTGCTTAATGGCTGGAGTACCAACTCATATAAAATTAAAAGGGACTGGAGAGATGCCAGCATCAGACTTAAATTAGGATAAAAATATATATGTGTGGTGGTCACCTCTATCCTATTGGTAACAACCAAAGCTCTATGAGATTCAGAAATCATTTCCACAGAACTAAATATCAGTGCTACTTAAAAAGCCTTTATTTTTCAAAAGTCTTAAGACTGAATCTATGAACAAAAGGTCAACTCCAGCTGCAGTTAAAACAGAATATGTTATTTTTCTTACACTAATTTATGCAGTCATGCAAAATAGCACTGGCCCAAAGTCCCAGTATCAACATGAAAATAAATCATGTCACTAAATGTAAATATTATCATCAGCTCTAATAATCTTTCATTAAAATCTTTGTGAAAACACACTTAGACACTAAGACTCAAACATGTATATGCATTTTAATGTTATGCAAATTATGTTATCAGATTGGTGTGACACAATGCAACAAAAAAGAAAAACAATTCAAAAATTTGGACAAAAATTTATACTGTCTTTGACTATAACCAGTATAAAATTTTCAGTGTTAACTTATATGCCATGAAAGTAATAATAGTTTACATTTATTTAAGATTTCCAACCACTTTGATTCTATCATAAAAGCATTGCTAATATTTTGCTATTACATTGAAAAGATCGAGGTAAACTGCAGAGGAACAGAACAAGAAGTCAACAAGAAGCAAGCCCTCCCCGCAAATCAGCGCTATGCACAAACCAGTGCAGGAAGAGCCTGATACAAAGCTCCTTCTGGTGTCTGGGCTGGGAACCAAGAAGAGCAAACTCCACCCTCACTACACTGCCACCATAAGCAACCTGCTCATTCAGAAAAACACAGGCTGTGATGATAGCTACTGAGGTAAAATACAATTTAACGCTTGTGGTGTTTGGTGTGTCACTGACTTTGCAGGTCTAGCGCTGGTAATCTATTTGGAGGATGACAATATGCAGTGTAGTATCTAAAGGTGATCTGCTTCTGAAGGTGGTAGCCATTGTTAATTCCTTACTATCTTGTTTTAAAGTCCTGCATCATTTTCATTGTTTTGTTCAGTTGAGTTTTATTGTTTTGGTCTGATTTTATCATATCTAATGGCATGGGCAGCTATTTCAAGGATAACAAGATATATGATGGTGGCCATTTAGATTTACTATTGTCTTGTTTTGAAGTCTTGGATTCATTGTTTTTTCTCTATTAGTTCTAGTCTATTCTGTTTTGTTTGATTTTTACTATGTCTGAAGGTATCTGCAGCTATTTTGAAGATGACAAAGAGGCATTATGGTAACCATTGTTGATTTCCTATTGCTTTGAAATTCTGTGTCACTTACACTGGTTTGCTTTGATTGGCTTTATTTTGTTTTATTTTGCTTGGTTTTATTCTCATTAAAATAAAAATAAAAGATCAATGCAAGAAGAAATTAACTAATCAGAAGTGTAGATAAATGTTCAGAATTTCATCATCTGATCCCAGAGCCCACCTATAAGCTACTGTGATGTACTGCTTCCATCTCCACTTGATATTTTCATAGTCTAGAATTGAATAGTAGTATTGATTGACTGAACATGTGAGCACTCAATCTGCATGATATTTCAGGCTCCGTAGCCTAGTAATTACATGATTTTAAAACTGGGTAAGTTCGGATAGATTCATTCTTCTTTGGCAGGTACTCTGGTACCCTGCTTTCCTCAGTGACCATTTCTTAATTTTTTTTCCAAAGCCAAATCTAGTACAGAAAAAAGACACTACCTTCTTAAGTATAGCTGCACCCTATATATGACAACCTCAGAAATCCCTGAGGAAAAAAGTACCTCCTGCCTTTTGCACTATGTGCTAGGCAGAAATATCTGGCAGTGGCCATGCAGCAATGTCCTAATTATATTACTGTAGACTATGAGCCATGACCAATTTGTAAAAGAACAATTGAAATTAGAAGAAAGGTGATATCAAGCATCCAGGAACTCTGGCATAATTGCAACCTACAAGATGGTAAGAAGACAGAATTCCTATAAAGTAGCTCACTTCTGTGTTGATGGATAATAAAAGGAAGAGAATTATATGATAAGTTACTAATAGATTAAAAAAATGTAGCCAAGAAACAGTGAGAGACACTTCTACCAGGTGCTGGCAGAAAGGACTACAGGAGGTGACCTTGAAGTGAAACAAATACTTAAAATTTAAAGTCCAAAACAGGAACTAATATGCTAAAACAATTCTAAATACTATGAATCAGGTTGAGAAGGGCACTAAAGACCTGTAATAGGATGATTTAATATTTCTCACTTCTCCAAGGCTGTTGTTTTCCAAATTAATTTGTTTTTCTGCAGATATCCCAGAGAGAAGAAAAATGGAACACAGTGTACTTATTGTCGGAACAGCAATTTTTCTGACATGGTAGCTCTTAACTTATTAATGTGCACCTACCACTGCACTGCGGCTTTAGTAATGAGCAGTCTTCTCACCCTATCGTTAAACATACGTAGCTAGACACCGGGTGTCCTGCCCCACTAATAATGCTAATTTTGGGATCCCTGCCTAAGAAATTGACATTATGAGAAAGCAGCAGGTTCTGTTTTGTACTTTCTCTTTTATACAAGAAAACTTCCTGGGGAAATCAGGAAAATAACTGTTATAGACTAGTAGAGTCAATCAGTTTAAGTAGAAACGCTAGTGTACAATTTGAAGGTTCTAGGAGTCATTCACTTAAACTCAAGACTTTATTACCAATAAAGAACTCATTACACTTTTTAAGATATTGTTCCCATTGAAAATCAAGTAAGGAATTGGTACCAGTAAACAAATAAATAAATGCAAAACCTAACCTTCAGTAAGTTTACGCAATTCCTCACCAGCTCTTCGGCAGGCTATGAGTGGTTAGACACAATGACCAGGTAAGCAGAAGATGGGGCAGCTCTTACTGAAGCTCTTTCCAAGAAGCTCTTGCTCTCTCCTCCCACTCTAATGGCTCAGCGAGGGGCCTTTCCTTTTGGATTATTTTTAGTGCCTTTTATACTTTGAAAGACTCCTAGGACCTTGATCTCTTCCTTTGCATTTTTTCTTGCTTTCATTCTCCATACTTCTGTCAGCTTTTTCCCCTTAGCAATTCCCTCCGTATTTCTGAGAATATCCCTTTGATTTCTAACCCCGTAGCATGTCACAACAATGCAGACCAAAAAATCACCACCTGCCAGCCATAGCCTTCTCCTCGCTGCCAATGTGTTCCTCACATTGGGATGCCTAATATCCTAGGCATCAATGTTCTCCCTTTAAAATTGTTTTTAATTTCCATTCGCAGGAGAATCTAATGGCCCTCACTTGTTTCCCACATTCCCAATTCCATGAATCATTTATCAAGTCTACATCAGTACTCATATGAACATCACCCTTATAATTTTAATTGATTTTGTAAATACATCTGAGTCTTTATGTGGACTTAAACTGATTCTACATGAGTCTGTCTTCCTTCCTTAGGGATGGAAGACTTCTCTAAAGTGCAATCCTTCCTGTTTTATGTCACTTAAAGGATTGTGCTCATCCCAGGTTCTCCTTTAGGAATTCCACATTCCTTCAGTTTTCAAATCTACTTCCTCTTTACCTACTTCAAATGCCACCTCTTTCTAAAGTCACAGGTCTGCAAATAACTTCTCACACCTGCTAAACCCATGACACATACAGCTCAATCTCTGTTAACATACTTTAAAAATTTTACAGTATGGATTATCTGCTCAGTAAAACCCAAGCTCCTTATAGGTAGAATTCATGTCCTAGTCATTATGGCCCTTAGTAAATACTGAATATAATATTAACTAACAGGATTCATATTTAATACAATAAAAGTACTAAAATTGCCTGTTATTCTACTTAAATTTTCATTAAAATTAAATTAAAAAGTTTAACTCAGTGTATCTCTACTTGAGATTCACAGAAACAGACATTCAGATAAGGAATCTTGAATACAAGCAATTTATATGAGACATAATCCTAAGAAACATGAGTAGGAAGAGAGAGAGACATGAAACAGAAAGCTGTCAGTGAAGGGCTTTTTTTATCAAACAAGGTACCTCTTGGGGTACTTGGTGTGTAATGGAGTAAACGACTTTGAACTACACTGACAATTTTGAAGCCAATAAAGAACCTGTGCCTCTAGATTACCTCAACAAGATGGCAAAGGAGCTGGCACATTTATTCATCAATTCTTGATAGCCTTGGTTGACAGCTGAAAGGGGACATTCTTTGGTTCCATCAACCTGCCCCAGAGGCAAATAGAGCAAACTCCTAAATCAGCCTGAATTCTTGGACTAAGACTGAGATGCTGGCGGTGAAAAGATGGGATGGATGTTGGAAAACAGGAAGTTATGAGATGATGCAGTTACCAACAGAATCCACTGCACATAATAACAAAAAGAATAGAGACAGCTGATGTAAGTGGGCCTCAATTTTTAACAGCTTCTTGGGAGACTAATGACTAAAAAGCCTAACAAGAAACACAGCCCACAATATGCAAGAAGAAAGTACAAAGCTCAAGAAGGGCGAAAAGCCTCAGTCCGTTCCATGGAATCCAAATCCTAAACAAAATTGAGCCTCACAAATCAAAAGTAAAAACAGAGGCATTAACAGAAGATTGGAAACAGAGATTGACAAATCAGAGACCACCATTTGTTTTGGTAGTATTTAATATATTTGAAGTATTTCTAAAGAACAAAAAATACATGAGAATAACCTTAGGTGGTTCCTGTCTGGTTTGTACATTCAGGCCCTTGATTTATAAAATTGTCAACACATATACAAGCCCTTCCCTGTCCCTGGAAGTATGAATGCCTGAAACTAGGACTTAGCCCTGCACCAAATATATGAGTCATCTTCTTAATCATACTAGCCCTGTGAGATAGTGAATGTGTTGCTGTGCTGATTAAAGCCCCCTGTGGCCTGGCAACTAATGATGGCTAGCGTCCCAGCGTGAACCGAAGGTAGAGGTAACCAGTGAGGACACTGTCTCATAGAGCCAGACCTTCAGTCAGCTTCATTCTCCCAGTGAACAGTCCATCAGAATCTGAGAACAGACTCTTGACTAAAGCACGTGGTATTAAAAAGAAAGACATATATGAACCAGCAGGAAAAAGTGACCCCACATGATGCCTGATAATCTGGAGCATTTCGAAGAAATTTTTGAAACCTCAAAATCGACCCAAAGCATTTCCAAAACACTTGCTTTCAAAACAGGAAAAAGATATTATGGAAAAGAAACACCAGTGAGTAAGAGTTTTTAAATAAAACATAAAATTCAAGAGAAGTATTGGATAATAAGCAAGGAAACCTCCCAGGACATAGAGCATTAGGACAAAGAAACAGAAATACTAGATAAACATACGAGATAAACCCAGGATGATTAATATGCACCAATAAACTTTCTAGAAAAAAAAGAATACAGAAGAAAGATGATTTTCAAAAACTAAGTATTAAGAGAATAGCTTAGAGTTAAAAGTAAATAATTAAGTAAAGAAAGAAATACATAAGTACAGTTAAAACCTTACAGAGATTTTTAAAAAGCACTCAACAATGAACTAAAATAGTCTAACATTAGACTTTTCCTTAGCCATACTAAGTGCTAGAAAACAGCAGACCAATGTCTCCAAAGTTCTGAAAACAAGTGATTTTCAGTTAAAAATTCTATTTCTTGTCAAATAATTAGGTCAATAAATTATGAGAGTAGAATAAAACTTTTCTGTTTTGCATGATTTCATTTCTTTTCCTTCCTGTGTACCCTTCCCAAGGATGCTAACTTGAGGATGTAAGGGCAAAGAAAACATAGTTCAATAAATAGGGTACTATTCAAGGGAGAGTAAAATCCAATCTCAGAATGACAGCTTTGGAATACTGCAGGGACAAGCCAACTCAGATCCAGCAGATCCAGGGTTCCAAGCAGCAGTTTCCAGGTAAAAGCGGGAGTGAGTAGAGGGAGAACTCTGAGGAAATGGGAATGTTTCAGTAGATGGTTCATTCAGGATTTGAAGCTGGGGACATTCTACACTCAGTGTTAGAAAAATAAACCCAGAAATAAGGAATCTAATGTAAGAACCCTGCATAGAGAAGAAGAGTACAACTTCCATAGAAAAATAGAGAAGTAGGTGTGATACTAACACGCTTATTTTGGACTTGGAAGAAGTCCAAAAATATTGGGGTGAAAGAAATGGATGACACAATTATAAGACCATCTTTTGTTTGCCAATTTTGTCTGAAAAAGTTACTGTCCATGGCTAATGAAATAAGAAATGAAGATTTAATTATATTTTTGAAGAACCAAATTTAGGCTGCAAGGAAATACATAGATTGATTATACATAGAAAAGGGAAGGTAAAAAGTAATACAGATGAATTCTGTCCTAATCTAATATATCAAGAAGTAAATGGTGTCTAAATGTAATAAATCAAGAAATAATGAGACATGTATTTACAAGATAGATGATGGATAGATCAGACATCACTACAAGAAGAGTCAGAACAGAACAGTTTGAAGTTGGTCATCTCTAGGGACAGAGAAGGATATGGTGGGGATTGTGACTTTTATTATAAATTCTATATCATTTGACTGTTTTACCACACAAACTTATTATTTCAATACAATTGAATGTCAACATATGGATAAATGAAAATACCCCTTAAAATATCTCCCTAACAATAAAGTAAAATTAGTGTGCTTACTGTAGATGAATATAATCTTGACTACTAAAAATGACAGTGACTTCATTTAAGAATCCTATACCAAATAAGCTCTACAGTCACACGCTGCAGTAGATTTATTTTTTGAAACAAACTACGGATACTTCAATAACTGCCATATAGATTTTCACGAGAAAAATTTATTTCATATATGTAGTATAACTCAAGAAAAATAAGAAGAAAGGCCTTCATCTTCCTTTAAAAGTTTATGTTGCTTTGAAAATACGCACATTTGGTCCTATTGAGGTTCAAAAACTTTTTCATCTTCTACCCAGATATGATACGGTAAAAATAATTGTGTACTCCATGCACTGGTACACATAATGCATCAGCAAATACGGCAAAGCTTCAGACTGTCAGCAAAAATCACCTCGCTTCAATCACCACTGAGTAAGCTTCACAAGGCAGCATTTGGGAAAAGATAGAGAGAGCAAAGTGCATCAAAGTGAATACCTGGAACCGCACCCAGAAGAAAACTGGGCTACACTAGAGCACAGAATACATTCTCCTCCTGGCTTCTCCTATTAAGAAATCGGGCCTCACCATTTTCTGAATTCCCTGTTCAGAAGTCATTTCAGGTAAACTGCACTGTAGTTACTGACCCCTACAGAAGCCCAGACAGAAGCATATGTTTATGATGTTTTATAAATGATCTGAATAATGCCACTTGGCTTTGGCCTGCTTGACTGAACTAAGAATTAGTAAATTATCCATCACCAAACTCGGGGCCTTTTCTTCTTCCACATCATGAAATATATGCAGTTTTAAAGAACAGATAAATCTTGATAAAATACTGAAAATAGTAAATTTGCTCATAACAGCTATATACCAACAGTGCTGATAAAGGAAACTGTTTAATAAAATAAAGGCAGAAACACAACTGGCCTTTAGACAAAAGTGTGGTGTACATTCGGTAACCCATCAAGCTTCTTTCCTATCCCACATCTTATAACCCTACTCACTGCAAGACAAACCCACCACGATTTCTAATGCACCTAAAGTACCTCTCCTACAAAGAAAGGGTCCTGCCCTCAGCTTGGTCCAGTCAGTAGAAGGATGAAGCCCATACTGTCAGACTGTAAGTGATATAAATAAGAAGACAACAAATGATACAAAAAAAAACTGATTATCCATTTAGGAATCTTGATGTGCAACATGCTTAAGAGTTAATAGTAAAACACACACACACACACACACACAATCCAGCTAGTTCTATAAGGGACAACAGCAGGACACATTCCTCTGAGCAGTAAGACAAGGACAAAAAAGAATAAGACAAGTATTAGTTAAGAAGTCTCTGAAAAACCACAGTCCAGTGAAGAGGCTGTTATTCCTATTTTCTAGAGCTAACATACAACATATTAAAATACTAACTAAACTTTAGACAAGCAGAAAATCCAAAAAAATCATTGTCTCCTACTTAATTCTGTTAAACTACCTAATTTCTACGTAATCCACATTTTTAAGTTAACCAACCTTCTTAACACTGTCTTAATTGCTTCAGTGCAGCATAGCACTGTGTTGCTTCACTAAATGCTTCTAGCCACATATATTATTATAAGTATGAAATATAATTAGTTTAGACTTTAATCATTTAATCATAGGACAGCATAGTGTACAATGTAGAAAGGAAAAAAAACTAGTTTTTATAATGTGCCTATTCTGAGGGGACCAGCTGCCAAGTGACAAATGAATCATATTATTGACTGCACTACATTTGTATTGATTTGATGAATGTATTGCTGTACAGTTAATGCTATGTCAGCCATTCATTTACAAATATATATTTCCAGGGATGTCTTGCCAGGATATAAAGACATTTCCTATGAGCTTGTAGGAAACTTAGCCCAATTCATTTGTAATTCTTTAAAAACTAAACAATTTTTTAATTCCATGATTGTTTGCACAAGGTATAGAGTAGTCTACAGTAATGCTATTCTACTTAATATAGAAACGGTATACTTCAATTGTGCTTATTTGTTTTGCTAATTATACAGTGCGCAATACAACCCAAGCTCTCCAGATAACTTGTGGACTCTGTATGACTAGAGTAATTGGCAAAAGAATACCTGAACAGCTCCATGTGGTGAGTTTATCACAAGCATCTTGAGAAAAACACAAAGGTAAGGATACACTAACCCTGAACAAACTATCTCTTCAGGGCAAAGGAAGAAATCAGTAGACACAGAGATTGAAATGAAGATATAGGGACAGAGACAGGTGCAGGTGCACAGAGAGCAAAACAAGTTTTCATAAATAATCCTCCAACAAGCCCTTTTTGTTGTCGTTATTGTCCGAATGGAATGTGTTACAGTACCATGTAATGAAGTAAAGAGGAGCAAGAAACGAGGAACTGTAGCTTTACAAATTTGGAACCTTCCTTCAAGTCCTGGTAAAATATTTTGCCCTTCTGAAACTTTTGCCCTTCTGAAAAACTTAAGGAAATTGGACGTCGATTTCAGTTAAGATTATGTGTGCCAGAGACTGAGGATCTAAAATGAATTTATTGTATCAGAGGTTATATGGTCTCATCACCCTTTCTGTGTCTCTCAGCCCATAAGCTCTGAAAATGCAAACCGGGAAATTAATCTGAGTTTTAATTACAAAACTACCCTAAAATAAGATAAAGAAATCTAACAACTTCTAAACTCTGATCACTTTTATTTGCATTGGTACATACAAAGTAGCAATTTATGAAAGAAAGTTTATAAAGTTAATAAATGTCACTTTGAAAAAGGTATTCTCTCAAAAAAATTACCAAATTCATGATAGGTCTGTTTAGCAAAATCCAATACTATTTCCACTGGGAATGGAATTTTCTTCAACTTGTATCAATTTACCAAGGCTTGTGGACCCATTCATGCTCTCCATATTTAGAATTAAAGGTTCCTTTCTGAAGAGATCTTAATTTGAAGGTAAAACACGGTCCAAGTTCCTGAACTCCCACTCTCTTTTCACTTTTGAATATGTACCTATGAAATCTAAAGAAAATGTAATTGCACTGGTTGTGGAATGTGGCAACCTGCCTTGCAATAAATTGAGGAGTATGGGGAAAGAGAGAAGCAAACATGCATCCAGTTGAATGACAGCCTTGCTGCAAAATTATTCAGAATTATTTCGGGTGCCTGCTCCATCAGGTCCTTACCCTTTCCCTTAATTTCTTTTCAAAGACAAATGAGAAGCTGGGCCATTTAGCAAGTGACTCAAAATAAGTCCATTTGGTGTTTTATGATCTTCATTAATCACAATTAGAGCTGTGAAACTCTCTGTGCACTGTGGGATCATTTTTTTCAGAGTCAGTCCACATCTACAGTAAACATGTGAGTTGAGTATCACTGTTGAGAGCTGCTGGCAGAGTACTACTGTTCTCCCATGAGGTCTATCTGAAGTGATGAGAATCGTGGGAGAAGTTTCTCTGCTGAAGGAAGGAGAAATTCATCTGTAGCTTTATCATAAACAACCGCTTCATCATTGGGTCTACTGTAGTTTCATCATGGACTCACTGGTTGCCAGTGGTCTTGGGTTCAGGTTTTGGTGGAGTCTTATCACCAAGAGCTTTTCTCTTTTTTAAGTTTTTCTTAGCAACCAACTTTTCTTTCCATCACTGCCATTTGCACCATGTGAACATTAAGCACTACTTGTTCTTTATTTCCAAAATGTTGAGACCTGGAGGGAGGAGAGGAAGGCATCTGCTTTCCAGGTTTGGACCCGCAGTCTGCCGCTCCATGTCCTAGGGACTCAGCCTCTTGAGGCTCTTCCCCAGCAGCTTTCCTTTACAAGCTTTTCTTCCTGCTGCCACCATTCTTTTCCAGGCCTTCTATGTGTTGTTTGCTCCAATGCATCTACATCCAAAGAACATTTTATTCTAAGCCATTCCAGGCTCTAGATCTATGGGTAGTATGACTTCTCCATATCATAATTCTGTGTGACCCAGGGTCACCACCGCAGTTTCTAAATACTCAGATATTGGCTTCACAGTGCTCCCTTGAACAGTGGGATCTGCAGTGTTACTGCCCATGCTGGAATGCTGTCTCAAGTTATGTCTAGTTGAATAAAGAAGGTAACTTTTCTCTACTATTACTTCATACAGTTGAAAGATATTGGTACCTACCTATCTCCTGAAGGTATGGTGAGAACTCATCTCTACTTGAAGGTCAAATGGGCATCTCAAATTTAAAATGTCCCAACCTGAATTCCCCATGTCTCTCTCCTGTACTCATATCTCCTGGTTTTCCCCCATGCTCTCTGCATGTCATAGACTCATTTCTTCTAGTCTATTAGCTCAGGATTCCCCAAACATCCAGAATCCAAAGCCTTTTTCTCATTACCCCACCACACCCCTGTCCCACTGCCAGCATCACCCCAGTCCAGCATCATCGTCTCTGCTTGACCTATGCCAGTAGCTTCCTGAGGAACCCTTTTCTAACTTTTATCCCCCACAATCTATTCTCAGCGTAGCAGCTAAAGGAATCCTACTGGCAGGTAAGTCAGGCTGCTGCACACCCTTCATTGGCTTTGCATTCTCTCCAGAATAAGTTCCCAGGCCTACATCATGATGATGAGGCCCTCCCTCACCCTCTGACCCCATTTCCTGTTATTCTCCTCCTGATAGTGGGGCACATTCTCTTTCTCCCTTAATCCCTGAAACTTACTCCCATATAGCGCACTATGTGTTTTACTTCTCAATTTTGATTATGTCTTTTTCCACTAGAATATAAATTTCTTGACAGCAGAGACATTTTTTCCATTTCATTTTTCTACTACATCTCCAGTGCCTAAGCTAATATTCAACACAGAGTAGGTATACATAAAATGTTTATTAAGTAACTGAATTCAGTCAGTCAATTAATACCAAACATTTTAAAATGTGTGACACATACTAAGTGTACAGTGTTAGTAATTTTGTACTTGCAGTATTTGTTTATGTAATTACCTTTGGGTTTTTTTATCTCTTCCTAATGTATAGTTTGAGCATAAATTGTATTAGCTTCAAAACAGTGTATTATTTCTTAATATTTTGCTTTTGTTTTCTCTTCAATATGCAATAGAATATGTGAAACAGGTTCAAAGAGAATACCAGGAAACTAAAAAGTCTTATCGAAAGCTGGCATAACAGCTTGAAAGAACCTAAGAACAGATTATCTGAACTGGAGGGCAGATTTGTAATATGGGAGCATGAAATGAAAAACTTCTTAAAAATAACAAAGAAACAAACAGCAATAACACAAAGACTAGAAGATGATAAGAGGGTCTATAACTTAAGAATTAAGAACATAAAAGAAGAAGTAGGGACACAAACCAATGAACTACAAAAGCTACTCACAGAAATAATCCAGGAGAATTTTCCTAATTTAGCAAAAGGTAAAGATACTCAGTTGTATGAAGCATACAGGACCCCAGCCACCTACAACCCAAACAGAGCAACACCCAGGCATATAATAATTAAAATTCCAGAAATCCAATACAAGAACAGAATACTAAAAGCCGTCAGAGACAAGAAACAGATCACTTACAAGGGAATACCCATCAGAATTACAGCAGACTTCTCAGCACAAACCATCAAATCACGAAGAGTGTGGGGGGAAATAATCCAAGCTTTGAAAGATAATAATCTGCAGTCAAGATTGATATATCCTGCACAACTATCCCTGGAAATTGATGGAGAAACAAGGTGCTTCCAGGATAAAGAGGAACTAGGGGAATATGCAACCACCAATTCAACTCTACAGAGAATACTGCAAGATATTCTAAAAAAGAAAAATACGAAGAATCCAGAAGTAGCGGCAGAGAGGCCACAATGAATGGAGCAGAAAACAAAATGAAGAAGACAAACTGACAACTAATGACAGAAAAAGAGCTCAACAGAAATGAGGCAGAGAAGATTGGATGATAGAAACAGCTATTTTGGAGAAAATGACATCTTAAGAGGTAATACTGATTTAGTATCATCTTGTTTTGAAGTCTCATCAAGCTTTTGTTCTTCTGTCTCCATTGGTCTAAACAGGTGGTATCTTATTGGATTTTATTATATATGATAGTATAAGCAAAACCTTTTATAGACAAGGAGATTATACAGAAACCATTGTTTATTTTCTGTTAGTTGATTCTAAATACCCTGTAATACTGTCATTCTCTTGAATGGTTTTACATTGTTTTGATATATTTGCTGCTACAGTATATGAAGTTACGCTCAAAGATTTCAAGGAAAGAGACAATATGGTAACTACTTTTATGTTGGGATAATCTTGTGGTGAAACACTATTTTGCTTAAATGGTTATGTTTTGATCTGTGCTGATTTGCTGTTATGCCCTCTTTTATCTCAATCTCCATTTTATTATTTACTTTTTTATCCTTTTAATTAAGGGAAAAATAAATTAAAAATAGCAGGATATATTATAGTAACCCACTTTGACTTTCCATTATCTTGATTTAAAGCCCTGTATTGCTCTCACCATCTTGTTTTGACTGATGTTCCTCTATTCTGTTTTGCTTGATAGTACCAGGTTCGAAAGTTTAGGCAATAGCTGTGAAGATAGTGGGATTCATTATGACGCCCATTCCGGTTGACTATTATCTACTTTTGAAGACCTATAATGTCTCCAATGTTTTGGTTTTGTTGGTTTTGCTCTTTACTGTTTTGTTCAATTTTATTATAACTAATGATATAGGCAATTCTATTAGAGATAGCGGGAGGCATTATGGTAACCATTGTTGATCACCTAGTATTATGCTTTTACATTATCTATTACGTCCACCCTTTTGATTTGACTGACTGTTCTGTTATGTCACATTTGGTTCTACTCTCTTCCAAAAAAGTAATAAGAACTGTGGGAGCAACAAAACCCAAAATGTGTAATCGTCATTGTACAAAAGAGAGGAAAAGAAAGTGCTCTAATCGATATAACTGTATGTATACTTAAGTGTATAAGATAGATAATGATATTACTGAGTTTTGTTGGATCATTGAACAGAACTGTTTGCAGTCTCACTGTTGGAATGTCCACTTTATAAGCTTTAATTTTGTAACTTGAACTATTATTTCTAAGATAATATGTAATCCATTAACTAGTGATTTCCTACTGTTTATTTTTTTCTGTAAATCTGTATAACTTGTACTCTTTCTCTGCTTTTTTTTTCTTTTTCTCCTTAAATAAAATTTTAAAAATATATGTAACTAAGACCAAAACAAAACAAAACAAAAGCTCATAAAGTTTCAAAGACATTTTCCATAAGGATGCACTGTTGAAAACTTGTTTTTAATAGCATTTAAACACATATTTTAATACTCTTTAAATAAATCCCATGTACATTTTTCTCTAAATAAATTTTAAGTAAGCATAATTACAAACCATTTGTCATGGTTTATGTGGGTGGCTCCCAGCCTCATTCGTTTGCATTATGCATTTGTGGTTGGTTCATTGTCTAGCGCTTGGATTGATGGTGTCAGTGCTACACCCACATAGAGGCGGAGCCAGCATGCAATGTAGGCAGGAAGAAGGTCTCTCTCTTTTGCAGGTTACCACTTTGCTGTTTGCAGCCACTATGAACTGCATGCGGCCATGCCACCCTGCCTTGGAGCTAACTGAGTATGGACTGAAACCTCCAAAAACTGTAAGAAATAAACCTTTCCTTTCCCAACTCTTGGCATCAGGTATATTGTCTCAGCGACAAGTAAAAAGTAACTAAGATACCTTCTCAGTTACACAGAATTTCTATATCGTCCCGTATTAATTTTCTATAATTTTTTTCAAAATTCTGAGATAAGGGACTGAAAGTACAGCTCAGTGATGGAGCATTTGCTAGCCTTGATTCAAAACACAGCACTACAAACACAGTGCTTATGATTTTACTGTTCCTAACAAGATCTAGCTAGCAAGTATATCTTTAAAAAAGTTATCAGCTAATCAAGTTTAAATTATTAGTTCAAAGAACTTCATTCAAGCTCCATAATAAATTAGTGAAATTCCAAAAACAGGCACACAATTATCTCCCTCTACCATTCTTCTTACCTCTTTTAGCTATATATGACTTGGATCATATGTAAAAACATCAGGAGTGTGGTTCTTTGGGATCCAATGAAACTAGTACTTTTTTCATTAACACCTCTATATTGCTATAGCACAAAAGTAGCAGATGTTTATAGTAATTATTTTGACACACTAGTAGAAAACTTTGTTTTGCATAGTTTTAGTGGTGGAGGCATTTTATTGCATTATAAGGTTTACTTAAGTCAGTTAGCAATTTACAGTATGTATAGAATAACCACCAATTAATCCAAAAATTTTTTACCAAGTGCCTAATTCTCCTACCTAATCAATAATAGAGATATACTGTACATGTGTTTGCAAAGTCCCTTACATTTCCAATATGGTCTGGTAATAAATTTTTGTATATAACTTTTAACCACAGAGAAAAAAAGCATATAAACTTTTATCAAATTTAAAAGCTTCCACATAACAAAAGAAACAATCAACAAACTGAACAGACAACTTATTGAAAAGGAGAAAATATCTGCAAATCTAACAGACATTTTTTCAAAGGAGATACAAAGGGCCAGTAGGCATATGAAAAAAGTGCACATTATGCTTCATCAGATAAATGAAAATTAAAACTACAATATGCATTAGAATTATAATCCTCAAAAAGAGAATAACGAGAAAGGAGAGTCCTTGTATGCTTTTGGAGAAATATAAATTGGTACAGGTATTTTGGAAAATAGTATTAACTTTCTAAAAAGCATCAATAATAGAACTACCATCTGATCTAGCAATCCCAACACTGGATATATATCTAAAAATAAAATGAAATCAGAATGTCAAAAGGATCAGTGCATTCCCACGTTCATTACAGCATTGTCCACTTCAGTCAAGACACAGAATCAACCCAAGTGTCCACTGACAGAGGAATAGATCAATAAAATGTGAAGTATAAACAGATGTGCACAATGTGATCAAAAACAATTCAACTTTTAAAAAGAGGGAAATTCCGTCATTTGAGACATGAATGAACCTAGAGAATGTTAGGCTAAAGAAATAAGCACAGAAAGACAAATACTGCTTAACTCACATGTGTGTGGTATCTAAACTAGCCAAATTCGTGAAACCAGAGGGTGGAATGATAGTCTTTAGGCCCAATAGGGATAGGATTGGGAATACGTTGGACAAATACACAGTTTTAGTCAGATAGGGTGAGAAGTTTTATTGAGCTGTTTTACAGTGTTGTAAATATAGTTAATAATAAAGGACTGTATACTAGAAATTTGCCCAAAGAGTATATGCCAATTATTCTCACCAAACAGAAATGATAAATATTTAGGGGGACCACTGTATTGATTGACTTATCTTGATTTAATCATTTCACTACGTATACATATATGGAAATGTATCCATATTGCCAAATTTCAGCATAGGAAATATAAGTACATTAGCACTTGCAATCTACCAAATGTGTTAAAATCAAAATATTTTAAAAACTGGGATCTTTGAACTTTAAATGTTCATCTAAACCGAAGAATTTATTAGGAGTTTCCATTGAAAAGGACTCTGGATTATTTTTAATTAATTAATTTTATTGGTACATTTTACATATGCATAATGTCCACACTTATCATCAGGAATTTGTACCTGTACATGATCTAACTTGGTTCTTTTTTCCATTTTCCTCCTCTCCCTTCAATCTGTCTTCCCCTGTTTATTTACAAAAATTTTGTTTCCTTTTTGCTTTTCTTTTTTCCTCATACTTCCTTTTCCCCTCCTCTCGCCCTTGTTCTCTTCCCCATTTGAACATTCTATTCCCATTTCTCAGTATCTACTATACATTTTGGTCCTTATTTACACTTTTGGTTTCTCACACCATAGAAACAAAGCCATATTTACATATGTGTGTCTGACTTATTCCACTTAAGAATATGGTCTCAATTTGCATTCATTTACCTAGAAATGCCTTGTTTATCTTTTGTGATGGCTGAATAGTACTCTACTGTAAAAAACACATTTTCTTTATCCATTCATTGGTTGATGGGCATTTGGATTGTTTCCAAGGTTTAGCTACTGCAAATTGTGTAGTTATAAACACGGGTACATATATATCACTCTGGTATGATGTTTTTAATTCTTCTGGGAAGATACCTAGAAGAGGAATAGCTGTGTCGAATGGGACTTTTAATCCTAGGTTTTTGAGGAGTCTCCCCACTGACTTCCATAGTGGTTGCACTATCAACAATAAAGAAGGGTTCCTTTTTCCGCCCCAGCAACATTTGTTCTTGGTTGATTTCTTGATGATAGTCATTCTTTCTTGAGATGGAATCTTAACATTGTTTTAATTTGCAACTCTTGAATGACCAATAATGTTGAACACTTTTTCATACATTTATTTGCCACTTGTACTTTTACATCTGAGAAATATCTATTCATTTCAGATGCCCATTTTTGGATTGGGCCTTTAAATTTGAAGGATCTGATTTTTGTGTGTGTGTTCCTTATATATTCTAACTATGAGTCCTTTGTCTGAGAAATAGCTAGCAAAAACTTTTTCCCATTCTGTGGGTTGTCCCTTCACTCTGTTAGTGATTTTTCTTGCTGTGCAAAAGCTTTGCAGTTAGATGAGATCCCAGTTGTTGATTATCTGTAATATTTCCCATGCGATTGTGGGTTTTGTTCATAAAGTCTTTGCCTAAACCTATGTCTTCCGATTCTATCTTCCAGCAGATATACTGTTTC
Source organism: Cavia porcellus (assembly GCF_034190915.1). Taxonomy (NCBI): domain Eukaryota; kingdom Metazoa; phylum Chordata; class Mammalia; order Rodentia; family Caviidae; genus Cavia; species Cavia porcellus. The sequence goes on along the minus strand of NW_026947484.1, from coordinate 155,389,464 downwards.
TGTTTTCATATTTATATCTTTGATCCATTTTTATTTTAGTTTAGTGCATGGTGAGAGACATGGATCTAGTTTTAGTCTTCAATATGTGGAAAGCCAGTTTTTCCAGCACCATTTATTAATGAAGCTATCTTTCTTCCAGTGAAGGTGTCTAGAGAGTACCTGGAGTTGTTTCTGCATCTTTATATCTGTTCCACTTATCCTTAGGTGTGTTTGGCCAGTACTGTGCTCTTTTCATCGCAGTAGCTTTGTGGACTCTCAATTACGACTACTAGTTTATCAAAAAAAAAAAAAAAAGAGAGAGAGAGAGAGAATGGAACGCAATTGGGAAAATGCTACATTTCAATGACATCTGAAAGTAATTCAGAATTAAAGAAATACCTGAATGATCAGCTAAATTTGACTAAAATATGTAAATTTTAGTCAGAGTTGGAGAATGAGAATAAATTCTATTCCCTGAGCAAAATCGTTCAACAGAATTCTCTTCACTCCCTTCCCTACACTAATACATTCATCTTGATCGTGAATGCTAAAACGGTGCCTTTTTTCCATGGACCTTGTACATGTAAGAGATGTCTTTCCTGCTAATTATATCTCTTGTCAAGAGTCATATTCAGTGGGTTAAAACCTAGGAAAGCTTTTGAAATGACAGATTAAAGAAGTTTTCTCAATAGGCAAGGTTTAGAGATGAAAATATACAAAAGAATGGATCTGAAATGACTATATACTTTAAAAAAAGAAAATTATTAAAAGTCAAAATTTATCTATATGTAAATAAGTGAACAAATACATAGATAGATATACTCAGCCTATCTCAGTCTGTCAAACAAAGGAGTAAAAAAGATTAATTCAGGAGGCCATGCAAATGGACAGGTTTTTAAAACTCATGGTCAAGCAGCTGATAAAGAATATATCATTTTGTTTGTATATTTTAAAGTTAAAAATTGGTAACAATCATTGAGTGTGTCTCTCCAGTAGTACTCAGATTATATACAAATCCATTGGGGAAACATTAAAAACAGACTCTCTCTTATTTAGGCACCACCTAGAACAACCAAACAAACCAACCAACTTAAGACTACACACAGCACAGGAAAAACAGACTGTATGTGTAGGATCAAAGGAGGCACATCTAGGTCTCAGGCCATAAAATTAGCAGGGTAAGAAAAAATAAATGATAAAATTTGAAGTTTTTACCTAAAGAATATTTATAGACCCTTAAAGGATTTATGAGCTTAGCCATTTGGAAGCAAATCCTGTGACACGCTGAACAGTCATGCTTCACAACTGGAAAGGTGATCTTCTCATATGACTAGTTCTAAAGCTTATAGTCCAAGAATCAGATGCGAATATTTGTGTTTTCTTATGCTGCCTTAATCACAAGATCCACAGACACTATTCATGTATGCGAATCAGTGAACCAGCATTAAAACCAAACATTTTACCAGAGTGGGCCATGACATGCAGAAGTTAGTTCTGCTGAAAGATTCCTAGGATCTAACAAACATAATGATTTTAGGGCCAGTAAGGTTTTTTATTCGTAATCAAAAAGTACGAGACAAAATTAGCTCCTGTAGAAGTCTGCTTCATTGGATACTTATTGTCCCTGAAGCTCAGCTATAAGCTATAAGCTGACTTTATGATGAAAAGTCAAAGCTATTCTAAGGCAATCAAAAACTTTAAAACAAATGGTAATATTCAGTTTTGCCAATTTAAGACTCCAAGGGCTAATGAAAACAGTCAAATTCAGCACCTTCAGAGATTAAATCTTTTCATTACTATAAAAGAATCAAAAAGCATTAGTATGAGTCTTTAAAAAGAAATGGAGGGAAGGAAACCTAACACTTTCATTACACTGTTTGACCAAGCTTTTTCAGAAACCGAAGTTCATCATCGACTCTGTTGAAATTGTTCTACATTCTCTCTCAGCTTTAAAAAAACTGATGGTACTAGCTAAATGTACTGGCTTGTGCTCAAAAGGCTTAAGTCACTTTGGTTCACTGGTATAAAATAATGAAAATGCCAACTAGTTAATATCGCTATTAGGACCAACAATTTAAAAGCTGCATTGTCAGCAATGAGAATGTAATTTCAGGATTATAATGAAAATTCCCCTATAATAACTCACAAAAAATGGTAGCCTATGGGAGGAGATGCTGTAGAAAAATATAGTATTTCAAAGTAATATTTGATCTCTCATTCTATATAAAAGCATATTGAGACCTGATAAATTATTCTTGGCCATAAGCTATTAAAAAGTTACCCTTCTCAGCCAAAAAGTATAAACTTTTGAATGCTGAAGGTATTATAGAAATTAATTTTAGCTTCTTATTGAAATAAGCATTCTTATCATTGTAATTTTCTAAATTGCTTTTAATTCAGAAAGCGGAGCCCTCCTCCATCCTTTTCCTCTCCTTACAATTTGTCTGTGCCCCTTCATTATTCAGTATCACATGAGCTGGACTCAGGAATAATCAGGAAACAGTTCCATTTTTCTCCCATCACTGCCTCAAACATTCTGTCAGCCCTGCCCACCCCTCTATCCTTGACAGCCTCTCTTTCAGATTTCTTCCCACTGTAACAATTTTGCCACCAGATATTAAAAAGTTCTGTCTTGTCTGACTCAAAGCATTAATCACCTGGTCGATTGAGATGTTTTCCCTCCTGCCAGCTCAGCAATGACTCCTTGGTGTGGAAGACAGGAGAAGCAGCAGGAAGATGCAGAGAGGGCTCTGCTCTGCTCTTTTCTTCTCCTTTCTGCCTGTCCCTCCCCATCCCCAACCTTGCCCTTTGTATTTCGGAATCCTAGGAAAGGATATGCTAAGGATCAAAATGAAGTTCTTGCTTTTAATTCTCAGTTGGCTGTCAGATGCCCCCTGTCACAGCAGGCTTCCAAATACTGGAACTCACAGGACACATGTGGGGATTCTTGGAAGACTTCAGCAAGTGCCCATGGCCTGCTTGTTTCCTGTGAAAGACAATGAGCCTTCAGCTGACCTCTTATAATCAGGACACTGCTCAGCTCTGGCTCAGTAGGCATGCTCTTAAATACAATCCACTTGGCTCACAGGAATTACAATAGACGTGCATGCAACCCTCAGAACCTCTGACTGGTTCCTCCTTGCCCTGCAGTTAAAGGCAGTTCTATCTAGTTCCAAGCCTCAGTCTTCCCCAGAGAAAAAAGCAGACACCTTTGTCATTGTCATACCTTGCTTCAAATTATTGTGTATGGTGGGGGTGGGGAGATGTCAGCTTCTCCCAAAAGAACATTTACTCTCTGCTCAGGTAGAAGCATGTGGAAAACCCACTATTTTCTACAATTTTGCAGACTTTCAAACAAAAACTGAGATGTCATCCTACCATTTTCTAAGGAACCCTAACTTTGCAGGCAGTGCTGTTCGGCTCCCCAACACTTGCTGGGGGTAAAGGAAGAATATCCTTCTCATTTTGTGAAAGACAAAAAAAGAAAATACCACAATGCTCTCTACTCCTATAAATTTCCTTCAAGAATCTTAATGACTCTCCTGAAGTCAGTCAATCTGTCCTGAGACAGATTGCAGTCAGGCAGATTTGCAGTGATCCCCACAGGTCTAGGTCTAGCACCTCTCATTGGTATGTGAAGGAAAATTGTCACCCAGATGTCCTGAGCTTCAAGGTCTCTGGATTTCTAAGACAAGCATCTGTCATTGCACCTGTTGTTACAGATTTAAAAGGTCTTTTCAATAAAGCTTCTCAAATGAGGGTTTGTCTTTCAGGATTATCACCCAACAACACAGAAAAGAGCAATCCAAAATAAAGAAATTGGGGCCTCATCCCAAATGACTCATCCCCTTAGAATACACTGTACTTATCAATTTCTGTGATTTAATCCGAGTGGAAGGGGGACAAGACAAAGGTCATTAGAAAGGTCGTGACAGCAGGAGCTATGAAACATTTTAATTGCATTCCTCCTGGTGTGAGCAAATTAATCTGCTTCAGTCACCACACACTGGTGAACTAGTCCAGGTACCATTAGCACACTAGAATATAAAAAAACCCTTTCACTGTAAGCTGGTAAATGTATTCTGAATTCAGGAAGAAGTAGCATCCTGTGAGTGTTACTAGCTGATTAGAAAAATGACAGTCCTCATACTTGGAAGATGTATTAATCCACTGACACTTTCTTTAAGAAAATGAAATCCAGCTTTCATATTTGACTTCTTTTCTTAGCTTTTTTTCCTTCATTTCTTTTGTTTTTATTTTATAATTTCTAGGTCAGTTTAATGACCAGGAAGTTAATTACTGCTGCAGACATCATGCCGCTTAGTTTCTTTATTCTAATCTTACACATAAATATAGTAGTGCTGGGGGGGAAACTGACATCTAAAATCACAAAGCCCGATATCACACTCCGTCCCAGGACTTTGGATGTCCAACTTCAGTCAAATTACTTATTCTCACTTTGCCTTTGTCTGCTAGCTTTTAAAACAGCGAAGATAATAACATTGCAAGGGTATTATGCTTTATAAAGGAACGATTAATTAAATAACATTGCAAGGGTATTATGCTTTATAAAGGAACGATTAAAACTTATCTGGTACATGACCTAAGTAGGATTTGTCTGAATGATTAAGGGCATCATCTTTGATGTCAGACAGCCTCCATAATCATTCATTGGCAACAGGTGTTTGCTAAAGAAATGCATTAATGAACTATTTACTCAGCCTCACCTGGGATCAGAACCCTGAGTCAAACTATATAACTTCTCAAAGTCTCAATGTTTGCATGTGCAAAATACACAAATAAGCAGACCTACTCCAGTGATTCTCAGTCACAGTGCGTGCTAGAAACTGTGGTTGCAGAATCAGTAGGTATAAAGCCAGGCCAGGGAAACTGTATTTAAATCTCATGGACTCCCTATAGGGGCTACTGTAGGAGTTAAATGAGATGATGTATAAAGGCACCGAGCACATGCTTAATACTTTTAAGTGTATAATACATCACTTCATACATTCTTATTTATATTTTTTGTATTGAGGACTGAACTCAAAGCATGTAGTGGGGTGAGCACTTGGTCACAAAGCTATGTCCCCAGCTGCTGATTGATTGATTGATTGATTGATTTGGTACTGGGAATTAAATCCAGGGGTGCTCTTCTACTGAGCTATATCTCCAGCCCTTTTCGATTTTATTCTATACTGAAACAAGATCTCACTAAGTTGACCAGGCTGGGCTCAAATTTATGATTCTCCCATCTCAGCTTTCAAAGTAGCTAGGATCACAGGTGATGGCCATTGTGTCTGATTCATGAAATTATTTTATATGACACATTTGAGTTAATTAGTGAATTATTAAAACAGTGGTTCTCCAGCCTCAACACAATTCTTGTAGGAGATTTGTAAAAACAGGTCATGGGGTCTCATCCATCCCAAGAATTTCTGACTCTGAAGATCTGAGGCAGAGCTTGACAAGCTGTATTTCTAAGTCCTCTTGCAATGGTCAAGTTGCTGTTCAAGGATGGATTCCTTGAGAACCACAGCATCGCTGAAACTTCAACGATACCTGTGACGGCTTATTCTATAGGACAACCTGGCTTGGCCCAGATACTTGGTTAAATTATTGTGAGTGTGTCTGTTAGGTTGATTCTAGATGATAATAGTAGTTGAATATGTAGACTACCCAGCAGTGTGGATGGCTTCATGTAACCCATTTGACACTAAAAAACAACAAAAAAGAAAAAATAAGGAATATTTTTTCTCTGCAGGACTTTTGAAGACATTGGGTGTCACTATGCTGTTCAGGACGGCCTCAGACTCCTGGGTTCCATTCTTGCCTCAGCCTCCCAAGTAGCTCAGACTACAGGTAGGCATTCTCACACCTCACTCTATTTCTGAGGTAAGACATCAGTCACTGGTCTTCTACATGAGTGGAACTATACCACAAGCTGCCTTAGGTCTCCAGCTTGCAGAGAGCAAATAATGAGATTTCCTAGTCTTCATGGACACAGGAGCCTGTTCCTTACAATAAAAATGAATCTACTTGTTTATCTCCTATTGATTCTGTTTCTCTGGAAACCCTTAATACAGTATGAAATTAGGTGCATATAAAATCAAAAACAGATGGAAGACAGAGAATGATATCAGCAATGCTATGTTTTAGACATCAGGAAGTTAACTTTATTTTTGTTTGGGGACACTAAATAATCCTATGTGGCTTCGCAGTGAGGCCTTATGACACCGTTCCCCAGGTGAATGGGAACGTCACAGCTTTCCATTCCCCGTAACTTGTATTAACTGGAGATGTAGAAGTGCACTGAACAGTCTTGTACTGAAACAGTCACAGCAGTTCTCTTTCTCTTTGGTAAAAATCAAAGTCTTTAAAGGTAGCAATCTGTGTTAGCTTTTTATTACTGAGACAAAATCCCTAACACCTGCAATTTAAAGGAGAAGTTTATTTTTGGCTCATACTTTTCTAAGATTTTAGTCCCTCAGAACCTGAAACCAAGGCAGAACATCATGGCAAAGGGCAATGGTGGAGGAAAGCTGCTCTGCTCATGGTCGCTGAAAAAAAGAGGGAGAACAGAGACAGAGAGGAAGGGACCAGGGACCAGATAGAGCCCCCAGGGTCATGCCTCTGTGACTCCCATAAACATCCCAGGAACCAGCTTTACTAATCTCCTAGGTGTCTTTCACACCTATTGAGATGCTAAGATTAACCACCACAGGACCAGATCATAGTCATCTACATGACCCCTACAGCCTGGCATCCAAAGTCATGAAAATGCTTAATGAATGAAGGTAAATTCATTTTGAAACAGAGTAAGTTTTACAGGCAATTTCTTTTTTGAGTTTCATGGTAACTCCATGGAGAAGTCAAGAAGACAAAACAGCTCTCTTTCCACTCTTGTGTTACTGCAGTAGTTCCCAAAGAGGTGATGGGTGCAGGGAAATTGCTCTCTATGAGACATTTGGAGACATTGTCTGTCATAATTCAGGAGCATCTAGCATAGTGAGTAGAAGTCAGGGACACTGCTAAACACCCTAGATGCTCAGGACAGCTCTTCATAACACATAAGTATTAGCCTGTTTTAGTTACCCTTCTCGTTGCTGACACAAAACACTTAATACTCAAGAGTTAAAGAAGGGGAGGTTTATATAGCCCACAATTTGTAGAGGTTTCAATCCATAATCTGCTGGCTCCAAAGCAGGGTGGCACATGGCAGAGGAGCAATAGGTCATGGCAACAGAAAACAGCAAAAGTAATGAGAGAGAGAGAGAGAGAGAAAGAGAGAGAGAGAGAGAGAGAGAAGCCTTTTTCTGTCCCTTACGTTGTATCCAGTCTACCAAGATTAGGGCGGTGCCAATCCAATCAGTAGTCTTATCCAGAAAGCACCCACTCTTAATCCCAGCACCCTTGACCCCAGTATTGGACTATGTATCAATCTCATGTTCTAGATTCAGCCATCTCTGAAAAGTGGGCTCCTTTGCAACCTTAGGGCCCAGGGTCACAGGACTCGCAGCAGTAATAGATTAGGAGTAAAATATAGTCCACAGGAGCCAAACTGTCTTGAGTACCTCTTTAACTTCCAACCAGTTCGTGTATTATCCAATCAAAACCAATCGCTGCCTGTATTACTCAGATTTCCTTTTGCTGAAACAAAATTCTCTGTAACCACAGTTTGAAGGAGGAGAGGATTGTTTTGGCTCACGGTTTTCAGAAGATTCAAGGTAGACTGGCATGGGGGAAAACATGGTGAAATAAAGCTGCTCTCTGGCAGCTGTGGGAAGAGAACTGGGAAGAGAACCAAGAAGTCAGCCTGCCCTTCCCATGAGCCAGCCAGTGCGCAGGCTGGGAGACAAGAGGAGCTCCGCCCACCCCATCCCCTAAGCAACTAGAGCAATCAGCATTTGGAGGAACACAGTTATTCCAGTCAGGTTTTTGGTTCTTTTTTAAGGCAGAAGTAAGGCTGAAAACATAAAAGCACTAGAGACCTGCACAAGATATTATGGGAGCAAAGAGAAGAAACTGAGTAATAAGGGAGGCAAGTAGACGAGATAGAGAAATTTTTACTGGATATTTGTACTGTCTTGAGAATAAACAAATAACATTGCAAAAATAAAAAAAAAAAACCAGCATAAGAGTAGAATCATAAAATAGTAAGGTGGATATGGGCGTAGCATAATATAAAACTGAAAAGATAATCATTGGTGAGATTCTAGCCTTGTATGCTTTACTTTGGAATTTTGATACTTTTTCTTTCTGTGCAGATAACAGAAACCCATTATTGGACTTCAAGAATGTGAAATTAGTAGATTTGTCTTTTAGGAGTGCCATAATTACAGTAGGGTGAAAAATAAATTGGAGTCGAGGTCTCAAGAGCTCTATTAGTGCATAGGTGATTGTAATCATCCTAGAAATGCTAACAGTGAATTATATCTGTGACAGTGGAGACAGAGAAAAGTAGAGACTTATGATCAATAGTAGTGACTGTCTTAATCAGCTGAGGAAAGGCCTGGAAACAGAATATAAAAGACAGGGTAGAGACAAAGATGCTCAGCTTGCACAAGCAGGTACACACAAATGCTATTTTGTAAAATTACTGCTCTGAAAAACTATACAGAAACAAAGACTATATGGTAGTCTACAAAAATGAAGAAAAAGTTAAGACAGCACCACATCTAGGTTTAACCAGCTGCTCTGCAAATTATTAGTTTATAACTTTGAGTAAATTAATCTCTGTGAGTTTCATCTCACCCAATATTTATTTGGTAGCAAATCACTTTGCATGAAAGAAAATTTAAATTAGTTTGTAGAAACATAATTCAGCAAAATGAAATATATTTTTAAAAAGAGACAATGAAGGGAAAGACTACAGATACAAAAAACAAAAGTAATCCACTAGTGTTTGACTTAGAGTGGCATTGTCTTTTTTTTTTTTAAAGAGAAAAAACAAAATTTCAAAATACAAGAATTAGAGGTAACAAAGGTTAATTCCTTATGTATTGTTATCTTTAGTTACTCAGAGTACAAGATATCAGAATTTAATTGTTCAAACAACATTATCATAAATCATTCTTTTCCATGAACTAAGAAAAATTAGTAGCATAACTATTTTAATTATTATATATATGCACATTATTATATACATGCACATATATTTCTTTCAGCTTCTTACCCAGGCAAGAAGTGAGGTCAAATTTGATTCTGAGCTTCTAAATGTCTATCCACCTTGGGAAATAGAATGACTTCCATGACTCATGTGACACATCAGAGAACCATTCATCAGATACTCAGAATGCAGATTCTTGGTCAGCAAAAGAAGTGTTCAGCAAAAGAAGTAAGTAACATCCTTGGAAAACTTGCAGTATGAAGTGTTCCAATGTGAGTCAGTGCTATCACAGTCAATTAACACAAACTGGATAAAGAGCTATTGCAGGGTATAGCTGGTTCCAAGAAATAGTGTTAGCATATTTAAGCAACAAAAAAGACTGCATCTTTCTTAAGGAGACATCTCATAATAGACTTCTTATAAAGATCACTCAAGAATACCATCTAGCCACCTCCTACCCGCAGTGGTCTTCCTGATGACTCCTGATCCAATTGATCCAACGATAACAGTTCTCAAGTTTCTCTGTCTCAATACATACAAAACTAAATTTTCAGAAATGCAAGATGCAGCAGAAAACCTCAGTAACCAAAATAGCTGGAGGTAAGTCTGGATTCATAAAAATTTTAAATTTTCAGAACACACTACAATATTTTAGAATACAAGCAATAAGCTAAAGATACCACCCAAAAATTTGCTTTAGTATATGATTGTTTCTATTTACTCTGCTTTCTACCTTTTAATGCTGCCTGAAACTTGAACATAGTTTGCTTTCTCAAATAGGTTTACAGGTTAAATGCCTTTCTTGATCCACATAAATTATGTAATATATTAATGAGCCTACTCCTTATCATTCTTTTAGTATTAATTCAGAACTAGGCAGTAAGGATTTATAGAACTTAAAAGATAAGACGACTTCCTTAGAATTAACTGAGCAAAGCTCACATTCTTCTTTTGTCTTTGTGATGTTTCTGTAGATTACCAAAGAAAAGCTTGCAGGGTGGGGATAATTATTCAGTACAGCTCACAGAAAGCTTACACATTTTAATTTAAGACTTTCTTTGTGTTTAAGAAGGTTGAGAGAGGAGTAGATTCCAAGTCTTCATAATTTCAAGTCTGTCATATCTTATACAGCCACAATGTCCCTGGACATATGTACTTATGATCAGTTTTTTTTCTAAATGACGAAATGATCCTCTTGGGTCGCCCATACCCTTTCACTGAAGTAAAGGTGTTAAATCAACAGAATCAAACTCCCTGACATTAGGGGAAAAAATGTGATTAACATTCTTGTGTAACCAAACAAAAAGACTGTGACTAAGAGGCTGAGAGCAATGAATAAGAAGATAAAAAGAGCTTAGTTCAGAGTAAAAGCTACAGTTAATACTAAAATTCTTAAAGTATGAAAACCCAGTATCGTTTACCTTTCTCAAATTTTATGACTTTTGATATTTGTAAAGTTATACCTATAAAATATGTAATATCATACACTGAATTTAAATTAACTTGAATTTTTGTTAGGCAAAGCTAGAGTGATACTACATTTCTGATAAAAAGTTAATAAAATAATTTAAAAATCACACTTTTGTCGGCTTTAAACAGTGAAAGACAATCCAATAAGCTATAAAATTTGTTACAAAAGACATCAGTCACATTTTTAAAATGCATAAACATATATATATATATATATATATATGTATTTTTTTTTAAACTGGTGTGTTAGTCACCTTCCAGTTTCTGGGACTAAGTAGTTGACCCCACAAACTTAGAAGAAAGGGCCAGGGATTTAGCTCAGTGGTGTAAGAGCCTGCTTGGCAAGTGCAAGGTCATGAGTTTGATCCCCAGTATCAAAAACAAAAAAGAGAAGAGACTGCAGAGGGTTCAGTCCATACAGACTTAGCTGAAATGGCATGGCACAATGGCCTTGGGAGGAAAGCTGCTCACCTCCAAAGTGGGCGTCAAACAGAAAAAGCAAATGGCTGAGTCAGGGACATGAATATACTCTTCCAGGTCATGTACCCTGCACATTCAACTAGGAACTTATCAACAGATTAACCCAGGCAATAAGCATGGCACTCCCATAACCCAGTCACCTTCCCAAAGTTCCACTTCTGAACACATGAGGCTTTGGGGGACATAAACTTAAGGCATAACAACTAGATTTTATCTTTTTGATCCAGAAGGAAATTTTTCACTCAATAAACACTTGGGATCAGTCCTGAGTATCCTCAAGCCTTCTTTATCAGATAAAGCCTATACTGAAGGTAGAGTTATGTAAGTGCAACTCTCCTCTAAAATCCTAGTTGCTAAAATGTAAGCCATAGAAAAATCTCTGGGAGACTGCCCCTCTTTTCATATTAAGGAGCTATAGTGTCAGAGATTAACAAACCATCCTACTCTTGATCCTTTCTTTGGAAAAGTTGTCAGACAGATGCACAGAAGTAATCAACAGTGTGAATTCTGGTCCCTCAATTGAACCAGGAGCCCTTTCACCGTGACTTTAATATACCTCTATACCTCTACTGCTGCAGGCCCTAAGGGGATGCTCCTGAAAAACAGAAAATTATAATATTCCGGGGGCTGGGGATTTAGCTCAGCGGCATAAGCACCTGCCTTGCAAGCAAGCAGTCATGAGTTCGCTCCCCGGTACCGATTAAAAAAAAAAAAAAGGAAAAAGACCAAAAAAACCACTATAATATTCCATGGGAATAGACGGAAGGAGAAATGGAGAAGGCAAAGGAAAAGCAAGACTCCCCCTCAAAAAAAGCATTTATCTCAAACTCTGTCAAAAGGTTGTACCTTGTCTCAGCATAGATCCAGGGGTTAGGTAAAGCTAATTCATCTGTGTCCCTTTTTCAGAAACACCTTTCTAGCTTCTCACTAGGAGACTAGAAAACGAATGGGAGGTTAGCCTGGAGCTTCTCAGCTTTGGCCCCACTCATAATTTGAACCAGGTCATTATTGTGGAGGCTGTTCTGTGCATCAAAGAATGTTTAGCAGCACGGCTTGTTGACACCTATGACATGCCACTAGTCCCATTCATCGTGACAACAAAACATAACCCTGAGCATTGCCAAACTGATGAGCTACCTGGCGCAGAACTACCTGGTTGAGACCTGCTTAATCCCTAAATTTTTCTTTTGTTCCTCAAGAAATTTCCAGGTGAGAGAATGGACTGCTAGCAGCCAGCAGAAAATGAATGACAAACTTTTCTCTCCTTGCAACTTTCTCTTATCGTGGCATATTTCATCAAATATTTTGTCAGGAAGTCCATTTCTGCACTTCGTTTAACACTGAGTTTAATGTTCCTCAAAGATAATATATTTAAAGACATAAAGAGAAAAGAGAAACATCTCAGAACCAAGTGATTTCAGATTCACTTCAAAAGGCAAATGCGACAGTAAGAAACAACAAAGAATAAAACTTGCTAGTATTTTTTCCATTTTAAAAACTCCCTTCCATAGCCAGACCATCATTTCTTGGTTTCCTTTGCAGCAAAATCCCTCAGAAGAGTTGTACTATCTCTCCTTCTTCTCTTCCTGATTCTTTCTTCGCCTATTCATCCAGAACACTATGCCACCACTGTACCTAATGATACCCTCACGTTAATAAATACGGTAGTCCTTTCATAGCTGAACTATCAGCAACACTTCACACAGCCAATTAATCTTCCCCTTGATACATTTTCTTCCCTGGTTCCAGGACCCTACCTCCACTCACACAGTTTTTTCCTTACTCACTAGTTGCTTTTTCTTCATCTCTTTTACTGTTCTTCTTCTTTTCACCAACATTTTAATAATAAAGTAACCCTGGGCTCAGATCACTTTTCTCAAGCTGCATTCAATTTTCAGGAAGTCACGTGGTCTAGGGTCCTAGGGTACGTATCACTTATGTACCAATGACTCAAATTCATAGCATCTACTCAGGCGTCTCTCCAAGATTCTAGACTCCTATGAACAATTTCTCCTTGTTATTTTTACTTGTATATCAAATAAATATCTCAAATCCAAATAAATCTAAAACTGAACACCTGATCCATCCCTCTATATGTAACCCATTCACAAGCTTTCACAATCAGTCAATAGCAACTCTACCCTCTTAGATGTTCAGATCTAGAACTATGGAGCCTGCACAATTCCTTTCTTTCTTTTATACCCCTGTTAGTATGCAAAATACTGTTAGTCCTGCTTTAAAATATTTTCCGCACCTATTTCTGTTTCTGGTGTCCTTTATTGCTTTGATTCTGATCCATGTCCCTCATCTTTCAAATTACTATGATTGTAAACAATCGTTTTATTTCTTTTTATTTCAAATATGTACGTGACAAAGATTTTGTATATTCAAGGTGTATGACCTGGTGATTTGGCATACAAGTGGATTATTTAATGATTATCATAACCAAAGTAAATAACGCATCCACCAACACCTGTATATAATATACTTTTGATTAACATCTCATTCCCCCAGACTCTAGAACCCAACATTCCAATCTCTGCTTCCTGGGAGTTCCACTTTTTTATGTTTTATATATAAATGACAGCATACACTGCACCTGGTTTAGTTTTCCATTTTATTTACCCTATTGTTCACAGGCCAACTGTAGAAAAGCAAAATAAACCAATTAAAAAATAGGTGAACAACATGAATAGACATTTTTCCAAAGATGACACACAAATGGCCAAGAAGTACATGAAAAGATGCCCAACATCATTGGCCATCTGAGAAACAGTAATCAAAACCATAATGGGGTGACATCTCATACCCACACTGGCTGTCATCAAAAAGACAAGAGGCAATAAGTGCTGGCCAAAGTACAAAGCAAATGGAACTCTTGTACACTGTGACAGTAATGTGAACTGGTATAGCCATTTTGGAACCCTGTATGGAGGTTCCTGGAAAAATTAAAAACAGATCTGTCATATGATCCAGCAATCTCATTCTGGAGTAAATATTCAAAGGAAATGAGATGAGTGTCTTCAAGAGTATATTTGTACACTGTTTATTGCAGCACTATTGATGATAATCAGGAAATACAAACAAGTTAAAGGTCTACACACTAAAATATACATGTATATCATTTTATATGTAATGATTTCATGTAATTATTATACATATATATATATATTAGCCATAAAAAAGAAAAAAATTTTAACTGATGTTGTAAGATTCCTTATGGCTTTCCAGCTTCTCACCTTATTCTACATATTGTGTTGAAATTTTCAACACAGTGACCTCAACAACTCTTTCAAAATGTAAGTCGTATCATACTACTCCTCTGTTCAAAACCTGCAAGGATTCCTCCATTTCACTCAGGAAAAGTCGAAGTTCTCAAAATTGTCCAAAGGGCCTAACATGACTTGGCCCTCTCTCACCATCATGACCATTTTTCTTGCTTCTGTCCTCTTTATTAATTCCTTTCTTTTGTGAGTGAACAACGCAGATGTACAGACATCTTGGAGCCTTTGCTCTGACTTTCCTCTTTCTGAATCTTCTCCCTGTTCTGAATAACCCTTTCACAGTAACTTTTCCATGAAGTCTACATTAACACTCTGTTAGTGTTCTCAGCTGCTCCTCCCCATCATCTTATCATCACTGCTCCAAATCCCTCTTATTCTCTCTTTTTCTTCCTCTCACAGCACTTTTCAACTTGTAATACTATTTAATTTTGGTATTCAGCCTGATTTCCATACCTAGAGTGTAAGCTTTATGAAGGCTCCATCTTGTTCTCTGATGCATCCTGAGGATGCATCACACAGTACAATGTCTAGCACTAAGTATTCCAATAGTATTTTCTGAATAAACAAACCAATAAGTGAATAAAACAGACTGATATCCCACCCTGAAGCAGAAAAGGTGGCAGCCCTCTCTTTTTTCTTTACACCCTTTCTCACTCTCCTGGCTATCCACCAAAGGACAAGTTGGGATGAGGGAGAGGAAAGATTCTTTGGTAAGGAGAAGAAGTAAAAGGAGTTGAAGATATTTTTCAAGCAGATTTTAAGCTTTTATTTTCTATTTATTTTTAATGCATATATTTATGATATACATGCAATTTACAGAGTTGCTAAATCAAATTATGAACTTACTATTTCACATACTCTTTTTCTGTGGGGAGAATGGAAGATTTGGGGTTTCAAGGGACTTTTTGGGTTTTTGGTTCAGGGGGTTATGACATCTTTCAGTATTTGAAGATTTGGGGTCTGGTACATTTTATCACTCTGATGTTTAGTTCTGAGGTGCTTGTCTTTGGAAATTAATTTCTAACTTAAGGGAAGCAAAGGAACCAGGTATGAGTACCCCGAAAAGGCAGAGGAGGAAACAAAGCACTCAAAGGATCTCAAGGGAATTAGGAAAAGTGAATTTCAGGTTTTAATCCCATTTCACTAATTAGAAAAGAGGGCAAAGATTCAAGGCCAATGCTGAATCTAGTAATGAAGACTGTGAATTAGTGTGCTCTTTCTTTTCCCCCAGGAAATGAGAGCAGTACATGAGCTCCAGAGAAAAATCCTAGAGCCATTGCATAAATAAGTAAATTAACATCATGATAGTGCAGAGATTTTATTAATATTCTTATACACACACATGCACATACACACCTCCCCCAATTGTTATACACCCACGAGGGAATCCTTACTCCCCAATTTAGAGGTACAAAAATAATGAACCAGAGATACATTCATTAGCTAATACCAATTGCCTCAAAATTAAGTGACTTAAGGCAACAGTAAGAATGCAGTATTTCTCACAGGTTCTGTGATTCAGGAACCCTGCGTGGTTGGACAGTCCAGGATCAGATTTAATCATGAAATTTGGTCAGATGTTGTCAGGGGTTGTAAATACCTGAAAGCTTCACTGGGCTGGAGACCCATCTCCAAGGCAGACCATTCACATGACTGACAAGCTGGTCCTGGCTGTTAGGAGGGGGCCTCTGTTATTCTCAAAGTGTTCTCTGTCCTCTCAAAGTGTTTTAGTGTTCTCCCAATAAAACAGCCATGTACAAGAGCAAAGAGCACAGGAGAGAGCAAGGCAGAAATTGCAGTCTCTTTCCTGTGACCTATCCTTCCTCTGTATTTTGTGAGTCAGATGAGTGGGCCCAGCTCCACACTACCGAAAGGTGAGCACTGGTAAGTGAGGAACACCAGCCGCCATCTTGAAGGTTGGCTATCACAATGGTCAAATGGACAGGAAAACAATCTCAACTGATCCCAGTGTTGACTCGGACACATGTTTTCCTATTTATACCACTTTGAGAAGTAATTGCATCAGTTCACCTTGTCTCCATCTCTAGAGAACTCTCAAACCTCCAAGACATCACCTTAGCATCTATGAACAGTGAGCCTACTTATGGTTAACAATGCTTTTCTCATTTTAACAGTCACAACAAGTTTGTACACTTCTGGGGAAAAGTATGGAAAGATACCACTTCTAAATCAGGAGTGGGGAGGGGAGTGGATAATCTACGTTAACCTTTCTACGTTAAATCTCATAGTTCTTGAGAAAAGAAACAGGTATGAAAATTGGGAAAACAGAAAAGGAAAAGCCTCAGGGCTTGGGAAGGTGTCTATCCAATTTAGTACTATTAGACCTCAAGAAAGCATCTAACATCCCAGCATCTCAATTTCTTCATATACGAAATGTAGAAAATGTCACCATTCTCACATTTACAAAGAGTAAAGTCTGACTATAAAGGGGAACAAAGCTCTCTCACTCTCTTCACAAACATATGCATGTATACCAGTATGTATATAAAAAGATGCTCAGTTTGTATTTTGATATATTTGGGGGAAGTCATTATGTAATAAGGAATTCAACACATATACACACTTGTACACACACACACATATGTGTATTTCTTGACTTATATACACTACCTTCAAGTAATAATCTTCATTTTTTAAAAAATACAGACTATGTTGAGCAACCTCACTGATCTCTCTCCCTGTATCTTTGTCAGCAACTGTGAATACTGAGTCTTCTTGCTAACCATCTATGACACTCACTGCTGTGAAAAGAAACTGATGTCATAAACACATTGTGTTACAGTATCACTTGGGCCACTGACATAGTCTCTGAGGTACTACCAGCTTTTCTAGCCCCAAAGATTTGCTTGCAGTGCAAAGTGGGGGTGGAGTTAGCAAAGCCCTAAAGGTACAGAAATTCTTAGTATGTCTTTCATGATCACCCCTTGGCAAAGAAGCAGACCATTTGGAGGTGGAAGGAGGCAGTGGAGAGCTTTAAAATAACCATTATTTATATCTTCCCTAAATATCATGGCATTTTCTACTCACAAATGTTTAGGGTGAAAAGAATCATCCAACAAACCCATCTCTTCTTTGCCAACATTGTTATAATAAAATTTGAGACCCAAGAGCATAATTTTCCTGCTAACTAGTTCCTTCCAATAGTGGATAGTTATTGTCAGTATTATTATATTTTCATTTGTATTTTGAAATTCATAAGAACACAATCATGATGAAGCAAAACTATCTGAAAACTGTCTTCTGAAATCCTGTTTGTTTTTACTGTTACAACTGCTTCTCTAGTAAAAGGAGAGCCAAGAGCACAGGTACCTTGATTTGAACTTTGTACTTCGATTAGAGTGTTTCTCTCGGAACACGATCACATCAGGCGTCCTCTTTTCTCAGCAAAATCATGAATTAGCTGCTACTGTCTTAAGAGCTTCCCTGAGTTCTTTTCCCAACATCATTGTCCTTCCATGGACCTCTCTCTGTTACCTAGGAGCCCCCATGCTAGCTTCCACATTCCACCTGCTACACAATGTAGAATCCCCCACTCTATTCTTCCAATATATTTCTCTTAAGATTTACTAGCTTTGAGTGGCTTTCTAGGTAGGTGACCAATCTGATCAACTCTACCAAAATATTAAATTAGTCCTCATTCTCTCCAGAATTGTTTTTTTAAACTGATACTCCTAAACACACTGTCAATATCTCATCCTAAATTATTGGCAATGTTCTTGATGATGTGTAGGTATGTAAAAGATGATGTGTAGGTATAACTGGAATGTTTATAAAAGTGAAGTCTACTGAGCCACATTGCTTAGCCTAAGGATTAATGGAGGAAAGTTATCTTCCTTGAAATCAGCCCTGAAGATAGAAACACAGCCCCAAACATCAAATAAGTATCTCATTGGTTTCCACTTGACTTGAAATCTGCTCCTACCAGCCATGGAGATGCAAGCCTATCATTTCAACACTCTAAGAGGTTGAAGCAACAAACTTCAAGCTGAGCCTGGGAAATCTGTGATTTAAGGAGAACCTGTCTCAAACCTAAAAATATAAAAAAGAAAAAGAAAAAATGGGGGAAGACCCAGAAAATGTAACTCAGTGCAAAGTCATTAAATTCAATTCTTAGTACCACCAAAAACAAAAAAACCTACATTACTCGTTATGTCCAAAAAGATCTCGCCTCTGTCTGTCTAGCTCTACTGTACATGCTACTCTGCAGGCAGGTCCACCTTCCGCTGCCTGGGACCTTGCTGAGCTGCAACCTCATTCCTGCCTGAAGGTCTGTAGTGCTGTGTTCCACCTCTTGACATGGAAATTACTCGTCATCATTTGTTTTTTAGTGCAATTACCACCTCTTCAGACAATCAAAAGTAATTTCACAATAGCTTTCTAGGATGTCATCCTGCTTTATTTCTTCATGGTATTATTCACTATGTGAAGTATTCTGGCTCATATATTTGTTTACCTGACCCTTCCAGATCCTCTTTTGAACCCCTCATTCATCACTGCATTCTTGCACAGAAACTATGCTCAGTATACATATCCTTGTACTAATGTCTGAAAGGGGGTTGGTATTTACATCACTATAACAATGTAACTTATATTTGTAAGATTTAATTGGTCATAGACTACAGGACTTTTATTCCAACATTATAAAATATTGAATTAAGATTCCATTTGCCTTTTTGAAAAGCTGTCCTTTAGATATTATAAATAAATGTTAGTATTTCCTTGAAAAATGCCACCAACAGGTCTTATTCTTATGCCCCCATTAAGAAAATGCATTTTTTTTTTGGCCAATTCCTAACAGTTATAGATGTGCAGCCTCTACTGGGGGGACTTTACAAGTCAATGAGAGACTGCCTTGTCACAAGATCCAATAAATGGTCTGTCCCCACTGCAGTGTTGCTGAGAAGCAGCTCCCATAAAAGGATAATCAATGCAGTGTGGAATAGTGTTAAGCTTTTATTACCCAACAAAGTTCACCCAGTAGCCTGACATCCAAAAAAGCCTAGAAATTGTGGGCAGCTACAAAATGTATGGGAGTCCTCCCTCTAATCCTGGGGATGCCCCACACCCCAATCCAGCCCAGGAATGTGAGTCTGGCCTTAAATTACCCACGGCCCTCATAAAAGGCAAAACTAGGTAAGTCAATGGATTGCAGCTTCCTAGGTTTGCTTCTATCAACTTTAAAATATCAACAACTGATTCTGCTAAATGAAACTCCAAGGATTCTTGAAGGATTTTTTTTGTTCTAAAAAATAATAATAATAAATGAACTGATCTTTTAAAAACTCCCAAGTTTAACTTTAGGGGGTGAAGAGAGAAACACAAGTCAATAGGAGCAAAATAAGGTAACTTTTTCTTTAAGAAAAACATAGCATGAGAAAACCTTATGTTTAAAGAATTACAATGAAATTTCTTGAGACTTGGAGCTTGGCTATTAACACTTCAATGACAAAACTCTATTAGCTATATTCCCCAATATATCACTATCAAATTAAATATATTTAAGAAAATACGATTCCGTCTTGACATACAAAACAAAAATTTCTTGGTGTCTTAGGGGGAGGCAGGAGTGCAAAGAAGGTGTCTTGTTCACCAAATATCGGACACCTGCTCAGAGCTCATTAGTTTGGTCTCCTTTGTATCTTTCTGTGCTTCTACTAAAACCATTAATTTCTACGGTTAGACTGTCTCCAGCTGCCATGTACTGTAAAACTGCAAAAAAAAAAAAAAAAAAATGTACTAATCACGGACCATTTACAATGTGCAAGGTTTGGGGTGGGCTTGAAATGTATTCCCGCCAACGGACAGGCACATCAGCCCTGCTGAAATCCAATCTTTCGTGCCACTCGACTCCATAAAAAAGGAGCAAACCAAAACTGTACCTAATGCACCAGATCCACGTGGTCTAAGGCTCATTTTTTTTATATATCATGGTAAGGAAAGTGTTTGAGAATGATTATATTCTCTCATTTTTTACTCGTCTTCCTCTATAGACCTGTATTAATTAATGGGGGAATCAGAGGTTTAAAGACTGCCCTTTTAAAAAAGCGGTGGAAATACGCTGCAATGAAATGTTGTATGTAGGTTGTAGTTTCGGGAAGAAAAAATCCCCAGCGTCCTGTAGTAAGGTTTTGCAAGGAATTAAGAAACACGGCTTTTAACCCTTTCCAGTAAGTTATTTTGAGTCGTCTGCAACAATTAAATTGCAAGCTGGAGCCACAAGATAAAGTTGTGTCCCCATAGTGACCTCTAGAGTGTAGCTAAGCTCGCACAAGCAAGACTTGGGAAGCAAGAAGAAAAAAAAAAAAACGCCAAAACCAAGCGCGCTGCTTGGAGACCTAGTCAGTCCTGCTATATATTCACTAATACCCTCCAGCTCTTAGCTCGGAGCCACGGATCTCTTCTGATATCCCAAGGCTGGCGTCACTAGTCTCCATCTTCCAGGCCAGCAGGGCCGTGGGGTGATCCATCTTCAAAGGCCGCCCCTCACTCTTCGGCTGCGCCCCAGGTCGGTTCCTGGATGCACAGCCGTCCTCCCCGCGCGCAGTGCCCGGCGGCCTCATCTCTCTGCCGCGCTGCAGGCAGCGTCGCCCTGGCTAGGGCGGCTCGGTCCCTGCCAGAACCCAGCTTCGCTCCCCATATATCCCACGGACGCCCCGCTCCCGTGTCCCGCCTCGGACTCTGCGGCGTGGCCTCGAGTCACCCCAGCAACAAGCTCTGCCTGGTCCCCGCTGCCAACCTTTCTCCCCTGAACTTTCCAACTTCGGAAGCCCTGGACGCAGAGGAGCAACAGGGCGGCCACAGAGCCCGAGTCCCGGCTCACCTAGCCACGACAGCCCGGGAAGGCTGTGGGGACCTGCAGGGACCCCCGGGCGGCAGCCGGTGTCCCCGACCCTCGAGGGGAGGGAAAGGCAAATGGACCAGCCTCCTGGGGAGCTAGAGAAAGGGATGCGGAACTTGTGACCCTCGGGATGAGGGACGGAAGGAGTGGGACGCTGGAAAGAGGGAAACGAGACTCAGAGAGGCAGAAAGACTGAGGCAGAGAGCGCGAGGGCGCCAGGATCCCAGAGTCGCTCCGCTCCCCGTGGCTGCAGGGACAAGGTGCAACAGATCGACGCCCGAGCTCGCGGAGCAGGGAAGGGGTGGGGGGAGAGAAAGTCCCCGGTTTCCCCAGGTCACAGGCGGGGACCAACTCCGGCCCGCGCGCCAGGGCAGGCGGGAGCTGAGCCGCACCGAGGTCCCCGCCCTCTCCCGCGGGCGAACTCTGCCCGCGCCAGCCTGGCGCTCGGCGGCTGCCACCATCCCCATCCCCGTCCGGGTCCCAGTCCCCGTCCCCGTCTCCGGGAGCGCGCGGGCTGCTGCGCGGCTCGGCGCGGGGGACTCACCCTGGGCGCTGGGGGGCCTCCTCTTCCTGGCCATCTTCGGCCCCGCGCCTCCCCACACCCCCGCGCGCGTCCTCCCGCGGCCGCGCGGCTCCGCGAGCTGGCGCCCCGGCTTCCGGGCGAGCTGTCGCCGCCGCGCGGGGCTCAGCGAGCTCTTTGTTGTTGTGATGGCATCTGCCGGGGGGCCGGGGCTGTGCCTCGGCGACGCTTGGCTCTCCGCGAGCCCCCCGATCGCGCGACCGAGGATGCGGCCCGCCGCCGTGCACCCGCGCGGCTGGAGCGGGCAGCGCGGGTCCCCGGAGCGCCCGCCGCGCGCCGACCTCGCCCTCCCCACTCCCCACTCCGCTGTCCCGTCGGGGCCGCCCTCCCCGCGCGTGGGAGCGTGGGGATCTGCGGCTGGAAGCGGGCGGGTCTGCGCGAGTTGGCCGGAGCCCGCATTCGGCCTGCCAGCCTCGTGCTCCGCAGCCCCTGCGCAGGCGGCGGGACGCAGGGGGTTCACCAAAGGCTCCCAGCTTCATAGGCCAGGAACTCGCGCGAACTGGGATGGGAACCCGCCCTCCCTGAGCTACCCTGCACAACCCTCCTCCGCCAGCGAGCCCCACTTTCAAGCACGCAGTGAGCCCAGGGGCGCGCTCGAGTGGAGAAGGGAAAAGAGAGGATGCTGGTGGCTGATGGAGGAGAGAAATTAAATTGCAGAGGCAGCCCACGGCCAGACGCCGCAAAAGATGACCTTGAGCTGGCCCTAACCTGAGAGCACAAGTACTTCCCCTAGGGTTCGTGCCCTCTGATATTTGCGTAACTAGAAACGGGAGAAGTCCTCCCTTGGCCTTCCGTGGAACCTTCCTTCCTGTGTCCCATCTGCCTCTTGGCTTCTCTCTCTGAGTAAGGTTTTTGCCTTGGGAAAGTTTCCCTCTTCCTGATGAGCAGTCCTCCTCTCCAGTGCCCATTAGGGAGAAGCAGGAACCTGTCCGTTCCAAGACTGGGCAGGCAAAAGTGGAAGCTTAGCCTGAATATGTAAAGCAGCAACGGGTTTTAAAAGTACGGTGACAGGGGTTGAGTAGGGGTTACCACTGGCATGCCACTGAGGCAGGAGGAGGCAAAAGCCTATTTTTCTGCACTGGAACTAAGTGTCCATCATAATGCAGTTGCTAATTCCTAGTCACCCTGTTAACACCTTTCTCTTCCTTCCTGTTAGATACGTACAGTTCCCAATCCAGTCTAGTTGTCTAAATATCCCATGATTTCATTCAACACCTGTAGCCGAAGGTTGTCCCAACACCCAACAAGGACAGTAGAGTCAAACACCCTGATTCTGTGTTCCAGCCCTGTGACTCACGAACTCCGTGAATTCTGACAAAATCATATAATTCCTCTGCTTTTCCATTTTGCAGTCTGTGAAATATCATCTCGAAGATTTTCTCAGGTATTTAGTCAAAACCATCACAAGTGAGTTTTGCAGCCTTTCTAAACTTAAATTGATGTATCAATGTAAATAATATGAATGGGTGAAATATCGTTCCTAAGAGCCAGGCATGATGGCTCACGCCTGTAATCCCAACACTGGGAAGGCTGAGGGAGGAGGATCGTTGCAAGTTCGAGACCAGCCTAGGCTACAAAGTGAGCTCAAGGCCAGCCTGAACCGCACAGAGAGACTCGGTCTCTCAAAAAGACCAAAAAAAAAAAAAAAAAAAAAAAAAAAAAAAAAAAAAAAAAAAAGAAGAAGAAAGAAAGAAAAGAAATATCATTCCTCCCTCAGCAAAGTTGTGCCTCTGAAATAGAACACAAATACCATTTTTAGTGTGTGTGTGTGTGTGTGTGTGTGTGTGTGTGGTACTAAGGACTGAACCCAAGGCCTCATGCTTGGTAAGTGGTGGGATCTGCCACTGAGCTACCCCTACAATATATAAGTTTATGTGAATAACCAAAAATAGGAGTATTCTCAGACTTTGGTGACTCATAAAATAGACTAAATAGACTGGGTGTGGTGGTGGCACATGCCTGCAAACCAGTTATGAATATTGGATACTTTGTCCCATAGATGAGAAAGTCACTATACACATACATTTTTTTCAGGAGGCTGAGGCAGGAGGATTGCCAAGAATTTGAGGATAGTCTGGGCTACTTACAGCCAGTCTGAACTACATAGAAGCCAGACTCTGTCTTTAAAAAAAAAAATGGACCAGATACATTTAGCATAATCTATGACGTGAGTTTTTTGGGTATTAGGGTCAGAATGATATGTGTTAGATCTGAAATGTTTCTCAAAAGTCTCAGGTGTTCAGAAGAGGTGCTGATCAGAAAAAGCAAGTCGCTGCAGAATATCTGGAAGGGTACATTCTTCCTAGCCAACCTCTCTCTCTCTCCCTAGCCAGTGTCTCCCTCTTCTTCCTGGCTACTTTAAGTTGTAAATATTGGATATTTTGTCCCATAGATGAGAAAGTCACTATACACATACATTTTTTTCATTGATACTCACCATAAATTTGTGAGTTGGAAGTTAAGTTCTGCCTTCCCTGACTCACAAATGATGAAAAGGGAATCATGGAGCTGTCATGACTGTTACAACTTAGCTTTTCTCATGACAACCTAAAAATATACTATTCTGTTTGGGGATACTTTCACCTTTTTTTTTTTTTTTTTTTTTGCATTTATTCCTTTCATGGTGCTAATACTATTTTCAAGGAAATTCACTTTTTTGCATTTATTCCTTTCATGGTGCTAATACTATTTTCAAGGAAATTCACTTTTTTGCATTTATTCCTTTCATGGTGCTAATTTTCAAGAGAGGAAATTCAAATTTTAGTGAGTTAGGTATGTCTATCTCTTGTGCATGGATGTGATTAATATATTTTACGCTTGTGGAACTTCAGAGGATTTTTACATCCATCCTCCCGATTGACAGTCACAATATTCACACAGGATTGTCAAAGAAATTTATTTGGCCCCAATGAACAGATGAGAAGCAGATCCACAAACATTAAGATCATGCTATGGTTGTGTCCATAGCATGTGGGGATGTCCCCACAAAACCTCATGCACTCATGAATTTGTGATAGATCCATGGTCCAATCCTGGGATAATGTGTGTGAGTGCTATACACACCCTGGGTTGGATGTGACCTACATACAGTATAAGAAAGAGTTTTCTCTCTGCATTCATTCCTTTGGCTCCTATTGCATTTGTTGTCTTCCAGCACCATGAATTGTTGCCCTCTGCCATGAGCTACCCTGCTTTGGAGCCAGCCAATTCTGGACTGAAATCTCCACAGTGAGCTAAATAAAGTTTCATTATGGATGTTGGGCATTTTGTCTCAGCATTGAGAGAAAGGTAACCAAGACAGAATTTGGTACCAGAGAAGTGGGGTCATTGCTGTGACTGTACCTGACCATGTGGTTCAAGAGCCTTTGGGAATGGCTTACGGGAAAAGTTTGGAAAGATTCAGAGATGTTGCCTGAAAGAGTAGAACTAGAATGCTTTAGGCTGTTCTGTGTGAGAGATTCTAATCAGAGCTCAAAAGACCAGAAGGCTGGTAGAAAAGCTCCCAGTAAGACCAGGAGATTTTCTGCTGGGTAGAAAGACTATATTGGTTGTTGGAGTCCAGATGATGCATGTTATGGCTTGGCAGAAAGTTTGTCTGCATTTTGCTAGTGTCCAGGTATTTTGCCTAAGACTAAAATTAAGTGTTGTTGTAGTCAGGGATTGTGCACAGAAAAATTAGAATCAGGACATAGAATTTATAATATTATTTTTATGATGGTCACCCAGAGTTAACACATAAAACTTCAGGAAATCTATCTGCAACCCCAAAGATGCAGTCAAAGGCCTAAATCCCATAGCAATGTCCCACATGAGTCCAGATGAAAACCCAGAGATCATGACAATGCCTCCCATAAGTCCAACTGGAGGTCCATAGCCCACAAGAAGGACTCAGACCAGTCTTTTTTACATATCCATGCCAGGAAGGCCCAAAGGTCAGCAGTGACAGCCAGAAAGTCCATGCCAGTGGGATGAAGGAGCTGTGCTAGTGGGATGCGGGTTCTACGCTGGAGCCAAAAAGTCAAATTCACAACAAAGACCAGGGCTGTCCTGGGAAGAACCACAGCCATCCTCAGCGACACAGAGGCCCCAAGCTCCTCCGACAATAAGCACATTCCAGTACATGCCAGGAAGCCAGCATGACAAGTTCATCCTGGAGACCAAGTGGCACACATCTTCCCCTCCAGAGCCAGGAAGCAATGCTCAATGTGAAGACCAAGCCTTCTTCAAGAGAACCAACAGCTCAAACAGCAACTCGTAGGAGAACCTGCAACACCTCAACATCCTAATGTCCCCTTCTCCACATTTCCATTTATGTTGGCAACTTTCCTCAGCAACATGCTGATGTAATCCAGCTGGCCTTAAATTGACCACCAGTTTCTAATCCATAACAAGTGTGATGGACTAATTAATCTGGCAGAAGAAATTTCAAGGCAGTTGAATGTTGGAGACTGTTGTTGAGGGTTTTTATCCAGATCTATGCTGAGAATCAAGAGCAAAGAGATCGATAGAATGATTTAAAGTGTTATAAGTTTGACCAGAAAGGAAGCTCCAGTAAACTGTGAATTACAAAGATAGAGCAAAGGAGACCTTGATTGCTGAGAAGAAACAAAAGAATAGATAAGAGAGCCTGAAGGCATCACAAGAAGCAGCAAGTCTTTACCTTTTGCAGCCTCAAAACTACAAAAGTGAAAGACTTTGCTTTGAGAAGAAAACCAAAGAGCACCATGTTCCAGATTGGCAGCAACACAGAGAATTTGTTCCTCACTATCAGATTCAGAATTCTCAGTAATCCAGACATGGGGCCCCTATAGCCAAGAGAGAAGAAAACATGGCTACTGCTCCAGCTGGCAGCAGACCTTGGCATCATCCATGTGGCACTGGGTTTAGGTACATGCAGAATGCAAGCATTCTGAGGTTAAAAAGACTTCCATCTTGATTTCAGAAGGACTGGGAGGCCAGGCAATGTGTCCCTGTGAAAACAATATGTGAAGTTGTGAGAGTGAAGTCAAAGGCGTCATGGAGACTCCAAAAGTTTGGAGAAACTAGGAGCATGGATCATCCAAGGAAAGCTGTAAGGATTGAGCAGGCCCAAGAGAGAAGTTATAGGAGCTACAACCACCAGAAGTGCCATAAGGATAGAGTTACTCAAGTCTTTTGGAGCTCACAACTCACCACAAATTGCTCTGGATGTTCCACATGGAACTACAGAACTTAATGTTTGCCCTGCTGAATTTTGGACTTCCTTTTGTCTCAATTCTTTGAATTCCCATTTGTACATTTTTGGAATGGTAATATTTATTGTGTGCCATTATATATTAGAATTGATTAACTTTCTTTTCATTATACAGGGGCTTGCAGCTAAGAGTTTGCCTTACATCTCAGAGTAGTCCTGGGGCTTGGACTTTTCTGCAGTGGTGAAACTTCTAGGATTTTGGTAACTCTTGGACATAGGCTAAATGCTTTTTGCATAAAGGATGTGCATGAGTCTTTGGGAAGCCAGGGGCAGAATGTTATGGTTTGTGTCTGGACGTTCCCCCAAAGCCTCAAGCAGTCATAGGAGCAGGCTTCTAAAATTTGTGACTGATTCATTGCCCAGTGCTGAGATAATGGGCATGAGTACTACACACACCCTAGGGTGGGTGACCTACATACAATATAAGGGACAGAAAGTCTTCTCTCCACACTCCTCCCTTTTTGCTCTTGTTGCTTTTGTTGTTTTCTGCCACCATGAGCTGTTACAGCCTTCTGTCATGACCCACCCTGCCTTGAAGCCAACAGATTATGGAGTGAAACCTCCACAGTGAGCTCAATAAATGTCTCCTTCCTTAATTTGGGGCATTGGGTATTTTATCTCAGCAAGGAGAGAAAAACAACCAAGACAGGTCACAACTACCCAGGCCCTGGGTTTCTACCCAAGTGCCTCCCACATGAACTGCATTGTATATTGTTGTTTATGGGCTGAAAATAGAATGCCTGTAGGGATCAGTAAGGCAAAATTAATGACATCAACAATATCAATATATATGCTGTACTTGAGAAGGATGAAAACTGCAGGGAACTGAGTGTGTAAATATCACCACTCAGCTGCAAATTGCTTTGTGAGATACAAAGATTCTGATGATTCAAGAGGATTCAAGAATCCAGACTTTCTGATGAAATACCTTTTGTAATGTTGACTAACATGTAAACAAAAACAAAACCAAGGCAATCCTAATAGAGCACACCTGTCAATAATATAGGCCTATATGCTGTGTGTCTACGTATCTATTTCTATACATGCATCATTTAATTTTATCCCAGAAAACAGAGGCTGAACTGAATCTTTGTTAATACCTCTGGTCCTGATGGCATCTGGGTGAATATGGAATTAGAGATTATCAAAGTTTTGGGTCTAAATAATCATGATTTACTAAGCTAGGTTTGTGGGTGGTGGTGTTTCTAAATGTCTGGCTATTCTTGAAGCCATCAATCAGAATGGTCACAGTAAGTCCAAAGATTTTTAAGTCACAAAGACACATACTCATTTTGTTTGATGGTTATGACAAACTTTTGATGATGTGGTGACAACAATGATGATGACAAGAAGGACAAAGAGAAATTGACTTAATTCTGTTTCCTTTTATGGAGATCACAAATGAGCCCTTTCAAAAATAGCCACGGGGCTAAACTGGTAACTTCAGTTATATGTGTGTAATCATTCTAAGATTAGTCTACCTTTAGAGCTGGAGGCAAAATGGGGAAAATAATAGATGTTCCTCAGGTAAAATTATTAAATGAGTCCAACAGGGAAACTGAACTTTTCATACAAATTACACTAAAGACCAGAATGAAAATATAATTCATACTACACAAAGCATGATTGTCATTAATTGTATGTTAGAGAAATTGCAATAAAACAGTTGAAAAATACAACCCTCACAAGAGCCTTTTGGCTGAAATATTTTATATTAAATGCCAATTCATAAATTAACTACTGGAGTTTAGAGAAAAAAGGAAAAGAAAAAAAGTGGCTCACTGATTTTAATCATATCATAATAGCAAAAGATGTTAAAAGAATCCAAACCAACCATTGTTTAAAAGACATCCATTATTTTTTAAATTGGCATACAAAAACCCACACCTTAGCTGAGATTTTAAGGTACTGTACAACTCTGTGACTAAACCTAAGAAAGGAAAAATAGAAAACAACGGTGAGAACAGACCAAAATCAAACAACTGATACATAAATAAATAAATAAGTTCTATGGAACTTACACACTCAGAACCAGCAAGTGCAGAATGCAGAGAAACTACAATTGGCTTACTACCCCACTGCATACATCACTGTGGACACAGAGACTTAACATTTCTTCACTTTCTTGCTGACATGGGCATCAAAGTAATAAAATTCCACTTGAATTAAATTCAGGGTCCTAGAATGAGACCTTGGAGAATTTGTGTCTCCGTATCCCACTATTATTGCTCCATTGTTGACCCTTATCTCAGGAAACATGTAATTTATTTTGTATATTTTTGAATTGTGGAGAAAGACATGAACTCAGAGATTGAAACTTTCCAATGAAAAGTAAGTAAAGGGCTCAGAAGCAATGTAGTTCTTAGCAATGAACCCAGCTGGTTCCCAGTCATGGTTTCCAAATCCTGCTGTCCAATAAAAAGAAGCAAAAACCTTTGAGAAATGACCCTGGGTCTGCAGGGAAACCGGAAAGTGAGACTGGAGTATCTTGATGTGCCAGAAAATAAGGAACAGTTTGAAGTCCACGAGGTCATGTCACAAGGACAAAGGAACCAGCTTGACGCGATTGATCTGCATCCAGATCAAATATATGAAAATTTGCATCCAAAAAGAATAATTACAATACAATAATCAATGAAAATACATAGAATAAGATGAAACATCATAGTCCAATATATTCAAAAACTACAAACTATTTTTCAGAATAATACAATATAGTAAGTGTAGAAGAAATAATCAAATTTAAAAATCATTTTGAAATGTTTGATGCAATAACTAAAGATCACCAGTGGATGCTAAAACCACTGGATGAAAGGTTGTTGGGAATATTGTGTTCATACAGTCTCAAAATATTACCCCATGTACCAGTTACCAATTTCTAAGGGAAACGTGCAGCTGGACACAGTGGTGGCACAGTTGCATTCTCAGCACTCTGGGAGGTTGAGACAAGAGGACTGCAATTTCAAACCCAGTATGGGCAACCTGGCAACTTAGCAAGAGCCTGTCCAAAAATAAAAAAAAATAAAAAAGGGCTGGGGAAGTGGCTTAGTGCAAAAACCTGGGTTCCCTCCCCATTACTATGATACACACCCACACCCACCCTCCCCTCTATCCACACACAGTGAAAAAAATGCACTTTTATAATGGATAATTTGGAGGGTTACTACCTTCATCAATGAAAAGATTAAACTTAGTGTCACTAATAATTGATCAATATTTCATGTGCTTCTTGATGTGACTTATTAAGTACATATGTCACCTGTGCAGTGTAATTGCCAAACATTTAGCCTAAATTGCATTACAAAGAAACAGAAAAATCTAAAATGTAAAATTCTATAATACAACTGACCTAGACTTTTCTAAAACCAATCAATAGACAGAGTTGATGTCATGAAAACAGACGAGTGAACTGTCCTAGAAGATAAATAGGCATAAATTCCAAATATAATAGATGAACCTCAATGGAATCAAAATAGGGAAGGAAAATCATCTATAAAAGATGTTTTCCACAGCTAAAATCAAACATGATTGTGTACTAGATGTTATTGAAATAATGTGAATTTTTCCAGGAAGGTTGGTAGAATTGTAGTTTTTTAGGATGATGCCCTTATTCTTAAGACAAACACGCTAAAGTATTATGTTAAACATACAAAATGGCTACAAATCTGCAACTGCACATGGTCTCACCTATATTTAGAGCTGAATGCCATGTTACCTGCAATGTGTTTTCACATGGTTAAGCAAAATGTTGGCAGATAGGTCATACATAGGAGGGAGGAAGATACACAGCTCGCATAAGGCAGAATGTTTAAAGCTGATGCAGTTGCTAGGAGAACAGAAGATGTTCATGTGAAATTCCTTCTGTTGGTTTAAAATTTCTGGATCACAAAGTTGAAGAAATGTCAGAGAAAAGGTGAAAAATTCACTAATTTAATTTTTCAATTAAAGGTAAAACAATTTACTTAGAAAAACTCAGCCTCATAGGAGCTTACTGCTCTGTCTCTCAAGGTTTGTGCTCTCTCATGCATGGTGATTGCTCTCAGACTCAGCCATCTCCTCCTGCTGATCAGGTTGCCTGCGCTGGATCTCACTGATGCTGAGGATCCCCTGAGACTTAACAACACCTTCCAACCAGACCACATTTTTGGTTGATGATGTCTTTTTTTTTTTAACTTTTTTTTTGTCTTTTTTGTTTTTATCGGTACCAGAGATTGAACTCACGACTGTCTGCTTGCAAGGCAGGCGCTTATGCCACTGAGCTAAATCCCCAGCCCCCGATGATGTCTTTTTGAATCGAGCTCCTCCACTGTGACTTCTGGCAAATATATTAATGCTTACTTCTAAGTTACCCTTTATATCTCTTCAATATCATTCAAGAATCTCTAGATCTTTGTCACAACATGCCACTTTTTATATACTACCATTGCCACTCATGATGAGGAAGGATTTTGTTCTAAAAGGCTTCCAGTCTCCCAGATGCTGATATCCCCAGACTCCTCCTAAAACTATGAATCTACTGTGGTACATTGTGAGTAAAGAGCACTGTAAGCTGTAACTCATTTTCCACATATACTCCAACTCCTCTCCAAGCATGTTGACATGGCTTCCTTAGGGGCATATCCTTCATGCCATCTATATTGTGGCTCATTCAGGTGGGTGATTGTGTTGACCTGTGTTTCGCAAGGAGCATTTGAGAGGTTAATAAGACACCAAACAGACTGGCAAGAAACAGAAGTGCATTATGAAAACTGCCAGAAATAAGAAGGATGTGTGATAGGGAGGAGGCTGACCATCTCGTTCTTTGGTCAGTATCCCTGCAATGCGGTGCCATTGTTTATAGAAAAATGACCCAAATCCTCAGCATGTTTACACTGAAATGATCTCCTCTGTCTCACTCTGCCTTGCTCTCCACACTCAAACCAGGCACAGGGGGCACCAGAAGAAGGTAAACCAAATGCATAGTTTGTGCTGAATTCTATGTGCTTTCTTTTCCATGTGCACCCCTTCAGCCTGGCTCCTTCAGCTAAGTCATTTTTGGTTCTATACAGTGATTTTTCACCAGCTGTCCCCTTTTCTCTGTTAGCCCCATCATGAATTTTCTTCTCCTTGAAGCCCAATTGGTCTTCCTGCATCCGTTCTCCCACCTCTCTGATACATCTTCACATTGAGGCCTTGCTATCTTCCTATTGTACAGAGCAAAGCACTCTCCTCTGAAAGTTTAAATATCACAGCAGAAGCCGCCAGTGTCCTACAAAGTTCTGGTATCAGCTTCCCTTTCTAAACTCATCTCTTCTACGCTACTCTGCATATGCTATGTTCCAGCCACCCTGGACTTTCCACAATTCCTTCAGGATGTCATGTGTGTTCACATGGTTTTGCTTTACTTCACATCATTTCTTCATCTCTAGAGTCATAGTCATCTCTCCAGTCACAAATGGTATTCTTCTCACCCTCCTGTGAGAGGAAATGGCTCCTTTTGTGTATTACCACAGTATATTGTTTATATCTTTATCACTAAGACTTATATTTACATTATGTCTTGGTAAACTGTTGATGTCTGTCTGTTCATTAAACTAGAAGGTCCATGTAGGTGAGATTTTTATTGGGTCATTCTAATAACAGCTGAGCTCACTGAGTGGGGAGTAGCTCCTTGATTGAAGTAGTACAGGATAGGACTGAAAAGGTATTTTGCAATCAAGTAAGGAAGCCCCTGGATGTCAGAGAGTAGAAATCACTATATAATAGATATTTAACAAATATTTTCATTGAAGATCTGTAAATAACATAAATTTATTTTTTTTCATTTGATAGGTCCTAACACATTTTACATAGAGAGGGAAATCCTTCCCTTATTCTTTGAATATCATTCCCTCATTCAGCTTTTATCAACTATAACCTGGAAGAGAACTTAAAGGCTAATTCAACTTTTCAGTTTAGACATAAAAATGAGGCCCAGCAAGTTCAAGTGATCTATTGTGGACTTCACACTTCTGCATCCAGAAGAAATAACTGCAAATGAGTCATTATATTGTATCCTAACCCAAATTTCCCAATTTTAATCAAAATACTTATAAATTTCAGTATTTGGCAGAAAAAAATGATAGCACCCTAGAAACATCCCAGGTGGGGGGAGATTATGATTACCAAATTCAAAACCTTGAGAAATGAAAGAAGTTATATTCTACCTTAGGCCCTTACTGCTTTAGGTCTGATTTTATAAAAGCTTTCTAGCTGGGTTCATTGTTTTCATCATTCTTCAGTCTGCAAATTCATCTCACACATCTCTATCAAACCACATTCTAGCTTCCAAACCTAAAATGAATGTTTCATCAGTCACCTATTGAAAAGCCCTGCCTACTTCCCATTGATTAAGAATAGGATATTGATTACAGGATGAAAGATAGGTCTAGATTCAAATAATGCCTCTGTTCTGCTACTTTCTTCAAGTGAATCTCTGAAATATTATGTCCTTAACTTCTATAGCTGACAAGTGGGAATAAGAGAGTTCATGGAATTATATGGAGTTCGACTAAGCTTTTTAAAAAAATCTCCCACACATACAACTTTTTTGTGGTACCAGGGATGGAAACTAGGGTCTTCGCACAGAGCTCCATCCCCAGTTCTTTCTACTTTTCATGAGACAGGGTCTTATTAAGTTACTAAGTGATTCAGGGTGGGCTTGAACTTGCCATCTTTCTGCCTCAGGCCCCCCAAGGTGCTGGAATTACAAGTGTGTGCCACCAGGCTCTTCCCACATAATTTAACTATCCAAACAGAAGATGGGGGACGGTTTAAACCTACTAAAACATATCAATAGAATATCATATCAAGAAAGGGAAAGGGATCCATCATAACCTTTAAGAGCTGTTGATCATAAAAGACACAGAAGTTTCCAAAAATTTGGAGAACAGAGCTTGAAGTAGTATAAAAATCCCCTACATATCATCCTTTAAACTTGCACTGTGAAGGAAGTGTGAGAAAACAAAGTCCTGAAAAACAACCCTCAATCCGTATCACAGGAAGATGGAGTCAGGTGAGGTATGGATGGTCCCTAAAAGAGACTAATTTTGCAACAGAGAAATAGTCCCCATCAGCATGACTTCCACGTCCTATTAGGGAAGAGAACAACTGGGACCGTCATTTTGGTGTATTCCAGCTAGGAGAAAATGGAAAGGATGGCAGAACAATCATAAACATTCAGATTTAATTATCTCTAACAGTAAATAGTGATTTAGCAGAAAGGAAGAAGAAAAGATAAAATAATTAGGACAAGAGTCTCTGAGGGAAGCAAAGTATTAAAGAAGCTTTCCTAGTGCCTAAGGGAAGTAATTCACACCTATATTATTGATACAAGAGCAAAACTCTCCATGTATTATTGATCTTTTCCTCAATGGAGGAGGGGATAAGTATGGGAGGGAGAGAAATTGCTGTGAGGGAGAAACAGGCAAAGATAGAAAGAGAAACATTTAAAAACTGGCAACAGTGAAGTAGAGAATCCAATAAACAAGAGAAAACAAATTTCCACATAACTTCATCTAAAGAAAACAAGGAATCCAGAGTTCAGTATAATTAGAATAACCCAAAGTTCCATAGTATTTCTCAGCACGATAAAGATAGATCCCAATAGATGGGCAGAATTTGACAGAGAAAACAAGTCCTAACTCTAACCAAGGCTGTGCTGGGGCACTGCTGAGCTTTGCCCTCCTCCTTGGACCTAAGGGAACAGAAAAGCAAAGCCAATCACCAGCACTGTGGCAGGGCAAATAGGAGAACTTGAAGCTTCTGTTTAGAAGAGATGGAGAGAAAGGACACCACAACAGCATTGCAAATGGAGGATCAGCATAAATACATAAATCCGAGAATGGAAAATACCAATGAAGACACCATTCTGGAAGTAAGAAGAATGCCACAAAAAAAACATTTCTTCATGTGTTTCTTGATAGAGAAGTTAAGAAACACAAGGTCAATTAAAATAAAGTTTACAGCAATATTTAAAATGAAAAGGGAAATGCAAAGCTAGGAGAACAAACCAAGAACTGTAAAACAACATCATAGGATGAAAAACAAATTTAAATGATGAAAGAAAAACTTCATTGAGTATAATCTCAAACCCCAAACCCATTCAAACCTAAATTTCTTCTATTTTCCTATCCCAGCTAGTGTAGGAGGTTAAATCAGCTTTTCTGCCTCCTTTTAGGGAGAAATGGGTGAATGTGGAAAGAAACATTTCAAAATCGGTGACAATGAAGTGCAGAGCCCAGCAAACAAAAGAAAACAAATTCAAGAAAATTTCATCTAAAGAAAACAAGGAACCTAGGGTTCAGGATGATTAGAATAATCTAAAGTCCAACCATATTTCCCAATGTGATGAAGATAAGTCCAAATAGACGGACAGAATTTGACACCTAAAATTTAAAAAAAAATTGTCCCAAATTTTCTAGTCCTTTTTTCTAACATCTGGAGAATGGGAGGGCAGATGTTGGAGGAATTTGGACCAAATTCCAACACACATGATTGTAGTTCACAGGAAGGTTCTCTAGGGGGCAGCAGAACAATTGCAGGCTGCCACATAGCTTGGTGAGTTTTTCTGCCTTGTCTGTCTCTTTTGTTTCTGGCTACTGAATTTTTAGGCTCCTCCTCTCTATTTGTGGCCTTGAGGAAGTGTACTTGGTTAGGATTGTTTTCACACGGTCTTACCAAACCTCAAAAACGTGCATCTACTGGGGCACGATGACCAGGCAAATTCTAAAGCAGCCACCTGTATATTTTTCCTTGGACCCTTGCTGGGGATAGTGGTAGCCACAAGATAGTTCTTTTAGAGAATATTCATCGGGCGCATGCTCCAGCTCCTAGAGTCAAGCACCCCGCTAGCAAAGGACCTGAGGCGAGCAGGCTGGACATCTACCATATTCTGCCCTTTAAAATCAATATTACCACACTGTCTGTCTGATCCAAGTTCAAGGACCAATGAAATCATAACATGACTTCTGTACAAGGTTGCTTTTACTTTTGTTCAAGCAGTGAGCTGTCACTGAGAAAAATAAGAAGTGGAACTCCGCCTCCCACCTCCCACCTCCCACCCTGCTTACACGTGTTCCATAGGCGTTCCTCTG
This sequence comes from Cavia porcellus, assembly GCF_034190915.1. Taxonomy (NCBI): domain Eukaryota; kingdom Metazoa; phylum Chordata; class Mammalia; order Rodentia; family Caviidae; genus Cavia; species Cavia porcellus. The sequence goes on along the minus strand of NW_026947484.1, from coordinate 155,353,360 downwards.
ATGTTCAGCGGAATCGACAGCCTTCCGAGATGTGGACTCACTGTCTTTCATACCTGACACCTGGAATTCACTTAGAACACCCAGAGAAGGCAATGAGTCAGCAGAATTTCTCAGCGTGATGAAGATAAATCCCAAGTGATGGGCAGAATTTGGTACAGAAAACATATGGTGCAGATCCTCCAGCCAAGGCTGCTCCCAGACAGCCAGGCTCTGATTTGCATTCAAGCCCAGGGCTTGAATTCTTGCTGTGCCCGCATTGGGCCGATCTCCTCTGAGCATGCGCTGCAGTTTCCATATGTCTGAGAATTTCTACCATCATGGAAAACATAGTCTGTCTATCCATTGGAGTCGATAGTAAGGAGAGTGAAATGCAAAGCCTTTTGTCAGTTCTTCACTAAAGGAATCTCTTTTTCTTCAACCTCAACTTTTTAATATAGGCTAAGAATAGACGAGCGGCTACAACTGGCAGATCTAGTGTGAGACCGTAACTTTTCTAGGTTCACTTTTTAGAATATGTTCGCAGTACATAATGGTTACACTCCTTGTAGGGAGTTGGTCCATGTACACAGCAAGTCTTAATTCTTTCTTCATCTCCTTCTCCTCCTCTCCCCCTAGCTCCCTCCATCTCCTTGGGGCCCTTCCCTTTTGCAAAAGACTTACCTTCCTTTTTCCCATGAGCTATCATTTCCTTTGCTCTTTGGTTATATTTTGGTTTTCTCCTATAAGAGAAACAATGTGATTTTTAAGCTTGCGTGTCTGCTTTATTTCACTTTATATTATGATCTCAAGGTGCAGCCATTTTCCTATAAATAACTCAATAATCATATGACACTGAGTAAATAACACATTTTCTTTACCCATTCGTCTGTTGATGGACATATATTTCTTTTCCAAGAATGAGCTACTCTGTTATGAAGTGAGCTGCTGTAAACATGGGTTTAACATGAATGCCCTGGTACTTCCCTTTAGAATGAGAAGCATGTGCTCTCCCATGTTAGCCTGCGGAGCCTCTGATACAGCTTGTGTCACTGGTCTGTCATCTCATCCCTTCTGTTATTACTGCTGGGGAATCTGTGACTTCCTTAAGGCCAAGGTTGCATCTTCTCTCTTTATTTTTCTGCAGTGTCTAAACTAGCGTCTTGAGGGTTTCTGATGGCTCATAAATGCCTGGGAAGTTGGATTTTATTTTCAGGGGAGTCAATATTTCCTTTATTGCACACATATTACCTACCCACCTTTCACTGGTAGAACAGTGCTCCTTTTCCCATGAGCTGCCCTCTACCATTTCAGATCATTAATTTTTTCCTGTTTTCAAACTCCTCTAAAAACCTTGTTCATGTGGAATTGAATCATCATTTAAATTTTTACTTATTATGCCTCTTCATGAGACCCTAAACTGGGGACTCTAAATGCCATATGGTATAGATTTTCTCATCCTTACTTCTTTAGAGGTTTTCTTAACAAATATCCAGTAAATATTGAAATAACTATGTTACAAACCAGATTTTTTTTAAACCTCAGTTATTTGTGTTTGAAAACAGACTATTCTCGTTTTGTCTTGTTTTGTATTACACTGAGCTAAAGAAATTCATACAAGGATCACCATGGAATTTTAGAGTTTGCTAATCCCATGCAGTTTATACCTCTGTAATGTAGCCATAGCTAACAAACACTGCTTCCCTCCACCCTCTGCTGACCATTCGAGTAACTGCACCATCTTTAGTTTCAGGATGACTGTCACTTCTGAATGACTGTCATTCATTTAATGAAACTGACTAACATCAGTTTAAAACATGATAAGTATATCATTATACTTGTTCATACTCCAGAACAACTTAATTGTCTATTACTTACAGGTTACATTAATTTAAGAATTTAGGTTCTGGAACCAGACTGCCTCTGTTCATAAATCAATTCTTTTGTTTCATTTTTTTTAACAACCTAACATCTTTGTTCTCAGTTTCTTGATCAGAACAAAGTGGAGATAGTAACAATGATGACTTTGAAAGATCATTGCAAGGCTGAATCAATCAGTGCCTGCAAAACACAAGACAGTGCCTAGAAAAGCCCTCATTATTACTGTGGGGAGAGGGTCTTGCTATGTAGTCCAGTCTGGCCTTGACCTCACTATATTGCCCAGGCTGGCCTTGAACTCACAGCTATCTTCCTGCCTCAGCTTCCCACCTGCTGGGATTACAGGCATGCTCCACTGTGCCTAGCAAGGCAAGTCATCATTTCTCTTGTTTGATGGTGGTGGTATTTGTGATTAATAAGTTTCTTCCCAGTGACAAAACATGTGTTTGTTCATTCTAGTAGACTAACATCCTACAAAAGACATATACTCTATTTAATTTTAAATCCTTTGCTCTTGGCATGGTGCCTGATACATAATAATTGCTCAACAAATGTTGTTTGAGTGCAGTTTATGAATGTGATTCTTAAGAATGTAGACCCTGACTCAGACTCAGCCATCTCAAATCTTCACTGGCATTTATTAGCTATGAAGCAACTTCTCACTTTCATATGCAAGAAATAATGATGGTACAGCTCCTACGTTAGGAGATCATTGTAAGAATTATTGTACACAAGAAGAGCACTTTAGCCAGTGTGGTGGCATACACCTGTAATCTTAGTACTTGGGAGGCTGAGGCAGGACGATTTCTGAAAGTTGGAGACCAGCCTGTGCTACACAGGAGTTCAAGGCCAGCCTGAACTATATAGCAAGACTCTGTCTGAAGGAAAGAAGGAAGGAAGGAAGGAAAGAAGGAAAGAAGGAAGGAAGGAAGGAAGGAAGGAAGGAAGGAAGGAAGGAAGGAAAGAAGGACAGAAAAGAACTTATAATAATAATCTGCCTCCTGGTGAATTATCAATAAAAGTTAGCCAATATTTTTGTGAAGATGTCCCAAGGTGATGCTTATAATTGCTGAATTCCTGACTCCATCACTAGACCCACTCACTATATGCATGGGCTGGAATATGTGTGCCTCTGAGCCTTGTGTCTGATCTCTGCATGAGATAGTAATATTCAAATCAGGTTTTCAGTTAATGCTTTCCAGATTCTAGGTTCATTTTAAAGACTAAATAAAATGAAGAGATCAAAATAACCCACACTCTGCCTGAAGCACTGCAGTCATTTAATTAATGGCTGCTTTGTGTTTTGCTGCTACTGTTCTTGTTTTTGTTATCTTGACCACTAAAGAATTTAAAATCTAAGTAAGAAACTAAGAAGTGTATATATAAGAGAATGTCCTAAAAGCAATGAAGTTAAAAAATGCTTTGGGAGAAATCAGCCCACGCACTCATACCCTTGGAGTTAGAAGCACTGGCCCCATGGGGCTCAGCTATGCCACCCATGTGAAGTTCCCATGGCTGCTGGGAACTGCGTCCTCCAGGGGTGGATCTGCAGCCAGTCACTGAGTGATGCGGGAATATGAGTTCCAGTGTCTGGCTTCAACCTGAGACAGCTAAAGGGCTGCGCTTCCTGAAGAACTAACTGGCCAGGGCTCAGTGCTAATCGTCTTTTAGGATCAGTTCCTTCTGTCTAATACTGTCCCTCATACTTCTTAGAGGTGTGTCACATTTTCCAATAAATGACCTTATACAATTCTGTATTTCTAGAGATCTTAATGAAAAATGTAATACATTTAAATAATCCCACCAATGTTTAAAAGCAACATACAGAAATGAAGGAAGGAAACTTGGGAGTATTAGTGTATGAGAGAGGAAAGAACAAGAAAAGAATAATAATGTAAAAGACAATGAAAGGATCAATTTTAAAAGGCAGGCGTGGTACACAGTATTGAGTCCACTGAGTAATGAAATGAGAAACAGCTCATCAATCTGACTCTTTATCCTCTCAATAGCCTTTCTGTTTTCTTAGATGGATGGTTTCCTTTTATAGCCCAGTGCCTTAGTCACTTAGGATTGGTAAAACAAATTATCACACACTCGGTGGTAATTAAACAACAAACACTAACTTCCCACATTTTTGGAGGTTGGAAGTCTAATGCCACGACTAGGTTTGGGGAAGCTCCTCTCCCAGGTTGTAGACAGCTGACTGCTCCTTGAATTCTCCCACAGCAAAAAGAGAATGAGTGCCCTCTTATAAGGGCACTGATCCCACTTACGAAGGGTCTATTCTCATAATCTAATTACCTCCCAAAGGCCCCCTTCCTGATACCTTTTCATTTAGATTAGAGTTTCACACATGGATTTTTTAGAGACACAAACATTCTGTAAATTGCAATGAACCTCAATCATTTTTCTGCCATAAAGTTAAAATATAAGACTTGCTTCTATCATAGCCCATATAACCTGAAATTAAAATATGTCATAAAAACAATAAAAGACTGAAAGAATCAAGAAGAGGAATTATATTTTAAAAGTACTGTAAGGTAAATGAATAGGAGCTTAGAACAATCCTTGGCACAGAATAAGAATTGTGTGTATTGACTCTATTTTTATTTTTCTTGACAAAAATTTACTGTGTTCATCTTAAAGCATTTTCCACTTGAGAGCATCAGTTGATGTTTTCAAGCCAAAAAATATATGTGTGTGTATGTGTGTGTGTGTGTGTGTGTGTGTGTGTGTGTGTGTGTAAGTAGATAAGGATTCTATTTGGAAAATATTTTTCTTCGTTTTCTAACATTTGTGGATTGATTCATTTTACACACATAGTGATTTGAGAAATGACCCTCTTCTACTTCTAACACCCTCTCCTTACTTGGTCACTTCTGTTGCCCATACTTTCAAGAGTTTTTTTTAAATCTCCTAGATTTCTGTTTGATATCTTTTGTGGATTTAAATTCCTTTCTAACCCATTCATTCATGTTTTGTATTGCTTTGTTTTTTAGTTCTAGTTTTTTATTAGTGTCTTCTCTATACTTGTTGATGATTTTGTTTCTTAAATCCATTATCTTTTAGTTTATATCACTGTATAGTTGACTTCATAGATATCTACATAGTATTCCACCCAACCACACAAATCATTCTTTTCAGTAGCATATAAATTTTTTTCAAAAATAGATGACAAACTAGTCCATAAAATATGCTCAAGTCAGCACAAAAGAATCCAAAGTATCCATATTATCAGATTATAGTGCAATGAAAACACCACTCAATGGCAGAAGAAACCATAGAAATAATGCAAATACATGGAAATTGAACAATACTCTCTTGAATAATCAATAGATTGCAGAAGAAATCAAAAAAGAATTTAGTTCCTAGAAGTAAAATAATGCCAATAAAACATACTATAACTTATAGAACACAATACAATGAGTTATAAAAAAGAAGTCTATAGCTCTGAATGCCCACAACAGAAAAACAGAATGAGTCTAAATAAATAACCCAGTCACACACCTCAAGGTCCTAGAAAAATAACAATCCAAATATTAAGCTAGCAAAATGAAAGAAATTATAATCAGAGCAGAAATGAATGAAACTGAGGCTGGAAAAAAAAAACTCAATGAGTTGAAGAGCTGGATTTCCAAAAGAGTAAATGAAAAAGACAAACATTAGTCAAGCTTACCCAGAAAAGGAAAAAAAAAGATTCAAATCAATGCAATTACGAATTTAAAATCCAGAAGATTATTAGTAACTATTTCATGAAAAAAAATTTCCCCTATCTTGAATCTGTCTCACCTCATGGTTTTACTCTATCAAAGTCCCTAGGAAAGGCAGAGTCTTAGGCAACCAGCTCAGGACCCCTCTGTCCCTCTCCCAGAGAGAAATAAATAAATATATTCTTCTCTTAACCTCTGTTGTTCCTAAAATTCATTATTTGATTTTAGAGAACACAAACTCATATCAGATATCTTGTAGGTTGGGAGTTTCATTCCCCTATATCATTCCCTTCTTCCTCTGCTTTTTGGTTGCCATGGGTTAAGCAGCTTTCTTCTACTATGCACTTCCACTATCCTGTTTTTGTCTTGGAGCCAGCCAATCAAGAACAGAAGCTACTGGAAACTGAGTTAAATAAACCTCTCCTCATTTAAATTGTGTCAAGTATTTTGTCTCAGTGATAGAAAATAACTACCAAGAAGAGTGGGGTTGTTTGTCTCAGTGATAAAAAATCACTACAAAAAAAAATTACTACCAAGAAAAGTAGGATTGTTGCAGTGAATGAAACTGACCATACAGTTTAGAAACCTTTGGAACTTGGCTGCTGAAGGAGTTTGGAAAATTCAGAAGATTCCAGCTAGAGAAATTTTAGAATGGTAGAAGCAGAAATTGATGGGAGACACTGGTGGTAGCTGAGGACAGTATGGGCCAGGCTCAAGAGGCTTCAGATCAAAATGAAGACTCTATTGGAAATATTGCTAGAGGCCACCTGTGTTATATTCTGGCAAGAAACTTGTCAAGATTTTTCCCATGCCAAACACTATGTAAAGCTGAATGTAAACATGATACAATGAATAATATGGCAAAGGAAATTTCAAGGTAACCCAATGTTAGGGTTGTGGCATGGATTCTAGTGGCAATATGGAGTGGAAAAAGCAGAACTGAATGATTTGAAAACTTTGCAGTTTTGCCAAGAAGGAAGCATCTGTAAACTGGGACCAAAGACAGCTTTGCAGCTGAAAAGATTATCAATGAAAATCAGCCAACTATTTTGCATCATGACAATAGGAAAGATGCCTTGAGGGCACTTTAGGAAATGGATAGATCTCACCCATTACAGATTCAAGAATCTAAAAGAGTAAGCTCTTTGCTTCAAAAAAGAAAAAGTAGGGGCTGGGGATTTATCTCAGCAGCATAAACACCTGCCTTGCAAACAGGCAGCCGTGAGTTCAATCCCAGATACCGATTTAAAAAAAAAAAAAAGAAAGAAAGAAAAAGTGCCTCCAAGGTAACCTGTTCGCTTAGGTCTACTGAGAGAAGTCTTTCCCTAACTTCAGCCATACAGTCATTCAAAATCCTCTACAGTCATAGTCCAAGGGGACAACACTTTTGCTTTAGTTGGTGTCAGACTTTGGCATCATACACATGGGACTGGTTTCTCTGACATGCACAATACAAGAGTTATGGGGTCACCTCTTAAGCACTCTTTTCTTGCTCTGCTTCTTGAACATCATGAACCCAGCAGCTTTGCTCTTCCATGTCCTTGCACCATGATATGACAGCTGACCATGAACTGAATCCTCTGAAACATGAGAAAAATAAACTTCTCCTTTAAATTGTGTATAATGAGTATTGTGTCCTAACAAAAGGAAAGCTAATACATCTACATAATTTTGTGGATAATGTTTCCATTACTGTGATGGTTAAGCTTAGTTATGTCAATTTGATTGGCTTGGCAACTCAACTACCAAGGGAGCTGGTGAAGCAATGAGAAAGATGACAGAAATACTGCCTGTTTCTACACTGTAGAAGCTCGTTATACTCTCGATGGCCTCTACCTCCAACTTCAAAGCCAGCCACAGTGAGTCAAACTCTTCACAATAGTTAGTTGAACTCTTCACAATGTCTCTGACCCTCTTTTTTGCCTCTTCTTTTATGATTCATTTGATTGGACCAGATCCTTCTGGATAATGAAGAGTCTTCTCCCATCTCTAACTTCTTAGCCTCAGTCATATTTGCAAAGTTGCCATAGAAGTAACATGTCTACCAATTCTAAGGACTAGAGTTTATACATCTTTGCAAGCCTGAGAGCCAATTTGGTAAAGAGAATAACCCTCCCCTCCAAATGTCCACTTCTTATCCCATTGCTGCTATAGAAAATGGTGAGTGATGCAACTCTGATAACACCGAAATAGGAAAAAGGGAGCTGTGAGCCCACCTTGATTTTGCTGTCTGATGAGCCCTGTGTCAGGATCTATTAAACTGCAATATAAATTTTATTATTTATGCCACTGAATTTGTGATAATTTGTTATAGAAGTAACAGAAAATCAATACAATTGCACTCCTTTGCATGCATACCCATCGTGACCCTTTATGTGATGTGCAGCCTGCTCCTTCCAGGGTAGAGGAGTACAGCAGTTGCTCGGCAGGGGAATGAGAAGCCATGAACCTATGTTAGGAAGGTGTGATGTGGGTTGTGTGTGAACCAAGCATGTGCTCTGTATTAGTCAGCTGGAGATGCTATAATGAAACACCACAGATTCAATGGCTTAAATAAATGGTTTACATGTATTTATCATGGTAGTGGAGTCTGAGAAGCCTAAGATAAAGACACAGGGTAATTTAGTTCTCAGCAAGATGCCTCTTTTTGGCTTGAAGATGGCTGACTTCTTGTGGTGCCTTCCTGTGGTAGACTGACACAGTGGGCTCTCATCTCTCTTTTTTTAAAGATACTAATCTCATCATGAGACCCTCGCTCTTAACTTCACGTAAAATAAATCTTCTCCAAATGCCTCAAAATACCATCATTCCACAGCATGCTCCATTGTCTCACTTGGCTTTGCTTACATAACACAGATTCAGAGATAAAATTCTGACCACAGAGCATTGTCTCCTAAGTGTAAGTCCCCTTACTGAGCGTGGTCCAAATACAACTACAGTAGTTCCAAAACCATGAAGTTCCAGCTAGTAGGTACAATCCAGTAGATTGGAGAAATTGAGGTTTATCAACTCAGAAGCAAAGAATATGGGGTAAGTGAGAAAAGATGGTATCCTATATATTAGTAGAGTATTTTACTTTAAATAAGAATATGAATCCTTTATTCTCTGTAATAGGAAAGGTTGGCAGATTATATCTGTATAACCACATAAATTATTTTATGTGATTATAATGTCAGATATTAGCTCTCTTCCTATTTCTTCTGTTTTTTTACTATTATAAGGAGAGCATCAGTATTATAAAAAGAAGAAAGGAAGAATTAGGAACAGAGAACAAAACATGTAGGGCTGCAAAAACAGAAGGTATGGAATATTCATCTGGGAACGTGCTAGGATTTATAGAATTCCTATGAGGAAGTGATCAGCAATCTAGGGTGAAACTAATGGGTCTTTAGCCAATTCAGCAACTTATTAAGGGCTACAGAGTAGATAATGAGTTGGGTTAAAACATGTTGCATTTTTGTCAAGCGAGTCTCACAAAGGAAAAGAGAAGCAAGAATCCTAAAGGAACATGAGAAGGGTTATAGTGATAAAATATAGTTTATGCCACCTGGTGGCAGTTCTCAATTTTAGTTTAAATTGTCAAGGTTTGTTCTAGCCTCTGACTTGCACATTTAAGAGCAGCAATAACCCCAAGAACATTTCTGTTAGTTGGTGCTAATTTCCACAGCCTTTTCTGGAATTTAGGTTAGGATATGAAGGTTGCATCCTCTGTCTTCTAGTTTTACCAAAAGGGTTGTCTGCTATTTGTTCACCTGGCTTTACTCTCTCCTAACTTCCACCCTACACAAAATAAATCATTCCTGTATACTTAAGAATATCAAGTGGAAGGCTAGATCCAACAGTCAGTGGGGCAGTGCCTACATTCTAGAGCTCAATACATCTTATTCCAAGGCAATGCTATATTTTATGTCATGAAACTAGGAGAATGAATATTAGTTAAAAAACAAAGGAGTTACCAGAACTGAAATTTGGAACCCACCAAGATTTACAGGTTCTCGTTCCTTGCTTTAACTGTTCGTTCCATGGTGATAACCTAGGCAGCTTGTCCAGGCCACACTGAGTGATGAGGAATTTTCCGGAGCCTCAGACAAAACATACAGTAGAGAGCCGAGCCTGTCTGTAACACTGGCAGAGGGAAATGGGTGCACAATGATTTCAAGCTGAAGTCCTGTCAGGGCAACTTAGTGAGAACCTATCTCTAAATTTAAAAAGTTAATAAATAAATGTATGTATTTCTGGGAATGTAGCTCTGTGGCAAAACATCTCTGGGTTTGAGCCCTGATATCTGAGGTGAAAACATATAAAATAAATTTCAAAAAGTTCAAAACTTCCTTTATTTGTTACTATATTCCATATTTGTTACTATAACATTAAAGAAATAAAAGCATGCGAGTGGACTGCAGCTGAACTCGGACACACCTGAGTCTAGACCTTACTTTATTGTAACCAGACTTATTCCACTTCACTAAAACCCTGTCTTTTAAGCTCATTCTTCCCAATGTTCTCCTTCCATTACTTTCTCAAACTCAGTAGGAATGCCAAGGTGTTAGATGCCAAACAGTAAGAACTAGAAACAAACACATTTGCATGCATTTGCAACAACATGCTGATCTCTGCCTTCCACAACACTCTGGAGAAAACAAACCAGATCCTCCCATATCCCCAGGAGATCTAACTTATCTCAAATGTTCTAAATCCACAGGACTACAACCAAGGTGGAGTGGCCCTCATCTGGTTTACTTGGTTACCCCTACAGCAGTCAAAGTTGCTGGACTCCCATCCTGTTTTCACATCACTCAGGCTAAGAGGTGCCCTCCCAGCCCTAAATCTGATCATTCTGAGTGGTCATCTCATCTTCTGTTGCCCACCCTTCTCGTCTCACAAAGGCCTCGCAGCCACAGTTAACAGGCTGTCATATTTTGTTATCCACTTTGGTTCCTAATTCCTTACATTCTATTAATGATCATTTTTACAGGACTCTTTAACAGTACTGCCTACAGACTCCATGTCATGCATACCAGAGACAAGCCTTACTGACCTACCTCTTAATTTTTATGCTTTCAGATGGGGGACTAATCACCTCTCATAACATCATTCCTCCTAACCTCACACTTATTTTTCAGAATTCTGCCTTACCGTGGAAATGTTCCTACCTCAACGTCATCCTGATATAATGACATGTCTAAATCAAAGGCACCTTTCCTTCTGTCTCACCTGGGTCCTTAAATACGACAATGCCATGTCTCCTCATAACATCTTGTCTCTTTGTTTTTCCAGTCTAACATACGTGCATTCACCAGTGAAGTTGTCTTGGCTAAAACACCTGGCACCAGCTTCTACCTGGGCATCAACCGTCATCCCGTCGACTCCCCTAGGCTCCAGTACAGCGCCCTCTGACAGCAGTAAGTAGTTAAAGAGAGAAATCTTTGCTCCTTTTCATAATAATAATCATAAGATGGGATATGAAAGGGTTTTGGCCCAGGCCGGACACTGTAACCGGAACCAGGAAGCGCCTATCTCCCCCACCCTTAGGAATTTACCTGTGACGCCATCTTCCCCTCCCCTGGGAATTTGTCTATGGCGCCAAACCTAGGACCAATGGGCTACCCATGCATCCCTGATGCCCCCTTAGGTTCCACCCCAAACCTAGGCTACTCACATACCCTCCACGCCACGTGTCCGCTGGAGAGATTGCCGGACTCCAGAGGTGGGGGGTGCCCGTCATCTCTCTCTGTGTTCTCAGTATAAAGGCCACTTTTTGTTTTATACTTCTCATCTTTTGGAAATATTTTTCATCTTTTGGAAATAATCCTATCATTTTCCTCAGGAATATATGCATACATATAAATGTTTGCATTTAACTCCAAAGGATTCTTAGATCCACATTATTAAGAAATTCTGAGGTAAAAAACCACTAACCTGCTAGACATAGTGGTGTATGCCTATAATCCCAGCACTGAGGAGGCTGAGGCAGGAGGATCACTGTTAGAGGCCTGCCTGGGCTACATAAACAAATTCAAGGCCAGCCTGCCTCCTAAAACACCTAAATAAATAAATAAACTAACCTAAACAACCAAAGATTCCATGTTCTGTTAATTATCTCCATGGCTTTGGGGATACTGGTAAGATATTTGAATTATTTCACCTAAAAATGTACTGAAAGTTTCAGTGATAATTATTGAGAAATGACCCCATGTTTACCACTGGAAAAATGTAGATAAAGGATTATTTGCCACGATGCAAGATTATTTTTTACTGGAAAAGGAAAAATAAACTTTTACCATAGAACTGTCACAAGCTTATATAAATGAACCAAATGGCAATAGTGGAACAAATCTGATGTTACACATCTCTGAATGTGATGAATTGCAAAATATGATCTATGAAATATCCTTGTCCATTCCTTTCAGTCTGAAGTATTCATGCTTCTATAACTTGCAGTGTAGACAAAATACAAAATCTAGATGTACAATTCAGATTAAGATCATTCTTCAGTGTAATTGATTAGCTATTTTAAAGGAAAAAAATTGTATTACTGTAGGGAAATCGATTAGAAGTTTTAAATTAAAAGAGATCAAAGAAACTTAAAACCTATCTTTGAGGAGCAATGATTCCTAGGACCATGTTTTAAAACAAATTTTATACAAAAAAGCATTTTATGAAGTTAGTGAAATCTAAATATTGACTAAGTATTGCACAACAGTAAACAAGAATTACTTCAAAGGTGGGTCAAAGGTACATACAGGACAATGTCCTATGGGAGATTGTTATACACTAACAAAAAGAGCTTCACTATGTTTGTGTTATGCCCAAGTTATATGATCAAAGTACCTGTAGCTCTGTCATATTGTTCTATATGTGCCTTTTTCCTGGGTGACCTACTTGATATGTTAATCATTGCTTCCTCTGCAAAGGACTGTAAATTCCTGGGAATCTGACCTAATTGATATGTTAACCACTGCTGCCTTCTGCAAATGACAGATGTTATCTAAAATTGAGTGCTAAAATAAGTTGACAAAGGATTGTAAATTCCTGCAAGACTTCTCTGTCCTCTACAAAGGGAAACAAAGGTCTTCCTCATTCTTTAGCAGATCAAAGATTTTCTCATTTCCTGATCCACTACCATAACCCCTTACTTTGTAAATCGTGCTTTCTACAAAAAAGTCTAAATTAAAGTTTGGAGGGAGACACACAGCTTTTGTAAACTCCAACTGCACTGTGTCGCTGGGCCCAGGATAAAATAAATCAGTGCTGCTTTTTTAAAAACATGTCTTGCCCCATTTTTTGGACACCAAGTTGGGGGAGCTCTGGGGGGCTTGTTTTTGGCTACAAGAAGACATTTGTATATAATGATAAGGAGTGTCTTATGTACAATTTGCAATTCTGATCAAACAAAAACTACATACATATATGTATACATATAAATACATGATAAATACGACTAAGTATTTGAACTGTGATGGTATGTATGATTTTTGTTTACCTTTTCTGAATTTAAAATATTCAGAATAAGTTGGAAAAAAGTAAATGTACTTCCCACCCATCTCTAAGAGTCCATTTCGTGTTTTATCTGTAAAGTTTTCTTGTGATCCTAGGATAAAACTCGGTTCTCCACTCTCCAAATTTCCCTGATATTTTGAAATTTAGCACTTAACTTTCTGCCTTGTTGGGGAACATATTGTAAACTCCTAGGGGACAAAGTGAGGGAGTACAATTATAGAAATTAAACAATTAAACAATTAAATTAGAATGAATTTTATGGACGGTTCTTAATAACAAAAGAAAATGTTAAGCTAAAGCAAAACGATTTAAAGGTGAGATGACAAAAGCTTCAACTAGAATGGCAGCAGTGAAGGTAAAAGTCCTGGGAAAACGGGAAATGTTTAGTTTCCAGGCCTGGCTTGCCTCTAGGGTTTTATTAACTTTCAGAACTAGTGTGAGACCCCATCTGTAAATACCCAAACCTGCACAGCTTTCTACCCACAACTACCGACTCCGACAGGGTCTAAGGGCAAGGCAAAGTGACTTTACAGCAGAACTCTTCTGAAACCCATTCACTGAGCGCTCCTGGAGCTTTGCACAGCCTCACCCTTCACCTCGATTTCCAAAGACACCTCAAATCCCCGCATGAGCGGAACAAATCGCTCCCGGGATGTTCGCAGAGGCCAAGTTTCTCTAAGCAACTAACTAGCAATTGTTTACATTTTTCTGACACAAGCACCCTCTTGGCTTTAGCTCAGGTTTGACAGGCGAGTGTACTTTGAACCTCGGGATTAAAAGTTCAGCCCACAGCTGTCTCTGGGTAACTGTCCGCAGACCGGACCGCTATGTGGGATGACCTCCCACAGAGTCCAAGACAACAGGCCAAAGCGCTTCGGGGACGCCCCTGAGCGCCGCCCTCTTCCAAGGTCGTCAGCCCGGTGCTGAAGGCCTCACCGAGCATGCGCAGAGACAAGCCGCGCATAGCCGCGCATGCGCTCCCCGGGCGTTCCCTCCAAGAGCCCCGCCCCTCCCCCGGGCACGCCCACAACCCGGCGGACAAGACCTGCGAGCTCCCTTCTTGGCTCCTCGAGCTTCCGCGGCGATCTGAGGGCAAGCGTTGGTGAACATGGCAGCGGTGCTCAGGAGAAGCTGCAGGGTGAGGGAGCCAGGACCGCGGTGGGGCTGGGGCGCGGATGTGGCGGTGGTGGTGGCTGTAGTGGTGGGAAGGGAGGCGACGCGATGGTCTCGGGCTCCACTCGCGCCCCGCGCCCCGCGCCCCGCGTCCTCCCTTCCCGCTCCGAGAGCGCCTGCCCTCGCGGGCCGCGCACCCCACTCTCCGGCCAACTCTCGCCCCGGGCCCGGAGCCCCGCAGACCGGCCCCTGGGAGCCCACGCACCTTCTCCGGGAGTGAAACGAGCCCTCCGCTAGGCTGTCAGGACCCCGCAGAAAACCCACCAGCCCCGCGTCCCCAGCCCGGGAGCGAAGTGACAGGCGTGACCTGCCGGGCGTGAGGTGCTGGGGTGCGGGTAGCCGGGCCTGGGGCGCCCGCAGCTTCGGGACTGGGGGAGAAAGCTGCGTTTAGGGCGTTTAATGCGTTGGGTTCTCCTTTGGCCTCTTAAGAGGCGGGAGCGCCCGTCCGGGCGCATAAGTTAAACCGGAGTCAAAGAAAAGCCCAAGTGCAGAACTTTTCACGGAACTAGTCTATGTATGTAGGGTTACCTTAGATTTAAACGCCGTTGATTGCTTGACTATAATGATACACTTGCGAGACTGCCATTTAGAGGACAAGTGAAAAAGGAATTAAAGTTGCCCCCAAAACCCTGCCGTTTTAGAATTTACAAAAATTGTGTTACTGCCCGGTTTTTGTGATTGCTAGACAAGTTAGTGGACTCTGAAGGGAAAGATGAAGGGATCTTTTAAAATTATTTTTAACTCTGACATCAGAAAAATTTCTGTCTCCAAGGAAGGATCTAGAAAAAAACTGAATCACAAAGCTTATTTTCGTATATCTCCTTTGATATTCCTGTAAGTGCACATAATTTTTAAGAAAGCAGTGGGGGTATTTCGTTCTGGTGATATTGTTGCAGAACTGATAATTGATTAAAATTATTGTCTTGTGGCTGTTTTGCAGTTCTGAGCAAAGAGCCTGAAATCGGTATTTTATGACAATTATTATGTATTGCAAATGTATACTAATAAGAAAAAGAAAACAAAAACAGTCTTCCTGATATCCTCCTTAGACACTTAGGAATAGAAGCTAAAAGTTTGTAAACTGTCCTCAAACTCAGCAATTCCAAGGAGCAATGTTTTGGTTCTGCTTCCAAGTGCCTCCCTAAAGGATTGACATTATTGTGCAGTTAACGGGGTCAGTAAGTAGTGATCTGTGGCAATCTTTGCACTTCGTTTTACATAACCTGTTTTCTAGAAAAATCATGATGTAAATGGGCTTTTTATAAAGTACTTAAACATTAAACAATTTTACCTGTCTTGTGAGGAGTGGCTTTTGTGCTGTGTGTTTCAAACACATTTATAATAGAATCCGGTTATTAGGTCTGGTTTTTATGGGGCGTGGTTTTTGTGTGTGTGTGTGTGTGTGTGTGTGTGTGTGTGTGTGTGTGTGGTACTACTGACCAGTTAGAAGGCTGGCTGAAAGAGCAGTATGGAAAGCTGGCTGATAGCATAGACTCTTGAGAGTAAATGTGAGAAGTTAGAATCCTCCCAGATTCTGCTACCTAAACGCAAAGCGACCCTGACTAATTTACCTGACCTTTGTGTCTCTCAGTTCTTCCCTGTGTAAAGTAAGGATAAAACTGGTGCCTC
Organism: Cavia porcellus; assembly: GCF_034190915.1. Lineage (NCBI taxonomy): Eukaryota > Metazoa > Chordata > Mammalia > Rodentia > Caviidae > Cavia > Cavia porcellus. The sequence continues at coordinate 155,337,494 of NW_026947484.1, read as the reverse complement.
CCCTCAGCACCACCTGGGATTTCAGGGGACTGATAAGTGCTGTGAAGAATACATTTGTTCTGTGAGGACTGGACAGGAGGACAAGAGAACCACATTTTTCTCCCAAAGTAGTTAATGAAAATTGGAAAGGATATGTTTTCATACAGCATAATAATTTTTTTGGAATTATAGTTCAATGTAATTTTGAAAGGGCTAAAGTACATATTCGATAGTAATTATATTTAAAGGTGGACAGATCTCTTTATTGGTTAAAATTGTTACTTGCAAAGTGAACAGTTTATTTTTACATATTTTGAAAAACAAATTTGGTTGTAGAAATTGTTACACTGTTCACCTTTTTTAGAGTTCCATTAAAATCCTGTAAAATGTAAATTGTGTAATTTTGCCTGTCTTCAAACCTTTGGGAACACCTTTGTGGCTTTCAGTTTAACTTCAATAAGTGCTAGAGGTTTGCAGGTTAACTTTAACTGTGCTAATCACTTCTTTTGTTTCATTAAGTTGCCATTAATATAAAAATAGGTGATACATGTGTATTACCTAGTATTCTGGAAGCTGAGGCAGGAGGATTGCCATGAGTTCAAGGCCTCCCTGGACTGTACAGCAAGACCTTGTCTCAAAAAATAAAAACAAGTTATAAAGGAATACTATTTTTATATCTGTTTGTATTTTTAATACATCATTTTGAAGGAATATGAATATATTTTAGCTGTTAAGTGTATTAATAGAACAGACTTCAGCAAATAGTTGGCAAACTTTTTGTGAATGCTGTGGTCTCTGGCAACCACGTAGCTTCATGGTGAGAACAGCAATAGATAATATGACTGTGTTTCAGTAAAAATTCTTTAAGAAATATGGCTGCCTTAGTTTGCTGGTCCCTGGCTTAGAACACTGTAAGAATGCCTGTGGAGAAGTGCAAAGGTAAAGCATGGTTTTATGCTAATTTGTTTTGTTAGATAAAGTATCTTAGAAAGAAAATAGTAAATGATACCCGTTTTGTTAGATAGGTATCTTGGAAAATGTGATCCTCCAAAGGGAAGTTTCTCAGAGGCATGTGGAAGAAGGATTAAAATTGATGGGTCCTAGTACTGTGTTCAAGTCTCAAATATAGTAGGATTTCATCTGTTACTCTCTTTATAACACTATGTCCTAGGAGCTTGTTGGTAAAATTTCCAGAACAGTGACCCTAAGTCTATTACTTGCCTTATTATCCTGAAACCTCTCTGTCTCAGTACTGAAGATACAACCAATTAGTTTTATTTTCCATTTTTTAATAGCCTGTATGATATTCATATTGGCTTATTTAACATCCTATAGCTTTTCATATTGGCTTATTTAAGTTTCTAATTGAAGGTGTTTAATAATGACTTTAAAAATAAGATTGTATGTTTAAACAAGTGGCTATACTTAGTTATACTGATCAGTGTTAATATGATTCTTAATTTGTCAAATTTATTCTCTAAATAGGATTCTTTTTTTCTTAATTTAAAGAGAAAGAAGAAAGGACATAAAAAAACAAAGCAGTAAAAGGCCTTGTACAAGTAATACAGAATTTCAAGAAAAGAATATACAGTAAGAAATCACTAGTTAATAGGTTACATATTGTCTTCTTAGAAACAGTTGTCCAAATTATAAAATTAAAGCATATAAAGTGGACATTCATACAGTGAGATTGGAGACAGTTACGTTCAATGATCCAACAAAAGTTCAGTAATATGGTTTTCCATCCTACACACTCAAACATACATGCGGTTATATCCCTTAGTCCACCTTCCTTTCCTCTCTTTTACAATAACAAGTACACGTTTTGGGTTTTATTACTCCCACAGTTCGTATCACTTTTTTTTTTGAAGAGAATAAAACCAAACGTGACTAAGCAAAACAGAGTCAGTTAGAACAGAAGGATGGGCATAGTACATGATGCAAAAATAGAATACCAGGTGATCAAAAGTGGTTACCATTGTGCCTCCTGCTATTTTTAAATTGAGTTGCCTATATCATCAGGTTAAATAGGATTCTTAATTTATCAAATGTATTTTAATTTGTCTTTTACAGGTCCTAAGAAGTATTTCTCATTTCCAGTGGAGATCACAACATACAAAAGCTTCTCACAAACATGAACCAGGATTAGGATATAGTTTCGGTATATGTTCTGTTCTGTCTGTTGAGTTTAAAATACATATTTCTGGAGTGTGTTTGTAAACTTGATAATGACATTCAGAGAGTAGAACCAATCACCATCCACAGATGTTTTCGTTTTGTTCTCCAACATAGTACCATATGCATTTGATACATTAACAGCATATATGTTGTATATGTATATGTATATACATACACACACACACTCCTTCCCTTTTTCCTAAGTGCATAGCTCAAAATAAAGGGCCAACTTGATATAGCTAAATAGTTTTTAATGTACACATATGAATGCAACAGATGCTTCTTACACACTAGATATGCAAAGCTAGGTAACTTTTAATAATGCATCAGAGCCTGTCATGACAATGTTTGAACTGCAGTTTTGTGGAGTATTAGGTGAAGTTCTCAGACCTGGGATAGGGAAAGATGAGATGTCACTGAGAAGAGGAGTCAGATTTTCCTTTCCTTTTCTAAAATAAAAAGCCAAGGCAAAGAAACATGAAATAATGTAATGGTATCTTATCTTCTAAGCCATACAGAGAGCTTCTTGTTTCAGAATTCTAACTTTCCCTGTTTCAGAATTTTCACCTTTCCTGTGATCTCATCTGCATCTCAGTTCACTTGATCTTAGAAAAGGGTTATCAGAGAGCACAAAGAAGAATTTCACACCCAGGTGCGGTTGACAGTCTCAAACTCTGTAGGGTTCTTGTCTTGGTTCAAGACCCCCCCCCATCCTTAAAGTTTTTTGCCTGAATTAAATGAAAAATTTGGGGTCTAGAGATGTAACTCAGGCCCAGTGCTTCCCTGGCACGTCAAGTGTGAAGTCCTGTATGGGATTCCTAGTGCCCCCCGCTCCAAGGAAAATACATAAATAAATGAATTTTTTTTTTTTTAATAGGGTGAGGATAGCAGTTTGGTTCAGTGGGTCGTTCTGAGATACTAGCATAGATTGGTGTGATTGCTGTTCAGTTTCAGCTTGTTGCATATGTACTCAGAGTTAGACTAGTGGGAGAAATTTATGATAACTTTCTGAGAGAAGTAATTGGGACAAAGATTGTGACGCTCAAGGGAAAGAATATAGATAACAGTTATCAGCTAATTTGATTCTTCATAAACTGATGATAATGTCTGTCTAGAACACAAGATTTCTTTGAGGATTAAATTCTGTGCCGCTGGACACCAGGGCAGGCATGAGATCATGAGTTTGATCTCCAAAACCAAAATAAAAAAAGGGGGTTAAATTATACACTGTTTATGAAGTCCCTAGCATATCATGACTGGATCAAAGTAGTTGCTAAACAAAATATACCCAATAGATCCTCGTCTTTCCTACCCTTCATCCACCCACAACCTTGACAAGGATGGTCCTCAACCTTAGTGGTGAAGTTGTAATTTAGAAAACACTGGACCAAAACACTATACCTCTACTAATTCATTGTAAGACTAAGAGGCTGTCATTTCCTCTCTCCGTACATTATGTACCTTATCTGTAAAATGAGAGATTTAATCTTCTGTTCTTCAATTCAGCACCAAAATTCTACTGCCTTTACATTTCTTTCATGTCCCCACTTTCTTCTTTGCTTTTGCTCTCAGTCTTCTTGCTTGAATAACCCTATATTCTTTTATTTATTTGCTGATGTTGGATGCAACCACATTAAAATGCTAGATAGTATGGAGATGAAAAAATGCAGTTAGTTGATTCTTTGGTCCAGCCATCATACACATTTCATTAGTTTTACAACAAGTCTATTTTTTATAAATGGGTAGTTTGGACACATTACTGGCAGTGCAGCGGAGTTTTATAGTACTGTCTTTTGAGAAATTTTCCCATCACACTTAGGACTTTCTTTAAACTCTGAGCAATTTAAAGTCTAAAAATTAGCATAAAAGAGTAAAATGGAAATTATGGTATTGCCCATGCTCAGGCAGTTGGTTGAAAGAAGCTTTGTTGCTGTTTGGTCAGAATGTATCACATTTCTTTAGACGGGGTCCCATGACTAGGAGCATTTCTTAGACATTAGGTTCACCTTAGCCTTAGTCAATATTTGATAAACCTGCTTGCAAACTAGAAATAAAAATTATGTATGTATATTTACCTTAACAATCAAAAAAGAAGCAGCTCTGTGAATTTATAGCTATTCATTTTTTGTAGATATTAAAAAGCTTACCTGCTTCCTTCAGCATTAGTGTTGACAGATTTGTTCATACTGTACAGTAAAATTGTCAGTCTCAAATTACAGTGTAGTCTTCCACTTTCTGGTTAATCAAGGGTAAATATTCACATTATAATTACAAATTTCTACATATGGCTTTATAGGACTTCTTTTCTCAACTCATTTTTTATGTTTTAATGTTTCCTAAATAACTCTTCCTTAGAGTTGACCGAACAGCAGAAAGAATTTCAAGCTACTGCTCGTAAATTTGCCAGGGAGGAAGTAATCCCAGTTGCTGCAGAACATGATAAAACTGGCGCAGTAAGTATACACATATTTAATGAGAAAGACATCTCAAATATTTTATGAGATCATGTGCTCAAACTTTAAATGATAAATACATTTTAACTCTGTTCTTCCCTTTTTCTTTTCTTTTAGTATCCTGTGGCCCTAATTAAGAGAGCCTGGGAGCTTGGTTTAATGAATACACATATTCCACAGAGTTGTGGTAATCTTTCATCACATTTTTAATCCCCCAATAGATATGAAAAAGAAATATATGAAACTTTACTCATTCTTTTAAACATTTGTTGACTGTAAATGGCTTGCTTTCGGTGCTTCCCCATTCAGATTATAATATTTGCCTGCTTTTAAATGCCTGTACTCAACACTGACAGGCACTTTTTCCTCTTTTTAACTGGTTCCAATCTTACTTTGGTCCTGATTTTGGTGACTTCTTGAGGATAATTGATCACTTTGTTGCATTTCATTGTGTTACTTTTTTTTCAATTAAAAAAATGGGATTATAGGTATGCACTGCTATGCCTGGCCCAATTTTACATTTTAGGAGGGTTAAGAAGGGGTGCTACTCCTTTTCAACCTATGTGTGTATATGGATTTATGACATTAAGCCAAATGTAAGCAACATACTTAGGTACAGTGATGTTTCTGGGATTTCAAGAAAGTGTCATAATTTCCATGCATTTTAATCCTACTTTCTGTTTCACCTCTTACTGAGATTGTTTTTGTGTGTGTGATAGTTTCTCTCTTTAACAAATCAGTGTGTTCATGCTTTATGGGAGCTAAAGCAAGTTTTCACAAAATCACAAAAGTCTAGATTATAAGTAAATACTTTTTTGAAAAACTTAAAATTTATTTTAGAAAAGTATGATTTCTTGTTTTTGCTTTTGTCAGAATATTTACATATATTATAATTATACATTTGCTTTTTCAACAAGTCAGACTATATTGGAAGCAATTAAAATAGCTCTCCTTTATTTTGATGGAGATTCAGTAGATATTATAATTGGCTTTTAAAACATTTTGAAACCATAGGAGGTCTTGGACTTGGATCTTTTGATGCATGTTTAATTACTGAAGAATTGGCGTATGGATGTACAGGGTTTCAAACTGCTGCTGAAGCAAATTCCTTGGGGGTAAGTTACTTAGAAAACTAGTTTCCTACTGTTCTCTTCACCTTGTAGCTAAGTACCCTTGATTGACAAAACAGTTTTTTTAAAGAATATAAGCTTCAGCAGTAAAGCCTGGAGTTTTGATTCCAAGGCTTGTTCAGCTCTTGTTCTGGTGTCTGCATTACCCAGATTCTTAACAGTCCTTGTGGGGAAACTGTATACTTTGGCTGTAGTTGCTCTGACTGTAGCTGCTGTGGGAATTCTTAGCCAAGGGCAAGGCCTAAAGCCAGTATTCACAAGCTGATCAAGTTGTCTGGCTACCCCTGCTGGCAGTGGTGAAACTTAGGGAGCAGTCCTGAGGAAACGGGAGGCTTGTTGGTGAGCAGCATGTCACATGTCTTAAATGTAATGCTTTATAAAAAAAAAAAAATGTAATGCTTTATTTGAGCATTTTACTGTGGTAGACTTTTATCTGTTGCATCACCAGCAAGTCCTCCATGTAACTTAATATGTATATGTATATACTTAATATGTATATACTGAGATTAGCACATGTATTTCCTCATGGTTTTTGGCTTTTTAACTTAGAAGCAAAATACATACAAGTTCTTTGAACTTGCTCTTTGGTGGGGGTAGTTCTTTTGATTTCAGTTGTAGTGTCAGAATTTACATATGTTATAAAAATAATCTGATCTTTTAATGTCAATTTTCATTGTCAGCAAATGCCTGTTGTTATTGCTGGAAATAATCAACAACAAAAGAAGTACTTGGGAAGGATGACTGAGGAACCAATCATGTGTGTGAGTGTGTACAGCTGCTACTTTGTTTCACATGTCAGGTTTTTTTTCTTCATTGTTCCAAGGGTTGAACTCAGGGCCTTAGCCTTTTATTTTCTTTTGAGATAGGATCTGGCTAAGTTTCCCATGCTGGTATTGGATCTGTAATCCTCCTGTCTCAGCCTCCTAGGTAGCTGGGATTATAGGTATGCACTGCTATGCCTGGTTCAATTTTACATTTTAGGTGGGTTAAGAAGGGGTGCTGTTACTCCTTTTCAACCTATGTGTGTATATGGACTTACGACATTAAGCCAAATGTAAGCAACATATTTAGGTGTAGTGATGTTTCTGGAATTTAAAGCAAGTGTCATAATAATTCCCCTGCTTATTTCCATGCGAGATATACCTACTTCATGTTTTTAGAATCCCAAAAAATGTCAGAATAATCTCCTTGCTTTCAGAAGAGTTATATTGACTTTATGGAAAAATATCTACCTAGCTTTGTTCTTCAAGAACTGGGTGGTTCGTCTAAGAGACCACTTCTGAAGGACTTGAGATCAAATTTCAAATTTCTCATTTTGGTGTCTGTAGTACCCAGATTCTTAAAATTATAGCTTTCTGAAATAATAGCATTAAAAGCAATTCAATAAATTTTTTTTCTTTTTTCTTTTGATGGTACTGGAGATTGAACCCAGAGCTTTCACACTGACCTACATGCCTGGCCCTCTTTTAATTTATGACTCAGAGTGTCACTTAATTGCCTAGACTGCGCTTGAATTTGTGATCCTCCTCCTCAGCCTGTCAGCGTGCTAGGATTATAGGTATACACCACCACACCTGGCAATTTAATAAATAGTTAAACTGGAGTTTTGAGAAAAGATACTAATGGAAACTGAGTCTATTCTAAAACTATTCTTTACCTAAAAATTTTTATTGGTTGTTAGTCAGATATTTTAATCAGTATGTGATTGTGCCACTGAAATATAGTAGATTATTAATTTTAAACTAATTGTGAAACTTTACCCTAAAGAGTACAAAGTAATAATTAAAAACAAATGTTTTTTTCATTTATTTCAAATACCTTAAGATCAGGAAAACTGCTTAATACGTTTGTGCATATTTCCTGATAATTGGTAATTACTCAGCAAGTAGTGTAGGCTAAACATTCTCAGTGTTGGCCAGGTATAGTATATCAATTGTATGTTCATGATACCTTTTAATAACATGAACACTTTCCTATGTTCTACTGCCTTTTAAATGCTATAGTATTTATTACTGCACGGTATACTATCTACTACATGACTACAAATTATTTTACTTTATTGTTTAAACATCTTAGATTTTTATTTTTTAAAGTAATACCATCATAAAAACTAGTGCAGGTTTTTGGATTTAAAGTTACAGCTAGTGTACATTTGTTGCTGTGTCTCCCTAAGACTTACTTGATCATGTGGTTAGAGATATTCTTGCTGAGGAAAAACATAGAGATGAATAAATAAAGGCAAAACTATAAGCTTTAAATAAGATTTAATGCAAAAATATTTCTTAAAATCAAAATTAATACATTTATATATTACTAAAATATGAAAATAGAAACAATATTTCATTTTTAAACATTGGGTTCAATTTTTTAAACAGGGTACACTTACAATACATTTGATATTAGAATACAGTGTTAAGACTATTCAACACTTCTTGACTTTTTGGCTAAGATCAACTGTAGACTATTTGATGAACTTGAAAACATTCAGTAAAACTCATTTGTCTAAAAATAGTCTTAGAAGCCACAAATCTGTGTAAAAAACCTAAGAGTAAAGCAAACTGTTGTTACAAGGCCATGTATTTCCCCTGGAGCTGGCAGATACTTGGAATGTGCCTGAAACCACCCTGAATTTGGAGACTGAAGGTGTGTTGGCCATCTTGGCTTAGTCATACGATAGCAGTGTGGTCTTAAATATGTGTAGCAATTAACCTCAAAGACTTTTTCTAAAAATAAAGTTAAATACCTGGAAGAATTATAGTAAACACAAGATACTTCCATGTTGATAGGAATATCTTCACTCAGTCCCCATTTTACAAAAACAGTTTAAAGAAATATCTTTTATACTTAGTAACTAAGACCATTAAGAGACTGCTCTGTTTCTACACATAAGATTTTAAATTCTTTGTACGATATAATGACATCCTTGTTCTTCTTTATTTTTTCCAGAATCATAGCCTACTGTTCCCTTACACACACAGTATTCATGTATTGTATAACTCTGGTATTTTTTCAGCCTTACAAACACCCGGTAACCCTGTTTCTTGGTATTACTGCATATGCTGTACTTACGCCTATAATACCCTTTTCTTCTCTTTTGTTTTTTTCCCAGAGGATCCCTTTTCTATTTGAGATTTAATGTATGCATCCTTTCTGAAAGTTTCTCAAGTCTCTCCTGTATAACTTTCACACTTAGACTAGAATTACAATGTAGTTATTTATCTCCATGTTAATACTATGAAAATCTCTAGGAGCGTGTATCTTTCAGCTCTGGTTTCTCCATCTCATAGTTCATAGCCAGGTACATAGTAGGTACTCAGTAGATATTTGAGAAAGGTAGTACAATATAAATTGAATTGAATGAACTTATTTGAAGATACCTAATGTTTCAATTAGGTATATAATTCAAAATAGCTTATTTTCATATTTCGTATTTCATTTATATATTCAATATAGCTTATTTTAATTTACATATGAAATGTTTTTACTTTTGAGCCATGTAACTGTTAAAGAATATTTTTATTGTAGGTGGTTTTTTAAATATTTGAAGTATTGATTTCAAAACTAGAATACAGAGATTGGAGTATAGCTCAGTGGTAGACCTTTTTTTTTTTTTTTTTTTTTACGGGGGGGGGTCTTTTTCGTTTTTATTGGTACCAGGGATCGAACTCACGACTGCCTGCTTGCAAGGCAGGCGCTTATGCCGCTGAGCTAAATCCCCAGCCCCCAGTGGTAGAGCATTTGCTTAGCAAGAACTAGCATGCACTAGGTAGTCCAAAATTAAAACAAAATTTTACTGTCCAAAAATTCAAAATCCAATACTTTTTTCTTTTTGGTACCAGGAATCAAACTCACTACTGTGTACTTACCAGGTAGATGCTTGTGCTGCTGAGCTATATCCCCAGCCCAAAATTTAATACTTAACATTTAGTTTTCTCTTATTTCCATATATTCAAGGCCTACTGTGTAACAGAACCTGGAGCAGGCTCTGATGTAGCTGGCATAAAGACGAAAGCAGAAAAAAAAGGAGATGAGTACATTATTAATGGTCAGAAGATGTGGATCACTAATGGAGGAAAAGCTAATTGGTATGATTTTGGCCATCTTTGTATATTTCTTAATTATTTTTATGTTCAGAATCTTTATTTTTAAACCACTTTTTTAAAAAGCCAAGTTCATGAAAAGAAGATTCTAAGCAATTTTACCGAACTATTTTTAAGCCCCTGAATTATTTATATCAGATTAATTCCAGTAAGTTTAATTTGTAAAATAAAAATAGTTACTCTGTGAACTCTTCACATAAATTAAGTAATATATTAAAATAGAAAAAAAACCTTTTCATCAGGCATGGTGGCACACACCTGTAATCCCAGTACTTGGGAGGCTGAGAGAGGAGGATCATTTTCGGTTTGAATTGGGTTTGAAGTCAGCTTGGGCTACAAAGTGTGCTGAAGGCCAGCCTGAACTGTATAGCAAAACCCTGTCTCAAAAAGACTAAATTATATTCAATGATAATTTGTTAGTTTTAAGCATAGAAAATATGTTGTTTAAGGAGAATGATGATTTTCTTTTTCTAGTGCTGCTTGAGATTCAATCTTGCACTTTGTACATGTTAAGTCAGTACGCCACTACTAAGCTGTACCCTGAGCTCTTTTTTGAGCAAAAATCCTCATAGAAGAAAGAACCAGAAAATACTCATAAAGATACAGCTATAACAAATATTCATTCTGCCGTTGCTGCAAAAAGGAGCAGTAATCAAAACATAAAACATAATAGTCAGAGCATAATGTTCCTATTCATAAGCAGCCTTGATTGCCATTTTTTTTAGATATCTGAAAAGAATAAAGTTGGTTTGGGGAAAGAAAAAAAATGCTAAAAACTTGGATATGGTTTCTTTTCATATTATATTATAAAACACAAGGAATTTTTACCTCAACTCATGCTAAATAATAGTTAAGGCATAGACCTTGGTGGAAATACAAGTTCCTCCAAATAGTAGGTATATGACTTTCACAAGTTTTGAAACCTGATTGTTCATTTTCTTGTGTGTAAAATGGGAGTAGCAATAATAGGGGTATTGGGCGGATTAACTGAGACAGCAATCACTTTGATTACTCACCATCATCATGTATGTGTTTGCATCAGGTACTTCTTATTGGCACGTTCTGATCCAGATCCCAAAGCTCCTGCAAGTAAAGCTTTCACTGGGTTTATTGTGGAAGCAGATAGCCCAGGAGTGCAGATTGGAAAAAAGGTAAAATGTGTATTTAACAGTGATCAAGGCCTCAGGTATTATTCTAACTAAATGTCAAATTACTATTTAGGCATCCTTTAGAGGAAGTATTTGTTTAGTTGGAATAAAAATAAAGCATTTTGATATCAGATGAAATACTTTATATGTTGCTGAAGTTTTAAATTGAGCAAAGTTATTTAGAATGATTGGTCCTTCAAAATACCAACCCTATTCAGAGAATGCTGGAAACAGCTGTGAGACAGTATGAACTAGAATCAAACTATCACTTAGATTGCCTTCTTTTTATTTATTTATTTTTTTATTTGGAGAAAACAAGCAAAACCGAAATTGAAATACTATCTTAGAATTTCTGATCTGTCTACTTAATTTTCTCGCTTAAAAAAATCTTTAGTTCAGTAAATACTTATTAATGAGTACACAGTATGACCTAGATACTCTTGTAAGTATTGGGAATAGTGTATTAATTAAAGCAGAAAAAATGTCTCTGAACTGGGGAACTTTCTAGTGAGAGGAACAGATAAATACATTGGATTAAACCTCTTTAAATTTTTTTAAATAAATGGTCATTTACAAATATGAAATTTGATGTTTTCAAAATGTTTTATGTTTTAGAAATTATATAATTTGAGAAGAGTCTAGGAAGCATGTTGGTTTTAAATGAGACTTGAAGGTGAATGGGGAGTAGGTTAAACATGGTTTTTGTAAGCAATGTTTTCTCTGTTTTTTTTTTTTTTATTTGGTACTGGGGATTGAACTCACAACCTTGAGCTTACCAGGCAGGCGCTTAAGTCACTGAGCTAAATCCTCAGCAATGTTTTCTCATTTTATCTGAAGGGTAGTCTGAGTTACTTGTCTTATTTACTTTTTCATTGCTGGGACAAAATATCTGACACCCACAGGTTAGAGAAGGAAAAGTTTATTTTAGCTCACAGTTTGAAGAGGTTTCAGTCTGCAGTCAGCAGGCTCCAAGGTAAGGGTATCGTGGCAGAGGGGCACTGTGGAGGAGAAACAGTCCATGGCAGAGCAGGCAGGAGGCAAAAGCGGGAGGTTCCCTTCAGCTTGCCCTTTTTCATTCTTTCCAGGTTACCAGCCTGTGGTAGGTGGCACCCACACACGGCATGGGCCTTCCACTTTCAGCAAATGCATTCAGTCACATCCAGAAGGATGCTAAGCTAATCAGTTACGAGCATGCTTTACTCAAGTTGTCACAACACTTAACTGTTACAGTACTAGAGTTTATTAACTTTTAAAGGCAAAATAAGGGGAACTTGGTGAGTCAAGCCACTATTATAACTATTTCTTCAAACCTAAAACCTTAATATTCATATTAATATTAATATCAATATTCATGGCCTTAATATTAAGGCCACCACAATAATTGAATTTATAACTCTGTGTTTTCATTGCCCTGGCTTCTGATCCTGATTATTAAAAACAAGGTCTTGGAGAGAACAGAGAACATGGTGGATAGATAACAGCAGGTACAGTGGCTTGCTGAGATAGCCAGCTTAGATTCCAGGAATGGTGTGGTGTGGAGAGTCCTAAGCAGGGGGAGATAACACCCTGCCAACCCAGGAACAAACTAATCTGAGAGAAACCAATTGGAAATGCAATCCTGGTGCTATGACTGGAACAGCTAAAGGCTCAGTGCCCCGCTGGAACCCACACCTCTGGAACCCACAGCTTGAATTCCCTGCCACTGCTGTATCTGAATCAGCACAGCAGGGATAGAAATGAGAAAGCTCTGAGAGTGGGAATCGGTGAACCGAATTGAGAGCAGAGATGGCAGGGAGCCCTGCATCGACCTGCGGTGAGTGAGAGGAACCTTCCATAGACTAGGAGGCTCCAACAGAGGACATTCTGAGACCGGGCAGACTGGCCAGAACAGGCCGCTGCAGTGACTTTAGTCACATATTCCCCTCTCAAGCGGGATTGGTGGGGAGCACTTGAACTGGGTGATGCCATCGACTAAGACCCAGCAGGCTAGCCCAGACCAGGTCCCTGCACCTGGCAGTGCACCCTAATGCAGTGAAGCCTTCAGCAGGTTGAGTGACCTGGAGGGGCAGGCCCAGCATAGGCTGCCCTGGTCTGTGTCTCCCTAGTAGACTGCAGTGGGCAGGAACACCTAGCCAGCACAACTCAAACAAACTGTAACAGACAAAGAAAGAAACTGGGTGTCCTATATACACCTGTATGGAAGGAACAAAAAATATGAGAAGAGGAGGCAACAAGAAAGGGTCCTCGGTCCCCGTTCCTGAGAACACTGATCTAGGAAAGGGAAATGCAAAGGAGAATGAGGGCAGAAAACATGTAATATCAGGCATGGCACCAATAGACATAAAGCGGTATCTCCAGGACCTCATAGATGAGTTGAGAACTGAAGTATTTAACCAAGTAAAGCAAGATATAAGTAGAATAGTTAAAGAAATGCTGAGCACCTCCCAAGAAAAAACATATGGTGGAATGGAAGAACAGAAAAAAAGGGGAGAATTGTTTGATGGAGAAAATAGAGAAAACAGAATACATGAAGCAGGTTCAAGAGAAACTAAAAACTCTATTGAAAGCTTGCCATAACAGCTTGAAGGAAACTAAGGATAGATTATCTGAACTGGAGGACAGATTTGTAATGTGGGAGCATGAAAGGAAAAACTTCTTAAAAATAAGGAAACAAGCAGTAATAATACAAAGGCTAGAAGATGATAAGAGGATCTATAACTTAATGTAAAGGAAGAAGCAGGGATAAAACAAATGAATTGCAAAGGCTATTCACAGAAATAATCAAGGAGAACTTTCCAAATACAGGAAAAGGTAAAGATGCTCAGATGTATGAGGCATACATAACTCCAGCCACCTACAATCCAAATAGAACTACACCAAAGCATATAATAATCAACAGAAATCTAGTATAAGAACAGAATATTAAAAGCTGTCAGAGACAAGAAATAGATCACTTAAAAGGGAACACCCATCCGAATTATAGCAGACTTCTCGGCACAAACCATCAAATCATGAAGAGCATTGGGTGAAATAATTCAAGCTTTGAAAGACAATAACCTCCAGCCAAGGTTGATATATCATGCACCACTGTCCCTAGAAATTAATGGAGAAATAAGGTGCTTCCAGGATAAAGAAGAACTAGGGGAATTTGCAGCTACCAATTCAACTCTACAGAGAATACTGCAGGACATTCTAAAAGAGAAAAGTACCAAGATTCAATAAACAGTGGCAGAGAGGCCACAATGAAAGGAACAGAAAGCGAAATGGAGAAGACAAACTAACAACTAATGATAGAAAAGGAGCTCAACAGAAATGAGGCAAAGAAGGTTGGATATAATTTCTAATATAGATGGCCTAGATACACTAACATAAGGGAAAAAAGAGAATTTCAGGCAGAGTGGATCAAGAGATAGGGTCCACTGAGAGGCTCTTTATAGGAAGAAGGTTATATGGACCAAAATCAAACATGAGAAAACAGAACTCGATGTGATAGGGAACCAGAGAGTAATAGGGGTAACTAGACCAGTATTTATGGATAGGTTGAACAGACAGGCTTTAATAAATGACAAAATATAACTAGAAATCCACCCCAGGAATGAGAAAGTTCAGAAACACTTAGGTAAATAGCAGGTTGCCCCCCCCAATACAAAACCATGAGTGTTGGGGAGCCCCAAAATACATAGATCATTCTGGGGGAGTAAAGGGGAGGAATAGTCTTCCAAAAAAAAAAAAAAAAACCAGCAGAAGATATAGCTAATAGTGTATCAGGATTAAAACCCCTATTACTCACACCATTCTGCTTGGTTGGAACTTGTTCCGTCCTAGTTTGTATACAAGCACTGGAGCTGAGGGGCACAGGCAGCTGTCCATAGCACAGTGGACATCTTTAATTTCCTATTAACTCAATCAGAGTCCATGTATGACTTATACTGTTGTATCATGACTGATCTTAGTTAAATCTGACTTGATTGCTGCTTATTATTGACAGATTTTATTCAAAACTGTAAGGTTGATGGTATCAAGTTGAAGAGTATAGACAACTATACTGAAAAATGACAATGATTCACTATGATATCCATTCTGATTTGATTACTACCTGTTTTTGTAGTTCTACATTATCTACAAAGTTGTATTTCTGTTAATCCTGTTATGTATTGATATGTTCAATTACATTTTATCTGATGATGTAGCCAATTCTGTTGATGATAACAAGAAACACCACAGTGACCATGGCAGAACTCTTTATACAGCAGATTTATATGTCTTTTTAGTTTTGTATGTCTATAGGAAAAAGTTTAGTTCTGTGCTGCTTTGTTATGTTTCTCCCTCTAATATAGAAAGGATTGAAATACATGTTAAGACTCATGCTTGCGTAAAACCTATAAACAGTTTATGGGAACTGATCTGATGACACATGATAAAATGAACAAAAACTTTGAAGGGAAGAAAGTGGCACTGCAGTACCCAATCCTGATTCCAGAGTGTTATGATATGAAATCCAGCAATATTATTAATCTTTGTTCAGAAGGATTTTAATCTAATAAGTTTTGTTAGGTCTCAACATAAACGAAGATATCGATAAATGTGTACATGTCTACGTGTATAGGATTGATAGCCCTAATACTTAGTTTTTGTTGGATAGTTGAACAGAACTATTTGCAGTCTCCCTGGCTGAATTCCCATTTATATGTTCCCCCTGTGTACCTTGAACAACTCATTATAGGAGGACAATATGTATACATCAGCTAGTGATTTATTACTGTCTATTTCTTTTCTTTGAAAGTATGTACTATTTCTGCCCATTTTCTATTTTGTTTTGTCTTTCTTTAAATAAAAAAAAAACAAGGTCTTGTAAGTTTTTCTTTCCTTTGAATAAAAGAGTTTCAGTGTGTTTAATTTCCTCAGATGCTAATAGTTACATACACATCCACAGATGTCAACAATTGGTGCATCTAGATAAAGGGTCGATAAGTAATTATTACACTATTAAAACTTCTGTTGGTTTGAAATTTTTCAAAACAAAAAAAAACCTGAGAGAATATAGTTTCATATTTTCTTAAATAACCAGTGTTCCTGGGTACTTACTCAAAAGAAATGAAAACAAACACCCAACTTGAATAATTATGTCAATTTCATTAATGATTGCTAAAAACTGGCCAAACTGTGGCCATCACCTGGTAGATGAGATACATAGTACATCTATATGGTATAATACTGCTCAACTGTAAAAGAAATGAATTATTGTCTATGCAAAAAAAAAAAAAAAAGAGAGCCAAGGATGTAGTGCTTGCCTGACAAGTGCAAGGTCCTAAGTTTGGTTCCCAGTACCAAAAACAAAAAAAAAAACCAAGAGTGAATCTCGAAAGTACCATGCTAAGTAAAAAGTCAGACACAGAGGATTGACCTTGTTATTCCACTCAGTTAACATTCTAATGAAGAGAAAGCAGGTTGGTGGTTGCTAGGGGGCTGAAGTGGTGAATCTGTAGCATACATGTTATTTGTTTTTCTTTTAAGACAAAATGTTCATGTATGAGTTGTTTTTTCTAAACTAGAGCTTCAGTACTCAGGTTTGATTGCAGTGTTGGCACTTTATGATAAGTGAATTTTGGGTTCCAGTGTGGGCTCTCATCTCTAAAAGCTTCACCATTTGGAAGTAGATAGAGCAAGGCAGAATAAGGTAACGTTTCAAGGTGCCAAAATATTCTGTATCTTGATTGTGATACATACATTTGTCCATAGAATTGTAAATGCATAAAGTAGTTCTCACAGTTTTCTGTGGTTTCAGCGATGGTTTAAAAATACTAAAGGGATGGGACTTGGATTTAGCTCAGTGGCATAAGTGCCTGCCTTGCAAGCAGGTAGTCATGAGTTCGATCCCCGGTACCAATAAAAAGGAAAAAGACCAAAAAAAAAAAAAAATGCTAAAGGGAAAATTACAGAAATATTCCTAGATTTTTAATAATGTTTATTGTATATTGTTACAGTTCTTCTGTTTTATTACTACTTTTAAGCTCTTGCATATTTGGTAGGGGGCATACCAGGAATCAAACTCACAACTTCACGCTTGCCAGGCAGGCAGGTGCTACACTCCTGGCCTAAATCCCCAGCCCCTATATGTTAGATTTGATCATAGATGTGTATATGTAGGAAAAACAGTATATAAAAGGTTTGGTACTATCCATGGTTTCAGGCAACCAATAGGATACTTGGGATATATTCCTCACATAAAGGGAGACTGCCCTAAAATGGTGAGTTTTTGTACACTTAAAGTGGACCTTAAGCTAATTTCAACAAAGAGAGAAAAACAAATCCTGTTTTTTAATCAGATAAACCAAGATTAAAGGTCCCAAATCAAATTATGTTTGCTAAATGTTTTTTGTGGCTCCCATAGTAAAAAAAGATAGTTTCCCACTTTCACAAAGTGACACTACTCAATTTTTAGACATTTAGACTAATGCTCACTTCAAAGCTGTGACACATTTTTGAGTAGGTTTTGGCAAACTTTCTTGTTAAAGATCTGGATTCTAAATATGTCAGTTTTTGCACGCTATATGGTCTCTGTCACAACTGCTTGCATAATTCTAGCACCGTAACAAGGAAGTAGCCCTGAAAGATATATAAACACATAGGTGTATCCATATTTTATTGATGTTTTCCTTATAAAACAAGTATTACCGGCCGTAGATTTTTGCCTCTGTTTTTAATACTTACAAAGACATCAAACAATTACCAAAGCTAAAACTGATGAAACAAAGGTGTTTTTTAAAATACGATAA
Source organism: Cavia porcellus (assembly GCF_034190915.1). Lineage (NCBI taxonomy): Eukaryota > Metazoa > Chordata > Mammalia > Rodentia > Caviidae > Cavia > Cavia porcellus. The sequence continues at coordinate 155,319,730 of NW_026947484.1, read as the reverse complement.
TTTTCTTGTTAGGAATTAAACATGGGCCAGCGATGTTCAGATACAAGAGGAATTGTCTTTGAAGATGTAAAAGTACCTAAAGAGAATGTTTTAATTGGTGAAGGAGCTGGTTTCAAAATTGCAATGGGAGCATTTGACAGAACGAGACCTGCAGTAAGTAATAGGAATTGATAATCTTTATAGATTTTTCATCTGTTACATTAAATAATGTTTTATTTCAACATTGTGTGCTTGTGTTTTTAAAAACCTTATTTTAGTAAGGGTGGAAAAGATAGTATTACTTTTATATTTATAATTCTTTTTGCTGCTTATTATAGAAATAATTTTAGCAAATGCAAAATTAATGTAGTTTCAGCTAGATCTACAGAGAGCAGTATACTATACACTTAATTTCATCATTCCTGTTAACTATGTGCTTATTTTTTATTTCTTCACTCATGAATATTTCCCTTGGAAGGCTTCTCTTGTTAAACAGACAAGTGACTGACTTCTGTCTTGGCTGTGATCCTGTGTCTGTCATTACCTTTTTTTTACCCAGTGCTAGGAGTCAAGCTCAGGGCCTCAGACATGCTACATGTGTATTTACCATTGATCTACATCTCAGCCCTTGCCCATACTTACGATTTATAAATAGCATGTTTCAGTGTTTGTCTTACTTTAAGCTATAGATTATTTTCTTGTTATATAGCCCTTAATTTTGAATCTTAGGGAACTAACTATTTACTGTATATCTTAAAGATAACACAAACTTTTGCTTATAAACTTAATCCTAGGTAGCAGCTGGTGCAATTGGATTAGCACAAAGAGCTTTGGATGAAGCTACCAAGTATGCTCTACAAAGGAAAACTTTTGGAAAGTTACTTGTGGAGGTAACTTTAATTTTGTGCTTGTTTAATACTCCTTTTCATCCAAATATTTAGGAATTATTATTTTTTATTAGGAATTATTTTTAAAATAAAAAATATTTATTATTCTCTCCCCTAAAACTCATTGACCCTGTGATGGTGGTTTTCAAACTATCTGTGATGAAAGACCAGTTTGTTTTTAATTTCCAATCAGTTGCAGACCATTATGTTTGTAAAATGTTAACCTAAGCTGAATGAGAGGCTGAGTCTCCCGAAGAGTTTGAGACTAGCGCGTGATTGCAGGTTGGGTCATGTCGTGTGGCACATCTCAGGGAGCTGAGGCAAAGAGAAACTCTTAAAGATGAAAAGAGGTGTCTATATAAGGTCTTTTGAAACAAATACCACTAATTATAGGGGCTTGTAGTCACTGATGGAAAAAGATATTGCAGGGCAAGGATCCTTGTTAGATAGAACAGCCTATGTTTTAGGGAATATTGAGACCCAAATCATATCAGTATCCATTAATACTTTTTGAGCTTTGAACTAATTTAATCATTCAGAAAATGAAGTTAAATTGAAAGAAAAACAACTTTGAAAGAATCTTGGGCTTAGATGTTCAGTGAAGCCGGGCATGGTGGCACATGCCTGTAATCCCAGCACTAGAGAGGTTGAGGCAGGAGGATCATTGTGAGTTCAAGACCAGCCTGGGCTACAAAGTGAGCTCAAGGCCAGCCTGAACTGCATAGTGAGACCCTGTGTCAAAAAGAAAAAAAAATTTTACAGTGATTAAAACAGCATGGTACTTGCACAAAGACAGAAATGTGAATCAGTGGAATAGACTAGAGGAAGCAGAAATGTCCCACACACATTCATCTATTTGATCTTTAACAAGGGGCCAAAAACAAACACTAGAGAAAAAAAGGTAGTCTGTAAGAAATGGTGCAGGGAAAATTGGATCTTTACATGCAGAAAACTGAGTCTAGATCTATATATCTTACCATTTACTAAACTAAAATCAAAATGGATCAGAGATTAAATTTAAAGCAGGAGCAATGTGCTGAAAGATAGAGTAGGGAAAACTTTTGAAGACATAGTCATAGGCAAGGACTTTCTGCACAGAACCCTAATGGTATAAGAAATAATACTAAGGATCAAATGGTTAACAAAGTGGATCAACAAAAGTTAAAAACTCAAAAAATTAGATTCCTGAAAGTCAAAAAACGGGCAACTGAAATGAATAGACACGTCTCAGAAGTACAGATGGCCAATAAATATCTGAAAAAAGGTTCAACATCAGTGGCCATTAGAGAAGAACAGATTATCATCATGACATAAAATAATAAAAAATGTTGATGAAACTGTGAGGGAAAAAAGAATCCTTCTGCATAATGTGGATGGGGATATAAACTAGTGCATCCAACCACTATGGAGATTCCTGAAAAAACTATAAAAACAAATTCCATTCAATCCAGCTATTCCCCTAGGAACATTCCCAGATGAGTTAAAGTCATCATGTTACAGTGATACATGTGTACCTGTGTTTATAGCAGCACAATTTATAATAGCTAGATGTTAGGAATAATGTATATACCCATCACTAGGTGGGTGGGTGAAGAAAATGTGTTATGTGTACACAGTGGAATACTGCTCTGCTACAGGATAAACTTGAGGTATTTGTAGATAAATGAATGTACCTCAAGACCATAGCGTTAAATAAGTCCGACACAAAAATTTAAATATCATATTGTTTCTCTTATATGAGAAATCCAAAATATAAATAAAGAACAAAACAAAGGATAGATAATAAAAAGTAGGGAGATCTTTTTCAAATGAGAAGGGGAACCAGAGTTGGATATGTACATGTACAAACTCCCATTGATAAATGTAATCATGTACTGTAAACTTGTATTAATAAAAAGTTTTTGTAAATCCTTAGAAAAGTGTGTGTGTTAGAGCTAAGTAGAAATAAGGAAAGACATTACCCTCCCTGTTGTTCATGACAGTTATTCACTCTGGTTAGCTATGTCTCCCGTAAGACCTACTTCGTGTGCTGGTCTCAAGCACCTTGTCACATTCAAAAGCAATACAATCAGGTTTGTGTTACCAAATACAGTGTATGTATGAAGTTGACCAGATGTATTCGTTGCGGGTTTTTTATGGCCTCTGGTTCACCTTAGTATATATTCAGCCATAGAATTTGTGGCTTATATAACACCTGTGTCATCAGATCCATTTTGATATTGCTTCCTATATGAAGTGAGTTTAATTAACATTAATTGTTTCTAAATATCTACAAGACTGCTTTTTTATTTGTAATTCATTCATTCATGTATTGGCACTAGGTATTGAACCCAGGGCCTTTGTAATAAATTGCATCCACAACCTGTTAAGTTTATTCAGAGTCAGGGTCTTGCTAAGTTGCTGAGTTGCAACTGAGAACTGGTCATAATGGCACACACCTATAATTCCATCCCTTGATCACTGCGAGTTCAAGGCCAGCCTGGGCTACATAGTGAGTTCAAGGCCTAAATTATATGGTGAAACCCTATCTCAACACCCTGGCATCCACCAAAAAGTCGTAGAAGAAAAATATGTAACTTCTGTCATTAGACACCCGTAATCTGTTTCTTTTTAATTCTAGCACCAAGGAGTATCATTTTTGCTGGCAGAAATGGCAATGAAAGTTGCACTAGGCAGATTAAGCTACCAGAGAGCAGCTTGGGAAATTGATGCTGGTCACAGAAATACCTTTTATGCCTCTATTGCAAAGGCATATGCTGGAGATATTGCAAATCAAGTAGCTTCTGATGCTGTGCAGATATTTGGAGGCAATGGCTATAATTCAGAATATCCAGTGGAAAAATTAATGAGGGATGCCAAGATCTATCAGGTAAACTTAAAATGGACTTTTGTGTATTAGAATATTCATAAATCACAGTGGAATGCTAGGGATTTAACTCAATTTCTTAAGTGCCTGCCTGGCAAGCATGAGGTTGTGAGTTCAATCCCTAAAAAAAAAAAAAAAAAAACCCACAGTGCATTTCTAATTATTCAGGGATTTTATGCTACAGGAATAATAAATGATTATCATAATGACTGTGAGCCAGTTTTTGGAACTGCTACATGAAGGATGTTATTTTTGTCAGGTATGGTGGAGCATACCTGTAACTCTGGTGCTAGGGAGGTTAATGAGGTATGAGGATCACCAATAGTTCAAGGCCAGCCTGAGCTACATAGCAAGACTATGTAATAAAACTACAATAATAAAGAATGTTATTTTTGTCGAAGTTTAGGTCTTAAAAGGAAATAGTCCACAGAGTAAGAGATGTAGACTTGCATATTGTGTCTGGATCAACCTCCTTTGAGTTTTAACATTCTTGTTAATTGTGGCCTATATTTTGCACTCCAAAAAGTGTGCATGCCACTTGAAATTATTCATTTTGAATGTTGCCCAACAGCTGTCATTTCATTGAAATTATAGTTGATGTTGAAAGCTAACATGAGAAGATAGTGATATTTGGCTTCTCAATTAAAGTGGTGTTTAGAAAAACTTAGATAAAAGAAATTTAGCCAAAAGTAATCACCCAACATGGTGATGCATGCCTGTAATTCTGGTGAATTTGAGGACAGCGTGCACTAGGTCATGAAACACTGTCTGAAGAAACCAAAAGAAAGGAAGAAAATAGAAAAGCAGAGAGAAGGAAAATACGAATTTTTTAACAACTGTTTCTAAGGCAGCAAAAGCGGGGGGCGGGGGAGGGGGGTGAAAAAGAAAGGAAACCAGAATAATAAAAACAAAATGACTAGGATGACAACTAAGAACAGTTCCCAAAAAAGCTGGATGAGTTTTTGGGGAACATTAAATTTTCATTGTCTCAAATTTTTTAAAGGGGTAAATAAGCTTTTCCTTTTCCTTTTGAAGATTCTTCCCCAAGTTTTGGTAAAGTACCTTTTTATAATTACAGTACTTTAATAGGTTTTAGACTCTATAGGTTACAGATTATATGTGGTTTGCCTCAGTTTAATACTACAATAGAACTTAACACTATTATCCAAACTATTGAATAAATCAAGCTGTCTGTGTACTGTAGATATTTAATCTCCCTTTATATTTTTCTTGCAGATTTATGAAGGTACTGCCCAAATTCAAAGGCTCATTATAGCCCGTGAACATATTGGCAAGTATACAAGTTAGGACATTACTGTAGAGATTAAAAAACATGATGATTCACTGTAAACGAGAGATTGTAAAACATACATAATTCTTGAAAAACTAGCACATGGTCGACTACCTGTACTTCAGAAAAGAGAAAGGGCTTTAACATTGTTCTGATGCTTATATAAATCTATGCAGCTCATTCTAAGACTAGTTTGTACTTTTGTACAAACAATGATTTTCCTTTTTTAAAACAGATTTGTTTTCATTAAAAGTATATGTTGTCCTTAGCACCACTATCGTTCAGTAATCATAACCTAGAAAAACCATTGTATCATCTGTGTCTCTATAACAGTAATATTTTAGAATTCTGGTAAGTTTCCAGTGACAGAAATTGAGCTTATCAGGAATTCAGAGAATGTTCTAAAATTTACAGTTAGAAAACACTACAGGATCTGGATACTGTCAAACAACTTACCAAAGATTTAATGGTATTACTGTATCAAGGGAATTTATTTTGCAATTTGGAATGAATTTTCTTTTAGCTTTACCTCATAAAAGAATTTCTTGAAAATGTGGACACTATTGAGTCCACATTTCATTGGCTTTATTTTCAAATACTAAAGCTTGCCTTAAATTATTTTATATGACTGTTGGCCTCTGTGTAACTTTTGATCTATTGTATACAGTAGCCATTTTCATTCTGAAAAGGAACTGAAATAAAATTATCTTTCATTGCTTAATAGTGTACCTTCGTGTATTTTTTCCAGAAAGTTTTATCTCATGTATTTTTTCTTACGAAAAGTGGAACTTTTTTAAAACTTTGAACTACATAAAGTTTTGCTGATGTTTCATTATAAAGTCCTTAGAAAATATAAATATGAAATAATTAAGAACCAAAACTTGTGAATTTAATGATTCTTTATAACTCTAAATACTAAATACTACAAAACTCCTAGTACGTTTTCTGACACTACTTGTGCTTCTTCATCCTTGTTAGGAACTGTGGGCTACATTTCAGTTCTGTCCTGATAGGACCCAGTGCCAGACTGTGTCCCCAGTCTGCACTTGCTTCAGAGCCAGTGTGAGTCCCAGTCTGCCTATACTCAGTCTAGGATGGCTACAAATCAGGAATTCCTGTGAACCCAGCTTCAAGCTTAATAATTTGCTAGAATGGTTCACAGAACTCAGGAACTTTATTTGTACTTTAATAACTCATGTACTTTGTTTACTTATTTAGTAACTCATGTACTTTATTAGTTTACTTATTACAAAGGGCACAAGTCAGGAATAGCCGTGGAAGCAATGCAAAGGCAAGGTCTGGTGGCAGGCAAGAGCACTGCACACAGCTGCTCTGCAGTCTCCCAGCATGCCCCAGCAACTCTTTCTTAACCTGGCAGCTTCTTGAACTTGTTCATTCTCTATTCTTCCTCACTTCCCAAGAGGATAAGCTGAAGTTCTCACATGGGATTAGCCTATTAGGGCTGCCATTAAAAAAATACTGTAGAGTAGGTGGCATGATTAGAAATATATTTTCTCACAATTCTGGACACTAAGTCAAAGTGCCTTTAAAGTTGCTTCTTGTTGAAGCCTCTTCCTGTCTAGAGAACTTCACCTTCCTGCCATGTCCTCTTCTTACAAGCAGAGTTGGTTTGGCGGAGCACGGGTGTGTTTTCTTATAAGGTATGATGGTTGACTGTGTCAACTTGAGTAAATAACATTCAGCTGGATTGGCTCGCATAGTTCTAGCTGTGGAAGACTCACTCTAAGGATTATACCAGAATGGTGTGAAAGGGAAATAAAAAAGGAAGGCTCACTTCTGTTTCTTCAGGGGAGCTCCAGTCTTCACTTTCACCTGGGATGTCTCTCCCGGCTTCTAGTGCACTCTTCAGCCTGCAGCATCAATTCTTCAACTTCCAGATGTGGACTCATGGGGCCATTACACTGAACTCCAGGCCTTCAATGACATCCTTCAGGTCCCCAGTGCCCAACAGAACTTTTGCTATCTTTCACACCCGGCTCCCAGCACTCAGGAGACTGAAGCAGGAGGGTCGCTGCTATTTCGAGGCCAGCCTAAGCTACATAATGAGTTCAAGACCAGCCTGAATTACATAGTGTGACCCTGAATTACATAGTGTGACCAAAAACTAAAAATAAAAAGTTGCTTCAGTCAAGAAATTCAAAGCATTTTAGGAGCTCTGAGCCAGGAACTTGGGACAAAGACTGAATATTTATTATATCACACTTAATTGCTAAAATAATCTTTTATGAAAATGTTACTTTTATGACTTTCATGTTCAGTATTGATATTTTAACAGCACAGCTAAAGATTTGGTAAAATGTATACTTGAGTGTTACATAGGAATTACAAGTAGACTATATGTTTCAAATGCAGATTTGAATTTGTGATACAAAATCCAAAAATTTACCAATTTAACGCTTCTAGACATTATATAAATGTACTCCAAAACCATAGAATGAAAATATTAACGTTCTTAGTATTAAGTAGTCGTATCAGTTCCAACTTTTTAATCACAAGAAATGATTTTAAGCAAGAAAGAAAATAATGTGCAATATTTTAAGCCTACTGAATGCTTCTGGATCTGAAGGAGAGGGATGGAATCAATTACAAAAAGGAACAGTAACCAGAATAATTAGTGAGTTTATTTTCTTTCTTCTCTTGTTTGTTAAGATGGGCTCTTACTACATAATCCAGGTTGACCTTTGAACTCACTATGTAGCCCACACTTGCCTTGAATTTACAATCCTGTGTCAGCTCTCAAGTATTAGGATTATAGGAACGTGCCACTATACTCACTGGAATAGTCAATGTTGTTTTTGAATTAACACAAGTAGGTAGTAACAAAATATAAACTGTTCTATGAATAAAATAATTCATAATACACTGTTCTATGAATAAAATAATTTCCATAACAAAATAGAGGCTAACAATGGTTAATACACTGTAAATCTTGAAATTTAAAGAATGGCCAAAATGTTAAAGTCAGGTGGGAAAAAAAAAACTGTCTTACAAAGAAGCAGCAAACAAAAAACTTTTCAGTGAATAAAATAGTATAAAGGAAACATTAACATATGCCTTTAAAATATTACTGAATTAACAATTTGGGTAATTATGTGAACTCCTACTTGCACATATGTGTGTGTGTGTGTGTATTTATATACAGAGAGTTTATTAAAGAAGTCATGTATTTAAGTTTGTATTGCTGAGTTACTTTGTTTTGAGGTTACATCCATTTGCCTATGAATGCCTAAAGTTCATAACAGAATAGTACTCTGTTACATATGAATACCACATTTTATTTATCCATTCATCTATTGATGGATCATACATGCTGTTGCCAAGATCAAGCAGTTAAAAATTTGTGCTGCTATTGGGACATGAGTATGCATGTATTCCTGTAATATGATGATCTTAACTCTTTTAAAGAAGATATCCTAGAAGGATAGCCAGGTCAAATAGAATTCCTGTTGTTAGTTTTTTGAGGTATCTCCATGCTGATTTCCATATTGCTTTTACTGATTTACATTCCCACCAACAATGTAGAAGGGTTCCTTTTTCTCTACATCCTCATCAGCATTTGTTACTTGATTTTTGAATGATGGCCATTTTTTCTAGGGTAAAAGTATCTCAATGTGGTTTTAGTTTGTATTTCTCTAACACCAGCAATATTGAACATTTTTAACATTTTTTTCACCATTTGTACTTCTTTGGAGAAGTGTCTGTTCATTGTAGTTGCCTGCCATTTTTTGGTTGGTTATTTTATTTTGGAGGGTCTAGGTTTTTGAGTTTTTCATATATTCTACATGTTAGTCCTCTGAGAAATAGCTGACAAAAGTTTTTTTCCCATTCTGTAAGTTGTCTCTTCACTCTTAGTTTCCTTTGCTATGTAGTAGCTTTTCAATTTGACAAAATCCCATTTGTTGATCCTTGTTATTTTTGTGTTGTACTGTTGGGATTCTGTTCAGAAGGTCTTTACCTACAGCTGTGTCTAATATACAGATTTTACACAACCGAAGTCAAAATACCAACAGCATTTCTCATAGACCTCAAAACAACCCTAAAATTCATGTGGAACCAGAAGAGACCCAAATTAGCAAAAAACAGGCATGTGGCTTAATGGAACAAAAGAGGAAGCAGAAACGATCCCAGGCACATTCAGCTAGCTATTTCATCTTTGACAAAGGGGCCAAAGACACTGGAGTAAAGACAGCCTCTAATAGTGCTGGGAAAATTAGATATGTACATGAAGAATAAGTGAATACCCATATACTTTACCATACACTGAACTAAACATGGATCAAAGATCTAACTGTAAAAACAATTTTCTGGAAGATAAAGTAGGTAGAATGCCCAAAGAATAGTCGATCTTGAGAAGTCCATGACTTAGAATTTTTCTATTCCATCATCTTTCTTTCCTCCCTCCCTTCCCTCCTCTGTAGTCTGGATTTCTTTGCTACTTTGATCCCACAATAGTGTAAGATTCTACTATGGCATATTTATATACTCAGTTGACAACTAGAACCATAAACAGACTGTCTAGGTCCTTTTACTGCCTGAAAGTGTCAAGGAATACAAACTGATTTTTTAGTTCCTTACCTCCTGATTGGTTCTAAAACCAAGAGGTTAAAATGGACCTTTAAAAATTAGACTTTTTTTAAAAGAGATAAGCTACTTCTGCATAAAGCACCACCCCTTTTCTTCTCAATCCAGATGAATGGTCAGAAAAGTAACACCTGAAGCACAAAACGGGTGGTCTGTCTGAAAGGCATATGTAGATGTGTCCCCTGACACAAGAGATCACCTCTGGTTTATTTACCACAAGGGTCAGAAGGAACAAGAAGGGCAAGGAGATGCAGCAACTTGGTAGCTTCTCTGTCTCCTAATTCACTATGTTCCTTCCCTCTCTTCCTTGCACTAAAAGCCTTTGTGCACTTGAACAAGGAGACAAAGATTGGGAGCATAACTATTTCCTGGAGAAAGCATGGTTTTTCATGAGACAGTGCATGTATGGCAATTTTAATCTGTATTTAAGGAAGCTACCATCAGTTTGCATAAAGGGAGAAGAGATTATTTCCAAATTCCTTTGGATTAAAAAAATGGCGGGGGGCGGGGAACAGGGATTTAGATCAGCAATGTAAGCCCCTGTCTGGTAAGCATGAGGCTGTGAATTGGAACCCCAGTACCAAAAAAAAAAAAAAAAAAAAAAAAAAAAAAAATCCAAATGTTGTGGTACATGTGTATAATCCTAGCATTCGATTATATTTTTCCAAAATTTAAACTTTATGTAGACATTCAATTATTCGACAAAATACCAATATAAAAGTTGTAGCAAATCAGACTAATAGTTCAATTAAAAATTAAGTACTTTCAAGATTGGGGATATAGCTCAGTGATAGAGAATTATGCTTAGCATTTTTAAGGTCTTGAGTTCAATCTCCAGCAACAATAACAAAAATATTACTAGGTATGGTACTAAATGTTTTTGTTTGAGCTGCTGTAACAAAATACTATAGAACAATGGCTTATCAATTATATAAACATTCCTCATAGTTCTGAAGGCTGGCATTCTGTAATTAGGATGCCAGCATGGTTCGGTTTTAGTGAGAGTCTACTTTCAGGGCAATCTCTTGCAGTATTCTTACCTAACACTAAGAAAAGAACAGTAGGTCTTTAGCCTCTGATTAGGGCCCAAATCCCATCCTTCAGGGCTCTACCCTTACTACCTGATTTCCTTCCACAGGTACCATCTCCAAATACTGTTACACTGGCGATTAAATTTCAACTCATGAATTTGGAAAGTGGCACAAATGTTCAGTTTGTACAGTACATTGGTGGTATTACACTTCACATTAATAAAGTAAAGAAAAAGTTTAGTAATTTCTGGTAAGACATAATCACTAGCTCTTTCTGAATTGTCCAAAGTCATTGTAATAATGCAATCCTAGATTTTTTTTTTTTTTACTTTTTTGTTTTTATCAGTACCAGGGATCGAACTCATGACCGCACACATGCAAGGAAGGCACTTATGCTGCTGAGCTAAATCCCCAGCCCCTTGCAATCCTAGATTTTTAAAGATGTTTTTGAGCTAGTTTCTAGAAGAGTGTCTTTTTTTCTTAAAAATATACCTTAAAGAAGTGTTTTGTGTATTTGTGTAGTGGTAGAGATTGGACCCAGAGCCTTCACACTGAGCTACGTCTTCATACTTTAAAAACTGTTAAGTTTTAAGACAGAATCTCACTAATTCACTATGTTACCCAAGGTGTGCTCAGACTTAAAATCTTCCTGCCTCAGTCTTCCAGAGTGCTGGAATAATAGGCTGTACCAGCAGGCCTGGCTTGGATTAAAGACTGTTTTTAAAAATTTTCATTAATTTGGGAACTACTCTTTCTAGAACTGCTTAACTCTACAAAGCAGATCAGAGTTCCTTACTGTGAGACAGATTAATTAATGTATATTGTAGGGAATAAGGAAACATGTCATAGATATCCAACAAAAGGGCAAGCTTACTTCAGTACAGACAGACATACACAACTGTTCAGGGTGTCAGATCTATGATTTCGGCCACAAGCTGAGAATAAAATAACTAGAGTCCTGATCTCATAAAAGAGCCAAATATTCTTAAATTATTAAAGCTCTTAAAACACTAAAAGAAACAAACCATCTCTCTCCTTACTTACTGAAGTGATAACAGGCTGACAATTATCAAGTGGACCATAAGCACATAGTCTCAACCATTGCCTGTTCTCAGTGAGTATGAATGTTCTAATTTTTTTTTTATTTTAAAGAGGATAAAACAAACTAGTGTAAGAGGTACAGACGTAAAAACATTACAAAATCAGCAATGGTTACCATAATGCCTTTTGATGTCTTCAAAATAGCTGCAGATAACTTTGGACATAGTAAAAATTAAACAATACAGAATAGAATAGAAACAAAAACAATGAATGCAATAAAGGACTTCAAAATAAGCCAATAAATCCAAAATTCTACTATAATATATCTTGATTACCTTTGAAGTAGCTGCTCCTGCAACTGGATTTGACATAATCAAAACAATAAGAGGGTAAGACTCAACCTAACAAAACAATGGAAACAACATAGGACTTCCAAAACAAGACCACAGGAAATCAACAATGGCTGCAACCCTCAGGAGATCCCCACTAGATGTCACACTGCATACCACTATCCTCTGAACCCATGGTGAGACCACTGGCCATAGATGTTAGTGTTAGTGTTGCAATGTTAGTGAAACAACAAAGCACCACAGGCTTCTAATTGCATTTCACCTCCAAAACTAACATCACAGCCTTTGTGTGTCTCTAGATAAGATGGTCACTTATGGTGGGTGGACAGGTGTGGATATGCTGCTTCTTGTTTGCCAGCCCATGCGCTGGAAGGGGCTGGGGTCTGGCTGTTCTAGTCTGGCAGGGTGCACACACAGCGCTGCTTCCCAGACTGGGTTTCTGTGCTCCCTGATATGTCCTTTGTCGTCTCTACCCCTGGTAAATAGTGCTGACTCAGGGACAGAGGCTGGCGTCTGGTTGTTCCAGTCCCCCAGGGGTTGCCACTCATCCCCAATCAGTATGAATTTATGAACTATCCCTGAACCAGAAACAAAACACAGACTCAGTAGAGAGTAGAAAACCTACATAAATACAGTCAAGAAAATTTAAAGTCTTTGCCATCTGTGTTGTACTCTAAGAAAATAGCTTCGTTATATGTGTATTATAGCAAACCTGCAAACATGGCTTACTAAATGTGTTTTTTTTTATCCTTTTTCCCTAACTGATATGTTAAGTGACCTAATTGATATGTTGAGCAATACTCTCCTCTGTAAAGAATTGCAAGAATCTCACCTAATTGATATGTTAACCATTGTTGCCCTCTACAAACTACAGAAGTTGTGCTAAAACAAGCTAACAAGGGTTGTTAATCACTGTTAGGCGCCTCTATTCTCCGCTAAAGAGCTAAAGAAAACTAGAATGGCCCATTAATTTACACTTGTTTAAAGTAACCTGCTTGTGTTCAGAGAGATTTGCATATGAGTTTAACCCTTTACCTGACCTTGACACATAACCACCGTTCTCTGTTCTGTATGGCGCCTTATTGCCTCCCTCTCCCCTCACCTATCTATCTAGGCCATAAAGAATTTGGGTTTCTGGTGACCTCTTCCCGACCCGGTGATGATCTGTCATAAAATGAGCCTGCCCCAAATTTTAAGAACTGTTTAGCTTCAAAGAAATTATTGGGAAATACTATGGCCCAAACCCCAATTGGTGCTTTCCTTTTGTTCTGTATGCATCAAATGAGTTAGATATCAGATCTTTGTAAAACTTAAGTTTCAGCTTCTTGTAACTCTTGACCCCTTCGCACCCACTAGGGAAAACGAGCTGTCCTGGGATAATTAACTGTCCACTTTCTTCTCCAAATATTGCTGCAGATGTGCCACTCCAAGATAATGTCAGTCTGTAGGATGGGAGTAATTTGAGAAACACCAGGAACTCCCGAGATTGTCAGAGCTAAGTGGACAGCAATACAGTTTCCAGACTCGGGTCAACAAGTTTGATGGCTCTGCAGGTTTCTTTGTTTCTCCCCCCACCCTTTTCCTCCAGCCTCTTTTTAAAGTCCTCCCTTCAGTCTCTGGGACACAGTCTCCAAATTGGCTCCCGGAGACTTGTCACCAGGCCTGGAAATAAAGCCTTTGCTACCTAAATTTTCGGTCTCTTGTTTCCTTGGATTTTATACCTGGGCACGAGTTATAACAATCTGAAGGTCATTTTGAGCGCTAAGCAAAGATGCCTTGGCCTAAGTAGATAGATCTTTTAAGCACTATCCTCGATCAGTGAAGTTTGGTTATTTCTGGTGAGTCCTTTGTGAGTATCTAAGTCCATGCCTTGTAAAACTGGTAATATATAGTTTTTGAGATAGCTCGGACCCCGGAATAAAATCCAAGGAAGCAAGAAATTTGGGAGCAAAGGTTTTATTTCAGGCCTGGCGACACAGCCTCCTCAGGATTGACCCAGAGACTGCGCGCCTAACAGACTAAGGGAGGGATATTTAAAGCTAAAAACTGCAAAGCTGTAAAGCTGTTGACTTAGTTCTGATAACATCTGGAACTCCTGGTGCATTCCGCTACTCCTACCCTGCGTGGTTAAACATTATCTCAGAATAGCACACCTGCAATAACATGCAGAAAGAGGGTAGGGGAGTTAATTATCTTGGAGCAGCTTGCTAGCAATAACATTCGGAAAGGGGTAGGGAGTTACAAGAAGCTGAAACTTAAGCTTTTACAAGGATTAGAAACTTAACCCTATTGAGACGGCACATACAGAACAAGACGGAAGGAAGCGCATGGGTTAGAGTTAGGCCAACAATTTTCAAGGTGGTAAAATTATGATGCACAGAAATACAAAATGAGCATAGTAAAAATTTAACTTAGCTGGGTGTGTACCTGGAGGCTGAAACTGGAGAATCACTTGATCTCACAAGTTCAAAATCAGTCTGGGCAGTTTAGCAAAGTCCGTATTAAAACAAAACAAACAACAAAAATAATAAAAATACATTTGCCTCATTGATCAAAGAGGGAACCAATAAGATTTTAAACCAATTTCCAGCAACTAGTTTAAAGCTTAAAATCTAGGTAATCTCAAATTCTTCTTTTAACAAAAAAATGATCTTCAAAATATGTTTATATTTCATAAAGGACACAATTTTTAAAATTGGATTCAATACCCAGATTTTTCCTTTAGGTTTCTTTTAAATGGCTTTAGAAGTCTACTTTTTCAATATCTGCATCATATATATAGAGAGAGAGTTCCTTTTATTGCTGGAGATACTTAGTCATGAAACTTTCAATGTCAAGATTTTGGATGAGATTTTATTTGCTTGATGTGAATCAGTCAAGAGCAGAGAAGTAAGGAAATCAGAAATCACAAAATAGAACAGACGTGTGTGTGTGTGTGTGCATGTGCGTGTGCGTGTGCGTGTGCGCACGTACACATGCAAACACACTGAGGAATCAGTCCTAAGATCTTGTACAGGCTGAGTACTTTTGAACACTGAGCTACATCCCTGCCTGAAAGTGCATAATTTTAAAGTGAAATATGAAGTATGTAATATCTTGTTCCTACCTGTGCTGCCTCACAAATAAGTTTTTACTATGTTCAATCAATTCTAAAGTCCATATTTTTCATATTAATATCTTAGAAATCTGGATAAGCTCTATGTTAACAGCCATTGGCTATTTCTTCACACTTATAATTGATGGCATCATAAATGAAATGTATTTTTGTGTCATGGAAATGCTATTCCATGACATAATAAAAATATTAAGGGAGATGATACATAGCTTAGATAAGAATATTAATGAAACTATGTCTAGCATTCCAGGTTACAATTCAGGCTTTGAATACAATTGTTAAATGAATCTCAGGTTGGCCATGAACTCAAAATCCTTCTGCCTCAGCCTAAGGCAGAACTAACCCTAAAAGAAACTATTTTCCTTTACAAAATAATAGGTATGTCTCTGGGCCTAAGGTATGCAAAGGTAAACAAAGGAGATATAGCACTGAACAAGAGAAACATTGTATAGAAGTAAACCAAGGGTATAGGTTTTAGTGGTTGTGTGTGTGTGGTACTACAGATCTAATCCAGGAGCATTCTACCACTGTACTACATCCCCAGCCTGCCTGCTTTCCTTGCTCTCTCTCTCTCTCTCTCTCTCTCTCTCTCTCTATATATATATATATATATATATATATATATACACACACACACACACACACACACACACACACACACACATATTTTCCTTTCTGCTGAACCTAGTCTTGTGATCCTCCTTCCTTACCCTCTGGAGAGCAGGGATTATAGGCATGTGTCACCATACCAGCACACAAGAATCATCTTAAATTTTCTAACAGTCACAGTAGAAAAAATATATACAGGTGAAATCAGTCTTAAGAATATATTTTAGATAGCTCAATTTATCCACAGGGCATTTCAACAAAATATACTTTTTTTTTTTACACTTTTATACTTTTAAATGATTAACATTTTACATTCCGCCTCTCTAAGTTTCCAAAACAGGGTGTGCATTTGGAGCATATTTCAATTCAGGCTGGCCACAATTCAAGTGGCACAATTCAGGTGACTCTCTTTGGCATTTCAGGTCTACAGAGAAAGATAAACGTGCAAATCAGCATTAGTGTTTTGTAGGTACCTCTCTTTAGAAGGGGGATTTTTTGTTGTTGTTGTTCTTTGAAGACACAAATTGTATCAAACTCCAAACCTACCAGAATATTCAATAAAAAGTAACCATTATTATTTTATGGTGCTGGAGATCAAATTCAGGGCTTTGTGCATGCAAATGTACATGATCCACCCATGATCTAACCGCACCAGCTTCCATGTCTCAACAATTTCAGCTAAAATACATGCTGGCAAACTATGTTCTATTTTCCAGCTTTTCTAGCTATACCTTCATGACAACCAGAAAGCCAGGTTCAAATTTAGACTGACTGGAATTCTTAGGAGTCCCACACTGGAAAACTGCAGAGTAGAATCAGCTGTCTCTTGGGGTGTCTCCATCTAGTCCCACTCCTGGCATCTATATCACAGTAGGGTGTAAGCCTATGTGGATATCTCAGACTATACTCGAAGCTCTTCGGATACCGAACTTAGAGCACTTGTGGAAGTGAAATATGGAGCCATTTGTGTAGGGAACTCCAGGTAGATGAGAGTTTATGATCAACAATCATTACAGGAAGAAAAAATGATCCCAAAAAGATAGTGTGATATAAAAAAGGAAATAGTTAAATAAATTAATGAACTTATAGGTAAAAAAAAGGGCCCATATTGATGATAATAAAATAATGTTTATGTTAGGACAGTAAACTAAACTACTAGAAAAAAAAGTTAAAAAGAGGGTGACTGGAGTGTTCCAAAGTTCTTATGTTGTGGACAAAGAGAGTTCTATTAACTTTAGATTTTCTTTTTCAGTCCTAGGGACTTTTAAAATGAAGGCCTTCACATTCAGCTATATCCACAGTTTTTTAAAATTGATTGATTTATTAAGCCCGGGCCTTTTCACTGAGCTGCATCTTCAGCCCTGTTTTAAAAATTTTATTTTGAGACAGGATCGCGCTAAGTTGCTCAAACTGGGTTCAAAGTTGCCATTTTGCTTGCTTCAGCCTCACATAGTTCTGGGATTAGAGACGTGGAGTACACCAAACTAACTTCAGAAATTTTTAAGTATACAAGGTAAATTTCAAAATAGTCACCAAAATAACAGAATTGTAGTTTGTAACTTATAAATTCAAATACTTTTAAATAGAATGAACCCCGATTTTAAACAGGAAAAATCATCAGAATTATAAAGATGATGAAATCCATAATCATAATACGATCAACATAGTCCACGTTTCATTATGTAAATAGTGCTTCTCCAAATCATAAAATAACACTTTACAGGATGCCAATTCTTTTTTAATAGGTGGTCAAAAACACAAGTGTAAAAGATAAGAACACGTTAATGAAAATAGCTAGCATCTTGGAATTCTGCAGGAAGTTCCCAAAATGCTTTATTCAAAAAGTAATTTCCAAATATTTTAATTACTGATAGCACGGTCTCAGGGACAGAGGAAACAAAAGTAGCGTGAAAATCCCCTTACTCTAAAAATGCTTATTTTGAACACTTAGTATCCAGAAGCAGGCATTCTACTAATTAACCCCCCCCTTCCCGCCTCCAAACTACAGAGTGCCAAAAACTATTTTTTAACCGCATTTGAAAATTTACATGTTACTTAAAACTGACTTACATAAAAAAGGTTGAAAATGGGCGCAGGCAGCGAGGACACCTATGAGAAATCCTAAGGGTCCTGCTTCGCCCTTCAGGCGAGAATGTAGTCAGCTATGCCTGGCGTGGAAGGGCCCTGAGGAGGGGCGTCTGCGCAGGCGCGCGGCTCCTAACTTTACCCAGGGGCTTGCTGGGTTCTGTCTCTTTGGCTCTGCGACATGGTGGGTATAGGTTGTCCTTTTGGAGCTGTCCGAAGGGGTACAGGAGAGACAAGGTGGTGTGCTGTTGAGTGCTTTGGTCGCCATATACAGTTGTCTGCTGAGTATTAGAGAGTGATTAAATTAAGACGCGGGCCTTGGAATGTTTGTGAGAGCTCGGAGAATGTATTACTCAGCGTTCCCTGCAGAGCTCGCCGCCTTAGTAGCGGCTTCTAATTTTGTGTAGGCTTCTTCCTTTTGGGCGGGCCTGCTAGGATTTAGCGGTCCGATTTCTTAATCCTAAAAAGCCGAGGCTGATTCGTTACTTATCCCATTCTATACATATATAGCTTTAAATATTTTACTTACATTTGATTTTTGGCTCAAGGAAATCCAAAAGTCATTAGTAAAAACCTCTGGGTTGAAGTCTGTAAATTTTAAATTGGATCGCCCGGAAATTTGCTGCCCGGTCATACTTGTTAATCGTGAGGATCTACTTAGTAACTGCAGTGTACTTTTAGTTACGAAGATGTAGGTGCGTGAAAACCAGATCAGTACCTGTAGCAAATACAGAGCCTCTGGTTAGGGCGAACATGGGAGCCAAGACTGCTTACTGGTAACTTGTAATTTAGAGGGAGCACAGAAGTTCCCGTGGAACCTGATTTTTTATAAGCCGAAATTTGTCTGCAAATTTTGGCTAGTCAGACCAAAAATAAAAATTTCCCTTTTTTTGTGCGTTGTACGACATACTAACTTATTGGTAAGCTTTGATACTTTATAGTGTTTATTTAACTGACTGAAAGAATAAATATCAAATGCAGGTGGTAATTTTTGGGTCAGTGATGAGATGGCATGTATTCTGAATCTAAAGTTGATTATTACTGCTTTAGCTCTAGAATTACTCTGAGACCTGAAAAATACCTGAATTTGGTTAAGTATTAGTACATTTAACTGCTTTTTTCCCGTGTGTTGAATATATGCTAAGAAGCAGGATATAAAATGTGGCTAAAACACATCTTTTTATTTTGAAAGGGCACGCCACAGAAGGATGTTACTATCAAGTCTGATGCACCCAACACCCTTTTACTGGGGAAACATGCGGATTATATTGCATCCTATGGGTCAAAGAAAGATGATTATGTATGTATAATTTTATATTAAAAAGCTTCTCGTAAAAAGAGGTATAAGCAGTAGGGCAATATTTATGTACTGATCTTCCCAGTAATTAGAGGCATTGCCAGAGCAGAGGGTAGATCAGGATTTTGGGATACAAAATTGGTCCCTGTCTTTATAATTGGGGTAATACTTTCAAGGTCAATGATGTATTGGCATGTATTATCTGATTTACTGCTGATGTGTAATAACACTTTAGCTCTAGAATTACGCTGAGACCTTGAAATGAGTTTACCTGAAGTTTAAATACTTAATAACTTTCTTTTCTGGGAGAGTCTTAGATTATTTTGCTTAACTCATTTTTCTCTGGCTTTTGGTCGATGTTAAGCTCTATTTATAGTAATGCTAAGTTTGTAACTTTGAAATATGAAATATGTCTTGTCAAAAATTCAAAGTAACCCATTTAAGAAATTACTATTTTAGGAATACTGCATGTCTGAGTACTTGAGAATGAGTGGCATTTATTGGGGCTTGACAGTAATGGATCTCATGGGACAACTTGATCGCATGAATAGAGAAGAAATTCTGACCTTTATTAAATCGTGCCAACATGAGTGTGGTGGAATAAGTGCCAGCATTGGGCATGATCCTCATCTTTTGTACACTCTTAGTGCTGTCCAGGTAACTTTCAAATTCTGTCTTGATACTGTTTTCTGGGAGTCAGGAGTTGAAATTGTATTAGGAAGAGGACAGAATAAATTTTGTTGATCAAGCCTGTTCTGCAAGGTCAGTGATGTCATGGCATGTATTAGCTGAATGTGCAGTTGATGTGAATTCTGAAATTACCCTGAGACCTTGGCGAAGTTAGTTTAATTACCTTTGATATATGAGACTTGGAAATAATTGGTTTTATTTTGATATTAATGGATGTACACATTATGGTTTAAAAATCCAAGTACTGGGCCTGGGTATGTAGCTCAGCGGCATAAGCGCCTGCCTTGCAAGCAGACAGTCGTGAGTTCGATTCCCGGTACCGATAAAAAGGAAAAAATAAAAAAAATCCAAGTACTTTAGAATGCCAAGTTTATATGTAGAAAAATGCTTTAAATGTTTGGAAATATTGCTAAAATGTTTTAATTTTATTGAATAACCATATAGTCTACATATTTGAGAATAGCTGACAATATTAAACTGAAGTGTTTCCTTTGACAAGTTAGCATAGCAATAGAATGAACTTGAAAAGTTATTTACTAAATTACTTGTCTTTCATATTACAGATTCTTACTCTGTATGATAGTATTAATGTTATTGACGTAAATAAAGTGGTGGAATATGTTCAAAGTCTACAGAAAGAAGATGGTTCCTTTGCTGGAGATATTTGGGGTAATGTCAGATTTAGTCTTTGCTACCCTAAATTTAATACTAAAACGTTCTGGCCTTGGTAGTGACCAGTTGATGAGCAGATTTAAGTTTTTCATCTTTTCAGGTCCCACTAAGCAGCTGGTCTAACTGGAGTTAATGCCCCAGCATGCTCTGTGGTAGTTATAGCAGCATACAGGAGCACTGGAACAGAGGGGCCAATCTAAAACATACGGTAGGTGAAATATTTTCCCCGCATATTGGGTAACTTTAAAATTAAACATGCTAAAAGGGAAAAATAAAAAATTTTTACAAAATTACTATTTGATGGAGAGAGTGACTCAGATTTTATTTGGTAAATGTAGATAATCTCTGCTTTAGGGCTGAACACAGTACAGGCCAGAGAGACCAGCTGCTTCATGGGATGTGAAAATCTACTTTTATAAAATAGGGTAAGTTTATTTATGTTATTAGAAATTAACTAATGTTTCGCTTCAGTTTCTTAACTTTCTGATATAATTGTAAGTTTGAGATTATTTGCAGTTACTTTTGACAGTTTTCTGCTAGTTTCTTTAGGGATAAAGACATCTGAGATTGTGCTTCCTAATGTGATAGTTGCATAAGTTTTTTTTAGGAACTTGCAGTATGAATGATCAGAAGACTAGTAACATGTATGTTGACACTTTCATTTTAGGAGAAATTGATACAAGATTCTCTTTTTGTGCGGTGGCTACCTTGGCTCTTTTGGTAAGCTTTGATAAATTCTACATTGAAATGATTTCATCATCCATGAATACTCTGGAATTTAGTGGGGTTTTTTTTCCCCTCCCTTTTGTTTATAGGGCAAGCTTGATGCTATCAATGTGGAAAAGGCAATTGAATTTGTCTTATCCTGTATGAACTTTGATGGTGGATTTGGTTGCAGACCAGGTTCTGAATCTCATGCTGGACAGGTAATTTATAGAGATTATTAATGTAAAATAGACTGTGTTTGTAGTAAATTTTACTGTGTGTGGGATAGTACCGAAAAATTGTGTAATTGTTACTTAAGGAAATGTTTTTATAATATACATTACCCTGTTAAGTACTTCTGACACAAGCAAAGAAAACTAGGATAATAGTTAACCGAAATAACTTTGGGGGAGGCAGCTAAACCCCCACCCACCCCCACATCATGCTAGACAGCAGTCTTGACACCACTGAGCCACATCCTAGCTCTCTAGTGATGTTCATTTAGGTGAATTCAGTTCTAGCCTTGTCTGCTCTATGAGTAAGCAGATCTTAATGTCAGAGAACATAGGTAAACAGTTTTGAATAAGCTGTGAAGAGATTCTGACCATGTTTAAATACAAAATAGCTTTAGTAATTGAATAGTTGTTACCACCTTTACTTTCAAGAAACTATACACATGTACTTTATGTCTGTAATTTTAGATCTATTGTTGCACAGGATTCCTGGCTATTACTAGTCAGTTACATCAAGTGAATTCTGATTTACTTGGTTGGTGGCTTTGTGAACGACAGTTACCCTCAGGTGGACTCAATGGAAGACCAGAGAAGGTATTGTTTCTTAGCTGTGCTCTGTAGCACTTAGCTTTCTAACCTTTGGTAATTACTACTTTATCTTCACATTTTATGACTGTTCTTGTATATTGAGTTTTTCTCCCTTCCTCAATGAAGCATTCCACAATGTCAACTCTTGGAAAAAGTAGAACCTTCCTGGTTGAAATGATTGTGGATTCTGGTATCCCATTTCCATAAGTTCACTACTGGGTGCTCTACCGCATAGCTGCACCCTCTTTCTCAGCCTTGTGTTTTGTTTGAGCCAGGGTCTTGGAAAGTTTTCCAGGTTTGCCTTGTGTTTTTTGGACTTGGAAATGAGAAGCTCTTTGCAAACCTTTTAGTCACACATTAAAGGTTTGAAAACTGAGACTAGTGGCTTTACTTTTACACGTGCTGTATATGTCTATTATAGCTCTGAAAACAATTGATTTTACCAAATAATGGACTTTTTAAAAAGCTAGGCAGTTTTTTTAAAAACCCAACAGTTAATTGAGGGTTACTAATTTTTCTTCATGGCCTCTGTCCCATGAATTGGGACATGTTATCTGAGCTCGTGTGTCTAATTGTAAACTTTGCTTTCTCAATATGTATTTTGAGTACCTTAATGAGTAGGAAAATGGTGTCTAGATAGGATCTGATGTTTTTTAAATCCTGCAGAACTGTCAAAATTGCTTTAATGTGCTTGTGAATTTTTCAGGGCTCATTAACATGGAGAGCACTAGGGTATCATGTACACATGATCGCATTGTGAGGACCCAGGTTCTTGGCAAATTTCAAGTAGGTGCTACATGCACGAGAGTAACAAGTCCTTGTTGCTACCCTTAGGAAACAACATATGCCCATGGATTTCATGAACTGCTATTAGCCTGAGTTGTAAAGGGCTGAGTCAGGCATTAGCGGGGGTGCTACTCACTGAGTACCTGAAACAGCAGGGGCACCTATGACCTTGACATGGGCATTTTTTTTGCCAATCATCTATCTGGGCAAACGTTAGACACTTCATGTTCGTCCTCTTCCCCCTGTTTGGATATGAGATTAGATAGAATTTAAAATTATTTTTCAGCATAAGAAAACAAAGGAATAACATTGTGGCAACATTGGTGACCTTTCTCCCCCCCCCCCCTTTCAGTTGCCTGATGTGTGCTATTCATGGTGGGTTTTGGCATCCTTAAAGATAATTGGAAGGCTTCATTGGATTGATAGAGAGAAACTGCGTAGTTTTATCTTAGCATGTCAAGATGAAGAAACTGGAGGTTTTGCAGACAGGCCAGGAGACATGGTAAGTGTATTTCTGATAAGTTTGATTAAGTTGATTTTTTTCAGTGATGGGTTACTTTCATGGTTCTAGTGATTTGCAGAAGTGGATGTGGTGTAGTTTGGTGGGCCATGCAAGTGTTGCTTTGAAAAGGAGTATTTACCATTACTTCCATAGTAAAATATGAAGAAATTTATCACCTATTGCCAGAAATACTTAGAAATGGTTTTTTTTTAATAGTTGTCTTCATTTCTTAGTAGTGTAAATCCTTTTGTTTTTCTTAAATAGGTGGACCCATTTCATACATTATTTGGCATCGCAGGATTGTCGCTTCTGGGAGAAGAACAAATTAAACCTGTTAGTCCTGTTTTTTGCATGCCTGAAGAAGTGCTTCAGAGAGTAAATGTTCACCCTGAACTAGTGAGCTAGATTTGTTGATAGATGGAGAAAAGTATGTGTAGTAGTTTTTGCCATCTTAACGTTTCTGTTTTTAAAGTGCTTACTGAACCTAAAAATGTCTACTGTTGTTAATATTTTGTATATTGTGTTAAATTAATTTGAATAAATTATATAGTTATACATATTGTAAAATAAATTATTGTATTTTCAGCTTTTGTGAAGTGCTGTTTTGAGTATTTTCTTGTACATGTGTTTTATGTCTGCTTAGCAAACTTAGGGACTTGGGTTCTTTCTGCTTTTCTTTCCCATGTATTTCTTCAGTGTTCTATGAAAGTAAATGTATTAAGTTGGTTTTTGTCAAAAGTGTCACTGGTAAAAGTGGATAAATCCCATATATGAATTAAAACATGGGCAGATATGGGAATAATTTATAGGTTTGCCTATAATTACTCTGGGTTAGTGACAGTTAAGGTAAATGGCAGTGTACCATCTTGAATAGCTTTACAGTTTTCGACCTCAGAGCATTTTATTGAGTGTCACAGAAGAGGTGGTCCTCCCAGTAATGAAACAGTTTTCCATTGCCACAACAGGGACTATCAAAAAGAAATCTATGATTTTGTAGTCTGTACCTTATTGGAAGTTTACTAGAAATTGAATCCAGGGAACTGCCTTCTCTGCTTCATGCCTCCACCCAGAGTCTGATCCTACCATGCCGGACAGCCACAGAGATGCTATTTTGTGATAACTGTTTGCTCACAAGACATAGATAGGCACGCAAACCTTACTATACTTAGAAATGTGAGTGGGTAAAAAGCTGGTTGGAGATTTTTTTTAATGTAGTGGTAAGCTGCATTGAGTTGGGCTTTCCATGTGTCTGGGGGTAGCCAGTAGCAGATCCCTGGGGAGAGAGGGCCGGATGTGGGCCGTACTTCCGCCCGTCTGCGCCTGCGCGCTTGCGCGCCGTCTTCCCGCCCTTTCTGTGGGCCGGTACCCGCTCGCCTCGCGGCTCGCTGAGGGCCCTCGGCCTGGGCCAGGAGAAGCTCTGGAGATGCAGAGACCAGAGGGCTCCTCCACCACCCCGTCGGCCCCGGCAGCGGCAGCGTCTTCCTCGTCGTCCGGAGGGGCTCCCCCACAGCCTCCGCGCCTCTCTCTCCGGCCCCTGGAAGTGCCTGCCCACCGCCCTTGTGCGTGGGTCTCAACATCCTCCATGCCAGGCTCGTCCGGGGCCGCGGGCGATCGCAGCGCCAGCAGCAGTGGCTGCCCGGGTCTTTCTAGGAGCTGCCGGGCGCCACCAGGCAAGGATAGGGCTGGAGGCGGGGTCCTCTTAGCCGCCAGCTGCAGCCGCAGAGAGCTTGAAATGCAGTGGTACCTTGATTCATGAATGATTTTATTGGTTTGCAAACAGAAGCTTTTGGCAAAATTTTGTTTTTGCTTACAAACTCAACATGGAGAAATGGCCATATTTCCTACACAAACATGAATGCAGTGTGTTTTCCAAATTGTACAACAAACATTGTGAGTCAAGGCACATATTTGCCATCTAGCCCTTACTAACCCTTGGTACAGGAGAAGAATCAGGGTTATATATGAAGATTTGAGAGTTGTTGGGAAATACATGGAAATATAAAGCAAGAGAACAGATTTGCTCAGAGAAAATATACTGATTCATGAGAGAAAGTTTGAAAGTATAGAACCCTGAAAGCCAACAGTAAACAAGATCACAAGTATTGTATCTCGAAAAGGAAACCATTAAGTAGTTTCGAGAATCAAGGTATATAGTTGTTCAAAGGAAAAAAAAAAGAGCCCCCAATTTTCCCCCCAAGACTTACACAGAACACTGGCATTTTGAGTGCCTTGTTTTAAAATTTTAGCAATGTTTTAATATGGGTAATTTATCTTACCAGTTACCTAAAAAGAACTGAAGCTAAATTGAGCCTGAAACTGTTTAAAATACAATTTGCATGGCAGAAGTTTCAATGAAGAAGTCAGTGGAGGAAAGGGAGGTTAATAATTACTATACAAATTAAACATGTTTACTATATTTGAAGACTAGAAGGTAATTTGGTTTTTAGCAAAAGTAGTCTTGGTGAACTTGTAAATTCATAAGCCATATTAGCAGATTTTAGTACTAGATTATGTCATTAAGCTTGTCATAATGTTATTAAAAAATCTTTATCAGATTAAGTATAATAAGTAGATATGTTGGGGCTGGGGATTTAGCTCAGCGGCTTAAGCACCTGCCTTGCAAGCAGGTGGTCGTGAGTGAGTTTGATCTCCGGTACCAGAAAAAAAGAAAAAAAAAAAAGTAGATATGTTATAAATATTTCGATTAATACATCATTGTGTAATTTTAATCTTTAAGCATTAATTCTTAAATTGTTCAAATTTAGGTTCCCACTTTGGAAACAAAAGATCTTATGCAGCAAATGTAGTTACATCAAATTTTACTTTTGGTACCAGCTCATCTTCTGCACTAGAAACTAATTGTCCTCAAGTACCTAAAACTCCATTGTCTGCTGGAAATCCTCAGAGATCAGGTTATAAAAGTTGGACACCACAAATGGGATATTCAGGTAAAAATAGATTAATTGCAGTGATTTTTTTTAAACATTGAAAGTTTTGTAAATTATAAATTAGGGCAGTTCATTTGAAGTTATCTGAAACTGATGTGGATTATTAAGATAAATATACTAATTGGCCCAGTTCTGATATTGTTTGTACTAAATGCACATCAATAATATTTTAACCATTCTGACAAGAAAGCATTGGAAAGAGATCTCTTTGAAATATGACATTCATTTAAATCTAAAAGCTGATGTTGATAAAGATACAAAATGTTTGTTGATTTTGAGACAAGTCTTGCTGTGTAACCCAAGCTGGCCTTGAACTCCTGCCTCAGCTTCCTAGGTAGCTGAGATTACAGATGTGTGTCACTGCATGCCTGAGTGGTGGTTTTGGTTTGTTTTTATAGTCAAATTTCATTTTTTATCTAAATCTACTAGATTTTGTTTGTTTTGTTTTGAGACAGGGTTTTGCTGGGTAGTCCAAGGTGATCTCTTACTTGCTATGTCACCCAGGTTGGCATTGAACTCAAGATCCTCCTGCTTCAGTCTCTACCTAGTAGATTTTCTTAAGAGATAAATGGATGAAATAGGTTGTCATGCATAACAGTTTTCTAAGGTACATACAAAGAAACTTGGGCTGAGCTGCTGGATGTATAAAGTACATCACCTCTGCGCTGGCTGGGCCACCAGTATGTTCCTAGGCCATAGGTATTGAAATTTTAGTGCAGTAGTTGGAAAGGATTGGAGGAGTGGGCCCATAATTATGTAGATTAACTGCTGTGCTTAGTAAAAATGCTTAGTTGAGATTTGCAGACCTTCCTGCTTGGAGTCTGGGAATAGGCTTTGAGACTGAGGTGTGTGTAGCAGAGTGTAGCAGAGCAGCGGCCTGCTTGTAGTTGCTATTTGCTGTGGTAGTTATGTCTTTCTCTGGGTGAGGCATGAGAGTGGGCTTTGAGGCAGTGAGAGCACTGGTTAAGTTCCTGGGGGTGCAGCAACTGGTGCCTGTTTCTTGTACTTGCAGAGGTAGTCATGTTCCTGCTTCTATGGGGTCTGGGTAATTCTTTGTTTAGAAGGATCATGTCTCAGCTGTTTGCTCATCCATATAAATTTTGGACCACCGGGGTCGGGGGTTTAGCTCAGCGGCATAAGCGCCTGCCTTGTAAGCAGGCAGTCGTGAGTTTGATCCCTGGTACTGATAAAAAATGAAAAAGACAATAAATAAATAAATAAATAAATTTTGGACCACCAAAAAGCACATGGAGATTTTGATTGAAACTGCACTTGTGCTGAGGCAGTAAATGCATTAACCAACAACTGCAGTACTGAGTCTTTTTATTCCTGAATATTTCTTCATTTAAAGAATAGTGTGTTCAGGATATATGGTTGAACCAGATCACCTCAGAATTCCCTGACCTCATATACTGCTGACCCACCATGCTACAGAAGAAAAAAAAAAGACAAAACTGTAGGCAGAGCCCCTTTATCCAGGAAGGTTCACCTAGAGCCCTCTGCTTAAAGAACTTACACTGTGGTCCCTTTAAAGGAGACATGCTTACAGGAATTCTAACATCTGTTGATCTATTGTAAACCTTGTATTAAAAGATGATTGTGGAATGATAATAAATTAATAACTGCCCTTACTCCTTTGTCTACTTAACTTCTGTATATATGTGTGTTTTTATACACAACTGCCACCCAGAGAAAGGCATAAGCAGGCAGTAGTTCTGCTACACTTTGGAATTTAACTAGCACTCACCTCAGTCTCAAAGCCTATTCCCAGACTCCAAGCAGGAAGGTCAGCAACGGACTCCTTTACTACAACAAAACAATTCTATATTTCTATCTAATAAAGCACACCTGTCTATCCATCTTCAAACTAAAGTTCTTACTTTCCTAAGATGAGAAGATTCAGTCACTACAGTGACTCTACAGTGATTTTATATTAATTATCTAAAATTCGGTCATAATCTCATTGCGTATTCTGTTACCTTAGACTAAACTGTAAAATTACCCCTCAATAATTTATGTATAGAATTTTTTAAATTGAAAGAAGAATAGAGGAAGGGGTTATGTAGTATCTGGCAGCAGTCTAGAGGCCTAGCAGTCTCCTTATGAGTCTCCATCCTTCTCTAGTTTGTTTCCAGGTCCTCCAGAGAATGAAGAAGTGAGGCAAGGCTGGTGGGTCTTAGCCACAGTGGAAAATGGGGAAATCAGGGGCCAGTGCAGAATGAGGAAGTCAGAAATGAAAGTAATGCGAAGCGAAGGTTTATTTTTGATATCGCGAGTGCATGGCAAAGCTACCCTGTGCCACAAGCTAGACAGCCCTCAATTGAGGTATTCATGGGCCTTTAGGAAGGGCACATATAGGGAGGGGTAAGCTGGTTTCTAAAAATTGTTTCACTGATTAGTGAAATCCAGGCCAATCAGGGTCTTGGCCTTTGTTTCTTTAGTAAGAAAAGGGTCCTAGGGGGTGGGGACACATAGTGTATGTAATAATTTCACAAGAGTTAATTGCCTCAAGTACATTGTGTACAGTCAGCGTGTAGTCATTTTTATAATCGTCAGCCACCCAGGGAATGCCCTACATCATCCCTGTCTATGCACCCCTCAAACTGTCCCTACATTCACCTCTCTGACTCGGTTATCCTACTGCCCAAGGGTGGGAACAGGGTGATGACTGCTGTGGTTGTTGCCTGCTGGTAGGGGTGACTAGGTGCGGGTGATGTCAGTCAAGGAGCAGTAGTCTAGGTGATGGTGGTGAAAGGAGGCTGGTAGCTCCATGGCAGGTTCCAACTGTGGGCCCATCTGCATTTTGATAGCATCAATGTGCTCTGAAATGAAACAGGTAAGGCAGTTAAGTATACAGGGACCAAGCAAGCACGATAAAAATAAAGGTATTAGTGGAGGAAGGACCTAGGCTGAGACCAGAGGTAACCATGACTTAATCTGGTTTAGCAGCTCATTTTGGTGAAATGACCTACTTCAAAGGAAACTTAAAGAAGGTTACACAGACACAAGTTTGAAACCACAGGCTGTCAGCATGACACAGAGGCCGTATCTCCTCTACTTAAAGGGTCTGGTTCCTTATCTAATTCTACCTCAGGGTCTCAGCTGCCCCTAGAGTTAGTTTGTAGAAATAAATGTGCGCATATACCATATTTCCCCAAAAATAATACCTAATCAGATAATAAGCCCTAGCATGTTTTTCAGGATGCTCATAATATAAGTCCTATCCCAAAATTAAGCCGCAGTTAAGATCGTCAGCCAGACAGATGCATTCAGTACATCTGTTGCAACACACGATGGACACATTGAATTATATAATAATATATGATTAAATATTATTGATAGAATCACTTAAATGATATAAATTATAAATACTCAAGTAGGCACTTTTGGACGAGAGGTAAATGCTGCTATGGATTAAAAACTGGTGGTCAATTTAACACCAGCTGAATTAAATCAGCATGGTGCTGCGTGTAGATGGCCCACCTGAAGAAAGTTGCCAGCATAAAAGGATATGTAGAGGAGAGTGTAGCATGGTGGTTCTCCTAAGTGTTGTTGTTTGGAGCTGTTGGTTCTAGAGGAGCTTGTCATGTTGGATTCCCCGACATGAATCGGCTAATATCATCAGAGGAGCTCAAGACCTTGTCACCGAGAGTGGCTGTGGTTTACTTTTGGGGAGCTCTGGGTCCTTATGTTGAGCATTGCGTCCTGGCTGCTGCGGGGAAGATGTGTGTGCTGTTGTGCAGTTTAATCTCTGGGAGAAGCTTGTCACACTGGCTTACTGATATGTACTTAGCTGCTCTCATTGTCTGAGGAGTTTGGGACTTCATTGTTGCTGAGGATGGCTGTTGTACCAGGGGGTCCTTATTTTGAGCATTGCTTCTTGGCTCCAGTGCAAAACCCTCAACCTACTAGCACAGATCCCTCAATCTGCTGGCATGGACTTCTTAACTTCCAGTGCTGACTTTGGGCCTCCGTAGTGTAGATCTATGAAATAGATTTGTATGGAGTCAGTGTCGTGGGCTCTAGGCCTCCAGTTGAACTCATGGGATGCGTTGTCCTGGGCTCTAAGTCTTCAGCTGGACTTACACAGTCATTACTGTGGGATCTAGACCCTCGGCTGGATTTTCTAGGTGTTTAGTGTTGTGGACAAATTTATTGCACTTTCTTGTATTTAACTCTGGATGACCATCATAAAACAATGTTTTAACTTCTGTGTCCTGTGTGTAATTGTACCCCTTACAACACCTGACTACAACAAATGCCTACATGAGCAGATGAACTTAAGACTTACTGCTGAATGACCAGTTGGACTACAGACACAATGCATGAATAATGTGTGCACTTGGCAGTGAAGCAGTGTAAGTTGTGTCTAACATGAATCTTTATGATTCATCACTCATGTGTTGTAATGGGCATATTCAATGCACTTGTGCGAAATAAACATTTCCGGAATTTTGGTGCTTGAAATTTTTTGTCGTTTTGGTGTGGACTGTTTTTCTTAATTGTCATCATTTTTGTTGCCTTTCTTCTCTTAAGTCTTCAGTTAACATTTAATTTAACAGAAACGTTGTGAAACCCAGCCTGTAAGAGATAATGACATGGGTGAAGAGTTTGTGGCATAAAATCAGTGACAGCTATGTTGCCAGTGCACTACAGGCAGGCTACTTGGACAAGAAGTGCTCATTTAAGTGTTGTAGGACATGAGAGATTGGGGCCAGTGTTTGTATGGGAAATGAAGTTGCAAGAAATTCAGCCTGGACTTCAGGATTTGGAGAGTTGTGTTGACATCCCAGAAGAAGATGACATGACTGTATTTGAATAAATGCAGAGCTTTGTACATGAATAAATGTTAATTGTCCTACATGAATAAATGTAGGTTTGTTACACATGAAAATAATAAGATATCCCCTGAATATAAGCCCTCGTGCATTTTTTAAAGCAAAAGTTTAGATCCACTCTTATTTTGGGGGAAATATGGTAGTATGGCATAGAAAACATATTCAAAGCTGTAGAGTTTCAGTTTGTACATGTGGTCATGGGATTGTAGTTGATATGTATGATCTCTTCTTTCTCCACCCATTCCATATTTCCCTTACCTTCAGCAATAATGATGTAGAAAGTAAACTTTCATTCCTTGAGGGTCTGGGTCCTTGGTCATCTTGCCTTGCTTTAGCTGGTTGTAGTTTTCCATTAAGCTTTACCATTGGAAATACTAAGAAGTCCAGAGGATTCCCCTTGGTTCCAGACCTAATCTTCCATTGTACATAGCAACATGATTTCCCTTTGGTAATCAGGATTGATAACCCCATCCATGAATTAACTGGTTCAATAACATAAATAAGCCAAAATTTCCAGGTGGGTATCATCTTTCCATTCTGGAAGATCATTGTTGTACCTCTGATGAAATCACTAGCCTTGTAGAAACAAAGATTTCCACACAGCTTTCCAGAAAAGACTGAAAAAGTTCTTCAGGTGGGTTAGTAGACATGACAGGGGAGCCACTCCCACTCTTTGATTCCCATATTCTGGCTGTGGTAGAGACTGCATCATATAATGATTTCTTTTTCAAAGTATGAACTTCACCTGAAGGACAGAAACCCATCCTTTCAGAGTTTTGTCTTCCATGAGACACTGCAGGTGAGTCCTGTGTAAGCCAGTCTGTTTTTCAGCTAGGGCAGATCGTCCGGATGATTGGATATGTGGTAGCCTAGCTGATTCTGTGGGCACTAGCCCACTCAGGTACTGCTTCTTTTGCTATGAAGTGAATTCCTCTGTGAGATGCAATACTATGGCAGAACACCCTGATGGTGGTTAAGATGTTCTATGAGTTCACAGATGGTGATGCTGGAAGAGGCATAAGGACAAGGAAGTTAACTCTGTTTCTAGGTGTGTATCTAGCTAGTGAGGACAAGTGTCTCTACTCCTTCTATGGTGAGAAAAATCCAAGATGAACAACATTCATTCCCTCAGGTGGCAGGCTGTCCTTTCATGGGAAATGATGCTATTGGCATCATTGGATCAATGATTTAGTGCTGGTTTCTGCTATTGGCAAGTTAGGCACTCAGTAGGGTTCCTTAGGTCAGCCTTGGTAAGAAGTTGATGTTAAACTCTCCTTCCTTGCCACCACAGCCACTTTGACAATGGATCTATTAAAGAATAGTGGGGATACCTGGGAACAGATACTGACTGGTATCCATAAAACACTTTGTTTTGTTTGCCAGATAATTAAGAGTCTCCAGTGGCATGTTCTTTACTGGGTACAGAAGTATTTTCAAACTTTACACTGTTAGAGATGCATTCACATACGTCCCCAAATTTCCTTATCACCAGTTTTTCCAATTTTTTTCCCTTCCAAGTCTGCCACCATCCAGGTAAATCATGTAGAAACTGCTTGTGAATGAATCTAAATCTCTACTTCTGCCCATCTCATTCCAGATATGGTGGATAATCAGATGTACCGTGCAAATTGTGCCCAGATGGAAGATCAAATTGAACAGAAGCACTCAATAAGTTAGAAGAAATAGAAATAGTTTAGGTATCAAATATCTCAATGAAGGATCAGTTTCTTAGTAGAAATTCAGTGAAGAAAATGATTTAGAGAAAGATTGTTTATACAAAAATAGAAGCTGAGATAGCAATACATCAAGATTGGTAGCAACTATAAATTGTTACTGATTTGAAAAAATTCTCATAAAACATTTGAAATATTGTGATGATCAACTCAATAGTAAGTTTTAAAAACACAGATTTAAGAGGTTGTACACTAAATTAGCTAATAATATAATAAATTTCAGAAATTAGTGCTGAGGATACAGTGAGATTAGCTTTTTCTCAGATCTTACTGATGAAATTAAAAAACTGGTAGTTCTCAAAAGAAATTTGGCACTATACGTAATACTTCAAATGTGATGATTTCTCTTTGTTCTAGTATTTTAACTTCTAATGATCCATTTTAAAGAAATAAGAAACCCAGAAAATTTCTTTTTGCATGAAGATGCTCATTATGACACAGAGCAATAGCAGCTTAAACTCTTTGTTTAGTTACTTGTAGAGATGTCTTCTGAATATACTGCACATCAGCTGGATCTTGGTGTTTCTGTTCTGATTAATAATAGGGAGGTTAGAGCTGGGTGTGATGGTGCACACCTAAAGTCCTAACTACTTTGAAGTCTGAGGTAGGAGGAGGATTGTCTGAGACTCCGCACCCAACAAGTTCAAGATCAGTTGTGGCTAAAAATGGATTTAGAAAAGGACGGGACTTGTATGACATTGCTGAGTTTATATTGATTTGCATATAGTAAATTAATTACTAACTTAATCATGTATGTAGAATATAGTTTTCACAAAGATTTCTGAGCTTTAAACATGATAGATTTTTAAATGACTGTTTTAAATAACTTGATTGTTGCCTCAGAGATCATAAATGATATTTTTGTGAGCATATAGTAGAAACATAGAAGAGGGAAACAGAAACGTAGAAGAAACATAGAAACATAGAAGAGGGAAATAGAAAGACTCAGTAAGGGTGAGAAAGGAGGGAAGACAAGGAGTAAATTACAGTATTTGATAGAGAATAAAAGATAATTTTGCCATTTTGATAATAAAATTTTAGTTATTTTCAGTCTGACTTTTTTATTCACTCAAATCATACCCTGCAGTTAAGTAACTTCATGTACTTTACAAGGCATTTCTATATATTATTACATTTGATTCTCAGATAGCAATCTTGCCAAAAATGTTTGGTATTGTAGTTCACAAATTAAGAAATAGTTGCTTTAAATAGGCTAAATGGTTTACTTGAGCATTTGTAAGGAACAGATCTCAGAATAGATAATAATAGATAATGATCAGACCCCCCCGCCCCCCGGGAGGCAGGATGCCCAGGGGGAAATCCATTCTCTACCAGTTCCCTCTATCCCTCAGTCTCCTTATAATTAAGTAGAGTAAATCATGGCATCTATTTAATAGGATTTTGTGACAATTTCAATGAGTTAAACTAAGTGAAGTATTTAAAATGTTTTTGACACATCATAACCACTTAATAAATGTTGGGTATTATAATTTTTAGAAGTGTTTCAGTGATATATATTTGTAGTGTACAATAATTACTACTGGCAATTGGTACACATACACATTTTAATTCTTTTTATATTTTTCTTTTCCTTCCTTTCTCCTCCTTTCATCTCTTGGTCCCTTTCTCATTTGCAAAAGATCTACAGCTGATTCCCACTTTGCTCACATTTTATAACTGAAGTTCATAGCTGTATAATATGTAATCCTTATGTAGTGCATACATAACATGTATGATTCTTTCAGCCAGTGCTTGAATTAGGCAAGGAAAGTTATTATAGTTTGTGATTTAAGATTATTTATTATGAGATAATTTTTCCAAATTCAAATAGTTTTTAAATGACTAAGGTACATAATCTGTGTTTTTTGATCCCAAATTTAACACCTTTATGACTACACTGCAATAAAATGTAAAATAACACAATGTATAAATTATTATTCTAAATGTGAAGTTTGGACAGAGTAGTTTGAGAATTAATATTTTTATGTGGTTTGGATAATGAAAAATTATTTTTTGATGGAGAAAAATGATCTCTTTGAGTGTTAGTAAAATAACCAGACTTGGAGCTGTGAGGTCTTATGTGAAGGAATTAGAAATGATTATTAGAACTGCTTATACATTTTGTATTTAAAAACTCTTCACAGCTACCTCCTCTTCTGCAGTGTCTGCACATTCCTCGTCAGTTATTGTAGCTGTGGTGGAGGGGAGAGGACTTGCCAGAGGAGAAATAGGAATGGCGAGTATTGATTTAAAATGCCCCCAGATTGTACTCTCCCAGTTTGCAGACAACACCACGTATACAAAGGTAAGGTTTAGTAGCCTAGAGGAGAGTTGTTATGCCTCCTTTTTATTTTTTAAAATATGTTTTATCCTAAAAAGAACTTGTTTTCATTGGTATTAGACTATCCCAAGGTTACTGTTAATATTAGTTTCTAAAGTTAGCGTCTTCAAATTAATAATTCCTGGACTAATTTTGATAAGCCTACCTCCAGAGAGTTGTTGCCACTGAAATCGTACTTGATTTTTATTTTTCAAGATTTAAGGGAATCTATTAGATTTATTTATTTTATTCGATTTATTAGATTACTTACAATTTGATATTCTCTTACCTTCACTTCTTATTTGCCTTCATTTTTTATTATTTATCATGAATTTGGGCTACTGGCCTATTGTCATGGGAATTTTTATGATCAGGTAGAGATAATCTATTCCTAATCTCTGTATTTTAAAAAGTTGACTTAATTATAATTACTTTAAAATATGATCTATTAGTATTTTTAGTATTTTAGGGTTCTTTACTCTCAAATTTCCCAGTATTCCCTGGAATATAAGCTTCCTTTTTCTCAATAATAATTAATTTTTTGTTATATTTAACAACCTAAATCAGTAATGGTGAACCTTTCAGAGCTTCCTATGATAACAAACAGCCCACTGTGGCACACATGACATGGACATGGGTTAGGTCACATGACACACTGACCTAAGTAATATTAATGATGCACACTAGCTTTATATCTGGGAATCTGGGTATTTTACAGTGTTTTACATAATTTGTTAAGAGTAGGAAAACTGTTTTGGTTTGTTTTATTCTTAGTGAGAGAAGTTCTATATTGGCCAAGCTGGACTTTAATTTATGGTGTAACCTCTTGACTGACCTCCCTCTCAAGGTGATCTTCTTGTCCCAGCTTCCTGAGTGCTGAGATTGCAAGCCTGTGCCACCAAGTCCTTTGGGATATTTTAAATAGTATTAGACCAACAGATTAATAATTTCCATATCTAGAATAACTATAAGTGCACCTCATTTTGTGAAAAGCACAAAGCGGATATTTTAAATTTTTGTTTTTGTACTTTTCATCTTTTAAACTATGCCAGTGTGGCCAAAGTGATTTTGATTGTATTGGCATCGTTACACTATTGGATATGTTCATATTTTTTTTTTTTTTTTTTTTGTCTTTTTCATTTTTCTCGGTACCAGGGATCGAACTCACGACCGCCTGCTTGCAAGGCAGGTGCTTATGCCGCTGAGCTAAATCCCCAGCCCCGTATGTTCATATTTTTCATAGAGAAGGGTTAAACACTGAGCAGAAGAGTGTCTTTTAAAATACCTTGAAGAATGTATATTTGATGAGCTTAATTTTTGAGTTAAAGCCACTACAAACTACTATGAGTAAAATGTAGTGAGAGCTGGGTATGGTGGCACATACTGTGTCCCAGAAGCTGGAGGCTCACAGTCAGCCCAGCCTGGGCTTCATAGTGAGTTCAAGGCCCAGCCTGAACTATGATTGTGTTTCCAAAAACTAAAAAAACCCCTACATCTAGATCTCCACACACAGACATGCACAGCTTATGTTTTTTTTTTAGATATTTTACATTTATTTATATAGGGATATACATTTAATATGTTCTTATTAGAATATTAGAATTATTAGAATATAGGGATGTACATTTAATATGCTATTAGAAATTTATTTTGATTAAATACATATTAACATAATTTTATTGTCTATGAATTAATTTGAAGTACTTTCAGAAAGACGAAGCTCTTTGTTTTAAGCTTATATTTTAGGAATGTTTAAGAAGCTTATATTTAAGAAATTATTTCAACAATTTCAGGTGATCACTAAACTCAAAATTTTATCACCTCTGGAAATAATAATGTCAAATACTGCTTGTGTTATGGGGAATTCAACCAAGTTATTTACTCTTATCACAGAAAATTTCAAGGTAAACAGTATTAACTTTCAATAATATTCAATTGAATTATCTAAAATATGTTTTATAATATTATTAGAAGGAGCAATAATTTGAGTAATTGTATATTTAGAGTCCTAAAGTAGGAGTCCTAAAGTGGGACTCAATAAATACAAATCCTAATCTAAGGAACTACTAATATCAGAAATGATAGAGAATCCACTAATTTAATTTGACCCCTTTGATCTACTTAAAACAAAAGAAAATATATTTTAAGTAATAAGGAGATTTCTGAGTGGTACACTCAGCAGCTTCCCTAAAACTAGTTACTATAACATCACACTAGTTGAAAGGAAGTTTTCATCCTTTTATGGGATAGCAACTCTCAGCAAGTGCTTTTCCTCTAGGTAATTGGACCTGTGTTACCAAATTGTTTTGCTCCCCGGTAACACATTAGCGTGTTACTGTTGTCTCCATAGTGGGGACTGTGCCAAGTAAGAACTGTGGAAGCCTTTCCAACAAAAGCTTTGTGCCTCCAAGGGTCTTTCTGTCATGTAGTTAATTAATTTCTTCTCTCCATCAGATCTCCCTGGTTTGTAGAAAGGGAGCTATGGTCCAAAACGCAGTGAACAGCTTTGCAGTTGTAATGATTCCTAAGGTGTTAGATAATTTTCAGAACACACAGTATTTTCGTATGTTTGTTTATGTTTAACACATTCGAAACCAAGCTGAAATTTGGGGTCCAATGAGTTCCTATATATTTTTAATGTATCCTAATTCAGCAGTTCTATGGCACTGTAGAGCTTTTGTGTAGCTCATCTGTTTTTGAATCATTGCCAGAAAGACTCCCTGTTCTAAATCTACTTGTCTCTGTGACACCAGTTTCTTTCACATGCTCATCCCTCCTTGCTAAGGTGGAGATAGGGACTGAACCCAGGACCTTCCCACTGGCCTACTTTCCTATATCCACAGCCATTTTCTTTTCTTGCTTTTATTTTTTTCCATTCTTTTCTTTGTTTGTTTGTTTGTTTCTTTTTTTTTTTTTTGGAGACAAGATGTCACTAAGTTACTAAATTCTTCAAGTTGTGTTAGAATTTGTGATTCTCCTGCCTCAGCCTCCCAGAGTATGGAGGTTATAGGCATGTACCACCATGTCCACTTTATCTGTTTATTTTTATTCTTTGTCTCATGCTTTTTCTTCTCCTCCTTCTCCTCCTTCTTCTTCTTTTTCTTTTGTACTGGTAATCAAACTCACTACCTCACACTTGCCACACAGGTGCTGTGCTGCTGAGCACAGCTATATATTCCTTGCCTCATGCTTCTTTTAAGTTATCTTTTTTTCTATATTCCTTTCCATTTTTGGTTTTTGTTGTTTTTCTGATTAGGCTAAGCCTTTTGGTTGTAGTTAGCATAAATCTAAATTAAACTAGTTATAGCAGAAAGAAAACTGACTGGTTTATGTAACTGGAAAGCCAGTGGCTGCAGAGTTCTTGTCCCTACTCTTTTAAAGCCAGATCCCAAAGCGGTAAGGACACATTTTTAGTTAGTCACATACTATTACAATAGAAAGTGGAATTCAACCTCACTTTGTATAAAGGTAACTGGGCATTTTAACAGGAGAGTGAAGAATGAGGGAGGGAGGTGAACAGGGGCTAAGTTAGGAAGTGAAAATTTACAAGAAACAAGAAAGTCTGGTTAGTGCACGTGAAACACATCTCTGTTTGCAGGGTAAAACTCCTCTCACACAGAGGATGAGAGACAGGGACTCGCTCTTCAGGCATCAGCTGAAAGAAACAGTAAACTTTTATTCTTTGACATTCTTGAGACTTTTTAGGCAAGAATTTTTAGAGGAGCTGGGTCATCCTAGAGATGTGTTCTTGAACTGTTAGAAGTGATGTCAATGTTTAGTTTAAGTCTTAAAGGTCAAGGTTGAAGTGTAGTTGATTCTAGGGCTCCTAGAAGCATAGCTAGAATTTAGTCAAGGAGAGAACATTCACTGCTCCCACCTCTTGTACCATTTATTTTCTACTGTGGATAAGTTATCTCTGAGATTTAAGATGATTGCTGATAGCTTTAGGCCAATATCATTTCATCTTAGCCAACTCAGAGCATAAAGAACTTAGTTCTTTAAGTGTCTATATATGAATTATGAAGAAGGATGCTTACTAGCCCTGCTTTATTTTACCAGATTAGATGAATGGTAATTTCTGAAGAGGTTCTGAAGAGGAACCATAGTCAGTTAGTCTGGGATCATGTGCATTGTGCTGTGGGAAACAGAGTATTGTAACTGACAGGTCTACCAGAATCATATGGACTGTGAGATAGATAACTCCTCCAAAGGCCAAATAGCAGTATTTAGTACATTGGAGATGTAAGATGGTACATGTGTTGGTTACTTTTCTCTCATTGCTGGAACAAAATACCTGCCACCCAAAGTTGAGGAAGGAAAGGTTGATTTAGCTCCCAGTTTGTGGAGGTTTCTGTCCATAACTGACTCCACAGCTGGGTGACGTGGCAGAAGGACAGTAGTTCGTGGTGGTGGCAGATAGAAAAGCAACAAGAGCAAAATGTGAGGAATACGGAGAAGACTCTTTTTGTCCCTTATAGTACATGTAGGCCATGCTCACCTAGGCTGGGTACAGCACTCACATCCATAATCCCAGCACTGGAATATGAATTAATCACAAATTCTAGAAGCCTGCCCTCATAACCACAAGGGGCCTGCAGGGGTTGTGGGGACATTTAAACACAAACCATAACAGTACAATGTAGCACAGTGCTTAAGAATAGAGCAGTTAGGACACCCTAGTTTCAAACTCTGTCTCTAGGTGACCCTGTGAAAATTATCCCTTTGAGTTTTAGGGTTTTTGATAAGTACACTGGGACAATAATATTATCTGCCTCTAGAGAACTGATATTTTTTATATGGTAATCAGAGATGGCCTCAGTGATAAAGTTACATTTAAGCAATTCTTGCATGGAGTGGAGGAGAAAGCCATGGAAGCATCTGAGATAAAAGTATACACACAAAGGAGGAAAATCCACATTATGATCATCATCATTATTGCTATTATTACCACACATGCCATTAAAAGGACCCTGGTTAAATCAGAATCAGTATGAGGTAGAAGGCATATGGACTTACAGTTAAATAAATCTCAATTTGATAGAAAAAGTGGCTTGAACTTCCAGAGTTTTACTTACAGGAAAATTGAAGTTAATAAGACATCAGAGGGTTATTGTAAAGATTAAATGAGATAACTTTAAAAACATATATCTAGGCATATATGTTCCCTACCTGTTCATTTCTTTTCAATCCTAGCAGTTCTTTTACAGGCCATTGTTATTATATTAGTTTTTTACTAGTTACTTTTATTCCAAATATGTAAACCTTTCACTTGTAAACCTTTCAACTTCATGCTTTTTATTTTTTTGCAATCTTTAAGAAGTTCTAAAATGTCTTTCTCTTTATTCTAAAATTCACCTCATATAGCAGCATTTCATAGATTTCATAGGTGGAATTGGCTTTCATATTCTCAGTTGGCACAGTATCAGGGTCTTTGTAGTAGACCTGCCGGTCCAGGTTAGGCCACCAATCCCAGGTCCCTCCTGTCCCAGGCTGGGGATGCAGCCCACTCCTCCAAGCTTTCCCTACCCAAGACACCATTTGTTGGCACCTAATACTGCCACTAGTTTGTTCTTCAGACCCAAGACTAAATGAGGATAAAGACAGAGAGACACAAAGTCAGTATAACACGTGGATAGCCAGGAGGCACTTGCCTCTATGGGCAAAGGAGGTCCTGGTGTCTGGTTCCTCCTACTTTTGTTCACTCAAGCACTGATACAAATAATTAAAATAACGCAAGATTCATCTACCTTCTAACATCCATTAGTACATGCTCAAGTAAACAACTAAGGCTCGCAGTCTTGACTTCTCCCTAGAACCTGTGATTTGCCTTTCTCCTTAGTGTTCACGGTGAGGCCAATTAGGCCTCAGTACCCTAAGTGATCTCCCACAAGTCTGTCCTTTTTTAGAGCGTGAAAGACTGAGTGTAAGACTTGTGTGCTGTTGTGGTAGTATAAAGTTGTTAGAAGACAGAGACTTGTATTTCTTTGTTTCGTTTTTGGCGCTGAGGATTGGACCCAGGGTCTTGCACACGCTAAGCAGTTTCTGTAGTACTGCATGACATTCCAACTTTATTTTTCATTGCACTTAACATATTGAGTTACATTTCATGAGAGTAATTAATGTCTAATAATAGCTAGACTGTACTGTAATTCACATAGCAAGTTGGATAACCATTACTTTTTATTAATAACTAAGAAAACTGTTAATTTCAGTGTTGAAAACATTAAAAATAAACTTTATACAATGGCTAAGCCACTTATACACCTACAGAATGTGTTGAAGACAGCAGTTTTGAGCTAGCACATGGCCACTAAAATTTTCATTTTGAAATTAAAACTTTTCAGAATGTTAATTTTACTACTATCCAAAGGAAATACTTCAATGAAACAAAAGGATTAGAGTACATTGAACAGCTATGCATAGCAGAATTCAGCACTGTCCTACTGGAAGTTCAATCCAAGTAAGTTCCATCTTGAGGAAAGTAATGTCATCCAGTGGGGGGTTTCCACAAGGGCAAGGACTTTCATCTGTTGTGTTCTCCACTGTATTTCTACCAGCTAGAAAAGTACCTGGCTCATAAGCCTATATTAGTAATTTGATTTATATAGAATTTGTCCAAACTTATAATAAACTATTGCCCTAATAGTTCTGTTCACTGTACTTTTGAATGAAAAGCTCAGCTAGCTACATAATACAGGAAATGTGAGAGCTCATAAGTGAAATACAGTTAAACAAGTATGTTTCTGTTACTTGATACCTGTACTTCTAAAAATTCATCTTGAGACAGGAAAGATATTTTAAGAGCAAATTTCTCAAAGCATGATAGATAGATACTTTCTTTGAACCTGGTTAGGATCACCTGCTTACACAGTTAATCACAATGGCTGCTCTCAGAAAGATTATAATGTGTTTTCTCACACAGTGGGACCTCTTGATGCTGTCATGGATATTGTTTGAATGCTTAGAGCAAAACTGACACAAATTACAGTTGAATGTTGTCTTCTAACAGGTGATTTTTGGGAGCCTATTAGCCCTTAAGTGATAGACTTAAACTGACTATTTCTGTCAGTTTTATGGGCTAGAGGTTATTTGTCTGTTTTTCAAAAATAAGGTACATTCATTCATTGTACTTTTTCACTTTGAATTTAAACAGTGCTGTTCAAATGTTCTTAACTGTCCTAATATTAAAGTGAAATAAGTATTTCCTTTTGTAGCAATATTTTTTTTATCCTGAAGACACACTATTGTATCATTGGTTACCTTACAGGTATTACTGCCTTGCAGCTCTTGCAGCTTTGTTAAAATATGTTGAGTTTATTCAAAATTCAGTTTATGCACCAAAATCGCTGAAGATTTGTTTCCAGGGTAGTGAGCAGACAGCCATGATAGATTCAGCTTCAGCTCAAAACCTTGAATTGTTAATTAATAATCAAGACAGCAGGTAAGTCATTCAATATTATTCCAATAGTATTTTTGTGTCACATTTTTCTATAAAGTTACTTTAATGTTATTTAAATTGTTTGATGGAGAAATATTGAATAAACATTTTTAGTCTTTTAAAAAACGAAAAAGACCAAAAAAAATCATTGTCCATTATTGATGAACTACTCAGATGTCTCACCAAAACCAGGTCTTAAATAGATATTTGTATTAAACAACTCAATTCAAAACTGAATAAAGGATCTTAATAGAAGCTTCTCCAAAAATGTGAAACCAATGACCAATGAGTACCTAGTCACTAGGGAAATGAAAATCAAATCCACAGTTAGATACCACTTCACACCCATTAAGATATGGTTTAAAATTACTTTATTATTGATTTTCTGTTATCCTTCCTATGTTACTGTAGCACAGAAAGTCAGTGATCAACCTTGGTATTTATTGCAAAGTGTTTTATGTTCAGTTTTACCTTGTCATGTTTCATACTTCACCACTGTTTTTCACTGTCAAACTCTGCTTGAATTCCTGCTATGTATGAGGAATACAGAGATTTGAAAAAATATCTGACCTCCAGGTGTTCATCGATAGTTGAAAAGGAGAGACTCTGAAGCATTTTTAG
This sequence comes from Cavia porcellus, assembly GCF_034190915.1. Taxonomy (NCBI): domain Eukaryota; kingdom Metazoa; phylum Chordata; class Mammalia; order Rodentia; family Caviidae; genus Cavia; species Cavia porcellus. Next base: position 155,276,503 of record NW_026947484.1, on the reverse strand, counting down.
AGACTTAAATCAAAGAATTTCAGGCTACAAGTTAGAAAGCCTACGGGACTATCAGAATAGCTCTAATCCTTCTATGATCTTGTTATCTCTTTAACACCTATTAATTTCTATATCAAGTAGCAGACCTGCATATGCTACTTAATTTTTCTGTTCCTACAGAAATGAAGCCCATAAAAAGAAAAGAAAGAAATTGTACACATGATAACCTCCCAGCCAGTTGATTTAATTAGTTCCTAAAAATATAAATTGCTTTGACCAAAATCTGATAGTCTGATGACTAAAACTTGAGAATTCTTACACCTCAGATTCAGCCCATCCAAAAATTTTCTTGACTCAGGCTTCACAGTCTGTATCAATTTTGAATCTCTTCATACTTCTAACGATAACACCTTAACTCAAGCCTCTGTCATCTGTAGTCAGGACTTCAGCCTCCTAATTTGTCTTCCTGATCTCCTACAATTAGTATATTCTCAAAATAGCAGCCAATGTATATTTTTAACCCAGAAATCAGATCTTGTAACTCTACTGCATAAAACCTTGTGGTTTCCCTTACACTCAGAATGGAACCCAGCCTCTTCACTATGATGTACAGGATATCTATGTCCTAGTCCTTATTAAAATCTTCATTCTCCTCTCTCCATTCTTATAGCCCCTGCCCCAGTCACAAAGTTCTACCAACCTTGAGTTTTCTAGATCTGGAGCCAGACTTCTTGGGCTTTAACTTCTGCTCTGCTGCTTAGTTGGAAAGTATTTGGATTACTTGGAAATCCTGTACAAGTATTTAATTTCTTTGTGCTGTAGTTTCTTTAGCTGTAAAAGGTGGCTAGCAATAGCATCGCTGTTAAAATCAATTCCTGGTACATATTAAATGTTATGTGTTAGTTGTCCTAATGGTTACCGTCGTCAGGCCCATCTTATCATATTTGCATCTATGCCCATCTTTTTTTGGCATTGAGGTCTTAAATCAACTGTCAGGTATTTAAGGGAAATATTTTCCAACTTAACTAAAGCAAGCAAAGAGATCATTCTCTGCTAATTTTTTAAGCATTTTTGATGAAATTAATTTCTTTCTTTATGTGATTGTGTGTTTATTATGTATAAACTCTTGCTCTTGTCTTCAGTCAGGCCATAACAAAAATAATTGGAAGTCACTAACCTGTAAGGTCTATGAAGACAAGGATCTTGTCTGTTTTGTTTGCTGAGGGCATAGCATAGAGTTTTAATGAACCAGGTATTTCACATTCATCATAGCTGTCTCATAAATAGTTCAGTAAAATAAATTCTTAACAGTATCTCATTTCTTTTAAGGAACATTTAGAAATGATGAAACTGTCTTTTGCTTATAATTCTGCTATAATTTCTTCAGTTAGAACAAAATTATTACATTAAGTACTTATCAATGTCAAAGTCCTCTTACCTTTATGGATATATTGCTAACATTTTGCTATTATTGGTTGAATGTTATGAATTAGAAAATTTCCTATTAGTCTGTATATGATAACTGATGTGTGGGAAAAAAATCACCAAATGCAAGGAGATACTCTTGATCATTGTTAGTCACAAGTTCTTCCTAGACTTACACCAGGGAATGTTCAAAAGGTAGATTCTCAGGTGTTATCCCAGACCTACTGAATTAGAATCCCCTTGTAATTTGCATGCAAAATAAGGTTTGAGAATTACTAATGTAATTATAGCATTATTTAATTACAAAGTTAAAATGCAATTGTCTTGGAATTTTTTTTGTATACTTAATGAAATTCCTCCACTTATGTTTTCAAAGAAATAATCACACTCTCTTTGGTGTGCTAAATTATACTAAGACTCCTGGAGGGAGTAGAAGACTTCGTTCTAATATATTAGAGCCTCTAGTTGATATTGAAACCATTAACATGAGATTAGATTGTGTTCAAGAACTACTTCAAGATGAAGAACTCTTTTTTGGCCTTCAATCAGGTAAATGAATATTACCTAATTTTGTAAATACAGATTATTTAAAAAATGCAATTGGTTTAGCTGAGTCATTTTTTATAATTTTCTGAAGTAGTAAAAGTATACAATTTTACTTGAAAGTGCTTTCTGAAATTTTCCTTAGAATCCTGTAGTAAATAATTTCAGAGGCTTGTTTTATATTTTGGTTTCCTGGATGCTATTTTCCTTTTTTCCATGGGCAATTTTTTTTTTTTTTTTTGCCTTTTTCATTTTTATCGGTACCGGGGATCGAACTCATGACCGCCTGCTTGCAAGGCAGGCACTTATGCCGCTGAACTAAACCCCCAGCCCCCCCCATGGGCTATTTTAAAAGACATTAAAAAAATCTTTCTCCATGGTAATACTCATGTATTACTATAAATAATACTATTACATGTAAGATGGAGAAAGACGATCATTACAAGTAATAACTGTAGGTAGAACTGTTCTATTATTCAAGGTAATTTTTATACAATCTATAATTTCAGCTGTATTATAAAATTTAAATGCTCACATTTTGTCTGTTTCAGTTATATCAAGATTCCTTGATACAGAGCAGCTTCTTTCTGTTTTAGTCCAAATCCCAAAGCAAGACACGGTATGCTTACATATATATTATGTTACTGTCGTACCAGTATGATATAATTTAATGTAACAATAGAAAATATCAAATATTTTAGACGAGTACTTTGTTATTATTCTATGTATTATGGTACAATAAAAAGCTTCTTAGATAGTTAAGAAATTTGGCTATTTTCATTGATCACATATATAAGGAGTTATATATAGTTTTTTAAAAGCTTAAGGTGTAATAACATTTACCTAATAACTTACTAAATAAAAATTTTGTCAGACCCAGCCAGATATGGTGGCACATGCTTGTAATTCCAGCATTTGGTGTGGTCAGGCAAGATGAAAAATTCAAGCCTAGCCTAGACAATTTAGCAATTTAGTGAGATCATGTCTCAAAATAAAAAATAAATAGGAACAAGAATTTTTTTGTATGGAGGTCCTGCATTCATTTGGTGGTGGTAAAAAAATTAGATACAAAGTAGTATCTCAAAGTATTATCTCTATGCAGTTCAGGCTGGCTGTGAGCTCCCCGTGTAGTTCATGGCAAACTCATGCAGCTCTCTGCTTCAGTCTTCCAAGTGCTCGGATTACAGGGCTGTGCCACCATACTTGGCCAAAGAGTATGTTCTCAAAAGAGATCAGCATGTAGAGTTTCATTAGCTTTCAAATATGTGTCACCTTTAAGAATGAAGCCCTGGGGTTGGGGATTTAGCTCAGCGGCATAAGCGCCTGCCTTGCAAGCAGGCAGTCGTGAGTTCAATCCCTGGTACCAATAAAAAAGAAAAAGACAAAAAAAAAAAAAAAAATGAAGCACTAAAGGGGCTTGGGATTTAGCTCAGGGTGCTTGGGATAAGCACCTGCCTGACAAGCGCAAGGTCATGAGTTCCAGAACCAAAGAAAAACAATCTAATCAATAAATTTTATAAAATTGCAACAAATTTCATAAAAACAAAGAAAATAACCATTTATTTTGGGGACCTTTTCCATATTGTAAAGAAAATACTCTGAAGGTTAATTTTAATAAAACAGCGTAGGTGAAAATGTATTAGCTTTTGGGCAAGCACAGCACTGGAAGTTAAATCACTTTTTAATACAATATACACAAGTGGGAGGTAACCTGAAATAACTGATGTGTAGAACAAAAGTAAGTGACTTTGTAAGTGGAGTTTGGACATATTGCCCCCTCTTCAGTTTTCTGGTAGAGTTTATGTAGAACCAATGTATGTTCCTTAAAGTTTTGATAAAATTCATAAATTAGGTCACTGGCACCTGTAATTTTTTTGGTAGGAAGGTTTATAACCAAAACTTAGCATTTAAGTTAGATATGGTGCTATTCAGGCTATTAATTTCTTTTAGGTTTAAGTGTCTTCCAGAGAATTTATCATTCCACTCTATTTTTCAAGCTTATTGGCATAAAATTGTTCACAACATCATTCTCATTATACTTTTTTAGATCTGTAAAGTTTTCAATGATGTGCTGTCTCATTCTTGATACTGATAACTTGACTATGCACTCCTCCAGTCCATCTGGCTAGGGATTTTAATTTTATTGCTCTCCTTGAAGAACTAACTTTTGATCTCAATGATCTCCCCATCTTTTTTTTTCTTGTGCTGTTTCATTGATTTTGGTTTTATTTCCATTCTTTTCCTTATTCTGCACTTAGCTTTTACTTTTACTCAAGGTTCTAAAGGTAGAAGCTGAGTCATTGATTTGAGATCTTTTTATTCACTAATATAGTTAGTACTAAAAATTTGATCATGAATAGTACATTTGCTTTGTTCCACAATATTGGTATTTTGTTTTCTTTCTCATTCAAAAATGTTCAGAAACTTTTGGCATTCTAATTTGTACCATTTCTTTGATGTATGGGGCATTTAGAGGTTTGTTGTTTATTTCTAATGTGTGAGGACTCTCCACTGCCTTTCTGTCACTGATGTCTAATTTACTTCCTTAGTGGACAGAAAATAAGAGTTATATAATACAGATCAATTTACTTTATTGGCACTATTTCTATTGCCCAGAATAAGATCTATCTTATGTTCCATTTGAACTTGAAAAGAATGTGTATTTTTGCAGATTTTGGCTGGAATGTTCCATAAATATCAGTTAGTTTAAATTGATTGATGGTGTTTAAATTTTTTTTGTATATGTATTGGCTTTTTGTCTATTTGTTTTACTGGTTACTGAGAGAAATGTGTTGAAATCTACAACTATGACTGTGAATTTGTCTTATTTTTTTCTTGCAGTTCTATCAGATTTTTTTTTTTTTGTACCAGGAATCAAACTCATGACAATATGCGTGCCAGGCAGGTGCTTACGCTGCTGAGTTGTATCTCTAGAAATTCTTTCAGTTTTTTTCTTAACAGCAGAATACATTTATTGAGGGAAAGAAGGCTTCTGTCTGAGCAAGATACAGAAGGGGTCCTGAGTAGGTTGCCCACTTCTGTCAGTTTTTAGCTAATGTATTTTGAAGTTCTTTTTATTAGGCATATAAACATTTCACATCATTATGTTCTCTTAATTGTATCCTTTATCACTAGGAAATGATCTTCTTTATCCTGAGTAATGTTCTTTGCTCTAAAAATCTACTGTGTCCATTATTAATATAGCTCTAGTTATATTAATAACTACAGCTTTCTTTTGATTAATATTAAAAAGATATTTTGCCACCCTTTTGCTTTTAACATATTTGTGTCTTTGAAGTGAGTTTCTTACAGGTAACATAAGATATGGACAAAAACATACAATAAAATATTAAATTTTAAAAATTACATATTTCCTTTAGTCTCCCTCAAAATATACCCCCTTGGTTCAAACACATGTATTCAGTTTTTTTTGCAACTTTATGAAGCAATGCTAGAAGTCTTCTTTTCTGTCTTTATTTACACTATCATAGCTGCATAGGTGTCCTGAATCAATTCAATGACCTTTTATGATCACTTTGATTTTGGGGAATAGCTAGACGTCAAACAATGCCAGCCCAGTGAGAAGGGTAGATGAGGGAACATGTCGATGTCCGCTCCTGGCCGGCAGGAAGGACACACGACAAAGTCTGGCAGTGGACAACCTTTTCTTTTATTTTCCTTCTCCGTACAGCCTGCCCTGGGATCGCTCCCAGCCGAAGCCTCCTTTGGTCCGCTCCCCGCGGCTCCTTCTGGGCTTCTACTTCCGGGCTTCTCCTTCCCCCCCAGGGGTGGCACCAGTATATATACGGATACAGTGTCCAATCATGTTAAAGTAAGCAAGGCAAGCTGATTGGCTAACATCATCAGTTGCCAGGCAGACTATATTGTTGAGCGGGTTGCTTACGCGGTAAGCAGGAAACTAACGTGCTCGATGGGAGGGGTAATCTACCTCAGGCTTTACTCTTTACTACAGGCCTCACGTCCGCCAAGTGAGGCGACCGGGCTCGGGGCTGCGGCTCCCAACATCTCCCCCTTTTTTATTTTTTTTATAAATGTGCGCATCGTAGCCCTTCCTGGACTGGGTGCAGAGGCTTATGCCCTATGCGTAGGCCCACCGTAGGTCCTTGGCTTAGACCCTGGTCGGCCGTCCCATGGTCTGCCAAGGCCCTGAGGCCCTCGTCCTTTTTCTAGGGCCAGGCACAAACTGGACGGAACCTGGATGCACACAAGCTTGCACTCATTTCCTCTCCGTAAAGAAATCCCCTCGGAGAGAAATTTAGACCTGGGCAGCATCTAACAGTCCAGCGGCTTACGTGCAGGATGGGGTAGGGCCTGGCTTAGGTTGAGTCGCACCGGGGGAGTACGCTCTTACCCGTCATTGACTCTCCTACCCAGCTATGTCATAATTTTTTAGAGGAGGAGTGTGGGAAGCTCACCGCCCCTAGACTCGGTCGTAGGCTAGGCGAGCGAGCCATGCATATGCCTGAGGATCTTCTTGTCCATTTTGGGCTACCGCTATTTCTATTCATCTTGTTGGTCGGTCTGTGATGGATCTCCGGTAGGGCAGGTCTGATCTTCAGTCGAGGGCTTTGTCGCCCGTGTCAGTCTCTCCGGTACCCACAGTGGTTCTCGTCCCGATTCCTGTGGGAAAACACAAACCGCGCCTCGGTTCCAGCTGACCACTGGATCCGGGCCCATCCATTGTCCTGTCAGGGCATCTTTCCACTTCACCCACCCTTTATGGTTGGGGGAAGGGTTGCAGTGCTCCACGGCTGGGGAGCAATTATCATTATTTAAATTTTAAAAATTGTGTGTGAATAGTGCCATGGATAATCGTGCCTTTGGGGCCAGGCCTTGGCCTACTCCCCCTTTTTGTTTTTGTAAAATTTCTTTGAGGCTTCTATGAGCCCTCTCAATGATTCCTTGACCTTGGGGATTGTATGGGATACCATGTTTTAATTGAACCTCCATCATTTTGCAGAACTCATTGAAGGCTTTGCCTATATAGGCTGGTCCATTATCAGTTTTTAATATTTTTGGTTTGCCCCATGCGGCCCAAGCTGCCAGGCAATGATTGATCACATTAGACACTTTTTCGCCTGTTTCTGCTGTTGCAAATATGACGTGAGAACAGGTGTCTGTGGAAACATGAACATATTTAAGAGTCCCAAACTCCTGTATATGTGTGATGTCCATCTGCCAAACATCACCAGGGATCAAACCTCGAGGGTTTACTCCCATCGGTATGGCAGGTTTGTATGTGGCACAGGAGTCACATAGTCGCACGATATCTCGTGCATCTGCTCTGGAAACATGGAAATGGTTTGCTAGTGTCCTGGCATTGACATGAAACTTATCATGGAAGGCACGGGCTCGCTCGATTGGTGTTAGTAAGGTAAAAATCCATAACGGGCGAGTGGCAGTATCAGCAGCCGCATTCCCCTGTGCCATGGGCCCCGGCAGGGATGTATGTGCTCTTATGTGGGTGGTGAAGACCTTATGGTGTCTGTTCTGAAGCAATGTCTGGATAGACAGGAACAGCCCAGCCACTGTGGAAGTGGATCTAATTAAACCGGCAGTCTCAAGCACTTGCATAGCATTGACCACATACCTAGAATCGGAGACAATATTAATGGCTTCTGAGAACCGTTCAAGAATCATTTTAACGATCTGCAGTTCCACCACCTGAGGCTGATCAGGTTTAAATTGTATGGTAACCGGGGGCTTGCCTAGGATCACATAGGCGCCTATCCCCGTCTTGGAGCCATCTGTGTATATTGTAGTTGCTGGGACTAATGGCTCAGAGGCAGTAACCTTTGGAAAAATTATAGGGTGCTGAGTGACAAATGACAAGATAGGGTCTTTAGGGTATTGATTGTTTATATCCCCATGGAAAACACATCTCAGAATGGCCCATGTATCTATGCAGGCAGCCAGGGTCTTGATCTGGCTGGCGGTATAGGGTACTCGGATGGCTTGTGGTCCTCAGCCAAAATGTTGGACAGCTCTATCATGCGCTTCAAGGGCCAATGAAGCGACTGCCTCCGGGTAATGCTCTATGACTTTTGCAGGTGAGACCTTAGGGTGTATCCACAGTAATGGTCCTTTCTGCCAAATCACCGCTGTGGGCTGTAGACTAGTCTGTAGCAAACAGACATCAAAGGGTCGCCCTGGTTCAATTCTGTGTAAGGTAGCCCCACCTAAGGCTTTTTCCACTCTCTGTAAGGCAGCTCTTGCCTCAGGAGTGAGCCTCCTGTGGGAGGCTATATCTGGGTCTCCCTTCAGAAGGTCGAACAGGGGTTTGAGATCTGAATTTGGTATATGTAAATATGGCCTAATCCAATTAATGTCTCCCAATAGTTTTTGCATGTCATTTAGGGTCCTAACGCCATCCGTCCTAATGGTGACCTTCTGTGGAGAGACTAGCATAGGGGAGATTCTCCCGCCTAAGTAGGTCACCATTTCTCCTCCCTGAATCTTGTCGGGGGCAACATGCAGATTAGCTTGTCTCAGGGCCTCGACCAACTGGCCGAGCATATTATTTAGCATGTCTGGGTCCCTGCCGCTGAGCAAAAGGTCGTCCATGTAATGCACACATCTTATCTTGGGAAAGGATTTCCGTAGGGGGGCCAGTAGGGAATCAAGGTAAATCTGACACATAGTGGGACTGTTGGCCATACCTTGGGGCAGCGTTATCCACTCGTATCTGAGATCAGGGCTTTCTTGGTTAATGGTGGGTAAAGTAAAGGCGAACCTATGAGTGTCCTCTGGATGCAGGGGGATTGAGAAGAAACAGTCTCTAAGATCTATAACATAAACTGGCCAGGACTGAGGGATGGCTGAGAGAGCTGGCAGCCCCCTCTGGACCGCCCCCAGGGACTGCATCTGCGCGTTGACCGCCCTTAGATCATGGAGCAGCCTCCATTTGCCAGACTTTTTCTTAATTATAAAAATGGGGGTGTTCCATGGGGAGGTTGACGGCTTAATGTGTCCTAATCTAAGTTGTGTACTGACTATTTTTGACAAGGCTAATAGCTTCTCCTTAGGCAGGGGCCACTGAGGTACCCAAACCGGATCATTTGACCTCCAGGTGATTTTGATCGAAGTGGGTAGGAGAGCTTCTTCAGCGGCCCCTAAGAAAAACCCAGCCCTTGCCTACCTTTTTTGTTCTCTACTGGTATTGGGGATGTCCGACCCTGTAGGGCATTGCCCAAGCCTTTGCCGGGGGTATATCCCTGGTTCCTGAGTATATCCTTAGCCTGGGGGGAGCAGTTTGACGTAAGCGTGACATCCATCTGAGTGAGGATGTCCCTTCCCCATAGAGACACTGGCAACTGCAACACAAATGGTTGGAAATGGCCCTGATGACCCTCCTCATCGCACCAGAGCAGGGTTGAAGCACTAACCTGAGGAGCTGACACCATCCCCAGGCCCTGCAGCGTGTTATCTGCAGTGTTGGTGGGCCAGTTGGAGGGCCAATCCTTTCTAGAGATAATGGAACGGTCAGCTCCTGTGTCTAGGAGCCCTGTTATACTCTTGTCGTTGACCTTAAGTGAGAGCATGGGCCTTTTATCAAGTATTATATGGAGTCCCTCGAAGACTTCCCCTGAGGAACCGAAACCTTGACTTTCTCTAATTTTCTGCTTTGAGGGGAATCTCTTGTGGAGACTGGGGAGCAGCAAGAGCTGCGCTATCTTGTCTCCTTTATTGATTACCATAGTACCCACAAGAGATTGAACCATAATTTTAATGTGTCCTGTGTAGTCTGAGTCTATGACCCCCGGGACTACTATGAGACCCCGAAGGGCCGTGGAGGATCTCCCGATCACCAGACCCACGGAATTTTCGGGTAACGGTCCCTTAAAGGTGGTTTCAACCACTTGAACACCCATATCAGGCACTAATATAAGTCTGGAGGCGACACTGAGGTCCACACCTGCTGACCCAGGGGTGGCCCTTGATGAAGGCTGCCATCCTGAGCTGTCCTGTCTCTGGGGCGGGGGCCCGCCTGTGAAGGGGGCCCCCTCTGGCCATTTTTTGGCCCTCTAACATCTCGTCCACAAATACGGTTGCCCTGAGCATCAAAGACCGACCTACACTACTCAGCTTTGTGTGATCCCCTCTTGCATCGCCCACAAACATATGGTTCTTCATTCCTAGGGCGAGGCCTAGCATCTGCATTGTTTGGGCAATGACGTTTAATGTGTCCTGGCTCCCCGCAGGCAAAACACCCTTTAGCCTTACATTCCCCTTCTAACCCGCGAGGTCCCCTCTGCTGTACAGCCGCGGCCAGGAGAGCAGCCACTCCCGAGTTGGAGAGCGGCCCCCCTATCTCTCTACATATCCTAATCCAGGCGTTGAGGTCCTTGTTCTTATGAGGAGCTATCGCTGCCTTGCACTCCTTTGTACATTGCTCAAAAATCAGCTGCCTTACCAGCGGTCGAGCCACTCCCGGATCAGAAAATATCTTATCGGCAGCATCTTGCATTCGGGCCACAAAGTCAACAAATGGCTCTGTGGTACCCTGAATTATTTTTGAAAGACACAAGGAGGCTGTTCCGGCACCACTTACCTGCTTCCAGGCGCGGAGCCCTATGGCGTTGATTTGTTCATAGACAGCGCCGGGGAACTGAGTCTGATCATCAGCGTGCCGACCTTCTCCCATAAGCATTTCCTTGTTCCACCCCCGGTTTCCCCGATTGGCGTTTCTCTCAGCCTGCTCTGCAGAGAACTCTGCGTACCAGGCTCGCCAATCCAGGTAACTGCCCGAGGGCAGACACGCCTTTGCCAGCTGAATCCAGTCCGCGGGGGTGAGGGGCCCAGAAGACAGGTTCTCCAGCATGGCAATGGTGTAAGGCGCAGTCGGCCCAAAGGTTGTAACTGCATTTTTAAGTTCTCTAATCTGCTTTATCTCAAAAGGCTCCCATGCATTACGTCCCTGGCCCATAGCTACTTGTACAGGAAATATCCCGTAGGGGCCACTATCTATCCCAGGTGGTGGATGTACCTCATGAGACAAACGTCCCCCCTGCCAAAGCCGCCTGTAAAAATACCGACCCGCCGGCGGCGGAGCATAAGACGGCGGCCATGATTGGGCGGAAAATGGGGGCCCGTGCATCACTTCCTGTTCTGGCGAAGAGGAAGGGAGCTCCCGGGAGGCCGCCTCGTGGCGAGGGATCGCTTCCGGGAACAGCCCCCAAGGTAAAGAACCCTGCGACTCCTTATCGAGCGACTTAGGCTCCTGACAGCTGGTCTCTTTGGCCTCCTTGCCATTCAACTTTCCCTCGTCCTCGGAGTCAGACGACTCCGAGGCTAGAGCCCCGTCCTTCTCCTTAGCATCTTTGTTCCCCTTGACGGGCCCCTCTCGGGAGCTCCCCGACTGGGCCTGCTCAAATACCCTGCGTACTTTTGTAAGCTCTTGAGAGCTTTCTCCACAACCACCCTCGCTCTTAGTGTTGCTACCTAGCATGTTTCCCATCTTTTAATATGTTACTCACCGCGTGAGGCCCAAGGAATCCGCCACTTACGCGTGAGCCTGAGGGGAGTCTAAAAGCCCTGTAGGTGCGCGCCACCCAGAGCCCAGGCTTATCCCCAACTCACCTGTCTCGCAGCTCTGTACTGGAGCGTTGTCCGCTGTCACGTCTCGGGGGTGATCAGTCCCCGTGCGGGCCACCAAATGTCGATGTCCGCTCCCGGCCGGCAGGAAGGACACACGACAAAGTCTGGCAGTGGACAACCTTTTCTTTTATTTTCCTTCTCCGTACAGCCTGCCCTGGGATCGCTCCCAGCCGAAGCCTCCTTTGGTCCGCTCCCCGCGGCTCCTTCTGGGCTTCTACTTCCGGGCTTCTCCTTCCCCCCCAGGGGTGGCACCAGTATATATACGGATACAGTGTCCAATCATGTTAAAGTAAGCAAGGCAAGCTGATTGGCTAACATCATCAGTTGCCAGGCAGACTATATTGTTGAGCGGGTTGCTTACGCGGTAAGCAGGAAACTAACGTGCTCGATGGGAGGGGTAATCTACCTCAGGCTTTACTCTTTACTACAGGCCTCACGTCCGCCAAGTGAGGCGACCGGGCTCGGGGCTGCGGCTCCCAACAGGAACATACAAAAATAATGTATTTTTTTTTTATTTTAAAGAGGATAAAACCAAGGAAAATAAAACAATAAAACCAATCAAAATATATCAGTATAAGGGATACAAGACTTCAAAAACTTTACGAAATCAACAATAATTACCATAATGCCTTTTGTTGTCTTCAAAATAGCTGCAGATACCTTCTGACAGAGTAAAACTCAAATGGGAACAGAATAGAATAGAAACAGTAAAAACAAAACAATGAATGCAATAAAGGACTTCAAAACAAGCCAATAGTAAAGCCAAAATGGCTACCATAATGTGTCTTGCTATATTTTAATTAGCTGCTCATGCCATCAGATTTAACATAAACAAAACAAAAGAGAATAAAACCCAACCCAACAAAACAGTGAAAATGATATGGTTTCCAGGAGGGGATCACCTCCTGGTGAGGCCTGGTTCTCTCCCTCCACAGTCTGCAAGTGGCGCTGACTCGTGGATAGAGGTGTGGATCTGGCTGTCCCCACTCTGGCAGCGGCCTACGCGTGGCATTGGTTTCCAGGCAGGGATCACCTCGTGGTGAGGCCTGCACACTATAATGTTTTTACTTGACAGTAATCGCTGTAAATGTTCTATCAATATGGGGTGATTAGAAAACCATAGTGTTTAAATTTTTAAAATTTAACACAGTAAAAATCTTACTGCCTTAATCCACCTCAGATGACTAAAAATATTCCTGCTCACTTCTGATACACTTATCTTATTGCCCTTACCCATGAATCTTTCACTATAATTATAAAAATGTTAACATTCACCATATTTCCATATCATCCATTGTATATTTGTATTTTTAAAAATCAAGTCAGACAATATTTTACTATTAATTGGGGTAATAATTTTGTTAATTGGGGTAATAAATTTACATTTATTGAGATTAGTGAGGTGTTTCCTTTTAAATCTGCTATCTTAGCTTTTCTATTTGTCTCATTTACTTGATTCCTGTTTTTCCTGCCTTCCTTTGCATTGAGTACATTTTATGATTCCATTTCATATTCTTTGTTGACTTAATAGTATTATTTTATTACTTTAGTGATTTTAGGGTACACATGTAATTTTTTACTGAACTCAATCTACCTTCCAATAATATTATACTACTAGCTATATAATATAAAAACTTTCAGTAATATTCTATCATCTGACTTCCCTACCATTATGCTATTGGTTTCTTAAGTTTTACTATTACATGTATCTTACAAGGTTTTTTTGTAAAATAGCTTTATTGAATTATGACTACATGGCATACAGTTCACCTACAGATCTATAATTCAGTTTTTTTTTTTTAGTATGTTCACAGGGTTGTGTGGCTGTCACCAGAGTCAATTTTAGAACATTGTATTCAACCTAAAATGCAACCCTACCCATTGGCAATAACTTCCTATTTATGCAGATCTTTTATCTCTCAACAACTACAATTCTGTCTGTTTCAATAGATTTGCTTATTCTGGACATTTTGTCTAAGTGGGAATATATTTAATACATAGGTCTTTGTAGTTGGCTTTCTTTACTTAGCATAATGTTTTCAACTTTCATTCATGTTATGGTATACATCAATGCTTCATTTCTTTTGCTTTTTTTCTGCAGTGCCAGAGGTCTGATTCAGGGTTTCATTCATGCTAAGTAGGCAGTGTAGTACTGAGCTACATTCCTAGCCCACTTCATTCTTTTCAATGGCAAATAAAATGCTATCGTATGTTTAAAATACGCTTTGTCTATTGATTTATCTGTTGATGGTCATTTATTCCCACTTTAACCATCATGCGTAATGCTACTACCAATGTGTATGCAAGCTTTTGTACAGACATATGTCTTCATTTATCTTGGTGTATACACAGTGAAAAGGCTGAGTCATATGATAATTCTATGCTTAATTCTTTTTTTTTTTTTTTTTTTTTGTCTTTTTCATTTTTAGCGGTACCAGGGATCGAACTCACAACTGCCTGCTTGCAAGGCAGGCGCTTATGCCGCTGAGCTAAATCCCCAGCCCCCTATGCTTAATTCTTTAAATAACTACCAGACTATTTTCCAAAGTGACATCATCATTTATATGACCACTAGTAGCATTTGAGGGTTCTGATTCTTTCACATCTTTGCTAAGACTTGTTTGTTACCTAACATTTTGAGTCTAGCAATACTGGTGGCTGTCTAGTAGTATCACATAGTCTTGATTTGCATTTCTGTAGTAACTAATAAGGTTACACATCTTTTCATGGGCTCCTGACCATCTTCCTGAAAGAAACACTATTCCTATCCTTTGTTGGGAGCCGCGGCCGACACCGGTCGCCTTACTTGGCGGACGTAGGGCCTGTGGGTGGGAGCGGAGCCTGAGCTAGATTGCCCCTCCCATCGAGTGAGCCAAGTTGGCGCCTGCTTCCTGCCCCCTGATTGCGCTGGCGACTTAAACAACCCGCTCTGTAAGATAGTCTGCCTAGCAACAGCTGATGTTAGCCAGTCAGCCCGCATCGCACGCTTTGAACTGATTGGCTACTGTTGCCCTATAAAAGTAAATGCCTCTCCCGCCACGAGGAGAAGCACGAGAGAGATAGAGAAAGTCCACCGGCGAGAAAGGACTGGTGGCAGAGAGGAGGCCTCGCAGGGCCCACGCAGAGACAAATAAAGGCAAGGTTGCACACCGCCAGACTTTGTCGTGTGTCTTTCCTGCCGGCCGGGAGCGACCCCGACAATCCTTTGCCCATTTTAATTAGATTATTTGTATTTTTGAGCATTAAGAGTTCTTTAAGAGTATTGGATTCACGAGTTATAACTGTTTTCTCCCCTTATGTCGGTTATCTTTTCACTTTCTTTTTTGACATTTCCTGTTAATTCCTTATGGAAATAATACATATTTAGTTGTTTTTCCCTTCTCTTCTTTCATAAATACAATCATCTCCCTACTTTTTATCATTCATTATAATTATAATAATTTTATTTTGATCGGAATTATTATAGTTTCCTATGCTATAAATGTTTTTGACATTTTTTTCCCTTCAGAATTTGTAACTATTTTTGTAGCTGTATGTTTTAATATTCATTCACTAACTCAGGCATAGATTATTACAATCAATTATCTAAATATCCTCTCAGAATATTCTAAAGATCCTCTCAACATATTCATTCACATTAGGTGCTCAGTCAGTTTTAGTCCCTTAAAAATCACTCTGAGTCTTCCAGCCCATTCCAGTCTGTCTTGATTGCTCCTCTTTCTCTGTACATCACTGTCATTACAAGTTCCCTCTTCAACCTCGTTCTCTGTCTCTTTCATTTGTCTCCTGTGCTGTACTTTTGCCAAATGGTTTATCCTTACCTGTTTGTGGAATTAATTTTTTTAGAACAATCAGTGTTTTAATTACTATATCATAATTAACTGATATTTGTCCCAAGAACATAATTTTAGATAGGTAGAAATTTTTCTTCAGTATTTTAAAGGCATTTCTCTATCACCTGTAGCTTCTGTGGTTTCTGTTAAGAAGTTAAAACTACTGGGGTTTATGAATCATTGGATCTGACTTTTTTTACCCTTTTCTTTCTGGAAGCCTGTGAGACCTTTTGGATTCAGCATTTTAAAAAAGTAAAAGTGAAGATTAAATAAAACTTATAACTTGAAGACTACTTGCATTCCTTTTGAATATATGCAATTTTTGTTTATGAATTAAATGTTTAAAAATAAAATAAATAGTAAACCACAACATAACAATACTAAAATTCTCTATAATTCTCAAATATGTTAATATTTCTTAAAGTGAAGACTTTCTTCCTTGCAACTGACAACTTCAAAGGAAATGAATATCAGTGTGTTCATACAGTGTAATCCTTAGGCCCTATTTCAGC
Organism: Cavia porcellus; assembly: GCF_034190915.1. Taxonomy (NCBI): domain Eukaryota; kingdom Metazoa; phylum Chordata; class Mammalia; order Rodentia; family Caviidae; genus Cavia; species Cavia porcellus. Next base: position 155,260,593 of record NW_026947484.1, on the reverse strand, counting down.
TTTTCTGGGTGCCAATAATGTACTTCAGTGAAGCAGTGCATTTAGTTTTGTTACTGTTATTATTAATTTTTATTTCATTAGTTTTCATTCCAAAATTGCACAATATTATTTCCTTAACTTTTATGACCTATTTGCTGAAAAATCATGGGTCTGTTATTTTATGTTTATCTGATATGTTTATCTGATATTTACTCATTTCATTCAGGTCATATCTCTGGCAGGAATGTCATAGAACTCATGCTATGTTCTTACTGTATTTATCACACGGCACACAATTTTGATTTGTTGCTCTGTGAATAAGTCTACTTTGTCCACTTGATTGAGGTGATGTCTGCAAGGCTTTCCCAGTGTAAAATCACTGTTTCAGCTATGTGATTGTCTTAGTCACTTTCTCATCAACAGAATATAGCACCAAACACTCACAGTTTAAAAGAGAAAAAGTTTATTGTGGTTCACAGTTTTGGTCCATGGAGCAGGCTCAGATGCAGCAAGGAATGATGGAAGGGTTTGGCGGAGGAAAGCTGCTCATACATGGTGGCTAGGGAGCAGAAGAAAAAGGGAGAAAATGAGATTTTTTTTTTTTCCCTTGTCATGCTTCTATCCCTTGCCCTGTCCTTGACTTTCTTGTACCAGGGATTCTTTTTTTCTGCTAGTTTAGACTCTGAAAACTAATATAGAATTACAATTCTTATGAAAATAAAACTGTTTCTGAACATAGAGAGAGGTTCTTCATTTTACTTTTGGATATACTATTGCCAGCCTCTGTCATTAACCACTTTTTTTTAGTGTTTTTTGTTTTTATTTAGGGTCAGAAGGAGGAGAGAGGAAATTCAGGGTGGGAAGGATGTGAGATCAGGTGATTTTTTCTTTTTGGTCCAGTCAGAAGTGCTGTCATTCTTCCGGCAGGCTTGCCTGAAGGGCACATCTTGCATTTGTAACAGCACCCAGGGCTGTTTTGTTGGATTAGACAAACCTTATGCACCGCATCACGTGAGCAGGTCTGGCTGTTTCTACAGGGAACAGGCAGTGGTGGCCATGTGGTTGCAGCTGACCAGGCTCATACATTGGCTTCCAATGGAATCGTGAAGACGGATGACCTATCACAGGGGCAGTGACCAGACTTTCAATTTTGCATTTAGAAGTATTTTAGGAGTTAGTAAGTGTTTGAGGATTTTCAGAGCTTTATAAATGTATAATCAGCTGTGAATATAAGTTCACAAAGTACTACAATTAGCCTTTATGACTTTTTGCCAAATTTTATTCTTTTAAACAGTATTTTCAAATAACAAATATCTTAAATAACAGTTTTACCCATAAATGGCATGTTTTACATGGAAAAGTGCTATTCATTGTATGAGAACAGGAAATAGATACTTAATTAGTATATATAGTAGTTACACAAATCTGTGCAACAGAATACTACAGAATGCCTTAAAACAACAGAGGTATGTTGTCTCGTATTTCTGGAGAGTAGCAGTCAGAAATCAACGTATTTCAGGCCCATGCTCTCTCTGGAACTCTTTCTTGACTCTTCTTAAGTAAGAGTGATTTGTTTGTAGTCTTCGATATTCCTTGGATTACATCTGCATCATTCCAGGCTCTGCTTCCTCATGAAATGCTGTTCTCCCTGTGTCTGTTACGTTCACATGGCTGTCTTATATATGACAATAGGAATGCTGGGTTAGGAACCTCTTTGCTCAGTATAACTAATTAGCTATCTCTGCATTGACCCTATTTTGAAATAATGTCACATTTTGAGGTACCTAGGGTTAGAACTTTATCATGTGTTTTGGGTATGGGGGACACCATCGAATCTTTAAAAGTATATAAGTAAAGGCTATGTTTCTGTTTTGCCAGTGGGAGGGATGAGTTGTCATATTCGAGAACAGTCTCTGTTTTGTCTCTGATTAAATTTTTAGTCTCTCTGAGAACTCTCTGAGAAATATCGAATTAGTTAGGTAGCTTCTGTAATCCATTTGATCATCAGGTTCTAGAAAAGTTCTCTGATCTAGGCATAAGGAATTTTATAAGCTAAGGGTCTGGAATATTATTTTCTTGTTCCTAAAAGAACACAATCTATTACTAATCTCAGTGGGTTATGAGGCTCGATGTTTCTCCCCATCTTTTTTTTTTTTGTCTTTTTTCTTTTTATCCGTACCGGGGATCGAACTCATGACTGCCTGCTTGCAAGGCAGGCGCTTATGCCACTGAGCTAAATCTCCAGCCCCCTCCCCATCTTTTAAACTAAAGCAAACTTTAGTTTTTGGGAGATCAGTCAAAGACATAAATCTTTTCCTAACCAACATATCTGTCTTTGTGGAAGCATTTTATTGCACTTCTAAAATGTAATTTATTTTTAAGAAAATTTAATCAATATATTGAACTTCATACATGGTTGATTCATGACTTTTAGTACTTCATGTAACTTTTCTCACTTCATTAAACTCTGGAGCTATATTTAATGACTCTTCTTTGTACCTCTCTTAATTAAACACAATATTTATTAAATTATCTCAGACTTATGCTGATTAAATTTAATAATTTTCTAAAACTGGTGCGTGAATTAAAAGCTCTATTGACTGAATTATATGATTAGTTTAAATTTCTGAGTGAACTAAATGTTCTTGAAAAATTTCTAGTATGGATTTTTTTCTTAAGGTGAATTCTTATACTTTCTCCTTAAGAATATTGATTTTTTTATAAAATGTATCTTTCCTGGTCATAAATATTTATTGAGAATACATCTTAAATTTTTAATACAAATAAATGTCTTTTCTTCCCATGCAATATATATAACCTTAGATTTTAATATTCTGCCCTAAGAATATGTGTTTTCCATTATAAATGTCCAAAATACTATCTCTAACATTTGAAAACTCCATTGTTAAACTTACTGTTTCTATTTTTTTACCCAGAATTCCTTGCTTTATTTTGAATAATTTTTCATTTTTTGAAAAATTATTTCAGACTTCTCAATATAATATGTTACATGGCTCCTTTTATGCAAGCAATTTTCCTTCTTTTTTTTTAAGATAGGGTCTCACTATGTAGTTTAGACTGTCCTTGAACTCACAGTGATCCTCCTGCCTCAGCCTCCCAAGTACTGGGCTTACAGATGTGTAGCACATAAATGTTAGATGCACAATAAAAAGTAAGTCTCTGATCCTCATAATTCTCTGAAGGGACTTATAATTCAGTTAAAAAATAATTACAGGGTAGTAGTATCAAAGACTGTAAGAGATCTGAGACTCTGTTCTATTTGTAACCTAAGAATTCAGGGCAACAGGGTTTCATAGATGTTGCCAGAAGACACAAGATTCCTGGATGAGACAGGAAAGATTTCATTTCCAAACAATAGCAGTAACCAGAAAATCAGCAAAATCCACACTGGATCCTTAAGCTCCATTTCCCACAGAGCTGTGTGAAGTGAACCAAGTGACTCCTGCACATTGAGTGTGTTACAAGAGAGAATCACTGGTTAGGGAACCTGCTTTATAATGGGCAATAAATATGACCTCTTGTTCTTCTAGAGGGAGACACCATCTTTATCATCCAAGATTTTAGGCAAACCTACCCCCTGCTGTAGAAAGAGGCACTGTATCTTTCAAAGCTATTCATCCTTGGAAATATTGTTTAAAACAAAGGTAATCAATGTCTCTGCTCATAAGATGTATGAAGATCAAAAGACTGGTGGAAAGTTGTCTCCCAGTTCTCCACAGACTCTCTCCCTTCTTGGCTTTGAAGAAGCAAAGTACAGAGGCTCTGCAGGTTTTCTATTGGTGCATAACGTTACCACCATCATGACTGCTTAAAACAGCCTGTGCTTATTATTTCATGGTTTCTGTGGGTCAGGAGTCTGTGCCCATCTTTGTTTAGGCCTTTGCTTGGTGTGTCAAGGTTTGCAGTCCCCACGTCTCCTCACCACCTTAGGTTTTACTCCATATTTTTATTATCAAGAGTTAGTTGGAGTCTCACAATATTTCTTGCTAATCTCAAGACTGTCTTTCCTTCTACCTTAAATTTTAATGTTTGTATGAATTTAATGTTTAATTGAACCAGTCAATATTTGCTTTTGAAGCATTGGTATAAACTTCTAATCCTGTCCCTCCTCATGGGAGTCACCACAAAAGCCCAGCACTCCCAAACTACTCCATACTCAGACTTTTCTCGTCACTTCCTGAAGCTTACTATCATCGAGACTCTTAAGGCTGCCCAGTAACCCTGTATTTTCTTGTCTCGATTTTCCATGAGCTCAGAAACCCTTTCAAGCCATCTTTTGTCTCCCTCACCCTTCACCACCTATCCAACAATGACTACCTTGTGTTCAGCTGAGCTTGTTTGCTCTTCCTTCTGGAAACAGAGCTAGATGATGTTTCATAGCCTCTATTCCAGAAAGAATGAGTATTTTTGACCAGTGGAATATGAAGAGAAATAAGAAACAACACAAAAGTCCTTAATCATAAAGGATCTGCTTGTTCAATCCCTTCTAACTGCAAAGTATTCAGCAGAAAAATGGTGAACCACACACAGAAGGGACCCAAAGCCTCTGACTGACTTTGGATTGTGTGTGAATAAGAAATTAGGCTCATTTTATTAAGCCTCTGAGAAAAGAGGAGGTTATATCATGAGGCGATGCCATTCTAAGACAAATTTCTTACCGCAACTCAATTGTAGCCCTTGAGGATCTTGCTTCCTACTTTGCTGGGAAAAGCAAAGCAGTCAAAGATGACTTTCACTTGCTTTTGCTACTGCGTTTATCTGACTCACTTGTACATACTGTATCTCTCATCTCTGAGGATAAATGTCCATTGTCCTGGCTAAGACCAACTTTTTTACTTTCTGTTCTATGTTCCTTGTCTTTTTTGCCTCTTTTTCTTGGCAGCACTTCAGAATTTTCTGTACTTTGCATCAATTAATGTTCAACTTTTTAAAAAGTTTGTTTTTATGAGCATACAACATACTTGTTACTTAAAGGAAAAATATTTGCTCAGTTTTATTTTTCTCTCTATTTTTTCTTCTACTTTTGGTTCTTTTTACAGAAAATTTCCTCAGCGAGATCTTTAATAATTGATGTCTTTGATGTATCTTTTTCTCTCTTAATGCACTCCCATTGGATCTTCTGCCTACCACTCCTCTGGGACTGCCACCAATGAAGTCAAGCCCACCAAAGAGCTCCATATGGTAAATCCAGGGGCTAACGGCAGTGCAGCTGCAAAACTCAACACAGATGACAAACTCTTCCTTGAAGTACTCTCTTTGTTTTTTAAATGAGTACTTCTCCCTGTTTTCTTCTTCCCTTTTTGTTCCTTATCATTTCAAGACTTTTTAAAAGTAACGTTACTAGTCTGGCTGTTAATCTGTATACGTGATCATTAGCTCTGTAATGACAGGATAAATAAATGAATCTGATACTGGCAAAGAGGGAGAATGAAAGGGAATGGGAAAAAAGAATTGAATTGTATTATGTGCATTTACTAATTCCCCACAACAAATGTAATTATATACTGCAAACATGTACTAATAAAAATTTTAAAAGGTAATGTGAAATAATGCAGATTCAGAAAACTACACAAGACAAAAATAGGGTGTTTACTGATTTGTCATTAAGTGAAAATCATTTAACAATCAGTGAGGCAATGAAACTGATACTGCCAGTACTTCAAAAACTATCCATTTGCTCCTTCTTTTTATTCTCTTCTTCCCTCTTCCTTGTAACTTTTTTTTTTTTGGTTTTCTTTATAATATAGTTTTACCTGTTCTTACAGAAGCTTCATGTATAAGAAAGCATTCTGCATGTGTTTTTTGGGCTGGCTGCTAGTCAACTTTGTATTTATGAGATTTAATCATGTTGTTGCATGTAACATTAGTTCATTTATTTCCTTTGCTGTGTAATAATCCACTGTAGGAATATTATTATTTTTTATTTCACTCTTGCTAGATCTTGAATTGTGACAGTTTTGGCAATTGAAATAATACTGTTAAAAATCTTGTAGACTGGAAATCTAGGTCAGTGGAATAGTGTTTGTTGAACATGTACAAGTTTCTAGGTTTGAGTCTGCATTATAAAAAAGTACCCACCTCTAATATATACACATATTTATTGCACATGTGTTTAGGAGTAGAATTTCTGGATTCTAGGCTATGTATATCTTCAGCTTCAGTAGATTATGCAGACTACTGTTCAGTAGATTATACAAACTACTATTTAAATCCCTACTGCTGTATGTAGATTTTCCAAATGATAGTATCAACTTACCCTCCCATCAGCACTGTATGAGACTTCCTACTAATCTTCTACAAAACCTGATATGAACTCTTGTAAAATTATAGTCATAGTGTTCAGTAGTCAGTGATCTTTCATTGTGTTTTTTTTCTTTTTGGTGGGATAAGGTGATTGAACCCAAGGCCTTCACATTGAACTATATCCCCAAACCCCTTTTCAAAAACTTATGAGACAAGGTTTCACTAAGTTACCCAGGCTGGGTTTTATTTATACTCCTCCTGCCTCGGCCTTCCCAAGTTCTGGAACTGCAGATGTGTGGTACCATTCTCAGTTTTATTGTGGTTTGAAATTGCAATTTTCTGTTAATGAGGTTTAGACATGCATCCTTTGTTGATTATATATTACAAATATCTTCTCCCACTTTGTAATGTTTGTATTTTTTTTGTTTTTTTGGTCTTTTTCCTTTTTATTGGTACCAGGGATCGAACTCACGACCGCCTGCTTGCAAGGCAGGTGCTTATGCCGCTGAGCTAAATCCCCAGCCCCAATGTTTGTATTTTAAAGAGACTAAAACCTAACAAAGCAAAGCAGAATAAAGCCAGTCAAAACAAAGCAGTGAAAGTGGTACACAACTTCAAAACAGGATAATAGGAAATCAACAATGGCTACCACAATATATCTTACTGTCTTCACAATATTTGTCCATACCATCAGACATAGCAAAGTCAAACAAAACAAAACAGAATAAAACTAATGAAAACATAATGTTTAATAAAACAAAACAATAAATTGGAACAAACAAAACAGTGAGAACAATACTGCACACTGTTATCTTCAAAATAGTTGCTCAAGTTACCAGATGCAGGACAAAACAAAACAGCAACGTGGAACAAAACACTGAATTTCAAAAACAGGACTGGAGGACATCCCCCACACACTGACACAGTGCCCACTGCCATCCTCCATAGATGCCCACACCGCCAGCCCCAGGCCTGCAGAGTCAACCAGTCAATACAAGCATCAAGCTATTCCCTGCCCCTCATTTGCTATTGCCTCCCCTTGAATCTTCTGAATCAGTGCGGGTGGGGTGCTCTTCTAGTTTTTCAGCCCATGCACTGGCTGGCTCACAGGAAGGTGTGGTTTCTCTTCTGGCTGAGGTTCTTGTGGATTAGCTTAGTGTAGCAGAGCCTGCTTCATGGGAAGGCTTAGTTTCTCTTGTGACTGAGGCTCTTTGCGATCAGCATGGTGGGGCTTGCTTCATGGGGAGGCATATGTAATTAGTTTTTGATTAGGTATTTTTGAGCAGTGCCACCCATTTCATCTCTGGAATTCACTTTTGTGCAAAGAAAATTTCTTGTTGAATGCAGCTGAGACTGTGCCTGAGGACTTTATCTGTCCATAAGAGTGTCTGCAACGCTTAAAATATTTACTTGTCCCAGTGTCTTGATTTTGGTTTGTAGAGATGACAAATGAGGACATGGAGCAGCTAATGGCACTGAAAGCTTTTTATAATTTATATGTGCCTAGAAGATAGGTTGAATCAGGCAGGGCCCATACAGAGAAGAACAAGGGTCAGTTAGGTAGAAGGAACAAGGAAAAGGCAAAGAGAAAGCTTTTATTACTGTACTACCAGGAAGTTGTCAGGTAGAGGTTTTCCCTGTCTCTGCAGGAAGTGAAACACAGTTTTGTAGTGTTTTGTAGAGTTTTGTAGTGTTTGTAATATTATTTATATGTACCCAAAAAGCCAAATTGAAGAGAAGATAAAACAATTTTGGCTGTTAGTTTATTTGTGCAATTAATGGATGCCAAATCAATTACAAAAATCTATAACAGACCACTCAAGACCACCAAGACAGCCTTCTTTGTTATGTTCCAGAAGTTTTATTGTTTTACTTTTTGTATTTATATCTAATTTTCTGTGTGTAGGATGAGGAAAGTACCATTTTTTCTCTTTCTTCTACTGATTCATAATTGTACTGTTACATTTTATAGAAAAGTGCTTTTGCCACTGTATTGCAGTTATAATTAAATGCCTGTATATTCCTGGGCCTGTTTCTAGAGTATTTGGTCTCTCTGTCTGTCCCATGGCACTGGTTATGTTTTTAATTACTATAATTTCATTATAAGTTGATTTCATTAGTCTTTCTACCTTGTTTTTCTTCAAGGCTGTATTGGCTGTTTTTTGGATTATTCCTCTTTTATAATAGCGAAGATTGATTGTCATATTGGCTAAATTTTATTTATTTTAACTTTCTAGTTTCAGTGATGCATTGTAAGAAATTATGCTTTTGGAAGCTAACATTCATTATGATGTTTCTTTAAAATTAGGCTGGATAATCATAGTAAACTCTTTTTGTTAGTCAACTAGCCCTGTTATGGCAGATCAGTAATTTCTAATCCCTCGCTAGGCTGGCATCCTGGGTAGGCTGATATATAAGAGCCTCTTCTGTATGTAAGAGAAAGTTCAAGAGGAAAACCCATTTGTGTATTAAATATTTATGTTATGTCCATTTGGGTTATTTTCTTAACAGGTTAATGCAGCTGAATCAAAGATAACAAATTTAATATACCTAAAACATACCTTGGAACTTGTAACTCCTTTAAAGGTAATTTATGTGTGATATATTATATAAAATATGTTAGACATTAAAAATTTTTTGTGTAGAAAAAATTTGAGCTTGGAGAAAGTTGTAGGAATAGTGCTGTTTCTGTATTTTTCTCTTTATGTATATGTACATTATTATATTATTAACTCTTATGTTTAGCACCCATATACTACTGAAATATAAAAGTATACTATAAAAGTATATATAAGGTATGATTAAAAATATATGGTAAATATTTATATTAAAAAATTTAAATTGTCATTAATCCTCTCAGAATATTCCCTCTTGCTTCAAACATATTTATCCTGTTGTTCTTGCCACTTCCTGAAGCAGTTCTGGAAGTCGTCTTTCATGAATGTCTCTGTAAGGTGGGATCAAAACTTTGGCAAATGCTGTTGCCCATCCAGAGGAAAGACAGGCTCATGAAAAAACTACCATGTGTCCTCATCTACTTTATTCACCAGATTTGGCACCATGCAACTTCTAGATTTTTGCTAAAGTCAAAATGACTATGAAAAGTAAACATTTTGAGTCAATTCAGGATATCAAGGCAGTTATGATATCCATGAAAAAGAAACTTCCAGAACTGCTTCAAAAAGTGATAACAATGGTGAGACAAGTATGTCCAAGGGATGGGGAGTATTTTAAAGTGGATTAATGTTAGTATAAATTTTTATAGATTTATACATTTACCATATTTGTTGATCACACCTCTTACCCTCTACACATACACATTCTCTTATGTGACAACAATATAATATTCTCTTATATGACAAAAGTATAATATTTAAAATTAGAATATTTCATATTGATATACTATTATATAGTGTATATTTCATATTCAAATTTTTAAAAATTGTCTTAATTATGTTCTTTATAACTTTTTTCTGATATAAGTTCCAGTCAACAACCATGCATTGAATTTAATAACTTTAAACTCTTTCAAATTGGAAAGCTTTTTCCACCGTTAATAGATAATATTGTTATTTGGAAGAAATGAGAGATCAGTGAGCTAGAACTTAAATAGCTAGTAAGAATATTTATTTTATCTATTCATTGCAATATTGATAACATATATCATATGATCTTGTAATACTGTATTTAGAAATCTTTCTAAAAAACTATTGAAAAATGTTGTCCAAGATTCATATCCAATGACATAAGTCTTGCACAACATTTTTTATATTAGTGAGAAATTGTAGACTAGATCTTCAGTAGTTAGGAGACAAGACTATTTGCTTTTCACATGATGGAATCTTACGAATTATTAACAAATTTGCTACAAAACATTTCTCTTATGACATAATAGTAAATGAGTGTAAAAGGAATATACCATGAATTTATTTCAGAAAGAGATATTTTTGGAAGGATAGTGGTATTAAGATTGATTTATTTCCTTTGCAGAATTTTTCTAGTTTCTATCAGTATGAGTATGATTTTTTCTACTTAGAAGTATTTTCTAGTAAACTTTCTAGTTTCTATGAGTGTGCGCATGTGATTTTTTCTATTTATAAGCACAAAGAAAATGTTACTGTGATTGCCTCATAATCAAATGAAAATAAGATAAGAGATCACATTAACTATGGTTTCTCCTCTTTTTTCTGTTTTATTAGTGATCACTCATAGTTTCCATTAATAAAAATAAAATTCCTGCCTTTTCTGTATATGGAGAAATTGCTGTATTTATAAATATACAAAGAACTTTTAAAGTTTAATATATTTCTATCCCAAATTTCAGGATTATATTTATTTTAAATATACAACAGTAGCTATATAATACCCACTGCTGTCTGTAGTTAGATATTAACAATTTGGAAACAAGAAAAATAGAAATCGTAAGAGTGAAGATGTAGCACTATTCACTCTTTGTCTGGAAAATGAAGATACAGTCTATCCTCACGTGCATACCTGAAATATTTTTATGTGCACAAAAATGAGAAAATAAAACAAGAAAGTACTTGGTAAACCATAAAGTGTGATATTACATGAAATGAATTGCTGAGTTTGAATAATGTCATAATTTGTTATACATAAGTACTTTTTATTTTATTCTTTAACAGATTGCTCTGAAGAACTGTACCACACCTTTATTAAGAGCTTACTATGGTTCCTTAGAAGACACGAGGTCATTGTCATTCCAGTGTTGATAAAATATCAGATTACTATTCTTTTTGATCATACCTGATTTTAAAGATTTTCATTATATTCTGTGGAATAGTTACTTGAGTTTTGGCTAAGGAGACTCTTTAAACTGTTCATTAAAGTTATAATTATATATTCGTCTTATAAATGTGATAAATACAATGAGAATAGCATGAAAAATTAAACTCCAGGGAGAATTTTTATATTTCCTTTTTTAATGACTTCCCATTAAAAGACTTAAAAATATAAATATATATTCTTATCCTTTGGTAAATCAGGAAAGTCCTAAGGTAACTAAAATTAATAGATAATTCTAAATAAATATACAATTCTTTTAGTAAATATTGAGCTCCTACTATCTGTAGACACTGACTTGGGTCCTAGGATTACATAGTGAACATGATAAAGTTCCAGTCCTCAAAGCTAATATTTAAGTCTAGTTTAATATTGTTAAGTTTTGAGCAATAATTTATCTTATTTCTTCACTCTAAAGACAGTTTTATTGATTCAAGACAGATATCTGAAAGAGATCACAAACTAAAGTTAATGAAACCAGGTTAATTACAAATAAGAAAAAAAGGAAAAGTTTAGGAAAATAGGTGTTACCAGGTTTCTGTTTTGCCTAATTATTGCATTTCATTATTCATAGCTGTAACACGGCTTTTATGCTGTGTCACAATATGTGCTTAGCTTCTCTTTCCAGTACTGAGGACGAGGGCCATATGCTGTCTTTCTGTGGTTCTCCCTGCCTAAGGAAACCCTAGCTACATGTAGTGTTTACTGAGTGTATAAACACAAAGCTACTATTGTAAAAACAGTTCTTTAGTGATATATTTTATATTCACAGACAAAATCAGTATTATAACTTGGGAAATATATATATATATATCAGCAGATCTTAGAAGTACTCTTGGAGGGTTCATGCTATTTTAGACTAATCCTGATGAAATAATTTAAACCTGATATAGTCACAGTTGTAACATGTAAATAAAATATTTAATGCTTAATTATTTCAAAATAGCTTTCAACAAAAGATTTGCTATCATTAACATGAATCATATAACATATTATAAATTTAAATAGTTGTTTGACTTATAAACTATAATTCTTTTTACCTTAATGTTAGGTTTGAAATTATACTTGAAAAGATTAAAACAGTAATTAATGATGATGCAAGATACATGAAAGGATGCTTAAATATGAGGACCCAGAAGTGTTATGCAGTGAGGTCTAACATAAATGAATTTCTTGACATAGCTAGAAGGACATATACAGAGATTGTGGATGACATAGCAGGTAATTTATTTCAGTATGTTTTTTTCCTGATTTTTATGAACAAAATGAACTTTTTAGGTTTATCCTAGTTGATAATGCATCATACATATTTTTTATTTCAAAATAGACCACATAAACACATATTGCACTTAAAGAGTCTTTTTTCTCCTTATTTTTCTCTTATTCTTTTTTTTAAAAAAAGCACTGTGAAAGTGTTACAATTTCTCTTTACCCCAAACATGTTATCATCCAACGTTGTGTATAAATTATATTAAAAATGTAGGCTACAAACACTGAAAGATTTCAGCAGTGAGAGATACCAGTTTTATCTGGAGTTGGTGGCTTTTTTAGCCAGTGTAGTAATTTTTTAAAAATTATCTGTACGTTTGCAGCATATAACGATTACATTTATCATGGGAAATTGGTAAATGTACATAGCACATCTTAATTGTTTTTATGTCATCTTCCCTACCTCACCCACTCCTTTCCTCCATCTCATGGTCCCTTTCTCATTAACAGAAGTAATTTTTTAAAATAAATATGTATGGAGCTCCTACTATAGACAGGAATCTAGGTACTGGGAACACATATGGAAAGTGATACAGTTCCTGTCCTCACAATGCTAATATTATAATAGGAGAGACAGACAATATAAAAGAACAAACACACTCGTGCATACATACATGTTTATGTGTATGTGTACCTATACTAATATTGATAGATTTCAATTTTAGATACTATAATTTCACATGGATACAAGATATATGAAGAAAAATATAGCAGATTAGGGGAATCTGACAGTAGAGGATCCTCCTGTAGAAGACAGAAAGTTTTTGATGGAATAGCCGAGAGAGGAATTCCATCACTAGCAATAAATCCAGCTGAAGCACAAAGACTTGAAGGAATGAGTGAGACTTGAAGGAGTGAGTGAGAAATCTGTTCTAGGATGAAATCAGACATTGCATCGTAGAACTAATGAGAGAGAACGAGAAATGTAGGCTTGGATCCAAAGAGTCTTTCAAAGCTAGGAGTGTGAATTTTTTTCCCAGTAATAAGAGGTAGTAAGAAGATTTTTCCTTATAGAGTGAAATTTATTTAAAATATATGTTTAATGAACTTGAGTGAAATGGAGACAAGGAGGCCGATTCAGACTATTGTAACCTTAACATTATTTAGGATGATAGGATAGGATAATGTGCATGAGTCCAGAAGGATGCCAAGATGGATGGAAAATGTGATAGAATTTAATTATAAAGTAATGGTAAAGATAAATGTTTCATTAGTGCTAAATGATTTTTCTGCCCCAAGAATGGTGTACCTTTGAGAAAAGTAGAAAGACCTGAAGGAAATATTTTGAGTAATGAAAATGTTGAGTTTTTCAAGTAATATTCAAAATTAATGATCATAAAATTAGGGATGAAATTTAGAATTCTGTAATGTGTGTGAAGTTTATAGATATTTACATTTATTAAAAGGGAGTTTTATTTGGTTAACCGTCTATTTATTTGAAGAAAAATTTTGTCATAAATTTAGAAGAGAGACTTTCTTATTGTGCATTTATGACGTCAGTAATTAATGTGACTGTTCTCTTTTATAAAAATGGAATAGCATAAAAATGAATATAACAGTATAAAATAGTACTTTAAAAAGATTTATTATTTATTTTCTTTAAGAATACTTATCAAGGTCTAGGATATAGCTCAGCAGTGCAGTACCTACCTAGCAAATGCAAGGTCTTGAGTTCAATTTCCAATTTAAAAAAAAAAACATTGAATACCTATCAGTAGGAATGCATTTACTTTTTTTAAATTTGTTTTTTATTTTTTTGTCTTTTTTCTTTTTATTGGTACCAAAGATCGAACTCACGACTGCCTGCTTGCAAGGCAGGCGCTTATGCCGCTGAGCTAAATCTCCAGCCCCTTTTTTAAATTTTAAAGTGAAAAAAGAACCAAAACGATGATACAGAATTTCAAAACAATAGGAATGGTAAATACAACAATGGTTACTATGTTGCATATTGTTATCTTCAAAGTAGTTGTTAAGATTATAAGACCAAGGAGTGAAAAAATGAAACAATAAAAGCACAAACCATTCTGCTTTGTTTTTAAGAGTATCTAACCACATCTTCTGGATATTAAAAATTTTAAAGTAAAAATAACATTATCTTCTTATTGATGTATAAAATACAAGAAAAATATGATGACTTTAAATGGAAAGAATAATATTCTTATTAACATCCTTTGGTTTTATTTTGTTCTTTCTGCTCACTAGGAATGATATCACAACTTGCAGAAAAATATAATCTTCCTTTAAGGACAAGTTTTAGCTCTGCTCGAGGATTTTTTATCCAGATGACTACAGATTATACAGTGTTACCCAATGATCAGCTTCCTTCTGAATTTATCAAGGTTCATTCTAGAGTGATTAGGAAATTATTGTTCCTGGTTTTGTAGTTATACCTGTGTTTCCCCAACTCCTTGGGCTTTATATGCCAAATTTCTGAATGTGTGTATGTTGCTTCTCTTCCTACTCCAATCCACCCATGTAATCCTAAAAGTAATTTGGAAACTTTCTTGGAGAAAAACAAAACTCATTGTGTCCCACAGTTTAGGAGTTTGGGTGGAGAAAAAAAGATAAATGAAGACAAAAAGTCTGTAAGCTATTTTTAATGAATTATAAAAAAAATTGCCCAGTCTTGTAAGTACTTCTCCAGATACATTTTCCTATTAAAGATTTTCCTGGAGTCCTGGAGTAAAGAAATCTCCTTGAATTTTTAAATCAAACTTCTCCAAATCTTTGAGTCATAGAAATACTTTTTCTTTTTGAGACAAGACAGGCTGGCCTTGAACTCACAGAAATCCTCCTGCCTCATCCTTCTAAGTACTGCGCACCCCTGGCTGGAAATACTTCTTTCTGCATACATACCAACTTTTCCACAATATACCAGCTTGGGAAATTCTAACTCACTTTGGTCTTTGCTGTCTTTACTTCCAAGGGGTACCTTTGACAAAAAAGCTTTCAAATTTACACACACACACACACACACACACACAGAGAGAGAGAGAGAGAGAGAGAGAGAGAGAGAGAGAGAGAGAGAGAGAGAGACAGACAGACAGACAGACAGACAGAGTTACTAAGCAAAGAGGGATGGATAAAATAAAGAAAGGGTTGAATGGGGCCAGTGATTGAGTGAAAGTCAGATATGGAGGACTATCATGCATGTTATTTGTTATATGAGATGTATTGTTTAAAGATTTCTGCAACAATATTTAAAAATTACTCAAAATACTCATGTTGTCTGGCATAGGTTAAAATAACTTGCTATCCTTTGAAACTATCATCTGCTTATGAATGTATTATTTAGAACATTCATTATGATAGTATATCTCAGGAATTAAAGTAATTAACCAAAATGTCCATTTATATTGTATATACCTGTGTTTTATTTCATATACATGTGTATATATCTTGACATTTGTTTTGTTGATTTCATGACAGATTTCTAAAGTGAAAAATTCTTACAGCTTTACATCAACAGATTTAATTAAAATGAATGAAAGATGCCAAGAATCTTTGAGAGAAATTTATCACATGACTTATATGTAAGAACGTTTGAAATATTTGAATATTGAGTTAAATAGGTTTAATGTAAGGAACCATAGATAAAATTTACCCATTGACTTTTTTTCTGATTACAGATAATTATAGAATTATGAATGGTAGGGAAGTAAGTATCATTGTGATAAAGACCCATAAACCTCACAGAAACTTCAAGGCAAATCTAATTGCAAAACAAAGTACCATTGAAAGTTATACTTCTCTAATATGCATGTCCCCATGATGTAGAATTTGGCATATCTTGGACTTCACTCAGTGTCTTCTTTTTATGTGTAGTGTAAGCCCTCAATTTCTCAGACCCTAAATTAATATCTCTGTAGCAAAATCACAGTAGTGCCAGTTCTTTTGCTGCTCCTGAAAGAATAATAATATAGTTAGAACAGAATGTTTAGAATTGATTAGCTCAAATAATAAAGAGAAAATTTGGCATTTCAAAACAGTTTCAACTTGTATTGAAGCCAACATTTGCAAAAACAAAATTATTAGCAGATTAGAACTGTCCAAGTATAAGTACTTGATTCAATCTATTTTATTAATGAAATGTTTTTCTGAATATTTAATAAAGGCAGTCATTTCAAAAACATGGTGTTAATACACCAGAATGTGGATTCTTTGTCACTAAGTAGCTGTGACATTGAGCAAGAGCTTCAATTTCCTCACCTCTAAAACAAGATAACTGAAAGGCAGACTTGACTTATATTGCACACCTTAACCATAAATATTATTTTACTTCAAGCAAAGAGTTTAATATGGTTTTGTAATGATGTTGGATATTATTTTGTAAAAAGCATTGCATGTTTTACCCAACATGTACTTCCAGGGTCGTGTGTAAACTGCTTAGTGAGATATATGAACACATTCATTGTTTGTACAAACTCTCCGACACCGTGTCCATGCTGGATATGCTACTGTCATTTGCTCACGCCTGCACTCTGTCTGACTATGGTAAGGTACTTTCTTTGGAATAAAGATTTTGTATACTTCAGTGTATTTCCATTCAAAAATTTTATATAATAGTTATGAATGTTTTACATACTTTAGTTGAGATGTAGTCTTTTGCCTATGGTCTAGAATACACAAAATAGAATAAAATTATCCTTAAAATTTCTTCTAACATTAAAAAATTACTTACTTAGAAATTGACAGATGAAAAAGAACTGCAAGAAATTTTGAAGTTTTTCAAATAAGACTGCAAAGCTGTCTTCTTGGTGAAAATGGCACTGATCCGAATTTCTAAAGTTCACATCTGATTACTCAAAGAAACAGTGCGCAGGTCCTAAGTGAAACCTCAGTTGCTGAATGGCTCAGCACTCAAACCTTCCACTATTTGTACAGCAAAGTTAAAAAAAAAACTCCTCAATGCTCATTACTTTGCTCAACAGTCCAACCGAAAATCTAACTTGAAAAAAATCTGTATGGGCACCAATTATGGTGAGTGGTGCATGCCTGCAATCCCAGCACTTGGGAAACTGAGGCAGGAGGATTGAGGCAAGTTTGAGGCCAAGCTAGGTTACATAGTGAGTTCAGGACCAGCCTGAACAACATACTGAAATCCTGTCTCAAAAAACCAGGTACATACATATGTGCATACGTACATAGACACATACGTATGTACATACATACATACCTGTGTGGGCTGAGATTGAGTCATGTGTTGCATCTGACACCAACACAAAGAAGTGACACTTAGTCTAAATGTCACTATTGCACAGACAAATGTAGTGCAGTGATAGCAAATCTTTTAGAGAATGAGTGCCAAACTGTAACTCCAAATGTACTTATTTACTGCAAAGTACAAACACTGCAACTAAGCCTGACTGAATACCAGGGTTTTAGTTTATGTATTTGTAAAAAAAAACAAACAAACAAAAACAAAAATAAAAAAATCCAACATTAACATCTTTTGTCTTGAAAGAAAAACACAGTAACATGATGCATGTGCCATAGGTTCACCACCATTGATACAGTGTTTGTGTAGTTTTTGGTGTCAGAACCAATTATTTGGTTTTCATTATTATGGGAAAAATACATTCAGCTTTTGAACTTTTTGGTTCAAGTGCAGAATGAACTGAGTTGTGAAGTATCACTGTAGAAAAATCAGTGGCCACAGTCAGAATTTTCATCTGCTATTTAGATATGTGCATACTAAAATCAGCAGTATATCATTTACTTTTGTATTCCAAGTCTATCCACAGACCGTGAATACAAATTTAAGTAATTTTTTAATATTGAAGAGTACTTTAATCAAGTTAGCCCCTTGAAATTTCTTATCCAGCTTATCATTAATAACCATATTTTAACATGCAAATTTACAGTCCTAGTAGGTGATTATGTTTGAATAATTGTAGACTTAATAACATTAAAAACACTGAGATCTCTAATTAAAATCAGAAGTGCCATTTCCAAATTATTGTGTTAATTTATTTTTAAAGATGTAACTTACAAAGATTTTTTCACATTTCCTTATTTCTTATGAAAATATTAACTTTTCCCATTGACATTTTATAATGACATTTCTAAATCTTTTGTATCTCTCTGAGAGTAAAAGCCTTACCTTAGGTATCAGCTATTCTAGTCGTAGTTTTCTTAACTATTAAGAGATTTAATTGTCTAATTTTAGATTGAAAGGGATCATAAATTCCAAAATATAATGAATGGTTCAAAAGCTCTTTATATTTTTTCCAAATAACTTTACTTTTATATTGAATGTTTTCAAGTTTATCCCTGAATTTGATTTAGAGGTGGGTAGCATTCTAGTTTTCACTAGTCTTTCTACCCTCTTCCTTTTTCCCTCTACCACAAATAATGTCCATACAGACCTGATCATTATTTGTTTCTATAATTCAGCAAATGTGTGCTTGATTTTCTCTATCCTCTGAAATTTCATTTTAGAAAAAGTTTTCCCATAGAGTAGGACAGAGAATTATATTTATTTGGTTTTGCCTTATACTTAAGCCTCATTTTAAAAGCAAAGCATGCCAAATTTAAAATAATGTTTAAGTTAGGGTGAGCAAACAGTCAGTTCTGTAGTAAAATTTTAAAGATAACATCAGTGGTTACCTGGCTTTTTTTAATCTATACAAGCCTGAAATTTTTGTAAGCTGTGTTGAATCTCAAGTCAGTGTCAAGGAGCTAAATTCAATTTCTCTGAAATGAATACAGTAAAAGTGATTAGAATGTATCCATTATAATTTAAGGTGATTGGGTGGTGATCTGGGATTAAATAATGCATTAATATTATTGTCCCAAATTGACCCTGATAAAATCACTAATGTATGCCCAGCTATGCATACCACATCTTTAGGTATAAAAATATTAATCTTTAAAAACCTCCTGTGTTTTTCTTCAGTTCGGCCAGAGTTTACTGATACTTTAGCAATCAAACAGGGATGGCATCCCATTCTTGAAAAAATATCTGTGGAAAAACCAGTTGCCAACAATACCTATATAACTGAAGGCAGTAATTTTTTGATCATAACGGGGCCAAATATGAGTGGGAAATCTACATATTTAAAGCAGATTGCTCTTTGTCAAATTATGGCCCAGATTGGTAAGTTCTGATTTTATTTTATAGTTACCAATTCTGCTGAATTTTCAGATACTTTGTGCTAAAGTTTTTAAATTTATGTACCTAAGAAAAGTTTGAAGTAGATTCTCTTACTTAAGTGGTACAATAATATATCTATTATGTAGACCGTATCTTTGACTAATGATATTTCTACAGCTCCATTCAATTTGGAGTGCATTTCCAAATTTTAATAATATAATATTCATTTTGGAATATTATGGAATTAGAAACTTTCTCATTGAAACAATGTTCTATTGTATTAGTATATTAACTCATAATTATTTCAGGTTTAAAAGTGAATCTTGTTGTGAAAAGAATGAAATGAGTAGGATAAACCACTACCTTTAATAACTCTTTTGAGATTTCCTTGAAATTCTAATTTTAGGCAGAGAAACTTCCCTTAACTTGAGGGCTGTCAGTAGCAATTGGGGTATTAACGTGTACATACACTGTCTGCCTACACACATATAAATGGCTGTCATTGGCCGAGCACTGTCACACATCTCTTGATGTCAAGCATAACTTAACTCTTATTTCTGCAAACTGGGCTTCTTTCAGTACAATATAAATCAGAAATGCAATCCTTGGCCCTAATGTAGTTGTTATTAACCAGGAGTGGTTTCGATTTCTTATCCTTCAGCTCTAGAAACTTGGCAATGTCTGGAAACACTTTTGGTTGTCATAACTAGGGAGATAAGTCCAAGGATGCTACTAAACATCCTACAATGCACAAGACGGCTTCCTTCTCTCTCCCTTTCCCCATTCACCAGCATGTAAGAAAGATAATTGAGCCCAAAATTTAGTAGAGTCATGAGTAAGAAACCCTGGTCTAATGTTACAGATTCTAAGGAAACATAGCAATAACATTGGTGATACAGAGCAAATTCCCCTTACTTCTGGGCAAGAAATCAGAAATCAGTGAATAAATGAATGAAGATTAAGTATCTCACAAAATTTAGAATTTTGTTAGAATTAAAGTACATGTTAGTTGGGGCTGGAGGTTTAGCTCAGCGGCATAAGCCCTGCCATGGAAGCAGGCAGTCGTGAGTTTGATCCCCAGTACCGATAAAAAGGAAAAAGACAAAAAAAAAAAAAAAAAAAAAAAAAAAAAAAAAAAAGAACATCTTAGTTACTTTTATTTCCACTATAAGAGCTGTTTGGTTCATATGTGACATGATGTATCCTATGCTATTTGAGTAGCTAAAAGGAGCTCTGCTTTTTTAAAACACAGGCTATTTAATGTGTATAGATAAAGCAGTCATGATACTGGATTGAAATCTGACTTATAACTTGTACTTACTAATACTAATTATTTTCTTCTATCACAGAATAACCTAGTCTTTCTTTATGATTGTAGTTCTTCAAATATTTAAAGATAATTATTCTACGTCTCTTGTCACTGCCCATTTTAAGCCTCTGAAACAATTTAAAGTGTATATCATATCTCATGAGGTTTTAGGGCTAATCAAACAGTGGAATTTGAAGGGCATTGAGGTTAACAGTTTAGACTTTGGAGGTAAATCTGCATTGTCTAGTTGCTAGCTATGTAATCTTAAGCAAATTACTTAACCTCTTTATGCTTTAGTTTTCCTAACTGCAAATTAAGATGACAATAGTACCTATTTTTAAAGAATTGTTGTAAGGACTGAGACAATGAATATATTAAGCTATGGGCTGAAGAGACAGGTATAACAAAGGAGAGAACTTTCCAGGCAGATGTAAAACTATGTCCTAAACCATAGGGAAAAAAATAGCATGATGTATCATATGCTCTAGAAACAACAAATAGTCCCCAGTTTTGTAGTTCTTTTGCATTTTTGAGCAGAGACAGACGGACTAAGCATGAGAAGTGGCAGAATAACCACAGAAGCCAATAGGACTTGTATCATGAACGGCCTTCAACACTTATCTGAGGGGACTGAACTTTATCCAGCAGTCCATGGGGAGATACTGAGGAAATTTAGCAAGAAAATGGCATGATCAGATTTCACTTAGATCACTCTTGTTTGCAGACTAGAGTCAGACCAGAAGCGAAGCCCGAGTCAGAAGCCTTTGAACACAAAGTGTGATTGAAAGATATGATTAATATTTAAATTTTAAAATTTTATAACAGTAAAAGACACTTTGCCATTAATCCTCCTCAAAAATCTTCTCCTTAGCTTCAAACACACTTAGCTCATCATTCTTGCCACTTCCTGAAGCAGTTCATGAAATCCTTTTCATAAATGTCTTCAGTTGCACTGTGTGACTGCCTCAATGTCCTGAATTGTTTGAAAACATTTACCTTTGTGGATGAGGACACATTTTAATTTATTTTGTACAAGCCTGTCTTTCCACAGCATGCCTTGTATTTTTGATCACACCCCATAAAGACCTCTGAAAAAGGACTTCCAGAAGTAAGTGTGTTTGAAGCAAATGAGAGTATTTGCAGAGGTGCAATGGCAGTGTGTGTTTTTCTGTCATTTTTGTATTCAGCATATATTTTGATCACCTCTTTTTATTGGGAGTTGCTGAGGATCGAACTCATGACTTTGCACTTTGCCAGCAGTTGCTGAGCTATATCTCCAGCCCTTTGGTCACCTCTTATAGATAAGAAATGTTGAAGACTTTTGGTGGAGGCTAAGAAAGAGAGGAGAAATACAACTGTACCAATTAATAATATATGCAGTATTCTCTACCTGTCACTTTCACATTCATTTTTCCATTTAGTATTTCTGAAAACCCTGTTAAGAAAGTTCTATTTAAGAGAGTAATAATTTTTGTTCTCACAGGACTGAGTTCATGTCTGTTTTATTTACCCCAGAACATAGTAGACCTTTAATAAATATTAAATGTCTATATAACGAGGAAGGTCAGGTTCAAAGACTTCCCCATAGTTACTCAGTGTTAGTTCTTTGCCTTAGTCTACTCCACTTGCCATAATAGCTAATCCTACAGTTTACTCTCCCAGGTACTGTTTTGTCTACCTTGCATGTATTATTATAATATATGTATACCTGATTAATACTCATAAAAGTTAATGTGTTACTCTTACCTGCATACTGTAGATCAGTAAAGCATTGAGAGATAATTACTCATTACTATTGTCAAAGATCACATAGCTTGTAACAGGAAGGACTCAAACCCAGGCAGTCTCACTCCAGAATTTTTACTCTTAACAAGCTGTCTATCCTTCTCCAGAGTATTAAGAAGGTAGCAGGTCGTTCCTTTTGCATAGTATTGGAGAAATAGACTTTTGTTTTGTTTTGAGCCAGACAGTTCTGATTCAAATTCTGGCTCTACTGCTTGCTTTGCCATTTAGCAAGCATCTATCATACAATTGTGACATATCAGAAGCTGCTTTAAGTTTGTTATCCCTGGTTTTAAGAAAATCTTAAAAATAGAGTAGCATAGCAGAATTACATGTTACTAGTTTTATTGTAAGTCTTCACATTTTCATAGGTAAAAATCAGATATTTACCAATTTCAATGGATTATTTTTGAGAAGCAGAGAAAATGAAATTAAAATGTCTAAGAAGAACAGATATAGTCATTATAACTACTATGATTACTTTTAGTTTTGTTAGTCTTTTAGTTTGTTTTCCTGCTAATTTTTGTTCCTTAGCGTTAGGCTCTATTCTTCAGTCTTTGTTTTAAAACCCAGTGTGATCTGGCTGTTTTTGGCTCCAGTTATTTCATCATTTTATATATCCAGAATTTTGTGATGTTTTTCTCTTGTTCAACTGTTTTACTATATATTTTTTGACAATAATATGCCTTTTATAGCCCATTATGTAGAGAGATAGATACATTAATCAGATTGATTTGTGTTCAAAAGATGAATATTTTAGATTAATTAGCATAAGAGCTTTTCAGGTAAAAACTGTCTTGTGGGTGAAAATTTTATCTTTTTTTCTTTTGATTAAAAGTTTTACTTTTATTCTGTTTTTGGATATTTTTGCATATTTTAATAACAGTTTAATAACAGTTTCTAATATATCTTTCTGTCATAGTTTTATCAGTTGAGCATTAATAGCATTGCTTCAAATTGAATTTATAAACTTTATGAGTTCCCTTCAAAATTTATTTTGAATGTTATTATTTATTATTATATTTTAATTGTTTATTAATTAAGTATATCATTTAAAATTTTTACCACATTTAAAATAATCTCTGATGTAAGCATGTACTATATTATTTGAGCTTCCAAATAACTTCATGCAGTAGGTAGGACAACAATTCCTACTTTAATAATGACAGAGACGAGACTGAGAGAGTTTAAAGTAATGTTCAAGGTATGCAATATGTGATAGAGTTGGGACCGAATTTTCTAACTCCACATCCATTGTTCTTTCCAGCCTCACAGTTGGATAAATGAACTAAGAAGTGCAGACATTGTTAATACTTGTATTTTTAAAAAACATTTAAGGGTCTATAGCTCAGTGGGACAGTCTCTGCCTGGCAAATGTGAGGTCCCAAATTTGATTCCAAGTACAAAAAAAAAAAAAAAACGTTGTTCAATGTACTTTGACTTTTGATTTTACAGGATCCTATGTCCCAGCAGAATATTCTTCCTTTAGAATCGCTGAACAGATTTTTACCAGAATCAGTACTGATGATGATATTGAAACAAATTCATCAACATTTATGAAAGAAATGAAAGAGGTACCCAAACAAAACTTTTCTTACGTTAATATTTAAATTTTACGTTAATGATAATTATCCTGTAAGAAACTATCTGTATATTAAAATTTACAGATGAGCTTATACTCCTTCTGGGAGCCAGAGGGCAGTCAAAGACAGCTTCCTAAATTCTGTCTTAGGTGGAAATGATAGTCAATATTTTCTGAAAATATAATTTTAAAAAGGAAAAGCTAATGTTATTGAATGATAAAAGTGTGCTTATGTGTTTTATATGGAATATTTAAAAGGCTTTTCCTAAGACAATGATATATTCAGTACCATTTTGCATTGTATGGATTGCTCCTCTTAGGCTTGTTTTTAAAATAAAAGTTAATTGTTCGAAGGCTTTTAAAAATCCTTGTAATTTTTACCATAGAATTTTAATTTTCTAGGGCTGGGAATTTAGCTCAGTGGCATAAGCATCTGCCTGGCAAGGGCAAGGCTGTGAATTTAATCCCTAGTACCCTCCTCACACACATAGAATTTCACTTTCTATTCCAGAGTATGTATCTTTCCCTATTTCTGATCTCATAAAACATTGAGTAGGCTTGAAGACTAAGGGAATTAAGTATGACTCTTGGGATAATTGTATTAAATAAGAATTATTGGGTCACTATGAATAATTTTCTGCAAACTGAGAGGAGATAAGTAAAACTATTTGTCACATGATTTATATAATTACTTAATATTGTCAAGTGTCTGTGGGAATATAGCAATGTGCTAGGTGCTTGAGGTACATTTTTAAGCAATTCTAGCCTTCAAGGAGCTTAGTCCTAGAGAAAGGTAAAATGTTTATTAAAGTTACTATTGTGTTAAATATAACGTGGGTAGAATTCTGTCTTTTGAGAAAGGAGTTAATATTTTTCAAGGAAGAAGGAGAATTTATATCAGTTTAATTTTTACTTAGTCTTTGTGGTTAAAGATTTAAATTTATTTGGTAAGCAAGCAATTACTAAGACATGGATACTTTCCCCTAAATTTTATTTCCTTCTTTATTGCTATAGAGTGGTAGTAAATCTGATAGTGAATTTGTGAAATGGCTTTGAGCATTCCATGATAGTGATTAGTCATTTGCAGAGAAGAAAATGACCATCTTTGTGGTTTATTTAAACAGTTGAGTCACTGCTTTGTTTTATTTTACTATATCTAAAACATCAATAATTTAGATAATGATTATTTACTCTTTTTGTCTCATATACATGTGCATATGTCTACATATATCCTCTGTTCTTTTGGAATTATTAGAAAGAGATTTTGAGAAAGGCAGTGAGTTATTTTCTGCTCAGCAGGATTTCTCTATTAAAATGCGTTTCAGATAAACTAATAAAAGAGACTGAGTTTCTCTTCATTTTTTCTACAATAGTGACAGCTGTTTGGTTGTAATGAATAAGAGCAAAATTATATTTTCCAGATAGCATATATTCTACATAATGCTAATGACAAATCACTCATATTAATTGATGAACTTGGCAGAGGTACTAATACAGAAGAAGGCATTGGCATTTGTTATGCTGTTTGTGAATATCTGCTGAACTTAAAGGTAAACATCCCCATTTATTTTGAATGGATTAAGTTTTAGTCCTTTTCTAATGTATGGCACCAAAAATAACTTTTGAAACAACTTTAGGTAAAAACCGTCTAACATTTATGTTTTAGTACTTGAATTCTCACTGAAGGTAAGAATAATTAGTATGAACCCATGATATAGATAAGGAAAGGAGAAAATCAAGAAATACAAATAAGGTAAAGATTGGTTGGTTTTAATTTAATCAAATTAAATAGCAAAATGACTATTTTAATAACTTTTCATTATGCAGTAATGTCTGTGATGTCACAAATGACTTAATGTACTAGGATACCTAGTATAAAATTTCATTATTTTAAAGAAAACAGTTTTTAACAAATCAGTCATATAAAACAATGATTTTTGCTCTACTTTTAAACTAATTTGTAAATCAGTCTTTTTAGATCATTCAAAATACATACATATGTGAAAAATGGAGATATTTTCTCATATTTAAAATACCTTAAAATGTCTGTAAGATGGAGTTCTTTGCCTTAAGAGTTTGTGATAATTTATTATATAGAATGAGAAAAAAATTTTATACTCATCCAAGGAGACTCAAACTATTGCTGTAGTTTCTGAGTCAGATTAGGGCCTTACCAGTCAAGTTATCAATGGAAGTTTAGCTCCATTGTATCTCCCAGCAGGATCAGCATGTCCCCCCAAATATCCTGTGGTTATTTCTCCAGTTCCAGACTGCATAATCAGAATAAATATTTCTTAACATTTGGAGAAATTTTCCTGAACTGTGGATTGATTGGAACTATCTCAGAAAAGCCCAAAATGCAGTGAACAGCAGTGCCTTTATCCTGTGTTTGGATGAGTGTCCCACAAAGGCCCTTGTGCTAAAGGCTTTACTCTAGCTCACGGCTCTTTTGGAATATTAGGGGATCTTTAGAAGCTGGGCCTACTGGAAGGAAGTCAGTTCAGTGGGGTGAGCCCTTGAAGAAGATGCTGGGATGCTAGCTCCACTCCTTGCTCTTAATTTCCACCCATTAGGAGGGGAGCAACTTCCTCTGCCACACTTGGTCATTGTAATGTACTGCCTTGCTGCTGGCCCAAAATCACAGGCCACTGAAACCTCTAAAACTGTGAGGCTAAAAAAACCTTTTTTTTTTTTTTTTTTAAATAAGAATAAACTTGAGTACCCGAGGTGTTTTATTGTATAATGGAAAGTTGATTCATTCGGGTGTCCGTTAGTGTTTTGCTCTGTGATTAAGGTCAATGGGAAACTAGAACAGCCCAATCCAGGCAGGACTGCAGATGGCCGAGGCTTCACAGGAGCAAACAGCTGTGTCCTGCCACTAGACAAAGAGCTGGGAACATCTGAAGAGCTTGCTGAAAGTGAAGGATTAAGAGAGCATGCAGGAGGAGCAGTTGTGAACTAACTGCCAGCTACAGAAATGAGGGCTTTACTTATCATGAGTCTTTCTTCTTTTTTGTTATAAAGATGCTTGTGTATATATTATATATGAAGTCAATAGCTTTATTTCCTTTTCTCTCATATACTATATCACGGAGTTTAAGATATATTCACTTTATATCATATTACTTAAACATTGGTAATGTTACTTTTATGTTACAGTTTTGTTTGCTTCTTTCTTTTTATGCTGAAGATTGAACTCAGAGCCTTCTGTATACTAAACTGGCATTCTGCCACTAAACTACATCTCTATTCTTCACCATGACTTTTAAATTACAGATATCAAAGAAAAGAATAAACTTCACTCAAGGATTTTATCTCTTCTTGGCCAAGTGGCTAATGCATTCTTGATTATAGGTACAATTATGATCTCATTTCTATCTTCGTTTGGAGGTTAAGTATAGGGTAAAAAAATGTGTGTAGTGCCCATTTGAAGAGGTGGATTTGTTATTTGTGTGTTTGACTGGACCACAGGAGCTGGGCATTTGGTTAAACATATTTTGGTGTGTTTGTGAGGATATTTCTGAAAGAGATTAACATTTGAATTTTTGACTGAGAAAAGCAGATGGTTCTTCCCAGTGTGAGTGAGCTCAATTTAACGAATGGAAACCTTAAAAAGACTAACTTCTAGAGTCAATAGACACCTTATCTGACTGCCTTCAGTCTGGAAGCACTTTACTCCTTTACTCCTTTCAGACTCAGACTGAAAAATCTGCTCATCGGTGTTTTCTAGACCTGAAGTCTTCTGGCGTTCACACTAGACCTATGTCGTTGACTATCTTAGATCTTCAGCTTATACACTGCAGATCTTAAAACTTGTCAGCCTTATAAATTTGTTTATACACACACACACACACACACACACACACACACACACACACAATTAGTCTTTTTCTTTGGAGAACCCAAAAAAATACATTTCATTTCTCTAGTATGCTATAATAGCTAAGAACAGTGGTTTCAGTGAAATCTTTTTTTCTAGTATAAATAATGTAGTGGTAAATGTGCGGTATTACTACTTTTAAGAATTTTTTTTTTTTTTTTAAACCAGTACCAGGAATTGAACTCACGATCACGCGCTTGCAAGGCAGGCGCTTATGCTGCTGAGCTAAATCCCCAGCCCCATAC
This sequence comes from Cavia porcellus, assembly GCF_034190915.1. Taxonomy (NCBI): domain Eukaryota; kingdom Metazoa; phylum Chordata; class Mammalia; order Rodentia; family Caviidae; genus Cavia; species Cavia porcellus. The sequence goes on along the minus strand of NW_026947484.1, from coordinate 155,232,384 downwards.
TTTTAAGAATCTTAATGTTTAAAACTTTTCTAACTTAGTCTCCTTGGTGCTCAGCACAATACTCACAAAATATAGGCACTGAGTAACTTTGTTAAATGGAACTAACATTAAATAGAAGTTCAAAATTTAGTTTGGCACTGAACATCTAGTCTTGTTTTGCATATTGACTTGGTCTCAGACGATTCAAAGAGGCCAACATTGACTTCCACCTGGGGCAGTGCCCCAGTGACATAATCACCTCCCATTAAGCCTACCTCATAAAGATTCATCCCCTCTCAACTGAGGATCAAACTCCTAACAGTTCACCTGTGGGAAATATGCTTAAATCATATTCAAACCCTAGCAAGTGAGTATTTGAGAATTTTCATTTTTCTGTCATGTGTGTAAAACCTTTCCTGTCCTTGTTGCCAGTCTTTTATGTTGAGTTATTTTGCCAAGCAAATATCTTTTTATTGACTTAATATTTAATTTTTAAAAGTCATGTATTTATTTCATTTCTCACTGATAATGCCATAAAATATAAATGATTATTCATATTTATTTGCTTTAGTAACACTAAAAGTTCGGTGAAGTTTGCCCTGGATTTGATCCCTAGTGCTGCCAAGTAAATAAATAAGCAACCAAATGATGAAAAGCAAACAGAAATCACCCATTCCCTTTGGGAATTTCAAGCACCTAATACAATCTACACATTGGTTCCACTTTCCAAAACTGTTTGATAGGGAGAGAAATTATTTTCAAAGTGAGATTTTAAAAAGTTGAGTAAAATATAAAAGATTATATGTGTATGTATATATGTATATGTGTGTATATGGATTATTTTCCCTAATAAATGACTGCTTCAATTAATAGCTTTATTTTTGTGACAAACTTCATCTTTTTATATCTTCAGATGTATTTCTTAAGGTTTACTTTTAGATTTATTCTTTCCTGTGTCATTTTTAACATAATTATATGGTACTTCACTGAATATAATTATATGCTACTTCATTGAATATGAAATTTTGGAGTGTTTTAAAATACATTGATTGGTATGGGGATATAGCTCAACAGCACAAGCGCCTGCCTGCCAGGTGCAAGGTCCTGAGTTTGATTCCCAGTACTTCCCCTCAAAAAGTTCAAGAACTAAAATAGATTGATCATATTAGTCTTCAACTTTAGTTTTATTCTTATGTTTCTGCCAAGCTAGTTGGAAAATTAAGTTTTAGGTCTAAATAGCTAAGGTAGGATTTTTTAGTTCATGTAAAAAGCACTAATATTCAATTGTCTTATATATTTTAGGCATTTACACTGTTTGCTACACATTTCCTGGAACTTTGCCATATTGATGCCCTGTATCCTAATGTAGAGAATATGCATTTTGAAGTTGAACATGTAAAGAACACCTCAAGAAATAAAGAAGCAATTCTGTATACCTATAAACTTTCTAAAGGACTTACAGAAGAAAAGAATTATGGTACTGAATGCAGAAATTAAACCTATATATTGAGGCAGGGATGTAGTGTAATGGTAGATCACTTGTTCAGCATGCATAAAGCTCTGGGTTCGATCCCCAGCACCACAAAACAAACAAAGCAATATTGAAGCACTATGTATTTCACTAAGACCAATTTTCTTCTCCCTTATACTTGCCATCAGTCAAAGCAATGCTCATTTAGATACATGTATAGATATATTCTCAGACTATTTTCTTGTCAAACTCACATTTTATACATAAGAAGACAAATACATCCGTGCCTGAATCTGTTCAAAATATTTACCTTTTATAGTCATTTTGACTTTGGGCAAGAACAGAAATCACACGGTGCCAGTCTGGTGAATACGGTAGATGAGGTCTCACTGTCATGTTTTTGTTTGATAGAAATTGCCATAAAACATTCGATCAATGAGGGCCATTCAAAACATATGCTGAATGTTTAAATTAAAAATACATTACTGTAAAAGACATGATGCCATTAATCCTCCTGAAATAGTCAAAATATTCCCCTCCCTTTGCACACAACCATCATTTTTGGTAATATGTGTTTTACTGTAACAATTTTTTTTAAACTTAAACATTCACTGTATCTTTTGACCTTCTGCTGTTTATAAATATGATATAAATGTGGCACTCAATAAAAAGCCTATATGGCATTTATACAATAAAATGAAATTCTGAAAACATGAGAAACATTGCTGATACTTTTAATTTTCATAAAGATGAGTCATCTACCATTGAATCTTGTGGGAAATTCCAGTCTATAGGGTTATGTCTGTGACTGTACCTTCTCCTCTCTTGAAAACTTGTGCAGAAAATCCCTCTACTTTCTACTAACCAGCTGTAATTCCTATTAGAATTTCAGTGTTATTTTCCATGTATCTTTCCTTCTTGTTAATTCAGAGGTATTTTGTGAAATAATTTACCTTTTATGGATAGATCTGTAATTAAATATAAGAACTGGAAAGTTGTCATCCAGTGTTTTGGAAAACTTAATTTTGAGAATTATTGAGTTCAGAAATGTTTATAGAAGGAAAATTAAAACCTTTGAAAGTTAATATTGGTTGAAACAGGCTTGAAAAACTGGAAATAACAATATTGAAGCTTTTTAAATGTAATTCTAGGATTAAAAGCTGCAGAAGTGTCATCACTTCCACCATCAATTGTCGTGGATGCCAAAGAAATCTCAACTCAAATTACAGGACAGATTCTGGTAAAAACTTTTTAGTAAGGATTATTTTCAAATTAAAATGGCTTTAGTGTGCATTTTGTATAGAATTTGATCTAAATATGTAAAACAATAATTAAAACAAAAATCTAATTCTTAATTTATATAGACAAAAAAATCTCTTACCTTTTAAAACTTTTGTGGTTTGGCCCATCATAGCTTTTCTTAGCAAGACAGCTAATATGATAGGAGATAACAGTTCAGTGAAATTCCTAGAATAAGTATTGTTAACTGTCTTTATGATGAGAAAATAAATGTATTTAAAATGAGCATTTGCCAGTCATGGTGGCATGCCTGTGATCTCAGTACTTGGGAGCCTGAGGTAGGAGGCGCCCTGTGATGTCAGGACCAGCCCAGACTACGTAGCAAGATCCTGCCTCAACCCTCCTCCACTCATCCTAATAATAAAATGTGCATTTAAGATAATAATCACTGCGAAGGACAGACATAGTGCCTAGCTTTTTATAGTCTTCGAAGCTTTTCTCTCCATTATCATTTGTAAACCTCATGTCTCTTCATGAAATAGTTACTAATAGTAATGAAGTAGTTACTAATGGTAACTGCAGTAGTTACTAATAAACAGTAATGATAAAAGTGATATCTTTACTCTCATGTTTACCAGTCCACAGATACTAAGTGACTTCATTGGAAGTCTTGGCCCTGGCACGAAATCACATCTGTTGATTCAAAATTTGGAAATCTTCTAAATTAGGTTTCTTTTTAAAAATCTAATGTGTTCAATAACATGAGGTGGGTGCAGTGTGAAAATTTCTTCAATAGTAGTTTTCTTTCTTCTTTTTAATCAGCTTTCCATTTTTATTGCATTCTTCCCTTCTTTTTCTGGGCTGTCTCTGTGACTTCTTATGAATAAAACCAATTTGAATCCCTTCATCAACAATGTTAACAGTGTTCATTTTAAAGTACCTAATTCTTCAGATTTCATCTTGCCAAATTCCAATTACAGGCCTCCTCTCTGCTAGCCTTCTAGGTTGTGGTTTTCCTAACAGTGCTCAACAGTGTTCAAATGAGGCTCCTATTAATCTGCTGTACATTCATGTATTCTAACTTCAGGTGAATTTTTTTAACTGAATAATTATTTATCTTCTTATTGATCTCTATAACTTTTTTTTGGTCTTTTTTTTTTTTTTTTTTTTTTTTTTTATCAGTTCCGGGGATTGAACTCATGAACGTGTGCTTGCAAGGTAGGCGCTTATGCTGCTGAGCTAAATCCCCAACCCCTTTTTTTGTCTTTTTGAGACAGAGTCTCACTATGCTTTCTGGCTCACCTTGAGCTTATTTTCCAGGCTACTCTTGAAATTGCAACGATCCTCCTGCCTCAGCCTCTCAAGTGCTGGGATGATAGACATATACTACCATACCCAGCTCTATAACTACTTTACAGTATCTCTTTCAAAACATTTTTACTCTTCTGTCCTAATTCTTCAGATAGTTTACTATACTTTTTTAAAGAAACTTGAACTTTTGGGGGGAGGCTCTAGAAATTGAACTCAGGACCTCACACTTGGTAGGCAGACACTGTGCCACTGTGCTATATCCCCGACCCCAAGAAACTTGAAATTGTCTAGATGAGTCCTTTTGCATAATTCCTGCAAATATTTTGTTTGGCAAGTTTCCGTTTCTTGTCTTTCTTTCTTCCTGTGTTGGAGGAAGAAATTACTTTTTCAGTCACTTTAAGGTTAACTTCTTTCATTTTCCATTAAGATAACCTGTTTCCTTTTTCTTCTTATATTTTTCACTGGATTTTCATTTTTCTATGAATACATCTATGTTTTTTCCCAATAAATCCTTTTTAAGCTTACTTTTAAAACTATTATCCCTTTACTGTCTTTACTGTAAACTCACGGCTAGTCTGTCCTTGCCTATTCTGTTCCCACTGGCAAACTGAATCTTGTCATCCCTCACTGAAATTTCTTTCTTAAATCTCAACTAATTAAAGACATCTCAGCCCACCTCCCCAATTTCTCACCTTCTCTGATCTGTGACACTGGAAATTACCATTCTTTCTCCTTTCTTAATTCTGGCCAGTCTTGTCTGCTGTGGGATTATTCTTTCCTAGAAGTTGTTGTCTCCCTATCTCAATGATTTTTTTCTTCTTTCCTTCCTTTACCAGGGCCTTTTCTTTTTTCACTCACTTCTTGTTTCTAAGATTGTTGCCCTTGGTTTCCTTTTGAAAACTCTGTAGTCTCAAATCTCATTCTTTTTCATGGCTTCCATCTTTTCTCCTGAACTCTCCATATTTCTCCTTGACATCTTAGTCTTTTAGGTTACAAACTGAATTTTCATTTCTAGTGTTAAAAGTCTTCCGTAATTATTTTTCAAAATATAATTTGAAAATTAGCTACATTAGAATAACTTAGGATACCAAATTATCGTATGTTTTTTCAAGGTTCTCTATGGCTCAGAATTCCCAATTCTCAGCTGACTCTAAAGTTTGTTACTTTTTGCTTAAAGATCATTATCACATCAATCTTTCATCACATCACTTAAATTTTGCATAATTTACATTTCTGTCATGTTTAATTACTTGCCATTTCATTATTTCAACCTGATTATGTACCATGGTCTCTAATGTGCCTCTTCTAGTTTTTTTTTTTTTTTTTTCCTATCCAGAATACCTTCCTTCTAGACTCTTCTATCCATCAGGTTCATTCAGCATACTCCATTTTATGTAACCCTGTCTTGATCTGAGCTGGAAATGAGAGTCCCTTCCTCTGCATTTTGTATCTCTCTTATGGGACTTTTCGTAAATACTGTGGTCAACTGTGTATAAACAAGCCATTTCAGCAGAAGACTGTAAGCTCCTTGGGTTCTGTTATTATGTCAAGTATACAGTTTTCTCCCTTCTATAGACACAAAAAGCACAAGCTTTGGGGCCCAGCACAGAGGTGTAATTGAAATAATGGTTTAATTGGTAATTGATAAATATATCAAATAGATCGATGAAGGGTGAATATGTGATAATCTTGTTCTACCTAATGAAATCTTACTCATTTTTCCTATAGTGAAAGTAGAAAAATATTCAGAATTGCTTGTTATTGACAAATAGTTGAAGGGATTTTATTTCTGGAAAATTCACTAAGACATTCCATAAACAGTGAAGGTTGAAAACATTTTATTTTCTGTGTAGCTCAGACAAAGGTATGAATTAAAAATTCTTCACCTGTATTCCAAATCATGATACTTCTTCAAGGACCAAACAACTAAAGGTCTTCAACATCCCTGTTTTAAATATTATCGCATAGGTATGCTTAAGTACATTTTAGATTAGAAGGCTACTTTCAAAAAGCTATTTATGTTGTTTATTTTTAAAATGTACTTTGTCCTTCAGGCAGTGTTCTCTTAGCCTCCAATAATTAATTGTTATATATAAATTCTCTTTAGAAGCATGATGAGAAATTAAAATGGAAGATAACATGGTATCATCCTTGGGTGACATTTAAAATTATGCTCACTGTGTAGGCACAAGCTGTGCTGTTTCCCATACCTTTTTTAATGAAAGAGGTATTTTTAGAACTTATCTGTATTATTACTTTTTGGTACTATGTTGAGGGATTTGATCTTTTTAGTGGATTTTTTTCACAAATAAGTGATTCTCAAAAGTATTAAACTATGTCATAAAGTAGTAAGAGTTATATGAGGAATTTTATTCATCCAAATACTATTTCTTTCTTGTTTTTTTTTTTTTTTTTTGGTTGCAGGGTCTCACAGTGTAGTTTAGCGTTGCCTTCCGGTCACTGTGTACCCCAGGCTAGTCTTGAACTCACGGTCACCCTCTTGCTCCAGCCTCCTGAATGCAGAGATTACAGGTGTACCCCACCACAGCTGGCTGTTTCTTTAGTCTTACCATGTATTTTTTGCTAGTTGAATTGAGCTGATTTATCTAAGAGTATTATTTAATCTTGAAGTCCCATATTTCTATAAAAGGAAATAGAATAGTGCTAAACTATGATCAACTTAAAAATCATAGTATTTATTTTTTTAATTTTTATGTATTTTTAATAATAGCAGAACCAAAGGAGTACCCCTGAAATGGAAAGACAGAGAGTTGTGTACCATCTAGCAACTAGACTTATTCAAACTGCTCGAAACTCTCAATTGGATCCAGACAGTTTACGAATGTATTTGAGTAATCTCAAGAAGAAATATGAAGAAGATTTATCCAGGGTTGCGCAAGTTCCAGGAAATGCTGAAGAATAATAATTCACATATTATAGCATTGAAATAATATCTTTTAATATGAGGAATCTAGAATTTATCTCCTGAGAGCAAAAGAAAATATTTTCTAAATTTTATATTTCAATTGAAAATTATATCAGTATTTTCATTTATATATCCTACATGATGTTTGTTATTCTTAATAAAAGAGAACTATTTAAATAAATATCTTTCATTTTAAAAAAGTATGATGTACCACATTTTTCTCATTTATGAAAATTCACATTGAGTTTATTTGAACTTACAAGTTATACTTTAACATGTTATTATATATACCTTAGTTTCAATACCTTTCTTTTAAGGCTGGAAACTTAGTTGAGATGTGGTGTCTTTGTGAATGCGTGTGTATCTGTGTGTTTTATATGTTCTTCTGAAGTAAGAATATGCTATGACTTAAAAATCTATTACTCCAAATTCTAACACTGAATGATTTTAAAGTGTGTTAGAATACACTGAGCATTAAAAATAATTTATATTCAATATATTTCTAAAGGCTGAAAATAAAAAAAATAGGTATTTTATAATGCAGACAGTAATTCTAGAAGATAGAGTCATCACCACAAACCTTTCAGTTTATTAGATACTATATCTAGAAGATCAATTTTACCTCCCTGACTTCCTCCTTCTTCCTAATTTTCATTTTATCTGTGTTCATTAGATAAATAAAAGGCAGCAGAAATATCACATGGATTGTTTATTTGACTAGTTGGTTCACAAGGAAACATCTGATCCCATTTCAGAGTTCAGCATTTACTCAAGGCCATTCTTATTTCATAGATGGGCAAAGGAAGCAGGAAATCATTAGTCATTCAGCAACTGGAAAGAGCCTTTGTCTCCTCAACCATCTTATTTCTATAATTCCATTTAGAAAGTGACTTATTTGCATAAACCTAGGAGTTTATTCTTTTCCTTGGCAACTGATATCTGGAGTTTAGGGTTTACATTTGAACCATTTATTCAGTAGCTATAATATTCATAGTTATTTGGCCAAGCCAATTATTCACAGAGTAATTGATGTAATTTAAATAATATATGCATATTATACTTTACAACTTTTAATGTTCATATTTACAGACTTCAACTCATTACCATTGTATTAGTAGTATTAGTAGTATTAGTAGCTAGATATATTGAAAAATTATAATGTCTATGACATATATGCTTTTTGAAACAGTAAATGTTTTACATTCAATATGTTAAATGTCTTATTAGAGTATTTATGTCCCTTACTGTTATGTTGGAGAAAGTGAATATCACTGTTTGAATTTTACAATTAGCCACATTTTAATTCGCAGCCTTTGCAGTGAATTATACTTCATGTATTGTTTCTAAAAGCAGCTAGATAATTTGAGTTTGTGGCAAATTTCTAGAAGGCACTGATGAGGAATGGGTTGTGACACACTGGGAAACAAAAAGGAGGAAGCACTATGAGGCAGAAGCAGAATAGGCAGTGAAAGAAATAGACAAGCAGAGACAGGTGCCATGTGTCAAATAATACATTACCTCCCACTTAGATTTAACCTCAGTGTTAGATTTCATTAGAATTTTAAGAATTTTTTCATCAAAGTATTTGACACAAAAATTGCTGCCAATCAACTAATCCCTTTTATATTTGAGATTCTGAAATAAAATAGATTTATATCTTCTTGAAATTAAATTACATTTTCTTAAAACTATTTTTTGCCAGATAGAAAAGATGGCGGATAGATAACAACTGGCTACAGAGGCTCCCTGAGATAGTCAACTTAGAATTCAACGTAATACAGAGTGGGGAGCCCCAAACAGAGGGAGATGAATTCTCTCATCCCAAGAAGAAATTAAGATGACCTGCCGACCATCTGAAGTCCTGCCGTGGCTGGCTGATGCTGTAACTTGCCAGGGTCCTGCCACAACTTGCTGAGGTCCCACCATGCCTTGCCGGGGTCCCGCCACAACTGGCCAGGGTCCCACCATGACTGGCCAGGGTCCCACCACGACTTGCCGAGCTGTCCGAGGTCCTGCCACTTACACTCACTGGAGGTGCAGTTACATTGTGTTGGGGGTCAGTGAGCTGAACAGAGAGCTGAGTTGGCAGGGTGCCTGCATCAACCTGTGGTAAGTGATGGGAGTGGAGCCATTCCATAAATAGGAGAACTCTGGCAGACAACATTCGGAGACTGGTCAGGACTGGCAAGTACAATGGTCAATAGTGACTTCAGTCAGTTGTTCCCTTCCCAAACGGGATTGGTGGAGTGAGGTAGGCCTGGGTCATGTGGCCTGGCTGAGACCCAATAGGTTGTCCGAGATCAAGTCCCTGCAGCAGTGGCCCATACTAACCACACTGGCCCAGTGGGGCCTCGGAAATTTGGCTGGTCCAGAGGGGAGGCTGCACAAAGTAATACAGTAGTGCAGGCCACAGCAGCTTAACTGATCTGGAGGGGAGGGGCCGGCATATGCTGTCCCTGCCTGCAACTCACTAGCACACTGCAGTGTGAAGGGTCATCTAGCTAGCGCACTTCAGAAGAATTGTAACTAACAAAGAAAGAAAGTGGGGCCTCTTGGAAGAAGCAAAAAGATGGGAAGAGGAAGCAACAACAAAAAGTCCTCAGGCCTCAACCTTGAGAACATTGACCCAGGACAGGTAAATACAAAGGAGAATGAGAAGAGCAAACATGTAATATCAGACACAGCACCAGTGGACATAAAGAGATATATTTGGGACCTCACAGATGAGTTCAAAAGTGAAATATTTAGCCAAATAAAGCAAGAAGATTAATAAAAGAGATACTAAGCACCCCTCAAGCAGACACAGACGGAAGAAGGGAGGAACTAAAACACAGGAGAGAACCATTTGATGAAGAATATATAAAAATATAGAATACATGAAGCAAATTCAAAGCAATCACCAGGAAATTAAAAACTCTATGGAAACATGGCAAATCAGCTTGAAAGAAACTAAGGATAGATTATCCAAACTGGAGGACAATTTTGCAATGTGGGAGTATGAAAGGAAAAACTTTTTAAGAAAAACAAGGAAATAAGGAGTAACAATACAAGGCTAGAAGATGACAAAAGGATCTATAACGAGAATAAACAATGTGAATGAAGAAGCTGGGGTACACACAAAGGAACTACAAAGGTTATTCACAGAAATAATTAAGGAAAACTTCCCAAATATAGGAAAAGGAAATGATATTCTGATATATGAGGCATACAGAACTCCAGCCACCTACAACCAAAACAGAACTACACCTAGGCATATAATAATCAAGATCCCAGAAATTCAATATAAGAACAGAATATTAAAAGCTGTTAGAGACAAGAAACAGATAACCTACAGAGAAAGGCCCATCAGAATAATGGCAGACTTCTCTACACAAACCATCAAGTCAAGAAGAGCCTGGGGTGAAGTATTCCAAGCCCCTGATAAACTGTCACTAGAAATTAATGGAGAAACAAGATGCTTCCAAGACAAAGAGGAACTTGGGAAATTTGAAACCACCAATCCAACGCTACAGAGAATACTCCAGGGCATTCTAGAGAGAGAAAGAAAAGTACTAGGACTCCAAGAACAGTGGCAGAGAGGCCTCAATGAATGGAGCAGAAAACAGAATGAAGAAGTTAAGCAGACAACTGACGGCAAAAAAAGAGCATAACAGAACTGAGGCAGAGAAGATTTTATTCAAAACTGATATGATTGATAGTATCAAGTCTGAGAGTATAGGCAACTACACTGAAGATGACAAGACCCTATGATACACATTCTGGTTTGATAACTGCCAGTTTTTGAAGTTCTATACTATATACAAAGTTGTGTTTTTATTAATACTGTTATGTACTGATATATTCAATTATACTATGTCTGATGATACAGCCAATTCTATTGGAGATAACAAGAGACAACACAGGAACTATGGTAGAACGATTTGTACAACGGTCTTACATGTTTATTTTGTTTCATGTGTTTAAAGGAATGTTTTGTTTTGCCTTGCTTTGTTTTATTTCTCCCTCTAATATAGAAAGGATAGAAATACATGTTAAGACTCATGCATGTGTAGAATCTATAAACAGTTTATGAGAACTGATCATATGACACATGATGAAGTGAACAGATACTTTGAAGAAAAAGAGACACTAAAATACCCAGTGCTGATACTGGAGTGTCATAATGTGAAACCCAGCAATAGTATTATTCTTTGTTCAGAGTGATATTAGCCTGCTTAGGTTTATTCAATCTCAACATAATTGAAAAGATGGATAACTGCATGTATGTTTAAGTGTATAGGATTGATAACCATATTTCTAAGTTTTTGTTGGATAGTTGAACAGAACTGGTTGCAGTCTCACTGTTTTGAATCCCCACTTTATATGCTCCACTTTAGTATCTTGAATAACTATTTGTAAGAAGACAATCGGTAATCATCAACTAGTGATTTCTTACTATTTATTTTTTTCTTTGAAATTATGTATTATTCTACCCATTTTCTATTTTGTTTAGTCTTTCTTTAAATTAAATTTAAAAAAGCAGATACTATAGTACCCAGTGCTGATCATGGAGTGTTATAATGTGAAATACAGCAATTATTCTTTGTTCAGAAAGATTTTAACCTTCTTTAGTTTGTTTAATCTAAACATAAATTAAGATATGGACAACTGCATGTATGTTTAAGTGTATAGTATTGACAACCATGTTACTAAGTTTTTGTTGGATAGTTGAACAGAACTATTTGCAGTCTCGCTGTTTGAATTCCCACTTTACATGTTCTATTTTTGTATCTTGAACAACTATTTGTAAAACGACAATATGTAAACATCAACTAGTGATTTCTTACTGTTTAGTTTTTTTCTTTAAATGTATATATTATTTCTACCTATTTTGTTTTGTTTAGTCTTTCTTTAAATAAAATTTTTTAAAAAACAACTATTTTTTGGGTAGCAGAAACATACTTAAACTCAAATCAAGACATAATTTCTCATGAACAAAGTGAATATTAGAAAATTTGTTCCTTCATTTTAAGATTTATTTACCTTTTTTCTTTGCCTTTCTCTAAAATTATACATCATAATCTAATAACAACAAAAATGTCTGTAATGTCTCAGGAAACTTTTAAAATTTCTACTTCAAAATCCTGCATGAAAGGTTGACTTCATGTCCGGAAGAAGCATACAAAAAGTCAGGAGAAAGAGAGCTTATCTTCCTGCCTGGAATGTATGGTCGTACCTTGGGACTGCACTATACTCAATGCACTTTGGCATGAAAATGTAGTCCCAGTACCTACCTTTTGATCGCTTGATACACACCCTATGATTTGGAGTAGACTTGACTCATGACTCGCTACCCTCTCCAGCCAAAACAATTTGTACTCATTTTTGACATTCAGCATGCCTCACAGAACTAATTAAAGATAAATGCTTAGGTGCCACTGCAATATGTTTAATTTAAATTTTATATAGAGTAAAAATTAACTTTTTGATGTATGGTTTTATGAATTTTTGCATACCTCTGTAATCATAACCACCATCAGGATATGAAATCAATCCATCATCACAAAAGATAACTTTGGTATTTGTCTCCAATGTTCACCCACCCATCACCTGTTTTGTTTCACTGTAGATCTGTTTCTCTTCAGTACGTTCAACACATGGAATCATATGGTATATGATCTTCTGAAAAGACCTTTTTCACTGAGATTTATCCTGTTGTGCCTTTTTTTTTTTTTTTTTTTTTTTTTGCTGACATGTATTACACTGTATGGATGTGCCAGGTTTTTTTGTTTTGTTTTTTACCATTCATTTGTTGAAGAAAACTTGGATTTTCAGTTTTCAGTGATTATGAAGTTACTATGAACCTCACTGTACAGACTTTCTGGGAGCATAACTTTCATTTATCTATGTTAAATGGTAAAATAGCTGTGTCAAATGGTACGTGTACATTTAACTTCAAAGTTGCCAAATTGTTTTCCAGAATAGGTATATTATTTGACATTCCCATCAGCTATATAGAAAAGTCTCTCCTCATGTTCACTAGTACTTGGCATTATTGGTCTTTCATTTTAATTTAATCTTTCTTTTTTTATTTAAGGAGAAAAAAAACAGAAAAAGGGTACAAGTAATACAAAATTTAAAAAATAAACAGTAAGAGGGGCTGGAGATTTAGCTCAGCAGCATAAGCACCTGCCTTGCAAGCAGGCAGTCGTGAGTTCGATCCCTGGTACCGATAAAAACGAAAAAGACAAAAAAAAAAAAGGAAACAGTAAGAAATCACTAGTTAATAGATTACATATTCTCATCTTAGAAATAGTTATTCAAGTTACAAAATTGAAGCATATAAAGTGGACTTTCAAACAGTGAGAGTGCAAATAGTTTTGTTCAATGATCCAAAAAAACTCAGTAATATGGTTATCCGTCTTATACACTTAAACATATATGCAGTTATAACCTTTAGAGCACTTTCTTTTCTTTTATACAATGACAATTACACATTTTGGGTTTTACTACTCCCACAGTTATTATTTTTTTTGAAGAGAGTAAAACCAAATGCGACATATCAGAACAGAGTCAGTCAAATCAAAAGGATGGACATAATAGATAATGTAAAAACAAAATACAAGGTGATCAACAATGGTTACCATACTGCCTCTTGCTATTTTAAGAATTGACAGTTATAATAAAATTGAACAAAACAGTAAAGAATAAAACCAAAGCATTGGAGACATTACAGGACTTTAAAAGAAGATAAGTCAACTGAAATGGGCGTCATAATGAATCTTATTGTCGTCACAGTTTTGCCTATACTTTTGAACTTGGTACTATCAGGCAAAGCAGAATAGGGGAAAATCAGTCAAAACAAGATGGTGAGGGCAATACAGGATTTCAAATCAAGTTAATAGGAAATCAAAGTAGGTTACTATAATGTATCCTGCTATTTTTTTATTTACTTTTCCCTTAATTAAAAAGATAAAAAGAAAAAAGTAAATAATTCAAATTTAAAAAGGGAGGGGATTGAGATAAAAGAGGGCATAACAACAGAACAGCGCAGGTCAAAACATAACCATTTAAGCAAAATAGTGTTTCACCACAAGATATCCTGACATAAAAATAGTTACCATAATGTCTCTTTCCTTGAAATCTTTGAGTATAATTTTGTATACTGTAGCACCAAACATATCAAGGCACTGTAAAACCATTTAAGAGAATGACAGTATTATAGGGTATTTAGAACCAATTAACAGAAAATGAACAATGGTTTCTGCATAATCTCCTTGTCTATAAAAGTTTTTACTTATATTATCATATATAATAAAATCCAATAAGATACAACCTTTTAAGACCAATGGAGACAGAAGAATACAAGTTTCATAGGACTTCAAAACAAAATGATACTAAATCAGCACTAGTTATTATGATGTCTTGTTTTCTCCAAAATAGCTGTTCCTACCATCTGATCTTCTCTTCCTCATTTCTGTTGAGCTCTTTTTCTGTCGTTTGTTGTCAGTTTGTCTTCTTCATTTTGCTTTCTGCTCCATTCATTGTGGCCTCTCTGCCACTATTTCTGGCATCTTGGTATTTTCCTTTTTTAGAATATCCTGCAGTATTCTCTGTAAAGTTGAATTGGTGGTTGCAAATTCCCCTAGTTCCTCTTTATCCTGGAAACACCTTGTTTTTCCATCAATTTCTAGGGACAGTTGTGCAGGATATATCAATCTTGGCTAGAGGTTATTATCTTTCAAAGCTTGAATTATTTCCCCCCACACTCTTCGTGATTTGATGGTTTGTGCCGAGAAGTCTACTGTAATTCTGATGGGTGTTCCCTTGTAACTGATCTGTTTCTTGTCTCTGACAGCTTTTAATATTCTGTTCTTATATTGGATTTCTGGAATTTTGATTATTATATGCCTGGGTGTAGCTCTGTTTGGGTTGTTGGGTGGCTGGGGTCCTGTATGCCTCGTACATCTGAGTATCTTTACTATTTGCTAAATTAGGGAAATTCTCTTGAATTATTTGTATGAATAGCTTTTGTAGTCCATTTGTTTGTGTCCCTAATTCTTCTTTTATGTTCTTAATTCCTAAGTTATAGATCCTCTTATCATCTTCTAGTCTTTGTACTGTTGCTGTTTGGTTTTTTGTTTAAGAAGTTTTTCATTTCATGCTCCCATATTACAAATCTGCCCTCCAGTTCAGATAATCTATCCTTAGTTTCTTTCAAGCTGTTATGCCAGTTTTTGATAGAGTTTTTAGTTTCCTGGTAATCTCTTTGAACCTGCTTCACATATTCTATGTTTTCTCTATTTTCTCCATCAAACAATTCTCCCCTTTTTTTCTGTTCTTCCATTCCACCATCTGTTTTTTTCTTGGGTGGTGTTTAGCATTTCTCTAACTATTCTACTTATGTCTTGCTTCAGGTTATTAATAACTTCATTCCTGAACTCGTCTATGAGGCTCTGGAGATAGTGCTTTATGTCTACTGGTGCCATGTCTGATATTGCATGTTTCTCAGGATTGAGGGCTGAGGACCCTTTCTTGTTGCTCCCTCTTCCCATATTTTTTGTTCCTTTTATACAAGCGAATATAGGAGGCCCAGTTCCTTTCTTTGTCAGTTACAGTTTGTTTGAATTATGCCAGCTAGGTGTTCCCGCCCACTGCAGTGTACTATGGAGACCGAGACCTGGGCAGCCTATGCTGGGCCTGCCCATCCAGGTCAACCTACAGAAAGCTTCACTGCTAGGGTGCACCTCCAGGCACTGGGATCTGGTTTGGGCTAGCCTACTGTGTCTTAGTCAGCGGCATAACACAGTCCAGGCACTGCCCACCAATCCCGCTTGAGAGGGGAATATGTGACTGAAGTCACTGCAACAACCTGTTCCGGCTAGTCTTCCCGGTCCCAATATGTCCTTTGCTGAAGCCTTTTACTCTAATGGAAGGGTCCCCGACCCGCTCACTCACCATAGATCAATGCAAGGCTCCTGGCCATTCCCGCTCTCAACTCCATTCACCCCTTCCCACTCTCAGAGCTTTTGCACTTCTCTCCTTGCCATGCCAATTGAGACGCAGCAGTGGCTGCAGGAAATTCAAATCACAGCTTCCAGTGGCACGCGGTCCAGCTTCCGCACTGAGACCTTATCTGTTCCTGTTATATCACCGGGACTGTGTTTCTCTTAGTTTAGTTCGTTCCTGGGTTGGCAAAGTATATGTCCCCTTGCTTAGGATTTCTTGCCCGGCACCATCCCTGGATTTTAAGTGCGGTTTCTCAGAGAGCCTCTGAAGCTGCTGCTATCTATCCGCATGTTCTCCCAGAAGTCCTAATTTAACCTTTCTAATAGGTGTGCAATAAGTGACACTTTTTTTAAAATTTAAAACTATTTCAATAATTTTTAGCCAATAGTGCTTTTTCCCCCTGAATTAGTTTTTAGTTTCTTGTAGCCTACTCCCTCTGGCAGCACATACGTGAGTCTGCCCCTTCAAGCAAAATTTTAAAGTATGTCTTCCTTTTAGAAAGCCACAAGCAAGTCTAAGGCAATGAATATTTACTGTGGGCCAAGTGACAGATGTGAGGAATACAAAAGATGTGATGTCCAACTTCGAGGACTTCCGGTGTAGTAAAAAGAAAAACCATATATATAGTCAGATGTACTGTGTGTAATAAAGTATTTGTCAGTTAAAGAGAGTTTAAAGAATTAAATATGTCAGGTGTTTAGGAAGAAAAGGGGGCTTTTGATGGAAGGATCTGCGTGTGTAAAAGCAGAGAGATGTGAAGCAGTTTGGTCTCATTGGAGAATGGCATTCATATGAGGGTAACTAAAAGGTGAGCCAGGTGCTCTATAGCAATTTCTTCTATAGGCTGCTACTGTAGAGTGTCTGGGTGATTTTCTTGTTGAAGAATGGGCAATGTGTGGTGAGAGTAGTAGCAGTGGCGGCTTGAAAGCTCCTGAGATTTAGTTACTCAGATTATTGGCTGAAATGATCTTTTTAGCAAAAGGTGTTAGTTATAAATAGAATTTTGTCCCCCCAAAAAGATACATCAAAGTGCCAACATTCATGAGAATGCTATCATATTTGGAAATCTAATTGTAAATGTAATGAGTTAGGAGTCGGTCCCCCTGAAGATAAGCTCTGTAACCCAATCTGATGCGTGTCCTTGTAAAAAAATGGCCACGTGAAGACATGGAAAACAACAAGTGGAGCAGAGTACTGGAGTGATGAAACCTCCCTCCAAAGAATACCAAATGTCGTCAGAAGATAGGACAGTTGTGGAAGCTAGCATGGTACAAGGGAGGATTCCTCTGTACTTTATAAAGAAAGCAGGGTCCTGGTGACACCTTGATTTTGAATTTTTCAATTTGAATATTGTGAACCAAGAAATTTTTTTTAAGCCACTCAATTTATGGTGCTTTGCTGTGTGTGTTTGGGTTTTTTAGACAAGATCTTCCTGTGTAGTTCACACTGTCCTTGAACTCTTATGTAACCCAAGCTGGCCCCAAACTCATACCAAACCTCTTGCCTATCCTCCCAAGTGTTGGGATTATAGGCATGTGCCACCAAGCTGACAAGCTGATACTTTAGGAAACTAATACAGAAGGAGAGCATTAAATGTGATGTTGGGTGACCAGCCATGTTGAAAAGTGCAGAAGTAGTCAGAATGCCAGTAGGAAGAAGTTCCTGAAATTTAGATGCTGCTTATTGTCCTTGTTCAGCGATAGTGGTGACAAGGCCAGGTTCAGTATGCACTCATAAAGATGGGGATGGAAGAGGAAGGATGAAACAAAAAGACGGAAAGCAGAGAGTGACTATGGAGACAATGGAGACTTGTCTTCCCAGATAAACTGCCACATCTGATTGTTAGTTTGATATATACTATATTTATATATGCTGGAATAAAGGTAGCTTTTTGCATTTTTTACATTAACATATATTTTCAAAAAATATAACTATCTTACCTGTGACTACTAAAGGAAATATTCACATGGTGATACACTGTGTGATGATGAGCTTCTTTACCTTTGAGGTTAAACATGTTCTCAGTTGAAATGAAATGTTTTTATTAAGGGTATAAATAAATATTTCTATACTTTAATCCTGTAACATATTTGTATTACAAGTAAGAAAAAAGGAAAGGAAGTAATCCAGTTATATCATTCCATGTCTGTGTTACTTTGTTTTTTATATTCAGTTCTTAGATACTATGATAGTAGTATACAGTTTACTATGTAATCGTGATACCAGAGTGAATGCTCTCTGAACTGTGAAAATGTTTTATTGCACGCAGGTTGCCAGTGCATAGTGGAAACTGCTACCATGTATCTGGCATAGTATCAAATGGCAAGCCCTAAAATATGCTATCATGAGGTGAGGACCGATGCGCGTTGTGAAGAAGTGTGAAGCCTTGAGATTTCCATCCCATCCAGACTAGCATTTTAGCCTATCACAGTGCTAGGTCAGAACACAAAGCTTTATTACTAGTGATACAGCAAGCACCACGAGCTTTGTTTTTGTGTTGGTCACACCTATGCTCCCCATCAAAGACATGAAAGAGTTCATCAGAAGCATTCAGAGTGTGTTTATGCCACAACTGAGGAGCCCTAAGCATATGAAATTCCAATATTTTATAATGAGCTTTAGGATAACCTGCTCAACCTTTTCCCTAGGGTACAATATTACCTTTATTGTACTATACAGCAAGCAAACCCACTCTGTTCTCCAGAGAGAGAGAGACATTATCTCTATCTTCCAGGGTTGCTCACAATACAAATATGTGTGAAAATCTAGTCCATAACAAATAACTATGCCTCTGCTCTTGAGACAGGTAGAAATATCAGAGACCCATAGAATACTGTTCTCCAATCATCATCTTTGCTTTACAAGCTAGACCTCATAGTTAGAGAAAAGTCTAGTGCCATGAATATTTAAAAAGATCTAAAGTTTTGTCTTTTCATACATTTTATGTCTTAGGTGAATTTCTTTGTAATATTAACAGTTTAACAGATAACATTTTCATTTTGATGTAATGCTGGATCAAATAGATATTTTCTATTTGTCTCAGAACACATGTAATTTATACCATTTTGTGGAAGGCAGTGACCAGAGTCACAGCCTGACCAAAAAGTGATTGTGGACATCATTTGAAAATATATTTTCTAGTGGAATGCACTATCCAATAAAAACTTCTAATAAGTTAACAGTTTATGAAGTTAATAGTTTATTAACTTCTAAGCCATACTGTGGTGAGCATCGTTGAAGAATTTAGGATGAAAATGTATATTAACTTTCTAAGTTCAGGTATTTCTGCAGACGAACAGGAATTTTCAGTGAAAATATTCCATCTGGAAGCATTTTGTTGGTTAATAGTTGAGTCCTAATGGTTATTCTGCAAAGGTGTTGTAGTTCACATGGATCTTTGTATCTTGTTGGAGGAATGTATTCCAACCAATCTGTAATAATTGGACGCCTTCCCAAACTCAGCTGCATCTGGAGGGAAATATTTTATTTTTTCATGTTAATCATTGATTTAGTACAAATTATTAACATTTATTTTCATTTAAATTCAGAAATTGATTTTTATATAAATAGTTAACATTTTTTCTAAAGCATTTTCACTTGAGGTAGATAAAGGAATGCCTTGGCTCATGAACGCTCCTGTTTGCAAACAATTCAGTTCACAAACAGAAACATTCAGCAAAATTTTGCTTCCATTCACAAACTCTTCATTAGGTGACAAACACCTGCAGCCATAACCTCCACGTAAGCACATATGCAGCCGTCTTACCCCAAATCATAAAACAAATGAACTCGTAAACCAAGCTACCACTGTATTTTATCACCATTTTATTCCTACAATAATGAAGTTTAAATAATATGTGAGGACAGGAAACAAAACGGTTTTGTAACTATGAAACTACATCCCAGATACTGGGTACATTTTTAACTTTAGATGGATCATACACATACTTCATTAGCAATTGTCACTGTCTGTGTGGTATACACTAGAATTATATGAGACTATAAAAATTGCCAACACTTAGGCCCTCACCCAGAAGTTCTGATTCTCTCATTCATGGGCTGGGAAGAGTATAAATGCTGAAAATTGCCAGATGGTTCCAAACATCGTAGCATAAAAATTCACACACAAGAAGACCTGATTTAAGGTCTGTCCAAATGAAAAGATGTCTTCTGAAATTTCAGGAAGTCATCTTTAAGGACTGAATTCCAGAAGACAAATGTCAATAGATGGACTTGGAAAGGATATTGCTATGGAGATGTCTCACCACAGAACCTGTGTTTTCCAGGTGCCATGACAGTTTTGCTTATCTCGTTACATTAGATATGTATATAAATGCATCATTTATCCAGTCATTGACAACTTGAAGAGTATCTGATATATTCTTAATACTGTGGTAGGTGCTCAGGATAATTGGTAGGGTATGCAAAATAGTTTCTTTTTTAATTTTTATTTTTGTAAGTACATGTTTGTAGTATATAATGATTACACTTGCTGTGGACAGTTAGCTCATACATAACAGATTTTTTTTTTATTTCATCCACTTCCTCTCTCAGTTCACCGTTTCTTGGTTCTCCTCTCTTTTGCAAAGATCTATTTATCATATTATCATTTATTTTACTGTTTATTTATATTTTAGATTTCTCATGTAAGAGAAATCATGCGATATTTAAGCTTGTTTGATTTATTTCACTTAACATTATGATATTCGTATGTGTAGGGATGGTTACCCAAATATATATTTTCAGTAAAATCTATGTGCTGTGAGAGGGGAAACTACTGGAAAGTATGGAAATGTAAAACAGGGAAGAGCCTGTAAAATGTTCTTCAGGCAGTTTTAATGTGATCCTTTGCCTTCTGGTACAGTATAATTTCACTTTATTAAACTGCAATTGATTGGACCCATCTCTGAATTCTTTGCCACTCAGGTTGGTGACTTTGTTCAGCCCCTTCTACGTTAGCACTCTCCTACTTTGCTGTACCTCAAGAATAGCATTTAATGGTAAAAAAAATTGGTATTTCTTTAATAATTGTGCAGGACTAACACTGGACAAGGACAAAGAAATTTATTGGAGATACAGTGTAGTTTTTAAATGGGTTGCCAAAATAATTTGAACTGTTTGCTTTTCTTACAGTTGACCTAAGCATTGGCTTTTTATTAAGGCATTTAAAAAGCTCCACAGAGTTGTATCTCTTATGAATTTATTTCTGAAGTTACACCTTTAAAGGTCAGGAGAACTGCTGTTCCGTAGGCATTCAGCTGGTGTGAGTTTAGAGTAAGCTCCTCCCCGTTAAGCAGTTACTTCTTGGTGGCATCATACAGTTTGGTGCTGAAACTCCCAGTTCATTTTGAAGGGTAAACATTGCTGTGCAAGGTTATTTTTTCTCTGAATTTGGATTATTCCAACAATCCTATTAAATAGAAGGTTGTCACACTTCTGAGACATTATCAGTTGAGCAATTAGTTTAAGCTTTTCTTTTTTTTAGAATGCAAAATTATTTTGGGATTTTTGCGTGGAAAAATCTATTTCTTAGTTTGTGTTTGTATTTAAGGGGAGAAATGCAGCCCTCATTTTAATATGTTCTGTTGGAAAAGAGGTCTGTTAAATTTCTAGTTTACTTTTTTTCAGAGACAGAAATCTTAATAAACATAGCTTTTGTTATTGGAAAATAATAGAATACATCTACTTAACAAGACTAAAATAAATTTAACTTTCAAAATTCTTTTATATTTAGAAAACCAAAATTATGAAGTAAAGGACTGATAATTTAAGTTTTTTGTCTTTTATTTTAAATTAGTAACAGTTAATGATTGATTTGTCCCTGAATGCAATCTATACAATTAAAAGTTAGTTTTATTTTTGCCTCCTCAGTTTTATCTTAAAATTCATCATCTGTTAGAGTGCATGACCAGAGAATGAAAACTTGCTTACCTTTATTTCCTTGACCGCAATGGCAGAAAGTACTCGGGAACACAGCACTAAGCACGTTTTGGCATCTTCCTCAATGTGGATCAATTCATGATCAACCATTATTCTCACTCGTGAAGGGTAGAGTAATATTGTTGAGACAATGTTAAGAGGGAATTTTTCATTTTCTAAGATTCCGTACTGCAGGAGTACTTTAAAGATACTAGATTGTCTTGTCTGAGCTACGTAATATAGAGGTGTAATGCCACTTAGAGGGCTCGGACAGTACACTGGTGTGAAAGTCCTGCAAAACAGACAAAAAAACTCACTGAGTGTAGAATCAAGAAATGTAATTAGTAATTTGAAGATAGTAACATCATTTTAAATATTGTCTTAACTGTTAATATATGTCTAGACCAAACTGAAGATTAAAACTCCTACTAAATATTTAAATCTCTTTTACATTTATAAAAATAAGCAAACAAAAACTTATAACCCATGCAAAATGATTACTTTTAGTTGTAGAAGATCTATATTTCTCATTTGAGAAATTCATCCTGATTTTAAAAGAGTGTTATAAAACTCATGAAGCTTTGGAAAATCTGAAATGGAAAGAATCACATTTTTATGTTTCATTTAATTAGTAGAATTATGTGTGTGTGTTGATAGCTTTGTTTTTGCTCTTGATCATATATCAGACATGCACCTGAATTAAAATCAGAGCTTACATAAAAAAGAGTTAGTGCAATGACCTTAGTTCTGTTTTTTCACCTGAATAAAATTGGAATTAGTATTCATGGATTTAAGAAGTAGAAATTATGATTAGAGCTATATGAGATCCCTCAAGGGAAAAATTATATTTTCCTTCTTCAAGGATATTTCTAGTTTCCTTTAAAGTAATTCTTTTCTCAGAATGTCCCAATATGGCTAGATCTACCTTAAGGTAGAAACAAAAAATTTATCTTTTCTAATATTATACAGTGTTTACAGTTATTTTACTTAATGCTTTTAGACTTACTGTTGAGCTGGTCAGTTATAAAATAAATATGATAATGGCATCTCTGGTCACAGGGACTTTTATCTTAACAAGCTTTAACTTTGCCAAGTAATATGGTTTTAGGACTAAGAAAAGAAAATTTGATTAATGATCCTTATCTCTACAATTCTCTTAAGAAAATACTAATATATTCTGCAAACTAGCATACAAAGTATAAATATTGGTTTTAGATTACTATGCTGAGCAAAGAAAAAGGAGCTTTGGAATTGCATACTTTAAGGTTCACCATATGTAATTAAGATGGGAGGCCGTGTGGTACAGTGGTGTATGAGCAGATCAGCAGTCTGCATTCTGTGTTTCGGTCTCCTGACTAGCTCTGTGACCTTCGGTAGGCCAGTCTTTTTGAGTCTCAATTTCCTCATGCATTTATGTACCACTTTGCTTATTCTTTTATTAGCTATAATAATTTACTTAACATTTGTTTGTCCAGAGTGTGCTAAAGATTAGCTATGCAGAAATGAAACATTCAGTCTTTGAGTATTAGAAAGACAAGACACAGTTTATTATGGCTTGGATTTGAATCTTAAATTCACTCCCCCAATAAACCTTATATGTTAAAAGCTTGGTACTCAAGTGAAGAAGCTATTGAGAGGTGGTGGGAGCTTTAGAGCGAGCCTTGTCGGAGGGTGAGTCATTAGCCTGTGTGCGGGGATATCATAGCGGGGACTGGGGCCTTCAGCTTTCCTTTCTGCTCTCTGCCTTCCAGCTGCCATGAGGTGAGCAGATTTGCTTCACCATGTGCTTCCAGGCGTGTTCTGCCACCCCACAGCCCCAAGCAGTGGAGTCTATCCATCACAGACTGAAACCTCTGAGCCAAAGTAAACCTTTTTCCTTTAAGTTGTTTATCTCAAGTATTTTGTCACAGCTAAAGCTAGCACATAATTCCACATAGTAAATATAATGTAAGGTGATAACTGTTAATGATTTAAGCATGCTTGAGGTGCCAAGGAAGCACTGAGGACAGTAGTACTCATCTCCACCTGGCGTGGTCATTTCCTGTAGATTATCCAGGAAGTAAGACTGACGGGGTTAATAGATACTTTCTGGTAAAAAGTTTGAAAAGAGTGTTTTAGACATAAGCATAAATCCACATTAGAGGATTACTATATGGGAGCCAGCTGCAAAAAAATGTTTTGCATTATATGAGTTGCTTCAAACTTTTTATCTGAAGAATTCTGCAAAACTAAGAAAGTTATATCTATGGTTGAAATGGATGTGATGCTCCTGAAGCCCTGCCCCTGCTAGGTCTTAGTTTAGGGTTCCGAAAAGTTCAGACAGAAAATCACTGGACCAACTTTGTTGAGTTCTGAAATGCAGAGTTTTGTAATTAAAAAAAAAAGTATTGAAGACATACATGTAGGCAAAGATTTAATGAACAAAATCCCCACTGCACTGGAAATACTACAAAAAAATCAACATTTGGAATCTCACCTTATTAAAAATCTTTTACACAGTAGAAGAAATTACCAACAGAGTAAGAAGACAACCACGGAATAGGAAAATATCTTAGTCAAGTCTGAAGACGAAGGACTTATATCTAGAACACATAAGGAATTGAAAAAATAAAATCCCCCAAATTTAAAGACCCAATCCATAAATGAGCATCTGAAATCAATAGGTACTTCTTAGAAGTACAAATGGCAAATAAATATTTGAAAAAAAAAAGTTCAACATCACTGATCATTGAGAGTTGTAAAGTAAAACAATGCTGAGATTCCATTTCCAGAAAGAAAGTCTATTATCAAGAAATCAACCACTAACAAATGCTGGAGGGGCTGAGGAGGCAAAGGGATCCTTTTCCACTGTTGGTGAGAATGCAGACTGGTGCAACTACTTTGATAATAAGTGTGGAGATTCCTCAAAAACCTAAAAGTAGAGATCCCATTTGACCCAGCTGTTCCCCTTCTTGGTATCTTCCCAAAAGAATTAAAAGCATCATACCACAGTGATATATGTGCATCCATGTTTATAGCAGCACAATTTGTAATAGTTAGATCTCAGAAACAACCCAAAGGCCCATCAACTGAGGAATGGATAAATAAGGTGTGGGGGTTTTTCCAGTGGAGTAGTACTCAGCCATAAAGAAGGATAACCTTGAGACATTTCTAGGTAAAAGGATGCACCTTAAAACCATACTCTTAAGTGAAATTAATTGAACATACATGTGTAAATATTACAGTTTCTTTGATGTGAGAAACTGAAAGTGTAAATAAAAACCAAAATATGTAACAGATATTGTGAAATAGGAAGACATTGTTCAAAAAGAAAGGGGAGTGGGAAAGAGAGGAAGGAAAAAGAAAAATATGAGAATAGAATAATAAAATGGAGACAAAGCTTTTAAACATGGAGGGGAAAAGGGATGGAAAGGAGGGGAAGAGAATGGGGCAAAGAGGAGGAACTAAGATACAGCATGCACAGGTATAAGTTCCCTGTAAGGAAAGTGATCATTATGTATTTCTAAATTGTACCAATAAAATTGTAATTTTAATTGTATTTAATGAAAATTATTGTGCAATGCACAGTACCATTTTAGTAATCAACTGTCATAACTTTGCCATTGGAATTATATGTATGTATATTGCTGTGCATTTATCTACCCTATTCTCTTTCTCTTCTGAAATCATCTGCAGACCACTACTGTCTTGGACATCTTATCCTTTTCACAAATATTTCTAGTAACGATCCAAAAGTGGACTCTTAAACTGCTTCTCCTTCTGCATTGCCATCATTGGTACTTGGTTTCCCAAGTCATCAGGATCTTTAAACTTTTTGTTTTGCTTTGTATATATTCTTCTCTTTTTTAATTCCCAGATAAGCAGAGCTTATTTTAGAAGTACTTTTCCAATAAACTCCTGGGTGAAATCTCCTTTGATTATTTGGAACTTTCTTTTACTCCTCACTGAACTTGATACATACCTCCCTGTGTGGATTAATTAATAGTCAGTTTAAGTGGGAACGTCCCACTGAACTGGGTCAGCATGGTTCCGGGCATGAATGACTCACCTGAGGACTGTTGCCAGAAGGCATAAAGGAGAACAGGAGGGAAAGGTTGCGTTTCCTGAGGAAAGATTGATTTTCCTGAGCAAGCTGCTTTCTGTTGGTTTTTCTTCAAAGGACTTTTGGCTGCTGTCTTTCTTCAGGAGAGTTTTAGTTTTCATCTTTCATCTTGGATCTTAGCTTCCAGCGCAGGTTTCTCAGTCTTTTGGGACAGATCTTTCACCCCACTGGCACAGACTTTCTAGCATCCACCACTGGCCCAGGGGCCTTTCCAGTGCAGGTCCTTGGTGCAGACTTGCACAGGACAGTGCCCTGGGCTCCCAGCCCTTGACTGGGTCCTTTAGGTCTCCAGCGCACAGGCATTTGCACTGTTCTACATCTGACTCTAGTAAGCATTGACCAATACACTCCTTTAAGCTCATCCTTTGGAAAACCTACTTAATACCTTTCTTTTTAATGTTGTTGTTTGTTGTTTTCGTGGTACTGAGCATTGAGCCCAGTCCCTTGCCCTGCTCAGCAGTCTGTACACCTGCTCTGAATTATTACCCTAGCTCTTAATATTTTCAATCTTCTGTTTTTCTCATCTTCAAAATAAATGAGCAAGATGATCTGTAAAAGTTTAAGCACCAAAAGAGCAATAAATTTTGCCTTTTACTACTGAATTTCTGCATGCCTAGAACAATGCTGAGTCCACAGTAGGCACTCACATACATATTTGTTAACTAGAATTTGGTTTCAGTTCTAGCAAGATTTTTGGTGATACGCAGCCATTTAATCTTTTCAAAATCAATGTAACATGTTGGCCTTTCTAGTTCTCAAGCTAGCCTTATAATTATGGGGATTCAGGAAATTTAGGGAACAAGATATACCATAGTCATTGTTAAGATTTAGAGACACCAGTGATTCAATATATTAAATTGACATTACCTTTAAAAGATATTGAATGAATACTGAGAAATGTTTAAAACATGGCTAAAACTCAAGTAGGTTTAAAATGAAATTTAAAAGTAATCTGTATCAACATGACATATGATTAATACCCATGTTAAAGAGTATAGTCCATAAACTAAAACTTGCCTAATCTGTACTGACAGTTAATTATAACAGTACTTATATGGATGGAGTGAGGCAAGCAAAGCAAAGAATCAGTTTTTAAATGTGGGGTTAATGAGCTGACCCCTCTGTATCTGAAAGCCTGTCTTGTGCACTTATGCAACAGGGCATAATATTTCCACATAGACATGCAGAGGGATGATTCACTTTTGAAGCTATAGTTATTTTGAATTTTTTATGCATTCTCCTTTGGTTTTTAGCTAACAACTTTAAAGGATGCTTCTCTATAACAGTTTTTCTCTGAAATGTTTAGCATAGTAGATTTTCTTGAGCTATGTTTTCCCTTTACTCTTTAGGCCAATCTTTCCGTTCGCCTGTGATCTGTTATTGTTCGGTTGTTGCTGCTCAGTCCTCCCAGACAGCCTCCTCTCTCCTGCTCTGAACACCTAAATATGCATGTTTGTATTTGACTGATTTTTCTCATACAGTTTCACACATAATCATAACTCCAACTTCTTTCATTTATTTTACAAACTATTGAATACTTAATGCATGCCAGGCACTGTTTTAAATACTCAGGACATATCAGTGAATAAAATAGAAAGCCTTTGTCATCTGGCTTGTGTTATAGTGAGAGATGCCTATATAAGTAATATATAGTCAAATATTGTACATATGAAGGACGAACACAGCAAACCAGGGAGTTTTGTAGGTTGCAGGTGATAAGTGCTGTGGAAAACAGAGAAAGCAGGGTAAGTATGGGTGTGCTGGGAGGTGAGATGAAGGCGTTTTTCACTAAGGAGGAGAGCGTGTTACTGAAAGGTGACACATGGACAAAGACTAGAAGGAGAGACACAAAGACTGAAGGCAAGAGGATGTTCCTGGAGGGCTGCAGGATAAGGGGGCCGTGTGGCTGAGAGGGTGAGGCGGGTGGGGAGCAGTAGGAATGAGCCAGAGGAGGCGGGACAGCACATCAGAGGAGTCTTCAGGGATCAGTGTAAGGATATCACCTTTTACTCTAGATGGGATAAAGACTGGCGCTTTTGGTAAAAGTGTAGTGTGACCTGTCCTTTGTTGAGGGTTTGCTGTGAAACAGGAAAAGAAACTATTCAGCTTGGAACTGGGTGACAGCAGTGGAATTGGCTATGTCCGTAGAACCAGTATTGTAGATGATCTCGGATTTATTGCAAAAGCATTTTAGGAATGCCACTGTATATCTACCCCCCTATTTTAGTCATGGGTACTTGGATAATTCTTAGGCAATGCAAACTCATCTGTCTGAAACTAATGCTGACTCTCGTGAAATGGGTTTTGGTTTTGTTTTGTTAGTACTGGGGATTGAACTGGGGCCTCCACACTGAGCTATATCATCAGGCCTTTTTATTTTTTAAGATAGGGTCTTGCTAAGTCACAGAGTTCTCAGGATGGCCTTTGTCTAGCAACCTTTTTGCCTCCGCCCACCAGAGTTCTGGGATTACAGATATAGACCACCATATTCATTGTCGAGTAACAATCTCAGTTAGTGACATCTCTTAGTTTGTGACACAACCATTGTGGTAGGCTAATGACTAGGATTTTTAGAAGTGTCAGAAAATGATGGAAACTAAGTCAGTGAAGGAGACACAAGTATGATGACACGCCAGTGTGAGCTTTGAAAGTGCAGGAGGAAACTGCCAAGGAATGCAGGTGGCCTCTCACCAGTGGCAGAGCAAGGAGACAGAGCTTCCAGGAGGGGCCAGACCTAATTTTAGCCCCATGAGATTCACTTTGGACTTCTGACCTTCAGAACTATTAACTAATTCATTTGACTACTAGGTGTTTGGCATTTGTTGCAACAGCAACAGGGAACTAATATCACTGTGAACCAATCTCCAAATTTAGAGATCTGAACACTCTTCTCTTTGATTTTCCATTTCTAAGCCCACTGTGTCTTACTGTTCTGTTTTAAAATATCTTCTTTATTCTCCCACCACTACTGCTTCAAATTCTCTTAACTTTCCTCGATAGTTCTGATATCAAAAGGTGACAGAGCTTGGGGAAGCTGGTCTGAGAATTATTTCTCCCCTCAGAACGATTATAAATACACGTATATAAGCTAAGCAAGCACATCATGCCTGCTGTACAAATGCGATTTCAAGTAATTCATCTAATCATTTCTCTTTTCTGCTAACTAGTTTTCCTGCTGCTATCCCAGTCTGCCTTCCCACAATTTGGTCTTCAAATAAGGAATGGCAGGCAAATCTTTCCACTGTACAAGTTTGACCTTCACTGATGTTAGTTTCAAATTCCTCAATATGATCTACAAAGTCTTTCAAGGTTTTACTTCTAGTCATTTCATGCTACTACTGGATTCTCACCTCACTTTCTAGCTACTTATTAAACTTACAGTTGTTGGATACATCTGTTTCCTTTGGTTTTAGTCATACTCCCCGCGTACTTACATTTTTTCAAAGGAAAGGAGAAAAACTCTCTCATCTTTTAAAGATCAATTTAAGGATGAGGAAGGGAAGAAAAGGGGAATGTAAAAAGAATTAAGATGTTTATGTGCATGTATCAATTCCCCACAATGAATGTAATCACTATGTATTGCAAACATATTAATAAATATAAAAATAAATCAGTTTAAGATACTTTTAAGGCGCCTTTTCAGATATTCTCTCTAGTTTCCATTTATGCTGTGTTTCCATGTGCTTCTATTTTCATGCTTTACAATGTAACCAAGGTTTATTTTGTACATCTATGTTTCATTATTATGCAAGCCCTTCAAAACCTGGAAATATGTCTTGATTTTTACATCTCTAAAAATAGCATAATGCCCAATATTTAGGAAATGCTCAATAAATGATTATTACTGTAACCAATGACATCTCTCTTAAACTACTTACAATCTGTTACATGGTGACATCTTAATATTTCTTGTAGGTTTGTTATAAAAAAGGAGCAAACAAGTTCTTCCTCTATTTCTACCTCAGAGGCCGTGCAATACTTAATCATTATAGTAAGGAAATTATCAAACTGTATTATATACAAGAGTGACCAAAGTATGTTCTTTAGCAATAAAGGACAGATAGGAGGCAAATTAAGGTAATTATTATGAATACATGATAGTCATGTTCAAATATTGGAGAGTGTTTTGTGTAGAAGAGAGGGAAAGGAGCCTTTCTTTATAGCTATAGGGGTGAAACTGGAGAAACCGAGACAGATATCAGCGTACTATGATGAGGAAGAAACAAAGCAGTGTCACAATCCACCCCACGGAATCTTCAACGAGCACTTGCTGTGTGTCTGGCATAGTTCTAGACATTGAAGGCAAGTAGCAGCCAAGGTTCCCTCTCTCATGGAATTTCCTTGTAGTGAAAGATAGTGAACAGATGAGTCAATAAAAAAATGAACAGCAAATAAGATCATCAATCAGTGCTGTGCAGAAAATGAAACTATAAGACTGTGATTATGATGGAGTGACCTCTATAGACCGGGTGACTAGAGAGGGCCTCTCGGAGAGGATGGTATTTACACTGTAATGTCGCTGATGAAAGGAGCTAGCCACAGGCAGATCCAAGGGAAGAGATTTTCAGCACACATGAACAGCTACGATAAGACCTCAAGGCAGGAATAAAACTTAAAAAGTGTCCAAGAAACAGAAATGTCTGTGAGACTGGAATATAAAGATCAAAGAGAGTAACATGAGACTTTGTCTGTGAGAAATACTGAGAAATACTCATTAGTTTTATCAAAAGGGGTAATATTTGATACTATTTGTACTAGAGAAACTGGAGGGTTTTAAGCATGGGTGATGTGAGCTATTTTATACTTTTCAAAGGTCATGCTGATGTCCAAGTCAAAAATAGGTTTTAGGGATGGGGAAGACTTTTAGAATCTACTGCCATTATCTAGGCTTTGCCTAGACTAGAAATGAAGAGATGAAAAGGAGTGAGCTAATTGGATATGTTCTAGAGATAAGGTCTAGCTGATGTGTAGGTGAAGGAAAGAAAAGAATCAAGAATAACTGCAGGATTATTGCCCAGAGCAAGAGAAACTGGGGCTTACAGACTGCAGGCAAAGGGAAGGAAGCGTTGGGTCAGTGTTGTGTTTTGTTTCTGCTGAGGTTGAGACGCATGTGGCAAGGTCAGGTAGACAGTAGGAGCAGTCTGGAGCTAAGAGGAGAGGCCGGGGATGTGGATAAAGATCTGAAAGCCACTTGCATATACATAAAGTACTGAGATAGGGTAACTCTTCGGAAAGTGCTCATCTGGGAAACAGAAGGAGTCCAGACAAAGGACCGGGGTTTATCTCAGGAAAGAGTTAACTGGCTGCTACCAGAGTTGTTCAAGAAGGGACCAGTGAGCATCAGCCAGAGATACCTTGCAAGAGGCTGCTACCCTGAATAAATATTTGCCAATGAATTCTCAGACTCCATTCAAATCTAAAATGCTATGATTCCGAAAGATTCAAATTATGCTGTGGTATGGAGAAGTGGCCCATTATGAATTTTACCTTGTGAGTATATCCAAGTCAAAATTTATTGACTTTGAAAGAGTCCCATAAGGTGATTGTTAAAGGGGCCTGGGAATTCATGGAGCTTTCCTTGAAGGACTTGCCAAGCATGTGTGAGGTCCTGGTTTCATACTAGGTACCCATCCTCTGCTCCAAAGGTGGTTAATGACCTTTTCTCATGTTCCACTTTTTATTTCATTCATTTTTTCATTCAGATTTCCTTCTCCTGCTCCATACTTAATTCTTTTAATTTTCTCTGTCTTTCCCATGGGCTTGCCAAGGTTACATATACCCATTACTTATCCCAGCTAGTGATATTTGGCTTTAGAAACCGCTAACCTCTGCTGCAGTTACACATATCATGATTACTTAAAACAACAAAAGTACTATTTGGAAGTTTTATTTATTAATAGTTTCAAACCACAGCCATCAGTCCATGTACTTGTGTAATCATAAAATAATACAATCCGTTGGTTCTCCAATAGCACAATGATATTTAATTAAGAAAATTCTGTCTCAGGTAGAACCTAAGCGGTCTAATCTTTATCTGATCCAATCTACACTGTTTTTCTTTGCATACCTGTATCTACATTGTTCATAGTACATTTGCTGTGCACCTAGTAAGGTGATGAATAAATATTTTATTGAACTAGTGAACAAATGTGCGTGCTTTCTAATTATACTAACACCTAAAACCAAAGAATAAATTGGACATAGTATGGACTAGGTAACGTGAGAATGTATATTACAGATGCTATAAAGAGGCCACAAGGGAGATTTTATTTTCATGAGATCCTCAGTGGTAGTCAGTAGGTAGCTGGATAGGTGAAGACTATGTAAAAATCTGACCTTATAACAGATTACATCAGGGACTTGTTTTCATTTCACTCAGATGTAGAGGATCAGAGTCAAATTTATCCATGTGTAACATACAAATTGAAACAATTGTGTTTAATAAATATTATTAAGTGATATATTATTCAGAATATATTCTCAATTGTGCTTTGAAAGTTTATCAAAAGAAGAAATAGCAGTATTACATAAAACAAAGTACCTACAGAGAAATCTGCATTTTCTAACACTGCTTTACATTTAGCATTGACATGTAAACTATTATAGAAAAGAACCACCAATAATGTCTTGGTACATGGTAATGTACCTATGGGTAACATTCAGTGAATACGCCGTGATGGGATAAAGGGCTGAACAAATGGTAATTAAGATTTCTGACTACATATAGCCACTATACATATTAGTTGTAAAAAGAAGTATTGTAATCTCCTAAAAATAACTTTTTTTCTTATGGTAAAAACATATTGTTACAGATAACTGAATTAGGTAGAAATATAGGCAGATAGGGCTAGGTCCTCCAAGGAACCAGTGCAGAAGCTCAGATACTTTGCAGTGGTGGGGGAGCCAGACACCTCCTGCTGTGGGCCAGCCCTCAAGACAAAAGATCAAACAAATGCACCCACATCCTAAGGATGGATATCCTAAATAGGTCTCTGTCACCCTGAAAAAGCCAGGAGTCACCATTCCAACTCCTAAGGGAAGAGTCACTGCTCTTTAAGCATGCCCCTTGCTGGGACTGGCTTCTCCATTTGTTCCTGATTTGATCAGTTTTACCTGAGCAATTAATCTTATTGATTGACCATAGTTCTGTCCCACTTTATGCCCACCTTGCAAGTTCCCAGGTTTTCCCAACTTGGACTTTCTCATTTTGTAGTTTTACTCTATAAAAGTCCCTAGAAAAGACACCTTTGGCAACCCACAGGAGACTTTTCTGTCTTTCAGACAGAAACTTTCTTTCTCTCAATAAACAGGATCTTAACCTCTGTTGTTCCTAAAATCCATTCTTCTATTCTAGAGAACACAGACTTGTACCGGATGTATAGTAGGTTGGGAGTTTCATTCCCCTATATCAGTATAAGAGTATTACCTCCATATCAGAGCCAGGTGATAATCTTTGTCTGGAAGATAGTCATTTGTCTTCTTGAGAATCAGTTCCACAAAATCAGGATTACCTTTTCTGACAAAAACCCAGTACAAAATCGTATTCACACATATTTCAGTAAATTCGTGATAAAAACTTTGTTCAAAACAGTATCTTGATTTTTCCACAAATGCAATATAATCTGCAAGAAGCAAGTCAAAGCCATTCAAGTCGATCGACCTCAGGATTTTTGCCAGTGTTCTGTAAATCCTAGGTTCGTAACAGTGGTATCCCCACTGACCCAAAAATTGCAAGGAGGGTTTCTTAATAATTTTTTCAATGAGATGGCAGAACAAGTTGTCATAAGAAGTCTTATGACATAATTTGAAGTGTTTACTCATGGCTTCTTAAGGCATCAGCAATAAATAAAATCACAGGTAGTTGTGTAGTAATCCTTCAGTTTCATTTTTTAGATAACATGGTAGGCTTTACTCTCAAACAAAGTGCCCTTTAAACTGTAGCCTACAAAGTCTGACATGAAACATTATCATAAAGTTCTGGATGACATAACAATAGATGCAGTTTAGTCATCAGCTTGGGTTTTGGTATATAACTGGTGACATTTGAGAGAGACATACAGGACAGAAATGGCCTTTGGGACAGCCCTGATGTTATTTATGGTTGATGCCTATGTTCTTCCCCTGCTTTTTGTTCTGGCTGCTTTTGCTGGCTACTGCCTTGAAGCATTGCCCTGCCACCCTGCCTTGGAGCCAGCTGATTATGCACAGAAACCTCCACAAAAAATGAGCTAAATAAACCTTTTCTTCTTTCATTTTAGGTGTTGGATATTTTGTCTCAGCAATGAGAGAAAAGTAACCAAGACATAAGATATAGTATTTTTTAACTTTCCAAGAATTCAGTTCAAGCTATCTGTATGTTTCTCAAGTGCTAAAATCACAGTCTATGCATAACTGGGCTAAATAATATGAACATACATTTATTACTTCTTGTACGCTATCATGTAAACAAGTAGATAACCAAGTACCATTTTTCTCACATTGTGCATGAATTCCCGCCTATTCTCCTCTAATCCTCATAGGTTATTTCTCCTGTTTCACACTGAGGTGCATCAGATTGATGAAGTAATTTGCCATTTGGCACTATATTCATCTTTCTGAAAACCAAGTGTTGTATTGTTTCTCTACTTTCCTTCTTGTTTTCGTATTTTTCACCTCGAAAGTGTATTTTTAAAATTTTTAATGATTTCTTACTAGTATAATACACAATTATGTTTAACAATTGAAGCATTGTAGAGTGGGTAGAAATCCTCCCCTGAGATAATCATGTTGGCAATTCTATGTATAACCTTTCAAATATTTTTGTTCTTTTGTATAGATGTAAATAGATACATTATTATATACTTTTTAGTTTATACAAATGGGTTAAAATTACACTTAGTTAATTCTATGAGTTGCTTTTTATTTATGTAACAGTATATTTGGGACATCTTCACATACCATATATAATAATAGCTTTTACATACCACTTGTATACCAGGCACTGTTTAAAGTGTTTCGTATATAACACCTTTAATATTTATGATTCTCCAAAGATACAGAAGTTGAGGTATAGCATTTCTTGGGAAAGAGTGTACTCCAACATTTTGGGGCTAGAGTGTTCATCTCTAGTCTCTTGCTTCTCCAACAATTGAGAGCTATTTTTTCACATTTATAGCTAATTTATGAATACAGGTTCTGAAATAAGAGCTCTACAATTATATATGAACAAAACAGAAGATAAACATATGGTAGAATAATCCTATTACCAAATAAGAATGTTCCAGGATATATATTAAAATAATAATAATAATAGTATAAATCTCTGTGTTATTTAAGTGAGTTATTTTCCCATTTTCCTTTATAATTTTCTTTTTAATCTGAATGTAACTATATATTTTATGTAATCAGAAGGAAGCAAATCATATTCATTTTGAATATAATAACCAAAATGTAATGTCTATTGGTGCTGCACTAGTTCTTTAACTTAAAAAAAATATAGTCACTACTGATGATAAAGTTAGAAAATATATTTATTTTAGACAATTTACAGGTTAATAATAATAGTTAAGATATATTGAGTTCTTTATGTACTTACTAGGCAAGTACTTTATTTGCCTTTTTTCATAATTCTCTACTATGATCTCCATTTTATAATTAAAGAAGGTGGCGTTTCGGTGGGTTAAACCAATAGTCAGAGGTCGTACAGCCAGTGAGTAGCAGTGATTGAACTGTTGTGTTCCTTACCTTTGTGCATAGCTCCCTTCATATTATGTTGCTCTATGACATTTGCCCAAAGCAGAGCTTGTGCATCTCCTGGTCATGTAAAGACCCCCGCAAAATCCTTAGAAGGGCACTGCAAATATATTCAACAGCTTTAAGAAATACTCTGATTTAAAAATGTTATATACATGTTTCAAATATTTTATACTAATGAGAAATAGCAAGTTTTAAATTTTTTTTTTCAGTTTTTAAGATTGAATAACCTAGACATAGATTTTGTGTTGGCCTTTGAGGTCTAGATGTTATCTAGAAGATCCGTACTTGAAACTATCATTACTCATTCATCCTTGAGATAATTAATTATTTTTAGATGCCTAAATCTATAACCTGGCTGACCCAGTACAGCTACATTTAGGTAGCAATGAAGCATATCAGAAAAACCTCAAAGCAATAGTTAAAGGATTGGGAAAACATAAATGGTGCAACAAGACATCCCTGTACAACTGAGAGGGTTCCCAACTATGGAGAGCTGTAAGGACAAAAAACTGGCTGGGTACTTCTCCAGAAATGAATTTAATAGGTAAAAGGTGAGAGACAGGATTGTATAGTCTCGACAAACTACAGAATAAATGTCAGCACATAAGAATATCCTTTTGATGAGTTTTGGCAACAGAGTTTTTGCATAATTATATAAAATTATAAAGTTTGCAGAAATCCTGCCTACTCTATCATTACATTAATTAGCCCTTTCTCCAGGCTTTGCCATTTCCATACCATTCATCTCTAATATTGATTTACATATTTAAATGAAGATTAAAAAGTTATAGTGTAATTGAGAGAAAAAGGGACTTCCTGACTTATTAAGTATGTGTAGGACCAATGTATATTTCCAAAGGCAAAAGGGAAATTAAGGGTATTTGATATAATGCCTTCATTGTATTTTAATAATTCTGTATCAAAATTGAAGACAATCCAGGAGAACTGTGGAGTTTTAAGCAAGCAGGCGGGTGCCCACTTTCCCTGGAGCCCAACTTGTTTGGGACCCTCGTACCTTCTGGATGCACAGGAACAGCTAGGCAGGTCTGGGGCACCTGCATCTGCCTCTCCATGTGCTTGGAGGACTGTGGAGTTCTAAGCAAGCAGGTGAGTGCCACCGGTTCCAGATGCCCAGTGTCCTGGGGTAAGTGCCCTGCTCACTTTCCCCCAAGCCCAGCTTGTTTGGGACCCTTAAGCCTTCTGGGTGCACTGGAACAGCTAGGCAGATCTGGGGCACCTGCGTCTGCCTCCCTGTTCCAGCTGTGCTTGGAGAATTGTGGAATTCTAAGCAAGCAGGCAGGTGCTCACTTTCCCCAGAGCCCAGCTTGTTTGGGACCCTCACACCTTCTGGGTACACTGGAACAGCTAGGTGGGTCTGGGGCACCTGCATCCACCTCCCCCTGTGTTAGAGGACTGTGGAGTTCTAAGCAAGCAGGCGAGCCACCAGTTCCAGAGGCCTGGCAGACTGGATGAACTGGGTGCCAGAGTCCCAGGAGCTGAGAGCATAGAAGTGGATTTCCAACAGATACTGAGGAAGCTTTCGAATAACACTTGAAACACTTGAAACACAGAAATATAGGGAAATGACAAAATGAAAGACCAAATTACAATCTCAAACCTCCATGTGATCCCAAGAAAACTTAGGGGTGATGTATATAGAAGAAAATATATGCCATACACCTCAAATATCAGACATAATAGCAACTGAAATAAACAAGCAACTCCGGGAAGCTTTAAAGGAATTCAAACTAGAAATAATCTCCCAGGTAAAAGAAGAAATGATAAAAGAAATGAAAGAGATGCTGAATATATCTAAAGAAAACACAGTTTAAAAATTGGAGGAACTAAACAAAAAGATAGAATCCCTAGATGAGCAATATAAGACACAAACAGAATACATAAAGCGGATGCACAGAGATATACAGGAAATCAAAAATTCCACTGAAAACTCTAAAAGCTGCCTCAACGAAAGTGAAGATAGAATTTCAGACCTCAAAGACAAGATTGCAGCTAGTGAACAGGAAAGGAAAGATCTTTTAAAAATAACAAAGACTCAGGAAATAACAATTCAACAACTGCAAGATGACACAAAGAAAAACAACATAATATTGATAAGGATTAAAGAAAAAGGGGACAACATAAAGGACATCAAGAGAGTATTTAGAGAAGTAATAGCTGAAAATTTTCCAAGCATGAGATTGAAACTGACATCAGGTTCAGTGAAGCATATAGAACTCCAAATAGTCATAACCAAAATAAAACTACACCCAGGCATATAATAATCACCATCCCAGAAATCCAACACAAGAATAGATTATTAAAAGCTGTCAGAGAGAAAAGACAGATCACTTTTAAAGGAAAACCTATCAGAATCACAGAAGACTTCTCAGCACAAACAATAAGGTCAAGAAGAGCATGGAGTGAAGTATTCCAGATTCTAAAGAAAAATGATTTCCAACCTAGACTGATGGACCCTGAAAAACTATCCTTCAAAATCAATGCAGAAATAAGATACTTCCATGACAAAGAACAGCTGAAGAACTTCATGAACACCAAGCCAACCCTGCAAAGAATACTGAATGACAGTTTAGATACACTTAGGAAAAAAACACTAAGCAAAGCAGACAAACAGAATGGAAAAATAAAGATGCAACAGCAGAAAGATAACATGTCAACAATAAATGAATATATGACAGTTATAACCATTAATGTAAAAGGTATCAATTCAACAATTAAAAGAAACAGACTGGCAGAATGGATCAAGAAACAAAATCCAATCATATGCTGTCTACAAGAAACCCATCTAACCGAGAAGGATACTTACAGACTGAAAGTCAAAGGATGGAAAAGAATACTTCATGCAGCAGGAACCACCCGCCCCCCAAAAAAGCAGGAGTAGCCATTCTGTTTGCAGAGAATGTGAACTTTAAACCAATAATGATCAGAAGACACAAAGAAGGTCACTACATACTCATTAGGGGAAAACTTCAAGAGGAAGAGATAACTATCTTAAATATATATGCACCAAATTCCAGAGCACCCAGTTATATAAAACAAGTATTAACAGAAATGAAAAATCAAATTATCAGTAACACAATTGTAATAGGAGACCTTAACACATCATTGACCCCAAAGGACAGATCAACCAGATATAAAATCAGCAAAGAAATAACAGAACTGAATCACACATGTGAACAAATGGACTTGACAGACATATACAGAGTTCCATCCAGCATTTGTTGTTGATGGTTTTCTTGATCCTGGCCATTCTTTCAGGAGTGAGATGGTATCTCGGTGTGGTTTTAATTTGCATTTCTCTAATGACTAATGATGATGAACATTTTTTCATGTATTTATTTGCCATTTGTATTTCTTCAGAACAACATCAGACTACACATTCTTCTCAGCAGTACATGGGTCATTCTCTAAAATAGACCATATATTAGCTCACAGAACATATTTAAATAAATGCAAAAGAGTTGAAATTATCCCTTGCATGTTATTGGATCATAGCACTTTGAAATTAGAAATTAATGATAAAAGATACTGCAAAAATCCCATAAAACACATGGAAACTGAATAACACACTCTTGAGTAATCAGTGGGTCACAGAGGAAATTAAAGAAGAAATTAAACAATACCTACAAGATAATGAAAATACAAATACAACTTACCAGAATCTGGTAACCACATGGGAAATACTTCTCAGAATCAATAACTTGGACCACCTCTTATTAAAAAGTTTCTGCACGTCAAAAGAAATCTCCAGCATAGTAAAAAGAAAACCTACAAACTGGGAAAAAATCTTAGTGAGCTGTCCCTCAGACAAAGGACTTCTGTCTAAAACATATAAAGAATTAAAAAAATCAGACCCCCAAAATTCAAAGATCCAGTCCAAAATTGGGCATCTGAGATGAATACACACTTCTCAGATGAAGAAATACAAATGGCAAATAAATACATGAAAAAATGTTCATCATCATTAGTCATTAGAGAAATGCAAATTAAAACCACACCGAGATACCATCTCACTCCTGAAAGAATGGCCAGGATCAAGAAAACCATCAACAACAAATGCTGGAGAAGCTGTGGGGAAAAAGGAACTCTCCTGCACTCTTGGTGGGAGTGTAGACTGGTTCAACGATTGTGGAGGTCAGTCTGGAGATTTTCTCAGAAAGCTGGGATTGGAAGTCCCATTTGTTCCACCTATTCCACTTCTAGGCATATCCCCAGAAGAACTGAAAGCATCATACCACAGTGATATATGTGCAGCACAGTTTATAGCAGCACAGTTTATAATCGCCAGATCTTGGAAACAACCTAAGTGTCCATCAACTGAGGACTGGATAAAAAAGTTGTGGTATTTTTATACATGGAGTATTACTCAGCTATAAAGAAGGATCACATTGAGATATTTATAAATAAATGGACGCAGTTTGAGACCATACTCATAAGTGAAGTAAATCAAATTCACATGTATGAATACCGAATAGTTTCTTGATTGTAAGAAATGATTCAAATATATAAAAGTATGTGGTAATCATGATTCCCCATTATGTGGCTTTGAAGCCTTATAAAGTTTTCACTCTTTAATTGGAATGGCTTTATTCTGGGCTGTTTGATATTATTGCCTGTGATGAAATGAACAGCTGTTTTGAAGAAAACAAGACATCATAATAGCTAGTGCTGATTTAATATCATCTTGTTTTGAAGTCTCACCAAACTGTTGCTCTTCTGTCTCCATTGATTTTATCATGTTGTATCTTACTGGATTTTATTGTATGTGATAGTATAAACAAAAATTTTTATAGGCAAAGAGATAATATAGAAACCATTGTTCATTTTCCGTTAGCTGGTTCTAAATACCCTGTAATACTTTCATCCTCTTGAATGGTTTCACACTGTCTTGATATGTTTGATGCTGTAATATATGAAGTTATATTCAAGTATTTTGAGGAAAGAGACACTATGGTAACTACTATTAAGTTGGGTTATCTTGTGGTGAAGCACTAGGTTGCTGAAATTGTCATGTTTTGACCTATATTGTTATGTTGTTATGTCCTCTTTTATCTCAATCTCCCCCTTTTCCATAAAAATTTATTTATTTATTATTTTTTTAATTAAGGGAAAAAATAAAATATTAGCAGAATATATTATAGTAACTTTTTTGATTTCCTATTAACTTGATTTGAAGCCCTGTATTACTCCCACTATCTTGTTTTGACTGATTTTACTCTGTTCCATTCTGTTTGATGGTATCAAGTTTGAGGGTATAGGCAACTACTTTGAGGGCAATAAGATTCACTATGACGCCCATCTGGTTTGACTATTATCTTCTTTTGAAGTCCTGTAATGTTTCCAATGTTTAGGTTTTATTGGTCTTGTTCTGTAATGTTTTGTTCAATTTTATTAGATCTAATGATATAGGCAATTCTTTTTAAGGAATCAAGAGGCATTATGGTAACCATTGTTGATAACCTTATATTCTGTTTTTACATCATGTGCTATGTCTATCCTTTGTTTTGACTGACTGCTTTGTTTTGTCATATTTGGTTTTATTCTCATCCAAAAAAAAGTAATAAGAACTATGAGAGTAATAAAACCCAAAATGTGTAAATTTTGTTGTAAAAAAGAGAGAGAAAAAAGTGCTCTAAAGGATACAACTGCAAGTGTGTTTAGGTGTGTTAAGATAGATGACCATATTACTAAGTTTTTGTTGGATCACTTAACACAACTATTTGCAGTCTCACTGTTTGAATGTCCACTTTGTATGCTCTAATCCTGTAACTTGAACAATTATTTTTAAGATGACAATATGTAATCTATTAACTAGTGATTTCTTACTGTTTTTTTGTAATTCTGTATTACTTGTACCCTTATACTGTTTTGTTTTTTTCCTTTAAATAAAAAAAGACCTAATCAAAAAAAAATTGAAGACAATCCAAAGATACACAGCAATCCAAGTCTTTCCAAAATGAATCTTCATGGTTGTTTCCATGCATTGAGACAACATTCAGG
Source organism: Cavia porcellus (assembly GCF_034190915.1). Taxonomy (NCBI): domain Eukaryota; kingdom Metazoa; phylum Chordata; class Mammalia; order Rodentia; family Caviidae; genus Cavia; species Cavia porcellus. The sequence continues at coordinate 155,190,696 of NW_026947484.1, read as the reverse complement.
AAACTGAGCCAGAATGTTGGATCCCTCAGAACTTTGTCTTGAACAGAACCAAAGAAACGTTGGTCAGCCTTGTCTACACCTCACAACACATACTCAAATTTGTAGTTTAACTTTTAGACTCAATTTTAATTTAATTTTCCCTCAAATGTTTTTTTTTTCCAGTATTGGGAATTCAACCCAGGACCTTCTCACTGAACTGTATCCCTGAATTTAAACCAGTTTAAAATATATTTAATTTATACTTAAAATTTGCACCATGGTTGATGTTCTAGGTTACAAGGAGGCTACAACTTCTTTATCTTTTTTCTATTGAGCTGTGCAAGGATTTTTGAGGTAAATTTCAGAGGCAGATAATTCAAAAATCTAGATTTCACTTTTCTATGTGGAAGTCATGTGGTCTTTTATCTAGGTAAGAATATAAGTAACGTTCTTGACTTCCTCTCTTCTCAGTGGAATAATAACTCTCATTTCTGATTCATGCTTTTCTTTAATTATTTTAAAAAAAGCATTTAACATGAAACTCACCTTCACTGCAAACTTTTAGGTGTATCATACAAGTAATGTTAATTATATGCACTTTGATGTAAACAAGTATCTAGAAATTTTTCATCTTGCATAACTAAAACTCCATGTCCATTGGCCAGCTGCCCACATTTATTCTTCCCTTCAGTTCCTGGAAATGACCATTTTACTTTCTGCTTCTATGAATTTAAGTACTACATTAAAGTAGGTGTGTGCCGTATTTCTTCTTTTGAGCCCGGCCTTCTTTTACTTAGCATAATATTGTCTCAATTTATCAGTGCTGTGGCAGAGGGCAGTACTACCTCTCTCACTAGGCTGAAAATTGTGCCTTTGTATATGCATACATTTTTATCCATTCATCTGTAGATGGACATTTAGATTGTTTCCACCTCTTGGCTGTTACAGGTAATGCTGCAATGAACATGTCAGTGCACTTAAGTCATTGAGATCTTTTTCAATAAACCCAGAATTGGTATTGCTGGATCACATCACAGTTCTATTTTTAAAGGGAGAACTAGCAGTGTCTCCTGAGATCCACGCCATGTTGGAACTTAGGACTCTGGGAAGCCAAGCAAGCATCTCCCCTCCCTGGTAAGCGGAGGCAGGATGGCAGACTGCAGCCCTTCCAGGGGGAGAACCAACAGTGTCTCCTGAGATCCACGCCATGTTGGAACTGAGGATGCTGTGAAAACAAATAACCATTCTGCCTCCCTGCTTAGCAATAGTGAACCTACTGCTACATGGCCTAGAGTCAAATATCCCACTTCCCCTATCCTCCTTCTCCACCCCCCACCATTAGCAAATGGGAGCCAGAAATCTGAGCATCTCCTGGGAGGTTGACCATAGCAAATAAGGGGGACTTCCTTCTACCATTTCTTTGAAGGCAAATATTTTTATTACTGTTTTGCTCTTTTCTGATTAATGGTACTGCTCTATTCAATATTCTTTTTTGATAAGTTCTATAGTGTTGTATATTTCATCTCATTTTGATATACGTGGTTGAAAGAACAACTATTTTAAAGATAACAAAATATACTATGATACCTAGTACTGTTATCCCGGTAACCTGCTGTGAAGTTCTGTACCAATTTCACTGTACAATCTTAGTTGGCTTTATTCTGACTTGTTCTGTTATATACTTTCAAAATAAAAATTAAAAAAAAAGGGGCTCTCCATATATGTGTTCTATAATGGCTGCCCCATTTTGCATTCCCACCAACGATGTTTATTTCTCTGTATCTTAGCATTTGTTCCTTTCTGTTTTTGTTTCTGGAGAAAGGCTGTTTTAAAAAGTGTGACCTGATAACTCATTGTGGTTTGAGCCTCTTAACTGGTTTTTGAATTTTTTTCTTTAAAAGAGTTACTTTGTGTATTGTTGTCAATTTAGGGTTTCAATAGCAGAAGGAAGATCTGGAACTTTCTGTATTGCCATCTTGCTGATTCACATCACATAATAAACTGACATCTTGGGAAATTCAAACACAGTATTATTGGAATATACCACTTAAAGTCAGTGGAAGATTAACATTTGAGAGACAGAAAAGTCTGAGAGATAAGTTAGTTATGTATTTCTCTAGATTATCCTTACTTTATTTGTGCACTATTAGTTTATGAGGAATTAAAGTTCCAACTCTTATTAAAACACAGTCCCATAGTTCCTTTTCATTGGACAGTAAATAATAGTATAATGAGCAATTTTAAAAAATTGATATACTTCATATGCCATAAAATTTACTCATGTAAAGTGTAATTGTCAGTATGTTTCTCACAGTTTTATAAAATTCCCCTAAATTTTTTATGCACATTTCTCCTATTAGCCAACTCTCATTTCTTAAAGTAAAAGGATTTGATATTTATTAATAATTCATTAATGCCATTTCTGTAATATGCATAGACAACATTTTCCAAGTACTTCATTTTCAGTGAAACTGAATAACTTGAAAATATTGGTGTTGATTAAAATTACTCTGGGACTCAGAAGTTTTTTTTTAATAATTTCTATCTTTCTTGTCAGTAACGCAATTGACTTTATGTGTCAAGTATGCTTAAAACCGTCATCCTCTATTTGAATCATCCTTTACACTCTTTCATTTTAATATATGAGTCTTAGTTTGAACATTCCATCATATTGAGATTTACAATTCATTAATTTAAAGAAAGTGTGTGGTATGCATTTCATTCTTTAATCCATCATCAACTCCCTTTTGGTTTTTAAGTTTCTAATTTGGCTTTCACACATTATAAATTTACAAATATGAAAATAAAATGTTCTTTGACAAAGCAAAGAAAAAAAAGACTCAACTAAATGAAGCAAAACTGAAAAACAACTCAGCAATTTACAAAGCCAATACACTTTAAAAATGGTAGATGTTTAGTAAACAATATTGTACACAATATTAAGGCTAGTAACTTGAACTGTTTGCTCTTCTCAGGCAGCTTTCCTGATTAACAGTGTTCCTAAACTAAAAATTCAACTAAGGAGTGCCAAGTAGTTCAAGGCAAACACTGCTGGAGGCTACTGCTCGCTCAGGGAGCACCAATATAAACAAGTCTCTCAATATTAGACTCCAGGATTGTTTATTATGCTGGAAAAATGTCATAGTATACTTTGAGGCTGCAAGAATTGATACTGATACACTAGGTAAATTCTTTTTGAGAAGCACATATATATTTTATAATGTATAACTCATTGATTTTAAAATTAGTCTATCAAAAGTATTAAGGAAAATCATCTATAATCCCACTACCCAGAGATTATCATTAACTTTATGATTATCTATCTATCTATATCTATTCAGCTGTCTATCTGTATATTTGTCTATTATCTATCTATCTATCTATTTTAAAATGCCAGATATGGTGGTATATGTCTGCAATTCCAGAACTGAGAGGCTGAGGCAGGAGGATCACAAGCTGAAGATCTGCTTGGGTATCTTAGTTACTTACCAAAGCTCTTATATTATTAAGGGAAGAAGGACAGGAGGAAGGGAGAAAAGAGAAAGAAAAAAAAAATGGAGGGATACTATGATGTAGCTCAGTGCAAAAGACCTAAGGTCACTCCCTAACAACACACACATACACACACACACATACACACTCAGACACACAGAGGTATTGTACTATGTGTACTGTTTTGTAAAGTATTTTTTTAAAAAAAACTTTACAATGACACTTTCCCCATTAGTCTAAGTGTTTTCTAGCAATTGTTTTGTGATTGTTTTGTGATTATTTATTTTTGACCCATTGGGGCCATTTGTGGACTGGGAGAGAGAGAAGGTCACACCAGCAAACAAGCCCAGTCTAGGAACCAGCGCCATGTGTGAGCTGCCACCAGACTGGGAAAAGCCAGATGCCAGCCCTTTCCAGAGCACAGGCTGGCAATACAAGAAGGACCAATGCTTCCCTCCACCCCTGCTTTCCCGACTGGTTTATCAAGAGAAACTCAGGCTGTGGTGATAGCTGTGGAGGTGAAATGCAATCGGAGGCCTGTGGTGCTTTGGTGTTTCACTGACATTGCAGGTCTAGGTCCAGTTGTCCGATCATAGCTCAGAAGACAGTGTACACAGAGTGGAATAAAAGAGGAATCTCCTTCTGAGAGTTGTAGCCATTGTTGAGTCCCTATAATCTTGTTTTTAGGCCCTATATCATTTCTATTGTTTTGTTGGGTTGGATTTTATTCTCTCCTATTTTGTTTGACTATGTTAAATTTGATGGCAGGAGCAGCCATCAAATAATATGTTTCAAAACATATTATGGTAGCAATTTTGGACTTACTATTGACAAGTTTGAGATCTTACATTGCATTTGTTGTTTTGTTTTTATTGTTTCTATTCTATTCTATTCTGTTTGATTTTTACTATGTCTGAAGGTATCTGCAGCTGTTTTGAAGGCATCAAAAGGTATTGTGGTAACTATTGTTGATTTTTTAATGTTTTTAGGCCTGTGTCTCTTACACTGGTTTGTTTTGATTGATTTTATTCTGTTTTATTCTCTTTAAAATAAAATTTAAAAAATATTTTTGACCCATTGGTAGCTTCCAAGTATTAATTCCTCTAAACAGTGTTGCAGTGAACATACTTTTATTTAGCTGTCTGTACTCTCTGATACCTTCTTTAGAATCAAATTTCCTGGGTTATCAAATAGGACAAGTATAATTTGAGAGTTACCCAATTTCTTTTTTTGAGTCTTCCATTGCTGCTGTAACAGAATACAACAAAATTAGTGGCTTAAAACAACATAAATTTATTAGTGGTGGTCAGCAGGGTTGAATACCTGCTGGTGGCTACATGGAAGAGTCTTTGACTCTCATCTTCAAAAGGCAGCCTGCTTTCTGTGGCTTGTGGCCCCTTCTTCCATGGTCAAAACCAGCAGTGTAACATGGAGAGCAGCATATTGTTATTCCACGCTGTATAGAATAGTAGTTTTTAAGCTGCGCCCTGAGTGACCTCATTCTACAAAACAGCAGTTTTCTCCCTTTTAAGTGGCAAATGCTGAGGCAGTGTGAATTGGCAACTCATCTTGATGTGGAAAAATGTCACTGTCAACATGTGGGATGTAAGTTTGGGCCAAGCTCATTGTCTCATGACATTGAGGAATGAGGTTGTGAGCCAAAGGAGCTCAGCAGAGTGTCATTAAAAATAAGGAAAAGAAGAAAAGCTCCTGGTTGCAAGGGTGTGACCACCAACATTCTTTGTCAGTAGTAATTTATAGAGCAAGATCACCACATGGGTACAATGAGGCTCAAGCAACAACCAACCTACAGAATCACAAGTGAAACGAGTCAGGGAACAAGGGTACGTGGAATAAACGAAGGCATTTTGGACAGGGAGGGATTATGGATCTGGGTGTTTGGGTCACCCCACCATCTTATTCCTATGTGGGCCCAGGGGACCAGGAGATGCTAATTATAGAATAATCTGCCATTTGTCTCTGGGGAGGCTTACAGGCCTGGCTTTGGAGGATTGGTTCCCTTCAGATTCACCTCCAGTCACAGCTCTGATGTCTTTACATTTTTGTGCTGACTTTCTTAGGTCCAGTCCCTCTCTGACTGCCCGTTACTTTCTGTCTAATTTAGCTGTCTGTCTGTCTAATTTAGCTGTCTGTAATAATAAACCACCAGATCTTGGACACACCCAACTTGCTGGGACGGGAAAAAAAAAAAACCTTCCTAGTTGCATAGCACAATCATAGAGCCAACTGATAAACAAATTAATCTTGCGAATAAAAAACTGTCATCTGTAAATTTACCAGATCAAATCAAGGGCACATGGAGTACAGTGTCTAAGTTTTGTATCAGAGAAAAACAGGCTTATGGACTTAATGGACACAGCAATAAATGATGAAGCCCCTCAGATTATGAGACATTAAAGTCCTTAAATGTTTTGTTAAGCCACAGTTATACCACTCTTTTTGACTGGACACTAGCAAGCAATTTAAAAATTTTGAAGTGAAATTCACACGTCCCTCACCTGCATCATACAAAAGGAGGGGCACCCAGCATTGGGGTGTGATGGCATGTCAACCTGTCTTCTCATCAGGCCACCTGGTGAACGTGTCAGGAGGTCAACACAAATTCTGACTCTCTTTTTCCTAACCACAGCTCAGCTCTACTCCCTGCCTGAGGATTTGAGCTGCCTGCCTATCTTCAGGACAAAGACTTTGAACCAGCTCTGTGCTTCCACCTCCTAGAACTTCTACATGGTCCATAACCATATCTAGCCACCGCTGGTGACTTTTCACATTTCTATAGATTCTCTGCCTGGCTTTCCACTCTGCCTCTTTGAATTCTGCAGCCCCTGCTAACCTTTTCTTGGCTGCTCTGTAGCCTACACTACCGTGAGAAATGTGATGTGCAACTTAAGTGTCAGATGTTAGTATTTAAGGTTGGAATAAAAGACCCTGTTATTGCCCAGTTCACTGGCTACCAAGTGACCCTAAGCACTTGGCAGGATGAGGCCAATGAAGTTGATGCATGTTGTGTTATTGTTGCTGAAGAAATTCTGACATTGTGGAGAGATACAAGCATGTTGGAGCTGTATTACTGGCACAGCTGACTCATGACAGTAACATCTTCACATCTCCCCCCACTCCACACTCTGCTTCATCTTTTGATACCATCTTGTTGTCTGTCTCTGACATTCTTGTCTTCAACTTTTCTTAATAAAGATCCTGTGATTACACTGAATCCACCTAGATAACCCAAAGTAACCTTCCAATCTTAAAATTCTTTACTTAATCACACCTGCAAAATCTCACTTACCATGGAAATTGCAACATGCACACGTTCTGAGGGATGAAGGTTTTTCGGTGAGACTTTCTATGACATGGTGTAAAAAGAGTTTACCAATATGTCCTCCTGTTAGCAATGTGTGAAGATACTGTCTGTCATACTGAAACTCGGAGCATTAAAATTTTTAAAGCTTCACTAATTTCATAGGAAAAAGATAGATTTCCTTTTACAGAGTCAGTTTGAGTACTGATAAATTCAATATTGTCTTATGTTTATTGCTAATTTGATTTATTGTTTTGTAAATTTCCTACTCAGACTTTCTTTTTTTCTTTTAATTTTTTAAATCAAATTTTCAGTGTCAATTCATTGTTAATCAGATTCAGTATGAATTTTTATGTGTAATTTTTAAAGATTCATATGTGTAAACTTTCTGAGTTGAGCCTGTAAACATTGTTCTTTATCAATGTTTATAATGTCTCTCAGAATTATGTAAATATTAACTGCCTATATTTTATATGCTTTTAATTTAAATATTTATTCCTTGTCAAAATTTTGGAATTAATGTTTGACTTCACATGAAGTAGAAATCTAATTTTATTTCCAAAGTATTTCGTTTTGTTGTCCTTTGACTACTCACTCAGTTCAGCAAATATCCTATATATGGATCTCATGAATAAACATTTCTAGACTTGCTACTCATTAGATTTATCTGTTTGTGTTGTAGGGGTCTAATACCTCACCTAAGAGTTTTCTACCTAACTATAGGGTGCAGATACTAGGGAGACTAAAGCAGGAAGATTGCAAATTTAAGGCCGGCCTAAGCTACTTAGCAAGACCTTGTCCCAAAATAAAAATTAAAAACGGTTCAGAGTATAGTTTGGTAGTAGAGTGCTTGGTTAACATGTATAAAACCTTGGGCTCAATCATTTGTGCTAGTAGCAGTTTCCTAATAATTGGCAGCTCAAGTTCATTGTTTCTGTGATTAATTTTTAAATTCTGTTTTTATGTCATGGTCAAATTCTCCCATGCTTGACTGAAACTGCTTGGAGCATGAAATAAGACAGAGAGGATAAAATTTCTAGCGACGTTTAGATATTTTATCTTTCCATCTAGAATTTTGAGCTGGGCTTTCACTTAGTTAAGTCTCCTTGTAAAGTCAGTAAAGTTTCAATGTTTTCTTCATTTAGATCCTTAATACATTTAATAATATGCTTATCCCTAGGAATTTTATGATTTTTTTCAGAAATGGATTTTTCCACCCTGTTTTAACTGGTAATTTAATATAGGACTATAGGAATACATGTATTTGTGTATGTATTTGATTTCTACAATTCTTACTGCTCTCTTAATAGTTTTACTTTTCTTTTTCAGTTTTTCTTTCATGTTTAGCTGAAAATGATATCATCTGAAAATAAAAATACTTTTCATTCTTTGTTTACAATAGTTACAGAGCACATTGATTCACTTGTACAGATCACATTTCCTGCCTTGTTTATTATACTGGCTACAAATTCCAAGTCAGTGTTAAATAAGGACATTTCTTGCTTTCTTCCTGCCCTTAGAGGCAACGTCTGCATGGCAGCAAGACATCTTCCTCTCACAGAATCCCATGGCAGAATTTGATCTTTGTGCTGTTTTCTGCTGAGCCATGAAGTTTAAGAATTCTTCATATAGTTCTTCAGGTCAACTGAATGTGGCAAGGAAAGGACCTTCTATGACAGCCTCTCATCTTTCTCTCATCTATGAAGTGTGAGCTTCCCTATTTGAACTAATCAAATCTTTTGAACAGCAATAGGCTAAATTAGATTAAAATTTTTCTAGATCTATGGTTTTCATCACATGATTTTTTCCCCTTTGACCTCCTAAAAACTTCCTAAAATCTCTTTAGGCCTTCCTAAATCTCTCACCCTCTTTAAATTCCTGAGAAAAGCTTCACTGAAAGCCTCGCAACATTGATAAATGAGCTTGAATTAGTAAGATTTTTTTGTATCATATTTATCGTATCTAGTTTACAAAGTTAAATTATGCTAGTTTTATAAAATTATGTTTATCATTTGAAAGTTTAAAGAAATTTTATAAGTATTATACTGAAAAACTTTAGTCTTTCTGGTTGTTGGGTTATTTTTATGTTATTTTTATTACTTGCACACTTCCAGGAAATTATTGATGTTAGTGAGATTTAAAAAATAATTACGTTAGGTTACCCATAAGAAATATAGAAAATCTACTTAACACCTGGTGTATCCTTTTCCCATTCTTTGTGTATTTTTTTTTTAATTTGTGGATTCAGATCTGTCTATTTGCTCCCAAGACTACTGCCGTTCATTGGTTCATCTGCATTGATTCAATACAGATCCAATCCCCTGTTATTCACAGAGTCCTCAGACAGGCAGGAGAGGGATAGTGGAGAATTATTCAGATGTGTTTCTTGCCCTGTGGAGCTTATTGTCAGGCTGTGAAAAAGTTAAAGCACTGTGAATGCAGTGTATTAGGGAAAAACACAAGAGTTAACTCAAATGAGTATCAATGGCACCTCTAAAACAAATGTTTAAACCAAGATTTCTAAAGAGTGAGGAAATATAATTTAGACGAAAGGAAATAGGAATAATTTTCCACATTGAAAATATATTTATGAAAATACCTTGAGGCAGAAAAAGGAAACCATAAAAAGGGTCAGGAGCATAAAAAAATTTTCTGTTTTATTTCAATCATACTTTGATTTCTGATTTTACTAACAATGTTTTACTTTTTACCTTAATTTTTAATACCTTCCTGAGTGCTAATTTTTCTGTCCTTGATTATCTTTATGGTTCAGTTTCATAAAAAAATATGTGGGGTTATACTTTCTCCTTTGAGTGTCATTTAGTTAATTATAACTTTTAACTTGATATATTTTTGTTCTTTTCTAAATTATCTCTACTTGTCATCTTGATTTCCTTTTTGGAATAAGAAAGATTTAGCAAATAATTTAAGGCCATATATGTGTTGTAGGAGAAAAATTAGTACTGTCTTTCCTTACCCCATTGCACAATTCATGACTGAGAATCCTGCCACAAAAGGGTAACAAGAGAAAATCATACGCATTTCTTTAATATAAATTTTATGGAAATGAAGAGTCAAAGAATCAGGGAAATCGATTGTATTAGGAAGTGACTGGAGGACAAAACAGTAAGGTCTAGTACTGATAAACTGAAGAGCAACTTAGCAAGTTCTGGGTGTCCATATTCTTCCTGGGGTCCCAGTGTGATACTCATTCCTTCTGTGCACACAGCAAGACACCTACCAATTTAGAGAAGATGGCAGATGGTGGTGTCTGTCCCACGCAGAGGAGAAGTGAGTGGCTTTCCTTCTTCCCTTAACCATCTTTTTGGTGCCATATTTTAGAATGGGATGTACCATGAGAAGATGTCACTAGCCTAACCAGGGAAAGGCACTAAATCTACCTAAAGTAGCTGGAAAAAGCTATTTCTCTTTAAAACTATATATTTTTTCTGAGATGGCTTATTTTCCTGATTTGTAATTTTAAACTTCAAAAACCTTTGGTCTTACCTCCCCCCTTAAATAAGTATTAACTACAAATTTTAATCACTGCCAATGAAAATACATGCTAAATTAATTTCTCCTCTATTTTATCATTCAGTTACATTTACACTGTTATTATGCCAGTTTATATCAGTAATTGGGTAATTTTACAGGTTGTTTCATACACAGAAAAACTGTTACGTGGATGTAAAATTAGTGGACTGTTATAGACCCATGAATTGTTTCTAATATTAAGAAATACTAACATTCCATTTCTACTACAGATGAAAAGAGATGATTTCAGTGCCTTTCCCATTATAATTCTGTGTGAAGCTAGCTTTGAGCTATCTTTAAATACAACTCAGTGTGATGTGTTTGCCTCAGGCAACTGACATTTCAAATTGTGATTCTTTTCACCCCAAAAGCAAGAAGGTCTGCTCTTTCCTGTAGTTAGAGCTGTTTAAATGAAGTTAATTTAAGAGGTCAGAATCTAACTCGTGACTTCTCAGATTTTTTCATTTGCATTACAAATCATTTGGTGGGGAAAAAAGAGCAACTGACTATAAAAGAAATTGAAGAAAGAGTAGAGTAAAACATTATTAATTTGAACTCTCTTGTTTTTGAATACCTGATCATACAGGCTGAAGGAACTGCTGTCATTGGACAAAATAATTTGCAATTGGAATCAGTAAGAGTTCTTGATGGAGATTAACCTATTCACTTAGACAGCTTTTTCAATCACTAATCAACTGGAGAGTACCAATCATGCCATGAAGAAATCACATCATGAATGACAACTCCTTTCTGCTTTCCCGGCTAAGAAAGAGTACAGAAGTGAGGCTGCGAGTCTTGGTTTTCAGGGCACATTCTTGTCACCATCACACACAGGCGTAAGCCAAATAGTACATATTATCCTCCCTCAACCAAATATAAAAGTTCTCTAGCTAAGTTTTCCAATTTAAAATATTATATTTTGTCAAAATAATCTCTAGTGAACTAGTTCTTATTAGAACATAGGATCTTTCTCTGCTTAGTTTCAACAAAAGGAAATTGGATTTATCCCCCTGTGGAATATGGGGAAAAAAAAAAAACAACTCTGAAAAGGAAGTTAGAAAATGTAGATCCTGCTCCGGTCCTACACCAGAAGTTTGTGCAGTACTGGCCTAACAATTTATTTTTATTTTTATTTTTGGTATGAGGAATCAAATCATGATCCCGCACTTGCCAGGCAGGTGCTGTGCAGTGAGCTATGTCCCGGCCCCTGGGCTAGCAATTTAAATCCTTCTAAATCAACCTTTCCATGGCCTCACCCAGACCATGCCCTCTTTTACTTCTACCCATTGACAAAACAGAATTCTGGATGCAGGTGACCAATTAGATCTCTTCTAGTACTAATATCTTGGGTGTGACACCGAGGAAGGAATCTAAGTGGAGCATGCATCTCGTTTTATGTATGTATGTATGTATGTATGTATGTATGTATGTGTTTAGGCCCAGACAAGTTACTGATTCACATCAACTGAGTTTAAGGAAATAGCTAGCATAGTATGGCTAGGGATTTAGCTCAGCAGCATAAGCGCCTCCCTTGCAAATGTGGGGCTGTGAATTTGATCCCTGGTACCAAAAAATAAAATAATGAAGGAAATAAATAAAAAAAGAATAGAGGAAGCATAGTATACTGGCCAAGTCATCAGTTTCCCATTTTCTTCAACTCTGAACTTGCCAAGAAAGCTGAGTAGTTTTATCTTATCTCCCTATTTCACTTAAGTGAATTTAAACCAATGATTTATTTAATGTATTAAATTATCTCACAATCAAAACTTTATCTCAGGGATTAAAAATGTCAGAGTAATGCTTGATGCCAAAGTAGAGTCACTCCAGGATCTGAACTTGAGACACCTGGAAAACGACAAGTTAGTGAAGAGAGTAAAAAATACAGCACTGTGAGCCAAGAAAGAGCTGAAAGAAAACAAGAAACCACAGACAACCTGGAGAAGCTGAGGACAGCAGAGAGAAAAGAATGAAGCAGTCTGGAATGTTAATCCCGGTTCCCTGAGAGGAGATTCTGTCTCCACAAACCCTCTGGAGAGGGTCAGCTGCCCCAAGGAGAAATAACAGATCAGCAGCTCTAATCCCACAGAAAGTCCACACTTGCTCTAAACTGCAAATTCAATGTGAGATTTTACTCAGAAAGTGATTCCATCACGGTAGGCTAGAGTTGGGAAGAAACGCACCGCAGCATATACCATACTTGGGAGTGATTAATCAGAAAGCATTTGAGAAGGGGTTTGTTTTGAAGACTGAGCTGCTCTGGGAATCAGAAGTCAAAGAACAGCTACACTTCATTGTTTTTGGGGTCCCACTCTAGCACAGTGACTGGTGAGAGATGGATACAAAAGATAGTCATGGGGAAGGGGTCAGCTACTCACAGAAAGTTTAAGTAGTGTGAGGTCAGTCTGGGGAGAGAACAGTGGCCCTGCCTTTTGTGGAGAGAAGCTAGGCTGGTCATGTGTGGTTTTCTGAGGGGATAGATCTGAAAATGTGACACTAAGTCTGGCATATTGCTTGCCCAATCTAGCTGACCACTTCCAGCGCAAAGCTCAGTGGTCTCCTTGCTTTTCCTAATCCTGTTTACATGATCTGGGAGATGCTCCAGTTTGGACAGTTGTCACATTCTGGGGTGTACAGACAGAGGGGCATCTAAAGCAAAGGGGGCCTTCTGAGTCCTCAGAACATAAACCTAGTCAGAGATATAAGTGACTTGGGGCACAAAAAGGGCACAAACACTGGGTTCATGGAGTGAACCCAGTGCTAAGCCAGACACCATACCAGATTCCACAGTTTCTTTTGTTCTTTGATTCGATTTTTATCCTACTTTTTCTCCATCATCTTTTTTCATTTTTATTGTTATACAATTAAACTTTTCTAATTTTTAGCTATTTAAGTGGCTATTTTGCAATTCCTGAATTCTTTTTATTGTTACTGTGCTATAGTTGCTGTTTTTAGTAGTTACTATGGACCAATATTTTGTCTGCCATTGTTCTACTTATTACTGCAGATTTCTTTTGTATTATTAAGGGTGGTATAGCTGTAGCTTGTATTCTTGTGGTGTGTCAATAGCTGCTTTTTCTTTGATTCTGATATTATTGCTGATTTCTATTAATGATATATGGTTTCATAGTTGCTGCTTTTCCTTGGTTTACTGTGTGCCAATAGCTGGACCGTCTTTGTATCATCAGTATACTGTGATTCATTGTCTTCTCTCTGAGTGGCGATGGGGATCAAACCTCAAGCTGTTGTACTGAATAAGGTAAACGGCACTGCGGGACAGCTCATATACTGGCCCTTCTCATCGCAGCTGCCAAGATCCAGGTGACAGCTCAGGAAGACACAGAGACCAGCAGCTGCTGGGGTCCAGGTGGAAAGCACCTGGAGAGGGCCCAGAGAGCAGCTCCTGCCACTGTGGGTGCTAAGATTCAGGTGAACTGTGCAAGATGACTCAGAAACTGGCAAGGACATCAGCCACACAGCAAGGCCCCAGCCAGGGTGCGCAGGAGGGGTGGGGACAGGCGGGAGGACAGAAAGGAATGGGACTAATGGTCCAAAACTGTCAGGAGCAGCAGTAACAATGCAAGCCAGGTGGTAAATTAGGCGAGCCAGCACTGTGCTTGGGAACAAAGACACAGAACAGCAGCACACAGTGGGTCTTCCCCTTTTCTCTCTCTTTTTTTCTCTTATTCTTGTGTCCTTTACTTTCTTTTCTTTTCTTTTTTTTTTTTTTTTTTTTTTTTTTGTCTTTTTGAGACAGGGTCTCGCTCTGCAGTTCATGCTGGCCTTGAGTTCACTTTGTAGCTCAAGCTGGTCTTGAACTCACAACGATCCTCCTGCCTCAGCCTCCTGAGTGCTGGGATTACAAGCATGAGCCACCACGCCTGGCTCTCTTTCCTCTTTGCTAAATGACTGAGAGAAATCCAGCCAGAGAAAACTAATCCCAACCCCCAAACCCAAGACCAAGTTCAGATAATCCCTTGTTCACTCCTTTATTCTTTCTCTTCTGCCCCCTTCTCTAGTTTCACAAAACTTGCAAGATCATCTTTTGTGCTCCAGACTGGCTTCTACTTCCTTTTCAGTGATTTTTGTTTTATCCACTAACTTTCTTAAATTTCCCCAGGGTAAAAACCACTGTACCAATGGAAAACACTTTGCATACAAGCTCCCAATTTATGATCAGTTCTGTAATATAATTGTAGATTTTGCTCCTATAGTTAAAAGTACAAAATTAATAGTTACTACAGTTGATCAGTTTCTAAACTCTACTGAATGTTATTGGCATTGCTAATTATACTACTTTAGCTAGGATGTCATGTTTGTTTTAATCAGTTGTTCTCACTTATGTAACAATATTAGGAAGTTCTGGGGTAGAAACCTCACCACAACCCAGCACCAAAGGACTTGGGACTGAGCCAAACAGATACCAACATCACGCTCTTAATTCATTGGAAATGTTGGATCTTGGAACAGACACAAACCAAGACAGAAAAGGCACCTCTGAAGAACAAACCTTACCTAGTGAATATTAAAACAGAAACACTAAATCTATTGGAAGACAAATTGGGTAGAAACCTTGGAGACATAGGAGTAGGTAGAGAATTCATGAACAGGACTCAAACTGCATGGGAAATACTTCCCAGAATCAATAACTGGGACCACTTCTTATTAAAAAGTTTCTGCATGTCAAAAGAAATCTCCAGCATAGTGAAAAGAAAACCCACAAACTGGGAAAAGATTTTAGTGAACTCTCTCTCAGACAAGGGACTCTTGTCTAAAACATATAAAGAATTAAAAAAACTCAGACCTCCAAAATTCAAAGATCCAATCCAAAAATGGGCATCTGAGATGAATACGCAATTCTCAGACGAAGAAATGCAAATGGCAAATAAATACATGAAAAAATGCTCATCATCATTGGTCATTAGAGAAATGCAAATTAAAACCACACTGAGATACCATCTCACTCCTGAAAGAATGGCCAGGATCAAGAAAACCAACAACAAATGCTGGAGAGGCTGTGGGGAAAAAGGAACTCTCCTGCACTGTTGGTGAGAGTGTAGACTGGTACAGCCTTTGTGGAGGTCTGTCTGGAGATTTCTCAAAAAGTTGGGATTGGAAATCCCATTTATTCCAGCTATTCCACTTCTAGGCATATTCCCAGAAGAACTGAAAGCATCATACCACAGTGATATATGTGCACCTATGTTTATAGCAGCACAATTTGTAATCGCCAGATCTTAGAAACAACCCAAGTGTCCATCAACTGAGGAATGGATAAAAAAGTTGTGGTATTTCTATACAATGGAGTATTATTCAGCTATAAAGAAGGATCACATTGAGATATTTATCAATAAATGGGCGCAGCTTGAGACCATACTCATAAGTGAAATAAATCAATCTCGCATGTATGAATACCGAATAGTTTCCCTAATGTAAGTAATGATTCAAATATATAAAAATATGTGGTAATCATGATTCCCCATTATGTGGCCTTGAAGCCTTATAAAATTTTCACTTATTAATTAGAAAGGCTTTATTCTGGGCTTCTTGATATGGAAATATTTGAAGCTATAGTATATGAAGTTATATTCAAATATTTCAAGGAAAAAGACAGACACTATGGTAACTACTATTAAATCGGGTTATTTGGTGGTGAAGCACTAGGTTGCTGAAACAGTCATGCTTTGACCTGTATTGTTATACTGTTATGTCCTGTTTTAACTCAATCTCTCCCTTATTCTTTAAAAAAATTATTTAGTTATTTCTTATGTTTATTTTAATTAAGGGGAAAAATTTTAAAAATTAGGATATATAATAGTAACTCTTTTTGATTTCCTATTAACTTGTTTTGAAGTCCTGTAATACTCCCATGATCTCGTTTTGACTGATTAGACTCTGTTCCATTCTGTGCGATAGTATCAAGTTTGAGGGTATAGGCAACTACTTTGAAGGCAGTAAGATTCACTAAGATGCCCATTCTGGTTTGACTATTGTCTCCTTTGGAAGTCCTGTAATGTTTACAATGCCTCAGTTTTATTGGTCTTGTTCTCTACTGTTTTGTCCAACTTTATAATATCTAATGAGATAGACAATTCTTTTTAAGGAAACAAGAGACAACGTTGATAACCATTGTTGATAATCTTGTACTCTGTTCTACATCATGTGCTATGTCTATCCTGGGTTTTGACTGACAGCTTTGTTTTGCCATATTTGACTTTATTCTCCCCCCCCCCCCAAAAGTAATAAGAACTAAGGAGTAACAAAATCCAAAATGTGTAAATTTTGTTGTAAAAAAGAGAGGGAGGAAAAAAAAAAGAGCTCTAAAGGATAAACAGCAAGTGTGTTTAGGGGTGTTAAATAGCTGACTATATTAATGTTTTTGGATCATTGAACACAGCTGTTTGCAGTCTCTCTGTTTGAATGTCTACTTTGTATTCTTTGATACTGTGATTTGAGCAACTATTTCCAAGATGATAATATGTAATCTATTAACAGGTGATTTCTTACTGTTATGTTTTTTTTTTTGTAGTTCTGTATTATGTGTAACCTTACACCGCTTTGTTTTGTTTTGTGTTTTTCTCTTTTTCCTCTTAAATAAAATTAAAAACACACACACACACACACACACACACACACAAAAACAAACCTTACCTAGAAAGGCCTTGATACTAGTGATAAAGCTACCTATTACAAAAACTTACAGACTCAACACAGAAATAGACACAAAAAATAGAAAATGACAAGACACAGAAGGCAAATGCAACATCAGACCTCCAGCCCATCCAGAACAGGTCCAAGAGAAGAAGATAGAGAAAAATGAAATTTTCCACACCTGTAATTTTTGAAATGATAGGAACCAAAGTAAGGAAACAAATTCATGAGTGTATGGAGGAAATCAGATCAGAAATAATCTCTCAGGTTAAAAAGGAAATGTCAGCATTTATAAAAGAATTGCAAATCTGGAGTAGAGACAGATAAAAAAATAGATGATGATAAGAAGATGGAAGTCTTGAATGATCAATATAGGAAAGAAATACAATGCATGAAACAGATTCAAACAGATATCCAGAAAATTAAAAATTCCATTGAAAGCTGGCAGGCCCACTTGAACAAAACTGAAGACAGACTTTCTTTTTTTTTTTTTAATTTAAAGAAAAATTTAATTTAAAAAAATTTTTAAATTAAATTTTTTTAAAATTAAAAAGCAGAAAAAGGGTACAAGTTATACAGATTTACAGAAAAAAAATAAACAGTAGGAAATCACTAGTTAATGGATTACATATTGTCATCTTAGAAATAATTGTTCAAGTTACAAAATTAAAGCTTTTAAAGTGGACATTCCAAAAGTGAGACTGCAAACAGTTCTGTTCAATGATCCAACAAAACTCAGTGATATCATTATCTATCTTATACACTTAAATATACATGCAGTTATCTTGTTTAGAGCACTTTCTTTTCCTCTCTTTTGTACAATGACAATTACACATTTTGGGTTTTGTTGCTCCCACAGTTCTTATTACTTTTTTGGAAGGGAGTAGAATCAAATGTGATATAACAGAACAGAGTCAATCAAGTCAAAAGGGTGGACATAATAGATAATGTAAAAGCATAATACAAGGTGATCAACAATGGTTACCATAATGCTCCCGCTATCTCTAATAGAATTGCCTATATCATCAGTTATAATAAAATTGAACAAAACAGTAAAGAACAAAACCGACAAAACCAAAACACTGGAGACATTATAGGTCTTCAAAAATAGATAATAGTCAACCAGAATGGGTGTCATAATGAATCCCACTATCTTCACAGCTGTTGCCTAAACTTTCGAACCTGGTACTATCAAGCAAAACAGAATAGAGGAACATCAGTCAAAACAAGATGGTGAGAGCAATACAGGGCTTTAAATCAAGATAATGGAAAGTCAAAGTGGGTTACTATAATATATCCTGCTATTTTTTATTTATTTTTCCCTTAATTAAAAGGATAAAAATAAAAAAGTAAATAATGAAGAGGAGATTGAGATAAAAGAGGGCATAACAGCAAAACAGCGCAGATCAAAACATAACCATTTAAGCAGAAGTGTTTCACCACAAGATAATCCTGACATAAAAGTAGTTACCATATTGTCTCTTTCCTTGAAATCTTTGAGTATAACTTCATATACTGTAGCATCAAATATATCAAAACAATGTAAAACCATTTAAGAGAATGACAGCATTACAGGGTATTTAGAATCAACTAACAGAAAATGAACAATGGTTTCTGTATAATCTCCTTGTCTTTAAAAGTTTTTGCTTATACTATCATACATAATAAAATCCAATAAGATACAACCTGTTTAGACCAATGGAGACAGAAGAACAAAAGCTTGATGAGACTTCAAAACAAGATGATACTAAATCAGTATTACCTATTAAGATGTCATTTTCTCCAAAATAGCTGTTCCTATCATCCAATCTTCTCTGCCTCATTTCTGTTGAGCTCTTTTTCTGTCATTAGTTGTCAGTTTGTCTTCTTCATTTTGTTTTCTGCTCCATTCATTGTGGTCTCTTTGCCACTATTTCTGGATTCTTTGTATTTTACTTTTTTAGAATATCTGCAGTATTCTCTGTAGAGTTGAATTGGTGGTTGCATATTCCCCTAGTTCCTCTTTATCCTGGAAGCACCTTGTTTTTCCACCAATTTCCAGGGATAGTTGTGCAGGATATATCAATCTTGGCTGGAGATTATTATCTTTCAAAGCTTGAATTATTTCTCTCCACGCTCTTCGTGATTTGATGGTTTGTGCAGAGAAATCTGCTGTAATTCTGATGGGTGTTCCCTTGTAAGTGATCTGTTTCTTGTGCCGACAGACTTTCATTGGCTAGTGAGAGACAGACTGTCATGAAGACAGGATCATGGCTAAAGATCATGAAAGAACTCTTGACATGACAAAAGATCAGTAAATAATAATTCAGCAGCTGCAAGATGATGCAAAGAATAATAAGAATAATGGCTGTCAATGAAAAAGTGTTATAATCTAAGCCCCCCTAACTATCGCGCCAATTGTGTTAATTGCATTAGATTGTATTAGATTGTACATTCTTCACAAAAATAGCTTCGTTTGTATCATAGCAATACCTGTAACTTGGCCTTGCTGTAAATGTGTGTTTTCCTTTCCCTCTGGGCAAAGGATTGATATGTTAATCAATGATCTCCTCTGTAAAGCATTGTGAAATCTTACCTAATTGATATGTTAACCATTGTTGCCCTCTACAAATAACAGTTGTGTTGCTAAAGTAAGGTAACTAAGGTTGTTTACTGCTGTTAGACTTCTCTATTCTTTGCTAAGAAAAATAAGATTTCTTCTTATCTAAACTTGCTAGTATGCAGGGAGACTTGCAATTGCTGCTTCTGCTTTGTAGTGCGTCACACCTCCATCCCCCTCCTTACATTGTGTGACCAGCAGCTGTTTGTGGATTTACGAGATAAAAAGTCCTGACTTTTGGCTGTGAGGTGCGCAGTCTTTGGGTTGACCCTAGAGAGACTGTGTCACCAGTACTGGAAATAAAACCTTTGCTTCCCAAATTTTAATTTCTTGCTTCCTTGAATTTCATACCGGGGTCCGAGTTATCACAAAAGCAGGAATCAACATAAATGACATAAAAATCTATTTGCAGAATTATAGCAGAAAATTTCCCACACGTGAAAAGAATCTGACATATAGATAACTGAGGCATATAGAACTCTAATTAGCCAACATCAAAATAAATCTACACCTAGACATATAATAATCAAGACCCCAGAAATTCAGCACAGGAATAGAATATTAAAAGCTATTAGAGAAAAGAAGCAGGTCACCTATAAAGGAAGGCCCATCAGAATCAAAGCAGACTTCTCAAAACAAATCATCAAGTCAAGAAGAGCTTGGAGTAAAGCATTTCAAGTCCTGAAAGAAACCAATTTCCCAACCCTGCAAAGCTATTTTTCAAAATTAATAGAGAAATAAGATACTTCCATGACAAAGAACAGTTGAAGAAATTCATGACCAACAAAACCAATACTACAGGGTACTGAAACATATTCTAGACAGAGATAAAAATGACCACAGTTCCAAGAACAACAGTGGAAAGAAACCACCAAGCAGAGCAAGCAATTAAACAGAGGGGAAAATTAGGGAGCCAACAGCAGGAAAATGGCATGACAGAAATAAGCCAATACATACCAGTTATCACCATCAATGTAAATGGCCTCAACTCACCAATCAAAAGAGATAGACTGACAAAATCGGTCAAGAAACAAAATCCAACAATTTCCTATATACAAAAACCATATTTAACTCAAAAAGAAATCCACATAATGAAAGTTAAAGGATGAAAAAAATTTGCTATGTAACAGGGACCAGAAAACACTAAGGGTAGCTATTTTGTTTGAAGACAATGTGAACTTCAAGCCAAGAATGATCAAAAGCAATAAAGAAGATCACTACATACCTGTTGGGGTAAACTTCAAGAGGAGGAGATAACAAACATAACGATGTATGCACCAAACACAGTAGCACCCAGCTGTATAAGACAAATGTTAATAAACATGAAAAATCAAATAACACAATTGTAGTAGGGGACCTTAATATCCCACTGTCACAAACAGATCAAGCAGCAAAAAATCATCAAAAAGTATCAAAACTGAACCAAACTTGGAAATAAATGGATTTAATAGATATTTACAGTGTTCCAAACAACATTATGCACATTGTTCTCAGCTGCACATGAGAATACATACTAGCCCAAAGAATGTGCCTAAGTAAATACAAAGAAATTTAAAATTACCTCATGCATATTATCTCACCATAGTGCAATTAAATTGGAAATTAATGGTGAGAGAAATCACAAAAGCCCTATAAACAAATGGAAATTAAATAACACCTTCCTGAACAACCAATGAGTCACACATGAAATTAAAGAAGAATTAAAGAATATCCATGATCAAACTAAAATGCAGATACAACATACCAGAACCCTGTGGGACACAGTGAAAGCAGTCCTCAGAGGCAAATGTATAGCAGTAAATTTTCACATCAGGAGAATAGAACAAGCACCAGTAAGCAATCTAATATTGCACCTCAGACTTCTAGAAAAAGAAAAGCAAGTCACACGCAAAGCCCATAGAAGGGAGGAAATTATAAAGATCGGAGCAGAAATTAATGCAAATGAGACTAAGAAAACAATACAAAGAATTAATGAATCAAAGAGTTGGTTCTTTCAGAGAATATATAAAGTTGATAAACCCTTAGCCAACCTTATCAAAAAAGGAAAGAAAAGACTCATATTCATGGAATGCAGAATGAAAAGGGTGAAATCACTACAGATCCTGTGAAAATTCAGAAGATCATCAATACTTTGAAAATCTTTATCTGCATAGGCTGGAAAACAGAAGAAATGGACAGTCCTAGCAAAGTATAAATTACCAAAGCTGAATCAAGAAGATATAAAAATTCAGAATAGTTCCATATTAGTCAATGAAATTGAAAATGTAATGAAAAATTTAGTAACAAAGAAAAATACAGGTCCTGATTGATTGACTGATGAATTCTACAAGAAATTTAGAGAAGATTTAATATTAATACTCCTCAAACTCTTTAATGAAATTTAAAGAAAGCAATACTCCCTAACTCATTCCTGAAAGCAAGTATTACCCTGATACCAAAATCAGAAAAAGAACCAACCAAAAAAGAGAATTGTAGGCCAATCTACCTAATGAAAATAGATGCAAAAGCCTCAGTGAGATACTAGCAAACATATGCAGCAAATCATAAGATGATTATACACCCTGACCAAATGGGATTCATCCCAGGGATGCACGGATGACTCAATACCTAAATCAATAAATGTAATATATCATATTAATAAATCTAAAGACAAAAATCATATGATTGTCTCAATAGATGCAGAAAAGCTTTTGACAAGGTCCAGCACTCTTTCATGGTAAAACCCTACAGCAAAATGCAACAGGTGGTCTTTATTTTAATCTGATAGAGCCATCTATGACAAACCAAAAGCCAACATCATGGAAAAACACAACAAAATGGAAAAACACAAAGTTTTCACTCTAAAATCAGAAACAAGACAAGGATGCCCATTATCACCACTCCTATTCAATGTAGTTCTGCAAACACTAGAGCAATTAGATGAGAGAAAAATAGAAGGAATAAGGATGGGAAAGGGAAAAGACAAATTACCATTATTTGGAGATGACATGAGATGCTATATAAAAGACCCCAGAAACACCATCAAAAGACTTCTAGAATTAATAAGCTAATTTGGAAGCATTCAAAAATCAGTTGTACTATGTCTCTTAGTTCATTAAAAAGGGAAGTTTGTGCTAATATCAGCTAGAGAAATTTTAATGCCCATATCTTGTACCCTGAACAACTACTTTAAAGATGACAACATGTAATGTATTAACTATTGTTATTCTTCTATTATTTGGTTATGAAATTTTGTTTTAACCTTTTTCCATAGAATAAAAAAGTTTCAAAAATATTATATTGGAAAAATTGAAGGTGAGTAAGAACACCAAAACATAACCAAATGCAAGGACATATTACAGGGAGACAATCCAACTAACAAGACCACCACAGCATGAGTTTCTCCAACATAACTCACTTCACACAAGCAACAGGAGCACGAGAAAGCAACACAACACTGAAGTAGAGGAAGCTGGAGTCGCAGAACTAAAAACCCAAGTGGTCAAAATGTTAGAAGAGACAAAAGGAATATATCAGCAATTTATAAGACATTTAATAAGCTAAAAGAAGATTTACTTAGATTGCTAAAGCATTTTACCAATAAAATGTTCAATGAGTTTATAGAGGAAACAAAAACTAACTCATTTAAACAAGGCAATCCATTAACTACCTCTTTCTTTCTTTCTTTCTTTCTTTCTTTCTTTCTTTCTTTCTTTCTTTTTTTGTGTGTACTGGGAATTCAACTCAAGACCCTGCGCTTGCCAGGGAAGCACTATGCTACTGAATTCTATCTCTGGCACCACCACTTTCATAAGAATTAGAAAATACAAAAAGAAAGCATGCAGAAATATATGATATAAAAAATTCAGTGGAAATTATAAGCAGCAGATGACCAATGGGAGGGCAGAGTGTCAGAAGTAAAAGAGAGGTGAATGTAGAAGATCACAAGCTCAGTGCTGTCCTAAAATAATCAAGACACCGTGCAGCAGGATCCACGGCTGCTAGATGGCATGATGCACATGAAGAAGGAGAAAAAGGGAACTTAGAAAACAAAGTGGTTTTGAGATCAGGTATTACGTTAGGGCAAACTGGACAACCAACAGGATGCAGGGTGTTATAAGTCATAAAATCCTATGGCTAGCAGGCTGGGCAAGATGTTTCCTAAAGAGAGGGCACAAAACATAGCACCCAAAATAGCTTCAGCCTTATGACCAAGCATGAGGGACCAATCAGAAAGTGCCAGTCACCTGCATCTGGCATTATTCATAGGATCAATAAGAAGATGCTCTTTTCGATCTTTTATTTGGCTGTTGGTGCAACCAAAAGAATTGAAATAATGCTTTGCATACTATTGAATCATATAGGAAAGAAGCTAGAAACCGACAGCAAAAGAAGTCACTGATATTATATAAACACACGGCAATCAAGCAATATGTTACTGGGTTAAAAAAATCAGGGAAAATTTACAAAGTTCCTGCAATCAAATGACAGTGGATGTACAACAGTCCAAAATAATCCCAAATGCATGACCTAATGATACACCTCAAGGTGTTAAGAATCAGAACAAAATCTGAAACTAACAGAAAAAATGAATTATAACAATTAGAGCAGAAATTAATGAAACAGACAAAAATACAAAAATTCAACAAATCAAACAGTTGTTTGAAAGGATAGGAAGGGGATGGGTGGAGGGCAGGAGGTAGGTGATAAGGGGAATGAGAGGAGAAGCAAAAAGGATCGAGGTGTGATATATATACAAACCAGCTCCCCCATGACGAATATATTTATTATTTAATCACAAATATATACTAATAAAAACACTAGCTTCCACACTGCATCTCTTTGTTTAAATTTATTTTCAACTGATACATAAAAATATAAACTGGGTGTGGTGGTATATGCCTGTCAATCTAACACTCTGGGAGGCTGAGGCAGGAGTATTGCTATCTTGCACCCAGCATGAACAAATTAATGACGTACACAGCTCTCATTGGATTATGGCCCTCACCAATGCACTGTTAACTGATCTCATCATCTACAAAGAACCTTCTTCCCAATAAGTTTATATTCACAGATACCTTTAGGTCCTCATCATGTGTTTTGGGAGCATACAACCAACCACCAGTGCACCCATCCTACCTCTGGATCTGTAAATATCCTATCAGGACAATCCACTGCTGTCTAAGAATATGCATCTCAAATTTATCCTCTTTTTTTCTTCTTCGTGACCTTGTTCCAAGTATCATCTTCCCTCTGTATTCTGAAATATTTTCTTGGATGTTTCTTTGCATGTAAACATAATCCAGTTTCCTTCTGAAAAGTATTCAACAAGTTCTACATATTAGTGTTATATTGCTTTTTATCCCTTACACTTTCTCTTTTCTACAACTCTAAAATGTTTTATGGCCATGTTTACCCGGTACTCCTCTCAGCTCTTCAATCACAATATACTGTTCTGCTCATCACTGAGACTGCTCTTGTTAAGATTCCAATACTACTTTTGTTATTCAATCAATTGGTATTTCTGACTTCTTCTGTGCCTTAGTGATAGATGCATTTTTCACAGCTTCTGTCATCTTCACTTCCTTTTTTGACTTCCCTGGTGCTTTGCATTCCAGACATGTCAAGTCCCTGAATATTTAGCTATCTTAAAACACTTGTCTTGCTCTGTTCACTCCCTAATTTTGATGTTTCTCTAGGGTCCATTTATCTTATTCTTCTCACTCTATAGAATTTTCTTGGTTAATTCCATTTCCTATGTTTTGTGTCACCAGAAAATGGGTCTCTGCTTAAATTTCCCTTCTGAACTTTAATCTTCCTAAACTCCAATTACCCACATAAGAAACAGTGGAATCGCCCATTGTTCCTTTGTTTTCCTCATCCCACATTGTTTTCCTGTATATTACATTTTATTGTGCCTTTTAAATTCTTCCTCTTTCCTCCAACATCACTTGAACTGCTTTAGATTAGGTCTCTATATTTTTTTCAAGTATTGCATTTTGTCTGATTCAAAACATTCTCCGCTTGCTCATAGTCTGATTTTCCAAAATACAACTGTTTTTTAGCCTTCAAGATAAGGCTCTGAACTCCTATACATCACTTATCGAGTCATTATCTGTCACTATGTTAGCTCCGTAAACCCTGTCCACACTGAACTGTTACATCTGTGAAATGTGACACGCTACTTCCTTTACCTGGAAAACTTTCCCTACATGTTATCTATTAATTATTTTTCTTCCAAGTTTCTTTGGCAGATTGTCTTCCTTTACTGAAACGCTTTTTTCCTGGTTTGTATTTGGCAAATCTTGATAACTGTTTTACTTATTTCTTTAGAATCATGTATTTACCTTGTTATGGATTAAGAAATGGTGGTCAACTTAACACCAGCTGGAGTACATCACCATGGCACTGAGGAAAGCTGCCAGCATAAATAGGTGAAGAAGGAGAAGGAAGGTGTTAAGGCGTTATTGCGTGGAGGCACTGTGGGTTCTCCTACAAGTTGCTGCTTGAGCCATTGGTTCTCCTGGAGAAGCTTTGGTCCTCACATCGAGCATTGCTTCCTGGCTCCAGAGGGGAAGACGTGTGTGCTGCTTGGTCTCCAGGATGAACTTGTCATGTTGGCTTCCTGGCAGGTACTCAACTGTGCTTGTTGGAGGAGGAACTCAGGGCCTCCGTGTCCCTGAGGATGGCTGTGGTGCCTTTCAGGACAGCCCTGGTCTTGTGAGGGTGACTTCTTGGCTCCAGCATAGAACCCTCATCCCACCAGCACAGCTCCTTCACCCTGCTGGCATGGACTTTGTAGCTTCCACTGCTGACCCTTGGGTCTTCCCAGCATGGATCCATAAAAGAGACTGATGTGAGTCCCTCTTGTGGGCTCTGAATCTACAGTTGGACTTGTGGGAGACACTGTCATGAGCTCTGGGTTTTCATCTGGACTCATGTGGGACATTGCTGTGGGATTCAGGCCCACAGCACTGTAGACATCAGTGTACAGTGTACACTGTAGACATCAATCCCCAGCACAGCAAACTTTTTTTAAATAAAAAACTTAAATATTTGTATAAAACAATGAGCTCTACACATAGAGATATTGAATTGAGGGAGATTAATCACAATTAGAATCTAATACAGTGACAGTTCTATGTCTTCGGTGTTGTGGATAGATTTCCTGCAGTTTCTTGTGTTAACTCCTGGTGACCATTATAAAAATAATATTATAACTCCATGTCCTGGTTTTAAATGTTCTCTGCACAACCCCTAGACTTATAAGATGTCTAAATTTTTCACTGAACTATAAACTACTTGAGGATGTAAACCAGGTTCCAAAGCTTGAAAAATTGGAGATTCTATTCCTTGTATCTTACATCACAGCCTTACAACACTCCTAGCCTTCTTCCAATTCCTCCTCGTTTTTCCCCACAAGTATTTCCTTAGTAAAACCCTTCCACATTTAATCTCATGTTGGCGTCTGTTTCTCAGAGAGCTGGGACTAAGATAGCATTTTATTTTTAAAAACAAAATCAACAGCTCCTCCATTTGGTAAAATCTACGTTTGCCTGGGCTCATCAGGTGCCTCCTTAGAATATTTTTTCCAATATTATCTTGTTTAAAAAGGCTAACTGAAGATGTAAGCACTTCCAATTTTTTAAAAATAAAGTGAAAATTTAGTATTCAAATTAGTGCACAGTTGAGAGTGAGAGGAAGTGCCGAATAAATTAACATCATATAAACCTTGAGGTATTAGCTGAAGGGTTCTAGTCACATGCTTTTCTTTCAAAAGCTAAATTCGTCCTGAAAATTCAGAAATTATATAGTCATGCACATGTAAACAAAATTATATTGTACAGTCCTTTATCATTAAAAATAGAAGCCGAGTAATTATGTCTGGTGCATAATCATCACTTCTAACACTTTCCGAGAGTTACCTGTTCCTGATACCACGTTACTGAAGTGTTCAGACCATAAATATTTGTTCTGCATTATTTCTCCAAGTGCCTAAGGATTTGTAATTTTACCTCAAGGACCAACACAAAGGGAGGTCGACCCCAGCAGGATTGTGTTTGGCTTGAACTGAAGGAGCTCATTTCATGCATTTTGTGAGTTGGTGTTGTTAGTCTTGTTTGTCCTATACAAAATAAATGCTGCTAAAATATTTTAAAACCACTGGTCCTGTGTTCGCTTTTCAAAAGAATGAGCCTCTAAGCAATTCCAATTGTATTTTGGTGTTTTGCCATGTAAGCTTTCAATTTGTGGCTTTCCTAATCTAAATTAATGCTTGTACTATGTGAGATGAGGGGGAGGACTCTGAAATGATTTTTTTAGGGAGGAGATTTTCCTTTTAAAATAGTAATGTATAGTTTGAAAATGGGAACATGGTATAATGAAAAGATAATACGTACCCGTGAAAATCAATACACAAGATGATGATACACTGTTGATGTTATGTTCCATTTAAAGAAAAGGACAATGCTAAAATTTCAGACCTCTGTTGTAAAATCTTGTCCATTCATTTTTTCTTGTGGTATTGAGGATTGACCCAGGCCCTTTGTACTGAGCCACATCTTCATCCTTTTTAATTTTTTGTCTTGTAAACTGTTGTGAGACAGCCATTTGGTAAATTTTTCAGGCTACAGAGGAGCATAAAATTCCCTTGCCTCAGTCTCCAGCATGCATGCCAGGATTACAGTGGTGCATCACCCTGCCCTACCTGTCAAATTTTTATTCCAAATAATGCTTAAAATAAGCAATAGGTTGGGCATGATGTCACACACTTGTTATCCCAACGCTCTGGAAAACCGAGATAGGAATATTGTAAGTGCCAGCCCAGCCTGGACAGTTTAGTAACACGGCAAGCTGCTGTCTCAAAATAAAGAATTAAAAAGAGCTGTGGATGTAGCTCAGTGGGAAGGCCCTGGGCTCAATCCCCAGCACAGCAAACTTTTTTTTAAATAAAAAACTTAAATATTTGTATAAAACAATGAGCTCTACACATAGAGATATTGAATTGAGGGAGATTAATCACAATTAGAATCTAATACAGTGACAAAAACAAATGTGGGATTATAATAATTCTGGTTATCACATTTGCAAAGGTATTTAGAGGACATTATTTATACCATAGTAGGAACTTGGAACTCTGCTTTAATTCAAACTATTGATAATGCTCCATTTTTGTTTATAATATATTTTTAAAAACGTTGTTGTTTAGTAAAATTTTTAATTTTGATTTTCTATTGGATACAATTTGTATTTTAAAATTTAGACCCCATGATTTAAGAAACATATTTATGTGTTACAATGTGCTTTTTAAAAGTATGTATGTGTACATTTCACAGAAGAAGAAATACAAATGGCCAAAAGATATATGAAAAAAATTCTCAGTGTCTTTATTCCATCTACTCCATCTCATTGCAGTGAAAAGCTGTTATCAAAGACTCAAAATATTTTTCCGGCAAGTTGGGGGCAGGTAAAAGGAACCCTTCTACACTGTTAATGGGAACGTAAACTAGGGCAACCATATGGAAATCAGAATGGAGATGCCTTTAAAAGCTAAATGTAGAAGTTCCATTTGACTCAGCTGCCCTTCTCCTGGGTAGCTTCCCAGAGAAGCAAAAGTCATACTTCTACAGCGGTCCAAGTATACCTATGTTTAGAGTGGCACACTTCACAATTCCTAAAACACGGAAGTGGGCTCTGTGACCATCCCCAGATGATGGAAAAAGAAAATGTGGTACATGTGCACAGAATGGAATAGTACTGAGCCACAAAGAAGGATAATTTTAAGTCATTTTTAGGAAACTGGATGGATCTCGAGTCAGATACAAAGAATTAGCTAGAGTGGTAGCTCTAACATAAGTGACATCAAATATAAACAAAGAACAAAATGGAGAGCCATGACAGGAGACGGGAAAGCAGCCTCGGCAGAGACAGGAAGGGGATCCAGGGAATGTGGGAGAGGAGAAGGAGGGGTGGGAAAAGACATTAAGTGTGGTCAAAATGCAGTATGTATAAGTATCAACCTCAAGCTGAGTGTAATCACTATGGATTGCAAACATTAGTACGAAAGGTGCATGTATGTTCATCAGGAGAAAAGCCCTGTTACACACGACAAGCTAATGCTGGCTAGTTCTTTGTAATGTAATTACTGGTGACTTTAATTTCATTTTTGAAACCAGCATATCTGGTTTTATTGCAGTCTAGAACAGAGTCGGTAAAGTCATTAACAGTGATGTCTAGGCCAGGTTTGGAAGGAAGAGGGATCAGGAAAGTGTTAGATGATAAAGTTAGGATACTGCCTTGCTGCAAATCGAAACCATTTACGGCCACTCTGGGGACAACCAGACACCCAGCCTTTTCCTATGAGTCGGCAGCATTCATGGACTGCGGGGGAAGAGAACACAAAGTCACCAAAAAGCAGCTCTCTCTGCAAATTGGTGCTACACACAGGCCCTTGAAGGGGCAGCCAAATGCCAGCCCCTTCCGGTACACAGGTTGGGACACAAGAAGAGCAACCTCCCCTTGCCCTGCCATAAGGGACTGGCTGATCTGGAGAAACTCAGGCTGTGATGATAGCTAGTGAGGTAAATTCAATTCAATGCTTGCAGTGTTTAGAGTGTCACTGACTTTGCAGGTCTCAAGCTGGTAGTCTGATCATTTATTTAGAGCAAACGGTATACAATGTAACAACTATGGGGGATCTCCTTCTGAAGGTGGTGGCCATTGTTAATTCCCTGTTACCTTGTTTGAAGTCTTGTATCACTTTCATTGTTTTGTTGGTTTGGCTTTTATTCTGTTTTGTTTTGTTTGATTTTATTATATCTGATCACATGGGCAGCTATTTCAAAGACAGCAAAGTATTATATGGTAGGCATTTTGGATTTGCTATTATCTTGTTTTGAAGTCCTTTATTGTGTTGTTTTATTTTCATTGGTTCTATTATGTTCTATTCTGTTTGATTTTCTCTGTGTCTGAAGGCATCTGCAAATATTTTGGGGAGAAGAGGCATTATGATAACCATTGTTGATGTCCTATTGTTTTGAAGTCCTGTGTAACTTGCACTGGTTTGTTTTGATTGCATTTATTCTGTTTTCTTTTGCTTGGTTTTATTCTCTTTAAAATAAAAATTAAAAAAAGAAAGTAGGGTACTAATTTTCCAATGACTAAAGGGTCAGGGAAGCAGGAGTGATTGCATGAGGGAACTCAAGAGATAGGAAGTCCCGATCAGAGAGTGCAACATTAAAATTTAATATACCTGAGGTGCAAAAGTTATGAAGGCAAGACTCATGCTACAACCTAAGAGCAGTGTGCAGATTACCGCAGTTAAAGTGGACAAAAATTTTATGATTAAGCTATAATATGAGTTGTTCATGTTGATGCTGGTGTAGTAATTACAGAAGTTAGAGTAGACAAAGAACAAATAAAATTTCAGAATTTTATTAATAAAGAAAAGATTAAAAAGATTTATATAAGACATCAACAAAGAGAGTTAAAAAGCATTGCAATGACATAGTTTGACTTATGGATGTGCAAATTGCATATTATAAACATTTATAATATATGTAATCAATAAATTTCATTTAGATTGCCTGTTTTCATTCACATTTAATTTATAAAGTATACATATAGATTATATGAGATAATGTATTAAGGGCTGATGTTTTTTCAAGTTAACCTAATCAAAGCAACATAGTATAAGTACAATAAAGTATCTTAGAGCCTTAGAAAGCAACTACGTGACTGTTTCTTAATCTCTGAAATTTAATGCAAATTTCAAAATTTTAAAGAATATAGCCACCATATGAGAAGGAGGCCTAAATAGAAATATATGTTAGGAATGTGAAACTGAGTATTTTCTACAGGGTTTTGCTGAATCTGAGTAACACACAGACAGGATCACAATGTGTAAAATGGTTCACTGCTAGGGGACATGAGCTTTTCATCAGATTTCATCAAACTATGCTCCCTGTATAAATCCTTTTCTTTGGTTCTAATTCCATGAGGAATCAGTCAATCTTCAAACTTTTGAAGTAGTTCTCCTTGAAGTAGTTCTGTTAGAACGACTGGTTTGAAAGTATGAATTTAACCAGGTGTGGTGGCACATCCCTGTAATTCCAGCAGTCTTGGACGCTGAGGCAGGAGGATCACAAGTTGAACCTAGTTTGGTCAAATTAGTGAGACTCTGTCTTGAAATAAAATATATAATAACAAAACACAAAAGCTTGAAGAGGTAGCTCAGTGTGAAGGCTCTGGATTCAATTCCCTGAACCATAAACGCACACACATACACACACACCACACACACACACACACACACACACACACACACAGAGTGCTATGAGTGTGTTCCTGATTGATATATCGAGAAAAGCTTTGAGCAGCTCAATTGAGAATTTTACATTTACTTATGTGTGATGTCATCCATGAGAAAACCCTAGACACCTTCTGGGCCCGATCCACATCCGCATCCCTTTCACAAGCCGCTCTCACCTGTCTGCTCTGCCTACAAGTCTTATCTCATTAGGCATCTGTTCAAAATAACGGATCTCACCATCTACTCAGGCCCAGGTACAGATGAGGCTCCCTGACTGTGGTTCCCTGAGTCTGCGCTTCTCTCTTTGAAGACCTGTAAGTTAAAGAAACCGTTTATCCCCTCGACCACTCCTCCCCACCCAGGGCCTACATGCAACGCAGGACTAGTGCTGGGAAACCCATTGTAGACCAAGGAGGGAACGAGCACGCGCAGCTGTCGCTGGACCATAAATACCCTCAGCGCTGGTTACCATTCTCTTAAACAGGACTCAGCCCTACAAGCTAGGAATCTTCCGTGACTCAGGGCTCTGCTGTTAGGGTCATGGCCCCACTCTGCCTTTTGATCATTCTACCTTTTCAAGAAAAAGGGCTCTGCATTCTTAAGTGAGTAAATCCAGCTGTTGGCAGATCATAGCAATTCGTAGTGCTTACTCCAAGGGACTCTTCTCATTTCTCACTGTCCAAGTTGGTAAATCCTTTGAAACACTTTGTGTGCTTTTTGTGTACTGATTTGTACTCCATGTCTTTGCACAGAATCACAAAGATTCTAAGATGAGCCCTTCTCTATTTTGGACTCCGAAGAGCATTCACTATGAAGAAGATGCTTAGTAATTGGGCAAATGACATTCTGTGTGAATCGCTTTCCCTATGGCCTTTGTACTAGGACCATTACCTAAGCGCCATCGAAAGATGAGTCTCAAAAATATATTTCTCCTACTGATGCTGACATGTTGAGATTTCTTTTTTCTAAGATGATTGCAAAGTTTTAAACCCAACGTACTCTTCTTGTAAGATGACGTAATACTTTTCCCATAAAATGTGGGATCCACATAGCTCTTCTTGATCTTGGTGGCTGCTTTGATCGACTGATTAATACAAAAGTGATACTACCTGGCTTCCCAAACTTGATGGTATAAAGTGCTAGCTTAGATTTGCCTTATTAGTTCTTTTATACATTACCATTGTTTCATAAAATTTTTTTCTACATGTGTTCATTAAGCTATTACTTTCTCTAGACTTTTAATGCTTTATTGTTGTATTTTAAACAACTGCATTTATACCAAGTGTATACTGTGTATACTTGTTTTAACAATATAATGTATATATTTGTTTGAAGAATTTTAAAATACTTTTGTCATCTTGATTTCTTTCTCTTTTTTTGGAAGTGAAATATATTTTTTTAATTTTAAAGTGATAAAAAATAAAAACTATGATACAGAATTTCAAAACAAAATAATAGGTGATTAACAATGGTTAATACATTGCATATTGTTATCTTCAAAGTAGTTGCTCAGATTGCAAGACAGAGGCATGGAGCAAACAAAGAAAGCACAAACTGTTCTTTTTGATGAACTAACAGATTAGCAGTATAATTATCATATATATTAGATCTCTATATAAAAATCTCTCTCTGTATATATATAATGTTTTCCCTCCTTTCTTGTCTTCTTTCCTCCATCCCACTTGTTTTTTCCTTTTGAACAGTTTCTTCCCCTTCACCTTCACAATAGCTATTATACAATTTGGATCTTATTTAGTCTTTCAGTTTTTTACAGTAGGGAGAGAATACGATGTTTATACACGTGAGTCTGCTTTATTTCACTTCTGAGTGTGGTCTCAAGTTGCCTCCATTTACCTATAAAAGCCTTGAGTTTATCCTTCTTTATATCTGAGTAGTACTCCATTGTATAAAAATACCACATCCTTTTTAGCCATTTTGTGGTTGGTGAGTATTTGAGTTGTTTCTAAGATTTAGCTATTACAAATCATGCTGCTATAAACATAGGTGCACGTATATCTCCATGGAATGATGTTCTCAATTTTTGTGGGAAAATATTCAGAAGGGAGATAGCTGGAATAAATGGAACCTCCAATTGTAGTTTTTTTTTTTTTTTGAGGAATCTCCACACTGATTTCCACAGTGGTTGTACCAGTCAACACTCCTACCAACAGTGGAGATGGGTTCCTTTTTCCCTCACAGTCCACCAGCATTTGTTGGTTTATTTCTTGATGATAGCCATTCTTTCTGGAGTCAGATAGAATTTAGTGTTTTACTATCTTGATTTCTTCATTTCAATTTTCTTTTTAATTCTTTCAGTAAACTTTCAAGTAATTGTTTTGGAAGATAATTTTAAGATTATATGTCTGAGTGTTTATATAATTGAAAAGATCTGTTTATACATAAAAACTTGTGTATGTGTTGTGTTATCTTGTTTTGCAATATTTGATTAATGTTTGTGGGAAGCCTTGTAATTGGCTGCCACCTTATATCTGCAGGCCGCACCACCTTAACTCCCTCTAGGAGTTAAGTTTGATAGTTAAGCAGCACCTTGCCTACCTAGCTTGTTTGGCCTGGCCTATTGAGGAATTATCCTAATCCTTATGAGCCCGCATGCAGGAAATTTGAAAATTTGATTTAACCTATGACTCTCAGTCTTGCCACTGTGGCTAAGTTACCTGCTGACGTCACAGAACCCAACTCTCTCCTCCTCAATACCCTATATATTTGATACTCATTCCTTGAATAAATGAGATTTGATCGGACTTCTTTGTCTTGTCTCTGTTCTTTGCGTCTCTTGTTAACTTTTCATCCCCACTCCCCCTCTAGGGTCTCTGTGGACTTACCCGCAGCTCAGGACAAATACTGACCTGTTGATTTCTGAAATTATCTTTTTGGGAACATTTTTATAAAGTTTTGTTTCTGCATTTTAATTTGCTGGATGTAGAGTTTCTTTCTTTACCCTTGAAGTTTTGTTTACTTGTTTATTTGTTTTGGGTTTTTGAGACAGGGTCTCACTATGTAGTTCAGACGGACTTGAACTTACTGAAAGCCCAGGATGGCCTCCAATTGCAATGATCCTTCCGCTTCAATTCCCATCTCATTTTTTCTACAATTTTATTTTATTTGGTATTTCTAGAACCTTCTTAAATATGACCTTTCCTTTTTATTTAAACAAAAAGTGAGTATTGAGTGCCCACTATTTGTCAGTCTAGTTTCTAAGATTTTAGGGCTTTGGGAGTAAAAAGAGAAAAATAGACCAGGAACTAGTCTTGTGGTGAAGGAGAATAAAGAGGTGGGCAGAGCCCTTCCTTCCCATTCTGAAAGGTGTGATGTTCTCTAGTCATCTCAGGAGCCATTTTGTATCGGGACATAAAAGTGGAACTGAGTCTAATTATTTTACAGTCTTCCCGCTTATTTAGTTGGTCTACTTCAGAATTCCAGCTACGTTTTGCTTTCTGGGAATTCTTAGTTTCTAACAGATAATAAAGAATTGCTCTTTTTTCTCATTATTTCTTCATACAAAAATTTATATCTAAACCTCCTTTATCTACAAAATAATAAGACTCTGGTGTATTGCAGTTTTGTTAATTAATGTGCTTGTATGACTATTTAACAATGGATATTTTTGCTTCAGTAATAATTTTAAGACCAATTAGGAATCAGTGTTGGTACAGTATTCTTGAGGTTCAAATAGCAATAATCACCAAACCAAAGACTAGCTTTCTGAAAACAACAACAACAACAACAACAACCACAACAACAACAACAGCAACAAGAGTTTAAATATTTGCAGAGTTATGATTACCCTTCAGGGTACTGAATACAAATTTGAAATATTATTTTTTGATTTTTCTTCTTTGTTTCTCCAAATCAGCTTTTAGAAATTCCAATACTGGTGAACTATTTGGGCTATATCTAGCAAAGAACATAAATAAAAAGAAATATGTTTGGATAATTTCTTAAAGCTAATTTTATTTTTAAAATTACTTACTTGCTCAAAAGGCAATTGAAAAGAGTATTTTGTTGGGAAATATCACTGAGTTTTGTCAATTATTGTCCATTCAACGCTTCAATGAGAATTGATTACATCCATGTGTTTCTAACAATTTTCTTGTAAACAAATGGAAGGAGAAAAGCTTTATTTCTCTTTCAAAACATGCAAGTAGATAAATCCACAGGTCAATAGCTAACAACAAAAAGTGTATCTGCAGCTCTTTTGAATTTTCTGAATAAGATGGAAAAAAGTGTTAGGACTTTTTAATTGTAGAATACTTTTTTCTATGGAATCCTTTTTCTCTACTTATGTTGGGTAAATCTGTCATACTGTGGATACTTACTTATGTACAAATTATTGTTTTCTAAGTAATAAAAAGGTTTAAATATTGACTGTGGAGAGATATATAAAAACAGTAATATACCCAAACCACAGTAGTTTTAAGCTTGTGGATGCTGTACCTCTTTGTTCTCATTTAAGTATTTTCTTACATTTTTACTTACCGGGAGGCAGTTGTACAATTTTATAATGAAGAAGGACAAGGTAGAATCCTTGTGGTTTCTGCTGCAGTGGCTCTGTTGTGCTTTCAGTATTAGCAATACAGGAATGCATGCAGAAGATCTGGGCCAGAGACGTTTCACATTAAGAGGAAAACTAGCCATCCCTCATATGCCCATTGAGCAAATTGACTTTTTCAAGGGAAAGCATTTCCTTCTTTGTATCTTAAATATCTAGTTTTTATTTTCACATGTAATAGGTATGATTTATATAATTAGCTATTATTCCTAACAGTAAAATGAGTTTTGTATTGGAAATGAGAACACTTGGTTTTAAACATGGAAATATGGTGAATTAAAATTGGAATTTTGGGCAAGTCACTTGGAAATTCTCTGGACCTTAGTGTTCACATGTACCCAATAAATATGGTCTAAATTCTCCCATCTAAGTCATCTGATATCTCATTTGCACCAAATTTCTCCATGTATCTTATGGTGTATCTTTAGAGATTTTAAAATATAAATCCAATAGAAATTCATGCATTGTATTTACTTGTTGTCTTTTGGAATTTGAACAGTTCTAGACTTGTCTCATGATACTGATTCCATGATGAGACCTAAACTCTTTGCTTACAATTTGTATAATCTAACTTCATTGTATTTAGTAAAACATTTTTAACAAATTCCCCTCCCATGTGATATTGAAGCATATTTATTAGTGATGCAAACTTGAATCTTTGATTAGAATAGCAATTAACAAATTTGTCAAATATAGGTTTATGCATTTGATAGTTGCCAAATAAAAATATGTTTTTAAACCATTTTCATAAGCTTCTTGGAGCAGGTGACTGTTAATATACAAAATTCCTAACCTGTTGTGATAAACCAGAAGACTTAAAATTTCATGGTCTCCCACAAAGCTTCGTGTTCCATCTAAATTGATCTGATTTTGCCTTTTAGATCTGATACTGCTATTTCAACCCTCTGCTTTCTATATCCAATTTCCATCTTCTAGGACCTCTCTTATGATTACCTTTGGCTTATGTTTATCACCTCTTTTATGATTTACCCCATACCATGACCCTCATTCTCTATATTGTATTTCTAAGTGATCACATGTTTGAATTGTGGTATATATATATTTATAATTTCAAATATAATACTTCTACTGGAAGTAATAGTTTTTATATACAAATTATATAGATTCAAAGTTATACCCACTGAAAAAGTTAGAATAATCTTTAAACTGTTGCAAAATTGTTTAAATAACTTTTTCCTTTTTATATCCAGTATGGCCGTCATCTGCTAGGTGAGATAATAGGTCAGTGTAATGATGATGAATGAAAAGAACTGCTCTTATAAAGTCAAGGAGGCCACCTCGGGAGACTAGGCTGTCACTCAGCAATGCTGTAAGCTCTCCTTCCTAATTTTAGGTTAGGGGTGACTTTTATGTAGCCTATATTTCTGGAATGGGGCAGTTTGTTCCAGATGGAGTTTTTATGGCTTTGGTTTACTGGGAAATACTGCTGTGTTTGCCAATCATTCACTCATTGATAAACTGAATTGACTTTCCCATGTACTTAACTTAGTTGTTTGTTAGTGTGAAACAGGGAGAGAAAACTGGAGTTGGAGTTAAAAGACCTGGATATAAGTATTCACTTCACCACTTACTTTAAGTGTGACCTTGAGCAATCTGTTAATTTCCATTATCTTTGGGTAATTTGAAAAAAAAAATTCTACCTTGAATAGTTCATGTGTTCGTTACAAGACAGAAACTGATATATTAAAAAAAATCCTATTATAATTTATAGAATACTATCCAAATTAAAGTATTATTTATTTTTGCAACTGACAGATCAATAGCTTTTATCTACTTCAAAATTGTATGTTTTCTGTTTATTATAAACTAGGAAAAATAGATGTAATAGTTTGGGTTTACTTTTTTCTAAAGTAATATGTAAATAAAGATAGAAAAGAGAATTCACTTTTATCTGAGTTCCTTTTATGTATTTACTCACTTTCTCTGTTGTATTCATTCCTTTCAATTATGACACGGTGGGCTTTTGAGGGATTATGTTCAATATCTTACTAACATTTCCTTACTCTAACTCAGCTCCTGGTGTTAGGACTAACTTTACCCAGTTAAACTAACTTCTCTGTTCTTATGTTCTTTCCTCTTGACATTTTACTGTAAATCATGCTAAATTACTGTAAGTCATGTTGAATCACCAATGAATATTTATGACACACCTGTCATGTAAAAGTAATTCTGCTGTTATCAGTTTTAGCTGTATAAAATCTATCTATAATTTTATTTTCTTGGATAATGAATCTTATTAATTTAATGTAACTTACTCTATGCATGGTTACATAAGAATGGATGTTAGTTTCAAAATGCTCTCATATTTGTCTAAAGAAAACATAGAAAAGATTTTAACAATAAAGTGAGGATACAAAAGAGAAATGAAGAATTTCTACAGAAGTGATCACTTATAAACTGTTCCAAATGAAGGGAGAGATCATTCACTGTAACATGTGGTGTTTCAACCAAGCGACAATTTATATTCAGAGAACATTTAAGAATAGTATGGTGACACTCTCTGGGGAGGGATTCGTGATTATTACTGTGCAACAGATTAATCCAGTGCATAGTAGAGGATCATATTCTTTCTCTTCTGTGTTCTCTTCTGTGATCTACTGGTGAGAAATGAGTCACAAAATTCAGCTCACATACAAAGGAAAGAGAATCAGTCTCTGTTTTCAGGGAGAAGTATAAGAGAATTTTGAACATATTTTAAAACCACCACTGCCCTCTCCATAAAAATTACTTAGTCATTTCTACTTGCAATACCTACTCAGTCATTCCCACTGCAGGGTAGGAGAACAGCGCTCTGCACTGGTTCTGTCAGGGAGGGCACTCCAAAGAAAGGCGCATCCAGCCCACTCCTGCCTCCTTTTAGGAGAATGCACTGCACGCCTTTGCAGGGATCTTGCTGGGCTCTGAGTTCACCTCCACACTGATGCTTCTCTTAGCTCACCTACGTGTCTTCAGCACCAAGAAGCATGAAGACTCCGTTTCCTCTTCTTCAAGCCACCCAATATTCTTATTTATAAGCTCTCTTATATGAGCCAGCTCTCTGCAACTCCAGGCAAAGAACAGGCCCCCGACTCATATTCCAGAGTGAGCCTCAAAATGGTAAACTAGAGTAAAGGCCAAGGGTGAAATTGTGAAGCCTCCCTTAACTCTCTTTTCTCCTGACTGTTTCTTTCTTTACACAAATGATTAAGAAAAGATTATATTAAACGGGTTCTGGTGAGGGACCACAC
This sequence comes from Cavia porcellus, assembly GCF_034190915.1. Classification (NCBI taxonomy): domain Eukaryota; kingdom Metazoa; phylum Chordata; class Mammalia; order Rodentia; family Caviidae; genus Cavia; species Cavia porcellus. Next base: position 155,151,015 of record NW_026947484.1, on the reverse strand, counting down.
TCTAACAAAGCAGGTGGTATAGCGTCTAGCCTGTTGAACTTTGAAATGTGATGAAATGCTCTTTGTTTCTTAACAATGAGGTTATCACAATACTTGATACTTCATATCTGATTGACGTTACCCATCAAATTTCCACTGTCGGTCACTAAAGACTCTCATTATCTGCTACCGCCTCCCACTCTCATATTCTTCCCACCTGTGCCCTGCTTCAGTCATCAGAAGCCATACATTCGTGTTCCTGCTACGCTTTGGTACCCTTTCTTATCCTTTCCTGCTCCCCAAAGCCAACCACTCTTCTCCCTCTACCCTTTTCTCTCCACTCCTATGACCATGTTGTTCTCCACTGCATCTTTATCTTCCAGGTTAAGCTGACTTCTTCCCCTCAAGCTCCTACAACTCCGGACTCCACATTGAACGTGATGGAGTAATATCCTTGAAGGAAGAAAGCATGTGTCATTCAACTTTATATTCCTACAACTGATTAACAAATACAGTACACAACACAAAATAAGTGTGCAGTACTAGTGAACTAAGTTGTTTGAACATCATAAATGATATTTATAGGAACCCTTGTATCTAATTTTTTATGTTTAGTGGGAAGATTTATTTTGTAAACAGGTCATTTAGAGCACATGCATCATGTTCTTTCTGTATCCTCTGATTGCATAATTTCACAAAGAACATTTTATAGATAGTAATCCTCTTGTCATTATGACATTAAGTTCATAGCTCTGTATTGATTGACTTATTTATTGACTATTTTTCTAACAGGTTCTTTGAGAAAAGGAGAACTTTCAAAGATGAAGAATTTAAAATATCTGTATATAAGAAAAGAGAAAAGAAATAATTGACTTCTAAATTTTTGACACTGTAATAAAGCAATTTTGATAGCATTGACTTAATAACCAACTCAAGATATGTTTTAAAATCATACAAATCTAATATAGATGCTTTCAAACAAATAATTCAGACAAAAAAGGCATATGAAAAGAATGATAAGCAAGGATGATCAATACTATTATATTCACTCTGTCTTGAGGCCAAGAGAGCAATGCTGGGATATGTTTATAAAGAAGCTAAAACGATTTATGTACTGTGACTCTTCTGAGAAATGCAAACATGCGGTGGTTTGTGCTACTCTCCACCAGGCGCTGTACTCAGTAACCACTTCTTTCCATCACCTCACGTAGACCTTGTGACCCTATAGAGTTTTGTAACCAAATTATATGTGTGTCCGTGATAGGAGTGTACATGTGTGTAAACATAGCAGGGAGAGTCAGGAGGCTGGAAACCCAAGACAGCCCACGGTCCGGTTCCAGTTTAAAGGTCAATAAACTTGGGATCCTAGAATGATCAATCTCAGTTTGAATGCACAAGCAGGAGAAAGATTGAGCTCCCTGTGCACAGGCCAAGAGGACAGTTTTTCCTCTTACCTGGGAGAAGGTCAACTGTTGACTTTCAGTGAAGAAGAGGAGGCCTAATTGAAGGAGGGTAACTTTCTCTACGAAATCAATTGATTTTAAGTGCTAATTTTGCTCAATATACTGTTTTATAGAAACACCTAAAATAATGTTTAGTCAAATTTCTGGGGACCCTATGATCCAGCCAAGTTGACACATAAAATTAATCATCATCACGCTTTTACTGTGGGTCCCACAACTATTTCTGCTTTTTAAGTGGGGAAAAAGAAAAAGATGTCATACATTTCTTATCATACACAAGTGGTAAATGACAGATAATCAGCTCCCACCCTATGGTGATGGCTGAATCCATGTTATTTAATAAATCAATCAGGGTTTGGAATTTTGAGAGTCCTAGGGTTTTGTGAGATATTTTTTTATACCAGGGATCGAATGCCTGACCTTGTGCTTGCCAGGCAGGCACTTGTGCCGCAGAGCTATATCCCTGAGAATTCTTTAAAAAAATGAACATAACAGGTATATATCATTGTGCATGGAACACACACTCCTTAAAGATGATAGTGGCATTAATATTAAAAGTATTATTAACTTGTTAATAGAAATCTTTGCCATAGTATAATTGATAGGTCCCCAAAGTGGATTTTAAGTGAAAATATACGTAACTAATATGAATCTCCATTCTTTTCCTTGGTTTTGTGGTACAAAGATAAAAAATTATGAGTCACTAGACAATTAATTCCTCCAATATATCCTTTTGCAAAGATAATATTACCTTTGGCAGAGATATGCCTTATTCCTGCTGATGTCATTAGAAGATGACAAGGTCACCTCAAATGAAAAATTGACAACTTCTTTCCAGTTTTTAATAAGTATTGTCAAAAGAAATAGCAATCAGACTGGAACTTGTTCACCCTTGAAGTGCCTTTTTAAAAGAGTTTCCCAGCAAATCTAAAGTAAGATGAAAAGCAGTTGGGAAAAAGTAGAAATCGTTTAGGTGCACTTCTTATTCTGTGCTGTGTGATAGAAGTAGAATATTTTCACTTTCAATAACTCAGACTCTGGGACATTTGTTTCTTCCTGTCCCTCTCCTCCAAGGTGTTGGAAAACGCTGGTTAAAGGAGTTCTGATATGAATAAACTATGTGTCCGAAGACATAAATAAAATAGAGCTTTCTAGGAGGTAAATGTTTTTTGCACTTGGTCTCACAAACTTCCAGCCTCATTTCTAAGACAAGACTCCATGCAGAACTATTAGATTAGTTATATGTGCTTTTTCTCCTCCTTCTCCGTTGGGTCTCCCTGTGGTTTGGACAAGGGTCTCTCAGAGGTCCATGAGAAAGGCTGTCTCAGTCTGTGGTGTTACTGGGAGAGGATGGAACCTTTAAAGGTGGAGCCTCATGAAAGGAAGTCACATCGCTGCCCTTGAAGGGATGCTGGGAGCCTTTTCTGTCTTCCCTCTTCCTCCTACTTGCTGCGTGGTAAGCATTTTTCCTCCACCCTGTACACTCCATCACAAGTACCTGACACCTTGGCTTACAAACTTAATTTGTTTAACAGTTTGGGGAAGATGGCCACAATCATGTTTGTCACCTGATGCAGAGTTTGTGAATGGAAGCAAACTTTTGTTGAATGCTTTTATTTGTGAACTGAATTGTTTGCAAACAGGAGCACTCATGAACCAAGATGTTGCTGTATGACCTTACCACAGGCCCAAGCAACCTCTGAAACTATCAGCTGTGGTAACGTTTCCTCTTTTTAAGTTAGTGTGTCGCAGATATTTGTTATGGTCATGAAAATCTGACTAATCAAGGTCTTTCATCTTCTCAATCTGTCAGAGATTAAAGTTCTTAGTTTTTTCATCCTCACATTTTGTGTTCTTAGCAAACAGTGTAACATAAATTCCTGGGCATCAGTTTATTTGAAGCTTTTGCTCTGTATCTTGATAACTTTTATGTTTCAGATCAATACACAGGTCTTAATTAGGGCTGTTTTTTTCCTATCAATTTCCCTTTTAATTAAACAAACTAGTTTATTTATTTATTTAATTTCATTTTAAAGAGGATAAAATCAAGGAAAATAAAGCAGAATAAAACCAATCAAAACAAATCAGTATAAATGAAACAGGATTTCAAAACCTTTTGAAATTAACAACAGTTACCATAATACCTTTTGTTGTCTTCAAAATAGCTGCAGATACCTTCAGACATAGTAAAAGTCAAACAGAGCAGAATAGAATAGGAACAATAAAAATGAAACAGTGAATGCAATAAAGGACTTCAGGACAAGCCAATAGCAAATCCAAAATTGCTCCCATAATATATCTTGCTATCTTTGAAATAGCTGCTCATGCCATTGTATTTAACATAATCAAACAAAAGAGAGTAAAACTCAACCCAACGAAACAATGGAAACAACATAGGACTTCCAAAACAAGACCACAGGGAATCAATAATGGCTGCAACCCTCAGAAGGAGATCCCCCTAGACATTGTACTGTGTACCACTATCCTTGGAATCCATGGTCAGACCACTGGCCTTAGACCATTTCACCTCCACAGCTATCATCCCGGCCTGTGTTTCTCTGGATCAGCAGGGTGCAGGGTGTGGGAGTCGGGGGATACTTCTTGTTTGATCTTTTCTTTGATCTACTGAATGTTTTCACTTCCAATCAGTGTGCTTTATGTTCTCTTCAGATATCTTTAAGTGCCCTTTTGTTTTGTTTAGGGGCTGGCATCTGGCTCTCCCTACTTTGGCAGTGGCCATGCATGGCACTGGTTCCCAGATGAGTCTTGCTTCCTGGTGTAGCCTTGTTCTCTCTCCCTATCTCATTTAAAATTTTAATTTTAGGCATCCAAACGGTATTGAGGAGGAATTTTCTGTAATTCTCCCTGGTGTTAGTAAATCACAACATATAGAAAACAATCTTACTGTCTCCTGTCATATCAAGACAAAACATGTTCATTTGTGTTTTTCAGCTATTCTATTCTCAATTCTAGCCATTCTTTTTTTTTTTTTTTCTTTTGGTACCATTTTTTTTTCTTGGTACCAGCAGTTGAACTCAGGACCTTGCACTTGCCAGGCAGGTGCTGTGCTACTGAGCTATGTCTGTGACCCAATTCCAGCTATTCTATTCACAACGCAAATCGCTTTCACTTTTTAGGTACTTGTGCTTTCTTCATCTCATCTCAGTAGTCAGTGCATTAACGCTATTGCTTCTACTCAAAATACTTACCACTTTACTTCTAGGCAATGTATTCTTCTTATTTCATCTGATTCCCTCCTTAAACACTATTGTCCTCCCTCCAAGTTGTATGATTTAGTTGAGGGAATGAATTACCTTCCAATGTAATCTACAACCAATAGCTATTCATGTGAAGATTGGTGATGGATTCACTGTCCTGCTCCCTAACAGGTTTATTTTCTTATTAGGAAGACAGAGCAACACAATGGAGTGAGAAGGATACAATCACAAGATTTGTGGTTTGTGTGGATCTGAAGGAGCTCAGATGTAACTGAACAGGTGGACTGAATCCTCTGTATCATGGAGAATGAAGGACTAGAAGAAACTGGGTGCAGAGATGTTGGATGGAAGCTTTCAGCCTGTCTGAAGTGATAGCACCTGCCCCAAAGAGCAGAGTCCATGTGCTTTCTTCCATTTTCAGGACTTTGGTCACTTACGGTGCTCTAGCAGCTGCCTCTGTGCCACAGATAGAGGCAAGGCACATCAGATGCCCTGGCAGAAACGGTAGAAATGAATGTGGTTCTTCCAATGGACCTGAACTGAGTGATAGTTGCTGAAGAAGACAAAGGATAATTTAAACAAAACAAAAGGGCACCTAAAGATATCTGAAGAGAACATAAAGCACACTGATTGGAAGTGAAAACATTCAGTAGATCAAAGAAAAGGAATATAATCCCAGTCAAAGTTTGTGTATTGGTTTGAAACATAAAAATTATCAATACACAGAGCAAACACTCCAAAAGACAGAAATCACCATGGAAAAGAGAAAAACCTGTAGAAAAGATGTAGAAATTCTAACATAGGAATAATAGGAATTCCAAGCAAAGAAAAAGCAAAAGATGAACAAGGATGCTAATGAAACAACTAAAAATAAGAACTACAGTTTGAAACTGTACAGAAAGACTATACATAAAATACTATAGAGACTTATGTAGACACATCCTGGTAAAATTCTTGAATTCCAAGATACAGAGAAAATACCACAAAATCCTGGGCAAAAAGAAAGGGGTGGTGACAACAATTAAACTTCAGCAATACTTCAGGTGATGGAGTAACATCTGAAGGTGACTTAGAGAAAAGAGCTTAAGCCTAAAGATCCAGCCACCAAGATAAAATTCATCATTCCAACCAAAAAATATTTAGGCTATGCTGCACCAAAAGGAAATACATGGCAAATAACATAATGTAAGCAAAGACGTTAGAAGACCAAGTTCAACGTAGCAAAAGATGAAGATGAAACATTTTTTGAGACGAAAAAGATGTTTCACTGAAGATGCAAAAGTAACTGTTGATAGACTAGTGTGTGGAACTGTTTGACATAAATTTGAAGGCTGGGGAGAAGTAGATTTCTTTTTGGTAGACTACAATAGGTTAAGTTTGGCATAAGAAGAGGAAGAAAACATGATTAACAAACAGTAAGGACAGCCAAATCAGAAAGTTTCTCAGCTGAACTTCATTTAATCCTTAAAGAAGAGAGAATTGTATTTTTAAACTAGTCAAGATGCACAAAAAGACGGGAAGTCCTCAGATTTTTTTATAACTGAATTCATTTTATGACCTCAGCATAACTTTAATACTCAAATTTAGCAAAATTTTAAAAAGGAAAAGGAAATTTTAGTCAATTTTAATTATGAATATAGAGGTTGCCAATGTGAAGGTGAGGAAGAGATGGATAAGGAACTTTTGAGACTATCAAATCCTGAAAATAGTAATAGCTTCTCTCTGATCTTTATTGACCAGAACTAGATATGATGGTTCTGTGTGATAAGATTGGCAAAATAACAGTGCCTTAAACACTGTAGGACTTTAATTTTCCCTTTCATTACACAAGGTCTAAGGTTTGTATGTAGACTCTTCCAAGTCCTCAGATGCTCAGGCTTGTTCCAGAGGCGCCTTATCACCTAAAGAGACCTCATTCCCAGAATGCAATGTGGCTATTGAAACTCCTACACTCATACCCTTATTTAGCAGCAGTATAGAAAAAGGGATACAGCAGGATGGTACAAAAGCACATTCCAACTATATTTTAATGTGATTTTCTTGATCCTACCAGGCAGCACTGCTGTTTATAGCTGACTAGTGAGAATTTAGCTTATTTTACATCTACTTGCAAAGGATGATGGGAAATGTAGCTATTGTGCTCTTGTCCGGGTACCTGGTTACAAATCCGAGGATTAATGAGATAAGGTAAGAGGGAGGGAAGAAGAGAAGGATAGAGAGAGAGAGAGACAGAGACAGAGACAGAGAGACAGAGACAGAGAGAGACAGAAACAGAGACAGAGAAACAGGACAGGGCTTGGAATGGAAAACTAGCTACCCTTGTTCAATGTTCCCTTGGTCTGTAGGACAGAAGTGTCTCAGCGTAGGCAATGCTGAAGAAATGCTCCCCTGCTATTCATTTCCTTTGTAATACTAAAGTTCATAAAGAGCACGTTGCCTCCCAATTCATAGCCTAAATACAAGTATAGAGGGCAATGTGTCATCACATATTGATCAAAAAGGCATTTCAAGCCTACTGTCTTCAAACCCCTCCCCAAACCTGTTCCTTCCTGTGTTGGTTATTTTTCTTTTGTTGCTGGGACAAAATATTCTACACTCAAAATTAAGGAAAGAAAGGTTTGTTTAGGTCACAGTTTGTGAAGGTTTCAGTCCATAATCAGATGGCCACAAATCAGGGTGGCATGGCACAGAGGCAGCAGTTCAAGGTTGCAGAAAACAGCAAAAGTAGCAAGAACAAAAGGTGGAGCGAGCCAGCCTCTTTTCCTCCCTCATACTGTAGGCAGGTTATCACCCCCTAGGGCAGGTGTAGCACTCACACCATCCTCTTGCACAGGATGAGGATGTTTACAAAGTGAGGATCCTGGCCCCCGCTGAGTTGCTTCATTAAACTTCTAACCTTCTCAGGTTGACATGAAGCATGACACTTCTCATTGTACCTCTCATGAAGTGGTATCACTGCCTGCCCAAATTCTCAAACCAAAAATCTTGAAGTTGCTTTTTTTTCTCTACCTTTGCTTTCATTATTTACCCAATCTCGTACCTTCAGTGCAGTAGATCTAGCTCCAAAATATAACAAAGCTTCCCCTGTCTTCTATCTCTACTCCCACTTCCAGCCCCTGTCTCAGCATCTCACACTGCTCACCTCCTGGCACTGTCTCCCGTCTGTCCTCCCAGTTTCCAGCGTTGCCACCTGCTAATTATTTTCTATATTGTCAACAAAAAAACCTTTTCAAAGCCATTTTCTCACTTGACATTTTTCAACTTAAAATTAATTTTATTTCATTAGAAAGAAGCAAAGCAATACAGATGTGTATAAAGACGAATCTCGTAAACTCCCCACTGGCCCACAATTCCCTGAGGTAATCCATTAATAAGCAAGTTTATCTTATCTTTTTCCTCATCAGTATCCTTGTGTGCATGAATTTATTCAAGTAAATAGAGATTATCAGATAAATTGACTTTGTTTTCTGAAAAATAATAAGATACTCATTATTTTGTGAGCTTTTATTTATATTTTGAATATCAATTATATCATGTCACACTGCTGCTTAAAAACACACCAAAAGCTTTCCACATTTACTATGTTTTTTTTCCTAAAGGAGTTTAGAGCATCTATTTAATTTGGCAAGCAAGGCAAGTGTACAGAGAAGAGATTTTCTACAGTATTTTATATATTATCATATTGAATTAATTCAATATACTGAACTCTCTCTCTCTCTCTCTCCATATATATATATATATATATATATATATATATATATATTCACTTTTCTATTTAAAAAACATTTATCAGATACTTATTCTGAGCCATACCATACCATATGCTTTATATTTGTGAATGCATTCAGTCCCACAACAATGCCCCGAAGATTTGACCATCATCCCCTCTATTTTGGGGATTGGGAAACAGGCTGGAAGGAGAGCAGGACTTGCACAGTTCAGTACAACTCTCTGACCAGTTACCAGACTGTTTTAAGGCAGCATCTCACTGTGCATGTGTCTCATCTCCTGGCCAACTAGAAGTCCTTCCTGGGAAGAGGCTGATTCCTTCTGCGTACCCCATCATGCCACCATGGTCCTCTGAACACATCTACAGACTGTGTATTTGTGGAAAATGAATTGGCTGAGGCTATCTTGCTTGTTTTAAGGTAAAGAGGACTTGGAAATGTTTCAAGTAATCAAAGGCTAGTGTAGTTATTGGAGATGCTACAGAGGGAGGAATTATCATGGTTTCAAGGTTAACTAATCAATAACTTTATTGACTGTCTTTTCCTGCTGAGTATATATAGAGAACCAGTAGGCCAGAGCCCATAGGGAAAGCTTTACAGAAAGATGGATAGTTTCCCCTCCAAGAGCACAGAGACGCAGCAGGTGTGCAGATGTAGGCATGAAATAGACAGGAGTCTCAGCGGCCGTGCACCCCCCCAGTCTGACAAACACCTGCCTTATGTCATTTGGTTCTGAGCCAGATTTTCCTCTCAATTATGACCCAAAGTTTACCATTCCTTGGTGATCATGTGTGTGCTACTTTCTGTGTCATAATGTGCAAACCTTCTACATTTTACCACCATGAGCTCTTACAAAAAATGTTTATTACATTTCACATTCCTTAAATTTATGTTATGTATCAAAAAAATCTGCTAACATCAGCAAGACCATCATATACTCATAATCAGTATTTAGCAGTAAAATTTAAATGTCTGTCAGTACAGCAAAATATAAAATTTGAATACTCAGCTAATGCTTAAATGCATGTTCCTCAAAGAAGAAACCACCATTTTTAAAGTGCTGTAATAATTTGTCTGTAGTTTTCCAAGTAGGCAAGCATAATATAAACAAGAGTGCCCCCACGATCATAGTGCAACATCTCCACACAATCTTCTGGAATAGCAATTAAGGGACAGGGAGAAATATGGAGGGTCCTGGTCCTGAATTTCCTTCTGTCCACTCTTAACTAGGAAGGGAAAACTTGGAAAAGAATGGGATGTCTTATGTGGTCTACAAAGAATATTTGGGTTAGTATCCAGAACTGGTACACAGCACCTTCATAGGACTGAGGAAAGGAATATGGACTCAATTCCTTCTCCCTATTTCACTGCCTCATTGTCAATAAACACCTAAATCTTAAACCCAGTATCTTGATTTTGATTTTTTTGTTTAAGTCCTAGTATGGCACTGATTTCCTCTCTGAAAATTATGTCCCACTATGGACATTATGTTTACAAGTATCCTAAAACAAAGTTACAAGGGAGTTTAGGTTTTCTGAACAAGTTTTAAGTGTTCTGTACATTATTCCAGCGACTCTTCTGATGCTTGGGAATTATTGTGTTATCAAGTTTTAACTACAGAAATACAAATTGAAATTGGCCAGAGGCATCATTACAACTGATCTACACTTGAAAAGGGTGCAAACATTTTAAAAGAAAATGGAAGAGAAAACTCCTATTTTCAACAGATAAAATTAAGCCCCATAAAATATGTATTTACCCCGTTGCTGTAGTGGTTGCGGAGTAGGACCTCAGAAAATGAATAACTGAGGGTTCAGTGGGTAGCAGTCTGCCAAATCTCCTAACAAGCTGGCATTCACAGGGGTAAGTCAGCTACATTCATGTCACTTCTCTGAACTAGAAAGGACAATTGCTATGCATTCTATTGTGTCTAACAACTTTGCTATGTGTGTATGTGCACTTATGATTTCCTACATGCCCACTCTACAGATGGTCCCAGCATTCTCACCAGTATTTTGTGTTGTCTTTTTTTCCCCCTCCCTGTTAACTTGGTCTATTTTAATAAGTTACTCACTATTCATGTTTTTATTAAAAGGACAGGAAACTGAAGAGTGCCTGCCACAATTTGTTATTGGTTTTTCTTAACAGTAGCCATTCTTTCCAGAGAAGGAATCTCAGTGTTGCTTTAATTTGCATCTCTCCAATGATCAATGATGTTGAACATTTTTTCATATATTTATTTGCTACTTCTACATCATCTGAGAAGTGACTATGCATTTCAGAGGCCTGTTTTTGGAATGGGACTTTAAATTTGTGGGGTCTGTTTTTTTTTTGTTTTTTTTTTGTTTTTTTTTTTTTTTAGTTCTTTGTATGTTCTAGACAGTAGTCCTTTGAGGAACAGCTGGCAAAAAATTTTTCCATGCTGCTGTCAATAATTTCTCTTGCTGTGCAAAAGCCTATCACCTGGATAAAGAAGATGTATTTTTTTTTCACATAATGGAGTAGTACTCTGCCATAGGGAAGGATAAACTCGAGGCATTTCTGGGTAAGTGGATGCACCTGGAGGCTGTACTCTAACATGTAATAAATTGGACACGTGTGTGTAAATATCACATTGTTTCTCTGGTGTGGGAAACTGAAAGTACAAATAAGGACCAAAATGTATAATAGAAATTGTGAAACAGGAGGAAAATTTTCAAGTAGGAAGGGAAACTAGGGTAGGGGAAAGGAAGAAAGGAAAAAGAAAAAAAAAGATGAGAAAAGAAAGAAAAATGGACACAAAGCTTTTAAATAAGGAGGGGAAGTGAGGTTGAGGGAGGGGAGGAGAATGGGGGGAAATCAAGCTATATCATGTATAGTTCCCCGTAATGAAGTCAGTCATTATGTATACCTAAATTGTACAGTAAACAATTAAAAATTAAATAACGCTTGTGATCCACCTGGAAATAAAAGGTGAGAGTCATAGCAAGAATAAATGACTTACCCAGCGTCACACACCGGCAGCTGGTAAAACTGGAAATCACTCTGTTGTTTCTCAGATTCTAAATTTATTTACTGCAGCCTTCGACAAACACTGATGAGTGCAGCGTTGGCACTGTGCTGGATTTGGGAATACGGGAAACAGTAGGGCACAGCTCCTGCCTTGGTAAGGCTTGGGGCCTAATGGGGGGACATAGGCAAGTAAACAAGAAGTAGTAATACAGATGTGGCCGTGATTTGTTAGGGAAATTACAGGGAGTGATGGACTCTCTTGAGGGGCCCGTACCCCAGGTGGACAGGGCAGTTACAAGTGGTCAGCAAAAGCTTCCTGGAAGAGGGTTATCTAATATGAATCCAAGAAAATAAGCAGAGTTTGTGATGGGAAATGAGGAACAACTTTCTGGGCTGGGGGACGACCAGTATGAAGGCAAAGATAAGCCACAGTCTTGCCATAGAAAGAAAACCGTTCAACAGGGCAGATGGCCCAATCAGTGGGTGGGGGTGAGAGTTCCGGAAAACCTGGGCAGGCTGGCCCTGGGGACTGTGTTGAGGGTTTCGTAGATTCTCACGTTGGAGAGGTAACACATAGATCACTACAGAGAGTAAAGCCAACACATGCAGCTTTTAGGCTGCGTGAAAAAATACCACAGGCTCCTGGGCTTAAAGAGCAGACATTTATTCCTAATCATTCTGGAGGCTAAAAGTCCAAGATCAAGAGGCCAGCAGAGTGGTTGTCTGGCGAGGGCTCTCTTCTCTGCTTGTGACAACCCAGCCACCTCCTTACTGAGTCCTCACACAACATTCTCTGTGCTCCCCCCACACACATGGGGCGAGGGTTTCTCTTTTCTTACAAGGGCATCATCCTTATCTAAGGGACAATCCTTATGACCTCAATTAACCTTAATTGCCATCTTGAAGTCTGTATTCCAAATGTAGTCACATTAGAGCTTCCACACATGACTTTGTGTATGTACACAGCATGTGAATTTGAGGGATAAAAGCCCACTCTGGCAGGAGCGTAAACAGAGGATGGTAGAGAAAACAAGACTGGCATAAGTAATGACAGGAGATTAAAAGTGGTGATAGATGATTGTGACCTGAACTGATGCTGGTGACCAGCTATGTGACAAATCCATTTGGTGAGCAAAAGTCATGCCTGCCTGATTATTACCTAAGATTAGTGATGCAACAAAAGCATTTAAAGCAAGCCTGGAATAGCCATGGGTCCCCAACATGCCAATGCTGCCCAGTTGGACAGCCAGTTAACTTGAGTCTTTGAATTTGCTTCTACTTCACTTTTTCCAGATACACAGAAACACCCTCTTTGATGGAATTCTTTCCTGCTTAGTAAAAAAAAATATGCTACTGATATGTGGGAGATAGCAAAGCCTCTGACTAGTTTTGTTTGATTCTGTTGTAGTTATCTGAAGCTTAGACAGTTATTGATTCATGTCATGTACTATGTCTTGGATTCTCATCTAATCAAAACATTGCCAAAACATTGTCTCCTAAATGTGAAATTATTCAGTGAATAAATCACAATGTGAAGCTTTCAGGCAAGACATGTTTAGGAAATGACATTTAAGTAGGAGAAATTACAAAAGGGATACAGCAAACAATTGCTATTCAGAAAAGAATCACTTATCACCTGGCACATGACCTTGTAGTGATAATGTGGCCAGTCAGAGGGAAATGAAAACTGAAGAAGTCTGTTCAGTTCAGCAGGATATCATTTCTTGCCATTTACAGGGATAAAAATCTAACCTTCTTAGCATGGCGTTAAAGGTCTTTTCCTCCCAGTTGTTCAGTCTCCCGCTCTCCACACGAATTTCTCTCTCTTTTGAATCACCTTTTTATTTTCCTATGGGTCAAATTTCTTTTACTCCACTTTCTTCCCTTAAGCATAACTTTCTCTTTTAAAAATTTTTAATTTTTTATTAGCCCATGCTCACAGTAATGCAGTTTACAGTCATCTTGGGGACTAGGTACATGTATATTCTACAGCTTGTTTCCTTTTTTAACCCTCTTTCTACTCTCTTACCTCTTCCTCCTCTGGTTTTCCTATCACAATTTTCATTCACATTGGTATTTTTACTCTTAGCTCATGTTATGGTATGCAATGTTGATACTCATTGAGGTTATTGGGTTCCTGTACACGGATCCTTTTAGACAGCTTTTCTGGCTCCTGTATATCCTTACCCACTGAATTCTCACTTTCTTCCCCTACATGTTCATTGTACCTTGTTATGCTTCCATTAACAACAGTGACCCATGATGGATGCTGTCTTAGTCTCTTTTGTGTTGCTATAACAAAATAACCAATACTGGGTACTTGATGAAAGAAAAGGTTCATTAACTCAAGTTCTAAATGTTCAAGAGCATGTAGCCTGCATTTGATTTGCTCTAGTGAGACCCTCATGGCAGATGGTGTAACAATCCTGGGAGTACATGTAGAAGATGTAACATGGCAAGACAGGAAGCAGGAGAGACTCAAAACAGGTGCTAGTTTTGTTTCTAGCGATCCACTTTCATGAGACTTCCCTCAAGAACAAGAATATACTCCCTAGATGAATCATTCACCTGCTTCAATACCCAGGCACCTCCCGCCACACCCCACCTCCTGAAGGTTCCAGTACATGTGAACATCTCCAGGCTGGGGGCCAAGCTTCTAGAACATGAGCCTTTGGAGGACTATTTAAAGTATTTCCAAACCACAGGGGAGAGACATAATATAGTATGCCCTCATCATGCACAGGCGCTATATTTGCAAACTTGCCTACTTGCTAAAATTTTTGTAACTCTCAAATCCATGATGACACTTTGACAGTCATTTGTGCATATGTCAAAAGTTTGACACAATAGCAAAATGATCATGTCACCTGACAATACACACTCAGCTGAGGTCGAGTTGGGTGACATTTTGCCTTTTATTCTGAGCTCTCGCCGTGTGAACAAGTGTCCTCTCATAACCTGTTTACTGTCGTGTTTTCTTATTCTTGGTTTTTTAAAAAAATGATTTCACTGTCTAAAATGGCCACAAGTCCTCCATTATACCTTAAGGAGAAAACACATATGTTAGGTTAGCTTCACCTGGGCATGAATTACGGTGCTATTAACTATGAGTTCAAAGTGTGCGTCTTTAAACTCAACCCCGAAAATGAAGTTATAAACCTATTGGCTAATTAAAAAATTACTGTGACCAGAGGCTCATAGAAACTTAATTCTGTGAAGTATTTCCCTTCAGAGCAATTTAGTTCAGTATTAGATAATTCAGCTTTAAGAATAGCTTTACAAAATGTAACTCTGGTAGCAAGAATTGACTATATTTTGTTACATGTGTGACTGTAGTATTCTTTGAGAAATGGTGTCATCATTGGTGTAAACTGACCATTGATATAACTATTAATATCGATGATTATACCAAAGGGTATTTTAGTTAGTAAGTTGGTCATTATGGGTCCTTCATTAATCCAAGTTCATCAGGAAGGTCTATTCAAAGGCCAAATAATTATAGCTCACTTTTTAATACTAGCTTGAGCATTAGATCCTAAGGAATTGTTAATTATTTTGAATATTTAAAGACTGTGGGATTACTTGGCTGACAGTTTTGGAACTCTAGTAAAAGACAAAGCATAATGTGTAGTGTAATGAAATAGAAATAAAGCTCTTTACCACAAACTTTGCTAAAACAGTGGGTTTCAGTTTTGATGTTTAAAGACAGTAGTGATTATGACGTAATGTACATTATGACGTAATGTACTCACAAATGGTACTAGGAGAAACAGTGCCATATTAGGTATTTCTTAGCTGATGTCCTTTCCAGGGATCCCCAAAATAAACTTTAGCACAATCCTTTTTGGAGAATAAATTACTTTTAGCAAGTTATAGGCTTCATGAACTACAAATCTTTTTCAACGCATGTGTATTTTCTAATAAACATATGCATAGGTCTATTTCATCATTTCTTCACTAAAGAATAAGTGATGATCAGTTTGACTAAGAGCAAGTTCAGATTCTTTCTCCTTTATGATTTCTTTTAGGCATTTCCCATTGCCCATACCCCATGAAACTCTTCTGAGCTTCTCAGCTGGGAGCTCTCTCAATGCTAAGCTCTAAGGTTCCAATAGAATGGGCTAAATTATGCTGTGGTAACAAAGTCCACTCTCTGTGTTTAAAAACACAATGTTTATTTTTTCTAAAAGCATAAGTCCAGTTTGTAGTGGCTGGGGACAATGGTCATTAATGCTCATCCAAGGACCCCAGTTCAAGGGGACCTGGCAACTGCTTGAGCAGGAGGCAGACCGTAACTTTTTTCTTTCTTTCTATTTTTATTTTAAAGAGAAAAATCCCAGAAAAATCAAGAAGCAAACAATCAAAAATCAACAACAGGAGCAAAATGGCAACAACAAAACAATAGCAGGATAGGATTTCAAAACAAGATAAGATTTTAACAATGGTTGTTATAGTGCATACTCTTATTTTTGGAATAGTTGCTCAGGTTATCGGATACAGGCTTGCAAGACTGAGCAAACAATATAATTTCCCTTTGAGCAGTTTCTTTCCCTTTTTACTGTATCTATTGTAACTTGTGGATCTTTTTTTTATTTTTTTCAGTTTCTTATACTAGTGAGACAATATAGTGTTTACACATGTAAGTCTGAACCTTGACATTCTTAATGTGATGCTGGTTTTACCACCATGAAAAATGCTAAGAGTTCTGAGGTCATGAAAGCTCCTGTCCAGGCTTTGAAGGAAAGCCTGGGAAGGAAGTCAAGGAGCTCCTGAGAGGGCAGTCTATGAAGCTATGGGAATGAAGCTAAATGTTCAGTGAAAATCCCAAGAAGTCAGAGATGCTAGGGATGTGAAATGTCTGCCAAGAAAAGCTTCAGGCCATGAGTAGAGCCAACCCATAGACTTAGTAACAAAGTCCAAACTCTCTGTAATTGAAAACACAAATGTTTATTTTTTCTAAAATATAAGTCCAGTTTGTAGTAGCTGGGGACCATGGTCAATAATGTTCAAACTAGGACCCAGGCTAAGACAGTCCATGTGGGATGTGATTGGGAAGGCTAGAAGGATGGGTCTGCTCAAGCCCTTTGGTATCATGTTATTTCACAGTATTTCCTAGATGCCACGTATGTAGCTATAAGACTGAAGTTTGCCCTGCTGGGTTTCAATCTTGCTTTGGTCCTGTATGTTCCAATCTTGCTATTCTCTTTTAGAATGGCAGGATTTACTGTGTGCCATTATACCTTGGGATTACGTAACTTTTTTTTTAGAAGTTTGCAGTTAAGTCTTTGCTTGGAGTCTTGCAAGAAAACTTTGACTTGGGCTTTTGAAAAAAGCTCAATTTTTGAGACTCTGGGGAAAGGGTCACTGAGTTTGAAATTGTACACAAGATAGTTTTGTCACATTAGACATAATTTGATCTTGTGTTTACTTGCGAGTTAAGTACACCTTAAGGAGATTTGTTTGGGTGTCAAGTTGACAAGGGGTGGAATGTAATAGTTAAATTTGATTGTGACCACTTGATCAGCTTAGAAGCTTCCCAGGGGACTGCTGAAATATAATTATCAATGTATCCAAGTGGGTTATGGGAACATGACTTTGGGTGTTACGCCTGTTCTGCTACCCTTTTCTCTGGTGCTTTTCCCTGTTCTGCTTCCTAGTTTCCATGAGCTGAGTAGCTTTGTCTCACCCAGACCTTCCACTATAATGTTCCTGCCTTGAAGTTCATCAATCTTGTTGTAAATTCTCTGAGAACATGAATTAAGGACTGAAAATTCTGTATGACATACTAAATACTCCAGCAGAAAGACCAAAAAAAATGCAATGGGTTCTCAATCAAGGGAACAACTTAGGTCTGCATAAGTGTTTAATATTCCAGCTAATTGTCATAGTGAATGGGCTGAACTGATCCTCAATGTGCAGTTGGTATTTCTTTACCATGACCTTTATCCAGTTAAATCATGTTCACCTTCACATTTGGGAATAGATCAACTAGTTTTGGTTTGTGTCAAATCACCTTCATGTTATTACAGCAGGATAACCTGTTACATTCATTTTGTTTTTCTCCTGCTCTTGTCTGTAGTATAAAATGGTTACATATTTATTGGCATCTGAGTGTCTCTGATCAAAGACTATTCATGATTTCACATTTCTAATGTCTCTTCCTCAGGGAACAGAGATGAATCAGTTAATTTTCCCTATCAATTTGTCTTTCTTTTCTTTGGAAATGTAGAAATATACATTATTTTGACATGTCAAATTTGACCTTTTCCAGACCACTTGTTTCATTTGTCTGGGACAAAGACAGTAACATAGACTGTAAAATACAGGTCGGAGGGGAAGATGACTGATGAGAAAGTCAGTTTGATTCCAAAGGGATGGTGGCATTCACAGAGTTTTAAAGTACTTATGTGATTGTTCTCTCTCAAGAGGATCTGTCCTCAACAAGCAAAGATGAATGTCATGAAATTGTATGGCTCTTAAAAATAGCTCTCCATCAAAAAGTGCTAAGTGTCTGTCTAAAAACATGAACTCTGTGGAGTAGGGAGCCCAGCAATTATTTTAAAGTTGAGAAAAAGCTCAGAGTGGAAAGTTAGGTGAAGAATTAAAAACAAATGTGTGTTACAGTTCACTTGTCAAAAATAAGACAAATTTGACCCCAGTATCTCATTATACAAAAGCAGAAACTAGATCTGCTCCATCTGAGGCAGAGCAGCTACATATGACTGCAAGTTGTCAGGTCCCATGGTAGAGAGTTCATCAGCATCACATCCACATCATAGAGCCATGTATTTATGATTTTCTGGTAGAAGGCAGAGAAATGTCTAACAAGTCTATGTGAGGAACAGAGAGATGGGTGCAACGGTGGTCCAGAAAGGGCTTCTTTTCTGATTTGCACAGAAGTACTTATGGCTCTTGACTGCCCTAGCTCCTGCTCAAAACAATGAGTTTAGACATATTTCTCAGCATGGAAGGAGACCTGTGACCACTGTGCCAGGATTTTGTCATCATACATCATTCCTTGATCTACTCATTCATTTGAACAGCTAATTAAACATCTGCCACCTGCCTGCTACAGCTGTGGGCACAGGCACAGAAAAGAAGACAAAAGTCTGCCTGCAGAGAGCTTTCCTTCCAATGTCAACTTTGAACTGCTGAGCTGGGAAAAATGAAGGATGAGGAAAATGGTGCAGAAGCACAAGATTGGGTTTTGAAAAAAGACCTGGCTTTTAAAATCCCAGCTCTGGAATGGCATGGCCTCTGGTGTATGTTCTTCAATAGAAAAAGTTAATAAGACTTTTCTCTTTGTGTTTGTTGGAAAGGTAAAGGCAATGCATTAGAAAAACCTTTTAGTGTGGAGCTTTGTGATGTTGCAAGTTCACAATTGGTGGTGCTAATGATTATTATTGTAACTATTGTTTAATAGGGATATTAGCATGGACAATTCAATGTCCATGCTAATGGGTACCCTGAGATGCAAAGGAGGGTGCTAGAGCAGGAAGTTTTATTTTCCTTTGGTAGATTTATTTCTCTTCCTCATTGTATAAAATTTTACTGAAGTCGAGTCCTCTGGCAAAAACAAGACAGATCTTATGACCTCATAACCTACACGAGAAAAAAGATTTAGGAAGAACTAAGACCTTAATGACCTATGTGGGAAGTGGGTGTTGAAATGAGATTCATCTGAGAAACCAAGGCTGTGCTTGGTTATGTTTCTACACGCTGCCAGAGGGAATGAGTTTTACGAAAGGAGATTGAATCAGGAGGTTGTCTCAGGTCACTTCTGTGAGGCAGAATCTAAGATGGAGATTTGAATGCAGGAAAATTGTTGGATGTGCTCCCAAGATCAGGATCTGTAGAAAGCAAAGAAAGCAGGACTGGGTGGAAAGGGAATGAAATTTTCATACACTGAAGCAAAAGGATCGGCCAAATTTACAGGAGATTGGCAGCTGGAAAGCCCTTTACAGCTTGACTGGCAGTAAAAACTGGAGTGCAGAGGGGATAGGTATACCCCATCATTGAATAGTTTTAGCATTTCAAGTGTCCTTAGGAGGACAGTGGATTTAAATGAACTGGTTATTTTTAAAGGAGCATGAGCTATTTGAAGGATATGACTGAGGGCTCTCAGCTACCAGCAGTCCCAGCAGTTAGGGAACAAGTGCTTTATTTCTGGGAGGTGGGAGAGATCTGAGCTCATGTCTTCAATATGTGAAAAGACCTTCTAAGTCAAACTTAGCCATAAAGCACTCTGCCAACAGATTGCCGTGTTTTCTCTGTTGGGAATGAAGCTGTCTGTAGCTTGTGCATCTAGGATAAGGTCACTACTTCTCATGAGTTTGGCAGGAACATATAAGAAGTGTACACAGCTCGTAGAGCTGATGCATGTAGTGACTTGATCTTCATTATAGACACTTCCTCCCTTGTCCTCCATGAAATTACCAAGACATGCACAGAGGCATGCTGTTCCACTGAAGATTAGGTATTCTTCCTGTTCTAGATCTTGCCCTCTCCTTGGATTCTCCTTAAATATCCTCTTATGCTGATTGTATAAATAAATGCACTGGAGTTGTTGGGGAATCCTTTTTTCCCAAGGGGCACCCCCTGACCTCAGCTTTCTGCATATTGATTCTTGTCTTCATTTCTTAGTTCTCCCTCTAGAGTTTCAAGAGCTGTGCTGGATGTGGCATTTTGGCATCTAAACAGAACTGGAGTACAAGGAAACTTGTCCTTTAGCAGATGAGGGGTACTTCAGGTGTAAGATATGGGGCAAAAACAGGCTCACTAGGCTCAATATGACAGTTGTACATAGAGATGTTTGCTGCATTATTGAAAGCAAAAGGATGAAATGTAAAGATCGCACAATTGGCAAAATTTCTCTTTGGTTGAGAGATCATACCTTGGTTTCCAGAAGAAGGAACTATAAATTACATACTTTGGAGATGTTGGAAAAGCAGCTTAGAGCAAGACCGGGGGAAAAGCAAAGCAGCACAAATTTATCTACACACTTTTTATTTACCCTATAGAATTTAAAGGTTATTCAACAGGGAGAAACTGCTGCTTTCCATTCCTCTAAGGACTTCTCACAGGCCCATGGGCGGGAGAGGGAACCGCAGAGCTCCACTGAGCCTGGAGCCCATACAGGGAAGGTGGGAGGAATCCAAATGCCTGCTTTGTGTTGTGTCAACCACGGTGGGAATACGAGTTATGCATCCTGGCTTGGGATGCTCAGTGGCAACTGCACCTTTGTCCCAGAGCCAATGGACAACTATGACTCACCTTTTCTGAACCTCCATCTTCCCAGAGCACACCAGCATTCAGCCTTTCTCTGAACACACAGGTGAACTGCTCTTACATCATAAATGGCTGCAGCATCCACAATCAGCAAAAAATTGTTTAGGTATAATCATGGTAACTCAGGAGCAAGGGAATGGGGCACAGCCTCAGCGAAAGACAAATCAGAGGCACCTGCAAAGTGAGTCTACATAAGCAATAATATTAACCCAAATTGTATTAAGTCTTACAGAGAGAATGCTGTTAGAAGGAAAGAAGGTCTGAGTAGGTGGCAGAGTGCATGGAGATAACTGAGCTGGCAGCTACATAAAAAAAGGGGTACAATATTGCCAGTATTCTTATTTTGAAATAAAATACAAAAATAAATATTAATTACAGATTAAAGGCTTTTATTCCTTCCAAATTCTTCTTGTAAGAGATCTCTACTGATTGATCTACAAAAGAATTCTGACTAGTCTATAATTATAAAATTCTAAAAATTGTAAAAGAGTTGTATTTGTGTTCTAATTTTGTAATCAGATTGTCTGTATATTTGTCTATTTGTCTGTCCAATCTGAAAACAGCCATTTTATTTGAGCTCAACATTTTTTTTTTACATTTCTGGATGTTTGAAGCATTTGTCTGTAATTTAACTTGGCTTATAGATAAATGTCATCAAAATTAAAGATGTGCTTCTGTTCAGGTTGCCAGCTGGTCAAATATTAAATGGTTACATAAATGTAATGCATATCATTGTTTATATATTATGATTTGAGAGTTTCATAGTGTTTAAACATAATATGTTAAGTGTTATGATCAGATACTCATAAGTAATAAACATTTGTTAAGATAATTAAACAAAAATTCCTTGGGGTGGGGAAAACTTGTTGGACAGTTCTCCAATTGATGACTAAAAAAGCAGCTGTCCAGGGGCTGGGGATTTAGCTCAGCGGCATAAGCGCCTGCCTTGCAAGCAGGCAGTCTCGAGTTTGATCCCTGGTACCGGTAAAAAGAAAAAAGATAAAAAAAAAAAAAAAAAAAAAGCAGCTGTCTGGAATTAATTCTTCAATTCTTGCTCATTAATTGGAGACCCCAATGATCTCTGTAACCTTGTGGGAGACATCCTCAAAAATGTTGTGAAATAAATATTGTGATATGTTTGCACTGGTCATCATTAAAAGGCTAAGTTTTCCAGAGATAGGACAATAGGTTTTCTGACTTAAAGACACTCTGGTACAAAACTAAACTAAGAAACAGAAGTTTTCATATGGCTATGCTGGTTGATTGTTACTGGTCTCATGATGTATTGGATGTGTTTATGCCTTTCAGATGTACTGTACCATTGGGATTTTTATTATCCTAATGATTTGTTTGTCTGCAAAACCTTCTGAAGACAAATCATTACTCATGTGTTAACACAACATAAAAAGTTTCAACTACAAAATACAAAAGGGGTATATGTTGCGAGTGAAACTTGGGTATCTAGGACAAGTCACCCTTCTCATGAGTTTTTCAGGGCCCCATGAGAAGTATACACAGCTTGGGGAGCTGACACACAAAGTGACTTGACTTCACTAGAGATAATATAGACCTTTCTCTATGGTCCTCCATGAAACCACCACGGCATGTACTGTGGCATGCTGTTCTAATGAAGATTAGGTATTCTTTCTTTTCTGGATCTTGCATGTTCCTTGGATTCTCCTTAAACATTCTCTTATGCTGATTGTATAAATAAATGCACAGCAGTTGTTGGCAGTCCTTTTTCCCATCAGGAGAGGGAACGCCACCTGACCTCAGCTTCTGTATCTTGACTCTTCATCCTCCACTGTCCTCCCTCCAGAGTTTCAGGAGCTTTGCTAGATGACACAACTTTTCTCATCTTTCTTCATTGTGCATATTGCACATGATATTTATATGATGCCCTGGGGCACATAGATTAGGCTGCCTGTGGTCAGAGGCTCCAGGATTTGGCTGTTACGAGACCACCAGACAGTTCTGAGGACTGAGAGGACTGGTGTCTTAGCAAGTTCACTCAGAACCAGAGTCCAAGCATACTGCTTGGGAGGTGGTGAATTAAGTTTTATAGGGAAGGTTTTGGTGGGCTCAAAGATATAGGAATCATTTGGGAAAAGCACAAGGTTACTAACCTATTAGTGTAAACATAACTCTTCCTGCCATCTGTGTGTAAAGTTCACTTTTTGCCTGGGCTCCACTTCATATTTTTACTTTGAAACCTCCCCACTTTGAGTCCCACCTACAACAGAGAGTTTGAGACCCAGGAGACTCCCTAGGTCCAAGACATACATTTAGTTTCTTTGAGGCTGCCTATTATTTTAGAATCAGAATTCAGCTTATAATTTTCTAGCCTCACTGGGATGTCCTTAAAATGCATTATTGATCACTACTGATTCTCCATCTTTCTTTTTCCTAGGTAACTAAGGGAGAGAAATTAATAATATATAGCTTCCACTTATGTGCTCATTTCAACAGAATGAGAACTGGAGAATCATAATCTCCCTGCTGCTGTCCATCACAGATGTTTAAGTCCATCTCCTGTTGACACCAGTTACTTCACAACTTGATAGACACCACAAACTGGCATAACATTTAAGCTTCATTTAGCCTCATAATGTTAATTTATAAAGTGGTAAGTGTGTGTATATGCATATATTATATATAGTATTAAATTAGTTTTAATCATAATATAAATTGAAACATTTCTACAAAATCAAACAATCTGGAACAGGTGGGCCCTGGTTCGTGTCCAGATGGTGACATTTGGTTCAAGCTGAGTTTTGTCTACACTTTCTTAAGACAGGGTGTAAACTCTTGTTTGACTGAGTCCCCACTGTGTCTAGTGCCTGATGCCATGGTGCTCCATTGTTTGTCTTATCTGCTGATCCCTATAGGTATGAGAGTGACATTTGGTTTATATAAACTTTAGTATCCTTGTGAGAATATGCACAAAGGAAAATGGTCAAAAGTAGTCTTGGGAATGAAACAGATATTTTAATTGACTGATAGGACTTATCCATCAGCAAGTGTGAAGCATGGTTGAAGGTCACAGGGGCCTGGAGGCAGTGACCACCAGGGACAAGGACAGTCAAGCAGTACTTGCTAAAAGGAAGTGACAGTTGGGACGGAAATTTAGAGAATCCTTCCAATGAAAGTCAGTGGTGAAAACTCACTTTAAAACAGGCAAATCCGAAGCTGCTAATAAAACTAAGAATTAGATGGTTTAGGATATGAGCCAGTGTAGGGGTTCCAGGACCCCCAAATGTAGGAGGTGGTATGGAAAGGTACATATTTACCGCTAGGGGCTAAGATTTCCCTAACATCAGTCCTGTAGCCCTAGTGTATCAGACTCTGCCTACGATTTCTAATAGGACATGGACTTGGCCTCCTATAAGATGAGGATCTTACACAGCTGACACACTAAAAAACGTCTGAATGAAAACATACATATCTGTTCCAGGCAGTTTCTGTTCCATCCTAGACCAGACTACTAATAGGCAGACTGTTGTTGTATTATTTACATAGGCAATATAAGCACAGTGACAGCTAAAATTTCAAATTAGTAAACATGCTATGGTATAGCCATTCCGGGCCAGCTTTGGGAGAGCTGATGGATCAAATCAACCTGCTTCCAATAGCTACTTCATGGTATCATGGTCTCACTAGAAAATTTACCACTTCTTTTTCTCCTGGACAGCTCTATTTCTTTCATGAGCATGAGAAGTTTTACTTAAGTCATGTATTAGTTCAGAATTTGTAACATTCACGATGTTTCTATAAAAGTCTGTAAGTGCCTCAGGAATTATATGAAAGAATGGATCTACCATGTTTGTCCTATCACAGTAGACACTGTGGAAGTCTTGTCATTCATATTAGATTTCCAAATTCTCCTTGTAAAATACTTTCCTGGATCAGCCTCTGTATCTAGCTCTTTTTCCTACTTTTCTCCTGTTCCCTACAATGAATTTGCTCTCCCTGCCTTCTGCCAGCACACACCTTTTCTCCTCTTCTTATTTTTCTTCCATCACTCATTTCCTTAAACTTTTGCTGACAGATGGCTGGTTTTGTTTGCTGTGTCTTAATTATTTTTTCATTGCTGGGACACAATACCTGACACTCACAAGTAAAAGAAGGAGGGATTTATTTTGTCTCATAGTTTATAGGAGTTTCAGTCCATGATTGCCTGGCTCTACAGGCCAGGGCAGTGTGACAGAAAGACACAGCAGAGGAGAAGCAGCTCATACCATGGCAGGAAGCAGTGAGCCATACCCACAGTGACCCACCCCTTCCCACTAGGCTTCACCTCCCAGCATTAGAGCCAGGTATAAAGCCATCAGTGGACTAATTCAGTGATCATGCGCGTGGTCCAGTCACCTCCCCAAAGCCCATCTATGAGTGCATGAGTCTTTGGGGAGACATCTAGAGATAAGCCATGAGATATTGTTAGACAAGATTGCAAGGTCCCATCCTATCTGGTGGCTTTCCTTCCTCTGTAATTATTTGACAAGAAAGTCAGCCCTATCAGCTGGAGCTACAGAGACTAAAGTTCTGTTAGCCTAAGGGAAACTCTTCTTAGGCATAGAAATCTCTTTCTTTTCTATGGTTTTGATAGCCTATGCCTGGATTCTAGAGCATCAGGCTACCGCTACCAAATTAGTTACATTTTGATCCTTCTGAGCTCAGAAAGCCAGCCAAAGTGCCCTACCATGAGAAGCCAGGAAGTCAGTATGAGGCCAAGTGTGGTCACCTGAAGAATGATTCCACCCAGCTACACCTAGGAGACACAAAATTTGCATATGGAACAACACAAGAGGGACAAACAGATCTTGAGAAACACCAGACAGAAGTGTGAAATCAAGATAGGAAGGGAGAATCTATACAGAAAGAGAAAGAAAATTAGATTCAAAGGTGTTTGGTGGCCTTCTTAGCAAAAGCAGCTCACATATTGTTTCTGTCTGTGAGTTCTAAGTGGCCTTAATGATGGTTGATAAAAACAGCACCTGATGGGGCTGGGAATTTAGCTCAGCGGCATAAGCGCCTGCCTTGCAAGCAGGCAGTCGTGAGTTCGATCCCTGGTACCGATAAAAACGAAAAAGACAAAAAAAAAAAAAAAAAAAACAGCACCTGATTCACAGGAATTAAATAAGAGGGAGCTGGACACATTGGCAGCTCAATCCTTAGCTGCCTGGGTGTTTGAACGAGGCCATGCTAGTAATAATTCCGTAATTGCATTGTTTCCACACCTGCCTCCACTGTAGAAAGTGCTTCCCTGAACCTGCCCTCCCACTCCCATACCTAGGGGAGTCCTTAAGTTTTATGTATGTCCAAGATTATACATCAGCCTAGGCAGCTATTTATTGCTGGCCTTGTTAATGTAGAGACTGCCCTGGAATCCCTTGACCCATTTACCTGCAAGCAATGCATTTCCAAGTCACCGTCTCCTAGCTGAGCCAGTGCTCACAAGGACATCCAGGTCATTTGTCTTGGCTCCAGTTCTGCTCAGTCCTTGGTGAGGTAAGGATGAAGCAGCTCTGTCCTGTATGACTAGACACCAAGGTATATACATATGGTATGGTATGATATGGTATGGTATGGTATGTACTAAGGTGCTTGCAAAGCAGAGTTGCTTTTGTGAAACTGCTTCTTCTATTTATGCTCCAGCCAGCTCCATACCAAGGGCGTTGACCTGCCAGACAGCGGCTCCATTGCTTTCAGGACTTCCCACCCTGTGGCTTCATGGACAAACTCCTGGACATGGGAGAAACTTGCTTGATTTGCCTGCATGTTCTTGTGTTTTTCACAGGATTTACATTTTTTGTTTTTAAACATAATACATTCAGCCTTTACAAAATCCATGAGTACAAACACAATCTTGGACAGATACCCAGAGATATACCAGATTTATCTTAGGCCCAGTCTTGAATAACATGTCCAGTGACTATTACATTTAACAATCTCAAATCGTTCCTTGAGGATCCTTCAGAAAATTCCTCCTAAAAATGTAAATCCATTTGTTCCTGCCCTTTTACTCTGTGCTTTTACTCAAGAACCAAAGTTCCAAAATTCAAAATTTGAGAATCTATTTGCCTAATTTTTCCTTAAGGCTACTCTGAACTGGTTATAATCAAGTAAAACCCACAGGAAATAAGGTAGACCCACAGTGCTTTAGCCTGTTGTTTATACTATGTGTGTCACAGAGTCATATGGAAACTGTTCTATATAACATTTTTTGATATAGATTAATGAAGTCAAATTTCCATACTTACCAAAGAATTTAAGCCCTTGTTAAGAAATATTTTTCATTTTTTCTTATATAGCAAATTGACAATGTAATTGTTTGATTTTATGCATTACAAAGTGATATTATGATTTATGATTCTAATGTGAAATAATTTAATAAACTAGTTAACATGTCCTTTATCTCAAAGACTTATTTTTTGCAGTGAGAATACCTGAAATTTGCTCTCAGCAATTTTGAAATGTACAACACACTATTATTAACCATATTTGCTGCCTGTGCAAACAGACCTCAAACCCAAACAAAATTTACTCCTCTGTCTGTCTCCTTTGACTATGATCTCCCATTTCTACCACTGTTCACTGATCAGTCTCTGAAGTCAGCACTGTAACTCTTTCTGTTTAGTTTATTTTAGATTCACATGAAAGTCAAAACATAAAATACTTTTTTCTTCTCTCTGGCTTATTTTACTGAGCATTGTGTTCTCTAATTCTATACATGTTTTCACAAATTACAAATTTTTAAGGGTATTGTGTATATGTTTTATATCTTCTTTATCCATTCATCTGTTAATACACTGGGAATGATGTTATAACTTGACAATGGTAAACAGGACTGCAAGGAATGTGGGCAATATCTCTTCCACAAACTGATTTTAAATTTTTGAACAAGTACTTGTTAAGTGGGGTTTTGGGGGCATATGGTGATTTACTTTGGTTTTTTGAATTTTGTATAATACTTTAACTTGTTTTTCCATCAACAATATACAAATGTTTCTCTTTCCCCACCTCCTCACCAATTTGTGTTATCTTTTGTCTTCTTTAAAATAGTCGTTCTAAAAGGTATGAAATGTTATTGGTTGTAATTTGTATTTCCCTGGGGATTAATAATGCTGAGCATTTTAATATTTTTTTGGCTATTGTTGTGCATTCTTGGAGAAATCTGTTTAGTTTCCTTGATCTTCCATATCCGTCTTACTTTTTTGGTGGAGCTGGCACTCTAACGCAGGGACACACATGTGGTAGATAACCACTGTACCATCAAGCCACATGTACCACCAGCCTCCCCTTGTTTATTTTAAAATTTTCCTTATTTTTTATCTCTAGTAAGCTGTTTGAGTAATATGCACTTTGGATAATAATCCCTCATTAGATGTGTGGCTTACAAATATCTTCTCCAAAACTGTGGGTCCTCTCTTCAAGCTGTTTTTACCTTTGCTGTGCAAATGATTTTTAGGTCAATACAATCTCCTTTTTTTATTCTAGCCTTTGTGGGTCACACTTGGAAGGTCAAATTCAAAAACTTATTTCCCAGATCAATGTTGGAAGCTGATGAAAACATGATGGTGCTAACTTCATCAATGAATTAATCTACTAACGAGTACATAGCTGAATGAGCTATAAGGTGGTGGTCTAGTGAGGACATACATTTGGAAGTACATTACTCTGGATCTCTTGCTTTTTTTTTGTTTTCTGGATGGTGTGGAAAACAGTATTTTGCCTGTTTTCTTCTATTCATTTTGTTGCTTCTGGTCTTATGTATGAGTCTCCAATTCATTTTGAGTTGGGTTTTTCATGTGGTGTGAGATAGGGTTCAATTTCATTCTTCTTCATATTTACATATAATTTTAAAAACACTAGTTATTGAAGACACAATACTTTTCACATTGTGTATTCTTGGCATCTTTATAAAAATTAATTGAGTTTACATGTGTGAATTCAATTCTGAGATCTTCATTTTTTTCTATTTACTAATGTGTCTATTATGCTGTCTTACATGTATTACGCTGTTTTAGAGAGCTGCAACCAGCAAAGTTACAGAGGCAGGGATGCAGTTGGTCCAGAAAAGAGGCATGTACAAAGTTGGGGCCAACTTGTTAATAAAAACACTACTGCTTGTACATGTTGATTTTGTATCTGCGATATTACTGAATTGGTTTTAAGTCTTAACCTCTTTTTTGATGGATTATTTCATTGTTTTATTTACAAAATCATGTCCTTTGCAAACATGGATAATTTCACTTTTTTTCCAATTTGGGTTTTTTTTTTTGTACTGGGGATCAAACTCATGACCTTGTGCTTGCCAGGCAGCTGCTTACACCACTGAACTAAATTCCTGTCCTTTTTTTTTCCAATTGGATGACTTTTTTTTTTCTTGCTGTCTAGTTGCTTTTTCTAAGACTTTCCATACTATATTAGGTAAGAGTGGTGAAAGTAGACCACCTTGTTTTGTTCCCAATTTAGAAGAAATGCTTTCAACTTTTCCCCATTTAGTATGACATTGGCTATCGTGTGTAGTCTATAGTGTCTTGAGATTTGTTCTGTCTACAGCTAATGATTTTATAGCTTTATTTTATCATGAAGGGATGTTGAATCTTATCTAATGCTTTTTATGGATCTAATTAAAAGATAATAAGATTTTTTCCTTTATTCTTTTGATAGGTTGAATCACATTTATTGATTTGTATGGGTCAGTTCACCCTAGTACCCCTGATCATGGTATATGATCTCTTTGTTTTGCCACTGAGTTTAGTTTACTAGAATTTTATTGAGAATTTTTGCATTTGTGTTCTTTGGGGATATGGTTATATAATTTTCTTTTGTATCTTTGTCTGGTGTCTTAGTTATTTGCTCATCACTGAGACATAATATTCAACATCTAAAGTTAGAGGAGGAGCAGTTTATTTTGGCTCATGGTTTGAATCTGGGGTTGGTAGGCTCCAAGGCAGAAATGGCATAGTGAAAGGGCCTGTGTGGAGAATAGCTGCTCATCTTTGGCAGCCCAGATTCCAAAAGAGAAGGGAGAATCCGAGGAGAGAGCCATACCTTTTCCAAGTACACTCTCAGTGACCCACCTCTATGGGGTCCTGACCTAGATCCTCAAACTCCTAAATGAGTGTACGGTAAAGGCTTCAATAAATGAAACAAGTGGTATGATTTTAGGGCTCCAGGAGGATCAAAACCTTTTTGTTGAGCTCAAGACTCTGAGGGCTAAGACAAAGACTTCTCTGGACGGCCCACTTTTATTAGGTCCAACAACAAAGGGTGAGGAAACTGAGGAAAGCGCGGGAAATGAGCAGGACCTTGGAAGTCACTTCAAAGACTTCTCCAAGTAGTAAATTATGCCAATTTAGGAGAATCATCTTATCTCCATGACGACATTTATGGTAGGAGTGGAGTGCAGGAGTGAGATTCCTTCAGCTGCAGTGTCTATTTACTTAGAGCCAAGGTGTCTTCAGCTGTGGCCTTATCTTTCCCCTTGGGGTATCTCTGGCCTCACAGGCCACTACAGGCCTCAGTTAGGACCAGTGGTTCATCACTTACATATTGGCTCCCATCACCAGGCAAGGGGCCTAGGCCTCGGACAGACTCATGGATAAACATAGAAAGCCAATTAGCTAATTTTAAATTCTGTTCAGAGCCTCTTCATAGTGGTCTCCAACACATCTCTAACCAGGCCCCACATCCTATCAGCAAATTAGCTACAAACTCATCAATGGACTAATGTACTGATGAGTATAGTGTACCCATGATCCAGGCTCTGTTATAGCCTAGTTCTAACCATTGCGCCTCATTTCTGTTTGGTATGTGTTGCTCAGCACCCCCTTCCCTTTCTATCTTTCTAGGTTAAGTTTCAATTTCCTGAGAAAGCTGTAAAAGCCTTAGGTATCAGTTTCCTGTAACCCCCTCCCCTACCCCTCATAAAATGTGCTGTTCTTTAAGAAATACTTAACTTCAAGGAAATTACAGGAAGTTCTGTAAGGCCCAGATGCTATCTAACTGTGTCAGCAATTACAACCTTCCTGTGGTTTTTAGCTTTAAAAGCTTAATCCCTCAGCTGTGAGGTCCCAGTCGCCAACTTGGCTCCTGGAGGCTGTGTTGCCAAGGCCTGGCCTAAAATAAAGCCTTTGCTCCCCAAATTTTAATTTCTTGCTTCCTTGGGTTTTATTCTGGGGTCTGAGCTATCACATTTGGGGGCTCGTCCGGGATGGGAGCAAGACCCCAGACTCATTTTTGAACATTTGAAAGTAAGTACTCTGGAGGGTTTGTTTGGGCCATGGTCAGTTTGTACTCTTGGGGAGGGGATACCCTCATTTTGGGAAGCAGGGACCTCCCGAGGACAGAGTCAATTGGTTTTTGTGGGACAAATCTTGTTTGTTTGTATAGTTTTCAAGATGAACTTAGTCCATTTGTGACTCTGCCCTGGGTGGGGAACCGCTCCATTGGTTAATTTGTTAATTCCTCCAGATCCCAAAATTTGACCAATTTTTGAGCAAAGGCCATTTTTGCTACAGCTTGTCTTGTCTTGTATGTCTGTGTGTCCATTTGTTCTAACTGTTCTCCTTTTGGTTACTCCAAATCTAACAGAACATTCTCTCCTAGGAACCCTTTCTACGAGCCCAAAACGGACAAAGGGATTTAGATATTTATGTTCAGTATTTTTGTACTTTAGAATTGTCTGCCTGTTTGAATTTGTTACTAACTTAGGGGCTTGTTGCCCATTTCTGTTGCAGGATCCATATGGCTGATTAGACTCAAGGTTCATAATAAAAAAAATTATTTCCTTTAGCTCACCAAACTGTGCACGAAGCAACCTTTGTTTATGTCTTTAATGTTGTGGCACCTTGTTTAATGTTTTAGTCCTCAATTGATTACTTACAACCTCAGCATGCCTTTTAAAAAAGAGTATTTTCTTTCTGGTTAAAATGTAAACATATGTGCACATATATATGTATATTTATGGTTTTTAAGAATCATATCAACTTTACCGAGTAAAACCCAGGTCATACTATGTATTTGGGCCAGTTAAAAGGGTACAGTTTTTTTAAAATACAGCATTTTAATGTGGTAAAAAGACATAAAATAATTAAATATGTTTTAGACTGCTAAAAGGTGACGTCAAGGGTTTTGTTGAGAGTTTTAATGTTGTCTGAGAAGCGAGAGGAAAGGTAATTGACTGGTAGTAGTAAGAAAAAGAGGGACAAAGAAAGTGATTTTTGTCTTCAAGTAAAATGTCTGGCTGTGCCAGAATGTGGAAGAAGATAAAGGCTCAACTTGGGAGTACATTGTAAGTTGTAGAAAGCTCAAGAGGATGTGAATTTTATTTGTCTTGGTTTATAGTACTGCAAATAACAAGTTTGACAAGAAGTAAATGTGTTCAGAATATGACAGTATTAGATCAGTTTTGGTAGATTTATTCATAAGATTGGTAAACCTTTGTTGCAAAATGTTTTCATTAAAATGAGATTATAGGTGATAATAGAGATAAGATACAAGTTCTTGCATGTGCTGTGAACATCTGGGAGATTATGCAGCACAATTTTGTTACCTATATAAAAGCCTCTTTTTGTTAAGTATGTAATTTCAGTAAAATGATGGCCTGCCATGCGGCACCCTGGGACAAAAAGCAATGTGCCATCCAGATGAAACCTGCTCTCTGATCTGGCATGCTAAACCATGTTTTCCTTTTGCCCCACCCTGATTGAACAACCAGAGGTAAGGAGGTTTCTGGAGTATTACCAGTTGTTCTCTTTGCAACTCAGTCGGCCCCACATGTTAGACAAAAATTGCAAAGGTTTGAGAGATTTGAGAAAATGCCCCTCAGCCAGTTAATAGAGATAGCACAAAAGGTCTTTGAGAACTGAGAGAATTTACAAGAAGCTACCAACAAAAAGATAACCAAGGTGTTAGAATTGCTCTATGAGAGAGAATTTCTTAAAAAAAAGTATGGGAGTTTCTGGGGGCAGTTGAATACTGTAGGCTATGGATTCTAAATTTTACTGAAACAGCTCACCCCCTACATGACTGCCTTAAGGGAGAAACTCACTGAACTGGACTGATAAATGTGAATGGGCCTTCCAGCAGCTCAAGCAGGCCTTGACAGAGGCCCCAGCCCTGGGACTCCCTGACATTGCCAAGCAGTTCACCTTATTCCTAGATAAACTCAGGGGCATTGCCAAAGGAGTCCTAACCCAGGATATTGGCCCTTGGAAGAGGCCTATAGCTTACCTCTCCAAAAGACTTGATCTGGTGACAGGAGGATGGCCCCCCTGCCTGAGAATCCTAGCTGCTGTGGCAGTGTTACTTAAAGAGGCTAAAAAAAACTTATGGACAAAAGATTTCTGTGGTGATCTCCCACAGTTTAGAGACTCTTATCAAAACCCCTCCCAAAAATGGCTTTTGAACACTAGAATTTCACACTATCAGGCCCTGCTCCTAGACCCAGAGTCAGTAGTTTTCAAGACTTCTTCAGCTTTAAACCCAGCCACATTATGCCTGAAAGTGACCCGGAGGAACAAAGGACACCTCTCCATGAGTGTGCTGACATCCTTGAACTGCAGCAGAACCTATGGGCTGATCTTACCAACCAGCCTTTGGGAAATGCCAACAACTATTTCACCAATGGAAGCAGCTTCATCCAGAACAGCAAATGAGTGGCCAGGGCAGCAGTGACCACCGAAAAGAAGGTACTCGGGGTTAAGCAGTTAGAGCCTGGCACCTCTGCCCAAAAGGTGAAGCTCATTGCTTTGACTGAGGCACTAAAACTAGCCATGGGAAAGAGGGTAAACATCTATACTGAATGAAGATATGCTTTTGCTACTGCACATGTACATGGAGCCATCTATCAGGAGCGAGGTCTCTTAACCTCGGCCAGGACTAAGATAAAAAAATGCTCCACAGATCCTAGACTTGCTGGCAGCAGTCTGGCTGCCTCACCGGGTTGCTGTTATTCACCCCAGGAAAAAATTTGGCAGAGCAGGCCGCTCGAAAAATAGCCACTACATCAGAGGGGCCAACCGAGGAGGTAACTGCTCTGATGTTGGTTCTTCCCACTTGTCAGAACAAGTCTACACAAAGAAAGACCTACAGTTAGCATCTCAACTTGAAGTGAAGCCCCCCACCCGAGGGGGCTGATACCAGTTACTTGATAAATGAGTACTGTTACCGGAGGCACTAGGGCAGGAGCTGTTACACCGGGCTCATCACACTACCCATTTAGGGGGAACTAAACTTGCAGAATTGTTCAGAACTCATTTTTTATTCCAAAACTCTGCAAACTGACCACCTCTTTGAGCTCCAGATGCCCACCATGCTTGTTAGTCACCTCAGCCAAGGGCTCTACACTGGAGACTACCTGATATCGAGGAATTGTTCCAGGAGAACATTGGGAAATAGACTTCATGGACATGGTAAAGCCTGGTTTACAGGGGCACCACTATCTCTTGGTATTAGTAGACACCTTCACTGGCTGGGTAGAGGCTTTCCCTACTAAGTCAAAGTCAGCCTTAGTAGTAGTTAAAAAGCTATTGCATGAGATCATACCTCGATTTGGCCTCCCACTATCAATGGGGTCCAATAATGGCCCAGCTTTCATAGCTCAAGTAACCCAAAAGTTAGCCCAGGCATTAAAGATTAATTGGAAACTCCACTGTGCCTATCAGCCACAAAGTTCAAGGAAAGTAGAGCGCATGAACCAGACTATTAAGGATACTTTAGCTAAATTGTCCTTGGAAACTGGTGATAATTGGGTGAGCCTTCTTCCCTTTGCACTGTTAAGAGCTAGATGTACCCCATATGTTTCTGGAATTTCCCCCTTTGAAGCCATGTTTGGGAGGCCCCCGCCACTGATTCGAAGATTGTCAGAAGACAAATTAGCTGAAATTACTAATCAAGATCTTATTAAGTCCCTGCAGACTCTCCAACCCGTGTTGACTTCAATCCACCAACTGTTTAGACAAAAACACCTGGATCTGCCTTCAGAGACGCCCCTCAAAGAGCCGATCAAGCTGGGGGCTCCAGTCTGGGTGCAATGTCATCACCATGACTCCCTCGAACCCTGCTGGAAAGGACCTTTCACCGTGGTGCTCAGCACTCCCACTGCCGTCAATGTAGCAGAAAAGACTTCATGGATTCACCATACCCATGTCAAACCACTGGAAGCAACAGACAGTGAGGAGTGTTCTCAATGGACTGTACAGCAGACTGGTAACCCCTTAAAGTTAAAATTGACGGGGGCTGGGGATTTAGCTCAGCTGCATAAGTACCTGCCTTGCAAGCAGGCGGTCGTGAGTTTGATCCCTGATACAGATAAAAATGAAAAAGACAAAAAAAAAGTTAAAATTGACTAAACATAGTTAGATTATGCCAGTCATGAACTGCTTTAGCTTGCTTGCTTTGATTTTTTTTTTCTTTTTCCTTTTTATCAGTACCGGGGATCGAACTCATTACTGCCTGCTTTCAAGGCAGGCGCTTATGCTGCTGAGCTAAACCTCCAGCCCCGCTTGCTTTGATTTGAATAACATTGATGCTGACCTTGCATTGGTGGCTTTGGTCCCCCTGTAAGCAAAGAACAATTGTTAAGTTTTTTGTATGGGAGCCCCTGTGATTGCAGAGGGGCTATATTACTAAAGGTAAAGACACCAACTGGGGGGTAATTATACATACAGTAGGAAACAAGGATAGAGATCCTTCCCACACAAATGATAAATTGTATACATATAGTCTTCGGACAGATTGTGGGGACAAATTAACATTCCTTGTTGCTATACTCTCAGTTACAGGGGTTTTGGCTCAAAGGTGGATGTGTATGTTAAAGCCCCGCGTGATACCTAACAAAGGCAGCCAGCCAGGGCCATGCACTCAGAATTGTTCTTAGTATTCAGAAACGCATTCCTCCTGCTATGACTCTGTACAAGAATGTATAGGCTTAGATAGCAAAACTTACTTCACTGCTGAGCTTATGAGGACATAGGCTGGAAGTGTTGGAGGTGATTGGTCCACCAATCCGACAGTAATAGGAAGTTCAAAATATGCCCAAGCCTCATGTCTCGGCATGGTTGGTAAATCAGTGTGCTGGAGCAGGGTGGCCCCTATACATGTGTCTGATGGGGGTGGCCCACAAGATAAGATCAGAGAACTCATGGTTGAGGAATGAGTCAAGCAGCTAATAAACATAATGTTTCCCCAGATCACCTCTTGATGCTGCCTAAACTGCGGGGCATTGATCTGGATGCTCAAACTTCTGATATATTCTAGAGGCCACTCATAAATCCTTAAATGCTTCCAACCCAACTTTGGCTGAAGATTGCTGGTTATGCATGGCACAGGGCTCCCCCATGCCCCTTGTGATCCCCACCAATGTTTCTCTGACTACACTAGAGAAACAAGGTTACTTAAACTGTAGTGCTGGTCCCCCCTCCCCTTTAGAGTATGATCAGTAGGCTTCTAGGACTCTCTCTGTCTCCAAGGAGGTTTTCATAATGATACCTCCAACATTGACATGGGGTTTGTTGCACTTACTAATTGTAGTTCCATAGTTAACTGGACTACCTTCCTTTAACCCCCCGAAGGGCAAGTATTTATTTGTGGAGGAAATATGGCCTATACTTTCCTCCCAACTAATGGGACAGGGATATATGTAACAGCTGTCCTGTTGTCTGATATAGAGATCCTACCCGGGATGAGCCTGTCCCCATTCCTAGTTTAGATTACATCACAGGCCAATCAAAGAGAGCCATTCAATTTATTCCTTTATTGGTAGGCCTAGGAATATCAGGAGCCTTAGGTATGGGGGCAGCAGAAGTAGGGGTTTCTGTCCAATTTTCCAACAGATCGTTAGTGATGTGCCGGCATTATCTAATACCATTCAGGTCATTCAAGACCAAATAGACTCACTGGCTGAAGTAGTTCTCCAAAACAGAAGGGGATAAAATCAAGAGACTACAGGAAGACCTAGTTAAAAGGAGGAGAGAGCTATTTGAAAACCCTTTATGGAGTGTCTAAAATGGAATCCTGCCCTATCTCCTGCTCTTGCTTGGACCATTGTTAGGGGTACTGCTCTTGGTCACAATAGGTCCTTGTATACTCAATAGAATAACTGCATACGTCAGACAACAAATGCGAGGCATAAAGTTGACGATGTTACGCCAGCATGCCTACAAGCCTGTACTTCAAAATCCTTAAAATTTAGGTCAAAGATTTGACCTCAGTCACAACATCAGAGGGGAATGTTATAGCCTAGTTCTAACCATTGCACCTCATTTCTTTTTTGTATGTGCTGCTCAGCACCCCGCTTCCCTTCCTATCTTTCTAGGTTAAGTTTCAATTTCCTGAGAAAGCTGTAAAAGCCTTAGGTATCAGTTTCCTGTAACCCCCTCCCCTACCCCTCATAAAATGTGCTGTTCTTTAAGAAATACTTAACTTCAAGGAAATTACAGGAAGTTCTGTAAGGCCCAGATGTATCTAACTGTGTCAGCAATTACAACCTTCCTGTGGTTTTTAGCTTTAAAAGCTTAATCCCTCAGCTGTGAGGCACACAGTCTCCAACTTGGCTCCTGGAGGCTGTGTTGCCAAGGCCTGGCCTAAAATAAAGCCTTTGCTCCCCAAATTTTAATTTCTTGCTTCCTTGGGTTTTATTCCGGAGTCTGAGCTATCACAGCTCTTTTCAAACATATGAGACTTTGGGAGAATATTTCATATCTAAAACCATAACATTAGTTTCATATCAGAATTTCTTCCATTTCACTTTTTTAAAATGGTTTAAGGAGAATTGGAATTAGTTCTTCTGCAAATATTTTGTAGGATTGAGTGGTAAAACCGATAGCTCCTGAATATTTTTATAGAAGATTTTCTCCTACTGTTTAAATGTCTTTAATCACTAATGACCTGTTTAGATTTTCTGTTTCTTCTTAATTCAGTTTTGGTATGTTATGTGGGTTCAGGAATTTGTCCATTTCTCCTATTGGTTTTCCAATTTTGTAGCACACAAATTGTACATGGTGGTTTATTATGACCTTTTGTACTTCTGTAATATCAGCTCCAGTGTCTCCTTTTTCAACTCTCATTTTATTTCTTGGTTAGTCTATAAGTAGCTAGGAATTTGTCAAATTTATCCTTAAAAAAACTGTTTCAATGAAGTTTTGCATTTCTCTCTCTCTTTTTTTTTTTTTAGTTTTGAGTTTATTTCTGTTCTTGTCTTTGTTTTCTTTTTTCTACTAATTCTGGGCTATCTTATTGCTTGTTAAAGTCTTTGAGGTATCCTATAAGTTATTTGAAATCTTTTTACTTTTGATTTTTAGTTCATGAATTTATTGCTATAAATTTCCCTCTCAGTACCAAGTTTGCTTTATTCCACAGATTGTGAAATGTTCCATTGTCATTGCCATTCATTTCTAAATATTTTTATTTCTTTTTGATTTATTCAATAGCCCATTGGTCATTTATGAGTGTTAGTTAATTTCCATATATTTGTATAAGAATGAATGTCCTAAGCACACACATTATGAAGAATTAGCTTCTCCCAAAGGGATGTTTGGCCTTTGACTTTGGTTAATGGGAGTTGATCTCTGGGAACATCAAACCTGATGAATATGAATATATCCTTGTTTGCCTAGGGGCCTTGGCCAGAGGGTGGCCTAATAAGTGATTCATGATGGCTTTGGACTACATAATTCCCACTCTACACTCAGCGGGACTGAAGATTAACATTCCCGTGCCCTGGCAGCAATTTGTCCACTTCAGTAGCTTGTGCTTGCCTGAGTTGAGGGAGGCATTATTTACAATGGCTAGGATAGGGGAAAATGTTCACTAAAACCATGTAGTGTACAATCATCACAAAAAAATATAGAGCCCTTATTGTTTTGCCTGTATATAAATGGTATGATGCATGTATGTATGTATGTATGTATGTATGTATATGTCTTAGTTACTTTTCTCTCTTGTTGAGACAAAATACCTGATGCCCAAAATGAAGGAAGGGAAGGTTTATTTCTTATGATTTTTGAGGTTTCAGTCCATACTCTTTTGGCTCCAAGTGGCAAGGCGCATGGCAGGGTCACCATTCATTGATACCACAAACAGCAAACTCAAACAGTAAGAGAGAAAGCCACACCTTTTCTTGCCTGTACACTGTATGCTGGCTCCACCCCTGGGCAAGTGTAGCACTCATACCACCAATCTGAGTGCTAGACAATGAACCAGTCACAAATGCTAGATGACCATGATTGCATGAGGCTTAGGAGGGAGCACTGACATAGACCGTAACAGTATGTGTGTATGTATGTATGCATGTATGGGACTTGCTTCTTTGCTTGAACATTATTGTAAAGTTAGGAACACTCTCACTTCTGACAGCAATTGTAAGTTTATGAGGGTCTCAAAATCCCCCTTACATAAGCAAATTATTTAAGAATCACATACTTCATTGGAAACAGTTACAGTCACATTTATGGCTTATTGCAGGGAAAAACTAAAATCAGTCAAGGGAAGAAATACATAGAGCACAGATCAGAAATTACTAAACTTCAGGAGTTCTGATTACCACTCTAAGAGGTCACAGACAATATTTCTTTTCAGAAAGCAATCTATGACAACAGTTTTCCTTTCCCAGCAGCAGGACACAACAATATACAGGGAGTGTTTGCAACCTCAGAAGATTATCAAGCATTGTGCCCAGAGTTCTTATCAGATCTCCATGGTTGATTGCCTGGGGAATAGAATGCTAATCTATCTGAGGGTAGAGTGGGAATTACGCAGTCCAAAACCATTATGAATCACTTATTAGACTATCTTGTGGCCAAGGCCCCTAGACAAACGAGGATACATTCATATTCATCAGGTTTGATGTTCCCAGAGATCAACTCCCATTAACCAAAGTCAAAGGCCAAACATCCCTTTGGGAGAAGTTAATTCTTCATGATGCATGTATTTAGGACATTCATTCTTATTATTGTGAGTAGCTAAAGTTTGTCTGGTTTTTCTTAAAGTATTGTGTTGTTTCCTGGTTTGGGCTGTTAAAAAATTGTGCTGCTATAAACATATATCAGGATCCATGTGTCCTGACGCATAAATGCCAGTGTTTCTTTTGGGAACATACACACAAATAAGGAGAAAGTTGCTGGAGAATAGGCTGTGTTTCTTCAAATTTAATAGACAGTGACTAGGTGTTTTCCAAAGTAGAGCTACCAGTTCACACTTTCTCCAGCCATGTATGAAATTACAGTTGCTCCAAGCCTCACAGACATTTGCTACTGTCAGATTTAATTATTTGCTTACTTTTGATGGATAGATAATATTATCTCATTGTTTAAATTTGCATTTCATTTCCCTGGTTATTAACTGAGTTTGATCTTTGAGAGAAAGAAAAGTTTTATTATTTAGTGAGTGATAAATTAGAAAATGATGTAAATCACAGGAAATTCAACAGATTGCAATTACACAAAGATCCAACCTTTTTGTGTAGCTCAGTTGATTCAACTCATTACTGTTTATATTTTTTAAGATAAAATTGCTAATTTTGTCATCTGCTTATAACATGGGTAGATTTTGTACCTTGTAGAATTAAGTCATATGTAGCTTAAATTAAATAAAATGATAGAGAACAAATTTCCAAATGCCCACAGGGACAGTATTGTGCTCTTGGAGGTCCACATCTAAAAATGAAATTTTGGGGTTAAAACACGAGCCCACTTTCTCCTCTATTAGATACAGCAATTGCTCTCTAGGGACTGTGTTGATCTACAGACCCAGCAAAGGTGAATTCTCAGTCCTGTTGCTATGTAAACTCACAGCTGCTTTTCACAGTGTTATTTTTCAGTGAGATTCCCTCTCCAACAATTATCTTTTTATATTATTTGCTCACTTTTCATTTGAGTAGTCTTTTTCTCTGTTTTTCTGCCCTTTGCTATTATAGTATGACTACTATGCTTTTATACTTATGCAAATTATAAAAAGATATATTTTGCCTACATGTGTGTGTGTTATGGTTTATGTCAGTGGTGCCCAAGCCTCATGCAATTATGGACACAGCCAAATCTAGCATTTGTGATTGGTTCATTGTCTAGTGCTTGAATTGGTGGTTTGAGTGTTTCACCCACCCAGGGGTGGAACCAGGATATGATGTAAAGGCCTGGAAGAAAATGCATCTCTCTCTTGATGGTTTGTGCCTTGCTATTTCGCAGCTGGCCACGAATGGCAGCCCCCAGTACCATCCTGCCTACAGCCAGCTGAGTATGGACTGAAAACTCCAACCTGTAAGAAATAAATCTTTCCTTCCCTAACTTTGGGTGTCAGGTATTTTTTTCTCAATAACGAGTAAAAAGTAACTAAGACACTGTGGTACTGGGAATCAAGTATTGAGTACTTGTGCATGTGAGGCAATAACTCTACCACTGAGCCATACCACCAGCCAACCTTTTCATTTTTAAATGATGCAATAACTTAACCAATAACTTAAATGACAAATGTTAGTACACATGAGTTTATTACTGTTTTACATCATGGCTTATGATTTTTGAAGTTTATATATAAATCATAAATAATTGTGTTTAATATTTTCTAAGTTTTAAGTTCTTTTCCTATTCAAATTTATAATCACCTGGAATTTATTTTTTCTCTAAGGTGTGAACTATGGATATACTTCAACTTTTCTATAAAGTAAAATTATTCTAGCATGACACACAGAATAATTCAATTTATTTGCCTAGTGTCCTGTGATGCGACATGTGTCCTATATTAGATTTCTAGACATATATAGATCAGTCAGTTTCTGCAATCTTTGTTCTAATGCAGTGGCCTTTTATCTTTCTCTGGCCAATATTACTGAGATGGATATGAAATATCAATATTACATAGGACAAATCCCACAAACTTGTTTATTTTCTTTAAAATATTTACATTAACTTTTAATCTTTTCTTTTCTCATATACATGTAAAAATCATACTGTTAAATCTATGAACTTGTTTGAATTCTTAGCTGTTTGGATTAAATGAATTAATAAATGAATTTTAGGAAAACTAACTGTAATATTCAGTTTTTAAATCAATTAACAGTGTGTATATCTCCGTGTATCTGGGACATCTGAAAAATCTTACCGTATATAAAAGTTTTCTCCACAAATGTCTTTTGCACATTTGGTTTGGATTTAATCCTCACTGTCATATACTTGTTTCTATTATAAGTGGTATCTTTTCAAAAACACATTTGTTAGTGTTTAGATGTGTAATTGGCGTTCATATGTTGATCTGCAAATTTGCAAGAAAATTGTTATAAATTAACAATTTATTGATTTTCAACAGTTTTTCTGTATGTATGATAATACATATATTATTTCTTTAAAATTTTCTTACTTCTCTTTGTCTCATTGTATTGGCTTGGTCATCAATGCAATGTTGAATGGAAGTGATGGTGAAATGTGCTTTTGTCTAGTTTCTGGTTTTAAAGGGAACATTTCACGTGTTATGCCAGTGATTGAATATAAAGTTGCTATACATATTGATACACTTTTTTTGTTGTGTTGAGACATTTCTCTTCTTTTTCTAAGAAATTAAAAGAAAATGTCTCTTTCTTTTAGTAAGAGCTATTTATATAGTAAATGGATGCTGAACCATCAGACTTTTTTTCTGAATTTATTGATTGTGTCACTTTAATTAATACTATGTCAAATTGTACTAATTGACTTTCTATTTTTAACCCATTCTAGAATTCATGGAGTAAACCTTAATTAATCATGACATTCTATCTATATCTATTTACTTTTATATACATACAGATGTTGTTAAATAAGCTGTGCTAATAGTATTTAGCATATTGATTTCTTTTTTTCACAATGGGGTTGAGAATGAGGAGGCTACTCTGCTGTCTGTTTTCACAGTCTCTAGACGAGTTTCACATTCCTATCTCCTGTTCTGTCATTGCTCCTGAGCTCCAGACCACCTGAACACGACATATGCTCAGAAAATCATCTCCCACCCATGACTTCTTTTTCCTCTGACTTCCTGGATGGAAGAATCACCTTTGATCTTTCCTCTTTTTATGTCTCATATCCAATTAACTTCTTTGGTCTGTCAGTTCTGCTGTGTGACACAGCTGTGTCACACGGCACAGCGTCTCTTCATTTTTATTCTGTCATAATCCAGATCTTCACTGCTGCTTCTCTACGTTCCTGTGAGGAAGGTGTAATAAGTCTTTCTCTCCATAGATTTGAATTCCATTCCCTTTCTGATCTACAACCTACGCCAAGGAAGAAAAAACAGTGCACGTTATTAGACTGGGAAATGCTGCTGCTCTTTCTTGTTTCTGAAATAGTCTCTTGCTTCCTGCTTTAGACTTGACAGGTTTCTGCAGTCACCTTTCTCATCAGTGTCCCTTGGAATCTGTCCATCAGTCAGATGGTTTGCTGCTCCTCAGCAGTTCCCAGCTGGTCCACCCAAAACATCTTCATTGAACTTAAAGCTATCTCTAGCTCAAAATCCTAAGTCCCGAAGCTCACTGCTAGTGTTCACCAAGTACATTCCAGGTAATGATCCAGATGCTGCTCGCCCCTCTCATTTCATTGTCACCATGCTTCTGTGTTGGTAAAAATGCTGCCATCATTGGGTACTTATATGTGCCAAGCACTGTTTCAAGTATCACCTTGAATTCTCACAGCAACTATGCAAGGTAGCTGCTACTATTTACCATCCCAATGAGATGCAGAGAGCTGAAATAACTTTCTCAGGGCTAGACAGCCAATAAAGGCAGCCCCAGGTTTCCAAGCTTCCGTGAATATTCCAGAGCCTCCAGGCCTCCGCATTACAGGTGAAGAGCTGAGAATCAGAGAGGTAGAGAATGTACCCACCAGTGCCAGCGTTCTCAGTGCACTGCTTAGTGACTCTGACTCTGCTTTCCCTTAGAGAATTTCTCTCCCCAGGGCCCTCCCATGTTTAGCGTGAATCTAATTCCTCCATGAAATCTTTTATTTCCATATTAGAGAAACTGTACCCAGACTTGCACATTTATGGTTCCTGCCAGCTTATAACAACTATAGACATGATCTCATTTACTACAAAGCTTCACTGAGATTCAAGTTATTATTAGTAATACTAGTATTAATATTTAGTTGCCCTAAACAAAACAGAAACCTCTCTAGAGTGCAGATGGCAAAAGATGTGAGAAATGCTCTTCCTATATTGCTCTCAAAAGTGTTCAGTGAGAAAATAGACACAAAAGGCAAGAATCACAGCTCATGCATTTGCCAGGTGCAAACAATTGTGAACTTCCAGATGCTTTTTCAAGGAGTGGGGGTTTGCAAGTCTGGAGGACAGCTCCTGGAGAGCAA
Organism: Cavia porcellus; assembly: GCF_034190915.1. NCBI lineage: Eukaryota > Metazoa > Chordata > Mammalia > Rodentia > Caviidae > Cavia > Cavia porcellus. The sequence goes on along the minus strand of NW_026947484.1, from coordinate 155,107,021 downwards.
AAATACATTCCGCCACTTTCCGGGAGAGTTTCATTTCCTCCATATGTTTATGCATTTTTCTTTCCTTATGTTTGTGGTTCATCTCTGGCTCAAGAGATGTGTGGCGCTGGGGCACTGATGGCTGCAAGGGCTGCGGGGGGTGCTGACTACTGGTGAAGGGATGTGACGTGGTTCTCGGTATTTGCGCAGGGATGGAGACTTAGCCACAGGTGGCAGAAATCACTCTGGAACCTTGACTTTTACTGGGAAATCACTTGATTTTAGATGAGGCCAGGAGATCACAAAAAAGAAGAAGGGAGCAAACTTTTCTTAATGACTCAGCATAGCCATGCCAGTGGGGAAACACCTTTACTCCCAGGAGCAAGGATTTTAGCCCCACATCAGGCCTTTGATGAGGCTTTCTGATGCTTGCTGCACTCTTGGTTTCTGCTTTCTGCATTCAGGCCCCTTAATGAAGAGGATCACCCCTTCCCTGGTGTTAAATCTCTTAAATCCCGCCCTCAGTGCCACTTGCAGAAGACTGCACAGGTAACAGCAAGGAGAAGCAGGCATCCCAAGCAGGGGCCCAAGTTATTTCACAGTGTGGGAGTAGCAGTACTCTGCGTAGGGGTGACCAGTGGTGACACAGTCAGGCAGATACGAGTTCTCTTCTGTACACAGATGTTTACGGGGCTCCCACTGTGTAGCAAGTAAGTGCTGTTACAGTTTGGATCTGGAATACCCCGTCCTGTACTAAAAGCTTGGCTACCAGCTGATTGGCATTTTAGGAAGTGACTGAATCACGAGGGCTTTACCTTTAAGGAAGCTGATTCACTGCTGAGATCATTCTGTCAGGGCGTTATGGGGAGGAAGAGGAAACAGGAGATGGGGCCCAGCTGAGTGGAGCATCAGGGCCCGTGTGTGCTCCCTGGCTCTTTCCTCTCTGCTCTTCCATTCTTTCCCTGCTTCCCAGGTGCCATGAAGGGAGCAGTTTTCTTCTCCCATGCCCGCCACCGTGTTCTTGCCTTACTACTGCCCTAAAAACAATAGAGTGAGCTGATCGTGGACTGAAATCCTGGTACTGTGAATCAAAATAAACCTTTCCTCTTTAAGGTTTTTATTTTTGATTAATGCAGAGGCCCAGTGAAAATTTTCTACTTTAAACCTAACATTAATCAGCTATGTCACGTTGGGGAAATAATCTAATGTCCTTGAACTTTGTTTCCTGGTGGAATCCTGGTAAGAATATCACTCTTACAAGCTGCACCTCCTAGGTTTAATGTGTCCCCAGCGAGGTTTGAACAAAATAATCTAGACAATGCCAAGCACAAGCAGGCTCAAGTGCTCACTCATGTCTGCCGCCTAGCAATCTGCTGATTAATGGCAGGGTCAGAAATGATACTGAGGACAGTGGTTCTAGTCTGATGACCTTTACACAGTAACATGTTATTAAAAAAAAATAGTTAAGTTACATTACAAACACTCATATGCTGCCCTTAATCTCATACGGTTAAGCATATACGTGAGTTTTAACACCTCATCGGCTGGAGCCTATATTTTTGGTTCTATTTGTTACATCCAAATATTGGCGTATCCTTCAGTCTTCCTTTTTGCTCCATAAATGTATCTTTTCGGCCTAACAGCTCCTCTTCAGCAATTATTCTCTGTACATCCCTAAAGTGGACGCCAGGTGGCGCGTGGGGTCAGAGTTGGAGAGTCCGTTGTCAAGGGAACCAGGCTTGGCGCCAGCTCCAGGACGGGCGGGCTCCCCTCCTCCCGGGATGCTAATTCAGAAGGGGAGGGGGCATGCGGGACGCGCTAACCTTCCAGAACTGTCCTCTTCTTTCTTGTCCCTTGGAAAGGAATTTTAATTATTTTAAAAAGATAAACTCCCAATATTACACGAAAGTCCATCCCTAAACAAAGTCTTAGCGTATTGGGCTCCCAAGTAATTAAAAATTGATAGCTTAATGACTATGTCTGCTCTTCTCTGGGAAACACACTTCCAAAGGGCCCTTTTCTGCGGCAGCAGGGCAAGGAAGCAGAACATAAACTCTACTAAGAAAGCTGGTTACTCAGGCGGGGATAAGGAAACTCTAGGGGAAATGAATTTCAGCCTTGAGTGAAAAATATTATCATTTTCTTAGAAACTCAGATCCTTCCCCATTGTTTCACTTGCACTAGGGAAGAAAAAGAATCCTGCCTTTTCAATTAAATGGAACTATTGATTGTAGGCTCCAATCTGATTTCAGACATATTAAAATATGAATAAAACATGGTGTCTAAATCAACCATGAAGAGCAACTCTCTGGTCAGTGTTGAGAACCATTCACTTCAGGTGGTCTTAGCTCCCTGTTGGGTCTTTGTCAGGGAGTAGTGAGGAGGAGATGGGCTCCTAAACAGCCAGGGCCACCAGGTTTCCAAGAGAATGTTTTTGTCCTCAGGGAAATTAAACACACACCACTTCCCTCCTCTGCCCCTTTGAGAGGTCAGTGAACCCCGCAGTAAGAAATGATTCACCACAGCCACTAGACCAAGGAGGCAAACTGTGGGTACTGGACCAAATCTAGCCAAAAACGAAGTGAAGAAAGGCTTTCTTTATGGATTTATGTTCATTTTTGTGGACTCATAATAATCACACTTGTTTGTGAATAAATATGTGATATATCCACACAACTATACAATGTGCAATGATAAAATCAGGATCACTACCATATCTATCACCACAAATAATTTCTTATTGGTCTTGGAGGTCTCTATTTTAGGGACCAAGGGCTGGAAATTGCTACTGACTTCTTCCTTAGATTCATATTTACAAGAACTATCACTATGCTCATGTCAAAGTGTACAACTTTCTCAGATGTTTGAAAATAATATTTGATTACTTATGCCTTTAAGGATTCTTGTCTCAATCCTTCCTTTATTAATAAAAACTTTTAAGAAAAGAGATATTTCACTGTAAAAGACTACATTAATAGGTGATCAAAGGTGACACACGGAGGTGAGGCAGCCCTGTAGCCTGAGGGCGGTGGTGCCACCCAGTCTTCTTGGGGACATGAGCAGATGAGTTGTTCTCAAGGCTCTGTCACGTGCTGGCTCTCTCTTGGATTTGCAGTGTGGCAGCATGACATTTCAGATGGTGAGACAACTTGGCTGAGTCCTTGCTGTCTATTCCACCAAAGCAGCAAAACATCACCTTCAGCCTGTGTCCACACCAAAATGACATTTGTGACAAAAAGTCACCATGTTTTCCCTGTACTCATCTTACTTTCTCTCAAGCACACTCATGCTAGAGAACAAAATCTCCCAGAACAGATTTCGTATCTCATAACCGACCAGATGCATTTTCTGATGGGAGATAATGTTGAGTATTTGGCTGCGTGACTTGAATCTAAAATGTTCTATCTGGAGCTGATTATTCATTGAATAAAATAAAATTTTATTTTTTGCATGTTTTTCATGTTCATCCAGAAGATTTAGCTCTGTCTCAATAGATAAAAGATTCCATACACTTAGGCATTAAAACTTTTTTTAATTCTTTCAAAATGAAGAGAGTTTGAAACTCCTTTTCTTTTTTTTTTGAATTTTTTTTATTTAAGGAGAAAAAAAAAGAAACAGAAAAAGGATACAAGTTATACAGAATTTCAGAAAAAATAAACAATAGGAAATCACTAGTTAATAGATTACATATTGTTATCTTAGAAATAGTTGTTCAAGTTACAAAATTAAAGCATATAAAGTGGACTTTCAAACAGTGAGACTGCAAACAGTTTTGTTCAATGATTCAACAAAACTCAGTAATATGGTTATCTATCTTATACACTTAAATATATACGCAGTTATATTCTTTAGAGCACTTTCTTTTCCTTTCTTTTGTACAATGACAATTACACATTTTGGGTTTTATTACTCCCACAGTTCTTATTACTTTTTTTTGAAGAGAGTAAAACCAGATGTGACATAACAGAACAGAGTCAGTCAAATCAAAAGGATGGACATAATAGATAATGTAAAAACAAAATACTAGGTGATCAACGATGGTTACCATACTGCCTCTTGATATCTTAAAAAGAATTGCCTATATCATCAGTTATAATAAAATTGAACAAAACAGTAAAGAATAAAACCAAAACATTGGAGACATTACAGGACTTTAAAAGAAGATAATAGTCAACCGGGATGGGCGCCATAATGATTTTTATTGTCTTCACAGTTATGCCTATACTTTCGAACTTGGTCCTATCAAGCAAAGCAGAATAGAGGAAAATCAGTCAAAGCAAGATGGTGAGGGCTATACAGGGTTTCAAATCAAGTTAATAGGAAATCAAAGTGGGCTATTATAATGTATCCTGCTTTTTAAAATTTTTCCCTTAATTAAAAAGATAAAAATAAAATAAATAATTAAAAAAGGAGACGGAAATAAAAGAGAGCTTAACAACAAAACAGCGCAGGTCAAAGCATAACCATTTAAGCAAAATAGTGTTTTACCACAAGATATCCTGACATAAAAGTAGTTACCATAGTGTCTCTTTCCTTGAAATCTTTGAATATAACTTCATATACTGCAGCACCAAACATATCAAGACAATGTAAAACCATTCAACGGAATGACAGTATTACAGGGTATTTAGAACCAACTATCAGAAAATGAACAATGATTTCTGTATAATCTCCTTGTCTATAAAAGTTTTTGCTTATATTATCACATAAAATAAAATACAATAAGATACCTGTTAAGACTGATGGAGACAGAAGAATAAAAGCTTAATGGGACTTCAAAGCAAGATGGTACTAAATCAGCACTAGCTATTATGATGTCTTGTTTTCTCCAAAATAGCTGTTCCTACCATCCAACCTTCTCTGCCTCATTTCTGTTGAGCTCTTTTTCTGTCATTAGTTGTCAGTTTGTCTTCTTCATTTCTCTATCTGCTCCATTCATTGTGGCCTCTCTGCCACTGTTTCTGAAGTCCTGGTATTTTCCTTTTTTAGAATATCCTGCAGTATTCTCTGTAAAGTTGAATTGGTGGTTGCAAATTCCCCTAGTTCCTCTTTATCCTGGAAGCACCTTGTTTTTCCATCAATTTCTAGGGACAGTTGTACAATCTTGGCTGGGAGTTGTTATCTTTCAAAGCTTGAATTATTTTCCCCTATGCTCTTCGTGATTTGATGGTTCGTGCCGAAAAGTCTGCTGTAATTCTGATGGGTGTTCCCTTGTAAGTGATCTGTTTCTTGTCTTTGATGGCTTTTAATATTCTGTTCTTGTATTGGATTTCTGGAATTTTGATTATTATATACCTGGGTGTAGTTCTGTTTGGGTTGTAGGTGGCTGGGGTCCTGTATGCCTCTTACATCTGAGTATCTTTACCTTTTGCTAAATTAGGGAAATTCTCTTGGATTATTTCTGTGAATAGCTTTTGTAGTCCATTCGTTTGTGTCCCTACTTCTTTTATGTTCTTAATTCTTAAGTTATAGGTCCTCTTATCATCTTCTAGGCTTTGTATTATTGCTGTTTGTTTTCTTGTTATTTTTAAGAAGATTTTCATTTCATGCTCCCATATTACAAATCTGCCCTCCAATTCAGATAATCTATCCTTAGTTTCTTTCAAGCTGTTATGCCACCTTTCAATAGAGTTTTTAGTTTCCTGGTAATCTCTTTGAACCTGCTTCACATATTCTATGTTTTCTCTATTTTCTCCATCAAACAATTCTCCCCTTTTTTTTCTGTTCTTCCTTTCCACCATCTGTTTTTTCTTGGGTGGTGCTTAGCATTTCTCTAAATATTCTACTTATATCTTGCTTTATTTCATTAAATACTTCATTTTTAAACTCGTCTATGAGGCTCTGGAGATATCGCTTTATGTCTATTGGTGCCGTGTCTGATATTGCATGTTTTCTGTCTTCCTTTGCATTTCCCTTTCCTGGATCAGTGTTCTCAGAATTGGGGACTGAGGAACCTTTCTTGTTGCTTCCTCTTCCCATCCTTTTCATTCCTTCCATACAAGCGAATGTAGGAGGCCCAATTTTTTCTCTTTTTCAGTTACAGTTTGCTTGAATTGTGCCGAGTAGGTGTTCCTGCCCCCTGCAGTGTACTAGGGAGACACAGACCTGGGCAGCCTCTGCTGGGCCTACCCCTCCATGTCAACCTACCGAAGGCTTCACCACTAGGGTGCACCTCCAGGTGCTGGGACCTGGTTGGGCTAGCCTACTGGGTCTTAGTCAGCGGCGTCATGCAGGCCAGGCACTCCTCACCAATCCCGCTAGGGGAATATGTGACTAATGTCACTGCAGCATCTTGTTCCGGCAAGTTTCCCCAGTCCCAGTACGTCCTTTGCTGGAGCCTTGTACTCTATGAAAGGATCCCCATTCTGCCCACTCACTGCAAGTCGATGTAGGGCTTCCTGCTAGTGCTGCTCTCAACTCCGTTCACAGATTCCCGCTCTCAGAGCTTTCATGTGTCTCTCTCCCTGCCCTGCAGATTTAGACACAGCAGCAGCAGCAGGAAATTCTAATCATGGCTTCCAGTGGTTGTGGGTCCTAGCTTCTATGCTGAGATTTTATCTGTTCCTGTTATAGCACCAGGATTGGATTTCCAGTTGGTTTGTCTTAGCTTAGTTCATTCCTGGGTCGGCAGGGTGTATCTCCCCTTGCTTAGGACTCCTGGTACTGCACCATTCCTGGATTTTAAGTGAGGTATCTCAGAAAGCCTCTGTAGCTGCTGCTATCTATTTGCCATGTTCTTCTGGAACTCCCGAAACTTCTTTTCTAAAATAAAAAAAAATCCAGATGCTGGTCTGTTTCATTGTAATCTGGGGGAGTGTTGGATGCTTTGTTTTTCTATGTCCAGAGATGCTCTGTGTGATACATCCTCTGTCACCCAAGAACAGGGATTGATGAACAGGGATATGGGAGTGCCTCCTAGGTGCCTGGCACTAGCAATGTGAAGAAGTATTATTCTGACAGATCTGAGACTTTTTTAAAACCAGCGCAGAAAGTTTTCAAGTGATACCTGTGAATGTTCGGAGAAACGGGACTAAAAGTCCAGCGGTGACCATGAGTACCAACTTAGAATATAAAGATAGAATTTATTCTTCTATAAACTCTCTGCAACTTATCACGCGTTTAAACCTTTCTTTTAGTATCTATCACTAGATAGAAAAGAAGACTTCATAGCACTTTGGGTTATGTGTCATAGACTATTTTTTTCTATTGAATACTTACAACTATTATTGAGATTGTAACTATTACATATAAAATATACTGGCTAAGTGTGTGTGATACATATGAGATACACAGACATTGCAGCCGCTGTTCCCATGTATTATTTATGCCCTCATAAGCCCCAATGAATTGTGTATATATTTTTGTTTCTAAAGATACAGCTACCAACATCTAGCTATGCTAATAATCTACCGATTCACCCTTGCTGCTTCCCTCACTTCCACACAGGGTCACTGTGGTTAGGAATCTGGCATTGCAAGAGGTTAGTATGGGGGCCCTGGCAGATGGTCATTCTGGCATCTTTGGAATTTCATCCTCTTCTTTATCATATTGGTTTTGCACACTGGAATGGCAGCTATTTCCTGGAAGACTTGGCAGACTCATGGGCCGTGCAAGTCAAGCTTAGCATTTTACTTCTGAAGCATTTTGTCACATTGACCATTATAGAAATAGTGTTAGTTCTGGGAGATAAAGACTCTGTTTTTGTAATAGTTTTTCTCATTGTTTGGGTGAAGGGGCAGCGAAAGAACAGAACGTTAGCATTTCCTGATGTATTAAATACACACTGTATTTGGTTAAGGTCTGTGCTAATGTTTCATGTTGAGAAGTTACCTATTATTAGGGTGTCATTTAAAATTTTCTAAAGGCTGAAAAATGGTCTTAATGGAACCTTCATCTGTAATCATGCCTATAGGGCAAAAGCAATCTCACTTTTTGAGGTCTAGTCACATATTTGAAAATTATATAGGTTGGCCTCAGAAATCAATTTAAAATGTCATTGTGTGAATATGACAAGCATTAAATTTTTCAAGGAAATATATAATCTGTGTTCTTAAGCTCACATTAAATCAACAGCCCTAGTCTAACAGGAGAGCCCTGGATGAAAAAAATAGCTGATCATCAATTTAACAAACTGCAATGGAAAATCTATACTCAGAATTTTTCTTTCTTAAACAGTTTTATAGGTACATAATCCAGTCAAGTAACACTTCTATAATTGTTGAAAATTGAGAATTTGGGATTCTAGGGAATCTTTCTCTCTCAGTTTCTCTCTCTCTTTCCCTCTCTCTCATCAATGATACTTTCAATAAAAACTTCAAAAGTCAGCACTTTGACTGTTATAAACCTCTGTACTTATTAGTCCAGCTGATTAGTTTCTGGATTCATTTTCTCTTTACGTTTTGGATCTTTAGTTTTTCCTCCAAAATTTCCTGCTTCCCCTCTTGCCATTGTCCTTGGAGAGGCAAGCATTTTGTCTCTGTCCAATTGTAATGAGCTCTTGCTTTCTCAGTAACAAAATCACTGCATCTGTAAAAGACTGTGAAAATAAGCATTCTTCTTCCTCAGGGTACTTTCATTCATTTGCTTTCTTATCTCAAATCTTGTCAGATTTCATAGAACTTAATTGTAAATCAACAAAACATTCGACTTATTATTCCAGAGGGTCAAACTATGAGAAAATCCCTCAGAGAGTTCTAAGGTGGTATTTGTGGCTGAATTTTAGAGGGATGAGTGTTCCTAGAAATAGTTGTCATGATGTTGGTACTTGGAGCTTTAATACGTTAATTTTCTTGTCACTTTTTCCCTCAACTTCTCTCTGCATTATTTTGCCCAGACAAAAATTCACCCTTCAGTCAAGAAACATTTAAGATAATAGTTGTTGTCAGGGAATCAACTTGTTTCCAGGAGACTTTTCAAGAATTCAATTTCTTTAACTAGTCTAAATTGATGGGAAACAAAATTTTCCTCTCTAGTATGCAATTCACTAAATAGATAAAATTGATCAGTAAGTATGAGAAAGCTTTATCATTTATAGTTCCATAACTAGGTCTTTCCATTGCTGAGTTGAGAATGATAACTGAAAAAATATTAGGAAAGCATCTATACCACATATATATATTTTTTCATCTATCATTCTATTAGATTGTGAAATATTTGCACATAAGGATTGTGTCTTATTTATCTTTGTATTTTCAGAGCTGGGGCATGATGTGGCACCCAGGGGAAAATCTGTACCTGAAGATGAGTTGAGAGAAGGTTCTGAGGCCGTGCAAGACTTGGTTGTAGCGTAGGTAACATGCAGGGTGACGCAGTGTCACACATCTCCTGTATTCATTCTACCAGCACCCTGTATGTAGTAGACATTCAATAAATGGTGAAGGCCTAAAACTTCACAAATGAGGGAACTGAAACACAGATTGACTACATCTATGACCGAATTTCATTTACAGGAGAAGTTAACATTGAGTTTAAACTCACCCCAGATTTCCTGATCTGCTAAATGTATCATGTTATCTCTCAGCGTCTCTCTGATTTTATATAATAATGCAAATATTTCTTCCAGATTGTTGTAAACTTTTTAAAGTTCACTAACAAGTTAATTTCTGGGAAAGTTGATATAACAGTGTCATATTCGAAGCACATTATTTTTAAAAAACGGACTTTCACATTCTTAGTATCTGTAAGATGATATTTTGTTGGCTTTTCTCCTCCTTCAGGAGATGAGCCTGCTCAGTCTCTTGTTGAGTTAGTCCATGATCAGTTTTCTTCTCTAGTACATTCCCTCCTGTGAGCCCATTAGTCTAGGCACTAGGAGTACCTTCAACATGCTGATGACTCCTAAGGTGGTATCTCTAGTCCATCCTTCTTCCCAAAGTGTGGACTTCAACAACAATCACTTAGTTATTGTTATGCACTGGGGTATCTCATGGTTATCTTAAATGTAACTCATCCAAAACTCAGTTCCTGACCATACTCCTCAACTGGTACCAACTACAGACTGCTCATTTCAGCAGATCTTCATCCTTCCAGTTGCTCACTTCCAACAGTTTGAGGCAACCTTGATTCCTCCGTCTCTGAAACTCACGCAGTCCATACAATTTATTGTGTGAACCGGTGTACCTTCAGAATGAAAAGAAGTGTTATTGCCAATTCTGGACAACAAGCTTAACCGAGGTTTCTCCAAAACAAAGCAGGTTTGTGATACCCTGTTTCTATCCCACATCTATAAGAATCATGAAGGAATGTCAGCTGTGCCTTCAGGGTGCACCCCATATCTACTTCTAACTGCATGTCATAGGCACTGTTTCTCCTCTGATTGCTGTAATGAACTCCCAATTTGCACCACTCTCTTGGGATTTGGTGTCAGCGAGGACCCATGGACCTGGGCCTCTATGGTAGAACTTTTCAGTGTGTCTGCGTGTGCTCTTCTTCACAAGCAGTCTTGTGTGGGTGGGACAGTCTCTGCTTCTTGCCCAGTGGTCAGAGACCTTGATGGTATAATTCTGGAATTGTGGACATAGAAATTTTCCTATTTCCCGTAGGTGGAGGGTTTTCTCCTCTCTTCTTTCTCCAGCAATAATTATCTTTCCATGTGCAACCACTATGGGGGTTATAGTGTTTGCTGCCTTCCTCACCAATTTAAGCCTTTTTAAAAAAAATTTTATTTAAGGAGAAAAAGAAAAAAAAGCAGAGAAAGGATACAAGTTGTACAGATTTACAGAAAAAAATAAACAGTAGGAAATCACTAGTTAATGGATTACGTATTGTCATCTTAGAAATAATTGTTCAAGTTACAAAAATTAAAGCTTATAAAGTGGACATTCTAACAGTGAGACTGCAAACAGTTCTGTTCAATGATCCAACAAAATTCAGGAATATCATTATCTATCTTATACACTTAAATATACATGCAGTTATGTCATTTAGAACACTTTCTTTTCCTCTCTTTTGTACAATAACAGTTACACATTTTGGGTTTTGTTGCTCCCACAGTTAATTTTTGGAAGAGAGTAGAACCAAATGTGACATAACAGAACAGAGTCAGTCAAATCAAAGGGGTGGACATAATAGATAATGTAAAAGCATAATACAAGGTGATCAACAATGGTTACCATAATACCTCCCGCTATCTCTAATAGAATTGCCTATATCATCAGTTATAATAAAATTGAACAAAACAGTAAAGAACAAAACCAACAAACCCAAAACTTTGGAGACATTATAGGGCTTCAAAAGTAGATAATAGTCAACCAGAATGGGTGTTATAATGAATCCCACTATCTTCACAGCTGTTGCCTAAATTTTTGAACCTGGTACTATCAAGCAAAACAGAATAGAGGAACATCAGTCAAAACAAGATGGTGAGAGCAATACAGGGCTTTAAATCAAGATAATGGAAAGTCAAAGTGGGTTACTATAATATATCCTGCTATTTTTTAGATTTATTTTTCCCTTAATTAAAAGGATAAAAATAAAAAAGTAAGTAATAAAATGGAGATTGAGATAAAAGAGGGCATAACAGCAAAAAGCGCAGATCAAAACATAACCATTTAAACAAAATAGTGTTTCACCACAAGATAATCCCTACATAAAAGTAGTTATCATATTGTCTTTTTTCTTGAAATCTTCAGTATAACTTTGTATACTGTAGCATCAAATATATCAAAGCAATGTAAAACCATTTAAGAGAATGACAGTATTACAGGGTATTTAGAATCAACTAACAGAAAATGAACAATTGTTTCTGTATAATCTCCTTGTCTATAAAAGTTTTTGCTTATACTATCATATATAATAAAATCCAATAAGATACCACCTGTTTAGACCAATGGAGACAGAAGAACAAAAACTTGATGAGACTTCAAAACAAGATGATACTAAATCAGTATTACCTATTAAGATGTCATTTTCTCCAAAATAGCTGTTCCTATCATCCAATCTTCTCTGCCTCATTTCTGTTAAGCTCTTTTTCTGTCATTAGTTGTCAGTTTGTCTTCTTCATTTTGTTTTCTGTTCCATTCATTGTGGCCTCTCTGCCACTATTTCTGGATTCTTCGTATTTTTCTTTTTTAGAATATCCTGCAGTATTCTCTGTAGAGTTGAATTGGTGGTTGCATATTCCCCTAGTTCCTCTTTATCCTGGAAGCACCTTGTTTTTCCATCAATTTCCAGGGATAGTTGTGCAGGATATATCAATCTTGGCTGGAGATTATTATCTTTCAAAGCTTGAATTATTTCTCCCCGCGCTCTTCGTGATTTGATGGTTCATGCCGAGAAGTCTGCTGTAATTCTGATGGGTGTTCCCTTGTAAGTGATCTGTTTCTTGTCTCTGACAGCTTTTAATATTCTGTTCTTCTATTGGATTTCTGGAATTTTAATTATTATATGCCTGGGTGTTGCTCTGTTTGGGTTGTAGGTGGCTGGGGTCCTGTATGCTTCATACAACTGAGTATCTTTACCTTTTGCTAAATTAGGGAAATTCTCTTGGATTATTTCTGTGAGTAACTTTTGTAGTTCATTTGTTTGTGTCCCTACTTCTTCTTTTATGTTCTTAATTCTTAAGTTATGGATCCTCTTATCATCTTCTAGTCTTTGTATTATTGCTGTTTGTTTCTTTGTTATTTTTAAGAAGTTTTTCATTTCATGCTCCCATATTACAAATCTGCCCTCCAGTTCAGATAACCTGTCCTAAGTTTCTTTCAAGCTGTTATGCCAGTTTTTGATAGAGTTTTTGGTTTCCTGGTAATCCTTTTGAACCTGCTTCACGTATTCTATGCTTTCTCTATTTTCTCCATTAAACAATTCTCTCCTCTTTTTCTGTTCTTCCATTCCACCATCTGTTTTTTCTTGGGTGGTACTTAGCATTTCTCTAATGCTTATGTCTAGCTTCAGGTCATTAATAACTTCATTCTGCTTATGTCTAGCTTCAGGTCATTAATAACTTCATTCCTGAACTTGTCTTTGAGGCTCTTGAGATAGCACTTTATATCTATTGGTGCTGTGTCTGCTACTGCCTCTTTCTCAGGATTGGGGGCCGAGGAGCCTTTCTTGTTGCTGCCTCTTCCCATATTCTTTGTTTCTTATATATGCAATCATATATAGGAGGTCCAGCTTCCTTCCCTGTCGGCCACAGTCTGATTGATTGTGCCCACTGCAGCGCTCAAGGAAGTTGCAGACCAGGCAGCTTATGCGGGGCCCGCCTCTCCAGGTCAATCTACCTTCAGGTGCTGGGACCTGGGTTGTGCTAGCCTACTGGGTCTCAGCCGGCAGCATCATGTAGGCTAGGCACTGCTCACCAATCCCACTTGAGCGGGGGATACGTGACTGAAGTCACTGCAACGCCCTGTTCCCACAAGTCTTCCTGGTCCCAGAATGTCCTCTGTTGGAGTCTCCTAGACCGTGGAAGAGTCCCAGTTTCTCTCACTCACCGCAGGTCAATGCACAGCTCCCGCCCATCCTGCTTTCAACTCCGTTCACCGACTCCCGTTCTCAGAGCTTTCGTGTGTCTCTCTCCCTGCTGAGCCGATGTAGACGCAGTAGCGACGGCGGGAAACCCAAATTGCGGCTTCCAATGGCGTGGGCTCCAGCTTCCACACTGAGGCTTTTCTGTTCCTGTTATAGCACCAGGATTGCATTCTCAGTTGGTTTCTCTCAGTCCAGTTTGTTCTTGGGTCAGCAGGGCACATCTCCTCTTGCTTATGATTCCTTACTCCGCACCATTCCTGAATTCTAAGCTGGGTCTTTCAGAGAGCCTCCGTAGCTGCTGCTATCTGTTTGCCATGTTCTCCAAAGTCCTCCGATTTAAGCCTTTTACTTCTTATGAGGGAACAGACGCAGGAAGGGATGAAGGTTAGGTTTTTGTGCTCTCCAAGGAAGCCAGTCCCCTTCTACACACAGGTACTACCTAGGCCAGCTCTCTTAGTTTGACCTGCCCTTGCCTTTCTTTGTTGGAGGCATGAGCTTGCTGGGAGAACAAATCCTCAGAGTCTTGTGTTCCCAGGGATCTTTCCTTTCATAGTAGCCTACTCTTGGCCTTTAGCACCTTGTTAACATTTTAATTGACTTCTACCCAGTTGCATACAGGCTGGGCCAGTGCCGCCTCGCTCTTGTCCAGCTGTAGGTCAGCCAGGCTGTGAATCCACTGTCCGTCACCTGGCCTGTCTCTCCTGGAATTGGGGTCACAGTGTTGCTTTGCTACCTCAGCTCTCACTGTTAGGGTGAAGGCAACATGCTTTCCAAATATTTACACACCAGGTGAAATCTGAACATGGCTCTTTAATTGTGAACCACTGATCAATGTTTTCTGGGATTCTTTTTCACAAATTCCCTTTGTATAATGAATATCTCTAATCTGTAGCAAATTTTTATTCTTTGAAAGTGGATTTCCTTTTTAAAAGAAATTTAGAGTAGTTTTCAGTGAAGTTTGAAAAGAAAGACAGGAAGAAAAGAGAAAGCAATGAAAGAAGGAAAAGAAAGAATAATCGTGCTATATGTTACTGCTTTTAGTAATCACAAACTCTTTAATATGAGATTATTTAGTACTGACTAGAAAGAGCTCTAAGAAAGAGTGACTTAGTCCATGTAAGTTTATTTCCTCTGAGCATTGCTTTGATTTGATATTGAGACAGCTGTGCTGCTAATTTTGAAGAGACAGAGGAGAGAAGAAAGGTCATTACCCACCAAAGATGGGTAAGCATCTTTTCAAGGGGAAACCTCACTTACCATCATTAACCACATGGATGTCACCAATTCTTGAATAATTACAGCAATCTGACTTTACTCAGTCAGATTTCTTCTGCCCTCTCGAGGCGGTGGTGATCAGAGAGATGAATTTGGAAGTCATCTATATGATTAGCACAGGGCAACCTCTGTGTTATTCAGCCACCCAGGGCTGAATTTTTCTATATATATATAAAAAAGAACTACATACTATTTTTGGAAGAGCACTTTCATGTTCTATCAAAAATATATGGGAGGTGCTTTGAAATGACCTAATCAATGTTACTTGTTACTAATGAAATTTTATTATTTTTATAAGAAAGTTATCATTATCATAATTGTTACCAATGATTAATGTTTGTTGAGTACCAAACTATGAGGTTAATAAAATTATTTTAATGGCTTTTCTCAGTGCTAAAAAGAACCATTTATAAAAGAGAGAGTGTCAACTCACCCTCTATGAGGATATATCTGCGTCTTGAAAAATCTCTTATTTCCATATTATTTATAGATTCATAGTCTTGGCAAATTAAGCTCTGCATAAGACTTTTCATGCAGATGTATATTTTTTTTTACCTTGGGATACATTTATAATTAGTGTGTATATTGTGTATATTTGGTAAGATAACAAATATATAATATCTGAACTATATCTCATTTGTCCAAGGATTTTGGAGAATATAGTAGTTTTATACTATTTGCATATCTTATGAGTATTTTTTATAAATCTAAGAAAAATTAAATAAATTGATAATATTTACATGTAAATCTAAGAAAAATTAAACAAATTGATAATATTTACATGTAATATTATCAATTTGTTTAATTTTTCTTAGATTTATATATAGTTGAAATATGTTTCATGTATATATGAATTATTGAATATATAGGTTGGATTGATTTTAAATGCAGGACATTATCACTATGCACTTTACATGTACAGATTAATCTCTCATGAGTAGTAGAATTAGAAATCCTATTTTACAGGTGAGGAAACTGCTTTATACAGAGGTTGAATAAATTGCTAGATCCTATAGCTACAGAGTGCTGCATTTTGACATCACATCAGGCTGTAGACTCTGTGCCCCAACCAGTGTGTAAACACCCCAAGGAGAAGCTTCTCTACAGCTGGGTACAAAGTACTTCAGAGGAGAGAGGAAGATGTGACAGATGACCTAAAATTTCTCTTGGACCTTTTGTCCTAAGCAGGTTCACTCTTCTCTTCTCCCATTTTTGAGACAGAAGTTAGCAATTGCTTCTCTCTGCATAAGTGTTCTTTCATTTGCATCCATCACAGACCTGTTAGAGGGCATTCCACACAGCTCCACGACGGTGCAAAAGGAGAGACTTCAGCTGAGGTCTTCCTAAGCAAACCAAGAAGAAAACAGAATTTGATAATAAATTGCTGTCATTTTGTTTCCTCTTATAACAAATCACCAGGGCTTTGATCTTTCCTGTGCTCTTGGATGGGTCTCTGTTCAGTATAGTGGTGCAGATATAATGGAACTGTAGTGAAGTTCTCTTTTTGATGGTGAGTGAAATAGTTGATTCCAATAGCAAAGGTTGAGTGTCAAAAGTTTTTATTATTGAGGAGTATTTCAGATCGGTCACTAAAAACAGGCAGGAGATGCAGGAGACTGTGCTGTCCCACTGTAATAAAATGTATCAAAATATTTTGCCCATTTTCAAATTCAGTTTGGAAAACTATCAGCTTGTCCAATCCCAAGCCAGCTTGGACATCTGTCATTCATAGAAAAAACTGATGCTGTGCCATGGTGCTGAGTGACACCCCACCCCCTGCAGGATATTCTGTCTCTTCTTGGAAAATATCCCTCACTCCTGCATACATTTTGGCCAAGTTTGGTACCTGGTGACTTCAGCCGATGCTGTAGAAACTTCATTTTACCTTCAACAAATTTGTCAAGAGAATGATCCTCAATAATCGTCATGATCTTGTATAGTAGTATTGGCTCTAAAAAATTTCTCTGCAGCCTCAAAACAGTCTTTCTTCAGTTTTTCTCAATGTATTTTCAATTTGAAATGGGTAAATAACTTTATTTTATAGAACTTTCTAGTTAGTGGAGTTCTGGGTGACAAATTGTTCCGGAATTCTCTCAGGTGGTAATTTTGCGTAGTTCAAGACCATCACTGCAATCTCTAGGGTGGTCTCAGAATCCTTTATATTTCTATACATGAGAGTCTAGAGTGGCTTGTTTACACTTCTGATTCAGCTGATGTTTAATAACAGGACCTGGTATCCAGTCACATGATGTGTTGCAGTGTCTTAGACAAATATTTGGAACAAAGAATATTCGCAGCGAAACCTCTAAAATATGCATTGCTAAGATCTGAGAGAACAAAACATCTACAGACTTACATTTTTATAATAAAACCATTACCAGGAACATGAGTAAACAACATTTTTCTTTTTCTTTCTGAGTAAAAGGAAAAGCTGGAAATGTTCAAGCTGAGTGAGACTTTATTGAATGCTGGTCAACTGTAGTATTAGAAAAGGAAGAATAGGAGAAGTGAATGGCTTGAATAAATTTCCCTGTTCATATATGTGTCTTTGATTAGAAAGAATCATCATACATCCCAAAGGCTTCATGGAACCTTCCAGCAGACATGGAGGAATGAGTCTTCAATAGGGAGGAAGCCCATTGGAATCCTACTAGATTTGCTTATTTCTGTTTGAAGGCTCTGTGTGTACCCATGAGTGCCAATCTTCTCAAGAAGGGCTCAGCTAATCAGAGGATCCCCCGGGAGGCCTCTGGACCCCTCAGACCATCCAGGAGATGCTTTGGGTGTCCAGATGCCCCTTAGCATCCTCACAGGCTTTCAAGGATGAATGAACCAAATAGATCCACATGGCAAATATGCTCTGAAGTCCACATTTGGGCATGTAAGACAATATGAATTTTAAAATCAGGCTTAGATAGATGTAGTGACCATGGTTTCAGTGTCAACATGATAAAGTCCACCTGCCCCTTGGAGTTGCTTTATGACTGCTCCAGATACTACATGGTCAGTGAAGGGTGAGGACTTGGCACCCCACCAATCAGGGACAGCCCAGGAGCTGGTCAACTTCGGTGCTTTAATTGATGCCTTCTTCCACACCACCAGGGCTGGATGTTCCTCTTTAAGAACAAGAGAATATCTTCTCACTGAGTTATCCCCAAGTAAAAGAGGCCCCAGTGAACAAAATGGTGATCCAGACAAACTGGCACAAGTAAAACACCTGAAGAAGCAAGGGGTTTGCAGATCTGCAGTACGCGTGCTCGTGGGGGAGAAGCCGTCTTGTTCTGCAGACCCAGAGTTACAGTGACGTAGCGAGGACTATAAAAGAAGTTTGGTACCATCGCGTGAGCTGATCAAAGACAACAGACTCCAGGAGTGGACGCAGCTGTCACCCCAGTTTCCCTCCCCACTGTACTGCAGCCATCAAGTGTGGAGAGCTTTCTTGATAATCAGGGCAGTCTAGCTTTCTTCTCACAGTTATCTGTTCAGGGACAGAGAGGCCCAAAGTCGATTTAGGACACTAAGACTCTATAAAGTATTTCCTAGAGGTTTCTTAGAAATTGTATTATTACTTTTGAGACAACGTCTGGAAATCACTTTCACTTGCTAGACATAAACAAAATACCTGATGCTGATTGCTGCCAGGAAGGAAACCAGTCCTAGGAAAAAGCCACCTCTCTGGACAGCAGAGTAGTTACACCTAAAATGAACCTGAATCTTTGGTGACATCATGAGAATCCCTACCTAAACCAGTGTCAAAACTACCGATTTCTGAACTCATTACATGGACTGGTGAGTTTCCATCTTTTCATTGTGAGCCTGAGTTACAAATCTTGACATGGAAAGCATCCTCATATATGTACCCACCTTTTTTTAGGGAGCAGACCTCTTACTCCTCATCCAATTTTTCTTCCTTCTTCTCCTCCCCGTTTTCTCCTTCTGCTCTTCTACTTCTCCTTCTTCTCTTTCTTCTTTCCATCCTCCCCTTCCTCCTCCTCCATTTCCTCTTTTTCTTCCTCCTTCCTCCTTCTGTAAACATTGTCTGCCTTTACTTTGCTTCTGTCATCAACTGAAACAATTACTTCACAGATAGCAGGACTAAGCCAAGGAGACCAATGGTTTCTTTAAGACAAATCACTGATTTTGCAGTTAGGACTACATCAAAGTGAAAAGAATATTTGGCAAAATGCAAACAATCTAACGTTGAAGTCAATAAACCCAAACATTGTCAATTATTTTCTCCATTACGAAGTGTTCCATAAACTTCTCAGCAATAGCTACCCTCTGTTAATCTTTGGATCTTCTTTCTTATATACCTTAACTATACCTCTCTTTGAAGCTCAACTTTATTCTAGTTTACAATATAGACTTTGGATTGAGCTATATTCTGTATCCCTTTAGTGGTAAAAAGCTAAATACACAATACAGGTTGAGTTAATATATGTTTACAAAGATATGGAAGTATTGAAACCTCACTTAATAAGCATTTATTGACCATTTGCTCTTTACTAAACACTGTTCTAGGCACTTGGTAAACTGTGAGGAACAGGAGGAGCTTCACTGGGGGGGAGCTGTCAATATACAAATGCCATATAATGCAGTGTCAGGCAACGAACTGTTGACAAGGAAATATGGAAATACTATTGGCTATGAATATGAGGTGGGGGACGGGACACTATTTTAGGAGCACTCCGATGAGATGCCCAGATATAACAGAGCCCTGTGGAAATCTGAAGAAGAGCTCCAGGAAAAGGGGATGAGAACAGGACGGTCAACATGACCAACAGGGACTAGAAAGGAATGGAGATCTGTACTTCATTGAGGTCTTAAAGCCCATGCACAGGGTTACTTCTGGTGTGGTGAGAAGCCAATTAAAGGTTTTGGCAAGGAGGACACCTGATAAGATCTTCATTGGTAAAAGTAAGGCCTGGCTGCAATATCCAGATGGGACTGTAGTAGGGTCTCAGTGGGTGCAATGAGCACATTTAGAGAAAACAGCTCCAGCAGGGCTGGAGTGCAGGCAACGAGAGAGGGGTGAGATTTTGACTGCAGTCTGGAGTCTGAACTGCAAGGGCCAATTTTGACTATTAAAATCGTGTAGTTTGTATACTTCATGGCAGTTACTCTAAAACACGCTATACCCTAAGCCGTGCTGTAGCATGGCTGCCCAGGCTACAATCGAACACAGTGGTTCCCAAAATTTTACACTATGCTCTTAAACATTGAGGACCCACAAGGGCTTTTTGCTTTAAAAAGATTAGACAGATAAATGTTTTTGTAAAAATACATTGATTGATTCATTTAAAGGTAACAATAATAAACAAAACCATTACTTCCTATCAGAAATAATAGTTTTATACAGGAAAGAGGGTGAAGGTAAAAAAAAATCATTCCCTGATGACTATTAAATGCTTTTCAAATTCTACTCTCCCAGACTCCTTGAAATGATCTTGATGACCTAAAGGCTTCTTTAGGCCACACTTTGAGAACTGTGATCTAAAGGAAAGATAATTCTACCTGAAAGAGATGTAATCACCAATCTCCTACTCGTGAATGACAAAATGGTTGCAGAATTCTTTTATCATTTATGATTACCAACACTGGAGATCTATAGAGATCCAGACTACTTGTTAAAAATTGCTTTAAATTAGGATAACTTTAGTGAGGTTAAACATAGCACAGTAAAAATTCAAAAAGTAGAGAACCAAGGGAAAAAAATGAAAGCAAAAAAGAAAATGAAACAGTAATTGACCAATAAGAAGAAAAAAGTGACAAAAAAGAAAGACTATGTGAGACGCAGAGAATAATAAAAATTGCCTTTGGAAGGCTCGGTGACTCTGATATCTGTTACTCATTCTGGTCTGAACGTCAGCCTAGCTTAGCCAGCACACTTGCAAATGGTGTGCCCTGGGGCTTCCCCGCAGAAGGACTCCGAGGAGGGGACACTGAAGTCTGAAGCCATCTGTTGGTGTAACATTCATTACTCTACAGGGAGCAAAAAATATTCCCTGCCTAAGCTTTTCCAGCCCAAATGCCAAAGCTTCATTTCTTGAAGTGAAACTCTGACTTTAATACCTCAGCTGTCATAAAATCCACTGTGCATGTGACCAAAATGTGAAATGACCCAGTGCCTCATTTGCCTGGATTAGAAATCCAGGGAGTGTATCATCACACAACCTCCAAAGTGGGGAAAAAGAGAAAAACATCATGCCAAACTGATAGGACAAAAGTCAGATTTTTATTCCAGAAAATATAATAAATCAGTCAATGACACTCAAAAAACGAAAACTGCATTAATGTTCAACTTTAACGGAAAGGAACTGCCGAATCTATAGCATCATTTTATGGCCTTGAACATCAAGGTGATGTGAGAGAAACCAGAACAAATTTTAATAGACCAGGCACAGGTTTCAGAGAGATGCTACTGAATTCCATTGAACACTAAAGAATCCAGGTTCAACTACTGCTGAGAGTAATGCAGCTTGAAATTTCTGTGCTGGGAAAATAAAAGCCTTGTTTTTTGGAGGAGGAGTCTACAGTTTCAGTAATTGGTTAACTTCTCTTGCTGCCATGGAACCTGGTAGAGGATTTGGCACGCGTCCACTGAAAAAGGTTATTGAAGCTCATCAGGGCGGACAGCAAGGATCTAAATGCCTTGTTTAGAGCTAGAACATGTGCACCCCGAAGAATTGTCCTTGGGCTGCATGGAATTACTTTACTTTACTTTTACTCTGGCAACTTTCCTGCTTTTCTTCCTCTTTTCGTTAATGCAAATGGGAAACGTGCTCACACCTCCGGCTTTGACGCACCTGTGCGACGTGCAGGGCTCAGGACAGGCAGAGAGGAGAAACCAGCAGGTCCTCGGGAATGAGGTGAATCCTTGTGACTCATTCATAAGCTACTAGCCTCTGATGTCAAAAGTGTTTTCAGGTCTCTGCAGAGTAATAGACACATGTTGTTCTCTAAGCACAGTCTAAAACATTCCTGGGATTCTTCTAATTGTTATCTCCATTTTATTTGTATTTTCCAGCACACAATAAAACCCAGGCTGTGTCTGTGCGCAATAATTTTATGATGACACAGCCATCAGATAAAATTCCGTTCTCTGACATGGAAAAAGGCACTGGAAGTCCATAGTTACTTTCTATTTTGCATCATGCCTTTCTCATTTAGTCTCACAGCAGCGGAAGTCATCATAGAATGGCCAACGTGGCTGCTTGTTGGCAAATTAGTGAAACAGGAAGAGATTCTCTGGGGCTTGATTCCCTCTCAAAGGCAGCCAGGGTTGTAAAGAAATCTTAATCATGGGTTTTGCATCAGAACTATGATTGAATTCCATTCATTTATTTATTGAGTTAACAAATACTTATTAAGTGCCTACTATTTGCTGGACTCTATACCAGGGTTTGTGTGATACCAGAGGGGGAAATACAGTGAGATACAGATGCCTACCTGTTGGGCAGAGAGGCAGCCACCTTCACCTAGGTGATGGGCTCTGCCTTCACCAGAGCCACTTTGTAAGTCATTTCCTTTCAGCTGCGAATCTCTCCCTCAGGACACTACTCTGTGGGCTGGGCTAGGACCCAGCACATTTCTCCTTTATCCATGGGCTCCCTTCTGCAAAGGGATGCTGGAAGAGAAAGGGCAGCCAGGAGGAGGGAGTGAACAGGAGACTTTCAGATTTCAGCTTGTTTTTGTTTTGCTTTCTTTCATTTTGTCTTATTTGTCCTTTTTAGTATCATCTCTCAATGGCTTCCTCGGCCTGACAGTAACCGTTGGTTCTGGCCTCCAGCCTCCTCCTCTTCCTTTTTTTCCTTCTCCTTCTCCTCTACTTCTTCTTTTGTAATTTTATTTTAAAGAGAAAAGCATTGTTTCAAAACAAGATAATAAGAAGTGAGAATGGTTAATACATTGCACATTGTTATCTTTAAATTAATTACTCAGAGTATGAGATATCGGCATTTAATTATGCAAACAATGTTAGCACAAACTTCCCTTGCAATGAACTAAGAGAAATTAGTGATATAATTATCTTAACTATTTTTTGTTTGTTTGTTCATTTTGCTTTTTCTTTCCTTCTTTTCTCCACTTTCCCCATCCCAGTTCCTCTTTCCTTTTGAAGTTTCTTCCCATTTTACAATATTGTGATAAATTAAAACTGGTGGACAATTTAACACTAGTGGAATTAAATCACCATGGTGCTGAGCGCAGATGCTCCACCTGATGAAAGTTGCCAGCATAGAGACATGGAGAAGGAGAAGTAAGGGGTAGGGGCATTGAGGCATTGTGGGTTCTCGTACTGATGCTGTTTGAGCCATTGGTTCTCCTGGAGAAGCTCTGGTCCTCATATCAAGCATTGCTTCCTGGCTCTGGAGGGGAAGACGTGTGCTGCTTAATCTCCAGGATGAACTTAGCACACTGGCTTCCTGGCATGTACTCAACTGTGCTTATCATTGGAGAAGCTAGGGGCCTCCGTGTCGCTGAGGATGGCTGTGTTGCTTTTCAGGGCAGCCCTGGTGTTTGTTTTGAGTGTGACTTCTTGGCTCCAGCATAGAACCCTCATCCCACCAGGACAGCTGCTTCACCCCACTGGCATAGACTTTGTAGCTTCCACTGCTAATCTTTGAGCCTTCCCAGCACAGATCCGTAAAAGACACTGATGTGAGTCCTTCTTGTGGGTGGGCTCTAGAACTCCAATTGGACTTGTGGGAGGCACTGGCATGGGCTCTAGGTTTTCATCTGGGCGCATGCAGGACATTGCTATGGGGTTCAGGCCCTTGGTTGAATATTCTATGTCTTTGGTGTTGTGCATAGATTTCCTGCAGTTTCTTGTGTTAACACTGGGTGACCATCATAAAATAATATTATAAATTCCATGTCCTGATTTTAATTGTTCTCTGCATAATCCCTAACTACAACAAATATCTTTTGTATGTTTTGGTTCTTATTCACTCTTTCAGCTTCTCATGCTAGGGAGACAATACAATGTTTAAACATGTGTGTCTGGTTTATTTTATTTATGAGTATGGTCTTGAGTTGCATATGGTTCCATTTACCTATTAAAAAAAACCTCAACTTTATCCCTTTTATGGCTGAGTAGTACTCCATTGTGCAAAAAGACCATACCCTTTTTATCCAGACCTCAGTTGGTGGACATTTGGGTTGCTTCAGTATCTAGTTATTACAAATTGTGCTGCTATAAACATGGCTGCACAAATATTGCTCTGGTATGATATTTTTAATTCTTCTGGAAAGATACCCAGATGGGGAATAGGTAGGTCAAATGGGTCAAATCGAAGTTTTTTAAGGAATCTTCACACTGATTTCCACAGTGGTTGCACCGGTCTACTCTTCCATCAACAGTGAAGAAGGGTTTCTTTTTTTTCTCACAGCCCTCCAGCAGTTGTTGTTGGGTGATCTCTTGATGATAGCCATTCTATTCGCGGTAAGATAGAATTTCAGTGTTATTTTAATTAGGCCTGCAGCTTCTTTCAGCACTTCTTGGTGTGTTGAAGTTATGAGCAGCAACTGGGTTGTGCTTCTTTTCAGGATCTGAGTCACAGCCTGTGGGACTCTGACCTTCCGAGCTGTGATAATTCCCACCTCTGCCTCGGATAGCAGGTGCTCCTTGGCTGTACACCAAAGTAACCTGGGTGATCCTGTTTGCCCATTCAAAATCAGTTCCTTGCCATAAATTCCATGTTTTTTTTCCCTTAGTTAGATTCTGATATTCACGCACCATCCCAATTTATCTTAGAATATTTAAGGTGCATAGCAGGGATACTGGGAATATTAATTGTTCATGAAGTACATTATTTTTGCATATTCACAATTTCCAGTAATAACAAAAGAACAAGTGAACACTTTTAATTACATATTTTATAGAGTTTCAAAGAGGTAAGTGAAAACAAGTTTGCTTTTAAAAATTAACATTATATCTTTATGTAATGACATGCATACAGGGCTAACTTTTCTTCAACATTTGTTTAGGCCTGATGGCGAAATAATTTCTTAACCTCTTATCAAAGAAAAATGTGATATTGTAAATCCATATTTTCTTCTCTTTTTATTGTGTCTTGGGAATAAGACTCCTATGCGCTGTCATTTTGATTTCTTTCCTAGTAATTTATTTTATTTTGGGCATCTTCTTACATGATGTGCATTGAGTTAATCAGAATGGGTGTGGGTTCTCTTGCAAAAAATACACTTAACAACAGTGGTTAATAGACACACTCATTTTAAACCCCGTTCTTACAATGTATAGATGTTAATCTCTAAGTAGAGAATAAAATTTCCCTTCTGTGCAATCTGGCATACAGTGAGCTCTAAAGAAACTACTTTATTTAAATAAGATCAGTGTCTCCCTTGCTGGTATTGACATGCTATCCCAGTTCTGCTGTGCTCATAATTATATACCTAATAACCTTTCAACTATGAAAGTATCTACCTATTGTCTATTTGTTATGCTGTCCTAAATTTACAAATAGAAGTTTGTTAAGAAGATCAATATCTTCATTTAGAGACAATGAGAGATACCTTCAAATGTTCACAAGTTCCAGTTTCACTCAGTTTTAAAGAGGTACAAGCAAGATGCCTGTGACACAAAGTGAATTGTCAGTTTGATGGCTTAACAAGGATTAATAAGGCACACTTCTGGGTGGGACATAAAGGCATGACTTGAGGTCTGTGCACAATCTCTCAAGCTTTCCTCTCTGGCACTGTTCTACTGCTCTGTCCCCGGCCACCATGATTTAGGTAGCTCCACTTTACTGTGCTCTTCTGCCATGATGTTTCTACGTGGGAGCCAGGTGACAATGGACTGAATCCTCTGAAACCATAATACAGGTAAACCGCTTTGTCCTCTAAGTTGTGGGTGTCAGATACTGTGTCCCAGCAGTAGGAAATCTGACTCATACAGTGTTTCCAAGACAAAGACCATAATGAGCTTAATTAATAACTAATAATCATTTAATAAGTCTGTAAGGCTTGCATCATTTGATATGTTTCTCAAAAACTGAAAAAGAAAGTCATTTTAATGACTTGGTAATGCACACTTTTGTGAGTCAGACTTTTCAATTTTTTAT
Source organism: Cavia porcellus (assembly GCF_034190915.1). Lineage (NCBI taxonomy): Eukaryota > Metazoa > Chordata > Mammalia > Rodentia > Caviidae > Cavia > Cavia porcellus. The sequence continues at coordinate 155,081,222 of NW_026947484.1, read as the reverse complement.
TGTCAACAAAATTGAAGAGGATTCTTTGAGTTGTCATGAACTATCATGAAAAATAATTGTTGATGATAGATCATTGTGTGATTTTTAGCATTTAACTAAGAAGATCAGAATCTGAATAACTATTAGAACCAAACTCATTTTATTTCTGTTGAATTATTCCTTAGCACTTACATGCATTAAAAGATAATTAAGACTGAACTGACATTGAATCCTCTTTTATCTCAGTACTTAAGAATATTCATTTAACCATATGTGAGCCAGGAAGAAAACCATTGCAGTAGGAAGTTAGAGTCTCAACAGCATTTTGCTTGTTTTGTCTGCTAATTATATTTCAAAATTTAAAACATATTTATATTTCTTTGATCAGCCATGCATGATTAATAATTATTAAGAAAATAAATTTACTACTTAGAGCTTCATTTTATGAAAGAAATTATTTTTTTCCATATAATCCAGTTTCAAAATAGATTCGTAGCAAAGAAACATTATAGGATAAAAATGTTTTTCAAGCATAACATTATATTATACTAGGGTCAAATTCTGTGAAGAAAGAGGAATGGGAAAACTTCACAGAGGCGAAGGATTATGTGAAATGCCCATCACCCAGGAGCAGGTTCAGACATCATTTAAGTAGGTGCTGGTGAGTATCAAAACACTTTGCTATTTAGATTCCATCACATTTGTTTTAAAATGTCATGAAGCACTTGTTACTTATAAGTGTTGGAAATTATATCCTGGCAACTATTTAAACTAATATTGAAATGGTTTAGATAGCCTAAGATAATATAGAGTGATAGCTGGTGTTTCAAATTCATTTTAGGGAATACAAGAGCAAGAAAACCTGCAGACCCTGACACAGATGGACCAGAAGTAGCCAGTTTAAAATCCCTGATTCATGTCTTTAGTGGGGAATCATACTGAAGGAGACCTTGCGTGTAATAGTAGGGCACTTTTTATTTATATTTTTAAAAAATTTATTAGTCCATGTTTGCAATACATAACGACAACATTCCTTGTGGGGAGTTGGTACTTGTACATAACACAGCTTTATGCTTTTTTCGTCTCCTTCTTCTCTTTTCTACCTCTCTTTCCCCAAACTCTGTGTGGTTTTTAAAAATTATTTTAGTTCAGTAGCATGTGTGTGGTGCATAATGCTTACATTCCCTGTGGGAAGTTGACAGGCACATACACATCCGGATTCCTTTTCTTCATCTCTTATCCCTTCTCTCTCTCCCCACTCCCTCCTCCTCTTGATCCCTTTACCCTCTAAGAATGATCAGGCTTCCTAATTTCTGTCATTTATTTTTTATTTTGCCCTTTATTTTTACTCTGGATTTCTCGTATGAGAGAAACAATGTGACATTTAGGCTTCATGTGTGATTATTTCACATAACATTATGGTGCCAAGGTGCATTTGTTTTCCTACAAATGACTCAAGTCTATCTTTCTCTATGGCAGAATAGTATCCCATTGTGTAAATACCAAATTTTTTTTCTTCAATTATTGATAGACATATGGGCCACTGCTCAGGTTTAGCTATTATAAGTTGGGCTGCCATAAACATGGGTTTGCATGCATCTCTGTGATATCGTGTCTGTCAAGGTTTATGTTGGTGGTCCCTAAGCCTCATGCTTTTGCATTATGCATTTGTGATTGGTTCATTGTCTAGCGCTGGGATTGGGGGAGCCAGTGCTACAGCGGCCTAGGGGTGGAGCCAGGATGTGATGTAATGGCAGGAAGAAGGCATGTCTTGCTCTCTCTTTTGCCTGTTTCCTCCTTGCTGTTTGCAGCCACCATGAACTGTGGCCCGGCCATGCCACCCTTCCTTGGAGCCAACTGAGTATGCGCTGACACTTCCAAAAATGTAAGAAATAAACCTTTCCATTCCCAACTTTGGGCTTCAGGTATTTTGTCTCAGCGATGAGTAAAAAGTAACTAAGTGTTTTTAACTTTTTTGGGAAGATACTTGTAAGGGGAATTGCTGGGTCAATTGTAATTTCTAGTTTTAGTGTTTTGAGGAATCTCCATACTGATTTCCATAGCAATTGTACTAGTTCACACTCCTCCCAACAATGGAGGAGGTTCTCTTACCCTGGAAGTCTCTCCAACATTTGTTATTATTTGATTTCCTGATGATGCCCATTATTTCTGGAGTAAGATGGGATCTCATTGTTTTAATTTGCATGTCTGTCATGGCCAGCTCTGTTGAGAATTTTGACCTTTTCACTTTTTCTGTGAAGTGTTCGGTCACTTCACTTGCCCTTTTACTGACTGGGTCTTTTCCTTGGGAGGGGTCTAATACATTTGAATTCTTCATATATTCTAGGTACAAGTCCTCTGAGGAATTGCCAGCAACTTTTAACAAGGCTCTTTAGTGTTTTTGAGTGTGGGGTATCATATTTTAAAGATAATCACCTTATGCAGTAACTATAAAATGATATTTAGTAATTTTTATGCATATACTACAAATAATTTTATAGTTAATGTATTATTTTGCATTGTATTTTTAATACTAAACACATGTTCTTTTCTTGGGCCCTGTGGTTACCCCATGGGTCATCAACTTCTGTGCTATTTTAGTCTAATTCATTAGTATCTTATATTATGCAGAACATGCAGATCATAAGTGATAAATGTTGTCTAACTAAAGCAAAATAAAATAAAATAGGACAGTTTTTTATGTTCTAACCTAAAAGATTTTTTACCTCAAGACATTATTATAACTGTATAAAGCTGTATAGAAAATTGATATTCTATTCCGTAACTACCACCATTTAATTAGCATCTTCAACCTAACCAGGTTTAATTGGCCAAGAGAGGGACACTGGTTTCCTGTTATTTTCTATTCTGTGACAGAATTGAAAGAACACAGACACTTACTTCTACACTACTTAGGCTTCTACATTGCTGGACTAAAACTTGAGCCCTGTAAGTTCATGCCTGAGTCTGTAGATTTTAGATGTAGCAATGGGTTGTAAAATGATGATTATTCTGTGTAGACATAAAGCTCTTTGCAGTGCAAACGACACTGGGGGAAAATTAATTTTGCAAATGTTACTGAAATGTAATTAGCAGCATATCCTCAATAGGGTATGAACATTCACAAACTTGTTTTCATTGGAAAAGCAAGACCTCAAGTCTAAAAGACAAAAGCAAAAAAGAAAAGAGTTGCACTACTTTCTACTTGCAAGTGTGTTTTGTATAGGTTCTGTCACAGAATCCAGCATGGGTGGTTCTGTGTAAGGAGGTTGTCAGTGGGCTTCTCTCACATTTTCCAACAAGAAGCCACTATATCTTTGGAATTGTTTCTACAGGATTTTCTCCTTTTTCTGCTTCTAACTTCAGACTTTGGTTCTAAAACTGACTCCAAAAGAGCATGCAGAAAATATACCCATGAAAGTGTACTCTGTGGCAATTGAGGTTTTCTAAAATATTAGCAATCTCCATGCTCTGGGACTCTGCCTGGCCTACCCGAAATAGCCTGTGACCAGTGCTACTGTGCTGTTCATTTACGCTTTTACAAGTCTAAGGCTGGGGACATTCTGTCAAAATCACTTCACCAACTGAGACGTTTACAGGTGATTAAATATATGTCAACGTGTCTGTTAGTTGTGTATCCCAGAGCTAAGTCTGATTTTCCTAAAATAGCCAAACACAGGGAGAGGGGAAAGAATTTGTCCAGTGGCTGGCTTATCTTGTAAGAATGATAGGCCAGGAGTCAAAAATAATTTGGATTTGTCTCCAGCCTTGTAAGTGCTATCTGGAAAGAATTTTCTATAAAATACCACCATAAATTCTTTCACTTCCCCAGTATCATAAATTTAATGACTGTTGTATGAGTCCCTATTCTGCTCATGCTTTCAATAACCTCTGCATTTGATCACATGCATAGTCCGGTAGACATTCTTGTCAGAAGACCAGGCAAGCACTATAGATCTAGGAATATAAAAACTGTTTTTTTATAGATATATATTAATGGCTTTAGAGTAACCTATAACTGATTGTAGAATCCCTCCTACATTTTATGTAGCCTCTTGGATGTTTTCCACAAGTGCCTCTCCTTCCAGCTACATTATTTTATTAGCCAAATCAAAAACATTCTCCCACATCTTCAGTGAGAATGGCTTTTAAAGCCAAAAGTCCAGAACCATTTGATGAGTCTACTTGCAAAGCTGAAGGGGATGGAAATCAATGGAAAGACTCAGGTTGGCAGGTTGGTTGGGTGTGGGCAGACTTGCTGAGCAGCCCCTCCGGGTGACAGCTGAAAGGCAGTAAGGGTATCCCCAAGGAGCTGTGTCTCTGTTATCTGTGTCCCCATCACAGGAATCAGTGAGGACTGCAGACCCTGGACACTCAGGGCTTAACCACATTGAGGTTCTGGGAGCAGTTTAAGCTACTCATCTGCCCGAGATGAGTTTTGAGGTGCTTGAAACTTCTCAGGAGAAAGCTATTTTGTGGGCATCGATCACAGCATCAGTGAAGAGGAGAGGTCAGAACGGTTAATGGTGCCCTCCGCTAGCAGAGAAAGGATAATGAATTAGCAAGCACTTAATATTGGCATCTCTGGAGGTGGTATGGGGTTTGGCAGGTATAGGGTGAGGGAGAGCTTGTGCCACTGCGAACAAACCTTCTGAACCATTTAAGCTCCCTTCCAGAATGCGGGGCATTAGGGAGATAACGTCTTGGTTCAAACTGGGCACTGTCCTAGTGCAAAGCTGCGGACGCAGTCCTGTTTGCCAGGCTGTTGTTTTCCCAGACTGTGCACGCCACAGGTGGAAGTTTGAGGGATGTGTCAGTGTCCCTAAACCTTTGATGCCATATCTCGTGGGCATGCATTTACCCCGTGTAGATTTCACATTGGAAAGACTGAAGCCCCGACTCCAATCTGCCATGCACCCTGCTGCTTATGGAGCTGAAATGCCATTCGAATTCACAGAAGTGTCTGGCTTCCGCTCTCGGTCTCCACTTCCACTAAACACTCACATAATTGTAGGGAATTTCAGGACCTTGAAGTGTAGAAGATCCAAAGCCTATCGCAATTTCCTTGGACTTCTCAATTCACTTTATTTTGTCCCCCAAGTGGAAGTCTGTGAATTCTCTTGGACCTTCCCTCTCTGTATCTAGCCCTAATTACCTCTGAGTTCTTGGATTCCTCCTGACAGCTGACAACCATGCCCTAGTTCAGAATCTTATTTAGGCATCTCTCCACCTCCTAACACATTCATCTAATCCTTTTTTTTGGTGCAGTCACCAGTGTAATATGTTTTGTTTAAATATAGCCATGGCAATTCTTTACCTATCTACTTTAGTTGCATTTTTCAACCATTTCACTGTAGAGTAAGTTTCAAGATCCTGATCACGACTTAGTTCGACGAGTTCCCACCACAAACTGCTTCCCGCCCATCTTCCTTGTGCATTTCTCTGTGTTTTCCTCCCTCTGTGCTGGGCTTTATGGGCAACAGAACTGGACGGCCTGCAGCTCCCTCTGCAAACACTCTAAGGCCTGTTTCCATCTGCCGCTGTGTGCCCTTCCCTTCCCGCCACTACTGAACTTGCATTTACCCCTTTAAACTCCTGTGTGACAGTCACTGGGTGGTGGTTACATGCCCTGTGAGTTAGACATTCTCCCTCCAAGTCCCCAAAGGGCTCCAGACATCCCTCATCATGGCTTTTGTGGGTTCTCTTATTAGAATCATCTACTTGTATTTGTCCATCACTTTCCGAACTTAGACTATGAGTTCCTGGAAGTCTTGAAAGGTATCTTTTCATAATTCTTATTTTAGTGTTTAGCATAAGGTGATTATAAGTGAGAAAGATAAAAATACAAACAGTGATGTATAAGTCTCCAGTATGAGCTATGAAGCATTTATATGCTTTATCTCGTGTAATATGCACAACCACTCTAAGAAGGCATTCTTGTTATGCCCTTTATGCATGAGGGAAGTCAGATTTAGAGAGAGAGAGAGAGAGAGGGAGAGAGAGAGAGAGAGAGAGAGAGAGAGAGAGAGAGAGAGAGAGAGAGAGAGAAAATCTGGACCAGTTTACCTGGCCAATGAGCAGGAGAATTAGGATTTGAATCTCCATGTGTCTAACTCCAGATCACACATTTTATTCTCTACAACCACAGTGAGGTCACCCGGAAGGATGCTCTGCCTTCTCAATTATGGAGGTGACAGGTGAGGAAAGTCAGCAGAGGGCTCAGCAGACAGAGCAGCATTTCATCACTGTGTGCGCTTCTGCCTTGTTCGCCCGGGTCAGTCCTATGATCATGGACACTCAAAGATACTTAAAAGACTGACTTACTGAAAGTGAAAATTACACATGGAGCAAAGGCATGCGTGGCAGAGAGAAGAGGCCATTCAGAGTTTGTTATATAAGGAAGCCAAAGGCTTTCCAGATAGAAGCTGCTGCAGGGGCTGCTGTTTTCTGTTATTTTCTCCCACTGTGATTTGTGGATTTATTAATGTCAAGGATTCCTAATTATAAATTTAAAGCTATCATAACAAATGATTAAAAACTTTAGTTTGAAAGAAATAAAAATTTGCACGTCAGGAGTGTTCTCAAAAGTGGAGAAACTGTGAACATTTTATCTTAAGACCCATCACAGCATAGCTACAGGATGGCACTGAGGGAATCTGCACATATTTCAAAACAAAATTTCTGTGACCTAAATTAGCATCTGTCACTCTGACAGCTGCAACTATTCCCAAAGCTGCTCATCTGCTTGTGGGGTCTAAGCCAGCCCATCAGCCAGGAGCAGATTGAAATCCCTCTCCATGATGCGGGCAAATAGATTTCATTTAATTGAGGGAATTCAACAATATTTGTTGAGCATCTGTTTTAAGACCTGAGCTGGGCACTGCAGATGACGCAGTGTAGCTCTTACCTCAGACTCTCAGGAAACAGTCACAGATTAAACGGTAAATGAGGATTTGGGTTTTAGGTGGGAAATGAGTGGTGCCCACAATACATGGCACAGATTTCTCTCAGTTGGCTTCACAGTTGCTTAACATACTATTTTCTGAAGCCACACTATATAAAGATATACGCATGTATCTGTGGGTGGATACATCTCTATTTGTTGTTATTGTGATTGTATTTGTCTTCCCACTAATATTTTAAGTTCAACAAGATCAAGAACTTGGTGTGTCTTGATCAACAATGTATCCACAGCAATGACAACAAGCCATGGCACATAGCAGATGCTCAATAAATATTTGTTGAATGAATGAGATAATTTGGAGATGAGAGGAAATACTATCAATAGATCTGATTAAAGTGCACAGGGCATTTGAGGTACTTCTTGATGAAAAAAGAGCTTTGGGTAAAAGAAAAGAGGCACCTTAGGAAGGAGTTAGAACAAAGGCAAAGATTTGGGAGAAGCCCTGAGCTGTGGATACACCTACTTAACTGGAGGAGTTATTGGCTATGGATTATTTAGCCAGAGGATGTAATGTGCACCCAGGTGACAAAGTACAGTGTTTCCTCTGAAACTTAGGCACTAGAACTATTGGACAGTTACTGAACTTCTTTCAAAGCAACACCTGTTTCTCTGGATACGTGGCAGTCTATATGTGCTCACCATCATGGCTTCTTGCAGCTACCTGTGTCTCAATGTCTATGTCTTGCCTGACAGTGGACCGTCAGTACTGATGGAACAAAATGCTGCACTTCACTGAAAATGACACTTCACCACTAATGTATTTTCCGGAGAAATCCTTCAGAGCTAATACACTGGCTCTTTGGGTGTGTTATAATTCTTATAACCCCCACTCCTGCAGACAAGGTGGGGGATGTATCTATTTTGATTTTTCTCCCAAAGCCACCAGACTGAGGGATAATCAGTAATTCAGAGTTTAAAACCTCAGTTACTCCCTTGTCAGTTCTCCAGATAAGGCTACATGAAAGCTCAAACTCAGACACACGCTGGGCAGAGGCACTTTGTCACAAGGTCATCCGGAGTGGGGATTAAATTTCTCCACTTGAAATCCTAACTTTGGATGAGCACCTAGCTTCTCATCAGGAGCATAAGTGGAAGTTATAAAATTATTACTTCTTAGAATTCTTTTACATTATTCTTTGCTCTTAGAATTGTATCCCATTTGATTTTTGGCCTTGCATTCTTGCCCCAAGTTTTAAAAATGAAACACAGAAAACTTATCTTTTATCTGTCAAGAGAACACTGAAATCACTCTACATGTATTCAGTCTTTGTTGTGTTTGAAAATAGTCTGTGTTGTGCTGTTTGGATGGAACCTGTATGCACCCCCAAACACATGAAGCAGATCAGAAGAAAGCTCCTCTGGTTGGAGAAGGGGCCTGAACACTCCCTGCAGGTTCATGGCTTCTGCCCCATCTCATCCCTAGGCACCATCCCTGACTTCCACTAAACACCATCTAGTGGACCTTGAATTAAAGCAATGTAATACAATCACCTAATTAGTCAGTCCCCTAGATAGATACTCATCCTGCCACCGTAAGCTCTGTAGTGAGGTTGCCCTGCTGTTGCTTGTCACCTTAACAAATATGGCACTAAGCGCACACTTATTCTCCTGCAAAACTCTCCTTCTATGCAGTGCTGGGAGTTTAAGGTAGGAAACTGCTGTCTGGAGTATGATCTCACTAAGCATTCAGCATCCTAGCAACAGGAGAAATGATTCTCGTGAAGAAAAAAACAAGAATCTTTTCCCTGCAAAATTTAGACTTGGCTTGGAACATTTCAGTCATTTAGTGCGAATCCATCATTGGCCCACAAAACAGGGGATGGATGTGGGTTGGGAAATATTACATGTGCTAACCTGCAGGAGCTCCACGGTTTAGAAGCCCCCAGTGGTGCGATGGAGACCTGTGTCAGCACAGTTGTGGGGCAGAACTGAATTAGGTTTGAGTTTTACCTTTTGGTCACCTCCAAAAGCCATGTGTCCTCCGTGTCACCCACTGTCACCTTAATTATCCAGTAATGCCCCAGTTCATGAACACTTTTGTTCATGAACAATTTACTGCACACACAGAAGCATTTGGCAAAATTTTGCTTTTGTTTGCAAACTCCACATGGGCTGATGAACCATACCCAGAATAAGTCATCTTCCCCAGGATTGGGGGAAAAATTAAGTTCGTGAACTGAGATACCACTTATTTGAAATCAGAACCCCTGATGTGAAAAATACTAGCTCAAACTAGTTGCATAAGAATTTACCAAGACAGCATGTAAATAATAGTTAGCTTTGGCAAAGGGAAGCCTTTATGTGAGGGGATATTGATTGGAAGGGTAAATAAGATGACTCACTGGGTTGGGAAAAGAAAATATAAGTGCATATTTAAATTTTTATAATATTTTTTCTTACTTGGTATCTTTTATTATATACTTGTTATGTTGGTGTAGCCCCACAAGCACATAATTTGTGAATATAGACCAATGCATTTGCTGAACTATGATCTTGAAAGATTTTATTGATGATATATGAGAACCTCTTCATTTGACTGTTGCTACAGGAAAATTAGTTTGCCATTGTATTGCTCAGAAGTTCAGATAAACCCATAACCAGAGAGAGAGGAATAAGGGTAGAATGAAGTCTTTAGCACCCATCATAGCTTGGTCCATAGCCCAGTTTGGCCTCTGCTGTGGTGTAAGGCTCTGTGTGTTAGAGGATCACTCCTAGGTGTGGTGATGATGTGGAGGTCATGATATCTTTCAGAGACTGGGTCTAGCTGAAAGTTCATAAGTCAGTAGAGACCTGTCCTCTGAGAACTGTAGGACCCCAGCTCCTTTTGGGGCTCATGTTTTCTAATGCAGTTCTTTGTCCTATACAGGCTCCTTCCCCGCTTGCCATGCCATGGTGCACGAAAGCCAAGGAGGTCCCGATCAGAACTGAGCAGAGACCAGCGCCTTGCCCTTGGACCTCTGAAACCATTAGTTAAGTAAGCCTCTTTTCTTTATAAAAGTAGCCTGCCCCAGGTATTTCATTATAGCAACAAGCAATGAATGAGTGAATTCAACCACTTTACCACTGTGGCCATCTAGGACAAGTTTACATGTTTGAACACCACATTTTCTCATGTATAGAAAAGAGCTAATAATTCCATTATTTTAAATGGAGTAATATATTGAAAACAGGGTTTTGAGCATAATAAAAGATAACATTTGTAAAATCCACCATTCAAGTTGTCAACCAATTTACTACATTTGCCTCTGTCTGTATACGATGGTAACATTAAAATATAAATAATATTTAATCCCCACGATTTCAAAAAGGGTAATAGATTATCTTGTGCTGTTTGATTCTGGGACCATTTTGGCTATACCCTGAACTTAGGAGACTGTGTACTGAGAGGGGCGGTTCCTTGATTCTTGGCTCCCGTGGTTTATGTTCTGCTTGTCCATGGCTGGATTAATGCATACCCACAGCAACATTACAAGATTCATTAAGAAAGGAAAAGTCACCTCACACTGTGAGGTTAAAGATAGTGGAAATTTACATATTGAAAGTCTTCCGGAGAGAACATTTTTTAATTATTTGATTTTGATTAAAACAAAGGTAGAAGGGAACTGCAACAAGCTTTGTGATTGTGTTTCCTGACCATAGCGTGGAGGAAGTCTGACGGTTAGGAAGCAATTTCTCGCAGTTCTTCTGCATTTGTTTGAGTCTTGGACAGCTTGCAATCCAACTAATCAACAGGGGAGTCACCTCACATACTTCTAGAAAATGATGTGCAAGAATGGAGTTTATAGAGAACAAATCACCTTAGATCAGCTAAAACTCTTTTCTAGACCAGTTAGCCATCAATTGCTGTAGACACAATGGGTCTGGTTCCAGAAAAGCATTTCCAGCATTTATTGGGGCAAATTTGTAGTCAGCACAACATTGGTCCTGATTATACCATGCGTGGACTATAGGATTATAATCCAGCCCATATACTGATTGTGCAGTGGTGCTTTAAGTGATGGTTGGCAGGGGAATGGTTAGTGAGGTAATATTTTTACATGATAGGGAAATTCATTTTTAGCTTGGGCTATAAGAAGGAAGTGATTCTTCTAATTTTAGTATTTAAAATTAGTACAGGCTTCAGAAAACTCTGCTTCGGAAAAAAAAATATAGCCACTGGGGAAAAAATGCAGACACATAGACAATTTGGACCAAAACACAAACCTCAACACAAATAAACTGTGGTGTCTCCAGACAATGTACTCAGCACTAAAAAGAAATGAGCTATGGAGCCAGGGGGAAAGTTAGAGGAACACTGAGAATTCCTACGTTGCAGACACCACTCTGAGAAGGTTGTGTCTGTCTGATTCCCACTTTATGGCATTCCAACATAGGTCAACAGTAGGCTGAAAGTGAAAGCAGCAATGGTTACCAGGAGTTTGGGAGGGCAGAGAGCAAGTTTTTAGAGCAAGGAAGCAGCCTCTATACTCTACAGTGTGGGTCCAAACCCGCAGGTATGTGCGAAAGTGGATCTGTCACTGACCTGTTCAACACCAAGTCAGCCTCAGGCAGGTCACAGAGGTTGGGTGATCATGATGCGTGAAAAATGTACCGCTCTGGAGGAGGACATGGGAGAACAGGCTCTATGGGATATCTCTGTATCTGCCTAATTTTACGGTGATCGGAAAACCGCTCTTAAATATAAAGTTAATTTGGAAAACAGAGCAAATATACAAAAAGAAGCACCCAAAAGATCTCCAAGGCGGCATCATCACGCCATCGTTTTGTTTATTAGTACAGCAGAGGGTCAGATTCTTCCTTAGAAAGCAATGGACAAGAGTTCCTGTAGTTAAAGGCGGAGGAAAGAGACGGTGGCTGTTCTTCTGATTAGCAGCCAGGTATTTAAGGAGTTGCGCGCTGCTGTTTGATGCTAGATCCTTGGAGAAAACCAATGCGATACCAGAAGTAAATAAACTCAAGTCCATAAGTAAAATGATTGGGAAGTGGTGAGTTTTAAAGTGTTTGTGTTTCCTTTTTCAAAAATATTTCATTTTAAACTTTTGAAACAATTGTAGATTTACGTAAGACCCGAAAGATAGTACAGAGAGTAGCATATTCCCTCCTCTCAGCTTCCTCTAATGCTAACTTGTTACATAACCATGATCTTTTACGAAACTAAGAAAGAAACCCTGGCATGACACTATGCAATCATGCACAGACTTTATTTAAATTTCACCAGTTATTCAATTAATAACCTTTTTCTGTTCCAGGACCCAATCTAGGATACAATGTTGTACTTAATTGTTATGTTTCCTTATTCTTCTCTGATCTGTGATTGTTTCATAGATTTTCCTTAATTTTTTCAGAGCCTTAATGATTCACTTAGTCTTTAGTGTATTTTCAGTTGATTACTTTATAGATTCCTAATCTCATTAAAGTATAATACCTAGAGAGTGTGATCAATGTATATGGGTAGAAGTGCCTTGAGGGCCTGTCACTGATTTTTTTTCCCTTCAACATTTTACTAATGGTTTAGAAAAGACTATTGCTGCCATGCAAATTATGTTGGCAGGTGATAAACATTTGAAAGTGAAACAAACAGGTTGGATAATAGTCCAGAACCACAGGGACTATGTAGAGATATCTGACGGCATAAAGTTCTGTAAGGATGAATGTATTACCCAACTTTCACATGCTGGATGCCACTTCCATAAATATACTACCTGTGGAGGTGTGATTTAACAGAATGCATGCTCAAAATATGCCCAGGGCTTTTAGGTTATCAGGGCTCCTTTTGTGACCAGAATGGGCACCCTGGAGCCTGACAAGATATAACCTGGAGGTTGGATTCAGTTCAGAAGCATAAGAAGTTTTTCATGTGAGAAAGATAAGGATATTTCCAGGGACATACCAGTCCAAAATCAGATATCTAGTCTCAAATACAATGTGATTACAATGGAATAAATTTCAAGGGAGTGCGATGTTGCAAATAGCTGTGGTCTAAGGAGGTATGAAGAGGATGGGGAAAGTGACAGGGACAGAACCCACTCGGTCTCCCATCAGATGCCCTCAGGCTTTGCTCAGGTTTCTATGTGTCTCTGGGTCTGAGGGCAATCTGGAGTACTGGAAGGGATGACAGCTGTTATGGTATAACCCAACGACGTGATGTGACTGCCAAAACTTATTCATCGAACTCTACCTCTATAGACAGAGTACCCAGCTCAAAATAGCTGAGGGTCTGATTTGTAGCCAGATCTGAAGTATTGTGGACACCAAATTGCTAAGGGAAAGGGAACATGGACCGAGTGATCAGAGACTCACTGCAACACCTAGTGAGAGGAGTGTGTGAAAAATGGGGAATGTTCCACCTGGTAAGTATCTGAATATCTGACAAGCTCTCTGTCTTGTGGAAACGTAATTAGACATGGATAGATGGGTAGACACTACAGAAAGACAAATTTTAGCTCTGTATACAGAAGAGCTCTTAATTATTAGAGCTCTCTAAAAGTGGAGTGGGCTATCTCAGGCTATTCAAGTAGGAGCAGGAAAAACACTTGGAAGAAAATGCTGTCTGGATGACTGATTTCAGTCTGCTATGGTGTGACACATGGTCCCTAATGTGACTTAGATGGTCCCTAATGTGATTTAGGTCCTACTCAGCTGAGCACTAGCAGAGCACTCTCGTGATAACACAAACACTGCACTGCATCGAACATGACCTTCCCCACCCTGATGTTTTAGCACTGTGAGTAACTGCTGTGCAATTCTTCCCAGTCTTTGTGATTTTTAACTCAGTAGCCTTAAACTTTCTTATACTCCCATGAAATTACCTTAATCCCTTTCCCCCTCCTTTTTAGCCACTTAACATTTGTAAAGCCAAGTTGCTGGTTTGTTTTGCTCTGTTTTGTTGTTACCCGGTTGCATGTATTTGCTGTGGTCTGTTCTACTGTCTGAATTGCCCACAAACCCAGAAAGCTTTAGTGGACCTGCAGGGCTACATAGTGACGGAATTGTCTGTATCAAGTGAGCAACTGAATTCAGCAATGGTCTGCAGGAGTCACAGATGCCCAGGGCCCACATCATGGCCCAGCAGCATTAAAGCTGATGACATTGAATTCCAACAAGCTACTTTGTAGCCAGCCTGGAACCAGGTGTGAAGTTGTGATTTGGAATCACTAGGCAGGTGACCTCTGCTTTCACAATTCTAGGATGCCACCAACCTCCCCTGTCATCTATTAAGATGAGACATGCACTGTCCTTGAGGTGGAAAAGCCACAAAGTGAGCACTTCAATGTCAACATCTTCAGCAACCCCCACTGCAGTGGATGGTAGGTATCAAGCACAGTATGATGCTAAAGCTGTGGACATTCTGCAAGATAAGCATGTCTAGTGGAAATAGCCTTGAAGTCACAAAAGTTTTCATGTCACTGAATTTTAGCTCTCACAGAACATTCTATTGATTGGGCAAATATAAAAGGCAAGTTTATCTTTCAGCCAGACAGTCAGAAATTTAAACAGATGAGGACCATTCTGATGCCAGACTGCAAATTGGGAAGGGACTTCAATCTGCGGCTGTTCTTATCACAGGGAATTCCGCATAAGCACAGGCGGTCTGACAGTATTGGAAATCTTTGCTTGTTAGCCGAATAGGAAGGGTGGGCGGGTCAGCACAGAGATACATCGGTGCTGCTGCTGGTCATCAGTCTGTGGCTTTACTCAAGTTGATTCTGTAAGCATTTATTTGGATGCCCTGCTTATAAGATTGACTTCAAAGGCCACTGGGGTGCCACCTACTCCCCATCTCAATCTTGTCTTTCCCCTTTGCAAACATAAATTCCACAATGACTGCTGAACTAAGAATTTCAAGCACGCAAACCTTGAACCTTCCACGTTAAACAGAGATTTAACTTTTTAGAAAGTTACCTACAACGGTGAAATGTTTTTGGAGTCTTGCACTAAAGCATAAATGGGCACAAGAGCGACGGGCCTGCTGCTGTTGAATCTTGATAAGAGAAATGCCAGGAGGTTTGAAAAACAATAAGAAAAACTTGACATAAAGCTGTGCCTCAGTACTTCCAGCAAATTATAGGATATTTATAACCCATTCCTGGTCGTCTGGAGTGCAGCAGGCTTATTGTAGCAGAACAGATAATACGCCCTCCCCCACGCACTTCCAATGTTTGGCAAAACAAATTTAAAACAGGAATCTTAACTCACAAATCAAAGATGAAAAACAAAAAATATTCCTTTGAAGCATTTCCTTGAAATGACTAGGCCTGTTTAACAATCAACTGGAGAATTAAAATTGCTTCAGGACAGAAGTGATATGGTTTGCAGCCAGGAGCACTGTACTTCACAGCTAGTGGCTCCAGAGTAACTGTGAATTCTTGGTCCTGGCATCTCTATAATACAAATCAAATAGGAGGTGTATCTTCAGTTCTTTTCTAGGATAATGCATGTACAAAGTCACTTTACTGGTTTTCTAAAGGTGAGACAGAGAGTTGAGTCACCCAGATAACGGGACATTAATAGTAATATGGGAGAGGTATAAAGGGAAATGAAATCCCAGTAGAAACCAGAAACCTTGTCATGATCTACCTAAGCAAGAAGGTGAAGTAAATACAGAACTTAAATTCTACATTTTGAATTCTGAATACTTTTAAGTGAGCAAGACTGAATTTGGACTTTCACTAGTTTCTGGGTTATTTTTCATTTTCTTTTTTCTTGTGAAACAGGGATCCCACTACATTGCCCAGGCTGGCCTTCAACTCTTGGGTCCACGCGGTCCTGTTGTAACTCAGCCTTCTGAGTAGCTAGGACTACCAGTGTGTACTGCTGTGCTTAGGTTACTTGTTGAATGAACAGATTAATGATTTTGCAGCGAAGTTCTTTTCAAAATATATGCAAGAGAATAAAGGAAGAATTGAGAAGGTAAAAAGAGAAAGAAGGAAGAGAGGAACAGAAAAAGGAGTGTGTCATACACCCCTACTATATTTGGTTCCCTTTGCATCATATTAGGTATGTTGTGTGTTACAGTTGGTATATTATATACAATGATTTCATTGCAAACATCGTTAGAAAATAACTTCATTTTCCAAGAAAACCACATTAGACATCAAAATACATTTTCAGTTTTGTTACTCTAGCCTGAGTTCCCACTATTGTGGCTAAATTTACCATACACCTAGCACAGTAGATGCTCAAGAAACTAAAAGAGAATGAAGCATGTTTTCCTTTCAATGCTATTTTATTCTTTAAGTAAATATTACATGCACATGTGGTTTGGATTGAATTGTGTCCCCATAGCTCAAATCTGTATATTGAAACCTTACAGCCCAATATGACTATATTTGGAGAGAAAGACTTTAAGAAGATAATTAGGTTAATTGAGGTCATAAGTGTGGGTTCCTAATCTGATAGAAAGGGGAGACATGGGCGTGCACATGTGCATATGAAAGGCCATGTGAGAACAGGAGGAGAAGGTGGCTATCTACAAACCGGGAAGATGGCACCACCCAAGACCAACCCTGCCGGAACTTGGTGTTGACTTCTCGGCTTCGAGAACTTTAGAAAGTAAATTCATGTTGTAGGAGCTACCCAGTACGCAGTAATCTGTTATGGTAACACCAGCTGGCTAAGGCAATAATACAATTTCTCTCCTACTCCTGCCTCTTTCTCAAATGATTATACCCTTCCCTGCCTTTAAAACAGCAGGTAGACTATTACTGGATGGTTCCCTTTCATACTCTTGGTACTATATCTATTCCTAATAAGGTAGAAATTGACAGGCTGTAGTACAGCTTTGGCCTTTTGACCACCAGTTGTGTGGGGCTCTGAATGCTTATCCCTTTTTACTCTCACAGTGTGGCACATTTCAGTTTGTTGATTTTTAAAAAATGCGTAACCTACATGTTTTATTTTTCTGCCAGGTTATCAGCCATTGCTGGACCTGTAAATGTGCTCATCACTGACCTCTGCTCCTTGTATTGCTGATGACCAGCTCATGTATAACTCTTGATTATAAAATAGAACCAGTAAGACTGAAGTAAAAAGCTGGGCATGGTGGTGCAAGCCTGTAATCCCAGTGCTCTTAGAGGCTGAGGATAGCAAGTTCAAGTCCACTCTGGGCAATTTAACAATTTTGTGAGAATCCATCACAAAGGATGCGGTGTGGGGGCGCTGGGAATGTTGCTGAGTGAAAAAGCCCTGGATTCAATTTTCCCACTACTGGAGTAGTGGGAGATGGAAGAGAAAGAGAAAAGAAACAGAAAGAGAGAGAACCAAACCCCTAGACACCAAGCATACTTACTGTTACAAACCACAAGACAGAAAAACATTATTCTTTAATTCTCTCTCCAAGTCCAGGAATGGAAGAGCAACTCTCTTGCTCCAAAGATGTGGAATGAGGCTCAGATCATTCTTGTATTTCTCCAGACATCACTGTTCTAGAAATCTTGATTTTTCTCAAAGCTCTGTGCTTGCTACAGCATCCTGAACAGAAAGCAAATGTCTTTCTGCCATTAACTCTGTTCTCAATGATAGGTTGCAGTGTGTTTTATCCTTTGACAGTCTCAAGGAAATCTTATCCCAAAGCTATACATGTTAGGGTATGTGACACGCTGAAGAACAGTAAAGTATCTGGAATCTGATACTTCACAGTCTTCCTCCTGGACATCTTCAGTAGCGTCCACACACACAAGGACAAAGAAAGCTTCTCTGAAGATGCTGATGAACGTAGAGCCCTTACCATTCCCAGGTCTCAATAGTCAACTTTTGCATGAGAGAATAAATATATCCGCTTTCTGTGAGAGAAAAACCTCAGTGTTCAAGAAATGTCACTGAGTCCAGTCCAAGGACCAATGTAGGAGACTTAGTTCTTAGTCTGAAGTCAGCTTACTTTGTGCCTGTGACCCACTAGGTTAGGGACCACACTTGGAGGTGATGGATACCATTCCATGGAAGCACCACGCAGAGAATGATTTACTCTTGTGTAGAGGTGAAGAAGGAAGGTGGAGGCTCAGGGAAGCAGCACACAGAAAACAACAGCTGCATTCTGGTTGGCTATGACTTTTAGTGGTTGAAGGCCTTTTGGTCTATGTGTTTCACACAGTAGCACAACTGACTTAATTGACTTAATTGATGGGGGAAAATAGGTCCATTTGTATATTTTCCATCTCGTGTAGAGATTTGACTTCTGAGAGTTCAAGTTGGCAGTTTTAAAATGTCATTTAAGGTCCCTTATGTTTTTCAGTTGACAGTGGTCTGTGATATCCTTAATAATCTTTTATGCAATGGTTAAGTATTGTGATGATGCCTTTGTAGCTACTGAAAATGGCCAGACCACTCACTAGATTTGAACAGCAGAGCATCATTCCAGAGGGCGTGACATTGGGTGCACACACAACTGAGAATTTCAATTTCAGCACTAGATTCTTCATCTAAGACAACTTACCAGAACCCTCTGCTTAATTTAATGTTGACTATTTTTAAAGCTCCTCAGTGATCCAATAGTGCAACTTGCCTATTTATTGACTGTGCATGGACATTAGTAGTAATGTACACCGAGTCTAGCAAAGGTGACCGTTTGATATCATGAAATTACTGGAGAAGTCCAGGAATTTTTAGAGAAGGGTTAATTATCTCCAGAGATGTTCTTATACTTCCTTTCTTATGTCACCAAATAATGTCACATTAACTGTAAGAATGTAATCTGTTTGCCCCGGCAGACCTTTTATCTGCAGTATTTTGTGGCAAGATAATTCTGCTGACTTGGCTCTGAACAGTTTCTGTGAGTTCACTCAACACAGCCATAATTCTCTC
The DNA here is from genome assembly GCF_034190915.1 of Cavia porcellus. Taxonomy (NCBI): domain Eukaryota; kingdom Metazoa; phylum Chordata; class Mammalia; order Rodentia; family Caviidae; genus Cavia; species Cavia porcellus. The sequence goes on along the minus strand of NW_026947484.1, from coordinate 155,062,480 downwards.
CCCATCTGACTGAGGAATGTTCTTTGACTCCCTTGATCATTCCAGGCTGCATTTTTCCAAGACAGCAACAATTTGACTGTAACTCTTGCTCTTGCTTCCTCGGACTTGAGTTCATCACGGTATAAACAATGACCACCTTCCATGAGCAGACTGTATTATAGGTTTAATGCTCAATAGTCTCACTTGAATATATGTATATATGTGACATACATGCATTTATGTATATTTACATATGGACAGGTAGTGTTTTTTTTTTTAACTTTTTTAAACTTTTTTTTTAACTTTAGCTTTTTCTTGGTACCAGGGATCAAACTCGCGACTGCCTGCTTGCAAGGCAGGTGCTTATGCCAGTGAGCTAAATCCCCAGCTCCTGACAGGTAGTGTTGAAACCACACTTTAACAGTAGTGATCTGAAGTTACTAAAGCTATGAGTGGTACATTAGCGGCCAGATTCATTGGTTTCCAGGGCCTATTTTTTCTTTTTTTTTTTTTTTTAACTGGTACTGGGGATCGAACTCACGACCGCCTGCTTGCAAGGCAGGTGCTTATGCCGCTAAGCTAAATCCCCAGCCCCTTATTTTTTCTTTAATTAAGTTTATTAGTACATTTTAGCTATACATAATGATCATTATAGGGAATTTGTACATGTACATGATATATTTTGATCTTTTTTCCCCCAATCTCCTCTCTCCCCCTGAACCTATCTTCCCCTCACTATTTACAAAGCTTTGTTTCCATTTCATTCTTTTTTTTTAAAAAAATTTTCCCTTTCCCTTTCTTTTCTCCCCAACCCTAGTTCCTCTTTCCTTTTGAACAATTTCTTCCCATTTCACAGTATCTGTTTTACATTTTGGACCTTATTTACTCTTTCAGTTTCTCACACCAGGGAGACAATGTTATGTTTATATACATGTAAGTCCAATTTATTTCACTTAAGAGTATGGTCTCAGGATGCATCCATTTATCTAGAAATGTCTCAGATTTATCCTTCTTTATGGCAGGTAAGTACTGTATTGTATGTTTTTTTAAAAAGCATCATTATCCATTCCTCAGTTGTTGGACATTTGGGTTGTTTCCAAGATCTAGTTATTACAGACTGTAATATGGATGCACATACATCACTGTGATATGTTTTTAATTCTTCTGTTAAGATACCCAGAAGAGGAATAGCTGGGTCAAACAGGATCTCCAATCCCAGCATTTTGAGGAATCTCCACATTGACTTCCACAGTGACTGTACCAGTCTATACTCCCACCAGCAGTGGGAGAGGAGTTCTTTTTTTCCCTATAGCATTAGTTTTTGGTTGACTTCTTGATAATGGCCATTCTTTCTGGAATGAGATGAAATCTTAGCATTGTTTTAATTTGCACCTCTCTAATAACCATTGATGTTGAACATTTTGTTCATGTATGTTTATTTGCTACTTGTATTTCTTCATCTAAGAAGTGTGTATTCATCTCAGATGCCCACTTTTAGAATGAGTCTTTAAGGGGCTGGGGATTTAGCTCAGTGGCATAAGCGCCTGCCTTGCAAGCAGGCAGTCATGAGTTCGATCCCTGGTACCGAAAAAAGACAAAAAAAAAAAAAAAAAAAGAATGAGTCTTTAAATTTGGGAGGCCTGATTTTTTCAATTCTTTATATGTTCTGATAGAAGTCCTTTGTCTGAAAGACAACTGACTAAAATTTTTTCCATGCTGTGGGCTGTATTTTCACTATGTTAGTGATTTATCTATGTGCAAAAGTTTTTTTTTTTAATAAGATGAGACCCAAGTTGTTGATTCTTTGTATTATTTCTTGTGCAATCGGGGTTTATTCATGAAATCTTTGCCTCTACCTGTGTCTTCAAGAGTTCTGCCTATTCTCTTTTCCAGCAGATTTAGTGTTTCTGTTTTGATGTTTAGATCTTGGATCCATTTTGATTTTAGTTTAGTGCATTATGATAGACATGAGGCTAGTTTTGATCTTTGGCATGTGGAAAGAGTTTTTCCAGCACAGTTTATTGAAGAGGCTATCTTTCTTCCAGTGAACATGTTGGCATCTTTGTCAAAGATAAGGTGACTGAGTGTGTTTGTAGTTGTAACTGCATCTGCTAATCTGTTCCACTGATCCTCAAGTCTGTTTTTTTTTGCCAGTACCATGCTGTTTTTATCACAGTAGATTTATAGTATAACTTCAGGTCAAGTATTTGTGCCTCGCCTTTGTTTTGGAAAATTGTTTTAGCTAGTCTAGGTCTCTTCTAGTTCCAAATGAATTTTAGGTTTGTTTTCTCTAATTCTGTGAGGTATGCTAATCATATATTGATTGTGATTGCATTAAATCTGTAAAACAATTTTGGGAGTAGGACCATATTTGCTGTGTTGTTTTCTTATCCACAAGCAAGGGATATCGTTCCATTTTCTGATACCTTCTTTAATCTCCTTTTTCAGGGTACTTTAATTTTCAGTGTATAAATCTTTTATTTCCTTTGGTAGATGGATTCCTAAATATTTCATTTTTTCACGCTATTGTGAAAGGTGTAGTTTCCCTCATTTCCTTCTCCGTGAGTTTGTTATTTGTGTACAGGAATGTTCCTGATTTTTGAGTTGTTGATTTTGTATCCAGCTACACTACTGAATTTGGTTATTAAATCTATGAGTCTTTTGGTGGACGTTTTGGAGTCTTCTATGTAGAGTATCATGTCATCTGCAAATAATTATACTTTAACTTCTTCCTTGCCTATCCTTATTCTTTTTATTTTTCCCAATGTCCATTTTGATTAATTTAGAAAGCAATTCCTTGGTTTTGCTAAGGCCCATGTTTATTAACCTAAATCACTTTAAATTTATTAAGTACATTAATTTGAAACATTTTGATTACTATTGCTTTTTAAAAACCCACATCAGTCCAGCTCAGGCAGCAATGGGAATGTACTGGTTCGCTTGCCCTCAGCAGGCATTAGGGAACAGCTCAATTGCTGGCTCACAGCCGCCAGCAACTCCAGCCCTCCAGGGCATCTGCTGCTTTCTATCACTTGCCTGGTCTCTCGGCACATCAGCTACATCCCTGTGCCAACCCTCACACACTCCTTCACATCATGGCAAACCAAGATTGTGGCAGCATCCTCATCTACTTAACTTCACCCACCCCTCTCTGGACGCATAAGTCGTGACTGAATGGATGGGGTTCTGTCCCATTCAGCCTTCCCTCAAACCTCCTTGTGTCTGGAGTCAGGAAAGAGAGAAACTCCCCAAAAGAAAAAGTTTGGTGTTTCCGAAAGGAGGGCAGCATGACTTCCCCCACTAGAGAATTTCATGAGATGATTGCACCATATTGTCCCTAATTTTCAGAGCCTCTTTGTGTGATTATCAGCTTACATCTTCATACGACTAGAAATACATGTGCCACATCCCTAACTTAAATCGGAACTTGCCCTCTGCTTACATGTCCCACATTCCTCGGTGTCACACAGCACTGGGCACCCAGGTGTTCAGCCACTATTTGGGAAGGATGAGTACATGTCACCACTTTTACCTCCGCCCCATAGCTTCCCTGCAGATGTTTCATGAGCTCTCACATGCTATCTGCAAGTCTATGACGTAGTTTAGTGGCTTGTGAAATGAAGCCCTCAGCATTATTATCGCTGTAAATAGTATGTTAAGAGGGTAAGAATTCTGGGGTTTTCTGGGGAATGCATCTTTCCGTGTAAAAGAAACATTGCTTCTGTCATTGGGCTGTTCAGCCACAGCAGCCCCAACCCCAGTGCTAATCCCAGCTCCACAGGGACTAAGTGGCAACAACTTCCCAGCACTGTGGATGGCAGGGGCGTGGGTAGCTACCGTAAAAGCCAGGACTAAACCGTCTCAGAGAGAAGTCAGTCCAGGAAGCCACAGAAATTAAAAGCAATTTAAATTTTTGTTGAGCTCGTAGAAAATACCAGTGGATCTCATTTATGACTCCCACTGTGTTTAGATTTGTCCCTCCATTCCTCTTACTCATAACTATTAAATGTGTTTTAACACTTTGCAACAAGGACTCTTATCTTTACAGGTAAAGTCCAGTGACTCACAGGCAGCCCTAATCAATCTTCCCTGAGAGCCCATGAGGATGAGGACAGGGAAGGAGAGAGAGCTCTGCCCTGCCTGGAAAGGATTCCACAGGGTTTTGTTTTTTTAGTAGATAAGGAATTCCTACGTGGGAGGGTGGGAGGTGGTGGAGGGCAGTCTCTAACTGATACATTCATCTTGGACTATGGGACTTTTTAAAAAAATTGTTTTTCTAAGTTTCAGAGGTGGAAGAGGAGGAAGGAAGAGGGGGAGGGAGCTGTCAAAGGAAATAAGAGAAGGAATCTCACAAAAATGAGAACCAGAAGAGGTGTCAAATGGCAAGTCCCTGTTCTCCAGATTCCTCTCATCTCATGTCACCCCCTCAGTGCCTGTGTGCTCCCCGCCCTGCCAGGTGGTGACTGTCCATCATTGGAGCCTGGGTGGGGTACTGGGTCACGTTCCTCTTAGCACTGCCTGCTGCTGAAGGTACAGGGTTTAATTTTGAAAAGGCTTATGGAGCGGGAGACACGGGTTACATGCAAATGGAATCATGGCACTTAACCAGTGAAATGCTTCACATCATACACTGGTTTGGTGTCACGAACATTCTCCCTTAGTGTACTGCAGCTTAATCTACTAATTCCACCCAGTTTTCCTCAACCAAGCTTCTTCTCCAGATAATCCTGAAGAAAGCAAATAAGTGGCTTTTAAACAACTGGCTGTCAGATGCATTGATGCAATCTGCAGGTTTCATTTCTTAAGTCCATAGGCACTTCTTTCCATGTACGTCAAAAAATACTTTTGGGTCCTTCAAGAGAGTAAGTCTTTATTTGAAAGAAACACTCATTAAAGTTGTTTAAGAATGAAAGCAGAACTGTCTTGGAGCTGAAGCTGAAGCAGTGTGAGAAGACCATGTCTATTTTCAAATAAAAATCAAAAACTCTGAAAACTCGGGGAGGATTTTGCAGCACACTGCCTAGAGCTGAGCCTTGCAGAAATTATCACAGGGTTAAAGATATTAGTGAACAATTCACCTGGGCATCAGAAACCTCCTTTTGCTGAAAACTTTTAGGGGGGTCATAACTGGAAGACCTGGGGTACAGTCAAGCTACAGGCATCTAAATCTGAGTGAAGAAACATTTGGGAGGATTTTATGGTGTGTCTGCCCAGAATCTCATCGTTAGATTTTTCTGGGTTTTTAGTTTTGACAGTTACTTCACTCCAACTGAGGCAGTTTTATATTTCTGTCTAAAATAAACTGGCATCTTCAGGTACATTGGCATCATTTTAAAATCCATTTATTTTAAGAATATTTGAATGTGAAAAACAGTGTATATGCAAACTTTGGAATCAGGCACATTTCCTGCAGGAAGTCTGGATTTATCTATCTATAGCATTTGGCAAATAACTAGCTGTCACACACCAAAAAATGATGAATGCTCAAGTTAATCTACTTGAAGTCAGATTTATTTATTTTTCCAGGCTGATCTAGAAATGAGGCATTTTGTGTTTGAGCAACAGGAGGGGAGGGATATGAATGGAATGTTCCAGTGATTTAACTTAATTCCATATGCTTTAAAATTTACATTGAACATTAGAGAATTTGTCAAGCAAATTCTGGCTATTGGTCTGTCAACTAACATTAGATCCAAAGTGCTTAGGACTTCAAATCAGGTTGGGGTTAGACTAGACATAAAGTAAGCCATTCTGTATTAATAAGTTTTAGTATGCAGTCCCCAATTCTTCTGTTTTGCAAGGCATGAATCACTAAATATTAATGCCCTGCTTTGCTGGTTGAGCTTTATGGATTGGAATTCCACAGGGTCTGAGGCACTGAAGTAGGATATTTTGGAGGTTTGATATGGAACTTGTAAAAATCTGTCATGGGACTGAACCAGAGCTGGAATTCACTTCCCTGTCTCTGAAACCTACTTGGATTGAACAACTTGCATTTTGAAAAGAATCGACTCTAAATGAACCCTTTCCACTTTCCTACACCAGGTCCTTTCTTTTTCCATCCATCCTGTCAGAAGCCTTATGTATCTCGGCATCTCTTTCTTCCTCATATGTTTTGTGGGAAGAGATACCACCCCAGCCCAGGGGTAAGGCTGGCAGGCAGAAGCATACTATCATCCCCTCGCTAATATTTGCTTCAGGAATGGGTATGTGACTCAGCTCTGAGCAGTGATCTAGGGGCAGAGCGTGCCGGGTGAGGACAGAAGAGGTATTCCTAGGTGAGGGAGCTGTGACGCCTGGTGCTGCTGCAGCTCTGTGGCTACCAGCCTCAGGATAAGGCACAACAGGGTTAAAGGAACCTGGCTTCTCCATGACCGTACAAACCACCGAATCACTGCCTCTAGACTTTTCTCTTTGTGAGATAGTAAATTTCCCTATTGTTAACACCGCTGGGTTTCTTTTACTGCCAGCCAAATGGACCATAACTGATAAAATGGTCCCAGGGGACTGGAGCCTGAGTTGATTCAGTTGCTCAAATAGCTTTTTAGTCCTGGAACTCACAGTAACGTAGGCTTTAACTATTCTATCGGTGATGAAAGCTGTATAAGACAGCTGAGATGAGTGCATGCCATTTTAGGGCAAGAATCAAAGCGAATCTGTGAGATCTGGGGTGGTCCAACAGACTTCAGTGTCACTTCTTAAATTGGGCTGAAGGAACCTTTATTTCTCAGGAATGCTTTCAATTTCAGAATAAATTCAACTGCATAGTATTTGTAGAAGATATGTCATGATTTCAGATGGTAGCTTTCCTGACATGTCTTTATATCTGCATGGAAATAAAAGCATCTCGTATTTCCATTCTCTTGAGGCTACAGAAGAAGCAGGCTTTTAGGGATGTGTTTTCCAGATCCATTTCCATTACCTAAGACCAAATATCCACACATGAGCTACAGAAGAAGCAGCTAGAACTGGATTTGACACACTAATGTAGTGCTTATTCTGTATGACATGCAAAAATCATCAGAATGGTTGTTTTAAAGGAAATTGGAGGTATTTTAACTCAGTTATTTTAAGAGGAGAAATACACTGTTTTGTGGATAAAAGTCCTACAACTGAAACATGCTAAATTTTCCTGCACTAGAGAATGGGTAAATATAATGGAATAGTATATAGTGGAAAAAATGAGCAAACTTGATCTTCATGCCTTCTCGTAAATGGATCACACATATGTAATACCCGAAAAGGCATGTTATAGCAGCATGTACATGATGTGATAGTGTTCATGTAAATATAGAACAATATAAACTGAGATTAATCCTTGAGACATACACTCTGATGACAAGTATAAAGTCAGGCTGTCGATAATAACTGCATTCAAGATATGTGTGCCTTCAGATATTAGGGAAAGTAATGTGATCAAAGGGAGAAGCATGAATTATATTGGGAATATTTTATTTCCCCAAATGAATGATACATACATCAGTCTTTGTTAGTGAAAGGATTTTGCCCCAGATGGGACACTGTAGCCGGAGGGAGGGAGGCTGGGAGGCGGAACCAAGGGGCTCTATCTTCAGGTCACCTTTCCTGCCTCTAGGCAATTTACCTGTGGCATGAAATGAATACCAATGGGCTACCTGTGCATCACTAATGCCTCTTAGGCATCACTCCAAACCTAAGCTACATGTATGCCCCCCTCACCATGTGTCTGGCGGAGAGAATGCCGGCCCCTGGAGGGTCATGGAGTCTCTCTCCACATTCTTAAAATAAAGGCCACTTTTACTTTATACTTCTTATCTTCTTAGCCGTGCCAAAATTTCTATTAGATGGTTCCCTTACGTGCCGAAAAATCTATCAGTTAGATTGCAGATTATCTTCTTAGCCTGAAATTTAAAAATTAAAAAAAAAAAAAAAATCGGGATCTGTTTGAGCTGGGTGATAGAGTACCCCTGATGCTTTCTTTAGCGTGTGAGAACAACTCTTTTAGGCTCCCCACTCACTGCTAAAACTGGTAAAACAGAACATGACTCTAAACCAAGGTCTCTGGCTGGTTCACTGCTCTCTCTCTAAAGCACGCATGTGCTCAGGTCTAATGCACCAGATAGAGCTCCAGTAAGCAGGGCACACCCCTCAGGCACTCTTCTTCTTGCAAGGTAAATGTGATGATTCATTTTATGGGTTAACTTATCAGAGGATGCTCAGATATCTGGTTAAATATTATTTCTGAGTTTCTGGGTGTGCCTGCAAGCATGCCTCTGGAAGAAATAAGAGATTAGCATGTGAATGGGTGGACTGTAAAAAGTAAATGGTCCTCTCCAAAGAGGGTAGACAGCTGCCAACCTACTGAGGGCCCCAAATAACTTCCTTTAGTGCCTTCATCTCTCTGTCTTTCTCCCTCTCTTAAACTAAGATTTAGGTCTTCTACTCTTAGAGTAGGATTTCAACCCTGGATTTCCACCTTACAAATGGCAAATCAGGGGCTTCTCAGCTTCTGTCGTCCTGTGAGTAGATGAGTAGATTGCACAGCAAATCATAAATATATATGTTTCTGCTGCTCCAAAGCACCCTGAGTAACTAAAATAATTATGTCTTCTGTTACTTTGACCTGTTGTCCCACTGCCAGATTGCAGAAACTTTTCACTACTTACATCTCCTTCATCGTACTTACATGAAGTTTATTTATATTAATTGTATGATTATTTGATCAATATCTGTCTTCAAGACAGGACTGCAAAACCCCAAAAGGCAGAGAATGTCAGTTTTACTCATTCTGATATGCCTAGGGCTTAGTAAAATGTCTGCCAAGTGTTCAATAGATATCAGTTAAATGAATTGACTAAAAAGAAATATGATCACGTCCAGTTTTTTCTTTACCATAGCCTATTGACCTTAAGACTGGCTCGAAATTTCCCCAGTGACTTATGAATTGTTTACTTTCTTTCCATCAAATCTTTCTGGTTTACTTTTGATTACTGATTATATTATTTTTAATCACTGTCTAACTATTTTACTTTGTTAGCCCGACTGAAAGCCTAACTTGGGTACAGATGAATAAGGAAATGATAAAATGAGATGACACAGAGGAAACGTCAGAGAAGGAAATGGGAGGAAGAACAGACCCAGGCCAAAGGTCTGTGAGTTCCTGCCTCCTGCTGCCTGCTTGGCTGTGGTCCCCTGCTGTCACTGGGGGGGGGGGGGACTGGGCGAGAAGCTGGGAACTAAACATCTCGGCAAAGAGCTGGCCAAGCTGGTGGCCACTACCTCATTGCTCGTAGGTTCTGGGGTCAGCGTGTGGCATGGTGATTGAGATCTAGACTGTGGAGTCAGTGGCCTTAAATCTTTCAGGGGCAAGTTAGAGTCCTGCTTCTGTCGCTGGACTGGACTCCACATAATGGAAAGCCACACCTGAAAATGCTTAAAGCATAAGGAAACTTATTGTCATAACCAGAAGGTCACAGTCGGGTGGCCTTCAGGGCTCTTTACCCTATAGGTGTGCCTTTTTTCCTGTTTCCCTCCCTGGAAAAGTCCCTGTTCCTTCCTGGTCTGCTATGTTTGTCCCCAGCAGGGCCATCCTGTCAGTGGCTCTGCATCTCATTTTCCCAATACCAGCCTTAAAAAAAGATTCCAAGGAGCTTAAATTTTGTCAAGTGTTTACCTTTCTACATATTCAAAGAAGATAGATCTTTTAAAACTTAAAGGAAGATAGTAACTGAACCAAACGTGGAATTCTGTGTTACCTAGAATTTTTTTTTTTTTTTTATTGGTACCAGGGATCAAACTCACAACCTTATACTTTTTAGGCAGGTGCTTATGCCACTAAGATAAATCCTGAGCCCCTAGAAATTGGTTTTGTCATAAGCAGTGGTCAGTGAGAACTAAAAGGGAATCTTCTGGGACCTGTTTGTTTTGTTTTGTTTGGATGGTATTGTTTGTTGGTTTATTTTTCATATTGTGGGTTGAACCAAGGGTGTTTGTAGTGAGTACTGGGAGATATTTGAGATGTTTTCTCTTGAATGAAAAAAAAAAAAATACCAGGAAGAACTACTCTGGAAGAGGATGCTGTTGATCTACCTGGGATACTTGGAACTGTGGGATTGGTGTAAGGGAAGTAACTCAAGTCCCAATCTGGTAGATGTCAGATATGCCAAGTTCTTGTTCTCCAAAATCAGAGTGAATTCTGATGAACAAAAGAGGTTAAGATTAGGAAAACTTTATTGAGAAGACAGATCCTGAGAGGCAGGAGGGGACCTAAAAGTGAGTTTTCAAGGAGCTCAATTTGCAAAGGAAGTTTTGTAGAGCAAAATCATTAGGTGAGTACAACTTGGGTCAAAACTGTAATTAACCAATAAGATTACAAGTACAGCCGCTTAGGCAGTATTGAACCAGTGAGAAACCAGGTCACATAGCAAGTGTACGTGGAAAGAAAAAAAACTTCTTTAGGGAGGGATAGATTGGGGTACTAGTCATCCAATGGGCTAATTGATGTCTATCTAGAGTTTATTGGACCAGTTGATACCAATTATCTTATCCCCTGGGGAGGCAGGTAGGCCTGGTCATTCCATCTTGACTGCCTAGACTATGTCTACCAGCTTAGCTGCCAAACATGAAGAAGAAGATAGAAAATCCTGGCTTGGTTATGATGTTCCTGAGCTATGAAATTAATCTCAAACCATCTGCTTACCTTGAGGGCTTTTCTCTGTGCAAGAAATTCTCCCAGATGTATAAGCCATTCTTAAGTAATGTTATTTGCTCCCCAAGATGCTTCTAATACCATCGTAAAAGCCTTTTGTAGGTGTGGATTTTGTATCTACAAATCACTATGTTCAGAGAAAGAGAGGAACATTCCTACAAGGCTGTCTCTCCCATGCAAGGAGACTCAGTCAAGCCTCTCCTGGTGCCTCATTGATGAGATTAGGTCATTCCCATTCTTGAAGCAATCTCTATGTTTAAAGAACTGTTACGTGCTGATTGTCATGGGTCTGGAACCAATTACTCTGTTGGGTTGTAGAGAAGACCAGGCTGAATCACAAGGAATACTCTGGAATGATGGAAGAAAGAGGGCAGTGAAGTGGCTATTGGATAAGCAACTAACAACAGTTTGCCTCAGATCACTTGCAGAAGGCATCTATAAAGTGAGAGCCATAACTGTGCCATCTTCTCACAACTGTTGTGTGTATTAAATGAGATAGAGCTCTGGCATTTAGTAAAATGCTCAGCAAGTGTTGGTTATTGTCATTGCTGGCATTCAGAAGTCCTAGCACTTTGTATAGTCCTTTGGTATCTGCTGATATTCAAATAGTCCATGTTTTTATCCCACATGAAAACTCAGAAAAATACCTAGGACCTTCCTGCTAAGCTACATCCTCAACCCTTTTTAAATTTTTACTTAAAATGACAAAGTGTTGCTAAATTGACCCAGGCTAAACTTGAACTTTCAGTCCTCCTGCCTCAGTCCTCCCAGGACTGGGTTTCTAGGTGTGTATCACCATGCCCAGCTGGGTTTCTAGATATGTACCACGACGCCTAGCTATAGTTTAGCAATTTTAGTAGCAAGGAAGAGAGAGATGCTTGTTGGGTATTTCATAAGAAAAAGTTAAAGATACTATAAAGGATATCGTCTTAGTTACTTTTTACTCATTGCAGAGACAAAGTACCTGAAGCCCAAGTTGGGAAAGGAAAGATTTATTTCTTATAGTTTTTGGAGGTTTCAGTCCACACTCAGTTGACTCCAAGGCAGGCGGCATGGCTGGGCCACAGTTCATGGCTGCTGCAAACAGCAAGCAGGAACCAGCAAAGATCAAGACACACCTTCTTCCTGCCATTACATCACATCCTGGCTCCACCCCTATGTGGATGTAGCACTGACATCATCAATCCAAGCACTAGACAATGAACCAATCACAAATGCACGTGCAAACTCATGAGGCCTGGGGGCCACAGACATAAACCATGACAGATACAGATAATAGAAAAATGAATACTCTCTTTCAGTTTGTGTGCCTGCTTTAACACTTCTAATTCTCCTTGAAGCACAGTAACTATCTCTGTTGAATAAGGAAAAAACTACAAAAAATACAGGAAAACAAAGCAAATCAGTATGTTTGGGAATATATCGCTCTTACCACAAATATCCTTAATACATATAGCTGAAAAAGAACCTAGTTGACTTGGTTATCATTTTGAACTATGTCATATGGGTTAGTGGCTCTCTCTGTTAGGTTGTCACAACTCTGGTACAAAATCAGCTACAGAGGATTGAATTACATGATCTACACACCTGGAAAATTCTATGGGATCTTTGTTTCAGTGAACACTTTTATACACCACTTTGTTCCTTGAAGCCAACTTCCTTCTCTGTCTTCACCATCTACTTACATCATTCATTTTCTCTTCATGTTATACACTATCTGATGTGTGATGCAGGCTTCTAGGCTATTCCACCCCAGAGTTTGACTCCATTGTTTCTGCATGCTAAGACACAACTTTGGACCATGATTCCAGCAATGTTACCTATAGTGGTTGATTGAGTGTGTCAATTTGAGATATTTAGAAGCTTAACTAAATCAGTTTAGCAATTCTACACCCTAGGGATTAGAAGACCCACCCTAGGGTGGCTCATTGTCTGATGGTATAAAAGGGAAAAAAGAAAGTAGATGAGCTTCCATTCTTTGGAATTCCATTCCATTCTTCCGATCTCCACCTTCTGGACATCATCTCCTGGCTTCCAATGCAGACTCTTTGGCTTCTGCCTTGGATCCTTCAGCCTTCTGGCATAGACTCTTCAGCCTTCTGTCACAGACCCATTGGCCTGCTAATGCACACTTGCATGGGACACTGTGGTGAACTCCAGACCTTGGATTGGCTCCTTTGGCCTCCAGCTTGTAGACACCTTCTGCACGCTTCCTCATCTGACTCAGGCTGACCACCACAAGTCAATCTTATAATTTCTTATACATTTGTATATCTCATGTTGTATCTGTTTTCTCTAGCAAACATTGACTATTACATTACCTGAGCACTGTTTTTGTTCAGTTATGTTATTGGTTGGAGATGCACAGATACCTAAGCCAGAAGCCTCATTTTGGAGAAGATTGCTATGTATTGGAAGATACATTACCCCCAATAAACCAACTCAAACTAATACCCCAATTACATGATGGAATTCTACAACAGGGAATATACTGCCAGAAGACCTGAATGATCTCTATCTGGCTTTCCTTGTCTAGGCAGTTATTGATGGAAGTCGATAAACAGACTCCTGTGAAGTCATACCATATCAGCAAGTCCTTCATTGCTATTTGGAAGTTTTTGCTTGTCTAGAAGAGTCTTTATTTTATCACTTAAAGTACCATTGAAACCCTTTTCTGTTCCTCAAGCCTTGCCCAAATTGCTGTCCTTCACTTTAACAAAAGGCCTTGACATTTTTTTCAACACTCTTTTCATGGTTCTCTGCTCTTCTCAGGGTGTTCTTTTATCTGCTGAGGCCTAATATTTCCTCCTCTCTGTGCTATTCATTCAATAATAAATTACTGAGAATCTGCTAATTGTGAAGTAATAGAAATGATGAGATGAAAAAGATACGTATTTCAGCTGCAGAGAGTTGATATTTCCTTACAACCTCCACCCTTCACCTGACACACAGGAAATGTGTGCCTTCAATCCCCTATTCCCTGTTCATGAGCTCAGCCTTCCTTTCCACCAGCTCCTTCCCCACAGCCATGGTCAGGTCTCCTTTTCTCATATTTCTTGACTTTGCTCCCTGGCATGACATCCGAATCCCCCTTTGATGTGGATCTGTGCCCGTCCACTTCTCTTGTCCCCCTTCCTCTCTCTTCAGCCTTCTCATGCCATCAGCACGTCTTGCCTGAACCAGGAGCATTTCTCTCCTAATGGTCTTCTCACCTCCAGTTGTCCTTTACTCCAATCTATCCTTTGTCTACAACATCACTTTGATCGTGTCACCCTCTACTCAGTCTCCAGTGGATTTCTGTTCCTTAGCACAGTAAGAGGATCTGTCAGCTCAGACTTATTTTCTGAGTCTTCTCTAATGTGACCCTCCCCTGTCCTTGAAAATGTGATGCACTTTTCCTGAGATGGGCACTCTGCTGTCCACCTGGACATCACCTCATTCCTTCCTTCTCTGCATTTGAAACTCCATTCACTCATTCTTACAGTTAATTCATTTATTCCCTATGGTTAAAAATCCTGATTCTTTACTTTCTGAAGTGCATGGCTTGGCTAACAGACTTGAAAAAAATGGGAAATTCAACCTTCAGGCAACCTTTGAACAAGAAAAAAATTCAGTGCCTTTCCTATCTAGTGATCTCATTAGTAAGTATAAGTAAACCTAGCTGCATAAGCAAACCTAGCTCTAAAGAGTCATAGAGTGGAGGCAAGATGTAGAAGGAAGGTTAAGAAGGATGAGTTAGAATTGAGCATTCATCTAATAAACCCAAGATTTATACAGATTGCAAACAATATTACTTGAAATTCCATTTGTGATAAATGAGCTTTGAGTCCTAAATTAAGAACCATATAGCTGTGGGAATTGTGGTACACACCTGTAACTCCAGCACTCTGAGAGGCCAAAGCAGGAAGATGTTAAGTTTGAGCCCATTTTGGGCAGTTTAATAAAAAGCCCAGTGAGACCTTGTCTAAAGTTTAAAAAAAAAAAAGGAATCACACATTACTATGAAGTAACCCACGTTAAATCGCATTCATACTGTTTATACCAGCTAACGCTGATAGATTGGAGTTGTTCTTGCAGTCTTTGGAAAAGCATATCTGTAGTATAATCACTTGTAAGGCATCTATTGAATATTTGTTGCTATATTATAAAAAGTTCTGTAGGAGGAGCTGTGAATAAGTGAGGAGATGAATTTTGTGAAGGTTTCAGTTCATAATTGGCTGGCTCCAAAGCAGGGTGGCATGGCACAGGGGCAACACTTCAAGGTAACAGCAAAAGCAGCAAAAACAAAACCAGAACGGGAAGCAAACTTCTTTTTCTCTGTTATACTGTAAGCAGGCTACCAACCCCAAGGGCAGGAGGAGTACCAGGCACACCATCTATGTGCCCTTCTCTTGCACAGAATGAGGATGTTTACAAAATAAGGACTTTGGCTCCCTGCTGAGTCACTTAAACTTTAAAATTGACACAATGTATCAACCATTGTAATTACTGTCATTGGACTTTGGAAAATACTGAGAATACAAAATAAAATTATCACCAATACTACAAATACTCATATCTTAGAAAATCTTTAATATGTATGAAAGTTTTTATATGCATATGTATCTTTAAGATGTGTGTGTATATATAAGTACAGCTCATAAGTATGTTAAAATAGTTTGGCTTTTATTTATATTCAGGTAGCCTAGCCAGATTTCATTTTTTCTTACTAGACATTTATTACATTTTCATAAAGATTATTTTTCCAAAAGAAATTCATATGAACCTCATACAGTTGTTTAAATCTGCATGACCAAGGTATATCTTTTAGGCAAAAGCGTTAAACCTAAGAATTTTTCTTCCAGTAGGTTTCATTTTAGTAGATTGCACTTGTTTTTTACTTAGTGTACTGCCTGGTTTGATAGTATTACGGTTGTGGTTTTGCTTTGCTTTATTTGATGTTAGACTGGAAAATAAACTGCCGGGGGTCTTCCTAAACTCACATTGAAATCATTTCCTCGCCTGGTGACTTTTATGTCAGAAAAGTTCTGTGAACTCTATCCCATCTGCTCCCCGGTGCAATGTTACCGAGCTGTCTGGGGAGCTCCTATAAACACACGTTTACGAGCATAAGGATGGCAAATTGATCGTGGAGAATTCCCTCTATACAGACAGAAAAATACTCCCTGACAGTGTGTGCATCCTAAGTCTAACACAGCCACAGAGATAAAAACCCCAAATCCCAGCTTGTGCAAATGCATAATTATCTGTGAAACTTTTTTTTCCTTTCCTCTCTGTCTCTGTCTCTGTTTCTTTCTTGCTTTTGTGTGCTTGTGAGAGTCAAGACCCAGACCTTAGTCCTCCTCACCTGCAGTTAATTAGCTGGGACCTCAGAGAGGTACCTGGCCTGCCTTCTAGACATCAGTCTCTGTTATGCAGAACAAATAAGGTTTTGCAGCCTGAAAACAACCCCCTTCTAACCTCAGTGAAATGGCAACAGCACACACAGCAGCTCTGCTTTGATTAAAAATTAATGGTGATGTGGGCACTGGGAATTAATTATGAGCTGTGAAATCTATGTCTGATATGTTTAAGAGAACATGAAAACTGTGACTGCTCAAAACAGACTATTTTCAATGCATTTTGAATGTTTGCGTCACACAAAAAAAGATTTAATTAATTTCTATAGCTTTCTTTTTGCTCTTCTTATTAAAGAACTCACAGGGCTAGCTGCTTGTGCTGCTCTTCTATGATTAAAAGGAAAAAAAAAAACCCAGTAGTTTTTCTTCTCAAATAATTCTTTCTAATGGTGAGGCAGTCTTAATTTTGCTGGCAATTTGGGTACAAGAATGTTTATGTCTTACTGAAAGCGTGGAACAATAGCAGTGAAATCAGCAGAGAAGTGTTGTTTACTGCTCACTGTTACTCGTTTGATATTTGCTAATTATTGGAATTACATGAAAGATGTTCAGCATGAAATACGGCGGTACAAAAAAACAGATGCTGGGGAAGATAGAAAACAATCCTGCTGCCTTGGGAATCTTTTTTCTCCCATTTTTCATGATTTGGTATTTGGTGCTTTTCCAAGGTGTTCTGGGTGCTTAATGAGTTCTGCTAAGGGTGAGATGACAGGGCTATAGAAAGTGCTAATTTTTACAAATGGCTTCTTCCAGGATTTGCCCTCAAGACTTTACTGCTCAATGTTTTAAAAGAACAACCTGGAAGTAAAATGGTTTCTCCTGAGATATCTGTAGGACACTTTTTCCCTCTGTGCTTCCTCCCTTCACTCCTTCTTTCTCATTTGTTTAGTCATTCAGTAATTCATTTATCCTCCATCCTGGTTACCTTGGGTGCTACCGTGCTTGCTTCTCTGCAGCAGGGAAAGATAAAAATGAACTTCTGAGCTCTTACTTAGTTCTTATAATCACTCTATGGATTAGAGTTTTTATTATTATTTCCATTTAAGAATCAAGGCATGGCGATGTTAGGTCATTCCTTGCCCAAGGTCAGGAATCTAGCACCTAAGAGATGTCAGGGTCTTTTTTCCTGCCTCTTTTTGGAGCCATCCCTCTCCCTATATGTCAGAGACAGCTCTGAACCAGAGCTGTTGATTTCCAGACCATCAACTCATTAACCCGCCATTCTGTATTCATGCATGATGATAAAAAAATGAGGAAGAGGAAACATGATTTAAAGAGACTCAAAATTTAGAAGGAATTAGGATCAGGATCAAGAGATTAATGAGTAAGTACCATTTATCGAGTGCTACTGTGTCCAAGAAATATTTATATTTACTGTCTTCAATTTTTATACTAGTCCTACAAGGGCCACCCCAGCTCCGTTGGGAAAATTGTGGCTTAGTTTAGAAAGATTAAAACCACAATTCTAATGACAGGTTGAGGACTGGAAGCCAGGCGTCTGATTTAGTTTTTTTACCCTGTGGTCTTTGGAGGATGAAGTCACAGAGGAGAGCAATTTAGCATGGCGGGGAGGAGGCAGCCAGGCATTCTTCCATGCAGTCTCTCACTGAGTGATTAGGGCCTGCAGCTCTGGGTCAGTCCACAACCTGCAGGGACCGGGCACCCACAAATCCCTCCCTTGCCGAGTATCTCTCTGCTGCTCCTCCTAACCCAGAAATCAAAACAGTTTTTCCAGCCTGCTGCCTATGAGCGTATTTCTTACATGCTTATCTATTTTGACAGCCAATGGTCCAGAATAAGATCGTATTCTGTTCATTAGGAGATCGGTTTTCTGCTTTCATCAGGGACAAGGGCCTTTCATGAGGCAAGAGATGAACAAACTCTCGTGTTCAGTGAGACCCCGAGCTGGGCTAATCACCACATTGTTCCTGGGAAGAAATCCAGCTTTGGTGTAGGGTTTGCAATTTCAAGGGTTTGGAGCCCTCTTGTAGGAAAGTCCCTTTGAAACTGCCATGGTGACATTTTATTCACAATAGTAAAGCTTGTGAGAAAATGGACTAGATAAATAATTAACACAACATTTGCCAAGTGCCCATGGCATGCCATGTACCTTGCTGCACATGAGATGTGTAATTTACTGTGACCCTCTTAGGGTGACAGTAATATGTCCACAGTCAAAGAGAAGAATAGAGATTTGAACCTCAGTCATTTATGATCCAGATGATCGCATGAATTTACCATCTACTGGTGTGTACCTTTGTTTTGCCCATGTGAATATGGTGTAGTGCTCATTCTGCTTAAAGCAACACAGTTTTGCTCCAAACCTTCTAAAGTGTCATCATTATTCATCGTTGTCACAAAACATTTATTTAGCACCCACCACATGCCAGACCTCATACTAAGTAGCCAACACCCACAGTGTTTGGCAAATACCGAAGTCATGTTTATCTTGCAAGATTTTTTTTTTTTTTTTTTAAATTCAAGTCCTTCCAATGTTGTAGCTCCTCATAATCTTTCTGCAGAAAATTACTAGCCGGCTCCGGAATACTAATGAGTCATTCCTTTCTGTTTTTTTGTGTAGGCATAAGTCAGGTTATAGGAAGCACTGATTTTGTAAACCCTGGTTAGGTGAGGCAGCATAGAAACATGTGGGAATCATTCAGGTTTTTGTTTTCACAGCTTTCTGAAATCCATATGAGAACTCCAATGTGTCTTGCTTTATTTTTTTTTTTTTTTCAAGATGATGAGAAATGAAGTAAGAATTGAGGTCACCAAGAGCAAGGGTCCGTGAAGACTCTGCGCGAGGCTTTGGTTATCGTGGTGATGAGCAGATGGAAGTGGGGAAGGAAGGACCCAGGCCTCATCTTCCCCCTCACTGCAGCAGCTACTGGGTCAACTCTGAGCTGGCGGTTTCAGGCTGCTCCTCCTGGCTTTTATGTGCTGTGTCTGTGTGTCACTCCTGAGCTCTCTGATCGCTGGTGTTCACTGTCAGACGCCCTGCTGCCTCTCACTTCCATCACAGGGCTAGCCCCAGGCAGGGAAAAAAAAAAAAAAAAAGCCTGTCATGCTTCTCTGCAGATGGAATGTTTTACGTGAGAAATAACCCAGCCGCGTCTGTGCTTTGCACTTTGAATAAGAATGAAGCAGCAGTCTGTGGTTTTGCAGGGGTTCAGGTCTGAACTGTGCTAAGGCTGTCAGGGAAAGAGCAAGTGAGTGGCGGGAACTGGTGAACTTTTGACTGGGGGTGGACACAGCATGTCTCACTGCAGTTGGGTGCTGATCCTAGAGTTATACCACACTCACAGTCAGCTTCTGATGTCACTACCTCTATCACCTCTTCTGAGCCTCGGTTGCCTAATTCGTGAACTCAAAAGATGATGCAAACAGGGAAGGTGCCTGTACAGGGTTTGATCCATTTGCTGATACAAACTGAGGGTTCAGTTAATGCTATTTGGTCTTTATTTCATAGAAAACTAAGCAGCCCACTTCTGTTTTTTTGTTTTGTTTTGTTTTGTTTTGTTTTGTTTTTTTAGTTAGTGAATATTTTCAACACACAATGATTGTATTTAATGTGAGGCATTGACATGTGTACACGACCCATCTCAAGTCTGTTTTTCCCAGACCCTCCCCTGTCTTTCTTCTCTCTCCATCTCTTGGTCCCCTTTGTTGGCAAAAGATTTCCTGATTTCTATTATCTGTCTTTTATTTTGATCTTTATTTATACTTAGGATTTCTTGTAGAAGAGAGATCATGTATTACGTAAACTTGTGTGCCTGATTTATTTTACTTAATGTTATGGTCTCAAGGTGCGTTCATTGCTTCATTTTGTGTAAATACCATACTTTCTTTATCCATTTCTCTGTTGATGGACAAACAGGCTACTTCCAAGACTCAGCTATTATGAGTTGTGCTGCTGGACACATGAGTACGCACAGATCACTGAAATATCATGACTTTAACCCTTGTGGGAAGATACCTAGAAGGGCCTAGGGGACCAAATGAAATTTCTTGTTTTAGGCTTTTGAGGAATCGCCATGCTGATTTCCACAATGTTTACTAGTTTACGCCACCCCCCATTCCGGTTTTCTGCCTTCCACGGAAGCACAGTCACCAGTAGGCTTAGCTCCTTCATGCCAATCACCTTCCCCTGATGGTTTCTAGTGCAGCTGGCAGGACTGTGCTTGGGGAGGCCTAGCAGAGGACTGTCAGAGAAGCCTCCGCTGATCCTCCAGCTACACAATTCAGCGCCCCTCTCCCCCACCCCCCATCTTCTGTACTTTATTCACTTTTGACAGCTTGATCCAACCATTCCAGAGAGACATCTCTTTTAAAAAGTTGTTCTATGATGGCGGATTTTCAAATTTCTCTTTGTCATTTTGAAATGCTTTCTGCTTATATTGTTAGAAGGATATATACTCATACTGGCTTTACTCCTGCTGTGATTTGCTTCTGATCATTATGCAAAGTCCCTTTTAATCCCTCATGATAGTTTCTGATTTAAACTTTCTTTTGTCTGAAATTACTATTGCAGCATCAGTTTTTCTTTTTCTGCCCAATGAACTACTTATTTCTCAGTAATAAAAAGGGAACCAGTGATACTCAGAACATGGATGATACTCAAAAAACATTAAGCAGAGTGAAAGAAGCCAGACACAAAGATTACATGAAATATAATTTCATTAAAAAAAAACTCAAGCAAAAGAACCTAATTTACAATGACAGAAAGCAGAACAGTGGTTATTGGGGCCAAGTGGGATGGGAAGACTGACTGGGAAGAGACAGGAAGCCCTTAATAGTGGTTAAAATGTTCCGTGCTTTGACTATAGTAGTTACAGGTTGTATTTATTTGTCAAAACTCTGTAAATGGCAATGGATGTGTTTTATTGCATTTCAATAGCAAAATATATTATTGATTCTTACAACGTAAGTCTATATTGCTCTTTCTTAAATGTTAGTTTAGTGACACACAGATTCTTAGGTAAGTAATATTTGCCATTGTTGTTATTAGTATTATTATTGTTATTATTTTGTGGTACCATGGATATAATCTAGGTATTTTGCACTGGGCTACATCTCCATCACTTTGAATTTTTTTTATCTTTCTTTTTCTTTTTTTGGTATCCGGAATTTATCTCACAACCTCATGTTTGCGAGGCAGGTGTTTGTCTGCTGAGCTAAACCCCTGACCCTTTTTATTTTTAAAAAAAATCTATTTGAGACAGGGTTTCAATAAGTTGCTACATTTCCTTGGCTGAACTTGAACTTGCAATTCTCTTGCCTCAGCCTCCCAAAATACTGGAAAATTTCTATTATCTTTCTGCTGTTTCTGAAAAGTCAGTCTATCCATCCAACCATTAATATCTTATTTTCTTCTTCTACTAGCTTTGAAGATAAATGTTTTATTTTGGATATTATACATTCCTCCTAAGATGTGTTTAGTTATAGATTTTAAAAATTAATCATGCTTAAGATTTGCTGTGATGCACAAGCCTAAATGACTTTTTTGTTTCAGAAGGTCCAAGAAAGTTCTCAGTCATCACCTCTCTGGATACTGTCTCTTCACCATCCTCTCCGAATCTTTCTCTTTTGAATTTCTCCTCAGTGTATGCTAGGACTCTAACTTTAACATTCTAGTATCTCTTAACAGGTCCTATTTTCTATTCCTTCATTTGTGCTATACGTAGGCTGAAATTATTTCCTTAAATCTATCTTACATGTGTTTCTTAGTTTTATTTCCACAGATTTGAGAATTTCACTTTAATGAATATGCCTCTTAGCGCCACATTTTTTATTTCATACTTTGCAAACTTGCCTATTTGTGATTTATATTGTCCAGCTCTTGCTTTATGACTTTTGTTCCCACCATTAGTCATTGGCACATTTCAAGTGTGTTTATTTCTAAGTTTCTTTCATTTTCCTGCATTACTCCAGGTCATGGAGTTCTATGTTATTTGTTGTGTCTACATCCTGTTTTTGTATGTGGTTTGTAATTTCTGATTTGCAAACTCATTTGCAATAAGGTCTGTTTACTATATGACTCCAGAAGAGCTGAGCTATGAAAGTGGTTTTAAATTTGTCTCTGCCAAGTCCCTAGAGGTTTCCAGCCTAATCGTCATATTAAACTGTGATGGCAGATTGTGTGTCTAGAGAAAGCCATCATATTTCTCTCCCAAAGGCTCTATCAAGAGGGAGTTTATTTCCTCTTCTCTTGATTACGGGTTGCCTGTGACTAACTTTGACCAATAGAACATGATGATAGGAATAATATTGTGTGACTCCCACAACTGACCTCATAAGATTCTCAACCTTTACCCTCAGCCCTTGAGAGTGCTCACCCTTGGAGTCCAGTCATCATGTTTAAAGACTGATTTCTCTGAGTCCACCATGCTGTGATGAAGCCCACATTCTACTCAGGGAAAGGAAGGCCAAGGGGAGGAGCCTCGATGCAGTGAAACATGGGGTTGGAAATTTCTTGGTCCTCTCAGCCTCTCTCAGCCTGGTTGAGCTGAACGCACAGATATGAATGATCCCAGCCGCTAATACACAGAAGAACTGACCGGCCAAACCTGGCCTGAATTCCTCACAGATCACAAGCAAATAATTTAGCTCCACCACACAGCCTTGGAATTTTGATTCATAGAGTTCACACTCTCCATTCAAAGTGTAAGCCAACAGCCAGCTGTCTTATCACTCCGTTAGTCTAGGAGGCACAGCCTTTTAACTGCATCTGTCTCCCAGGCCCTACCTGTTACGTTACCATCCTTCAAACACTAGAAATGCAAAGTCACTCAGCAGGGTCCAGGCTAGTTCTTGACCTCTCTGGCAAAATTTTCTGTGAATGTCATAAGGAAAAATAAATAATTGTGTCTTCTCTCCTAACACCCACTGCTCATAAACTTAATATTTTCTAATTTGCTATGAAGTGAAGTAATATGCTATTCTTTCATTCAAGATAGTGTTATCCAGTGTCAATCCCTTTGTTCTTGTCTCATTGTTCATTGCGTGTCTGTATCTCTGTGAGACTGCACAACTTCTTTTTGCACATATATCTTTCCACACTCTGCCTTCATAATTTTGTGTACATTGTTTGCATGAAAAGTCCAACTCCCTGGAGCTCACCGCTAGATCTAACCTCCCTGTCAAGTCCAGCTAAAGTATTTCCTTTTCCAAAAAGCCCTCTTGATAGTTTAAGCTATTATCTACATATTTTACTATGGATGTCTTGTTGTGTCTATATTCTTGTGACTATGAAACACAGTGGTTTACAGCAGAAGTTGATAGATGTCAGCCCACAAGACAAGTCCAGCCTGCTATCTGTTTCGGGGAATAAAGTTTTATTGGCAAACAATCACACTCACGCGCTGATCTTTTGTCTCTATGGTCACCTTCCCACATAGTGGCAGAGTTGATTACTTGTGATGGAGACCATATGGCCTGCACAGCCTGAAATATTTGGTATCTGGCCTTTCACAGGAAAAATTTGCTGATCTTTGGTTTAGAGCATGAGAATTGGACTTTGCAGTCATTCCATAACTTTCACTGGCAGCGTGATGTGCAGCTTGCTGGGAAAGCCAAGTGATAGAATACAAATGGACTATTTTGGAACCTGTAAAGCATGAATATAAAATATTACTGTCTCTGATACTCTTGCTATGGTTTGCCTCTAACTGAATAAGCAATACTCAAAAAGAAATGGAAACAAATTAGAAGCAGTGTGGAAAGATGTTAGGTATTGCACGATTTTTACAACACTGCCTAGGTATGTGTGTGCATGTGAGGTGCCCTGGACATGAACTTCAGTGAGCAAGCTTAAACTTAAAGAGACAAAACGAGTCCCTTTGGCAACTCTCATGTGGACACTTTTGGCAAAGAGTAGTGTTAGGTGAATGTGTTCAAGGGTCTTTGGTTGCTTTGTGTAATGTTTCCATATGAAGAGGAGACTGAGAAAATGAACAAGCTGACATCATCTTTCTATCCTGAATGATTGCCTATCTTTTGTGGTTTTGCAGTTGCAGATTTAGGCAGATGGAATGTCAAAGATGGGTCATCACATAAATGAGAATCTGCAACTAAAAATAACAAAAGATGTGGAGTCATACTGATAGTTTGGGGATGGCACTGAAGGGAGCCCTCTTTCTAACCAAATCCCCCAAGCCAGTGAAAGAAGAAATATACACCTCATCAGGAAATTTTGCCTCCTTATCCCTTCTGGGATGTTATTAAATTGTCTTCTACTCTGCAGATTCCAGCAAGCTACATGTTGTTTTCTCTACTGAAAAATACTAAGCCGGTGTAAGCAGCGATCTGAGGCACATCAGGGACTTTTTAATTAGCGAGAAGCAGTTAGGGAAGATGGACAATGTTCCCTTTGTTAGGGCAACACAGTGTCTTCCAAGATCATATTTGTTTTTCAACTCCATGTATTTGTGTACAACTGCGATGAGAAACAGAGACTACATGATGTGTAAGAATCTGGATAGAAGATGTTTGCATTCACATAGACCAAGTCATGATACAGGCATTAGAAAAGTCAGAGTCGCAACACGAGTGCTGTAGAAAGTTTGCTCTAACTTTGAAATTTGCTAGCACATGAGTAGATAGGCTTAAGGGGAACCGTAACACACATGGATACTTTGAATATGAAAATGGAATGGAAATTATTCTCTCCTGACAGTGGAAGTAAATTTTATGACAATAGATTCTTAGCTGTTTTTTATTTAGTTACCATTTGCAGGCAGCTTCAATACAAAGCACATTTGTATAGCAGTAAAAATGATATAAATTGTGAAGACGTTTCAATGTCGAGGAATTAGGGATGAGAATCGTACTGTTCAAGAATTGTCATTATCTAGGCTATGGCTACTGAACAGCACGAGACACTTTAAGAGGAGTGACTTGAGGCAGAACTAGGTGTTCAGATTCAGCCCAAGTCACTATGCATTTAAAATGCCTTTCATTGTGTTTATTTTTAAATGAGATTTTATTGTATACAATGCTGAATTAACTAATGGGCAATTTGTATTATTCTAAACACATCAAAAATCAAGGACATCAAAAAGAAACAGCTGAGTTGATCTATAGAATAACACTCCATAGTATTTCCAATGTTTTAGGGTCTTTAAAAGTCACAATCAGACCTCATTACATGCCTTACATACTACTTGGCCTTTCTAAAGCAGTCAAAGAAAGAAAAGATACAACTTCTTCCCACAGGAAGCCTAGGTCCTACACAAACATAAGACACACACATACAGAGAGAGAGAGAGAGAAAGAGAAACAGAGAGAGAGAGTGAGAGAGAAAGAGAGAGCAATTAAGGATCTAACCAATATATAATTTAGTTATAATTGTGTTTGTTTCATATGTTATTTGATTTGACCATGTCATTAAATCTCATGTTGACACAGTGCTTTACTTAATTGCTAAATACCCATTTGTTAGGCATGGGGTAATCTGCAGCTGCTGGTTGCCTGCTGACCTACGGCACTGCAGGCTGATGATCAGAGAGCGTCTCTCTCTCCATGGAGGAAGCCCGCCTGGCTAAAGGCCCACAGCCTAATGACTGAGAGCAAACTGCTCAGGATACAATGAACTGGAACCTTCCAATAATTGGATTTTTCCCTTTCTGCTTCTGCTTGATTTAAGAAGAAGAAGAAGAAGAAGAAGAAGAAGAAGAAGAAGAAGAAGAAGAAGAAGAAGAAGCAGCCATGCTAAGAAAGTAACCAATGGAGGGCATTTCCCCCCAGGAAGTCCTTGAGCATTGTTCTAGAGCAGTGTATATTCAGAACTCTTTCCTAGCTCAGTTTCCTTTATAGCTCTGGTTAGGTAAAACTGTTACTGCTAGGGATGATACTGGATAACCTCAAGCTTCAAATATTGGATAAGTAGACATATTTATTTACATTTTTCACATAAGAATTGAGGTAAAACAGTCATCTGTGAAACTCTGAGCTCATTTTGCTGCAGCCAGAGAATTAAATTTTGTAGTATCCAGCAGTGTACTCTGCGACCTGCCATCTTTGGGAGATCTCTCAGGATGGTGACATTTCTAAATAGACTTATCGAACAGATCCATCACAAAGGCATGCATACATCCACAAGTACTTTTCCAGTGGTAAATGTTTGCCAACAGAAATTTCCATTGAGTTCAGATACCTCTAGATCTCAATTGCTGGCCTAGGAAAAAATCGTATCGTGCTGGGAAGAAACCTACGTTTGATGAGCACCAACTATTGGTGCATGGTTTGTCTGTTACTCGTATCAGCTCTCTGAGGTATTCATGCTCTTATAATTACCATTATTCAGAGAAGAATGCTGTAGTGCAGTGTATGCCACAATATTTAATATGAGTCCGACTATGAAAAAGAAGGCCCAATAAAATTCGAAGACTGTTCTGCAGAACAGTTTTTTCAAACAGCTATCAAATGCAACTCTTCAGGGGCTGAGTGTGTAGCTTGAAGATAGAGCACAGCCCAGACTCTAGATCCAAACCCTGCATTCAAAGGAGAAGCAAACAAAAGCACTTCTGCAGAGCCATCAGCACAGCATAGGAGCACTGTTCTGGGTTAAAACAGACAGAAGCTTAAGGCTGAATCAAAAGCAATAGGTGATCTTTGTTAGATCCCAGTTGACAACAGTCCCAAAGAACATCACTGGTACATGAGAAAGCATTAGAATGTGAATTTAAATATAACAATGGTGTGAGATTACCAAAGAGGGTTTATTGTTTATTTTTTGTTTGTTTGTTTGTTTGTTTGTTTGTTTTGCTTCAGTCCTGGAGATTGAACCAGGTCCTGCAAAGAACCACACCCTAGACCGTGTGGGACTTGCTGAAGGATTTGGAGATGTGTTTTTTAATATCTTTAACTTACTCTCAGATGTTTCAGGTGTGTGTGTGTGTGGTGTGATGAATGTAGAGAAATATTTGTGTTTGTTTTGTATGTGGTTCTTATTCCCATGGTGCACCCCTCCCCAATTTTGGGTAGAGAAAAGGATGGCTGCTAATTGCTATGGTGAGCTTGGGTTTTAGCCTTAAAATAAAATAAACATCCTAGTATCTGGGACATCCATTCTAAAATGCAGCGCTAAAGAAAGCTTTGAAGACTCCAGGAGTATTTCATTTGACAGCACGTCTTTGCTTTCATGCAAGATGAGCTCTTGGCTAAGTCTCTTTCTTTTGCTGTTCCTGACCTATAAAGGAAACACTTGAGATGCCCCCAAAAAACACCGCCTGCCAATTGTGAGCATGGCCGGTGGGTGCGTGAAGTCTCTGGCACCGGTGCCCACGGAAATGCCAACTCAAATGCATCATTTTGCTAAGTGCCCTGCTCAATGCCAACATTGATTTGGCTCCTGAATAAGCGTGCTTCCTGGAAGTTACCCTCCGGCTGACCCCACTGCACAGCACACATTACATGGTCAGTGATGTCACTGCCATTCCCTGACGCAGACAAGAGACCCTTGAAAGAGGAGGAAGTTTATCACCGAAGGGGACTGGAGAGTGTTTATTTTATGTCTCTCATGAGAGGCTCAACGCCAGATACACACATCTCAGGGCCCAAGGCACCAAGCGCACAGATGTACATGCACGCTGCAGCAGGAGTGTGACGAATTCAAGCAGAATGCAGGGCGAGGCAGAGACTGGAAATCAGAGCGATGCGCACCACAGTAACTGTCAATTGTTGCAAGAAAAATTTCAGGTTTCATATAAAGGAGGATATTGGCAAGGTTAGAATCACTGGGGCTGAAGATTCTCAAAGAATTTGTAAAATTGCTTGCTAAAATATGATGGATTCTCTTCTTTTCGAGGAAGATTGAGTTAATACCCTCTTGGTAAAAACAGAAAGTTAATTCAGAGGTCTACTGAAGACATGCTTTAGCTTTGTGTAGCATCTAGGGCTACATGACTGCTTTGTATTGTTAAAAAAAAATAGAGTGATTTTACAAACAAAACACTCTACTTCATTTACTCAGTCTGGTTCCTTTTTGGACCAGAGAAGTAAAATGTTGAATTTGTTGCAAAAAGAAAGAAAAGAAAGGAGACATGTAATTAAGAAGGGAAGAGCCTGTTTAGGAAATATGAGCACCTTAATTGTTTAAAAGCATATCAGTTAAGTCATTCATTAGTAATTCAGTTACTACCATCTCCATAGCAAAACCTTTAGTAATATTTTATGTAATCTCAGGCCAAGAGAAAGATAGTATGCGTGTGTGTTTGGCAGAAGAAAATGGCTAAAGATAGAATAAAGGATGTTTTGGGACTCAGTGGGTAAATAATTTTTTAAAGCATACAGTGTTTTAACAGAATATGAAATATGATGCTTAGGGCTAGAGGAGAAATAATAATTGTAGACTTTGCATATTCTTTTGACTTATTTATTACTATTTCTGCTTTTAAAAATTATGCTTATTAAAATTTATTTTACACAACTCGTATGTACTCAGTAAACATGACTAACTGCCTTCTATATGCTTTCCAGATGTCTAAAGTTATCAAGAGTATGTGCAGAGTATATATCTATCTAAAGTCATGGTCAGTGTTCAAGGAATGTTACTATTAGTAAGAGACAGTTCTCAGTGGATCTCTAATGCTTCATTACATCATGAACAGGAGTACAGAATATGTCTATCCTACATTATCAAAGATTCCTATACAACTACCAGCCTTGGAAGAGAAAGGGTATTTCCCTAAGGAGCCAGGGACTGATTTGCCCACTGCTCAATGTAAAAGACTTGAGTTTCATAAGCTCAGGGTTTTCATCTTAAACACAGTGCATAGTGGGTTGTCTTTCTTTTTGTGAGATCTGGGCCTTGGGCCATGGTACAAATGCTGATTCATAGCCTCTGCAAAAACTGTGGCAAGAAACAATCTTGTAACTATAAGAAAAATAGTCTTACGTCTCTGGCCTGGAGGGGCCTCATATCTTTAAATAGGAGTCCTAAAAATGTGTAGGTTATTTCTTAGTTTGCATGGAAGAAAAACTTTCTGGCCCTTCATGAATCTTAGGTATTACTTTGGTTATTTGCATCTTCTTCAAATATTGAGCCAAATACTTTCTAAACGTGCAACGTCCACCATGTGACTTAAGTTTTTAAAGTTTAAACTTGAGGACTGGGGATATAGCTCAGTGGCACAGCGCCTGTCTGGGAAGTATGAAGTCCTGAGTTTGATTCCAGGTACAAAAAATAAACATAAAAAGTTTAAACTTCAGAGGGGCAAAGGATGGTTTAAAAGAAGAAAGAGTTAAAAACATACCTGTGCTGAAAATACAGAGTGTAGTGTATGGGGAAAGAGATGGTTTACTATTTTTCACCTATCTTACTGTTTTCTTTATTTGGTATTGGGACTCAAATTCAGGTCCTCGCACTTGCCAGGCAGGCACTGTGTGTCTGAGGTACATCCCTTGCCCAGCTATATCCCTAGTTCTTTTGCACCTGTCTTAAAATGGCAAAATGTTATTACAGTACAAGGATAGAGACAGATGTAAATAACTCTTTTGAAATGTAAGATAATAAAAGAAAAGGGATATAGACATTTTTCTGAAATTCAGATCATGCAGTGCTTGTTCTAAATATTGCTGAATTCACCATTTGGAAGGGAAAATTAATCTAGAACATGACATTATTTAGTATGTAACTTCTTACTATTTCTTAATTGTGAAAAGTTGGTCAAATTGCTAACTCGGTTATTTAAATGTTTGATGCTTTTTAAACATCTAGATCTTAAAATATTAGACAAAAACAGATTTTTGGAGATTTTTATTTGAATAAAAATAAAGATGGAGTGGAACAAACTGGAAAAAAATCATAGCACAAGTTATGGAGTCATTTTTAACTAGAATGAATATCAAATACAATGACATTAAAAATACTGATAGTGATTTTTTAAAAGTCATGCTAAAAAAAGCAATACCACTTGGAAGAAGAAAAAACATCACTGATTTTCCTCAATCAACTGAAAACACTCACAAGGATAATTAGAGGCCACTCTTGTTGTTAAACATTGACTGAAAAATTCATGTAAGTCAAGAAATCAGCACACTGATTAGAAGTAAAAAGAGACAAAGATGATCTGATATGTGCCTTACACAGAATTATTAGATGATCTGATGAAGGAATTCATAATATATCCAAAATTCTGTATGCAAACTCTTAGAGTGACATCCATACCGGAAGGACAATCTGACGCTTGACTTTAAAAGTTCATGACTTTAAAAGACATGTTGTCACCTGGGCTTCTTAGTTATCTTTTCTCAGCTGAATGAATCAAAAGTTAATTAGCACTTACTGAATATTTAGAAGCCATATTTCCTCATTGGATACGCAAAAAAGGGAAGAACACAAGGAGGGGAAGAAAATCAGGAAACTTGTAATCTATTTAAGAAGAACAAAATAGAAGGTAAAATAAAGATGTAGAAATAGATCAAGTTAATACTAGAAGAAATGCCAACAGATAGAATATGACTACATATCAGAAGAATTTTGCAAGCATTATCTATTGGAAATCAAGGAGAAGAAACTACACTAAACAGGGCGGACTGAAAAAGCAAGAAGCAAATGGAATTTGATCTGGGCTTGAAAGATGGTGAAATCTAGATGAATCAAGAGTGCAAACTAAAGACAGGGATGGAGAAACTATTGCTTACAGGCCAAATTGAGCTTCTGGATGATTTTTATATATGTGAA
Source organism: Cavia porcellus (assembly GCF_034190915.1). NCBI lineage: Eukaryota > Metazoa > Chordata > Mammalia > Rodentia > Caviidae > Cavia > Cavia porcellus. Next base: position 155,031,732 of record NW_026947484.1, on the reverse strand, counting down.
GAGACAAGGCTATATAACGTATGCTTAGAGACTGGGCCTGCAGACACTCAGTGGGTTGGTAAATTCAGGATAAAGCTTGGTACCTGGCCTCATTTTACATCTGTCTCCTTTCTACTTAAAGCTTTGGGATAGGTCCCTGATCATGTCTGCAGAGTAGGCATATTAATCACTTAAGGAAAGTCTTTAAAAACTAGTGAAACAAGTTTGATTGACCTTAAATGTACCTAATCCATCTCATTCACCTTCAAGACTCGAAGACATCACGATGAGAGTCACTAAGACATTTTCAAGATTTGCAGGGATATTCAGTTGCCAGGTTTGATAATTGGAGGGTTCCAAGCTCCCTGGAGCAAAGCTCGGAATTCTTGGGCCATTGTCCTAAACTTGTAGTCACCTCAGATTTCAGGCAAAACAGTCCTGTGGGCCACCCATTATGAGATGCAGACCATCTGCTTAAGCAGGAGCAATCATTATCTCTTGGGAATTGTTTGCCCCTGAGGAGGTAAAGACAGCCCTGCAGACCCAATCCTGACACAAGGATCAGCCCGTACAAACCAAGGTCAGGATTATCTACCCTGCCAGCTCTGCAGACCTAGGACCCCATACCCTTGTTCTTTTCTATAAAACCTCAGTGTTTCTGTGATTCCTTGAAAACAGATCTTTTTTTTAAAATTCTTTTTATTTCAAGGCGAAAAACAAGAAAGCTAAAACAAAATTTCAAAACACATTCATCAGGGCTCAATGGTACATACATTGTGCATTGTTATCCCCCAATCATTCACCCAGAACACAAGACATCTGCATTCAATTGTCCAAACAATACCAGTACAAATCTTTCTTTTCAGTGAACTCAGAGAAATCAGTAGTATAACTATCTTAACGAATTTTTAATATAGATACAGATATACATACACATATGTTGTTTCAGATTCTCACACTAATGAGACAATGTGATACTTACACATGTGGTTCCTATTTATTTCACTAATGAGTATGGTCTCAAGTTGTATCTATTTACCTATAAACGTCTCCAGTTTATCTTTCCTTAAGGTTAAGTAGCACTCTGTTGTATAAAAATATAACATCTTTTATCTATTCCTCAGTTGATGGGCATTTGGGTTGTTTCCAAGAACAAGTTATTACAAATTGTGCTGCTATAAACATGGGTGCACATATATTGCTGTGGAATGATGTTTTTAATTCTTTTGGGAAGATACCCAGAAGGCGAATAGCTGAGTTGAATGGGACCCATAGTCCTATTTTTTTGAGGAATCTCCACAATGATTTCCACAGTGATTGTACCGGTCTGCAATCCCACCAACAGTGGAAGAGGGTTCTTTTTTCCCCCAGCCCCTCTAGCATTTATCATTGTTTGATTTCTTGATAATAGCCATTCTTCCTGGGGTGAGGTGGAATCTCCATGTCATTTTAATTTACATCTCTTGAATGACCATTTTTTCACGTGTTTACTTGCTGTTTTGTATTTCTTCATCTGAGAAGTATATATTCATCTCAGATACCAATTTCTGGATTAGGTCTTTAAATCTGAAAGGACTGAAGATAGATCTTGAACTTCTTTCCCTGTTCTCAGTACTGAGATCCAAATTAAAGCCTCTTTCCCACCATTCCTCACTTCTGGTCTCCTTGATTGTCTGGTTTCTTGGGATCACCAGAGTCAAGAGTTTTGTCTTAAGTCTTCAGTAACCAATATAGTAATATTTTTAGATGGTTGAAAATAATCAAAAGAACAGCACTTCAAAAGACTGATTAGTGTATGAAATACACATTTCAGTGTCCATAAATTAGGTTTTATTGGCACACAGCCATTACCCATTTGTTTATTTCTGTGGCAGCTTTCAGACTGTAATGGCAGAGTTGAGAAGCTGTGACAGAAACCAAATGGCTCACAAAGCCTAATGTTTACTATCTAACTCTTGACTGAAAAACTTTGCCAACCCCTCTTGTTGTGAGGGAAAAATAGGCAATAGCCAAAGAAAGGACTTGATAGGTCTAGCAATACACCAAGCTTTGTAGATAAAGAAAAGTCCCTGGCAGTTCAGAATGGAGGAGGAAGCCAGTTTACAATCACATCCCTCATGTTTGGGGGCTTCTTAGGGAGTGTATCAAGTAACTCCGCCTTGGCCCCTTCTTCTTTGGATTGCATGTTATTCTCTGACTTCTCTTGGAGCGGTTCAGACAGATATAAGACCTCAGGGTTGGAGAACATTCTCTGGAAGGTGTTGGAACTGACATGAAGAATTACCCCAAATCTTAGTTCTTTCCAGAGAGTCTGAGGTCCAGACCATCTGTGAAAAAAAAAAAAAAAAAAAGACTCAGGCCAAATGAATGAACTTTGGGAACTGCTGACCCCCGCATCTCCTCCTGTGAGTTTTCGCATCAGATCCAACATGGGTATATCTCAAATTCCACATTTCCCCTCTAATATTTTCAAGGGAGGACGTAAGAGGGTGTCGACCTCACTAAGCGGGGAAATCTAAGACAAAGGTAGAGAAACTCACATGGAAAGAACTTCATATTAAAAAGAAAATAAACTCTGGAAAAGATGGTTAAGAAAAATCAGACTCAATTAATCATGGAACCTTCAATAGCCTTGGAGAAATCCAATACAAACCAAATTCAAGCTACACACCAGTGCTTCCAGCCATATTTACTTCCAATTGATTAAGTTTAAAAAGAACCTTGGGAGGAATTCTTTAAGAAAAACAAGTCTGGTTAAAAGCTACGCTGTTTTGCATAATGAAAATTAGGTAAAGAATGGTAATTATAAATTTTTTCCCTTTAATGGAAGACATACTTGTCATTTTTTATTGATTCATTTGAAAAAAGTTTTTTATTTGGGCAAAGATGGATTTTCCAAAAAGAAGGGTAGATCTGAAAGAAGGGAGATTGTTACTGAGTGGGAAATAGATATAATATTTAAAATATGCAATTTTAAATCATGCATAACTTGCCTTGGAGTTTGTCCCAGATAAGTATCAGTAGAGTCAGGGGTAATGGTGAATTGTGGTGCAGAATTCTGTAAAGATTTGAAATTGCAGTAAGCTCAAGTCTTGGGAATGCAGACTGGATGATACTTTGGAATGATCTACTCTTCAGAGCCACCGACATCATTGTGGTATGAGTGTACACTTAAAGGAGTACAGCCACAGCAGTGCTTGGGCACGGATGAAGACACAGATACATATGTCGATGTGGACAGACAGATACCTGCTTTAGGATATGGAGAAGTTCCTAAGTCAAAATTGTGACAATGTAATGGTTTCCAGCAAGAAAAAAAAAATCATTTCCTATTCTGGCTCAGAACGTGAAGCAATGACTTTCCCATAACATTTTCTAATGGATCTTCCAGTCAGTCTCCTATGGAAGTGTAATTTATGTAGTGAATGGCAAAAAGAGTTTTATGGTCTCTGGAATTCATTTAGCATCTTTAGATGGGAGAAATTGAGATCCAATTAAAGCCTTAATAAATGACTGTGTTGAATATTGAATATATTAAATTAATATGTGTGCAGGATGAAATTGGAAAAGTTATGGGAGCCTGCATTTTAATTCTGTTTCTACCAGGGAAATCTATGTTACAGTTCTTGAGAACTGTTTGGTAATATGATTGTTTACAATGAAGCAAAAATGCATTAAGGAGCAAAATGCTGTATATCCCATGATGTGTCAGCTGGAAGGCAGAGTGAGGTCTCATGGAGGAAGACCTGCAGGAAGGGAAGATGGGCCAACTGAAGCCCACGGGAGGCAGCTGTGCTGACAGGACCTGTCCCCAAGGATGGCACCATGGAGGGAAGCAAGCACAGAGAGGCTACTGTGTGGCAGCTCCCATGCCAAACCGGCCAGCTGGGCATTTCTTATTCAAGTTGACACCACGGTTAAGCATCACAATAACACAGAACAAGCAATGGAATACTCTTTGGTGGGAAGAAATGTCATGGGCCGATGGTGGTAACAGCTTGGTTGGAGACCCAGATTGGAAGCACAGAGTCTTTGTTACAGTATTATCTGGGGGCCAGAGGTTAAAAAAATGCAAGATGGGGCTGGGGATTTAGCTCAGTGGCGTAAGCGCCTGCCTTGCAAGCTGGCAGTCGTGAGTTTGATCCCTGGTACCAATAAAAACAAATGCAAGATGAGTATATTCCTCTTCCTCTCATATAGGAGGTCTGATGAAGAAGTATGCTGAATGTTTAATTAAAAATATTTATTAGAGTAAAAGACACCAATCCTCCTCAAAATATTCCCCTTCACTTCACACACATTTATCCCATATGAAAATTCACTTGTGTGTGATAAAAAAATATGGTAATGCTGCTGCTGACGTCATCTGATAGAAAGGCTGGCTCGTAAAAACATTAAGGTGTCCTGATCTGCCTTACTCACTGTATCTGACACTGAGGGACATCTGGCTCTTCCTCCAGTAAAACTGACCATGAACGGTAAATACGCTGGAGAAATCCAAGACATCGAGGCCACCAAGACAGCATAACTAAAGACACACAGAAAGGGGACTTTCCAGAACTGCTTCAGAAAGTGGCAAGATCGATGGGATAAGTGTGGGTCAAAAATGGGGAGAGTACCCAGAGGGGGGTTAATGGCAATATATCTTTTACTGTAATAGATATTTTTTAAAAAAAGCATTCACTGTATTTTTTGAGCACACCACATAGGCTGTATCTGTCCTTTGTATACTTACATACTTAGCCTACTCAGATACTTACCCCATGCACTTACTACAGGTGTCTTATGACCAAACAAGACAATGCCCTAAATTCCAGTGGTGTCAAATGGCAGAGACTGGATCCCTGACATATTGGCTAACTGGGTTAAGATGGCAGACCTGCAAGTTTCTGGGTTTGAATCCCTGTTTCCTCTCTTACGAACCAGGGATGATATGGGCCATCACAGGTACTAGAGAATCACATGAGATATTGCATCTAATTGCAAGGTGCACCCATTCTGTTATTTTTGCAAGCGAAATCTTTTGGTTTTAAATTACATTATTTGAGAGTTGGAAAATTATGACACACTTATGGGCTAGACCAAGTTATTTCTGTAGTTCTGCATGTTTTAAAACAAAAAATATCCTGGCCACATGCTCCTGCCCTCTTACCTCCCACAAATCTGGCTGTAGTTTCATTTCCTGGTGTATTCAGAACCTACTTTTATTTCTATCCAAAAAGTTTTTTTTTTTTTTTTTGGTGCAGTCCCTCTGCAACAATTAATATTATTTTGCAAAAATTTCTGTTCAGATTTATCCTAGAATTTATTGAGTTTGTTTTTAGATTGATATAAATATGCCTCTATTCCTTGGTATACTGGGGCATGACTTGTGGGTGTTAACAAGAAACATAACATTTGAGACGTGTGTACATGGTGGGTAGGAGTTTAATTGGGAAAGCCGGGCCAAGGTAGACCGTGGGTTAGCAAAGCCCTCATCTTGACATAACCAAGGTTCGAGCTTCTGGATGTTTATCCCATCAATGTTGGTCCTTCAGAGGCACCCAAGGATGACAGCAATTATCCTAGGCATCTTTTCCCTCAAGCTGTCTTCAGGACAAGGTTTTCTTCTTTCCATAAAGCAGCACCATTTAGAAATGCTCATAGCACCAGGAGTTGAGGTGGGTGCTTCTGAAACATTACCTCATTTCATTCTCATGAGAATATATGTCGTTACCATTCCTCAGGATTAAAGAGAAATTAAGAAACTTGGTCAAGGTCACCCAGCAAGGAGGTGTCCCGCGGTTCTGTTCCTCGGAGTCTGCGATGTTCCTGCCCACAGAGCCAGACTTTTTGAAGACACGGAGATTTGCCCTCCCCATCCACGGTCTTGCTTGCTTAGAGCGCTGCTTCCCCTTTGGTTAAGCACCTCACCTGGTATGTTAGCAGGTGTTTGTCTTCTCTCCTACCTCATGGCAAGCTCCTCACATTAGAGACCAGGAGAGTCCTGCTTTTTTCCGCAGCAGGGACCACTGAATTTAGGGCCTTTGAACTGAACTACATCCCCAAATCGTCTTCCTCTTCCTCTCCTCCTTCCTCCTTGTTTCCCCCTCTTCCTCCTCTCTTCCCTTCCCCTTCCCCTCTTTCTCCTCTGTCCTTCTTTCTCCACCTCTTTCTTTTCTTTCTCCCCCTCTTCCTGGTGTTCTTTCTTTCTCTCTTTCTTTTCTTTTCTTTTCTTTTCTTTTCTTTTCTTTTCTTTTCTTTCTTTCTTTCTTTCTTTCTTTCTTTCTTTCTTTCTTTCTTTCTTTCTTTCTTTCTTTCATCTGGTCTAAGTCCCTACATTACCCAGGTTAGGCTTCAACTTGCAGTCCTCCTGACTCGGTCTCTCTGAAAACTGGGATTATAGGTCGGCATTTCCCACTGAAAATTATTCTTTGACCCCTCACAGGTCTTACAGCACCTTAATTAAGATTTTCCCTCGTTAGTCAGAGCTTAAAGAAAAATTGCTCCTCCATTTAGTACTAGCTCAGTAAAAGCTTGTTGAGTGAATGAATGCAATTTTTGAGGTCTGTTAAAGTCTCTGAACTAGAAGAAGTTTAATATGTACAGACCTGCTCAAGGCCATCTCACTGGAAATACCCTACACCTGACAATAAGGTGGAGGAGAAGCGGCAGAGCAAGAGGGTATTTCCCAGGGAGACTGAAAAGAGGGACTCCTGCAGTTGACCAGCTACAGCTTCCCCAACCTACTTTCTGTGGCTCCTCAGTTTCTTGGGATTTTGAATGATCTTTGCGAAACACCAAGTCCCTTGCCCTCCTGGTTTCTGCTTTGTGGTTGCGAAGCCCGCAATGGGGCTCCTGACTCCACGCAGGGGAGGTAGGCTTCACTAACACAGATGTTCATGTACACATTGTCTCTGTCGACTGTGTAGCTATAAATGAACACTTTTTCATGAATACGCTCGCAGTTGAAAGGAACAATAGTATACTACGTATACATATAGAATACATGCACATTCTGTATACACACATAGATACATGTGTATGTATTCTATGTGTGCATACAGAATGTTTGTGTACACACATAGCAGGTATTCAGTATGAGGATCACAGATTCTTTTGTTGACAAGAGAAAGGCTCTTCCTAGGTAGTGGCAAATCAGTACTTTGAGATAAGCCGGTCAGGGTCACTGATTTTGCAGAGAGAAGAGACAGTCTTTCAGCAGCCAGGGGAAAACTTCCTGGCTACTTTCGAGGAATCCTTTGCTAAGGTCCGGAGCCTGCAGAGTGAGTGTCAGGTGCCCAACCCATTTAACTTTTTAAAATGTGTGAAACGCGTGCGAGGAGTTCTCTGAGGTCTGCGAGGCCGCTGGCTCTGCCCTCTGGGACCCAAATCCCTGCCTGCTGCAAAGAGGACTGCAAAGAGGACTGCATGCCAGCCCACCCGCAGAGCCTTCAGGGAAAGCGGGGAGGAAAGCAGGCTGCGGCCGCTGGGCGGGCACGTGATCAGGGGGCGGGGCTGCAGGGCCACCAGCCAGTGGACTGGCTTGTGGGCGGGGCCTAGGGGCCGGGCCGGAGGGCGGGGCGGAGCCTGGCCGCGGGGCGGGGCCTGGCCGCTCAGCACCGCGGTCCCGTCCCCGGCTGCGGGAATGCGCACCGGCGAGGTCCTGTCGCGGTGCCGCTCTCCCGCCGGCCGCCCGGACGGCCCCTGACCCGGCGCGCCGCAGCTCGGCGGCGGGAGGGCAGGCGGAGCGCCATGGCCTGCATCCTGAAGGTAAAGACTGCGCTCTGGGGCTCGGACGCGTGGTCGGCCGGTGCCTGGCTGCTGAGAGGCGCGGAGTCCGCCGCGGTCCCCCCCGCATCCTCATCTCAGTTGTCTTTGCTGGCGTTGATGCTCTTTTTGTTCCTTTGGCAAATGCAAATGGAGGGAGACGCTGCAGCGTGCAGCCTGCACAGCACCTTCCCCACCATGCCTGCCTGCCTGCTCGCGCCTGCACGCGAGGAGCTGCGGACTGCTGGCTGCAGGGCAGAGCGGGGCTGCGTGCGCAGAGATGGGGATGGGGCCGGCAGGCGGGGAGGAGTGCGGGGTTCCCGGCTCGGCTCTGCGGAGCCCAGGCCTTTCCGGGCCCGGGGACAGCCGAGGGGCGACTGGGTTGGGTAGGGGGCTGTAGGGGCGTAGGACGCTGCACTTTGGATGGCAGGGAGGGCTCGGAGCTCCGCTTTGCTTTTGAACCTGTGGAGCCCAAACTTCTGGGCTTACAGGTAGTTAGTCGTTGGGACTGAGTTTCCTGTGAGGTCTGCGGGCCCAGGGTGACCTCAGCTCTACTTCAGAGAAGTTCACAGAAGGATGCCTTCGTCCCTGGAGAAGCTCAGACCTCCTTAGGTTCATACATTTGAACAGAAAAGAAAAAAAATCGTTTCACGCCTTATCAAAGTGCAGTGGGCCACCCTTTTTTGTTGAGTTCTTTTTCCAAGTCTAGTTTGTATTTTTTTCTTTTTCTTTTTTCTTTTTTTGCCTGCACAGCCCTGGGGCTTCAGGTGGGAAGACTCTGGAGTGACGACTTCCCTGGGGACCTTTCCACCCTAAAGCCCCCACCTCCAGCCTTGTTTTTTCCGAACTTCTGTTTCTGCCAGTGCCAAACCTGCCTGGTGAATCAGAAACACTCGCAGCAGGAAGGTTTTCTAGAACTTTGACTGAAGAAGGAAAAAAAAGCCTTTTTGTTCTTGGCTTGGGACATCTGTGTGTGACGAACTGAACACATCAGAAAACAAAGTTTTGGTGTTTATTGTTTTGTTGTGAAATGACACGTGTTTCTCTGTGGGATGAGTTGAAGCTATCAATGGCTGTTCTGGTTACCTGAGTCATTTTCCAGAGTCATGCCTTGGTGTTCATGATGCAAACAACAACAACAAAAAAACAAATAAAAATAAAAAAACCAACCCAGTAGAGTTAGTTTCCCTTTCTTGGACATGAAGGAGATCAGACGTTTCCTGCGACTGTACTGAACTTCCTCTGTTTCAGAATGTTTTCTGGGACTCACACATGGTGACCAAATCGTGAGGAAACAGTGCATCGGTATTACAAGATAGACATTTTAAGCTTTAGACTCAGTATGAACATTAAAATATATATGAGTCATTTATCCTATTTATTGTGATATTTGCTGATGGGGAAATTGAGGAACATGGCATTTATTTTTAGGCCATCTTTTGCCCTTTTGGTTTCTTCTCTACCTCATTCTCTGTGCGTTTCAAATATCTTTGCTTTTTGAGGGGGTGGGTGCTAGAGATGGAACCCAGAGCCTCACACATGCTAAGTGTGCACCCTGCCCTGGTCCACACCCAGCTCCTCTCAGACATCTCTGATGCCCACTTCATGTGAGTCTTATTGAGCCTTTCACTGTTAGTGCCTGCACTGACCTGGGACATTTGGGCCATCTCTGAGACCTCTTTGTCTTCTGTCAAAATTAATGTGGGATGCAGCATAAAGACTTTGGATGCCGAAATATGTTTGTTTACGCTCTGGTTGCGACCTCTGCAACTTATGTGACCTTGACCAAGTTACTTAAAAATCTCAGAGTCTCACTTTCCCCAATGTAAGATCAGAATAATATCTCCTCTTCTCTAAGGTTGCCGTGGAATGAACTAAGATAAGATGTGAAATGTACTTTGTGGCATTCAGTATGTGCTATTTTCCCTGACATCTAATAATAACAGTAGTTTAGTTAATACTTCATGATGCCTCTGTCTGTTTCCTATAACATAACACATTTTCTCCCATAAAACCCTGAAACATGAGTCTCTTTATGTTCAGCCCCATTTTATGATAAGGGCACTGAGGCTCCTAAACATAAACAGTGTGTCCATAGCCATCGCAGACTGATGAGAGTGGACCTGGGTTCAGACTCACATCGGTCAACTTTCCCTGGACTTTCAGGCTGCTCCCTGCACTTTCCCAGGGGATGCCTGCCCAGAGCCCACTCTGCTTAGGGTTGAGGGGCCTGATTATTAGGGTACATTCTCACGTCACATGGAGCCACAAGAGGTGGAGGTTAACTATGTTTCCACTTACTGTAGAATCACAAGTAAAGTTTTGTGATTCTAGGACTTTTATTTCCAAAATAGGGATGACAATTCCTCACTGTACGGCTGAGGGAGAGTATTTCTATATTTATTGTACTGTAGGAAACAAATTCCAGCTCTCTCTACGTTCATTTCTCACCATGCTCCTTGGTTAGTCAGCTCTTCTGGGCAGCTCTGCGGTGTCCATCCCAGGGACCATAGGCTCCTCTGTCTCTTGGGCTCTAAAGTTCTCCAGTGGATCCTGCACTTTAGCTGCTCCAGCCAAGACAGAGCACAGGGAGGATCTCATAGGGGTGTTCAAACACTCTTTGCATTTTGAGAGACAAAAAAAAAGAAAGAAAGAAAGAAAAACGGAAAGAAAGGATGAAAGAAAATCTGGGGAGAAATAAGAAGAATTTTAGGACAGCCTGGGCTACATAGCAAGACCCAGTCTCAAATTTTTCCCCATTTTAAGAAACAAAGATACTGCTTTAATTTGTACTTCTTTGATGACTCCTCAAGTTGAACTTTTAAATATATATTAGCTACTTGTGTTTCTCCTGTCTTAAGTTACAGATACTTTAAAATATGTAGTAATAACTTTGTATTATCTCTTATGATTCCTGGTTGGTCAGCAAGCACTGTAGGGGCACCATGAGCTACATAGTTTTGATGTGTAACAGGTATTTGGTGAATCGTGTTAAGCTTTGCATCTCACACTGAGATGAACGCTGAGTGAATATGTGGGCACAAGGTCTTTGTGAGTTATTTCTGACTTACAGAAGATTCTGGTTTTTCCAGGCTGATAAGGCTTATGGACAGGAAGCGGTTAGATGGTAACATAACACAACTGAGCCCTTCTTCCCTCTCTCCACTCACTCGTCCTTGTCTTGACTGATTGGAAACTGGATGAATGCTGACACAGAGTTAGGAACCTAATGTCTTCTCATTTATTCTTCTTTTCCCACCCCGATCCAGTCCTTCACCATATTGCATCTGTTTTGTCTCAGGAAAATCACTCCCTTCACCTTGTTCACCATCTCATGCCTTGTCTGCCTTTGGAAATAACCTCTTCTCTTCCAGGCTTCTCACAGCGATGCCTTTCCCATTGCTCCCAGTGTTGTAAAGATGGATGCTGATGAAGCCATCTGTATACCTTAATGCTCGCCTTGGGTTGTGAGTCTCACTCAGCGCTCTGTGTGATAACACTTTTGAGTATGGCTTCCAGTTCCTTCAAAATCTGACCCTGCCACATACCTAGCTTCTGCCACCTGCTGTTCTCTCACTCATAGTTCAACTCTTACCTAAGTGACTCTCAACTCTAGATGTATCTTACCGAAGTGACTCTCAACTCTAGATGTATCCATATCCTTCACAGCTCTGTGCTCCTGTCATTTAGCCTAGGCATCGGGACCTGGTCTCTGACATCAGATCAATCTGTTCCTCTCATGCGAGCTCCAGGCCTCAACATCTTTATCTATGAAATGCAGCAAAAGTAGCACCTACAAAGAATCAAAGAGCCAGTTTCAGAAAACAGAACCTGATGTATGTTAAATCCTTGATAATTATGACTTAAGCAGATGCTATTGTACATCCTGTTCTCTCTGCAGGAAATTTGTTCTGTTACTTTTTCTCCACTGATGACAGTTCTGCTCATCTTTTAGCTCCTGGTTGGGTGTCTCATCTGAGGTCGCACCCTCCCCTGTTCATCAGGCTTGCTCTGGCTCCTCTGGTCTCTGTCCTTAATCCTGTAGCCACAGGTGTCACCTTGTAGTGTTACTGAGAAGCTTCCGTGCCCAGCTTTTTGGTTTGTGGGCCTTCTTAGAGCCATCAGACGGTATTTCTTGAGCATCTGACCATGTACACTGTTTTGTCCTACGTAGAATTACAGACTCATTGGGAAGGCAAATAGGCTAGAAATTCAAAGCCTGCAAGGTGCTTTGAAGGTATGAAGCGGTGTGAGCATATGGGGGGTGGTGGTAGGTTCCTCTGTGGTGTCTCCTTGAGTAAAGACCTCGTCTTACTCAACCTGGTGACTAGTCTGGTCTCAGTAAATGATCTCTAGATGTTGGCTGAATATTTAAATGGTGTTAATTTGTTTTGGAGACTCCAGTGGTAGACATGAGCCTAACCTATGTTCCCCAGAGAGCTACATCTTTCATAGACATAGCATGGATTTTTCACCCCCATGTACCCCTTCACTGCCTTCTCAGTGTGTTTCTTACAGCTTCGCATAGAAAATCTGGAGCCAATTTGAAATCTAGAGGGAGAGGGAAGAAACAACCGGACTGGAAGGAGGGAAAGATGGAAAGTGAAGGAACAATATATCGTTTGTTGTGACCATTTTAGTTCCCCAGATTCATAGAAGCAAAGAGGCAAGAAATAAAACAGAAAAGGCAAACATCTGTGACCATGTGAGTCTCAAACTATGAGGTCTCAGAGCATTTGCTAAGGATGAAGCTTCACCAAGCCTGGAACAGCAGAGATTTCCAGGTACACCCATTACAAATCCTAACCTCTGAGATCACCCCAGCAAGCTTTGCTTCCTACCCCTGCCAGGAAGCTTCTTACTGCTGCTCAGGAAATGCTGGAGTCCTAGTAGCTGCCTGGCCTTATTCTCAGTCTTTTGGGGACCGAGCAGGTACTTTCACCGTGCCCTTTAGTACACTTTGGGGACCCAGGGACTTGCATAAAAGCAGTGCTTTCTGGATGAATTGAGAACCAGAGCATTGATTTTGCCATTTGTTAAAATGCAGGAGTGCTCAGACCGGGTCCTGGGCTAAGGAAACATTTGTGATGCTTCAAAAAATCCGAGTAACTTGGTCCAGGCCCGGTGGGTGGTTGATATGAGGTTAAGCCCCACTCTGTGTGGCTCTGCAGAGTGTTTTTTTTTTTTTTTTGTTGTTGTTGTTGTTTTGTTTTGTTTTTACCTTCTTGGGCAAGGGAATGGATGTCTGTAGACCCTTGTGTGTATTTCACCATCTTCTACCGGCTGTACACAGTCTAGGCAGCTTCCTGACTTCCGCCTGCTAGGGACCACTTTTTGCTATGTTGTTTTTATTTGTTCCTTCTTCTGAGTTTCCTTTGTGACAGAGGAACTAGAGGGGCCAAAGAGACTGGGAACACAAGAAAGTTTAATTCTGTGTCTCATGCTGATAGTCCTTTGATTTTGAGCAGCTCAAGTGAACATGCTGCCGGTAAAGGCACATGTACTGTCCCTTTGGAGGTGACAGTGAAGGATGAGAGGTGAAGGAGGGGGGTGGCACAGAGCTGGATGTACCCTGAGACTAAATTTCAGTGTCCCTCCAAGGTTTTGGGAAAAGGTCTTAGCATTTTTGTATTTATAACTTTATATCGATTTTCTTGACGAGGCTCATAAATTGTATTAACTTGTGGCTTTCCAGTCTGTAGGCACTCCTGAAGCGATAAAATAGTGTTGAAGCCTGAAAGCAATAAAGATTGCCGGTACACTTTCATAATTCAGGATGTTCTGTGCCCATACCAAGTGGAAATGGAAAACCGGCTTCATTGGTATTGTTAATAATGATAACAGCTGGAATCCAGGAAGTCTATTTTGGGTCCTGAGATGGTGAGATGGAAGAAAAAAGAGTTTAGCTCTCAAGAGATTAGGGGAACTTACTAATGGCTTCTAACGTTCTGAATTCTGCGAGTGAAGTTATGAAATCGCCTTTCCAGGAGGAAAATTTCTACCTGTTTGTGAAAATTTAAGACACATGCCTGCCCAAGGGCTGGGTGTTGGATGAGTTCTTTTCTGTTTGTTGGCTTGAGGGAATAGTCCAGGAAGGCATTTCTCTAATTGGAGAGAGTAGATTTACAAGTGCAACCTGGATCCCATTACCAATAGAGCCGTTAGCTGTTCGTATTAAAAGGCTCATTATTCGGTTTATGGATTATCCAGACTTGTTTGTCTGCAGCTGTTGTAATGTGCTCTTTTTCCCCATTTCACTGCAGTTAGCACCTCCACCTAAACCAGGAAGGGAAGAGACTCTGACCCTCCAGTGGGTTAATTTCTTTCTTGGTTAGTAGCTCTCCCAAGGTTTGTCAGCTGAGAAGGTGGCTGAGGAGAGGGGATTATGGGCACTTGCAGGATGCTGCCTCTGAGAAAGGGTTCTGCTTTTGATTTTAAACACATTTAAAGTGGCTAAGGCAGATGTTATTGGAGGATCTCCTGAGAACTAAATAAACGACTTGGGGTAGATAGCACTGATTTCCTGTGTGACATGGAGTGTGAGGACCCATGCAGCTGATCCTTGGGAAAGTGAGGGAGAAGTTAACCCTAAAAGATATTGATTGGGGACCAGGGAAAGAGACATCCTGTGCTGGGTTCCATTCTAGTGTTGTGGAAAAACTGTGTGTGTGTCTCTGTGTATATGTAGTAAATATAAATATACAGTCACGTTCATGTACTCATATCTGAACATTTACTCGAATTTGAAAACTGTTGCATACGAAATCCTTTTATGGGAAAGTCTGCTCTCTAACTTCAGAGGCTATTTTGTTTTCCTTAGTGAACTTATTAGCTATCCATTCACCAAACAGAAGATAAAAACTTCTTTGGTCAGTTTTTAAGTGTATTTGAATCTTGCTCAGAGCAGATCCTTGTCGGAGGGAAGGGGAGGAAGGTGTGCACGCCTTGAGTTGGAAATGAGTTGTGATCTGGGATTAAAACCGGGTCGTGGAGTTCAAATTAGGTTTTAAGAACTGCAGCGAGCAAGAGCCCTTTTTGAGAGGATTCCCTCCCTAGGCCAGGGCTCAGACACTTGAGGTGAGCAAGGCTGCGATTCGGTGTCATTGTTTGGCATGTGCTGGGCCTCACGTAGGGCTGGGCTGGAAAGAAATAGCAGTGGGAATATCTCTGGCAGGATTCGCCTTATCTGTACGGGAGCCAGGCATCCCGGGAGAGTGCCTGTTCTCTAGGGTATAGGCAGTAAAAAGACCGCAAGATGCGGAGGTCAGAGCTAGATGGATTTCAGGCTTTGTGATGTGTATGAGTAATGCATAACGTTCTCTAGCAGAGCTGGCGATAGAAGTAAAATGCAACCACTAACCAGCTGGAGACTCCCTGGGAGCCACATAAGAAGAAAATGTGTAGAATTAAATAACACATTTTCTTCACCCAGTATAGGCTCAGTATCTTCATTTTAATATTTAATCAGCATAAAATTATTAATGAAATAGCCTTTTCATAGGCAGTTCTCAAATCCAGTGTATATGTGACAGTTAAGCTTTCAATTCAGATGTCACGTTGTTGTCAGAAACACTGGCTCTGTATTTAGACTTTACTAATTTAAAGTAAAAAAGGTAACTTCACATATGCAAGGGGCTTCATGCCTTTAAACGTTTTTCCATCACTGAGTGGAGTATCAGGTTTTTTAAAAAATATAAATTAACCAAAATGAAATTAAATTAAAAAATGTGGTCCCTTAGTGATACCACACTGGTGTCTGTGCTTAGTGCCACATATGGTTGGTGGCTACTCTGTTCCACAGCATGTTCATTCATTGATCCATCTCACCACCTGGAGAAACTTCCAGGCTCAGAGATGAAGAGAAAAAATTGATCTCCAGGTCGGATCACAAGGAGAGATCATGCAGGTTACTTCAACTCTTGATAAACACAGGAAGATACACAATGAACCAGTATTAAGTGCCTGAACTAGGGACCTATTTGAAACTTTGATAATCTTTGGAATTCTCATCTGAAAATGAGGTCCTAGGTTTCTCCATATCCTGATCCCAATTTCCCCCAGATGTTGTGCAGCTGTGAATTCTCCCAAGGGACTGCTGCCTTGTGGGATGTGTGAGTTGGCTCTTTGGTCTCCGTGTGGTAGTGTGAACTCCTGGAGGCTTTGAAGTCAGAGGCAGACTTTACACACTTTTATTTGAGTTGTTTCTTTGCTCCGGGAGAATAGTGCACATATGGGAACAATTTAGTCGTTCAGAATTAACTGTGTCTTCTTTTCAGTCCAGAGAGTAAGGTGATTGAAGTTCCTTTGTGTGTTTTGCTTATTTTTCACTGCTTATTTGTGTATGTAAATAGAGCAACAAGCAAACAGATGCATGTCTGATGATTCTGTAGAGCAAATCGGTTGGGAAACGAACAGCTCTGTTTTCCCTACACTTTTGCATTCTGTTTTGTTGTACTCCAACCACTTTTCTTACGTCATGGAGTGCTGGTGTTTCATCAGCAAATATTTCATTTTTATAATGATCATAGGTGCCTACCAAGTACAGATGCTCATTTTCACAGCAAACCTACAGGCTGGGCAGTACTCATTTCATCTGACCAATTGGGAAACTGCTTATCTGGCTTTATAACTTTACTAATGGGAGAGTATTTGACCAGGATAAGCAAGCTACACACTCTCCCTGGACAGAACTGTGAATAAGAATGGCTTTTGCATTTTAAAGGGTTAAAAAAAATCCAAAGAAAAATAAGGCTTTATGAATGGAAAGTGATATGGAATTCAAATTTCCAGGTTTGTAGACATTTTTATTGGAACATAGCTAACTGTGTTCATTTCCTGGTGCCTGTGTTTCATGTCACAGTGGCAAGAGTTGGGACGTTGAGATGGGGACCTTGTGGCCGGTGAAGCCAGAGATACTGTGTATCTCTTTACAGATGAAGTTTGCCAAGCCTATGCTGGACTGGTCTTGCTGTAGACCATGAGAACCAGGGCACAGGCAGTGTAGGTCTTGGCTTGTGTGGCTAGCATTAGCTTTCTGCTGTCAATGTCAGGGATATTTTTGATATTTTCAGAGCTGAATGAAGCAACCATGTGGAAGAAGAGACTGAGGTTCAGAGACGACAAGTAATCCCCCCACCCAAGTCCCACTGTGGGCTGGAATTCAGACCCAACGTCTGTGCTTAGGAGAGGTACTGACCACAGGGCCGTTGCCTTGAACTGCAGTAGGAACCCAGAAGGGCTTATGAGGATAGGGATTGCTAGGATGCCCTCCTAGAGTTAATGATTCTCTCTGGGGCAGGGTCCAAGAATTTGCTTCACTAACCAGCCCTCAAATGATGCCCCATGCCAGTCTGTGGGCTGCGCTTTGGGTAGCCCTAACCTGTTATGTCCAGTTAAAGAAAGAGTCATTGAGTTATGGAAGCCACAGGGCAGAGATTCAAACCCATGTATCCTTCAAAGCAGTGACTAGAAATTTAGGTCAGCTTAGAAAGTTAAGTCCAGTACATTTCTGCCTACATTTTAGGTATTGTAATCATTTGATGTCTGCCTCCCTTGTTCTCTTTAAAGCTTTCTGATGCTATGGGGCTTGAGATTCATGCATGCTGAGCAGCTTGTGCCTAGCAGCAAGGGGCAGGGACAGAAATTAACCCCTTGCTGGTGGCATCACTCATGCATTTCTGGAAAACCAGTTTATCATGATTCTAAGCAAATGAATTTGGTTCCTGTTGACTGCATGTCAAATCTTTTCTCACTCTGTCTCCTGTCCCCAAATTTCTCATCTAGATAACACAGAAAAGTTGGGGTACAGGTATCTACTTTTGTATGAGCTTTTGTGCTGGTTTTGGTCATGAAAGTTAATGCCCAAGTGCTAGAATTCACAGTGTTAATTATTGGCTGAGTCAGTCTCATATTTAAAAAGTCATTATCTAAGGATTAGGATTGGGGGGAGCAAAGACTAGTGAAAGATGATAGTTTTTTTTTTTTCATGTTGATGATTCATAGCCTCGTTTGGGATTTTAATAAGTAACAAATCGCATTGGCAAGTGCCTATTGAATCTCTTCTTTTAAATTTCTGTGAAGAAGGAAATAGACTTCTGCAGTTCTGTAGGCGCTTTACTCCTGTGCCTTTCTCTGATTATGTGTCTCTTTGTGCTGACTTTTCCACTTTTATCTGTGACCCCCACGCCCCTTTTCTGGTCAAACATGGCAGAGATTGTGAATTAGAACTCTGACCAGTACAGCCCCAGAGTGGGGAAGTGTGCAGACCCTGATGGACAGGTAGCTAAAGTCCCTTGGTGAGTCCCCCACCGTGCTGTAGCCATTAGGAACCCTTCTTTGGGAAAGATGTGTCATTTCTACACCTGATGGTTATGGCAGCCGCTGGTGGCTCTCACGCTGTGCCATGGCCAGGAGGCTGACTTTACTGCTACTTGTGTTTGCTTTTTTATTGCTAACCTTCTCAACCCTGCCATACTTCCTTTGTCTCTGTTTCTGGGAGGAAATTCACTCCCTAGAGGCACTAAGTACCTGAACCACGGTCACCTTATTGTAGCTGCTTTATTTATTTTTCCTCCTACTCTTCCAGCTGGGAGTAGAGAAATGTCTCACTCTCCATGGTTTATGTGGCTTCATTATTTGTTCCTTGGCTGGTTTGATGTCCGTTCAACTCTGCCATGCTGCTTAACCTCTGTAGCCTAGTTGATGGCTTGATTGGAGCCAAGAATTCTGTGATTTCTTAGTTACTGGTAACATAAGATTTGTTTTTTTTCTTGTTAATCTTTGATCCAGGCTATTAAAACCTTATGAAAAGAAATGGTACCCAAACTGTACACCACTGTAGGTTTCTGTTGTAGAACAACCGAACTCCACTGTAATAGGCTTCCAGATATGTAGGTTAAAAAAGTCTGCGGCCCTTTGGTCCCTATTTATTTTCAGTGAATAGTGATGCGTTAAAGGAAATTTATTTGTCCAGTGCTGTGGGTGAGAGGTGGAGCAGAGACCATGGAGATAGAAGATCTGATTCCTTCCTGGGGGAATTTAGGGTCTGTGTGCCTAGTAATAATGCGGGCAATGTTTGCCGAACACTTTGCTTTCA
Organism: Cavia porcellus; assembly: GCF_034190915.1. Lineage (NCBI taxonomy): Eukaryota > Metazoa > Chordata > Mammalia > Rodentia > Caviidae > Cavia > Cavia porcellus. Next base: position 155,012,909 of record NW_026947484.1, on the reverse strand, counting down.
CATACCCCCCATTGGGACTTTATATCTGTGTATTGTTTCACCTAATCTTTACAAGCTCTTAAGGTGGATGCTCTTATAGATTTCCATACCAATGAGTAAATGAGAGTTAGAGAGGTTAGCTTCCCCAAGGTTGTAGGTACTACTAGTAAAAGAGGGGCTGGGATTTGAATCCTGGAGTTTGTTGAGGCAAAATTTATTTAACAGAATATAACGTTAAGATTATATACAGACAAACCTACTTATAATTTATTTGCCCACAACAAATTACTGATTCTAATGATATAATAAATGCAAACATTTCCTGGACTGTTCCTGAATGGTAGATATTGTACTTATACAAACGAATTCTTTCCATGTTCACCAATGTATTAGAAAAGTATTATCATTGTCATAGCCATTTTATCTGTGAGAAGATTTGGGCCATAGAGAAAACTCCAGCTCTTTGGCCAAGGTCTCCTGACAAGTAGGTGGACACTTGTAGAGCCATTACCTGTAATCATTGTGATTGTTACCATTTGCCATGTATAGTAAGGGCTAGATACTGCTTCTGTCACTTTGTTAACTCATGTCATCTCCATTTTATAGGTAAAAGAAATAGGTGCAGAAGTCACAGAACTATGCTAACCATGACATGTTTTTTGCTTTTTTTTTGTACTGGGAATCAAACTCATGACCTCATGCTTGCCAGGCAGGCACTGTGCTGCTAAGCCGTATTGCAGGCGCATGAGTAATGGTTTTAACCCCTCTAAGTAGAGGTGCTGATCAGGAGAGAATACTGTATTGTCTTATCTTCTTTGGTGGTCTGAGTGCTGGGGTTAACCCTGGGGGTTCTTTGTATTTGGAAATTACCCTAATTATGATTTCACTACAATGATTATATAAGCAGAATTTCAGAGAGAATCCTGAAACTTAAAATATGCCAAAAATGTAGATGATCTTGTTCATTGCTGAGCTTGGAGTTTTATGTATGAGACTGGGCAAACCAATGGTAAAATGGATCTAAACATTTTATACAAGTATGTTATTAGACTTTTATACAAGTAGGTTATTAGAATTTTCCAATTAATGACAAGAATTGAAGTGGAGATCTTATTTCTTGGGTCAGTTGGGTGAAACATTGTGGACTTCAGCGTCTTTTTGGTACAGCTGACTCAAATTTAGTTGATAATGTTGCTCCTAGGGAGGATTCTAGAAAGTTCTGTCCTGAGGATTGTTCTATAGCTAGCAACCATTTCTACAGTATTGTTGTTGTGCTAGTTACTATTTATTGTTCACCTGCTGTGTAACAGGTGAACTAATCATCTTACATTATATGGATAAGATGTCACAGTGTCCCTTTGATGTACTTGAACCCCCATTTTACAAATTCAGAAACTGAGGCTCAGGAAAGAAAAGTAATTCTCTTCAGTAAATATTGTTGAGCTGGGGAGTCGAATGCAGATGTATCTAACTCAAAAATGCCCTGTTTTTAACGGTCCCCTATTTTCTTTTGTTGAGAACAGAATCATGTAGGACTATCGAAATGAACTAAACATCAATACAGGTTAAGGGAACATATGGAAAAAATTTTGATCTGAATTAAAGTGAGTACTGTATTAAAAAAAAATCAAGAAATGCCTTGAACTTTTCTTTGACTTGAAAAGCATTCAAACTAGAGCACACGGAGGGAAGTAGTTTAGTTAGCTTGCTTAGTTCAGTTCAGACCAAATGGGATAGTTTCTGCTCTGAGCAGGTACTTAACAAAGACTGGGGGAGTAAGGATGAGCTCTTGCGGGCTGAGCAGCTGGGATGGCTGACTGTGCTCCTGTGCAGATCCTCACCACAACTTCCTCTTCTTTGCTTATTACTCTTCTATTGCTTTTTAGCACAGTGCCTGAGGAGCTTCGGGATCCGCAGGGTATCTCATTCCCTCTGTAAGTGGTCAGTGGCTTGCCTGTCCATTTGGAATAAACTCCACTCTGTTTGGTCATGACTCCAGAGCCCTACATGGTCTGTTGCTTCTCTCCCCAGCCTTCTCCAAGGCAGTCAGCTTCTTAATTCTCTCTGGCATAGCTACTCTGGGAAGTTTTTGGGTCCCAGACCTGCAACACAAAATTTGTGGAAATGATGCTTATATCTGTTAGGTTGACTTGAGTCTGGACTCTGAGGTCTGGTGGGAGGTGAGGTAGACTAAAGAGTTTGGACTTTTCAAGTAATAGAACACCTCTGAGGCATTTTAAACCCAAGATTAAATGTGGTGAGCGGAAGAGTAGACTGCAATATTCCGGTGTCTTACTGTCTTTTTAGAGTGTCTGGAGCCCTTTGATTGGCTCTGGGCATTGCCCTTTGTATTTAGAAATTACTTGTTCCAGTCGCAGCGGCCTTAGTGATGGCACAGGCATGATGTCCATTAGAAGTCTGGAAGTTAGAGCACCTTAGCGGTACCTCTTTCTTTGGGTACAGTGCGGTCAGGCATGTTGAAAGTGCACGTTCCTCGAAATGAAGGAGCCGGGCCTGGGCCTTGGATTGACTCCAAACCACAATCTGTGTGACTTCACTTCCCTGAGAATGTGTCGTCTTAAAGTGAGGCTAAACAGACATTTCAGTCTCTTTGGAAGTGCTCATAAAAATAAAATATTTCTGGCAAGTAAAGCTATTAATACAAGGGGTTCATGCTTTCCTCCAGCTAGGGCAGTCCCAAATTCAGAAATAATCATTTGTAGCCCCAGAAGCTTATGCTAAAGCTCATTGTTTTTTTCTGGATATGGCTGAGCATTTTGTTCTTGCGATTTTAAAATCACTTTAATTTGTGCAAAGTCAGGTGCTTCTTAAATGCCCACATCTGGTGCCCAGGGCCTTTCCCAATACCAACTGGGGAAGTGGGTCCGTGTTATTGCCTCCAGGCAGTTGTTTATTGAGCAGTGAGTATTATGGGCCAACTAGAAATCAGGAGTGTGTTGTGTATGTGTCAGTCGTGGCTCGTGAGAACCTTATGCATCTGTTTTTTACCTCCTGTGAGAGTTTGACTTGCTAATGAGGAGGTGCAGGCTTGGAGACTGTTTAAGGTCAAAGCGCTAGAGGCTGTAGAACCAGAGTCCAGTTCAGTATTAACTAGGGCTAAAGCCCACGCCTTCAACCCTGGCTGTGTTCAAGACATAAAAACCTCCTACACACAGACCAAAAGGACAGTGTACCGGAAAGCGCTGTCCTTTTCTTAGAGACTTGATGTGAAAATGTCTTTTGGGCCATTTTTCATTTTTGGATTTGTTTTTCTTGGTTAGACATACTTTGTTTTGTGTACTATATTCTTTTTTATTGAGTAACATAAGCATTGCTCTTGAGACACAGTTTCACTATGGAGCCCAGGTTGGCCTTGAACTTGGAGCAATCCTCCTGCCTCAGCCACCTCATTGCTGGGATTATAGTCATGTACTATGCTTATCTCTTCTTTCCATGTTCCTCTCCCATTAGCAAAACCTCTGTTCCCATTTTTTCTTCAATTCTTTTTTCCTCTCCTTTTCTTTTCCTCCATTTTTTGTTCTCTTGCCCATTTGGAAAAGTTCTTCCTACTTCCTATCGTGGAGATGCCTCAAAAAACTAAAATTCGCCTTCTAGGAGTCTTCCTGAAAGAGTTCATGTTATCACATCACAGCGATACATACATAACCATGTTTAGAACAGCACGGTTCCTAACAACTACATCTTTAATGCAGCCTGTGTTTCCACTAACTGATGAATGGATAAAGAAAAGCTTTACCCACTGTGGAGCACTACTCAGAGCGATCCACACTGGCAAGGATATGTAAAGAAAAGCTCGAGGTATTCATAGGTAAGTGGTTGCACCTTGCAACCATAATATGAAGTGAAATAAATCAAACAAGCTTAAATATTGCAGTTTTTCTTGTATGAGAAATATATATATATGGCGCCATCCTTTTATAAAGTCACTCAGAGCTGAATAAGGATGTTTGTTCCTTAAAGAATCATAGGCTTAATCTTTTGGTAAAGAATTATGTAATTAAATATTAATGTCTTACTTCTGTTTTATAGCTTCACTTCCAAAACATAATAGGCAGTGCTGATACTTTTTGATATAAACTTGATCCTTTCTGTTTTCTAGGGCTGGGGATTGAACCTAGAAGCTTGTGGATGAAAGGCAAGCACTCTACCCTATCACTCCTGATGCTCAGGGCTTTTCTAAGCAGTTTTCATGGGAGCGTCTACTCTACCTGGAAGCAACCCTTCCAGATATGTGCTATCTTTATGTTCATTTGACAGCAGAGGAAGCTGCGGTCTCAGGCCAGGTGCAGGGATGCTACATAGCATTTGCCCTATGCAGTCACACAGAACCCCCACTTAGAAGGTCCCTACACTGAGTTCAGTATTATGTAATTGCTGCCTTTAAGTTCCTCCTAAGTTTTAACTGAGGCTCTGCTTTTTATTTTGCAGCAATTCTTATAAATTTTGTCATAATCCTGCCTAGGTGAGTTGTCCACAGTGTAAAGTAGAGGGCTGGCCTCAAGCTGTTCTGCACTGAGTTCTGCTTGCATTATCCTTGTGTCCTGCATAGCTTTGAAAGCAAGAGCCCTGCACCTTCTTTTTCTTTGGACTCATCTTTAGTGGCAGTAAATTTGATTCATCTCTGTTGAATTCTTTGTTTTTGTACTTTGATTGCTCGACAGATACATGGAGTTTCCCAATTAGGTTTGTAAGGGGACAGATGTCAACATTTGAAGATTGAGCAACAATTGCATATACTTTCTGGTGTGGATGGGAATAATGTGGAAACACTGTAACCTATTTATTTTGCACAACTTCAATGGGAGAAGAAAAGAGAAAGGAACCTGCTGTGCATGGGAAAGGAATGCAGGCTCTGGGGCTGTGTGCGGCAGAGGAGTGACAATTACCACGGGCAGCTTTATGGACTGTTTTATGAGAAGCTGGTCTTCAGCCTTTCATGAATTGCAGTAAAAAGAATTACAGAAAGATAGAAGAGGGTTTCCATTGTTTTGGTAAAGATCAGCCTCGTGTGGTGTGTGGCAGGGGGCCACCCTGTTTCCTGGAAGAGGACTTCTCTGGGTGAGGCAGAGGCCAGCAAGTTGCCAGAGTCTGAAGGTAGAAGACAGACCAAGAAGACAGATGCAGTCATGAAAGAAACCAGAACACGTCACCTGGAAATATGTCTCTTTGGCATAAAATTCTTTTTGAGCCAAAGGTCATTAAGATGTATTGAATGGTGGGCAAGTTCTGTCTCCCCAATTTTCTGCCTGAAGATAACATAGAAATGCCCTCCCACTGGGGTCAACTGTAGAATCTCACTGAGCTACAACATCAGAAGACCTGCCAACACATCTCATTCCCTTGGTTTCCTCTCTTTAGCTAGCTTTCTTACCTGTGTAACTCCAAGGCTGCATTCCATTGTCATGCCCTATCTTTATACACTTACTGGGTTTTTTTGTTGTTGAACATGCCATAGAATCCAGAGTGCTCAGCCACTTTTTGGAATTATTTTTCATTGAGATTTTCTCTGTGCGATGTGATATAAGTCATCTCCACGAATAAACCTGTCTGTTTCCTGTTAAGCCATCATTTGCTCCCAGGATCTGTCTTAAGAAAGAGTTACTTTTCTTTCTGGACTGTCCACAGGACACATAAGGCAGGCATGGCCACAGGGCCACCAGCCAAGTGGTCCATAAAGTTAAAAGGCATCTAAGAAGCACAGGGGAGTTGTCCAGGCTGAGATGTGGGCAAGCGCGTTCTACTTGGAAGTGTAGTGTGGAAGAGACAGAGATCACAGCTAGGCTGGACTGCGAGTGTGTGGCCCTGGGTGCAGTGTTGGAGCTGGAGTTTAAAGGAATCTGGAGACTAAACGCTGAGGACTGTGTACTTTGAAGGAATGTGGATTCATATCACAAGGTATTAGTGATGATTAAAGGCTTTTATTAAAGTTTTTGTTAAATAGCTTTTATTAAAGATTACCCAGGTGCCAGACATGAATTAGCCATATAATCTCTAGTCTCTATTAACTCTTTGGGATTGATTACTAACCTTTTGCTTAAGAAGGAAACTGAGGCACAGAGTCCTTTAGTAACCTACCCAAGTCTGCTCTTTAAATATGTTTCAGTGCCAGAACTGTGGTCACAGGATCATAGGCTCTAGAGTCTGTGCTGTCCAGGCAATGCGTTTCTAAAGCCAGGGACCAAACAATTGTAAGATGGGAGAAAATTTGTAATCTACGTTTCTGAAGATTGTTCTTGGGAATGTGTGCCCAGTGGGACTCATGGAAATACACATCTCTGGACTTTCCTCCATACCAAGCTTTGCAGGCATAGTCTTCAGCCTCTACCTGCAGGCACATTCACTCCACCTTCGCACACTGGTGCAGTCAGTTACAGCCTGAAGTAACATTTTCCATCCTGTCTGCTCTGTTCTTCACAGGCTTCTCCCTTTTCCTTGCTCTTTTTCTCACACACTGACCTGAGTGTTACATAACCATAACTTAGCGGCACACAGCAATCCAGCCTTGTATCTTCTTGTTTTTCATGTTCTTCCTCTTCCCCTTGTTCTTCCCCTTGTTCTTCCTCCCATCCTTTTCCTCCTCCTCCTCTTCCTCTTCTTCTTCGTCTTCGTCTTCTCAATACTGCGCTTTGCTTTGCAAAGTCTGTGGGGTCCCTGGTCACCGTATGCTGCACCTGCTAGAGTCATGACCAGCACATGCAATGATTAGGGATGAGCGCTGATTAGAGATGCCAGAGTTAGGATTTGAGCCAGAGTCTTGACTTTGTTATTTACATCCCTTGCATCCAGGGTACCAGCAGACGTCTTAGAGATAAGCTGGGTACGATGGTCATGCCTGCTCCACTAGCAATTATCAGGAACAAGATGAATTAAGATTGTATAATTTGTATACAGAACCTTCACTGGTTAAATGGTCTCTAGCGAAAGTGATTTTATTGACTGTGTGTGCTCTTCCTTCTTCAGTCATTCACGGCAACTTTACATATTGTAACATTTCAAAGCTGAAAAGATCCGGCCAGGAAATGAGTGGCTGATGAGTTGCTTTTTTGGGAGAGTGGACTGTTATAGGCAGGATGGAACTGGGATGGTGGGGAAAATAACAGTTTCCTCCAGGCTAAGGGTCAGACGTTCCTGAGATGCGTCTTGAGTACCTCATTTAACTTTTTCTGAACCCCACTTAAAATAAAGCCAGAGCTACCTGCTGGTAAGGACAAATGTGAAGATTAAATGAGACGCTCTAAATAAAGCGCTTGGCACATAACAAGTGTCCAGTGAATTTTTACTTTGGAAGAGAAAGGAGTTAATCTTGAATGCAAGAGTGGCAGAAAGCTTTAGAAGCTTTATGAATTTTCCTTCTCCTCTACACTCCCCCAACCTCCAGTCTGTCTACCCTCAAGGCGGAACCAAATCGGAGGTCTCCTATTCCTGCCCCGCCTTTGCCATGAGACCCTCAGACATGCCCTGCTACCACTTTGACATAATCACAACATGAACAGCCAGAGTGGGTGGCGGGTTTTTAAACTCACCCATTCACATGCAGGAGTGGTGCCAACTCTGCCCGGTGAACCAACCCAGACAGCTTGGAGGAGCTGGCGCCTCGGGTGGAGGGCTTGGTTACCTAGGCAACGTTTACCTAGCCTGGTGGCACAGGGGCTGTCACCTCTGCCTGACGCATGCAGAAGTGCATCAAGTTACCAGGGAGAGGGAAAGAAACAATTTTCTCTTGAAATGAAGTAGATGCAGGTGTTAATTTCTTTTGAATGGCAGCTAATTTTCTGTTTTTAGAGAGGGTGGATAAAGCTTAAACATGAACTTCTAGCTGAAAATACTCAGTTTATGAATCTGGCAAGCCTTCGAAGAGAAGGAAAAAAATGTCCTGGCTCCAGGATTGTTAGGCTTCCTGTCTTTTCGGCAGCTTATTACATTTATTTTACTGCTTTGGAGGATTAGAAAATAGTCTCCAAAGGCCATTTCTTTAATGACTTGGAATATTAATGTGTAAAACTTGCTTGTCGGCTAATATAGTCAATGCTGTAGCTTTTGTATGTAATTGGCTATTGGGTCCTTCATTCCCTGAAGCTTTTTTTTTTTTTTTTAAATGTTTTCTTTATTGTGGAAGATAATGTACATTAAGAAAAGTGCACTGAGCAATTTAATAGTCCAATGATCTATCATAAAGTGAATATGTGTATGACCCTGACTTAGAAAAGAAGAGGAAAGAAGCTATTAGTAGAGGTTTTTATTTTTTTAATTTTTTTTTTTTTTTTTTTTGGTACTGGGAATTGAACTCAGGACCTCACGCTTGCCAGACGGGTGCTGAGCCTCTGAGCTATCTCCCTGGCCCTGTTACCAGAGGCCTTGCCACCGAAACATGTATTTTCCACTGTGGTTTAGTTTTGTCCCTTTTGTGAATTCTGTGTAAGTGGCCTCATACTTTGATTTGTGTCTGGTTTTTTTTTTTTCTGGACATGACGCTGTGCAGTGTATCTATGTCGTGGTTGTGCAGCTGTAGTTCTCTCCTCTTACCGGCTGGATTTTATTACAGGAGTGGCCCACAGTGTACTTACCCACGTGACTACTGATGGATATTTGCGGTGTTTCCGCTTTTTAGTTATTATGAAAACTCTTGCTCATGTTTCTGGGGAGCAGATATACACACATTTCTGTGGGTGTGCGTTAGCAATGGGATTGCAGGGGAATGTTTTGGGGGCATAGTAGGGAAGAAGCAAAAGCACTATTCATGCAAGTGAACACGCGAAAGGAAGTTTTTGCTTTGTTTTGTTTTATTATCAGTTTGCTGCAATTGGAAGTAGAAAGGCAGGAGGACAGAGCCTTGCACTCCACAGGACACCGTGTCCTCTTTATACTTACCCATTCAAGTGCTTCACAATTTTTCCTGATGATCGACAATGCCAGTGTTTCCGAATTGTATCAAATTATTTTCCCACCACAAGTGCATGGGAGTTTGTTTCCACATCCTTGCCAATAATTAGTTGTGTCAGACTTTTAAACTTCAGCCATTCAGATCATATATATATATTTCTTCTTAATCTGAGAAATTAAAAAATATATGTATTTTACCTTTAATTTTGATTTCTTAAATTAAGAATGAGATCGAGCACCTTCTCACCTGTCTATTAGCTATTGATATTGGAGGATTTCCTTGAGTGAACTGCTCGTTCTGATCTTTTTCCCATTAAAAAAATTCAATCCTTTACCTTTGTTAGGGGAATTTTCCGCCCCCTGTACTAGGGATTGAACTCAGGGTGTTTTCATTAAGCTACATCTTCAGCCCTTTAAAAAAAAAAAAGACTTTTAATTTGAGATAGTCTCTCTAAGTCAGTAAGGCCCGGGCTGGGCTCAAGCTCGCACTCCTCCTTGCCTGAGAGGAGTTCTGGGATTATAAGCAAGTATAGTAACGTCTAGAAATAACATCATTTTGCCTTTCAAATTTAGATGGCAACACACTTAGAATTCTGGTTTTTTCCACCTGACGGGATATAGATTATCAGCACCGCCTCCCCATAAGTGAGCCAATTTTCCCGTCATCATCCATTTAGTATATTTGGGGCCAAAGCCAGCACCTGGCACCATTCATTTAAAAGATCGTCCTTGTTAAAGGTTAGCACAGGCACCCAAGTGTTCAAAAGTGTTCGCATCTGTTTCTGGACTTGTGTTAAGTTCCATTGATCTGTGGCTCTATTTGACTGTTTTTATACCATGACCTCATCATAGTTTTATAACAAGCTTTATAATGCCTTGATTTGTAGTATGGGAGAGATCTTTTACCTTGTTCCCGTTTAATTTCATCCTGGCCTTTCAGTCTCTTTTTTGAACTGTCAAACTAGCTCATTAATTTCCAACAAAAAAAGGGAGGGGGTTGTATAGTGAGCTTTTATTGTAGTGACTTTTCAGTAATTTCACCCTTAGGTTTACCCAAGAGATATGAGGACAGATGGCCACAAAAAGACTTGTTCATGTATATTCATAGAAACTTGAATAATAATTGCTTTAAACTGGAAACAAGCAAATATTTGTACAGCGTAAAACTGCTATTGAACTATTACTTATACAGTGGAAAGAAGAGAATACTCACCCAATAATGCTGGTATATGAGCCTGGTATAAGACATACTATGTAAAAGAGGCTCCATACAAAATAGTACACATGATCTGATTCTACTTACAGTAAGTTTTACAACAACAGGACTTCTTTAAACAGATAAAGTCACTCACACTGGTTGCTTCAGTGAGGTGGCACTGGAGAGGGACTGCATAGGGGCCTGGTGGATATGGATTAAATGCTGGCTAGAGAGCACCAAGCTGTACCATAAACATGTATTTCGTTGTGCAGAACTGAACGTTAATAAGATTTTTGCTGTTAAAGATTTCACTGACTGTGCAGAGTTAGAAAGAACAAATAGAACTTTTCAAATAGTGGATATGGTGAGCAGCTCCAAGTTTTATTATGTTTGAATTCTTGCGGTGATATTTTGTTTTCCACACAGAGACCATTTATGTTTCAAAGGAAATATTCTGTTGTACTTATTTTAAATGTTTTTTGATGCAATAATGAAATTACTTTTAAAAATTTATTTTTTTGATCATTGCTATATAAACATGTACTAGTTCACTTTTTTGCATGCTTGCATTTAGTAATCTTGTTAAATTCACTTGTTAATTTTATCTGTAGACTTGGGATTCCAACATTCACAATAATATCATGTACTAACAATGATACATTAATTCTTTTTTAATTGTTTCATCTAATTTCCTTTTCTTAACTGATTATAATAGTGAGAACCTTTAATAAGATGTTGATTTTAATGAAAACATCCTTTCACTATTTCATTATTGTGTGTCAACTTGCAGTAGGTTTTCTAAAGATATATTTAAAGGAATTTCTCCTTTGTTCATATTTTGCTAAGAGTTTCAAATCATCAGTGGGTACTGAATTTTATTAAAACTATTCTTACATTTACTAAAATTACTGCATACATTTTCTCCTTAATTCTGTTAGCATGGTGAATAACATTAGAAATTGTTAAAGAACAATACATGTCTGTAACAAAACTGTTTGTGATGAGATAGATGAATACATTTGTAAATTGCTATATTTGGTTTCTTAAGATCTTATTTAACCTTTTAATTTTTATGTTCATGAGCAAGGTAGACCTGAAATTTTCTTTTCTCATAAAGTTCATGTCAGATTTTGGTTTATCAAGAATATGTTTAAAGTGAGTTAGAAAAAAAAATTTTCCCTAGTTCTCTGGAGGTATTTGAAAGTGATGAACCATTGTTTATCACTTAATTTCTGGTAGAATTCTCTGGTGAGTTCATTGGGTTTTGAATTATGCATTGTAATTTTGAAAGAACTTAAATGCTTTTTAGAGGTATTTTAGGGTTGGAGCAAGACTGAACTAAGATCCAGACATTTCCCATAGATTCCGTGTCCCCAGACACATGTAGCTCCCCATTAACAGCATCTCCCAGTGGAGTGGGGCGTTTGCAGTAGCTGATGAGCCGACCTTAGCCCACGCGGTTCACTCTGGATGCTGCACATTTGATAGGGTGGACCACATGTGCGGTGGCATGTAACTACCTTTACAGTGTCATGCAGTCTAGTTTCATTGCCCTAGTAATTCTGTGTTCCACCCGTTCTTCCATCTCATCTCTGGAAACTATTGAGCTTCTTGTTATCTCTGTTGCTTTTCCTTCTCTAAGATGTCATATAGTTGAAGTATACAGTCGGTGGCCTTTTCAGATAGACTTCTTTGCTGATTTTTATAATTACTTTTGAAATAGAACAATTACTGTGTGCAGTTTCAGTTTTTGTCCTTTGTATGCATTTGCATAATGGCTTTCCTTTGTTGTATTGTTTTGTTGCATTCTGCAAGTATTATTTGAAATAATGTTGTTATGATTCAGCCAACAGAATTTTCCAGTGTCTACTGGGGATTTCCTAGGCATTATTTTTTGTTATTCATTTTTAGCTACAAAGCTTGTGAGCAAAGAACAGACTCAGAATGATTTTGGTACTTTGAAGTATGTTGAGATGTGTTTGATTTCATGGCCCTATTTTAGTACATGTTTCCTGTGTTCTTGGCAATGATGTATATTCTTTAGTTATAGGTACAGTGTCTATGTATGTTTATTTGGTCAGCTTTGCTATTTAATATCCTCATGGTTTGCTATTCCATATCCTCATGGTTTTATGTCATCTTTAGTTTTCTGAGGGAGATGTATTAAAGTCTCATATTGTGATTGTGGACTTGTCTTTTTGTCCATTATGAAGTGACTCTCGATATACCTAGTAAGACTTTTTGCCTTAATGTCTGTTTCATCTGATACTAACAAAACCACATCAGGTTTTTATGGTTGGAATTTGTCTGGCACGTGTGTGTGTCTGTAGGTGGGGTGTGTGTTTATGTGTGTTAATTCTTCTGGTTTTCACTTTCAGCTTGCAGTTGGACTGGCCCCTTCTGTACTTTAGCTGAAGCATTTACTTCACTTACTTTTCACGTCATTTTATACAGTTAAGTTGAAATAACTGTCTTACTAATTTCTTTCAGTTCTGTATTTTCTGTATTCTTGTTTATATTCTCTTCCTCCCTTCTTTGAGTAGAGGATTTGGTATTGTTGTTGTTGCTGTTGTTCAGCCTTTCCATTTTTCTCTCTATGAACCTGGAGATTTTATATTTTTTAATTATTATTTTGGTGCCTACACTAGAAATTTTAATGTGCATTCTTGAGTTAGATCTTAGAAGAGTTAGTGTTGCTTTTTTCTCCTTCTTGACTTATGTGTCGTGGTGCATATTTTGTTTTTGTGCTTTTCATATGCCCCAGGCACCATTATTATGATTACTGCTTTACTCAGCGTGATGCGTTTGGATTTATTCACAGACATTTTTTCTGTGCTCTCTTTTGCTTTGTGTCACTGCTCTTCTACCTGAGATCACTTTCTTTTTGCTTGAAGACTACTCTGTAGTATGTATTTCCTTTGTTGGCTGGTAACAAATTCTTTCAGTTTTTGTTCATCTGACAAATATGATTATTTCAGCATTATTCTTAATAATATTATCTCTGGGCATAGAATTCTAGACTGCTAATTATGTTCTTTCAACACTTTAAGGATTTTTTTTTTTGCCTACTTCTTTCCTTTATTTTTGTTGACACGTTAGCTAAAGGTTTAATTTTTGCTCTTTTATTTCTTTAGGCTGATTTTAATTTTTTCCTTTTGTAGTTTTAGTGGTTTTGTTGTCACATGCCTAGGTAAAGTTTCCTTTTTTCTTCAGGGTTTTAAAGTCTCCTTGTCTCGGCTTCTTCTGAAGCCTGATGTCTTTCTTTGGCTTTGCCATGTTCTTGGCTATTATCTTGTCAAATGTTGCTTTGCCGTTCATTCTCCTCTTTTTCTTGTGCTATAATTACGTGTATGTGATACCGTCTCACTGCATCCTGTGATACGTTTTATCCTGTCTTTTCTGTCTTTTTTCTATGCTTCATTCTAGTTATTTTCTTCTGATTTCCAATTACTGCTCTTACGGTGTTTATTCTAGAGCTGAATTCATTCATTTTTAGATAATAGGTTTCCAGATTCAAAATTTCTATTGGGCTCTTGTCTTTAAATTTATCATTTATATTGATTTCATAGGGCTGATATAATAAAACACCAGGAGCTGCATGGCCCAAGCAACAGCACAGTTCTGGAGGCTGAATGACAAGGCGTTTGGGGCACCATCCCCATGGGTTCAGAGAAGAACCTATTCTGAAGGCCGTGTCCGTTTCTTTGCTTGTCGCCACACCTCTCTGTTCTGTCTTCACCTCTCATCCTCTGTGTGTCTGTCTTAAAATCCTGCCACTCTTTTATAAGGATGCCTGTAATTGCATTTAGGCTTTGTCTCAACAGTCTATGACAGAGCTTCCTCTCAGTGTCCTTAATTTAGCATCTTTCTTCATGTAAGGCATTATTTATTCCCTCCCTGCATAAAGTAATATTCACAGGCCCTAGACATTAGGCTGCAAACATATCTTTTTTAGGGGCCATGATTCAGCCTCATTCTATGTGGAAACTCTCAACCTTGTAATTTTATATTCTTATACAAATAGCAAGATTTTTTTTTTTAACAAAGAGCCAGTTTCATGAATTCCAGTATCTGAGACCCTGTGGCTGTGTTTATGTTTTTGTTATTTCTACTGGCTTTTGTTTATGTCATCTTGTTTCTTATACTTAGTCATTTTTAACTGTGTGTAAGGGGTTATATCCACATAATGTTTTATATATAAACTCCGAGGTAAAGATTTAGCTTTTCCAACTCTAGAAGAAGAGCTTTGGGTTTGCTTTTGCAAAGGCATGAGGACTGGTCATTCTGGAAGCTATTCTATTTCAGTTTTAGAGACTGGGAAGATAGGAAGGTGACCCTTTGCGAGGGCCGTTACCTATCCCTTCTCCCTTTGTGCTAGAGTAGGGCTCAATCTAAAATGAATGGTGTGCTCAGGTCTGCTTCACTGTCCTCAGCAGGCCTGAATGCAATCTCTGTTTCTTTAGCTCATCAAGACGTCAACAGAGGAGAAGGAAATAGGTCCACAATGCTGTGTCTTCCTTCTCTCTTCCCCTGCCCCTCCTCCAACTCTTTTTGGCTTTCACATGTCTTACAGCATTAACGACTGTGTTGTTCCTCTTTCATATTTGTCTCCCACGGGAAGGTTAGTGTAGCACATTTCGTGGATTTTTATCAAAGCAGACGTCTCCCTGAAGCTTTCGTCTCCCCATCTTAAATTTTTTTGATTAAAGTTTCAGACAACACAGAAGTAGAGAATAATACAAAGAACTCTCACCGCCAAACCATGACCATGGTTCAACCATTAGTAAGATTTTGCTGCTTTAGTGTGAAAATCTTTGTGATGTACAAGAAGAGAAGTTATATAATACTGGGCAGTATCTCAGTTCACAGCAGTCCGTTTGCCTCTGAGGTCCAGGAGCAGATATCCCGTCCCCTGTCCCAGCACAGGGTGTGACGGGGGCCTGGATTGTGCTGTGACTGACTCAGTGTAACTTCTCTTAAGCCCCGTGGAATGGTGGAGCTTGGAAGAGCTCTTAATTTGAGTGTCAGTTCTCTGAGAGAGAATGTTAAATTGGTCAGCCATTGTGCTTTCTTGCCTTCTGACAGCACCAAGGTTTGAGAGGGTTTCATTACCCGTGTGTGATATCATGTGGCATTAAGATGTGACAAAGCAAATTTTATTGCCATTGCTGCCTGCCTCAAGGAATGACAAAGCCTTTGACACTTGAGGTGTATATTAATAGTCCTATAAAATATATCTGGATTGCTGTAGCTATTACCATCCTGTGTCTGTCCCATCTTGTCCCTCCACCCCGGCTCGCCATCACAGCCATAGGAGCCTTTGCTGTGACTATCAACACAGACATGTATTTCCCTCTTCCAGAGACTTGTGTTTTCTTAAAAAGTACATTCCTAAAATTATTTTGCAAATACTACTCCAATACTTTTCTCCCATTCATTTTTTTTTTTTTAATGGAAGACAGTTTTCCCAGGATGGATAAAATAGAATTGCCAGGTTAAGGCAATTTCCAGTTGCCTTGGAAAGAGGATGGGACTGATCCTTGTGCAAGGATCTGCTGTGCTCTTTGTTAGCTCTGCAGCGTTAGACAAGTTTCTTGACCTTGCTGAGGCTCATTTTCCTCCCCTGTCAAATGAAAGTAGTGATATTTGTCTTTTAGAATTTAAAAAAACGTGTACCCTTGAATGTAATAATCAGTCATTAAATCATAGTTTTTGTTAGAATGGTGTTAAAGCAAGTGGAAATCTCTTTTTCTTTTAACTAATTGATTTATTTGCAAGACTAAAAATTTTTTTTTATTATTTCTTTTTTTTTTTTAAGCTGTATATATTGTTTTTGTTTTGTTCTGTTTTTTGGTATCGGGAGATCGAACTCATGACCTCATGCTTGCCAGGCAGGTGCTTGTGCCACTGAGCTAAATCCCCAGCCCTTCTGTTGTTATTATTAACAAGTCATTCTTCTTTGGAGCAGGTTTTCCGTGTTTTTGCCCCAGTCTTTACCCTTGCAAAATGAACTGAGCGATGTTGATCAGTACCAAAGGAAGCTGCCAGAGCAGAGGTCTGGGAAACCCACGAAATGATCTTGGGAGCTGACTGGTATTTCCCGTCTTGCTGTAAGTTTCTTGAACTTTGAGCTTTGACTCCAAGGCTGTGCACCTCATGTTGGTGTATCTGTGCTGTTAATGCAATTCTGTCAACGACTATCAAATCCTTAGGCAGTTGTGTCCTTTGACGGGGTGACACAGAGCAGCAGTACCTATCTGTCTGTCTGTCTGCCTATCTATTGAGCAAACAGAAAAAATCTGTATTAAAATATGAGGAACATTAATTTTTATTTAGAAGAGAGTAGATTTATTTACAACAGCAGCAGCAGCAGCAGTAGCAACAACAACAACAACAGAAATCCTGGCACCGAATATAGTGACTAAAATCAGCTTGCTGAATATGGAAATGAAAAGAAAAAAAAGTGACACTTCCTAGATGTGTCCCTGCCCCCTGGCTCTCTGCCATGGAGAATATCACGTGGGAGCATTTGCTGTGAGTGTGAGCACAGACACGTATTCCTCTCCATATAAGACATGTGTATTTTCTCAAAAGCCTGAAACTTGCTCAGAAATTAGTTCTCTTTTTCCCTTCCTGTGAGCTAGGAGAATAATCCTCACATGCCCCTATCATGAGTTTGTGGAAAGAAACAGTCTTCACTCAGGGTCTTTAGCCACCAGGTAGGGGATAATTGGTCATGGAGGGAATTTTCTTTGTTGGTTTGCAGCTGAGCATAAACCATTTCCTCAAGTCTGGAGCAAACTCAGCCTTACTTTCCTGACTGAGTCTTCTGACTAGCCCTCTGACTAACAATGGCTGCTGAGAATAATTGTAGCTGTGGCGGATTGGCTGTTCTTGGCTAACACACTGTTCTTGAAATGCATTCTTGTATTTACCTCACCATAATCTGTTGTACAGTGAGATCTGTCTTGCCCATCCTGTTTCTACTCCTTTTGCTCAAGAGTGACTGATCACTCTGAGGAGTTCAGTAAGAGACCCAAGCTCACACTCTGAGCAGGTCTAGCCCAGATTCAAAGCCAGACTGGTCTGCCTGTAGTGACATGTTCTAATGTGTTTAACCGTATTCTATTCGCTCTGATGTTATGATGGTGTCTTTGCGCTAAAACGTTCTCCTTTATGGTATTGTCTGTTTTCTTATAATTCATAGTATGTAGCGCTTAGGTAATATGTAGTTCATATAACATAGTTTTGTATGCAGTTTGAGGGCATTTGCAGGCTCTATAACCTCCTCTGAGGACCTCGGCTGGAGTGCCCAGCTTTGTGCTGTGCCTCCTTTCTTCTTTCTTTCATATTCTTTTCTTTTTTTTTTTTGGTACCAAGAATCGAACTCATGACCTTGCACTTGACAAGGAGGTTCTTATGCCACTGAGCTAAATCCTCAGCCCCATCTCCTTCAGTCTCATTCTGATCTTATCAAAGCTCTTCCTGTTAAGAATAGAAATAGAAAGTCAGCCTGGACTCTTTGATGGAACTGTGTTCAGCCAGGTTCTGTTTGCCTTGTGCTGAAGCTTTATGGGGATCATTAAAATAACAATGGTGACAACAGAAACAACAAAGGAAGTATGGAATTACTCCTGTTGGCAGAGGTGTCCTTAGTGAAGCACCATCTTCATATGGGCTATCTTCTGAGTGCTGGTGTGATGTGTGTCCAAAATGTGTCATAGAATATTTAAATCTTTTCATTGAAATGAATATTCTTTTATTTTTGGTACCGGGGATTGAACTTACCACCCCGTGCTTGCCAGGCAGGCGCTTACAACATTGAGCTAGCCCTCCATCTGCAGCAAATATTCAAGAGGAATGAGAAAGAGAATCTCTGCACTGGAGGAGTCATGGATTAGGGTATTTGCAAAAATTTTGGTTATTTTGGAAAAAAACAGCACTAGTACAAGGAGCTTTCAAATCTATAGGGATGTGCGTATGTTTGTGTGTGTGTCTATATATGTTTATGTGCTGTGTGTTTATGCGTCCGTAGAAAATGAAAAATTCCGCATCTAAAATCAAACGTTTTCCCTTGGGGTTCCTCTTTCACAGCAATGTGATAGCTCATCAGAAAGCTGCCACACTATGAGTCTCTTTTCATGATGTTTAATTAGATGATTTATAGCTTCTCTGACAGATCTGGTACAGTCTTTGTGTACAGCTTGGAGCCTGGGAACACAGGGAGGAAACTTGGGTACCTCAGCCTCACATTGCTATTGTGGTTTACATCGCTTATTTGACAGGTGGGTTTCCATCCACATAAATAGGAGTTGGCTGATTACACAGTGTGGATACCTTTTTCTTTTCTTTGCTGATTTTCCACCTAGTTGCTTTTCCACTGTTAACTCCCTGCAGTGATCAACTACAGAATTCCTGAACTCCAGTGGTATTGTATTTTCATACCCAAAACCAAAGTCTTCTGTCCACTGAGCTGAGGTGAGAAGAGTATAAAACCCAAGGGCTGGACGTTTGTCACTTGTTGCTGAGTGCTCTGGCATTATTGGTCAAAGGAGCTCCTTGTCTAGAGCTGCCTGTGCACTTTTCTGGAATGTTCTCATCCAAGGAGACATGGCAAGTTTCATCTTCCCTTTGCCAGTGTCTTCTGTGGTTCCTGTCATTGCACCGCCTGCCTGCCAGGGAGGGCCTCAGGTGGAGCCTGGGCTCCCAGGTTCACTTCTGGTGAAGTTATTCTTCCCTGAAAACCGAGAAGGGAAGCCTCTCCCGGCTTGTAGGAGCCCACGGAGAAAGTTAAGCAGTGGCTCTCTAAGGATTCAGCTGGGGAGTGTATTCTTTCAAGTGTAGGTTTAGGAAGGGATTGTGTTGCTTTTGCTTCTATTGTTTCTTCTGCTTACAAATTATTAAGGCAAATTTCCACTGGAAAAGAAAAGTGACTGGAACTTGAACGTGTACTAGATTTCACATTCATTTTTAAAATTCTAAGTCAGACTGTGAGAAGACCAGGCAGAAGCGGAGGGTAAACACAGAAGCTTAATTGCTTGTTTGCTGAATGTCTGCGTGGAAACCTGCCAGGCAGCCGAGCCCACTTGCTCCTTTTGTACCTTCCTTCTGACCACAGAGCTTATTGTAACTGGTTTTCATTCTCTTAGTGCCCTGATAGTCTCCACATCCTTTCTTCCTCTGGAATCTTGTTCTCAGGAGACAAACAGACCTCAGTCACTAACCCTGGATACTGATATTCTCAGGGGCATTTATTACTTATTATACAATTGAAGACCTGGCCTCCTTTATGAAGGAGGTAGAAATCCAAAGATAACCATGTACCTCTGGTATTGTGTCCTGTTTTTCAGTGACCTGCATTAATACTGAGACTCTAAGCCCAGGAGGGGTTATATGTGCGGAAGGCTTCTAGACAGCACTGTCCTGGGAATGATGAGAGGAACTTGCACGATGCTGGCTTGTCATTAACTTGCCCTGTGGCTTTGAGAATGTCAGCTTATTGCCCTTTTGCAAAATGAGAAGGTGGTGTTAGATGATCTGTAAGTATCCTTCTAGACCTCAGAGTCACAAGGACAAAACAGAGTCACAAGAAACAGACTGTGTAGACAGATTGGAGGTGCTCACCAGTAGGTGGTCTTAGGATAACAAGGCTGCCCTGTGGTGGTATGTGGTCCATATACCCCCATAATACAAAGGAGAAGATGTCATAGTTGTACATTTGGCAGAGACTTTCTCTTAGGGTGTGGACTAATACCATGATAGCTCAGTTAGAGTAGAAGGTGAAATGCCAGTAATAGTGTGGGGACCCAAGTCACACAAAAATATTGTTGATCTTTTGTACATGACAAAATGAAGGGATTCTGTATTTTGTTCAGCTCTGGGAAGGGGCAGAAAAGTAGACAGAGGTGTAGAAAGAAGAGGAAGGAGAGAGGGAGAATTTGGGGAAATGGTGGCAGAGTGGATACTTTGTTTTCTAAAAGAGCAGTAAGGAAACCCTGCAGGCCCTGGGAACCGTAATGCTTAATGTGAGATTTTCAGTTAGTGTAATGCTGTGCTCTGTTTTTTTTTTTTTTTTTTTGCTTGTTTTTTTGACCTGCTATTCTTTTGTAACTCTAAATTTTACTCACAATTGTTGTAAGTGCATGTTTGCAGTACAGTGTTCATATTCCTGTGTGAAGCTGGTGCCTGTACATAACACATCTTATTTCCATCTTTCACCCCCCATTCCTCTCCTCTCCCTTCATCTCTTGAACCCCTTTCCGTCTGAGAAAGTTCTACCTCCCTACATCCTATTACCTTTCATTTTGCTCTTAAAATTACAATTTGACTTTCTCATGTAAGAGACATCATGTGACATTTAAGCTTGTGTGTCTGATTTATTTCACTTAGCATTGAGTGGATTGTTTTTGTGAAAGCTGAGAAAAGCACTGAGATTTCATGTCTAGGTAAGTTCAGTGGGTGGGGGAGGCAGAACAGAGATGGCCGATGAATCCTGTGAGCAGAGGTAAGCGGGGAACGTAGCCCCACTTAGAACACTGTGTGTCTTAGTGATTTCTATTTCCATTAAAAATGGAGTTTGCAGTCCCTAGCCAAACTTTCCTAGATCCTGAGTGGCAAGGCAGGTATGTACCTGGGGGAGATTTTCAAATGACGTTGTTGCGAGGTCTTAGTTACAAAACTAGAACCCAGTGGATGGGCTAGTTCAACAATTTGCAGAAAGGAAAAGTAAAAAACAGTGAGAAAAGAAGGAAGAAATGGAAACAAAGCTTTTGTAATTGGGGAGGGGAGGAGAGGGTAAGAGGGGTAAGAAAAAAATCACCTTTTATCTTGTACAGGTACACATTTTCTATGATGAATGTGATTATTATGTATATGTAATATGTATCAGTAAAATCTGATTGAAGCAAAAAAAAAAAATTAAAAACAAGCTGTCATCTGCCCACGTACCCATGCGCAAGACCATAAATTGCATGTCCTGCAAACATGTACTAATAAAATTTTTAAAAAGTTTTACATAAATAAATAAATAAATAAATACAAACAATTTGCAGGACCCTGAATTAAAAAAGAAAAATCTGGAATGTGTTTTTGTCAAACATTTCCTGGTGCTTTTGAGACATGTGGTGACCTCATGTAGCTCTCAGCAGTGGCTGCTTTCAGTCAGAGGTTGTGTGCCCGCTTCAGAGACAGAGAACATGATTTCTCGGTTTCGTTTGTGGTCAGTTGCAGCTCAGTGACAGCTCCCTTGCCTACCATTGTTTCCTGGGATTTCTGAAGAAAATGCTGAGACAAACAACACCTTTGTCTGTGCAAGTTAGCTTTGGAAATGACAAAAGAAATTCCTGTTGTAAAACAATAGGATATTTTACAATAGGAATGTGTGCTATCCAATCCAGGTGGTTAAAAAGTGATGTATATTTGACATTTGCTTTGAAAAAATAAATGCCAGGGGCACGAGTGTCAAAATATTAGTTGGAATGAGGGGTTCTATCATGATTTTCACAGCATCCTGTTCTGTACTTTTACACTGTTGCATTTATAAAAGTTGAAAATCATGACTTGTGTGTGGTTAATTATCAATTTACTTTCTAGAACAGGGACCATATATCCCACAAATCTGAGTGATGGAAGAAGTGCTTATTTTCTTCTTTTGGAGTTTGCCCTCCAGTTTTAGTTTCTACCTTAAACAAATTCTTTTCCCTGATTTCAAAATATGGAATTTTACAAAATTTAAACAGCATATAAGTGCCCCATTAAGAAATTTAATTTGTGCACCAGAGGAAGAGGCCTCCGTGGAAAAAATTAGCAAATTAAGGGGCAACCTGGGGAATGTCCATAACTGGTAGGTCCCACTTTTGGAGCTGAGAACTGGATCAGCAAAGCAGAGAACCTGAAGACAGCCCAAAGGCTGCAGAACACAGGAAGTGTCCACATCCCTGGTAGCCAATATGGAGACGGTATTCAACAGTTTATATTTTAGAATTGGATTTTATTTTTTTTCAAGTGAAAACAAGATTGCTGATAAAGGATGTCTTGTTAGGTATATTCCATTTGCAGATATATATTTTCAGGTACTTGGTGGTGGAACTTTGGCTCTCAGAGGTTAGCCTTGGTTTGCATATATTTTCTACATGTCAATACATTTCACTTGTCTAAGTAAACTAGGAGGACGCCACCCCTAACTCACCACCTGGCATTCATGAGTTGTTTCATTTTTTATGTCATTTTTTAAATGTCAATTCAAAAGGAAATAATTTAAATTTACGACATGCCAATCGTATTCCAAAGCCACTTAGTATTGAGACCACAGAAAGAGTTATTTACATTTCGCGGGGAGCTGTGGGTTTTCAGCAATCACCATTTGGTGATGTATCTTTTGATTTTGGGTTAAGTAGGACCTTGATGTTTTGAGATTTCTGGTTTTCAGATGAGTGGCTAATAATAGCTTGTTTTTAGAAAAGCGCTGGGGATGGGAACATGTACTTGGCTTCTCTGACTGCAGGCACTCTGCTTTCTGATGGGCCACAGTTTGATTTTGTTTGCAGGGTTGCCTTGGTGTAACAAAGAGTCCCTTGTGCCTTTGGGGTTGTCCTTACCAGCCATCACCTGCCAATTGGTTCCTGCCTAAGCAAGTGTTTTGAGTTGGAAAATGAGGTGTGAGAAACACTTTATTTGATTCTAGGCCACTCCTCCCTTTTGAATACTATTGCATCTGAAAGCTTAGGATTTGGCCTAGTTCACAGGTTCATTTTTTCACCTGAAAATATTAAGTATTTTTTGAGCATTTGCTCCTGCAGGGGACTGTACTGAGCACTGTGGCATTAGACACAAACTAGAAAGACAGGCTTTGTCCTTATTAAGTTTATCGTGTGATAGGAAAGAAAAAGGCATCAGCTCTGAAGCTCCCTGGCCGTGTCATTCATTGCAGCTGTGATCAGTGCTGTGGTCTGGAGGGAGGGCGTCAGAGTGGGAGAAGACGGGATGAGAGAGGTGTCAGATGGAGGGACAGAGTTCAGGTGACCTGGTGCAGAGCCCTTGATGTGAGAAGCAGCTCTTGTCACTGAGTTGATCAAGAGCAGATACACTGACTGGAACCGAGTGTGGGCAGATGAAGAGGAGACAGATTGGAGATCAGGGCCAGGTCCCCAGGCTCCGAGGCTGTGGCAGGCACTTAGAGTCAATGAACTAGACATTTCTGCCCGTTTAAGGAAAAAGTCAAAAAACAAGAAGACAAATGCAGAGGGGAGACATACTGTATTTGCCTGCGCCTGGACCACCTCTCCTTACCCCACACTCTCCATTCTGGAAACTGCTTCTGTATTTGGCTTCCTCCGTAGTTGCCATGGCAGTGGCTATGTGGCTTTAGGTTCCTCTTGTAACAACTACAGTTGTTTGATCCAGGGGCTTTTCTTGCTCTGTTCCTTGGGGGTATTGGAGCTGGAATTGAGAAAGAGAAGTTTCTTGCCTGGAGGTTTCAAGCAAAGGACCTACAAAATGAAGAAGCTGTTGGAGCCTTCTTCTGTCTTCTGGCTGGAGGAGGAGAAGTGGAGGAATGAAGCAATTACACCGAGAGAATTTGGTGTGAAACCATAAAAAGAGAGAGAGAGTACGTGTATTTTTGGGTCCGCCACATGTTCCAGGCCCTGGCTCAAGATATTTCCAACATATATCCAAGTCTATAATGAAACAGTATTCCTCTAAAAAAAAAAAATCTCACTTGCTATTTATTCTAGCCAGCAGTACAATGTTAGTTTCTGTTACTGGTATAAAATTACTTTCTCTGGATCTGCAGATATTTTCTGTGTAGGTATATGTGATAATTGTGGTTCATAGCCATCTTCTGATTTTTAAGGTCTTCCAAGCTTATTAATTCATGGGAAGTCCATCGTCCTCTAGTTTAGATTGAAGATACAGAAGGTTGAGAGAAGTTAAATCCATGTCACATTTCTAAAGAATGGAAATGTAGTAGAAAGGAACTCTGCTGCATAAGCAGAAACTCTGAGCAAGATAATTTATGAATGTGAAAACCAAGTAAGAAATGAATTTTTACCTGTAGCATTCTCTCTGATCTGAGTCTTTATGGTGCACTCAGGTCTTACTGCCTTTTGACGGTGGTACAAACAGAAATAGTGTGAGCACAAACCTGATATGTGGCTTATGTGTAAGTGTGACCACCTTCATTTGGCGCCTTTGCTGTGTTCTCAGCTCCCAGAGTTAGCAACTTTGCAAAAGGCAGGGCCTCCTGGGTCTCCTAATTTGAGTGAACAGTCTCTACCAGCCACTGCTGAGTTTGGAGAAAGTCTAGCTTACAGATGGCCAAATCAAAGACAGTTCCACACTGTGGTGTGATAACCAACTAGGGTAGTTACCTGGTGTGTGAGCTAATTGGGAAGCAATGTAATGTAGAGGATTTGACCAAGCTGCATGGATTCAGACTTGTGTGGAATTCCTGTCTCTGCTATTTACACATTGGTTGACTTCAGGCAGGTTATCTGATCTTTCTGAATTTCGGCTCTTTCTTATTGGTAAAATGAGGGCATTAATAGTGCCTAGTTCATGGGAATATTACAATTCCTAAATAATATTTATGAAGTACATAGTAGGTTTTTAAGTATTGGCAATTTTTATGGATAGTAACTGTTAGATAAAGCAGTTACCACAATGCCTAAATTTTAATAAACACTTGTGACTCTTTTACCTAATGAATGCCTGTATCCCTATCTTTAAACCTTCAAGGGGTAAATATCTCTCCTGATTTACCTGTCTCTGGACAGCAGATTAAGAATCCTTGACATAATCCAGCCTCTTGATTTTACAGAAGCCAAAGAAATGATTTCTCAAGGTCAGACAGTGTCTGGAAGAATTGGGTACAAGCCCAGAGGCTCTAATCCCAATTCGATGTACCGAAGACCTGGGGTTTTCTTGGATGTCATTGATTTATATGCAGAGGGCACGTAACATTTTCAGAGGGTTCAGTTAGAGGTCTTCACCCAACCCCACACCTGTGAATATGGAAATATTTATATGGCCCCTTGTTTTTCCCAAATTACTTTGCTATGAGTGCCTATGTTTCTTGTGCAAATCCTTGTTTTGGAATATAATTTTACTAAAGTATTCCCCCATGCTCAATGACATATTTTCCCAAGGAACCTGTGTTTGTCATTACTTTATGTACATTACTGCACCCAGGGTCAAGAAGGGGATCTCTTACACATTGAGTGACTTCAGGTTATCTGAAAGATCTCAGCCCTTGAGACAAAATAACTATTCCAAAGAGTGGCTGTATCATCCAGGGTCCTGAAATTTGTAATTCAGTGAAATTTCACACTAGAACATGCCATGGATCTTTGGAACTTTAAGGGATAATTGAAATGATGATTGCTAAATGTTTAATGCTAAATATTCAATCTATAATGATACCATTGTAATTGACATTGGTCAGATCACTGTGTTTCACTGAGGGTCTTCGTTTACAACAATTGTGATTGAACAGTTCTTAAGAACTGAGAACGGTGGGGATAGAAAGAATTCCAAGAGTTAAGTTATGCTGAGGAATGGTAGGAAATTGGGTATGTTTCCCTTGGAAGAGATATGAAGGTAGTAATGAAACTTCTGCCCAAATTTCTTAAAGTTTTGTTACAGAAGGAAGAATTTTACTTACTCTGTCATAATGGAGATTTTATTCATAATATTTACTACATTTTGGAGTGCAACTTAAACAGCAGTACTAACAACAAGTAAGTGAATTTGTCACTGAGCCTTTGGTGACTACTATGCAAAATGCTTTCCATATTTATAGCCCATGTTTTATAAATGATGAAACTAGATTCAGTTTGGTTTGGGAATTGGCCCAAGGTTACCCCTAAAGTAGCAGATCCATAGGACGCGAACCTTGGGAAGATGAGTCTCCTTCCCTGGGCGGATGGGTGATTGCAGGAACAAGAGGTCTGTGGTCACAGGTCTGCCTCATGTCCTGCTCTCCCTAGAGTGCCCAGTGCCAGCCTGGGCCCTGCCAGTGCTCAGCACATGTCTGCACTGTGAGCAGATGAATAGGTCGTATGCTTGATGGGAGCATGGGTTCTCTGACCTGAGGCCCTTTCAAGCTCACTAATCACTCACCAGAAAATAAAATGCTTATGCTCACTGCTTGGCTGTTGGAGATCAGCTCATGGCAGTGAAAGGTTGGCCTGGAGGAGAAAGTGAGAGTCATGAGACCAAAGAGGGTGGTATTTTCCCTTATAGTTCAATGAATTGGACATGTCCAGAGTGATCTTGTGCTTCCTTGGAAATTATAGCCATTTATTGCCCTAAATGCTACTCTCTGCATTCTGTGGAGCTTGATGGGCTATAACGAGTTTTGTGAAGACAGAAGACTTAAAAAAGTCTGTGAGAAATAACTACCATTGCCTTTGGGTTAGAGACTGATTTATCAGAAAACAAATATCTTATGTTAATGGCTTACATTGAACACCTGCATAAAATGTCTCCTTGGGTCCTAGAGGTAGATAAGCTCAGAGAAATTAAGAGAAATTAAGGGATTTGGACAAGGTCACTTGAAGCTCTTGTCTCCTTCAAATTGGTTTTCTTCTGCCCACTTGTGATTGCTACTTGGAAGGGCAATGGGCCCCTTGAGTCCAGAATGACCTCCAGGAACTACTAACTGGCTTAAAAAATGGCATCACAGAGAACCAGTTATATTAGCTTTGTTTTACTACTGTAGCAAATAAATGCCTTAGTTACTTGTTGGTGGAATAAAATACCTGACACCCACAAATTAAAAGTGGAAAAGTTTATTTCAGCTCACAGTTTGTAGAGGTTTCAGTCCAATAGTGGGCTGCCTCCGACGCAGGATCGGATGGCAGAAGGGATGGGGCATGGCAGAGAGAAACAGTCTATGGCTTGGCAGCTAGGAAGCAGCATGACTTCCTTCTTTCTCTTTTTATTCCATCCAGGCTACAAGCTTATTGGTTGGTGCTACCCACAACCATGATTCAGTCTCTTCCCCAAACCTGCACCTCTCAGTGCATGAGGCTATGGGGGGACATCCAGTTATAAATCATATTGGCCACCAAGTGAGAGCCGCACAAATTTATGCTTCCTAGTTTTGTTGAGCTTAGGTGTCCACAGTGGGTCAGCAGCACTGTGTCCCTTCTGGGGAATCAAGGAAGGGATGGAGATGCTATTTTCTTGCCTTTTCCATTTCCTAGAGGGTTCTCACATTTCTTGGTTTGTAACCTATATCACTGTGTCTGCTGTTTTCATCATTTCTCCTTCTCTGACTCTCCTGTCTCCACTGCTGCCCTAAGAGGGTTCCAAAATTATGTTGGACACCTTAGATCAGTGATGGGGAACCTCTTAGAGCTTTCAGTGATACAAACAACCTCCTGGAGCGTGCGTACAACCACTGTCCTAGGTAGTCCAGGATAATGTCCCCAGGTCAAGATCCTCAGTTTCATCACCTCTTCAGTGTTCTTTTTGTTATGAGGCATAACACACTCTCAGGTTTTGGACATTAGGATGCAGACATCATTGGAGATTATTATTTGCTTGTCACACAAGGGGTCACCCTCTGTTCCTTCATCAGTACAGTGTGTCTGTCCCCAGGCCTGCTGGGATCTTCACCGCCACCCCGCCCTGCACCTTCTCTCACCTGCACTGTAAGTCTCCAGCTGGTTTCCCTGTTTCTATCCTTGCCTCCTACGGTTTCTTTTCCATGCAGCAGGACGTTTAAAAATGTGGGTCAGATCACACCACTCTCCTGCACACAAGCCCTCCAGGAGGTTTAAATCTCACACAGAAAAAGAAAAAATTACCGAATTTCTCCTGTGGTTCTGGGCACTACTGTCTGCCCTCACCGCGGCTTTGCATTTGCCGCCTCCTCCCCATCTCCTCCACGCCAGGCGTCTTGCTGTTCCTTTCTGATGCCTGGAATATTCTTCCTGCAGGTGTCTGCATATGTTTGTTCTCCCCAGGTCTTTGATATCTCTGCTCAAATTTTACCTCCTTAGAACTAATTTTCTTGTCATGCTGCCTGCTCTGATACTCTGTTGCTTTGTCCACCTTTGTCTTTCTGTGCAAACACTTAGCAACACTCACAGAATGTTGTGTGTATATCTATTGCCTGCAGGTGTGTCATCTGCCTTCCCTCCCAAAAGGATAGTGTCACAGGGCAGAGAATTGTGTTTTCTTGGAACCTATGCATAGCAAGAGCTCACGTGTATGTACTTAATATATAGACGAAACCTAGGGATTAAATCTAATTCTTCCGGTTCTGAATAGTGTGTACTAACTCTCCCCTCTTCCACACTCTCTCTTCATAAGCAGTTAAGGAAAAGCATGATTTTGTAATATCAGCAAAGTCTGTATTTTCCTGATTCCCACAGTATTTCACTGATTTCCCACATCAGTGAACATGGCCTGTATCTGTTGGGAGGTGGATGGGAGAGATAGCGTGGCTCACTCTCTCTCACTTCCATGGGGCTCTGTCCACTCCTAGGAGAGAGATGAGCTGTTTGCTTAACATTTCTGAGCTCTTCCCTGGTGAATTCCAAGTCCCAAGAAGCTTCCTCTCCTGACTGTATACCACTTCTAATCTACATGTTGTAATCTGCTCATGTGAGGTGGTCACCCTGAGTGTGGTGTTGTCATATTCCAGAATTAGGCTTAGCTTTTTCTGTGAGCTTAATGTGGGGATGATTATGCTTGAGTCCAGAGCACCTCCCCTATTCTGAGTATGTGAGCGAGCTGGAAAGGAGGCACCTAAACCCCAGGAACAGGTAGCACTGTTTCTATCAGCTCAGTCAGAATGTGCTGAGCCTGTGCTGTGTGCCTGGGCTGATGCCTAGGTCTCTCCTCTGTGTGTGGTTGCTTCTAGTGTGTGGCCAGTAGGGGGTTAGTTTAGGGATTGATGAGGAAAAAACCCAGCAGCATGAAGTAATTTCTGAAGCAATCTGAAAGAAGGAGTAAATACTTTAATAATACTACTAATAATCACAGCTTTCACTTAGGGGATTCTGAAAATTGGAAACATACTGCAATCACTTTTATAGTTCACTCAACACGCTCCAGACCCGGCCATACTCATTTTAATTTTGAATGGACTCATTTGAGAACATGAACTCATCTTAATCCTCATATATCTCTGTGAGGTACACACGGTTATTAGCCCCATTTTTTAGCAAAGGAAACTCACAGAAGTCAAGTAATCTACCCAGAGGATCATAATCAGCAAAGTTAGTAGTGGAATTTGGGGTTGCAGTCTATGCCTGGTCTATTAACAAATGGCCGTTATTCTGTGCTTCCTCTTAGAGGCACCTGTGTTTGTGTGCCTGCTGAATATGCGTGTGTATGCATGTGTGCACATGTGTGCATGACGGTGAGAAAGCCAGCACCCACCAGTTGTGTAGCATTACTAGAGTACAAAGTAGAAGGTGAAGGAACAAGGCCTCAGAGGAGATGAGGCAGAGAGGTGATGGAAACCACTTCTGTCTCTTGGGTGTAGGAGTCAGCGGTTGGCTCTTTTGCTCTCTTATGGGTGGCAGATTCTAATGAACAACTGTTGGGATTGTCTGAAGAGAAAAAGAATATCCTAGTTCCAGGTATCACTGTGAGTGTCTCAGAAGCTGGAGGAAGGAGTGAGCTGACTGGACGAGGGCTCCCAGCTGATTGCTGGAGTGCAAGCCCATCCTGGCTGGGTGGTTAGGTTCCTCTCATGTCTGCCCTTGCCCGGGTAGCCTGTCTTGTTGCTGATGAGCTGGACGCAGGGAGCTGGAAAGCTGACTCTTGTTAGCACAACCACAATGAAGAACTCATACACATTGTTTCAAGGTCGTGTGAAGAAAGGACCGAAATGATTTTTGAGCAGCTCCACACAGAAATCTTCTCAGCCAGCACTGACAGGGCCGGGGAGGGCCTGTCTCCATTGGGTAAGTTGTAGTCCTCTTCTGCTGACCTTGTAAATGTACGGCGTCCCTCGATGGAGGCGTGCATTATTCCACAACTGTGTATTAAAAGGCTGTATTGACCTCGTCCTAACAGAGAATGAGCTCTGATTTCCATTTCACAGCAGCTGTCATTTGCTGTTCTGTTCAGCAGCAAACACAGGGTCGGCTTGTCCCCAACTTCATTTTTCCCTTTTGTGACAGTATTGAAAGAAGCTCCTCAGGTGTTCCAATTCTCCTTCATCCGGATTTGAGGTTAACTCTTGTTGATGGTATACTTCTTCAGAGATTCCCATTGGTTTAAATAAAATCTGGGGAAAGGTAAAGTGTTTATGTGCGACTACAAATCAGTGTTGTTCAATCTACAGTCCA
This sequence comes from Cavia porcellus, assembly GCF_034190915.1. NCBI lineage: Eukaryota > Metazoa > Chordata > Mammalia > Rodentia > Caviidae > Cavia > Cavia porcellus. The sequence goes on along the minus strand of NW_026947484.1, from coordinate 154,982,519 downwards.
CTAGCTACATGTAGCTACAGGCACTGGAAGGGTGGATTGTATAAACTACTTACAAAGATAATGCACAGAAATGGAAAATACTGTCTCAATAATAAAAAAGACGTAAAATTTCTCATTCACAATGTATATTGATTACTGAATATTTTGGATATATGATGCCACCTTTATTCCTAATATTTTATTGATTACTAGAGCATCCTCCTGGGCCTGTCTGGAGGGTCACAGAGGTGTGACCTTAAATACTTTATGTGTGCCCTCATCTTTCCTTTTGGTGCTATTCTCCTAATCTATTCCCTGACCACCAAGAACTAAGCAGCTTTTGCTCTGCCCATGATGCTTCTTTCTTGGAGATGGCTTACCATGGACCGAATCTCCTAAAACTGTAAACCAAATTGAGCCTTTTCTTCTTTTAATTTTGAGTGTCTGTTATTCTATCTCAGAAACAGGAAAGATGACTAAGCAGTGTGGGTTAAGTCAAATGGGTTACAAAATTAATTTCACTTAATTTCTTTTACTTTTATGACTGTAGCTCCTAGAAAATTAAAACTAGACATGTAGTTTGTATTATTTTTCCCTGGGCCAGGTACTGTCTGAATGTATTTGACTGGGAGCAGCCAACAAGGTTTATGTTTACCAGAACTGGTCTTTAGAGTAAATTTTATTTCTCCTCCTAGGTTTTCCCTGCCCCTTGCCTCCTTATCAGTTCCTGGACCTACTGATCAGGTCCCACTCAGGTTCCAGGCACCGAGTCTATTCTCACCCGGTGGAGGCTGGTGGGCTCTCTGCCTGATCTTCTCCATCACCCAGCCTCTGGGTGGGCCTCCTCAGTAGATGGCTCCTTGCCATCTGCCAGCCCAAGATGTGGGTGACCTCCACAGTGCTGGCCTTTCCACCCTGCTACCCTTCTGCTCCCCTGCCTTGGAGCAAGACTCAGAGACACATTGAACCCTTTTCAACTGGCAGCGTGAGGCTCCGTGGAAAGTCCCATAAAGCATCCTTTGTCGTCTTATTTTAGTACCTAGAATACATTCAGAAGATCAGAAGCCAGTCTGTCTGTACAAGAAGGCATGTGTTTCCCGTCAGCAGACAGCAGACCCTTTTGTGGCCGGGTTCAAAATCTTTGTTGTTGACTGTTTCTGGCATCTCCTCGGCTTTTGTGGATCTGGGGATGATACCTTTTTGTTTCTTTGTCTTTTCTTCTGATACCAGATCTGCTTCATTCCAATGCGTTTTTAAATACGAGTCAGGATACACCTCTTGTGTCCCTGCCAGGAATTCACTGGCGCTCACCCACTGATCTACTTTTATTCCCTGCTGCTGGGTTAGAGTCCTCTGTGGATAGATGGAGCTGTTGGAGCGGGGCTGGTGGAAAGCCATATCCAGTTAGTATAAATCTTGCTGCTGCTGCAGGAGACAGCAGGCTCCCCCGGGATTCTGTCAGGAAATCTTATTGGATTTGCAAGACTTAAAGTTAATACAGAAACCCCCCAAATAGTGGAGGGCCTCATTGCTTTGCCTCAAAAAAGATGTTTTTAGAGGTCTGTCTCAAGAGTCTTGCTGATAAGGAAGTTATTTCTGATATTTCGAGAGAAACAAAGCACAGAAAGTCTTCTATTTCCTGAGTGTTTTTTCCTCTGTTCTTTGCTTATTGTCTTTTTCTTGTCTCTTCTGTATTGTTTTCCTTCTTTTGCTCACTCACACAGTTTGAAACAGAATTAATTACTAACCATGAAGTTTAGTAAGTGATCCACCTGAGGAAAATCTATCTATCTTCCTTCCCTTCTTTCCTTCTTCCCTCTCTCCTTTTCTTCTTCTTTCTCTCCTTCTCTCCCTCCTCATCGTCCCCTCATCTCAGAAAGATTGTCCCTTATAAACACAGGGATTATGTCTCATGATGAAGTATACTTGTGTTTCTTAATCAAACGAGCATTTTCTTTATAAAAGCCTACTGTCCCTGCCTGCTGCTCTAGGAAGCAGCATGTAAGAGGAAAGGGTGTGGGCACCGGAACAGAGCCCTGGGTTGGAGGCCCAGTTTGCTTTTCTTCTGGGCAGATGGTGGCACTGTCTGTGTTTGTTTCAGCTCATCTGTAACATGGGATGGTGATATCTGCCCTGCGGCCTGTATTGTGATTTAAAGGAGCCTGTACACACGAAGTGTCAGGAACCCAGGGGACATTCAAATGGTTGTTCCAGACAACACCGGCTGGCGTCTTTGACAAATGCCTTGTCTTGGCCCCTTGAGGCTTTCTCGAGTCCTCCAAGGATGTAACCTTCATACTTATGTTAAACCTGATTCTGTGCTTCCAGATCCCTCTTATAAGGCACATGTACACACGTGAAGAGACCACACACATAAATAATGGCAGTAAAGCCCAGTGTTACTCAGCAATGCAGAGATGCTTTTAGAAGGGATGTTTGGAGGTGGAGAGTCATTTTCTGAAATCATCTCTCCAGATTATTTTTCTGTGCTCATTGTGATGTACGCCTGACACGCACATCATTCATGATGTGTGCCCCTGTGTAAAGGAGGACATGGCATCATGAGGCATAAACTGCTCAGAGAAGCCTCATTGGGGAAGACAGGTGGTCTCTGGAGATCTCAGTCAACATGAGAAGGCACCATAGCACCCCAAGAGGTTAGTGGTGTTTTTGTTGGCAGCAAGAGTACTAAATCTGCTTTAGCTTAAAAATCTGACCTTCTGGTCTCTGCGATAGACATTGGTGAGGGAAGCCTGTGCGAGGAAACGTGAGGAGGCCTCCTAAGTCTGTGTTCCTTGGGGTGTGGACTTTATGACATGGAAATGAAGTCCAAGTTGTGTCTTTCTTCACAATAAATTTTATGTATTAAATCGACTTGTCTATGCTTAGTATTTTACTGTGTGATAAAATAATAAAGAATTACCATAAATAAAGAGTTTCTAGCATTCACTGTGTTTCCTATTTTTCCTGGATCATTGCATTTCTTGATTACTATTTTCAGCAGCATCAAAAGGTTGGAAAGAAGTCTCAGGAGCACCCTGGGAGACATAACTGTGGTGAGTTGCTTCAGTGCCAGGGCTCATACAGTGTGTGGTCGGAGACTCTGCCAACATCAGGTAGGTGGCCGCATGGACTCCAGTTGTCCAACTGTACTCATCATGCTAGCGCGGTATCTGCAGCCTCTCCTCAGCTGTCAGGCCCTGCGTGACCCATTTCATCTTCTGTTATGGTCTCCAGGCTCCTCCTGTGTGGTGTTCCTGTGCTAGGTGTCAGTGCTGGGTGTTACGGTTGTTGTGTGTCTAGTGGGAAGAGCCAGTCTTCGTCTCAGCCTTAAAGCAGGGGTCTTGGTCACTCTTCCTGGGCCACAAGACCCACTGCACACTTCAGAGGAGGAGAAGTTTATTTTAGCTTAGAGTTTCAGTTCATGGTCTGCTGTCTGCAAGGCAGAAGTGGGACGACACAGGAGCATGGTGGAGAAAAAGAGGCTCAAACCTGTGGCATCCAGGAAGTGGAGAGAAGGAAAGAGCTTTGGAGGAGAGAGGTGCACACTTCCAGTTCATAACCCGCAGTACCCTGCCTCTTTCTGACCAGGCCACATCTCCTAACAACACAGTCAGCTCTGCACTTAGCAGGGCTTTAAACCTCCAGTGAGTATAGCATGTTCCACACCTCTGAGTGCAAGAGCCAACCTCTGAGTGCACGAACTTTGCAGGCATAATCCTGGAGCTAAACCCTAATGGGAAGTGATGCTGCAACAGTCTAGCCTGAACTTCTGTCAGTGATTTTGCTGGGTGTGTGTATCCACTGCTGACTTGAGGAAGTCCTGGGTCATGTACTGGCCCCATTGCCAAAATGGGGTCTGAGATGAAAAGGATTTCAGCCCTGGTTAGCAGGTCCAACTTGATTCAGCTCACTCCCTCCTATGTGTGGCTATGTTGACTTTAACAAAAGCAGTAGGACAGGTTCTGAAGGAGGGGGAAGAGGGAGATATCAGGACGTTTCTTCCTCTAACTGCATTCCCCAAGGCCAGAGAAGCTCCTGAGTTACTACTAGAGTTGTGAAGTTGTGAAGGATGGTTCCCCAGGCCGCCTGTCCTAGCCCAAGGGCCATTACCTCTAAGGGAACACCTTGCTGGAGTTTGTCTGAACCATTCTGTCCCAGTCATGCAGTCTAAGCGTGAGGTGTGTCCTGTAGAAATTCTGTGTCCCTAATTCACCTGCCTCTGAGACTCAGGAGTTCCTGATGCTATCAGGGGGAGTCTCATTGTGTGGTAGTCTGCAACCTTTTCTTCCTTTCCTGCGGAGCCCCAAAGGTGATGATCACCCTGGGGCAGCATGACATGGCCACATTCAGAGTGCAAGGCGGGGGAGATCTGTGTGTGGAGCACAAGCCAGTCTAGGCAGGATGTACCAGCAAGAAAAGGAAAAGGAGTGGGGCTGGGTACACTGAGGTTGAGGTTCCTGTGGCATTGCCTGAGCAGCTCTGGCAGCCTGACTTCCTTGCCCTCTGCCTCCTCCAAGCTCATTGTTCCCCAGTGTGTATTCCAGTGCTGCACTTCTCCTTGACTGGAGAGCAGCAAGAGGGTCCAGATAGCCTTAGTGATGTGAGGATCCCATCATGCAATTACTCTGTCTAGATGTCCCTTCTTTATTTGTCCTTTAGTCTTCCCTTCCTTTGTTCCATGGTTGCCTTAGCTCATGGGTGGTGTAAAGAATGGAAACAGTCATGCCCAGTCATGTGACCTATGCTATAAAAGAAGGGCCCTGATATGGTTGGATGTGGTAGGGTACTCAAACTCAAAGCAACTACTTTTCATCAGGGTAACCAATCCTCTTGCTGCATGGGGATGACAGAAGCTCTCCACTGCTGTGGAGCACCAGATGAATTTATGGTTGAGTGTTAAATAGGATTAATCTGCCCAATTGAGGCTCTTTGCCAGGATGTCTTAATTCTTATTCTTCTGCTTGGATTTGTTGGCAAAAATTGCAAGATTATATCACATTTGTGGGCTCTGCATCTTCAAGGATTATTGCCCTAGATTTGCCCCAGTTTGTCACTGGAGGTGGGCTTCTGTGGTTTGCTGGTGTACCCAGTGGATAATCATTGCAAGTTGCTTTCTACTAGCGCTGTCATCTGTCCTCTAGGAATTCTATTGGAAAGGTCTTTTGCTGCTGATTCCCTGTAACAAACTGTTGCTTGTCCTAGACTAGAGATTCTTAATCGTTCCACTATTTCATTATCAGTGTCCTGGCCAAATTGGTAGGTTATTTGCTACCACCCAGAGATCGATAAAGATGAAGCAAAGCTTGGGTGGTGAGACGGCTGGAATACCAGTCACCCCCACAGGAAACTTAGCTCATTGGGCCTCTTCCAGTTTTGATTCAGTAGTGCCTATCTTTGGAGTGAGTGGTTGCACCCTGGTGGATTCTATCAGTGTTCAGCTTTTGCGAAATGGTTGGTAAACTGGAACCTCTGTAATTTATGGTGCTAGGTGCTAAGAGAGAGGGTGGGGTTCTGTTCCAGTCTTTTGTGAGATTGCTAAGAACCCAGGTAAAACTGAGCTCCTCAGCTCTGAGTTACACTGTGTTCTTTGGTGGTGAAATTCCATCTCCATCTCCACCAGAGCCCAAGAGAAGTGAGAAGCTGTCACTTGAAGGGTGTGCATCAGGTAGTGACTTCAAGCAGCCTGCCTGTCCAGAGGAATGGGATGCATCAGCTGGGACACCTGCTACACAGACTCTAATCAGAAGGCTGGGCTTGTGGAGACCTGTCCTTCCATCTGGATGGCAGGTTTCAGATGTCCTGCCCTGAGGCAGTGCTCAGCCATGGCTTGCTGAACAGTGTCCAGTGCTCATGGTAGAGAAAGAATGCTTTCAAAGGCGGCTGCTTTTCATGCCATCTCGAAGGGTTCCCAGAACCCTTCTGCCTTTCGTGCTGCCTTGATGAAGAGTGCCTGAAGGATTCCCAGGTGGAATTTATGCTGTGTCCAGCATCAACAGAGATCAGTACAGCCAGATCCTGTTGCTCCTGGTTGATCTTTTCTGTAATGCTCTGTTGATTTCCTGTGCAGGTGGTCCTGAGAAATTGTTGGATGCATCCCTGAATCTCATCTGGATTTATGACCCGGAAGGATTTTGTTTTCACTTGGTCAGGAGAAAAGCCAAAGCTGCTTGCTCCTTAGTGCAACCTAAAATCAAGATGCTATCTGAGGGGGGACAATATCTGAACCCATGGTGTGGCAGTCCTCCCATCTGAAGGGTCTGCTCCTTCTCATCAATAGTCTGCATGAATCCCCTCACCTCCAATTTCTTCACCAACTGGATTTTTACCCCTGAAATTTCTTACCTGCAGTTTGGAGGCTGCTACCTTAACATCCCCCTCCTATACAGTGGTATGATGTGGCATGGTTGCTCCACCACCTTGGCACTTGAATCCCAGAGTACAGCAGAGGAGGTAGGGGGCATCTACTCTTGTGGGGGCCCTTACCTTCTAGAAGCCCCTCGAATTGCATGGTGCAGAACAGTTTCATGCACAGTCTTAGAGCCAAGTGTCTTGCCTTCATGCCCAGATGTCTTACAAATGACCCCTGAAGTATTTTCCACGGGGCCTGGATTCTGCAAAGTGCCCCACTGTAGAATGCACCTCGTCACGCTCCCTGTCCACCCTGGTCACAGAGGCATAGTTTGCCTTGGTTGGGTTGTGTCATTCCTATTCAGTGTGGGTGAAAAACGTGCTGTAGGAGGGGTAGGTTGTTAGCACTTCCAGCATTTCTGTTGGAGACATCTGGGGACCTCAGGCCTCTTGGTTCCACAGATGTGTCAGGCAGGCAGCGGGAGTCTAATGGCTTCTGCTCACACGTGCCCTTCAACTTCTTTGTTAAGAAATCCTGACCCCGAGCATTTCTGTGGTTTCATCCTGAGTGGCAGCAGAGGTGTCCAGTCTTGGATGAAAATTGTCTAACCTATGGGTGACAGCTGAGCCCCACTGTGCATCGCTGGTCCTGGGGCTGTCAGTCTACACACATGGAGATGCTGTTGAGATGGTTAAGCAGGCAGCAAGGTGGCCAGCAGCCAGGGGATGCTTTTCCCTGCCTCTTCGGGTCCCACTTTCTTTATCTCCACCATGACCTATGGGCATAATTTATCCTGGTTTTGTGTCTGTGTGGGGGGACTTGTGAAGTCCCATTTGTCCTCACATATCCGTACGCAAAATCTCCCTCACCCACAGGAGCTTGTGGGACCACAAGCCCTTGCTTTCCCTGCAGACCATAGTAACTTTCACTGGCATAGCAACATGCTCCCAGTGAGAAATACTTGAGTGGAAAAATCCAGCTTCAGATCCTATGTGAGACTTCCTCTCACAGGGGACCAGAAGAGAATCTGTGATGTCAGCCCCCAGAAGGAGGAGCCACCAACCTCTGGCCTTGCATCTTCTACCGGTTCCAAGTCGCCATTGAGTACTCAGCCCGCTTGGAATAATGCTTTACTCCTAGGGGCAAGCAGGAGTCTCCTCTGATAGCCTGTGTAGGGGGATTAGACTACCTGTGGCCCCCTCTGGTGAAGAACCCCATTCCTGCTCTTCTTCTGTGGGACAGATGCACAAGCAGAGCTGCCAGGGGCCATTGTCACATACACTTGGTAATGTAAGTTCTTCATTGTGCATCCACAGTGGGGAAATAGTTCCCCTAGCCTGGAATGGCACTAAGTCTAAGTGAGGACTGGGCAGCTGGCCTCTAGACGGGCACTGATGCGGCATCCTGGGGTGGCAGACTGGTCCCCAACCCGTGCCTTTCCTCTCCACTACATCACCTGTGAGGCAGCGAAGGCTCCCAGCTTTGTCTCTGTTACTCCACTCTCAACAGAAATTGGTGATTTCATCAAGAATAAGTACGCGGCACTTACCTCACTGTGCACGCAGCTCCTCATCTGTGAGCTGAAGGTACTAGAAGAGCTTTTAGGTTTCCCTGAAAATTCTGTGATTGTCAGGCCATTTGGGGGTGTCCTCCACTGGCCAGTGGCTGAGCCATAGGTCGCAGATGGGTAAGGTCTAGGATTTGGTTTTTATCCTGCCCAGTTTCCAGAAGTCTCTTTCTGTTCCTGTCCTTCCTGCAAGTCCCTTTAGATGTGAGTTGGCCCAGAGGTGGCCAGTGCTGGTTTCCTGCATGGTTCTCCCTGACCCCCAGGGAGAGCAACTATACCCCTGTGATTACTGTCCATTACTGTGGGGGCAGTGGCTTTTGCCTTGAATCCATGTCTTAAAAACCACCTATTTCCAGACTAAATGTCTCTTTCAAGAGTTCTCAAGTTTAATAACTTCCCATTACTAAAACTGTACAATTTTCCCATTATAAAACTACTACATTCTTCTTAAAAGAAAGTTTTTAAAGGAAGAAAAAACTTAACAATGTTACTATACGCAGGCATCATGGCTGAGATTTTTATGCATCTCTTCGAGGGCATCTCTTCCAGCCAGGGCTTCTGAGGTTGAGAGAGGCCAAGAAGTATATTTTGTATATTTGTTCTTTTTTAGAAAACTGATTATGATAGTATTTTGCTTTGTAACTTAGCAGTTTTCAAGTTGTCACATGACTTGTTTTAGAATGAATCAAATATTGAGAAGCAACTAATATGATATAAATGACATTGAGTGGTTTTGCATAAATTATCTCACTTGTTACAGACCATAAAGAATTAGACATTCCTCTTTTTACAACCAAGGAAACTAAGGCCCAGAATATTTTTGTCACTTCCCAAACCACTCAGACAATCAAGGCCAGCATTAAAATTCATCTGACTTGGGGCTGACTTCAAAAACTATTTTCTTCTAACATGCATTGTAATGGTTACCAAATATCCCATCTAATTACACCATATTCCAGGCTGAACATCATGTGAGGTACCTACCTGTCTTAGAGCTACCTGTCACCTCCTTTCAGGAAGGTTCTATCTTCAGGGCCAAGCACAGAGACACAAAGAGAAAGGTGTTTGCTTTGCCTCCTGACACAGGTTTCACCTGTTGACCTCAGTGCTGATCTTGGTTACACATAACTGACTGCAGGTGTCACACCTGTCCCTGTGTGTAGTGAAGGAGCCCCAGAGCAGTGCTTCTGAAAGGCTCTCCTGTGAGTTGTGCCATTGAATCTGTTGCAAACACCAGGCTTTTCTGCTCCAGATCTGTGAATGGCCTTGGGATGGACTCCTTTCTGGGTCAGGCCTTTTGTGCCTGTGGGATTTCTGGAGTAGTCAGCACCACCTACAACTTAACAGGTTTACGAAGGGCACAGTTTTAAATACAGGTGTTTTGTTTTAGGCTTTTATAGTTTTCATCGTAAATAGCTAATAAAAAGAGGCAGCTACAGGCCATTTATAAATGCATGTCCAGAAGCCAAATTCAGAGGATTTAGTAAATGGCAGGAACCTAGTCAATAGCTGTTTTAAATTCATTTATTTCTATCAGGAGACACACTTTCTTTGTTGTCATTAGACTCTTTTTTCCTTGATGTACAGCTCACAAATAAATTCATTTATAGGACTTGCTAATGTGTGAAGGTTTTGGAATTAGTGCAAAATTTATAGTCTATAATATATCATCTAGTCATCTTTGACAAACTCAATTTTAATCTCATTAAGTGAGGTCTTCTGTGATTCTGTGTAGAAATTCCCTAAGCTAATTCTGCCTTCCTTGGTTTTCACAGGAGAAACAAAATAAATCTTAAGAATACAGATCAACCCTGTGTGTGTGTGTGTGTGTGTGTGTGTGTGTGTGTGTGTGTGTGTAAGATATTCCTTTTATATGAGCAAATTCAAGGAGATGCCTAGAGATAAAGAGGCTTCACAGTTGGGGAGGCATCTGATCCCCGAATTATGCTGCATGCATCTCTAGCATGTGCCAATTCTGGGGAACTTATTGTTGCTTAGAAAACAAATTCTTGGAAAGTTATTTCTTTCCATTTATTCCCCATGGTTAGGATGATTTCAGATTGCAATCTTTGTTGGTGTCTCTGTGGCAATAAATTTGTCCCCAAAGTCTGCCAAACTTACAAACTTCAGATTGCAATCAGTGCACACGACTGTCTCCTGCTCTGTGTCACTGCCTGTGTGTAGAGGAGAGGTGACCATTAGGCCAAAGGACTGCCTGGCAGACATTGGGCTGCATTGGTGCTTTCTGTTTCATTACATCCATCTGGGGTCCCTGAGTGCTTGCAGAAATCCTTGCTCCCTTTGAGTCACCTGCAGCTGTGAGCTGTTACACAGACCTGATGTTTGGGAGGGTTTGGGGGTGCCATTGACCATTGCATGAAGATGAATTTCTTCTGAATAGACAGGTTACTCAGTCTGGGTGTGTTGGAAGAAACACATTTTGGCGAGGCAGGTGGTCCAAGTGATGGTGACCAGGAAGCATGAGATAGGGAAGGATGGGAGCCACACAAATGCAAATCAAGTTCAGATTGTTTCGCCAGAAGCAGAAACAAGGAGAGAACAAACCCTTCTCCTACATACCTCATCAACCCAGAGGACATTTGGATGTAGTAGTGCTTTAGTCTTTAGAGGCAGTCTTCAATATTTGAGAAAAAGGTTTCACTGACTTCCCTTCTCATTAAGTTCTAGCCATGCTCCTGAAAGGAATGCATCAGTTTAAGCTGTTTTGGGTTCAAGGTTGTAATTCTCCAGACTGAAAATCATTCCAGGGGTTTCAGTTCCTTACCCAAAGCCCAGAGGCCTGTGTGTTTTGAGCAGAAAATGCATATTGGACTATGAATTTCTTGTTTTCAGCATGGCTTTGAAGTTTGAAAGTCAGCCTTCAGAATGTGGCCCCAGGGAAGCCTTCCTCAAATCCTTGATCCAAACTCTTTGGTAAACCACTGGCATGGCCCAGGTGACCAAAGGTCTTAGTCTAAATGTAGCAATATTATCTTAAGAACTAATAAAACTCCACTCTTTGGTCAGTAACATATATTAGATAGTGTTTCTGTTGCTTTAAACATGTGTCACCCACTACAACAGATCTGGGGAGGTGGAGAGGTGTTTCCTCTCGAAGATCTTATATTCTACTGAAGACCACAGTCTGAAGGCTGACTTGCAAAAACTGGTAGTTGAAAAAATGTCACCTTTTTTTTTTTTTCAACATGACAAAAAGTTCAGTCATTTTCAGAAGCCCTGTGGAAAAGAAATTGCCGAACCTCCAGGATGATGGGGTCACTGAACCCCAGTGCTTTAGTGAGATGAAAGTGATTTGCCTCCCTGCTGGCTTCTTTCTGAGAACATAGGGGGCAGTGTTTCCTGGGGACAACATTTATATTACAGCCAAGGTTTCTGAGGTTGAGAGAGGCCAAGAAGTTCAAGCAAATGTGTGATTCAAGCGAGTGGGGGCATGGTAGCACATCCCTCTGATCCTTGCACTTGGGAGGCTGAGGCAAGAGGATCACAAGTTTGAGGTCAGCTTGAGCTACATCTGGAGACCCTGTGTCACAGAAAAAGAGCAATATTTTAAAGAGGCGGCATTATCCTGAGGCCCACACCCTGATGTGCCTTGCCTTGCAGCTGTTTTAACAATCTGTGGACAACTCCCCAAATGGGTCACTTAATGCAAATTCAGACACCCTTCCTGACAGACTGGCTGCCACCTCCACAGGTAGCTGTGTAGTTTCTTTACAATGGAGAGGAGGGGACTCACCTGCATGTCTGTTTGTTGTGTCATGGCTTTGCTTACTGTGTATGTTTCTTTACAATTCCATTTGTTCTTTAGGATGTCAATACTGTAGAGTTTCCTTCCACCTGGCACAAGGGAAATGACCACCTGTTGTCTCTTCAGGACTAGGAAAGGTAACCTTGGAACATTCAGAATGACAGGGTCCTTGAACACTAGTGCTTTAGTGAGATAACAGAATGAGGTGTGTTCATGCCAGCTTCTTCCTGAAGGCCTGGGATGGGTGCCTGTTGAGGACAGTTTTCATTTGTGATGTGCTTTTGGACAGAGGCTAATAAGATCTTTTGTAAAGATCTTATTTTCTTTCTTTTTCCCCTTCATGATGATAAAGTTATATATCTACACATACATGTATACACATACATGGAACATAAGCACACATCTATATACAGTTAAACCCACATTAAGGTCCCTCTCACGTGCATAGTTACACCTGTTAGACACAATGTATTGCACTGACATGCTCTTACACATACATGTGTACACACACAAACTCATGCACACATAAACACACACTCTATATACATGCATGACAGCTTTTCTGGAAAGGGAAGCTCCTTCCATGACAATAGCTTCTTTTTGTCTTTGTAGTTTGGCTCCTTGGACTTCACCCCATAGGAAAACAAGCTGGTGACTTCAAACAGTGACAGCCTTTGTCCTAACAGCTGTGTCTGGCAGCATAGCTTGTCAGAGACAGGGAGCTAGGTTAAAGGGAAAAGGCCCCTAAGGAAATCAGACTCTTTTCCAGGTAAGCACCTGTCTCCTCTCAGGCTTCGAGGCTCAGAGTGGGTGAGGGGAACAAGCATGCTCTGCGAATCGCCAGCCTGTGTTCTGGCTTTGTCACTAGCCAGCTGCCTCAGTTTCTTCCTCCTCTGGGCCTCAGATTCTTCACCTGTAAAGTGCTGTGTGCTCACATTTTAGCTCTAAAGTCCTGTGCTCATCTCGCTCTCAGTGTCCGTGTAAGTGAAAGCAGAAGAGGATGGGAACAGCTCTTGAATAAGATCAGAATCCCCACCCAACTCAAGGAGGAATAGAATCAATTCCAATTCCAGACAACAGAGCATCTCCCCTCCTCGCCGCTACGCTAAGTTCCGGTATTGGATGAGTCCATCAATCATTGGTTGATTCATACGGTGCCTTGCACCATGAAAACCCAGCTTTACAACGGTATAATTGGTTTAATTTTGGTTTTCTGACTTCCGAAGTGAATGCTTCCCCTGTCTGTCTCTTGTCTCAGCTCCTATTGATTTTGGTAGTGAAAGAAATTAATCTGATGCGCCGTGCAAGTAGGTAACAAGATCTCCTGAGCACAGGGAAGCTTTGCATTCTACCTGTGTGGTGCTCACAAGGTATTGTGTTAGCATTATGGGCAGCACATGCCCGTTTGTGGGTGGCTTCCCTGGCAGTGCCCCTGGGCTTTGCTTTTGTCAGGTGAGTGGCAAGAAAAGGGGCAGCACCAAAGCGAGGTTGGAGGCTGACGGGTTACGTTGGTCCTGGCCACCCCTGCTAACCAGGTGGCTCCCTGCTTACCTTTCTGTCCTCATCTCTAGCCACTCTCATTGATCTCTGTACTTCCTCTAGCACAGTGCTTGTTGGATTATATTGGAATCGGCTGTTTATTGCTGAGTCTCCTTCTCAGGGTTAAAGGCCTCAAATACAGGGGCTTTGTCTTGTTGCTTGATACTTGGTAACTTGCCTGTAACTTGTCAAAAATTATTTCTTGATATAATTAGCAGCTTGTGTTAATCCAGATGGAAACAGGGATGGATGGAGAGCTTTTTCTGGTAGCCAAGAGAGTTGATTTCTGTACTTTATGCTGAGAAGTTCTGGGCAGCCCGTCCTTCTGAGAGGCACCAGGGTGCTTGGGTGTCTCCATCAGGACAGACTTTCTCCCTAGCCAGTGTGATCCTTTTCTTAAAACTGAGCTGTAGCACTGCATTGGCAGGAATTTCTGAGGTGGAGACTTTCTAAGAACTGTCTCCGTTCCCACATTAGATAAGGTTCTCTTTGTCTGTAACCCAGAGAGGAAATGACATTCGATTCCTATCTGCCCTGGGTGAGACTGAGAGGTGACCCTAGAAACCAGGAAACTAGGACTAGACAGTCATGCAACCCCCTCAAGCCCAGCAAGCCTCATGACACTTGTTTTCAAGTCATTTGAAGTTGTAGAGAATCCAGGTCAGAGGTCAGTTCAGACCCAACAAACATTTTTTTCTTTTTTAAAACAAAATATGTGGACGATTAAAGCTTTTTTCTTATACAGATGGTCACCAGCATGTTTATTTGTGGCAAAAATAAAAATAAAAAGACCAAAAAAAAAAATACTTGGGGATTTTTGTCATTTAGAGCTTCTAATAAGATGTCTTTTATTTTGTTTGTTTGTTTTTTTAAGATCCCTGTTTTATACCCAGATTTGTAACTTTTTTGAGCAGGAGTGGAGCATACACAGCCTCTTCCATCTGGAAATGAATGAACAGAATGGACTGACGCCTTGGTTATAATAGCTATGGTAGGTGGCATGTGCTTTAGTCTGTTCCTGAAAGCCAAGATTTCAAGATAGGGAAAATGAAAGGCAGTGGCTTGGCAGGGGGCCCGTTTCACAGTGCTGCTAAGCTCCAGAGAGGGAGCCCCCAAGACCCCAATCTGCGTCTCCAGCTATTTCTCCCTACCACTCCTCCCTCCTGTGCGGAAAGCAGTACAGTCAAAGACAGCCTGAGCAAGTGCCAGAGCCCGAGATGCAGAGACAACAGATGCCTTGAGGAAGAGAGATGAGGTAAGCGAGGCTTCTTTGGAGGGGAAGGAGGTCAGCTCCTGGAAGATGCCCTAATAAGGGCCAGGTCCCCTGTGTTAGTTATGTTTCTTTCGTTGCTGAGATAAAATACTCGACACTCAAAATTAGAGAAGGAAAGGTTTATTTGGCTCACAGTTTGTGGAGGTTCACAGTTCAGTCCATCATCAGCTGGTGTCAAGGCAGGGTGGCGTGGCACCGGAACAACAGTTCAGGGTGGCAGAAGATAGCAAAAGAAGCAAGAGCAAAGGGGGAGAGCGAGCCTCTTTCCATCTCTCATGTGGCAAGCTGGCAACCACCCCCACTGTAAGCAGGCTACCACTGTCTAGGTTGGGTGTAGCACTCAAACCATGTCCTGCTCCCTCGTCTTGCACAGGATGAGGATATTTACACAGTGAGGACGCTGGCCCCCTTGAGTTAAACTTATAAACTTCCCAAGTTGACACAATGTATCAGCCATTACCTCCTCCCTTCCCAATACAAAGATGTGACATAAGGGAGAATCTTGAGAAAGGATATCAATTCCATCTTTCTTAGGGATTAAGGAAGACGGAATTAACTGAAGAAGAGGCTAAACTGTTAGAGCACAGAGATTTAAAACACCAGCAGTTTAAATTGAGCAGACTCTGCTTTCCCTCTGACCCAGTGGATACCATGGATGTCTAGAGAAAGGGTGGCTCTACTTCAGGGAACTCTCCCTCGGTCCTCAGCGTCCTGTAGGGTGTCCTCTGTGTCCTCCTGGTCACACTTGTCTTTGGACAGCTGCCACTCACAGAGGGAAGAGGGAAGGTCACTTCCTTTTAATGATGTGGCTCAAGGTTAGAAGTTGCTGCCTGGCCGCGCTTTCCCTCAGGGCTGGCCCTGAGCTCCTCAGTGGGTTTGTAGATAAAGAAGAGGAGGCAGCCACCTCTGCTATCCGGAGATGAGTGAGGTGGGAAAACAGGCTGTGAAAGACCTGGAAAACCTTATCCAAGAAGAGTCGCTTGAAAGACACTGAAGAATCGTGTCTTTGGCCACTTAAGCCAGTCTTGGGTATCGGTGAGAGCAATAAGTGGAGCTCATTGGTGGAGGACATGCTTCAGTGTCTGGGGGCCTGGCTCCTTTTCTCTTCCACTTGGCATCTGCTTCAGGATCGCATCACTGCCAGCCACATTGGGTCATCTCACATGAAGGATTGGATCTGGTGCATCCTGGCTTTTACTTCTTTGATTTATTCTGTTTGAAAATCTTGGCCTGCAACCAGAAAAAGGAAAAGGAAGAAAAAAAAAAGGGGGGGATTACTTGCTTATCACAAGGAAATTAGATTCCTAAGCTAGTGATATAGCGATTTTTGCTTTTGAAAACAATTTTTAGGAACATGGAACTTATCCTGTTTATGCAGGAATTTGGGTCGGTGAGAAGGAACCTATGTTTGCACTTAAAGAAATGGATCTTGGCAGTAGGGAGTTGCAAACTAACTTCGGATTTATTTAAAAAGTAATCTCCTTACCATGAGCTTGTCTTTTCTCCTTAAAGGGAAGAGAATTTTTATAGTGCTTGTAGAACATGCAGTTCCTTGCCACTTGTTTGACAGCCCTATTAGCGAACTCATTTGTCGAAGCCTGGCTAGGTGATCACAGAGGCACTTACTTACTCAGGGCCCATCTGAGCTTCCTGCAGTGTGTGTGTGTGTGTGTGTGTGTGTGTGTGTGTGTGTGTGTGTGTGGCACCATGGTCTGTCTGTCTCTATGTGTATCCCTCTGTCCATCTGTGTTTGTCAGGGCACATGACTGTATAGACAAGCCTACATCACCCTCTTTCTTCAAGTGGTCTCTTCTGTGGAAACAAAAAGCAAAACAAAACGCTATGTCCTAGAAAAGAACTTAAAAAATATTTGCAAAAAAAGTGGTCAAATAGTTACTTTGAAATATGATACAAACCACTGTGTTGTTTTTTTCTCTTGCCTTTGTATATTCCATAAATGTTTGTCAAACAATTCAGTACATTACTTTTTGGCCCACTCCTGTGCTGAGATAAAAAGTTCTGGAAAGAAACATCATTGTCTAATTATCACTGTGGAGTTTTTGTTTGAAAAAAAGTAGAGTCTTACTCAGCAGAGTGTGATAGCCGGGTCCTAGGGCAAGGCATCTCCTCTGTGCCTGAGACAGAGACTGGATGGTGCGGTAGGATGAGGACTGGGCTTCCTGAGGCCTTGTCGTTGAGGGACAGCTGGGGTTATGGTGAACAAATGGGGCTCTTGTGCCAGCTGGCCTGGGCATTAAGCCCACTTGGCCATCAATGCCCACCTTGGGCCTCAGTCTGCTTATCTGTGAGGTGGTGAAAATGCTATCCCACGTAGCATGGGGTGCAGCTTAGTGGCAGAGCACGTGATTAGCATCCACACGGCCCCAGGTTAACTGTCCAGCACCACCAAAAAAATTAAGGACTTTCAGTTGCTTGAAAACTAAATGCACTGGTCCCTGTAAATTGCTCAGAGCAGCGTCCAGGATGTGAAAATGCTCGGTAAGTCAGTCAGCTTCTCAACTCCTGCACTCGTACACTTCTCACTTTACCACTAGAAAAACCTCACTGGGAAGCATGGGCTCGAGAATGGTACATGTCTTTGGGCATGAAATGAAAGAATGGGAAAGATGCTTCTTAGTCTCTGTGGAAAGAAAGAAGTCAGGGGCATGAATGGCTACTCAGAGGCCAAGGGAAGGGGCAGGGAGAGGGAACAACCGGAACATCAATTGTCTCTCATCAGCAAGAATCTGTAACTTTCTTTCCAAATGACTGATTAAGAAGACAGATTCTAACCATTTATAATCAGGGAGTGTATCTTTTTAATTTTTGTATGTAGTAGCCAATCATAGGAGCTCAATAAATGCCCTTTGCTTGGTTCATTCATTTGATAATCATTCAAAAAGTATTTATCAGGTCCTAGCTGGGACCAACACTGCTCCACAAGTTTGTAATCGGCAGGGAAGGAAATAGGCAGGAACAGATCTCTGACCTTGGCTCCATCTCAGGAGGGAGATGAACAGTGATCCCATGGTAGATCCTAACATCATTTCTGTTAATTAATACAATATTTCCCCCCCCCCACTGATTCTCCTAAGCAAACTGTACTTCCAGGAATGTTCATTTCTTGAAATTTTACCATAATTAGAATGGTGCTCTGAAGCCTTGTACCTCCAAGGAATTTCTCAGTTATGGGTTACCGTCCAGTGGTCTGAGCATCACCACAAAAATTTATGTAACTTAGAGGAAATCACTCCTCTTTTGCAGTCAGAAGACCTCCTGGGCTTGTATCTAAAGCTGTGTGACGTGTTGAGTGATCTTGGGTGTCTTTTGAGTTTTCAGTTTTTAATTTCAGAGTAAGAAATGTGTTTATCTTGTAGTGGCTTGTTTATAGATCACCTGATCCTCACAATTAGCTGGGTATGATGCAGAATCTATATCCTGAACTCCAACCTCAACTTCCCTAAGAAACTTTCTTTTTATTATGGGTAACTCAGAGCAAAGAGCCTCTCCCCAACTTGAGGCTGTTATTGCAGTGTCCTATTTTTCCTTATTGTTTATTCACCCATATTTTGAACATGCAGTTTTAGAGCTCTGGCCCCCAACTCTTCCTAGATAACAGGGTGATGGTGTTTTTAGAGAAAGATGTGCAGGAATCACTGTGCAAACCAAAACTCCAGCTCACTTCTGATTATTATCCAGCCTAGTGCACTGTTTTAGTTACTTTTTTTCTTTGCTGAGACAAAATGCCCAACACCCAAAGTTAAAAGAGAAAAGACTTATTTGACTTACAGTTTGTAGAAATTTCAGCCCATTGTCTGCTGTCTCCAAGCAGGGTAGCATGGCGGAGGAGCATTGCAGAGGAGAAACAGTTCATGACAGACAGAAGACAGCCAGAACAACAAGTGAGCAAGTCCAAGTAACCTTAGCAGGTTCTTTCTGCCACTTTATGTTTGATCTAGCCTACTGATCTTAGAGCAAATGCCAAACTGATTGGTGGACTGATTTGATTATCACACACTTAGTCAATCCCAGCATCACACACTCTAGATCCAGCCACCTGTGAAAAAGCCCACCTATGACTGCATGAGGCTTTAGGGGGTCATCTAGACACAAGCCATAACATGCTCCAAGCCATGTGTACCCTTTTAGGTCATAGAATATGATCTATTGCCTCTGCTCACAGTATGAGTGTGTACCAGTAGCATAGCAGTGCCAGGAGCCTTATTAAATGGAAACTAAAGCCCCTCTCTGAGCCTCACCACATGCCCTACCCCAGCAAGTAGATCCGAACAAATTCTCTGAGTACTTTCTATGCATACTTTTGGGATCCTTCCTCCCCATGTTAGTATTTCTGCACCAAAGTACTGTTCATGTGCATTGGTATTTTTTCAATTTTGACAATAAATAGTGATTTGAAGCTCATTTCTGTTTCAGGACTTCTTAACATGAATGCACTGATGCTGGTACATTGATGTTATAGAAGACAAATTCTACATGTGTTAGAAAGTCAGATAAATATGAATTTAACACAGGGTTTAATATTTTAACAGTCTGTCATTGTCTGATATCTCAGTGGGAACTGAGTGGGATCTGAAGAGATGTGTGTGTGTGTGTGTGTGTGTGTGTGTGTGTGTGTGTGTATTTTCCTAAGTTTTTGAATGTGAACTTACAAGTAATTAATTTACTTTTGCTCTCTGATTAAGAGAAAATATTGGTAATCTGGGCCTGTGTTTAAAACAAGTGGGCACATACACAAGTTATTTTTGCTTTTAAAAACTTAACCAGTGCTGGGAATATAGCTCAGTGGTACATGTCCTGCCTGGCAAGTGCGAGGTCCTGCATTTGATTTCTGGCACTGGAAGAAAGAAAAAGAAAAGACAAAAAGAACACAAAACTTATCATCCATCCAAATTGTGCAAAGGCAGTTTTTTAATACATACAGACAACCAGCTAAGCAGCCAAGAAAAAGATGCCTGAATTATATATGTCGGCATGCGTGGACAAGATGAGCCTTTCAAGATTAATGACTTAAGGTGTTCTTTAGCCTCCTAGACTGATTAAACAACACTTAATTCTAAGCAACACCTCTTTTCTTTGCTTCTGCAGAAGTCTTTGTTCTTCATCCCTTCAAGATCGATTGCAAGGGTGCTCTCGGATGGAGCCTTACCTTGCCTTTTTATGAAAGGCAGATTATCTCTTCTTTAATTCCTTGTTCTCACAGCTGTCCGATGGGAGACGTCCCGAGGTGGTTTAGCATTCATGTGTTTTCCCTGCATGTGGCTTAACTTTTGATTGAGATGTTCTGGGGAATTCTGTTAGTGGCATCCTGGGGCCCTCTTGTCCTCTCTGACTTTGGTCCTCCTCCTCCTCTTCCTTCTTTCCCCCTCCTCCTCTTTCCCTGCGATTTGGTCCTCTCCCTCTGTCTCATTCATCCTATCCTCTTTCCAACCTACAGGATTTCATTGTTTCCCTCTTAATCAGCATTTCGCAAAGCCCCTCCTGCCAGGTTTTAATAGACATTCTGCATCCTCCCTCCTCTAAACAAATTCACTGGTCAGGAAAGAGTGGAAAATTCTTGCTTAGACAGTGTTAAACATGATTTTGTTTGTTGGTTTATCTACAGGACAAATCACAAACTTTTAAAGTATTGCCAGGATGGGGTTGGGTGGTGGTCTCATTCCTAAATTTATCTTCCAACAGTGTCCTCTGGGCAGATACCTAGCAGGATGAGTTAGGGTTCAGTGAAGGGCACTTGCTGGCCTCTGAGTATTCTCTTTGACAGACCTTTTCGACTGAGTCCACTGGCTACTGCAGATTTAGCTTCCATAGACGCATCCTAAAATTAATTACCAACAACCACAGCTAACTTCTGATCACACATCTACTGCCAAATCTCCTGCAAGTATTTTCAAAGAAAAGGTCATTTGACTCTTTGATTTGTATGAAATCAAACTCAAATACCTTCACCTGCTTTCTTGGAACAACCAGTATGTGTCTGCACACCCCAGCATTCCACATGCTCCCCCTTGCTTCGTTTTTTTCAGGGGGGTAAACTTTGTATTCTTCTTCTATCCTACACAATTCTTTTACTTAATTTGCTCAGTATCCATCTTACCCCATCTTCTGGAGCTGGGACATAAGCTCCAGAAGACTGGGCTGTTTGTTCTGTTCCCCTGCACTCCAAGCTCCTATAGCAAGATCCAGTGAATAATAGGGGCCCAGTGAATGTTTCACCTACTGTAGGCAGAATGAATGAAGATGCTCCATTTCACCTCCTGCCTGTGCTCAATTTTATCACTTGTTCTATCTTACTTTTTGTCTTCAGCTTTGGTCTGTCCTCATTTCTCTACAGCCTCAGAGAGCAGCATTTCTCCCAGCAAGCTTCTTCTAATCTTGGCCCTTTTCTTTTGCGAGGGTCCCTATCAGCCGTTGTTTATACAGGAGTCCTCTGTAAGTGCGTTCTGCTTTGTAGTTTACCAGTTGGGTGTTTGTGCTGCCTCTGGGTGAAGCATGCTCAGTTGATCTGTGATGAATGGGACCAGCCCGGCATTGCCCATCCAGGCCAGTGACCTGCATGTGACTCAGTTTGTATTGTGGCTGGGTCATTGGTCTTCTGCTTTGTCAGATGAGACCGTAAGATGCATGCTCAATGTTCTCTGTGGCCAGGGATGGCAATTTTTATTTCTCCAGTTACTTTTTCCCCTCAAAAGGCATGTCGTCGGTAACAAGGCCTGTGTAAGAGAATGGTCTAAGACTTCAGAGATGTGACCATTCTGGGATTGGAGATTTTTATTATTATTACTTTTTCTGGGTTTCTTTTTCCTGCTTTACCTACTTTTCCTCGTGGGAGAAAATAGGCTGCCCATTTTAGGGCAAGACAGTTTGGTTTCCATTTAGGATCTTTGTTTCTTTGACTTCTTTGCTTCCCTCCACCCTTCCCCAGAGAAAGCAGCCGCTGGCCTCTAAGGCTACTCATGCGCAGGGAAACTGCAGGGCTCTCTCTGCAAAGCACAGCCTGGTGTGGTGCGTGCCTTTGGGCTGCTGACACTGACTTTCCATCGCACCACAGGATAGCATGTCACTCTTTCCCCTCTGCAGCCTGCGTGCTTGCCCAGGGGCTCAGTGGAGGCCATGCAGAAACTCATCTTCTCTCAGAAGCTGAGCTTCTCCCTTGAGCCTTTGTAATACAGATTCTCTATCACTGCCTGAAATTTGCAGTGTCCAAAGTGAGAAATTCAGCAAAAGAGTGAGACTCTGTGTTGACTTTGGAGACAGGTTGACAAACGCTGGATTTCTCTGTAGTTTGTCCCATTTATGAGTTGTGTAACCAGGAGCAAGAATTCCCTATTCTAAGCCTTAGTGTTTTCATCTGTGAAATGAGGACAGGAGTGCCTTCCTCACCTTGTTCTTGTTCTTGCAAGATTCAGACCAGATAATTCATGCAAAACTCAAACACAGAATGCGACATGTGGCACTGAATGTCGCTCTTCCAAAGACAAAAGCACCAAAATATTACTAATACTTTTTTTTGGTTGTAGTTGTTGTGAGTGGTGTTCTAGGGCCTAAATGTTTTTGTGTGCCAGACACACAGCAATCAAATCATTTTTGTTTGAAAGACAAAAATGAGCAGGGCACAGTCACATACACCTGTGGTCCCAGGACTGGGCAGCTAAAGCAAGAGGATCACAGGTTGAAGAACCACCTGGGCGACTTAGCAAGACCATGTCTCACCAAACAAAAGAGTGAGGATGTAGCTTAATGCAAAGTGTTCTCAGTCCTCAGTACCACAGGAAGGAGGGAAAGCAGAGAGGAAGGGAAGAAGGAAACAAAGAGAAAGAAGACAAAGCAAAGCAATATCTAGCATTTACCTTTATAAACCATTCAATGAAGTACAGCAAGCAGCTCTTGGCTGGTCTCAGTCTGCCCTGCTTAGACAGCAGACAAAGGTCACATGTGAAGGGCCACTGTCTAACATGCAGCAGGAGAGGGTATATTCCCCGGGAGCCTGGAACTGGCTATTTATCTTTAGGTTGATTGTAAGCAAAGAATCAATGTCAGGGTCCCCTTAGTTTTTATTGAGGTGTAACTGGCAAACTAAATGTAGCATGCATATATGGGGTACGACGAGAATTTTTGCTATATGAACACCTTGTAAAGCGATTACCAGGATCATTTGGATTAATTTATTGAGCACCTTACTGTGATCCTCCAAGGGTACTGACCCTCCAAGTTCATCCATTTTGGAGCAAATGATAGGTTTCATTTATCTGTAGGATTGAACAATGTCTTGATAAACACAGGAGTAGGGTTGTCTGCCATGCTGATTTCATTTCCTTTGGGTATATATGCAGAAATAAGATTGCTGAGTCATCACATAGTCTAGGGGTTCCCTGTGGTGTTGGGCAACATTTCTTGAGTGATGAGATGAGATTCCTAAGGAGAGGGCTCTCCCCAGGGGATTGGGTCAACCCAGCCTTTCTCTCCCCAGGAGTGGGATGGTGCCAGCAGGAGCTGGGTGACTGCTCTCCTGGGCTGATGGTGTGACACACATTGCATTTCCTTCTCTGCACAAGGTAGAGCCCGGCAGGATTATCTCAAAGATCTTACAGCTCTGCAGATTCCCATTTAAGAGCGTCTTTATGTTTCCTGTAAGGGCATCTTGGTCAATCACCACCCTGGTGGGCTGGCTTTCACATGGACTGCTCTGGTGTGAAAGGCGCAGTGCTTTCAAGTTAACTTCAACTTTCCTCTTTAACCTTTTCCCCTTTGTTCTTGCTTACTCTCTTCCTTCGTGGTGTCAAGCAAGGCCAACTGCAATAAATCGGACACACTGGCCTTTTGGAGCTAGGAATCTACAAGTGGGCCTCGGTTTGATCATGTCTCAGCCATTCTTAATTGTTTTTTTTTCTTTTTGATCCCTTATGCAATAGAAACCTACCAGAAATGTAAAAATCCATGAGTAGCCTGTTGTATATTGAGACAGAATGTGCTGGTCTGGCCTGTCACATAGATGCTAAACTCAGTCAACCTTGACTATTCAGCTGCTTCTCACAGACAGCCTGCTGGGTCAACCTGACCCCATCCAGTGGCAGTGTCTATGCTTTCCCACCTAAAAATATATCCTGTTTTTCCAACATGTTTCAAGGACTGTTTAACCTAGGACAGACTGGCCCAGTCAAAGACATATTTAACTCTACCCACTCTGCTCAATAATCCCTCCCAGAATTTTCCTGCCTTATAATGAATAATTCCTTTTAAGTAAACCTGCCTAAACAAATCTGCCTGACAACATATGACTTGATTCTTGTAACCAATTACATTATAACCTGCTGTCAGCTTTTGTACTTCCCACTTGCAAATCATTTATAAACCAAACCCAAAGGTGACCTGGGGCTGATGATTTGGAACTAATGGTCTTCCTGCCAGCCTGCTGGTATAATGAACAGTTTGCCTTCCAATTACTTGGTGCAAAGCATCTTCCTTTCAGTTTGATACCCGGTTTCCACAACACTTGTGTTGTCTGCCATGATATTTTCAATGAAGTTTTACATATTCTCACTTCCTCACATCCTTCCTTTTGTGATTTTTGATTTTCCCTGGCTCTGCTTTCATTCTGCGTGGTATCAGGCAGTTTGTCTGTATGCATCATGGCTTGCAGAAACACCATGTGATATGTGGGTGTGGAGATTGGTGAGCAATGCATATTTGCTGCTTCACTCTGTGATGACAATACAAGCACCTCTGGTAGGTGCAGAGATTTCTCCAGGTGTGGTGCAGTGGTGGCTTCTGTGTGCAGCAGGCTTAGAGACCAGGAGGGGCTGATTTCAGATACTGGCTGTGGTTAAATCCTGTCTTCCAGGTCCGCGATTGTCTGGCTCTCAGTGCAGCTGAGTGGTTTGTGCCATCGCTGTAAGCAGGGAGTAAGTTTCGATATTTCAGCTGCTTGGATGCTTCAGAGATGTGGCCATGCCCCCAAATCTTCACCACAGACTCCTCCTCTGCCTGCTTGGCAGGCTGGCATTGGGAGAATTTGAGCTCTTTTAGACACTGGAAAGTCTGTAGCACAAAGAGAGTGGGAAACTGAGGAAGTGGGAAAATGGCCTCCAAATCCTGATGGGAGAGGGCAGGTACCTGTCAGCTCCTTTGCCTTGATCTGGGGTTCCATGGTGAGCAGCACTGGGAGTCAGGAGGAACCACCAGGAGAGACTGGGGGAGAGTTTAAAATCAGGCCCGTCATCCTCTGAAGTTTACACTAGGGTCAGCCCTGAAGAACACTGTCTACTTCCCATATCGTGAGGACAGATTAAAGATGCAAAGATGGGCCACTTGAAAGGACTTAGACTCTGCTTTAAAGACATTCTACCCCTTCTTAGTTTGAGTTCCCCACAAAGCAGAATCTGAGGCAAAGATTCCAGTGCCCCTAGCCAGGCCTGGGAGGGGAGAGGAAGCTGACAGAGGATGTATTTCAAGCCCATGATGCCTGTGGACACCTGGGGGCATCTGCAAGAGTGTGACAGGTGCCTCTGAGCTACCCCACCTGGGATGGGGTGAGGGCTCTGCCTGCCAGGGAGCCCCTGGCAGAGAGAGGCTGGGGCTGCAGCTGGAGGCCTGTCAAGTGTCCCTCAAGTGACAAAGGCTGAGAGAATATGGTTGGAGCATGGAGTGCTCTGCTGCATGCGTGAGGCCATATTACACCCACGGGGCCCTCGGTGGGGATCTAGACATTATCTACACAGAGAAAGAATCCAAAGCTCAAGAAAACAACTGAGGTCTTGGCTGCAGGGCTGGGAAAGCATCCAGGGCTCCTGACTCCCACCGCCGTGCTTTTTCTGCCTGGCTACTCACAGCAGAAATTTATATTTGTGGTGATTTATGAAGCATACTGTACCTGGCTCATGGAACAATATTTCCCTGCCCACCACAGATTCCTTTGTCTTTGTCTGAGTGAAAAATTGTCACAGGGTTTGGATCCTCTTTGAGAGCCGGAGGAAGAGCAGAAAAATGGCTGAGTATGTAAATAAAGTCTCCCAGGAAGATCATATTTTGGAAGGCATTTATTATTCATGTCTTTTTGTCATTGTCATGTCTTCAGTGTTTACTTGGGCTTCTAGTGTTTTGTTTTTCCAAGGACGCTGCTGATCTATTCTAGGAGAGCTTGGCAGCCCCCACCTTAAAGATGCTCATTACCGTCCAGGTTATTGAGGAGATGGAGGAGGAAACCTCACAGCAAAGCAACTTCTAAGGTGTTCTATCCAGTGGACATGGTGTCCGTCTTGTGTGAATTCTTTAGATGAAAGGCCAGGATTGTTTATGAAGCATTGAGGTGGACTCTTTCTTAGACCGTGAGAAGCGCATAAACCTTCGGTAATGCTTACTGGGAAGTGTTTGTGTGACACCCCCCCAAGACTGAGCCTGAGAGGTTCCACACACTGAGGGTGTTGACTTTGGCCACCCAGCAAAAACAAACAACCCCTGCAGATGGTAAACATTTACATTGGAAAGGAGCTGCTTGTGTATAATTCTGATCTTCTGAGACTGGCTAGAAACCTGGCCAACCATTTTGCCTTTGATGCAGAAGTTTCCAGGACTGGGATTCACCACAGGCCAGTTCTACTGGGAAAGTGAAGATAAGATTGGAAGAATCCACTGACACTTGTCCTAATTCTTAGACGCTTTTTGGCTGTTGAATTTTTCTTTCATTTTCTTATTTACGCAGATCCAAAAGTTTAACTCCTACTATATGATCATTCACAAAGTTTTGGAAAAAGGATGTTCATATTGGAAAAAATTATCCAGATCTTATTTTAGAATCCCCAGAAGGGAATTACCATGTTGTAAGATATGCACATTTTTTTTTAAGGTATTGGGTACATCTGGTCTCCAGAAATGGGAAGACCATTTTTAGGCTCCCTTTGTAGTAGATTTGGGTGTCTCTTTCCTCAGATCATCCGGAACCGATGTGTTGGCTGTGTCTAATTTTTCATTTTGCCCTTCTGATTGGTGGAAAACAATAGACCATCCTTACTTAAATATTTCTGTACATATGCTTCTCCTGGGTGCTATTGCATGTTCTGTGAATTCGCCTGTTTGTGAAGGGTGATGGTAATGTCCTTTTCCCTGGCTTTCTTTCTTGCTGCCACAGATAATCTTACCTAAGCCAGGTTCCCCACAGCTGCTTTTGCAGCTCCTGTGAGTCCTGTGGACCTAGTGTTTCTGGCTCTAGTGCTCACCTGTCTGTGCACACAGATTATACCCAGGGCTGCATCCTGATTACAAGCCCCTTTGAGGAGAGGATTCCAACCAGGCCTGTCTAGTCTTAACACTTGGAATGAGTTCAGGCAAAGGTGTTCACTTCCAACCCTCTCAAGTTAGACTTCTGGCTTTGCCGTGGATATAGCTTTTCCTGCATTGCTGACTCTTGAAATGTAAGCATGGCTTTGTCTGCGTAAAATGGTTTTCTCTTCTAGAGTGGTGACCTAGACAGGGGACATTTAGTTATGTCTGTCAGGCTGGTGCCTTTGAGGCCCCTCACCGTTCCCTTTCCGTTGGCTGATGCATGCTCTGGGCTACTGGGTTTTAGGAAATGGTCTCATTGCCCAAAGGTGAGTCCCCTTGACATAGAAATGGGCTGATCTTCCTGTTTTGCTGTGTTCCGTGAGCCCCTCTGCCTGGCATCCAGAGCTGGCCTGGCCCATGTGCATGTCAATTGGGTGCAGCCCTGAACCCTGCAGCCACGCACCCTGCTGCCATGGTGGCCTTTTCAATGAAGATGAGTTCCAAGCCAGGGCGGAGGCCCATGGATCAGAAGTAAAGCCGATCTTGGACCGGTCTAGGCGAAAGCGGGGCTGTCCATTCCTGTGGCGATGAGCATGTGCTGCTGAGGGCAAGCAGTTCTCCCTTGGACACCACTGCAATGATGTCGACGAGGAAGGAAGACAACAGGAAGAGTGCAGGAGCCTGACTCACCAATGGTGCGCCGCTTACTCAGGTTGGAGTTTGCACCCTGCATGCAGGGACCCGTGTCTTCCACAAGAGGGCACTCTCGTCACTCTCAATGCAATAGTACTGGGAAAAACTGGGGTTGCCTCTTCAAGGATGTTGCCGGAAGCACACTGCCTGTGTGATGCTAACTGCTACTTTGTGTCTCAGCTATCACTTTCAAGGTGCGCTCAGAACAGAACTCACTCTCCAGCCCTTCCAGGTTGGGGTTAATGTCTGTAAACTCCAGGGGTACATGAAACACAGGGTGTCTTACTGTTGTTCCATGAATGAAATGTGACTGTCACCCCTCGGGGCTTGGTGCGCTTGCAGGAGCACCCACCTTCCACCTGCTGTCCACCTGCTTGCTCTGTGCTACTCCTTGGCCCGAGTCGGTCCGGACTCACAAAAGGCAATAAACAGTCTTGCACAGAGGGACCCTCTGCCCGTGTAGACTTTGCTCATGGATACAGGAGAGCTGGAGACTGGCCATGCTGGGTGTCCTCTGATGGAGAACATTTAAGATTTCAGGCCAGGGGAATGCAAGCCTCTTCACTCACACAGTCCTCTTGCTTTACAAAACCAGCACTTGGATCTCTGGGTGCTCGTTCCTCCGGCAGCCAGGTGTGCGGTGAGTTCCTGACTCCCATTTAGAAGTTCTTTCTCATGGCTTTACACTTGCTACCAATTTTATTTATTTATGGTCAACTCTTCCAAACCCTTTGTCTTCAAGGATGTGTGATGGTACCAGGGATAATCCACAGGCTGCTGGCAGTGCTGCTCCACCCTGGCTGATCCCGTTCACACAGCAGGCTGGGGACACAGTTGCCTCATTGGTCCCTACGGGATGGAGTGTGGCTGCTGTCTGGTGACCGCTGCAGTGATCACTTCTTTCCTGGGCCTCTGAACCAAAATCCTGGCAGAAAAACATCAAGCACTCACTTTGCAAGTTTTTTATTCTTTTCTTGCTTGCTTGAATCAAGAATGTCTTCACTACTGTCATCACCACCATCACAACTAGCTCATAATTTGTAAGAGTGCTATTTGCCAGGCAGGGTTTTTGTTTGCCTGTTATAATAAACTATGGCTTTCAAATAATTTTTGATATACCAAAAAACTGAAGAAACAGCACAGAGTTCCTGCAGTTTTCTCTGTTATTAACATCTTTCACCAGTGTAGCACAATTAGTGAACCAATATGGACACATTATTATTAGCATCATTAATAACACTTCAGATTCAGATTTGTGTACTTGATGCAGGTTTCCTTTGACCCAGTGTCCTTGTTGTGTTCCCAAGTCAGGACACTTCATCACATTAGTTGTCATGTCTGCTTAGATTCTCCTGGCGGTGACAGTTTCTCAGACTTCCCTGGTTTGTTTTGTTTTTTGTGTCTGAGTTTGAGGGTTTTGCAGAGATAGTGTATAGAGTTTTTCTGTGTGGGAATTTGGCTGAGGCTTTCTCCTGATTAGACTGGGTTGCAGATTTTCACCAGGGGGATTACAGAGATAAAATACCATCCTTATCTCATCCTATCAAGGGCGGATGCTGTCAGCATGCATTGCCATCCTTGCTGGCTTTTGTCTTCCTCACAGGGACCAGGTAGCTACAGTCAGAGTCACTCTGGTCCTATCTCAGTCCTCTCTATAAGACACTCTTGGACCAAGTTGCCCTGTTGGCCCATATTTGAGGGCAGAACGTCTACACAAATTATTTGCAATTCTTGTGTATGGGAAATTTGTCTCTTCACCTTTGTTTATTTTCTTAGTCAGTTCTTTATTTCTACCAACATGGCTTCATAGAGATTTATTCTAGGCTTTGGATTCTAATCAAACACTATGTTATTTATTGTGTTCATGTGAGGTCACTGGGAGTGCTTTCAGTTCCCGTGGTCTTTTCATGGCACAATAGTTTGGTGCTTGGAGAATATTCCATTTCATATCTATCTGTCTGCCTCTCTATCTGTTTATCTTGATTTGCTTATCTGTTCACCTGTTTGAGGAGACTGTGGTTGCTTCCAGCTTTCAGTGATTCTGAATAAGGCTGCCATAACGCATGCAGGCAGGTTTTTGATAATTCTCAAATTAGCTGGATACTTACAGAGGGGTACAAATGCTTTGTCTGAAACTGTCCTGTTGGTTTTCAAGGTGGCCTTACTGCTTGGCAGTCCCACTGGCAATGAATGAGCGTTTCTCACTGCTACATTTCTCTGCTAGTAATTGGGATTTTCGGCCTTAGCCATTCCAATAGTTTTGCTGTGATATCTTGTTTGTATTTTGAAATTCCCTAATGACAAATGGTGCTCAGCATCTTTTCACATGCTTATTTGCTATCTATCTGTCTTCTCTGGCAAGGTCTCTGCTTGGTTTTTTTTGTTCATTTCTAATTTTTTTAAATTACTGAGTTTTATGAGTTCTTTGGACACAAGTCCTTTATCAGATATGTGCTTGCAAATATTTTCTCCTAGTCTGTGATTTTTTATTCCTTTAACAGCATTGCTTGAGGTACAGAAATTTTAAATTTTAATAATGTCCAATTTAATTTTTTCTTTCATGTATTGTGGTTTGGTACCGTATCTAAAAGCTTATCTCCAAGGCTCAGCTTACTGCACAGAGCGGCATCTGACCTGAGAGACTCTGTTGGGTCGAAATGCTGAGGTAGATGATACAGCATCTTGTTTGTACAGGTAAACAGCCACCTCTGCCCTGTACTACCACAAGGCACAGACTGAAAAATGACTTAATCTGTGCTAATAAAAGCTTGACACCTGTGAGCTCCTCGGATACACTGGGCCAGCAACCATCTCTTCAAAGACACAGAGAAGGAGACATCTTAGCCTCAGCACGGGACACTAAGGCATCACTTCATCGCGGACCTCTTTGGTCTGCTCCTCACAGCTTCTGCCCAAGTGATGGGCAGGTGACAAGCTCCTGGACTCTGATGCGTATCATCCTCTCTGCATGGATGCTGCCTACTTTGCTGCTGCCAACCAGACTGTGTGCCTCTGTGCCTTCAGTCCCCACCTAACTTCAGGACTGAGCCACTGACCAGTACCTGACCCCTGCAGACACTCCGCTGTGTTTGCATTAATGCATCCACTCTTACAGACTCCACCATTTTCTGCAACCTATTGAAGTTGTTTGAAGTGTGATGTGTAATTCAATGTTGAGATAATTGGGTGTTAAGATAGTAGTGATTAAGATTGGAACTGAACAAAGAATGTGATTGCTTTGGCCACCGAGGGAATGGAAAATAAGCAGTGAAGTAAAAGCAAAAAAGAAAATAAAATCTAGTGTAGTTGTGAGTCTATTGACATTCAATAAATTCTATCACTGTAGAAAGACATGAGCATGATGGTCTGCTATTAGCACAGCACACTTGCAGAAGTCATCTAGATTTTCCCCTTTGTTCTCTTCTAAAATTTTATAATTGCATTTTACATTTATATCTCTGACCTAGATTGAAGTAACTTTTGTGAGACATAAAGTATGTATTTAGATTCTTTTTTGCATAAGTGTGGCCAATTGTTTGAGTACCTTTTGTGGAAAAGCTCATCATTTCTCCATGTGTTGCTTTTGTTCTTCTGTCAAAAGTCTATTGACTTTGTTTGTGTGAGATTGTTCCAGGCCCCTATTCTGTTATACTGAACCATGTCTGTTCATCTATCAGTAGTGAGCCGATTTGAATAGTGTCATAAGTTTTGAAATTGAGCAGTGCGATTGCTTCAATTTAGTTCTTTAGGATTATGTTGGCTGTTTTAAGTCTTATGCTCCAGGCATGGTTTGCAATCCCTTAAATATATTAATGCAAAACAAAGAATCTCGAGAAGTTTTAACAAGCCGGTCAAATCGCATCGTTAGCAAATGAGGGCGGTTCGGTTCAGATCCTGGGGTGCAGATGCAAAGCCTGGCTCCTAGTGACCTAACAGATGGCCCCTGAAGGTGGTAAAGATGGGGTGCTTGTAAATTTTTGACAACTGAGTAAAGATACTTATGGGATGATTTTCTAGGCTCATATTCTTGGAGAGTAAGCAGCACAGTGGGGGAGTTTCCAAAGTCCTTGCTTTACCATCAGAGACTTGGGTTGACCTGGGCTCTGCCAGTGACAAGCCAGGGACCCTCAGGCAAACCATGGGCGGAGTCATCACCTTGTATGATGGGGCTGTCCTGGGCTAAACGAGGTCTTGCCGCCTTGCTGAACAGTTTCTCTTTTTCATAAATATGCAGTGAAGCTCTGTGCCCACAGGCCAATTAACTCCTCTAGCCTGGGAATGTGAAGCCAGGAGACAGAGCCCACGGATACCGAGGCAGGTTTATTTGGGTTACACTGGACAGCAGAACCCCAGCACCATCCCCTGGGGGGTCCCCCTATCTCACCCCAGCCTGGGCCGGATGATTAGGGCTTTATTAGTACTTTGAGCAACTCCATTATCTTAAAAGGCAACTTATCCCTTTTGTTTTTTCTCCTTGTTTTTGCTGCTGTTCTTCCCCTTTTCCTCCTTCTCCTGCTTCCATTTTTTAACTTAAACCAGGCAGAACCAGTCCCTCTTGATAAAACCGTTACCTTAATTACTATAGGAGACAGTCTGGGTACCTCACTGGTTTAGGATTAACTACGTTAAAGTACAAAGCACTCACCATGGTGTGTGTTGGTAAGTAAGTACTTGGTAATTAGCAGCTTGTACTAACCTCTAATAACGGCTCTTGGTGTGTATCTAGTGCTTTGTAATGTGAGCTACACACTCATTGTGGCTGGTTAACATCCCTGACTGGGTGGAAGTAGTGTCTCTATTTTACCGAAGAAGACCTGGTGTGGTGTGCCCGGCTTTGTCCGATCCCAAGCCTAGTAGGGACTCTAGGCTCATTGCCCGGCTGGGGTTCTCTCCCCTGTGCCAGGCTCCTGTGGGTTGGAGCAGGGTGTGAGTCAGACAGAAAGGGAGCCGACTTGCTTTTCCCAATTTCGGAGACAAAAGTAAAGGTGGGAAAGCACAGGCTCTTTCCAGGGGACGGAGACTAGAATGGTGTGGATAAGGTGGCTGAGGATGGGGACCAGGCCTGAGGCCTTTTCCGAATGCCTGTGGAGCCATAGTTACGCCTGCAGTCCGTCCGCCCCTGCTCCACCTGTCTACATCCTTACACGCTGCCCGCACATTTTATTTGTATGCTTTGTGTTCCCGACTCTGGGGACAAAGATGAAGGGATCATTGAGGCCCATTCAAAGGTCCGCCTTTTTACAGCTCCTCATATGATGGAGAAACCAGTGTACCATAATATAGTACCAGAGACCTGGTACCCACAACAAGTGTTTTGGGAAATGTAATAGTTTTCAAAATACTTTTTATATGTCAAGCAGTATGCAAACGCTTTGCATAGATCAACTAATGTAATTTCCCCATGAACCCTGTGAAGGAAGTATAGTTACTATTCCTGTTTCACGGAAAGGGAATCTGGGGCACATTTGTGCTGTAAAGTCCCCCAGCCTGCCCTGTTCAGGATGAGGATCTGATGGACGCTTCGTTCTGTGACAGTTTTGTGAAACGTCCTGAGGAAGCATTATGTGAACTGGCATTACAGGATTAGTTCTGTGGGTAGGAGAGATATTTCAAGCAGAGGAGCAAAGTGAATTAAAACACAGATGAGTGAAAGGATGCACTGTGTTCAGTAATCCTCCTGGGGTGGAAAAGTGACAGGAGATGGTTGGCGGTTAAACGGAGGTTATGGCAGTGGCAGTGGACACTGGAATGCTCGGAGGGTTGGAGGCAGGAACTGTGTATCGAGGTGTCTTGCCAGCAGAGGTTTATGCAGCAGTGTAGAGGCTGGCTGGGCACGGGTCCTGATTGTTGGGAGGCCAGGGGCTTCTAGTACTAGGGGAGGCTGTGCACTTGCTTCTGAATGCGACAATGGTTGTGTCCATGCAGGGTGGTTAAAGGGTTGGTATTTCACAGAGTGAAGGGAGAAGGGTGATGGAGTCATCAGAACCAGTGATCCTAGAGGAAGCACCCACTTTGTTACTAACACTGCTCTGTAAGTGGTCGTTCTGTGAGGTGCTTATTACTGTTTATGCCAAGGTAGGAGGCTTGCTCTAGAGTGTAAACCAGTGCACTGTACCTTTCACTGAAAAGTGGTGCATGCACCTACACATGCACACATACACACATGATCTACGAAAGCCCCCACTGTGCTTAATGGCCAAGGTGACTTAGAGTATAAGGCAAACTCTTGCCCTTTGCAGCCTGGATTCAATCCGTGAGCCTTCACTAATCCACAATCACAGTTCCAGTTCCGCTCTGGAATCAGTTCATGTTATTTGTTTCCACGTAGATTATATACTTCAAATGGCTTTTACTCTATACAGTATGTCAAGTTGGTATATGGAAAATATTATTTTAATGTTTTAACGTTTGAAGAGCTAGTTTCTTTTCAGACATCAGGATTTACTTTTCACTTCAAGTCTTGGTTAACGATGATTCCTTCTCCAAGGTTCTCAAAAGTGATAGCACACTGGAGAGGGAATAGAAGTAACAAGTTGTCTGTGACCTGAATATAAAGTGTGAGCTGAATTCTCACTCTGCACTCGTGCTATGAAAGGGCTTCAGACATCAGTAAAGTGTTTGGAGCCACAAACCTTAATGCTTCTTTGCAATCCAGAGATTCTTTAATTTGTTCAAGGTGAAAGAATCAGTAAGCAGTCAGCTGGGGCTGCCTCCAGGTTTCCAGCCCCTCTATGTATTTGTCTGCATGTTTGTTCAGCACCATGCTCTGCCCTTAGGGTTAGAGCTGTAAGAACATAGGGCAGGTTCCCTAGAGGCTGGAACAGATGCTGGGGATGTCCATTTAATGGTAGAACCTTGTAAGTTTTTCTCTTTGCTCCTGGCCACACAAGCAG
This sequence comes from Cavia porcellus, assembly GCF_034190915.1. Taxonomy (NCBI): domain Eukaryota; kingdom Metazoa; phylum Chordata; class Mammalia; order Rodentia; family Caviidae; genus Cavia; species Cavia porcellus. Next base: position 154,948,181 of record NW_026947484.1, on the reverse strand, counting down.
GATTTCTTTGCATCCAGTATTGAGTTCTAAACTTGTATTGCAGGTGGACTGATGTTTAAATGTGCATGCAGGGAAGATAATTCCCAATCCCCCAAGGAGAGAGGTGTCAGATCCAATTTTATCGAGGTGCTGATCTGTAATTTGGCTCTTACCACTCTCTGGCTTGTCTCAGCAGTGAGCCACATAATTTGCCTTGAAGGCCACCCTTGATTTGGACTCTGTCTGAATATATTTTAGTGCAACACATCGTCCAATGCAGGGTCCCTGCTTTTTCGATTGATCTGCTTTTCCTAGATGCTATTTAATTCTAATGGTGTCCATTAAATGTTATAAGGTTTTGGTTAAAAAAAAGTGACTGTAAAAGAGGGTTGGTAAGAAAAACTTTTTGGAAATTGACATTTGACAGTGCCAGGCACCCAGATATAACACTCAGACTGGGAAACAAGGCTAAGGGGAAAGATCTTCAAAAAGTGTGCCTCCAAATCTTTCAAAACTCATTGTGGGGGCATAGATCCAAACTTATGTCTCACTCCACTGACTTTGCTGCTTACCAGCTGTGTGAATGGCTTTGCTACTTAGTGGAAATATCTGTTTCTTCACTGTGAAACAGAAATAATAAATCCAAACCTGGAGTGATGGTGAGAACACAAGATAACCCATGCGGATGGTCAGCCTGTGACCGGCACGTGGCAGGCATCCCGTACGTGTTTAGTTTCAATCTGCTGCATGTGCATTATCTGTAGCAGCCAGGTGAACCTCTTACATCATGCAAGGCCACTTTACCCCTGCTTCAATGCTTTCATCTGTGAGCAGAGGAGTCTAACTGATAGCTAACAAGATGGACTTCGGTGTTGCACATACCTGGCTGGAGTTTTGCCTTGTCTGTTTTGGGATATGGATCTATTCATTAGGTTCTGTAAGCCTCAGTATCTCCACTTCAAATAATGGGAGAAGTGCTCAGTTTGTCATGTTGAAGGTAAAGTATCGTAAGTCTTGTGAAGATGCAGGTATGATTGTTATAAGTGAACTAACTGGTCTCCTATTTTGCATTAGCTCTGGAGGCAGAGTGGTAGAACAGAGCAGTTTCTCCAAATGTGAGACAGCCAGGCTGATGGAGTCCACATATACACAGTAAATGATAGATAATTCTGGAGCAGAAGCGTGGTGAGGTGTTATGGGGACACTTACAGGGTGCCCAACATAAATCTCCATGGAGGATGGGTGGGTGTCAAGGACAGAGGAGACACCTGGGTCCAGGGCTGGGGAAGGTGTTATCAGGCAGGAGCAACAGCGAGGGATTAGGTCCAGAGGCAGGAGAGCATGAGTCAAGTTCTAAAATCTCAGCAAAGTCCAGCATGAGACCAGTCATTGTGCAATACTATTCTCAATTCCTTCCCCAGGTCCCTGCCTAGGTAGGTGCCTTCTTTACCTCTCTCTGTCTGCCCTCTTTATGAAGCCTATTCTGACTACATCAAAACTGAGTGCCCTCTGCTCTTAAAGCCTACAGCATTTTAGTCTAGGTCCCACACTGCAACACTTAATTCTATGCTTTTAAAAATTGTCCTCAGAGTTTTAGGTACTTTTGTAATATCATAGAAAAGCTGAAAAGCTCTTTGAAGGAAAAAACCCTAACCTTCACGTTTTCTGAGTCTCCAGAGGGATTCGTATAGCACTGAATCCACAGTGATCAACAAATACATAATGTTTGGTATTTGAAACAGATTACCTCCCCGAAGCCTCTTAAGGAACCGTAGGAGGTGGGAGGATGCACCCTTGGGCACAGGTGGGCGACCTTGCCTGGTTCTGTGTATGATCATGTGTAAGTCACTCTTTTTGAGTCTCCCTTTCCTCGGATGAAAATTCAAGACAGTCCCATACTTCACTAACTGTGAGACTCAGGTCGGTCCTTCCATTTAACATCTGAAAAGGTTGAATGTGTCTTGAGGTGAACATTAAGTACAGAGTTTCATTGGTGGTATGTTTTTCTTTTTTCTTTCCTTGTGGTACGTACCATAATGATATTTCTTACATTCAGTGGCATGTTAGACTTGATAAAATACAATAACCTTTATAGTTAGGATTGCTGTGAATATTCAAGCCAGGGTACTCAATTCATCTGTTCGGAACTCATTCACCTCATGTTGCCGGAACAGTTAAAGGGTAGTTACTAAATGTAAAAACCAGTCCCATGACCAGGACAAGCTTGTAAACTGCCAAAGTTAAAAACTGTTAGAGTGCATGCGTAGCACAGTCTGCCAAAGCTCGGAGCCTCTGCCCGGAGCTTTAGTCCCTCCTGCTGTACTTTCCAATTTCCCATATTGTAAGGTTAAGGGCAGAATTTTCAAGTTATTAGCATCTTGGAGAAACTCTCATCCTCCTATCCAATAGAGAAATAAGAGCAGACGGAGAGCCTAAATGTCACCATTTCTAGGTTGCAGTGTGCAGCTTCTATCTGTGGGTAAGTGGGTTCCCTGGAATTGTGCCCCAGGTTTATCCATCTGCAGTCACTGGTACTCTAATGGACTGAGGCTGTGGAGGTGCTGACAGAGAATGTAGCCATGCAGAGCAGCCTGCTCCAAGGAGGAGCTTTACTATTTGTGACACACAGGTCAGATAAGTCACTCTTCAGGCCACAGAGAGTGTGACCACCCAAATAAAGGAAGTTTGTGAGGCAGGGTGACACCCACTACAGATGATAGCTATTAAAGGAGATTGTAGTAGTATTACAAGAAAGAAGAAAATATTATTTGAAAATATCCTGTTACTATTTCATGCAGTCATTTGAAAGTGCTTCTTTGTTTAGGGGCTCCTAAGCTTTGGTTCCATGTTGGTTAGATTTTTTTAGCCCAGTGATCATTTGATCTGTTATGCAATTCTCACTTCAGATGGATTAAAGATTAACCCATCAGCATTATTTAAAGGCACAATAGCACTCAAATTGTATAATTACATCAAGCCCCTAATAATCAGGCATTGCATACCCACAAATTTGCTATTGTAGAGGCTGGGGATTTAGCTCAGCAGCATAAGCACCTGCCTTGCAAGCAGGCAGTCGTGAGTTCGATCCCCGGTACTGATTAAAAAAAATTTGCTTTTGTAACTTTAAAAATAATAGGAATAAAAATGAGGAAGGAAAAACTAAAATATGAGTCAATGCTATAGTTGATTTTGTCTTATCATAACAAAAATATATTGATTACAAACTGGAAATCAGTCCCTAACCTTTTTTATTTTATTTTATTTTTCAGAAAATGAAGGTTGTAGTAATAAACTGTGCTGCTGGCAAGAGGGAACAAAAAAGTTTACAAAAAGAATTATTTAAAAAATCTCCCATAAAGCTTTGAACTCTGTAAAATCCTGATTTTATTGGTTTATGCATTTGCTGGCCAAGGACAGAAAGAGGCACCGAAGGAGAGATTCGTGGTTCTGAGAATAAGCCATGAGTGTGGTTTGCCCTGTACATAATTTAGCTGCATTCTTCTATCAGAAAAGCTAGTTTAATTTACAAATGGAGTTTTGATACACTGTAGACTGTGATAAGTATGGGGGGAGCTGTACAGTTGAAAGCAGACAAACCGCAGTAGCTCATTTCCTTTTATTGATTTGAGCATAGAGTTTTGCTGCTGCATCTTAGAAATTAAAATCTTTGACTCACAAAATAGTCTGGTGCAATCTGGAGAGATGGAGGCGTTGTTGTGGCCTCTCAGGAGTAAATAACATGAATTTTTTAACATTCTCCAAGAATAATTTACATGATTTAAAGTGTCCCAATGCAACAAGATATACAGTATTTCTTATAATAGATCAAATTCACAAGTTGTTTGGAAAAAAATAGGAAGATAGAATTGTGTTTGTAGGGATGCATTTCCAAGAATTCTGTATTTCTTTGGTTTGTTCTTAATCCATTATTTGTTTTGAGAGAGAGAGGAAGAGAGAGAGAGAGAGAGAGAGAGAGAGAGAGAGACAGAGAGAGAGAGAGAGAGAGACAGAGAGAAGAGAGAGAGAGTATCATTTTAAATACTTTTGCACATTCATCTTTATGCACATTTTTATTAGGATACTTCCTTTATACAGTTCTTAGTAGTCAATCGTCAGCGTTACACTGAGAAAATTATTTTAAAACTGACCATGTATAATCAAAGTGTCTCCAAAGAGATTGTAACTAGTTTATACCACACCAAGAAGAGGATTTGGGAGTGTGTATTTTTAATACTTCTTTACACTGCATAATTTCATTGTTTTTATCACTTTAGCCATTGTCTAAGAATATGTTTTCTTATTTTTATTTATTATTTTTCACCTTTTGAGGCTAAGTGTTGTAGAGATGTAGAGAAGTAAGGAGAACATGACCTGTTATTTCATCCGTATCTCAGCTCAGTTCATTTGCTTTGAACTCCCTGAGGTCAGCTATCCTAAAGGTAGGACTTTGTCGATGCTCTTTGCCAGGGTGGACAGCCAGTTGAGAGAGAAACAAAACTAAGACAATTCGAGGTGCCCTATCCTTAGGAGAAGAGCATAAGATGAGAAAGATGTATAAAATAGGGGAAAATAAATCAAAGCTTTAAGTCTCCTAAATTAATGCTTTGCGTTGAAAAGGAGGAAGAGAACTTTCGTGTAAGCTCCATTATCCTTCGGCCATTCTTTCAGATCTCAGGACAGACCAGATATCCTGTACGTGGGCTATACGTGGATAAAATGTGTACTCTTTTAAGCATGAAGATTCTAATTATAGTTTTACCATTGCTACTCCCTAAACATAATTTCTAAGTTACTAACTTTGGGAACAAAAGTTACTGGTCATTTGGGGAACTACATACTGTTTTTATTTTTTAAATGAAACATTAACCAAAGCAATCTGAGCTTTGTCTTTTTTTTTTCTTTTGAGTAACTTGATTCTTCAATTATAAATAATGATTATTTAATGTCTGTTAAGTCTTTCACAGTTTAGGGTGAATTATAATTAGCTATCTCCCTAAGATGTGTGGTTTGTGGCTTGAAAGGTTTTCTAATGTCCTCCCTCTCTAGAACTAATGACTCAGAACCAAGAAAGACTGACACAGAATTTCATCTTGTGCTAGGGCTGTGAAAGCTCCAAAGAATACCCGGGGCCTCTCGTAGGCTTGCTGCTAGATAAAGACCAGAGCCCACCACCCCTCTGTCTCAGGATTGCTCCTGGTTAGTTATTGCACTGTCAGGGTTTACTTTGATTTATGATACATTTCTGGGACACCACAGTCACTTGTTTATTAAAAAAAATGTGGTTGGACATTTCTCGTTGTGTCTTAATGAGATTAAAATGTGTGTTTATGGATATTTGTCTTCTAGGTCCTGGTAGAAACAGCTCTAATCCTAAGTGATGGTAGAAACTGATTGAGAGAACCACTAAAAAATAATTTTCGTCTAGCACTGCTAATGCATAATAGGCTAATTTTATTGATTGGTCACCCATCAGCATTGGTATGTGAGGATTAAACATGACTTTCTGGAATAATATAACAGTTGCCTAAGATGATGCATGAACAAGGTTTATATGTGAAGTGAAATTGTCAGAGAACTTAGTTCCAATTTTTATCCTATATAGGAATACCATTTTAATAATGTATCTGAAGAATAAGTTGCTGCAATGTCTTGCTTAGGAGTTAAATAGATTGGAATGGGATTGTTTGATGGGAATGGAATTTCAGTTTTGCAAGGTGACAAGAGTTCTAGAGGTCGAGAGGGTAGTGATGGTTGCATGGTGATGAGAATGTATCTCACACACTGAGCTGTACACTTAAATGGCTATGATGGTAATTTTTATATTTTGTATATTTTATCACAATTTGATTTTTTTAGAAAAAGGGTTAATTGGAAACCTCTTTGCTAAAGTGTTTTAGCCTGAGCTTTGACTGAGTACATATAGGATATCAAATGCAATTGTACATTACTAGATGCTTGAGGGTCATTATTCTGGATGCCAGTTCTCATTAGGAGGCTATGATTTCACAGGATTGAGCAGATAAAATGCATTTTATACTTAGAACCAGTTTGAGAAAGAGCTAAGCACTTCTTTATGCTGTCGTACACCTCCGTGATATATTCTTCTCCAAAGTATACAGAAAGGAAAACAATTTGGATCTCAGTTAATTGGGTACTAATTTATCTTGATATCTAATTTAGGCTCTATCTTAAAAGATCAGCTACCTAGCCTAGTATTTAATTTTAACTGATTTCACGTGTAACTGCACAGGAGCCGGTTCCCTTTCCATGCCTGCCTCCTCTCTGTAAATGTTTTTGAAGGTCAGCTCTGGCACAGAGGAGAATTAATATTAAAATACATCTAATAAATAAGCTGTCAGATGATTCCCTCAGATACCATAAGCAGCAGAAAGTCTTCTTTCCTTTCCTTTCAGGTCCTTGTGTACAGTCACTGCTGGCATCTCCTCCTGGGCTTCCAGTAATCATTTCCAGCGCAGCCTAGCTCTCCTGATTTCATCGCTCTTGAGTGACGGAGCCATTTTCTCGCAGAATGCAGTCCCTCCCTGGGAAACGGGAGCAGAAATAGTCATCTAGCAGTGGAACCGTTGGAAAATAAAAAGAAAATGATGGATTTGGCAGCCAGGGTCTGCACAGACTGGCCCGGTATCCCCAGCAGTGTGAGCAGAGCGGGGTTTCGGTCTTTCCTTTGAACTGTCATGGCTGGTTAATGTGATGCCCACGGAGTATTACGAGGCTATGATTTTGAACTTGGTGCCCTGCATAGACTCTGCCTCGAGTCTATGCCTCGAGTCTATAGGAAGATTAAACATTAATTAAAGTAACTACACAGGAGAGTCAACAGTGTCACGAAGTAGAAAAATATCTGGCTTCCCCACCAGGGAAAGCCGTTTGAGAAGGAGAGGTCTTGTGCTGGACGCTGGCGATGGATGTAATAGGGCTTCACTGGACCCAAGGGTAGGAGTCGTTGCTCAGGAAAATGTTCTGTCTTTGATTCCTGGAAGAAAAATTTGAAAAATTCAGCCAATGTGGAGCCAGCTTGGGAGCCCTAATGGTACAGAGAGAAAGGAAACATAACCATGTACAAGATGCAAGTCTTAGCAGTGGCCCTGACCCTGACTGAATTCCTTGCCTCTTTGTGGCTTTAGTTCAGTGCATCAGGTTAGGCCTGGTAGATTTTCTTCAGGTTGCTTCTCAGCAAGTGGCCTACCAGCCTTCTCTTTGCAAAGGTAAAAGTCCTTGAGGTCATTCTGGACTCCTTTCTGTTTGCACACCTCGTGTGTCCATAGAGCGAAGTCTTCACAGTGTATCAGAGGCCATGGATTTCCACCACCCTGTGTTTACCATCCCGTTCTGAGCCACCAGCACTGCTGCTTGGATTATTGTCTCATTCTCCTCACTGGTCTGCTGACTTCTGCATCTGTTCTTTACGTCTTTCTCAATGTGTTAATCATGTTGGTCTTTCACAGCGTAACTCAGCTTGCTTGCATTTTTGCTCAGAATGTTTGTGTCTCAGGCCCCAAAGCAAAGCCTGGGCAGCATCCTACCAAGCCCTCTGCGAGATGGTGTCCGTGCTGCATCCTAACCTCTGACTCACTGGTCTCTGTCCCTCGCTGCAGCTGGAATTGCCTCCTTGCCCTTTCTCATGTGGCCAAGTCTGCTCCTACCTTTGGCCTGCTTTCCTTGCTTCTTCTGCCTGAAGGATTTTAAAAAATTACTTGTTTATATGATTCTCACTTTTCTTCAAGTGTGACCAATTTTCTTATTAGAGAATCATTTCAAGACTAATTCATAAAAAACTGGAACTCCCTCCTCTGTTAATTTCACATTTTATTTTTCTCTTACTCTATTTTTCTTCATTACACATTTTATTGCATGACCATTCTGTTTATTTCATTGTTTTGTTATTTATAAAGTACTCATGCCACATTCATCCAAGGTCAGTGAGCACGGAGCCTGTGTTTTCTTCATTACAGCTCAGCAGTATCCAGAAAAGTACCTCACACATAGTAAGTGTTCAGAGAATACCCATTGAATAAACGCACTTTTAGTAACTCTAGAGGTTAAATCCAGCTTTGTTGTGTAGCAGTTGTGTGATGTTTGGCAAGTTGCTTCTTGGAGTTAACGTTTTCTCATTTAAAAAATAAAGATAGCTTTCATTTTATATATTAAAAATACAACAGCTATTATTTCTGTTGCTGTTGTTAGTATTGACTGAGTTTTAAGACTACATTTATTCAGGCATGGGTAGTTTTCCTGAGATCGGAATCCAAAAACTGGCTCTAATCCAGGTTGGCTTTTCTGGAAGGAAAGTTCTAGTTGTTTGTGTTTTATTTCCACAAAAGTGTGGGCAACTTGCAAATGACTCTTGGTTCTGCTTGAATGATCTTTGACTCATTATGGGCTTCCACATTATAAATTTTCTCATTGTTTTTAAGCAAGTCACTAAAACTAAATAGAAGTACAGAATGCTGAGTATTCTATTCTCTCAAACACATAGAATTAGTTAAGATATTCTTTGTCTTGTGTTTAATCAACATGCACTATATTATGTATCATTCAAACATTAGGGAGGTAATAGGCACATTGGTTAGCAATCTTTTTCTTTACATTGGCAAGAAAATATAGTTAGTACTCTAATTTGTAAAGAACACATATGTAGGATGTTTGCTTATTAACCAGGTTTAGTGTTAGGCACACTCTTATAATGCTAATAATTGTTAGCTATTGATACTGTAAATTTAGTCCAAATATTTTAAATGTCTCTTCTTCTAAGACTGAATGTTAAAATTAGAATTTAGAATTGAGTACAAGTACATATAAATCATTTTGAACAGATAAAATGGATGCAAATCAGAGACCAGCTGGAGGCAGATTTGCATGATTATTTTAATGCTATGACAGGACACGGACACTCAGAAATTTGAATTACAATCCTTATTTCTCATGCCTGGAAGGGTCACTGAATCTCTCATTTGAGGTGGCCAATATCACTCTATGTTACCAACAAATCTTGCTGATAAAAAATTGAGAGTCCAGTATCAAACTTTCTCTATTTGTTTTCTCTGCACCCTGGTTTGAAGAATGAAATGAAATAAGCATTTGTGCTATAGGGAATTCTAGTCATTTACATTATTGGTGTTATCTAGAAATTGTTCCATGGTTTTCAAAAGGTAAATCATACCTTCTGATTATTAGCAATCACTTGTCCAATCAGAACCCAAATGCAGAATGTCTGCCATGCCACTCTGAAAAGAGTAAAAGATGAAGATGAAGTCTGCTTTTTTGCAGATGAGTCTAGACAGAGTCTTTTCTGCACCATGAAACTAATATCTGACTGATTGAGCCTTGTTGCATGATCAATTCTCAGACACGTGCAAGATCTTTTAGTGCTATTCATAAAACTGTTCATAATGATGACTTTATAAGAGTTTCTTTCCTTTTTGGAGACAAAATTATCTCTCTGCTTTCAGATTACCCTGTTGCACTTAAATTATGTGTGGGGGGTACAGCATATGCATGTGCCTACGTGTGAGTGTGGGTACATTGGTCTTTTGCAATTGGCTTCCTTTTAGTTACTCTAATGAGTTGCTGATTAAAAATAAACTTTGATAGTCATGTAAATTGGAGATGGTTCTAGCTTAAAAAAATAGGTATTTCTTAAAATTAATAGATAAGGCTATCATGCCACATAAAGTGCCTTTCTTTAGGAATAGCAAATGTGATATATTGGTTGATGCTTCAGTCTGGTATGGTATTTGAAGAACATAAAGTTGTAACATAGATTTTCATTTTAATGAGAGTGTTATAATACCCTCATAATTTTTTCACTTCTCATTATTTTTTATAACCTATGAATTACCTAAAACAACTTTAGTCATTTGAATTTTGACTTAGCACTTATTTTACTATGCACAAAATTGTCATTTGAGAAATAGAGTATGTATTTATGGCTTTGGTGTCTCAGGCTAGGCATCAGGGCTATTACAGAGTTTGCAGATGCTGCTGTGTAGAATGCAGTTCTTTTGGGGGCGTCTGTTCAGTGAAGAATAGAAAGAAATGACAATGAAGGAGTGGGTTCTGCAAATCTTGTGATAACACAGTGAGAATCTAGGGGACTTTCACTCTTTGTCCACTCATCTAGAGAAGATGTTGTATAATGTATTTCTCCAGCTCATTCACTCTTTGGTATGCTATTACATTATTATCTACTTAAAATGGTCTAATTAGCAAACCTCAACACTTAACTGTCCTCTTTTTTTATTGTGGATGTCTATATTTGATTTTAGAAATGACTTTTTGGTGGTGGGTGAAGATGAACAATGTCACACAGTCAGCTCTTTCTATCTGTGAGTTCTGCATCCATGGATTCAACCAATCGTGAAGTCAATTTTTTTTAAATGGGTCTATAATAAACAGGAACAGACAATATTTTCTTCCTTTTTGGCCCTAAGCAGCACATCATGACAAGTATTTGCATACTATTTATATTGTGTTGTTGTTATTAAGATCATCTAATATACATGTTACAAAACCTAAATTCATGGAAACCTAAATTCATGGAAATACGTGCACACACACACACACACACACACACACACACACACACACATATGGTCATGTTTATGCATTCATGTAAAACACCTGATTTATATATCACTTTCTTGTTTTTGCTGCTTTTCTCTCTGTGGGTACACAGAGAAAAATTCAAATAACTTACCTTGATAACTATATATATATATATATATATATATATATACTCATATAATTTTCTTGATTTTATTTATTCATTGTAGTGATTAACTTACAGATCATACATTTTCTGAACCAAAGGCATCTCAACGGAGGTCTTCTTTCTGCCCAGGATAGGTACCAAACCTGAGAGAAGAAACATAGACATCTTAGAAGAGTCTAACTGTAGAATTTGCCCAGAAATAAAAACAGAAGTGCACAGTTAACATCCACCTTTTCTGAGTGGTCATGAGGAACAAACCACCAGTGAGGACCCTGGGAGAAGCTGATGTAGTTAGGGACCCGTTTGGAGTCAGGCACCCCCTGGAGGAATGGGTGACTGACCCGTGCATCCGCTGGGGCGGGCCTGTGTATAGAGGGGCTCTTTTGATGCAGGAATCAGTCAGGAGTATCCTTGTGTTCTAAAACGACTAGTTTTGATTTGAGTGTTTTGCAGGTGAAGATTTTCTCTGATTCTCTCCCCCTCGCCCTGCTTACTGAGGATGGCCATCTGTGTTTCTACGAAAAATAACAGTGATCGTGGTCTTGACAGTAGCAGGTACCACTTAGTGACCATCCATGGTCTCCTCTGTGTGCTTTAAAGGCAGCCCCTCTTTTAATGCTCCCCGGAACTCCACACCACTACCTCCACTTCACAGAGGAGGAAACCAGGGGTCTGAGAGGAAAAGCCACTCACCTAAGGTTACTAGCTAGTTCCTGTGATGTCAGAGCTGAGACTCAAATCATGACTGCAGAATTTCTTAGCCCTACAGCCAGGCGGGGTAGTGCATGCCTGTAATCCCAGCACACAGGAGGCTGCTGCAGGAGGATCATTGCAAGCTTGAGGCCAGCCTACACTACAAAGTGAGCTCAAGACCAGCCTGAACTACATAGGGAGACCCTATCTCAAAAAATAAATAAATAAATAAATAAATAAATAAATAAAAACCTAAAAAAAAAAAACCAACCAAAAAACTTCTTATCCCAAGCCAGGGTTTGTCTACGCATCTTAACTTTTAGAGTGCATTCCAAAGTATGCTTACTGTGCCTTTCCTGTACTTCAGGGGCACCGTGGGCAGCATGGAGGAAGCCAGGGTGACCTGGACATGAAAAAGCTCACAGCCTTGCGGTGGAGCCTGACACACATGCCGTTTTAACGCCACCTGAGGGTCTCTAAAATGAAAGCTTCAGGTGACAAGAGCTTTTCTTCATTTTGTTCTGAAGCGTGTTACACAGTTTCTAGGAAAAAGTGGGTAGATGCTCAATAAATACTTCAAAAATGTTTATATGAACAGCTCATAGATTCCTGGAAGAAGACAAGCACGATTCACTTTGCTTATAGTTTTGTGTGTTAAGCCCTGCTCCTAGCTCGTGACCCTGACCTGAATGGCTTTGTCCACAGCTCTGAGTTTGCTCTGCTGCCTTTAGCATTCCTTCCGCGTTCCTCCTTTGTGGAGCATGTACCATGTTCCAGCCACTGTGATGGCACAAGGGACATAGAGATGGACCAGAGCAAACCGAGTCCCTGCCCTTGTGGAGAGATGCTTTCATATGCTGTTCTCCTTTAGGTGTTCCTGATTCAATTAGACCCTAATCCTGACACAGAATCCCCCTTCCTCTGCCACCCTGGGCCTTTATATCATTAGGACAGTTGGTTCCCAAATGTCTAAGTGGCCACAAGGATCCACACATGCCCAACCTGACCTGACCAGGTGCCACACCTTGCAAGTTTCTCTACAAAAATATTCTACTATCAATTCCAACTCCATTTCCTTATGTATCTGGATTGTCCTAGGGAGAAAGAAACACACAGGGCAAGATGCATCCATTGACCCCTGGGGAGAGAAAGCACATTGACATGCATGCCTCTGCCATGAGCCAGGCAGTATTTTGATGGCTTTTCTTGTTTTATTCAGTTCTCTCCATGATCTTGACAACAAAGGGTGTGTGTGTGTGTGTGTCTTTCCTAGGTGAGGCCAGGAAGGTCAGTGGAGTGTCAAGCTCAGAAAGCCAGTCAGTGATAGAGCTGGGCTAAGGAAATCACCTAGGTATCTGTCTTGGCCATGTCCTTGTCCTTGTGACAAATATCCAATAACATAAGAAGCAGAAGTTTAGTTTGGCTCATATTTTGGTCCATGGTCAACTTCCTCCGAGGTGGAGACAGGCTTGCAGAGCAGCATGATGGAAAGAGCTGGGAAGAAGACAGCTGCTTATCCTGTGGCAGCCAGGAAGCAGAGAGAGAGAACAGAAGAGCCAGGGACAGGAATGTACCCTTCCATGTCACATCCCAGATGACTCCAACCAGGTCTCACCTCCTAAGAGCATTCAGCTGTGAGGATTATTCCACGTGTATGTGTAGCACCCTCATTATCCCATCACCTTCCAAAAGTCCCACCTCCGAACCTGGAGTGTTTGGGGGGTATTCCAAACAGTCTCCCTGAAAAACATGCTGATCTGGGACTGTGGAGCTTTCTCAAGGCCATGAGAGAGGACCAAGGTGGGAGGGAGTGTAGGATGCCTGGTGGTGCCTATTTATATCCATGCCCTGGAAACTATACGTGTAACTCATTATGGAGGTTTTCTGCTTTCCGCAACCTCATGGGGGACCTTTCTTATGTTCCTCTGCTGATTTATGAGCTTGTAATGGTACCTTCATTCTACAGCAGTCTTTAGGGTTCCCTGAGGATTCTCCTAGAGATCACAATTATTTAGGTTCTAAATTACCCTTGTCCAGTTTTAAGCAGATGAGCAGTATTTCCACCCTCTAAACAATGATCCCTGAGGCTTATTGCTGCAATAATATCACATTTAGTTTCCAAGGAAACTGCATATCCATCCTTCCCTCCCACCCCTCCTACTTCCTCAAGCCTGAGTTTTTTTTAAAATTCAGAATGTGCCTTTGCCACCTCTTGCTATTGTTAAAGTTTTAGTTCTGGCACTCGTTCCTATGAAATTATGGTTTTCTTTCTGATCTTCTTTATCATGTTTTGGATGCTTTTCTGCAGAATAGCATTTCAAAGTCTAAATGACTTTGAAATAAATTACTGCCTTCATTATGACACACAATAGATGAATATATCATACTTCAGAGTCACAGCTTCTATAACCAAAATACCCTGATTATTTTCTGTCGTATAGTTCTATAATTACTTACTTGATATTCTGTTATGTGGCTTGGGAATACAGTAAAGGGTAGGCTACAGTGTATATGAATATTTTATTCTCAGTATGTATGTGCATGCCAGTTAACTGAATAGTTTCAATAAATTTCTAAACTCCAGCTAAGTTAATTTTTTAATCTAAGCATCACTTCTGTAGATTATGCTACAGCTTACAAAATGTGTTTAGGACATTGTGTAAACCACTGAATTCAGTCAACCATGTTGAATGCATTGGGAAAAGAAACTTCTGTTACTCTGAAGTACTCTGGAGGACTGTGTAGTTCTGGGGGGGGGTGCTAAGGGTGTGTGTGTGTGGTGACCATATGGGGTTATCATCAAGCAGAAACATTACATTGGCCATTGAGCTGTGCTGATTAAAGACTTACTTTTCATTCTCCCTACTCTTCACATGTGTGTGCACACATACATTCATTTGCATGCACACACACATTCACATGCACATATGTTACATATATTTCCCATCGTGGAAAACAGTGGTGCAAAGTCTTGTGTTTAGAGCCAACGTGTAATGGTGTCTGCACAGAAACTTCTGGTCACCTTGTGTCTTGGTTACTTGTCTCTTGTTGTTGAGACAAAATACCTGATGACCAAAAGGAAGGAAGGAAAGATTTATTTAGCTTACAGTTTGGGGAGGTTTCAGGCTACAGCTGACACCAAGACAGGGTGCATGGCTGAGAGGCAGCCATTCGTAGTGGCCTAAAGTGACAACAGCAAAAGGACAAAAGAGGAAAGCACATCACCTTCCCTCCTTTATATTGTATACTGGCTCTGCCCCTGGGTGAGTGCAGCACTCACACTGCCAATCCCAGTGCTAGACAACAAGCCAATCACAAACACTAGACTCAGCCACATCCATGACTGCATGAGGCTTGGAAGGGGGTGCATCCAAACACAAACCATAACACCATGTCCCTCCAGGGTTGCCATGAGCTACTGTGTCTCCTTAGCTTTGGATACTGAGACCTGTATTTCAGTGTTTGTTATTTTCACAGTCTTTGTGAGACTCAACCCTTAAGAAATATGGAACTTGGGATCTGATGTCCTCAAAGGAAGGGATATTGTGGATAGATAAAGATTCAGATACTGTGTGCGTTTTGAAGTTAAGGGTAAAAATGATTCTCCTGCATTTGGGAACAGAAGGGAAGTGGTGCATTTAGGGTTAGATTTGTGAGTTCTGTTGCAGAATTGTCATATATGGGAATTGACCTTGTCCTTATCTGCTCTTTTAAGCATTTGGAGCTGTTAGAGTTTTAACCAGGCTCCAGTTGCTGATGAGCTACAGGGTTGAGTGGCACCAAAAGGACACAACTTTTATTTCACCTTCTCAAAGGAGAACAAGAAAAGGAGTTTTCTTAAGTGATCCTGGCCTTGCCAGGATAATCCCAGGAGTGAGCTAGCCTCTTTGCTGGGAGAATACATCTTCAACCAAGATGTATTCCTAGATTCTTTTCCTAGATTCTTTTCTTACAGTAACACAATTTGTATCCTTTGCTTGTGTAGCCTGCCACCAATCTTGTGATAAATCCACAGCTTCTAAAACTCTGGGCACAGAGGAACTCTCTGTATCTTTTGTATCTACCTCTGTATATGGTGCCTCTGGGCTTCTTGGTGTTCTCAACTTTGGCCATTCAGTGGGGACTGAAATTGTGAGAGCTCAACCCTGAGGCTGGCTGGGAGAATGAGATATTCCTGTCATTAGAGCACAGTACGTTGTGAAATCTGAGAGGCCAGTGACAGATAAAGGCTGCTGGGTGAATATTTATTTCCTTAAGGGACACTTCTGCCTCTTAGGGTAGAGTTTAGCAGTCCTCATTTCAAAAAGCATGTTTTATCTGGTTGATAATTAATGCAACAGAAATAACATGTTATATGACATCCATGGCATTTAACCAACAAGGCAGTTTGTCCTGAAGTGTTCTGTGAAAGACTAATCGGACTCTGGGATTGTTTTATAGAGTATGGATAAAGGCAGATTCCAAGATAAGAAGGAGGGGTTTTTACAGTTTAGTGCAAAATTGTGAGAAAAGTACATGGGGACCCCAGCCTTCCAGCCCAGTTACTTTCTTGCAGCTTTGAAATACTTAGTATTTTCTTCTTGCAAGCTTTGGGATATATGACCAGTTGCTGGAAGGATTGGTGTACATTATATTGAAAAATAAAAGAAGACAAGCAAAGCAAAATAAAACAACATTAAAAAATGAAATCTAGAAGCAAACACAAATAAAATGATTTACTGGGATATTTTCTGAGAACTATCAGAATTTCCCAGAAATACACAGAAATGGTTCTTGCCTTTGACCCACGAGGCCTTCCAGAATTTAAACATCCCTTATTGATCAGATTTGTAAAACACTGGTTACATCATCTGTTAAGGAAACTTCAGTTGCTGGGTTTTTGGAGTATCTCTTTACACACAGTGGTCTCCTCTTTGGGGCATGAAGCTTATTACTCACCCAGCCCAAATCCTGGAACTGAAATGCTCTTTCATTCTTGTTATGGACATTAAGAAGATCAGTAAGGGTACATTTAATTTATTTGATATTTATACTCCCATCTCCAGAAAGCCATTTAAAAACTGATAGTTGTTTTTGGTAGAATAAGTGGAGAAAGTGAAATTAGAGTATAGAAACTTCTCCAAGTATAGCGGGCATGGCAGCAACAGCAGTGTCTCCTGGGGAGGAAGTTAGGAATTTGCAAACTCTGTCCCTCCCCAGTCTGATGCAAACCAGCTCCTCCATTTCACTGCAGTGACCCTCAGGTGATCAATTTGTGCATCATAATTTGAGAACCACTAGTGTGAATTATCCTTTCAAAAATATGGGCTGCTCAGAAATGGGGCGAGTGGAGAGGAAGTGCTAGGTAACAGAAGGAGGTGTGAAACAAGCCCTCTGAGCATGGCTGTCCTCCTAGGGATTTCTGGACATAAGAAGTTGAAAAGCAGGGGGAACCAAAGTGGCTGGGGTTCCGTGTTGGGGGGGGACCAAGAGGAGCTGCGAAGCAAGCACAGGGTGGATATTATGTGAAACTGGACAGTGAACAGGTGCTTTGGAGATGGCCAGGGAAGCAGTAAAGGGCAGAGCTGCTTATAAATACGTGTGCTGAAGCAGTCAGAAAGTTGAGGATAATCAAAATGGTGACTTATTTTTCTTGACTGTGGAGAGAAGATGATTTTCTCAGTGTAGAGCGGCCAGCATGGTCCTGAGATTTAAAGCAGGTAAGTGCAGGAACCGTTGGGGAAACACCCATGAGGGACCATGAGTGGAAGACCGAGGGAACCTAGTTTCTCCCTAACCTTGGCCACTTTTTTGGGACAACTCATAACACTTTTTCTACATCTCCAGAATGGAAGAGGCCCACTGCACCTGTGCATGTTAAATTCCAGCTGTGAGCACTGTATAACTAAAGAAACTAATATAATCCAGATGCCAAATGTGGGATTTTATTGATTGCATTAATGCTTCTGGAAAGTCAGAGCTTCTTTACAAATGAAGTAATTTTCTTCAAAGGCCACCTTCCCCAAGTGAGGGATGGAGACTCATGGGCATTGTACCATGACAAATTCTGCCCACAGTTATGAACGGAGACTGATACTAGGTTCTGCTGGCTCCCAGCTACAAGTTTCTTCTGTTAGCTATATATAAATCATGATGTATTAAGAGCTTCTACTGGACTTACAGAAAGAATTTTTGAGGTGTCCTCACGAGCTTGTATGGGAATGCCAAAGGAAAAGGTGGAGAGAGACGTGGTTTCATATTTGACTGTCTTGACTCAGCCTTGTTGCTCCCCTCATGGTCTCTGACAGCATAAACGTGCAGCTCATTTCCATGCTTCTTTTGGATTCCTGCTGGGGCCTTTGCTTGCTCCGGGGGCCTATGTTTTGGGGAGAAGATGCTGTGCTTCTGAGGCCAGGTCATTAAAATGCACTGCCTCAGGTGGGATATTTGCAGCTGTGTATTTCTCAGCCCCATGGATCATTTTTCAAAGCTTTTCATTACTTCTCTTTGATCAGGAAAAAATCACTTAACAGTGAGACTGGAATCCACTTTTATAGACTTCCCTGTGTCCTTGTTCTCACCTACTGATCTTCACGTCTCTGAAGAGTCTGACTTTATGCATTAATTTTTTTTTCTGATTGTAACATTAGTCAGGTGAATTGAGAAACTGGGGACTTTTGTTTATTGATCCTTTTATCTTCTACCTTTTTGCCTGTAAAGGTCATTTTTCAATTTTCCCAGAAGGTAATTCTACTTCTCTTAATAATTCTCAACAAGCACCAGGCATGGGACGTTCATATAAAAACTAGAATAAACATTAAGTTTAGAAGTGTTATGTAAGAACTAAAAGCAAGGTTTTTATGCTTCCGAGTGTAACTTAAATTAAGTAGAAAAATATCAAATAATGACAATAACAGATTCTTTTATGGTCCACAAGGAAAAAATGCCCTTTTCCTGTAACAGTCTGGACCTGAACAGCATTTACCCCTCTTTAAGCTACTTTCTCGAAGAAGTCTTCCTAATGTAAAACAACTTCACACCCAGCTGAGATTAAAGCTCTGCTTTTTCTTTAAAAAATTATTTAATTTTAATCACAAATAAAATTGTATTTATTATGTGCAATATATTGTTCTGAAGTCTGTATACATCGTGAAATGGCTATGATGAGCTTTTTAGCATGCTTTGCATTATATCTCTCTTATATTTTATCATCTCTTAGCATCCTTGACATCTTTGATTTTCTCAAAACCATTTGATGCTACTACCATGGTTATGTATTCATTTGAATAATTACATGATTAAACTTCCACCATTCTAGACTATAAACTCCATGGGGGCAGACTATAAACTCCATGAGGCCCAGGCCGTGGGGTGGAAACAGCTTTGACAAGCTTTGACTCTTCCCCCAGTTTGAAGAACACTGTGTGTTCGTAGCTGCACAGCCCTATGGTCTTAGAACCTGCTGGCCTTCATTTGGTCCTAACTCCACGTTTTTGGTTCCAACTGGTGGTGTTTCTGCCCATGTAACACCACAAACTTCTCCTAAAGCCATAGCCTAGCTGCACGCTTGCATTCTCTCTAATGGAATGTAGCAGTTTTTGTAACATGGGCTGTATATTTTGTAATATGTAGAGAACATTCCAAATTTTTCAGTTCCTGTTTATTTCTGTTTACTAAGTCCAACTTCAGTTTCTCTCTGTCCTCTAAGAGCATTTTACAGTAAGCAAGCAGGGAACTAAGCTGCTCCTTCATTACTTTGCTTGAACATCTCCTCAGTTCATTGTTTAATTTCAACCAATCTCTCTGCCATTTTATAAAAAGAACTGGCCTCCTCCAGTTTCCAGTGACACATTCCTCCTTTCCATCCAAGACCCCAGCATTATGGCTTGCAGTGTCTGTAATCTCACCAATTGCCTCTTTATGATTGTTTATGTATCCTCTAAGAAGATGGAAGACTTCTCTGCAGTCTTCTTTTTTCCCCTCTTGAGTCCCCATCTTTAATTTCTATATTTCTCTCAAGAGTTTTTCCCCAACAATCTAGACTTTTTCTGGTACGAATGCTATAACTCCTCCAGCCTCTACCATCACCCAGTTCCAAAGCCACTTCCACATGTTTAGGTATTTGTTGATGCAGCACCACCTTCTTGGTACCAAAATTTGTAGTAATCTGTCAAGGCTGCTATAACAAGACACTAAAGTCTGCATGGCTCTTACAATGTACATTTATTGTCTTGCCTTTCTGAAGATTGGAAAATTGAATTTTAAGGCTCTGGCCAATTCAGTTACTGGTAAGAGTTCCGGCTTACAGTTGGCTCTTCTCATTGTGTCCTCAAACAGTGGGAAAAGAGACAGTTGTCTAGTTTCTCTTCTAATAAGGACTCTCATCCCATTAGTAAGAGACTTACATTTATGACTTTGTTGAATTTTAATTTCCTCCTTACTCCCAATATAGCCATGCTGGAATTTAGGGCACTAACATTGGAATTTTGGGGGAGTGGATCATAGATCAGTCCATGAAGTACTCCCAACAGATCTAATGAAGTAGGCATTATGATTACTTCTGTTGAAGTCATCATATGAAGATTCTGAGGCTTACAGCAGCAAACTTTCTCAAAGTCACACTAATGGGTCCTGTGACAGGTCAGACAAAGCCGGACTTGTAAAGTTGTAGAAATCCAAACTAGTTACATATAAAGGACTTCCGAGGAACAAAGTAATGTTTGTTTTGTGTAAACCAGAGAAGACTTTCGAAGAAGAGTAGTCTGAGACACTCAGTAGGAGCTTGAGAATTTATATATGGAAGAAAAAGCTATAGAAAATAAAAAAATACAAAATCTTTTGTTCATTTTAGTATTATCTATTCTTGGTTATCATATTAGAAGGTAAAGTGGGACAGATTTTAAAATATTTATTATTTTGATTAAAAATAATAATGAATTAATTTCAAGGAAACATGAATAGCAACTAGGAGAAATAATTACATTTTCCAAAATAAAAATAATTAGTAAGAATGGTAGCATTTAAAACATTTTCACAACTATCCATGAGGTCTGGTTTTATAGAAGACAGCTGGATTCTCTGTATTGCTCTGCATTCAATCTGTTGCAACATGTTGAGATGGTTGAAGTTGATAAAGAGAACTGAGCTTCACACACAGATATGTAGCTGTAAAAAGGCAGAGTATTTGAATAGACTTTTCAGGTTATGTGGACACTGCTTTGTTACTACAGCCAAACTCCAGTGGGTAGTTCTTTAAAGGTTAGTTGCTATATTAAATCTGAAACTGAATCAGTGAACTTTTCATTTTCTGTTACTTTCAAATCCATTGGTCTAGCTTGCACATTGAATTTTGCATTCATGCATGATTTGGGAGCATCTTGTCTTGGCCATTGGAAAATATCAGTTCACTGAAGTAATGCAGATATTTCACTTGTTCACACAATGCCTTATATGGTATCCAAAAAAATTATATTTTGTCAGCATCAACCACTCCAGTATGTCATCCAAAAAGATTAAATTCCAAGGAGTTGCCTAGCTCATGTTGGTAGATATGAACTTTATAAGATTCTAATTTTCACTTGAAAACAAGATTTTTGTCACTGGCATCAAATACTGTTAGTTGTTTTTTTCTAAAGTGGTAGGATTATTTCATTTTCTACAAATGCTGAAGTCTAAATAACTTTACTTTGTTAGTTTCCTTTTCAAATAAAATATGCTTGACACAAAGCCCCTAGTCAAAGTTATGACTCGGACAATTACATAAAGGGATTTCTTTATGACCATTGTACTTAGGTATGGAGTAGAAGTGCTTTATGCCTTTTTCCATTTCATTATACAGAACAGTAAATACATGTGTACTGAAGGCCTTATAAAATTGATAATTCTCACTCCATTAAAAACATTGATAGTTGAAATTGGCATTTATTTTATTGAGAGCCCATGACCATGAAGAGCACAATGATGACCTGTAAGTCTGGCATCACTGTCTTAATTCACATTAAGATGCTACCACTTTTTCCTATCATTGCTTTTAGTGCAGATGTCAATAGAATTTATTTTAAAAAGAAAGAAAATATGCTTCAATATTATTACAGAAGCAATTTTGACCTTGTGTTCCTCTAGGAAAGCTGGTCTAAGGGATTATGTCACAGGAATGAATTCTACAGGGGAAGGCTGAACTCGGTTGAGTATGAATTTAAAGGGGTTAATGAATCCAAAATGAGTGTGGGGAGAGGAAGACAGAGGCCACTAAGGGAGGTTGGTACGAGGGAGAAAGGTTTCGCAAGGAGTTCCAGGTTCTGGAGTAGTTTGTTGAAATACAGTGACACTATGATTCTTCATCTGTAAAGCAAGAGTGTCACTGTGTATTGTCATTGTGCAAATCGGTGTATAAACAACTGGAAAGAGGATTTGATGCGTAGAGTTTCATGTACAAGTTATTATTATACACATGGAGCGTTGGTCTGGTTGTCTTTTGAATTAGGAAGTTGTTCCTACACTTTAGTCATGAGAAGAATGCCCTGGAAGACTTGGAAAACTCCGATTGCTGGACTGGGTTAGGGATGAGTCCACAAAATTTGCATTTCTCTCACATTTGTGGGTGTTGGTGATGCTGCTCTTCTGGGAGGAATTCAGGCATGTCCTTGTCTTTCCCAGTACTCAACAAGCCAACACCTGTTATTTATATCTACAAGTGAAAAGTAGTGGCCACTTATTCTTCCTGTATCATTTGACTTCATTTAATTTTTGATTCAGTATTTGCAATTTGCTAACGTTCTTTTTTGCTGTTGCCTAATTGCTATTGAAGCCATATGACTGGGTTCCCATGATGTGCCTGACTGCAACCTGTCTTACTCACCAGTGTAATTTTCACCAGCCCTCTGCTCCCTGATGGATGTCACAAGGCATCTCTGTTGTGCTCTTCAACTTGCCCAAGCTCGCTTGCTTCTGAGGCTTAGAACTGTAGTCTAGTGCTCACGGTTGCTGATAAAGATGTGCTCAGTGAACAGTGTTGGTATTGATGGTTATCCATGATGCTGGTTTCAAATCATTCATCCATTTAACTAGAATGCAAGTGCTAGCCTTGTGCATGGTTTTTTTGCTGGATGCTGGGAATCAAAAAGAAGACAAGATAGTCACGGTCTTTTAATTTGAGTCTGGGGAGCTACTGATAAGTCAATAGGCAATTATAATACAGTGGGATGACAAGGAAGAGCAGGGTGCTAATTAAACTACTGTAACACCTAATCCATGGGAGGCAGGAAAGTTTCCCAGGGTTAGTGATGTCTGAGCCGAAAGCTTAAGGGAGGTTGAGTTAGTCTGGTAAAGAAAGCAGGCAAACAACATGAACCATAATCAGGGTGAGTGAGTGGTGAGACTGAGAGAAGAACACGGGGTCTATGAGAAGAAGGTTAATTTGATTGGCTCATCAAGTTTTGGTGAAGGCAGAGATGTAGAAGGGGAGAATGATGAGGTAGAAAGGTTAGAGCTGCATGTGTTAGCTCAAGCCTATAATTCCAGGATTCTGGGAAGCTGAGGCAGGAGAATCACAAATTTTAGCCCGGGCTGGGCAATTTAGAGACAGTGAGAACCCATCTCACAATTTAGCAACAACAACAACAACAAAAAAACAAAAGTGTGTGGCCTTGAGTTCAATCCCAAGGACTGCAAACAAACAAACAAATCAAAACCGAAAGAAACAAAAGCAAAACAGAAACAAAACCACAAAAACAAAAGAGAAAAAGTAGAAATATTAGTCCTGACTTTTATGCCTTTCAGATTTCTTGGCCTCAGCACTGTCGCTGTTTTGGGCTAAGTCTTTCTTGAGGTGCAGACAGACTGTGCTGCAGGACATTTAGTGGCATCCCTGAACTCTATCCTAGATGTCAGTAGCAACTCCGCTTCCTCCAGTTTTGGTAACTAGGAACGACATTGCCTTGTCCTTGGGGAAATGAAATTGCCCTTGGTTGAGAACCACTGTTGCATAGATTTGTTTTCTTTTGAGAGCAGTGGAGGGTGACATCGGGTTTTACATTTACACCTTGGGGCAGAATACCTTGGGAGTTGGCATGATTTGTGGCAGGAAACATTTTAGGAGGTTGTTAATTTTTTTTTTTTTTGAAAAAATCATCCTGATCTAAGGAAGTAGCTGTAGGAATGGAGAGAGCTCTTATTAGATTTGAGATGTAATTAGGAGATTGACTCAGCGTGATTTGCTGAGTAATTGTACATAAATGGCAAAGGAGAGAGAGCAAGTCAGACTCAGGTTTCAGACTCAGGGCTTGAGCCCTGAAGAAGATGATGGTGCCTTCCATTAATGAAGGGAGCACAGATTGTTATGGGAAGATCGGGAGAGGAAGGCTGGCAGTTCAGGTTTGTTAAAATCAAAGGACCTTGAGAACCAAGTGGAGATTTTTCTGCAGGGTTCAAGCTTTCATTCAGGAACTCAGGAGTCAGTTCTGAAACAGCAACCAGATGCTTAAACTCTGGGCAAGGCTAAGAGAGAGAGGCATGGAATGGGAAGAGGCAGGAACTAACGCAAAAGAAGGGGAGGCTCAATGTTTGGAAGAACTAGCTCTGTGGAAGAAGCAAACTTGCCTTTCATAGTCAAAGTCCTTCCTTTCTTTTGGTGCATGGATGGAAAGTTTCTTGTGGTCCCAGATGTTTATGAGGGTCATTCTGAATTCACTGGGTCCTCAGAGACATAGAAGAATATAAGAGGTAGCTTTCCCAAAGTTAAAAACATTGTGCTACAGCCCAAATTAGGAACAAAAAGCAACAAAATAAGATAAGAAACAGGAAAACAGATGTTTCTCAGTCGAGAGGGGAACCCATGGAATGGAGTGGGGAGAAGGAGGAGAAAGGGGATGAAAAAAGGAATTAAGGCACACTGTGTACTTGTACCAACTCCACACCAAAAATGTAAACTTTATGTACTACAAACATGTACTTAAAAAGGACATCATATTACTGCAAACAGATGCTTAGAAAAAATAAGACTGGTTATTGAGATGTTCACATTATCCTTGGTGTAACCTAAGGAGAAATTTGAATTATAAAATTCAGAAATGGAAGACAGAGTCAGTGTCAGTACAGCACTAATGCTGGGCCAGGTTGTTGAATTATGTAGGAGGTTTTGTAATGGAGATATATCTCCCAGGCAGAGATCACTTGCAAGTTCCTTAAGGAAAACTCCTTTTGAACCAATGATCAGTACATCTGTGTTTCTATTTAGTAGAAGGCTCTTCTGATGAAAAGGTAATAACAATTTTAATTTGGAGATTGTGTTGTTATCACTGAAGGGTTATGGTGTTCTATAAACATGTCTCAGACATCAGTATCGTGCGATGTTTTATAATTTTTTCCTGAGTGGTATGTGCTCCAGATACCTGACCTTTGAAGGTACTAATGTATTATTTACATGAAACTAAGATCCAGTGCATTCTAAATGGCTGTGATTTATCATGACTATTTCAGAATTGGGTCCTGTGGCCATATGCTAATTTAACTCAGTGGAAATTCTGTGCCATGTGCTTGGATTTCATGCTTCAAAATTTCAGCAATA
The DNA here is from genome assembly GCF_034190915.1 of Cavia porcellus. Classification (NCBI taxonomy): domain Eukaryota; kingdom Metazoa; phylum Chordata; class Mammalia; order Rodentia; family Caviidae; genus Cavia; species Cavia porcellus. The sequence goes on along the minus strand of NW_026947484.1, from coordinate 154,923,234 downwards.
GTTTCAATGCTCTATTAATTAAAGTGAAATGCTTCATACTTTTTTGTATAATATGAATGCACTTAGTTGCTCATATTTGAATTTAAAACCCCTAGAAGCCTTACATTTTCTGGTCCGGCAATCTTAATTTTTTTCCTAATTTATGTGTCCCATCTGTCTCAAAGAAATTGGGAAGTTTAAGATTTACAGCCATTCCAACTGGGAGAGTTAAAATTCTTGGTTAAATGAGAGCTTGCTTGTGTATTCAGATGGAAAAATGTGACTGGGCAAAATAACATTTGCATTGCATTTGTGGTGAGCTATCTTTCAAACTTAATGCAGTTTCCTCTTTTTTGATACCCTGGTCAATTTTTTTGTTGCTGGACAAAATAACAGACACTCAGAGTTAAAGGAGGAAACATTTATTACAGCTTGCAGTTTGCAGAGATTTCAATTCATATCTGGCCAGCGCCAAGGCAGGGTGACATCATTGAGGAGAAACAGTTCATGGTGGGCCAAAGGAAGCAAAGCAGCGAAGTAGAAAAGAAGCAGCAAACAACAGCAGTAACACTGTTTCTGTCTCTTATGATCCATCCAGGCTACTCACTCTCAGGACAGGTAGCACTCACACCACGATGGGGATTCCCTTATTCACACCCAGAGCTGTGGCAAACCAATCAATGGACTAATGTAGTAATCACACACCTTTATCTCAGTATCTCACACTGAATCTGAGCATCAAATACTCTAGATACAGCTATCTCTGAAAGGCTCCCCCTAATAACCTCATGAGGCTTTGGGGACATCTAGACACAAGCCATAACACTACTGTCTTAGTTATCTTTTACTTGTTACTGAGACAAAATACCTGATTGCCGAAGTTGGGAAAGGAAAGGACTATTTCTTACAGTTTTTGGAGGTTTCAGTCCGTACTCAGATGGCTCCAAGGCTGGGTGGCATGGTGGGGCTGAAGTTCATGGCAGCTGCAAACAGCAAGGTGGAAAATGGTAAGAAAGCAAGACACACCTTCTTCCTGCCATTACATCACACCCTGGCTCCACCCCTATGTGGGTGGAGCACTGACACCATCAATCCAAGCACTAGACAATGAACCATCACAGATGCAGAATGCAAACTCATGAGGCCTTGGGACCACAGACATAAGCCATGACATTCCACCCCTGACCCTCAGACTCATGTACATCTTTTATACAAAAGACATTTAGTCCGTCTCCAAGAGTTGCCAAAGTCCTAACAGTTTCAGCATTGCTGAAAAGTCCAAGTCCCAAGTCTCCTCCAAGATCAATGGCAAACTCTTAACTGTAACCCCCTGTACAAATGAAACAAGTTTAAACATTTCTGAAATGCAAAGGCACAAGATAAACATTACCTTTCCAAAAGTTACAAACAGGGGGAAATAAAGCATTGGAAACAAAGCAAGTCCAACATCTAGCAGGGGGAACATTAAGTCCTAGAGTTTTATGTTCAGCATTTGAAGCAATCTGGTTGTAAGCTCCAAAAGGCTTGGGTGATTCCACCCCCAGGGCACTTCCAGGGATATCAGCTCCTGCAGCTTCTCTCTTAAATCCTGTCTGCTCACTTTTTTGCAGCTTTCCTTGGATGATCCACATTCCTGGCTTTTCCAAATTTCTGAGGTCTCCACTACACCTTTGGCTTCATCCTTACATCTTTACAAATTGCCCTCTCAGGGGCACACTGCTTTGCCTCCCAGGCCTTTTGCAGTTGATGTGAAAGCCCTCAGAATTTGTACATTTTCCTTGCACCCAAAATCAGCACCATGTGGATGCCACCAAGGTTTGCTGCCAGCTGGAGTAGTAGCCAGGCTTTTCTCTCTCTTGGCTGTAGGGGTTGATTGCCTGGATCATTGTTCTCTGTGAACCTGATTGTGAAGAAAAGCTTCTCTATGTTGCCACCATTCTGGAACCTCATGTGGCCTCTGTTGTCACGCTGGAACATGATGCTGTGCAGCTTTCTCCTCTGATCAAATTCTTTCACTTTTGCAGTTTTGAGGCTGCAAAGAGTGGAGACCTGCTGCTTCCCGGGAAGTGCCAGTGACATCTTTCTTATCTCTGTTTCTTCTCAACAATCAAAGTCTCAGTTCGAACTTTACAATCTGCGGCTTTACTGGAGTTTTCCTTCTGGCCAAACTCACAGTATTGTAAATTACCATGCTAGGATCTTTGCTCTTGATTTGTAACATAAAGCTGGCTAAAAGCCCCCAACAATAACCCATGCCACAGCCTCAACATTTGACTACCTTGAAATTTCCTTTGCGAGATCAATCAGTCCATTGCCCTTAGTTTCAGGCAACGCCTCTGGGCATGAGCAAAATGCAGACAAACTTTCTGCCAAGCCATAACACACATTATGGGAAATCCAACAAATGATGCAATCCTTCTCCCCAGCAGAAACCTCTCACGCCTGGTCTTTACCATGAGGCTTCTGATCAGCCTTCTGGTCTCCTGAGCTCTGATCAGACTCTCCTCTACAGAACATCCTAAGCTGCTCCAGCTCTATATTCCAGGCGACATGTCCAAACCTTTCCAAACTCTGCCCACAATCCATTTCCAAAGCCTCTCAAAAAACATGGTCAGGTAGTCACAGCAAATGACCCCACTCCTCAGTACCAAATTCTGTCTTAGTTATTTGTCACTGAGACAAATACTGATGCCAAAGCTGGGAAAGCAAAGGTTTATTTGTTACAGTTTTTGGAAGATTCAGTCCATACTCAGTTGGCTTGAAAGCTGGGTGGCATGGTGGGGCCGCAGTTCATGGCAGCTGCAAACAGCAAGGTGGAAACTGGCAAGAGAGCAAGACACACCTTCTTCCTGCCATTATATCACACCCTGGCTCCACCCCTATGTGGGTGTAGCACTGACACCATCAATCCAAGCACTATACAATGAACCAATCACAAATGTACAATGCAAATGCATGAGGCCTGGGGGCCACTGACATAAACCATGACAACTATCAACTAGCTTTGTGGTGAGTATGGGAATAACAATTTTTCATGTAATGCAGCCTTTTAGCAGCGATCGATGGGATAGCATTGGACTTCTCTGAGCTAAGGTATTCCAGTGAGTTTCTGCACCTGTCACTTTGTAATTGATTATTGCAGATTCCCGGTACATCCTTCAGATATAGCCATTTTCTACTGTGAAACAGGGAAACTGAGAAAGCATTTCTGCAGAAATAAAAGAATGGAGAGAAACAGACACAAGCAACAGAGAGATACGTCCCAGGCATTCCTTGAGTAGTTTAGTTCCCAGTTCTAATGAATGCCTAAGACTCAGCTCAGCTAACCATGAGGAGTACGAGAAACTGCTGTATTTTTCTAATAAATTATGTTGTGTGCTTAATTGAGCTCAAATAGTTTCCTGCACGTAGAAGCAACAAAATGAGCTACATTGTCTAGAGTTCTGTTTCCTGATTAAATGATGATTTTCATGCTATGTGTCTATCCTTAAAAACTTTTCTTTCATGAATTGAATAATATTTAACTTTTGATGGAGCTGGACCTTGACTTAAAATGTTATTGATATTTTGTAAAAAATACAATAATAAGTCCAGGGAATGCAAAAACTCACACAAATTTGAGAAACTAGATTCTTAAAACAAAGGAAAATATATATATGGAAATGTTGGCTGGTTATAGGTCTTTTAAAAGTTGATATGAGGTCAAAGGAAAAGAGTAGGATTTCTCAGAGATAGGAGGAAGGCAGTATGTGGAGACTGAAAACCTGAAAGGAAAAGAAATTTCAACATTGAATTGGAAACTGAATTTATAGATGGTCACATCGCTAATTGGCTTACTAACAGCTATTTGCAATTCTCTGTGTCCAGAAAAAAATAATAATGGTTTCTCCATTTTAAACCAGCATGTGGAGGTAAATTCTTTCCTCAAAAAGAAGATCACAAAGAAATGGTCAAACTACATTTCCGTAAAGCTGAAAAATCCAAAGAATAAGTGCATTAGTAAAATTTAACTATCCTAAAGTTACTGGATCCTCTGGGAGCATGGACTGGGCAAAATAACAGAATCCACTCTAACGCAGAAGTAATTAACTGACTCAGCACTGTTTCTGAGTAGAGTGACCAGATGTCAGAAGTAACCTGGAGGACACAGAGGGCAAGTCAGGAGAACCTTCCAGCTGCGACAGGAAGGGCAGATGCCACAGAGACAAAACTGTGCACTTTGAGTTTAACACAAAGGCAAGGTCCTTTGCCCAAAGAGTAGAGATAAACCATGGATGTTTTCAAGGGGATCTTTTCAAGGGATATGGATGGAATGTGTCCACACACATACACACACAGTGTGCCTATGTGTGTGATCCACTTCAGGGCTTTAAAGGTATTGAACACAAATATTGCAAAGTTTTTTTGTATATAAGCCCTCTGTGAAGCTCTGAGAGGACACAAAGGTGGGCAGAGCCCTCAGCCTTGGCTTTTATTAGCCTGAGAGTGAAGTGAGAGTGAAGAGTGCCTCATCTCAGCCTAGGTCCCCCACCTAGACCTCCTGTCACTTCCAGCAAGCCCTCTGATGGGAACTGTGAGTGTGCCTGTCTGAACCCGAAGTGAAGGTGATACTCAGCATGGATGAGAGGGCTGAAGCATGAAGTGTGTACAATCAGAGAAGCCTGTTCTGTGCTGATGAAACTGTTAAGTCTCAGATGTTGAGATCAATTTGCTTTTCAGTAAAAAGTCTAAGTATAGTCTTAAAAACACACACACAGACCAGCCATCTCTGGTGGCGCTAGAACATTGTATTTTCACTGTACTGATTTATTTGGTGTATATTGATGTGAGCCCTTGATGCTAAATATGGAGACCTGAATCTTCTTCAGTTCATCTTAATAATAAAGAAATTGCCTGGCAAGGAAGGAAAGACTTCCTGAAGTCATCAGCCTACAGCATTATGGGAATCTGAGTGTAGTAACTCTAGCGTGCAATTAAACTTTATTGGTTCTGACTCATCTGTGGGGAGCTGTAGAAGTGGAGTTTAGAATATTTTACATGAACAATTTCTCATATATTATACAAAACTTATGAAAGCCAATTCTACATACATGCTGTACTAGATCCTAGGACTTATCCCAAAGGCATAGGACATTCTCAGTCATGATGTCACAATAGAGTCAGAAAAATCTTGAGATGCAAGTAACAGCCAGACCAATGGAGGTGGCACTCTGGTCAGTGATGGCCACACTCAGTTCCGAGAAGATAGCATTTGGTTCAGTTAAATCAGAAACTCTTCTGGGTGACCACTATCCACCAGTGTTTGCAGTGTGCTGCCTTGTGCAATAGAACTTGTTCAGAGTCCTGGACAGCATTATGAATTATCTAAAATCAGTGTAAATAAAACACTCTGGGGATTGGGCTGGATTTGGTCGATTTTGTAAGTGATAATTCTTAAGTATATGGAGGGTTTAGGATCAATGGGAGAGACCTTACTCTCCAGATCAATACAGTCAAGGAGGGGAGAAAAGTGATTTATGTGAAACTTTTAAATACAGGAAAGTCTATGCTTAAATGCCAATGCAAATAAAAACAACAAAGACTGATTAGAATATATAAAGTAACAAACATTGATAAATCAGACAAGATTTATGCTTGGTATGTTAATTCAAATGCAAGTTGTGTTTTTGAAGTACAGAAATTCTTGGAAATACTTTTATTCAGTATGTATTTTCATTAATGAAAATGTGATTCTCTTATTTGTCAGAATTACTTTGAATTGTAAGTGGATAAGTTGGAATACAGCATGAGACACTTGATTTGGCTTATAAGCAAGCCTCATTTGTTTGTGGAGAGGAATTAGGTGGAACCAGGTACCCTGGGGGAGCTGGGGTGGTAGAGTCCTTTCTGTTCAATGCTGGAGGCAAGATGGTATGGAGGGTGCACATAGGGAGAGTTGCTGGTCCGGATATACAGGGGCAGTGTTTCCAAAAATGCACTCCTGGATATTCCCTGTAGGAGGATTGTGTATCACAATGCTGGCATCAGGCAATCTGAGGCTTTTTCTTTGGGGTGGGGGGAATTTGTAGGAATCTTGGAGGATGTGTTTCTCATTGTCAGTTTTATTCCCATAGTCTTCTCTTAGTTGTTTGGGAACAACAGCTATTGGTAGACTCTTAAGAAAATCGAGTGAAAGGTGTTACAGAGGATTTGTTTGGCTTCCCATAGCACTTTTTCCTGAGTCCCAGTAGCCTCAGATTATTATATAATCATAGCACATTCCCCCATGGGGTCTTTCTGCTGTCCTAAATGAACTGACACAGGTAAATGTGCCGATGACAGTGTGGGACACACAGTGAATGCTCAGTAAGGGTTAACATCTGTAATTCCCTCTTCCTCTCATGCTAATCTTCCCATCATCCTTTGTTTCCTACACAGTGATGAGGCCATGAAGGCAGACAAGACCTTGTTCTCGTCTTTCCATTCCCAGCCCCTTGGCACAAGGCTTGGCCAAGGATCAGCACTCATCGTCATGTGCTGAGTCAGCCCCCTACATGTGTATGAAATTATTTTAATTAATTGTCTTTCATCAGCATCTCAATGTCCCTTTACCTGGATAGAGAGCTCAGTGTCTTCTGAATGTTCATGTTGACATGGTAGAAAATGGCTGCTGTGGAAGAAAAGACCCCTTGATCCTACAGGAACCCAAGGCCGCCATTTTGCCACTGCACTTCCTGTAATGGTGAAGGTTGACTGCCAATGTGATTGGCTTGAAAGACGCCTAGGAGATCAGTCAGCCCTCTTTGGGGTGTGTCTGGCTGGGAGTGTGCCTGTGAGGCTATGCTTCCCCATCTTCTTCGCCTCTTCCTTGCTCTTTCTGTTTTCTGGCTTCCAGGGGTTGAGCAGCTGTTCCCTGCCACACTGTTCTCTCATGGTTTTTTCTGGGAGCCAGCCAACCTTTGACTGAAAACTCCGAAACTGTGAACCAAAATAAACCTTTCCCCTTCCAGTTCTGTTTGTCAGGCATTTTTGTCCCAGAAATGGAACAGATGACACCTTCCCATCTGCCTCACTGCCTGCTCAGGGTCCCCAAATACAGGTCAGTGCCCGGTTCACTGTGCTCCCCAGAAGATGGATCTCAGGGCAGAGGAGCAATAGCCATTGTAGATGAGATGAGGACAAAGAAAGGCCTTAGTGAAATGAGACCCCTTTTAAAAGACCACCTTGTGAGACCCCTTTTAAAAGACCACCTTGTTTGGTCCAGTCGGCAACCTCGGAGAAGTTAGCGTGCATTTATGAATGGGCCCCTTGCTGCTGCTTTTATGTTATGAAGGAGGAGGGAAATCTACAATGGCATTGAGAAATAATGGAAGTGCGTATATTTTTTTCCTCCCAAAGCATTTCCACAGCTATATTATCCAATGCTGCTGAGCTTATGCTTCAAAGAATTGAGAACGAATACCTGGCAGTAACCACTAAATCTGTGTGTGGTGAGTGACAGATTAAGCGCTAGGGACGTTAAAGGAGATTAGACCATGGATTCCCCCAGCAGTGAATGTCAGTCTTATTTTCCATCTCAGAATTGAATGAAATTGCTTTTATGTTCCTCACCATAGCCAGCATCATTATATCCTTCCAAATTGGTTCTTACATTATTTCCTCTCTTTAGAACATCCTTCATTTATTCAAATAGTAGTTCTTGAGCTCCTTTCATGTGAGGCTTGGTGCTAGCTCCTGAGAAGGCTGTAACAAAGTGTGAAACATGGTCTTTGCAACCTTGAAGTGTGTATTTCAAGAAGCAGGAAAAGGAGACCACAGAATAATCCTTTGAGGCCCCATGTGATGAAGTTTTCTCATGCCTCAGTGAAAGGACCTTTGAAGTACAGGGAACAGCACAGAAAATAGGGCTACCTTTCAGGATCAGTGCAACTGGGCCTCTTCTGTTGTTGGCCAAGACAGCTGAAGCTGGTAGCGTTTAATTCTGTAGGTTGTGCAGGGTGGTGGGGTCTGGTGGCAGAGGTGGTGGTGCAAAGAGTGTGGCAGGAGAGTTATTTTTGGATCTGAATCCTGACCCTGGCTGCTTTCTAGTCCTAGGGTTTAGGCAGGTGACTTGGCATTTCTGAGCAAGACTAAATGCATCTCTACCTTGCAGAAGTCTGAAAAGCTCAATAGGTGGTTTCTGCTATTAACAATAATCGACAACAGTGAAGATATTTCTTCGAGGCCATTACGTTCACATTTAAATGGTAACTTTCAGCAGCAAAACTCCATTCACCTTGCTCAGGTCAAGCTGTCTTTCTTTATGTTATGGATTACTACCAAGCTGAGTGTCTACCTTCTGCTCCTGCCTGTATGGGGCAGAGTCCTATTTGTATAGTCCCTGGGAGGGGCTATACAAAGGATGGTTTCTCTTTGATGCTAAAGAATGGGTGTGGAATTATCTTTCCTCTCCTGCTGATTTCCCACAGCTCATATTTATTGTTGGCCATTAAAATTTCACCCTACCTGCTCCCGAATGTGCCTGCCATGTACCATGACCTGCTTGGGGAAAGTGCAGTAGCATCCTGAGACTGAAACAGAGGATCCAGGCCCTGAGCCCCTCTGAGAGACCTTTGTTAACCCTCTTCCAGCTGCTCCAGCCATGAGTGATGTTCCTTCCCAGGGCCAAGGACGTGGATCATGTCATCCTTTATGCCACTCGGATCTGGGATTCCAACTCTCCCTTACCTTAATTCAGGGACTGCCAGGACTTTTCACTGGGTCTACCTTCCCAAGGGCTACACTGGACCCAAGGGACTCAGACAGCTTTGGGATGGTGCTACAGCTTGAAGGCTGTCCTGATGTTCATGAAGACAGTGCTTGTCTAGGAAAGTTGCCTTGCCACAAAAGCTCAGGGGTTTATAAGCAAACATTTGATCAGAGAATTGGAGTCTTTGAATGGATTAGGGTTTAGTAGGTCAACAGCATTCTAGCACAGAACAGAAATTTCAACTATATGCCTCTGCTTTCACAGTCTGACTCAGCATAAAGTGGCTCATCTGATGAAATCTGAGGACGTTTCAGTCTAACTTTCTGAAGGAGCCTTTAGGCCATTTTAGCGTCAAGCATTGGATCAGACACTAAAATGGGCCTGAGACTTGGGCTGAGACTGGGCCCAAGTTTGAGCCTGTCTTGTGTAGGTCCAGAAAGGTAGGGTGAGTTATTACACCTGTCTTTGGATTCTTGCATTTGCCTGGGATCTTAGTACCTCTGTTACACAAAGCAAAATTCCCTTGCCTTTATGATGATTGTGCTTCTGAAGGAATTGTCGATTTATTGTTTTAAATATCTGCCTTCATCACTTCTAGTCAGACTGTATATGGAGCCATATACATCTTAAATATGTTTCACATTAAACACCTTCTTTTATTGGCTTTACCCACATTCTACAGATAGCCTTTTCCCCCATATTTTCTTCTGGAGTCTACTAGTGCTGATAAAGATTTTATGATCAATGTCTCTGGTTTTCTCTCTCTCTCCCTCTTTTTTTGCTTCAGTTTTGAATTTGCCTCCAGACAGAAATCTACTGTGCTTCATCTTTACAGGTAAGTTTCTCTTTTGTAGCTTTCATCTGAAAGCATTTGTGTTTAGTTGCTCTTTTACTCTACTCACTGGAGCCTTTTCTGGCCTTTTATTGTTTGTGTCATTCTCACAGATTTCTTAGCATGTGCAGTATGATACTCTGACTTTTAGCTGTAAATCGCTGTGTTGCTTTGTCTCAAGGGTAGGGTTGCAACATAGTGCCAGCTATAAGGGCTGCTCCCTCCTCTCATGCTCTTGGAGTATCAGTCGGCTTCCCTGTTGCTGAGACACAGTTTCCAGAATGCACATCTTAAAGGAGGAAAGGTTTTATTTAGCTCATAGTTTTAGTCCATAATGAGTTGGCTGCAAGGCAGGAACATCACGGCTGAAGGGTGTGGTGGAGCAAAACTGCTTTGTTCATGGAGGCAGGAGCAGCAGAGCAGGGGAACAGCACTGGGGCAGAAAGAAGAGCAAGGGACCTAAGACTAGCCCAAGTCATGCCTCTGTGACCCTTTGTTGTAGTCAGGGTTTGCAAGGGAAACAGTTACACCCAGGACACATACTTTATAGCATTATAATGTAATGGTCATCCAAGGAGTTAAATACAAAGAAAGTACAGGAAATCTGTCCACACCCTAAAGACCTAGAGAATCCAACAGAGGTCCTGAATCCCACAGCAATGTCCTGCATGAGTCAAGCTGAAGACCTAGAGCCCATGACCATGCCCCTCATGAGTCCAACTGGAGGCATAGAGTCCACAACAATGACTCATGAAGTCCGTTTGATGGATCTGCACTGGAAAGGCCCCAACATCAGCAGTGGAAGCCAGAAAGTCTATGCCAGCAGGACGAATGATCTGTGCCAGTGGGTTGAGGGTTCTGCACTAGAGCCAAGAAGTGATTCTCAGAATAAGAACCAGGGTTCCTCCGAAAAGTATCACAGCCATCCTCAGCAAAAATGAGGTCCCAAGCTCCTCTGATGATAACAGTCAAATTCACATTAGGAAAGCAGTGTGATAAGATTCTCTTGAAGACTGGACAACACACCATCTTCCCCTTTGAAGCCAAGAAATGATGCTCAGAGAAAGAACCAGAGCTCTCCCAAAGTGAGCCACAGCTATTATCAGTGATAAGGTCCTGAGCTCCTCCAATGATAACAGCCAAGTTCGTATCAGGGAAGCCAGCATGACAAGCTCCTCCAGGAGAACCGACAGCTCCAAACAGCACTTAGGAGAACCTACAATGCTACTCTTCCTCTCCAGGTCTCCTTTTTATAGAGTCCTCAAGGTGCGCCATCTACACTTAGTACCACGCTGATTCAGTTCAGCTGGTGTTTAAATTGACAGTTTTCAGTCTACCACACCTGTCCAGACATACCCCAGAGTGTTTTACTAATCTGCTAGGCATTGCCTAATTCAGTGAAGCTTACCAATCAAGATTGGGGCTCACAGAGTGCTTCTCAAAACCAGCAAACTTGTACCGTTGTAAAAGCACGAACATTTTCCCATCTTTGTGTGCAGTGGCTCATAAGGCTTTGCAGCCTCTAACATTTACATCAGAGCATCTCATATGGCTGTGCAGATTGTGCACTGCTTGAGCATGCCAGGCTGTGGGACTAGTGGGGACTGAGAGCCAGCCTGGGCTTCCCTGGCCAAGCCTGGCATCCTGGTAGGGCTGCCTCTTTGCAGGGGGTTTTGTGTGCATGGCACAAAAGTATCCTCTGGGCTAGCAGCTGTTTTGCCTTAACTCAGCTCAGTGTCCTCAGGGGAGATGGAAGAGGAAGAGTTGGTGGTATTTCTCCCGGGGATCTGAGATCTGCTTCTCACTTGGTATATTGAAGTTTCCCAGGATAAAGTCATTAGAGACAACACAACCAAAAGAACAAAGAAGTAGTGAGCAGCTTGGTGGTCACCAGCGTTTTTCACTCAGGATGATTTCTTAGGGTCCATCAGTTGTTCCCGACTTTGTAGAGGATTTGCAGTCAGAGCTGCTGCTTAAGTTCAGTCTGGCTCACCCTTGCTGCTGAATCAGTCTCCCCCTCCCAAGGGAACTATTTGGGCTTTATTTTGGTTTCTGGCTTTGAGTCAGAATTGCTGCCCCTCAAGTTATATTCAAACTAAGACAGTAACTCTTCCAGGGTGGGGGGTGAGGGCTCTGCCTGCCTGGTTCCATTTTCCTGCCTGTTTGGTCAGTGAGGGCCCAGGGCCTGCGACTGAGACTTCGTTTTCTAGAAGTCAAGGATAGCATGACTTGACAGCCTTTTTTGCCTCCCTGAAATATCTGAGATCTGCACAAACCTTAATTTTTCAGGTTTTTTTTCCCTCCTGTGTACTGGGGGCACTCTTTTTTTAACTATCACATGGATGTGATAATATGTTTCCATCTAGTCAAGGTTTCCTGCCCTCTATTCTGAAACCTGAGACTTGGATCTTTTCCATGCTGAACTGAATTTGTCTATTTGCCTGAATATCTGCGTTAACATAGCTCGAGATTTTATGTGTTCATTCTTATGGTAAGCTGGTGGGGCTACCATAATAGAATACCACAGACTAAGTGGATTCATTAAGAGAAATTTATTTCTTATGGTTCTGGAGTAGATAAGTTAAAGCTCAAGTTGTGGGTTCAGATTGGCCTCTGTGGCTCATCAGTGACTACTTCTCTCTGTGTCCTCATGAGGTATTTTCTCTGCACATATGCATCCCTAGTGACTTTTCCTATTCTAAGGCCACCAGTCCAATTGGTTGGAGACCCAGGTTAGGACCTTACTTAATTCTAACTACCTCTTCAAAGTTCATGCGTTTGGGGGAGGGAGACACAATTCAGTACACAGCAACCCTCCTGTGCTGGACCTGCTCATTCAAACATTTCCAGTAGGAATTAAAACAACAGTAACATTTCTGGTAGGCCTTTCCTGTCTATTGAAACCCAGGAAGCCATGATAGAGACTTATTTCCACCCCCAGGAAAACACTTCATTTAGCAATAATTACACTTGGATCTTGCTCTTCAGACAGCTTCCTAATTATTATATCCAGAAACCTGAGCCTCATTTTTGGAAACTGCTCCCCTATGTTAAATATAGTGAAACGCTTCCAGACAATCTCATTTTGTTGAAATTAAATTGGTGTTTTCTGGACCGCGTTTGTCCCATGAGAAGCGTTCTCGAAGGGCTCAGCAGGACAGTGCCCCCAAGCCCATGCTTGAAGTAATCATGTTGATTTTTAATCAAGAGCCTTCTTTTGGCAGCTGTGATAAAAAGTTCTTCCTTTGATCATTTGAAAATATATTTCCTGATGGTTTGGATTTTAGAGTCTTGGATATTGGCTTGTGAAGAGGAGTCTAAGGCTTCAATTTTAAAGGGAAAACTACCCAAGTTGGGTGTAGTAGTAATGAGCAGGTTTGCTAATGGTGCTAAGAGAATGATTTCATTAGCAACCCCAAACCTCTCAATATTTAGGCAGAATCTGGACTTCTGCTGTACGGCACTGAAGGAATACAACACCTGCCTTTTTTTTTGCATGAAAAAATGAGTTTTTCAGCATTTTTGAAATGTAGATATATGATTTTAAAATGCAAACTTTGGGGAGATTAATCATTGTCTTTAGTTACTTTCTCTTTGCCGGGACAAAATGCCCAATATCTACCAGTTGAAGGAGGAAAGATTTATTTTGGCTTCATTGTAGAAGCTGATTGACTCCAAGGCAGGGTGGCCTGGCAGAGGGCCATGGAAGAGCTAGCTTGCTTATGGCATGATCATCAGGAAACAGAATGTGACTTCAAGAGAGGAAGAGGGCTCTGCCATCTATGTATCCATCTCCAAGCTACACTTACAGTGACCCTCCTCTTCCCTGTGGAATTCACCACCAACATCACACCCAAGGATAAACCTATTGGTTTTTGTTTTTAATTTAAGGATAAACCTATTGTTGACTAATCCAGTATCATGCAGCCTTGATCAAGATTCACCCATTCATGATCCAGTCACCTCATAAAGACCCCTCCTATGAGCACATGAGGTTTTGGTGAGACATCTAGATATAAGCCATAACAATCATGAAGTGTTTCAGGGTTCTTATAAGGAAGTTCAACAGACTAGTGAAGTAAGGACCAATGTATGTACCTGTTTATACTATTTTGATAGTTATCTGTTCACTAGATAGTATTCGTGGGTACCAGTGGCAGGTCTAAGACACAGGAAGAAAGACAGTACACAGCTGAGATTTATGTAGGGAAGTCTTATTCAGTACTGGAAATACATGGTAGATAGTTAAGTACATTGCAGATGCTTTGAAGTGATTAACTGCATGAATACATAAATAATTGCATTAATTCAGGTCAGCTTATTTTCTAAATAATTCAGACTGGTGTGTCATTGCAAAGACAAAATACTCAATACCACAAGTTAAGAGAGGAAAAATTTATTTAGTTCACATTTTGTAGAGGTTTCAGTCTATAACTAACCGGCTGACTCCAAGACAAGATAGCTTGGCAGAGGGGGCACAATGGAGAAACAGTTTATGGCAAGCAGAAGACAGCAAAAGCAAGCAACCAAGAGCAAAACACACCTCTTTCTGTTCCTTATACTGTATCCAGGCTACCAGCAATATGGTGGTGCCAGACCAATCAGTGGACTGATTTAGTAATCACTCACCCTTTATCCCAGCACTCTTAATTCTATTGTACTATGAATCAGTCACTGTGGATACAGCCACCTCCGAAAAGCTCCATCATGTGAGGCTATACACAATTCATAGCATAGTACTGGCAGTGAAGACAATGCTTTCTTTTCCTCCTGGGCATGTAGCTGTAATTGGGCAGGGGCACATGGTTGGATTTTGGCCTGTGGGGTTTGATAGGGATGACTTAACATTTACAAACCTGAAAATCTTACTGCATGATCTTCCTGTTTCTCTTTGCCTTTATCCTCCTCTGAACCTAGTAGAAAAGTTAAGTGATGGAAGAACTGTAAGGTAAAAAAAGCATGCTGAGTTCCTAAGGCATTGTTCAGAACAGAGGACCTCATCTCCCTGCATGAGGCAGGGATGTGATGTGATCCAGAAACAAACCGTGGTTGTACTTTAAGCCACCATTTGATTTCAGAGTTGTTGGTTATAATAGCAAAAAGTTTCAGTACGAGTTAATTTTTCAGTATCATTATTCTGTAAGATATTTAACTCTCAAAGCAGCCAACACTATGGTCACATGTACCTGTGTCAGTTTCTGCCCCTTTAAAACACAGTCCTTTTGCTCTAGTTGTTTCTAGTGGAGCCACAAGGATGTGCTTTATTACAGGCCAGTTGAGCAATAGTCATTAGTGTGTTTAAAACACACCATGCATACACGCATACACACGCACACACACATGCATGCACGCATGCACACACACACACACACACACACACACACACACACACACAGACTTTCTAAGGAAGCTTAATTGTGCCAGATGTCTATTCCATTTCTGAAACCTGCCTGCCCAAGCCTGCCTTCCCAGGGTACCACCCAGCAGACAGAAGTTGGCTGCCTCTAGTGGCCACCACCAGCTGTTGAAGGAAAAGCAAGAATCAGCGGTGACATACTCCTAGATTGTGAAAATCCCAAGAAAGAGGTGTTTGTAGACAAAGCCCATGGATTCTGTGATCAAACTAATTTGTTTTAAATCCTGACTGAGGTTCTATTAAGGTCTACCTAATTCTCATGCTTTGGAAAAAAATATTCAATACAGTTGAAAGAAATGATTGAAAGAGTAACGAATAAAAGCTTGAGTTTATAAGGCTTTGTCTTTTTTCTTCTCCTTTGAGAGGTTTTTATTTATAATCCATATACCTGAAGAATTGGGAAACCCAGTAAAGCACCCACTAGTCATATGTGAAATTTAAATTTAAATTTAAATTTAAAATGAAATACAACTAAACATTAATTTTCTCAGTCACGTTAGCCACATTTTGGATTACCAATGGTCATGTATGGCTAGTAGATATCAAATAGGACAGTATAGGTAGCTAACACTTATGTTCTTTATGGAAACTTTATCAGACAGCACTGGTCTAGATTGCCAACTCTATATTTTCATCTTATCACAACACAAACAAATTTCCAGAATATCTCACATCTTATATAAGGATTTAAGTGCACTCTACCATTTACTAAAAGCACATGAGATGTTTTTAAGATTTTTGCCCTGTAAATTCTGGAGAAGATTCTTGGTTGATTTTTGAGTACTTGTAAAAGGAAGTTATGATAATTAGAATCCACCAAAAGGTTCACTCTGATTAAGTTATGATAAATTCCCTTCAGTGTCTAGCATAACAATCGAAACCTCAATGAAATGGGATTTTTTCATCAGTTCTTCATTGTTAAGTCCCAACATTTGCGGTTCTAGCACATATTAGGAGCTCAGTAAATAAATACCTTTTAACTTAGTATCAGAGAAATAAAGTTGCTGTAGCCAGTTTCAGTTTTACCAACTTAAAAGGGAGATGTGGTCATGTGGTCTTCATGGAGCCGTTTTCCGTGAAATAGGGCTGCTGGGTGAGTTGCTAATTAGTTAACCAACCGTGAGAAGGAGCTAATGAAGAGAAGAGGAGACAGGGAATCAAATAGAGACCTAACTACAGTTCTTGGCTTTTACTTAACCCTTGTGATCTCAGGCAGTTATTTTACTTCACTGAGTCCCTGTCTTCTTTCCAAACATGACATAATAAATATAATATCTAATGTATGGGGTTCTTATATCAAATATGGAGCTATGAAAGACACAATTTCAAAAGAAGTCTCTAGGAAAACTTCATGATGTGATTCTCCACTATAGTCTAGCCAAATTTTACATCTCTTCAGCACTGTTACACAGACTGAAGTGGTGGGTGAGCCCAGCTGGGGTAAGAATGAGAATTCCGAGGGCCCTCAGGAGACCAGAAAAGTGGGCTATATCTAATCCTCTAATGCTTCATAAGAAGAAATATAATTTTTCTTTTATTCAAAAGAAATTGTGGCAGTAATGGACTGAGGATACATAGCTTAACCTTAGTCTGCAATAAATTTGGAGATTTAAAAAATATAGTGTCCTTCACCCTGTAACGTGGCTGCCAGATATTAAGTGTCAGCGATGGCAGTAGGATATCCAGACTCCCTACTGGAATTCCTGGAAAGTTGAGGATGCTGGCGGCCAGCTCACTGGCAGAGACTCCCATTTAGTTGCTATGGGATAGTTAGTTTGGCTTTTTTTGATGCTGAAATTTCTTACTTCCCTTCCCCACCCAGGTTTGAAAACTCATGGTCTAGGTGTTAAGGCAGAACCTGCCTGTTTCTGTGGACTGTGTGTTTTAAGAAGTCTATAAATGTTGTTTGGTTCAGAAAATGAGTGCTGCAGGATGTTTTGAAAACCTGGAGCATCTTCAGGAATAGCACCAGGAGTGTGTGGTGTGGTAATTAAAAGGGAAGGCTAAAGAAAACAAAGACATTCGTTGAACAGCAGTAGAAAGAGATATAGTCTTGGTCACTGTTGGCTTGGTCTAACTTAGGAATCTGAAATCTGTTCTTTCACCTGGCGTTTCCAGAGGACAGAAAGGGAGCTTCTGGGAGAAAGCTTCAGGAAATGGATGTAGGACAGTGCAAGCTGACAATAGTGCTTTCTGGAGATGGCGGGATGGCCAGGCACTGGAGATTTATAGAAATCTCACAAACTTTGCTATAAATTTAAAGGGGCTTCACAATTTATGAATGCATTCAGCTCTCAGAAGGCTTCTTTTTGTCCCTGATTCCATCTCCTACTCTCATTTTCTTTTGCTGCCTTGGCCTCTGTCCTCTCATTTGAGGCTCCAGCGCTATTTCAAGCTCTTTGCAATTGCTCAATTGCCTCAAGGCTTTTGCAGCGTTCCTGCCTCAAAATGCTTTTCCTCCGGCTGTCTATCCACTGACTCTCACCTGCTTCCGGAGCTTGCTCACATTACGGGCTCTCCCTCATCTCCATCCACTTTTGGCTCTCTCTGTCACTATCTGAAATTATACCTACATATACACTCACACACAAGTTAGATTCCTCTAATAGAATTTAACTTCCACATAAGTCAAAACTTTTGTCTGATGTGTTTACCATTACACCCAGAATAGTACTGGCCTTTCCAAGGTGCTCACAAATAGTATTGGTTCTAAAAATCCTTAAGGACCATCTAATTTTGTGGATTAGGGTTTTCTAGAGGAACAGAGTCAGTAGAAAATAGATGTGTTACTCTGCAAGGGAGTTATTAGGGAGAGGCCACAATGGTCATCTGTGAGCTGAAGAGTGGAGTGATCCAGTAGCTGCTCTGTCCCAGAAGATGCTACTGCAGAACCAAAGGGGTCAAGGGTGCAGCTCCAGTCCAAGGTGGAAGGTCTGGAAGCTCGCTGTGGAGTCACCCAGGAGACTCTGTGTTGGAAGCTGAAGAAACTGGACATCTATGTTCAAAGGCAACAATGAAGACTGTAAAGTCTTCTAAAATAGGGACATTTCCTTCTTTCTCTTTTTATTCATCCAGGCTACAACCTATTGGTTGGTGCCACTCATGTGGGTCTTTCCTGCTCAGTTTGCTGGCCTACATGTTAAACATCCAGTGTGCTTTCACTAACCTACTTACTAGGTGTTTTTATCCATCTACTTACTAGGTGTTTTATTTGACACTGTGATTAATGGTCACACCATTGGTAGTGTAAATTTCTGTTCTTTCTTGGATAAACTTCCTAGGAAGCATACCATCTAATTTGCATCTTTAAAGGTTAAATTCAATAATGTATCAGTAGAGTGACCACTTTCCAGCATTGTTTCTTTCTTCTTTTCTTTCTCCCACACCAAGCAGGAGCAGCATCTTGTAAAGACGAACTCTCTCATTGTTAGCAGCTTTCAGACAGCCTTTGAGTGAAATCCAGTGTAGGGAGGAAATTCACAACTTTCTGCAATGCTATTTGTTTCTTCTGAGCCACTTTGGGTACAGTAAAGGTTAACAATATGTAGGAAAGCTAAGTTTAATTTCTTCAATGTGTAAAAATTAGTGCTTTGTCATCAATAACAGTTGCAGGAGGAGAAATCACTGGCACATTAAGTTGTTCCTGTTACATAAATTACGAATCTTGTTAGGAAAAAAAATATTAGCATCATCCTTTGTTATTTTAAAAATGCCAAATCTGATAAACAATCAGCCATGGGCACATATTAAAACTCTTGAATTGTGCTAAAATAAATGTAGCCTTTTAAGATAACACCTCATTTTAATTTCATACATGATTAAATCCATCAATTCAAAGGTCTTTTAAGATATGTTTTGAAATCATAATAGTACCCTTTAACTCTCTATAGAAAGAGTGTAAGCATCTTTCTACTTCTTTAACAGCACTCCTTTATTGATGAAAATTTTAAGATATTTTGTTTTGTGTTCTTGTGTATTTTTCTCAAGAAGAGGAAATTGAATTGTGATCCTAAATCGCTTTTGTTTTTAGAAGTCAATTTTTCTTTTAATCATAGGCCAGAAGGAGATTGAGGAAGCTTTGTGAATTGAATATTTTATCTGTAAGCTGATGAGATGGTCTAAGTTACTGTTCAGTTTTCAGCAGTATCTTTATTCCTGCATCAGTAGAATATCTCCGTTTTTCAGTCTTAACCTAGGTAACACTTTTCTCCTCCGTGTAGGGTGACTGAGTGCTTTTCAGCTCCCTGCAGACTTCACTTGGCAAATATGAATTTTCAAATCAACTCCTAAGTGTGGGGCTGAATATGATTGTGATTGCTTGACCTCACCCAGCAAGTTTCAGTCTTTCCAGAAGGCCTCAGCCTCCTGCCTGAGTCAGAGGTACTGCAGGCTGAAGTAGCTGTACTTTTATTCTAATCAAAATCTTTGGCTAAAATGCAGTCAATAAATCTTTATATTGAATACCTTCTGCATGTTTGATTCTGTGCTTGAGGTTGGAGAGATAGTGGGGAGGAAAACAATATCTTCACTAAAACATTTGACCTGAAAAAGCAACACAACACGTGAATTTTTAGTGAAGAAAAGCTGTTTCCACTATTCGGCAGAAAATTATATGCATTAATTTATTCATATTCACATATATCAGTATGTTTCGGGTATATGCCTTTTTCCTGCCTGCCTGTTTTGCTCCCTATTTTCTTCTCTTTTTCCTTCACTGTTTTCTTCCTCTGCTAGATCTGTCCATTCCTATATCTTGATTCTTATTATCTAAGTAATGTATAGCAGATGTATGAGTTAAGAGCAAAGCTTTTGGAATCAGACATACCTATGCTTAAATCTTACACCTGTCACTACAAAATAACGCTGCATTTGTTGTTATTACAATTATTATGGTTTTTGTTATTTTTATCATAGATAACCAGTAGTTTTGCCTCCTCCATTAGTCACTTAGTGTATGAGGCAGCATGTGATTTGTGTGTGCTTTGCATTTAACATCTAACAGCAGTCAGATGATTTGGTAATATTACTGTCCTCGTTTTCATCTAAGAAACTGCCTTGAGATTTTATGTAAAATATTTGCCCAAGGTCACACAGTGAAGGAAGTAGACGACCTGAGACTTCCTGTGTGCTTTGAACATTCTGGGATTTCCTTTGTTCGGTGGCAGTACTAAACTCTGCCATGGGATTTGGTTGGGACAATTCAATGAAACGAAATAGTTTGCATTTGCAACTTGGTTCCTGCCACATAGACACATGCACGCACAGTATAGAGCAGATTCTGCTTTGCTTCATCTGAAAGCTTTAAATTGGGATAAGCTGCTTCTTTTTTTCTCTTTCAGCTGTTTCCTAGCCCCTCACTTAAGTTGAAATTCATTCTTTTCATTATGATAGCTGGAATATTAAGGACTCATGAGATGTTTTTAAGGTCCCATTTGATCCTGGGACTCAGACCAAGTGGATAAAAATGTAAAGCACTCAGCTCCTAGATGGGAAGCCCCTGAGTGGGTTTTCTGGAGGCTGTTTCCACAGCAGAGCAGGCGCTGGGAACCAAATGGGTCCTCCACATAGAAATAAATTCTCTCTAAGTCCACCATGTGGAGCTGCCCTGGGACAAAGGGCCCTGAAGATTGAAAGGGTTTTGGGCCAGATGTTGCTAAATGCAGTTGGAAAGCAGTTTGGGGCAGCTGTGGGACTGAACGTAGTGACTGGTCCATACAGTATATTTGATAGTGTGCCATTTTCTATCACTGAATCAAAACCCGTGGTTGAAAATGACCCATATATAGACTTGATTAACTCTAATCCAGTTATGTTTCAAGCTGGGGGGGTGAAAAGTTGGATTTCTAGTGATGAAGAGTGTGATTCTGAATCTTTCTCTGAATTTTTGAGTGGCTGTTCTAGCCAGCCTTCTAGATTTCTATGCCTCATGATGATTGACACAGAGAAGGTATTAATGAGTAAATGAGGAGGCATCTTATTATTTTTATTTGCAAACACTTTTTTGGTTAAAAAAATCTATAATGGTAAACTACTAAAGTAGGTGTGTTTGTCCCAATTAATTGCTTTTTGGTCATACTTTTCTCTTACTTTTTAAAGAGGGTTCTTTGTTTCAATTTCACCAGATCTCACTTAACAATTCAGTAAATTTTATCAGAAGCAAACAAACAGGGCAAAACCTGACAACTTTTCCTTGCAACTGATTAGATTATGGATGATTTTTTTCAAGAACTAGCTCCCCTAGTTTTGCATTTTTATGAGACATTAGAGACAGAAAAATGTTTTGAGGACCTGCCTATTATATAAGGAAATTCTTCCTTGTTCTTCTTTTTGAAAGCAAGTATTTTTTACATAATAAAGAGTATTTTGGTTATCTTTTGTAGTACGTCATCCCTGCATGCATGATTGATTGAATCATTCATTCTATTTAGCAAAACTTTGAGTGCCTATGCTTGTACCAGGTAATGATAGGATTACTCAGATCTTCCCACACTGTGAGAACAGATGGTGCAATGACCTACCTCTGACTTGGTGGAAGAGGAAAGGGCTTCCACCTGGAAAAAGTGGAGTTTAAATCCGGTTCTGAAGGAGGAATGAGTGAGAACTCCTTGGGTCAGATAGGGAGTTTGGATCGGATAAGCTTTAACAACCCCTGAAGTTACTGATGTATTTATAAGAGAAAGAATTTTGTATTCTTGCTCATGACATTTGCAGATTCAAAAACATTGCAAAGCTACCTGTGAAAATCACCCCAGTCTAGACAGGTACAACATATAATTATATTCACTTGCTATGTGGGTGGTCCTTTTCCTTTAGATGTGTGACAAACCTTGAGCAATTCATTCCCACACAACAATAAGGTTGAATTTGACACAATTAATGTATACTGATGGATGGGCCCTTCTGGTTAAAGCAGAAGCTCTGGTAAATCTAAGGTTCTAGGACCATTCCTAGTGGGAAGAAAAACATGATGGGTGTGGGATAAAGCTGTAAATAAAGCGAAATTCTTTGGGGTTTAGAACTTTCAGTGAGAACAGATTTTAGAGGCACATAGATCATGGTTTTGTACCATCATTTAATGAATTTCCCAAGAAACTTTGAAACTACTAAGTTGTATTACATCATAAAATTATGTATGATGGAGCAAAAAAGTCTTGGATTTTGGAAAAGTCCAAAATTTTGGAGTTCTAATTCCAACCACAAGCCATGAGATCAGGTATTTTATGAGTTCCAATGAGGTTGTAGTTATATTCTGTACCCCAACATGGATTTGATGGTGCTGATTTCTGCCATTTATAATTAAATACCTTAAAATACTGTGGAAAACAACTATCGTTATCACTAAGTTTTGGTTTTTACTGGGATTCATGGCTTTCCTACCTGATGCTCTCTGAGACTGCATAATTCAGGGCATCTTCCATCCATCACGCCAAGTCACAGTCTCTTGCCTAAGTGACCCTACATCCAGAATCTTTCCCTCATTTTGCTTGCTCTCCCTTTTCTATTTCATTCATTCAGCAACTCAAAACAAAATTGAAAAAAGTCTAATATAGATTTCTTGTCATTCTTGAACACAAACTTAAGAAAGATTGGTTTTATCACTGTTTGTTCCCCCAAATACGTGATAGATCGAATTCTTAATTTAAGTGTAGAGACTATTGGTAAAAAAGAATTATAACATAAAAGTATATCAACTTAAGAAATTATCTACCATTTCACATTTCCTGCAAAACATTATTTACCAGCTCCTGGTGTGCACATTGGTTGTGTTGAAAGAGCAGACTTGGGCTTTTGGCTTTGCAATATGAGTTATGGATAGAGGAGGGATTTCTCTTATGCTGAGTGGTCATCCTCTTGAACAAGAGCACGCTAAAATTTCCTTTCAACCCGGTGTATGTGTATTTTACTTTTCTCATTTTTGGCTGTAGGGCAAGCATTACCTCTCAGCATAGAAACTAGACATTTGAAATGTGTTTTTGGGAGTATCCATACTTACATGAATCCACATCTCTATCTTGCAGTTGTCAATTCAGTTAAGAGCCAGTGCAATGATCATTTCTGGAATATTGCAACAATGTTCTCCTTTTTGAATAAACACTCATCCTTCCAGTTTTATTAATGCTGGCAGGATTTTCTTTTCAACAGAATATGATCGTACATATTTTTCTAGCTAACATTTCCCTAGCTTTACTGTTGCCTCTAGGGGGAATTCTTAAACTTGGGCCATAAATTAGCCAAGAAATTAGCAAGCTCTGTGCATTTTTGTGCAAAATTTTACAGGAGGAGGATCCAGAGTTAGGGTCAAATTTCCAGATACATCATTGATTCAGTCTAGCATGTCTTGATCTTTTGGTAAAAATAACACACAATGCAGCTCTCTCTGCTACTCCTGGCTGTCCTTTCTCTCATGTTGATCTGCTATTTAAACTTTTTTTGACTATCTTGTCCTTGATATGTCTGTGCCTGTGAGTCCAGTTCTCATTCTCCTTGTAATGCCCTTTCCTTATTCTTGGCTTTGCCTGTTGGACTTATTTTTGGCTTTCAAGATTGTACTCCAGGATCACCAACTTTGTAGAGGTTTTATTTACTTTACTGGAAATAAAATGTTCTCTATTTGCCTCCTTTATACCACTCATCTCATCTCTCCAGATCTCATCATCTCCAGTAAGATTGAGAGTAAGAAACACATTTTGTTGATCTTTGATCTTTGTATCCCTGCTCCAGAGTATAGTAATGGCCCCGAAGAAATGCTCATTAATATTTGTTGAATAGTAAGGGAAAAAGATAGAGGACACATCTCTTACATAGGTGGAGTCAAGGTAGACTTGGTGAGCTACAGTATTAGAATCAACATTACCTTCATTCAGTGAGTATTTTATGTAATTTGGATAACAAAGTGCCTGGTTGAAGTATTTGTTCTTGTATATTAAATAATAATACATTGATTCTCTGTGGACACAAACAGATTATAGCAAATACTTCCAAATTTTATGAAACAAAGGAATTCTGGTTCTAGAGATTGATTTTGGTAGTTATAATCTTCTATGTAAATCTATAAGGAGACCATGAGCATCTGTGGATAATCATATAATATTTTCCCTAAATCAGTCTAATTGTAAAATTCTGGATAGCAAGAAAGACTTTTCTTTGTCTTGAAATGCAATTTTCTCACCAACTGACTCATCAGGGTGGTGAATCTCTTAACAATAGAGAAAGCCACCCTCCTGGAGGTGTAGTCTGTATTTTGGGTATCTGATGACAGAAATGACCCAGGAGGGTTGGTGTGGCTTCCTCCAGGCTGTGTAGGTGCCCACCTGGCACTGTGGGATAGGGTACCCGATGGCTAGCTGCTTCCTGGTATGTGAATTGGGATCAATAGTTGAGCAACAGCCAACACAGTAGGGCTTGCAATACTTTTCCAAAGCCTCTTCCCCACTTTGTCTATGGAGAAACAGCATCGGCCACCTATTTATTCAAAGGCAAAGCCACCATAGTTTCAAAGTATATGTGATGCAGTCAAAATTTATTATATTGTAAGACTTTAAACAGCCTCTAAATGTCCCACAATGTGATTGAATCTAATACTTGATTCTTCTATCTTCTATCCAAAGAACAAATCCTCCCGAGTCCTCATTTCTGTATAGGATGTCAGAAATTTCAAGTAGAAACTTGTTATTTAACTTCAGGCGTGGTCCCCTGTGAAGAGCTCATTGTGTTTTTTAAGGAAAGTGCGTATTTGTCTGAATAAATGTACCCAAAGTCCGTTTCCTAAATTAGCCACGGATAATGGAGGAAAGAAAGTACACTAGTAGAGACATGAGGAGAAAAACAGACCCATTAAAGAAAGAAATAAATCCTGCCCCATACCCACCTACTTCAGTAATGTGAAGGCCACCAAAGGCCACATTACCCATGCCACTGTTTATTTTGGAGGACGTTTCTAACCGGCTGCATGCTTCACTGGATTTAGTGAGCCTGGTTAATGTTTTGTCATTGTGCAGGGAAATAATATTACTTAGATAATAGCTTGTGGAAAAGTAGGTTCTAGTTTGCTAATCAGTTGCATGTGTCTGTGAGTTGCATAATGGAGAGGAAACGATGACAGATTGGCATAAGAGGACAGTGTCCTGTATGAGGACAGACAAGATTTAAGGTCTCATAGGAGCCATTTTACCTTCAAAACCCCACTTCTTTCTTGTCTACACTGGGGACCCCCCCATATTACTTCCTTGCTTCATTCATTTCTTCCCCTCCCACCACATACCAGTTGTCCAGAAAACCACAAAAAGATTTTCGTTAATGTTATTTTTGTATTTAATCCTCATGAAGGTTAATAAAGTCCTCTCTCTATGTTGTGTGAAAGCATAACTGATGACTTTATTGGTGCAAATATATTATGGCTGCTTTGACATTTATGTTTTCAGCCCTGATAGATGAATGATTCCAATGAAAGTAAATCAATTGCACCCAGACTGTGGGTATAAAACACCACGCTCTGGGTTTTTCTTCTTGTCTGGCAGAGAGAGGAGGGCGTGAAATATTGAAATTTGACTCAATGTTGTGTGTTTCTCCTGAAAAGAAGAATTCACTTTGTCTGTCACCTAAAGTACATCTGGGATTGATGTTTGGCCTGGCATTTCTTGCTGACGCAGGGACAGGATGCCTCTTGTCTGGGATCTGTTTGCTTTCCAAGGGACCATTGACGACTTCCTGTGGTCTGGTTGGGCGGACTTCATTTTTCCTGTAGACAGTTGCATTCCATTGAGTGATTACAGATATAGTTGTTTGGAATCTCATTGAGGATGGCAAACAGAATTCTAAATTCTCAATAATTAGAAATACCAGGGAATAATTCAGCTTTCACATGAGATTTAACTGAGAAATAAGTGTGTGTGTGTGTGTGTGTGTGTGTGTGTGTGTGTGTTGTTGGAGATCAAATCATGGCCTTGTACATACTAGGCAAGAGCTCTACCACTAACCCATACTTGTACCCTGAAAAAGTATTTCTTAATCACCTAGAAATACTGAGGTGTGTTATTGTTGCTTTTGCAAGTCCCACAAATAATTTGTCTTCACCAGGAAAGCAAAAATCAGATGCATCCATAAATATCAACCAATGGTTTTGACTGACATGAAAATTCAGGAATTATATCCTTGTTTTAAAAAATATTCTACCTGGGATGCCCCTCTTTTCATGTCTTTCACATCTGTATTCAAGATTCCTCTGGCCCCAGTCAATCAAAGTGGATGCCGGCTATAAACAAGCCCTAATGGTGGAAATACCATGACTGAATGTCAGTTTTCCCAGGACTTTCCCCAAAGAATTAATTTCATTCTCATTTGAGATGCCTGAGAACTTCCAGATCAATCTATCTTGTGGCATTTATCACATAGTATTAAAGCTATTTGTTTGTCCAGTTTAATTTCCCCCTAGACAGTGAAGTGCTTAAGGGCAGGGACAGTATTTACCTATCTTTGTATCTTTATCACTAACTTGGTGTCCAGCACAGGCAGTATATATTTGCAAAATTAATTAAAATTGTAGAGGATATTCAGAGTTTTTATCTGTAGATAAATGCAGATGTGTCATTGTCTCATGCATATGTCCATATTTAAATTCTACTTACTGGAATGTATTGTAGTAGCTGTTTGGTCTTCCACCCTAACATTGCCTGGATGAGTGTCAATGTCACCTTTTAAAATTCCCAGGGAAAACTCCCAAACTTCTTTGTTGCTCTTCAGAAAAATTCATTGACAGTAATCAGCAGTGCCTGCTAACTGAGTAGGATGTTTCCAGTATTATTAGCTCTGATGAAATCATAGAGTATAGTATATATAGTACAGGTGTTCCAACAGGTTTACCACTGTGACTTTATGGAAGACTTGGAAAATATTGTACTAAGCTCCTTTTGCAAGGGATGTGCTTCCTAGAGTCTTCATTTAGGGAGAAAAAAATATAAAACCTTCAAGTACTCATTTGTGAAGCATTTAATTTCATCACTTTGTTAACAAAATGTGTATCTGGAGGTAAACACCAATCAGCTGTAATTATGCTTCAAGCCCAAGAGAATTGAGGTTAGGACGTGAAGGCAAAAAGATGCCTATTGTAGCAGAATACACTGCTCTGAACTAAAGTGAGTTTTCTTATTAAAATGTGGCAATGGACCATTTTACAGAGATTTGCCTGCCATTTAGAATTTTTAAGAACATTATAGTTCAGGGGTGCCAAACTTTAAGCAATGCCCTCGGGTTTCAGTATGCTGTGAATTAAATCATGATGCCTGTAAAAGAACAGTTTCTCCTAAAATGTTTCTTGTCTCTTTCTCTCTCTCTCTCTCTCTCTCTCTCTCTCTCTCTCTCTCTCTCTCTCTTTCTCTCTCTCTCTCTCTCATGGATTCTCATAATTTGTCTCTTGCCCGTCTTCCATTAACTGGAGGAGCTTACACACAAATCTGATTCTTTTTTCAAATATTTGTGTTTGGGTTAACAGACAAGTCACCAGTTTTCTTTGGAAAGAAATGGTCAACTTGGGCTGAAACCACCTGAATTCCCCCTTTGAGGTCCATTTTTGTCCTACTGTATAACTAACTGACTTTATTTTCTGCTTTTCCTGGTCTCCTCCGTTCTTCGGGTCAAACCACAGCAGTCCATTTTAAAACCCAGTACCAGTGGTTCTCCAAGCTCTAGCGGTATTAGATCAGTCTTACAAATTAGTTTTTAAATTACCCATTCCTCAGATATCCCCTTTAGTTTACTTTTAGGATAAATGTTCTCTCTGTTTTAGTTGAGTGTAAATTGTGAGACTGTAAGTTTGAAACGAAGCAACACAAATGATGGTTTGGGGCCCGGAGAGGCTCATGCCGGCAGGAAGAGAGCCCTGTGTACTGGTGGTCATCCGCATATGTTGCAAGTTGATAGGACCCCAAATGTGGAATAGGGCAGGATGGGGAAGGGTGCTGGCCTCAGACAGAGTTTATCAGGTGCAAATTAGACTGCTCGCCAGAATAATGCTCATGACACCTGCTCTGGTTTAACTTAGGGCTGGAACGCTAACGATGCAGGCACAGCCAGATCACATACAAAGATGGAATGTTGACCCACAGCTTGTAGCGCTCTGCTAGTGAAAACAGCATCTCCTAGCTGCAATAAACAGCCCAGGTAGCCAGCTTGCTGTGAGTCAGCCTTCAGGAAGCCAGGCTACCATCTCTAGCTCACTAAACAGTCACTGCTAAAAGAGCTGGTCCCAAGAAACCTGGACTTGATTACTGACCAGCAGCTTCTCCAATCCCTTCCCTTCCAGATCTAACCCAGGACCAGCCAGGAAAAGCCTCTCTGCCCACCTGCAGCTTCCTGTGTCCAGCAGCCTCTCCTCAGGGTACACCTGAAGCTTTGCTTTTTCAAGACAAACCTTTCTCACTTCTCTGCCTGCCTTCCAGCTTCTGCTGAAACACAAGTGATAACGCGGCTGGCTTCCTGGCTGCAGCATGATCTGAATAAATAGCCTTTACTTGCATTCATTTGGTTGGTTGTCGTTTCTTTCCGCAGGGCCTGGTTAGACAGAAAGTGATATTGTCTGGGAGCACTGTTTCATTCTGTGGTCTCTGTAGGTGACAGCTGTGTGTGGCTGTCATTGCTCTGGGCACATTCGCATTCCCTATGCTGGAGAACTGTGCCGTGGCCCCCACTCGCAGTTCCCTATGTGGAAAGGTCGGGGCGGGAAGTGCATTACTAAATGTCAATGCATGCATTAGGTATTACCTTGTGACGCTGAACCTTGTCTTGTGAATCCAAGTAAGCAGGAGCAGAGGGGCCTCTTTGCAACAGAGATCAATGGCCGATGGCATTTTTTTATATTAATGTAAAAGTATAAAGCTAAATCCTTTCAAACATTATCTTCAAAAGATTTGGAAGTGGGAGATCAGAGCTTAGCAGGTCACCAAAGGGCTAGTACTTGCTTACAGATGAGTGGGCTCAGAAGCTCTCACTCTCCCGTACTTTTGTTTGTGCCCGTTACAGGAGCCAGTACCACAGGAGTGAGAAACACAGCCAGTGAGTTGTTCCTTTATCTTTTCCTAATGAAAATTCAATGACATTTCAGCAATGACTTCTCCCAAGCCTTTGATGAGTACATATAAATGTTAAGGTGAGAAGTTGGACCAGTTGCCTAAGAACAATTTGATATCTGATCATCCTTTTTTTAAAAAAATACTATATTTGGTTTCTTCTGCATTGAGTTTATTACCTGTGTTCTCTCTGTTATTACTGAATTTAAAACTGCAATTATGCAACCGTAATAGGATGAATGAAAAGGAGGAGCAAAAATACCTAAGTATTGTGCATGGGGAACAATCTCCATAATTT
This sequence comes from Cavia porcellus, assembly GCF_034190915.1. Classification (NCBI taxonomy): domain Eukaryota; kingdom Metazoa; phylum Chordata; class Mammalia; order Rodentia; family Caviidae; genus Cavia; species Cavia porcellus. Next base: position 154,893,921 of record NW_026947484.1, on the reverse strand, counting down.
TCAAATTATCTTTTGTTTTTTTAGTTGAGCCGGAGAGATCCTCTGGCAGCGTACTTAGGGTTCAAGTAGTTTTTCAAAATAATTTTATGCAGTTCTGGTGAGGCCGAGCTACTGAACTGAATCAGTTTATGGGCAAAGTGTGAGTTCAGCATTATTAAATTTCATATTATGATATTTGGCTTGGATTTATTTATTTAGAATTCAGCTGTGAAATATAGACCCCTAATAGTAAGCAATAGCTTTTCCTCTTCTCTCTAATCAAGAGCAGTATGTGGGAAAGTATTAGAATCAGCTCGTTTGCAAATCAGCAAACCTATCTGTCATTCTGAATATCACAACTGTAGCAACAAAAGAGCTGCTCACAAAGTGCCTACTGTGTGCCAGGCACGGTTCTTGGTGCTTTACTTCTGTTATCCTGTGTGGTTTATGACGATGTCTGTAATAATCTCTGCCCCAGTGTGCGCATGCATGTTTGCTCTGTACATTGGCTGTTTGACCTTCCCCTCTGCACAAGGGGGCGCTCTTTTGCTGCTTTGAGTCTGGGCTGGTCTTGTGATTCTGACTGTGGTGAAAGTGGCATTAGGGGACTTGCACAGCAAGGCTTCTAGACCCCTGCTTCTTCCTCTGTCCCCTGTTGGAGGGCAGGGGTGGACTGAGAGGCAGTGGGAAAGGCACACTAACCCCAAGTGCCTGCTTTGCAAGAGGCCAGCTTTGCAAACCCAAGCCCAGCTGAGGTACCAGATGGCTCTGGGCAAGGCCCAGCCCAAATTGCTATTCCCTAGAATTATGCGCCAAGAAAATAGTTTCTCTTTAATTTAAATTTTACTGTTACTTTATTTTTAATTGTAGTAAAATATACATAATGTAAAATTTATCTTGTTAATCATTTTTAAGTATATCATTCAACAGTGTTAATAAAGTCACACTGCTGTGCAAACAATCACCAAAGGCTTTTCATCTTCCAAAGCTGAAACCCAGTGCTTCTTAAACAGCTCCCACCTGCCCCCTCCTGCCCATCCCTGCCCAAAGCCATTGTACTCTCGCTTTCTATGGCTATGGCTCATGTAAGTAGAGTAACACTGCATCTACTTTTTTATGACTGGTTTATTTCACTTAGTTTAATGGCCTTTGAGATTCACCCATGTATCAGCATGGATCAGGATTTCCTTAGTTTTTAAGGGTGAAAGACATTCCCTTGCATGCCTGTTGCACTTTTGGTTCATCCTTTCCTCTACCAGAGGATGTTTGGGTGACTTTCACTGAAACAGCTTTTGAGAATAATGTTGCCCTGAACATGAATATACAAATGTCTCCTTTTGGTTCTTTTGGATGTATACTCAGAGATCAAATTGCTGCATTGTATGGTAGCTCTGTGTTTAATTTGTGAAATGATGGTTGTTTTAGGCCACTAATAATCAGGGTGGTTTGTTATGTGTGGTGAGCAGTTGAGACACTTAATCCAGCCTTGGCAACTCTTACAGGTAGGTACTATCTTCATTCCCATTTTGCAGTGCGTAGACTTGCCTCATCCAAGGTCAGATAGTCTGTACCGTATTGGGCCTGGCCTTGGAACCATGAAGTCTGACACCAGAACCCAGTTATTTGACACAATAGTCTTCAACCTTTTTGGCAACTAGGTCTGGTTGTGCAGAAGATAGTTTATCCGTGGACTGGGGCAGGGTGTGGGGGAGCAGTTTCAGGCTGAGACAAGGGGAGCATGCAGCCTGCATTCCTCCTACACAGTTGACAGTAGATTTGTGCTTCTCTGAGGATCCAAAGCCAGCACTGCTCTGACAGGAGGAGGAGCTGGGCAGTAATGCACGCAGTGCAGAGGCCCTGTTGTAAATACAGAAGGAGCTTTTCTGTCCTGCTGCACACCTCCTGCTGTGTGGCCTGATTTCTACAAGCCATAGACCAGTACAAGTGAGCGAGCGGCGTGGGGCTTGGGGACCCTTGCAACAGCTCACGGTATTACTGTACAGAAAACCACACTCAGCACCATTTTATCTGTGGTGGTCAATATCAAGCAGAGAGAGGCATCCATAACCAGCAATATTGAGAAGATGCCTATCTGTGATTAATGTAACCCAAGGGAATGGGCTTTGGCAAGACTCACAATGTCTCTGTGTTGTATGATGGATGGTCTTTGCGTTTCTCTCAGTGGTCACCCCGGTGATCATCCGGAGAATGGCACTCAGTGATTTCGGGAAGTCCATTCACTGCACTTGAGGCCTGCTGGGTACTGTTATGCAAGTTCTGCTTGAACCAAGGGCTCTGTTTGAGGGGGCACAAAGGGTTCCTGAATCCCACGCCAAGTCTCACAGATGTGCTCCGGCCATGCAGTGTAAAGTTCCTTTGTCTCCAGAGGGTGGCCTTTGTGTAGTACATCTGATAGAGGAGCTCCATTCTGTGTGCCCCAGTATGTCCTGCTTCAGGTCACTCCTGTGCAGACAGCAGGACTGTTGTCAAACATGAATATATTACTCCAAAGATCCCTCTCCTCCCTACCAACTCCTGGACTTCTAGTGCAGGTAACTGGTGTCCTTCCTCCATCATGAGTGATGCCTGCCATTGGCACTGTTATAGGATAAAAAAATAGATGGAGTCAGTATATGCATGCTGCTCCAACAGTCATCCCTCCTGGTTCCTTTCTTCCTTTACTTCTTCCAAAATTCCTCTCCATTAATAATCTTAGTGTTTCAATTATTACAAGTGAAACTACTACTAATTCATATAATGTTAATATTGGGAGAGATTAATTTAGTTGGGTTTGATGGAATCTAATATAAAGACTGCTTTGGATTCCAAAGGTTTACCTACTTAAGCATAAGATGCATGAGTTGAAGATTAGTAACAATATTATGAAAAAAGACTTACAAGTTTTAGCTTAGAGTGATGTAACATGCATTAGAAAAAGAAAGCACACAAGTAAACCCAGAAGCCAGGAGTAGGGAAGAGTAACCACCAAACAGAAGAGGAAGGCAAAGCATATGAAGGTAGCTTAACCTACCAAGATGGATGTGCACCTGGATAGTTGACCAGTTGTGTAGGTGTCTTAGTGATTTTTCTCTCATTGCTGAGACAAAATGCCCAACACTCAAAGTTACAATGGGAAAGGTTTATTTAGCTCACAGTTTGTAGAGGTTTCAGACTGTAATCCGCTGGCTCCAAAGCATGGTAATATATGGCAGATGGGCAGAAATTTGTGGCTGCAAAAGCAACAAGAGGGAGAGCAACACAAATCTCTTTCTGTCCCTTATGTTGCATCCAGTCTGCCAGGATCAGGGCAGTAACAATCCAACCATTGACTGATCCAGCAATCACCCACCCTTAATCCTAGCACCTTTAATCTCACCACTGCACTATGAATCAGCCACACACTATAGATTCAAACAACTTGGAAAAAATCCCTATGACCAACTGGAGTTTTGAGGGAACATCTAGGCACAAACCATAACAGTAGGGCAGTCATCCCTTCTAAGTGGGCAGGGCCAACCATGTGCTAAGAGTTCTATTAGGCTCATCTAACCCATGGGCTACATTAAACTTTTAATATTATGATGCAGTTTTTTAAAAGCAGTTTTTGTCCATGACTCCACTGCTCCTGTGGGCACATGGATTGCACAGGAAATGACAGAAGATAGTGGTGGGGGTGCACTGAGCTGCTGGGCTGACTCCGTCTCCTGCACCCACCACACAGCGGGCCAAACTTGTGTGTCAGGTGTTACATATACTTGTGCAACTCGGTGAATAAAACACAGTGAAAAATGACTGATGGGATTATCTTAACTTCCCTAACAGGTGTGGGTGACTGTGAAGACAGGATTTTATTGTTAGGCAGATGCATATGTTTTATTAAATTATTAAACTTGGGCTTGTGTTATTGCATAAAATAATTTGATAAATTAAGATATAAAAAGGGAAATTCTGAAACTTACATGCATTAACTATATTATATATTTTATATGTGGCCCTAAACAATTCCTCTTTGCCCAGTGTGACTCAGGCAAGCCCAAGGGTTGGACATCACGATTTACAGCATATCATTTTCTCTTAACAGCATCTGCATATTGTATGCATTCTCAGTAATGCATAGCGTTACTCCACCAGTGGCAAAAATGGTTTCTGGAAACAAATGAGCATACATTGTTATGTACAAGATACAGACTATATATATATAGTAATATATCTTTAGGATTCTAATTTAATGAGGGTCCAATTAAAAATGTCTCAAAAGATTCCTTGAGGAGTATTAATGAATAGTCTAAGAAACAGTAACTATCTAGTATTATTTTTATCAAGATACAGTTTGGGAGATTAAATAACTTGTCCAAGAATTTAATAGGATTAGTTGGAAAATCTCCGATTCCCTCATGGGTCTGTGTGGTGCTGAAATGGGCTTTTATCTGCCTAAACACAGGGTTCCTGGGGACTGGAGTTCTGCCCCCTGATCCTCCCTGTCCTTTCAGGTGGTTCTCTGCCTTTCTTTTTTGTGAATTTTTCTGCACCTTTCCTTCAAGGTGGCCTGGCTCCTCCGAGACTCCTCTGTTTCCCAATCTAGCATCTTGGGCCTCATGTATTTAGCTTCATGCTTAGCTGAACTAGGCTCCAGGAGAAACTTCTGCTCCTTAGTATGGATAAAGCCCTGGGTTCAATCCATCACACCACCCCAAACCACCCCAAACCAAACAGTCCAAACCAAACAAAGCAAACCAAACAAACCAACTCAATGCAAATTAAACCAATCAAATGGAACCAAAACCAAACCAAACAGATTAAACCAAGCCTAATCAAAAGTATGCTTTTGGGATGGAATAATGGGTGTCACATTTTAATATCCATGAAGAAGAATTGCCAGAGGGCTGCTTTGTCTCAGTGGGATTTCAGCATCTCTCCCAGGCCAGTGAGAAACAAATTAGGCCTCTGTGCTTTGCAGACACAGACAAATAATAGCAAGAGGCCATTCCTATCTCTACAGAAGCCCCACATGCTCCCCATCTTCATCGGCCTCTTTCTAGTCTCCCCTGCTGTTTTTCTATAAATCGGGCTTCACACCTGAGTTTCTCTCTGTAGCAATTCCAAGAAAATGCAATCTTGGAAACACATTTTGGAGTAAACAGAGGCAGCCATGAGAAACACTTTGCTGTTGCTTTCAAAGGTTGTTTTGAAATAATTTAATAGTGTTGGCTTTTTAACTAAGATTTCAATGACTAATTTATCAGGAATAAGTTAATTTTCCTGCCTCATACAGGGTCTATGAAAAGGGAAGAATATAAGCATTAATGGCAAATCCATAAAATTTACATTGAAAATAACTTTACATAGTACCCTGAGGAATCCTACCTAGGCCATCAGAGCTAACCTCCCCCTCCCAACCCAAATGCAGCCCACCTTTCCTCCAACCCAGCTTCTCCAGGGAGCAATGGTACCTGACCCTTGGGCACTCCTTTGAGGAGTATCATGAATCAGCCACTCAACTGTTAGTAGCCCTGACTTTCTAGGGAAAAACAAAATCTGTTCAGAGTTATTTTTAGAAGAAAGAAAGATTACCCCACAAATATGATTTTCCAGATGTACATGTGTGAGTGTGAAGTGATAAAATACACCCACATTGGGTGCTTATGAAAGCCAGGATGGTTTCCTTAGACCTGTATGTAAATAGAGACCTCTAATTTGCTATAATAGTAAACTCCTCTGCCTCAGTTTTCCCACCTTTGAAATGGAGTTCATAAGAACACTACCTGCCTGATTCCCTGGAACACTTGTAACCAAATACTGCACACTGGGTGATTTAAATGAGAATTTATTTTGTCACATTTATTGGAAGTCAAAAAGTCTGAGAGCACAGGAGTTCTGGTTTGCTGGCAATTTTTTTTTTTTTTTTTGGTCTTTTTTTGGTTTTTATCGGTACCAGGGATCGAACTCACGACTGCCTGCTTGCAAGGCAGGCGCTTATGCCGCTGAGCTAAATCCCCAGCCCCTGCTAGCAATTTTTGATGCTCCACATTTCTTCTTCATTCCCCTAGTTCCTTATTTCCCTGTTTACTGATTGATCAATTATTTAGTTTAGTATTGAAGACTGACTGCAAGGCCTTCACACTGATCTATATCCCCAGCCCCTTTATTTTAATTTCTCCTTATTTATTTGGTACCAGGGATCGAACTCAGGACCCTGTGCATGCCATGCAGGCACTTATGCTGCCCAGCCAACCCAGTCCCTTTATTTTGAAACAGGGTCTTGCCAAATTATTCAGGCTGAAATCCCCTGCCTCTGCTTCCCAGAGTTCTGGGATTACAGGAATATACCACCATGCCTGGTTCTGTTTCTCTTTTCTACAAAGATAGTAATTATATTGGCACTGAGATGGATTCTCCTCCAGAAATGACCTCATCAACTGATTAGATATGTAAGGACTCTTTTACCAAATAACACATTCTAGGGTCCTCTATTTAGAATTTCAACCTAAGGATATTGAGAGGATATAATTCAATCCGTGGCACCACCTCTTCTCCAGGGAGCAATGGTACCTGACCCAGGTTAAAGTTGGATTAAATGAGTACACCAACAGCTGTTTGAAAGTTTGCTCTTTTTACTATTGGTGAGTAGGTATCTTAAAGGATAGCAATGTAGACAATTGTCATCACCTCTTGAGGGCTACTTTCAGGCACTGTTTTGTCATTGCCTCCTTCTAATCTTTGTAAAAACTTGCAGAGCATGTTCTTTATCTCCAGTGTCTCCAATTTGTAAGTCTGTAAACTGAAACTTAGGTGAACTGATTTTGGTATGGCTAAGGCTTTACACTTGTTTATGACTATAACAAGAATACAATCTCACGCTGATTGTGAATCTCCTTGGATAATGGGAGAACATTTGAAAATTCATGGTTTTTTACTTTAACTTTTGTATATGAATGCAGTGTTCTAGATAATGTATTGAGCTTGTGTAATCAAGATCCACTATGACTCTTTAAATAGGAAGCTCAGGTTTTGCCTGAAATCTATTCCTTAAATAGATATCATTTTGATCTTGTCAATAATTTCTTCAGAAGAATTTCAGGTTGTTGACTTAGTTAACTTTTAGGGAACAGAATGCTGTATTAGTCACTTTTCCATTACTAGGGTAAAATGCCCAACACACAATTTAAAAGAGGAAAGGTTTATTTTGGCTCATGGTTTCAGTCTATCATGAGCCCACTCCAAGGCAGAAATAGCATGGCAGAAAGGAAGAGTGGAGGAAAGCTGCTCACATCATGGTGGTCAGGAAGCAGAGAGTGAAGGGAAGAGCCAGGGACAAGAATATAAACTTCTGGGTCGTGACCCTGCTGACTCAACCAGCCTGGGTCCACATCCCTAACAGTACATTTGATATGAGGATTAATGTACTAATGACTATCACAGCCCCAAGATTTCATTACCATCCAAAAACTCCATCTCTGACCCCATGAGACTTTAGGAGAGCACTCTAGATCTAAACTGTAACAATGCTTGATCCCATGCTAGGAATCTGCAGATCAGTAAAACCTGGTTCCTGCCTTCCAAAACCTTGAAGGTGGATTAGGAGCACCCTGAAAGGAGGGCTCAGGCTAGGCTGCATCCCTGAGAAGCTTAGAAACAACTGTGGGTGATAAGGCTAGATCACAGAAGGAGGAGTCAGGCAAGGGCTCATGTGTGATCAGTGAATCATTTCTGACTTTCTTATTTTGAGAAGGAGCTTATTTTTAAGGCAGTGGAAGGAAAAGATGCCTCACTTACCATTCAAAGGCTGAAAGGTTTGAGACATACTTACCAGAATCTATCCATGCCTATCTGCCACGTCCTGTACAGCTCTTGAAACTCCAGAGGGAGGGAAAGCGAAGGATGAGGAAAAACAAGAGTCAAGATGCAGAAATCTGGGGTCAGGTGGTGCCTTCTTTTCTGGTGACACAGAAAGAAGCATGTGATGACAGCAATGTGTTTATTTATACACTCAAGAGGTTGATGTTAATGGAAACCCCCTTGCCTAACAAGTCGTTTGTCTGGCTCACCTCAGGTACTGCACACTGTCAGAGCTGGAGTGGTTTGTTCACATGGCTCACCTCTGGTGCTCTGTGTTCTTGGGCTGGCCTTGCTTTAGTCCTGTTTGTGTGATTGATCTCTAGATTTGGCTGCTCCCCACAGCTGTCTTCCAGAAACACAGTAGATGTTAAGAGGGTATCATAGGCTAAGAACTAACAGTGTAATTTTTGTACAAGGAGGAAGGAAAACTAGCTTTCTCTTAAGGCTGTCTCCCATGGGAATTCCAACTAAACTAGACATAGAACTCCCACTCACCCACTAGAATTCCAGACAGAATGAATATGTTTCTTGAAATGGGAATGTAAGATTTGGAGTTGTTTGGCAAATTTTGTTACGCACTTATCATGTGGAAAAAAAATGAATGTGGTTTGGTCCTTTGTGTAGACGAGCATGCCATTCACTAGGAGACGACAGATATTCCAAGCTTTCCACTTCACTTGACTAGATATGAAATACTTCCTGCTTTAAAGATGAATTAAGTTGATGCTAGTTAATAATAATGGAATTACATTACTCTGCATCTGTAGTATGCGTTTATCTTTTCAAAGTGCTTTCCATACTTTCTCCTGTCATACTGTTGAGAAACCTGCACGTGGATGAGGAGGGGGTGCAGAGACTGGCTGGAACTGGCACAAATCTCCCAGATGCCTTACCTGGCGGCCACTTTTGGGGAGCAGTGGCTGTCCCCTTGTTGTTTCTTCGCAGCCTGCGCTTTCTACCTTCCTCACCAGTCCACACACTGTGCTTCCTTTGTTTTGGTCTTCCTTGCTCTTGCCTTGGACTCACTACGTATCCCACTGAGCTCTTTGGAGCAAAGCTATTACAGAAATCTAATAAATAATAAATTTCATCACTCAGACAGATCAATAAAATGCATGATAAGAAGAGGCCATTATGGAGCATGAAAAATGCACAAGAAGATGCCCACAGCATGAGGCAACCTTCAGCTAGGAGGAGCCGAGTGTCTGGAAATGCCAGCACCAGGATGGCCATCTTGGGGTATTCTAAAGCCTTCATGTGTTCATACACACACAGTTTTTTGCTGAAGCTCTTTTCTCTACAGGGTGCAGTCCTAGGCACTGGACAGAGACATCCTATGTCGTAGAGCTCAACGATATAACTAAGGAGATGGATGATACAGCGTAGCTAATGGTAATGCAGTGTCGTTGCTTTGTAGACAATAAACAAAGAGCTATGAGAGCACAGAGTGTTAAGAACTAGCTATTAGGAGAGAAGGCAGAGAGGCTTTCATTACAGTGATTGCTGTAGGCTTCAACTGTGAAGGATGAGTTGAACTTTTTAGGTGGAAGAGTCGCAGGAAGGATGAGAGAATGTGTTCCAAGGGTAGGACAGCAAGTGCACGTAAGCTTGAATTGTACCTGTAAAGAATACATCTAGGGACTGTTTGGTCCAGACTTCTTATTTGTATATTTTAAGTCTTTTCAAGGTGGGGCAGTTTAGATGACTAAACTGTGTGGTTTTCCCTTCCCACTAAGTCTGCTTCCGCATCTCAGATTGTTACTGTTTAAAATGATGGGAAAGAAGCACAAAAGGAAGGGGACTCTGGATTCCAATGTGTGGGGCATCTGTGGTCTGGAGGTCTCAAGCCCAGAGCTTCAGGGCAGGACGCTGTCCCTCTGACCTCACTGGTCTCCTAGAAGGAAGAATCTGCATGTGCAGATTTATTATCATGCTGGCCACATACAAGCACAAATCACAGAAGGGACATACTGCATCAGTTGGTGATCTTTCTTCTAATTTCCCAGTATGTGGTCCCAATCAGCTCTCATGAGCTCCACCAGTCAATGGCAATATCTTTTCCATGGAGGAGGAAGGGAAGACATAAACAGAGGCACCTTGGATTTCCTGGTAAGAAAGCTAACCATAACTTAGTTACGAAATGTGATACAGGTCTGAGATGAGATGGGAGAAAAAAATAGCAATAAGCAAAAGTTTTGTGCTAATAGGAGTTCCTTCTTACCTTTACTCTCTTTCATCTGTATTCCCTTCAGCAACAATTTCTATCCCCACCTTATTTCTGCCTTTCCCTAATAAGATAGCCTTTGATAAGTTAATTCAGGGGAAGGAGAATACATTTTGCAGTCAGAAGTGAGTTCTAACTAGGAACAACTACTAGTCTAGCTAAGTAGGCTTCAGAAAATTACGTAACTTCTCTGGGGTCTAGTTCCCTTAAATGTAAATTGGGGAATAAATTTGTTTTGTTTAGATTTCTGGGAAGATTAAATAAGGTGATTCATGTGTAATACCTAGTTTAAGGCCTTACAGTCAAGGGATTCAATACATCGTAGACACACTTTTTACACTGTTAATTTTTTAGTAATTAGTGTGGTAAGCTGCCAGGTGCATTAAACTAACAGACCAGCCTGACAGTTATCAGATATATGCCCACAGGCAACTTATTTATCCTTTTCTAGTTTTAGTGTTTGTTTTTCTTTTTGAAAATCAAGAAAATTATACTCTTCAGATTCTTATGAGGAGTAATTGGAAAAACACATATGAAATACTTTAACATGGTGTTTTACAGGAAAAAAAATGCTTTAAAACATGAGCTGCTGCTCCTGTGGCGGCCTATAAAAAGCTTCTAACATTTTATTTTTTTAACAATGATTCTGTCTCAGGTCTTGACAGGATTATATCTAGTCTGTGTAGAGCTCCAATTGTAGGCTGTCCACACAATCCATTTTTTAATTCTTCTTTCACTTAACCGTCTTCTCTCCATTTCTCTGCCTTCTTTATAGATCAGTGTAGTCACCAGCGGGAAATAAGTAGAAGTGATGCGTGCCACTTCCGGGCCTGCCCATCAACTTCCTGCCGGCGCTCCCAGCACTCTCTTCTTCCTTCCGGAAGCTGGGGTGGCACAACTTCCGGAACACTGTGACAGCCAGTCAGCTGAGCTGCCCCTCAGCCGGAGTCTCCCAGTGACCACTGTGCCAAGTCCCCTCTGCCACCACTGACCTAGGAGCATAGATGTGTGCCTGGGAGTACCTATCTCTACGCACAATGAAAATGAAACATTGCTAAATAAACTACTCTGTGCCACATAATTTGGGGTCACTTGTTCTGGCAAGTTATCCAACCTTAATACTCTTTCTTCCCCCTTCTATTTCCAAGTTCAATTGAGGTATCTTCAAAAATCCAGACTATAGAGCACTTTTGAAAGAACACTGACCTGAAAAAAATTAAAAAGAAAAGAACACTGAATTTAGAAGCGGAACTAGGTTTAAGGTGGCTGTCCACTTACCTACAGTCCCTAGATGTATTCTTTGCAGGTTTGATTTATTTATTCAAACTCGTTCATTTTACTGAAAAGAAAATGCAACATCCTATGTAATTTTGAACTATTTAACTTCTGGGGCCTCAGATTACTCAGCTACAAAAAGTGTCGCAGTCATGAAGATTAATTAGGACAATGCATCAGAATTTTAAGTTTAAAGAATCCCAGAGAGTTCATCATCCAAAACGGTAGCCATTAGTCCTCTGTCTGAAGAGCAGCTGGCAACATTTTTTTTCTTATTCTTTATGTTCCCTCTTCCCTCTACAGTTTGATTCGTTTGCCATATGGAAGCTTTTTAGTATGATATCTCATTTGTTGATTCTTGCTGTTACTTCTTGTGCAATTAAGTTTGGTTTAGAAAACCCTCTTCTGTACCTATGTTTTCAAGTGTTTTACCTATTTGATCTTCCAAAAGGTTTAATATTTCTGTGTAGATCTTTTTTTGTTTTTTCTTTTTTGTCTTTTTGGCACGGAGTTTCACTAGGTAGCCCAGGCTGGCCTCGAACTTACAGTGATCCTCCAGCCTCAGCTTCCTAAGTACTGGCATTACATGCATGTGTCTGTTTAAGCCTTTAATCCATTTTGATTTTAATTTAGTATATGGTAAGAAATAAAGGATCCAATTTCAGCCTTTTGCACACAGATAACTGGTTTTCCCAGCACTACATATGTTCCCTTTATTACAGATTACAGATCAAATAGCTGAATGCGTCTGGGGAGGTTCCTGTGTCCTCAGTTTTGTTCTGTTGGCCCACAGATCTGTTTTTGTTCAGTACTAGGCCCGTTTTTATCACTGTTGGTTTTTGGTGTGTAGCTTGACATCAGGTTTTGCTCTACTTCCTGCTTTGTTCTTCTTGCCCCCAAATTGCTTTTGTGATTTTCGGTCATTTCTGGTTTCATACGAAGTTTAAGTTTCTTTTTCTGAATCTGTAGAGTATGCTGTTGGTATTTTGATGACAGTTGTGGGTATATGACCACTTGGACAATATGGATTCTGTCTATCTAGAAGCAGGGGACATCTTTCCATTTTCTATTGGTCTTTTTAGTTTCTCTTTTCAGAGTACTCTTTGTAAAGTTTTTCACTTCCTTGGTTAGGTTAATTCCCAAGCATTTCATTTTTCTTGAAAAAAAAAATGGTAGCCATTGTATAGTATATTCCTAATAAGTATATGAAATGTGGTAGTCTGAATTGCGATACTCTGTGAGGATACGTGCTTAGTTTCCTAGGCTTTGTATACTAAATGCAGAATTGTAATGGTACATTATATTGTTTTAAATGTTGCTTTACAAGTTGAAATGAAAACAGTTTGGATGCATTGGTTTAAACAAGATATATTATTCAGATGAATCCTCATTTTTAGTTTTAATATGACTACCAGGAAATTTAACATTTACATTTAGAACTCATATTACGTTTCTATTGGAGAGCTCTGCTGTAAGCATTAAAGTGTGATTATTTAGTGCAAGCAGAACTCCTCTAATACCTCTGAGCATGGGATCTGGACAGTGGAAATGGAGAAGCAAGATTTCTTTAAATGGCATGATGGCTTTTAACTCGCAGGGCTGGTTTTGGGAGATGTTGGATCTGCAGTATGGAACAGAAAACTTGTTGGGCAAAGGGCAGCCACTGTTATGGTAACACCCTTCCCTTTCTTCCAGAAGCAACTCCCACCGTCACAGCCTACACTGACTTTGAATTTTCTCATTAAGGAAAACATTTTTTTGTTTCCTCTTTTCAAAAATCCTTTCTAAAATGTGTTTGCAGTATCAAAGCTGAGCCTGTTTTTGTTCTCCTTTACAGCCTTTTTAATGTCACCATCTCCCAGAGCATGCAGTGTTAACAGCTAACCTCTCTCTGGATCTAATCTAAGGAAACTGAGAGCAATTAGCTTCTTTGATATTAGGGAAATGGGTTTCAAGTCTAGCAGTTTCTACTTACAGACCTTTGCTTAGCTAATGCTTTTCTTTAATCAAATTACTGCCCCTTAGTTTCTAAAAGAGCGGGGAAGAAGCAAGGGGCTATTATCTCAGAATGAGGACCATGTTATTTTTCTTTGTTTTTGGTTGAAGATCCATAATTTTGACTGCCTGCCTGGAGCATGTGTTTTCCAATACTGCTTTCTCAGAACCAAACACTTGTTTTTCTCTCTTCTCTTGTCTCTTCTTGTTTTCCTTTGTCTCCTCTCTACCCCCTCTTTTCCCTTCTTTTATAATCTTTTATTCTTAACTTTCCTTTTTATCTCATACTGCTTTTTCCTTTTTCTATCACAAAGACCAGGATGGAAATAAGATCATGCATTAGGAAGATGGAGCAATTGTTGCATGTGAGGCCAGCTAGAAACTAGAAGTCACTAACAGATTTACTTTAAGTACTTACTTCTCTTGATACTGCTCTCAAGATCCTTTTGAAACCAGTATCTCTCTTACTTCCTGCTAAGAGACTCATATAAGGTGACCTGAAGAGAGGATATATATTTACAAACTTTCTTTTGAAATAAGTTTGTTGAGCTATATGTCACTTAATAAAAAATCCACCAATTTAAAGTATACAATTCAATGAGTTTTAGTATATTCAGCTGTGCAAACATTTCTAGTATTTAAATTGTATTGCTTCACTTTAAAATTAAGCACCTATTGGCAATCATTTCCCATTCTCCCCAACTCCTGGCAAGTAATAATATACTTTCTGATTCTATGAATTTAAATATTCTGGGCATTTTCCATGAATGGAATCATAGAAACTGTGTTCTTTTGTGACTAGTTTCTTTTACATAATGTTTTGGTTACTTTTCTCACATTGCTGTTACAAAATACTTGACACCCAAAATTGAGGAAGAAAAAGTTTATTTGTCTCATAGTCTGTAGAAGTTTAATCTGTAACCAGCTGGCTCCAAGGCAGGATGGCGTGGCACAGATGCAACACTTCAAGGTGGCAGAAGACAGCAAAAGCAAGCAGAGCAAAAGACGGGGAAAACAAGTCTCTTTTTCTCCCTTATACTGAAAGCAGGCTATCCTTCTTCCACCCAGGGCAAGTGTGGCAATCACACAATCTCATGCCCTCCTCTTGAGTAGGCTGAGGTTGTTACAAAGTAAGGAGCCTGGCCCCCTGCCGAATCATTCACTTAAACTTCTGACCTTTTGATGCTGACACAATGTATCAACCTTAACAAACATGTTATAGTTTATATCAGTACCTCATTATTTTATTGCCAAATATGTTCCATTTTATGAATTTATCATCTTTGTTTATTCATTTGTCCTTTTTAGTCACTTCTAGGATAGTACTAGTAATATTGCTGTGAACATTTGTGTATGTTTTTGTGGTTTTCTTTAGGTGCCTACATGGGATTAAAATGCTGCATCATATGATAACTCCAGATTTAACTGCCAAATTGTTTTTGAAAGTGACTGAATTATTTTACAATTTTACCAGATACGTATAAAGCATACTGTTTCTTTACGTCAGGTCTTCCCATTATCCATCCTTTTCATTTTAGCCATCCTAAAATGGGTACAGAATGGTATCTTGTGAGTTTGATTTGTATTTTTTGGTTGATCAGAGATGTTTATTAGCTGTTTTTATATTTCAAAGAAAATGCCTGTTCAAATCTTTTGCCCATTTTTAAAAGTTGAATTTTTTTGTTGTTGCTTCTGAATTATACGATCTGTGAGATCTGTATACAAGTTCCTGATCGTGTAAATTGGCTGGCATGTTCTCCCATGCTTTGGGTTGTCTTCTTACTTTCTCGATGGAACCTTCTGAGACACACCATGTTTAATTTTGATGAAGTCCCTTTTGTTTATCTTTTGCTTTCCTTTGGGTGTCACATGTAAGGACACCCAAATCATGGCCTAACTCAGAGCAACCTCTTGTCTTTAATAATGGAGACATACAGAAGATGGTGGTTTATCATTTCTAAGCAGCTTTTGTCATGCCTCAATGGCTTCCAGATGAAGGTTTGACTGCGCTATCAAAGAAGTGTGAAAATCTTATTTTCATAGCCTGCTGGTGGTGTGAGGGTGGCACAGCTGCCAGTCATTTGGACACTGCAGCATTTGCTTTAATTGGACATTCCTTACCCCTCTCATCTCACTTGTTAATGGCTTTTTAAGTGAGATGCACAGCCAAGTGAATTAGACTACTTGGCAAGTCAGTTCCTGCTCACTTGGAAGTGTTAATCCATGGAAAATAAGCAGAGGCCTTCAGCCAGGAAGAAACCTGAATTTCATTTGCAGAGGTGAAAGAAAAAGAGCTGATTGTCTCTTTCCAGTGCACCAGTTTTGAAGTGCATGGTCATGGGCCGATGAAAACAGGTCTCCTTATCTAAGTGCTCTGTCTAACTCTAGCTTATTCATTTATTTTTATTTTATACTTTGCAGTGCTAGGGAATGAACTCAGGGCCTTGCGCCTGCTAGGTAAATGGTCTACCCTGAGCTACACCTCCAGCCCTTGCTTCTTCATTTCAACTTTCGCTTATTAGGACTTGCTGCATGGCTTGAGGCACTCCAGAGAGGTCAGTCATGGCATCTGCTGGAGAGCTTCTCCTCAATGCAAAGAATAGAAAATACACTTAGCAAGCAACTAGAAATAATTTGCTAATACTGTTAGATAATTTCTCCCCACTCTTCTGTTTGGTGTACCTTGCTGTCAATCACTGTCCTCAGATTTTCTCTCCAAGAATGCCAGTTCCCAAATAACCAATGAGTTGCCAAATTTGGACAAAATTTGATGTTTGTCCAAATCTATGTTTATAGCCAGGACCTTACTTCTTGGCTGCAGCCCAAATGTCCACTGGCCTGTCTCACGTCTTTATGTAGAAATTCTAGAAGCACATGTTTCACACAGCTAAAACCAACTTCTTTTCTTCCTTCTTTTTCACTTCTTCTGGCCTCACCAATCTGCTCTCCTCTGAGAGAGAGTCATGACATAACCACCTACCCCAGTTACAAATCGTGCCATTTCACCCGCACAGCTCTAGTTCTGGTTTTGTAACTTTCCTACTGCCTTACTTCAAACTGTACCTCTTTCCTGACTGTTATGATATAAGGCTTCTTCCCCATCCAGTTTCTCTCCTGATTTGTCTGCATTTCTGCCAAAATTTTACAAAACAGGACCTTCATCCTGCTAATCTGTCAAATGTTAGTTGCTCTTCAGTATCCAGAAAGAGCTCTGATCTTTGGGGACCATATGTAGACCCACTAACTCTTGACCCAACTTCTCTTCCTTGTAGTTTCCTACGTAGCCCTGAACTCCTCACAGCTCTCCCTTCATAGTATGGTCTGTGCATCCGTGTCTTTGTCCAGTTTTATTTCCTCTGCCAAGAGTATCATTTTTTTTCTATATTTGGTAAGTTCTTGAAAGCAAATTTAGAATGGCTTCCTTGAGAAGCACACATAGACTTCTATTATGATTCATAACGTGTTTGTGACTGTGGGCCAGTTTTTCTTCTGCTCTTGCATCCTACTTTGCATTTCTCCATGGATTGTTTTTTGTCATGGTTTATGTGGTGGCCCCCAGGCCTCATGCATTTACTTTATGCATCTGTGATTGGTTCATTGTCTGGCGCTTGGATTGATGATGTCAGTGCTACACCCACATAGGGGTGGAGCCAGGATGTGATGTAATGGCAGGAAGAAGGTGTGTCTTGCTCTTTTGCAGGTTTCTGCCTTGCTGTTTGCAGCTGCCATGAACTGCAGCTCTGCCATGCCACCAACTGAGTATGGAGCCAACTGAGTATGGACTGAAACCTCCAAAAACTGTAAGAAATAAAACCTTTCTTCCCAACATGGTGCATCAGGTATTTTGTCTCAGTGATGAGTAAAAAGTAACTAAGACATTCTCCTTCCTCATCTCAATCTCATTCGGACTCAAATCTCTATGGTTAAACACAGCTGTTTCTGGCTAGGAAGGGACTGTGTTGTATGAACACTTAGCTTTGTACCTCATTCAGAAGAGAGGTTCCAAGAAGGGCTTAAGGAATAAACTTAGTGAGTGAAAGAAATATTACAAATTACTTTTCTCATCCACTGAGAGGCAACGTTTCCAAATGTTAAATGAGTCTGCATTATGGTGTAAGTGGTTTTCATAGGATAATTCATTGTTGTCAGTAGGTAGAGGGACTTTAGTGGGGACAGAGATCAGATGAATGAAATGTGAGGAATTCAGTGCTGTTGGGTTGCTATGGGAGGGCAAGACCTAGCCTGGAGTGGTTAATCAGATCCAGTCTGTGGTGTCTAGCAAGGTGGGTGGCATTGGAATGTGGTAGTCACATGGGCACTGGTTTATAGGTCTCATTCAGTATCATCTACTGAGCTTATCCAAACCTTTGCATCCACTGCTGCAGTATAAACCCAGCATTGCTTAGAGGATTTTATGGGGATTAATAGGGTAACACATGTGTTACCTATATCAAAATTAGTACATGTGACAAGTGGATGCTTATCAAATGGAAGCTACTTCCTGTTTATTTTTTAAAATATATGTTATACATATATACATATTTAAAAAGCATACATATATATATATATATATATATATGTTCTATATATATGTATGTGTGTATACATGTAGTTAGTTTGGAAAAAATACAAATTGTTTCTGAGATATCTAACCAGTTCTCTTGATGATCGTCTTTTTTTTTCTTTAACTTTTTGGATTGGTGAGTAGGCTTTTTTCCCAAATGCCTCTACGGTAGTGCTGGGAAAGATGTGTTATTAAAGTCGGGGAACTGAAATTGCACAAAGTGAAATTCTTCCTCGAATTTATCCTCGGAGGGTATTTAAATGGCAATGCCCAAGGCTGTAAATACAGCTGAGAAATGTCATCATTGTTTTTAAAGATCTCTTTTCTGTAATATTAAGACATCGTGATTTAATTGGTAAGCTGTTCCGTGATAGTGTTCAATTTTAAATGAGGTCTGTGGAGTAGAGAATCGTAAGACAATCTCTCATGGAGCAAAGATTGTTTATGAAGTCTACCTTATTGCCGTGTGTCAGAAATTAAATCACTGTCTACTATCATGAACTGATCGATCACATTCTCTTTTTGATGATATAAACACTAGTGTGGAAAGTACAAAAAGTGTGGATATAAAATAGAATTTTACCATTGTGCTGTTTATAGTATTGAAAGTGTTTTGGCTCCTAATACTGGAATATCTGTCAGTATTTTCATAGAAAGCTATATATTTACACACAGAATGTATATATACTGTAAAATAATAAAAATCTGAAGGAATTATACAGAAAATTATGATTTTTATCTTTTAAAATGTCCCAGAAGCCTTAGAATTGTATCACTAGAATTATTTCCAACTTACACATTTTCTTACATCATTTTTCCTCTAGTGAATGAGGAATAAAGAGTTTGCCCTATGTATCTGAACTGAGAATGTGTCCTATCTGGCTAAGGAAGGAAGTGGAAAGAAATGTTTATTGAGTTTCCTGAAGTCTTAGACAAGAAAATATTGTCATGACTTGTCTTTGATTTGCACAAAAATGGAAGAGCCCATTTGAAATCAAGTCTTTTACCATTAAAGCTTCACACAAACCCAAACTGGTGCAGAACCAAAGGTTTTGAGATTGGTTAGGATGAGCACACTAGGTCTGGAAAACATTGTAAATCATCAGATTTCTTAGGATATTCCAGAATGTAGATTGTGTGTTCTATTCTGTCAGACTACAGAGTTCTTTTATACTGTCTTTCTGTGAGTTCAGTTGGGTTATACTTGCCAAGGTAAATTATGCATCCAGTTACATTAACACTGATTACCCTTGTGCCATAAAGTTAGCTATAAATTTGGCCGAACACAGTTCAAAGCAGGGAAACCAGGCATTCTAACCAGGCATCTTTTAGCACAGGCAATTGTTTTTGCAGAGCATTCTGACTTACTTAGTTTTCTGCACTCCAGCAGGTAACGTGTTGTTGGGTACAATCAGTTCCCTGTGCACTGACTCAACTTTCAGTGGGATTCTGGGGAAGGAGGAAGTGTGAAGCACAGCTCTTAGGATCCTTCAAAGGATTCTCAGAGCCCATCAGAGGCCAGTTAGCAATTAAGAGGGATACAGAGGGAAATGAGGTAGAAGCCCTCTCCAAATGGAGTAATGGTCTGGAAAGGGCTGTAAGTTTGGATTCTCATTCTAATAATTTTCTCTATGACCTTAGCAAATGACTGTTTCTATGCTATTGCAGATGGATGGGATCATGAAAATGCTCCTACAATATCTTGAAGCCATTTTATGGCTATAGAGATGCTAAATATATACCATTGAGCATGCAATTTGCCTGTGTTCTTAGGACAGTCGCTATTTCTAGACCTAAGTGGATCAGAGGAGAATAGTGCTCTAATGCACGAGGACGAAAACCAGTGTTAAACTGGATGGTGACGTGCCTAGCTGCAGTGAAGGCAGTGCTGTGGAGTTAGTGACTCAGCCTTCATCAAGATCGCAAAGCTGTTTCATGCTATGCTTTTTATTTTTCTCCCCTGTTCAGTTGTTAGAAGTCTCTTTGATTATAGGAGAAAATGACAATTATCTTCTTCTCGTGTTGTTTCCATTTTGGTAAGCAGTGGGCAGAGTTTACGTTGGATGAAATTTCAAAGGCTATTTTCGTGGGAAATCATCCCCTTTTGACAATGGCAAAATGCCAGGGGAGGGAAAATAGTGGCTCTTATTTTAGTGGGTTCAACCTTCTGCAAAGGCTCAATTCAAGGCCATCCTAGAGACATTAGGAATCTAGTTAGCACCACTCCCTGCCTATGAATTGCAGGCCTACAACTGTCCTGAATTTTATTTTAAGCTGACTTTCCCTATGATGTGTCAGAAACAAAATTTCAACACGAGTTTAAGATCTAATTGGCTTTTATTAGACGTTCATGAATCCAGCAGTACTCTAAGAAATGAAAAGGTGCCCCCTGGACACAGCAGGAAAATGGGTTTCTGAAGGTAGTCTGAGCAGGAGCAAGGAAATATCACAGTGCAAAACCAGGAGCGGGTAGCATCATGTTACTTCAGGAGGCTTTTCTGGGTGTAGAATAAACCCTGGGGTTGGGAGTTCGTTGTCATTCTGGCTGAGGTGGATGGGACCCCTTCTGACTGGCTGCTGTGAATCAGACTTTTTAGAAAGCAGGTCTGTTTCTGAGCTCAGTGTCAACTGTGTGACAGCTAGCATGAGTGACTCCATTCTGGTGGGGTCTGATTTGCTGGGGTCTAGCGTAAGAATTTGCTATAAGACAATGTTTTCCCATGAATTTATGGAACAGATGCTGCCTACTCCTTGTGTTAATGTCATCACTCTGCCCTCAATAATCCTGTCTTGTGTGCTGACAAGGAATATAAAGCATACTTAATACTGGGTCACTGTGAACATATTGCAGTTAAATGAGACATTTTGTAGAAAAAGCAGTATCTACTGAGGTCATCTGCATGCAAATTTTACATTGTTTTATCTTTTGTGTTATCTGTGCTTTGGTACTTTTCTACTGGGCAAATAAAAAAAGAATCAGTTGAAATCCTTGTTTGCTGAGACAGATAAAATGAGATTGGGAATAAAATCTTGCAAAGGTTATAGACTGTAACCTGCAAGGTTAAATTTGGTCATTATGGGTATTTCGTTCAGTTGGTCCAGATTTAAATTTAAATGTATCTAAGAGGGTTTCAAATACATCCTGCTAAATCTCCCTCCTTTCTTAATGTCTCATTGTCTGTTTTTGACTTCTTGGCCCTAAAATGGTACTGAGTTTACGACCCCCTTCCAGGTCAAAGTTTTGTTTCTACCTTGAAGCTGTGGCTGGTTAGGTAGAAGATTTCATTTTCCTTTGTATGTAGGGCAAGAAAGAATTTCAATACCCGAAAAATAATTAGAAACTACAAGAATAAAGAGACAAAAGCAAAAGGCAATAGAAAGGGCAAGAAATAAAAATATAAGGTAGCTATCATAAGGGCCAATTATACTTCTTACAGTGAGAATTTCTATGATGGAAGTGAAAAAATAAAATACAGTGATATCTGCCAATAGTAAAAATTTAAAAAAAACTTTTAAAAAAACATGGTCAATAGCCACACATATTAAACTATACTTAGGAAAAACTGCAAAGGAGGCACATGCCAAACTGAGCTCAAAGAAAACTATGTAAAATTTTAACAATAAAAATTTTGTACTTTAGCTTAAAAATATATTTCTACTTTGTATATATTTGTTCTGTTTGACTTGTTATAGCAAATGTTAAATTACCTTTGTAGTTTAACAAAGAAAAGAAAGAAGGTAATGGCCTTCCCTCCCTTTAGTTCTGCCATTCTGGAAGAACCATTGTTAAATAGATTGCAAAATCTGGGCACTTTACAAAATTGTAGTAATTTTAGAAGACAATCCTTATGTAGAAGAAGGCCAGATATTTGGGATATTCCTTGATCATAACAAAAAAGCACTGAAACACAGAGGCAGCAAGAGACCCCATTATGAGTGCAAAGAATAGTAATGGAAATAAAAGCAAATTACAGGAACAAGTGGCTTTCCAACAGGTAGGTGTATGATAAAGTGGCGTCCTACTGCTTCTGTGAGTTTAAATTGTATCAACCAAATATAAAACTTAAGCCAATTTTTTTTAAAAAAAGGATAAGTGCGCATGTTTAGAATAGAAGTTTTTTGTTTTCATTTTTTAAAAGTAAGATTTGCACATCTCTTTTGGTGTTTATTATGAGTTGGTAGGATGACAGCAGGTAATGCCGAGAGAGTGGTGTGTTTGGCGTCCCTAAAGTTCTGAATAAAATTACTTGGGATTAAAAAAAATTTCTGGGAGATTTGAGAAAACAAGGGCTACATAAACTATAAACAGGATGCAGGGAACAGTGTTGTCATGGGAGTGGAAAAAATATCCCTGTCACAAAAGTTGAAATCAGTGTAATCTGAGGCATTCACAGTCCTTTGAATATCCTGTCCATATTCAGGCCTCTTGATTATATTTCTAAAGAAACTTATAAGACCAGATGTCTGCCTGGCTGTTGGTTTTGATGAATCTCCAAATCTCAGCTCTGAGAAAATCTGACAGTTGTCAGAAAGCAGCTAGTTATTATGACTCAACCGGGGCATTTCTTATCTGTTGCAAGTACGGGACTATTTCAGGGAGGTACTGCATCATAATATCATGTTTACAAAGATTTCAGGACATATAGTTTAATCCCCAGATTTACAACAAGATGACAGTTCATTTTCTTGGATGTCAAAAGGTGCTTTAAGACATGTGCTACATGAATATGGTTTTATTATCACCAATCGAAATGTCTTGGTATTTCATAATTTAAGAAATTCATTTTATGGGAATTATCTTGACAAGAATTTACACTATGGCACAGCTGTTGCTTACAGCATCGCTACCCTAAAGCCAGAGTGTGCATCAGATTAATTTGTGGCGCCTTGTGATATATAGTTTTGGGTACCTTCCCAACCCCACAACATTCTGCTTCAGTAAGTCTAGTGTCAAATTCAAGCATCTATATTTTTAACAAGCATGATGGCCAATTCTAGGGCAGTCAGGTTTAAAAAGCACTGATCTGTGAAGAACTGATTTATTTAAACTAATTTTCAAGTGGCTCTATTTGTGCTTTTCAGTAACAGTAGCTCCTGATTACTGTGTATTCCGGTAATCTCTCTTCCATTTATTCTTTCATTGTCCCACTTTTGGGGACAATGAATCTTGCCTGATCTCTGTCTTTTAGGCCTGGACCCACTGCTCATTAGTGAGAGCTGGTAGCTTCTAAAGAGAGCTGAGATTCACAATTGAAACAAACCCAGAAAGGGCAATAGTTACTCTGCTGAATGCTATCAGGGGAAAAACAGAGTATGATAGAAGCCTAATGATGTTATTTTATTTTGTTTAGTGTTTTTATACTGTCGGTTGCTTTTCCTTTCACCAAGTGGAATTTTATGCAGAAACTCACTTTATAAAGCAGAGGAGAGGGTGCAGAGCTATCCTGGCTGGCAGTCCCACCCTGTTGGTCTTCTCCCACTCAGTTCTTGCTGTCCCTAGACCCCTTTGCCTCATATGAACCTGAAATTTGCTATGACTTTTAATTAAACTTTTGTGTCCCACATAAAGGCAATAAGCATATTGTAATAGTCTTGCATGTTTAAGTGGCGTGGGCTAAGTGGTATTTTCTCCACATAACATTGCTTCTTAATTTAAATACTTCACATGCAATCCAAAGTGTTTTCATCATAAACCGGTCTCCAACTCTTACAGGGATATTCAATTGGAAAATAAAGTGGTAATGTTCAATTTCTTGGAAGAAGGTCTTCATTCAGTAACTATTAAGAACTCTCCAGGTATGACACACTTCAGTTTATAAAGACACTAGCCTCCTTACAGAATTGCCTGATCTTTAAATTAGATGACCAGGCATTCTCATCAAATATTGCTTCTCCAGTTTTCATTTCCTCAGCTCTTGAACGAAATGGGAATTTTTTGGCATGGATGAGTTTAAATCTAGATGCTTATTCCAGAGCCATCAGGACTTCAGGTTTGGCTGGGGAAAGAAATCTATTTTATTGTCACTTGAAGGTTCCCCTGGGATGAAGCAATATTGAAGGCAGTATATCCTAGAAAGTTGATTTTTTCAGAGGCTTAAGAGTATGCTTGAAATGTAAATGATCTCTGACTTAATTAAACTGTATTTGAGTCCCACTGTACATAAGGTGCTCGGAGAAGGCCGGTCACACATGTAGGATGTGGATTCATTTCTCAAGGGAGGAAAGGAAGACCTGGGGAGAAGGAAAATGCAGCAAGCCCAAATGAAGGGCTCAAATTCTATGTAATGCAGAGTTCATCATGTAATTGAGGTCACTGAAATCACGAAGCTACACAGCAGACTTGGAAAACCCAGCAAGTCTTCTTGTGTATGCCTGTGACCCTCAAACTTTACTTTTTTCAGTTTTTCCTTGTAAAATAAGAGCATCAAGAACTCTAAACTCTTTCAGATGTAGCAAGTGTCTTGTTTCTTTGAGATTTATATTCTCCCTGCCTTTTCAATCCTGTCTTCCTGTCTTATGTGCTGCAAACCAAACCTCATTCAGGAAAATAAAAGATGAATGCACATTGTAAAAGAATACAGGATTGTGACACTCAGCTGATATGGCCATGATTTCTTTCAGGATTTGAAAAAATTAAACATTTGGGTGAGAAGCATGTGAATGAAATTCTCAAAGTTTTGTCACATACCTACAAAGAAATCAAAGGCAGCTGCAGTGATGGGGATGTCTAATGACAAAAGAAACCAGTGCTGGGTGCACTGGATAGGGGACCAGGGCCTTTGAAACCTAATTGGGTGGTAACATAGTGGTAAGGATTAACCACTAGGAGAGAGTGCCTGAATAAATCTTGACTCCACCACAGACTGGAAATGGTTCCTCGACCCCTCTGTGTCCCTGTTCCATGTACAATATCTGTTACATGCATCCCTGGGTGAAACACTTAGAATAATTCCTGATACCTAGTCAGTGCTGAACAAATGGTAGATGTTACCATCACCACCACTAACATGATCATTTTTCTAATGAAAATTAAGCTTCTTGGACAATCCCATCACTTAACACCAGTGCCTCCTTTTAAATACTTTAAAAGCACCAGCACTTTGTAGATTCAGTGACGGGGAAAGTGCAAGAGAAATGGTTGCCATGACCTAAGTGGTATTGAAAATAACACCCCGTCTGTGAGAGGTTGGTGCTGAGTACATATCTCCAAGCTGAATTTAATTGAATTTGGAGCAGCAGCATTTTTACTGTTAATGAGTTTCTATTTGTCTGCTGTGGTTTTCAAAGCAGCTAGGATTGTCTCAAAATCTGGAAACCCCTTCCCAGATGTGAACCAGTCTTCTTCCTTAGATAATTGGTCTAGAACCCGAGAGAGCACCTTTGGGGGTGCATGGAGACCGGTCTGCAAATTCTTCCCCTTGCTCATGCTCTCATTTTGCTTCTATGTTTATTCCCTTGATGAAGCATAGAATAACTGGGCTGTGTCCTTCTAGCTAATTACCTCATGTGCCTTCTGGCAGGAGAAGCCACCGGTGGGTGATCTGCGATGGGACAGGCAGGAAGCTTTGGGGACCACGCTTCACATTTGGAACTATGTGGGAGGGAAGCTGGGTGGGCTGAGAGCTCCATGTGGCTGCCTAATGAGAAAATGTTGCAATGGAAAGATGTTGGAATAGAAAATCAAATGTCATTTATTCATCAGCCCACGCTTTCACAAGTACCTTCCTGGAAGCCGGAGCGTATTCTTTGTGGTGGTGGCCTTTTAAATGTCACACTGCAGAAGGGTTTCTGTTTTTAGGAAAGGCTGATCTCTAAGGCAATCAGATAATAGTTAAAGTAATAGCCACTGCTTATTGAGCGCTTGCTGTGTGCTGGCACTGCTCTCAGCACTTTCCTTACACTATTTCATTCGATCTGGATAATGTCCCTGTGCGATAAG
Source organism: Cavia porcellus (assembly GCF_034190915.1). Taxonomy (NCBI): domain Eukaryota; kingdom Metazoa; phylum Chordata; class Mammalia; order Rodentia; family Caviidae; genus Cavia; species Cavia porcellus. The sequence goes on along the minus strand of NW_026947484.1, from coordinate 154,868,109 downwards.
GCATAATCATCAGTGTTTGTGGTCAGGGAAACTGAGCGTTCAAGATGGACATTTTGCCCAAGGTTGCCGGCAGTGAGTGGCTGAGGTGTGTATAAACCTGGCCCTGTCTGACTTCACGCTGTGCTCAGAGCTACTTAGCTGTACTCTGCACATGTCATGGGGTGCAGTTTCCACTGAAGGATGTTTCAGTGTGAATGTAAATCAGGTTCAGGCCTGAAGATAATTAGGTGCATACTCAGGTTAAGTTTAATATATTCACCTCTCTCTTATTCCTCCTTAGGATTCCTTAAAATTTTTTTCAAAAGACAGCTTTCCGTTTTATTTTATTTTTTAAACCTAAACACATACCAGAGACGATTGACCAGATGAATTCATATGTAGCTCCTACTTCAATAAAGATTGTTTTTAAATTGACAAATAAAAATTGTAAATATGTGTGCAACATGATTCTTTGATATTTATATATGTGATAGAATGGCTACATCAAGCTAACTAATATGTATTATCTTGCAAATTTTTGTAATGAGAATACTTAATATCTAATCATTTCCAATTTTCAAACGTACAATATGTACGTTACATAGCATCATGGCCTAGTAGATGTCTTGAACTTATTCCTCTTGTCTAGCTGAAATTTTGTGTCCTTAGTCTAACTCTTCCACACGTATGTATCTGTTTCTCTGTCTGTCTGTCTGTCTGTCTATTTGTTTTCCTGATGCTGGAAATTGACCTTGAATATGCTAGGGAAGTGCCCTGCTACTAAGCTATGTCCCAGCCCAATGTATCTGTTTTTTTAATGGGTACATAATGTGATTTGATTACACAATTTATCCAACCATTTTGTATTGATTTGGAGGATCATAATTTAGTCAATTGTACTTTCATTGATTGACATTGGTTTTATTCCTCTGGAAACAAACACAGCACATAATACTGAAGATCTGTGCAAATGACAAACTATTCATACTCTAAATAGCAGATACCTTTGTGGCAAAGGGAAATTGTTTCCCAGCTCCAGTGTCTCATGCCTTGGTGCTTGCTGAGGACATTTTGATCCTCTGAACACTACGTTTCTGTAATGTTCAGCCCTGGCAGTTGCTGTACTCTTTCTAAAGTTGATATGTTAGAATCTGTAATTCCCTATCTCAGAGTCACCCTTCTTGTGACCCCAGAAGTACTCTTTTTTTTTCACCTTTCATCTGTGGATTAGCTTTTGGGCCTTAGTGGTATCCTACGATGAATGGCATTTGGTCAAGCAAGGTAGGAAGAGATTTGAACTAAAACAACTTAGAGACACTGGATGGATGAATCTTATTAAAGGTAACTGCTGCAATCAAGGTAACTGAAGCAGAGAGATAAGAGGAGGTTGCCAGGAGTTCTTTGTCAGTTGGATAAAGCACTTACTGTTGTTATTTTGCATAACATCCAGAAGCCATTGTGTACTCATGCAGCTGGAAGGAGCCATGGGGATTTCCTCCATTGCCTTCCTTTTACAGATGAGGAAAGTCCTTAGCAAATCTGTAGCAACCTGAAATTCTATTATCCAGAACAAACAGGGAAGGTGTCATGAAGGAGTTGGGGTTAGCTCTAGGCAGCTACATCTGCATAGTAGTAGTAGCTTTAATATTTCTGCATGCTGCACTGGGTTCATTTGTAGTGATGAACCTATCCATCTCTCTGTATTATAGTCATCAAATTAACTTCAGTAACTGTTATTGACTTAAACCTTTATGAGTCACAAAAATACTAAAGTTCACCAAGTACATCTACCATGTGCATTTAAGGAGATTCTTCATTGAACAGTAATTGTAGTAACTACTGCCTTGCTCTCATATCTCCTGTAAAAATAATTTGTGCTTCAAATGCCTTTCAGTGAGGTGTTCAAAGTTCCTTGCAGGAATCATTTACTTAAATCCATCCTGTGAGATGGCATCTGGAAGTAGCAGGGACTCCCACTTGTGGGGAGCTCCTAGAACCCAAACCTCCACCCAGATTTGCTCAGACAGGATCCTTATTCATCACGTTAGAATAACATCTTAGTTGGCCAAAGTTATTTCATGTTTACTGATATAGTAGAGCCTCATTAAACTTTTCTGAAATAGAAGCAGTAGGAAGGAAATCCTTTTTGACCATCTGCTTTTAGGGCCACAAAATTTTCCCCATATAGTTTTTATTACCTGTCACAATATAACGGTTAGAGATCACTTGGTCCCGTGGAAACAGCTCATAGCAGAAATGATGCTGTGAAATCCATGTATTCATTTACTCTGTGTTCTCCTGTACTTTCTGGCAAACTGACTCAGCTGTAGGGAATGCAATGATAAGCAAAGCAGGCACAAAGGTAGAGGACTATACAGCTAATTTCTTTCCTGGGAGCCCTGGGCTTCCCCCACCCCCACTCCAGGACTCAGAGACTGCTGCAGCTTAAGGATGAGTCTATCAGGTATGACTGTAAGACTTTCAAGTTCACACTTTCAAGACTCTTGCCCTTGCTGCAGAAAAATGATGGGTGTCCAAGGAAGTTGTTTCAAAGGAGGTTGTTACAAAGGAAGAAAAGCCCAATGCCTCTGCTTTTGGGGGACTTGTCTCATTCCAGATGTGGTTGTCTGTATCATCAGATGTGGAGCATTGACTCCTGAGACATTAGATATGGTTGGCTGTGTATGAGTGAGGTCCTGGAGGCTGAGCTTGGTCTCTAGAAATGAAAGAGTAGCAGATGGTCCCAGTACATCATCTGACACTATCTACAGTTCTCATCCATCTGCACCATCTTGATTCTACAGACCTATGACTCTTGCTGCTATCATCTTCCTCTGTGAGCATACGAGCCACTAACTGTGTTCCCTTCCATCCTACAGAGGGCACAGATAATCTGGAAGGTTGGGAAGCAACTGACTTCTCCTCTCTCTGTTTACCTCTCTAGCCAAGTGTCAGGTTCTGTAACCAACCACAATCTCATACTCAGCTGCTCTGTAGAATCAGCTCCATGGGATCCAAGGAAACATTTTCTTCACCTGGTGGTCCATGGCAGACTATACTCTGCTCTTACTGAGGGGCAGCAGGGCGAGTGGTCAGAAAAATGGGCTGGAATCTAGCAATGCAGCATGAAGTCCTATGTTCCAGGCTTGTTCAACACTGGCTGAGTTGCTGGGTCAGTTGGGGATATCCCAACTCTCTTTCCATCCCAGGGCAGTTGTACTGCATTGCAGCTATTGGGACTTCAGTTATCTTCCCTAGATTATAGTCCCTTCTTGGTCCTCTTCTCTGCTTGCCTTGTCCTTCCATGTGGACATGGTCATTGGTAAACTTCCCTTGTGATTTGGCTGGCTCACTTCCTCTGTCACCTCCTTTCTCATTTTGCCTGAGCTCTGCCTCACTTTTACCCTTTGCTTTATCCTTGTTCCTTCCAATCAGTCTTGTTGTATTTTTACCATCCCATTTTTAGGGCCCACCTGAAAATCAAATGTAGGTTTCTGAAGGAAAATAATGTCAGTATGTACATATTGAGGCTGAGTAAGACTCTGATCTTTGTAGTCTCTGCATTTGAAAAAATTAGGTACTTTCTGAAGAACAGTATCACCCTGTAAAAGTGCTAATGGTCAACAACCCAAGAAATGGCTCTGTTCTGACTATGTATAATATGCAAATGAAATAAACTCATGGCAGCTGGGAGCCCCAGCTTTAAAATCAGTTCTTTGGGAATCAAAAGTTGCCAGTGTTCTGTAAATTCTCCCTAGATAGGATTTTTTTTTGTTTTGTTCTACAGAAGTTATGGCTGAGTCTCTAATGACTGTGGCCACTTTGATATAAGGAAGTAGTCAATAGCTCATGAAAAAAGATTCCAACCTTGTACAATATAGAAGAGAAGAGGAAATATGTGATGCTCTCATGTCCTACTGACTCAGCCACCAACTGCTTTATAATTTTTTAATTGATTGGTCTGGAGGAGTCTATTCCCTGTAGAACTCACAGATCTCCATTTATGTAGGGAAGAGAATTGTAGTCCTGTCTCTATGGCTGCTTGAATGGCCATTATTGATGTGATAAGCTCTTTGTTCCTCATTTTGATACAGATAAGATATTGAGCTGAATAAAATGCACAAAATATATCTTTCTCCACTAATAAACCAAGAAGTAGTAGCAGTGCTGTTTGTTAATTCAAGATTTGTTCTGCTTTGCCAAATGGATTAGCCATTTATTTCACTCAGGCCACACAAAACTGTGTATCAGTGACATGCAGAAATAGAAGCAGGGTTGTCAAGTAGTTGTTAGAATTTGTCTTGATGATGCTTGATGCAGATGTAAAAGAGGAAAAGCAAAAGCAATCTATTGTGCTGGGCACGGTAGCCAGGAGGAGAGACAGCCTCTGTGAATGGGACCCTTTCCTTTCTCAGCTCTGCCCAGAATGCCAGTTTTCCCTTCAGTATCCACATGAAACAAGGAGGGTCCGCCTTGCATGAGTGATCTTCATTTGAAGAGAGAAAAAGAAATTGGATCCTTAAGTCTCAAAGCCGAGGTCTTTATGCACTGCTCTCTAAGAGGCATTTCATTTTTAACTAGCTTAGAGTTTCCCATAGTAGTGTCACAACAACCCATATAAAGGAAATACTTCAGGAAGCAAAGTAGATTTGCTAGAAATTAAGGGCATTACCTGATGGCTGAATGAATTTAATATCCTGTCCTCCTGTTGTTTTGACACAATCTCGTTTTCCCATATGCAGTCCTTGGGGTGCTCTGCCAGATCTGTATCTTATATTTCTCAGTGCTCCTCCTGACCCGCTCCCACCAGGGGCTACTCTGGCCACTTTGTCCCCAGATCCATGCATTTTGGCACTTTGTGCTGCCTTGTGTCACTCTATGTTTCTTTTCTTTTTTATTCATACATGTCTGCAATACATAAAATTATGGAGAGTTTGTGCACATGCATAACACATCTTCATTCTTTTTTAGTCTCTTCCCCTTCTCATTTGCAAAAAACTTTCCATTTTTTCTTCAATTCCTTTTTTATCCCTTTTCCCTTTCCCCTTCCCCACTCCCTCCAATTTTATAGGTAAATGGATGTACCTTGAGGCTATAATGTTAAGTGAAATACATGAGTTTAAATTAGCATGATTTCTCTCATATAAGAAACCCAAATTACACATAAAGAGCAAAATAAAAGAGGATAGGGAACAGGGAGGTCTTTTTCAAATGGGAAGGGGTACAAGACATGTTACATGGGATTTCATGTTGTTACTATAGTAAGACTGCATTTTATTAAAGGATAAAAACTTGATTTTGTTTTTATCTCACACTGTGAACTGTGGTCAGTGGCAAAGAAGTCCAGAACCAAATTTCAGCCCACGTCCAGCAAAGTGTACAGAGCTGTGTAGTGAATACTGCGGGTTGTGACTTTTCCTGAATTCATCTAATTGTGTCTTCTCTTGCTTTCCCCTTTCTCTTTGCTATGGATCTTTTCTAAGCTTCTTTCAAGGCAGGGGCAGAGTATAAACCAACACAGATGCTTACAGGTACCAGGCAGGCAATGTTATAATCAACCCAGGGATGAGGGCCTGGTAAGATTCTCCATAGCTTCTCTTAAAGCTATGGCCACACTGGAATGCAGGCTCTTTACTGCCAGACTTCTCTAGAGAAATCAGAAGGTTTGGGTAAATGCCACAAATTTTAAGCTTAGTCAGTTAAAGCACAGGGCTATGAATGTGCATACACACACACATACAGACATATACTTCTTTCTTGGTGTCCCTTGCAACCTAGAAAAAAATATATGGGTAGTACATTTTGCTTTTGCATGACTGTTTTGTACCATCTGACTTAAAGCTTTGCTTGGTAGCTATCCAGTTGGAATGGAATTGCAACCACCTTGGCTGTTTTAGTATGTGGTCTTGTGTATTTGGTCACGTGTCAAGTGCCATTTCTTAATCAGTAATAGCTGCTGAAGGATTTTGAAAGGAATAAGACAAAGGAAAGCTAGTTGCTTGTTTCTCTGAGGACCATGACTATGTTACAGACACTGTGAAGACACCCTGCAAAACCCCAGACTTATCTCATGAATCTGTCTTTCTCCCCCGACTCAACTGTTCTGGAGTGCTGTGACTTCAAGAGAGAGCTCTCTCTTTTGCCCTAATGTGAAACATACAGTTAGGATCACACCCATGCTCCTTGATGGAGCCTTACACTGAAATTTTATGACTCCAGATGCGAGGTTTAGGATCATTGATATCCATACTCCCCAAATACTACTTCCTCTGAAAATTTGTCTGAGATACAAACTACAAGAATTTCATTAAATTAATACTGTTAAACTCACTTTGAGATGATGTACTTATTTTTTTTCCCAAAATTGGGATGTATTTACTTGACAAAACAGAAAGTTGGTGATCTTAAAATAGCTCCTGTCATCTCTGTTTATCCCTTTATTTCTAGATGGTGTTGTTCTATGAAATCAGAAAAGTCATGACCAGATTTTAGCCACTCTTCAGTTGATGAGAGGTCAAGGACAGGGAGGGGAGGACGAGAATGGCTGGGGGGCAGCTGGTGCAGGCAGTGAGACTACTGGTCACCTTCTAAGGGGTACGTGTCCTTATTCAGTCTGCATTTGATAGAAAAAGATCCATCTATGCAAAAGCTTTTAGAATCAGCTCAGTTTTTTTTTTTTTTTTTTTTTTTTTTTTTTTTTTTGAGGATGACCTTTTCTAGCCTGTGGAAGAGAATATATCCTCTGGAAAACCAAAAGATCTTATTGGCAGAGTGTTTGAATTCAGCAAACAGACCTGGGGATAGTCCCCAGGGAAGATGGGTTTAAAGAACATAGATGATGTCATGCACCTTTGACCTGTTTCATAGAATCAGTGCCAGGCTGCGTTTGAAGCCTGTCAGCCTTGTTTGTTTTATAAATTGATCCTCATGTCTGTTCCTTACTTTCTGGCTGTGGAAAAGAAATTTCCTTCCTTTGCTAAGCTTTCTTCTTTGTGGACCGCCTTCATGCTTATCACGGAAAAGTCTCCCCAAGTCTTTTTTTTTTTTTTTTTCGGTTATGATTTTCTTTTTTTTTTTTTTCATTTTTTTTTTAAATTTTATTTAAGGAGAAAAGAAAAAAAGCAGAGAAAGGGTACAAGTTATACAGATTTGCAGAAAAAAAATGAACAGTAGGAAATTACTAGTTAATGGATTACATATTGTCATCTTAGAAATAATTGTTCAAGTCACAAAATTAAAGCTTGTAAAGTGGACATTCCATCAATGATACTGCAAACAGTTCTGTTCATTGATCCAATAAAACTCTGTGATATCATTTTCTATCTTATACACTTAAATATACATGCAGTTATATAGTATAGAGCACTTTCTATTCCTCTCTTTTGTACAATGACTATTACACATTTTGGGTTTCATTGCTCCCATGGTTCTTATTACTTTTTTGGAAGACAGTAAAACCAAATGTGACATAACAGAACAGAATCGGTCAAGTCAAAAGGGTGGCTGAGAATTTTCCAGGCTAAAGGGTGGCTGTAGAATGGCTCGCTGGAATGGGACAGGTTAGAGAAGCTCTGGTCTTCATTTTGTAATGCTGCCTGACTGATGTAGCTGCTGAGAATCAGAAGAATTTATTGAGACAGAAAAGTTATTCATAATTGTTCACAGCGCAGTCTGTATCAGATTCTGTTCTAGGAACTGGAGCCATAATAGTCATTAAACTAGATTTGAATACCTATCTTCAGTGATCTTGTGCTCTCCTGGAACAAAAGAGACTGAAACAAAAACAAAACCAAGCCCACAGCATAAATTTAGAACTACATGGTGTGTGAGAAGGGACCATTCTGTTTGAAAATGAAACTGGTCCAATGTGATCCAGGAGAATGGTGAAAAAAAAAAAAAAGCCTGGCTGTTTAAAACAGGAGCAGATGTCCCTGATTAAGTGACATTTGAGTAACAACTTTATTTATGATTATAAAGGCAACTCTCTGCATAGTAGCTGGGATGGAAGCAGTGGATATGGTGAGGGGTGGTCAGATTTGGGGATTATTTTGAAAGTAGAGCCAATGTGGATTTCTCATAGATTGGGTAAATTCATGAAATTTGGAAGAAAGTTACAGATCATTTAGACTCTGAGGCTGCGTAAGTAGCACAAGTGATTAAAACTAGGTGACAGTAAGGGCTTTTAGAGACAATGCATGTCATATCGCATTCAAAAAGTTAAAACACTGTTGGAACCAAGTAAAATATATCAGCACAAAGAGTTTGTGAGGTTCCAAATTGCATCCTGAAATAGTCAGTCTTCTTCATTTCACAGATGAGAGGCCCAAGATTGTACAAAGTTCCTTGACTTCCCCAGGGTCATTTGGAACAGAGTCAAAAGGGGTCCTCAGACTTCTACCGTTTTAGTCTCTTTATGTCTGTATTACAGCCTGAGTTGCTTTCCCACCTCACAGCTCTTCTCCTGGTGTGTGCATGTTAGAACATTCTTTTTATGCCTCAGGCAATATGATGGGTCAATTCCACTGTCCTCTTTGTCTCTGTCATTAGAGGTCATCTTCTTGAACATGTGAGCCTGGCTGTTCTTGCCACTTTGTGGAATGCTCTTGGGACTGCCTGATGCGATGCTTGTGCCCTCGCCACTGTGAGTCAGCACTCTCACGAGCTTGATGGATCACCACCACAAGAGGGAGAAAGCCTATATAAAATGGAAATTTTGCATATTGTCCTTGGCATTTTGCAGGCAGGTGGGTGGAACACTGGCCACTGCTTCCTAGGACAGGTGTGAGAGAAGGTGCTGCTATTTAAGGAAGTACTCACTTTGTAGAACTTTTAGTGACAGTATCTTCGTTGCATTTATAATCTTAGCAAATAGCATTTTTCCTATTATAAAAAGTAATCCTGGTATATAGAATAACTTAATATAGCCAGTAAAGAAGATATTGCCAGGAAAAGAACGTTGAGAAAATTAGATATTTGCGGAAACATCAAGCTGTCTTTTCATCTCGTGCCTTTGACAGAAATAAAAATCTACGTGGATTAGAGTTTGAACGGAAAAAATGATAAAAATCTCTAAGGAAATTTAGTGAATATTTCTTTGATCTCTGAATAGGGAAGGACTTTGACAGTTTAAAAGCAAAGAAGAACTGGAGAAAAGTCAGTTAACATATATCCCATACAAAATTAATGCGAACCAGAAACATAGCTACAATAAATATTGGACAGAAGTTAATATCCTTAATATAAATGGCTTACATATATGTATAAAGATATATAAACACATACATAGCTATGTTTCTCCCTTCCACCTCTCTCAATATATGCAGTAGACCTTTGACTTAGGAACTCAGTTTGTTCCCAAGGATCAGTTATAAGTCAAGTTGTCAGTTGGAGGCTCTGGCTCCTCTACCCAGTCTTCAAAGTCTCAGTGTCCTGAGAGAGACATTGGCCCAGGATTTCTCAGTTAACCCCTTACAGGAAAGGATATTGTCATGTTCCTTTCAGAACTCTTTAAGGATTAAGTCAGTATCTGAAACCATCTGGAAGCACAAACAGCTCAGGTCACATTCAGATCACAACTCAAGACTTTGGTTGTAAGTTAAAACTAAAATGCCAAATTGCTTGTATGCCAGGCTGGTTGCCAGGCTAGTTGTAGGCATCAGAAAATAATAAAGCCAAGAAGGACAATGCATGAAAGAGAAAATTCAAATATATCAAGTGAATTACAAGAAAAAGAAAACCTTCCTAGTTATCAAAGAAGACAAAAGTTAAACTAAAACAATAATCATTGTTTGATGTATTAAATAAGTAAAGGTTAAATAAAAAAAGTTTCATATTTAACCTTAAGAGGTTAAGACAAACCATTTGCTATCTGGTCTAAATCTCAGCTAGTATTTTAGTATGGAAAGCAATACCACAATATGCATGGGAATTTTAAAATATTGATATTTGTCCACCCAGTAATGTAATTTTTGGAACATTACCCCTAAAAATAAAAAGCTAAATTTTGAGCAAAATAATTATACCATAATCTAATTTGTAACAGAAAAAAATGAAAAACAGTATAAATATCCACTCTTTAGATATGTAAGTAAATTTTCACGACAGAATGATGTATCTAAGAGTTTGACTCCCCCATCCTCCACTATTGTTTGTGCCTCTCCAGTGCTTTATACATTCTGGAAGTCTACTACTAACATCTCTGACTATTTTCTCACTGTCTCATTCAGTAGTTACATGGTATACGGCCCAGAGGTGAGATCCCTGTTCATCACAGAAACTTTGGAACATAATTAAAACCAAAAGGAAGACTAAAATCAGCCCTAATCCAATGTCACAAGTCAATATAGTTAATATTATACTATTTTCCTTTCTAATTTTTGCAAAATATGTTCATAGTTCAGTGGAGTTCTGCTTGGTTGTTCTCACCAAATAATAAAAAAACTCTTTCAGCCTCTCTATAAATTATACATGTGTGTGCTTGTAGGTATAGTGTGTGTGTGTGTGTGTGTGTGTGTGTGTGTGTGTGTGTATGTATGTGTGTGTATGCAACTTAATATCTTGATTTTCCAAATCAATGTTAAGGTTCTGAACCTATTGCAGCTCCTTTTAAATTTTAAGGGTTTCATAAAAATTCTCACTTACCTACCTTTAAAAACATACTTGCAGGATGCCAGAAAAGATGGTGGATAGATAACAGCAGCTACAGAGACTCTCTGAGATAGCCAGCTTAGATTCCAGGAATGGTGCGGCGTGGAGAGTCCCAAGCAGAGGGAGACATACCCAGCCAATCACGAATGAAATAAGCTGACAGAAACCAATTGGAAATGAAGTCCCAGTGCTATGATTGGAACAGCTAAAGTATCTGTGCCACCTGCTTGAACTCGCGGATTGAACTCACTGCCGCTGCCGCACATAAATTGGCGCAGCCAGGATAGCCTGCTAGTTTCAACTCACTGGATACATGAATGGTCTGAGAGCGAGAATCAGCTAACTGAATTGAGAGCAGAGCTGGCAGGGAACCCTGAATTGACCTGTGGTGAGTGAGAGGAATAAAGACCCTTCCATAGACAAATAGGCTCCAACAGAGGACATTCTGGGACCAGGCAAACTAGTTGGAACAGGGCACTGCAGTGACTTCAGTCACATATTCCCCTCTCACACGATTGGTGGGGAGCACTTGACCTGGGTGACACCTGGACTGAGGCCCAATAGGCTAGCCCAAATCAAGTCCCTGCACCTGGCAGTGCACCCTAACACAATGAAGCCTTCAGTAGGTTGACCTAGAGGGGTGGGCCCAGCAGAGGCTGTGGGGTCTGTATCTCCTAGTACTCTGCAGTGGGTGGGACCACGTAGTCAGTGTGCTTCAGATAAACTGAAACCCACAAAGAAAGAAACTGGCCTCCTATATACGCCTGTATGGAAGGAACAAAAAATATGAGAAGAGGAGGCAGCAAGAAAGGGTCCTCGGTTCCCAATCCTGAGAACAATGATCCAGGAAAGGTAAATGCAAAGGAGAATGAGGGCAGAAAACATGCAATATCAGGCATGGCACAAATAGACATAAAGCAATATCATTGGGACCTCATAGATGAGTTCAAAAGTGAAGTATTTAACCAAATAAAGCAAGACATAAATAGAATAATTAAAGAAATGCTAAACACCTCCCAGGAAAAAACAGATGGTAGAATGGAAGAATGAAAAAAAAGGAGAATTGTTTGATGGAGAAAATAGAGAAAACATAGAATACATGAAGCAGGTTCAAAGAGATTACCAGGAAACTAAAACTCTATTGAAAGCTGGCATAACAGCTTGAAAGAAACTAAGGATAGATTATCTGAACTGGAAGACAGGTTTGTAATGTGGGAACATGAAAGGAAAAGCTTCTTAGAAACAACAGGGAAACAAGCAGTAACAATACAAAGGCTAGAAGATGACAAGAGGATCTATAACTTAAGAATAAAGAATGTGAATGAAGAAGCAGGGGTACAAACAAAGGAACTGCAAAGGCTATTCACAGAAGTAATTAAGGAAAACTTCCCAAACATAGGAAAAGGAAAAGATGCTCAGATGTTTGAGGCATACAGAACTCCAGCCACCTACAATCAAAACAGAACTACACCCAGGCATATAATAATCAAGATTCCAGAAATCCAGTATAAGAACAGAATATTAAAAGCTGTCAGAGACAAGAAACAGATCACTTACAAGGGAATACCCATCAGAATTACAGCAGACTTCTTGGCACAAACCATCAAATCTTGAAGAGCATGGGGCAAAATAATCCAAGCCTTGAAAGACAATAGCCTCCAGCCAAGATTGATATATCCTGCACATTGTCCTAGAAATTAATGGAGAAACAAGGTGCTTCTAAGATAAAGAGGAACTGGGGGAATTCACAAACCACCAATCCAACTCTACAGAGAATACTGTAGGACATTCTAAAGAGAGAGAAAACCAGGATTCCAGAAACAGTGGCAGAGAGGCCACAATGAATGGAGCAGAAAGCAAAATGAAGAAGACAAACAGACAACTAATGATGGAAAAAGAGTACCACAGAGATGATACAAAGAAGGTTGGATATAATTTCTAATATAGATGGCCTACATACACTAACTTAAGGGAAAAAAGAAAGAATCGCAGGCAGAGTGGATCAAGAGGTAGGGTCCACCAACAGGCTCTTTATAAGAAATATAATTAGCCTGAAGAAGGTTACATGAACCAAAATTAAATATGAGAAAATGGAACTCGATGTGTTAGGGAACCAGAGAGTAATAGAGGTAACTGGACTAGTACTTATGGATAGGTTGGACAGACAGGCTTTAATAAATGAAGAAATATAACTAGAAATCCAGTCCAGGAATGAGAAAGTTTGGAAACAGGTAAATAGCAGGTTGCCCCCCCCCAATATAAAACTGTGAGTGCTGGAGAGACCCAAAAATACACAGTTCATTCTGGGGGAGTAAAGTGGAGGAATAGTCTTAAAAAAAAAAAAACCAGCAGAAGATATAGCTAATAGTGTATCAGGAATTAAAACCCTTATTACCAGCACCACTCTGCTTGCTTGGAACTTGTTCCATCCTAGTTTGTATACAAGCACTGGATCTGAGGGGCACAGACAGCTGTCCCAAAGATAATGGACATAGCACAGTGGTCATCTTTAATTTCCTATTAACTCAATCAGGATCCCCGTATGACTTATACTGTTGTATCATGACTGATCTTAGTTAAATCTGACTTGTTTGATTGCTGCTTATTATTGACAGATTTTATTCAAAACTGTTAGGTTGCTGGTATCAAGTTGAGAAGTATAGACAACTATACTGAAAATGACAATGATTCACCATGATAGCCATTCTGATTTGATTGCTACCTGTTTTTGTAGTTCTGCACTATCTGCAAAGTTGTATTTCTATTAATTCTGTTATGTACTGATATGTTCAATTATACTTTTTCTGATGATATAGCCAATTCTGTTGATAATAACAAGAAACAGCACAGTGACCATGGTATAACTCCTTGTACAGCAGCTTAATATGTTTTTTTTTAGTTTTATGAATATGTTTAGTTCTGTCCTGCTTTGTTTTGTTTCTCTCTCTAATATAGAAAGGATAGGAATACATGTTAAGACTCATGCTTGTGTAAAACCTATAAACAGTTTATGAGAACTGATCTTATGACACATGATGAAATGAACAAATACTTTGAAGGAAAGAAAGGGGCACTGCAGTACCCAGTGCTGATTCCAGAGTGTTATGATGTGAAATCCATCAATATTATTAATCTTTGTTCAGAAGGATTTTAATCTAATAAATGTTGTTAGGTCTCAACAAAAATGAAGATATGGATAAATGTGTACATGTCTAAGTGTATAGGACTGACAGCCATATTACTTAGTTTTTGTTGGATAGTTAAACAGAACTGTTTGCAGTCTCCCTGGTTGAATTCCCATGTATATGTTCCACTTTTGTATCTTGAACAACTATTTGTAGGGGGACAATATGTATACATCAACTAGTGATTTATTACTCTTTATTTATTTATTACACATTTCTTTTCTTTGAAAATATATACCATTTCTGCCCGTTTTCTATTTTGTTTTGTCTTTCTTTAAATAATAAAAAAAATAAAAACATATTCACTGCACAAAGGCCAGTTAGCGGCCCCACTGTGAACTCTGACCTGTAGCCAGCTTGGCAGCATGGTGGCTCACGGGCCCACATGGGTGGTCTCTTAGGGATGGGATTTGCCATAGCCTCTCCAGTGAGTTGTGTATTATTTTGCTTCCCCACATCTCTGATCAGAGTCCTCTCCCATTACTCATCTCTCCCCATCAGGAATCCACAAGTAAGCAATTCTGGAACCTTGAGTGGAACATGAGTGAAAGCTATTTCTGTGGCCCAAACTTCTTCAATCAATAGACAAATGTCAGCAGTTCTCTAGTCTGAACTTACTGCATTCTGATATTATTCCAACATTACTTTAAAATGCTACCCCCTCCCCATCTCCTCCATCTGGTTCCCAGTCTCTGAAGCAAACAGTAAATGCAAACACAGGTGTTTCAAACAGATGAGATGGAGTGAGGTTGCTTTCCGAGCATTTTCCTGACATTGCCTGTGATTTATCAGTTTCTGGTAAAGCCTTTTACCAACAGTTTGTTACTGTGACAGCAGAGCGCTCAAATTCAGGTAATGTTGGACTTCATCTTAGGGTGAGTTCAGAGCTGGCAGGAAGCCATTGCTTCACTAGAGATGGAAAAATGTCTCTCTCTGGATTGCAAAATGCAGAGCCCAGGGTCCCACGTTGTGCACTGTCAGGGAATGATCCTTTGGCTTCCTTGCAGAGAGGCTGGCTCTGCTCTGTGGTGACAGTATTTTCCAAAATTGGTGAATGCAGTTCCAGCTCTAGGCTTGTGACAGATTTCCTCCAGAATGCTGGTTAGCAAGGACATTCAGGAAAGGGGTCATTGCAGGGCTTTAATACGCTAAAGTGCGTGGGAAACCAATAGCCACAGGGGTTGTAGCAGACAACATGTAAACTTGTCTGACCATAAAAACCTTCCTTAAGGAAGATGAATGTTTACCAAGCAGTTGTCCAACCAAATTTAAAGATTTGGGAAATTCTACCATGTGGGTATCACCCAAGTAGCAGATTTGAATCTTGATATGTAACCCAGGTATGCAAGAAATTACACATTTTTTAAAATATTAAATTCTGATTTTAATTTCCATTTCTCTGTTGCATGAAACATGAGCTTGGTGTCTTATTAAAGTTATTTTCTATGGACATCTGTCTCTATCATCTGTATATCTTTATATCTATCTATCAATACTAATGATACTGATACAAAGACTGACCTGTAGACCAATGGGACACAATAGAATCCCAGGAATGGATCCATATGTCTATGGAAGCTTGGTAGATGGGAGAAATGTGATTACAAATTATTTGGAAAAGAAAAGGCCAAGATAATTAATAACTATTTAAAAATAAGACACCTCCTTCACGACCAGTCAACTAAAATACGTATGTATACATGTGCACATATGTTTCTTTAATCAACCGGAAGAGTACAGGAAGAGTCTCATTTCATTCATTTTTTAAAGATATGGTCTTTAAGTGTCCTAACACCATTTAACTTTTCCTTGTGATCTACAGATGACATCTCTGTCACCCACCAGGTTTGCATACATGTGTAGATTCATCTCTGGGCCCTCTGTTTCAGGCCTCTGTCTATCTCTATGTCAGTATCATGTCACCCTTCGTTTCTACTGCAGGAAGCTTTAAATCTGGTCAGACAATGGTGCTTTCATCCATTTACTCCAACTCCTTGCTCTTTGGGAATGTCTTGCTCATTTTTGACTTTTTATTCTTCTACATAATTTTTGTAATTGGTTTGGAAATTTCTCACATTTTAGTGAATTATATTGAGTGAATTTCTGAAAGAATTAACTTTTTTCTTTTTGAGAGAGGGTCTCATTGTCCAGTTCAGGTTGGCCTTGAACTCACTTTGTAGCACAGCCTGGTCTTGAACTTGCAACAATCCTCCTGCCTCAGCCTCCTGAGTGCTGAGATTACAGGCTTGCGCCACCATGCCTGGCTAAGAACTGCCATCTTTATATTATAATATCGAGTCTTTGTATCCATATCTCTATCCATATCTATTCATTTAGGTCTTTACTGTTTTTAACTGCTATTAGATATGGTATCTTTCATCTGCTAAATAACTAGTACTGTATACTATTATTATTTATAGTCCTGGGAATTGAACCCAGGTCTTCACTACATCCCTGGACCTTTTTAAGTTCCTTCTTTCTTTTTTATTTTTTCAGGGACTTAATTTCACAGATATTTATTTTAGATTGTCCTTTACAAGGTTTGTATGTGTCTATATATGTGTTTCTTTTCCTTTACATTTTATTTTAAACTACTGAACATAAATGACATGTGAGTAAGTCATAGAGGAAAATATCAGTGATGAATATGTTAGTCACTTTTTAAAGGGACTAAATTCTACATTAGTTTAGGTTTGCGTTAACCTTGACAGAAACGTACAGGAAGTTCTCACTTTCGTTTCCCCACATCCTCTTTGAGACAAGGACTTGCTGAGTTGCCCAGGCTGGGCTGGGATTTGAGCTCCTCTTGCCTCTGCCTCCTTCCAGAGCACTGGCATTATAGGCATACATCACCAGGCCTGGCTCTGGGCATTAGTTTTTCAACAGACTCTGGCATCAAGGAAAGTCAAGAGGAGACTTTGGTATCTGGTTACTTCTACCTTTTGACGAGTCCAAAACACTAAGACAAGGAAAGGCACAGCTTTTGTAATTGCTTGAAAAGAAAAGAAAGGAAAAAAATGGGAGAACAATTCTAATTTAGAAGTAATTTTAGTAAATTTATCTGCCACACCTACACAATCTTATTTAATCCTCATCACTTTCAAGTCAGATATTAACTCTGCATTGCCTTGAAAGGAAGCTAAGGTTTGAGAATCCCCAGTATCTTCCTCAGTCACAAAGCGCATGTGTTGATGATAAACCCCACATTTAAAATCAGGTCCATTTCACTCCATAATGGTTCTGTCCATCACACTGTGCCTTCCTTCAGGCAAGGAAAATGTTCAAAATGTCCTAAGCATTGACTACAATGCAGAATAGATTATCCATTCCATAGCACAATTATGTGCCTCTCTCTCTGCCTCTAAAGTCAGCTGAGGTTTGAAAACTACTTTATCCATCCCCTCTTGTCACTGTTGCTGGCTAAGGAGGACAACTAGTCCCTAGGGATGGGTTTTCACACACCTGAGGAGACAGATAGCAGACAGGACCAACATGCTTCACCTAGAATGCGTTTTGATGCTCTCAGCCAAGCAGGGGAATGAAATTGTAAAGCAGCAGACTATGTGGAGCCCTTTAAATATTTTCTTAAACAGTCAGTGATGGGAAAGTCTGATGACAACTCAAGTGAAAGCTTAAGACTGTGAAAAGTCTCCTCTGTGGATTCCACTGGAAATGATTCTCTGCTGAATATGGCCTGGCTGCCTGAGCCCAGTGCTCTTTGGTGAGAAAATTACCGCAAGTCATCTCACCATCTGTGATCCTCAAGGGTAGAATCTTCTGCTGGAAGAGGCGGTCGCTATCAATCAACCAGCACTTTCCAGCAGGGCCCTGGAGCTCAGGGCCTGGTGTGATGTTGCCGCAGGAGAAATGAGAAAGAGGAGCCCTTTTGGGGGAAGAGATGAGTGGAATCCTTAATGGGTTCTCGGAGGCAGGGGTGGCTGAAACCGCGCCAGCACAGCACTGAGCTTGGTTCAGCATCATGGTGCCTGGGGATGTCTGCCAGCTGCTGTCTGGGCAGTAGGGGCTCCACGGAGGGCAGTGTGCAGGGGTTCCCTGTGCCTCTTGGGGCTCTGGCACAAGTGTGGCACCTGCCCCAGGCATGCTACCTGTGAGGAGCATCAAATGGGAAGGAGTTCACAAACCTAATCAAGCTCTTCCTCATGGATGCAGTTTGAGTTGCAGGGTTGGGATCCAGGTTTTCCAGCTGGGTGAGTTGTGTATGTCTTCTTAGGATAAAGAATTTTGGGGAAAGTGGGCATTCAATAAACAGTTGTCTATCCTCCTCCTTTTGTCGCCTCTCATGTTGCTCTGATATTTTGTTCTCTTATTGTCTTTCCCTATATGCATCTTCCTTTCTTTCTTCTTCCCTGCCTATTCTTTCTCTCTGTTGCTCTGTCTCTTTATCTTCTCTGCTTCCTTCACTAAGTTCTGAATCACTGATCACCTAAATGAGAAGTTGGAAACAGCTTCAGACTTCTAATGTTTATTTTATCAGTCAATACCTACTTTTTGTTTGGGTAAAATGGGAGTTTGTTCTCAAAACTCAGCCATTTTTGTCCTGGAGCTGTTCCATCTTTTCTAGTCTGGGTTGATGGGCTGTCTCTCCTATATTTTAAGCACTTGTTTTTGGTAAGTGGATATCTGCTTGGCCATTTGGGGAGCTGAATTTGTACCAGTTTCAGTCGTGGGTGAGGCACACAGCCTTTGACTGTGGCCAACAGGGACAGAAGATTGGGTCCAGTGCCCTGTGGCAGTGGCAGGGTTGGCTCTAGCTGTGACTGTCACTGTTAATATAGAGCACATTATGTGGCATTGAGATTTGTACTCCACTGGACCTCTGCTCAGATCCTTGCTCAGTCACTTAAGTAAGTCACTCCATTCTATATGAGCCTCAGTTTCCTTCCCTCTGAAATGAAATCAGTGGTCACTAGTGGCAAGGTGATCACAGAAACAAATAAGGTAACACACGAAATCAGCTAGCAGAGCGCTGCTCACTGAATATCCTCCTTGCCATGGAGTGACTTCCTTGGGCCCAGTGGTATGCATGTTCATATCTGTCCATCAAGTAATCATCTAATGCATACTTCATACCATTTCCTGATCTCAGCACATTATAAATACAATGCTGTAGTATGAAATAGCCTTTTGAGGATTTATTACTCAAATCCCATTTTACAGACAGGGAGGCTGAAGAATGAGGAGGCTTACTAAATCACCCAAAGCAACATGGAGCCAGCTGTTGTGGAGTGTGTGCATCAGCATAGCACACTGGAAGGTTGATGTAGGAAGATCCTAAATTTGAGCCTAGGCTGGACAATTTAGTGATGCCATGCCTTAGCAGGTTAGGGACTTAACAAGACCCCGTTCAAGATGAAAAATAAAAAAAGAGACAGCAGATGTGGCTTGGCACGAAGACCTTGAGTTCAGTCCTTAGTAACACACACACACACACACACACACACACACACACACACACACACGGCCATGTGGATAGTAAAGAGCAAAGCCACAAACTAATATTTGTGAGCTCACTTTAATGAGATTATTTTTTCTGTTTTAACTGAAGATATTATTGCCCTGAGATATTGTCTTAGAATTCGTATAGATTTTTCTCTGGAGTCTGCAAATTTTCTCTCTTGGAGGCCTCAGGAAAAAACAACATTAAACAAAAGCACACTTAATTATGAGTTCATTTTCTGTGTTTCTGTAGTAAAGTGGCAAATGAATGGCATAAAATATATTCTCCTTAGGTTCCAACCCAAGGGAGGCATCAGATTGCAATCCCAGCTACCTTTCAGTGGCCAAGCTGCCCACAGACACACAGTCTGCCAAAGAGAGCCTCTGCCGTGCAGCCGCAGTGGGGCCGGGGGCCTCCCCTGCAGGGAGTGCTGCTGCGGGGTTCATGGGCACCCAGCTGGGCATACAGCCGAGGGCCGGGCTTGCTGGACAAAGCGTCAGAAAACAAAATCTGTCCAACAGACAGCATTCTTCTGTTTAACCAGAAGGCCAGTGCCAGGCTGAGAGTAACTACAAAACTGGTTGTGGTTTTGGGTCACTCTGCACCTTATTTTCATATATTTGGTCCTTGGGAAGGTCCCAGACCTCAGGATGCTACACAATTATTCTGCCAATTTAGGAGTTTTCAGGGGTGAGTCCATCCATATGGCCTGGATTCTATGCCACCATACCGGCCCACTATTATTTCAGACTCCCAACAGAATGGTAGACATTGGATGGCAAAGAGGGCAGAAAAGAACAGAGCTGGGGCCTACAGTGTAGGGCTAGGGGCACTCACATCAGTGAACCGAAATATCTTCAGCCTGTGCTGGAAAAGGTAGGAGAAGGCTAATGGAGACTAGGGTAAAATGCATGGAAAATACTAATGGGAAAGGGAAGCTGCTTCTGTGTCTATTTAATTCCAAAAATACAGTACTGTCAAGTCACTTATAGTAATAAGAAAGTATTTCTAATTGCCCTGGGTGAGAAGACAGAAGTTATGTGTCTCTCATTGTGTCTTTTCTCCCTCTCTGCCAGCTGAAGGAGTTGTGGCTATATCTGTTCCGTTATTGCCTCCCCTTTGTCATGTCTTGAGGGTGTGGTTAGGTTAAATCTCAGGACAGAGAGGTGAAGAGGGGGACATAGGCTGATAGACATTTATGCATATTCAGATGTGCACATGTCTATATGATACAAATTACATGCACAAGATAAATACACCAATACAAAATGCAATTAAACCTCACTTCACCTTTTTTTTTTTTTTTGTCTTTTTCCTTTTTATTGGTACCAGGATCGAACTCATGACTACCTGCTTGCAAGGCAGGCGCTTATGCCCCTGAGCTAAATCCCCAGCCCTTCTACTTCATCTTTTATTACTGGCTTTAATCCTTTCAAGTTTGTTATGAACATTTCCCATGGATCATGTGAACATTTAAAGTCACAGTATTGTTTTTAGTATTGTCCAAGACTCCATACTCAGTATAGGCCAATATCGATTTCTGGATATTTAGGTGGTTTCCAGTTTTTAGCTTTACAAAGTGTGCTGCAATGCCACCTGGAACAAATTGCTTTTAAGATGTCACATGTTCATGGTTAAGCTTAAATTGTGTCTACTTGGTTGGTGCGGAAGCTGCCAAGGGGATTAGTAAAATACCCTCCTGGGTGTGTGTGAGTGGGTCACGGAGATGTGACCTTAGATCCTGTGTTGGTCCCTGACCTCTCCCTCCCTAGCACTTTTCTCTGCTTTGCTGTTGGCTGCTGTGAGCTAAACATCTTTACTTTACCACACCCTTTCGCTGTGATGTTTCTGCCTTAGAACCAGCTAACTGTGCACTGAATCCTCTGAAATGTGTGCCAAATTGAATCTCTCCTTTAAGTTGTGGGTGTTAGATATTGGATGCCAGCAGTGGGAAAGTGACCAATACCTCAGGGAAACCTTTGTTGTGCTTTTTCTAAGGTCATAGGGATTATTATTTTTTTTTTCAAACACTCATTCTTGCAAACCATCTTATAAAGAAATCAGTCTATGAAACCTCCAGAAGTAATGTTTCTCCTTGGGTCTCCCACTTATCTTCAACTAATTCCCCGGTGGTCTCTCAGCCTCCAGTTTCCAAGAGTGTTCCAGGACAGTGTATGATGTTAGTCCTCTAAGCCTATTTAAAACATATATTATTATTTTCTGATGTATCAAAAGTTTTTTTTCTTTCAGAAGAGGAAATTATACTTTCTAATTCACATTGAGCTTTGATGTATCACTTTGTCAGCTGAATTGGTTATAACTCATTTTCTTTATTTGAAATTATAATAGAACCTTTGTATTTAAATACACTCAAGCACATTCAGGCATGTTTAGAACTAGAACGTACTGAAAGTCTTTTGTGTGTCTTAGCAGAGACATGATCCAGTTGGTGTCTTTTGTTCTATCAATTTGGGGGAGACACCAAGTTAGGTCAGGACTACCTTCCTTGAAATTAGAAAAAAAGGAAAACCTGGTCTGGCTGTACAACTATATTTCTCTATGTCTTGCCCCTGCTGATTTCCTGCTTACAATTAAGTCTTAGGGGCAAACTTTATATGTCTTACAATGGCTCTAAATAATTGGATTCTTTTCCATACAACAGACTCCATTCGCCTCAAGGTTTCTGTGCTTCTTCAGGGATTCTTAAATGGGAGGAAGGAAATGAAAATACAGCCACCCGCCTCAGGATTTTCAATAGTTCTTTTATTTGAGCCTCCTGAAGTAAACTCTCTAATAATTGTGATCATATCTATCCAATAAATAAATATTTTGGTGCCTTCTCTTTAGTGGAATTCAAATTGTTTGGAAATTTCACAGGTTGAACCTAAGTACAGACTTCATATGGATGTGCCTATGCAGGAATCTTCATAAATATGTTATTAGGAACCTAATGTCTTTGTCATTCATCTTTTCTGTGCTCTTGATTGTTAGAAGATGAAAATTTTATGGTTGGTTTAAACCAATGGAAGGGCTAGAGAACTGAGTTAGGGATGCACAGGACGTTGAAAGGACAGAAATTTATGCTCTAAAGTATTACCACTGTTAGATTTATAATTTTAATTTTTTGCCTCTGGTCTTAGATAAAGTGAATTGCTCATATCATAAGTCTCTGAGACCAGAAGAAAATTAGAAGTGTTGGTAACACCAAAGGATTAAAGGAGAAAATCCTTTAACAAATAAAAACAAATAAAGAGTATACATCATCCTAAGCAAAAGGTGGAAAAGGGGAAGCTTAGAGCCAGAAACAGCCAAATAATCACTCTAAAGGCAAGAATTCTCTTTTTATAAACACATTGGAAATTTTTCCATTCTACTGGAGCCAAGGGAAATAGATAATGAAGTATGATTGAACAGGTGGGATTTACTTGTTTTTCAAAGCTTTAATAAGCAAAAAAGGACATTTTTTTGGTCCAATTAGCAACATTAAGATAAATTTAATGTGCTGGCTTCCTGGGATTTGTGCCTTCAATTTACAAGCTTTGCTGATAAAGAAGAAAAATCAATTTCATTTTATTCTATTTCCTAGGGAGTTAACAAAAAGCTTGGGGATTTTTTTGGGGGGGAGACTTTTTAATTAGGACTATTACAGAAACAAGTTAAAAGAACTAAATATCAAACTTACAAACTGTCTCTTGAGGATAAAATGTAGACGATGGTAAGGTTTGGGGGATAACTGTTGTTAAATTTTCTCATTTATCTTTTCTTAGTCTAAAGACGTAAAGGTGATCATATCTAATTGCTTATGGCTCACACCATATGCCATTTTCCTGCCAGTCCTCCAAGCAGATAAGGCAAGCTAAACAAAGAAATATATATATAATCAGTCAATCAATCAATAAAGATGAGATGCTAAGGCATCCTTAGAGAAATGGTGTTGGACAACTCATGCCAAAATGGAGCACTAAAGAAACAAAAATGGGGCACAAGTACATGTTGGTAGATGGACAGATGATGACCACACCACCCTGCTCCCTGCATCTTGGTATCTCTTTTGATGAGAGAGACAGGAAACAGACAAAAGAACATCAGCATTCTTCCTACATCGTTAGCTGCGTATCAAAGCAAAGTCCAGCAGTCTCGACCTGATTGTATGGGGAACTCTTCATCCATAACTAAAGCACGTAGGAGCACACAGTTAGCTTATTTCTTTCCTGAATCCCTAACCAGAAACTTAGATCTTAGCATTTCAACATAAGGAAAAGATGAGAGTTACCACCCTAACCTATGAGATATAAAAGAATGTGTAGGGAAATACTAACTTAGCCTTAAACATAGAATTAAAACTGATTAAATGACCTGGCCTATTCTTTCCAAGTCTGGGACCACAGGTCCGAGTTCTGGTAAGAGGTGTGTGTGTGTGTGTGTGTGTGTGTGTGTGTGTGTGTGTGTGTGTGAGTGACTTATCAGTTAGGAATCACAGTCTCAGTTCCTACAGTTTTCAGGTTCCATAAAAATATTTTAATTTTTCTTAAATCACAAGAAAAATAGAAATGTAATAATAATGGTGAATATACAATAATGAAGACAACCTGGGTTGCTTCTGTTTTTTTCCTGTGGAGGAAGAGACTCCAGATGGCAGAGGTGCTCTGGATTATGACAGTCATTGTGGAGCCCTGATCTACCGGAAGGGGTACACAGAGAGAAGAGGTACCAGAAGGCACATACAGCGTAAGAGATAGAGGCACAGAGAGGGAGGGGACCCAGGCATGCACACCTTTACCCCAGGTAGATAGGGAGGGAGGGAGGAAGAGAGAGAGAGAGAGAGAGAGAGAGAGAGAGAGAGAGAGAGAGAGAACTAGGTAGACAGACACAGGCAGGATCCCTCAGGGAAAGTTCTTAGGGAAGGGGCGATATTAGTCTGATCTGTTTTCCACCACCCAGGATCAGATGTGTCCAAAGAGGAACAGGCCTTTGCAGCTCCTCTCTATTCCGCCACGGAGACAAAAATGAAGGGAAGAGAGGGGGCCAGGC
This sequence comes from Cavia porcellus, assembly GCF_034190915.1. Classification (NCBI taxonomy): domain Eukaryota; kingdom Metazoa; phylum Chordata; class Mammalia; order Rodentia; family Caviidae; genus Cavia; species Cavia porcellus. Next base: position 154,843,809 of record NW_026947484.1, on the reverse strand, counting down.
TTTCTCCTACCCTTTATTTTTCATGTTCACAGGAGTCCTGAGAAGGGAGTTTGATGTCAATTCCTGCTCTCAATGATGGGCAACATTCTTCTCTTTGTACGTAAAATGAGTCACAGCAAGGTATCCCCCTCAGTTGTCACCATGAAGCCACTGATGTTGTGGAAATGCTTCAGCCAAACCAGCTGGGGAACTGTGAAGTCCAAATGGGTTTGGGCCAGAAGAGTTCTAACCTGAGCCCCAGGATGGCCCCTAATTGCAGGTGTATGGGGGAAGAGGGACGGTGGAAACTGGAAAACTTGTCAGTTAATGAGCAGTCACATAGTTTCTCTCATTTTTATTGCTTGGAAAATTGGGAGTGGATAGATGGATGATGGTTTATAAAAGATTTGGCATGATGTACTCCATTACAGTCAGTGCGCTACAGGAAACCTCAGTGAAAATAATTTATAATAAAAAACATGTGTATTTCGATTGTCTCTGAATTCTGGTCTTCTCATCTTGCCAGAAATGGTTGTAGGAAGAAATTGATAATAATGTTTTTTAAAAGAAAAATTATTAAGCCAGAGCTGTTTTGGCCTTGATGAATTTCTGAGCTAAGAAGACACAGTAGGCAGCCAGGGCCTGGGAAATGGAGCCGGCCTGGAGGAGGACAGTGTCCACATGTTCTTGCTTCTCCAAAGTATTCTCATTCGCATCTTATACAAATGATCACACCGTGTGTCTGCCTGTGAAGTCAGGCAGAGCTGCAGTCCGACATCATTATGGAGAAAACTCATGCAGTTAGGAGAATTAAGGACCGTGGAAGTCATTTGTAAGTTTCCTTTGTGTCAACTGCAGATTATTTTTCTGCTTTTCTTTTGCTACCAGCATAGAAGGAGGGTGCATAAATCCCATCAGAAATGGGATTGTATGCTCACAATAAACCTGACCTCTTCCTCCCGCCCTTCCAGTAGTGGCAATCACTTTGGATTTGTTTTAGCAGTTATGTGATGCTCATCTGTTTAGAAGAGTACTAGTTGATTTAAGATCCTCTGATAGCAGCAGGTTAAAGAGTGCCTCCATCATCTTTAAAGCCTAAATAGCAGTCATTATGAAAGCAAGCCCACTTGGTGACCATCATATGGTAAGTGTGCCATTGATTTCCAAAGAGCTGAAGCTTGTTAAGTTAGTCCATAGAGTGGGTGTTTCTTTTTCCATGCTACATATGCATAAGGAGGATCTGATAGTGCCTTCTTTTCTAACCACATGCACTTTTGCAAATACAATGCAGCTAACAACATTATTCTGTGCACCATTTTTAATTACTACAGCAGCCTTTGAGCAGAAGAGGGTTGTTAACCCCATTTCATTGATGAAGAAATTGAGACCTGAAGTAATTTGTCTAAGCTCATTTGGTTTGTGCATGGCAGAGCTGGGGTTAGAACCACCAGCCACCCCGGGAGACATCCTCTTACTGCCTGCTCTCTACTGCCCAGCTGGGAAGTAGCATAGGAAAGCACTCCCTGCTATATATGGAGATAATAGTCACTATTGGGTGTATGGGCAGATTATTCTGCTTGCCAGGACTTTAATCCTTGTCTAAGAAGCTATATCTTTTGGTGCTATAAACTCCATAGCCTGTGGCCTAAGTTATGATTGTGTATCTCAAAGATTTAGGAAAAAGAAAAAAAATACTGTAAAAATCACTCTGGAAGTTTGGTGCTGAAATGTTGATTATGTTATTGATTACATCATGCTAACTTTTTATCCAGTGGGCCAATTTTTTGACTGCGCAGTTTACAAAACGGCATATACCCTCCATGTATTCTTAACACACATGTTCTGAACATCAAATCATGTGAGACACGAGCCTCCCAGACAGACCATGCACGGAAATGACACAGAATATGGTAGGCCTTGGGGAAAGGGAAAGGACTTGTGTGGGCTCAGTGAAGCAGTGGTACACAGACTGAGTCAGTGCTCACCACAGAGAGTGGTCGCACACTAAAAGCTGCTTTAAGAGCAAATTGACCCTCAGAAATAGCTTCCCATTGGTTGATAACAAAGAAGGATGCCGCATGTGCACAGTCATGTGGGTCAGACTCACATGACAGGTGCTTGGAGGAGTCAGGAAGAAAGCACTTATTTTGGGAGTCCTGGGCCATGTGGTTGGAAAAATATCGACTGACCCAGCTTCAGTTACAGGGAACAGAAAACAACAGGATGCTCACTTGGTATATGGCAGGTGGGGCTCAAAAAGTCTGATTTTTGTATGTGGCGTGCAGTCCTGTGCTATTTATATTCTTGTCTTGTCTAAGAAGCTGTATTTTTCAGTGCCGTAAACGCCCATAAAAGCAAGTTTGTTCTTTCTTCCCACTTGTGTTTCTGAAACCTATGTTTACAAGACTTTGTGTTGCTTACACCCTGGTGTGTTACCTTTTAATCTCAACTGCTATTTGCTACAAACACCACCAGCAGCTGACAGTGTCGCTTGGGATAAACTCCATTGATCTCTCTTTCTCTGAGATACAAGGTATTTTTCTGGTCTTTCCGGCACATTTTCTTTGAGGCAGCGTAGGGCCATGGTCACGATCACAAATGGAAGTCAGACTGTTTGGGTTGGGATCCTGGCTCTGGCACTTTGTGTTTGTGGAGTCTAGAAAAAGGTGTTAGCTCGTCTATGCCTGGATTACTCCTCTGCTTTTGGAGTCTGAAGATGTTTGTTCGGGTTTATCCAGTACTCGGTTTGTTGTAAGGAATAGTTGGCACCAATCATGGATTCTCAGAGTGGTGGAGAAACACCAGATCAATCCAACCCCACGGAATTAGTCCCAGTGAAGCACTTATAGACAGCATCCCCAAAAAGCTTTAGATCTTATACTTCGAGGCACATCAATTAACAAAGGATTTAATCAACAAGCACTGAGTTAAGGGTCCTTTTTTAGGCCCAAACTTGAGGTCACCACTCTTGCCGTTTGGCCATCTACACGATGAGTTATGTGATGGTCTACTCCTTGTCTGAAGAGTGCTTTCTGGAGAGTGCTGGTAGGCGGAAAGAGCCGAGGCAGGCATGAGTTGTTCGCTTACCTTACCCATGGAAAAAACGCCCTGGATTTGACCTGGGGAGAGTTAATAGGAAAAGTGCTCGTCGTCTGCCCAGCGCTGTCTATTTTTGAGTAAATTTTGCACATATTATCTTGGAAAAAGTGCTGCCTTTTTTTTTTTTAACAAGAACTTATAATTACATATTTAGTAAAGACATTATTTTATAAGAAAATTAAAATATCACTGATGGAAGTAAAAGTTCCCCTTGAGCAGTACTTCTGCTTCCTCTACCATGAATACTTCAGGTTCACAAACTTTTTCTATGCAATCACACATGGACATGTGGATAAATCTGCTAAAAAATGCAATGTTGCTCGGTAGATTTTTTTTCAACATTAACAATAGCATACTATACCTAATCTAGTATAAATCTGTCCTCTCGCAATATGTCTTGGAGATCACTGCATAATAAAACATGCAAATCTATCCCATTCTGTGAAACTGCCACATGCCCATGAAATGACTGGTCATTCATTTAACCATTTCATTTTGTGGTATATATGTAATAGGCTGGTATTTATTTATTTGTACCAGAGCTAAAAATTAGGCCTCTTTGGGGCTCTTGAAACTCAAACACTAAGATGGGCATGGTGGCTCAGGCCTGTAATCCCAGCAGTTGGGAGGCTGAAGCAGGAGGATCATTGTGAATTGGAGACAGCCTGGGCTACAAAGTGAGCTCAATGTCAACCTGAACTACATAGAGACCCTATCTCAAAAAATATATTTAAAATAAAATTAAAAAAGAAAACCTCAAATACTGAATTCACCCAGTTTCTATAGCTGCTCTTTGAAACAGGTATTATCCTATAGCGAGGGGAAACAGGTTCAGAAATGTGCCCCTGGCAGTGAATCATACGACCAGGTCCAGAACCCAGGACCTTTTGGTCCCAATGTCAGATATGCTGAGCTTTTTCCCCTCTCTTTTCACAGCTACCTCCATGTTGATTCCAAGACTGGGTCCTTTGCTGTTGGCAATGTGTTCTTCTTTCTGTCCCCCAGGGTCTTCCCAGGCATTTCCACTTTCAGTCTCACTTGTGAAGAATGATCAGAGGGTGTGGGTTCTTGAAGGAAGGTGGCTTTTAAGAAGGGGTCAGCTGTGTGTGAGTCAAATGGGGAGGATGGATCATACAGCTGCCCGGCCCATGCTCCTGACCGTGGTGTGGTGCCAGAGCAACTTCGTCTTACCCACCACCCACGGCTGAAGTTTGAAAGGCCCCCCTGAGAAATGGCAGGGAGAAATAAGGCTTCACTTACTGAGGATGAAGGTCACCCGGGGATGGAGAATAATAGCCTTGGAGGGGGCATGTTTTCCGCAGGAAAAGCAGAGAGGGATGCGTTAAGTGAACTTCGTATTTTAAAATAAATGGGGCTCCTGGGGCCTGCTAAAATTTTTATTTTCAGAGAGCCTGGCTTCTTTTTGATGAGATTTCTTCAATATTTTACAATGGCATACTGAAATAGTTTCTTAATTAAAATCCCCAGCAGTAGGGCAATGTGGGTTGATGGGCACTTCAGTGCCCCAGGGCCAGTGCCACCCCAGTGGAGGGGCAGCCTGCAGCGGTGACAGGGGACCCTCCCTGGGCAGATGCTGGCAAGAGCCTGGAACCCAGCCAGCCAAATATGGCCTTGCTGCCCCAGCCCAACCAGGACAATCCCCAGGACCCAATTAGCAGCCTGGCAATAGCGTCCCAGTATGTTGCAACCACTAAGTTAAAGAGGAATAGCAGACATGAAAGAATCAAGTGGGAAAAGAATATTTTGGATCCTGAAGGAGCAAGTTGCTTGTCAGAGATCTAACGAACCGAAGCAAAATAAGTTGCTGTACCGTAAGCCTCTTTCCAGCACTGCTTAGAATTGGTTAGCTCAGGGAAAAGCATCAAATGGTAAAGAGAACGAGAGAGGGAGAAGAAAGGAAAGGAGTACTTACGTTCCCCTGTTCAGTTTCTTACTTAATATGACTTGTTATTTTTTTAAAGATTTAATAAAAATAAGACATCATTAATTTTAAAGCCTGCACAAAAAAATGAAAAAACGATCTGCTGATTAGTAATATGCAACTTGTTCCTTGAGTATCTCCAGTAACGTGTGAATGTCACATTACATAACACTTACAATGATTAAACCTGAAGATGAAATAAGATAGGGTAGATCTTGAGTTCTTCCCCTGACTAGTGGACAACGATTAATCTCTCTCAGGCTTGCAGCCTTAAATTGAATAAGCAGTGTTGTTGAGTGAGATTTATAACCAGAAGACTTAGCAACCTCACTGAGGAAAGAATCTTGCCGTACTGTTTTGAGAACCCTCCACGATAATTCTCAGGATTTGTATTCTGTCATAAAACATTTCCCTAACCAGTAATGAGCAGTGAACCTTCTCGGGAACTTAATATTCTGATAGCAACATTAAAAATGGGCAGTTGTTGACGCTCTGTCTCATAGGAAGGTGGAGTATTATCAGTCCCAATTTAGAATTATTTCCTCAGAAGTGGTGGCTTCCGTACAATAAGAAATGATGCTCTGATATACCCAGTAGTGAGGGTTGCTTGTGAGAGACCTGTGAGCTTTCCACATCTTAAGGACAGACCAACTCAAAGCAGGGGTTGAGGATGCCCGAAAGAAATGCTCCTCTTTTTATTTAAGTTCTTGTGAATGAAGTCCTGACCCATTCAGATTGGCTTATTGTGTGCAAGTTTAAAGGAAGTTCCTTGTTCCCTTTGGACCAGCAACCTAGAACTAAAGTTAAAAGGAGATTACAATGAATTACTCACTCAATTAGGATTTCCTTTTCTTTAGAAGTTATCAGTAAGTCTCACTTTATGACTTCCTCCTTGGGAGTGTACACTTCTTCTCCAAATAATGTGTTTATTCCTGGACTGGAAGCTCCTTGGAGGGCGAGGTCTACGCTGTTTCTGTAGCCCCACACTTGAGCTATGCTTGGGACCTTTTAAGTACTCTATAAATACTTTCCTGTACAGGAAACAAAGTTACTCATAGGAAGTCAAAATTCATCTCCTGGAAGTTCCATTTGGGGGACATATTTTTATCTTCAACAGCAAAATGAATATGCAAATAGTCTCTCCTTTGACAGTTAATCACTCCATCTTATTCCCTTGTCCCCAAAATTTATTTTCTTTAGTATCTGTGTCAACAGTGTGCACTCCTGGTCAACTAAAACCTCAAGGTTTTTTTTTTTTTTTTTTCTTCAACTACCATTAAGGAAACATTTCCACCTGTGTCTTGTTGGAGCAATGGTTTAAACATTTTTTAGTTGAGTTTATAACCTATCTTACTGACCAATGTAAAATTTATTTGCAATTTTTTTTACCCATCTTTCTATTAGGTTACAATTTTTTCAAACACTGATCTGAGCCATAGGGCTACTGTTGCGGTCAGTCTTTTGCAGATATGACTGACAGTCGCTTAGTCAAAATCGGAGTTTGACAGATCCACTGGGGTCCTTTTCTCCCTGTTGTATTTGTGATCAGTCTACGTAAATTTCTGTGTGTGGCTAGAAGTGGGCTGAGAATATAGGAGATCCATTTGTCCTCTTCACTGATTTTTTACAGGATCAAGCTGAGTTCAAAAGAGCCCACAACCACCTTGCTAGTTAATAGAAAAACCTGTAGAGTAGAAAAACTTCAGACTGTTACCAAGGCCAAAAGACAGCACGGTCGGGGTTTGTTTCTTCTGTAGCACAACTGCCACTCTCCATTTGCAAGGTCAAAGCAAGAAACACTGCAATGTCTTGTCGAAATCCTAAGGCACCAAAGGAGCTCTCTTAGTCTGACCTGAGGGTCCTGTTCTGTGGTCAACGTAAAGATGAAGCAAAATAGCAGCTTTTTCCTTTTTCTTCAAGTAGGACATTCAGTACATTTTTTATTTGTAGACCCAGGATAGGGTGACTTTGCCTAATAACTTACATGCTGCACGTGAAAGTCTGTGCATGGGCATAGATAAAGGTGTTTTGCTTTGTACCATCATCGAGGAGTGGGGCAAATGTGTTTTCCTCGTCAATGGAAATGTTTGAGGGGGAAGGCAAATTGGTCACTTATAGAAATCCATTTGGGGCCATGTAGGCTTGCTTTGTGCTCACTAAGAAAGCTCTGTTTTGATGAGGGAAGGTACGTTTGTTCAATGAAAAGAAAATAGCACTTTGCACCTTGCTAACAGAATTGCTAACCATTCTTCAGTCACAAGTCTCATTGTTCCCATTATTCAGTATTTAAATGCCTATAATGTCACATCTTTTCTGCCTTTAGTCAGTATACTTTCAAAAGCTCTTTTTCTTAAGATTTCTGAAGCCTAGGACCCAGGAACACTTTTCTCTTAAGCATATATTATTATTGGCTAGAATAGAAATAGTTGGTACCTTTTCAAACTTAAAAAAAAAAAAAAGCAATGAGAAAAGTTTCGCTTGGAGTCCTCTTAGAAGTTATCCTTACTATAAGAAGTTTTTTTCTTGTTAAGAAAAAAAAAAACCTTCTAAATAATCTATTGTTTCATTGGGAATTGTTTGGAAGGAAAATATAAACCTCAGTATCATTTAACTGTAGTCCAAGAGAGTACTATCATATTGCACTTCTAATCAAAAACTAAATTGAATATAGTGGTAAGCTAACGGAAAGAGAGAGAATTAGATTTGATTAGATTAGCTTTCACCTGCCTGGAATAAAACTGTCTTCTTTTCCTGTTATTTGTCAATGTTTATAGCTGATTTCATCCACAGTACTTTCACTATTATTTCCAACCGGTAAAAGGCAATCAAGCAGAAGACACTCAAAAGTGTCAGAAAAGAGTGGGGTTTTTTTTGGCATTTCAAGGGCTTTGAAGGTCAAGGTCAACCCACTTAAGGAAACAGAATGATGGGTATGGGTAGCATGTTGTTAACGTGCATACTTAGGCTTGTGATGTATATGGAGTTAATGGACTTGTCTGTCACTCTACAAAAGCAAAATATCCTGGGAAGATCCTATGTGTTTTATATATTTTGCTACCTTCTAGGTGGTAGGATAATTCAAATTCCCATAATTTGTGCCAAGGAAAGGAAGATGTTTAGTTTGTTAAGGGCTGATCTAGTTACGGGTACAGTAATTCTTTGGTGGTTTCCTTCATTATACCTTGGTTCTTCTTTTCGGTAGCTACCCCACACCATGCCAGGCAGAAGAAGATCTCCGCTAAAAATTCTTGCAGACTTGTGAAAGTATTTGTCTTTTCTGTCTAGAAGTCTTTATTGAGAATTTTTTTTCCTTATGAGACTTTATGTTTTCCCCTGCCAGGGATCCTGAGGGATTATAGTTTAGAGCTACCAAAAATAGGTATATTCTTTGATATCAAAGAGCTTCTTGAAGGTTTTTCAAACTGAAGTGCCCCAGAGTTATGTTTCAGGGTGCTACTAGCATAGCCCTTTGCAGTTAAAAGCTCTGAATGTTCTGCCAAGTGTGTTATTCTTTATTTGGAGATGTTGGACTTTAGTCTACTGCACTGGGCGGTAGTAGGGTGAGTCTGCATGTGTGTGAGTGCGTGTGTGTATGTATCTTCACATGTGTGAGTGCAAATGTGTGTATGCCTGTGCGTATATCTGTGCATGGATGCATTCATGTATGTATGTATAAGTGTGAGTGTGTGTTTGTGTGTATGTGTCCTTACTTTTGCTCAACTAAGCCTCAGTTGGTATTTATAACTTACTTCCATCATGATGAAGAGTAAATAAAGGGAGTAGGGAATGGAATAGACATTTAATGGGACTCACTATGTGTTAGGTGCATAATGTATGTAAGGAAGATACAAGTTTGTCTCTATCCATTTCAGTTTTTTCTTCTGTACCTGAAAATTATATTGATGTCAGACAGATAAGTAGGAGAAAAGCATATGAGTTTATTTAATTCAAGATTTATGTGGCACAAGAGCCTTCATGAGAAAAAAGACCTTAGATACAGATTTGGTCACTTATATGCTTGCACTGTTTTAACAAAGAACAATGTATCATGAAAAAGCAAATAACTATACAGGGAAACGAGAAAGTAAGAGTTATTTTAACAAGATGTATTCAATACTTTCTCATTCTGGATAAAAATGTTGTTTTTCTAGTGTAAGGATGGACTCTTCCATGTGATATTCACATGGGAATTTTACCTTTTGCTTCTTAGATACAAAAAGTCACGTGATCGTCTGACACTTGCTTTTATTTCCTCCCAGCACTGAGCATTGAACCCAGAGCCTTTGCACTGAGCTCCGTCCTCAGCCCTTTTCATTTTTTATTTTGAAATAGTACTGTATTTCACTGAGTTGCTAGATATTCTAGATCAGGTGTAAACTTGTGATCAAGCTCAGCCTCCCAGGGTGCTGAGATTACAGACCCACCACGCCCACCTGCATATGGTGATTTTGTTAAGTGTTTTCAGTGAAAGTGGTGTGGTTGGGGTACAGTGCATGCGTGGGGTTCTTTCATGTGTATTACCCGCTTCATCGGGCCCTTCCTGGTAGTCTGAGAAGGGACAGGTTACTGTTCTCACTTTCCAGATGAGGTTAGAGAGAGAAAATGTGCCTGCCTGGCAACCAGTTCTAGGTTTCTGGAACAGCCAGGGTTAGAGTAGGGTCCAGAGTGGAGAGACTTGGGAAAGATGATGAAAAGCTAGAGAACAAAGTAAACTGTGGAGGGAAGTGTGAAAGAGTGTGTGTGTGTGTGTGTGTGTGTGTGTGTGTGTGTGTGTGTGTGTTGTGTGAGAAGAAAATCATTTTCATGCAAAGAAGTACTTTGAGAACTGTAAAATCACTAGACAGTAAAAGCTTACATGTTCTCTTTTCTTTCTAAAGAAATGTCCTTTTGGTCACTGTGCTCAGGCCCTGGCTGGTCCATGCTTTCTTTGAGTTTTGGTTTTTTGTTCCTGTTGACCCTTCTCTTCTTGTTTGGCAGTTTTCAAACTCTCATGGCTTTTCCTAGGTAGAAAATTCAATTTTCTCTTTCTTTTTACCCAATTTCCAGAGCATACCTTCTCTTAGAAAACCAAAACAGCCAGGACAGTATTCTACTAATAATGAACCATGAACTCGAGGTGTAGTTGACCATGAACATGAGTCAGGGCTTCAATAGAACTTGAGTGGACGAAGGAAGGGACTTTTGTAGGTTTTACCAGTGAAGTCCAGTAAGTCTGTGAGGAAGGGGCTTTTATTATCTTGTTTTACTAGCTGAGAAGTCTGTACACAGGAACTAATTTGTCCAGGGTGGAGATGAGATTAGAATCTAATTTCTCTTATCTCCCATCATCCTTCTTTTGACACTACTGCCTCTTGAAAATGATTAAAATGGAAGATCAAAAGAGACACAAGTATCTCAATTTTCACACACAATTCTTTGTTTTAGAAACCAAGAAAAACAAAAGAAAATTATTTTCTTCATTCAATTTATTGATTCACAAACATTTCTCATATACCGAATATGTGCTCAAAAATGAATCTCCATGGACAAGGATATCAGATGTGACCTTTCCCCCCAGTGTGATAGTTCACTGCAGTAGACAGCTGTGTGGCTATGTCACTGCAGAATAATCCTTGACATGAAATTTTAGTCAAGTCTGTTTTGAATTTTTGCATTATTACCTGTTAGATATTATTTTTGAGCAATTCCAGAGGTGTTTATTTAATGTTATTACCATTATAGAATGATTTTACTAATATATATGAAGATGTATTTTAAATATATTGTTCTCTATCCCCCTTGTCCACCCATCCACATCTACCTGAGTAGAAATTTACTTCCCTCTGATACAATAGGAAGACCGGAGGAGTTATTAGAGAAGAGGTGAAGTTTCCTAGATTCTAAAGACATATTGGTTTCCCTCCAAACCTGAAATTTTTCCTACAAAAACTATACAGGTCGAATATCCCCAGTCCAAAAACTCAAAATCCAAAATGCTGTAAAATTTTAAAAATTTAGCAGCATAGGGGGACATGGTGGCTCACGCCTGTAGTCCCAACATTCAGGAGGCTGAGGCAGGAGGATCCTTGCAAGTTCCAGACCAGCTAGGGCTACAAAGTGAGCTAAGGCCAGCCTGAACTGCATAGAAAGAGACCTTGTCTCAAAAAAAAAAAAAAAAAAAAAAAAAAAAAAAAAAAAAAAATTAACAGCAACCTGATAACACGATTCTCAAAAAGCTTTAGAGTTTTGGACCAAATGAGTTTTGGACTAGAATTAATCAAATGGCAAAGTCTTATGTAAATAATACAAAGTCCACAAATCTGCAGAATCTGAAATACTTGTGGTCTCAAGCATTTCCAATAAGAGATATTCAACCTGTACAAATGCATGAAGAGATAAAAAAGCAAGGCATTTACCAAAAGACCACAATAACCTTGCTGTGGCTAATGCAGAGGGTTGTTTGGGAACCTGAGAGACGGGATGGTGTGAATCGTCAGAGGCGAGCTCATGAAGGGGTTTTTCAGTCAAGCCAAGACCCTTGGACTGGACTACATGGACTGCTTCCTCTCGCCTGAAGAGAACAGGTGACCAGCTGGGAGCGGAAGGGTTGAAGTAACATGTTTTAGTTTGTGCAATTCTGGTTTGCATGGAAAGAATTCTTTTTTTAATTAAAAATAATAATTTTTAAAAAATTGTATTAAAAACAAAATTTTATAAGAAGATAAAAGAATGACAATAGCTGATATGATGTATATCATCTTCAAAGAACTCAGTACAAACCATAGACAAAGAAGTTTTTCTCTTAAAGAGAAGCTACAAATAACAGCACAAAACTTTTTTAGTGAACCTAGGAAAACTCGTACTACAAATGAAAGTAAGGAGCATATGGGGAGCTCCTTCTGAAGGGGGTAACCATCGTTGATTCCCTATTGTCTTATTTCAGAGATCTGTATTTTTTTCATTGTTTTGTTTGGTTTGGCTTTATTCTGTCTTCTCTTGTTTGATTTTATTATGTCTGATGCCATGGACAGCTACTTCAAAAATAGCAAGATATAGTAGCTATTTTTGATTTACTATAATCTTATTTTGAAGTCCTGTATTGCATTCATTATTTTGTTTTTATTATTTCTACTTTGTTCTGTTTTTCTTATGTTTAATGGTATGGGCAGCTGTTTTGAGGACAATAAGAGACATTATGGTAGTTATTGTTGATTTCCTGTAGTTTTATTTTAAAATCTGGTATCACATTGTTTTGTTTTGGAAAAAATATTTTTAAGTATGTAAAATAATAGACTAGGATTTTGGGCTTATTTGGATTATTTGAGCTTCTCTTGCCTTCCTATTTGTCTTCTATTTTGTTCTTCATTTGTGTATATAGTTTTTTGTTTGTTTGTTTGTTTGTTTGTTTGTTTGTTTTTTATCCATACCGGGGATCGAACTCACGACTGCCTGCTTCTTATGCCGCTCAGCTAAATCTCCAGTCCCTGTGTATATAGTTTTTAGAGGACCATACAATATTTAATCTTGTGTATGACTTATTCACTGAACATTATATCTTCAAATTGTATCCACTTACCTAAAAATGCCTCATTTATCTTTCTTTATAGTAGAGTGGTATTCCATTGTGTATACATACTACATTTCCTTTTCTGTGCATCTGTTGATGGATGTGTGTACCTTGTTTCCAAGCACTGTAAGTTATGCTTCTATAAACATGGGTGTCCACACTGTCAGTGTGGACAGTCTTTTAAAAAACTAAAAAGGAAAATCTCATTTGATCCCTTCTAGGTAGCTTCCCCAAAAATATTAAAACTAGCATATTATAGGAAATAATTTTTGTTTTCTTATAACATACCTTGGTTGGTGGAATTCTTGATTATATGGAAAGAAGTGGAAATCTACTAAAAATTTACCTAGAAAACCAAGAGGCGATGTATACTTATGATGAATGAATGTATACTTATGATGATGAATGAATTAACATGAATCCTTCTGATGGATGGACACTTCTAGTGAAATATGCTCTAAGGAAGGATCAGACACCAAACCTGAGAAGGACCGGGCAGAGTCAACGTGTCCCAGGCCGAAGCACCCAGGGAAATTCTGTCCTTTGCATGCAAAGTTCTGTAGCATCAGGACAAGGCCCACAGATGGAGCACTTGCAGTTTCCCTGAAAGTCAGCATAAATATTTAATGATGTCTCCTTTCAGAAGGGGCCCTCTCTCACCAGGAATGGTGCCTGTTATCCCTTCCTAGAATTATTTGTTTTCTTAAGCTTTTGTTTATGTCCTAGAGGTAGAGCCTAAAAGCTCTTAAAGTATTTTGATTTTGAATTCTCATGAAAGCATTTTTTCTTTCACAGTAATTCAATATAAAAGGCAATAAAAGTGATATATTCAGAAGTATTCAGGACCCGCTATCAGTGCCACATGGGAATATACTATTTTGCCGCTTGCAGTGTCCCACGGGAGGAAAGAGGCACAATTCACATATAGGAAATAGTGTGCGTGTGCCTCCGTTTTGCTCGCATTGTCTGCTCTGCTGAAAGGCAGATTTTTTGCAGATAAAAGCTGCCCTGTCTTTGTGAACTGCTCATCTATTTTTCCTCAGGAAGAAAAGGCTTTGTCAAAACAGGAGCAAAGCCTGATTTGCAGCGTATCACCTAAAAATAAAACTCATGAAAATGTCAAAATATGTTAAGAATATGGGCCAATTTCACACTTTGGAAAATTACCTAACGAATTTGGCGAATGCTATTTTCAAGCAAATGTGGATTATACATTTTCCAAGCATCATGGGGTGAATTGTTGGCTGGGTGCTAGCGAAAGAAGATGGTGTGGAGATGGCCTGTCTCTCCTTACTGCATCTGAGGCAGTAGACCCGTGGTGTAGACAGGTGATGTTCAGGCCTACCAGTGTGTTCCCAGATTCTCCTGTGCTTCCTAGATGTGGGTACTTATGGGTCTGGCTCGGTTACTTTTGTCAGTGTGAGGCACTAGGAACAAAACTGCTTCCCGTCTTGAGGATTTCACAGTCCAGCAGGTCATTGCAGTTGTGAATCCAATTACACAAGATGGTTCCTGGTACCTGGGTGAGAGGGGTAAGCACTAGGAGTGTCCCTGTCAATCACTGGGACCTAATTCTGAAAAAAGAAAAGCCCAGCAAGGTGGGACCCATTGAGTATGCTGAGCCCCAAAGCTGAAGTTTTAGTTAAAGATACCAAGATGGGGGCTGGTGATCTAGTTCAGTGACATAAGTGCCTGCCTGCCAAGAGTGAAGTCATTAGTTTGATCCCAGGAACCAAAAAACAAAACAAAACAAAACAAAAAAACCTCAAAACACAAAAAAACTAAGATCTACAAACTAGCCTCCTACCAACTGAATCTGTATTTTTTTTTTTTTTTTAATTTGAAGAAGTGGCTCATGTTTGTTCACAAGTACTTATTGGTAGTTCCTTCCTGAGGAACTCACTTGTGTCTATTTTCATAGTAAGGTATACTGAATAAATTTGAGTATTTGACTTAGGGAATCAACGAGTAATCTCTAGAGGAATTTTCATCTTCATGCTGTCCTATACAATACAAAAAGAGATTCTTTTCCCCTTATTTTTAAGACATATGCAGAGAATGAAAAGTCTCTGGATTTTTGCTTTATGGGCACCATTTCCAATAAGGCTGCAAGTTTTCAACAAACTGGCTCCGTGGACTTTTACAGTTCCCGGAGAGAGCGGCAAGCCTTCGTGCAGTTGTAAGGTTAACCCATAAGCATCCACTTACACAGGAGATTGAGTCCTATCTGTTCTGTTCTATTGACTACAGAGGCTTTCTCTCAGCGAAGGGTTAATGAAGGAAATAATCTCTTTTTCTGCAAACTTTTTCCCAGCAGGTGCAAAATAGCTGCAATCAGGTAGGCTTTGGTAAGTGGCAGCTGCTATCTGCCGAGTAGAAAGATCACAAATTCTCACCCCATTTCTATTTCAATTACTTAGACACTGGCCTCACTTTGTGAATGTCTATAGGCCTGCCTCACTCTGATGAGAAATGTGCCTGGACCCAGAATAGGAGCCTTGTGCAGAGCTGTGTGGTGAACTTTCCTGGTTAGTGACCCCAGCTCTGGCCCTTCAAGATCCCTGAGTCACTTTTGTGAAGCCATTGGATTTAGGAACCAGCAGGAGTTCTCAAGCAGATATATACATGAGGACACTAAGGCATAGAGAGAGGTCAATGGTCTGACTTGTAGACACATAGAGTACAGATGTGTCGAGACACATCCTTGAAGCCTTAAAATTCTAATGTCTAAATACTGAGTGATTTAGTTACTGAGTTAACTTGGTATCATTAGTGCCTGGAATTTGTGTTGAAAAGATTCTGGACTTCTATCTTGACTCAGGGGAAATGATTCTGTGACTAGCAGTGTCTGTCTGGGGAAAAGGTAGAGCTTGTCAACCTATAGATTTGCTGAATTTGCCAGAATCGTGAAGACTGATTGGTAATTTAAAAATTCCTAGGTACAGTGTATGCTTCGGTCAGAATAAAGGGCTTTAGAATCGTTGTGGAGGGGCAGGACAGTTTCACAGATCAAATGTCATTTGGGTTTAGTTTTGAAGGCTAAGTTTTCTTGAGGGAGAAAAGAAGGAAAGAATACAGTTGATGAAGAATCACACGTGTAGGTAACATGGTATAAGGATTTAAAAAAGGAAATTAATGATTATTAACTGCTTTCCAGATGCTGAGCTGTACCCAAGCCCTTTAGGTATTATTTCATTATTTAATTTTCATGGTGTCTCTGTGATTTTACAGATGGGCAACCAGAGTCAAAGAGAATTAAGATGCTCAGGTCCTATAGTTAAGATTTTAATTGCTGGGGCTCTAACGTAACTTTCACAGCAGCTCCCTAGAGGGACAGCATGGTGAGGAGCAGAGAACTCACTCAGGAGTGGAGGCTTGTGAGTTTGGATGTGACTATTGAATTTGGCTTGCTTCTAAAACTTTCAAATTGGATGGCTAGGAAGCTATTGGAATGTGACCTTGACCAATGGGGTTTTGATAAAAAGTATATCAGAGAGAGATTGCTGATATCAGATTTTATGTGCATGAGCTCCTATTTTAACAGTGGAGATCCTTTTTTGCCTCTGTTATCCTAGCACCGGAGACTATAAGTAATAAACTAATACGCTTTATGTCGTATGAGCAATTCAAATTACTGCCAATGCAGTCTTAAATCCAGAATTGATAGGAAAATTGTCCTACTTAGAAATTCAAGTGTTCTTGGCACAGTGAAATTTATTATCACCACGAGACCTGTGCTGTGGCAAAACTCGGCCGGAGTTTCAGCAAAAATTGTTTAATATGTATGTATTCTTTTATTCAGGCTCAAGTTTGACCCACAAGGGGGCAATATGTGTCCCTTAGAGAGCTTCTGGGGTAGGGAATGGGATAGGCTGGCCTGGACAAGAAAAAGAAGGGCTGTTTGTTTCCAGGGGCAGCCTCAACAGGAAGGAAAAATGCTCAAGGGGAAATCGACTCTGGCAAAGTCTGAAGTCCTGGGCAGGTCCAGGACTCTAGAGTCCATTCCTATGGACTAGGGCCCTGTGCTCCTGTCTTCTCTAGACCATAGCTGAGGCATAATGTTCAATATACTCCAGGTACGACTGTGCATTTTCACTGTTCTTACAGCTGATACAGAGGGTGATGCTTTCAGCTACATGGATAACCAAAGTTGCTGTTATGGTTTGATAACTAGTGGTCAACTTAACGCCAGCTGGATTACATCAGCATGCATTGAGAGAAGATGCTCCACCTGAGGAGGGTTGCCAGGATAAATAGGTGGAGAAGAAGAGAAGTGGAGGGAGGGATTGAGGCGTTAAGGAGGCATTGTTGGTTCTCCTACGAGTTACTGTCTGAGCTGTTGGTTCTCCTGGAGAAGCTTTGGTCTTCACATCGAGCATTGCTTCCTGGCTCCAGAGGGGAAGACATGTGCTGCCTGGTCTCCAGGATGAACTTCTCATGCTGCTTCCTGGCACATACCCGACTGTGCTTGCCGTCAGAGGAGCTTGGGGCCTCCAAGTCGCTGAGGACAGCTATGGTTCCTTTCAGGACAGTCCCGCTCTTTGTTGTGAGTGTGACTTCTCAGCTCCAGTGTAGAACTCTCATCCCACTAGCACAGCTCCTTCATCCTGCTGGCATAGACTTTCTGGCTTCCACCGCTGACCCTTGGGTCTTCCCAGCATGAATCTGTACAAGAGACTGGCGTGAGTCCCTCTTATGCGCTCTGGACTTCCAGTTGGACTCGTGGAGGTGTTGTTCTGAGCTCTGGGTTTTTATCTGGACTCATTTGGGACATTGCTATGGGGTTTAGACTCTTGACTAAATAATCTATGTCATTGGTGTTGCGGATAGATTTCCTGAATTCTTCTGTATTAACTTCCGGTGACCATTATAAAAATATTATAAACTCCATGTCCTGATCTGAATTGTTCTCTGTGTACAACCCCTGACTACAACAGTTGCCATATTTCATTGATTTTCTTTTCTTTTTTCATTGATCTTTAGAGATATTTTCACCCATTTTCACTTATCTGAGTGTGGGGTCTGTCTTATGTTCAGTACACCTCGCAGTCCTTATCAACCTGCAACAAGTTCAGTTCTTCCAGAAAAATTTGATGTCATTGCCGATGGTCACTTGGGGCCACTGCCAACCTGAGGCTACGTAAAGTCACACTGACGGGGTAAACTTAGCAGGACCCTGCACTAGTGCCAGCTTGTGGTTCCCATTCTCAGGGAGGAGTAGTTTTCCTCTTTTCTTCTTGGGCTGCTTTTCTGAGTGGCAATTTATTTGTGGAATATTTGAACTCAAAGCGAATCGGTGTTTAAGTTTTAGCTTTTTGCGGAGATTTCGGCTCAAGCTTTCCATCCTGTTTTTCTTTCATAGCATATGTAGGTAGACAACGTAGGACCATCAGTGGATGGTGGCTTACAGAGGTTGCGATGCTGAAAGAATAAAAGGTCACATTTGCTTCACATGTTCTTTTTGCCAGGCAGTGTTGTTTATATGTAGTAACTGACTTAAACTTTTAATAATCCAATAACAGTATTCATTTCTCCAATTTTAGATAAGAAAACAAAGGCATGGAAAGGCTGAGCCATGTGGCCAGCGTTCCAAGACTGACCCTGTAAGTGTAACTTGGTCACCTTGAGTCACAGGTAGGCTCCAGGTAAAACTCCGTTTTCAGCCCTGTAGAACACTTGGCATAATACGCGATTCATGCTGACCACACAGCAAACTGCTGCAGGTCCCCTTAGAAAATGGCCCATTGTCCTTGTCAGAAGGACAAGATATTCTTGTTATTTATTTCTTATTCTAAGAATGAGATTCTGGCTTTAAGTGTTATCATCCTCAGACAAGAGTTGATTTTTTTTTTAAAAAAAAATATGAGTTCTTGTAAGTCTTTTCATTATGTGCCATATAAAGAGCATTACTTTAAGCAGTTTTATTAGTTTACTGCTGTTCAGATTTACAAGTTCTCTCAGGAGCTTCAAAGCAGTTTCTCAGTGAAAAGGCCAGTTGAACAAATATTCAGGTCTTCCGGCTTCCCTGTACAGTCTGAAACCTAAGCCTCCCCCACCTTCTCACCAGTCACATTAAATCTACGGAGAAATCTCCCAATGAAGAGACAAAAGAAAAGTATGCATTTCTCCCTTTATATTGTTTTCCTAAAAATTATAGTCCCTTCAGGTAATTTAGCATTTATATTTAGAGGAGAGTGGTTTGAGGTGCCTCTGCCCTTCCTTCTTCTTTCTTTCCTTCATTCTTTCATTTTTCTGAGATATTTACTTCTAAATTTGAGGCACTATGCCCGTATGAGGGATGGTTCTTAGACTTTGTTTACTTCCTCAAGGGTTTTTCGGAGACCTAATTGAAAGAAAATCTGTCTTTCCATCCCTTGCCCCTCTGTCCTCCCACCCACCTCACCCTGCCCCACTTTCACGCATGCACTGGAAGCCAGGGAGGGATGAGGAGAGCTCGAAGGAGGAGGCACTGGAGCTTGTAGAGATGGGGTTGGCCGAAAAACGATGGGGTTCAGGGAGCAGAATTGTGAGGAAAGTCACTGGACGCTGGTGGAAAGGGTCTGTGGAGAGTGATGATGGGTCAAGCTTCAGTCATGGGGGACTTGAAAGAGAGAGGAAAATCTCAAGCAGGCATCCTTCCCTTCTTTCTCTTTATGACAGAAACTTCGGGCTGTGCCTGGTCTGAAAGTTGTGTGAAAAGATAAATGCTGTCGAGGGTAAGGTCATACAGATTCACATAAAAATAAGGGCCTATTTGATGTCATCATCATTGTCCCAACAGAGTCATGTCATCATTACAATGGCTCCAGGCAGACTCCTAACGACATTGGGCACCATCAGGATGTATGCTTATGCTCCACTTCTGTGTCCTGAACACTTTGAAATAAGAATTGGGGTTTAAGAGGCAAACCTAACTCTTGAATAGTAAAAACAGGGCAGATGTTTGTAGGAGCCAAATAAAACCAGTGAAGACGAAGATGGTAGAGGACAGGAGAACCTCTGGTTTGGTTACCTGCTTACCTTCATGTTTCCTGTTAGTTAGCTCCTCTTTTTCCTCAGCAGTGCCAGGGACACAGATGGGGAAGCTGAGTGAGGCCACAGGTGGCTGGAGCTGATTTCTTCCCTAAAGTGGGAGGATTTTATCAAAGGAAAATGCAACTCGAGACCATACTCGTAAGTGAAATAAATCAGACCCATATGTGTAAACACAGCATTGCTTCACTAGTGTGAGAAACTGAGTGAGTAAATAAAGTCCAAAATGTATAATAGATATGGTGAATTGGGAAGAAATTCCTCAAAAGAAAAGACAGACTGTGATGGGGGAAAGGAGTGAAAGGAAAAAGAAAAAAAAATTATACACAAGGTATTTAAGATAGCTATACAGCTAGTTTCTCTTAATTCATTGCAAGGAAAGATTCATCCTGATGTTGTCTGGACAAGATATCATGCTTGTGTTTTATACTCTGATGAGTACTACAAAGACAACAATATGCAATGTATTAATAATTGTAACTCTTGCTAACCTGTTTTGAAACTGTTTTATTGTTTTTATTATTTTCTCTTTAAAATGATAAAATAATAATAATAATAATCTACACCAGTCTCTGGTGTTGTTTCATGATTAGACCTAACCATTTGGCTTAACTATCTATCAGTCTATCACTGGGTACTTTCACTGTGGATATTTAACACCAGTCTTCAGCTCCATCCTGCATTTCTGGAGAACCTAGGTTCACTCCTGCTAAAAGAAAGGCCTTCACTGAGGCAATATGAGATGGATGACCAGACAAAATGAAATAAACTTTTTATTTATAATTTAACTGAAACAAATCCAGTGAATATAGCTATGATTTTTTTCATGTGGTATTGCAGTGGTTTAAAAATTCAGTCAGGTCAGGAGAAGCTAAAGCCACTGCTCAAAACACAAAATAAGCAAATGGAACAGCATATTAAAAACTCATTTTTCATCATGGTTTTACCATAAGTTCTGGGATATTCAATGTGATCTCTTATGTCATCTGACAACCTAATAGATGCTTATGTAACTCAGATTTCTTCATAATGCCTGTAACCATAGGAAACTCCTTTGGGGAAAAAAATCCCTGAGGAAATTTTGGCCATCTGTGTTTTGCTCTAGGACTGGTTGTGGTTAAGAATTTATGATAATGGTGCCTATGAGATCACTATTTCCTTGGGGTTTGTTTATTGCAATTCTTATTGACTGTATTCATGTCTGGAGGAGATAGATTGACCTGTGTTACAGATTCTTAGTGTACATTGCCATGTTGAAGATATTCTATTACCTTGATGCTTTTCTTTTCTTACAAAAACCATCAAACATTTTGTCGTTTAGCGATGTCTTCCCTGAATAAAAGGATCATGGATTGTGGAGCTGAGAAAGGAACACACACCCATTCCATCACCTTGGTACCTACAAACTACCTACAATAAAGCAAAGGGTGGCTGATATTCTCTAGTAGAAAGGGAAAGATAATTGCTATGTTTTCCCTGAGTGCTAACTAAGAGTACCCTGTAGCTGCCTTTTTAACACTGGGAATAAAGCCACATTTAGGCGAAATGAATTAAATTTGTCCACAATTACTGATTTTGAAGTAAATGTAATTACCATGTTTCACATCAGTCTCTTAATTTTCCATGTGAGTTAGTATTTTGTTATTGACAGACTGCATTACAAAACCTGCTTAGGGCTGGTACCATCTTTTAAAATTTCTGAACTAGTTCTGTAAGAGCATTCCATTGGTAGGAATAACAATTAACAACTTCGTTAATTCACAGCCTCTGGAGTCAGAATATCTGAAATCCATTCCTGTCCTTCTTATTTCCCTGAGCTGTGACTTTTGGCCAGTCACTCAACTTCTCTGGGCCTTTATTTCTTTCTCTGCAAAACGGGTATTATATAAGTGTTTCTCTCTGATAACACTCATTAAATATTCTGTTAAATTGTGGTGATTATTCATGTATTTAAACTCTATCTTGGCTTTATTTCTCTGCTAGATGCCCCTAAATGATGAAAAGCCAGTCTCTTAATAGCAGCAATTGCTATTTCCATACAGGAAATTTAATATTTGCAAATGATAACTGATGAAATTGTCCATTATTGTTCTTGAGATTGCCTTCCTTGAAAAGACTTGGCCACCTCTCCATCACTGGCCATATGCCTTCCAGAGTTGTTTCCCAAATCAACCCTAATCCTACCCATCCATCGTTAGACCTTTAATTCCACAGTATAAGTACAGACACTTTGGTGTGAGGTGCAAGACTTCCCATGATGTCACTTCTCTTTATCAGCTTTCTGGATTTGCACATACTATTAATTCTCCCCATATTGATCTGATTTGACTTTCACTATTCTCTTTTAGTCTCAGTGGTTCCATCTCTTCCCAAAGCACCCTGGTAAGATCCTACCTAGACTCATCCACCAGGGATGCCCAGAGTTCTTCTGGCTGCTACCCCACAACCAATGAGTGAGATCTTCCCAGAGGTAGCTAGAGTTTCATAAGCAGGATCCAAACAGATTGTTGATTCAACAACTAAAACAAAACAGATGAAGATTTTATTTATCAACTCTGAGCTTTGCTAACTCATCTTTGTACAAATGGCAAGAAGATTAATTATAAAATTAGGAAGTACCAAAGTTGAAGCTTGGCCAATGCCACATTGTAGATCTGTATTGATTATATGATTTCTCATATGGGAGAAGAATTGATAGATGCAAAGATTACAAATAGCAATGAGTGGGAGCTCATTAGTGTATGAGGTGATAGAGCACTGATATCAATAATCCAGTCGATGCTGTATTTCAAATTTATTATTGGATAAACAGCACTTTGTGAACAAAATTTGA
The DNA here is from genome assembly GCF_034190915.1 of Cavia porcellus. Classification (NCBI taxonomy): domain Eukaryota; kingdom Metazoa; phylum Chordata; class Mammalia; order Rodentia; family Caviidae; genus Cavia; species Cavia porcellus. The sequence continues at coordinate 154,821,378 of NW_026947484.1, read as the reverse complement.
CACCATTTGCCATTGTAGGCAACTAATTTAAGTCACTATATAGAGTCCTTTGAATAGAAAAATACACCTTTATACTGTTGCTCATTGATTATTAAAAAGTAAATTTAAAAATAATCCAGTGATGGGCTGGATTCATAGTTAATGTCTTTATCCTGAGGCTAATGACTAATTTTGCCTTAAAAAGAATAAAACACACATCTACATTAATAGTGGTTGTGGATTTTTAAATTCTAAATCACTGAAATTTTGTTTTCTCCCCACATCATGAATTCTCTGTAGGTCTTATTTTAAAATAGGCATTTCTGCTATAAAGTCTGATAAGTTACGTTCCAACTATAAAGAGCAAGCAACTGGGATGTCACATTTCTGATGCATATTTTTGCAGCACATAGGGGATTAGCTTCTAAATGTCTCAGCTGTTAGAGGCCCCTTCAGACTTGGCCCAAATGAAGAACAAAGAAGGAGAAAATGTCCCTTTAAGCAACTCATCAGAGGTATTTGGGTGCTATGACATTCTTGGAAAGCTCCTATGGATAAGCTGCGGTGAATTGTGCAAAGGTTTGCAGCTGCTTTGAATATCAAAAGAGAGATTCCTGTAGGTTCTTGTCATGCATTTCACACAGACCAATGCGTGCTCATTCACTGGCTACCAGTTATCGAGGAACGAACGATTATCAGTTCTACAACAATATCTTCTATTTGTCAAGTGCATGGTGGGCCTTTGTATTTCCACTTTGTATTTTCCACTCATTATACCATCATCATAGTCATGTTTCTGGTCTTAGGGGAACGAGTGTTTTTTTAAAGTTATGTCTACTTTTTTGCAGTATTAAAAAGGTGTTGAGCCAAGTCTTCTGCATTAGAAACTGTCAAGGACTGGCTGTTCTTTTCTCTAACATAATGGTGGTTGTTTAGTCTAAAGGGCACTCTGACTACTTCAGCAAAGGCTGCAGCAATCCCTTCCACAGGCAAACCGTAGGGCTTGGAACGTAGGTGTACACAAGTGGTCTTCTCATTTCCTAAGTTTTGATGGATTCAAAACTGTTACTAGAACAAGCCACTAATGGCACAAATTAATTGATGGGAGAAGTGAAATAATGGACAGCAAGACATTGTGGTATGTCGAGTGGCAACTTCAAATACAATGACATGACTGATGCAGTCTTCACTTGATAGGAAAGTGAAGAGTGTTTTAGAATTATGAAACGTAGTGCTTTGTTTTTCCTTTCATTACCCTAATGTAGATAGGATAGATAATTCTATCTCAGTGTGTCCCGCTGATTAGTTTTGTTTCATGATTTGAGCTCTAACATCATTTTGCACTATACCATCTATATCCTGCTTGTACCAAGTGACCTGAAGGTTTCCACTCATTTTATGGGCTGTCAAGTTGCTCTTCCCCTTGCATGGAATGTGCTTCCCATTTTCATTTTGCTAACTCTCCTGCATATGAATACCATGACCTCAGACAGGCATTCCCACAATGGTCCCTCCCACAATTCCCAGATCCAGCCTCTCTGGGGAATCCCTCACATCCCCTTACTTCATCTGACAGGTAGGATTGTACTTCTCTATTTACTGCTGGCTGCACTAATTTTTGACTCTGGGAGAGTGATATTTCTTATACAGTTTTATTTCTGTTTTTAGTAATTAATCTTCAGTTTTTCAGTACTTAGTATAGGCTCGGTGAACAACTGTGATTTGAAAACTGAGTCTACCCATGTAGGTCATTTGTCTGAGTTCTCTGTTCACTTTCCCATCTTCTACATCCATACCACAAACATGCTCTCTCTGTCTCTCTGTCTCTGTCTCTGCTCTCTGTCTCTGTCTCTCTCTCTGTCTCTGTCTCTCTCTCTCTCTGTCTCTCTCTCTGTCTCTGTCTCTGTCTCTCTCTCTCTCTCTCTCTCTCTCTCTCTCTCTCTCTCTGTCTTTCTCTCTGTCTGTCTTCACTTGGCTATGGGTAGACTTCTAAGAGCCCTGTCCATGGCTGACACTGCAATTGCTCAAGGTTAGAACCTGGCAGAAGTGACTACTAGGAGACTGCACATTTATGTTGAGCTCTGTTGTTCTTGACACCACCTAGTGCACAGAATATACTTGAAGTTAGACTTCTTTTTCCAACTATGGGGACTGAACCCTGTGCCTTGTCCATATTAGGCAAGCACTCTAGCATTGAGCTGTATACCAAGTTTAAAGTTTTATCTTTTGTAGTAAAATTTCAGCATAGGTGTCATCAGTGTAACAAGACCACTTTCACACTAAGCAAGAATATGAAAACATACAAAAGGGCAAAGAGTCAGGTCCAGAGAATGTAACATCAGTTGGGCAGCAGGTCCACGATGAGAAAGGTGCACCACTGTGCACTGCAGAACCCAAGTCGAGGTGGGGCACAGAGGGACCGGTGACTGACTTCTGTCTCCACTGCTCCCTACCCTCTGTGCTCAGTACTTGATTCCCTTTAATAGGATGTAGGAAACAGACAAGGAAAACCAGAGCACAGGCTTCTCCAACTGTGCTTTCATTCTGTTTTGAAGTATCTCTCAAAATGATTGATTTATGTTCCTTTTATGTATTTGTTACATATATGTTGCTACTTGCCATCAGCGGGTCCAGAAAGGCCCTCCACATCTTTGTCCCCAAACCCCCAGCCACACAAGACCCCCAGCAACCAGTGACTAAGAGGACCAGAGAACCATGCTAGCCTCTGGAACAGACAACAGCAAAGGTTCTGTCTGGATCTCCTTTAAAGCAAGCTACTGCTTTATGATAAGCCACGGATGGCGAAAGAAATAAATAAAATAAAATAAAAAGGGCCTTACCTGGTTACTTAATAGGTGACTGTCCTCCTTTGCTTTTATTTAGCCATCTGCTCTGGTCTATGTCCCTTTAAACATGTAAGATCCATCACTTTATGTAAGCTGTTACCTTGATACATCGCAGTGTTGTGGACATAATGATTCCACAGAGGAGCAAATTAAAACGGTTTTTCATGATTAGAAGGTTAAATGAGGGAAGGTTGTGGTAGTTAGTGTTGAGATAAAGATTTCAAAGTGGCAGAGCTCAGGGGACTCTCAGGTGATTAGAAAATTAGGCTGGCTAGACAGAGGAATGTGGATTTTACAAATTACAGGAACCAAGTGAGAATGAAGACTTTCTCCAGGTGTCGGTGACTCAGATTCTGGTCCTTCTGCCTGGACAGAGGTTGTGATCTGAGACTGGGAAAGATGCAGGGACTGTCTTTGAGTTCTTTTCTTCATTGGGAGATTCCATGAGGAGGACAAGGATGTCAATCCCACCAGGAAGGGGTAAACACAAAACACAACAGCATCCACAACCCCACAAGTGTTCAGTGATTTTCAGAAAGTTGTCTGGCTTTCCTGCAGTGTAAAGAGGACTGGGCAGGCAAGGACAGCTTCACAAAGGAGAATTTCACTGGTTTTCCCTTGGCACTGCTCTTTCTTGGCCTTCCACGGACTCCAGGACAGCTCCTCTAGGATGAACTGCCGGCCCCTGACAACCTGCAGCCTAGAAAGCCAAGGGCTTTGACTTCTTTGCGTCACTGATAAAACTCTGCTGGCACTGCTCTGGTCTCTCCTGTGAAAACCAGGAAGATTGCAGTCACTTAGGCTCAAGATCTCAGTCACCGCTGAATTTTGTCATCTGCCATATTAAATCCCATTGGTAGCCCAGATATATGCCTTTTTTTTTTTTTTTTTTAATTTAAAGAAAAGGAAACGAAAAAAAAAATACATGGAGATTAAAGAAAAAAAGGGTAGAAAAATAATACTAAATTACAGACAAACAAAAGGTAAGAAATTGCCAGTTGATAAGTTACAAATTGTCTTCTTCGAAATGGCTGTTTAGGTTATAGAATTAAAGTATTTAGAATGACATTCAAAAAAGTGACCCTACAAACCATTCTGCTCTATGGCCGAACAAAAGCTCCGTAATATGATTATCAGTCCCACCTATTTGTTTTACATCTCTAAGAGGATAAGGTTAACCATATCAAAACAGAACAGAACATTTAAAAAAAAAAAAAAACAATTTAAAGAAATACAGATTTCAAAGCAAGTCCACTGGAGATCTACCTTATCTAACTGTCTCTAGCTTCTTACAGATAGTTGTCCCTAACTTCACCCACTTTCTATACTTATTACATATTATAGAACTAATCAAATCATTACAGGATGATGGAGTCTTTTTAGGTCCTCAAGTTCCAAATTAGGGAAGACATTTCCAACTACCATCGCATCTCTCATTCTCTTTGTGATAGCCGTCCCCATCTCTGCATATGCTGAAGTTGAGCTGAAGAAACCAGTCCAGAGTCATTTTAATCAGCAAGCAATAGATTGCTAGAATTTATATTATAATGCTACAAAATAAGCCTCGGGTTTTTCAGGTCTCTTCCTCAGAGTATTTGTTCCTATCCTCTCTGTATTATAGGGAAAACCAAGTCATAACAAGACAGCGAAACAATTTCCTAGATAAACATGCAATGGATAAGACTTACAAAACTATAATATAAATGATCTTCCGTAGCTACTATGTTTTCTCTTGTTATTTTCAATAGATTTGTCGACAACACTGGCTTATTATAGTTAAATTTACTATCACCTATTTTTATAAAAACTTATCTTTGACTGCATTGTAGTATTTGAGAGCTGTTACTGATTCATACCAGTATGGATATCCTTTACATCCTGTCATGCTCAGAGTAGTTTCCTCTACTTTTAGGGTTGATTCTAACACGCATACGGATTTCAAATAGGATCAGTCAAGGCCAACCAATAGTCTTATGATTCAGATACAATTAAGATCAGTCATAGTAAGACAATGTAAGTAATACAGGATTTCAGCTTAAGTCAATAGGTTCAGAGCTGTCTCTACCAAAGACTAGCTTACCGTCTCTGCCTCATGTCTGCTACTCCACTTTTCTGCTATAATTTGTCCACCTTATTCCCTCATTCCATGGTCTGCCCCGTACACTGAGGCCTCTCTGCCAGTGTAGCTGTAATCCTGATATTTCTTCCTCTCTTTCTCTGTAATGTCCTTCAGCGCTCTCTGTAGGGTTGGATTGGTGGCCACGAACTCCCACAGTTCCTCCTTGTCTTGAAAGTATCTTATTTCTTCATTAATTTTTAGAGAGAGTTTTGATGGATATATGAACTTAGGTTGCATATTTTTTTCCTTCAGGACTTGGAATATTTCTCCCCACTCCCTTCTTGACTTAAGAGTTTGTGTTGATAAGTCTGCAGTTATTTTGATAGATTTCCCGTTATAGGTAACCTGCATCTTTTCTCTGGCTGCTTTTAATATTCTGTTTTTTTGGTGGATTTCTGGGATCTCGATTATTATATGCCTAGGCGTAGATCTGTTTTGGTTGTAGGTAGCTGGCCTTCTGTATGCTTCTTTTATCTGGATATCATTTCTTTTTGCTATACATGGGAAATTTTGCTTTAATATCTCTGTGAATATTTTTTGTATTTCATTTTTGGATGTTCCTGCTTCCTCACTCACATTCTTTATTCTTAGGTTATGCATCTTTTTATCATCTTCCAGTTTTAGAATTGCTTCTTTCTGGTTCCTTGTTATTTTTAAGAGGCTTTTTCTTTCACGTTCATAAGCCCTAAATCTCTCTTCAAGTTTCAGAAGGTTGTCTTTAGTTTCTGTCAAGGCATTTTGCCAATATTCAATGGAGTTTTTAGTTTCTTGATTTTCTCTTTGGATCTGTTTCATGTATTCTAAGTTATGCTTAAATTCTTCAGATGCTTCTCTTTCTTTTCTGATTTCCTCAGTTCTTCCATCTGTGTTCTCTTGGTCAGGGCTTGTCATTTCTTTAATTAATCTCTTTATATCTTGCCTCACTTGGATCAGGAGTACATCTTTAAATTCCTCTATGAGATCATGTAAATACTTTTTAATTTCGGCTGATGCTGAGTCGAGCAATGGATGGTTACTGTGCTTGTTCTCTTCAGTGTTTAGTTCTCTTGGGTTTAATTTCTCCTGTTGAACAGCTGGAGATTTTTTTTTATTTTTATCTCTTGTCATGTTTCTGGTTTCTTTCAGACTGTCCTGGAGTTCTCTGGCCCTCTCCGAATTGCTTAGGGCCTTTCAGAAGCGTGCCGGCTTGAGTTTTTGCTGTCCTCCCCAATTTGCTGTTATCTGGGGTAGGCTGGGATGCAGGGGCGGTACAGTCTAGTCTCTAGCCTCTGTGTCAGTTAGTTCATAAATTAGGCTGTACTTTCTGGTTGTCACTGAGTTGTGACCATTCTGCATCCGCCCATTGGGCCCCTAGCAGAGGCCTGATCTAGCCCCAACAGCTCCTGCCAGTTCTCCCTGAATCAGAAGCAGCTGGGTAATGGCACAGGATTCTGCCCAGGTCCCAGCCGTTCTCTTCCAAACCTCTCTGTGATAGGAGCTCTAGAAAAGCAGATCTGCCCAAAACCAAGATGGCTCCCACTAAGTTCTCCGTGCGGAGCTGAAGCCAGCAAGCAATCAGACTCTGCCAGGACTCAAGATGTCTTCCACCAGCCCTCCCTACAGGGGGTCCTGGTGATGTCACCCAGCTGCGATTTCTGCCGCCAGGCTAATATGTCTGCACCAGATTCTGTGTTATTGATTTCCCCGTGGTGGCGGGCCAGCTGTTCTCTGGCCAAACCCAGCCGCTGCGGGGTTTTCTATACTCACCAGAGTCTGGTGCAAGTCCCCGCTCCGGGACCGCCACACACCAAGCCGTCCACTTTTCCCCACCTCGCGGCTCAGCGCTGACTGGTCAGATTTCTGTGCACCGTTTAGATTCGAAACGCCAGAGCTCTGTACATCTGCTCTGGTGCAGCGGTGCAGAACTGGTTGCCGCCTGGAGTCTCGATCTGGGTCTCAGTTTCCGCAGTCCCCAAAAGCAACTCAGCTTTTCGTGTTGGGTCCATGAGTCTGTTCATTGATTTAAGGGCGCGGGATTTGCAGCCTCCGGTCTCAGCACGACTTTAAATCCTCCAGCTGTACTGTCTTGGTTGATAAGGATCGCTATGGATTTGTCTGGTCCTCTCCATGCTGTCTTTTTTTTTTTTTTTTTTTTTTAGCTTTGAGTTTGAATTCTCTGGAGAGATTCTTCGCTCGATCCCCTAGCACGCCGCCATTTTCTCTCCTCAGATATATGCCTTTATCTAATTTGCATCTCTCCTGCCTTTTTTCCACCTTTTTCTGCACTAGTTCCTCATTACCTCTGTCCTAAGCAATTGGATTAGACTTACTTTTTCTCTCTCTGCTACAAGATATCTTTATCACTGATGTTTGATTATAACTTACAATTGCCACCTTTAGCAGAACAAAACAACCCAAATAGTTGTTTTGACTTTCCATCAACTAGGAAATTCGGTGAGGACTTCTGAGCTTGGTATCTGAGGGGATACATCATTTACACTTCCAGCTTTTGCTTATTTGTCTTTCTTTTACCTAGAAAGTTACTTCTGTTCACAAATTCCTACTAGTCTGAAACTCATGCATTTTATCAAGCTTAGTCTTAAACACATCTCTACTTGCTTCCACCCCAGTCAGATGAGGTTCTCCTGCTTTTACTTTATGGGAGACCATTTAGGGAAATGTTCTTAAACTGCTTGGCATCAAAGCCTTCCTTCTTTTGTTGGTAGCATTTAGAATCTTATTTTTGTACATTCTTCAGCACAGGTAGAGTTCCCTGGCCATAATAGATGCCAGACATAAAATAGTAGCATGAATCATCATGACTTTGGGTCTGCACAAATGTGAAGAATACATTCATTCATTTATTTCACTCAAGTTTTTTGTTGAGTGCTTGTACTATGTAAGGTCCTGTATTAAGGTCCCAAGGATACAGAGAGTAATATGATGCAGGACCTGCCAGTTCTTCAGGAACTCACAGTTACATGGAAGAAAAATCACATAAATAATCACATGGTGAAAAAGCACGATAGGTATGCTTTCAAAGTCCAGTGTGGGAGTGGTAGGTCCTTTCCCCTCCATTAGGATGGAGAGGTGGTGGGGAGGGGATTGAGCAATTTGAAAAGGGTTCCGATGGTCAGGGTTATCTCACTTGCATTTTCCATACTGAAGAGGAGTGGCAAGCTACATAAGGAGGTAAGGAAGGGCAGAGACAAGGTGGAAAAGTCCACGAATACTACATTCCTTGCTCTCAGATACCCAGTGCACAAAGCCAACAGGTCACCTAGTTATTATTTTCTGTCCCCAAGTGAAATATCCTAAATGACAAATCCTTTCCTCCTAGAAAAGAAAAAGAGAGAGGGATAAAGGAACCTCCCTCTGCGATTACTTTCACTTGAAAGTCATTCTTTTTTTTTTTTTTTTCTTTTTTACTGTTTGTAGAGAAAATCTGCAATTGCGGTGAGCTTCATAGCAGCATTCCTCTTCCTGCTGGTTGTGCGCCTTGTAAACGAAGTGAATTTCCCATTGCTACTAAACTGCTTTGGACAACCCGGAACAAAGTGGATACCGTTCTCCTATACATACAGGCGGCCCCTGCGAACTCACTATGGATACATCAATGTGAGGACACAAGAGGTAAGACCTCAGAGGGTCACCCAGGATTCAGAGGGTAGCCATGGTAACGGCTTTGCTTTAGGAACAAGATGGCTCCCAAATCACTGAATACTCTCTGTCCAGAGAGCTTCTTTGGGTCTCTGATAACACCTTCTTTTTTCTCATCTTAGACACTTACAGACACAGGTCTAGAGTCTGCTGCCCCTCCCACATCAAAGCATTGAATTCACTGGCTCCATATGGAGTCCAGGAAGCAATTACCTGTTTTCCTGGTAGTATGTTGCATACCATACTTATCTTTCCATTTAGAATTTCAGATCAGCACTTAGCAGCTGGGGAACTGGCTGGCTTTATTTTCTGTAGGTTGACTGGTTAGGGCCAGCTCTTTATGGAACTTTAGAAAGGCATTTGCACTCTTTTAAAACTCTGTAATCCTTAGACCTGGAGCTAGAAAAGACCAAGCTGATTTTCAAATCGCAGTGGCTGCAGAGATAATGGGATTTAAAGGGTTTCCAAATTTAAAGGGGTTAAAATCATTTAAATCCCATAATCACTGAACCTTTTAATCTTTGTAGCCAATTGGTGGCTCGAGAGAGGGTGGTGGTGAATTGACAACTAAAAAGTGCATGCTGTGCCAGCACTTTTGCTAGCAAGCGTCTCATGAAGTACACTAAAAAATAATGTACCTTGCAATATGTGTGAAGTATGTAGAACTAGGTAATAAAATTGTTTTGAGTATCTGTTTCTATGGTGTAGGATAAATGTGAGGCTTAATATCCACAGACACAAAGCTTGCAATTGCTGGTGAGAAAGGTGCATATCACCATGTCACTGGGAAGATTGCATTGAAAGGTCATTTTATAAAAATGCTAGAGAGGCAGGGCTGGGGACATAGTTGGATGGCAGAACTTGCCTAGCGTGCCCAAGGCCCTTATTCCATTCCCAGAATACAGGAAAGATATTGAAGAGAAAGGGGGGAAGGGAGAAGGAAAGGACAGAAGGAGGAGAGTCCTACACAGAACCCTGCACAGAACTCTATCGTTGTTCTGAGAGTTGTTCTTAGCATTCTGGGCAAGTCATTCCTGTGTCTTTGTTTCTGGTTAATTTTATTATTTGAAAATTGTTTTAATATCTGCAGGATTTACAGGCTTTTTACTAAACCTTCAAACTTGGAGGGGGAGAACCATTAACATATAAATTCTTAGGAGGTTTGCTTGATGTTTATCCTTTAATTGAATTTAAGTTAATTTTTAAAGTGTCTATTGTTTGAATTTGTTGCATGTCGTAATAAATTGATTACCAATATAAAGTCGTATCTCTTAGAGAATAGTTTGCATCACTCTCATCTTTTATTACTTTTATTTCTGGCTGTCATTTAATAGTCTTTAGCTCTACAGTAGAGTGCTAACCATTTCATGTGTACTTGGCACAGGCTGAAAATGAAACATGTGACTAAGATGTACCCACAAATTACTCCCACAAAGGAATCCTTCCAAATGTCAAAGATTCTTTCATTTTTTTAAATATTTGTGGCCTGGATTTTGGAGTGTTAAAGGAAAAATTGGCCTCGGGATGCCATGATTTAATTAGTCATATTAAGTAAGCAATCACCGAATTTCTCTTGATACAGTTTTTGGTAGCAATAATTACCAAAGAACTAAGAACTTTATTTTGCCCCTGCACACACTGTTTTTGGGAGGAAACGTGATTCCTGGAAATATTTCAAGGCTTAGAAACACACAAATATGATTTGAGTTCCAGTTTTGTTGCTTCATTATACTTAAAGGGAAGTGTTTATTTTGGAGTAAATTTTATAACATCTCAGTCTCCATTTCCTTATTTGCAAAGCACAGGCAACAGCATCAGACTCAGTAATTACTAGGAAGCTTAAGTAGGACCAAGTGCATGAGGGGTAAAGCTCTATATTGATTCTCAGTGATTAATTTCTTTTGCTGTCCCAACACTTACCAGTATGACATTAAACACTCAGTAAGTACTAGAACACAAAAGATCAAGTGATAGAATTTCTATTTAAATTTTCAAGATCCTGGACTCAAAGTAATAAACATACAAAGAGCTTCCCAAAGCCACTAGTAATCAGGCTTTGATAAATTAAGCCTCAAAGTGGAAAAACTTTTAAAAGCACAAAGATATATCTCTATACTCTGTTCCAGAATGACAAGAACTAAGAAGTCTGGCAATACCAAGTGTTGGGGAGGATGTGGAATAATAAGAATTCCTATTTAGTACTGCTGGGAATAGAAACTGGAACAACTATTTTGACAAACCAAACTATTCCATGTTATGGAACTTTGCATATGTGACTCAGCAGCATTCCTGTCCTTGAGAACTCTCTACCTTAGAGACACTCGCAAACTCATGCATCAGGAAACAGTACAGCACCACTGTTGATAAAAACCAGGACCTAGAATACACACAGTGTTATGGATTAGATCTAAAATATCCAACGCAATTCTCCTGTGTGTGCAAGGTGATTGGATCATGGCAGAGCTACAGACATTAGTGGATTTACCCTTTGACAGATTTGTAACGGAATGTACTGCTGGCGGCAGGGCCTGGGCTGAGGTGGTCCTGCCCTCTCTCTGTATCCTATCTGCTGTGGGTTGAACAATTTTCCTCCACCCAGCCCTTTCAACACTCTTTCTGCCTTGGAGCCAGCTGACTGTAGACTAAATCATCTGAACACAGTGAGCCAATGTAAACCTCTACTCCTTTTAGTCTTGTTGCTATTGGGTACTTTCTCCCAGTGATAGAAAAGTGATTAATACACTCAAATATCTATTAGGAGGACAATGGATTGAAACTATGCTATCTACATACCCTGGAATGCCAGACAATGCAAACAACAACTACAGTGGTATGTGACAGCCTGGAGGGTGAAATTAGGCACACAGCTTAATCCCACATACAACTCACAGGAAGAGGAAAAACTGAAGGATGTTGCCTAGGAATTTAAGAGCATTTAGGTATCTCCACATCTGTCTATCTATCTATCAATCAATCATCTATCTATATTTTTAAAAAGCCAAGAGATTGCTCAGTTTAGAAGAAAAAAGCTGAAAGACTCATTGCAGAAGTGGGAGTAACAGTTACCTCTGAGAAGAGTGTGAGCTTTGTGATCAGCATGGCTTTCTGGAAGGTCCGCAGTTTGCAGTCTCTTGATCCTGTTGAGATTTGAGATTCCATAGGTGTTCACATTCTAATCACTTATGCAGTATAAGTGTATGTTTTCTGTATTTTTATGTCAGTATTACAATGAAAGAATAAAAATGTATTGAGTCCAGGAAGGATGCTTATTAATCACGTATTGTGGATCAGTTATTACACAAAATATTTCATCTAATTTAACAGCAAGAAGTAAGTAAAAGGGAAAATAGAATATTAACCTATCCCAAACAATCAAAAGTATTGAAATAGGTAATTTTATTTCACATGAAGTATAACATATATAGGGCACTTATTCCTCTAGTTTTGGTCTCTGCAGGATAGAATGGTGACTCCCATGTTAATACTTCAATACAAATGACAAACAGAAAATTTTGCATGGAAGTTAAAAAACAACATATGAACACTCAAGAGAATGACAGATTTCCTCCTGAACCCAAACAGTTTTTGGCTAAGTTGGAAAGAAAGCAAAAGTTGGTAACTTTCTACTTCTTTCCTCACTGATTTAATCTCTGCCTCTGAAATCTCCACCTACCTCTTGCCTTGTCAATGCTCCATTCTCACAAATGATTATGCATTGGTCCTTTCCCATAGTGGCCTCATGTGCAATACTAAGAGCAAGAGTAATATAACAAAAATGGTAGGTGATGAATTGATTGTTGTGGGGCAAAGAGCTTCAGCAGTGACCTTCCAGACATGCTTCTGCAAGGGTAAGATAAGGGACAATCTCTTTCCACCCATCATATATGGTTATCGTCAACATCCTACAACATTTGTGGTAAGGTTAGATGCAGCATGGACAGCCATGTAGCAATATGATTGCACAAAAAGGGCATGATCTCATCATAACACATCAAGGAAGGGAAAATTGATGACTATTTTTCAGATTTTTCCTGTCACTTTAGTTGTAGCATTTCTTTCTCCTAAGTGTAAGGAAGGAATTTTTCTGAAAGGAGAGGCGGGGCTTACGGTCTAAAATTAGACAAGGCAGATCAGAGAATATCTCTATAGCTAACTCTTACACAGATAGATGGGGAAAGTTAAAGTAATATTTTTAGTTTTTATGGCTGGCTTTAGGAAAGAAATGCTCTGATTTCTATGACCTAGAGAAGAGAAACTCTAATTTCTGTAACTTACTTCAAGGGAGAATCACAAGAGAGAGATAGAAGGCAGGAAGTTAGAGAAGCCTTCACTGTGGGGTGCCATTTTCTGAGCCCCAAATCTCATGCCTCTGCTCACTTTTTTCTGGTTCAGAGAATTGTCCATAGCTTGGTTGAATGGAGTTAGAGGGTCACATTAATCTACTTACTTCAAGACCATGATCCTTAAGGTCTTCTCAGAGGTTTCTTTTGCCTAACGTGTGTACTTAGTGGTTTTCTAGAAAACACTAAACTTTCTAGGGTTTTTTCTTCTTAAATATACATAAGCATGCCATCCGTCATTCCCAGAACTGGGCCATCTGCAAGCATGATCATTACTGATGGTGGCCTTATTGTGCAAAGCTTCAGGTAGCAGACATTGCTGTGGCTGGACACTGACTTTTATGAGCCAAAATGATTGCAAGTGAGAATGTCTCTTCAGTACTGTCTAAAACAAGGCAAAATGAGAAGCAGCAGAATCAGGTCAGAGATTTAGTGGATGTAATAGAAACTAGACCTCCTTAGAACCCAAATCACATTTTTTGTTTGTCTTTTAAAAGTCAGATGAGTTCTGATAACTTTGGATTGGCCCAGCTGGAGAAGAGGGAGTGTTATGCTTCTAGAACTCTTTGTCCTGGAGACATCACATACAGCAAGTCATTTTCAATTCAGAGGCCTTTTTAATCATCAATTTATCCAGTGCTTGATCAGTTCATTTCCAAGAGACACAGAAAGTAAAACTACTAGGAACACAGGAAAAACAAACATGGCATCTTGCTTGTGTTTCAAACTAAATATCTGAATTCAGACTCATGAAAAGGACTATGCTGTGAAAACTATAAGGGTGATTTGTAGAGAAGTCCATTTAAAAATCAGAATACCTGTCCTGCGGTAATAATGACAACCTGAATGCAAAGCAGTTGGTGATTGGTTTCCATTCATTACTCTGACCCCGTCACTCTGTGAACCAGAGTGAGCTGATATTTTGATCCCTGGGCAAAGGGAGGTCTCAGGAGGTCCCTGAGCAAAACGAGGTCAACTCACTGGATGAGTGCTGAAATTCTGAAGGCGTCTGCTGATCAAGGGACCCAGAATTCATTGTCACTACCTATGTTTGAGCTGGAAACAACCACAAGATATCTCCTAACTAAAACTTAAGCAATATTGATTCTGCAAGAGACCCTGTCCTCCCCTCTGAGCCCTACTGCCTCTTTTTTGACCTACTAGCTGATCGTTTGGCCTGCTATATCATTTTTACATCAACAAGGAGACCCCCTTATTTAACAAGAGTGTCGAGAACCTACCTGTCATAAGATGGCAGAGTTACTGTATTATCCATTTGCTGCAGACATAGTAAAAAGCGTATGTGAACCATGTGACTTTCCAAAATAAAATATGTACTGTGAAATCTGTTTCTCCATTAATATAAATTTTAACTATTCATTTTAAATTATTAATTGCAGCAGGCAGGAACAGAGAGACGATTTAGCTACTGCAGAACTGGTAAAGGTATCAATACTTCTCTTATTGAGGAAAAGAAATGAACTTCAGGTTAGATTCAGTTGTAGTTTCCTACCATGGACTCATTGTGTTGTGGTTCTGTTTTTTTTTTTTGTTGTTGTTTTTGGTGTTGTTTGTTATGTAACCTCATATGAAGATATTGTGCAGGTCATGGTCAGTAAGATGCCACAACCAGAACTGTCTGGCAATCCTTGGGGTGACAGATGCCTCTCTCAGACCTGAGAAGAGAATCATACAGAGCTGGAGTTGCACAGAATTTCTGGCACTTGGGGAAGAGTCACTTTCTGCCTGGTCCCCAAAGAGTACTAAATGGACACAATGGACTTGCAGAATTCAGCAATCAACTTTAGCACTGTTTTCAACTGCTTAACAGTTTGATGAGATTCACTTAAAACTGAGAATGTTATAAAGCTTCACATAGAATAAATAAGAACACTGAAGAGCAGTTGCTGTGACAGACAGACCACACTAGCTTAATTAAGGATGTGTATAACATATTGATATTGTGATAGAATTACCCCAAATGTAGTTATAGTGACAATTAAGGAATAGAGCTGACTTTCATGGCAATTAAAGCATACACTACACATTCAAATAAATGTACACATGTAACTAAGGCTGAAATGGATGGGTTTTCTGTAGTGGAGAACATGGGCTTTGGATTTTACATAAGTATATTGGGAGCAATTATATGCAAATGTTCCAAAAATTTTAAATTTATCAGTTTAATTGTTAATTAAAATCTGAATATTCCCATTTGTGAAATTGTAAAGCAAAAGGAATTGCAACTACTAAACTGCTTCAGAAAAAGAAACTGAGTTGATATGTAATGAAGATTACTTTGATGGCATGGGTGTATAGGAGACATCATTTTTAAAGATAATTTATTGGTTTTCCAAGTACAAGAAGGCATATATTTGTTGATTCAAGAAAAGATCTTTCTATTTCTCAGTCTGGCTGTGAAACAGTAACTCTCAGTCAGAGGCCATATCTCAAGATAGCGATTGAACAAGTGTTAAAAGAGAGGCAGGGACCTCACTGTGGGTTGGAATAATTCCAGAACACTTTCTAGGGAGAGATGAGGTACAGCCTTAGAAGGATTTGCATAGGATAGAGAGAAAATGTAGACTTGGAGAAAACAGCAAAGAGAAACATTCAGAACACTCACTGCATTTTCCTACAGCTCCTACCTGTCCCAGTGGCCCAAGGGCACAAAAGTCACAGTAAATTCCTAATGTCTGCACCAGTAATTGGATTGCCTCTTGTGCTGTAGTTTCATTTCTTACCTTTCTCTGCACTCACTGCCTTTAGTTCTAATCTTGGGGCTTTTTGTCATGTTGGCTGGTCACTCAATCTTGGAATGTCCTTATTGTGTAGTCTGGCTGCCCTGAGAAGTACACAAGGGTCATTTTTAATAATCCTCCTCTCTGTGAACCTCTGATATGATCACAACACCCTATGTGCAAGGGTCCCTGAGGTACTGCTCAGGCCTGCATGGTGCTCTGATTTTCCAGAGAAGGATATCAAACACATGTGGGAGTAGTAAATAGGCCAGTTCAGCTAGAATTGAACTTACTGTGGGGTATAAAATATAAAATGTGCTCATTGAGTAATTATGATTTAGGATGCAATTGATATCCGTGAAAAGATCACACTCATATCTTGAAGGTGATTGTAGATACATATGCTCTACATATATGCATTCATATTCATAAACTGGTATATAGAACTATACAGAAGATGTATGAGTAGATGCATACGTGTCATACATGCATGTTCACAGAGAAATTTCTACAGTCTTAACTACACATACAATTAGAGTATATACATACACACATCTTGTAATGCAATTGTTAATGTATATAAATAGCCAAATAAGTAGATATGGTGCCTCTTCTTGTTTACTCTCTATTTCTTACTCTCTAGTCCTTTTATTAAAGAAATAAGACTCTCCCTTCTGACCAGAGGGATGAGCAGAAAGTCAGATTAGTGATTAGCCCAAAAAATTATCAGTCAAGAAATGCACATATGGTCCAAAATGAGCCTTTGTGGGTGAGAAAGACTGTCTTTTCTTGGGTGACAGAACTATTGTGACACAGTTGTCTAGCTGTCTGTGACTGGATTCCTCAGAGAGAGAAAGACTGGGACACTAACAGAAAGAGAAATGAGTTGCAGAGCTCACCTGAGATCCAGATGATATTTCACTCCCCCTCCTCTGTGGTTTGTGTATGTAAACTAATAAATCCTTCTCTTTTTTTCACTTCTTTTGAATTGAACTGTATTTTTGTCACTTGCAACCGAAAGAGTGAACTGAAACACTGAAATCATTAAATAACAACAACAGCCACGAAACGTCATGTCACTCATCTTTAAGTGAGTTGTCCTCTGGAGGATGAGACATCTATCTTTCCAGCTGGGAGACTGAGCAGGGGAAGTCACCTGTATCTATCAGTCACCTCAGATGTCCACAAGAGATGGATGTTATTCACCTTTCTGCTTACAAGCATCGTGCTTGGTAAACTAGCTTATACTTTCAAGAGAGGAAAATTGAGGTCATGGTTTCCCAAGGTCACTCAGCCGGAAAATGGTGAGGTCTGACTGATTCCTTACTAATTTGTAACTGCACTCACCTGACAAAATCATATCATTTTAATATAATTACTAGATAAAATTTCCCCCATTGCTATGAGACTTTAGCAGTCAAAAGACATTGATTTTCACTTTCAATATCACTTCTGTTATCAATGAAAGACCCATTATTATCATAGTTTTAAATGTCATAATTGGTACTCTAGGAAGATATGAATTTTATTCATTATAGAACCTTAGGTTAAAAATGCCTGTCACGTTAACACACCTGAAGCCACCTATTGGAAATTCAAATATCAAATTACCTCATTTGCGACAAGCAAAGGAAAGCAAAACAGTGTCACAAATACTTTGATCAGAGAGGTGAGAGGATGACGGAACAGTAAGTTTTTGTTTAGCTTGTCTCAGGCATAGAGCCTGGCAAACTAGTACTAAACATATTCATGGAACAGCAGTTAGTATTAACTGTGAATATTAGTCATTCACAAGATATTTAATAAATGCATGCTCCAATCCAGGCAATGTGCTAAGCAATGAATACTACTTTAAAGAAGCATTAAAGTTAATGCAGATCAAGGAAGCGCACAGATGGACTGGGTGACAAGTATCCTGGAACATTCCCACCTAGTAGATGCTGATATTCCAACATGTAGTTACAGAGGCTGGGTCACTCTCTGTTGTAGTTTAGATCTCAAATTGCTCCCAAAGCTTCATGGCAAGTGACTGGACTATAGGGGTGATACAGCTGACTTGCTATTAGAAGATGGGATCTGCTCAGAAGAGGGGGATCACTGAGAATATGATCTGGAAGGATATACATCCTTTCTTCGCTCTTCCCTTCCCCCATGGCTTCCTGGCCCCCATGATGTGAACAGCTTTCCTGTACTCAAACCCTTCTACCTTTCCTTCCTGCTTGGAGCCAGCCAACCATGGGTGAACCCTTTAACAACTGTGAAGCCAAATAAACCTCTTCTCCTTTAAACTGAGGGTGTCAGGGATCGTGTCTCAGTGACAAAGTAGTCACTAAGCCACCATCTCACATAACAGATTCAATTAAGAAATTTCAATTAAATAATTGAATTCAGTGCCTCAAGGATAACTTGTCACTGAGTAAATGGCATCCAATTATGATTTCTTATTTTTTTAGAGTGAGCCATACACATGATTACCCACAGAAGAAAACAAAAACATTCATTAAGAATATTTTACTTCTAAAGTAAACTATGTACCTCCTCTATCAAATATACTCAGTGAAGTTGAGAAATGATGAACCTGATTAATTGAACCCTCTGACTAAAAGACACACCAAGTGCCATGGGTCCCAAGGGTCCATATGTTAAAACTTGGTTCCTAGTGTGGTACAACTGGAAGGCACCACGGACTTGGAGAGTGCCTTCAAAGTCTTGTTTGAAGTGCTTTGGTCACTGGGGTTGTGTCCTCAAAGAGGATCCTGGGACCCAGCTCTCCTCCTCTTTCTGTTTGCTCCCTGATCGTGAGGTGAGCAGTTTCCTGTGCCGTATGTTCCTATCATGATATGCAGTCTCCCTGCGGGCCCAAAGCACTGACTTGCAAAACTGCAAGTCAGAATAAAGGTTTTCTGCTTATAAGTTGATTATCTCAGGAATTTCATCATAGTAACATGAAACTGACTAATATACCAAGTATTTAATAAATAGATTATTAACTCAAAAGGAAAGTTGAATTAAGTACCCAGTCTGGTAATACGCAGTTTAAGATAAACTGGCAATCATCCTCCTATAACACCAGGATACCCTAGATAAAATAAGATACATAATTTAATGCCTAGCTGGCCTTGCCAGAAAGCAGAAAATTCTTCATGGGCCAGAAGATGAGAGGGAATGGAAAGAGAGGTAAGCATGATTGCAGGAGATGTGACTTCCTGGGAGGCTGATGAGTACTAGTACTGAAGGGTTTGGGGAGCATGAGTCTTAGTATCAGCCTTACAAGGCAGAAGGGGAAGCCTGGGCCCAGGAGAGACCCAAAATGAGACTCCCTCTGTCAACTATATCAACCTAACACTGGGCATTAAGAAGCTAGAAAAGGTAGGCTGGCATGGAGGCAGAATACGAAAATTGGACACAGCAAACATGCCAGGAATATACTTAACATATATTTGCATATTTGGTCGTTGGATGACAAGAAGTTATCCCTCAAAATTCAGAATGGTAGACCTGTGCCCTCGTGGTCTCGAGGTGTGAATTTTATTACATGTATTTTCTAGAAATTTGTCTGAGAAATCAATCAAAAACGAATTGCTGTTACATGAAAAACTGAGGCTCCTCTCCAGGCATTAAAAACTCCTTTGGAAGGTGTTCATAAAGGATCCATGAAAGGCATCATTGAAGAGTACGAAATGCAAAAGGAAACACTCATTTATTGTGATTATTCGTGTTTTGCTACAGAAAAATTGCCGTTTGATGGCACTGTCTTCCCACACCCTGTTGTGCTGTTCCATGATAATGCCATGTGTTTGTTCCGTTGTCTTTGTCAAATTCTGAATTCTAAAATGCACTTGGTCCAAATGACTTGGCAGAAGGGAATGTGGGGCTGTATAACAAACTCTAAAATGGTAAAGAATGAATGAAGAACAGAAAACAAGAAGAGTCTATTGAAAAAAAAAAAACCTCATATAGCTTTGGAAAACAACTGAATGCATACCTAGAAAGAAAAAAAAATATTATCTTAAAAAATAAAACATAAGCATAAGCAAACAAAAACATCAGTTAAGTTAAAAGGCCATCACTGTATTAAACCCTTTGTATGCTAGTTTCTCCCTTAGCTCTTAGACTACAGTACTTTACTGGGTTAACTAATTCCCACAGACCCAGAGTAGTATTTCTATGCTATTGACTTTGGTTGTCCTACAAAGGCTGATACTGTCTTTAAGGGCTTTTTTTTTTTTTTTTTTTTTTTTGTTAAATGATTTCTTTGAAGCCTTGTAAATTTGTGAACTCACGGAGTTTATGGGTCACACATGCCAGACACTATGTTCAGTCTTCGAATGACAAAGAATAAAACTCTGTCTGAAATTACATTAACAACTTTTTGCAGTGGTAAGTGATAATATGTTATAAACTGATTCATGTAGGGGATTATTTCTACTCTTTAAATGTAGTTCTCAGAGTCTCAGAACATTTACTGTGGTGGTCTATATCCAGGTTGTGAGTTTTAAGTGATCTTAAAGATTTTTTATGATTTTTTTCCATGATGAACATGTATGGGATTTATTGTTAGAAAAATATTTTTATAGCACTGTTTGTCTCTGAAACTGTGAAACACAGCATTATCTGGAACTGTTTCTGTCATTAAAAAAGAACATAAACTGTTAGGTAAACATGTTTAGAATAAGTTTAGATTCTTTATAATGACCCATTTCTGAAGAGTTCAATATGAAATGGGGAAAAATAATATGTTTACAATGAAAACATGGCAAACCCTATCTCTGCCAAAGGACCGAGGTTTACATGACTGGTGATGAATTATCTTGATAGAATGTACCACTGACATCATGCAACCTTCATTCTTAAATCCCATAAGCCCTTGATAATCATGAGGAAGACACTAGATAAACCCAAATGAAGGACATGCCTGACCAGTACTCCTCAGAACTGGAGAGGTCCCTAGAATTAGGAAAATCTGAGAAATTGCCACACCCAAGACGGTCCTAAGGAAACAACACTGCTAAAAGAAAAAGGTTGTTTGATCAAAACTCAAGAAACCTGAATAAATTAAGGGCTTTAGTTATTAATAATTTATGAATACTGGCTCACTAACTGCAGCACATGTATCACATGAGTGGAAGATTTTGGTAATAGGAGAATCTGTATATTTATTTTCTATGCACTGTATATGTGTACTATATGCTATCTTCTCAATTTTTTGTTAAGACTGCCCTGAAATAAAGTTTGTTTGTAGAGTTGGCTTTAGGGTTTTGGCCTGCATGTCTGAAAGAGTAGAATTTCTGTAGACTAAGATGAGGTAGGTTGCACAGAGGTGACTGGAAATAATTTGAAATAGTATCCCAGTTTCCTAGTGAAGAGATGTGTAAGATAGATGCATAATAAATATTGGTCATTGTTTTAATTCTCTATAAAGAATACTATAAATACTTTTGTGGAAAAGTGTTAATATTCTAAAAACAATTCTTGTCCTGCATATGAAAGACCAGATCTTCAAAGAACTCCCAAGAACACCTATGGAAGCCAGAGTGTGCTTTTCAGTCTTTCTTGTTTATACTGATACACTACAATGGTTTCTTCTATTATAATGTAATAATCCACTTCTTTGTAATGTAAATCAGTTGTGAAATTATTAGGAAGAGAAGATACAAAGTGCATAACTTTTTGGTAGTTCAGTATAGTGCTATATTTTGCCAATAATTGCTGTTTTCTAAATAATATTCATTGGATTGAGGACACTTAGTTATCTTTTAGATTTCTTTTCCAAACCTCACAGGATGATATTTTCAGGATGTTGCCAGATTGTAGTAATGATAATATCTTGGTTATTTTTCTCTCATTGCTGGGACAAAATTCCCAATGCCCCAAATTAAGGAAAGCAAGGTTTATTTAGCTTACTGTTTGTGAAGGTTTTAGTCCACAATCAGCTGGCATCAAAGCAGGATGGCATGGCAGAAGGGTGACACTTCAAGCTGGCAGAAGACAGCAAAAGCAGCCAGAGGAGTAGGGTAGAGCAAGCCTCTTTGCCTTTCTTATACTGTAAGCAGCCTACTACAACTGGGGTAGGTGCAACACACCATCTCCATCCCTCCTCTTGCACAGGATGGGAGTGTTTCCAAACCGAAGATCCTAGTCCCCTATTGAGTTGTTTCATTAAACTTGTAAATTTCTGAAGTTGACACAACACATCAACCATTCCAGATAAGAAAATAATAACAATAATCATGATGATGATAAGCCACTATACATGGTGCTTACCATGTGCCTAACTTTTTAAGATACTATCAATGAATTTATTTAAATTCCATAGAAACTATGAGAAGTAAGTACTATTGCCATCTCATTTTGCAGAAAACAGGCCCAATGTAACACAGCCTCAAAGTGGAGGAGCTGAGATTTGAACCCTGGCTCCATTGTGTCTGCTTCGACTACCATACACACCACCTTTTATCATAATGACTTACATAAATGCAATTCATTTATATGGCTTATTATGCACTTGCATTTTAGCTAGCCTCTCTCCATATGAAAACACTTATGAAGTTTTAATTGTGTACATGCAAGTATGTTTCTGTTTTTTACATTGTTGTTTGTCACCACACTGTTTTTTAATCTCATCATTATTTTAGTGCTGGAAAGTCCACTATTAAAGTCCATATATTAAATGTAAACACCCTATTTCATGGTTATTTTTGTAGGTTCTACCTTTTAATCTTTGTTGCTTGTGGGCCTAGACCACCTTCCCCTTTGCCCTTAATTTTTCCAAAGTCTTTAACAGAGTCATTCTGTATGAACTTTAACATCCTTTTGTTAAATAAAATTGAAAATATCAGGACTGGGATGTAGTTCATTGGTAGATTGCTTGCCTGATATATGCAGGCTCCTGAGTTCCTTCCTCAGCACTATAGAAAAGAAATAATCATAGTACCAAATAAACTAAACAAAATGGAAAATCTTGTTTGCACCGGGTATCAAATTGCATAGCATTACTATATAACAAATCACCCCAAAATTGGGTGGCTTGCTTAAGCATTCTAGAAGCACTTATTTGCTTTTGATTTATGGATCAGCTGGAATAGAGCCATGTTGGGCCATGATCAATTGGCTTATTTCCAAAGCTTGACAGTTGGGTCCATATCTGCTTCTTGTATGGTTCCTCGCTGATAACCATTGAACCACTTGTATGTATTTTTCTCATGGGAAGACAAAGAAACTAAGGCCAATTTTGAAAACACATTGCAGACTTCTGCCAACTCATAGCTGCTCACTCTACATCAACCAGAATCAAGTGCAAGAAGGGCAGAGAAGTACATGTCACCTACCATAATGCCATGGAAAGTTAGAAGGCTAAGTCCAGCATCCATGGAAGGAAAGTTCACTGCTTCTAAGGAGTTGAGTGTGAAAAGAGTGATTATTTACCAGAAATAATTTGTATACAATATTGATAAAATGTTTACTGAAGTTGTGTTATGTGATTTTTTGAAAATAGATACTTTCTTTTAAGAATATCTTGCCTATTAAAATAATTGTTAAGTGACTTACTGAAAAAGGGCACCAATATACATTTCAAGCAAAGTTCTTTGACCTCTAGTAGAAACTCAGTAAATGTTCATTGAAGTGTTGTGCAAGGAGATTTTGCACTTGAGTAAAAGCTCTTAAATGCTGTGTTTTGTATGTAGAAATGCTATTAATTTTATGTTTCTTACACTTTATCATTCTATAGAGCCCCTAAGTTTCCTATTAAGTTTTAGAAGTTCCCTTTGGATTGTTTAGGTGTGCAATACCAATTTTTAAAATTATCTTTTTCCAATTTATTTTCAATGTTCATTGCATTGGATGTAGCTTACCAAACAACAGTAAATGATTGAGCAAGACTTTTAAAGACTGATTCTAGTGTTATATCACGCTACGTAATTGATGATGAATAACTTCTCAGCATATTATTAAGAATCCAAATGTTTTAAAGATAATTTTTCTTAAAATTATGCTTACATGTGTTAGTTTTTTTAGAAAAAATTTTTTTCTTGGTTCCAGGGATTGAACTCAGGACTCTGTGCTTGCCAGGCAGGCACTTAGCCTGCTGAGCTATTTCCCCAGCCCTCTATATGTTTAGTTTTGTCAAATGATTTCATGGCATCCAATCAAATTACTATGTTTTCTATTCTTTTAAACTTATCAAAGTGGCACGTCATTTTTTCAAGTTGCTTTTGCCAATTTTATTTTTCACTCTTTGTATTGTATTTATTAGTCTGGTAGCTCCAGAGAAATGAAGACGACAGGTTGCGTGTGTACATGTGTGTTTGTGTGTGTCATATTACACAGCAATAGCAGAGAAAATACTTGAGAGAGACACAAAGAGAGAGCAGAGAGAAGAGAGAAAAGGGAGATAAACTGATGTATGAGATAAAGTTGTGGAGAACCAGCAAGTCAGTTATGTGACTAGGTAGACCAGCAGACTGGAAACTCAAGAAGCTGTCCGGTACTTTGAGTCCAAATGCAGTATGTTGGCAGAATTCCTTCGTGCTAAGGGAAGTCGCTCTTTGTTCTATCAGCTATCCCAGTAATTGAATGAGAACAACCCATGTTATGGAGGTCAGTTTGACTTACTCAAAGTTTACCTATTTATTGATTTTTTTGTTTCATTTTGTTCTGTTTTTGAGACAGTCTGACTTTGTAGTTTAGGTTTGAACTCAACCTATCAGTTGCTGAGATTACAGGTGTGTGCCATCAGGACCAGCAAGTTACCAATTTAAATGTTTATTTCATCTAAGCAAAAACATCTTCACAAGACATCCACAACAATGTCAGACCAAACATTTGGATACTATAGCCCAATGAATTTGACCCACAGAATTATCCATTACAATACATAATTATTTTATCATGTGCTTGAATTTGAAAATTTCTCACCAAATACTCTTGGAGTGATGTAAAATTATGCATATAACATACTTTGATCCCGTTTGTCTCCCTCCATCCCTCAAGTTTCATAAGGCTGGGGTTCAGGGTGTGTAACATACTTATATAAAATTATTATTCCACATTGTAGAGGAGGCAGTTGAGTCTAGGATAAGTTACAGCATTCACTCGAAGGCCCACATGTTCCAAATGTTAGGACCGAGTTTTGAAGCCTGACTCCAGAGCTCAGGTTTTGGTCACTTGATTGAGTGCAGAGCGCGAGCATCCAATGTGTGGATATGATGTTTCCCTCCCAGCCCTCCTCCCTCTTCTCAGGGCTCAACCGCCTGTGACTCTCATATGTGATTTAGTATTGATTGCTTTGGTTGAATTGGGAAATTTCATGGGTGATAAGCATAAGAGTTGAGATTTTTACTTTCTGGCATGAGATTCTTTCAAGTCGATTATCTTACTGCAGTCCACAGCTGGACAGTGTGCAAAAGCTCAGCTCTCTTGTCTGTTTTGCTCCACTGTGCTGGTGGGATAACAACCACGACACTGCCATTCTAGCCTTCTTGCTGATGAATTGACCTCATATTTCTCTCCCTGCATTTTTCAGAAGAAATGGTGCTGTTTCAATTACTTAAGCCCTGTTTCAAAAGCACTGTGGCTGATAACTGTGTTTCATTCCTGGCTGCACTGTCTTTTAACCCTGTGTTCTTGAAATAATCTGAGCTTTCAGACTGGATGTGTTCAGGACACCATTTCAGAGTGAAATTGTTGGCTTTTCTAAATTGAAAAAAAATCCTAGAAGGCTGTGGTAATACATGCTCTTGATTCTAAATTAGGTAGAAATGGGCTTCATTTGTCAGAAATCCACTGAGGACCAAAATGAGGCACAATTTCAGGCGCTGAGCTATGCACCAAGCATTTGCTGTAGTTCCTTCTTGAATATCTACTTCAAAGATGCAGATTTGTCTTTTATATCCATGGGAGCTATGTGAATATTCCAATTGCCTTTGTCATCTCCAGAACGTATGATTATTTTTAGTGGCTGTGGTCAGTATGTTTATCTGCTCCTCTAAATTGGCATGATAATTATAACTCCCCTTCTCAGTAAATAACCCCAGCCTGTTGCTATTATCCCCACTTAGACATTGCAAATTGAGTCACCTGATGTGGAGTCATTCATCTCTTCAGTGAGTGCAAAACTTCTTACGTTGGGAAAAACACAGGGACCAGGGCAACAGAATAACATTTGTCATCTGAACCACCTTGACATTTTCCTGCTAGTACGAAATTTTGTTGAATTAGCAAATTTCATGGGTGATAAGCATAAGAGTTGAGATTTTTAACTTTCTCGCTTGAGATTCTTTCTTATCCTTCTCCTTCTCCTTCTTCTCTCCTCCCCCTCCTCCTCCTCCTCCTCCTCCTCCACCTCCTTCATTTTGCTTTTTAACATAGAAAAACGTATCCTAAGTGCTGTAGGCTACATAACCATGCCTACAATCCTTCTCTTTTCAACACATCCTGCCCTAGAACTATTTTTCTCTGTGAGTGATGCTAACTATGCATAAAGCCAATTAGGAGATTTCACTTAGGATTCCTTTTCTTAGCTGTTTCTCAAAGTGTGTGTGGCATGACTGCTAGACAGAGATGTTAGAAAAATAACAATATACTCTATGCTGACTCTTCAGCTTCTCATCTTCCTATCTGAGTTCAAACTGGTAGTTTTCCATGTGCTCCCTTTGTGTGAAGAAAATGTCCTCATCCCTCAAAGCCCAGTTTAAATGCTGTTTCTCTGGTAGTTTGCCAGTTTTCCTGCACAGCAGTTGTGACTGTCCTGTGAACTGTTTTAGCACTTCTCCGACTAATAATTACACACATTTGTATAGTTCTTTGTGTTTTCAAAAGTCATGATCCCAGTTAATAAATAATCTGGTGAGCTTGATTGTATTCTCCACTTTCAGCTGAGAACATTAAATAAATGAAGCCCAAAGAAGTAATTTATTAAATGTTATATAACTGTCATCTCTCTTCTGACATAAGATTTCTTATTTCACCAAGTAGATTCTGTTGGTTTCAAATTTTCACTGTGTTATCTACCCTTACTGAATACATCTCTGTGCCAGACATACCTCTTGGTGGTTTGTATGGAGTAGCAGGAAGTGCAAACATCTTGACAGGTCTTCACGCAGGCATCAAGCAAGCCCTATGTAACAGGCACTGTTACAATAACTCATTCAAGGCCAGAACATTGCAGGCTGCTGCCAGGTGTGTCATAGCCTTTTCTGATTACGTATTTGGTGTCTCATCGGTGAAAAAGCAGCACACCGCACGATTTCCAGAGCTCACCCTTCAGCCACCATACCTCCGGACACATTGACTCTGTCTCCTCCTGTCTTTGAAAACCTGCAGGATTTTGAATGGGACCCAAGATCCTAGTGGCTAGAAAGTCTGGAAAATGTAGATTTCCAGTCTGTGTTCTAAAGGTTGGATAAGAGGATAGAAGCAAGTAAAAATGAATCCTGAATGCCAGTAAATGCTATCTAGCACAGCTGTGGGAATGTCAGACCTCACCATTTAGTCTCTCAGGTCTGTAGTGTCATCCCCTGGCCACTGGGGGGAGATGAGGGAGAACGTGGTGTGCTGTTTTCAAGAAAGATTATTTGTGAATGAGTAGTGGAAAGAAGGACTGAGAAAAAAGAGAATATTTTCTGTGGTGTATAAAGAGAAGCTCGTGGTATGGAAAGTTAATGGGAAATTAATCAGGCCGTTGAATGCCCAGAGAGCGATATGCAGATGTGTTCCTCCTATTGGCGGTCACGTAGTGGATGTGCAACCATTCAAATGATTCCTTAATTCTTCAGCTCTGAGTAATGATTGAATACAACCTTTGTACCACCTTCCCTGCCCACCTGCTACTCCATCAGCATTGGTTCTTATCTGTCATCTCCCAAGTGCTCTGCAACTGATCTATTTAAATATAGGGTAGATTGCCATCAGCTCCTCATCTGACCAACGATTCATTTCACCGCTGCTTTCATTGTGTCATTCTGGTAGCAGTTTGGGCATGAAAATCTCCATCTCTGTGTTTTCCCCATCACCCTCAACAAATTCAGACAGAACTTTCTCTCATGAGCTTGTGTCTCAAGTGAGTCTTCATTTGAAAAAGCATCAGGACTCTTTCTATGGGGAATACATTTAAATGTAACCATAGATATTTATTTACCAAAAAGTGTGGTAACTTAAGACTTGCTAGCTAATAAACACTCCACCTGCCAATGTACTGTGTCTTTTCTGATTTTTCTCTGCTTTTATGAAGAGACCTGCCTAGACTGTCTCATGGATTTTTCTCCCTTAAGTGTGATTTCTTGAGGCATTCTAGAAGATTGATTGGAACACAAGGATTTCAGTTCATGCATCCTGTTAATCAGCTCAGATTTGTTAAAATCATTAGGGCTATAAATTTCATTGTGCTCACATTTCCCTCATCCAGAGTTAGTCTTCTGGCAGTGTATCAATTTGGACAGAATATCTTCCACCCACTCAGTGTTTTTAATGGAGCTCACCCAGGTTAATGAGGATGGGATCCCCAAAAGGAACAAGGCACTTGCTTCAGATGTCTTGTGGGAGCTGAACCTGCCACAGTATTCTTGTGGGGGTTTCATCATGAATCCTCTAACAACTGGAGTCTGCTGAAGCTCTGAGATGTGCTGTGAGATGTTCTTTATCCATTCATTCCTTTTTTCCACCCTTGTCTTCTGATTTAGAAATGGAGCATGAAAACATTTAGACAACTTAGAGGTTGGCAAATTGTGAGATTGATTTTCCTGTGTTCATCCCATAGTGTTCAGACTGAGATAAGGTACTTAATTCCACTGAGCTCTGAATTGCCTTCTCTAGAACAAAGTCACTACTGCTTCCTTGGAAAGAAATAAGGACATTGTGAATCACCCTTCAAAGCAGCACCAGGTGTTGCAAGTCTCATGACATTCTTTGAGGTCCTGGATCTGTTGGTTGCAAGGTTGGGGCCTGTGTCAGTCAATCTACCTACAATCCTTAAGGGCCATTCCATCTGCAAACTCCGGTATCTGCCCTTCTCTCTAGGTTCATCTCTCATGGCACCTTCTTCATGTGTTGCTCAATGCATCAGCCACTCTGAATCACTTTGAACTCTAAAATACACAACAGCAGATTTTTCTGAACTGTTCCATGCCTTTTCTTTCCATTGTTTACCAGGTGAACGCTTCGCCCTCCAAATCGTTTCTAATTAGTTCTTTTTCTTGGACTATGATGTGCCTAGCTCAGTCCCTATTTCCAGCACAGCAACTGTAATAATTTGTTGCCATTGTTTGTATGAGAAGCTGTCCCCTTTATATAACCATAAGCTCTTGGAAGATTAGATCCTTTTTGTAACCTATTCCCTTCCAGCCTGTGGTGCTGCTCCTTGGGAAGAAGCCAATTCCCAAATGGATTGGCATACGTGCACTTCAATACAGTATTTCCTTCAATGCTGAGAGCAACTGAGATACAGCTCTCCTCTCCTGTGGTACGTTCAGTGGCTATGACTGCTCAGCCAGATTTGAATCTCATTAATATCACAGGTAAAACCTGTGATTGGAAGGAACCAGGGAAAGTTTGAGCTTAATAAAGTGATAACATTGTGGGCATTGAAACTGTTTAAAGTTGAAACAGACTATCATGTCAAATAATCTCCTTGGCTGGAAGTACTTGTACCAAGACTCATTCAAACCTTGCTGAGCAGTTTTAGCCACTGGACGTAACATGCACATTCTTATACCAACAGGTGCTTGTCAAGATTCTTTGTAATCCTAAGATCTTATTTTTAATTTCTGTGGTTCAGTCCAAATATCACTAATCTCTTAAATAGCTAGTACCCTTTTGATATCTGTCAATTTATCCAAATCATTATTTATAATATTTTTAATTAATCTATGTTAATGTGCATCTTATCTTTAGCCTCACTTCCAGGTGACTCTAGCTGCTCTTGTTTATACATATTTTCTGAGGCGGAAAGATTGCAAGTGCCTGTGACCTTGCCTTCAAAAAACTGATAATGGAGGGCAGGGTATTGAGCTTAGTAGTAGGGTTCTTGCTTAGTATGAATTCAATCCCTAGTACCACCAGAAAAAACAAAACAAAACAAAAGTGTTACATGGTAGAGTTACATGTATTTATTATACATAAAACAAGGTATAGTTTTTATTACTTATTCTAAAATTTTCTTCTTCCAACTTTCTCTGTATTGTTATCCCTGATATTTTGGTATGGAGCCTCCAAATCCATCTTTATTCATCTATTCCATTTATGATGTCCTAAATTTGCTTTATTTTGAACTTACGGGTATAATTCTCATTTCAAGGGTTATATTAATTACCTTTCCCTGAGACTTGTCCATTTGTATTTCACCTTCATGGAAACCATAGCACCATGCAATAACTAATTGCTTCTTGGTTTAGAAATAGTTACATTTCTGCTGTCATTTATGTACTACTTGCAGAAAATAGTCAAGGAGGAAGTAGAAGATACATACATGTGATGGAACACACAAAGTGATATTGTACATTTGATGAAATGATGAAATGACCAAGCACAGAAGAAAGATTCTCTAAAATGCATTTCTGAGAGGCTTCGTTGGTATTTATTTTAGAACTGGTCATCCTAATAATTTCACCATTGGCAGATAGTAAGTTACAATAGTTCTTTCCAATCTTGACTGAATAAACTTTTCTAGGCATACCTGAATGCCTAGAAAATATAATTTAAAGTGATATATTAAATATTTACATGCATCAGTCAAATTCACCTGTAGGATTACATAAAACACCCACTATTGAGCTACAACAAAGGTCTGAGATTCAGCAGATTTGGGTAAATCTTAAGAGTTTGCATATGTAAATATCCACAGATAATCTCAAATGCCTCCAGTCCCGAGACCATGCTTTGTGAACTACAGATTTAGATGCTATGATGAGTCCCAAAAAATCAGTAGATTTGGAGAACTTCTTAAGTAACTCTGATTTACATAGGGGAGTTATATATAGTCATAATATTACTCCAATTCTTTTAAAGCACTTAGTTGACCTCATCCAATCCTCTAGTGACTATCAGTTTGGTCCAAAGCACTTTACATTTGTCACCACTCAGTAAAATGCCTGCATCTATTTGCTTTGAAAGATCATTTGGGAATAGAGCTCTGCCTGAAACCAACATCGACAAAAACCAACCAAGTGATTAGTTGAGACTGTTAGTACATCCTTTTCCAATTATGTTTTCCAGTTACCATAGTAGATACTTAGGTGATGTTTGTTAAATGAGTATATCTTACAATAAAAATGATTGCATGCAGAGAGGTTGACTGATCATGTATCTCTAACCAAGCTAGAATGAGTTACTTATTACTGATAAAAATTATTAATTTTATTCATCTGAAAGGGCATATAAAATTGTTTCCCTCTTTTTGCTTGCTGTTTTCATATTTTTTTCCTAATTTGGGTTCAGCAGCAGTGGCATAGCTGACCAGGCTACATGGATTTTAATAAGGACTCATGTTTCTGGAAAGGCTAATAAGCAAGT
This sequence comes from Cavia porcellus, assembly GCF_034190915.1. Classification (NCBI taxonomy): domain Eukaryota; kingdom Metazoa; phylum Chordata; class Mammalia; order Rodentia; family Caviidae; genus Cavia; species Cavia porcellus. Next base: position 154,790,210 of record NW_026947484.1, on the reverse strand, counting down.
CTGGAAGGCAGGGTCATATTCTCAAAGCCTTTCTGACAGGAGGTAAAGATTAAAATGCACAAGCAGGCTGAGAAGGCCGGGAGGAAGCTGCAATTTCTCACAGTGGATTTCCTTGGAGTGCCATTAGCTTACCTAGAGGAACACAGAGTAGATTACATTTACATGAGGGAAGCAAGGTAGAGCTCAGTGATCCTGAAATGTTTTGGCATCTTTTCATTTATTTGTTCCGACAACAGAACTTTGATCCCAAACTTATTTCTTAGTATTTTATAGAAACTCCAGGCATAGAATATTTTCTCTAATGATTGTCATGATTTGCCCTTACATTCACTGTGCACATGAGTCTCAAAACAGTAGCATAGAGGTCTCCAGGGCAGAGAAGTTGTATCCCTTTGTGATACAAACAAAGCCTTTATTTCTCCATTTGACTCCTTGCCATTCATGGAATCTTAGCACATTGGGGAGTTGACAATAAGGTCATGTTCCTGTTCAATCTTCATTAGAAATTCATGATGAATTGGGAAATTACTTGCATTATGTAGGTGAGGAAGCTAAGTCACTGAATGACTGAATTCAAAACTAAACTGCTCACGAAGGCTGCAGCAACATCTCAGGGGTTTCCTTCTGTTAAATCCTCACATCGTGACCCAGCTCATAGCATCTAGCAACTCAGTAAAGAGGAGCTCATTTATCCTTAATTGTTAGCCAAGAAAAGTAGGAGACCGGAAAAGATGAGTGGTGTGATCAAAGTCAACAAAGGAAGACATTCTGAAGGCTGATTCTGGAGCCAAGTCAGAAATCTAACTGACCCTGGCTACCAAGGGGGTCTTTCATTAACCCTGCTTTTGTCTGTGGTGTGCTTGTGAACAGCTGCTGCATTTGAAAGCAGCCGATGAGCGTATGCACTGGCAGCACAGAGAAATGCAGGGCCCTCACTGCACAGATAAGAGGGAATCTGCATTTTCTCTTCAGCCTTAATTATTCAAATCTGCTCACTCTGGAGGGGTAACAGGTCTCTCCCGCAGAGTCCAGCCTCCAATCTCAGGCCTCTCCTTTCTGTCCCTTCCCATTGCTTCTGCTCATGCCAGGCTGACCCCCTGGATTCTGAGCATGTTCTTCTGCATTCCCAGAGCAGCTCTCTGGCTGCTGAGTCAGCAACTGGATGCTGGCCCAGACCCAGCGGGACTATGAGTTTGTAGCTGCTGGCCCGTAGGCGAGAGGACTGCCAGATGTGCCTGCTAACAAATGGCGGGAGCTACAGTGCGGTGAGAGAGGCACAGAAAGAAGCTGGGAAATTACCCCTCTGCTGGGTTTAGAATCCAAGGTACCCGAGGCAGCAAACTTCTCTTCTCAGATGCAGCTAGTGCGCCAGTGGCTTCCATTCAGGAATGGCCTCCTCTTGCCAGGACGCCTTTTACAGCTGTCTGAAGGGCAAGCGGTTAAAAGCGAGTTGTCTCATACTTGACACCTAAAGGTGGGGCTGTTTGGAACTATGGAGTCCCAGGCCTCAGCCCAGACTTACGGAATCAAATTATTCATTTCATCAAGATTGCCAGAGGGTTCGTTTGTTTGAGAAGTCCTGCCTAAGTAACACTCATGGGCCTGCTAAGGATTGCAAGGACTGGGAGATGGTACGGGGTTGTGATGCCTCTAAATACTTTTGTGGCCTAAGTTGGTCATGTCGAATGGGGGGGCCCCCTCCAAAGATTGGAAGTGGGGTGATATGTCTCCTCTGGCCCAGACTCTCCTTTCCGAAGGACTAAGGTGAGGGGTGCTGTGTCCAGATAAGGAGCTGGCAGCCTCGGGACCAGCACTGGGCTCTCCTGCAGAGCCAGGGCTCAGGGCCTCCAGTGAGGCAGCTCTTTCTTACTGCACCTTGTAGTCAGCAGAGCCGGTACCTACCCTGCCCCGGGGACCACACGGCTCATAGACCAGCACCATACTGAAAATGATGCTGGGGCTATTAACATTTTTATGGGTGGACTGCTTTGCAAAGCAGAGGGAAAGTATTACTCTTCTAGGATTAATATATTTAACAAAAAGTCTGCCAGGAGGAGGCTTTTGCTGATAAATATAATTCTGCTGTTGATTTATCTAGTAATGGGGACTTGAAATTACAGGAATCAATGTGTGTGGGAAAGCCATTGTCATTTGGTTAATTATGTTTTGCCAGCAGGATGGGAAAGCACTTTATGCTTCATGCAGCCAAATGTGTTTGAGCCAGAGTTCTGTATTGTACATGACAGGCACCTAAATGTAGATAAAGATAAAGACTCCATAATGGCAGACTCCTGGGCGGGCAGCGCTTCCAGCAGCTTGACTCTTGGGGCCCCCAGTTGGGGATTGCAGCACTGAGCTCACCTGAGTCCACTTCCTCTAAACCAGTGGTTTTAACTGGGGCGATGGTGCTCCCCACCCAGGACGTTGGTGATTATGGGTAGACATTTCCATTTCCGTTGTTATAACTGGGGGAGGAGCCATTTACAAAAACCCTGAAGAAAGTGGAGGAGAAAGTGCTGTGGATGTCTGCAGGAAGTGTGTTCTCAGCCAAAGATGCAGCAGGGAGGAGCTCCCTACACAGGAAGTGTGCTCAGAGGGACAGGTAGATGATGTCAGCGGTGACCTCATGAGGCACTAGCAAGGACTTGCAGCCACTTACATGAAACCCTTTGGCAAACTTCAAAGCACTATCCAGTCTTTTGCAATGGGCCTGCCAAGTGACTTGAGGGTGACTTACTTTCTGTGAAAAGGAAGCAGTTGTTAGCCCAAGGCCTGGAGACTGTATACAGAGGCCCAGAAATGGGAGGATTTCTCCCATGTAGAGCTGATGGTGTGTGCTCCAGAGATGGAGACCGGAAATAAGTGCCTCTGTGGTCCTGTACCTCTGTGGTACAGGAAGATGCTCCCCATGAGTCACATAGGGCCCATGGCTTTTCTCTCTTGGGGGCACACAGCCATCTCTCCTGGGAGAGAAATCATCAAGGCACTCAAAGACCTCAGCTACTCCCTGGCCAGCTCCCAGGGAGCAGCAGTTGGGATGGCTTCTGGCTGCCCAGTCTGGCTGGCAACTAATCCCCCAGGAGGAATCAAAATCTGGCAAAGGATGAAGTTGAAATGTATGAAATATAATCTGTGTACTACTTTTTCCAAAACAGGGGTCAAATGGTCTAGTTTTTGTAAAAGGATGAGAAAATTAAAATTCTACAATGTTGCTTATGGCCTTGTGCTTGGGAATAGGACTTTCATTAGAAGCTGGGATGAGGATTAGAAGCTATTCAGCCTCTAACGCATCTAAACGGTTCAGTCAAGAGCTGGCCTGTCTACCCATTCATGAATGCATCAGGCTAAAGGAGCCTTGTCTATGCATTTTGTACCAAACAAGGTCATAGAGGATGTGTGTGTGTGTGTGTGTGTGTGTGTGTGTGTGTGCATACCTTATCCTTCTTTATGCTGAACAATCCATTTGTAACTGAAGGACATTTTGCTCATTAATTTGATTATCGTGTTAGTTTATTTTAATCCATGAGCTTCTGTATGCTTTCTCTATTTTTTGAAAAGACACACTAAATATCTTCAAAGTTGTCTGAGTGTGGAAGTGGCCATTTTATACCTGTAGTCACAAAAGTAAAATGGACATTTTCACCCACAGCAATGTCCCTTATGTAACCTGTGCTTTCCAGTCAGTTGCCTCTGCAGCTCAGAAGGACTCTAAGAGGAAAATAAATGAAGGCTAAGCAAGACAGGAAACTCCAAATCTGGAGAAATGAAAATAAAAAGCAAATCAGATCAGCATGTGCTGAGTTCTGTGGGAGCTGAAGCTTTATCCTAGAAAGCTCCGGAAAGTAGTCCAAACCAGAAATAAACCAGGCATGCAGCCAGGGTGAATAGCTAGAAAAACTCTCTGGAACTGTGGCCTGTCAAATGCTGGCATGCAGGCAGCTTTGCCTGTCCTCAAGGTCAGAACAAATGCCTGTGATATGTCCCCTTTCTTCTCCTCCACATGGACAGAAATGCCCTACAGAGTACAAAGAGAAGTGAAGACCAAACACCTCCTTCTGGCTTCAAAATCCTTTGATATTCTTTGCCTTTTATTTTCTTAAAGCCTTAAAAGCAAGCATGTTAATGCCATGAACAACAGGATTTCCTGGTATTACATGATAAATGTGCTAGTGAAAAGTAACTGCAAAGCAAGTCTTTGCAGAGGAATTAAGGCATTGATCAGCATTGCTTCAACTGGTGTTTCCATTCATTTATGCATTAGCGTTGTGACATCTGCTACATGTCACACATTGTGCTAATCACCGGACAGGTCAGTGTGGGACAAAATTCTATCCCAGGTTCCCTGTCACTCATAATGTAAATGACAGGAGAGACAGATAAGCAAATAAACAAATATGCGATTATACTGCAGATTGTCGAAGTGTTACAAAAGAAAGAGAGGTGGTATTAAAGCACAGAGTTATGATGCAGACAAAGGATGAGGGAGCAAACTTCAGATAGAGTAGAAATTTAATCGGAGACTTGAGTGGTGAGACAGAGCTAGGCATATCATTACAGGTCAAGAATGGAAGCAATTTTCACTCTGGCTATTCTGGGAAGGTGTGGAAATACATGTTTATAAAGGGAGATTTTGATTTATGGTTACATGGTCTAAAGAGGACACTTTCACTCCATGCTTCTGGATGGAATTTCCTGGTTCCCCTGCCTCCCTGACTATATTTCTAATTCCTTTTCCCCACACCATATTTTTGCCTAGCTGTTACTAGTATCTTACACATTTTCTAACATGTTTGTGCATTTGGTTGGTTGTCTATCTCCATGTATTAGTATGTTTGTATTGCTGTAATCAAAGACCTGCTACTGGATAACTGGTCAAGTTTGTCTCACCATGTTGGTGGCTGGACAGTCCAATATGCACAGTGCTGGTCCCCTGGTACAATGCAGCATAGAAACAGAAAGGGAATCTGCTGTGTAAAGAAGAGACCAAATTCATGGGGAGCTTGCTTTATAACAACCTGGTCTTTTGAGAACCAACCTCCACCATGAGCCAGCATTAATCCCTTATGTGAGCAGTGCTGCGTGACTCAACCACTAGGTACTACCTCTTGAAAATTTCACACCTCAATACTGCTCTACACTGAGGACCAAGCTTCTAGCATATGAACATTTGGGGAATACATTTGACATCCAAACCCATTGTGCTCCACCATTAAATAGTGAGCTCTCTAAGGAGCTGGTTTTGTCGGTTTTGTTCATGGTGACTGTATCTCCGCTGCTTAGAAGAGAAGCTGGCCTACAATAGGTGAGTGCCATCGCTGCTATGCTAAGCAATAGCATTTGCCCCCAGAGAGCAGTATGGTGTGGAAGAAAGGTTAAGATTTTGGAAAAGGTCAGATCTAGAATAATACACTTTATCTTACAGAATGTTTAGAGTTGAATGAGAAAAGGCAAATAAAAATGACTTTTGCACTGATATACAAATAGGACTGAGTAATATCATTCCCTGGAGGTTTCCCATCTGGTCCTTTCTCAGCCCCACAAGAGAATACGAGGTGTGAAACACTGAGGTAGGGGGAGGTGACATCTTGGTTCTCTGTTCTCTTGTTGGCATCCATCCCCTAAGTCTCTGTCACTGCCTTTTTCAGCCTTTTGTGGTCAAAAGCTGTATCAGTCTACTCTCCTTGTGCCCATGAGTCCCACTCGTGTGTCATCTTGGTCCCCCAGGACCTTTGGCTCTGGTTTATAGAGGAACAAGCTCTGGGTAGCCTGAAGCTGATTCATGCCACTCCCTAGCTTGATTTCCAGCTAGGGAGTGGGAGACCATGGTCCATGCTTCTTGTCCCTGGGCGGAAAGAGACACTGCCACCATTGGCCTTGCACCTGCCCGTTGTGAAGCTGGCTGACTAACCTCAGGAAATCCTCTTAGATTGCTTCTTTTAGAGGAAATGCATAAGAATGGAATAGTACAGAAGAGGGGAGAAAGCAATGCTCAAGATTATGTAGGTATAGAGGGCATGCAGAAAGTAGAGGGGAAAGGAAGAAGAGAAGAAAGAAGATAAGAAAAATGAAAGAGGGAGACGGGGCTCAGTGGCATAGCTCAATGGCATAAGTGTCTGCCTAGTAAGCACAAGGTCATGAGCTCAATTCCTGGCACTTCTGGCCCAAAATGAAAGAACGAAGGAGTTAAAGGCAGCAGGTAAACACGGGCTTTTAGATGATGGCTTAGCTTTCACCTGTAGATATAACAGATGATCAAGATTACAGTGAACATTTAAATTTTAAAACAATATAATTATACATTAGCCACTTTGCCATTAATCCCTCTCAACATACTTCTTGCTTTAGAAACCCATTGTTTTTGCCCTTTCTGGAGCAGTCCCAGAAGTCCTCTTTTTATGAGTGTCTTTGTATAAGATGTGATAAAAAAATACGGTGAATGTGACTTCTGAGTTTCATCCAATGGAAAGCTAGTCTTGTAAAACCATTGCAGGGGGTCCTCATCCACCCTGTTCCCAGGCTCTGGAACGGTGAGACTCTGAACTTTGTCTCCAAATCAAAGGGACTATGAAAGGTAAACATTTTTAATCAATTTGGGACATCAAGGTGACCATGACAGTGTAACTAAAGATAGTCACAAAAGAGGACTTCGAGGACTGCTTCAGAAAGCGGCACAAATGATGGGACAAGTGTGTTCATAGCGAAGCAGAGATGTTTGGGGAGATTAATGGCATTGTGTATTTTACTGCAATAATTTATTAACATTCAAACTGTCACTATTTTTTAATCATGCCTGCTGTGTTAACAACAAACAGTAGGTCTCTCTAAAACCCTAGTGAAGAATAATAGCTCTGCTTTATATTAGCAATCCCAATAATAAAAGTTAGAGAGAGGTGGTATTTATTAAACATCATGCCGAGAACTTTGTTTACGTTATCTCCTCTGAATGTTCATTTTAGTTGAAGGCAATCTAGGCACTCCTATGTGCAAAATGCATCAACCATGCCTTGGCTTACTGAGTGTAAAAGCCAGTATCCTTGTGGGATCTGCCCTGCACCCCTACATTTCAGTGGAAAGCATCCCCATCTCAGATAATAACCTCGCTCCCTCTGTCCCTCTCTCCCTCCCTGATCAACCTCACTGTCACCCCTCAGGGGCTTTGCGCTGGTTCTGTTTTGCCAGGGAACAGTCTTCTCCCAGATATTTTCTTGACATTCTCCAAGGCTTCCTTTGGGGGGATCATCCTCTTTCACATTCTAAGCAAAATCCTCCCAACTCCCCTCTTATGAAAAGTCAGCACCCACTGCCATATTTCCTACTTAACCCCCACTTTCATTTTCTCTATTGTCACCTTATCACCACCTGACATAAAATATTATTTGATGCCAATTCTTTGTCTTTTGCCTCTTGAATATGAGTGTACAGATTACATCAGCTTCCTTCTTAAGTCATAGTGGGCACTCACTGTTGCCTCCCCTTAGCCCTAGAAGGGCTAGTGCCTCATTTATAAAAAGAAAAATACAAGCCTATATCTGCAAGCTAGTTTTCCACAGGAGTAGAAATGAGGTGGCAAAGCCAATCTTCTGGTAGAAACGTGCCCCCATCTAGGACCCATGCTCTATAACTACAGTGCTGGACGCTTCCCTGGGTGCTTTCCACATATAGGATACTTGTCCAAGCAGTAGATGGGCATTTTAGGAAATGCTTTCTTGTTCACTCTGGATCAGTGCAGATGTGATTGGTTGAATGAGGACAAGGGGAAGAGATAGCAAAACATGGACTAGGAGGCAAGATGGGTGGAAATATGAGTTATTTTAGCTGTGTTATAAGCTATGGACCCAGTGGTGGATGATAGATAAAGATGGAAGTTTGGGGAGCTAGGAGTAGTGAATTCAAAATTCTACTGTGTTGTTGCTTAGTTTTGAGATGTTGTTCAAGGTATACAATACTACTGAGCATGTATTCCTGCCTCCATGATTGTACTGAGAGTAATGGGGTAATGTCTGACCTTAGGGTTGATTTAGCAATTAATTAAGGCAGTGTGTATATGTGTTTAGCACAATACTTGGCTCACAGAAGGATTTAACAAGCACTTAGGAAATTTGTTTGAAAAGGAAATTAATGTTATTAAAGTCATTTATGTACTTTATACTATACATATGCAGAGAAAGTTTGGGTTATATGTACATTTATGAGAGAAAGAGAACAACAAAGAAAAAGAGAATTTAGAGTAGAATAGAACAGAACAGATAGAATAGAATAAAGTAGAGTAGATATATAATATGCTAATAAGGGTGCTGGGGATTTAGTTCAGCGGCTTAAGCACCTGCCTGGCAAGTGTGAGGTTACAAGTTCGATCCCCAATATCAAAAAAAGTGCTAGTAAGAAATTATTGTTACCTAGGTGACTTAAATCTTGGTGAATGCTCCTGGATAATTAGTTCCTATGCAGGTACTTCAGATTAAAGGGAACACTTAGAATTTACTGTATAATACTCTCATGGCTAAGATCATGGCTCTGGAGACCATATGCCTGTATTCAAGCCCTTTCTCTGTCATTATTAGCTCCGCAATGTGAAACAAAGTCTTAGCTGTATCAGTTGAATAACATTTTGAGCAATAATTGAAATAATGCCTATGCGAATGCTTTTCAGCTTATTCTGGGATTGCATCCAATAAACCTACCCTAATTGGTAAGCGTCTGAGAAAAGTAGGTAAAAAACTATCTTCTTCCATGATCACTTCTAGAGTTCACAGAGAAAGTATTAAAATCAAATATGACCAAAAAATTTGCAAAGATCCCTAAGTTGCAGATATCAAGTTAAACATGCATTTAAGACCCCTTTCCTACCAACCATCATATCCTACCCTAACTTTCTCAGAACACTCATGGCTTGTCCAGAGTTGGACAAAATCACCTAACACAAAACTTGTTTTATAATAAAGTGTTGACTATCTTACATAATTTGTTAACTACAGTATTCAAAGTAAAAATAGAGAAGCTATATGGGAATGCTTTCATGTTATCATAAAATCAAATAACTAAGTCACACCATCATATTTTGGAGAACTTCTGGAATGTGCTTAGCATGGCAGCTGATCCATGGCAGTTTATCAAGATTAGTTACAATTCGTGCTTGATTTTAGGATCTCAATAACAAAGATGGATCTTTGCAAATTCTTTGGTCATATTTGATTTTAATACTTTCTCTGTGAACTCTAGAAGTGATCATGGAAGAAGATAGTTTTTTTTACCTAGTTTTTTCAGACGCTTACCAATTAGAAGCTCTGAAAGCAAGTGTTTACCACAAAGGGTACGTTATTCTTAGAGAGTCCTAGAAATTAAAATAGCCCATGAAGAATGTATTTGATAAATGGCCTCCATTATTTATTTTCTAACTTTCTACATTGTGTTGCTGGCAGAGACAACTTATTACTTAGCAGCAACTGGTCTAGTCTGTAGTTTTATTGTCTTGTGTACTTTCTGACCCTATTGATTTACCCTGAAAGTCTAATTTAGTGTGAGAGACCACCTGTGAGTTTTGTACATTTCAGAATGTGAATGTATCTTTCCCAGCAGCTCCTACATTCCGATATTCTCTGCACATGACAATCGATGTAGAAAAGGCAGCTAAGCAGAGGCTGGCAACCTTTCAGAATCACTACGCCAAGTCTCCATTTATTCCTCTAATTTAAGGTTTTCCATGCCAGGGTGAGCCTCTACTCTTCCAAACCACAGGAGATTGTGAACTTCCAAGGCAGAGCAAGGCTACAGAAATGGAAATTATCATTGTGTGATAGCTTTTCTAATTTTTCTCCTTCCTGAAGCCCGAGAAATTTGAAAATGTTGCTGCTGATCTTGTGCAATCCAGGCAGAATGATTATGTATGTGTGGAGGTGGTTTTTGGCAGAGATGCAGTTTTGGAATCTCTTGAGGTTTGCATCCAGCAGCTGTTTAGTCATGCATGCATGCCTATAAGCATGTATCTTCATTCGATTTAAGTACTCCATTTATTAAATCAATCTTGATCTACTAACAAAGTGTTAGCCTTCCTGGTTATGACATTACATGTAGAGTACTGAATGCTTAATGTACCTACCCTAGTGCCTGCTTCATAGTGCGTATTTGATAATGAAAGCCATTAGTTTTAATCTTTGCTTTACATTTTTATGAAGATAAATATACACAGTAAAGAATCTAACAGTGAAGATTCAGGAAAAAAAATAGCAATGACCCATGATGTTTCTGTTTTTTTCTAGTTGTACTCACATGCTTCAATTTAAGAAAACAATTCAGTGCTTCAGATAGTTACTTCTATTTCATTAAGTAATGCAAATGCCAGTGGTGAGACAACTTCTACTGGCCTCTCTTGTAAATTCCCTGCTGATCCAATCTAGATTAACCTTGTGCAGGAGCCAAGTTTCCTCTTGACCTTCTTTGAGTGGAATCCGTGACCATGACTGCTTCACACGAATCCCATTGTGCAAGGGTGTGAGTTGACCTGGGGGTGGGCATGCTGGCAACCAGCTCATCTTCTGAGTCCTGTCTGCATTGCTTTTTGGACTCGTGTAGTAATTCCCTCTTAGCCCCTTTAGGCTGTCTTCGCTTCCTTTTACTTGTCATCTTCTGGCTTCTCTTACACCTTTCTTCATGTTCTCTCAGAAGACAAAGTCAGTGGACTGCTTGTCCTAGCTTCTGTAAGTTTTCCCCTTGACATCCACTGTCGGCCCTGGACAAATGGGGAAGGGTAGCTCTTTGGGCACAAAAGACTTGGCAGAAAATGCACAGGGAACAACTAGATTGTAAGATAGGGCCATACTACTGTAGAGTAGTCCCTTTGCATATACAGGGGATATGTGACAAGTCCTCTAAGCCAGTGTCTGAACCCACAGGTGTTCTGAACCCTGTAGAGCCTGAGGTTTTGCTAGATGTCCTTCAGTGTCACCACGTGGGACCTCAGTTCATCTTTCTTTTTTTTTTTTTTTTTTTTTTAAAGGTGTTGCTAGGAGGTACTGTATTATTGGAAGTGATTGAACAAAATCTTAAAATTCTTAAGTGAAAGCCATTTAACTGATATTTAAAACCTCTGCAATTATTAGTTTTATTAGTATCATCCAGGACTCAGATATTCAGTATTCTTCCTGAAATCACATAAACAAATGCAAATGGAAAGAATCCAAGTCAAAATTATATAACAAAACAGCACTTCATCACAAAAGCGTGTAAAATTACAAGAACCCTATTTTAAAACACTGGCACTTCAAGAGTGATAATCTCAAAACCCACAAAAATTGCCAAATTGTTCCCTAAACTGCTAAGCAGATAAACATGACTGAATTTTGAGTTTTGTAAAGAAAAACTCAATTGGGTTAATTCATACTGAAATGTAAAGCTCACATTTCTTTCTCATGTCTAAAAGGGAGTCCCCAATATAGAAAACCTATTCTTTTCTAATTGGTGGCTTAATTTTAAAAGCTGACCCAATTAATTAAAAAAGTTCATCTTTCCATCGGTGTTTCATGCGGCACTGGTGTGCTCTTTCCATCACTTTGGGGCCAGTGTGAAATAAAAAAGTGTGACTTGAACACAAGCACTGCAGTCCTTGGACAGTAGATCTGATAAAGGAGACCCGTTACTAAGCCACTGACGGGAGGGTAGCATATACAGCACAGACGAGCTAGACAAACGGAGGATTCATGTCTTCCTGGAATGGAGCCTGAGGCTATGGGGTTGTATCATGTTGCTCTTGACTTCATGCAGTTTTACTTCTGTGACCTGTTATTTCTGAGATGTTTCATTTAATATGTTCAGCCCACTATTGACTGAAGTAAACTGCGACTGTGAAATGTGAACTACAAACAAGGGGCCAGGGTCTCCTGTATTACCTGATTTTATTTCCTTAATCAACTTTAGACAAAGGTCATTGACACCTCTCTATAATTATAGGGAATTTAGTTCATTCTTCCTACTGCTGTTCTCCTCTTTCCAAAGTGTGATATTCATATTTTGATTCTTCTGTTTTCTTTCCATGTCATAGTGATAAACTTACTATTTCTTCTTGTTCTGTCTCTGTGAAGCAGTCTCCTTCTCTATCACCAGGTAATGAGGGTTGCTAGTACCCTGCTCTGCTTTCTCCTTTTCTATTTTCAAGTTTGCTAATGTCCTGTGCTATAACCACATTTAAAGTTTACGTTTAAGAGACATCATTGTGAAATTTAAAAAAAAATAAACTGGATTTATGTCATTTTGAGTAACATTTCTGAAAATGGGCTGCACTGTATATTAGAAAATATTTATTTTTAAATTCTCTGAACTCAATTATACTACACTTATGTAAGAGGCAATCTTTGTATTTATAACATAATTCTGAAATATCATGAGGTATACAATATATTTTCAAAAAATTTAGCAAATGATCTGTGTATATAGAAGGATTAAAAGATAAGTAAATAAGGTAAATGTGACAGACTGTTAAAGTTGATACATTATGTCAACTTGAGAAGTTTAGAAATTTAATGAAGTGACTAATCAGGGTGTCAGGGTCCTTACTTAGTAAATATCCTAAGCCTGTGCAAGAGGAGGGCACTGAGATGCTGTGAGTACTACACCCACCATAAGGCATATAGCCTGTGTACAATACAAGGCATTGAAGAGGCTTGCTTTCCCTCTTCTGCTGTTGCTGCTTTTGCTGTCTTCTGCCACCTTGAAATGTTCCCCTCTGCCATGCCACCCTGCTTTGGAGCCAGCTGATTATGGACTGAACCTCCACAAACTGTGAGCTAAATAAACTTTTCCTTCCTTAATTTTAGTATTTTTTCTCCTAGCAATCAGAGAAAAGTAACTAAGACAGAATTTGGTACCAGAGAAGTAGAGTTGTTGCTGTGACTATACCTGACTATGTGGCTCAAGAGCCTTTGGCAATGGTATGTAGGAAGAGTTTGGGAATGTTCAGAGATGTTACCTGAAAAAGTAGAGCTGAGACACCTTAGGCTATTCTGTGTAGGAAAAGGTTGGAGATTAGAAGACCAGAAGGTTGGTAGAAACTCTGCCAGTAAAGACCAGGCTCTGGAGGTTTCCTGCTGGGGGAAAGGACTGCATTGGTTGTTGGACTGCAAATAACGTGTGTTATGGCTTGAAAGAAAGTTTGTCTGCATTTTGCTCATGTCCAGAAGCTGCCTGATACTAAGACTTATGGACTAATTAATCTAGCAGAAGTTTCAAGGCAGTTGAATGTTGAGGCAGTGGCTGGGCTACTGTTGGGGGCTTTTAGTGAGATTTATGTTGAAAATCAAGAGCAAAGATCCCAGCAGGATGATTTAAAATGTGAGTTTGACCAGAAAGGAAGCTCCAGGAAAGCTCTGGACTACAAAGTTAGAGCTGAGGAAATCTAGATTGCTGAGAAGGAGCAGAATACAAAAGATGGCCTGAGGTCATCACAAGAAGCAGCAAGCTTTCCCGTTTTGAGTCCTCAAAACTGCAAAAGTGACAGACTTTCCTTTGAGGAGAAAGCTGCAGAGCACCATTCTAGAATGGTGGCAGATTAGAAAAAAATTTTTCCTCAGATTTGGATTCAGAGTGCTCAGTGATCTAGGTAGTGGGCCCCTACAACCAAGACAGAGGAAAGGCTGTCAACTACTCCAGCTAGCAGCAGAATGCAGCACCATCCATGTGTACCTGGCTTTAGGTGCATACAGAATTCAAGAATTATGGGGTTAAGAAGGCTTGGAAGGTGAGGCACTGTGCCCCTGAGAGGGTGATGTGTGAAGATGTGAGAGTGAAGCCAGAGTTGCAGTGGAGACCTCAGAAGTTTGGAAAAGCCAGTAATGTGGCTCATCTGAGGAAACTGAGAAGAAGGGAGCAAATCAGGCCCAAGAGAGAAACCATGGGAAACTGGAGCTTCCTTTCCAATCAAACTCACAACATTTTAAAAAACATTCTGCTGGGATCTTTGCTTTGAAGTCATTCAAGCCCTTTGGAACTCACAATTTGTCACAGCTTGCTTCAGATGCTGGACATAGAACTACAGTATTTAATGTTTACCTTGCTGCAGTTTGGACTTGCTTTGGTCTCAATCATTTGTATTCCCAGTTTTGTAACTTATGGAATGAAAATGTTTATCTTGTGCCATTGAATGTTGGAAGTGTTTAATTTTTCATTTGTACAGGCCTTGCAGCTAAGAGTTTGCCTTATATCTCGGAGTTTTAAGTAATGGTGAACCTGTTAGGACTTTAGCAACTCTTAGAGATGGACTAAATGGCTTTTGCATAAAAGGATATACATGATTCTTTGGGGGAACCAGGGATAGAAAGTTATGGTTCTAGTATAATATAATGTTGATAGAGTTAATACTGCTTCTAAAGGATTGTTAAACCTGGGTTATAATATTCAAGTTGTGAAATGATATGAATATGCATGTCCAGATATGCATGCATATCTGGATACCAGTTTAAAGAAGTGTGTCTGGTTGCCACGTTGACAAGGGGTGGATTTTAATGATTGATAACATCATATCAACCTGAGAAGCTTAGATGATTAACTAAGTGACTCAGTAGGGGGCCAGGGTCCTCACTTTGTAAACATCCTCAACCTTTGCAAGAGGAGGATACTGTTATGGTGTGATGTTACGCCCACCCAAAGGTGGATAGCCTGCATACAATATAAGGGAGGAAAAGAGACCTGCACTCCCCCTTTTTCTCTTGTTACTTTTACTATCTTTTGCCACATGAACTGTTGCCCCTCCACCATTTTACCCCACCTTGGAGCCAACTGATTATGGGCTGAAACTACCACAAACAGTGAGCTAAATAAACTTTCCCTTCCTTAATTGTGAGTGTCAAGTATTTTGTTCCAGCAGCCAGAGTAAAGTAACTAAGACACTGTTACTAACTGGTGAATCAAAATATAAGGGATACACATGTACTTTTTTATTCTTGTCATGTTTCTCTTAGTTTAAGTTTTTTCAAAATAAAATCTGTAATGAAATACATAACCCATTTCAAAATCCATAGCTTTAAATGAGGTTTAAATAAATGAATATACTTATACTTACATCTCTAAGAATCATTAAGTTCTGGGATCAAAGAGAGATATGAAACCTAGTACAATATCACATATCTATAATCTCAGCACTGTGGAGGCTGGAACAGGAAGATCACCAGTTTCAGACCAGCCTGGGCAGTATAATGAGTTAGTGAGGAGAATGAAAAGGGGAACAGGTGGGAATTTTTCTGTGGATGCAACACAATGCAAAGACCCTGGGGTTCAGTCTCTAGTACTAGACAAAAAAGAGGAGCAGTTATTAAACTAATTTTTTAAACATGTAGCTACTGATGGTTAACAAGATTAAGAGAAACAATGGGAAAGTGCTCCTTGAATGACACACTATAAGCATTAGCTTAAATCAGATTTCTTTAGCTTAACTGCATTTAATAGTCTAATAAAAGAATTAACTTGAAGGTGAGTAAATACATGAATCATGTACTAGCTTATTAAACCAAAACAGGGTGAAATTGAACATGCTTTCCACCTTGTTAAAGAATATTTCTGTTGTATGAACTCTAACAGATTAGAATTATGATAATTGATTAAAATCATTATTGCATCTCATCTAAACATGAAGTATTAATTCCATAATGTCTCTTACATGTACACTACTAGAGCAATTGATTGATGATTGTGAGGCAGATACCAGGTTCCCGGAGATTTCCCAAGCGTTATTATTATTCTGATAGGTGATCACATTATTTTCCACACATCTCGATTTTCTGACATACTTCTGCTTGCATAATTCAAAGGATTTGTAGCCTTATGTGCTTGTATCACTCTCTGGTCCTGTGACTAAGAAAAGTGTTAAAGTGAAGGGTGAAGTTCAGAGTAGCGCTGACAGTCAAGGCAGACTTTGTCCTATATCTTGCGTACTAATCGGTGTGTGCTGGTAACATAAGTGGCTAGATTCTCTACTGGATTCGCAAGCTTGTTTGTCTCCATGCATGACATTAGGTTTCCTCATTGTCTGTTAGCTTGTCTGGTTCAGCATTAGGCTTGTGCTGGTTTTATAAAATGAGTGACTTTCTGTTCAACTATGTTACATAGGTGTTATGTTGAAAGAACTTTTTCTGAAAAAATTAATAGGTCTGAATTTCTTACTAGAAATATTTTAATTGATAATATTTTTAATTCTTTTCATCATTATGTACACTATTATTTTGATGCCTAGAGTTACTTTTTTTAAAAAAAGTTATGCATTGTTAGAAAGTTATTCTTTAGCTAGGTTTTCACATTTCTTAGTATAAAACATGTATAGTGTTTTAAAAGTTTTCACTTTTTTTTTGGTTCAAGGGATCGAACTCACAACCTCACATTTGCCAAGCAGGCACCTACACTGCTAAGCTAAGCCCCCAGCCCCCCTTTCACATTATTTTTACAACTTCCAGTTTGCTTTGTAGTTTAGCTTTTCCTGCATTTGTTGGATTTTTCATGTTTGCCCATTTTGGTCATTTTTCTGACATAGCAAATCTTTGTCAGAAGTTATTGGTCCATTTTAGAATCATATACTGACAATTTTATCTTCAATAATGTTTTTTCATAGGTCATTGCAAGCAAGATCATCACATATCCCAGTTTGTGGGGAGATTCTGGTATATACCATCTTACCCCTTTTCTCTCAAAGAAATTTATTAATAAGTTAGATGTCCACCCTGATAATGAAAGCACTAGCGGCTTCTAATTATAATTGTAATTTTGAACCAGAGTGATGTCACATTCACAGAGATGTGAGAATCAATTTTTTTTCTTTAAACCTAGTTTTATTGAATATTGCTTCTTTGGGATGTGTTTATAGCAATTCCCAGAACATTTTCATGTAAGGATTCAAAGTGGTCATATTAAAATACAGCTTCAATATAAAGTTTATCACAGATTTACAGTATTCAAAAATGATAGACCTGCCTTAAAAAAACAAAACAAAAATAAAAAAGGATTATTACACCCAAAGCATAAGAAAACAATTCAATAAACAATTTTGGCATTTTCAAAACTTTATTGTATAAAATAGAATATTAACTCGAAAGCATGGCAAATAACATTTGATATAATAAATTGTGGTCATCCAAAGAGAGCTATAGTGTAATACATAAACAGATATACTGTCGCAATTACCATGGATTTAACCAGCTGTGGAATGAAAATATTTGAAAGAAAAATATTGTATCTGCACTGAACATGTGCAAATTTTCTTATAAGTTCCTAAATAATATAACAACTCTTTATAAAGCATTTACATTGCACTGGATATTACAATAATATATAGTTGGATTAAAGCATAAGGAAGGGTTGCATGGGCTGTATGCAAATATCACAAACATGTTCCATAGGGCACTTGAGCACATCCATGGGTTCTTGTTACCAGGGTCGTCTGGAACGAACTCTCTGCAGGGGTCAAGGGTTGATTGTATGCTTTATATCTATGATATTAAAATTTCAGTAGGGAGTACAAGTAGGGAAAAACCAGGCTCTTTTAAAAGCTTCTTAAGGAGTCAAAAATCAAAGGAAAAATAGAGAAACCTTTAAGTAGTGTCTTAGTGTTGCCTAGTTCATTACGAAATATAATTGCTTTATAGTATGTTAATCATTGTAATTTATGTTTAAACAATGTTTGCTTTGTTTTGTGGGATCAAACCCCAGACTTTGTGCACGTGAAGCACGTTCTCCACCCCTGGGCTACACCCCCCAACCCCCAGTCAGTGATGGTCTCAGCCCTTAGGCACCATGCACATCACCACGTCATGAGTGACACCAGGGCTTCTAACACAGTTGTGTATGAGGCTGGATGACCTCACTTTCAGTTTTCACCTTCAGTCTGACCACGCTGAGTTCTTCCTCTTCCTTTTGTAGCTGACTTTACCTGCCCACATCATAGGAGAGGCTTATTTACAGTAAAAAAGTGCTAACAACCATGCGTTTCTCTTGGTTCTCCTTCTGCCTACATGCTTATTTTTGGACTTCTTCCCTCGCCTTTCACCTCTGGCTGATACCTTATGGCTGAAACACTGAACAGCTACAGCCCTTTTTTCTTTGTATTTTATTCCTGGGTGACTTCATTTGATTTTATTGCTTTAAATCCTTCTGTAGAAATTTATATCTCGAGCTGTGATGAAATGGAGAAAAACCTGCCTAAATCCTCTAGACTGAACCACTTCACTTGCGTTAGTTCCTAGCTAAACTCCAGGGCCTTAGTTTATCTGTAATTAGTTCATCTCCAATCACTTCTTCTTATATCTTAGTCTGCCGATATGCAAGCCCTGCCTTAGGGAGGTGGACTTGAAACCCGCTGCCCTATCTTCACCCAAACACACATTCTCCTGCGAAGCTCATGGTTTCGGTGACTGGTAGACCGCTTGTGGGCAGAATGGGCCTGCCCTCTAACACTGACTCACTGTCAGTTCCTGACTCTGGCATCCCATTGCCTGGTTGGCATTCACCTGTAGTTGTATAGCAGTTGCTTTAACTTGGTGCACATTCAACAGGCAGTTTTTTCTTTATACCTGTTTTTTTTTTTTCTTTTCTCAAGCCAGAAAACCAAGATGCACTCTAAAGTTTGCTGCCTGCCTTCCTCCATGTTCCATCCCTCACCAGTTATAGCGCCAAACCTATTTACTCTGAGACACCATCAGCTTTCATCTAGATTTCGACTGATCTCCTGCTTCCACTCTTTTCTGTCTACTCACCCCCTTGTTACCATCTTTTCTCTACCCCCAGGAGATCTTTTAAAGATGTGTCAGATTACGTGGCTCCCCTTCTTAAAATTTCTTTGCATCTTGTGTTGTAGTCAGAGTACACGCCATGCAATATCACAGGCAATAAAAAACCTTGCCCATGTCTCTCCTCCTGCCAGGCTCACTCCTGTCCCCAGACTTAATGCGCCAGTTTCTGCCCTGGCAGTGCTGGCTCTTTCCTGCACCAGATGCATCAGGCTGATTCTTCAAGCAGTTGGCCCTCTTTGTCTGAAAAGCCCCAGGCCACTTGCCTCTCCCTCTCGGAGACTTCCCCTAGTGTCTTAACTAGCATTGTCTCCTCTGCTTCAGTGACTAAGTTGCTCAGCCTACTTGGCTTGTTTGTTTGCTTGTTTTGAACCAGAGTGTGTGCCATAGAAATTTAGCCACGGGTGGAATAGAGTGACCTGAGCTGATGTTGGAACATCCCCTGCCTAGAACTGGTCAGTGAGAGCGAGTAGGGCAGCGAGAGGCATCTAGGCATGGGCCTCAGAGCTGTGAGAGGGTGCTGTGAGGTGAGGCCTGTGTGGTCAGGCTGACTCAGGGACTCCACCACACTTCCAAGCTGCATCTGTGAAGCAGCTTTTAAGCCATCAACCCAAGGAGTGAAATAACTCATCTTGTTACAAAACTGTCTCCCTCCCTAAGGCCTGAGGGTCAGTTGCAAAAGCAACTTTGCCTTCTGAACTGTGGGCTGGTCCCTACAGGCTCATCACAAAAACACTGACACTCAGACATAGACATGGAGCCTGACACTGCTTGGCCTTCTCAGCTTACTCCATGAACCTCAGGGGATGCCCCTAGATACGGTCCTGTCTAGGGCACAGCTTTGTGAAATGCACGTTGCTCCCAGGATCCCCTCAAACAACACCCATGCCAGAGCTAGGGTGGCGTACATCTCCCATTTTACAAGGGTTGTGTCTGAAACTGAGAGCCCCCAAAACTTACCTTCCTTCTTCCACTAGCCATCTAGCTCCTGCTACTGCCTCTGCTATGAGTTCACAACAGTGGCTCCATTGGGGACTGCAGCATCACACATCTCAAGGCAGGGAGTCCTGCCAGCTCCAGGTTGGACCTTGTGGCCCACTGACTTGCCTTCCTTGCTAGGCACTGCCAATGCGGCACAGTCTTAGTTACCTAAAAGTTTATTCTGCATAACTATTAATCCTAACTTGTCAAATTCAGTGGTTCAAAAAATGGCTAGCTCATTAGGAAAGCATGTTCCACCTCTGGGTGTGTCTTGATGGGTTGTGGCAGCAGGATTTTGGCTACTGTGTGAGGTCTCTCACCCCTTCCTCTCTGGCACTGTTCCCGTTCTGTTTCCTGGTCAATAGGAACTAAGCAACTTTGCTATGCTATGCCCCTCTCTCATGCTGTGTCTGTCTTGGAGCTAGCTGGTCACGCACTGAATCCCCTTAAAC
The DNA here is from genome assembly GCF_034190915.1 of Cavia porcellus. NCBI lineage: Eukaryota > Metazoa > Chordata > Mammalia > Rodentia > Caviidae > Cavia > Cavia porcellus. Next base: position 154,770,022 of record NW_026947484.1, on the reverse strand, counting down.
TATGAGCCCGGATAAACCCCTTATTCTTTAAGTGGTGGGTTTTGGTTATTGCATCTAGCAAGAGAAAGCTGACTAATATGGTACAGCTTCTTTTTTCCCTTGATCTCCCACTGTATCACATCAGCTCCATGAAGAAAGCAGTCTGTTTCTTCATTCAGAGGGCAGCCTTTCTCAGTACCCTGAAACATACCTGTGCCACAGTAGGCACTTACGTGTTGTGCTTTATGTCATGGAATTTGGGATTCATTCACACAGACTCTTGTGAATATGAAATCATTCCATGGTGAAGGTTTGCTGCATTTGGAGGGTTTTGTTGACTTACAAGTTGGTTGATTTTAAAACCAAGAAATCCATCAGGTTGTATGTATGTGAAATTTTGTGGACTTTGGTGAGGTATGTGCTGTGTGGATGACAGCGTAGAAGAGAGGCTTCTCTTTCATTTCCTTTCAAGGGATTCATTATGCTTTGCCAGTACTGTCACAGAACTTCTAGAATGTTCATTTGTGGGAATGTATCTGAGCAAACAATTCTACACTTACTAGTTATGAAATTGGTTATTGATCTCATGGTGATCTGGTTTTTTTCTTTTTTAATTACAGTCACTCAAAGTAAATAAAACAGATCTGTTTTGTAGATATTCTTTGAGCTAAGAAAGCAAAATTTGAGATTAAAAATACTACATAATTTGAGATGATTTTTCAATGCATATATTAACTTTATTGACTAAAACAATTTAAGAAATAACTGTGAATTTGATGGAACATACTTAACATCAGAGCTGGGTGATTGGCATTGTCTGTGCTGTAGCTGTTTCCAAAGCAATCATGTAGATTCCTTTTTGCTTAAATTCAAAATAATTAGGGTTAAAACAACCCCCATGGATTAATTTCTCTTTCAGTGGTCATATCATACTGATAGAATTTCTTAAAAAAACACCCCTAAGGTTATCCACTAGCAGCTTTGGACCAGTGAACATTCTTTTAATAAATATTTTATTTTTTATAACTGGAGAATAATATATATTTACAGCAAAGAAATAAATTCCCATGAAAGATTATTTCCATCTTTGTGTATTTCCATTAGGTTATTTTTGAGGCATAGTTGGCCATTTTTTCTTCCACTTTGAGATCTGTGTTGTGATTTCCCTGTGATAAAGCAGCTCAAGCTGCTGGTTCATTTCCTTTTATAGGCTGCCACTTTCTCCACCAACCAAGCAAAAGTGTCTTCTGGATTTTGCTTGGTTTGAAGCAATTTATGCTAGAATTATAAAATGTAGACTCTGTAATATGACTTTGGCTCACTCTATAATAGAAAAAATAACTCTCACTACACGTAAAGAGGAAGCTTTACGTATCACTCAAAGAGCCAATGCTTTGGATACACATTTCATGATCACGGCTGAGGCTTGTCCAAACTCAGAGTGCTGTCTCATTCACTCACTCTTTTAAGCTACAAGATTATTTTTGGCTTTTCTTGTTGGCACCTGGGCCTTCCTGTTACTGATCTGCATGAACCATTTATCAAGTCAAGGGTTTAATCCATCAAAGTCAGAATTTCTTTGTTCTGCCTCTCTGTGTCTTGCCTTCCCATATGGTACCATCTCATATGTGTACACTGTTGACTTAAAAAAAAGTTATTCAGAATGCAAGGTTTTATCATGTTTCTTCACTTGCTCAAAATAATATCTAATGGATATTATTGGAAGTGATATTTTGTAGGAAATGATTATAGAGATGATCAGCTTCAAGAACCTTAACTATAATATTTCAAATCTGTTTCTTCATTAGTATTTCTGATTTCTTCTTTTTTTTCCCAGTAGCCCCACTTTTCTGACTCACTCATTCTGAAAACACAAATTATCTCTCCCCTCTTCCAAACATTGATTGAATTGTTGAATCCTTTGCATTGTATCTCCTGGATATTTCTTGAGTTGACCTTCTATCACCTTTGTTTCCTGGCCTTGTGATGCTGACTGCTGTCCTCAAGAAGCAAGATGATCCGTTTAGGATGCTTTTGGACCAGTTTAGAATTCTACATGGATCCACAATGAATTAAGGAATTAATAACACTGCCTGCCTGCCATATACCAGGCTCTTTTCTAGGCTCTGAGAATATAGCAGTGAGTGATAAGAGTATGAAAAAAAATTTCCTAGTTGTCATGGTTTATGTCGGTGGCCCCCAAGCCTCATTTATTTGCATTGTGCATTTGTGATTGGTTCATTGTCTAGTGCTTGGATTGAAGGGTGAGTGCTACACTGGCCTAGGGGTGGAGCCAGGATGTAATATAATGGCAGGAAGAAGACCTGTCTGTCTCTCTTGCCAGTTTCTGCCTTGCCATTTGCAGCTGCCATAAACTGCGGCCTTGCCATGCCACCTTGCCTTGGAGCCAACTAAGTATAGACTAAAAGCTCCAAAGTCTGTAAAAAAATAAACCTTTCCTTTGCCAACTTTTGGCTCAGTGATGAGTAAAAAATAACCAAGACAGAATTTGGTATTGAGAGTGGGGTCGTTTGCTGTGACTATACCTGACTATGTTTTTCAAAAGGCTTTGGAAATGGCTTGAGGGCAGAATTTGGAAAGGTTTGGACATGTCGCCTGGATGCATAGAGATGGAGCAGCTTAGGCTGCTCTGGAGAGGAGATTCTGGTCAGAGTTCAGGAAACCAAAAGGCTGATAGAAAGCCTCATCATAAAGACCAGGCTTGGGAGGTTTCTGCTGGGAAGAAGGAGGAATGCATTCCATTCTTGGGAGAAGCTCCAGTCTTCGCCTTTGGTTTGGACATGGTCTCCTGGCTTCCAGTGTAGACTCTTCAGCTTTCTGGCACAGACTCTTCAGCCTTCCAGCATAGAGTTTTCGGTCTTCTGTCACAGCCCATCAGCCTGCTGGTGTGGACATGCACAAGACACTAGGGTGGACTCCAGACCTTGGATTAAATCCTTTGGCCTCCAGTATATAGACACACTCTGCACGCTTCTTCATCAGACTCTGTGGCTGACCATTGTAAGCCAATCTTCTGGTTTCTGTATATTTCATGTTATATCTGTTCTCTCTAGTAAAACCCTAACTAATACACTAGTAGATCTTAAGTTCTAGTATTGGAACAAAAGGAGGAAAGAGACAAAATAAAATATAAGTGAGTCAAATACATTATTTTTATGTATGATAAAAGACAAAGAAGGACCATACAGGTGAGTGAGACTAGATAGGGAAGACATAGTTGTTGAAAGCTAATGATGGAATGCAAATAAAAATTAATACAAATTAAGTTCTTCAAAACAAAAGGAGTATCACAAACAAAAAGATACTCAAAAAAAGTCATCCTAATTCTATTACTCTGAATTTGAATCTCCTGACACCAAACCCTGCTGACCATTTATGACTTGGCAAAGCACAAGAACTGAGGATCAACTCTGGCTTGAGGCTGGAGTATGTCCAGTAAACCCCTTGTATATGTAAAAGACTCTAAATGGGAATTCTGTTTAGTGCACCCAACTGTTTAATCATGGGGGTGTGTCTCCTGCCACTGCTGGCATCATGAGAAAGGATCATATCATATACTGCTAGCAGGGAAAAGATCAAATGCAAAATTTGAAGTATGATGTGCATTGAATGTCTTTTGTTTCCATATCATCGTAAAGCTGAAAACTCCTAGGGACCAGCTGGACTATAGTAGGCTCTGCATTGTTTCCCCTCCTCTAAGCCTTCACTTCTGCTGCAGTTTGAATCTGAAGTATCCCCCAGAAGGTGAAAGGCTCAGTCCCCACCCTTGAGCACTACTGAGAGATACTAGAACCTTGAGCAGGGAAGGCAATTAGGTCACTGGAAGTCTGCCTTGAGAGGGGATATCAGGACCTTGGCATTTTCATGTGTATTTCCTAGTTTTACCTTTCACATTCATTTATACACCTTCCAATTTTTGTCCTTGTTGCCTTTATTTCCTTTTTTTCCTATTTGAAAAATCTTTTTCTACTATATCTTCAATGTCTAAATTTTGCCTACCCCATTGGACCCAGATCAGACATTTACGCAGCTATGAAAACTTACTGGAAATAATTTTTTGTCAGAATGTTAAACATAAACATTTTGCTCTTGGTACCATATTTATGTTTATGTGCAGCTCCATGTTTATGTTCGACTTGAAGCTCTTTGAGGGTGAACTTGTGGTCTAACTGGTCTTTTTCCCTTGCCCCATGCCCAGCACAGTGTCCAGCATCCATAAGACACTGATTAACAAATAATGTTCTGTGACATATTCACCTAGTGGCAGTTAAAAAGTAGAATCGTGTTGGAGTTCCACCAGATGAAGGTCCTAGAACTAGTGAAATGTGAGTTCCTAAGTGGTTAAAGAGCATTGTTCTTTACTTAGACACATCCAGTATCCCAACACACACACACAGACACACACACACTCACACGCCATTGGTCTTCCCACATCAGCATTCACTGCTTCCATGTTGTTCTCCAAAGTTCCTCTCTGTTGCCATGGTGATTTTAAAACGCAGATTTCCCAGGATGTGACTGATTCTCAGCAGTTGCCTATGCCTTCCTCAGATGCCTTCAGGGCACACAGGCCTCTGTTCTCTCTGAGCCTCCTGTTCCTCCAGCCTCATCTCACACCATCTTCCTATCACTTCCTCCAGCCCATCCTTCAGCCAAGAAGAACACATTGCTTCTTCTGCCTGGGATGCTCTTCTCTCTAGTGTTTCCCTCCCTGTGCTCCCGATAGTACCTCTCAGAATGATCCCAATGATTTCAGAATGATCCTCAGGTCCTTGAGGAATCAGCCTGTGATCTCCCTGATCAAGTCAAATCCACTGATAGACTCTCTCCTCGTATCTCCTAGCATGATATTATGAAGATACACATTGCTATGCTAATTCTGTGTTGCTTGTTTATTATTTCTGAGAAGGAGCTGAAGTTGTGAGAAATGAACCAAGAGGAAACCTAGAGGCTCAATTGTGAAGAATTTAATTAACCATGTTAAAACATTTTGGACTATATTCTGGAGGATGTAAGAAATCATTAGATAATTGTAAAAGGAAATGCCAGGATAGTGTTTATGTTTTGTAAGTGCTATGGTTGAATTGTGTTAAAATTCAACCCCAGTGTCTCAAAATGTGACCTTACTTGGAATTGGTCACCTCAGAGGTAATTAATAAGATGAGGTCATAACGGAGTAGAGTAGAGACCTAAACCGATCAGACAGGTGATCTTTTGAAGAATGCCACGAGGAGAGAGAAGCATGAGTGCAAGGAGAAAGGCATGTGAAGACTGGAGTTTTGTTGTGAGCAGCCAAGAGCTCCCAGAGCTAGGGAGAAACCTGGAACAGATCTTTCCCCGGGACCTTTAGAGTAGCAGGGTGCTGCCAGCACCTTCACCTCTAGCTTCTCAAGTCCAGAATGATGAGCCAGTAAATTTGTTACTTAGCCTAGGGGTCCCCAACCTTTGGGACACCGGCCAGTAGCTACTGTACATCAGCACAAGGAGAGTGGCTGCTAGCAGGTGAAGCTTCTCCTGTATTTACAGCTGCTCTCCATCCCGTGGGTGACCACTTGAGCTCTGCTTGTCTCAGATCAGCAGGGGCACTGGATGCTTACAGTATCTCAAACTCTACCATGAGCTGTGCATAACAGAGATCTATGTGACAGGCTCCCTAATGAGAATCTGTAGCACTCATGGCCTGCCCATTATTTACCACTTCCATCTGCTCCTCCCTACTGCCCTGTTCTCTTGTCTCATTGAGTTTTTTGCTAAACTCACAAGTTAACTTAAACTAAAATGCATAAAAAATCAAACGTCATTGGAGAATTTTTTTGAAAAGGGAGAGAAGCACAGTGATGCCTCAGCAGAAGACCCCAAGAATGCCAACAAGAAAATATTTTAAATGCATTTTAAATGCCCAACATTCTACTTAAATTACAGGGTCACTGCGACAGGTGGTCCCACATTTCCCAAGCCTGCTTTGTGTGGCACGGAGCACCCAGCTATGCAGTGAACCTAAGAGACTGTCAAAACTGCTTCACCCCATGGGGGAAAAGGGGAGTGAAGGGAAAGGGGAAGTAAAACAATTGAGATATGGTGTGTACGTGTGGGTCGGGGATATAGCTCAGCAGCAAGTGCCTGCCTCGCCAGTGCAAGGTCCTGAGTTTCATTCCCAGCACCAAAAATAAATAAATAAATATAAGAAGTTTTAAAATATGCACAGGTACAAACTCCCCAGGATGAGTGCATTAATTATGTACCATAAAAACATATTAATAAAGTTTTACAATCCTAACCAAGAAAGGTAAGCCTTTGGAGTTTTTTTTTTTTTTTTAAACCATGAATGTGAAAAACAGAAGCAATGTTTGAAGTCTTACACTTCTGCAGTGTTAGACTCATTCTTAGTGGTTAGCTGAATTGCTAAAGCTAAGAAGCTCTTTGCTATGGTGCAGAATTGATCCCGCTTGCTGCTTTGGACAATTGTCATGAACCTTTAGGAGAGACTGCATTTCAGAAGACAGCAGTTGTTCTTCTTAAGCACTGTAACTGGCTGAGTTGATGAAATAGCAGAAGAGACTGAGGCACAACTGTTAGACAGGCTTAGTGTGTCACTGTGGTATGCAATCCAGGTTGACTGAGTCTACTCATGTTGACTGGTTTTTGTGTAATGTGTTTTTCAAGAGGGTGTGCATGAAAATATGTTATGTATGTTTTCACTGCCCACCAACACCACAGGTGCAGAACTGTTGGAGCCTTTGAATGATTATGTATCAGGAATACAACTGGCTATTTTTTGTCAGTTTATGAGTCGACTGAGTGGCTGCCATGACTGCATAGCTTCCTTGTTTCACTGCTTTGACAGAAAGGTCAGTTCTAAATGTGACCCTGTGTTTTGTGTCATTCATGGAGCATTACTAATGTTTTGCAGGATGTGATTAAGATCATCAGCCACATTAATGTACATGCCCTTGACTCATGTCTGTGTGTACAGCTTTGCGAGGAGATGGATAAAGAACACATAAATCTTCTCTCATAGACAAAAGTGAGGTGGCTTTCTAAAGGTACATCAGATCCCAGAGTTTTTGAGTTATGAGAGCTACTCCACAGGTTCTTTTAGAAAAAGCAATCATCACTGGCAGCACATTTTAGTTGACACAGAATCAGTCCAAAACCTTGCTTATTCTGCTCTCCTGTGTGACATACTCAACTTGCTCAGTGAACTCAATCTGTCACTTCCGGGGGGAATGACAACTATGTTCAAGTCAGCAGATAAAGTGACTACAATCAAAGCCAAACTGGAATTATGAGAGTGACAAACATGTCAAAAATCCCCCCTTTCAGAGTGAACGTTGGAATTTTCAACATATTTCAAACATTAGTAGCAAGCTTGAAAGAGAGCAAGTTACTGCCTTCGTCCTCCCAGTCTGTGCATGGTTACCTATCTCAGCTTTCAAAAGTGTTTGAACCACAAAAGACCCCTGAACTAGGAAGGAATAGATCCATGACCCATTTGTGAATAAGTTAGGTCAATTGACTTTGCCCATGCTAGGAAAGATTCCATGACTTGTGATTACAAATAACAATGGCCTTAAAAGTATGTTAGTGACAATGTCCAATTTCCATATACTCTGCACTGAACTGAAAGCCAATTATCCTTTTGCCACAAACACACTGAAAAGCTTGCTTCCATTTACAGTATCTTATCTTTGCAAAACAAGGTTTTCTGCAGTGACAGCAACCAAAAAGAGATTATGGCATAGATGGGATACAAGCAACACGCTTCATTTGTCTTTGTGTCTCATTACTGCTAGATGGCTCCATCTAGTTCCAGAGAGACAAACTCGGGGCTCCAAGTGATTCTGATTTTGGTATAATTAGTTCATTATATACTACAATGTCATAATAATAGAAATAAAGTGCCCTGTAAATGTAATGCACTGGAATCATCCCAAAACCAACTCCCCTTTTCTGGTCTGTGAGACATTTGCCTTCCATAAAACTTTTTCTTGGTTTCAGAAAGGTTGGGGATTGCTGTCTGAACTCACTCAATTCTGGTACTTTGGCAGAAGAGCCCCAGCAAAGTAACAAAGCCACCCCTGGCTGCAGGGTGGAGAATGGTTTTCGAGGGGACAAAACTGGCTCTGCAAAGGTGATTTGGACCTATTAAGATGAGAGATGATAATAACTTTAGGAGAGACTAGAAAGCTTGTGTGAAAGTAGAATCAACTAAGATGAGGAAAGATTAGGTTTGCAGGGTTGAGAGAAAGAGAGCATCTTGACAAATGATAGAAAGTTTCAAATCCCATTTGTTGGTTGATGACTCCCAGATGTACATCTTTCGCTGTGACTTTTCTCTTGTCTTCCACATTTTCATATTTGAATGCCAGTTCAGCCCCACTCAGATCGTTCACAGTCACTTTGATGAATGTTTCAATAAATGAAGAAGTTAATTAACTATAGTAATCAGCAAGGGTTGGCATTCAGATGAAAATGTTTCAATATCTCACTGCCTTAAATAATTGTATGTTAAAGGGGATATGTATTCATGCTACCTGAGAAAGAATTTTAATTGGCGAGAGCTTCTCAAGATGCAATGGATTCCCATGGTAATAGATTTCTATTTTTCAGTGTCTGAAATACCATATGTGACTTCTATTTTTTTAAATCTCTTTTGCATTTCTCTAGCTCTTTGTTTATTGTTCTCAAACTGTTATGTTTATGTTCTAATTATACAGCGGTCTCGTGATTTGCTTCATTTTGCATCATTTCTGTGAGCAAAGACCAAGGCCTGTTAATTTTGCAGGCACCTGGAGCCTCGCACTAAGCTGTATACATAACTGCTGCTCTGTTGAAAAGGAACAAGTTTGAGTCTTAATTTCAGATATCCTCTATCTCAGCTATTTCACTCCATAGTTTAGTAATAAACATGCCTGTCTATTTTTTTTGCTTAGTAATGAAAATACAAAGTGTTGAGATAAAATATTTCTGCTAGCTAATCAATATTCCAGTTATCAATTATCCATGTGAAAGTATACTATGCATTAATTTGATTCCATGCACTGCAGTGGAAGGTATATGTGCATAATTGTTCATGTTCATACATAATAAGCAGGTCAGGGAATTTGTCTGTTGGTATAACCTACTTATTAATAGTTGTCGTCAAGTGTACATTTCTAGTTTAGAACTTCATCGGCCTTCTGGGAGGTAGCATCTCAATTTCAAGGAAAACTTAAACCTTTCCTGTACTTCTATTCACTTAATCCCATCAAAATGGAAGATTTTGTGTCTAAGAAAGAGAGACTAAAGAGAGAGCTAGAGGCTAATTAAAGGAATGAAGGCAAGGTTCCATGGTCCTCAGGTTTCTCTGAAATGAGTAATAAAGTAAATGTAAGCGACCTTGGATTTGTTTTTTTTTTAATTATTTAATTGTGTTTTTAAAAGAAAACGTGTAACATACAATTTAACATCTTAACCATTTTAAGTGCATGGCTCAGCAGTTTCAAGTGTATTCGCATGGTTGAATGGCTCTCCAGAACTTTATCTTTTAAATCTGAAGTTCTAGAGCCATTAAACAGCAGCTTTCATTTTCTTCTCCCTTTGCCTACAGTAATTATCATTCTCCTTTCTGTTTCTATGAATTTGTCAATTTTAGATGCCTCATATATGTGGGATCATACTATATGTTTTTTTTTTTTTTTTTTGGTGCCTGGTTTACTTCATTTAACATAAATCCTCAAGGTTCATTCATGATTTAGTATTTGACGAGAGTCCCTTCCTTTTCTGGGCTGAGTAACATTTCATTTTATTTATGGATCCATCTGCCTATGGACATATAGGTTGTTTCCATCTCTTGGCTGTTGTGACTTTCTGTTTAGCTATGTGTACTTGAAAATATATAGTTCCCAAGTGAAATCCATTTTCAATTTTCCTTCTATAAAATGAAGAATATTTTAACACTCTTGAAAAATTCTTAAAATTCTGTCACTTTAGTCTTTTTATTCTAGATTGTTATTTTCTGATTTTAAAAAAAATAGAACTAAAAATTTCTTTGGACAGAATAATATTGTGATACTCAGTATGGGGAACATTTAAATCTCTAAAATTAAATATTAGATGTACTTGACAGACAGGAAAATAGGCTGTAGAAATGAACTGTACCACATAAAGGAAACTCTGAACAGATTTATTTAAGCAAACCTATCTCTTTAAAACAACTTTTTGAAGTCACATTTCTTTTCACGCTTCCTTTGAGCAAGCGGATTGGTTTTGTTTTAATGCTATAATTAAGGGATAACTTAGGTGATTCCATGAGCTAAGTCACTATGGCTTGGAAGTCCCACCAATGAAAATCAATGCTTTGTAACATAATTATGATTTTTTTTCCTAAGATGAATTTACAAGGGCTGTGAGTATGCATGTAAGAACAAGCCCTAGAATCCTTTTACCATAATGACAATGTAGGCTTTCAACTATTCCACATTCTGAAAATTGATAAGCTAACAGCCATTTACCTGGTCTCCAGTTTTCTGAAGATTAGGCTCATTAAATTAATTCATGGTTACAGTTCTTGCATCAACTGTATTGACGTACACATTGATAAACACAAGATTCTACTTTCAGTCATTCTTCTCATCGTATTCTGTCCCTCCAGACCTTCTATTATCTGTAATCGTTGGCAATACATGTGTTAGGGGTGAAAATTGGAAACTGCTTGTAACAGGAAAAGCTGGTGCCTTGGTATTTCAAACTGAGTCCAACTTTTTGTTTGTTTTTTATCTTGAATGCTTCCCTCATATGAAACATGCATTTGTTAAATTCCTTTTCACTGAAATCATTTTTATAACTCTTTACCCCATGTTATTGTTTCCTTATAAACCAATTTGTTGTGAGATGATCAATTTTTAGCTAAGCTTAATTTTGCCCAATGACTCTTTTCTGTTATTTTCAAGGCAATAAGAACTCTGTGAATTCAATCCCGTGATCTTCTTTTTAAAACCTGATCTGACTGATCCCTCCAAATCTAAATCATTTTCTCCTCCTGGCTCTTAATTTAGCTCCAGAAATGAAGTATCTTCTATTTATGTTGTTAGAAAATTAGAAGTCAAGCCTAAGTAGGGTGTGCAGTTAATTCTAGTTAATGCTTGAATTTGTTTTAAAAAAACGTGATTTTTTTGTGTTACAAAGTATCTACTCACAAAAAGACAAGAATGAGAATAAACATGGAACCACTGATTGAAAACCACTTATTGCAAACTGCTTCGGTCTTTCTCGCACTCTGAACATTTATTTCCCTGAGAAGCTATAGGTTTGGGTTGATTTCTGTATATTCACAGATATAAAATGATTACACAGGAAGTCCCCACCCAGAAAATACGAAGCCCCTGATATAATACCTTTAGGTTAACCAAGAAGCTACTTTTTATACTGTGTGAAAGTTTCTGCTTCTCTGCTTGGGAAAATCCAGCTCCTGAGAACAGAAAGCCCTCACATCGGTTAAATATGGCTGGGATAAGGCTTGGAAGCCAGCAGTTTGCAGAGCAAATGAGAGTGAAAAACGTCCATAGAAATACAGTTAATTCAATCTCTATAATATAAACTGCAAACCAAGGCCGTATAACAGAGATTAAAATGGCTTTGCAGTTAGTATTGAGAATTCTGATAGAAAGTAGTGACCATTCTAGAAGATCAATATTAGAACATGACAGCGTAAGACTCCAAAGCGAGATTTAGAGAGGCTGCAAAATCTGAGTAAAGAAAGGCAAAATAAGAGGCATACTATTCCAGAAAAAGAACATTCTCCCTGAGTAGCACACGATACTTCCTTGGACTGGAGAAAATAAGATTTAGTACCAAAAACACATGGCATATTTGATTCATATAATTATGCTTGTAAGCTGTCAACCGTGTATAAAATTCTTATTTTACAATGTAAGTGCAATCATTGTTAGTTTTCCCTTTTTGCTTATGCATTAATTAAATATATACTTGAGGACATGCATATGTCTCAGGTATAGATCTGCAGCACTGAAAAGGATGTAACTTTCCTCTTAAGGACTTTGCAGGAATGGAGCAGAAGATAAGAAGAGAAATGCTACCTGGTGGTAAGCACAGTGGAATATGGGAACAGGAAGTAGGGATCCTTATCTGAATAATCCTTGTGGGCAGAGGGAATAAGCACAGCTAAGAACAAAGGGTGAGAGGACTCCAGGAGGGCAGCGGTTCAGACAGAAGCATGTGATAAATTTGGAATGGGACCAAAGTTCAGGGAAGCTTTTGTTATTGCTACAAAACCATGGAGTATACTTACAGAGAACTCTCTGAACCAGAAGACTGTCAACTACTATTTCAGTCAAGAACTGATGGTGTGGCCAGAGGTGCCATCCTCACCTGGGAGAAGAGGTCTTGTAGTGCAGCTTGTCACATAGCATGCTTATTCTGCATGTTGTTGGAGACTCCAGGCCACCATTTAAAAGCACAGTTCTGGATCCCTTCAGCATGCATGGATTAGCGGCACCCAGGACCCTGGATCCCTGTGGTACCCTTCTCCCACAGCACGAATCTTGAATGACTGGGACTTACCTCTCTCTGTGAGCCGGAAGAGGGCAAGGAATCAGCTTGTTCTTCTCCCCATTCTGTCCCTAGCAATAAATCCACAATGCCTGGGACACAGGAGGGGCTTGTAAATATTTATTGCTTAATGAGTAAAAGTGCTGATATATTCTTACTTTGTTAGGATCGTGAGTTAAAAGTTGAAATGTATTTACAGCTTTATAGTTTCTGAACCATGTGACCAGTTCGCAAACCAACACTGGTTCAGGTTCAGTAGGATTCAGAGGGATGCCCAAGTCTTTTCTTTCATCCCCCATTTGCTAAACACAGATTGACACTTGGATAATCTCTGCCCATGTACCCCTGTCCCTCAGCTGCTGCCGTGCTGTCTTGAGGTGCAGGGCAGGACCTCTCTATTTCTATCCGTGTCTCACTGTTTATAGGGGGTTTCAGTTTAATGTTGTCCATGTATGGATGACCTACAGAATTTTTAGTGAAACCGGTTTTTCCTTTTTTTAGTGTATAGTACCATCTTCCTAGCACCCAGATAAGGGGATTATATTGGCCTGGAACCAGAACCAGATGTTAAGCAGGATAAGTCTCCTCTCCACCAAGACCAGCACCTTATTAGTATATCCAAAGGGCTGGCTCAGTTCTTGAAAAGAACTGTGTCTCGGGAGGCTCTTCTTTGGCCCTCGGGCACACACAAGGGATCTTGGTTCTCAGCTGTCAATGTGCCTGACAGTGTTCTGGATCCCAGCCTGTGCAAGCTAGGACCTCTGCATTTTCTTTCTTTCTTTCTTTCTTTCTTTCTTTCTTTCTTTCTTTCTTTCTTTCTTTCTTTCCTTCCTTCCTTCCTTCCTTCCTTCCTTCCTTCCTTCCTTCCTTCTTTCTTTCTTTCTCTTTCTTTCTTTCTTTCTTTCTTTCTTTCTTTCTTTCTTTCTTTCCTTTTTCTTTCTTTCTTTCTCTTTTTCTGAATTGCAGGGAGTAAAACAACCAATCACAAATGTTTGATGGGCTGGGCATTTACTATCTGAAAGTAACCTATTTGACGCTCCTGGGAATGATATTGCATTATCTTTACTCTATCAGAGAAGAAACCGAGGAACCGTGCCCTTAGTCACATTGCTTTAAGTCACCCAGCTAGTAGTTGTGGAGCTAGAAAGTGAACTTAGGCAAACTGATTCTGAGCTGGTGCACAGCATAGTAATTCTGCAGGTGCGGTGTTTCCTGGATCCCCAGCCCCACCTGAGCCTGTGTAGCACACACGGCCTCCAGGCTCCACACTTCTGCATGAGAATCTCAGAAAATAGGATGAAGGAAGGGCAGGAAGCATGCAAGAGTGCATACCTACTGACTTTAAAGGTTAGGAGTTAAATGGAAATTCAGAGCCTACACCAGATACTAGACAAGCCATTGCTGCAGTGGGCAGACAATTCTAACGCTGAGATTTGCTAAGCTTTGGAAATCACAAGGGAGCTGGAAATGCCCTGAAGTAACTGTGCTGTTTTCTTTTTGTAACGAGCGAGCTTGTAAAACTAAGAGGATATTGTTATTCATTCACTGTTTTTCACTGTTAGCGACCGAAAAGAGTTTTAGCTACAAATAAATGTTTTCCCTAAAAATGAACTCAATTTGTAAAATGATGTACAGAATAAAATGCTGTTTTCCCCAGCAGGGACGGATCTTGAAAACTATGACCACCCTATTAAATGAACACCCAGAGTTGCATTTCTAGGATAGGAAGATACATGAACTGTGTCCATGTTGCCAATAAGGGTACTAAGTTAGTGGTAAGAAGTTTAAGGGACCGAATGATGACATAGTTCTGGTCACTGTGGGTCTGGAGATACTACACTGTTATCACTTTATGAAAACTGTCTTCATTCTCATTGATTAGATGAGAACACAAAAGCTCCCCCCCTCCAATATAAAAATCTTTCTTTCTTCTTCCACATGGTTGTTCTCTAATATTTCTGTCTTCCATTGTTCACTGTCACTCATGTTTATAGTGACATCTTTCTCACCCAGGATATAATTTCTTTCTTTCTTTTTTTTTTTTTAATTGGACCAGGGATCGAACTCATGACCGCGTGCTTGCAAGGCAGGCGCTTATGCAGCTGAGCTAAATCTCCAGCCCTATAGTTTCTTCAGAAACACTTCGATGTTAAATTAATGTTTTTTTCCAAGTCATGAAGAATGACTCATTTAGGGGCTTCTGATGTCAAAATAGAAATAGAAATAGCTTGAGTATCAGGCATTTTGTTCTCTAATTTTTAAAGAGATTATAATCAATAAGCTAAACCAGAACCCTTCTTGGCACCAGAAAGCATATTTATAGAAACAATATAAAATGATTTTGGAAAGTTTATTGAGAAATGTCTCAAGCTTGTCCTTCTTTTTGGCAAAGTGGTACTCCATTGTATAAACAAAACACATCTTCTTTATCCATTCATTGGTTGATGGACATTGACTCATTCTTTACCTGTGCCCCTTCCATCCTCCATTCATACATCCATCCAATCATCAATCCATCTATGCACCCATCCATTAGTCCATCTGTCTAGCCATCCATTCATCCAGTCACCCACCCATTCATCCATTCAACCAATCTAAAATGCCAACCATTGTGACTCTTTATTCCTTCTGGGCTCTATTTCCTTCTTTGCACTTGTCATCTGTGGTTAACAGAACTGTCAATGTTCTCTTATTCTTGCCTTATGATTTTGAATATAATTTCATTCAGTTGGAAATGCCAATCCATTTGCTCATGCCAGATCTCCCGCCCTTGGAACAGTACATGGCAATAAATGATAATAAATGTGAAAAGTATTGACTGAATTTTTATCAGATAAATATTTACTTAACATGCACTATTTTTAAAGCTCTGGACTGTGTACCACAATGAACTCTGATAATGGATCCCTGCCAAGGATATTTTAAAGCCATCACCAAAGTAGATCCTTTTAATGGTGTCACTGTAGAAGAGCAAGAAGTTGTTATCACTTGAAAAATAAGGCAGAAGCACTACTTAAACTTTAACTGGAGCAATAAGGCTTCCCTGAGGAGTTCCATGAGACAGACATTGACTAGAAGGAAAGATCTGGAAGCTGGGTGTAATGGTGGAAAGGCATTCTAGAAAAAAAAGTAACAGTAGGAGTTCATGAGGAGAGACAGGAAATGCAGGCAATGTGTGAGATGCTTCACAAGTGCTTACATTTAGAGAAAATCTGAACCCTAAAAGGTGGCAATGGAAGACCTTTTGGAAAGAGTGGTTGGGTCTGCTTGTGGAGGATTCTGATGTCACCTGAGGGCAGTGGAGAGTCCAAGATCCTTTTTCTCTGGTACCTGAACCAATCTGTCTCCCCTCTATTATAATTTCTGAGTGAGTGACAATATTTTGTGCTTCCTATTCAAGCTTCAAAGCAGCCACTTGGGCATCCCAGTCTGCTGGAGCCTGGAAGGAATCTTGTCTGAAATGCAGATTTAGTCTTTGATCTACATTTTGTAGGTCAACAAGCTCAGTTGCTTGGCAGTAATTACAGGCCTCCCAAGGATGTTGCTGTTGAATAATTTATCTAATATATTAGCCACAAACAAACTCTCATCACTGAGCTTCTCATTTCCCTTGCCCCTGCTTTCCTTGGGGAGCTATGAATTGTCCCCAGTTCCTAGAGATTTGTTCAAAATTGATCTTCAGTGCAGATTTCTACCTTACAGACATTCCACTTGCAGTCTGAGAACTGGGTAGTAACCAATACTGTTTTCATTCCAGCCTCATTTAGGAAGGACACCAAAATGTGTTTTTATCCTGGCACATGAGTCTGCTGAGTGCTTCCTTGTGCCGGAAGTGATCTTTGGCACCAGGAAGTGGAGACTACAGCTTTCAAGATAGGAAAAGCAGGCTGAGAAAGAGCCCTGCCCAGGAACCAGATGCTAAAGCAGCATGCATAGTCCTTGCCTAAATCAATCCAGTCTGGGCTTTCACTTTTTTTAATTCAAATTTTTATTTTTAAGAAGCAAAAATGAATTGCATATGTACTTGGGATACAGTGTAATGTTTTGATATATGTGTACATTGTGTTGTAGCATCCCACTGTAGCCAAGATAGTTTTGATGATTTCAGTGGGAAAAAAATGTCCATTTTTGTTTCTTTTGATAAAAGTTATCACCCCCACTCATCAATTCCTTTTCTTCTGATTTTCATCCTATTGGGTATTGTGGTCACTGTTTTGTTTTTACAAGTACTAAGATTTGAAATGTTATCACTGGTAATAACACAGTATTTTAAATGCATGCATGTAGTTTGCTGTGTTAAAAAGGCTAAATAAGCATGATTGACTAAAGACCAGCATTCATTTCCATGGCACAGGTATTTTTTTTATGCTTATCTTCTTCCATTGTTTTGACTCCTATTCCTTGCATAAATTCTGAAAGGGAAATAATATCAAAAATGATAAGAAAAGTGCTCATTTCTTATATTTGCTGGATGTGGTTTGCTTCTCTCCTCCCAAGCAATCTAGTTCATTGGTACAGGAACTTGCCTGGTCATACCAGGCAGACATGCCCTGGCCTGCCTCTCAGGACAGATTGCTGCAGGAACAATGTCATATTTGGTTGTTCCACTCTCATGGCTCACAGCTAGTGACTGTGGCTCTTCAGTGTTAGAAGAGTTAGAAGAGTTGTTAGAAGAGTTCAGGATTGCTCAGGATTGTGATCCGGAAACCTGGGTTTGAATTGTGACTCAGCTACTTCCTTGAGAGCTTAACACAAGTCACATGACTTTGTCAGGGCTATTTTCTCACCTGTAAGATAGAAATAGTAATTATCTTTGGAGCTTGCTGTGGGGTGTAAATAAGATGATATATGTAAGTTGCCTGCTCAAAGCATGGTGCCAGTGGAGATTATAATTGTTGTTGTTTTACTAGCACTAAAATACAAGATCCCTCAGGTATGGAAGCTGTATCTTGCACACCTTGAAGGGTAGTTTTCTGAGAAGCAAAGGTGAGTGTATGGAGTACAGTGTGAGCCAGACTGTGAAGCTGGTTTAGCTTTTACTTTTTATTTTTTAATTTTAATTTTATTTTTCTTAGCATCTTTCCTCTTGCCAATAGGGAGGAGGAGGCGGCAACTCACAGATGAAATTGTTTCAGGTAAATCATTTTTCATCTCTAGAGCACAACTATCTACTTGCAGGGACATAATCTATGATTGTCAGATATTTGTTTTGTTTTCCAAAATCAAGCTAAAACAAGAAATATAGGCTTGACACCCAAAGAGCTCTTTCAGGTAAGAGGGTGCTATTAGTATTTTCATTTCTTTTTAAAGCATCCTAGAGGCTGAAAATGTGTTTTCTAACCACCTTCCAGCCCCAGCATTCTTTTCTTTGGGTGCTTAGCGAAGATTACATTAGGAAGAGAAGCCGCTCCCCAGGAGGCCCAGTCACCTGTATTCAGGAGTCACAGCTGAGTTTCCAAGTGCTTTTTCCTGTGATTTATGTAAGCTATAGTTAGAGAACTGCTAGTTAGAGAGAAGGAAAGCTCACACATTTCTCCGTGAGCCAAAGAAGAAGAGAACTCTTCCATCAAGGTAATAATAACACTTAGCACTTATATAGGGCTTTTTATCTTCAAAGGGCCTTCCAAACATTAGCTAATTAAGAAGTCTGCTCAATGTGCAGCAGCTGTTGAAAAAATAAATGCGATGCTTGGGTGTATTAAAAATGGGAGCAAAAACATGAGGACAACCCATATCAAGCAGCTGTGGAGCTCTGTCTAATTTGTTTGCTTCACCTGGTGGAATAGCTCAGCCTCTAAAATAGTCATGTGGTGCAGAGTAATAATGCTTAGAGATAAGGCTTGTGTGTAATGGAATGGTGCAAGGCTACAGAATATTCACCCCAAGAGGAAAACTCAAAAGGAAGCATCATCACCTACTTTTTATTAAACTTTCATGATCAGAGACATACACTACATTAATGAAACAGACATGTGACATGGTGCAGATGTTCTAAGAAAACCCCATATCCAAGAACACACATTTTCACTTGTTTATCCAAATTCACTCAACCTACACGTACTGGACACATAGATTTAAACATTATGAGAGTCGGGTAAAATGACTATAGGTCTGCTGTGTATCATTTACCTTTACCCTTAATTTTCACCAGTGTTGACACATATGCTGAATCCAGACAACTCTTCTCCTTGCCCACTTAGCGGCAATGAGCTAACTTAGCAATGCAAGAGCTGAGTGATAGCTTTCTAAGGAAAACAAAATAAACAACAATGGGAAAGGCTTTCTGTTGGGCTTTCCTGAAAAGCACAGCAAGGTAGCCAACTTTTCTTTTCCTCTCTCTTGGTTTTCACAGTAGCATTCATTGAGCTATACCTGCTATTCTGTTTAGAGGGTAAATCCATAGTAGTAAAGGGTGAGAGAAAGGAGGACAGGAGAAAAGGGAGGCATCAGAGGATGCCAAGGGCTAAGTTCCTGCAGCCATTAGGCTGCACGCCATGCTGGTCTCACAACTCTGTGCACCCGCGAGGCATATTCAAGCACTATCCTTCCAATGTGCTGGAGAGAGGAAAATTACACCTTTGGCTGAGCTGCTTGTCCAAATGGGTTTAGGAAATGTTATTTCTTCGTGGGGGAGGGAAGGGCAGTAAAGAGATGGCAGGGAGTAAAGGAGAGAGGAATTGAGAAAGAATAAAGGAATAATACACCTAGATTATAGAAAATGTGTGGAGGGTTTCATAAATAGGTTAACTTTCACTAAGGAAAAATTGCCGACCTCAAAATAGAGTAAAGCAACAAGGAGAAGCCAGGTGATGTAGCAACACAGTCATGGTCATTAGTATAGGTGCACTCAGCACCCCCTAAATTCAGGGGGTGGCTCACTGTGGAGTGGCTGGAAGGCTAAAAGGGTTTCCGGGAGCCCACAACCAAGCAATGGTTTTGGGGAAATCTTGGATGGGGTGAACTGACATGTTCAGAAGAAAATTAGATCAGTGATCACTGGCTCACCTAGAGCATTGCTTATAATAGGAAATATTTGGAAAAAAAATTTTTTCTGTGGAAAAAAGGGACTGACTAAGCAAATCAAAGTTTAACTATATAATTGATTACTGTGCAGCTATCCAAGCAAGAAGCTTTATCACTACCGTAAGTTCAAAAGTAAATTGATAAAACAAGATGGGAGAAAAAAGTATATCTATTGCGTAAAGTCTGTGCAAAAACTATAAAACTGTATGTGTGTATACATATGCATAATTGTATGTGAAAAGATTATAGACTATCCATGGAGGATTAGGTAAGAAAGTAGCCATGAAAGTTATTCCTGGGGAAGTGAAGGGAAGGAGGAGGAGGCGAGTGGGGAAGATTTTAGTGTTTATTTTCTGTCTCCTCACTCACCTTTACAGCAAAACAAAAGCCTTTTTTATTCTTAGGCATTACTGATTCACATGCAGTTATGAGGTCACAGAGAGAAGGCTGGGCATGCAGCTCTGGGATAGAACACACTTAGTTATACACAAGGCCCTGGGCTCAGCTCCATTGGAAGGAATGTAAGGGGGAGAAAGAAAGGAAGAGAGGGAAGGAGGGTGAAAGGGAGAGAGAGAGAAGGAGAGAAGAGTAAGTAAATAGCACAGAGAGTGTTTCCACCAAGTGTGGCATCTTGCATAGATGAAGTTTAATGTAACAACTAGAAAGTTGAAACTGATATAATCTATTGATCTAATTTAGATTTCATCATTCTATAAGCATGTGTGTTTATGTATATACCTTTATGTGTATTCAGTGCTATGCAATTTTATCACATGTGTAAGTCTGTATAACCAATCCCACAGTCAAGATATAAAATTTTTATCACCAATTTATCTTGCTCTGCCCCTTCAAAGGCACAGCCTACTCCTCCTTCTCTCCCCACCTTAGCTCTAGCAACCAATTATCTATTTTCCACGGCTGAGAAATGTTCCAAAGCAAGAATCTTGCATAAATGGGATCATACCATATGCAATCTTTGGAAATTGGCTTTTTAAATTCTACATAATTTCTTTGAGATCATCCAAGTTGTTGGATGCATCACTTTTTATAGACAGCGTATTGATGGATTGTTGTTTTTATCCACTCTGCAAATCTGACTCTTAAATGGGTAGAGCATTTGCATGTAAGGTAGTTACTAATATATCAGAGCTTAAGTCTGCCTAAATACAGTTTTCTATTTGTTTTCCCCCATTTATCATGCTTCTGTTTTTTCTTTTTGTGTCTGTTTGCAGGTTATTTGAATTTTTCTAAGTTTCTACATTTATCTATTTATGTTTTTTTTGATTCTTTTATTTGAATAGTGTTCTTACTGGTTGCTCGATATTATGCTTATATAAATTAGCAAAGTCTGCTGTTATTATATTTCTTTTTAGCCTTTTGTATTACCTTTTTTATTGACAAGTTAAATTCAAAATGTAAAACTAAGAAATGAAGACATTTCTCCACACACACTTATTCAAAATAAATGAAAAAAAAAAAAACCCTCATCTGAATACAGTCAGCTTGTAGACAGGCAAAGAAGTGAAGATCAGATCACTTATGCAGTAGTAACCAAACTAATTCTGATGAAGAAGAAAGCATTGAACCTTATTTCCCCAGGCTTGCCTAAGGATTGACAATGTAGGCTCTCCAGGGTCTCTGAGGTATGGAGGGGGAAAAGCCATCTTTCTGAGTGTCCAGGCTGAGAGCTCTTATGATCTGTCACCACCTGGGGACCTCATACCATTCCTTGAACTCTCTAATCCCCCATTATAATAACACAGCCTACCTCATTGAATTGTTGTGAGGAGTCACTGAGAACATGTGTGTGCATTTGTTTGTTGCATCTGACACATGGAAACACTTAAACAAATTGTTTTGGGTCAACTGAGGTCCAGAGGGTTGCAGATACAGGAGAAGACAGTGCCCAGACGTGTACACGCCCTTGAGACGCTGCTCATGCCTCTGACTCTTCTGTTCTCACTCCAGATCACCACAAAGACAGATTTACCCAAAAGGGGCTTATTCCCATTGCTCGGTCCATTTCTGTATCCATAGATGATGGGTTTGGTACCTGACATACTAAATCACAGTCTGGATATGAAAAATAGTGAAAACTAATTGAATAGAGGTTCTGTAGGCTCTTACTGTAGGAGGATGAGAGGAATTTGGAAGAACTGGCAACTTTGTCTCAGGAATAAAATAAATCTGATTAATCTTTTTCATCTTTCTGTGCATCCTTGTGGATAGATCTTTGGGTAGAATCTGCTACAGAGAGTGTGTAACACCTTCTTAATATATGGGACCAAAGCGTGTATGCAAGTCTCTTAGAACTGGTTCTTTGAGTGGCTGCTGTATTGTGAATGCTCACCCAGGTAGTGGCGTGCACCATACAGAAGCCACATCCCTGGAAGGAGCCTCTTTCCCATCTTTATGTCACATGCAGCTTTCATGGTAAAAAGTTCAGGCTCCGCTTCACACCTGCAGAAGAAAATCATCGAATTTAGGAACATTTTTCTCTTTTTGAACCTCTTCCTTTATTATATTTCTTCCTTGATGGATCCTCACCCTTTGTTTAAGCAATTTCTAATTCATTTAGACTATCTACACATTTTCTTTCTAGGGCTTTTAACCCGTGCATCTTACCAGTGTCCCTGATCACATCTTACCAGACCTGGCTAAATCTCCCGCCATGAATTGTATTCACTGGTTAAAAGTTCGGCCCCATGCTCTGTTCTACACAGCAAACTGAAAAAAAAAAAAAAAAAAGATTAATACCAAGGGCAGTTTAGAGTCAACAAGAGCTGGGAAAACTTGCAGCTGGTAGTGCCATCTGTGCTGTCAAAATGTGGCCAAGTAGCTTTCCACGGTGGGAAAAGACAGAGAATCTCAATGGCTTTTGCTTTGGGTTTGCTGAGAAATGAGCCCACCCCAGAGAAAGGAGAGCTGCGAGGCAGTGTGTGGCTTCTCTCCCAGAGAAAACATATTTCTGGCAAGCCCACAGGTTTGGTTTCTGGGGCCTGAAAGTGACCCCCTGGGTGTGTCCTTTGTCTCCTCATCCATCTGCAAGATTCACCCGTGCCAGGCACCCAGCATAGCACAAGGAATGGGAGGGTTTTGAAAGGGAATTTTTAAAAACGCAGAGAATGAACAGGAATGCTTAAGCTTCCTGAGTTTTGATGATGCAGAAACAGTGGGAGGGTAGAGTGGCAGTGGGGAGGAAGAGAAAGGATGCCTTCATCTGCATCCGCTCCTCAGCTTTTTTCTGTTGGGAGAAGCAAGGAGGTAAACAGAAAACTTACGGTAGCTGGCTCGTGATCATCTATGTTAAAAAATAAATGAAAGGGCTAGAGAGAAGCCCCTGAGTGAACGGGAGAAGGGCAGAAGAGAACTTTTAAGAAGTATTGTTAGCGATGGGCGTTTAGCTCAGTGGCATAAGTGCCTGCCTGGCAAGCTCAAGGTTGTGAGTTTGCTCCGACCCTCAAAGAAGCATTGTTAGATTGGGCAAGACATAGGAACAGACACTTGATGAAAGAGGAGAGTGCCATGGACCATAATTAAATTAAAGGATATTCAGATTTATTACTCATCCAGTGGAGTTCAAACTAGATCTGCAATGGGATAAAAAAGATACTACCACAATAGCGAAAGCAAAGAGGAATGACAAAAACCTGGCGTTGGCAAAGATATGCACAAATTGGAACTCACTTTCACTGATGGTGTGTGTATGATTAGTACAACCCAATGGCAAACTTAATATACAACACATGCACCTCCTATAACTTAGCAAGGCTCCTTTGTTTTTGTGTTTTGTTTTGTTTTGGTACTAGGGATTGAACTCACCACCTTGTGCTTGCTAGGCAGATGCTTGTGCTGCTGAGCTAAACCCCTGGGTCCTAGCAATGCTACTTTGAAGTTTGTACTTAAAACACACTGGATACATATGGACAATGAACATGTATATATATATATATATATATATATATATATATATATATATCAGTGTTTACGACAGCTTTATTCATCATAGCCATGTTTAGAAATAATAAAAATGTTCACCAACAATGAGACAGATAAATATGTTGTATGTTTATATCATGGAACAGTATGTAGCCTGAAATGTGGGCCAGCCTAAAAGTGATAACAAAAATTATCAGCTATTAGAAGCTACTTGCCCTGTGATTCCATTTATGCGGAATTCAAACATAGACAAAGCTTGTCCATGAGAATCAGGGAAAGAGCATCAGGGTTCGCTGGGGATCTGGTAACTTTCTATTTCATGATTTTGGGTGACGCCCACATACCCATGATCAAATTGAAACAACCCATAAGCTGCACGTTTATGATTTCTGACTTTCTCTGGGTGTTATATTTCAATTTTTAAAAGTTTATTAAAGAGAGAAGTAAGAAGAAGTTTAGATGATGAATTAGGTCTCTTTATTTTTGAGAGACTTCACATAGAATGGAAATGCTTTTTTGAAATAATTGTGTTTGATAAACTACTCCTTTCAACATATACCTATTAAGATTGGTATTTCAAGCATTCTAAGTCAGGTTATCTTTGAGTGTGTGAGAAGACTCTCCTGTTTCATCTGGTGCTTGTTAACTCTGCATGTTAAACAGGCATAGTACTTGGAGCATTATATATGGGTTCAGAAGAATAAAGAGATAAGTTGGTCTTAGTAAGCACTTAAGAGGTGGAGTGATATCTTAAAATCACCAGAAATTTTGGTTGAGCCATACTGGATCTTTCTATAATGGCACCTAAATGGGAGAAAACACTGGGTAATAATTTCCCAAAGTATGGCATTGATGTCAGGGGATTATTTTGCTCTAAGAGACATAGTAAGTATCCAGAAATTTTTGCTACTCTAGTTTTTAGAATAGGTCCCTCAGAGTTTTTGAGTTCCAAAACTGTATAATTCAGCACTATCTTTATCCACCTATGTGTCTATCTGTCTTTCTGTTGCAGGGAGATTTGAGATAGGTGTGAACAAAGCAAGCAGCTCTGGATTTATTGTTGGCGCTCTGAATGAGAGTCTGTTTAAAAATAGTTTGAGCTGCTCAAAAACAAAAATAATCAGATATTACAGGGCACCAGCAAAATCAGTCAAAAGGCCATTTACCTAAAAGCAATATCTACAGACTTACATTGCCAGGAGCAAGTGTTGTGATAAACAGCATTTGCAAGGTCTTCCAATAACATTGCCTGCAGAAATTTCTCAGGAAAAGTCAGCAACAAGTAAAAACAATGTCAATATTAGCAAACATTTATTGAATATTTACTACTGTTTAGGGCTTACTGTTTAGTAAGGCTCACAAGAGCACAATCATGATGGAATAGACTAACCTCTACACCAGGAAGCTGGAGAAGGCACCACTTAACGGCATCAAGGCACCAAAAGGAGAGTTTGAGAGGTCAAAATCACTGGGAAAAAAAAAATTCATTGAGGCAGATAGGACTTCTTTGATATTTTTTCCTATGATGCATTTGTAGTACATAAAAGGGGCAAAATGGCCTGAACAGAAAGCAGTGTCCTAGATACTGAAGGAAGTTTAGCAGAAACAGTAGAAAGAGATTTGTGGATGGGAATACAAAGATAGCCACAGTATGGGAGACCCAAACCCTGGAGACATGGGAACCATGAGATCTGAGCCAGCATGATGCATGGAACTTCCCGGAGGAAGCTTCAGATATCTTGAAGATATCTTGTGTACAGATAGCATGAAGACACTGAGACACCGAGACAAATGCAATGCTTAAAAGACCCAGAATCTAAGCAGAGATTTATGCAATTCGTAGAACTGAAGAAACAGAAATCACAGTTGAGCACCTCCTAGGGATGAAGGGCCTTTGTAAGCACTGACAACTCTTAACTGAGACCTGGAAGATACAGGCTGTAATAGGAAGGGCAAACTGGAAATAATCAGTCTCTACTGTATCGACATAATCTAGCTGTGCACTGCTTTCCAGAAGAAAGTGGAATCTTCCCTGCAAGGGGATAATATGCTCCAGAGCATAAGAAATGATTTACCTACAATGTCTGATTGCCAATAAAAAGTTACCAGGCATGTCAGGAAACCATGAAATAACCAGACTTCTAAGAAAAAGTAGACATAAACTCCAGGTTATTGATAGGATGAAATTCTCAGAAAGGTTAGTTGATTAATGTTTTTAAAAGACATAAAAATTGATTATTTCTCAACTGAAATCTGTAGGCAAGAATAACATGGAAATTCTAGACTTTAAAAGTTTAAGAACATAACAGTTGTGTTTAATAGCAGGTTACAAATTGTGGGACCAGTGAATGGTAGAGCTGAAGATGTTCATAAAGATCACATTGAAGAATTGATAGTAAGAGAACAAATAATAAAAAAATGAACACAACACATACGTAAGACCCAGTTTAAAAAAAAATCGAACCATGGTGCTTCTCAGAGAGTCCTCCTGGGGCCGTTTGTGATACTGGTCACTGACAAGATAAGAACACAGAGTAAGAGTTTTTCCTTTCCTTTAGTTTTTCTTTTCAAAATTTTCTTCCTTCCTTCCTTCCTTTTTTTTTTTTTTTTTTTTTTTTTTTTTTACAAATGTTTATAGTACTTGACTTGGCCACATTTAATATGCTGTATGATGAACTTAGTCTACAAAGGATTGCAAATAACAGGGAAAATTCTCTTCACAATTAGAGGAACGTTGGTATATCTAAATATACTTGGAATCTCAGAAATTAGAGAGAGAGAGAGAGAGAGAGAGAAACAATGGGGTAGAATTAACATTTGAAGTTGTATCAGCTAAGAGTTTTTCAGAAACTGATAAAAACTTCAAGAAGCTCTGTGAATCTTAAGCAACATAAATATAAATAAAACTCTACCCAGCACATGAGAATGAAACTGTGAAAATCTCAGACAGAAAAGAATCCCAGTGGTTGCCAGAAAAGCAAAACACCTGCAGAGGACCAGTAACAAGGCAAAAGATGCCTTTTCAAAAGACATGGTAGAACCCAGAAGTCAACAGGATGGCTTCTTTAGATGTAGAAGGAAATCACTGATTCTGTAGAAAGTGGAAATATTCTTCAACGTGAAGAAGAAAGAAGAACATCTTTGGACACAAAAACATTAAAAGGAGGTACTCACACCAAAGGATATCAGCCCAGAAAGAAATCCAGAAACCAGAGAATTGAAGAATAAAAGAATAGGGCAGGATAAAGGAAAAAATATAAATCAATTTGTACAAAATAAAAATAGTAATATCCAGCAAAATCAAAATACAATTCAATAATGGCCAATAATGTATGAATGGGGTAAAGTGTTAAAGTCATAAATATTAGGTCCCTGCAATGCTTGGGATTTAATAAAAATATTAAATTACATTATATTCCAATAAGTAAGGCAGGAATGAAAAATGAAATTTTTATGGTAATCACATAAATAAGTTTTTTTAATGTACAAGTAGCTAGTAGAGAAATGGGAAATTTTATTTAAGTAAACTCATGAATTAAAAAGCAAAAACAAGAAAAAGAATAAATGAAATAGAAAACTAATAGGAATATGATAGATTCAAATCTGGATATATTCTTGTTAACTTTAAATATAATGCCTTCAACATTCTCATTAAAAGACCTATTCCTTGACTATACAAAATAACTTTCAGCCACCTAAAGAGACATACTACTAAATACTAAGACACAGAAATATTTTTTTTTAAAAAGCTCTTAAAGTCAAGCCTAGTAAAACTAAGAAGAGAAGTAGACCATGTGACAATCATAATTGGAAGTTTCAATAAACCTTTAACTCTCTGTTAGCATTAGCAGACAAAAACATGGATAGAAGGATAGAAGCAAGGATAGAATATATTTGAGTACCAAAATTGACCTAAGTGATACATATACACCCAAAAGCTGCAGAATAAGCATTCTTTTCAAGTAAACATAAAATATTTAACAAAATTGATCACATACTGGTCAATAAAGTAAGTCTTTAGGAAAATTCAGTGGATTCATATCACATTGAGTATTTTCTCTGATGAAAATGGAATTAAGCTATAAATCAATACCCAAAAAGATAACAAGAACATGTATATATTCTGTGACCCAGTAATTCCATTTCTACAGTCTAAGGCACATGGGTACTTTTGCCAAGAAAGGAAATGTACAATTATGTTTGTAAAAACTGAAAATAACCCTTTGCGCATCAACTGTGATCTGGAAACATTTGTATGTCATATTCCTGGAAGGAATATTGAATGAAGTTTTGCTACGCACAGCAACATGAGTGAGTCTTGCAGACATTACGAGAAGTGAAGACAGGCAAGCATAGAATGCACCCTATGTGATTTCATTTATAAATTCCAAGACAGGTAAAATTGAGCCATAGTGGTACAAGTCAGAATAGCCTTTTGTTTCCTTTATATACATGATATACCTCATTAAAATGTATTTAAAAATCAAAACCAGGAGTATCTCAAGATTTAGAAATGCTGAAGTGCTTTCCAAGTGAAGAAAGATGATAAACAGGACAGAGGGAATTTTTTCAAGTTTTGTATCCTAGCTGAACCTTCCTCCACTCAGTAAACTCCTACATTAGCATTCTTATCGTATTTATTTTAGGAAAAAATATATCAACAAATAGTATTACCCGTCTCCAATCTCTTTTCTCCCATCTAGATTCATGTAGCATGAAGTAGCAGGTAAGAACAGAGCCCTGGGGATAGACTATTTGGGTTAATCCCAGCTCTGACATAAAAATAAGTCACTTAAACTCCATCTCAGTTTCCTCCCTTGTAAACCAGAAGTAATAGCAGTACCTCTGTCATAGTGCTATTTTGAGAATTAAACGAGTCAATAATGACATAAAACAGTATCTCGCACAAAAGTAGGCTCCCTATCAAGGTTTGTGATTGTTAGTCTAATTACCTTGGAGGATTGGATCATTCCTTGTATTTGTTTTAAATTTCCATAATCCCTGGAACTACACTGAGCAATCAGGAAGATGGGCTTTCTGGAAGGCTGGAGGCAAAGATATTTTGGGAACTGACTCTGTTTTCTCTGTGACTGAGGACAAGCTTACACTGATGACAAGTTTGGCTCAGGAATCAAGAGCTTACATGGAGCTACATAAATTAGTATAAGTGTTAGGAATAAGGTGTGAAGAATTTGTTTTCTCAACTCTGCTGGGATCCCAGCACCCTGGAGAAGGCCCTGAGCAGCTCTGCTAAAAGGACCAGAATGAGTACCAGAGACTTGCGGCCCTGTCTGTTCTGTGGTCACTTTCATTCTTCTGCCCTCTTCATTCTAAGGGGTGTGTGTGTGTGTGTGTGTGTGTGTGTGTGTGTGTGTGTGTTTCTCTGCAAATGCGTAAGCCACCTGAACTCTGAAATAAAGATTGTGGATTGAGTGGAATTGGATTTTACAGACTGGGACTGAGCAGAATCTTCAGAGATGAGTGAGAACCAGAAAGGCTCAGCAGTTTAATTCCTGCTGCATAGACTGGGGAGTCCAGATAGATTTAAGTTTGATTAACCAGATGTGTGAGTCTCCACGAGACACTGAGCTCCTCCAGTCCTCAGCTTCCTCATTTGTAATATGTAGCCAGTAATCAAAGAAGTCCCACAGGGTTTTGAAAGGGCTAAATGAGAAATGTGCCTGGTACATGTATCAAGCATTCAGTGCATCACAGCAATTACAGTTATTACGGATGCTGTTCTCTTTGTTTTTGTCCATCAAGAGGATCAAAACAATTGTGAATTCTGAGAATTAGCTGTATAAGTATCTGGTGTGTTCTTTTGCGGGTACATGAGTGTGTGTTAGTAGGGACTGAGTTCAAGGCCTTCACACTGAGCTGCATCCGCAGCTTCTTTATTTCTATTTTTTGATTTTGAGAGATCTTGCTAAATTGCTCAGGCTGGGCTCAAAATGTGATTCTTCTGCCTCAGCCTGCCAGAGTGCTCGGAATTGCAGGTGTGTACCACCACTCCTGGCTTCCTTTCTTGTATTTTAAAATCCACTTGTTTTATTCCCCTAATAAAGTTGTGAGTTTGGACAGGATATGCACTCTTATGTACAACTGGTGTATGAGTTAATACACAGAGAGCGGATGGAATTTACCTAACAAACACAACCTATTAATGTTAGAAAAGAGCCTAGGTTTTGTGTTTCTCTTGTATGAGAAATCCAACTTTATATATAAAATGAAAAGCAAAATAAAAGATAGATAATTAGAAGCAAGGATACAGATCCTCCGCAGATGGGAAGGGACCAAGAGATGGAGCAAAGGGCAGGGAAGAGGTAAAAAGAATGAAGATGTGTTCTGTACACATATCAACTCCCCACGATGGCTGTATTCATTATGCACTACAAACATGTATGAGTTAAAATCATTAAGAAATGAGCCTAGACCTCAAGGTTCTTCAATGCCAGCCTGGAGATTTTTATTCCTTTCTGCTCTCTCTGTTATTAACTTCTGATATAACCAGTGAGCAAATATTCATCACCTTTATGTGGCAGTTTCCTAAAAGATAGATAGCGTATTAACCCAAATAGCTAGCAATAGAAAATCTTGTCTTTTCAGATGTAGTCGTTAGATACTTGACCTAGGTTGGCGGAGGCTTTGAAGAGATCTAAAGAAGTTTGGTAACAGGGATTCCTGCAAGATCTCACATTCTCATCCTCCTGAAGCAGGGCTCCTTTTAGCCTCAGCCTTTCCCCAGGATCACTCTTCTGCAAGTTGTAGTCCTCTCTTCTAGGTGGAGTTTTTCAGGTTCTCTGGCTGTCTGGCTGGAGAGGATTAGCTCACAGGTCTCCAGGTTGTTGCTCTATGTTTTAAGCCACCAGCTGAGGGACATGAGAGTTTTATATTGGGAATTCAAGCATTCCTTAAGGAAATTTTAAGCCCTTTATTGTTCCTGAGCAGTAGAAAATCTAAGGCTGCAGGGAGTATCCTTAACCTTCCTCCTCGAACCCTGAGTGTAAGCTCCATGAGGCCAGGGAATTTGTCTTTCAGCAGAATGCTCAGATATGGAAAAGTGCCTGGAGCCACAGGGTGCTCATTAAATGTCTGCCGAATGACTGAAACTCAGAAATCCCCTCATATTTTCCTTTTAATTCTATAACTTTGCTATCACTTTGACGTACATTTCAGGTTTTCAGTGTAGAACCAGTCTAGAGGCTTTTTGGTTTGATGTTTGTGTTGGCAATCTGGGAAGGTGATAGAATTCTTTTGTGTTCTGGTTGGATTCTAAACTTCCTAGTCTCTAAAGGAGACTATCTTGCTTATGATACAAGTTTATCTGCTTCTGAAGATGATGTTTGGGAATAAATAAATTAGAAATAGCTATTATTGTGTTTTAATAATTAGATTTGAGCACTGAGTGATTTAGCAAATTTCAGATATAGTATATTCAGTAGACTAAGTCATGGGATAGTCTTAGCTTAAAAAAAACCTGTAGCTTTTTAGCAACAGCCTATTTTGTAGTCTATTCTGAGCAGATTAAATAAGATAGCGTTTGCTACTATTGGCCTTCAAATCTGTCTTCCCTTTTCATGTTACCAGTTTGAATTTCCTTAATAGAACACTCAGAAGAAGAAGCCTCTTCTGTGCAAATAAACAAACAAACAAAGCCAACCAGAAAGAAATGGTGGTCCAACTTCCTGTGCCTCCCAGTCAATCTCTGGTGCACTCTGGACCGGAAGTCATGAGTTTATTCTGCCTCTTTGGTGCTCCCGATGCCCTTTAAAGGTTCAGGGAGGAGATTTGCTTTGCTTTCCACTGTCAAAGCAGCCTGAGAGGCTTTTAATCTGCTCTATTTTAAATAGTTGCAAATGAAGAAAAAAGTATCTTGGGAATATCCAGACTTGGGCAGATAACAACCCCACTCTTTATGTCCCACTTATTAATCCATAGGAAGGAAGGAGGAGATGCTCTGGACAGTCAGAGATCCCTGCTCAGTGGCTGGATGCTGAGCCCTTTTCAAATGTACTCCGAATAAAAATGAAACCCTACTACTTGTTTTGTCCATTAGATAGCATTATCTCCATGGAACACCAATTCGTATCTCTTTGTGCTGTGTGAGGTTCTCACATATGGGATTTTAATAACCTCCATGCTGCGCTATGAATTTATAAGCAGAGCTGATAGAGGAAAAGCACCGCAGGACTTTATTTTTTCATTATTACTCTTTTGAACAACAGGGACTGCCTCATTCTGCAAGGCTCTTCAGTCAGCCCTGGCAATGCTATGGCGAGAGGTATACTTTTACTATGGAGAGGAATAAGCTCTGTATTTGCTCCCTGATTTCCCCCCACTCCCCTTTTCACCCCAACCTGTCTTTGTCCACCTCCACATTACCCTGTGGCTTTGTACCTCAGTGAACTGGGTACATGGAAGCCAGCCCGCTCTCCTGTTCTGTAGTTTGTCTGACATTTTCATTCTTTTAAATGTGGTCACATTTCTCTTCCATCAAATCCTGCACATTCGAGAAACTTGCTAGTGCTGCACATGGCTGCTGGTTTGCCCTCTGATCTTGGAGCAATGGTTTGGATTTCGTCTACTTGTCTTTATAATGACAATGCTAACTTCCTCTTAAGATCTGCAGGACTGTTAATTGGTGGATTTTTCTATAAGCTATTCAGCACAGTATGCAATAGTAGTTATTATTATTGCTATCATTTATTCAACAAATATTTATTAAGGGCCTATCAGCATTGTACTGGGTGCTGGAGTTTTACAAAGAACAAAATAATTTCCATGGGTTTATCAAAGCTTGCTGTTTATTCTTATCATTAAAATTGAAATTGAAAAGTATACCTTGTACTTCTTTCTAATACAACTTTTAAAATCTCCTTTTTTCTTGTCTCAGCTAAACGAGGAACTAAAAATATATTTATAATCTTGTATGTAGATGGATAATCCCACCATATTTTTATCCCTTGTTTGTGGCCTTAAAATCTATCTTCCCTTTTTCATGGTCCCAGTTTGGACTAACCTGCTCAAATAAAAGAAACCTTGTGGCCCTGGACTCTCCTGTTCTCAGAGCCCTTTTTAGTTAGTACATTTGTAGTATAGAATGACTAGATGGGCCAGGGGAACCAGTATATGTACACCACACATCTGAATTGTTTATCCTCTTCTCCCTTCCCTCTATGGTCCCCTTCCATTTGTTTTATATTACAAATTTAAGTCTGTTTCAAATTTGACCCTTCTAACTTAAAACGGTCCTTTGTCTGAAATTTCCTATTAGTCCTCGTGCATTGTTAAAGTAAAATACAAGCTATGAAAATACTTTTTGTAGGGGTTGGGGATTTAGCTCAGCAGCATAAACGCCTGCCTAGCAAGCGTGAGGTTGTGAGTTCGATCTCCGGGACCGGAAAAAAGTTAAAAAAAAACAAAAAAACAAAAAAACACAACTTTTGGTAAATTGCAATACAGGAAAGAGATCAGAGGTCAGATCCTTACGTATCTACTTCAGGATGATTTGTTTAGCAGGGGACCCTGAATGAGAATCTGCCCTTAGGTATGTTTTGAAATATGTTCACACATGTTCTCATGAACACACACTTATTTTGTGTGTCTCAGGCAGTAACACTATTTCTCAGTTCCATAAGGAGTAGATAAACCTATACCACAATGGCATAAGAGGTCTCCATATTCTTGAAAATTTCTCAGAATTCCCTTCACTTAAAAATATTTAAGGCATAGTCTCCAAAATTGACACATGGTATGCAAAGATATTGGGACCTTGTTTAATGCTGATATTAGATGATGGTGTTAAAACTACTCTGTTGGTAAACACAACCGATCTTTTAGCTAGTGCAATATTTACAGCACATTAGACTCTACTTTCAGGCATTCTACATTCTAGTTTGATGATGTACTTTGATAGTGTTGTTGATTCAGTGGAGGAACAAAATATTCTCTTCTTGCAAGGAATTTAGGGTCTATTGGGAGAGACTGACAAGAGGTGAGTAAACCGAATGAAGAATACATGATTCTAGTTGCACTGTGCACCACTGAGGATGCAGTGCCATGTTCTGTGAGAGGTCCTAGGGAGGAGGATTTGTCCTGAGTGTCACTGAATGTTCAGAATGTCTCCAGTCCTTAGATGGAGGCAAGAACTTGGCATGGTTGACAAACCTAAAGAAGTTGGATGTGCTGGATGACTCCATCCTGGGCACGTGAAATCAGAGAAGAGTTTTGGGGCTTATTGGACATGAATCGGAAACCCTGTTGATTTTTGGGTTTAACACAAGTCACAAAGCTGTTTCCTCAAGACTTCTACCAAATGTGCTGGAAAGAAGTATCTTGCTTTGCATGATCCGTGTTTTGATTCATTCATTTTTAGGGACTGATATACCTCATGACAATAAGAGATGTGGGTTCCAGAGCCCATAATCTTCCTGTTCATTTTGAAAGTTAATTACCACAAATATGTTTTTAATTGGCGACTATATTTTATACATACTTCTTTACCCTTAACTTTTGATACCACTTTTCTTTATCCTCTTAAAAAAGTATCTTTTCAGGAAGTGTGGCACACATCAGTGACATTTTAATTAATTTCTTCTACAAAATGTTTACATTGGACACAACTTATCTGTGAAAAAGAAAGCAAAAAAGAATGATCTGGGGAAACCACCCAAAGCAAGGCCTAGTGCCAAATATCTCAAATGCATTTATTTTCTGGATGATTTAGTATTTTGCTTCTACAGCATTTATACAGTTATGGGGACCATTTATTAAAAATGTACATAACTTAATTTTTCATAATAGCCAGAAATTTAAAGCAGCTGGATATTTGCTTCCTACCTGTGAATAATCTGCTACCACTTCCTATTATTGTATTTTATTGACCTTCAATGCAACCTTACACACAAACTTGGTTATATGTATATGATTCTTGTTTAAATGGGTTTTGAAAGATTTCCCTGGCTCATTTATTTATAGAAATGATTTATTATTTATGTTGGTTAGCTGGTGCTATTCTTTGTGTGTTTTGTTTTATTTTCCTGAAACTACTGCATATTCTCACAAATTTTTTTTTTGGTTTTACATCGATTTTCGAAAATCAATCCATGTAAATTAATGTTCATAATCCTTTCTACCCTTTTCTATAGATATTATTAACTTTAATCTTCAAATTTACTTTTGAAAGACATATTGATCCAATGATAGATATGAACCAGTAGAGATGGCTGCCTGGCTGTGACATTACATCACTGATATGATATTGACTACAAAAATCCTGTAAAGACTAGGATCGTTCAAATTCCAAAGCATAGCTACAGTTTATTCCAAACTCTTCTACTGGTATTCAGCTTGTTAGCTAATGGAGCCTATATTGAGTTTTTTGCACGGAAGATGGTTCCCTCCCAAGGGCTCTTGGCTCCACAGTAAGCATTGCTGGGTGCCTTTGGCAGGATTCAGAGGAGACTGGCTGTTGGGAACTGAAATGCTGAGAGCTTGCCAACCCCAAACCATTGTGTACCTCACAGATCTCCAGTGCCAGGAGTTTGTGTGCCAAGGAAACAGAAACCTATGTAGGAAATAAACTGTTTTCTCTTGGACTTGTCCTCCAGAAAGAGTTGAAAAAGCTAAACATTAAGATTTTTCATGGTAAGAAAATGATGTAGGACTTTATACTGGAAGTTCAATGCTGTGAATTCACCCATTAAAGCAAAATTGTGCCTTATGTCACTCTGCAAATCATTTTGTTTCCAGTTATCACAACGTCCCATACGTTTTTAAGTGACCGTTGTAGTTTAGTCATTTCAGCATGGAGACTGTGCCTGTGTAAAGGCTTCCAGTGTGAGCGTGTGCTGTGAGTGTGTGATGGGGGAATGGAGATCAGCCCTCTTGTATGATGGCGTGAACGGATGTGGGTGATGTGCGCAGGTAATACTGCTGAGGCCAGTGGATGGTAAATTAGCCATCTAAAAACACTTACGTGGAATTGAAGATTCTTTAGAAACCAGTTGCACAGCCATTAGGAGCATGCATCTTCCCTCCCTCCTTTCTCCACTTCCCTTCCTTTTCCTGCCTTTCCCTTCCTTCTCTTCTCTGCCCTTTTCTTCCTTCCTTCCTTCCTTCCATCCCTCCCTACTTTTTCATCCATAACGTCAGAACTGACTACTCCCTTTCATTTAACCATCCCTAGCTTCCTTTCTTTCTTACTCTTGATTTTTCTCTCCTATCTTTCCGATTTCTCCACAGGTAAATACTATTCTCTATTGTATGTTCATCTAGAGTAAAATTTTCTACTTAACACAATGACTGGGAGATAAATGTGGGGTCTTAGGAAATTAGAGCGTGACCTACATTTAATAAAATTAGTATTATTCTAAGAAGGTAAATTCCTGTGGAAAAAATTTAAAAGTTGAAACACAGAGAAGATTAACTTCGTGACATTTCATTAGACCTATTTCCTAATTACTTGTGATAAAGGCTTTATTTCTTTTAAACCTGGGTCTCCCAACCTCAGGACTATTTGGGGCTGGGGATAACTTTTTCTTGGCAGTGTGTGTGTGGTCTGCTTTTCCTTGCAGGAGCTTCAACATCATCTTTGGATTCTGCTCATAAGACTCTAGTCAGTGTCCCAAATTTTAATAAGGAAAAAGTCTGCAGACACCACCAAATGTCCCCTCTGAGACAAAATCACTGCCAGGTGACAGGATCTGTTTTAGATCTAGGTCCTTGGACAAATGATGACAAAAACCAATAAAGTAAAAGGATTTTTCCTTAAATCACTTTCTAAAGAATGGAGTTTCCTCCTCCTTTCTCATTACTTCCAATAGCATTCAAATTCAAAACACTGGTGCCCAATGATAGTTAATTCTAAATGAATAGAAAATAAACATCTTCCATTTTATTAACTAAGATGTCCAGCAATGAAAACTCCTTGGATTTAAAGAGCTTGTTAAGATGTGCTGTGGTAGGTGAAAAGTGCTCTTTTAATAACTCATTGTTATTCTTAGCATGGGCCTCTTATTTTAGAAAAATGGATAATTAGCATTTTGGCTTATCACTTTCTCTCCATGAATATAAATAATTTGATAGACAGACAACCAAGGGAGACTTCATTAAATAATGGTCTAATCAGCTTGAGGCTGGAGGAAATTAGAGGTTAGACTTCCAAGCCTAAGAATTGGAACTCAGGGTCTGGTGGCAATGTCATCCCATTCATCTTGGATATTTTTGTTGATTGACTTAATGTTGCAGTCAAAAACCAGAGCACAAGTCAATTGACCAGAAATCAAAGTCAAAACTCAGCTTGGGAAGCCATAGGCTATACTGCATTTAACTTGCAGCTGGATAATTGCAAACACACATTCAAAGCATAACCACAAGGCCCGTGTGGTGTTTGGACTTCGCTGCTTCAATTTCTAGATAATGGCCCATTATTAATGTGAAAGAATAGGAAAGTTTTCCAGGGGAAAACTATCAGCCTGGAACCATTCCCCTCCACATACATTATACACTTCACTGCCATCTGTAGTTATCTGTAATATCCGTAACAAACCCTCTTTTTTTTTTTTTAAAAAAAAAAGGCCCACAAATAACATTTTATATTTTGAGAACAGTCTTCCTCACACCCAGCCAAGAAATCTATTTCGAAATTAGTTTCCTTTTTAAAATTCTTACGGTAATCTTTT
The DNA here is from genome assembly GCF_034190915.1 of Cavia porcellus. Classification (NCBI taxonomy): domain Eukaryota; kingdom Metazoa; phylum Chordata; class Mammalia; order Rodentia; family Caviidae; genus Cavia; species Cavia porcellus. Next base: position 154,732,829 of record NW_026947484.1, on the reverse strand, counting down.
TGTTTCTCAAAAACAACATGCATCTCCCTGTTTGGGTAGCAATTTGGAACTGTCAATTGTCACACAGAGGAGACAGGTAACCATTACTGGAATCTCAGCTGCCTTTTGAAGTTTGCAGAGCATTGTTAAAAACAGATCATGGCTTTTGCTGAGGATTTCCCTCTGTGGGGCAGTGGGAGAACTTAGATCTGAGAAATTATTTCCATCATGAGTTGGAGGAAGGATTTTATTCACAATTCACGCCCCACATTCATTATCCGACTCACACAGATGCCTTAGCTCTGTGTATCCTTAAGCTGCTTCTGACATTTTACCTCCTGATGTTTTCTAAGTAGCATTTTTCTACCAAGCTGACTTGTGTGAAGAAAAAGTATCAAGTATACGATGTGTTCTGAGACACATTTAACTTTATTACTAGCATCTTCTAAGAAAAATAACACAGAGCTAAAATCAAAACAGGATGATTTTATGTGTGCTACAGAAAGCCCTCTTATGATACAATGCAGGAAATAAAACGGCCGTATTTCCCTTTGTGAAATGTGTGTATGTGTGCTTCTATTTATGAGTCACACAATTTGTTACTGATAAATCCTTAGTAACTCCTCAGATAGGTGGATTTGGCCAGTAGAGACTGCTTAGTGGACTGAATGAGTGATAGTTTAAGGTTAGAGGCTCAGAAAATGAGGAGAGGTAAGCAATTTTGCAAACAATGAGAGAAACAGTGTCTAGCTTGTGTGGTTTGCAAGCAATTAGTATTTTGGAGAAAAGATTCTCATCTACATCCCTATAACATCTTCAACAAAGTTTACATTGTTCACAACACTCTGTAGGGTAGCTTGCCTTATGAAATTGTGAGCAGCAATACTGGAATTTACTGAGGTTTGCATGGAGCAAATATAGAGGCTGTTCATGGGTAACTCATACAGTCAATGAGTGATAAGTTAAGAAACACACAGCGAGGTTGAAAAATAACTGCAAAAGCTAGGAAGCTGCAGAATGAGATTTGAACACAAGTCTGATGACAAAATCCACACTTGTTTTAACTCTACTGTAAGCTAGAAACTATAGCGTGCATATCACACACACACACACACACACACACACACACACACGCCAGAGACAACCTGTCTACAAAGATCGGATCACAGTTTTAGACAGTTCAGTCCATGGTCAATGGACCCTGGTGCTTTGTGCCTGCAGTGGCACATTGTGGAACAGTGTTTCATGGAGCAAACTGCTTATCTTGTGACGGGGAAGTGAAAAGAGGAAAAGGAGGGGCTCAGGTCACACAGTTGCCTTCAAGGCCACATCTCCATGAACTGGCCGACCTCACTAGCTCCTACTTCTTAAAGCTTCCACTACTCCGGGGACCAAACCTGGGCCACATGTGCCTTAGTGGGACAGTCAAGGTCCAAACTGTAACAATGTTTCTATTATAATTTGCTCAAAACATCAATTTCTTTGAGAGGAGATGGAGCTAGAGTATGATGAAATGTTGTTGAAGATTGTTGGTAATGAAATCACTTTATACTAAACTTTCAAGGTTTAATCTGTAAACTCAAATTTAATAGTTCTTAGTAGAATTAGTAGCTTTAACTCAAATTATACCTTCATTGCTTCCTTTATATTGGCAAATATGGCTTGTGGGCAAGTATGTGCTGGTAGGCCCTCAAAGATAATCACCATCAGATGGCCACAGTGTGTGAGCTACATCTTGTCCTCTTCTGCTGAAATAAGTCTGAGAGTTTGCGATGTTATCCATGCTTTCCCTAAAACTCCATGCTTGGCAATTAGTGATCGTTATTAGTGACAGATGGTGGATGAACCCTTATATACAGTAGTAGCTGCACATGCACATGAAATGTTTTAGCACATATTAGAACTTTTCCCCCAGAACAGTAACTTGGCTTTCCATAGCCCAACTGGTCACCTTCTCCTAACGTTCCCCTTTTCTTTTCATGGCTGTTGTTGCTATTTTGTGAACCTATTTTGTGGCACAAAACAAAAATAAATGTATGTCTACATTTTACTTGGCTGTGCTTTAACATTTTAGTAGAGGTTGATCTGTTTTAGTTAAGAATATTTTTTCTTCATCTCCATTTACTTAATTATTTAATGGAAAGAAGTAACACAAATTTCATAATAATAGGGCAACAGCAATAGTTAATACATTGAGAATTGTTAGTTTTTGGAAAATTGTTTGCAAAAATCTTCAGTGCGTAAAGAGCACTCTTAAGTTCTCTGCCCTTTATCAAACTTGTCCCATGAGGAGGCGTAATTGGAGTTGTGAAACTTGTAGGATCTATTGTTATGGACAAGAGGCTCCAACAGTCCAGTCCAAAGTGAAATGGAATTATTTATGCAAGATGCCACTTTCAGAGTGACCTCAGAAGATGGCCAGATTTCCAAAAAATAGCAGTTTCATCAGCAACTAAAATGATAACAAAGTCTCTATTATTTTAGCCCATTAAGGAAGTAACATTGGGATAATAGTTTGTTTTGTTTTTTCTTTCATCAGCCTTTTCCTGCCCAGAAAATCTACCACTTAGCTCACTGGAACATCCGTCGTTTTGCAGATTCATGAATTGCTAATCAAAGCCAGTTAGAACTTTGAAACCAAGTGTGTTGAACTTTTTGTTCTTTGATTCTGTCATAGCTCTTTGTCAAAACTATCACATAGTCATAAATTCAAGTTCCACAAACTCTGGAGAACTTAGTTGAATGCATCTCTCGGGGTTGGAAAGTTAAACCTCCAGGCAGTGGTGTTGCGGGGTGGTGATCAGGTGTGTCTTGCTAGTGAATGATGCTATTATATTGTGGGGTTTGGCTGGTCTGCGCTGCGCTGGGTACCTGAGAGAACACTGAGGCCAGTCTGTGTCTCTGTCTCTGTCTCTATCTCTGACTTCTGTGTACTCACATCAACTCTGGTGCCCTCTGTCTTTGATCTTTTGGCTCTGGAGAAGTAGGAAGTAGGCCATCACCAGATGTGAGGCCCTCAGCCTTCAGCTGTCCACTCTCCAGCACTGTAAGGAATAAATTTCTGTTTCTTTTTACTACATTACTCAGCTTCAGGCATTCTGATATAGCAGCTGCAAACGGACTAAGACTCTCCCAAGACTGAAACTTGCTCTTAATACTGTGGCCATCACCATCACAGTATTCAACCCAGCATTTTGCTTCATTCAACTTGTGAATAATCATTTGTGTATTATTTGCTTTTTGATCTAAACTCTGAGTGGAGTTAGTAGATTCTCTAGCTGCTGGAGTTCAGGGTAACAGAAGGGTGGTAATTTTCAGTTTTAGCTAATTGCTATGCTTTACATAGTCACAAAGACTGAGCAGTTTAGAATGCTACTTCATTACAGCATTTAAAATACTGTGGGCTCTGTAATTTCATTTACTGGGTCAATAACCCATGATATCTAGAAGAAGATTTAAAGTAGTTTAAAAATAATTATTCAAATAAGAAAGGGGTTTCAAACTATAATTATCATAGCAGCACAAGAATAGGAGACTCCAAAGCAAGAATAAATGTTATATTTAAATCTTAATATCTGATTCTTAACAACACAAAGATTTTAAGCACTCTGAATAACAAAGATCACAACAACTCAGACCTGAAATAAACTACAGCAAGCATCTAGTCTGGGCATAGACATGAAGTTTTTTTGCTTAAAAGCCACTTATAAGTATCCATTCTGAAAGCCTATTATAATTTGTTGTTATATGTTCATGTTTTTCCTAGAGCATTATACGGTTTTCTTGCAGAACTAGGGATTAAACCCAGTAGAATCACACTGAACCACATCCCAAAACTCTTTATTTTACTTTATTTTATTTTGATTTTTATTTTGAAACCAAGTCTCCCTAAATCCCCAAATTGCTTAGCCTGGGCTCAAACTTGTGATCCTTCTGGTTCATCCTCCCAAAATACTAGGATTACAAACCTAAGCCACCCCATTTACGCATTTCTTATTCTGTTTATTTCTTTAGAAATTCACATCTTAGTTGCTAATACACATTAGATTACTTTCTAATGAAAATTCTTTGTTTTTCTTTTTCCTACTCTACTGTTATTGATTTTGTGTACCCATGCCATAGGCTACCCTTTTATATCTGCCTACTAATTCTAAAATTTTTTCTCTGGCTTGTATTTGCAAGGAAGACTGCCAGATCTTCTGTAAATAATATTTTTCTCTCTGTCTTAATATTAGCACCTCCCTTCAGTCTTCAACTGGGCTTTTGTTTATTACATTGAGTAGAACTTCTAGAACAATGATAAATAATACATCAGTGAATATTCATAACTTGTTTTGAAGCTTAATAAAGATATGTCTAGTTCAGAAATTCCAGGTTATGATTCAGTTATCTTTAGAGGTGCTTTTTTTTTTAATGTATTGGGGAAGGCATCTCCAAAATTTTTCTGGAACTGAATTAACAAATATGGGACTTATACTTTTGTATATAAAATATTCATTAACAATCTCAGAAATGTGCAGAAAATGTGAATTTTCCCAGTATGCTTATCCATAAAACACCATTTTTGAACCAGCACTATACTACCGTCTTATAAAACAACACATCAGTGCTGCTCTAGTAGGGAAATATTAATTGTGATGTTGGTTTAGATTTTAAAATGATAGTTTTCATTGTGTTAACCAAATATCCTAATCTGAGCTTGTTAAGAGAATTACATAGTCACAGCCTTCCACTATGTGTTCCTTTGTGTTTGGCTTTTGCTTCATACAAAGCTTTTTTAAAAAAGATTTATCCATATTGGTCATTTGTTTCCAAATTGGATAGTATTTTTTTGTACAAATATGATGATAAAACTTTGTATTGTTTGTAGTTGAAGTGTACTATAAATAATGATGTTCTAAATATTCTTGTATATGAATCCTGGTACATAAAAGTACCTTTCTATAGGACAAATAGGAGGAGGTGGAATCCGCATATGTGTGTGTGTGTGTGTGTGTGTGTGTGTGTGTGTGTGTGTTATATTTTCTCATGCATGTAAAACCAGAAACAAGGGAAAACTAGAGTTTTGTTTCTTATCAACTACATTTAGCAGCTGTCAGCTTATTTCCAGTTTTATTTTATCCATGTCCTTCCCTTTTCAAAGGATTTTTCCTAAAAGATCAGATGTACTGAAACATAATTCACATTTAATACAACTCATTCAGTTCAGTTTGACCATTCAGTGACTTTTAGTATCTGTGGACATTCACATTCTTTACCACAATCAGATTTAGAGCATTTTTATGATTTAAAAAAAAAAAAGGAACTCTATCAAATAGCAGTTATTTATTTTTCTCCCAAATTCAAAAGTTCTAGGCAACTAACAAAAGTATGTCTTGTGTCAATAATTTGCTTATTTAGGATACTTAATACAAATGATATAGTGTATATGTGGTTTGACGTGAATGGCCTCCATAAAACATTTCCAAGAAATATTCATATCTTAGAAATATCAGTATCATACTTTATAGCTTACTATTGCCAAATCATGTATCAACATGAATATCACATGTTATGTATTCATTGAACACCTGATTGATTCTCAGTATTCACCACCTCATGAATACTTGTCTGTTAGCGGGGATGTTTATGATGTCACAAAATCACAGAGGAAAAGATTCACACAAAGTGCCAGATATACCAATGGATTTTAATGTACCAGTGGAGAGTGTTGTTAATATGACTGCAGATTCTATAATGTAAATAAATTTTAAGAAATTGCCACTTGTGAAAATCTGGCATAGACTCAGGAATACCTACAATTGTTTTCTTCTTTGTACTGCGTATTGTGCCAAGCTAGGTTTTCTTCATCTACTTCAATCTAGACAGTAAGTCATATTGAACTGAAAGAACAAAATAGACAGAAAAAAATCCAATTGTCTTAAATTAATCTGAACAAAGAAATCTGAAGAAATACAAATGTTACTTTCACTATTTTAAAAATATAGTTATTTCATCAAAAACATGTTATTTATGTTAGTATAAAATAAACATATTTTTAATGAATTACTAGATAATTCAATGTTTTTTGAGTTTTACTTTGCATATTTTAAATATCTGTACATATTTAGGTGACATACAAAAAGAGCTTTACATTCCTCAGTAATTTTTAAGACTGTTAATAGGACATTGTTACAGGCAGCTGAGTTAGACAGAAATGTTATAGGCAGGCAGACAGGCCTAGGCCCCGGAAGGAGCAGTGCTGAAAGACCAGACACCTTGAAAATGTGGAAGAGACAGACTGTAGGCCAGTCTGTAGGCCAGACCTCAAGAGAAAAGTTCAAACAAATGCACCCACATACTTCCTAGGGATGAACATCAGGGATTGATATTCTAAATAGGTCTCTATCACCCTGAGGAAGCCAAAAGGAACCACTAACCCAACGCCCTACAGAAATAGCCTCTGCTCTGTATACGTGCCTGCCTGCTGTGTGGCTGGCTTCCCCATTTGTCCCTGACTTAATCAATTTTACGTGAGCAATTATATTCATAATCTTATTGGCTGACCATACTTCTGTCCCACCTTGTGCCCACCTTGCCAGTTCCCATTTTTCCCCACCTTGGAGCTGTCTCACTTTGTAATCTCGATCTATAAAAGTCCCTAGAAAAGACAATCCATTTCTTCTAACGCTCTCTGAGATAGAAGCTTTCTTTCTCTTATATTCTGCTCTTAACCTCTGTTGTTCCTAAAACTCACTCTTTGATTTTAGAGAACATGAACTCATACCAAACATCTAGTAGGTTGGGAATTTCTTTCACTTGTATTAACAGTACCACAAGTTTGAGATGTCTGCCTTAGCTTTATGGAAATGTAATGCTGATGGATACATTTTATCTTTTCCAACAACATGAATGATAAAATCAAATATTACCTACCACAAATTATTGACTATTTTATGACCATATTAATTCTAAAGCACTTTATTTTTATGAAACTTCATTATGCTATATTTATATATGGATTTATTTATGTTCATTTGCTTGAGAATCAGTGAGCCTCTCAAGTTCTTAGGTTCTCATAATTTCTGGAAAACTCTCTCCCAGTATCCATTATATTTCTCCATCCCTCCTATTGAGGTTTCAAATTAATTTTTTGTGGGGCTTTTCAATGTATTTTTTTTAGTTTCTTTACCTTATTTTTTAAATCTCATGTTTCATTCTGAACACTTGGTTCTATCTTCGTCTATTAATTCCTTCTATAGCTTTATCTAACTTGCTATTGAATCTGTGTGATGTATTCATTTCATGTATACTTATACCAGTTATAGAATTTTTTAAGTACAACTACACATCTGCTTCATCACTTTCATAATTTTTATTTCTCTGCCAAAATTTTCACTTATGTTTCATCTCCTTGAGCATAATGAACATAGTTGTTTTAGTCTGAATGAATGAATTACATGTGTGGATTCTTCTTGGCTGTTTTTGTTGGTTTCCTCCAGTGGTATTATGTCTCTACATATGTCTGAGGTTTTTGTGTATTAGGCATTGTACTTGAAAATTTGTGTGTTACAATGTTTTTCAGCCTAGCGTGAAACTATTTTTCTCCAGAGATTTTCTCGTGCTCTTCTCAGGTGGCTAAAGTCACTAGAAGTTCAGAACCACCTAGTATGTATTTCCAAAACTGAGAATTTTGGAGACAACCAACTATCAGGAAATGAGGTGACAGATTTTCAAGACTGGTTTACTTTTAATTCAGAATTAATTGAAAAATACATCTAGGAATTCTAGAAATTCTCCTTGAAGAGAGACGTTTATTGGCCTTGTTGATGATCTCTAGATTTGGATTTCTGTAGACTCAGGAAGCTGTAGTAAATCAAACTGAAATACTTCTTCTAGGGTGGAATAATATCCCAGGGGTGAAAGTGGGCCTTCATGTTAATGAGTTCCTATTTCTCAGGGTGATAATACTGTGTCATTTTGTTAGCACTCTGATGCTTCTAAAGAGACAGTATTTATATATTTTTCTAACTCTGAGTCATGATTGCTCTGAATTTTTAAATTAACATTATTGAAGTCAAAGTTTTTCTGTGGGAGTGATATGGGGGAAAGAAACTCCTAACCTACTGTATGTCCAGTACAAGTTCATGTTCTCTAAAATCGAGAAATGGATTTTAGGGACAATGGAGGTTAAGAGCAGAATATTGTGAGAAAGAAAGCTTTTTGTCTGAGAAGAGGTACCATGTAGGTTGCTGAGGACCCTGCCTTTTCTAGGGATTTTTTTTTTTTTTTTTTTTTTTTTTTTGGTCTTTTTAAGACAGGGTCTCATTATGCAGTTCAAATTGACCTTGAGCTCACTTTGTAGCCCAGACTGGTCTCAAACTTGCTATGCTCTGCCTGCCTCAGCTTCCCAAGTGCTGAGATTACAGGAGTGCACCACCCTGCCTTTTCTAGGGATTTTTATAGAACAAAACCCAAAGTGAGGCAGGTCCAAGATAGGGTGAGGTGGAGTGGGGGAGACAGGAACTGGCAAGGTGGGCAAAAATAGGTGGGACAGAACTATGGTCAATCAATATAATTGCTCAGGTAAAATTGATTAAATCAGGGACAAATGGAGAAGCCAACCACTCAGCAAGCAGGCGTGTATACAGAGCAGAGGCTCTTTCTGTAGGGGGTTGGGTTAATGGTTCCTTTCGGCTTCCTCAGGATGACAGAGACCTATTTAGAATATCAATCCCTGATGTTTATCCTTAGGAAGTATGTGGGTGCATTTGTTTTAAGTTTTGTCTTGAGGTCTGGTCCACAGTGGCAGTGTCTGTCTCCCCTACATTTTCAAGGTGTCTGGTCTTTAAGCACTGCTCCGTCCAGGGCCTAGGCCTGTCTGCCTGCCTATAATATTTCTGTCTAACTCAGTTGCCTGTAATACTAGCATTGTTGGAAAGAATATATGATCTTACAGCAATTTGTAACTTCTAAATCCCTATTGAGGAATTATGGGCTATCCTTTTTATTCTTAATTCCCTTGCTTAAAACATTATGTCTCAAAAGTTCATCTTTCGCTGAAGCCCACTACCCTTACCTAATACTTTCTCAATGGTTAATCTTTGCTGTACTTGCTTTACGAAGTCCACGAGAATCTGGAGTAAAACTCTCAGCATAGTCTTGTCTTGTGTGGTCATCTGTTTGTCCTCTCATTCTTAGCTTTTTCCCCCTGTCTCATCAGAAGAAGTAACTCCGCCTTTTCAAAGTGTACCCATGCAACTGGGCCCTTACTTCACTGAGTCTCATCTATGAGTCACTCTTCCAGGGGAGCCTGCCCTTATATTGTCAATTACTCCATCTCTACCATCCCCTTCCACTCAGATTACAAACCATCCTCCAGCTAGAAACAAAACAAGATGGAACAAAAATCACACAGAATGAATGTTAATAAATGTGCATTTTACCACTAGCCGTATGTGCTGATAGTAATTCTATATGAAACTTAAAAAGAATTAACATTTTTACACAACCTCATATTAAGTTTTATGTTCAGATAGAATGCCACCAGGTAGAAACCAAAGTAAATGCTATCTCCCAAATCCACAGAGAATCAGAGCCAAATAGCAAGTTATCAAATCTGTGTTTTTATGTGCTGTTATTCGTAGTGTGTGATTTATACATACCGCTGTTGAAAGCTACATTAAATGGAAGATGCTGGTTTGTAAAAGGGCAAAGAGGAACATGGACAAGCAGGCTTGGCTGGACTGTGTGGATTTCTCTCTGGAACAGTGTTCAGAATCCTTTGCTCACAGCCAGAGGTCTGCTGAAAGTGACTCAGTGTGCATGAGAACAGCTTGCTTAATCATTCCTGAAACACGGGAAAAATTAAAATACATTTTTTTCTTTGTCAAGCAATAAAAACAATGCCAGATTGTTAATGCGTCTTTTGTACCTTTCACTTGAAAGACCTCAAAAGAACATCAAGGAGACTAAAGGCAAAATCTATTCCCCAATGGCATCATTATACATGTTGAAGCCTCTACAACTAAAACTCTAAAGACATTCAGGAAGAGGAGAGGAGTAAATGACAGCAAACTGAAGAGTGTGTCCCTGGAGCTTTGTTCAACCTGCTTTGTTCAGATTCATTCAAATTGGATGATGAATAGCAAAGATCTCATTTGTTTCAACATTAAAGTAGTAAATTAGTGAGCTGTGAGCTGCTAATTGTCCTGCGAGGCATTTAAGGAACCTTGAGTGTCCCATAGCCCATTTCTTAAATTGCATTTTTATGGTGGAAATGAAAGCAAGCATTAGTGTAGTGTAAAACAATGTTTTTAATAATTTAGGCCGGTTCGATTCAAACATGACTTTTGTTCTGAAATATTTATTGAAGCTCCCGTTTTTGTTTGAGATGAGCAAGTTTCATTTTAGATTTTGAGACATCAAATGGAAATTCATTCTCAGTATGGGACTGAGGTGGGGAGAGAGATTAGTGCTGTCTGCTATCGTGTCCCATCTTTGCCTATTCCTGCATGCTTCTAGAATACAGAATTAAGAGGTTTGGCTAAATTTTAGATTTTTGGTGACCTTTTTTAATCCTGACTGTTCATAATTTAATGCTTTGACCTTCGTTTTCCATGGAGCCACCTTGATGATAAATGCAGAAATTTAATAACTAGAACTAGTTGACAGGTGACCTTTTGTACATGGCCAATACTATTTGCTGGAGAAACGATGCTATTTTGTAAGTTTTATTTCACAGATTTTAATTGTATATTCTACTGTCTATTAGCTTATTCATACAGGAAAAAAATGAAGGTTAAACATTTCATTCTTCTTATTGCTTAAAATGTAAAGTGCTTGGGAGTTTTCCCAATACATCACTCAAAAAAAGCAGGGCAATTTGTCAGGCTCAGACCTCAAGAAGGGGTGGGGGTGGGGCATTAGCCCAGGTTGATTGGTAAGGCACAGGAAAAAGACTAGCCCTGGAGAGTGACCTGTCCCATCAGTTAATGGAAAATAGCAGGGTGTGTGTGTGTGTGTGTGTGTGTGTGTGTGTTTAATTTAGAAGACACAGTGATGATTATTTAACTATATACATATTAAATAAAAGTGAAAAGTGAGTGGGAGGTGAAACTTGATAAGCAGGGTATATGACATATCATTTCTCTCTCTCTCTCTATGTTCTCTCTCACTTCTTTTCTTTCTCTCTCTCCTTCCCTCCACTCCCCTTCTTTGCCCTCCTCTTCCCTTATCTTTCTTCCTCTTGTTTTCTTGTCCCTTCCCTTCCTTTCCCTTTCCAGGAAAGGATCAGTTGGTAATATCCTCCTAAATTGATTTGCAGAGTCTGCATACATAAAACATATTGTTTAAACACAAGAAAATAAAGCTAACAAATCATAGGAAAGCCACAGGCTCTTACTAAGAGATAAGAGAAGGTACCTATCCACCTTTCTTCCCACTGGAGGATCAGGGAGCAGAGGGCCTTCATTCACAGGGGATTAATCCCTCAGTGCTTGCTTTTGCATGTTAAAAAGCAGAATTCATTTTTTGTGCCAAAAATTCATGCTTATAATGAAATACAAATAAAAATACATATGGTGTAAAATGATCTGTACTGTGCGTAGAGTACTCCAGGGTCCCAGTTCTTCTTAAGTACAGAGGAGAGGACTGAGCGGTTACGGTACAGCTTGAGAGGCTCATGCTACCATCATTCCCAAGACTTGAAACAGCCAGTGGGGGCATCTAAAGTGAGTGTCTCTAAGGCAGTCCCTTAGGCCTCTAAAACAGCATAGAACTTGACTTTCGTTGAAAACACTACCCTCATTTCTCAGACATGTGTGCTGAGGTTAATGTTCACCTTGATAAGATTTTTGAAAGTTATTTTGCCATTCAATAGTGCCTTTTGCAGAACAGATACTAAATAAAAATTATTTATTGGTTCGATAGATGTCACCAAACTCTTAACTCTCCAGGCTAAGTGTTTATAACCAAATATGTGTATACTTTTACAGAAGGGGAGAAAACGCCCACAACATAGTCCTGTAACCATAAAAAGATTAGTATTTTAAATCTGAAATCAAAGGAAAGATTTGACATTTGTAGGCATTCTTTAACAGGGACATAGCTGTCCAGATAGGTTGGTTGAATATTTGTAGTTTTCTTTCTTTCTTTGTAGACATGCCTAAGCCCAACCAAAGTGTTTTGAAAGCAGAAAAAAGAGACAATTCAACCAAAAAGGAAAATTCAAAATTAAGTAGGGCTTGATAAATCAGAATCAGATAAATCTTCACAAAAGTTTGGAGAATCCAGTTCTTTGGAAAAAGAGAGTAACTGCTTACTGAGGCAGATCTAAGCCTGGGAAGAAATATGGAATAATAATTCAAGCAAGCCTCCAAATCGAATCGTATAAATGAATTGAAGAAACAGCAGTCTATTTTAACAAAGAAAGTTGAGATCAAAACGTATAACAATAAAGGATAGCTAGATAAGGCAGCTCTTGGGTCAGGCCATCCATTTATGCCTGGCTATTTCTTTCATTTTATCGTGGCTTATGAAGTTTGAAGATGCCTTCAAACGTACGTATACATCCCTGGAGCCTTCGCCCACTCTTCGTGAACTGAAACTTTCGATTATGATTAGCAATCTTTCATTCATTGGGCCTTGTGCTCTGCCATACTTTTAAAAGATGGTGCCCATAGCTAGGTGACAAATTGAGCAGTGGTCACATTCAGCCACATCCCCTGGGGTCTCACTTAGGAACTCAGATAGCCAGGCAGCGTTGTGACCAGATATACAAATAAGAAGTCTTCTGAGACACCAGCCTTCACGACAGCACGGTCTACGAGAGAACAAAAGAAAAAGGGGGCAAATTAAGATTGCCAACTACCCCCAAAGCTGTCACAGTTATAGCATGCTTCTGCATTACATATTTGTCACATAAACAAGAGACTGTTCCCAGCGTTTGCCCTGAAGTTGTTAGTCAGCTGCTGACCTCATAATCTGCACAGCTGCCGCATCCCAATATGTTGTCATGAAACAGATTGTGATGTCTTAATTGATCACTTTCAGAGGTTACAGTTGTCAATTGAGACCAGTGTGCTGACTCTTATTAGTTAAATTAAGCCTTGTTACCTCAGAACTGGCTAATTCTCTCTAATGACTGGGAAATCCGGTGCAAATCGTCACATTGCAAGGAGCACATACAGGCTTTATCTTTCCTAGTCCTGATTCTTTTTTTTCAATTTGTGAACTCCACCACATACAAGCTTTTATCATCCAAAGTAGCAACTTTCTGCACCAGTCAGTGGAATGCACCCTCTTTCCACCAGGTGACTCTTGGTGATAAGTTAGAGTGGGTGATCTGATACACACACGATTTAAACTAGGTCTTGATTTGTGGGATGCTGAGGTTGAAGGACTCAACTATGTGTAATGTGGTCAGGCCCTGCCACCAACAGCCTGGCAGAAAGAACTCTGTGTTCCTTCTTATTTCCTAAAAGAATCTAGGATCCTAAATGGGTGAGGAACAGTCTGAGAACAATGCCTGACCCTAAAAAGGTACCCTCTTGACCCCCATTTGCCTTCGCTATGGCATTAAACTATAAAATCCCATTTCCAACTGTCCTAAAATGCTCACCCACCTTGAGTGGCCCTACTCTAAGCCGAGACCTGGACCAGCTGCTTCTTACGGTGGTTTAGAATCCTTAGTAAAGGTGGTGGTCCCTTTCACCACTGAGCCTTCAAACACCTTCTCAGTGGAACTTTGGGAGTTCCTCAAGTGTTGTTTTTTGAAATTCTTAATTTTGACAACTCAAATTAACATCCTTTGTCTGATATATTTTGTAGAAGTACAATAAAGACTAAATTAAATCAAAGAAACAAATTTAAATTTGCAGATGATCACTAACATCTAAAAATATATCAGGAAGCAAAAGGATATTTATCAAAGTATTTTTAGAGTGGGAAAATAGATAATGGCTAAATTCACAATAGTGGGAAATAGATGCATAATGCTATACCTATATCTTGGAATAAGGAACAGGCATTAAAACTATCTCTAAGGACTACTTAGGGAACATTGATTATATTAATGATGCAGGAAGCTAATTGCATGAAATAATGTGCAAAACCAATGTTGCCATATTTTAGAGCTGCTTTCTCAATGTGCCTAAAATAATTTGTGTAGAAAGAGGAAAAATACAGTGAAATTTTGTAATGGTTGTTGAATGCTAGAAATATGGAAAGTTTTTAGTCTTTTCTTTTTCTATTCTTTTAAATTCTTCAACTTTGAGTCATTTTCTTCTAACACTAGATGCAAAGGTCTGTGTAAGTCATGTCAAATCCAACTGCAGCCTGGTGCAGTGGTATATACCTATAATCTCAGCACTCAGGCTGAGGAGGGGGAGGCAGGAAGATCATAAGTTTGAGCCCAGCCTAGGATTCCTGGAGACTTAATGAGACTGTCTCAAAAAATAAAAATACAACAAAAGAAAAAGAGAAAATTGATGATATAGCTCACTGCAGAGGTCTTGGAGTCCCCTCGTTTCTCAAACATGTGTGCTGAAATAAGAACGACCACAACAATGACAACAAAAACCTTAAACTGGTCTAGAAAGGAGCCCCTGCTTTTCTTACCCCAATTCTGCCTCTCTGGGGGACACCCCATTTTCTTCTCAGCTATGTGAAGCTTCTGCGTAAGTACGCAGAAGACTAGAGTTATCTTGGATTCCTCTTTCACACTCCACACCGTGCATTCAATCTACAGGCCAGTCTATCAGCTCTGCTTTCAGACTGGTGCATGGTGCAACCAGTTCCTCTCCACCTTCTCTGCTCACCACTTTGTCTGCACCCAGCATCACCTCTTGCTGGTGTCGCAGCAGCCCCCAGCTGTCCCTCCTTCAAGCCTTGCCTCTTTTTGACTAGCTTTCCTCACAGCAGTCAAAGCCATGGAATTTAACTCAGATCAGTCTCTCCTCTGTTACAGCCTCCACCTGCTCCTTGTGGCGCAGGTCGGAACCCTGAATGCTCCTCAATTGCAGTGTCAGGCCTCAGGGGCTACTTGCTGCCACCACTGGCTTTGCCAGGTTATAGTGCTGTTCCTGTTGTCTCCCTCAGGGTGTTTGCATTGACTTTTGCCTAAATATCCCCAAGGCCTGCTCTTCTACTTTACACAAATATGCACACATGCACACACACAGAGGCACACAGGCACACATGCACACACACACTTCCTAACCTTCTTCCTTGATTACGTTTTCAGCTTAGTACTGATAGTCCTTTACTATATTATCGTATTATGTAAGTTTCCGACTTACTTATTTTATTTCCCAAAGTGGCATGCTGCTGTAGTATGGTGGGAGATTTTGTTTGTAATTTTTGTCACAGTTAATTCTGTTAGGACTGTGCCTGTCACATAGGAGGTGCTCAGTGACAACTACAGGCACCTACCATGATGGCAAAGGTAAACTGTGACAGTTGTCTTGAGTACTGTCCTGGTGAGTCTTCTGTGTTCCTCATTTCTCAATTTACCACCCGCGTTGTGCCACCTAGACTGACCCTGCTGATGTTTCTTCTGGATTGCTTTTCTTCCTTCATTTAAGTCAAGAATCTTAAATTAATTGGTTAAGGCCATTTCTTTCTCAGTATTAAGTTCAGTGCTCAGATTCCCAATAAACTAATTCACTTTCTTTCATTTCCTAATTTCAACAAAATGAATACCTAATGTATCCCAGGGATCTCTGGGGAGTGTGGTTAAAATGAAGATAAACTTATTCTTAAGAATTTACTATATACTGAGCACACATAATTGAAAAATAAAGTGTTACATATTAGGTAAAGTAAGGATAGAGTCCTGTAAGAGAGAGAAAGCAGCTAGTCTCCAATGGGCATAATAAAAATTCAGGGTAAAAATGTAGAACTTCATAGAAGAAAAGTGCATACTGTAATACATATTTTCAGAACGAAAAGCTGACTTCTTCAAGTGGGAGAAAAGCAGCCAGAGTAACTAATATGACTATTTTTAGAGGAAGGCAGGGAAGAGTGAAAGTGCAGAGGGCTCACCTTTTAAAATGTAGATTTCAGTTTGCCACTGTGACTTTATCATTTGCAAGTCCTGAAAGCAAACATTCTACTGATTGGTGTCCCTGTTACCTCCATGACCAACAATAAATAAATACAGTGTAATGGAGTTGGACTCGGTGTGGCGACCATCTGTGTGCCTGCCTTTCCCGAGTCATTAAAAGAGACCTTCCCTCACCCATCTAGACTAAAAGCACAAAAGCCAATTAACCTGGTGACCTGGGTAAAATTGTTGAGAATCTGTGTAATATTTTCCAGACTTATGCAGTTCTGGGTTCTGGCAATCTTCAGAACCTCGTCATCTATTGGACTTTTCACATTTTTTATCAGCATCTTAGCTAAGCATGAATATGTGTAACTAAAATACGGGACTGATGTCTACATTTCTTTTCTGTTTCTTTTATAGCTGCTCACCATATTACTGAGAGCAAATCTTTACATATCTCTTTATTTTGTTTGAAGTTATAGGCTACTCCCCAATAGGCATAATAAAAATTCAGGATGAAAATGTAGCACAAAGCCCATTGTAGAATTGAAAAAAACAAAAATTACCACTTACAATGGCAAACAACTGACTATTTTCTCACACATTTATTTTATTGCCACATGATGATACAGAAGTTTAAATGATTTTTAATGGTATATATTTACTTTTGCATGGAAGCGTGGTGCTGTCTTGATAACCTATAGCAGAGACTACAGATTAGCATACTTATTTCAGAAATATTTCCATATTCAGCAGTTAGGCAATATCACGGTGTTGTTCTCCAGAAGGGTTTGTTTGAATGGGTGAAATGCACCACTTGCCTTCTTTCTCTTTCTGTTTTCCAGCCATTACAACTGAACTGTGAACTGTGTGCCATAGTGTCAAACTCAGGCCAGATGGTCGGACAGAAGGTGGGGAATGAGATAGACAGATCTTCCTGCATCTGGAGAATGAACAACGCCCCCACCAAGGGTTATGAAGAAGATGTTGGTCGCATGACGATGATTCGAGTTGTATCCCACACCAGTGTTCCTCTTTTGCTAAAAAATCCTGATTATTTCTTCAAGGAAGCAAACACTACTATTTATGTCATTTGGGGCCCTTTCCGCAATATGAGGAAGGATGGCAACGGAATTGTTTACAACATGTTGAAAAAGACAGTTGATGTCTATCCAAATGCCCAAATTTATGTGACCACAGAGAAGCGCATGAGCTACTGTGATGGCATTTTCAAGAAGGAAACTGGGAAGGATAGGTAAGTCCTCTCAGAAGCTACCCTACTGTCTTTCAAGCTAGATCTTTGTTGACCTCTTTGGGCAGCTATCAAATGAACAGAGTTATCTTTAAACTGATTGGTACATGCTTTTGACTACTATGATTACTTGGTGAGCCAGCCGCGAGGTCCCATTAATTCCACCTACACTCCCTTCTGTTCTCTCCGTTTTAATTGGTGTTAAGCTCCAAGAAACACTGGGTACTGTTCCAAGATATCTTTAGATCTTTTCTTATGAAGCTCAATTTGCTATTGATTAAATTGGATTTCAGCTGAAAGAGGAAGTCTACGGGTTTCTGTTTCAAAACATGGAAATCTTAAGCAACTTCAGGATAAAGCACTGACCTAAACTCCTCTGGAAATTGTGGCACCATTTTTTAATCTGACACTACAAACGGAACAGGCTATTGATTCCCTTATAAGAGGGCAAGTTTCTTGCACACAAATCGACGCTGTGATCTTGAATACCCTAACTTGGTACCTGATATGTTAAGTAAAATACCATATTGAAATTATGCATTCCTTAAAATGATTAGCAGTTGTATTCTTGAAGAGAAAGGAAGCATAAATATCTTTCATTCAATTATCCAAAAACCACTTTGCATTTTTTAATTACATCCATTTGTTTTCCTCCAATATTCCCTGATCAACCATTCTACTTTCTGTTCTTCAGGCCTGCTCGCTTCATTTTCTCCTTCCCTGCTTTCTCCAGTTCCCTCTCTTGGCTCCACTTTGAGCTCCCTCATCTCTCCCCCTTGTTTTTCCTCTTTAGAATGATAGCCAGTAAAGAGAACAGTATTACCAGCCAGGCACTCTTGATACGTACAATTAGCTCTAGTAAAGAATTGCTAAAGGAAGATATTGAAACCAGTGGCTAAAATTTTAAATGATTTGTGATAATTAAGTATGATTCAAGCATTCTGATTGCCTCAAAATGTACTCAGTATCGTCAAATGTAAAGTTTTAACTATATCATTATCATCTTGAGGAGGAAGAGTAGTTTCTGGTATATTCAGGTACAGTTTCAATGCTGGTGTTTATTTAAAAATCTTTGGTAAGCCAATTCTCCTACTGATAATGTTGGTTGATTTGAATTTAGCATTTTCTATTTCTGAGGACCAAAGCTCACAGCTTCATAAAACAATGAATGGTGGAAAAAGCCATACTATAGTTCCATTTTACTATGAAAGTTCATGAAAAGAATCTCAAGGATTCTTAGATTTGGATCATTGTAGTATAAGCTGTTCAAAGAGAAGGCCATAAGGCTGAAAAGAGTGGAAGGTCTAGTACTTCAAAAAACTGCACTAATGTAGCAACCATTCTATATTAAGACAATTCTTAAGGGGCTTTGGAAACCTCTGGTCTCTCACTAGCCCAGAGCAATGCAGTTAATTAGATGTATTTGATTTTTCATTAGAGTTTCCCCTCAGGGTATCCTCCAGTCATAACTACATGCCCTAGAATCATTTGGGGTATCAGAGATGAACTTAGTGTGATGTTTGTTTCTATGTGTTAATGTGTTGGCCTCTGCTGTGAGCTTTCTATGAGACTACACTGTCACAGATGTGTGGCTTATACAAAAATTGAGTGAGAACAGCTCTGGGAGAGTGTTTTTTAACTGACCATGATAAGAAAAGCTGTTTGTACAGTGGGAAAATTACTTGGCAATTTCACTTTGTTTAGTAAAATTAATTTCCAAGTATCATTCCATTGGTAGAATTACCAAAATAAGTATATTTCTTGAGGCTGAAATGATTTTATGATGCACTCTTGCTTTTTTTTTTTTTTTTTACACTGAGTCTATTGCTTGGTGTTTGCTTTGCTGAGTGCTGTAAGCAGACAGAGGATAACTATGCTGGTGTTTTAGAAATAGGCAGAATGGATGATTTAAGTAGAA
Source organism: Cavia porcellus (assembly GCF_034190915.1). NCBI lineage: Eukaryota > Metazoa > Chordata > Mammalia > Rodentia > Caviidae > Cavia > Cavia porcellus. The sequence goes on along the minus strand of NW_026947484.1, from coordinate 154,713,653 downwards.
TCTGGACAAATACTAACATAAAATATCAAAGGCTGATATCCCCATGATAATTTAAATTTATATTTTAACCTGAGCTGTACTAAAGACACACTGTCTAAGGGTTTCCCATGGTGCCTGACATTCATTGACAAATTTCAAACAATTTTTAAAATAATTTTTTCTCTTAAGCAAACTGTCAAACTTATAAAACAAGAACTAGTAGTGTACTGAACCTCTGTATAGCTACTACTTAGATCAAATAATCATTAACTCATGTTCAGTCTTGTTTCATCTATACCCTTCCTGCCTCTCCAAACATTGTCATGAAGCAAACCTTAGACATCATATAATTCATTCATAAAAGTTTAGTATATATCTCTGAAAGACAACCAAAAATTGCAATGCCACTGTCCTATATGAAAATCAGCAATGCATCCTTTACATCATTAGATGCTTAGCCAGTTAGCAAATTTCTCCAATTGTCTCATTAATATACTTTAACAATTCATTTGAATGCAGATTATCATAAATTTCATATGTTGTAATTAACTGCTGTTTCCTACATTTCTCAATCTGTAGAGCTACTTCTTTTTCAATCCCTTCCTCCCTCCTTTCTGCCTCTTCTCCTCCACCTCTTATTCTTCCACTCTTCCTCCTCCCATCCCTTCTCCTCCTCCTTCACTCTGCTATTAAAAAAACCTAGTTACAAGTCTTGTAGCACTTCCTGCAATCTAAATCTGCTAATTACACTTCCATGGTATTTCTTCTATGTTAGTATTTCTGTGTTGAGGTTTGATTGTACTGAGTTTTAATTCTTTGCCAGGTCCTTAAGATAGTCTAGCAAGTCTACAGGAATAATATCTGGTTTTCTCTCTTACTATGTCCAAAACCACTAAAAAATCTTTGTCCAAATCCAGTCTTTTGTTATGGTTGCAAAATGATGATGTTTCATCACAGTTTTCTCATCTATCAGCTGATGTGGTTTTAGAAGAGTAAGCTTACCCCTAGTATGCATTTGGTTGCTATGTGATAGAAGACAGGACCTAAATTCAGGTGTTTTCCAAAGGATCTCTGCTCCTTTTAGGAGGTAAAAGAGCTTAATTTTACCACTATGGGCTTGTCTTTTTTTTTTTTTTTTTTTTCTCTTTCAGTGATATAATGTTACACAAATAATATAGTTTAAATAATTATAAATATAAAACCATTGATTTCCAAATGAAACTTTAAATTCAAACTAGCATTTCCAGGTTTTTACTTTAAATCATTTGTCCTTTTTCTGTCCTGCAATATTACTTATTTTTTTTATTTTAAAGAGAAAAAGTAAAAATAATAATAAAAGAGAGTTTCAAAATAGGTTAGTAGGAGAGTTATAATAAATAATACAATGAGTATTGTTGTCTTCATAGCAGTTATTCAGTTATTCAAGATAAAGGCCTGATATCTTATCTAAACAATATTAGTATAAACCTTCCTTTTCAATGAACTTAGATCTGTATAATTATCTTAACTATTTTATATATAAATGCATTTTTTCTTTTTCCCATTCTTCCTGTCCCTTTTCTCCTGTCACAGTTTGTCTTTTCTTTTGAACAGTTTCTTCCCAATTCACATTATCCATCATACATTTTGAATCTTATTTACTTGTCTTTCGTTGTTTAACTCATCTGTTTCTCCTTTCCACCATGCTGATACTGCTAGGTCCAAGCAACACCAAAGTCATTATTAATCTGCTTTATTCCACAACATATACATAATAATCTTGGGGAAAGAACAGTAGTACAATAAGCTGCATGAGTATTGCAAACATTCTAGGATTATTTTGTGCCAGTGAAGGTGTTAGGGTGGCAGGCCTCTGTGTGAGTCTTTACTCACAGTGTGTCAGTTCTATCTTCCCTAAGTCTCTAAGGCTTTCCTCTTCTGTAGCCGCAGTAGGTCACGTGATAAACCACTGCAGGTGTGAAGGAGCAGGGAAGAAAGAACGCGCACTTCATTGCACCTTTGTTGAAAGTAGTTTTGCTTGGTTTCCCTGCCCTCACTGGAATCTGTCCACAAGTCCTTAATTTTCATCATCAAGTTTTAAAGGGAGAGATCCTATCACCATTATTATGTAAAATTCATAGAATTTTTTTAAAAAACACTTTGTCACTAGTAAAGTGATTCATGATAGAAAAAATTATCAGATGGAGCTCCTCAAAGTTTTCTCCTCAGCTTGCTTCTGAAAATTTTCCAAATCTTTTTTTTCATGTAACCATCCCATCTCAGATCAGCATCTTTTCATTTTTCCAGTGGTTGAATTTTTGTCTTATGGAACTCTTCAAAAAAGAATTCTTCAAAGAGGGTACAAAAAGTAGTAGAAATGTATACATTGTTAGATTTCTTAAATAGATCTGGACCAACTTCTAAGTGTATTTATATGCTTTTTCAAGCCAAATGAAATTTGATCTGTTTTCTTATTAGTTATTGCCTATAAGTGTTTGACTTGTCAATTCAATGAGCTCATGAGGAAAGCAGACAGAGCTGAGAGAGAAGGCTGATATCCCTTTATTTACTTTATGAGGCCCAGTTTCCTTCAGAATTGAGGTCCTTTGGTCAGTGGCTCCCTATATGGCTTCATTTAGAAAATACATGTCTGACAAATAAGAATTAAAAATTCTTTATATAGAATTCATTTTCTTCCAGAAACCTTTGCAATCAAAGATCTCTTATTCAAAACCATCGAACCAAAATGAATCCTTTTACCCTTTTGAGTGATTGGTATGCATAAATAATATAGCCTGCTGACACTTCTACATTTGCATTAATACATCTTAAGACTGCAGCACCCTAGAGGTGCTGTTGGGCCGACAGCGGCACATGGTGCCAGGCTCAACACTGAAGATGTGATTATGTGCCTGGCACATACGGATGCAAGAGGAATGTTAAGTTTTCCCGAGAATCAATAGAGCACCAATGCGAGATGCTCTGCTTACCTATAGGGAGGTGGGAGATTGCGGATTACACTGCCACTTTAGAGATACGTTGGCGAATGCAGGCTCATTTTTTAATTAAGTAATAATTGAGAAAGCTGTAGCCACCATTAAAAGAACAAAGCTAATTCTACCCTGATAAAGGACTCTGAGCTGCCCTAAATAGGTCTTAATTAGCTGGCATTGATGTGGCTCCGCCTTCAGGGATGGATGAAATTAATGAAAGCCAGCACCCAGTAGATCAATGTTTCAAGATGTTCCTGCTTCAGGTGAAGACAGTGAGAAGAAAGGGAGTCCATTTTAAGGGTCGTTTAGAAAACAAGATGCACAGACTTGGCTCCCAGAAGGCACCGCCTAAATGGGACGCGGCTTTGTAAATATCAAAGTCTCTGCCTGGTTCATCTTTGTCAGAGGCTCCATCCATTCCCACTCCATCTTAAAGACGGAACAAGACACCAGCAATGTGTCATTCCTCACTGCTGATTCTGGTGACAGTTTTATAATCTAGCAAGGGTATTAGTGGCAGCCCAGGTTTCACAATTTCAGCTTGGCTGTTTTGAAAGTTTTCTATGCCGTTAGATGATTGACTATAGGGATTAAATTGGCTCTCATCCCTTAGGTTTGCAGACTCTTTGTGGTTTCTAGGGTAGGAAGGAGTTTCGAGCCTCTCCCGAGGATTTAGGAACTGTTGTGAACTTCTCTTGTCAGCTTATTGGCAACCTGCCCCAAAAACACATGGCAGGAAGAGGCGGCACAAAGAAAATCCCAAAACCGCATACCTGTGCCAGTCCTAAGGGTTTCCATGGGCAGAAACACCCTTCTTCTGAAGCAGTGCAGCCATATTTACAACACATAGGCTCCAATTATAAAGATGTTATTCCTATCTGCAATAAATAGTTCCAAACTCCAGGAATATCTGGATCAAGAGAAAATAGGCAAAGTAGACAAAGTCTCGGGTTCGAGAGGGCATGGTATTAAAACACAACAACCAAAATGCATTTTCCTGTGGAAGGCTGTCTTTGCAAATCCCACATCTCTGCACCTTGCAGAAGCATCACTCACACAGTTCTGTTAAAATGAATTGATGTCCCCACTCCAGCTGATGTGTTTGTTGGAAACAGGAAGTTCACCCGGCAGCAATGGGCAAATCTTTAGGGCTCCTGTGTTAAAAATCCTAGAAGGCTTCCAGGGCTGTGTTTTCACACTAACATGCACTGGGGAGAGGGGAATTCCTTTTTCCCATTATTCCTGGTGGCATCTAGGGTCTTATAGTAGATCTTCTCTGCAGTATACAGGCACTTGAAATTAAAATTTCAATTTAAAGTCTCTATTTTAATAATGGATGGTAGAAAAAGTTGCAATTTATCGAGTTAATTCAGCCTCTCATATTTAAAAACATACACACACATACATGGTCACATATACATAATTTACTGGATTATGTTTTTGTATTATGTTACTGGATTATGTATTTGACAGAACAGATTCATCTAGGGTTAATGCAAGAGCAACATCTCAGATTCAGTGATTACATTTTTAAAAGAAAAATATGGGTAGACTACTAATGGCTGTGAAAATCAAGACTTGGAACTTATCTACTTAGGGAAATAAGTAGATGGGTTAAAGGATGCATCTTGAAAGCCAGCCAGATTCATAGCCAGATTATACTTTCTAGGAAGTCCCAATAGATGCATATGCTGAACAAGTCCCTTCAGTGGAAAAGCTTTAACATTCACAAAGACTGTGAAACTCAAAGATAAATATGCTTTGGATTAGAAGCCTTGTTAAAATATGTCTGCACATTTAAATTTTATACAGACATTTAAAGGTTATTTATTTGTGGTGGGATTTACCTCTTTGGTTTTCGTCCCTCCCTTTTTCTAGAATATGTATTTCTTCTTTCTGTTTATTTATTTTCTTTTTTCAAACCATCTTTCTTGCTTCACAATAAGTCAATCTTAAGAAAATTAAGAATGGTGATAGATTTGTCTGTTTAAATATATGCGCTAAAGGGCCGGGGATTTAGCTCAGTAGCTCAAGTGCTTGCTTGCTAAGTGTGAGGTCATGAGTTCAATCCCAGATACCAATCAATCAATCCATAAATAAACAAACAAATAACTAAATGAGTCAAGAGCACTCTGTTTTTCAGGTTTTTTAATGCCTTGCCTCTTTTTACAGCATAGCTGACGATCTTGAGAATTTTTGTTTTATACTGTGCCCTCCTGTACAACTAGATTTTTAATTGCTGAATAAACATTTCGAAATACTTCACGGAGTGCCCAGAATGTTTTAGGAGCCCTACAGTTGTTCACCAGAATGAATATTTACTTCTCTGCAAGCAGAGAAGTCTTCCTAGATGTGGAATTGCTGGTCATCAAAATGGGCTGCTCTTGACGGTGCTTTGCCTTGAACAATCATAGGTCCTCTGGATCGGCACAGTAATTTTTAAACATCAAGCTGCATTCTGCTGCCTGCCCATTCAGCTAACTTGGGGCAGGGCCTGGAGGTCTGCATTTTGAATGTGATACCAGCCCAGTTCAGCACTGTAGATCTGCATATTTTGAATTGTGCTATTTTAGATTCCTTTGGACAAGAGAGATTTCAATTTCTTGAAGCAGCAAAATACAAAAGTCCAGAATAAACTGTTTCTCAAATTGTCTTGGAATCGCAATTTTGTGACCCTATCATATCCCTAAGACACTTCCTGGTGAGGGGCAAAAGTCCTTTGGACTTAAGGTACTTATTTATCTGATGAATTTTGTTGTTCATCCACTTTTCCACAGGGCAGCACACCTCCTAAGGCTGATAAGATGTCCATCTCCATTTTGTTCGTACATACAGTTTGCTACCAAACTTCCAAACACATGTGTTGTTTTCACTCCACTTCCTTCAGCTCAGTGGCCCCAGATGTTTCAAATTTCCTTGAGCTGACCTCAGTAATAACTCATTTTGCCTCTCTGCCATAGCCACTGCTTTAATTTGGTACCTTCGCCCCTCACACAGGTGACTGTTAATACAGTCCTCCCTCTCCGTTTTTGCACATGCCTTCTCTGTTACAGTGCACACAAATGTAGCCCATACTTTCTGAATGAATCAAATGTTACCTCTTTCATGAAGTTCTTTGCAGTATCCCCACAAATGATTCCTAATTCCTCTGAAAAGGAAAATACAACTTTATAGAGTTGCCTTTTTATAGAAATAATCACTTTAAACCATGTCTTATTTGTGTTTATGTCTATTCTCTCTGTGTGGTTACAAGCTCTTTGAGAAAATGCTACCTTTTATGTATTTGTTGTTCCAGGCACCATGATACAATAGTTAATTTTAAGAGTTATTAGATAAACAGTTGATGGATGAGTGCATAAATGAATGAATTAAAGAAATACAACCTGATGGGCTTTTGAGTCTCTTTTTCACGTGGTGAAATATTTGTGAATTTCAGAATACTTTTATTCTATAAAAAAAGCTTACCGCAGTATCAAAAAGAAAAATTCTAGGACTGGATATTGATAGTAAAGTTTCCACAGTTGTGTCTAGACAGACTATCCTTGCTGGGTCTTACCCAAAGTTTGGCAAATCTATTAACTTCCCGAGGCTTTCAGTGACTGGGCACTGAGTTTTTAATAAGTCATTGACAGAGTCATTTCTCAAATACAGGTTTCCATTTTAGTTTCACTCCAGTGGTGAAGCAGGTTCCAAAACTTAACTCACAATTTTCTTAGCTGTCTGTTGCCTTGAGAGAGAAAAAAAAATGTTCTGGTATCCAAACCCAAAGTCTTGGGCCTTAGGAGGCGAATATAACCACTACCAAAGAGGAAAACAAATATCAACTAAATGAATACTAAAAGCTCAGTACTCACTGCTCAAATTCATCTTTTAATTGTCTTCCTAAACCCAAACATTTTTGTCTTTGATAAAATGAAGAAGTAAGGAGGAGAATTTCTCTAGCCGAACTTCATGATGAACATTCAAAAAGAGAAAAATGGCAGCAGCCTTCCAAGCCCCTGCATAAATGGTTAATGATGTTAACACAGACTTAGAGGAAAATTAATGAAAGTTTTTGATGTAATTCAGATCCTGTCACCCACTCTTTAAAACTCTGCAATAGTCCCCCATGTTTTTTCTTAGAATAAAAGCACATGCAAGTTTTGACAGTTATGTCATAGTGAACTGCCTCCCTAGTGTCTCTGACCTTTGCTGGTTTAACATCTCCTGTGCTCCCTAGCTCCAACCAGAACATTGGGTGCACTCATTTTGGGGCCCTGAACTCACTGACTAACTACTGTCCCTCTCCATTCATTGCTTGACCGACTCGTTCAAGCTTTTGCTGTTTGTCACCTACTCAATGAGTCTAGCGTGACATGATTTAAAATTAAAATCTCTGCCCAGCTAGCCAGCATTTCCAATTCTCCTTACCTTACTCTACATGTCTTTTGTTTTCCCCGACAGCGACTACCTTCCAGTAACTCATACAACATACTTATTTTATGATTTTTGTGTGTGATTCTCCTCCTGTTAGTATATAAGTCCTTAAGGGACAGGATTGTACCTGTTTTGTTCACTATTTTAACTTAGAATAGTACATGATGTCTAGTAGATACTCAGTGTTTGCTGAATGAATGAACTGAAATAGAACACAAATAAATAGGTAAACTTTTAAAACTTGCCTGTGAGTCTGCCAAAATAACTTATAAAACAAGAAAATAAATACTTGCGGGACCAGTGCAATTAAATCACAATTGAAAGCCACTTGTTATACAAAAAAGGCATTATGATAGGTGCTCTCTTATTCAAAGAGAACGTCATGGCACTCAATGAACTGGTCCAGCTGAGTTTCAGTTCGGTGCCTGGATCAGTTGTTTAAACAGGATTGACCAAATTAGCAAATTTATCCGATGTCCAATAGAAACAGTGAATCTACACATATTTGGATTGGTAGAACGATGGTTCTCAATGAGCCTGCATCAGAATCATCTGGAAACTTGCTAAACACAGAATTCTGGGCTCACCCCAAGAGTTTCTGAGCTGGTGTTTCTGAGTTGAAGCCTGAGAATTTTGAATTTCTAACAACTTTCCAAGGAATATTCTTGCTGTTGGGGTAACACTTTGGGGATCACTGTGGTGGAAAAAGATTCTATGACATCCAGAGGCACATTCAATTATTTTGCAAACATTTGATCCTGTCATTTTTATGCATTGATATAGCCTTGCACAAACATCCAAAATAATTTTCGCTATGATATCTTTAATGATGAGAAATTTTTAACCTCCTGTGAAGATCCTACTGCTGCTCTGTCGTTTTATTCCTCACTTTCTTAAGTTCTTGCTTCTCTGTAATCATGCCAGATGGTGCTGCTCATTAGCTTTTAAGGAAGTGATGCTTTATCATTCTAGATAGAGAGACAAATCATTCTGTTCTCCATTTCTGAGTGAAGAGTCAACATTTGGATGTATGTTCAACCTACTATTTGCTTTCCAATTATGCTCATTAGGTATTTATTACCCTGACAACGTATGTGTGTTGTTTTCATGCTGTTATGTCCCTTTTTCAAATTATACATGTTTAAAATTCCGATTGGCACTGTTCCACAAAGTTCATGATCACAGCATTACTTCCACTAATATGTATTTCCTCTTTTGCCCCAGTTACCAGGATGATGTGGTTATCACTAATGCATATCCATAAATTTAAGACACTGAATAATTTTCCATTCCCTCATTTATCTGTATGAAGCAGATACCTGAGACCACCCCTTGGAGATCTCAACTCAGGATTTGCATTGCTAGCTTACCAGAAACAGTGAGAACAAGGAGGTAAAAGTAGTATTATGATGTCAAATGTTCTTTTTCATTTATTTTGGATTTTCCATATGAAGTATATGAAACAAAGAAAGCATATGACTTAAGGAAAAGTGTAGGGTAAAGGAAATCCTGGAAAAACTTAGTAAGACTTATAATGTGGATGGCAACCATTTTCAGAAACATCAAAACTGTGAGGGGAAGAGAAATCGTTGGAATTCAGGACTTGGGAAAAAAGTCAGGAGATTTTGAATTGGAGCAAAACCTTTTCTTTTTATTTACAAGTTTCACTGAAAGAAGTATTGAAGTTATCACTAGTAGGCATGAGTACTCTCTGTTAGGCATGAGTAACCTTCATCTCTTGATGTGTGTTGGTCATTGATTCTCTCTAGAATACTTCTCTATACACTTTTAATACTGAAGCTGTAAAATTTTCCTGAGGTTTTATCGATTGGAACTAGGAGAGATAAGGGAATTTAGGTGGAAGCCTCCATGAGGGACTTGTCAAACTATCTTACCTATCTAAATTTTCCTTGTAAAGAGTAGATCTTTAACCATTAAGTCTTAAGCCAGATGCTAAAATGAGATGAGTGTCCCCCGTAATAGCTGTATCATTGTGGAAACACATAATTTCTGAAAGTAAATGCAAAGCCAAGGATATTTGCTATTTCCGGGTGACATTTCCAATACATGTTCTTTATTTTATATATATTTCTGCAGTTTCACTCTGTCAGTTCTTAGCAAGTAACAGTTACTTTTATTTGAGGGTACATTCATTTTTTTTTCTAACAATGGAGCAAATTTCACATGGATTTCTCAGCAATTGTAATTAATCTGCCCTTTATCTTCTCTTTGTCTTCATCATAACTCATCTGATGGCTTACAATCCCAGCTTAATTAGGAGAGAAGACCCTTCCAAAAGCGAACCATTTGCAACTCTGTCACCTGAAAAAAAAAACATAAAAGTATGTTAAAAACAGAAATGCCTATAAAAGTTGCTCATCATATTTCCCTAGCAGGTGGACTCTTGGTGAGCAGAGTGTGTTTCTAGAGTTTTTGCTGCCAAGCACATTGTGGGTGTTCAATAAATGTTAAATAATAAGAAGAATTTCCTAATTAAGATGAACATTTTTCTCTATTAAGCAGATGGCGCTCCATAGGAATAGCCCATTATTTATAAGCATGACACAAGGTGCTGACAATTGTCTAGGAAATGTGGCTCTCACTTTGGTTGCTGATTACACATTAAAGCAAACTTTCATATCAAACAGCTTGATCAACATTAGTTAATGTTTGTGATTAAAAGCTACGAGTAGAGACGGACTTTGCGTGTATATGTCTTTAACCCTGCTGTTTTTTATTATTAATACTGGATTCAACCATGAACGCATTTCTTGTACTTCATGCAAAACTAGGCTTGGCAACACAAGGATACACCTGGTTTTATCGCATAAGCCCACCATTTGCTTTGATTTCTCATCACTGCATGATTCCTGAAGACATTTTTCTTTCAAGTCCTTTGAGTGTCTCATCGTGATTACTAAAACTGGATGTGAACACCTCTATGAGATTTGCAATGCTTATAGTTGTAGCTCAAACCTCAGTGGAACTAAGGAGAGTTAATTAGGTGTTCCCAAAATACACATCATTTTATGATTTTGCAGATCACCCCGATGAAAATAACAGCCTAATTTCGTCAAGTCATGTAAATTATAGTGAAAGGGATGATGAGAGTAGGCAATTCTCAGTTCTTTGGAGAAGTTAATTTTGTTGTCAGCACATCCACATTTCCAAAAATCACAAATCACTGGCGGAACTTTCTAGCACAAGTGAGATTTGGTGATCAGATACCATTTCCATTTCTAACGTCTGCCTTCTATAAAGGGTCTATGCAAATAGGGGCTTTCAAAAATGTAATGCTAGCAACTTCCTCTATTAAAAGCTTAGTGAGCAGCTGCCATGCTTTCTCATAAAAGATAGAAAACATCCTGTTTACTAACATACCACCGTGCACCCTCAACCACACACATCCATGCAAAGCTCTTCTGTTCAGGGGGACTCTTATTTTGATTTGAGATAGGCAGCACAGACATTAGCTTCATTCAAGCCTGCTGCAGAGTCTTTGAACACACTTCCCTGGGTGTTAAGTAGGTGTCAGACGTTGTCCTAGACATAGAGATTCCACTGATACTTGAATCATATTCTCTGGCTTTACTGATAATTCAGTGGAGAGTCTGGCATGTGTTGGCAGATTCTTTGCATCCTTTCTCACCTCCTTATTTTTAATATTTATAAATCCTGCTCATCGGGCTGTCAGTAGGTAGGAAAGGAGAGTAGCTGAGAAACCCTGCCAAGACAGAACAAATCCCAGCTTGAACAAGAAGATATGTTGACCACAAACGTACAGTGAACCAAGAGGTGTTCCTGAGCTGGAAAAATAAGTACTGTGCCAAAGTCCAGGCTTCACCTCTTTGTCAGACAAACAATGGGCTCCAGATTCACCTGCATTCCCCACAGACCCGTTAAGAAGTCAGGACCATGTTTTTCTATAAAACTGGAGTCATCCCAGACTATGAGCTCATAAATATGTTAGCTTAAGCAAAGCTTATGATAATGTAGAAGATGAATCATTTTCCTATTTTAAAGAACATGTATTCTGTAACTCAGTATTTCTGGATCCCTTCCAGATGTCTATCTACTTGATTTTTCTCCTTCATTTCTTTTTGGTCTTGATTCAAATGTCATCTTATCACAGAGCCCTTCTTTGACAATACCCTCCGTCACCTGATCCCTCAACCTGCTTCTCAAGATCACTTTTTGTTTATCTCACTGATTGTGACCTGATACACTAGGATTTGCTTCTATCAGCCTTCTGTCATGCTCATCATGAGAATGGGACTTCGGCCACCAGTGCTGTATCTCAAACACTCAAAGAGTAACTGAATCCTGGCTGTCACTCATACCCAGTTTTCAGTGATTGTTTAAGATTGTTCATTCATTAATATAAAAAATATTAGTAAGATCTTAGGCTTAAATCAAAAATTAGGAAATTCTACCTCTCTGTCTCCTTTCCCTCTGGTGTCCTTTTTTATAATTTTAGCTCTGTGAGCTTTACACTTTGAAAAATGTATTCTACAGGAAAGTACATTAAAGTAGTATTTAATTTATCTTTCCCTTTTTCTAAATTCCGCACAAGTATAGCTACTATCAGAAATTCTGATAACCAAGAAGACTACACTGAAGTGATACAATTCTAATCAAAACACAGAGGCAGCTATTTCAATAAGATTTATGTATTAAGTAAATAAATAATTCCTGATTGACTTTTCTTTTTTTTTTTTTTCCCATGGGTCAAAATTTCAATTGCCAGCTTCATCGGTCCCTTAGTGACGCAGAGTTCTCTGTAAAGAAATTCATGCAGGAACCCAATATATTCATTTTACAACCAAGAAAACCCAAGAATAGGGAGAAACTAGTGACTTTCTCAGGAGCACATCTTTTGTGATGAAGCTTCTGAGTCCAGGGAGGTATCATGTCTATGTGTTTTTAGTTACTTTCTTGTCACTGATATAGAATATCCAGCACCCACAACTCTTATGATTCTGATTCTTAGTTTGCAGAGGTTTCAGTCAATCATCAGTTGGGAACAAGTGGGAAGGTATGTTAGAGAGGCATGGCAGAGAAGAAAGAGCTCATGATGTGGCAGAGAGACTCAGAGAGAGGAATCAAGGGAGGAGGAGGGAGATGTACCCTTCCAAGACAAGTGACCCACCTCCTCCAACCAGGTGTCACCTCCCAACATCACATTTAGCTATGAACTCATTGGTAGACTAATACAATCTCCTGGAGGCTCCAGCTTAGCCTTTCAGTCCTGTGGATTCAAAATCTGTGGGGATGAAGCCTAGGGATCTGCATTTTATCAATTCTGAGAGTGAACCCACCACATGTGAGAGTTTGAGAGCCGGTGATCTACTAAGCACAAGGATGCTTGCTTCTCCTCCTTCAGGGTGGAAAAATAAAAAAGTTAAACCATAACACCAAGCAGTATGGATATAGTATTAATTGCTCTGACAAACAGCTTTGTTCAGGGAAGGGAACTGATCATGTTAAAATCTGTTCAATTTTACCATAGAGTTGGTTTCTATGAGCTACTTTGAAATGTGGAGTTGAAATACTCCTAGCTCATCAATGTATTCTACAAGTGCCATAGAGTACAGGGTATCAGGGATTCAAAGATAATTGAGGCAGCCCTAGTGTAGGTTCACAGGTCTGAGTGAGTCCCAAGGAACCTGTTGTAGGCCTCAGGACCAAGGGATGCAACAGGCAAAAGCCCGGTATTTAGTAGACCACATACCTGAGTCTCTTTGCATGTTCCTTATATGTCTCCCCATGTCCATCAAAGTGCCTCAGCCTCTCTACAAAGATAGGAAAGAGACCTGCTAGCAAAGAGCAAAATCTCAATGAAGTTTCATTGGGATTGCTACTAGTTTTCAGAAGCTATGCCTTTGCCACAATCACTGTCCAGGCACTTTGCTTTCAGCCTTTGTTCTAATAAATTTCTCTCAGATTTCATCATCTGTGGGGATAAATCATACAGTTCATCAGCATTTTCCTTCTTGACATACAACCCTGAAATTGAACAATTCAAAAAAATTCCCAGAAATGGCTTTGTGGGATTTTAATTTAATTCTCCGCATGGTGAAAACTGTTCAAGACATTTTTCAAAGCCTAGGCTATTGAATATTTTATATGATAGAAACTGTCTTACAAAAGAGTTGGGGACTTTCAACCATAAAAAAATGAGGGGGAAATATACTTGAGGAAACCTTGTAAACTGGAACTTCTTATAAGAATATTAATACCTTATTTTTTCTCCAACTTGAAATCTCCCCAGGCATGTGCTGAATGAACTGCTTCATGGTTGTAGTTTTGTTGTTCTTTCCATGTTACTTTGCAATTCTCCCTGTGGCTATCATATTGATTTCAACATTGTGGTCATCATTATAGGAAATGGAAGCATTAATAACTTGGCCTCTATGGACAGGTCGTAATAGAAAACCTTATAAATAATTGCCCACTAATGGGAAAATTGAAAATATGCACTGTATTATAGTGGTCATAATATAATCATTAAAATTATTATTAGTGACAATGAGAGGACTCTGTATGCATGTTTATCTTTACATAATGTTAATAGCTAATGAAAGTGTGACAATTACATCTAATTAAGCCTAACAACATTTCTGCACTTCTTATAAACAGGCTATATTTTGCTTGAAATAGTGTCTGTGGAAACATTTAGTTAAGCCAAAGTCTATCTTGAATGGGACTTTGAATGTAACCATCAGTTCTCTGCAAAAATAAAAGTCATACTCGAATGCCTTTTTGTGAAATGAACTAGAAATGTGAGTGCTTGTCATAGGCAGCTTTATACTGGTTTCTTGGATTGCATCACTAACATAGTTAAAAATATCTGTTATCCTTTTCCCCGCATTAATTTCTGTGTGTATATGTGTGTGTGCATGGCTCATTTGTGTTTTGTTGTTAATAATAGACTCATGATGCTAAATGCTCAAGTTAGAGGAAGTTCACCCAAGTTTGAGTTACTGACAGGTAGAATGAATACTTTGTTTTTGCTGTCAATCATATTGCATGTCTGCCCACCACATTCTACATGATATAGACAAAATGAAAACTCAGTTTTCATGTGCGAAGTGAGGATGAAAGGAATAATATGTACCTTGGGCATTTTTATTAGTGTGCACTTAAATATTTATAGTTTTCATAGCCAATGCCTAGCAGATGATGGGCACTATCAAATATTAGAAATCGGTATATCCCATATTATATTGTGATGTATTATACTGTTACATTCGTATTATAATATCAAGAGAACAATTCCAAGCTGGTGTCACACTTTCTTCACTAACATGTTGTTTTGTGTTTTACCACTCAAACTTGGGTTTTTGCCTCTTTAAAAATATAATCGAATCTATGATAATGCAAACAGCACTGTGACTTGAATTCTGGGATGTGTTTGCAGTGTCACCAGGCTATCTAACTCCACTTTCACTTTTAGAATGATAGACTCTTGGCTTCCTTCTAGACAGTAGGGTGATGCAGGCCTCTGACATCAGTCTTAGGCCATCAGGAAGCATGTGGAAGCAATGTTCTCTGGAAAATCCAGTCAGTTGTTTCTTCCCTGGTCTTGAATTTTCTCATCTTTCTTTGCATGTTCCACACAGTGACACCTTCCCTTCCCCAAAAGGACTCATTAACTGTCATGTCGTGTCAGCCATCACTGTTACATATTGCTCCACCCTGGATTTCACTTTTAAACATTGAGCTCTTTGAATAGCTTGGCAATTATGTATTTTCCATGTGAAGCATAATGGTTTTAGACTTGGCTTCATCCTTATGAATCAAACCCAATAACCAAGTCCACTGCCTTTTGTTCCATAATTTCCTCGAGTATATGTTCTATTTCAAGGGTCTTATCATCTCGCACCTAGACTATTATAATATTCTCCATGTTTTCTCACATCTCATCTTTTCTCTTTCAATCCACATTTTCTACATGTACCACATTAATCTTCCTAAGTCGCTTGCATTTCATTCACCTCCCCACAAAATTCCGATAACTCTTCTTGCCTGTTGTACCTGTCATCTGGCATTCTTGTCCTTCTGAGAATTTTGCAAGACCATTTATCTATGATTGTGACCAGCTGGTCTCTAGCCTAACTATGGTATCTGCTCATTATTCTCAGGGCACATCTGGAGTCTTGTATCTTTGCTGGCCTCATTTCCCCAGCTAAAATGCCCTTGTTTTTGTAATCCTGATATATAAATCTTTTAAGGTACAGATCAAGAGTCAACTCTTTCATGCAGCTATCTCTAACAGCCCCATTTATTTCTTCTTCCTATGCATTCCTCAAACGTTTATTTTTCCTGCCCTGTATCTTGCTCCTTGCACAGACTGCTTTGGCTGTCTATTTTTTATGTATGATTTGTATGACAAGATAGGGAGCCCCCAAGGCTGTCTTGTAGAGTACCCAGTATATATTAGGGTCTCAACAAATATTTGATGGTGAGAATGCCAGTTTTGGAAGCACTTGGAAGCAATGCTCAAAAGCCTTCTTGCAAGTAGTGGAACCTGCCTGGAGCAGATTTTACATTGAGAAGTAATGTTTCCTGAGCCTCTTTCTAATAGAAGCCTTGTAAAGCCTCTTGGCAGAATCAAACACAATCCCTTCTGCCACGAACTCCAAGCCCTTCTCCTTGGGGAAGTATCAGTTCAGCTTCAAGTTGATAGGAAGAGACAGATAAGCAGGGATCAGCAATGAAACCCTGGCTGCCTCCTCTCCTACAGAGGGTAGCTATGTCAATCTCTCTGTAGAAGAGCCTTTAACTGGCCTCATTTCTGTAAGGAGCAGCAAGTGCTAGGTCATCTGTAGCCGGTCCCAGTTAGTGAATCCCTGGAAGTAAAGCAGACAGCAGGGCATGGTGGATTACACCAGTAATTGCAGCTATTCTTGAGCATGAGGCAGGGGGACCACAAGTTCAAAGCAAGCCTAGGCAACTTGGTGGCACCTTGTGTCAAAAATTTAAAAATCAGTTATAGATATAGCACAGTGATAGAGTGCCCCTGAGTTCAATTTAAATATTGAAAATTAAATAAATAGATCAATAGAAATAATGAAAACAAACAGAATAATAGACGTAATAAAAACAGACATAATAACAAATAGTATGTTTGATAGTACTGTGTCATTTACCAACTGGGCAACCTTGGGCAGGTCACTTCCCAGTGTCTCAAAGGTTTATTTCCTCCATTCTAAAATGGGGAAAGAGTTGCAGAATTAAAATTGGATAATTTGTTTTCAGACATCATAGACTGTATAAGTCCAACTAAAGTTTGTATTTTGTTTTAAAAAATTAATATTCAAGCTAAATTCACCTGAGTTTTGTAAGTTTTTATTTCCTAGAGGCAAATCCATCACAAATTCTTCCTTTTCCTTCTCCCTCTCGACCCCCTCCTACTCCACTTCCCTTTTCTCTCTGCCCTGCACAACACACACATGCACACATACATGTGCACACATACATGTGCACACATATACGCGTTTACAACACAAAGGTACAAGAGTATTTTTCCATCATCTGTACCATGTTTATTTATCCACTTACCACTGAAGGACATCTCAGTTGCTTCCAACATTATTTCCAATTGTGATTAAATATCCTTATATAGATTTTTGTGTGGAAATAAGTTTTATTTCCTTTAGGTAAAAAAAATGTTTTATTTCATACAACGTTCTAGCTGAAATGCTAGCTGATCGTCTTAACAAATCTGCTTTTTTCCCCCAGGACTTCCTTGCTTACTGCCTTCTCATCTATGTTGAAAGATTTACAAATTAAACAGGACATTAAAAAAAGATAAAAAGCTAAATAACTTATAATATTTATTTGTGTATTTATTTATTTGGGCTCTGCTTTGTAAAAGGTTTTTATTAGAACACTTCAGTGTTCAGAACAGAAGGTATGGAGCAAATCCATTCTTCCCCACATGCACAGCCTTCTGCAGTATCCACAGAACCACCAGAGTAAAACATTCACTGCCTTCTGGGATCCTGCACTGTGGATGCATTGGGATTTTTCGATTTTTCCTACTCTACATTTTACACTAGGATTCACTCTTGTTGCTATACAATCCATGGGTTATACAGGCCATGGAATGGTGAACAAATGTGTCCACCACTCTAACACCATAGAGAGTACTACTTTCACTATCCTAAAAATCATCTTTGCTCAGTCTGTTCTTCATCTCTCCTCTCAACTTTACTTTCTTTTTACTGTTTCTGTAGTTTGGTCTTATTAGAATGCCGTGTGTTCACGATCACACTGTAGGTAAGCTTTTCAGATAGCACCTTTCACTTAGTGATATGCATCTGAATTCCTCCAGATCTTTTTCATGGGTTGTTAGCTCATTTCTTCACGGTGCTGAGTAATTTTCCATTGTCTGTACCGCTGTTTATCTGTTACTCACCTACTGAAGGCCATCTCAGTTGCTTGCAGGTTATTTTCCATTGTGAATAAACATCCTCATGCAGATTTCTGTGTGGATGTAAGTTTTTATCTCTTTTAGGCGAAAAATGTTTTATTTCATACAGTGAAAAATTTCAGCTAAAATCTGTAGCTAAATTGCTTCTATTGATTTTCCCCCTTTATAATGCTGAACAATTTGCCCTTTTTGACTTACAGATATTGAATATAGCTGACATTTCTTTCCTTCATTTTTACCATCAAAAATATTTTTGTTGTTTATTGAAAAATTTTTTTAAGGAATGTGGTGGTTCCAAGCTTCTCTAGCTGGTCCAAGTGGAGACGACCTCTCTCATGCTGTCTTTCCTCTCCTTTCTTTCTATATCTGCCTACTTCCTTCTTCTCTGTCTCTCTTTGTTTTCAGTTTGTCTTTGCTTTTCAGTGCCATCTTTTTGGGAACAGACTGACTGGATCACTCTCTTTTCTTTCTTTCCTTGAAAGATTTTTTTTTTCTGTTTTGTGTATCTTTTACACTTCTGGTAATGTTTGTCATTCTTATTAGTACTTACGTTGTTTTGAGGTCATTTTTTCCGAAGCTTTTCTATTTGTTTCATAGGGTTTTGTTGGTGGTGGTGGTGTTTGCTTTTTTTTAGTTTTTTCTTTATATAGGAGAGACAGGGAGATTTAATTTCTAGTCTTAATCCAGATTTTCTTCTCTCTGTGTATAGTAATGTGAGAAACACATTTCAGTGTCCAGACTGATACGTTGGCTAGGCAGGTTGTGCATGATTTCTGGTTTTTTTTTTTTTTTTTTTTTTTTTTTTTTTCTTTTTTTTTTTTTGTTATGGTACCCTGTATACCTTCTGAAATTGTTTAATAATACATGCATACAAAAAAGCAACCGAATTGTTTCTATTTTGACCAATGGAATATACCTTAATAAGTGCCTGGCTTTGGGTATCACTTTTATCCTTCCTTCAATCTCTTTCCATCTCTTTTGTTGGCACCAAGTATAACCACCGTGACTAGCTGAGCTGGAGATGGACAGGGGTTCTGGGGGATTGTAGGAGTGAGCTGGTGATTAGCAAGCATCTACAGAGTGCAAGTCACGGGTCACTTCTGTTGATTCCCCGAGACTTGGCTCTACCTACCAGCTGATCCTAACTGTAGAAACGTAGGGAAACAGCACCAACCACCTTATGAAACTCAAGACCTTAACTCAACATGGCAATTATTTTTCAAAGCTGTTGAGGGTGGCAGATAGGGATGAAACATGCCTATTCATCCCAAAGGCATCACACTGTGTTTGCAGTTCATTTATTTTTATTTTGCCTATTTATCCACTCATTTAGTTATTTTAGCATGCTTTATTGATTGCACTTATTGACCACCGCATGCTCATTTAATCTACATGATGAGTGTCGCTTTTGCTCACTCCTCACAGAGAACCAACCTCAAAAGCAAGTAACTCCAAAACTAAAGGCTTCCAAATTTCCTTCCCGTTGGCAGATCCTTAACATGGGGCTGAAAGAATCAGACACAGAGGTAATAAACTTTGTCCAGCGATCAGGCCCACCTCTATATGCTTATAAATTGTGCCCACTCCACTGTGACCATGAGATGGACTTTTGTGATAGGCAACTGTCATGTTTTCTGCACTTTGGCCTCTCAGTATTAATTAAATAGAAACTTCTAAGGCATCAAGTCATACATGACAACAAGTTAGCATTTTGTCTATACATGTGGCAAGCATTTATTGAATGGCTACTATGTGGTTAAATCCATCCAACAATAAGTAACATGGATATTTCCTTAAAGCGTTTCGTCTAGTGAGAATGCAGACACATTAGCAAATAAATGCAAAGCAGAATTATAAAAACAGCACTTTAGAGAAGGCAGCTACTTACAGGAGAAGATAGAAGAGCATAGTTTTCAGTGAAATAAATCAGACACACAAGCTTTAAGTATTCTTTTGTGCAAGAATCCCAGAGTATAAAGAAAGAGCAAAATAAAAGATAGAGAATGGGAAATAGGGTGATAGAGCTTTTGCAGAGGGGAAGGAGAACAAACGACAGAGGGAGAGGGGAGGAAATAGAGGGGAAGAGGATTAAAAGAGAATTGTGATGCGTTGTGTAATATGCCATTCCACCAGGAATGGAATCATTGTTACTGCAACCATGGGCTACTAACACAGCTAGATCCCACTGCTTCCTATCATCATATGAACAGAACTGCATTTGTATTGAATTCACCACAATTGGTTGGTGTATATGGATAATGCATATTATGAGCTGCCACTGGGAGGTGACTGTTAGCACCATTGTACATTTTAGTAACTCATAGTTGGCATTCATATTCACCTTGTTTCTCAATATTCCACTCTCCTTATCTTAAAAGAGAGGCAATAGTTTATTGTTTCAATATATTAAAGGCATATGGATTACTTAATATTTTAAAGATAGGTATCAGTGAGTTGATTGGAAATATCCAATAAAGTTATGAATCTAAAACTAATTTAAGAATACATGTGGGATGAAAGTACATATTATAGTTAGTATTAGTTTACTTGTGAGGCAAACAAGCAGTCAAATAACATGTGCATAAAAGAACAATAATATATGAAGTAAATATGTGCTTAGAGCAAATGGTGGGAAAAGTCTAGCACCTCTTTCTTCAGAAATAAAAAACACTTCTGCTCATTTCCCAGAGCAAAGGTGAGCAGACATTCTGGAGGAGCCTTTGACATTCCCACGCATGCATGGTGAATCATAGGCAAGGCCTGTCCTGAAAGCTGGCTAAGTAACTAAATAAATCTAAAAACGTGACATGTGTCATGAGGAAGCCCTAGTAATAGTGTTACTTAGCCAACATGCAGAGGACTTAACGAGAATGCCTTTAAAATTAATGTTTTTCTTCTTCCATGAGATTCAGGCCAATATTTCAGTGTAACTTCAAAATAATGATAGGATGCCAAGAGAAGGGACAGGAAGTAATGAGAATTGAGATCCGACGTGTATGTGTAGCGGTGGCCACGATGAGTGCATTTACCATGTATCACAACATGTGCTAATAAAAAAGGAAAAGAAAACCCAAAGCAACCCAAAAAATAGAGTTGACATGTTCTTGAGAGTATTGGTAAATTATTGTCAGATGATAGTTAAATTTCTACAGAAGATCAATAGAGAGAAGATCAATCAGTAACGGTCTCATTGCCTTACCCTTTACCGTTTCCTAGAGTCCTCAGTGTGGAATGAGGACTCTGTGTCAATATGCAGTTTTCTGAATTCATGTAAGCTGAAACTCCTAGAAAGAAATGAGACCCAGCTCTAAGACAGATTGAAGGACAACTTGCTGAAGAAGGCAGTAATTCTTGAAGGACTCAAAGACTCATCGGATATCACATTTTAGGAAACTGCTGCTCACTGAGGCACTGTGTTGTGAATTGAAGCCTAAGGAGACACTGATACCACTTTTAGAATGAATTAACCTGTATTATCAGAGTCACAATTTTTATCCCTAACCTAGATTTCTGATCTCAAAAGTGGATCTGTGCTCTGATAAATACAACAGTCCTTGGTTTATTCTGAGTGTTTGGTGAAATTTTTTTGACTTGCCAAATTACTTGTTACAAAAAAATACATATAATTCTGCATTAATAGCAGTGATTACCTTGCTTCATTTGGAACTGTCATTTTTGTGTTTTCTCAATTTCCTAAAACCAATTCTAAGAATTTACTTAGTTAATAAAAGATTCTCAGTTACTTATTGTAAAAATTAATGTCAGTGCAAAAAAATTTAAATGGATGGGACAAAGCCTTCATTTAAACTTAAGGTGATTGGTCTTTTAAAATGTTTTAATGAAATTTTGATACTAACTTCTCAAGGACTGATGACTTATGTTCTATTCAGGAAGGCTTTACAGTTTTATTTGAACAGTTCCAACACCATTAAATGAGATGCTATCAAACAGCATATCCGGCTTTCTAATAAGTCCTCTATTTGCATTTAATTTTTCTAGACCTCTGCATTTCTCTCCTTTAACATTCTTATAGGAGATTAAAGCCTATAGACTCTTTTTATCATTCATTTTTCCACCTCTTCTAAATCATTCATTGTCCCATGCTCCAGTGTAACAGTATGTTAAGCTTCTCTTCTTGCCTTTATGCTCATGAATATTCTTTCTTCTTCCTACAGTTCTGGTTCCCACCACACTTCCTCCCACCCCCCAGTTAGCCAGTGCTGGCATTTCCCTGAAGCTCAGTGGTTTCTCTTCCTTTGCAGACATTTCTTGCAATACCTGTGCCCAGGCAGCAGGGCTCCTTGTATCCTCCACATCATCACATTTCGTGAGTCCTAGGTAGAATATAAAACAGAACACTTACTTGAGTAAATTATCTTCCTGCCCACCTAGAAAGTGAACTTTCTCTTAAGCAAGGCATAGTGTTATTCTTTCTGGGTTTGCAACACCATATTCAACCACCACTAACTCAAAAATCATAAAAGTGATGTTATGATGAGTTCAACGTTCCATGATTCACTTTTCATCTTTGAAAGAAAGACATGGCTGCTTATTGCCACACAGCTTTCTTGAAGACTGAAGTAGATACTGAAGTATTCTGTTAGGAGATGTCTGATGATTTCCCACAGTAACATGGAGACTCTAAACCTAAACCGTTGGCCAAGGTAAGTGATCTTCAAAGAAGGATATGAAATATCATAGATCATTGGTTTTCCCATGACAGCTAAGAGGGCAAGAGCTTCCTGGAGGAATGAGGCAGTAAAGGTCTTTGCAGAAGAGTTACTTCCAAAACCACGCTCCGCTGTTCCAAGAGGCTCTTCACTCTCCTCATATGGATGGCTGCAAATAAAACAAAATGTATAGAAATGAAAAAAGGGTGTTTGTTTATAAAGATTTGGGACTTTGGAAAGCTATGCTTTATGTTTTCAATTTCTTCTTACATTCTTCAGGAACTCTTCAAGATTTAGAAGTATATAAAGCATTTGGTTCTGCTGTGGGTTGAAGCACGCGTTTTACAAAAGTATGCCATCTCTGAAATTGTTTATGTCCTTTCCTCTAACCACTGGCATTTCTATTCAGTTTCCACTACGTCCAATTTTGCAACCAACTAAAGATACAAAAGCACACACAGTGTTAAGAAAACCTGTGGAATATGAAGCTGTATTTTTCTTACTTGAGTTCATGCAGTTGGTAAACAACAGTTAGGTACTAGCTAAATACGAGCTTCAGTGCAAGAAGCTGAGAATTCAAATGTAAGGAGTGTATAACATATCAGACTAACAAGCACTGGAATGGCATAAACAAGATTCTGTGCCAGAAGGAAGGATGGAATTAATTTTGACTGATCAGAAGAGGCTTCCAAAAACAAAACCAAACAGAAAAAAAAAAAAAAAAAAGAAGTAGCTTCTGCTTACCCTCAGTATGACTTTGACCATGTTTTTTTAACCTTTGTGTGCCTCACTTTTCTCTTCTGTACAGATAGATGATAATACTGCTACCCCACAGGATTGCAGTGGAAATTGAATTAGTGTGTGTGTGTAATAAACACCAAGAAGAGTCCCTGACACTCATATGATATTTATTCAGTAGAATATAATCACACTGATTCCACACAGGATATAGTAGACTATGCAAGAAGAAATGAGAAAGGACATTTTAGGCACAGCCTGAGCATGCTGGAGTGGGAGAGTTGGTGGAGATGTTTTTTATTGGAAAAGGTTGGGAAGAATGTCTTGGAAATGCAATTGGGTATCAGATCACAAAGGTCACTGTATGCTGGATCAAGAATTTATGACCCTGTTTTTTATATTTTCAAAAAGCACACTTTGTGAGTGGGGGAAAAAAAAAGGTTTTGTAACAAGGTGAGCCATGGTGGCCGGGATGGGAACACGCAGTCCATAAAGAATGATAAACAGGAACCAGGCTGCCAAAGCAGAAAGTATACTAAGATGAAAACACCCACTGCAGGTTTATCCTTTATTTTTTCTAGAAAATAGAATTTTACGTGCTAAAGTCTTATTGTTCTTAGCAAATTGTGTTTTAGACTCTTACCTTCAAACCACCCAGGAACATAATAGCCTCATAAACTATAATGGATTAATTTTATGACTTACTAGTTAAAGTAAATGGAAATTTTAAATATACTTTTACCATGAGACTTTCTGTCTGGCACTCAGTAGGCAGAGACAGCAGGATAAAAGACAGACCCTTTAACAGGTCTACCAGTAGAAAGAGAAACAAAGCAACATGCCATCAAACTTTGTGAAATAACGCAGATTTGCTCAACCCAAAGTACTGTGAGGTGATGCCCTTGTAATCATCATTACAGTTATAATGAGTATCATTTATTGAACTCTTACTTTGTGCCAACGACTGAGCAGTATATTATATACCTTATCTCATGTAATCATTTAACTGACCTCACAGGGCAGGAACAGCTATTATCTTTACTTTAGAGCAATGCCAGTGAGTAGCAGAAAGATCATGTGATTTCCCTAAGCAACCGGGGGAAGAACTATAGGGAAATCATGTGGGCAAGGCAGTATTCTAGCCCAGTTAAATTCCGGAGCGCACATATTTGCTCATTCTGTACTGATAACACCCAAAATCATTAAAATCATATCTAATTCTGTCTCCAGTCAAGCTCTACACACACTAGTCTCAATCAATGTTCCCAAACATTTTAATTTCTCTAAATAGTCCTTTGAAGGTTTCTGCCTCCTCAGTTATCAGACTCATTGTGAACTTATTTATGTTCCTCCAATTCACTGTGATAAGTGCAGGCGATGGGATCAGTGGTGTGACAACTGGGATGAACTCAGTATCAGAAAGAAGAGACTGGGACCTCTCGTATGTGACCAGGTTTAGAGAAATTAACCCCGCTGCAGTTTCTTCTTCCACGAAATAAATTTCTACCTAGCCTCTCCTTAAAACTTAATGGTTAGTTTACCCTAAATTTACCATCAGGAGTTTGTAGAAATACTATGCTCCAGGTTGATTTATTCCTCCTGTTCAGTTTTCTCCTCTACCTACTAACGTAGATGTAGAGACTAATTGTCACATTTCTGCCACCAAAACACAAAAGCAACCTGACACCTTGCAAATAATAAAGTACATTCTGCAACCAAAATCAAGTGATTTTCAGATCTCATACTCTTTTGGAATAGCGGCACTATTGTTGGCGTTCATTAGCATGATCCTTTGGAGCTGATTATATTAGTTTTACTCGAAACAGGTCCCCATGGCAATCTATTTCTGTGGTGACAGAACTCATTTCAGGCTTTAGTGAATCATGGTGTGGACTTGGGAAAAAAGTATCAAGTACTTCTTTTAGCCAATCAACCAAAAATATACACAATTTTTTGCATTAGTCTCCAACAACAAATCAGTTATTGGATGAAAACCAATTTTACCAAACCTGGTAGTCTTATGCCACCAAGCATGGTTTCGGGCTTTGTAAGCACCTCGACACTGTCACTTGGGAACCTTTTTTTTTTTTTTTTTTTTGAGTTTCACCAGAACAAAGTGACTGGCAATCAGAATATGGATTTCTGTAATGGAATTTGAGATTCAAAACTTTGAGTTACAACAATTAACTCTTCCTCTCTCAGACTTCTGCTGAATTTAGCCCTCATTTATTCCCACCTGTGACTGATAAAGAACATCAAATGCTCTCCTACTGTGATTAAGAATTTTACTTTTCCTCTTTAAATTACTGGCTCTCTGTAGCTTCCTTCTGTGATGTCTGACAGCTCTGTAGTACCATAATTAGGATTACTCAAGATTTCCTTCCTCCAAGTCTCCATTGCTGGAGTCTTGAGAAGACAAACCTTGGTTTGATCACAGCACATTTACTGATCTACATTTTTAACCAGAAGATCCCAGTGTCATGGGCAAACCAAAGCCAGAAGCAGACCTGTCATTATTAATGCAAACAGTGCTCGGGACAAGTAAAGGCAGTGCCATCCTGCTCAGCTGACAGTGAAGATTTCCTCTGTCCATCTAGCCTCGAGCTGGGGAGGGGTCTGCCTTCTGCCTGCCAGATTCTGTTGCAATATATGAGACAGAACTGTGAGAAGTGTTGACAGGAATGAGGACCCACGTCTCCTGGCAATTCCTAGACATCTTTCCCCATATTTATTTTATAACTTTTGAAACAAAATTATTTAAAATTAAGATATTATAATAGAAAAGAACCTTCTTATCTTTCCTCATTCCTGACAAAGAGATCAAGTTCCCACCCAAGAGAGTCCTGTTTCACCTAAGCACTGTTTACTTTCACTTTCTAGAGCTAATTCAATGTAATCTACCAAACTAATAAGTATAGAAGTGCAGAGAGAGTGCTTCCAATTCTTTCCCTACACAAATTTTCATTACAGTAGTTGTGCCCAATGTTTCCAGTAACTGGAACTGCCCTACTTCT
This sequence comes from Cavia porcellus, assembly GCF_034190915.1. Lineage (NCBI taxonomy): Eukaryota > Metazoa > Chordata > Mammalia > Rodentia > Caviidae > Cavia > Cavia porcellus. The sequence continues at coordinate 154,687,426 of NW_026947484.1, read as the reverse complement.
CACAGAATCAAAGACAAAGTAGTTGGCATCTTTCTGGGGAAATTAAATTAGCATTTAATTTATGATGGACTTGGCTGTCATCACATAGCCTTTAGTGTACCTGCTCTAAGAGCTTTTCCTCTTCTAGGGAGTCAACTGATCATTACTAGCATAGAGGCCAGACTTTAGCACTGATTTCTTTAAAAACAAACTCAGCTATGGGCCCTTTGAGTTAGATGAAGGGCTAGAAGAAGAGTCTCAAGTTTCTGAGATTAGAGTTATGAGCATTCATTGGATGGTGTATACATCTCTCAGTTCTCACAGGTACTGCTTTACTTGTTTACCATTTAAATTTTTACTCCATATCAATTCTGGACCTGCCATTTGCCAGCCACATAGCCAAGTAAGAGACAGGCAAGTGGATGAAATACTAACAAAAGAGACTCGGGCATATGGACCAGCTGCTGACAGGGAGTTACAGATGTTGGTCCGTCTCTACTTTCCACTTTTTCCTTTCCTCTGAAGAAGTGAACAGGGAGGTAGCAATTCACGATGGGCAGGGAGCTGTCCTGGCTTTCTTGTAACACACAGGCAGGTGTGTGCCTGGCCCTTGGTGGACTGAGTCAGGATTTTCATCTTCATGGACCCTAGACTTAATCAGGACTCTTCCAGTTATCTCTACGTTGGAAGATTTTGGGCCATCAGATCTTAAAGAATAACATTTTCCTCTGTCCATTTCATGTAAACATGTCAAGAACAAGCTGGGAATAGTGGCACATGCTTGAAGTCCCAGGGCTCTGAGGAGAGATAGAAGGATTACAAATCTGAGTCCAACCTGGGCAACACAGTGATTTAGTGAGATCCTGTATGAAAAACGGATGATGATGATGGTTAGTGATGCAGCTCAGTGGAAAGACCTTGAGTTCAATCCCTAGTGTTTCAAACAACAACAAGCACCACACACACACGCACACACACACACACACACACACACACACACACACACACACACATACACACACTGCCAAGTACAAATGCTGATTCATCTGAAGTACTCAGTATTGATGAGAGAATGCTAATCCACAGCAAAGAAACATGGTGTGCATAGTTAGAATGCACAGCCTAATCACTGGTAAATCAAAAATTCCATTCAGCTTTGTCAGTAGCTTTCAGACTTTGTGAGAACTTCAGAGATTACTAAGAGGCATTTTGGGAGCATCTCTGCTAGAAACCTTTCCATGACTTCTGTGCTGGGGAAGGTATAGTCCAGAACTCGGGATATCACTGTGACAAGGGTGTTTGGAGTGGCATCTTAGACCAATAGCATAAGCTCCAGGCACTGTTAGAGATGAAATCTCAGGCTATACCAGACTTGCTAAACTGGAAACCCTGAGGTATAGCCCCTAAATAAAGACGTCCCAGTGGTTCATGCTCCTTTGAGAATCCCTGCATACTAGCAACACACCCATGTAAAGCTACCAGCTTTTATCTGTGCCTCCACTGAACTGGAAGTTGTCTGAAGACAGGGAGAATTACTTTTGTATCAGTAGCATACACAAACTGTGTGTATTACAGAAAGAGAAGCATGCAATATATACTCTTGTCTCATACTTTTATTTTTTTTCAGTGATAATGTATTATAAATATCCTTTCTTTTGGCTACTCATGGTTTTTGATGTGTTATATGATGGTTGTGTAGAATCTCATTGCCTTGTTTCAAAAAATTTTAAAACTTTTATTACAGGACACCGGAAAGTCATTTCTTTTCTTTTTTTAATTTTTAAAGTTTATTTTTGCCAAGCTAGGGATCAATTCCAGGGCCTCAAGCATCATAAGTTAGCTCTCTACCACTGAAGTACATCCTCAGCATGGAAGGGTTTTTTTTTGTTGTTGTTGTTGTTTTTGTTTTTTTTTTTTTTTACCAATTTTTTAAATGAAAATAATGAACATATATACTATTTAAAAATCTGTTTTAAAATAGCAGCTTTCTCCAGGCTTTGTGACTTCTCATTTTTTCTTTCATGGCAGTCACTTCTTCGTCCTTTGATGGATGCTACTTTTCTCCGTGTTTCTAAATAACCTATGTATATTTCTTTGGTGTCTCAGTTTGAAGACATTATCTATGAAATCCTTTGATGGCTTTCGAAAATTTGATCTTTCCCTTCCCTACACATCTTCTTCTCCCATCTTCCCAGTATAGGTTTATAATCATTTCCAGTTAAACTAAACATTCAGTGTTCATAGCTGGATAAATACCATTCATTACAAAACACATCAATAAGCTATGGTTATGGTTTTTTTCCTTCAACAACTTACTTTTAGAGTGATACTGTTTTCTAGCAGTCTTAATTTTTATAGGAGTTTCAAGTTTACAGAAAAATTGAGGAAAGGACAAATCCATCTGTCCCGGAGCCCCCTGCCCCCTCACGCGCAGCTCTCACACTGCCGAATTCCCTGCTACAGGGCTACACTTGTTCTGCCTCATGAACCTAACACATCATTTTTGCACGAAGTCCAAAGTTTGCATTAGCGTTACTCTTGGTGTGCACTGTATGAGTTTAGACACGATGGCAGTGACATGCATCCATGTCATGCTAAGTAGTTCTGATACCCACAGTGTCATGCAGAATAATTCCACTACCCTAATCACTCCTGGGTGTCTACTTATTCTTCCCTCCCTCCATCCCTGCCCTTTCTCATGGGAATCACAGATCTTTCCCCTGTCTCTGCAGCTTTACCTTTTCCTGGGTATTATATAATTAGTTCAGATCATACAGTAGGAAGCCTTTTCACACTGGCTACTTTCACTGAGTAACTCATTTCTCTTCAGCATTATTAATAACCTATTGTCTGGATGATACATCACATGTCATTTATCCATTCGCTTATGGAAGGGCATCTTGGTTGCTTCCATGTTTGGGTAACTATGAATGAAGCTGCTATAACTATCTGTGTGCAGATTTTTACATGGAAAAATACCAAGTGCAACTGGTAGAATGTATTTAATTTTATAAGTAACATCCAAACTGTCTTCTTAGCGAGTCTGTACCATTTCGCATTGACTGAGTCATTTTTTAGTGACTGAGTTTCTCTTAGTCCATATTCTCACTGACATTGGTGTTATTGGTCTTCTAGATTCAGAGGATTCTAATAGATATACAATATTATCTCATTACTGCTTTAATTTATAGTTCTCTAGTGATATGGTTATCAATATTTTTTCACATGCTGATTTGCCATGCTGTAGGTGTTCAGATCTTTGCCCATTTTTAGTTGATTTATTTGTTTCCTTATTATTGACTTTTAAAAGTTCTTTGGAAAATAGTCTTTTAATAAAACTTCCCTATTAAGGTACCATAATATGTACAAATACATCTTTTGTAAATATTCTCTCCCATTCTGTGCCTCATCCTTCTCATTTTTTGTTAGTGTCAACTGTAAAGCAAAAGTTTCTAATCATAATGAGATCTAGCTTAGTAATTCTCTCTCTACTCCTTTGGTAGTATATTTAAAAGGCACTACAATGCTGAAGTTATCTGGAGGTTGTTCTATGTTAACTTCTCAGAGTATCATAATTTTTCATTTTAAATTTAGATATATTGTTCATTTTGAGATAATTTTTGTTCAAGGTAAAATGTCTGTAAATTTATTTTGCTGACTATAGTGTATAAACTTTCCAGCAACAATTGTGAAAAAGGCTATCCTTTTTCCATAATATTGCTTTTATTTCTTTGTCAAAGATGAGTTGACTATGATTGTGTGGGTCTATTTCTGGGCTCTTTATTTTTTCCCACTGGGGTATTGTCTATTTCTTCATCAATACCATCCTATCTCAACTACTGTAATGTTTTGTTCGTCTGAAAGCAGATAGCATACTGCAATTTTTGACTTTGTTAGAAACTGAGTTATCTCTTCATGGTCTTCTCTTCTTCATAACAAGTTTCAAATCACTTTATCAGACAGCCTCCTAGAATTTTGGTTTCAATTACAATGAATCTATAGATCAATTTAGGAAAAATTAACTTCTTGACAATACTCAATCTTTCTATGACCATGAAATGTCTCTGTATTCTTTTAGTTACTATTTTTCTTTCACTTAGAGTTTTGTAGTTTTGCTCACAGAGCTATTTTAATGTAGTTTATTAAATTAATACCTAAGTACTTCATTTTTGGAGTGGTAGTGGTAAAAAGTTTATGTAAATCGTATGCTGTTTTTCATTTTAAGTTCTACTTGTTCATATCTGGTGTTTAAAAACCAATCAATTGTGTGTGTGTGTGTGTGTGTGTGTGTGTGTGTGTGTGAATGATAGCTATGCATCATGAAACCTTGCCATAATCCCTTGTTAGTTTTAGCACTTTGGAGTCAATTTTTTAGATATTTTATATAGACAATTATATCATCTGTGAACAAAAACAATTTCACTGTATCCTTCTCAATGTGTACCATGTATTTCCTTTTCTTGTCTTATTGCATCAGCTAGCAACTCCAGTACAATATCTAAGGAATGGAAAGAAGAAATATCCTTGCCTCATTCTTAATCTCATCAGGAAAGCTAGTTACTCACTGTTAAGTATAATGTTAACTTCAGATTTTTGTAGAAGTTTTTTTCAATCAAATTGAGGAAGTGTCTTTTATTACTAATTTGCTGAAAATATGTTTTTACTTTATAGTTTTTCAGCCATGCTGACATGTTTTTAATCAGTTTTCTAAGTTAAGTGTATTGGCTATATCTGGACTGGGGCTTCCTAGGTCAGTCTCTTATGGAATTCCCCTTGTCATATTTGTATTGGACACTCAATTCCTTAATCTTTGGTTTTGTGATTTATGCATCCATTTTGGTAAACTACATCTTACAGAAGTGTCCTGAAAAAGGATAAATAAAAAAAAAAGAAGGTTGAGTTTTTTCTTAATAAGGCATTATTATATCTACAGTTAAGATAGATTGATTTGGAATAGATTGTAAGTTAAAAAAAATAATTTCCCCCACAATTACAGAACTTTTCCTTTTTGTATTTCAGTGGTAAGATCTGGCACTATTTTAATTTTTGCTCCTTTGTGCCTGCTCTGATTTTTTTCTCTTTGGAAACCAAGAAAAAAAATTCCCTTAGAGATATTACATTAAAATGTAATGTATTTAAATATGAATCTTTTTTGGATGAATTGTGTTGTTTGAATAAAGAGGAATCAATTTGTTCTATGTTCTGAGGAATTTCTTAAAGTATTTGCTTGAGAGAAATCTCCCTTTTTTTAATCTTTTCAGATTTTTTTCCACCTGAAACATTGTTTAGTAATATATTAGATACAAATTTGTTCTATAGGCCTCTTCTTTTTTTGGAATTTTTATGTCTTTGTACTTTCATTGTATTTTTGGAGAGATTTAATTAAATATATCCACTGCTTATTAGATTGTTAATATTTATTCATGATTTTTTAATTTTCAAGAGTATTTTGAATGATCATCAGTCTTCTTCATAATAACTTATTTTATAGATGATATATCTTTTCTCCCTCCCACCTTCCCTTCTTTCTTTTTGTCCCTCCTCCTCTTGTCTCCTCCTCCCTCTGAGCCTCATCCCTCCTCCCCCTTGTCTCTCTTCTCCACTCTCCTTTCCCCACTTTCTCACACTCCTCCCCACTGCCTCCTTCTCCTCCTCCCAGACCTCTCCCCCTCCATCTCTTCCTCTCCCTTATCCTTCTTCCTTTCTTCTTTGCAGTACTGGGCATTGAACCAGGGTCGACAATCATGCTAGACAAATGCACCACAACTGAGCTACAAGCCAGCCCTCTTTATTTCAAGGTCGAGTCTGCTCAGTTGCCCAGGAAGACCATAAACTCGTAACTCTCCTGCCTCTCCTAGTGAGTAGCTGGATTATAGGCCTATGCCACCACGCCCGGCTGTCTTTTCTCTTTTACATCATGTCAGCATGTTTACATTTGTTTCCTGCACACACTGTACATATTTTTGCCATTTTCTCATTTGCTGTAAATTTTGCTTTTTGGCTTGCAACTTGACCATCTTCTTCAACTTTTAGTATCTTCTGCTGACGCTTTATATTTACAAAGAAAACAAAGATTAAAGGTTGGATTACAGCAGGGTGGTGAGTGAATGTTTTTGAGTTCACTGTAGCTTAGTCTTGCTGAGTCACTTTTCAGGGAGGACTTCTAATTTAGCACTATATGTAGATTGTGTTGTAGAAATATGACTTGCTTCAGAAAGTGCCCCAGTCTCCTGCTGGCCAGAGTAAGCCTCCTGGTGAGGGTGCCAAGGGTCTTCCCTGTTAGTGTGCAGAGTTGGAGGTTTCGGCTTCAAGATTTCCTCGCTATTCTCTGTTGACCACACTGCCCTCTTTATTTCAGTTTCTGTAGAAAAGAACACTCTACCTCCTCTCCCTGGGTACCGCACAGTTGCGTGGCTATTATCTAAGTGTAAACCTCCGGGCGACACCCCACTCCCTTTTAGCTCAGCATTTTGCTTTGTTTTCCAGGATACCTTAGACTCTTAGTCTGACTGTTACTGTTTCTATACATGGAAATTGCTTACATATTCTGGTCCTCCACACATTATATACAAATGGCCAGTGTCACAGGGGCACTGTCACAGGAATGGAATGAATTATATATGCAAAAACATTTTAGAACTTCTTCAAAAGCACACTACAATTCTGCATCAAGATTGTGACCTCATGGTGACACTAAATGGGACGCTTGTGATTTTCCACCATCAAGCCCAGTTCCACCATACTGCAGGAGCATGGGGTCTGTTGCAGGGTACAAAGATTCTCATGTGTCCCCAACAACAAAGGGGAATGAACTGGTCTTTCCAGAGTCTGAAAGCTAATAAGAAATGTCTTTTTAGCCCAGTATAATCCTAAAAATTCACATGGATCTTATTTCTTTCTCTATTACATACCTGTTTTTACGTACAAATAGTGTTTTTGTATTCCTCATCATGGAGTGAGACTGGTAATTTAAGAAAATGTCCTAAAATTTCCTGAAATTTATATACCTCCCAGCAGTTTTGTAAATATCTCTGGGAGTTCATATACTTAAATTGTATAGAAGTAACTTCCAAGCCCTTGGTTCTGAGAAATTAAAAATAATGGCAAATTAAAAATAATGTCCTTAGATACTAGGGCATCCCATACACAGAGAAATGTGGGGACAGAATGCAATTGGATGTGGGGCACCGAGAGTCACTTATTACAAGGAGTAGTGTGTTCCCTCTTGTAATACAGAACAATGAAGATCATCAGGGGAGTGGGAAAAAAGGGGGGGAGCCTATGTATTGTAGAGGAGAAATGAGCAGACAGTGTAGGCTAAGCGCCTTTAAATCAGCAGAGATTAAGAGGCATGAAACTGTTGACTACATAAAGTCTGCAGCATCCTTGGTGCACACACTAGCAGGAACATACTCCATGATAATTATTTTATCTTGCAAAACTGGCCACTTTTAGTAGGTGTCCTCTCATTGATGACAATACGGGCTGGATTCCTTATTTTTCCCCTTTCTTAATCTCCTTCAGTCACTTCTAGCCAGTCCTGGAAAATATCTAAGTCTAAGTGAAAACCATGCTCATGTGTAGCAAGCAGATTTAAAGAAAGCCTCCAGCCTACTTTCAAGAAGAAGGCCACTTTTAATTGCTTCTCTGTTTATTTAGAATTTCCAGAGCTGCCGTGGTTGTGTTTGTGTATGTGTGTGTGTGTGTGTGTGTGTGTGTGTGTGTTCACTAAATACTCATAGTAAAGAATTCACCATTTTGAAATGTACTATTCTGTGACATTTAATACATTTACAACATTGTGCAATCATCACCATTATCTGATTTCAGAACATTTTCATCAACCAAAAAGAAACACTCTACTCCCTGAGTGACTGTTCCCTCTTTTCCCTTCCCTTCTGCCCTGGCAACCACTTATTAATCTGCTTTATGTTCCTATGAATCTGTGTATTCTGGGAAGTTCATATAAATTAAAACATATGATGTACGGGTTTTAGTGCCCAGCTTCTTTCTTAGCATGCTTCTTTCAAAGTTCTTTTATGTTTTAGTACATATGACTACTTCATTCCTGTTTGTGATCAAATAATATTCCTTAATGTGGATATACCATATTTTGCCTTTTCACTCACTAGATGGGTACTGAAACAGTGCTGTTAAGAACAGTTTTGAACAAGTTTTGCTTGAAAACTGTGTGCAATTCTCTTGTATTGGGGTATTCCTAGAAGTAGAATGGTTGGGTCGTACAATAATTCTATGTTTAATTTTTTGAGATAGTGCCAAATTATTTTCTTCAATGATTGCACTATTTCACTCCTTCCAACAATGTTGGAAGCTCTGGGTTTGTTTTCACATTTTGCCAATACTTTTTATTTCCCATTTTTGTTCATTTTAATAGCCATATCAGTGCGGTTTTATTTTGCATTCCCTTTATCATTAGTGACTTTGAGATGTGTTTCATGTTCTTACTTACTTTGTGTATCTTCTTCCCCATTTTTAAAATTAGGTTGTTTATCTCTGTGTCACAGGGTTTTAATCATAAAAACTTTAGAAAAAATAAGAGTTACTGGCTGACCATTCTAGAAGATGTTATACAAGTTGGAAAAGCATGCAGGTAGATTTTGCTAAATGCTTGCAGTAGCCGTTCACTAAGAGGTTCTTTTCCCTTTTCTTTCCCTTTGATCTTTGATACCCTGGCTTCACCTGTCAAGAAACAAGGCGACCTTTGATTCCAGCAAATAAATGAGACGCTGCAGACCTGAGTCACATTATTGCATCTCAAATGCCTCTTCACTGTGGGTTTCCAGGAGTCAGCGTTGCCATCAAAGACAACACTAAATGGCCCTGACTTCCTTATTCTTCATTCACATTAGCAATTGCTCTAAGCAGTAACAAGATTATAACCCAAACCAGCAGCCAGCAGCCTGTTATCTGTCATTCCTTTGATTTAATACATAGAAATGGGTGTCTTTTAAAGAGCATTTACTTTTGTTCGTATTCTCTTCCAAAATCATCCTCAGTGGAAACATTTTGCTTGATAACATGAATGAATTCTTTTTCATGTCCAGTGACTATGAGGAAGATTCAGAATTCCTGGTTTTGTTTAAGTATTTTGAATAAATGGGCAAGTGGGAAATGGTGGCCAGTTTTACGATGGTTGGGTTAGACTTCTATAGGTTTAGGGTGAGGTGAGCAGGAGAAATGTCTGTGAACATTTTAAATTCTTACTTGATAAAGTAAGTTCATGGCATAACAAAAAATCCAGCGTAGGAAAGCTGGAGGCAGAAATTGCATCCTGGGAGTCAAGATTGGAAGTTGTCTTGTTCAGTCTGACTCTGCTTTATTCTTATCACCATAAAATTGTTTCTGTGATGTGCTGTATCTGTTGGAAGTTCATATCCTCTGTAGAATCCTCTATTCAAAACACACAGTGATCAGCAATCAGTTATTATTTGAATCTTAGTATAATTTTAATAAGCTGTGTTTTATATTTAAGTAGGTTCTCCCCCAGTGGTTGACTTTAGAATTTGATAGCTCTTCACTTTTTGTCTTATATTTCATACCTAAGTAATTATACTCTGTGGCTTTAAGCCTCAAGCATCAAAATATTTGAAAAGGCACAATTAAATACTTCAAATGATAATGTTAAAACTTCAGGAAACGTTGCTCACTTCAGAACAGTGGTGCTTCCTCTGGAGATGTTTACCATCTCTTTCTTCTCTAAAGAATTCAAGTTGAGGTTTCTATCTTGGCACGGATGTCTGCTGGACTTGTTATAATTTCAGGATGTCATGAAGTTTAATAATTTGGGAAACTCTTTTGCATGGCTCTTGCCATCAGCTCTGAAGAGGAACTGGCATGATGAGATTGACATCAACAGCTGTCATTCTAATAGCAGTCACCATGTGTTGTGGCCCTGGCCCTTCCAACAGCATCTTACTTAATCCTAGATTCACTGACATCATCCTTCTTAACCCTTATGCAACTCCATGGCATGTATTATTATGCTTCCATTTTATAGATGGAAGGACCAAGGCTCAGAAGGTTCTCCAAGACTACTCAGGTAGTAAAAGGCAAAGGTTTCAGACATAGGCAACATGACTGCAGCCCTTTACAAGCCAGCTGGAAAAAATAAATAAATGAATGAATGAATACCAACTGAGCAGGCTCTTAAAGGAGTCCACTATGTCTTTACTGGGGGCCTGACTTTCCCAGGCAGACTAACTGCCTGGCCTCCCATCTCCCCAGCACCCTCTCTGTGTCTCTGTGGCAGCCATTGTCATGAACATAGAGTGGTAGCCATTTCCACATGTGTCTCTGTCTTTCCAGACTATGCAAGAGAGAGGGTCTTTTACCTCTATTATGTTCAAGACAACAGTGGGTAACAGCCCATAGTTTGGATAAAAGGGCTAGTAAGAGATATAAATGTGTGCATGAGGAACTTAAGAGATTGTTTCCTGCCCTGTCTCCCAACTCTTAATACAAAAAAAGGTCAGCCATTTCCATAGGTCTGTGGATAAATGACTGCACTGATTTCCTCATTAGTTCTTTCATCCTCCATTGTTTCTTTTTAGACTACCCTGTACATTCTTGTTGTCTGCAGTTGGCATTTGCATATGAGCTAAGCCAAATCAAGCCTTTTAAAACCATAGAACCCTATCCATTAGTCAGACTGAAAATTAATTTAGTGAGTGGCACTCAGCATTTTCTTTAAAGATAATAGACCAGAATGCAACACACCAGCATGCATGGGACAGAGGAGTGCATAACCTTTGTTTCAGATGGATGATTAAATAGAGGATGCCAATATATCAATAGTACTGATTAAGTACCATGCATTACATTATGGAATATTTCAAGCAGGGCAAATGTCACACTGGGATACTCATCTACAGTAGTGTTTTCCAAGGTGTTTGGCTTCTGTGCACACTAATGATGCAATTTACATGGAGGGGCTGCAAGAGCAGTTTAACTAGTTTAGTCTTCATCCAATTATTTTAAAAGGTGTTAAAATATGAATGCTGCAGAAAAGTTAATAGGAAGGAAACACAGAAAGTCCTAAAGATTTTAATGCTGGGAGCTTAACACTGAAATTCATAGAATTATTTCATTTCATATTCTTCTGTGAATTTGCTCCTTCAAATGTTAACCTAAAAGCCTTACAGCTTTAGGTAAATTGTGGGGGCTCCATTTATATCAGCCAATGGCATTAATAGAGGATTTAAACTTTAACTTGCTGCAGAGGAGCCAACTTTGCTGGGAAACGCACTCATGTGCGGAGCCGGCTTGCACAGCTCATTGGAGATAAGACAGTTTTGACTTCACATGCCAAACTTTTGTCACTTTGTCTATTTTCATATTTCTCTATGACTCTGCAAAGACAAGCTTTTGATCGGTTGAGCAGCAAATTGAAAATGCTCTTCTTGAAAAATCTAATGCTGAAGTGAATACCAAACAATGTTGCCTTTCTTGAACTAGGTATTTGTTTAATGCTTACTCTGAACTAGGCAAGGGCTGGACACTGGGGTTATACAAATGAATGAGATTCAATCTGTGCTCCAAAAGATATTTGGTCTAGAGCTTTCCCACTGCGAGTTTGGATTCCCCATTTGGCCTCTCCGGTCCACTGTGAGCCTCTCCATGTAGGCATCTGCCTGAGAGACTGATCTTCGTGGATGGCTGCCCTGGGCTCTCTTCTGCCTGGCTTTCCCTTGGCATTAGCCAGAGTAAGCATGACTTAGTCCATCTTCTGTTGCTGTAATAGAATACATTAGACCAGGTAATTCATTAAACCAAGAGCTTAATTGGCACACAGTTCCACAAGTCCAAAGCATGGCACCAGCATCCACTGGGCTTCTGAAGAAGGTCTTGTGTGGCTTCAATTCATGGCAGAAAGCTGAAGGGAGAGAAGAAGCTTGAGGAAGAGGCAAAACATGAGAGGTGATCTTGCTTTATAATAACCTGTTGCCTTGGTAACTGATCCACAAGAGTGAGAACCCACCCATTTCTGGTAGGCAGCATGAATTTGTTCATGTGGGCCTCTACTCCATGACCTAACCACCTTTCCCAGCACTTCCCAGGGTGGCTCATACTTAATCCGACTACCAAAAGCAGCAGTTGTTTGTCTTTATATTCCAGGACTAATCCTCTTCCTTTGTGATTGTTAATACATTGTGTTAACTTGAGCAGTTTAGAAGTCTAACTCAGCACAGGGCCAGGGTCCTCACTTTGTAAAAATCCTCATCCTGCAGAAGCCAAGGGCAGAGAGATGGTGTGAGTGCTACACCCCACCCAGTGTGGTAGCCTGCTTACAATGTAGGGAGGAAAAAAAGCTTGCACCCTCCCCCCTTTTTTGTCTTGTTGCTTTTGCTGTCTCCTGCTCCTGGGAACTGCTGTCTCTTCCATGCCACCTTGCTTTGGAGCCAGTCCATTATAGACTGAAACCTCCACAAACTATGAACCAAATAAACTTTTCCTTCCCTAGTTTTCGGTGTTTTTTCTTAGTAATGAGAAGAAAGTAATGCACCCTTTCCTCTCCTTCTGCCCTGTTAACAGACTTGGGGTAACATAACACACTGTCCCTCACAGTTTTGCTACCCTTGCCCACAATTTTCTGAATCCCCACTTTAGCAAGGCAGAACACCTCCCTGTGACCACTTTAAACTTTTCCCTCTAGCACCTTTGAGCACTCTGGATGTAAGCCTCAGCTCATTTTTTGCTCTACATAGTTGAAACAGTTTTGAAAGACTTATTTACTGTCCTGTATGTTTCCAGGAAGCAGGATTATTAATCAATATAGAAAAGTATTTAAAACCACAACCTCTGGTTTCTCGCCATATGTTTTATCTCTACCAGTTGATATTTGAAAAGCTCAGTAACTGTTAGCCACTGTGGGTGATGTTAATCATGACCCATGAAGAGGTCAGAGTCTTCACTGTTAATTACCCGCTTCAGTGGGCTTTGTAAATGAGCTGGTCTTAAATGTCCCAGGAGGAAGACCCTTGCAGGAAAGCAAGAGAATTAAGCACCTTACTAACACATTGGTTGCCAGCCTCCACTCTATGACTCCCATTTTAGTTGTGATGTAAAACGATAAGGTAAGAACTTAAACCTCTGGTTATGCAAAGGCAGTTACTTTAGTATGGAGTCCATGTGTTCATTACACAGTGTAAGTCAGGCATTGCATTCCATAGGCATAACATGAAAATCTTTACAGTATCAATTTATTTAATAATCACAATGACTCTGTGGAGTCCTTCTTAACTCTGTTTTATAGAAGCTAGGCATGAAGTAGGGTAAGTAATTTAATTACCAATGCACAACTGGTGATTTTCAGAGCTAAGATTTGAACCCAACATCACCTAATTCAGAAGGGTTCTTACACCATTTCCAGCTCCCAAAGCCTCTTTGTTTTGGCATTGACTTTGCCAAAAGTTACATTTAGCACAACATTTGATTATAAAAGTTTCAGACATCTTTTTTTAAATCAGTGTACTACTTGAAATTGAAAGGAAAAAATCTGATAAGAATTCATCTCCTTCTCTTCCAGTAGAAAAACAGTAGAGAGTGTACCACTGAGGAAAAACAAAAAGGAATAAATGAACTGCCTATTAGTAAAAAGCCTATGAATCCCACAGTGAATAACAGTCAAAATTGAATTTTCTGCATTTTAGATTCTGAGTCATTTGCTCTATGGCCCAATGAGCCTTTTCTTCCAATTCCAGATTTTAAATTTCTGTCTTTGGGGAATAAAAGGCTTTGCTACTACCTAGTGGAGTCTCTTGTATGTAGCTTTAGAAGAACTCTGATTATTCTTTATTCCTTTGGAAGCAAGTTATTTCCCAGTTTGCACTAGGTGAAGAACTGAGGCTACAAAAAATAAAAATAAAAACAAGCCAAAATGTTTATCTGAGAACTATCATTGTTGTCTCAACGGGGAGAAGCAATGTTTTGAAAAGACAAAACAAAACAAAGCAATACAATCCAGTCTGTTATAAATTTAATTTATGAAAATATTGCCACAAGCCTGAAGCATCCAGCAGTGTAGTGGTTGATTCTTTTTTCTAGTTCCTTAGGGAGCAGTTGCTATATTTGATATGGTGGACTTCAAATTGTCTTATTTCATCACTTGAATGTCATATCAGCCAAACACCAAGAACTGTTGGGAGGTTGAAAACTTATTGGGCCAAGACAGGAGAATATTTTTCATTTCTTTCAGGTAAAAAGAACTAAAAAACTTACCTTGGTTGACAGATTTTCCCAGTTGGTTAGGATTGATTTTTTTTTTCCTAATTCTTTTCGTCTCCTTTGTTCTCACCACAAAGTTGCATTTCCTTGGTTCTGTGTGAAGTATTAGAAAAGAGTAAGTCATGATGTGCCAAATGTGTGGTCTTTCTTAACCTCTGGGATTATTTTCTTTAACAGAGTTGTTGAAAAGTCAGATGTTACCTGCCAGAAAATAAAACAACCATTTTTTTATCACAACTTAAATAAATAATGAAAAATCAGCATCCTACAAGGACCATTAGCTTATGTATCACTATAAAATGTTTTATGACTCTTGATATAAAGGATGCTTGTATAAAAATAATGTGTGTCATAACGAACATTTCTCTTCATCATGGTTTGTAATAGCCCTAATCTCTAATAAATCTGTGCTGAATATTGTTAGTCTCTGAGAAAACTGACCTTCAGTTTCAAATAGTTGGGTTAAATCACTGTGATGATAGCACAGACTCAGATATGAGGAGATGACAAACCTGTATCAACTCCCTAGATCATCTTTTATCTAGAAGAGGAGAGAGATCTCAATAAACCGATACTGCTCTTAAGTGACCCATTTTGCTTCTGTGTCTGCTTACTCTGTCAGTTCACAAACATTGCCAAGGAGAATTCTACACATAACTACCAGGGTACTTGAAAGAACAACTCAAAGAGATCCATAGATAAAAAGCCATAAGAAATTACCACTTTACATCTGTCAAATAAGAAAGTGTACACATCTTTAAAGTGTAACACTTGCTATTGGTACAATGTTGGTGACCAATTTCCAAAGTCATACAATTAGTAGCAATGCAATGGCTTTGGAAAGCATTTCAAAAACACCTAAGAGCATGTCTGTGTCCTTTAATGTTGTACTTCCACTTGTAGGAATTTTACATTAGGAAATCATTTTAAAAATACAGAAAGAATACAAGAAGATCTTGTCAACTGCAGAATTTTATTAGTGAACTATTAGAATCTACCTAAATACTCAAAAAATGGAGAATTTTAGTTAATTTTGTAGGCTCATAAAATTTTTGATACAGTGTTCAATGTAAAAGTACTAATTGAAACATATGCATGCATCTGAGGAATGAAATTTGCTAAAATGCATTCAGATTTAGCATTTACATTTGGTTTTTCGGTTTATTTTGTGTTTAACAATAAGTAGGATCCAAAAAAGTTTCTTGATTGGTAAGATCAATATTAATGGAAAGAGCTGTTTTATATATGAAACAGTGCTTTGAGTAGCACAGTTGATCAAGTAGACACCTTGGAGACCTGAAACTGTCAGAGATTTAGAGAATTAAATTTATGTGATCAGATTTATGAAAAAGAGAAACTGAATAGATGAACAAAAAGAGGAGACAGCCTTCCAAAATAATGCACCTCAGCATTGTTTTTCTCCTTTAGTGGGGGTTAATGTTGACACTCAGAATACAAAGAACTTGTCAGATAATTCAGACAAAAGTCATTTCCTTTAACGTGTTAAAACAGTGTAGCTTGTGGTCATGAATTTTGAGGTGTCCTAAGGTGGGTGATTGAAGTAGATTTTGCAGAAGGGGCTCAGCCTCAAAGAACTACAAGACGGGAATGGAAAATGAGCATAGGTGAGCTTTTCCTGCCAGCCTGATAAAGGCTTACAAACATCTCAAAGAAACCCTGAAAGAGAAAACAATAGCAACAAAAAACAGCAGGGCAGTAACCTAAATAGTCAGTAGTAGAGGACTGATAAGTAAAGCAAGCTGTAGTAACTATTAAAAAGTTTGCACATGATAACTATTTAAAAGGCATTGGAAAAAGAAGGATATATTTTAATCTGGGTAAATGTTCACAGCAAAGTTAAGTGCAAGAGGGCAATATAAGCCTATTCATAGAATATGATTCTAATATTTACACTCTCATTTATAGAAAAAAAAGGAACAAAAAGATATATAAATTTGTCACAATGACCACTTGGATTATTCATGTCTATATTTTCCAATTTTTTCTCGTATACATATGGGTACTAAAATAACCAGAAGTAAACTGCTTTTAATAATTGTTTCTTAAATGACATCTAACGGAAGTATCCAAATATGTAAAGAAAGAATTAGTGCCTAAAATAATTTTAGAAAGACAAAATAAAAGTTACAGTAAAAAGGAATAAAATTGATTGCGTGTTCAGATAAGGTCGTCCCTTTAACTGCAGCTCCACTGGTGAGTAGCTTGTGTTAAAATGCCACATGCTGGTGTTTATTCATTTATAAGCTGTTCCTGACAGTGCTTTGTCTTCCTTTTTCCAATACCTTTTTTTTTATTAAAAATATGATGTTCTATACACACCAAACTGTCCATTTTTCTCCCTTCCTCCCTCCTTTTCTTCCTTCCTTCTTGCCATCCTTCCTGTCTGCTCGCCATCAAGTTCCCTTTTAGTTTTACAGCTGTAGGCAGAGTGAGTAAGGGTGGGTTCATATTAGTGTTTGCCTATTTGTAAGAGGTCTTGAGTTGATAAACTTCTAACCTAAATAACTTCTAAATTAAAGTATCAGCAGATAAAGAACCCCACTTGAGTACTTTACCAGCAGCTAGAGTTGCCCCACTATACACAATACCTAAATACAATCCCTGTGATTTAGATCATCTATTTTGGACAATGGAAAAGTCTGAAGTTAGCTTTCAGGATTCATATAATAAGAAAACAAACAAACAAACAAACCTAAGCTTGACTCTTCCTAAATAAACCACCCTATAAGGGAGAATGGTATATAATGCTGAAACATTAACCCCGAGGAGACTAACCTTCCAATTTTTCATTCTCCTCACCAAATATGCCAGACCTAAAGTTACTGCAGTGTAATGAACTCTGTGGCCTCCCTTCACAGGCTCCTCTGCATGTGCTCAGAACGGGGGGATTTCGTTCTTCACTCATCCTTAGCAAAGCATTTTTTGTCTTTGCTTTCAATACTTAAGGATCTGAATTCCCATCATTCTGAGATTGAGGTCTTCATGATTCCCTGGTCCAGGGTATGATAGTCCAGTGTAGCTGATAACACTGTAACCTGACAACAGCAAGGCCTGTAGAAAGGTTCTCTTTTTATTGGTTTGGGGTGAATGTTTCTGGAAGGACAGAAGGAAAAGCAAGGGAGGAAGGATGGAGAAAGAAAGGAAAAATAGGAGGTGGGGTGAGAGGAAGGTAGGGATATATTTTAGAGTCACATATGAAAATAAGTCTTTCCTTCGCCACTTAGTTGCTTTTTCCATTTTGCTAGTTTAAAAAAGAAAACCTCACAAATCATACACTATTGATTACTGCAATATTTATTCCTAAGAGAGGAAAAGAATGCTGCTATTGCACATGACTGTTATGATACCTCTTTCTTTTAAATTCCTCTGGTTAGGTGTCACAATGATTTAGACTGGGGGTTAGCCAAAGATGATTTCCCCCTAGTAAAACATTATTGATGAAAGACTACTTTTCCTCCTATTTATTATAACCCTAACACAACACACCTCCTCTTGTTTCCTTGTTTATGCCCTCAGCACTTACAATCTTGTTACTTCCTTTTGAATTTGAGGGATGATTCTAATAGTACAAAATGTGGAGTTGCCCAAGGACCTAACAAGGTCTTGCATAGTGTAGGTTTTCAGTAACTATGGAATTAATTAAAGTCAGAACCCTGAAGAAAAAAACCACACATTTATCAAATAACTCACAAAGAGACATATTTTTGACACCTAATCCAGTTAACTGTATTAAGGTAAGCTAAATCCATAGCAAGTTTCAATTCATTCTTCTTCGTAGAAGAATTTTGTTTAGTGGCTGGAACACTTGTTTCTCAGTGTGTTGATCGGATGTGACTTGCACCAGAAAGCTTCGCAATAAATAACACAAGGAGGTTTATGAATGATGTATAAAGCCCAGCAATATAACAATAGGTATGGCAGAGAGGAGCTGTTACTTTATTTCAGTACAGCCAAAGCCTTGGCAATACAATGCAACCACTGGAATACTAAGTGACTCTGACCAGTTCCTAGTTAGTTTCCAGGATAAAGCAGGTTTGAAATGTTCTAATGGGTGTTTGCTTTCTGGTGGAAGGTGGGGGTGCTGAGTTAAAGGAGCCCTTGTTTCAGGTAAGCACAAATGAAAATCACTTTTTGCTCCTCTAGTGTTTTCCCAATGGAGATTATTTGGGCTGCTGAGTGGTATTTGCTGTATTAATCACATTTTAATTGCAGTGAAGTTGTACTCTTACGTTTAGCAGCTTTAATACAGTAAAATATTAATTCTGAGCAAAGATATCTTCATTAGTATTAGTATCATTGTTGTAGTTTAAGGCCAAGATGTCACTGTCTTGAAGAAAAGGGTGAAAATTTACCTCCCATTCCATATTGTTGTGTCTGGGCTTGTACTGGTAAACTGGTGATCTCTACTGATGATTTTTTAAGAATAATGCTCTGTATCTCGTGATTAATACTGGGGTTTTTTTGTTGTTGTTGTTGCTTTTGATGAACAGAGTCTTTCATAACTTGCTTTTTCACTAAAGCATAGTTTCTAGTACAAACCAAAGTGTTTAGTGCATTGTTAGTGGGTACTTAGCACTGAGTCTTTGCACTGACTACAGAAACACAGACCATACTCATGTTGGGTGGGGATGATTCAGAGTTTAGGAATGAAAGAGATTCCAGGTACAACTGACTTCTGACATCAGGAGATGGTAGATGACATGGCAGATTGACCAGCCACAGACTGGCCCCTTTCCTCACTAGATCTATCACACTTCTATAGGTAAAACCAACCAGTCACTCATGCTTATACTTATGCATGAAATAAAGCTTTTACTGTGTCAGGTGGGACCCTTTTCAGTTGCAAGTTAAAAGACATAAGGAAAGTAGTATGTCATAAACATAACATATTCTTTCTTCTATGCTGTCTCCATGAACAGATTTTTCTCTAAAGCAGGGAAGACGTTTGGATAAAAACTGAAGGCTTGATCTCAGTCCAAACTGGGTCATTTGTCTATCCCAGGAGCTCATCACTGAGGCCAACTTAATGCACTTCTAAGTACTTAATTTTTTTCCACCTTGTATTATTGCTACCTTGTATTACTGTTCTCTTCTACCTCCCTCCCTTATAACCTATCAGCTCATTAGAAGAGCACTTAAAACCACTGACTTATCTCCCCTTTGGACAGTTAGCCTCCTGAATGAGTAAATGTCCCCCAAATGTCACGTTTATTTATCACTAGCATTTATAGTTTAAAGAAGTAGTGTATTACATGTATCTCTGCACGTAGTGTGGTGACATGAATGTGGGCACCATACAATAAATGTTTGCTAATTCTTTAAATGAGCTAGAAACTTAAAATATTTAAATGTCTATGAATGAATAAGTCCCTTCTTGTTTTATATCTTTCAGTCTTTTGGCATGATTTTTGTTGTCACTGAAGTTGTTTGTTGTAGTTTTCCAAACGTCCATTTTCTTTCTTTTTTTTTTTTTTACTGTCTTACTTTTTTTTATTTAAAGAGAAAACAAAACAAAACAAAGCAGTAAAAGGGTACAAGTAATACAGAATTTCAAGAAAAAAAATATACAGTAAGAAATCACTAGTTAATAGATTACATATTGTCATCTTAGAAACAGTTGTCCAAATTACAAAATTAAAACATACAAAGTGGACATTCATACAATGAGATTGCAGACAGTTCTGTTCAATGGTCCAACAAAAATTCAGTAGTATGGTTTTCTATCCTACACACTTAAATATACATACAGTTATATCCTTTAGATCACTATCTTTTCCTCTCTTTTTTACAATAACAAGTACACTCTTTGGGTTATATTACTCCCAAAACGTCCACTTGGTATTTTTTTACTTGAAGAGTCTCTCTCTCTCTCTCTCTCTCTCTCTCTCTCTCTCTCTGTCTCTCTGTGTGTGTGTGTCTCTATGGCACACACACACACACACACACACACACACACACCACACACCACACAAAATGAGAACCCTGTTTCAACCACTCTTCATGCCAATACCATTGACCCATTGTTAAAACACTGGATTTTATAAATTCATCAGAAACCCAAAGGACTTTGCAAGCTCTTTTTCTGTACAAGTGTTGGTAAGTTAACACATTCAGCAGTCCTAGCGAATCTGGCATAATGAAGTAAGCATTTCATTTGTAGAGTCATTTGGAAATAGAGTTAAGCAATTTGGCTTCATTTGTGAGTTTGTGATTTGAATTGACTAACTTTTTAGGTGTAGAAGTTTGGTCTACTACTTAAAGCAAAAGTGGGTAGCAAAAAAAATTCAATTTGTTGGTTATAGCTATGCAGGCACGGCAAAAATTCCCATGTTAATCTTCCTATTCTACAAAAGTATAGAATCCTCTCTACCCACCCACCCCATCCATTTCCCTCTTTGTTGTTTCTCTTCATGAGTAATTTTGCAACAATGGAATAAAGACCAATGGAGGCCAATTGATATTGGCAGTAGAATGGCCTTGGTGAGGTATGGGAAAACAATGTCTGGGAAGGGGTGATGCCAGACGTCAGATTGAAGTGAATTACAAAGCATTTGAGACAATCACAGAGTAAAAGAATCAGAGGCTCTGAGAAAGAACCACCCAGATTAAAATCCAAACCCTCACACACTATCTATTGATGATGGGCATGTCACTAAATCTGTGTCTGCCTCCAACTCTTCTTTATAAAATGGGATTAAAATTAGAACTACTTCAAAGTTGCTATGTGACATAAATGATTTCAAGTGGGAAAAAAGTGCTTAGAACCATGCTAACTTCATTACACATCCACAGTACCTGTTAGGCATTATTTCTGATGAGAATACTAGGACAGCAAGTTGAGATCACTTTGGAAGTTTGAGGTGTAGAGAAAATGAGGACATGGCCAGGTAGAGGGCAGGGACTAAGAAGTGTAAGCCCTGCTAGATAAAAGAAGAATGCTTTGCATGCCAGAGGTGATTTTCAGAGAGTAAGAGGTTTTGGTGATAGAGGAAAAAAGAGATTAACTAGAGGTAAGGAAGGCTTGGAACTCAGAGGAGAGGTGGATGGGCTGATGGGTGAGCCTTGCACAAGAAGGGCTTTTTGCCTTCCAAGGCTGGGGCTAAAGTGAGGGTAACAAAGAGGGAAAAAGCTAAGATGTAGGTTTTGGGGGGTGGGAGGTCATAGTCGAAAAGCATGCATGGTTTTAGTGAGGTTGGAATGAGTTCATGTGGAGACAGCAAAGAGGTGGCACGGATGAGGCGTAGGTAGGAGTGATAAATGAAGAAGTTACACAGCAGTAAGTTTTGGAGGCAAGCTGACACCAGCAGCCAGAATCTATAGTCTGACGAGAGGCGTGAGATCTTTGATGGGAAACTGCTCTCCAGGTGAGACACTGGTGTTTGCTTCCACAGGTGACTCATTTCTGGGTAAGGCCAAGTCTAAAGCCATTTGAGACCTGTTGTGACTTATGATGTAAAATTCCAATTTAAAATGGTTTCTTTAACTACAAACAAATGATTGATTTTTTAAATATCCATACTTCTTGATTTATTGAATTCTTTTTCTTCATTCTACAAATCTGTTATTAAGAAGATGGCCTTTAGGGTTGGGTTAGATCCTATTCTTTTACACTCAATCCTCTTTTGAAAATGCTCATAGATGAGAAATTCACCTTTTACTGAACTGAAAGTTCTATGTTTGAATAGAGCAGAATCCATTCATATAGAAATATGCATGTTCTGATAAGAATTTTATCTTGTGATGGTCACACAAGTCCTTGTAAGTTCTTTTGCAATGCTATTTTGTACCCTTTCCCATCATGAGGCAGAGTCTGCATCCTCTTGTTTTGAATCTGAGTGAGCTTTATGAATCTGTTTGATCATGATCGATATAACCCAAGGTAACCATAGTAACATAGTATGACTTCTGTGCCTAGGCCTGAAGAGACAACGCAGTTCTCATTTTTGCTCTCCAGGAATCCTAAATGACTGTTTAAAAAAGAATTAAGACTTCCTGAACTGTGTAAGAAAAACATCAGATAGACAACAATGACAAGAAACAGACTGAGGCCAACCAGCACTCCCCAAAGAGACCCCAGACGTGTTAGTTGCACCAGCTTAATCCATGCAGCACCAAACACCAAACTGAGATGCCCCAGCCAGAACATGTGACAGAGAGATTGGCTGTTACCAATGGATCCTATATGGTGCAGAATTGTGAGCATACAGAGGGTGGCTGGTGCTTTATACCAACAGGTTTCAGAGTTTTATTATAATACAGTAAGATGTGAGGGAGAAAAGATACACTGAAAGATCACAGCCTATGCCAGATGTCAGGTGATGAACTGAAAAGTGTGGAGAAAGGCTGAGGACAATGTGGGAGAACAGGAGGCAGCCAGGTTTAGCATGACTGGGTACTGGATCAGGGTCAGAGAAGGAGAAGCAAAGATGAGTCTGGAAATCTGTCTAGGGAGAAATGATATTGCTGTGGTCTAGATATGCAATATGGTCTAGATAGAGTCCTGGAGCTGTGACAGAGTTTAAATCCATATGGCACTTGGTATTTCTTGTTATGGTAGCCCAGTCTCCAGGTGGAAATGCTGCCTTAGCAGCTGGAAGTGCAGGCTGGAAGCAGAGGGTGGAGTAGGGCTGGAGCTGATAGAGGTTTCAAAGAAAAAGAAGCAGCTAGTTCTAGCTAGTGCTTCTTCCCTGTAGCTCCAGCCTAAAGGGCATTTTCCAGCTCCTTTTGACCTCCTATATGTAGTAGCAGAAGTGGAGACATCAAGAGAAGGTGGAAGGGAGAGAGGGACAGAGGGAGACACAGAGAGAGAGAGACAGAGACAGAGAGAGAAAGGCACCTGGCATCCTGCAGGACTGCAGCTTACTTCAGTCACACCTCTTGGAAGGCTTCACTGCCTCCTTGAAAATAAGGAAAACAACATACACACATAACTAAAATTATCACCATTCAAAGTTCACCCTTTAAATAGCACTGAGCCAAAGCAAGAAACCCTAACCTCAGCTTTTCAAAATACAATGACAAAGGGAGCTAAACTTTCCTTTTGTGGATTCTTAGAACCTTCTGAAAGGGTTCTTTTGTTCTCTGTATGCACAGGAGAGGAGGCTTAGACTGCTGAGATGCTGAAACTTCCCCTGCCCACTCACCGAACTCTGCAATATTTGCAAAGAGAATGAAAAATTAAAAAAAAATAATGTCTCTCAAATGTCTCTCTTTTAAGGAAGTGAGTACAGCATAGATACTGTGCTGTGTGGTACAACAGGTCATGGTCTAGAGCCATCCACATCTGAGTCCAAGTCCTTGATCTATCACTTACTAACTGTGAGACCTCGGACACAGTACTCACTCCTCTGAGCCCCACTTGCCTCGGTTGTGAAGTGAGGAGTTGATCTTACAGTGTTGTGTTGAAGCCTAAAGGCAGTGTCGTATGAGAAGCGTTTGTTCTGGTAAGGGAACAGTAAATGGTAACAGTAGTCATTGGAATTAGTCACAATTTGAGTCTTTCACATATTTGTTCCATCATCGAGACTATTTTACAAAACTATTTTTAATACAAGGAAATGAGATGCAATTGCACTTTTGTTAATGGTTTAAATATAACAGATGCTTAATATAATGTTATATTACTGCAGGTCATTTCATAATTTACAAATGTCCTAAGAATTTCCTCCTGAGGATAAATTCTGCTTTGCAGAATTTTCATAAATCTTTAGGAAACAAAAATGAACCTACTGGTTACTCCTTGCTTTTTTGTTTATACTTTCGGATATAAGAAAAATAATGTTCAAAAGCAAAGTCAGCAAACTTTCTATAAAGGTCTGGAGAGTGAATATTTTAGCCTTGTAGTCCATTGTGATTTCTCTTGCATGTTCTCCTTAGCTATGTTCCACAACCCTCCAAGAATGTAAAACCTAGTCTTAGCTCATACAAAAATGTGCCATTGATTGAATTTGCCCCCCACGCTGTAGTGTGCTGACCTCTGCTTTAATATGAATTTGTTTTATTTATTACTAGGATGCTGTGCCAATAAGTATTTTTAAAAACGAAATGAGAAATGCATTAAGGAAATAACATTTAAGTGACTCTTAGTCTATTTCAGACGTATGCGAGGCTTACATGATCTTATCCTTGGCTGGGCAGGAACATTTGTATTGAAATGCAAGGAAGCTGGATATGGTTGCAAGGAGTGGAGACCATTCCGCAGATTAATTCAGTTCTAAACAATGTCCTTGTGCTTTGCAAACATTTGTCTTCCTCAGAGAAACAGTTTGGATCTAGGTCTTTATGGCATCAGCTGCCATTAAAAACCTGTATTGAAAAGTTTGTACGCTTTGTGAAAGTAAGCAGCTGGCTAACCCCAGACTATTGTGCCCACCCCCTTAGTCCCACTTCTGTTTTGTACTGGTAGCTTGGATACTCTTCACACCTGAGAGTGTGTTCATATGTGTCTGTGTGTGTGTGTGTGTGTGTGTGTGTGTGTGTGTGTGTGTGTGCGCGCGCGCGCGCGCGTGTGTGATTTTCTTACAGATTATTTGGAAGAGAATTCCTTCTGGTGAAATAGTCTCCTGAAAACCATGATCCAGGATTATCTCCTTTCTGACTCATACCCAAGATGCCTCTGAGAAATCTGTAAACCCATTTCCCCGTTTTACCTGCTTTTCTTCCTTTCTTTTCATTTTATGTTGACTACAAAGATTCAGAAAAAGAAGAAATAATTTATAAACATACCAAGTAGTTCAAAATATGGATCGCCTGACGTGGTAAAAACAGAGTCTACCAGCTTGCTTTTGGCAAATGCTGTATTTCACATGTAAAAAGACAGGGAACACAACTCACAATCTGAATCATCTGATTCTGTCCTTGACCTGAGAACAGAGGCCAGACAAAGGGATGGACACCTAGGTTGACATCATAACCCCATTCCCAAAGGTGGTCCCCTGTGAGCCACAATGGACATGGAATGCTTTTGGTTAACCAAGAGGTCTGGACTAAGAGTCCAGGCTAAGTGTGAATGTGTCAATTCCATTACCCAAATGTACCCATTCATTGCTCAATCCACATGTGAAGGTTTCACATTATTTCAGTATAACATGAAAGTAATCAGGTTTTCGGTAACTCTTAGTTGATAAAGGCAACAGAATCGGCCCCTCTCAAGTCTGTAATTAAATGTGTGAAACCAACAAATGGAAATATAGAAGAAAGTACTCCCCTGCCCTTACCACTCATGTTTTGACATCAATTTGTGTTAAATGAGGGAATGAGAACTTAGAGGATTTGCTTTTCATTATGGTGTAAATTAACATTCAACTACTGAGCCGAAATGGATTTGTGTAAGAGATGCCCTTATCAATAATCATTTGGAATTCATTTTACCAAGATAAATTAGAATCCCCAGTGATAACAAGCAAGACTTACCTTCTGTATTTCTGAAAAACTAATTTTGAAACCATAGCAATTTTTTATAAGTAGTCTTTGAGTTTGCCTCAAAACCCTGTATATACCACATCTCTCATCTGATCTTAAGTTTCTTTTAAGTGTAAACATGAGTGAATGTCATATGAAAGAAAGATGTAAGATGGATGTTGGAGATGATGTTGGATAGACAAAAGTCAGAGAATCATAGATTTAAATGATACTGAAATGTCACCAAATTCGGTCCCCTGAAGGGGAACCCATGGTATTATCACACATACCAATCTCCAGGAAGAAAATATCCTTCAATAATCAGATACAGGACTCCTCTCTCCCCTGCACAGACCCCAGTCCTCCAAATTCACTTGATAGCAGTCAAGTTTTATATATGTTATATAGCTTAGCATAACATATTTGCCAGAGATGATAGTGGGATAATGATGAGCAATGAGTATCCTTTTTTATTATGCTGCAAATATTGTATACAACAATAATAACCAACCACCATCAAAACACCTTCTTAAGACTGCTAAATAGCCTAGATACTTTTCTGTCCTTTAAAAAGCATTGTTCAGGAGCTGGGGATTTAGCTCAGCGGCATAAAGCGCATAAGCACCTGCCCTGCAAGTAGGTAGTTGTGAGTTCGATCCCCAGTACAGATAAAAAATAAATAAATACATAAAAATAAAAAGCATTGTTCTACAAGTAGTCATTGTCATTATCCATGAAGAAACAGAAGATTAGAAAAGATAAATGATTTTTCCAGTTTTGGTTTTTAAGACAGAGCTGAAATTCAGAACCAGACTGCTCCCTCTAACCCCACCTGGAACTTTATCATTTTGGAATAACTGAGTGTCTACTGAAAAACTCTGCTAAGGTTCCCTGTGAGCTCTCTGGTCTCCAGATTACTTATTTGGTGTTCATTTTGTCACAGTGTCCTGTTCTAGCATTGGCCATTTACAGAGACTTCTGGTGAAATGTTGTTTTAAATCCACACACATGAAGAAAACAAGCCTAATTGGTGGAAATTAGGATAGTTACTATCCCCTGGTGATTAAGCACTAGAATGCGTTGCCAGAGGAAAGTACAGAGTTTCTCTTTTGAAAGTCTAAATGAAAAGTGCAAACAAGATTTCAACAGACTTTAACTTGGATTCCAATTCCTGAACTCATAAAGTGAAAGATTTAGGGTAAGTGATTTCCTTTGGGTCTCCCCCAATCCAAACACATTAAAAGACTGTGTAACTTTAAGTAGGATTGGGATGTTATAACCTTTCAAGGTCTTTTGTAGACTTCTATTTTTATGCTTGAATGATTCTTGACTCCTATTGGTTCAGCTCCACATTCTGAAATTCCTTTCAAATGGAGCTATTATTTAAAAGTATCCCACATGTGCAGTGTACAGAATTAAATATAACTTGCATTTAGGACTTCAATAATCACAGTTCATCAGCACTGTGTGTTCATTCTCCTTATGTGACTAAGGTTAAACAACAAAACAGAATTTCCTCATCAGGTAGGGTTTTAAAGTGCCCTGTGTATGTGACAGATGGGATCTTATAAATGCATTAGGCTTGCTTGTTTTAATATCTAAGCATATGCAAAATTCTCGAAATATTTTACATGCAAATGTCTTGGGCTCCACAAGGACCTATAATAGATATCCATACTCTGTGACTTCAAAGCCTTAGTCTCAACAACTAATCACTTGACTATTTCCAAATCAAATTTCTTCAAACAAATCAAAGGCATTTGTCCTACCCAAGAACCAAGTTTAGTGGCAAGGTTGACATTTGGAAATCAAGCTGCCTATGGAGATATTCATGCACTGAAAAAAGGACTCAGAATACCTTTGAATGAAACAGAAACACCTTTTTTCATGCTCCAGTGACTCAGAAATTTTTTCAAAGAGAAATTTGTCAGATATTCTCCATACATTAAAAAATAAATAAATAAAGCCTCACCTTTGCTGTAAGAGCTGGCATTTGGAATTCGAAAGGTTATGAGCCCCTAAGATTGTATTCCTTTTGGAGTTATAATCATTGGGTTGCTTTTGAGTTGTTAACAATAACACTGATGAAGTGGGGGAAAAAGAAGAGATACTCCACGTACCAATATTAAGAGGCTTCACAGAGTAGAAATATTTTAAACACTGTGGCATTTGTGGTGATCAGGACAAAGTGGCCAATTTCCTGGGAAGCAGAGCAGAACAGAAAAGAAGAGAACAATAATGACAAATAACTAACCTTTATCCTGGGCCTCTGTGTGCAAGGCATTGTGCCAAGCTCTTCACATGCATTGTTTTATTTAATCTGCTCAGCAGCCCAACAAAAAGGTGCGTTTTTACCCATAAAAGAAACTGAAGTTCAGAGATAGAATAACTGTACAGATGTCACGCAGACCAAACCCAGATAGCTTTGATTCCAAAGCCGCTCTGCTATATACTCAACTATGCTACTGTCCTCTCTGTGTGAGGAGTAGGGCAAATACCCTGGTAGGTGACCTAAGTCCATGAAGAGACTTGCTGATCTCCCAACTGATGGCTTCCCAGCACTAAGTTCACTCTCTGGTTATTCTGGCCCGTTCAGAGGTGACACCTAATAAATGTGTGTTGAACAAATAACTCTATGGATGAAAGCAAAGTGATGTGAGACAACTTGCAGACATGCCAGCCTTGTAACTTCTACTAGCCATTTGCTTTAGCCCATTTTAGCATCTGTTAGCTGTCTGTGATTCTGTAAAGCACTTTGGCTTCCATTCCCAGAACCAGTCCTGCACGAATTGGAAAAGAACAAAACGCCTGTTTGGCAGCTTCTGTCCACTCTCATTTTTTTTGCTAGTAGTGCTATTTTTCAAGCCCATGCTGGCTTCCCTGCTGGCCACTGGCTACCCAGAACTCAGCAGGCCTAAGGTTTATTCACTTGTGAAATCTGATTGACATTTTTCTGCTTTTTTCCCCTCTCCTTCCCTGTCAAAACTTTAGCCTTTCTAGAAGCAATTGTTGTGGTTCTGCCTCTCCCTCCAGCCAGTAAAATCCATGAAACTAGGGCTACATCATCGTTATAGCTCCAGTGCCCAGCATGGTACCTGGGATACAATAGTTTTTAGCCAACAGTGAATGAATACATGGACAGATGCATGCTTTCCACTGCAAGCCTTGTCAAGGTTGTAGGTAACCAGATAACATCACCACTAACAATTATCATAATAATGCACTTACTTAGAAGTACTACCATTAGAAACTTGCTTCCAGAGTTTCAAGTATGCATGTTTGCATGTGTTGTGTATCTAGCATGTTATTAATTTATTCAATAAATATGCATTAAGTAGCCACTATGTGCCAGGCCTGCAGTAGACATTAGGCTAAATTATTGGTGACCATTATCCATGAGGAGACTTGTCTTCCATCATTCCTTTGAATATTCAGGGAGGAGGAGTTCTCATTTCTTGCTCCTGAATGATAATTCTGTTAAGTGCCACAATTTCTCTGTTCACTCACAGATTTTAAAAAAACTATGCTAAAATTCCTTGAAGCTACAAATGCTAGTCTTAATTCAGTTCTTCTCAGTTCCATGGATTAATCAAAACTCTGAATGTGACTCAGCATTATGTCCTGTCCCCTTCCTGGAGTGTAGCCCAGCCGCTGGGATGAGTCACATGCACTTGCTAGACTCTTCCTCAAGACTCTCCTTGATGACCCCTTGCCTCAACTGATAGCTGCTATTTCAAATCCCCTAACTCAGATAGAGGTAAAGGAAAGACAAAGAGATGGTAATCTTTGTCCTGTTAGCTGTTACTTGGCTATTAGTCCTGTGAATCTCACAGACACTCACATCGATGTGTCTGATATAAGCAGCTGTCCTAAGTGATGTTTGGCGGCTCTTCCCTTAGTCCTTGGAGCTGGAAGACACTTTGCAAGTGACTTTCAGGATGACTTTTTTGGATGATGTAAAAGAAAAAAATCCAACACTTGCTGAGTCTCCTACTGACCCACTTCTGCTCTGTAAGAAAAGTCTACTTCTCATCTGAAAGACTGAGTGAGCAGGCTGGTTTATCAGGCTCAGTTGGGCATCAGTTCTCTTTATCTCTTGACCTAGAAACATGGCCCATGATACACCCAATGTCCTTCTAGAGGGCTTCTCTAGAAGGGGATCTCTAGGAGGGGACCACTAGGAAAACCCATGGGTAGGTAGAGACTGTCTTCTTTCCCCCAGCTCCTACTCATCATGCAGCCCCATTTTGAGTTCTCAATGTGGAGACATTAGTTCTAGGATCTAGGGGAGGTTTTCTACAAAGTCTGAATAAGTGGGTTGGTTTTGGAAATTCTCATCTTTTTAATTTTGTGGTTTTCTGTAGACATTGAGTTTTAGGCATACTATTAGATAATATATATAGTGCATGTGTGCATGTGCATCTCAAGTACTTTGAACACAAAGAACTGTGGAATGTGATGATAAAATTATTTTGTCACCTTTCCCTTTAAACTATAATCACTTCTTTCTCTTCTTCTGACTAAACCTTCATCTTGGATTTTCCTGTGACTTTTCTGATATGTCTTAGGTAAGTAAAAGTGTTATTATCACCAAGTAAAAAATGTTATTTAGATGGAGTGCTTTAAATGTCCTGCGCTGTGTGGTTGTGGATCCTCCCAACTTCATGTAAATTTACAGCCACTCTCCTTCCTCCTTACACAGCCTGGGGATGAGCTGCATTTAGTTCCTTTTCTCTTTCTTCCTCCACTCTGCCCCTGCTTGCTTCTATTCATAGACCATTTAGAATTGGAGCAAAAAGTAAGATGAGAGGGAAATTCTTACACCAGTGCCTCTGTGTAAGGTGTTCACATGCCCTCCTCGCCTGACTCATATTAAAACTGTCTTCTCCAGGAGAACTTTTGTGGATTCTTTGGAAAGTTCCTAAAGCTGAGAGCTTTTAAGCCTCCCACTTAGCTCTCTTCATAGAAGTAATACATTTTCCCCTGATTCATTCCTTACACCATTCACAATCCCTAGGAATGAAAGGGGATGTCACTCAAAGCTTTTAATTACCAAGTTCTTGGTCTCCATCTCAAAGGTCCCACTGCACAGAATGGAGCTAATGCAACCTTATCCTCCTGCACCTATTTATGCGGTCTAACTTTATTATATGGGAAACAAAAATCTTGCCACCCTAAAATCTCTAGGAGACCCCAGTTGTTGTTGCCGTTAGATGGGACATGCCAGTTCTCTTTACCTCCCTGTCTGTAGCTGATAGACACCAAATTTCCACTTGGTCCCATGATAGTCTCTTGCATAAGACTGGAAGCGAGGGGGCAAGTACCATTTTGGAGAAGGAACCTCAGAGCACAGTTCTTCTGGAAGAAATTGCCCCTTAAGGTTTCTCTTCACTCAAATCTTTTATATTCTCAGTGTAGCCAAATTGCTTATGAGGCAGGTAGTTAGTTTGGTTGTCTCCTTTTTGAGTCCTACAGGCTGGTCTGTCTCACAAATCACTTTGCTATCTCATATCTGCATGAGCTGAGTGCCCAGCCAAAATTTTCAGTTTAACACCTGATGTGTCTGTACAATTAGATGCACCCAAGTGTCCTGCAGAGTGAGCTCATATTGTAGTATTTCTGTGTGACCTATGGGACACTGAGAAAAAGCAAATCATCTACACAAAAGTTAGCTAGATTTTATGACACCATAACTACTCTTTGCCTGCCTATGGGGTAATATGTTCACCTTCTAAGAATAGATAATGAGCCCTGTATATAGATGAAGACCAATAATTTTTTGCTGTTTATAGGCCTACCGAATTACTGAGTTTTTATACAAAATTTTAAAAAACACATAAACAATGGGAGATAAAATAAAATACAGTAGTAAGTTAAATGACTGAGTATCAGTAGGCTTACATGAGGAAAATAGGCTCACATCAAAAAGAAAAGCACAAATTTAAAAATATCAGCATAGGAAAAAAACAAAATGGAAAAGTCACTTATTATAGAAAACAAAATGCCTATTTAATAATGAAAGCTTAATGTGGTTTGGCTGTATTTAAAAGGTAGCTGATTAGAAGTAGCTCATCACCAACAATGAACTCTTGTCGTTCAAAGTGTCTTAAA
The DNA here is from genome assembly GCF_034190915.1 of Cavia porcellus. Taxonomy (NCBI): domain Eukaryota; kingdom Metazoa; phylum Chordata; class Mammalia; order Rodentia; family Caviidae; genus Cavia; species Cavia porcellus. The sequence continues at coordinate 154,655,671 of NW_026947484.1, read as the reverse complement.
ACAACAAACCCCTCTTACAGTGTAACACCATGGTAATAGGAGATATAACTATATCTATGTGTGAAGCAGCTTCCCATCATTAGAACAAATGCCCAAGATAGTCTTCTTATGGAAGAAAAGTGTAATTTTGGCTCAGTTTTGGATGACCAAATGCACATGCTGCTTTCACTGCTTTTGTGGCAGCCCACTGAGACAGGCGCATGATGCAACAAAACCCTTTCATTATGGGCAGAAGTAAAGAGAGACAGAGGAAGGCACAAGGATCTCACTGTCCTATTAAAGGGTGCACACCAATGACCTCAAGACATCACACTAAGCTCCTCCTCTAGAACATTCCACCACCTGCCAGGAGTGCGGGGATCGGGGGTTAGAGACCAAGCCTTTACCACACAGGCCTTTAGGGGACATTCCAGCTCCCAAAACTATAGCAATATGCTAACTTCGCTTGGGTAGGGAAGTAGGCAGTGATGTAGGATCCTCTGGCATACACATGAACCATCCTGTAGAAAGGTCTGGGTAAGAATCTAGGCAGAAGTGAACTAAGAGAATGAATGAAGAAAGTACTGGGGTGGGAGATAAATACAGATGTAAGAGTAAGCACCTGTTTTGAGAAGACATGGTGCCATGTGACTCTGTTGCAGGGCAGTGTGATAACATCCTTTAGGAGCCACGTTTCTGTAGTTGGTTCTAACAACTAACTGAGTTGCTTGCATGGACCGGTCATCTCCAGGTGCCCTGAGATTCAGGAAGTTCAGCTGTCTCTGACCTACTATCTTACTTCCCTTTGAGGTCTGGACCATGTGGAACTGAAGGTGGAAATCTCCTTATTTTAATTGACTTATTTATTTGCAAGCACCCTTAGGTTTACTTTCTATACCATTTTTACTCCCCTTGGTGCCCAATTTTACTTTAGTTTTATTTTTTTCAATTGCTTGTATCATTCAACAACCTTTCAAAATTGAAAGCTATCTTTAGGTGTAAAGAACATCTGCTCTAAAACTACTTGTACTGAAGGTTTTTCAAGGAGCTTAAGAGGCAGATGCTGCTGTGTAGACTTAGCCAAGTCCAAACAACACACCCAAGAAGTGCACCCAGCCTGGAGGATTGGATGAGAAAAGGTGTTGCAAAATAACCTTTGGAAGGAAAATTTAGGGGATACCGGAGGGCAGTGGAATCACAGTGTGAAACAAAGTCCAAAAATATAGCTGCTAATCCCTATGCCTTTGGTCTCTTTCCAAATCTACTCCACACTGCTGATTTGGTACAGTGACATCAAAGCACTATTTTTTTTAAACTTTGATTAGCCATTTCCAAATGTTTTCCTGTTATTTTGAAATCTTCCAAACTGACATTTTGATTAGTCACTTTTCAAACATTCTTCTAGTTCTTGTTCCTTTGAAATCTTCTAGTTCTCCAAAATGTAAGCCTTCCTGGGCTGTCCAAAGGGAATGCTTGTCTCTGTTTTAAATGAGGAATAGCTATTGATATGTTTCGAGCTCTCAGCATAAAAAACAGTGCAAACAATGGGTACAGTTTCTATCTTTCTATTTTTCAGTCTAGTGTGATTGTAGCACACATCTTTCCTGTATTGAATGTTTATTTGGCCCACTTTGTCATTTTAATATGGTACCAAAAAAGAAGAGGTACTGAACTCAGTTTCTTGGATCATTTTCAAATTGATATCAACAAATTTATCAGGAATTTTCCAATTGAACAGCATCATGTAGATATCCCACACCTCCAGTTCTATTCTATTTTCTCCTCATAGCTCTGCTGTCATCTCTGCCCACGCCCTTAGCCTTAACCTTTCTGTGGTGTCAGTATCATAATGCATTTCTGAAAATCTGTGCTTTCAAACCCTGGAATATGTTGTCAGAATGCCTTGTGTCTTATCACACCCTTGACTCAATGTGACCAGCAGCTTTCTCAATGCACCCCTGCCGCTGCTTTCTTGATGCATTTCTTACCCATTTTGAGGACTAAATAATATCTCGACCACTTCCCCCCGCATCTTCTAGAATCCACATCATCTTAAATGTCTAGCAGTCTTATTTCTAACATTCTCTTGGAGGAAAATCTTTTTAGGTAAAGTTGTTTTTCTTTCTTCAAGTTCGGAGTTGTCATTGTAGGTTTGTTACATGGGAATTAGGTGGGATCTCTCAGTTCTGGTGGGAAGACACAGCAAGTCTGCCTTTGTGACCTTAAACACTGGCAGGAAAAGTCTCACGTTTTGGTCAAGTGGGTAATGCTAAGGGTTATAGCAGTAAATTGATGTCTAGTTCCTATAATTGAGAAGCTCTTTGATCTTAGATAAACCACTTTTCTTCACTGATGCTAGTTTAGGAACCCAGTGAGGAAGGACTGCAGGTTAAAATACATAATTAATCATCCAAGTTGTTTTGTTATTTGAGAATCTCCTTTAACAGAGGACTTGGAAAATTTGGAACTATGAGGCTCATATAGAAGAAGAAACCCTCTGACCAAGCTTTGGATTCAAGTACCACATTTTGGTTTGTCAAGTCTTGTAACCTGGACAAATGATCACTATGAGCCTTCAAATGAATTTCTTCATTTGAAACATAGTATATTAACCACACTGAGATTATTCTAAGTGTTTATAGCCATTGTTTTAACTGGGCAATTATCTCTTTGGAGTTGGTGTAAAGGTGAGATCGTCTTGGTAAGAGGAGCAAGTGGGAAGATGCCATAAAGATTCTCTGCCTATAAAACAACCCATCCAAGAAGTGGACAGATGTTATTTAAAATTGTACTGAGCAGCAACCATGGCCCAAAGAGAGCCTTGTAAGCACAAAGTGAAGTTCGCAGGCCTCGTTTACACAATATTAACTGCTTGTTGGTCAGAATATGCTGGAGATTCAGCTGGAAGGCTGAGGCGGAAAGCTGTTCTGTAGCTCTCACGATCACAGAGAGTGTGGGAGAAGTACTTGAATTCACTCCAGCACTCTGGCTTCTGTTTAGATTTTAGTGCTGGTTTAGATGTCATTTTAATTTTTACTCATTGTTGCAATCTGTTCACATTGTAGTATTTCCAAAATCCACACAGAATGCAGATTTGCTCAAATGAATTCTCAGGAGCATATAGGACCATCCTGCACCACTCTTACTGGACCTTAAGATGCACAGCACCCCCAGGAGTCCTGTGGACACTATGTGGGAGCTGCTTGCCTCTCCCGTGATGCTGTAACCCTAGAGAAGCCACCAGCCTTGAAAGGTTTCCTTTCCTGTGGAGCCAGAGGTATTATTAAATTGTGTCCCAGCAGTGGAGGTTTCTTAATGATGATGAGCCAAAACTAATTGTATTGATTTGTTTATCACTGGCTTAGGAGGCCCATCAAACAAATGGACTGAGACTATTTCCATATTCTTATCTGTTGGGTAAATGAGAAACAAATGACCTCTCCATATGTCTGCATTGGAAGTTGCTGCCCTCTAGGGATGACTGCTCCATGTGGCCTCAGATGGGACTTTTTTCCAAGGCTGGAGCCATTCTGCTTCTTCTGATGGGTGAAGAAACTGAGAATTTTGGTATTTGTGCTTGTATTTCTCACTTAATTGGGGGTAGGGGTTTAACATGCCCAATTTGATTTCTTGCCAAAGGTGCCAGATGGCCTGCTTTCTTCAGGAGATCTGGTCATGAGTATTAATAACCCTAATTTTGGATTCTGTGAGGAAGGGGGAGCCATAATCTTTGGGTGTGAGGGAAATGAGTCATCATGGAAACCAAAGGAATTCAAAGAAGGGATCTCTCCTATCCTGTCTAAGAGGGAGGCATGTGATGGGCAGACAGCTTCCAGGGAGTGCAGGAAGAAAAGAACCTGTGCTTGCTGGACTCTGTTGGTCTTAGGGGTCTACCCAGGTTGTTGCTCCCCAAACTGAGAGGAGAAAGAACTAGAAGAAGCATCTGAAGAGGACCATGGTGAAGTGCAATTTTGAGTTATTGGCGTCAGGAGAAAGAGAATAAAAGGAACAGTATTCTAGGACCCTTCACCCCTTATCCAAAAGTATATGTTCTAAGCCTTCTGGGCATGCTTGAGTTTAAGACAGTTGTCTCTCAGGTTCCATGGAGTTACCTGGGAAACTGAGACCATGGCACATGAAAGTGCAGGTAAAAGGAAAGGGGAGTCGATTGTATTTAGCTCCAAGGCTGTGAAACTGAACTGTGGGTTGAGGGTTGATCTGTGGCTGTTCACAGCCCCTGGAGTGAAGCCACAGAAGGAAGCCTGGTACTAGAAGAGATTTTGGAGATACAGAATGAAAACCAACATTTATCAAGTTCACATCCTGCTCCAGTTACTTTACTAAGTGCCTACATATATTGTCCCTTTAATTGTCACCTCATCTGGCAGGTGGGCATTTGTATCCCGTTTCAGATACAAAGTAGCTAAGGCTCTGGTGGTTTAAGTAACTGCCCAAATGTGCCCAACTAGTTCAGTGGACTCAATGACAAGATGGTGTGCTTTGAAGCCCATACGCTCTGATGATGGCTACTGATCTCCCTCACCTTTTCAGTAGATGACAAAGGAGTTTCATTCATACCTCTGTGTGAGCAATACTGAGGATCATGGCACTTCTTTTCTCTCTTGCCATGCTTGCTTTCCCAGCCAGTTGGACCTCATCTGAAAGGGGACAATGTGAAGAGCTTAAGGCTCTTTTGCATGCATTTCTCAGAGAGGTAGGACCACAGCACAAAACCACTCTGGCCATGTTGTGACTGAGATCTTTCATGCACTGGACCAAATCTGTGTCTCCTACTGAAAACTTTGCCCTGAAAATCCGTCTATAAAGAGCCTATGGGTAGAGGAGGGGGTAGGGCCTCTGGTGGCCCAGCCAGGGCTCTGAGAAAAATCCTGGTTTCTGCATTTCTGTTTGCACCTGGTAGCTGAGGCTGAAACATGCCGTTGTGACACTCAGGTTCAGAGAAGGTGGCCTGAGGTCTTCCTACACTTCCCACAGACTTTTCTATCAGTAAACCAGTACTCTATTTTGAGCTCCACTTGGCTCTTTCTGTTCTTAAGTGGTTGGAACCCCTGTGGAGATGGAGTAGATATTGATTGTGAAGGTCATTTAGTTGACCTGATGGTTTAAGATGTACAGCTGTTCTAAGGGGAGTTTTGATTAGCAGAAATTTTTTTAAAGAAAATCTTAACCTTACTAGATGCCAGTTTATTTCACCCCCCCAAATTTGCATCACATTTTACCTAATTCAAGGGAGACGCTCATTCAGGAAGAAACTTACTGAAGTTTAAGTGAATTTTCTAGGTCCCCTGACTGGCAAGTGGCCAGAATGAGACTCTAACTGCTTTTTTCTGTATTCCACTACATTAACCAGAGAGCCTCAGTGTGCATTAACACTTCACAAAACTCAGAAGCAGATACATTTTTATTATATGAGTATAAATCTGCATTTTAAGATATGGGTAATTTAATTAATTAAACAATATAAAAATAACAAGCGGGGGAGTAATTTTCCCACTTGACAGAGGGTAAATTTCCTTAATATACAGCAAACTCTTTACATATCACTAAGAAAGATGCAAGCAACCAGATACAAATTAAGCAAAGAAAAAAACACATAATTGGTCAATGACTATGAAAAGCTGCCTAAGCATATATAATTAAAGTGAGATATTTTTAAGTAATTTGCAATAATTTAAGAGCTTGATGAGATGAAATGTTGGTGTGTTGGTAAGCTGTCTGTGGGAGTATAATTTGAAGCAGTGCTTAGGGAAAAGAGTAGGCAATATGGATTATAAAATCCTTATGCTCACAATATCTGGTGGGGTGTGAAACTCGAGTCTCATCACCAGATATAAGGTATTCATGGAGCACAAAGGATGGAACCAAACATGCTTTTATTCAACCAGAGTCCATCTCAGATGAAAATCGGAGAGACTTCTCTCTGATGGCCTGAAAAAAGGCCTTCTCTCCAGTCCTCTGTCCGTGATTCTTTCCCTTCCCATTGATCTTTTTTATCTGTCAAGGATTCATGTGTTTTGTATCTCCCAAATTCTCAGTTTTATGGGCTTCTCCTTGGTGGGATCCCACTGTGTGTTTTGGACCCAGGGGTGTAGTGACAGGCAAGTGCCTCACGACCCTGAAAGTGAAACTGTATGAGATACTAAAATATTTTCCTTGCTGATTTTGACCACCACTTAGTGAGAGACTTGAATTCACTATACTTATTGAACCTCCTTCTTAGGAGATCAGAAAAAAAGAAGTGGGAAGTTCTTATCAACATTTATATAAATTGATCCAGAAAGGCTCTTGAAGGAATTTAGAGAGGAAACAATTGCTTGTAACTGTATGACATAAAACTGAAAGGTCATCAATAAATTAAAAAAGATAAGTCACTATTGTGGAACACTATGCAATCTTAGGCTTCCATTTTGCTGTAATAGAACGATGCTTAAAACATGGAATAATTTTATATTCTCTAGTGTGGTTTGTAAAGAATGGTTTTAACCAATTTAAATGTTTGTGCTTTTAAAATCATAAATGAAATATCAAATATCTACTTATACTTAATTTATTCATATAATTACATGTTCACCTTTAAGATCTTATATCATGTATTAGTTTAGAAGTATTTGAACTCTTTGCATTTCTTGAATCATTGATATATACTTCAGTGCATCCTTGACATTGGTCTCTTACCAATTGAAGCTGCTTTCCAAATCATCTAATACATGTTTTTCAAAGTACATTTGCCTTATTTCCATCTGTTACTTGAGATGCACCGTTTGTTGGCCCTCATACATTAGACCATAAGTACTCATGCACCGAACATCAGAAAAATGGTTTTATTGGCATTCATTCTATAAGCATGATGTGAGATTTCACAACACAACTACTTACTCTACTGCTTATTAAGGGATCTTTGAAAGTCTTGTTTATACAATTGTAAAGTTGAAGTTTTTACTTCTTACTTCAGGGATGAAGATGAATTTGTAGTAGATATTGTTCCTATTTAGTCAGTTTTATCAAATAACCCTAAGAAGGATCAAACACTTACATTGATTGAGGTTTTAAAAGACTAAAATACCTTTCCCAAACATTTTTTAAAATTACATAATGAAAACTTCTCATTTTGTTAGAAATTTTAAAATAAACAAGACAATTATCTTTCTCTTCTCAAGAACAATTTTAGGAAAGTAACTTGACCTTTTACTCAGGCATTTGTGGATGGGCTATAGAGGTGAAAGAAATATCTTAAGATACATTCGGAAGAAAAAGAACAGACTGCAAAATAGTATTTATAGCAATTCCATTTGTGTAAAATAAAAAGACTATCCGTAAATGCTACCTATAATTATATGTGACCACATGTTCATAAACTGCTTCTGCATTAACACATTGTGATTGCACCAGGGCCAGTGGGAGGAAGACCCTTCTTACCTTTGTTCCAGGCTGGGCAATGATGTATTAAATGGAAATTAGTTTAAAATTCACTCCCTTCGCTCTCCTCCTATGTGCCATTTCTCATTTTGGAATTTTACTTGCTATTACCGTTAGCAAAATTAAACCACTGACCTCCACGTGGGAAGGGCCAGAACCTATTCAGTGACTCTAGCTTATTCCCATCCATTTTCTACTACAACCACTCAGCAAAGCCCTGTCCATGCTCAGTCTGTAATCTGTAAATCTCCAAATGTGTACCTGATGGCTTACAAGCCAAAAGACTCAAAAGGTAAGGTCTTTATCCTGGGAGATTAGACTCCAAGTCACACAAAAACAAACACCAGGGAAAAGGGAAATCATTGTGTTGAGCTGAAACAGCAGGAGAGGTCAGTTTGTGGCAAATGGACTAAAGGAAACACATGTTATGAGTAGGTTGAGCAAAAGAAAATTGCATGCCAGATGGGCAAGCTCACCACATTTTTCCCAAAATAAGTAAAACCAATGGTAGAAAAGCAGGATATCACAGTAGCTTCAGTGATTATGGCTCCGAAGGAGAAATGCAGATCAGAGATAGAGAAGCTTCAGCAGCAGAACAAAGGGGAAAAGGGACTCACTGAGTGCTCACCCTGAAGGAGGAGCATCCTTGCTTTGAGAGTCCCTGTCTCTCAAACAATGCAAGAGTTTGTGTGTTGTTTGTTATTTTTGTTTTCATGTCCAAGCAATCTGGATATAGGCAGTTGCTGGAATGGATTCAGCAAGTCAATGAAATCAGAGCTTCCGATCAGCTGATTTTGGTGGTACTTTTGACCTCTCCTACGTTCCCACCTTTGTAGCAGCATCAGGCATCACATCCTCTTCAAACTCCCTTCAAAGACTAGAGACCAGCATGACAAAGGACAGTGCTGCTCTTCCTGCATGTCTCTTATCAAGGGGAAAAAATGTCTTTCCCAGAACCCCAGCAGCTTCCCTGTGCGTCTCATTAACTGCCCCTGGGTCATGTGCTCACCTTTTTCCCCAGGCTGGCACCTGCCTTTTTTGAGATGAAGGGAAACCTTCCTGATACCTACAGGAAGGCGAGAGCTATGTTAGCAAGTAATGGAAGGTGGTGGTGTTAGAGAAAGCAGCCAACAGCGCTGGCCGCATAACCCTCTCAAGCCTTTGGAGGCATTTGGAGTCTCATTCTGTTAGTTTCCTAGAGCTGCCATTAAATAATATCACAAGCTGAGTGGTTTAAACATCAAAAATTTATTTCTCATAGTTCTAAAACTAGAGATCCAAAGTTAAGGTGTCAGCAAAGTTAGTTATTCCTGAGGTCTGTGAGGGAAAGAGCTGCTCCAGGCTTTTGTGTTTTGCTTGTAGGGGTAACTTTCCACCTGTCTCCTCAAGTCCCCTTCCTTTTCAGGTCTTTCTTCCCTAATGTTCCTTTTTTATAATATTGTCAGTCATAGTGGATTAAGATTCATAACAAAAACCTCATTTTAACTTGATTATAACTGTAAAGACCTACCTCCAAATAAACTTAGATTCTGTATGATCAAAACTTAGGATGTTGACATGTAAATTTTAGGAAGAAAAAATTCCACCCATAGTACCACTGTACAAAAGAAACTGAGAGGCTGATAGAGATTAGGTAGCTTGTCCAAGATTGCAATGACTTCTAAACTAGCTATGCATTACTACTATCTTGTATTATTCTCTCTCTCTCTCTCTCTCTCTCTGTCTGTCTCTCTCTCTCTCACACACACATACACACACACAGAAGGCAATACATACAAAACAGAATGTACAGAACTGTAAAATTTCTAACATGTCTACTGAATGTCAGGTTATTATAGGGATATGTAGGAAAAAATGCTCATTTCCAGCTAAAATATTTGAATCAGTATCTCAGTGTAACCACTGAAAAATTATAGTACTAAATCAAATAACTTGGCATGTAATTGAAAAGTTGTGTGCAATAAGCTCTACATGCCAAAACAAATGAAAGCAATAGAAGAATTTAAGGAAGTGGGTTCAGTAAAGCCACTGCCCATGAAACACTCTGAGGAACTAGACTGGCCAAAAGTGAAACCTCTCTTCCAGCTCGCACTCGCCCTCACTTATTGGGGTGTTCTTTTCTGAATGTGTGTCCCTTCCATTCGTTCATTCCTGCAAACTCACTGGCCAGCTCCCCTGCCTTTGGCATAGCTTTGTCCCAGTCAGACAGGCAGGGTGCCCGCTGTGGACCTGAACATTTCCTCTTACTGCATCTCTTTCCTCCCACCAGAGGCAGGACTCTCAGGTGGAAACCGCAGGGTTAACGCTTGCTGGGTTGTTCCTACCTTGCACAATAAATGCATGCTTTTTACAGATGATATAATCTCAACCCAAAGAGATGACTGAAATTTCAGACCTTCTGACAGGAGAAGTTTGAAAGTGGGATTCAATTTGGTGGTATTTCTAGTCCAGAATCATAAGTTTGAGGACTGGCTTTATTAACAGGAAAGTGAACAACTATATTTATCTTTGTTGGAATCGTATTCCTTCTTTTCATGAACTGAATGGTCTAATAAGGTCTAGTTGGGAGGAAAGACAGAGAAGCCTTGAAATCTGAGAATGCAAAAGGCACCATCACAAACGCTTGCTCTGATATTCTGTGCTAGTTGGCTAAAATGTGTGCTTATTGCTAAGCAGTGTTGAATGATCTGAAAAGTCTTTACAAATCCAGCCAACCATCTCCTCCTGACTACCTCTGGTGACCCAGGGAGCAATCTATTCCTGTCCTCCTAACTACTAGCAGCTCGAGACAATACCTGCCATACTTTAGAATATAGTCACAAAACTATTTCTTTCTCCATCTTGAATGACCTTTCCTGTGTGTCTCTCTATGTCTGCTTCTTTTGCTCTTAAAATAACTTTTCATTGGATTTAGGATTCACCCTAATCTAAAACTATGTCATCTCAAGATCCTTACCTTAATTACTTCTTCAGAGATCTTTATTCCACATAAGGTCACATTCTGATTTCCTAGTATATTTTCAAGAAACTACAATCCAACCCACTGCAGAACTGAAAGAACATCTGAGGAAACAAATGAATGAATGGTCCACCAAGCCTCAATACTTAATGTGAAGAATTACACTTTCATTTTACATGCAAATAACCTGCATTCAAATGTACAAAGTTCAAATGAAGATCAATTACTCTCATAATACAGGACACCCCACGGATGCTGAAAGAACACGTAAGTGTTTATGCAAGAAGTGTTTATGCAACATGTTATTCTGAGTGTTCTTCATATGATGTCTTAGATGTAAAAGAGCTTAATACAAATTGTGACCTGGCAAAATAATAGATCACATTAAAAGTGAAGTTTTAATATTGTTAGAATTGCATTATTTTCTACACTGTTAAGCAGTACTCCTTATTAGTATCAATACTTGGTGTTTGATTATTTTAAAAAATTTTAGACTGCAGAAAGGTATTCTGATGTGTGGAAACTTTTAAGTAGGATTATGCCCACTGTCATTTTTTCTAGCTTTCTTTAGGTATGGCATTGTTCAAGGACAGAAAGAGAAGAGGCTTCTTGTCCATCTCTCTCATACTGTAGCTCAGCAGACCCAAAGAAAAGACAAAAATCTTCACATTATACTTCTACTAGACAAAAACAAACAAAACGCAAAAAATGGTGCTTTATTGGATAATGTGGTCAAATGTTTTAGGTACCTAGTAGACGTGTTAATACTTTTGGTAGTGAGTAGCATGTTAATTAAAATACTTAGGCAACAAATAAACATCCAAATCTATTATTTAAAAACATAAGACAATATGTCAGATGACATTTAGACATGTAATCAACACAGAGTGTGTCCCACATCAATTATTAGCACCACAAATAATCATTTTTCTTCATAAATAGGGCCAAGTAGAATGTAGACTGGAGTTCAGATTGGCAAGACTCAGTCAGTCTCACTTGAGAATTTTTATTTCTGAAGGGGCAAGGACATTGATCAGTTTAGAAGTAGAAGCATCTCTACATCCTGTGAGAAGCAAATCGAGTCCCTCTAGCAGCCCCTGCTTGAAGTGCTGCATTGTCTATTAAAGACACAGAATATAGAGCTCTGAGTGAAAGGCCATCCATAGACTGCATTATCATGAGTTTTTCACCTTTGCTAATCCTTAAGCTAAAGGTATAATTTCAGCATGGATATGTGACGCAGCAGGTGCATGATGGATGCGGAGCCATTTACTTCCTGTGCCAAGCATTACTGACTGGGTTGTTCACACTTGTCACTGGTTGCTGATGTTAACCTCCTCATTGAACAGTGGAGGAAAAAGTGAAGCATGTGCAGTTCCTACTTTGATACATAATCACTATTTAATGCCATGCCATCTATGACACATAAACTTTACTTGACACATTACATGCTAATAAGCTCAAAAATGTTGCTCCTTGCAGTGGAGACTGTGAGATCACAGTGGTCTTCTTCTTACAATTAACACCATTCACCATGTTGGACTTTAGGGTTCTTGCAAATCCTTATTAGCTGATCTATGCTTAGGGAAGAGTTACCAGTGCTAGTACCACTGAACTGTGATAAAACTTCAGTAGTAGTAAAGTAATAAAACAGTCAGATAGAAGAGAGGAAAGGAACATTCATTCTACATGGAAAAATTCTGGTCCTATCAGAGGTAAAGTAGGGAGGGTTTTGCAAGGTTGATAACCTCACAAAAGCGACTGGAAAGATACAGAGGAAGACAAAGCCTCAGTGAAATGAAAATGGTTAAGTGGGTCACTGAAAGCAAGAACAGAACCATTAAAGCAGATGTTTTGGAGTAAGAGATCTTTCGCCTAATTTACAGTTTTGCCTGGGATGGGGCTAGATTTCTTCCTTCTAGAAGCTGAGTCTTCTCTTTTTTTCTTCCATCTTAATGCCGTATTGTCTTAGTACCATTGAAGTTATGCAATGATTCAAAATATTGAGTAATTATTCTGTTGGGCTTTATTTTGGGGAATATATCTAGAATATAGTCCTATGCTTTCCTTCCCAAGGCACATTTATGGCCCAAGGAAGAAAGACTGCCGTGTTTTGTTCCAAAAGAACAATAATGGGAGTTACAGGCCAGAGGCAGGTGTCCTCGGTAGTGAAAAGGGGGCTGCAGACAATTTGTTTAAAGAGGTTTGAATCAGATGACAGCAGTCAGATCACGTCAACTGGCTGTCACCTCTGCATGTAGGGCAGACCATGGAGAAATCATTGAAAATCGGTCGAAGTAAATAGATATGAATGTTGACCTAGTCGAGGGGAGATTTGGAGCATGAATGAGAGGGAACAGAAATAAATATTTAGGGCGAACATTTCCAGGGAAATAAAAATGGCATGCAGTCGGGGCCAGCAGGAAGAAATGAGCAGTAGCAAGCAAATGCCTCTGCTCTTTGTTATTTCTCAAACTAAACAAAACATAGGAGATTCTGGTTGGTCCAGGACTGTGACTCTCAGGGAGTTGAAACTGTCAGACCTCAGTAACAAGCAGGTGGGGCCAGCAACGCATGCCTGGAGGTGGTCATGTGGACAGGTGACCAGTGGCACAGCTCAGAAAGCAAGCCTTGGGGAACACAGTCATTCCTTCTCATTCTTGTCTAAAGCAACGTTTAAAACATAATTCACATGGCAAATAATTCAGCCGTTTAAGGTACACAGCTCCAAGGCGGGTAGTGCATTCAGTTATACAATCAGCACCCTGACTGATTTTAGGAATTTACCTCCCCCTCATCCTGCCCTTTAGTCATCATCCCTCAGCCCTCAGCACCCTCTAGACCTACACAATCACTGATTTACTCTCTGTCTCTGTAGAATTCAGCGCCTGACTATTCCATCCCAATAGAATAGGTTGTCTGTGAACAGTATTTTTCACCTAACGTTTTCAAGGTTCATCTATATGTACCATATATCAGTATTCCATTCCTTTTATGGCTAAAGGTCATCAACTGATGAATGCTTAGATTGTTTCTTCTTTTTAGTTATTATTAATAATATGGACATGTTAGACTTTGATGTCTTTATCAATACTTATTATCACTCTTTTCCACTTTAGCCATTGTAGGAGGTGTGAAATAGCATTTCATTGTGATTTTGACTTGAATTTTCCTGATGCCTAATAATAGTGAGCATCTTTCCATGTGTTTATTGGCTCCTTTTCCTTCTACATCATAGCTGATAGACTCGCCTTGAAGAGACTGGTCACATCACAGGGCAGTTGTAACAACAGGAAATAATCTAATGTCTGTGGACAGAACAGGCCCTGCAGAGGAGGTACAGGAAGATTCAGGGAATTTGCATCATGTTTGAAGTGGGCCACTTGAGCTCGCGTGTTGGTCCTTTGGACACTCAGTGTTGCTGAGGAGCATCTAGAACAGATTCCGGAAAGGGCACGGAGAGGGAGAGAGCAGGCACCACAGGGGCTGATCCAAATGAACCCCAGCTTCCTTAGTGAACATCAGGCAGCATCATATCCCTGGATCTCTTGCTACAATGGGTGATGGAATCCTGGGAGACAGGTTCCAGGTTCTTGTACAGCACTAGCAAAGAACTAGACGTGGTACACATGGAGGTAAGGAACAAAGCAGCCAAATTTATTGAAATTAACTCACGAAAGTGCACTCAGAGTGAGTGAGTGCTTGTCAGTAGAAACCAAAAAAAAATCATTGAGCAGAAAGAAAAACTGGCACAGGGATGGGGGAAGAATGAAGAATGAATTTGAAATGTGAGGTGCCTCCCACTGGGTCTCTCAAGGCATGATTGTCAATATGATTGATTGACAGGATGCTGAGTCTTTGCAACTGTATCTATGTCCTTTGCCATAATTCATTCAGTTATAATTGGATGCATGGTATGTAACCTGTATGTATGAACCTTGAAAAAGTTCCCAGTGAGGAAAGATCACTGAAGGTCATGCCAGTTACTAAGATGGATGTTTCCTGGCCTGGAACATCAGGAATTTTCTGGGTTTTTGCTATTCTTATTTTTGCCTCCCTTTAGGACAAAGGAAGGAGGCTGACTCTGAGGCATTGTGCAGGTCCAGGTGAGCGGAGCTGGCATGATACCATAGCCCCAGGCATACTGTCTCCATTACTTGCATCTTCTTATTTTAGGCTCTAAAATTTTATAGATACTGTCTCTTTTATGTTATGGAAAAGTTGAAAATTTTCAGCTGATTTTGAAACAATGGGCATATTTCTTACTTAAGAACCAATAAGAAAATTCTTTTGTCACATAAATGCATGTAAATTGCCAAGATAAAGCTGGTGAACTTAGAGTGTCAATTTACTAAGGACAGTACACATTTAGATGACATACATTAAATAGGACATAATTCTGTAGGTCTAGGTTGCTTCCGATATGACAGTCTAACAGTTAAAGAACTTGTCATCTTTAAGTTCAGTCAACAAATGGGAGTGGAATTATTTATTCTGGAAAAACCAACAGAGTTGTGCTTCAGGATCTGTTATAGTATAAAAAGATTTGAATTACAATGACCTGATGAGCTGTCATTTACTACTCAGTTCCAACAGTTCAGACTAAAACAAAGACATAGGCAAATGAATACAAAAACACAAAATGGACAATGAACTGAAGGGTGTCAAGCAGTGAGTGCATTTATTATCCAATTTGCATTTCAAGAATAATGGCAGGAATTCGAAGAAGTGGCTTGAATCAAATTGAAGTTCACGTTAAGAATAAATAGACATTTATAATATAAGAGTTGTTTTGGTTGATAGTACAGCAATTTCTTGGTTGGAATCATGAAATAGGAAGACACATTAATTCTGACACTTTAAAATGTAAGAGCAGTTCTTGAGGTACTAGAGCGACATCAAAGGGAACAAGTAAACTGGAAGTAATTTGTCCCGAAGATGGTAACTTGGAGAACATGTTCACTTCCTACTGCTGTAACAAATTATTACAAACTTAATGATTTAACACACCACAAATTATTTTCTTGCAGCTCTGACGTTAGAAGTCTAAAATGGGTTGGCATTCCTTCTGGAAGCTCTGTGAGAGATTCTGTTTCCTTTCCTTACCAGCACGCAGTGTGAGCCAGGGTGAGGCTGTCTGCAGTCCCTGGATCTTCACCATTTCACTTTGGCCTTAGAGCCCAGCTTCACATCTTCTCTTGCCCTTCTTGCTCTGTCTTAGTCTTTAGGCCTAAACAACGCTGTGTACTTTTGGCAAGTCAACATCCTTAACTGAGTTACAACTGAAAGGGCCTTTTTTGTAGTGTAAGGTGCTGAATTCACCTCTTGGGGGAAAGAAAGGATCTTCAGTCATTTCAGTGTCACTTTGAAGGTGGAGAGGGTGCATTTGGATTGAACCAGAATCTGCAGGGCACAATTAAAACAAAGGGGGCTCTGCTCAACAGTTATCTGATACTGCTAAGTCAGAGATTTGGATAGCATGGGTTTTCCATGTTAGAGACTACAACATTAATAGAAAGGACATGATTGAATTCACAGCATACTAAGAGTCTGGACAGGAAATTTAGACTGGCTGTTCACACTGAATTTCATTTCTTTGCATTTTAAAGCATGGTTATGAGCTAAAAACAGTATATGTAAAATCTTGTGGCCTTTGATTTCTACTGTCACCAAAAATATCTTGGGCCTTTGTACCATGGGGTGTGCTGGATGCCAGGAAGGAAATGCAAATGAGATGCAGACTCTGCAATCTGCAAGCCCACAACCAGAGATAGCACATACAATATCACAATATGATAGGATTGCAATGGGACCAGAGAGAGGGACCCTGGAGGATGGAGGGCCCGAGAAAGTGAAAGCAGAAAGCATACAGCCAGAGAGACACAGACAGCAGGGTGGATCCCATAACATCAACAGTTGCATGGTGTTCCCTGCATGCCAAGTGCTATGAACTTTGTTCACAAGGAGTGATCAAAATATACAGTGAATGTGTACACAGAAAAGTTGCTACGGTAAGACACATCGCCATTCATCCCACTCAAAATCCTCCCCCACCCCGGCTTCAAACACGCTGAAGCCATCCTTCTTGTCACTTTCTGCAACAGTACTGGAAGTACTTTTTCATGCATGTCTTTGCCAGGTATTACCACAATCAAATTGTGATAAAAATGCAATGAATAAACCTGAGAGGTGGCGTGCACCGGAAGGGCAGCCTCATGAAAGCACTGTGGTGTGTGCTCATGGATCTCATTCATGCGATCTCGCTCCCTGTGGCTTCTGGATCTTCTCCAAAGTCAAAGTGACCGTGAAAGGGAGACCTTTCAAATCAGGTCGGGACATCAAAATAGCCAGGACAACATAACCAAAGACACTCACAAGAAAAGACTTCCAGAGCCTCTTCAGAAAGTGACAAGGACACTGGGCCAAGTGTGTGCACCACGATTGGGAATATCTCGAGGAGGACTAACAGCCCTGTGTGGGTTACTGCAATAAACTTTTTACATTTAGGCATTTACTAATTTTCTGTCACACCTCCTATATTAATTTACATGACTTGCCCGGTAAACTGATGTCCTGAGGTCTCTACTTTCATTCCCCTCTGTAGGTCAGGACATCAGGGGCTTTTGTCAGTTTTCTCTCTGGTGTCCTTACTGTCTTAGGCTTTCCCATACCTCAGTGAGTCAGTTATAAAGTGAATCACACTTCATGACTTAGAAGCCTTCACATCTTGCTCAATCTGAACCTGAATCCTTCAACGTCCCCCTGAGCAGATCTGACTGCAGTCCACTCTCTGCCATCACACAACCCCCTCATTCCCACGCTGTCTGGCCAGTTACAAAACAGTGCCCTCTGCATCCTCGAAGCATTGCTATGTGCTACGTGGGCCACAGACCTGTCCTTCCAACTGCATCCTGCTGTGGTTCCATCCCCAGCCTGCTAAACTACTCCTCCCTGTACCGGACAGCTTGATGTGTATGCTTCTTTCTCCAAGATTCTCCAACTAAGGGCACACGGTTTCCTTTTTTTCTCTCCAGCTCAGGCACTGTGCTTGGCACCTAATACCCAGGTATCCATTGTTTGCTGCCCTCAACCAAACCGAGCAGAAAGGCATTGCCCTGCAGTGTCACTGTGTCTCTTTGCCATTCAAGAGGCAGTACAATCCTGAGTGATTGGAGGACACTTAAAAGTAGAAAGGGCTCCACATCTAAGGCCTCTTGACTGTTGTGAAATGAGTATCAAAATCAATATACTATTCATTTTAGGGATATGAATAAATGATCTCGTATGATTCTTCCTCTCTACACTAAGTGGTGGGACAAGATGAATTATTAGATGATATATTTGAAGTAATAACTCTCACTTGCCTTCTCTTACAATTTGTTTTTACTTCTCTTATGGACCTCTGTATTCCATGTGATGCCAATCCTAGAAATATTTATCTCTTCTGATGTTGTAAAGGGCAGGATCTGGCACTTAGGTACCAATTTTGGTACTCATCTTCTTTAGATTTTATTTGTAAATGTATTGGAATATTACAATTTTTAGAAGAAGGAGTTTGCTACTAAAGTAAATAGAATAAGAGACATAGAAGGTGACCTCCAGTTCATAAACCTGTGCTGCTTTCTGCAGGTAACTCCTAGCAAAAGTGTAGAATGCTTTCAATGCACGTACACACGCGTGCATATCCCACCGATTTGGGTGTTTGGTTTGTTCTTTCTACTTCTTATATTCTGCCACGTCAGTTATTTTTAAACTACTATTAGATAGTAGTCTTAGAAATCTATACAAAGATTAACAAAAATGTGCATACTTATATAAATACACACATACATAAATATATATATATTTCTTTTTCTATTGTTTGTACTTAACAAGTTTATTTTTTCTGTTCATTTTTGCTCCAGCTATTTGAATTAGATTTCTGTGACTCACAAAAGCCAAGAGTTCTCTGTACATTTTTGCTGTTACCGAGGATAGGTGGCATTTTGTACAAATGCAAGATTTTTGATAGGAAAGATTCCGAGATATGAGGCTGCCAGATCAGGGGCTATGTGCTTTTTATATTTTCTCATCCACATCCTGACAGATTTCTTCTATAAAGAACAGTGTCTGGATAGTATCTGAGATTTGTGTTACGTGTTTAAAATTTTTATCATTCTTCTTTACATTTTCAATCAAATAAGAAAACATGGCTATCTTTTAATTTTATTTCCCTTACAAACAAGGTTGGCAAACATTGCATGTTTTTTAGCTTGTATATAATTTTCTTATGAATAGTCCTTTGTTCAGGTTTATATTGACTTGCCTTTAATATTTTATGAAATATCTCTAAAATGAGTATTAAACTTGTGTGTCTTATACATGTCACAGTTACTTCCTCTCAAGCCTCTTTTAATGTTACTTGTTGTAGCTTTTCCAAAATAAAAAAATTTAACATGTACACAATCAAACCTGTCAGGCTTTTCCTTTTCTTTTCATAAGTCCTTTTACAATTTTATTTTTAAATGCGGTAACTGATCAGACAGTTCCCAATTAATTCTAACTTAGTTACAAATTTTCTTTGGTGTTCTTTCACATTTTATAGTCCCCTATAAAATAAAAATTATTCGTTTCAATTGATTGTTATTCATGGAATTTTGATTGAGATTTTAGTAACTTTATAGTATTGTATCAGAAGAATCGATATATTTAAATTACAAACTTTTCCCTCCCAAGTGCATGATATATTGCTTCATTTATTCAAGTTTTATCTATGCCTTATGGTAAATTTTTCATCTTTTCTTCACACAGGTCTTGCATAATTTTACTGGCTCATTTCTATTTGCTTTATGGATTTCTCATTACAGTGACCATGACTTGTTAAGTATGATTTCAAAGTTTTATTTTGTCATATAAATAGTTAATTTTTGATTTTACTTCACTTATTCACATAGTTTTTCACTGGGCTTGTCAATTTTTTGTAGATTGTATTTATTCTTGCAAAGAGTCACCTGTTACTGTGATTAATGAAGTCTATCTTTATATAAGGTTTAGGATCAATTATTGTATTTATTTTCACTCTTATTAGTTCTTTCCTTTGACTTTCTTTGATTTGCTTGGTTGTTTACTACATGAAGTCAATTGCTTATTTGCAGACTTTTCCATTATTTGAAGGCAATGCTTTTGCTTTGAGTTAACTTTTGAGGTAGTATATTTTGATAATGTATTCACTGTTATTCATTTCTAGCATTGTGATTTTAATTTTGAATTTCTCTTAGTTATGTGTTGCCTTTTTAATGCTGACAAATATCTGAGACAAGTCAATTTTAAATGGGAAAGATGTGTTTTGCTTCTGTTTAGTCTGTGTTGGACTGGCCTTTGCTTTCAGGCTCAAGATGCAGCAGGTCATTATGGCAAGAGCGCATAGGGGAGAAGGCTGCTCTCCACATGGAAACCCAGAAGGAAAATAAAGAAAAAAGCAGAGCCCATGTTATGGTGTTATGGTTTGTGTTTGAATGGCTCCCAAAGCCTCATGCTGCCATGGAGGCAGCTGAGTCTAACATTTATATTGATTCATTGTCTAGCACTAAGATTGGTGGTATGAGTGCTGCACTCACTCAGAAGTGGAGCTGGCATACAATATAAGGGAAGCATGCTCTTCCCTTTTGCCCTTTCGCTTTTGTCCATTGTGGCTGTCATAAAAGGTTGCCCCTTAGCCATATCCCTTTCTTTGGAGCCAACTGAGTCTGGATTAAAACCTCCACAAACTGTAAGCCAAATAAAACTTTCTTTCCTGCATTTTGGGTGTCAGGTTTTTTTGTCCCAGAAATGAGAGAAAAATAACCAAGACAGCCCAGATGTTAGTATCACATCTCAGTCAAGGACACACCCCCAGCAGTCTCATTTCCTTGCTAAATCTATGGTGATCTCCCAGTAGTGACATAGGGTAAGGACCAAACCTTTAGCACTTGGACCCATTCCAAATCCAACCTTCAGTAAGTTTTAGCTTACTAAATGTAAGTTTTGATTTTTCTTATAGGTGAAGTTTTATGTGTTTTTTTTTTTGAAGGAAGAAGGCACAAAAATATATTTTTACTATTTAGTCAGAAAACATGGAACCTCAATCCTACTTTTTAAATTATATGAGATTACTTTGTGTCTTTAGAGGGTCAGTTTTTGTATGCTTTCTATGGATGTGAGAAATAAGTTATTTTTGTCTGTTGGACATAATTTTCAGCATTGAAATGTCTGTATCATATTCATTTCTGACTTTTTGATTTTCTTGATTTTTGAAAGAGCTATAGTTACAGTGTTCAGATAAAATTGTGAATTTATTTTTTCTTATAGAACTCTAACATGTTTACCTCATATAATGCATGTTGCTAAATAAGATCAGCCCTCTGTATCCACAGATTCTTCATCCCTGGATTCAATCAATCATAGATCAAATATACTTGAAAAAATATGTCTGTAATGACCACATACAGACCTTTTTCATATCATTGGTCCTTAAAGTACGTAATATAATAACTATAGAACTTACATTGTATTTGATGTCATATGTAATCCAGAAATGATTTAAACTATGTAAGAATCTATCTATAGATTATATGCATAAGTTTATATGCAAATACTATACAAGAAATTTAAGTATCCATAGATTTCATGGCTTATATGATGTCACAAAATCAATCCACTGTGGATACTATGATGTAATTCTATATATGATATATCATCTTTACAATTTTTAATTCTTCTCATCTTAAACTCAAGTATATTTACAATTGATAAGACCAGTCTTTCTTTATTAGTGAATTTTATGCTTAACAGTTCTGTGTCATCTTATTGTAGCTATGACTATCATAAAGAGCATATATATCTACTCATTTATGTATGCTATATGGATTCTATTTCAATGAGGCATTTTTAAATTCAGATTTATTATATGAATTGAAATATTTAATCTTATAATTCTAAACATTTCTTTTTTTCTTTTTTATATTAAGTTATTTTCGTTGTATGTTCTTTTTTTTCTCATTCCTTTTTTGATAATCATATATTTCTTTTTTTTTTTTTTTCACAGTGCTTGTTTGTTCCTTTGTTTTGTGGTGATCCAGCCCAGGGCCCTAGATAGGTCAGGCAAGCACTCTACCACTTCTTCCTTATCCCCTGCATACTATATTCTTAAATACACTATGTAAATTTACCACTTCCAATTCTGTATTGACATTAACTACTTTCTTCAAATTGTGCTTCCATATTAGACCCTTGATATATTTTACTCCCCTTCCACTTCTCTGCCCCTTCCAGTGTTTTGTCAAAATGCTCGGCAATTACAGATTCATTTTGTGTGCTTTTTAAAAGAATTTCCTTATTTTGGAGAAATTACTGTCACAGCTTTCTCATCAAACATTTCTAGGCTTGTCCACATGCATTATGATTATTGCCTATTTTTCCTTGTGTATCACAACTTCATCCTATTTTAGAGTCTTTTATTTTTAATGATACTTTTTTTGTTTTCTTTGAATACGCCTTCAAATATTCCCTTCAAAAAGATCTTATGAAATAAAACACCTTGAGACTTTATGTCTGACAACATCAACTCCATCTTCTCACATGGAAGATAATATAATTATGAAATTCTCAGATGAAATCACATTCTTTCAGAATTTTGAGGACACTGTGCATATGAATTTTCTGATAAAGAGAATGATGTCAGTGCCTTGTTCCTCTGTGACTATCCTTTCCTCACAGGGCTCTCCAAACTGCAGGTCAATAACCACATGTGATTCTTGAGCCTTTGAAATACAGGTGGTCGATTGAGGAATTGAATTTTGAAATTTATAAAGTTCTAATTAATTTAAACTTTAAATAGCTACATATCGTCAGTGAGAATCTTATTAGAGCAGCATTGCAATCATGGAGCCATATCCAGTCATTATTCATTACCAATAACTCAGTATTGGCTTTCATTCTCCTGGAGTTATAGCTTCTTTCATACTTTACCTCTTTTTCGATTTGTACTTTTTTTTTCTGGAAGAGTCTTTCATTTGGATCTAGTTCATGATTCAATTTTCAGTTATTCTGCTTATTTAATTTTATGGTAATTGTGTCTTTAATTTCCAAGGTCTCTGCCTGTTTGACTGGGGTGAGTTGATATTATCAAGGGTTTTTGTAAAATTTTATGTCTCTGTGTCTGTATCTGTATCTATACTTCTATCTATCTTATCTGTCTATCTAACTGTATGTTTGTATTTACACACATAGAAATGTACACAGTTCTGTTTCCTCTCTTCCTGTTTCCTTAGCAGATACAGGAGAACAAATTCCTGTTTGCTGAATTGGGGCGATTCCTTTTTCATGCTAGAGTTCCTTCAAATATTTAATAATTCATGGATGTTCGCTAATATTTGTATATGAAGATCTTGATTGAGAAGTATTGATAGTGACACCTCATTTGCTCATCACAAATACTAATTTCTATTGAACTATCAGCAAATGCAAACTCAGACAATGGAGCCTTTGTTCTAGGGGTTAGTCAGTGGAAGACATAATGTCATTGAAAAGCTCCTCTTTAAGGCAAATTCATAGCCTCTCATTTTTGCACAGCAGATCTATCATACGTACTTCTCAGAACTCCCATGTTATAAAGCCACATTCACAGCATAATTATAGAAACATGCATTGACATTATTGGCTTTGAGAACAAGGGATTAATATAATGCATATGTAGGAACACACAAAAATCACTGGTCCAACCATACAACCTATGACTTCCAGCTTTCACTGCTATTTCTGAATTTGTAAGTACTTGTAGGGCTTTTTTGGGGGATCGGGGGGTACTTTTGTTTTTAGAATTGATATTTTTCCTAGTATACTGACAGTTTATCATTATATTTCTGGTAAGACTTTATGTCTTAAAATCACTTTCTGTGATTGGTATAGTAACTTTACCAAATGTCTTTGATTAATATTTACATGGTACCCTAATTGATAATCAGAAGGTTTTTTCAAAACTCTAGCCTGAAAATATTAATCTTTTACTTGGGCTATTTTGTTTATTAATATATGTAGTGATCTACTTTTATTTACATCTACTTGATTATTTGTATCTATCTTATTATTATTTACTGTTTGGCCTGTCTGGGTTCTTTTTTTAATGCTTTTTATTTTCTTGCACTTTTTTTTTTATTATTTCCATTTTGTTTGTAACATCCCCCAGGCTGCTTTTAACATTTCTTCATTTATACCTTTTTTTTAAAAGGCAGGGTAGCTTCCTTGTGAGGCACTTTAGTGATTTTTAAAAACCATGTATTATTCTAAGTGTTTCCTGAGGTTTTAATCTGTGTATCGATGGTTTCCTTAATTTGGAAAATGTTTGCACCATTATCTCTTCAAATGTTGTTTCTTGTCAGTTCTTCTTGTCTGATATACCAAGAACATATGTTATACAGTTTTTCTGGTGCTCTATTCTTGCCTCTTCCCATTTTATTTTCTCCATGCTTCTATTTCTCTTTTCTTTTGGTGGTCTTCAGCCTCTCTAACTTTGTCCCCAACTCTGTCAGTGTAGGTGTTATATGAATGACTTTAGTCCTCATTTTAAGACATATTTTTATCTGTGTAATTTTATCTAACTCATTTGCATTAATCCTGTGGTGGCTTTGCGTTGTGTACACTAGTTTAGATTGAACTGTATTCTTCAGATTCTTCTCTTTCTGAGTTTCCAGTTGAATAGGGCCATAAAAGACATTATCTGCGCATCTTGGAAGACAAAATTGAAGCAGTAACCATATCAAAGTAACTTGGAAGGTCATGAAGATATATCTAATGCTGAGTTTCACAGATCCCATTACTCATCTGTTGGTTTATCTCTCTGGTGTTGAACATTGCTAGGCTTTCAGCTACTTCTCTTTCAGCTTTCCTGAATCCTCAGACAAATGTTATCAACTATGTGACGCAGTATGATATATAAGGAAGCTCCTTGCATGCAATAATTGTCAATAAGATTATGAACAATGAGAAGTCAAATAGCTTTTGGTTGAGTACAGTGTGTTACAGAACATTCCTACGGATTCCACTTTATAGACTTTAGGTATAAAGTCTATACTTTTTGTAAATGAATAATTTTGAAACATGAAGTTTCAGTATGAGTCAAAGACATCAACCTTAATATGACTATTTCTCCAGATGGATAGATAATAACTGATCCAGATTTTAATTATCTGATAAAACTTGACAGCATTTCTTGTGTTTTTCCCTTTCCTCACTTAGTCCTGCTTTATAGTTTTTATCTTAATAACTGTATTGCTTATGGATTTGTTTCTCTTACCTACTTTTTTCTTCTTGGTTTTGGGACACTTAAGCATGTCTCATTCCATGCATAAAATGATTTTAATGAGTGCAGAACACTGAGCATAAATATCAAAGAGACCTCAGATGTTTGTGATCTTGCATTAGAAAGAACTGTCCTTTCTTCTGCTAGGCAGATAAAATCAGACTCATTCAGGAGTAAGGTTTTTCTGCTAACTGAATGTTTTGATGAAGTTTCATTCTGTCTCTCCTTTTATTTGTCTCTAGTCCACTGCTTGCAATTAAGAGGTGGCTTTGTCCACTGGGTCATGGACCTTCGCAGGTCTTTGTCTCCTTGGCAGCAGGAGAATACACAATTTTCAATCCCACTTCTCAGCTTACAGTTTAGTTCTTTATCTCTACTTTTATACCTTCAGAATTTGAGGAGTGATTCAAGGAATGAGTCAGTAGCATCTTCAAGCTCCTCGCATATCCAATTTTGTCACTCCATTCTAGTTAGGTACCAAACAATGTACTGGTTTCCCTTTCCCTGCCCATGGCTCATTTTTACAGCCAGTGCCCAAGTCCCCAGCCTTCTTGTGCTGAGCATCATCATAAGATTCTGAGGGAAAAGCAGCTGAAGATCATTAGTTTCCCAAGAGTCACCTTTCTCCACCATTTTAGCCTCTCCATTCCTTATTTTCACAGCTATTTATTGTACACCATGAATCAAGTGAATTTTATGTTTATATTGGCCTTAAAAAAATGAAATTCTTCTCAACTGGTACATTGATGTACCAGTACATCAACTGGTACACTGAAAACTACCTTCATTTTCAAGGGAACAATAAGCTTGTCAATGTATTCTTCTTTATGTTTAACACAAATTTCTACCACTGTATCATTTTGCTGTTAGAATAACCAGTTTTTCAGTTTTGCCATACCTTTTATCATGGTTTGTTAGAAGGTCATGTAAGTAGGAATTTGATAGTAAACTTCCAAGTATTTATCTAAAAGATAGATAAACATCTACCAGTGAGTCACAAATCTTAAGCCAAAAATTCCAAAGCATTTTGAGCCTTTTAGTTACGCAAAAGCATCTAATTTTACCTGTCTCTGTTGCTATATAGTATGGTTCTTAAAGGTAAAGACTTCGTTATTCAAATTCATGCTTACTATAATACTTTTGGTAGTTACATAATAGACCATAATCATTTATTTACTAAATAATTATGAAGTAAATGGGGCTGAAGATTTAGCTCAGCAGCATAAGCACCTGCCTGGCAAGCACAAAGTCATCAGTTTGATCCCTGGCACAAAAAAGAAAAACAAATTATGAAATAAATGACCACATGAACATCATGATAACTGATTTGACTTTTATCTTTCATAGGATAAATAGTATTGCTTTTATCATTCCAAAATATGCTATGTAACATTTGAGAAACAGAAACAAATATTTTGTTTCATTGTAGAGCCCTGTATATTCCATGCTTCTACCAAAGCTTAGACAATAATAAAAGCAATTTGTCTCCAGCTTCTGGGATTTCTCCAAGGGAATTCTTTAGAAATGAAGGACTTTCATCATATGGTCCTTACAGATTTTATAGTAGCTCAAGAAATATATATATAAAATGTGTGCTGTATATTTCAGTTCTCTCTTAACACTTATATTTCCCTTTAGAAAAGAAAAAACAATCATATCAAAAGAGAAACTGAAAAGAAATGTTACCTAACACATAACAAGTCATACTTTTCAAAGATTGCATTCCCATTTCTACATAGCATTCTCATTATAAAATCACCAGTACATTTTTTAGACATAAGCACAGTACCGAAAAGAGTAGTGCTGATGCAAATGATTTACTGGAAAGTGACATCTAGTCCAATTTCAGGAAAAAATTTGACTCTCTGAAATATTAATTGATCAAGACAAGGAGGCCAAATTTTAGCTACACAGAAAAACCAGGGAACATTTTTCATAGCTCTGCAGCTTGTTGTGAAGTCCCCTATGACACTAGCTTTGAATTTAAATAGAAAAGTAAATAAAAACAGATCAGAGCATCGGACTGTCAATTTGAGCAACTTCAAGGAGGAATGCTACGCTTCCATTTCTTTGCAATTCAAACGCAGAGTAAGAAGAAATATTATGCCACCTAGAAATGAAATTGCCATCATTGCTGGCCACTAGACTGAGATTCAAGAAGGATCAGCCCTTGGCCTTTGCTTTTCTGATTAGAAATGTAGTCCAAGTCATTTGTACAAATTTCAGTCATTGGTAGAACCAACTTAAAATTTTTCATTTGCTGTGGAAATGTCCAATCCTTTAGGAAGAATCGTAAACTAATGGCATTCTCATGACTGATTCAGGAAGAACCACCACTCTCTAACGAGCTTGCCAACGTCTTTTAATCTTCATATGCTGACTTTGCTTTTTCCACACAAATATTTTTGTGTGTGTGTGAAACAGTTATTTATGTAACTTATTTGCAAGGACCAACACAATTCATTTAGCATACTTCCCCAAACACCATATTTTTGTCAGAGGGCTCATATGGACACCCCTCAAGTGGCCCCTATGTGAAAGTGTTAAAGACAGAAGCAGGCTGTCAAGTTCCATGTTCAAGAACAATGACCAAAAACAATGACACTCAGCTCTTCCAAGCAACTGGAAAGAGATGCCTGCCTGGCCTTTCTTCATCTTTCATTCTCTTTTGAACTCATTACTAGTATATTTTGTTACATAAACTTACTGAAAGGAGTTCTCCATTCCTTTGCAAATCTCTCCATAGTAATAAATATTTCCCCTCTCTCCAGCACTCGCTCTGACTATAATTCACAATATTCTTAGACCAGTGGATTAGAGGCCACATTCCATCTTTGTTTACCAAGCAGTGGGATAAAAATTTTTTTATAACATAGTCCAAGAAACATAAAACTGTGTCGTTCCAGGTTCAACTCATTTTAATATCCGATAAGTGAGCTGTGGCCCTTTTCCCAGTATTCATGCATGAAGCTCATTAATAACTTTCTTCTCTCAGTAAGTGAAGATGAATCCTTTAATTTGAAGTGGCCTTAACACTAATGAGTCATGTCATTACTTTGGAATCCTTTAAGTTGCTTTTTTTCCTCACTGACTCAGTGAGGTAGAAATTAAGGACAGCTCCCATTAGTTTTATGTATTTCCCGAAGTGTCTGCTCGTGGTTGTAAATTGATCCATCCTAAATATTTATTTGCCTGTAAATGCCATTGAGTCAGTATTTCACTCAAGATTTCTCTCTTTGTTTTTATTCAAACACAAAATTTCTTTCAAAAGTTCCATCAGTAACATCACTTGCAATTTAAATGCTCGAAAAATATGATCCTTCCTGCTGTGTTTTTGAATGCTTCCTTCATATTTAATTGCTGTAGACACTTTAGTTCCTAATTAAACTTTATTGTTTATGACATTGCTGTCATTAATGGACATAATAGAAAAAAAAAAAAGCAAGTCTGCCAATTCCAGGCTTAATAATACTTCTTTTGGCCAATAATGAACTCATGGAGCAGAGAAAAAATGGGTAGAATACGAGGTGCAGACCAAGCTCGTGATTTTGAGGATTTGCTAGATGCACTTTTGAAAGACAAGCTTGAATTGGACTTGAATTGGGCTCCTTGATTTGTAGGGGAGATTAGCTTAGAAATAGCATCTCAAACACTTGCAAGATAAATATCCCCATTTTCCACGTCTCTTTTTTCCAGTACTTCTCAGGTTTTGCATTGGTGACAGAGACAGGCAAATATTCCACACACAAAGCCTGCTTTATCCTCAGAGTCTTAAAAAACTTTTATTGTGAGAGAATGGAGACACTTGATGAATTTGATCGGTTTTCGCAATGGAAAGATTTTCTATGACCCACTGCATCCAGGTTGTAATGCTCAACAGACAGACACAATTATTGCCCATTTCAGAGATTAAATAGTTTTGGGAAAACTTTCTCCCCTGGCAGTTGTAATTGTGTGTGTGAAATAAGTGTTCATTCTGCTACAGCACCATGATTTGAGCGCTTCCTTCTGTATTTTCACCCAGTGGGCTACATTTTAGGACATGGTAAATTAAGCCGTGACTTGCTAAAACCTTTCCCACTCCTAACATCCTTGCCATGTACCATACTAATATGTAATTACAAACACTATTATGTCCCTTTGTCATGGATGGTCTTCTATCTGTTTGGAGGGAAATAGAGGACTGAAAAAAAATATACCGGGATATGGACAAAAGTAGGAGCTTTGAGATGCTTACAAAGGCTAATCAAAGATGTGGTGTTCAGGACAGGGATTTAGCTCAGCAGCATAAGCAGCTGCCTGGCAAGCACGAGGTCAAAAATTCAATCCCTGATTTCAAAAGGAAAAAAAATATATATACATAGTGTTCAAGTAACACTTATTACAGTAACAGACACGTTGCCATTAATCCCTCTCAAATTACTCCTCTTCAGAGACACTTACCCCATCACTGCTGCCATTTTCTGAAGCAGTTGTGGAAGTCCTCTTTTGTGAGATTCTTAAGGACATATGACCAACAATCTGGAGAAAGCTCCTGCCAAGTACCATCCAACAGTGTGTCCTCATCCACTGAATCTGACACCATGTGACGTCCAGCTCTTCCCCAAAGCCAAAATGGCCAGGGAAGAAACATTTTGAATTGATTGAAAACATGGAGGCAAGCGCAACCGTGAAACTAAAGAGATTCATGAAAGAGGACTTCCAGAACCGCTTTAGAAAGTGTAAGAACAATGGGATAAATGTGTTTGAAGCAGGGGGAGGGTGCTTTGGCAGGGAGAGGTTCATGGAAATTTGTCTTTTACTGTAGGTTTTAACATTTAAGCACTCACCATCATTTTCAGTCATGGTCGAATAGTAGCACTCAAGGGTAGGTAAAGTGATCATGTACTTATTGGAACTTCCAGGGCTTCTAAAAAACCCCCAATTGCTCCAGGTAAAATGCAATGAAGAAAACATTCTAAGAAGAGGAAACAGAGTACAAGTAGAAAAATGTAGGCTCAACCTAGACAAATCATCTATTCCTTGACTTTGCCCGCCAGGGTCAACATTGCATATTAGTCTGCTAACTGCTGACAAGTACTATCTGACCTTTTGGGTGATTTAGAGCATTTCCATTTCCAGCCTGGCTGGATAAAGATCATTGTGTGTTAACACAGACCACTACATATTCCTGTTTCAAAGGCAAGCCTGTCTAGAATTCCTGGTTTTACCGTTTTTAGGTAGCTTCAATGTCATATCTTAAAATCGAATGTGAGAATATCAAAGAAACCCAGAGACAGTTAATAATGCTTACTTCTGAGCACTCACTATACTGCCGGCACCATGCTAAGCCTGCAGTGATTATTTAATCTTGCAACAGTTCTTTGAAATAGCTTCTGAGGTCCTGTGAAAACACAATTTCGAGCAATTACACAATTTTGCCTAATGTTATATAATTAGTAATTAGTTCAATCAGTTTAAATTCAGGTCTACATGATCCGAGCATTTGAGCTTATTCTTAGCTACTGTAGTAGCTACTACTACTACTATTCTTAGCTACTATAGTCCTATATACTACCTTTTAAAGAAGTCTTTGGTATCTTGAGAAAACAGAATGAGCTGATACTAGGAAGGTGATTCTTTACTACCCAGACACATATGCTCTGTAGTAATCTGGATTGGTACTGATTTTTATCTTTTTCTATTCATTGAAGTGCTCCAAGACACAAGAAAACAAAGTAATTTATAATTGAATATGGCTAAAAACATAGCAGTTGTTAATTCTTTGATTTTTTTTTTAGTCTTTTTCCTTGTTATCGGTACCGGGGATCAAACTCACGACCGCCTGCTTGCAAGGCAGGCGCTTATGCCGCTGAGCTAAATCCCCAGCCCTGGCAGTACTTATTTCTAAAAAACATGAGTTGAGGTGAGAAACAGAGCTTAGAATGTAAATATACAAATACAAAAATTTATAACTAGAAGCATATCTTAATCAGTGGGAATGACCATTGATAGAGCTAAGTGATTGGAGTACAGGCAGAAATGTGGTGTTTAAGATGCAGGTCTAGTACTGTTTTCTTACATTTTAACCAATCAGAAGTAGATAATTACTATACTAACATCATATGTTGAATATTCCTTTGTCAAGGTCAAATCTCTACAAAGTTAGAGGATGGCCCTCACCCCAATCTCTCACTCTTGTCTGCATAAGTTTCCCTGCAAAGTTTATCTTTCTCCTCCTTCTCTAGTTCACCAAGTATCTGACACAACATTGTAGTATCTAAGAGATAGTATCTGGAACATTCCTTATCTCACATGGATGTTGTACGGCTTAATGAACTAACATATTTTAAAATGATTCTAAAGAGTGAAGTGTTATATAAGTGTCAACATGATTAACTAGATGCCAAGTTATTAAGCACCTGAATATTATGCATCTTTTCTGAATTTCAGAAAAATGAATGTACATATTCATTTTCAGCAGCACTATTATTTGAATGATATTCAGACACTCAAATAAAAGTCTAGCCCAATTCTAATTATCTCTGCTCTTTTCATACCAGTCATGTGGGCCTTAAGGTGGCATATTTATGCAACTATGAGTAAGACAGACACTATTACTAATCTTGGGGAGTTTCCAGTGTATCAAAGAAAAGGCACACAGTACAATGAAATATTCCTGCTTTTCAGCCGGTACTCCATACTTAAATTTTTTTTTTTCAGATTTTTAGTTTTGTTGGTATATGTTTTGAGTACTACTGATTCTTTGTTGCGGGGAGCTGGTGCATATACATAAAGTGTCTTAATTCTTTTTATGTCCACCTTCCCTTCCTAACCCAATCCAATAAAAGTATTTCTTGCTTTTCAACCCATACCCCGTACTTCTGATACTGAAAAACAGAGAGGCAGTGAGGCCTGGTAGTTGAAATCATGAACTTTGGCTATTTCCCCGGCTCCAAACTCTAGCCTTGCCATTAGCTGTGTGACTTTGGGAAAGTCATGTCTCTTCTTTCTGCCTCCATTTATTTATGAGAAAACTTGAAGCAGTGGTAGTACCTATTTCGTAGTTCTTATGTCAAGATGCTAAGAAAAATCAGTTCCTGGGAGCACTAATTGCCTTTTCTGTTGTTATCATTAAAACTGTCATTAACACTGCTCTAGGCCAGTCTTCCCCTCAGAGAGAAAAATAAGCAGAATTTGGTAATTAGTTTTGTAGAACTCCTGTACAACTTCTGGAATTCACAAAGCACATTTAAGCACTCTTGTGTACTAGGGTACTCACACCGTGGTGAGATAGATCAACAGAGAGACTGCTTTCATTTGTGCCTCATTTGCCTAACAAGGTTTTTATCCTTTTTTTCTGGCAATGCTCTCTATCCAGTGCGTCTCAGTCCATCTACAGGGGTAGACATAACTCCATGCTAAGTCAGTCATAGTACTTCTCATGGTAAAATGGATCCGTGACTCAGGAGGGACAGTCTGAGGGGTCCCTTGGAATGTTAAATGGGGACTGGATTTAAAAGCAAAAAATAAACAGCATTACCTTTGGGTAATAATATGATAGTGAGGTCAAAAGAGACCAAATTCATTGCCAAGTGCAGAAAGTACAGCTATTCTTAAAAAGTGTGAAATCAAGCAGGGATGAACTGAGATGAGAGGAAGATTGGAGTGAGTTCTGCTGGCGTTAGTTTTAACAGTAGCATTTGAGTCCTTGGTCCCCACATTTTGATTTGGTCGCATTGCCCAGTATCCCTCCCAGTTATGTGGACCAATAATCATATGCCTTGTGTTTCACTTAAAATATTTTAAAGTGGATTTCTGTCTCCTGAAACCTAAAGAATCATGACGGATGCTGTCATTCACCCATTTTCTGGATAAAAGAATTGAGGTCCAGAGATGTTACGTGACTTTCTTATGACATTACTGGTGATTTTTCAGAACTAGAACTTCTTATCCTGAATAATGTGGATGTGGGATAATCCCAAAGACTAACTTCCAGCCCCCACCTCCAGAACCCGATATATTTCCTCAGGTACTAGGAGAAGTCTGAAGCTAGCTTTTAGGAACTGAATGATTTGCAAGACCCACCAGTACTCAAGGGTGGCTGTCTGCTCTAGGTTACTATCTACCTTAGCACAGGTGAGAAGCCACAAAGCCAGCCTTTGTCATATTCCAAGGTACAATATATGCAGAACATGCGAACCCCTTGGGTCTCTTAAAAAATTGATTATGGAGTGTTCCCCTTCCTTAAAGAGCAAACTTTTGTTTTTATTAGTGTGTGTAAATATGGAATAACTTTTGAATGCAAATATGAGTCATTATATTTTTCTGACATGTTTGAAAGCAGCCTGGGGCAGGGTGGCAGTGAATCAGTAAACATCACCAGCGGTACACTGGGAATTCATCAACTGTGCACACTATTAATGGACTTACGCCATATGTTCCATGATAGTGTGTTTGCTAACATGGCACTGGGCTGCCGGGCTGTATGATCAAGCTGCCAGATCAGTTTCTTGATGTATAGAAACAGGCTTTCTTAGCCAGATGCAGAAATCGAGCAAGGTCGTTTTAGGAGTAATTTCCATTTTGTGTGCTTTTTTTCCCCCTCATTGACTGTAAGAGAATGTGATTTGCCTCATTGCAGTATGATTCCAGGTGCAAAACACAATCATGACCTTTATGCCAAAGAATGAGGTTCACAAAATTGATAAGAGTGGCATCTATTACCCGGAGGCAAGAACCCTATTAACTTCTTCACCTGGGAGGTCAAAGGTCAAGGTGAAGGCCCCGGCTGCAACCAGGACTGGACTCAGAGGGAAAGAGGAACATCAAATTTTCCAGTAACACTGAGGCTTACACCTCGCACTGGGAAAGACAAGGGGATCTTGCAGGGGTTGGGGAGTTAAGTGAAGTCCTTTATCAGGTAGACCGCTGATAAAGCAGCAGCCCGCTGGTGACCTTGGGAGACGGCATCCCCAGGCGGGGCTCCTGTGATGAACCTCAGCTCTGCTCCTCCTTTAGGTCCTT
The DNA here is from genome assembly GCF_034190915.1 of Cavia porcellus. NCBI lineage: Eukaryota > Metazoa > Chordata > Mammalia > Rodentia > Caviidae > Cavia > Cavia porcellus. The sequence goes on along the minus strand of NW_026947484.1, from coordinate 154,621,976 downwards.
CTGATTTCCTCTGCTTCCACCTGACCCAGGATTATAATGCCTGCATTGAGGTGCTGCTTCTTTTTCCTCTTCTGGAATTTTGATCATGGGTGCTCAAGCAGGAAATCAGAAATTTGTTAGACAAGTCTTCACAATAACTTAGGAACCCTAAGGATACCATTTTAACCCTCATGGAGAAAGACTTCCAGCCCAAACCACAGAGTGGTCTGACATGAGCCCTTTGTTGGAAGTGGCCAGATGAACCATGTCCTCCCTTTGGTGGAAATGACAAGCATGTGAGCTTCCTTTTTAGGAAACATGCATTTACGAGTGGTCCTTGGGTGCAGAATGTCACTGGGGACTGTTGGACCCTTCCAAATGCAGCTTGGCCAGGGGGTGTCACTTACAACCTGCACTTGAATCCTTTTACTGTGGTTCAGCCTGATTAAGAACTCAGTGTCACATCCCCTTCAAATGACCAGAAGCCAAACCTAATGCAAAAATGGGGAGCGAGAAGGGAAAGCAAAGGTCACATGTTCCTTGAAGCCTGGAGCTTATAAATAAAGAAGAAAGTGACAGAGAACCGGGATGTATTAGATCTGAAGGAAAGAGGAGTGTGAATTTGAGCATATTTGGCAGAGGAAGCAAATTAAAATGATGAAATGCTTTGTTTGTTTACATCCCTGGAATTAAAAGTATCTCTGTCTGACCTTGGGTTCATGATACGGAAGGAGGGGCCTATTGGGTATGTTTATTGATGTTTGATTTCCAGAGCTTCTAGCCCAAGCAAGGACAAAGGCTGTGTATTCTGCAGATGCTCATAGAAGAATAATGCCTTTTTTAAATATTGCCAGTTCGGCTGTCATTTCAGGACCCCAGAGACACTGCTTATTAGGATAGCAGGCAAGCGAAGAAATGAGATGGGCATAGAGGTGGCAGGGGTTAATTTCATATTTATCATGAGATCCTGCATGATTTCCCTAAAAGATATTTAATTTCCACTGGGCATAATAACTTGCAGCTGCCGAATTGTGTTGTATACCAGTGGTGAGTTCTTGTCTTTGGAGATTTATGCAAGTCATTATTTAAAAATAGAGATCCGGGAGTTACAGCTGGCTAATTAATCTACCACTAAGGAAAGCTAAGAAAATGACCCACTTAACTGCTTTCAGGAACCATGGTTACTCTGAAGCAAACTTTCAAAAATGTCCTGTACAAATAATTAAACTAACACATCTCCGTGGCCTTGTGGTGCTCTCAGCGAATATGTGACTTAATAAGTTTTCTGTTTCTGTAACAGAACACCTGAGATGGAGTCATTCAAAGGAAAGATTATTTTGCTTGTGAGTTTGGAGGCTGGGAAATTCTAGGCCATGGTGGCAACATTTTGAGGATTCTTATGTCATTACCTGGCAGAAGGTGCAAGGGCATCCACAGAAGAGAGAACCCTGGGTGCAGAACGTCACAGGGTACTGTGGAACCCTTCCGCTCTTATTTATTTTGTAGTACTGAGTATCACACAGACTGTTCTTATTTATTTTGTAGTACTGAGTATCACACCCATGAGTACTTTGCCGGCGAGATAAGTTCCCAGCCCCCTTTGTCATTGTATCTTGTAAATTTTGAGCTGGGGTCTTGCTAAATTGCCCAAGTGAAATTTGAACTTCCCATTCTCCTAGCTCAGCCTCCCAAAGTGCTGGGATGACAGATATGTGACACCACCTTTGGCTTATAGTATCCACTCTTGAACCAACCTATTCAGTCCTGTGAACGTGACAACTCACTCTGGGGAGGAAAGAAGGCATCCCCGTGTCTGTCACTGGTTCACCCTCACATCCACACACAGTCTTCATGCACTCTTGGGGGAGCTTTGGGAAAGTGATTGGATTATGGAGGCTCGGAGCTGACTTACTGATAGGAGGTAGGGCCTGGTTGGGAGTGGCCAGTCACTATGGGTATGACTCGGAAGGTTCATGTCCTTCCCCAGCACCTCCCTTCACTCCTGCTTCCTGTCCACCACACTGAGAGCAGCTGCTCCCTTGCCAAGCCCCTTACCATGCTTCCCTGCCTGGGAACCAGCCAACCAAAGCTGGCTTTATTGTATACAGCCTCGGTAAGCTGAGCCAAAATAAACATCCTCTAAATTGTAGATGTCAGGTAGTGCATCTCCGGAAGGAGGAAAGCAACATATTGTTAGATGTGTGTGTATTTTAATTCATATAAATGACATATTCAGCTTCAGCTCTTTCTGACTTTATTCACTCAGCCCGTGCTGCTAATGGTCATCCTTGTCTCTCCATCTGGGGCTGTCACATTCTCCGTGGTAGTCACAGCCATCACATTTACCTCTCCGTCCTCCCCATTATGTCACACTCAGATTTCTCCCACTTTCTGCATCTCCCTGCCTTAGTCCATTTGCTGCTGCTATAACAGAACTCTGCAAACTAGGTGATTTATGAAGAAATGAGATTTATTTGACTCCCAGTCATGGAAGCCTAAGAGGATGGTACCACCTCCCTGGCAAAGGCCCTGGCCCTGCCTCACACCACTGCAGAAGGACACTTGAGGACAATCAAGGGCATATGAGACAAGTCCAGGGGAGAGTAGGTGGAATTCATTTTTATAACAACACAGTCTCTTTCCTGGTAATTGAACTAGTCCCTGCATAAGAGCCTCAATCCTTCTGGAAGATCCTAACCACCTCTGAAAGATCATATCTCTTCAATTTGCTCACAATGGTCACTAAATTGCAATGTGAGTTTGGGCAGGGGCATTTAAATCATATCACCCCTCTCCCCCGAAGTCCTTTGGTACTCATTTACCATATAACTGGACCCAATAATTTTCCTATGACTGTTTCATGTTTTTCCTTGTCTTTTCTGTAATTGATTTGAGATAAAGGCTTAATCCTTATACTATTTCTCCCGAAAATTCACCCATCATTGCTTCTCTAGAGCCTCACTGAAGCCTAAGTGAAGCTCAGTGCATAATTGGTGCTCAATAAATCCCTGTTGACTCATAATTTGAACACTGCAGCTCCAAAGGTAAGCACTTTTCTCTGCTCATGTCCATAGCTTCTGTCTAAAATGATGCCCGATGTGTTGTAGGTAAGTCTGGAAACAGATTTGAAGTAAATAAGTACCTCACTTCTCACACAAGAAAAAAAATCATGAAATGGAATATTATTCAGGGGTTGGGATCCCTACGTTCTAGTTCTAATCTGCCACCAATGAGGAGAGTGATACTGGCTACCTTGGTTCACTTCTCTGTACCCTGGTTAGACCGAATGCCTTCTCAATTTAGCAAGCAAATTCCTGCTTGCTAAGCCTGTGAGCTCATTAGAAATTTTTGAACAGGAAGCAAGACCATCCACAGCATACCATTATCTCCAGAGAATACATTTAAGGCAGTGGGGCAGGGGAGAGAAGGTGTGGGGTAGAAGTGAGGGGCTACAGTTCCCATGCTAGGCTCTTGGAATGGTGGAAACAGCAAAGTGAGCTCATACTTGTAAAAATAAAGTGCTCAGAAAAGCTTCTGGTGCCCAAGTGCTGTGAAATTCTCTGGACTTTGTAATAATCTCATGTGTGGCATTTGGAAGTCTGTTTATCATGATCATTATAAATCAGGATACCTGGAAATCTAGTACCAGTGTTGAAATTAATAGATTGTTTTCAAAGAACAGTAATAAGTAGACAACAGTATATTTCTTTTAAAGCCCAAATGATTTTCTTTCTGGTAATAAATAAGTTCTAATATTCATGACTTTTGCAAAGTGAGGCAAAGGCAAGAATTTTAGTCTTCAAGATCTTGTAACAGGCAAGAACGATGTTGGGAACAGAACCCTGTGTTCTTTATCTACTGAAAAGCACTGTTTCTTCTATAGACAGTCACTTAAAATGGACCCAGAATAGAACTGATATTTTAGTAATGTTGTATGCAGATGATATTTTCCCCGTTAGTGAAGAAATGGTAACTAAATAATCTAATTTGTCTCCCCTTATCCTTAGGGAAGTGAATCCAAATATTGGACAAAGTATTATTAAAATTCTGAGCAGCACTAAAGCACAATCTTATTTGCTGCTATAGGGCTTCTTTTTTCTCTAGGTCAAAAGGTAAAGCTATTAGTCTTAAACAAAAAACATTAAATGCTATCAGTAATGGGCTGCAGGTTTTATAACTTAACTGTATTTGCTTCATGAACAAAAATAGCATTTGATAACCATTCTACAGGCAGCAGAAATCTTAATCAAACATCATTTCAATTTAATGCTTTTACATGCAAAATTCAATTTGTGGATTCATCTACCATCGAAAAATTAACCAAAAAATCAGCAAAATACAAAATGAAAAGTGGAAACTCCATATAGGCTAGAAATTTTTGGACAGAGGAAAGATTGACCCTTGTATTCAAACAGTTAGGGAAATATTTAGGTAAAATGTTCAGTCATCAAGGACAGCATAGGTAGATGACCACAAATCATTTGCTTTAGAGTTCAGAACCACTTCAGTTAATGATAGGCATTAAACCTGGTAAATTGGAATTTTTAAAGAATTTGTGAGATTGCTTTTGTGTAGTACCATAGTTTCTTATTAAAGTCATAATGGTCTGTGTTAAAATAATAAGGTCTTTCTACTCAGGATGTTTTCAGCTGAAGATTTCTGTTTTAAAATAGGCAGTATAAATTAAAACAAAATATGCAATTTGAATACCCAAGCAAAGCTACCATCAGTTAAAAGAGGTTATATGTGGAAAGATAATTTGAAAACTTCTTGAGTCCTGTACATATATTTGTTATTTTATTACATAAGAATTAGAATTTCTGAGCATCTGCTCTGTCCTGGGAACTTCTTTAGGTGCTTGGGGATTTGCAGAGAAATAATAATACAGAACTTTGCCCTTAAGGATTTCATTCTTATGGTAGAGAAATGGATATAAAACCAAAAACTGTAAATTTAAGGTAGTAAGTGCGGTAGTGACTGCTATAACAAGGTCCTTGTGAGCATAGAAAAGGACCTCTAAGTTTTAGAGTCAAGGAGTACAGAGGAAGTTAGGGAGAAGAGAAGGGACTCTCAGAGGAGGGGGTGGCAAGACTGTAGCTTTGAGATTAAAAATAGCACTATGTATTCTGAATCACTGAAGAGATGGTGTTACTAAAGCTGGAAATACCCAGCAAGGAACAGCACAGGAGGTCTTCAGAGGTCAGATTATGGGAGTTCCATATGTTACATTAAAGGTTGTGATTTTGTCTTGTTAGGGATGAAAGTCCAAGGAGGTACTGACATGGAGACTGAAGGAGGAGGGAAGGTGGGTGCAGGAGAATAGTAAAGAATATAGATGAAAGACCTTGAACACAGGCAGGGATAGTTGAATGGAACAGAAAGGACTCATTTGAAAAATAGCTTCAAAAGGTCATTCATGGTCATTGTATACCAGCTTAAATATCACATGGTTTCTCTTACATGAGAAACCCATGATGTAAGTAAAATGCAAAACAGAAGACAAACAAAAATGGAAAGAACGAGAAAGTTATTGCAATCCAGCATAGCCAATATATCTAAAAGTGTACCTTGATTTAGCATATTTTAATGAGTTTTATATGTTTTTTGTTTGGTTAGTCTGGCTATTAATCTGTGCATATGATAAATAACTTGATAAAGACAAATAAATCTGATGCTGGCAAAAAAGGATGTTATATACATGTTCCAGCTCCCCATAATGAATGTAATCATTATGTATTAAAAATATGTATTGATGGGGCTGGGGATTTAGCTCAGTGGCATAAGCACCTGCCTTGCAAGCAGGCGGTGAGGAGTTCAATCCCCGTTACCGATAAAAATGAAAAAAGACAAAAAAAAAAAATATGTACTGATAAAAATTTTAAAAGAAGAGCATCAAGTCAAGGGATAAAAAGGAATCAGAATGACTGTCAAGCTTGTATTGGCTCACTACGCAATTTGTAGTACAACATACAACACAGAATGCTATAAAGGAATTGGGCATAGCAGATAAGATAGATGTTTATTTTTTGTCTTATTTATTTCAACATTTCTGTAAGACAGGTGTCCAGGAGGTAATGTGATATAAGGCTCTGAATTGGGATGAACAGATTTAAGAAATTCCAGTTGGTGAGTTGCAAGCATGTATATGGTAGTTTAAACTCTGACGGAAGATAAGAAAAGACAGAATCCTGGAGATACCAGCGTTGAGAGTGGGCTGAAGAAGAGAAAATCCCAAAGGGGACAATAAAATCAAGACGAAGGCATGAACAGCAGTGTCATTCACAGAGGCTAGAGGAGAAGAGATTCGGGAAGAAACCGTGAGGCAAAGTGAAATCAAAGCACTGAAATCCACAGTAAGAGCTTCGAGTCTCCAGATGTAGAAAAACCAGGACTTGGGCGTCAGCACCATCGCACTGCACTGGTGGCTAAGCCCACTGAGAAGTGGATGTGGGAGCATGAACACGAATTCCCTCTCCGTGTAGAAATTTGGGAGGAAGGAAGCAAATTGATAAAATTGCAGTTCAAGAAAGTGCCGGGTTGAGAATGGATTATTTGAAGAGTTGAGAAGCTTCAGGCTGGAGGCTGAAGAAAAGGAAGCTGTAGTAGGAAAAGTCAGAAGTGCCCCATCAAAGAGAAAACACTGCTGTAGTTCACTCTGCGAAGTGGGGAGGAAGGAGGGACAGCTCTGGAGGAAAGGTGGCCCTTAACCAGGAAGGCCTAAAACCTTGAAACCTCTAGGGCTAGAAGGGTGTGTAGAAAAGCGAGTCAGTCATGGAAATGGAAAGGTAAGTCCCTCCCCCTGGACGTACATTAGTGCTCCCTTCCCTAACACTGGATGCAGTGATTAAACAGGTGACCTCCATCACTGTCCTGCTCAGGGCCATCTCCCACCAACCAATCAGAGTGCTCCCCATCATTTGCCCGTCTTTCCGTGCTGCCCTGCCCAAGCATCTGATCCTCCTCCCAACCATGCGTGTGCTTTGCTCTCCCAGTGCCAATGACCTTCTGGCCCTCTTGGCTCACCTTTAAAATATCTGCTAATTGTCTATATCCAAGCACATCGTGAACTATTTCATCTTGAAATGTAAATGTCTGTTACCCAGCTGACAGCTTTGACCTTCTCGGGAGTAACTGCCTTTTCCATGGATGCTCTGGCCTTCAAAGCCCTTGCCTCAGGACTCTCCACCCCTCTATTTAACCCATCTTCCCACTGCTCCTTGAACATGCACTCTTAGCTCTGCTTGTGCATATGTACTGCTTTTCCAAAAAGTGAAGCACACGTGGTGTGAAAATCACACAGCTGGAATAGTGAGTACGACAGTGAACATTCCCCAAGGTGCCCCCATTATTATGCCCCATTATGCCTGATGGAAAGTGTCATAGACATTCAGTACCCATTACCCTTGCTTTTCAGCTACAAATTAAGTGTACTATTCTCTTCCTTGTTTCTTAACAGAAAGTTAGGAAAATATGAAGCAGCGTTATGTTTTTAATCAGGCTACTGCTCTTTGCTGGTTACAGTTAGAATCATAGAAATCAAGACAAAGCCATTTTTTCCTAAAACTGTGTTTCCAGTTTGTCCACAAACCCCTCATGAATAGAACAGGAAGAAAGCAATGAGACTTTGGGCTCACTGTCACAGCTTGGTGCCTCGACCTCCAATGTACTGGCTATGTCCAGGCTGATAGGATGAGCAAGCTAATAATAGAAATGCCTCAGGGACTCTTTTCGCTAGTGAGCCTTAATCTAGAATGTACAACCTTATGATGAAGGGGGCCCATTTTAGAATCAAACTGATTTGTTCTCTATGTGATATCTCAGAGGACTGATGTGAGGATTAAGTGTGACTATGAATTTAAAGTGTGTAGCCTCATCTTTAGGACACAGCTAGTGCTCACTAAGGGGAGCCTGCTATTGAATTATAACTGCTATTTGTTTATGTCATATTTTAAGGAACTGTCTGGCTTAACCAGCTGCTGGCATAGGCATGGCTGCTTTCTCATCCAACAGCTATGCAACCGAGAGTTTCATGTTCAGTTGTGCATATGCACTTGGTCTCTTTCGTAGCTGATGCCTACTCTCTGTAGTCAATTAATATGATCAGCCACTTAGGCTAATCATTTTCCTAAGAACCAAGTGCACTTACAGTTGATGATATCTACTGTACTGCAATTAATTTTTCCAATAATATCCATCTGATAGATAGGCACATTATAAATGAGAGCCATAATGATAAGCTACTTCCTGTTTGCTCATTTTGAAAAGACTCATTAGGGACAGTGGTCCTCAATGGTAATGAAATGGCACAATCCAATTAGAGAATTGCAATTACACATGATCATACTAGAATGGGAGGAATCGCTGTCAAACAGAATGCTGTGGTCTGCGGCTTGCTTTTTCTGTCTTTTATCATTGCTTTTACCTTGATCCCCATCTCTCCCTTTCCTTGGGCCAGTTTTGGAACCCATCTATCTTCTGAATGCTAGCAAATGCCTAAGCTATAAACAGCTTGCTTTCCCACAAAACAGCTTATGCCTGAAAAACTTGATAATGATTTCAAAATTTCTTTTAATTGAGTTTTTAATTACAATACAGATAGCAAACATCCCATTCAGATATAATTTTGACAAAGATGACAAGCAATTTCATATTCTTTGGAGAACATTTGACAAGTGAGGGATCCTCCAGTACAGTACCAACTGCTTTGTTTTTGGACAGGAGACTCACTCAGGGAAGGTCAGGAGCTGGAACATCTGGGTCTCAGCAGCAGTGTTTGATGTAACAATCCAAGTGCTACAATGCAAGCTACCACTGGGGATGGAAATCTGATTGGCTGGCTTAGAATCCTGCTTTTTAACTCATACATCAGTACTTATTATGAATTAGGAGACTGTAGAGCCAGTGGGTAAATGGGCATTATTTTACCTTAACTATATTTTTCTATCTTTAGATCTTATTGAAAAATCAGACAAAAAAATAATGTCACTAATTTTTTTTCCTAGAATACAAAACTTATGAGTGTCAGGTACATTTACTGAATTGTAGACCCTCACTCAGAGTTATACCAAACAAAACAGAGCAGAACAGAAACAAAGCATAACAAAACAAAACCGCTCCATCCCAGACAGTAGAGTGCAAGCCCATCACTAGCTGCTCCTACTGGCACCTCCCACGAGCTCTGAAAGGCCATTTGCAAAACCTCAGCATTTCTTAGTGACATCCAAGATCAAATTGATGTATCATTTTTAAGCACAGAGCAGTATTTCTCAGATCTTTGGATTTCAGAAACTAAGAAAGTAACTTCCCCTCATTGAGGTCCTACAAAGAATGATCACCTTTTCGTTTTAGTAACTATAGATACTTTTCTCTTCATTCATTTGTAAATTCGGTAAATATCTTTTGAACGTGTACTGTCTTTGGCTACTAAAGCAGCCCTAAGAATGTAATGAAAAATAAGCTGCATATGACCCACATACTCAAGTATCACATAGTCTGGTGGGTCAGGTGGTATAACTACACAGTTACGCCATTGTGTATAAAATTCACATTGAGACAAGTGCTCTGACAGACATAAGGAGCATATAACGTTAATTTTCTATGGGCAGAGAGTGACAGGGAAATCTTTCCCTTTGAAATTGGTACTTGTACTTAACAAACTCGAGACTATGTAGGGACTCGAGAGCCATGATAAGGATTTTGAGCATCATGCTAGAAGTGACAGAATATCATGGAAGAATTTTAAGTAAGATTAATGTTGTAAAAGAGTCTTCCCTATGCCACTGGGGAAGGGACTGGAGGCTGCAAGAGCAGGAGGAGTGAGGTCAATTTGGTGGGATTCAATATGACCAGGACGACGACTAGTAAAAGTTTGATTTGAAATATATTTTTGAGTTAAAATTACTGAAGCTCATTGATAGATAATAGGAGGGAAGTGGAGAACAGAGCTATCAAGGATGATTCCTACCTTCCCGGACAATAAATCAACTTGTCATGTAATATGTCATCTACTGAACTTGAGAGACCAAGACAGGAAGGAAAACTCAGAGGTCCCTTTGGGAAGGGTTAAATTTATGGCTCCTGAGTGATATGAAAGGAAGGAGGATATATTTGTCCGAAGCCTAGAGGAGTGTTTTACTGCTAGACACACTTTGGAGTTATCAGCATATCGGTGGTATTTAAAGCCGTGGAAGGAGATAAGGTTTCACAGGAATAAGCACTATAGAATTTAAAATATGTTGAGCCCCAGTCTGGGAGGAGAAATCTTCAGAGTGTCTTTCTATGAAAAGGATGACATTTTTACACCTGCAAAATGGAACACAGTATCAGGCTTTAAAGTTAAGGGCACTTAGCTGCATGAAATCCTTTCTCCATTCTGCTTATCGCTGTCACTGGGTTGCAGATCCGTGAGAACTTTGTTGCAAACCCTAATGGTTCCGCAACCATTCGAGGCAGGAATAACCTCATTTCTGATGTAGCAAATCAGATCATATCCAAACCCAGCTTTCGCTAGCCTCCTAGATGCTTCAAACACACCCGGAGCTTCTCAATCAATTTACTACAGGACTGAAAGTCACAGTGGCACAGCTCCTCCAGTAGAACCTCAGATCCGGCCTGTCTTGCAATGCTATCACTTCCCTCCTAGGCAGCACAGACTGTTCACATTGTAGCTTAGTTATTTGTATTCAGCAAAGTAAACACTTGCATAAATGTCTTTTGCTGCCTATTGCAATACCCACATTTACCATTGTGTTCTTTCTTACTGCTGCTGGTGTATCTTTCTGAATTTTCCCACTTAAGAGTTTCTAAGGTAGCCCCAATTAATCAGGTTTGATGTGGGAGATCATAGCAATAATACTAATTTTATTATGATGCTTACAGTTATTATTATTAATAACATTTTTAGCACTTTGTGTCAGGCACTGCTCGGAGTACTGTCTGTGCCTCGTCTTATGCAAACCTTAACTGCAAGTTAGAATATCAGTGCCAGTTTACAGATGAAGAGAGTGAGGCTGAAAGGCCAACATCCCAAGTAAAGGTTTCATCGTTATTTTTGCATTCATTGTAATTATGTGACATCATCTGCAACCGCAGAAACTCACAGAAGGCAAAGCCTCTATTTTTCTTGAACAGTGCTGGGTACAGCTAAGAAGTTTATTAAATACTGAATTGAGGGAAACCTTAGACTCTATAGGAAGGGGAAAGCCTTTGAAGGGCAATTCCAAGGTTGTGTCTTCCATGATTTGGACCCTCTTACAATACCTGCATAATACTCAGTAAATATTGGGCAGCTTGAGTGTGTAGATTTAAAATTGGCTGAAAAACTCCAGTAAACTGAGAAGTTTCAGAGTGATTGGTGCTGGTGGAAAGGATTAACCCAAAAGAGGATTAAGATGCTGTGCCTCTGAATCTGTTCTTGGTGCCTATGTGGGTCTGACTCTTATTTTAGCATCCTTATTCATGACTGGGATGGAAAAGAAAGAAGCTGTTCTCTTTGGAACTCGCTAATGATTCCAATTTGGAAAGTATTGTAAGCAGCTCAAGCAACAGAAATAAAATGAAAACGACTTTGGAGACTTGAGGTACATAGGCTGGGAATAATAACTTTGTGAGCACTGGAAAAAGGCGAGGCACCGACCGATACATCTGGGGAAAGAGAATCCACACACAGAGCTGTTCTCGGGGAAGCAAAAGACAAAGTGGGCCCAGTAGACTGGGTAGCGTGCAAATTAGATTCAGGCCAGCCACGCACGCAGTCTGGCAGGATGAAAGGCAAGTCCAGGTTGGAGCTGCCGGTGCAGAAGGACGCGGATAACAGGTCCTCTGTGGACAGTTCTAACAGAGCCGCACCTGGCACCACGCACTGTGTCCCCACCACTACAAGACAGGGAGAGCTCCTGAGGTTTGCAGAGAACAGCAACAACAGTGAATGAATCCAGGAGCCCAAAGAAAGGATGCTGATGAAAGATTAAAAGGATTAAATAGCTATGCCTTAGCTGCAGACAGCCAAAGGGAAGAGAAGGGAGAGGCCTGGAAATTAATATTAAATACCCAGGTGTGTTCTAAAATAGCCACGTGGAAACTCGCAGGATACCTATCCAATTAAGATTTTCCAGATGAAAGTAGACATTTTCTCCCAAGCAATAGGCTTCATGCCTGAACCGGCATTCTACATAGCTAAGTGCTTGGTAAATACTATATTATAAAACCACCTTCATTTGCCAAAAGGGGATGAGATCTGGGAAGTAGACCAATTGGAAGCACACTAAAAAGTCAGCCAGTGCTTTCCTTACTGGCAGTGAGGACAGGATTAAAGGAACTGGATTTGTGTGGTGAGTCAAGTCAGACTCTTCAACAATGAAGTTGCCTCTTCTCACTCAGACAAATATAGAACAAAATAGAAACCTTTGTAGCACAGGGAATGCCTAAGACATGCTTGGCTGGGCTCTGGTTAAATCATATCATTGCAATTTATTTCATGTCAAAGAGAACAAGATGCTAACATCGCCCTCTCCAGGGCTACCTTAGAGAGCTAGGAGGAGGCAGAGAAAGTTGTACTTCTAAACTCAGGGTGAGATCCGCTTTTGAAAATCAACTGTGAATATCAAAGTGTCTGAATTAGAAGCTGATTCTTTGTTTTGTTGAAAGGAGCCTCTAAAACAACAACTCTCCTTGGTGCCATTAAATCGCCTTTGTTTACAAATTATTAACTGAACGGTTCTTAACCTAGCACCTAAGGGAGTCAAGTGTTCAGCTTCCTGGCAAATGGAAAGCAAGTCACACTGCTGTTATTAGGGGCCAAACTCAGCAGGCTTCCTTGAGTTCCTCCAGCATGCCAAGCCCCTGAAATGTGTTGTTCCTGCTTTCTACATGGCTGATCCCTCTTAATCTTTTCCTCTCAATTTAATTGTTGCGCCTTCTAAAAGTCCACACTATGAATAAGATGATTTGATCTGCAAATCAGAGAAGACTGTACACATTGTAGCTCAAGCCAGTAGCTATGAACTCATCTGACTGATATTCAGGCCAGAAGTTAAATGGCACCACGACTCCACAGTGTTACCAAGAACCTTGCGTCCAGCTAGCTCTGTGCTCCACCTTCATGCCAATGGCTTTCATTCGCACTGTTTCTTCCGGTGAGGCTTTCCATTGTTATTCAAGAAGGCTGGCCTCATTCTGTGTAATTGGTTAGAACTGTGTCACTTACAAGGGATTCTGAAAAGTCATGATTGGCTTCCCAGCCTCCATAACAGAGAAAAACAAAGAAAGAGATGTGAATACTGTCAGGCAACCAAAATTCTGTCTACCAGGGTGTCTCCTGCTCCCCACTTCTGGTCCTAATCGCTCTTTATCTTAGCTCCCTACTTTTCTCTTCTTGGCATTTACAATTTATAGTTGTCCACTTAGAGGTCCCCTGGGACAGAGATCAGTCACAGCTGTTTCTCTCACTAGTTCTGTATTTGGAGCTAACTGCTGTTCTTTGGATAAAGCTTTCCCAAAAGTCCATGTGCTTAAGTCTTGATTCCTAGCTGGTATTGGGAGCTGCAGACCTCTGAGAGGTGGGGCTTACTAGAAGGTCCATGGGCTTTTAGGGTCTCTGGATCTTGGCCCTTTCTGTCTGTCTGTCTGCTTCTTGGCTCAGGATGTTGGTCACTTTGCTCTGCCACTTGCTCCTGCCATGACTGTGCTATGCTTACTGCAGGATCAAAGCAAAGGGACTTTGGACTGAAATTTCCAGAACCATGAGTTAAAGTAAACCCTTTCTCCCAGTAAATTTATTGCCTTGGGTGTTTCGTTATAGTAACACACAGCTAGATAATGTATTAGCTTTGTCCTGGTGAAGAGCAGGTACTAAATAAATGTCTCCTGAATTCGGGGCTGGTTGACTTGTAAATGATTAAAAAAGAAAAAAATTCACTGTGGGATGATCAGACATCAAAACCACCTGAGAAAATAGGATTCTGGTTATTAAAATTCAAGGTATACATACCTCTTTGTATTTATTATAAAATATTTCAAATATGAAAAGAAGTGTATATGAAATAAGATAATGAGTATTCCAATTTCCACCACACAGCTCAGTACAATGCTCGGATTTTGCCTTAGGGCCCTGACGTTTGTTAATGTTATATTTGAAGAAAAATAAAATCTCAAATGAAGTTGAAATCCTTGTGTCCTCTTCCCTGGCTCCCTGCATCTGTCTTTTTCTCTTTGCAAGTAACCAATACCCTGAAAACAGACTGGTTGGGCTATTCTGTGTTTCTTTTTCACTATGACTGTCTTTGTAAAGACTCATCAACCAGAAAAAAATTATAGGGCATTTTTCATACCCTTAAACTGCATGTGAATAGTATGTTTTTTAAAACACCATAGGAATGATATGAATAATGAAAGTGTCACCTTTAGGGTTATCTTGTTACTGGTGTTCGGTGAGATACACCTGTATAGTATTTTGCTGTATGAATATACTGCAATTCATTTTCACATTGACAAACTTTTTCATTATTTGCAATCTTTATCCCTATTGCAAATAATGCTACACACAATTAACATTCTTTTACAGATTTCTTTGTCGGACCTGTGATAGTTTCTCAGTCCAAAGTATATAGCTGGAAACAAATTTACAGAATAAGGGAGGTAAATTTCTTTGAATTTGCCAAAGGTATTCTACAAAATACTTGTCCTAATTGATACTTTCATGAACAACAAATGAGACTGTTTCTAGATTCAACAATAGCATTTAGAGTTTTTGTCAATCTATTGATATAAGAAGGTGTCACAGTGGTTTTATTTTGTATTTCTCTGAAGAGGGAAGGCTGAGTACTTTGTGATAGTGTGTTGGTCAATCAGTTTCCTACTATGAAAATCACCTGTTTGTTTCCATTGCTCATTCTGAGGAGTGAGAATTCTCTTTTCTTAGTGATTCATAAGGTTCTTTTGTATTCTGGATTGCAACCCTCTGTTGCGCGCCTTGCAAATGTCTTTTCCCAGATCGATACTAAAATTTTCATATTGTCTGTGATTTAGTTTTATGAATTGGAGTGTTAAATTTTAATGCAGTAAAGTTTGTCAACTTATTATTCTGTGTTTTGAGCTTTTTTGTGATCTTTACTTTTATTTGAAAATAATAATTGTATTTTTATAGGATATTGTGTGCCACTTCAATGCATATATCCAAGGTGTAATGAATAGATCAGACTAATGGGTATATGTATCACTTGAAGCATTTATCATGCTTTTGGGACTATTCAAACTCTTTTCCACTAACTTTTGTAAAATTTTCAATTAACTGTTGTCATTCATAGTTATCTTGCTGTGCCATACATTATTAGAAGTTATTTCTCCTCTCTAATTGCACCCCTGTATTTGTTACCCACTCCTACCCTACACACTTTTCAGACCCTTCTAACCACTGCTGTACTCGCCACTATTTTGAGGTCAGTGTTTTAGGTTCCATAAATCAGTAAGAATGTGTGCTGTGTGTCTTTCTGTATCTAACTTCACTCAATATGAAATCTTCCCATTGCATCCATGTGCTGCAAATGTCAGAATTTCATTCACATGTATGGATGAAATAAGTCTAATGCTTATAAGACATTTTTATCCAGTCATCTGTGGATAGGGACCTCAGATGATCACATATCTTGGCTATTACAAATAGTGCTGCAAAAAACATGCAAGTGTAGATATCTCTTCAACATGCTGGTTTCAGTTCCTTTGGCTGCATACATACTGGTGAGATTGCTGGGTTATTCGGTAGTCCTATTTCTAGGGTTTTTTTAAGAACCCCCGTACTATTTTCTTTTTCTTTTTTTTTTTTTTTATTTATTTAAGAGGAAAAAGAGAAAAACACAAAACAAACCAAAGCGGCGTAAGGGTACACGCAATACAGAACTACAAAACAAAACAAAACAAAAAACCATAACAGTAAGAAATTACCTGCTAGTAGATTACACACTATTTTCTTGAAAATAGTTCCTCAAATCACAGTATCAAAGAACACAAGGTGGACATTCAAACAGGGAGACTGCAAACAGCTGTGTTCAATGTTCCAAAAACATTGATAAAGTCAGCTATTTAACACCCCCAAACACACTTGCTGTTATATCCGTTAGAGCTCTTTTTCTTTTTTTTTTTTCCCTCTTTTTTACAACAAAATTTACACATCTTGGATTTTATTACTCCTTAGTGCTTATTACTTTCTTTGGGGGGGGGGGGAAGAATACAGTCAAATATGGCAAAACAAAGCTGTCAGTCAATACCAAGGATAGACATAGCACATGGTGTAGAACAGAGTACAAGTTTATCAACAATGGTTATCGACGTTGTCCCTTGTTTCCTTAAAAAGAATTGTCTATCTTATTAGATATTATAAAGTTGGACAAAACAGTAGAGAACAAGACCAATAAAACTTAGGCATTGTAAACATTACAGGACTTCCAAAGGAGACAATAGTCAAACCAGAATGGGTATCTTAGTGAATCTTATTGTCTTCAAAGTAGTTGCCTATGTCTTCAAACTTGATACTATCATATAGAATGGAACAGAGTCTAATCAGGCAAAACAAGATCGTGGGAGTACTACAGGACTTCAAAACAAGTTAATAGGAAATCGAAAAAATAGCTACACTACTTTACATTCCCACTGACAGTGTGAGAATTTCCGTTTCCCTACATCCTTGCTAGTGTTTGTTGTTTTTCATTCTTTTGAAAGTAGCTATTCTAACTGGGATGAGATAACCTTGTGTATATGATTTGCATTTCTTCATCCCTTAGTGATGTTTTCTTATGCTTATTGGCCATTCTTATACTTTCTTTTGAGAAATGTCTATTCACATCATTCGCCTTTTGTTCTTTCTTTCTTCTGAGTACAGTGTGTTCCTTATATATTCTGAAAATTAATTTGTCAGATGAGTACTTTGCAAATTATTTTCTTCTATTTTGTAGGCTACCTCTTCACTCTATTGCTTGATTTCCTATGCAGAATCTTTTCATTTTGATGTAATTCCATTTGTAGATTTTTGCTTCTTTGTATTTTGGAGGTTAATAAAAATATTTGACTAGAACGGTATCTTTCTTCTATCTTTTATTTCCGTAATCTCTTAGTCTATTTATTTACTTATGTATTTATTGTCTTTTTGAGACAAGATCTCACAATGCAGTTCAGACTGGCCTTGGGCCCACGTTGTAATCCAAGCTGGTCTCAAACTAGCAAGAAGACTCCCGCCTCAGCCTCCGAGTGCGGGAATTACAGGAGTACGCCACCACGCCCGGCCCTAGTAATTTCTTAGTGCAGGGTCTTGTATTTTATTTTAGCCTTTGATTCATTTTGTGTTGCTTTTTATACATGGTGAGAAATTAGAATTTAGCTTGTTTCTTCTGCATGTAAGTGTCCAACACCATTTATTAAAGAGACTTCTTTCTCCAGTGAATATTCTTTCTGCCTTCATCAGAAATCAGCTGGCTGTGAATATGTGGATTTCCTGGGTTGTCTAGTCAGTTCTGTGGTGTACTTGTCTGTGTTTATGATAACTGTTGTTTTGGTTGCATGTTTTAAAGCCAGATATTATCATTCCTCCATTTTTGTTCTTTTTGCTCATGATTGTCATTGGCTCTTTTGGGTCTTACATGGTTCCATGCAAATTTCTACACAAATTTTTTTCTATTTCTGTGAAGAATCTCATAGGTATTTTGATAGAAACTGTGTAGAATGCTCTGGAAAGTATGTACATAATAGCAATACTAATTCCTCCAGTCAAGCAACATTGCATACTGTGTTTTTACGTGTGTCACCTTCAATTTCTTTCATCAGCACTTTGCAATTTTTGCTGTAGAGATCATTCACATTCTTGGTTAAGTGGCTTCCTAAGTATTTTTTTGTGGCTGTTGTGAATGGGATTGTTTTCCTGATTTCTTTCTCAGCAATGCCCTTATTGTTGCATAAAAATACTACTGATTCTTATACACTGGTTTTGCATTCTGAAACCTTCTTGAAATTGTTTATTAATTTTTAAAATAATTTTAATTTTAAACCAGGACAGCTATTTTGAAGAAAACAAGAGACATTATGGTATGGATATTTAGTTGAGTCACTAAACATTTCTGTGTATAAAATTATGCTGTCTTCAACTACCAGTAGTTTGTTTTCTCTTTTCCTATTTGGTGTCGTTTTAATTCTTTATCATGACTTATTGTTATGACTATGATACCCAATATTATATTGAACACAAAGTTGAGCTCAGAAAGCTACTTAAATTTTTCCCCATTTGATAAGCTGTTGACTACAGCTTGTGACATAACTTTTGTTTGTGACACAGACCTCTTTTGTATATTGGAAGTTTTTAATCATGAGCCATTGTCCAATTATATCAAATTCCTTTTTTGCACTTGTATCCCTTGTCTTATCATATTTACTGAGACTTTCTAACAGCATTATCTTTAAGTAGCAATAGCAGACATTCTTGTCTTAATCTAAACTGCCAGTAACTTTCATTATTTTTTTATAATTTGAATCCGTACTATAAGTTTGTATAGATAATATTCATTGAGTTTAGGAAATTCTCTTTTATTCCAAGTATACTAAGATTATAAACCTGCTAGACTTCACTAAATACTTTTTAAAGTATCTATTAAGTTTATAACAGGTTATTTTACATATGTTAATATTGGATGGATGAACTAAGAGATATTTGAGAGCGTCTTTTCAGTTCTCAGAGAATAGTCACTGATTCTCAAGAATGTGTTGAAGAAGAGGCGGGGTGCAGCTCTGAACCTAAGTGCTTGCCTAGCATGTGCAAGGTCCTGGATGCAATCCAGTACCAAAAAAGAAGTTTCAAAGAAACACTGAGTCTTTTTCTAAAACAAAGAAATATGGAGATTTTTGAATCATTAATATATGTATTTAATTTCACATAATTTGAAGTTAAGTCTGGGTTGATTTTTATGTTTTTTTAAAAGACAAAGCACATAAAACTTGTATAGTGATAACAAAGAATGTAAATGGAGAGAAAAGAGGATGGTGAGAGTTATCTTTGCTACTTTGGACTGTGAAAAGAAGTGTTAGCTGAGTCTTCTCTGATGTACTTGTGAACTTTGCAAATCTATCAGTCAAGCATTTCTGGGGCAACATAATCACATCCCCTAATGACCTTATTCGCTGAGGAGATGCATCATGCTGGCCATTTGTCTAAAGACCTGATAACCCCAGTATCCAGAATCATTTAGAGGCTAAGCTCTTAACTGCTCAGAGTAACTAGGTGCTGCTCCTTGCACACAGGGAGCATGCTGCAAAGGATGATGGGTGCTATAAAATGGTTCTGGTCCTGATCTCTTCCTGTCACTTTTGCTGTATTTATCTTTGGTAATTGCATCATTTGGTGTCTTATATACATGTAGTCTTTTGTAGTTTTGGTGCTCATCAAAGCAGCTATGTTCTGCTCAATAATTAGGGCTTCAATGTCACAAAATTATTTCAGTGTAATGACTATCTATGGCAAAATGCAAAGCCAATGCAGAAATATGGTTTTGATGGCTGCTGAGCAGTCCTATTTCTGAGTAGCTGTCCTAATTATGGGCACATAAGCATACAATTACTGAGAAATTACTGTACTAAAAGAACTGTACAGACACAATGATAATCATGTGATGGCCTGGTTTGCTGACTAAAAGAAGATTTCAGAAATTGATTAGAACATTTAATGCCTTTCCTTCATTTAAAGATTTGTGAACCAAATACTTTATTCCAATTGGAAATATGTTACAAAGAGAGTATTTTTTCTCCTTCCCCCCTCATCATGTAGCATATAAGAAGAAAGACTCCTGGGAGTTATCTCCTTGATTAACTATGAAGTAATAAACATAGGAAAGCAGCAACAATTCACGCAGTAGGACACTAAATCTCCACCTTTATGGCCTGCCTTTGCCAACTGTTTCCATTTTTGACAGATAAAGTACACCTGTGAATTTTAAGCTTCTCAGGTTACCGTTAAGATATCTAGTTATATTTCTGGATATATATCCTTTCCCCAAACTTCTGCTACAGGAGGGGAAAATGCCAATTAAGCCAGCTTTACTCAGCTTCAAAAAGAAGAGGAAAAACCTTAAACCTGAAAATCGGTGGGAGAACTCTTCTAAGGACGATGCTTTACATGGGGGAATGTTCTTTCTTAATGGAGAGAGTATGCTCTTAGACATAGGGTTGTCCTTCTCTGGAACCACAAGGTTTACTTAGTTAATGAAACCAGCTTCTTTATACATGTGCCTTGATGTGGGGTGGGAGGAAACCATTGGTTGTTAGGTATTTGTTGTGTGTGTTTTTCTACGCCTTTATATTTTTTGTAAGAAAGTTGGCAATCTGAGAAACTAAGGGCTGATGAAGACCTGCTTCAGTGGATGAAAACAAAAATACTTTTCAGTCCTTGTGCTGCTCATGACGGATGCTAACCAGGAAATTTTTCTAGTAATCAGAATGACTATATGATAAAATTAATTAACATTGCCTGGGCAGACACCATGTGCAAGCAGTCACTAAACATTAAGCACTTGTCTAATACCCAAGAAGAAACACACCAGGTAGGTTTTAGGTTATTTTACAGCTTGAAACTGAAGTTCACAAAAATCTAGTAATTTTCTCAAGCATACCTAAATGTGTCTTTTGGAAGATTAAATCCTGTCTCTTCGGTAAAATGGAAACAGACTAGTTCATTATTGCCAGTTATAAAATAGCCTAGATGCTCTTAAAAGTAAAAGCTTTCCTGAATAATATCAGGAGACAATTTAGGAAGACAATAGAAATGTCAGCCTATTAGAGTAAGTATGTATTTTAATGCAACAGACACCAAAATATCAAATGAAATGAAGTTACTATAGATACTCAAGAAAATTATGATCTAATCAGTCAGATAAAACAAATACACAAGGAGTTACTTAATTAAAGAACAAAATGTCAACAAATGCAAAGTAGGCAAATAGTAAGGACTGAATCTTAGTTTCTTTAGACTTCATTCCCATTAGCTATAAAATGATTAGGTTGAAATTGGTAACTCCTTTACATAAAGGGTTCTTCTTGCTATCAGTTGTAAGTTAGTGATTCCAAGGAGTGAGTGTGAGCAAATCAGTGAGAGGATCACAGCAGGTGCTGAAGGATAAGAACACAGTGAAGTTTCTCATGAAAGATCTCCTGGGGGTGGGATTCACAAAGTCCAAATTTAAAATCCACAGCCATAAGGAGCAGTACACTGCTGAGGAAATTTGAATAAGAAGTCCAGTGAACCCTTAGATTAATGTACAAGAAAAATCACCTTTTGAACAAATGATGCTAGGACACCTGCATATGCATGTGTAAGAACAATTAAGTTGGATCCCTACCTCACGTGATACACAAACATTAACTTAAGTGAACCTTAGACTTAAATATAGGAACTAAAAGTATAAAGCTCTTAGAATAAAATACAGGATTTTCTGACCTGGAATTAGGCAATCATTTCTGATGTTTGACATCAAGCAACAACAATAAAAAAAAATATTAGATGTGATCATTAATCTTGGTAAGTCAACCTCACTGGATTAAGAAACACAGCAGATTAGTGAAGAATCCTCCTTTGCATGTCTGGGTAGGTCATGGAGGGATGACCTTGGATACTGGTCCCTCACCAGTGGGTTTTCCATGCTCCACTTCCTGTCCTCCATAAATAAGCATCTTTGCCCTACCATGCCCTTCTACCATGGTGCCTTTGCTTTGAAGCCAGCTGATTAGAGACTGAATTTGTAAACAAATTAAACTTCTCAGCTTTTAAGTTGGGTGTTAGGCATTGTATCTCAGTGACAAGAAAGTACATTAGATAAGACGTTACTGAAACTGAAAAATTTTCTGCCTCAAAGCACACAATGAACAAAGAGAAAAGACAATTTCGAATGGGAAAATATACATGTTTTCAAATAAATTCATCAGATTAAGGACTTGTATCTGGAATATGTAAAGAATCATAACAGCATACTTTTAAAAATGCTTCAGAGATTAGACTAGCAATTTCTCCAAAGAAAATATATAGATGGTCAATAGGTATCTGCAAAATACAAATCAAAACACAGTGTGTAACCTCTCCATTCCCACCAGGATAGGAACTTGGAATAAGTAATGACAAGATGGAGAAACTGAGTCATCATACCTGGCTAATGGCTATATGAAATGGCCCAGTTGCTTTTAAAACTAGACTGGCCATTCTTCAAAAGTGTAAACATAGAAATTACATAGGATTCAGTAATTCTACTTCAAGAAAAATGAAAACATATATCCACACAAGATGTGTACATGAATGTTTAAAGCAACATTATTCTTAACAACCCGAGTGTAAACAACCAACATGTCTATCAACTGTCAAATAGATTTTTAAAATGTGATACTTTCACACAATGCAGTATGATCTGGCAGTAAAAATACTGGTAAATGATAAGTAGATAAATCTTGAAAGCATGCTAAAAGAGGCAAGTTAGACACACAAGCCCACATATTATATGATTTATAGAAAATGGACAGAAGATGCAAATCTATCAAGACTGTAAGTTAATTGTCTTCTGCAATCAAGGTCGAGAAATCAGAGCAAGAGTAAAAAGTGACCACAAATAGTTACAGGGTTTCTCTTTGGGATGATGAGAAAAGTCTCCAAAATTAGATTGTGGTGATGAACGCACAGCACAGTAAAAATTCTAGACTCCACGGAGCCTGCTTTAAGTGGGTGACTTACGTGAGTTATATCACAGTGACACTGCTAACAAGGAAATAAAGAGAAAGATCCCTAAGAATCACAGTCAAAAGAGACTGAGACCATAGATATAGGCATAAACATAGTCCAGAGAAATGATAAGCAGGGCTTGAATTTGCACAGCGGTTTTGGGAATGATACAGTAGAGACAGAATGGCAGTAACTAGACGGACTGTCTCCCAAGTCATCAGAGTCTTTTCTGTAACTAGCACTTCTTAAAGAACACCAGAGCCATGTCAGTCTGCCATCTCCTGAGTTAAGTCTGCACAGCTGGGGAATCATTTTAAATGATTTTACTCTTTGAGACATAATTCACCTGCCTGCAACATTCATCACATGTTGGTAATTCTGTCTTGTTATTATATGCTATTATATAACTTTGTTATATGTTATTATATAATGTTGAAATATTTATTTGTTTATTTCATAAGCCATAAATGTTGTTGCACATGTCGAATATGTAAAGGTCTGCCCAAGAAAGGTCAGAGAGACTCAGTGTCAGATTCGCCATCTTTGTTTGAAAACCTAAACTGTGATTCAGATGTGCAGATGAAGGAATTAGCCTGATGGAGGTTTGGACCAAATGTCTCACTCTAAATAGCTTCTGGCTGTGGAAAAAAAGGCATGGTGCCTTGGTATCATGTGGGGTGTTGACTGAAGGCATCTTTCTGGAATACCATGAAGATACTCTCAGGATTCCAAAATTCAGCTTTATCAAGATGTGACCCTTCCAGGCAAACTAAGAGTATGTTTATGGTACACAGACTGAATTTTTCTCTTAAGATTCCATTAAATATTTGACTAGCATCACTGAAGAATAATACAGCCAGCAATGTAGTTGGATCAAAATGGAAAATCAATGAGTTTTCAATCTTATTTGGCAACATCTCCCTAAAGGAGGCAGGCAGGAGAGCTGGGAAGAGGCAGGAAAGAATGTTAGGCTTGAGCCAAAGATGAGATTAAAACGTGGGTGCATCTGCTTGGAAGCTTGCGTCACTCTGTGCACTGACAAAAGCCAGACCCAGAGAGGCAAGTGTTTGCTGCCTCTTTTGTCTGGGGTATTGCAAGAAGTCATGTTCATTTGGTTATTTCTGACACTTTCTTTAAAAACGTTGTTCTTTCTACCCATATAATTCCTTCATTATTCCCCAAAGGAAGATAACATTGGATTTTTAGGTCTCAGCAACCCCTGATGGTGAAGTCAGGCATATTTAGAAACCAATTTAACTTTTATGCCCCAAAGCAGTAAAGGAATAACAATAACAATAATAACAATAGTTTACATTTATTTAGCATGGTATAGTTACAAAGTACTTCACATATATTGTCTTATTTAATTTACCCAGTGGAGAAAACCGTGCTGTTTAGCTGTTTGATATATGTTTTATTTGATTTTATTAGGAGAAAATATGAAGCAAAAATGTTTTCTCCATAGAAAAATAAAGTAAAGTCCCTGGAATGGTTATTAGTACAGCTGGTAAGAGAATGCTCAGCAAATATTTTTTCTCCCTTCTACCCCCATAAAGATTCTTTGGCTAATAGATAGTAAATGTTCCTAATGTTACCTTCAGCAGTAGGAAACAGTTGTTATTTCCCCCATTATGGATCTCAAGACCCAGAAGGACAACAGATAGAGGGGTGTAGCAAAAGGTGTAGGACTGGGCACAGGATGACCTTGATGCACTGCCCTGCCAGCAAGGACAACTGTGCACAGGAAGTAGGTTGTGCTCTTCTGACCTGCCAGTTTGCTACTAATCGCACTTAATACTGCTACTCTTGTTGTAGGAGAGAAAAGGATCATCCATGGGGATAATCTAAGTACCAGAGATAAACATTTCCGTGGAAGGAAAAAAGGTAGTAGAATTCAAGAAATGAAATCTCTAATTCTCCAATAGATCTCTAATTGTCATGTCTTATTTCTTACCTTGTGTATTTATTTTTGTACCTAATGTGTAATCTTCTTAAAGTCCATTACTGTCTAAATCCCTTAGTCTTTAGGCCCCACACAACCCGGATCTACACCTACAGAGTACTTTTAATTCAAGAGACACCACAGCAGTGACTTCAACCTTCCCCTCAAGTCTGGATTTGGGATTAAGAGCTAAACTTGTGGTGGATCCACGGGAAATGTCAAAGTAGTAAGATCAACAATTAAACGCACCAGACTCAAATAGGCAGAGTCAAAGCAATACTTGTATTTTTCTGAAACTAGCCTGGTTTTTATGGGCATTCACCTTCCTCCCAGGTGGTAGAGAAATGCCATTGTGCTAGTTCTCCTTCTTAGTTCTATTTCTATTTAAAACATTCCCCTACGGGAAAACCCTTGGCCTTTTCAGAGTTCTTCTCACCATTTTTGTTCCCAAAGATGGCATCTTGTGTGTGGCAGGAGCAAGTTCAGTTCTCTCGTCCAGGAGGGGAGGCCACTCTGATCTCACTGATGGTGCCTGTACTGTTTTCTGGAACTCTTGTGGGTAAGTGGGTGACCATGCTATGACAATGGAGGAGAAGTCCCCTCAAAGCTCTCCAGACAGGCTCTCTCCTGTTACTGGCCTTCAGAATGTGGAAAGAAGCTTCCACGTACCTTCTGTTCCACATCATGGAGAGCTCAGCTCAGGCCTTTCCACTTTGATGGAGCTACCACAGTGGTCTCCATCCTATGTCCCGATGGTCCTCTCTTCCTCACCTTTCCTCCACCCCGCGCTGGCAACATGAAGATAGATCTTCTCTAAATACACTGTCTCCTTGCTTATTCCCACAGGGAAATTTATTTCTTGGGGAAAGAAGAGGCTCTTTCATTTTATCATGCTTTCTTACTCTAAGCCATGTGCTTCTTCCTGGGACTTAGCCTCATCCCTCTACAGAAATGACAGCAAAACCACCCATTCTACATTATAGAAGCAGCACAAATATGTCTGATATATGGTTCATGTCAAATTCTTAGTGTGTTTCTTAGCCAGTTTTCTGTCACTATAACAAAATGCCTGAGCCAATCAATGATAAAGAAATACAGATTTATTTTGGCTCACAGTTTCAATCCATGGACACATGGTCTTGTTGCACTGGGTTAGGGATAACACAGTAGATCAGGGCAAGTGTATATGGCAGAGGAGGCCTGTTCATCTCATGGTAGCCAGAAGGCAAATACTGAGAGGAGGAGGAAGGGATGGGATCTCAGTATCCTCAAGGTTGTCCCCATAGTGACCTAACTTCCTTCTGCTATCTAAAGTTTCACCAGATCCCAATAACAGCACATTGGCTTTTGGGGACAGTGGAGATGCAGGCTATGGTCATGTGTTAATTGAAGTTGAAGGACCTCAGACAGTCCTGGTCATCCTGAACAGAATCAGTTGCTTAAAACGATTGTCTTACACCAGTACCAAGGACCTGGATAGCTAAACCTGCACATCAATACCCCTGTACCTGTGCAGTCCTGACCTCCATAGGTCTTCCCTGGGATTATTGGCTGGATGTGTGCATGAAAGAATTCTGAAGACAGGAGCACACTAAAATAATTCAAAATTATTATCTCTACTATCAGACTCATAGGAAGTCTTTTTTTCACATTCTCTTTTGAAAATGTTTCCATTTTGAACAGTGTTCTCTATTCATTTTAGTTATTGTTCCAAGACACAGTTTGATTTAACTGACATCCCTGAGAAACTAGTAGGTACATTGAACATTTATCTTTGTTTAACAGAGATTTTTGAAGAAATTTTCTCATTTGAACAGTGTGTATTAGGTAACTAGGAAAGATGGGTGCCACGTGGATTCCTGGAGCACAGACAACTGCTAAGAATGTCCCAGATTCCATTCTAAAATAGTGACATAGCTTGTTGTGAACAATAACTTTTAGATGGGACTTGGCTTAACAATTAGAAGGTAAACAACAATTCTAACTCAAATTTGCCTTTAATAGAAGGACTGTGGCAAGAATCTACTAACTGGTCTCCTATTGTTTTCTCTAACTGATTTATTCTCTGCATAGCAACTAGAACCTTTCATATAATCTTTTTAAAATTATTTTTTCATTCGGACATGCTTGCAGTACATGCTCAAAACATCCATTATGGGTCATTGCTACAAGAACATAATGCATCTCAATCACGTTTACGACCCTTTCCTTCCTTTCCTGCCTTATCCCAGTATCCCTTGGTTTCCTTTTCATCTGTCTCTGTATTTGCTGTTGTCTATCTTCTATTTTGCTCTTTGGTTTGCTTACACTTTAGATTTCCCATATAAAAGAAATCATGCAATATGTAAGCTGTATACCTGACTTAATTCACTTAAAACTATGGATTCAAAGTGCATCCATTTTCCTACAAATGACCCAGAGTTGTCCTCCTTTACAGCAGAATCCTGCTCCCTGGTGTGCAAAGGCCACATTTTGCCTCCAAGATTCGCCTATGGTGAAGTAGGGGGCCATAAGCCTGGGTGTGCCTGGCTGTGATACGATGACTTTAATCTTTTAGGATAGTACATAGTAGAAGAATAGCTGGGTTCAATGGAATTTGTATTTTACATTTTTTGTAAAATCTCCAATACTGATTTTCAGAGTGATTGCACTAGTCTACATTCCCACCAACAATGTGAAAGGCTTCCTGTTCCCCTCAGCCTTGCCAGCATTTTTATTATTTGATTTCTTGATGATGATCATCATTTCTGGAGCAGGATGGAATCAGTCTAGTTTTAATTTGCATTTCTCTAATGACCAGCGAAGCTAAGTATTTCTTCATGTATCTGTTGTCCATTTGTACCTCTTCCTCTGAGGAGGTTCTGCTCATTTCAATTGCCCATTTACTGATTGGATCTTTCATTCTGGGGGATCTATAGTCTTAAGTAACATCTCAGTGACTTTCTTATGAGACTCCACAAATGCTCACACTCTTGGCAGTGGCTCTTAGGTCCCGTCACTGACCTGCCTGTTCTGGGCACACAGGTCTCCTTCCTGCATGCTCCGGACTCAGGACCTTGCGATGATTCTCCCCTGAGCTGCCCTGTGTCTCACTCCTGCACATCCTTCAGCACCCTACTCAAATGTCACCTAGGCAGAAGGCCATGTTGGGCCACGCAAAACAAAAGTCCTCCTGTCTTCTTCATCACTTTCTCTCACATCCTGTTGTATTCATTGTTCTAGCACTTATGTTGTCAGAGTGCT
Organism: Cavia porcellus; assembly: GCF_034190915.1. Taxonomy (NCBI): domain Eukaryota; kingdom Metazoa; phylum Chordata; class Mammalia; order Rodentia; family Caviidae; genus Cavia; species Cavia porcellus. The sequence continues at coordinate 154,594,086 of NW_026947484.1, read as the reverse complement.
TTTTCTGTCCCCATACTGGAAAGTATATCACATGAGAAGGGTCTACTTTATGCACTGCAAATACCCAGCACCTGGCACAAGGTAGACCCCAAGGTCAATGCCAACTCACCCCAGTTCTCCAAGGATTTCTCTGTTTTAGCACAGAAAATTCTACATCCTGGCAACTGAGCATTCTGTCTCAGAAAATCTTAGCCGATGACCACACAGCCCTCACTCAATAAATAAGCATCAATGGAAGAAGGGAGGTTCAGGGGTAGGAGTAGCTAGGACAGAAAGGAGAGAGCGTAACAAAGGGCATTAATATTTTTCCATTATTCATGGAAAGCAAAAGTGATATTTTTGTACCTTTTTCAGGAGATTTCTGAGCCAAATTAAATGTTATTTAAAATCATGATACCCTATGATTCCTAGTTTAATGTTTTATAGCGTCATAACACATCCAATTGAAATGTCAGTACCAGGTTGAATGTACCATGAAAACTGATATATACTCTAAAATTATGCGCATTCATGCGGTCAATCACAACCTTACTCTGATATGACTGGCAAAGTAAGGTACCAACAGGAGAATAATAACAAAAGAAACGGCAAGTATCAATTGTTATTTTCTTGTGACATTTTACTAGAAAAATAAGCAAAATGAAAGTTCTTCCCTAATGATATACTAAAACTAACAAAACAGTGTTATGAAGAGTTATATTTTTCCTTCCTTTCATACAATAAAACATTTTCAAGCAGCACCACAAGGCAGCCACTCCAAATGTGAGGGTAGTTAATAACGTTGCCATTTTAAGGCTTTTGATATTTCAAAGATACCCTTTGCGCAGCCCAAATCAAATCAAACAGGCACTTATGGGAAATAGATCTCTCTTGTGGATGTTTTGTGTTATAGTTCCCAAGAACCCAGTGTGCATTTGAGGCATTTACCTTGACAGTTCTTCAGCCAGTCCTGAGGGAGGTCGAGCTCTGTAGCTAACATGGAGCATGTTCTAGGACGGGACCTGCCTCCCCAACTTGGAAGCTTGGAAAGTGAATTTGGAATAGCACCACGGGCTGTCTAATGGGTGTATGTGATATTTGCCCTACACAAATAACCCTGTATTTCAGTGCCTCAGTAGTCCCATCTGTAGTCTAAAAATAAGATTTTTGCTACTTTGACTTTTGATGACAGTAGGAGAAGAAGCTTGAGAAATTAAAGAAAAAAAGAAATACTTTAAACTCCACAGGAATCCTATTTTAACTTTTGTATCTCACATGCATGCCAGAGGGCTTGGTTCACGCACCGTGCGGACCAGGCATTCCCTGGCCTCCTGCATCTCTTCATCTTGTGTCACTGTACCCTGTGTGTGAAGTATGGAAGTAGATGGCTTGCAAATATCAGGCCACAGGTGCTTAGGATAGGCCCTCTAACTGCAGTCCGGCCTTCTTTCCAGGACCCCTCCACATCCCTGCCAGTGACTGAGCTGATTTGTATGGTAAGCAATTCACATCCTCTGTGCACACCCAAGCTGTCTGCGGAGATGTTCCAGAAGGGTTCGCGGCCAAGCCTGCTTCTGCATGGAGTGTGTACTATCTTCCTGATGCTCTTATGGCAAAACATCTCTCTGTCTCTCAGCATGTGAGCCGCCTGTAAACCCCGTGTGGTCACATTGTAATTTGGAATCTCTACGGGAGCCCAACTGCATCAAACCCATGGATAACACGCACTCCGACACACAGTGCCATCCCCCATGTACAGTGGCAGGTTTTGCCCAGCCATCAAGAGCACACTGAGGTTCTGCAGTGTGGAAATGAGGCGATGGGAAGGGTCTGTGCATCCCTCTCATAGGGTACATGACTTAGCGTGCAGGTGTCCACAAGTGCTGGGGCCTCAAATCCAGGTTTGGCCCAAAGCATCATGGCCCCAGTCATCTTGGGTTGAGTGGAAATGCTGGTCATAGTCAATGGCTGCTCTAAACATTTCCTGGAACCCATTACAAAAGCTTCATTTTCCAAATGGATTCTGTTAATTTAATTTCTTTTCTTTTTCCTCTTATAGCTAAAAACCTAGAGGAAAATTGAGAAGAGTAAATGGGGTTAAAGTACCCCAAGGGATGGCATCCCAGGCTGCTAGAACAGGGCACAAAGCAGACCTTAATGACCGCTGCTTGTCAGAGAGCCTGATATGCGTTTTGCAGAGTAAAGTAACCCCTTCTCTAGCAGCTAACACACTGTTCTCTGGGGGAAATGAGTGAAGGGCCACACACCCACCGCTGTCTGTGCTGCCTAAACATACATTTGTTTGAAGTGAAGACAACAAAAACAAAGCAAAACAAAACAAAAACACCCTACTGGTTTCTCTACTTTCAAGTTACATTTCTTTCCCAGACATATTTTTTTTTTTTGTATTGGTACAAAACAAGTTCAGTAAATGCAAGGAGGAGGAGGAGATATTCCACCTTGAAATTGGATTTTGGCTTGGCAGAAATGAATTAATAGAAACATGGCAGGCCACTTATTTCAGGAAGCACAGGGCTGCCAGCCGAACTTTGTGTGAGTCGCAACCACTGAAGACTTTTCTGGGTTTGTCCTGCTGCAAAATTAGCCCAGACAAATCAAAACAAAACTCCTAGGCGAATCTAAATGACACATGCAAAATAAAATCATGTTAATGCTGCTTGCAAATGCAACTGTGTTAGCAAGTCATCTTCGGAGGAAGTGCTGTCTGGATATGAAAAACCTGATTGCTTGAAAAACACACACGCATCCTCCCAAATAATGACTCTCCTGTTAGGACCGCGATTAAGACAGCCTAGGACAGCACTTAAGAAATTTCTTCCAACTTCCTTTCTGGCAGTGTATTATTTATGGGTACCAGTTAGGTTGTAACTCGAACATCGGATTTCTCACTAGAAACAACTCAGTGTGATTGGGTGCTGCAGGGCATATGGTTCACTGAGGCATTTTATCATTTATGCGATTAGCATCAGAAAGTTTCTTTCAAAGACATGAAAATTCTGTGGCGTTTGTGGTAAGGGGGAAGAGGGATTTCATGCAATTAAGAGAATCGGTTTTTCACATTTACTTTTCTCTGAGAACCAAGTGATCCAGCATCTCATCTCTGTCAGCGCAATCCAAATCGAGGATCATTTTCGGTCTGAGGCTAGGTGTCAGCACCACCCATTTTCTGTAATGAAGCAGGAACACTGAGGAAGCACTGGGCCGTACTGTAAAATACAGAAATAATGGATTAATCTAGGAAGTAGTGAATCCAACGAGTAGTGAATCCAGCCATCTATGAAGAGTGTTCACTTGTGTTGGTTAAACTAATGTTCATTTTAAATCAGTGAGAAATGTAATACTTTTTGGACTATCTCTACAAAACATATACCTTCCTGGAATATATATGATATATGATATATATGATATAGGAAAGTATATTATATATATATATATATATATATATATTTATATGCTATATATACACACACACACACACACATATATATATATATATATATATATATATATATATATATAGTAATGGGCAATTCTTCACCAGGGCTCTAGATCTTCTGCCCCTAAACCAAGGGGCCCTATTTTACTTTTGTCTCTATATTTTTTCTGTCCTTTACCTTCAGTTACTTCTGTGCACTATTGATTTTTCCTCATGCTACATATCAAGTTTGGTTTAATTACATCCATCTTTTCTTATCTTTTATTTTCCCAATGTTGGAATCCTCCTTTCAACACTGTGATAAAACTTGTCCATCCTTTCAGCATGCTATTTAAAAGTGTATTTAAAACAGTATGTACCTTGATGCTTTCTTCTCTAAAGACTCCTTTATTCTAACGCATACCACTGATTTTTCACACACCACACCAACAAACTTATCAATGGCATCATTTGTTGCCAGAGTACATGAGCTTTTTGTTTTATACTCCATGTGGTACATAATGTGTGTTTAATTTCTTGTAGGGAATTGGTACATGTGTATAATACATCTTGATTTCTTTTTGCACCCCTTATCCTTCCCTCCTTCACCCTCTATCCATCTCTTGAGTCCCTTCCTTTTTTAGGACACATTTGAAGTTTATAATGTTTGCATTATCGTGGGGAGTTGGTATATGCGCATGTTACACCTTGGTTCCTTTTCCACCCCCTTTCTCTCGCCTCCCATCCCCTCCATCTCTTGATCCCCTTCCCCTTGCCTGAGGAAGATCTATCTCCCTACTTCCTGTTACCTGTCTTTTATTTTGCTCTTTATTTATACTTGAGGATTCTCATGTAACAGAAACCTTGCAATATTTAATCTTGTGTATCCGATTTATTTCACTTCTGTCTTTCGAGGGCATTTGACACATCTACCTTTATCAAATGCTCTCTTTTCTGTCCTGGGAACTCCCACTCTGAATGTTTTCCTATCCTTGCCTCCTTTTTATCTTCATTTTCTTGATCCAGAAATACTATCCTCCCTAGGACTCTGCCTTGATGCTTTCCCTTTCCATTCCACACCTGCTCCCTAGTGACCTCAGCCAGGCCGTGGTTCCATGCACTACTTATATATTCATGTTCTCAGCCTTCACCTGCTGAGATCTTACGAGACCAGTGACCTAAGATGTCTCTATTTCAGTCCTGGGTAGACAGCTGAAACCCAACAGTCCAAAATGGAACACCTGCTCACCTCTTCAGAAACACCTTACTTCGCTTCTGATGGAAGGGGCTCTAATCCTGACCTGAGAATCTTTTGTTTTGTTTTGTTATGGTATCAGGGATTGAACTCATGACCTCACGCTTGCGAGGCAGGTCCTTATATCACAAAGCTAAATCCCCAGCCTGAGAATTTTAATTATCCAAATTTTTTGAACTTATTCTTTGATGCAGTTTTACCCCCGATCTTGTCTTCTCTGCCTCATACCTGTGCATTTGTCATTTCCACTGCTTTTTCATTATCACTTCTCCACTGAATTTGGAAACACTCTTTTTGTTTCTGGTCTAGCCTCTTCCAAAATGCAAACCCAGCATATTACACATCAAAGAAATAGTTTCCTGCTATTCTTAGTTAGACCTTAGTTTAGCATATGTGACATTTGTTTGTTTGTTTGTTTAGGGAAAGAGGCGAATGGGCAGCCTTCCCTGGGGACTACAGCCTATTTATTGAGTACAGAGGGTATATTCACAAACCAGGCACACAATATAAACAACTGCACATTTGCAGGGTTCCGTGGGATGAACCTGTCAGAGGCCCAAGGCTCCAGACTCCCTTGTCTTACTCTCAGGACCCTGCCTACCTCAGGAGAGAGAGGAAATAAATCCCTAGGGTGCAGGACCCTAGAGATATTTAAGAAGGTGATAGGAAATTCTGAGACTGGGGGTGGGGGTTTGATTCCCAATTCCCTCCTGCCAACAGCAGTAGGGTCAGGGGCACACAAGACACAGTCAGCTGGGCATGGAGAGGTCTCTGGCTTGCTGTCCCACTGGCCGTGGCACATACAGAAGGAGGAGAGAATGGCCTAAAGCTGCCCACTGGGAGCAGCTGAGGAAGGAGGCAGACTCCCCCAGCTAACAGGACCATAGGAGAGAAGAAAGCTCGGGCCTACGTCCTTCTTACCCGTGGAAAGCAGCTATGAAGAGAGGCCTTGGGCTTCAACCTGGCTGATGGTGGAGGGGGGGGCCATACCATGACACCACATGATACAGTTCCAGTTTGGCCTCTGGGAAACAACCCCTCAGCATCTCCCTCACCTCCCACAAGAACTCCCTCTAGCCTGGGACTTCAGGGCCCAGAATAGAAGGATAATGCTACCAAAGATTATAGTGTGGAATGGGCAAGGGCAGCTCTCCCAGCAAGGCCGATACCTCAGGTACCCAGGGTTCAGAGCATGGCTAAGTTCCAGGGAGAGGTGTACAGAAGCTGGGAAAGGGGGCCGAGCAACCCAGGACTCTCCTGCAATGCAGCAACCCCTTCCTTTGGGAGAACTGTGGGTATGCAGAGTGGACATCCATAGCTCACCTCTGGCTATCCATTCCCAGAACAGACACTAGATGACACCCTCCTGAAGCTACAGAGGAGGTACCCCGACCCCTGGAGAGAAGAGGTGATGGGTGATATGGAAGGATGGGACCAGAGCTGCCAATGGGATAATGCTAAACCTCTGCCTCGGCACGAGTGGCCATGTCTGCCAGCTAGCAGAAGCAGGGCTCCCTTTAACCTCACAGTTGGGCAGGAGGCACCTGGGGGACGAAATGAGCATCCAAGGGGGAGGAGGCGATGCTGGATCCTGCAGAGAAACTGAGTGGTGAACAGAACCATCTCAGTCAGCTTAGCTGGCACTGCCGGGAGCCCACAGCAGCACGGCTAAGGTCCACACCAGGGCACTGCATCAGATGTCCTGGCAAGTCTGTGGCCAGGAGGGTCTCTGGCAGCGAGCGCCACAAAGGAGGCAGGCAGATCTTAGCCAAGACCTGGGGGCCGCTTAGATCTAATCAGGAGCTCTAGGTCCAGTAGAGGCACCTGGGTCCAAGCACACTAGCTAAGCCCAAAGCATCTGGCCCCACTGTGGTGCCTCATGGTAAGGATTAGGGTAGCGCAGAATGAGAAGAGCTACCGAGGAAGGCTCTGTGGATGGAAGAGCAGTGCCAGCACTAAATGGTCCAAAGGGGCCTGGCCCTGGGACCCTCTCCAGCCAGCACTGCAAGCCTGTTTGGTCTGAGAAAGGGCCAAGGGATGAGGGAGACAGCGAAGGCTGTGCCTGTCCTTCCCCCTCAAACAGTGCAGCTGTCCATAAAAAGGGCATCAGTGCCAGACCAGCTCCCAGATAAGGGGGTCACAGCCTCTTGGGCCACCTCTACTCCCTAGCACCAAACACAGGCCCATTGTGAGCAGGGGATGCTGAAGCGGAGAAGATGCAGGATGTGGGCACTCTCTATGTGCCACTGGCCACCAGGCCTGTTTCCAGAGGGCATTGGCAGCGCGCAACCGGACTGGGACCACAGCGGGCCTGTGCCACAGCTGCTGGCTCAGCCACCACCGTACCGCTGATGGCGCAGGCAAAGCTCCCGCAGCCCCGGCTCCTGAGGGGCTGCAGCAGAGCAGGCAGGCTTGGTGCCCTGGGAGCTGGAGGAGGGGTGCTTCCAAGGTTCTGGGAGGTGGAGCAGTGCTGATTCTTCACAGACAAACCGGTCACTGTGCTAACCATGAGTGCCTCAAGACCTGCCATGCTCCAGGGTCTGTGGTCAGCAGGTGGCCAGTGAAGTCCTTGGCCAGGGTAGACACACTAAGCAGGGGCTCCTCTCCGACAATGAGCAATGCACATCTTGAACTTAACTCCTGCCTGCAGTGCTTCCCTCCTCCCATCTCTATAGCAGCCCTGGAACGAGTATTATTTTCCATAACCCATTGTACCCTTTTTTTTGAACCACTCTGTGCCTTCTCTTTCTCAGCTGTCAAGCGGCTCTCTACAGCCAAACCCCATCTTCAACCACCTTCACTGTATTCTCAGATGTGTCATTAGCTCTGCTGAGAAATCTGGATGAGACCCACCCCGAAGTTCACAAACCCTCTCTTAGAGCTTGCTAACCTTTTATTGTAGCCAGCAATAACATTGTTTGCCTTCGTAGCATTTGAGCTCTTGATACCTGGTTCATTAGATGTTGTGAATGTTTTTAAAACAAATTAACAAATTAATGAAAGAGCAAATAAATGAATCATGTCTTTACTGGGGTTGGTTTTTTTTTTTTTTGTACCAGAATTCAAACTGAAGACCTCACATTTGCCAGTCCTCTCTTATACTCTTGAGCCAAAAAAAAGAAAAACAATATATATATATATATATACATATATGTACTTCTATATATAGGTACCTCTATATCTATCTACTTTCAAAAGGAGTAGCTTTCAAATTGATACAGGCCAATGATCCAGGTACCAGTTGAAGGACTTTCACAGTCATGATTTTATCACCAGTTGTAGAAACTGGATCCACTTTCTTTTAGAAATCATGTTTGTGTTACAGAACTGTGTTGAATTCATCACCTCTGTTAACTTTTATTTTAAACTTTCAGAGCACTGTCTTTTAAATGCTAACATTTCTTTTTCCTAGATAAAAAGGAACAGAAGGAGAGCTAGGGTTATAAATGGGAAAGAAGGGTCCCTAAGTCTGGGCTAGCTGGTGCACTTCATTTACCATTATAAAAAGTGACTGAATTCATTATCACCCTGCTGGGTGTGTGCTAACTCAAAACTATTGTGGTGCTCACTGTCCTTTATTCTGTGTGGTTCTGCTGGTTTAAAGTTAATGGTTTATGCAACATCCACCCAGGTTTCCTAGTATTAAGAAACAGGAGAGAACATTCTATGTTCTTTTGCACAACTCCCAGCAAAAATAACTACCATTTTTAGCAAAATACACTAAGACAGAAAATCACTTAGTATCTTGTTTTTCTCATAAGTTAGGCAGTTTTCCTAAGCAAGTTATATCTTCTTTCAGAAAATAGTCAACTTATTAAATTCAACAAACCTTTCACCAGAATTGTTGTTGTCATTCTCTTCTTTAAATATTTTTGTCTGAGCAACTGGCACAATGATTGCTGTAACAAGTTTTTTAACACATATCCTCTTTTTTCCTTACCTGTCCCAGTAATGTCTCCGCACTTAATTTAGTGTGTAAAGGAGATAATGCATCCTTAACCGCGTAACACACTCGCTCCTCCTTTTGTCATGAAAGGAGATAGTTGATTACAGTGACTGGAACGGTGCTGACACATAAAGTGCCATTAAGTTCTCAATAAATGTTGCATGAAGAAATGAGCTCAAGACCAGGTAAACGTAAGAATAAGGCAAAAAAAAAAAAAAATAGCAGTGAAGCTGTAGGTTAGTAGTTTCTTATTTACTTTGGATCCATCACTTCTGGGTAGTTTCTCCAAGAACAGCTAATCGTCCATGTGACAAGGACTTTATATCCTTCTGTCACCAGCTTCTGTGCCCTTCCCCCACCAGTTTTTGGAAGACTTTTGCCAGCTTGCCAGATGCACACTGTTAACTGCTGAAGAATCTCTTGTCTGTCTCTTTAGCTTCCCCATAAATACACACATTTCTTCATTTGTTTTTAAGGCATGCTGTATGTGTAATCATGTGTGAATCTTTATTGAACACTTATGGAATGAGCCACCTGTTCGTGCAAATTAGCTGAGTTCTCAAGAAGCCCCAAATTAGTGAATTAGTTGATGAAGGAAATTTGTTGCTCAGACAGCAGGCAGCTAAGGAATTCTTCAGCTTGTCAAAAGTATTGTTAGCCTCGCAGCTTGGTGAGGAGACAAGGAGGCAGCATTCTGAACAGTTCTAGGTAGTGACTTAGTAATGAAACTTGCTAGGAGATTAAATGAAACTGCTTGTTTTATCACCTGAAGAGAAGCTTGGGTGGTCTCGTCCACTAAGTTCTGCAGAAGCACTGGTTTTCCTCCGAGATGGCCCTGGTTAGATTGCAAGTGAGGTGCGAAGAGTCCTGGGGAAAGACTCCGTTGTTCAGTTGCGCTCCTGGCCCAAGGCCATGCTGAACCAACCCCAGAAGTCACTTGGCCATATCTTGTCCTGAGGGCTTTCAAGGAGTCCTCTGACCCCCACAGTCACTTGTTAAGTGACCACCAGTGTGAGCAAGTGGAGCTACCCCTCAGAACCTCTCACAAGCATCCAGCCACTTGATGAAATGTCAAAGGCAACCTAAACCGGCCAACAGGTCATTGAGTCACCTGCTTCCTCCTTCCACGTAGAACCCCTGTTGCTGGTCACCATGTAGCAGCATGTTGCATATCAACATGCAACATGCTCGTCCCTGGGAGCAGGCTCTGTGTGTGCATTGCGCCATCTGAGGGCAGCTCCTCATGCTTAGCCCCTTTTCTGTAACCTGTGTCACATCCCTTGTGCTTCCCCCACCTGGGGAAAAGGAAAAACATCCTCTTGACTCTGCAGCAACGCAACCCGATATATATAATGTGGTTTTGCCAAGGCAATTATCTTCCCTTTCCTTCCTTTTTAGTTTCCTATCATATGGGCAATAAAATTTCATTTTAGAAAATAATGATTGAAAATCGGAAAGCATAAAGAAAAATTAAGCACTTTTATCTACTGGTGCCACTGTGAATGTAACCTTGGTGTTACACCCCTGGGGAGGTACGCGTAGTTAGTCTGGTCATGTTCCTGCAGTCTTTGAAGCAATTAGGAGTAGGAGAGGGTGAGTGACGGGGGAAGCAGAATAACCCATGGGAAATATTTTCTCTAGATAGACACCTCTGTCTTTTTCATAAAACTGTAGGCAAGAAAATGTTCATAATTCTATAAATATTCATTGAACACCTACTGGATGTCAAGCACTATTTAGATACTAGAAATACTGTAGTGAATAATGCAAAACTGCCTTGCTGGGGATATAATCTAAGGAAAGTTGACAGGAGAGGGGATAACTATGAAGGTGACAATTTGATGAAATTTTTGTAGCCGAATTATTTTAGATAAGCATTTATAGGACTAGATAGCTGGCATGGTTTCGATCTCTGCTATTTGGATAAAATAGTAGATTACATAAAAATGACACAGTGATATCAGTATTATTCCTAAATGGTATTGTATGGTTTTTGACAGTTATTTAAGGCTATCTGGGGAATTCACCAACCAGACAGAAACTATTAGGTCATAGGATCTTAGGGATGGACTTACAGGGTTAACACCCCCTTCCCCTAGCCCCTCACAGTCCTGCCCACATATTAAACAGTAACTATCAGTCTCTTTGAAATGTCCAGCACAAAATGCTGTCTACTTTCAGAACAGAGAGCCTGTTCCACCAGCCAGTTTCTCATTTTAACATGATCTTTCTTATATTAATCTGAAATCCTTAGGATCATAGTTTCTTTTTCTGAAAGTAATATACAAATCTCTGGGAACCATCTTGGGCAGTGTTCAGATAGCCAAGAGGAACTTTGAAGGGGTCAACGGTGCTAAATTTTTCCATAAAGCTGACGAAGAAGATAATAGGTTGTATCAAAGCATACCAGGGGCACAGGAAAGGACTGGTTGTCAGGTGGTCTAGCTTTGACATCTGTCACTGCTTGCAGCAAGGTTGATTGACTCATTTGGCTGGTGGAGAAGGTGGCGCCTTCCTCCCTCACTGCTCTGTGTATGCTGCTAATTTCATCAAGGAAGTTGACCTTGAAGCTCTGTCTGGACTCTTCCTTTGATCCAGGATATTTGTGGAGCTGAGTCATTTGGAGAAACTCTGAATTTTGGATTGCAGTTTAAAGCAGCCAAAATACATGCCTTTTTTTTTAAAACTCAGAAGGGAATAATATGCAGAGTGTGCTATCATGAAGAAGCCAATGATGAAATATCTTGATCAGAAGCATGGCAAAGTTTATCTTTATGTGCAGTGGAAATAGAAATCTATTTTAATTGCCAATGGAAAGGCAATCATTCTTGAGTTCTTGTCCCCATCCATCACAAACACTAGTATTTCACTGTTTTTAAAAAATGAGTTTTCTCTCCATCTTGTTATTTCCAGTAGCACCTAAAAATGAGTGTCAGGGCCTTTTGTAACCTTGTTGACCAATTAAAGCAGAACAGACTTTACTCATAAGGTGCATCATTGGTTTAGTCACCAAACATACAGTGAGAAGCTAGGCCGTCTCAGACACTATCATCTGTGTTGAAGATTTACAGGCAAATAATACAGATTAAGCTCCCCACCACCTCTGAATGGGCTCAGGAAGAGAGACCAGTTAGAGGAACACACAAGGTTAGAAAAAATACGACACTCTCACAGAGACAAGTCAGAGTCACACAGAAGGAGATGGGAAAGGGTATTCTGGGCAGCACAGGCAAAAGATTTGTACATCATCTGAAAACACAGAGCTACTGAAGGGTTTGCAGGAAGGGAGTAACAGCAGATCTGTATTTCAGAGCAATCTTTTAGACTAGAGTGTGTCAAAGAAGAGAACAGGAGTAAAGGCAGCAAGTGTGCAACTAAAAGCGAATTATTCTCTATTTTCTATAATCCCAGTGAGAATCACATATGCATAAAATAAAGCACCAGATTGCACATAGATTCAGTGGACTAGATTAGAAGGTGTGGAGGAAGAACTAATGATCACTAATGCTTAGTGGCAGAAGCATCAAGAGTAACTCTCAGGTTTTACATATGGAGGGTTGGGGTGTAGCTCTCACAGCCACAGGAGAGGTCCCATTGTGTATGAGCAGCATAATGAGGAAATCTGAGGGAAGAGATGGTGGTTGATGGTATGGTTACCAGTGACGGTTTGGTGCCTTGAGGCCTGGAAACTTCTCTTCAGTTATAACGGCCTAGTTTGGTGGTGGACTGAACTGCACCGGACAGCCCAGACCTCTTTTCTTTACAGCTTCAGCTTTCTTTTACCTAAATAAGAGCTCCTGGTTGAAAGCTGTGTGTCAGATCCCATATGGGAGCTCTAAGATGTAATTTTACTTCAGGACCCCAAGGCACAGAGGCTAGCCAAGATCCTGAGAAGATATCAAGTAAAACTCTTGGAACCAATGGAAAGCAATTTTCATAATTAGGAGGAGCACAGCACCCCATATATCATCGTTAGTCTGAGACAGGGAACAGAAGGTTGACGGGGGAGAGGAAGCCGTCTTTAAACAGCAAACAGGTGGTCAGTGCAATCAGGGCCAGCTCGGAAAACCTTAGGCAACTCTGCTCAAAGAATTGCTCTGCTGCTCCCCCGGAGATCACCACATGTGGCAGAGAAAAGAATTATTAGTTACTTGGTAGTGGGTAGCTTTTATTCTTGCAGAGGCACCAACAAAGGTCAAAAGACAGAAATTCTTGGTGCCCATACACACTGTGGAAACTGAAGTGATTTTGTATCTCTTGATAAACCAAAGTCGTGATAGCCCCGAATGTCCACAAAACAAATTAGGCTTTCATCTGATTTGCTTCCACAAAGTTAATAGTTTACTCCAGTCCATAATTGATGATAGCTTTTCCCCGTTCTGCAGTTAGTCCAAGGCATCTTGACAGGCTAATGCCAGAGAAGCCAGGCACAAACAGGTAAAAACAGCCCAGGAATAGCTGAAATGGTGGTGCTCTGAGACACAGGCTGGTATGTCATTCAGATTTGGAAAAGAGACATCGGTTGGACTTCAGTCAGTCTTGTAGAGTAGATGCTGTTTTATAAAAGTTGTTTCATAGCTTTAGAATATACAGGGGACTTGTCAGAAAAAAAGTGAATTCTAGGGACCCTGATGAAACATTTTCACAGTCGTCATAAGTAATGAGAAGGCTTTCATAGCTAGAGAGGCTGATTTGTGTGTATAATGTGCTTCTGCAACTACCAAACACATCCATTATCCACAGTCACTGTTCACCACTGCTGGTCCATAGGATCTTCTGCCAGGAGAGTCCCTCTGTCCTCTGGGGGCTGCAAAATCTGTTGTCTTCATGCTGTTCAAGCGCTAAGCCTTCTCTCTCTCTCTCCCTACACCGTAAGACCAAAACCAACTCTGACAGGAGATCTCCAGTCTAGTCTGGGTGTTTAATCCAGAGTGACCACACAGTGCTGATTGAGCAGCAGCCAACATACACTGCCCCTCAACAAACCTCCAGAAGAAATAGTTGATTGCCATGGGACATGCTTGTAATCCCAGCACTTGAGAGGATGAGGCAGGAGGACTGCAAGTCCAAGGTCAGCCTGGGCTACAGAGCAGATTCAAAGCCAGCCTGTACTACACAATGAGACCCTGTCTCAAAAATCCCCCAAACATGACAGAAACAGAAAGAAGCGAAGAAAAAAACAGAGAAAAACAGTATCAGTAAGACAAAATGAAATATAAATAGAAACAGACTCAAATGCCTCAAAGATTAAGATCTAAGATCACAGCAGAGTTCCTTTCCTTTGTAAACCTCCTTCATAAATAAGTATGATAAGGAACAGCAAAAAAGGAGTTGCAGTATTTAAATACTTTTCAAATGTTGGTACTCTTTGTTGATTTGTTTTGCTATGAATGATTTGTTCTCATTAAATCCTATCCAAGTAAAACGTGATTATCTTCCCATTAATTTGATTTTAATGACAAGAGCACAGAATGGAAAGCTTTTTGATTCCTCCAGAGGAACTCTGTGGCAGAAATGGCCACGCTAGGTTTCTGTCGCCTGCCTCCTCCCGCTGTGAAGATAACCTTTAGCAAGAGCTATGGCCCCTTAATCTTTTAGTGGAAATTGCTCCTGTGAAAACGAGGCCCCATCATATCTTGGCTCACTAATTCATGCCATGTGGGCCAAAATTAAAGCATTAAAATTTCATAGATATAATATCATTTATAAATCATGTCATAAAAACATTCATTTTCCGATAGGCCTTGAAAACTGGCAGGTCTTCTTCCTCCAGCCTTTGCTCAAAGTTCGTGGCAGAGAAGTCATTAGCACCAGCATGTACACAGCAATGAGGCACAGTCCTCCTGTCCCTGTGTGTGTACATGTTGCTGCCCTGAGTCGTAACCCAAGCTGCAAACACAGCATCACAACCAGAGACGCCAGCAGAACTGTATTCACGGAGCAGGCAGCTGTGAGAGCACCGTTTTCCTATTTTTTATGTCCTATCTTGTTCAGTTGGAGAAAGAGACAATCTACCATTCTTCCAGGTTTTTCTCCAAATTTCTCAATATGCTTTGAGACAAAGGAATAATGAAGTAGATGGTCAACTCTTGCTGCATTGTGAAAATTGACAGCGATGATGCTTTTTTAATATCCTAAAATAGCGATTGGGCATTGACCACAGCTTAATGGACAGAAGTAACCTGCCCTAGTTTACTCCCCTTTTTGTTGTTATTTGCTATGCCTGGACAAAAATCCTTTTGTCTGTTTAAAATAGTAGAAATGAAAATATTCACATTGAGGTATTTCTGGGAAGTATGTGGCTGTTATAGATTAAAAACTGGTGGTCAACTAAACGCCAGCTGAATTAAATCAACATGGTGATGAGTGTAGATGGTCCACCTGAGGAAAGTTGCCAGCATAATTAGAAAGGTGGAGAAGACGAGTGAGGCATTATGGGTTTCTCTAAGTGTTGCTGTTTGAGCCGCTGGTTCTCCTGGAGTAGCTCGTCATGACTAGCCTCCCCAGTGTGAGTTTGACCATTGTCATCAGAGGAGCTCGGGACCTTGTTGGTGAGATTGGCTGTGGTTCATTTTGGGGGAGCTCTGTTCTTTACATCGAGCATCACTTCCTGGCTCTGGAGGGGAAGATGTGTGTTGTTTAAACTCCAGGAGGAACTCCTCACTCTGGCTTTCTGGCATGTACTTGAGTGTTCTTATCGTCAGAGGAGCTCAGGACCTTTGTGTCATTGAGGATGGCTGTGGTGCTTTTCAGGGCAGCCCTGGTCTTTGTTGTGAGTGTGACCTCTTGGCTCCAGTGTAGAACCCTCAACCTACCAGCACAACTCCTTCACCCCACTAACATAGACTTTCTAGCTTCCACTGCTGACCTTTGGACCTTCCCAGTGCAGATCTGTAAAACAGACTGGCATGAGTTCTTCTTGTGGGCTCTTGACCTCCAGTTGGACTCGTGGGAGGCACTGTCATGAGCTCTGGCTCTTCATCTGGACTCATGCAGGACATTGTTGTGGGATCCAGGCCTTGGCTAAGTATTTCGAGACTTTAGTGTTGTGGACAGATTTCCTGCACTTTCTGTTTTTAACTCTGGGTGACCATCAAAAAATAATTTTATAAATTCTGTATCCTGATTCTGATTGTTATCCTCACAACCCCTGACTACAACAGTGACATATGTCTGTTTGGCTCACAGATGCTATAATCACATTTGCCAACCATAAAATCCTTGTTGGTAAAACACTTTTATCTGCAACAATCGACAATTTTATTGAAACACGCTAATATTGCTAATGCAGTACCCATAAGGGTTCCTGTCTTGTGTAAACAACTAGATGTAAACAGTCAGTGAAATCAGCTATTCTATCATAATTGGGACTTTGTTACTTTTCAGAATTTGGAGTTTTTGTTTGTCTTTTTGTGTTTTCACACTTCAGCTCACTGTGCTGGCCCTTCACAGTTCAGAGTGAGGATGGATGCTTTGAACTTTAATGTGAAAGATAAAAGAACCATCTTATTATGCTAGATTTGTTAGATGTAGAAGAATCCATAAATTCAGTATTAAAGATCAGCCCCCAGAAAACTTGGAATGACTCTAAAGTGTGGCCTTCCTACATCTAGCACATTTTCTTCAGGCTGAGACTGACCTAGCCACAGACATTTGAAAGAATTCCCTTAATCTTTGCAAGACAGCTTCTACATGTTCATTCATGTGAGTGCATTTTATAAACACTACCTACTAGGCCACCATGAATATGTATCCAGTATCTAACCTAAAACATGCTTTCTGCTCAATGAAATAATTGGTTCATTTATTGTCAGCTTGCAATGCCTTCTCAAGCAAGGTTAAGAACAGTTTCAGACAGAATATCAATAAGATGCATCTGCGGATATATCTATGCATGCATTATTTGTGAGTGTGTGTGTGTGAGTGTGTGCATGCACATACATGCACCCTGTACAGATGCACTCAGAGAAAGAGAGAGGTCCTATTTCCTATCTTATTTACATGTGTTTATATGCTTCTGTGTTAGGTACAGTATGGGATCTGAGAAATCCAGAGCATTACATGTATAATAAAGTGATTGGAAAAGCTGAAAGAGCCTAAATTAGACAGCTCTCAGTAGTCTTCTGATGATATGAGCTCAAATGCTCATTAATGTTCTATTTGCTTTTTATTATGGAGAATCCCAAACATATATGAGTTAAACAGAGCCTCCACATGTCAACTGCCAGCTTCTACAAATGTCAGCTCATTGCTTCACCGTGTCTCATCTTCGTCATCAGCTGTGTTTCTCCAGCCTCTCTCCCTTCCAGTACTGCTTTCAGGCAAGGCTAAATTACCATCATGTGTCCGTTAATGACAGGGTTGTGTTCTGAGCAGTGCATTTTTAGACAGTTTTGTCACTGTGCTAATATGACAGAGTATGCTTACACAAACTAAGGTGGCTATGGCATCACTAGGTAATATAATTTTATGGAACCAAGTCAAATATGTGATCTGTCACGATGGAAACATTGTGACGTAGCTACTGGAATGTGTAGTTGGCACTAAAAGTTTAGTTGTTTTATTAAAATTTAATTTTTTGGCAAGAAGTCTATATGACTAGTATTGTTTAGTTAGTAGACACAGAGTATCTGTGACCTCTTTAAGAGATTTCCCATTGATATTCATTGCCTAGATGTTAATACAATAGAGATTACAAAATGGTGATATTATTATTATTTCTTATGAATTTTTAACTTATTAGATGTTATTTTTAATATTTTAAAAGTGCCCTTTATTCTTTGATTATCCATGACTCTTGATATCTGTTAACTTGACTGGATTAAGACACACCTAGCAGATTAACAAAACACACTTTCAGATGTGTCTGGATGGCCATGGGTGTGACCCTGAGGACTATATCTGTTTTCTAGCACTTTGCTCTCTGGTACTCTTTCTAATCCACTCAGCTTTCTGGCTGCCATGACATGATCAGTATTTCTTCACCAAGACTTTCCACCATGGTGTTTTTGCTTTTGAGCCAGCCATAGACTGAACCCACTTGAACCATTAGTCAAATAAATCCTTCCTCCTTTAAATTTGCAAGTATCTGATAATTTGTCCCACCAACAGGAAAGTTTGCCAGTATACCAGTGGTATTGTTAGTATAGAAAAGAGAAGGCAAGTGCTTGATTATTTTATTTATAGTGCTAAAAGAATCATAAGTTAGTTCCTTGGCAATCTCTATCAGGACTCAATTTTTTAATATCATGAAAAATACATGGCTTTAAAACTTATTGAAGTATTTCAATCTCATGTCATTACTGATTCTATAGATGCTGATTTAATCCTATCTTCACACAGGAGAAGGCTTTTAAAGATGGCTTGTAAGTTCGACATATTTATGCTCACTCTTAACTCTGCAGGATAAAATACCTTTCTTTTCCTTCTCCTCAGCTTCCTCCTGCTGTCTCTGGCTCTTTGTAGGTGTCTTCTTATGTGATGCTAACTTTGGGATATCTCTGAAGGAGCTGGCTTTAAAACATCAGTTACCGAGCTGTGCAAAAGTGCCACCTATTCGTTTTCAACAACCAGTTTTATTCTTCTCACATTTGATGTCATCTTAGGGAACCGAATTTACTTGGTGTTTGGAATTTTAATCTGTGAATGGTCTGATAGCCCCAGGTTGCAAATTGCTGTACTCTTTTGTGTCTTTATCACTGGCTAGCACATGGTAGCCACTTGAATCATCGCTGAGTGAATTAGTGATCGAAAGAACAGATGAATAAACAAACCCATCATTTCCTTTTAGTTTGTGGCATAAATCTAGTTTTGGATATTGTGCTGTGAAACTGTGAACCCACTGAGCCAATCAGGGGACCTCAATTTGCAGGAGCAGGTGGAGGATGCATTTCCAACACCACTTGGGAGAAAAGGCATCAACACGACCCTGTGCCTTGTACGGAAAGACATTTCCTGTCTTCCAGATACTCAATTCTAACGAACTCCAAAGTCAAACACGTGCTACAGAGTGTTACGGGATTTTGTGCTTAAGAAGGTGAAATAACTTAAATGAACCTGAAGAAGGTAGAGGTGGCATAGATTTATAGTTGCTTTATCCATTTCTTTTTTCCTGATCTGTTTAGGTGATTTATCTCTTCTGATTTCCCTGAATTGTTTAGTGCCAAGATTTCATGGAAATAGGTGTTCTAAAAGCCACTAAATATTGTTTTTTAATTACCTCACGGCCTCGCAGGAACAAGAAATCCTCATCTTCTTTTTATTGGCAGTAAAATTCTCTATAACCACCAGCTCCCTTGCAGATCATTCTTTTTAAAGCCTTGTTTTTTACCTGGGGAATGTTGATTTTCTAGATAGATCACTGCAGAATGGAGTCAAGCAAAGCATACTCATTGGCATTCCAGTCAGTGTCTCCTAGTCTATTAGGGTACTGAGAACGACCCTAATTGTAAAGGCTCCATGCGTTATAATAAAATTATTTATTCCCCAAAGAAAGCAGTAATCTCCTAACAAGCCACATATCAGTGTTCCAATATGACAGGATACATCCACAGTCAAGAAACAAAGCTACATAGTTTCCTGGGCACTTCCTCCTAAATCCATGTTTATCAAATATATTATTCCTTAAATCAGTAATCTATGTACAATTTTTCACTGGTCGCACCCCCAAGGTAAGTAATTTTTGAGCATTTAACCTCAGTGAATTAAGTTGGATCATGCAAAATTGACATTTGGAGGGTCAAAACTAGTGGAGCACTGGCATTTTTATATTTCTGCAGTCTTCTATTCTCATTCATTAGTAACAAATATGTATAAAATATCATTACTAATTGATATATCAAGGCACAATTATTCTTCGGGTGAGGTCAATCAAATGATCTAAATCTGCATTTCAGTCATCTCTTGGATGATAGCTCAATTGTTTGGTTCTCTGAAGACCAGACAGCCACAGTTTTTCCTCTGGCACTGCCACTGGCTGAAATCTGGACCCTGGATGTGGATCAGCTCTGCAGTTTCTTGTCATGTCCCTGTGCTTGTACTGTTGCTGGTTTTTCACAGGGTATGGCTTCTTTCCAGAAGTCTAAGCCCCCTTGCCCATTTGGATATGAAGGACTAATTCAAATAAATCAAAGCTAAATAATATGATATATAGATAAACCAGCTTTATCAGACACCCTAAGTCAGAGTATCTGCAGTATCTTCAGAGGGAATGTTTAGCACGTTAACTCTGACATGTGGATGACTAAGGGTGCCTTTTTTTTTAACAGAATATTAAAGTTTAGCAAAATTTAAGTCATTTACAAATTTCCAAATGAAAATGGATGTAAATGGAAGTTTATGTTTAATTTTGGTTATATTTTCCATGTGTGGTCTCTGTGTGTGGTTTCAATTTCTCACAGCATGGTGGCCGGGTTCCTAGAACCCCCCAAACAAGTATTCAAGAAAATCAGGCAAATATTGTGTAGGCCAGGGGTGATGAACCCATAACACACATGAGATTTGCTTTTCTTTGAAAATAAAAGATGTTAATGGGTAGGTGGTTTTTTCTAAACTAAAACCTGAATATTGAGGTTTAATTTCAATGTTGGCATTTTTCAATAAATGGGCTTTGGGTTGCAATTTGGATACTCATCTTTAAAGGTTTGCCAGCACTGGTCTAGGCATTTCTGACCTAGCTGTGGATCTCACATAGTGTCACTAGAAGCTCACATAGAATCAATTAATTATAGCAACTACAAGCTCACTCAGAGTCAGGAAAGGCTTAGATGTCTCTATAGAAGAAATTTCAAAGAATTTGTGACTATAAAATGACCACACTACCTATATATATTTAGCATGCTTAACAAGTGACCATCCAAATTTGCTACCTCTAGAGATACAGAGCTTATTGTCACAGAATGCAAATTATTCCTTTGCTGGAATATATTAAAAATAGATAATGTTTTCAAACTCAACAACAATATAATTTATTATGTTAGTCAGCTCTCCATTGCTGTAACAAAATACCTGAGAATAACTGCTTACAGAAGGAAAGGCTTACTTTGGTTTACAGTTTCAGAGGTTTCAATCCATGGTTTGATTGGCTGCATTACGTTGGGCCTGAGGTAAGACAGAACATCCTGGCAGCAGGGCCATGCAGAAGAGGAGGCTGCTTATCTCATGGCAGTTGGGTGCAAAAAAGTAGAGCAAAAAAGCCAGAGAAAACAGGTCAGGGACAAGATATGGCCCCCAAAGTCATGATCTGCTCTTTCAATGAGGCCCTAAACCCCAAGCTTCCATTGTTTCCTACAAATGCCATCAGATTATGATTAATCCATCGATGGACTGGTCAGCGGATGAAGTTAGACCCCTCATGAGCCAATCATCTTACAAAAGCCCACTTCTAAGCACTGCTGCACTGGGAGCCAAACTTTCAAAACATGAGCTTTGGGAGACATTTCAGACCCACCCGTAACAGGTGTCCTTCCCAGCTTTTGTCTGCCCTTGTGGAACAGGACAGAGCACCTCCCCTGTTTACTTGAAAGTAATTTTGAAATAAATTATTTTTTCTTTTGGAGATTAATATGCTTAGTTTCTTTGACCAAATTTTCTACATTCTTCTTCACCAGTTAACCTCTAAGCAAAAAATAGCTTAACACCATCCCCTTGAACTTGAACCTGTGTTGCATTTAATATTGCTCCTTGCTGCATGAGTTGTTATGATGCTGTGTGTAGAGGAAGTAGTTTCCCCCCTAAAAAATCTGTGCAATTTATAGAACAATTCATTAGTGCAAACTGTTAATATATATATTTTCAGATCCTCGAAGTGCCAGCATACTTGAGTCTGTGAGTGCTGATATCGTAGACTGTATGAGATGCTTTCGGGGAGTAAACGTCTGTACCCCATATGGCAAATGTTCTCAGCCAGTGAACACTCTCCTGCAGCATACTGAGCTGAAAGCGTTCAGCAGTATGTGTTATATACCCACAGGAGCCTCCTTTCTGCCATATCGTTTTGTGTTCTGGTGATCCGTTTGAAACTATAATGGCAAACAAAACATATGCAAGTGGTAGTGCTGAGACCAAGGCAAAGAAACACAGGAAGAGTACCGCGTGGACTGTTAGCATGTGGGGCTTCCCGCAGCTCGAGAAGCCTTTGATGAAAGGTCAAGGGAACAGATGGTAAAGAGCAGCAGGAAATTAGGGATTGGTGTAAGTCCTTTTGACATTCAGAAGGGCATTGTAAAGCTTCCCTAAGGACTGGCCAACATTTGTCTGAAAAATTCCTAGACTTCTTGTGATTTAACAAAAATGGAAATATCTAACACTCTTACGCCAGGAACTCAACTGTACAGGAAGTATATTCTTATGGTCATGCCTGATCAGGGCCAGTGAATGAATACTCTTTATTTCAGAAATATGTGCTCCACGTTACAAGCATATTTTTATGTTTTACTTTTCATCAGAGGAGACTGAAATACCATTAATTCCTCCTCTATTATTTGAATTGGCTTTACCTTTATAAATTGCTACATTACATTACATCTTCAAAATGTTGGAAATTTTACAAAGTCTAATTCTCAAACATATAATATAGTCATAGTGCTAGGTGTCCACAGCCAATGTTCATTGAGCACTTGCTATGGTCTAGGCACAATGCAGTGCTTTTCAGTATTTCAAGACATTTTCACAGCAGATGTTTAAGGTGGCTGCCTGTATTCTCTTCACCTTATGTATCTGGAAGGTTTGGGAATTTAGACAGCTTGTTCATGGTCAGTAAATAAGAAAGCTGAGGTCAGTATAACATGTGAGATGACATCACATATTGAATATAGTATTTAGGATGTCAGCTATCACTCCGAGCATGGCTCTGATTCCTTTACTCCACAATAGCAGGGTTTGATGTGGCACAGTGCTTGCCTGGGTCATAGTAGATAACAAATGAATGCAGATGTTACGAACCTATCAATCCATGAATCCACCATTAAGGGTCTATGAGGCAAAGCCTGATTCTGCTTGATGCAAACCACATTCATCACCTGTAATGTACACTGAAAAGGTTTTTGAAGTGGTGAGCTCATTAGGGTTCCATGCAAACACCCTTCTGGGAGACTTAGCAACACTAAGGCATTGCAGTCTTCTTGTTCAGCACGTGCCAAGTATCTCTTCTTTCCAAATATCTAAACTGCTAACAGCAGCCCGGGACGTGAAACTATTTAATGGACATTCCTAAAAAGAGAGACAAGATTTATAAGAGGGATATAGAAGAAGCCCTCCTTCTGGATTTCAGTGGCAATCAGTCTGAGTTAAGTCATGAAACGAAGCACAGGTGGTCGAGTTGAGAGTTCTTATTCTGTCTGGTGTCGCATGAGCAGAAGTGATGTGCATTATTTCCACATAGAGGCTTTTAGAAACCGTATGCAATACCCTGCCAGTTGATGTTTTCTCTCTTGTACAGCCGGTCATATAACAAACAGTGAGTGTTCCATTAGCCTGGGACTCAGAGTAAGGCAGGCATCTCACCAACTCATTATTGTCATGCTATACTGGCAAGAAATAAGCTCATATAAGTCACTGAGGACTTTGTATTATTTGTTAGCTACTGTACACTTCACCTGAACTTATAAACGGAATGCACTTGAGGAAATCTAAGCTAATAGTATGGAAATGCTGTATTAGATGTAAGAGCACTTTGCAGTCCCGGGCACTTCCAGCAGGGGGAGAGCCTGAGCACGGACAGGGTCTCTGTAGCTGGACTGATTGGGGGTGGAGGCAGAAAGAGGGTGCAGGCTGTGCTGCCACTAGCACCAAGTTCGAGGGCCTGGGAACAATATGAGTCAAGATGGCATTTGCTTCTTGTGACACAAAGTAAATAACATTTACTTCTTCCCTATCATAACCTAGTAACTCCATATGACTTTCTTTTAAAACATACAGCTCTCTGCCATCTATCAGGACCCTAAAATCATTACAATAACTAACATTATTTGACTATTTATTTTATTTACTTTGAGGTTAAAATAGTGGTTTTAACCATGGCGTGCTGAAGTCAGGGTCTCCCACACTTTGCCCCTCTTCCAAAATCAACTGACCTGTTCCACTTCAATCGATGTCAGACATTTAGCTTTCAATTAGATTTCGCTTGTGCAGGGAGTCTTGTAGCCTGAAATGCTTGAACATCACCGCCTCTTATGGGGCCACAAGATTATTTAAACTACTTTGAGACAATTATCATCAAATGCTGTGGACTCTGCTTTGGTCTGTCATGATCTCAGCTCTTGTTTTGAGCATGTGGGGGGAAAAAACTTTGTCACAGTGATAAATATTCATGTGAACCGCATTTTGCTCACAGGCACTGCAAAACTATATTTAGGACTCTGACTGTTGAGATGTATTGTGTCAACATTGAAATTTAATTACCGTGATGGACTTTAAATCCATGTCCCTTCTTGCACTGTGGAGTGAATGTCACCGTTGTGTTCATTCATTTTCCATTATGCTCCTGTAGAAAAGGGTGGCAATCTGTTAGCTGGAACACCTACCTGCCTTTCTCCTCAAAATGAGTGAGACAAACTCTCAGTTTTATGGCTGTTTTACCTTTGTATTGTGAAAAAGAAATACTGTCTTGCTAAACTCTTTGGATACTTCCCAATACACACTATCTCTCTGCTACTCTTATTATCACTCATTCTGGTAATAAATGATGTTCAGTGCTAGGATTTGTAAAGGGCTGTCAAGTTAGTCGATTATTTTAAACTCAGGTTAAGGTAAGGAATTTAGATTTATAGAAGCCTGGTGCAGTTTCATTAAGAACCAAAGACATTTTAATTTTTCTCTCTTTAGGGAAGGGACTTTCTATTTCCTAATGTTACATTAATCAGTGTTTTAATATTTCTTCAAAATGTATCTACTCTCTATATACTATTTACTGTCTTTATCAACGTCAATGAACAGGAATAAAATGTATCTGCCTGATATAGAAACTGTTACCTTCTTGGCCTATGTAATAGGTAACTGGTTGCTGTTAAAAATGAATTTTTCTGTAGTGGATTTTCTTCCTACTTGTGTATAGGATTTTGAGTTCATTAAAAACGAGTGACATAAATTCCATATCTGAAAACTAAAAGAATTTCTGCATTTACCTGCTGATCCATAACCTTGAGGTTAGATTATGAGTCATTTTGCAGCTGATTGGTTTGCAGTGCTTTAAAACTTAAATGAAAAGATTACTGTTATATTTAGACACCAGATATGAAGATCAGTTTGGGTAGATTATTATTAGAATGATTTTATATTTGTCCTGATAAATGATACAAAATAAGCCACAGGAAGTAGATATAGTCCCCTAAATGAGAAAAGACAAGGGAAGAAATGTGTTTGGTTACCTGACACAGTGCCACTCTGTGAGATGGGAAGCTAATGAGGAGTCCAGGGACCAGGGAACAGACTGTGAGTCCTGATTGGTACACAGGAAGTAGGTACAGTGTTGCCAGCTGGCCAGTCCCCGAGGAGGTGCAGACCATCAGGTTCTCCTCCAGTCTTATGTGGGAGACTTTGAGATACCTGGCTACAGGGCAAAGGACCAAGGCCTGGGGAACAGGTAGAAGAGCCCACATCCTTGCCCTGAGCTTTATGAAATAGTAGGATGCAATTTCTACTTGCACACAAAGAATCTAATCCCACCTCACTGACTCCCCGGTAGAGTGTCTCTTGGAAAATTAATCTCTAAATCTGTCTGCGCATCTGTAAACTGGTGTTGGTGTAAGGATTAAATGAGACCATCTGGACCAAGTGTCTGGTCAGGTTCCGGGCACCTAATGGCTCATGATAAGAAAGTCTAAGGCAAGCCTGAATTTAGATCTAATGAGGATCTGGAGAGGGACATAGGGACAGAGGTGAGAGGCAAGTTCACAGCACCCACAGGTGCAGACAGATCATATGACAAGGAGGATGCCCAAGGTCCTGGGGAGATGAGGAGTGTCCCAGGAAACCCACACCCTGGGATCCTGGTGAAAGCCACAGGGTGTGGAGGGACAATGAGTGTGTATGCACACTTACTCCTATCTCTTTTTCACTCACATCGACACTGTTTCTTGCTGGCTGACTTCAGCCTAGAGTCCATTTCTGTCTGTACTCTGGGTTCTGTGAAAGCACAGGTATCAAGGGTGTTTTCCCTTTATCCTTTCTCTCAATTGCTTTTCTTCCCCTAATACTGAGGACTGAGCTGAGGGTCTTCACAACTACATTACTAGCCTCTTTCTTTCTCTCTTTCTTTCTTTCTTGTTTCTTTATTTTTGCAGGGGTGGGGGTGGGAGGTCTCACTAAGGCAGAAAGTTGCCCAGGCTGGGCTCGAACTTGCAATCCGCCTGCTCTGGCCTGCTAGAGTACTGGGATTTCAAGCATGCACTTCCACAGTTGGCTCTGTCTTGCTGTCTTTCTGACATGTGCTGTAGAAAGCAACATTATATTAATAAATAAAGCATTCTGCCCAGGCTGGTTTTTAATGAAGTCATAGTCAAATACATTGCCTCCCCCACCCACCTCTTCTTTTTGCACATCCTCCTGATCTTTGTCTTTTTGCCACGGCAAACTCCAGCATCTGTGTGTTACCCAGGATTTACGGGATTAGCCAAAAGTCACTAAGAAGTAGGTGCAGAAGAAAATTTAAAAAGGAACTGAATTTGTAAGCTGAAGTATAAAAGTCTCACCCATGGTGTTTGCCACGGATGGGACACTGTGGTCAGCCCATGTGTGCTGGCTGGCTAGCCATTTGCCAGCTTGTCCTGAGAGCCTTTCCTTTCCCTTCCTTTACTCTGCTGTCAATCATGGGGAAACATCATTTTTCAGTCTGCCTTGACATCTAGCTTCTAGGCAGTTCTGACAATAGTAGGCTGTGCTTTTGTTGGCTTTGTATCGCTGTCACAGAATGCCAGAGGCTAGGCACTCTGTTTTCAAAAAGAGGTTTATTTAGTTCATGGTTCTAGAGGAAGGAAGGTGGTACCAGCCTCTGCTCTGTTCTGGTGAAAGCCTTGCAGCAGACAGTGTCACAGTGACAGTTCCCATGTGAAAGTGCTATGGTTTGTGGGGAAGTAGATGATTCTCTTATCACAACACACTCTCAAGAGAACTAATCCAGTCCACAAGATCTTCATTAGTTAGTCCATTTTGGGATCAGTGCTCTCGTGCATGAATTTCCTTCCACTTGTCCCTACCTTTAAAGGTTTTCCCTCCTTAACCGCATCACACTGAGACCAGTTTCCAACATATGCACCTGTAGGGCTAAACCGCAGCAGAGCAGAAGCAGAAATCCAGAGCAGGAACACAGGGTAGAACTTGAAGAAGCTCTCTCTCTATCTCTGCCCTGGGAAAGCATCTTCTCCCTCTGTGTCCCAGTTTCTGCCAGGAAGTCCCCAGTTTCTAGTGTTTCAGTTTGACTCTCCTGGCTTCTAGAAATGACACTTGGTCCAGGCAGTGGCAGTTGCATAGTTTTGAGTTGCTCCATCTTTCCTTGATTGGATTTTCCAGGTATCCCAACAATGTGAGTGATTCTAAGTGTCCTATTTTCTCTATGTGAAGTAGTTGGAATACTATTTATTTTCCATTTGTTTTCTAGAGTCTCACTGATATACTAACTAAACATAATGATGTAAATCTATTTCTGTCCATGGTGGCAGGAGAATGGGAAAATTAATGTATATTAAGCAGTTAGGTGTCTACACAGTTTTGGGAAAAACAAAACCAAAAATACACAAATAGTGTACTGAGACATTCCGTCATGCAAAACACTGCTTTGTACGTTAATATTTCATGCCACTTGTAAATACCTCCTCCCTTTGTTTTTCTAAGAATTTCTCATTAAGACCAAACTACTTCACATAAAAATCAAATACTTGTACAGTAGTCTGTAAGAATTCTACACTTACCCAGATGACAAAACTAACTCTCCTTCTCCTCCACCTCCCCCTCCTCCCCCTCTCCCTCTTCTCCTCTGTCTCCTATCCACCTCCTCATCTCTTTCTTGGCTCTGGTCCATTCCAAATTCTCTTCTCTCCTCCTCTCCTCTTCCTTCCCTCCCACCTCCTCTTCTGTTGAGACAAAATCTTGCAAGTTGATGGACTCAAACTTCCCATTCTCCTACCTCAGCTTCCCAAGTATCTGTCATTACAGTTGTGTACCCCTGCACCCACACAAGCAGCTCATTTATAACCTCCAAAAGGCCTGCCCATTGCCACGACATAGAGAAATTTGCCTGGCCTGCAGGATAAATGTGCACTGGTCTACTTTCCATTATCTCCTTATGAGCGAAAAAGCCTGGGGAGAGTTTTATTAAGAATAAAATTTGATAATTTTTGTAAGGAATCCAGACAATGAATACAAGTAGCTTATAAAATGGGCCATTAAAATAATTTGTGTATGAAAGGCGGCATTAATATGATGCGGCATGTCAGGTGGGAAAGCAGCTCTCAGAGTCCTTTTCTTAGCTGTCAGACTGGTGGGTAATATTAAAAGATAAAAAAATAAAAAAACAACGTGGAAAGAATAGAAACACTGACCTGTGGTTAACAGTACTTACATTAGATCTAAAGACAGCAAGATCCGATCAGACGTAGGTCAACTGGGCATTCATATATTTTGCAAATTAGAAACAAATTCCTCCCAGCCACCATCACCCCTCCATGCCTATGTCTCTTTTCCCATAAGAAACTCGGGAAGTGGGGAAAAACAGGTCTTCTTTTCTCCCCAAGAGGTGGAGGACCTCTTGGTTTGGTTTGTTCTTCTCATTCATTTTGAATTCAGTATCATCTTTATTTTCATCCTACAAACCGGGATGTATTTAGTCAACCCTGACTCAGTCCACCCAGCAGCTGAGGGCAAGTCAGCAAGCAGCCCTGGAAAATGTGCCCCGCCCTCACCCCTGCTATGCTGCACCCCTGTGGCCCTTCTGCCTTCAAATTAGAACTGTGTTTCTGCTCCCCATTAACTGGTGTCTGCAGAACTTTCCACACACTCAGGATCATACTCAACGTGACCACGTTTTGTGTGGCGTTGCCTTTCAGTGTCCGTCAAGAGGAAAGAATGTGTCTCTTCTGCAGGAGAACTAGGGCTATGATTTTGAAAAGGGAGTAAAGTCTTCAATACTCAGTTGTCAGATATGTTTCATTAAACTCAGATACCAAATTACTTTTTAAATTATTCCAAACTCACACTGGGAATTATTTGACAGTCATATATTCCTGAAGAAGCTAAGCTTATATTTTCTATTGTTAAAGTCCAGGCACTCCCATGGCCTATGTAGAGGAGATTTCAGCAACATGGGTAATTCTGACTTATTTCTAATCAGAGCTGAGAGATCAAAAAAGACAAAGCCTCTGTGGATCTATTCCTATTTTCTTAACTCATGTTTAAAATTAATAATTTTCTTAGGCATTCAGCAGTGAATAATAAAGCTGAGCTCATTTACTTCAAGTTTTAAAAGGACTGTAGATTAGTTTTCTGTAATGCAGGAAGCCAATATGCAAAACTCCAGTAACTGTCTCAGGCTTTCATCCTTGACCGTGGGACCCTGACCAAGTTAGCGAACAGAACTTGGTGTTTATTTTCTTTGGAAAATGCATAAAATAGCAGTGCTTTCCTTGGGCTAGTTATTATGCAGATTAAAGTAAACCATCAAATGTTTGTCATTAAAAAATGTATTATGTATCTGTTTTGTAATAAATATGGAGCCTGCCCTGTTGAACTTACAGTTTGGAAGGGAAAATAAAAATTAATCATAAGATTAAAAAGTAAATTAGAAATGGATAAAGGATATTGAAAGAAGATGCCCGATCTGAAGCAGTACATGACAAGGAGACTTAATCTCGGGGGAGGGCCAGAAAAGGTTCTCTGGAGAAATGCAGATGAGCTAGGAGGAAGTAGGCAGGGAGAGTGTGTGTGTAAGCACGCATATGCAAATGCCCAGGTTTCTCCCAGAAGCCATGACCCTAAAGAACCACTATTAATCTCCCTTCCAGTTATGCTTAGTTTTATTTTTCAACCAAATGAGTTATATTTTGGTCCAACATTTGGGGAATTGCCTTAACATTAGATATATGAGGGTCAGGAAGCAGAGTACCTGGATTTTTGTTTGCTTTGTTTTAATTTTTTGAGCATATAGGGCAAGTATATATGAAGCGAATTTGTCTTGAATACATTTGATAGGTACATATAGTCATTCTGGAAGCTATTGTCAGGCACTAAGCTGAAAACTGAGGATACATAAACAAAGGATCTCAGCCTCTGTCTGTAAGGACTTCAGTACTCAGTTTAGTGAAGGGAAGAAACACTAGCACACATATTTATGCTGACACACATAGCAGAGGCAGCTCTGATATGATCAATGAATTCCAGTGGCATAGATAAGACTTTGCCACATCTAGCTGGAAGGGTCAGTGAAGACTATGCACAGCAGGTGAAGTGTGAGCAGGATTTTAAAAGATGTCTTGGGAGGCTGTTCTAGAAGAGTGTAGGCCTGGAGTTGTAGCTCGGTAATGGAGCAATCACTGTGCATGCACAAGTGCTCTCCAAGACTGCTCCCCCGAAAGAAAGCTGAAAGAATATGTGCAAGCTGCCACATCCATATTGACCAAAGGGTGACTGGCTCAGAGGACCTGAAGAACAAATATTTTTTTTAAATTTACAAATGACACAATAAGCAATAATAATGTACTGTACATTGTTCTTAATGGGTCAAACATAGCATGCAAGCAGAAGACAGAAGCACAGGAGGACAGGAATATAAACAGGGACAAACTGTGACACTTTTCTTATGCAAGATGAACGATACTAGGTCTTACTCTGTAGTCTAGTGTCAGTAAATGCTTGAAGTATTTTAAACAGGAGGGTGACGTACTCAGGTTTTCCTTGTAGAAAACACACTGCGGTGGTAGATTAGAGATAGGAATGGGAGGAAAGACTGGAGGCTGAGAAGCAGCTACATTTATCCAGAACAGATGATGAGGTTCTGAGTGGAAGAAGACGGAAGTAATAAATTTGAGGATCTTTTGGAAGTAAAATCTAGGGATAATGTGGAGGGAAAGGGGAACATATCGGGATGATGTGGAAATGTTCTGGCCTGTGAGGCTGATCATGTCGTGAATAGAAATGGTGACACAGAAGCTGGTAAAGGTTGAGAAAACAGGCTAAGGTCAGTCCGGGCCATTGATGGATGAGGCACACGAGGGACGAGATGTGTCAGATGCAGACAGCTCTAGGTCTGTCCCATTGATCTGCTGACCAGGAGAGGACAGTAGGAGAAGACGGTGGGGGCCACGCGGGGCTGCAGTGTTCTCAGTGGCAGAACATGCATCTCGCATGAGCCAGGCCCTGGATTCAACCCCTAACTCCAGCAAACAAACAACATACAAAAGAGAGAACCTTGAGAGCCCCCAACTCTTGCTCTGTCACCCCTCATCTGTCTTCATGCCAGACTCCTAATCACTAATTTCCAATCTCGGATGATGGTGAACTCACTTTCCCTCACCGCCCAAATTCCCGCTCCTGCCCAGCCTGTCTCCTTGAAGGAATTAGTTGTGTGTTGACTTCTTCAGGACAAGAAAACTGGATAAATGCTGAGAGACCTCTTGCCTCTCTGGCACAGCTTCTGTGGGCATAGAGAGAAGAGGAAGTTGGGCCTTCTGTCACTTAGAATGGTGCAGAATGGAGAACATTAAAAGAGGGTTTTATAACACTGATCTACTTTTAAAAGGAACATTCTTTCTCACACACAAAGAGCACACAATATTTACTCCATCCTCTTCTTTTCAAATGGGTATCTGCTTAGAACTGCTAAGAATTAACACTGTCAACCCGATTTCTTCTGAATAATTCCTTGGGAAAGCACTTAAGGCCTCCATTAATTATCCAAATGTAACTTGAGGACAAGAGTAGAATTATTTCAGAAAGGAAATAATCAATGAATCATTTATCAGTTTTCCTGCCCTTTGTATAACAAATTGTAATTAGTATGATGTCTTTGTTGGCAAGTGCTTATCAGGCAAAGTACAGTATGGAAGCAAAGATTCTTTAAAAAAAAAAGAGCTGTGTTGTTTTGTAGACCTAATTGTGATGTTATCACTAGAATTTTGTGTGGTTGCATTGTTAATTCCTAATTTGCTGTCCTTAATAGCAACAAGGTTATTAGCATCTACCTGGAGTTCTGCATGCCATGGCAGAAAACAAAATTTTGTTACAGCAAACATTTGAAAGTAAGCATATATGTAAGACAGAAAAGGGACCCAGAGGCTTCAGTAGCCTTAAAGGGCTGTTGAAATAAAAATTGGCAGAAGAAAAAAAGATTTTATCAACCTTCTTGTTTTACCCTTAAGAAGCTCACAGATTGGCGCCAAACATGGACTGGGAGGGGCTTGCAGGGCTTACTAAGATCCCTTCATATGACCATAGGAGTTTAGTCACAGCTCATGGAAAAATATTCTTCTCTGAGAGGTGCAAAGAATGACAAAATACTAACATAAAAATTCAGGTATTAAAAGTGAAGCTTTTTCTACAAATGCAGAGCTAATTTTTAAATTAAAGGATTAGAAATACCATTAGTCTGTATTACATGTACAATATCACATGATTTCTATCTGCAGTATTATTCATGGTAAACAGAAAAGAAGGACATACCTCATCTACTCAACTCTAAAGGTTACGTGCTATTCTTAAAAAGAAATATATTTGTCATGTATCTTAATACTTGACTTTTATAACCTTCAAAATTACCAAGATGTCTAGTGCCCTCTTCTTCTGGATTTCCAGAGGACTTAATACTGCCAAATTAAACTCTATGATTAATTTTTCTTAGTTGTATTCTAATGCACTCTCTCCACAAGGAAAACCTCCATAGCAACAGATAAATAGATGGATAGATGGGTGGATGGATGTATGGATAGATGCATAGATAAGAATAGACATGCATGCATACTAGACAAGCACTAGAGAATGTGTTCCTCTGTATCTCTTTTGTTTCATCACTCTTGAATAAATTTTGATACCACTGAATTGGCCTGACCATACCTATGCCACCACTGATCTTGAATTAATTTATGTGACCACATGATAAATATTTCTGGATAGATGAGAGAAAGTAATACACCACTTCCCATCTGTGTATAGCCTCCCAAGGAGATCACCTTCAAGTCATTAGTGTTAGATCACGTCAGGTGGTGTAGTCCTCCAATATAAACCAAAATTAGCAGATTGGTCCTGGATGTGGTGGTTCATGCCTATAATTCCAGCACTCTGAAGGCTGAGACAGGAGAATTGACTTGAGTTTGAGGCCAGCCTGGGCTACATAGTAAGTTCAAGGCCAACAAGAACTGTGTAGAGAGACCCTGGCTCAAAACAAACAAATACACAAACAAAGTTAGTAAATTGGTCGTTTGGAAAACTCTAGGACAGGAAATACAGCCTACCAGCAGAGCAACATCAGGCTCTCCTTTTGGGGGAAGACTTGAGGAACCCATATTCCCTTCCAAAAGCCATCCTGTTGGCCTCTGTGTAATAGTGCAAGTGTAAGAAAATGAACTCCATGTCAGGCAGGCCTGGGAGCTGCTTTGGATCAAAAGCTTCATGCCCTGTAAAAGCCGATCTCCCCTGTAACAGCTCCCCAGGGACACTTTCTAGGTCCCCCGTGACGATCATGCCAGTGAGAGTGAACCCCCACACTCCAGCAAGGCCAAAGGGCTGTGGCTTCCTGTCAGGTGTCTGTGGTTCTGCCAGCCCAGATGCAATTTATCAGCTGGTGTCATTGTCTCATAAGTGTCAGTGGCCTCACCGTGGTGGCTGTTCTGTCTTATTAGGTTACCTGAGAAGAGCGGAGAAAGTTAACTGAAGGTCAGCTGCTTATGCAGAAGGAGAAAGACTGCTTTGAAAGATGTGTGTCAGCTTTCAAAACAGAAAATCGAGACCTTTTAGAAAAGAAACTTTAAAAATGTCACAGTCATCAGCATACAGTCTACCACCAAGAATGCAGCAGGAGAGGACACACCCTCCTTTATCCCACATTCCTTATCCCTATTAAGCATCTCAGAATAACTTTTATTTCTTATGATTAATGAACCAACATTTATGTGTCACAGTATTGTTAATTAAAATCCATACTTTAGTCAGATTACCTCAGTTTTTTTAAAAAAGAAGATTTTTATTGATATTGTTAATCCATACACATTTTGAATATTCACAAAACCATTAGGATAGTTTAATTGAGGCAGGAATCATTTTGACGACTTAGAATTACAAAGTCTTTAGCATGCAAGTCTTCAGGTCTACAGATTGATGGGTAATTTTCAAAGTCCAGTCAGCAACTGTCAATGAACATCATGTTCAAGTATCAATAATCAGATCCCCAATGCTTACTGTATATAAGTGCATATTTCTGTTTACACTGACTATTGATTGTCACACTGTTCAGTTAGGTAGATGAAAGTCAAGTGGATACACAGAGTTCTGCTCCATCTCCTATCTTCCCAAAAGAACAGCCCCTGCACTCATGGCAGAGAGCTTGCCCTGCAGTGGATTGCTATGGGAAAGTTGTTCTCAATCCTATTGACACGGTCAGAACTATCTGGGGACACTTTTTCAAGTACCCATGACTGAGACTCGCTCCAGGGAGTCTGATTAATTGACCTGTGCGTTCCCCCATACCCTCATTTCAAGAGCTCCCCAGGGGATACCAACACTCAGCCAAGGCTGAGAACCACTGCATTGGAAAATACAGGGTTTATCTTTTCAGTGCAGATAAACATTTGAAATGCGGGTCTGGTTTATCAACACAAAGTCGGGAAGATGCCAGGAACATTCCTTAAGGACCTGAGAGGCAGCTTTGGTTTCCTCTCTGCTGCCCAAGCAGAATTAATTACTTCCCCTTGTATAACTCATTCATGCCTCTTTTATTTTTCCTCACATGGAATTATTATGATTTTCGGTTGCCTGTCTCCCCATTTAGTCAGCTTTCCAGGTAGAGACCATGTCTGGTTTGCTTGAGAGAGGCTCAGCTTGGAATGCAATTCCTTCACCTAGAGGTTCCTCAGTAAGAGCCCCAGGAAGCAAGAGTGAGCAGAAATCTAAAAAGATAAAAGGAATAATTTAGTTTCCTCTGTGGGGGGGGATCTTCTAGGCCAAATACTTTTAATTCCAAAATATTCAATAAAGATAAGTTTGTACTTTCATGATTAATGGTATTTAACAGAAATATGGTAACTATCAAACTTTTATTTAAAGAATTTAGCCACTTAATCATTTCTGGACATACAGCCAAGTCGAATGGGTGAGGGGTAACTAGTGCCATTAAGCTGTTATACAGTTAAAATAACATCAGCTAGAGCTTTGCCCATCTGCCACACACCAGAGCATGCCGTGCTGTCCCCATCCATGGGATGGTACCTGTGCCAGCTGGCCGAGTCTGGGTTCTACCTGTAAAGAGAAACACGAGATGCATTAGTTTCTTTTACTTCTGAATTCAGCTTTAAATGAACATGTTTATCCTTGTGAGCCCATAATTATTCTTGAGTTCTTTGTAAGAGGTGGTTTTCTTTTTCCTTTTTCACTAAGTGCTGCTGTGTTTGCACAAAGATTACTAGTGTGAAGGATTTCTGAGGACACTAATCAAAGGTCACATCTGTAGTTTAGTCTGCATCTAACAGCATAAGCAAAAGCAGGCTAAGCAGCTAGTGGGAGACCTGTCACTCACTTATCCAGAGCTCTGGAGAAGGGAGAAGCTCCACAAGACCTCAGCCAGCCAGGTGCTTCTCTCTGAACAATCATTGGAATCATCTTCGGTTTATTTATTCAGGGAATAAGTCTTGCTTGTTTCCCTGGTTATGGCGGTGGTGGGTTTCTTTCTCTTTCTGGTGGGAAGCTATGACCACGTAGCAATGGAAGAAGATTCTCCCACACACAGCCCAGACACACACAGATGGGTGAGTGTTTTGTGTCTGTACACAGAAAATCCATACACAGAAATCCTGACTCCCAGGGTGAGGAGGCAGAGCCTTGAAGACAATGAGATGAGGTCGTGAGGACATCAAGACCTCTGGTCTTGGACAACCAGAGTAGTCAGAGATAATTTTCTGTCACTTATAAACCATTTGGTCTGTGACACGCTGTTACAGGAGCCTAAGCAAAGCAAGACGACACACATATGTATATGAACGTGTACACACACACACACCACTTTACCTTGCTTCTGCCATACACAGCAGATAGATGGCCATTTGTCTGGTTTCTCTCTCAGAGAAGAAAGTATTAAATGAGAATATTCATCTTTTCATGACACTTTCTAAATTGTGAAATATGTTTGTCTCCAGCCCCCTCTGTCTCTTTGCTTCTCTCTTTGCAGAACACCCTAGATCCCGTCAAGGATCCAGAGTCCTTCTATACACATGGCCTCTTTACTGCACACGGTGTTTATAAGCTGATCCTTGTGTGTGTCACTGCCCACCTTACCTCCTGTGCAGGCTTATTTGTTCTTTTTGCCATTTCCTTAAAGCTGTTTTAGAGCATGATTCATCTAATGATTGCCAGAAGATAAAAATAAGTGCAAAATAACATGTGCTATTTTGAAGGCACTGTTCTAAGAGCTTTGGATAAAATTCATTTCATCTTCACAATAGCCTGACATAGCTATTTATTATTGTAATACCTATGTACAAATGAAGAAACCCAGACACAGAGAGGCCATGGTCACACAACTAGTAAGGGGTAGAGACTTGAGCCCAGGAGGGCTGGCCAAAGCCTGTACTAAACAGCTAACTCTCCCAGATGGCAAACAAACTGGGGGGTTTGAAATGCAATGCTCAATATTATTAATATGACCCTGGGAATGCTGTCTTCTAGTGAGTAAAAGGTCAGTGCTAGCTGCCACAATGAAATCCCTGCACAGATGGAGGATTCTTCTTCCCATGTGTAGATACTGGAGATCCTACAGGACCCAGAGAGGAATGCTCCCTACACTCTACTACCCAAGCAGCTTAACAGCAGAATTCTGAAAGGAAATGTTTCCATCACTCTTTGTAGCAAGCATTTGGGTAACAACTTGAAAATTTTCAGTGAAGGTTAAAGGGAGCAAATTGGCAGAGAAACCTAAGAGAGTCTTGTAGATATCTCTACACCCGAGGGGATCTTAGAAGCCCAAGACAAGCTCACAAGCAGCTGAGGAAGCACAGTATGCAGAGTCTCCTTGCTGTGAGTTATATGGATCGAGACCAGAGACCTAGTGAGAACAAGGCTGTGTGGGCGTTTGCCAGCACAACCATGATAGTGACCTAGGACTAGGTCCTAGCACAAATATGCAGCTCTGAGAACAAGGGAGGAGGAGAATCTGAGCTGACTGACAAGACCCTGAGTTGCTTGCAATTGCTTCAAATAAAAGGGATATATGTTTTAAGGGATGTGTGTCTACACATCTGATTTTACATCCTGAGCATCAGCCACACTGTACCCTAACCTGGCAATGGTCTAGCATGGTTAGAGGAGAAGAAGCAGAAGTGGCATCGAGTGCAGAAACTGAACCTGGCAGGGCTCCCTCTGATCATGGTGAGCATGATTTATGGCTGCTGGATACAGATGAGTTTCTTTAACTTTCTCTTCAGAGTTTTGGTGAGCAAAAGTACTCTGTTTTGCAGAAAAGGGAGTTGTCAAATGACACATACCAGTAAGAAAGAACATTTCTGGTTTTAAACCTCAGAGTACTAGCTTACAAGGACTGTGTTTCAATTTTTAAATGTGTTACAGTAAGAGACACATTGCTATTAATCCTTCTTAGTCCAAATACACGTACCCTGCCATTCTTGCAACTCTCTGAAGCTGTTCTGAAACTGTTCTTTGGTGAGTGTCTTTGGGAGATGCAATCAGAGTTACAGCGATTGGTGCTGTCCACTATGGCAGGCTCACGAGTCTCCCTCACCCACCTTATTAACCAGACCTGGCATCCTATGCCAGGCTCTTCCCGAAGTGAAAAGGATCTTAAAGGTAAAAATCTGAATCAACTGAGAGCATCAAGGCAGCCACACTAGTGAAAG
Organism: Cavia porcellus; assembly: GCF_034190915.1. Classification (NCBI taxonomy): domain Eukaryota; kingdom Metazoa; phylum Chordata; class Mammalia; order Rodentia; family Caviidae; genus Cavia; species Cavia porcellus. The sequence continues at coordinate 154,556,434 of NW_026947484.1, read as the reverse complement.
TAAAGACACACACACACACTCACACATACACAAGAGAGGGCCACCAGAACAGCTTCTGAAAGTGGCAAGAGTGGTGGAGTCAGAGTGTCCGAAGCTGGGGACAGTATTTTGAAGGGATTAGTGATGATGTGTCTTCTACTGAAAGACTTTATTCATTTAAACATCCACTGTGGTTTTCAATCCTACTTCATAGATTGCCATTTGGTAAGAAGTGTAAAGATCTTTTAGTTTAGACTTAAACAAGTGGGACTTTGAGGGTTTTTGAAAACTCTAACTCTTAGTAAGTAGAGGGCTTTGGCTTTTTTTTAATTGTCATTTAACTAATGAAGAAACAACTCAAAAAATTGAGTGATTTGCTCAGGCATCAGAGCTGGGGCTGGAGCTAGAGTTTATGTCCCCTGCTGAGCCATTCCTGATGTGATATTTTCGTTCAGGTACCGGCTTTTTGCCCTCCCTGGCATTCCTCTCCCCTCCAGCCTCAGATTCCAGTCATCCGTGCTCATGCAAGTAACTATCTTAGTCCATTTGAGGTGTTAAAACAAAAATACTCTAGACCAGATGGCTTAACCAAGAGAATGGCCTCGCTCTTCTGGAGGCTGGGATGTCCAAGTTTAAGTCTTGCAGATGTGTGTGCAAGGGTCCTCTCCTGGTACATAGACATCTTTCAACTGCATCCTCAAGTGATGGATAGGGTAAGTGAACCCTCTTTGTAAAATCTTTAGTAGGGCACTTACTGGGCTTGGGATTTAGCTCAGTGGCTTAACCACCTGCCTGGCAAGCGCAAGGTCATGAGTTCAATCCCTGGTACCAAAAAAAAAAAAAAAAAGAAAAGAAAAGAAAAGAAAAATAGGGCACTAATTACACTCATGAAGGTTCACCCTCATCATCAATCACCTCCCAGAAGCCCCACCTCCAAACAAGGTCACTGTCGCACTGAGGATTAGGCTTCCGGATATGAATTTGGATAGGGGGAGATAAATATTCAGCTTGGAGTTATAAACAAATAATTTTTTAGCAAGATGACAGATTCTCTCTGAGCAGGTGCCAGTCAGGCTCCAGGACAGCAGGGATTCACACATTGTATACTTTGGTTCCCCAACAGCATCCTTGATTTTTAGAAGGTTGAATGTCCCTAGGTACCAACAGAAGGACTGGAGTCCAGGTGACAAGGAGAAATGGAATTTGCAAAGTGCCATTTACAGATTCAGAAGCGAAACGAATGGTGAAGCCTTGCCAAAGCAATATGTATTCTAATCCTATTTCAGTCCTCCTGGTTGAAAAAAACCTTTTTATATCTATTCCATTGTATTCAATCATGGGAAAAAGCAAAATACCTTTTCGAACTCTCGCTAATCCTTCTTCCACGGGTCTCTGCCACACTCATGGGTCAGGTGTGTTTACAGACAAGCACACATCTTTACTGCTCTTTCCTGCGCCAGTGTCCCACAAATTAAGAAATAAATGCTGAGGCTCTGTTAGACTGACACAGAAGCGTTCTTTTTACTAAGTGTTTAAGTGAAAAGTGATTGCGGTATTTCTTCAATAATAGCAAACACTTTCTCCCATACGTGTATGAAATGACTTTCTGACAAAAATATGTGGAATCTAAATACAGTGTATCTAACTAATTCTCCCTGTGTTATCAAGTAACTTGATAAAACCTGAGTGCTGTAATATTTAGCTTCAAAAGTAATCCAGTTTTATTAGTGTTATCTGCTTCTGTTTTTTCATTGTTATAGGTTCATTTCATTGCTTTTTTTCTTAGGGGTATTTATGGTTGTTTTGTTCAATAAAATTGATAGAAGAAATGCCATTAATACTTCTCATTTATTTTTCATTAGCTGTTCACATTAAAATAAATTATTTTCTGTAATTTTCTTATGTGTACGAATAATTGAAAGGTTTATATGATTTCTTGTTTTTCTTTTTTAGCTTTAGCTATGGACTTATTGTAAAGAACTATTATAAAATTTTCATTATGAAAAGGAGCTAAGTGCTTTAGCTACATGTAAAACCTATATTTCAATTTATAAGGATGAATTACTTGGACTTTCCAAGCAGTTAAAGTAAAGTGGGTTATTTGATTATTTTATTTGTTTATAACTCCTTCATTTTTAGCCCATTTTTCATGGGAAGGGCGAGTTTGTGTTTAATAAATATGGATAAATACTTCCGTTTCCATCATATTTTATTATTGGGTGACTGATATCAATGGTACTATGATCACCAAAACATGATTGTTAGGGTATACAATTTTATGTCCTATATTCTTTCTTCATTATCTGAAACTGGAAAAGTGATCAATAGTTGAGAAACAGACAGATACTCAAATCTATCCTAGAACAGGACATTTTTATAGTAGATGTTACAGATTGAGTGTTGGTGTACATTCAAGATTCTCATGATGACATCTCACCATCTGTGTACTAATATCAGGAGGTGGGACTTTGGGGTGATACTTAAGATTACATGAGCTCACAAGGATAGAGTCCACCTAATTGGAATGAATGACCTAATTAGAGCGCTTGCTTCCTGCTCTGCTACCTAGCATGTGAGGACCCAGTAAGCTGGCCATTTACATGTAGAAGAGGATCTTCACCTGGACACAGTTAGGCTGGCATTTTGATCTCAAACTTCTAGCCTCCAGAGTTACCAGAAATACACTTCTTTTGTTCATAGCAATGCCCAATTAATGGTGTTTTTGTTACAGCAGCCTCAACCCAGACAGGGTAGTCCAGATGGGTTTGCATTCCCCTTTCTCAGATGAAGAGTTATATTTCAATTCCGCCCCCATGCTCAGGCCAGCCTTCTCTGAGAACCTGCATTCTGCTGTGCACTGGGCATGTGGCCACCAGTAAGACTGGATCCTTGCTCTTTTTCCTCTCCCCTCTAAAAAATCTTGGATCTGAGTGCATGCCAGCTTTTGCCTCACCCAGTATGTAAATCTATTCTGAATCTCTGGTACTTCAGTTCTCTGAGTACATTTTGCTGTGTCTTGAAAATGTCTGATACATTTAAAAACATGTCGAGGTTATTACAAAATAAATGCATTAAAGCAATATTTTTGCAAGCTTTCAACTTATGAGTATGGATTGACTTTAATAATTAGATTAGAATGCTACTTCAGAAGCCATCCATCTAATATATTTTTCCAAATGCCATTCACTGAGAAGTTTCCTGGAAATAGTCATCTATACAATGAGCAAGATGTATTAAAGCCAAGATACCACCTCAAATGTCTTCTCTTTCAGGAGAAAGGCTCTTTGTGTTCACTAATTCCAGTTCCTTTGAGTTTTCTTTCTATTATGCTTTGGAATAGAACTGGAAAAATAGTAAAAATTAAATAAAATGAATAAGGTAATTTGTGAGAGGTATATAGTTATTTTCAGATCAAAAGGAATCAGGACATTGGGTCTTTGTTTATCAAGATAATATGCATTTAAAGAATCAACTCAGGAAGCTATTAAATTAAAAAATTTAAAAAAAAAACAAATTTACACATACAGAACTCCTATCATGTGCTGGCATGAAACTCAGTCAGATAATTCTGTATGTGATCCTGGCAGCAATTCTAATGAGGTAGCAATAATTATTCCTATTTTTAAGGAAACTGACTGAGAAGCTCTTCATCTGTTTCCCAAGATTGAAACAGTCAGTTAAGGCCTCAGGAAAGAAAATGGGTTTGAGAGAAATAAGAGAAAGCCCTGTCTACAAATGCTGTGACTAAGGATGACCCCCATGGGTGACCGTTCGGTGGTATCAGATCACCAGAGTCACCAGAGGGGAACACAGCTCCAGAGAGGCAGAACTGGAAATGCATTTGGGGGCAAACAGAGGTGACACCCACATGCACAGAAGGAAATCATGTTTGCAGGTAGATGAGACAAAGTATTCGAGTTGGTAAATTAAAGAAGAGACCAGGGAGGAGATTAGGAAAGGAAAGGCACAAAAGTAGACCGAGACCTTCCAGACCACTTTGTTCATAGGTTGCTGGCTTGATAAGATTAAGTTGACAGAGACCTTAGTATTAAGTGAACTAAATAAAAAACACAAGCTTTGAATATTGCATGGTTTCTCTAAGAAACTCAAATTATAACAAAAGAGTAAAATAAAAGACAAAGAGGATAAGAAGTAGGAGGACACATGTTTCCCAAATAGGGAGGGGATCAAGAGACAGAAAGCATGGAGAAGGAAGAGAGGAAGAGGATGGAAAGGGGGTTGGGATGTGTTCTACACGTGTACGAGCTCCATACAAGGACTATAAACTTTAAATACTGCAAACATGGATAATAAAGCCTCTTAAAAATTTAAAAATTAAAAATAGCTGTATAGTTTTTAAAAGACAATATTATATGAGTTTTAAAAGAACACATTTGTGACTTTAAATTGTAATACAAGCAAAGAACATGAGGCTTTTACAAAACAAAATCTTACACAATGTATATGTGTACTGATGCATTACATCCTCTCATATCCTAAAAATGTGTGTAGTTATTATGTTTCAGTTTAACACAAAATAAAATGTTTCTTAAAATCTTAAATTTGGCACCAAATTAAGCAGAGATTTCTTAAAATCAGCCCCCAAGCAAAAATCATAAAGAAAAAGATTGCTGTATGTGGTTATTTTTATTAATTTATTATATCATTGTCTGTTATTTTAATTTATTTAATTGATTAATATTCAATTACAATGTAACATTTCAAAGAAAGTGAAAATGAAAATAAGAAGTCATAGTGACCAGAGATATTTATAACACATCCAAATGGGAGTAGCAAAAGCACTCCTAAGGAACTATTAAGGAGAAGACAAACAGTCTGCTGGCTAAAATAAGCAATACAACGGAACAGGCATTTCACAGAAGGAGAAACATGAATAGCTAATAAACCTGTAAAAAGATTTTCAACCTCATTAGTAATCAGGGCAATGCAAATGCAAACCAAAATTAAATATCATTTTACACCCACCAGATTGGCAAAAATTTTAAAGTCTGAAAATACACGTATTATGGAAGATGAAGAGAAGCAGGAGTTTGCCTATGCAGTTGATCTGGGTATAAATTGCTCCCATTTCTTGGAAAACAATTATCTTGTAATGAACATTTGCCTACCTTTCCACCTAGCAATTCTACTCCTGGATATTTCTCTAGAGAAATATCTCATACAGGTATGTGAATGTTCATAGTGATGTTTGGAAAAGGAAAAAGAAAACTTGAAGCATCTCAGATATTCATTGACAGGAGAAAGAATAAATAAGAGGTTATGCATTCATACATGGATTTTACTATGATACTAAAAACGAATGAACTATAGTCACAAGCATTAGTGGAGATGAGTCTCACAAACAAAATGTTGAATAAAAAAATCATAAGAATTTATGTGAAACAATCCCATCTATGTAAAGATAAATAAACTCATAAAACTGAATCATATTTTGTTCATGGATATATTCATGTGTGCTGAAAGTACTGAAGAAAAATTAATGAGCAATCCAAACACTAAAATAATGATTACTTCTTCCAGGAAGATTGGCTAGGAACTTAAATGTTTAAACTGATCATGTTCTATTTCTTAAGCGTGGTGGTTTATTATTCTACAGACCTATGAACACATTTTCCATGGTCCTTTATATGTATGAAATATTTTACAATAATAACAAATGTATATCTGGGCAAAAATCAAATGGGAAATGAAATCCAAGCACATAAATGAAAACTTGGTGTTGGTCTATGTACACACACAGTTGGTTCAAATGCATAAATCTTTACAACTCTCCCGAACTAAATAAAGAATTGGCTGTGTCTTGCATAGTCACAGTTCTTTGAAAGACTGGTTGAATATTTGAATGAGGAGAAAAAAATCAACTCAGTGTTTCGTTTTTAATAGACTAGAAGTATTTAATTATAATGAATCTGTCAACTTAAATTCCTTACATAAAGAACACAAGGTTACCCAAAGAGTTATTTAGCATCTTCCAGGATAAGCGGCTATGAAACACCAGATGTTAAAGTTACTATAATCAAATATGTTCAGGAAATGCTAGAAACTATACTGAGAAATTTTATAAGTAAGCCCCTATTCTGGTTGCTGCATTAAGTATTTTTCCTATTTAAAAAATAATGAAAACCCATTCTGTGAGAGATGGGGTCTACCCATGTAATCTTTAGGAGGTCTAGAAGAACTAGCAATCAAGTGACATTTCTAGCTATGTCTTCTCTGTCTCTCTTTGACCTCTTGTCCTTTGCTTACAAGCTGTATGCTGAAGTTCTTCAAAGATTTCTCATTTTGACCTCTATTCCTCGCTATTCCTCCATTATACCCATAATCTGATCATATGAAGGTCTCTGTGTCCAGACTTGACTTTTCCAGATTCATATTCTAAATTCATTTTGAAATTTCCCAAACTACAATCCCAGAGGCATCTCAAATTTAACACCAGACTCTGCTATCTCATATCCTAAAATAACTTGGCTTCTAGATTCTTCATTTCCAGTACAGAGTCATCATCCCACCAAGTTTTCAAACTAGACATAATTTCATTCTCATTTTTCGTGTGTGGCACCTTCTGGCATCCATTTTGATTTTTGCTGGAATGTTCTATAATTTTGGCATCTGTTGTCTCTAATACTTTTCCACACATTACTCTCCATCTTTTTTTTATATCTCAGTTGAGTTTTCTATCTTGTCATTCTATCACCAGTATTTCCCAAGTATGGTTCATGATACATACACATTATCATAAAATTCTAATCATGTTAACATAAAACATGTTTTTTTCCCTTTGGCTCACCATAGCTTAAAAGATAAGTCCAGTCTTGTGTAGGACAACATTTTAAAGTCTATCTCTGGCCTCATTTCCTGCTACTTCATCATCTGTAGTCTGTGTCATGGTCATATTTAATTCCTCAGCTCCCTGAAATGTTCCAGGTTAACTTTCTGTCTTTTAATAATCTCCTCTTCTCTCTGTTGGGAATGCTCTTTGTTCTTCTAAAATACAAAATCATATTCACACTTTAATACCTTGAAATATCAGTCTACCCAAGAAACCTTCTACAGCCCACCCAATAGCATCTAAAGGAAATAAAGAGTTTCTCTATACGTACATTTTTTCTAACATCAAATATGTGATTTTTCTTTCATATGCACAACTATTTCCTTGACACCAGCTAAGTATCCTGTAATGGTGACCCCAGAACTCTCACAGGCTCAGGTTCACTAGACTGAGATGCCTAACCTTTTGTATGTCTGACCAGCCGCCCATAAATTGGGATTCAAATGGTTCATAGAACTGGAGAAGGTGGTTTACTTACTATAACTCCTTTATTGCAAAGGGTAGAATTAAGGAAAAATCAAAAGAAGAGATGCCTAGGGTAAGATACATGAAAAGGGCATAGAGTAGTGATGGTAAAACTTCTAGAGAGCAAGTGCCAAACTGCAACCCAATCCCACTTATTTATCGCAAAGTGCCCATATTGTGATTAAACCCAAATACCAAAGTTTTCATTTAGAAAAACCACTCTACACTAGTATCTTTTATAAAACAAAAGCACAAAAACACATGTGCCATAGGTTGCCTACCACTGGCACATAGCTTTCACTGTTCCAGTAGCTGCTGAATGCCTGTGTGTAAAGGATTTATCGTGGTTGGATTATGTAGGCCTAATGGATTAAATCACTGCTCATTAGTGACTGAACCTGATCTTGTGCTCCTTATAACTGGGGGAAAGGGGATTCAGTTTGAATCCACTAAACACATGATCAGTTTCTCTGGCAACCAGGCTCCATCCTAAGTTTGGAGACCTCAGTCACCAGTTACCTCATTAACATACAAAATGATATTCATGTCATTGCAAAGATTCCAGTGACTGTAGAAGCACTTATGTCAGGAACCAGTGACTAAGACCAAGGACTATAGAATTTCCTCAGTTTGGTTCATGCACAGTTTGGTTTATAAACAGAAATGTTCGGCAAAAGTTTGCTGCCATTCTCAAACTCGGCATTGGGTGACCAACACCACTGCAGCCATCTTGACCACAAGAACATGAAGGTAGCCATCTTTCCCCAAGATCATGGAACAAATTTAGTTTGCAAACTAAGGTCCCAATATATTATAGCAAAAGATGCTCTTATTATTTCTACTCTCAAGAAATTACAAGGGCTTTAGGAACTCTGTACCAGGAACTGAAGCCAAAACCCAAATATTCATTTCTCATGACATCACAATATGACAATACATGTTATTCTGGGCCAATGAAGCCAGAACCAAAGTGAAACTCTTGACACAATACAAACAGGGTCTCAAGCTACACTTGTCCCCACCCTCCTCCAGGAGCAGTGCCTATGTGTCGAGGTCACAACACACAGCCATAATCTGTGGCTGGGATTGTGACTCAGTATCCTCACCTTATATGGTCCTTTTATTGCCCCCAAACACAGCTTTTGCCTGACTACTCTTGGGCACCAGCCTATTGCTGAGGGACACTCAACTAACCCACTGAGTTGACAGAAATGGGACTCTTCATAAACTCATGATGGACTCCAAATAAAACGTGAATTTTTCCCAAAGCTTTAGATTTCATTACTCAACAACAAATCCATCCATGCCAAATAAAGTCTCTCAAGTACAAGAATTGAAGTTGTGAACATAATGATACGAATGAAAATGACAGTCAGTATCAAATTCATTCAATTTAGGAATGAAGTAGGAAATATTTAGAATAAGTAGAGGATACAAATTTGGTACTTACTTAATCAATGAATATTTATCGAGCCTGTTTTATATGATTAATAATACTTTATAACCTGGGAAACAGAGTTTAACCCAACAAATTGGGCTCAAGGAATTTGCAATCTGAAGAAAAGAGAAAGACAATATACTTTAAAGAATTTCTAGTATGTCAGTTGGTGATAAGTTCCATGGTAAAGGTGCAGTTAGCTGAGAAATCTAGGAAGTGATATTTGATATCTGATGGAGGGTGACCGAGAACTTGCTAAGAAAGAACATTGGTGAGTAAAACCAAAGGCTTTGAGCTGGGTGTGTGTGTCCATTCTGCCTGATTTTACCAGAGCACGTTTTATATTAAAATCATGAATCCATCCAATCCCATGTGTTATCAGCTACACCTTTGCTTTATGATTATTTTTGAAACCTGTGCAATTTTGATCAGAAATAATACATGTTTCTTATTGAAATGATTGATATAAATTAAATGAATTCATAAGTTCTATCAGATCTGTTTGCTAGGGAACACTTTTCCACACTCTGGTCCATGAGAAAGAAATTGTGGGAGGGTAATTTTTGTCTGGTCAAATAATGTGAGGAAATGCTACAAAGCATATTGTCTTTGTGTAAATTCATTAGCTCTTTAGTGTCTGAAAGATCTTGAGAAGTTAAGCAGTGAAGAAAGGCAGTCAATTTTGTTGAATTTTCATTGTAAGCATTCCCTGTTTTCCTCTGCTTCATATGATACATATTAGTATCCCTTCATCTTTGAGGTCAATCTAATACACATGGAAAGTGTTACATTAATAGCTCTCCTTATATTAAATTTTTCTTGCATTTCTGGACTAGACCGTGCCTGGCCATGGAGTAGGCTTTTTAATTTAGTACAAAAAATCAGCCTTTAATTGAGGGTTTTTGAGCCTATAATTATAAATGAGAATGTACTGTCATTTTTTGCCTCTTCCGCCTTTTGGCTCTTTCTTGGATTTTTATTATCAATGTGATGAGGATTGGTAATATGAATTGGGAAGCCCTCCATATTTTTCTGGGCTCTGAAACAATTTATGTGTCATGGGAATTATCACAGGATTTTATTTTCTTAATTTGAAATATTTTCTATAAAATAGCCAAGAGAGAAATGAGCCTCAACACAGTGCTAACTGGTTGTCAGTGGGCTTATAATTAAATTCCCCTGTTGGCTTTATTTTCTTTCCTGATGAGGCTTCAAGTGTCTCTATTTTCCTCACTATGCACAAACACGATTGCTCTTTGCTCCAGAGGGTTAACGGTGCAGACAGCCTATTCTGCTTGGAAGCAATAACTCTTTGCTCTTGTCACTCCTCTTCACCATGGAACAGGGAAGCATCAAAGTCAGGTCAGGAAAGCAGAAAATGATAGAATCCTAGGCAGGAGAATCAAGCTTCTCCGTGGACCTGGTGTCCTCAGTGCTGAGAACAAAGTGAGGTGACAAATAGGAAGGCCTAGAGGGAGGGAGGGACAAAGCAAGGTGCCTTGTGGGGCCAGGGAGCCCACGAAGAGGGTCAATGAACATTCACCCTGCTTTCAAAACACTTTCTGTGAAGCAGCGCCAAGAGGATGATGGGTAATGATGGTCTATTAAGGGGAGAGGTGGGTGTTCAGGCCACTTTTGAGACCACTTCTCCAAGTCACAGAGCCAAACTGTTACAGACAATATACTCCATGGATCACCTCAGGGGCCTAGGCACTACAACACACAAAGATGTTTATATGCTGCCTTTTCTCTGCTGATGTAGGGATTACTTAGCAATGAAAAGCGGAAGACAATTTTTGTGTCATGCCAAGCACTAGTTGCATGGTGCTTGAAGATTAAATGTGTGGCATGTGTCACGCAGATACATACGTATTGCCAGCCCCTAGTTTTTCCAGCAGATGTGCTCCTAAAATGTGAGGCATAAGTTAAGTTGAGAGAACTAAATCCTGTTTTCCATTTGTATAAAATCACCCTTTAAACAATAAATATGTTTCAATGCTTTCTTACAACTAGAACTTAACTTTTACCTCTTCTTGTGCTGGTACTCTCAAGGTGTAATAAAAGTTTCATATATTTCAACATATTAAATTTCAAATATTAATATTTTTGTACTAAGAATTATTTTTTCTAATTATTTGTACTAAGAATTATTAACCTAATAAGTATTTATTTTCTCTACTTGTTTCTTCATATGCTGGAAAACCTAAAAATGAAAATAATCTAACTCTGCCTAAAACACAATTGCACGTGAAACAATTCTCCAATCAAATATTGGATGCATTTCTTTTGAGGCAAAAAGAAGAAACTGCTCATATTGAGATGCCCTTAAGTTATTCTCTGTAATGCTATGAATGAATGCCAAGAGTAAGAAAGCTGTATGTTAAAGGAAAACAATGGCAATCAGTAGGAAACTGGTTCCTTTTTCCATACTCCCTCCCCTTCAAATAAGGACATTTATCCAGGTGAATTACTGGGAGAAATTAATTACTAATAAACTAAATCATCCATTCAGAGATCTTTCCACCTAATAATCCTAGGCCTGTGTTTAGTAAGCTTATTAAGTATTGTTGTTTCTCTAGTCTTGTACATATTAAAAATCAAAATAATCAAAAGAAGATTTTTGCAGCATGTTGCAATACAAAAATCAGATTTTGAATGATTTCAGCATTTTGCCAACTCCAAGTTCTTTGAAGTTCCTTGATTATCACAAAGCTAAAAATCACTCCTAACCCTTGATTAGAGAAAAATCTGATTTTCCTGTTGCATTGCCTTCTTGAAAGAAATGATGTGGGAAAGTGCCACGATGAATTGTCGAGCCTGAATCAAACAATATTGATTTTGTGTCTGACTCAGAGAGCAGTTTCTCAGTCCCAGCACCTCACCTGGAAATACATGCAGGCTGTTTCCCCAATAAAGTAACCTGTGACTGGGAGACTACTGGGCAAGGAGATGGGAAAGTATATTTCTCTGTAGCAGTGCTTCAATTTTTTTTTTTCTTTTTAAAAAAATTTGAATTCTTTCCCCACCTTCCACGTTTGTGTTTTCAAAGGACATGCTAAGACTGCAAATGGACTTCTTGGGAGACAATAACAGCTTCCTGGGACCAAATTCACTGTCACCAGGCCAGGCACCACCTATTACCCAGTTAAAGGTGACTGTAGGTTCCACAGATGTATCACCAAGGTGGAGATACTAATCTAAGGCCCCGCCAAGCTGTGACTATGGTGACCATACGAAGAAACAATTGACAGGACTCTGAAACTAACAGGGCATGAAAGATTAGAAAGAGGGCAAAGTCAAGAGTGACCTCCATATCCTGGGACATAATGATGCTACCATCAAATTAAGGAGATAATAAAATAATCTAAACCAGTTGAGGAATTATACTCATCCAATACTGGACACGTTGCTTGGCACTATTAATATTGCCATTAATTCCTGAAGAGCACTTTTTTCCTCATACAATGTGAAAATCAGCAGTTGCGCTTTTAAAAAGCCTCTTCCACGGGTCCAGGAATTCGTTAGTCCCAAATTCATTAGTCCTATTAACAGCACGATTGTCATGGGGGATTGCTACAAGCTCAGCTGGAGGTGAACGGCAACTGCTCTTACACTTGGGTTACTCAGAGAAGTGACAGGTCCAAAGCTATTTAAAACTGTAAAGGGGCCTTCAGATGACTAAAATGACACTTCTGAGCTGGGCAAAATTTCAAGAGCTTTGTGCTGACGGAGAAGTAGTGCAACTTTCCTATGGAAGGAGCACTAGACCAGCACCTGCTTTGATACATTAATAAGACCCTATTGTTTGGCAAAGCTATTATGCATAAGATAGTCAATTAATGTCAGCATATTTGGGAAGTGATGGGCTTTGAAGAGAGGAGAGAGAATCTAACATTTTAAATGCCTGAAGACTCGTATGTCAGTTGTTGCTTCTAACCTTTTCTGATTGAATTATCTTCTCTTAGTGAGGCACAGGAAGACAATTTTAATAGATGGAGGAAATGGGAGTATACCTCAGCTTTTCCTATTGAAAATAAATATCCCCCTCCAAATCATTTATTTCAGGACTTACTGAGCCATGTAACTCAGGCAGAAAAACCTCAAAAGCTTTGGATGGGCAGGAAGTGGCTGCAAAATTAGTCTTTTTTAGCAAGAAGAGGTCAGAGCTGCTTTGTATTTTTAAATTTCATTTCTTTGTGAGGATGATTGCATGGGGCTCTTGCTGAGACCAGTTTAATGATGATCTCAGTGGTACTGCAAACAATAGCAACCAGGTGTAAATCCCCAATCCCTTTCTCTGGGGAGAAACCACTTCAAATCACTGTCTTAAATCCTTGTTAAAATTATTGTACGTTTAAAAGCTACTTTTAAATGTAAACCTTCATTTCAAAAGAGAACAAGTACTCAGAAAAGATTTTTGTCAGAAGCAAGTGTGAGTTTGATTCTGTATCATTTCTGAAGGAAAAGCTTGGATTAACTCAAACTCTGGTTATGTCAAAAAGCTAGGGGAAAGTGAGTCATTTGATTTCTTTTCTAAAAAAGCAAAGTGATAGGGAAAGTTCATTAATCTGTCTCCATGTACTCCTGCCTGATTACAATCTTTGCTTTTTTTCTAAGTCATAAAGAAAACATATGCAGACGGAATGGCTGATAGGAGCCAGAAAAGAAAACCAAACTCCTCCTTTAATTACCTTTATAAGCTAGCAAGGGGAGAGTCACCTTTGCCTTAGGTAGAGAGAGGTGACTAGCATTCAGAATCCTGAAACCCACATACTTTTAGGCAGGGTGGATTCAAGATGAGTCAAAGGATAAATTAAAAAGAAGCAACTTTTTAAAATCGAAGTGTAAGGGTAGGATCAGATCAAAGAGAGTTTGCTAATAAGAGAGTAAAGGATTAATTGGAAATAAATTCTCTAGTTACACCTATGGTATTTGACAGACATGGTTGTGTTGGGAAAGATCCTAGAGGTCAGCTAATCCAAATTCAAGTTTGGGTTGCAAGGAACAGATGCTTCCTTCTGTGAACACAAATGAAATGGGAGAATTTATCAAAAGGCTATAGAGACAAAGCATTGTAACAAAGCCAGGCCTTGAGAGTGAACTGAATCCAGGAAACTCATCTTTATTTCAAGACTTTCTTCTTTATTTTCTTGTAAAGTTGGTGCCTATGTCCATATTAGTGGCATGAAAGTATTATCGGAAAAGAACCATGAATGAAATTCTTAAAAATTGGTTTGAAGTTACAAGAGCAAATTATGAAGCTGTTGGTAGTGTCTCTGAACTAAAAACACACCTGTATGTTTATAAGTTCTCTAAAATTGACTTACAGAATTGCATTTAATGATGGAACATCCTAAGCCTACCTAAGCCAATCACCTTATTATACCATCAGAGGAAATACAGCCTAGAGAGAAGAGTCTGGTTCATAGTTTCTCAGAGGTTAATGGCAGAATAAGAAGGAGATTAAGATCCTTTGAGGGCTGCTGTAACAGACACTTGTTACCTTGTACATACTGAGAATGGTGACAAGGAAAGAAGTTATTTAAGAATCATGTGTCTCTAATGTTAGACTGTCCTTGAGCAAAAACAGTACTTTACACATCCTTGAACCTTCCTTTATGCAGTGGCCTATTATTACTTCTGATAAGATGGGGATTTGTGAGGATTAATTGAGATAAACATTGCACTATTTTTGATACAATGTCTGTTACATATAAATTTTCTGGAAACAAGGAAAGTTATCATTTGAGATATTGAGTTAGCTTTTTTCTGCTTAACAAATAATCCTGACAAGAATATTTGTATTTTCTACTTTTACATCTACGATTAGTTACACCTCTACTGAGCAGAACTGGACTTGGTTTCAGTTTTGGACTCTGTTCAGATATCTGCTCCATGGTGAGTCGGCTTTTTTGTCACTGAGATACAAAACCCAATACCTACAATTTAAAAGTGGAAACGTTTCATTTAGCTCATGATTTAGAGGGATTCAGTCCACAGTCAACTGGATCCAAGGCAGGGTGAAAGAGCTTGGTACAGCAAGAGTTTTTAGTTCACAGCAACTAGGAAGTAGAGCAGGAAAAAAGCATTGAGGAGAAAGGATCTAGGAACCACATATTAATACCAAGACCAGGCCTCCAGGACCACCCAGACATATTTGTGAACATACTCTACTAATCTGCTAGGTGTTTCTTAATCCAGTGGAGTTCATGTCAGGATTAGTGGTCACACATGGATTTTCTCATTCATAGGCTAAAAGACTTCTACCTTGAATGTGTTGTTCTAGTGACAGTAGGGAAGAGTGTAAGAAATGGCAGTCATGGGCTGCTTCTCAAAATCGCTGGAGGAAATTATCACAATATTTCTGTTCACATTTCATCAGTCACAGCAAGTCATTTGACTAGGACCAAAGACAAGAAGATATGAAAATTACTATAGACCCAGGCCATCCCTGTTCGAGGAGGGAATGACCATTACAAACTAGCAAGGAAGGAAGGACAGAAACATTTGGTCATTGAGATGAGGTTTCTAGAATAGCCAGAACAGACTGAAATTTGACACACACCAGGTATGTAAATATTGCCTTCACATTTTGGTGCTATTTAGGCAAACCAGGGAACCATGAAAAATAATAGGGGTATTTGTAGTAGAGCTTGGCTATGATAGATGCATAATGTCATCCTTTCTCCCAGAAACTTCCCTAGGTGAAGGAAAATATTTAATATTTAATAAAATATTTAATATTTTCCTTCAAGTATAATATTTCCAGATCCAAAAGGTGTTTCAAAGGTTTGAATCCTTACAGTAGCAAGAGGGTCTGTTTTCATCTCCATTAATCAAAAAACCCAGTAAATTGAGTGTTTATGCAAAAAATCCTTCCCTTATAAATGGAACAGGTCAAGAGCCTCTAGGTGTACGTGCTGAGGGACCCTGCTTGGTGATAAGCAGAAATTCAATGAGTCTGTTCATGATCTATAACTTACTTTGTAATACATGTGAGCACTACTAGGTGCATCCATCATCACACAGTTTTAATTGTTTTTATTCTTAGTCATATGTTGTTTACATTCATTCTCAATTCTGAATTAATGAGGAATTTAATGAGGAAGAAAAAACATAATTCTGCCAATTTCCTTCTGAATACTTTCCTACAGATCCATAAATTTTTGCTCATCTGAAAAAATAGCTGCACAAAACATCAAGGTATCGCTAATATTTCAAAACATAATGTAAGAAATAAAAATAAGCCAGTACTTCATTTGCATCCTGTCTCTAGCACCCGTCTGTTGCAGAAATAAGTACTGATAGTGTTTGGGGTCCTTTTCAGATTGGGGACAGATCAACACTAATGTATATCCCATTGTCTTCCCACCTCAGTACAACTGCATACTCAGTCTTTCTGTCAACTGGAAACTTCCTACTCTTCCTACCTGCTTTTTTCTGCTAAGTGTTCCACTTAGCCTTGATCTGTAGCTCAGCCCTTACCTCCTATAAGGGAAAGAATTAACTTCCACAGTTCCGTCTAGTTGTGATTCTGGCTTTCCCCTCAATAGTCCCAAAACCCTTGCAGAGGAATTATCTCCTTGTTAGCCCTATCTTTGAAAATAGTCTTTAAGTCTGTCTCCCTGACTTGAGACTGAGTTGAGATCAGAGGCAACAGCACACTTACAGTAATGGACAAGAGTAAGCAGAATTGAACCGTGACAGATAAGAAATTGGAGAGGGTATTCCAGGAAGAGGGAAAGCGTGCACAGCCAAAGAGTAAAAAGACAGAGAGGCTGGCACAAAGGTATGGTTAAGGAGCAATGAGTGAACCCCAATGTCTAAGCACAAGAGTTCAGGAAAAGAAGTCCTGGAAAACACAATGGAATGTTTAAATTTCCTGGGGGGTAGAGCCTTGAAGAACATACATTGTCTTAGAGTGCTCTGGCTGTTATACAATACCATAGACTTCAAGACTTAACAAGAAATTTACTTTTTCACAGTTCTAGAGACTGAAAGTCCATGCTCAGGTTAGCAGCATAACTGGCTTCCAAGGACAGCTGTCTTCCTGACATGCAGATGGCTGTCTTCAGAGTGGGGGCTCTGGTATCTCTTGCCTCCACACAAGGAAAATAATGCTATAATGAGGGACCCAATATTATAACTTCACCTGGAGCTAATTATTTACAAAGGCTGCCATCACTAAATATTATATGCCTCACAGTGAGGGCTAGGGCTTGAAGAACTGAGATTTTTCAGGATTCAGGTCAACTCCTAGCACTCAAGGAAGGAATGAGGGATTGGTCACTGGGAAATGAAATGATCCAAGAAAATCTCCATCATTGATCCCTGCCAGTCTCCGGATTTTGTTGTTCATTTAAGAAACTGAGCAGAATTCTAGAACCCACCATTTCCACCTGAAAGGGCATTAAAGCCCAAGGGCAAGAATGAAATAACCTTTTAATTTCTGAGATGAATGAACAGAGTAATTTTTGTGAGTGGTATCTTCTATTTCTACAGCAGCCATAAATCATACCACTAGGAGCTTTACCATTTTACTTTTAAATGTGTGTTTTGAAAAGAACACAATCATTTCTTATTATGCCTCTTTTGTACAATTACATTGCATTCATCACTAGTCAGAGGGTCCTGTTGATTCTATGGCAGGAAAACAATTTGTTATATTCACAATCCAATTGCCTACTGATTAACACAAGCTTTTTACATTAACCAATCAGCATAGCAGCACAATGTTTTTCTAGATTTACCTATGGTCTTTTTTTCATTATTTCCCAAGCTTGGATTTCCCTCATTTTGTATATTCTCTTAAGAATTACTGTGCATAGGATGATGTCTTTATCCATTTTAATTTTTTTGTCCATTTGCAAATGACTCAAGTCAAAATTGAGAATTCTGTTGCCTGATTTGGAGAAAGTTGTTGCTGCCTAAAAATAATTACTAAGCATATCGCATTGATAGATAGTACAGATATACAGTGTTAATATAATGGGCAAACTCCAGAGCATTTCCATAGCTCCAGAGTATCAAGTGATGTATAATAACATATGGCTCAAGGACAGCTGAAATTGTTTCCACACTTTGAGTTCTGCTTCCATTAGACCGGTTCACAATATTAGATTGAATCCCAATGTGCTACTGATAACCATCAGCTGTCTTTCCTGCAGAGTCTCTTTGTTTAAATGCATTCCTTCATTATCCATGTGCTTTTTAAAAAAAACAGGGGAAAGAACATTTTTAATCGAATAATCTGTATTCTGCCAGGTATTCCTTCTTCCTAGAAAGATATCTGCAAACTTGCTTTGCTATTTTTATTTATCCTGCCAGTGTAGTATATTGATGAGGGAGCTGAGGGCCAATAATGTTAAAACAAGACATGAAATATTGATTAATTCTTTTTTTTAAATTCTTTTTTACTCCTGAGTGTAGCAGACTTTAGAAATTGCTGCCAATATTGTGCTCTCCAATAAACCTTCATTATTGGGAGGGTCTTGAGCCCCTGCAGGCTTTGATAAATGTTTATTATGCTTTTGAAATGTTAGCTTTAAGTGCCCCAGGCTTAGATTTCATTGGTTCATGAAAGAAATGAGAAACAGTAGAACTGAGACTGTGAAGTTTGAGCCAAAGGCCCTCCAAAGAGCTGTGGCACAAACATGCAGCTGCAGAGACTGAAAGTACTGAACCCCTCATCCTTGTTCCCCCATGACCCTTCCATTTCCCCTTTACTTACCCCATTGCAGATCTTGCCCTCTGGGTATATCCCAAGGGAATTTACTGATTCCAGGGATGTGCTGAAAGACAAGACAGTGGATTAGTATTAGTCAAATTTGAAAGGCTTCAGATAGATTTGGAGGACAGGAGAAAGAAGTAAGATGCTAGGCTGGATGAGGAAAGGCAGAGGGACAGCTGGTAGGAAAAACAGGAGCTGTAGATTAGGAGAACCTGACCTTTTAGGGTCAGGGATGCCCTGGAGTAAACTGCCCAAAGCCAAAAGCAGGCTTGGGAGTCAAGGAATCCATTGTCCTCTAAGGATCCCGGTGACTCAGACGAGAAAAACATGCAAAAGGCAGGAGCATAGAACTTCTATCTTCCCCCCACAAAATTAACTCACTCAAAATACCAACAGTGCTGAAAGTGAGAAACCCTGAACCATTATTTTGTCCAGCAATGTATAAGCTTCCCAAGTTCCAAATCCAAGTGATTAAAGTAATTGTGTTGAATAATTAGCAGAGCATCCTGTGAATAATGTATTCAATATAATCCCATTTTCTTTTGAAGAGTAACCATTTCAGATCACTCAGTAACTTTCCTGAAATTATGCAAAGGGAAAATGTCACTCATAGAAGGGTCCAGCTTGCAAGGTAGGAAGAGAAAAGTGCTTCACAATTTATTTCCAGAAATGAGAAAAAGAATATATTCATAACTAGGAATACAAACAAAAGAAGTATGCTAACAATCAAAAACATTAAGAGTAATTAAAAATAAGGATAACTTGATGTCATGGCCTTCAGAGGTCAGGAATAGAGGTCATCAAGGGGTAAGGTAGTTTGTACATTATCCATAATGAACTAGAAGAAGGATCATATTTTAAGTGACATGGCTTTGAGCATAGGCTACATCAAGGTCTTGACAATATCATTTTTCCAAGAGATGAGCAAGTCCATTTAACTAGTCTCCAAGCTGTAATCTGGATTACCAAGGACCAGCGGGATGCAGAGCCTGGCCAGTGGAAACACATGATTGGTCACTTCTTGGTAACATTCCTGCCTTTATTTTCCCCTACATGGCTCATTATTCCACTGCATTAATTTAAGCTTTCCTATTTTACTGTATTAGGGGCTTAGCTTCTGCTTATAACTCCTATGTGGATCTTAATTGTTTATTTGTGGATGATAATAATGTTTTTATCGATCCCCAAAAGTGAAAGATATAAAGAGTGCTATTGCTAATACACAGTGCCATGCATATGGACAGCAAATTACAAGACAATGCTTGACCCTAGAAGACACTAAGAATTCCTCAAGGCATTTACTAGCTATCACTAGTTCTCTCCAAACTGAAAAGTATAAACAATGTCATGAACATTAGTTCATCTTTTTGTTGTTTCTACTGAACCTTAATAGCTCTGCTTGGACAGAATTTATACTCATCTCTAGCTCACACAGGCAGCCACACAGGGGAGGTTGGAAAGGGTGCAACTACAAAAAAATTCCCAGAGCCCATGGTATCCAGGCCAATGTGCTCCTTTCGGATCGCTGGGCTAGTTGTTTGAAAAAGTCCTACATTAATCCAAATAGCCAGTATTACAATGCAAGGATCTCTATAGCTCTGAGTATCTTGAGAAGACGCTGCACTGAAAGCTCCAGCATGTACTGTAGGTAGGAAATGTCATTTCATAAGCCAAATATATCAGAGGCTTGAGGGCAAGGCAGTGCAGCTGTCTAATTAAGTGCTAGCTTTAGGATAGGACACATAGGCAATGTGAGCCCCCTTCCCAGGCTGAATCAAACGCAACATTTGGAAGAGCATTTGGGCTAATTAGTATGGCATGCTGTGTCTATCCAGAAACAAAATGAAGTAGAGTAGATTTAAAAGGAATCATGTGTCATAAGTGGAAAACGTTCCTTATAGGTGATGTCTCAATCACTCTTCTCATTGTTGATGTACAGTACAAAGGCCTGCAACTTAAAGGAGAGAAGGGTTACTTTGGCTTGTGGTTATCACCCACACTTCTCAGTGTTGGAGGGATCTGGCGGAAGAAAGCTGCTCACATCATTATGGCCAGAAAGCAGGGAAAGAAGGGAGGAGCCAGAGGGGGAGAGGTACCCTCCAGGTCACACCCCCAGGGACTCCCTTCTCACCAGACCTCATCTCCTACCAGCCAGTCAGTCAGAAACCCCATAATCCACTCACCATCCAAAAGCCCTGCCTCTGAGTGTATGAAACTCAGGAGAGACATTCCAAATTCAAACAGCAGTCGATAAGGTAGAAAAGTCTTGGGCCAGAAGCTGAAAGCTGAAATTCCTGACTGCCTCTTCCCATGGCAGAGAGAAGACGGACAGGTAGAGGAGGCACAGTGACAGCTGTCTCTTACTGACCCCTGGATAGCCCTATTGCAATCACTTCCTATTGACTTCCCATATATGTCTACCTGGACTGGACCAGAACAAGTCAAGAAAGCTTGCTTTTCAGAACAGGGGCTCATGTGTCACACAGAGGATCCCCCTTTTTTCTGGGGCAAGAATATCATCTTGGCCCTTGACAGCAATTCTGTGGAAGGCTCACATCCGAGGAATGAAAATTTGAGCCAATATATACATATTCTCACTCCAATTAAATTTTACTTTTAATATTATGTTTGGATTGAAGTCCATGGTCTTCAGAAACCATTTTTGCACATTCCATGGGTGCTACTACAAAAAATAGAGCAAACCTGGAGCTACTTCCCCCAAAAGATAGTGACCACAACAACTACCATTGCAAGGTAACAGCATTCCATCCACTTAGCCACTTTCCTTCTTATGCTTACCCCATGCACTTAGTTCCATGCCCTGCATACAAGTAACCATCAAATGCAATCTGTCTGCTTCACATAGCTGCTAACTGCAACACCCACATACACAGTGTGTGGTACAGCCCAGTGGTTAACGTTCAGTCACTGCTTCACAATAGAGGATGATGTCCACAGAAGTGAAGAATTAAAACTGGAAATAATCTTAGGTATGACTTATTTCGAGCATCTCATTTTAAGAAGAAAGACACCAAGACTCAATGAGGCTAGGTAAATTGCCCATTGCCTCGCATCCTGCCAAAGTTAGGAACATAAAACCAGGTGTGCTCACTGTGATTCTGCACTCCACCCTGTGCTGCACGTGACACACAGGCTTGTGCTCCACTGCGCTGTGTTGTGCTCACTTCCTTTAACAGGTGCGCCTCGCCCCCATTTGACCATGTGCTCCTTAAGGAGAGATTCATCACCAGCTGCTGGCACAGCCAGCAACACATAATGCAATACCAGTAAATAGCTGTTGAGAAAATGAGTAAGTGGCTGGAGAGATGGTACATGCTTTTCCCCGTCATGTACAAAGAAATCAGGGCTGTAATTTTGAACAGTCTCTACTAGTGCTTGATCAGACTAGTAATGGCGAAGGATGCAGAAGATATTAAAGGAGTGAAAACGTAGGAAAAAATAATGTGAGAAAGTATCGGGGGAGAAAAGCGTGTAGGATTTTGTAGGAGTCATAGTCAGACAAACTCAGCTTGAATAGACAAAATTTCTAGATTGAATCCTGGGAGTTTTTGGCAGGACATTTGTCTCTTAGGTTCTTTCCTAGTTTTACATAAGTAGATCCCACCCTTGCCGCTCTTCCTCAGAGCCAGGAATGCAGGTGACGTCCTGTCAGAAGCCAAGTTTCCATCACACTTCCCCACAGAACTCCTTCCACCCACTGATCACATATTCCAGGCCCTTGTGCTGCTATGATTCCTGTCACAGAGGAAAACACACATGGCATGGGATGGGCCAGCTTCTGGAATACAGTGACCCCCATATCCTCAACCAACTGCAGACCAAAAATACTACCCTAAGGGATAAAGAAAAATTACATGGCATAGAACGTGAACAGACCTTTTTCTAATCATTAGCCCCCAAACAATTCAGGATAACAACTACTTACATAATATTTACATTATATTAGGTACTATGAGTATTCTAGAGATGACTGAAAGTGTATGGGAAGATGTGTGTAAGTTGTATGCAAATACTATGCCATTTTACATAAGTGACTTGAGCATCTGCAGATTTTGGTAGCCGCAGGGGTCCTAGAACCAACTGCCTACAGATACAGAGGGAAGGATAGCTGTGTTTTCCATTCAGAAACCTTGTACCAGGAAATGCAAAGGATTGGCTACATGTATAGCAGCATGTCAGACTGAATGACAAGCAAGCGGAGGGGGTGTGTATAAGTTGAATATATCTCTCCTTGCAAATTATACAAAGTCAATAAAAATGAAAGTTAAAAATCCAGTAACCAACCCAGTAATCAGTGTTGGCCCAATATAAGTAATCTGACTCCCTTGCTTGCTTTAGAAAAGCAAGAAAGAAACAAAGGATTCAGGAGTCCTAACAGTAATGACTTGGGACTGGAGAAGGGCGGCAACAATACTGGACACCCAGAGGAGTGACTCCTGGTTGGAGGGTCACCTCAGAGTGCTTTTCAGTGCCTGAATGATCAAGTGTAGAGAGCTGGCTTACTCCAGTCCATCAAAAAGTCTAAAAGGGAGACCAGAAATGCAGGCTCTGGGTGGTACCACTGGACCACTTCCAAACAACTTGTGTAATCCACTTGTCCTTACTGAGTTTACCAGTGACAACAGTCATCTGATTGGGTAAATTAGGCTAAGGACCAATATGGACATGCATCTGAAACCGTTTAGAACTCTGCACATCCTTCCAGTCAGTACTATGAGGTGTGATTGAAATACGCAGTGACTGTTTATTTTTTTAACATATTATAGTAAAAGACATTGATAGTAACCCCACTAAAAATACTCTCCTCAGTGTACCCCATCACTCTCGCCACTTTCTGAAGCAGTCATGGTCATCCTCTTTCATAGTGTCTTTACAAGATGGAACAAAAATATGGTGAAAGCTGCCACTAAGTGCCACTCAACCAAAAAGGAGCTCGTTAAAATATTACTGGGTCCTCCTCCTCCTTCCTCACCAGATGGCAGCCTGTGTCTCTGGCCCTTTATCAAAGTAAAAATGACCATGAAAGGAAAATATTTTGAATCAACTTGCAACACTGAGGCAATCACAACAGTGCAACTAACAACCCTCAAGAAAGGATTTCCAGAAGAGCTTCAGAAAATGGCAAGAAGGATGGGAGAAGAGTTTGAAATGAGGGGTATTAACGGCAGTGTGTTTCTACTGTCAGAGAGTTTTAACTTAAACATTCACTGTAGTTTTAAATCACACCTTGTATATGTGACTGCATGGACCATCCTCAGCCTTTCTTACTGCCCTTCCAAACTCCTCCTTGAACACACCAAGAACACTTCCATGTTTATGGTTTTTACCCTGCTATGTCCTTTTCTTGGTGTGATCCTCATCTTTGCTCCCATTATCTGGGAGACCTTGCTTGACCAATGTTTATGTCTTAACCATCTCTATGTCCAACTCTTCAACCTTGACAGAGACAGAAATTTTGGTCCTTTTGATAAGTGATAGACTCCTAGTATTTGAAGAATGATTGATACATAGTAGATGCTCCCAAAAACAGATGCTAAAGAAGTTAGCATAGATCTGACAGAGGAAAAGTCTTCTCTCATGATGCCTGGAGAACAGTTTAGGAAAATGTTTTGGATGCCTTCATAGATGAAGTCACTCACCTACGCTGCATCTGGTTTCTACTTGGAAATCCAAGGAGACTTGGAGAAAGGGACATATCGGGGTGAGCAAGACAACAGCATTATCATTCAGTTCCCATCAGGGCTCCAAGCAACTCTTAGCAAAGCTGTCCTCTGAAATACAGCCCTAATTTGTGCTTTATGGAAAATCAAATAAATTATTTTTCACCTGAAGGGAGCAGGATTATTTGACTTCAGATATTTGCCATATGGCTTTTCTTTCCCACAATGTAGCTTTGAGGCTTAAGGTAGTAAGAGCAAGAGCATGCCTATAAATTATTCAGAGATAATTCAAAGTAAGCGTGCATCCGTGACAGACTGTCAAGTTTCTTAATGCTTCTTCCAGGTAACAATTGCTATGTTTCTGATAAAGTGTTGCTTGTTTCTCACCACACTTTATTGTTTTTCTGTTTTGTTTTGTTTGTTGTTTGTGTTTGTTCTCCCCCCACAGAGTCCAGTCTGGCTCTTATCTCAGCACGGGGTGGTTCACCTTCATTCTGGCCATGGATGCCTGTTACGGCATCCGTGTCTACGGGATGATAAATGACACCTACTGCAAGTAAGATCACAAGAAATTATTTTTATGCAGCTCCAATTCTGATATCTTGTCAAAATATCACAATTCACTGTAATGTCATAAATCTGAGAAACAGATAAAGCAACAATTATTTTCTGGTGTTCTTTGCTGACATGACATTTTATTGTCAGTGCATCAAGTTGTGACTTCTGGAGGTGATAAAAAGAAAAATATTTACCACAATCTAATGTCAAATGTCAGAAGGAACACTTTTCCCTTAATCAGTGGCATATCGGGGACTTGTGGCTTGGAAACACAGCACAAATTTAGCAGTAATTTAATTTGCAAAAGCAAGTTTGTCATTTCTGCTGCCCTAATGGCTCAGTATATGGCTATCTATCTGATCACAAAGGACAAAATGTCCTGCAGCCTCAGAGAAACTGACAGTTTAACAAGTATTCCTGGAAATTGTATTTCACTAATAAGTGAATAATCTGCCAGGTCCTCTTTAAAATGAATGTGTTTATCCACAGCATATCCAAGCTAAGGGACACTTTATAGTTAGATAATAAAATAAACCGTCCCGCTTCATTGGGGTAGTGAAATATATTTCTCTACCAACAATTGGCACAATATAATACAGAGAGTATTTTAATCATATTGTGAAAAAGGTAACTCTCATCCAGGAACAAATATTCCTACTGCATCTGTAAGAATAATGGAGAGCTGATAAGCCTGAAATCTTACTCTGAACAATCACTGAAGTTTCAAAGTTCTGTAAGAGCATCAACTACTGAGAGTTTGCTTCCATTAGACACCATTTCCTCTTTCAGAGGATAGCCACATGTGTGAATGTAATTGGTATGATATATAATTTTATTTGATCTATTAACACACTAAGGACCTGGTACATCTCCCTAAAAGCTTTCATACATAATAGCTTTTAACTGAGTTCATCAACAAAAATCATCTCTAGGCTTACAAGTAAATGCATTTACTGGGCACATAATGGGTTCTTGCAAAGGAATGCTTCATTTTTCATCTTAATCTGCCTCCTGTTTTCTTCTTTTCTAGGACAGAAGGATATAGAAAAGTCCCCTATCATTACTATGAACAAGGAAGAGATGAGTGCGATGAATATTTTCTTCATGAACATGCCCCATACGGGGGACACAGATTTATCACTGAAAAGAAAGTGTTTGCCAAATGGGCTAAGAAACACAGAATAATATTTACACATCCAAACTGGACGGTATCTTGATGTTGGTTTGCCAAGCTTGCCACACCCAACTAGGGTACTGCGAGTGTGGTGCTGTTGGTGCCAGTGATGATGATGGTGTCGATTAAGATGACAACAATGATGATGACTGAGTTCCTCTACATCCTGCAGTATGGGTGGTGACTCTGGCAGTAATTCGAACTTGGGATTCCACGAGGATAGCTGTATTCATTATGCTCTTCCTGAAGGTCCAATACTACATAGTGCACTTTATAATTTAACTGGAATTGAAACAAAGACCAATGATGTAACAACTGTGACTCAAGAAATGAGAAGGTTGTCTTTCAAGATAGTTGCCCAGAACTTTCAAAAATGATGGAATTTGGCCTCATGGTGCAAGGTTATAGAGTCCATGGCTTCTTGAACCTGGACAGCAGCAGCATCTTGAAAAATGAGTGACTATTAAACACTGTCCCAAGAAATGCTATCAGGGTACAAGTATCTTACCACAGTTACTAATGAGCCTGAGGTAGAGGAAGGTATCTCTTTTTGATGCACCATCTTTCTGTGGTATTTCTTACAGAGAAACTCTCAGGCCATTACTCAATTATCAGTGAAGACATCCATCAAGGAGGTTCTACTCATCGGGATTTCTTGACTCTCTCAAACACTTCATTCAAGCTGTACTGCGTAGAAAATCTTCAGGAATTTCTACTCTGATCATTTCATTCTTACTACTTAAAACAATATAATTAAGGGTCTATATTAAAGTTGTTATTTTTTGGTTGAGTCCTAAATATTTCTGGAGGCTGTTTAACATGTAAGATACCAACTTCAACACTGTAATAATGTATACTGTGAAAACATGCCTAAAACGTAACCAAAGGGTTTCCCAGCTCTGCTACATCTAACAACACAAAATTACACGCATTTTAAAATCATAAGGGAAAGCAAAGCATATTTTTACATCATTTGTATCCTATCATAAGTCATAATATATATATATTTGTATGTTCAAATTTCTATTTTATAGACCAAGGATGTGTCTCTCCATACATTACATGATCCATGCCAAGTATCAACTGTTTGACGTGGCTGATTTCCTTCTATTAGATCTCACCAGAGCTTTTGTCTTTGTGGGGCTAATTTTCCCCATAGTGTGTTAATTGTTATATCATTCTAACAGCAGTAGTAATGACCTTAATGTCCAAAGTGCTTTGCCATTTAGAGCGTTTTCCTGTGTGCTATACCATGTGATGCCCTTGACTGCCTCGTGGGATAATTGCCTGTACATTCCTTGTTTCTTCAGCAAATAATCTATAATTTGCTGACTGCTACAATATAGTTCAGATTGCTCTATTTGCTAATATTTGTATAGAATAGCATGTCTGTAAACTAGTAACCAATTGATTTGAGTGCCAAATACAGCATATTATATTAAAATTATGCAAAAAGTTCCACAAGGACAGCGTTGGCCATAGATTAGGACTCTTGTGAACTTTTGATATATTTGTTCTTTTGGTAAATGACCGTTTCAAGGAAAAAAGATAAGAAAGCAGGGGCAACAGGAATGAATGAACATAGAAAAACACACTTTCATTTTCCAGGATTGCAACAGTTTTGTTCTTCATGTACTAACAGACTCAGTAAATATTAGAGAGTTGATTCACTGAGAGACTAGAGACTACAAACCCATTCTTATACGATGCTTCAAAAAACAAAAACCAGGCTCCATTTACAGAATGCTTTAGAGGCGGAGACTATGATGTATTTCACCTCAGGAACACTCGACGAATTTTTATCAGTGCAAACCACTATGATGAGTCATCGTTAAAATGTAAAAGTTTCTCTCCTGCTCTCTTCTGCCATTTGGGACCCCAGTACTCACCCTAAAATTTACCAAGCCCGGTTTCACCATCAGTAGAGAGAGCTGTTATTCTTTGTAGTTTCCTTATGTGATTTTCAGTTACATGAATGCTAGTTTTTCAGAGCTAATAAAGAATAGAATGCCCACTTAAAGAAAAATGTATACAAATACTAAAATTGTAATGCAGACTGTTTTCTCCCTTTTGTAATATGGAAATTCCACTTTTAAATAAAAAGGAATCTTTGATTAATCAGAATGGTCAGAAAACAACACAGCTTGATTTATTTACTTTCCTAGTGAATGGGTAGTCCACTCTGTTTTAGCCCTTACTGATGAGAAACAAAATATACTTGCTTTCTTGCATCATGACAGTTGAGGTCATGGAGAACTTTGACTGTAGCCCTCCAGGATCCCTGAGTGTCTGGACCAGATAGACTGACTGATGTTAGCTTTGAGGGCAGGAATGGGGGTTCCCTCCTCCCTTCTTTTATTTCTTTCTTTCTTTTTTTTTCACTAAACCTATTCCACATACTTTACTGTTGCCACCTTTTGTCTCTCTTTTTTGTCAGTTGCTAAACAAAAAATACTTTATTCTCAATTTAGAGATCCAATTGAATTGATTTCCAGTGTAATCAGAACTTTGATAGAATCTCATGACTTCCTTTCCTCTGTAGTCTTCATTTTCTCTGTTTCCATTTCCTGTTCTTCAGTATTCCAGCTTCATAATTCTAATGCAAAGTCTAGAAATTTTTCCATCTCAGATTTGCTAATAGAGAAGAGAGAGGCAAAGGGACAATTCAAGGGGAATGCATTGTCATGCAAATTTATAGTCCATTCCTCAGGTTCTAGCAACCAGCAAAGATTTCATGCAGCATCTAAACTTTGGAAAATGCAATTGAATGCATTCCTTGCAGTACATACACAGCCTAGACCTTAATTATTACCTGTGGAAAAAAAGTTTCAATACCATCTAAGGCTCTGGGCAAGTCTATGGCTATGATTCTCTAAAATTATCATAAAAACATGCAATTTAAGATGAAGAAAAATTTTATTGCTAATTGTGCAGAATCCTAAGAAAATCAAGAGAATTTTTAAAGGATTTTGAAATGAATGTTTGAAGCTCTAAGTTAATCTAGAGACAAGTATTAATGATGTGCATAATTATCACATTTAACATGTGATTTTACAGGCTACCAAACAATCAAAAGAAAATCAATATGAGTGAATCAATTGGTGTGATTATATTTATGTTCACAGTTATTCATATATACTAATAGCTATATTTATGCATACATGTAATCCTATATTTTCTTCTGGTGTGCTTGAATTACAGAAAACTCTAATTTAGACACATCTGAAATTTGTTTGGTTTCATTTTGAATTCTGATGAAAAAGGCAAAAATCCAAAGTAAATGTACTGATTGCTGAGAGGACAGAAAATCACATTCAATAGCTGACCAGAAGAATAAAGCTAGCAAAGACACTAAATCTAGTACTGAGAACACAATTAGATGCCACAGTTGTCACAAATCAGACTTGAAAGTATAGCAATCTGTATAGTGAGGTTCTGCCAATTGCAGCTTAGTGAAAGTCACATTGAAAAACATTGCATCAGGCTTCATTCATGCCGCAGTAAATGAACTGGTCCTCCTATTCAAAAAAAGCCGGTCTTTAGCATAAGCTAAACACAGATTTGCATGATTTTTATTATATAGCTGAAGAACTGTGGCCATCGTGAAAAGAGAAAATTACATAAGGAGATTGCTCTGTGAAGATTTGCAATGAATCAGCTGGTTTGGAAGCAAGAGTCTGAAATGGGGACCTGCTGACCATTCAAGAAACATAAGGCCCTTAGAAGGGAATTACTCATAGTTTCTTTAGAAGAAAGACTACTCAAGTACTTAAGACACCACTCAATTAACTGCTGATGTTAACTACGAGGTCAGTTTAATTTTGATAAGCAAGAAGATACAAACAGGTAGCTTATTAATATGGTCCTTTTGCATTTAACATGGCATATCAGATTCAAAGAACCAATGATGTTGGCTCTCATCAGTTGTTCTTGAATCCTAACACAAGTAAATTGCATATCCAGGACCAGAAGGAAAAGTGCTTTGTTCTTAAGTGTGCTGCTAAAAACAAGACCTCATTGTTTTGATAATGTATGTATATTCAATGACTGAAGGACCCAGCCCTTCCTTTGTAAGTAGCCTAAGCTTTTAGAGGTGACAGGCACTTTAAAGACCAACTAATCCAACCTCTCTACCTTGAATTTGAGGAAATAAATGGATAGAAGTAAACCAATTTGTCTTTGTCTGTAGCACAACTGATGGAAGTACTTGGACCCAAATTCTTGTCTGCTATTTCCTCTAAGACTTTTCCACATTATTTTAAGCACAGACTAATCCCTGGGAAAATGCATGTGCGATTTACCAAAGAACTCACATTTATAGAAACAAAAGGCTCATGTTAATGTTGATTCTACTCAGGATTCAATCCTAATGGTCGAGTCATCCCTACACTGATGATTTGCTGGGTGGGGAATTATTCACATAATTGAATGAATGTCTCTTGCTAGTTTTCTCCATTTTCATTCTTGTTTGTTGCTAAATCCAGGCCATATTCTAACGTCATGAAATTCTGAATGCAGCATAATGAGGACAAAGGTGAGATTCCTATTCTGTGACCCTGAGGACACACCAGGAGCCCTTGGCTGATGGAAGTATCCTAGTGAAACTGGCAGACCCTGTTGCTGATGTATGCCCAGAGCAGAAGTGTCCGTCCTCAAACCACATGGCCATCTGGGTTAGGGAGATTCTAATCAATGCTGTCTAATGAAGGGCACCTGAAGTTTACCGGCCCACCTCTGCACTACAAGTGATGTCGGAGCCCACATCACCCTCTGGACAGTGACACAAGCCGCAGATGTCCCACAAGTCCCAGCCATCATGCATGACTGAAACAGGTTTTTGTCTTTTCAGTCCACTCGTATGACCCTGTTAGAGTTGGAAAGTTTTTAAACCATGGGCACTGGTTTCTGGAAATGTTTCCAGCAGCCTAGAAACAGTGTACTGTTCTGTTGCTTGTTTTTACTGTACCTTAGAGATATCACCAGAATAAAATTGCATATAAATTGCAAAGGTATCAAGTCAGAACTGTCCTTGGGCATTATAATAGTATAGAAAACCTCATTCAGTTGTTTTAAATTCTCTGCTTTTTTTCTCATTTCAGAATAGGCATAATTTGTTTTTGAGGTAGAAAATCTCTTCTTCCTCCACCTATGTGCCTCCTTTTGTTCTTACATGGAGACTTCAAAAAAACAGAAGCTCGCTTTCGTAAAGTTGAAGAACATCTTGATGAACAAATAGCCAATTTCAAATTCATGTATTTGCTCACATAAGTGAGCAGTTTCTTCTAAGAAACTCTGAAGGGACCAAAACCATAGTGGATTGTCCCTTGCTATTCAACCCTCAAAGTACTAATTTCCTTGTGTTTAACTTCGTTGTCACTGCTACCAAGGAAATATCCATTTCCACTGCATACAGTATATTTTAGATTTCACTCATCTTTCTGTGTTCACACAATTTGTGCTGTAGCCTCTCATTCACTTTTAAAACCTGTAATCATCATCTGTTTACAGAGGAGATTCCAAATGCACAGCTGTACATTAGGTGAGGGATGCTTTTTTCTGATGTCACATTGCTTAATTTATAGGTATTGCATCTTAGAATAAAGCATGCAAAGTAGCAAATTGATTATTAGCACATTTCAGTTGTTTCACTTCTATACTAAGATGACTATATGTTAACAAAGCCAGAGAATATTATTGAAAGGAAAAAAGGGAGAAGTTCAATATACTCAGATAGCCAAGATAGTACCGTAGACAATAACAAGAGAGAATATTAGCCAGCCTTCAGGATTTGTGTAGTTCACACTACCTGTCTGATGCTGAGATGTTTCCTCCCTTGGTGCTCCAGACTTACTAACAAAGTCAGGTTAGCAATGAGCTACTTCAAATAAAGAATTCCTTCTTTTCTTCTGCCCTTTCTCAGCCTTCGTTTCCCTCCTTTCTGTCTCTCATTTTTTTTCCCTTTCTTCATATATGAATAGTTTCTCATTTTACAAGTCAGCTTAGACTAATACTTCATCTAACTCCATAAGGGATGCGTATTTGGTAGGGATCTCAAGGTGAGAATCTTCTTTGGAAATAAATAATAGTAACTTCTATTCCAGGTTTATTAAAGGGCAGAATATCTGACCCAGTCCCCCAAAGATTATGTAAGGTACATAACACTACTCTCACCTTTCCATGCACAAACAAATTGAAACACAGAAAGGTGAGGTGTTGTGCCTTAGGTCACACAGACAGTGACAGAATGTGCTTCGAACAAAACCAATTTGCTCCAAGACTCCATCCACTTGGGGTGGGCTAATTGATGTAACTAAGAGCTCCCAAGTACTGGTGCTCTTATGCAATGAAGCCTGTTTCCTTCTAAAATATAAGTTTACTTATTCCCTCCAACCAGCCCCTCTTCAAAGGTGACTCAAGGACAAAGGCCCCCTCAGTCATATGACTTCACCCTCCACCGGGCACCGCAGTCCTCTCTGTCTCTCACTGATGAGGAGAGATCAAGATGAATGTTGTGCTGCAGGGTTTTATGGACAAGTGTAAGTGGCACACATCACCCCTGCTACATTCCACCAGCCAGACTCAAGTCTCAGCCTGGAGGCAAGGTGAGCTGTGCTGTCTAATTGTGGGCTGACCCAGCAAGGAAAGGCACCGGGTAGATGAAGACATAGAAATCTCTGCCCTAGTACTTCTGGTCCTGATGAAATACAGCTGCAAGAAAATCACTCTGTTTTGTGCAACTGTATATGTTGTTTGTGTGGTTAATTCTTATTCTAGGTTTAGGATCACTTGAGAAAAATCTTTGCTCTGCATGGGTGCCACTACCCACACCTGAAACAGAATAAACAAGAGAACAGAATATTGATCTAGGTTCTATTATGCCAAGAAGAGAAGATATGATTTCTTTTGCCTGAGGAAGCAGAAAGAGAAACTCATAAGTTAGAGACACTTCTAAGTGGTTTTAGTCGTTCAGCAATAGAAGTAACATGACTTTTAATGTCTTAATGATTTGTGGTTAAAGTAAGATAGATCCACCTTCCCCTTTGATCAGTCCCTTCATTTTGTGCCTGTTTCATTGCAAGATAGCACAAAGATTAGCCTCCCTTTTAACTCTCCTCTGGTCTTCAGGGCTGGGCAGTGCTGTCATGGTCTTTTTTTAAGGAAAAAATGAAATTGCTGTTCTCAAATCTTCAAGTTGAAAATATCCTCTCACCTCTCTTTTGCTTTAGTCTCACTGGCATATGAACTTGAGCAAAGGGAAGATAAAGAATAAAATGTCATCAGTTGAATAACCATCCCAAACCAGGTTATTCTTAAGAAAAGAGGTCTTTATATTCTTTCTCGATATTTCCGTTCCCTGACCAGTATTTTATATTTTTTATTTAAAGGAAAAAAAAAAAAACAGTATAAGGGTACAAATAATACAGAATTTAAAAAAAAAAAAGATAAGAAATCACTAGTTAATAGATTACATATTGTCATCTTAGAAATAGTTGTTCAAGTTACAGGATTAAAGCATATAAAGTGGACATTCAAACAGTGAGATTGCAAACAGTTGTGTTCAATGATCCAACAAAAACTTAGTAATATGGTCATCTATCTTAACACACCTAAACACGCTTGAGGTTGTATCCTTCAGAGCACTTTTTTTTTCCTCTCTTTTTTACAACAAAATTTATACATTTTGGGTTTTATTATTCCCATAGTTCTTATTACTTTTTTTTGGAAGAGAATAAAACCAAATATGACAAAACAAAAGAGTCGGTCAAAACAAAGGATAGACATAGCACATGATGTAAAAACAGAATACAAGGTTATCAACAATGGTTACCATAATGCCTCTTGCTTCCTTAAAAAGAATTGCCAATATCATTAGGTCTAATAAAATTGAACAAAACAGTATAGAACAAGACCAATAAAACCCAAACATTGGAAACATTATAGGACTTCAAAAGAAGATAATAGTCAAACCAGAATGGGCATCTTATTGCCTTCAAAGTAGGTGCCTATTCCATCAAACTTGATACTATCAAACAGAATGGAACAGAGTAAAATCAGTCAAAACAAGATAGTGGGAGTAATGCAGGGCTTCAAGTCAAGTTAATAGGAAATCAAAAAAGTTACTATAATACATCCTGTTAATTTTTTAATGTTTTCCCTTATTTAAAAAAATAATAATAATAAATAAATAAATTTTTTATGAAAAGGGGGGAGATTGAGATAAAAGAGGACATAACAACATAATAATACAGGTCAAAGCATGACAATTTCAGCAACCTAGTGCTTCACCACAAGATAACACAACTTAACAGTAGTTACCATAGTGTCTCTTTCCTTGAAATATTTGAATATAACTTCATATACTATAGCATCAAACATATCAAGACAGTGTGAAACCATTCAAGAGAATGAAAGTATTACAGGGTATTTAGAACCAGCTAATGGAAAATGAACAATGGTTTCTATATTATCTCTTTGCCTATAAAAATTTTTGTTTATACTATCACATATAATAAAATCCAGTAAGATACAACATGATAAAACCATTGGAGACAGAAGAACAACAGTTTGGTGGGACTTAAAAACAAGATGATATTAAATCAGCACTAGTTATTATGATGTCTTGTTTTCTTCAAAATAGCTGTTCATATCAACACAGGCAATAATGTTCAACAGCCTAGATTAAAGCCATTCCAATTAATGAGTGAAAATATTATAAGGCTTCAAAGCTATGTAATGGGGAATCATGATTACTACACACTTTTATATATGTGAATCATTTCTTACAATAGGGAAACTATTTGGTATTCATACATGTGAGTTTGATTTATTTCACTTATTAGTCTCAAGCTGCATCCATTTATTTATAAATATCTCAATGTGATCCTTCTTTATAGCTGAGTAGTACTCCACTGTATAAAAATACCACAATTTTTTTATCCATTCCTCAGTTGATGGACACTTGGGTTGTTTCCAAGATCCGGTGATTACAAATTGTGCTGCTATAAACGTAGGTGCACATATATCACTGTGGTATGATGCTTTCAGTTCTTCTGGGAATATGCCTAGAAGTGGAATAGCTGGAACAAATGGGACTTCCAATCCCAGCTTTTTGAGAAATTTCCAGACTGACCCCGACAGTGGTTGCACCAGTCTACACTCCCACCAACAGTGCAGGAGAGTTCCTTTTTCCCCACAGCCTCTCCAGCATTTGTTGTTGTTGGTTTTCTTTATCCTGGCCATTCTTTCAGGAGTGAGATGGAATCTCAGTGTGGTTTTAATTTGCATTTCTCTAATGACTAATGATGATGAACATTTTTTCATGTATTTATGTGCCATTTGTACTTCTTTATCTGAGAAGTGTGTGTTCATCTCAGATGCCCATTTTTGGATTGGATATTTGAATTTTGAAGGTCTAATTTTTTTTTAATTCTTTATATGTTTTAGACAGAAGTCCTTTGCCTGACCAATATTTTCTACCATTTGACATTTTCTTGGAAGTCTTCCCTTCCAAGACTTCCAAGAAGGACTTTCTTGGAAGTCCTTTCCCTTTAATGCAAATAAATTTTTTTATGCTGAAGTTCAATTTCACCTAATAGAAACTGTTTGCTGTCATGGGAAAAACAAAAGTGCTTTACATATTCACTTATAAATTTTTTAAATATACCTATGAGGTAGATTAACTGGAACTCTAAAAGCAAAATAGAGAAGAGATTCTGTCAGTGTTTATTTTCTTCCAGATCAATGTAAAATTTGTTATAAAGGCAAGACACTGTAGAGCCTGGTATTAGTAACTGCATAGATGTGGATATCTTTATTGCAGTTTTAGCTGGTGTTAAGAATATCTCATGGTGCTTTACAGGAATGTACTGGTTAATCAGAGTGGCAACCTCATTATCCTTATGGACATGATTAAATTTCTTCAATGATACAAGCATGCAAGTTATACCAGTAGCCCCTTACACCATACAGTGAGAATTCTTGCATCTACCATTGATAAAACTTTTTAAACACACAATGTCCATGCTTATGCAATCACTTAGAAGTCTGTACAATCTTCCAGAATTTTCTACAAAACATAAATTTCTTGAGAAGTATAACACATGTGGGTTAAGTTTATATTGAATGGTCTTTCATCTATAATGGCAATTCTACTTCAAATTGAAGCAATTTGATCAAAATATCTTTGAGTGAAACTGATAATGAAGAATTCCATTTTGAAATCATCAAAAAGGTCCACTCTACATTCTTTGATGAAGAAAAGGCTTTAGTTCTGAATGAGGGCATCTATGCCATGCAAGGTTCTTGTGGAGCAACAGAAAAATAAGAAGTACTCAATTGCATGATGTAAGAGCTCAGTGGAGCCAAACTTGACCAGAAGAAACACACAGGCTCAACAAGGACAAGAGAATGAATTAATAGGAATAGTCATGAAGAATATTTGGAGGTGTAGAACTCTAACAGGAAATGTAGCACATTAAAAAGGTCACTAATACCCTAAGACACATAGGAAAAAAGCAGTGATCAGGACTGATCATACCACTTCTGGAAGTCCTTAAAAACTTATTTTCATTTAATATCTAACTAAAAGTAATATGATTTCATTGCTAGAAACACATAAAAGATAAATCTATAATATCCAGTATCATACTGCCTGGTATTCTTCTAATATTTTTCTAAAAATATTATTAATAATATATACATTATATGATGATGTGTCATAGCTTACTTTGTCACCTTAAAATGAAACTGTAAGTACTTTTGCTGAATATCTTTAAATTATCCTAAAATATTTTTAAAAGCTACATTGTACTATAATCTAACATCTCCTCTCTTCTCACTTTTCTCTATATGGTAAACAGTTTTGTTCATGAATTTTTTAAAACTTCTCTGATTCTTTTCTTCCATGACATCAGCATACAGTGATGCCTGCTGTCTTAAGCCTTTGCCAAGATGGCAAATTTTTTTCATATTTGCCAACTCTATATGTGCAAGAAAAGCCTATTGTCTAAAACTAACATTTAATGGCATCACTATGGAAATTAAACTTTTTGCATATTTACTGGCAATTTACATTTTTTCCCTCATGAATTACTTTTTATATATTTTGTCCATTTTTCTATACTGAGAGTTGGCATACCTTAAAGATGTAAGCAAATGAGAATTCATTCAAAAGAGGGGCACTATAGTGAGATCAACCACCATTATAAAAGAACTAGAATTATATTACCCCAGGAGTTGGAAACATTTAACCAGCTTAATAGAATGCTTTAGGAAGAACCAAACTCAAATATTTCATGGGCGTTAGTGCAGTTTTTTTTTTTTAATTTTAAAGAGGGTAAAATTAAACATAACAAAACAGATCATAAGAAAACAATTTTAAAAACACAGATTTCAAAGCAAGACCACCAGAGATCTTCACTGTCTATATCATATTGTCTCTTGTTTTCTTCCAACTAGCTGTCCCCGTCTTCACACACAATGAATTCATACTGAACCAAATAGTACTAAACTGATCAGAACAGGATAATGAAGGCATTTTAAGTCTTCAAGACCAGACAATAGGAAAGTGAACAATGGCTGCCATAATGTCTCTCGTTCTCTTCAAAATAGCTGTCCATATCTTTAGGAATGTTGAAATTAATCAAAAGAAAACAGACTAATATCACTCTGAATAGAGAATAATAGTATTGATAGATTTTATATCATGATGTTATGGAATTGGCACTGGGTATCTTAGTGTCTCTTTTTCTTCAGAGTATCTGTTTATTACATCATACATTATATAATTTATTCTCATAAACTGTTTAGTAGTTCTACATATGCATGAATCTCTATATGTATACCTATCTTTTCTGTATTAGAGGGAAAAACAAGTCAAAACAAGACAACAAAACAAATTCCTAGAAAACCATGGAATGAAAAAGACATAAAACCACAATACTAGGTGATCTACAGTAGTTACTATGATATCTCTTATTATTTTCAATAGAATTGTCTATATCATCAGGCATAATATAATT
Organism: Cavia porcellus; assembly: GCF_034190915.1. NCBI lineage: Eukaryota > Metazoa > Chordata > Mammalia > Rodentia > Caviidae > Cavia > Cavia porcellus. Next base: position 154,518,539 of record NW_026947484.1, on the reverse strand, counting down.
AAACAAGCACTACATAGCAATATTGATAAAAACAAAACATTGAAGACATTATAAGACTTCAAAAGCAGGTAATAGTCAAACCAGAATGGGTATCCTAGAGAATCTTGTCGTCTTCAGAGTAGTTGCCTATACTCTCAGACTTGATACTATCAAACATAACAGATTTGAACAAAATCAGTCAAGACAAAACAGCAATCTAGCAAACCATATTCAAATAAGATCAGTCATAGTAAGACAGTATAAGTAATACAGGGCTTCAGGTTAAGTTAATAGGAAATTAAGGATAGTTACCAGAGTACATCCTGCTATTTTTGGGATAGCTCTCTGTGCTTTCAAATCTAGTATGAGTAGACAAACTGGAACAAAATAAAATCAAACTAAACAGAGTGATAAAACTAATTTTGCTCTTAAATACTGATACACTATTAACAATGTCCTCTGCCTTATTTTTTTAGACAGCCCCTCCCTTTTCCCTTTCTCAGGGTGCTTTGTACATTTTGAATCCCACTAACTCCTTTAGTTTTTAGATTAGGGGGGCAATCTGCTATCTATCTAAGTGGTTCTGAACCTTTTTACCCCTGAGCTTGATCTTGAGCTGTATTCCTTTACCTAATGCCTCAAGGTTCTCCTTTCTTATAGCTGAGTAGTTCTCCACTGCACAAAAGTGTCATGACTTTCCAACCTATCTGGAGCTGCTGGACAAGCTGTCCCTATTTCTCTCTGGTTTCCTGTCACCTAGAGCATTGTTTTCTCATCTTTGACTTTCATTTCATTAATCCTGTTTTAGATTATATTTCCTATTCAGAGCATCTCAATGGACCTTGTCTCCTGATCTACTTTGCTTGTGTTCCTTTTTTTTAGTAAACAGTTTTAGAGTGTTAGAGTCTTCTCTGCCTCATCTCTTCTATGCTATTTTTCTGCTGTTGGTTGTCTACTTTTCTCCTTTATCCCACTGTCTGCCCTGTTCATTGAGGCCTCTGCCACTATTGCTGGATTCCTGGTGAGCTTTTTCCCTCTCTCTCTCTAGAATGCCCTTGAGTATTTTTGTAGAGTTTTGGTGGGCATGAACTCCCATAGTTCCTCTTTGTCATGGAAACATCTTGTTTCTCCATTAATTTTGAGAGACAGTTTTTCGGATTACACCAATCTGGGTTGAAAGTTATTTTCTTTCAGGGCTTGGAATACTTTGCTCCAAGCTCTTCTTGATTTGGTAGCATCATGTTTTATCTCAGTGGCCCCCAGGCCTCATGCATTTGCATTGTGTATTTGTGATTGCTTCATTGTCTAGCTCTTGGATTGAGGGTGTCAGTGCTATACCCACCTATAGGTGGAGCCAGCATACAATGTAATGACAGGAAAAAGGTGCGTCTCTCTCTCCTGCTGGTTTTTGCCTTGCTGTTTGCAGCCACCATGAACTGCAGCCCCGCCATGCCACCCTGCTTTGGAGTCAACTAAGTATGGACTAAAACCTTCAAAAACTGTAAAAAAGAAACCTTTCCTTTCCCAACTTTGGGCATCAGATATTTTTGTCTCAGCGATAAGTAAAAAGTAACTAAGACAGAATTTGGTACCAAAAGTGGGGCCGTTGTTGTGACTAAATCTGATCATGTTTTTCGAGAAGCTTTGGAAATGGCTTGTGGGCAGAGTTTGGAAATATTCGGACATGCCTAAATGCATAGATATAGAGCAGTTTAGGCTGTTCTTTAGAGGAGATTCTGATCAGAGCTCAGGAGAACAAAAGGCTGATAGAAAGACTGGTGGTAAAGAGCAGACTTGGGAGGTTTCTGCTGGGAAGAACAACTGCATTAGCTGTTGGACTCCCCATGATGTGTGTTATGTCTTGGCAGAAAACTTATCTGCATTTTGCTCATGCCCAGAGACTTTGCCTGAGACTGAGACTCAGGCCAATGGACTGATCAATCTGGCAAAGGAAATTTCAAAGCAGTTGAATGTTGAGGCTGTGGCATGACTATTGTTGTGGGCTTTCAGCCAGCTTTATGTTTCAAATCAAGAGCAAAGAGCCCATCAGATAATTTACAGTGCTGTGAGTCTGGCCAGAAGAAAAACTTCAGTAAAACTGTGGATTGTAAAGATAGAACTGAGACTTTGATTGCTGAGAAAAAACAAAGAGATAAAAAAAAATGGCTATGGGACATCCCACGAAGCAGTGGGTCATCACCCTTTGCAGCCTCAAGACTGCAAAAGTGAAAAAATTTGCTCAGAGGGAAAAGCTGCAGATCACCATGCTCCAAAATGGTGACACAGACCACATGAGGTTCCAAAATGTTGGCAGCCACATAAAGTTCCAAAATGGTGGCAACACAGAGAAGCTGTTTCTCACAATCAGGTAAACAGAACCCAGCAATCCAGACACTGGATCCCTACAGCCACAAAAAAAAAAAAAAAAAAAAAAAAAAAGCCTGGCTACTGCTCCAGCTGGCAGCAAACCTTGGTGGCATCTACATGGTGTTGGTTTTAGGTGCAAGGAAAATGCACAAATTCTGAGGGTAAAATGGCTTCCACCTAGATTGCAGAGGGCCTGGGGGTGCAAGCAGTGTGCCCCTGAGAGGGCAATTTATAAAGATATAAGGGTGAAGCCAAAAGTGTAGTGGAGACCTCAAAACTTTTTAAAAAGCCAGAAACGTGGATCATCCAAGAAAAGCTCCAAAAAACAAGCAGAGAGGATTTAAGAGAAAAGCTACAGGAGCTGAAATCCCTAAGTGCCGTTGGGGTGGAATCACCCAAGCCTTTTAGAGCTTGCGACCAGATTGCTTCAAATGCTGAACATAAAACTCTAGGACTTAATGTTCACCCTGCTGGATGTTGGACTTGCTTTGTTTCCAAGCTTTGTATTCCTGTTTGTAACTTTTGGAATGGTAATGTTTACCTTGTACCTTTGCATTTCAGAAATGTTTAACCTTGTTTCATTTCATTTGTACAGAGGATTACAGTTAAGAATTTGCCACAGATCTTAGAAAAAACTTAAGACTTGCACTTTTCAACAATGCTGAAACTGTTAGGACTTTGGCAACTCTTGGAGATGGACTAAATGGTTTTTATATAAAAGACATGCATGAGTCCTGGGTGCCAGGGATGGAATGTCATGGTTTATGTCCATGGTCTCTAGGCCCCATATGTTTGCATTGTGCATTTATGATTGCTTCATTGCTGGTGCTTGGATTGATGGTGTCAGTACTACACCAGTTTAGGGGTATAGCCAGCATGCAATGTAATGGCAGGAAGAAGACATCTCTCCCTCTCTTTCCATTTTCCACTTTGCTGCACCCATGAACTGTGGCCTTGCCATGCCACCCTGCCTAGGAGCCAACAGAGTATGGACTGAAACCTCCAAAAACTTTAAGAAATAAACATTTCTTTTCCCACTTTGGGTATCAGGTATTTTGTCTCACCAACCAGTAAAAAGTAACTAAGACAGATAGTTTGTGTGGAGAAGTCTGCCGTGATTTTGATGGGTTTTCCTTTATAGCTGATGTTTCTTTTCTCTGACCACTTTTAATATTCTGTTCTTGTGATGAACTTCTGGGATCTTGATTATTATATGCCTGGGTGTAGATCTGTTTTGGTTGTAGCTGGCTGAAGAGCTGTATTCAGATCATAAATCTGAATATTATTTCCTTTTCCTATTCTTGGGAAGTTTTCCTAAATTATTTCTGAGAATAGCCTTTGTATTTCATTTGTGTTTAGTCCTGCTTCTTCACTCACGTTTTTTATTAAGTTATAGATCCTCTTGTTGTCTTCTGGCCCTTGTATTGTTACTTCCTGGTTCCTTGTTATTTTTAAGAAATCTTTCCCTTCATGATCACACATTGTAAATCTACCTTCAAGTTTTGAAAGTCTAAATTTAGTTTGAGGAATTCTGCCAGCTTTCAATGGAATTTTTTAATATCCTGGTAATCTCTTTGGATCTGTCTCATGTATTCTAGATTTTGTTTATATTCTTCATCAAAGGTTTCTCTTCTTTTTCTGAGTTCCTCCATTCTTCTATCTGTGCCTTCTTGAGAGATGCCTAGCATTTCTTTTATTAATCTTTTTATATCTTGCTTCATTTGAATTAGAATTTCAGTTTTAAGTTCATCTATGAGGTCCCAAAGGTGTTTGTTTATGTCCGCTGATGTTGTGGCTGATATTGTATGTTTGCTGCCCTTGAACTCTTCTGTATTTACCTCTCCTGACTTATTTTCCCTGGATCAGTGGCTGGAGGCTTTTTCTTATTTCTTTCTCTTGTCATGTTTCTGGTTTCTTTCCAACAGGTGAATGGTGGAGGTCTCAGGCCCTTTCCATATTGCTTACGGTTTTTCTGAAGGGTGCTGGCTAGGGGATTGCTTCCCTCTCCAGTTTACTGTTATCTAAGGTACATGCAGGGATGATGTGGGCTAGAGCCAGTCAACCAGTCAGTGCCTTCACCATGTTAGTCTGTGCTGTGTGGACGTCACAGATTCAGTACAATTTCATCCCTGGCTATTGGGTCCCAACCAGGAGTGTGACCCAGCCCTAGCAGATCCCACCAGCCCTCTTTGGGCCAAGGGTGTCTGACTGACACCACTGTGGTTCCAGGTTCAGGGCTGTCCTGTCCAACTCCAGTATGTGGTCCAGCCAGTCACCCTCTCCACAGCACCCAATTCCTAGCACTCACTATGGGTTAATGCAGCCTTCCACATTGGTTCCATTCTCCATGGTGCCACATCCTCCTGACAAGGGCCTTGGCCTCACCAACCCCTGATTTTGGTGCAACCGTGATTTCAGCATGACCATGAGTTGTCTGACTCCAAGGCATGCCCAGCACAGTGTGGACCAGCTCCAGTGAGAGCGTCTGGTTCCAGACTTTCATCCACGTTTTTCCTTTGTTTTGTTTTGTTTTGTTTTTCCTTTTTCTTTTTCCTCAGTTTCTTCCTGGGTTGTGAGAATACCTCTCCTTTCATCTGGTCTCCATGGTTTAAATTCTAGCATCTGAGTTGTTTTTCTCAGAGAGGCTCTCTACCCTGCTACCTATCAATCCACCATATTCCAATACCTTTAATGCAGATTTTAAGCTCTGTGATGCTATGCAATAGAACTAAAGTTAGTGAATGGAATTTCAGATTTTTATATTGGAAGGCTATTTGGAAGAGTCCAAAATTAGAATGTGGATGTTTAAAATGACTGAAACTATGCAATGTATTTACAGATAGATCAGACCACCTCATTTTTAGAGCACCCTCTCATTAGGTAGAGTTGTGTTCAATAGCCACCAAGGTTCCTTCCAGAAGCCACTAAACTTCTATGAAATATGTAGAATGTACCCACCATGTGCAAAGGCAAGATTTAACTCTTAAAATAAATTCTAAAGAGACTAAGCTTTGGAAAACCTTGGTCTAAGTGGAAACATGTTTAGAAGCCACCTCTTAAAACAGTCTATTTCTGGTGATGGCTAATTTTACCCAGTTCATGTCAAAAGTAACTCCTGAATTCTGGGGGTACACTGGATTTGTGGAGTACACTCATTACACTTCCACACTGGTCACAGCTCTGTGACTTCCTATCACTGATTTCATTCTCATAATGCTTCAAAGAAAGTATAACTTCCTTGATTCCCAATAGGGAAAATTAGTTCACATTTCATATGAAAATATATGGATATATTTTTATATACTTACTATCATGATATGTCTTGGAACTGTAGTGACTCAGGAAAATTACATTTAGTATTATGGCATTCCTCATGTTGGTAATTTATGATAATGAATGTCACTGTAGATTTAGGAATCATTTATATTTTTCACCTTTTCCTGTTTCTGCTAGATTACAATAAATTCTGCATGTTGAGTTTTGTTGCGTTTTTTACTTCTAGTCTGGACTACTCACTTTTGATATATTTGTATTCCTTTTATCTATTCTTTGTAGTTTCAAAATAATGCTTTGGATATTTTAAGCTTTAAGCATTCAATGTCCTTTCAAAATTTCCCTCTTACAGTTTTTATAAAATAATATTCCCCATTATACAAATTTAAATAACCTGCCTTTTCCTTTACTAGCCTTACTCTAAGAAGGCTAATTGAACACTGAGCATTTTAATCATCCCACACTGTCAAGCTTGTCTTCTGAATACTGAGACTTAGATAGGCCGTGAGCTTAATTGTATTCTTGGCCATGCAACTAGAGTGAAGGCTCAACAATAATGATGAGCACATAATTAGTGAATTATTCTTGGTTTTTATTAATATCTTTACAAGAAAAATCATCTAAGCAAATATCACTAAATAAAATAAACTTCACAGAACTGCTTTAGAGTTTTGGAAAGTCCATAGATAAGTAGGCTGCAGTGCTTCTCTTTATGGAGTTTGTGAAAAAGTTTTAAAAAATACATCAAGATTCCACAAACAACTACAAGGTGACTGAGAAAAAGGCCATGCATACAGGAGTGATGCAAACAAAAAACTTCATATGTAATACAGAGGCATAAGAAGCAAAGAAAATGATGGTTCAGATATAAAAATTGTCATCACATTTTGTATGTGTGCAAGTAATAGACCAATATACCTATAGGGTAATTCAGACTCTCAAGATAACACAGTACATGCCGGCTCTCAAGAAGTATATCTTAAACTCCTATTAACAGTGCTGTATTGAAATGGCTCATAGAGGAGACAGCCACCAAGACATAAAAATGCTTTCATCTAACACAGATGAGGCTTTCTGACAGCAGTGTCTGGAGGAAAAGCAGCATTTATTTGAAAATATAGAGGTTATTTTTGAAAAATGAAATGAAAAATTTCATAGTATAGTAAAATGCCAAGGATTCTTCTACCTTTTCTGGAATTTGCTAGGGAGGCTGGGATTCAGTCAAGACTCTGGCACTATTTTTAAATGTATTCATTGAACAGATACCACCTTTCAAAGACATTTCAAAGTAAGCTGTGAATTCTAGTAGCATAAAACGTGGAACCAATTTAGGTGTAAATATGGATCCATTTTATCCCTTTTATCCATGTAGATCAATTAGTCTTGTGTTATTATTCTTGATACACATTCACTCAGCTTTAGAAGTTCCCATGAATGTGAATTATCCTGATTATGCTTTTCTTATGATGGTTTCATCTATACTTATCCACACAGAGTCTGAATGAAAATTTTCTAATGTAATGAGAGCTATATGCATCTAATTGAAGACTTCAGCGGAGCTAAGAAACAAACTTGGAAAGTAAAAAATAATAATATGCTACTGTCTCAATTTTTACTGGTTTTGCAAAGAAAATACAATAGAGGGGTCAATTTTTTTACTTGATTAAAGGATTGCATATTAATCAGTTTTTCCATACCATCACAATATCCTACACCTGCAACTTAAAGGAGGGGAGGTTTAATTTGGCTCTTGGCATGAGAGATTTAGTCCATAGTCACCTGGCTCCAAGGCAAAAACATCATGGCAGAACAAAGATGCTTAGTTTATGGTGGCCAGGAAATGGAGCAGGGGAACAGTACCAGAGAGGAAATGAACCAGGGACCACATAAGCAGCATGAAAGTAAGGCCTCCGTGATCCATTCAGACACACCCAGAAGTATATTTTACTAACCCCCTACGTGGCTCCCAAGTCATGTAAGCATAACTACTAATTCTAACCCATGTCAATTTGATATGCAAACACATCTCCTTAAATTGTAATTAATCCTCAAGGAAACACAAGTTCACAGTTTCACCTAATGTGATGCAATGATCATACATACAAAGTAAACATAGAAATCCCTTCCCAAAACGCTCAACAGTCCCAGCACTGTCAAACGTCCAACTCAGTCTCTTCTGAAACTCTAAGCAAACTATTAACTCTGAACCCCTGCAAAAATAATAAAACAAGTTACATAATTCCAAGGTACAATGACATGGGTAACATTCCCATTCCAAAAAGGAGGAGAGAGACAAAAAAGAATGAGATGTAAACAAGACCAAAATCCTGCAGGGTAAACATTAAGTCCTGTAGTTCCATGTTGGGGATCTGAGGAACAAGGTGATAAGATGTGAGTTCCAGAGGATGTGAGTGGCCCCACCCTTAATACTTTGCGGGCTGTGATCCACATGGCATGTCTCTTGGACTGGCTCCACTCACGTCCTGAAGCTTCTTCAGTGTATGTTCCATATTCCCAGGATCTCCAACTCCCTAACTGCTCTTCCGCACCTTTGACTTCATTTCCATAGCCTGCTGCACATCCCTATCAGAGCATCCTTTTCTGATCATACACTTCTTTCTTTAAAACCTGGGTAGAATTCCACCACCCCCAACTTTATAACTCTTGCATTTTTCCTGCCAGTAAAACCAGCATGGCATAGACAATGCCAATGGACAACATGGACAGTGCTGTCAACAAGAGCAATATACAGGGCCCCTTGGATCATAACTATAGTTCATACTGGATGGCTGACTATGGTTTCAGGAATCTGAAGGAATCCATTACCCAGGAACTTCTACCTGGGTGGGCAAAACAAAGACTTTCTTTCCAAATGAACAGTTGACACTTTTATACTCTTAAGCTTGTGATGCATGGCATCTTGGTGATTTCTGAGATGTCTTGAAGGTATCTTTCTTCTTGACTCTGTGCAAAGTAGTTATTTCTGTATAATGGCACTATTGTCTTCATAACCATACCCCCTTTCACCTCAACTTAAATTTGGGGTCACAAATTTTTCAAAATTCTCTGTTCTGCTTTTTGCCCTTGATTCTATTTGTAAGTCTGCCTAAAGGCAGCTAGCAGTACTCATGCCAGTCTGATTGGGAGGCCTTGAAATTTCCTTTGCCAGACCAATATTTCCACTACTATTAATCTTTATGAAATAAAGTGAAGTCTTGAGACATGGGGAAAATGTAAACAAAAATTTTTTGGCTACTTGTAACCTGCATGATCTCTAACCCAACTCCCAAAAGAATCATTATTCCCACCGCAAATCGCATGAACTGACCTTTCCTGTTCTTCTTTTATTCTGATCTGAGTTGTGATCAGAATTTCTGCTTACATGATTCTAAGATTTCTCTAGCTTGCACCTCCCATATTTTCCAAACTCCTCTATCAAATCAGTTCCAAAGGTTTCTAAATCACATGTTCGTGTATATTATGGCAAAAACCCCACTTCTCCAGCACAATTTTTTTGTATTAGCCTCTCTGCCACTAAAACACAATACTTGATGTGCAGTTTAAAGAAGGAGCGGCTTAATGTGGCTCATGATTTCAGATGATTTAGTACAGAGTAAGCTGGCCTTGAGGAACAAACATCATGGCAGAAGGATATGATGGAATAAATATGCTTAGTTTATTGCAATTTCAAAACAAAAAAGAATAATAATATAAAGAGGAAAAGAGCCAGAGATCATACACAGTGCAAACAATTATGCTATCGTGACCCATCTAGATGTACCCAGAAGCTTGCTTTACTAATCCACAAGGCAGCTTCTAAGCCAATCTATTTGGCACAATTAAACTTAACCAACACAAATTCCAAGTTCCAAGGAACCTACTTTTGACTTCTCATTTCCTTTCCCCTGGGTCCCAGGAAAAATTAAATAATTTGCATGGGGACAAAGGAGAAAAGTGACAGCTGGTTGAAAGATCAGGAATCAATACTTCTTTCATGTCTCTACTCAATTTCTTCTGAAGCCTTATGTTCCTTTTTAATATCTGTTACATACCAGCTAAATGAGCCCCTGGGTGATTCCATGAGCTGTGATTACTGCTGTAACCTACAGTCAAAAATATATCTGCATATATTTGGTCAAATAGTTTCAAAAAGAAATGCAAAGGTAACTAAATAGAAAAAAATATTTTCAACATCTGGTACTGTAACAACCAGATATCCATAATCAAAAGAACAAATACTGAATCCTTGCCTTGCACCATATGGAAAAAATTAACTTGAAATGATGATTAACCAAAACACACAAGACAAAATTATTGAAGTTCTAAAAAAACAAATAATGGAAACTCAAGACTTTGCATCAAGCAAAAGGTTTTCTAAAACAAAAACAAAAAAAAAAGAAGTCATAAAAGAAAAATATTGGTAAGTGGGAATCGGTCAATTTTAAAACCTCCTCCATGAAATATATTTTGAGAAAATAAAAAGACAAGCCACAGACTGAAGAAAATATTTGTAAAGCACACCTATATCTGTTTATCTACCTCCCTATACAGCTAAGAATTCTTACAGTTAAACACTAAAATTATAAATACCTAAATTAGAGGAGGCAATTCAAACAGAAATTGCACAAAACAACATATAAAAATGGTTTGTAGACATATGAAAAGATGCCAGTTTGATAGTGAACAGGATATACAAATTAAAACTGAACACTCAGTGAAGCAAAAGGGATTCACTAGTGAAAACTTTCAATATTGCCCCTGCTTTTTAGGGAGTTTACAATGCAAGGACAGCTACAAAAAGTAGGTATTTCTAAAAATATATAATTACTTGATTAAGAGAAATATAGTACTTTAGGGCACTGTATAATATGGAGAATACTAACCAGACAAGAGCATCACTAATCAGACAACTTAAATGCTCAGCACCAGCTTCTTGGAGAAAGTGGAGTTCAACACACCGGAATGACGAGCAGAAGTGAATGTAGCAAAGCGGATGTGAAGAAGGAAAGCAGAGGCAAGTACTGCAAGTGTAACGCAGGAAGTCATAATGAAGAGCAAAACTCTGACAAGTTTCACAATCTGAAGAAATTTTAGCGTAGCTGGTTGGAGGAAAATTGCAGCGGTAAGAGGAGGAGGTTGATTATTAGATTTAAACGTACAGTGTGATCAGACATCAGATCATACAAGTCTCACCGGCTGCATGTAGTAAGGAGGTTGGACTTGATTATAAGTGCAATGTTTGCAAGGTGCGGAAAAGTTCTAAGTGAAGAAATATTAGATCTGACTGGTCATTTAAAAGGATCACAGAGAGGGAAGACAATCAAGAGTTTGGCTTACCCAGTTGGGAGGATGAGATAGGAAATAGACTAGAACAAGCAGGTGGGAATCAGTTAACTTTTAGATACAGTCAGTCTGAGGTACATATAGATCTGAAACTTTATGTATAAAGCTCAGGAGACTAGTCCGGCTTAATGACACAAATTTAGGAGTCATCTGCACAGTAGAGAATGGGATGTGAAAAGTTCTGTGCAAAAAACATGTACAGAAAAATCAGAGAGCCATGAAGAATTGAAGAATCCTCTCTGTGAGGATCCCTCTATTGCTGTGCAAAAAGTTACCATGACTTAGCTGTTTAAATTAACACAGATTTATTATGTCACAGTCTCTGTGGGCTAGAAATACAAGCACAGCGTATACAGGTTCTCTTCCTTGATGAACTCACAGAGCTGCTGTCAAGATGTCAACTAGGGCTCACATCTCATCTGAAATCTCACCTGTGGAAGGACCCACTTCTGACCTCATGTGGCGGCTGAACACAGTCAGTTCCTTAGCTGGAAGATGCTTTAGTCCTTGCTACACAGGATGGCTCACAACATGGCATCATCAGAGACCTGATATCCCTTAATGTGGAGGTATTCTATTGGGGTTAGAATATTTTCTTTAAAGGGAGGAAATTGTGCAAGTGCAGGATCATCAGACCCTCCCTTACCAGCTGCCTACTACGTCTCTAAAAGGCAAAATAAAAGCTTCCACAATAAAAATGACACTAGAATCTCAGAGAGAAAAAAATGCAATTCTAAACATTAAGGATGAAAGAGAAGGATAATGAAGCCTTGATTACCCATCTTGAGGTTGATTAGTGAAATTTCCACATTGTCTTACGTCAAGAATGATCATAACCAAACTGACCAAAATAAATAAAGTTGTATACATCTAGTGTACATGGTGAAAGAGTGAATCAAGTCAGAAACAATCCCATTGAGTTGCCTTTGCAAGGAAAACAAAAATCAAAAGGCGAAGGAGGACTTGGGAAAGTTACCCTGTTTTACATATATACAAATGAATAGTGAAAAGAATATCGCAAATTTAAAGTGGAGGTTGTGGTCATACAAGGAGGTGTAGTAGAGTGAGTAGGAAGAAAGGGAAGGGTATTAATTCAATCTTTATCCAGAGTTAAGGAGTAAAGTCTGTTGCTAAGAATGGGTTGTCTGTGATTTGGCTTCCTACATAGGAACAGACACATGTTGTGGCTTGAAAATCCCAAATGCATTGTTGGGTAGGTTCCAGGATAAAGACAAGAAAGATGACAAACACATTCAGGTTTTTAAAGCTGATGTGATGTCAAGAGTGCTGTTTCAGGAATCTGTAAGCTACAGACCGAGAGAGAGAGAGAGAGAGAGAGAGAGAGAGAGAGAGAGAGAGAGAGAAGGAGGGAGGGAGGGAAGGAAGGAAGGAAGGAAGGGAGGAAGGAAGGAAGGAAGGAAGGAAGGAAGGAAGGAAGGAAGGAAGGAAGGAAGGAAGGAAAGAAGGAAGGAAGAGCTAAACTGACATTTTAAAATTAGGGTGAAACATGTAGATAACACTGACTATAGAAAAGAATTTACAAGATCTTAAAGTCTTTGATCTCAGATATTCTAAATTAACAATATCAGGTGCCAATCGTTCATTGATCCATATAGCAACTACATACTAAGTGGCAGTTAAGAGCTTACGTAAAAGAAGTTTGAGACAGTTTTAAAATAAGACACTATTACATTTCAAATTAACATTCAAGCCTAATGCTAGATTACCTGTATTACAGATGGAATGTGGCAAAGAGATAGAGAAAAAGTGAAATAAAGAGCTTTCGGGCTGTGCCACCTATGGCTAAAATGAAGTTGAGATTTCCTTTCTTACTCTAGTAATAGAAAATATTCTATATGGGGACACAAAATGGCAATTCAGAACTCTTGGCCAAAAGGAGAAAGTTAAGTGTAATATATATATATATATATATATATATATATATATATATATAATTTTAGAAACTTTTCTATTATGACCTTGGAAAACTTGGAAGATGGTATATTGTGGAACTGAATTTTTTGGCCCAAAGATCAGATACTCAACCAAAAGAAAGATAGAAAAATAATCTGAGGAGTAGTATTTCTTATAATGCTCTAGTTTAATGTTGAATAGCTGTCACTTTTCTTTTTCCTGCTCTTCGTCTTACAGATAACAAACTGTGGTCTTTAGTGCCCAACTTTATACCATCCCATCTTGGCCATGGTGATTGCTCTAAAGTGCATATCTAACCAAGTACAGGTGGATGAGCACTGTTCCTTGTGATCAGTGGATAGCTTTGGGGAGAAAAGAACCGACTCTCTCCAGTGATGCTGCTAGCATGGCATGTTAGCAGCCTACTTGACCAGCAGGATAGCTTCTCCTCCATGGGAAAAATGCCCACACTGCACAGAAGTGAAGAGGAGATAAAAGCTAGCTGGTGAAACTTTTGAAATCCCCACCCCAAAATGTAACTGATGTCTCTTGTACTACCTTTTCCAAATCACATGAGCCAGTAAACACATATTCTCTTTAGTTTCAAACAGGCTGTATAAAACCTGAATTGAATGTTGGTTTTGCTATTTGTTGGCACACAAGACTATTCTAGGAAAATCTACCAACATGGAGACTCTGTGTTTTGAAAGATATTGTCCACTATGTTATATTTATTAAGTAAAAAGAATAATTTGTTTTACAATTTTAAAAACTGAGAAATGTTAAATCTATTATAAATTTCTTTTCTTATTTAGAGAAAAAAGCAAAACAGAAATATAAGGTAGAAATAATATAGAATTTCAAAGGAAATAACAGTAAGAAATGACTAGTCAAAAAAGTAACAGTAAGAAATCACTAGTTGATAAATTACATGTTGTTATCTTAGAAGTAGTTGCTCAAGTCACAAAATCAAAGCATAAAAAAGGACAGACAACCAAACAATGACAGTACAAACTATTCTGTTTGGTTAACTAACAAAAACTTAGTAGTATGGTTATCTGTCTTGCACACTTAAACATATATACAGTTATATCCTTTAGAGCACTTTCTTTCCCTTTCATTATTACAATATCTATTATACATTTTGGGTCTTATTACTTTCAGTTTATTATTATTATTTTTTATACTAGACAGACAATAAAAGATTTATAAATGTGAGTCTGATTTATTTCACTTATGAAGATAGTCTCAAGTTCCCTCCACTTATCTATGAAAACCTCAAGATCATCCTTTCTTATAGCTGAATAATATTCCATTGTATAAAAATACCACATCTTTTTTATTCATTCCGTGGTTGATGGGCATTTTGATTGTTTCCAAGATTTAGCTATTACAAATTATGCTGCTATAAATATGGGTGCACATATATCACTGTGACATGACCTTTTCAATTTTTCTGGGAAAATACCCAGGAGGAGAGTAGCTGAATTGAATGAAACTTCCAATCCTAAGTTTTTGAGGAATCTCCATACTGATTTCTACAGTGGCTGCACCAGTCTACACTCCCACCAACAGTGGGGAAGTGTTCCTTTTTCCCCAAAGCTTTGCCAACAGTTGCTATAGGTTGATTTCTTGATGGCAGCCATTCTTTCTGGAGTGAGATGAAATCTCAATGCTGTTTTAATTTGCATTTCTCAAATGACCAGTGATGGTGAACATTTCTTCATGTATTTATTTGCCTACTATAAATCTCTGTTCAGGACCAGAAAACTAGGATTATGAATTTACTTGATAGAATTTCAGCTAAAACTAAGGAAGTGTAATGCTTCATTAACTCTCAAAACCCAAATGTAAATATTTAACTTTTGTGAATTTCTCAAAACATTACAATAATATTGAAGGGTGCCTCACATCTGCTAAAGGATCATAGGTGCCAAAAACATCTACAAACTATGAGCCAAATAAACCTTTTCTCCTTTAACCTTGAGTGTTGGATATTTTATCTTTGCAGTAAGAAAAGTAACTAAGACACTCCCCTACACTCTGGCTTTCAGAGGCAGCCTTTCCTGTTGCCCTCACAAGAATCCCAGGCTTTCAGCCACTCCTGTGCCCTTAAGCAAATAATGCAGAGGGAATGGATGTCAATGTGGAGATCATGTTCACAAACCAATCTCTGTACAGCACTTCAAACATAATAATGTAACAGAAGGTTTACATGCTAATCTCTTCTATTCAAACATGAGATTTTTGAAGCTAGCTGGCTCCTTTCGTCTGTTTTTCCTCATTCTTGCAAGATATCAGGACTTGTTTATATTCAGCTATAAGGTCTTGGTCCTTTGCAGGTGATTATAGTCATGTTACTAAGTTATGGTCAATGAGATGAGGACTGCTTAAGAGATAGCCAGCAGATTTTTATTTTATTTAAGCAATCAGTACAATCTATCCTAGATTAAAAAAATACAAAGGAACTAGCTGAGAATTTTGAAAAATAAATGATAATGTGTAGATTGTATCTGGAAATAAAAGATTGAAAATTATCCCATAGAGCTGCAAATTTCTGCTTCTTGTTTTCCTGCAGATTTTTTTCTCTCATATCTTGTGGAAATCACTCTAGGGTCACCAAAAGTCCAGGACTGTATGTCATGCTTCATCAGAAAAAATGCTCTGCGTCAAATTAGAGGACCAGAAAGTCAGGTTCCTGCAGGATGGAGCTGCAGAAGGATCTCGCCTCTGCATTCTTCACTCAGGGTAAGGGAATGGCTAACAGCCTGGATTTCTAGAGAGGGCACTGGGAAAGGCTGCCTCTGAAAGCCAGAGTGTGGGGAGTATCTTAGTTATTTTTCTCACTTCCAGACAAAATACCCGACACTCAAGGTTAAAGGAGGAAAGGTTTATTTGGCTTACAGTTTGTAGAGGTTTCAGTCTATGGTCTGCTGGCTCCAAGGCAGAGTAGCATATGACAGAGGAGCATCACAGAGGAGAACCAGTTTATGGCAAGCAGAAGACAGCAAAAGCAAGCAAGCAAGCCACTTCCTATCCATAATATTGTATCTAGACTATAGGGATTAGGAGACTGCTAATCCAACCAGTAGACTGATTTAGTGATTGCCCACCCTTAATCACCTTCCAAATGTCTTACCTCTAAAAGCATGAAAATCTGGGGAGTCATTCCTGGTCTGAACCATGACAGATGATGAAAAATATCAGTAAACAGACAAGATACTATTCCTGGACTGCCTCTTATTTGGTGATGGTCTATTACTTTCAGAAAAAACTATTCTAAGTAATAGTCAATATTTTCCATTTGTATTTCCCCAAGACTCTCATAATAGAGGTAGGTTTACTGTACATAATAAATAACCATTGGGCAAATAACAATTAATTTAATGAAATTTCATTTC
Source organism: Cavia porcellus (assembly GCF_034190915.1). Lineage (NCBI taxonomy): Eukaryota > Metazoa > Chordata > Mammalia > Rodentia > Caviidae > Cavia > Cavia porcellus. The sequence goes on along the minus strand of NW_026947484.1, from coordinate 154,502,262 downwards.
TTGATTAGTAAAACACTATGCTCTTCATTTGATCAGCTATAAAATATCATTAAAAGCATTTCTCCAGTGAGTTAAAAAAGAATTGTTTACCACCATGATTCTTCATTGATAAAATGAAAGGCATGGGTGAGTCCACTTAGTCAATCAGGAATCGTATCTCAGACTCAGCCCACAAAATTTTCTTTTCTTTTCTTTTTTATTTAAAGAGAAAAAAAAACAGAAAAAAAGGGTAGAAATAATACAGAATTACAGAAAAATAAACAGTAAGAAATCATTAGTTGATAAGTTACATATTGTCATCTTAGAAATAGTTGTTCAGGTTACAAAATTAAAGCATACAAGGTGACATTCAAATAGTGACACTGCCAACAGTTCTGCTCAATGATCCAACAAAAGCTTAGTAATATGGTTATCAGTCCTACACACTTGTTTTTTATCCTAAAGAGGATAAGATTAAACATATCAAAACAGAACCAAACAGTTCAAAAAGAAACAATTTAAAGAAATAAGGGTTTCAAAGCAAGTCCACTGGAGATCTTCACTGTCTATCTTATTGTCTCTAGTTTTCTTCCAAATAGTTGTCCCCATATTCACACACATTGAATACATGCACATTGAATACTGCATATTATAGAACTAATCAAATCATTACAGGATAATGAAGGCTTTTTAGGTCTTCAAGACCTGACTTTGGGGAAATCAATAATGACTACCATAATGTCTCTCATTCTCTTCGTAGTAGCTGTCCTTATCTTTATGTATGTTGAAATTGAACTTAAGAGACTAGACTAATATCACTCTGAACAGTGAATAATAGTATTGCTAGATTTTTATATCATAATGTTACAGAATTAGCATTGGGTTTCTTAGTGTCTCTTCTTCTTCAGAGTATCTGTTCATTACATCGTGCATTATATAATCTGTTCCCATAAGCTTAAAAAGTTCTTCCCATGTGTGAATTTCTACATGTGTATCTATCCTCTCTGTATTATAGGAAAAAACAGATCATAACAAGACAACAAAACAAATTCCTAGAAAAACATGCAATGAAAAAGACACATAAGACCACAATATTAGGTGATCTACCATAGTTACTATGCTTTGTCTTATTATTTTCAATACACTTGTCCACATCATCAGGCTTAATATAGTTAAGCATAGTATTACATAGCTATTTTTATAAAAACACAACTTTAAAGACATTGTGGGGCTTGAGAGCAGTTAATAATCAAAACCAGTGTGAATAACTTTTACATCTTGTCATCTTCAGAGTAGTTGCCTCTACTCTTAGACTTGATACCATCAAGCATACCAAATTTGAATAAAATCAGCCAAGGCAAAACCACAGTCTAGCAAACCAGTTTCAAATAAGATCAGTCATAGTAAGACAATGTAAGTAATACAGGGTTTCAGTTTAAGTTAATAGGAAATTAAGGATAGTTACCATGGTATAACCTGCTATTTTGGGGTTAGATGTCTGTGCCCTCAAATCTGATATGAGTGGACAGACCAGAACAAAATAGAATCAAATTAAAGAGAGCGATAAGACTATTGTGACTTTTAAATCCTGATACACTATTAACAATGACTTCTACCTTTCTTTTTTAGGCTATTTTTCCTTTCCCCTTCTCAGGATGCTTTGTACATTTTGGGTCCCACAAGTCCCTTTAGTTTTTAGATTAGGGGGCCAGCCTCTTGTTTATCTGAGTGTTGCTGAACCTTTTTACCCCCAAGCTTGATTTTGAGCTGTACTTCTTTACTTACTAAAGTCAAAGGGGTTTTCTTCCTTCCAGCTGTGTAATTCTACACTGCCCAAAAGTATCATAGCTTTCCAATCTATCTGCGGCTGCTGAATGAGTTGTCCCTATTTCTCTCTGGTTTCCTGTCACATATAGCATTGTTTTCTCATCTTTGACTTTCAGTTTATTAACGCTCTTTTGGGTTGAGTGTATTTCCTATTCAGAGCATCTTGATGGAACCTGCCTCCTAATCTACTCTGCGTGTTTTGTTTTGTTTTGTTTTGTTTTTTGGGTTTTTTTATTTTAGAGGAGCAGGGCTATCTATATTAAAGATTATAGCTTCTCTGCTTCATGTCTGCTATTCTATTTTTCTCCTATAATTTGCTCACTTTACTCCTTCATGCTACTGTCGGCTGCATTCATTGAGGCCTCTCTGCCACTGTTGCTGGAATCCTGGTATTTTTTTCCTCTCTCTCTGGAATGTCCTTCAGTATTTTTTGTAGGGTTGGGTTGGTGGCCATGAACTCCCACAGTTCCTCCTTGTCTTAGAAACATCTTATTTCTCCATTCTTTTTTTTTTTTTTTTTTTTTTTTTGTCTTTTTCCTTTTTATCGGTACCAGGGATCGAACTCACGACTGCCTGCTTTCAAGGCAGGTACTTATGCCGCTGAGCTAAACCTCCAGCCCCTCTCCATTAATTTTGAGAGAGAGTTTTTCTGGGTACATCAGTCTTGGTTGCAGATTATTTTCTTTCAAGGCTTGGACTATTTCCCCCTAGGTTCTTCTCGATTTGAGAGTTTGTGTTGATAAGTCTGTTGTTATTTTGATAATTTTTCCATTGTAGGTAATCTGCTTCTTTTCCCTGGCTGCTTTTAATATTCTGTACTTTTGGTGGATTTCTGGAATCTTATTATATGTGTGGGGATAGATCTGTTTTGGTTGTAGATGGCAGGAGTTCTGTATGCTTCATTTATGTGGGTATCATTTCTTTTTTCTATGCTTGGGAAGTTTTCCTTTATTATATCTGTGAATAGCCTTTGTAGTTCATTTTTGGTTACTCCTGCTTCTTCCCTCACATGTTTTATTCTTAAATTATATATCTTTTTGTCATCTTCAAGGCTTTGAATTGTTTCTTTCTGGTTCCTCATTATTTTTAAGAGATCCTTTCTTTCATGATCATATATCATAAATCTCTCTTCCATTTTCAAAAGACTAACTTTAGTTTCTGTCAAGGCATTTTGCCAGTTATCAATGGGGTTTTTAGCTTCCTGGTAATCTCTCTGGATATGTTTCATGTATTCTAGTTTATGTTTAAATTCTTCATCAAAGATTTCTCTTTCTTTTCTAAGTTCCTCCATTCTTCCATCTGTGTTCTCTTGCGAGGGGCTTATCATTTCTTTAATTAATATTTTTATATCTTGCCTCACTTGGATGAGAAGTACAGTTTTAAATTTGTCTATGAGGCCATGAAGGTATTTCTTTATGTCTGCTGATGCTGTGTCTAGTATTGGATGGTTATTGCACTGGTTCTCTTCTGTATTTACTTCTCCTGGGCTTATTTTCCCAGGCTCAGCAGCTGGAGGTCTTTTTTTTTTAATTTCTACCTCTTGTTATGTTTCTGGTTTCTTTCAGGCTGGTGTGTCTTGGGGGTCCCTGGCCCTCTCTGTATTGCTTAGGGTCTTTCAGAAGCATGCTGACTGGGGTTTTGCTGCCCTCCCCAGTTTGCTGTTATCTGAGGTACATGCAAGGATGCAGGGACGGTGCAGGCTAGCCTCAAGCCTCTGAGCCAGTCAACCCGCAAGTTAGGCTGTACCTTGTGGACATCACAGAGTCACAATTTTGTACCTGCTTATTGGGTCCCAACCAGAGGCGTGGCTCAGCCCCAGCAGATCCTGCCAGTTCTCTCTGTGCCAGCGGCAGCTAACTGACACCATGCCGGTCTCTGCCCAATTCCAAGATGTCCTCCAGCCAGCGACAGCAGCCGTGGGACCCAGTCCCTAGCACTCACTGGGAATCAATGTAGTTCCTCTTCTTGGGTCCACTCCACACTGCACTGTGTGTCTTCACTGTGCTCCCAGCATAGCACCGATCGGTCAGAAAACTGCACAGTGCCCAGCGTTGGTGCCCAGGTATATGGTCCTCTTGCAGTCTCCTCTGGTGTGCCTAGGTGGCTCTGACTGCTTTGTGGGGCCCCAGGTCCCTCCCAATTTTCAGCATTCACTGAGAGGCAATAAAGCTCTTCCCCTTGGATCCACTGCTCACCGCGCCACGTCCTCCCATTAAGGACCGGGGATTTGCCAACTCCCGTTATCGGTGGCTGCGGTCTCAGTGTGACTTTGGATTGTCTGGGCACGCCTACAGGTCTCAGTGAGCATGTCAGGCTTCAGCTCTCCACCTGCGCTTTTCCTTCCTCTTCCTAGTTTTATTTTTCCCTTACATTACCGCCTTGGTTAATAAGAATCATTATTCAATCGTCTGGTGCTCTCCATGTTGTCAAATTCTAGCATCTGATCTGATTTCTCCGCAGAGGCTCTCCATCCAGCCCCCTAGCAAGCCACTATTTTTTCCCTCTCCTCACACAAAAATTTCAATTCATCTGTTTTGAAACCTGTCAACCCAAGTCTCTCCTGGCCCGAGTTTCTGGGACTGACTTGTCTGTCAGCTGTGGGCTGTTTAGTAGAATGGTTTCTTTTGAACTTGGTAATAATTGCATGACTCCCAGGAATAACTGCTTTGCCCATATATTTGTGAATTATCTAATTTAGATTAAAGTTCCTGTTAGAGAGACTATGGTTTCCAAATCTTTCTCTGTGTTGGAATCACTGAATCTCTGTTGCCTTGATGAAAAAAGGCAAAAAGTAAAAGACACTTTTTTTTCTACATTTTTTTTTCTTTTTCCTTTTTATCGGTACCGAGGATCGAACTCATGACCGCCTGCTTGCAAGGCAAGTGCTTATGCCGCTGAGCTAAATCCCCAGCCCCCACTTTTATTTTTCTAAATCCTATTTTACCTGATTTACCATCTTTATGTGAGTTAAGGCACTAAAACCTAAGCACTCGCTTCAGCAGTGAGATTCCACAGTGTAAACAATTTTCTAGAAAACCTACTTGTTCATTCAGAAAACATGTTTTTCCTCAAGGGTCCCATCTAGAATTTGGAAGTTGGCTCTGTTTGCTGTCTAGGTCAGTGGTGGCGAACCAATGGCATGTGTGCCACAGCGGGCATGCAGAGCCCTCTTGGTGATGATATCATGAGTCCTAAGAGTTGTTTTTTCTAAACTAAAACCTCAGTATTCAGGTTAAATTGCAGCACTGCCATTTTGTGATAAACGAGTGGTTTTGGGTGGCATTCTGGGCACTCAGTAACTTCAAGGTTTGCCATCATAGTCTAGGTCATCTGCTCCCTTCGTTCTGTACATCTTCCCACAAACACCCCTATTTATCACATTTGGGGAACAAAGATTTTTCTCATCATCCACCAGCTGTAATATTATGGTAGTTAGCCCATTAACACTAAAGATATTTCTTAATAAATCACAGTAGCAACAGCTATAACTCAAAAGAATTAAATCAATAAATGAAAAACAAAGAATAAATATTTCTATGCCAATTGGTGAAATAAAGGAAAGAAAGAAGTGGACAAACAGCTCCTGCAACACACTTGTCAGATGTGAGGCCTTCCGGGGCCTTTGGTCTATGTGGAACTATTCCTCTAGCCTCGTGACTGCTGCTGGACTCCAGAGATTCGGCCTCTCTTCTGAAAGCGATCAAAACCTGATTATGGGTTTGGATCAAAATCAGAGGAGCACTTTGAGGCCTTCAGGCTGCTGCACGCCGACAACATGGGGATGTTGGATCAAAGTGTCACTAGGAGAACACCTATTTCATGCAGAATGAATAAGTCCTGGGGAGTTAAAGGTTTTTGGAATTTCTAGGTCTGAATTTTCTGACACGATTTTAAAACTTTGATGTAGTTTAGCTGGCTCACTTTTCTGAAACTATATTCATTTGTCACAATGACTCTTGGATGGAATTTTTGTGTGAAGTTTTAAGTCATGTAAAAAAAAGAGGTCAGCATTATTTTTTTATTATAGGAGACTCCAATAAAAAATGTATTAATTCAATCAGTGAGTATGAAGACATGTATGTAGGGCAAAGTGTTACAAGTAGAAAGTATGCCCGCCTTCTAGGAATATACTACCTAGCAATAAAGACCAACTCTACAACTACATAAAAAAGTTGCCATTTTTAATGCATGATAAGACTTTCCAGGGATGACATATTAACATGGATAAGACTAACATTTACCGCTAAGAACAATTGGGAAGGCTGTCTAAAATATGAACCAAAAAAAAAAAAATCTGTTGAAAACCCCAGGGAACAATGAAGGAACAAAGATATTAGGAGTCACTGGAAAGTACAAAGACACTTAACACTAAGCCTGACACTTAGTTGTGCTTCTCCCTGGAGACCACCTGCTGCTTTGCAGGCTTGGGAGCTCGGTAACATTTGAGGCCTCATAAAAGCTTCAAGCTTATATTCTGACAAAGAGAAAGGGCTCTGGTAAACAGGGACCCTTAGAGAACACCAGATGAATGAAAGGCTAACACGTGGACCAGCCCATCTGAAACAAAATTCTAACCAAATTGACCTCGAATTGAATTAAAGTGATCTTCTGGCAGCCTACAATTGCCAAGAAAAACCCTCTCTAAAGGGAAATGGTTCAGAGTCAACCTACAAGGGGGGAATGTGTAACTTTTTTAAAGGAAAAGATTCACCACCATCAATTTTCCTCAAAACACACTCCCTCACTCTGGACACACTTATTCCATTATTTTGTCACTTCCTCAAGTAGCTCTGGAAGTCCTCTTTTATATATCTTCATGATGCATGATTTAAAATGGCTACTACTACTGCTATATGCTACCCACTGGGAAAGCAGGGTCAACATCCACCTTATCTATGAGGCCAGGCATTTGTGACTTTTGGGTCTTCCTTAAACATAGCCTGGAACTCACAGCGATCTCCCTGCCTCAGCCACTTGAGTGCCAGGATTACAGGCCTGGGTCACCTCACCTGGCTGAATACTGATTATTTAAAATGACAAATAATGACAATAGGCTGCTTTGATTTGTGAAATTACCAAGAAACAGAAAGAAGACCACAATTCCCAGCATCAAGAGTAAAAAGGGGATAGTACTTCAGATCTTACAGAGAAAAAGTTTTACAAAGGACATTACAAACAATCTCATGCCTGTGTGTCTTATATTTAAAATGAAGTAGAGAAGCTTCTAGAAAAAGACAAATTACCAGGAGTCTGAAGCACATGCCTTCCCAGTGTGAGAATGTATAAGCGTTATCAGTGGATAAAGAGGAGGAAATTCATGAGAAAATCCCTCTGGAGAAAGCTAAGACCCTGTGTGAGTCTCCACCTCTTTTGGGGTATGGGAAATTCTTCCCTTTCCTCCTAAACCCAGCGAGAAAAATGTTAAGAGAGAGGTCTAGCTCCTGAGCTGAAAAAGTGAGAGAACTGGTACCTAACTTAGGACAGCGAAAGCAGCCAGTGAAGTAGTCTGATTCTTGGCGGGAAAACCTACAGGATGAAAGGCCCCCTGCCTGTTTTGCAACCACAAGACAATGCGTCTAGGTACAGCTGCACCCTCATTCCCACAGCTTCTTGGAGCTAGGGGGCCACATTAGAGACCAGCAGGGCCCAGATATCCCCAAGAAAGAAGTATCCTGAGGAAACTTGCAGAACCTGATTTTAAAAAGGGAGCCATCTGGGTTATATCTGCCAAACACGTATTCCTGGAAGCTACCCAGCTAAATAAAACAGGTGTATTCTTACCCCCCCTACCTCTCATGGCCACCCCAGAATCTCAGTGGGGAGGAAAGGTCACCACAAATGGGTGGAGATGGCAGGAGAGCAGAGTCAGGCATCCAACCTGAAGATAGGGAGAGCCAGGGAAGGACAGTGCTAAGCCATGTTCAGAGTGTTGGCTGTTACATGAAGCAAAAATATTTTAATTTCTGAATTGAAGCTTGTCTTCTTATGATTAAACTGATCAGGTAACATTACTAGAAAAGTCATTGCCAGGACAAATTGTTATTCAGGGGCAAGGGAAATAAATCACCTTTATTCACTGAAGCTTAAAGGAACTGCAGAAGACACCAAGTTGTATGATAGCTGTACCCTTTAATAGCTTGTTCAACATACTAGTTACTTCTAGGTCATGGAGGACAATGAGGATGGAGAGAAGGAAAGAAATAATAGAAGCTGTTTTAGTTACTTTCTTTTTGCAAATTCAAATGACAGTCAGTTCTGCCATATGACACCTGTTAATATGGCTGAGATCCAGAGGATGATGATGATGGAGAGAATGAAAGAAATAACAGGAGCTGTTTTAGTTACTTTCTTTTTGCAAATTCAAACAACAGTAAGTTCTACCATATAACACCTGTTAATATGGCAGAGATCCAGAGAACCAAATGCTGGCAAGAGCGTGAAGCAAGAGAAAATCTCAATCATTTTTTGTGGAAATGCAAAATGTAATGCTTTGGAAGGCAGTTTGGAGGTTTCTTATAAAACTAAACTCTTATCCTATTATCAGCAATCACATTCAGTGGCATTTACCTAAAGGAACTAAAAACTAGATCTACCTAAAATACATGCACGTACATGCTTTCAACAGCATTACTCATAATTTCTAAAGCTTATAAACACCCAAGATGTGGATAAACTGCTACATCTAGATAATAAAATATCAATCCAAAACAGGAAGAAGTGAGTTAGCAAAAAAAAATGGAGAAAACTTATGTGTATATTACTAACTGAGAGAATCCAAAGAAAAAGGGCACATACTATATGGTTCTAATGATATGATAATCTTATAAATGTACCACCATGGAACTATAGAAAGATCAGTGGTTGCTAGGGCTAAGGAGGAAAGAAAAGTGGGTAAATAGGTAAAGTGCACAGGAGTTTTAGAACAGTAAAATTGTTCCGTATAATACTATAATGGTGAATATATGTCATTGTAGATACATTCTGAAGTATAGAATATAAACACTGACCGTGAGTCCTAACATAAACTACGGACACACCAGGTAATAATAATATAACAAATATACACCCTGATGGATGATATGGATATTGAGGGAAAAGCTATGTATGTGTAGGGATAGGGGTGTATGAAAAATCTCTGTACTTTTCCATTCAGATTTGCTCCACACCTAAATCTACTCTCACAAGATAAAGTCTATTTGAAAAGAATAAAATGCAGAAATAAGAAGTCCATCTTTTCTGATCACAGCTCTCTTCTTGTCTTGCTGACCGTGTCATCTACTCCTTGAACTGCTAAGTGGGTACTTGTGGAAGACTTGTGTCATTCTAAGTCACATATTTCTGATTTAACTGATACCTGCAGGAATTTCTGACCCTCCCCCATGCATTCCTGTATGACTGGCAAGTCACCGTCTGGTCTATTCTTAACACAGTATCTTGTCTCAGACATGAGGTAGACAGGAAAATCTTCTAGCAATCCCTCATGAGGAGGTTGTTCCTCTGGAAACCACAGATCCCTTCATCTATGAATCTATCTTGCTTTAATACTTTCAACTTTCCTGGTTGTCAGACTTTCCTGCCAGGAACTGAAGCCACATCTCTAATCACATTAAAGACTGTTAACAAATAGATAGTACTCTAACACAATGTATGAAGTAGACATCACTTTTTAAATTATAGGCAGGATACCAGTGGTTAAAAACTGAAGATTGGAGTCAGAAGTCAGGGTTTTTAAATCCTAGCTCCAATTTACTGTGTGATCTTAACAATACTCAAATGATAATGAAAATGGGGCTTATTTATGATGCACTGGGCACTTACATTGAGCTATAACTTGAGCTTTTCATATAGTATCTCACTTAGCATTAACAATCAAGAGGAATCCAAAAAAATCACATTTTCAGATTTTTCAGAATTAGTACTCATAAAATACATGACCAGAGCTGTACTTGCTCATTTCTGTACCTAGAGACACAAAAAAGTTGCTGAATGTTAGAACTTAGCTCTTACTGAGCCAAATAAGTTTCATCTGCTAATGCTGTTACTACCTTCCACCCTCCCCTATGTGAATTATTTATATATAATAGAAGGAACCCAAGTATATAATTAAGTGGTCAATTAGATAAATCCAAGATATACAAGCAAGTCAAACTATTTAGACCAAACTATGCATTGTGGCAATAGTTAACAATAGTCATTTTAATTTGAAATATAATAGAAAAATCTAAGATGGGAGAAAATAAGATATAAATACAAATGCCAGATTGAAAATGAGTAAATAATCCAGAGTCTCCTCAAAAATAGTAGAAATGCCCCTGGATCACTGAATAATAATTAAACAGACAGCTACCTCTTTCCCACCTGCTTCCTCACGCTCATTTCCACATCTGTTTGAGGAAAATCCAGGTCCACAACCCTCAGCCCACTTCACAACCTGCACCGTGTGACATCAAGCAACACAAGCTCAGCCTTTCCACTGAGGAGCACACAAACACCACTGCTGTCACCTAGCAAGCCTTTTGTTTATCATCTTGGGCATTGATGGCCTCACAACCCACAAGGAAAGAATCAATGCAGTCACTATTCATCTTCATCCTTTGTGACATCTCAAAGAGATGTCCTTCACAATGACACCATCTTGTTTCAGTGTTTTACACAATGGGTTCTTTTGTCTCCCTAATAATTTTGCTGATGATGATAAAGGATGCCCTGAAACTTAATGTGCGTGTCGTGACTCTGTTTTCTGATGATTCCAATTTTAAGCAGCTGCTTTCCTGCCCTCTCCACCATACACATTCACAAAGGAATAGATGCATTCTTGATTTTGTTTCTTGTTGCTGATGGTGTGCTATTTACAGAGAAAACAGTTATTTCCAAGTTTTTTGTGGCTATATGTTTCATGTTCTAAATTTTTAAATTTGGCATTCAAAGAGCCAGACAATACCCATGTCCACAGTAAGTTTCTTCTGTCAATGAATGGTAGAAATAAATTCAAGTCCTCTGATCATTATTGTGATACTTATCTAAGAGAGTCTCTATTTTCAACAAAATACTTAAAGAAAAAGAATCATCCAGGACTTCCTTTACTGGCCAAGATAAGGAAAGACTGGTTTTACTTTTCAGCCTGACATCAAAAAGTAAACTAACCAAATGAAGCACTGGTTTTCAAGACACTGGATGCCAGGCAACAACAGACAATGATCTCTTGGAAACTTAGTGAGCTGTATGATTGCCCCAGCTTATTACCTTCACAAAGTTTCCATGCCATTTGTCAGGGAAGAGAACCTAGACAGAGTTTGTTGGACACTTTGAGTGGAGAAGAAGGGACTGAGATCCCAGAGAAGACAAAGATGGAGAGGCAGGTGGAGGGAGAGAGATGACAGACAGAAGAGAGAGAGAGAGAGATAAAGACAGAGTGAGACCAAGGGAGACAGAAGGAGGTGGAGGGGGGAGAGGAAGAGGAGGGAGGGGGAGAAGGAGAGAGAAAGAAGAATTTGCAGAAGGTCTCTAGTCTTCAGCTGTGTACTAGTCAGCACAGACATTAAGTTTGGGGAATTAATCACCCAAAAGGATCAGAAGCAACTTCCAAGTTTCACACAGGCCCAGCAATAGTGCCCATTCTCTCCAACAAAACTGGAACATCTCATAATTTATAGGACATTAAGTATATAGCTCAGAAGGTTCTTGAACGAGTAATGGGGAATATTGTGCCTAGGCTTAATAGTGCCTGGGTAGCATCTCACAAACCTTAAAAGCAAAAATCCAAAATATTAAGCTAATTATAAGTAACTTAATTACATCCTAAAATAAAGTTCAAGAATATTTATAGAACTAAAGACATGTAGTACCCAAAAGAATAAGGCCCACCATGTCTGGCATTCAAATAAAAGAAAATTTCTTTTCTTTAAGGGATACAAAACAGCAAGAAAATATAAAGAAAATTCAATTGAAATGACCCATAACTGGCTCCAATGCTAAAATTAAAAGACAAGGATGTTAAGATAATTATTATAATTATTTTTCATATGTCCAAACAGCTATGCCATAGAAGATGCTTGGAAATACCTATATCTAATTTGTAGAGCTGAAAGTGCAAAGCATGAGATTAAAAATACACTGGATAAAATTAACAGACTATGAAAGAAGAAAACACTATTGAATTTAAAGATAAACCATATAACTATGCAAAGTGAAACAAAGGGAGAAAATAGAATTTTGGTCAGAGCAAGTCCCACAAGAAAATAATTCTGAAGCAAACATTTGAAGGCAGCGAGAATGTAGGCTTGTAAATTTTTCAAATAATAGTGTCCCAGACATTACAGTACCGGAAATGTTTGGTCCAATGATTGTAAAGCACACTATGTAGCACTTAATAATTAATACTCACTTTAAAAACTGCTAGTTACTTATAATTCTCAGAAGAATCCTCAGAACAGGCAACCTCATTTCGTCAATAAAACAGCAGAGGTTTCAACTGTTGAGATATTGATGCAAAGTTACTCAGAGGCCAAAATGAAACACAATTTGACCTTAGCCTTCTCTGAATTCAATTCTTAAAGATACTTTCTATTATTCAACACTCCCCACAGAGAATCTGGAAGCTCGAAGAAGCAGCATGTTCCAAGCTCCCACACAGAGTGGATTTGCACAGGAGTCACAAGTTCAAATGGAGCCACTGGGATAAACGATGCGGGCCTGAGGAGAGCCAGTGGTCGCTGCTCTGCCTGAGTTGACACTGACTTGATCACAGGAAGACCAGTGTTGACTGAGCTTTCCTATGAAATGTCCTTATTTGTTAACTTTCTGCATGGACAAATCAAGATAACTTATGGTACCAAAGATAGACTGGGGGCCATTTGTCTGCCATTCCTGATCTAGGTAAGTAATTAATTTCCACAAACATCAATTAACTGTTTGCTCTAGATGCAAAAATGATGAATAGTCATAAAAATATTCAAATGACACAAACAAAGATAAAGATCTGAAAAACATAGGAATTTCTACAAGTAATAATGACTATGCCATGTTAATGTATATTTTCGAGCATAATATATTGATCAATGATTATTGATTTAAAACTAAAAGAACTTGCATAAGCATTTCTCAGAGAAAAAAGGAGATGCACAAATGGTCAATAAACTCATGATAAGATGCTCACCATCACCGGCCATTAGGAAATGTGAATTTGAAAACTGAGATATCACTCAACACCCAGTAACATGATAGTTATTTAAAGTAAAGAAAGAAATAAAAAGCAGAAAATGACAAGGAGAAAATAGAATTTTCTTGTGTTGACAATAAGAATGTAAATTGTCTAGCCCTTGTGGAAAACGGTATTTCAATTTCTCAAAAAAATTAAACACAAATACTATATGCTTCAAGAATTTAATATCCATGTAACACACTCAAAAGAAGTAAAAACAGGGACTCAAGTAGAAAGTTGTACACTCAGAGTCTCAGCGACATTATTCATAATAGACAAACAGTAGTAGCAGCCCGACTGTCCATTTACAAATGGATAAGTGGAATGTGGCAGATGTAGACTGTGGACTCCTATTCAGCCTCGAAAAGGAAGGAAATTCGGAGGTATGCTACAACACGGCTGAATCTTCAAGACATTATAAGTGAAATAAGCCAATGCTGAAATGGATAAACATTGTGTGATTCCTAGAGTAACCGAATTCAGAGAAGGAGTGGAACAGTGGCTGGCAGAGCCCAAATAGAGGACTTGGTGTTTAATGGACATAGTTTCAGTTGTGGAAGATGAAAAGGTTCTAGAGCTAAACAGTGGTGCTGGTTGTGTTTGAATGTATCTAGGGATAGAAGGCCAAGTGTATGTTGTATATATTTGCCGCAATAAACATGCCTTCATACACACTCCAATGTCCAGTGACCTCTCATGACATCTGTGTTCACCCTCATAGGTTTGCAGATAGCTTGGTTCCAGACCAAAGGCTGGGATCAGGCTGGCTCCAGGCTTCCTACACACTGGAGAAGCAGCTCACAGGGGAACAGTCTCTTCCTGGTGAATGACTGGAGCATTGCAGAACGAGTGGGAGACCGTGATACTTTTTAAAGCCTTGGTTTTGAGCTGGCTCATTTTCACTTTGGCCAACATTTCAGTGGCCAAAGCAAATCAGATGGCTTAGTCTTACATAAATGGAGCAGAGAAAGAAGACTCTGGCTACTCTTGGAGGCCGTATTGCATAACATCATGTGACATGAAGTAATATGATTATAATATATGAAGCAGTAATGACTCAGGATCAAAAATTCAATTGAAAGCCCCCAAATAAATATGTATTTATATAGTTGTACATGAAAGATATCCTGTGAATTTAATTCATTCTTAATAAGCTAAAGAATTGGGACAGACAGAATTCTGTCTTTAAAATTTCCAAGCACTATAAAGTTTATTAATAAACAAACAAAAGAGCAAAAATTTAAACAATCACAGCTTTTTTTTATAAAAATATGATTTTTCATTTGCTACTCAGAGATTTTCTTAAGATATCAACAACAATAGCTAAACACTGGTTAGAGTAACCTAGAAAATAAATAAAAATACTATGAATGGGTGTATTTAACTTACCAGAGCCCCCAAGGTCTACTAGTAATTTAGGAAGAGAAATGACTTAGAGAAGATAGACCAAGGACAAAAAAATGGGCTATGTTTTCAAGAGATTGTAAACTCAAGGGCTCCACCCTAAATGCAAGACTGAGTTTTAAAAAAAAAAAAGAAATCAAACAAACAAACATTCAGAGAAGAAAGAGAAGAAGGTAAAATCGTGGTATTTTCTGCTTAGCAAGGTTAAAACTATACAAAGAGAATTTCAGATCTCATATATTCAGGATAAGTGGAAGTTTAAGTCTGAAATATTTATTTTCTACCTAGATTATCAGATAGTAGGAGCTGAAAATACAAATCTTGAGTCACCAGATAGCTGTGTTCCTATTAAAATGCAATATAAAATATTCAGTTTGTGGGCTGCTGGGTACATAACCTTTGCCCTGAGGGGCATTTCAGGGACTAGTATCAGTTTATAAAGGTGATGGTACAACTTTTTTAGCTCTCAGTGCTCTGGACACAAAGACCACAACATTGATTATATACTGTGAGTAACAATTCATGAATATTTAACGTACTCATCTATACTTAATGAATAAATTTGCATTTTGACACTATTATTTAATGTGCTTTAAGGAAATACTGCTCATTACCTTTCAATTTTGTAGATTAGTTGAATGTAATCAGAATGATGAGGCAAGAGAGATATAGCATTATTTAAATAACATTTTTTTTATGACTGTTTCTGCTCCTGTGAGTTTTTTCTTCCCTTTTTTTTAAGCAACTATGTTTATTTCACTGTATTCTGGCATTCTGTCTTAATCTTTTTGCCTCAGCTCTCCTTGCAGAAGGGAATTTCTCTAGATTCATGGAAAAACAATGCAAATTAAATAATCAGTGTTTTTCTTCCCTCTCTGTGTTCTGTAGCAGGACTCCCTCACAACAAAACATCGCAGTGCACTAGAGAGTAGTTGCACCCTGAGCTGGAGTCTTAGCAAGGCTACCTCGACCTGCACAGCAAGCAGCGGGAGCTGCAGAATTGGTGCAAAACCTAGAAGGTCTCTGATTTTCTCTGCAAAAGAGAGCCCCTGGGCATTGGGTCTAAGGAAAACTCACGAGGATATTACAGAAGATAAGCTTTTGTGTTTGTTGCTTTATCATTGGCTGGTTGTCAGGGGTTTTATCTCCTATCCAATCTGTATAACCCATGATGGTGAACCTTTCAGAGCTTTTAGTGATAAACAGATCACTGAGCACATGCTGTAGGTTCGCTACCACTGACTTATGGTGTGAGACTGAGAATGTGTCTCTAGGAATCCTATCTGCAGGAAAGACTCATGCTCTTTCCAAAAGGAATGGTAGCTTTGACACAGGTGGCCACGTTCTTAAGAATCAGAATTAAGACTGCCCAAGAAAGATAACAGACAGAATTAGGACAACAGCACAAGAAAGATCAAAAGAAAGTGAAATCTATATGTCAGACATTGTGCTAAGTGCTTGCATCTGTCATCTAATTTAATCCTTACCTGTGGGTTCTCAGTCTTGTCATCATCATGAGTGTCATCGTCATCATCGTTGTCACTGCTCTTTTATAAATGAAGAAGTTGAAGCTCAGACAGGTTAGCACAAATCCCAAAAATTAAAACCAAGATTTGAATTCAGTTATGTTGGACTTTAAAATCCACATGTTTTCAACTAACAGAAACTTCAGAGGATTTTGCTTACACACATATTAGACATCCTTTGTCCATTCGGGCTATTAAACAGAATTTCACAGAGTGCAGGTGTTTAACTTTTAGTAGCCCTACCTACCTCTAATGAAGAGGAGATGGAAGAGGAATGCTCTTGAGCTGCATAGAAAAACAGTTATAGAGTTAATACATATAAGTAGTGAAACTTCCTTTATAAAATATTTTTATTATAGCATTAAAACAAAATAACACAAGTCCAAGTTTAACAATTAAATAAAAATGTACATGTCTGCTCAATAACAATAAACACTCATAATCACTATCCTCCCCCCCCACACACACACACATGTTTGAAGGTAGGCTGAAGTACTGTTTCACTCAAGTTTAACAAGCTCACAAAACATCTGATACCTGGGGTTTGATTGCACTGACTGTGTGGCTGGTATAAAAGGTAGAGTTAGCATGGCACAGTGCCTGCCCCCACACAGCCCTCCATTGTCACCTGTGCAGTTAGTACTTGAGCCCTACACAATCAAGTCATAGAAGAAAAATCACCAAAATTGCATCATGATGTTAAAAGCTTACAATCTTGTAGGGCTATAGTACCAGCTGTCCATACTGTGCATGGCTAGTGGGTCACCATTTAGTCACATCACAGAATGAGCAGGATATAAACAGAAATTTACTTCTCAAAGTTCTGGAACTTGCAACATTCACGCTCAAGTTAAAAGAAGGGAGTGAGCTATTTGAAACCCTTTTATGAGAACATAAATCTCATTTTGAGAGCTTCACACTTGTGATTTAACCACTTTCCAAAGTCCTCATGTCTAAATACCATCACACTGGGATCCGGGATTTCAACAAGTGAAAGTGAGGGGAACAAAAATATGCAGTCTTTAGATAACATGTTGGCATTTTAGAGAGCTCTCTGCTCCGTCATAGGGCAAGTTCTATACTGATCACAGTGTATGATGCATCCACCGAATATCTAGATGCTTCCCTTGCATACATTTGATTATGAACTTCAAGAGGGCAATGAACACTGTTTTGCCCACCATCACCAGCACACAGCAGTGCCTTGATGTAAGCATTCACTGGGAAGGAGAATTTTCTCAGTTTCTTTCCCCATAAAAATATGATAGAACATACATATCACACAGTGATAGTGTGAGAACTAAACAAGACAATTTATGTGGTGTGACTATCACAGAGCCTGGAAAATAGAATGCTTTATAAATAGTAGTTTAAAAATGTAAGAGGTATAAGCCACTCTTGACCTGTGGTAAAGGCCAGGTTTTGAGTCTGGGTATCCTACTGGAGGGTGCTCTAAGCTAAACACAGATGCTATTAATTACTTTGAGACCTAAGAAATCTGGTAAAGGGAAATATAAAAACATAAGACTAGCAGATATAAGAATCTGTTTTACCATTACAGGAAGATGTGGACAGAGAAGATAAAATAAAAAGTAATCAAGACAAAACTTGAACGCTCAGGTTCCATGTAGCCTGTCAAGCTAATCACTGTGTCACACAGTATGAGCTCAGAAACTCAAAATTAATGGAAATGGAACCAAATATTTCCACAAACTCCACCCAGCCCACAACCTCACTGGCCTCCCCTCAGTTGGTTAATTCTTTTTTCTGGGTCTGCACCAGGTTCTAGAGTTGAGGCTAAAGAATCAGACAAAAATATCAGTAGGAATGAGCAACTTAATCAAATGGCATCTAGATGACTTTAAAATTGCAACTCGTTGCTGAGGAAATTCGAGATTCACACAAAAATTGAAAGAAGCTGTCAAGCAAATGACATCAGTTGCCGAGATCCAGGAGTGGAAATCCAAGCACATCTAGTCCCTGCATACTAGTGTCAGAGTAATCATGGAAGACACAGTGCAGTCAAGCCAGGTTGGAGCCATGCTTTACTCACACAGGGGAGCCTGAATGCACTCATCTTGTGCTACTGCAAGAAGGACCCACTTATCCCTGCAGGGGACAAAAGCAATACTCAGATACAGTACTAGCATGGAGCAGGTGCCATGTGACACACATGAGTAAGCAGGACAAAGGGATACACACTGCGTGTGAAACAAAGAAAGGTATTTCCACACAAAGTGACCAACTGAGCCCAAGAAGCAACACTACTACCTCCAAGATGGTGAGTAACAGGAATGTGAATCCTCAAGATGGAAACTCAGTTAACCAGTGGTGAAACTGTTTCATGGACAGTTCAGAATGTTTTCTACCTTAGTGAAGATCAGAAATAAATACAAAAATTAATAAATAATTCAAGCTTACTGTGTAAATACCATTGTGCTAAGTTCAAGGTAATCTGTATGTCTCTGTTTAAATCATTTAAGGTTATCTTGGCAGATTGAAAAATCTAAAATCCTAGCCTTCTGACTTCAGATTTATGGTTTAAATTGAAGGGTCTGCATGAATTTGGCAAAGCTAATAAACAAATTAGATGGCTCCTATAAACTTGAAATTTCCTATACTGAACTTAACTTATGAGGTGTATTAGTCATTTTCCATTGCTGTCATGAAATACCTGAGAAACTCAATTTAGAGAAGTAAAGTTTATCTTGGTGCACTGTTTTAGAGGTTTCAGTCACTGGTCTTTGGCTATTATTTCTTAGGCCTGGGTTGAGCCAGTACATCAAGACGAAGAGGGTGTGGCAAAGCAAAGCTATTCACCTCATGGCAGCCGGGAAGCAAAAAGAGGGAAAGGAGCAGGGTTCTAATGTCTCCTTCAAAAGCAGGTCCCTAGCGACCAGCTTCCTCCAGCACCTCCTAAGGCTTCCATCAACTCCCAACAATACTACCAGCTGGAAGCCAAGTCTTAACAACATGAGCTTTTAAGGAACATTCCACATTAAAACTGTCACACAAGGGTTGCTTAAGTATTTGGAGATTGTTAGGACTTTGAGTTTTAGAAATAATGTTAAATGTGTTAAGTACAGTTTTGACGTTTAAAATTTAAACATATTTAATGAACTAGGTATGCAATTGAGACTGTTTAATTTATGCAGCATTATATAGTGTACAAATGAGAATTCATAAACCATACTCTCAAAGGAAGTCAGGCCCCAATCAAGAGAGGAATCACACAGAAATGTCACAAAGAAAATTTAATGAGTTACTGCCTATTATAGGGGATTAGAGTGATAGATTTTCTAATAAGAAGTACCGAACATTGTGAAGGTCCAGGAATAGAAGATAAAGGAAGAATTCCCACCCAGGGTGACATTGCAAGCACAGGAGGAGGTCTGCCCAGGGATGAGATCCAGACCTTGCAAGTGAAGTCTTCACCATGGCTCACTGGGTGGCAGAGAAGTCAGTATGGTAAAAGAATATTCTGGAAATCCACCCCTAGAACTTCCCAGAAATTCATTGTCAGAAATCCAGAATACCAGTTGTTTATAGAATCATCTTACTAGACACACACTGCCTTAAAACATCCTAATACAGTGCTGAGGAAGCCATGGACAGTCAGGTGATGCTGGCAGGTGTAAGGCAGGTGTACAGAAGTTACTTGCAGGAAAAGCTCCAGCCTTGGAGGTGACACTCACACCATATCAGTTGGGAACTTGGCAAAGCCACATCTGCTGCAAAAACTTTCCTACAAGATCCCACTGGAACCCAAAAGAAAAGACCCTTTATTCACAGAGTCTCTTCAGCACCGACTTCTGACCAAGTTTACCATTATTCTAGCTGGCAAAGCACTTTCATAATGGACTCATTTAGAATGGATTTCCACAAAACAAGTGATGAGGGGTGGAGCGTGGAATGATCTAATTATTAATAGTCACAGCAAATTTAATCTGTGAACTTGAGTTAATCAACATTAACACACTGTATTTTATGCTGAAGATAATAAATTCAGAAATAGAATGATAAGCCTTGAAGTTTAATTTAAAAGCGTAAAGAATACTGGGTTTTAAATTATGAGTGATTACAATAAACTAATATTCATTTAAATCCCAAGTAACCATATGGAAAACTGAGTTCCCTCTCTGTTCAAAGCTACTTTTGTATATTAAAAAGTTTGTGTTGACACTGAGGTTCCACTTACTATGAATGCCCTCTGAATAGGCAGAGTGGAAAGGAAATGAAGTAGGTACATGAAGAAAGAAGTAGGGCTACAGTGATAAAGCAAAAAAATATTACTATAGTAAGGAGGAGACAGGAATAGTTTTGAGCAGATGACTCAGTAAGCTACCAAGGGTATGAAAAAATACTTCTGTGTTTTGGATTGGATCCCTTTTGTTGTCCTTTCAACAATACAAGTTTAAAAAAAAAAAAAAAAAAAAAAACTAGAAGTCCCAGGAGCTAAATGTGCATGAGTTGAACCCCAGTGCATGGGGAAGCTTTGCAAAGTCTCTCCAAGGTGGTAAGACCATGGAGCATACCACATCACTGGAGGACGCACAGGTGGTCCCCAGGGGCCTAAGTGGGCTATGTCTAGCAACCTCCAAGTGGCTAGCAGGGGCCTGAATTCAGTCCCTTAGTCTGAACATGGACAATTTAATTCCCAGCGCATGGGGGAAGCTTTGGAATGTCACTTCCAACCGGTGAGATCACGCCAAGTGTCTCAAATCACTGGAGGACTTGTAGGAAGTCACTGCAGGCCTAACTGGGCCATGCACAGTGACCTCCAACCTGTTAGCAGGGGCCTGAATTCAGTCCTGGGAGCCAAATACACCTGAGTTGAATCCCAGCACACAGCGGAAGCTTTGGAACATAGCTCCCAGCCAGTAAGACCACACCCAGTATCCCAAATCACTGGAGGATATACAGGAGGTTCCTTTGGGCCTAACTGGGCCATGCCCAGTGACCTCCAAGTGGCTGGCAGTTGCCTGTAGTCTGCCCTGGGAGCCAAAGTGGGCCAAGTGATTCCCCACACAGGGGAAAATCTTTGGAACATCACTCAAAACCCAGAAAAGTAGGAAAATGACAAACAAAAGAGCAAAATGCAATCTCAAACTTCCTTCCCAACCCAGGCAAGCCTAGGAGATATGGACACAGAAGAAAATGTAAGCCATACACCTGAAATTCCTGAAATGATAACTGAAGTAAAGAAACAAGTCTGGGAGACTATAAAAGAACTCAGATCAGAAATAATCTCCCTGGTAAAAGAAGAAACGATAAATATAATGAAAGAAATGCAGAACACATCTAAAGAAGACAGTTAAAAAATTAGAGGAACAATGCAAAAAGATGGGAACTTTGAATGAACAATATAAGAAACAAACAGAATACATGAAGTAGATTCAAAGAGATACAGGAAATCAAAAATACCATTGAAAGTTGGCAAAACCTCCTCAGCAAAAGTGAAGATAGAATTTCAGACCTTGAAGGCAAGATTGCAGCTAGTGAACAGGAAAGGAAAGATTTTTAAAAACCACAAGAAATCAGGAAATAACAAATCAACAACCACAAGATGATGCAAAGGAAAACAACATAAGATTGATAGGGATAAATAAAAAGGAAGGGGACAACACAAATGATATCAAGAGACTATTTACAGAAGTAATAGCTGAAAATTTCCCAAACATGAGAACGGAAACTGACATACTGATCAGTAAGGCATATAGAACTCCAAATAACGAAAACCAAAATAAAACCACACCCATACATATAATAATCATCCCAGAAATCCAACATAAGAACAGAATATTAAAAGCTGCTAGAGGAGACACAGATCACCTATAAACAAAAGCCTATCAGAATCACAGCAGACTTCTCAACACAAACAATGAAATCAAGAAGAGGATGGAGTGAAGTATTTCAGATCCTAAGGGAAAGCTACTTCCAACCCAGACTTATGTACCCTGCAAAACTGTCCTTCAGAATGGATGGAGAAATAAGATATTTCCATGTCAAAGAACAGCTGAAGAACTTTATGATCACCAAACCAACCCTGCAAAGAATACTGAAAGATATTCTAGATACACATAGGAAAAAACCACTAAGCAAGGCAAACAGTTCAACAGAATGGAAAGGTAAAGAATCAACAGCAGAAAGATGATAACATGTCAAAAATAAACCAATATATACCAGTTGTAACTGTTAATGTAAATTGCCTTAATTCACAAATTAAAAGAAACAGACTGGCAGAATGGATCAAGAAACAAAATCCAACCATATGCTATATATAAGAAACACATCTAACCCGAAAGGATACTCACAGACTGAAAGTCACAGGATGGAAAAGCATACTCCATGCAACAGAACCCCCCAAAAAGCAGGGATAGCTATTCTGTTTGCAGACAATGTGAACTTTAAACTAAGAATGATCCAAAGAGATAAAGAAGGTCTTTACGTACTAGTTAGGGGAAAACTTCAAGAGAAGAGACAACAATCTTAAATATATATATGCACCAAATTCAGGAGCACCCAGCTATATAAAACAAATATTGACAGAAATGAAAAATAAAATAAGCAATAACACAATTATAACAGGAGATCTTAACATGCCATTGACAAAAGGGACAGAAAAAATAATATCTCAGGGAAATGAGGAAAAAGGGAGGGAAAAGAAAAATATCTAAAATTATATAAACACACAGGATAGCTAAAATGATTGTGCTACAAATTCTATAAGTTCTTGGAACAAAATAGTTAACATTCATAGGATTGGAACAATTGTGCATATTATTGTTTGGCATATTATAGTGCATATTATTGATCTGAGGAACTCTTGAAGATCATTATGTAAAATAACAACCCTAGTTATGTTCCTACCACTGTGTTTTGAACACCTATATTGTCAGTATTTTAGGCACTTTGCTACTGTTATTTATTTGTCTTTTTTGTTTCATGTTTTTCTAAGAATGTGTTATGTTTTGTTTTGATTTTCTCTCTAATATAGAAAGGATAGCTATACATGTAGAGACTCATGCATGTGTAGAACTTCTAAACACTTTATGAGTATCGGTTATATAATGCATGATGAAATGAACAGCCACTTTGAAGAAAAAGAGACACTAAGATACCCAGTTCTGATTCCATAGTGTCATGATGTGAAATCCAACAATACTATTATTCTTTGTTCAGAGTGATTTTAATCCATTTTGTATTGTTTAATTTCAACATACATGAAATGGATTTAATCCATTTTGTATTGTTTAATTTCAACATACATGAAGGTATAGACAGCTGCTTTGAAGAGAACAAGAGACATTATGGTAGCCATTGTTGATTTCCCTATTATCTGGGTTTGAAGGCCTAAAATGCCTTCATCATCCTGTTCTGATCAGTTTAATACTATTTTGTTTTGTATGAATCCATCATGTGTGAAGATATGGACAACTACTTAGAAGAAAACAAGAGACAGTATGACAGATGTTGTACTAAAATGATAAAAAACTAAAATGCAAAGTTAAAAAGATAGTTATTAGCAGAACTGTCGTTCTGTACTATGCTTATTACCCTAGCAACCACGTAATTGAAGTACCAACCACATAGTTATAGATTAACTGACTGCATCGTCATGCTGTTCTTTATGCATCGGTCCCCTGAGTACCTGTTTGCTGTGTCAACCATCGTTCCCTTTGTGAGAGACAAATATTCCTGGAATTGGCAGACCAAGGGCTATGAATTAGCTAACCACCCACTATGAAACGCCTCTGACCTCAAACAAAGGGGAACAAAGGCCCACCTTGTTTCTATTTCTCATTGCTATGTACTTAGTGGCCAATGAGCTAATCATAAATGAACTATACAAATCTGTCAAAATTCTAACCAAGTTGCACAGCTTTGCAAACTCCATCTGCACTGTGTCACTGGTATCAGCTTAAATAAAAGTGCTTCCTTTTAAAAGACATCTTGCTCCCTGCTTGACAACAAGCAACATCACGGGGCTTGTTTTTGGGATACAAAAATAGACAGTGATGATCTCCTTTTGTCTTGCTTTAAAATCTGTGTCTCTTATATTGTTTTCTTCTAATCTGCTTTGCTCTGTTTTGTTATGTTTAGTTTTACCTTATTTAAAATAAAATTTAAAATAAAACTAGAATTAGTGAACTTTTCAGGTATTTTTGCTACAGAATTCACAAAAGATAGAAGTATCTTTATAGAAAGTAAATCCCAGAATTTATTTGAATATTGCTTTAATCATTTAGCTTAATAATCTTCATGAAAAGGACATACCTGAGAGACTCCTTTCCCAAAACAATGACATCATCAGCATGCGCAGGGAAGATGGCTGCCCCTAAAGGGTGACTCTGCTGGACCGTGAGTGATTGAGGATGTAGGGTTCGGATCCTCATTGTAAACCTAAGGATACAACATAAGTTTAAAGGAGTGATTACAAAGCTTTTTTACTTTTATCTCTAAAGCTTTGAGTAGGCTAATCCTTCGCATTCCTTTCCCTTTGCCTACAAAGTCAGAATGCAGGAAGAGAAAGACCCAAAAGTCAGATGGATAAGACACAAAAAGTCACAGTGATGAGACAGGTGATTTGGACCTCGTAATACCAAGTGCCCCTAGTAAGACTTTGTACTGATTTAAATAGACAACCATCCACAGTCACTGGAAGTGTTTGATAGCCATGGGTTACTCCTGGAAAAAAGTAAAATACAGCATAATTTATAGTTTTTGGGGTTTTTTGGGGGGGTCTTCTTTGACACAGGGTCTCACTGTGCAGTTCAGGCTGCCATTCAGCTCACTTTGTAGCCCAGGATGGTCTAGAACTCACAAGAATCCTCCTGCCTCAACCTCCCAAATGCTGGGATTATAGGTGTGAGCCACCATGCCTGGTTTATGATTTACAGCTTTTATAAACAGTCTCCAGTGACACCTGGGAAAGAGGGAAGGACTGAATCATGTGACTGTCATGTCATCAAATGCATAAATATTTTGAGATTCCTTCATAAGGAAACATGAGCTGAAGAAATGAGATCACCCTCAGATATTCCCTGACCTAAGGGTAGATCTGTCCTGTGACTTTTTCTGGAGGGAAGAAACTATCCTTTACTAGCCACCAGTGGGCAGTGTAGATTTTGCCCCAGAAGTTTCCCAAGTAGGTCAGACTAGTAAAGGTGAGAATTTTTGATACTTAGGGCTAAAATTTTTCTGCTTCTGCTTGGCTTCCCACCGTAAACCATGTCCATTTAGTCTGATTTTGTGTTTCTGCAGTGAGATTATACAACCTAAAAATGCTCCAATTACAAGTTGAATTTCAAGTATCTTTTCCCTACGAAATTCCCAAGGAGAAATTAGTGTTCAAAGATTAAAGTGCCAGAGAATCATGATCTAAGCTGAACGCCAAAGGCTCATGTCCCTGCATTTGTACCTGCAAAACTAGCATCAGGGAAGAAATAGTGAATTGAGTGCTTCCTGAAAACCACCAGTTCCCTAGGAAATAGGGAGCCCCGTGCTTTGTAAGATCCATCCCATAATCCCACTGCCCTTTTCCTGATTTTCTGCTGGTCCCCATGTGGTATTGCTTTTGCCTTCCCCATCTATGATTGATTTAGATGCTAATTCATGACCCTTCACCAATTTCTGTTTCAATAACCGCCACGCACACCCTGAGACAGTTAATTTTGATTGTCAGTTTGGTTTGGGAGACATCTTTGCATTTGGATGGAACAAGGCAGCAGCATTTTTAATCACAACTAGTGAAGACAGTCAGGAAAGAGAATCTGCTTCCCGAAGGTGGCCAGACTAATGGGATAAATGTGATAGAAGTGAGGAGGAATATCCCGAGGGGACTTCACAGTCATGTGTCTTTTACTGTACAAAATTTTAAAAATTTCTACATTCCCTATACATTCTGATCACCCTTTGTAATAGGTGAAATGAGCCAGACATAAGTGGAAGATAGGGTATGATTCTGCTTCTATGAAATATTTAGAATAGGAAAATTCATAGGGGCAGAAAGTGGATTAAGGGTTAACTGACCTGGGAGGGAAGAAAGATGATAAATTATTTAATAATAGTTTAAAGTGATTCTTTCTAAAATGAAGGAAATTTTTCAGAAATGGATGGTAGTGAGCACATAATGTTGTGAATGTAATAAATACTATTGGCTTATGCACTGAAAAATGGTTAGTGAAAAATTTTATGTATATATTATTTTATCACCACCATTATAATGAAAGATTAAGTAAATGGCAATTATATCTAAAAATTGTTTAATTTCTTGAAAGTTTCTGGAAACAGTTCTGGAGAGTAAAGATGATACATTGCAGTTTTCACCAAACACATAGGATGCACATCTGGACAACATCTCTATAAAAGATGATTGCAAAGTACAACTGATCAAGTAAAACCTGTGCCACTGAGACATTTCCTGAACTGATAATCAGCCACCAAAATTGCCTTCAAAAGTGTGGGAGGACAATTTATTTAAACAAAAGGAACTTAGAAAAATGCTTTGCCTTAGAAAATGTATTTCAAATGCTCAGCTCAAAATACAAAGCTTGATTTGCCTACCTGCCTACAATTTTTTTCTTTTTAATTTTAATATCAGGATAACTTAATAGCCATCAAATAAATCTCTCACTGACAAAGCAGCTTTATCATTATATTTGCCAATGCTGGACCACACTGTAAGTCCTGTAAATCATAATCTCAAGGTTAAGTAGGGTGTTAGTCATTGCACTCCAAAAATACAAATGATATTTCTTGAAATTCATCAAGCTTTCCATGCAGCTGATGGTAATTTTCCCCGGATTTGTAAGGCTCGGTAGATTGATATTCCAATCACCAACCTTAAGCCCCATGGGTGACCTTCTGGCTAGGTCTGTTGTTTAAACTATGCAGCTGGCTGTAACCAAGATGATACTTTTCCACATGCCCTATTAAAATGTGGAACACAACAGGAATTGTATCACCCACAAGCCACAGGATTAATAGGGGTGCATCTGCCTGATACCTATGGGATTCTGGTTTTTGCCCTGTGCCCAAGTTTACTATAAAAAGAAGCATGCTGGGAGTGCGGCTATTTTGGAGTCCATATCTTATAACAGTCATTGAACACTTAATAAGGGAAAATACAAGTCCCTTCCTAGTTTTTAACTTCAGTTAAGTATTTCTAAAGACATTTCTTATCCTTTTTTCTTCCTTCACTCTTTACAACGCCCAACTCTCTCTCTCTCTCTCTCTCTCTCTCTCTCTCTCTCTCTCTCTCTCTCTGACAAACTAAACTAATTAAGGAATTATTTTACATCCCACTTCCTTTAGAGAACGGAGTGCTTTTGTATGACAGAGGCACCATTCAAAGTGATATGTGACAGCCAC
Organism: Cavia porcellus; assembly: GCF_034190915.1. Classification (NCBI taxonomy): domain Eukaryota; kingdom Metazoa; phylum Chordata; class Mammalia; order Rodentia; family Caviidae; genus Cavia; species Cavia porcellus. The sequence continues at coordinate 154,474,953 of NW_026947484.1, read as the reverse complement.
TATTCCATTTTAGAATACTGGGGAGGGGACTTTAAGATAACAAATATATCTAAGAGAAAATCAGAGCTGATGTGCTGGATACAGGTACTAGGCAGAATCTCTAATATCACCCTACAGCGTCGAAAGTTATTGCAGAGCTAGGAAGACCTTGGAGAGCATTTGGCATTTTAGAATAATTTCTCCGTTTTAAAGAAGGATCCTGCTTCCATTTGAATCTGTAATTTCCCTCAAAGGCTCGTGTGTTAAAGGCTTGGTTCTCAACTAGGCGCCCTTTGAAGGTGGTGGAATCATTAATAGGTGGGAGGTTTTTAAGTCACTGGGACCTAGAATACTTGTCCCCTTTCTCTTTGTTTCTGTCTGTCTGTGTCTCTCTGTCTCTCTTTCTTACCTCATTCTGTCTCTGTCTGTCTGTCTGTCTCTGTCTGTCTGTCTGTCTGCCTGTCTTCCTGTCTGTGTCTCTCTCTCTCTCTCTTTCTATCTCACTTCCAGACCACCATTAGGTGAATGGGCTTCCTCCAACACATGCTCCTGGTACTATGATGTTTTATCTTCACCCCGAGTCCCAAAGCAATGGAGCCAACCAACCAATTTCTGAAGTTCCTTGTTTTTCACAGTGATGGAAAGGTAACTCAAACAGACAGGGAGGCCTGAATAATTTAGAACTCTCCCGATTGCAGCTGACCACCAGCTCTCTGTAAAGAGTCTCTGCCCTAGAGACTCTTTCTGGACATCATTCATGTCCTGCTGAGTGTTGCTTACCTGACACCATAGGAAATGTTGATACAGCTAGGCAGAAGCAGAAAAGCAGTGAGCCAGGCTCTCCCTCTCAAAACCTGTGTGTGTGTGTGTGTGTGTGTGTGTGTGTGTGTGTTAGAGGTACACTAGGATCTTGCATATCTACCCAGTTGAGTAAGTTAATTCCCGCCTGGTGTACAGAAAACATAGGTTCCAGCCTTGAGTCGGACTCTTTTCTGCCTATGTCCTTCCATATTTCACCTGCCCCAGTTTTCCCAACTTTGATGCCCAAACCGGCAAGAAAAAGGCCAGATACCCAAACTAAGCTTCACCAGGTAGGCAGTAAAGCATTTGCTGACAGTCATGAGAAAAACAACTAAAATCCAACCTGTCACTTAATACGATGGTGATAAGACAGAACGGGAGAAGTTTCTTACCCTGGCTACAACATTCCACTTTCTTTTATCAGTTTGCACTACAGAAAACCTCACAACAGAAACATAATGAATAAGAAATTGTCGATTTGTGTTTACAAATTTCACTTATCCCCTGAGCTCAAGAAAGAAGAGAAAGGGAAGGAGGAGAAAAAAGAGGAAGCTGATGAGAATGAGGAGGAAGGGTAAGAAAGAAGAAAACTGTGTGTGTGTGTGTGTGTGTGTGTGTGTGTGTGTGTGTGTGTAAGACAGCGGGAGAATTTATACGATTTTTAAATCTCAGAGACCTTATCAAATCATTTTCCCTGACAGATGCTAAACAGAATGCTCAGCCAGCACTGTTCCCACCCGGGCTACCCACCTGCCTTGCTAGTGAAATCTCTCCCAGAACAAGTTGTTTTAAGCTATGTGAGCAAGATAACTCCCTTGGAAGGGGTATTTCACTTTGCATTGAATTCCAAGCTGTGGCACGATGCATTACAGTGAGATTCCACTGTGACCATTTTCATCCAGCCTTAAAGACACAAAGCAGTTGTGAATTCGCCAACTTGACGACTCCCAGAAAAGGTCCCACTTAGGTCCAAGTACCTGTGTACCTACAGCTACAATGATTTTGTCAGCAGAGATGATACATTGGTCTGCACAACATTTCATGGCAACACAGCAATCCTCCCTTAGGATGCTTTGCTTCCAGTATTCCCTGAAATTAATTTTAGACTCACTTAGTATTCTACTGCCGAACACAAAAAAGATGCCAGGCAGACGAGGGCATGCAGTTTACCCTCAACAAGGGAGAAACTCAGTTCCTACCACCTTCAGACTAGCCAGTCTGTGATCATAGGAGACATTTCTGTTCCTAAGAACATGTGGAGTTGGGAAAGCCTTTTTTTCCAGGGCTAATTAATGAAAGATGTTTAGAATGGAAGCACATTGTGCAAATGAAGTGCAAAGTCAGGTTTAGATGCTGGCTTTCATTCTTTCAGCAACTACTATCTATTCAAGAGTTACTTTTCAGACACTGTTTTGGGAGTTCTGTCATTTTCCAGCTCTATTACCTAGACACATTACTCAATACTTTAACACTTTGGTTATGCCAACACCTGCAATGCACCATGAAAGCCCACCTCAGAACCCCCAGTGACATTCTTCTTGCAGGGCTATGTGTTCTTATGCCATTGTACCCTGTCTGAAAAATAAATACAGTAATAGGCCAGCTTTCTAGGGCAATTTCTGCCACTGAATCTCCATTCCACACCCCTGCCCCCACACCCCTGTACCCCAAGATGGAGGATGGTATACTGAGATGCAAACAAGGGTGGGGCCTCCACATGCATAGTGTCCAGGTTAATGGTTCCACTTTGAAAAGTTAGCCAGGCAGCTGGGCTGGAGCATTTAGCAGTGAACCAACCTATGCATATGTAAAACTCAAACATCTGGACGTTTAGTCTTACTGACAGTGGAAACCTGTCTCTCCAGTACTAGGGCCACTGATAGGCTACCAATAGGACCCCAGGCAAGTCACTTGCAATCCACAGGAATTTCGAGGGCTTGTCGATGTCATCATCTTTATGACCCTAGTCAAACTTCCTGGTCAGATGAAAACATAATTCGAACATTCTACATTTTGGCTCCTCAAGTTGCCCTTGCTGAGTGTTCAGCCTGCGCAGAGGTGGTATGAAATTCCACCTTCCTCTGGCCCCCTCAAACAGGGAAAAGTTGTGTGTCTAGCAGAAATATCTAGAAATCTCTTTAAGTGGGAGTGGGAGTCCCAGCAACCTTGCACAATGAGCCGTATCAAACAAGCAGGACCAGAGATCTTCAATTCTTCTTTTTTTTTTAACAAATAACAACTGGGTTCAAGACTGGACATGACAAAGAAAGCCACAGGACTCACCTCTTGAGGACAGACCTCAGGGAGTCAGAGGTCTGGCTCTTGTGGGAGTGGTGAGCCAAATTTCACATCCTGGAATGACGAGAGGCCAAGTGATTGTCCAATGCCTGGACCAGATATGCCCTCAGGAAGTGCTAATAACTAAATATTCAAGGAAAGAGCACTTCCAATTCCAGTCCCTGTGACTCCCTCATCTCCAAAAAACCCATTTCTCCCGGAAGACGGAACCAGGAGCATCGGCAGTAGGAAAAGAAAAATCTAGTCTCTCCCAGCTGGCTAACAGACACTCCATTTTCAATGTCATGTGTGAGTTGTGCATTTCCTTGGTGTCATTGAATGTTTGTCTGCATCTGCATAAGCAAAAGGCTGCTCTTGGGAACATGAACTCATGACCTGATGCCGAGCTGTTAATACTAGGAACAGGAAGAAGCCCGTGGGGAGCCATGGATGGGTGCAGCATAGTCAGATGCCAGATTCTACTCTGCTGGGAAGGTTTACATACCGGGCAGCCCACATCTTTTAAAATGAAACTGTACATAATAAAACAGCTACTGCAACTTACTGAGACTTAGTGTCTAGGTCCCTTTTTTAAAAATGTTAGAGACAAATTTGTTACCTTGAAAATTAAGACTGACATAAAATGTTAGATAGGTGAAAAGAAAGTAAAAATTTCAAGTAGGAGATGTGGTGATCTAGTGAACCTATCTCTGAATAACAGCTTCTATTTTCTGAGCCTGCAATCATTTCTTAGCAAATATCCTGGAAGAGACTAGAGTCGGCCCCCATTGCACACACAATGTGCCCTCACCTAAGCAAGACATCAGGGCACACATCTTCGCTCTGCCCCAATCCTCATCTCAGGGAAGCTGCTTAAATCCACAGCCACACAACCAGTGGACCTAGGCTTACTGTGTACTCGGTGACTGTACTCTGCTGCAGCTGATTTCCAGGGAGGAGCACCTGTCTCAAGAGCAGTCCAAACTAGAAGACCGGTGACCCAACCAGGTTTACATGGCCAGGCTCCAAATGTGCAGGTGAGCTCAGCCAGTGAGAGTAAGCACTGCAAGCATTGCACCAGGGAACTGAGAGTACTGGTAGTTACTTGGGGCCATAGAAGACCAAATGGCACATACTCAGGGGCACACCTTCCAGCTGGCTAAGCATGTACGGAGGTAGCAAGGGCAGAAATGGGAGCAAACCTAGTGTTGTAGTCAGGGGTTATAGGGAAAACAATTAGAACCAGGACACAGAATTTATACTATTACTTTATGATGGTCACCAAAGTTAACACAACAAAGTGCAGGAAATCTATCCATAATACTAAAGACATAGAATATTCAGCCAAGGTGCTGAAGCCCACAGCAATGTCCTGCTTGGGTCCAGATGAAAACTCAAAAGTCATGAGAGTGCCTCCCACAAGTCCAATTGGAGGTCTAGATCCCAGAAGAAGGGCTCATGCCAGTCTCTTTTACGGATCTGTGTTGGGAAGATCCAAAGGTCAGCAGTAGAAGCTGGAAAATCTATGCCAGTAGAGTGAAGGAGCTGTGCTGGTAGGTTGAGGATTCTACATTGGAACCTAGAAGTCACGCTCATAATAAAAACCAGGGCTGTCATGAAAAGCACCACAGCCATCCTTGGCGACAAGAAGGTCTTGAGCTCCTCCAACGATAAGAACAGTCCAGAAAGCCAGGATGATGAGTTTGTCTTGGAGATTAAACAGCACATGTCTTCTACTTCAGAGCTAGGAAGCAATGCTCAATGTAAGGACCAGAGCTCCCCCAAAGTGAACCACAGCCACTCTCATCAACAAGGTCCCGAGCTCCTCCCATGACAATGGTCAAACTCACACTGGGCAAGCTAGTCATGGAGCCTCCAGGAAGGAGAACCAGCGGCTCAAAACAGCAACCCTTAGAGAAACCCACACACTTCCCTCATCTTCTCCACATCTTTATTTATGCTGACAACTTTCCTCAGGGAGAACATCTACATTCAGCTCCATGCTGATTTAATTCACTTGGCATTAAGTTGACCATCAGTTTTTAATCCATAACACCCAGGAAGACAATGACAGAAAGAGACTAGAGTTAGGAAGACAATGACAGAAAGAGGGTGGAACAGGAGAATAAAGAAAGGAAAGGTGCCAGAGGGAGAGAAGCAGGAAAGGAGTCCTGAGCTGGTCCCATCTCCTGCAGTCTTTGGCACCCACATTCTTCTGGAAGCTCCCTTGTTCTCACAGCTCACACAAGTGCCACCTCTGGTCTCTGTAGGTGGTGTGTCAGCAGGCCATGTGGAGGTCTGCCTCTCAGTTCCCAGCTAGGTGGGGGTGTCTACTCTTTTACACTGCCCGATTTTATTGTCTGTTCTTCACAGGGCAGAAACTGCTTAAGCTTGCACACTCTTGACATTAAATATATGATATGGGTTTCCAGGTCAGTTGGTGGAAAGTGGTGGCCTTTACCCCAGAAACTGATTGTTTGATCACAGACTTATTAGAGTTGGAAAATACCACTTTGGAAACCATTCTTTACTGCAGTCTCAATAACAATCTCATTTTTCTTCCTAAGGGACACATTTTAAGAAGCCAGAGTCTGCAGATGCTACAGGAGAACTCTGTGTCCTCTCCCCTCCCTGTGGAGTGACCTCACTTTCTTTTCATCCTGCAAAATGTTTACGCCCACTCATTTAACACCATCGCAGCTATCTCTGCTTGCCCTCAGGCCATGAGGTGAGTTAAGTAGAAGAGATATTCTTTTTCACAGATTAGGAGCCTAAATGTTAGAGAGACATGGTGAGTTGCAGAAAATCACACAGCACTAAACAAGTAGCAGCACTGAAAATGACGCCTTCTAAAACATACCCAGTGTTCTGTCCACTACCACAGAAGACATCTGTGGTTTTATTTTCTCCTACTTGTTTGCATTCTTTTAAAATTCCTAAATTTTGAGGAGGCTGACTTTGAATAAGGTATCTTTACAACACGGGTACAAGTTGAATAAAAATGATACAAAACTCTCTGCTTCTCTAGAGGCCAAACAGAGCTCAAATCTATGGTCCTTCAATGCAAACACAATAAAGGCAGGTAAGCATTTGTAATGCAAATTACAGTATTCCTGCAGTTACTCATATCTTCATTTCTTTTACATAAACTTATTGAATGCCTTCTAAATGCCATATTTTAGTGCACAAGCCAAAAGCAAATATGTGAACTGAGACAAAGTTTATCTTCATGGAATTGTATGTTTTGCAGGAGACAGATTGTTAAAAGGAAATACATAAAGTCAGGTATTGAGGAGAACAGTGAAGACAAAAAGCACGGAAATAAAATAGAAAGTGAGAGGGAGCGCACAAGGTGGTCAGGCTGATAATAATGGGAATAACGTACATTGCAGACATTTTTGTCATGGGATTGTGTTTCCCTATGTGAAACAATACAGTAAACTTGAACTATGTGAAATTCCAGAATTTATCTGAATACTACTTTAAAAAGTAAGCCTAGTAATCTGTTTGGTCAGACAAGGCTTGAAGTGATGTTAACGTAGAAACCTGAGCAAGCTAAGGAAGCAAAACTGTGGAGCAGATGGCTTCAGACAGGAGGAAGTTCCCGTGCAGAAGCCCTGGGGGGGGGGGGGACGTGTGGGATGTGGAGACACAAGCAGCAGGTGAGCAAGCGTGGGCTGCATACTGGGGAGGATGAGAGCGAGGACACTCTGAAGAAGAGATATCCTAGAAGGGCCTCACTGATCATCACCAGGACCCTGACTATGCCTCAAAATTTGATGGGAAGAGACCATGACCTTATTTGATTTATAATTTAGGAGAGTCACACTCAAGGGACATCTGAAGAAATGGTGGTTAGGTGCAAGATGAGTATAAAGGAGTGAGTGAGAAAGGCATTGCAGTGGTCCAGGTGCGAGAGGGAAACGTGAACGGCTCCCGTCAGCATACAAATTCTTATTCTTCGGTTTCTGTTGGCCCCTCATCCCCTACCGGCTCCTGCCTTAGTTTTCTGCTCCTCTTTGAGGCAAATCTCTTCCAAAGAGCTATCTAGATTCACTGTCTGTAATTCCCTTGTTCTCAATCCTTCTTGGGTTCTAACACTTGTGAATTTGTGATCACCCCTCTTCCAACATGCCTCCTGTGAAGATTGTTAAAGGCCTCCACATTGCTAAATTCAGTGATCAACTCTCTTGATATGGATAAGATATAGTCCATATCTTACTCAGCAGTGCTGAGGGTCTCCATGTGAGGTCGTGCACAATCTAAACCTGGGCTTTGATGCAGTGGGGAGGCCTAGTTGACAATGCACTTGCTCGGTTGCAGGATTAAAGGAACTCATCTCCCCAAATCAGGGTGCCTTTCAGGGCTTCCTGCCTATCTTGACTGCACTATCTTGAGTAGCAGCAGTGATCACATTAACAGCTTCACACAGTTAAGCATTCCTTTCTCCTGCCTTTCCCTGCTACCAGGACCCCGTATCTCTAGTTTTTTCCTCCCAGTACTTTTCCCTGGTTTCTTGTCTTCTCTTGGTGAACGTATCAATGTAGGAATGCCACAGCCCTTTGGGTTCTTCTTTCTCACACACTCACACTTAAGTACTGCCATCCAGTTCCTTCCCTTTGATACTATCTTTACATCCAGGACTTCTAAACTTCTATATTCTGCCCAGATTCTTATTTCTGCCACTCTGTCTTCAATGTGCTGGTCCTTTAGCATCTTCACTTTGTATCATTCCTCTGCTAGAAACATTTTCTCTAAAGTGGCTACATCCATGTGGCTACCTCCGTTGCCTTCTTAAAGATTTTGTTTAAAGGCATTACCTTTAAAATCACTACTCCCCTATCTACTATCTTGTTATTTATTCTCCATCCTTTTTTCCAGTCTTACTGTCTTCTTTGGTGCAATCATCTTCGCCATTTATTTCCTATGTTTAATTGTGTCATCTGTCTCCCCACACTACAATTGAAATTCCTTGAATGAAGAATTTTGTCCATTCCCCAATGAAGAATCTAGAATAGAGTTCGGCACATAACAATTGTTTAAAAATATTTGTTGAATGGATGAAAGATTGAGAATAGCTTGCTAAATGCTGTATAAGTTTTACCACAGAAGTGTCCAAATAGATAATGCCACGCAGTCATACAAAACAGTTATGTAAAAATATTTAATGGCTTGGAAAGCTATTTACTATCTAGTGCTAAAGTTTTTACAATCAACTTGCAGAAAACTAAGTACAATATTATATAATTTTTATTTAAACAGTGGATGCCTGTGCATTAAAAGAATGAAGGAAAATATTTATTTAAAATATTTCTGGGGGCCAGGGATATAGCTCAGTGGCATAGCATCTGCCTTGGCAAGCATGAGATCATGAATTCAAGTCCCAGTACCAAAAATAAATAAATAAATTTCTTAAGTGCCTAGCACGCATTAAGCTCCATGCCACTTAACTGTCCCTGGCCTAGGATTATAAATTGTTTATATTCTTCCTTCTTGCTCATTTGTATATTCTGTATTTCTGCACTAATCGTCTATTAATTTTATAATAAAAAATAATGAAACTGAGTGCACTTATTGCCTTATGTGATTTTGAGTGATATGTCCGTGGACATTTTCAGAACATATGAACGGCCTTTTCTGACAGTGACCAACTGCAATATGAGTGGAAAAGGCTACAATGAAGTCCCCTATAAAATTCCACCAACTAAAGAGAGTCTCAAATTTCATCGCCTGTTCAGGCAATTGCAGAGACAGTTATGACATCAGCAACCAGCATTCCCCCAGCAATCAAGGAGATCCCCTAGGCAATTCGTAAACCACTAGAACAAGAGCAGCCTTTTACCACTGCCCACCCATCCTTGGTCTCTTGGCAGCTTAATTGCTCGTTAGTTAGATACTTAGGAAAGCCTTGAGCATGAGAAAGATAATACACAGTAAATTTCAGTATAATTTCCTTGTATTCATTAAATCACTGCCAACTCGAACATGCTTTCCTCCGTAGCAAGGTGCAATATCATTTCTAAGAGCAGTGAATTCTATGTACAGGTTTGAAGAGCAAACTTCACTAGGAGCTGATTCCCTGGTGGCATTTCTCTAACATGCTATTTGAAGATTCCTCTCTTTCAATTTTTTAAAACTTCCGGCTGCAGATGCTGTCCTGGGCTGTGAAATTTTGTGTCAGAGTGGGACAGATGTTTCCCAGTGCTGGCTTTTTTTTCACTGTCACTTTGTGCTTTGTTGTATCAGTCAGATAATGAAATGCTTAATTAGCTCTTTTCTTTGCCACAAGATCATTTTATAAAATAGTAAATTAAGAGCTTTGAAAATGAGACATCTCATTTAGCACTCAGGTAGCTAAGTCCAGGTGTGTCCCCTAGATGTTTTTGTCTAATTAAAATCTCGTAAAGTTCCCTTCTTGTTATACTCCAGACAGGAAGCTTCTGCATGGGCACCAGTTGCTGGGGATGGTGGTCAAACCAGCTGCCCTCCAGAGCAGCCTGAGGATATTTTGTTTCATTTATAAATAACCACCTAGGAAAGCAGCAAGGGTGGTCCTGGTAGCTGAGAAAATACTTCCAGCCCAGCTCACTGTAGGCTACTCACAAGCAGGGTTTCTCAGATGGTCCTGATGGTGAAATCATCCCTCAGCTGTGAAAATGGATTGGGCAACCCAATGGAAAAATCGACAGTTCTTTTCCTGAGGGTTCTTCTGCCCCAACTGCAGTTGGCATTGTCTGGAATCTAGGTCCTCAGCTCCTCTAATTTTAACCAGTTCTGTTTCTTGTCTCCGCCCCAGTCACCCTGTCACTCCATGTCACCAGCCTGTGAACTTCACTCCCGATATAGCTGATGCGTTCACACAGCTGTCTGTTCAATACTTTTCCTTTCCCATGTAGCCTGTCTGGCCCTGGGATTGAACAAGGGTATTTTCTGAACAAGTGATTATTTTCTTTGCAGTCAAACTGAGATTTCCAGTGTGAGGGTTTTTTTTCCTCTCCTACCTCTTGGCTGGCAGATATTTTTTTCAGGGAAAAGCTGGCAGGCAAATCAGTTGACATATCGCCAGAGGTGACCAGTTGAAACGTAAGACCTCAGGATGTTGATGTAGCTACTATTTTTGGCTAGAGGAGGTGTTCTTTCTGCTATCAAATAATGGTAATTTGGTAGCGTTAGTAGCTCCACAGGAAGCAGGCACGTAAAGCTGATCACTGTGAAGCCGAGCAGGGATGAAGACACATGCGGTGACCAGCTGATTACAGTAATGTATCAGCAGACTCTATAATGTATCAAGGTCAAGGAGGTCTTCGTCTCAGTGGTGCAAGACAGGAAACTCAAAATATTATGTATGCCGGCAACAAGTGCCATGATTGATTTTTTGTTATGGAATTAATTTGTCAAGAGTTTGCAGCTTCAGGATTGCTGCCATGAATTATATCTCCAGCTCAGCTGGCAGACAGGGTGCCAGAGAAAAGAGCTAAGCTATCTTTGGCTATTTGCCTTAGTCAGAGCTTTGTTAAGTGCTGCTGCTGGTGTTAAGAAGGAGAAGGATATGAGCGGTGGAACTAAAGGACATTTTAAATGCTGTGAACGAAAGACCACCTCCAGCTGCCCTGTTGGTAGTGACAGCCAGGCCACATGTGGATGATCTAGTCGGGTTGGATTTCTTAACTTCACAGTGCCAACCTCAGAAGTAGATTCAATACATTCACTTTGAGACCAGAGAACTACATTTTAACGAGCATCCCCAGGTAGTCAGCTGTCTCATGGGAAGACAGGGCTTGAGAAGTCATCTGGTTAAGGATGAGTTCCTGGAGAAAGGATTTACAAGTCATACTGTTGACTGGTGGAGGAGAGTTCTCCAGGTGTCAGGCAAGGGGAGTTGGCGTCCTAGAAGCACTCAGGCAACAGCATTCTAATGGACTGCAAAGTAGGAAGACAAAGACAATGAGACAGGAGAGAAAGCTGTTTTCAACAAAGACCTCCTATGGTGCTGCTGGTGCAGACACCCATCAGGGCTACCATCCTGACTCTTCAGGCAAAGGGACAGGTTCTCAGGGCCCAAACAGTCAGCTTTCCTTTGTGTATATCACAGTTGCTGTGATTTCCATTAGAAAGTCCTCTGGAAATCTCATATGCTCAGAGCCCCCGCTGTGGGAAGCCATTGGGTCCTGAGGGCCCTATACTCATCAGTGGATGGGCCCACTGATCAATCCATAGCTAATGTGCTGTTAGGGAGGGGGACTGCTTAAAAGAGGTGGCCACTGGAGGCCTGCCTTAGGAGGGTGTGTCCCCCTCTCCGGCTCCACCCTTCTCTCTCTTCTGGCCACCCCGGGGTGAGCTATGCTCCCCCACCAATCCCTTCTGCCATGCAGTTTCTGCCTTGGAGCCAGCTAACTATAGATTAAACCATCTGAAACCATTCACCAAAATAAATCTCTCCTCCATTCCATCTTGGATATTGGGTGTTCTTTTCCCCCAGCAATGGAACAGTGACTGATAGGACTTCTGAAGGAAATTTAGTTTTGTCCCCTTTCTCTCCTGTCACTGTCCCTGCTGCTTCTACATGCCCAAGTGTTGGTTCTAGGGAGAGTTATTTTCATTTGAGAGTCATAGAATAAATGTTCAAATGACTCATGAGACATGCTGTTCATTACTTTTGAAAAAAGGGGTGTTCAAAGTGCTTTTACAGAGAACTGTGATTTGCTGTTCGCCTTAAAAAAAAAAAAGCCTCTACCATATGATTGAGTGATAATTTTAATCCTTTCAGGAAGAGCATATAGAAATGTGGGATCATCGGATCTCAGAAAAACAAGACCCTGTATTTGACACCCAAACCATCCAAAGCATGCATTTCTTCTACAACAACCCCTCTGAAAAATACTACCACTATTAATGCCCAGAATATACAAAGCAGTAATATGTTTCACATTCCTTACTTAGTCCTCTCAAAAAGCATATGTGGTAGGTGCTGCTTTTTATTTCCATTTTACAGATGGGAAAACTGAGGCACAAAAAGCACAAATTGGAAGAAGTAGACCGGTGGTTTCAACATAGGAAGTCTCCAACCTGGGCACTCTTAATAATTATGCCATCCTGCCTTTTATGCAGGGCCCACTTGAAAACATTTCTTATCAACATGGAATACTGCCAGTGAGCTATGGCTAAGTAGCTCCAGAAATAACCCACTGCATCCTCTTCAGTTCTGCTCATTAGACATGTCTCCCGGTGACCTAAAGTCGTCTTCCCTAATATTTTTTCCTGATGAGCTCTCTGGCATAAAAAGTGCATCCTGTTGCCAGAAATGTTTTTTTCTGGGATGTCAAATTTGTCCCCCAAGACTTAATGCATATTCCATTTCCTATGGCTAAAAGCTGGTGCATCTTTTTTTTTCTTTTTATGCCAGGAGTTCTGTTGGTCCCACTCTGGGTGTGTATACAGTTATGACTGCATTGCTTGCCCAGGTAAATGTCTTTCCATCCTAAGACTTTAAATATTTCTCTGAAGATGGTGCCTGCTTCCTGCGATTCACGGAGAGCTCTTTGGATACACACACACACACACACACACACACACACACACACACACGCTGTCTCAGATGTTGCACATTCGCTCTAGTTTCATGTTGTCAAAAGTTTAGTGAAACACAAAGAATTCAAGGCTTGGAGTGATCACGCAGCTCAAATTTTTAGAAGAGTGTGAGCCCAGTTCTATCTGATCTAAAACACAGGTCAGTTTCACAGCAGCTCTAGCTGAAGTTCTGCTCTTGACGGCTTCCATGCCCAGCTCCTGGCTAGCCAGCGCTGTCGTCCCCACAGGTGACTGTGGCAGATTTTCTTCTCTCTGTCACCTCACTCTTCCTCATTTTCCTTGACTCAAATTGTGAGAAAAAACATTGTTCCAATATATTGCCGGATGATAGTATAACTTTTGGGTGGATACTGACTCTTTTGAGCTACCTCAGATGTACTATCTGTGATTATGGATTTTAAAAAAAAGAAGAAGCAGCTTAATTAAAATCACCATGAAATTATTTTGTTCCTGGGCTAACATTCAGAAAAAGTTATTTCAAAGACCAATGTGAACTAGCCAGAGAGAAGATTTTTAAACTCTGTTATGGGTCTAGCATCACTCAAGGCAGAGTGATGATGGGGAAGGTATTTGCAAGTTTTCCAAACTACACAAAAATATGTGACTGTCAAGGAGTGTGACAGCCTGCTGTAAGGGGAATGGATACAGTGACAGTGGAGATCACCTCCAAGAGCACTTTGGATGGAGTAGAGAAGAAAAAATAGAAACAGAAACTCACTGCAGGATCTGGAAATAATTTCCAATCTTCTCTAATATTTTTCTCTTTTTTTTCCCTCACTAACAGGCATCTGCAGACACAAGACATGCTTAACCTTGTTTCAGGAGAACTGTTTTCCATTTTTATAATAAATCATTTTCTTCACATGCTTTTTTCCCTAATCAATCAAGTATGATTGGAACCATGTACGGTCTCACAGCCATGCTAATGACTTTGAAAGATCTGTAGAAAAATAACTGTAACACCTTCTGTTGACTCTTTTAGTTTGTTAATAAGACAATATACAAAAGGCAAACAGTCCTGCTTCTTATATTTGATATGTCATCCCAGCCTACTCCCTTATTCCAGATGTGCATGCATCTGGATGTTCATTTGTGTTCCTGAAGATACTCAGGGCAGGTCTGTGTGTACAGGATTATGGGGGAATCCTGGAGAAACAAAAATGAGCAGATATGCCCCCTGTCCTCTTGGGTTTACATGCAACTGGGAGAGACAGAAAGAAAGATACATGACCATAAATGACCACCAGTTGAGTTAAGCCTAGAAACAGTAGGATTTTACCGTTACATAGAGCCAAAAGGAAATGGGAAAATGGCACATTTTACTCAGCAGCAGGACAGGTAAAGGCACGCTTCCCAGGAATGACATAGTTTTATATTTTAGAGGAAGATTATAGACAGAGAAATCCAGTCTGGGTAGTATACACACCCTGAGGATAGGCAGTGAGGGTGGTTGGTGGGCCTACATTTGGGAGAAGTTACAGCAGCACAATATATCTTACTTAACAGTGACCCCCTAAAGATATCGTTACTTTTTATGACTTAGATTTTACCTATGCCTGCATTGCTTCATGATGTTACTTTACACACATACCAGCCTTCATTGAGTTCTGTCACCTCAAATGTCTATAGGACCCAGAGTAAGACACAACACGTGACTTTTTACAATGTATAAAGCAGTATAGCAGAATATTAAGTTTGTTCTAATTGCTTACCTTGACAACCGTGCCCTTGTAACTACTGGGAAAGCCAGTTTTGAATGTAAGAGTTCTTAAAATCCTCCAAGTTCCATGTTGGAATATGGCATTTTGGGTAAATTTTGGTATCCCACTGCTCACATTTCATACTCCTGATTCTTGGTACACAGTGGGACATTCAAATATATTTGGACACTCCTATCCAGCTGTTGGGCTCTGGTATCCAGTAGCTATCCCTGGGGTCTGGGGGGATGTTCATTTAAAATAAGGCCCACACTTAGGAAGGCAGAGTCAGGAAAGAGTTCTGCATAAGCCATGTAACAGGCCCTGAGCCATGGGTCATCGGTACCCAGAATGTGGCCTGGAAGCTGGAGATGTGCATGAGAAGGGGGTTCTTGGATTCCTGTTCCTGTCCCTGTCATCCTTACCTCAGCAAAGAGGGCTGCAGACAAAGAAGGGCCAGAGCTTGGAAGGAAGATGGTGGCTTGATAGGTAGCAGGGCAGAGAGCCTCTCTGAGAAAAACAGCTCAGGTGCTAGACTTTAACAACATGGAGAAGACCAGATGAAAGGAGAGGGATTCCCATGATCCAGGAAGAAATTGAGGGAAAAGAAAGAGAAAGAAAGAAAGAAAGAAAGAAAGAAAGAAAGAAAGAAAGAAAGAAGGAAAAACATGGATGAAAGGCTGGAACCAGATGCACTCACTGGGACTGGTCCTGTGCTGTGCTGGGCACGCTGTGGAGTTGGACGATCCACAGTCGCACTGAACCACGGCCGCCTATAACAGAGGTTGGTAAGTCCCGGGCCCTTGGTGGAAGGATGCGATGCAGCATGGAGTGGAGCTGGGGTAGAAAGCTGCATTAATTCATTGTGAGTGCTGGAAATTGGGTCCTGCAGCCAGTGTGGCTGGCTGGAAGACATATTGGAGTTGGGCAGAGTCCAGCACTGCAGTGGCATCAGTCAGCTGCGCCTGGTCCAGAGAGGACTGGTGGGATGAGCTTGGGCTGAGTCACACCCCTGGTCGGGACCCAATAGGCAGGGACAAAACTGTCCCAAACTTGTGATGTCCGCGCAGCACAGACTAACGTGCTGAAGGCACTCAGCAGTGCATTGGCTCAGAGAAAAGGGGTCAGCCTGCATTGTCCCTGCATGCATCTCAAATAACAACAAACTGGAGAGGGCAGCAAGTCCTCAGTCAACACACTTCAGAAAAACTGTAAGCAATACAAAAAGGGCCTGAGACCTCCACCATACACCTGTCGGAAAGAAACCAGAAACATGACAAGAGAAAGAAATAAGAAAATGCCTCCAGCCACTGACCCTGGGAAAATAAGTCAAGGAGAGGTAAATACAGAAGAGTTCCAGGGCAGCAAACACGTAATATCAGCCACAGCATCAGCGGACGTAAAGAAATACCTTTGGGACCTCATAGACAAACTTAAAACCTAAATTCTAATCCAAGTGAGGCAAGATATAAAAAGATTAATTAAAGAAATGCTAAGCACCTCTCAAGAAGACACAAATGGAAGAATGGAGGAACCCAGAAAAAGAAGAGAAACCTTTGATGAAGAATATAAACAAAATCTAGAATACATGAAACAGATCCAAAGAGATTACCAGGAAATTAAAAACTCCATTAAAAACTGGCAAAATTCCTTGACAGAAACTAAAGTTAGCCTTTCAAATTTTGAAGATAGATTTGCAATGTCTGATCATGAAAGAAAAGACCTCTTAAAAATAACAAGGAACCAGGAGATAACAATACAAAGGCTAGAAGATGACAAGAGGATTTATAACTTAAGAATAAAAAACATGATCGAAAAAGCAGGAGTAACCACAGATGAATTACAAAGGCTATTCACAGAAATAATTAAGGAAAACTTCCCAAGCATAAGAAAAAGAAATCATATCCAGCTAAATGAGGCACACAGAACTCCAGCCAACTACAACCAAAACAGATCTACACCCAGACATATAATAATCAAGATCCCAGAAATTCACCACAAGAACAGAATATTAAAAGTGATTAGAGAAAAGAAACAGATTCCTATAAAGGAAGGCCCATGAAAACAACGACAGACTTCTCAACACAAACTATCAAATCAAGAAGAGCTTGGAGTGAAGTAGTCCAAGCCCTGAAAGAAAATAACCTCCAACCCAGATTGATGTATCCTGAAAAACTTCCTCTCAAAATTAGAGAAACAAGGTGAGAAACAAGGTGTTTCCATGACAAGGAGGAACTGTGGGAGTTTGTGACCACCAACCCAACCCTACAAAAAATACTGAAGGACATTCTAGAGAGATATAGGAAAAAAATACCAAGATTCAGCAACAGTGGCAGAGAGGCCTCAATGAACAGAGCAGACAGTGGAATGAAGGAAAAAAGTGGACAAATAATAGTAGAAAAATAGAATAGCAGAGATGAGACAGAGAAGGTTGGCTATAATCTGTAATATATATGGCCTTGATACACTAACAAAAAGAAACACAGACAGAGTAGATCACGGGATAGGCTCCATCAAGATGCTCTGAATAGGAAATATACTCAACCTGAAAGAGAGTTAATAAATCGAAAGTCAAAGATGAGAAAATGATGCTCTATGTGACAGGGAACCAGAGAGAAATAGGGACAGCTCGTCCAGCAGCTGCAGATAGGTTGGAAAGTCATGACACTTTGTGCAATGAAGAACTACTCAGCTAGAAGGAAGGAAAACCTTGAGGCTTTAGTAGGTAAAGGAATACAGCTCGAGGTCAAGCTCAGGGATAAAAAGGCTCAGCACCACTTAGGTAGATAACGGGTTACCCCTCTACTCTAAAAACTAAAGGAGCTAGTGGGACCCAAAATATACAAAGCACCCTGAGAAATGGAAAGGGGAGGAATTATCTAAAAAAGGAAGGCAAGGACATTTTTAATAGTATATCAGTATTTAAAAGCCACATTAAACTTATCGCTCTGTTTAATTTGATTTTATTTTGTTCCAGTCTGTCTACTCATACTAGATTTGAGGGCACAGACAACTACCTCAAAAGTAGCAGGATATACTATGGTAACTATCTTTAATTTCCTACTAGCTTAGCTTAAACTGAAGCCCTGTATTACTTACATTGTCTTACTATGACTGATCTTATTTGAATTTGGTTTGTGAGATCGCTGTTTTGTCTTGACTGATTTTATTCAAATTTGTTATGCTTGATAGTATCAAGTCTAAGCATAGTGGCTACTCTGAAGATGACAAGATGCAATAAGATACCCATTCCAGTTTGGTTATTAACTGCCTTTGAAGTCCTACAATGTTTCCAATGTTGTGTTTTTATTAAAATTGCTATGTAATTCTATGTTGAATTATATTATGCCTGATGATGTAGACAATTCTACTGAAAATAACAAGAGACATCAGTAACTACCTAGTAGATTACCTAGTATTGTGATTTTATATGTCCTTTTCATTTCATGTTTTTTTTAGGAATTTGTTTTGTTGTCTTTGTTTTGACCTGTTTTTCCCTGTAATACAGAAAGGATAGATATACATGTAGAAATTCATACACGGGGAGAATTTATAACAGTTTATGGGAACATATTATATAATGCACAGTGTAATGAACAGATTACTCTGAAGAAGAGACACTAAGATACCCAGTGCTAATTCTGTAACATTATGTTATAAAATATAGCAATACTATTATTCACTGTTCAGAGTGATATTAGTCTAGCCTCTTATGTTTAATTTCAACATACATAAAGATATAGACAGCCATTTAGAAGAGAATGAGAGACATTATGGCAGCCATTGTTGACTTTCTTATTGTCTGGTCTTAAAGACTTAAAAAGCCTTCATCATCCTGTTCTGATCAGTTTAGTACTATATTGTTCAGTATGTATTCACTGTATGTGAAGATGTGGACAACTATTTGGAGGAAAACAAGAGACAATACAACAGACAGTGAAGATCTCCAGTGGTCTTGCTTTGAAACCCATGTTTCTTAAAATTGTTTCCTTGTGATCTGTTTTGTTCTGTTTAATTTTACCCTCTTTAAAATAAAATAAAAAAAAAAAAAAAAAAAAGGACCAGAATTCCACCTCCTGAAGTTCAGGATACAGAGTGGTGATATCTCCCAGCCAGGTCTGAGGGTGATCATTCTCCCACTGATCTTGTATTGTTTTTTTTTTTTTTTCCTTCTCCCAAAGAGAATGCTGATGGTTAGAATTAAAGATTCTTCATGCTGCTAACACCTAAAGTTTCTAATAAGAATGCACCTCCATTTAACTGTTACACTTTAATCACCCCTACAGGTTTGTCTCTTGCAAACATCCTGCCCTCCCCCATACACGTACACACATAGCACAGCCACACGACAGTTTATGTTGGTGGGTGCTTTGATTTGTGTCTGGATGTTCCCCTAAAGCCTCAGGCAGTCATAGGTGGGGCTTTTTCAGAGGTGGCTGGATCTAGAAATGTACAATGCTGGGATTATGAGTATGTGATTACTGAATCAGTCCACTGATAGGTTTGGTACCTAACCTAAGCTGCTTGGCTTAGCCATATAAAATGGGTAAAAATAAGCTCTTAATGTTGCTTGTTAACTTGTTCCTTTTGCTGTCTTCTGCCTACCATGAACTGTTTCTCCTCTGTGATGCCCATCTGCCATGCCACCCTGCCCTGGAGCCAGCCCATTATGGAATGAATCCTCTACAAACCGTGAGCCAAAATAAATCTTTCCTCCTTTAACTTTGGGTGTTGAGTATTTTGTCTTGGCAGTGAGAAAAATAATAATTACTTTTATTACAGTGGAGGAGGAGAGAATGTGGAGGATACTCACCTCTCTTACAGGCTAAACATTATGGACTATTAATAACCAAACATTAATCCATTTCCAAATACAGGAACTCATATATTATGTAAGTGCTCTCCACTGAGCCACACCCCCAGATCCAGATATATATATTTGCATTGAGGCTGGAAAAGGAGTAAAATGACTCTGGGGAGGGGACTATCCAGCTTCTAGCTGCAAGGAAATGTGGACCAGCATCTAGCAGAGGAGGGAAGCACAGCAGTGAGAATGTCGGGCCATGAGCAGCACCCTGCGAGGACCAGGGTCTGTGCAATACAGACTGAGCTGGGGGGGGAGCATCAGAACTCTTCCTCCATCAGGCTTCGGCAGCAGGGGAATCTGTGTGGGGTGAAAGGTGAGCACGCAGCAAGGTAGCAGAGGAGCAGAGCCTGTGAACGAGGGCCTGACTCCTCTTCCTCTTGGCCCTTTGCAGTAAAGACAGAACCCCATCTCTCTGAGGTCTAGCAGCGAGTAATAGCCACTCTCTGGAATCACAAGCACCTGGAATTTTGCTCCAAAGTGTGACATTGGGTTTGTTGTTCAATTCTTAATCTTTGCCTCATCTAGCCATTCAGTAATATTTGACCTCCTTAATACCTCCCTGCTCCTTTCCTCACTTAACTTTCAGGACTTCACCATCTCTGGGTTTGCCGCTTATCTTAATAGCTTTTTTATTTTAAGGCCTTTGTGTCTGTTCTTTTCTATCTTCCTAGTCTATAACCATGGAGTGCTCCATGGCTCAATCCCTAGACTTCTTCCTTAACTCTGTTACTTCTCCAGCTGTTGACCTAAAAGATTGTCTCAATAAAATGATTCCTACTTTTGCTTTTCTGTGTTGGACCTCTCCTCTCAACTGCATGCTTATATGTCTACTTACATAAGAGCTTATTAGAAAGTATGTTGTTAAATTGCACCTGATATTGGCATAACTGAATACTCTAAATGCAAGGTTCTCAGTATTGATAGAAAAATTGATCAAAATTGAGGCAAGGTCAATGAAACAGCATAATGGAGAACTTAGGAACAGTGAGAATATTTTACTCCAAAACTCTGCAGTATATAACCTTGTCTGGTATGAATGGAATATTCAGGAAAATAAGTGATGTTTTGGATCATACAGAGATCCTAAATAAATTGCAAAGGATTAATATCAAACATACCTTATTCTCTGGTAACAATGTATATGTTAATTAGAAGTATTTATTTAAAGCTAGAAAACTTAAATGTTTAGAATTTAAAATCATCACTTGACCATCTCTCTTTCTTCCTCCCTTCTTCCCTTTCATCCTCCTTTCTTCCTTCTATTTTTTTCTTTCATTTCTTTCTGTTCATTTTTTTTGCCCTTACTTCCTTCTTCCCTCCCTCCTTTTTTTTTTGAGGTACCAGGCAGGTGTGGTTCAATAGCTAAACCTCCCATTGTATTACAGTGTAATGCTGATCTCAGCCTGGTCTCCACATCCGAGCACACAGAGACTTGAATAAAACCATAACAATAGAATTTAAAATCATATTTCAGACAACTCCTGCTCCCACACACACCAAAATATCGCAATGTAAATTAGAAATTATTTACACTGAACAATAATTAAAGCAGCGTTACTCAAAATGTGTGGTAAATAACTAGTGCATTCCTCAGACAGGAATCAATAGCCCTAAGTGCTTACTATAAAAACTGTGAACAGCTGAAATTTAACAGATTAGTATTCGACATGGCTACAAAGAGATAATAGTATATACCTTGAAAAGCACAAAGAAGAATGTAATAGAAGAGCAGAAATTAATGAAATGGAGGAACTTTCTACAAGGAGTAAACAAAGCAAATATTGACAAGTCAAAAATGACATCAAATTTGAACAAATAAAATATTCATTCTTTCAAGTGATACGTTTCTTCAAAATAGGCGAAACCTTAGCAAATGTAATTACAGAATAAAAGTCACAAGTGAATAATATTAAGAAGGCAAAATGTGATATTCTTACACATGGATCAGAGATGAAGTAATAAACACAAAAATCTCTGGTAAAATTTATGTCAAAAAATCTGAAAACTGCAGTACAATCAAAAAATTTCTAGACCACTATAATTTATTAAAGTTAATTCAAAATTAATGAGATAATAAAACCAAACTAGACTTTTTCATTTTGCTTTTACTGGCATGTCAAATACTCAGTAGACAAGTTATTCAAATCTTGTACAAACTTCTAGGATTGAGGGGAAAAAAGTGTACATTTTCTGTTTATTGAGGCTGGCATAACTTGAATACCAAAATCTGACAATTGATAGTACAGAAGGGAAGACAACTCAAAATGTCTTATTGTATTGGTAACCTTTCTCTCATTGCTGGGACAAAAAACCCAACACCTAAAATGAAGGAAGGAAAGGGTTATTTAGCTCACTGTGAAGTTTTCAGTCCATAATCAGCTGACTGCAAGGCAGGGTGGCATGGCACCGGGGCAACACTTCAAGGCAGCAGCTAGAGGAGAGGATGAAAACGAGCCTCTTTCCTCCCATTGTGTTGTACACATCCCACTCCCACACTCCAGGGCAGGTGTAGCACTCACAAAATCTCGGTGCCCTCCTCTTGCACAGGCTGAGGATATCTACAAAGTTAGGACCCTGGCTCCCTGCTGAGTCTCTCAATACAACTTCTAAACTTCTCAAGTAGACACAATGTATCAACCACAGCACCTATTAATATCAATGTAAAAACACTACATTGTAATCAATGAATTCTAGATAATTAAATTTTTCATGACTGATTTGCACTTAATAAAAAAAATTCAAAATTGGCTTGATATAGAAAAAGTAATAAACATAGGGCCAGGGATTTAGCTCAGCTGTATAAGCACTTTCACTGCATTAGCATATAAAAGAGTGAGACAGTTTACTTGATCGTTTAAATGACTATAGAAAAAATAGTTGATGATTTTCAACAAAGCAAAAACAAAATTATCATTATCTAATAATTATGTGCATAGAAAATTTAAAATATTCTATTAAAGTAGTTAGAATTGCTACACGTCAGTGAAAATAGTTCAAAAATATATTTTATATATATTTATGTCAGGAAACATAAACACTAGCAATAAATTTAAAAATATATTTCAAAGTGTTTAAGGATAAAATCATAAACTCTTACTGGAAGACCATAAAATAAACAAAATAAATATAAAACTGTATCATATTCATGGATGGCAAAACATAATACAATAAAATTATTTTTCTATGAAGGGAAAATGTAGAAAATTTTCCTAAAAACATATTTTTAAAAAGTATGATGCCACAGTCATTACTAGCTTTGTATTGAGTCAGTGCCAATAACCCAGTAGAACAGCAAGAGAATACATAAATAAATCTCTTTCAAGTGGAAGCCTGATATATATAAATAGCTAACGTTGCAGACTGGTGGAGCAATGATGGATTATTACTAAAAGGTACTGGGATAATTGATTATTTGGGGAATCAGAGATGAAGTTGGATGCTAAACTCATGCCAAATACAAAAGTCAATTCCAGAAAGCTTATTTACATTTGAATGGAAAATTACAGAACTGAAAACAGAAGATAGAACAATTCCTTTATGACTTTTGCTAGAAAGAGTTTCTTAACTAAGACATAAAAAGTCAGTTTGCAAACTAAAACACTATTTGATTACATGGGAAAAAATTTCAAATTTCTGTTCAGGAAAAGATAATGAATAGAATATGAAAATCTAGAAACTGGCTAAAAGATACTTGATATATATATATATATATATATATATATATATATATAGAGAGAGAGAGAGAGAGAGAGAGAGAGGACAGAGAGAAAAAGAGAAAGAGGTCTTCAACGAGTAAGTACCAAAAATAAATAATACCAACACAAAATATTGTGTTGGTATTCCTCCCATAATTCTGGGTAGAATGTGAATTTTCAAACACAGCTGAGAGGACTGCCTGTTGAGAACTGGCATTTGGCAAATGTAAACACGACCAATTCCCATGACCCAGTATTGCTGCGTTTTGATACAGCCAAAATAAATTTTGCATACATGTATGAGGCAATTTTTACATGAATATTCATAGTAGCAAAGTCTAGAAACAACCCGTTCTCTATCAACAGTAGAATGAATACGCTGTGACATATTTAAAATATGGAATAACATAAGATGTGAAAAGGACAGAATAACAGTAATATATTTAACATGGATGACATTCAAAAATAATTTTAAGCCAAAATGTTATCAATATGTTATATGACTATACATATATATATATAAAGCACAAAACTAATAAAATTTTAAAATGTGTAATTTCAAAAATATATAGCTGTTCAACAAAACTATACAAAAAGCAAAGGAAATGATTAATATAAAATCAAAATGTTACCCTTAGGAGTAGAAGAAGAGTCATTTGAATGATGAGAAGGGAACATACTGAATTTCTAGTGTACAAGTAATGCTGGACTTCAGTAACTGAGTAGTACGTTCTTCTCCATTAGAGATATAGATTTTGATTGTTACTTTACCATTAAAATGAGTATGAATATCTCAGAAGGTTTTGGCTAGAGTAAATCATTTCATCTTTGTTTTCCTATGTTCATTAAAACTTTACTCACAATAGCAAAGATACAGAATCAAAATAAGTGATTATCAACAGATAAGAAAGGAAATTATTATATTTATATAAATATATATGTATATATAAATCTCAACCTAAAATAAAAGAAAAGCATTTTGTAATATTCAACAATGAGGATGAAACTAAAGAATATTACAGTAGGTAAAATAAACGAGGTACAGAAACAAATATCACATGATCTGACACGTGGAATCTAAAAAAAAATCTGACTCCATAGAAGCAAAGCAAAATAGTGGTTACCAGAATCTTGGACCACACCAGAGAGATGTTTGTCAAAGTATACAAAACTCCAGTTAGATAGTAGGAATAAGTTCAAGACATTCAAGAGATCCACTATGCAATGTGGTGACAACATTACAAACAACCTATTGTATTCTTAAAACTCCCTAAGAAAGTAGATTTTGTGTCTCTACCCAAAAAATAAATATGTGAAGTGATGCACATATTAAGTACTTCAATTTATCCACTCTACAATTTCAAAACATCATATTTCAAAACATCATATTCATCATGATACAAATGTTTCATTTGTCAATCTAAAAATAAGTACATTTTAAAAGGAAAAAAGTATGAAGAAAATATAATTTTTAAAATGATGTATGTTTATCAGAGCCTTTTTGATAATAGTGAAAAATGTAGAAACAACAGCACTCAACATGAGAGATTTGGTTAGGAAGACTTCAGAATGAGCAAGTCCATAAAACAGAAAATAGACCAGCAGCTGGCAGAGCTGGAGAGAGAAATGGGAAGTGACGTCTCGTGTGCCCACAGCTTCTTTCAGGAGGGCTGAAGCACCCTAGAATTAGATTGTAGCGATAGCCACACCACTGTGGGAATATATTAAAATCATTGAATTGTAATTTTTTTTAAAATGACTGTCAGATTAAATATGGGAGAGCCAATTTCAAAAGAGACACAGTTGAAAATTTGTTTCTTTCTTTTGAGAAAACAGAAACTGAAAAAAAATGAAGAAAGCCCACTTTGGATGTGGTTTATGCAAAAAAGATAAGATAGACTTCAATACATTTATATACAAATGAATGCCTTTAACTTTATATTAAAGCAAGACAAAGCAAAGTGCATAAGTTTTAAATTAAAATCCTTACTGAATTTGTTTTTATTAATTCCTGCTTTAGTAAATTTTTTTCAAGTAATCAATCAAATATTTGATAAGGAGTACACCAGATAGGAAGGTGTATTAATCAAGTTTTCATTGCTATGGCTAAATACGTGAGACAGACTTACTTCATAAAGAAATGGAGTTTCTTATCCCATAGTTTTATAGGCTTAAAGGCTGGACTCAGCTGTGTCCCCATGTTGCTGAGGAACAATAGCAGGAGACATGTGGGAAGAAGTAATCCCACTGCCAGAGAGGAAGAGGAAGTGAGAGAGAGTGGGTAGAGCCAGGCTTGGGCTTTGCAAGAATTAGCAAGCATCCAGTAAGCATCTCAGTGCCATTTGGGATCACACCTGCAACTGAACTAGGAAGCCCCTCCCATTACCCTGTACTTCTTAAAGATTTCATCATACAGTTCTACTATTCTGGGGACCAAGATCCTAACACAAAATCTTTGGGAGGACAGAAAATCATCCAAACCATAGCAAAAGGTTTTCATGAATTCTATCATACAACTGAATTAAAAGCTAGTTTTTTTTTCTTCCTTTTTCCATTATCCAGTGAGTGGCAGCTTGTGAGAAAGGGTCAGTAGCTTGTGAGTAAAATATATATCAGTGTATAGTGGGAATAAATATTTTAAAATCTGTTGACATAAATCTGTTCCGTTTCTGGGAATGTGTACCTAACTTTGGGTATCATGTCTATTTAATCAGAACTGACTATTGCAACAGAGACCACTTATTATTGTACTCCCAGAACGATTATTAGGAAACATTTTCCCAATTCTGTGGCAACAGTCTACAGCCATATGAATAAGTATTGGTCAGGGGATTATAATTGGAATGATGCATATAACTATGAGAGATCTACCATAAAAACCACCCAGGTAAGATCTTCTTATGGTACACTCTCTTTCTAACTGACTTCAATGGAGCTACAATTATCATAATCTGAGAGCTACAATTTGGAGGCAGTGACTCCTGAGATGGAAAGAGATGGGGTCACTATAACACAGTTTGCAAAAGAGCTTGCCTGTCCAAGAACACCTGTACTCAATGTCAGGAGAGGGAAATACATTTCAATAAGATCAGCATTAATTGTAATAACCATTAGAATTTACCCTAACCACACCTGGGAAGGCTATTGTTTTCAAAAAAGAGACAATTAGGCTACAACTAGAGGTATTTTTCTTCTCTGTAGAGAATAGGTCCAGGAAAATTAGACGTATACCAGCTGGCTGGGCAGAGACAAAGAAGAAAGAGAGCAACTTTGTTCTCCTGCAGCCCAGTGATCTTTATGAGCTATAGCAAAGTCGTCTGTGACAAAGTTTTATTGTTACCAGGTGCCTCATCAGCCAACCAGCGATGGGATACGGGACTATTAGATGCCTGAATTGAATTAGCATGCATTTGTTAATTCGACAAATATTTATTGAGAAGCAACAATTATGTCAGCAACTATGAAAACCTTTTAGGACACACTATTACAAAAGTGCTTTCCTGCAAAGAAATAACCAGCAAGCAAGTATGGCATTACCATTAGTAATGTCAGAAAGATGGATATTATTGCCCCTAAACTCAGCAATTCAAGAAGGCCTACATGCTCTTGAGACAAAGAATGATTTCGGTGTTTCATTTAGATGCACTTTGGAGCTTTTCTGTCCCATTACAAATACGTAATTCCAATGTTTCTTAAGATAAGTCTGAGAACGTTACTACATACAAAGTATTCATCAGCTTCATTGCATTTTTCTACCAACACACACGTAGGCAAGATGAGAGGACTAATTCCTGAAAATGGGTAATTGAAGGAAGTCTGTGTATCATTTCTAATCTGAGGATCTAAATATGAGTGTGACTTAGTTCTTCAGATACTGTCTTTGCTAGGCATGCCTTAGTTATTTGTCACTGAGATCCAACAGCCAACATCTGCCAACTGGAGTCAGAAAGGTATCTCACAGTTTGTAGAGGTTTCAGTCCACAGTGGGTCAGCTCCAGGGCAGAACATTCCGGTGGAAGGGCCTGGACAGCAAAAGCTGCTCACTTCATGACATGCAGGAAGCAGTAGTCAAGGGCAAGTATGACCCTCCAGGTCATGCACACAGTGACCCGCCTCTTCTGACCTGGACCCCACTCCTAACAGCAAGTTAGGTATTATGCCCCTGTAAGCTAATCACATTGCCAATATCCTGCTTATGATCCTGTCCAGTTTGGGACAGACATTAAGATATAAACCATACTAAGCCAAGAGACTGGACAACCACAACAAAAATAGAGACTGAGATTCTTGAGCTGAAAGACAGAAATAAGCTGGTTCCCAAATCACAGCTTGGATGAGAGCCATTTAAGATTGGCACACAGCTCCCATGGGACTGTGCCACGAATAAGCAATAAACACTGGCTAAATTAATCCAAGGAGACCCAAAGCTCTATTTAAGATATCAGGGTAAATACAAAAGACTATGTCCTGGACTAAGATAAAGAAAAGCAGTGGATGGTGAACAGGACGTACTGAAATGCTAGAAAAGGAACAAAAGAAAAAAAAATACCATCCTCAGGCCACTTGTATAATCCAGAAGTGTTTTTTTCTTCCTTAATTGGCAAACGAGGGCGTAAATTTTTGGTTCCTTCTAACACCTATGGAACCTGCTCCTCCACGCCATATGACTGATCACTGAAACACCACACATACGCATTGAAATGGAAAGGACTGTGTTGTCACATCAAAGGCCTTATTTATCTACCATGCCTCTGTGGAAGTGTGAAAATTCAGCATCGAAATAATTGGAAAACTTTGTGAGTCAGTGTGGAATTACTAATGACTTTTTTTTAACACAAGGGATTTGGTTTAACTCCAAGAGAATTAAAATCTTTTTATTAATGTTGCTAATATAATTATCATTAAATATTATCGATACACCAGTAGTGATATATGCAGTGATAATGCACAGGGAGAGTAAATGAGAAAAAAATAAAGGCCTTACTTAATTTGTTAGATTTGAAAGGGTATAGCTGTTCCCTAATACAGGAATTTTGTATTGCATTTGTAAAAAAAAGAAAGAAAATAGGTTCTGTTCTCAAAGACTGCTAAAGATTAAGGAAATCAAGTAAAGGATACCTCAAATAAAAACAGCTGTTTTACTCACAATAACACTGAATGCCACCAAAAAAATTATTGAAAAGGTGAAGCCACATATTAATAAAGCTAGGCTTTCTGCTTCCTTTCTCTACAAAACACAGTTTATCCAGAGTGGAATAGTTTGGAAGGATTTCCTCTAACAGATTTTCCTTACTGTTTTTAACTTTTTCTGTCAATAATCAAGAAACCCTCTCTATTTATTCATACAGAGCTCCATTTATTCTTTGTAAATTAGATGCATTCTCTAAGGAGTATGTTGACATTGTTCTGTTTACAGCTGCATTTATGAACCAGTTCAACTCCCAAAATCATTTGCTTTGGACATTAGCTCTGGCAAGTGCATATTCACGAAGATACACTGTCACAATATAAATTTCTACTTCATATTAATCACCTTTCTCAGCACCTTAGTTGCCATGTTTTACATTTATTTCCAAATTTTCTAGTAAACAAAATGCACATACTAAAGAAAATAGTTCATGCCATGATTTTAATACTGAAGTTCTAGTGTGAGGAAGCTCAATCTGTCGGTATTTTCAACCCAGTCCATTGTGATATGAGAGCATGTGTCTAAACATGGAATCCTAATCACTTGAGGTAGCATAGGGATGGCTTCAAACTTCAAACATATCATCGTGGAACTTAGGAAGTGGCTGGTTCCACTGGAAACTTCACATGTTAATAATGTTAGTAGTAATTACAAACTTAACTGCTTCTGTAGTCACATAGATGGAGTTCCTTTACTGTGTACTGATGTGCCAAGAGAAAATAAACTTTCAGCATGTTCATGAGAACAATAACCTGGCACTTGTATGCTTAAATCGAATTAATCTGTCTTAGAAATGTTGATAGAGGGGATCAATGTAGCTGAACAGAAGAGGAGCCAGGTCGGAGCTACTCTGAGAAAGCCACATAAAAACACAGGTAATTGGAGGAAAGGGAAGAAGAAATCTCCCTGAAATAAAAGGCTTGTAGGTCAAACAAAACATAGACACAAGATGTTAGAAAATGGCAAAGCAGTCCACAGGGCTACCCATGGGACTGTCACCTGCACATGAAGCAGGAACCACTGTGCTGGGAAGTTCCCAGAAATGGGATGGACTGCAACAGCATGCCAAACTCAAGCCACACACCGTAGATTTGGAGTATAAGGCCCCTTGCCTTTTTGGCTTCCTCCAAACTGAAGATACTGCAGCATGGCAGCAAATTTCATAGCATGCACAGGGGCAAGGGACCAGGAAGTTGCTCCTTCCCTGATGGGCCACCAGTTGTTTTGTTTTGTCATGCATCATAGTGGCTAACTGGAACCTCTAGCAACAACATGGTTAGGGACCTCTGGTGGCAGTGACAGTAGTGAGTGGAACAGCATGACCCCTACTGTTCTGCCCCAGCAGCATGAGAGAGGAACACAGACATGGGATTTAAGTAGCCTTGGGCCATGGCAGGCACCAGGTGTGAAGTCAGCACTCCCCCCACCACAGAGGAGACAGCAGTGGGACCAAGCAGCCTTGAGCTGTGTCCACAGTGGCAGCAGGGGCAGTGAGTCGGCCAACGGCACCCCCCTTCTACACACACACACACACACACACACACACACACACACACACTCTGCATCCAGCCACATGAGAGGAGAAGAACATGCCAGTGGAGCAGAAAGAGGGGCTGTGGAAAGGCTGGAAGGGACCAGCTGTATACAGGGGAGCAGCTTCCGGCTATCTCTGAGGGTATCATGGCAACTGACAGCAATACAGAGACAAAAAAGATAAGGGGACATGAGCCAGGTCACTTACAAGACATCTCTGAGAATTAGACATTTCCTGGGAACACCTCAATTTAACTAATAAAGTTACTTATTGCAAGAAATCGATAAGCATTAACACGGGATACAAATAAAAAATTAAAAAAATAGAAAATGATAATATATAGAAGCAAAATGCAATCCCAGATCTTTAGCCCACCCAGGACAAGTCCAGGAGAAAATGAGACAAAGGAAAGCAGAAGCCATCCACCTTGATTTTCTGAAATGATAGAAGTAGAGGGGAAAAAAAACCCACAAAAGCAAAAACAAAAAACATATGAATGAGGCTTTAGAGGAAATCAGATCAGAAATACTTCATTATGACTGTCATCTCTTTTTTTTTTTTTTTTTTTTTTTTTTTTTACCTAAGAGAGTATATCTGATCTGATTGAACCAAACTTGTGGCCAAATGGACTTAGTAGATGTCTACAAAGTGTTATACTATACAACATCATAACACACATTCTTCTCTGCTGTGTAAGGAACATTCTCCAAAACAGAACACATGCTAGCTCACAGAACATGCTTAAGCAAATGCAAAGAAACTGAAATTTTCCGATGCGTATCATCAGACCACAGTGCAATGAAATTGGAAATCAATGGCAAAAGAAATCACAAAAACTACATAAACCCATGGAAAGTAAATAACACCTTCCTAAACAACCAGTGAGTCACAGATGAAATTGAAGAAATTAGTTTCTACAATTAAATGATAATGCTGAAGTACCATGTCAAAACTGATGGGACACAATGGAAATAGTCCTACAAGGGAAATTTACAGCAGTGAACTCCAACATCAGGAAATCAGAATGAGCTCAAATAAACAATCTAACCTCAAACTTCAAGAACTAGAAGAAAAAGTCAAGCCCAAAGCTTATACAAGAAAGAAAATTTTACAGAACTGAGCAGAAATTAATGCAATAGAAACTAAAAAAATACAAAGAATCAATGAATCAAAGAGTTAGTTATCTGAAAGATTAAATAAAATGGACAAACCCTTAGCCAACTTTATTTTAAAAGAGAAAAAAAAACTCAAAGCTATGCAATTATAAATGAAAAGGGTGAAATCATAATGGATCCTGAAGAAATCCAGATAGTCAATACCTACTTTGAGAAATGTTATTCTAATGAGATGGAAAGCACAGAAGAAATGGACGGGATTCCTTGATTTGAATGAGTTACGAAAGTTGAATCAAGAAGAAACAAAAATCATAAATAAACCAATATCAGTCAATGAAGTTAAAGATTTAATTAAACAACAACAAAGAAAAGCCCAGGTCAAGATAGATTCACTGCTGAATTCTTCAAGAAATTTAGAGATAATCTTATATCATTACTCTTCAAACTCTTTAATCAAATTGAAAAGGAAGTAATACCTCCAAATTCATTCCTAAACGCAAGCATTACCATGATACAAAAACCAGAAAAGGATCCAATCAAAAAAGAGAAACATAGGCCAGTCTCCCCAATGAACATAGAGGCAAAAATCCTCAGTAAGACACTGGTGAATGAAAGGCAGCAAATCATCAAGAAGATTATACACCAAGACCCAGTAGGATTCATTCCAAGGATACAGAGAAGGTTCAACATATGTAAATCAATAAATGTAATACATCACATCAATAGAACCAAGGACAAAAATCACGCAATCATCTCAACAGATGCAGAAATAGCATTTGACAAAGTCCATCACCCCTTAATGATTTAAAAAAAAAACTTACAGAAAATTGGAATAGGTGATTTTTATCTCAGTCAGATAAAAGGCATCTATGATGACAGCAAACATCATACTAAATGGTCAAAAACTGAAAAAATCTAAAATAAAAAAGACCAAGATGCTCACTATCACCACTCTTATTCAATATCGTTCTGGAAATAGCAGATGAATTAAACATGAGAAAGAAATAAAAGGAGTAAGGACAGGAAAGGAAGAAGTTACATTATCATTAGTTGACAATGACATGAAATTCTACATAGAAGATCCCAAAAACTCCATCAAAAGACTAGTAGATTTAATAACCAAATTCGGCAGTGTAGCTGCATAAAGTTCAGCATTGAAAAATGAATAACATTCCTCTACAAAAACAACAAACTCACTGCAAGAGAAATTAGGGAAACCACATATTTCATGATAGCACTGAAGAAATAGAATACACAGCAATCAATCTAACAAAGGATGTAAAAGATCTTTGCACTGAAAACTATAGTACTCTCAAAAAACATATCAAAGAAGATATAAGAAAATGGAAAGTAGTCCTTGATCTTGGGTAAGAAAAATCAACATAGTGAAAATGGCCATACTCCTAAAATTGTTACACAGATTTAATGCAGGCCTGTTTAAAACACTAATAGCATATCTCAAGAAAACAATCCTAAAATGTATTTGAAACCAAAAGAGACCTAGAATGGAAAGGCAATGCTGGGCAACAAAAGCAAGGCAGGAGGCATCAAAGATCCTGACTTTAAATAATGTTTCAAAGCTATTGTGATAAAAACAGCACAGTACCAGTGAAAAAAAGAGATCCAGGAATTAATAGGGCACATTAGAAGATGCAGAAACAACTCCAAACATACTCAGCCACCTTATCTTTGACAAAGGGGCCAAATACTTTCACTGGAAGAAACAGAGCCTATTTAATAAATTGTATTGGAAAAATTCGTTTTTCCATGTGCTGAAGACTAAAGCTAGACACTCAGCTCTTAACCATGCAGTAAACTAAAATTAAATTGGATCAAGGATCTAAATATTAAAATATAAACATTAAATCTGCTGGAAAAACAAATACTTAGAGCTCTTGAAAACATAGATGTAGACAAAGACTTTATGAACAAAACCTCAATCACACAGAAAATATTACAAAGAACGAACAACTGAGATCTCGTCTTACTGAAATTCTTCAGCACACCAGAAGAATCAACAACAGGGTGAAAAGACACCCACAGGGTTCAAAAGTATTTTTGCAGCTGTTTCTTAGACAAAGGACAAATATGTAGACTATATAAAAGACTCAAAAACACAGAAACTCCCTCCCCAAAGTTAAGGACCTAATCCAAAACATGGACATCTTACATTAATAAACACTTCTCAGATGAAGAAACACAAATGGCAAATAAATATATGAAAAAATGTTTGGCATCACTGGTCATTTGAGAGATACAAAATAAAACAATGCTGAGATTCCATTTAACCCCCAAAAGAAGGGCTATTATTGAGAAATCAACCAGTAATAAATGCCGGTGGGGATGTCGGGATAAAGGAACACTTTTCTACTGCTTATGGGAGTGAAGAATGGTGAAACCATTGTAGAAATTCCTTAAAAACCTAAAACTAGAGGTTCCATTTGACTCAGCTATCCCACTCTTTAGTGTCTTCCCAAAAGAGTTGAAAACCTCATACGGCAGTGATATATGCAGACCCATGTTTATAGCAGCACAGTTTGTAATAGCTAAATCTTGGAAACAGCCCAAATGCCCATCAACCAAGAAATGGTTAAAGAAAGTATGTTTTTTTTTTAATACAATGGAGCACTACTCAACCATGAAGAAGCATAAGCTTGAAATATTTCTAGGCAAATGGATGCACCTTGAGACCACAATCTTAAATGAAGTAAATTGGACACCCGTGTGTAAATATTGCATTGTTTCCCTAGTATGAGAAAAAGAAAGTGTAGATAAAGTACAAAATTTGTCATAGATCTTGTGAAGTAGGAAGAAAATGTTCAAATGGGAAGCACAATGTGGAGGATGGAGAAGGGGAAAGAAAAAATGAGAAAAGAAGGAAAATGAGAAAGAAACAAAGCTTTTGTAAACAAGAAGGGGCAGAGAGGTGGAAGAGGGGCTTGGAGAATGGGGGAAAAAAGAATCAAGATATATCATGTGCAGATACAAATTCCCTAGGGTGTGTGTGATCATGATGTATGTCTAAAATGTATCGGTAAACTTAATTTTAAAAAAGGAAAGGTTGGAAGAGTATACTCAGAAAATAAAACATTGAGGACCACATGGCATAAACACATTCTGTCAGACAATAATTAAAGTCACAGAATCACAAATGTTTCAAACTATAGAACCTTTTTCTTACCATTATGATTAAATGCCTATCTTTTCAGAGAGAAAATAAAAGAACTCTTCTGGAGTATTAAGAGGCTTCCTGAAGACCATTTAGCTATTTCAAGACAGAGCTGTGAGAGGAATTTCGGGTTTCTTTTCCTTTTTCTTTCTTTCCTTTTCACGTGTGTGCGTGTGTCTGATCATGTGGTGCCAGAGAATGAACTCAGAGCCTTTGCTCTGAACTACATCTCTTTTTATTTATTATTTTATTTTGAGACAGGATCTCATCAAGTCTCTAGATTGTCCAGCCTGGGCTCAAATTTGCAGTACTCCTGCCGCAGTTCCAGAACGCTGGGATTATAGATGTGTGCCGCCTTGCCCAGCTCAATTAGTGGGACATTGTTATGAGAAATTCAGGAGAGGGCAAAATGTTCCTATCAAATGTCCCATGGAGACACCTTTAGGCAGAGATGCTCACTGATTTGTTGCAAGTAATTGAGGAGGATCTTAATGCACTATTCTTTTAAAATGCATTGACTTGGATTTCCTAAAAAAGTATTTATCAATTATTTACTATGTGAAGTCAAGAATCAGGAAATTTGGCCACTGCATATGTCAGTAGATAATAAAACTCTTTGGACTGTTGTCATGGAAGATGCATGCTGACTTCCACGTATTTTCATCTGGGTATGTTCATCAGGTTGCAATCAGACACCAGAAAGCAAAAGAAAGAGTATTTTAAGGTTTGAGGGGTGAATGAAAGAGGAGTCAAAGGGATTGCATTGGCACCTCAATTAAAAGGGCTGTCCCTTTAGTTTTTATATTTTTACTTTTTTTTTTTCTTTCCCACTCCTTTCTCTCTCTCTTTCCCCAGCATTTTTCAGAAATCTATTGAGGTCTAGAATATTTTCTCTTCTTTTCTTTCTTGTTTTTTTTTTTTTTTTGTCTCTTTTTTTTCCTGAGGACCCAGATATAGGAAAATAAAGAAATGACAGATCAGAATGCATGTATTAAATATATTAAATGTTGTCATTTAACAATCTGACAATTTGAATACACACACAAAGCAATGTAATTATACTATTCATAAGATAATTATGATATTTCACTGCACAATAGGCACTGTGAACCGTGCACAAGTCTGAGATGGAAGGAGGGCTGCTCTCTTTCTAATCCATGTTCCCAGCCTTTTTCTAAATGGTCCACGTGATCAGATTTCAGAAGGCAGAAGCTTACATTTCAGTACATTTACATTCCTGCTGACCAAGTCCCTCCCTCTTCCCCTATGCTTTGACCCCACCTTAGCAATCAGTCAGTCCCTTTCTCCTGACTACCTTGCGGCCCTCCCGTTGAGTTTCTTTGTGTGTGTATGTGTGTGTGTGTGTGTGTGTGTGTGTGTGTGTGTTTGCATGTGTTAAGATTCACTGACTAACTGCAAATCAAAAATAGAAATTCACTGAAGGAAATAACAATAGTTGGTTCAGGGAAACTGAATTGGAGATCAAACTGGATTAGAAAGATGGAGAGATGAGCAATACTTTGGTATCAAGCACAGACCCAAAGTCCAAGGAGACACTTGAGGGACGGGCAAGAAACCTGGAGCCTGAGCAGCCATTGAAATCAGAGCAGGGCAGGTGTCACACTGGAATGCACCACGGAGGCTCAGGGAGGGTACAGGCCTTTTCCACCTACTTTGGGCAGGCCCTGTGAAGTAAGGTGTTCGTATTACTTCCCATCACTCTGCACTTGGGTGGGAAGAAGTTTCAGACTAGATGACAGAAAACTGCAAATTAGAGTAGATGAAGCATCTGTACCCCCTAATTCTCAGGAAAGTTCATGATCAAATCCTGGTAATCATGCTTCAATGATATCCCATAAAATTATAGGCCAGTAACAGGAAAAGGAACCTGAGTTGAATTTCAGGTAGATTTTTCCCCCAGAGAAGCTTGTACCCAATCATGTTCATTGTTATAAACACTGTTTAAGCTTTTGAAAGATGCAAACTAAAAGAGTTTGTTCCTCTCTTTCGGATAACTTGAGTATATGATCCTGCCAGGGAACAGAGGGATAAACCAGAGCACTACCTCAGGGGTCTCCAGATTCTCAGCATCCTGTGCAGTTTAGACTTCTATCTTATACTCCTCCAATCTAACTAGAAAATGGCTAGAAATGGCACCTTGCTACAAGGATGTGTCTTCCCCTTCAAAACCAATCTCTGGGTAGATGTGAAGGACTTGAAGGGCTAAGCCCTCTCTCCGTTCTGTCAAATGCGCTTAGCTAGGACACTTTTCTTACACTTCAGCTGCTCTTCAGTGCCTGACCCCTTATCTAGATGATTGTTCTCAGCCAGCCTGTTGTTTGGCTGAATTCGAGAGTTCTGATAACTACACTTGGAAGGATAGATCTGAAAGTGTAGAGGGCCATATAAATTGTGCTTAGAAGTGTATACATTTGAAGATTTAATGGGACACATCCATCACTCCTGGGCACCAAAATGGTGATTTCATAGATCATGTAATTGTTCTGAACACCTTCTTTTGACAAGCCTCATCTTTGAACTTGTAGCTGTTTCATTTATTGTAGCTATTTGAATCAGTTAAAATTTAGCTCACTTTTCCCCAGGTGATTTATTTAGCATTTATAAGTCCATTTTGACATCTTCTTCCATTTCTTTCACCAAAAAAGATCTCACCCTTATGGTCTTAGTGGAAACATCATTTACAGCTAGAGAGGCATATCTGAAAATGCATTACCTTTAAATAGTAGGATTCATCATATCTGAGTTCATATGTCTGATAGCCAAAAAGCGGCATTTCATTTCAGAAGAAAAATTGCTTCTGTCAGTGTAAACAGAATGCATTATCCCCTTTTAATAACCATTCTTAAGTATGCTACTGTATTACTTTTTCACAGCTGTATTCCAATAAGCTGTAGAGTAATTGCCAGTTCTCCTGTCTAATAGGTTCATTATTCTTTTGCCATAATTGCAGCCATTAAATGTTCAATTGTTAAATTTCCACTCCCACGTTTACTTAGTGTTACATTTTATAATGGGGCATGTCATTACAGCACCCCAGTGGTCATGGCTATTGTTCAAAGTATTTCTAAAAGTCAATGAGTTTTCTGTGAAATATTTTAGTTTTTATTTGTTCAGATATCTACCTGCCCTTACAACCTGCCCTTTCTGTCTTTTAGAACTTCTAGAAACAGGTGCTTATAAATTGGCAGCTTTTACTAGAAGCTGAAGGACATGAGGTGGGCTACAAGTTGTGATGATGGACCCTCAGCGTGTCTGAGCACTGAGTCCTCACCTTAATGCTGGGACTCCCATCTAACAAGGTGACGGAGGGAAGACTTCACTAAGGAAATTAAGACTTAATGGTTTTTTCAAGCACTCAGCCTTATTTTACATCATGTTAGATTTGTGGGGCTTTTACATCAATTGGAAGATACATCCATCAGGGTTACGGGATTGTTAACCTATGATCCATGATGCTCACAGCAATGAAATGAGCGCTTGACATGTCTAGATGTCACATGCTGTGGTCTGGGCTCCATTATTCTGACTGGTGGTTTATAGTACTTTAGAAGGCTCTATTGACCAAGATGGACAGATGAGTGATAAGAGATTTTTAAACTTATTGATTATAATTGCTTGGGTTTTGTCTGGTTGCTTTGGATTCTCAGCATTAGAAAGGCCTTTTATAAAACATCTAATAGTTCTCAAATACTCAACAATTTGCCAAAAGCTTTGATCTAGGTCCCAAAGTGCTTTAAAAGAATTTTCTAATCATCTATTCATTAATTAGTCATTGTTCTCAGGGTTATTTCATTTCACTTCCTTTCATTGCATTAGCCTGTATTTCTCTCTGAAGACTAAAATAATTTCTACAGTCAATGAATTAATATTAGGATTGCATCCAACTCATTTTAGCTCCATGTTTATTCAAGAACCTTCTACATTTCAGAATAGATCTCATTTTTTAGTGAGCCCAAAACGAACTCTAATAACAGGGCTCATGATACCACACGTGACAAAAATCAGTCCACGACCTTGATACATAACTACTATTATACATCCCTCCACTTGCCTGCTCATTGACTGTAATAGCTAACAGTGGTGGACTATTTATTGCATCTCCTTCTTGTACTATATGAGTTTATAAATTTTCTCATTTACTCTCACTGAAGTAGGTACATTCATTATTCCCATTTTACAGATAAAGAAATTAAGACTATGAGAGGTTAAATAACTTGCACAAAGTCTAAGCCAATAACCACTGAGTCCAGAACATGCATTCCCAGCTTCGATTTGACCCTGTCATAATGGGGCTGCTGCTGTCAACATCAAAGAAGATTAACTGGAAGTAAATGTCAAACAACTCTTGAGAAATCTGCCATTCCCTGGGTAGTCAGATGAGAAAAGCAACTTGTCACAGATCGAAAGGAAAAATTGACCCCCGAAAGACTTCTCCCACTGCCAACTCCTCCCACAGTAAGCCTGCTCACTTAGCAGATCAAAGAAATAGCCATAAAATGGACCTAGTGGCAGTTTATAGTTTATTGATCCCAATAACTTTCCTGTGAAGAAAAAACAGGTGATGAACATGTGGAACACATACACAGGTCATACAGTTTCTACCAAAGGGCCCCGTCCCCAATTCTCTACCATATTGAAAACCCCATCAAACTATCTTAGTATCCCTATATTTTATGTCTGATTGTTAATGGTGAAAACTAAATGATGCTTCTTTTTTTCTTCCTTGGTTATACTGGCTTCTCAACATCATGAAGAATGAACATTCTGTTGTCAATAAGGCAGTCAGTTGTGTGACTTCAGGAAGAGATACATACAGCAAGATAGTGTTATTTTGACAAGCATTTTCTTCCAAAGAAATACAGTAAATGCATCTAATTTTCCTTGTCTGCTCACAATACAATAGCTAAGATGGGAAAAGAAAGAGCCCAGCATAGGTAGCTTCGATAAGCAAGCCATATTGTGTAAGGAACAAAGAGAGGCACATTACCTGATGAAGTCAAAAGAATCACCCAGGGAGAATGTGCCTAAAATGGTTGCAGAGATAATTGGAGAAAGAGAGAAAAAACAAGCATCCACGTGCCTAAAAATAAGTTTCCTACCTGCATCATTAGGCAGGTGATTTTTTTGTGGCAAGAGTTTTATAAAGGAACCGCTAACCAAAAAGAGAGGAATTAGCAAAAGATCTGTCAATCATAGAGTGGCTCTCGCTGGAATTTATTCAAAGAAAGATAAAATTAGATAATCAATTCTTGGAAGTTATCTGAAAGGATTTGGTATAAAGTAGTTCAAGAAAAGAGTATCCTTTCAAATTCTCTTTTGATTTGAGATATCATAGAGAACCGACATATCTAAAGAAAAATATATGCAAGAGCTATCACCTCCAGTGTACTTAGCATATTCAAAAGCACTTTTTTAGATCATTGGGCATTAGTTCCACTAACCAATATAATATTGGCATTATGATAATATTGTGGTAATTTATTTAAACTATTTTAAATGGCAGAGCTTATAGAAGTACTTATTACAGTTATAAAGTTATGAAGATTATAATTGGTGAAACTAAGAAAGGGAACTGATGTAAGTCCCCACCTACGCTATAGAAGTATTGCTGACTTACATCTCATTCATATCTTTGTTTTCTAAAAGACCAAAAAAATGCATGTTAAATATAAGATATTTAGAAAAATTTAAACTGAATTTTTCCATGAGAAAGAAAACAGAAACCACGTATGATTCAGTTTCCCAAGTCCAGTCCTGGAAAGAGCCCAGCAATCATAGGAGGACTTGGAGACCTCGAATGTTACGAAAGTAACCTGAGAAACTCCTTAAGAGATGGAAGGTGTCTGGCTTCCAGTGTGTGTTGCGGTGGGGAGGTTTGGGGAAGTGTTAGATATGATTTAAAAAATACAATGTGTTTAATTTTTAAAAAATCATCACAGTGAATGAATGACATATTGTCAGTACTCTCCTTAAAGACACTCTTCCCCTACTTGGAACATGCATGTCCCAACCCATGTACTGGCCACTTTCTGAAGCAGCTCCAGAAGTCCTCATTAAAGAGTGTGTTTAGTTGTACTGTCATGGTTGCCTTAGTCTCTTGAATTGACTCAGAACCTTTACCTTTAATGGTCATTTTTGAATTTGGGCTTGGAAGATACGAGGTAGCAGTATTCACTGTATGTATTCCTAATCACACCTTATCAAGACACACAAGAGGACTTCCAGAGCTGTTTCAGAAACGGGAAAGAATGATGGAATAAATGTGTCTGAAAAACGATGGAGAATTTAGAGGGAAATTGATTTGATGTATCCTTTACAGTAATAATTTTTAATTTAAATATCCCCCATATTTTTGGTCACCCCTTGTACCTAAAGTGGAACAGAAGGAAGAGGGAGCATGTCTTTGTGTGGTTCATTTCCCCCCACTTCACAGGGAAGAAGCCCAGCAGTCCCTATTCAGTTGAATTTAGTACATACTGCTGGTGAAGAAATGCTAACTTTTTCTATATTGATCTATACCCTGAAAATTTGCTAGAATTTCTTATATTTAAGCAGTTTAATAATGTACTCTTTTATACATTTTAACATCCCAGAACTTGAACTGCATTTTAGCAGTATCTAACAATCCTCTAGGTTGCAGTCATCACTGTGTATGAATGAGTGAACTTACCACAGCTACACGTGCTACGTGTAACTCCATTAAAATGTCTTTACAGCATTACACCATTGCTAGGAAATAAAAACTATTGAGTACACAAAAAAGGTACAGAAAAGGATCCACAGACCATAAATTAGATATTCATATTCATTATGGGAGGAAAATCAAAATATATCTACCTGCAAAATAAACAAGCACTGTACAAAAAGAAACAAAAGTGTTCATGAGCAGATAAATGTGTGACATGTTATTACTACCACGTGTGCAAAATAATTATCTACCATACACGGAAATATAAAACTGAAGGCAAGAAAGCTCCCCTGACCCCGAAAATGGCTGGAGAAAATTACAAATCTCCCTGTATAGTGGAAAGGGACCCCGAAAATGGCTGGAGAAAATTACAAATCTCCCTGTATAGTGGAAAGGCTAAACCACACAGCATACAGAACAATTAGTAGAGCATTTTCAAAATTTAATTGCCATCAATTTTTCTTTCTTAGTGAAAAGGGATGATGATTTTTAACAAAATTAAAAAAACTAAAGACACAGTGAAAAACTATGAATTCTAATAATGCTCGCTATCGTAGTTGAGAAATGATAGTTATGTTTCAGTCCCTTTATTTTCTTTTCCTGGCTTATTGTGCTGGCTGGAATCTCCAACAAATACTTTGAGAATAGTAATCTGTTTCCCACTGCATTTTAAGCATGAGATTTGGTATAAATTGTAAATACTTTTTTATGGATTAAGGAACTTGCATAGTTTTCTGAGTTTAAATCATGAATGAACAGAGGTTAAATTTTGCATAAAATATTTATATATCTGTGGAGATAATCGTGAATTTTTAAAAATCTGGGTGATACAATGAATTATTTTTTTCTAATGTTAAACAGGTTTTGGGTTCTTGGGTGAAGCAAAAGTGGCCATGATATATTATCCATATATATAGCAGGATTCAAGTATTAATAATTTGTTCTGGGCTTTTGCATGAGTAAGTATCCTGTCTTTTTTCTTTGTTGAATAATCTTTTTCAAACTTTAGTATGAAGATTAAGCTAGTCTCAAAGAGTCTGAAAGCATCATTTGTCTTTATATTTCCTGATGGAAATACCTTTTCCTTGAATGCCTGATGAAACTTTCCAGTGAAATCACTTCATCCTTGATTATGCATTGTGGAAAAAATTTCGACTACTAATATAACTCTTAATGTATAAATTCCCATTCTTCTTGTGCCAGATTTAGTGAGTTAAAATTTTCCTAGAACATTGTTATTATATTTATATTTTATGCTTTTTATGGAATACCTCAATTTTTCAAAGAACATAAGCTATCTCATCAATTTTTCTAATTTACTTTTGTGAAAATGTCTATAAATTAATAATATTTTTTTCACATATGGAATTTCTGTTTATGTCCCTTGTCTAGTCTCTACGCAATTTATGCTATTTCTTTTTATTTCCTTATTCTCACAAGTTTGTCTAGTCTTTTCAAATAAATTTTGTCCTTTAAAATCCTCTATAATACAAATGTTAATCATATTCATGAATTTGTGCTCTTATAAATGCTGTGTTCTTGAGATTTTCACTGTCATTTTGTAATTTTAATTTGGATGATTAGCTTATTGATTTTTTAAAAAATTTCCTACTTCTGAAATTTCAGAACATTTAGGCCAAATGCTTCACTCAAAATAGTTTTCATTTAATGTCACAGTACTTGCCATGCAGCATTTTCATAACTGTCATCACAAAGTGTTTCCTAATTTCAAATGTGATTTATTTTTTGATCCATGGTTTACTTTGCAAGCATATATTTTTAAATTTTAAAATACAGCATATAGGTATATAATTTTTAAGTAATTGATTTTCAGGCTAATTTCACATTCAATGTCTCTCCTTACTTGTGATAATATTTGGTGGACCATAAGATATTCAAATTTTGCATATGTTTGAAAGAATACCATGTGAGTCACTTTTTAAATGCTATGACAGAATATCTGAGCATCACAATAAGATGAAAGACTTGCTTTGACTCAAGGCTTTAGCCAATGGTCAGCAGGCTTCATTGTTCTGAGCCTATTGTGAGACAGAGAATCATAGCATAGCAGAGTGGTTCACTTTACAGAGCCAGGAAAGAGACTGACAGACAGACAGATACAGACAAGACAGACACACAGAGGAGACAGAGACACAGAGAGAGACAGAGATGAAGAAAATATTTCAAATACAAACAAAAACATTTTACTCTTTTTTTTTTTTTTTTTTTTTTTTTTGTCTTTTTCCTTTTTATCAGTACCGGGGATCGAACTCATGACTGCCTGCTTGCAAGGCAGGCGCTTGTGCCGCTGAGCATTTTACTCTTGTCCCCAAAGGCTTATGTCCTCTCCCTCTATGATCTACCAGACACACCCTATAGTGTGCTTCACCAACCCCCTGGGAAGATTCCAAAGCCAATCAAATTTTGCCTCCACCCTAAACTGTCGTATCCTACCCCTTGTCAATTTCATACCCAGGGTCTGAGGGTATAGCTCATAAGTGCCTGCGTGGCAAGCACAAGGTCCTGAGTTTGATTCCAGGTACCAAAAAAGAAAAACTTCATACCCAAATACATCTCTTGAAACCTTATTTAACCTCCAAATAAAGACAACAGCAAGTTTGTAAAAATCTGCCTAACGTAATACAACTATCCCTCATGCAAATGGAAACAGAACAATGCCTTCCCCCAGAGTCTCAACAGTTCTAGCATTTTTCAAAAGTCCACATCCAAGTCTCTTTTAAGACTTGAAAACTCTTAGCTATGAACTTTTGTAAAACTAAAAAGCAAATTACATAATCCCAAGATACAATGGCCCAGGGTAAATACTCCCATCCCAAAAGAGAGGAATGCAGGGATAGAAAAGAATCAGAGCAAACATTAAATCCTGTAGCTCCATGTCAGTCTGCGCACATGGTGGTAAAATGTGAGTCCCAGAGGTCTTGGGCAGCCTTCCCCCTGTGGCCTTGCCAGTTGCAGCCCACATGGCCTCTCACGTGGGTTGCCTTCACTCACAGCTTGCAGCTTTCCTCCGGGGACATTCCATGTTCCAAGAATCTCTAATCTTCTGGCATCTCCACTGCACCCATGGCCTCATTCTTACAGCTTCATGTATCACTCTCTCAGTCTGGCCTCTCTGGCCTTCCTCTGAAATCTTGGTGAATTCTGCACTCTGCTTGCCAGTAAGACCAGCATTGTGTAGTTAACACCTCTGTGAACCACCCAGATACATGCATCAATGTGCTCCCCTCAGAGTGGGCCCCAAAGCTAAACCGCCACAGAAGGAAAAGTTTATGTTAGCTCATAGTCAACTGTCTTCATTGTTATTGGCCCGTAGTGAACTACCAAATTATGGTGGCAGAGAATGGGAGCGCAAGGCCCCTCACCTGCTGGCAACTAGAAATCAGAGAGAGACAAAGTGCCGCGGAGGAAGGAGCCAGAGACAAGACAGTCCAGAGATCACACTCTGGTGCTAGCTATCTTTGACTAAGCCCTATCTTCTACATTTCTCTCATCTTTCAACAACGCCATCAAATTGTGAATCTATCACTGCACTAGCCCAGTGGTGGTGAACCTGTGGCACACTCACTGCAGCAGGCTCTAAGGCATCAGTAAAAGATCTAAAAGATCCTCCATCCCTGCTATTAATCCACTGAAGAAGTGAGAATCTCCATAGTCCAGTCACCTTGCAAGAGCCTATGCTTGCAACCAATAGTTAGCACATGAGTTTTGGGAACATTTAAAATTTAAACCATAATACATG
The DNA here is from genome assembly GCF_034190915.1 of Cavia porcellus. NCBI lineage: Eukaryota > Metazoa > Chordata > Mammalia > Rodentia > Caviidae > Cavia > Cavia porcellus. The sequence goes on along the minus strand of NW_026947484.1, from coordinate 154,430,574 downwards.
TGTTTGCTGTCACTGTTGGATACGGTGTCATAGATACATTCACTGGGTGAATTTTTTAGTCATTTTGTTTTATTATAGGAAAAACTAGTTGACATGAATGTGATATAATTGTCACTAATGATGAAACTGTATGGCTCAAACCAGGACTTGTTTAGGAAGTGTGTGTGGGTGACGCTTTGTTTACATCCTACAGTGGTGTCTTCAGTTTTCAAAGGTGATATTACAGAATAACTGCATAAACAATGATACTGAGCCACTTCTGTTATTCTTTCACCAAAGCTGATCTCCATTACATGATAGAGAAATTTGAAACAAATTTCATGAAAGACAGTGTTTTGTTTTGCCTTTTTTGGTTTTCAGTGCTGGAGACTGATCCAGGACTTTGCACTGAGCTAATCCCCCAGCCCTTTTTTATTTATTTATTTTTTTTATTTTGAAGCAGAGCCTCACTTAATCGCTAAACTGCTCAGGCTCCCAGGGTGTTGGGATTGCAATACTCCTGCCTCAGCCACCCGGGATTACAGTCATTCACCACCATGCCTGGAATCACAAGATGTTTTATTCAAAGTATCATAAAAACAGTTACTACACATTAATAAAGGAAGTAATGACAAAAGTTTTACTGCTGCACATTGCAGGAAACAATGTCAATACACTGGATGTGCTAGTACCACAATAAAATAATTTATTCTTAGAAGCTATCACAGAAGCAACCAAACTCTGTGTCTGGCGAAAGCAAATGTTTCTCACCTGACAGTGCTGAAAAGCCATTCTCTCTTCATTGTACTCTAGTAAAGAATCTGAAATTATCGTGCCTGCAATGAAATTTCCACATTTTTCATGTTAAACGTTAATCACATTGTTGCACTGCCTCCTTTCTAAACCCAAAGTTTAAATTTCTAAACCCAGTTTGGTGGGCATAGAAAAAAATTAAAGGCAAAATATAGGGATTTAAAATGTACCAGTGAGGGTGTCCACCTTAGGCTACTTTTGACAACAAATATAATCTTCAAGCAAGACTCAAAACTTCAGTTTGCTTCAGTGAAATGAAACCATTACTAGACCAAATTCTCAAGTTCAAGAGTTGAAGTGAGGCACTGTCTTTACAGTAGTCCATTACCATTAAAAAAGGGAAGCACAGTAACAATCGGCCACACTCCTCATGGAGGGTGTAATGTACTCCCTAGGGTACCAACAGAGGGGTGAAAATGGCACCCAATTCAAAGTCACTGTGAAAAATGCAATATTGTGACCACAGCATCACAGACAGAATTAATATTAATCAACAGCACTGAGAAATGTGTGCCATTCCAAATGTTTAAAGTGTGACCATTTAAACTTTAGATTGAATGGGTATGACATTATTATGTAAGTTTCAGATCTTATAACAGAATTGATTATATTCTGATGGCATTTATGTTTGGTCTCAACTTCAATTAAATATTGATTTCCAAAGCCTGCTAAAATGTATATCTGCTGTTCTTCCGGAATGTAACCTAGGAAACTCCCGTGTGTGTGTATGCAGACACATGTTCAAAATTCTTCAAAACAGCATTGCTCATAATTCTAGAAACTAGATACACAAATGCCAATCAACATGAAATTGAATAAACAAGTTGTTGTGTATTTATAATCAGATACTACTTAGAGGTGAGAGTAAACAGCCTATAGATATACACATCAATGTGATTGAAACTTAAAAACATAATTTCAGTGAAAAAAATCAAGTTGCTAAGGAGTACCTGTGGTATAATTCTAACCATGCAAATTCAAAACCAAGCTAAATGAAACATAACATTGTCTAAAGAAACATACATATAGTTAGTAAAACTAGCTCTAAAAAGAGGAAAAAAATAATACATAACTTGGGATTATTCCTGAAGAGCAGGCAATGGAACTGGGTGACGGGAAGCTGTAAGTTAGTGCCAATGGCTGAGTTCTTGGGTTAGCAGTGCATTCATAAGTGTTATCATATCATTATGGACTTAGGTGAAAAGAGGACTGCGTGTAGAACAATTATGACAGAGTGCCATGAACCAAGAATAACGATTAGTGTAACTCCAGGTGCATGGGAATCATGAGGAATAGCACACAAAACTAGGGGGGATTAGCTCCCCAGAACTCAGGAAAATATTTCAAAATTTTGGTTGCTATTAGTGGAAGAGAGAGGACCATCATCGAGAGCTTCTAAGGTGTAGATAATACTCCAGTGTCCAGGCTAGGCGGTGGCCATACAGGCTCCACATGGTAACTGTTAGGTAAACCATGCTGATATGTTTTATATGTTATTCTCTATATGTAAAAATCCATAAATTTGGAAAGGTGAAAGCATGCACACAGATATGCATTCTGACATAAGAATTCATATATATTATATATTTGATTGTATATATTAAACATATGGAAGCAAGTTTTTATAGGCACCCACAAAGTTGGGAGCCACAGTGTGGAAAAGGAAGACAGCGATTCTGTGACACCCACCCAGTAAGCTGGTGGCTTTGACACTCCACCTCTGTAATTGATGAAGATGATTTTAAAAAATGGTACCCTAGTCCCTAGGCTTAAAATTTCTCCATCGGAGTCACATAACCATGTAACCACTTTTATGATAAAAGATAGCTTATATTGTACATACAGTGGTCTCAAAGCTAAAAAAAGCAAGAAAATTTCCACAAACATCCTCTTTACCTTACTCTTTACTGCTTTTGTTTCCCTTGACTCGTCCATATTCATTGCATTTTATTAAACATGTATTTAACATTTACTAAACACAATTCTGCAAAGGAAGCGGACATCACCCTCAAGCTTTCCAAACTCACAGAACCACATAAAGTTTTTCATATTGTCTTTCCACTCACGTGCACAGTCTTAATCAGATGCAATCATACGTGCATAATATTTCAATTCCACTGTTTCCTTTAACATCAGAGTATAAACATTTTTTCGTATCTTCCACGGTCTTCATAATTACAATTTTAATGGCTGAATAATACTCCACAGACTAATGTTTTATAATTTGCTAAATAATTTCACAACTGCTTTCTACATATTTGGCCTCTCTGAGAGTTTTTTGTAGCCTTTATTCAGTTGGGATAATGAATATTTTCCTGCTTATAGATTTTCTGCTTCTGTGGAATTACTCCTTGAAAGCATGCTCCCCATGGCAACACTGCTGAGCTAAGGCCCAGGACCTTCCCTCCAGTTCTTGCTTTGTGTTGCTTTATTGCTTTTGAGAGGTCTATAGCGGTTTTCAATTGATTGAAAATTGGCACTGTTGAAAAGTGCCAATTTAAATGTACCCAGCTGCCATTTATGGAATTAATCATCTCTGATGTCCTAAATTCTTTCTCCCAAGATAGCAATTCTTGACTGTTTTCCCCCCTTTTTTGTAAATAAAACGTCCTCGAATCTGGCCTGTCCAAAGTCTCTCCCCTAGTTAGACAGAAGTGGACAGCACAACAGCTTGAATACAAAGCAACCAAGACCAGAGGTGACAGTGCCCAGGACTTCTGTGATCCGGTGGCATCTGTGTACACCCAGCATTCTGGCAGCATTGGCTCCCTATAGTCTGGACTCCCCTGCCCCCAAACACTGGAGACACACAGCTGCTGATGAAACTCCAACACCAACACACTTATCAGCTAGTGGAACTCAGAAAAGCTGTTTTATGTTCCGGAAATTTGGAAGCAATTTTACCCTGTTTTCTAAATTTGATCCCTAAATATATATTCTCCTGTTATTCTCTATTTTACTTTCCCAATCTCTTTTTGTAATTTTTACTTTTTACCTCCTCGAACATACAGTTAAATTCTATGACTTGTTCAGAAACTCCAAGAAAACAGAATCCTAATCAACTCTTCTCCGTCCTACGGACTCCTGGCACTGAAAATCATTTGTGCTATAACCAGAGGGCGAGACAGCAACCAATACTGTTGATCAAAGCATTTACATGAATGCCTCATTGTATGCACTGCACTGTTAAATTTCCAAGAGGAGATGGCTCACCCTTTTCTCACACCCACATGTCAGACCAAACATCTGTCGGAATGCACCATGGTGGAATGATGTGGAAGCTTGTATTTCAGAAACGGGATTCTTATAAAGAGCTTCCATTCCAGATTATCTTTATCTTTTATTTTCTTTTCTGTGGAATATTTGGGAAAGGAATAGTCACTCTTTATGCTATACCACAGCAGAAGGGTTCACACACGCATGCACACACATACACACACATAGATAAAACCATTTTAACTGCTCTTAGTCAATGACTGTGGCCTTCGAAAGGAAGGCTGTAGCTTTGATGACATAACATAATTTGAGAATGATTCACAAAATGAAAATGGGCATTGTAATGCTCCCTTTGATACATTATCACCCTCCAATATCATTCTTTTGTGTCTATTTAAGCCTCAAATTAATTTTTATAGGCTATAACATTTGCCAGTAAGTATATGTCATCCACATTTTAGACCTGGGATTTCTACCTGAAACATTTTTCCTTTCAGACCTGGCTGTAAAGCTGATATCTAATTTCAGAACATTTGTGCACTGAGCTGTGGAAACCTTTAAGTTATAGTTAACTGTCTGACAACTCTAATTTTTTATAAGGAAAATAAGATGTTTCTAAGCACAATAGAAATGACTGTTTACTAAACAAGTGATGTAGGCTTTGTTCCAAAGCCTTGATGCCCTACAAAAGCCAGGAGAGAGCCTAATCGGGTTGGATGAGGATGTTCAGAGTAAGACAGGAAGTGAAGGGGGAATAACAAGGACCAAGGCAGGCCTAAGGCATCAGAGAAAACCTCTGTGTAAGCAAGAATTCAGAAAGATCCACAGGGGAGGAAAGACAGTTCTCTGCAGTTTTCTTTTTACTCCATAATGCCAGATTGTAAAAATAAAGTTCCCCATCCTTCTCCCATCAAAACAATTGTGCTTTGCTTCATAGACCACATGTACTTCTGAGTTCCAAGAAAAACAGAAAATTCTCAATGCTCCTAAAGAGGTAAAAACAGCCTGTCAGCCAACTGCTATCAGAAATCTTATGCGAAACACTAGATTCTTGAAAACAATAGAGCGATGTCTTCAAGGTGTATCTATTTCGAACACAGATTTGTTCACCAAGCCTACAAAGGAAGGAAAGCCGGAATCGTTTTAGACATGCAAGGATTTGGAAAGCAAATCTCTCCAGAACCACTTCTGACAGAATGCACTTCAGTGAAATTAAAATAGATCCAAACAGAAGGAAGGCATGGGATAATAGAAAAAGTGTTGGCCAAAGAACCAATAAAACTAGGGCTGTGGACATCTATGTTAATGAAGGTATTGTGAAGCCATGATTGCATATCAGAGACTGGAATAACAATCTTACTTTAAATAACTGGAAATCCAGACAGAATACATAAAATATCGGTTTTCAGCTATTGGCCAGTTGTGCAGGTTAGTTCTAGTTAAAAGTTGTTGTTGTTGTTGTTTTTAGGTGTCTTACGATTTTCCAAGTATTTTCTTAGGGTTGGTTTCCAGGCCTCAGTTTGGACAAAAAGAAGCAAAATGTCTCACCCATTTTTCTAAATTGGGGGATACATGTTTTTTTGTTTTGTTTTGTTTTTTATCGGTACCAGGGATCGAACTCATGACTGCCTGCTTGCAAGGAAGGCGCTTATGCCGCTGAGCTAAATCCCCAGCCCCTGGGGTACATGTTTTAGAATTTAGAGACAATTTAATGCATAATTCAAATGGCAAGAATTTGTGGAGAAGAATAGCAGAGATGAGAGGGACACACAAAGACTCCTTCTAGGAGTAGAGTACCAAGAATAGCTGTGTTTCAACCACCTTGGGGGAAGGAGCACCAAGACGTAATGGCATTGGAGAGGTCACTCGGGGAGACAGTTACCTCAACTAAAGACCACACTAGATCTAAAGTCACAAAGCGAAAAACTTAATGCCAAGTAATGTTACTGTATCTAATACAAAACCCAATAATATTTAAGGAAATATAGCAAAATCCATCACGGGACATGATGAAATTCAAAATGTCTAGTTCTAATAAAAATAACGTGAGGTTTACAAAGAATTGAAAAATATAACCCTTTATCAAGAGAAGCGTCAATTAGAGGACTGACATCAGAAAAAACAACAGGTTGAGAAAATTCAAATTCTGTGCTTTTTTTTTTTTTTTTTTAAACAACAGCAATACAACAGCAAGAAAACCTGACAAAGCTTCCAGAATCTACTTTTTCAGAACTCCGGACATTAGCCAATGGCTTCTAGAAACTTGGTGATTAAACTAGAACATCTTCTCTTAACTCCATTTCTAGCCGATTTGGGAACTGGTTGAGTCAGCAAGAGCTTCCTGTTTACTGGATGATGCGGTGTTTAACTGTAATTAACAGTGCACCTTCTTCTCTTAGCACCAGGAGGTGGAAGGGTGAGATTTTGCATGCCTCCCTTCACAAGATGTCTCCGAGTGATACTTGGTGCCAGCGTAGCTCTTGGTGTGTAATTACCTGTCACCTAGAGGAGCTATTAGTTTCCTTCTCCTTCCTCAAAGGACAAATGTAAAACACAGAAGCATCCATCAAGATGAGGGATTAAAAACATTTTAAGAGATGTCATTATTTACATACTCCATGGCCCTTAACCAGGTGACAGATCCAAACTGGCCCAAGAAACTCACGGCATGAAATTGCAAAGCTTCATCCACACAGTGGCAGCAGGATTTCATGGATAGGTGGACAGGTGACAATGGACAGAGAAGCGAGGAAGGACTGTGATCTCCACACATGTAGCTATGTCTACACAGAAATAGGTTTCAGGGGAAAAGCATGAGACTGGTTGCACAGACCAATCAATAAAAAGCCATGGAGATAAAATGAGTGCTCCTTGGATGCAAGGCACTTGTCACAATGATGATATCTTTACATGGTAATGCAGGATGGGTAACCCCACCTTCATCTTGTGGGTGACAAAATTGAAGCACCTAGACGTAACAGGACAGATGTCAGACCCAGTATTCACATCGTATCTATCTTTCCACAGCTCCTACTCTGTCTCAACATTCAGGATTTATTCCATAAATACATACATTCAGTTACTGCCTAGATATTTTGGCAAAACAAGATTTCCATATATTTCCCACCCAGAAGACATTGTCTGAGTGAAGGGCTGTCACTTGGTTTTTTAATCTCCCCAGTGTGTATCTTTTCCCCTCTGTCTCATCACTAGAGAGAGGGCTACCGGCCAATAATGTGAAGATATATAAAGGGAATAATCAGAAGAAAGAGTGTAAAAATAAACTATGAGAAGGCATGAAAGTCAGATTCTCTACTTATAATTGGCTTCAATTAATAGTAAGAGAGCCTGGATCCAATCTTTCCCATGCAATTACCCAGAAAGTGATTTTGAGATGACACCTTGTTATTCTGTGTAACTTCTCCTGCCTGAGACCCTGTGCTACTTATTTTCATATTTTAATACGGTTCCAGCATAGTTCAGACAAAGTAACCCTAATATCCATGAAGAAAATCACTGGATCTTGTACTTTTTAGCAAATCCTTACTAATTAGATAATTTTTACTAATGGCATAATGCTAGAAGTTGTAAATTATTTTTGTTATGGGAGATACTGAGTAGACCTTTCTTTTAAATTTTATTTTAGGGAGAATAAAATCGAGCAAAACAAAACAGATTAAAGTTAATCAAAACAAGACAGTGTAAGTGACACAGGATTTCAAAACAAGGCCATAGGAAATTGACAATAGTTACAATAATGCCTCTTGTCTTCATCATAGCTGTGCATACCTCAGACAGAGTAAAAATCAAACAAAACAGAAACAGAATAGAACAAAAAGAAATGAATGCAACATGGGACTTCAAAACAAGATAATAGTAAATCCAAAATGGCTACCATAGTATATCTTGTTATCCTTGAAATGACTGCCCAAGCCATCAGATACAACAAAATAAAACAGAATAACACCCAACCAAAGCAATGAGAATGACACAGGATTTTGAAACAAGATAATAGAGAATTAACAATGGCTACCACCTTCAGGTGACCCCCATAGATGCTAAACTGTGTATTGTTATTCTCTGAATAGATGATCGGACCACCGGCCCTAGACCTGCAAGGTCAGTGAAACCCTAAACACTAAAAGCATTAAGTGGCATTTTAGCTCACTAGCTATCAACACAGCCTGTGTTTCTCTGGATTAATTGGTCACTTGGGGTGATGGAGCACTGGCTCTTCTTGTCTCCCTGCCCACACCCCAGAAGAGGCTGGCACTTGGCTCCCCCCAGTCAGCTCGCACATGGCACCAACTCATAGGAAGTCTTAGCTTCTTGTTGACTTCTTGCTCTCCTCCCCCACAGTCTTCGAATGGCACAGACTCACAGGAGAAGGCTAGCATCCGGCTCTGAGTAGGCATTTTAAATGGCATTACCATATACTACACATTACTTAGCATCTATTTTCCCTTCTCCCCTCTCTTTTCCTACCTTATTTCTTCTTCACATCATCTTTCTTACTCTTCACATCGTCATTCCCACTTTCTTTCCAGTGTCAGCTTTGCTAGTGGCTAATGGAGTTATCTCATCTCTGATTAAAATTTATATATGATATATATTTATATATAAATATTTCTATATTGTATATATTTGTATATATAAATATTTACATATATATATTTAAAACCAAAATTCATATTGGTTTTCTTCTCAACAGCCTCTGGCTATATTCTTCCCATACATTAGGTACCTTTGAAATTGGTTAATACTCCTTGATGAGATGAATAAAATTGTTTTGTTTTGTTTTGTTGTACCAGGGATCAAACTCACGACCTTGCGCTTGCCAGGCAGGCACTTATGCCACTGAGCTAAATCCCCTCCTCTTTTTCTAGAGTAATGAATTGAATGCTCTGGTTCAAATCATTACCATGTTTCTCGAGGACCACTTCGATGAACTTTTCAGTGGCATCCATCCTCTCTTCCTTCATCCCACACTATCCTTCCTTTCTCCATCCACTCCAGGACTTCTCTGTTCCTGCAACCCACCAAGCTCACTCCTCCTTCAGTGTTTGCATTGGCTGGTCCCTCTCTGCCAGGCAAGCTCTTCCTCAAATCTGTCTATGGCTGGATAATTCTGTCACTCAGCCTTCTATGTAATTTATTTCCTGACAGAAGCCCCCTATGCTCATCCAAATAAAAGTATTTCTCAAGTTTCATCTGTGACATCTTGTTTGTGACTTTATTTTCAATTCTCTCTACCACTCTACTAACACAAGTGTCTCAATGAAATCTGAAATTTGCCTCTTAGTTCACAATCTGCCATGGAAAAGTCCCAGGCACACACTGGATGCTCTACACATATATGTGGAATAGACAACTGCATACATGATATTTTTCTAGTCACAAAAAAAACATAGCCTAGAGAGACAGTATATCTCTCTAAGTGTAACTGTGTAAATTGTGTGCCTGTGTGTTTATAGTGCATATGTACAGAGAAAATACAAAAGTAACAAAATAGTACAGTGGTTATATCTAGACAATTATGAACACATCTCTTTTCTTCTATTTAATGTCTAATGTGTACATGTTCTTCAGTTACCATGTGTCTTAGCTTTCTGTCACAAGGGGAAAAAGTATCTGACAATAACAAAGAAAGAAGTTTATTTTAGCGCATGGTTTCAAAGGTTTAGTCCATGGTGAGCTGGTAGCTTGGCCCTTAAGCCTGTGGTGAGGCAGAAACATCATGGCGGAAGGGTGTGGAGGAGGAAGGCTGCCGAGCCAGCCAGGAAACAGAGAGAGCATATGGGCTTGGGTGGCTTCTGTTTCCTCCTTCTCCTGCTTGTATTCCATGCAGCCCCCAGCTTACTGGATGGTGCCACTGGTATTCAGGGTGGGTCTCCCCCTCAGTTTGCTCTCCCACATGCCGATTATGTCTGGCAACACAGACACTGCAGACGTATGTTCACGAATTGTGTAGACATTTCTTCATCCAGTAAAATTAACAACCAAGAATAACCACCATAACCAAACATTACCAGTGCAGTGCCAACCAACCACCAGATCTTACTCCTCAATATTTTTTCTTTCTTTCTTTCCTTCCTTCCTTCCTTTCTTCCTTTCTTTCTTTCTTTCCTTCTTTCCCTTCTTTCTTCCTTCTCTCTCTCTGTCTCTCTCTCTGTCTCTCTCTCTCTCTCTCTCTCTCCCCCCCCCTTTCTCTTTGTGGTGCTGCAGATGGAACCCAGGACATTGCACACGCTAGTGCAAGCTCTAGCATTGAGCTATATACACCCCATCCTCCAAAAATAAATACAAAACAATGACCAATCCACTTCTGCAGAGCTCAGTAACACCTTCCCAACTTGAAGGTTATGGCTCCTGGAATTTCAACCATTCAGCAGCTTCCCTCAGTCCAGGGTTTGTGTGAGAGCATAGATGACCCAATAGCACACTATGACAGCAACAGAGTGGAGCAGGAAACTAGCTGACAGTGAAATGCCTACCCCAGGAAACATCCTAGTGGTACTTTGAATCACAAACAGAAACAAGGTGTACACAAATCACATAAACCCACAGCCCTAGCAGAACTCTCAAAGCACGCAGGCACTCAATAAACCTCTATTGAATAGAAAAGAATATTACAGGGTTTATTTTCCACAATAAAATAAGAGGCAGAATGCACAGCTTGATGTACCTGCCTTGGAACAACTCTGAGCTCCGTGCCCTTGGCAAAATGACCTCGTCAGCCAGTAAACTTTGTGATTTGAAGAGGATGGAAACCGCAGAATAAAAGCAAAGGTCACCGTGGCCCTGATGTCATTTTGTTGTCGTTCCCAAGATATCTACTTCTCCCTTCACAATGAAGAACTGGCAAAGCAGCTCAAGTGGAAGATGAATTAGATGCTTTTGAGTTTCAGCTTCCTTAACAGTTCTATCAAGGACCTTGGTACCCAGCTGCAACCACTGTCATTTTCCCTTTCTTGATAATGACAGTCAAATCAGCTTTGACTCTATGGTTATGCAAAATCAATTGTTCAATACCATAATTAGCAGCCATGCTGAAGACATTGAATTTAACAATGAGAGTTCTCGGCAAGCCTGATGCATATGACATACCAGGGAGAAAAGCATGAGTTGTTAACTGTTGGCGAACACACTTGGGCCCCTGCAATTTTCATTATGATGAATTGTAGACTCAGGAGAGATTTCCTGGCCTGTCTGCTCTCATAGCGTTCTGCTAGGGTGATTCCGGAGTAGGCAACTGCGGCTATTCCTGAAACCCAAAGTGGGAGAAGGAAGCTAAACATGACCAGGCTAAGGCGCATCTGTTTTCAGATCAATAATCAGCACTTGTGCAAGTGATGCTGGAATACATAGAACGACTCTCTCTGGGTCATTTTTATTAAGGCAAAGTGGATTTTATTGCAGCTGGTATGATCAACTGACAGCAAATAAGGAAAGAGATGCCTACCCAGAGAAAAAGGAGGGCTCCTCTCCAGGGCAGCTGGGAATCCATCACATCAGCCCTAGTCTCTCTCAGCACTCTGGAGTCCTGGAGAATCTTTCACCATAGCAGCAAAGAAAATAGTGTATGGTTCTCTTCGCTTCACAAGTACAGAAAGTTCTCTGTCAATTCCTCGGTCCATAACCTGCGTAAAAGTGCTGCAAGACCTAACACAAGGAACCTGCATGTGACTGAGGTTGGAATCATAATCACATGTCTCCAACTCAAGTTCAGCATAATTATACACAATTTTGCCCCATGAGGGAGACGGGTAGGTCTGTAAATAAAAGAATGCAGATTCATGGAGTGAAATTGAAAAGCAGGTGGGAAATGTATGACTGCTTCCATAAACTTGTCAGTGAGGTACAAATAGGACACACGATTCAAATTCTCTCTCCTTCCATGTTTGTGCCACTTGGCTCTAACTTGCTTACAGAGGGAGTACATGACCATGACAACAATAGCTTAGCTCAGCAAGGCCTCATGAAGTCCATCGATGCTTATACAAAGTCTTGGAGTTGGGTGGGTTTATCTTTGACACTCCCTTCCCAGCCTGAATGACTTGCTTTCTGTCACTGCTGGCCACTGTCCACACTCCCTCCATGACACTGAGAATGTGCCTCAACCTTGTCCAGCCTCTCCTGGTGACCCTCACTGGGTTCTTCTAGCATGACTCCATTCCCCCGTCCTGTCCCCAGGGTGCACTGTGCCCTGGCTCCTGGCTCATTATTTCCCCCACAACCTACCTGTTACAGTCACATCAGCCCGAGGAATGATTTAACCTCAGTGCTTGAGCAACAAGAGAATAATCGGAAGTCTTCACTAGGCTCTGTGAAAATTGTTAGATAATGCACATAAAACATTTCATACCATGATTTATGAATCTTATTATTCAATAAATGTGATTACAACTATTTTTTATCATAACACAATTTTAGCAAACTGATTTTCTCTGCTTTAGTGTGTTGGCTTAGATGGGTCTGATAGAAAACCCTCATGTACCCCCTTTTTTTAGGGTACATGACAAGCCACATCAAATGGAAACATGTGTCCCACTGGCTACAGTGACTGGCTTAAGGACGGATGCATCCTTGCTATTTATGGGGGACTACCGGAAAGGGGAAGTTCTTTCCACTAGGTGTTCTGAGTGGTAAGATGTGAGGTTGGGACTGTTGACTGCCAGCAGAAAGAGAAACTTTTGCTGGAAATGAAGTAAAAAATCAGCTGAAATCATTGAGAAAGAGAGCAAGAGAGTCCAGATTATAGGCTTGCAACACCTGATATTTTAAGGGTCTGAAAATAGTCAAAACTCCAAATACCTGGCCATAGAAAGAGTCCTAATGAACCAAGCTCCCCTCCTCCCAGCTATCCAGCATACTAATGGGCAAAGACTGCCATTCCATGGCGATGCCCTGTGCTATTAATTTTGAATAATGCAAAACAAGTGTTCAGTATCTTTAGAACTAACTTGTTGCTAAGTCACTCCAAGGCAAGGTGAGCCAGGGCCTGGACCTGCATGTCCCCAGCCTTCTGGCACTTTCGAACAAGGCTTCCCTCTGCTCAGGAAGTCCTTCTTCACAAGGGCAGAAAAGGCAGAAGTGTGGAGTCCCTTTATCCTCCAGGACCAATCGCCTTTCCAAGTGATGAAAGTAAGAATGGCCTGGTAACCGGAAGTACCAGGCTTTCACTGATTGTGGTTTTTCCAGAAGCCATGAAGACTAATCTCGGCATGCCTCACACCTCTGGTTTCTCCGCCCCCCATCTCATAGCCCAGCCTATCATTTCATCCATCGTCCTGTCCCTGCCTGTTCTCCCAACACTTCCAAGGTACCCCCTCTGCCATGCCGCTATCAGCCCTCTCCCCATACCAACACCTGACTCTGTGTCACTTCCTCAGAGCTGCTCTGTGGATTAGCAGCATCAGCCTCACCTGGGAAGGTCTCAGAAATGCAGATACTCAGGCTCCACCTGCACCCTCCTGATCAGAAATTCTGGGACAGGGAGCAGAATTTTGTATTTTAGTAACTTTCCCAGAGGATTTTGATGCTCTAAGATTAACAGGCATTTCCTCAGAAAATTCATTGTTTCTTGTGACTCTCCCAACACTTAGGAACTCCCTTGAAAACAGAGTAAGCTGTTCCTTGACTATGCCAATTCCTTACTTCCAAACTAACTATCCTTCTTTCTCCAAGATCATTTCAAATTCAAAACTTGGTACCTACCATCCTTCCGGGTTGCTGCCATCTAGGAACACACATGTCCCTGCTCCTCAGTCATGGTGGCTATGACATCTTAATCTCTGCCTTGGTCTCCACCTCTGTTCCCACAGTGATTCTCAGCAACATTAGCATTCCCAGGGAGGATCACCCCAACACCCTAACACAAGATCCCCACCCTCCACTTCAGCGCCTCCCTGACATGGTCCTAATTTGTGCATCATTTTTATCAATTACACAACTGCTCACTCATCGCATCCTTGGAGTACTCCTTCTGCCCACCAGCTCTGGTCTTCCCACTCAACTCCCCATTGACACTATTCTATCTCTGTTAGTGCAATGTTAAGTCATGGGCCATTTTCTCAATTTAATTTTATTGGCTGACACTGCAAGAATGCTTAGTCTACTGCCTCTCCCACATATACCTTTTCCCTGTCCCCATGATTTCCAAATCGACACCTCCAGTCCTGGTTGTCATTGGCACCAGAGATACAATTATGAATACTTATGAGATTGCTCTTTTAGCATGCACAGAAAGCTACCAAAACCAAGTAGCTTTTAAACCAAGCCTTAATTTTATCTCCCAAACTTGCTTTTTTCTCAGCATTCCTTTATTTTAGTAAATGGCATCATCTTCTGTGTTCCTTTTTTTTTTTTTTTTTTTTTTTTTTTTTATTTTTTTAACACATCCTTCCTTTGGTCTTTCGGAAAGCACTGTAGACCAGACTATTAATGCACATTCTAACCCAACCTATTCTCATTATCACCAGCACCACAACTTCGGTTAGCTTTTGCTTGGACTAACTTATTCATTCTCAATTGTTTTCCTGTTTCCTTTTTTGTCTCCCCGGTTCCATCCTCCACATTCAGCCAGAGATATATTCTCAAGGCTCACATCGTATCACCTACCACCTTCTTTCCACTGCAAGAGTATTAGGGAAGGATTAAGCTCTACTGACCCCAATCCCCCTTTCTCTCACTTAATGTATTCTGGCCACAGCAGCCTCTTTTCTGTCCCTTGAATGTGTTGTTTCCCATCATGCCTCGAGATCTTTGCACATAATTGTTCCCTCTGTCTGGGATCCTCTGCCTGCCAAATATTAGTTTGACTGTCTTCATGACACAGTTTAGAGTTTACGTCAAATAACATTAAATATCAACTCAGATAAGCCTTTCCTAATTCTCTAAGGAATCCTCATTCGGCTAGATACCTTCCATCAAACTGCCTATTTGTATGATCATAATGTTTAGTGACAAAAATGTGTCATTATAATTAATCTTCTCTCTCCCAATCTGCAAACACCCAATAAGTCAAAGCATCATGCGGTCAGGAATTTAGAATGTGTAGTTCGTGCTTTATCTTTTAGAACTAGAACAGTGCTGACTACAGAGCATACTCTATAAGTATTTGCTGAAATGAAACCAATAAAATTAAATTGGGAAAATGGCCCACGACTTAACATTGTACTCACAGAGATACAGTAATGTGCTTCCAAAACAATGAGATGTTGAAAATAAATTTCAAACGGCTGCATCATAGAGCAAAGCTTTTGAACACACTGGAAGCACCTACTTTTACACAGACATTGTAATTATCTAAATGTTTATGCAGATACTTTAATTTAATAGCTATCTAATAAATAACTTTTTATTTCTGTGATAGGGTAGGACAGCTCTCCAGCAGCATGTTGGTTGATACAATTTCTGACAAAGTACAGAATGAGCATAGTGATGTTTATAACTGCTTTAAAAGAGCTCAGATTTCAACTGTTTTACTAATCATTGCAAACTGGAACCATTTTTCCAGACATGATCTTTGCTCTATATGACAGTGTGACAAGATTTAAGTACCCACAACTGGGGTAGCTAAATGAATATTTCAAGCATGTGCATGTCACCAGGTTGGTCAAGGACAACAATACCAAATGTTAGCAATCGCCACGTTTTTAAAATGTCACTTTTCAAACATGTTTATAAAGACTTTAAAAAATGACTGGTGAATTGATGGAAATCATTAGCTAACGATTGACAGAATTTGCTTGGAGCTGTGTGCAGACTGAAATTGTACTGCCTTTCTAGTCAATGTTTGGATTTACCCTGTACTGGAGAGTGTTTAGGTAGTGCTGAGACATGTTTGACAGTACCCGTTTTGTTTATAACCTGCAGAAATAAATGAAAACATCGGGCAGAAGGCCATTTTTATGTGTAGTCAGGAAAACAGATTAGTTCTTCCTAAAAATCAAATTCTTCTCCTGTGATTCCCAGATCTTACTATTCACCAAACCTGAGACCATTTATCATTAAGAATGCATCTTTCCCTCCCTCGGTTTGTCTTTTTCCCTCCCTATACTGGGGACTGAAGCAGAGGCAAACATATGACACTGGCTTGCCAGCTTACTAGCCTGTTTGCTTTCTCACTTGAACTTGAGATCTTCCTGCCTCAACTTTCCAGCAGAGTGCTGGGATGACAGGTGTGTATACCCAACTTCCGGTTGCCTCTTTAACTGAGATTTCTTCCACTCTACTGGTTCCCACCTGTGTTTTTCTCTAGTGTTACAGAATCCATGTAAAACAAAATAACTCACACCCTGGGAATCCCATTCTGTATATCCAAGCATAGAAGCTGAGGAAGTAGAGGTTGATGTGTTGTAGAGAGATGGAGCTGTGCCCCTAGGTTGTGCCTCACACATCCCCAGACTCACCACACTAGCAGGTCAAGGACCCAATGAAAAAGGCCTTCCTCTGGTCCGGGAAAATTCCTCATTAAATAATAAAGTCACCCACACGAGAAAATCTCCATTTAAAACAAAGTTCCATGGTGTACTATCCCCACTCTCATGGGAACCATGGGCGCCATCACCTCTGCTCTCTGGAATCTTGCACTCTTCTGGGGGCCTGCCTGCTACACAGATGCAGTGTTTGTAATTAAAACTTTGAGCCACATGAGTCCAGGGACAACTGCTTAATCAGCATTTTATCCCTAATCCACAATTACTTTGTCAAACATATTATAAGAGCATAGACATCTGCCTGGTACCTAATAAGCACGCAGTCACTGACTAATCAATTAATGACTGATTGATAAATCAGACTGTTCATGGGACAGGAGAAGACCAAGGGGATTTAAAATCTGCATTTTCAAATACACAGAAAATGTGATGTTGAGGGTTTCAAGGAGAACTCAAGCAACCAATAATTGTCATGCTATCTTTTGGAAAAATAATAGTTTTTAAATGCTTCATTTTTATAAGGTAGGAAATATACACTGCTTATGATTATATATTCAGTACTTTCTTAATTCACTACATTTGGGCCATGTTGCTTTAGAGTTTAATAAATTCTTTTATGATTGATTCAAACCAAGTGACTTTAAGAATGCAAGGTTCACTAATTATTCAACAGAAGATACTCATTCTTTACAATCTTGCCACTTCCACGTTTTTTTCTGAAACTCATATTTTTATATCAATTAATTCATTCATATGCATTGTTTATAACTGAGTGCCATTTTTATTTTGAGCCTTCTTTTCTTCAGATACTGAACACTCAGTATAATTAATTCAGAATTTCTTCTGGCAATTTGTTTCCTCTTATTTGATTTATTGTGATAAGAACACTCAATATGAGATATATATCTGTAACAAATATCCAATATTCAATACATTGTGGTTAACTCTAGGAACAATGTTTTATGACAGATCTCTAAAATTTATTTACCTTGCTTTACTGAAAGTTTATGCTTGCCCATTACTCCCGTAACCCTCTTCCTCAGGATTTATCCATCACTGCACTTCAGTTCTATGAATTCCACTGTCTGAATACCTTACATAAGTGGCACCATGAGTTATTTGTCTTTCTGCATCTGTTTCACTTGATATCCTCAACTAACTAGTACATCATATGATCAAATGAAAAAGGTCTAAATTTCATTCACAATGTCACATATTTCAGAAATTCTTCTTTTTTTGAGGCTGAGTGGTATTCTTATACGTTTGTATACAGGAATAATAAAATTCCTATATTCATCCATCCGTGATCATGTGGTTTGTTTGCACACCTTGATTATTGTGAACAGCTCTGCAGTGAACATAGAAGGGTTAATATCTCTTCAAGATCCTCATTTCACTTCTTTACGATAAATTTCTAGAAGTGGGATTGCTGGATCACGTAGTACACTAGCTGAAATGAAATCAGACATAGTATCTGCTTTGAAGGGCAACTCAATTGAAAATAAGTATATTTTTAGAATTCTCAAGAAAGACAGGAACAATCATTTGATAATTCTGGAATTTATAAAAGCTTCCTGAATAAGCTAATTCATAGGGTCAGGTATCAGAAGAAAGATACTAAAGGGTTTCCAGGTAGAAAGAACAAGGTATGCCAACACTCAGACTTGAAATCATATGGTTGATACAAAAAAAAAAAAAAAACAAACTTAAGTATTACTCAAGTCTTTAAAGTGATTATCAGGGAGAGAGCCGATGAATAGGGGAACTGGATGCCCAGGTTTCCCTGACACGGTACAGTTTTACATCTGGTGTCCCAGCTAAGTTACCAAGAGCACCCCACTTCGTACTAGAAGTGTTATCTTGTCAATGGTCGCAATTCATGTAACCAAACTACAAACACCCTCAGGTGAAATTATCCAGTGAAATAAAGACCAAATCACAGAGCTGCTTATGGCATACTAAGAATTTCCCCCAGTGTATGCTGTATTTACCACTTATAGAGGGAAAGTGATTTTAGCTAACACATAACATTTTTCATATCAATAGTTATGTATATTTCTTAATGTATACTGGGAAGAAACAGCACATCCAGCTCAGGATTTAATTGGTTTAATTGCCTTGGATGGACTCAAAGAGCTACCAGTCTGGTGTTGTGTCCAATATTGACCCCAGAACTTCATCCCCAGTGCTCTGACAGGAATGTTGAAAATCTTGAACCAACTGAAACTTCTCTTACAATTCTTTGGAAATTTGCAAAGCAAACACAAGCCCCAGCTTGTGTTTCCATATGGTGGAAACCCAGAGCCTGAGGATCAGGTGTTTGAGCCCAGCCTGGGAAGTTGAATGATTTAGTGATACCTTCTCTCAAAAAACAAAAGAATTAAAAAGAGCTGGGGATGTAGCTCAGGGCAAACACCCTGGGTCAATCCTCAGTGATACGTACCTAAAATGAAAGGAAAGAAGGGAAGGGAAGAGAAGGGAAGATTCCCAGGTTGGAAGGGAAGGGGAGGGAGGATAAGGGGAAGGAAGGGAAGGGAAGAGAAGAGGAAACGTGGATTGACTGCATGGATTCCCCTATACTGAATGCCTATGGGTATTGATGTATTATTTTCAGTAAGAGACTGAATATCACTTTCAGTGGTGTAAAACTGACAATGAGAAGTGATCCAGAATAGTTAAATTCTTTTTTTTTTTACACTTTTTTTTTTTTTCTTTTTTCTTTTTATCGGTACCGGGGATCGAACTCACGACCGCCTGCTTGCAAGGCAGGTGCTTATGCCACTGAGCTAAATCCCCAGCCCCCGAGAATAGTTAAATTCTAAATAAGAAGCACTACAATGGGAGACTGGGACTGAAGAATTATTTTAGGCCAGGAATTTTTTTCTTTTCTTTCATTTTTGAGGCAGGACCTTGCTGTGTAGCCCAGGATGGCCTCAAACTCACAGTAATCCTCCTGCCTCAGCCTCCTGAGCTAGGACAATGGGTTTGTACCACCATGCCCTGCTAGGCCAGGGATCTCCACAGGAATTTCACCACCTTATTGGTTGGCTTTGAACTCTTCCCTCCAGTCCCAGGTTGGAGTAGAGGGCAGAATGGTGAAGGGAGAAAATCTAGGAAGCAAATTACCTTAGTAATTCACAGAAAATGTGGGAAAGAGTTTTAGCGAAGAGTAGGGAGGTGGAGCTGATAGAATTTGCTTAGATTTGTGTGAAAACTAAAACCAACAGTACACGATGCTTGAGCAGAGGTGGAAAAGAAAAAGAATAAATTGTGTAATTTGAATCATAGGTCTCTGACTCAAAAAAAAAACAAAAAAAACAAAAAAAAAAACAGTAAAACGTGTTGTCGTCTTCCAGTGCTTGGACAGGGGAGCAGGGGGCTTAAACCACAAGACAAGGAACTCCCACAGCAGGACCACGAAGGAGCAGGAGGCAGATGAGCTGTCTATAAAAGGAGCATCCGATTTAGATGCAGAACTTGATACAAATTTTCATTTTGTTCCTTGTGGTGAGGAACGTGCATAATGTATTAGCAAGTTGTTGTGAGAATTAAATGAGAGGCTATGTGTGAAAGCACTTGTAAATTGTAAAGTGTCAGTTGTTATTTTGAAGTAAACAAGCAGCAGTGATAATGAATTCTGAGATGGGTAGAGATTAGGAGGCTCAGAGGCACAGTGGGGGAGCCGGACCTGGTCCAGTCCTGCCAGGCTGCAGGGGAAGCACCTCCTGGAGGTGAGAATCTATTGTATATTTTAAAACCCCTGGAGGAAATGACGTGATTAACCCATCTTAGAGTTTCAAAGTCACTACTTAACAAGATTGTGGCAAATTTTTGGTGTTTAGTTTTTTTCCCCCTATATTCCTGGTTCCTCTATATTCTCAAAATCCTTCACAAAGACTTCCAACCTTCCCCTCAAGGGTCCAAATGGTACTTTATCCTTTGAGTTCTCTATAAACTACTGCAGGTATGTGTTTCTCAGAATATCCAGACTAATGTAACAATGATTCCTCACACCCTTAACTACTTTTCTGGGGGGAAAAATGCATGTTATAAGTAAGGAAGGCTCACTACACACTATTTATTTCTTCAAACTTAAATATCAAGCTTCATCACTTAAAATGTGGGCGAGCTTGGTTATACAGAAGTGAATTTAGTGAACCTGGTGTCACTCCACCACAGATTGGCGTGGCACTGGCTGAGTCAAAGGACAAAAATGTCAAGAGGAACAACAGAACGGAAACCACTTTGCAAATTGTAAATGCCTACACCATGCCAGAAATATTTATCATATGTCATCTTACTTGACCTTCTCTACAGCCTCCTGAGACACACTTGCACATATGTTGTCACCTTTCCAGACACAGGAAAAAAGCAGACGTGCAAAGTTCACATCACATGCTCAAGCTCTTACAGCCAACCAGGGACAGTCCCAAATCCCAGGTCTACTGGCTTACACACTCAGCCTTCACTAACTATGCTCTTCTGAGATCTTACTGAGTACAATGCAGTACATGCGTGGGAAAAATTTAAAAAGAGAAAAATAAAGACCCTCCCCTGTCCACTGACCTCCCTACCACTCCCAGAGCTCTTAGTCTAATAGAGAAGAAGACTAAATAAGGTCTTTGAGATCTATAACTCATTTCACAACAGCACAGCACCAACAAAAGTTTTTCAGAGTCCAGCTATCTGTTTGTTTAATAGAAATTCAAAATAACTTCTGCAATGGCTCATCTGGAGCACCACCCCCTTCCATTTCTCACAAACAGAGTCAATGAAGTCACTGACTAAAGATATGAAAATAAAAATTTATTCAGTCAAGAGTTTAGGAAAATGATTGCTTTTCGTATAAAAAAAGACAGACTCAGCCAGCGGGTCTCTTTTACCCTTTGTCTATCCTTAATCACTTCACCTCACCACCTGTTTTTCTTGGAATTAGATATGATGGCTAGAGGAGAAAAACCCATCTATCAGCATAAGGAAGAAAACCAGGCACTAGATATGTCACAGTGGAAAGGTAGGCAGAGTTTGGGTACTCCATGACATCATGGAGTGTCTCTGTGACACTAGCCTATGATCCCCACACTTCAGTACAGTAGAAAAATAAAACCCGATTCCTTTCAAACACTGAAGTTGTATTTCTGTGACATATAGCTGAATATAATCACCAATATAAATGCAATCCTGGTTTTATCAGTAACGAAAGGTGCAAACCAGCATTCTCTGACAAAAAGAACATTGCAAACCTCACAACTGATCCTGAACTTTGGCTTTTGTTTTGTACTATGTATTTTGGATGCTGTTAATGAGAATAATTTGTGACCGAGTTCTCAACTGAGAACTCAGAAATTTCTATTGGTAGATCATAATTTTAGGAATAGAGTAGCTCTCTCACGGGTTCATTGATGTCTATACAAAGTTGTTCCCTGTGTGCCTCCATCCTGTTCGTGTAGTGCTGCACTGATGTGACACATGACTGCACTCATTTAAAGGTATATGAGATACAGGAAACACAATGCCTAAAACCAGACGCATATGTAGCATGATGATGGGCATGCGGACAGGCTGTCTCCGAGGAGATCTGTCTGTTTACAGGAAGTATAGATTCACACCATCTGGATGCAAACATGAGCAGGCATTCATGTCTTAGTCCTGCTGAGATCCAGTAGATGAGAACAGAGATCCTCTCAGAGAAGAGATTAAAGCTTTGAATTTCTCGCCACTCAGGGCAGATGGTGATGGCCACAGATCCTCTGAGAGCTGCAACACTTTGTCAGTGGTCCCAACTGGTACAGGAGCTGAGTGTCTGCTGGCTGAGTGGCTGCTGCAGAGTCAGCCATAGCTTGCACCTCCACTCAGGGCTACTGAGCACAGTATTGACCTTTGCCAGAATTAGTAAGACAAGCAGAGATTGGGCTTCAGGTTTCATCAACTGAAATTTAAATATGCATACATTATACTGAAAAGTACCAAAGGGGGTTCAAGTTCCAGAACAAGAGACCTCCTACTAAAGTAATTCATTCTCCAAGCTTTTAAACACATACACCTGAGAGGCAATCACACATTATTTTTCAAAAATAGTATTGCCACTGAAGTTCAGGCTGACATGCAGCAGTGCCACATGGCTTCCGGGAGGCATGATGAGTACCAAAAATGACAAGCTCTAAACGAATTGATTTGGCTGGAATGAGTAGTGAGTCACAAGGCAAGACACCCACAAGTGCTTGTCTGAGTACCAAATCGATGCTGAGTACCAAACACGGGAGCAAAATGTTCACGTCAAAATGTATTGAGTATCAAATGTAAGGTGTTTCAAAGCAGTCAAATAGCAAGGTCTGACTAGAGTAAGCACTGGCTGAAAATTTTCTATTTTAGGGGTTGGGGTAGTGATAGGAGAAAAAAGGAAGTCGGGGTCTTGCATTCTTACCAACATAGCACCCAATAAAAATTAACACTGAAAATCATAGAGCAGGAGTTCTTACTTCAAACAGAGAGAAAGGAATCTTTTTGTCCACTCAACAAATGTCTATCTAATGGCCTTCAGTTAAACCTGATACTTTCAATGTTATCAGTTACTCTGCAGCTTATGGCTAGTAAGCCATAGGGCACCAAGGGCTTTGCATCCTGAAGGTCAGATGTGGTGAGTCTGTACAGTCAGCTGAACTTTGCAGCCACAACGTACCTCATGCCCATCCCTTTCCTTTCCTTTTCTCCCACTCTCTTTCCTCTGATCCACCTGCTCCAAACAGCTTTTAAATGCAGAAAGAATGCAACTAATTTTACCATTAGCTTAAGCAAAGCAAATAAGATGTAAATCCTCTGCCAAGGAAGTCAGACGGTGCATCCCAAAGCCCAGTTTTAGACGCAGCTTTAAATTGCTGCGGTGCTTGGTGTGATTCATGACACTGCTCTCCTCCCATTAACTCAGAGTTAATGATGTGCCCTCTTCCTTTTCTGACCTAGGATTGTAGGAATAATGCAGCATTCTGAAAGACTCTGTTATTCTTTGCTGCAGTTCACAGCCACCATCCTTGTACCGCGGTACACAGAGGGTCAGCTCCGCTCATCGGAGCCCCTCACCTCTAACTCCAAAAGCAGTTTGCTCTGTGCTTCTCAAAGATGTTCACAGACTCGAGTTCACTGGACACAAGCAACTTCCTGGATCACAGAGTCCGTGACTCAGCACGATTTTCAGATCAAACTAGGTGAAAAGATGACAGCGTAGTTTTAAAAACAACACAGAGATCCCCTGATTGATCTCCAGAGGTAGGATAGTCCCTAATCCAAAGCTTGTGCCAGGGAATAGTTTTAATTCACTTAAACTTCATTGCCTCACTAAGTCTGTCCCCCTTGAGATTTATCTGTTAGGTGGGCTGCAGTTAACTTTCCTAGGCATTCTGTTTTCACGGTTGCTAGCCTTTTCTTTTTCTCTGTCTCTTCCTCCTCCTCTTCCATCTCTTGTTTCATTTTTACTTCTTCAAATCCCCAATTTCCTCAAGTCCCACGGCTTTCTATGCCCAAATGACATTTGTGGGTGTTCTCAGTGTGAGTTACAAAGTCACTCTAATTTCTCATCTGCTCATGGAAATGGGATACTCACAATGTTGGCCAGTGTCTTTCTAACGTAAATAGAATCCTATTTCTCCACTGCTGCTCTTATTACACACTCAAAATAACATCAACTCCCTTAGCAAGGCTGTTATGTATTCACTCAAGCAAACAAATGGCCTTACAGCTAGGCGAGATCTTTATACATGGGGTTATAATATTATGCAAAATACTCTATATCCACACGGGATTGACACGGTAGTATAAGAGAGACAGAAAGCAAGACCATAAAAATAAATGAAGAGCATAATTTCTGATACAAAATATGAAGAAAATAAAGCAGTTATGGGGGAAAGAGTAGGGTAAAAGCTCTTGAAGTGCAAAGATAAAGGTAGAGCTCTTTGAGGCAGAAACATTTGACCTCAGACATGAATGATAAGAGTAACCAGTTCTTAAAGTTAAATTGGTAGTTGACAAAAATTCAGTCATGTGAATGAACTTATTCCCTTGAGTATATATTTTACACTGTAAGAAATATATTGAATATCAGTCTAACTTTGTCTATTTCTATATATTATTTTTTTATAGACTAAATTTTCATACCTGCATCTGCCTTTTAAATTAGTAGAGTCTTTTAGTCCAGACTCTGCTCCATCAAGTTAATCCTGCTGTTGCTCCAAATTTAGACTTGATTGAGCCTCACAGTATATGTGAGATTTTGGATTTGTGGATTTTCTTCTCAGGCAGAAAGTGAGAACATCTAATATCCAAGACTCCTCCCAAGAAAAAAAGTATAAAATGTCATGATTTCATTTTGAGTCATATAGTTTTATGATCTACAGGAAACTTCTACCTAGGTGAACAAAAGATCTATTAATTAAGGAAATAATGTTCTGATAACAAAGAGGATAATTAATAATAAGTGATAGATGTATACAGTTTTAAATGATAATTTATGGCTTATCTTCTTCTAGATTACGCATGTTAAGAGGCTTAATGCTTAATACTTTGCTGTTTTAGTATTTGGGTTTGTTATAAATCCCAGTGGTTATACTTTTAATAAACCTCAGTAAACCTTACCTGTAAAGTTGCAAACAAAATAAATAAGCAGAAAAAATAAGAAATTCAATTATTATTAAGAATCATACTGTTACGTTTCTACATGTGAAAATTACTCAACAACATTGAGCTAAATTATTATACTTAAGTTATAGATGAGGAAATCAAAGTTTAACGGCCTTATACTCTGAAACTAATCAAAGTAAAAACTGAAATTGTTGCCTAGCACCCTTATTTCAGAAGTTATACTTTTAATTACTACACTTCCTATGCTCCTAAGCATTGAATTGAAGGAACTAGCTTAAAAAAATTTTTGTGCTTACCAACAGAGCAACGCAAAAAAGAGGAACTAGACCAGTTCTTAGAATTTCTTTAATATAAGTGTATCTCTACCAAAAGGAGTAATATTTGCTTTGCAGTATGATATAATTACATTGTACAATACCTTTTGGTAAGTCATAATGCACAGGTAAGAGGAAGGAGAAAAATGGAATTCACATACTTCTTTAAGACTCTGCTTTAAGAGAAAGGATCAAGACCACAAGTAAAATCACAAGGCAGCTATGAAATAACTACCTTCAAAGTACAGGGTAACAGGGAGGTACTTCACCCATGTCTGTAATAAAATGAACTAAATCTTCAGCCAATTTCAGGTTCAAAACTTTGTAAAAATATGATCAATAGACACATACCAAACAGCAGTGAAATGTGAATGCAGGTTCTATATTACACAAGTGCCCAGTAGTGAGCATTGTGAAAAATTAGACAGATATATACATGTGCATATGAAATAGTTAAAAATGTCACAGAAAGCTGTCTTCAATACCCAAAAAAGAAAAATGGGATCCGGAGAAATAAAGACTATGGTGTAGTGCGCATACTACGGTTCCAGGAAATACACTGTTTTCTTTAATGAAGAAAGATGCTTCTACTCACCCAGCTAGGAACAGGAATTTCTCTGTGGCCACTGCACCAACTCAGAGAACCCAGGAGCCTAGAGGTGCAGACTATTACTGCTCATAAACAGACGCTGGCGAGACCTGCTTAGAGGAGGGATTACATCATCAGTCTGCCTATCATTGACCAGTGGCCTGGACTTAACAGGCAAAGCCTCATGGGCCACATCTTCCTGCTAAGTCTTTACTGTAAAAGCATAACCCTTGTCTCTTCCCCCGGCGCTTTTCAGGTTTCCACAGTCCACTGTTGGCTTAGCCCATGTTGTTTTCTTGCAGCTACAAAAGTCAATTTACATCCTGCTCACATCAATTTTATAAATAACCTTTACTACGTCCGAGGCATTTCGAATTGGGAGTAAACAAAAGGCTATAAAACAAATAATATATAGTCTTTGCTCTCAAAAATCTGATTTTAAAAAATATGTAATCATAATACCAGACAAAGTGAAATTCATTACAACGGTATTCTCAGAAAGAGGCCAAAAATGGGCAGCACGCTGGGAGCCCAGAATTCAGTTCATCACATGGAATTAGGGCACATCACTCTGTTGCAAGTACGATGTCTCTGGCTATTGTAGAGAAAACAAACTTTTAAAAAGGGCGCTGGGGAGCCCTGAAGACCTCTGGGGAGTCAGGCAGGACAGCACTGCCGACCAAAGTGAGTGTTGGCAATCAACCACACACTGCAGGCAGATCGTGAAGCCCCACTGCACCTGAGCTGGGCACAGACTGCAGTGAGTTCTTCCCATCCAGGCAGCATTCTGTCCCAGAGCCACTTTCTGCTGCCTCTGAAAACTAGACTTTCGCAGCCGTCACTCTTACTGTGGTGGAGTCCTTGCTGTTCCTGCTTCTCCCCACCTCCAGCATCGAGCTGCAAGCCTGAAGTTCTTACAACCACTACCAGGATTCTGTGCCTGCACTGTAGTTTCCAGGGTTTGGGTAAACTGTGATGTTTTCAGCTTCTCAAGTAAGAACGAGCTTTGTACAATTGATTTGGGATTTGATGTACACTCCCTCCCCCTTAGGAGGACGTCCAGAGAGTGGGAAATAACTGCCCCGCAAAGACCCCCTACATCAAGCAGGCTGAGCTGGACGCCCTGCCATGGGGAAGGAGATCCACTGACAGTCTGTTTTGGCTTACAAGTCCACTTTCCTTTGCTCAGTGAGGTAATGCTCTGTGTTGCTTGTTATTATCGATATCACCTTCTATCTCACAGCCTTTGCAGTTTCCTTTGGGGAAATAATCTGAGCTGAGACACTTAGGTTTATTTAACCACGATACCTTTATTCATCCAGGATTATAAGCAAGGCTGTATTCAAAGACCAAATGTTTAATTAAAGGAAAAATAGTAATTCTCTTAAATAAAAAGATATTGTGGAAGGAAAGTAGGTATTATAATGTCTATTTTCAAAGGCACGGTTTGAGATAATAGAATTGGCGAGTTCATCTAAGATACACTTGAGACCAGACATAAAGTGACACGGACAACCATTTGTGTCCTAAAATCAGCAATATGAATACAATAAATATAAGGAAGAAATATGCTAGGGAAAAATGCAACAAAAACAGAACTCTCACTCACTCATTTAATAGTTCCATATAGACTGGATTGCCATAAAAGTATCTGATTTGCTAAAAAATAAATAAATAAAAATAAAAAGGAAAAGAAAAGAAAAAACCTTTCCTTGATATCCTGTGTTGAATGGAAAACTCTTATTAACTAAAAAAGAATTTTAAATGATCATCACACAGCATAAATGATGGTATTAGTCAAAATATCCCTCTCAATTTCAGATACAATCCGGGGCTACTAAAAATTGTACTAGATGCTTCCAAATCTGTAACATTCAACACTGGCAACTGAATTGTCTTCTCACCCATCCCTGATCCCTTTCCAATGCCTCCTATGATGCCTACAACCAACCGGGTCCCAGCAAGTCTTCCTTCTCCTCATGTATCACAGAATCCTCCAGTTTCGAATCCTGAATCTTATGTCCTCTCTGCGTCTCTCCACCATCACCACTAGCCCTGCGCTGAAGCCAGGAATCTTTGGCAGGAATCTTTGGCAGGAATCTTTGTTTCAGTCTGGCCTCTCCAGCTCTGAATCTGTCGCCTTCAGAGTCAAGAAGACACAGCAGTCAGAAGAGTAGCACCCAGATCTCCAAGAGGCTGCCCCTTGCGTGGCTTTTTGGATTCAGGTGAATCTGGCCCTGAATTCTGGCATCTCCACTTCATAAGATGCTCTAAGGTAAATCATTCAACCTTTCCAGGCCTTCATATCTACATTCAAGATGAAAAATTGTGTTTTAAAACAGAGATTATGCTAAGGATTAAACGAAAAAAACATATGTGGGAAGTCTCTGGCACATTAACCAGCATAAAGTAATCATTCAGTGAATTTTTTGTAATTATTACCAGGAATTAAAGTCTTTCTGTGGATCTCAATGAAAAGAGAATTCTAATACACAGAAGGTTTTGTTAAAAAAAAAAAAAAAAGAAAGAGAAAGAAAGAATGACAGAAAGAAAGAAAGAAAGAAAGAAAGAAAGAAAGAAAGAAAAGAAAGAAAGAAAAGGCAACATACAAAGGCTTATTTGCAGGCCATTAAGAATCAGTTTGTAACTAATAACACCCTTGGTCTCTCTAAGAGAAGGGGCTGCGTCCTCCTCCGAGGAAACTATGCACCAACCAACAAAGAGGAGGAAATCCGCTGAGATGCATGAGAAGTGACAGCACCAGCAGCTGCAGTAAATGTTTTACAGGTATTCATTCATTTATGTATTCATCAAACATTCATTAAGCGCTACCATGTGCTGTGTTCCTTGCTGGGAAAACCAAAAACGGAATTTAAGAGATGCTTTTAGGGGAAATCACAGTTTAGTCAGAAAGAGCATATTCTAATGTGCTTTATGTGATAACAGTAATATACCCCGTGTCCTTTGCCTTTGTTACTTTCTCGGTGCTGAGACATAATGCCAACACCCACAATTTAAAGGAGAGGTTTATTTTGGCTTAGAGTGTTAGAAGCTTAGTTCATAGTTGGCTGCCTCGAGCGTGGAAGCAGCATGATAGAAGGGGCTGGTGAAGGAAACTGCTCACCTTGTGCCAGTGGAGAAGCAGAGAGAGAAGGGAGGAGCTATGGGGCAGATAAATCTCTTCCGGTCACAACCCCGGTGATCCACCTCCAATCAGGCCCTGTCTCCTCCCTGAAAGTCCCTATTGAGCCCTCCTAATCCAGTTGCATTCCAAAAGCTGCACCTCTGGATACAGGGACATCTAGATCTAAACTATAACATCCTCTGAGACCACAAGACCTGCACAGGGGCAAAGAAGGAACAGCCGGGAGTGAAGGGAGTAGGAGGAGATGGCGGTGCAAGTCCATCTAAGCCAGAGCAGCTCATTGTGAGCCTCAGCCTCGGATGTAGGAGCTGCCCTGGCTGCCAGGTCCTCCTCGCCTTTTACTAGGACACAAATCTGGGACAGTGACAAGCTCAGCATGACTGCCTCTGGATCCGAACTTCAGGTGTGGTGCTCCTGAATCCTGGGTCTCTCCAGGATCCAAGTTAGCTCATTCCAGAGATCAGTGTCGCTGGAGCCCCTGGTCACTAAAATTCTCCAGAGGAACAAAACCAGCCCTTTTCCAGGGCTCCTCAGAGTCTACTTCTAGCTGGTGAAACTCTCGAAATGGTGCAGTCCCGTGTGGTTTGTGGAAGGATAGCACAGGCCAGGAAGGGGGCAGTTTCTAAAGGGTTAGTCGACTGAGTTAGAGCCTTGTGCTAAACAACGAAGGCTTTTCCAGCCTCTCGGATAACCCCTCATGGGGAAGGGACCACAAAGAACTTTAATCCATCCCCAAGACCTCTCTCTCCCCTTCTCTCCCCATCTTCCCCTCTCCCTCTGTCTCCCTCTCCTCCCATTCCCTGCCCTCTCTTCTCCATACTACCTGTTCATATCTCTGTTAAGTCACCCAAATTATTTCAAGAATACCAACTCCTACACCCCAAATTTCTTCCCATATATTCTTGCTTCAGTCACTTGTAACATTCTCTCCAGCCAGGCTCACAAGGACTGTGACTCCCCCAGTTCCAATCCTGTCTCCTTGTCAGTGAAACCTGCAGGCCTCCCAAATCTTTTACTAATATGAAAACCACATTATCTGAATTTCAATCCCAGATTCACCTGCACTTATAAAGCTTTCAGAAAGCGTAAGTAAGTTCTTTGTGCCTCGTGTGTAAATGGGATAATGCTGGTATCTATCTAATATTGCTTCATGATTGAATGACTTAATACATAGAAAATACTTAGAATGATACCTAACATATAGAGGGAATGTAAAATAGTATTATTTTCTATGAAACAAGGACACTTCAAAGAAAAATACTTAGTAATCTTCCCCAGGAAAGGTACACATCTTTGGCAGTTTCCCAGGTGACACAGTCTTACAACAACTTCTTGGGCTCACTGTAGTGGGAAACCCTGTAATTGGCTGCCACCTCATATCTACAGGCTGCAACCACCTTAACCTCCTCTAGGAGTTAAGTCTCCATTTGGTAGTTAAGCTTCTCTCCTTGCCTAGCCTGTTTTTCCTTAGGTCACAGGTCCCTGTGGTTTGGCCCATTCAGGGATTATGCTAATCAGCCCGCCTTATGAGCCCAATTGTGGGAGATTTGAATTACCCTAGAACCCCTGGTCTTGCCACTGCTGCTAAGTTACCTGCTTACGTCTCAGAACCCAACTCCCTCTTCCCCCAACACTCTATATATTCGTTACTCTTTCTTTGAATAAATGAGACTTGATTAGAGCACTGTCTTGTCTCCATTCTTCATGTCTCTTGTCTCTTCTCATCCCCACTCCCCCTCTAGCGTCTATGTTGACTCACTTGACTCACCCGGGACACACTGCCACTTCCACCCCTACAATGCACTGATGGCCATCCCTGCTCCACCTGAACCTGGCTGAAATGTGACAGAGGGCAGCATTTGGGCTTCTCCTTGCTGCCCAAGGAAGAAACACTTTGATGCCACAGCCCACATTAAAATCTTTGTTCTTCTATAGCCAGTTTAAAGTATCTCAAGATTATCATGATGGCCTGTGGATCATACATGGGATTTCAGATTCTAATCCAGAAGCAGTAGGTACCTGCCAAGATCCCTGAGGAAGGAAATGGTGACCAAATCTTTTTAGAAATGAATTCCCACTGTTTTTTATATAGATATATTGGGTTGAAAGTAAGAGCTGCTGGAGTCAGGGAAATCAGATAGCACACCGACAAAATAGTCTACACAAGAGGGGATGGGCTGGCCTCAAGCACGGCAGGAGAGGCAGATTTCTTCTGAAACAGACACAGCAGAACTTAGGTTTGCAAAGGCAAGGCAGGAAGTGTTTATCTTTGACAATGAGGTGAGTGACAATGCCTTCAATCCAGACAGGAACTGAAGGCATATAGAGGCTGGACAGCCAGCTCTTACTTCCCTGGACTGATTTTGTCACATCCCTGCATGGAGATATTGGAACTCTGGCACTCTCTTGTCAGGCAGGGTCAAATGGTAAAGACCTGAAGAATACTGTCACATCAGGTAGGGCCACAGTCAGGGAAACAAATAGAAAGCCCAGGATCAAGATGTAAACTAAGAATGAAAATGAGCCAAAAATGAAGTTCTAATGTCCCCAGTGAGTAAAGCAGACCAAGTTCAGGCAGAGGAAGGCCTGGTCAGGGAAGCAAAAGGAAAACCAGAAAAAATGTCACAGAAGTCAAAGGTGAGGAGTTATTATGTTTGTTCATTTAGTCCAGTATTTATAGGATGTCTGCAGTGTTCCAGTTGCTGCAATAGCTACTGAGATACACCTGCAAATAGAGGAGAGTGCTTGCCCTCATGAAATTATATTCCAAGAGAAACACATACAGGACAGGTAGGTAGCAATACATCCTTTAGCAACACTTACAGGTGTTTCTAAACAGGCAGGCAGGAAGATTCACAGTGCTGCCATTTGAGACAGTAGTGTTTGGTGAGAGCTCCAGAAGTGACATTTACACAGAGATCTGAGTGACAAGGACATAGCCATGCAAATATCTGGGAGACAAGTGTTCTAGAAGCAAAGACAGGGTGGGCAATGCAAAGGCTGTGGGCATCACTGCTGAGCCACACAGCCAGGAAGGCCAATGGAAGAGGAAACAAGCAAGCTACTCAGCCTAGAGCCATGGGGTCTCACGGAGTGGTCAGGTATGATGACTGGGAAGATGCTATCGGATTTAACAATTAGCAGAGAATCAATGACTACCAGAGAGCCATGGAGTCAAGTGTTCTGGAAAGAATCCAGATAAACTGCAGAAGGTGAGAAGAGCATTCCGTAAGACAAAGGAGAGGACAATCACACCGACCGTCCTTCAAATGTGTGTCATCCAAGGACAGGAGAAAAGGCGGGAGCCTGGTGGGACTGCAGGATGAGATGGGACAGGCACAGTCCTGTGCTGAGAGGAAGAGGTCTAGAAATGTGTGATAGGGTGAAGAAGGAAGGGAAGAGAAGGGATCAGGATCAGGGAAGGGGCTAGGAGGGTGGCAGCCCTTGTCACGGACATTTCCAAAGACTAGGAGTTTGTGAGAGAGTTTAGGACCTCTGTACCCAAGGAGGGTGGGGAAGCAGGGACCAGCAGGCCAGAAAGGACACCATGAGGTAAGCAGATAAAGAAGGACAAGATAAAGGGCCATCGAAGAAGTGGAGGCCCACACACAACCGCCAAACTCTAGCGCAAAGAAATTAGTGACTAAGAGCAAACTACACAGCGTATTTATTACCTTTATGCATTTAACACAGCGTATATTCATAGCTAATCAAATCTACATACGTTTATTTCTATTTCTTTTGTGTCTGAAGTTCTGGTAAAGCATCTAGTTCAAGTATTGTTGACTAACAAATACTTTAAGTGAAAGATATTTCAGCTTTGGTCATCAGCATGTTATAGAAAATTAAATAAGCTTCAGTCTCAGAGACCACACTGCCTACATTTGAACTCTTCCTCTGATATCTACCAATCCTGTGGCCTTGAACAAGTTATTTAACCTCTGTATGCCTTGTTTTTCTCACTTTAAAATGGAAATAATAATTATATAATGAAATTAGAAAGTGGTGTGGTATAAATAGTGTTGTAGAAATAATTCTTCATTGATCAGTAAGAATGCTAGTTACTGAACATGAATTATTCCAATTCTCATTTTTAAAAAAGGTGAAATGAGCTTTCTTGTTCCAGTTTTGTAAGTCAAATAGGCCCAGAAATAGTTAAGTAACTACTATGTCTGAATATTTGAGTCCCATGTTGAACCTAACCCCAAGTGTAATAGAAGAGGTAGGGCTGTGAGAGGTGATTCAGTCAGAAAGGCAGACCCTTTGTGAGTAGGATTAGTGCCTAACAGTTTGTTTGCCCCTCCCACCACGCTGGGACCCAATGCATCATCACCAGACACCAAATATGACAGTGCCGCCATTTTGAATTCCCAACCATGAGGACTATGTTGTTTATAAGCCACCCAATTCATGATGTTTTGCTACAGCAGCCTGACTGGACTAAGACAGTGGCTTTTCCAGGATCCCATAGCAAGGCAGAATTGGAACTAAGACTAGAATCCATGTATACCGTGACCCTTTCACCAAATCATGCTGCACTGTAAGGTTTTCCCATACAAATGCTACCTCTACATGGTAATTTCCAGATACAGAATGTCATTTATGTACTTAATGCTATTCGCCTTAGAGTTGTTTCTGTGATGTGTTTCCATGTAAATCATGGCTATGCAACCCAAATTACATTACATGCACACACACACACACACACACACCCCAAGCCCAATACTGAATTGCAGACCAGGCCTTGAGGTTAAGTTTAAAGCATTTTAGTTTTGGGTTTTTTTGTTTTCTTTTCTAAATCTTTAAAGGTATTTGATACATTAACTTTCTGCCACCCTGCAATATTTTTCAAAATGTCAGCTGAAATGATTGATCTATTCTCACCTTTTAGAAGGTTGTGCAAGCTCTAGCACAAAATATAGACGACTGATGAGAAAATAAGCCATTTCCCCGGCTGCTGCAGGAATCCCCTCCATAAGTTCCAGAGCACATTTCCCTCCTGGATGCCTGGCTGGCAGGAAGCCTGCAGCTACAGGCTGGGACTTCCTAAATGTCAGTCCAACTGTGAGGGATGACACTGTCACAGATTGGCAGCAAAACAGGGACAAATTAGGATAAAGACATCCACACTCCTTCACTCCCAAACATATCTGAGTAACTTTGCTGGGGTTTCTTTTTTGGAAAGAATCATCTTACTGTGATTTAAGACCCTAGCATAGTCAGGATCACATTACAGTCTCCAGGGGCCTGACTTAAGGACTGGACTCCCAGTCTCACCAGAGGACGACCTTCTTCTTTAGCTTCTAAGCCCAGTGTCTCAGGTTTGTCATCTATAAAATAAGACAGTTTCTAGGCTGTGGGTGTAGCTCAGTGTATACCAGTGTTCCTGGCTGTGGTGTAGCTCAGTGTATACCAGTGTACCTAACATACACAAGACCCTAAGTTTCATCTCCAGCACTGCAAAAAAATAAAAATAAAAATAAGTCAAAATGTCTTCCAGCTTATAGTCTTCTTGTGGGGATTCACTGAGCTTATACGTATAGAGCATTCACAAAGTCCCTGGGTCATAGCACTGGAAATGTGTACGACCTACAAGGATACCATGACATTTTCCTTTTTTGTCCCTTTTTGTTTTAGAAATATCCTTTATGAGTATGGACAGTATCATCAGCAGTGGTTACAGAGAATGACATTTTGGGTTGGTTGTTTTAGTATTCTAAATCAACAAATTAAAAGTTTAAGTGAGGTCACTCACACAGGATGATTGCTGATCCTTGGTTCTTTTGTCCATTGTTCTTGTTTTACTATCCTTACTTGATAACAGGGTATGTGTAGAAGCCCATGTCAGTCTCCAAGATAATTTTAACATTGGCCAATGAAATCTCCAAATTTGGGTAATCAGTATTCAACCTTAGAAATTCCCTCAGTAGGACTGCTGTCCCACCTGCTCACCTAAAGCCATCAGTTGCAAGATATTCCATTCTAGTCCAGGACAGTGGAGTCAGGGATACAACATGGACAGACGGGTCATTCTGGGGACACTTGTGCTACTGTGTAACTAAAGACTGCAGTGGTTATTCAGGCAAGGCAGAAAGACCACCATCACCTTAACCTTCTAACGAGTATCTGAGAGTGCAAGAAAATAGTGTCCATTTGTTTTAGAAAATACGTGTGCTTAAGAATGTTTTTTTTTAATGCAAACTAAAACCAACACTGTCAGAATTAACTCTCCCCAGAAGTGTACAAAAAATCATAATTGAACCTTAAACGTCTCAGAATTTTAAACTGCAGGGAGTGTGTTCTCAGACTGCTGGAACTGTTCTCCTGGAGACCTGGTAAGCAGCCTGTGTTCCTGGACAGTGTTCCCTTGAGAATGATTAGCTTCCTGGAGCGGCCAGGACAAACCACCACAAACCAATGGCTTAAACAGTGGGTATCGATTTTGTCCCAGTTCTGGGGACTACAAGCCCAAGAGCAGGAAATCTTAGGTTGTGCTCTTTTTGAAGGTTTTCTCCTAGCTTCTGGTGGTTCCCTTGCCTGTGACAATTACACCAGACTTCCAGTGGCATTCTCCTTGCATGTGTGTCACTCGGTTCAAATCTTCCCCTTTTATAAGGATACCTGGGCTATTGCATTAAGAGTTTAGCCTACTCAACTTAGTATTACTACTTAACTGATTATTTTTGCAAGGTCGCGGTTTTCAAAGACCAAGTTTTGAAGTACAGGAGAGTTAAGTCCTGCTATATGAATGCTGGGAGATATAATTCAACCTGTATCAAATACTTTTCAAAAAATGTTGTTAAGCCCCTCTGCAAAGGGAAAAAGGGGAGTTTTGCAAACTATTTATGATGCATATCCATGAGACACATCAGCCATCTTACAGATTTTAAGCCACTTACACTGAAAATGCTTTCAACAATACAAAGAAACTTTATGAAAGCCAGTGTTTCTCAAATCCAAGTTGACTTGGGGATCTACTTACCCAATGATACCATTTCCAGCCAGCCAGTGTTCCTGCAACACCTCTCAGAAGACGCAGCCCAGTTTGAGAGCGCGCCAAGACTCTCACCATGGTCAAGGTCTAGGACAACCTTGCAAGTGAATTCCAGGCAGGTCAGCAAGTCTGTGACAGCCCCTCACCCTCCCGCCTCTTCTGGTGTCTTTGGGAGGCCAGTAGGAGTGTTAACAAAGCTCTGGACCTCACAGCTCTTCGTGACAATTATGACAGACTCTGGAAACAAGTGGCCAAGGGGCACCGTCCTTAAATGTTGAGAAGCAACCAGGCGGCTGCCTTCCTACCAGAGCGCTTTGAATGAGGTCGCGCGCCCGGGCCCGCGCACCGCGGCTGGATGGGCAGGAGAGGCTCAACGCGTGGAAAGGCTTTTGCGGGGCGCCTGAGAAAGGGCTGGGGTACCCGGGCCAGGGCTCCCTTGGCTGCCGCCGCCCGTAATCAGCCCACAGCTGGCTGGAGAGGGCGCTCATCCGCCTGGCCCGGGCCCTGTGCCCTGCACCCTGCGCCCTGGCGTGCGCGGAGCTAATCCGGCTCTGCGCGTGCCCTGCTCCACGGAGCAGGAACAGCGGAGCTGAAATCGCTACGCAGCGGCGGTTGTGCTTTCCTTCTCAAGCAGCTGCTGCTTTATTGGACGCCTGACTTTGCGATTAACTTTGGCTTTTTTTCCCTTGCCATATGCCTTTTTCAAAGCTGCTTTCGTCCCTGGGTACAAGCTGAGCTCCTGCGATTTCATTAATCCGGGGCTGTCCGTGCTCAGCAGCTGGGTTCACCACTGTGGCTGCGATTGGCATTTTGCTGACCTCCTTTGGCCTGGCTAAAACAAATGCTGGCCGGTTTGTCTCGACAGGCTCATTATCAATTTAGCCATGGACTCATGTCAAACACTGCAGAGGTCCCGTATTCACAGAGGCCTGATAGAAAAATACGCTAAATAGAGCAACACCTGTGGCGCGGTCCTGAGGCCTCGGTGGAGAGGGGAGAGATGAGCACTTGCAGCGCAGGGAAGGGGAGAGCCAAGCAGGGGCATTTATCTGTTAGGCAACTAGCTTTGGGTAGGTGGAGACGTGGATATCGATGTACAAATTTCAATAAGAAATAAATATTGAATAAATCACTTGAGAACAGATGGGAGAATACAGTCTTTGTTTTGTTTTGTTGTAAAGAAAACTCTCTCAGCGAACTCTTCCATGCACACATAAAAACGGGGTGTGATCCTTGTCACATCCTCCGAAGCAAACTTCTGCTGCTTTCAGTTTCGTCCTCTAAATCCCAAACATAGTCACATGAAACGACGGCTTAGCAGGTTAAACGACGAGCTGAGCCCAAAAATCAGAGCTGGAGACGCAGAGGCCGTGGGCTGTTGAGTCAAGCAGGCAGTGAAGGAGAAGTCTGAGCTCGCACCTGGAAAAAAATCCTGTTTTCTTCCCCATCGCCACACCTCAAAGGACTCACCGCATACGTGCATCGCATACATGTGCACCTGGACACACACGGAGGCATGGTTTGTTCTCTGCTGGCTCATTTAAAGAAGAAACATCATGTGTGGATGAGACCTGCTTTGACAAGGACGTGTGTGTACCTGCCGCCCCCATCCATTCCAGGGAAGGTAAAGAGCAAAACGCACAGGGGCATAATGGGGGAAACTATGGGAAAATAGTACTGTCCTCCTGGTGAGACAGAGAAACCCAACACGACTATTGTATAAAACTGAACTGTTCTTCAATCAGTAACATATTGTACATTCTGCCTTGGAAACCAAACCAAAGCACTGCAGAGAGCTTGGAGATCCAGAAGGGAAAGGAAACACAGGAGGGTGGTTAGTGATTCCCTCCAAGAGGTCTAGAGTATTCTCTAAAACTGTATTATTATGACGAGCTCCCTGCAGGGCTCTTTCTAAGCAATTCCTTCTGAATGCCCTCAGAGGCTAAACATGTTGTAAGTTCGAGGAAGAACGAATTTCTGAGACGAAATATGCAACCTCCTTGGGATCTGTGAACCAGAGGGTGGTTCACAAGGGTGCTGGATGCTAGGCACTGGAATTGCTACAAGATGTAAAACACAGTAGAAATCTCACTTGGTTTTGGCAACATTCATAATATTTTCACAAACAAAATATTTTTATTTCTGACTTTATTTTTCCCTCTCCCGCCCCACAGCCACCCATTTTGGTGGCTGGTTCCAGTCACATAGCAATTTCCCAACAGCACGTAAGTTATGAGGTGGCGACTTTCTATGCCAATACAGCCATGGAGACTAACTGTGAAGTGAAGTCTACCATTGCCCTTCTGATTCCACATGCATCTCCCCCAACCACTACTCCGAGTTGTAGAACATTGTACAAGATGAACCAAGGTGGCTCCCTTTCCTTGCTATCCGATCCAGGCTCCCCAAATTCAGTATACCAGTCCATGCACCAGGCAGTTTGCAGACTTAACAGATGGGCTAAGGCAATTCCCAAGAAGAGTTACAGATCTAGAAAAGAGCAAGAGGTTCACTGCCTTGGACTTTCTTGAGTGTTGAAGGGCAAGTTCCTTACCCTATTGGCTTTGGGTGCTATGATAGTTCCTCAAAGGTTTAATAAGGGGACCACTTCCCCTGAACCCTTTTGGTTTCCTCCACTATTTACCAGGGCTCGCTGCCACCATGGTAGCTAGCTCCTCTTTCAAAGGCCACCTTTCTGAAGTCTTGCAGTACTAATCTCTGTCTTCTCCAGAACACCACCCCTCCCACTCCCATGCCCTCCTCAACCTTACCTCATACATCAAGTTCCAAGTCAAATTCTTCCCACCACATGTGTAAACCAAATGGGCAAATGGGCTTTTAGGCTTCTAAGCCTCACTACTTATCAGAGAAAAGATGGGACCCCCCCAAGAAGACAGGCCTGAATCCTCTAATTGAGTCTTTCCTATACCTCCCCATTAGAATAGTAGTCCTAGCAGTGATCTGAACTGACACAGGTTCATCAAGCATTTTACTCCAAGGCAGGAGCTCTGTCCCTCCCCATTCCCCAGTGTGTAGAGATCTCATACTTAACTGACATAGAGACCATGGAGCCAAGAAATGAGTTGACAGTGGGGGGGATAAAAGAGACTGTCAAACACTGAATTCCTTTATTACTATTCAATGCTAAAGGGACAAAGCATAAAAGTTACAAAAGTTACATCCAAACAAAATATATTTGAAGGTCTAGGTCAGCCCACTGACCCCAGATTTTGAATTCTGATCTAAATCTAAATTGTACAAAATGGATTTCTTTATTCAACATTCAGGGCATATGTCCTAGAGTCGGAAGCCATTGGGGTAACCATGGGCTTCAGAAAGCATTGCTGTTTCTCCAGGAGGAGAATCCACCTGAATTATAAAAGAGTTATGTCGGCACTGATGGGGGCCCTCTCTGTCTCCCCGCTCAGCCCACCACATCTATCTTCACCTCTGCATTTTCTGTCAAGCTGCCTCTTACCCACAAAGACCTCATCTTCCTTTGTCTAACTCCTTCTCTATCTCCTTCGAGATCCTCCTACTTTTTCCAGAATATCTTCTCTCCCACCCTACGCATTTCTTCCCACATTTTCTTG
This sequence comes from Cavia porcellus, assembly GCF_034190915.1. Lineage (NCBI taxonomy): Eukaryota > Metazoa > Chordata > Mammalia > Rodentia > Caviidae > Cavia > Cavia porcellus. The sequence continues at coordinate 154,390,860 of NW_026947484.1, read as the reverse complement.
TATTTACTGGTTTATGGAACCTTTCATAGTTGCAACTATCACCACTAGGCACACTGATTGATTAGGAACAATTCCAAAACAGGTGATATTTTTGGTTAGTGAGGTTGTATAGCAAGATGACTCTGTTTAACAGGGGTCGGGGTAGTGAAAATTTGATACCATGCAATAGCATCGAAATTCAATTCCCAGATATATATATCACAGAAAAATGATCTCTCATATATGCAAGGAGCTATAGATAAGAATGAGCATAACTGTTGTTCTTACACCATCATCAGAAAAAATGGATAATTAAACTGTGTTAAGTAAAGTGAGTTCATAGAATGAGCTGCTATGCAATAATTAAAATGAACGTATTAAACCTAGGTGTACTAATGGGTGAGTCTCACAAATAGTCAAAAAGAAAAAATCAAGCCATAGAAAAGATGATAAATTTTATATAAAGTGTTAAATATGTTTAAAAACTGTAGCTGGTTTAGGAACCCATGCAGATATAGTAAGTTGTATTAGTTTGCTAAGGCTGCTATAATAAGAAAAAATTATTGTCTCACAGTAATCAAGGCTGGAAATCTCAGATCAGCATGTGAGCAGCATCAGTTCTTTCTGAGAAATTTGTTCCTTGGTTCGGCACTAGGTTTGGGTACTGTGTTGGTCATTTCATGCTCATTCACTTGTGGGTACTTTACCTGCATCTCTGCCCCATCGTCACCTGCCTTCATCATCACCGTGTGCCTCTTTCTCTCTCTCTCTCTCTCTCTCTCTCTCTCTCTCTCTCTCTCTCTCTCTGTTCCTCCCAAAATTTTTCATTTTTACAAGCACACAGCCATATTGGAGTGGGCCCATGTCAATGATCTCTTCTTAGCTTGATTATTTGCCACCACCTTAGTTTCAGTAAGGTCATATGCACAGTACTGGGGTTAGAATTTAAACACCTTTACGGTGCATAAATGAGTTCCCAGTGTAAATATGTAAGGAAACATGGCTTCTGTGGGTACAGCTCTGGGAGAAGGCACTTGTCTTACATTTTCAGGGCCCCAGCTTTGATCTCCAGCATTTCAAAACAAAAACAGAAGAAAAAACAAAAAGGAGGTTAATGACAAATGCCAAATTAAGGAAAGTAGCTCCTTTCTGTGAGTGGAAAGAATGTGTTCAGGATGAGGTTAGCAGGGATTTCAACTGCCATGGGAACATTTTATTTTTAAAACATCATGAAGACATAAGTGTTGTTTATATTATTCTTTACAGTTATTTTGTAAGTCTAAAGTACTTCATACTAATTATAAAAACATACTTCCTGATAATCAAAATGTATTACACTGTAAAATGTCTGAGGGCAGGGCCACTGTATCACAGGCTTAGCACAATGCTTGGCACCGATAGGCATTTAACAAACGCTCATATCATGAGTGAGCTGGATCTGGTCATGGTTGCAATACTGAGTGTGTAACCATCAGAGTCAAGACCTTAATTCAAGCCCTCTAACCTTTCCGTGTCTCCACCTCTCTTTCTTCATGTGTAGAAGGAAAACAGGGACTTCAGAAACACAAAGAGTCAATGACTCTTTGCCTTTGTCATCTGATGCTCAATGATCGCAGGAGAGATACTCATTCACTCACAGAGCTGATCATCTTTACTCACAGATCCACGATTCATTTAGAGGCCAAGATATTAGCACATGAAGATCCATGGCTAGTGGAATTCCAGTGCTGCTGCTAAAAGACTCTGGCTTGGGTGCAGCTTGGCTACCTTGAAGAATGAAGGTGACCACGTCTTCCCTATAACAAAAGCTTCTAAATAATGACCTGGAAAAGCTGTGCTGTAGCACACCACTAGGAACGAGGGACCTAACGAATGTGTTCAACTCCCAATTATTTCTCCTTACTCGGGAATTGCATCTCTATGCACAGAATTAAGTTTTCTCCTCGAGTTTATACTGTATCTCTTTCCCTCTCATGGGGGTTGATCAGAGATAAGCCTCAACCTGAAGCTAACCAGTCAGACATGGCCAAGGGACTGTAACTGAGAATTGTCACTCTCTGCAGCTGAATGCAATTTTAAACGTGAATTCAGGTGCTTTTACGGGGAGAATAGGGAGACATTTCAACTCATGGGCAGTATATACCTAAAGCCTAGAAAAAAGCCCCTCCCAAAAAGAAAAGGAAAATCATGAGAAGATGAGAGAGCAGGAAAGGAAAGATCCGAGACTTTCTGGTGCCTACTCTAAATCCTTCGCAAGGCTCACTTGTTTTTCTGCCCTTGGGTTCTGAGAAAGATCCCCATATCCTTAAACATCCATTTGAGCTGAGAGGGGTCAAATTAATTCCTGTTATGTGTAACCAAGAGACTTAACTAATACAGCTTTGCAGATGGCAGAAACAGAACACAAAGGAGAACAGAACTGGATCTCGCAGCTAACAGATGGCAGGGACGATGTCCCGTCCCATTCTTTCAACCTCACCCACTTGCTACCTTCCATCCTACTCAGCAGACAAATTTTCATGTTTTTTTCCTTTTCAATTCAGAATGAGAAACAAATGAAACGAATCCTTCTGAATTATTAGTCTAAGCCAAATGGAGCTGGACAACCGCCAGCTACCCCCTCAGCCACCTTCAAGCAGCTGCTCCCAGAGCTAAATGGGAACAGCTAAGCCAGTAGGAATTCTGCTTTGGAAGCATGCAGAAGCTTTCCCTGGAGCCAGTGGACACTGAGGGACCCAGGAGGCTTGGAAAGGACTTTAGAGCTGGGAAGTTCAAATGACAAGGTAGGAAGTGGGGAAAGTACAAACAATCACCAACTACCTTTTTCAAGCTTGTTAAAGGCTATGTAGGTCACTGCTGAATGAGTGAGGCAGTGACAGTTTGCAACTAAGAGGGGAAATAAAAGAGGATGAATTCATTTGTTAGTACGTGTCTGTGTCTCCCAGTTGCCCTGGACTGGCTATGTATCTTACATAAGCAGCAGTATCTTCAAGGAGTCGCACGGAGCTGGATTGGGTCTGCACCGTGAGTAGGTGTGAGCATGACTTCTTAACTTGGTACCACCAGTACGCAGTCTCACAGCTGGTTCAGAGTTGGTACTTAACACATGCATGATGAATGCGATTGAACTGAACTGAATGTGCTATGGAGATCATCAGTATCAGTGTCACAGTTTGGAAATGTCCTCTTAATTATCACAACCCAGGTGAATATTAATACAAGGTGATATTGACATATGAAAAACCAGAACGCTGCTTCTCTATTCAACATATTCAAAAGGTTGTCTCCTACAACAGAACATGCCTGGACAAAGAAGGCCTAAAGCTTCCAGATTAAAAAGACACAGAGCTTGTACTTCTGGTCAATTCAGTGAAACATTCCTTACACAACTGGGGTGGGGTTCTCCACTATGTAAGTCACCCATGTTCCTTTCCACACTGCCCCCCACCTACCTGCATCAAAAGGTTTCATCACCTAAGAAGATGCAAGAGCTCAGAGGCAGAGCATTTGCCTGGCATGTGCAAGGCCCTCAAATGATCCCTAGTACCACACACACTTACAAGGAGTTGGTGGGTGTCCCAGAGTGATTGAAACATGAGGGGAGTGCCCCATTAGGATAGTTCAAAGCCACACTTCTGATGGACAAACCATCAATAGCAGGTGGCCTGGAAGTCATCACCACAATGACCCCACCAGCCCCCACCAAAGGCTTAGCTGGTAGATGCTTTACATAATGAGTCTGGCGTCCATGAGGCACCATTCCACCTGAGAGACAATAGTCTCTTGTGGCCCTCTCCATTCCCCTACTGAAGCAATCTTAGTGGAAATCCTTGCCCAGCTTGTTCCTTAAGTTCAAATTCTATTTTATCTTATTTATTTATTCATATACTTCTTTATTTTTATTTACTTTTCCAGTGCTGGGAATCAAAACCATGGCTTTGTGCATGCCAGGCAAGCATCCTATCACTGAGCTATTTCACCAAGCTTCCATTTTATACTTCTCTCCAGTCTCTTTTTCAATAAGGCATTCTGGCATGATTTTAGGTCCCTCATCCTTCAGAACTGTCCTTGGGCATCACAATGCCTTCCTTCCCTCCACCACATACACGTGCATGCACACACACACACACACACACACACACACACACACACATCCTAGGAAGTGAACCCAGAGCCTCACAGTTGGCTGTTTTTGGTACCAGGGATCGAACTTACGACCTTGCACTTGCCAGGCAAGCACTTATGCCATTGAGCTAAATCCCTGGCCCCTCTCTTTGCATTTCTGCTACAAAAATTCTCACCCTTTTCAAGGCAGTGTGGATGCCTCCAACAGCATAAGGAACATTCCAAGAAAATGCTGAAGACAGAAGTGTACTGTCCTTGACATTACCTTCATGTGCCACCTTAATAGGAAGCAGGAGACTTCTTACAAAATCTTTTGGAGGAAAAAACCTTAGTAATATTATTCTTAAAGATTGTTCATAAAGAAAATCCTGAACAGACACGTAAAGAGGAAATTTAAAAGGCTAATAGTTGCAGCCAAAGTTTTGTAACCAAGATCTGAATTCCCTGAATCTTGGCTCTCCTCTGAACTTCTGATGTACAAAGAATCCCAGGGGAGACATCAGAAAATGCGAATTCTTAGCCACTATCTGGAATTTTGCTCCAAGTTTTGACTTCCCAGATCTTTTACCCTGGTGAACTAAGCTAGTTGTGATAACTGTAAGAATGCTTTGGTGTTTCAGGGTAAAATCAAGGCTAGAGTCCTTCCCTTCAACTTGGGGTCCCCTTTGATTCTTCAGTCTTCTAAAAGATGATGAGTCTGATACTTAGGTGTCCTCCAACATTAGTGCTAAAAAAGATGAAAGGGAAAAGAATGTAAAGAAGAAAACCAAGGAGGGAAAAGAAGAAAAAGCCAGTCTTTAGCCCTTTCTCTCTCCTCCAACTCAGCTGCATCTCAATCAGAGAAATACCATTGTGCTAAATGTCTATGTTGTTCTTTATCTAATTAAAGTTTTTGTTTGTTTGTTTCTCACTATCCACTAACCACACGTACTCAGTTAAATTTAAATTTCAACTCAATTCCTACTTGGGGAATGACTTCTTTACCATTGTGTGCAATCTTGGAGTGCTGTCAGAAAGAAATCCATCTTCCTCTAGATAAGTAGAAAACCAACTGGATCAATCAGACCGTCCTTCTAACCTGAGACTGACAGGTGGGCCAGCCCAAACACAGTCTTTTGAAACAGTTTTCTTCCAGCTAGGATACTCCCAGACTGTCCTTTGCTTGCTGGGCCTGAATCACTAGCACTTTTAATTTCTGCCTTTTCTCAACTTGTTTCTCACCCTTTCCTTCACTTCTGAAGGTACCCTGCATCTTCCCCAAACAAAACAAAGCAAAAGAGCTCAAAGTAACTTAGTTAAATTAGACAAGTTGATTTTATTTTCATTAAACCAAAAAAAAAAAAAATTCAGCCAGTGGCTCTAAGGAACCAGTTACTTCTTTGCATACATTATGCACTTCACCACCACCATCCCACCCAGGGATGGCCACATAATTTGTGGGTACTTAGGAACAGAAGAAAATGCAGGACACTGCACACAAAACAGGGGAAAGTGTTAGAATACTAAATATAAATTATTTTCCTTTCTTCCATGATGCTCTCGGCACTCATCAAGGAATTTGTTTCTCTTTTAGTGTTCCAAGTAAAACAAATTGCAATATTAAACTATTATTGTAAATTTTACCATTTACATTTATTGTGCAATACCTGTTCTAAATGTGTCTATCAAAACTGATATGTATGATTTCCAAAATTATGCAACTCTTATTTCATACCTCATGTATGCATGTATGCATTTTATTCTTATCAGAATAATGAAAACACTGCACAAGTCTGAACTTTTTGTTTCACTTCTTGGTACATGAACATTCCACATGTGACTTATTGAGAATATGAAAGAAGTAAAAAGAATAGAATTATAGAAATTTTCCCTTTCATATCCTCATTATCTGCATAAGCTTCAGGGAAGTAAAAAGACTATGATACGTGCCCTTGGTTGTTCACATTTCTTAGAACATGTTTGTATTTCTTCTGTATTCAAAGCAAGTTCTGGTGAGAATTGGATATGATTTATTCAGTTGTAAACACATCTCAGCTGACTTTGTTGGCTTTGAAATTCACTTAATTTCCACACTCGTAATTTGTACCATGGTATTTTTTTCCTCATGGGGCATTAGGAAGGCTGTATGAGGTGGTAATTACAACAGCAAACACACGTTACATTTACTTGCTCTGCTCACACACCTATCCACATATCCCGTTGGCCTTTACTTAGAAAAACACACATTCAATGATAAAATTATTGAGAATTTCAGGAAAGTGACAGCAGCACTATCAAACTAGGACCTGTGCAGCTCCATGAGTCGGATACCATAAACTCGGTTTAATATTGCAACATGCAGCTAAACCACTAGCAGTAGAAATACCTACCTTCCCATCAATTTCTGTCCTGAATCCCTTTGATCTGTGGACACCTCATAGCAAGAAGACATCCTTGTGTGATAATTTACTCCAGTACCCTTGTTGTAGGTCAAGCAGAATAAAAGGAGACTGAGTTGTGGGTAAAAATTTTCTGGTTTATCTATTTAGGTGAGTTTCAGAAACATCTGTATAAACCACTTAAGAAGAATGGGGAGAAAAAAATCCCTGAACATTCTTAGTTTTCAAATAGAGGCAGATTTTTACATGTCTAAAAAGGTCCCAATAGTCTTCCTGCTACTAGAAAAGTGACAAACATTACAGGAAACACCCTCCGTGAGAATCCCAGACAGAGACTAACCTTCTTCCCTGCCAAAGCCTCGGCTCTGTTCACTGGCGGCAATTGAGATGCTCTTAACATGCATTGAAATCACATGGTCTTGACTTGTAAGTGCCCTCTGAGGTCACTGGTCATTAAACCTATCATTTGTAGGTGAGATAAAGTGGTTTTCCTAAGGTCACGGCATCAGTTAATAGCACCCAGCAAAGGCCTTAATTCTTAACATTTATTCTCACCATTAGCCACAGCTTTCTTTCTCCTGAAGATAAAAATTATGCGATTTTATTTATACCATGTTCTTTAAATGACAAAGTTTCTACTGATATAGAGAACAAATTAGTGATCAGTATTACAGTTATAAAAGAATATTCATTGGGGAACACTGGCAGGGTGGTCAGGGTCTCCCTGTATTACATTTTACAACTGCATGTGAGTCTATAATTACCTCAAAATTAGAAGTTTAATTTGAAAACTATTAATAAGACACAGAATTTAACTTCACTCACTTAAGAGAAAATAAGAAAAGTCAAACACCACCCTGATCTAATTAAATATTGATGCAAACCATGTTCTTTTACATGAGTGATTTGAGGTTTACCTGTACCTTAATTTCCATGCTAGACCAGATTTTTCATATCATCCTCATTATTAAACTTTATCCCTCAAAGCTCTTTAGCTTTGTAAGATGTCTGCCAATATATTTCCAAGCGGGAGGAAGCTGTAGGCCTAGGATGCACCCAGTAGAAGCCACATCACTGCCACTAGTGACCAAAGACCAAGAATGTTTGCATTTCTCAGAACCCAGAGAAATTATAAACATTAGGCAGCACATCTAGACAGCATTGTTTTATCTCTTCATGGTATTTCCATGCAGGAGAAGAGATATTTTTAAAAAACAATGTTGAATACAAAACCACCTAACAAGTTTATTAAGACCATTTGGGACCATTAGAACCCATCCTGCAAGAGGAGAGAAATTAGAGTGTTCCAGGTTATCGACCTGTTAGTCCATTTTCCTTTGCTGTAAGAAAATATCTGAGGCTATGTAGCGTACAGGAAAAATAGCTGTTTAGTTCACAGCTTTAATGGCTGTGTCAAGAGCAGGCAGACCCATTTGTTAGGCCTCTGTTATCTTTATTTGCCTCATGGAAAATGGCATGATGGTGTTACACATGCAAGGAGGATCCCTTAGCTAGAAAGAAAGCGAGAGAGCTGAGTCCCAGTGACCTAGTTACCCTGCATTAAGTCCTGGCTCCACCACTCTCCAACATCACCTCACTGAGGAGCAGGCTCCCAACACATAAACTCACTGGGGACACACTCATGCCATAGCAGCCAGTTTCATCTCAAATTGAATGAATCGTTAGGAGGCTGCCACTTGGCCCTGAATTGAGTAGGTTGAACTCAGCTATCTGTATCAACTGCCATCACTGAAGAATTATTCATTTCTTGATCAGATAGTTCCTCCATAATAGCATTTTAGAATGTAACTTTAAAGAAAGAGAGAAAGAATGGAGACATTAAAATTCACAAAAAGAATAATGAATTGACTTCAAAGGAAGCTCTTTGTTCTACAGAATTCCCAGTGGGTCAACGTTGATTGCATTTGGAGGTAAAGCTAAAGTGAACTCACTAAGAACCAAAATGTATTCAAGGGTGGATGTGAGCTGCCTATTCACAGACATGACTGCTTTATAAACAATCACGGAGCAGAACTAACACAGGCTAATAGAATCACTAGGATCATGAGTACCTAAACAAAAGATACCAGTGTGCCATTCAGACATGCATCCTCATTCTGCTGTTGGTCTAGCATTTGAGACAAAAATCAAGATAGTATGGAAATTTGGACTTAAGAAAAGAAATTTCTTCTAAAAGGAAAATGAAGCAAAACATGTGTTTCATTTATTTATCTACTCATTCCTTTCTTTCCAGCTACTTTACACAAGCACTAATGCTAAGTAATGAGGCTACAGGTGTGAAGAGTAACAATAGCCAACAAAATTTATGGAGTTTATATGGATATCAGACACTATTAACACAAACACTAAATCATGCAGTTTTGCTGTATGCTTCGGAGGTGGGTAATTACTATCATCTTCCTGCCTCCGGAGAAGGAACTTTTCCTTTCACAAAGATAAGTGTCCCGAAACTGGAATTTCAACATAGTAATCTCAGTTTCAGAGCCCAATTCTTAATGACTATACTTACGTAGACATTGACTGATACAGCCTCAGCTTCATGGACCTTTTCAGGTAATTGAGGGAGAAAGATAATAAATAAATAATGTTAATGACTATTAAGAGGGAACAAAAACCAAAAATGATCCAAAGGGAAATGATTCTCTCTCATTCTCTTTTCCCAGAGTAGCTTACTCTTCTTCTTTGGCAAAACTCCTTTAGTTTCATGTTTGTTTGGATTTTTTATTTGTTTGTTTGTTTGTTTCTCATTGATTAAGCTAAGTACCAAGCAGGAACTCTCCTTGTATTGAACATAGGACACACCAGCATGATATACCTGGAAATTTGCAAATTCTCCATAAGGAAAAATGATCTCTGGTTCATGGTAGATAATAAAGGTATAAGACATGCCTAGAAATCAGGTATCAATTTCTTAGCTGCTTTTCATGGGCATTGGGAAAATTCTTGCTGTCAGTATTTTATAATTTCCTGCTGCTGATAGCTCCCGGAAAACAATTCTATTAATGTGAGGATTCTAGAGGACAACATGAAAGGAGAATTAAATGTTTTCATATTATAAAAAACCTTCACGGACGAGCTGATGGTTAGAGTTCAATCTTTGACGCTCACTGTGGCCCTGGAAGCCTAATTAACGCTGGCTTGCAATCAAGGCTATTCTTCGGCCTCCACTTCCTCTAAGGCCTGCACACAGTACTTCTGACCCTGCTTCCTGTTTTCAAGTTCCTACAATAGATCTTTTCTAAAATGTCTCCTTTTCCCTTATGAGAATGAAACTAGTGCTATTAGCTCTCTCCCCCACTGCTTTTCTTTACATATGCTTTTCTTTTTTTTTTATTTCTAGGGTTCTCTCTGGAATGAAAGTACTTTTTCTATTTTGCAAAGGCTTCCTTTCACACCAGAAAAATTGGAGTTTGGTGCTAAGTAAAGTGGAAGCCCTCTGACAGGGAGATGATTGGAAAGCACTTTGCTCAGAATTCTAATCTCCTGCCCCACTGTGAGCCCAGGATTATTCCCCAGAACACGTTCCAGGGGCCCTGTAGGAAAGCAGAAGGACATTGGCCTTCCAAAGCCGTCCCTTTCTGGATATGACCTTGCATAAGTTTGCTGAACCCTTTGAGCCTCAGTTTCATCATCTAGAAGATAGAGATACTGATGTCTACTTTGTAAACTTAAAGATTTAGTGGCTATAAAACAATGTCTGCTACAAGCTGCCTATTTTTCTTCTTTTCTGGGGAGTTAGGTGTCAAGGTCAGGGCATGGGTAATCAGCCAATCAGAGGAAGACACAAGAGTACATTATAAAATGCTGAGATCAGAGAGTCTAGAAAACAGTGACCACAAAGAAAGCCCAACCACAGCACCCAGGCAAGACTGGGGTCCTGTCAGACAGACCTGGGCTTAACCCAGTCTCTTCTACTTACATATTTCCTTCTCTTGTAGTTTAGGGGAAAGGATTCTGATTCACAGAGTCATTGCGAGGATTAAATTGGGTAACATTTGCAAAGTGCTTAACCTAGAGCATGGCACACAGTAAGCTTTCAGTAACATAACTATTCTTATTACTATTGGTAGCAATTAGGTGTCATTTTTACCATAAGTGCATTTCTAAATCTTCTCAACCTTTGATTTTCCTCCCTGTAAAATGAGGTGCGTTGAGTCGCCTTACATGGCTACTGTAAGAATTGAGACAACCCACTTAAAAATCTATGGAAACATACTGGACACCTATGGGGTAATCAATAACTGTTTCTCTCCTGCCCACTGTGATATTCACTCCAATAGCTGGAACATACCTTCTTGACTTTATGAAAATGTATTTCCATGAATGAATATTGTTACTTGCACGTATTTCTCGTAAGTTCTCTTTGTATATCTTTTTCCAATTCTATAGCTCATAGCAACTCTTATTTTTTCTGTAATTCTCAGAACTGGCCATTGGGTGGCATGAGTGTAGGTGACCTAGAACTTGTACCTGAATTTTCCCAGAGGTGACCCTTCCCAAAACCATCTCTATCACATACTCCACGCTTCCACTCTTGGTGATTTATTTCACTATGTTCTCAGACAGAAGTATATTTTATTACATTAGTTGCAGTGGGTTTTGTCAAAAAAAGACTCTCTTTGTCAAAAAAAATTTTTGACAAGAAAACTCAGGAATCTAGAAGGAACTGGATGCTGGAATAAAGCCAGGATATAAACAAAGAAATTTTGCAAGGAAAAGCAGAAGAAGGGATGGTTCTCACAGAATTCACACGTCTTATTTTCACAGCATTTAAAAAATGGACCAAGATCTTCCAGAAATAGCTTCTGTACTTCCTTCCTCCCTTCTGTCTTTTGCATTGTCTCTCCCCTCCTCCCCTCTGCTTTCCTCTATACCTCCTTCCTTTTCTGATTGATATTTATTTTTGGCTACTTAAACATCTATATCTGACATCTCTCTTTCTACTCACAGTGTTTCAAACCATTTCCTTTCCCCTTTCTCAGCTTCAGGGACTGTTTTTACTGCCTTTCCCATCTCTGTGCTGATACAGCACATTCCCCCCCCCTTCCCACTTATATCAAATACTATGCAGAAAATTCATCCTGTTCAGTGTCAAATGCCAGGTCCACTTCAGAGAGGCCTTATTGTTGTTCTGGGTAGATTGTATTTTTACTTTTTCCTGCCATAACCTCTCACCAGTACACACACACACACACACATTACCTGGCCAGTAAATCAAGAAATTGTCTATCCTCCTGACACTTTAGAGCTGTGTGGAAATAGTAGGTGGTGAAAGCTGAATCATTTCAGAGTGAATTAGTGCCCAAAAGCTAGGAAAAATGGAAGCTTATCTGATCAGATTTTTTTCCTTGAAATTTATCCCATCTTTTGCATTTGTAAAGTGAATGAATAATTTGGTGAGAAACAGATTTCTCAGAAGGTTTGCATAGTCTCCAACTTCTCTGTAAGCTGAATTTTTAACTAAGACAGTGTTTCCTTCTGGCAGTTGGAGAAATTCAGATCCAGGGAAGCAGAATGGACTCACAACGGGAGGATGCGTAATGGAAGGTAACACATCCACTCTCAAAAATACTAGGTAGTGACCTTCATTTGAGTCTTATGTAAATCTAATACGTAGAACACAGTCTGCTCTGGCTTTTATTGGACTGAGGATCTAACATGTAATCAAAGACCAAAATTATTGGAGAATCCACCTAGAAAAACACCCCACAGCCTAACCTCAAACATGTAACTCTTTGGAGGCACCAGTAGTGAGGCACGTTGGTGTTTAATAATTGTGTTCCTGAGTCTCTGTAAGCCTACTAGTCCTAATCTCTTTGAAGAAAGGCTTTTGTGATACTAGTATTCCCTGCCTGGAGCACACATCATGGCCTTAGTAGATGCTCTTAGATAAATGAGCTGAGCAGATGTTAACTAAAGCACTGGTAATGAGTGACACAGTGATTGAACTGGTCTGTTCCACTGTGTGACCTCAGCCTAACTGAACACAAATCTAGATTCAGTTTAAAGTCAGAAACGTTGGCCAAGGAACACTTGCCTTTCACCCAGCATATCTTCCTTTTATTTTATTTTTTTGTTTTGCAACAGTGCTCTGCATGTTCATTTATTTGGCTGGTTGCATTTCTGAATTGTGTGTGCCATGCAGTGTCACCTGACTGTGAGTTGAGACAGTCAATTTACCTGTAACCAGAAAGGTCTTAGGAAGCAGTCACATAGCACTGAAATGGTTTTGTCCTGCCCAGCAGCTCCATTGCTCCCTGGAAAAGTTGCCTTTCTAAGACTGAGACATGGCTGTTGTCTGTAGCACTGTCTCTCATGGACACTTGGAGTGGAAATCAGGAGTCGTGGCTTTTATTTCTGCCTCTGCCCACACTTGGTTTTGAGATCAGAACTGTGAAAACTGGACTTGTCCAGTGACATTTGAATCTGTATTTTCGCGTGTGCTTGCTATCTCATTTTTCCCACAATGCAGTTTTTCAGATGAGTTGTTTTTACCCTTGATCTACAAATTCTATCAAGAGCACACGTTTGTTGAGTGCTAGCCAGGGGCCTGGCCTTGTTTCATGTGTGATGAAGGTTAATGTAAGTGGAGGCTCAAAGAGGTTTTATAGTAAGGCTACTCGCCTAGAAATTTCCTCCAGCAATCACAATCTAGATATTTTCAGACAAGCAACTGAAAACAACAAAAAAGAGGGACAGACTATAAAATGCCTTTTAAAGACACTTAAGAACTAACAACACCCTGGGAATGACTCAGTCACAATCTAAAATGAGCTGGGCACCCACAGAAGAAAACCCAGCACTCAAACTACTTCTGCCCTGAGCACAGTTACTGATTTGGAAGAAACTACTGCAAAATTAAGTTGTGGTTCTTGTGGCTTTGAAAGATGGGAGAGGAAATAACACTTCAAGCATGCGTGGTTACGTAGTCTGAAAACTCTTCCACATTAACAGGGAGCCCTAAAGAGCTTCAAGACTGATCCTGAAGTAAGTTAATGCTTGCTGGACTTGCAGTCCTGTACTTATAGCAGCTCAGAGTCAAGGGATCCCCCCAAACACAAACTCTGCTTAGTGCTCTCCAAGATTAGTGTTGCCCCCAAACTCAAGCAGAGATCAACAAAAGTCCCTTTTGGAGAAAAGATATCATTAACCTAAATCACCAGTAACTTACATGAGTATTTTTTAAAGATAGTATTGAGCTCACAAATGTAACCAGGCAGTAAGGAAACATGATATTATAAGCAAAGTGAACAGGAAAAAATGAAAAACAAACAAAAAAACTAAAAACAGAAATAGACTCTGCATTTCATTTTTTTAAGGGCTGAGGTTCAAGACTAGGGCCTCCCAGCTTCCCCAGGGCTCAGACTCACTACCTTAGGGTGGGGTTCACTGAGTCAAGGTTTTGGGAGATGGGAGGAGCCAGCAGAGATGCAGAAGCAAGATGACAGCAGCTAGTAAAGGCTGAAACTGGAGCTTAGTCCTGCTGGAGAACTCTGAGACCAAGAGAAACACCAGCCTCAGATTTATTTGTCTTCAGGAGAAAATAGCAGAGACAAAGCTATGCACAGAGGATGTTAACTGACCAGCATTTCAGGGCCGTGGATGTAAATCACTTGAGATGCAGATACCGGCCTAAGAGGCTGGGCCAGCAGGCAGTAAGTGGTAAGGACAGAGGCAGTAGGGGTGGGGCAAATAGAGTTAGTCTCTATGTCAGGAGGCGTTGACATGTGTCAGTCATCAGACATAGACAATAAAGTCATGCACTTTGCTTTGGACATGTGAAAGGCATGCTGCAAGAAATAAGAAACAATGAACAGACAAATGTAAGTTATCATAAATGAAATTAAGAATTCAGTTGCTGCATTTAAACCATGTTAGACTGAGCTGAAGAAGGAACTGAAAAACTTGAGAAAAGTCAAAAGATAGCACAGAGATGCCAAAAATAGACCAAAAAAAGGTAAAACCCATAAGAGAGACTACGAGGTTATCTAACGCACATTGGAATCCTATTCCCAGAAGGTGAGGAGAGAAATAATGGGATGGGAATGATTTTTGAAATGGCAATGGCACTGATTTTCCCTACGAGAGGAATCAAACTCCAGGCTTATAGCTCTGCCTACGCGTCATCCTTGTGTTTGGAAGAGACCTAAGGCTTCATCACAGCCTCCTGCATTGTCTGACCTTCACTTTTCTTCTCGTTCACTTACTCCTATTGTCTTATTTGCCCCATAAAAAGTTGGTAGCATCTCTAGGCCTCGGAACAGTGATGAGCTAACTTCCCAGTCTCCTACAGAAAGAAGGGAGTGAAGAACTTAGTGTGTGACTCTCAGAGCTCATTCCAAAGTCAAGGGATTGGTGCCATAGTGCTGCCCCTTTTAAATAGTGCCATGGGGAATACAGGGCAGGAAGGAACTGACACTGCCACTGGGTGCTTGAAAGCCTTCATAGGGAGAGGAGACCTCACCTGCATCACACAGAGTCTGAAGGGATGGGTAGTCAGCCTAATGAGGTCCCATGGATTTCCCAGGCAGAAGGAGATGTGTGCAAGCATCAGCACGTCCAGGGGACGTCCAAGGGCAGGGAGGCCACTAATGTGGCTGGAGGTTGGGTTACGTGGCAGATGAGGAGAGGAAGCCTACTGAAAAATCAATATGGCACTTCAGCGGACTGGGCACCTGTGTAAGGACTTAGTGTTAGTTCTAGTAATGCTCAGACTAGAGTCCATGGTCTCCACGGAAGAGGAAGTGAGAAACACTCTTGGAATGCAAAATTTCTCAAAGAAACTTGTTTTTCATTTTTTGATGTTGATGAGAAAGATGTTAAACAAACAAACAAACGAAAAAAAAACCCAAGAACCCTAGATGGAAGACACATATGCTCTGGATTATTTAATTGTTATCATATTTAGTGTCTGTGGTCCCCTGAGGTGACTGTGGATCAGTACGGGTGTTGTATACCCAGTAGATTTCATTCTGTGAAGAAATGAGCTCACTACAAAGCAGCCCAGAGTGCTAGGGCCCACACTAGCACAGACATTTTATGCTTCATTTTTAAAAACCATTCAAATCTGATTTTAAAGAAATAATTCTATGTGGTCCAAACAAAATACTACATGACCAGTTTATAACCCTGACCTCAAGAGACAGTGTTCAACTTCTAATGGGTTAGTAAGTGTACTTGATTATATGAGATTAGAATGACACTTTCAAATGGCAAGATGACAATTGTCCTACACTGAATTTGTTATATTCACATGGAATTACTTTACCAGTTATAATGACAAAACCTTTCTTTCTTGCAGTAATGGAAATAAAAATATATTTTATTAGAATGTGATTTTTGTTCCTTACAGTAGACAATAAATTGAGACTCTAATGCAAAATCACGGAAAGAATATTGTGCAGAGCAATTTGCCCTCCCTCAGTATTGCTGGCTTATACAAAATGAACTAAGACAAATTTATTAAGTTAAATGCTTTGTTTATGCCAAGTAAAGGCCAAATAATATCCTGGGACACTATATAAAGGGGGCTTCTTAGGGGAGCTGTGTAAATTTTCTTCTCAGTTTCAGATGTAAAGGAAACAATGACAAAAAATGTGATTTGTGGCCAAGCGATTTCAACGTGGTCTGAGGTGGTCACTTCCTCTGGCTCTGGGCCAAGGCTTTTGATATTTTACAACATGTGTAAGAAAAAAAGTAACTTGAAATATTATTATCCTGTTCACAAATCCAATAATAATTAGATTAAGTAATCATTTAATGCAGATTTGAGCATGCTATGACGATAACCTTATCTTCAAGTGAACAAGGTAGCTTCACAGGGACTGACAGACAGCTCATTAAAACTGGCAGATGATGATTAGACTGCAGGCAGAATTAGGGTACATGGGTGGTCTGAACATCCCAAAGTAGTAAATAAAATTTTGATGTTTCTCAAGAACATTATGTACAGCGTTCTTAAGTATGCAGCACTGACCTCTTTACCTTCTTTAGTATTTTAAATTTAAGATACACCAAGAGATTAAAGATAGAAATTAGAAGCATAGGAAGCTCAGCTTTGTCTTTCTGTTACTGATCTTTCAAATTAAAATAATGTTGTCCGTTGGTATTTTACTGGTTCCATAGTTTTGTTTATATTTATTGCAAGCAGTCCTGCACCACGTAATGTTTCCCTCAACATCAGATTCCTATAACACAGTGGTCCCCTAAGACCAGGTCAGCTAGTGGCATAGATGTCTTAGTGTGTGGTCTGTGACACTGGCATGATAATGCAGTTCCCTTGGGGTGCATACCTCAGACTGTGTGTGCCGATCACTAAACAACACGATTGCACTGACTTTTATATGTAGCTTTGTATATTATCTATGAAGAATACAATTGTTATACATAGTCATACAACTTCCTTTTTATTTAAAAGGGCAACATGGTTATCAGCTCCTTGTGCTGATTTAAAAGCAGAGTGTGGGTGATCTGGGTTTTATTTTGCATTTACCTTCAGAGAGTGTGCGAAGGTCAAGATGCAGACAGGTAAGCTCAGAGGCAGGGAGGCAGGGTCCATTAGGATGTTATTATATTAACTCACTTGGGAGGAAAGGAGGAATAATTATCCAGAGGCCACTTTAGGACTTGAGGAGGGGCTTGGAAAGTAGACTTCCGGTTGGTCCATTGGGACTAAGCCCCTAGTATGTACAATGAATTGAGATACATATTTCCAGGACACACGACAAGGGTTATAGAGTAGGCTTTATTGAAGAAGAAAATAACACACAAACAGGGTTAAAAGAAGTCAAGAAAGCCAAAGGTCCCCAGACCTTATTATTACCCTCCATTGAATTATGCTGGACACACCTATCCATTTGGAGTTTGTGTTCTAGTGGAAGGATGCTCCAAGCCAGCTGCGAGCCTATCTTTTTAGAAGATAAGCTTGAAAAAACAAACTCAGCATTGGAGAAATGCATAGGGTGCCTGGGTTGAGACTGTCTGAGTTAAAAGTGCCAGCACTTTTGGTACTGGTCTGAAATTCTGGCTCTTTAGAATCTGGAAATCTGAAAAATAGTGACCTAAGAGAAGGGAGGAAGCCACCTGGCCCCTGGGACTTGACCCCTGGGATCTGGGTGAGGAAGATTCTCCAGCTCGGGCTATCTTGCTGCTCAGATGATGGTGATGGGGGTGTTTCCAGCATCACTTTTTCACAATTCTTCTTATTGGATGAATAACTGAAAAGTTCTTCTATGGATATAATTAACCAGACCTGACTATTAATGGGACTTGAGCATGTATGTGAGACTAAGAAAGAAGAGGCATGAGTTACTCTGAGGATTACACCTTGGCTAATTTAGTGTGTGATGATTTTATTAATGGAAATAAAGGGTGAGGAGAATGAATAGGCTTTATGGGGGGAGGGAGATGTGGCATTCAAATTTGGGTAGAATCTGAGGTGTTCATTTGAAAGAAAGGCCAAGGGATACTGATTTGGAAGTCAGATTGATTGGTTAAAACTCATTGGGAGGTAAATGACAGTAATGTTGTTTTCCCTAGATTCAAAGCACAGAGAGAGGCATGTGAACCCTTAAAAGGCAATTTCACCACAGTGGATCAGCTGTGGAGTGAGAATGAGGCTGGGCATGGAAAGAGAAAAAATACAATTAATATTTCAGATCTTGGAAAAAGTATGATTTTAGAAGCCAAGGAGCTGTCAACCAAGTGAACCACTTAGACAATGTGAGAATTTTCAGGAAAGTGGTGAAAGCATAGTTTGCCGTTGCACGAGATACAGCTGAGTTGGAAAGAACGAGTTCTTAGAGAGTTTGCCAGGGAAGAGGAGACAACAAGGGACGCTGGGCTCGGAACCAAAAGGGAGGGAAACGTACTATTTATTTACTGTAAAACAGGTTAAAGAAATGCCTTTAGGCTTTAGGGTTCATGTTTTGCAAAAAATATGCAAGACTGTTGGGCCATATCTGCCTACCTTAACTGTTTCTTGTGATCATTTGTTCTTGAAGGTGATTACCAAAGAAGATGTGAAGCATGAGGTAGTTCATCAAAATAATTTATTTTAATACCTTCTGCTGCTTTCTTTGCCCTCCTTTGAAGCCTTCCCACTCCTCCAATTCCCAAAACCATGGGAAACTCCAGTCTCATCACTTGGATACTCACGCCTTATGCCCTGTATGATCTGGTCCCCACGCAGATTCAAACATCCAGGTAGCACACGTTACTTACAGACTCCTGTAAGCAGTCTATCATGGGAGAGGAACAAGCATTCGTAATACAGCGTGGTGTGGGCTGTCATGGGCAGGAGCCCAGGAACTACTTTTTGCCAAAAGCCTTCTCACATACCGAGGCTCCCAGGCTGGGTTAGGTGCCCTGGGATGGCAGAGCACGGCATACCTGATGCACAAATTGTAATCAAATGTACCAATCTATGACTGGCACGTCTTCTCTCTAATCACTCCCTTCTGAAATATGATAAATATTTGACAAATCGCTGAATCAATACAAATCGCTTGACAAGTGAATTATGTGTTCTAGAACTTTTTAGGATGGGGGAGAAGGATGCCACAACATCTTTGAAAACTTTATTTATCTTTCTGATCTTCTCTAGCTCTGTCTGTGGCTATTGATTGCTAACCTCCCTTAACACAACAAAATCCTATAACTCTATTTGACTCTGTGTCTCTGAAAACATAGAAGATTTGGTTGTTGAAGCATGCCTTCCATGGTAGGATCTGATGAATTAACTCATTTGACGTTCCACCAATATTTATCAAGGATTTATTCTGTACAAATACATGTCCGTAGTGCAAGGATCAACCACGCAGGTGAAGGTCTTATTCTCTTGGAGATCATGAGCTAAGGGGGAAAAGAGTGAAGAGTAAGCTCATATGTAAATGTGATTTGGCATTAAAGCTATAAAAAAAGATAAAATGATACAGCAAGAGAAATTAACACAGAAAGCTTCCTTTAGAAACTCACCTCCTGAATTTGAGAAAACCCTTTGACAAGAAGGTCCACGTATCCGAGTTTGCCAACAGAGGAGGAAGACCCTGCCGATGAGGTCAGTGAACTAGATAGTAGGTGTTATACTTGTGGGCCAGCCTAAAGAAAATTATTGAAGGGATTTGAATAAGAAAGCAATGCAGTCATATTTACTTTAAAGGATTGCTTGCATTTGACACAGGAAATGGATGTGTAGGAACAAAAGGGAATGTGAGAGACCAATAAGAAGCTATTGGTTAGGAATCTGAGTTTGGTTGCTCATCATGAAAAGCTCTAGAGAACAATGGAAGAACAGAAAGTTAGGAACAGAAAGCTCTCTCCTCTTATATAAGCAAAAGTCTGGAAGCTTTGGAGATGCTTGGGCTTGCTGGGACTGAGGTTTCTTTGGCTGTCTGAGTCACTCTCCCATGAGTAGTCAGTAGACAAAGCATCTGTGAGCCCATCACATCCCAGGAAGGAGGAAAAGAGAAGCTTTCAGGACCAAAATATCTGTCCTTTCCCATTTTGAATGCCTTTTCCCAGAGTTCCACACAACAATTTTCACTCACAGTTCACTACCCAGAAAGATGGGACCTGGCAATTTGTAGTGCAAGAAAAATTAGGACACGTGGATTTTTCTTTTATAAATGGATCTGTAACCAACTCAGACAAAATAGAAAGGTAAGCATGGTTTGCTTGCATGGAGGATAGCTGTGCTGTGTTAACAGAAGTGTTCTTGGGGGGATTTACTGGGAATCGAATTCAGTACCTTGTACTTTCCACACAGGCTCTTTGCCGCTGAACTAAATCCCCAGCTCTGTTCTTTATAAATTTACTCACAGGAAGAGAAATGTGCTTACACATAAAAGTGCTAAAGAGTAGTTTAGAAAATACCATAAAGTGACTCACTTTAAAACCATTCCTCTTTCTTCTAACTTGTTTTCTTGAACTGGATTCTTTTGCAGCTAGAATAATGGCTTATCATCTGGTTTACACCTATTATACAAAATGACTCCCATTTTGCCATTACTCACATTTTGGGTGCAGAAATCAGCAATGGGAAGTGTCATTATCTATATACATAGAGACAGATACAGGCTGACCAACTTTTCCAGCAAGCAAATAGCAGAGATGTATGGACCCCTGGTACTGCCAGAGTCCTGTATTTTCCATCTTAAACTTAGTAAGTGCCAAAGTGTCCCGGAGTGGCTGATTATTTTTCTGTATGTTGCTTCTAGCTGTGTTGTTCACAGTTATGAAATATTCAAAACTAATTCTCTAGCTCTGCTATAGTTTGAGTTCACCAATTTATGTAATTACTATTGTAATGCTACAAATGGCTAGAGTACATTCAATTGTCTGCAACTAACGATCCTGATCAATATAAGAAATACTACCTATGGCACAGTATATATGCAGTTTCTTATATTGCCATGGCTACATGTATTTATAGAATCTGATAAATACATGTGATTTTATTAAAGGCTATGCAGCAGCTACCTAGTTAACTCTCTTCTTGTTATCACAAAGATGCCTCAAATTCCACATCAGACAAACAACACTTTTGCTATTCTACATTGTTTTTGTGTCTTTGGGTTAAACAATCCAGGAACTGGGGAGGATTTATAGACATTTCCCTCCATGCACATGTCTATTCCACAATCAAGTTCTTCTTCCTCCTAAATACTTCTGAGTTTTTCACCCTTTTCTACACTTCCACCACCTCTGAATCTTCATTTGAACTACCGTGGTATTGCTCCTGAACTACTAAATTAATCACTTCACTAATCCCATTGTAACTTGCTTGGACTTGCTCTGGTCTTGACAATTTTTCCACAGTTTTCAATGTGCAGTATCATCATGTTCTCAAATGGTAAAAGTCTTCAAGGGCTTTGCATTGTTCTTGGGATAAAGACAAGCTCACCCAAAAGTCCCTGCATACCCTGGCTCTTGCCCTGCTTTCCGGGCACCTGTTACCCTGCCACTGGCTGTCCCTCTGCCTTCATACTTGACACACGCAAGTCCTCACACACCAGCTCCTCCTCTGGTGCCCTCTTTCCCTGAGGAACTTGTATACACCCTTCAGGTCTCAGCCTAAGCACTTCTTACTTGACTAGGATCAGAAAATCATCCATTTTTAGTGTTTAGTACAGCAGCAATTTATTTTTTCTTCTTCTTTTTTTTTTCTTTCTGAGACAGACTCTCACTATGTGGTTCAGGATGACCTTGGGATCACTTTGTAACCCAGTCTAGCCTCAAACTCGCAGCAATCCTCCTGCCTCAGCCTCCTGAGTGCTGGGATTACAGGAGTGCGCCACCACACCCAGCTGTGAATTTTAGTTTATTACTTAATTATTAGTTAGATCTACTAAACACTTAGGTTCTATGTAAAAAAAAAAAAAAAAAAGCAGAAGCTGCAAAGCAGGCATTATCCCCAGATTTACAGATCGATCCCATGAATAGTTCAAAGCATAGTGGGAATTCAAGGCTGGAACTGTCTGAATCCAGAGCCTGAATCCCCCAATCTGGCCATGCTGATTTCCCCCCCAACAATGAAACAGAGGGTGAGAGAGAGCACTCTGTGAAAAATATTACTCAGGGCTGGGTGTTATGTTATTATCATTCAGGTTGGAAGCACGAACAAAGTGCAGTACTGCAGAAAGGGCTCACATTCAGTATAAGATGCCAAATAAGGAAGGGAAATCCCTGCCATCCCTCCCTCTGCTCAGCACCATGCTGTCAAACACCTTCGTGTTTTGCACTAGGTACTTTATTAGGTGTCTGTGATAGCAACCATTTTAACACAATGCATCTCGGTTATTACTGTCTCTTCAGCAATTCTGTAATAGATACAGAGTTCTGGTCCAAACCAGATAAACTAAAACCCGAGTCACATCACCCCATCTCAAAAAGCAGTAAAAAGTCATCAAGGACTGATGTTAGAGACCAAGAGCTAAAGGTGGGGAGGGTGAGTACAGACGGAGCCCACGCATCATCTCCTCCCTGCGCTTTTGACCAACTCCAGCCGATGACTTTGACCTGTTGCTGGGAGCTGGCAGTCTCCAGGTAAATGCACTGTCTACTCCCTCTAGCAGAATATAACAGGAGGGAAAACATGGCATTTCTTAGGGTCTCAAGCGGACCCCACACCTGAAGACAATGTAATCTGTTGCCAAGAACGTTAGAGACTCTTCATACATAAAGCTGTCATGGCTCAATGATGACC
Organism: Cavia porcellus; assembly: GCF_034190915.1. Classification (NCBI taxonomy): domain Eukaryota; kingdom Metazoa; phylum Chordata; class Mammalia; order Rodentia; family Caviidae; genus Cavia; species Cavia porcellus. Next base: position 154,368,153 of record NW_026947484.1, on the reverse strand, counting down.
AGAGACTTCAGTCCTTCATGTCAAAAGAGGCCAGGAAAGAAACAAAATCAGGACGGTTTTTCCAAGACACACTACATGGCTAAAATACCTTGTAAGTGTCGATAGATGATGCAAAGAATGCTCTGTGTACCATCTTTTTAAAAAATCATATTTATTATTTTTCTATTGATGATTCAAAAGAAAAGAGTATAAGAAGTAGAAAAGATGTCAAGTAAACATCACTCAGGAATGATGAACTCTGAAAATTTCTGACCAGACAGATTTACTTCCAGTTTTTATATGACTATCTTCACGCAGCTGTTAACAGTCTAAATGTATGATTTTGTATTTTTGTAAAATACAATGTTTTCATTTTACCGTATCATTAAAAATTCTTTTTAAATATAATTTAAAAGCCCAGTAGTTCATTACAGAGATGTACATATTTTACTTAACCCTAACCGTAATGTAGGGTTCTATTTCTTCTATTAAGTACCATCATTATTAACATTTTTGTTGTTAAGTATTTGCCTATATATGTCATTATTTCCTTAGGCTATATTCCATCAAGGAAACTTTTGCATAATAAGATATGAAGAATAAGGTTTTTAATATAAGTTTCCAAATTGCTTTCTACTGGCACATGAATTTATTTCATAATATCTTCATTGGTTCAAAATACCAGCAATTAAAAATCTTTAATATTCCAAAAAATATTAATAGTTTTATTGTAATTTAATTTTCTTTTATTATGAGTGAGATAAATTGGGATAATGTATTCATTATTAATATTTCTTCTTTTATAAAATGCATTCACATACACTTTGTGTTCATTCTCTATTGAATGGTGTTCATTTTCTCTAACACGTACGTCCCTTATGTATGTATTTTTATTATTTTTAACTCATTGATGCTTATTGAACAAGCAAAGGTGAATGCAGTCTTCAGAGAAAGGCAGGAAATACTGAAACAAAGCCAAGTATAGCTCTTTCTCTTTGTCATTTTGGAGCCCTGTTTGATATCAGTTTTCCTCTGGTGGATTTCCATCAATAACCAAAATACTAGCCCTGGAAGACATAGAGACACATGCCTGTTATCCCAGCACCTAGGAGCCTGAGGCAGAAGGATCCCCCAAGAGTTTGAGGCCAGTCTGAGGTACAAAGTGAGTTCAAGCCAGCCTCAACTACATAGTGAGACCCTGTCTCAAACAAAAGCAAAAGACGAACAAACAAACAAAAACTGGTGTCTAACTGATTCCCCCATGGGAATGTAAAAGACTAAGTTCTAAAAATCACAAAGTTTGCTGAAATCAATAGATTTTGGCAATATATTTGACTTTAATTCACATCAATTACTACTAATATTTTAGAAGATGCCAAAAAGATCATGAAAATTGAAGAGACTAAACATGATTATGTTCTATTCAATCTATGACCAGTGATCTTTAGGTAACCAGGACTCCAACAAAGTAGACATTATTTTTTTTTTCAGAAGGAGAGGAGACTTTCAAAGACTCTTATGGACTGGAGGAAATTACAGAATTTGCTTTAAAAGATAAAATTCCCTATCTAGGTAGTAATCAGTTATGAGTCTTAACACAAAACAGATCAATGGGTAAAAATAATAAGAGGAGAAAACTTGAGGAATGCCTTTCATGATGCTTTATATTGCTAGGATGGTCAGTTACTAGACAAAATAAATTTCCAGGAGATGAACAGTAGAAAATACTCCAAATACACAGAAAACAATAAAAAAATCAAATATAATCAGTGGCCTAGAAGATAGATATGAGGGTGTTTTCTATCTCTAGTTTATTGCCTTTATAATTCTTTCAGTAATTCAATAATTGCTTACAATGTACAATTAGCTAAAACAATAAAGCTATGGGAAAAAATCTTAGATTATTAGCAAGTTGAACAAAGTTAAAATAAGGAGGAAAATTATACCATGAGAGCTATAACTAATATATACAGTCATGTATAAAGAGTAAAGTTTCAGTAGCATCTCTGTTAACACACACGAGAAAGGAGACATGCATTAGTGATAAGGTAACTTCTCTGAAGTTTTCAGAAGGAATAGCCAAGCCAGACCTCGACCCAGACACCATTTGCTGCTTTAGTTGTCTAGAAGATTCCTTCACCTCTGAGCTTCGGCTGACTCATGTTGAAAGGGGTTAGTGATACATCCTCTTGCAGGATAACTAAGAAAACCAAGGAAAAGCTAGGAATCACACTTAGCATATGATGATACAAAGCAGATGTTTAGTTGGTGGATCCATGTTCAATTTTTATTATTATCACTGTGATATGAACATAACACTATTTGACCCAACATGGTGAATCTGCCCAATATTCCCTGACTTCCAGAGGGAAACCCAAGATAAGTACCTAGCAGCTAGCACAAGCCTAGTGTGTCTGGTAACCATGAATGCTCACTGTCAGCCAAGCACCAGCCCAAGTACTCTTTGAAGAGTAAAACTGGAAGCAGCATCCCTATTAGCAAACATGAAAAATTGCATCATCTTATTTCTCAAGCCATCATCTGAAATCCTTTATGAGCTCGCTTATCAGTGTCAGATAGAGACCATGATCCTTAGTGTAAAAACTTGGACAAGACTAGGGAGGTTGGGGAATGGAATTTAACCAAAGTATGTCTGACTTCTTAGCTGTGCTCAGAAGCACTTAGGACTCTGATGCATGAAATTTGGATGAAGAACTAAATACAAAATGCAATGGGAACATCCCCAGAGCTAGTGGTACCACCAAGAGAAACCTGAGTTTTATCCCTGGTGAATTCAGAGTCCCAGCTAAGAGACAGGAGAACCTGGGACTTCTAATGCACTTTAATTCATTCTTTTGATAAACATTTTTCACTGCTTAAGAGAAAGAAGCACCTGAAATCTGGTTCCTCAATCCAGGATTCAGCTGTCAAATGGAACTTCTGACAAGAGCTAGGATACACACCACAATGCTAAAAGAATTTATTTGGAAGACAATGCAGTGACCTAACTGAGAAGGTTTTAAATTATGATGTGGGCAAAGGACAGCAAAATAAGACCACCAAGCCATAGCCAACAGAAGATGCACAACAAAGAAAGCTGCTCCCTTGACGGCAGAGCTGACAATTGTCAAGGCAAGACTGTGAAAAGCGGATCAGTCACAGGTCTTACCACACCACCCAGGGAGGTGGTGCCTGGCACCAGGAAAGACAAGCAAATGAAGACCAGAGGGAGCTGAGTGCACGGTCTAGCAAGGGAACCATAAGGAACTCGATACAGCTAGGAGCCAGATTGTATACAGGGAGAGATGGAAAGGTATCTCTCCTAACATGTTTGAGTTTTATCTTAGAAAGCAAGAGGCGATACTGTCAGATTTTATGCAGGGCGATGATATGACCAATTCTGTGTTTTTCTATGGAGTCCAAATGGAGAAAGACCTTGATGGTCGGAGCAGCAGTTCAGAGGCGTGAAGTAATTAAGCAAGAAAACATGGTGACCTAAATGCAAGACCAGGCAGGGGAACTGAAGCAAGGAGCTGATTCATGAGCTGTCTAGGAAACAGAAGCTCGAGACCTGGTTTGCGTGGGAGGTAGGACAGTGAAGCATTGCAAATGACTCTGCGTGCTTGGAACATCTGCACTGGGTGCTTTTCTCTCGCTGCATCTCAGTTAAAAACTCATTTCATCGGAGAAATAGTCTCTGATCACTCTCCTCAATTCCTCAATTTCTATCCCGTAGCCCTGTTACTATTTTTCATCACAACAGTCTCAGTGTGGAATTATCCACCAATTAGTTCTTTAGTGGTGTCTGTCTCGCTTCTCCCATAAATCCAGGGAGGAGGGAAACTGTCTGCAGTTTTTATCGCTACAGGGGCAGATGTATCCCGGGGACTTGTGTTAGTGCCAATGACTGAATTAGAAAATAAAAACTAAGTAAGAGATTTTTGTGGGAATGAAGGAGAAAGGTGAGGCGTTCTGCTTTGGAATTGAGCAGTTTTAGGAGTTGTAGAAATTACACATGGGAACATCCATCGGGCCAAGGTCATGTTAGCTGTGAAACTCAGGACAGAGTTGTGCACTAGAATGCAGATTTATAAGCCAAGTATATAAAACAGCAGTGGAACCATTCTTGTGACAAGCTGCTGTGTGAAGTCATCAATCCAAGAGGGGAAGTGGAGGCGTGGTTATGCCTTGTGCCCTGAAGTGGACCTGAAATTCCAAGAGAAAATGATGTTTGTTACTCTTCACCAGATGGAGAGGTTTTCTAACAAGCCAAAGAAACTGTGACACCCACCAGAGCAAAGAAAACTTTTTTCTAGTTAGGACGAAATCACAGTCTAGGCAAACAGCGCTTCTGAATGTGGATGAAGAGTACCTAAGAATAAATCAGTAAGTGCTTGCCTAGCATGTGCAAAGACCTGGGTTCAAGCCCCAGCACTGTCTAAAATTAAAAGAAGAGACAAATAAAAATGAGAGTAACCAAGAAGACAACAGAATGGACAGGAAAGGGCCTACTTCAACTCCTACTAAGCGAGATAAATTTCAATGTGGGAAGGAATACTTCAGGTGACCAGAGGAGGAAGGCTGAGTGTAGATTCCTGGGTGTTATGTTAAAAACTTTGTGTGCTTACCATCCGTCATCCCAGAAAAACTACTTTAGCTCTCTTGGCCTCACTTTTCTCATATATAAAATGGAAAGCATAACAATAGTCCCCCGTAAGATAGTAGGAAAGGTGCCATGAAATGTCAGTAATGCACATAGCACAGTTCTTTGGATAGGCAAAGGCCTGCAATACGCTGATTGCCCTTATCACAACTTCTGGTAGATCATGATGCAAAATATGCAGATTCTTCAGGAAAAAACTGTCCTGTAGTAGAGACAACTGCCAATGGAAAGCTCTCATCTGTCAGCTTCTGCAGAGACAGCCAGGCCCTAAGCCACCTTTGCCTGGATGTATCTCTCCAGCATCCAATGGCAGATCCACATGGGACCTAAAAACCCAGCTCCTTCATCCCAACTCACCCCAAGTTTGTACCACTCTGAAGGCTCGCCCCCATTTAGGAATTCCCCTTAGGGTCAGCTCAACCTCCTCTGTGACTGTATTCTAGTTCAACTTCTCCCTCGGCTCTACCAGGGCTCCTTCCACAGTTGCAAACATCCAGATATGTACAGATCACGCACATCAACCTTCACCTCAGAATCTGCTTCCCAGGAAACCAAACCTGAAATACTTGGTGCTGGGAAAGCTAGGAGGAAGAAGTATCAGAACAGGATCTTGGAGCCTTGTCATCCACCACCTGCTAGTGATGAGAACCCAGTTACTGGGGGCAGCGGGTATAGCACAGATAGCGGCTGGTATCTGATGTGATTGCTAAAATTTTCACCAAGGGCAAATTGAGAAAATACAGAAGGTAAAGCATTGGCTGGGTGATATACTGAGTTTTAGAGAGCTAGGGAAGAAATAATAGCTACAAATAGAATGAAATCAGGTGGCTAAACCAATTGCTAAGCCTAATTGACCTCAAGAAAAAGATAAGGAGAGGCTAGGGATACTTATTCACCAGTTAAACAGTTAGTATGAAAGCCAGAGGATTTGTTTTGAAGGATATAAAGGTAGTCTTATCTCTTACACTAAGAAGGCAGAGAAATCTGAGGGCAAAACCAAGGACTTCATTGGAAGAGAAGTCAGGCTCCAATGAAAGTTAATTGTGCAACCAAGGAAGATTTGCTGTGCCCTACTCAGACAATGGCTGATAGATAACATGACCCTAGATGAGGACATCCAGGTTTACACATCTGAAAATATTGAACCCCAGATTCCCTGAGCCTATAGCTACAGCCCAGTCTCTAGGAACCAGCAGGCCTGCTTGGCTTAAAGATGAGGAGAGGCCACTGCGTTTCCCACCAACATTTCCTCCACCATCACTTGCAAATAACTGTGGTACACTGCAGCATAACATGTTGGGCTTGATATGGAGGAAAGGGAGCATAACCCAAAAGCTGGAAGGTACAGAAGGGACATAAGAGCAGGGCCTGGGAGTGTGCACACAGGACTTGGTTCCAAGGATGCTTGGCCAGTAGGGTTGAACACACTGTCTGCTAGAGAAGGAAGAGCTGCTGAGTTTGGGAGCCTTCTCCCAGGATGCCATATTTAACACTCTGGCGAGGATTTTGGGAGATGATGTGAGAATGCTACTAGATTAACACCTAGAAGATGGTAAAATGATGATCCACACAAAGAGAGCTAAAATAACTATGACAGATGGTAAAATAAAAAAGCAGGAGACTCAAAGGAGTGGGCTGAAATAAAGTGGGTATACTATATAAGGCCGAACAAATAGCTATGACAGCAGTTCACACCACCAATGTAGTAGGGGAGGCTCTGTGAGATGGGTAGTAGTGTCACTTAGAAGTGAGTTGTGTGGCCCTCCTCCACAGCTCAGGGCTGACAAGTGTACACTGGATCACAGCACTTGGCTCACAAATAGCATGGGTATGACAGGACCCTGCAACATTACAGGGCAGGTAAGTTTGAGTATGGTGAATGACCAAGATGGAAAGTCCAGCAGGGGCACTGGCCCATGCAGGATACAGAGATGGTGAATTGTGCATTGCACTCTGGAGAGAAAAATACATGGGCATCCAAAAAGTGGTGTTCATCATGTCAAAGAAAGTTACATAATCAAAGAAATCAAGGGTACATGAAGTAAAGAGAATAGTCACCTCTACAAAATATCGCAATTCCTTGCCTCCTTTAAAGGTCTGTCATAATTTATGTCAGTGGCCTCCAAGCCTCATGCAGTTATGCATTTATGATTGGTTCATTGTCTAGCTCTTGAATTGGTGGTGAGTGCTACACCTGCCTAGGGCTGGAGCCAGGATATGATGTAAGGGCAGGGAGAAGGTATGTCTCTCTCTCTTGCTGGTTTCTACCTTGCTGTTTGCAGCTACCATGAACTCAGTCTAGCTCCATAGCAGGCAGGATGAGCATATCTTGTCCAAATATAATATCAGGCTTCTGGTTAGTTTTAAAATCTAAAATTTTGCTCACACCTTCTCTGCACATGCTACCCTCCCAGCGTCTCATGTGCTTACCAACTCAAAAGTTCTTTAGACACTTTAGAGTTTCCATGGAGATTCTATTACACAGACATGGTCAATTCAATCATTGGCCATTAATGACTGTACTTAAACTCTGCTCTTCTCCCATCCTGAAGTATGGGAGTAAGATTGAAAATTCCCATCCTCAACTACACACCTGATTTCTTTAGCAGCATCTTTGGCCAGAAACTAGGGAGAAGCACGCCAAGAGTCACTTCATTAGCATAAACTCAGTTAGGGTTTTAAAAAAGTCTATTATCAATAACAAAAGATGTTCCTCTGTCCCCTAATATTCAGCTAATTATGAGAGCTCTAGGATCCCTCATGATCCACTCCTGGTGAAGGGAAAGACTCCCAATCAAGGATAAAAACAACTATTTTTTTATTATATCACAATGTAACACCCCCAAGGAGACCCTCAATCCCTTACTTTAGTAATCAAACACTGAAGAAAAGCTACTACCCAAATGCTGAGAGGACTCTTGGACACCGGATCTGTGTTGACACTGATATCTGGAGAACCAAGGCAGCACTGTAGTCAACCATTAGCACAAAGAAATAGAAGTACCAGACAATAAATGTATCCCGGACTGGGCTCAAGTCACAGTGGGTCTTTTAAGTTCATAGCCTACCTGACATTTATTTCCTCTGTCCCCAAATGCATAATTAGCATGAACTGCCTAGTCTTTGGCTTAACTGATATGAGGAAGGCTTAGCCTATAGGGAAAAGCTAGCATAGGAGGACAGCCAAGGGCAAGCCTCTGAAATTGCTGCACACTCTAAGTCCAAGATAGGAAATTTAAAATAACATCATATCTCAAGAAGAACAGTGGAAATCAGTGCCACTTCTAGACCTAAAGGATGTAAGGCTAATGATCTCCATCATTACCGCATTTAATTCACAAGTCTGGCCTTCAGAATGAAGCAGATGGATCCTGGAGGAAGACAGTACAATAGACTTCTGAAAACTCAAACAGTAGGAGCTTCAATGGCAGCTGCTATGCTAAATATATTATCTAAACTGGAAGAGAGTAACACAGCCTCAGATATATGCCATAGCAGCTATTGATCTGGAAATGAATTCTTTTCTACCCCTATCAGAGAAAGAGGATCAGAAGTAACTGCACTCACTTGAACAGACAGAAATACATATCTGTAGTCTTGTCCTCCTAAGACTTTGTGGAAAAGATAGACCACAAGACATCAAATGATCCCATGGCCAGAACTACACATCAGGACATGAGTTCTCTCAGATTCACCAGCTCATAAAATTGGGTGGGCCCAGCAGCAAGCATCTTAAATTAGAAGTGGTACAGCCAGGATGAGCAGGAGCGATTCCTGTGTACACAAACAAGCCACACGGGAAAGTAGGACAGACCCACACATCAGCAGCCACTTTTCTCCCTTATCTGCTCTTCAGCATCTCTGGAAGATCCCTCTTGATCCACTCCTGGTGATGGAAAAGACTCCCAACCTTGGTTCACAGCTAGGCCAGCTAGCTCAGTACAGGAATAAAGTCTGAAAATGCAAAAGGGCACAGTATGCCCTTTCTGAGGGTTGTCCCTGATAGACGGTCATGAATGAAAATCCTCTCTGGCAGCACATTGGCCAGTGCAATGGGTCAAACAATTTGTGCTAAAAGCAGAGGGCTGCAGGTGAGAATATAGGCAAATGCATGGATGCTGGTGTATTGCTTGGCTGGCGAGATGAGTCCTGAGAGGAGGAAGACACGATTGTCAGGAATGAGGAGATCCAGATGGGATTTGAGCAGTGATTTGAGCTGGTTATAAACCACCGAGGTGATAGTGTAGCTCGCTCTCTGCACAATCTGCTCTGCCCTTCTTGTCTGTACTTGTTGAACCAAAAAAGCAACCTAATAAGTCACATCTCAGAGTCTGCTCCTGAGGGAAACCAGTCCTCAAAAATTACCTCAAGCTTTGAAATCATAGCTCTGCTCTCTACTGAATTCCCAGTGCCTAGTTCTGTCCAACACAAACAAAGATTCTTAATAAATATTTGTTGAACAAATGATTGAACCTCAAGAAGGTTGATTCGATAGCCCCCCAACACACACACACACACACACACACGCACACACACACACACACACACCCATACACACACACACACACACACACACACACACACACACACACACACGCAGTCCCTACAGAGTCACCTCAGAGCTCTTGCCAAATGTAACTTCTTGCTTCCTTTGCTCTACTGCATGTTCAGTAGCCTGAGCAGGGCATAAGAGTCTCATTCTTGCTTTATTTTGTCAGGCCCAAACTCTCAAAACTGAAACTACACATACACATGCATAGACAGACACACTTCAACAGACACACCAAAACATGCATTTTAGCATGCAGTTTGAACAGCCAGATTGTTAATAATTTGTAAAGTCATCTATAACATAACAATATCATAAAAAAGTTATTGAACTCCTATTCTTAGTAAATTGTCTTAGAAAACAATATTTCGTAGATTTTGGCTGGAGGTTGAGTCCAGAGCCTTCACACTGAACTACATCCTCAGCCTTCCTAAATTTTTTAAAATTTTGAAATAGGTAGGGTATCAATAAATTTGCAAGTTACCCACACTGGGTTTGAACTTGCAATCCTCTTGGCTCAGTCTCCTAGAGCATTGGGATGATAGCCATGCACCACTATGCCCAGCTTACATAATTAATTTTTAAAATTATTTTTGTTAAGTATTTACTGACTTATAAAATTTTCATAAAGACTCCAGAGCAATACATCAATTCAGTTTAATATGTCCTACACATTGTAAAGAGAGAGCATTTTAGTTTCAAATATTAAAAATAGTAGTAACATAAAATTTTTTAAGATACACATAGTGCTTGTTGGAAGAGTAGCTCCAGAGGAAAAGCTGGAAGGCACCATGGAAATATCCTTGGTGAGGTGGAATGTCATGCACAAGAGTGCCCTTCCCAAGATGCAAGAAACTAAGTACAGGCCGTGGTCAGGTTCACTCCCCGCATCATCTCTGCTCTTCTGCCTGCCCACACAGAGAACCAACTCAGAGTTCTGTTTGGACTATAGCTGGTGGGATAACAAAAAGTCTAATTTTTATTGAAATAATTTCCTATATAGATTTCCTATATAGAGACAAGATGGGGTCTACATTTTTACACAACTCCATAGAACTGTGTGATCCAATCCAGGTACAGGAAGTACTGGTGCTCCTCACAGCATCTGGGCTCCGCTGGGAGTGGTGGCAGCAGCCTGTCCTCCTTTTCCAATATGTGACCGAGCTATGGGAACCTTAAGGAAATGGGCTTTTAGTAATTAATCACACATAGTGGGTTGCATTCTTATATCCCTATATGCAATATATATATATATAATTTTTTTTGGTCTGAATGTTTGCTAAAATTCTAAACTAATGCTTATTGCTGGTCCATTTCTTTTTTAAATATTTGATTGTGTTTATTGTATTATACAAATAATGATTTGCACTATGAAAAAAATCAGGAGTAAAATTCCCCTTCCGGTCCTCATCCAATCTCTATGTCATCGTTATGAACAGGTAATATGGGGAAGTAGTTACATAAATATTTTATGTGCATTCATTTTTATGTCACTGTGATTATAAAAAGCATCTCAGTGTTCATGCCTTTTCAATCTTTGGCTAGATTGTCTGTATCTTGAATTTATTTTTTCAGTAAATTTTCGTTTCTGATCTTTTCCTTTTCCCAGTGTTGCCTTGGTACCTATATGAGATGCGCATATGTCTCTGTCTCTTGATTTAACAATTTCATATTAAACCCTGGCCTCATGCTTCTCCAAACCCCTACTACATAACTTCTTCACTTTTGCCAGTTGTACTATTATTTTTTAATTGTCAAGTGTAAGATCGATTACAAAGCTCGCTAGGCCTTTCTTTCTTGCTGTGACTTTCTAATAGCAGAGCTCTTTTTCTGGATTCTTACGAATGGCTTGATTTCTTCATAGACTGTAATCAAATATTTGAGCATACTTTTTGATCTTTATTCATAATTAAGTTGGATTAGTACAAATTCTTGGCTTACCTTTTATTCTATCTTTCTATACCTCTAAAAATATTCATATAGTATCTCCAACTAGACCCAAGTTGATATTTCCTTCCTGAATACCATTTACTCTTTCTTCTTGGATAGCAATGGAGAACTTTATTTCCTTTATGGTCATTGCTTCAGCCAATCTTGCTTTGGTGTTATTTATTTTTCTTTTTTTAATGTCTTTTTTTTCTTTCGATGGTGGTGCTGTTTCTGAAACAAACTTATGTGACATTGTAACACACTCTCCTAGAGATCAGAAGACCCAGGCTCTAAAATTTAATACGAATGAGTGGTCTGGATAAGTCACTGAAACTCTAAGACTCAATCTCACTATAGTATTGTAGAGTAGACATTATAGTATCTCCAAGGAGTCTTTTAGGCTCCAAAGCCAATGATGTGCATTCAGATTCACGGCCTTATGCAATATTTATTAAGCTACTGCAACCTATGATATGCTGAGAGTATTAACAAGAACTTAAGTTCATTACAGTGAAGAAAAGAGAATAGATACGGGCATCTCCTTAGCTCTTCCTCCTGGCTTCTTATTCAGTGAATTACATTTCACATAAATAGACATTTGTATGCGGGATGCTGTAAAAGGTAAGGGAGAAAAAGTAGGAGAAGAAACTCAGACTCAGGCTTTATTCCTACGGCCAAGGCCCACGGGTGCTCAGAGGCATCACACAGAATGCAAAGAGCACGGGGCTATGAGTGTGAAATTCTGGGTTCTGATTTTAATAATTAACAGCTTCATTGAAGGGAGCTGGGAAATAAAATCAAGTAAACTGAAGTTTTAGTACTGGCTTTTCTATTTCCTGTGTGAAGTTAGGTAAATTACAAAGCTTCTCTGAGGCTCGCATTTCTCCATATGTAAGATAACAAGAATTATTCCAACTTTCTAGTGATGTTGTGAGTACTAAATGAAGCATATTTATTTGAATGGATGTTTAGTTCTCTACTTCCCAGCCTCTCATTCTCTGAGCTCTCTTCCCATTTTAACATTCTATGAGTCTAATTCTAATTAAAATTGAGATAATATAGTGTATTATTCATTTCCCCCTTTTTCTCTGTAATGTTTTTGTAAAGCACTTGCTATTATAGCTTGGAAATAGTATTTTTCTATTACTTGGAAGTTTCATTTTTAATGAAATATTTGCTGAAAATCCATTTATAGTCCCTAATTAGGCATGACAGATGGATGTCCCTGAGATCACCACTGAGTAATTACAAAATAGATACCATAAAAATGCATAAAGAAGAAAACTGCCCGATAGCAGCCAATTCTTCTCATTCCCCTACCTAGCAGTTTCATTAGATTTGTGGAATTCTCTGAGGTCAAAAAGAAATTAGATGCGTGAACAAGAAACTTGACATTTTATTTCTAAACAATCCATCCACAGAATCTGAATTTGACATGAAATCGTGCTCAATTAAAGAAAAGAACAAGTTAAATATGGCATTTTGCAAACAATAAACAGGTGTTGGTGCATCTACTGTATTCCAGTTCTGTTAGAAGAGCAAAAGAGAAATAAAATATATGCTTAACTGCTTTAACTATTTTAATTTTGTTTCCTGAAGCCATGCATCATCTGGCTAGGTGATTGATGATATCATTTAAATTCCATTCTCAAAAAAATTAGTCCATTAGTTTGCAAATAAAATTGTCATATTTTCCATTTACAAAAAGAAAAGGTAGATGAGTAAATTAAAAGTCTGGCATCCTCCCTTAGGGAACTCACAGTAAGTCTTTTTAAAATGATGAGCACTGGGGCTGAATCACCCTTGAGGTGGAGAGCAATCAACACTTTGCCCTTGCAGTGAGTCAGCCTCAGTCTCTTCATCTGTAAAGTGGGACAAAAGCAAAACTCAAAGAAATCCAAAAGATTTTGAGAGAGCATTGTAAAGAAAACTGCCTTATTAAGAATTATTAACTGATAATTATGATAAAATTATGGCAGCCTGAATGTTCTCTCAAAGCTTCATATAGATGGAAACGTGGGCTTCTAGAGTTTGTGAATGACTCATGGTCCAGTGCTGGAATTATAGGGTGTGAGTGCTACACCCAAGTGGGCGAGGCCTGCGTACAATATAAGGGGACAAAAAGAGTCTTCTCTCCATGCTTCTTGCCTTTTGCTCTTGTTTCCTATGCTGTTTTCTACCACCATGAATTGTTGCCCTCTGCCATGTGCCACTCTGCCTTGGAGGCAGCTGATTGTGGACTGAAACCTCCACAAACTGTGAGCTTTCCTTTCTTCATTTTGGGTGTCAAGTATTTTGTCCCAGCAATGAGAGAAATGTAACCAAGACAGTTTTTCATTTCGTGACAACCCACATTGAGAATAACTTTATATCTTCTCTCTCCTGGTATGTAGGGGGAAGCATGAATTTTGAGACTATAATGATTTTAGCCTCCAAGGTACAGCCTTAGTAATTATCTATCAAACCAAATCAACACATCTTTGCTGAGGCTGTCGTGTGCAGCACATTGCTTTAGGTCTATAAGAAAAGGAGGAACCTAGGGGTTTGTTAACATAGGGACATTATGAAGCAGACTCAAACTGAGCAAAGTGTGCCTTCGGCACAGATGGAACTAAACAATTGAGGAATTTTTGCAAGGACTTCATTCCTAGTCCTTTCTTTCACGTATTCCAAGCCCCTGTGCCAGGTATCTCTTCTGGAGCTGCAGACCCATCTCCAGGCTTGACCATCTAGTTCTCTGTCCCCAAAGCTGACCTGTCTGCATGGATCTGCAGACTTCTTTGCCCTGATTGAGTTCAGTCAATGAGGAGACCAGAGCGGGAGGTAAGTGAACATAGGGTGTTTCCCGGCCCCAGCTGAAGGACACAGCTTCTGCTGTGAGAAGAATTGCTCCTAGCTCTATTCTTACTAGTTAAGACAGTATTTTGGTGTCATATGACCCTCTATTGTTTTCCTACACCCTGTGAGTCTTGTCAACAATCACTTTAGTAGATTTCCTCAGATTACTCAGTTTGCATGTTCTCTATTCGCTGGTCAGTCCGTCAACTGCCTCTTACTTCCAATTCCAGACACAAGTCCACCTCCACTCACCCACTCCCAACGTCCTTATGTGAAAAGAAATATTTCTCCTCTACCCTCTTGGAGTCTCTAGCTGGTCTCAAGAGTTAAACCAACATAAGGCAGAGTCACAAGAGAAGAGCATACAAGCTTCAGTTGCTTTTTATGTGGACATGAGAGTCTGCATAAGAAAAAATGAACACCCAAAGAAGTAGAGCTGAATACTTATTATGTACTAGGTCAGACAAAGAGTAGTAAGCAGTGAAAGCAGGAAAGGCAAAAGGGCTTGGGTCAAGGTAACTGATGTTGGGGAAGTGACTAGGAAGACAAGGGCTCATTTAGGAAGGTTTGTTTGGAAGGATTTGTCTTGGCTTCACCATCTCACCCTGGGTGACAGAATGTTTCTTTCCTTCTGAGAGAAGGAGGGTGCTTTCAGAGGGGAGGTTCACGTCCTTCTTTCATGAAGAAGCAGGACGCCCTGGATGTCCTTCTTGCATCTGTCATTTTGTCAAGTGTCTTTAACTAAAATAGTCAGTTTACCAGAGTGGCATCTTTGAGCGTGATTTGCTCTAGACTACATCAAGTCTGCTTTAGTGCCTCTGCTCCAGGGGACTCAGGAGTTTGCAAATGTCTGAGAATATACTATAGCCTCTCAAGAGTCTATGAATACCATTCAGAAAAGCATTGGTTTACAGTATTCCACCCACATTCCTCAACAGGAGAGCTACGGCGAACTCTTTTTCTATTTAAAGGAATTTGACCTTTTTTAGAAAGAAAGCAAAGTAATGATTGTATATTTTTGTTGTTTTGCTTTTACAACATTACATATTTTTAAATCTCAATAGTCTATGAGACCTTACATTTTAGCACTAAAAATATAGCATTTAATCTAGTGCTTTCATTTGTTAAATGAATAAACTGTGATTTAGAGAAGTTCAGTGATTTACGCAGTGCCATTTTGCTCTTATTGATCAAGGCTACAATCTGCTTCCTGAGTTCTAATCTAATGCTATTTTCTGCCCAACACCTGCCAGCTTACACTTCTCTTACAGAGAAAATAATGAGCAAATGATGTGTGCCTGAATAGGAAGGCTTTTTAAAGGCTATGCTCCTCAAAGCAGAGGAGAAATTATAGATTTATGAGACATTAGGGCTGAGAGACACTTTCAGAGCTTATAGATGGGGAATCGGAGGCCTAGGAAAGATCAATGCCTGTCCCCTGCGCTCCCATATTTCCTGGAGTCCTACCCCAGCACGTTCTTTATCACTTTCAGAACCTCTAAGGGGACCCTGAATAATTTGATAACCAGTGTGTCCCCATAAATCTGTCATCGTCCTGGACGCTCTGATTTTCAGGCTCAAAGAGAAGCACAGGAGGCAGACACAGATTTGAAAAAGCAAACGAGGATATGGAATTGACAGCTTCACAAGAGCTGACCTGTAAGGTGAAATACGGGATAGTTAACAGTTCCCTGTCTACCCGCTTAACGGCAGCTGACAAAATCCTCTAAAACGGGTCATCACTGACCAGTGAGCCCATGAAGGTGAGGTCCCTGGCGGTGCAGGGGTCCATCAGCATGCACTCTGGCGTTCGTGCCTGCGACAGGCATTGTCACCAGGGCAACGCACTCAGGACAAAGTTTTCAGTCACCAGCAGAAGTAGCCGCCATTCAGTCCTCAGGGACACTTTCCTGGTGTCCAGAGACGTTGCTATCAGCACTGAGCAGGCATCGTTTTTCATCTTACCAGAGATATTAAACAAGCACGGTAAATTCACATAGGTGAACCTACATGTACAGGCCCTAAAAAGCACGGTGTGCAGGTTGGATTCTTGGAGGAATGCTCTTTCTTTGAGCAAGTTGCCAATAACTTTGTCCCATTGTTAACATCTTTACTGAGGAAGGCCAGGAAATCGAGGTCCTGTGGTTCCCACTATGTTACCATCAGCTCTAATTTTCTTCTTCTGCCATCGTCAGTGGCTATGCTGGGATTTGGACAGAGCACCTTGAATTATGTGCTTAGATGAATGACCCTTTCCAGACACTGTGAGGCACTCAGTCCTGGAATTTAGCCATCATCCTTTTCTCACTTCGGGTACAGAAAGGCCTTTTTGTTTCAGTCATGTTAGATCGACTCTGCTACATCAAGAGATGAGGGGTGTGAAATGTCTCCATGTCACTTTTGATCACCTGGTATTCTATTTTTGCATCACGTGCTATGCCCACCCTTCTGTTCTAACTGACTCTGTTTTGCTTAGTCACATTTGTTTTTATTCTCTTCAAAAAAGTAGTAAGAATCGTGAGAGTAATAAAACCCTAAAAGTCTAATTGTTACTGTAAAAAAGAGAGGAAAGTAAGGTGGACTAAGGGATATAACCGCAGGTATGTTCGAGAGTGTAGGATGGACAACCATATAACTGAGCTTTTGTTGGATCATTGAACGGAACTGTCTCCAATTTCACTGTATGAATGTTCACTTTATATGCTTTAATTTAGTGATATGGACAACTGTTTCTGGGAAGATAATGTATAGCCTGTTAACTGGTGATTTCGTACTGTATATATTTTTTTCTAGAAATACTGTATTATTTGTACCCTTTTACTGCATTGTTTTTTTATGTCCTTTCTTTTTTTTTCTTCTCTCTTTAAATAAAAAAAAAGAAAAAGAAAATGAACTAAGACCAAAAAAAAAAAAAAAAGAAATGTCTCCATGTCAGAGATGCTATTGAGGAAATTCACAGGTTATAAAGATAGATTGGGTGATCCCCAAGGCCCCTCCCCCAATCCTCTAATCTTCTGGTTTCAAAGTATATTTTTGTTTCTGTTATTTGCAAATCAAGTACGCCTCAATAGCTATATTATAATTGAATACTTCACTGAAAGTAACCTAGATCTCCTCGGCTTCACCTTCAAACTTTTCTGCTCCTTTCCCCACTCTATTCTCCGTTGCTGTGATGCTCAGACTTACCTGGTCAAAATGGGGCTGGGGATTTAGCTTAGCGGCATAAGCGCCTGCCTTGCAAGCAGGCGGTCCCTGGTACGGATAAAAAGTGAAAAAAAAAAAAAAAAAAAAAAAAGTTGGTCCTCCAGGGCTGCAGGGTTTTTCCCAGGCTTTGCCTCCTGTGTGAGTCTCCCAGACTGACAACTAGCAAGAGAAGGGCCCAGACAGCAGGCCAAGCAGACAACCAGAAAGCTTGACCCTGATTAATGCACAGTGGGATCTTTGATTCTGGATTTTAGGTCTGAATCCTGATACAACTCAGTCTCACTGACTAACTTCTCTGAAAATCAAAGCTCTTTCTGTCAAGCTGAGTAGTAGTATTCATCCACATTCGCCTGGAAGAGACGACAGAGGTAACACGTGGGATTGTGCTCATGTTGGCCAAAACCTGGTGGTTAGCTTCAGCTGCAGCCATGCGTTTGGGAGGCAGATGACGAAATTTACCTACTTCATCATCGTTTCTGCCACCCCCTCCTTTGCGATGGATCAATGATTATGTGTTCCCATCAGTTACACAAAGTCAATACAATGCACAACAAGATTGGTAATAAGAGCGGAGGGGTTCTAATCAGATTCATCATTAACATCTTTATAATCACCTAGCTTTGCTTGCTTTTTCTGCCTAGTTCTATAACACCATCCAATTTCATATTTATTTAATATTATACCCATATTAGACCTGACAATGTAACACGCAGTGTTTTCTCTGTGTTTCTAGCTTCTTAAGTTGTACATAAACCATATCATGGCAGGAACTTCATCATTTCTGTTTATTACAGTATCGTGAATATCTAGAACAATGGCTGTAGCATCATAGACAGTAAATTACCAATGAATGAATATGAATGAATGAAACAAATATGAATGAATGAATGAAATGAAGCAATATGAATGAATGAATGAAATGAAGCAATATGAATGAATGAATGAAATGAAAGAATATGAATGAATGAACATGAAGGGATGAACGAAAGGAAGGGGGAAGGAAGGAAGGAAGGAAGGAAGGAAGGAAGGAAGGAAGGAAGGAAGGAAGGAAGGAAGGAAGGATAAGCAGCAAACCTTGATGGCTAGCTTCATCCTCAGGTATGAAGAAAAATCTCTGCTCCTCCCTTTAGCTGATCCTAGCTGCCCCCCACCATGTCCACAGCAGAGTGGGGTTCAGCCTTTATTCCTATGGAGGGGGACTGTCACCCATATGGTCTGGAGCCTTCTACAGTGACAGCATCACAGAGCAGACACCACAGCCAGGCTACCATTTCCCCATGCTGACACCCACAGAAACATCCTCTCTGGTCACGACTGTCACTTCTCCTAGTCCACCAGATTTCTGCAGGGTCCGTGACTCCTTCCCTGCTGTTTTCAGGACACTCTGGGTCACCCAGGAATCCTGTGGCCACTCCCACCCCACAGGGGATCTAGGGGTTCTGAGTTTCTAAGTCCTGTCTGCCGTACTCCTTGGGCTCTCTTCTTCTCGGGCCTGAGGACTGCAGGGCCGTGTGAGGAGAGGACAGAACTCAGGGTCGCCCTAGGTCGGACCTCACGTCCCTGAGGGTCCCTAGTGGCCCCTCCTCCCTGACCCAGGCTGGACCTGCCGTACAGCACACTCAAAGTTTCTTCGTCGTGACTCCGGGGTGTCATCTCTCCAACCTGTCCTAACCCCAGGAGAGATGGCTCCTCCGTTCTTGCTGGGGCGGTCTGGGGATCCTCTGAGTCCAAAGTCAGGAAAGCATTTTCCCCTCCTCTTCTCCACATACTCCCTTCTCTCTTTAGAGCCAGCAAACTCTGACTGGTTTAGCTGGTGAAATATAGGAAACACATGAAGGAATAAAAGGAAATAGGAGACAACATGTGTTAGTATTTCCAAGGTATCATGTCTCACACTCTCACACTCGCCCCTGAGTCAAGAAATGAGAGAAGCAGACCGATTTAGGCCGGAGCTGGGGCCCTCCTACTAAACTCGCCCGGGGCGGCTCACCCTGTCTCTCACAGACTCCTTACGCAGCTCCCTGTCGCTGGGGCCCCTCCAGGCAGGCTCTTAAGCCTCTTAGGAGTTTGGTGTTGCTGCCTCCAAGGAGCCTTCCTCATTCCTCTAATAGAAAGCCACCAGTCCCTGTTGGTGTCCCTCGATGTGTTCGGATACATGAGTTCAATCAAGGTAGGTTGGAAGCTGCAGAAAAATCTAAAAAACAGTATTTTAGCCAAAAAATGCTTATTTCCTCTTTCCTTGGTTACTTTTCTCTCATTGCTGATACAAAACACCTGACACCCAAAATTAGGGAAGAAAAGATTTAGCTTACAGTTTTTGGAGGTTTCTGTGCATAATCAGCTGGTTCCAAGGCAGGGTGGCATAGCACTAGGGCAACACTTCAAGGCAGCAGCCAGAGCTAAAGGGGGGAACAAGCCTCTTCTCCTCTCTTGTATTGTACCCAGGCCACCCTCCCTCCAGGGCAGGTGTGGCACTCACAAGATCTCTGTGCCCTCCTCTTGCACAGGATGAGAATATTTACAAAGTAAGGATCTTGGCTCCCTGCTGAGTCTCTCAGTATAATTTCTAAACTTCTCAAGTTGACACAATGTATCAACCATAAAATCTCTCTAGTAATAGTAAAATTTGAACATAAGAAGCTCGGCTGGTGGCTGACTACTTCATCACCAGCAATCTGGACTTGGTGGCTATGCTAAGCAGCTACAATATTCTCTCTTTATGAGACTTCTCACCTCAATTGAAGGTAGCTGCTCAAGCTCCAGCTATCATATCCACATTCCAGATATGAGAAGAAAAAAGAAGCAATAAATACATGTTCACTGACGTTCAAGAAACATTCTAGATTTTAAGCAAAGAATTTATGCCCATTCTGGGGACTATAAAATTGATGCAATTCCATGTTTAGCTGTATAATGCAATTGAGAAAATAGTATTTTAGCCTAAGGACAGTGTTTTCACAAAAATTAAGGGCTCTTATTTATAAGAAAAAAGATAAGATAGAAAATGTAATTCATCTAGCATTCTTCTACTCCCTTTATGAAATTGTTACCACTGTTACTGTACCTGCTTACCCATGTTCTCAACCAGAAAATTCTTCAACAACAGAAAAAAAACTATCAGTTTCACCTTTGTCTCCCAGATTCTAGCACCAGATTCTAGGGCCTAACTGGGGTGACACTCAGTGTGTTTTTCAATGCAGGAGAATTTAAAATACCTAAAATGTACCAAGTACTTGATATATAATCACTAGTTCTTAGTTAAAATATAATACAAAAAACCAAAAATGTAGCTTAAAAGAACCTATCTTCATTATATTTAAGACAAGCTACAAAACAGGATCAGCAATACCAAGTCATTTACACAGTATTTCATGTCCCATGAGTGGCAGAGGTTGGAGTTGAGGAGGGCAGTGTCTGACGCCCAAGTCACCCTCTTTCCATTCAGTGGCGCCCCACGCCACTGCTGCCGCTGCCAGGGGTCCCATCCACATCACAGTGGTGAGGGCTGGAGGGTTGGCACGTGGTTTTCAAACCTTGGTTTGTTGACTGTGCCTGAGCACTCCAGTGGGCAAAAGGACTGGTACAAGCAGTGCCCTCCAGATTTTGAAGGTGAAAACTGGGGCATCCCTTTCATTTGCCACAAAACCCTTCCCAGTTGGAGCTCACACATCACCGCCTGCTCCAGTCATTCCTTCCCTCCATCTCCAGCCCTACCCCGAGGACTGTCTGAGAAGACCGTGTTCTCCTCTGCCTTGGTGACTTCATTTTCTTGGAGTTTTGTTCATCCCAGTATCTTGAGAAGGGTTCTGTACTTAGACCAAGATTCCCACTTGTAGATTCCCATTGTAGAGTCCAAGATTTCTGCCTCACTTGATGAGACTTACGATTTCAATCTACCATGGGCCCCAAAAGTCTTATGGGCTCAAAGGTGGGGCTTTGGGGATGGGATGGGATCACAGAGGTGGGAGGGTCATTGGTAAATTAACCAACTGGTGCATTTATGACTAAATGTGTTCTTAGGAGGTGGGGCCAGGGGGGCCAGTTGGGGCAGATGGATCACTGAGCGTGACTGTGAATTTTTTCTCTCTTGCTCTGCCTCTTCCATTCTCTGTTCTGTTTCCTGGCTGATGTGGGTTGAACAGCTTTTCTCCCCAAGACTATTACTGCCTTGGCACCAGCTGACCATGGACTGAAGCCTCTGAAACCGTGAGCTAAATAAACTTTCTCCATGTTAGGCTGTACATGTCTGGTATTTGGTCCCATCGAAAAAAAGTTGACTGGTACACAGTCTCTGATTAATGACCTTGGTTCTCATTTTTGTGGACACAAACTCAAAAGGAAGGCCCCCTACAATCTCCTGCTCTGATTTGACAGTGCCCTAATTAAAATAGCTTATGATTCAAAATCTATCCCCCCCCCAGTTCACTAATTTGTTACATTCTATTTCCATTATTGTAGTACAAACTACTTCCAAACTATGTAACCACACAATTTTATCTTTAGGAGTCCTCTAACCAAATATGTTTATATGCTAAGTAATTAAACTAATAAAACTCTCAATAAAGTTTGATATCCATCTATATTACACATCACAACACATGATGTTGGCTCTCAAATGGAGAAATTCTTAAATGGGTTTAGCCTATGACTATATAACTAGAATCAGTCACAGATCAAGCAGAGTGTAAGGTATTTCAAGGAAAGGACAATGGTATATCTCCAATGTCCCTTTCTCTGGTACTCGCTCTCCTGTGCCTCAGCTGAACTGTCACTTATGTCTCAGGATGGTCCATATGGGCTCTCAAAGTCTCCAGCCAATGATCACACCCAGCTGTGAATGCTCTTTGCCTTCTCTATAAAACAATCTTTTCAAGAAATCAGTTACATTTAAGAAAAGGATTTTGGCTGATCAAGGGCAGACATTTCTCCTTCCCTTCAAGGAGTGTTTCTGAAGGTCTGGCCATCACTTCATTTTTAAATAAAATTAGAGGTCATTGTTTTGGACTAGACCTCCAACAGACCAGACTAAAAATCAAATGGAGCCTCACATATTACAGTTCCATGTCACTAAACCAAGCTAAATTGTTATCTGATCTTGCTAGAAATCAAGAAGAGATGATAGCCGAATTTCCCAAACAGACCAGTTTCAGTCCGCAGGACCATAACATTCCCTCTGCTTCAAGCTCTACATAAACAATGGTAATCAGGAGTGAACAGGCCAATGCTTTCCTGCCCTTCTCTTTTCCCACTCCTGCCTTACAGAGAGAACAACGCTGAAATGACCAAACCCTCTCTGCTCTGTTTCTACTCACCTCATCCTACTGAAACCCGTGTTCTACTTTATGGACTACAGGGTCATCGGATTCGAAAACTACAAAGAAAGCCAATTAAGATATTGAAACTAACTTGCAGTTTTGTCATTGGATATCAGGAAGCCTTTCATCACAGCCAAAGAGGACAAGTGCAAGTCCTGCAGTGTTTCCTGGAGATGGGCTGGGACACAAATTCCAGGAGCCTCAAGGGCCCGGGACCCTGGATGCATGTGAAAAGCCTACATTGCAAAAGAGTATAGCCAGGTGTGGTGGTGCATGCCTGTAATCCTAGGACTCAGGAAACTGAAGCAGAAGAATCGTTTGCAAGGTGGAGATCAGCCTGAGCTACAAAGTGAGTTCAAGACCAGCCCAAAGAGCAAAGTGAGACCCTGTCTCAAAAAAAAGACCATAAATTCATAAAAATGATTATAACTAAATTTAATAGATGTACATTCCATGCCTACTACACACTAGCCACAGCAGTTTTAGGGACGAGGGAGGCAGACTAAGTACCACATTGCCCTCCCTCACACGCTGTGTAAACTGCAGAGGGAGATCGTGGTACACACAGCCTTGTCACACTGTGGTGTGCATTCTAATAGGGGCAGAAGACAATTTTATGAATCGGGAAATAATACAAACACAAACACAAACAGAAGAACGGCCAATATTTGTGAGGGCTTAGTGTGAGCTGTAAGTGTATTAGCGTGTTTGTTCCTCCCCGCGCTAACCTATCAGCTTGACATCCTGAACGAGGGAAGGCCACTGGGATGAGCAGAAAGGAGAAGCAAATGCTGCCTCCAGGCACTGTGAAAGTCTTTGTGGAAAAAGTAACATTTGTTGGAATCATCAAATCTGGTTTCTGGTACAGTCTCCAGGAGGCAGCAATGCAACTTCATAATAAAGTCACTGCTAGAAATTACATACTGGGGGATTTCCAGTGAAATTGCTAATGGGGAAACTGCCTGAATTAGATGACTAAATATGTTGTTCAGGGTCATTAAAATTGTATTATGCATATGCTGAGTCGGGATTGGCTAAAACAGCCCAGAAAGCTACTAATCTGATCACTAGACCATGCCCAGTAAATTTGCTCAGGGATGAGTCTGAGTTAAAAGTATAAATCCAGCTATAAATAAGGAAATAATTGGACTTTCTCAATCGGTTGATGACAGTCTGGGGCAAGCTGGAAACTTTTAAAAAATTTATTTCTCATAAAGCATTTCATATTTTCAAAAAGCATATCTATAGTGAATAGTGGAGATATAAAAATAACTAAATAAACATTCATGTGCCCAGAGCCAGCTTAGATCATAGGAAATTACTAATTTCATAAAGAAATTGAAATCCTTCTCCATTTTTTATTTCCCTCCTTCCACCAAGAATTATGGGTCATAGAAATCATTTTATTACATATGTATGTAGCCCAGAAATATAAAGTGATCACTTTTGTATATTTGAAATTGACTTAAAGTGTAATCATACTCTGCATATTTTTCTGTAATTTGCTTCCTTCACATTTTCAGTTCTTATCCATGCTGAAGCATTTAACTGTATTTGATCATCTTCACTACAGTGGAGCATGCAACTTATTATGGAGCCTCCCCTCGACAGACATTTAGCTGGATACTTAAGTAAACAAAGAATGTACATTTGAATACACTGTGCACAGAACCAGGAAGTTCTTGACCATGTACATCTATGAATGAAATTACCAGATAATAAAATATGCTTTTCTTCACATTAAAAAAAAATATCATCTGGGTATAAAATAGTGAGTAGTTAAGGCTGGAAAAGAGAAAGGGAGGCAGAGAGAGATTGGGCAATGGATACCGACCATTTACAGAAGTAATAAATTCTAGTGTGCTACCTCACAGCAGGGGTCTACAATTTGCAATAACTTCACAGGAGCTTTAAGAGCTCTGAACACCAAGTAAAGATAATGAGTCTGAAACATTACGTACTCTACTTTGGTCTATAAATATCATTTTCATGCATTGAGGAATCACTCTGTCTCCCAACCATGCATGATTCTTTTATGTTGATCACCATGTCTTAACAATATCTAAAAAGAAATGCTAATATGTACTGACATGATTACTACAGATTGTATAAATATATTGAACTATCACACTGTGTCCAATCAATTTATACAGCTAAAATAATAAATAATAATATTAGATAATTTTCCAAAGTACTAGTACATTGATATTCCCATGAGTCTGTCTCACATTCTCACTAAAGTAAGTGATGTTCAACTTTATCAGTCTGAAGAGAATAAGATGGTGAATCATTGTCATTGTAATTTGTTTTTTTTCTCTGATTAGTAATTAAACTGAATATTTTCTTCACACATTTAGGAGCATTAGAGTTTCTCATTTTATGAGATATGTTTTCATGTTTTGTGCTCCTATGTATATTAGGTCTTCTACCTATACAATTTTGATGTCATCTCTGAATACTCAGTTTTGTTTATATCCATTCATGATAACTTCAAATTCTTTTTCTTGTCCTACACCAATGGCTGGAGCCTCTAACCCGGTACAATGTTGAGTAAAATTAACAACTGACTTAAAAAATTGAAATGTTTCAAAGACGTTCTTACACAGGAACCTTGTTAGCATTCTCTGACTCATTGTAAGTATATATGCCCCCAAAGGAAGACACAGCTAAATTCTTCTCTCCTGGGTGGCAATGGAGCCTCCTAGATAGACAGGCAGGGACTTAAGGGGATGATTATACAGGTGAGCACTGCTTTCTGAAAAGAGAGAGATTGATACCAGACAATCAAAATTATGGTGTCTTTGACCAGCAACTTTTCTTAGCGTCAACCATATGATTCACCTTGCTACAACCACCTTGAAGAAGGAGCAGCGTCTCTGTCACACAACGAGCAGGAGGGTCCAGCCAAACAGATGATGGATCTTCCCAAAGACCAAATTTGCATCTGGTGTAAACACATTTGGTTATCTTGCAAGCCCTAGACGTGTCATCTGTATTGCCTAAGTAACCAAATCAGTGGGTCTTGGAGAACACAACAGTCTCTTACCTTCTTCTAAATCTCCATGAGATAACTCAGAACCGGTGCAGGCAGGAGCAGGTTTTGGTTCATGCTGCTCTTTCCTGGCAGATGAGAGTAAAGTTGAGCATTTCAGCTTCACTCCAGGAGCCACATAGTTTATGGCATAAACTGGAACACTTCTGAGAGTAGGCAGGGCTGCTGAATAGACCGAAGCCTAAATACAGGTGTAACCTGGAACCACTCTGAGAAAAACAGAGCATGTAGGCACGCCAACTAAAAGACTCCCATAAACGCCATTGCTTCTCCGGCTCTTCTCCCAGATGTTTCTTCCTGTCCTGTTTCATCCTCGACTCTAATATTTTTCAGTTCTATTGTATGAGGGATGCACCTAATCACTGTCTAACCTACCAGTCCACTTGGGAACTGTAAAACACCAAATGTGGTATCCCTTAAGTACTTCATGCAAACTGATTTCACAGAACCTCTGACTGACCTCACATGCTGCTTCACATCCTTGTAATGCTGCAGAGGATGAGGCTCTAAGCTTCTCATCTGCACTTTTCTTCCCAGCTTACACTCCCCAGAATTCCTGTTACCATGGAGGGCAAACGTTCCTTAAATATACATGCACACTATAAAATAAAACATAAGCGATGGTTTTGTCACTGAGCGAGGAAGCTTGCTACAAACAGCCCCACATCAATATGCTCTTTGGTTCTGCTTTTCATGCTTCATCGGTGACACTCGGGAAAGCATTTCAGTTGTTTTCAAAGAACATTTAAGTGGGTTTCCAGCTTATTCCGCCAACACGACAGGCCTGCTGAGCTGCTCGTCTCCCAACGCCTCTGCTGCAAGCCAACATCCTTCTGCACTGGAGTTATCACTTATTAATTGCATTTTAATTGGTCTCCACTACTGCCAGCTAACAAGAGGAGGTGACCATCAAATGTGATAGATGTGAGACTGAAAGAGAGGGGAGCAGGGGTGACAGAGAAGCTGCCAATTGGAGAACTGGCTTATCTGAAAAAGGTAATAAAATGTCCACAAACCACATTTCCTGATACTGTAAATGGTCTCCTGATGGCCTCCACTTTTATACTTGTGTAAAATTATAATATTTCTCTGCCAAGAAGAATGAATCCAGAGAACTACAAAACTAGCACTGGCTCTGATCTTTTACAGATATATGGAAAACAACAAAATCACTAATGAGAAAATGGCAATATTAATATACAGTAAATTCCTACTAGGTACCCAGTAGTTATCATGTCAGGAGCTTAATATTTATTATTTTAGTTTAATCCTCAGGACCTGTGATGTAGGTACTATTGTTATTTCCATTTCATAGGTAGAAACTGAGTAACTGGCTTGAAGTCATAGAGTGGTAAAGCTAGAAATTACTTCCTGGTGCCTTGGTATATAGTCTTGCTTGTGCAGTCTACCGTGTACAGTAGAAGGTATGTGGTATACAGTATATGTGGAGTGTCAACCAACTGATTCTTCAGAACCTTTTGTCACCTTACTCTGCAAACTCACACAGCATACCATGCTTTATGTCTGGTAAGCTAGAAATTTATGTTATGGTTTATATCTAGATGTGCCCCAAATCTGATGTGATCATAGGTAGGACCTTGGGGAGGTGAGTTGACCATGGAACAGAATGATACTCATCAGCAAATTAGTCCTCAGATGAGTTTAAAGCTGATTGTGATATTAGGAGCCAAAGCTTGATTGGAGGAAGAGAGTCAAGGGTCTGTCTCCCTCCTTCCCCCTTGATCCCTCTCTCTGCTTCACTGGCATATCATGAGCTGTTTCTTTTCTGTGATGCCCTTCTGCCTTGGAACCCACTGACTATGGACTGAAACCTCTGCAAACTGTGTCCCAAAACAAACCTCCCTTTCTAAAGAAATTGTGCATGGGTATATTGTCCCACTAATGGTGAAACTAAGACAACTTATTTAATCATTCAAATATCCATCCCTTGACCAA
Organism: Cavia porcellus; assembly: GCF_034190915.1. Lineage (NCBI taxonomy): Eukaryota > Metazoa > Chordata > Mammalia > Rodentia > Caviidae > Cavia > Cavia porcellus. The sequence continues at coordinate 154,340,668 of NW_026947484.1, read as the reverse complement.
ATACAGACTGGTATAACTATGCAAGGAAGGGAACTTTGCTTTCAGACTATTGTAACACAGCAAGATTTCAAAAGTGAAGTTATAGTTAACCTGTGTTTCCTAAAAGTGCAGATAGGAATATTTCTAAGTAGAGGAAATAAAATGTATACAACACAGAGGGAAAGCACAAAGATTGCTGAGGAAACACGGTGGCTTGATTGTATATAGTGCAATGTGCCATTTTAGGAAATTCATTTGGAAAGATAGTTCAGGGCCAGATCACAGAAGTTATCAGACTAAGTCAGGCAGTCATGCATACCTCAGAGTGGCTCCTAGTGCCTTAGGGCTATGGATCGTGGTGTCATGGTAGTGATTCTCTTCCCCAATGGAACATTAAATGATGGCTCATTACAGGCATTCATAAAAATACTAAACATATAAAGGAATGAAAAGCTAGTCTTCTCCAGGCGATATGTTTTATTAAAATCTAGATGAAAACCATAAGGAAATACATTCAAATGATGTAGTTGAGTATCATAAGAAGATAGAGACGAATGTAAGGAGTTTGTAGTACTTCACTAGAAGCCCTAAAATTGTGGCCAGGGATTTAGCTCAGTGGCATAAGTATCTGCCTTGGAAGTGTGAGTTTGTGAGTTTGATCCTCAGTACCACAAAAGAAAAAAAGACAGCAGCCAGAAATCCTAAAATTGTGTGAATTAATGATGACTAACAATTTACATGCTTGAGCTGTGTGCCAGTCAATAAACTTAGTGTCACATTTAACATCTTATTGTTCCTCCACAAGCTCTATAAATGCACAAAATTATTATGGCTAATGTCCATTCACAGGTACTGTTGAGTCATTAATAATCTTTCTCACATTCAATTAAAATTAATGTGTAGAGTTTACATAAGCTTCTAAATTTGCATGCAACTAAACCTGGCCTAATCTCAGGCTGAAACATTCTGTGTGGATTACAGTAGCTAAAACTCATACCTCATAAGAAGAAGTTGTTGTGAGGGAACCCTTAGTATTGCCCTGATTGACCAGGGTTTGCAAGAGGCATTTTTCCTGCTTTTCCAGTCTGGTTCCTTTAGTCTCATTGTTTTTACTTTAATTTTTATGGGTTAAATTCCAAAATTGGCAATGACTGGTTTGGGCCTATAACGTTTCAATAATAGCACTGAAAACTTAATGGTAAGTTTCATTATTTCATTCTTCTCCAATTTTTGGTCAGTCTAGAATATTTTTATCCTGGACAGTAAGAACACATTAGGTGAACTGAATAATCTTCTGATATACAGGTGTAGGACTCATGAAAGAATGAAAGGAAAGAAAGGAAAGAAGGAGGAAGGGAGGAAAGGGTGGAGGGGGAAGAGAGGTAAAGAGGGTTCTCTAGAAGACGGTTAGTAAATAATTACTGTCCATTCCACTTTCTCCTTCCACATCTGCCATCTCTGATCAGTGGTGGATTTCCTTCCCACGGTCTCAGAAACCTTCCTTACCTAGCATTCCAGGTAGTACATGAGCAATCATTTTAAATCCTATTTGTAATCTCTATCCTATAGCTATTACTTGAAACATTGATTGGAAATTTTTGCATCATATTTATTTTTTAGAAATTATTGTTTTCCCAGTAACTTTGGCACTGTCTAACATAACCAACATCACCACTAATATAGAGCCATGTTTGGGGATCAGGCTGACAGCTTCCTGCATGATCTATCTCACAATAAGCACATGAGGCAAGTACAACCAACCTTCAATTTGTGGTAGTTTCACAGTGTAATTCTTAGAGGTCAATCACATTCTGAAACTATTTACTCCACTGTAGTCCTCAGACTCTATCAGCTAAAGGCACACTGGCAGTTGGGCAAAAGAAGGAATTCCTAGCAGAACAATGCAGAAAGACTTTAGATACACTATGTTTTAAAAGTCCTGAAGAAATATGAATGCAGATGCAATCAATAAAGAATATTTGTAAAGGTAAGATGCTAATGTACTAGAAATGTCTCAAGGCTGATAGCATTAGAGGTGAAATTAAGCCTCAAGAAAGAATACAAAAGCAAAAATATTCTTAACTGGGGTGCATTACATCATCACATTTTATTTCCACAACTATCTGGGAAGTGATTATTATTAGCACCTATTACAAAGAAGAAAAATAAAATTCAGTGAGACTATGTTTTCCTTCAAAGTCTCCTCATTAGAAACCAGCATTTAATTTGGGCCACTTGAATTCAAAGCCTGCTTCCACTGTGAGCAACGAACTGGTGCCGTTCCTAAATGATTTTTGACTGAGCTTAGAAAGCAATGATATTAACATTTATAATCACTGGGTCCTGTGGCTTGAGACTGGCTACAGTCTGTGACAGACTGCAGAGCAAGATCTAAATAATCTTTATGGTTAGACGAAGAAAAAAAGAACAATCCACACACTTGAACATTGGCTTTCATTTTAATTAAATATTTCTTCTGTTAGAGCAAATTCTTATCCTTTCTCACCAAAGTGTAGGTGCCAAGGGCTGTCATCATTCATTTTACCCCATTGTGTTGTCATCAGACAAATAACGCTAGTGATTATTTCTGCTCAAGTCTTGCCAGGAAAATGCATCAGAAAATGTCAACCCACCATTTCTCATCCTAAAGACAACAGCATTAAATAAGAACAGAAATTCACACAGGTGCATCCATCTGTGCTACGCATAAAACCACACAATCTCCAGGATGAATTATTTCAGCCTATGAGCTCCTCGCATCAAATGGCCAAGTTTGCAAAACTATTAATGTCTTGGGTGTTTATCTCTTCTCTTAGGTAAAGTCTGAATTCAGAATCTGGACACTAAAGGGTTTCAGTGGCTCTGGTTTTCCTGGCATGTTGGAAGGAACCTGAGTTTAGAGCCTGCACTCTTATTTTCGTGCTTCGCTGACTGCTGCTCTCTCCTACTAATCCACTCACCACTGGCAAGTTCCCAGCTCTTATATGCTTCCTTGTCTCTCCTTAGAGTAGCAACATAAACCAAACCCATTGACATCTCTTTTAGCTAATGTCGCACACATTCCAGAGATGTAAGAAGCCCATAAAGGACAGGATTGGGAATCTGTTTGTCTGGGAGCTCACTGTGTCTTAATTTTTTTTAATTGAGAGCAAATGTCATTCTCTTCACAAAATATTTCTCTAAATGAAGTAGAACTTACACATTAATTAAAAGCCTTCATTTGTTCCCCCAAGAAAGCAAATTAAAATATAGTTGCTTGTGTACTTATTTAGAGAGTGAGCTCTATTTTCTCTTCACCTCTTATCCCCTGTGTAAATAAATAATTTTGCTAATTATTTTTGCTATCACAAGAGCAATACATGCTTCTCTAGAAATGTTTTGCTAAAAACAAAAAATTAAATAGACCACAGTCTGCTATCTAAAAGTAAATGCTGATTGCATTCAATGTAAATGTCCCTCTCCTTTCATCATGGAATGAATTAATACCTAGATGATGAATTCACTGGAGGTGGGCAAAGGAAGCTATATTGCAGTAACTGGAACAAAAAGAGGATTTATAATGAGGATGCTTGGATGTCCCTGAACTCATCAGTGACGATGCATCAGGCCTCAGAAACAGGCTAAGGCACAGCGGGTACTGGGAAGAGCTGCCCCTGCATCCTTTACCTCTGTTCTTTCATCTTGAGACAGAAAATATCTAGTACCAACGTCTTATGATGTTAAATCCCCTCTATTCAGCGTAACAGCCAGGTGGAGACTGTATGAGGTATAATCAAAGATAGGACAGATGTTTACAGTTTTTAAATTTATTACAGTAAAATACATTTTACCCTTAGAATACTCCCCCTCAGTTCAAGCATACTTTGACATAAATTTGAAGTGGGCTGTTTAAACTACTTTAGTGATAAACACATTTTCTCTTTGCTATATTAAATTCTTTATTAGGTGTATGAGGTATGATCAAAAATATGGTGAGTATCTAAATTTTAAACGCTTATTATGGTAAAGACACATTCCTATTAATCCCCTCCTTGTTTCCTACACACTTCTCCCACCATTCTTGCCACCTTCTGGAGCAGTTCTGAAGTCGTCTTTTGTAAATGTCTTTAATTATGGCTATCATGGCTTCACGGATGTCCTGATCCAGTTCAAAACACCTCTTATGGTCATTTTGACTGTGGGGAAGAAGTAAAAGTCACATGGTGACAGAAGATGGATGAGACACCCAGTAATGTTTTTACAACCCTGCCTTTCCATGGGATGGCACTTGGTAGCAGCGTTCACTGAACTTTTGACTACATCACATGCAGACACTCATGAAAGAGGACTTTCAGAGCTGCTTCAGAAAGTGACAAAGATGGTGGGATACATGTGTTTGAAGAGTAGGGGAGTATTCTGAGCAGGGTCAACAACAATGTGTCTTTTACTTTAGTAAGGTTTTTAAATTTCCACATTCACTTTACTGGTTGATCACCACTTATACATTCTTGGTCACAATCTCAAAGCCCCGAGGAAAGAAAGTGCATGTATGAGTGTGTTCTACAAACACAGCTTTTCTGCTGTTAACTGTGCATTTGGGCTGAAGAATAACCACACAGAGACATGAGACACCGTGAGTCAGGGAGAGAGCAATGCACACCCACTAGTGTGCTTCCTACTTTTACTTTGCAAAAGTGAAATAAATTATGCATACAGCTTTATATTGTCCCCCTTTGCTTAAAACACAATGGCTAGTGTTCAGATAGGTTTCCTTTGTTCCCTCTTTACTTCTGGTAGAGATGACATTTTCTCAGCATATTTATTTCCTAATGTAGTTTTTCTAACCTCTTAATTACTTGCTAGTAAAAGTATATAGAAAATAAAGCTTGAGTTAGCACCTCCCCACCCAAAATTAAACTGGAGGAAATAAGAGCAAATATATATATATATATATATATATATATATATATACACACACACACACAATATCTGTGTATATATATATATATGTCTTAGTGTGAAATATGTTTTCTTCATATTATAAATTATGACTAAAATATAAAATTATAGAAAGTAACATTGGGAAACACTGAGTTTATGTAAAGTCTCCCGTTAAAATAGTCCCAGGATGGTTAATGAAAAGGTTAGCTTGCTTCCACACCTCTAACTTTTATATACATTGGGTTTTATGTCTTAAATAATGACACAAAATTTCTGATGAAGATTTTTTTGTGATGGCTTTTACATCCTTCTTAGTCACCATCATGAGAAACTTTGTTTGAACAGGCAGGCAATAAAAAAATGGAAATACAATAATTCAATAGAATACAATAATTCAAAAATGTACACGTTAAAATTATGTTTAAAGAAAAGAACAGCTCTTCCTTTTTCACCAATTACTGCTATATTGAAATTTCTTGTGACAATGTAAATGGATTTCAAATCCATTTAAATTTGCTCATGGTTGATAATTCTAAAACAATGAAAATGCTCTTATTTTCAGAATGAGTTCAGATTCTAAGAAAGACCATCCTGAAGCTAGCTAACTGGTCACTATGAAGGCACCAGGCTCTCCACCTTTCCCAGAGCCCCAAATGAGGCAGTAGCCCCACAACCCTGGTGCTGGGGCCAGATGGGGGTCTCCTGCCATGCCTGTAAGCCAGTTACACGTAGCAGCCTTGTGAGTTGAGGAAGCCCAGGGGTTACAGCCCTGAGTTCGCTTTCTTTATCTCAGACAGCGAAGCCTTCACTATAACCTCTTCTATATTCAAGAGTGTGGGAGTGTGCATGGGGTGAGAGGAGAGTTACCATTGCCCAAAACAAAAGGATTTCAATATTAGTGCTCATCTTTCGATCTTTTCAAACAAGAAGATGTGTATATTTCTATCAACATCAAGAATCAAACACATACACCCTCCCTAGCCCTTGGCTTCTGTTTAACTCATCTAACAATTTAGATCTCAGTTTTTTTTTATTACATTATGTACCTTCTCTTTCTCTGTATTTCTGACATTTGCAGTAAGTTTCATAACTACATTAGCAACAGTAATCTAAATTTAATGCTATTTTGCTGGTTCTGTCTTTTACTACATTTTTTTTGATAAATCTTCCCAAGTTTTAAATTCTTTATTATGATTAATTTCTTGGCTCAGTGGAGCACTTATTCAAATAATTTTTTCAAGAAGGATACACAAATTGTATACTTTCTGAAATCCTGCACAATGGAGATTGTTTTTCTTCCACCCTTCTACATGAAGATAAATGTGGGTAGAACTCAGATTCTAAAAGCATAAAATTTTGCCCCTTGAAATGATACAGACAATAGGATATTATTTCCTGCTTCCTGAAGAGTTTTGACGTCAACTGGATTATCTTTCTTTATACTAAATCCATTTATATTTCTTCAATCTATAATTACTTTAGAAGATTTAGAAATCACTGAAATTTTAAAACCATGCCTTGAAATATCCATTTTAATTATTTTAATTCTAAGATTCTAGTTTTCACCCACTTAAGAATATTTTTCTTTTACTATTTCTCTGAGTATTTCTTCCCTATATTGCATCCTCTCCTAAAGGTGTTTGCATTATAATTCATCAGACCCCAAAGATCACTCCCCATTTCTCCTTAATCATTGTTTCCACTCTTCTATCCTTTCTTTAGTATCTTGAGATAAATTATCAAGTTTATTTCTCATTCTTTAATTTAGTTTTCTACTGTGTTTCATTCACTGCCTGCTTCCTCTATTGCATAAATTCAAAATTTATGATTTTCACATCCAAGAAATATTTTTGGCTTTCAGCTTCTTTTTTAGGATTGCCTGTGCCTGCATTGTAAATGCAATACTATTGAAACTACAAAAGAGAGATTATCTGAGAGGTTATTCTGTTCTTCTCATGATTTACAGGGTAAAGTTGCCTGATCTGACTCACTGTTTCTTTTGTGATCTTTGTTTGTCATTTTGTAAAGGGACAGATGTGTTTGCCCAGCATGAAGAGTTCAGCCATATTGGTCCCTGATATAATAGTTCAGCTTCAAGACAACTAGAAAAGGAGAAAATGTACACTGAGTATAATTTCACTTGCCCGCAAAAATCCGGAGAAAACTGTAACTCCAGGATAGTCACCCCAAGGAGGCTTTTCTCTCTGTCAGTGACTCTGGTTCTTTTCCATATGAGTGAGCAGCCAAAAAGCAAGCCACAGCTCCTGCTTCCCATCTGTGATTGGCACAACTACCTTCATCAAGAGACTGCACAGTTTAAACAGTTGATCCAATTACAGATCCTGAGTGGGTACTGGGGTGTCAGTTTCCTTTATCAATGTACAGGGTGAGTACTTACTTTCTGGTCACAGTGTGACAGCGGAGTGAGTGAAAGTGTGTAAGGCTGGAGGAGACTGCTCCTGTGTGGTCAGCATGTTACAGTCCGCTGTTTCCATGTTGGTCATACTCTTGCAAGTCCAGTTCCAGTTCCTTTCCTTGTACGTTGTTATAGTTTTCGTCTAGAACATCCCCAAAGGCTCTTGTGTTGAAGACTTGATCCCCAGCTGCAGCACTATTGTGAAGTAGTGGAAACTAGCAGTTAGTGCCAAGTTGTAAGAAGCAGATCATGGGTCATGTGTGTCTCAAAGGATACATTGGGATCCTGGGATTTTCCTTTCTTTCTATTTTGGTTCATGGTCAGTGTGAGGTAAGCAATTTTCTCTACCATGCACTTCCTGATGTAATGTTCTGTTGTGCCAGAGGCACACAAAACATGGCCAAGATACTATGGACTGAAACCTCTGAAACTGTAAGCCAAAATAAATCTTTCTTTCTTTAAATTGTTTATCTCAATATTTTGATCACAGCAGCAGAAATCTAACAAGGAAGTAGAATGAATAAAGATCTCACACACACACACACACACACACACACACACACACACACCACATGTGGAGTCCTCTTTGCATACACAAATGGTGCTGTGGACTCCTGCATGTCTTCTTCTCTTGCACCCCCATATGGGCTTTGCCTCCACCCACAGCATTTTCAAAGCTAGGCAGCATTGCCTTCAGTCTGCACTTACAATAGCTTCCAGTTACATTAATCTTCTCTTTCCGGTGAAAATTTGCAAAACACCAAGTTTTTATCGCATTCTGAAAGTACCTAGAACTGAGGCAGATCTTAATTTAGGCCTGTCGAATGAATGATTATCCATAGCATCAACACTCTTTAATTCTAAAATTCTCATGTTTATAGTGTGAGGAGGTGACCTAATGTCACCTCCAGAATGTCAAAGCTTACTGAAAACAGTTTTATCACAGTTGGCAGCAGCTGACACCAATCAAAGTCCAATTAGTCGATGAGAATGTCAGAGAAATGATTTCAGACTCCTTCAGTGCTGGGAACTGGAAAGGCAATCGGTCACTTGTATTAGACAAAAGGCTTGGAAATTTACCTAACATTTTTTTTTTAAAGAGTTGGAACACCTAAATGAACATATCATAATCAAAGGTAGCTGCTGAAATCTGTTCAAAGGCTTTTAAGGCTTTAACACCAAGCTAACTTTAATCAACATCTTTAGATAAGACAGAGATAAGCAGGTCACTTTGGACCATTTAGAAATGCAGTGCGAGGTTTAAAACTGAGAGGAAAGAGGCAGAATACCTGATCTAAATATTTCCCCTTACTCCAATGTTTCAGAGGTCCAAATATCTCTCTGCATCATGCCCTGGTGCAGTTTCTGGAATGAGTTCAAAAGAATATTGATTTGGAAAACAGAATGAGAATTCATTTTGGAGCAACCAAAGTAATCCTTCTTTAATGAATTAAAAACATGGTGCTTCCAAAATCAAAACAAATTTCAAAATAGCAAGAGTCAAACTATATAAGCAAATCCATGAGCTTTGGTGGGCAAGGGAAAGAGGATTTGAAGTACAAGAAAATAAAAACAGCAATTTAGGCCTTCATGAGGTCCCATCCTGGTGGATTTGATTAAATGTGGTACAAACAGCAATTGGTCAGGTAAGTTCAAAGTCATAGCTGTTCTTGACAGTTGGTCTAGCAATGCCTTAAAGGAGGTCATACCCTAGAGAAAATAAAGCTGTATATACTCTACTCTAATGAAGACTAGTAAACTCGTCATGCTAAACTACTGAGATTTGGAGATGTGTTTATTACTTCAGGGTACTTTAGCTGTACCAGTTAGCTTTCAATAATTTTTTTCCATCAAACACAAAAGCCAGAAAATATGGGTGGTTTATAACACTATTAGATGTTCTCACCACATCAGATGTAAACTGACTGGCTTTTATTCCAGGATTCAGGGTGAAGAGGCAGCTAGAGTTCCGTCCTTATGTGAGTGGCAAGACAGCTGGCGGAACCAGCCTCTAAACCTTGTCTTCAGAGGTGCCACATAGCACTTACGTTCCCATTTCATTGCTCAAAGCAAGGTACATAGCTTAGTCTTAGCACAGTGCCCCAGAGACCTGTAATCCTTTCACAGGCAAGGGCGCAAATGACTGGAAACAAAAATACATTCTATGTGGCATTGAGCTTGTGGCAAAATGTTGAGAACATGAGAAATGAAGTTGGTGAAATAGAGATCTACATTTAGTGAAGCCATCTTCTGAGATACGTCATGTGCCTTCTGGGCAGGCATCTTAAAAGACAGAGTTGAAAAATTGAAATTCAGAAGTCTATGTTTTTGTTATTGGTGGTTTTGCAATATTGCCTCATGAAAGAATTGAGCAATTTCTAATAGAAATGAAATGATTAGAGAATTAGTGTGAGGTCTTCCAAGACCAGAATAACAGAGTTCTCTCAGTCCCAAAGGATAGATGTGGAAAAAGAGTGTTGAGTACTATGCAAATTAAGGGAAATCTGGTCACCTTTGGTGCTGGACTGCCTACTGCCTTAAGCATGGGGTCACCTACCTGGGGACATTTACATGAAAGACAAAGGTCTATCTTCTTTCAGCTGCCTGGTTTGGGAGGGTCTGTCTGCTACAGCAGCTTATCCTGTGCCCTGACCAGCACATACCATCAAGTCACTCTAAATACCACTGCTTCCAATTTGGATGAGTATAGTAGAGTTCACAGAGCCCTGAACAACAATCTGCTCTTATTTGATGTCTGATCTAAAATAATTTCTTGTTCATTTACCCTTTGTAATTCCCCAAAGAAAGATTCTTACCTATTTCCTACTATGAAGAGTCAGTCATAGGAAACACCAAGGAATTTAAAGGCAAGTTTGATGTTGCATGGAAAATTATAATCTCACACAGAATTTACACTGAATTTGACGATCAGAGAAAATGCAAAGTCAAATTTAGGTACTGACATTCTCACCAATTCAGTTCAATTCTTCAAATATTTATTGCAAACCATACAGAGAGAGCTGTGCCATTTTTTTCTTATTTTAATATATTTTGTTCTTAAATTTTTTCAAATTGGTTGATTTTTATTAGTATGTGTTTATGATGCAGAATACATGCATTATTCATGAATAATGGACACATAAATATACCCTGTCTTGATCCTTTTTTTCCCCTTAACCCTCCCTTTCATCTTCCCCATCACCAGGTCCCTTTCCTATCTCCACAGAGTCTTGCTTCCTGCTTCCTGTCATCAAATATCTTACTCTTTAAATTAGTTATACTTTGTTTTCTTGTGTACTATAAGGGAAACCATGCTATTTAAGTTTCTGTATCTGATTTATTTCTCCTATTATTATAGTCTTAAAGCACATACATTTCTTCAAATAACTGAAAATTATTCCTCTTTATGGCTGAGTAGCATTCCATTGTGTGTATTTGCTACATTTTTTTATCCATTCATCTATTGATGGGCATGTTGGTCACTTCCAAGATTTACCTATTATGAACTCTGCTATTTTAAGCACATGCATGCATATATGGTTGTGATATGCTGTCTTTAACTTTCTCAGGATGATACCCCGAACAGAAGTATATGTTAAATGTAAAATTGACTAAGAGAAACATCAGCACACCTATGACTATGCCACAGAGCAGTAAGTGCTATCCCAGCACAAAGTAAACAGGGTGCTGTCGAGTTCAGCTGTAGGTGCTTATCTCAATTAGAGGCAAGGGCAGGATTTGCAGAGGAGATATACTAGAGTCTTTGAGGAAAAAATGAGGGAATTGGCCTGGAAAATAGGGAGAGATATATAATAGTGTCTCCATCAGACAGAGCTTTGGGAGCTAAGTATATGAAGGAGAAATCTCTGCCCTCACCCCAGAGTCTCCAGTAGTTTTTTCTGGATTTATCACTTTGTGAGTACCAGGCCATGAGATTCTGCAAGCTACTTCTTGTGCTCACCTTTCTTTCCCTGGGAACCATGCCAGAATGCTAGCCTTATACCATGGCCTAAGAAGTTGCTAATGGCTTAATATTCTTTCTATTACATGCTGATTGACAAGTCTTTGTAATGTTTTACTATCCATTTTTGTTCAGCGGTATGTTTTCAAGGTTGTCTGCAAATCAGCCTTGAAAGACAAAAATGGTGTCTCCCACCTGGTTGAAAATATTTGTTTCCTGACCCAGGATAATAGCATTAGATAATAGTATCTCTCTCCAGGGCAGAGGTTGAGCATGTTAACCAGAAGCCTGTTTAAAGATAAGTATTTCTGATTACACCTCAGAGGTGGCCCAGCTGGAAGACAGTGAGTTTGCATCTGGGCCTCCTGCATTGCATCCCAGAGGGCGGCCATCTGCAAGAATGTAAGACCAATGGGAACCAAGAGACCCAGGACAATAGCCTGGCACACAAAGGCACACACATCTCTGGAGGGCAAAGTACACAGCAAGGCCAATAACGTGGAAGCATCTGAAGCAGCAGTGAGGAGACAGTATTGCACCCTGGAGAACTTCACTGACAAAAGACAAGTCCCATCTCTACATTACAGTGACCAACGTTGGCTCCATATGCAGCACATCTCTGGGAAGCAACATGGACATTATCACAGCACTGTAAACACCAGAAGAAGGTGGGTTCTTGGGATAGCTATAAAGGACCAGCTACATCTGGAGGACATCCCGGAGGTATGCTAGTGGTAGAGCTGTGTATCATGGGGGTTGGCGGGCATCAACATAGAAGGTAAAATAAAAGAAAAAAGAGAAGGTGGAGAATGGCCAGACATAAGAGGGGTGCAGCCCTAGACCCTCAGACCATGCAGGACAGGCCTAGAACCCAACAAGAAGGATGAAGTTGGAAGTCAAACACTGGAACTTTCTGAAATGATAACAACAGAAGTGAAAAAAAATGGAAAAGGCTATAGAGGAATGATCTCTCAGGTACAAAAAGAAAGGATGCAAAAAATCAAAGATATTAGAGAAGACACAAAAGAACAGATGAGTTTAGAAAAAGATGGAGACAAAAAATGTGCAACATAGTAGAGAAATGGAATCCATGAAACATACAAATAGAGATCCAGGAGATTAAAATTGCCAATGCAGGTGTATTCAAGAGATTAAACAAAGGAAAGGATAGAATTTCAGATCTTGAAGACAAAATTGCAGTTAGTGATCATGAAAAGAAAAATACCTTAAAAATAGCAAGAGACCATGAGAAATCGATCCAACAGCTACAAAATGAAGCAAAGAAGAATAACACAAAATTGACTGGGATCAATGAGAAAGCTGGAGACAGCACAAGTGCTTTGATAATCATAAATATATATTCACCTAATACAGGAGCACCTAACTATATAAGACAGTTATTGGCAGACATGGAAAATCAAATGAGCAATAACACAGTTGTAAAGGGAGACCTCAATCTCCCATTGTCACAGAGAGACAGATCAACTAGACAGAAAATTAACGAAGAAATATCAGATCTGGACCAAACCTGTAAAGAAATGGAGTTAACAGGAAGAAGCTGTGCCCCAAGGCCACACCACCATTGGAGGAACATCAGTGAACCACCACTCTATGCCTCCCAACCACTCCAGGAACCTCAGATTAGAGGAAATCAGGTGCCTGGTCCAAGTGCCTACCGCCAGCCAGTGCAGGAGCACCTGGGACATAGCAATGGCTGATTCAGAACATATGAAAATGTCAAGACAAAGGAGCAAAATACAATCTCAGACCTGCAGCCCACACAGAGCAAGTTCAGGAGACACAGACATAGTAGAAATTAGAGATCAGATACCTGAAATTTCTGAAAAGATAGTAACTGATGTAAAGAAGCAACTCAGTTCTCGTACTGATTGGTTAATTTTACATGCCCATGTCTGATGGCCTGGACAGCTATTTTAAAGATAACAAGAGGCATCATGGTAGTCATTGTTAATTTCTTATTATCTTGTTTTGAAGCTCTGTATCATTTTCAGTTTGGTTTGGTTTTATTCTACTTTGTTTGGTTTGATTTTATTATGTCTGATGGCATGGAGTTATTTTAAAGATACATTATGTAGCCATCGTTCACTTCCTATTATCTTGTTTTGAAGTCCTGTATCACCATTCATTGTTTTATTTTGATTTGCTTTATTCTGTTTTATTTTGTTTGGTTTCATTCTCTTTAAAATAAAATTTTTAAGAAAAGAAAAGAAGATATTTCCTCATCTTTGATGCAAAACCATCACCTAGGCCTCTTCCATATCTTCTTGGTGGGACTGAGGAGCCCAGGAAGCCAGCGCTACTTGGCTTAACGATTGTAAAGTCCCTTGTCTCTGAGCCAGGAGTCTCGTGATTCCTGCTGTCCTCTATGAAGTTGTAACTAGCTAATCTGTCAGCTTGCAAGTGAGTAACATTTCAGGATCTTCACAGTTCTGGACAACCAAGATATATTTTCACTCTGGAATAAGAAACAGTCCCCTAAATTGAGGGAATGAATCTGAAATGAAGAATTTCAAACAGCAGGTGGACATAAATAAGTATTTTTTTAAGCAATAAGTTCCTGCATGGTGTCCCCATGTTGTCCAGCTCTGTGTTAGGACAGCCCTGGCTGAGTCCTTGGAAGCTTGCTCAACCACTGAACTAAAGGACTGGGAAAACAGGGATGAACAGAGCCCTTAGATGACTACTGGTACTTCTCCATGTGTTACAGTAAAAAACCCCAGAAGCCTAGCAATTTCAGATGTGAGGGAACAACCCTGCTCATGCCGTCAAACATATTTCAGCAGCATGGTGCCCACTTCCAGCCTGTGAAAAAGCAGAAAATGAGCACAGAAAAAGCAAGCACATTTCTCAAGCACAAAGGAAACTAACAGGAAACTAATTCCCTTCTACTTAGACCCCTCTGGGGGGACTTGGACGTACTTAGCTGTCTTTAGCAGGGTTGCTTGTATCTATGTGCCCCATAAGATGTGGCAGAGCTGAACTAGGGCTCTATAAATGCAGAGAGGAGGGGAACGAGAACACTGGGAGCAAGTTAGCTATCTCTTTCATGAGCTAAAACACAATAACCCACCCTACTGTGCATCCTTGCACTAAATCCAAGGACTAAAACTGGTCTGGTTGAGTCCATTCCTATGAAGTCCAGCCACTATGTAGGTCCTCAGTAGATACCTCTTTCTCCTTCTAGATGCACTGATTGTGACAGAACCCAGAAGTGTCCATGGTAGGCCCAGGGAGAGGGTCAGAGCTGGTAGATGCCCATGTAGACATGAAAATCTCACCAACCAAATGAATTCAGCAAAGAGCAGTCAATATCATTCATTTTAGAGGGTTAGAGATGTCTGTCTCACAGCATTTCCTTAGACTAAAAAGCCACCAGTGGGGGAGGTGTCAGGGAGGGCAGGACTAATATCCCCTTCCAGTCCATGTGAGCCTGCATGGGGGAGGACAATGAAAAAGGGAAGATGAGGGAAAAATCTTTTCCTAGACTCAGGTTGTTCCCAAATAAAACAGATCAGTGATGTCCACTTAAGACTGACCTGTTTTCTCTCTCCGTGAACTACCTAAATAATTCAACAACATATTTTCTTGCTTGGTGCAAAGGAGGAAGTTAACGAGATGCCAAGTAACATTTTACTCTGCATGTGAAAGAATTTTGAAATGACTTGCAAAATTAGTTTGGCTCTCAGGAGGAATTCAAAGCCAAGTTTGAAAAAAGAGACCAAAGAATCCTCCGTCCACTTAACAATAGCAACACACTCCACTACAGGAAAACCAAGCTAGAAAGCAAGTATCTTCTCCATCAGCAATTCCCAGCCTGGAGAAAAGACATCCCTAGGGTGTCCCCTTCCCCAGGGAGTGCACCCACTATCGGAATCTGAAATCTGCCAATTGCTCAGTGTGCTCTTAACCCATGCCACTTTGGTGGTTTGCAGGGGCTGTCAATTCTGAAGGGACTCTGCCCTCTGTGCCTTCCTTGCCATCTGTATTCTTGGCTGTACATTTCTCTTTGCCTTGATTCTTCCACATGCTGATCACACAGCATCATCCTTCCTCTGAGTCTTTCTAGTGTCTTCTCACAGTCAAAAATAGTAGCTGTCACTGCTTTCCCCACTGAGATGCACAAAAGGAACGTAATTTAGATGCACAAACTCACCCAGTGTTGACTTAAGTCCACTTCCCACAAGTTATGGAAAAGAAGTGCAAACAGCATCACAGATATTTGTCAGGGAATCTTTATTTATTTGTAGGTTTGAAAGGAAGCAGATTCTAGGATGGGGTCATAGGGAGGGAGTCAAGGGGTGCAGGAGAGAGGGAACCTCTCATTGAAAAGACTAGGTTTCCCTCATTGTATGCTCTTGGTACTTTTGCCCACAGTCAACTTTAGATGCATGAATTTGTTTCTGGTAACTCTATTCTATTCCATTGGTCTGTGTGTCTGGTTTTTATGCCAATACAATACTGTTTTGATTACTACAGTTTGTAATATATTTTGATATCAGAAAATGTGAACTCCACAGCTTCGCTCTTGTTCAACATTGTTATGACTGTTTATGGTCTTTTGTGGACCTATATGATTTGAGAAATTGGTTTTTTTCTATATTTCTAGATAATATCATTGCAATTTTAAAAGGATCTCATAAAGTCTATAGATCACTTTGGGTAGTATGAATATTTTAATTATGTCTTCCAGTCCATGTACATAGTATGCCTTTACTTGTATATATGTCTTCTTTAATTTCCTTCATCAATATTTAATAAATTTCAGCATATAAATTTCATTCAACTTGGGGCCGGGGATTAAGCTCAGTGGCATAAGCCCCTGCCTTGCAAGCAGGCCATCGTGAGTTTAATCCCTGGTACCGATAAAAAACGAAAGAGACAAAAAAAATTTTTCATTCAACTTTTTGCTAAGATTATTCCTTATTTTCACTTTTGTGTTAATATTATGAACAAAATTGCTTTCTGCATTTTCTCCAGATCATTTGTTGTTAGAAAGTCAAGTGATTTCTATACATTTTGATTTTGTAAGCTGTAACTTTATTGAATTAATTTATTAGTACTACTAATTTTTGACTCTTCAAGGTTTTTTACATATATGGCCTATGAGTGTCCATCTGAACACAGTGATGTTTACCTGTTCTTTCTTATGTGTGTGCACTTGTGTTGTGTTTTTGTGTCTAATTCTTCTGACCAGGGCTTCTAACAGTACTATGTTGAATATAAATGCTGTGGACAGTCATCCTCAATCAAGACTGTGCTATGAAGTTTTCATGAATGTGTAAAATTTCCTACTTTCTTACTTTTTTGGGAGGGTTTCATTCTGTTTTGTTTGGTAAGTGCAATCAGAATGATTTCAGTCTTTTTTAATGTGTCATTTGTTTTATAACCTAATATATAACCCATCCTGGAAGATGTTCCTTGTGGCTTAACAAAAATACATGTTATTTTGCTTTGGGGTGGAAATGTCTGTATATGTCTCTTAGTCCATCTGGTTTGCAGTGTCGTACAGATACGTTGTTTCTGGCCAGTATTCTCTCTAAATGGTCTATCTATTTTTGGTGTGGGGGACGGGAGTTTTCTGCTCTGACTGTATTTCTGCCTGTTGCTCACATCAAGTTTATCAATGTTACCTTTACATATGTTGATGCTTTGATGTTGTGTGGGTATATATTTATAAGTGTCCTACCATTCTGTTCTATTGACACAAAATATAATGACTTTGACATGAAAAATAGTTATTTTGTTTAAAGACTATTTTATCTTGTATTAATATAGTTATTCTTGTTCTCTTTTGGTTGCCATTTCTAAGGAATAACCTATTTTATTCCTTCACTTTCAGCCTACCTATGTCCTTCAAACACTTCATGTGGTTCTCTAGTAGGCATCAGTAGTAACAATTATGTTCTTATCCACTCAGTCACTTTGTGTCTTCGGATTAGGTAATTTAATCTATTTACATACAAAGTAATTGTTGATAAATAGAGACTTATTCTTGCCATCTTATTAGTTACTTTCTATTTTGTGGTTTCTTTTTTCCTCTCATATCTTCCTTTGTAGTTTGATGATATTTCTTGTAGTAGTATGATTCAATTTTTTTCTCTGTATTATGTATTTGTCAGTGATTTTGCCCTTATGGTTACCATGAGGAAAACAGACAACATCATATAGTTACAATCGTTCATTACAACTTAACTCTAAACACATATAGAAATTCCACACTGATGCTTCTCTCCCGTCTACACTTTATGCTGGTGATGTCACACTAAACTTCTTTTTATGCTGTGCCCTTCTTGTGGGCTCTAGATCTCCAGTTGGACTCGTGGGAGGCATTGTCATGAACTCTGGGTCTTCATCTGGACTCATGCAGGATATTGCTGTGGGATTCAGGCTCTTGGCTGAATATTCTATGTCTTTAGTGCTGTGGATAGATTTCCTGCATTTTCTTGTGTTCTCTGGATGACCATCATAAAACAATATTAAAAACTCCATGTCCTGATTCTAATTGTTCTCTGCACAACCCCTGACTACAACAGAAAGCTTTGAGGTACACAATATTATTAGTTGGCGGGGCTTCTTTGCCCTATCATCACTTTGAATATACCTCCCAGTTCTCTCCCAGTCTGCAAGTTTTCTGTGGAGAAATCTGATAGCCTTATGGAGGTTCCCTTTGTACCAATTACATTTTCAAATGAGCACATCTTATTATTTTTTTATTTTATTTTTTGATCACATCTTAAAAGTAATAGGTTATTGCCAGAATGAGGACAGCCACACCCAAGCCTCTCTCTGTGAGTCAGTGCTATTCATGGACTGTGGAGGGAGATAGAGAACCAGGCCTCGCCAGGTAGTGATCCCAGCCTGGAAACCATAACATTTTCATTGTTTCGTGGGTTGGGTTTTATTCTCTTTTGTTTTGTTTGATTATGTTAAATCTGATGGCATGAGCAGCTGTTTAAAAGACACAGACACATTATGATAGCCGTTTTGGATTTATTATTAGCTTATTTTGAAGTCCTTTATTACATTCACCTTTTTGTTTTGTTTTTTCTAATCTATTCTGTTGTTTGATTTTTACTATGTCTGAAGGTATCTGCAGATTATTTTGATGACAACAAAAGGCATTATGGTAATTATAATGTGATTTTGTAAGGTTTTGAAGTCCTTATCACTTATACTCGTTTATCTTGATTGGTTTTATTCTGCTTTATTTTCCTTGGTTTTATCCTGTTTAAAATAAATAAGTTAAATGAACATATTATTACTGCTAATTTCACCTCATTCTTTTTTACCTCTTGAAATGCAGTTAGAAAATTTCAAATACATAAGCATATGAAAGGAAAATATATATGATATCTTAACACAAGAATCTTGAGTTGGAACACAATTCTAGAGTTTAAGAAGATAAATTAGATAATTAACTTCAACCTGGCATGACACCTGTTTGTTTTATCGTCACAGAATTCACCCTGTTCTTGCTGTTAATTCATTCATTCATTTATTTAAGCATCTCTTAAAGTATGGGGTTCTTAGTACAATGCTAAGAAAATAAAAAGATTATCCCTATGGTTGAGGGCTTCCCAATTTATGATAAAGTGAGTCTGTATGGTAAAGGGATGTTTTGGGATTTCTGTTGTGGTTGCTGCTGTTGGGTTGTTTGTTTGTTAAGACAGCATCTTGCTGTGTAGTCCAGGATGGCTTTGAACTCAGTATGTAGCCCAGGCTGACCTTGAACTCATATCCTCCTGCCTCAGCCTCTGGAGTACTGGGATTACAGGTATGTGTGCCACCACACCCAGCTGTGTGTTAAATTTTATACCAAAGGTATGTTCTGGGGACAGGACACTGCAGAACAAATCATGTGCATTGAATGTTTTTCCATTGTCCTTCAAGCTGTCCTCCTCCATGGTGGTTAGTGCTCCCAAGAAGTAGACCTTATGGATACTTCAACTGCCTCACTTTCTGTTTCCAGACTGCATTCAGGCTCAGAGGCAGAGGGTGCAGAGATACCGAGGACAGGATATTCATCCCCCACTTTCTCCTTAGCACATAGCTGCAGGTTGTAAAACAGACGATGTTTCCCATTAGGTGAGCCTCTTACAAGGCACTGTCTCCTCCTCCCCACTGGGATAGGGGTGGTAATGGTTCCCAGATACTGCCAGCCCTGGGGCTTCTCACTGTGTTTGTGGGTTCTCCTTAATTCTATCTACACGTTGGCAAGGAAACCCTTAACCCCTATGCTAAACTCTCCTTAAATTTCTCAAAAAATAGATAAGTACATGTATTGAAAAAAGTCATCCTACAAAGTACAAGGTCAGTAGCATTTAAAACCATCATGGATATAAAAAAAGACAGACAAAGAATTGTACCAGATTGAAAGAGACTGAAAATAGAAGACTAGAGACCCAGTCCCTCACTCTTTGTTTGTCCAGTGTTTCCTCAGAACCAGACTCTTACACGCACTCCTTGTAAGCACAGTATATCACTGAAGTAAATTCTATATGATGTGTATCATTATAATACTTGCATATTGTTACATACCATTATATTTTTTTATAAATATATACATGACTTATGACAGGATGTAAGGTAAGATTGCTAAGATGCTCATTATTGGAAAACCTAGGGGAAGATAAATTGGAAAATATTTGCATTCTTCCATCAATTCATGTAAGTTTGTATTTTTAAAAATAAATAATAAGTGTTTCCATGAAAATGAAAAATAGGAAGTAACGAGGGAAGTAAAACTCAGAAACAGCGTAACAATCCACTGCCACTACAATCATCAGGGTCACCTAAGTACTAGCGACTCACTGTGCTCTGGGATTGAGACAGGATGGATGGCAATTTGTGTGCAATTCTTGAAGCAGCGGTTAAAATTCCATTCCATTCTCTCCCATTCAGGAAAGCAAATCAGAATGCAAGTAGACAAGGCAGATTTATAGAAAGGACAGCTTGAATCTGCTCTAATTTATAAAAGAAGCAATGTGCCTATAAACCTTGACATTTCAACTAATATTAGTATCAAATCGTGCCATGACAGGGAAACACGTTAACCACTTCACAGGTGAGGGCTGCGGACTTATACTAGTTGATCCCTACACTGTAATGATAAGACCACTTTAAATTCTTCTCAGAATACAACATTGTGGTAATTTCATAGATTTGTTTTCAATCTATAGACCAGGTTTGGGCACATGTAAATGTTACAGGCTTTGGTTTTTAGGCTATGCAATCACTAGGGATCCATAGGCTAACTATTGGGAACCACTAAATAAGAATAAAACCCCTCACTTAATTGATTTTCTAACTTGGGGTCATTCAGACGTATTGAGCTGTGTGAAACCATCATGGCTTTTCTTGCATCTTCCTTATACCTGGAGTACTTGATTCTTCTTTTCCTGTCTTGCTTGCAAAGTTTTTCCATTCCAATTTAGGTAGAGTGGTTAGATTCCAAGTTTCTGATTAATACACACAACACAACATGAAATAAATGTTCTGGCAGGAAATTGGATGGCTCACAAGACTGAAGGAATATTAGCAGAACCAAGTTCAGAAGCGGCAAGAACAAGAGCAGTTGCTGAGGCACTGGTGGAGAAGCCAGTCATGGTGCTGTCATCTTGGGCAGGAATCCACTTCAGCCAGATTTGGTTTCCATCTTGGCATCAGCTGTGCAAGCTCTCCAGGCTTGCGAAGGAGAGTCTGGTTGGTCTATGACTCATGGACTGTGTCACAAACCCACTCATTGACTAAAGGAGGCAGAGTCCCTCAGTTGAGAGTGACATCTGGCATGACACACTGGGACAGAAGTCATTGTTCAGAAGAAAACCAAGAAAAATGAATTCTAAGCAGCAAGAAAACTAACAAAACTTAACTGTAGAATCTTACGGCTTAATTAATACCTTTATCATGTAAAATAATAATACCATGCCAAGCTAAAACTGTATTTAGTCTCCTAAAAGGAAGAACGCATCATTGTAATGTGATTTGATTTTTGATTGGTTCCTGTGCCTCACTCAGCCTGTATCCTAAAATTGGGCTAGACCAAACTTCTTATCTTCCTGAGAAGAGTTAATGTAAGTGTCAGGTTAGAGTGACTGCCTTACAATTCTTTCTAATTTGATTAATCCAGTGCACAAAACATATTCCATGCATAATATTGATGTATTTTCTGCATAACTAATAATTTAAAACACAGCCTTTTATTTCCTAGGTACTAAAAGACCAAAAAAAAACATATTAATTTTTCACTAACTCTATAGTAGCACAATATTTAAAGTATTGGGTTCCACTTTTGATGTTAGGATAGAGCTTTACTATGGATGGATGGATAGATGGATGGATGGATGTGTGGATAGATGGATGAGTGTGTGGATGGATGAATGAGTGGGTGGCTGGGTGGGTGGATGGATAGATAGATGGGTAGGTGGGCTGATGGATGGATGGGTTAATAGATGGGTTGATGAATGGATGGGTGGATGGATGGATGGACTGATGGGTGAGTGGGTGGGTGGATGGATAGATGGATGAGTGGGTGGGATGATGGATGGATGGATGGATGGATGGATGGATGGATGGATGGATGAGTGGGTGGAATTATGGATGAATGGATGGGTTGATAGATGGGTAGGTGGATGGATGGATGGGTTGATGGATATAAGGAAGTATGAATCAGAGCTACAAACCTACAGTTTCTTGCTTTAACCATTAATTGAATCATTGTGGTTCTTTGCCCATTTCCTTAAAGCAGATTTTCATTGTCTAGGGATTTAAACACCTGACAGATACATCTATGAAGGGTGGTAAGAGTTAAGGTTCCATGAACACTTTCTGCCTCCATTCTTACTTTTTACATTTCTCACTGCAGTCAAGGTCAGTCAGCCAAGCTGAAATAGAACTTCTTTTTGTGTGACTGACCAATGGCATAAAGAATCGGCAAGAGCAAAACAGCAACAGCAGTTCCTCATTCAAAGGCATAATTAGTGTCTCCTGGTAGAAACAGAACGCAGAGTCATGGGAACAAGTAGCACAAATGTTGCTAAGGTATTAGATATAATCGTACGACATAGCTCTCCCCTCTACCTATATGCTCAGATGTCTGTATCTTACTCAGGGAAAGTAGAAGGAGGAAAACAGACTACATACTGATTTCGGGTCCACAGCAATAAACAGAGAACTCTGACTTCAGAGAAAGTTGGCATCAACTACGAACAGCAGTCATCTTGGTTCCACTCCTCTGTTTTAGAAGAGGATCTGGCCCCAGATATGGAGGTTTGTGTTGGCAACAGTGAGTTCCCTTGCATCATCCTTTGCCCTTTTTTCTTCTAGGAGGTGCCTTTCTTGGTCCCCCACTGCATACCATCATGACACTGCACTAAGCTCGGGTATGCCCAGATTTGTCCAGGGGCATGAGATAGGGTGAAAAAATCCAAATCCTCTTATCGATACTATGATATATGTTTTCTTGTTATTTCAATTTTACACTTGAAGAAACAGAGAAAAGCTAAATAACTTGTATCTGGTCAGACAGTTTGTGACAGGGTCAGAATGTGCACCAATTGTCCGGTTCCAGGGTGCAGTCTGCATCACTGGACCTCTCCCTAGAAAAATCAGATGACTCCAGCAATGCCAGAAACAGGACACTGGTCTTCTGATTACTGGCTTATCGCTCTGTTCTCCCTGCTACACTACTTGCAAGCTGCATAGGTGCTGGAAAGAGAACACCAAGGATTTATAATCCCCAGGAAAGGCAAAGTAAACATTCTTTACACAACCACTGAAAGTACTAAACACATCACGTTGTTTATCTTACAAAGATGAAATGTGAAACCTCATTAATTTTTAAGTAGCATAGATTTAGTAGCATAGATTTTCACAAAACAGAAGTAAACTAAAATCATTGTCACCATCCTCCTCCTCCTCCTTCTCCTTTGGCTATCCCTACTGTCTTGCAAATAAACTGTAACATCCTCAAGCTGGTAAACTTCATAAACTGGCCAAGCCTCCAGGACACTCACTTCCTGTTTGGTCTCTTTATTCATATTGCATTCTTACCACAGAGCCCACACATATTTAACACATCCTTTTTTTTTCACATACCTAAACATTTGCACAAGTTGAACCACCTGCCCTGCAGGCCTTTTACCATCTGGTTTAGGTCCCTCTTTCTGGTTGCCCGAGCCTCACTTGGTTGTATTTGCTAAACTTTTTGTTTTGCATATTTTTATACTTTGACATCTTGAGCTTTGCAGTGCTGAGGGTTAGGTAATTCCTAGAGACGGCCAACAACTCCAGAGGAAGCACACATTTGGTCAGCCAACTCAACAAACCAGAGCCCATCCACTCCCAGATACCTCCTGTATTAGCTTGCGTCCATCTACCATAATTACCCAGTCCCAGCCACCAAACAACCAGGGACAGCCCTCATGCTCCAGAACGCACTACAATTACTCAAACTATCCTGTCCTAAACCCACTTACCCTGCCTCTCCCAACCATAGCACAGGCTCTGACTCATAGTGTCCCTTCCACACACACTCTGCCACCTCCTGACCAGCCCTGCTCCTTTCCCAGGTGGCCCCCAGAGCACAGCACGCCCCTGCTTTGGAGATTTCAGAGCATAACAAAGCATCATGTCAAACATCATCTCAAGCATTCTTAGTCTCATTGTACCTAAATAATAACAAAAGCTACACTGTAAAACCTGTGAGTTGATTGCTCCTGGTTCTTTGTCCCCACCAACCCATGAACACCCCACCAGGCTACACTCCTCACAGCGCCCTTCCTGGAACCATCTCTGCTGACAGCCTCAGGGACTCTCACCTTTGTGTGATCAGCTCCTGGCCTGACCATTTCCTGAGTGTGCCCTCTCACTGAATGCTTGAGAGAAAGACAATCAATTAATTAATTGATCCAGAAGTTGCCACATGTGAAAACACTTCAGTGCGAATCTCATCGCTCCTTAATTGGCCCTTCCACCCACAGCACATGTAAATCCAGCCCCCCAGATCACCCGTGCAAAGCCAAAGCTCTCTTCATCAGTCTACACAACTAGTTAACGTAAGCATGAAGCAACACAAGCACAGCGCATCAGCGAATGCCCAAACTGAAGATAAGTTTTCCAACCAGAAGATATGATTAGGTTACAAAAAAATGTGTGTGCAAGAAGTTCTGAGCGCAAGTGTGGAATGGAGCTTTATTGCCTCAATTTTATACTATTCATCCCACCCCATGAATCTGAGGGTTCATAAATTCTATTTGATGATAACTTACAAAAGGAAAAAATGACCTCCATATATTTAAGTCCTTGATGTATAACAATGCATAAATTGTGAACCATCACACAGTATTTCATGCCAGCTACCACATTCTTCGGGAAGAATGGAAATCACATGTCACTGCAGGCGTGCTCGGGGTCTGGGCCAGGTGTGACCTGAGTCACTGAGGCCAGGCCTCATGAGACTCCAGCAAGGGAGGAGCCATGGCAGCACTGTCCTTCAGAGAGGCCCTGTGAAACAAGAGCCCAGCTTCCTGCCGGACTTGAAAGGGGACAACCATTCATATGAGGAGTCAGCCATGGGGAGGGGGATTCTGAAGGGAGCAAATCAAACACCAGGTGCCTTGGGTAAAAGATAGAAGATTCCAGAGTGTAGAAAGACACATGGGGAAAGATGGCAGTAGCTGGCTTAAGGAGGTGCAGCAAGGAAGAAGCTGTCCAGACTGCACATGGGATGGGGGGTGGTACAAGGGACAAGACCAAGACAGAGGGGGTGAACGCACGTAGGGCTGAACTTCTGCTTTGGTATTTCAGGCCAGTGCAAGAACCATGTCCGATTCCTACTTTGCATTCCATCAACATTTGTTGAATGACTCAACAAACGAATTAACCATTTTCAAACAGTTTAACATGTTATTTTAGGATAAACGGTAATACTAAACCCTCTGAATGTGGTATTGTACCCACCTTTGGATCTCATAAAAGCAGATCCTAGACACACGCTGTTATGCTCCTGGTCATTGTCCTAAAAGACGCTGGAGTTTATTTGTGGAATGACAGGCAAAGAAGTATCTAGTCCATCATAGGAAGCGCAACACATGACATGCCAGATAGAGATCCATCAGCCTGTCTTCATTTTCTGTTCTTTGCTTTTCTCTGCTGGCCTTAAAAAGGCCAGTGGCTTATGCATGGTGTTTGTCTCCCAAGGGGCTGCTTCAGTGGTCACTCCAGAGGTATCCAAAGAAAACTGGGCTTCCCACTTCTGTGCATACCAGAGCTGCACTAATTTGCATTCACAGGTAAGAGCTTCCAGGTAAGATTTTATGGCAATGGCGATGATAATTTATAAGACTTTTGTGAAGTTTATGATGTGCTGAGATCCCAATACCAGCACTACCATTTAGAAACTATGCAACTTGGAAAAGCTACTACACCTGTGTGTCAGTTTCTTTATGTGTCAAAGGAAGAAAATAATGTCACCTAACTAAAAGGACTGTTACGAAAATGGGTGCTTTGGCTAAGGTTATGTTGTCACAGGTTTGGTCCCCAACATGGTGTTCTTCCCAAGTGAGTTCTTACAAGAGCACGATGTTATTAAAGCCTAAACCTGACCTGAGTCTCTCCCTCTGGTCTCCTGTTTTGAGATACAAACTTTCTCACGGGCTTCCACTGTGGTGGCACCAGCTACCATCAACCATGAAGGCCTCACCAGGGCCCAGCCCATGTCAGCACCTTGTATTTGAATCTCCAGTATTGTGAGCTGAACAGGCCTCTTTTCTTTATAAAGTTAGCCTGCTTTGGGTATTTTGTTAAAGAAACAAAAACAAGCTAGTACAACTAAGTAAAGGAAAAATGCTACACATATATGGGATACACTTACATGATCTCATTGGATGTTTATATGCCGCCCTCCCAGGAAGGCTGCATGACTATTGCATAGCAGAGAGAAAGGAATGCACAGAGATTCAGTACCTTGTTCAAGGTCACTGTTGACAGGTGGCAGAGCTGGGATTGAGTCACAAATCTGGCCAACAAAGGAGCCTGTATCCTTAACCTTACACAGAGGTGAAGTAGAGGTTCCAAGATAAAAGAGAATGTGAAAATCACCAATTTAGGACTTCCAATGAGAAGACAGGATTCAAACTGACTTTTAAAAAAAAATTGTCCTGTAAAAATTTAACATTTCAATGCTACTTTAATGAAATCATCTGTTTTAAGTGAAATATGCAATATGTTCAAGTAAAAGTAAGAAGACATGAGAATGATAAAAATCAACATGGGGTGAGAGGCAGAAAGATGCCCGTGTATCGAGCAGGCCTTTTAGATTAACCAAAGTAAGGAAAAGATGGCCAAGAGGTCACTCAATTCATTTTGAAATCTCTAAGGGGTCCCCAGTTGCAGCTGCTCCCCTGTATCACACACTACATGAAGAGCAGAGTGCAGTCTTCCTCCCGCTATGTGGCCAGCACACCCTGTGGCTCCTTGGTCCTCCAGGGGACGGGATGCTTTACCTCATGGGTCCTCATTCAGCTTTCCCTTGCTACACGGAGCCCTGCAGCAAGGCTTCTGTAATTTTTGGAGGGAAAAATTTTCTCTTCTGGGAGGCAGAGGTATTGATTCCTGGTTTTCTTTCACTATTTTACTTTGAGACCTTATAAATATAAAAAGGGGGGTGGTTTAAGGGTTAAAACTTGCCCCAGCTCCCCCTAGGGGAGTTTGGTGGTCTTCCTTTGTAGTCACTGATCTACCCCCCCCAACTTTCCCTTCAGGTAGGGTCAGGAGCATGCGTGTGTTGTTTAACTAATGTCTTTTCTCTCCTGTCTGTCTCCCCTGTTCCCTATCTGGATAATGTTAAAGTAATATCATAATAGAACTAAATAATAATGGACATTGTTTAGTGATCCTGGGCTCTGAGCTGAGTCAATAACTAGCGAGACACAGTTGGTGCCCTGGGGAAGTGAACGCATTGTTTTGGCATTATTCCCGACTACTCTGCCCCGGGTGTATAAACCCCAGCTGAGATTCATGAAGTCACCTTGCTGAGCTGCCCTGCAGTTCAGGAATCCTGGAGGGGAGGCAGAGGACATGAGTTCCAGTCCTTTCAAAACTGTTGTCTGTGTGACTCTGGGCAAGTTGCTTAGTTCTCTCAGCCCTTAGGTCAACAAAATTAACATGGCCCTGACACAGCCATTCACTTCTCCCAGTTTACTAAGCACCTACTGTTTTCTAGGTGCAGGTGACTCATACAATGGAGATCAGGCAACAGGTGTTTCAGGGAATCAGCAATAAGGAAAAGAAGAGGGACTGTACAACCCATGTGTCCCTCTGGAAGAGCAGCTGTGTGACAGGAGGAGCTGGCCATTCATAAGCGCCGCATAGCTTCTCCTTGTGCTGCTTCTCAAGGTTATGGGGAGGTTCAAGTGGCTAAATGAACTTGAATCTTTTGAAGACTCTGAGGAGCAATTTCCATGTGCAGCAGATGGGGCGTACCCACCCACGTTCCTGTGCCTTTGCCACCTTGGCAGAGAGGGCAAAATCAGCTTATCTGGAGAGGGGAACGCTCCAGCCTGTGCGTGCCAAGGAGTCAGAGCCCTCAACCCATCCACCTCACCACCGTCTCGCCCCACAGGAGGAGTCACTGAGCCCAAATTCTGCATTGGCTGCCAGGATGTTTTCCAGCAGAACTCATCTCTGGTTGTTTCAGCCACCACTCACTTGTTAACACCCCAACACACTATTTGCTGGCACCTTTCCCTTCCTGTGCCTCTCCCTTCTCCCCCTGCCCTGAGAAATTTCCCTCATCTGTGAAATGAACACTTCCCAAGGTCCACTGCTGAGAGAACTCAGACCAAGACAAGGCTTACACCATTTTTATTATTATTCTACGGCATGCTTAAATGTGGCCAGAATGCTCCGCACTATTTTGCATGGGAAAAGCAATGCTTTCTCTTTATAAATCCACTTATGAAAAGTTAGGATTTGATCCACATTAGCCATCCTAGCATAACAGCTAAGAATTTTCTGAATCTATCCCAGCCAACCGTGCTATGGCCAAAGTCTTATCTCTCACTAAAATTTCCGCAGCAGTCACTTAGCTGCTCTTTGGCTCCACTCTTTCCCTCCACAAATTCATACTTGTCTCGCTCCATCTCCAACGACATCTACCTTGAAAATCACTCTGAGCTGACTACTTCCTGCCCAAGTAACACTTGTATGCACACTTGTAAAGACTCTGGCTACTTATAACATTCTCCTTCTACCTACTGGGAAATTGTAGTAATGTTCTGAAATGTGCAAAGAAAATCCTTGTTGGTTATTCTCAGAGAAAATGAAAAACTACACATGAGCTGTGCACTTCTATGATAAGTGACACTTGGATGTGTATCTTCGTGTATTGTACCCAACAACTGTAACATCTGGTTCTTATAACTCCTTGTCTTGTTCACCATATCCTGTTCCCCAAGCTTACCTTGAGGTCCATGAGATTTCACCTAGCATAGTGGGCTGGCGGTGGGTTTGTCCTCTGCAGCCGGACCTTACTCCACTCTGCAGCCCCAGGATCTAGGAGACAGCTGGGTCAGAGAATTTTGAAAAGAATGGAATATGGAATGTGGAGGTTGTCAGCATACCTCATCAAGTCTTGGTCTGTCACTTTTCAGCCCTGCAACCTTGGACAAAGGGCCTCACGTCCCTCCTTCTCATTCTCCTTGTTGGTGGGATGGAGATGACACCATTACCCACCTCAGTCATCCTGAGGGCTGAATTCGCTGTGGCTCATACGGAGCACACTGCCTGACAACAGGAACAAACACAGAGAAACTACTTTCTCACTCTAAGCTCAGTAAATATTTGAATGATGACTGCATCTCCTTGCTACCCCACAGGCTGTCCCCTGTGCAAAATTAGCCTTACACAGATCCATCTGTATACCCAGAAGAGTGATGGGCACTTTACAGAATCAGTACACATCGGGTACATAGCACTCTGCTGGAGAAGTTAGACCATCAACCTGTTAGGATCAGAGTGCTGAGAACAGCAATCAGTGGCTCTTCCTGATCACTAGGAGTTACGTGTCTGAAGCAGGCCACATTTGGTCTGAGTCCAAACTGTGCTTGAAGCATAAGTAAGGAGCCTTATTTTCACTGAGAGGTTCAGGAAGCCAGGCTGATGGGAGGAGTAAGGCAGAGATGTGAAGGAACAGGAGACAGAGGGACTTCTTCAAAGACTGAAAGAGTGGCTGTAAATACTATAAATCCAAAGACCTGTATTTATGACTTGTTCCAAGAACAGCTGTTGGCAGGTCAGGGGGTGAGCTTAAAAGAGAAAGCTGAGCCATGCTTGGGAAGGACCCTAGGTGCTAAGCAAGGATTTCTTACTGTATCTGAAAAGCTATAGAAGTCTTGAAAAGCAAAGGATTGTAAATGAATAACTGTAATCCCAGAACTCTGGGAGGCTGAGGCAGAAGGGTGGCAAGTGTAAGCCCAGCCTGGACAACTACTGACTTCAAATGTCCTATTTCAGAGTAAAAAATAAAGAGTTGGTGTAGCTTTGTGCAAAGATCCTAGGTTCAATTCCTAATACTGCCAAAAAAAAATTTTTTTTAATCTTGTCAACTGCTGACAAGAATATGCAGAAACTTAAACTCATTTACTGTTGGTGTGGCTATAAAATAGCACAAACAGTTTGCAAAACCATCTGCTACTTTCTTCTGAAGTTAATCATACACCTATCATATGGCCCAGCCATTCCACTCCACTTGTAGGTATTCACACAAGAAAAACAACAAAACGAGAGCACACAGCTACAAACAAACAAACAAAAAAAAACTCTATGCAAGAATCTTCTTAGTAGTTTTATTTATAGCAGCTTCAAACTGGAAACCATTCAAATGTTCATAAACCAGAGAATGGGTTGAAAAGTGTGCTCTATCCACTCAATGGAATAGCACTCAATAAAAAGGAACAAGCTATTCGTATATTCAACAACAGAAAAAGAAATATCATGCTAAGTGAAAGAAGTGATACTAAAAGGTATACATGCATGGTACCACCTACATTAAGTTCTGTGTAAGCAAGGCTGGTCTATATTTATAAAAACTAGCATAATATTTCCTTACTTGCTTTTTTGGGTGAGGATGGTATATCTACAAGGCAGTAGGAGGGTGCTTTCCAGGCTACCAGAAATGAGCTATGTCTTGATAAAGATGTTGGTTAACAGATGTATGATTCTGTCAGAGCTCATGAAATTGCACACCAAATATTATGCATTTTATTATATGTATGTATTTTGAAAGATTAAAGTAGCATAAAAAGCACATCATGGATTTTAACGAAGCTGTAATTTAGTGTTGAGTAAAAGAAACTGATTGTGGGACTCGTACAAAGCTTGTATTCATTTGTGTTTTTAAAAAGATTAAACACAACGGTATCATTACTATCTTGGGTGACTCTCTGACTTGAAGTTCATTCTTTTGCGAAATAGAGATAGAGATAGCACCTAACTCAGGGGCTGTTGTAGGGAATAAATGAGTTAATACACATAAATCTCTGAGAATAATGCTGGCACATAGTAAGGAGTAGATAAACGCTAGTGATTAATATTATCATCCTCAATTTTGTGCTGGGTTTAGTATATATAGACAGTAATAAGACATAGTCCCAGTTCCAGAAAATTTATAGTTTAGAAGGGAGGATCAACAATAAATAGAAAAATAAATGTGACTAAATATGCTTTATATGATAATAGAATTTGAAAAGTGCTTGGAGAACATAAATGACTAACTGCCTTGGCTCGCAAAATCCATTCAAAATGAAAATAATCAGCCACCTAAATCATATCAAGTTCAGATCGTCACTTACTGTTATCCTGAACTGAAGCTACTATTCATTTTCTTGGCATCTGAAATTGGAGCATCCGGGCCTCAGGTCTATGACTTCTCCTTTTCTGTGCACTGACTTGTTTCTGAGCAGTCACATCCAGACCTCCTTGTGATGCCAGTTCTGTACCCAAGCTCAACACTGTCTCTGAGCAGCAACTTCCAGATACCTCAGGCTGAGCAGATCCTCTCACCACACACCTGCTTCCCCTCCCCGCCCCACCCCGAGGAAATTCAGCCACCTCCTCCCAGTTGCCTGATCCAAAAGTCTTGCACTTTGGCCCACCTCTTCTCTTCTAGTAGCTCATGCCCATCAGCAAGTCCTCAGATCAGTCCTTTACAAAAGCAAGATGACTGTTCTCATCTAGCCTATTGCAGTGGCCTAACTGCACTCCCTTTTCCACTCTTGCTCCACCAAAAGCTGATCTTAGCACAGCGTTCAGGAAACCTTGCTGTATTAGTCAGGGTTTTTCTAAAGAAACAGATACAACGCAGGATACACAGAGGTATAAGAAAAGACAAAATTGGCTTATGATGGTCAGCTAGAGAGTGGGGTAAGGAAGCGTGCAGAGCGTATCTGCTAGCCGGAGGCAGAAGGCTTCAATCCAAGATCGGGAATTCACTGCAGTGTCCCGTGAAAGCCTGCACCAGCAGCTGATGGGTCTGGGAATGAAGACTGAAGAGTCTATGCCAGAAGTCTAAAGGATCCAAGGCAGAAGCTGGAGTCTGCTGCCTTGGAAGATGACATCCAAATCAGAGATGATGACTAGAGCTCTTCTGAAGAATAGAGCCTCATCCGGCCTTCCTCCTTCCCTTTTAGACTGTCCAGGCAATGAGCCTCCCTAGGGTGGGTCTTCGGGTGTAGAATTGCTAAGCCAATTTAAACTTCTCAATGTCTCAAATTGACACAATCAATTAACCATTACACTTGCCAAAACATTAAGAACCTGTGGTGATCTTCACCTACATCAAACCTGACGTTTCCTTTACACTGTCTGCTTCACGGCCCACAGGTCCTAAGCCTTCTACTCTTCTCTGGCTTTATCTACTGCAGGAACACCAACCTCTTTCCTGTCCCTTCAACATGTCCAGCATGCTTTTTCTTCCCTAGTGGTCTCTGTATGAGCCATTTCCCTTGCATGGAATGCCCTTCCTCCAGATAATTTCATGGCCCTCTCCATCATTCACATTTCTGCTCAGTTGTCACCATCCTAGCTAAAACAATAAACACACGCACCCCACTCTGTAACTACTTCTGTGTTTTTGTTTAAAATTCTATTTTATCAGGCTTTGCCCTTACTTGAAGGTCAGCCTCACAAGGCAGTGTCATGTGTCTCTGACATTCCTAGTGGCTAAAATAGTGCCTGGCATATAGTAGATGTAGAATTCTTACTTGTCAAATGAATGAATGGACAACTACTTTTATTAGTCAGCTTTCTATCACTGTAACAAAATGCCCAAGACAGCTGACTTCATCAAAGAACAGGTTTATTTAGCTCACAGTCATGGAGGTAGAATGATCTGTTGCCTGCACAGGGCTCAGTTCTGGTGAGAACTTCATGGAGAATGGCAGACAGCTGAGTGTGTTAGGAGGCTAAGCCAGGAAGTAGAGAGAGTTTGGATCCAGCATTCTCATGCAATCTTGTTTGTCTCTTGAATTGCTGACCTAGCAGTTTCATGGAAACATTTTTAAGGATCTACTCCAGTTTCGTAAGTGTCTGCCATTAAGCTTCACCTACTATGTGTCCATGCCATCTTCTGGAACCACTATCCTGGAGTCCAAATTGCCTACATATCTGCCTTTGGACAGACACAAACCATATCCACACTGCAGCACTATTAGCTTATACAAAATTTCAGTTTACAAAGCATTCACATATACAATATTAAACTCTAACAGTTTGTGGGACAGGCTTTGTTATCTCCATTTTATAGAGAAGCTAACAGTCTGCTGAATATATTTTAAGTCTCTTGCTCAAGGTCATACAGCTACGGGATATAAAGATCAAGCCTACAAGTGTTTTGCCTGCAAGCCCAGCTTATTAATCACAACCATAAAATACTATTAACAACCTGTAAGTATCACTGTAGACACAGGTAGTATCTCACTTAACATTCCTACCAATGCTTTGAGGTAGGTGTTACTTTGCAAGTGAGGAAATTATACACAGCTAAGTTAAGATATCCAAGAGGTAATAAGTGGTAAGATTAGAATCAGTGTATATGTACCCCATTTCCAGGGACTTAATCTATGGCTGAGTCTCACCTCTGAAATGCCAACTGAAGGGCACAAATCAAGTGGATCTGCTATTATTTTATTTCATGCTTTCACTACATTTCGCAGAACTTTCTTCTTTTTCTTTAAAGCCACCAGGTGAAAAGCAAGTGGATCTTAAAGTGAGTTTACATTGTGTTGTTTTCTGCTTTCCTTCCATCTGTGAGATGTGTGAAGAGTTTATTTCTGATTAGAAGTCACATGGGATTCAGGCAGGGCTCGAGAACTGCCAGCAGTCTGCCTTTTTTCCTCCTCTAGTGGCTTCATGCTGTCTGTGGCCATGTGCATGGGCCAGTTTCCACCTGCCCCCTCAGCACCCCACCATAGGCTTTGTTTGATAAGTTCTCACTTCATTTTATCACATAACCTACATTGTAGAACACTCAATTTCTCTTCCATTCCTTTTTTTTTTTTTTTCAAAAACAAGAATCCATTTGATTGGATGTGATAGCACGAAGCAGAAATGTGGCAAAATTTTAAATGGTGAGAAATCCAGCTCCATTACCTGGGTTTTGAGAAGCAATTTGTGATTCGTGGACTCACTTTGTATTGAACTGTGCAAAGTAGAAACTAAAAATACTTCATTGACCTGTCTTCCTCTCTGCTCGTGTCCAAGTCAATCAGGGATTTGTGAATGTTACATACTTTCTGCTCTTTTTGGCTATTCAAATTACTAACTTAAAGATGTGTACGAAGAGACAGAAATAATGGATGGATACCTTTGAAATCTTAGACCCCTCAGACTGTAAATAAGCAAGAAGTCAAAAGTAGGAAAACAAATCAGACCTGTCTTGGTTCATGACGCTTATCTGGGAATAGACTGGGAACTCCTTGTAGGGCTCTAGTGACACGGGTATCCCCAGTGCCTGCTAGAGAGTCACTCAACAGGGTAAGTGATTAATAGAAAAAGTGCATGGGTCCGGGATATAACTCAGCTGAACCGCACCTGCCTGGTAAACATGAAGTCGTGAGTTTGATTCCTAGTGCCAGCAGCAACAAAACTACAGTAGGTGCTTCATAAATATTTGTTGAATATATAACGTTCTGTCATTTATTGTCTGTTCATGAATTTGTCTCAACACACACAATACACACACACACACACACACACACACACACACACACAAGGTTCTGTTTCTGTGCCCTTACAGGAAAAATGTCTGTTTTATTAATCTCTATGTCTAACTATGCCTAATACAGAACCATCTAATAATGGACAATCACTAAATGATCAGATTGGATTAACTTCTGTTCCTTGTTTTATTTATCTTCCCCCATTCTACCCTGTCCACTTGGTTCTCAAGCTGGGTGCCTAAAATAGTTCCATTAATCAAATCAAGTCTTTGAAAGCCAGAGACAACTTGAAGTCATTTCCACAAAGCTCAGAATTAAATGTTTACATTTACCCTGGCCATCTCATCTCTTTGCAGCTAGCTCACTACTTTCCCAGGAGGGAAAAAAGCATAAGCTTAATGAATCTGGTCAGACATATCTCAGAGCAGATGTCCAACATGCCACCATGAGCTTAAGTCATAAATATGATGGCTCTGTTTGGGATGGCAGAATATATTAGAAGTGTTTATCGGTCACTGGGCAACTTGCTAGATAGAGTGAAAACAATTCAGAAAAACGCAGGCGCTGCCTCTAGTAGCATCTCAGAAAGAGCCCTGGAGAAATACAGATAATCTGCTCCCAATGATTCATCAAGTTGGTCCTTCGTTTCATTAATTCAAGTGTCAAGTGCAACCATACAATAAAGAATTGTCAAGACCCGATAAGATTCTCCTCGGCTGCTGCTTTTCCTGCCCTAACAACTGGTTCTATTCATGCCTAAAGCACAAATTGAATAAATAGCTTCAAGGCTGGCAATGTTGGGCACTGTTTCCAATTTTTTGTTTTTCCTTGAAAAGCTGAATCACATGGGTTTCTTGCCCTCTCCAGAAAGCCTTGAACTGATATTCATTATTGAGCTAATCATTTTCACTTTCTTAATATAAAGTATGGAAGGATGCTTCATAAGTTAAAAATAGTTCCTGTTGTATTGCCAGTCCAGCAATAGATTAGTGAAGATTAAAAAAGAATCGTGATGCCTTTTTTGGCCTTGAGGAAGCTCTTATTGTGCCCATGGTTCAGTTGTCCTGTTGATTGTTTCTATCTTAATGTAATCTTCAGCATCACACTGCTACAGGTGTAGAGGTAATACATTAAGACAACTATTTCCACTGAGCGACTGCACAAGAAATATGTTTTTAACTAAATTAAACATTTAACAAATGCCATTTGTAATTAAATGCATGCAAGACAGTATCCTTAAAATAGGCTATGGGTGTGTATTACCCAACACTGAACAGTGGTTATGTTTTTTTAATTTTAATCAAAGTTCTGAATGTGAAGTTGTATGCCTCCGGTGCAGTAGACCAACATAAAGAAAGCCGCTGAAGGCCTCACAGTGCTTCTGAAATAAGCCATGAGCAGTTTTCTCTGTAGGAGCCACAAACTCTCCGTTGAAATTAAAAAGAATCTACAAGTCCAGTTTGTCCCTTGGCTGTGATATGATGAATGCTTTCAGAAACTCTAAAATCCTTTAGATGAACCCCAGGAACCTCTTAGGCTAAGTAGAAATGCAAATTGTCCTCTCTGAGGCAATTGGCAAGTTAAATAATTTAAATGAAATATTCTGATCTAAGATTGCATGAAAAATAACCCAGTTTGGAGAAAGTAAATTAAGGGGAAGAGGAAAACAGGAAGTTCCTACTCCAAAACTGCAATGATATTTTAGGAAAAATAATTTTATGATCGATTTCTCCAGAACATGAACACAAATGCCACGTCTCTAAGTAGGTTTATGGACATCTGAGGGGTTCCCTTGTTTTTATCAAAAATCACAACCCAGAAATCTTAGTATCCAGATAATCAAATGGCTATCACAAGCAGGATCCAGTTGGGCTTTCCTCCCTTTTTGCATGATGACTTCATAAAAGATAAAAACAAAGCTCTCCAACCCAGAAGTGGAAACATTGGCATGAAACTTCCTCTCAGAAATTTCACTCCGTGGAAGGGATTATTATTTGGGGGCGGGGAGGGGGATGCAGAGGTCTTTAGGACCCAGCAGGCGGCGGCAGGCGGCGGTGGTGTAGATCGCTGAGAGACTACGAGGGTCCGGTTCAGTTTTAATTCTGTCTCTAATCTCTGCTACGGCGGCGCTTCCCGGGTCCCGCGGCTCCCGCGCCCGCTCCGCCGGCCAGCGACCGGGCCACCACCCTCACAGCCCCCGCTGCCCTCTCACCCACCATGGAAACCCTCCAAGAAAAAGTGGCTCCGGAAGCGCGTGCCTGAGGATTCCGCACAAAAGAGGTGCCCAAAATGAAGACCCTGGTGGTGAGTCAGTTGGTGCAACTCCACTGGGCACAGGGGAGGACCCCTGGGCTCATCGGCCCGGGGGAGCTCCGAGGGGTGTACAGCCCTGAGCCTGGAGGTCGCCAGCTACAAAGGGACAACTTTTCAGCTGCTGCGCGTCCCCTCGCGATCCCCAGCTCTGCCTGGCTGGGAATCCTGGATTGGCGTTCAGGTTGCCTAGGCTCCTGGATCTCCAGTGAGGGGTTCAAGGGACCAGGGAACAGGTGGAGGATCCGGTAGACTGCTCCGGGGGAAGGGGGTGCCCCAAAGCAGCAGCCTGGCTAACTAAGAAGGGGAAGAGCGGGTAACCTTTGCAGACTTTCTCGGTTTCCTAGTTGTATTACAAACTTGCGAGGGTCGCCAGGTTAGAGCCAGGGGGCTAGCGGCGAGCGAGGGTGGCGCTTCCAGCTGCGCGGCTAGGCGGAGGCCCCCTCCTGAAGTGCGCGCCTACCCCTGCCCTCTGCGGGGCGCGCTCGCCCTGTCACCCCCACCTCCACTCCCCTGGGGCACTGCGCGCCCCCTACCCTCTCCCGCGCGGTCCGGGCTGCAGCGGTGGGCGAGGGCGACGCGGCGCGGAGAGCCTCCCCTGCCCGACGCGCGGAACCGAGCCACCCTGGCCGGGCACCTGAGCGCCGCGCCCGTGTCTCCGCCGCCGCCGGGCGCGCTCTTCCTCGTCCAGCTCAGCCGCTCTTTGCTCTCTCCCGCCCGCCCGCCCGCAGCGCCATGGTCTGGCAGTGTGTTTAGCGCTCACCACCATGTGCACCAGCTTGTTGCTCGTGTACAGCAGCCTCGGCGGCCAGAAGGAGCAGCCCGCGCCACCGCAACCCCCGGCGCCGGCGACCGGCAGCGCGCAGCCCGCGGCGGACAGCAGCCCCCAGCCGCGCCTCGCGGCCCCAGCGGCACCGCGGCAGCTGGACGGGTATCTCGGCGTGGCCGACCACCAGGTGACAGCCCGGGGCCCCGTGCACCTGCGCCCTTCCTTTTCCCCTGGCCGGGAGGCGCGCGAGTAGGTGCAGCACGCGGACTGGAAGGGGGAGTGGACCGGCAGGGGTTAGGGATGGGGGTGGGAGAGAGCAGGAATTGCTGTTCGAAAGGGGTTCCTGTTTGGAGAGGGGGCAAAGTTTTTAGGGATAGGCACCAAGTAAGTGGACCCCCAAAGCCCAATTCGTTGATAGCAGCTGACCCTGCAACTGGAATCTTTTGAGCCCCAGAATTGCAGCTGAAGAAGGTGGAGGTCCGGTTGCTTAAGCCTTGGGTTTGGCAGCCAAGTCGCGCCCTGGAGGCCGGGAAGCCCGGATAGCTTGGCGACCGGCACCACGGTTCTCCGACCCAGAGCAGGAGGATGAGAAGCAGCCAGCCCGGCCCTGCACAGCCCCGCAGGTTCGCCGGCCTCCGGGCTCTGTGTGATGGCTCTGGGCTGAATTCCCTCGGCCTCGGGGAGCGAAGCCCAGGCAAACTCGGAAGGCTGGAGGCGCAAACTCAGCTTCCATTGGCTTGAAAGCCTGTTTTCCTCTGCCTTCCGGGAAGCAACCGTATGGCGTGGCTAATAATTAATAAGATGAATTTTTAAAAATTGAGTCTCCTTTCCCTGGAATATTAAATCCCTGATTTCAGTGTATGAAGCCTCTGGGAGAATCCTAATCAGGTTTCCTGATTCTGAAGATATTTTAGTGCAGTTTAAATGTATCTCTCATTATTTGAAGCTGCTAATAAGCTTTTATTAAAACACACTTCCACTCTATTGGCTCTGAGAAGCGAGAGGATTTGTTGAGCTCCCCCAATTGCTTTCCTTTTTATTTTACTTAATTTTATGGTTGTGGATCAAAGTAATATTTTGCAATTTCACCTTGTGTGTGAGAAGACCACTATTTGAGGCATGAAAAAGACAAACTTTGTTGGCAATCAAAATATTGCCACTTACTATGCAATGCATAATGCTAGGATTTGGGGAGGTACCAAAGAATTTAAGGTAGAACCCAGCCTTTTGAGATCTCTGAATTTCTGGGGGATAACAAGACATCATGAAGTGGATATAAAAAGATAAACTGATACATGCAATGTATATGAATTATTCGTCATAAACAGTGAAAATAAGGTGTAGAGAGGAAAAAGACACTCTCTGGGCAGCAAGGAAAGTTTCCCTGGAAAGATAAAACTTGCACTGGGAAGGTTTCAGGGAAACAGAAAGGAGGGGGCTGTGTCCTCCAGGGCAGCTTTGGAAGTTGGGTGGAGGATGTATGCAAGACTATGGAGGTGTGGCCCTGGTTTATACACCAGGGAGGCTGACATCAATTTCATCCCCTCTGCCTAGCAACTTGTTTGCCTGGCTGGCTTAGCGCCTTGCATTCTGGGAGCTGAACAACTTGTTTGTGCTGGCCTCTCAACCCCGTTCTAGAGCCTGGCCTTGCTTTAGTGCTGCAAGCTGGGGCGATTTGATTAGGGAGTGAGCTTGGTGCTGGGGCAATGGCCAGAGCAGAGAGTTAAAGGTTTTACTATTCCACCTTCAGTTTTCTTCCTTACCTCCAGTTGTTGATTGATGACATTGGATCTACATGTGAGGGGACCAATAAGAAGGGCTGAAGTTCTAGGAAAGTTTAGAAATCTTGCTATGGATGGATGTAGTGTTTATATATACCTGGGGGTCTTATGAATATTTTGAACTTGTGAATTTCCCTGGCTATTGTTAGTGGAAATGGCTACCTAACACTCGGGAAGCTATGATTAATAGGGATGTCAAAAGATCAATTTACTGAAAGCTCCAATCTGCTTTTGGGAAGATACTCTTAATATATTTTCCTTCAAATATTCTATTGTTGGACAGAGACTAGCTAAGAATATTGATAGTTTAAGACAAGGCATAATGACCTCCCGTTTATTTTCAAAATGATGTTTATTTGCACAGATATGTTTGATTCCATTGTCAATGTATTAGTGCCTTGAATAATTAAAATAAGGAGGCAGCTCTTGCCTATATTGGAGGAAAGGTTGAATCTTCACATAAAAAAACGAAGTAATCTACAGTAAAAGGGTTTTATAAGCTATGAAGTACTATGTGAATGATAAATACTGTATGAAAGCCCTTGGGACTCCTGTCAGGGGATCTTCTTTGTAGATAATTATCAGTGTCAATGAAGTTCTTTCACAAAGAAAAAAAAAATTAACATCTCACAGAATTCCATCTGCACCCCAAGCCAAAGAGCAAATGTAAATCTTAAAATTTGTACCTTCTCTTCATGGAACATCCAGCAGTCTGGCAGGACTAAACATTTTGTAAACTAGAGAGAAAAATGCAGTCTGACCTTTGTTACTGCTGTTCAGCTGACTGGAGACTGGGCAGTCCATTTCAGATGGTCACCAAGAGGTGCATGTGTGAAATGTTTGCGTCCTCTCAAAAAGCTGCTACTCAATTAGGCTTTGTTTGAGATCTTCCTGTATAGTCTTGCTTAGACAGAGGTGGAAAATATTGCTGGGAATCCTCCCCCATTAACATAAAGGAGGTTAAGAAGTGGAAACATTTGTATTCTTATTGCCAGATGATACTCAAGATTGTTTTTTTCTCCCGTATCAGGCCTGAGAAAAATTACAGGCTAGGCTCAACGTGATGACCATGAAGCCATATGCTGCTGCATATTGAATCAGAATTTCAACAGACTTTTTATTTGCCACTGATTTACAGAATCTGGAGAGAGTTGCAGATAACATTTAGAATACGGTTCACATCTCCATTGCTGGAGGTCCCAAAGACTACTAAATATGTAGTGTTATGTTCAGTTACACGATAGTATTAATATAACTCCAAGATTAAATTCAACAGGTGGTCCTAATCCCCAGCACTTGAATTTCACAAATTACAGCCCTGTCTGCAGTGATGGTCTCTTCTCATGTGACTGCAGACTAATTTAATGTTGAGATTCAATCGCTATGTCTTTTGAATGACAGGCTGCAGGTCAAGTCAGTGATGAGCAGTGTGTGTTGAAGCTTCAAATGCCCCTTTCCATGGTCACATTGCCTACTGCTGCTTTCGCAGTGGATGTGGGCTACAGTAGTGACTCCAGTGTGGGCAAACTGAAGGTCACTCACAGTTGTTTGTGCTAATAAAGGCATTTCATTTTCTGGTAGTCTTTATCTTTTTCCCAAGCCCTCTTTGCAGATCTTGGCCCACAAATGATCCACCAACTCACCTTTCCCTACAGCTAGAGTATCTGCATTCTGTCCTTAGACACCTGGTGTCTATTTTTGCAAGCCAGTGATTTCTAACCAGATTGGCCAGACCACAAAGAGGAGACCAGTTTTCATGGTGATGGAAAACTTCTGCATTTAAGATACAGTTTAATGTGTGAACCAGCTAAAACACACACATGCATACTGAGTCAAGCAACCTTCAGAGGGAAGCAACTTGCATTAGAGAGGAAGGGACCATGGAATGCATGTTAGTTTCCAGTCTGGATCTGGTGGGTGTAGATAAAGTTGTCTGACATCTGGTGCGCCTTGTGAAATGAAACTGTGAGCAGATTTCCATTACAGTGGACAGACCCTTATCACAGAAGGCCCATTGTCACCTGGGCTGCCCTTTCCTGGATGGCCTACGAACAGACAGTGAGTGATTGCTATGCAGCTATCTCTTCACTTCAGGAGTAGCCCCCAGGGATAGACTTTACCCATGCCAACGACATGGTGGTCCTTGGTTCTTTCCTTCTTTAGGCATTCAGTTATTCATACAAATTAAAGCTGTTTCTGTGGAATAGTACTATTACTATTAATTTGTGGATGTCCAGTGGAAATCAGCCAAGTTAGTATGAGAACTGAAAAATAACCCAAAGGCAAAATAAAGGGAGACTTTGTGTAATTTATTTTGAAATTGTATTCATCCTTTAGAAAAGAATATACAGTCTCACAAACAAGTTTCCACCAAATGCTTATTATACCCTATTTGATGATATGTGAGTAACCCAGTGAATGATAAATCATTTGGTTCTCAAGGAAATCCAAAGAGGACTCATTTTCAGCCCTCAGGTGCTATAAAATATCTGCCAATGCTGATAAAACCCTGTTAGGACAAAGAGGTAAGCAAAAGGAAGCATAAAATGAGCTACTTTTTTGTGGATAAGGAGTTGCGATCATTAGGTTATTTCTAACAGTGTCTGTATATTGTATTTTCCTGGAAAGCTCTTCCTCCAAGGTCTTTGCATGATTAGTTCATTCTGGTTGTTCAGGACCGTGTGGTCCTTAGATTACCTGTCAATTGATGGATCAGTTCTTTAGTTCCCTCCTCAGTAGTCATTCTCTGTCTTATTCACCTGATTTGCCTTTCCCTGCAGCACATTATAATATCTGAAATAATCTTCAACTTTACTTGTCTGTTGTTTACCTTCCCTCAACTCGAATCTAAATGCTGTGTCAGTGAAGTCTATATTTTGCCAACTAGTTTAGCTCGAGGGCCTAGAATACTACCTGACACTTAGTGGGTAAACATTTGTTTTTTGAAAGAAAGAAGAATGTGAGGTTGGAGAGAAGGATAGAGCTGTTTCACCTTGTGTCAAGTTATTTATCCACAAAAAGTCGGTTCAATTCCAAGACCTTGTGATGTCTTACTTTTTCTAAAATTGTTTTGCCAAAAAAGAGCAGTGATAATAATAGTAGAGAGAAGGAGGGGGAAATGATTGAAAACATTAAAATCTTTGGGAATGAAACATGGAATCTGCATTTCAACAAGCTTCCTTTGACTCTTGTGCACGTTAATATTTGGGAATCACTGAAATTTTTTGTTTGCAAGCAGTGGTTGTATAGCCAATTCACTTGAAGTTTTTGAGCTAATAAACCCTTAGTAAATATGCATGAAAGACCTAACACTTTCAGAACTTGGCAATTCTGGAGAAAAAACACAATTCCTAGCCTCAAAGAAACTTTGATGTAATTAGAAAGAAAAGACAACGCAAGAAAAGTAAAATAATAAAGCAAGTGCTGAATAATAAGAAACCCAGGAAACAATAAATCAAGGCCGACACTAAAAAGGAGACATTTCTGTGATCTTTGTCCAACTATGAAGTGAATTAAACACTATTATTACTTTAGAAGTTTGTAAAGCTTTCGAACTAGAATTCCATTAATTTTTTTTTTAGCTCTGTGTGTGTGACTTCCAGTTAATAAGTAATAAACAGCCAGAATATCAAAGTGGTTTGACTTTTAATTTTAAAGTATTAAGTTCCTTTATGATTTTCCTTTGGTATGATATAGGATCTCCTGAACTTTTATGATAGACTAACCTGGTTTCATTGTCTTCCTAACTTGATAACCTGTACATCTACGATGAAAGTGAATGTGTTTTTCACCACACAGAGTATTTGCAATCATATCTGACCCAGAAATGATGCTTACTGCAGAGATGAGTTTCTATGACCTCTAGGGTCAAGTGGCAGTGCACTATAATTCCTGTCCTGCATATATTGAGATAAAGGAAGATAAAAAAAGACTTTGACCAGTTAAAACACTTCATTAATCGGTAAGGATTACTATATACTCTTTCAGAAGCTGGGTAGGGTCTTGGATCACAGACAAATAATGAATACATATTTCTTAGTGCTAATACCCTACCTTTGCATTTGTTCCACCAAAGAGTTCCCTTGGGAGTCAGTGAATTTGTGATCAAATAATTGCTAAAACTGGGTGGAAGGGAGGCTCATTTATGAAAAGCGTTCAGTTTCTTTTCAACACATACATTTTAGTCTTAAACGCTTAGTCTGTGCCTAAGACAAATAAATACTTTTCTTACATCTGCATTCAATGTGATTTCCCAAATAAAAATCACAGAGATGCATGTTTTCGGCTTAGACAGCCTATCCACAGGGAAGCCTTCCCTGACATGTAACCCAGGTTAGATCTGAGCTGTACGTTTTGTCTTCATAGCTGGAATCCCATGATAATACTTATTCTGGCTTACTGTTATTTCTTGTCTAAAATAGTCTGCCTTTTCTGCTAGACAGCCAGCTTTTAGAGCTGGGGATATGTTTTTTTCCTCTCTTTTTTTCATTGTATGCCCAGGATTTACCATAATGCCCGCATCTTCAATAAATATTTGTCAAATGAATCAGTATCATCTATATAAG
This sequence comes from Cavia porcellus, assembly GCF_034190915.1. Lineage (NCBI taxonomy): Eukaryota > Metazoa > Chordata > Mammalia > Rodentia > Caviidae > Cavia > Cavia porcellus. Next base: position 154,296,730 of record NW_026947484.1, on the reverse strand, counting down.
ATTTGTTTCTTCTAAAGGAAGCCCACATCAAGAATTTCTGACCATGTGGGTTACTGAAAAGAAATAGTAGCTACACATCATAAATATCAATTTCTCCTTCCACAATTTGTAGTTCTATAACTAATTCATTTCTACCTTCTTGCTCTAATCAGATCTCTTAACACATACTCAGAATCTGTGAGCTACACGAGAAACTTAAAAATCATCAAAAGGAATTCACAAGTGGTCGTATGATTTGCCCAAGGTCACGAGTTAGTGACAGATCTGGGAATAAAATATGAGTCTCTGAGGTGATGTCATTAGCATAAGGAAAATTCAGAGCCAGTAACTTCTAAGTAGTGACTCAACATTATTTGGACTGAATTTATTAAAATGAAGAACTTAGGCCTCCCCAGTTATTGGAAAGAAATAAATATTTAAACATCTTATTATGCTGAAATGAATATGAGAATGTGCCTCTAGATAGTTAGAAAGCGACTTCCACCAATGACTAACTTCGCAGTGCTACTCAAAAAGGAGCATAAAATGCATGGGACTAATGTAATTGGAACAATTTGCAAATCAAAGTAGGCATTGCCTTTAAAAAGTCCATCAAGCCAAAGGGGGTGTCATGTTTAATTATTTCAGGAAATGTCACGACCAGACCACTCATTTAGCTGAATTACCTTTTCCATGGTGGGAAGAAAACATCACCAGGAGACGCTGTGAACCGTTCTGCCGTTCTGCAGTTAGCACTGACTCCCTCTCCATTCTTAGATGGAAAATTTACTCAGAATTACTGGTGGCCGATAAGAAACCATTTTGCCTGTGGTAGAGAATATTAACCTTGATATTTGCAGCTCACATGAAATGGAAACACTACATTTTCTCTTTTCTTGGTTAAGGAGATTGTGTAGTTCCTGGGAATTTGGGACACCTTCTCTAGCATCTGAAATGCATTTAAACAGTTGTCTTTATGAGGAAGCATATTCTGGAAATCTAATTGCAAACATGGAACACCTACACTGACTGACCATCAGAGATCAGGTTATGCTCCTTGAGTGCGTCCAGCGGCTTCCCATTGCCAAGAGGATGAGGGTCAACAGAGCCTGCCTGGACCTCACCTCCCACTACTCCCATTAGCGCTGGTTCTAGCACCCTGAGAGCAAAGCTTTCTGTCTCACAGGGTACCTCTTTTCCTTTGTTTCACAAGAACTAACTCACTGAAACCTGGTTCAGGTGTTCCTTCTAAAGCTTTTATAGGTCCAGCCTCCATGCAGAGTAGATCTGACATTTACTTAGGCCACCCCTGCATCTATCAGCCAGTCACATTGGCTGAGTCTCTGTGTGTTAGAAATGCACCAAGGGGCATGTGACAAAAGATTTCATCCCTGCCTATGACAAACCAGTAAGGAAATAAATATACTCATGCATTACTCAACCACAAGGATGCATTCTGAGAAATGCATCACTAGACCATTTTGTCATCCCATAAACATAGTATGTACTTAAACCTGTGTTACTCTGACATCATTCGGACAAAGCCTAGTGAGACTGTTACCATATATGGGTCTGTTGATCAAAATGTTATTATGCTGCACATAACTATATTATAATAGCTATACCTTGGAAAGTGCTAAAATTTTCTTTGTACACTATGTACACCTCCGTTCATGTAACACTGCGGTTATTTGTCCTCTGCTTGACTCCATGAGGAGATTACCTTCTTGAGCCAAGGACATGACTTGTTCGTCTTGGTATCTTCAGATCTAGAGCTGGTTTTCGTGTGTGCAGAGCTCAGTGAACTTTGCTGAATATTGGGTTGGCAGAGTCCTGTTGTGATTATGTACAATATGAAGAGATCTGAGCAAATCTATCTAGTAGACTCATTAATCATAAGAAAAGATGGGAATGATAATGAGAGCAGAAGGAATTCATATATGCCGTGTGCCTATCTTTAGTTTATGTTTCCCCTTTAAATACAGAGCAGCATTGGATGACCCTCCCAGAATGGTTGATCAGCTGTGGAGATGCAGTGATGCATATTTCAGAACAGTATAGTATCACAGGAGACAGGCAGGTGCTCACACTTTTTCCTTGTGAACTCCTTGGTAAATGACATACCTTTTAGACCTGAAGTGATCTGAAGAGAAGGTTAAATGGTATTTATTCATTTCTTCATTTACTAAATAATACTGTGTTCATACTGTATATCCAATGCATTAATTTGCTTTTTGTTGCTGATGCAAAATACCCCAAATGCATAGTGATGAAAGTGTTCTTAAGTGATGAAAAGTGTTCTTTAGCTAACAAGTTCTGAGTCCATGGTCAGTCCATGGTCTATTGGTTCCAAAACAGAAACATGGCAAGAGGGCATGATAGAATGGAGCTTATCTCATGGCAAGTGGAAGTTGTAGAGGGGGGAAAAGAGCGAGGAAGGAAGGAACCAAGGACAATGGTATACCCTTCCAAGTTACACCTGGAGTGGCCCACCTTCTCCAACGTGGTCCCACCACCTAATGACACATTTCAGCTAAGATCTCATCAGTGATTAGCCCAGTGATGAAGTTACTGCCACTATAGTCTAAAGCTCTAAAGGTCTTACCTCAAAGTACATGAACCTTTTGGGGGACATTTTAAGTCAAATCTCAGCCTTGTGTCCCAGAGTCCACTGACTGATTGCCCCTATTTGAAACTTATATTTATTGGAAGTGATGGAGAAACAGACATCAAATTACAGTGCAGTGCAGATAAGAATATTTACATGCTATGGAGGTTGGATGTTGTCCTGAAAATTTTAAGAAAGCTTTGAAAGAGTAAATTAGAAGAGTATCTCTATTAGATGGGAGTTTCCATAGATCATCCTGGCTTTGGCATGGCGTGAGTTGGAGTAGCTCCAGTTTAGAGGAAAACAAACCACATAGTAAACTCTTGTGATCTTGAGTAGTGGTGTCAGGAGATGCATCTGGTTGTCAGGAGATTCAGAGACCTAAGATTTCTGCCCCCTCTGGTTTCTGGGATGGCCACCCCACTGTGTCTGTGCAGAGCTGAAATGCAGCTTCTCTAACAGCAGAAGGTTTGTGGTTGAAGATTGCTCTCAGTACTGGGTGACAAGAGTGTGAGGCTGATCCCAGATGGCACTTCAGCTTTGTCTAATTTCAAACCTTGCTGTGCATCTTAATACCACATCATGACTTGAGCAAAGCAGGAAACAGTGGTGTTATGGTTAGGACTCAAGCAAGCTGTTCGTGGAGACATTGTCATGCATGATGGTGACAACAGGAATTAAGTGTTCTACCTGCAACAGAGCTAGTAGGATGTGGAATAAATGTGCTGGCAGGGACTTTATTATGTAACAGCTCTACAGTGGGGTGGGCAGACTTTATTCTAGGCTAATCTTGTCAAGGGAGACTTTGTTCCATGATAAATCTTACCAGGTACAGATCTGCTGGAATTTAGCGGAGAAAGTGGTTTCCTCTCTCTTCATTTCCACATAGCTATAGAAAGAGCAATTCCCATTCTTTTAAATCACTTAAGTTTGTTAACAACTTTAAGGAAAGCTTCCATTCCACTTGCCTCAGAAGGAAATTGGCTATAAAGTAATGTAAAATTTGTCAAGAGGGAACCTGGCTCCTAATTCACTCAAAAGTATTTGACTGGGAACAAAAAAAATGTACATAGTATATCTAAATGAACTTTAAGTTTATGGGATGCATATTTGGAGTTATTGGTGGTACCACACTTGCCACATGGCTGTCAGGGACGTATCCAAGTTGTCTCTCATTACCTGACGTGGCGTCTGCTTCCACTCTACTGAAAATCATAAGAGCGCATGCACTTCATTCTTATTCCACTGTGTAAGCTTTGAAGGATGAAAGTGTGGAAAGTGAGCATTTGCCAATTACGTCCCGGAACACAGAGGTAGGGAAATGGAAGATAGGAATTTATGTGGTCCCCACTCCCAATGCTCCAGCCACATGGGGACAGCTCTGCAAGGTCCCCTAATGAATCTTGCTTATTGCTTTTATTAACAAATGTGGGTGCTTTGGGACCCAGCTGAAGATGCAATGGGTTTTTACTCTCAAAGTTCAGAAATCAGTGTCAGAGAAAGATACCACAATGAACAAGGTATCCTGACAGAATGAGCTTGTAGTAGTGAAGGGATTATTTTTTAAGTTTATTTTATACGGCTATTACAGAATTTAAAATTTATAAAGGACAGAAATTTATTTCTGACTGTTCTTGAGGCTGGGAGTCAAGATCCACCCAGCCCACTGAGCCTTGGTGACTGGTGAGGGCTGCATCTGGAAGGGAGCGGAGGAAGTTTCCGGACAGAGCTGAAGGCATCGGGCTCCTTTGTGTGGTCCTCTGATCCCATTCATGGGGGAGCGTCCCACAAGACCTGCCTCTCACAAAGTCTCGACCTCTTAACACTCTCACATGGGCAGCACCCAAAGTTTGGAGGAGACACATCCAAGCCGCAGCAGGGAAAGATACTGTAATTAGACCTAGGACCAAGAATAAGACCCAGAGTGAGAAATTATTGCACCAGTTGGTGAAGTTGTCAGTGGCACTCGTTCATCAGACAGAGGTGAAACGCTGATTGGGTTCCCGAAAGGTAGCTGAGGCCGAATTGTCACGGGCTCTGTAACTGTCTGTGAAGAGGTCATAGTGGACATCATAACATTTGAATATGTTTGATGCCCAGGTGATAATAGAATCACAGTGTACAGAAGAATCAGTGAAAAATAAGTTGCTCTGATTAGGACTCAAGGCAGCAGGGGAAGAGCAGCTACTGGGCCCATGTCTGGTAGTGCTCACCATCACGCTGGTCCCTGATGAGCACACCAGGCCACTGAGGAGACATAAACCTTGACATGGACCGTTCTCTGCTCAGGGACCATTTGCAGCCCACAGAGCAGCCAAACCTTTGGCAGGATGGAAGGATAGAATGGGGCCAGATGTTCCTTTATGTGTTTTCTGGGGTTCAGTGCCACTGTATAAACTCCAGAACTCATCAGTATTCCCTGCGGACTCTGCCTGTGGGCCACCTCAGTGAGCTCCCGATGAGAAAGGATGAGAAAGCTTGGCTGCCTTCCTCTCACCTCAGCAGATCAAAAAGGAAGTGAGGACCAAGACAGCCAGAGTGTGCTGGCTTTGAAAAGTAAACATCACCTCTTTCCTAACTGTAGCTGTGCAAGTACTCATTGTCTTCTTCAAATGACAAAAGGGAAAAGTAAAAATGAGTCTTTATAAATCTCCACTGGAACATAGTCACTATTGATACCTCTTTAGAGGTCTGCACATAGATCAAGATACACACAGACACACAGAGACATTTAAAAATAAAGAGGTGCCTGCTACTGTACCGACTGTATTCCTTAGTCTAAAAATTTCTAAAATTTTTGAAAAATACAAAAAATAATAGAAGAGGAAAAATATTCCCATTATTTTATCAGTCTGGCTTTGTTTTTGTGTTGTGCCACATTGAATTATTTTAAACCATGACGTGAACATACTACATTTGTCTGTTTGTTTGTTTTGGTACAAAGAGATTGAACCCATAACTTTTGGCTTGCCGTTGAGCTATATCCCTGGTAAGACTTTGTCTGTTTTATTTTCATCTTGATGATATTAAAGTAGCCATTAAGTTTTCCACAAACACTAGTTTGGTTTGTACTTTTTTTTTTTCCACTTCATAGTTGTCTGTTTTTTGAGTTTGGTATAAACCAGGGCTGGACCCTTATAACTTTCAGAGTCTATGCAAGAGCACAAATGGAATCCTGTGTATATATCATCCTTGTTTTATGCAGTGATTGTGCCTTCATTTAGGAAAGAGTCATTTTGAAGGTTTTTTTTTTAATGTATTCAGTTATGGATTTGATCACAATAATTCTCTTGCTCATTTATATTTCTGAGTAAATAATTTTCATTACACAAAAATGTGTAATCTGCTGCTCAAGAATTTTTGTGGGTGTCACTGGACAGATATCTGCTGGGTTTCATTACTGCTAGTTTTGTTGTTTATATCTTTGTTTTATTCCCCATTATTTCCAGTATTTAAAGATGTAAGCAGATAGTTTGTTTGTCCTTTTTTTCTCAAACATTTCCCCTAAGATTTCTTTTTCCAAGTTCTGTTTTACCAGTCTCAGATTCTAGTCATTCTGTTCTCATTCCTGAGAGACACTGAAGCAGTGACTGCATTTTCAGGAGCACAGAGCCCACAAACCACAGCATCTGAACACAGGAGACACGGGCTCAGGACTCTGGGAACACTTTTTTCTGGAGCATGAGCCATACCAAACACAGCAGCAGAGGTGTCTGATTGCAGATGGTTCTGGGACAGAATGACACAAGTGCTTTCCCTCGTAGTCTTTAATAAAATTCATGTGTTTGCAATATGCTGAATGTGGAGCTCATGACAATGCAAATCTGAGAGTTAACAATTCTGCCAAGGTTGTGAGTGATGCTGCCGTGCCAGACTTTGCACGGTATTCTAATTCTCAGAGCACAAACAAGGACCTCTCTGACCTGATATGAACAGTAATAACTTGTGTGTTCCCTATGAATAGTACATAGCTGGAATTTACACTGAATTTACATTAGTACAGCAATCATTTTCTTTGAAGAGTGATATTTATGTCATTTATATTTATTGTGATTTTTGCTATGTATAACTAATATAGTGGGGAGGTTTCCTGTCTTTTAAACATTTCTGTATTTTATACTGATTTTTGTTTTTCCTTGAAATACCTGGGTTTGAACCCAGATAGCACTGACCTACGTCCAGCTTTTTAAATTTTATTTTGAGACAGTCTGGCTTGAAATCCTCCTGCCTTAGCCTTTTGAGTAAGTGGGATTATAGGTGTGCGTCACCATACCCATCTTGCTTTCTTTTGTTCAATCTACTTTTCCTCTTTCCTCTGACTCTACCCATCACTTTCCCATTTTTTCCATTTTTTTAAAAACCTATACTGGTTTAGAAATTAAGATTTTGACTTCTATTTTGTTAATACCACTCTAGAAATTTGAACATTCATACCTACAAAAGTCTTAATGTTTCAAATTTATTTTTAAATTCATAAATATGATTGTACATGCCTATTAGGAACAATATAGTACATTAATCTTTTTATGTTGTTAAATAGCTAAATCAAGCTAATTAACATGTATAATCTCATATCATTTTGAAGTAAGAACACATGCAACCTACTCTGCAATTTTTAAGTACATAAGATATTGATATTAGTTATGTCATTGTGTTGTATAATCTCTTAAATTTATTATTATTATTATTATTATTATTATTATTATTATTATTATTATGGTAGTGGGTATCGAACTCATGACCTCACACTTACCTGGCAAGTTCTTGAGATTTGAGCTAAATCCCCGGTTCCTTAAATTTATTCTTGTACAAGTTTTATATTTTTACCATCATCTCTCCATCTTCCCTTCTCCCAAACTACCTCAGCTTCTGGTAAACACCATTCTATTCTCTACTTTGTGAATTCAAATTTTTAGATTCTACTTTTAAGTGAGTTTATTATTTTCTTTATCCTCCTTCAGATAAATTGAGTATCTTAGCACTCAAACTCTGACCAACCTGAACAGTAATCTGATATTGCCATTTAATAGTAGCATTTTGTATCAAACCTAACAAATTGGATATTGGCATTATTATTGCTGTCTCACCAAGATAGATAGTATTATTAGAGGTTTACTTGAATGTTGCTTATTTCTTTGGTATGGTTTTAGTTTATCTAAACTTTTTTATTGTTCACATCATTTATTTTCTGAGTATTTTAAAACCATTGCTTTTTTCTGTTATCGATACTGAATTGCTTTATACTATGCTAACTGGAATAAATTTTTAGTATAACAAATTATTTTCTAAGTACATTGTCTCTTATTCTATCCTTTATTGTGTTGTATCTGTGTCTATTTTGTTATATATTCTGCTGTTTCCTATAGTTCACTAATTTTATGTTTAGCTGTGTCTAATATACTATTTAACTCAGTCAGTCATCAATATTTTTCCTATGCATTTTATTTTAATAATTCTATTTATAATTTCTTGATTTTTTGAAATTGCTTTGATCTTCCATGTTGTCCTCTTACATATATTTTATTTTTGTACCTGACAACTTCATTATTTTAAGTCATCGCAGATTTAAGTACACTTTTTGTTTCTGTCTTGATTTTGTCCAAAGGAACTTTCTCCCATGTATTTTATTTGTGTGTGTATGCGTGCTTATTGTTACTCTATACTCCTCTGGACTATGTCTTAGGAAATTTTAGTGACCTAAAATTTATTCCTCCTAAGAAAGATTGCATTAATTATTCCTAATGGCTATTACTCCTCCTGCCTCCTGCCTAACTAAGCCCTTCCATTCTAAAATAAGCTCAGATCCTCTGCACAGTTCAGTTGCATGACTGTAACCCATGAAGCTACATGGTTTGAGGAATTCTAAGTTTTATGTGGGCAGGAAAGCATTTTTCCTTCTTCATAGAAAAGCACAGAAAAATTTTCCTTTTACTTTGTGTTGGCTGGATTTTCTTTTTCTAGTTTGCTTTTGCCTTGATTTATAAACCTTTGTGACTTTCCAGATCTCTTATGATTTAGGCTCAAAATTATACCTCTCATCAATCCACTGATTTATTTATTTGTTTGTTTGTTTTTTGGTGTGGTGCTGGGAATAAACCCAGAGCCTTGTGCATACAAGGCAAGAGCACTATCACTGAGCCATAGCCACAGCCCCATCCATTGGCTCTTGAAACACAAAGCCCTAAATTAAAGGATCAGCAGTTACTCTTAGATCAGCAGTTGTCTAAAGATTTGTACTCCAAGGTTTTTTTTTTTTTAATATCAGGGATCTTCCTTAATTGTCAACTCGCATAATTAAATATTTAAATATTTTCTGTTACATTTAAGAATTCTTTAATGTGATCACTTAAATCCAATATTGTAGATTTAAAAATACTACTCTAGACTGATAAATGATTTTATGGTCAACTTGAAAATGGAGAAAAGTAAAAGAATCAAATAAAAATCTTTAGGAATTTTTATAAGCTAGAGATAGTATAATTATTGTGATAAATGAAAATTTTTCTTGAGGTCTTTTTTCTTTCTATATTTATGTATATATATAAGATCACATCATGTATCTATTCTCTATATATTATATACATATATATGTCAATTTAAGTATCAATAAAAGATACTCACAAGTGAGAAGGTGGAGAATTTATAGGCAGTTTGGCAGCAAATAAGTGTTTCCAAATGGAAATGTCAAATCTCAGGTCAACATATACATTTTAAATGTAGTAATAATTAACTTTTTATTTTTAAAAATAAACTGCCATTATTCAGACCTCTATTTGTGTAAATGCCAGTTTTTGTGTGGGACACATGTTTTTATTTTTCTTGAATGTATACCAAAGACTACAGCTTCTAGGTCATATGGTAACACAGTTACTTAGTCTTTTAAGGAACTGCCCAATGATTTTCCAAAGAGGATGTACCATTTGCAGTCTCATCAGCATTATGTTAAAATTCATCTGTATCCTTGTCAACACATTATCATATCTTTTGCTCTTTTAACTATACCAGTGTCTTGTGGCTTTGATTTCCATACCCCTGTTAAAGACTGACATTGCCACTGGCCACTTAATATACGTTTTCTGGAGAAATGTCTATTTAGATCCTTAGCTCGTTTTAATTGAATTATTAGTATTTTCATTGTTGAGTTGTGTTTTTATATTCTACCAGTCCTATGACTTGCGAATTGTTTTCTTGTATTCTGTGAATTGACTTGTCTTTGTTTTGACAGTGTTTTTGAAGCAGTAAGATTTTTTTTAACTTTCCTGATTATGATTTATCTAATGTTTTTCACTTGTGTATAGTTAAAATAAATATGACCTAGTCAAAGATTGTGAAGAATTCCTCTTACATTTTCTTCTAAGAGTTTTATAGTTTTGGCTCCAACATTTAGGTCTGTGATCCAGTTTAGATGAATTCTGTCAAAAATGTGGCACAGAGATTCCACTTCATCTCTTGCATGTGGCAATCTGGTTGTCCCAGCCTCCTTGTTAAAAAGACTATTCTCTCCCCTCTTCATTTGTCTTTGAATTGAGAGAGAGAGACAGAGACAGAGACAGAGACAGAGAGACAGAGAGAGAGAGAGAGACAGAGAAACAGAGGGAGAAAGACAGAGAGAGAGAAAGACTGTTTTTACCCAAGAATTGTACAGCATTACAAATTTAAAGCATGTGTAAACAATGCTTAACACTAGCCATAGAAAAGAAAAATCAGGAGTCCAAAGAGCTTATAATGATGCCTGTGCATCTGAAAATTTGTTTGCTTCATGTAGATTAAGAATAGGTCTACTTTTCACCTATTGAGTAACAAGCTAAAAATTGCAAAATATCTTGTCTCTTAAAGCTCATATTCACAGCAACCTTGATTTCACAAGTTGTACATGACAGGTTCGAATAAAAGCATTCCCGTGAGAGTGTTACTAGGGACAGAGAAAAAGACCACAGTTTTGTTCCTGCTGCTGTATTTAGGGCTTGCTTTTTGATGCTGCTGTTTCAAAAGATTGCATTTTGCAATGAGCAGAAGCACGTCATGATAGATCTTAAATAGACAGGGCCGGGCGAGTTTACAATTGTTTTCCCCTTTCAGCCGCTGATTCTCCATTTACCCTGAAGGCATTCACCAGTACTTGTGAACAGTGAAGATGAATATGATTCCTAATACCTATCTTTGTGAATACAGCCTCCTTAGATACGGATATGAATAAGAACAGAACTAAAACATTGAACAAAACCTTCCATTCAATTCTAGAGACATCTAAATGTATTTTAAGTATCTCACCTAAATTAATCCCACTCCTAAGTAAAACGCTACATATTTGAGGTGGAGCAAAGAAAACTTTTTGGCCACATCACACATGAGTATTTTTATAGAAGGTGAGACACTTGTAGCTGATACAAAAGAAATATTGGAAAGAAAGGAAAAATTCCCTGTACCGGGAGTCCTTTAAGCAATAAAGGAACCACTTAAATTACACATATAAAACCTGCACAAGAAATCAAAGCTATTTAAAAAATGTTGGTATCTCAATGTGTCTGGTTGTACAAAGAAAGAGGATTAAGCATGCAGTTTAGTAGCTAGTGCCTCTAGCAGCTTCTTGGGCAGCTTCCCCACGCGAATCAATGCTTGTCCCTTGATCTCGTCACGTGTTTGTCCTCACCAACAAACATGTGCTGGAATGTCCAGATTTATGACTTTATCCCCAAGTAGCTGAGGTTCCTAGACAGCAAGACTTTCTTTTAATATCATTTATACATTCACTCTATAATTTATACCCACAGTCTTGGCAGGCATAAGGAATTTAGCAGTAAGAAAATCATGTAGCGCCTACCCTCCGGATTCTGTAAGTGAAGATCCAGTGCTTAGAAGATAGCTTGGCATATAGCAAATGATTTTCTAAAAGTGTATTAAGAGGGAAGGAAAGAAGAGGAGGGAAGGACAGAGAAATGGACAGACTTGGCTTCCGTCCTTCATACCAGAGTAAGATGGAAGTAGCACATTAAGCCATAGAAATGGTACAGAAGACTCAAGAGGAGATGAATTAAAGAATGTGTCAGAAAAGGAAAATCATAGTAGTGAAGTGCGCGAGTGTTGACTTTGGTGTAGACCATATTTAAATATTAGATCTGCTAATCACAAGTCATAGTGTTGGGTAATTCACTTAATTATTTGTGACCCTTAATTCCCTCTGTAATGTAGACAAAGTAAGAGTAGATGCTTTGTTAGATTATTGAGATGATTTAATATGGAAATAATTGTTATAAACTCTTGTCATACACTACCCAGTAAATAACTCCTGAAATAGCCATTAATAGAAGATACAACCTGAAATGTGACTGTGATACCAAATGCAAACATTTTCAAATCTATCCAGTGTAGTGTGATTCAACACTTTTTTCCCTTATTTTGAAATAGATGCAAGAGAATACTTTCATGGAAAGTCAAAGAAGGAGGAGATAGATAATATTACATAGATATAGATGGGTGTACGGATAGAGAGATGATAGATAGACAGACAGGTAGTACTCTTTGCCTTTCTAAAATCTCAAATCTCTAAAGATTATCTCTGACATTCCTAGAAACATGAACCAAAACTGGATCAACAGAAAACATACTGACTCTACTTTGGCACTGCCTGAAGTTTGCTGACTGACCCAGTCATGTCAGACAACCCAGTTTTTCATGGATTGGGTGTACACTTTCTGTCTACCCACTGTGGATGCAGGGTGCAGGAGCCTAAGAGGTTCACATGGGGAACAGTGACAAAACCCAGCCAACTGTAGGTAATGATACCAGGTGACTTGGCAGTTCAGAGCACAAGAGCAATGCAGGGGAATCTTCAGGCAAGGAAACTTTGTATCCAGCTATGCCCAATGAGCCTTCCCTGTGAACTTGATGGGCACTCCGTTGTCACCTGTCACTCAGTAATCGAGGTCACATGGAGGGAGAAAATACTCTTTCTTGCATGATGTCATCTTTCAGCAGTGCAGCTGCATGCGTAAAGATAGTGGCTGCTCCAAGAATGAATCCGATTTCTTTAAAATGTTACCTAATTCCTTGCAGGTGCTAGGTCTGTAATAAAGGTTGGTGTGGGACCAGCATTGAGATTTGCTTGGGGTATAAACACTTATACAAGTATGTGTTGGTGTTTTTATGACAACCATTAGTAATAAGCATTACTGGAGATTCTTAACTATGCTTATTAGAGGCCACAGGGGGTCAACATACTAGACATATTTATTTCTCAAAGAGGCCTTTGGTGTTCGCCCAGAATTAGAATACACTTTTGCAAAAGAAAATGCTTATCAAATCTGCCATATAGAGAAAACCAATCATTTCTTTGTAGAATTTTAAAAAATTCCCTTCATATCTAGTTGAAACAGTTGAACATACATTGAACAAAATTAAAGGAGAAAAGTGGTCATTCTCATTTCAAAGTGAACAAACACAAATATAATTAGCACTTGCATTATGATTTCATTTTTATACTTTCCAAATAGGAATAACTTGCCTTAAGTATGTTTCTTATTTCTTCAAGTAGTTTTTAAAAATGACATGTAGATACATTTACTGCTAATGAATATTTTCATAGTTTAATTGGTTTGTTAAGAATTTTTTGAATATATAACTAGCACAGATAATGAATTTCTTGTGAACAGTGATATGGGTTGATGTTTGCACAGAATATCAGTATTGTAGCCAATGAGATAATACTTAGAGTTGGCACATTGTTAGCCTCATTAGATGTCAGTGATGCCCTCACTTCAGTGTCTTACAAACTTCCTCATTAGTCTTGAATAAGAAAATATTCTATTTTAGAGCATGGAAGTAGAAGAAATGGAATATTTAGAGTAATTATTAATCTCAACATCCTCTTTGATGAAAATATATATAATTGGTGAATTTTATACATTCAGCCTAGGCCCACAAAATATTTTCAAAACAGAAAGAATCATGGATTCACATGATAGATTTTACTTTCTTAGTTCTCTTTGGTAAAATATAAGGTCTTTCTCTATATTGAGACATACTGGTCAGCCTCTTCGGATTCTGCCCATTTAGGATTTGAAGGAGCCTGGTTACTTCTGCGGGCTCCCTGTGCCTTCCCAGCACCTGCCACAAGAGGGAGGCATGGAGACGGTCTCCAGCCCGGGGACTGGCGGATGGATGGTCTGGAAAATGGTTTTTGTATATGGAGTAATTGAGTCAGGGTAGGTGATGCATGTTCTTGTAGTATCATTTTGGTGTTTTTCTTACAAGTCCTCAAACACTATACCTAGTAAATTTAAGAATATGCTGTGGTACACTTTAGAAACTGAATCAAATAACTAGAAACAAGAACAAGGCATGTTGAGAATACAGTGTTTTTTTTTGGATGAGAAATTCTGTGTTCCTGGCTATGAGTGAGTTTTCTACTTGGAGAAAGGCACCATTTCATTGGTCGTCTGACTTATCTAACATTGTGTTGATCCTTTGCCTAGAGTATAAACAAATAAAATATTGTTTAGGCTTTTTGAGAGTTTCCAAAATATCTTTATTAATTTGAATTTTACTTTTTCAGCTTAATTTAGCTGATTTTAAATTTATGTTAGGTGTATTCATGAGGTACCCACGTAAAGTGGAATACACAAATGGAACCCGTTTCTATTAGCAAATATCACACACTTTGATTTTGTTTCACTGTATCAGTTGTACAGTCAGCTGCGAATGTACAGTGTGTCACTTTGGCCCTGAATTCTTTTGCAGATAACAATTATGAGTTAGGTAGAAAATGCTATCTTTTCATCTCCAGAAAATTAATGTAAAATGATACAGTGAGGTAATCAGTTTCCTTCTTATTGTGACTACGTTTCTTTAAAAATAAAAAAGGTAGCTTCTGGGAGAACATGGCGGACAGAGAGCAGCAGCTATGGAGGCTCTCTGAAAGAATCAGCTTGGAATTCAGGAATGGTGCGGAGTAAGGAGTCGTGAGCAGGTGGAAATATGCCCTGCTGACCCAAGAACAAACTGGGCTGAGAGAAACCAACTTGGAGTCCAATCCTGGTGCTATAACAGGAACAGAAAAGCCTCAGTGTGGAAGCTGGAGCCCGTGGCATTGGAAGCCGCGATTTGGGTTTCCCGCCATGCGGTGGCTGTGTCTACATTGGCTTGGCAGGGAGAGAGACGTGCGGAAGCTCTGAGAACGGGAATCGGTGAACAGAGTTGAGAGCGGGACGGGCGGGGAGCTGTGCATTGACTTGCAGTGAGGTGAGTGAGAGAAACTGAAACTCTTCCATGGTTTGGGAGACTCCAACAGAGGACATTCTGGGACTGGGCAGACTTGCGGGAGCAGGGCGCTACGGTGACTTCAGCCACGTAGCTCCCTCTCAAGTGGGATTGGTGAGAAGTGCCTAGCCTACGTGATACTGCTGGCTGAGACCCAGTGGGCTAGCACAACCCAGATCCCAGAGCCTGAGGGTGACCTGGAGGGGCAGGCCCCGCATAGGCTGCCTGATCTGCAACTTCCTGGTGTGCTGCAGTGGGCAGGAACACCTAGCCGGTGCAATTCAATCAGACTGTGGCTGACAGGGAAGGAAGCTGGGCCTCCTATATATGCTTGCATATATAAGGAACAAAGAATATGGGAAGAGGGAGCAACAAGAAAGGCCCTTTGGCCCCCAATCCTGAGAAACAGGCAATAGCGGACACCACACCAATAGACATAAAGCGCCATCTAGAGAGCCTCATAGATCAGTTCAGGAATGAAGTTATTAATGACCTGAAGCTAGAAATAAGCAGAATAGTTAGAGAAATGTTAAGCACCACCCAAGAAAAAACAGATGGTGGAATGGAAGAACAGAAAAAGAGGGGAGAATTGTTTGATGGAGAAAATAGAGAAAGCACAGAATACGTGAAGCAGGTTCAAAGAGACTACCAGGAAACTAAAAACTCTATCGAAAACTGGCATAATAGCTTGAAAGAAACTAAGGACAGACTATCTGAATTGGAGGGTAGATTTGTAATACGGGAGAATGAAATGAAAAACTTCTTAAAAGTAACAAAGAAACAAACAGCAATAATACAAAGACTAGAAGATGATAAGAGGATCCATAACTTAAGAATTAAGAACATAAAAGAAGAAGTAGGGACACAAACAAATGAACTACAAAAGCTACTCACAGAAATAATCCAGGAGAATTTTCCTAATTTAGCAAAAGGCAAAGATACTCAGTTGTATGAAGCATACAGGACCCCAGCCACCTACAACCCAAACAGAGCAACACCTAGGCATATAATAATTAAAATTCCAGAAATACAATACAAGAACAGAATATTAAAAGCTGTCAAAGACAAGAAACAGACCACTTACAAGGGAACACCCATCAGAATTACAGCAGATTTCTCTGCACAAACCATCAAATCACGTAGAGTGTGGGGGGAAATAATTCAAGCTTTGAAAGATAATAATCTCCAGCCAAGATTGATATATCCTGCACAACTATCCCTGGAAATTGATGGAAAAACAAGGTGCTTCCAGGATAAAGAGGAACTAGGGGAATATGCAACCACCAATTCAACTCTACAGAGAATACTGCAGGATATTCTAAAAAAGAAAAATACAAAGAATCCAGAAATAGTAGCAGAGAGGCCACAATGAATGGAGCAGAAAACAAAATGAAGAAGACGAACTGACAACTAATGACAGAAAAAGAGCTCAACAGAAATGAGGCAGAGAAGATTGGATGATAGGAACAGCTATTTTGGAGAAAATGACATCTTAATAGGTAATACTGATTTAGTATCATCTTGTTTTGAAGTCTCATCAAGCTTTTGTTCTTCTGTCTCCATTGGTCTAAACAGGTTGTATCTTATTGGATTTTATTATGTATGATAGTATAAACAAAAACTTTTAAAGACAAGGAGATTATACAGAAACCATTGTTCATTTTCTGTTAGTTGATACTAAATACCCTGTAATGCTGTCATTCTCTTAAATGGTTTTACATTGTTTTGATATATTTGATGCTACAGTATACGAAGTTATACTCAAAGATTTCAAGGAAAGAGACAATATGGTAACTACTTTTATGTCAGGATTATCTTGTGGTGAAACACTATTCTGCTTAAATGATTATGTTTTGATCTGCGCTGTTTTGCTGTTATGCCCTCTTTTATCTCAATCTCCACTTCATTATTTACTTTTTTATTTTTATCCTTTTAATTAAGGGAAAAATAAATAAAAAATAGCAGGATATATTATAGTAACCCACTTTGACTTTCTATTATCTTGATTTAAAGCCCTGTATTACTCTCACCATCTTGTTTTTGACTGATGTCCCCCTATTCTGTTTTGCTTGATAGTACCAGATTCGAAAGTTTAAGCAACAGCTGTGAAGATAGTGAGATTCATTATAACGCCCATTCTCACTGACTATTATCTACTTTTGAAGACCTATAATGTCTCCAATGTTTTGGTTTTGTCGGTTTTGTTCTTTACTGTTTTGTTCAATTTTATTATAACTGATGATATAGGCTATTCTATTAGGATAGCGGGAGGCATTATGGTAACCATTGCTGATCACCTTGTATTATGCTTTTACATTATCTATTATGTCCACCCTTTTGATTTGATTGACTCTGTTCTGTTATGTTACATTTGGTTCTACTCCCTTCCAAAAAAGTAATAAGAACTGTGGGAGCAACAAAACCCAAAATGTGTAATTGTCATTGTACAAAAGAGAGGAAAAGAAAGTGCTCTAAACGTTATAACTGCATGTATATATAAGCGTATAAGATAGATAATGATATCACTGAGTTTTGTTGGATCATTGACCAGAACTGTTTGCAGTCTCACTGTTGGAATGTCCACTTTACAAGCTTTAATTTTGTGACTTGAACAATTATTTCTAAGATGACAATATGTAATCCATTAACTAGTGATTTCCTACTGTTTATTTTTTTCTGTAAATCTGTATAACTTGTACCCTTTCTCTGCTTTTTTTTATCCTTAAATAAAATTTTAAAAAAATAAAAATAAAAAAGGTAGACACTGGCTTATAAAGAAAGTCTTAAAAGATACTCTAAAAATGAGCTTAACAAGGTTATAGGATGCAAGCTCACTCTACAAAAATCAGTTATATTTCTATAAACTTGCAGTGAACAACTTGAAAATGAAATGAAGGAAACAATTTGATTTATAATAGTATCAAAAAGAATAAAAAATTCAGGGATAAATATAACAAAAGCACAAAATTTATATTTTGAAAGCTAGAAAATATTACAGAAATAAGTTCTAAATATGCATAAATAGGAAAACCACCCTATATTCATGAGTCAGAAGACTTCATAATATCAGCATGCTAGCACTCCTCAAATTCATCTATATAATTTGATATAATAGCTTTCAAGAATCAGTGCTGTCTTCTTTATACAAATTGACAAGTGGACCTCAAAATGATATTGGATTAAGAATAAGGGTGAGTTCAAAATAGTCAAAATAATCTTGAAGAAGAATACTGTTTGGGGCTTCCAAATTTCAGCACTGTCTACTTTTAAAATTTGTAACAAAGTGACAGAAATCAGGATGTGTTACAACACAGAGATAGATACAGAGATCAACAGTATAGAATTTTGATTTTAGAAATAAACATGTAACTGTGGCCAACTGATCTAAATAAGAGGGCCAAGACTATTCTTTATTTTTTTAATATTTTTATTTTTAGAAAATAAAATCAAACAAAATAAAATAGAATAAAGCCAATCAAATAAAAACAGTGAAAGTAATACAAGACTTCAAAACAAGATAATAGGAAATCAACAGTGGGTCATATAATACCTCTTTTATCTTCAAAATAGCTGTCCATACCATCAGATATATTAAATTCATATCAAATAAAACAGAAGAAAACCCAGTGAAACAAA
Source organism: Cavia porcellus (assembly GCF_034190915.1). Classification (NCBI taxonomy): domain Eukaryota; kingdom Metazoa; phylum Chordata; class Mammalia; order Rodentia; family Caviidae; genus Cavia; species Cavia porcellus. The sequence continues at coordinate 154,278,252 of NW_026947484.1, read as the reverse complement.
ACAGTGAAAGTAATACAGGATTTCAATACAAGATACAGAAAATCAATAATTCCTAACATAATACATCTTGTTATCTTTGAAATAACTACCCATGCCATCAGATATAATAAAATCAAAACAAACAAAACAGAATTAGATCAATCAGTACAAAATAATGAAAACAATACAGGATTTTAAAACAAAATAATAAGGAATTAACAATGGCTATCACCTTCCCTTTTTAGATGTTTCCTCCCCTTAGACTTTCCCAGTATCTGTTCTACATTTTGGATCCCACTGGTGCCCTCAGTTTTTTATACTAGGGAGGTAACACGATGTTCACCCATGTGAACCATTTCGCCTGACTGCAAGTTGCATCCATTTATCTACGAGTGCCTCATGATTTTCCTTCCTTATAGCTGAGTAGTTTTTCATTGTATAAAAATGCCGTATCTTTGTTACCCATTCTGTGATTGATGGGCAAGCTTCCCCTACCTTTTTCTGGTTCACTGTCATGTGGAGCATTGTTTTCTCTCCTTTGACTTTCAATCTATAAATCTTTCAAATTAATGTGTTTCTTATATGCTGCATATTGATGGATCTCATTTCTTGATCCACTCTGCCTGTGTTTCTTTTTGTTGATGAATCAAGACCATCTACATTATTGGTTATGGCCAACATGCACTAGTTCATCTCTGACATACTTTTTTCCTGCCTTCTTTTTTGACTCCCTACTTTGCTCTTTCATTCAATTCTCTGCCCCATTCAGTGATCCCACTTTGCTGCTGTTCCTGGGACCATGGTCATTTTTAGTTCTCTCTACAATATCCTTCCTCTTTATAGGATTGGTTTGGGGGTCATGCATTCCTTTGGTGGTTCTTTGTCATGGAAGTATCTTATTTCTTCATCAATTTTGAAAGATAGTTTTGCAGGGTACATCAATCTGGGTTAGAAGGGTTTTTTTTTTTTTTCAAGACTTGAAATACTTCACTCTAAGCTCTTCTTCACTTGATGGTTTTTGTTGAAAAGTGTGTTGTGATTCTGATGTGTTTTCCTTTATAGCTAACCTGTTTCTTAACAGCCTTTAATAGTCTGTACTTGTACTGAATTTCTGGGATCTTGATTATTATACGTCTGGGTATAGATTTATTTTGTTTATGGTTAGTTGGAGTTTTATATGCTTCACTTATCTGTATGTCAGGTCCTTTTCCTATGCTTTGGAAGTTCTCTGCTATTACTTTTGTAAATAGTCTCATCATGTCATTTGTGTTGATTCCTGCTTTTTCACTGATGTCTATCTCTCTTAAATTATGTTTCTTTACGTCATTTTGCAGTCATTGAATTGGTATTTCCTGGCTCCTTGTTATTTTTAAGGGATCGTTCCTTTCTTGTCACTAACTACCATCCTGTTTTCAAGGCCTGAAAGTCTATCTTCAGTTTCTTTAGAGCAGTTTTGCCAGCTTTCAATGGAGCTTTTCATTTCCTAGCTATCTCTCTGAATGTGTTTCATGCATTCCAATTCTTTTCTATACTGTTCATTCAAGATTTTGCTCATTCTCCTATGCTCCTCTTTTTTTTAAATCTATGGCTTCTTTAGCTCAGCAACACTTTCATCATTATGTTTGTCATTTCTTCTTTCCCTGAGTTACTATATCTGATCTGATTTTTTTTTTTTTTTTTGCAGCCTCATGTAGTAGTTTCTTTGCTTCTGTTGCAATCCTCCCAGAAATTTCAGGTGTGTGACTTCCGCTTTCTCCCATGTGTAAGTCTCTTGGGGTTGTTCTGTTTGGGCTGGAGGCCAGAGACTGTCTTTTGCTCCTTTGTCTTGACATTCTCCTGGGTTCCTCTCAATGAGTAGGTTGTGGGGTCCCAGGTGCTTCCCAAGTTGGATACCCAGCCACAGTGTAGAGAGATAGGTCAGGCACCTGGGTTTCCCCAGGAAGCAGTGGGGTGTGGACTGAGCATCTCCAGATGCTCAGGGCTTCTCCAAGGTACAGCAGGCTGGTTTTCCTGGCTTACACTGGCTACACACAGGATGGAGTCCAGTGTGCATGTGGAGACTGGGCTGCCAAGGCTATTCTTGAAAGAATAATCTTTTCCATAGATGATGCTAAAATGCTACATATCCACATGGAAAAGAATGAAACTATACCCTTATCTCATGTCATGTAAAAAAATGGATCAAGGATATGAATGTAAAGTATACATAGATATAAAAAAAACTCTATGAAGAAAACTTCAGGGTAAATCTACATGGCCTGTGATTTGGCAGTAGATTCTTTGGTATAACACAAAAAGTATGAGCAGCAAAAGAATTAATAAATTGACTTTTCATCAAAGTCACATTTTTTTCTATGTTTTAAACACTAGTACCAAGAAAGTAAAAATACAGTCTACACAATGAGAGAAATTACTTGCAAATCATATATCTGATACATGACATGTATGTAAAATATGTAAAAGCTCTTGTATAACTCAGTAATGATGAAAAACAATTTGAAAGTAAGAATCAGAATAAACATTTCTGCAGAAAGGCATACAAATAAACTGTAAGTACATCAGGAGATTGTTAATATCATTAGCAATCAGAAGAGTGCACCTCAGGACCACAGTGGCTACTGCTTCACACTCCCTAGGATGGCTGAGTTCAGAAAAACAGAACAGTGAGTGCTGGAAAGTATGCAAACAAATCTGATCTAGGTGGAGCAGGTGTGACATCCCTGTGCCAATATCAAGTAAAACAGAGGAGGAAGAGAAGCAGAAGGTAGAGGGAAGGAGGATGGGGGAAGGGAGAGGAAGGGAGGGAAGAAAAGGAGGGTAAGAGGGAAATGGGAAAGAAATAGCAGGGAAGGAGAAAGTTAGAGAGGGAGACAGACAGAAAGACAGAAGAAAGGAAAAATATTAGATCCTTTATGCACTACTAATAAAAAGTGGTACCCCTCTCTGAAAACTGTTGCAGTTCCTCAAATGATTACTCCTACAGTTATCGTTTGTCCCAGAAATTCCATTCCTGGTATATACCAATATAATGAAAAAATAGAAAATAAAAAACAAACACCATGCTTATAGTGGGATTACATCTATTAGTTGTATATGAGTAAACAGTGACATGTGCACACAATTTATAAAAGGAATGATATACTATTAGATTTTACAATATGAACGAATTATGAAACCAGGAGACCATTATGCTAATTTTAAAAAATGGTCACAAAACCCCCACAAATTATATGATCCCATTTGTATGAAATGTCTAGAGGAGACTCCATAGACACAGGAAGTAGATTAGTGACTACTCAGGCCTGGTGGGTGATGAGTATGCAGAAGAGTGATAAAATCTAAAATTGACTTTGGTGACAGATTCATGTTATCTCTGAACTTACAAACAATTCCATGGTGCATTGCAATGGGTGAATTGTATGCTATGGGAATTAAATCTCCATAAATCTGTTATAAAAATCAAACAAAACAGCAATGTGATACTCTTAATTGTCTTAGACTCAGACACCCCTTTGTGAAGGAGTCCCCCCTGCAAGTAGGCAGAGGGTAATTTTTATGGCAAAAGATGAGTAAATGCCAGGCAGTAAAAAGAGTAAACGTCTACTGAACATAGCCTTGATGTCATCAGGAACATTGGCCGTTATAGAAAGGTAATGTTAGAGTCTCCAGCAGGAAGAGGATGGGGAATGAGGGAGTGAGAAAGGGAGAAGAGGAAGAAAAAGCAAAGGAGAAGATTGGGTCCCTCATGCACTACTAATAGAAGTGTAAAATGGTACCCTACTCTGAAAACCAGCAGCAGTTCCTCCAGTGGTTAGTTACGGATGCTGTTAGAACCATCCGTGTGTTCCATTGGAAATCGTGTAAAAATGTCCATAGCAACACCAGTTCTTAGCCCAGTATCCATCAGTGTTTGAACAAATGCACTGTGCCACACTCAAAATTGAATCCTGTATGACAACAATAATGAATAAACTTCAAAACTTAATATCAAATGAAAAGAGCCATTCACGAAAATACAAACTATGATCTGAAGCTCAGAAATAGACTAAATGGATCTGCTGTGAGAAGGTGGGTTAGTGTTTCTTCTTGGGGGGGTTGTGGGTGCAGGTCTTGATGGGAGAGGGTATATTATGTGCTCACTTGCTGAAAATTCACTTACACATCTTTGCATGATAAAAGGGGAAAAGCAAAGAAATTCATTTACTCTCTGAGGAGATAAGCAGCCAATTGTGTTTATCTCCAATCAGGGTTAGAGATGACCATTTACAATCTGAGTCAGTTATGGGGCGTTTCCTAGGTACGGGAAGAATGGTTCCCCTTACAGCTCAGCCATGTCTCCAGCGGTTCTCCATGATGTCAGGTTAATGATGGTCGTGGTCATCCCTTGCCACTTTGCCATCAGGCCACTCTGAGTTTCTCTCTTTCACATTTAGATGGAGAAGAAAGGTTTAAGCATGGGTACTAATGTGACAGGGAATCAAGTATATCTCCTGTGGATACATGACCAAATCAGAATCTAATCGCTTTTTTGCTTGTTTGTTATTGAGAATTGTTAATTACTGAAAATTGTTCTTCACACTGTGACTGACAGAAGGGCTCTTTCCTTGAATTCTGTGAAAATACTAAAAAAATTCTGTGCCTTGATAATGAATAAAAATAAGTTTTCCACTTGGAAAGATAAAACTTTGTATTGCAGAGTTATTTGCATAGAATAAAACTCAGTTTCTGAAGTCAGTTTTTTACAAATTGGGGTTCATGGGCAGGTTATCAAGAAAGTCTTCCCAGCAAAGGAAGTAGGATGTGTTCCAGTTGATTTGATGCATACAGCAAAATTTGGGCAAGGAGAGTGATACGTTCATCTCTTCCATTTGCTGCAGTTTTTCCCTGCAACACAGCAGTTCTTTGAGCTAGTGTCAAGACTGAGAAAGATGCTGTTATAGACTGGTGCTCTCATCAGGACCGAGTTCGATGACCTAATTGCATGAAAGAAAACAAAGTGATCCAATCTCAAGCATATTCATCATTCTGGGGATAGAAAAACCCTAATGAGTCCTTCCTTTTCCGGTGTCTTTCTTGAGGAAGAGCAAATGACTTTTAAGTTCTCACATAACAACAACAAATTTTTAGATAATATTTTAAAAACTGGACACTTTCTTTTCTACGGGGCAGTAATACAGCCAAGTTAAAATCCTTTCAAGATGGAGAATGTTGCAAGATTAGTGACATGACCTCGAAACAAAGAGGGCTTTCCAAAACCTTCCAAAATAAAGCCACTTGGTTTCTTACAATGTTGTTTGTTGATAGAATGTCTCTAAAATTACTTCTTCCTTGGGAAAAATAAAGTGGTGATGTTTCATTACTGTTGGATAAGATGAAGAGTTTGAATTGAGAAAGGCAGTTAAAATAATACCTGAACTTTTAAACTTCCTAGTTGGATAATTATTCTTGAAAGTATGTAGAAGATGGGAGATGAGAATTAATGCCACTTAAAATGTTGAATTCTGCAGGAACACCATCATTAAATGCAGTACTTCCCTCATAATTTTTTGATAGTTGAATACAGACATGACAAGAATTATAAGAAGACACTGATGATTGATAAGAGAATATAAACAGGAATTCTCTTAAGAAGCAAGGTGTGTGTTTGGAAGTTTGACTCGTCTCTTTTGGCATAGCAGTATACATGATTGACACAAGATGACTAACGTATGTTAGACACCTTCATTCCTCCACTTGACTCCTTCAACGTTCTCCTAGCTAGTTTTCTTGTGACCATCTTACCTTAAGCCCTTTAATCCAGTATCAGCAAGGGATCTTTTTAAAATTCAACTTTCATCATATTATTTCTCTACCTGTTATGGCTTAGGTCTAGCTGTCCCCACAAAGCCAGTAAGCACTCATAGGTGGGACCTTAGAGAGGTGGCTGGATTTAGGATGGTGCTTCTGAGATTAAGGTTAAGTGTAATCCCCACACTACATGTAGATGGCACCAATCAGTAAGATTGTAGGCTGGGTAGAATATAAAGGACAGAAAGAAGGCTAGTTTGCTGCTGCTGCTTGCTGCGTCATTGCCTTCTGCCTGCCATGCAATGAGATGTTTCTCTTCTGTGATTCCCTTCTGCCATGCCACCCTGCCTTGGAGCCAGCTGGCTATGGACTAAAGCCTCTACAAACTGTGAGCTGAATGAAACCTTTCTTGCCTTTATCCTTATGGGTTTCGGGTATTTTGTCCAAGCAATGAGAAAAGTAACTAAGACACTACCTAGCCCATTCACTGGGTTTCTATTGTTTTAGGATAAAACCTTCAGCATGGCTTTTATGATCTATATGTGAAGTTGAGGTCAAATCAGGTGAGGTTACTGAAAAAATTTAAAATCCTTTAGAAGACACAAAATGTTTTGAACCAAGACAGATGAAAGATACTATGAGGTAACCTTAGGAATAAGCAAAACTGTACCTTTTGCAGGCTCAAGCATACGAAAGTGTAAACCTTTTTATTTGAGGAGAGGTCCCCTGTACCCCCTACTCAAGGAGAGCCACTAAGGGAATTGTTTTCCCAGGATTCACTTCACTGTGGTCAGCTATCAGAGCACTCAGAGACTGCTGCAGCCATGGGCCAGGGGTCCTGACTACTGATTGAGCTGATTACAGACCTTGCACCATCCACCCAGTGGTGGTGGTTCAGGCTTGTAGAGTGCAAGAGTTGTGGGGTTATGGAGGCTTCTACCCAGATTTCAAGGGTGGGCCTCAGAGGCCAGGCAGTATACCACTGACAGGCAGGTGTAGGAAGCTGTGAGAATGAAATCAAAGATGCGATGGAGACCCAAGGAATTTGCTGGAGAAGCCATAAGCAGTGAGTAAAGTCAGCCCACGCAGACTGCAGTCAGCAAAGGAGTAGGGATGTTATAACCCAAGAACCCTGGAAATGTTTTCTTATCACTATGTCCCCTGGAGGTTAGACATGGAACTACAGGACTTAATGTTTGCTTTCCAGGGTTTTGGTCTTTTTTATCCTGTTCTTTTGTTTCCTCATATTCCTCATTTTGAGATGGGAATTTTTATCCTGTGTACCATTATGTACTGGGATTATGTAACTTGCATGTTTTAAAATTTTCATGAGTTCATAGCAAAGAATTTGCCTTGAATCTCAAAGGGCAGCAATGCTGTAAGCTTTGAGAGTTTGGGAAGGCATCAGAACACTTTTTGGTTGTACACAGGCTATAGATATTCCTTGTTTGATGACTTAACTGTTAAGATTTATGAGTGAGGTGTGCTATTTAGATTTACAGCCAACTGCTTGGACTTAGAATTCATCTTTTTTTCTGAACAGTTCTGTACATTTTGTTTATGGAGTCTCTATCTTTTTTACAAAGAATACCTTACTTGTCTAGTACTGTAATTTTTGCTGATCATACTGTATACTACTATAGTTTTATGTTTTGTTACACAGTATATTATAGTACTACATAAATAGTTATGCAAATAAAAGCAAAATCATCAAGTTGGAGTTCCCTTTGACCATTTCTTTTTTTTAAACATTGTAATGTACATACTATATACACCTCATATGACAGCTAGTTCATTTAACAACCTAGTCACAGTAAGAGGGCTCAGTCATTCAGCATTGTTGTTTGTAGCTATCTTGTTAGGAGGAACTATGTCCTTGTGTTTAACTGGAGATTCAATATGGTTTAAGGAGACATGTTTGGGTATCAAACTGATCAGGAGTGAGATGTATCACTTAAGCTTATCAACTGGATTGTCCTTAGAGCTGCATAGGGGATTATGCACACTCTCGGGTATGTTTGCGTGGGTCATGGGGGCATGGTCTTGGGGTCTGTATCTAGTCCTTGGCTTCTTGCTGTGTGGTGCTGTTCCCTTGCCCTGTGTCCTGGCCATCATAAATTAGCACCTTGCTCCACCCCACCCTTCTGCTATGACGTCTTTGCCATGCAACCAGTCAGGCATGGTCCGAACACATGAAACTCTAAGCCAAAATAAACCTCTCCTCCCTGAAATTGTGTGTCAGGTATTCTGGCCCCATAATGGGAAAGCTAACTGATACCTGGTTACTGTGCACTTCATCTACCTGAAGCTTGCTCTTTAGTAAGTGTGAGAAGGGAGATTCCATAATCAGAACCTTGGGAACAAATGCTTGTACAAAATTCTTGCCTGTTTCCCTCTAGCTGTACCCTTGGGTTACCTTAGTTCTGAAATCATCCCAACTCCCTACTTTGTACATTGTCTGTATTTTCATTGACTGTGAAAGTTAAAACATCAATTTAGTGTATGCCACATTTCTATTACAGTGAACTCAAACTATTTCTAGCAGGCAAGACCACCTGCAGGAGCTCTGAAAGGGCTTATTTCCCAAATGCACAAGTAAGCCAAACCCTTTTAATGCCTAGATTTTCTTCTGTTTGTGCTACTTTCTGCTCATTACTTCTTCATTCTCATGCATTGCTCCAAGCAAACCAAATTTCTCTTGAATTGTTTTTGCCACACTTTGTTTTGGTCTGTCTGGTCTGTATTTTAGTGTTGACATTTTATATTGGCAATAACATAATACCACAGAGCTGATTGAGTTTTAAATAAAATAAATTCATTTAGGCTTCATGTTCCAGAGATCTAAGGTCGAGAGCCTGCATCTGGCACAACCCCAGTGTGGTGGAGGCAATCATATGGCCTGGGACACAGAGCAGACCACGTGTTGAGATCTGGCTCCCTCTATAAAGCCACTAGTGCTCAGTCACCGGGGCTTTTCCTATGAGCTTTCCCAATCCCAATCACCTCCTGAAAGACCCCACTTCTAAACACTGTGCCTGGTTGAAGTTTCCTTTCCCTTAATACTTCACAACAAGTATAAACCCCAACATTCAAATCATATCCAGTTGCTATAACAAAATATCATAAACAGGGTATGTTATAAATAACAAATTCATTTTTCACAGTTCTGGAGCCTGAGAAGTCCAAGATCAAGGTGTCGGTAGATTTCAGTGTCTGATAAGGATCTTTTCAGTGTAACCTCACAGGGGAGAAGGGGCTCAGGATCTCTGTTGGACTGCTTTTATAAAGACAGTAATCCAGTCCTCTGGCAAAGGCACCACTTACTAAAACTGGGTTTCAACAAATGAATTGGGCAGGAACAAGATGCTTTGGCCATAGTGTTACAGACAACTGAGCTAGATAGAAATACTATAAGCAGTCAGACAGGGCAGCCCGGGGCAGGAGCCAGTGCAGGAGCCCAGAAAACCTTGCAACTGTGGGAGAGACAGGCACCAGCTATGAGCCAGCCCTCAAGACAAAAGATCAAACCAATAGACCCACATCCTAAGGACTGATATTCTAAATAGGTCTCTATCACCCTGAGAAAACCTGGAGTCAACATCCCAGTCCTTCCTACAGGAAGAGTCACTGCTCTAAGCATGCCTGCTTGCTACATGACTGGCTTCCCTGTTTTTCCCCCATTTAATCAATTTTACCACAGTAATTAACACTTAACGGTTAACCGTAGTTCTGTCCCACCTTTGCCCACCTTGCGAGTTCCCATGCTTTCCTCACTTTGGACCCGTCTCACCTTGTGGTTTTGCTCCATAAAAGTCCCTAAAAAGTCAGAGTCTTTGGCAACCCATTGGAGACTCTTTGGTCTGTCTCTCCGGCAGAAGCTTTGTTTTCTTTCAATAAATATATGCTGCTCTTAACCTCTATTGTTCTTACAATTCATTCTTTGATTTTAGAGAACGTGAACTTGTACCTGAGCATCTACTAAGTTGAGAGTTTCACTCCCCTACGTCAATAGCATGCTCTTTCCCGACGAGGGTAGCACAGCAGTTTCCCTCCACACGCTGCGATCTTACCCCTCCTCTTTGCTTGGCTACTTCATAACATCTGCATAGATCTCTTTCTCTGGCACATCTGGCTCAGAGACTTCCTCTTGCCTCTGATCCCCTTTCATGTAGCCCCCGATGGGCCCCGTAGCTGTGTACTGAGCGCTCTGAGCCCCAAATCTGAAGGGCGCTTCTTTTCTTTATCCATTCTTGCATCTCCCAGTCTGCTCTAGCACGTAACCCAGTGCCAGTACTTCATACTTCTCTGTTCCTGAGTGAATGCCTAGATTACTCTTCTGATCACGTCATCAGTGAATTAACAAATTTACAATTTTGTGCCATTCATTAGTGCTCTAAGAAACTGAAATTTTATTTTCTGAAATGACACGTTAATTTTATTTCTTAAGGAATGGGCTTTATCTGGTAGTGTAGAGCATCACCACACAGTGTGTGCTGGAACTGCGGTGTGCTGTATGGTACAATAACAAAAAACCTAATGCTGCCTTAAGAAAGTATCCAAAACAGCTTTATTTCTTACTAAAACTCTTCAGGTCTCTCTGCACTTTCCATTTTATACTGAATCTTTGTTGTTACTTGTAAGACATCAAGGGCTAAGACACCAAGTAGGGAACAAGTCGTGTCTGTGTTTGTACCCTCACAACCTCATTTCTGGTGCAGAATTGAGAGTCAGTCATTAAATGCTTCAACTATGCCAATTTGCATGATGGTTCAACAACTTTGTACTCTCTGATAACTCTCTCCATACTCACGCTGTCCAACCCTCAAGTTTCTGTATCTGTGAAATGGAGATTCTGCTACTAGAAAAGTTCATTTCACAAGGTGGTCCTGAAGTATTGTGTAAAATCAGCACAGTATATTAAAACTACAAATACAATAAAATGAACAAATATCTGAGTTTCTTTGTCAACTGAGTTTCTTTCCAGTATGTCAGGTTGGTAATTAGCAAATTGTGGCCTCAAATCTAACAACATAATTGCAAAAAGAAATAAAAGAGGCAAACTTTATATGAATGAAACTTGCATGAAATACAAGACAAAGTAAGAAATTGGACTATAAATAAAATACAATATGTAACAATTTATGGGGGAACCAAATGTTGTACAATTTGTCCTACGGATATTTGTTCCTAGAAGGAAAATAAATCCTACAAACAAATTCTCACACTGTAGTCCTTGAAAGTGGGAGGTACACTTGAAGACAACTTACAGAAAACAGGATGAGAAAATCATAACAAATCCTGCTCTTCCATAATTAAAAATCTATACGGGTGTTTGTGTTTAGTTATCTTAGTAATTTTCCTTCCTCTTTGAAATAATAAGAATTTACCATGGGAAAATGTGCCATAGTCATAATATGTTTAGGACAGTCATGTTGCTAAACATTCATGTTATTCAACCAGGAGGAAAATTTGAAAGAAAAACTTTTTAGGACTTCAGTTTCCCAGTAAAGCATCATTCAATTTGCTAAGACTAAAGTGTTTTCCTAGATTGTTTACTGTTTTATGGCTGGGTTCATCTTAAAGCATTTTCTTCTCTCCTACTGTTTTGTTTGATGATTTTCATATCTTTTAGTATTCTCTTAATGGAAATTTGTAGTTTTTTTCAATTGTTGCCTATTCCTCTGTGATTATTGTAATTGCATCTTATTATATAATTTGTGTAAATATATGCAATCATAGAATTAGTACATGCGGGTGGTGATAATGCAGTGTCACAATTGCACTGGTTAAAGATGTATAATTTTTTCAATCTTTGAAAAAAATTTAAAAATGGAAATGTAGTCATTTCAGGAGAATTTTAGCTGTCTAAATTGATTGCCTAGAGAATTCAACCAAACTATTTTAATTATATATAGATAAGAGGTTTTGTTTTGTGCCTCTTTCTATAACTACCAGTTCAATCCCTGGCAAAATGCTCTTAAAATTCCAATAAAACATAAAATATTGAAGATCATATGTTCCTAATTATACTTTTACTATGGGTTGTTCAAAGTGAAAGTTTGAAAGAACATTTATTAACCCCGTAAATTGGGCATACATTAGCAATATTGATGCCTATACTTAAAAAGTTACAGATGTTAATGATGAAACATAAAGACATAGATATCTAGATAGTTGAGATTTATGTGTTTTCCAAAACCCCTGTGCCTATAAAATCTGACCACACACTAGGTAAATGATGTATTGAAGAAGGAATAGCATGAAGTTCAGTGCCCACTAGAATCCTGGCTGATTGAAACCAGGCCTTAATCAAGCTAATCCTCGTACTAGGGAATTCCATGTGCACCAAGAGTCTATGGAGCCCCATTCATCTTTAATTAAAGAACTGCTGTAACTGTGAGAAGGCCCTAGGTGCTTCCTGGGAAAGCAGAGGCTGGTATGCATCTGTTAAGATTTTCAGCACGTTTGTAAGACTTCCCCGATGATAATAACAGTCATTTTGTGCATTTGAGAATTTGGAAGGTGAACATCGTTTCTACCAAGGAAAAAGCAAGACTGATGCAGTGATCTGCATAAAAACAAAAATCAACTCACAGAAGCGTTTGTGGAGAACAGCTCTGCACCCATTCACACCGTATACTGTGTGTGGAGGAGAAAAGTATCCTTTACCTTTGAACCAAGAAGAGAATTTAAATTTTGATGGAAAGCATTCCCTTCCCATGTTCTGTGTATCTCTGAGACACGGAGTTTGCAGATGGGAAGCTGGGACAGACAGCATGGAAAGAAGGGACAAGACTGAGCCGGCCCCATACAGATGTGCACAGCTGTTCCACTTTGTCTCTAACAATTCATCCCTTGTTCAGCATCTTAAAACAGCCTTGCATTACCAGAGAGGCTCTCTGTCTTGTTTTCTCTTTTATTCTGTTAAAAAAAGAAAAAAGCAACTTTATGCCCTATTCAAACACCATACAGTGGTCACAGGGACTGGAATTAAAAAACTTTCATGATAAGGAATGTTCTCTTCCACTTGTGATCGCAGTGCAAATTTTATTTTTCAGTGAATGGAAGTTTCCTGAAACATCAAGATTTTGGTAGCCACTGGAAAGCGAATGATTCATGGTAAGAATTGCCTTGTGTGACAGTGGAATCTGAAATGTCTCACGATCTGTGTTTGGCAGGCGTTAGCCCCAGTCAGGCCAGCAATGTAGATTCTTACCAGAATCGAGCAGATTTTTGGTTTAGGCCAAAGGCAGGGGTTCCTTCTTACCAGACATCTCATTCCATTGGGATCTTCAGCTAATCACCAGTAATCCACTTACACTGGGAAGGGTAATCTGCTGTGTCAGTCTGTTAACTCTGATGATGTATCAGTTGGAGTTCACTAGAAGAACAGATTTAATATGTGTTATGCAGAGGATTTACAAGGTAGGCTTGTAATGGCCACCCCCAAAGTCAGGTGGGGAAGAATGCAAAATGGCTGCCTGTGCACTAGAGAGTTGAGGGACCCAGCCAAGGCCTGGAGCCCACCGCATAGTTCTGTGTGAGTCTCTATGGGAAGGCTGAAAAGTTTTCTGTGCTGGAAGCCTGGAGGTGGATATCTGAAGGCAGTGGCAAAGACCGAAGTGTTCTCAAAGTAGCAAAGCAAGGCTTCCTCCTCCTTTCCCGGTGTATTCCTTCCAGGGTAGAAGCCTTCTGGTTGGTGCCATCTGCACCCAGGGTGGGTCTTCCTTCTGGTAAATCAGTCAACCAGACACACCCAAGCTGTGCTAAACTAATCTTCTAGGTGTTTCTTATTCAAATTAACACCATTAATCCAAAAATGTTCATCTCATCAGAGACCCTCACAGTTACAAGCACCATAATGAGCCAAATGTCAGTACCCCTTGGCCCCATCCACTGACACATGAATTAACCATCATACTGTACAACATACAAACAGTTAATTTTAAAGAAAGCTATTCAGTTGGGTAGAAATTATCATCTTCCTAAAAAACAAACAGAAGAGAGGCAAGCTGACAACAGGCCTGAAATCTCTTTTCCAGCTTTTGTTACAAACTGAGAAGCTAGAGGAGAAGAGATGTTGGCAAAGTATTACTAGTATGTGGATCATTTTTGTCACATCATTGCTGGAAAGTTAAAAGAAAGGGACCCCAGGTAGGGCCCCAGACTCTCTTCATCCTTCTGCGATCATATTTGCTGAATATTTGTATTAGTGGATGCTTTCGTAAGGGAGAGAAACATGAAGAACTCTGTTAAAAGAATAGTATTTTGGAGAGAGAGACTGATTCTGTAAATGACAGGCTGTGAGAATTGTATTTGGTCACTTCTGTTTTCGTCTCCACTGAATAGGTTTACTGCACTATCAGCAGGACACTTTTGTACAGCATCAAAATCCTACCTTTTCATTTTCTCACTAAGCACCTGAGTGTTCCTTTTACCAATTCTCTAGCCCTTAGGCTATCAGAGGTGTCTCTTTAATTTTGTGTACAGAAAGGTCACTGCCTCTGATTTTAATCTTTCAAATTTGCCTTCCTATGCAGTTGACTGAGTGATCCCTCTGAGGAACCAACATGCCCACCTCTCTGTCAACTCGCACACCTTTCAGATTCCCTCAATAACCCGAGGATGGCATGAAAGCACCTCCCATGGCTCGGGCACCTCCATCTTGCCCACTTACCTCTGAGCCCTACTCCCCCAGCCCTTCTAGTCTCTGGAAACAACAGGCAGCTTGCAGTTCTTCGCTGGCACCACAGTGTGTGCTGTTGTTCACTTTAGTCTCACTCCTGGACTCCCCTGTGTCCCTCAAATCCACACCCCTTCCATTGGTGACTTTCCAGTGATTCTTCAAGGTGTGGTCCAGGCACCTTGTCTCAAAAGTTTTCTCAGAAACTCTCTTTCTTTAAGCACAAGATCCCTTCTTCTGTCTCCCAGAGGAAACTTAGCCATGGATGCCACATTGGACGCACCCTCAACTGTCTCTTCATCCCCCAGACTGCAGGGTCTTTGACGGTAGAAACCATATCAGTTCATCATAATGACTCCAGTGCCTGGAAGTGCTGAGTAAACGTGGGCTGAACTAAGCTAAATTCCCAAGATGAAGCCGAGAGTTCGTAGTTACTTTTTTTAAAAAAATAAACTTCTGACCTTTCCTCATTATAATCTTGCCAAATTCAGAATACCTTTGCCCTAAAGTAACTTGGTAATTAAGGAGGTGAAGTGGGGTGAGGATGAGAATTGGCTGGTACCGCACATGAGCTCAGATAAGTCCCATGGGCAGTTTCCCAGAGGACTGCTAATAAACATTAAACAAAACGTCATGAATATGGCGTTAAACAAGCGGGAAAGCTGTGCTAAAGGTTGAAGACGGAAATGTTTGTGGAAAGTCAAGGCAGTGAGCAGTAATGTCCTTTATCACGTTTTGACACGCTGTATTCATCTTTCTGGTGATGACTTTATCTTACATGTAAATTAGAAAAGGGGAGGTAGGATGTATATTCCTATTGTTCACTTCCAGGAACAGAGTCAAGTATCTTGGAACAGTGTCTTGAATCAGCACTGCACATCTGAGCTTACGAAGTTCTAGTGAATTTTTCAGTCTTTGCTACAAAAGAATAATGAAACTTAGAAATTTTAAAAATCAGCTACTGCTCAGCACAGAAAGACACTGCTACAATTCCAACTCCAAGGGGCGGTTGAAGGAGGAGGATCACGAGTTCCAAGCTAGTCTGGGCAACTTATCAAAACTCTGTCTCAAAATAAGATTTTTAGAAAGGCTTGGGAATGTTGCTTAGTGGTTGGGTGAAATAAACTGACTATAAATGTCATAACTTTCCATGAATCAATCTCATTATTTTTTGACTTTGTAAAGGAAGTCAGATGACTTCTTCGATGAATTTTGGCTACATGTGCAACAGATACTGTGAAAAAATTTAAACTTAAAAGTATTAATATGTAGGCTTTTTTTAAAGCTTGCCAGTTTCTAGGTAATGTTTATCCTTCAGTAATATACTTAACTCTTTTACTAAATATGACCAAAACCCAAAACACACCGGAAGTATACACAATGTGGAATTTTACACTGTCGATCACAGAGAGTGTTAGAAGCAGCCTCCTGCTGACAAGATTCTTCTGCTTGGTCCTGGGGCTAGGTACAACACTGCTTTCCTGCGCTGGACACAGCTGATTAGATCAGGGAATGACAGCCGTTCACAGAGGCAGCCAATGGGCTATTGTTTCAAATAGATATGGCCAATCAGCTATTTGTACTAGAGTGACTGACCAACCAATCAAATACCCTCACGTGGAAACACGAATACAGAGTAACGTTTAAGGCAAGATACAGGTAACAAGCATACTGTGAGCGGAGCTACCATAAACAAAAGGCATAGTTGGAAAGAAGAGAGAAGTCGAGTTAGTTGGAGAATTCATAACCACCATTTTGTGGGCTGTTAGTATCAGTAGAAGGCAATTAAATTCAGGTAAACTGATTCATGAAAGTAGATAGAAGTCAATGAGGAGAAAAATGTCAGTGGCAGAGTGTGTGGAAGACCTGCTTAGAAGTTTGTTGTTTAAAAAATCTATAGCCATAGTTTAGTGGGTATTATGCTGGAGAAAATTTGTTTAGCTGGAATGGGGGTAACAAATTTATCAGCTACTGAGTAACTTAAAGATGAAAGATAAAGTTACTGAATGTGACAGCTGAGAGAGAAAAGTAAAATAATTGGTAAGGGAGTGTCTAGCTTTTAGAAAGGAGGAGAGAAGAACTTTCCTTTAATGCAGAAGGGCTAAAGAAAGGATAAAAGAAACCAAGGAAGAAAATGACTGAAAAAGAGTCTTTTTTTTTTCCCATTTTGGGGACTTGGTGTTCAATATAAAGAAGAATGAAAAATATAAAACAAGAAAACAACAGAGAAAATCAATGAAACAAAAAGCTGGTTCTTCAACAGAAGTCAATAAAATCGATGAACTTACAGCAAGATTGATGAAGACACAAACCAAGAAGACACAAATCATCAATATCAAGAGCAAAATACAGATACAGCTACAAATTTTGCAGCCATGTAAAGGAAAATAATGGGGTGCTTTGAGCAACTTCACCCTCATAAACTTGACAATGAGGAAGAAACAGACCCATTCTTTAAAAATCATGCACTACTAAAAATCATGCCCCCACCTGAATAGCCTTGGAGCCATTAATTAGATTGAATTTGCAGTTAAAACTTTCAAGTGTACAGACTAATTCACCACTGGAAAGTCCATCCATCATCATGTTAACAGGCTATTAAAGGAAAAACATCATATCAACTTACAGAGAAAAGCATTTGACAAGTTGTAACACTCATTTGGGATAAAAAAAACTCTCAACAAACTAAGAATAGAACCCATCAACCAGATAATAATACAAAACAACAGCAGACTTAAAACTACCATCAGTGGAAGACTTGACTGCTTCCCTTTTAAGATCAGAAACAAGGAAAAGATGTCTGGCACCACATTTACTAGGCATAGTACTGAAAGTCCCAGCCCTACAATTAAAAAGAAAAAAAAATTAAAAGGACACATGTATTGCAAAGAAAGAAATTAAACTGTTATTGAGGAAACTTCAAAGAATCTGCTTTAAAAGAGTAGAAAAAACTTTCTGGTGTTGAAAATAAGGTTGAGTGGTCAAAGATATAAAAAAAATCAGCATACACAAAGCAATTGTGTTTCTTTTGAATCTCAAAAATGGAGATTGAAATTTAAAACTCAAGTATTTACAATTTACAATTAACTCTGAAGTAAATGCATACTAGACTATAAATCTAACAAAAACACATACAGAATCTGTGGGCTAAAACCACGAGGTATGATCAATGAAATTTAAAAACTAAATAAATAGAAAAGCATTTCTATTAATGGGCTGGAAGAATCAACATAATAAAATGTCGATTTTTCCCAGATTAACTCATTGATTTAATACAATTCCTATCAAAATGGAGCAAGATTTTTGTTTAGCCATAGATGTGCACATTTCAGAACGTAAAAGGAAAGCCATGAGCTCTAGAATTTTGTCTGAAACAATCTTGAAAAAGAGTGAAATGAGAATACTCTCTCTAATGTAAAGCTACAGTTATCAGCATGCAGTATGATACTGCCAGAAGGAGAGACACATAAATCAACAGAGTAAGACAGAGAACCCAGGAATAGATCCACACAGATACATGCCATCTTTGATCCCCGGCAAAGATGCCATCACAGCTTTGTCTAGATGTACCCCCAAAGCCTCTTGTAGTCATACATGGGTTTTTCAGGGGTGGCTGGATCTAGAATGTGTGGTGCTGGGATTAATTCTAGGTACAAGGGCATTAGGATTAAGGGTGTGAGTGCTACCTGCTCTAAATAGCCTGGGTAAAATAAAGGGACAGAAAGAGCTGTGATCACCCCTGGCTGCTTTTGCTACCTTTGCCTGCAATGAACTGTTTCTTCTTTGCAATGTCACCCTGCCTTGGAGCCAGCCAGTTTTGGAGAACACCTCTACCAGCTGAGCTAAAATAAAGCCATCCCCCTTTAACTTTGAATGTTAGGTATTTTGTCTCAGCAATGAGAAGAGTAACAAGACAGATGCCAATGTTTTTCAGTGAAGAAAAGACAGTATTTTCATCAAACAGGGCTCAAAATTGAACATCCATGGGGCAGAGCTGCAAACCTAGTAGTGGATCCCGGTGATGAGATAGTTTATATCTTGGTTGCATCAATGTTCATAACATATGCAAGTTGTTACAATTGGGGAGTATTGTAAGAGGCACCCCATCTCTATTATTTAACTGCACATCAGTCTATGGTTATTTCAAGGGAAAAAAGGTTATTTTAAAAAATTATATGACATAATGAAAAGGAAACAAAACAAAAAGAGTGGCAGATCGGGAAAGGATATTAGAGACGTAAAAGCCACAGGTTGGGATTTGGAGCAAGCCATGTGGAAGGTATTATTTTTTTGCCCAGTGGAGATGAATAAAAGGATTACTCAGTTTGGTCACCAACCCCGCAGTGGACAGATGTCATGAATGTGTGGCAGAACATTAGACATTTAATGGGTATATTTTGGAAATACATGATCCAGGATATGCCCATCTCTTAACATCTAATAAATATCACACAGGTTTTCCCAGGAACCACAATGAATCCGTTTCAACTCTTTAAAAATATTGCCCCGTTTCAAAGAAAAGTTGTTCCTTGTTGCACTCCAGGGCTTTTGTGAATGCATCAAATGAAAATCCTATTGAAAACATGGCCAAATAAACACAGCGTGATGGTACTAAAATGAGCATTAGAGCCAAGTAGGGGAAATCAGCCCTGCTGTGATACCAAAGAGTGGGAGAGACAGATTGCTGTTGAGATGACTTAATTTATGTGTGTGGGGGAGGGGGCAGGCGTGTATGTGTGATTGTGTCCACATAAGCCCAGACCTGAATAAAGAACCTTTACTTCTAGACAAAAGAAGATTATTTCTAACTTCCAAAGCCTTCAAACCAGGATCTGTTTGGTGACTTTGGCTTCTTATTCTCTAAGTCCTTCCATGGCAGTTACAGATGGAAGAGCTGAAAGTGGAACATGGCAGGACTAGTCTATTATCTAAGTGTCTAGAGACAGTTTTTGTCTGGAAGAGTCATTCAAACAATGCTTCTGAAGGCAGGTCTGCTTCATGCCTCTTGATAAATCAACCACAGTTACTTTTATGTAGATGCACATGAGTTATTTGTTGAGTAGCTGGATGAATCCACACATTAATAAGATCAAGCTTTGTGTCTGATATTTATTAGACTTCATGCAAATAGCGAGGCATTTAACATGTCATCCTTTTCCTGAAAGGTTCGTAAGCAGAATTTTGCACGTCTGCTTTTCTCTCAGGGGGCAACTTCACTGATGGGCAAGTTCAAACTTATTTGTGTCTTCCTCTCAAACTTTGATTTACACAGCCAAGCTCTTCTGTGCCCTACCTGTGGCACAACAGTGGGAGGGTGTCTCAAGCTCCCCGAACTCAAACACCTGAGTTTTAACCAGGGATGATATAAACTAAGGGCATCAAGAGAGTTCGAGAAACATTAAAGATAGTCCAAACACTTCCTGATCAACACAAACCCATCAGCCATAATTATGTACTTTATCTACTCTTTTTGAAGCTAAATAAAAGTAATTGTACATAGTCTAGTTTCTCTGTAAAGATTCCGGCAAACTATTTGCACTTTCTTGTGTAAAGCCAAAAGCACATTTTGTGTTTGCCATTGGAGAAACTCATTCTGGAAGGTCGCAGGGCCAAAGACAGCAGAACAGAGTCCATTTTTCTGCCATTGGTCAATGCTGTTCTCAGATTAATTCCAAGTAAGAGTAATCTGATGTTGGCTTTACATTTTCATGTTTCTGACCCTCTCTTGGAAATGCATTCAGAAGTTTTAAACCATTGTCATTAAACTATAATCAATTAAGGCAAATATATGCTACCTGAGGAAGAAAGGCAGTTAGAGGGATGTGTGGGTCTCATATGTTACAGAGGATCAGTAGTTAATGTGCTTTAAAAGCAAATATATAAATATAAATCTAGACCCTTAATTTTTTTTCAGAAGTTCTGATAATAAATGTGAACATTTATCTTCTATTCTTGCACTGTGCACATTGTCATTTCAAAAAGTTTGCATATCTTGCACTTGGCAATTTTAGAGAGACAATTTTTAAAAATAATAAATGATAAAACTCTGTAGAACGATAACAGAAACCTAGACTGGCCAGTGTGATTCGTACACCAGCAATGCTTTAACCAGGACAGGGAAGCAGCTCATGACAGGACCACGCAGAGGTCCTGTGGGCGTCTGGTGCCCGTGGAAGCTGAGCCAGTGGGTCTGCTACATGGCATCAGGGAAGCAAGCCCCAGCAGTTCCGTGGTCTTGTCCTTTTATTTTTGTGTTGGAAAAACGAAACAAAAGTAACAGTAAAATCCAAGAATATTTGAAAGCATTAAAGCTGTTACCTCACTATCCACTGATAGCCACTTCTATCTCTGCACAGAAATATTTCTCTAAAATTAAAGCATATGTTGAAAATCCAAGCAGTATCAAAATAAAGGTGCCACAGCACCCAGAGGCAACGATAGTGCATATTATTTGTGAATACTCACTCATGTTTTTATTCATATGCAGTTATTCCTGTAATTTATGGAAGGGATCATTCTCTATATCATGCCCTGCTTTTTATTCCACTGAATTTATGAGAGACCTTTCTGTACTAGGAAATATAAAAAAGCATTCCTTTTAATGACTATAAATAATTCCTTTAAATGAATAGAGATATACTGTAGAATATTATGTAAGTAATCCCTTATTTTTTAATGTGTACTTTTGTTTCTAGTTTTCTGTTCTCTGAAATAATGTTTGAGTGAGATTCTTGTATATATATTTTTATATGTAATTTCATCTAACAGCTCCTTGAGATAAATTTCCAGGAGAAGAATTTCTAGGTTGACTTTGATATTTATTTTAGAGCTGCCAGAAGACAGGCCGCTAGAATTTATGTTTACACTAGCAATACATAAGAAAAGTAACTTCTCTAAGCCTTTACTAATATTATTAAATAATTCCCAGTTTAATAGGAAAAAATGGAATATTTACTCCACTTGTTGGATAAAAATGACTAACATTTTTCTATCATTAATGTAAACAGCTTTTAATATATTCACTTGTCATTTTATTTCTTTTGCAAATTTTCTATTTCAAATTTGGGGTTTTCATCTAGTTCAAAATTGTTTTCAAAAGATTTAATATGTACTATAAATGCATACCTCATGCCTATCACATATTCCAGATATTCTTCCAGTTTTTTGTCTGTCCTTTGACTTGCTTATGATGTTCCTAATGTACAAAAATTTTTAAGTTACACATGGATGTTAATACCTTTAAATAATACCTATATATTTTTACATGTGGCTTTGGTCTTTTTTGCATTGTGTTCGTGTATGTGTGTGTGTGTGTGTGTGTGTGTGTTATTAAAAATTTTGTGAAAATATTTAAAGAAATACACAAAGTACATTTTAGGCCTATATTATTTCCTGGCTACTGGCTTGTTTATACCTTTTCAGTTTCTCAATAATTGTGCTGGACTGCTGTATAGTAAGATGGTGAGCAGAAGAAGAAAAGTAAAGTACCACTGGTTCTCAAAATTTTAGAGAAGGGAGATGAAAAGCAAAGTGAGACTTCTTCACCCCTTATTCTTGTTAGAAAAGGACAGAGATTTAGCAAAGGTCCAGTTGTGAGGTCTTGAAAAAGATTCTTGTTAACACAAAAATTGGGATTTTTATTAATAGACAAGAATTTAATTTTTCCCCCTGGGGGGGAGAAATATTTTTTCCTTGTAAGTGACAGAGACTGCAGCACATCTAACCTGTGTGTTTTGTAGACTTGGTATTTTAATTGGGCCTCAAGGTTTTTCTTTGTGCTAGTCCCTTTTGTTTTAATGGGAAATGAGATCTTTTCTTTTTATCCTTAACTTTAGGGTCCCTAGTGATCTCCACCACTTTTGTTACTCTTGGCAACAATAAAATGCAGCCTTTCTCTTTATGTTGTCTAATAAATGTCATTGGTGCAGTATTCAAGCATTTAAATGTGATTGATGAGTTTGTCCATAGAGATAATTCCTAAATCTGTTAAAGCCATTTATTTGTGATTCTGCTATCATTGTGCACCTCAGGACTTCTGCTGATTTCCAGGACATTAACCATATGTTGTAGGGCCCAACTTGGGGTTCAGAGTGGAAAGTGGTGATCTTCTCAATATGTGGCTTATTGGAGGACAGCAAAGTTTGATGGGAACATTCTGGAAGAACTCCGTCCCAGAGGACCCCACCGAGGCCCCAGCCTCACTTTGCTGTGCTTCAGTGATTTACACTGGGGGACTTCAGTACCAGCGCAGCCTCATGGTTAGATCTGTTGTTTCGCTTTCTACTAAGGAACAGAACGGAAAGGGTGACAGCTTAAAATGTTTTTCATTCCGTACTTGTATTTTCACCCTTGATTGATTTTTAATGTCATGTAATGCATTACAGCATTGCCCTGTACCACACCAAAATCCCCTCTGGAAACGGGGCTTTTACCAAAAGGCAAAGTTTGTGATTATTGACGCCATATCAACTGTGTCAACACTCAGTCCCTAATGTGGCTAATTCACTAGGGGTGTTTTTGCCCAGTTCCATAACAATAAATGCAGCATATTGGTTCCACTGCATTACCTAGGTTTTAGAGTTGTTTTTCTTGTCATTTGTATGACATTTCACCTAAATCAGACAGGTGAATCCACTGCAACTAATCTAGGGCCAAGGACATAATTGCCCAGCTATAGTCCATGAAACAGACACCATGCTCACAGGTTTCCATGCCTACCTTGACCTAGCCTCATCATCTGTCATCTTTTCCCTTCAGGATATAGCCTCCTGCTGTTCATGCTTCCTCGCTCTCCTCTCTCCAGACTCAATTAATCTCTCCCAAGGTTGTCCAGGTTCTGTTCCACACTGTGCTATTCAGATACCCATTTCTCTTCTGTGCATCTTAAGGGCAGGTTCTGGATCTGTCATCTGTACTATGTGGACCTATCCTATGCTCCAGCACATGTGACATTTGATGAATTCAACTGAGTGAAGCTGATTTTGTTTTCTTACTGTAATGAGCAATTAATGCATGCAGTAGATGGTGTAAATACAAAACCCCTCAAGACTTCCTTTCAAAAAATATCTGTTGAATGCTTACTATTTGGTGGACATTGTTACTGGCACAAAGAACAAAGTAATGAAAAAGGTAGAAATAACCCTTGCCTTTGGGGGTCATCTGATGGGATGACTCAGTAGTCTCATTTGTCCAGCTCCATACTTTCAAGCTTCAGGTTGAATAAGTGAATCAAGTATCCTCTCAGATTACAGAAATAAATTAAAACCCATACCTCGAGCTCTGCTACTGACAACACAGGACCCCAGGAAAGCTTTGCTGCTGTGTGCCCATCAACCAGTGACCATTTGTGGCTGCTAACACAGGCATGCGTCTGAACGGAGATGGTAAAGTTTACACCAAATTTGGAAGATGTAGTATTTTTTAAATGTCAGAGTCTCAGTAATTGGAAGATCCATTACTTTGAAGTAATATTTTTGACATTTTGGATTTAATAGCATGTTATTAAAATTAATTTTGCCTGATTGTGTTCAGCTTTGAATATGGCTGCTAAACTATGCAGCCCTCCCTGGTGGCTTGCGTGACAGTGCCACTGAATGATTTCAGGACAGAATGAGACTCAGCATAGAGTGGAGGCTGACTGCTTCGTTTCATGTCCTGAGCCTCCTTCCTTCCTGGCTTTGGAAATTTACTTAGTATGTTTTGATTTCTTTTGTCTTAGCATCTTGTAAAATCAAAGGATCAAGGGATCCCTAGCATACTATTGTTTTGGCAAAAGCTTAAATCCCTCGGAGCCCCACCTCTGCACAGAGTACCAGGTCTTGATCTGTTGTGTACCATAGTAAATCCACTGGCCACTTGCATTTTCACCCTGGGAGGCAGAACTAGTAGAGAAGTAATGTTTTTAAATAGCAGCCTTGTAAATAACCTGTATTTTTCAGGGAACAGTAATAGCAATTGTAGTCTGAGGAAGTGAACATTTCTAGTGGTTTATTCATCTAATTCCCTTCTACCCACCCTTATCTTCCCCCTGAGAACAGATGGAAGAAAAGGGATGAAATTCAAATGAATTAATTACATGACTCTCTAGCAGGCTTCTTGGGAGAAGGATGCTGAATGAATGGCAGATCTACAAGTTGTGTGATTCCTGTTTCTTTGTGTGGCTACCTTGAAAGAAACCCAAAGTATGAAAACTCAAGCTTCTAACCTTTGGATGGCTTCTTTACAAAGCTAATCCACTGAAGAACTTTGTCATAGGCCACTTATAAACAGGCATGTATTTCTTAATAAGAAGAAACACCTTGCTGTCAGTCAAAAATTAAGATATTTGTGATGTCTGTATCTAGGGCTGCCCTTGTGCATATCCTTAGGTGAGACTTCTCGAGTGTAAGCAGAAACTGTTGCTCCTAATCAGTGCAGCAAGGCGGAAGTGTTGGTGATTATACCTGTATGATAACATGACAGAAGGTAGTAGAGCGTGTGTTTCTGCAACTTTTCATGCACTTGATGGTATAAGGTGGGCAGTTTTGCTGGGCAACTCCTATAGTAGAAATGCTTGCAGCATCTAGTAGCAAAGCTCAGCCTTCCCCACCAGCCACCAATGCACTGCCAAAAACTGACTTTTTTGGACAACTGGCTTGAGTTTAGAAGTAGCTTCTTCCTCCATGGAGCTTCTGATGAAACCCAAGCCCCATCACCACCTTGATTTCATGCTTGGGAGATCTTATGCAAAAACAGTGCCAGACCCCAGACCCACAGAAACTAACCTATTTTAAGCTGCTGAGTTATGGTAACATCATTATTCCACTGTAAATTACATACTGACTTATGCAAATTTAACTCACAAATGTATTCTGTGGGTAAATCAAAATATACTCACTGCAATTGCTGGGAGTTATTGTCCCTTCATTTAGTAGGATCTGCCTGGCCAAAGGATTTAGGCGTACGATACTTAATGATAAAAATTAGTGACTGTATTTCAATCTCATCACTGTTTAAAAAGTTTACATTTAAAAGATCTTGGGTTGATGGATGTCGACTCACTTTCTCATACATCGGTGTGACATACTGTGTGCCTAAAAATTGCTACACATACTGTGTATCGTGTGAATAAGGTTCCAAAAATGGCTAAGGACCAGAGTGGGGAGAATTCAAGTTATTAGCCTCTTCTAGATAGTGATTGGAGCTATTGAGATACTCATCCCCTTGATCAGACACTATAGGAGGCAAAAATGACAAAACAGAACCAAGGAATGACTTAACATTTCATAGCCATGCAGAAGAAACCACAAAAAGAAAAGGCAATTCAGGAAGGTAAGCAAGATTAAGAGAGTGATGGCAGAGATGTGAGAATTTCAAGACGAAGAGAGTTCAGAAACAGAGGCAAAATGAAATGGGAGCTGATAGGATTCAGGGTTAAAAAGGAAGTTTTGACTTTACTAGATGGAGCACAAGATACAAATTTTAGTAAGATAACTAGTTAGAAATGAAAAAGTGGAGGCAAATATTCACTTAAATGACAGGTACAGGGGATGATAGAGTCTAAGACAGGGCTTTGCTTACATGATGGAAGAGATGTTTACATTTGTGGGCTTCGTGGACCTTCTCGAAGTTGTCAGCATAGGACAGGAAGTGAGCATGCATCAGGGGCTCAGTGTATGAATTATCGCTAGAAGGGAAAGAACAATTGGCTTTCTCCCAGGCCAGGGGGAACTGCAGTGACTCTTCCTGTAGGGTGCTGGGATGGTGGCTCCTGACTTCATCAAGGCGAGGTATACTTATTTAGAATATCAATCCCTGATGTTTATACTTGGAGTGTGGGTATGTTTGTTTTGCCTTTTGTCTTGAGATCTGGTCCACAGTGGAAAGTGTCTGTTTCCTCCAAGTCTGCAAGGTTTCTAGTCTTTTCCACTGGCTCCTTTGAGGGCCTATCCCTGTCTGGCTGCCTATAATATTTCTATCTAACTCAGCTGCCTATAACATTATGGTCCTAAGAGCCATCTATTTTTCTATGATGGACTGAAATACTCAAATTTATCCTTTGTGGCTATGTAATATCCCATTTTATATATTTAGAGTTTTGTTTATCCATCATATATTGATTAGCCTGTAGGCTGCTTCCATAATTTACTGTTGTGAATGATACTGCTGTAAACATACATAAACATGTATGACTAAAATACGGTGACTTTAACTCTCTCTGGAAGATACAGAGAGGTACTGATGAGCTAGACCTCACAAACGCAGCTGAAAGATAGAAGGCTCATTTGGGCCATGGTTTCAGAGCTTTCAGTCCATGGTCATCTGGCAGAAGAGCATGGTGAAAGAAATGAGCTGAGTCATGGCAGCCAGAAAGCCCAGAATGGAGGAAGGGTCAGAGGACAAGGGGGCAGGTGTATTCCCCAGGTGCCACCCCCAGTGACACTCCTGCACACCCGAACTGTGCTTGCCTAATCTCCTATGCTTCTCTCTAGTCCATCAAGTGGCCATTCAAGAGTACCCCACCTCTCCCTTCTCCCAGTTTAAGGGAAATAGGGTAAGAGTCATCCTTCATCTCTCTTGGACTGGCTTTTCTGAAAACCTTGTATGGATTACAGTTCTTTAGGGGCAATTTGTGTTTTTGGTTTTGCTTTTGAGAAGCATAAGAATGTGAAACTGGAGTTGTGTTCCATTCCAGTTTTTGAAGAAGATCCTAAAATTTCTTTCTCTAGAGAATTAGACTCTAACAAAAGCATCCTCCTAATCTAGACCATCTGTGTATAGAAGGTGCCCTCAAAGTGGCTACAGCCAGAGGCAACATCTAGGTCTTCTGAAATGATTCTTCTGCTTAGCATAAAAGAAGATTACTTCTTTTCTCTCTGTGTCAGTCTCATCTCCAGATAAAGACCTTTGTCTCAAGGAAAAGCATGCCTATGAGCATGTTGCAGGGTGAGGTATGGAAACAAATGAATTAGATAAACAGGTAAAAGGGAAAAGGTATTTCAGACAGCGATGAGTGATCAGCTTGAATAAATTAACATGGAGAAGAGTGGACAAAATCTGGGAAAAGCCTGGCTGAGATATACCGAGTCTACACAATTGAGATTTACAAGTTTCAACCAGACAGTTAAACAGTCTGAGTGACTTGACAGGAACATAAATAGCATAATACCTGCTGTGCCCACGTTTGGGGGAAGCAGAAGCTAAATCAGGAAAAATCACCCTCTCCATGAACCCTTGAGCAAGCTGCATCCTTGACATCAGCTGAGGCTAGTGTAACTGGTTCATCAGTTCCTCTGCCAAAAAAAGAAAAGTGCACTGGAAAGCCAGAAAGGGGACAGAAAGCCTTGGAGATGAGATGAGTTATTTGTTAACACTCAGCCCATGGTCAGGAAAGGGTCTTGAAAGTGAAATGGCATCCAGGGCTCTACTGTTATTGCTTCTACTTTATCTTAGATTTTAAGCTATCTTAGTTGATTGCAGGATGCTAATAAATAATACATACAATGCCACTGTCTCTGTTTCCCCCATCCTCTTATGGATGGTCTGAAACCTCCATCTTTTGTTTCATATTTGGGTTCAGAACTTGGAGTTCCTTGACTGCATTCCAGCTCTGAAAAGTGAAGGCTTCTGAGGTTACATTTGAAAGATCTCTGAGTGACAGGCTCCCTTTGGCCAGACTGCAATGCAAGAGAGGAATAAAAAATGTGGATTTAGTTCAAACTTGGGCTGCTTTTTTCTCCTCCGAAATGGGATCTGGCTGTGGCTAGCCCCAGGGAATGTAAACAGAACCTTACCTGTAATTAACCTAGGGCCCCTCTTGTTCTCAATGCAAATGGAGTTATAATTGTATTTCCTGTGATAGAATAAAAAGCCCTTGTTTCAGAGGGGAGCTGACTGTTGAATAGAGGACAAGCTCTCTGTCTCACTGTGACAGCTCTCTCCTATCTCCTCCTGGAAAATCTGAATGATAATAAAACTGGAGTTGCATTTGATGTAAGGCATATGGTAATTACTATAATAATATTATCATCCAGCTTCTGCAGTGGCTTTGTCAGTGAGGTGCAATTTCACATATTGTCTGCGATAAAAATCCCCGTTTTTGGTTATTGATAGCAATGCCTTCCTAAAATGGTATAGGTGTTTTGTGACAGCTGCTAGGTTCCGGCTTCATATCCAGGTAATTGGGTTGAGAATGAGGTCTGCATGCTAAAACCTGCCGATCTGAAGAGCAGGGAGTACTGTGAATATTTTGATAGTTATTAACAGGCTAAACGGGAAGTCTTTGCTAGTGCGTTCTCCTCAAGCAGTCTTGAAGGGAGAAAAAAAAGGGAGAAGGAAAAGAAGGAAAGGCACTCTTTTTTAGAGAGTCTGAGTGAGGGCTTCAGTTACGATTTTGACATTTTTGAGTCCCCTAAGTGTATTACAAATTTGTAGGAACGACTTAAAACCTGTATACAGCATTCACAGACTAGGCTGTTCTTACTCTTAGGTCATTTGCTGTCAGTTGTTTCATAAGTCAAATTTGACTTTGCTTAATTGCTGCTTTAATAGAAGTTATTTGAGCAGAATAGTATGTGGACATGTAATAAACACTTTTATTTATTTTTCACAGAAGGAATTGGCTCTGTAGTGGGTTAGCCAGGGCTTAGCTATATATATTCAATTTCACGGCTGTTTCTAGGGAACCAAATTGTGAAACTCTTACAGCATGTTAAAATGGATACCCTAAATCCTTTTTTGGAAATATGTGTAAAATAAATAAGAAGTAATGACAGTGTGTCAAAGTGATTTTATTGCTTAGATTAATAAAAGGAAACTAATACAATGTCTGCATAGGGGGAAAATCAGATTATGGGGATTTTTCCTTTTTAATGTCATCCCTTGTGCAGAATTTGTTTTTTAAAAATCCCACCAAAGACCCATAAAGTAGTGAGTTCTATTCAAGAGTTATTATTTAGCTACAAATCATCAGTAGTAGTGATATTCATTGAGTATAGCAAAGCATACTCTCATATACTCTCATTGAATTGAATAAATACGTATGTGTAAAACGGAGTTTAGCAATTTACTTTTGCTATGAAGTGCTAAATAACTAGAAGTAATGTCATTAATTTGGAAATAAAATTGGCATCATATTAGTTGGTTGCTATGATTTAAATTCTTGGCTACTTCTAAGTTTTTGTTTTTTTTTTTTTTTTTTTTACTTGTAAAGGGGAAACTTGTCCAGAATGTCAAACAACTAAATTGCCAAGTTAGCCCAACAATGAAAGGACCTTTGGCTTTAGCATTTATAGAAAAACATTTGGGATTTCTGTAAAAGACCTACAGCAAGGTGGTAATTCTAATCATTTTGATGCAATTTAATTCAAGGGTTATATTTATTATTAAATGTCTGCAAAGTCCAGACTCTCTCTAGGCTCTAAAGATGCAGCCAAGAACAAAATTAAATCCTGCACTATGAGCTCACACTGATTAGGAGTGATTTCCAAGCCAGACCCTGTGTGTAACAGCTCATGTATACTTGATCAGAACTTTTTGAAGTAGCATAATTTTTTACCAGATGAAGTTGAGAATCTGAGCTGTCATTTGTCAGTAAGAAAACAACCAGGATCGATTCTTTGTGAGGCCCCAAGCACTCTGGGCTATCTTCTAATGTAGTCAAACAGTTAAACAACCTTTACGGTAATGAAACATCATTTTAGGGTAGATCGATATATTCAAAGAATGTTCTGTGCATGTAGGATTGCGCTTAAATGAAATCTAACAGTCTATATAATTAATATGCACTAAGAAAATTTTTTTTAAAAATGCTCAGTCAAATTTTCAAAAGAAGTTTGATAATATAACAAGCAGATAGCTCTGTGTGTTTTTACACATAGTTATTTGTTCTTTATATTATTTGATTTCTTTGATTTTTGCGGGAGCCTATTTTTGCATTCATTTGTACCTTGTTACACAATTGGTGTGTTACACTCTTCATGTGGACTATGTAGCGTACTTGACTATCAGTTTATTTTGTAAGTACACAGATTTTAAAAACAAATGTCTGACTCATTGTCTTTAATTTGAGGGAACATATCCATCCTTAGATTAAACTAAGAACTAAATTTGCAATTATGTAGACTAATACATAATACATAGTCTAAAATATACCAAGAAAAACATATAAATGCACACATCCAAAATGGTTATAGAACTGCCTAGGACTTCTGAGGGCCTAGATTCAAATTCTCTAGTACAACAACACAAACAACAACAAAAGCTGGGTTTTGTTTTGATTTTGTTTTGTTTTGTTTTGTTTTGTGAATCATCTTTTTTTCCTCTTGGAACAGATTTCATGGGTAAGTTCCATGGAAAAATGTTCTTCCTCTGAGCTATTATGTACGTATGCCACTGAAGTCTGAGGTAGAGTTTTATTTATAGGTCAACTTTTAATTTAAAAATATTATTATAAGGTAATTCAGTAGTATTTGTAAGGTTTTCCAAATGTAGAAAATTGTATAATCACTTAACTTTTGAAACTGTGTTAATTGTTCGACTATGAACAATGAATCTTGAGTACTAAAGTAGTTTTCTAAAGCCTGCATCAGCAGTTAAATAGTCATGCTTTGAGAAGAGGATTGAAATTTGTACCTGAAGATATAAGTTTCACTTACAATTACAAACATGAACTGGATAATTATAAGTGCGTTTTAGAATTTTACAATTTTGAGACCTTTGGAAAGTTCTTTTAATTTTTAAATGGGTGCTTTTCCCCTTTTTTATGACTCTTCTTTTTTGGACTATTTAGCGCTCAAGTATTAATTATGCATGTTGAGTCTCAGATATTCTTTAAGTTATGTAGGTTTGGAATGCATATGAACAACTGAAACTGAAGTCATATATGTGAAGTTTTTAGTAGATACCTGTTTTTAAAGTCATGAAAATGAATAATGTGAGAAATATATGAATTTAGAAAGATTAAGGACGGAACTCTGCGAAGTGACTGTGTAATCGTCCTAAGGAGGAAGGTCTGGCAAAGGAGACAATGTGTCCCTTGAACAAATGTGCCCAAGCCTCAGTGGTACCATCTGGTTCTAACAGACACAGAGTTAAATAAAACATCATGGTCCATGTCAAGAAATTAACACAGATAATAAATCCAGAAGATAAATAACTGCAATCTTAAATAATACAACGATCAAGGTGTTATTAGAGGTAGTCCTGCCACACACCTTTAGAGAGGACATTAAGGTCTGAATTCCTGTGTAATTGGGATTTCAAAAGAAAGAGAACTCACCATCAGTTTTACAGGGGAAGGAGACCAGGAAAGGCTCCATGAAGGAGGAAATAATTAATTCGAGCCTACAAGGATGATGAGAGAAGTGAAGGAGAAAACCTATCAGACAGAGAGAGGTAACTAAGCCGGAAAGGAAAAGGACATGAAAAAAGTAGCACAGCCTGAGCAGCGCCTTGCAGGCCCCACGAAGGGTGAGGGCCAGAGAGTGGCCAGTTACTACCTGGTGCCTATCACAGAGCGCCCTGAACTCCTACCTGAGCAGCTTATGCTTGGCCAGCAAAATCAACAGAAGTTACCAGATGACTTCAAAATAGAGAAATGTGTTCTGCACGATCTTTTAAATCAGACCTTTAAAAATCAGAGAATGAGAGAAACGATATCTAATTTATTTTTAATGAACTAACACTTCAACACCTGTCAACTCAAGCTTCCTTTGAGTAGAAACAGAAAGTACAACTAGAAGAAAAAGCAAAAGAGGAGAGGAGAAAGCTGCCTTTGTGTTTACAAGGGCGTCTCCGTGCTCCCCCATAGGATTCCTGTGCACCTCTGCGAAGCCAGACTTCTGCCAAACTAAGGACCAAATGCCTGACACTTTCCCCTTGTCGTCATCAGTGGAAGGACTTTAAAAACAAGAGTCTGAAATGAGACAAAGGTGTGCTGGAGCTTGTCAGGAGGTTCCTAAGGTGCTCAAAGTGTGTTGTCCACCCTCCATTCTACTGATATCTACCAATCTACACGTCAGGTGCTTAAATGGGCTAGACACTGACAGTCACCCGGTGGAACAATTCAGATGAGTCTCAGGATAGTCTGACCTCCTCTCCTGCCCCAGCTGAGCTGTGACATTTGTTGTCACAGTCTCTTCCTCTCTTCATGGGCCTTATGGAACCCTGCTGCTTCCGATCAGAATGTAAGGTTGAGAATGGTTGAATTTTTGTCTCATCAGCTTCCCTGGCTCTGCATCCTCCATCAGTCTGAGGGCTCATGGTACAAGATTCAGGGGGCAAGAAAGAATGGAGCTGGCCCAAGATCGGTGGCTTTCTTCAGCCTAAAGATGAGGTCATCAGGCAGGGAAGTGATTGCAGATTTAGATACACGGGGTTGGATGCCAAAGCTCTTTCAGAGGGAGAGGGGGCCTACTGAAGGTGTAAGGTAACAGAAGAACAACTCAGAACTAAAAGTTGTGGGGGGAAGAAAGTTGGTGGGGCAGAAGAGACTTACTTTGGACAGCTTTCTTTGCAAGTAGCACATGGAGAAGTTTTGTAGAGAATGAATACCGTCAACTTTTCTAGAGAGTGGTCTAGGCTGGAGGAGTTAGGTCTTGGGGTCAGGAACACAGCAGAGTAGGAACCAAGAGAAGCAATAAGATCACTCAGGGGAGGGATGGAAAGCAGAGGTCTTAAACTGGCCCTGCAGGTAGTTTCTGGCTTTTGCCTGTCATTTCTTTTTGCTTTGTTCTAGTGGGTTTTGTGGTAGTGGTTCTTATTTTTATTGTTGTCATGGTGTATATATTTAGCTATGTAGACTTTTCTGGGAAAAATAATGCACTAAAACCAATGAAATTTGAGTAGTGGCAGACTACTCAAGTTGCAACCGTAACACTAACAAAAGTGACGTTTATTAGCTCAGTTAAAAATAAGTGAGATTCTCAATTGCTTTTCAAATATCCAAACTGACTGCAAGGCCTCTAAGTGGAAGAGAAAAGAGCAGAAATGGAGATGCAGTAGGCACTGCCAGGCGAGTTCCTGCCAACTCGGTGGAAGAATGGGGTGAATGCGTCCAGCTAGCCAGTACGCCTTAGGATCAGCTGCTGTTTACCTTACTGCAAAACCTCAAGGTTGCAAGAAAAAAACAAGGCGATGCCCCACCTGAGGCAGTTAGCTCTGTCATTACGAGAATAGAAGCACATGTACAAGGAAGAAGCATATCCCCCCGCCACCCCACCTCTGCCTACCTGGCCCATAATAATTTGCACTTGTAGTTCTTTGCTCATAGTAAGATCCCTGAAGAGATCAGATCTGTCTCAAGTCTCATTCAAATGCTTTCAAGAACAGGGCCATTCTATATCCGTGAGCCACAGGCACCCCCATTCCATTGTCCCATAACCCTCAACTTCTACCCTTTCCCACATTTATGTCTCCTGGCTATTTCAGTTGATTTTTAGTTTGCAGGCACTTAGATAGAGAAGAAAGAACTTATCAGGCAAGATCACAGTGAAGGGCAGGCCAGGAACTAAGAACTAATCATTAGCAAGGGAGAAAGAACATTAGATAAAAATTCTGGGGCTGAAATCAAAGAAAGAGAATTTCAGAAGAACAGAGCTGTGAGTGTGAGATCTTGAGAGAGGTCCCCTGAGGCCAGTGAATTAGACCAGGAGGGCAGCACTGGTCAACTTAGTAAGAGCAGCTTTTGCATGACATGGGGACGGGGCCCAGCTGCCCACCCCAGAGTTAGGGAGCTACTAGGGGGAGGAGGGGAGGTGCGTTTGTCTTCAGAGAGGTTTGATGTGGGAAGAAAGAGGGAGAGGAGACCCGCTGCTTCTGTGGGGAGACATGTTGAAAGAATTCTCTTTGTCAGATGACAAATACTTGAACTTATTATTTTTAGACCGAAGGGAAGTAGCAATTGGGGAGGAAAAGGGAAATGATTGAAGATGAGAGAGCAAGTGGAAAAGAAGGAATAAGTGAAACAGCTCTCCAGAGAGCCAATTTCAATTGCATAATTCACTAAACAAATGTGGATTCATCTTTGTTTCATTTCGAGCTCCTTCTGGCTGCAAGTGTTATTTCTGGCAATGTATTTCTAGAATCTCCTCTCCCCTCTTCAACCACCCCCGTAAATCTCTGTGTGGCTCCTCCCTGTAGTAGATGCCTGACTGTAGTAGTTCCTACCCTTAGATGCATTCAGGGGTTCACTAAGCTGTGACACGGGGGTCAATCTGGAACAACTAGAAATCATTGTAGGCTCTTGCTGCTTCACAAGGCCCTGAACGTCCTTAGCAGAGATTCAGCAACACTGGACCCTTTATTACTAATAGATTGCCTGCCTAATTATGCTTAACATTTCAAACATTTTTAATTTTTAATTGTTTACATTTAATTATCTGCATTACTTAAGCATCCAAATTCCACAGCTAATGTTCTTGATGAAATATTTACTAAACAATCAGTCCTCTTGGATCCCACAGAACTACACATGTTTGATTCACAGCGAGCATTTCCTGCTTTGCACACCTGAGTGCTGATGGTGGCCGAAGCCTGAGTGGCATCCTTTTCAGCTCAGGGACATCCTGCTGACTCTGATGGGGTGATTCATTCGGCTTGGCATTAGCACCAGCAGGCAGGGTGCTATGGGACTCTCTTGAAATCTCTTCCCTGTTCTCTTAGCTTAGGGCTGGAAAATGCACTAAGCGTTGGGTCCGGTGACTGGAGAGCAAAACATTGTTATTGTGTGGTCAAAAGGCAGAGGCAGGATGAAAACTCTTCATCACGCCTATAAGTGATAGTTACTCAACCGACTGATGGACCAGAACAAGCACTACCAAAGCTGAATTAGGACTGCCAGGGAGAATGCCTTTCTAGTACTAGCCTAGAAGCCAAGGGAACAGGTATCTTAGTTTTATCATCTTTTGTGCAGTAAGCAGGGCCCCTGGTGAGAAGAACATGAACTGTTTACATTGGTTTTCAGGCAGGAGTAGAAGCAGTTGTGCTAATCCACCTGTACTCACTAGCACTGTTCCTTTGTCACCAATTGCAAGATCATCAAGAGGGCCGATTATGTGATCTGTAAGGCATGTGGTGATAAAGGATGAGGGCTGTGAATTAGATCCGAAGGGACACCCCACGTACTTACTGATCACCTCCTGTGTGCCAGACACTGGGCCTTCCCCCTGCAAGATAAAAGCAAACAAGACAAATGTGAAAACTGTCTTCATGGAATTTGCAGTGCTTAGCTACATGACCTGGGAGAAGTCACTTAACCACTCCAGACCTCAGTTTCCTTCCCTCTGCCATAAGAATAATCCTGGCACCTCCCTTATAGGATGGTCATAGCTATTTAATTGTTCATATGCAGCTGCACGTAAAACTCAGAAATCACAAGACCCAGACTTACATCTGGCTTCACTGGGGTGTCACAGCTTAGTTATGCATGTATGGTTTCACTAAACACTCGTATTTGAAGCCTAACAAAATTAGCATTTTAATTATGAATGTTAAATAAGAACTGTCCTTCCTGAGCAGAGCTCTAGTTTAAGCAGCAGTTGGAGACAAAAGCAGAAGATATGCCTGGGGTGACCAGATGTGAAAGAACACAGCTTTTTGAGTTCAGGTAATGATAGTCAGACATACTACTGTTACATGTGATATGAAATAAGTATTCAATAAATGCTAGTGACTGTTAGTGTTGTGATCATTATTAAGCTCAAGGAACTCTATAGTAATGTGAAATTCATGATGAGCTTGTGCTGAGTCAGTCATACTAACGGAGTATTAATGTGATGCTTGAATGTATCACATAATAAATGTCAGTGGCACACATGTACACACATATACATAGCTGTATATCATGCTGGATAGCAAAACATTGTATTTTTGATATGTATTTTTTTATTTGTTTTGTTTTTGCAGAGCTGGGGATTGAACTCATGGCCTCGTTTATGGTAGGCAAGTGCTCTCTCACTGACCTCAGGCCGTCAGTGGACATTCGTAGATGCCCTGAACACTTTTGTTTGGGGTCACACAGAATTGGCATTCTGATTGGAAATATTTATTCAAATTTGCCATTACTGGGCACAGCTCTACTTAAGTAGCTGCTGGAGGCAAGCCATAGCAGATAACTATTTTGACCAGAGGTCAGGACTGGCAGCTCTGCTCTCTTGGGCTTGGGTGATTTTGAAAGTCCTTATCTATGCAAGAGCACTAAAATGCTACTGTATTTTCTTACATAACTGGTACTGTGCTCAGCTGTTCATGCTGGACACACAACAGGCAGCACATAAAAAAGTTAGCAGGCAGTGCCTTCTTGAATGGACTGAATTTATCTGTCTATCTCTCCAAGGAGTTCACATAATGGTCATTGTAATACACACTTCATCGTCTTCCCGTGAGGTAATGGATAGACTTCTGCTTGAATCCCACACAGTGAATTCAGTAGCCTGACTGCCATTATGGGTTGAATGGTGGCTTCCAAGAGGATATTCCAACTCCCACCCACAACGTGTGAATGTGACCTTACTTGGAGAAAAAAGAAAGATTGTAATAGATATAATGAAGAGATCATCCTGGATTATCCATTGTATTGGTCAGCTTCTCTTCACTAGGACAGAATACCTGACACCCACAACCTAAAGGAAGAGAAATTTGTTTGGGCTCTCAGTTTTCAATCCATGGTCAGCTGGCTCTGAGGCAGGAGCATCATGGTGGATGGACATGGTGGAGCACAGCTGTTCACTCCTTGACAGCTGGCTTAACCCTGCTGACCCATCTCCAGTTGCGGTTGCCATCTCCTGTCAGTACATTCAGCTAGAACATCAGCTCTTCAATCCATTGATGCATATAGCACCCCCAGGATCTAGTCACCTCTCTAGGGATCTCTTCACCCAGTCAAGCTGACACTTATTATGAACTGGCTCGCCCTGGTAGACCCAAAATCCAATGGCAGATGTCCCAAGAGATGGTAGGGAAGACTCAATACAGACGAGATCTTGTGAAGATGGCAGCAGGGACTGGAGTTGT
This sequence comes from Cavia porcellus, assembly GCF_034190915.1. Taxonomy (NCBI): domain Eukaryota; kingdom Metazoa; phylum Chordata; class Mammalia; order Rodentia; family Caviidae; genus Cavia; species Cavia porcellus. The sequence continues at coordinate 154,240,814 of NW_026947484.1, read as the reverse complement.
GTTAAGAATGCCTGGAGCCACCAGAAACTGGAAGAGACAAAGGAACATTCTGCCTCCCTGACAGGGGCACCTGGAAAGTACACTCACCTCCTCCAAAGGGAGGTGCTACGTGGGACAGTGTCTCAAGTTGGTTCTGAGAACAAACACTGGCATGGAGTAAAGAGATGGGGTGCCTACGAGGTAGGGGTGAGCAAGATCAAGCCTGGAGAGGCCTGACTGATATTCTGAGGTGAATACTTACATATTCTTCCTCACAGCTACTTTGCTTCAGAGGAATTGCCTGATGCCCTATTTTCACACAAATCCTTCTTCCATTTTTATCTCTCCTCACACGTGGAACAACAATGGAGCACAACGGAATGACACCCCAAATTTGACATCTGGAGAAGCTCATCCCACCCCAAGTCAAGACAGAACTTTCCTTGAGATCCACAGTGGCTCACTGCCACTGAATTTGTCACAGACTACTTAGCAACCTGACCACCTACCCCCATAGAAGTGGATTGTGACTCATCGTAAATCCTATAATTAACAACTCGATTTCTCTCCAAGGGGAAAGCAGCATTAAAGTAGAAACGGTCACTCACCAAGAGCCTCATTAACCAGTACTAATTGTTTTTCACAACTAGCACACTCCAGTCACAGCTAACATTGATGGAATCTCACTGCTCTAAAGATATTAGGGGATTGATTTATTTGTCCCTCACAGTATCCTGAGGTTGGTGCTGTTATTCCCATTTTACAGATGAAGATATCTGGCTAAAGAGAGGTTAAGTAACTTGCCTGATTTCCAAGACAACTCAACAGCAGATATGGGATTAAAACCAGGATAGTTCAGTCAGTCATGCTAGATTGCAGTTACTCGTGTGCATGGCTAACCTGTCTATAACTGAAGGCAAGTTAGTTTAAAAGTAACAAAACTGCAAAGATTCCGGATTCTTTGACTAAAGGCATGGATCTCTCCGCTCAGAGTTAAATTTTTCAACTTGCAAGAAGTGGGAAATGCACTAAGGCACCACGGCATTGCACTGAAACTTGATGTATGGTTGACATTAAAGATCAAAGAACATCCTTTTCCCAACCAGCCTTCCACATCCTGGAAGATGACACCGAGCTGGGTTGACTTCTGTCACAAAGTTTGCAATCCTGAAGCATTTCCAAAGGCAGGCAAGGCACTCTCAAGCCAACAGGCCCTTACAACAGTTTGGGGAGGAAGCCATCAAATTCGCTATGCCAGCCATCAGAATCTAAGGTAGCTTGAGAATTTCACCAGAATTTTTTTCTTTGCTTTGCTGTTGTCAGTTTGTAGTTTCCGTTCAGTGTTATGACAAGGTAATGCATCTAATTCATGCAAACCACTCATCAAATATGAAAGTACGTTAATAAACAAGATTCGGTGAGTACACATCTCTAATGGCATGAGAGACCTTCGGTGTACAGTACCTGAACATTGCATCCTATGAGCAGAATTGGGGTGTGGATATGCGCATAGAAGGAGCAGGAGAATTGTGGTCCCAGAAGTTAATTTATTTAGTGGTTTTGTGTGAAGTGGCACCAGGGTCCAAATGGAGACAGATCAAAAGAGAGGAGGTCTGTGTATCTCTGCATTGATTCTCTCACCCCAAGACTGCCCAAGGCAATAGTTTTCATCCTGGTAGGCAGCAGTGCTTCCCTGATATACAGAGCCAGAAATCTAGAGGAAAACGTGTCCTGGTTCTGTCTGAGAACACGGGGAACAATTCCTTCGGAACTGCTTACATTTTGTAAAAGAGAAAATAAATGGCTGAGGTGTCACATCCACAGCTAATAGTTTATAAGTCACGACGATCTGGGGCTAAGAAATGTGACATGAATTATGATGGAAAGAGGGTTTTCTTGGATAAAGAATTTTGTTTAGTCACAAGCCCCAAGGGGATGAGTACAGAGAGGTATTTAGTGAACTGAGAATAAGTGAGATTAACCCCTCCTCTCTTATGCCAGTGATTATTTATTACCTCTCCCGAGGATGGAATGCATATAAAGGCAGAGATTTATGTCTATTTGTTTCCTTTGATAGCCCCAATGCCTTGAACAAAGTGTCATTGTTAAGTCTGCCGGATTGTCCTTTCAAACTACGGAGATACGTGCATACCTGTGGTTACAGCAGTTGCAATTTTTAATAGCTAGGTTCTGAAAACACCCTAGATACCCATCAGCAGAAAGGGGATAAAAAGGATGTATCCGTGCCCGATGGACTATTATTCAGCCATAAAGAAGACTGAAATCATGTCATCTGTAGGAAATGAATTGATCGTGAAGCCATAATGCTAAGTGAAATAAATCAGACCCAGAACAGTACATATCAGATAGTTTCCCAAAATAGAAATAAACTGATTAAATAAAGGAGACATGGTAGGAAACAGGCAAATTTTTTGGAATGGGAAAAGGCTCAAAAACTATCAAAATTTGCGATACCTACATGTATATACAGATACAGATGTACATTCCAAAACTAATACAACTATTGTGTACCACAAGAAAGTATTCTTATGACTCAGTTGTTAAGATATGCTGGCACACATCTGTAAAACAGCTTCTAAAAGGGGCAGGCTGAGGTAAACAGGAAGCAGTCTGCAATTTCCACATCTAGCCTAGAAAAAGTGCTTTCCCCTGGAAACCTTTTTTCTGGTTCTTTTTCAAAGAAAAAAGACATTTTTTCACCAGTATTTATTTGGAATCCATAATTACAGCTTGTACTATCCAGAGCTCACTTGAGGAAAAACATATTTTCCTTACCTTTGAAGCTTAGCAGATGGAGTAACACCAGCTTACACAAAGGCTGGCCATCTGTTGAGAGGTCAGAGGCTGGAAATTCAAGTCTGTTGTTCCCAAGGCTGGTTTGGGGACAATGGACAGCTTGGCCCTGATATGGGTTGGTTCTAGTGGAAGTTGGGGTGACCCTGAAGTCTGTTCTAAGATAGCGCCAGAGTTTCAAATAGCTTTGGGTGGGGTACTTTAGACACAGTGAGGGTGTGACAAATCCTCCTCTGACCCTGGCTTCTTGCATTCATCTAAACCCTCCAAGAGGTTTCCAGAGGACTGGGTAGAGGGCAAGTTCTTTAAGAACAAGATAATGGATGCCAATGAATTGCATTTAAGATGCTGGAGATGTTTGTGGCAGGAAAAAAAAGGAAGATGAAAAAGGCTGTGTTAAAAAAACTGTTTTGATTAGACTTGAAGAATAATTTTAGAAAATGGAAAATAGTGCTGTGTAGTAGAAAATGTGCCAGGGCCCTGCCACCTGGGGATAAACCAAGGTTATAAATCACCCCCCGCCCCGCATTCCCTATTTTTCCACTGTGATGTTTCTATGTTTTGTAGACTTTAATTTCCTACATGATGAAAAATAACCAATGCGCAGTCTCTTATGTTTGAGCCTGTATTATTATATTTGCCATCTTTTTAAATTATGGAGGGTAATTAATTTCCTGTTTCTAGGAATATATGATGTTTCTATGCATTACTCCCTTAGGAAGGAAGAAATGTCAAGGACTGTGCTCCTTGGGTTAGGGAGGACTAATTGGTAAGTTTCTTTCCAGTTCTGCAGGCTGTGGCAAATGACTTTCTTCCTAAGAACTGAACTTTGCATCTCAGCCTCCATTAGTCTTAATAGGAACCACGCATTCTCTCCCCCTTACTGTGATGCAAGAATAATTTTTCCTCTGAGTGGAATAATGGCTGTGAAGTCATTTAGGTATTCGTAGAAAAAAATAGCCCTTTACTGTTGTTTTTTATTGATTCTAGGAATGAGGCTGAGAGAAACCCTGTTCCATTTTACTGTAAATACTATTAATCCAGAGATGAGTTCTTAGTATACAGAAATGATTGATTTGAATTTAAATGAGTTAATATTCTGCATTTCTATCTAGACACAGATAAACAACAAAATTATCCAGTGACTGTGGCTAAATTTTAGAATTGCTGTTTAGAATGTCTAAATAAAAGCTTGCATTTTCTGTGCACTAGAGAGAGAGTGAGAGAGAGAGAGAGAGAGAGAGAGAGAGAGAGAGAGAGAGAGATAGAAAGACTAAAAGCTATGTTCCGCTATCCTGATTAGATTCTGAAAGTGTATACTTCACCAACACTCTTTCTGATTTATTCATTCCTGACCTCATTCCCAAGGCAACTCACCCATTTCCTCCACTGAATCTGGGACCAATATCTTGTTTTAAGATAAAGGCTTCCCCTCAGAAAAATCAGGTTGGCTTTTCTAGTTGCCAAAGTAGAGAATAGTTATGGTACTGTTTGAAGAGAAGCATTGGAAGGTCTGATTCCCAATCTTCAAAATAAGTCAACAGGATTTAAGGCTGTCTTTAGCACTTTGCATTAGCAGCAAATAATTACCTCCAAGCAGAATGAAATGAGGGTCAAGAATGCAAGTAATCCAATGAAAGTGCCACTTACTTTATTGAACATGCTAATTCCGATCTGTATTTGGGAGAGTCAAGGAAGAAAAATGTCCCCATCCCAAATTTCCTTGGGAGCTTTCCAGGAGAATGGTCCAGAGCACTTTGCAGATAATAAAAATTTGAAGTTGGAGTTGCTTAGTTTTAACACTTGAAGGAAATTCACCTGCGGATTTAAATGGTTTTGGATTTGTGCTTTTGTATTTAAATTGGATGATGTTTTCCTGGATACACAAGGGTAAGCATACATTTAACTCTGTACCTCTGACTTAATTATTTTCAAATGGATGTCTGTTGCTGAATAGATAGATGTCATCCTAACACATTACCAGATTAAGAGATACTGAGTTATATAGTTTTAGTTTGTGGAAGTATTGACCAAGCTCAGCTTCCTTTTGTGAAACACTGATCTGGTAAGACATACCAAAACTCAGATACATTTTTATTGGCTCATCATCACCCATAGTTCTAATCTTCATGAGTAACAATTTAAACTCGTGACAGTTTATTTACTAGTAAACTAGTGGGATTTTTTTCTTTTGTCTTTTTTAGACAGAGTCTCACTATGCAGTTCAAGATATTCTTTAACTCGCTTGTAGACCTCAAAAACTTGAAGCAATCCTCCTGCCTCAGCCTCCTGAATGGTGGGCTTATAGGTGTGCACCACCATACCTAGCTTAGTAAACTAACTTTGAGAACAGAAATGCAACCAAATTCAGAATTTACTTGTCTTGAGCCAAAGTTTAGGATGAATGTGTTTTATATGTATAGGTTGATAATAACATGAAGAATGCCAGCCTGAAAGCAATAACTTCTAGACTTTTTTAAAAATGTCCTCTATCATGTAACAGGAAATAAAAAGAAATTAAACTCTTTCAACTAAAAAGAAATTGAAAAGTTGAATTGTTTAAATTGAAGATAAATTATGATTATTAGAAAAAGATACAAAAGTGCCAAGCATTTAGAAAAGCCATCTAAAAATATTTATTTTACTCTGGAAGTTTTAGTTTTTGTCTTAAAAGCTTTCCTAGTATATATTTAAACAAAACAGGAACCTGTAAGAAAAGAGGACTTTGGAAGGCGTTGAGGCAAGAGAGGCTGGAAGCATAAGCCTGTGACTTCCCCTCCAACCTCATTACCCTGTGCCTGTGTATTCACATTGGTAAGCGCAACAGCAGAGAGGATCCCCTGCAAAGTAATCTGCGAAAGTCCCCTGCCCTGCGTTCTTGCCTCTGTGCTATCCTCAGATAAGGTAGGTTTGATGGATCAGAGGCAAAAGGATAGAAGAGGTGATGCTTCAGTAACAAACAGACCCCGAAGAGTGTTTGGCATACAGAGCTTCTCTGCACAAAAATCCAGAGTGGTTCTGATAGCCTCTTGCATCGTGTATCCTACCAGCTTGCTGTGAAAGGGAGAGCTAAGAGCACTGGACACATCAGCAGGGCCAGGGCCCGAAGTGCCAGTGACACCCCTGCAAGTTTCACGGGTCAACCATGGGATCCCACTCAAGGAGGGGGAGGGTGGAGAGGGGTGGCCAGCAAGACCACCAGACGTGGATTCAACAAGTTGCCCCACCGGGTGTGGTGTCCTCACTCCCTGGCGCTCCTTTAGCCTTAGCAGGGAGCTCCCTCCTGTACTCTTTTAGGCTTGCACTGGGGCCTCTGATTCCCCAGAACAAACATCCCTCCCCCCGAAAGGAAGCTTGCATCCTGTTCATACCTTCTGAAGGCATCAAAAGAGAAACACAGAAGAGAGACTACTGAAATAAGCATGCGCATTGATACTGTTGAAATAAGTAGGACCATAATAAGGGAGAATACATTTCTCCCTTGTCCTTCCTTCTGCCCATGTAGCACCTCCCACGAGAACAAACATGACACAGCGTGTGTCTCATGTCCTTATTCCAGACATGTGTCAGGAACCTTAAGCTGCTTTCCTGAGCCACTCAGGATCAACCTTACCCTCGCTGCTTGCAGAATGACTTGCTGAGCCGCTGCTCCCACATACTCTCGTGGCATTGCAGTTAGTAACATACATGACACTTTCTGGACTCCTCTTGTAACATTTAATCAAGAACTAGGGCAGGGAGAGGAGGATGAGCTGACTTGTTTGGGGCTCATTTTGTCATCAGAGCTGTCATCGTGGTCCAGTGCGGGTGGGACCAGCGGAAGGAACAGAAGTCCTAAACCAGGACTCTGGGATGTCTGCACTCCACGACCTTGGAGGTGTCCCCTGGCCTCCCTAAAGTTCCAGGTTCCTCATGTGTAAAATTGAATGTTTGGACTGGACAAGGGCTCTTCCATCTGTGACACACTGTTATCCTGGGCACCTATGTTCCCGCCTCTGTAATTGAGGTCACCGACCTTGTGGCCTGTAAGGTCTGTGGAGAAGATGAATTTGGAGCAGTGTCACCAGGTTGATCAACTCAAGAGGTGTCCCACTGCAGGACTCGCTGAGAGGAAAAACTGCAGCGTGTCACCTCTGATGGCACTGATTTTTTTTCTTTCCCTCCTATAACTTTCAAACGGTCACTGTGGTCATAAACTGAGAAAGGTAATAATCCTTGTCCTGTCAGTACAGTGACCAAAGCAAAATGCTTGGGTATCTTCGTACTCACAAGCAGATCACCAGGACTGCACCGGCTCCCCAATGAGAGAGATGGTGTGGGCACAGAGACAGGAAGTTAGGAAACCAGAGCACTGCTTGTCACTTGGAGCCCAGCCCAAGCGGACTTGTCACACAGCACAGTGAAGTTATAGGCCAAGGAGCTCAGCCTTCTCTTCAGGATCTAACACAGGTTGCAGATAAGGCAGCTGAAGCTCAGAGAGCTGAGCTGAGTGGAGAACTTGGGTCTGCCGACCCCTGACTCAGCTTAGGGCTCTCGGCTTAGGGCGCCCACATTGCCCTGGACTCTGTAACTTCTGCACTGAATCTGGGATCCAGAGGTCACATGACAGTGACAGTGCCAATAATGGGACTGAGTATCACATGATTCCAAACGTGAGCATGAGCCTCGGATAACAGGTGAGAGAACCGAGCCTAGAAAGAGACCCATTCATTCCACTCAGCCAGAATTTTTAAGTTTTTGTAATGTACAGACAATAAATTAGCCACTGTGATTAAATTTAAGCTAAGTTAAATGTGATGTAAGGTAGATATATGTGACACAGATGTGTCACAGACAGATACATTTGACAGTAATGTCACAAGCGAGATGTGGCTGGTTTCTGGGGGAACTCAGAGAAAGGATGTAGTATTTTTCCACACTGAATGGATTAGAGAAGAAAAGCTACAGGAAGCCATAAAAGAACTGAACCTCAAAAGAAGAGCAGATTCTGGGTACTGGAATTGAGGGCAAAAAGCCAAAACAAGCCTGAAAGTCAAGAGCTACACAGAGGGCTAAACCACAAGTTGAAGCTTATCTTTGACCAGTTACATAGTCACAACAAAAGGAAAGTGACTGTAAAACATGGAGTATAAGATAAAGTCCAGACACACTCCATCTCATGAGCCACCTGCCACGAAGCAGTCTTGCTTTCTGATTTCATTATATCAAAGGTTCACTCCTGAACTTGATGTGTAAGTCCAAGCAAACTGGAACTGACCCAGAACACTGAGAATGAGGAAAGCCTAACGTACTTTCCTAGAAAGCCAGTGGGGGTTACAGTTGTGATAGGCCATTGAGTCTAAAGACAGAGCTGGACATGCCACAGGTCAAACCAGACTTCCATGGAACATGACATTTGCAAAAAAATAAAAGCCAGATGCAAACATAACCTACAGGAAGCTGGGCGTGGTGGCATGCACCTGAAATCCCAGCACTCGAGAGCATTGCCAGGAGTTTGTTACATGAGCACTTTAAAAAGGGCAGAGCTGTGATCTCTCCACTGAGGTAAGAACAGGGAAGACTGGGTATAAATGAGTGTTGTACTGGTAAACATTTGAACACTGAGTCCCCTTAAAATGTGCAGATTGGTTAAGCTTATTATTAACTTTACTAATAAAAAGTAATGCAACTCTGATTTCAGATCTTATAAATCTTTCCCCTTTTGCTAAAAACAGTAGCACACATACAAATAACATTAAAATGTATAATTCTCTTTTTTGTGGTAAATGTAGCTGATCAGCTCTGGAAGAATATTTTTCTTTTTATTTTAGTCAGATATCTGCAGTCAACCTGAGCCCATATGAGTGACTATAAATCCAACATGATCGATACTTTTACTTTACTCAAAAGGAAATGAAAGGAAAAAAAAACTTGTATTGGAACTTGACAACCCCTTCAATAAAAGTTCTGCCAACTCAAAGAATTTTTTTTCAAATAATAAAAACCATCTTTCCAAATTTATACCATTCTCAGTGATGTAAAGGCTACAAATGTGAGACACTTTAAAGTTTGTAATACATACATTTTGTTCATCCATTTTTCATTTGTTTGTCCTTACTCTTTAATTTTATTTTACTTTCAGTTTATAAGTTTGCACATACTAAGGGATATGTACCATGTGATATTTCAGTACATCTACACATAGTATACGGATTGAGTCTGGATCATTAGCGTATACGTCCCTTGGCCATTTATTATTTCTTTGTGGTGAGATGATTTAAAATCCTTCCCTCTGGCTGTTCTGAAATACGTAATACATTATTGTTAAATACACTCGCCATACTGCACAGTAGCACACCAGGGCAAGTTCCTCCTGACTAATAATAATATTTTATCTGTTGATTCTCCATCAGGTTCTTAACAATCAACAGTACAGGGCCCCAAACCCTGATTTGGTAGTGTTCATTTCTGTAATAAACTCTATATGGCTCCTTTCAAGCAACCAATGAGCTGTTATTGAAGACATATTTGGGAAAAAGCCCACTAGCAGACCTCAGAAAATATTTCCTTCATGGAGGCCCAAAATTCATATGTTGAAACCCTAAACACCAATGTGATGGTATTTGGAGACGGGGCCATTGGTAGAAATTTAGGTTTAGATGAGGTTACAAGGGCGGGACCCCATGAGGGGGATTAGTTCCCTTATAAGAATCAAGTTCAGTTATTAGTATATGACATCTTTTTTTGTGCTTATTTCTACCTATCTCTCCTCTGGTGAAATGTCTTTTGATACATCATACCACTTCTAAGTAAAATATTTCTTTGTCATTGAGTTTTGAAGAGTTCTTTATATATTCTAAATATCAAAATTCGACAGATATGGTTTACAGATTTTTCCTTCCAGCCTGTAACTTCAATTTGCATCCTCTTAAAAGGATTTCACAGCATAAAAAAATTTTAATTTTGATGAAATACAATTTTTTTCTGTTATGGATCATGCTTTTGGTGTCATGTCTAAGAACTCACCTGGGTCTAGATCCTAAATATTTTCTTCAATGTTTTCTTATAGAAGTTTCATAGTTTTACATTTACATTTATATCTACCATCTAGTTTGAGTTAATTTTTTATATGGCATAAAATTTAAAACCATGGCTCCAATTTTTGCCCATAGATGATCAATTGTATCAGCACTGTCTGTTGAAAAGATTGTTTTTCACTGAAATTTACTTTGCTTTAAGTGTGTTTTATTACTTTATAAGTTTAACTTTTAATTAAACAGCTCACAAAAAGTTTTAAAGCTTAACAATAGATCTGATCCCAACACAGGCTGTCTTCCACATACTAGTGTAGACTTTGATCTATTTATGGATTAGAAAGGGAAAACAGATTCATAGGCATGACTACGGATGATGTTTGCAAATACTGAACTACTTGGCACAATACATTATGAAAGTAGCAAGACCCAGACGTGGCTTTAGCCTGTTATGTAGGAAACTGAAGGTTAGGTTTAAACCTGTGCTTTTATTCATCTTAGGTGGAAGGGAAAGGAATGAAATGTAACAGTACAACTTGGGCTTTGTGGTCAATTGGAAATGGGTCTGAGTTTTACAAGCTTTGAGGAAAGACCTTATTCACCCCTAGTTTCCATTCAAGTTTTAAAAAGCAAGAGCATGAAGCCTCAAAAGCTGGGCTTACTAAGTAGGACTTACATGGTGAACTCTCGGTTCAGTAAGAAGGCAGTGTGAGAATGGCAGTAAGCGAGGCAGTGACACTTTTTGCCTGTGAAGAACTTTGTGGTCACTAGTGGACAGTGACAAGAGAAGCACGCTAGAAAATCGGGATTATGGTTGTTATCAAGCATAAAGGATGGAAAGCATGCAGTAGGATTCAAATCTCTGCTCTGTTCCTAGCACTCGTAGGTGGCTGCCTAGGGGATTAGCGTGAGATCTGTGTGGCACCGTTGGGGACTTGGAGATGTCCCCTGGGGCTGACACATTATAACAGCTGCTCTGCATAGAGAGCTCAGTGGGATAGCCTTGAGCTCCGCCTCTTATTCTAACAGCCCGTGGCCACCTCGTGTAATTTGATGATGTGGTGTATTGAATGTTTTTTACACAAGGATGTGGGTTAATTCAGCAATGAATATGATGCCATTGGGTCAGATACTATGCATATTCATATTTTGATACTATTTTCTAGCATATTTTCTACTCATTGTAATCTTTTTTTACATGGGCTAAATTAGTTTAAAAGTTTAAGGAACTAGAATCTTCAAACCTAGACTACCACAGGTTGATTTTACTCTCAACTATTGGTACACATCAAGTTTTCTCTGGAAGTAAGTTATTGTTAATCAATGCTTTTTTGTAATGAAGCCCATAAATCCACATTAAATAAACATCAGAGTTATTGATGCCCTTTTGCTTTCCTGCTCGGCTTTGTGTATTTTCATCACAATAATTCACTCAATTTAATCTGCGGGTTTTATTTATTTATTTAATTCTACTTTTCATGGCTTCCCACTGACTCTCCCAGAGCTTCCTGAGCCCCCAGCTGACTGCGGGCTTCCCAGGCAGAGACGACCTGTGCAGGTCTCTGATATTTCTGCTTCTTGGCTGCTGTCTGGAATCTTTCCTCTTAACCACTATCTCTATCAGCTTGGTTGTTCAGTGGAAAGATGAGGCATAAAAGGGATATGTTTTCTGTTTCTCTTCTTTCCTTCTGATGGTCAAATTAATTCTGCCTTAATGTAGGAAATTGGAGAAAAAATAACCACAAGGAGGAATTGAGGCTGGAGATTTAGCTCAGCAGCATGAGCACCTGCCTTGCAAGCAGGCGGTCATGAGTTCAATCCTCGGTACCAATAAAAAAAAAAGTTGGGACTGGGGATTTAGCTCAGCGGCATAAGCGCCTGCCTTGCAAGCAGGCAGTCGTGAGTTCGATCCCTGGTACCAAAAAAAACGAAAAAGACAAAAAAAAATTTATCTAGGTGGTCCCAGTAGCAGTCTCCTCTCAGACCTTAAAATTGGGTGTGGTACAGCCTCCCACATCCTCCTCTGTGTCCTCTGGCGACTCGGCATGGTGGCCTATTTCTGAGAGCATCTCCTCCAGCTGTGGCTCACTTGGGTCTTCACCCATATTTCAAGGGCTCCAAAGGTTTGTTCTTCAGGTTGTGCCCTGAAACACTTGCTCCTGCACACCCCCACTTTCTGGTTCTTGCCAATCTGACAGTTTCCCAGGGGCCTCTGTGGTTTGACTTGCATTTATCCTATTAAAAGTGGGGTGGAGATTTTACATACATAGAAAGACCACTCGTGTTTCCTTTTATTTTACTCCATGTCACATCCCTGGCCATTTTTTTGTTTACTTTTGTCAGGCCAATATATTCTTAATAGACAAACCAAGTGCTGCCAGTGAAGTATTGCATGAAGATATTTGTTTAAAACAAAAATGGAATGAGGGGGAAAAAAGCATAATAAATTTGTAAAAGAAAAAATTGGATGTGATGATCCCATAATCTCAGGGTTAAACTCTGCTAAAATCACTACTCCTGCCTCCGAAGTAGTTTGGAACTAATGAAAGAAACCATGTGCCTTACTTAGGCCCAAGACTCAGAAAAAGGTGACACTTATAGATCGCTATTCTGTAGGAAATACTCCAAATGCTTGGAAAATACATTGACTACAGCAACCCAGTTTTTATACACACAGTGACAGATAGAACTTGAATTCAGGCCCAGAGAGACTGGTTCCAAGAGTTTACAGTCCAGCCACAAAAACTAGTCACCACTTACAACCATTCCCGTTCCCCACTGTGTGACACCAACACTCTTCTGTGCTTGTTTGTCTCAAGCCAAGCCCAGTATTGACTGTGTTCATGGTTGACTAATTATAAGATAGTGTCTGTCACTCCTGTTTTGTCCCTTTGTATGACCAGCTGCATTTTGGTGACTGAGCCATCACTCCAGTTCTGATCTCCTGGCAGTTTTGCACGTAACAGTCACATACAGTGCTGAGCATAGATTTGGGGAGGAGGCAGGGAAACCATTAAGTGCACTTGTTTTCTGAGGTCCCCATAGAGCCAAGGACTTCTTGAGATCACCAGGGAGACAGTCTCTCTTAATTGGTATATTTCCTTGAATTTCTCTTTTCTATATATCTAGTTTTTAATGTTTTTTTTTTAATTTCTATTTTACTCAGTGTGTGGTTTAAAGGGGGAAATTCCTACTACCATGCTGTTTCTACCTGGAGCAGCTGACTATGGACTGAACCTCTAAAACCCAAAAGCTCAAATAAACCTGTCCTTAAAAAACTTAAATCCACAGAAAAAATTAAAATATTTTTATCTCTTTGCCTACTGTATCAGCTTTCTAAGACTTCTGTAATAAGTGACCACAAACTGAATAACTTAAAAGAACACATTCATTCTCTCAGTTTTGGGGCTGGAAGCCGGAAACAGGTTTTGGTAAGGCTGTCTTCCTGTGGGGAGACCCTTTCCTTTCTCTGCCTAACCTGATTCTTGGCGGAAGTTGCCCCGTGACTTCTGGATACCTCACCCCTTTCTTTCTGTCACATATGGCCTTACCCCATGTCTGTGTCTCCCATCCCCTTTTCTCATAAGGAATTCAGTCATACTGCATTTAGCCCCCTCTCCCAATCCATCATGACTTCATCTTAATTTAATGACACTGACAAGGACTCCATCTCCAAGTAAACTCACACTCTACGGTTCTTGGTGGGCTTGAATTTTGGAGGGACACCATGCAGTCCTCTCGTGACTTAGAGCTAGAATGAACCTCACACCTCAAGCATTCAGAGACAGAGCTTTTGGAAGGTAGTTGGATCAGGGGGGTGCTGCAGTCATCAGGGGATTCACCCATTAGTGATTTCAGCAGCAGAGTATGCTGTCAGGTGTGGCCTGGAAGAGCAGATCTCCTTTCCTACTCTACCCTTTGCCCTGTCTGCTTCCTGGCTGCCATATGTGAGCAGCTGTCATCTGGTGCAGTCCCTACACCGAGCTGTTTCTGCCTGGAGCCAGCTGACTGTGGACTGAACCTCTGTAAACCATCAGCCCAAGGAAACCTATTCTTTAAATTGTGGAGTTTGAGTCTTCTGTCCCAGCAATGAAAAAAAGATTAAGGCAAACCCTGTACACCTGCAGTCACCAATCATTAACATTTTGACTTTCATCTCTTCATCCACACATACCTGAAAGTTGTAGTAGGAGACATGAAATTTCATCCCTGATACTTTAGCCAGCTAATATCACCTTTAAAAAAGGACATTTTCTATATAACCATAATACAGTTATCACAGCATCAGTACTGTGGTATCACAATATCATGGAGGCAATATTCACATGTCTTGATTTGTTTCAAAAGTACTCTTCACAGTGAATGCGTACATGGAATGCATGGACAGAAGCAGTATTTCCCCCCAGTCACTATTGGATAAGGAGTCGCATATTGTATTTTATTTAGTATGTCTCTTTAGTCTCCTTTCAGCTAATCTATGCCCTCCCTTTTTGTTTTTTTGTTTGTTTGTTTGTTTGTTTTTTCATTTTACTGCCATTTTTTCAAGAGGCCAAGCCAGTTGTCTTTGAAAGTGTCCCATATTCTGGATTGGTCTGATTTCTCTTTATTGCATTCAGGTTCAACATTTTGGAAGCCATGCTGCATAGGTGGTGTTGCAGAAGCCAATCACATGTCTGCTTGTGCCTTTGTTAGTTTTCCTGATCACTGACTGAGTGCTGAGAACTGCTTGTCTTTATTCCAATGAGCATTGTTTCCTGATTCTTTCAAATTCCCATTTCCTAGCTTCTTTCATTTTGCCCTTTTCTGTTGTAGGCCTTAGAGCTCCAGTGAGATGTATTTTTAAAATATCCGAAAGCTCTTTTTTAAAATAGACATTTACTTCAGTTTGGGGGTTGTGGCACAGTTTACTTCTGCCATGGCCTTTGGAGGAGGACTTTTGCCTACCGGAATACTTTGATTTTCATTGTCTACAGGCTTAGAGTGGCTTTATGCGAGATATTACATGCTGTTTTAGCCTTTGTCTTACAGTTGCTTGGATGAGCAAAAACAAGATGGTTCTAGAGAGTTTGCAGTAGGTTTTAGGGAGGCTCGCTTAAAGTTTGCAGCTCAGGAGCGTGGTCTTCTATTAACACAGAGAAGTCTAATGTCTTCACAGTGGATGGTGGGAGTTGTGTGGTGGCTGGAATACTGTGACTTCGTACTCTGAGGACAGGTCTGTGACTCTGAATACTGTGCATTCTTCTTCCCTTGCTCCCCCCCTATGTCCCTAGAGCCTCTCTGGTCCCCCTGAGCTCCCACCCCTCCTTTTGTGTCCCAGTGGCAGTTTCTGCAGTCTATAGGGTCCCATACCTTTCTCCCAGTTCATCCTTTTAGAGGGCGACACTGACCTCAGTGCTCTGCCACCCTGAGATTCTGTGGCCCCTGCTCATTCCTCAAAATTCTCCACCTAATTTCCCACTCCATCTGGTTTCTCAGAACTGGCCCTCGGAGTTTGAGGCTATTATTTCCCTGCTTTTGTGCAAACTAAGATATGCAATATTCTGGTTTCTGATCGAGCAGTACACAGGACTCATGGGGTGGTTTTATTTTCTTTCGTCCTTCATCTCTGCAGGCTTTGGAGGATACATGTGGAAAGGTTTATATTTACTAAACGTCCAGAAACAGCCTGCATATGTTCTTAGGGGTGTGTGTTTATGTGTATGTGAGTGTGTGTGTGTGTGTGTGTGTGTGTGTGTGATTTAATGTAAAAACAGTTGTGTATTTCAAGTTTTAAATTTTAATATTGTAATATAACTATCATTGTCCTCTTTCTTCTATATTTTGCTTTTTATGTTAACGCTTTAGTTTTTCTGGAATCATTACCTCTTTTTGGTTTATTTTTCAAGACCCTCTGCTTTTGTCTGTTGGCATGAAAAAACATAAGGAATCTCTTCCTTGTTTGCTTCTAACCAGACAAATACTTAGAGAAACGGGGGCCATGACAGGGTCCGGTCCAAATGTAGCTGATGCTTTTTGAAGCACAAAATGGACAGGCACAGCGGAAGGCTCGATGGCAAATTTCTTAGAAAAGGTTATGTTGCCAGCCACTTTACTCTTGAGTCGCTGACTCCTGCTACCCTCCAAATCTGGCCACTCATCAGAGTCCTCCGAATATTATAAATCACCACAGTCTGAGTCACCTGCTTGTGTCCCCAATTGTCTGTCAAGGCTTCTCCTGAGAGCTGTTCCATCCTCCTCTCTCCCTTGGCAACAGCTGGAACCTCGCCCAAAGATCACCTTAGAAAGCTCTACCTTGAGATTGCAAGAGGTGTTACATCAAACTCAGTTTATTTTTCTCGAAGGCCAGTTAAGAAAAGGAGAAAAGAAAAGAAAGCTACCTGAGCATAGTTAGTACTTGTGAGCTGTGCAGCCTCTGGGAAGCCTGACTCAAGAACGTCTTTGGGCTTCTTCATTTTGTCCAAGGAGTAGGAAAGGAAGCTGCCAGGGCATACCTTTTAAATACATATTTTACGGGTATATTCAACAAAGCCCCTTTTGAGAGGCCAAATTATGAATCCAACTCAGACTCTGTACTGCTAATTCCAAATGTCTCGCTGAAGTTCTGAGTGAGTGATCTTGTTGACAGTTGTTGTCCCTGACCCACACATGTCCCCGAAATGCAAAGAAAGCCAACAAAGACAAGGGAAGCTGACAGCTGCACAAAGTCATCCTTCCTTGGATGAAGGCCTGCACTGGTGCTCCTTGTCCTGGGGCGTGGAACCAGCCCTTGCCAGGACCTGGAAGTTCTCCCCAGTCTGCCCCCACATACTCCAGGGCGCCTCAGCATGGCAGCTCCGTCACCCCACGCACCCCTACACTGCCTTTGTTCAGGCTCTCCCCTGTCCTGGCTTCTTCCCAGGAGGTTTGCAGGTGCTGTTGAATGGACCTATTTTATTCCTTTTCTGAGTTACTGCTTGGATGTCACTCAGATCCAGGACAAGCATCACTTCAGACAAGTCTTCTTCAAATGGCCCTGTTACACAGCCTCGTAGCAATGGGTTCTTGCAGGGTATTTCTGCCAGCTGTAATTTTACATCCTTTCACTAATAACGTTCCCTTCCCCACCCCTGTGAAAATCTCCCTGCATGTGGGCACAGCATTGAATTTCACTTGCTTAGGTAAAAGCTGACTCATGGGAGAGCTGAATAAAATTCTGGTTATATACTTAAGTGATTTAATTAACATACAGCAACCAATGAGGGCTAAATATCCAAAGTAAAGCAACCACTGGACAGCCACAAAGGCAGATTCACAGTTAGCTGATTTTTTGAAGTCATCCTTTAGTGATCTCTGACAAAGTTGCTGGGGTGACCGTGTATACAGATAGCCTGAGAGACAGATGGAATAAATAAGAGGGCAAGTCGAGGAACAAGGTTGAAGCAAACATGATAAAAAATTCAGAGCTATTCGCTGGCCGTGTCTGGAAGCAGTGTTTATTTCTAGTCACATCGCTGCCGCAAGGAGTTGAAAGATTCAGGAGGAGAGGATTCAGGAAAGGGCGGCTTGGGTGATCCCAGATCAAATGTCAAGCAGCTCAGAGGAAATGGAGAGACTTACAGGGCTAGTCAAGAGGACTTAAGGAGATGTAATGACATATTCAAAGCTCAGTGCCTGCATGCGATAATGTCACCTTTTTCACTTAAACAAATATCTGTTTACATAGCATAGATTTAAAAGTGGAGACCTGGGTAACTCAAAGCAAATATACTAGGTGTTTTTATTTTTGAAAGCAACCAAAGGACCTAAAGCATAGGGTTGTGTGTGGCTTTAAAAGTTGCTGTTTAAGGAGAAAGCATTGTTGTTTCTGTGAATGAATTCTGTACTCTGTTGCATGCACAAACATACACATTGGTTTTGAGAAAAGCATTTTTTAAAAGCATGTAACAAAAAGATGGTGTTAATTTGGAGCTTTTAAGCCAAAATGCTACACATTCATCTCTGCATTTTAATCAACCTCTGTCTTCATTGTCTGAAAGAAACAGAAATATGGTGGTTGTTTTCCACTCATTAGTGTACTCTATTGACTCCTGAAGTGAAGGGAGATTTAAAATTCCTTGCTGTTTACCAACAGCATGAAAGGAAATAGCTCAACATTGTCTTTTTTAAGACACGTCACACTGGCAAGGATATGGAATTGGCTTCTTAAAGCACAGTTTCCTGAGATGGATCCCTCCCAGCCAGTGGAAATTTTGTGTATCGTATCATAGAGACATTTGTGAAAGATACAGTAAGAATAAAGAAGGGTATTGGTAAAATGACTGGGGACACAACAGAGGAGTCCTGATAGGATTTTGGTAGCAGAAAAATATTGTGCATTAGCTGGACCTTATCTCAGTGCTTATCACGTTAAAGAAGGTGGCTGAAGCTCAATTATTAGCTTCATGTATTTTCCAATTAAAAAATAAATTTTATACAACCTGTTGTGGTTAACAAGGTTGCTACATGGTTACAACCACTGCTATTAAAGCAGATGCACTTCTGCCTGCAAAACAACCACGGACGTGCGGGCACAGAGAACTGAATTGTGTGACTATCTTTGTCTTTGAGAAGAAGAGATAAAGAAAGAAATTCAGGACAGGGCAGAATTAAAGAGTGACTTGGGGTTAGCGATCATCACAGACAGTGCAGGAAAGAGTACTGCTGAGCACACAGAGGCTGCTAGAAGCCTCCAGAGTGCTTCTCAAAGGCAGTGAATACTTTGTGCCCTTTCCTCTCCATGTCTTGCTTTGTGGTAGGAAGAATAAATTGCCAGAAAGATGTCCACATCCCAATCCCCAGCTCCTGGAATACCCTACTGCACCCTACCAAAACAGACTTTGCAAATAGGGATTACAGTTAGAGGCCTTGGGATGGGAGACTGTCCTCTATTGTTTAGACCAGCTCGCCTCCTCCTACTTGTCTTTAGAAAGGGAGACCTCACTAAAGTCAGAATCAAAGAAAGATGAGACTGGAAAGCTGGTGATGTCATGTCATCACTCCTTTTGAAGCTGGAGGTAGTGACGCTGAATCAAGGAACTTAATTGGTTTCTAGGAAATGGAAAGAGCAAGGAAGTGGATTCCTTTTTCAAGTCTCTGTGGCTTTATTGTAGTGAGATCTGTGCCAGACTTTAACACAGAGCCCCATGAAACAGGGAATTGAGTTGTTTTAAGCCTCTGCTGGTATAACAGGAAGGGAAAGCAAATACAACCCTCAATCCAAGCCACAAACACTGTCATCCATCCACACTACTTGCTGCAGTCACGGCATACTGGGTGGTCTCCCTGCATCCACAGCCATGTGTTCGGAGTCTTTTTGAAAAGTCACAGGCCAATCAGATTTGCTGGATTGAAACTCTTCCACGAGACCATTGTCCTCATGATAAGTGCCAGAAACTTCGATGGCTTCAGTCGTGTGTCACCTCCATACTCTTAAAGTGTTGCCCTTTTCTCTCAAACGCCCAGAAGTTCCTGCTCAGAGGTAACTTTTTACTTTTGTAATAATTGTTTTCTTGCTTTTTCTTCATAAGTTGTCATCCATGTATATGTCATTAAATTGTATGGTTTAGTTTTGTTGGCTTCTGCAACATTATGTAAATGAACAGTGCCTAAGTATTCTTCCGAATATGACTTTCATTGAGCATTATCATTGAGAATCATGCTTTGCATGTAGCAAATTTCTTCATTTGCATTCTAGCATCTCATCTTAAATTCTTCTGGATTTGCTATGTAAAATAACCACATCATTTTTTAATGGGGAAGTTTTTGTTTTTTCCTGATAAGGTTTTTTTGCCTCTGCAGTGTTGGATATGTAAGAAACTTAATCCTGAGATTCACGCTGATGGTTTGTGTTTGGAGGCAGGACTTTGGAGAACTAATTAGAATTTGATGAGGTCATGAGGATGGGGCCTCCATGCTAGCATTAGTGACTTTATAAGACAAAAGTTCACTTGCTCATACTTACTGTGAGGTGCTATTTGCTAGGCTGTAATGCAGTAGCATGATGCCCCCTACCCCAGAGGCTGCCATGCAAATGGTGACTCTGCTTTTGGACATTTTAGACTCCAGACCATGAGCCAGTTACACTTCTATTTTTATAAACTACTCAATCTCAGGAATTTTGTCATACCAACAGAAAACCAACAGACACTTTCCAAAAACACTTTTTGTTGTTGTTTTTCTTCTTTACTGATTATACTGTTAGGACCTCCAGTACAGTTAGGAATGCTGTAATGGCAGCCAGTAATGTTTTAATTTTCAGTTTTACAAAAGAAAAATTTCAGTAAGTCATTAGTAGGTGTGGTTTGCTGAAAGTTATTTTTTGCTGTATGGTATGAGTAGCATTTATCAGATTGAGCATGTTCTCTCCTATATTTAATTAGCTAAATATTTTATATGGATGAATGTTTGACACAGATTTATATTACAGTTATTCTACATTTATTAGGATGATTATATTATTTTTCACTTTTTGTTGTTAATAGATAAATATTGTCAATTAATACTTGAAAATTAAACCAACTTGAATTCCTGAAATACTTAACTTGATCATGATGTATGTGTGTATGTCAATAGATTCAGTTTCTACTATCATATTTAGGATCAGAATTTTTATAGCTATCAAAAATGAAATTTTCTCCTAATTCTCCTTTCTCATAATGTCGTTCTGAGATTTTACTGTCAGTGTTATGCTGGCTTTATAAATCAGGTTGAAGGTTGACCTATCTCTGTTCTGCATAAGAGCATAATTTCTTCTTTACATATCTAAGATAAATAATTTAGGCTCATATTTTTTTATGGTACGAGGAATCGAACTCACAGCCTTGTGCTTGCCAAGTAGCTACTGTGCCACTAAGCCATATCCCCGGCCAAGCCTCTATTTTCCTTACTGGAAAGTTTTAAATTTGGGATTCACATTTTCATAAGTTGGGTTTTTCTAAAACTGTTCTCATAATGCTTTTTAGTTCATAATACCTTTACTTAATTTTATCATCTATAGTATCTGTATTATCCATGCCATTTTGCTCCAGCATAATTAATTTTATTAGTCATTTCAGAGAACCAGTTACTGATTCCTTCTGTTGTGTATTTGTTTGTTTGCTTAATCCTGTTATTATTTGATTTTTAAATTTTTCTTTGAATTTTCATTTTTTTAAATATTAAAATGGGTAATACAAAGTAACAAATATATTTTTATTCTCAATTAAACATATTCCCTAATTACTAATATAATTTTCACTTTGATTTCTTGATTTAGAATAGTATTTCTTAATTTCTCAATATGTATTTTCTCATTGTATTTTTTGTTAATGATTTCTACCTTAATTGCTTTAAGATGAGAGAAAACGTACTATATTATTTTGGTTATTTATGCAACCACATGTGGTTGCTACTCATAAAGTCTCATATATTTCTATAGAATACACATATTGCAGTTATTGTGATTTAGAATTTTCAATCATAAAAAAACTGCCATATCATTTTATCAAATTTTCTATGAATTTAAATAAAATTTTTGTCTGATGTTTTTATATTACCAAGACAGGAGCATTATAATCTTTGAATATGTTACTGATTTATATATTTCATTTGGTAATTGTGCCAAATTTTGTTTTACATTTTAAAGCACATTATTTGGAACAGACAAATTTAAAAATTTGTATTCCCAAGAGATTTATCCTTTTATAATCTGGTAATACATCTCATTCTATTTCTATTTTATCAGATATTATGTAAATCTGCGCTGGATTTTTTTTCATTTATATCTTACATACTCTTTTCCATTTTTGATTTGTCACATTTTTGTCTGTATTTTAGAAGTATCTCTAGCTCATACTTTAATTCAGTATGCCAAGTATGTCTTTTAAATAGAGGAATATCCTTGGTCTAATTTTATTGTACATACATATTCATATTTATAACAACACAACTCATAGTAGCTAAATCTTGGAAGCAGCCTATATGTCCACCATCATGAATGGATTTTTAAAAAACATTCTATTTGTACATGATAGAATACCATGACTATGAACTGGTATAAAAATGTTTAAGTTGGTTATAAAATGGTTATAAAAATTGGTAAGTTAGAGACGTATGTAGGAAAATGGATGCATCATCAGATCATACTGTTGGGTGAAATAAATCAGGCATTAAGCTTAAATATTTTGTGGTTTCTCTTATATAAGAAATCCAAAGAATAAATAAAGATCAAAATAAAAGATAGACAATAGGGATTATAGAGTAGGTCTTTTGCAAATGGAAAGGCCCAAGAGACAGAGAGGGGCTGGGAGCCCAGAAGGAAATGAAGGCAGAATTAAAATGTGTTATAGGGTCTGCAATTTAGTTCAACAGCATAAGTGCCTGCCTGGCAAGCACGAGGTCGTGAGTTTGAACCCTGGGACCAAGAAAAAAAGTGTTATGTTCATGCACCAACACCTCACAATGAGTGTGATTAATATGTCCTACATACAAGTGCTAATAAAATAAATACTTTTCAAATTAAAAAATAACAGTAAAGTAGAAAATTTTAAAATGCATTCTGTTTTGTCTTTCCAGTTGCACATTCCTTTCCTCTACATTTGGTCTTCTTTTGGATAGAAATTGCTCCAGTGAGCCTCTTGGCTAATTCAGAATGTGCATACTCTTTCATTACTCTTTTACTGGTTGCTCTAAAACAGTGATCCTAAATTGAGTGCATATTAGAACCTCCTGCTGGGCTCTTTAAGGTGCAGTGTCAGGACCTCCTCCTCAGCTTTTGAACTCGTGAGTTTGGAGAGTTTCTGAGTATTTCAAGTGATGCTGCTGCCGCTGCCTCAGAAATCTCACTTTGAAACCACTATAAGACAGGTTAAAACTAGCATCCTTCAGCTAATCAAGGTTTGTGCCAGTTGGTCCTTTAACATCTTTCTGGACATTATAAGGACCTTGGAATACTTTAACTGTGCTACCCCCAGTCCAGAATTATGTGCAACTGCTTTCATATATCTTAAAGCTCTACAGATTTAAAAAATCCGAAAGCATTACTCTTGCTGTCTGACACAGTTCAGATTCTTTTAAATTTACTCAAACAATTTTATTCCTCTTGCTTGTTTTTTCTTGGTTTCTACATTTCCAGCCTTCTGTCTGGAATCATTTCATTGTGCCTGAAAACTCATTTCATATTTTTAGTGTTGCTCTGCCAGTGATAAATTCTCTTCATTCTTGATTATATGGAAGCGTCTTCATTTCACTTTCATTTTAAAACCAAAGTTCCTCTGAGTATAGAATGTTACTTTCTCTACCATGTTAAAGATATCATTCTATGGTCTTTTAGCTCTGGTTGACTTTATTTTTATTGAGAAGTGGCTTGTCAGTGTAACTGTTGCTCCTTTGGAGATAATGTCTAGTGTTTCCATGCATGATTTGGTTTTGTTGTTCCTTGGTGTTCGTTTTACTTTTGTTTTGTTTTGTTTCATTGATAGTGCTGTAAATTTAATCCAAGATCTTGCATCTGCTAGACAGATACTTTATTGAGCTATATCTCCGACACACCTTCTAGTTTTTTAAACTTTTTGCCAGTATAACTTACCATAATGTTAGATGGGAGTGTTGTCTTAGTTACTTTTCACATTGCTGAGACAAAATACCCAACACTCATAAGTTAAGGGAGGAAAGGTTTTAGAGCTTTCAGTCCATAATTGGCTGAGTCCAAGGCAGAGTGGCATATGGCAGAGGCACCGCAGAGGCAGCAAAAGCAATAAGGGCCTCTAGCATCATGATTCTGACCCTTTTATATTGTATCTGAACTGCTGAGACAATCATTGGACTGATGTAGTAATCACACACCCTTAATCTCAGCATCACACACTTAGATCCAACCACCTCTGAAGAAGCCCACCTATGACTGCATGGGGCTTTGGAGGGACATCTAGACCCAAACTGTAACAATTACCATTCTGCTTTTGGTTTTTGAAACTTCAAAAACCTGTGGATTGATATTTTTTTTCTTTGATGGGAGAGTTCAATCATTATGTCTTCAAATGTGACTTTGACTTTTACTCTCTTTTTTCTTTTGGGTTTCCCTCTTGTATGTGCTAAGGTCAGTGTAGTACTACATCTTTGTATCTTTCATGATATTTTATTTTGATTTGTAGTTCACAAATTATCTTTTCCACCTATACAGTCTGTTGGTAAACCTATTTATTAACTTCTTAATTTCAGTTATTGTAACTTTTTAATTCTATAGGTCTTTGTGTTTTTTTTATTTTCCCAGTTATACATTAAAATTCTCAATCTTACACTTATATATTCACAGTATATCTACATTTATTTTAAATTCTGTATTAGATTTAAATATCTTACTTTTCTGTGGATCTGGTTCTATCGTACTTTTGTGCTAGGTGGTCTGTGCCACGACTCTTAACACCAGCAAAAAGCTCTGGAAAAAAGTAATCCCAAAAATTCAAGTTGTACCTTCTCATTCTCTTAATTCCTCTAGATCTTAGTGAGTTTCTCTACTTTGTTAATTCTCCAATTCTTCAAAAATTTATAGTTTTTTTACATTTTTAAATTGTAAGTTACTGAGTTCTCATTACTCAAACTAATTCAATTATAAAACAATCCCTATTTATTTTTAAATGAGTTAAATGCATACATTATTTAAATAGAACAAAGTATAAAACATTATAGACTAAAGTCTCCTTCCTAATAAAGGTCTTCATCTACCCAATCTGCACACCTCTCTCCATTGGTGTATAACTGTTTCAAACTGTATAGATCCTCCCAAAAATATTTTATGCACATATAAGTCAATAAAAGGATATCCTGTTACCCCTCCATTTTTACAGAAGTGGTGCATACTTTAAAATAATTCTGCACCTTGCTGTTTAAATCTTGCATTTTTAAGAGCTTCTCATATCATCCATACAATTCTTTTTTCTTATTTAATAAAGTGTAGGTTTTTCTCATCTGTGTATACCACCCTTCATTCAGTCAAAGCCTTATTAATGAAATGTTTGGTTGTTTCTTATCCTTTGTTTGTTTAAACTTACTAGCATGTGCATATGTCACTTTGCACATGAGACTATATTACATGTAGAATAGGTTTCTGGATGCGCAATATTGAGCCTGTAAATAGATGCATTTTTCATCTTGATAGATATTGCCAGTTGCCTTCGTATGAACAGTACTGTTTTTTACTCAAATCATCGATTATTCATGCTGTCTCCTCCAGCTGTTCTCAGCCACAGCAGTCATTCCTTTAAGGTTTTGTTACTCTGGAGGTAAGGGTGCTAATTCTGTGTGCTTTTATTTTTTTTTATTTCTAATTATGCATAGTGATTATCTTTTCAGAAGTTCAAGAGCTTTATGAAATTGTTCATTGCTTTTCGTCTATTTTTCTATTGCTTCGTTGGCCATCTTAGAGTGTGTAGGAGGAGCTCCTTCTCTGTTGAGGACAGTAATGATTTGTCTGAACAAATGTTTTATCCAGGTGGTGAGATATATATTTTATGAGTCTATGTTTCCAGCACACAACGTTACATTCATCGTGAGGAATTGGTAAGTGCACATATCACATCTAGATTCTTTTTTCATCTGTTTTCCTCCTCCCTTTCCTTCCATCCCTTGGTCTCTTCTCATTTGCAAAACATCTATCTCCCTGTTTCCTATTATCTACTGTCCTAGTTACTTTTCTCTAGTTGTTTGGACAAAATACCTGACACTCAAAATGAAGGAAGGAAAACTTTATTTAAGCTTACAGTTTGGGGAGGTTTCTGTCCATGCTCAGCTGGCTCCAAGACAGGGTGGCATCGCTAAGGGGCAGCTGTTCCTGGTGGCTGCAAGCAACAAGAGCAAAAAAACAAAGCATAACAAGGGAGTGGCAAAGCATGCCTCCTTCCCTCCCCTATACTGTATGCTAGCTCCCCACCCCTGGGTGGTTGCAGCACTCACACTGCCAATCCTAGCACTAGACAACCAGCCAATCACAAATGCTAGATTCTGCTGCCTTAATATCTGCATGAGTCTTTGGGGGAATATCTAAACACAGACCATAACATCTACCTTCTATTTTGTGCTTTAACTTATTTATATTTTGGGTTTCTCATTTAAGAGAAACCATGCACTATGTAAGTTTGTGTGTCTGATTTATTTCACTGAATGTTGTGGTCTCATGATGCATTCATTTTCCTACAGATGATAGAAATGTATCCTTCTTTATGGAAGAATAGTACTCCATGGAGTGTAAATGCCACATTTTCTTTCCACTCATCTGTTCATGAACATACAGGCTGTTTCCAGGACTTTGCTGTTATGAACTGTGCTGCTACAAATATGAGTGATCATGCATCACTGTAATATTATATGTTTATCTCTTTTAGGAAACTACCTAGAAAGGTAAAATGTATGTTTGCTTATTTAGTTCTATTCATTTTGGTTTGGAATAATAGCAACCTTTTACATGTGGTAGAAATTTTTTTTAAGATTTTCTATAATGGTCAGAATTCTTTAGCAAGATAGAACCAGTAAATTGTGTATAATTACAGAAAGTCATACATTTAAGAGGAATTAGCCCACACAATTAGGAAGCCTACCAAGCCCCCCAGTCTGCAGGGCTGGCTGATGGACTAGAGATCCACAGAAGAGCTAGTGTTGCAATTCAGGTCCAAAGACTGAACTGGGAAAATTCTCTGTTGCTCAGTGGTAGTAGGTCATTCTTTGTATGCCAGGCCTCCAGTAGTAGGATGAGGCCCACCCACCTTACAGAAAACTATCTACCTTACCTAGACTTCAACTGTGTGAATAATAATCTTATCCAGAAACACCCTCACAGAACTGTCCAGAATATTGTTTAACCAAATATCTTGGCATTGTAGACCCCTGCCAAGTTGACAAAAAACATTAACTGCATACTTTCCATTATGGGTTCTGAATTTTTTGGTCATAATTAGAAAGTTCTCTTCCATTCTGAAATTATAAAAGAATCCTCCTATTTTTGGTTCATTCATTCATTCGTTTGTCTTTTCGAGACGGTTTCGCTATGCAGTTCAGGCTGGGTTTGAAATCACTTTGTAGACCAGGCTGGCCTCAAACTCGCAGCAGTCCTCCTGTCTCAGCCTCCTGAGTGCTGGTATTATAGGTGTGCACCATTATGCCTAGCCAGAACCTTCCAATTTTTACCTGTAGTGCATTTATAATTACATTCTATTTAGATCTTTAATTCCTCTAAAATGCTTTTTGTGTGTGTGTGTGTAAACAGAAGGTATAAAGTTGTCCCAATATCATATATTGAATATAATATTGTTCCTGTTTTCTTTAAGATGCCAAACTTTTACTAAAGCTCTACATGCATTTAAATCTTTCTTAAACTTTTTTTGATTGATTTACTTGTTTTATGCAAAAGAACTGCACAGCTGAATTTGCTGAAGCATTATAGAATATTTTAATTAATGAAAAGCCAGTTCTCTTCCTCATTTTTTAATCGATCTTATTACAGGAGAAAACATGTTAAATGTTTTATTATACTTTAATTAAAGTTATAAGTTGTGGAGATTCAAGTCTTTGTCATTTTGAATCTTCAATTTTTAAAAAATATAGTATGTCATGTCATTTATGTGAGTCATCATCTGTGGTCTATCAGTCTGTTTTAGAAATTTTTTTCTTTGTGAATAAATCTGCAAATTTTCTTGGTAAATTTATTGATTTGTACTTTATTGATTTTTTGGCTGCTGTAAATGGGGTCTCATTCAAAGATTGATTTTTGCATGCAACTAGTATATAATCTGACATAATTACTTTTATGTCATATTAATAAGGATTTTATGTATAAAATCTTATGCTTGTTTTTACTTTCTGATGTTTTATACCCCTAATTTTTTCTTATAGTTTCTTGAGACTGTAAGGCTAGCACTATTTGTAAGTCTGTTCATATTAAATAATAATGTTAATGCTTGGTATTCTTCTCGTGAAACTGCTTCTATTGTTTCTCTACTAAGAATGATGCTTGCTTCGGGACAGAACTTGAGACATGATCTCACATTAAGCACCTTTCCACTGATTACTGCTTCACTGAGTGTTTATCAAGCATCGTTCAGCTTTTCAAGTGGTTTTCTGTATCTACAGAGATTATCATATTAATTTCCCTGTTCACCTATTAAAATGATAAATTTTATCCATATATTTTCTACTTTTCAACCATCTTTTCATACCTTATTCCTTTTAATCATAACGACTCGTTTTACTTCTGCCAGGCAAGAATGTTTAATGCCACATTTTATAACATTTGAAGATTGAAAATATCTCATTCTATCAATAGACCAACAGATAAATTGGTGTATTTTCATATGTGAAATATTATATATGAATATACTATCAACATATGCACTAAAAGGGATGAATCTTATAAATACAACCTTGTACGTTCTATCCCCTACCTCCAAAAATGACCAAGGCACACAAAAATATGTATGGGATAATTTCATATATAAAGTTCAAATGTGGTAAACATTAAACTATAGTATTTAGAACTATAGTTTTTAGTTCTATTCATTTTGTAAGGAAATGATTACCTTAAAGGCAAGGATAATAATTACCATTTAAAGACAGAGAAAAGTGATCAGGCAAAGGGAGTAGGTACTTTCCTCTGCTGGTGTGTTTGAATTCTTGTCCTGAGTCTAGTTTGCTTCGGTGTGTGCCTCATGATAATTCACGGAGCTTTACATTTTTGCCTAGTGTAGTTTTCTCTATATGTACAGACTGGATTATGATAAGACCTTTTAAATTATTTGCTAATAATTTGGGGGGGGTTGCATCACAAGTCAGACATCAAGGTGTCTATAGTTTCTTCTTGCTTTTATTCTTTTTTGAGTTTTCATGTGCTGATCACAGAGACACGTGGAGATTTCCCTTATTTCTTGGCTCTGGAAGTGCTAGTATCTCTGCACATTACCTGTTCTATAAAGATTTAGTAGAAATGCCCTGTGGATCCATGTGAGAGTGTTGTGTTCCTTGATGAAGAGGAGACAACTCTTTAACAGCTTTCTATATTTTTTTTCTATAGAAGTCAATCTGTTTAGGTTTTGTCAGTTTTCTGGCCACATCTGATAAATTTCATTGGTGTAGAATAATATGCATTTTATCTAAGCTTTGTATTTTGTATCAAAATAAAGCAGTCCCTCATGTCCTTTCATTCTCTTATATTTCTATAGTTTTCTCCTGTATCACTTCCTAGTTGTGAATTTGTATTTCCTCCTTCTGAAGCATAGCAACTGGAGTACTTTTTAAAGGGTGATTCTTCTTCAGTAGATCTGCACTCACACCGGAAATTCTGCATTTATAACAGATTCCTCATGATACTGATGTTGCTGGTTCATGGCCCACACTTTGAGTATTAAGGCACTGGAGATGAAATCCTGGGCCTCCTGAGTCAGCTACTTCTCATCCTTTTTATTTTTATTTTGAGACAGAGTCTCACTAAGTCGCTAAATTGCTAAGGTTAGACTCAAACTCTGCAGTCTTCCTGCCTCAGCCTCCGGAGTGCTAGAATTGCCCATGACCCAACATGTCTAATGAAGCAGATGCCTAATACACTTATTTTTGTATGATTTTACTTACTAAGCAAAACTAGCCTGTAAAATCACTTAATTAAATTAATAACATACTAATAATTTAATGAGAATTGCTCTAGTACCATTTAGTAAATTTTGGTATATGATATGCTTACTGTCCTTTTTCTAAATACTTAGTTTCCAGTATTTGCAACAGGTTTGGTCTAACAGTTGCATAATGAAATTTTTAACATTTAAGTAATATTGACTTCCATTTTCTAAATTTTAAGAATTTCTCAAGTTTTACATTTTCATCAGAAATGATGGCTATACTTTCTCCTTTTTAGTGTCACTGTTTTTCTTTGAGGCTAGTCTGCAGTTAGCTTTTGTGACTGGTATACAAAGGCGAATTCTTCATTTCAGAGTGTGTAGTTTGATGCATATTAGATTAGATATAAGTACAAATGTTATTTAAGTACTTCTATGTCTTGTCTAATTTTTCCCACTTAGCATGAAGAACAGAAAGATTATTAGAGTATTATTTAAATGGAGAGAGAAAAAAATCCTTTTTAACAAATCATGAGAGGACAACCGGGTATGCATGTGAAAAAAAGTTGGACTCAACCACAAAAAAGTTAATCAAAGACCTAAATGCAATAAAAAACTGCAAAATTCTTTTTTTTTTTTTTTTTTTGTCTTTTTCGTTTTTATCGGTACCGGCGATCGAACTCACGACTGCCTGCTTGCAAGGCAGGCGCTTATGCCGCTGAGCTAAATCCCCAGCCCCAAAACTGCAAAATTCTTAAAAGACAATACAGATACAAATCTTTATGATCTTGATTAAGCAGTCCATTCTCAGATTCAATCAAAAAATATCAAAGATTCAATAAAGAAATTACCAAAATTAAAAATGTTTTTGCACTATTAAGAAAGTATAAAGACAATCCAAATATTGGAAGGGAAAACAAATTATGTGTTTGAGAAAATTAAAACTATTATATTTTAACGAAAAAGGCAAATAAGTCCATTTAAAATGTGTGAAGATTTTTAATTTCTCCAAAGATTTTATTTCTCCAAAGAAGTCATACAAATGGTCATTAAATACATGGGATGGTGCTCCATATCCTGGAGTTAAGGAAACATAAAACTAGACCACAGCAAGATAGCACTTGACACACATTATGTTGACAATATTCAAAAATCACTATAATAAACAACAGGTCATGGTGAGGATGTGGAAAACTGGAACCCTCATTTACTGCTGGTAGAATGGAAAATGATTTGGCCACCATTTTGGAAAATACTCTGGCAATTTCTTAATTGTTAAGCATGAAGTTGCCATGTGCACCAATAATTCCACCCAAGAAAAATGAAAATATGTCCTCAGGAAAGGTAGTGTATCAGTGTTCATAACAGCATTATGCATAACAGCCAAGCATAGAAACACCCCAAATGTCCATCAGCCAATGACTGGATGAAGCGAGTATGATTTATCCACGCAATGAAGTAGTACTCAACAATAAATAGAAAATAGAGCATGAGTACATGCTAGAATGTGAATAGCCACTGAAAGACATTGCATCAAGCAAAAGTCAATGAAACAGCCACATAGTTAACATATAAATCATTTCCTGTGTATAGAATGCTCAGAAGAGGCAAATCTGTGGTTACAATAATAGAGTAGTGATTGCCTGAGTTGTTGAAGGGGCAGACACAAAGAGCATGGGGCTAACGGTTCTGGGTACAGTATTTTATTTTAGGGTAATAAAAGTGTTTAAAATTGATGATAGTGATGGGTGCACAACACTGACTACACTACAGGCAGGTGAGTTGTTCGCTAAATGAGCAAAATGTATTTTATGTGAACCATACTTCAGTATAGCTGTTAAACACTTAAATACCCCCTGTCCTACAGTTGTTCTGCTTATTTCCCATTGTAAATGTCCCTTTAGATCTCACTGTGTCAATCCTTATACTACTTTCTCGATGCATGTATGATGTATAATTTACATTCTGAGTTACGAATCCACTAACATTCTTGGGGTTTTTTCCCCCTCATTTAATGCTTTGTTCCCTGGATACA
This sequence comes from Cavia porcellus, assembly GCF_034190915.1. Classification (NCBI taxonomy): domain Eukaryota; kingdom Metazoa; phylum Chordata; class Mammalia; order Rodentia; family Caviidae; genus Cavia; species Cavia porcellus. The sequence goes on along the minus strand of NW_026947484.1, from coordinate 154,209,387 downwards.
CTAGAAATGTTGTCATTATTCACAAACTCTTGATTGACCAGGTTTAAATTGTGGTATTACCACTTACTGTTTTTGTATGTTTGTGCTACCATTTATCTAAGGGGGAAAAATGAACACAGTGGTAGTAATTAAGCTCCTATCTGAAAAGCGTTTACAGTAATACCTGGAATATGGTAAGTGCTGTATAAATGAATGCATCTTGAGACCATAATGTTAAGTGGAATAAATCAGACATAAGCGTAAATATCATGTGGCTTGTTTTAGATGAGAAACCCACATTATAAATAGCAAAATAAAAGGTAACAGGAAGTCAGAATATAGATCTTTTTCAAATGGAGAGGAGATCAAGAGATGGAGGGCAGGAAGAGAAGGGAAGGAAAGGGAATAAAGAAAGGAATTAAGATGTGTTATGTGCACTCACCAGCTCCACACACAGTTAGAGCTGTGTGCAGCATGCATGTCCTAAGTGTCAGCTTAGGTGCTGTCAGTGAGCTGTGCTAAGACCATGACTCTTGCAGTCTTTCTGTTTGCATGCACTTGATATGTATTTGATTTTTATTTCCTTTTCTGAATCACTCTTTTAAATATTTTCTTTTTAATACTAAAGATCCTGTCTAAAATTTGTTTTTATCTACTAGGTAATTTTGACCTCATTAAATATTTTGTATCAGTTCTATCACTTCGTCTTTATGTTCTTTTATTCCATTTTTAAATTTAAATTGTTCTCTGGGTGTGCGGGTTGAATTTCAGCACACTGGGAAAACTTGGAACTTTGCTCCCAGCTGGTAAGACCATGCCTTGCATCTGAAATCATCCCAAGACCCACAGGAAGTACCAGTGGGCCTAACCAGGCCATGCCCAGCTAACCTCCAAGCAGCAAGCAGGCCCAGAATCCAGTCCCGGGCCCTGACTGCATGGCTGGGTCGAATTTTAGCACACAGGGAAAGCATGAAACTTTGCTCCCAGGGAGTAAGACCACTTGTGTCTAAAATCACCAAAGGACACACTGAGTCCTGGCGGGCCCAACTGGCCCACACCCAGCGAGCTGTAATGTAAGTGACAAGCAGTTGCCAGAAGTCTGCCCCAGGAGCCAAAAGTGGGCCAGGTGATTCCCAGTGCACCGAGGGATCGCCCAAAACCCAGCAATAGGCACGACTCCAGCCGGCACTGAGGAATGCCATGCCGCCCTGGGACCTTGGCCCGCACCCAGGGAACATCTGAACCCAGGACATCTGCTGGGCCTTAAGGGACACACCCTATCTCCTAGGCCTAATACTGCTGTTGATGTTCAGCTCCCATCCTTTCTCCCAGAACCTTAGAATCCAGCAGATTAACTGTGCTAGCTTGAAGGGAGATTCAGTAACAGCTTCACCCAAACAGAAGATCTCAGCAGGCTCCAGTCAGTGTGGTATGCCCCTAAAATAGAGATGTACAGTGGGTAAATAGGGCCAGTAGTAAAGATCCCTCCCGCTAACTGAAGGACCTTGGTGAGTCTGGCAAGAGTGTGGGTGACCCTTCCTGCACGTAGAAAACATCAGGCAGATTGAAGAGTATGAAAATAAGGACTCCCCCAACTTGGAGAAAATCAAAAGGGCTTATGAGACACACAGGCACACAATAGGGACAGGGTAGGGCCTCAGCTGACACAAACACTATAGACAGGGAGATTTGCTGACCTGGGACAACCTGCAGATAAAGTAATAACAGGAACTAAAAGTTGACCTATATCAATACTACTAGGCCTGTCAGCCCAGGAAGAATATAGGTCTCACCCAACAGGCCCTGCAGGGGGAAGTCAGGTGACTGGCCCTCTTCATTGAGGGACCCAGCAATTGGACAAACATTAAACTTACAGTAGGACCTCAAGATACACACTACCAACAGTTGACACTAGTGGGATTGAAGGACCAAATATCAACTTGAAAGGGGAAAATGGCAAAATGAAAAAGCAAATGCAATCTCAAAAATCTAGTCCACCAGGAGCAAGTACAGGAGACATTGAAATAGAGGAATTCAAAAGTAACATACTGAAAATCTCTGAAAAAATAGCAAGTGAAATAAAAAACAACTCATGAGGCTATAGAGGAAATCAAATTAGAAGTACTCTCCTGTGTAAAGATAGAAATAACAGCCTTAGTAAAGGAGTCGCTGAGCACAGCTAAAGAAGAAATAGAGAAAAACGTGCAGGAGCATGGGAAACTGATTGAAACCTTGAATGAACAATACAGAAAACAAGCAGAATTCATGAAACAAACTCAAAGAGACATCCAAGAAACAAAAAATTCTATTTAGAGCTGGCAGAACCATTTAAATGAAGCTGAGGATAGGATTTCAGACCTTAAGGACAGGATCGCAATTAGCGATCATGAAAGGATAGAATTCTTAAAAATAACAAGGCAGCATGAAATGACAATCCAGCAGCTTCAAGATGATGCCAAGAGCAACACTGTAAGATTAATAGGCATCAGTGAAGATGCAGGAGTCAATACAAATGACATAACTAAAATATTCACAGAAGTAATAGCAGAAAATTTCCCAAACAGGGGGAAGAAATCTGATATGCATATAAGTGAGGCATATAGAATGCCAAACAGTCACAACTAACATAAATCTACACCCAGACATATAATAATTAAGATCTCAGACATACAGCATAAAAACAGAATACTAAAAACTGTTAGAGAAAAGACACAACTCACCTATCAAGGAAAGCCCATTAGAATCATAGCAGACTTTTCAGTACAAATCCTCAAGTCAAAACAAGCTTGAAGTATTTCAAGCCCTGAAAAAAACCAACTTTCAACCCAGACTGATGTACCCAGAAAAACTTTCATTTAAATTTAATGGAGAAAAAAGATACTTCCATGACAAAGAACAACTGAAGAAATTCACATCCACCAAACCAACCAAAGAAAGAGTATTGAAAGACATATTAGATAGAGATAAAAATGACCATAATCCCCAAAACAACAACAGAAAGAAACCACCAGCTAGGACAAGTGATTAAACAATAGGGAAAAACAGAAAGCAAACAAGTGGAACATGGCAAAATCGAGCCAGTACATATCAGTGATATCCATAAATGTAAATGCCCTCAATTCACCTATCAAAAGAAATAGATTGAAAGAATGGATCAAGAAACAAGATCCCACAATATGCTGGATACAAGAAACACATCTGACCCAAAAGGAAACTCATAGATTAAAAGTCAAAGGATGGAAAACACTTTTCCATGCAACAAGAATATGGAAAAAAGCAGGGGTAACTATTCTGTTTGCAGACAATGTAAAGTTCAGACCTAAAATGATTAAAAGAGATAAAGAAGGTCACTACATACTCATTAGTGGAAAAATTTAAGAGGAACTAACAATTATAAATATATATGCACCAAATACAGGAGCACCCAACTATATAAGACAGATACTAATGGACATGAAAAACCAAATACACAAGAACACAATTACAACAGAGAACCTTAATAGTATTTCCAATTTTGTTCCCTCTTCTTTTCCTGGTTTTTTAGTTGTGCTGTGACTCTAGTCTGCCCACATGTCTTCTGGATTTAACAGAAGTGTTAAATATATTTGGTCTTCTCCAAACTTTTCCCCTAACTTTTGACTTACCAAATTTTGTACTCTATTAATTTCTGCAAGAAGAGATTAAAAAGCAATTTCTCCCTGTTTTTCAACCTCTAAAGATGTTTGTAGCTTTTATATTTGAAGGATTTGCATATATGTTCCTTTTCTTATATGCTTTTCTTTAGAAATGATGTAGGTATTACATCTAGCATTCAGTATTGTTGTATAAAAAACACCAGACCAGCTTGGTTATTATTTTCTCTTTACACATCTAACTCTCTCACCTCGCCTGTCTTTAATCCTAGAAGCCCAGTAACCTTTTAATGGTCATTCTGAGTCATTTCTGATCGCTATTTTATGCATTAGTGTTTTCATTCCTATCCTTTAAAGATCCATAGCTTTTGCATACAGAAATCTATGCTCCTTTAGCTTTTATTTATTTAATCCCATCTTTTTTCTTACACACTTTTTCTAAGTTCCGCCATCTCATCCCTTATCTCCTCCTCCTGTCTTAACACATTTCCTGGTCTTCTGTTTCTGCATTATTAAATCTACCCTTCTTCATCTGAGTGACCACTTTATTTTTATTTTTCACTTCCAAATTCATGCCAGAACATTTATTTACAATATTCACTTATCCCATGATAGTATTTTAGAGAAGGTTGCAGTTTGTTAACAGATTTTGTACCTTTTTTCTCTTCTTTTCTTTCTCTTTTGTCTCAGAGTATTTTTAGTGTGATCATTTCTTTTTTATTATTCATCATTAGGTGGTTTTTACTTTCCCAACTTTGATAGTTTAGTATGAATTTTCTTGAGACAGGGCCAATCGGCATTCCTGTGTGGCATGGTTACACATTAAAGGCTTTCTTCTGATTTCATTTGGTTTCTTCTTCACTGAACTTACTGTCATTCTACCGAGATGGAAAAATTACCTCGTTTTTCTGCCATACTTTTGCCAACAGTGGTTCAGTTTCCACCTCCCCAGAAGTGAGTCTCTCACCTTCAGGAAGTGATTGGGTCATGTCTGGAGACTTCAGGGCTCTTCTCAAATCCTGAGGTTTCTCCTCAGCATCTATTTCATTCTGAATGAACTCAGTTCCTACTAAAAAAAAATCTTAAAAATATATGAGACTTTCTGTAGAAGTTTTATTTAAAATTTCACATTCGCTTTGGTTTTTTTCCATTGTTCCTTTGTGTTAGGGTGGTTCCCAGGTAGAGAAATCTGGGAAGGCTGTGTAGATGTGTCGGGAGTTTCTGTCTCCCCACCTCCACCACAAGGATGTTTTCTTACGCTTTTGAAGATTCCTTGTCCTGCCACTTTAGTTTCTCTGTACAGTGGCCCAAAATAGTACAAGAATATCTTCTTTGTAACTTCGGGCCTTGCTCATGGTATTGCACGCTGATTTATGGAGCTTCTCCACCACAGAATTGATGGTTCAGAGCATAAGCTCAATAGCAGTTAACCTGAATATCCAGACACAGGAGGTTTCGTCCCCCCATCTGTCATCTCTGTCAGGGTGAAATGTGTACCTTCTGAACCTCCGCTGTCTCTGTTGTTCACTGCTAAGTGGCTAAGGAGAAATGCTCTGGAAATGCTCTAAATGATGTTGGCGTTGGTTCCTGTGCAGACAGGTGAACTCTGAAAGAAGACAGCTTGCTCTTTCCCTTGACTCATTTCCCACCCAGTCTTCTCAAGCACCCTCCTCAGTGCTGGTCCATGGGAAAATGAGTCACTGAGAAATTACCATATAAAGTAATCTTTCCCTGGCAGCAACCTACTAGCTAGCCCTCGCAGTGTGGGTGATAGAGAAACTATTCTTTACCCCGGTGCACCTCTGAGCCTTCTTCCAGGACTTGAGGAAAGCAGCCAAGGGAGAGTGCTGAGAGTCCAGAAATGCAGGGGGCCTTTATTTCCTCTAGCTCCAAAACAGCCAAGAGAAAGTGTGGTGCAGGATACCCCAGGAGGTGTTGTACAATCTGGGCTTCCAGAAGGGAACTGTGGGCTGTAGTATGAAGGAGAAAGGGGACAGGAGAAAATCCCAACCTCTCTGGCCCTCTCTTTTCTGGCTCCTGCCAGTGACTCCCTTGGACAAAACCGATTTGAAAGCCAGATGACAAACACAGCCCCTGGAGCCATCTGTGAAGGTCAGCCTCCCTGGATGGAGAGAGGAGGATTCCTGGAGCAGCTACAAGGAGATAAACAGCACCCCAGGGAACCAGCAGTGGACAAGGCAAAATTTGAAAGGGATCTTATTCCATAGAAAACATGCTGCAAAGGTTGGTAGTTTGCAGAAAGCAGCCGATGATTCTGAGGAAAATGTCAATTGGAGGCCATATCACATGTCAATTACAAGATGAGTAGGACCAATAGGAGGTGTCATTATGTTCAGTGAACAAATACCTAGATTTGAAAGCTACAGCATTGAGTTATCTAAACACATACTCTGAGAATTGTCTGAAAAGACAAACTGTTCTTTACCATTTTATCCTCAAACCGCCCCCCCCCCTTTTTCAATTTTCATAAACTGTCCTCTTCCCATCTTTATTTTGCTTCTTGGGTTTCCTACCCTTATCTTCTTCTCTGGTAGTTCCACTCTTTCTCCTGGGGAGGCCTTCCTTCCTTCCTTCCTTCCTTCTTTCCTTCCTTCCTTCCTTCCTTCCTTCCTTTTTGTCTTTCTTTCTTTCAATTTTTTGACATCTTCTCAAGTGAAAATCCAAACTATTTCTCTGGGTCAGCTCTTTGTTGTAAACTCCTACCCCAAAGCTCTAGCTGCTGACTGGATGTTTAACTAGCTGTGTTGTGAGCATCTTAGATTCACATGTTGAAGACCTAAATCATTATTTTAAACCTTCCCACCTCCCCACACTATCCTTTCCTGAATTCTCAAACTCATTTACCATTTTATAGGCTTAATTTTTGTTTCCTAACAAATTGTATATATTTATTTGGACGGTATCATTTTTGGTGGCAAAATAAATGAATATTCATAATTTTTAATCAGCACTTCTTCCAAGAAAAGGAAAATCAACAGTATCTTCTTTTGTGTAGGAATCAGTTTCTCAAAACCATATTCCAGTAGGAATCGTCAGCCTTCTCCCTTGTGTCTCACATCCAGGTGGCCCTAAGTCCATAGTGAAGATGGGCAGTTCATCATTCCCTCCTTGGCTCTGGGTCCCCAGATGTGGCATTGAAATTATGGTTGCTGGAATGAATGATTCAGTGTCTTTCAACTCTGCCTTCTAACTGTGTCCAACTCCAGCCCTTCCCAGCCCTTCTACTGCCTCCGGACGGAGGCCCCCATTATCCTCTAAGAGCCTGAAGAGCCTCCCCTATTCCTGTTAGTCTCCAGTTGGACCCACTCTCACGTTTTGTCTTCACTGATGCCAGTTATCTTTTCCAGAGCACAGTTTTGCTCTTGCCATCCTTTTAAAAAATAAAATATAGTAAAACTCTCACTCCCTCTCTCTTCTTTGGTGGGTGCCCTGAAAGCTGTTACATGTTTCCCCCTTGTGCCTTGAGTTCCAGTCTGCATGCCATGTGGCGTGTCATGGCTTCTCTAGATATCTGCTGTCCCTGAGCCACCTTCAGATTGCTACCTGTCAAAAACTCAGCTCTCCTGCTCTCAGTTGGCTACCTCCGCCTTCCACAGCCATGTACTGTGGCCCCTCTTCTGTCTCTAAGGAACCCCCACTTACACCTTAAGAAATGTCTCAGCTAGCTCCCTGCCATATGCCTTTGTGAACTCCAGCATCCATTGTTCCGTGCTCGTGATCTCACAGGACTCTTTCTACCTCTGCACTGCACGGTAATTACATCTCTGTATTTCCCTGGCCAGTGTAAACCCCAAAGGCCCAGATTGTGTTGTACTTTTTCTTTATCATCTCACTTCAGTGCAAAATTGGAAACAGCAAGAACTCAATCAGTGGCTGCTAAATTAATGCGCACTTTATTAGCCTGCATTTGTGGTGCCTTCTCAGTACCATAAAACATTACAATCTCTCCCACATCTCTGAGTTATGCTTCACTGTAGCCTTCTCTAATGAATTTTGTGAGTAGTGTGGAATAGTGTTGCACTATCGTTTGGTCACACAAGGCCTTGCTTTCTATTTATACTTTTCTTATACCACTAGCAATAATGGTGGTGAGTGGTTATCTTGCGAATCCCTGAGATTTTTGTTTAAGGAAGTTGTTAAATGTTGAAGGAATTTCCAAAGCCTGATGCTGCCAGGGTCCTACTGCTTGTATCTAAGCAGTTAATTCACCATTGTGTTATGTTTAGCTTTCAGCTCTGGAAGACCCTCATTGCTTGTTGCCTTTGTGTAGATTTATCTGACGGCCTCCTCTGCCTTTCATGAAAGATGCCCAGGGAGACCATCTTCCTTCTGGTTCTAATTGTGAATTTCTCTCCTCTGGAGCCTCCTGACTTAGAATCTATTTGAGGAATAGGATAAAGAGAGGTAAAGGAACAGTCTAAAAATTTCCCTCTTCACATAATATTAGAAGGAACTTGTATAAAATGATGCCTACTGTGAAATATACATACAACCACAATGTGCTTATAAATATATTTTTCATATCAGTGAAAGCAACAGGAAAATTGGCCTCTTCTGCAAGCTCATATTTCACAGGGACAGCTGAATTTGCCCAGTGTTGAATTACGTTATAAAGCCAGTGATTTAGCATTGTCATCTATTTTGATTGACACCAAAAGGCTTCCGGGACAGTAAATGTAAAAATGTTACCAAAAAATTCACTTATGAAATACCTTGTTAGGCCCCATTAATGAGTTTTAAAATGTAGTATACCAACTTAATCAAATCCGACAGCTCCATGAAAGAATTAATTTGGTCATTTTCTTTCTTTCCAAAATGACTTTGTTGAGCTGGTGAAGGTGAGAATTTCTCTGTGGCCAAAACATTCACAACTACATGCAGGATGACGTGACATGGGCTGAGGTTATGGGTTTCCCAGAGCCTCTCAATAGCTGCTGGTATTGTGACCAGTTGAATAAGATTCACACTTTCATGAAGGAGAATGTGACCTATGTGTTCATAACTGTGAGTCCACAAATAACATCCTCCATTTGAGGCAAACTGAGTATTAAATTTCAGCAAGTGACACTGAACTGCTATATTTGGGATCCAAGAACATTATTACATTGTCCCAGACTATAGCAGTCATTTCCAGGAATCTAAAAGAAAATTACACTCACAACAACAACCAGCTGATGGCGACAAAGTCTTGCTTTGTTTTCTGGAAGACTTTGGGCCCAAACTCTAGAGGAGATTTCTAGAAAGGTGTCTTGACCCCTGCAGAAATGTGAGCTTTTGCCCAGAGTAGAGACCTAAGGAAATTCATGTCTTATCTACTCAAATGCACATCTCAAACTCTTTTATGTACCTCAGCACTAGGGTTGGTTTTAAAGTTAGCTTTAAGAAGTTTACGTATAGTCAGAACTATGGAAATCCTTGTTACAGATCATGCTCCATTGAATGGAGCACCAGATTTAGCAATCAGCTTGCATTTTGGTTTTTGCAATATCAAAGTTAGTACTTTTAAGTGCTAGGAATCATAAGCTGCAATGCACTGAGGGACAGAGGGACAGACCCTTTGCACACTGACCTGATGAGGGCGACTTAGCTTCTCTTCTAAAACTGTTACTTCCCTATTTCTCTCTTGTTTACTTTCCTCTGATCCCCTGTCCCCAGTCCCTCTTCCTTGTCCCCTCCTTTTCCCTCTTCTGTCTGTCTCTGTCTCTCTCTTCTTCTCTCTCTCTCTCTCTCTGTGTCTCTCCTAAAGTGTGTGTGTGTGTGTGTGTGTGTGTGTGTGTGTGTGTGTGTGTGTCTCCTAAAGTGAAATTTTTCTGAAAGAAACATTGGGAGTGGGCACATTGTAACCTCCATTTTGGGTACTTAATGTTTACCTCCAACGCTAGTACGTTTATTAAATTTTTATCACCTTGGCTCTTGGCTCCATGTGAGAAGGGAATCTTTATTTCTTCCTCGGGATATATTTGCTGTCTCTAATAAATACATTCATCTCTGGGAGTTGGTACTCGAGCATATGGCATCTTAATCCTTTTACTTCCCGTTCCCCTCTCTCCCTGCACTCAAGATCCCCTTTACATCTCCAGAAGGTCTACCTCCCTTTTACTTTTCATATATTTTTTATTTTGCTCTTCATTATACCAATGAGAAGCTATGTGACATTTAACTTTCTGTGCCTGATTTATTTCACTAAGCATGTGGTCTCAAAGTACATCAATTTTCCTACAGATGCCTCAAACTTCTCCTTTTTATGGCTGAGTTGTACTCTATTATGTGCACACATCATGATTTCCTTGTTCATTCATTTGTTGATGGGACCATGGCTCTTTGATTGGCTTATTCTCAGCAACCAGCACAGAGCACACAGGGAGCTGAGTAAGTGTTGACTAGTTGAGTACAGAAACAGAAGACAGAGACCACTAGCAGTCAGTGTCTTAGACGATGTGGCTCCGTCATGCTGAGTATCACCTTCATGAGGTACAGAGAGCTTCCACAGTCATGTCCTTACCACAAATCTCACATTTTGGAGAAGATATGGAGGCTTGAAAATACTGAAGTACTTCGCCAAAGTCACACAGCTGACTTGTGGGAGCACTGGATCAATAACCACTGTGTTCTAATCCCGAGCCAGAGGAGATGCAGTTCTCCAGAACAGCTGGCCTCTCCCATGTCTGGGGGACTCCTCTCTATCAGAGCCTGCAGATTTGGTGCCCACATAAGGTCAGAGTCATTCCTCACTCAACAAAGGAGAGTCAGTATGTACTGAAGACACTGCACAAGGCAGCCAGGCGGCAACTGTGGATGAGGGATGGTCCTCATCCTCCGAAAGCTCACCTTCTGCGCCAGCAGCAGTGCTTTGAACGTGCAAACATCTAAGCTCAATCACTGAATGTTTTCAGGGTTGAAATCCCACCCTGCCTGGAGCGGTGATACTAGCAGGTGGAATGGGAGGAAAAGCAAGGATTGGTGGCTCATGCATACATTAACAACCATCGCTTCAGGTTTGGCAGGAGATTTTAACCATTCCACACACGTGCTTGCAGAGCTAAAGCCAGGAGTCTTAAATTTTAGGAACAGTTTGAAACTTCTTTCTGCAGCATGTACTGTTGCAATGAGCCTGTTGTTTGTGGCAGCTGATGGGAAAGATGCAGCCAACAAGCACCTTTGTCTTTTCCCTTTCTCCAGGGTTAGTGTCTCTACGGAATTCCAAGTGTGAAGAGAACCTGCCAAGGCGTGAGGTGGAAAGCATATTACACTTAGGCAGGTGAGCCGGTCAGAGAGGACAGAAAAGGGCAAGGAGCCTCAGGCATGAGAGTAATCTTCTGAGATTTGTACCAGGATATGTTATATTTTAACAGAAAGAGTGTCCAGAAGGGTTGGCCTGAGGTTTGTCACCTGAGTCTCCAGAGGAGGAGAGATGGTCCATCAGCTGTCACACGCAGAGCTTGGGGATTACAGCTAAAGCAGAGTGAGGAAGAGGTGAGATGCCACTGAGTGAAGATTACAGAATAAATGGATTTTTCTGTCTTCAAAGTAGATGACTTTAAAACACAATGAGAAGAATAACCCTGCGCATCAGTAGAAACTCAGGAAGTAGAATCTGAGCGAGAGACATCAATAAGTACACAAGAGATTTCGTGTGGCTCCTGATTGTAAGAAAAGGTAGGAGGCTTGTTAGGAACAGTGGCACCGAGATTCGAGCGAAGGTGACAGGGTGCTGAGGGATGCCAAGGGGGCGTCATTAAACGGAGAGGATGGCAGCAATCATTAAGCTGCTGTGGTCCAGGAAGCCTGAAACCTTCCGCAGGAAGCTTCTGACCACACATGCATGGGAGACCCTGCCCCATGGAGTGGAGATTTCCTAGGGTGCTGAGTACCTGACCCCTCAGAAATAGGATTCAGGCAACTAATTACCCCTGGTTGAAGATGGCAGAACTCAGAGTTTTCTTTCCATCTATAGAGAAATAAGATCAGGTATCTGTAATCCCAGTTACATTGGAAACTAAGAAGTATAAGTATCACAATAAAAACACTCTAGAAATGACATTTTAAAGGGAAAAAGAGGGGTTAGAAAAATAATGTCGTGTACTGAATAAAACATATTATTCTTTTAAATCCAATGACAATCTATTATGACTATGAATAAAGCATTAAATTATGTTCACTGCTGAGCCAAATGCAGAGTCATTCTTCACCAGAAAAAGAAAATTTAGTTCACTTTTCTGTCACTTGTGCATTGTTTTTGGTTTTTTCCCTCATTGTTAGAAGTTAAAAGTTTTAAAGTTTAGAGTTTAAAATTTCCGAGAGACTTCTGTAAAACCTGAACCATTTTGTTGGGTAAGCTATCAAAAACCCAGAGGCATTAAAAGTTCCGTGACTAATAGGTGTGAAATGTTTGAAGATGAAACTCTCTTTTGTAATTATACACCACAGAATGTGGAATAGTTTCTGCGCTGTGAATTACCTACCCGAGGATAGTATTTGAAAGTTCTCTCTTGTGTAAGTAACAGTCGGTCTCTTACAGAAGAGAGACAGTGTGTTCATATCTGGAATGGAAATTATTTTAGAATCATTTCCATGCAGCATTTTTTCATTACGGCTTAGATCTAGTGTCTGTGAAAGGAAAGGAAATTCACACAGCTGGCTCTTTTCAGACATCGTGATTCAATTTATTCTTGCTCCAGTATTGTGGGGGGAAAGGAGGTTAGAATTACCTTTTGGGTTGAATGTGGTTTTCCCCTAGATGCCTAAACAAATGGAAGTCAGGAAGATTTCCCAGCCTCGCAATAGAGGATAGGAAGGCATTTTTCCTCGCAGTGTGTTTTATCTGAAACATGGTGCTTTTCCATAATTAAGTAAGGGATTTATGTGTGGAACTTAATGCTTCAAACTCAGCCAATAACTCGACTTTTCTAGGTACTTCCCTGGTTCATAATGAGGCAAGACTTACCTTCATTCTGATCTGGCATGTACATGGCCTTTGAATTATACAAACTCAGTGTGGGGGAGTAGGATGATCTAGTCTGAACTTTCCTCTGTGCTGAAGAGTATGACTTAGATGGTCTGGGGCAAAGGTTTTAACTGTGGTTAAAATATACACAGCATAAAGCGTACCTCAATCATGTTAAGTGTGCACTTCAGCAGCATTAAGTGCATTCATACTGTTATGAAACCATCCCCACCTCGACACTGAGAAATCTTTCGTCATCCCAGGGACAATTTCTGTACTTACTCAAAATACCTATCGCCTTCTTCCCCTGTGTCCTTTAACCACTGTTCTACCTTCTGTTTCTAAGAAACTTTTCTAGGTACCTCTATTAAGTGAAATCATGGCGTTTGTCCTTTTTTACTGAGGTTATTTATGTCGGATGCTTTTAAGGATTGTACACATTGTAGAATGTAGTAGCGCAACATAATTTTTATCTCTTCACTCACTTTGGGCGGTTGAGTTCTTTCCACCATGAGGCTATTGTGATGGCTGTTTAATGATCAATTTGACTGGGTTAAGAGATTCCTGGAGAGGTGACTGGACCATGCGAGTGCTGTGCTCACCACTGGATTAATCCACTTATGTTTGCAGCTGAATGTGCTGCTAAGAGCTGGCGCCCAGTTGCAGTGGTCACTGCCCATGGGCCTTTGAGGTGATTCTCTTGTTGGTGATTCTCTCTTGCTATACTTCCCAGCCACCATGAATTGAGCAGTTTTGCGCCATCTTCTTCTTCTTCTGTGGTGCTGCTGTATTGCAATCAGCCAACCATGGACAGAATTCCCTGAAACCCAAATGAGCCAAATGCACTTCTCCTTTAAATTGGGAGTGTCGGGTATTTGTCCAGCAAAGTGGACCAGTACATCCACTGAAAGAGTGCAGGTCTTAATATATCTTCAGTCCTCGCTTTCAATTTTGGGTGTGAAGATCTACAGGGAACCTTTTTGGATCATCTGGTAATCACATGTTTAATTTTTTGAGCAACCATCATGCTGTAGGAATACATGATTTTTGTCTTGTGATCATGGTGGTTTTAGGGTCAGGAAATCTGAAAAACCTTTATTTATCTGTTACTTATTGCTATATAAACAAATATTTAGTGGTTTAAAGTCACATCTGTTTATTTTAGCTCACAGCTATACTGAGTGGCTCTTGTGGCCTGGCGTGGGCTTGTGTAATTTTGGTTGTTTGTGTTTCTGTGCTCAGTTGGCGGGTCAGTTGGGTGCTGACAGGTTCCAGATGGCCTCATTCACATGTCTGGTGGCTGTCTGGCTGGTGCAGCAGAGTGACTGAGTTTCTAATCCCTCACTGCCCAGAAGCTGCCAGGGTTTGCTCCCAGGGTTAAAAAGTACCAAGGGCACCAATGCACAAACACCTTCCAGTCTTTGTGTGCCTTGTGTTTGCTGGTCCCATTGGGTAAGGCAAGTCACATGGCGAGTGCAAAGACAATAAGCAGGGTACTACCAAGTAGACAAGACACCAGGTAGCAGCAGGAAAATAGAGACCATACTGTTACCAGTCCCCAGCAAGATTCCTGCTGAGTTTAGTATGCTGCCCAAAGTATGCAGAGCATAACCATGCCCAGAGTTATCTGCCTGCCTCAGAACTACCTGTCCCCACAGCTCTAAAGTGCTTTCCATTTGTGTGTTCATTCAGTCATTTGATAAATACTTACTGTGAAGCTACTGTCCCTGGGACTCTTCTAGGCCCTCAGGATACAGCCATCTGCCAAGCAGTCCAAGCCTCTGTCCTCTTAGGACTCATACTCCGCTGCAGATGGAAGTTTAGGGAGTGAGAGGAAGTGTTCAGATCTCTGCTCCCAACTCTGCGCATGTCCAGAAGTTGGTGCTTTATTTCATTTAAAATGAATCCTGTATAATGTTCTTCACTTCCCACTCTTCACCCCTTGGTGCTACTATTAATATTTGAACATAGAGGAAAAGAGTTTGATTAATTAGAAGTTTCAGATATTTGAATATCAAGAAGCAAAAGCCAAGGTAGACACGAGAATTGGCCATCAACTTGTAATCCTTCTGTAAGACACCTGGAATTGCTTATCATCCCCTTCACACTTGGGCAAGGCATGGTGGCTAAAATCAGTGTTCCCATGGCTGCCTGTGCCACAGCCCATCACAGCTCAAGAGGAACCGATGAGGCACATCGGTGGACTTAGATGGATACCTAGGACAGATATTTTGGAGGGCACTTTTCTTTTGTTTTGTGTGTGTTTCATCCTGTGGGAGTAGAGCAGAATTCTTTATCTTTAAAGTGGCACTACTTCCACCACACACCTGTAATCCCAGCACTGGGGAGACTGAGGCAGGATTGCCATGAGTTGAAGGGCAGCCTGGGCTATATAGTAAATTTAAGGCCAGGCTGAACTATATAACAAGACCTTGTCTAAACACAAAACTACAACAACAACAACAACAACAAAACTAAAGTAGCACTCCTTTGTTGAGATAATTTTACAAATCTCACCTGAAGATGAGATCAGCTTCATGCCTGAGTG
The DNA here is from genome assembly GCF_034190915.1 of Cavia porcellus. Taxonomy (NCBI): domain Eukaryota; kingdom Metazoa; phylum Chordata; class Mammalia; order Rodentia; family Caviidae; genus Cavia; species Cavia porcellus. Next base: position 154,194,263 of record NW_026947484.1, on the reverse strand, counting down.
GCAATGTCCTGGAACACTCAGCACGGACGACTTTGCCAACTAAAACTCACTTTGGGCACCAAAACTTTCTCTGGGTGCCAGTTGAGCTTCATGGGTCCTTGTTACTGGGCATTGCAGCTAGGGGTTGGGGTTAGGAGGTAGCATATATGACTGTGCAAAGCACATCCTTTAGAAACAGATGCATCAATCTCCAGCACTGACTTTGGACAAATGACTGAACCTTTCTGAGTTTCAGTTTATCTATAAAATGGGATAATAACGTTGTCTCTGATAGTGAATTGGAAATGCTGAGAACCCACTGATAAAAACATTAGCTAATGGCTAACTTTTTTTCTTTTGTTTTTTGAGAGTACTTTTACAGTTCTTACTTTGAGACAAGGTCTTGCTAAGTAGCTGAGTTGTACAGGTAGGGATAGAAGTTGCCATCCTGGTATCTCAGGCTCCCAGTGCTCTAGTAGTACAGGCTTGTGCTGCCACCCCCAGGTTGCTACCCTAATAAATGCTGCTCTGACCCACAGTTCCTTAACCACCAGTAGAGGCATTGGGCCTGGCTCTCAGTGCTCAGATCTAAACTACAGGGACAATACTCCGTGAACTGCCTGAGCATCCACCATGCGAGATACCCACGAAGCTGCATCTTGCTGTTTGTGTGCAGCCAGCCAGGGGTTATTATTTGATCTGTTGCTCACTGTGTGAGCACTCTCTCTGTGACATGGATTTGCCTCCTAAGCAGTCCTATGATGGCCACAAAGACCAGCACGTCAAATGTTAACACTGGCCTTTTTTAATCTTAGGACTATTAGAAAGAGACCGCCAAAATATCTCCTGCATCTTTCATGAAACTTCCTGGAAAGACCCGCCATCAAAACATAAATGGGTCGACTTCTTCTTTGGACTTAGCTGAAAGTAGCAGCCCAGCCAAGCAGGAGATTAGAGGGGTGTAGACTTGGATGGGCAAAAACAGAGGCTTAGAAGATGAGAGGAGATGAGTTTAGTTTTGGACTTCATGTGCAAGAGCCATGCAGTTTGTGTGATTTCACCAAAAGCATGGAAATAGAGAAGGAGTCAAACACTACCTCTAGATGATAACCAGGAGAAACTGCACGGTTTTGGTGCTGGTGAGAGAAGACAAATAAAGAAATTGGGATTGGGGTTAAAGAGGATCCAGAGAGAATGAATGAGGCTGAAATGGAAACTTTGAGGCAGAAATGTATGAACAACATTAATTGTAGTAAAATGCTATCTTCCTGTCCTCATCAGTGTGACAGGAAGTTGATCTGCCTGCCCAGAGTTATGTCCCTTTAGGGCTGTATTTCTCTCCTCAATTTTAGTCTCACCTCTTACTTTGCTATCGGTGATCCTTGTGCCTCTGAGGAAATCATAATTCTATCACTGTGAAAATTGAGGTCCCTTTAAGTTTCTTACTACTCTTAGAATTTTTCTAGGACAAATTGCCAATTCCTTTTTTTTTCCTTGAGACAGTCTCATTATGTAGTACAGAGTGACCTTGAACTCTGTTATGGAACCCAGGCTGGCCTTGAACTCATGGTGATCTTTCTGCCACGGCCTCTCAAATGCTGGGATTACAGGTGTTTGCCTCCATGCCTGGATCCTTTTTTTTTTTTTAATAGAAAATACTAAAATATACTTTTAAGTGATCCTTCCCCCTTTGCTTTTCTTCCTAATTTCTGCAACTAGAAAAGTTGAATGGCAAGGTTGTCAACTTGGTGAAAGCATTAAAAGTGTACTTATTGCTTATTGAAAGCATTAACTTGTTTCCCCTGAGTCCCTGGATGTTACCGGGGCTCTCTGTGAAGTGACGGTACTCTCTCTACACAGCAGGCTGCACTCTCTGTCCTACCCAGTGCTCAGTAAGTATTTAGCGACTGGAAGGATGATCTGGGATTTAAAACAATAATTTCTCCAGGTGTGGCTGCAGACTGTCAGGGATTGCAATTTCAAGCTGCCCTTGGCCTCTCTGGAAAGGTTTCCCTCCTTCCTGGACCGGTCGCTGGCAGCCTGAGAGCCTGTCCCTTGAATGGGTGGCTCAGGGCGTCCACTCTCAGATGGTTCATTGTGTACCAATCTTTTCACCTGGTGACTCTGGGACAGCTAGGGGGTCTGGACTGAACCCCTGGCTGCTCTTCTGCTTAGAGATGTTAAAGATCATGCTCTAATTACTTGGGAAATTGGATTTTGTAGGCCATTTCTCAAAGCAATTGCAGCCTGAGGACAAATTGATGCAATTCACCAGTTCTCCTGAAGATGATATTTGAAAGGGAAGTTTAGCTGCCTCTGTCTTCCCCAAAAAATCTACGTGTCAGTCAGATGTTGGAGACCCTTAAAAGGCAGAAGCTTTCTCACCCCGATGTCTCAGTGCTGATTAGAACGCTTGATCATTTTCCTTTAAGTCTGACGTTTTTGTGTTGATTTCTGCAAAGCAGGGAACAGCACACCCTCCCACTTTCTGGCAGGTAGACAGATCCTCACTGGAAGGAAACTTCAGCCTTCTCCCAGACCTGCTAGTAACCTGGGAGTGTCACTCAGTAGGACAATGACAGTTAGAGCTAATTAGAGTTCTTTTGCTACGAGAAACACTGATTTTTCAAAACAGAATTAAGACACATAGACTAGTTTTGTTTTATGCACCTTGAAACCTTTGCCTCATGCAGGGTCACCCACACACTCAGTCTGGAGTGGACTTGGCAAAGCAAAATGTGATTGATGGAACCAGCACCCCTAGCGCCTCCATGTCCACTTGCTGCAAGGAGACAGAAAGCCATGGAGATAGGCTGTGAGGAGATGGCCTAGTTATTTTTTCTTATAAATACCCCCAAATGATTCTAGAGCATTTTGAGGTTTATGAATTACAGTGCTTGTGCACAATCTCCCTTTTTTATTCACATCACTCTCTTAGATTACTTGAGTTTAATTTTGTTATATAAATGTTTTATTTTTGTTTTGCATAAACAATAGTTTTATAATTTTTTATTTTGTACATACAGCAACTAATGCAGTATTGAGTCAGCCCTCCAAATCTGCTCATTCCACGTCTGCCAGTTCAGCCAGGAATCCCGAGTTCTTTAAAGTACGTGGCACGATGAACATTAGTTACACTGATACTACACTATTCACCACAAGGGGCTTCAGTACCTGTGTCTTTCTATACCCTGGGGGAGGGGTCCTGGAACCAATCCCCCATCCCAGAATCCCCCACAGGTATAGAGGGATGACTGCAATTATTTCATATAAAGTAGCTTCATCTTATATATAGTGATGATGACAGCAATGGATTAACTGTGCTTATAAAATCACTACTAATATACAAGACACTGTTCTAAATACATGTATATATGTTTTGACAGAGGAGTACTTACTCATTATTATCATAGTTGGCATGTGGCAAAGTTGAGATTGCTCCCCAAGCCTGGTGATTTTGTGTCTTTGAGTGTTTTAACTACCATGGCACACTGACCAAGTTGACCAGACACTTCTGGAAATTTCACTGGACACAGCTGAGTCACTAGGCAGGAGAGAGGTTTAAAAGTCTGTGGGAACAGGGGGAAAATGTCCTCTCCACACAAGTAACGTTTTGGAATTTTTGAGCCGTCAATAAATGAGGCTATCTCTTTGTGGCCCACAGCATACTTCTGTTATTAATGTCAAGGGTATAGAAAAACAGACTGCAGAACCTTAGTATTTTCCAAGAGGAGCGTAAGAGTGCGTGGACTCCTAGCTCAACACCTACTCTGGAAATGAAGAAGGAAAAGCGTCCTATGCAGCAGCTCTTAGGCTTCATGCCATCTGGGAATGAGAAGAGAGCTTGCCTCTGAATGCCGGTAAAACTAGAGGCCATGAGAGAAAGGGTACAAGCCTTCGCATATCTGATTCAAAACTCTGGAAGCCTTTCTATTGTTCTGCTCTAGTAGGAAAAGCTAAGAGGACAAGTCCTAGTTGGTTGGACTGGACTCTTGTTGGTGGGCACCCCTGGGCTGATTTTCGCAGGTGCCAGGGCTTTTATAATAAGCTGGTGCAATTTCTGAGCTGAAGTTCCAGAAAGTCATGAGTGCATTAGCAGAGATTTGTGATAGATTTCAGACTTACAGTGTTCATTCGTAAATATTATGGAGTGCTTTTGATGTACCAGACAGTACTCTGGGAGATACAGAAAGGGAAACAGTGGAAGGGAATGCAGAAGTGAAGGAAGAATCGTCTCTATTCAAAGCCAGCAGCAGCTTGGGGAGGTGTTTCCAGGAACACAAAAATGGAACATCCCTGTGGTATCCAAGAGCAAGGGTGCTTAAAGTTTCATACAGGTGGGAAAGTCACGCCTAAGTAAGTCCCCTAGGAAGGAGGTCTTGCGTGCGTCATAAAGTGTTTGCAGGCAGCCAAGCTAGTGTGGGAGCACATGCCCAGCAGAGGACAGTGCCAGGAAAGTCAGGAGCCCAAGGCAGCCCATGGTCTGCAGGGGCACTGTGAAAGCCCAGAGTTAGCCCACTGGTTACAGCTCTCTGGACAGGGCAGTGGGCTCATTCACACCCAGACCCAGAGCCCCCAGAGTCCCAAGCTGAGTCTGTCTCTCAGTTTGAACCAGACTCCCTGTCTAGAGCCTCCTTCTCAGTCTGTGTAGATGAATATTCCTTCCAGGCAATGAATGACAGCCATCCAGCCCCTTTTGGGGAATTAGTCTTGCCAAGAGGGAAAGTAGCTAATACTTCCTAAACAGGCACTGGGACCTAAACACAAGGTCAGGCGCTGTTTGTTTCTAGGGTTTTATGGGGTGAGGGCGTTGTTATTTAACTGCCCTTACCAATAGTTCTCACCAGCTGTAGCTACTTGTCCTCACTGGCCATTGAGAAGCATCCCCTAGACACAGGCGAATTGTATTCTTCTGGGCTTCTGTTTGCCTTTGGATACATTTCCTTCCTTTGTGGAAAAGGCTTCCTTGAATCCTAGGGCAATGATGTTGTTTCTCGGAGTGGCTGGTTGCACTCCCAGCTTCGGTTCATCCCTTAGGGATGATTGGCCTACATTGACAGCCAGTTCACACAGTGAATATCCCAGCTCCTGACAGCAGGCTGGCCCTTCCAAGATGCCATTAGGACTTTCTCTTAGAGAGGGATGAGCAAAACATCAGCCTAGACTGAACTTTAACTAATTATTCAATCAACTATTTGGCAGATCAGTCAATGGGAAATGATATACAGTGGGCTGAAATTGATCACACTTCATTTCCCATCTATTGTCAAGCCAAATTGTGGAGAAAGTCGTAAGTAAAGGATCATTGCCTGTCACACTCAGGCCTGCATTTCCCTGTCCCTTCCACTTATTTAGACCCCAGGCTAATCTATAAAAGCAAAAGTCTATTCCTCTGACAGGAGAAACCAGGATCAAATGTTTACCACCTTCTGCGAAGGAAGGGGTAGGCAGAGCATTTCTAATCCATGATGGAAGTGGCTGCAGTCATATATAATCCCCTAACCTTTCTGGGCAGGTCGGATGTGGAGGTTGGATTTTACATCTCACGATCCATTATGCATCACTTACTTCCACATCTATTACCCGTCCATTGGCCAAATGACAGGTTTCCCCATTCGGGCCTCTGACTGTGAGGGGCCCTTCCACTTTATGCTGGTGGAGAGGCTCGTGGAACTTCACACCTGGGTGATTTATGGGCAATTAGCAACAGGCAATGGCAGATTTAGTGTCACTTGTCTGGGAAGTTATGAATAAGGAATGTAAGGAGAAAGACTCCACCCCACCCCACAAAGTGCTAGTGTGGTATAAGCAACGCATTTTGGGACATTAAAGCAAGGTGTATCTTTGACTAAACTGACTGGCAGCTTCTAAAACCCACCACTGGTTCTCTCTGGAGCTCTGCCTGGTGGACTAGACGATCTTGAAGACAGTAGGGACACATACTCAGGTTATACCCAAGCTTCTCAGCCCTGGTACCAGGTCAACTGGGCTCTTCCAGTGCATGCTGGGACAGGTGGATTCTTACACTAAGATCTCAGGAATATGGACTTTTCTAGAAAACATGGTCATGTGCAAAATGATCCCATTTGTTTTTCACAGTGATTTGTGAAATGTGAAGGATAAGGTTTTAAAGTCTGTACTTTATACCTTAGAAGCCACAGGATAGAAATTTAAGTGACCTGCTTGGAATCACATCATTACTTAATGATAAAGCTGGATTTAGACTGAAGATCTCCAGGACCAGAGAGATTTTTCCTGAAATTGTATTATCTCAGTCAGTGAGATAGATTTCCCAATTTGCATATATATATATATATATATATATATATATAGAGAGAGAGAGAGAGAGAGAGAGAGAGAGTGTGTATTTTACATATAACATATAAAGTTATAATATAATACAATATATCATAGATGTGGGAATTTTCTGAGGAATGGCTTATATCATTTTGGAGGCTGAGAAATTTTCCCATCTGCACCCTGCAGTTTGGAAAGTAGAGGAAGGCAGTGGTGCAAATCAGCCCCTGGACTGAGAACCAGGGGAGGTGATGATGGGATGATGATTTCTCCCCAGTCCAAGGGCAGGGGAGAAATCAAGCCCTACCAGTACAGTGGTGCCAGGAAGTGGGAGCTATGGAGAAAGCCGGCTCCTCCTCCTTCACCTCGGTTCTCCTCAGGTCCTCATGGGTCAAAGGACACCATCGCAGTAGCGGGCCAGGTTCACTTCACCGCGCCCATGGATTCACAAGCTAACCTCATCTGGAAACAGCCCCTCAGGCATCCCCAAAGTGATGTTTCACATGGGCACCCAGGGGCCCGACCTGCTCACCCACAAGGAGCTCAGCCAAGGGAAAAAGATACCAGCAAGCAGGGGAAATGGTTGTGTGTCAACAGCAGCAAAAGGTTGGAGCGGGGTGCTTCGGAAGCACAGAGGAGGGGCACCTTGAGGAAACAACCGAAGCCTCCAGGATGAGCAGGAAGTGAACCGATCCCGGAGCACGTGTCAGGTGGAGGGAGCAGGCGGGTGACCGGAGCATAGCCTATGAGACAGCAAAGGGAAGAGGTGGCTGGAGTCTCCAGGCAGGTCTGTGGGGGAGCCTGTGGCTTCCTTCTCCAACCAGGCAGGCCTCGGCGGTCCTGGAAAGTAGAGCAGAGCACTCAGCCCCAGCTCCAGCATCACCCTCTCCTCATTGCTAGAAGAAAGGAGGATTTGCCTTTGGTCACCATGAGTACTGCCCAGGGAATGCCCCTCCTGCAATGGCTACACTCGCAGACATTCCGGGCCACCCAAAGGAAGGCAGGGTGAGCTAAGTGACCATACCAAGATGGCTGGGATGGGGGCCTGGCTTCCTGTCGCAGCCGTTTCCCTGAAGAATTTAAATTTTTCCTTGGCCTCTTTGTGTGTCAGTCCCTTCATGCAACAAAGTAACTGGGATGTGAGACCTTTAGAATCACAGCTCTATCTCTTCCCCATGGTTTCATATTGGGGAAAATAATGCACCTCTCAAGCCTTTGGGCCACCCTACATCTGCACGAGAGAGGAAGGACATCGTACTGAAATCAGGATCTTCAACAACTTCTTAAACATAACCTTTGCTAATTGGGTGAAAGTAATGTTCGCACAATTGCTTCAAAAACACTGTGGTAAGCCTGGTTATTAAGACCTCTTGCTTCTGAATGACACAGGCAATTTCAAAGGAAGGGAAAATAGCAGTGGCGAGAATGGTCCATTATGTGCTGCAAGTCTGGGTACAATCACTGGAGAGAGAGAGCGATACAGAGAAGAGGCTTATGTGTGACAGGTCAAAGCTGGTGACTGTAAAGGGACAAGAAGCCCAGTTCAAGCTTGCGTGGTATATTGTGTAAGCAGGAAAAGACAAAAAGGAAAAACATGGAGATGAAACAGTATCTCCCATTTCCTCTGGAGCATTAACCTGGGGGAGCACTTGGAGGCCAATCTGATGTCCGTCTCTATTTCCTTCAGCATCAGAGAGGCAGTTTACACATGATATGAGAGTAACACCACAGGGCCTCACTATGGTTGGTAGAAGGGTTGGTAGCTCCCCAGCTAGTACGTTACCAGAGGGTGCAAGTACAGATTCCTTCAGGAGCCAGCAATCAGTTCTCATGTGCTGGGTGAGTCAAGGGCCCAAGGACAAAGTCCCTCTTGGAGCAGCAGCCGCAGGTGACAGTGAGCATGAGGGACTTGGAACTCAGGGACACAGAATCAGAGTTTTCAAAGGCAGCTAAAATTCTGGGTTTTATTTTCTTTCTTTTACATCTTTAACTGGGGAAAAAACATTTCAAAATGTTGCAGCGTTCTTGTATTAAATAGGATATGTACTTCTATTTGGTAGAAGGAAAAAAGCTGTGTGCACCATGGAAAGCTCTTAATGTAAGACGTCAGAAGCCTCAATAGCAGAGAAGTAATGAATGTGAGATAAGAATTTCATGTTAGATAGTAAAACGCATGGTTTCTGTACTTTGAAACCACAGAAGTTATATGTTAAAAGAAGTATTAGGATACAATGGAAAGAGTGGTAGGCATGGCATAAATATTGCTAAATCTCAGTGTTCACAGGCAGAGGACTTAGCCCAGTCCCTGTTTCTTCAACTGTAAAACAAAAGACTTGATTCATATTTATTTAAGCTCTCTTCTTCCCTTAACCCTGATCACCACTTTACATACTCTCACACACATGCTCTGAAACCCACATGATTCCTCATCAGGAATCCCCCATCAGCACTGAGCAATTTTCATTTTATTCTAAGTGATAGAGTTCATTTCCATCACACAACTTCAGACAAAAAGAAGAGTCTATTTATCAGAGTGTGTTTGTCAGAATCCCATTACTATAACAAAACACCTAAGCAACCAGCCAAGAAGAAAGGTTTATATTGCCTCAAGGTTTTGAAGGTTTCAGTTCAAACATTGGTCAGCTTTTGTTGCTTTGGGACCTGCAGTTATACAGTATCATGACAGCGGGGAATCAGAAACAGAAAATATCTGTATTCCCAGGATCCACTTCAAGGGCTGGTGGCCAGGGACCTAACTTCCTTCCACTAAGCCTTAACTCCTAAGGCTTCTGCCTCCTCCAGGAGTATCACAGACTAGAGACAAGTCTTCAACCTATGTGCTTCTGTGACACATTCAAGACCCAAACTGTAACACAGACATTCATGGAATAGAAAGAGAAGAGTTCTAGATAAAGCCACTGTGGGAAAATTCTAATGTGCCATTGGGATTCCTCGTTGTTTTGTTTTGTTTGCTTCTGTTGCTAATCACTTTATAAATCACAACTCAGTCTGCTATCAACAGTTAAGAACCCTAACTCGGTCAGGAATTCCAAATCCTAGCAGCTGCCACCATCTACTGATCACTCAGGACACACAAGAACCCACAGCAGGGACGCTCGTGTTCGTATTCCTCCTGACCAGCCAGCCTGCAGGTTTCTGGAGAATTGTTTCCACACGTGTTGCAGTTGGGAGGCCTGGGGTTTAGGCAGGGAAACCAATTCGTGCAAAATCACACAGCCAGGCTCAGGCAGCCCGGTCACCCAGCACTCTGACTCCCAGACCTTTGACCACCATCTCTCCCAAGAGCTCACACTGAGCTACACCAGCTGCTCAGGGAGTCAAGACTCACTTTCAACTGTGCACTGGCCCTCACTGAAAGTCCCTGGGATACCAGTTGAACCTCTTGAAAGCCTCAGTTTTCCGCTCCGTAATTGGGAAGAATCCAGTACCTACCCCAGCTGCTGGAACCTGGTGATCTGTAGATGTGGTTTGTCAGGTACAAAGCCCAAGCCGGGCACAATACAATATTCAGTGAATGGCTCTGGTTGATATGTTTTTTATCACTCTTTGATGTCTTCCTTTTTACTGAACTGTCAGAAAAAGCCTGCAAAGCCATCCTGTCCTGAAAAAGAGTGAGGAAGTCACTTAACAGATGAACATGACATTTCACAAGGGAGCCAGAGACTGAGAAAGGACCAGCATAGCCATGGCTCTGCCAAGTGGACAGATCACCTCCCCAGAGCACTGGGGGAAGCAGTGAAACCCCATTCATTTTCCTAAGCTTCCAGGAGGGAAAAATGCCATCCCTGCTTAAACAGTTCCCTTGTGTGGAAATCACATCCCCTCAGTGACAGGGCAGAGCAAAAGTACCCCAGATCTTCCCAGCGCCATTGTTACAGACGGAAGTAGTATTTCCCATAGCTTGGTGGCCTCAAGCATTAAGAAGCCTTTGTCTCTGGCTAGGACCCGAGAAAAGAAAAGGAGCTCCTGCTGCCAGCCAAGTGGAGGGCTGGGCAGTGCTGCCACCGCGGCAGCGCCTGGCAGCCCAGGCGACGTTGGACAGGAGACAGCTCTTCAGTGCTAGGCTTTTTTTTTTACGGCTGTGTTCTCACCACATGGCAGAGTGCAATGCGTAAAACCAGGAGCTGTCACCATGGGAGCCTGCATCTTCAGTGTTACAGGAAGAAGGCAGCTTGAAAGTGGTTCAGACTGGCAGTTCCTGCAACAAGTTCCCCAAACTATTCTGGAGTACCATCTCGGTTCTCCAATTCCAGTTCATCCTGAAGGCTGCCGTGCAGGAACCTCTCTGCACAGAATTCATAATTAGCCTACTCCTACGGAAAAGTCAGGCCTGCATCTTTCATTCTTAATATCCTAAATAGCAAAAGGATTCCAGAAAATTCCTGCCCAGTTGCAATTACAGTGTTTCAAAGGTTCAGCCTTCTAGAAAACCCAGGTTGGATGTGCTTATGGCATTGGGCCATGTTTTAAAAATGTGCTTCCCTCCTGCATGTGGTAATGCACAGCTACAACCTCAGCTACTGGGAGGCTGAGGCAGGAGGATCCCTTCAGCCCAAAAGCTTGAGACCAGCCTGGGCAACATATGGAGACACTGTCTCAAAACTAAACTAAACAAAACAAACCTGTGCTTGGTCAAATTTAAAGATTCATGTTTTGCCCCTAGCTATGGAAATGTAGGAATAGCTGATGTTACACAAAAAAGCTCCTGAAATAATGCAAAGTATTAGACCAAGTATCTGTGTTATGTTAATGTTGGAGGAAATTGATTGTACTGATAACTCTAAAATCCTTAAGAGACAATTCAAAAATATAAATGGAAGGGTGATTTTCAACCATAGAGGGGCAGGGCTGTAGCTTAATGGCACAGTGCTTGCCTAGAAAGTGCAAGGTCTTGAGTTTGATTCCCAGTACCAGTTTTTTTTTTTTAAAAAAAAGAGGCAACTGTAGAGATTCGTTGTGGGCAAGAAGCGCATTTGAGAGGATGCGTGTGTTTGACATTTTTAAAGTGCCTTGAATGTACTGAGAGACACTGGGGCTATGGTCTTATACCCATGGGGCAGTTCTATAGTACTGTCAGCCCCTTCTCATTTAGATCTATAGTTTTGGGGGGCAGTGGGAGGAACAGTGTTTCTGTCATGTCTCTCTACAGTGATAACTATATAAACAGTGTAAATCCCTGAGATTCATTTACTCTTACTTCACACAATCTTAAGCATTGACCAAATTCAGCCAGTCAGGTGCCTATTGAGATCCCTCATACACTGTAATTCATCAGTCTGGGGATAGAATAACCAAAGGTTCACTTATGTCTCTGAGGACTGATGGTGGCTGCTGATGGGGACTTTACCCAAACTTTTGGCCAGAACATCTACAAATGCTACTTGGGCTTCCTTACATCATGGCTCCAGAGTTACAGAGTTAAGTGATCCAGATGGAAGCCAACTCACAATTTTTAGCCTCACCTTGAAAGTTGCAAAGTGACATTTTCCATAGTACTCTATTCGTTGGAAGCGGAGAAGTAGGATCAGTCCATGTTTAAGGTGAGAGGAAATGTGACTGTTAATCTTGTCAACCTGGCACCTAGGAGATTAGTATTCATTACCTTTTTTTTTTGTACCGGAGATCAAACTCATCACCTCATGCTTACCAGACAAGTGCTTGAGCTGCAGGGCTAAATCGCTGGCCCTCACCTAGATCAGTAAAGCACATTTCTAGGTGTGTCTGCCTAGGTTGTGGGGTCATGACGTTAGGCAATATACCTGGTCCGTCTCCTTCCAGTCTGGCTCTTCCTGCTCTCTCTGCTTCCTGGCTGCCATGAGTAGAGCAGCTTTCTTCTACCACAGCCTTCTGCCATGATGTTTCTGCCTTAGAGACAACCATGACCTCAAGCCTCTGAAACCAAGATCACAAATAAACCTGTCTTCCTTTAAGTACCTGGGAGTCAGGTATTTTTCCCAGCAAGAAAGAGGTGACAACTGCAGTGAATTAGACCCCACCTCTTGATCAAAGAATTTGAGGACATGAAAAACTTCAAATTAGTCTTTAAAAACACAGGGCATGGTGGCCTATACCTGTAATCCCAGCACTTGGGAAGTGAGGCAGGAGAGTTGCTCTAAATTCAAAGCCAGTCTGGGCTACATAAATGAGTTCAAGGCCAGACTGCACTACATAGCGAAGCCTTGCCTCAGAATAAAAAAATAGTCAAACTGCCACCTTCTTTCAAATCTTTCCTTCCTCCCAGGTTTATCAGCTCACATTTGCAAAACTAATTACTCAAATAATTCTATCAGACTTTAATAAGCCAGATTGGTTGAGACTGGATATGTGGCTTTTTATCATTTCCAAAGTGAAGTTATCTGAGAACCTGGAGTACCAGCTTCTCTTTTAGAAGTCTCTGAAATTAGCAAATGATTGTCAAGTAGTGCAGGTAAGACTCTGAGTAGTAATGACTTCATTACATCCTGGTGCCCCCATATCTACAGTCAAGCTGTGAGATGTGATTGCTCTGTCTCCTCCATTCTCCTTAAGATAAGCAATAGGCAGTATCCATTGTATGAAAACCTGCATTGTTCACACATGCCTTTGTCCCGGATAACAGCTCCTGTTCATCACCACGATACATTGCACTCTAATTTTCTGCTTCTGTCTTTCTTTGCAGATATTCCTTTCTCCTCTCTGATTGCTTTTTCTTCTTAGGCCATTACTCTAGTTGATAGTGCCAAGTTATCATTGGATCCCATCTCCCTCTCCAACAAGCCAGTGATTGATACTAATCTTCCTCTTGGGACACATTTTATAGAATGCATGGTGGAAACCACTCTCTAAATCTTAGCTTTCTATGTGCTGACAATTTACAAGGTTGCAACTCACACACATCTCTGGAGGCTTAAGGAGAAATTTGAGAACCATGTAATCAGACATCCTAATAAGAATACAAATGCCTTTCATCCAGAGATGCTATCATGCCATTCAGTAGTTTGTGCTACACCCTGTCTGTAGGTTTTTTTGTTTTTGTTTTTTTTTTCCCAGCCAACAAATGCGCATCTAGATAAGTGCTATTTGGGACGTGGCCAGTTCCTAGAAGCCCAGCATGCATCGTTTCTCTCTTTTGCGGAGAGTGGTGGTTTAATTACCCTAATGAAATCTTTCACTTGCCATCAAGTCCATAAAAACAGAAAATTAGAAGTGGTTGCAAACACCTCACTGAAACAGAAGCTTTGCTTTATGATACACCTGAACCTTTCCCAGGAAAGCTGAGCTCTTAGGAAATTTATAAATACAAATGTTACCCTCTCAGGGTAATAGATAATTCCAGATGGAATTTTTTTTTCTAGACCAAAGAATATTTTGTGAAAAGTTTTGGTTTTTTTATGTGAAATGTGTGCCCTAAATGTGCTGGCCAAGGAAGCCGAGGCAATGCACTGTGTGCTTACAGTAGCAGTATTGGATTCAGCGTATTCTTGCAAGGAAGGCTTGAGTCCAGAAAAGACAGGCCTATGAGATTCAAAACTTTGAAGCAACCCAGTCTATATTTATGATTTGCTAGCTGCATAAAAGTCGAAGGAAGAAGCTTCTCTCTTCTATACTTCATATGGTTACACTGCAGGCCAGTAAAACTTGGAGTTACCTGATTCTGGTTTATTGTTTTAATGTACAGTTTCAGATCCAGTTATGTCTCCTGCAGAAAATAAATACACAAGAACTATTTCTAACAGCTGGATTTTGCCCTCCTCCTTCTACCTCTGAAATTTGGGTTCTCCTATGGGTTGGCCGTTTTGGGAGAGATAATACTTCAGAATCTGCCTTTGAGGGGGGTATCTGTAGGGGTGTTATAGATTGGAAACTGGTGATCAACTTAATGTCAGCTGAATTAAATCACCATGGTGCTGAGGGTAGATGTTTCAGCTGAGGAAAGTTGCCAGCATAGAGACGTAGAGGAGGAGGAGCAAGGCACTGAGGCATTGTGGGTTTCACTGTGTTGCTGTTTGAGCCATTGGTTCTCTTGGAGAAGCTCTGGTCCTCACGTCAAGCATTGCTTCCTGGCTCTGGAGGATGTGTACTGCTTAATCTCTAGGACAAACTCGCCATGCTGGCTTTCTAGCATGTACTCATCTGTGCTTATTGTCAGAGAAGCTCGGGGTCTCCATATCATTGAGGACGGCTGTGGTGTTTTTCACGACAGCCCTGGTCTTTTTTGAGTGTGACTTCTTGGCTCCAGCATAGAACCCTTAACCTACCAGCACGACTCCTTCACCCTGCTGGTATAGACTTCTAGGTTCCACCGCTGACTGTTGGGCCTTCCCAGCACAAATACATAAAAGAGACTAATGTGACTTTTTCTTGTGATTCTAGACCTCCAGTTGGACTTGTGGGAGGCATTGTCATGGGCTCTAGGTTTTCATTTGGACTCGTGCAGGACATTGCTGTGGGATTCAGGCCCTTGGTTGAATATTCTATGCCTTTGGTGTTGTGGATAGATTTCCTGCAGTTTCTTGTGTTAACTCTGGGTAACTATCATAAACTAATATTATAAATTCCATGTCCTGATTCTAATTGTTTTCTGCACAACCCCTGACTACAATACATTTTTTTGTTTTTGGGTTTTTTTTTTTCTTTTTTGGATAAGTATGTCTGGGTAAACTGAGTACTAGGAGTTGGTTTGTGTACTCTACTCTCAAGAGTTGTATGTTGAGGTTGTAGTTGTGATATCCTCAGATGGTGACTGTATTTGATAATAAGCCTAAGCAAATAATTAAGTCAAAATGAACTTTGTGGGGGGAGGCACTAATCTAGCATGACAGTTGTCCTCAGAAAAGGAGATTATGGTTCAGACACCATAGGAGTGATCACAGAAAGATGCAGCGAGTTTGCAGTTTGCCATCTGCAAACAGAAAGGTCTCAGAAGAAACCAACCTTGCCCACACCTGGATATTGAATGGCCAGTCTCCAGGAAAGCAGGAAAATAAATTCCTGTTCTTTAAGCCTGTATGTTGTTAGGACAGGAAGCGTGTGCCTGCCCATACACACCAGAAACTCGCTGTTTCTAGGTAGCTGAAAGTGCCTTGCATGGGTGACACTCCACCAGGGAACAGTAGCTCCATCAACTGTGCTGGAGCTAACATTGTGGCACTGCTTCACCCAACTTCAGAGTCCCTAGTGTCAGCCAAGTGACCCAATGAATGCCACTTTGAACCTTCCAGCCCGGCCCCCCAGAGTCAGGACAACTTGCGGGAGGTCTGTGATGTCAGAGCTCTCTACTATAGCAGAGCCCCTGAGTCACCCGAACTGTGGGATGACACAGTCGATGAGGAAGTTCCATACAGGCAGACTGGCAATCTGGGACAGTCTCAAAAATCATGGACAGAGGAGACCGGAACTGTGAGGGCTGTTCTTTCTCAGCAGCCCCTGCACTGTGTTCTCATGTGTCTGCACAGCAGCATGGTCAGTACCACAAGAGGCCAAACCTGGTAGCCAGGAGACTGAGCTTTGGAGAGGAGCTGGAGAGCATGGGCTCCTGAGCAAGTGGAACAGGTTTTCAGAGAGGCCAGAGGAGGAAGTTGTGGATGCCCTGGCTGATGTCCTGTGCTGTTGTTAAGAAAATCCACTAGCGTGAGCCTCTTACATTTGACCTTTAAAACTCAGACAGAGTTATAGGTAGTTGGAGAAAAGCTGACATGAGGAAAGGGGTCCCCGCTGGGAAACAAGTTCAATGCCAGCCCAGGTGACACATTGCAGTCTAGGCCCAAGACCACAGAGACAGGGCACCCTAGTTTATGTGGACCAGGGAGCTAGGGAGGTTTTCAGAAGCCAAGCCCCCAGCTTCTTCTGGCACCCCACTAGCAGACCCCAACAGCTCCCCTAGAAAGGGATTCCCCATAGCTCCATATACTTTGCTTTCATTTCATTGGTGATTCTGGATTTGCAAGATCAGTTAATTGCATCTGTCTTTGCTGCCATGCTACACAGTGGTGAAGGGAGCCCTGTATTTTAGTCTACTGCCCTGGTCCCTGGCAAGAATAGGCACTCAAGAACTATTTCTTCAATAAGTAAATGAACTGATTCATGTTGATAGCAACTTCCAAAGAGAGGCTCATCCCTGGTGGGGAGCACTGGGGTCGCATGGAGGGGCAAGAACAGAGGGATGATCCCCCAGGGGCTAAGCTGAGCAGCCTGTGCTCGCCCACCTTCAGGACCTCAGGGACCCCATGCAGACCAGAAGAGCATCGCATGACTGCGGAGCACCAAGTGCTCTGGAAGGCTGGAGATGTGCCCAAGAGCAGGGCTCTGGGGACTTACAGAAAGGACTTTGGCATGTGAGGTCCAGAAATGGCACAGGAGGAGACAAGACTTGCCTTGGATCAAGATATAGTGTAGGCAGGAGAAGGTGGCATGCACAGCTGCCAGGGCCTACAAGCCTTTCCAGGAGCAGACAGAGCTTTATTCCACAAGATTTTCTGCTAGGAAGCAGGATCACATGATGAAAAAGAATCTGGTTGGAATTTTAAGCTAAATTCTAGTCCTGACCCACACTGGTTGACCTTGGGCAAGTTCCTTCACCTCCCAGGGCTGCTCCTTCTCCCAGAGTTTCTAAGGTGGCTTATTTGAAGGGTGATGCTTGCCACCTTTGACCTATGCACTGCTGTTTTCATGGGAGAGTGCCCTGGGATGTGATTCGGCTGAGGCTCCTGGCTCTCAACCACGGGCAACTTCCTGCTCAGCCCCTGCGAGTGCCTGGAATCCACCTGAACCCCACTTCCGTTAATGTCCTCTCTCTCATCAGTCCTGCTGTCTCCATGTAAGGGCACAACATGGACTGCTGCCTTTAAAATTGCTTTCTAAAAGGCATGCAGGGCAGGCACAGTGAAGGCCAGATGCTGGTTGGCACCTTTTGCAATTCCTACCGTGAGTGACAAAACCTTGCTGGCAGGGGAGTGGAGCTCTTGATGCACAGCCGAGGCCTTGAGTCCATCTCTGTTCACAGCATTTCCCCAGGTCCGCTTGTGCACTCGATCTGGGTTCTTGCAAATGCCACGTGTCCTGGTGTCCATGCTCCCACTACACTCAGCTAGCAATGCTCAAAGAACTCAAAAGACCTGCAACAGGAAGTCACTTTTCAGAGTGTCCTAGCAAAGTTTTGTCTTGGGACCAGACATGGGACCTTTGCCCTCAGCAACCAAGAGCTGCCACATTACTACTTTGGTTTCAAGGGGTTCTCAGAGGGTCATCAAGATAAACTCCACTGAATCAGCAATGTGGTCTTTATATTGTCGCGCTGGTTTATGGGGTGAATATGGCTTATATAATAATAGCCGCTTCCACATGTGCTTTGGAAGTTGCAGCGCTACTGAAGAGCCTCTGTCATGCTCCTTAGAGGTCTACACTGGGGTGAAAGTTACAGCTGTGCTCAAAGGAATCCTGAGAATGAACAGAGACCCCGACCAGAAATGCTCTCCTGCTTCACAGTCCTGAAGGCTGAAATCCAGAAAAATCCCAGCTGAGTGCTTAAAACCCTGGATTTGCTTGTAGGAAATGGATCTGATTGGTCTCAGCCTTGCCACCTGAGCAACCCTCTCCCTAAAAGTCTCACTACTGCAGTCATCGGCTGGAATTTCCATCAAAGTCAATGCTCGGTAACAACTTTTACGAACCAAAGCAAATACCCAGCACTTCTGAGCAGTCAGGGCCCTAGTCCTGTCCACCCCACTCTACTCTGTGGACAGCTAGATGCTGGGAGTCACCCTGGATCTGAGCTCCACATCCTGCCTCATGAGGCTACCCTGGAAGGGGCTGCTGTCACCTCTCCTGGGGCTGGGGAGCTAGAGCTGATCACACAAGCCCATGCAGGCCTGACATAATAAAGGCTTCCTTAGCAAAGGCATCATAAATAAAGGGTGGGGCGGTGCATGCTTGGTTGCCAAGGCTCCCAGGCAAGTGGCTGCAGAAAGGTTCCGCTCCACAGGCCAGAGCGCCTGCACTTCACTGGCCAGGGTGGCTGTGTCTTAGTCATCCTGGTCTCCTCCTATCATGTTCCTGCGGCACCCCTGGGTGCCCGGACTCCTCCCCTGGCAGCAGTTGTGGTTATTGGTCCTGGTGACTCCGTTTCCAGAAAGGCACTGGATCCTGCCGACCACCGATCCCCCAGAGCCCACTGAGCCCTGGTCTTTGCCTGATGTCCTGCCGGAATTGCCCAGTGCCCTTACTGTCCAGCCAAGGTCGAAGGGCTTTGGTAACCTAGCATCCTCTGCTCCCTCCCAGGGCTTGGACCCACCTCTAGAATCCCCTGAGCAAACTGGACTTTCTCAGGTCCATTTGAAAACCCAAACTCGAAATCGAGAGACTGTAAAGGTCCGGCCCTCTTCACCAGACCAAGAAGCCAAAGATCAACTCTTGCAGCCCCCTGAGGAAGCCGAACCATCTCTAAGCCAGCAGGACACTAGCTCTCAGTATGATCTTGGTCCTGAAGAGGTCATAGGTCAACTGTTGCACCAGGAGGCAAATACTTCATCTCCAGGTATAAGTCAAACGCTTCATTCAGACATGCCGTTTGTCACAGTGAAACATGTGGACATGAAGGCTACCAAAAGGATAGGGAAGGAGCCACAACCTACTTCAAGGCACCACCAGGCCCCAGGCCAGGCCCTGGAGAGTCCTCAGGAGGTGGACCTTTCCTCAACCCAACAAGAGGACCCACCTCAGATTCCAGAGCTCTCTGAAGAGGTAGAAACCTCCCCAACCCAACAGGAGCCCCCAGCTCAGCCTCTAGGCCCTCCTGTGGAGGCTAAAGCTTCTGCCCCTAAGCACACACAGCCAGCTCAACGTTCTAAGTCTTCTAGGACTAAAGAACTTTCTGGAAGCCGGTTAAAAGCCCCGGCTCAGCCCTCAGAGTACAGTGGAGATCTGGAAACTTCTTCAACCCAGCAGGAGCAACCACCTAAGTTTCCAGAGCATCGTAAAGAAAGAATGTCAACTCCAGGTCATCCCCATGCTAAGCATCTGCATTTGCCCCGAGTGACTGGTAAACCCTCACATCTGCAACTCGCTATAACTCCAGAACCCACCAAAGAGGAAGGAATCTTTCCAAACCATCCCAAGGCTCTGACTCAACCCTCGGCTCCAGTGATTGACATGGAACCTTCTGTAAGTCAGCAAGAGGCCCTGGATCCATTTGGTGAGTCCTCAGAAGGGGATGAGCTCTCATCCCTTCAACAGGAGGCTCCAGCTCAGTCAGAGACTACCGTTGGCAGCTTGCGGACATCTGAGGCGGGCGAGCCCTCTTTGACCCCTGATCAGCCCCCAGAGATCTCTGATGAACTCTTAGCTCAGCCTCCAGAACCACAGGAGGTAACAGTTTCTCCTCTGGGTGATAATCAAGATCTATCACTTGATCACATTGCTAATTCAGCTGACCAGGAGACCTCAGGCCAGGCCTCAGTGTCTCCCGAGCAATTCGAATCTCTCAGAGACAATAAAGAGCTTATAACGCAGCAGCCAAATCCTGCCTCAAAGGATGAAAGCTCTCCATTTGATAGTGGGATCCTGACCCCACATGCAGAGCTCCCTGGGGGACATTCTCCAAGCCATCTCAAGAGCTCACCCCTATCCCTAGATGACTCTCCTGGTACAACAGCATCACCAATCCAGCAAGAGTTCTCAGATCACTATTCAAGATCCCACATGAAAGTGACGGTTTCCGTTTCAGTGACAGATAGAGTAACATTTTTAGGCCACCCTTCACAGCCAACTGAAGACACAGAACCATTTTTAGTCCCCCAGGAACATGCCACTGTCCCTTCACAGTCACCCGATGAGCTGGAAGCTCAGAACATGACCCCATTACAGCCTGAGGAGCTCTCTGAGGAGGAAGAACCATATCCTGCACAGCCACTAGAAATGGTTCCTACTGTAAAGCCTGCTGAAGAGGAGGAACTTTCTCCAACCCAGCCCCTGGCACCTTATGATCTTCCAAATGACTGGACACCTCACCCTCGCCACCATCATGAGAAGACAGTTCTCACACCAGTTCAGGGTCGAGCTCAACAGCCGGGCGTCACATTTCATTCTTCAGACCTAGGAATCACTTTTATTCCAGAAACTACTATGGAGGATGAACGTTCTACCATCCTGAAGAAGACGCTAAAGCACCACGTGGAGATGCTTCCACCTCCAACCCGGCTTCAGGCTCCATACCCAAAACTCCGTTTGCTCACAGTTCAACCTGTGCACCAGAAGTTTATCAAAACTTCACAAATTGGCACAAAAGTTAGACTCTCTTCAACTGTGCAGGAGAACCTGTCTCAGCCCCGAGAGGAGGCTGAGGAGACTGTCATTCAAACTCCTGTGTCTCGTAAGGTCAAAGTCATGACTCCAGGTGTGGAGCCAGCTCAGCATCCAACATCATCACCCAGGGTCACAGGCCAACCTTTGAACATGGCAGCCACAAATTCAGTATCTGTCATAGAGACTCAGTTTTCCATAGCTCAGCAAACAACTGCATCCCCTCCAGAGCACTCTGAGGCAACACCTGCACACCTGGAGCACACAGAGGCTCAACATCGAAGGCTGAATGAAGTCACCATCCTTCCTTTGGATGTGGAACTTAGCATCACTGAGTATTCTGTGAGTTACTCTCCAGGACAGACTTTCACTGGACAAGAGAAGCAGAGTGCCAATATATGTGAGCTCTGCACCTGTCAGGATGATACTCTGTCATGTACTGGCCTCAGCCCAAAGCAGAAGCTCAACCAAGTGCCTGTGCTAGTACCAAAAAAACCCTTCACCACCATAAATTTCCAAGGAAATGCTATTTTTTACCTTGCTGAGAATATTTGGACAACATACAGGTGGGTTGAGAAACTAAATCTCAGTGAAAATGACCTGACTGAGTTACATAAAAATTCTTTTAAAGGCCTGCTGTCCCTCCAGTATTTAGATTTATCCTGCAATAAAATACAGTTTATTGAAGCACGGACATTTGAACCACTACCCTTTTTGCAGTTTATAAACCTTCGTTGCAATTTACTCACACAACTGAGCTTTGGAACCTTTCGGGCATGGCACGGAATGCAGTTTTTACAAAAAATCATCCTCAGTCATAATCCTCTGGCAACTGTTGAAGATTCCTATCTTTATAAATTGCCAGCATTAAGATATTTAGACTTGGGGAAAACACACGCGCCACTTCCAGTGGTCGAGAACATCCTCATGATGACACTCAGACTGAAAATGCTGATCATACCAAGGCACATGGCCTGCTGCCTCTGCCAATTTAAAAGTGATATCGAAGTTGTCTGCAAAACAGTCAAGCTGCATTGTGATAATACCTGTGTGGCCAATGCTACAGAGTGTCTTCAGGAAGCCCCCGTAGGGAACACAGAGGGAGTATTCATGAAGGTGTTACAGGCCCGGAAGAAGAACGCCAAGACTGAGCTGGTGATCGAGCCTGCAGGGTCATCTTCAGAACAGAGTGACCTCAGCTGGTCAGACCTCATGAAGGAGACGTTTAACTCTAATGATGAAAGCGAAGTGATTGAAGCGCTCAATTACGTCTTACCGTATTTCTCAGAGGGGAATCTGGAAAATCTAGACTCATTATTGCCATTCATTCGACTGCTTTTTTCAAAAGTACAAAATGAAGCTAATCACCAGGGTGATCTGAACGACCAGAGCCCCTCTCATCAACAATCCGTGTCCACTGGCTCTGTTTACAGAAATAAGCTGAAGAAGCTACATTTTCTACAGAGTTGGTTAGATGCAGAAATTCAGGGAAAACTCCAGGAGGTCAGAAAGAAAGAAAAAACAGCCATGTTTATGCAGCCCAGCCCTTTAGGTTCCAAATTTCAAATCATTCCCAAGAAATTGGCAAGTGCCCAAGCACAGGAAAACAGCCTGGCAGAGAATCAGCACAGAAGGAGAAGCCTGCGGACTGTGAATCGGGTCCTCAAGGGCCCGAAAGGCACATGGAAAAGACTGCTCAAGGAAAAGCAGAAACAGAAAGTCAGGGAGAAGCAGAGTACCCAGAGTACAGATGAGCAGAACCTCAGCAGCCCCAGCCCAGGGCAGCCAGGGCAGAATGGGGAGGTGCTGAGGTCCAGGGAGTCAGCCCGGAGCCAATCCCACACAGAACAAAAGGCATCCGTGTCTTCCTCCCTGCAGAGTACTCTGCTGAGCAGTGGCAGATTATCCACCCCCACCTCTGCCAGTGCCCCGAGTGGGGAGAAAAACAGAGCAAAAGACCTCAGCAGCAGCATTTTGCTTTTAGAACACGCCAGTGATAGAGTTAAAAGCCTGAAAGCTGTGAAACCAAGCTTAGAATACAAAAAACGTCATCACTTTTCTAAAACTTACTCTCCCATGGCCCTAAAAGTGCCCCAGCCCAACCCCAGGGAGCAGCTCCTGAAGGAAAAGGCACGCCAGAGACTGAGGATTGCAGAGAGGCCTCTGTTCTGGGCCCTGAGGAGTCTCATCCACTCCCCACCACGAGGCCTCTCCTCCTCCTCTTCATCTTCTTCCTTGGAAGACCTGCGCCTTCAGGAGAATTCTTTCTCTGAATTACATGCTCCTGCCATATTCTCTGTAGAAAACACTGCTGCAGAAAACCAGTCCGCAGGAAATGCCTCCGAAGTAAGTGCTTTTACCACAAACGCGCCTGATTCTGCCACAGGTTCTCCCATAACTACACCCAGCCTAGCGCCCACCAACATGATTACACCGGGCCTGATGCCCACTGATGTGTCTCCACGTGGCCCAACATCCAACCCTGCACCTTCTCAAAGCCTAAAGTCCCTCAGTGACTACCCTCGCACTGACTTGCCCCTCAGAGACCTCTCTTTTCCCATGCTGCCTGGCGATCAGTTTGAAACCCAGCTAAACCAGCAGCTTCACATGCTCATTCCCAACAAGGAGGTGAGGAGGCTCATTTCCTACGTGATTCGCACTTTGAAAATGGACTGCTCCGAGCCCCATGTGCAGCTGGCCTGTGCCAAGCTCATCTCTAGGACAGGTCTCCTGCTGAAGCTGCTCGGTGAGCAGCAGGAAGAGAAGGTTTCCCAGGCCCAGTGGGACACGGAGCAGTGGAAGAGCGAGAACTACATCAATGAGAGCACAGGAGCAAGTGGTCAGAAGGGGCCTGGGCGATCAAATGAGTCCGTGCAGGATGTGCCTGGGCATGGCTACAACAACAAGCTCATCATTGCAATATCCATGACAGCAGTTGTGATGCTTCTAATCATCATTTTCTGTCTCATTGAGATTTGTTCCCACAGAGGCTCAGAGGAAGATGGAGAGTCCAGGGGCTTTTTCGGTCGGAGAAGGAAGAACTTAAAGGATAAGGACAGTGAGGAAAGCTTCTTCTGGAGACCGCTGTGGCTCAGGGACATGAACAGACCTCTCAGTGTCACCCGCCAGCAAAGCATGGCACAGAAGCTGCGCGACAAGGATTCCTCTGACGAGGATGCCGCAACCACCAAGGACACAGAGTCATCCATCGCTGACGCCTCCCCGTCCAAGGATTCCGAAGAGGCACCCGGGAAGGGCAAAAAGGGCAAGAAGGGCGAGAAGGGCGAGGACGAGCAGGGCGAGAAGGGCGAGAAAGGTGAGAAAGGCGAGAAGGGCAAGGGCAAGAAAGGCAGGAAGGACGACAAGAGCGAGCAGAGCTCGGAAGGCGAGGAAGGCGAGGTGGGCGCAAAGGCCGAGAAGGGTGAGAAGGGCAAGAAGGGCAAGAAGGGCAAGAAGGGCAAGAAGGGCGAGGAGGGCGAGCCGGGTGCGGAAGGCGAGAAGAGTGAGGAAGGCGAGAAGGGCGAGAAGGGCGACAAGAGCGAGCCGAGCTCCGAGGGCGAGCCGAGCTCGGAGGGCGAGCCGAGCTCGGAGGGCGAGAAGGGTGAGAAGGCTGAGAAGGGCAAGAAGGGCAAGAAGGGCAAGAAGGGCAAGAAGGGCAAGAAGGGCGAGAAGGGCGAGAAGGGCGAGCCAAGCTCCGAAGGCGAGAAGAGCGAGGAGGGGGAGAAGAGCGAGGAAGGCGGCGAGAAGGCCAAGAAGAAGGGCAAGAAGGGCAAGAAGGGCAAGAAGGGCTAGCAGAGCCCTTCCTGAGGCAGTGGCAACAACAGAGTGACCCCTGTGCTCCCACACTTGGCTGACCAGCAAATTTTATTTTGGCATTGCTTATGAAATAATTACTTTTCTCAGATTACAATATATTAAATTCAAAATAAAGTAAAAGGTGCACACGTGTGCACCCTGGGCATGCTGACTTGACACGGAGCTGGCACAAGTTTGTCGCAGGGGCCGGAATCCAGCCATGGCACCGGCTTGCGGCGATGTCACTGAAAGGGGTTCTGATGGCCAGGCTTAGTGACTCTCTGGGGGCACGTAGAGCTCTGGCTCCACGTGTGGCAGAGCAGTGTGACCCTACGAGGACAGCAGGTACCAACCGTGGGACATGTTTTACTTACTTATCCACTTACCCGTACAGCTCCCCTGTGTGTATGTGGGTAGACAGGTAGATGGACTGGTGTAGATACAAATGGAACCGTAGGAAGCATACTTTGTGTTTGTGCGCGCTGAGGTTCAATCCCAGTTCTTTCTGAACTACATCTTTAGCTCTTTTCAATTTTTTTCTATTTTGATACAGGATCTTGCTAATTCACTAAATTGCCCTACCTCAGTTCATACTTGCAATGCTCCTGCCTCAGCCTCCTAGAACACTGAGATTACAAGTGTGCACCACCACATCTAGCTGGACCATAACTCTTGGAGTTGGCCCTGACCCCATGGCTGTGTGCACCTAAACTTGATCACAAGCAAAGCAGACAGAGGTCCCAGCTCATGGGCCTGGTGTTTTGCTTGATCAGCCTTTCAAGAGCTCTTTGCCCCAGATGAGTGTTTCCCTAGGTGATGGAGGAGTCTGGGGGGTTGTGCTGATGGAAGAGGTCCTCCACCTCTGCTCTAGACAGAAAGCAGTGATGCAAATCACATTGAGGCAAGCTATAAGCACCCGTCCAGTGCTCATGGCCCCTTTCACTGTTCCACAATGTCATTAACTCCAAGAGATATATCCCCTGCCCCCGTCACTCACAATAAAGATCAGTGTCATCCTTTACACTGAATGTGGATTGAAACGTGTTCAGGTGCCTTTATTCTTGAATGCGAGGCTATGAACCAGACTCCAGAGGCTCCACTCCTCGGATCGAGGATGAGGGCTGCCTTGTCCATTGGCCTCTTCCAATTGCTCAGAGGCTGAGGTTGGGATGGAGTCATTACAGAGCATTTATTGCAGGTCAGATACTGTGCTACCATCCCCAAATCAGCTAGAACCTAGCAAGGAGTGTGGGCAAGAAAGCCACCACCATAATAGAGCTGCAGGGAGTCAGGTGATCAGGGGCAGGAAGCTCGACTGAGAGGTTGGCTGTGGGAATGGAGAGAAGTGAATGGGGCACCATCACTGAGGATGGAGAAGAATAGGGTGTGATGGAGGCAGGAGGGGCAGGGTGGGTGCCGTGTGACTGACTCTCGGGTTTAGGGTGTCGGTATCTGACCAGAGTTGGGGCCCTTGCTGCACAGCAGGAAGAGATGTGGATTTGAGGAGACTAGAGATGGGGTCAGCTTTACATGTGTACGTGGTGAGGTTGCCCTGCAGCTTCCAAGGGGGAAGCCCGTTAGCTAGTAGAATAGTTTAATCTCAGATAGCACTTAAAGAAAAGGGGAAATAAATCAGACACACAAGCTTAAATATTGCATGGGTTCCCTTACCTGAGAAACCCAAAATATAAACAAAGAGCAAAATAAAGCTTCATAGGAAATAAGGAGATTTTTCACCAAAGGAAAAGGAAGCAAGAGATGGAGGGAGAGAAGGAAATGAAAAATGCATGAAACTGCCTTCTGTGCATGGACTCCTTTTGTGTGATAGTGTGGGACACAGAGATTCCCAGGAAAGTGACACAGGAATGGTGGGGACTGGTGACAAGATGTGCTGTCTTTTTACCACTTTTATAGATGATAAAAATAAGAGCCAAGGAAGTTAAACTATTTCTCCAAGGTCACAAGTTGCTTAGTGAATGGATTAAAACTAAGAAATCTTTATTACAGGTGACTCTGTTGGGTAAGTGGCCTTTACGTAGGACCCACAGTGGCATGATGGCCCTGGAGCTGGAGTGGGGGCAGCTGGCAGTGTGTTCCAAGTGGAGACTCTGCCATGGAAAGGCCAGGTATATTTGGAGACATGAGTGGTGGTCCAGTTTGGGAATAAGAGTTCTTGAAATAGATCAGCTGTGAAGGTTAATTTGAGAAACACAGTTTTCTTCCTGTAGATCAGTGTGATCAGAACTGTATTCTAGGGGGAAAAATACCACCTGCAAATTAGCCTCTTAATGCAATAAATAGACAAATTGTCCAGAGTGTCTGGTATAATAATTACAGTTAAACTATTTGTTGTCACACATAAATGCTCCCAGAAGTATATATTAGCTCAAAAATAGGATAGTCTTTTCTTGTTTATGTGCTCAAAATGAGTGGGAGCTCCTGATATCTCTCACCAAAGCCATAACTCATTGACTCAGTCTTATCTTTGTCCAAATTCGCTCTACCACATAGATAAAGGCATCTGAAAAGGAAATTCTTGGCTGTTTAACTCTCCCAGTGATCTCTGTTCTGTTTCACTGGAAGGCACCTGGCTCTTCCTAGGGGAATGGGGACTGGAACTGTAGTCCCTGACTACATCAATTGGCTTACCTCTTGCTAAATATAATACCCAGTGCCCACAGTTTAAAGGAAGATAGGTTTATTTGACTTACAGTTCAGAGGGTTCAGTCCATGGTCAACAGATTCCAAGCTTGTAACATCATCATAAAAAGGCACAGTGAAGCAGAGTATCTTGAGGAGCAAGGGAACAAAGCCAGAGAGGAATAGGAAAGAGACCGTGCCTCCGTGACCCACCCAGATACACCCAGGAGCGTGCTTTACTCCTCTACTGGGCATTTCTCAAACCAGTGCAGTTGACAAAGCAGGATTAACAGTCCCAGACTAAGCAGCCACTTCTGTCTGACTCTGCATTTTCGTGGAAAGTTAGTCGTCTCTATCATGCCCGAATGAGGGGAAAAAGGGTTATTTTCCCTTCAGCAATAACTTTTCAAATAGTCTAGCACCTCATTTTGGAGCATGGTTAAAGAATGAGTTTTAAGGGCAAATGAAGCTTAAAATGTAGGCACAGTCCCTTTAAGCATAAGATCTTATTTGTCTAAATTATTTTGGAAGGTTCAGATTGATTTTATACTTCCCTACCCATGTGAGCAAAGCTTGACTTCTATTAAGCATTTCTTGATGGCTTAGAATGACTGTTACGGGTGTCATTTATTGTAACACAGTGTGTTGTGTACACCAAGCACGTGGGGTGCTGGGAATATTCACTCTTGCACTGAACACTTCCTGAATTACAGGCTGTTCTGCTAAGGTGCCTCTTTGACCTTTCCAAATCACAGGTTTTTGTAGTCACTGTCTTCTCGGTGCTTCTAATTTTTCTATATTCAGGATAATTTCTCCTGCCATTTGTATTACCCACTAGTCCCTTCTTCTTTAGGTTTTCTTTTACCTACTTTTAAGATTCTCCAGTCTTTCTTTCTGCTGAATCCTTCCACTCACTTTGCTTTGCACATTGTGTTGGAAAGAATGTATCCACGCTTGGGACTGGCCTTGTCTGAATGCCCACACAAGCCATGCCTCAGAAATGCTAGAGCCTTGAGAAGTTTATCTGCTCAGCCCGTTTCCCCAAATATAAACCAAAGTGGTAATACAGCTCTTTAAGATTTGCCTTAGGACTAAAACAGTAATGATATTAAACCTTTCTCTGTAAAAATTGGTAGTTTTGGTTTTGGGTTTTTATGGTGCTTGCTTGCTTTATTGAATGAAACCAGGGCCTTCGTACTGAGCTAGCTCCCTGACCCTTTTTTTATTTTTTATTTTTTATTTTGAAACAAGATCTTGCTAAATTATCCAGGCTAGATTCAAACATGCAGTCCTCCCTCAGACCTCCCAAAGTGCAGTCATTATTTTTATGTGAGAATTTATGGGATTTGGATTTTATTGGCACCATCAATACAAATAGAACCAAGCCATAGGACTCCAGAGAGCTAGAATCCAGGTACAGACAACGGAAGAGCTAAAATAAGGCAGATGCCTCCGTGGCATTGGGGAGCTGAAGCCAGGAAGCCAGACCTGAAGGTCTCCATGGAATTACAGATTTGTGACTGTGCTGAGCAGAATTTAAAGATAGCTTGAAAGTACATGGATGAAGCTAAAAGAAGAATAGCAAGGAAAGAAGAGAGGAAAAATCTTCCGTGTTTCTAAAAAAGGAAAGAAAGAAAAGGAAAAGAATAAAAGAAGTTTTCTAAACCTTAATGTCTCCCACTCCGCTTTGAGATAGGGTCTCACAGTATAGCGCAGGCTGGCCTTGAATGCACTGTACAGCCCAGGCCGCCCTGGAGCCCGCAGTGGTCTGTTTCAGGGTTATTTCTCTCTCTGTGATTTTGTTGTTAGTGTATAGGAATGCTATTGATTTTTGAGTACTGATTTTATATCAAGCTACATTGCTGAATTTATTATATCTAGGAGTCTTTCAATGGAGTTTTGGGTATCTTCTATGTAGAGTATCATGTCATCCACAAATAATGATAATTTAACTTCTTCTTTTCCTATCTTTACCCCTTTTATTTCTCTCTCTTGTATAATTTCTCTGGCTAGTATTTCCACTACTATATTAAATAGCAGTGATAAGGGACATCCTTGTCTTATGCATGATTTTAAAGTAAAGGCCTTCAGTTTTTGGCCATTTAGTATGATAGTAGCTGTTGTTTTGTCATAGATGGCCATTATTATATTGAGATAAAGACCATCTATTCCAATTTTCTGTAAGGTTCTTATCATAAATGAATGTTGGACCTTATCAAAAGCTTTTTCTGTATCTATAGAAATGATCCTGTCATTCTTACTTTTAGTTTTATTGATATGGTGGATTACATATGTTGAACCATCCCTGCATGCCTGGGATGAATCCCACTTGGTCATGATGTATACTCTTCTTGATGATTTGCTACATCCTATTTGCCAATATTTTATTGAGGATTTTTGCATCTGTGTTCATTAGGGAGATTGGCCTGTAATTCTCTTTTTTAGTTTGGTCTTTCTCGGGTTTTGGTACCAGAGTAATATTTGCTTCCAGGAATGACTTAGGCAGGATTACTTCCCTTTCAATTTCAATGAAGAGTTTGAGGAATGTCGGCATTAAGTCTTCTTTGTATTTCTTGTAGAACTCTGCAGTGAATCCATCTGGGCTTGGGCTCTTCTTTATAGGTAGGAACTTAGTTACATTTTAAATTTCATTAATAGAAATTGGGTTAGTCAGCAGTTTTACATCTTCTTGACCTAGCTTTGGTACTTCATATGTTTCTAAGAATCTGTCTATTTCTTCTGTGTTATCAAACCTATGAGAGTAGAGGTTTTCAAAGTAGATGTTGATGATCTTCTGTATTTCTAAAGAGTCTGTAGTGATTTCACCTTTTTAATTCCTTATTGCATGAATTTGAGCTTTTTCTTTCCTTTTTAAAATAAAGTTGGCAAGGGGCTTATCAATTTTATTTATTCTTTCAAAGAACCAACTCTTTGATTCATTGATTCTTTGGATTGTTTTCTTAGTCTCTATTGCATTAATTTATGCTCTGATTTTTATAATTTCTTCCCTTCTTTTGGCTTTGGGCTTGACTTGCTCTTCTTTTTCTAAATGTGTGAGGTGTAGAAATAGATTATTTATTTGTATTTGTTCTGTTTTCCTGATGTGGGAACTCAGTGCAATAAATTTTCCTCTGAGGACAGCTTTCATTGCATCCCACAGGTTCCGGTAAGTTGTATTTGTACTTTCATTTGCTTGTAGGTATTATTTAATTTCTTCTTTAATTTCCCCTGTGACCCACTGATTACTCAAGTGTGTTATTCAGGTTCCATGTGTTTGTGGGGTTTTTGTAGTATCTTTTATCATTAATTTCTAATTTCAGGGCACTATGATCCGATAACATGCATGGGACAATTTTAACTCTTTTGCATTTATTTAAATATGTTGTGCGGGCTAGTATATGGTCTGTTTTAGAGAATGTCCCATGTACTGCTGAGATGAATGTATATTCTGATGTTACTGGATGGAACACTCTGTGTATGTCTATCAAGTCCATTTGTTTACAGGTGTGATTCAGTTCTGTTATTTCTTTGCTGATTTTCTGTCTGGTTGATCTGTCCCTTGGTGTCAGTGATGTGTTAAGGTCTCCTGTTATAATTGTGTTATTGCTAATTTGGTTTTTCATTTCTATTAATACTTGCTTTATATAACTGGGTGCTCTGGAATTTGGTGCATATATAAAATTTTTATCTCTTCCTCTTGAAGTTTTCCCCTAACCAGTATGTAGTGACCTTCTTTATCTCTTATGATCATTCTTGGTTTGAAGTTCACATTGTCTGCAAACAGAATAGCAACCCCTGCTTTTTTGGGAGGTTCCTACTGCATGAAGTATTGTTTTCCATCCTTTGACTTTCAGTCTGTGAGTGTCCTTTTGGGTTAGATGGGTTTCTTGTAGACAGCATATGGTTGGATGTTGTTTCTTGATCCATTCTGCCAGTCTGTTTTCTTTTAGTTGGTGAATTGAGACCATTTACATTAATGGTTTATAACTGTTATATGTTGGTTTATTGTTGACATGTTATCTTTCTGCTGTTGCATCTTTATCTTTCCATTCTGTTTAATTGTCTGCTTTGCTTAGTGGTTTTTTCTTAAGTATATCTAAACTGTCTTTCAGTATTGTTTGTAGGGTTGGCTTGCTGATCATGACGTTCTTCAGCTCTGCTTTGTCATGGAAGTATCTTATTTCTCCATCAGTTTTGAAGGACAGTGTTGCAGGTACATCACTCAAGGTTGGAAATCATTTTCCTTTAGGATCTGAAATACTTCATGCTCTTCTTGACTGTATTGTTTGTGCTGAGATGTCTGCTGTGATTCTGATAGGTTTTCCTTTATAGGTGATCTGTCTTTTCTCTCTGACAGCTTTTAATATTCTATTCTTATGTTGGATTTCTGGGATAGTGATTATTATATGTCTGGGTGTGGTTTTATTTTGATTATGGCTATTTGGAGTTCTATGTGCTTCACTGATCCTAATGTCAGTTTCCATTCTCATGTTTGGGAAATTTTCAGCTATTACTTACTCTAAATATCCTCTTGACATCCTTTATGTTGTCCCCTTCTTTTTCATTTATCCCTATCAATCCTATGTTGTTTTTCTTTGCATCACCTTGCAGCTGTTGAATTGTTATTTCATAATTCCTTGTTATTTTTAAAAGATCCTTCCTTTCCTGTTCACTAGCTGCAATCTTGTCTTTGAGGTCTGAATTCTATCTTCACTTGCATTGAGGCAGTTTTTACAACTTTCAATGGAAGTTTTGATTTCCTCTATATCTGTTTGCATCTGTTTTAGGTATCCTGTCTGTTTCTTATATTGTTCATCCAGGGATTCTACCTTTTTGTTTAGTTCCTCCAATTTTTTAACTGTGTCTTCTTTAGATATGTTCAGAATCTCTTTCATTTCTTTTATCATTTCTTCTTTTACCTGAGAGATTATTTCTAGTTTGAATTCCCTTAAAGCTTCCCGGAGTTGCTTCTTTATTTCAGTTGCTATTATTTCAGGTATTTCAGGTGTATGGCATATATTTTCTTCTATGTACATAGCTCCTTGTACATAGGTTTCTTGGGATGGGCTGGAGGTTTGAGATTGTATTTTGGTCTTTCATTTTGTCATTTTCCTGTATTTCCATGTTTCAAGTGTTATTCCAAGGCTTCCCCAAGGGCCTGTTGGCAATTGTCTTCTATGTCCTCAGCTCTTGGGGCTCTGGCCACCCAGTTCCCTGGATTGAGAGAGAGTCACTGGGGGTGCGGCAGGCAGGCCCAAGCCCTGCAGGGCAGGTTGAGTGTGGCAGGGAACTGTGAATTTCCTTGGCTGGTAGGAGCAATGATCCCAAATTCCCAGGTTCAGGATGGTGCAGGGACATTCACCTCAGGCCGCCCAGTTTCCAGAATTGAGGGTGCAGGCAGACCCAAGTCCCAGAGTCTACTGAGCATGACAGGAAACTGCAAAATTGATGCAGGCAGGCCCAAGACCTGCTGAGCTGGTCCAGTGCAGCAGGAAGCTGAAAAGTTCCCTGGCCTGGAAGGGAGCAAGGATCTTAAACTTCTGGGGCTTGGGGGATGGTGCGGGGATTCTCACCCCAGACTACCCAGTCTCCGGAATTGAGGGTGCCAGTAGGCCCAAATCCTCAGAGTCCACCGAGCTGGGCAGGAAGCCAGGAAGTTGGTGCAGGTAGGCTCAAGACCTACTACTCATGTGTTTCTAGGTGGGGTGCTGAGTTTTCAGGGTGCTGATGACGGATCTTCCACTCCCAGAGCCCCTAAACTAGACAGTTCATGAAACTTGCAGAAGCTGGAAAAGCAGTGTCCACACTGATAGAATCGCGTAATGTGCCAGTTGATAGTCATTAGTTCCTTCATATAGTCACTCATACTGGGAATTTCTTTATGCTTAGATAGCAAAAGGACTAGCTAGCAGGTTATAGTGGGCTGAGGTTCGTGTTACTCTGCCTTCTATGAGAAAAACGAGTGCTTGCCCTAAATTAAATACTCTGCTTTGTGTGAATTCATCTCTTGGTCTACACCCAGGCATATCAACTAGAAATGAAATGGGGAAGGTTCTGATTCTCAAATGAACCCCTAATTTGCATTAACTAATTTTCTCTTACAGCGAACAGTGGGTATCTCTATGTAGCAGGTCTGGACATACTGTGGTGACTTCAGCCCACACACACACACACACACACACACACACACACACACACACCTACACGAACTGGTTCAGAACTTTTGAATGTTTAGGAAAGAGAGACTGAATGAGGATTATAGATACTGGAATCAAGAAAAGACACACAGGATGCTAAGTTAGAGAGCAGGGAATGTTCCCTGATGATGCTTTGAAGGAGAGATGAAGGAGTTACAAGTGTGTAGATGGGGAGGGAGGTGTGGAAAGAAATGTTAACTCTCATCATCTCAGCTGAGTGACAGTGGCACTCTACAGAGTACATGTTACCATTCTGCTCATGGTAGAGCATACTCAGGTTCCAGAAGGCGCAAAGTCTGCTAGAGCAACAAGGTCAGAGTCAGCATGGATAAAATATTAGACAAGTAACAGGTGGGAGATACAGGGGCACTTGGTATCAGTGCCCAGAGAGCCACTGGAAAGACCACATCCTCAAGCAACAGGAGGCTTCTAAAGATATTTAGAGGATGAGGGCTCCTAATTAGATGTGCATTTTAGGGACCATGTACCTCTAATTAGGAGCCCTGTCCTCTAAATATGGAGAACATACCACGGGATGTGACCTGTCTGGCAGTGATCAGCTGAAGGCATGGAGGGTTGAACCGGGGATTAGGTCCGCAGGAAGCAGTGTAGCAGGAGAGAGATGGCTAAAATGATCAGAGACCAACAGTGCAGTCAGAGGTCATCGAGAGACAGAGCTGAAGCAAGAAGCTGTGATAGGCTTTCGGGCGGTCTCTTTTTACAGCTGTGAGAGCTGTACCCTGATAATGCTAATGCTTGCTCCTCAGTGAGTGTCTATCATGGTCATTTTGTAGATGAGAAAACTGAGGCTTGGAATAGGCAATACCCACCAGAAAGTCACTGAACTGAGATTTGCATCCAAGCCCACTCCCACAGCAGTGCCCTTTCTTCAATACCATAACATCATTGCTCTGTTTACTTTGACTTTTTTCCCATTTGGTCAACTGAAACCGGCTTCTCCCCACATTGATTCAGTTTTATATATCAAATTCTGCATTCTCATAATTCCTGGGCATTTGAGCCTTGGTTCACCATTATCTTCCCAGATTTGGGACCAGGCTGTGTTTAGTTTAGGCCTCTTTCAAACACAGCAGAGGGCAAAGGCACCAGTTCTGTGGAATCAGGCTCATCTGGGGAATGATGCATCTGCTTCCTGTAAGGGTAGTGCAGCCTTGAGTTTGTTTTCATGAACACATGGGGCCTTTCTGTCAGTCTTCTCCTAGAGGAAGCAATTGCAAATGAGGGACCCTTTAGGAACCCTCATCAGGGAGCTAAGGGAGGTGGTGAGGTGAGCGAGAGAAGAATCTGGAGGAAGAATCATCTCATGCAGGCTCATCCTGCAAATGGCATGCCTGCACCCCATGGGTTCTAGGCAAGTCATCTGCTTGCAGGGGAAGCAGGTGCCGAGAAAGCAAGAAGTGTCTCTCTCAAGCACCTGCCGTGTCCGTCACTATGCACCCTCCGTATGCTGGCACAGTAGTTAAACTTTTCATCGACATTTTGAGTGCTTGATGTCTTTGTCATAGCCTAGGTGGGAGGGAGCTCTTGTCTTACAGATAGAATTGGAAGGGACCTCTTGAAGGAAGTGACTTTTGAGCTGTGACAGGGACTAAGGGACTAAGGAGCCACATATGTGAGTATCTGCAGAGGCAAAGGCTCTGTCAGGAGCACAAGGGAGATGCAGGGTCAGGAGGCCTGCAGCATGAGGGGAGCATGCAAGGCAAGGAACCTGGAGTTCACCCAGGTGGAGGAGGAGAAGCGGCAGGATTGGGGGTTGGGGGGTGGGGACAGGCAGAGGCTTCCCAGTGGCAGCCAAGTATTAGCATTCCAGGGCCACCAGAACTGAGTGCCATGGAGGCCGAGCTTCCACCCACAGGAATTCAGTCTCACAGACCTGGAAGGTAGAAATCTGAACACAAGGTGTTGACACAACCCTGTCCCCTTTGAAAGCTGCAGCCAGGGACTCATTCATTGCTCCTGGGCTGCCACATCTGTTCCGGGTTTCCATGTCTCCTGGGCCCCACGCTAATCCAGGATGCCCTGTCGAGTCAATGTCCTTTATATTGGCAAAAATCTACTTCAGTATGAGGTCACTTTCGTCAGTCATAAGAAGGGGCTCCACTGGCCCCCAAGAGTCTCAGTTGCCCTACTGATGGAGCAGGAGCAGCCTGCATCTTCCTGTAGCTGGGAATTGAAATGTTTTCTAGCTACCCCTAGTTGCTTCTCTTGAGCAGGCAGTGGCCCTACCAGCTGAGGGAAGCTGGTCAAGGCATCTATCATTCAAACATCTCCACAAAACCACTTCCACATTTTGGTTCCATCTCAAGTGTACCATTGACTCATGGTTTGTTTTCAGGGAGTGCCCACTGGCTTGGAAGAGTCTAGGAACATAGAAGGATCTTGGTCAATTTTAAGCAGTGAAGGTTTTCAGCACGTTAGTTTTTAGCAGCCCAGCTGCTGCTCTCTGTAGGTCAGAGCCTAGAACACATCCCATCATGCCTTGAGCTTCAGCTTCTGCTGGAAGACAAAGGCATGCATGTGGCACAGTTGTTTCAAATGTTGAGGATGGGTCAGAATCATCTGCAGGTCTCTTCAAAACACTAATTGTGGGCCCCACTTGAGACTATGCATCTCTACCAAGTTTTCTGACCTTGTTGCTGCTGCTGGCTGAAGAACCATGCTGCGAGTATCACTGACCGAGGTCCCTGGAGATTTCTGCCAGGCCTACCATTCTGTGCTTCTACAAAGTGCATTTCAGTGTAACATAACTAGCTGATGTGGCTCATCTAATTTTCATTAACAAAAATTCAGATTCAAAATGGAAATATATCCTACCCACCTTATTTTTCTCTTTGGATTTACCTCTCTAGTCTCAAAGATGTTGCTTAAATGACTCTTCTTTCTATCTTTTGTCTTTGTAGATCATGCACTCTTTTCTAGCTACTGGGTTTGACACACAAGGCCTCTGTAGAAGAGAACCAGATTTTGACCCTGAGTCCAATGGGATCACCACTTCTTGGTGGCACTTATTTAGAATGGAAGGTGGGGTGCAGAAGGTGAAATTAGAAATCTCAAAATATGGCACACATACATTAGACCCCAAACATACACAACATTATTAGTCATTAAGAAAATGCAACTCAAAAGTATAGATACTTCTCTCAACCACCAGAATAGTTATGATAAAAAAGAAACAGTACTAAGTGTTCACATGGAGAAATTAAAACTCAGTTTATAACATAGGCAGAAATGTAAAAGGTATAGCAACTTTGGGAAGCAGTTTGGCAATTTTCCCAATTGTTTAACGAAAGTTATCCTGTTACTTAGAATATTCTAGATATCTACCCAAGAGCAATGAAAATGTATTTCTACATAAATATTTGTATGTCAATGGTCATACTACTATTATTCATAATAATCCATAAGGGAAACAACACAAATGTCTATCCTGTAGTAAATGGGTAAAATGTGGTACATTCATGCAATTGGGTATTATAGCAATAAAAAGAAACACAGTACTAGTGCATGCAGTAGCACAGATGAATCCCAAAATTATTATGCTAAGTGAAAGAAGCCCGATACACAATAATCAACCTTTTTGCATGGGGGATACATCTCCAGGGGGATTTCCAAGTAGCTTCCTAAAATCACACGGTGCCACACCTTATATACACTACACTTTCTCCTATACCTGCTTACCTTTACACGTTTAAACAAAGTTTAAGTTCTAATGTAAGCATAATTAGAGATTAACAACAGTCATACTAAATTAAAACAGTTATAACAGCATAGAACAATAAAAGCTTTACGAGTCTGATCTCTCTTTCAAAATACCTTATGTGAAGTATCCTCCTTGTGATGTGACGTGATGCACAGTGTGGGTGTGAAGTGAAAGGACGGGGTAGGTATTGTGCTGTAGTTTATTGGGCAGGATCACTCAGACACAAGCACCACCACACCAATACCAGGACAATCAACCTGACGACCAGCTAAGACAGCTAAGTAACTAGTGATCAGCTGGGACACACGTTGTGTCTACCCTGATAAAGAGAGGATTCATATCTCAGGCAAATAGCAACGAGACAGTACAAGATTTCATGGGGTGACTCACAAAGACACTTGGTCTAACTGTGTATTTGTGGAGCGTTCCATTTAGTATTTTTAGACTGCAGTTGACCATGGATAACTGAAACTGCAGAAAATAAAACTTCAATTGAGAATGACTATTTATCAAATGTCGTAGGAATCTACTTAAGTGAAATACCCCCCCACACACAAAAAAAACAGGTTACATCAGATTAGGGGTAGAATCAAGAGCAACTAGAAATGGGTGTGAGATTTCTTTCAGAGATTATAGAAATAGTCTAAAATTAGATTATGCTGATGGTTTCCTAATTCATGCTTAAAATGGGTCAATTTTATGATATGAAAATTATGTACCAGTAAAACTATTGAAAAATTAGAATGCAGTTAAATGTTAAAAATGAGATTTCCTGGGCCTCTCTTTCAAGGTCTGTGGCTGACAGTGGTTCTGAAATGTCTACAAAATTCCAAATACTATGCTTTAGGAAATAGCATCTAGTTACACAGTCAAAACGGGTCCAGGAGTGGTTACTGGCACACTGGAGATCTTTAAATCCAACAAACACGTCTATTTCACATCCTTTGTGTACTCAGCACCGTGGTGAGCCCTTTTTGTGCCCTATCGTTCAGTTATTTGTTCGAAAATATTTGTTGAATTCATCTTTTCTGTGTTGCACACCATTCTGGAGCTGACAGTCTTGTGTGAATAGGAAAACCCCTCCTTTCGTGGAACTTATATCCTAAGAAGTAAACATGTGGATACCCAAATCAATCATTAAGATTACTTTAGATAGTGGTGTATTTTTTTAAAAAGTAAAACAAGGTAACAGGGGCGAGTGATGGGAGATGGGAAAAGAGGACAGAGTAAGTGGATTGAGAGGTG
Source organism: Cavia porcellus (assembly GCF_034190915.1). Taxonomy (NCBI): domain Eukaryota; kingdom Metazoa; phylum Chordata; class Mammalia; order Rodentia; family Caviidae; genus Cavia; species Cavia porcellus. The sequence goes on along the minus strand of NW_026947484.1, from coordinate 154,156,094 downwards.
AAGGAAGCCGGGGCTGGCAGGGAAACAGGTTGAGGTCACCTCAAGCTGTGAAGGAAGAGATCTGTGCAGGCATCAGGAAGAGAGACTTGGTGGGGCAATCAGTGACATGATAGTTCTCCAGGACAGAGGACAGCAGGCACTGCAGATCCCAGGGCTATGCTACAGAGTTTGATGTGGAGTGGATTTCCTGTTCCTGATACAACAGGAAGCCACAAGAAGATTTAGGCCAGATTTCCATGTTACAGATGAGTCCAGACCTGAAAGATTTGGCCATGGGGAAGGGAGGGGGTGAAAGAAGGAAAGTTAAGAGCTCTGAATGTTGTAGGAGCCAAGGAGAGATAGCAGTGGCTTATGGGAAGGTACTTGCCATAGGGATGATGAGAAGATAGGATTGAGGGGGTAGGTAAGAAAAAAACCTTATTTTACATACGGCTCAGTACTCACTATTGCCCCCTGCAGGAGGAGTTTGTGCTTACCTAGCTCATGGGCAGAAATCAGCCAAGGCCATTGTCATGGTTTATATCTGGATGTCCCCACAAAGTTTCATGCACTCACAGTTGATGGAACCATGGGAGCATGATACCTGTCAGGGCACTCATCCACTCATGAATTTGTCGCTAAACGTAATTTGGAGGTGGAGCCTGGTAGAGGAGGTGGGTCACTGGATGTGGGCTGCAAGGGTAGACCTCCCTCCTCCTCCCTTGATCCCTCTCTGCTTCCCACCACCATGCCGTGATCTGCTTTTCTGTCATGCTCTTCTGCCACGCCATGGACTGAAACCTCTGCAAACTGTGAGCCTTCTTAAATTGTGAGTCTTAAATATTGCGTCCCCACAACAAGAAAGTAAAACAGTGGGATTGGATAGAGAGTGGAGGATTTCCTGGCCCTAAAGGCTGGTGTGTACATTTTTTACTAAATAAAAGGGAGGGGAGCTTCTTGGAAAAGTAACATTTTTCTAGTGAATCACATTACATAATCAGCATGGCTTACATCCAAGTGTCAGCCTGAACTGAGATTGACAGCTAATAAAAACCTAGTAATTACAGGAAAACACCAGATTGGAAAATGCAGAGATTCTCAAAACACCTGAAGCCATTTAGTATATCTTATGTTTGCTCCAGACCAACAGGCAGCTCCCAGAGCAAGAAGACAGGTCTCATTATTGAGCTAATGGGCATAATGCTCTGAGGTATCTTTCCTTCTGCCAAATAAATCAGAATTTTAAGAAGTGAAGCCTGATACCGCCAGGCTGCAAATGTTTGCAAGGACATCACTGGGTGTTTTAGGTGTCAAGTTTGATTTGACTTGGCCTAGTCTATTCTCTTAAGAAAAGCTCTGGAGGCATCCAATGGGTCACAAAGAGAATTCCGTCTGCTCTTGCTTCTTGGGCTGTGACAGAAATCAGACCTTGATTTCCTGAGCGCACTGCCCCAGTAGGAATTGCTTCTGTCACCACAGCCCGAAGGGGTTAGTGGTGATGAAAGTTGTCAGGCTTTCTAAGCTGGGGGATTTGTTTGTTGGTTGTTCTGTCTCTTTTCAAAAAAAAAAAAAAAAAAAGAGGGGAGTAGAAAGGAGGGAAAAAGGGGGATGGAAGAGAGAATCATTCACACAGTCTAAAATAATCACGAACCCCACTGCCTTAGGTTCTGGGGTAAAGACAAATGTTTACAAATTGTAGCAGTGTGAAAGGTTTGACCAAACCAATAAGTGCCCCCCCACCGTGTGTGTGTGTGTGTGTGTGTGTGTGTGTGTGCGCGCGCCCTGCACAGCTGGCTGGCTTCCTGCCAAGCAGCATCCTGCCCACTTGTGGGTGGTTGAATGGTGGCTGAGTCTTGGGGGCAGGAATGAGGGTAGCTCCTTCATGCACTGTGGATTTTCCTGTGCATTTTTCACCTCACAACAGCTCTAATGACCTTGGCATCAAGCGCTTACTGGGGATTAATAACTGGCTGGGCTTAATGGCCCTTACTGTGTCCTGGGCCATTTTCCCAGCTAGCCATTAATTCCAGGCAGTGCCCTGGCCTCTGGCCATTCCAGCTCCTGGGCTGAGAGGTTGCCCTGAAGTAAATGGCCACAGCCTCTTTCTCTGGGACAGAAGTCTCCATAGCTCAGTCTCCCTCCTCCCAAAAGCATCCACACCCAGAGCTGGGCTTGCAGACAAATTACATTACATTGACACTCATTGTCTTCGGAGTTCATTTTCCTAGAGGACAGGAAAAGCAAGAGGCTGGTTTTAATTCACTCACACCTCTGCTGTGGTCCCTCCATCAAGCACTAATCCCCGTTTTTTACGGGGAAGAATGGAGTGGCCTACTAGGACATTTTCTAGCAAAGAAGGAGCTGCTCCTTCCATTTAATGGGACTTAGGGGAAATGTCCCAAAGAATCTGGGAGGAGGAATGTAGAGAGGAGGGGAGATCGTGCTAGGTGGGGAGTCCTCTGGGAGCTACCTCCTCCCCCAGGTTCTCCTCATCAACATGGGGTTAAAATTCCTATCCTCTTTAGTGACTGCTCATCCCAGGGTCCTCAGGCGTAAGGGAACAACATGAAAATACTGCATCAGGAATCTTAACCCACCAAGGCATGAATATTTTCACTCATGATGCCAAGGAGTCTTAATAGCACTGAGAGCTGGAGGGACGTGGCAGGTTCAGGTGACTGACAAATCCTCAGAAACAGGGTCACATGGGTTGTACGAATTTAAGTCCTTCTGCTTCCAAAATGTCATTAGTCCTTATGAATGCAGCAGAAGGACTCATCTCCTCCTTTGGAAGTGATCCCACCTTCAGTACATGCTCCTCTCGGCTGCTGGAGAGAGAATCCTGTGTTTGAAACTGCTATCATCACATTCTTATCAGCACTTACCAAAAAGTCTTCAGGCAAAATTCAGATTCTAATCTCAGTTTTGCTTGGGCATCTGCATGACTCAAAGAATCAGTGTTAGTGGCCAAGATGACAAGCACCAAGCTCCTGGTGGAGGGACTAGATTGAGTGCAGGGTGTTCCGACAGTGACCAGTGATCACAGAGAGCCAGAATAATATGATCAGTGGAGAACTTTCAGCTCCCATGAAAGGCTGTGTTTCAGGGAAAAGAGGAGAACAAGGTCTTGAGCTGTGTTTTACCCACCAGCCAGCCTGCTTCATGAAATCTCAGCAGAGCAATTTATTACAGGAAGAAAGTCACTCCTGAGGCCCTTCCAAGGACTGTTTCCCCAATAACAGTGAGTACCAGGTCTGGAAATGATCAACTGGAAAACTCAGGATAATTCTAGGTGATTCTAATGACAAAAGCCAGGTTTCCACAGCCTTAGGTCCTAGCATGAACTTACAGTGTAGCCTTTTAAAGAAAATGCACTGGGTCATATAGAACCTCGGGGGATGAATTAAATGCTCTGGAAAGATCTTTTGAATGAGTGAATCCATCAGTCAATGTCATCTCACCATAAGTATCTAGTTTGAAACCAGTAAAGTATATTAAACATGTAACAAAGTTAATTACCTCATTTGTGCAAATGTCAGATTTCAACTCTCTATCTTCTGACCCTACTCATTATTAAATAACAAACTATTTATAAATGCTTCTTATTACTTCTATGGAAATACTTTAATGGGCTTCTCCATTAGTAGCAACCATTCTGGCTTATCTGGGACCAAGGAGTTTCCCAGGATGCAGGATTTTCAATGCCAAAACCCAGACCACCCCGACACCCCATCTTGGATGATCACCTTAAGTGTTAGTCAGTCCTGGAGATCTGACATTCTCCACCATTAACCCTCTATCAACCTTTTTCAGTCAATCTTTGGCCTCTACTGCCTTACTTTCAGCCACAGTTAGTGTGTGTCATCAGTGGAGACTATGGTGATCCAAAGTCATCAAATTCAAGGGACACTTTCCAAGTCTTATTCCATCACGGTTTATGGTGCCATGAACATCAACGATGGTTGGTTGGTTTCCACAGCATACTCCCTAGTCATCTGCCTATCTTTCTCACTCTTCTGGACAGGCTTTAGTATTCCCTTATCTTTGGCCCCACATCCCAATGTGCTAATTTATAACCACACTTACTATGTGGCCCTGAACTGTTTGTCTGGGAGCTTATTCGACCTAGACTTCGCTCCTAGAGCAGGGAGTGTTTCCCTGAACTTTCCTTTGTAGCAGCAGGTTCAGTGCCTGGAACATAAAAGGAACTTTGCCACTGATTTAAACTTCCTCTTCATCATATTTATGCACGGGATGTACCAGGAAAATGAGAAGGAAAGTATCTCCTCTACCCTTTGGGCACTGAAATTGGCCCTCACCCAGGGGTTCACCCTGAGGATTCAGAAGGGATCCAGTTAGATCCAGTTTCCAGCAATGTCCTGGTGGAAATAGGGGCCACTTTCTGAGAACCCAGAAAGTGCTCTTCCTCCAGACAAAGGACAGGCCTTGGCCACATTTTAGCCACAGACTGAAGAAAGTTCCAGTTGGATGAATGTGCTGTAAATCTAAGGGATGGGAGAATTGGACAGAAGAGCTCTGTCACCCCTGCACCCAACCAGTGGGCTCCAGGGAGGGAGGAAAGGGGGCGTGCAATGAGGTTAGCAGCCCTCCCACAGCACCCTACTCATCCTGTGGGATCAGGCTGGCAGAATGGTTAATCCCACCAGTTTGAAGCCACGTGGCCTGGGGTCAAATCCCAGGTGTCTCACTTCCTAAGAGTATGAGAAAATAGCTTCACTTTTGTATCCTTCAGTATTCTAGTTTGTAAAACAGGGCTGATAATATCTACCTGAAGGAAATATTTGAGAGATTAATACAGTGATATAAAAAGCTCAGGGAGTGGCTGGTACATGCAGATATTAGCTATTTAACCACACTTTTACATGTCCAGCCTTGTTGTGTTCAAAGCAACTTTGATTGCTCATTCTCCATCAGAGTCCCCTCTCAGGCCCTGTCCTCTCTAGTGCCCTCCTTCACTGACCCTCCATTCCTCACTAAAATGCAAACTTCAAACCCTTCCATTTTCCCCTGTCTGCATTTGTACTGTCTAGCACAGTGCCTGTCCTCTGCAATTCATTAGTTATGAGAATGACAAGTTTTCTTGATTTCACAAGCTTATAAACGCAAGGTGTTCAGTGAGTACTTTTGATGTGTGTTCCACACTAATCTAAAACCTTAACAGCACCTGCTATGTATTAAATGATCACTATGCCAGGTCACAGGCTAAGGATTGGGCTCAGCCCCATGCAGCTTCTTATGTTTGCAGGTCAAACAGAGGCAGCTTCAGGTGACTTCATCTGATATAACATGTATCTTAATTTTGATCATTCTACTGAGATAGAATAGGCTGTTTTTCCTCAGAGATACACAAACTTAGGTTTGTGAAGATGAGCAACTTTCTAAGGTTCCATAGCCATTAGTTGCTGGTAGAGACAAGACTCCGAGCCCATGGTCTTAGGCAATGAGGGAAAGTGACCACCCTCAGGTGCCCTCTGCAGATCCCAGGCTCAGGAAGCTGCTGGAGGAAATACCAAACTGAATATCTGCAGTGCTGCATGAGACAGCCTTTCTGAAAGCTGCACAGGGAACCAGGGTGACCTGTTCTGAGCTAACAGAGGGAGGCCAGAGACTCTGGGGGAATCAGCAGTGCAACTTTTCATCTGAATGACTTGGTTGTCATTTTCTTTTGTACCTGTTGGCTTTGGCTGCAAGCTCTCATTGCATTATCTTCTAGTGGCCACTAAGAGATATTTCTTGTTAAACAAGAACAAGAGAATGTTGTTTGTCAGAATGTAGGTGTTCAGAAAGCAAAGCCTTGGTTCAAGGGGTTGAACTGAGCCCTGCTGGTTGCATTGTCCTTGGTTCACCCCATGTGACCAGGCACATCCACCGCCCTCCAGGCACGGAAGGGAGGACCAGGCTGCACTTCCTCGATGTGCTCCATGGCTCTGAACTTGTGGCTGCCCTCACATTTATGAACATGGGCCAGTGCAGCCTGTCTCTGCCCCTAACTGGGAGAAATAATCCCAATTCTTCCTTCAAAATTATGGCATTGAGAGGCTACAGTCTGCAAGCCTCTTCTCATCTGATTCTTCCATAATGCTTACTTGGGGCTAAAAATGAATCCAGTATACTAATAGGTGCTTCCCTCGTGAGGTGAATTGATAGGGTCAAAAGCAGAGTCCTGGCAATTTGTTGTATAGTTCTGACTTTTAATTCAGGAAACTGGATTCAGAAAGTCCTAGCTTTGGAAGTGTGACGCCATCACTCCAGCCACTCATCCTGGGGCAGATTTCTTAGCGTCTCTAAGCTCCAACAACTTTATCCATAAAACAACCTTGATGTTAGGTGTCTAGATGGTTACCTAGGAACAGCAAAGACCCCAGCCATTGTTCAGCAATCAGCGTCAGCTGTCTTTCTCTCTCCTCCAGTGTTTCCTGTCACTGCTTTAGAAAATAATGTAGGGATCCATGAAGTACAACAGCTTTAGTGGGACAGAAAGAGGGACAGAGGCCCTTAACTTGGGGTTGGAAGTAACCCCCTGGGCCCAGGGGACAGGTGATCCTTTTTCCTGACCCTCCCCTTCTCCTCCTCCTCTCCTCTGCCTTCTAGCCCCTGAAAATGCACTGCAAGGACTGTGCCCTTGTGACGAGTTCAGGACACCTGTTGCGCAGCCGGCAAGGCCCGCAGATTGACCGGACTGAGTGTGTCATCCGCATGAACGACGCCCCCACCCGCGGCTACGGGCACGACGTGGGCAACCGCACCAGCCTGCGGGTCATCGCGCATTCCAGCATCCAGCGCATCCTCCGCAACCGCCACGACCTGCTTAACGTGAGCCAGGGCACCGTGTTCATCTTCTGGGGCCCCAGCAGCTACATGCGGCGCGACGGCAAAGGCCAGGTCTACAACAACCTGCAGCTCCTGAGCCAGGTGCTACCGCGGCTGAAGGCCTTCCTGGTCACGCGCCACAAGATGCTGCAGTTCGACGAGCTATTCAAGCGGGAGACAGGCAAAGACAGGTGCAGCAGGGCGCCGCGGGCTGGGCTGATGGCTGAGAGCGCAGCGCTGGGAGGGTTCGAGTTGGAGCCCCCACCCCACCCTGCACTGCATGGGGCCCCGCGGGGTCCCCAGGGCCCCTTCTGTTACAGCCTTGCTCTTCTGCATTAGTAAGAGAGGTGGTTGGCATATAGGGTGAATATTTCAATTCTTTGTAATGCAGTAGAATAAAAGGCACATTTCCTTTAATCCCCTCTAAGTGCTCCCCCTCTCTTTGCACGCGCCGATCCAGCCCTTCTTCCCACCTCCTGAAGCAGCTTTTAGTTGGGCTGCTGTGGCCCAGTCAATGTCCTGAGTGGATTCAAAATGTTCCCCTTTCATGATCGTCTTAACCTTTCCTGGTCATTTTGACTTTGGGGACGGGCCAGGAGTCACAGGGCACTGGATCTTGTGAGTGACACGGAAGGACGCTGTCTGGTGTGTTTAGCAGCCTGCCTTCACGTAGGCTGGACTCTACAGCAGCGTTGGCTGTATTTTGGATCACGCCTTGTAAAGACTGTTAGAAAGAGGATGTGCAGAACTGCTTCAGAAAATTGTGAGAATGGCGGGATAAGTGTGTTACAAACAGAGGGGAGTTTTTGAAGGGGATTAATGACAAGATGCCTTTTACTAGGGCAATGTTTTTAAAATGTAAACATTCACCATATATCACACCTGATAGCAGCCTTAATGTGTATCATTTTCCCCTGTGAATACTTACTAAAAAGGAGCATGTGGGTTTACTTTGCCCTTCAAAAGGCAAACATTCATTCATTCATGCATTGAGTACCTACTACTAGCTCTGCGCTGTGCTTGGTGCTGGGGACATAGTCAAAAATGAGACCCTGCCCTCTATGAATGTAACTTTGATTGCTCACCCTGCAGGGCCAGTGTGTGGAAGATCATTGGAGAGGATGCTCCACCGTAGCAAGGTCTCTGGCAGTGGCTCCCAAACTATTAACGAAAACATGGAAGCCAGTGTAAAGAGGCATGGAAGGTCATCCTCCCAATGTACTGGGAAGGATGGAGTGGAACAGAGGTGAACAGGCAGCGTCAGCATCCATTGCACATGATAGGCAAGGCAAAGTTCCACTTCAGACACGTTTATTTCAGATAACAAGTAAATAAAGGTCCTGTTTAAGTGGTGCAAAAGGAGCACAAATCAGTAGTGCTAGTTTTATAACCCGAGGCCCATAGTAAAGACTAATGAATTACATACTTCAGAAAATAAAATGAAATAAACACCCATACATCCGTGTGTGTACGTATGTATATACTTTCAGTCATGCTGTAAAATGTATTTTTGCTATAAATTGAAGATCTTCAAAAGCTACTGCTATAGAGAAGGAAAAGGCTTTGTCAGAAAGGTAAACAGAGGCAGACAGCCAGGCCAATGAGTATTTATCCAAGCAAAGAAGGTGCTCTTCTGGGTCGTAGGAATGAGATGTGAGAGACCAGCAGGAGTTGGAGAAAAACCCAGGGGCTTCACCCCCAGGAGGACGGGTCATCTCGACAAGATGAGGGTCCCAAACCAGCCAAACCCCAGGGGAACGAAGACAGAGACGTGCAGCGCAGCAGGTGCAGTGGGTGTGAACACACAGCTTCTGGCTGGAACTCTGGCTCCAGCGTGCTCTGCTTGTGTAGACGTGGCCAGTTTCTAACCTTCCAGGGCTTTGGTGGCCTTCTGCATGGGCAGGGGTCAGAAGTACCAATCGCTGGGCTGTCCTAACAGTTAGATGTCCTTTGTTCTCAAACATGTCTCAGTTACTTTCATATCTAACAGACATTTAGTGATGCAATGTACCATGTTAAGTGTCGTGGAGCCAATTTCTTACCTTCAAACTAAAGAGATACGATAGGTGGAATAAAGAATATAAAATGCCAAATCCATTATTTGGCCAGCTTGAGCAACATATTATTAGAGAGCAATCTTAAAGAAAAACCAAAAGCCAGGGTCCAATTTTTTGTGTGTGGAAGAACTATCATTTTTAATATGTTTGTGATACAGAGTACATTCCTTTAGTGAATTGGTACGGACACACACACAGGGCATCTGGGTCATTTTTATTCCCCTTTCTCTTCCACTACTCCCTCATCTTCTTTCCATCTCCAAAAAGTTTATCTCTCTATTTCTTATCATCTCTCCTTTATTTTACTCTTTAAATTATTTATATCTTAGATTTCTTATATAGGAGAATCAATATAGAGATTCCTCAGAAAACAAAAAATAAAAATTCTATTTGACCTCTTGTGGAAAGAACTATCTTTTTAATCTCTGGATAACATTGGACCCAGGGCTGGTGCTGCAGGGTGAGGCTTCAGTCTGGAAAAGGAAGGGTGACACTGCTGCTTTGGCACCATGGGTCCTTTGCTGAGCCCTGGTGGATGCAGGTCAGCTTGGCCAACAGTCACACCAGGGTCCTGACCACCACTGCAAGCCACCCGATCTCCACCGTGTGCCCTTTACTCTGCCCATAAAGAGCTGCCACTCACTTCTGTGAGCTCCTTAACCAGGAAAGCACCTTATGAGGGATGAAGAGGGAGAAAGCTATTTAGAGTTGAATGTCACTGCTTGGAAATTTCAAAACAAGTAGAAACTATCTCTTCCATAAAACAATGCCCTTGATTCTTTAATGTCTGCTACATTTAAGAATCCCCGAAATGCTGGTGCAGGATAACCCCACCTTGCTCCTCATCTGCTTATGGAAACAGGTTAGTAGGTGACTTGGAGATGAAGTCAGCCCACCTTTTAGCCACTTAGCATCTTTAAGAGACAGTCGAACACCAAGACCTCCCCCACTCATCACTGAACTGTGACCAGTGAAGTTCTGCAACCCATGCCCACCTCATGGGCAGCTCCAGCGGGAAAAAGAGTGCCATGGCCTCGCAGTTGACTCCTGGCCCTCTCTGCAGGCACCCACATTCCAGGGCCACTCAGTCCTCACACAGGGGACTTAACACTCGGAAGAGCTCAGTGCCAAAGTCCATTATCCTTGCAAGCATCTTTGTGCCGCCTCCAGATTTTAGGAAACTATTGTTGTTGTTTTGTTTTGTTTTTGTATTTTTTTTTGAGGCAGTGTCTCACTATGTAGTTCAGGCTGGCCTTGAATTCACTATGTAGCCCATGCTGCCCTGGAGCTCACAGCACAGCAATCCTCCTGCCCCAGCCTCCCGAGTACTGGGATCGTAGGCATGTGCTACTGTGCCTAGCTGGAAACTACCTTTACAAAACTATTACTAATTCAATATTCTTCTGTGTCTGTATGCTTAACCCGAAGCTTGCTCCAAGCTAGAAACCAAGTCAAAAACAATACCTTCAGAACAAAACCATTTCTGTCATTTGAAACACAAAACTTTCAGGCTGCGGTGCTATTTTCTCAATGCCTGCATGTCTTGAAACCCAAACAGTAGCATGCTCTGAAGATATATGCAGGGTAGACTATCTAATTTTCAGATCTCATGATTGGGACATTCATTTCAGGCTAATATTTTGAAGAGGCGGGGAACTCGGTAGATTTTGATTTATAGAAGTTTCACTCTACTTAAAAGTAAGGGGAAAATAGTTCATAAATAGTCTGCAATTAAAAAGCATGACAAATGACATAGATGGCCAAGTGGTATTCTTTGATATTAGAAAGTAACTGTACTTGAAAATAACTTTATAATTGAATAAGGGTACATTAGGAAAATACGATTCAGAACCAATATTATAGTAATTAGATAAAGGAAGCATAAATGAAATAACTGCAGGAAGAATATTTCCATAGAGATTATAAATGAGTTTCTGGTAGAGCAGAAAGGCCTTTAATTGTAATTTAGTGTGCACTATAGAATTATCAGCTCAGTGTGTTACTTCATCATATAAAAGAATATCTGATAATTTTCCCTAATAAGCACATGACAGCTCTTCATATTCTTTCATTACAGCTGATTAAGTATAAAAACAGTAGATATTCCTTTGTTGGAGAAAGAGTTGAAATCTCTTTGGAAAGACAGTACAAAGAAGTTGTATTTTTCTATAGCATGTGATCCCAAAAGGCTATTATTTAGGAAGTCTGGGGAATTTTAAGTGGGTCTTTAAAGAACTTTTCACTTGAGTTTCTTGAGTCATCTACTTTGTATTCTCCCCCATTTTTACCCGCAAAGCTTTTTTATGGAGATCCATATCCTCCTGTCCTCTAGGCTGTGGCTTGTGTGCTGCACTGCATCACATGAAAGAGCCGAAATTCGGGAGAGGTTTTGGCACCAGGCTTTGGCACCGGACAAAGCCCCAGCTGGTACTTCCAGCAGCTCTTAAAGCATTAGGGGATGCAGGTGTGATTTCCAAGTTAGGATCCTGGGGATGGAAGTGAGCACCCTTCTCATCCTGGGCTTCTTTGATCAGGGATAAGTGGCATTGTGTTGTCACAGCACAGCAGGGAGGACAGGCTATAACTCAGGGGAGGGGACAGAGACTGCTGATGCCTATGGAAGCTGGAGGGTTTCGAATTCGGTACTTACCACCCTGGCTGCTGCTGATGGCTCTCACATAAGATCCCACTATTGGAAGGAGTTCTTCTTAGGTACTAAAAAGGCACCCAAAGGAATGGGTGAATTATTGACTTGCCTGCTCAACCTAACAACCAAGAGGGGAGGAAGGATCTTGATGATCTGCACAGCACACAGGATGCTTTTCCTGGGCATGCTCTTATTGAGTCCTCAGGTCACTCAAAGGATGGCTTCCTGCACCTGCTTCAAAGGTGGGCAGTCCAGGGTCAGAGATCAGCAGAAACTGGCTGGGGTCATCTGGTGTGGACAGCCGAGGCAGAAAAGAGTTGTGCCCCTGGTATCCCATCTTTAGGAGCTGCTAGATGTGCTTAGGGGGTGTGACTGGCTCCAGATGGAATGAAATGGATGCAAAAGTTGAACAAAAAGGACTTAAGAGGTAGAAAGTGGGGGCCAGAGCATAGGGATGACTAAATTACCCATGCCCATCAGGAATCTGGTGAGACAAAAGACTCTTTTAAACACTCTTTTATGGTGTCCTTCTGTGAAATGGAAATAATGCACACGGCTTAACAAAGTCTCCCTGTCCTCCAGGCGGGTTCTCTGCAGGGCCAGCACAGAGCCCTTCCACAGCTCGGCGGTGTGCAGCCCTCATGGGGCTGGGCTACGGCTGGGCGAAGTCAGAAGTCTGACCTTGGGGATAAGGTGTTTGGAACTGAGTAATGAGGCATGCCAGGGGCACTGACAGAAGGAGAAGCAGCAGCCCCCGAAGAATTGAAATTAATATCCACAGAAGCATAGCATGGTAGACTGGCCAGCAAGTCGTTCTCTCAGGGTCAAATTAAAGCTGGATGCTGTCTCCCCCGTTAGCGTGGGCCTTGGCACATTGTTGAGCTCAAGACAGAATCCCAAAAGGGCAAATAAATGAATAGTGGAATATTCAGATCGATGCCCTAAATTCATCCACTTTTGGCTTCTAATAAAAACTTTCAGAGGCCCCAGAATGTTCTGAAGGAAAATAAAGCAAATACTCAGTAAAATAAAAGCATTTTTCCATAGTCGGTTTCATAGGGTCATTAGTACTTTCTCAAATGAGCACAATTCCTCGAAGGAAAGTTGTGCAGTCAAGATACTGGTGTTAGTTCGTGAAAGCAAGTGTTGACTTTAAGATCAAACAGTCAGTGAACAGGTCAATAGACACATGATAAATAGGTTGGTAGCTATAGATAGATGGTACATCTACATGTTTAGTCATATTTAAATTATTAATTTATTATCTAGCTTGTGTGGGGTAGAAGGAGAATTTATAGTTAGCCAAGTATTCCAGAACTGTCAACATTAATATTGTCATCATCAAGAAATTGAGCCATAACAACATACAGTTAAACACTGAAAAAATGTTAGTCATCTCTTTTGGTGATATAGAGCTCCCATATCCCTACATCCCAGATCCACCATGAGGAAGCATGTGTATTGGCTACCATTATGCAGTTTGTTACAGTGAGATACTGGTGGGAGAGCTGGCTGTGAAGAGGGTCCAGATACTGATCAAACAGACAGAGAGAGAGAGGATGCGGGTGTTCCTGTCTGTGTCTGTGTCTGTGTCTGTGTCTGTGTCTGTGTCTGTGTCTGTGTCTGTGTCTGTGTCTGTGTCTGTGTGTCTGTTCATGGTCAGGCGAACTCTGGAAGGGATTTCAGGAGGTAGTGGGTGCCATCTGACTTTACCTCCTTCCAGGAAGATCTCCAACACGTGGCTCAGCACTGGCTGGTTCACCATGACGATTGCGCTGGAGCTGTGCGACAGGATCGATGTGTATGGCATGGTGCCCCCAGACTTCTGCAGGTAGGAGTCATTCTGCAAGCATAAACCATCAGCAGGCGTGTGCAGGCTATGAACAGTCCCATTCTGAGTCTCACCCAGGACACATGTCGGACTGTCTTCCTAAAGCGATTAATTAGCATGTCCCTAGTTCTGGCTCTGCTGGCTCTGGGAACAACAAACAGCATTTAATTATGCGATATAAAATATTGAAAGTTTTGTTTGTACTCTCAGAGAATTAATTCGTCTTATGGGCTTCATTCATCCTCTGAATATTTATCAGCCGAAAGTAATGCAGTAATTGGCATAATATTAACAATGAACAAGCATTAAAAATATTAATTTTATTCTCACTTGAAAGCTGTGTGGTAATTTTTTAATGAACTAAAGAGGGCATTTCCTTTGATGGTAAAGCCTGTTTTCTAACATAAAAATATTCCTCTGAGCCTCTCTGTCTTGCACATGAATAGCCTATCTCTGCACTACGTAGGCCTGAAGGTCAGGCATGGTTACTAGGCTTTAGCACTGCACAGGCAGCTTGCACACCTCCCTGCTCCTGCCATGCCCACGTACAGAGTGGTGAGTACCAGGAGATGCACTGAGCAGTACTAAGGCCTGGTTTCTAGAAACCCACTTGAAAACTGATGCGCAGATTAAGTACTGATAAACTCAGAAAACATCTCAGGTTTCAGGACTAGCTCACTCCTGGCTTCAGGGACATCACAAATTCAAGCCCAGTCCGGGCAACTTAGCAAGTGGACAAGACTGTGTCTTAAAGTTTAGATAGAAAGACAGATGAGAGAGACAGACAGGGCCAGAGATACAGAGAGAGAGAGTTAAGGATGTAACTCAGGATAAAGGCCCTGAGTTTAATCCCCAAGACCTCAAAAAATGCTTTTAAACCTTCTCAGATTCAAAACCTTCCTGTGCTTTAAAACTTAACAGTTCGAAAGCCTTAACTCATAAATCAAAAGCTGCAATTTCAGTGTTTAAAGCAAAGATGAGAAAAGGTATACTCAATCATGCAAGTCTTAGTCTACTTTATGTTGCTATTACTGAATAACACACACTGCTGTACGTATGAAGAATAAAGAATAAAGGTTTATTCATTTTAGGGTAATGGAGGATGAGAGGTCCAAAGCCAGCGGGCTGCATCTGGTGAGGACTTCTTTACTGCTGGAAACTGGAGAGTCCTGACGTAGCACAGGGTGTCACGCAGTGAGAGGGGCACATAGAAGGTGCAGAGCCAACTGGCTTTTATAACAGACTGCCCTTGAGATACCCCATCCATCCCTTAATCCACCCGCAAGAACAGAACCTTCATGACCTAACCACCTCTTGAAAGATCCCTGTCCTCCTTCTTAATACCTTGCAATCAGGATAAAATTTCAGCGTGGTTTTGGTGGGTGCCTTCACACCGCAGCAGTGCTATGCTATGTACCACTTCACCTTTTCTAACCCAGACATCCAACCCAGCAAGAGCCTGGGCTGGTGTGCAAGGGCCAGGTCACAGAGGAGAAGGAAACATAGGGATGCAGATCAGCGCACCTCACAGAGAGACCTGTGCGGGGCCAGACTGCAAGGTTAAAGCTTCACATCTGCGTCTCAGCGCCTCGTGTATAGACACAGATGTGACGATGGTAACAGACTGCAAATTGAATAAGGTCACACATGTGACAGGCTTGGAACAGAGACTGGAAGGTGGCAAGCATGAGGGACGTAACTTAGATCCTCACCCAGTTCCTCGCCACTTTCTTGCTGCTGGCATTGTTTCCCTGCTTAATACCCTGTGTGTAAAAATAGGTAGAATGCTTTAGAAGAGCAAATGGCCTCCCCTACCCCCGGCGTGGCAGAGGCAGTGGGAGAGGCACTTACCAACATCAGGTGTGATGGCTGTGGGGCAGATATAATTGGACCACACTGCCATTAGGATGCCAGGAATAGAAAGCATGAATAAATTGAAATGTTAATGACAGAGTGTTCAAGGAAATACTCCATTTGTTATGAAAGGCGAGTTAACCTGTCATTTCTCTTGCTCAGACTCAGTTCATCTTGACTATGTGTACAGTAGGATGGAAACAATTTATGGAATGAGTCTAACCAGGAAATTAAGATAATGTCCCTGTGCCATATGTTGCCACAGCTCCAGGTTTCGGCTTGTCAGCTGCCATTGCCAAAGTTCAGCAGTTGTCTGCCCGAGATCTATCAGCAGGAACTCCTCCAAAGGGTCCCCCCTCCAAAAACAGCATCCCCTGTGCCCAGGGATCTATGAGAGAGAGGGGGAGAGCTGGGTGTGCCCTGGACAGAGGACTCGGGGCCAGGGAGACCTCGATGCTCTCTGTCCTTAGGGAAGGCAATGAGGGGACAGGAGCACCACAGAGCGATCTCCCAGTTCCTCTTCTCTCTGTTTCCAGGACATGTTAGCTGAGCCACTAGAGAACGGCTGCTAACTGTAGGACCCCACGGCTTGGTTTGCTCATCTGTAGAATGGGGTTAAGAAAACAACAGAAAGAACAAGCAGAACACAGTGCAGGTAAAATGAGATAGTGGGCATGGAGTGCTTGACCCAGTGCCTTGCACACGTACATGCACAGGAATGATTATTTAGTATCACTAACATTGCTGGTACAATATAATAAAAGATATAAAATGATTCCTGTGATCTCAAGCATTATTTTAGATCCTTACCCAGTTCCTCAAGAGACTAAGAATTTTGGGGCCTGGGATAATGAGCCAGCCCTTCCCTCCCAGGGGCTTAGTATAAGCCGTACTCATACCAAAACAAGGGATGTGGCAAAGCCACCTGCTACGCGACTATGAAAAAGGCAGCTTTTGCAGACCTCTTATGAGCATCCTATATCAATACTGTTTGCCAAAGCCTCAGAGCATGAAAAGCCAACCCATGAGTTCCTCCTGCAACAGTCTGACTTCCAGGCTTGTTTGCCTCATTTTGAAAATAGCTGAGAAGTGCGAGGCGTAGAAATCACAGCTTTGTGTGTCACAGGCTCCAGGGCTCAAGGTGGGAGGTACAATAGCTCGAGCACCCACAGTTGCTAGGGCTGATTCTGTGGGATGGCAAATAGTGAGCAGGTTGAGTCCACAGGCATGGGACCTCCGTGAGGCCAGAGACTTGTGTGCTTGGCTCACATGTTGGAGGCTGGGGCACAGGACAGATGCTCACTACCCCAGCACAGAGCAGACGCTTCGTCCAGCTCCTCTGAGGAACAAGCCTGACCTCACTCTCTGGAGGGCTGGAGGTAGGTGACAAGAAGCATTTCTGCCTCTAAAGAGTATGTGTGCCAACTTTAGAAAAGTTATTTGGCCTCACTGAGTCTCGGTGACCTTGGGCAAGTGACTCAGGGGACTGTGTCCCAGGAGTCTTACTTTCTACATCTGGGAACTGGGGATGACAGGAGAGTGGCCTTGAGCATTCCTAGGGCGGTTCCACCCCGGTGAGATGAGGCCTGCTCAGCCCAGTTCCAGGATGGGGGAGCCCGCAGTGAGCTTTCAGGTGCAGGGACTCATGTGACAGGCAGGATCTGCCAGCCCATTTGATGAAGACGTCCAGGGCAGGAGGGATGGGGCGGGGTGGGGCTGCTGTGGAATGGTATGCATGGCCCTCACTGTGAAGGGCCTCTCTGTCACCACTGAAAATCGCCATATGGCCAGCATCTCTTTGCAGAATGTCACACAGGCTACTTGCAGTGTACCTAGTCATCCTGTGGCTTCCAGAAGGTTCCCAGTCTCTGAGTGTAGCCACGTGGAGCCAGATCTCAGCCAGAAAAAAAGGACAGCTGTTCATTTTCCTCAAATCAACCATTTCAGACCATAAGGTACAATTAGGACCCTCAAAAGAAGTCATTCACTAGATGAATCGGAGGCTTGTTATTGAACCTCAAGTCCTAGGCCCCAGCAAGGTGTTCGGAGGTGAATGAGATGGGGTCTCTGCCCGACAATGCCTCAGTCCCACCAAACCACAGTTCAAGGAGGAGGGACAGGGTGGCTGTGGAGGAAAGTCCATTCTGCCTGCAAGGCATCTGAGTCCCTGACCGTCACTGAAATGTCCCCCTTGGGCCTCCAAACCCAGCTGTGTTGTGGCTGCCTTGATGTCTCCGACTGATTCAAAGGGTTTGCCTTTCACTGCCATTTCCACTTTGGAAAAGAGCCAGAAGTAGGTGATTCACTGCCTGAGGCAGAAGAGGACACACTGAGATGTTTTTATGAGCCCGCTTTTCCCTCAGGTGGCCCTTGGCAGCAGCAGTCCCCGTGCAGTACTGGGGCTCACAACTCACAAAGACTCTCAGGAAAGTGGACTTCAGCAAGTAGCAAGAGCAATGGGATGAGTGCTTGAGGCAAGGGGCGGTACCTAAGGGAGCTGATGTCTTTAACTGTAATACTTCTTTATGTAAACATTCTCTGTGTATTTCAATCACATCTGCTCTATTACTGGTCCTGGTGGCTGATGAGGGACAAATTCAAGACCTGACAGAATAGAACACCTACTAAAACAGGAAGCAGCCTTTCCTGTTTCTCTATTGCTCAGCCCTTCTCCAGACATCACAGAGCAGCTGGCCACCGACCCAGCCATGCCACCTGAAGCCCCTCTGAGGCCCCTCTGAGGCTCCCCACAGCTGCAGAACTGAGTCGCATCCCTGGTTACACGGAGGCCTCTGGGACTGGGCTGTACCTAGGACAGCTCATCCTCTCCAGCCACATAGATTTCTCTCGGCCGGCCGTACTAAACCTCTGTCAAAAAACTCACCCCACACCCTGTTGTCCCCATGCCTGCAGCTCTGAAGACCTCGCCCCTGCTTTTTTCATCCTACTGGCTTCTGTGGGTTCTTCCCTTTGATTTTTTTCCTTCCTTCCTTCCCTCCTTCCTTCCTTTTTTCCTTCCTTCCTTTTCCCCAGTGCTGGGCATTGAACCCAAGGCCTTCACTCTGAATTATATCCTTGGCCCTTTCTTTATTTTTTATTTGAGGACAGGGTCTCACTAAGTCACAGAGTCCCTCAGGCTGGCTCAAACTTGGGGTCCTCCTGCCCCTGCCTCCCATCTGTGTCTTCAGGACTTGCCACCACGTCTAAAACACAGCACATGTTCGGGATGGGTTGGTTCAGGGATAAACGAAATGAACTTCCTTTGGGGGTATTTAAGAGATTGATTCAAAATTTTTATTACCCCCAAAAAATGTACCAGGCGAATGAAAAGTGTCATCAGCAAATGCCAAATTCAGGCTATGAGAGGGGCACAGTAATCACTGGTGGCCACACTGTTTCAGTCTCAGCCAGGGCCAGTGTCCCGTTCTGACAGAGGAGCTCGGACACCAGCCCCTCCCTTTCCACCTCACCTGACTTCATGCTCATCAGTGTTCAGAAAGCTGGAGAAAATTAATGTCACGTTACACCAGAGACAGCATCAAAATATATTATTCTCAGGACAGTAGACCCTTAAATCATGCCCTATGCATATAGGAAGCCAACCTTTCTCTCTCTAGGTGGACTATAAATTGCACTGAAAAGATCTGTTATCATTGCTTTCTAAACTAAGTTATGGTGTGTATTTTTAATCTCCTTTTCCACTGTAAATTATTGCAATAATTTGGACCGAGCATTTAAATTTTATCTAATAGTCTTATTTCCGGTTATACTTAGCACATAACTGAGTTTACAACTCTCTGTTACCCATCATTTCTTGAGTATTAATTAGTGGGGTAATGATTCAGAGTGATCACTGTCATGGAACTAAATTAATATCTCATCCAGAATGTGAAGGACATCTCAAAGGTATCGTGAATACCAAAGAGTTGATTCTGCTAGAATTATTAGCTATGAGCATTAATAAAGCTGCCAGCGTTAAGTAACAGGAACAGTTCCTCCTTGGCAGCAGTCCATCATGCAGAATCAGACACCCACAGCAGACAGGTGTGGAATGGTAATGCTATCTGTGTGGCTGACATTTTATGAAGTAGAACTCAAACATATTGTGCTGTTTCTTCCTGGAAGCTTATTGTTTCTTCCAGCTTTGCCATGAGTTGACCAATATTTGCCAATCACTAGGTGTTTTCATTGCGTTCCATCTCACATGGTACAATGATCCATTCTGAGATGTTACGGCACCCTCTGAGAGGGACTGAACTGGGAGGCAGGGTGAGGTTCTGGGGACTCATGTGGCTCTTCATTTCATCGGAGCTGGGCAATTGCAGCTTCTTGATGTTCCATGCAGACCTACAAATGTTTATGCCATGGGCTTCCAAAGTGTGCAGCTGGAGTCTTTCTAAAGAGGCCACAAAGACAAGAAATGGGGACAGCAGAACATAGGTGGCTGGATAGGACTCTTAGCTCTGAAACAGATATTTTGGAGGGGCTCTTGTAAAAGTGTTTTCTTTTACATGCTTTGTGGTGTCCCCAAAAGGTCCCTGATGGCAACCAACTGCAGAACAGCCTAGACACTGGATAGCCATTAATTTAACTCTATTCTTCAAACATTTCCTGAATATCAACTCAATGCCAAGAAAAGGAGTATGTTTAAAGGTTGAGAGCTCTGGAAAAAGGCAAAGGCAGTATTCTTTCTTTGGGGACATTTGTGGCCTTTGGACAGAACATCCCCAAATCCAGTAAACAGGTCAACCTAGCTGGTTCTTGTCCTAGTTACAGTTTTTATTGCTGAGACAAAATATCTAACACCCATAATTTAAAGGAGGAAATGTTAATTTTGGCTCACAATTTGTAGAGGTTTCAGGCCATAGTTAGTTGGCTCCATGTCAGAGTGACATAGCAAAGGGACATCACACAGGAGAAACAGTCTAGGGCAGAGCAGGCAGGAGGCAGTGAAGCCATGAACTTGCCTTCTATCTTTCCCCAGGCTGCAAACCTGTTGATTGGCACCACCCACACCCATGGCGTAGCTTCCATTATCCAAACCCAGAACTATGCTAAACCAGTTTAGGCATCACACACCCCTAATTCCAGCATCACACACTTACTCCCATTATCACACACCCTAGATCTAATCCCCTCCAAAAAAGTCCTTTGGACAAAAGGGAATGATTAATGATGATAAAGGGGAGAGGAGAAGACTTAGCGAAGTCTGTTGGTTTAGATTCTTCTTGACTTCTCTGGGTCTCTGGATAAGAATTTTCCTTTCCTGGAATGAAAATTTTATGATTTACTTTACTGGAAAGTAAAGAATTCTTTTATGACTTGCTTCAGAGATGGCCAAGGGGAAATAGGAACTTCCAATCTCTGTTATTTCCTCACCTGCCAAGGTGCCACACATAGGGTAGCATCTGAATCTCATCAGAACCTAGAAATGGAAGGATCTACCTTTATTTGTTACTACTATGAGGTATTCCCCAGTTGTACAGTACAGCTTTACAAAACTCACAATGTAACATTGCAAATCTCTAGTGCATTAATATTAGTGAATAGAACTGTGAGCAAACCTTTGGTCACTGCTTAACACCCTGGCCAGATGCACAGAGCAAGCAGCACACATAGGGTACAAAGGACTTGGGGTGAATGCAGCCAGGACAAATGCCCCAAACAGGTGCTGTGCATCCCAGCAGAGCCTGGGCTGTTCTTAAGACAGAGACCCCCCACCTGGGTCTCCAAGACACAGAACCTCTCTCTTAAGAGCTTTGAATCCAAATCTTGGCTCTGAATCTTCAGTTTTTCTGGCCATGAATTTTTCATCTGTAAAACAGGATTAATGATAGTACATCTCTTATAAAGGCATCATGAGGATTAAATAAGTTGGTGCATAGAGTGCTGGCTCTGCTCTGTGGGCTGAGACAATGGCCCATGGCTGAGGCTGTGTGCACAGAGCCAGACCCCTGAGTCTACCTGGGTGCCCATGCTCACCCTTCCCACAGGAGCAGCCAAGCCTCCCAGCAGGCTGTTGGAGACAGAAGGGAAGAAGGGAGACCCTGTAACTTTCCTCAGCCTTTAGAAATCTGGCCGCCATTCAGAACCTGCTAAGGAACACCATTTAAAATATATATATATATATATATATATATATATATATATATATATATATCATATTATTTCAATTTTTTTGGTTTTAAGTAATTTTAGATTATACACAAGTTGTGAAAGCAGTACAGTGAGTCTGTATACCATTTAGCGAGTTTCCTCAAATGCTGGCTTTTTGTGTAGCTGTGTCCAATTATGAAAACTAACAAATTAACATGGCATCTGCTCAACTACATTAGAGGCTTTATTTAAATTTTAGCAATTTCTTTGTTAACATCCTTTATCTCTTCCAAGATCTATTCCAGAATTCCCTTACATTTACTTACATTTTTTTAGTCTCTTCAAATCATTCCTTGAAGATACTGATTGGGTATTTTGTAGAAGTACTTTGGGTATGTCTGATATTTTCCTCATGAATATATTGCAGCTATGCATTTTTTCCCAGGAAGGATTCCATAGAAGGGATAAATTATTTTCCACACTTGATGTTAGGAGTTACGTGGTGTCATGTTGGGGTTTTATTTGTTTGTTTGAGACAGCATCTCATGATATAGTTCAGACTGGACTTGAACTTACTATGTAGTCTAGGCTGGCCTCAAACACATGGCCATCCTCCTGCCTCAGCTTCCCAAGCGACTGGGATTATAAGCATGCACCACCATGTCTGGCCATAGTGTCAACTACTAGCTCAAGCTCTGTTAACCTGAGTTGTTTGATGGATTTACCCATTCTGAAGTTACCACTATTTCTCCATTGGTCCTTAGACCCATCATAGACTTGGGGACATTTATTTCATTTTCTGGGTTTTATTATCCAGTATTGCATGATTCACTTTGATGCTCAACCTACTTTTGAAACCACTGCACTGGTCACATGGTGGTGCCTGGCTGTCATCCATTTACTCCAGAGGCTGAGGAGGATTGAAAGTTCACAGCCTGCATAGGCAGCCTGGAAATACTGTGTCTCAAACTAAAAAAATACAGGCTGGAGCTGGAGCTCAGTGGTAGAGCATTAGCTTAGCATGTGTGAGGCTTTGGGTTCAATCTTCAGTACTGGAAAAAAAGAAAGAAAGGAAAGAAGGAAGGAAGGAAGGAAGGAAGGAAGGAAGGAAGAAAGAAAGAAAGAAAGAAAGAAAGAAAGAAAGAAAGAAAGAAAGAAAGAAAGAAAAGAAAAGAAAAGAAAAGAAAGAAAATGGATGGATGGGGGAGGTAAGATGTGGCAGAGCACACTTATGTCTGAGACCTAATTTAAACCAGAGTCTATGAACAGCACACCCACCAGCAATAGCATTTCCTTAAATCTCCCTATGTACACTAGATGTTAATTCCTTCATGCTCCTTCTGCTTCCCCTACAATGAAAAAGGAAAACTTCCTCATACCACTATGCAGGGCTCATCCCCACAGGGGCTGCACAGCACAGATGGCCGGCTGCAGCCAGCCCCAGGGACTGGCTTGGGGCCCATCTCCTCCCAGTCTGCTCCTTCAGCTTCAGTGGCCCAAACAG
Source organism: Cavia porcellus (assembly GCF_034190915.1). Classification (NCBI taxonomy): domain Eukaryota; kingdom Metazoa; phylum Chordata; class Mammalia; order Rodentia; family Caviidae; genus Cavia; species Cavia porcellus. Next base: position 154,133,295 of record NW_026947484.1, on the reverse strand, counting down.
GAACTTGGGCACCGAAATCTATCCTTTTTCAGAAGCTCCTACAGGTATAAAGTTTGTGGAATTTCACTTGGGTCAGGCAAGGAAAGGGAGCTATGGAAGCTTTCAGAAAGTCACGTTTGAGAAGACCTGATGGATTAGAAGCATAAGCCAGGAAGGGCTTTCTAAAGAGAGGTGGAATCCAGCTGAGAGCAGGCTCACAGCCCAGAGGCAGCTCTGCCTTCTAAGTCACACAGAGCTCTTCTCTGCTGCTTGGACAGAGTGTTAAAACACGGGAAGAACTCTCCCTCCAATGGATGGCCCATTGGATACCTCTGGAATCAACATACCCAAATATGTGAATTTAATTCTCTTGCTATGTGATCAATATGAAGTCAGATAAGTTTTCCTTCAGAGAAACTTGTCTTCTGAGCAACAAAATTGATCTCCTAGCATCCTTTAGCTGGGTTCCAATTACCCTCGATTCCTGGGTGCCAGATCAATCTCACGATATTTTTAGAAGCCTAATTGTTTCTTTAGCCAGATTGATGCCAATGAGATGTCCAAAACTTGGATGAGTCAGACTTAAAACATGAGATGGAATAAAAGCTTAACCCTGAGGGTTCATGGCAGTATGGCATGGTTCTCCAAATTACACTACATAAATGTGCATAGATTTCCCTCACAGGTTTCTACTCCATTTTGTTTATTTTTCCTTCATAGTGGTCAGTTCCAACCTAAATTGTCCCCCTGGTAGACATTTTCTGTATTGAAAACATCTTCTATTAAAGTTTTAAGGCATTCCAATTTCTAGGGTAAGCAAATCAGTGAAATCTGTCACAACTAGATAGGACAGGACCCAGAGTTTCATTCGGCCACATGTCCTTCAGACACAGGCATATGAGGGTTGTACAGGTTAATTCAGGCAGCAGCCACCAGCTTGAGAAATGTTTAGACGCTACATGATGAAAGTAAATCTCTCTTCTGGAAGAACTTTAACCCAAGAGAAGGAGCTGCCCAAAGGTTTATTGCTGTCAGAACCACAAACTCGACACCTCTCTTGATAAAAGACTTTGATCCCTGACCCCTGTAAAGCTGCAACTCTAAAATCCATTTGTGTATTGATCTCCTTGGAAGAAAACAAGTAGGTGGCTAGCAGGGTGAGTATCTCTGGAAACTAAGCTCTTGACTGGAAGGGACCCCAGAACCCCCGAGCTCTCAAAGAAGCTGGATTGTGTGGTTTTTTCACGTCCTCATTGTCTGCAGAGATCTCAGTTGGTGACTGAAGCTCAAGGTGGGAAAGTTTATCTGCTGGGAAACCTGGACTTTATCACCTACACTTCAGAAAACAGATGGGATGGATGGTCTGGATGGAGACTAGTTTGAGATTAGCTCTCTTTAGTGACCCTATAATGGCACCCCTTAGCCCCCCATGTTAGCTCTGCGCATAACACCTTGAAGAGATGAGCCAGCATTTCTTATTTGAGGCTGAGATGGGCAAATGAAGGCAAAACAGTGCTGGAACTCTCAGGCTACACAGTAGGGACTGAGAATTTAGAATTTCTGGACCAAGGAGCTCCAGACATTGAGTACACAGGAGGTATAGAGCAATGAAAGGGAAATGGTGACATCTTACTGGATGATTTCCTTTCTGTCCCAGAGGATCAAAATAGGATCAGCAGCTTTCCCTGCTTGGGGGAAAAATGTCTTTAGAAGCTTTCTGTTCCCTACTAACTCCATACAAAGTTCTTTCAGCAATGGACACTCAAACACTATTGACTGAGCCCCTTGCAGGCACTGTTCTAGGAATAAGACAAATCCCTGCCCTCACATGAAGACAATAAACAAGGAAACAACAAAGCCAGTTCAAACTGAGCTGAGCACCATAAAGAAAATGAGGTGGCATGCAGGGGGCAGGTATCATGTAAAGCCTGTGAAAAGTACTTATTTGAGCTGATGGACAATGGTGAGAAAGAGTAAACTAAGAGGATGTGTTCTAGAGATGTAGTCAACCTCACAGGCAAAGGCCGTGAGGCAGGAGGGGCTTGGAGTTGACAGTGGGGCAGAACGGACAAGGCTGAGCAACATAGGAAAAGACCTTGCAGGCTTTGGCTGTAGGCTCTGGCTTTAATTAGAAGTCTGCAGAGGCTTTGAGATGGTTCTGTGGAAATAACCTGGTTTTGTTTTATAAATATCTAGCTATTTGTACTAAATCCTTCATATGTGAGCACGAGTAGAAAGAGTACAACCATAACTACAAATGGGTAGCACCTAAACCTCGGAACATTCTAAGAACATTTTTATGTCTATTTAATAATGTTAGTCATTGCATTTAAAAAACCTTACCACAAGGGGCTGGGGGTTTAGCTCAGCGGCATAAGCACCTGCCTTGCAAGCAGGTGGTTGTGAGTTCGATCCCCGGTACTGATAAAAATGAAAAAGACAAAAAAAAAAAAAACCTTACCACCTGCTTTCTGAATAAACACCAGAAAAACAATTTACTAAAATTCATTTGGCTAGAAAGTAAGATTTGTGCTTGTCAGCTTATTAAAAGTTACCATCTTACTTGAATTAGTCAACAACAAAAAATTGGCTTTGATTGGTTATCTCATTTTTTTTTCCTACAGGGATCCTAATCACCCTTCAGTACCCTACCATTACTATGAACCTTTTGGACCTGATGAGTGCACCATGTACCTCTCCCATGAGCGGGGGCGGAAGGGCAGTCACCACCGCTTCATCACGGAGAAGAGAGTATTTAAGAACTGGGCACGGACATTCAATATTCATTTTTTTCAACCAGACTGGAAACCAGAGTCGCCTGCTGTAAATCATCCGGAGAATAAACCTGTGTTCTGAGGAATGGGCATGCAAGATCATTAAGCCCAGACCATGTAATACCTGGTACCCACAGCATCAGAGTTCTGGAGCCACCAGACAGAAACTGGAAGCAGAGAAGCAGTCTCTCCTTCAGCACCATGGACAGCTGCCTAGCTACGCGCCCAAGGCTCACTGTAGCTGGCTTGTGCCAACAAATTCCAGAGTTAAGGCGTCCCAAGGAGTGCTGCCACTTTCAAAGGAGTCACATTAGTAACTGAGCACTCATTTCAGCGACGCTACTGTGGCTAAAAGCAGTTTGGATCTCTTTCCGTTGCCTTTGAAACAGAAACAAGCAACTCAACAGTGGTTGTATTCCTTTATAGAAACACCTCATCAAAAGACATTTTTCTACCAAGTTGTATTCTATCGCCCAATCTATATAACATTTGTCCTTTGTTGGACTGTTTGTGTGATTTGTAAAAAGCAGCCTGAAAGTACAGACATGGTTTTCGAAGAGCACATCACCACGGACTGACTTTCATAAGGCAAATGTCCAATATTTATTTATTGAGAGTTTTTTAGTGCACACTAGGCCAGTATTTTTATACAGTATGATTCTGTGGTAATTTATTCCTCCTAACTTGCCTCTTCACTGATGGTTGGAAATGGCCTGGAATTGGGCTGATGAGCCTCTGTGTTCACAAAGCTGACTGTTAGCATGCACTGGTATTTGACTTGAAAATGTTGTGTAATGTGTTTCTGAACCCCTAGGCTTCAGGCAAATTGCTGTGTCATAGCGAGAACATCTATAACATTTTCTAATGTATAGACATGCTCCAAAAGGACAAAATTGAAAACTAAAAACTGTTATTAAAGCAAAAAGATGCTAACAAGAAACCTTAAAGATAGTTTTCTTTAGTAACATCTGTTTTTGTTTTTTTGTTTTTTTTGGTTTTTTTTTTTTTTTTTTTTTTTTTGGTTTTTTCCCTTTTTATCGGTACCAGGGATTGAACTCATGACTGCCTGCTTGCAAGGCAGGCGCTTATGCCGCTGAGCTAAATCCCCAGCCCCTAGTAACATCTGTTATAAGTAACTTTTCTTAAGCCCTCTTTTCCTCTTCTTTAAAATGATGTCGCTGTCCTGGAAGATCTCTTAGGTTTTGTTCCAAATCTAAAACTCTGTATGTCCTTCATAGACTTGTTTGAAGACTCTTTATATTTGGAACAATAGGATTCCAACTTTAGTGAGGACCATATTCTGGGGACATTTTATACTCCAGTAGTACTTATCTCCCTCTGTGGGTAAAGCCCTTCCTCCTGGACAGACCCCATTGACTAAACCTATCCCCTGCTTCTTTGGAAGCAAAACACACTTTTCTAAAAGGTTCCCGGACTGCAAGGAGCTGCCCTTCTATGAGGAGAAAAGAACAGGAAATGTTTCTCTCTCGTATGGCTCATTAGCTTATGTGCTGTTCAGACTCGCTGCAAATCTTAAATTATATTCACTAACTCCTTGGTCTGAAACACGAGGAAAGACTGAATTTATACAAAGTAAGATCAGTTAGCATGATAGATTTTCATTTCAATAAGTAATATTGCCCAAAAATAGTCTTTTAAGAATATACTAGTGCTTTTTTTTTTACATTGCTTTGGAGGCATTAGTTCTGTAAAGCAAAATTGGAAGGTGCCAGCAAATACTATGTATGGAGACTGCCATGACTCAATTTGTGATTTAAGGTCTCTCCCTTACCAGTTCTTTTTCCTCTTCTTAGAACAAAGATTCCACTCCCTTTCACTAACTAGTACTGTTAGCTATACGGAGTGCTGAAAGGCAGATACAGTCCAAGGATTCACACAACAAACACAAAGTTCATATTATTTTTAAGGTATAGATTGAATTGTCAAAAGACAATGAAATGCTAAAATAGCTGCCTAAAGCAGCCGGAATTCATGTTTTAAAATTTCCTCATAGTTCTGGAACTATGAATTTCACTCCAACACAGTGTGTTTACTGTATGGAATCTGAACATATAATGTTTCTATCAGCATAAAAAGGATATAAATTTTATGCAACTGATTTATAGGCCATACTTAGGATCACATGAAAAGATTGTTTTGCTCAGATGTCAACTCTTTAACAAGTCGTATTCTTATGGCAATGTGGAAAGGCATAGTTACAAAGACATAACAATGTTCTCTTACCTCTTTGTGGATTTTTAGGTTGCTCTTTGTAAAAATTATTAGGATAGCTCCATATTTTTGTAACTTCTGCCTCTGAAATACTCAAAAGAGTAGAAAGCAACACACTTCAAAAGTTTTGGCTGCACTAGGAAATGTTTCAAATCCACATGGAACTAGAATTTGTGAATTAATATAGGTTTTTAAATATGGTACCAATAAGTATAGGAAATTATCACTTGGGTGGTGGTTTTTATTGCAACATTAAACAAAATGCCTAGAATCCTGATGGATTGTACTGAGGGACCTGCTTGTGGGCGACTGAATTCTTGTCTTGCCACTGTCATTTCATGACTGCTGGACTTAACACCCATGCAATAGCATTAAACATAACTCTGATATAAAAGATGATTACCAAACCATGTTTACAGACCTCAGTGGTTTCAGTACATTTGAAGCCTAAGTCAGATTGCTTCTGTAACCCACCTTTCTCTCCCCTCCCTAGCTGTGTCATCAGCTTCTTCCTAGATTTTAAGACCCCAGAAATCCAATGCCACAGCTGGCCGACCCCTGGCTTCTGTTATTTCAATGCAAGAACATTTGGCAGGGGCCATTACAGTAGATAGCCATTACGGGCAAAGTTACAGGAATTCACAAACAAAATCAATCACTTCAAATGGCCCATAAAAAGAGGAATCTCACATTTAATATTCTACAGTAAATATTCACCCAAGAAAGCGTACATTTAAAGAACATTAGGAGGTAAATATTCAGCGCACTGCGTGGGGACTTTCTGTGTGATTTCCATTACCGTTAATGGGTGTTCGGCAACTTAAGTCCCTGTGCTTCGCTAACCCTGGAATGCACTCCTGAGGGCTAGACGTTAAACTGGCGCAGTTTGGGAGCTCCAAGGTCCTAGGCTTTTAAAGTTCAGTGTTTCCTTTTAACAACTTAATATGAAGCACAAAGTAGCATACCTAAAAGAGAAATCTGTGCAGCCTCTTGGAATTCCAAATGACGCCTCTTATCAGATGACCTTTGTTTTCCAAACGTTTTCTCCATTAATGATCTTTCTAAATTACTTTAGAATGGAGAGGAATGGTCTTGTTTTTGAGACAAACACTCCCCCTCCAAGACTAAAATGATGATTTAGAAGCTAAATGGATGCTAAACAAAAGTGGAAGGAGAAATTTGAACCTTAGTTAGGTTTAAGACAGTGCCATTTAAATGCACATGCCCTAGTATTTTTCCATGTGTGAGAGTGACCTTATTCCAGAAAATGCCCGGACTCCACAGGGGAGATGATTACAGTTCTGAAATCAACCTCCTCCTAGAGAAGATCCACCGTCCTCTTCTATCTCTGCATGGCTCCTACCTGACCCAATCATTTCTTTCATCTTCAAGTTTTCCTCTTAAGCAGCGCTCTGTCTCTTTGACATCATTCTCTCCTGACTTTGTTCCTATGTGTTGGTGTGATCTCAAACCAGCCGCCTTTGGGGCTGCCAGGGTCTTCCTCATGTTTTAAAACTAGAGCCCTGCCTGGGGACAGGTTTGGAGCAGAGCCTGCCGCAGTGACGACCTGAGAAGGTGGAAAGAGTCCATTGTGGCTGCAGGATGAGCTCCTTCAGGAGCGCCCTCCTGGTGGGGACGGGGCTGGGAAAGAGCAAAGAGAAGGGAGTTCCATGGTGCAGATTTTCTATGCTAAAGCCAGGGCAGTCCTGGGGAAACCAGGATGTGGGCTGCCCTCTGAGAGGCTAAAATCAGAAGCAGGGTGTGGGGGAGGCGGGGAGGAGTGAACCACTCAGCACAGAGTAGGAGATAATGGGAATAGAAAGAGGTAAGAGAGTCCTAGGACGAAAACCAAACAGATTGTTATCTCTATTCTAGCCCACTCACCACCACCCCCCACCTACTCAGGGTATTGAAAAGCCAGTGCAAAATACATAAGTAAATAAAAGACAAATCCTGTTTGTTTCTATTCGGTGCCCTAATATTATATACTACCTTGTACTGTCTTTTGTCTTCTTATATATGTGTCCTATTAGACTAGATTGTAAGCTCCATGAGGGTAAGGACTGTTTCTCTTTTGTCTTTGTAGCCCCACACCTAGTACAGTGCCTTGCATACAATAGGCACTCAATAAATGTCTGTTGTTGATCATAACCTCTTTAATGTTGACCTGGTGCTTGGGTATTGAAAGAGTCCAGGAGATTCAATAGGTTGTGATATAGTTAAATTCGAAGGGGGTTTTATTTTAATAGGGTCAGTACCTAAACCTGTAACATTTTTAATCAATGGAGCTGACCTAGATTTGGGCAGGATACTGTTGCTGAATTTATTGGCTTTGCTAATGCTGGCTCTACTGAACACACAGGTGGAGTAAAGTTCAGCAAGCTTGTGTTTTCACTCTTAGTGACCGGCTCTTAGCGCAAATTAAATTTAATATTGACAAATGCTGCACCGTATGCAGGAAGGCAGCAAAGCAGCTGGGGCTCTGACTTCTGCAGTTGGACTACAAAAGGAAGGCTCTGCTGAGAGCGGCTCTGCCTGCCCCACCTCCACAGCTCCCAGCAGCTGCCAGGATCCGCTGGTGGTTACTGAGGGTCTATCAAGAGGAAGTGTGTACTCGCCTTAAAAACAAACTGAGAAAGCACTGCCGTGTCCATGAAGCAGATCCCGAGGGAGAAAGGGGGAGCAAGAATTCTTAGGGGAATGTCCTTGGATTTCTAATTCTCTTACTTTCTAAATATTTTTATTAGATTTGGGTATATTGATAAATACTAAAGCATTTAGTTTTGCATATTTGTCAACACTATAAGATTGTTATAATGTGGCATATCTTTTTCTGAAACTTGCTATTTTCCAAGATGTGTGCATTTTTCATGTAATTTTGGTTTATTTTCACTATTGTGTTAGATCATTGTGTGAATATATCATAATTTATTTTTATCCCTTCTTCTCCGAATGACCATTTGAATTTTCTGGTTGTTATTCATATGTGCAGTTCTTTTATGGAATTTTTTTTGAGACAAGGTCTCTCTATGTAGTGCAGATGGACCTTGGACTCACTTTTGTAGCCCAGGCTGGCCTTGAACTCACAGCACCCTCCTGAGTCCTGGGATTATAGGTGTGTGCCACCACAGCCAGTTTATGGACATTTTTAGAAAGTTCTTCTAATACATGTATGCAAGAATTTTAAGTGTATACTGACTGATGCATAAAACTGCTGGGCTACAGGGTGAAACTGTTCACATAGGTACAACACAGCCTAACTGTTTTCCCAAGTGGTTTATACCTCCAGCAGTAGCTTTGATACCCTTGCCAACATATAGTACTTACAGACTAGACATTTTTACCCAGCTTCTGGTGTAAATTATATCTTATTGTGATCTTAATTTGTATTTCCCCAATTCCTTATGAGGTTTATAATTCTTCATGTTTATCCATTAGTTACCTCATCTGCAAAATGATTACCATCTTCCTCTACTTTTTCTACTGGGCTATCTTACTTTTTCTTTTAAAGAATTATTATTATATTCTATATAATAGATCTTTTTGTCATATGTGTTGCAGATACCTTTTCTTGTTTGTGGGTTAGCTCTTCTTTTTCTCTCTGATATCTTTTAAGAAACAGAAGTTTTAAATTTCAAAGTAGTCATGTTGTCTATCTTATGAGTAGAGCTTTTGATTCCTCATTTAATAAATATTCCACAGTTTCTGGTCAATAAGTATTTTCCTATATTTTAAATTTTCCTATATCTAAGAATGTCATAGTTTTTTCCTTTTGTACGGTAGTCAAGAATTTACTTTTTTGTGTGATGGCAGATAAAAATCACTCTTTTAAAATACAGGCACCAGCCACCCCAGCACCATTTCTGAAGAATTAATTCTTCCCTAAGAATCTGAAGTCATATTTCCATAATTCCATATATGGGAATTAATTCCTGCTCTATTTATCCTGTCTCTTTGGATCAGATTGTCTGACAACACCATAATCTTAATCATTAGAGCTTTTTAAGTTTTGATATCTCACAGGGCAAATTCCCTTCCATCTCACAGTTTTCCCTGAGGAACGCTTTATCTTTTTAACATATCATTAATTTTCATGGAAATACAATTGTTATTCAATAAGTACACAATTTACATAGATAGACTGATGAAATTGTGTATATCTATTCACTCATGAAATGTACCCATGAACAAGACACATATGTGGAACATTCCAGCACATAGAAGACTCCATCCAATCCATTTCCCCGACATGAGTAACTACTTCTTCAGCATAGATCGCTTACACTTGACTTTAAATTTCATACAGATTGATTCCTGTGGTACATACTGGCTTATGTCTATCTTTTCTCAGTCAAAATTATGTTTATCAGATTTATCCTTGCCCAGGCACATAGCAATAGTTCTTTGTTTCATTACCATAGAGTGTTGCCATGCACTGGAATTACTAATTCTAATGTTGATGGTCTTTTGAGCTGTTCCTGCCCTAGAAACTACTGTAAAAAGAGTTGTCATGATCATTCTTATAAACGTGTTTTGCTGAACAACCTTAATCCATTCAGGAGGCTGTAACCAAGCGCCATGAAATAGGTGGCTGGTAAATTAGATGCATTTATTTCTCACAGATCTCAAGGTGCTCGAATGGCCAGGGTCTGTTTCAGACATTCTTGCACACAGAAGCTACTGTCTTCTTGGATGGAAAGTGCTCTTTGGGGTCTATTAACAAGGCCACTAACCTGCCCAAGAGCGTTCTGGTCCCTGAGTTAACTGCCTTTCAAAGGCCCCACCTGCTAACCTAGCACCATCACATTAGGACTTCACCACACAAACTGGGCATTCAAGGGTACTAAAATTCAGCCCATAGTTCATTTCTGCTGGCTGTCTGGCCCACAGCAGAACTGCCAAGTCCTGGGATATACTTGCTGCAGATCTTGGTAGCTCCCCACCCACAATTTTCCAAGATACTTACACCAACTGACAATTCCACTCACAATAACTTAGAATTTGGTCCTTTACGTGCTTGCCAATAAACTTGGTATTATCTTTTCTCATAAGCTTAATACTGTTGCTGGCTGTCTAGTGATATCTCCTAGTAGTCTTCGAGCTTTATCTCTTTGATGAATAATGATGCTGAGCATATTTTCATATGCTTATTGACCATTTACATACTGCTCATTTATATCCACTCAAAGCTTTTTGCCCATTCTTTTAATTGAGTGGTCATGTTTTCATTTGTAGGAGTTCTTTACGTACTATGGATTCAGATATCTCGTTGAACATTTATTGCAGTGTGTGGCTCACCTTTCCATTGTTTTGATGGTATATTTTGATGACTAAAAGGTCTTAATTTTAATAAAGTCCAATTGAGAAGTATTTCACATAAAATGTGTGCCCTGTTTAAGGACTCTACGTAGTCTGCGATCATGAAGGTAATCTCTTGTGCTTTCTTCTAGATACATTATTATTTTTCCTTCCATATCTGGATTTATGAACCATCTCAGATTGATTTTGAGGTAGATGTAATGTAGGGATTAAGGTTCTTTTTCTTCTAAGATGTCCTGCGCTGTTACTGTAAACCCCACCCTTTCTCTACTAAGTTAGAGTGGTGTTTTTGTGGGAAATCAGGTCACTATGTACTGGGTGACTGCTTGGCTCTGAATCCTCTACCATTTTTATCCTTTCACTGTTACCACATAATTATCATAACCTCATGGGACTCAACATCTAGAAGTAGAAGCTGTCTTCATCTTCTTCGATACTGCTCTGACTGTCCTTGGTATATTATACTTCCACGTACAGTCTTAGAATAAGAGCCTCATACTTCATATTAGTAAAACTTGCTGAGATTTTTCACTGTGATTACACTGACTCCATGGATCCATATGGGGAGAACTGATATTTCATGGACATCTGTGTTTCAAGAGTACTGAAAATTTTTACATTTAGAGGACTTCCACTTTTCTTCATCTCTCTATTCCCACTAGGGCGCCTCCACTATCAGCTTCCTGGTGGCCATAGTATGAGCATCTCCCAGCATGCCTTTCTGCCTTGCAATCAGACAATTATGAATTAAAGCCAAGAACTAAAATAAAAATCTCTGTCTTTAGGTTGTTGCTAAGTGTAACCCTGTCTCAAAAAGATAAAAGATGAAAAAATTAAAGAAAATGGAATGACCCTGGATAAAGAGGCTCAATATTGTCAAAATAGCCATATTACAAAAGATGATATATAGCTTTAATGTAATTTGTATCAAAATACCAGCAAAATATTTCACAGAACTAGAAGAAACAATCCTAAATTTTATATGGGACTAGAATAGGCTCAGAATCCCAAATCAATCCTGAATAAAAAGAACAAAGTATGAAGCATTACAATCCTGGATTTTAAGTTATACTTTAAAGCTATAGTGATAAAAATGGCATGGCCAAGGCTGGGGATTCAGCTTAGTGGTATAAGCACCTGCCTGGCAAGCATGAGGTCGTGAGTTCAATCCCTGGTACCAAAAACCAAACAAAACAAAATAGCATGGGACTGGCATAAATACACATGTAGACCAGTGGAGTACAATGGAAAATATAAAAACAAACCCAACCGGCTTTAACCGCTAGTCAAAGGAGCTAAAAATAAAGGCACTACGAACATGCTGGAGGAAAAAGAGCCTTTTTAACAAATGGTGTTGAGGAAACAGGTGATCCACATGCAGAAGTATAAAATTAAACCATATCTCCTACCTTGTATGAACATAAAATAAAAATGGATCAAAGACCTAGATATTGTTTCCATTTTTGAGGGATGTTTTTACTGACTTTCACATTCTACTTTGACAAGTTTTGTTTTTCTTCAGCATTTGATGTCATTCCATTCCACTGTCATCTTGCATCACTTTGTTTCCAGTTTCATTTTTTAAGATTTGTTTCTTGAGGAGGTGGTCATTAGTTGCCTGATTTAGATCAGGGAAAGTTGAATGTATCAGCACCATGTATGAAGCTTCTTAGGAGAACCTTACAGACCCTTGCAAATTGAGAATGAATCTTCTTTCTTCATTAGTTTGATTAGATATTTGATTTTCATTAGTCTTCAAATAATTAGCTTTTCTGATTTCTTACTTGTTTTCTATTTGATTAATGTCTATTCCAGTCTTTATTACACTAGTGCTATTTTATTTAGGTTCTAGTTTTTTTTCTAATCTTGTGTTTTGAAAAGGTTACTGCATTAATGTTTAGCATCCTATTTTCTATTAAATATGCAATTGTTGTAAACATTTCTATTTCCATTATGAGAGAGAGGAAGAGGAGACAGAGAGAGAGAGAGAAAGGAGAGAGGAGAAAGAGAAAAGAGAGAGAAATGATTGGTTTTTTCTCCCTGGACCACAGAGCAGTACTGGAAACAGAAATGTCTTAAGTTTCTTCACTGCTGTTACTATTCACCCCTTTACAACTATTAAGAATTTTGCAGGGCAATATGTTCAAAAATGCAAACATCATGCATCTTGTCATACTTTTACCCATTAATTGTAGGATTCATTGACAATTCTTGCTACAATTATTACTGTGGTATTTGCCAAATTACTGATTTTTTGCTCTTTTCATCATTTATTAATATACTTACTTTTTTAGAATTTAGTACCATAAGGATGTCAATTATATATTATTAGATTTACTAATCTTTTTTGTGATTACTAATTTAATTGCTCTTGATGAGAGAATATGACCAGTATTATGCTAATTCCGTGAACTATTTGGCCATTGTTTGATACAATACATTGCCAATTATCTCAGTGTTCAATGTGTACTATAGCCAAATGGGTGCTTTTAATGTTGGAGATCTAGATTTCCATGTGCACCTATTTAATCAAGCTTGCTAATTTTATCATTTAAATGATAAAATCATTTGATAAATGATCGATTGATCATTTTATCATAATTTTAATGTGCTCAAATAACAGTTGAGAAGTATTTGTCTTGTCCAATGTGATTTTGAATTTGTCACTTACTTGCAGATATTTTGTTTTAGCAATTCTGAAGTGCATTCAGGTTTATAATTATTATATCTTTCTGGAGGAACTAATTTTTGTCATGTGGTGTTAACTATTTTTTCTCCAATAATAATTTTTTTCCTTAATATTGGTATTCGTCTGCTATTAACTATTTCAGGGTTTCTTTTGTTACTATTTTCTGGGGATATCTGTTTGTTATTGTTGTTGTTTTATTTTTTTCATTCTTTTACCTTCAATATTTAGGTCTCCATATTTCAAGTATTTCTTATATACAGTACAATTTCCTTTCTTCCTCAAATCTAACAATGTCTTTTATTAGAGAACTGAGCACATTTCCAACATTGGAGGATTAATATTTGTCATGGTTTATGTCAGTGGCCCCCAAGCCTCATGCAGTTATGGGCTTGACCAAATCTAGTGTTTGTGATTGGTTTGTTGTCTAGTGCTTGGATTGGTGCTGTGAGTGTTTCACCTGCCCAGGGGGTGGAGTCAGGCTACAATACATTGGCAGGAAGAAGATGCATCTCTCTTACCATTTTGCACCTTGCTGTTTGTGGCAGCCATGAATGGCAGCCCCACCATGCCACTCTGCCTTGGAACCTCCTGAATATGGACTGAAACCTCCAAAAATTGTAAGAAATAAACTTATCCTTCTTTCATGTTGAGCATTGGTTATTTTGTCTCAGCAACAAGAGTAAAAAGTAACTAGGACAATATTATATTTAGATTCGTTATTACAGTCTTTCTTTGCAATTTCTATTCATTCTTTTTTCTAAGATTTTCTTTCCTCTATTGCCAATTTCTTTGAATTGGTTATATTTATTATTATTCTAATTTTTCTTTTTATCCATTTGGAAGTGATATATTCTTTATTAATGGTTACTTTTGAATACATTTTTATCATACATACTTGTTAGGAAACTTTATGATTAATCAACATCTGTAAAAACCTTCCTGCATTACAATCAAGGACCTCAGATCCTTTAATTCTCAGTTGTACCTTTCACACATGCAATCTATTATCTGCCTCCTTTATATAATAGAAATATTTTGCTACATTAGAAATTTTTGTTTGGAATTTTATATATGCATTTATATGTGCATTTTTATTAAATTTATACTTCTCCACATTTTTAGCCTACCTTTATTTTTGCATATCAGAAATTTTCTCTAATTTCTTTCCATTCTTTAATTCCTTACATCCCATTAGTGAAGATATATTTGTAGAGAAACAACACCAACTGTGTATGCACAGAAATGTGTTTATTTCATTCTTGTTTTGGGGATGTACAATTCTAGGTTAATAATGATTTTCTCTCACTTATTAAAAGATATTGTTCAACTATATGCTGATTTATGTTGCTGCTGAATATCCTTCAGCCATTTATCATTTACTTGGCACAGTCTCCGGTTCCTACATGGATTTTTCTGTCTGTGGAGTTCTAAAGTTTGTTCCAATGAATCTAGACATGGATCTTTTATTCTGCTGAGTGTATTAGGTTGCTTCCTACACCTATAGATCACAGCCTTCTATCAATTATGGAAATTTTAAAACATTGTCTTATCACAGCATCTTTCTTATATCACTTCTATTCTCAGGTTAGATACAGAGTGGACCTTTTATATTATCCTCCATGCTCTCAGGCATTCCCTGTTTTTTCATCTCTGTGTCTTTCTATGACACTTTTTGCAATCCTGCCTTCCAATTTGCTTATCTCTCATCTGGCCTAATCTGTTATTTAATCCAACCCACCCCAAGCCAGCTGACCAAATCAAAGTTATGCTCTTTGGCCCAAACCTATATTTTGATAAATGTATTTTGTGGAAGCAATGTTTCTTTGTAGGTTCCTCATCAGACATCCATCTTTATAAATTATATAAAATCACCAAATATCCAAGGAAATATGCCAACTTCAATGAGATTCAGTAGAAATAAACTATGTTATAGAAATTTTGATCAATTAGCTACAAAACATAAAATAATTATACAAGGCATATGGAAAATATTTTAAATGGACTTTTTGGCAATGGTGGGAATTGAATCCTGAGACCTTCTGCTTACTGAGCACACTCTACCACTGAGCTATACCCTAGTTCCTTAATAAATTTGAAAAGAAGCACTTATCCAAGGATCAACTACAATAACTGAGAGCATCTTGGTCAATCCAGGATGCCATAGCTAGTTATCCCAGGCTGGGTGGCCTAAGCCACAGACATTCATTGTTCTGAAGAGCACACCGCCCAAGCTCAGAGGTGCTGGGAGATCAGTGTCTGGTGAGGGGCTGCCTCCCACTTCCGGGCTTCCATCTTTCTCACTTCCTCACATGGGAAAGGGCAGAAAGCACCTGTGACTTCACATGGTTTCATAAGGGGAAAATCCCATCCATGAGGGCTTCCCTTTAATGACTTATTCACCTCTCAAATGTCCTACCTCCAAAAGCCATCAAATTAGGGAATAGGATTGAACATGGGAACTGGGGCAGGAGGGACATCCCAGCTATGGAATCCTATAGCCACAGCTTCCTGTAATCCTGTGTAACGAACGTATCAACCCCAGAAAAACTAAGAAATAACCTGAAGACCTTAGTGTGTGCCTATGTTAAAATTATCATATTAGCCTCAGCCTATCACAATAGTTTTAATTCTGTCATCTCTTATACATCTAATACCTCATCGTTTGTGCCAAGCATAAAGTTGACTGCCACATTGCTGGGAGTTGGCATTTAGGCCACAGTTTCCTTACCTGGAAGCTAATGGAAAGCTGTGAATTTCCCTGTGACAGACCCACCTGGTATTCGTTACCTTCATCCAGAAGAATCAGGCTTTGCAACTTTTTTTAAATAAAGATGCAGTAGAAGATTCTGGCAAATGTGGTGCTGAAATAGAAGCACTCACTTACTATCCCTTCACCGGCCTGCCCCCAGTCTAGAACACGAAGTAAGCGGGCCCTTGGTGACAGCTCTTCTCTTCCTCCTCCTCCTAAGTTCTCACTTCAAATATAGAATTTTCTTTTTTTTTTTTTTTTTTTTTTGTCTTTTTCATTTTTATTGGTACCAGGGATTGAACTCACGACTGCCTGCTCGCGAGGCAGGCGCTTATGCCGCTGAGCTAAATCCCCAGCCCCCAAATATAGAATTTTCAAAGTCCTTTAAAGTGACTCTCAGTTCAGGGGCAGTCCAGCCCTTCCCTGCAGGAGTCTGCCAAGGTTTCAGCTTTGCATTTTTGCTGTGTAGCAGTCATGACTTTCCACTATGTGGGCTCACATGTCTGTTTCTATCCTTGTCTGGATTTCAAGACACACATCACCATCTTTTTAAATTGGCCTGGCATTTTCAACAAAAGATAAAATGTTGGAGGTGGGAGTAAGAGTGGATGTCATCAAGAACACAAAAAATAATATTGGTGAGGATTGGGGATAAAGGAACCTTCCCATGCTGTTGGTGGGAATGTAAACTGGTACAACCACTACAGAAATTGGTATGGAGATTCTTCACAAAAACTGGCGATATTCCCCAAAGACACCGTACTAGAGTGACACTTGTGTACCATGTTGATAGCAGTGCAATTTATGATAGCTAAACTGTAGAAACAGTCTAGATGTCCATCCACAGATGAATAGACAAAATGTGTTATATGTACACAATGGAATATTTGTCAGCCATAAAGAAGTGTGAAATCCTGTCATTTGTAGAAAAATTCATGAAACGTGAGAGTATTGTAAGTGAAGGAAGCTAGAATCAGAAAGTTAAACATTGCATATTTTCTCTTATTTGAGAAACCATAAATGAATAAAATAAAGGAGTCATGATAGGAAACTAGACGATATAGACTCTTAGAGATAGGGATTGTTGTAGTTAGGGGTTGTGAGGAGAACAATTAGAATCAGAACATAGAACTTATTGTTTTATGATGGTCACCCAGAGTTAACACAAGAAACTGCAGGAAATCTATCCACAACACCAAAGACGTAGGGTATTTAGTCAAGGGCCTGAATCCTACAGCAATGTCCCGCATGAGTCTAGGGAAGACCCAGAGCTCATGACGTTGCCTCCCATGAGTCCAACTGGAGGTCTAGAGCCCATGAAAAGAACTCCCGCCAGTCTCTTTTATGGATCTGTACTGAGAAGGCCCAAAGGTCAGCGGAGGAAGCTAGAAAGTCTATGCCAGCGGGGTGAAAGAGCTGTGCCAGTAGGTTGAGGGTTCTACGCTGGAGCTGAGAAATCACACTCAGAACAATGACCAGGGCTATCCTAAAAGTACCACAGCCATCCTCAGCAACACGGCGGCCCTAAGCTCCTCTGATGTTAAGCACAGTTGAGTACATGCCAGGAAGCCAGCATAAGTTTGTCTTGGAGATTAAGTGGCACATGTCTTCCCCTCCGGAGCCAGGAAGCAAATGCTCGATGTAAGGACCAGAGCTTCTCCGGGAGAACCAATGGCTCTAACAGCAACAAGTAGGAGAACCCACAATGTCTCAGTGCCTGCCTTGTCTACGTCTCTATTTATGCTGGCAACTTTCCTCAGCTGAACATCTAGGCTCAGCACGGTGGTAATTGAATTCTGCTGGCGTTAAGTTGATCGTCAGTTTTTAATCTGTAACAGAGGTCAAGGGGAAAGGGAGGAAATGGAGAGTAGGCAAATGGATTGAAAATGAGCAAGCTATGTTTGTGCACATTCAGTTTTCCAAAATTAACATCGCTATTCTCTAATATAAATATATGCTAATAAAAATTGGTGGGGGTGGAGTGGGAGGATCACTTTGACTTGGTTTTGTGCTTGCCTTTTCACTGTTGGTATCATTGTCTTTTGAGTTTTTAAGACGATGTGGGTTTATGGGGCCCAGGATATAGTTCAGCAGCACAGTGCCTGCCTGGCAAACACAAGGTCAAATTTGATTCCTGGTACCCACAAAAAAAAATAATAACAAGATGTGGGTTTGATGGTGTCCCTCTATGAGACTGGAGCTAGACTTCTGCACCAAACAAAAGGCCAGTAGGGGAGACACCTCCAGTTAGGCTCATTTGCAGGGTGAGACCTTAGATATCTCACTGGCCAGAGATCTAAACCTACAATGTGTCAAATCAGGGCTTTCATCCTTGGAAGTCTTTGGATTTCTGCCAGCTCTATTTTAGCAGAGACAGCAGTGTCAGAAGATGAAGAGAGAGGATCATAGCTGAAGGCAAGCAGAGAGAAGTGGGCACACACAAAAAAGGCAGAGGAGAAAACGTGGAAATAATACTTGAATCATTGCTTGTGATACCATGACATTTGACCTTGGTTCCAAGTTGAGGGGCATGGACTTGGGTGCCAGCTGGGTTATCACTAAAGCCATGACATCTGGAAGTCACATGACCAGAGCAGTATGCCACAGCATCCCGGGAATGGTAAAAAATTTTGTGCTCAGAAATTCTTTAAATAAAGACATCAAATTGGTATTGAGTATTCATGTTTCAATTTCTACAAGATTACTTATTATTCTCCAAGTAATTGTAAGTGGCTCTAATGGACAGAGAAATCTTGTTTCATCTTGTATGAGTCTAGGGAAGACCCAGAGCTCATGATGTTGCCTCCCAGGAGTCCAACTGGAGGTTTAGACAGAGAAATCTTGTCCACATTAAGGATATAGGACAAGATATATCCTTAATATCAGATATCTTTCCCCATAGATTAGTCATCACTCTTGCCAAATGTGTGTGTGTATATACTGTTGTTGTTGATGATTTTATCTCTCCATAATAGGATTGTTTGTCAGGTAGATGTCAAAACTGTCAGACTGATTGTAGGACCCAAAATGAAGCACAGGAATAACTGAAGGCAAAAAAGGGACTGAGTGCTCCAATTTTTCAAGCACAAAAGCAAAGTCATGCCAGCAGGGAGCAGGGTAGTTGCTGTTTAAGTGAAGCAAAAGACCCATGAGCTAGAACACCTCCAAGCCCACCCTCTCCTTCCTTGCCAGACTTGTTTCTCTCTGTGAGTCCTGTACAACCAGATTTTTCCTAGCATGTCTATCCCTCAGTGTTGTAGTTAGAGCTTAATAAGATTATCTGAATGGCTCATGTCAGGTATAAATCTGTGTCTTGATCTTCACTAGATAACTCAGTCCCAGCACGAGCAGACTCAGAGCCAATTGCCTGAATCCAGGAGCTCTGAGAGCCCTCTAAAAGGAGCACCAACATATTTCTAGGACATTCACAAGGCTCAGATTACTATGGCACCCTGCAAATATGCCCTTCCCAGTGGCTCTCCCAATTAATGCCCAATGAAAGCAGGGACTTTTTCCCTCCTCCTGCCTACCTTCTCTTGCTACGGGTCCATCAAGACACCATCATGTTGAGTGTTCCTCTAAGGAGCTACTTCCTGTTCTTATAACACACAGTTGACCTCTCCTCCCATCACCCTTTGCACAGACGTCTCCATCCTTCTTGTTAACAACCTCACTTCCCACGCTGGACCAGCACCTCCAGGGTTCAAGTCTGAGAGTCATCTCCGTATTTCTGCCCATATCACACTGCTTGAACCCAAGTGTTTGGGAAAAACAAAGACAGGAGAGAAATTATTTTGCTCAACCTAATGCATTTTCTACCCTCCCACCCATACTCTGTTGGTCATAAGAATGCGCCCTCGTAAGTTGGAACCAAGGTCTTCGGGGACACAGAGGGAGAGGGGGGCTCACCAGTAGGACTGGAGAGGCTGCTGGAGCACGTGGTGAGTTCAAATGTCTTCATGACATCTCTTGTTACGAACTAACTTAATGACTGATTCAGTGGGGTAGGCCTGTGTAGTGAGTTAGAGTGCACTTCTTTTTCCCACAGGTGTTTCTTCCTTTTTGAAACTTAAAGCTTCTAGGAACCATTTAGTTTTCCTTTGAAGCCAATTAAATATTAAAAGATCCTCTCTCTTTTGCATAAACCAACAAAATGAGACATTTCCTGGGGTCAGGGAACAGAGAGCAGAGAGCTTTGGAACCAGTTCCCCCTCTCCTTGCTACCCACTGCTACCCTGTTTGGCTCTCATTTCACTCTTGCGTGTGTCACTGTGATCTTCCGGGGTGTTTTCTCCACTTTACTCTGCCCAGTGCAAAATTAATCTCTCAGTGCCCGCCTGACGGCTGACCTGTCTCCAGCTGGCTACTGGCGTGCATCTTTGATCTACAGCCTGGAGTTCGGAATCCATGATCAGCCTCCTCAGCTCTACCACCATCTCCCACTGTTCTGGAAACTTCTGCTACACCAAGTGACACAGTGGCTTCCAGTGTCCCTCATACTGCTCCTTCCTCTAGAGTGCTGCTCCTCCTGGGTCCACCCTAACTCTTTCCCCACACTGCTCTTCGGGTTCCAGGGAGTAAATACTTGCATTGGCAGCTTGGCTTCTACTTTCTCCTTCTCAGGGCACAGCTCCCCATATTCTCCTTGGAAAGTCAAGCCCAGCACCACTCCTAACCCAGTGGTTCATGGGGCATTCACTGTCTATACAGCACCAGGAGGAGGCCTTGGTCCAAACCACTGGCATCTCCTATTTCCCCAGGCACAATAACTGGTTTAGGAGTGAGAGCATGACCCTGTGTAAGGATATACACTCTGTCCACCGAGCTCATGACGCTTTAGGGTGTGAGAATGCTGATACCACATTTGTTGTGGGAAGGGAAACCTCCTCGGGAACAGAGGCATCTTGGGGGAAGCACAGCTGAAAGATGGGTCACAGAACATTACTGAGTCCTGGACTAGCTGAGCCTGAGAACAAATCTCTCCTGGATATTCAGTTATATGAATACATCCACTTTAAAACTATGTCCAGTAGATACTCCAGTTCAGCAATATCATCTAGAAACTTGTTGGGAGCTTTCTTCTCCAGGATCTGGACCTTCTACGGTAAGCATTGGAAATAGAGGCTGTGTCGCACAGAAGGTATTTGTTTTTCATAAGTCATGGAACTAGGTCACAGCCCATAAATGAGATCAGCAATAGGGAGCGGTAAAGTGCTTTGTTAGTATGAAGACTGTTTCTGAAAATTCTATCACTGTGTTGGGCATTTTCCTTCACTGGGTTTCTCATTGAGTCAGCCCGATGAGGTGTGAGGTGCAGATACAGGTAGGTTTTGCTTGGAAGCCATAAAGCACACTATGATAGGATGTAACAGAAAATTAAAATCAGCATCAGTTCATAAATTTTTCTTTTAACTTTATAAATGCATACATAATGCAAATGTATTTCTTAGTGTGGACAGAGGCAA
The DNA here is from genome assembly GCF_034190915.1 of Cavia porcellus. Taxonomy (NCBI): domain Eukaryota; kingdom Metazoa; phylum Chordata; class Mammalia; order Rodentia; family Caviidae; genus Cavia; species Cavia porcellus. Next base: position 154,112,088 of record NW_026947484.1, on the reverse strand, counting down.
AATATTTTTGAAAATCACTGATTGAGCTTCTAACACAATGCTATGAGACAGTTACAGAAGAAGAGAACATCACAGGACATGCTGATGAAGAGGGCCTTGTTTTGTAAAATTTCTTTTTCAGCCGACATGTACATACTGAGTCACCATGTGAAGTGTATTTCTTACTCTGGGTAGCAGCCAAAAAGTTGGAAAATTACCAACTTCATTTCTAGATGCGGCCACAAATACTACAAAACAGTATGATTTCCTGAGCGGTAGCCAGGGCGTCTAGGGGAGGAAGGAGGGTCCCTGATAGCTTTGGTTCCTACAGTGACATAGGCAGGCAGAGTGTGAGGAGTATTTATCTCGGGCTTCCAGGCCAGTGGCGAAAGACAGCCCTGGGAACAGGACAGGGCTGGTGAAGAGGCTCCACCCTGTTCTAATTCCTCCAGGTCCTGAACTGAAAGCCACACAGGCATGGAAGACAGGAGCCTTGGGAGAGAGAGGGACTTGAAGCTCCATATTTTGAACTGCTTGCTACTTTAGCTTTGGACCAAAGGAACCACAAGGGGTGCTTTACAAAGGAGCTGACCTTGGGAGTCAAAGTTACAGTGACAATCTACTAGAATGTGTGGGTACTTGGTATCTGGAGAATACTAGTAAAAAAGCCAGATGTCTTTGAATCACAAGTGACTTGCTTTTTATTTAAAAAATACTTTGTTCTTCACATGTTTCAAATTGTTCATCTTGGGCTGGGGATAGAACTCAGTAGCAAAGAGCCTGCCTGGCAAGTACGGGGTTGTGAGTTTGATTCCCAGTACAAAAAAAAACCCAAATTGTTTGTCTCTTGTCTTCTATATTTATTTTTGTTCTATAAATGTTTAGCTCTTAGAGAATGTTATATTCCTTTAAAATGTTTCAGCTACCTAGTTTACTTTTTAGGTTTCATTTAATTTTCCCTCTATAGTTTTGTACTTTAAAACATTTTTATTTCCTTTAAGCTTTATTCACAAGCATATCCCTGACATTCTAAGCTTTTAATTTTAATATTTAAATTGTTAATTACTGTGTCGCATTTTTCCCTAGCTAATTTCTGAGCTTCTGGTTCTGCTTTTAACTGTTAAAAGTGTTATTTTTATTTTTTTCATTTCACTTCTTACTTCAATCTCATTTTTCTCCCTTACCTTTGATTTTATTTTTAAATATATTTTCTTATTTGTAATTTTAATTTTCTGTTCTATATAGTATGCATTTAACAGGCTGATAGGCAACAGAAATCTGAAGCTCAGACCCCAAACCTGTCTTTCAGCTGCTGTACTATTAAACACCTTTACACTGGAACATTCCCTATACCACTCTGCCCTTTACCTGTTTGTCCTCCATATTTGGTTCCATCTCTCCTGACTCTTTCCATTGATCTGTAGAGAAAGGAGGTACTGCCTAAGTTGAAAGGGTCCAGGGTTTGAAACTACAGTCAGTGAGCTCTTGCTGGGGGGCCTCCACATACACCACTGATCTGCCCGTCCTCTGCCAGCCCAACCACCATCGCTCTGCCCAAGGCTGGGGCTCTTCGTCTCAATGCCTTCAGGATTCAGGGGAGGTGATGAAGAGTGGGCTCTAACCCTTTGTTTGTCTCTTTTGATTAAAACTGGGCTGTTGTTGGAACCCAGAGACATAATCCTAAAAACGTAAATGACCGTAGCCATGAGTTCCACCAGTTCATCCTACCCAATTTCTGGGAGGGGTATTTCAGTCAAGTATCCATCAGGACACAAAAATCAAGTAGTAATTTGACCAAGGAATTCTCAGCATAAGGGGGAAACTTACTGCAAGTGAAAATGAGAACTCAAGAAATACAGAAAAGGCAGGCAACAGGAGGATCCCCCACTTCTAGAACTCAGATGGAGAAACCAAAGAAGAGATCACCTCTCTCAGAGCTGAGGCCCAGACATAGAGCATTGCTTGGCTCAAAGGTGGTGAAGAAGCTCTCAGAGGCATCGTGAAATTATTAAAGCCGTCAGTTCCAGGGTCAAAGAATGATAGCAAGGAGATTTGGAGGTGAAAGACAATATGCTGTTACCTGAGCAACACACCCCTTTAGCCTTTCAGCTTCCACGGTCACCCTTTTCACGTATTTAAGGTCTAGACAGTAAAACAACTCTGTATTTCCATCTAACAAGATATCACTGTTCTTTTATAAGTCACTAAATTCTCACCTTTCATTAAATAAAGAGATGCAGAATCCAAACAATCACTGTCTCCATTTCTGGCTCTGATGGTTATCTTGCAAATTTCATTTTAGCTCCAATGGATATCTTTATATCTGAAGATTGTACTATAAAGGACCACAAACTTGTATAAGTATAAAAATGGATATAGATACAAGAAAAAGAAACATTGAATCTGCTGGAAAATAAAATAGATAAAATTCATGAAGACAGGCAATGATTTTCTGAACAGAACACTAATTACACAAGAAATACATCAACAATTAACAAATGGGACAACAAAGGAAACAACCAAGAGTAAAAAGACAACCTACCGAGTGGGGGAGTGTTTTTCCAGCTACTCCTGGAGCAAAGGACTAATTTCTAGAATATATACAAACTAAAAAAATTTAAATTTTTTAAAAAGATGCAGCGAGATAAGCGCCTGCCTTGCAAGCAGGCAGTCGCGAGTTCGATCCCTGGTACCGATAAAAATGAAAAAGACAAAAAAAAAAAACAAAAAAAAAAAACAAAAAAAAAAAGATGCAGCGAGATAACAGGCAATTGAAACAAACAGACACTTCATGGAGGTACAAATGGGCAATTCGCAAATGAAAAGTATTCCACACCTTCTGCCTTAGCGAAGTACAAATCAAAATGCCCCAGAAAGCATGGCATTTATCAAGAATGCAAAAAAATAACAAATCCTAGTGAGAATGAGGAAAACAACACGTCTACAATGTTAGTGAGAATGTAAACTAGTACCAATGTAAGTAAGTATGGAAATTCCTCAAAAAACTAAATGTAGAAATACCATTGGACCTAGGTGTCTTCCTAGAAGAATTAAAGGCATCATATTACAGTGATGTATGCATACTCATGTTTATAGCAACACAACTCACAACAGCTAAATCCTTAAAGTGGCCTCTACGCTCACTAACAGATGAATGAAGAAAATGTGGTATTCATACACAGTGGAGTACTACTCTGCCATAAAGATGGATAAACTAGAATCATCTGTAGGAAATTAGATCCACCTCGAGTCCACAATGCTAAGTGAATTAAATCTGTGACAGAAGGTTAAATATCACATCTTATCACTCGAATGAGAAGCTCAAAGGCCAAATCATTTAAAGGGTAAAATAAAAGGTGGATGACAGGAAACAGGGAGACAGACTTGGTGAGGATGGGAAAGGAATCTGTGAAGAGAGGGAGAGGGGACGGGGAAGAAGGACCAAGATGCAATATGCATTGTGCCAAGTCCCACAATGAAGGGACTTACGATGTATCACAATTATATACTTATAAAAATTTTAATAAGTGAGATTAAAAATGGAAAACAGGAAAGATACAGCAGATGCACATAAATATATAACAAGGGAGAAGACACTGTGCAAAGCTGCCACAGCTCCCACTTCAGCAGCTGCTCTGTCTCCTAAGACCCTCGCCAACGCCAGAAGCTCGTCTGGTTAATTTTGTATCTGGTAGATATAAACCTCTATTTGGGAGGGTGAATCCTCAATTATCTTGCCTTTTTTGGTTATTAGAGCTTGTTTTGTTTTTGTCTTTGCAGTACTGGGGCTTGAATTCAGGGCCTCATACTAAACCATACCCACCAGTCAATCGATTGATTGATCACCATCAATCTCTTGATTGATCACCAATGATCGATTGATTGTAGGATTTCACTAAGTTGTTCAGCTGGGCCAGAAGCTTCAATCCTCTTAAACCAGCCTCCCAAGTGCTGAGATTACAGGTACATGCCACGGTGCCCAGCTTCAAGCTTTATATTAACTTTAACCATTAGCCGTGGAACTGCTAAAGGATTCTCTAGAATACCCTCTGGATTCCACATAATCCTCCTCATCCTTGGCATGTAGCAATAACTCCATTTTCCTTTGATAGCTGGAGTCAATCACTCCAGCCAGTAGAGTAATTCCTTATTTTGGACCTATAAGTTTAACAATAAAAATCCCACATGAGTAACTGTCAATCCTCTCTTCCAATTCAGAAAGCATTGCTGTGACCCTGGAAGAAGGCATTCCTTCCTCCCTGGGTACTGACTTCAAGTTAGCAAAGATCAGCTTGTCGGGTTCAGGAAGCCAACAGTCTGTGAATGGATTATTAGACATAGTAGGGACAGAACGCACTGCCATTCCCCTTGTTCCTATGCATCTGCCCATGGGGAAACGGCCTCTCTGGTGCTACACCCACAGGAATGTATGTCTCCTAAGTAGGCCATCAGACGGTAGTGGGGGACATTTTAGATCTAAATCATAAATTCTGTACCTGGTCTCCAAAGACTCATCTGTGCCTCATTATGAAAAATGCATCTACTTCATCTCCAAGAGTTTTTTTTGTTTTGTTTTTTGTCTTTTTCATTTTTATCGGTACCGGGGATCGAACTCACAACTGCCTGCTTGCAAGGCAGGCGCTTATGCCGCTGAGCTAAATCCCCAGCCCCATCTCCAAGAGTTCTAAAACTTTCAACATGCCTCAAAAGTCTAAGTCCAAAGTCTCCTCTGCATCCCATGGCAACACTTAGCTGTAAGCCATAAAAATTAAAAACAAGTTACATATTCCAAGACACAATGGCATAGGACAAATATTTCCATTCCAGAAGCCAGGAATAGGGGAATGGAAAGGAGGGACATAAAACAAGCAAGTCTGAAACCCACAGGGCAAACATTAATTCTTGTACAGTAGCTAGCTACATGTCAGGAACCGAGGATGAGTGAGGGGGTCACAGGAGCTCCATCCCCTGTGGCCATGACAGGAGCAGCCCAATTACACCTCTCTTGGGTTGACTTTGCTCACTGCCTTGACCTTCCTTTGACTAACATTTCAATCTGTAACTTCCCCAGTCTCTACTGCAGCTTCAGTATCACTCTTAGTTTCATGTATCACTTTCTTGGGGGCTATTCACAGGGACTCCACCCTGTTACCTGCAGTTGGGCCTCCTAGGACTTCCTAACTCACATTCCGCATGCCTGTAAAACCAGCACCAGGTCTGCTTCTAGTGGAAGCAGGAGCTGAGCTCACTTGAACCTTGGTCACAGAGGCTTCTGAGAGTCGAGCTGGCTAAGCACCGTGAAAGGAATCCTGGTATTATCCTTATCAACAGACTTCCTCGGCAATCCTATGGGAACAGTCCTGCACACCTTTGGTCTTTTTTTAAGGCAGACTCTCAGAGGAGTGTAGTGTAGGCCATGTGTGTATATCAGGGTGTTTTTATGTAATTCAGGCTGGCTTTGAATCTAAACCAGTCCTTCTGCTTCAATCATCTGAGTGCTAGGACTACAGTCTCAGTGCGAGAGTTTACATTTATCCCTTGGGCCTGTGACAGGTGGGGTCCGGCCAAGTCATGACACACCCTTAAAGCATCTTTCCTATTATCCTAGTGCAAAGTATTTGACTTTTTGGGGGTGGAGGGGTGCTGGGGATTGAACTCATCACCCCACATTATCAGGCAGGCACTGTGCTATTAAGCTTTATCCCTGTCCCTGGCTTCTTTTAATGGTGTTTTTTTTGTTTTGTTTTGTTTTGTTTTTTTTGAGAGGTCTTGGCTGGCCTCAAACTCCTAGTGATCCTTTTACTTCAGCCTTCTAAATGTAGGGGCTATAGGAAGCACCAACATACTCAGCAGTTACTAATTTTTTTAGCAACCACATCTTCTTTGCCCTAACTTTACAGGGGTTTCTTTTCTGGCCAAACTGTAATTTCTTAAAATCCTCTCCTGTTTTTGCCCAATTTTCATTACGAATCTGGCTAATGCACCAACAATACCCATGCCACAGCCTGAGTATTGTGCTGTCTCCTAATTAGTCTAGTTCTCCTACTAGACTATTTAGTGTGACACCTTTAAATCTGGCCTTCCGTGAAGGCTCAAGGCATGAACAAAATTTAGAAAAATTATTTGCTAGAAGGTAACATGAACAGCATCTAGTCTAATTCCCAGTATAGCACTTGTTCCCACGTGAAACCTCAAGGTCAGTTCTGACTGTCCACACTCCTATCAGCAATCTGGTCTTCTGGGCTCCTATCAGAATGGTGTGGTAAGCTCCATTTGCAGTATTCCAGGGCTTTTCTGGTCCACATCACCAAACTTTTCCAAACTTCACCAATTCTAAAGACCTCTGAACCATAGCCATGTGTATCACAATTCCACTCCTCGTATCAGCTTTCTGATGGCTGCACATCAGGCAAATGTGAAAGTCCTCTCAACTCACTGACACAGCAAGCAACATTGATAAGACAAGAATAACAGAAATACCTGCCTGTGTTTGGAAAAAATAAATTTTAATTACCAGTTTCTAGGTTATGCCTTCATTTGTATCAATCCCATTATTCTATGGTCCACAGAGTTAAATTAGACAAAGTATTTTATAGTTTTTTATAGTTATTTTATAGTATTTTATAGTTTTTCCAAAACAGTAAATTTCTTGCACCAAAAGGAAACAAAAAAAGCCTGGTTCCCACCTGGGTATAATGTCCATGGACTGAAAGCAAGCACAAGTACAGAGAGCAGGCAGCAGCAGAATCACAGTGCTGCACATCACTTCATCTGTGCTAAGTGCTCCTGGGTTTGAAATGTAGCAAGGAAATAATGAGGCTGATGCTACACAGCAAAAGCTGGACACTGACCTCATCATTTCATAGCGGTACCTGGTGGCATATTTTTAAAGTATTTTTTTCACAAGTTGCAACATTATCTGTTACAATGGGATTTTGGTAAAATCAAATGAAAAGGGTTCTATGTTCATGCAACATTTGTTGTAAACATTCCAGAAACACATGAGTAAAAATTTCAAATGATTCCCACAGTAACTGTAACTCTACAACATACATAATGGGAGAAATGCTATCAACATACACTGTTGGAGAAAATATCCAGTAAGCAGAAACAACCTGAGTTATGCTTGTTGTGGGAGTCATCACTTACAACTAGCTGAGAATACGTTAGGAATGGAAACCATAAATGCATGCGTTATTTTTTCACTTAATTCTAATTTTTCTGATCCAATTCAATCAGTTTCGCATCTAAACTCCATTTTTCTTTCATAAACTGCAAATATCTGTCTTTTGTAATTTTGAAATCCACATCATTTAGTTTCTTTCTCTCCCCCAGGCTGCCTTTGCAGACGGCATCATTATAACCCGGCCCTCCCTGCAATTTCAGAAGTGTCTGCCGGGATCCACTTATCTACGTCCCTTTTCTCCCCGAAGGGCACTAGGAGGAGGAGAAAAAGAACACCACAAGAAGGAGCATCACGCTGAACAGTTTAAAAAGGTAAGTAAGTGCAGCAGAGAGCAACACCATCACCACTACCTACCTTCCCCTTGGGATTTTCCTGGGCAGAAATAAGAACAATGTCACCATATATTTACAATTTCCAAAATGTTTAGTTGTAACATTATGCCATTTCATTCTTACCCTAGCACTGTGAGAAAACAAAAAAAGAAAATACTTTTTCATAGTTCAGGCCCTTGAGACCAAGTCAAATATATTTAAGAATGTGCTTTCATGTTATCACTGAAAGTCTGGGCCATTTAATTGTAGTTAAAGATTTTCTAAATATATTCATTTATTCATGGAGGAGATTTATTATTGAGGGCAGAATATACTTCCTGTAAAAAAAATTATGGTTCTGAGCTAAACTTTGACATATTTTGAGCTTTTTGCTGTAACTATATTCTGAAAATTCAATAGTGAAAGAGAAAAAATAATTGCCCTTTGAAATTCTGCTTAGGCAAAATTAATCCTGTATATTATATCCAGTATTACTTTTCCCAGTTTGGTTTTAACTAAGAAGGGCACCTTCTACAACCTCAGAAGAAGAATCTTTTTACTTTCCAGTGCTCTTCACTGTCAGGGTATGTTTCATTATATTCAAACTAAATTATTTTGGCTCAGGAACAATCATAATTCCTCTGCCACTCTAAATAGCTCCACCCCACCATCGTGTTCACAACCCTGTGCAAGTACCCGCAGAGAGAAAGGATCAAACGTCGGCATCTCTGAGCACTGCCATATAAGACATCACAAATTTTCTTTCCCCTCTTTCCTGTGTAGTAGATAAAATTTTCCTTCTTCATTTACATTGTCCACCAGTAGAAAAATCAATTAAAATACCCAGATCTGGCCCAAATTCTAAAAAAAAAATCATTTAACTGGAGAGAAAACACAAGTCAACCTGTGAAAGTATACAATTGTGCATGTAACCAAAGAACAATGTTTTAAATGACAAAGGTAAACAAATTCCTAAGAAATATTAACTTTTATTGTAAAAAGTAAATTTCTCGATGGTACCTGCAATTATAAAACAGCTCTTTGCAATGAAAAAAGATGAAGACGCATGTTTTGGGTAAATATAAGATGTCTTCTGAGACATCAATACTGAATTTGCAGGTATTTCCCTAGTTTAAACAGAAATGTCTGAAAAGCAACAATACTTGGATTGATCACTAAGCACAACCTCAATGCTATTTCCAGTCATGAGAAAGATGTGAAGATGGCTGACTAAAAGATAAGTGACAGGGATGCAAGCTCTTGCACGTCACCGAAGAGCAGGAGCACGCTTCCTGCGTCTATCATACCTCGGTCAGACCCAGAGCAGTACCACACAGGCCATCCACGGTATGGGGCTGTTCTCAGAGAAAGTACAGGGCCAGCCCGGGGGCACAATGAGCCTTAAACAGAATTAATACAGCCCTTATCAGTTCTCTCGTTCAAGGTGGAAATTGAAGGGGAAGTAATCAATTCTAGTGGGTCACAAGATGCTCAGAAATAAAAAATAACACTCTGAGTTTCTTTAAGTAGTCAATACCAGTAATTCTCAAAGACCTGACACTGCAGATAAACTGAAAGCAAATAGGGTTCTTAAAACTGTCAGTATTAAGAAACAATTTTGTACCTTTATCTAAAGTTGCAGAATTCCATGGGTGACTGACAGAAATATAAAAATACATTAGAGAATGAACCAAAAGAAAACACTGAAAACAAAGTACATGGTCAAACAACAGAAGACTATCAGACAAATTATTATGCATTCATACAATGGATATTCCGCAGTCTTTTATATCGTACTGAAAAATATCCACAAAGAGGGAAAATACAAAATGATAATACAAAATGAAAAGAAACATTCTATTCTGGATGATCTCCATTTTGAGGAAAATCTGTACATACAAATATTGGGAGGACACACACAAATTTATTAACAGAAGTTACCTCTGTCAGTGGGAAATTAATATCTCCGTGAATTTTCTTTTGCAAATGAAGAGGATAAAGGGAAGCTGCTGTTTTCAAAAATAAGCCATCACTATATTCAGTTTCTGTATTCTATTTTTTTGTAACACACAAAATGAAAACCTGAAATATATTTAGTGCCCAATAAGCACTTGCATTAACAATGACTTTTATTTATGTTATAAATACAATAGTTTGTTAAAATTTCACTTCCTTATACTTTTTGCCAATTTACAAAAGAGTAATGTATTTGTAAAAACACATAACAAATTTCTGTCCAAAGTTCACATCTTCCATGCATTCTTCTTCAGACATCCTTGAGTCTAAAAGATGAACTTCATGTGCTTGATTCCATATGTTTTAAAGAACACCATGATAATGAGTGCCCACAGTCCGAGAATAAAGCCCCCTGGAGGGTGCCAATCCTTCAGCTTTGGTTTCTGCAAAACAAGAAAACACGGTCCATTTAACAACAGGCAAATAATTCAGCAATGGATAGGCAAATACTGATGGAAAAGAGAAATTTCACTGGTTGTGTTCTAAGGAGGAGTAAATTTAGCCAAATTAAATGGAATAGCAATGATAAAGACTCAAATGGTAAATGTCCCAAAGGTAAGCTGCTCCTACTGATCAGCGTTAGCTCACATTCCTTGGGCAGTGGTTGCCTGCCCAAGCCAACCGTCTCTTCACCCAAGTTATTCTGCAGTCTAATAGTCCTTCTCATTCGGCATTCATATATTCATGAGTTTTCCCATGTCCACCTGTCTATTAAACTACAGTTCTCGCAGGGTCATCTTGTTCTGTTCCCAGCACGGGCCTGCCAGGGTACCCACCACCTGGAGGTGGTCATTACCCTGAAATGGTCACTGAAGAACAAAGCTGCCCAGCTCCAGTCATGCACTCGCACGTTCCGCCATCAGTTGGGTGGGAGCCAGTGCCTTTGGTCCTTGTCTCTTCTCCCTTGACACAGAATTCTCCATGCCCCTTTGTGCCTTCAAAACTTACTCACTTGAATGATGCCAATTCCTCCAGATTCTTTCAGCTGAAATATATTTTCCTGGACTCCTTTAACTCTTATCTCCATGACACTTGCTAACGTCAAAGTCCATCTGAGTCCAATTTTACACACTCATTTTTAGTACTATCCATGGATCTTGCATGTTTCTCTGTCGAGCAAAGACCAGTCCTTCCTAGTTAAGCCGTCACTATGGCCCTGCAGCTGGAGGCTTGTGACCACAACTGCTTTATGAATCTACTTACTAAATTATTAGCTGAGGTGGTAATGCTTATGGTATAGGAGTCAGACTTCATCAATTCAGAATTAACTTGTCAAACTAAAAGGAGAAAATTTTTAATTTGGATTCTAATGTCAGTTTTACGGATTTTTAATCAAATGCATACTATGAACTGAACCAATAATCCTGTGTCTGTTGCATGCCATCTTCATTCCTCTGTGTTCACCTTCTGCCATGCCTCATAGAGAACGTCCCTGTCATGGTTTATGTTGGTGGCCCCCAAACCTCATGCCTTTGTATTATGCATCTCTGACTGGTTCATAGTCTAGCGCTTGAATTGGGGGTATGAGTGCTACCACCTAGGGGTGGAGCCAGGATGTGATATAACGGCAGGAAGAAGATGTGTCTCACTGTCTTGCCAGTTTCTGCCTTGCTGTTTGCAGCCACCATGAACTGCGGGCCCTGCCATGCCATCCTGTCTTGGAGCCAACTGAGTATGGACTGAAACCTCCTGTAGAAATAAACCTTTCCTCTCCCGACTTTGGGCATCAGTTATTTTGTCTCAGCGATGAGTAAAAACTAACCCAGACAGCCCTAAAACACTAAACTCCACTTTCCTCATGCTTCTTTCCAGTGAAAAATCTGCAGTCTTCTGGTCATGTGATGAGGATGATGACAGAAGTCCCTGCCCTCTAGTGCCTTACAAAATGCTAAGTGCAACATTCTCACAGCACTCAGAGATCCTGGATGTCACAGAGCTCTTAGCGCAAAACTGTGGCAAATCTTAAATTAACACAAGGCACAGTTACATGAGGGAATGTAAATATAACATATTTACATTAACAAAGACAAAATAAGCACACAAACGAGACATGGCTAGTACTCAGGTTTTTTCTTGTCTGTTCTCTATAAGTCAAACAACCGGTAAGTGAAAAAGTTGAAAAAGACAAAATTGCTTTCACATGACAGAAGCAGCTCACCCCCAAGCATGTTTGTAGAAGCAGTGCACCTTTACATGCTGGCCTGCAACACTGCCAGGGGTTCAGTTTCAGAGCACAACCTGGTTAGGGCGATGAGTTCTGATTTCCCCTAACTGGGAGTCTGACTTACATGGGATTGAAAATGCACACACACACTCTAAAATAGTAAAATTAATTAAATACTGTCAAAATGCATTCAGGTAAACTCTTCACTGAGAACAGGCTATAGACATTTTTTTCTAAAAACCAAATTAATGAGGTTCAGGGCTAAAAGAGTTCAGGAAGTATTTAAATCAAGTCATGTTTAAAGAAAAGGGTGACTGTTATTTAAGCTCAATCAGGAGATTATAGAACTATTAATCAAGTAGTGAATAGCAAATTGTACTTCTGCAGCTGCAGAAATTTTAGTTACTTTCCAAAGAGATGGATTCCCTGAGGTTGTAATTTTACTGTTAGATCTTAAACTAGCAACCCGAAAACGCCTGCCAGAGAAAAGACAATGAAAGGAAAAACAGCACCTTTGGAAGAAACGATCGTCCCTCCAAAGAATCAACAGTCATCCCTGAGATCTGACATGGCCAGCTGGCTTGGAGACCTGGGCAGGCTCCTGCTGTCCTGACCTCCTTGCCAGTCATGCATCTCCCATTCAGACTGCCGATGCCCAGGAGAGGACCAGAGAGAAAAGCAAACTGCTCGAGCTGTGGTTTCCCAAGAGCAGACTTCGACAGCAATGATGGAGGACTAGGAAATACATATAATTATAAAAATTATGATAGAATGGTGCATTTATTCACATTGTAACAATATTGCACAAGCTAGAGGCAGCAGATCTTAGCAATTCAAAAACTATTTTCAGCTGCTACAATTCTGTTGTATATTCATTACATCCCTTTGGTTAATAAAAATGGAAAATGCATTAATTAAATGTACTCTGGGCTCAGTTTAAGAAGGCATCTGAACAGAATCCCTCATTGCAGTCTCTCCACATTTCTCATAATCCATAAAAAAGCTCAGAAAAAAACAACAGCATACCCCACCAAAATTAAGTTCCCCTCTGATGAGAAGTCTCAGATAATGTCACTATCTCTAAGTCCTAGAAACAAGGTCCAAAACCAAGTTTAAGGTGGGTCAAGTTTTTCAATTGTTGCACATCATCCAAATGACTGCTTTACTCCGGAAATGCAATTAATTCTACTTCTGAGAAAGAGACTAACTTGGTCCCTTTTTCTGCCTGCTGTTTAGCAGACATAACAGCACTTAAATAGGAGAAGGACAGGTTTAGGAGGCAGTGAGAGTGGTATGACTCATTCCAACCTCTCGGTGGCACCCTTCTCCATGCTCCCATTTTATTATCACCCCAGTAAATGACACTACAGAGGCAGGGGCCCTTAAGAGGGTTCACCACCTCTTAGCAGACATGATGTCTACATGTAAAGCTCTACAGAGAGGAGAAAACACAGGGACAACTTTATAGGTAGTGCACGTTAAGAAATACAGTTTCCCATGTGTCACCATTTTTAAAGTGCCCTCAAATAAGGGATAAGAGGGAAGGTAGCACATAATTAGTTCAGCAAAGCCACATATGATGGCTGCCTGCCAAGCACTGGGACAGCAGGCCAACCTACCTGATGCAGGATAGGACAGACAATCGTAACTAAGCAGACAGTGAGATGCACCCACATGCCCTACTGGCAAATACCGAGAGCATCCAAAAAAAAAGCAGAATCCAAAATAAACTCCATGAGGAAAAATACCCCCATATATGAAGAAATTATAACCTGACATTGGAGAGAAGATATATCTGAACAAAATGTAATAAGTCACCAAAACAGAATTTTAAAAAACTTTTTGGGGGGCATGGATTCAAATAATGATATACAAGTAACCAAAAATTAAAAAATAATATAAAGAGGAAAAGAATACAAGATACACAGCCACAGGCTGAGGTAAAAAGGAGGCTGGGATAGCGCGGTGCTCTGAACACAGCTCTGAGTCTCTCCCTCCTTCAGCTGTGTCAGGGTGCTGCAAACACGGCCCGAGTTCTCCGTCCTCCTGGGGTCCTCATGCCACGTGGCTCTGCAGCAGCTAACATCGAGAGGTGAAGTGCGCGTCCCTAACCCTGCATCAGCTGGTCTAGTAGTTCCTTTGCCACCAGAATGCAAGCCAAGTACCAGCACGGTTTTAGGTGCTTGCCTCTGCCACCAGTGTGACATCAAGCCCAGGCTTCTAGAGAAAGAGGCATCTTGTGGACAAAAACCAAGGTCCTCCTCGCTAAATTCAGCCTACACTGCTGACCTACAGAATTATGAGCTAAATAAATCAATGCTTGAAGTTTTGCAGTCATTTGTTATACATCAAAAGCTTTGAAACAGATCCACTAAAGTGGCAATTAACATGGAAGAGATAAACCTTGATTCTTAAAATCATAATATAATGCACAGTGTTCCTATCTACATACTGTAGCTTCAGATTTTTGCAACCATGGTATAAATAAGAGCAGGGATAGGCAGCTCACTAGTCGATGCCTTGTCTGTTATGGACTTTGTGGGGATGTGGAGGTTTCCCAGGATAATCCCCTTTGACCTTCCAAGGGTAAAAAAACTCACCTTGTTACCAAGAGCTAAAGTAAAGCAAGACCTTCCACAGCCCACAGCCACTGTCTCACGCAAGCACGTTTACCACGGGGGGCCTCTGGAGTCACCCAGACACAAGCCTACTGCACTGCACTGTCTTCCAGCGGTGACTGCACGAACGTTCACTATTGTCCTCCTCACTGAAGGCTCTCTCTCATGCTGCTCACCACCAGCTCTTCCTTACTGCTTCCTGGAGAGAGATCCCAGCTGCCACCAGGCCCACAACGCTTCTCAAGAAATGAAGTAGGGAAGCAGGCAAATTTGGAGACTTCAAGTCACCCAGCTTCTCTGTAGCTTCTCTCCTAATCCCAACTATGGTCCACATCTGAAGTCTGATTGCCTTGTTTTTAGGGTTTTGTTTGTTTTAGGTGCTGAGGACCGAACTCAGGGCCTCAGAGTGATACTGTAGATTAGTACAACCACTAGGGAAATCAGTATGAGGTCCCCCCACCCCTTTAAAATAATAATAGAGCTACTGTTTGCTCCAGCTATACCACTCTTTGGTATACCTTAAGGACTTAGAGTCAGCATTCTACAGGAATACCTTACATACACCCATGTCTACTGCAGCACAATTCACAGTAGCCATGGTACGAAACCAGCCTAGGTGCTCATTAACTGATGTATGGACAAATAAAATGTGGGTATATGAAATTTTGTTATTTACCAAAAAGTAGATGGAACTAGAAATCATCACATTAAGAAAAATAAGCCAAACTCAAAAGGCCAAGCTTGGAATACTCTCTCCCTAATATGTGCAATTGAAAAAGATGACATGAAAGTAGAAGGGAGGCCGTCACCAGACAAGAGGAAGGAATTGGTGGAGGGTGGCTGAAAGGCTACTGGAGGAATGGATACGGTCAAATACATACATTAAAACCCAATGTTAAATGAGAATATGTAATCCATTAACTAGTGATTTCTTACTGTTTGTTTTTTAAATTTTGTATTACTTGTACCCTTTCTGTTTTTTTTTCTCCTTAAAAAGAAAAAAATCCAATGTTTTATAAAACTCATAAGGACTAAAAATGAAAAAGATTCACTAATAAATATAAAACAAGTTTTAACAAAATAAGTAAAGTCTGGTTAGTTTCAGTTTAAAGTTACCAATTAGTGGCGATCAGCTGTACCCTGTGCTGGACAAACAGCCACCTTGCAAGATCTTTATGCACTTAACCTATGATAAATTCCCACAGCAGTTCATGCAATCTTAGAAAATTAAGGGTGATTTGTTTTCAATCATGATTTGGTTTTTGAATAAAGTTAATTGTAATTTTTCTTTACCTATGATTTTAGCTTGTGACAAAAAATAATACCCACTATTAATATTATCAGCCAATGCTACTGTGGAATTTTTGGTCAATCCAGGCATAACTCTTGGAAAGAAAAAATAAATTTTCATTATTTTCATGTATTATAATTTTATTGTATCAACAAACTCTATAAACTTTATAAAATTAACTAATGATTATTGAGAATAAAGACCTCAAATTTGAGGTAAATATTTTAAAAACAATATCCTTTATGCTTGCAAAAGTATCTGAAAATGAAAAAAAATCATTCACAACATCAATAGAAACATAAAACAACTAGGCATACCTATAGCATGAAACATCAGGTAAACAATCTTTTAAACAGTAAGCAATGAAGAATTACACAAATGCTAAGGTTAAAAAATAATTTGGTTTTGAGGCAAGAAGAGAAAGATGAATAAAACAGAATAGAATAAAAAGCAGGTATACATTCCAGTGGGTACATATATAACTTACATATTTAAAAGAGCTATCACAAATCAATGGGCAAAAGGCTATTTTGTTTTATTTCCTACTCAATACTATAAAAACCAAAATATACTTTACATAGTTTATAATTAAATGTGAATATAGATGAAAGGGACAAAATATCAGAGAATGTACAAAATAAAGAGATTTATAACCTAAACTCAATAAATATAAATAAG
Organism: Cavia porcellus; assembly: GCF_034190915.1. Lineage (NCBI taxonomy): Eukaryota > Metazoa > Chordata > Mammalia > Rodentia > Caviidae > Cavia > Cavia porcellus. The sequence continues at coordinate 154,095,845 of NW_026947484.1, read as the reverse complement.
AAAGAAAAAGTAGGGAAGTTTTTAAAATAAAGTTTGAAAGTTCTGTATTGAACAAAAAATATAAATCAAATTAAAAGACAAATAAAAGGGAAAATGTAACAGAAAAGGAGCTAAGTTCAGTAGACAAAGACTTTCCAAAATCAATAAGCAAGGTTTTTATCAATAAATGGAACAGGGAAATAAAATTTTCACAATACATAAAAATTATTATATATGGCTAATTCAAATTTTAAAGTTTTAATATTCATAATCATAACTACATTAAATATTTCTCCTTTTTAAAATTGAAGTAGTAAATCAGGGTGAGTGATGTTTCAGGAAAGTAATATATGAACAGGTTCAAAGATCTTTAAAAGGTCCATTTCTTCTCACTCCTAGGATCAGCTACAGCCCTAAGAGCTACAGGACAGAACCTGGAAATGCTGACAAAGGTCTGCACAGAGATTTTTGTCTCAGTGTTATCTACATAATAAAAAAGAAATTATATCTAAACAATAATACAGAAAATACTATGCAGTCATATATTAAACATTCCTCAGGCGATTTCACACAATTTTAACAATTTGAAGAAATGCTTATCCTACAAAATAAGGAAAAAATAAAATGCAAATTGAACATGAAATATGATCCATATTTCTCTAAAATATTTAAAGGGAAATATATGCAACTTAGGAGTGTTTCTCTGGAGAAGTGGAGTATAGGTGGATTTTAATCTCTTTATATTTACCGACACTTTATAAAACTATACACATACAATGGTAAGCATTTCTTTAATTATTTTGGGGGGGAAAAGATTATGCAGGAAAACTTTCATTAAAAATCTACCTAGACGAATCTTCTCATGCTCTTTTCTAAGCTGGGAGGTTTATGGCAGATAGCACTTTCAGCATTTGATAGCTACTTTAACAAAAGGTAACATGAATAGCATGACAGCACCATAGTAAAATGCTTTTTCAGAATATGTTTAATGATATTGCTGCCATTTAACAATATTGCTATTTTAAAAACAACTACATGTAACACTTTAGACATTCTACAATGATTTTACTTACAATCAAGTGACAGACTGGTATAATTATTGCATTTTGCACTACAGCTATATTTGAGGTAAGTTCATATTAAAGTATATGCTGTAATTTCATTTGTATCCATTAAAGCTTCTTATAAAATGACTGATTTTATATAGTTAAGGTACTCTACTGCCTGCTATTAAGTCTACTCCTCTTTTTTAACCTTTCATAATAATAGACATAATACAAAGGCAGAAAGCATACACAGAAATGTGTATGAGCAATGTGTCATGAGCAAACCCTTCAAAGCTTGAGGGCCACCTATCACTGAAATGCTCTCATACTTCAAATTAAAAGGACAGGTAGCCAAGCAACACTGTGCTTCTGATTGTGAGCAGCTCCAGGTCCTCTTTCATGTTGCTAGGAGAACGTTACTGCAGAACTTCAAAATACTTGAGTGAGCACCGAGCCAAGAATTAAGACGATGTAAAATGGAGAAACTGAATTTTTAAATTTCTACACTAAGCAAATGGAAATCTTCCAAAGTTTCAATGAGATTCTTTCTTTAAAATTTAATGAAAAGTTCAGTTAGAAAAAAAATACAAAACGATTTGCTATGGTTATAATTATTTCAGAAAATTACTTCCCAACTATCTAATGAGTGATACTTTATGTGTATTTCCTATGCCTTTTATGTAAAAATAATTTTCCAGCTATAGTGGTGCATGCCTGTAATTCCAGCACTTGGGAGGCTGAGGCAGGAAGACTGCCATGAGTTTAAGGCCAGTGGAGACTACATAGTTAATACAAGACCAGCCCAAAGTACACATTGAGACCTTGTCTCAAAAAAAAAAAAAAAAATTTAAAAATAAAAATAATTTGCATTCTTTAAAGTATACTACTTGTCTATGTCAAACTCTGGAGGGGCAGACTCCTAAGATACCGCCGGGCCTCCCTCCCTGATACGCCTGTGCTGCAGAAAGCCTGTTCCTCGAGCTGGTATGGTGAGTTCATGAAACCTGAGACCTACCAAGAGGCTGCATTACAGTCCCAAAGAAGAGATTCTGAGGGTGCAACTGAGGTCTCTAATCTGCTGACTTCCAGTTCACCTGGGCTGTGACGGGGGAGCAGGTGGGAGGGAAGAGGCTGACCTGTGAGGTGAGCCTTAAAGGAAGTGTAGATATTCAGGGCCATACAGACAGACATACAGACAGCACTCTAATCATGCTGTAGCGTGCACCACCACAGGGAAGGAGAGACAACCTCTAGAGGCTCAGGCCCACACCCATGCCCACGCCAACGCCCACGAGTGAAGTCTTGGTCTTCCCTCTGTACTGGGAAATATTTGGCTTATATCTTATACAGTGATTTATTAGTTGATTCTACTGTATTTTGATCTGTGATACTTTTGAACCTTGTCAAGGTCTTATAAGCGTTAAATGCAGTAAGGCAATCAATATGTCTTACTTACTTATGTATTTTTTCCTCTTGAAAATAAGACATACAATATTCAAATGCAAATATATCTCAATGCAAATGTATTAGCTTACGCTCTAGCTTACGCTCTGGGTTTTAGAACTTAAGAAAAATTTAAAATTACGGTAATCGGTACAACCTATTTTGGGAATCCACAGTAAGAATTCATCAGTTAAAAATATTATTTTAAAAATGTTTGAGACGATTTGAGTTTGAAATAAGGAATCTGGCTAAGAAAAATGACCCAGTGTTCCTTCATATAAAAGTTTTATATATCAGCAGTGTTTATCTCTCTGTCTCTGTAATCAGGTTACACTTGCAGCTATACAGGACTGAATGAGGCAGGAATCAGCTGTCAGCGGAAAGGCAAGAAGCAGTGGTTTTCTCACTCTGACAATTTACAGTGATTTTCTAATCCCTGGGAGAATGGATATGAATACAGGAAAGCATGAAAGAAAGGAAATAGACCAACTTCTTCCTACTGGTAAAGAAAAGATTCAGAGCTGGGAACAATTTACATTCATACTCACGGAAATGGACAGCGTTTGTAAGTTCAAAGTATCTGATTATAGCATACAGTGAGGTGAAATCAGAATACCAGATAGAGTAAGACTATCTCCGAAGAAGAAAAGCACTTCAGGATCTGCCCAAAGCAACTGAAAAAAAAAATTGTCAAAGTGGTCAAACTGACCCAGGGCTGAGGAGACTGTCACCACTTTGGAAAGAAATCAAAATCGAAGTCTACTAGCTAACGACAACAAAAATTCAAACTGTCTGGCATCCATCAAAGCAAAGAAACAGAAACAAGCAGGCAAAGAAGGTAGAAAATTCGAGATGCATATGAAAGACAGGATGGGCTTAGCAGATGAGATCTTAAAACTGTATTTTAAGTTAGATAAAAAGGAAAACATGAACATACAAAGAGAGAAACAGAACACATAAATAAGACCATTATAGGATTTTCTAAAGCTGAAAATATGACATATTAAATGAAAACACAGTTGGAATTAACAGCACATTATTCCTTCAGAAGAAATATCAGAGAACTAATAAGACACAGCAGAAATTATTCTAAAGGAAGCACGGGGGAAGTGGAGGGGAAAGGATGGAGTCTAAGTGAGCTGTAGTCCACCGTGGGGTAGGGTGACATACACACCTGATTCCCAAGTGGGGAGGGAAAGAAAGATCTAAAATAAATAGTGGTTGAATTTTTTCCAAATTTCAAGAAAACTAAACCAGCAAATCTCAAGCTTAACACCAAGCTAATAAAATACAGAAACACACACACATGTGCACATGCAGACACACACGCAGAGAAACATCTCAATCAAAACGCTGCAACACAATGTTCCCTGGATGCTGCTGTACTAGCTTAGTTATGCGATGCCCAAGCAGCCGTCACCTCCAACCAAGGCCAAGGAGCTGCACCAAGGACCAGGTGGCCCTTCAGAACAAGTCTGCAGGCCCCAGCCACACAGGAGTGACACCGGTGCTGCCGCCAGGGGAGCCGGCTGTTAGGTCCCGTGGAGGCCACCAAACAGTGCTGGGAGCAGGGTGCGGAAGTTCTGCCAGCAGCGAGAAAATTACACCACACCAGACACCAGACGGGTACGCAGATTCACAAATAATCGAGGAGAGACAAATGGGGAATAAGTAGGGGGTAAATAGAGAACTATTTTCTTTGTTTTAAAATTCCTGTAAAAGCTAATTTTCTATTTAATAGCAAAACTACATTGTAAGGTTCATAACATGACAATCAAAATGTGCTCAACAACAGAACAAAGGATGGAAGGGAGAACTGGAAATATATTACCAACTCCCTAGGCTGTACGGTAATATTATTTGAAGTAGAGTGTGATAAATCAAAAGTGCATAGTATAAATCTTCGGGGAACAAAATGAATTCATTAATGAAGTAATAGAGATAAAATGAAACCACACAAAATAATCCAAAAAAAGTCATGAAAACAAAAAAGTCAGAGGTGCTGGCACACACCAATAATCCAAGCACTTAGGCAGCTGAGACAGGAGGATCCCTGTGAGTTCAATCCTGAACTACAGAATGTCTCAAAACGTAATAAATAAGGGTCAGGGATTTAGCTCAGCCGCATAAGCGCAAGCGCCTGCCTTGCAAGCATACAGTTGCAAGTTCAATCCCCGATGCCAAATAATTAAATAAACAAACAAACATTAAAAAAAAAGAAGAAAAAAGGAACTCAGAACAAACAGGGCAAACAAAATAAGTTACTGACCCCTAGCGTGTCCTCACTTTAACTCATCCTGTACCCTTATGATAAAACTGTGCTCTTAAACACAGCTGCTAAAGGTGCAGCGGGGAGATGAAAGGGGAGAATGAAAGGAAGGTCAGCCTGGGTCAGGAAATGGCCCTTGCTGCATGTCAAAAATGGGCCACTAGCCTCCTATACGTTACCTAATGATAATTAATTCTTCACCCAAGCTACTATTAACTCCATTTTACAGATGCAGAACTACGATAAAAGAGGTAAGTAAAGTGCCCAAGCTAACAGAATCTTGGTTCAGCCTAGTTCTGACTCACTCCAGAAGAGCATGTTCTTTCAACTATTCTGTTTTCCTTGAGACAGACCCTGGAAAAGCCAAGAGGAACCGAAGGGACTTTTCAGGAATCTGGAGGTGGCTGGCAGATAGAACCAGGGTTGGGCTTGTTTTACACATCCTTTAATGCCACAACTAAAAGGAAGGAGTGGAAAGTATGAGAGACTGTTTCCACTAAATATAAGACAGAGCTTCCAACAAAGCAACCCAAGAAAGAGGGGCTCCTGAAGAGGCGTGTGAGAGGACGTTCTGCAGCGGGAAGAGGTCTTCATCTACACAAGACAGCCTCCGGTGGGACTCAGGCTACGAGACTCCAAGATAGGATGGCGTTTTTAGAAGTCCAGAGAATCTTCTAAGATTCAGATATGAGTCTCGAAAAGCAGTGTGCAACTTACTAGGTTATGATTTTAACCCACAAGGAAACGTGGGTTTCTCATGCTGATAAAAAAAATGTCAATTATTTATCACAATTCTTTCCACCTGAAAATCCAAAAGTTCCATTAAAACTACACTTTACACAGTACCAAAAGAAAAGCCACCAGCTGACACATCAAGAATAAATAACACCTGTCACTAGTTGTATAACTCTTCCTAAGTGAGTAAACAGGTAAGGAAAAAATTTAAGTTACTATAACGGGTTCTGCTACCTTCTTGTTTAAATAAAGTTAAATTCCAATTTCTTGTTTTTAGGTAGGATTTTTATAACTTCTGTGATGTGGGTTTCCCAAGAGAATCACCCTAATGTTTTCAGGTGTGCAAGTCTGAGCCCTGCTTCTCCTCTTAGAGATGAATCTGGAGAACAAATCAGTAAGCTTCCCTCTGTGCTTAAACTGAAATCATTCATGGGAGAAACAATTTAATTTTAGTCAAATTAATTTTTGGTGCTCTATTTATCTGTATCAAAAAAGAACACCAACTAAATTCTTTTTAAAAGAAAATTATCTAAAGTTTGACAAAATATAGTTATTTTTTGTGCAGAAATCATTATAAAAATGACTAACATTTTTACCATAAAAACAAATCTTGTAATCATTTTTCTCTACTTATAATGATCTCTCCTCTCTTCTATGTGATTTAATCAATGAAATGAGCTTAAATAACCCATTTCTATTTCTATGCTTGTCTAAGATAGTAAGAGAAGATTTACGGCATATTACAACTGTTTCTTTACTACAGGCAGTTAGCCAACTAAAATGCACCAGGATAAAAGTACAATATGAAGCCTGAAAAATTCTAAAAAATTAATGCTGAAGTATAGATTAAATCTACTGTATTACAAACTTTTCACAATTTTAGTTATGACACATAGCTATCTAACCAAAAGAAAAAAATTCCTACTACCTAACATACCATTCATAATTTTGACATCTCTCTTTAGCACTGTTGACATTGAGTAAAACTACCTGAAGGTAAGTATGTTTATTTCACAAGATGTCTGTTGGCATTTTTCAACTCAAAACTTCCTACAAAATAAGGTAACATGAACGTTAATCTGTTTTCACAAAGTACTGACAACCTTGAATGTAGAACTGGCCAATTAAAACAATATACAAAAAAGGAAAATACAGTGATTACACACTGATACATATGAATGAATAAAGTAAAACAAATAATCTTTTTAAAAAATCCATGTTTCTGTAAAATTACCAGAAATCAGAATCTGAACTAAATGAAATACATAAATTAACCATCAAGTATGATTGGTAAAATGAAAGTTAATCCTCAATGTTAATAATCAGTAACTAGTAATACTGATTAATATAAAATAGGACTTTGCTGACATGTAACTACTAACTCCAATGTGAATGATAACCTCCCTTCTCACCTGGAAACACCTTAAAGTGATTTCTGGTCAATTTAGATGACAGAGTAAGTAATTCCTACTTACACTATTTAGATCTGTTGCACGTCAGTAACTACCATCAAGTATTGTGGGTGCCCAGGAGAGCTAAGAAAACAAGAGGATGAAGAATATGAAAGAGACAGACTGGGGTCTGGAGGAGCCCTTCTCTGATGGGAGGAGGAGACCGCTCCGTGTGCTTATTTACACACTTGCCTACCACGCCCCTTTGCTTGCCTAGCTCGCTTCTCCTGCCCATGTTCTCCGTGCTGGACACCTGTTCACCTCAGCACTCTGTGCCCTCTGGGCCAGGGCAGGTCTCAGGCGCTCCATGCCCTGGGGACACTCCCTTACCACCCTCTATGGCACCCTCTATGCCACCTTCGATGGCACCTGTGCTTTCAGCTCCACAGGTGTGAACAATCACTAGCTCAATTGCTCCCAACAAAGTAGATAGCATGGAGTTGCAGGAAACTGTACTTTAATGTGTTTAATATATATATATGAACAAATATATATTTATACACATGTACGATAGCTAGGTAGACAGACAGAGTTAGATTCTCTCAGGCTTTGTTTGTTTCCCTTTTTGCTTTTTCTTTGGCATCATTTTTGGTGAATATCTGTGTTTGACTGATGTCAAGTTCATTAAGACAGGCACATAACAATGAACCCTAATTGATAAAAGTAACTATGTTTTTCTTTTCTTTCACTTTTAACCAAGGTGCTACCATGTCTAATTATTGCACTGTAAGTTAACACCTTTCCACTCGAAGCAGAGTTTGGAATAAATAATTAAAAACAGAAAAGAATTCTTTCTTTTTGACATATTTATAAAATTACAATGAATTTTAAAAGATAAAAGCTCAATTCAGAACTACCATTATGATTCTATCATGGTATCTATTAATAAAATAAAATCTATTATCAAACATCATAATGTCTTGACTATTTATAAGAATATTTTAAAAAAAAGAAAAACCTAACATATTATCTGTGCAGAAGCCCACCAAAGGCATTCTGAAAGACAACTAAGATGTCTTAGTAACTAAGAAGCTGCAATGCAAAGCAAAGTTAACTACTGCACAGCCATGTATATTAATATTCAAAGCAATACAAAGGGTCAAATATCTAATATTCACTAGTGATGCCTGCTTTCTAAATGTGATAGAACCTGGAGTCTGAATTACTCTGGGTGGTGTAAGAAACGTGTGTTTGTCTAGTTGTTTTTAATTACTGATTGTCTCTGTAGCTAGTTCGCAAGTGTTTAAGGTCCATGTGTGTAAGTTAATGATCATTATGGTTCTTTAACACTCATTTTTCTCACAACTTTGGTTACTGCAGGTAAAATTTTAAATAGGCACAGTGACTCCTGAGAACGCTTCCTTACTACTTTCTGTATTCATATTCCTTTTCCTCTCTGATCTCAGCTGGGGGTTTAGACAGAAACCAGGAACAAATGAAGCAGCTCTTCAACCAGTTATCAAATACACGCATGCTCATCTGCTGAAGAACATGGAACTAAATCTGTTGGTACATAGTTCTTCCAAAATACGCTTTCAATGAACCAGAACAAGCATTACACCTGTTGATAAGTCATCAGCTTTTCTGAGGACAAATTTCCTTTGGAAGAGATTCTAAATGTTCACAAGGAAGAAGTACAGCACAGTAGCTGTGGATACTGACTGTGGAGTAAAACAGACCTACATTCCAATTTTGGCTTTGCCACTTGTAAGAAAAAAACCTGAAGCCGGGCATGGGTACACGCCTGTAATCTCAGCACTCAGGAGGATGAGGCAGGAGGACTGCAGCAAGTTGGAGGCCAGCCTCAACTATATAGAGGGACCCTGTCTCAAAAAAATAAAGTAAAAATAGAGGAACACTTGAGACAGATTATTTAAAGGACTCTGAACCTCTATTTACTCATCTGTAAACTGGGAACATTAACTTCTTCAGTGGTGCCTGTTACCTCCGAGGACGGTGGTGGTGATAGTGATGAAGAAGCATGACGTGCACATGCTGTGCACTGCAGCCCAACAGAAACGCAAAGGGACTGAGGGATCTGGAGACGTATCCGGGATAGAATGCGCACGAGTTACAAATCATTTGCACATTCATATTGTACAAGGCGGAGGGACAGGGAGGACCGGAGGCAGAAGAAGGAGGGAAGAGGAAAGAGGGAGAAGCGGGAGCACCTGCATTTCACTGCTGCTCATCAACACCAACCACTCTCCTGCTAACAACCACTCTCCTGCTAAAAAATCTTTACGAATTTGGTGAAAACAAGAACCTTTTTGTTTGGAAAACACAAAACTAGTGAGGGTCCCATTTTTCATTTTTAATATAAAATACATCAAAACATGATATGATGATAAATTTATACATGAACCAAAAATTTTCAAACTTAATAAAATTGATGAAATACCATTATTGAAATTTTGATTGCTATTTTCAAATAGCTTTCATTTATTCCTTGAGAAGTGATGTTTTGGGGAGAGACTGTCATAAATTATAATATGAAAGCTGAGGTTAACATATTAGTTTAAAAACATATCAAAGTTAATATTAAAAGAACCGCACATGGTCTTCAAGTAGTTTAATTTTCATTACTCACCTTGTAACGTGAATGAAAATAAACGAGCAGGGCATTACTTTTCACTACACTTCCCTTTAAAGCTGCCAGGGTTAAAAGAGAGCTCTACTGGATTTTAAAGCAATCTGAGTCAGTCTCCAGGCAGAGACTGATATGGATTCAGTACTCTTCTGATGAGCTGCCAGATATTGATAATTCAATAGGCGTATTTTTTCAAAGAAGGTGTCAGAGAGTTTCTACTTGATAGACATTTCAGTCTACCTTTAGTAAAACACAGCTATAATGGGGTAAGCATTACCTGAATAGAAAAACATTAAAATACCAAACTAGCTATAGCAGTAAAAACATAAATAATCACAAAGTCAGAACCTAAAAAGCTGCCAAGTCATGTCATATGACAGGAACTAAAATTGCAGAGTCCAAGACAACATATCAGAATATAAAAAGTGAGAGGAGATGTTGGTTATATATATTTTGAGATGTCACAATTATAAGAGTATGCAAATAAAAGATCCTACGGGCAGACACTAAAATAATTACTTGTGGGTGTCCTCAACCTGAGGTGGCCAGCCCCTCTACAGCAGGGGAGGAAATCAGAAAAGACGAGGGCAAGTGTTAGTGTCACAGTGACGAAGCAGTACTTCTGGCAACCAACTGGGAAAAACCAGGGATAACAAACATCCCAGTGTGTAGACCATCCTACACCCACCCAAATGCTAACAGCGCTCCCAGAGAAAGACAGCAGTGCACCAGGACACTACATGAACCGGCTGGTCTAGAAGAACTACCTCTAAACGCTAAAGAACGGGTGAAACATCGCTATGCAAGAAGAGACTCCGGCAGTTCTCTCCAAGCACTCAATCTGTCACAACATCTGGCTCCAGGGTAATCTACTGTATGGCTCATCTGAATAAATGAGAGCATCCCATGATCAGGTGCTCAATAAAGAGATGAGATACATTGTAAAAAGATCTTACAATCTGCTAATTTTATCAAAATATTGAAGGATTGGTAAGAGACGGTAAATGAAGTAGGGAAGCCAGAGCAAGCTTCAAATATAGATAAAACCAGGGTGGGGAAAAAGTAGGTAACATTTCTCCAGAGCATTCATGGATACATGCTGTAACATTCAAGCTAGCTAAGGCTTTTAAAAACATACACAGTATCCAGGTGTGGTGGCACATGTCTGTAATCCCAGTACCTGGGAGGCTGAGGCAGGAGCATCATTGCAAATTCAAGACCAGCCTGGGCTACAAAGTAAGTTCAAGGCCAGCTCGAACTGCATAGTGAGGCTCTGTCTCAAAAAGAAAAAAAAAATCAATCAATCAATCAAGCATAGTCTGTGATTTTGTACAATCTTTGTCTTAGAAGAGGGGCCTGAATCAATGAAGAGAAAAGCATTTCACCATTTTTGATTCCAACACTGAATCTCTCATACATCAGGACCCAGAACAGACAGACCCCGAGAGACCTACACTCATTATGTACTTTTTACTAAGTTCACGCCATGCCTTTGTTTCTTTCATAGCACAATGTACTCAAAATATTTCTACATCAATGTCACAAGTTTTTTGAACAATTATCACTAATTACTGAACTGAGCTACAAACTAATTCCTTTTTTTTTTTTTTTTTTTTTTTGTCTTTTTCATTTTTATCGGTACCAGGGATCGAACTCACGACTGCCTGCTTGCAAGGCAGGTGCTTATGCCACTGAGCTAAATCCCCAGCCCTAAACTAATTCCTAATACATCTCTTTTTATAAAACTTTTCTTCCTGAAGTTAATAGTCAGCTTCATTCTCCTGCTGATTTTTCTATATGGCTGTAACTAAATCTTCTTGTTCAACACTATCACTGTGCAGCTCCAATTAGCACGTTTAATCTACACTTCTACACAGCTGTAGCCTCAAGCCTTTCCTTCACCATTAACCTGGGAGTTTCACTAGGATCTCTCTGAAATGAACAATCCCTAGATCCCTGGATAATGTATTTTCAGGTTTTGGTTTCCTCTTTGATTTAATGTTAAAGCTCTGCAAAAAGGATGAGTGGGAAAAAATACTGCAAGTTGGAATATTTTTCCTGTATCATGATACTTGCAGGATAATTTAGTAATTAATAGAATCTGACATTGGTAATTATTTTCTCATATAATTAAGATGCCACCATTACCTTTTATTTAAAGCTTTACTATTGAGAAGTATGATGAAATTCTGATTCTTGTTCTTTTATGACTTTTTTCATTCTGAGGGATTTTGCAATTCAAAACAATTCACTGTTCTAAAATTTCAGGTTTATTTTCCTTGGTATGGGATATATTTGTTATTCATTGCCTTGAGCATTCAACAAAACACTAAGTTCTGGAAAAGTTATTCCTTTTTATTATTCTTTAATACATTTTCTCTTCTCTTCCTTTCTCTTTATTAACCAGGTGTTGGGCCTCATTAGTTATTGTTTAAAACTGTGAAGGGTCTGCAATTCTGAAATTGTTCTCTGTACTCATAGTTTCCATTACCAAGAGCTTATGCTTAGGTTTTGTATATTCTTCTTGTATGGCATGCCGTTTCATAAATACCTTCCCATTTCTCTCTATTCTTTTTTGTATTATTATTACTACTGTTATTGACATTTTCTGCTCCTGGTGTTGTTTGCTAAGTTCTCTTTCCAATTTGCATATTCTGATCTTTGTCTTTCATAATGAATCCATTTCCCAAAAGTCTTATGATTCTTATATCTTCACAATTAAGAGGCAGCAAAAAAAAAGTGATCATTCATCAACCCCTGTATTCATCAACCCCTGAGTTTATGAATCGGTGAACAGACTGGAAATTGGCTATTAAACTGCAAATTTTAAAGTGTATTTTTTTTTTTGTGGTGTTGGGGATTGGACCATTTTTGTGTAATTTATAATTTAAATAGGAGTCATTTTTTCCTATCTGTTATAAAGCAAGCTACATGTAGTATTTTCCCTTCAACAAACAGTGAACTGCATCAACATCATTTATTAATCTTGTATTTTCTCACTGATCTATACTGTTGCTGTCACATACATAATCCATGTCATTTTAAGATTTCCAGATCACGTAGTCTACCCCAATTCTATATATTCTTTTCATATACAATATATATTCTGCTCAATATATTTTTGCATCTGTTTCATCTTCTGTATCTATAAAATACTGGTCTAAAATATTTTAATATCTGCCAAGGACCAAAAAAAAAAAAAAAAAAAAACCTTTAATGATAAATTATTAACATAAGCAAGAAAAGTTAACTAACCTGCTTTTTTTTTTTGCATGCAGTTTTCTGCTATTTCTTCTAAGTCCTATAATAGTCAAGGTCCCAATAAAGTTAATAAATCTTTAAAAGGACTAGTTATACACTCATATGTAGTAATGCTCCTTACCTAAATGATTGCAATTTATGCCTCGTAGGAGTTGCACCTTTTTATTCTGTTGCAAGGCCCCTAGTTGCCTAAACTGTTAATATAATGAATGTTACCACTGCCTACCTTCTCAGAAATATTGAATAAATGCTACTGTCATTAGCTATGAAAGGCACCTGAATTCCATAAGCAGGTCTGTCTGCAACTGACCATTACGGACCCCTTAACTCTCTCCTCGGTTTGGGAGAAGTCGAAATCGACAATATGGTTTGCAGGATATTTTGATGCTTCATGTATCACACATCAGATATTCTATTTAATTCACTTTTTAACAGAAATCACCAACTTTGGGGAAGAAGTCACACCATGCTGACTTACAGGAATGAAATATACAGAAGTGTGAAAGGAAAAGAAAGAACAGTGAGGAAGATCAACGAGGGGAGGAAAGAGAAAAGAATGACAAAAGCAAGGAGCTGGTCTCTCCCATTACTACTCTGTGCTCTTCCTCTAATTTTATCAGAGCTCTGCAACCATGTTCAGAGAACTAATAGGTTAAAGGGTTTTATTTTTGTTTGTTTGTTGTTTTTGCAAATAGGTTACATTTTAACAGCTGTGCTAAGCACAACACCCCAGTGTTTATCAGAAGAGATGACAATCCAGAGGGCCAGAGGAGCACTCTGAAACCCTTAGAGCCATGAAGCCATGTGAGCTCTCTACCCAGGCCATGATTCTGGCATTCTAGGAGAGAGGAGAAGAGGGGGACCCTGTAGATTTCAGTGGCTCTATCTAGAAGTGACTAGTTAAAATTTTCTTCCACCGGACATAGACAGGAGAAAGGAAAAGAAAGTTATTTGACAAGAAAATAAATCCAGTTATTGAAGAGAAACACACATTACAACTTGAGCTGTGGCTTGTGGAGACCACATACATTCTATGCTGAGAAACCTTCATCGTTTCCAGTTTGCCATGGCCATTGTCAGGCTGCTATAGATAGTCCTATTCTGAGATTCTCATATATTAATACTTCTACTTATATATTACAGGTATTGACTGCAGTCTCATGAGTGGAACCATTGGCTGAAGAGCTTGGTATATATCAAATGAGAAGAAATATTACCAAATGGCCTTCTAGAAGGGAAGGCAAAGTTCATAATTCTACCAACCATGTGCACAAATCCCTAGCATCTTTCCCAGAAACAGGTGATCACAATTTTTAAAGATCTTCATTGAGATAGAATAACATACCATAAAATGTAGCCCTTTAAAGTATACTCTCAGTGATTTTAGAATGCCAGAGCTACGTGACAATCACCATTGAGTTCACAGCACATCCACCACTCTGAAAGCGAAACCGTGCACCATCAGCACCACGTACCCTTCCCTGTTCCTTCCAGACCTGGCAGCCCTAGTCTACCTGCGGTCCGTGGCTCTTCTCCCTGGGGCATTCCATGTAACTGGAACATACAATCCAGGGATTTCCGCAGTCAGGCCCTTTCACTTAACAGATGCTTCACTGGCAGTAAGTCACAGATTCATCCACGCTGAGGCATTCAACTGTACTTCACGTCCTTTCTTTGCTGAATAATACTCCATCATGTAGATAGGCTCGTCTTATTCATCCACTCACAAGCTGATGAATGCTGGGCTGTTTCCACTTTCCAGTTACTAAAAATAACACTGCAGTGAACACCTGTTTTTCACTGGGTGTGTGTTTTCATGTCTCTTGGGTATATATCTGTGCTGGAATTGCTGGGTCATATGGTAACTCCATGTTTAATCTTTTTAGGAACTGCCAAACTGAGTTTCAAAGTAGGACTTTAATTATGCCAGTCTGATTGACGGGCAATAAAAATTTCTCTGAAATCATCATGGAAACCTTATTTCTATTTTTAATACACATATGCATATTAAAGGTCATTATCATATAAAATATAATTCTTACTGTGAATTAAAACTCAAAAAGTTTCAAATCTACTCCTCCAATAATGTATTACACTGATCCACTTACCTATTCTTTTATCCATAGCACATTTACCTGAGTATTTTTGCTTTTGGATAATATTTTGATGTTTAGTAACGCAAATACCTCTCTTTTATATAATTTATTTAGTAATTTTTGACATTCTTCCTCAAAAAAATCACATGGTTATTTTTTCTTAATACTAAAGAAATTCTTTTCATTATAATTAAAATGGCTAATTTGGGAGAATTTATATTTTTATGATCTTGCTTCTTCCTCTTCACAATGAAGTAGTTGGTTTGTCCTTACATTCTTGAAACATGGTCCATTTTCATGGCTTATAGTATAGATCCTTGTTAAATATGTTGTAATTATTTTACAATTCTTTTCATTGCTGTGACAGAAACTTTCTCTTACTGCCATTTCAGTGTTTATTGCAAATATAATGACACTATCAACTTTATTTAGCTTCTATCTGCATATCCCAGCAGATTTTCTTACAAACATTATTGTTTATAACTCAAGTCTCTTGGGTTTCTGAGAGGAACCATCATATTTGCTAGGATCACTAGAAAAATAGTAAATAATCTCGCAGTACAAAATGACAACAGTGAGAACCTTAGCTCCTGCCTCTAAGTATAAGCAGCCTGTACTAGAAATGAATTACTCCAATGACCAATGCTCACTCCTCCTATTTCTCAAGCTGTTCCTCCTATTAAAGCCTCTGTCCCTGTTTCTCAGAAGCCTGCATTTCTTGTGCAGCTTCTAAATTGTGCTACAGTGCAGCCCTTGGCTTTAGAGCTCTGAGAAGCAGGGTGTAGAGAGAAGGAGAGTGGTCCTGGTTTCCAAGGCTCTAATACAAATACTTATACATCCACTTAGAGAAACGTATGTATGGCACAAGGCAAGATGCTAAAAGGAACATCAAAAAAATTAAGAATGTTCAGAAAGATAATCAAATAGGATATAAAAATATGTAAATAAATAACTTTAGTTAAATATTCAGGTAGAAATGATGCGTGCTCTAAATAGACATAGTAAGGATAAGTATGATGCCAAAGTACTCCTTACAAGATTGTTTGCAGGTGGAAGCTAGTTATTTACTACTATACTATCATAGTACAGATACAGATTTAAAAAGCTTTTGTGGAATTAGCTGAACCTCATTAACACATTATTGTTATCCTCTCAGGGAAAATTTTTTTTTTTTTTTTTTGGTCTTTTCCTTTTTATCGGTACCGGGGATGGAACTCACGACTGCCTGCTTGCAAGGCAGGCGCTTATGCCGCTGAGCTCAATCCCCAGCCCCTCTCAGGGAAAAATTGCTTTCAAATAATCCCCTAAAGTGAACTCCTAGCAATAAACTATTAAAGACTACTTAAGCAGCCCACTAGTAACAAAGACTAAGCTATAGTACTGGCAAAGAAAAAAAACAAAAACAAGCAATAACAACAGGAATAAATGAAGACTCTGTCCTTGACAGTGACCTTTCCTGGCTACTCCTTGAGGACAGAGTTAATTTTGTTCAATGAAAATAAAATAAACTCAGGGCATAAAAAATTCCAAAAGATTTAAATTATATAAGGTACTAAAGAATTTTAATCATGTTTATAATCCAGTGTTAAAACTGTTTTATATAGCCAAAAATACACAATTTAAAATTTTCACCAGCATCAAAAACTGTCATCTTTCAATTCTGGGTGTATCACTGCAAACCACAGCTGTTACATCAGCCAGGTAGTTTATTAGTTCATTCATGCTATGAAAATACTCCTGACATTTCATCTGGTCAACCATCTTAAAGGTTAATTCTTGTTTCCTCTTTCAGATTTTATTCTAGGTGAGCTGTTCTGGGCAGATTCTGTTTACCTATTCTGAAATAAACCACAAACTGTTTCATTGCTCACTCTTACTGTTAAGAACATATTGACTTGCTGCCTGCTCTGCTGTTTAATTCATTTATGCTGAGAGTCAGGCATGAAGACAGAATTTTAAATGTGACATTTGCAGACTGTTAGGTCATTTAAGCTCTGACAACACGAGGGAATTCCTGACATATAAACTGGACCTGATTACCAAGCACAGATAAGCTTCCCGAAGGAGAAAATTTCTGACTGTTTTTTGATAGTCAGTCATGGAATTTTAATATCAATGAAAAGATCTCTATAGCCAACATTTTAAAATAAAAGCCTCTGTTTCTTTTAATAAGTTCAAACTGGCATGTCTTATCAACACCTATCTGCTAAAAAATTCTTTTGATTGAAAGGATACACATAAAGAGTCAAATAATTATAGTTCATAAAATTCTGACACGAAAGGGCATCAAATATTTCCTATAATCTGTAAGGACCTCAAAAATCTGCTGGGTCTAAAGGCTACAGCTCTAGTCAATAGATCATTTAAAATTATTAGACTCTGGCCCAGAAGGGTAGAGGTTAATGCTGTCAAAATTACAGTACAAAGTCTAAGCTTAAGTACCTACAACACTGCCTTTTCTAAGATTATAAAGGGATGGTATAGTCATTATAATTGGAAATGGGCAAATGCTCATGTTACATTTAGAATTACCCTTCCCAGGGGTTGATAATGGAGCAGAGGGGGAAGCAGCACAAGATCATCTCTCTTTTGTAGCCACCCCAAAGAATTATGCCACATGCTGTATTTGCAGCTTTCTCCTTGTCACCAACAAGTACCACATGCAATGGTTTAAAATGAAAGTTTTCTAAAATTAAGATTTGTTATTAATCCACAAAAGGCAATTCTGATTACTCTGTATTTGACATTAGTAAGAATTCTAGTGTTACAGAGCAAGTAGCATTTCAATGCTGTGCAACAAATGAAACTTAACCGTTATCAGTGCAGCCCAAACAGGGACCGACAGCCTAAAATGCCTTTCAGCTACTGCACATTGATTTTGAAAAATCTAACAAAAGCAATCATTTTTCAGAGATTAAAAATCTTGTCTCTTTCACAAGAATAAAATGGAAAGCAAACCTGATGTATTATCTGAGCTACAGGAAGTTGTTCAGCATATTTCAGTGGTTCCATTAGTTCCTCATCCATCTGGTCTTCCTTGTAACTGAAAGAAAGGAATTTTTAAAAAAGCTAAAGCAAATACTACTTTTAAATATGTAAAATATTTAAATAAATAAAACCTGAAATTTATTAATATATATTTAAAATGTATATTTTTGAACTAACTAGTATTAATCAATAATCTTGAAGAACACTAATGAAAACTTTAAATCATATGAACAAAATGTATTCAAACTATATTTAGTTACTATGTAATAACATTATCTAATATCACCTAATGTTCTTTATTCCTGTCTTTTATACTGAGAATTAAAAATGTTTCAGGAGCCCTCTGATAGGAGATGGTTTCTATCACAGCCCTTCAAAATCTGGCTCCAATCACACCAAAGCTTCACCTTTACCCCCTCGACACTTGTCCAGGTGTCGTTTGTAGAGTTGGTCACTCCCCTACTCCCACTCCACCCCTGCCCCGCTCCCACCTCCCTGTGCGGGGGCGGGGGTCTGCACCTATAGGACCCTCTCTCTTGTCCCACACTATTGCATCTGTTCAGATCAACAACTAATTCTCTCCTTTGCTCCACTTTTACCCATATCAACTGACCTATAACCATATAGGGATATTATTTTTACCCTTAAAGATAAAAATCAGGTTTCATCCTCTGTATAGTCAATGTTCATCATATGATACTCATTAAGTGTTTACTAACATATGGATAAAAAGAAAGAAAAAGCAACTCTCAAAAGTGATTTTATATGGAAAGTATTCCCTTTAAGAGCCACATTTAAAATGAGATGTAAATTTGGCATAATGCTTACCTCCTACAAAACAGTAAAGTATAAAAATAAATTTTTAAAAGTCATCCCAAATGAAAAGAATGATAAGCTTTTGAAATTATTGATCATTCTAGAAATGGTAAACATTAGATTTCAAGAAATAAGTATATTTAAACTTCCTTTTACTTTTTAATTTATAAATTACATACCAATTTAAAATTAGATTTAAAAGTAAACTTTAGAGCCCAGCCCCCGCTTGCATGTGAGCTACCCCGTAGGGACTCTCTCTAACCAGCATGGGCAGGGAGAAGCAGCCAGCCTAGCCCGTGCACAGGCAGGGCGCCATCAGGACCCTCGCTGTGGGCAGCCAGCACTGGCTGCAAGAAGCAGCCAACCACACCCTGGAGAAGCCACCCCACATCCCACTGCTCCTGTGGAACGTGGGTTAGGAGAAACCCAGGTGCTGACACATCCCTACACACTGTGGATGGGTAGCTAACTTGGGAAGTGCCTGGGACCTCACAACCTGCTCATCTTGAAGAACCCAGGAAAATGTCAAGACAAAGGAGCAAAAAAGAATCTCTGGCCTCCAGACCAAACAGAACAAGTCCTGGAGACTTAGACATGGGAGAAAACAGAAGTTGCACACCTAAAATTCCTGAGATGATGTCAACTGAACTAACAAAACTACTTCATGAGGCTGTAAAAGAAATCAGATCGGAAATAATATCTCAGGGAAAAGAAGAAATGACAAATACAATAAAAGGTTTGCTGTCATATCTAAAGAAGTCATCGATTAAAAAAGAGGAGCACAGGAGAATGAGGGAAACTTTGAGTGAACAATATAGAGCAGAACTGGAATTCACAAAACATACTCAAAGAGATATCTGGAAAATTAAAAACTCCATTGAAAGCTGGCAAAACTGCTCAAAAGAAATGAAAGACAGACTTTCAGACATTGAAGACACGATGGCAGCTGGCAATAATGAATGGAAAGATCTCTTAAAAAGAACAAGGAGGGGCTGGGGATTTAGCTCAGCGGCATAAGCACCTGCCTTGCAAGCAGCCAGTAGTGAGTTCGAACCCTGGTACCGATAAAAAGGAAAAAGACAAAAAAAAAAAAAAAAAAAAAAAAAAAAAACAGGAAATAACAATTCAATGGCTGCAACACAAAAATAATTTTAAAATGATGGGTGTCAGTGAAAAAGCAGGAGTCAACACATATAACATGAAGAGATTATTTACAGAATAACAGAGAACTTCTCAAGCATAGGAAAAGGACCTGACATACAAGTAAGTGAGTCATACAGAACTCCAACTAGCCGTAACTAATATAAACCTACACCTAGACACATGATCATCAAGACCCCAGTAATTCAGCACAACAACAGAATACTAAAGGCTGTGAGAGAAAAGAAACAGATTATTTAAAGGAAAGCCCATCAGAATCACAACAGATTTCTCAACCCAAACCATCAATTCAAAAAGAGTTTGCAGTGAAGTATTTCAAATCCTAAATAAAAAAAAAAAAACCTTGCAACTCACTTGATGTGCCCTGCAAAACTATCCAAAACTATCTTCCTAAATTAATGGAGAAACAAGATACTTCCATGACAACAACTGAATGAATTCATTACCACCAAACCAATACGAAAAAGAATATTGAAGGATACTCCAGAGAGAGACAAAAATGACCACAGTCCCAGGAACAGCAGCAGAGTGGGATCACTGAAAGGGGCAGACCACTGAATGGAAAGGAAAAGTAGGGAGCCAAAAAAGTAGACAGAAAAAGGCATAGCAAAGATGAACCAGTACACGTTGGCCATAACCATTTATGTAAATGACCTTGATTCATCAATAAAAAGAAACACAGGCAGAGTAGATTAAGAAACAAGATCCTTGGGGTTGGGGATTTAGCTCAGCAGCATAAGCACCTGCCTTGCAAGCGCATGGTCATGAGTTCGATCCCCGGTACCAATAAAAACAAAAAACAAAACAAAACAAGAAACAAGATCCATCAATATGCAGTATATAAGAAACACATTAACTTGAAAGGAAATTAATAGACTGAAAATCAAAACAGAGAAAACAATGCTCCATGCAATAGGGAACCAGAAAAAAGCAGGGGTAGCTTGCTCATCAACCACAGAATGGGTAAGAAAGATATGGCATTTTTATACAATGGAAAGCTACTCAGCGATAAAGGAAAATCATGAGGCTCTTGTAGATAAATGGTTGCATAATGGTTGTGATCACGCTCTTGGGTAACATGGTTTGGATTCACATGGGTGAACATCATGCTGTTTCCCTAACATAAAAACCTGAAGGAGTTAGTATGATCCTAAATGTACAACAGACAGCGTGAACGTGGAAGGGAAGAAACATCTAAAAAGGGAAGGTGGTAGCCACTGTTAATTCCCGATTATTTTGTTTTAAAGTCCTGTAATATTTTTGTTGCTTTGATTGGTTTTATTTCTTTTGATTTTATTATATCTGATGGCATGGGCAGCTGTTTTGAAGATGACAAGATAGTTTATAGCCATTGCTGATTTCCCATTATATTATTTTGAAGTCCTGTCTCACTTTCACTGTTTTGTTTTGATTTGATTTATTGTTTTATTTTGTTTGGTTTTACTTTTTTTAAAAAAATTTTAAAAAACATCTAAATTTCAAATTTTCTTAGAAAATAAATGGAACAAGATTGGCTTACGGTTTGAGGACTACAGTTAAAGAATCTGAAATCTAGAGTCTCTCCTAAGAAAAGGGCAGATATACAAGTAAACAAAATTTTGTACATCAATAGAGAGCTTCAAGAATCTCTTCTTTAAGTAAAGTACATCTTGCAGGATTAGCACAAAAATAATCTGGGAGAAACTTTAAAGAGTCTTAAAATGATGGGAAAAACTGTTTCAAAACATTGTTCATAGAAACAGAACGTGGAAAGGTGGATGCCAGGAGCCAGGAGAAAGAGCTTGCATGAGCAGTTTCAGATTACAAAATGAAAAAAGTTCTAGAGATGGCTATGGAGGGGGCAATGATTATGTGACAGTAGAAGTGGATTTAATGTCAGGGAACTGTCAAATGGCTAAACAGTAAATATTATTTATATATAACTGGCTGAATTGTGCTCCTCCCCCCACATTCCCAAAGTCACATTTAGAAGCCCTACCCTTCAGTACCTCAGGAAGAGACTACGGTATTCCTAGTGTGGCTCCTGAAAGAATGAACCAATGTTCCGGGAAGTCTTCAGGCTGCCTTTGTTGAACAAGTCTGGTGTCCTTGTAAGAAGAGATCAGGACACAAGATAGAACAAAGGCCTCCTGAAGACACCAAGGGAAGCTGTCATTTATTTAGAGGACAAAGAGACGCCTTGGGAGAAACCACTTCTGCAGACACCCCGGCCTCTGCTCTGTGGGGTACAACACCTGTTCCTCATGCACCTCGTCTGCACCTCATGCTGCACCTCATGCAGAGCTGCGCCTCATGCAGCTCTGTCACGGGAGCTACATCTCACCACACATTAATACCGTCACTGCCCAAAAAACAAAACTTCGCTTTAAAGCATTTCACAATGTTTTAAAAGTCTGTCCACATTTTCATATATAAAAAACTCAAAGACAGCAACAAAAGAAAAAATAAATGTTTAAACCTTTGTATTTCCAAGAACACAATCAAGAAAGTAAAGAAACAAGACCATACCTGGAGAGGGAGAAAAATTTTAATGTTCTGTGTATCAGAAAAGGGCCTTATCAAGAATATATATTAAAAGTATAAATCAGTAGTAAAAAGATTAAGTAACTCAATGAAAATCTTTTCCTTCCTCATCAAGGAAATTCTTCAGTACAACCCACTTATTCCTGTTTGCATCTTTTTTACTGCAGACGGTGGTGGGAAGCACACAGTGATGAATCAGTTGGATGACACCCTGGGACTTCTGTTAACTCACCAGCAGTTAGGTACAAAAACTGAAATTAAAACTGCTAAAAAATGGATGATGATCACATCACGGACATTAAGGACAAAGAAACCTGAAAAGGTCACTACTTGTTATTCCAAGAACCTAAAATTACTACATAGAAGATGGAATTTTGCATTCTACTTGCAAAATGTTTCTCAAACAACATAAAAATATTTCTTTAGTTATACAAAATATTTGAAATTTGGAAAATCACTTTAAGTAACCTTTAAATGTCAAGAAACTTAAGAAAAATTCTAAACACATTTCTGTTTTTATATATTACTTTTTGGTGAACCATTAAAAATAAGTAGCAGCTATCATGGCAGCACAGATCCAGGTATTTTAGCATTTTCCAGTCACTGATAGGACTGAAACTTTTCTTCATAAACTGCAACACTTTTCAAAGCTGCATGTGGTGCAATGACCCAGAAAACCTGGGCAACATGAATCTATAATTTTTTACTTATTACATATTTTATCCTCAATTAAATTTTATTGAGAATTTTTGTTTACTTCCTTATATGTTGCTGTAAGAAAGCTTGATAGCAATTTGATATTTTTCCATGTAAATTATTCAATCTTACTATATTTTTCTTAACTTTTTGGATAATTATTACTTCTTGTTTTTATCTTGGAGGGCCACATGCCTTTTTTTCCCATTTCCATTTTAAGCTCTTATTAAGATACATCATAAAGGTTGGTTATTCTGGACCCGTTCTCTCAGGTACACAGGAGACAGTGGTCCTTCTATGTGGAAATATAGATACTTTATTTCCAAAAAGTTTTGATTATAACTTTAAATGTGGCTTCTGCTCATTTTTCATTGGCTTTTCTAGCTCAAGCATTAAATTAGATATAATGGATCTTCTGTCATTTTTTACCTCAGATCCTTTTTATCTCTCTTATTCCAGTGTCATTTCCTTGGCTCTTTCATTTCTATTCTTTGTGTCTCTAACTGAACTTTTGGTAATATCCATCTTCCCGTGGGTACTCTGTAATTTAACTTTTCACTTCTGAAATGATTTGCCCTTTTTTCTTTTCTTTTCCTTTTTTCATGTTGGTCGATTTCTTTCCAGAGTTCAGTCAGCTCCTACTTCACACATCTTCCTGTGGTTTTATCTATACAGAGTGACAGTTGTTAGACGCCTGGCTCACGGTGTCTTTTCATAATGCAACAGCTGGTTTAATAGAGGTGATTCAAGTGTGAGTGTTGCCTTCCAGTTTTCCTCTGTTCTGTACTTTTATATCTTTATTTTTGCTTTCATTCTTTGTCAACGTCCACATACAATTTAGTAAGAAAATTTTAGCTTAATTTGCTATCTTATTCTTACAATAACGTTGTATTTGAGAAATGTCCTTCTTTCCGTCTTGAGGACTATTTACATCGGTTTATTCCAGTTTGGCAAGGGCAATTTATCCAAAACGCTATAGGAAGGGAGGGCGTGACAGACCAGGTTTCTCAGTCCTAGAGCGCCCTCTTCTGTTCAGGCTCTTTGTGGCGGTGGCGGTGGCGGTGGCGATGGTGACGGAAGAGTGTATTTTTTAAATACTATCTTCCTTCCTTACAGGACTTCTTTCTCCTTTCCTGCTGCCACTAACACTCCAAGGGTAGCTCTGTCCCCACCCTGCCCCTCTGCAGGATGCCTTCCACGGTCTGAGAAGCAGCGCTTTCCGAAGGCTGCTCCCCCCACCGCTTGCAATGTCACAGAGACCACAGGTGCTGCTTTTAGCTTACGTGTTGCTGTCACACCACAGACACCTGGAATTCTTCTTTTGTAAACTGGTAAAGTTCTCACAGTCATCCTCGTATTCCTTTATTTCATATTCTGAGGCCTTTTAAGGATCTCCTTATGGGACATCTTTTTCTTTAATCTCTTTTCAAAGTCCTTCCTTTGGTCTTTTAAAATAATTTTTAAAAGGAATAATTTCAGCATGAAAAAGCTTCACAAAGTGCTTTTGTGACAACAAAAAGAAATTTGTTTACTCAGTGAAAGGATTTTAAGTCAGAAATGGCCATGCTACCATTTCAAATGAAAATGTGATTAAAATACTGTCTAAATCTTCGTAAATAAATAAAATGCAGCTGGCAAATTATGCACCTATGAAATTAGTCTGTACAATCCCTGTTGCTTTTGTGTCCTTTTCTCTTTTTTTCACAGATGCTCACTGTCCTAAAAAAATCTTTTTCCTCCACGCTCTCCAAGCATTCCTGAAATAACACACAAAGTTGTTTGCAGGTCATGCATATGTAAGGTCATCTGTGACTCAGAGAAAGGTTTTATCCTTTTTTTTTAATTTAGAGAAAAGAAGCAAAACAAAAAAAAATAAAAGGAATACAAAATTTCAAAAGAAATGATTAGTCAAAAAATTAGCAGTAAGAAATCACTAGTTGAAAAATTACATATTGTTATCTTAGAAGTAGTTGTGTAAGTTACAAAATCAAAGCATAAAAAATGTACAAACAATGACAGTACAAACTATTCTGTTTGATGAACTAACAAAAACTTAGTAGTATGGTTATCTGTCTTGCACAATTAAACACACATACAGCTATAATCTTTAGAGCACTGTCTCTTCCGAGAAAGGTTTTATTCTACAAGGCCACACTGAGATCAGATAATCCATATTAAAATGACAAAGCTCACAGTAGGCTAAAGCACAAGGCACTGCCAAATGGTAAAACTAAACTCTAAGAACAGGAAAACAGTGACACTGTGCTCTGTGAGATTCAAACTAAAAACTAAAAAGGTCAATAAGTAATTTAAAACATACTGTGCAATCAAAAATCATTTAGAAGAAATCTTCTACTTACTATACCGAAAACAAGAATCTAACTTCATGTTAACATCTTGAACACAACAGATCCAAAGAATTGAAACTAAAAGTATGCAACAGAGAAACAAAATTAGTTTGTCATTCCAATCGTTTTTTTAAAAAGCACAGAAATTCTCCCATGGTTAAGCTACATTTTTAAAAGTGTTTTAGGGTTATAGCTGACAACACACGTGTAAGATACAATTGCTATACCCAGGACTCTCTGATATTCCTCAAAATTTAAAGACACTCTAAAAGAAAACAGAACTCTAATTTAGTGGTCAATAGG
Organism: Cavia porcellus; assembly: GCF_034190915.1. NCBI lineage: Eukaryota > Metazoa > Chordata > Mammalia > Rodentia > Caviidae > Cavia > Cavia porcellus. The sequence continues at coordinate 154,070,140 of NW_026947484.1, read as the reverse complement.
GACAAATGCAAAACGCTATTTCAAATCCAGAAAGGTGCCAAGAGTCCCTGAGGATTATTTTGTGTGAAACGGGTTATAGAGCTTTGAGAAGATAATCTCCAGCCTCACCTCCTTTGAAAGATCGCCCTGCAAACTCCTCACATCAGCATTCGTCTAATTCCCAAACCAAAAGCCTGTGGGAAAGGCAGGAAGATCTGACCTTGGCTACAGCCTCTTCTAAAGAGCACCAGGGAGGTGCCAAGCCACAGGAAGGAGATGTAACGTGAGGTAGCGGTCATATTAACTCTGCAGAGAACTAAGGTCACATAAATTTAGGCCCGAATGTTGAAATTTAATTTACTGTCAGCTACAGTGCAAGCACAAAGGATAGCTCTCAAGTGACTGGGTAAAGCTGATTTAACACATTCCCAGAAAAGCCAAGTTCTAGTTCTCATGTGAGGAACTTCCGCAGTAACCTCGTGTCTAGCAGAAGCTGAAGGTGGGCTCCTGTAAGTTCACACAACCTGCAACTTGTACACCTCAGGATCTATCTTCGTAGCACCCTGGCAAATCCTAATGTAATAGTGAGGGAGCCTGAGGAAGATATCAGAAGAAAGAACAAAGAGAGGAAGAGGAGAAATGAAGATGAAAAAGGGAAGAAAAGGAGACGGAGCAGCAGAATCTCAAATGTATTGAGCTTCTACTCTGTATTCTGTCCCATCAGGAGTTAAATGTGGACTGTACTAGTCACTTTACTTTGTTTTTACTAGCGTATCTGTGTACACATGAAAAATATGTAGAACATCCATAAATCATTTCATTAATAAATGATACTGTGTATGATTCAGCCCGATGTTTTCTCATTTGATTACATAAGGCCAAGTATGGCTTGTCACTTGTTCCTGTTACGTTTCATGAGCTAAAAAATGGTCTTTATATTTTTAAATGGTTGAAAAAAATAAAGAATAAGATTTCATGACAAGTGAAAATTATACCAAAGTCAAAGTTTGGCACTGCACTACAATAGTATTTGCAACCAAGATTCTGTGCTCCACAAAGGCTAAAATACTTCCTGTCTGCCCTAAACAGAAAGGTTCCTAATTATTCTGTGTGAAGTTATTCAGAAGCAGGCTTGCTGGGGCACATATCATGCACATTTTAAATTTTTCTAGAAACAATAAAAAAAATTATCCAAAATGGCTTTCAATTTACACTGTCAGCAGAAATGTATAATCTCACATTTCCTTCCTCATCAGCAGTGAACTTTTAAGATGAAATAGTACCTCAGTGTTTTAATTTCCATCTCTCAAAAAGACTTTTAATATGGTCACCAGATAGGAATCTTTTTTTCTCTCCAAACCGTATTTCTTTTGCTTATTTTTTATTGGATTTCTCTTAAATCAATATGCAGTTATTTATTCTGGATGAAACTTTTTGGCATACATGTTGCAAATCATTTCACCTTTACATTCTCTCTCTCTCTTTTTTTTTTTTTTTTGGCTATATATATTTTATTTTTGTAAACACCATCAACTTTTTCTTTTATTAACTGTGCTTTGGGGAGCATGAAACCTTTCCATACTCCTAAATTTAAAAAGACATTATCCAAGTTTTGATGTTTCCTTCTTTTACATTTAGATGCTTATCACATTTACAATTTGCTTTTATGTACAGTGTAAAAAGTAAATCTAATTTATTTTTTTTCCTCTGTGGCAATCCAATTTCTTCAGTGTGAATTTTAAAAATTTATCTATCTCCAATCTCTCAAAGACCGTATCTTGCATATATTGTTAGGATGGCTCTCTGCCGAACCCTCATGCGAACTGAACCTGTGTCACTTCATTCCAGTCCTGCCAGCTTTGGTCTGAGTCGGAGCTACAGCTACCGCCTCGCCCACCACCCACCCACCACCCCGCAGGTTCCATAGTGGTCTGACGGCCCGCATCAGCCCATATAACTCTGGGGCAGTAATGGGTTGACGTTTGTAAACGCTAGATTTTGTATCAAGGAAAATTCTTATTCCTTAATTGTTGGCTCGATTGGATCAACTTACAGACTGTCTGGCTCATACCTTCAATTTTAAAACTTTTGAAGGAATCTCGAATCAATTTCTGATATGACACTGAAATCTTCCTTGGCAATGGTGAATTCACCAATCTTCCTTTTTTAAAATGGAAACTTTCATTTTAAATTTTCTGTAGCTATTATTGAGTAATTAAAACTTTATATGCTTTTCTCTTCCTGGTGAGATAAATGTCTTATCCTTCATTGTCTTCTTGCTAATACTAATGTGCTTTCTTTAAGTCTATTTTACCTAATGTTAAAATATTTTTATAAGACTTCTTTTGGTTAGTTGTCGCCTGGTAATCTTTCTATTGTCAGCTATTTAGTTTACACTTTCTGCCTCACTACATTTATTTTTACACTAGTTTGATCTCTACTTAAAGTGGCTGCCACCTGCATGCCCGGAATACCAGCCATGCCCAGCCTAAACACTGTTAAGAGGCCAAGTCCTTGCAGCCCCTCTTCCTTCTGTGAGCCAGGGCCATCTGGGGGAAGCCAGTGGTGCTATTCATCAGACAACGTTTACTTCTACACACCTGCTGTCCTGGCAGCTCAGCTATATACTTAAGGAAATTTTTCTTAATTTGTAGGGCATCTTTGTACAGTGTTTTTAACACAACAGTTGCTCTAAAAAATGTAGTCACCATTTTAATTATTCCTTATTATAAATTCAAATTACTTCCCTATTTCATTTATATTAATTTCTCATTCTGAAAAAGTGACATGTTACATCTCATTCTGAATAATACAGAGTATTCTTTTATTGAGAAACATTTCCTTCTAATGAAATCTGAAACTCTGAATGTCAAAGGTCATTAAAGTCGTCGTGTCTTCATATCTAAAATATAAGTAGGATTTCTCATAGTCAGTGTAAATTCAGTGGCAAGTTTCATGTGCTTATTTATTACCAAAAGCTGCCTCATTTTTCGGATATTCAAAGTTTTACTATGCCTAATCTTCAAAGAAATATAAAGAAAACTAGTAAAAGATGCAAGACATATTTTAATAATTTTCTACAATTTAGAAGATGTGCATAAGAGCATTTAAGCATACAAGTACAAATTCTGATGACCATCACCTGTTTTTTAAAACATAAGTCTGAGTTTACACTTTAATTATTTAACAGATTTTAAATGCATACATCACACTCATGCAAAGCAATTACAGCTGTTATGGTTACAGCTTTATGACTCACCATATAGCTCACTATTACCTGCTTAGCTTGGTACCTTCAAAAAAAGTGCAAAAATTGCCACAAAGCATACATCGTAATAGAGATCTAAAATACCAGGTTCCTGCTCTCTCTCTCAATACATGTGCTGTAAATATACATTCCTTTGGTATAAAAAAAATAAACATTTTTGTAAGTGAGATATGCTAATTGTACTAAGACCCTGTTTAAACTGCTCGTCAAGTATCTCGGAACTTCTGGCTCTGGAGCAGAAGCCACGCAAACAAGATGCACCGCAAGGTGGCTCTCAGTCCACGCACACACTGGGTTATCTATCACCTGACAAGGTCAGCTCTTCTGTAGCCTGTGAACTCTTACATTTCATTCATTCATTTTTGTTTATTTTTCACTTTTTAGAACATTTAGTGGGAAATATTAACATTACAAGATGAAGCCATCAGATCAAGGCAGAGAAAGACTTTAATATTAAAGTTAAAATGACGTCAATCAATCTCATTACAAAAGGCATTCCTTAACATAATAGGTCAGAATGCCAGCAAATTACAGAAAGCATGAAATCTGGAGTATCACTGAGTATGAGGAGAACTGTGTCCACATGAATTTAATCAGACAAGATGCCCAGTGTTGGTAAATTAATGTCATCTGCAGCTCAAATGAAAATGGTCATTAAGATTTTGTTTGATGAAGACACAAGGTTTTCCTTTCTTACATATATTTTAATTATTATAGTAAAAGTACACAGTAAAAATCAAACATTATGGGGCTGGGGATTTAGCTCAGCGGCATAAGTACCTGCCTTGCACGCAGGCAGTCGTGAGTTCGATCCCTGGTACCAATAAAAACGAAAAAGACAAAAAAAAAAAAAAAAAAATCAAACATTATTCTTTTAATTTTCAGTTTCTTTTATGAGAAAACTATTTTTGAAATAAGAATTTTATTTACCTAAAGGAATTTACCTATCACATTTATACAAAAATGTGCTTTAAACAACACTATCCATTTAATAAAAATCTCAACAAATGACTAATTTTAGTTCTTAGTTGTATTTTGACTTTATTTTGCAAAGTGTATCATGAAATTTCAATTTAGTTATTAACCGCCGACAGTGCCAGTTTTTCCATAAGATTAAGGGCTGTAACTGACAATCTCAGGGTCCTGTTGCCAGGTTCACTTTCCTCCCACACTAATGCCATAACTAACCTGAGCAACTACGTTGAAGATAACATTATGGGGTATAACAACCACTGTTAAATTCCTATCGTCTTGCTTTGAAATCCTATACCGCTATTGTTTCTGTTGTTGTTATTTTGCTTTTGTTGTTATTGTGTTTTTGATTGTTTGCTTCTTAATTCTCCTGGTTTTTTTTTTTTTTAATTTTAAAGAGAAAAAAGAAAAGACAGATAAAGTCTAGGTTTTTTTTAAGAACATGAGTAGTTGAACATGAGTGTTATAATGTCAAAATGTGCATTCCAATAAACTACAGTAATGAATTAAAATCTATAAGAGAATTATTAGTAAGATAAAAACAGAGAGGGAAGCAGAGTCCTGAAACAAAGTTGTTTCACTTTGGGGCTTTTGTGGGGGAGGGGCTCAAACCCACATCATGGCACGGGCTAGACCAGGGCTTTGCCACCACTGAGCCATGTTCCTTGCCCCCAGAAGTCTTTAAACAACCAGCTGCACAGGTAAGCACAAGAGGACCAGGTGAACAGGAACTCCTGTCAGACAGGCTGTGTGTGACAGGTTCTAATACAAATGCTAATCAAGCTCCCTATAGCCACTAACTGGCAATGTGGTAATACCTGGCCTACTTAAAAACCAAGTAAAACATCGCACCACGATTTCAAAATAATGGCAATTTCTAAAATGGAATCACAGATTTATACTATTAATGTGAGTTCTGTCTCTTGCTTTACCTAAGAGGTAAGGACCTCATAGGTCAGTCTTCTAGTAATTGGACTTACTTTTTCCCATTAGATTAGAAATACAGATTAAACTATTTTACTAGTTAACAAACATTTGTCACCTACATATCTTATATTTTTCTTGTGAGTCTTCAATTTCTTGACAAAATATTTAATAACATGCAAACTAATATATACATTAGAAAGATATTTTGAAACTATTCTATAGATCTACTTATGTATTCAGTTTCTTACAGCAAAATGACTGCACACACAAATTCTTATCACCATTTCTTAAACTGATAACTCAATATCAAAAGTCTTTTCTTGTCAGTGATCTGAAAAAACACATCTTATGATCTACTTGAAGACACACTCAGCCTCAGTCTCCAGCACTGAAAGAGGAGATTCTTGTACACGCACAAACACATACTGCTGCTGCCATCTTTTGGTACAATACAGTTTCCCAATTCTTTCTAATGTTTCTGCAAATGAAAAGTCCTCCCAAGATGAAACAACTTGTTAATATTAATAAAAGCAGAATAGATGATGTAAGCAGATGGCTAAAATGTAGTACAAATAAAATTCCAGCATTAGTTTTTACCAGTACATGTGATTAGCTTCCTCAGTAATGCTGAACACTTACCATGTAACAATATTTACAGCCCAAAATTAAGTGTTTTATAAACAAAGCACAAATTAATTCTCTTCAAGCTTACATAAGGTAGAGTTATTATTCCCATTTTATGAACATGGAAGCAGAATAAAAGAGTTTAAGTAGTTTGCCAAGGTTTTACAGCTGGTAAATGGCAGATCTAAATTCAGGAGCTGATTCCAATGGTCTTCCTTTTTGATTATTATGCTGTAATACTTCAATAATACACATTAAGTAAATTTTTAAACTATTTAGAATATTAAGGCTTAGTTTAGTGGAACAGAGAGATACTAGAATTATTTTTTGGTTCTTTTACTTTAGTGCAATACAAGTAGATATTTATAAAGAAAACATAAAAACACAAAAAATAAATTCCATAAAAGTTAAGATATTGCTTGTGTGATATGAGAAATGATTACTTTTAAAAGAAAGTAAGCCAACAATTCAGAGTAAATATGAAGTAAAAGAGTGTGTGTGTGTGTGCGTGTGTGTGTGTGTCCATTCTTCCTGGACTTGTGTATTGGCCCCACCATTTATTAGATACATGTCTTTAGATAGATTTTTTTAACCTTTTTCATCTAACATGGAGAAATCGCACCTGCTCCATAGGCTTGTCATGTGAATTTAAGGACACTGAAGCAAACATATGTCAAGGTACATCCCCAGTCACTTTTTGGGGCTCACCTCATCCACATGGAGTAGGTCCCAAACAGCTATAATTTTATTACGTATTCTTTACCTTTGCCCATCTGGCTCAAAGATGCCTGAGCTTTGACTCAACTAGATTAGTCACAAAGCCTTTTGTGCAATTTAGAATAAGGAATGAACAAGATCATTTTGCTATATAATAAACAGAAGAGATATAAATCTTCAGAACACTATCAATGAATTGTCTGAAGAACTCAAGAAAACAATCCCACTTACAACAGAATCAAAAATAAATAAAATAGGAATAAATTTAACCAAAACAGTGAAAAATCTGTACAATGAAAACCATAAAATATTGATGACAGAACTGAACAATACATTTTCAGATGGAAAAACACCCTAGGTTCGCGGGTTTAGAGAATATTAAGATGTCTGTACTACCCAAGCAATTCACAGATCCAAGGAAATCATTATGAATTATAACATTTTTCACAGGAATAGAAAATCAATCCTAAGAATTGTATAGAACCACAAAAGACTCCAAATAACCGAGGCAATCTAAAGCAAAAGAATGAAGCTACATTACACTGTCCGACTTCAAAATATACTACTACCAAGCTACAGTCATCAAAATAGCACAATTCTGGCAGAAACATGCAGACCAGTGCAAAAGATCAGATATCTCAAAATTACTACCCACACATCTACAATGCGTAAGTGATTTTCAACAAAAATGTGCCAAGAATACATTGGAGAAAGACACTCTTCAATAAGTGGTAGTGGAGAAATTGGATATCCCATTTAGAATGAAACTGAACTCTAGCTTCACTTCAGATACAAAAATCAACTTGAAAGAGATCATGGGTAAAACCTAAATCTACCCACTGACTAGAAGAAAACAGGGAAAAATCTTGACAAAAATCTCAAGAACGGGGCCAGGGATTTAGCTCAGTGGCCTAAGCACCTGCCTGGCAAACGCAAGGTTGTGAGTTGCATTCCCAGTACCAAAATAAAAGTCTCAGGAGTGATTTCTTGGCTACCACCAGGAGAGTACAGGCAACAAAAGCAAAATCAGATTCTGAGGGTTACATCAAACTAAAAACCTTTTGCACAACAAAGGAAACAACAGAGTGAAAAGATAACCACAGAATGGAAAGAAATATTTGCAAACCACAAATCTGAGACAAAGTTAAAATCCAAAATACCTAAGGAATTCAAATCACACAACAGTAAAAATATAACCCAATTAAAAACAAGTAAAGGATCTGAGTAGACACTTCTCCAGAAATGACACATAAATGGTCAACAGGTATGTGGAAAAATGCTCAACATCATAATCATCAGGGAAATGCAATTAAAACCACAATGAAGTATTACTGTCAGAATGACTACTTTCAAAAAGATAAAAGATAACAAGTATTGGAGAATAGGAAATGCTTGTAACAGCAAAGGTGGGATTATGAATTAGCACCACCATTACAGAAAACAGTACAGAGGGTCCTCAAAAATCTTAAACACAGAACCACCTAGTTAAGCAGCAATCTCATTTCTGGATTAAATGTCCAAGGCAAGTGGAACGAGTGTGTCAGAAAGGTAACTGCCCTCCCACACTCACTGTAGCACTATAGCTCTATCTTGCTTAACATACCACGTTTCCAAAAACATACAAAAGCCAGTCTTGCATCATACAGCTACTCCGTTCAGTTTTATGTACCAAAGTTCTCCACCAGATCTGATTAGCAGTATACACTAGACCACTACATAAAATAGTTTAAGACCAATTGGAATTAAGGCATTGCATTATTTCCTTAATATATAGAAAGTAATATTTTTGAAACAAAACTATCAAATTTAATAACCCTGTATTGATATTTTGACCTAAGGTATAAAAAACATACACAAATACATTCTAGTCTATCATTCTGTTAATAAAATATGGGGGGTTTTGCTATGCACACTATCTAATCTTTGGTGAACATACTTTTCTCTCAATCAACTTTCAATTATAGTTCATATTTGCATGAAAATAGTACCACAAACATTGAGATAATATTTGTGGCATCTAAAAAAAATCCTGGAGTCCATTGGGAACTTTGTTCTCATAAATTACATTGAATAAAGTATACCAATAACCTTTTTAAACAGGTGGGAGCCTGACCACACTGCCCAGGCTGGCTCCTAACTCCTGGGTTCACGTGAACCTCCTGCCTGAACATTCGAAGAAGTAGGTGGGATGGCAGGTGCAGGCCACCACACCAGGCTCACCCCACCATGCAGCTACAGCTTCCAAAACAAAATCTTACAAACACTAGGGGGTGCTCCAATGCAATGCTACTTGGTAGCCGGCTTTTCAACTGAAAATAATTTTCTCCTCCAAGGTAAATTAAGACAATCTTCAGCTAATTTTTGCTTTCAAACTAATGTACAGAAGGAACTGAAAGCAAAATTCCATTCTTCTAGAAGACATAACAAAACTTAGAAATCATTTCTGTTATTCAGTTGTTACATATTTTATACTGTATGTTGATAGAATGAAAAATAGGCATATAAGTATAAAAATGGTCCTTGCCTATAAAGAAAATTCAATGCTTAGATGGTTAAGAGAAGGTAAATATTACCATTTATAGGCTTAAGTTTAAGAGAAATTGTAAAATGAATTTGGTAAAAGACATGAAGCTAACTGTAAGTATTAAAGTATGGCCTAGCTATTTTTTAAAGACAATTTGAAAGTTGCTATTTAAACAAGAAATTTTTTAAAAATCACCATAACATTTTAATTGCTATTTTAAAACTCTTTTTAAGCCAACAGTCAAAGAAACTGGGGGAGGGGACATTAAATTCTTCAATCACAACAGAAATAATGAAAAGAAAAAACTAAGTCTTTTAATATTCAGAACAGAAATCATTTTAAATCTTCATAAAGATTTTATGTTTTTTTTTTTAAATTCATATCTACCAGTCAGAAGTTCAGCTAGAAATACCTGAAATTTTCAAAACTGAAAACTTTGTGTGTTGCATTGGGTAATCCAGGAAAGTTCTCTGGATATGAGTTCCCAATGGCATTAAATGATACTAAATAACAAAGTTGATAGTCAATAAAATACACTGCTGTAGATTTCAAGAAAGTGGTTATCAACTTGAGACTTTATAAATGCTAATAACGTATACTTCCTTTAAAACAATTACAGGGGAAGAAACAGAGCACTGTGTATGGTTCTAAAACTTACACAGATTTTTCTAATTCTTTCAAACGTGTGCACACTCACTACTCATATGTAACAATCCATCCTCTAGCAGGGAGAACCTGGCTTTACTCTCTTCTGCCTTTCCCTGATGCATTACCAAGGGCCCCAACAGAAAAGTATGACCCTCTGATCACAGGTTACAGGCAAAGCTTTAGGCCTTCTTTGCAAGTATCAAGAGCACTGCTACCAGCATTGTACTGTGGGATGCTAACGTAACTCTATCTGGATCCTAGCTTCTCACTAATATTTATAGCTTGTCCATAAATCTGAAAAGCAGAGAGACTATGTAAAATGAAAACAGAGTAAAAATGTTAAACTACTTACCAACACTAACTTTTACCTGTTAATATAATGTTTCATAAAAATCTAACAATTGTGAGACTTTAATATTTTATTCAAATAACAACTTAAGGCAAATACCTGCTTTCCATGATTTCTGAATCCTGCTGCAAACTCATAGTCTCTGTTGTAATTTCCACCTTCCGCACACTTCCAAAGAAATCAGTTATCAGGACATTTTTAGGATCCCTCTTAAAAAGATCAGTGCGATGCCCAGGGGTAGACACACAGAGACTCTTGGGACACACTTGAAACTGAAAAAAAAGAAAAACAAATAAAAAGCAGAAAATAAATTTTTAAGAAAAACAACAAATAAATGCACAGATGAATACGTGCACGTATAACTTACTAAATCCAATGACCATGTAGTAGACTGTAACATATTTTAAAAGCTCTGGTTACTAGTTCTACAGGTTAAAGTTTCATTCCCACTGTAATATTTGACATCCTAAGAAAACTATACAGACATGACAACAGTGATAAAGGGAAAGCTGGCCAAAGTGGGAGAAAATTCACTTCCTTGAATCATTTACTACAAAGGATAAACCCTTCAATCTACGGAGAACTCACACTCAACGTGACAACAGAATCGCTTTTCTGTTCCCAGTATCCTTCTCAGTATGGTACTCTACTGCAGTAGTTTCCAAACGTTTATTAAACACAACGCTTGATTCAAACTTAAAATTCAAATGACAAGGTAGCCAGATATGTCAGAGTCGAACGGAGCTTTTTTGGACTGCGGGAAGGGGAAACAGAGTCCCCACCACATGGGCCCCTGCTCTAGCTGTGAAATGATGTACCTTTCACGAGCCAACCAGCTCTCCTACATTATCCACCAAAAAAAAAAAAAAAAAAAAAAAGACATCTCCACTCCAGTACTCCTAAACATAGTGTGAAAAATATGACTTCACCACTTATAAAAATGTCATCATAATTTCTGTGTTAATCTTAACCCTGGTATTTCTCATCAGTAAGTGACCACCCTGAAAAGCACAGGGTGCTGGTACACGCAGCGCACACCGCTACCTAACAACGCTGGTGTAAGATCAACAAGACATGGCCCCGTTCCTCGGAGGACCCTAAGTCCAGTTAGAGATGAGCGAACATAACGTGGTAGAAAAAAGGATGGCAGGCTCTGCACCTGAAAAGGTAAGCTTGAAGTTTAACACTGAGAAAAAAGACAGCAGAGGACTTTGGCGATTTTTTTTTTTTTAAAGAAAAGCAGGATTTATGGATGGAAAATAACATTTCTAGGGGCTGGGGATTTAGCTCAGTGGCATAAGCGCCTGCCTTGTGAGCAGGCAGTCGTGAGTTCAATCCCCGGTACCGATAAAAAGGAAAAAGACAAAAAAAAAAAAAAAAAGAAAGAAAAGAAAATAACATTTCTAATAAACAAGCAGCTGAAAGGGGTAAACAGCCTTATTTTCTGTAGCATGGGCTACAGAATAGACACTGGCCTCCCCGGAGGGTCAGGCGGAAGGCCCCCCATAGCTGCGAGGTGGTGGAGCGCAGGCGCAGGAAGCACACACGGCACCCCCAAAATGCAGTGGAGTGCAGCTCTCCAGATGCCCTAGGAAGCCTGCCAGAGACTCCCAGGATCACGCTTTCTATCCTTTCTTCAAACTCAGGTCCGAAGAGTTTAAATAGCTTGCCTCACATCACACAGCCAGCGAGCGACCTTTGCCTTCTGTTCAAGAAAACATTGTGCACAAGGGAGTACAGAGAAGAGAGCAGAAATCAAGGTGCAAAGAAAAAGGGGGAGAAAAAAAGCGAGGCAGGAGGAAGGCTCAAAACCATGAAATGCCAAACAGAAAGGACACCAACAGATGGTAGACTGCAGCAGCAAAACGAAACATAAAATAAGCAGGGATCAGATCAGAGTCCTGGTACACCGAAAGCCTCTCCACGCATTCCTTTACGAGCGACTGGATGCGCTTCATTAGGTACCAGCGAAAAAAGTCAGAAAACGTATAGCAATAAACGTGGCTAACACTATCTCACTGTCTTTGTTGCAAACACAAACACCATCCGCTTAGTTTGAAGTCATTCCTTCTTTCAAGGACCGCGTTTCTACCGAGGTGGCCCACAGATCCCAGATCTCTGTTTTCAATAATCCTCTCTCTCTCACTCAATCTCCACACTAACCAAGCTGTATGTTTCCGGCTAAACACACGGACCTCCTAGTCACCTAACTTCTGTGCCTCTGTAGGTATCTGTTTCGCTAGTGAGTGCTACACTTTTTCACTCAAATCTGAAAACGTACCTGTTCTACAAAAAAATTTAATCACTTTAATCACTAGCAGCACTGTATTTAAAGGAGACAAACAAGCGTGTGTTGACATCACGCGCCTTTGTTCCTTGGGTAAATATTCAAGGAGCCTCCGCCAGATCATGTCCTTAGGCTCTGAGGGCAGTAAGGTGCAGAGAGCACAGCCTCCCCACCCCCATATAAGAAGCACATTCCTGAGGGAATATCACAAATATAAATAATTACGCAAAACACTAAAGTATCATAAAGGCACATGACAACAGGCATACACTACAGAGAAAAGAACTTCACCTGAACGCCCAGAGATTTCTATAACAGGTGACAATTTATAAATGCACTCTTCAAATTTTACCCAGAGACACCACACATTTTTCTTTTTGTGTGTGTGGACTGAACCCAAGGCCTTTGCACTAAGCTATGTCCCCAACCCCTTCTTTACTCTGTCACTGGAGATAGGATCTCATTGAGTACCCAAGCTGGGCTCAAACTTTCCATACTCCTGCCTCAGCCTCCCAAAATGCGGGGGTTACAGGTGTGTGCCACCATGCCTGGCTTAACATTATACATTTTTAAGGGGCTAATTGCCAGGTGTTCTAACTTTACTGCTTCGAAAACATCTAATATTCTGAATAAAGTCATTAGCTAATTTTAATATGTGCATATAATCCCATAGAAAATAAACTAGTGTATAAATGTCCTATAAATGTCTCATATCATTAAAATAGATCATTTTTAATGACTAAGATTAAAATAGTCAAAATTGAAGTTTTAAAATGGAAGCAGGAGGGCAAGATGAATATTCGTGAGAAATGTTTATTAAAAACTGAACAGTAAAACTGTGAATAATAAAAAAAAGTTTCCTTAGTCTTTGCCATATAATTTAAATGGAAGAAGTATTTTTAATCCATCAAACATTAAAATACACAATGTATACATTTTAAGCTCTTGAGATGACATGTCATGTATTATATAATCTGTAAAATCCAAAATGAAAGTAAACTTTTAAAATTGGAAATGAAGAGACTAAAATTTTTATAAAATAGTATTATCACGTTTTAACTGAATATTATATCACAAGTTTGAAGTAAATTTATATCAAGATTGAAGCATCAAAATATATTATCTTTAAAGTTAGTAAGTATTCTGTCAAGTTTGACAGCCTATAACTAACTGTAGCTTTCAAAATTTTGGAAGAGAATCTCTTTAATAAAAGAAAACTTACCTGAAAGGTTCCTGTACAGTTAAAGAGATCAATGCAGAACTACTGGACTGAAGCCCAGAGGCTGAGGCAGTCCTGTCTACTCAGTCTCCCCTTCACTCCTAGGACCATAATGCAGGGACAGTACCTGCCTCTTTACAAGGCAAGTGATTCGCACTTACCAAACACTCAAGAAATGTTTGTGAACAAATGGACAAAGTGTAAGTTAATAGAAAAGAGTGAAAGTCATTGACATATATTAATTATCCAGTCCAGAATTATTGTTTCAAGCTTTGCATAATGCAGCTTCAATGGTGATATGATTAAAAGAGGGAAACAGAAAAATCAGGATTACAGACAAATCAGGAAAAAAGACTGAACCAAATTTAACCAACCATTTCAAAAGACTGTATTTAACATAATAGGGCACTTAAAAATATGTAAGATAAGGTTGCCCATTCCAGGAATGTCCCATTAAAGAAGATTTCCACTCAATTAATAAGGTCAGTAAGATGATAGACTCGTAAATGTTACCAGAGACATAAAGTTCAGTGAAAGCTCTGATAAGATAAAATAAGGTCCATCAGGGAAGAACCTAGGGAGAGTTCCTGGAGGAAATACAATCTAGTCTGATCCCTGGGGAAAAAAAGTGAATTTAAAAGGTGAATCTGATAGGGAAACGAGCAGCAACAAATGAGTGAAAACAGAAAGCTACCTCTGGAAAAGCAAGTGAACCAAACTAAAGCTTTTGATCTTTTGTAATAAGGAGAGAAGCAATATAAAAGCGAAACAAAACAGTTTCAAGGGCAGTCTTGGCCCACTCAGGGCGGCCTAAGGGAGATTTTCGAGAGTAAGGTCCCAAAGTTAATAACACACATGTGCAAGACACCACCATAATAGCAGGCAGCAGGGAGCAGAACAGAGAGCCCAAGAGTGCAAGAGCAAGAGCCCCTGGGTCTTTATTGCATAATTCTTATACAGGACACTATCTCATATTTACACCCGTATAAAGTGCTACAACCTGTACTGTTACATAACTGTATCCCACTGTGCGCCTGTGCTAGACAAACAGGGTCACATTCTCAGGCGACCTTAGAAGCTTTGAGCTTTGAAGCAGTCTGAGTGGTTCCCCACAGGCCACAATTCAACATACGAAATAGTACACACAAAAGTCCAAGAAATATAGACTTCACATAATCACATTAAGGTTAGCATACCTATGAGTTATAAAATCAAATGAAATGACTACTTACAAGGTCATTCATATTAGTTTGGCTGGCTGGATTAATTTCCTCTAAAAACTCCAAGACATAAAATGTGTATCTATCCATAAGATGGACTCCAATTGCAGGATCAGGTTGATGCTATGAAAAGAAGAAGAAAAAGTATATATTTAATGGTATCACTAAAGCAAAGGCTTAAAATAAAGTTTCCTTCTCTGTTAAACAAGTATATACTGATAAAGCATACAGAGTGATTTTTCAGATAGCTACACATGCCAAAACATTGCATTTACAGATGGAGAAGATGCACCTACCGAGAGGGAATCTTCTCCCACTTGGCTACTGGCCAGAGCCATTATGTTAGGAGAATAAAACCGCTCATACATGGATGCTCCTTGGCAAGTGTCAATAATGAACAGTAGCTCATTGTAGCTGTAAGAAAAGTGAAAACACCTTTGATAGGAATCATGCTCCTGATCAACTCTACAATACTTCCATTAGATGTTTCAGTCCTATCTTAGCCATTTCATTAGCTGCACATTTGGAGAGTCTTCAGTAGAATTCTCAGTAGAAATTTGGCATTAGGAAAGTTAAATCAACTGGGCTCGGTGGCACACAATACATAATGCCAGCACTCTAGGAGGCTGAGGCAAGAGGATCACAACTTTGAGCCCAGCCTGGGTGACTTAGCAATTTAGTGAGATATTAGAAAGCCAGAGAGAGAAAGAATAAAAGAGAGGGAGAGAGGGATGGGAGAAGGGAGGGGAGAGGAAAGAAGGGAGGAAGGGAGAGAGGAAGGAGGGTAAGAAGCAGCTGGGAGGACTGTGTTCAATCCCCAGTATAAGAAAAAGAAAAGTTAAAGGCACAATCCAAGAAATCAACCCAGCAGGGAATGGTGGTACTGTCACAAACTAGCTATGCCAAACTTCGTTCTCCCCTACATCTGTGTTATATGGAAATAAACAAATATTCAATTCAGCAACCACTTATTTGACACACAAACAATTCTAGAAACTGAACTAGATTCACAAGGAGGCAAAGACCTATGTAAACTACTGTATCATACTTGGCCACCACATTCAAAGGATTTAAAATGTAACCAAAAACTGAAAGATAAACAGGTAACTGGACTGGAATGTGATACTATGCTATTACAGATAGATGCTGAGCGTTAACAGTGTGCCTGACACCAGGCTGGGAATACAGTCAGCCCTGCCCTCCTACAGCTCACGGCTTCACACAATCAGAGCGCTCTCAGGGAGCTGGGAAAGGAGTGGAGGGAAAGCAAAGGAAAGCAGGTCAGGGAGAGGAGGAGCCCCACGTGGACGACAGGTGAGCACCATTTTATCCACCAGGGAAAGGAAGATCCATTCCGTCAGAGGAAAAACACCAGCTGTGAAGAAGTATAAAACCTTGGAAAAGGGAATAGTTGGCTGCAGCCAGGCTTGGAGTAAATTTAGGGGCCAAAGAGAAACTCTCAAAAGTGGGACAGGGCCAATTTGTAAAGCTCCATATGAAGCCTGGATCTTATCCATATAACTTTAAGGAAGTCTCCAAAATATTTCAGTGTTTGAATTCAGATTTTAGTAGAAGAATAACATCAGCAGATCTCTGTTTTACAATATGCTGGCGGCTGTGAAGGTAAAGGTAGGAAGGACACAGGTGTTCTAGGGCCTTTCCTTAGACACTGGGCCCAGGGACAGTCAATGCTGCTCCTAGAGAAGGAAGCACAGAATTCTGAACCACAGTAACCAGAAACGATAGAAGGCACAACCAATGACACACTGGTTTTGAGACAAAATCGTGGAGGGCCCTAAAGACCAGAAATATCTGAAGTTATGAGGGGCAGTACAGTAAAGCTCTGACCACTCCGGCGGCAGTCCCAGCTGCGGCACTAGTAGTAGCTCTGTAGTTTGGCAAGTGAACTTGAACTCTCTGTGCCTTGCTTTGCCTCTCTGTGAAAATGAGAACAATGATAGCTGCCTCAGAGTTGCTATTAATAGTAAATCAGGTAATACCCGTAAAACAGAGCTGCACTAACATGCATTCCATAATGTGAGCTACAGATAAGACATAACCAGTGTTCAGCTTCCTCAGCACTGCTGTATCTGCTCACACTTATCTTTCAACACAGGCAATTATTTATTTTGTGACACAGCTGTGTACACATTTCTCTCTTTCACTAGACTGTAAACACTTTGCAGGCAGAGAAAACACCACATTGCGCTGTGCGCCATATGCAGAGAAGGAAACCCATAATGTTGACGACTGGTAGTCAAGATAAAGCAACTCTGCTACCTCAAGTAACAAATAAGACAACTGCACCTTAAGAGGTCTTTACTAAGGATTGCTAACGAAGTATCCATAACGTGAGTGAAGTCACAAATTCTAATAATGATCTTAATTTCAACAATTTTTATGAATTAATATTATACTACTGTCACACTGGGACATGGAAAACATGCTTAAAAAGTAAGAAGAGTCGGTACAAGCTGAAAACAATCTCATGTTTAGAATCTCCATGAATAATCTGGTTGGGAACCTGCTGGAAAAGACTCTAGTTCCCTCTGAAAAAGACGTTAAATAAAAAGAGATGTGATTTTAAAACTTCAACTTTTTTGTACTGTATAATAGCTCTAAATTCTTCTTTAAAAAAAAAAAAACACCACAATGGAAAAAAAATAAATTTAAAAAGTGGAAAGAAAGAGTTAAATTAAGTTAAAATTTTATAAAATAAGAACTATGGATCTATCATTGAAAATTTAAGTATTAATCTATCTTATAAAAAGCAGTCACTAGTTAGTTACCGTCTTTTCTGCCACATCTGTTCAAAAGCATCTGCAAGTTCTATGTTGGTAATTTCTTCAGAATCTTGAAATTTCAAGAAACCATTTCCACCATGTCCTTGTAAAAAACAAATCAAGTAGATGCATTTTTGAAATGCAAATTCCATACATCCAGATATATAACTTATTCATTGCGATATTTTAACAGCATTTTTGTTTTATACTCTAAAGTATATACTGTGAAAACACACAATTAATTTTCTGCCATATGCACTCAAAAGAGAATGGCAGACTGTGTAAAAAACAGTGGCTATATCTTGTCTTTCTATCATTCATCCCAGAAGTCCACATTTATACTCTTTTATGAGTCCCATCAAATACCATCCAAATATTTTTTAGTGAGAAAAGAGCTAAAGACACAAGCTAGTCCCATGACATGCTAGTGCTATTCCCAGTGTACACTGCAGTTCTTACCTTAAAACCGACACTTTTGCTACAACAGAACAAGCCTGTGAGAGTGAGCCAGAAGTCTGTAACGTGTATTTGGTATGCACCAAAGAACTAGTTTGTGTGGACTCAAACATTAGTTGTGTGACTTAATGACTATGCCACTTTAGGGAAATCAGTTAACCTATCCCTGAGTTTCCTTAGCCATAAAAAGAGAAACATATCAGCAAGCCCATCACTAGCCTGCTTATATAGCTCCTTTGCACACATTTTTAAAAAGCATCTTCTATTGGGCAACAAAAAGGTAGGAAAAAACTAGAGTCTTCTCTGGATGCATGCAGGACACTGTGACATCACAGGTGGTAAGTGACTATGACCACTAAGAGGGGGAAATATGCCTCCCTCCCATTAGAGGCAGCCCTGTAGCAGGCACCTGTTTTCATCCAGAGCAACACAAAGGAGATTTCAGCTTCCACTTAACTGCAACTCAGTGTTGCACCATGCATCCACACAAGCATGTTTGTCAGCCTTGGATATCAGCACCTAAATCACCAAGCTGCTGTAGGATGAAATGAGTTAATACACAGAGCAGTCTAGGATACTGCAGGGATGTATACTAAGCTTGAAGTTATTCTTGAAAGAGTACCAAGAGAATCAGAAAAAGAAAGGAGTAAATCCTTTATTATATCAACTTACACTGAGCTACAAAGCTGTACTTCATTTTCTTTGCTCCAAAGCAAGAAATTGTCTTTCAATTTTCAGATAAGAAAAAAGGAAAATTTTCCTGTTAACTTTATTAATTTATAAAATTTACAGAGATCTTATGAAGCTGTAAACAAGCACATGACAAAGCACTCAGTAGAGGTTACTGTCTTGTCACGTGACATCTAAAAATTATCAGTTGACTGGAAAGCCCCCTAAAAAATCTGATCATTTGATCTATGTTCAGAATTATATAAATAGAGAGATACTAGTGATAAAAAATGAAAAACAATTGATGATGTCTTGGAATTCAACATAGAGTGTAAGCAATGGCTACCCAAGCAAGAAAGTAATTAAAGTTAAATAATATGTTAGAAACTAAGAATATGTGAACATAGAACAGGCGAAGATTAGAAGTGCCTTTGGGAGAGCAATTATAAATGTGTAACTCATACCAAGATGCTTCTCAGGGAAAAAGAGGAGCTATTAGTAACTAACTATCCCAGCAATAGAAGTAAACCAGGACTGTCCCAGGTAACTGGAGGCACAGGTCACCTTACACATCCAAAGGAAATCACTGAAGGAACTGATTCCTGAACCAAGACTAAAAATAAGGGGTGAGGTAGGCAGAGCAGAGTAACAGGGCATCATAAACAAAAGCAAAGTTTTAAACAAATGTTTGAGGACAAAACAGTCAAGTGTTCAGAATAGGAAAAGGTATAAGAACTGAGACTAAAGTTAAATAAATACTACTATAACTAAATCATAACATATACTATGAATAGTATATAACTAAATTATATTACGAGGCACTCAACAAAAAAACTACCACATCCCACATCTGCGGAGCAGGTTTACAATGCAATTTCATGAGCCTCACCCAGAACCAAATCTGAGTTAAGAATTTTGGGGCAAGGTTTAAGTATTTACAATCAATTAATCCTTATGCACACAAAAATTCAAGGCTCAATCAAAGGGAAATCATTACAAAGTTTTAAATAGAAGACAGACAGATGTGTAATTTCTATTAAACACTTTGGTAAGGTAACTAACAGTAGAACAAAACTGGAGACAGAGATGCTACAGCAGGACGCTAGGTAAAAGGTTAGTAAACATTACCAAGGCAGTAGCCAAAAGCAGAGAGACAAGAAAATAGGGATCACAAAATATTACAAGGTTGGGTATTCCTATTCAAAATGCCCGGGACCAAATATGTCTTGGATTTCAGACTTTTTCAAGATGTTGAAATATTTGTGTCTACATCATGAGGTATCTGGGGGCCAAGTCAAACACACTATTTACAGTTCATGTATACTTCAGACACACACCTGCATGTAACATAAATAAACTCTTAAGTCTGCCTGCTTTCTGACCACTGTCACATGAGGTCAAGTGTAGAATTTTCCACTTCTGACAAAATGCTGGTGTTCAAAACATTTCAGATTTTGGAATATTCTGGTTTTAGATTTTACAGTTTAGGAATGCTCAACTTGTATCATTTTCAAATATCATTTCAAGCCATTTTGTATTATAAGAATACAGAATTACATGACAAACTATGTTAACCAAAAAAAGCAATTCTTTCCATGGAATTTCTTTCCAAAAAACTTTCATTATATTTAAGTACATCTCTAAATTCTGAAATTACCTGTCATATAAATAAGAATATTGCTTCTATCATCCGAAAGAAGACGTTTTGACCTCGGAGTACTAGGCGGGATCCTCCCAGTTAACACTCGTAAAAAATTCTCCACCGTCACCTGAAAAAAGGAAAAACAGAACTAAAACCTGAAGAAATCTAAAAATTATTTTTCACTTTCAAAAACATTCCTTCTTTCTCTATGTATTACTAACCATACTGAAAATAAAACACCAAAGAACCAAAACCTAATTAAAGTACATCCATTAAAATATATATCACCAAAAAAGTTTCTATTAAAAATTGTTAAAAACTAAATAAAAACTACCTTAGAGAAAAAAAAGTCAATTATACATTTGAAACTTTATAAAGTATGCAAAGTATTGCCTTTGAAAATTACCTAAAAGTTTATAAATTATTAATCTGTATTAACAGGCAATTTTTTGGGAAGACACAAAATCTCAAAGTTAGTAAATAAATTCAGCTACATTATGGCAGGTAACATGTAGAACTACCGAGTCAAGTACAGATTAGTTATGAAAAAGAATAATTCCATAAACAAGTCCCCCAAATTATGTACCTTTAATTGCTTAATGCATTTTGTTGCTTAGATTGTGTTAGGAATATCTTTAATATGTACAAAATTGATAACACCTAAAACCAAATATCTAGCATTCCAAGATTCTGTGAAGGAAAATTTATTTTTACTTAAAGAGCATAAAATGCAAATTTAAAGATAACAGCTAAGTCATATATTATACCCATCAAGCTTTTCCACCCAGCTTACCTCCTGGACTTCTGAGCTCCTGGGTGTGACAATGAGCATGTCCACTTGTATAAATTGCTTGACTTACACTCTGACCACAGGACAGCAAATATAAGCTATTTTATCAGGGCTTCTTACTGGCTAATAAGGAAGGGAAGTTTTTGATCTACATTTTAAAGACTAAACAGCTAAAAGTCACACTCTGAGTGATACTGAGGTATTTGCCAAACACTGAGTGCAGGCTGCAGGCACTTGCCAGGTACAAGTGAACAGAGATGTAGGCCACATCCTCAAGGATCTTACACCTTAGGAAAACAGGGTTTGGTTTGATTTGGTTTTGTAATACTGGAGATTGAAAGCAAGGCATTCAGCCCCAGTACTATTTTTTGTTGTGAGATTAAAGTGCACAGTTGAGTTCAAAGTTGAAATCCTCCTGCCTCAGCTTCCCAGGGCGCTGGGACTATAGGCATAGGCTACCAGAGCAGCTGATATAGATGTGCTTTTCAAAATACTCCAAACATAGGTCTGGAAACTCAGAAGATATTGTGCCTCACTTCTGGTAGCCTAGTAAAAAGGGAAGTATTATCTAGGAAAAATTCACATTTTAAATACAGTCATAATCTATTACTTTTAAAAAGAAGTTCCGGAAGAAAATTTAACATAATGGCATTTTTAATTTAAATGTTTACTGTTACATAGTTATATATGCAGAAAAACACTGAAAGTAGCAAAAATATGGATTTTATGTTACTCATTATAATTTTGCCATAATTAATGTTTTCTAAAAATACTAAACTCAAAATTTTAGATCAAATATGAAAAACAAATAATATATTTCCTGTAAAAAAATGGATTCATGCCGGGCATGGTGGCACACTCCCATAATCCCAGCACTTGGGAGGCTGAAGCAGGCGGATTGTGGCAAATCTGAGACCAGTTTGGGCTACAAAGTGAGCCCAATGCCAGCCTGAACTGCATAGCAAAACCCTGTCTCCAAACACAAAAAAAAGAGAATGGATCTATGAAACCTCCCTATAAAGCTAGAAGAGAGAAACCAACATTAAGGTTTTTCTATCTTGGATACATATAAGAAATGTTCTTGCCATAATAGTTTTACTCACCTATTATTTTGTAATATAAACTCCAGGGACAAATTACATCAAGGCTCAGTGACAACTAGATGCTAAATTAAAAAGAATGAAACCACTGTATTCTTCCAGTGTCTTAAAGCTGAAAAGTAACACTTCAAAATGGTGCTAGATTAACCAATTTACCTCATAGCTTCTATAATCCACTTCTACGTCATCGCCGTACACGTTTAGCTCCATATTCTTGTGGCTAAACACGGTTGCTGGTTTGGGATTCCGAGGATTGCAGGCCATATCGTCCGCAAGCATCAGGACAATGTGGCTAGGGGTGGGGAAAACCAGCAAACAGCTCTTTAAATGAAATAAAAAGTTAAACTCATAGGTTTTATTGCTATCATTTAGCAACTATGTTTATAGTTTTCCTCATTAAAAATAAGTGTATTTTCAACCACATGAACTTCACTTATTTTTTTTTCTTTTATGAGTACATGTCTGCAGTACATAATGATCTTGCTCACTGTAGGGATTAGAACATGTACAAAACACATCTCAATTGCCCTCTTCATCCCCTCTTCTAATACCCTCTTTTATTTTTTTCAGCTACATATCTAAATTATTTTTTCATATTCTTAAGTAGTATAAATTTTAAAGCAGAGAAAAACAGCAATCTGGCATAAACCTAGCTACATAACTCTAAATAATTAGCTTAATTTTTTCCCCTAACAAAGTTTATCGTGTGCCATATGGCAAACAATAAGCCAAAGAAGATGCACCAGCTTCCCCAATTTTTTTTATTTTCAAGTAGAATGTGACATTCTCAAAACTTGTAAAGAATTTAACTTTCATCAACCAATAAAAAATGTTGAAGGGGCTGTGGGGAAAAAAAGGACCCCTTCTCTATTGCCGGTGGGAATGTAGACTGGTGCCACCACTGTGGAAATCAGTGTGGAGATTCCTCAAAAAACCAGGACTAGAAGTCCCATTTGATCCAACTATTCTCCTTCTAAGTATCTTCCCAGAAGAATTAAAAACATCTTGCAACAGTGATACATGTGTACTCAGGTTTATAGCAGCACAAGTTACAATAGCTAGATCCAACAATCCAAATACCCACCAACCGAGAAACACATAAAAAAGGATGTGGTCTTTCCATATAATGGAGTACTTCCCAGCCACGAAGAAGAATAAACTGGAGACTTTTACAGGTAAATGGATGCAACTCAAAAACATACTCAGGAGTGAAATACATCAAACCTGCATGTGTAAATGTCCTACTGTCTCCCTAGTGTGAGAAGCTGAACAAATAAATAAGATTCAAAATGTACAACTGATATTGTGAAATGGGAAGAAACTGTTCAACAGGAAAAAAAACTGCATGGGGGAAGGTGAAGAGAAGGAAAAGAAAAATATACATATATATACTCTATTACATATATATGTATGTAATAGTGTTATAGATTATATATATTATATGTAATATACAATGTAATAAAGTATTATATATGATAGTGAAGATAGTTACACTACTCATTTCTCTTATTTCATTGAAAAGGAAGGTCTGTGCTAATATTGCTTGGACAATTCAATGCCTATATCTTGTACTCTGAGTAAGTTAAAGATAACAATACGCAGTGTATTAACCATTGTTACTCTATTATCTTGTTTTGAAATTCTGTGTTGTTATAATTAAACTTTCAGTACGGAGACGTAGCACCCACCACACATGGAGCAGCGCGCAGTGCACTCGGATCACCCCTCGCCAGCCCACTCCTCCTCCTCCTGGCCCTGGCCATCATCTCAGCTGAGGGTTAGTTGCTGGGACAGCTCCCTGCTGGCTTCCCAGTTCCACCTACCCACTCTCAGTTCTATCTCCTGACAGCGTGAGAGTGATCGCCCCTACACATGTCAAGACTTGCCCATTTAAAGCTCTCCCAGGACTCCCAATATAATTAGAGTACCCTGGAAACTCGCAGACTCATTTAACCTTTGCCTCTTAGCCCCGGTGCTCGCACTGACTATGGTTCCTTCCACACTGCCTTTCTGTGCCAGAAACACGCCAAAAGCTTCCCACCTTGGGACCATGGATGAAATTCAGACTTCCCTCTAAACAAATGTGCAAATCATTCCAATCTCAGGTAAGGTCCTCTTTCTCATTATGTTTTATTTCCCATAGGACATTTATGAATCTATAATTTCCTCATCTCCCCCAGCATTCTATTAGAATATAGATTCTCAGAGGACAGTGCTTTATCTGTCCTGTTCTTCAGTTAGTAAGTCTAGCATAATAAATAATTTTAATAAATAATTTTCAATAAATAATTTTAAATGAATGGAATATTTTCATTTTTGCATGTAATTTTAAGAGAAAATTTCAAAATCTCTCATTTTGATCCTACTATGAATCAGGAAATTATTCTACCATACATTTAGATTTCCTAAGCATAAGGGAAAAATAAATGTGGTATACATAATTAGTTTGGCAGAAGATAGTAAGAAGAAAATGTTCTGCTGCATATGTTTCAAATACATTAAAGTTCAAAGCTGAAGCATTGTGATTTTTCTTAAAAATTGGCTAGATTTCTACTTTGAAAGTGTTCCAGTCCTGCCACATTCAAATATCAGATCTTCAGCTGATTCATACTCACGGAAGGCTGAACGTTATTCCTCTTAAAATGGGAAACATACCTTCTCATTTTTATAACTGAAGATCACTGATGCATACTGTTATTATAAATCATGTAAAACTGAACTAACATACAACTGTCAAATATGGATGAGTCTCCCACTAGGCTACGTTTTTTGTTTCAGGTTAATTTCATTTGATAAAAATGATTACCTAATTTACATACAATGTCAGTAACAATCATAAGGAAGTAATAATTTCAACTTAAAAATCATAAATTCAATTGATATTTTTCCTAGAGATAATTTTAAGCCTTAGTATCAGTACTATCTTGATTGAACATAATATATCCTAGAAATCATTTTATTTATAATAAGGTACATAAATGAGAAACAAGTCAGGAAACAGAATGGATTTTAAAGATTTAGAATTCCAACCACATATTCTAATTCACTGTTTCTACTAACTTAAAAAAGTCATTTTTTTTCCTGGAGAAAAAAAAATAACTAATTCAAGTGTTAAATATCTTGTATAATGCTACTTAAGTACACACACATAAGTAAACTACTTAAGTTTATGGTTCTTATAAAACTATGGAATCAAGATAAAATTATAAATTAAATGCTAACAAACCAGCAATAACATAAAAACATTTATCCCATTTGAAAAAGTGTTACTTTGTTTAAAAAAAAATGACTACCATTATGTCTAATAGAAGAGTAGGTCTGGTTCCACATTTACTTTTTTTCTGTGTTAACATTTACACTGCAAATATAATTTGATGATACAGGAAATACCAGTTCATAAAAGTATGCAACACTTCATAATTTTCAGCCTGTTTACTATTCACAACAACCGGATCTCACAAGAAACATGCCTGTATGCCAGTTAGGTCTTACGTGCCGACTCTTTAACATGTCTGTTTTTTTTTTTACTTTATTATCAGGTTAGCATCATACTTAATGGATATCAACTCTATCACTGTTGGAGTCAAGATAAAACATTTAATTTGAAGACAAATGAATATTTCTATAAGTTAGAGTAACAAATTTTTATATGTGTTATTAAAATTAAAACAATCCCCAAAATATAACTGATTCACATAAAATTATGATATTCTTACAGTCTGGCAAGTTTATTCTAGCATATGTGATGACTCAATTCACACTTTATTCTTTTCAAGCCCCTGAAAAACCTAATTCACACACCAAACCATACATAATATGGCCAAAAGAAAAAGAAAAAATGAGCACTCAAATTATATGGCAAGTTTGGTTACAGAATAGTTATTTATATGAATAATTTCTACATTTTTAAATCACTAAAAAACTGTAAAGATACATATTTATCTACTTCTTTACAAGTCATATGTATTTATTACCTTAAAAGTTTGGTAAATATGCATGAAGAATAACTTTTTCTTTTGGATAAAAACAAAAAACTACTAAGACCGTCCTTTACCACTTGTTGACATCTGATCTAAAATGAACAGCCTCACCATGTCTATACAAATTTTTAAAAACTATCTAAATCAATTTTACTTTATGAAAAATAAAATTTAAAACTTCTCAAAAAAGAAAAAAGAAAGAAAAAGAAACCCCCTTAGACAAAAATATTCATGGAAAGGATAATATGCACTAAAATGCTTCCCCACTATCATGTCTGCTAAGCGCTGCGTTTCCAGCTAAACTTCGCATTGTGGAGGTGACGCCTTTCTTCACCTGCGCCCCTAAAACCCTTCCTTAACCCAACCTGAAATAGTAAATGATGGGTAAAAAATACATCTCCAATAGATAAATAATTTTTCACTATCCTAGACCATTAAAGTATGAAATTTCAAAAACTGTAGATTTTTATTTATAATGGACTGGTAGTACTAAAATTTTTCACCAAATGAAATTCAAATTATTATATTAGTAACAATATTTTAAACTGCTTCCCTAAAAGTCGCACTATATTCTTTAGGGATGCTCCTCATAAGATAACACTACCTAGAACATCTTTAGCCACGGAGCTAGGATTACTAGGCTTATCTTCAGTAATACCATCAACCCCCACCAGAAGAGCAGCTAAAATTAAAGCAGCAGAAAATGAGGGTCACGGGAATCTTTGACGCCCTCTTAAACCTCGCCCTCGGTCTCTGCCTCACAGATGTTGTTTCTTTTACCCATTGACACAAATTATTTAGTACACTACCATCTACTGCAGCAATGTAATGACTGCTGGACCAAGAAAATGCAGCAGATCAGCTGCTAATCAGTAGCCTGATACCAAAATATTTTACTTTTAGGCTTTTCTTCTTCCACATCCTAAAATACCTCCAAATTAATGACAGCCCCCACTCCATCACCAGCCCACTGCGAAACTATTCTCAGTAAATCTGCTGATGACAGATGCTAGGACATCAAGATATTCTCAGTTACGTTCAACTTGCCAAATGCCACACAATCAGCATTTCTAGAGTCTATAATGCCAGGTACTTCATCTTCATATTATTACAAACAAAAACTCAAAAAAGCTACACTGCAGACAGGTAAACACATCATCATACTGCCAATTTACATGTGAGTAGCTAGCCAGCTCACACATTTAAAGTCCTGTGTGATTTAGTATAATAGTAGCTAACATGAATAAGTACTTAATATATCTAAAGCACTGTATTAATAAGCAAGCATATTTCATGCATTATACATTATTCCTATGGTGTATCTATTATCATTCCATTTTACAGGTTATGAAACAGAGGCCCACAGAAATTGGTCCCACAGCTAGTGGTAATTGAGTCTGGATTAATCCCAGATTTGTTTAACATGAACATTTCCTCTTAACAACTCTGTAGTACCCTAGAACTATGTGAACTGGAATTTTAAAAGATTTAATATGTGGTTTGTTTTGTACTGACAGTTTAATTGACTAGGATGATTAAATACATGAACCCATTATCTCTTTCAGTATTTATGGTACTTCACTAGAATAAAATGGACCTAAATAGAACTATTTACAGACCTTAGCAAACAATCAAGTCAAAGAAGAGCACTAGAGCATATAATTTCTGCTAAAAGTATAGGAAGGTATAATGGAAATTTTTCAGTGACCCCTTAAATATAAAATTAAAGAGAGCTGAACTTCAGAGAGAAACACAGGATAGTATCCTAGACAGTCCCCAATCAATTCCCCAAAGCGCATAACTTTTCTGTAGAAGGGCATAAGAGCTATACTCGATCCCTGGCTAGCTCTTTTCTCAATAGAACCTCTCCGCCATCAAGCCCACATTCTCACTCCCGTTCATTTGCAATGACTGTCCACATTTTAAGTCTTTGCTGTTTCATTTCCATTTCAAATACTCCCCCCAGTATTGACTACTTTTCCTACAATGCAGGAAGGGGCAAGTAGCATAGATATCCCTCCCACTCTCTTCCCTTTTCTCTTAGTTAAAATCAGTATGGTATAGACCAGTGGTGGTAAACCTATGACATGCACATTACTTGTTATTCTTTTAGGACAAAAGATATTAATGTAGATTTTTTTTCTAAACTAAAACCTCAGTATCCAGTTTTAATTGCAATGTTATTTTGCAGTAAATAAGTTGGTTTTGGGGTTGCAGTTTGGGGACTCGTCTCTAAAAGTTTTGCCATCACTGGTATAGACAAATTGTCCATCTCTTTTTTCCTGTCTTCTAGTGCTTAACTCCTCACAAGTTTATAATGTCACAAAGATAATTCTTCATGTCAGATGCTGCTTTTTCCAAAACCGCAGGTGTGCAACCTCCTATCTCTTCTGTGTTTACCTCTCTTGGGCCAGTACTGTTTGGGTTGGAGGCTGGAGACTTCCTTTTGTTCCTTCTGTTTTCTCCTCTTGGCATGTTTCTGGTTTCTTCCAGGTAAATGGCTAGTGGTGGTCCCTGGCACTTCCTGTATTGCCTACAATTATTCTTAAGTGTGCTGGCTAGGGATTGCTGCCCTCCTCAGTCTGCTGATGGCCACTAAAGTACAAGTAGGGGCAGGGCAGCCTGGCCCCTTCCTTTTGAGCTGGACAACCACTGGGAGTCTTTACCATGTTAGTCTGTGCCATGTGGAAGGGCTGGTTAGGGAGAGCTTCAGGGAGACCTTGTCCAGGGGCAGGACTCAGTCCAAGCAATTGTCACCAATCTGCTCTGTGCTAGGAGTGGCTGACTGAAGCCACTGCAGTTCTGGTTCTGGGCTTACCCTGTCCAACTCCAAAATGTCACCCAGCCAAGCACCCACTCCCTTGGGAGGACTGTTTCCCGCACTCACCTCGAGCTGAGCTGGCGCAGATCTCCGAACTGGTGCTGTTCTCTGCTCCCCCACTCCCTCCTGTACTGTGTCCTCCCTCCGAGGCCCTTGGGCTTATGAACCCCCAACTTCACCACAACCCTGTGTGTTTGGATTCAAACAGCATTTCCTATACAATGGAACCGGCTCCGGTGAGAGTGTGTCTGGCTACAGCCTTCTGTCCACATTTTTCTTTTCTCCCCCCCCCTTTTAGTTTCTGCCTGGGTCGAGAGGATCCATCTCCTTCTATCTGATCTCCAGGATGTTTTCTTCCAGCATCTGGGCTGTTTCTCTCCAAGAGGCTCTTTACTTTGCTGCTTATTGATCCACCGTCTTCCTACTTGTCCTCACAAATTTAATGACTTACTCAAGCACATCAGATTCAAGACTTAGAATTCAAATGTGCCCATTATGTTACTAAAATCATAAGTTACAATATTTCTTGAATATTTTGAATGGCTGATAAAAATAGTCAAAACTGGAAATGCTGCATTAATCAATCACTGATCTAGTATAACCTACTTTTTACCAAAATATACACAATTTTAAAAATCTTGATACATAGCATATAGTTCATCTAATGTGCTTGTAGTCTTTCATATATTCTAATGTTTAACAGAAACTTTACTTCCAATTCTTCCAATGAAGATCTGCACTGAGATAGTCAATCTCCCCAAATAAACTACTTTTATGGCAAATATTTTGGAATCTTGCTAAAGCAAAAACAGATTTTAACGGTCTATATGTAATCACTTTAGAGTGCTGCAAGCAGTTTCCTAGGATGTGGCCACATGCCTAAATTACGTATTTTATCTGAGAAACATGTGCAAACATCACTAGTGTACCTTCCCTGGTACATTTCCATTCTCAAATGACAAGAAAATCAAAAGAGCTTAATTTTCTCTAGACATTAAACAAGATAGCTAAAACATTTTTTTTCATTAGCAGAACTTAGATGCCACATTTCTTCTGAGGTATAAATCTCTTTAGCAAAAGATAAAATACAGGGGCCAGGTGTTTAGCTCAGCAGTGTACTTGAGTTAAATCCCTGGTACCAAAAAAAAAAAAAAAAAAAAAAGATAAAATACAAAGAAACAACACTGGTCGGGAAGAGTACATTGCAGCTGCTCTGTGCCTTAATTTTACCATAAAATTCAACTAGACCAAACATTAAAAGGGAATAATATAAAATGAGGACTGTCACAGAAAGTGTAATTAACTGGAGGACAATAAATCTCAAATACAATTCAGTAACATATTTTTAAAAAAGCAATGCAATTATGTTCACAGGCATAAATAATATTTAACCATTCTATATTAAAGTGTCTAGGCACTTACTATAAAATCCAAATTATCCATTTTGGATTGCACATTTTAATAAGATTATAGAAAAATAAGATTAAAGATTATATTAAAATGAAAATTAGATGAGATTACAGAACTACTGTGCACTATTTAAAGGGAATGTAAGAAAAAAGTCATTTAAACTGAGAAACATGGGATAATATGTTAGAACTCCTATTAAGGACCCTGAATACAGAATTTTAGTGGACAACCAAATTAAAAGTAGAAGAGAAGGCAGAGTTCTAGATAAAGAACTGTTAAAATTTCTTCCAGTTCTAAGTGTGGGAGTATTGATTACTAATACTTAAAATTTAGCAAGAAAGTAGAAGTAATGGGACTAGCACATCGGACAGTGACACGCACTCTCCTGGCGCCCTTTCAGGAGGGCTTTAATTCTCCCTAAATCACAAGGATCCTATGAAGACAATCTATTGTCTCCATTCCAAACATAAGCAAATTCACTTGCCCAAAGTTGCACAACTGGGAAACGGAAGAGTGGAGATTTGATTCAAAGCCCACCCACACTCAGCCTCTATTACACTCTTTGGCATAACACACGTCTCTTTCATCCTGCTTTCAAGCAGTGAGCCGAGACGAAAAGGAAATCTCTACTAACTCCTACAATCATACCAACAAGTACTAAGGGAACTTCACTTTTCCTCTCAACAACCTCATCTCATTACTTTCATCTTCTATGAGCCTATGAAATATAGGCTTCCAGTTTTATTACATTTACTTTTTAAGCTTTAAATAAGTCTTTAATTTTGGAGCTTCAGATTTCAAGTCTGTTTTCACATTTTAAAAACTAACAACAAATAAAATTACATCAAATTAAAAGGCATGGCAATAGACACAATTAATAAGGCCAAAGAGACAACCTACCCAACAGGAGAAAATCTCTGCTAGCTAATCTTCTGGCAGAGGATTCATATCTATACTATACAAAGAACTAAAAAACCTTAATGCCAAAAAAATTCTCCAAACAACAAATGAGCAAACGAACTGAACAAAGAACTGTCAAAAGAAGTACAATAACCAATATGTATATGAAAAATATATTCTATATCTTTAGCCATTAGGAAAATGTAAGATTCCATTCACTCCAGTCAGAACAGCAATTATCAAGAACACAAAAAACAATCAACAGTTGGAAGACTGAGGGAGGCAGAGAAATAGCCCTTCTAGGTCATCGGTTTGGAATGTAAACTATGGGAATCAGTATCAAGATTCCTCAAAAAACTAAAAATAGATATACCACATTTAAAGGGAGTAAAACCAAAAGCTAAAAATAGATATCCCGTTTGATCCAGCTATACCACTTCTCTGGGCATATTTCCAAAAGAATCAGAGATGGCACATTATCGTGATACACACATACCCATGTTTACAGTGGCACAAAAAAGCTATGCTGTGGAAGCAGAGGAATGGATAAAGCAAATGTGGTATATAGACACAACTGAGTTACTCAGCCATAAAGAAGAATAAAATCATGTCTCTGTAGAAAAGTGAATGGAACTGAAGACCATCATGGCAAGCAAAATTAGGTCACTCCCAGGAAGTCAAGTATCACATTTTCTCTTACATGAACAATATAAAAATATACAAATAAATAAATGCTAGGTGACAGGAAACTAGAAAGTACACTTATAGCTGGGGAAGGGAATCGGGAAAGAGGTGGGTAAAAGGGGCATGAAAAGAAATCAAACCAAATTATATGCACATACCAATATACCAAAATGAATCTCATTATTCTATTACTAATGTGCACAATATAAATAAAAAGTATACTTAGAAAAATTTAATCCTTTATAACTAAGTAATATAACAATAAAATTCCTGGATCGAGAATTCACAATGGGAACAAAATATTTTAATTAAATGATAATCAAATCATAACTTCCCAAAACTGTTGGTACATAGCTAACTACAGCTGCGAGAGTATTCACTGACTTACATGTACCTATCAGGGAAAAATAGGACAGATTAAACCAGTAATCTAAGCATCCATCCCAAAACGGTTTAAAAAAATAAGACCTGTTAGGTCCACCAAAAAACAAAAGAAAAAAAGATAAAGATAAGAACAGAAATTAATAAAATGTAAAATAAACATAGCTGAGGGACTAGTTCTTTAAAAGACTACTAAAACTGACAATCCCTGATGAAACTAATTAGGAAAAAAGAGAACAGCACAAAAAATTACTGAGTAAAAAAAAATGCATCCTTAAATATTCCACTGAGATTAAAATGGTATATTAATGACTTCATGAAAACAATTTACATGATGAAAAAATTTCTAGAAAAATACAACTCCCGAAAACTGACAAAGTCACTCCTATATTTATGAAGGATACTTAATCCAAGTATGTCACAAGCATGCAGCAACATACCTAAACAAATCTCATCATCCTATATTATCCATCTACGCCAATAAAAAACAAAACAGAAACTTCCCCAAGTTTAATTATAATAAAATCTGACTGACAACGCTTGTAGAATGAGATAGTCTGACTTCGATTCTCTTTTAATTAAAACCCTATATTGACTGTGCTTCCATCACCACCTGAACCCCTCCACCCCACAAAGGACCCACCTGAACCTCTGTCCACAGCCACTGCTTCCCCCACTGCCGCTGTCACTGCCAGCTTGGTACCAGCTGTATGATTAGGCTGTGGCCTTCAAGGAGTGGAGAAACGTCTTTATATGCAGTCCTACAGCCACGAGTGGCTGAAGGGCAGCAGAAATTACAGGAAGGCACAGCATGACCTCAGAAAGGACAGGGGAACTGTAGCATGTCATTACCACTCCCCCAAGAAGCCCTCAGGAGAGCTGGGAAGCCTGGCTCAGAAGTGCAGGACTGACAGTGGCAGGGCTTGTTACAGCTCTGCTGGAGACAGAGCAAGCCCCAGCTGGAGCGATGGAGCAAACCCCAGCGACAGCCACGCCCCAGCGAATGTCCTCTCCACGGCTGTGCCAAAGAGCTCCAGGTAGGAGGTTCATTTCCCATCCACTGCTCCCCACTTTATACTCAAAGTGCTGAGAACTTCACTGGGAGTATACTCAAGTAGACTTTAATCTCTTTATATGATTTCTGTATTCAACTTTTAAGATTCCTTCCTAGTGATATGTATGGTAAACATAATAAATTTCTTAAAAATTTCCTTGTGCAATACATAAGCAATAAAACAAAATTTTTAAATGCAATTCTTTAGAACTTTATTAAAAAAAATTAGCACAGCTTAAATGAACCATCTAGATCCAACAGGAATCACACAGAAACATGTTATTTTTTATACACAACCCAAGCGACAAAAGCTTAAAAAAATTTACTGAGAAACGTAAGAAGTTTAGAATCATTACAAAAATTAGAAGATGGGAGTAACTCATGATGCTGCTCTTGCGGAGAAAGAAGGCATCCGCGGTTTTACTGGTCTTTCGATAAAGGGTACCTCCATCTGCCCAGACTGGTGAAGTCTGGCAATAGTTTAAATTTCAGTAGCTGTTGTACTGCTGTTCTCACACTGTGGGTCTCAGAACTCCACTTCTTACTGCTCTGCACTATTAAAACATGGAAAGAAATTCAAAGATGCAGTAAAGTTCAAAAGACAAAAATAACACGGAACCTTTAACAGCAAAAGACCTGCTTATGTGAAGAAGCATCTCCACATATAATACACAACACACTGTTGTGTTGCAGATGCAATGATCACAGAAACAACTGTGATATTCAGTAAAACTGGGGGCACAGCGCTATTTCCTTAGAAATAGAACTTGAGACAGGACCCCATGTCAGCCACCAAGTTAGGTTGGTGGGTAAGCCTGATGATGCTGTCATAGGTTGAATAACTGAAATGCAGTTTTACCAGGATACAACAGAACTTCTATGTTTGGATTATGATTGGCCTATTGACACTTAGCAAAAGATTATCAATTACCATTTAAAATTTGCTTGTCATTTATTGATGCCAGTTGACATTTCCTGAAACCACAAATATTGAATTATGCCTTCTTTAAATCTATCCCAATGCCAGAACCTTATCAATACATAAGAAACTTAGATAAACTGAACACCAAAATACTCAGTGGAACACTTGTATGCTTTTAGTGTCATACAGAATTAAAATTGGCAACTAGGAACACTGTCAATCTTCTGTGACCCTCCCCCTGGGCGTTTCAGAAATACTGAAATCAGGACCTGCATGGCTGCTTGCCTCCTCCCTTGCACTCCCATCACCTACACCACGAGATAGCAGGGGTCAGCTACCTTTGATTTTGGCAGAATTTTTTACCCAGTCTTACAATGACTGTGTAATATCTTTCTATAAGTCTTCCTTTATGCTGTCATGGAAAACTTTCACTTTGAAAATTCTACATTGTACAAAAGTCTTTAATATGATTAGGCAAAAAATCTCTACAGATGTTTGTACTTTGAGATGAAACTTACCTGGGGAGGCCTAGAAAGAATGGCTGTTGCCCTTCTCATGGGCAGAAAATAAAGAACACGCTCTTCAGTCAGTATTTTTGTAAGTACAGAAACTCCATTACAGCTAAGACAACTCCCAACCATACAATTTTGTGAGCTTATTCTTTCTATTGGAAAGTTGTTACCAGCTATTATTTTTGTCTTTAGTATATTTTTCTCCTTTTCCAACACCTTTTGCAAGAAAATTAAAGGGGGAGGAAGGCTTGCTACTGAGTGAATAGATAACTAGTATTTTATATGCCTACAAACCTGTGTAATTTAGTATTTGAATATGATAATTTGTTTTATTACATACTTGCTTTTCTTTATGTATATTCATGTTAGTTAAACCACATATTTACACTTCTAGTGATGTGGGCTATAGTTCTGTGAGAAACAGACATTTTTAGTGTTCACTGTCTTGTAAAAAAGTAATGTAAGCATTAAGCAGCTAAGTAAATATTGTAATAAAAAAGAATATGTAAACTTTGAGTATAATCTACTACATAGAGCAGTCTTTACCAACACAGCAAAGCTAACACTTGAGTATCTATTTTCATTAAGCATAATGATAGACAAATTTGATGAAATGCAGGAAATGAGCCTGGCTTTCTTTATCTGAAAAGAAACTCTGAAATATATTTGTATAGAATATTCTCTAAAAAACAGCTTTATTTGATCTTCTTTTGCTTCTTTTCTTTAGAAGTCCTGTATGGCTGCACAAAATTGAAAGTTTAGTTGAATTATGTTCTCATCAGTATGAGTTTTACTTACTAAAATAAGAGATCTGAATTTCATGACTTGAAGTATTGGACATGGATATAGCTTCAAATGTAAGTTAATCGGTGAGTGTAAAGATTTAGCATCAGGGTATCTTTTAATAGACTGAGCATCCTCCCAGTCATGTCTGGGTCAAATTCTTGGAAACCATTAATATAAAATTCTATGAAATATCTTTTCTCCAGAGAACTCCAACTATATTCATAAATGTTAATGCATTTTCAGTACTCTTAAAGGTGCCAGATGTTATATGACAAAATAATTTTACCAACTGTCTATTAAAAGTCTTCACAGCCAGGCATGGTTCTGCATGCTTGTGATCCCAGCATGTGGGAGGCTGAGGCAGGAGAACCACTGTGAGTTCAAGGCCAGGCTGGGCTACAAAGTGAGTTCAAGGCCAGCCTGAACTGGATTATGAACCCCAGTGAACCCTGCCTCAAAAAGACAAAATAAAGTCCTCAGAACTTTCTTGGAAACAATAATTATTATTATTACCACCTTCCACGGTGAGACAACAAGTAGGAAAAGGCTGATTCTGAGGCCACTGCCACTGCCACCACCCAAGCACTTAAGCTCTTTACTAGGTCCTACAGCTTTCTCCCTTATCACTTTTCTCTTCTATGTATCCCCATTTCAGTAGAAATTTCACAAACTGGCAAGTGTAAACAGCAAAGGCTGTCAACACACACGACTGCCAGAATCAGTTTCTTTTTCAGATCAAAGAGTTTGTAGCTGACAGTGTATCGCACATGTGTACCTGTGTGTGCATGTGTGTATAATCCCCCCAAGCTCTTCTCTTTGGTCCTTCAAGAGACAAATTAGGGATGACAATAAAACTCACATTGGTTAGGCAAGTACCCACTTTGGTTTAAAAGATTCGTACCTTGCTAGACTTGGTGTCTTCCATAGCAACTCTATAGACACACTGGGAACAAGCTCAGTGACAAGAATCGTCACTCTCAGGGAGGCCCGCAGACGGTTTTCTCCTTGGATTTTTATCATCTATTTATCCCAGTCTGTTACAGTCATCTAATTAATAAGGGAATATCTTTACCCAAGAAAGGGATCCCAAAAAAACAAAGTATGAAAGTAAACAGACAATTCTTACAATAGAAAGAAAGGGCTTTCTTACCTCTATAACACACCTCAGTGTCTATTCTAGTTAGGCTTTTTTTTTTTTTTAGTAGTGCCTGTGTATAGTACACAATAGTTACTTTCATCATGGGGAGTTGGCAATCTCTTAGCTGCAAGGAATCACCAAAGCTAGTTCAAGCAAGGAAGCTAAGCATAAAAATGGTACATAATTTTGTAGAAATTCATGAATGAAGCTCATTCTAATTTCTTAGCCATAAGGAATGTTTTCCTGTTTAAAACACTCTATGCTACCAGAAACTTCATGGAGTGTCACAGACCATGCCACCAGTGTGAGACTCAGGGGAAAGACTGCTCAGAATGTCTATGTCTCCAAACACTATTATTTATTTTTTAATAAATGAGAAAAAATTGTTGCTGACAGGAGAAAAGAGAAAAAACATTCCAAAGGCACGAGTTAAAATTACTTCAACAATAACCATGAAGTATACTGCAAACTATTTACAAAATAAATTTATATCATCTTAGGATCCTGAGGAGATAGTGGATTGATAGGTAGCAGGGCAGAGAGCCTCTCTGAGAAAAACAACTCAGACGCTAGAATTTAACACCATGGAGAAGACAAGATGAAAGGAAAGGGATTCTCACAACTCAGGAAGAAACTGAGGAAAAAGAAAGAAAGGAAAAAAAAAAAAAAAAACATGGATGAAAGGCTGGAACCAGATGTGCTGTGAGATGTGCTCTCACAGGTCCTAACTGTGCTGAGTGCGCTTTAGAGTCACACGACCCATAGTTGTGCCAAAGTCGTGGTCACTGAAATCGGGGGTTGGTGAGCCCAAGGTCTTTGGTGGGAGGATGCGGCGCAACGGAGAGCAGAACCAACATGGAGAGCTGCACTAACCCGTGGTGAATGCTAGGAACTGGGTCCTATGGAGGGGGTGACCAGCTGGAGGACATATTGGAGTTGGGCAGGATGGGCCTGAACCTGGAACCGCAGTGGCATCAGTCAGCTGATACTGGCCCAAAGCAGGCTGGTAGGATCTGCCTGAGTTGGGTCATGCCCCTGGTCAGGACCCAATAGCCAGAGACGAAACTGTTCTGAACCTGTGACATCTGCAAGGCACAGACTAACGTGGTGAATGAAGGCACTCGTTGGTTGACTGGCTCAGAGAAGAGGGGCCAGCCCGCATCATCCCTGCGTGCACCTCATAGATCAACAGTAAACTAGAGAGGGCAGCAATCCCCTAGCCAGCATACTTCAGAAAAACCGTAAGCAATATGGAAAGGGCCTGAGACCTCCACCATATACCAGTCTGAAAGAAAACAGAAACATGACAAGAGTAAGAAACAAGAAAAAGCCTCCAGCCACTGACCCAGGGAAAATAAGTCCAGGAGAGGTAAATACAGAAGAGTTCTAGGGCAGCAAACATGCAATATCGGACACAACATCAGCAGACATAAAGAAATATCTTCGTGACCTCATAGGCGAACTTAAAAGTGAAACTCTAATTCAAGTGAAGCAAGGTATAAAAAGATTAATAAAAGAAATGCTAAGCACCTCTCAAGAAGACACAGATGGAAGAATGGACGAACCCATAAAAAGGAGAAAAACCTTTGATGAAGAATATAAATAAAATCTAGAATACATGAAACAGATCCAAAGAGATTACCAGGAAATTAAAAACTCCATTGAAAGCTGGCAAAATTCCTTGACAGAAACTAAAGTTAGATTTTCAAAACTTGAAGATAGACTTGCAATGTGTGATTGTGAAGGAAAGATCTCTTAAAAATAACAAGGAACCAGGAAGTAACAATACAAAAGCTACAAGACAACAAGAGGATCTCTAACTTAAGAATAAAAAATGTGAGCAAAAAAGCAGGAGTAAACACAAATGAAATGCAAAGGCTATTCACAGCAATAATTAAGGAAAACTTCCCAAGCATAGGAAAAGGAAAGGATATTCAGATATATAAGGCATACAGAACTCCAGCCAGCAACAACCAAAACAGATCTACACCCAGACATATAATAAAGATCCCAGAAATTCATCACAAGAACAGAATATTAAAAGCCGTCAGAGAAAAGAAACAGATCACCTATAAAGGAAAACCCATCAAAATCACAACAGATTTCTCAACACAAACTATCAAATCAAGGAAAGCTTGAAACGAAGTGTTCCAAGCCCCAAAAGAAAATAACCTCCAACCCAGATTGATGTACCCAGAAAAACTGTCTCTCAAAATTAATGGAGAAACAAAATGCTTCCATGACAAAGAGCAACTGTGGGAGTTCGTGGCCACCAATCCAATCCTACAAAAAGGACATTCTAGAGAGAGAGAAAAAAATCACCAGGATTCCAGAAACAGTGGCAGAGAGGCCTCAAAGAACGGGGCAGACAGTAGAATGAAGGAGAAAAGTAGACAATCAATAGCAGAAAAACAGCATAGCAGAGATGAGGCAGAGAAGTCTGGCTATAATCTCTAACACAGATAGCCTCAATACACTAACGAAAAGAAACACAGGCAGAGTACATCAGGATATAGGGTCCATCAAGATGCTCTGAATAGGAAATATAATCTACCTGAATCAGGGTTAATGAACCAAAAGTCAAAGATGAGAAAACAATGCTCTGTGTGACAGAGAAGCAGAGAGAAATAGGGACAGCTTGTCGAGCAGCTGTAGATAGGTTGGAAAGTCATGACACTTTCGTGCAGTGGAGAACTACTCAGCTCTAAGGAAGAAGCACCTTGAGGTTTTACCAGGTAAAGGAATACAGCTCAGGATCAACCTCAGGGGTAAAAAGGTTCAGAACCAGCTAGGTAGATAGTGGGTTGCCCCCTAATCTAAAAACTAAAGGAGTTAGTGGGACCCAAAATGTACAAAGCACCTGAGAAAGGGAAAAGGGAGGAATTGTCTAAAAAAGGAAGGCAGAGGACATTGTTAATAGTGTATCAGGATTTAAAAGCCACATTAGTCTTATGGCTCTGTTTAGTTTGATTTTATTCTGTTCCAGTCTGTCTACTCGTACTAGATTTGAGGGCACAGACAGCTATCCCAAAAATAGCAGGATATATTATGGTAACTATCCTTAATTTCTTATTAACTTAATCTGAAGCCCTGTATTACTTATACTGTTTTACTATGACTGATCTTATTTGAATCTGGTTTGTTAGATCACTGTTTTGTCTTGACCGATTTTATTCAAATTTGGTATGCTTGTTAGTATCAAGTCCAAGAGTAGAGGCAACTACTCTGAAGATGACAAGATACAATAGGATACCCATTCCAGTTTGATTATTAACTGCTTTTGAAGTCCTATAATGTCTCCAATATTTTGTTTTATTAATATTGCTATGTTGTGCTATGTTCAATTATATTATGCCTGATAATATAGACAATTCTACTGAAAATAACAAGAGATATCATAGTAACTACTGTAGATCACCTAGCATTGTGGTTTTATATGTCTTTTTCATTTCATGTTTTTTTTAGGAATTTGTTTTGTTGTCTTATTTTGATTTGTTTTTCCCTCTAATACAGAAAGGATACGTATACATGTAGAGATTCACGCATGTGTAGAACTTCTAAACAGTTTACAAAAATAGATTATATAATACACAATGTAATGAATAGATACTCTGAGGAAAAAGAGACACTAAGACACCCAGTGCTAATTCCAGAGCATCATGATATAAAATCTAGCAATACTATTATTCTCTGTCCAGAGTGATATTAGTCTGTTTTCTTTTATTTGATTTCAATATACATAAAGATATAGACAGCTATTTTGAAGAGAACGAGAGACATTATGGCAGCCATTGTTGACTTCGCTGTTGTCTGGTCTTGAAGACCTAAAATGCCTTCATCATCCTGTTCTGATCAGTTTAGTACTATTTTGTTTGGTATGAATTCACTGTGTGTGAAGATATGAACAACTATTTGGAAGAAAATAAGAGACAATATGATAGTGAAGATCTCCAGAGGTCTTGCTTTGAAATCTGTTTCTTAAATTGTTTTCTTATGATCTGTTTTATTCTGTTTTGTTATGTTTAATTTTACCCTGTTTAAAATTTTAAAAAATTTATATTATCCTAATACTTCTGTTCATCAAAACAGGAAGTAATATATTATCACTATATTAAAATAATATAAAGAGTTGTAGAATATTAAAATTATGTTTAAAACTTTTTATAAACTAATCATGACTTTTAAAAACTCAATTAGAAAAACAAAATGACCTCCCAATGCAGAACACTCTATGAAGTTCTCTACAGTGAAACAAAATAAAGACAGACAGAATAAGCCATTCTGAGTGTTCTAGGGGACAGAAATGGTCAAAAATAGAAATGAAAATGAACAAATATTCAACAGTTACTGTCACAACAAATCAGCAAATAAACACAGTGAATTGAAATTAACAAAGCCATACTTAAAGACCAAGGCTGGCTGAAAATTCTGAATTTGTTAGAAAGATAACAGAGTCATTGTAGGTTGTTGATTGTGGGAGTGAAAAGATGAAAGCAATGTCTGAGAAAGAGAATTCTAACAGCTGTGTGTAGGATGAGCTGGAAGGGGGAAGAGACAGGCAAGAATAAACAGCTACAACGCTGCTAAGGTACAGACATACACACAGGTTGCCTAAGCCCTATATGAAACTTGGAACCAGTGTTGCAGACTTCAGATTTTTGCAGATTTTGCCATATTTGTATACATATGTGATATTTTGGGGATGGAACCCAAGTCTAAACAAGACTTATTTATGTGCCACATACAATTTACACGTGTCACCTAAAGGTAATTTTATACAATATTTTTGGTGCATGTACATTCTTTCCACAATCTCACCTATGAGGTCAGGTGTAGGTAGGATTTTCCTCTTAAGGTGTCGTGTTAGTACACAAACAAGTTTCAGAGTGCAGATTTTCAGATTAAGGACCTTCAACTTATCATACAGTTATGAAAGCATGGTGAAATACAGAAGCAGGAAGTGCATGAAGCACAAAATAATAAAGACAAAAGTAAAAACTATGAAAAAAACAAGATGTAACAAAGACTAGAGAAGCATTATTAAACTTATTTCATATTAACTATTTTTAAAACTCTCCAGGAACTACACTGAACAGGTAGATCTACATTTTAGAATTTAATGAGGCATGCAAGTTTATTTATAATTAAACCAATCTTGGAATGTCATAAGAAAGAGGTAATATATATCAAAGGAATTCTCTAATTTTAAGTGTTATGCAATATTAACAGGTAGTGACAGGTGTGATAGAATAGAAATATTCTGTCCATAAAGTCAGACATGAATTCAAATTCTGACTCTATTTTTATGTAATGGTACATTTAGTAGATCTTAAGCAAGTCATTTAACTATCCTGAGCAATCATCTTTTATATGTAAATTGGGAAAAAAACAATCCCTCATAAAAGTCTATTTTGGCTGTCCTTTCTGGAAAGAAAGCTACAAGGATTTAAAAACAACTGTAACCGCCAGGCCCTTCTCCAGGCTATTTTAATAAGCAGTGTGAAAATTCCTAACTAAGGCTCTGCCTTAGATAAGACTAGATCCACAGCAGCATGAAGGCAGTCAAGTCATACCACCAACACAATTTAAAGACCAACAATGATAAGAAGCCATAGTAATCTTTTTTCAACTTACACAAACTTTATTAGAATTTAAATACTGCCTAAATAGCTCCTACATCTAAGCTTTATTACCTGTGAAAAAAGTTAAAAGGGATAGAGATAAAAAAGAAAAGGTACATCCAGTGGAAACTCAAATGGTAGCAAAGTAAGGAATCGGTAAGACTGAACTTGTAGGTAAGAAGACTCCTCTGGACTTGTCTAGTAAAAAAGAAATCAATTTGAAATACCCTAGGTAAGACCTTCCCACCATGTGCCAAAGTAGGAGTTATGAGACAGTTTATAAAACTGACCACAGCACTTTGGGTCAGTGAGGCTTGAGAAACATGGATAAGAGAGAACATGAAAATTAGCACGTATCAATGTCTCCTTTCCGGTCTGGACTAATGAGGTTCCAATAACTGAGGGGTCTCTAGCACACCATTCATCCCCTAAACTCCGTGCAATATACCAAAGGATGCACTTAGGAAAACACAGTATCAAACCCAGCCCTGCAGAAAAGAAAGAGGGCAATTACAGGAACATAAATACTATTTATACAATAAGAATACTATTTATGCAAGAAGGCTTTGGGGAATGCATGGGTTGGATATACTAAACACCAGAAAACTAGAAAACAGGGAGAAGGAAAGAGCTCTAGGTGGAGGACCGAGGGAATGGACAGAGGCCATGGCA
Organism: Cavia porcellus; assembly: GCF_034190915.1. NCBI lineage: Eukaryota > Metazoa > Chordata > Mammalia > Rodentia > Caviidae > Cavia > Cavia porcellus. The sequence continues at coordinate 154,027,085 of NW_026947484.1, read as the reverse complement.
GGGGCTAACAAAGAGGGATGGGCTGAGGTGTAACCAGCTGAAATGGTCAGAAAGCTAGGTTCAAAACTGGACTGCAAAAAAATCTTCCTTAGTAACAGGAGTAGAAATCTGAACTTTATCCTGCATAGACTATAAGTTTTTGAATAACAAGACATGAAAAATTAAAGGTTTAAATTAGAATCTTAGTCTCACACAGTGACTGGAATATAGAGGAAAAGGACAATACTTTTAAGTGGACTCAGAAAAGCTACCAGATTGAACTACAGAAGCAGGGAGCTGCTGAGACAGGAATGACTATACAAACTCTCATCCACTCAACTTATAGTAGAGCTAATCATATTTAAGAAAGATTATCATACGTTTTATTTCATGAACTTATTCTCATGCATTCAGTTAGGAAAGAAATGAGAAAACGATTTCACCCCTTGTAATACTAAAATGCTCTTATTTCCCAGAGTAAACAGGGGGCGGGAACTATAAAGCTGTGCTCCCTAAGTCAGCCTCAGTTCCCAGGAGCCTCTCACAGCATGAGGGTCCTAATTCCAGAGGTAAAAATATACATATTCTCACATACCACAGCTCCTACTCATGCGTAAACCTCTTTAAGGTGCTCACAGAAAGCTCATCTGCTCAAGTGCCGGAGCAGAAGCTGGCCTGCCGGGCCTAATGAGAGAGAGCGTACTCCTGTACGCCATGCGCTGTGTAAGACACAGGGGAGAGGTAGCTGGGCTCAATTTTTGCTTCACACAAAGTGTTCAGAACCTATTCATTGCTTAATGCCTTTTTTCTTTTTGTCTTAATTATATTAAGCATACTGAAGGTAGCAAAAGAAGGATTTCATGCAAAATAACTATTTGAAGGCAGAAATCTGCCTGAAATAGAGAAACACTTCAGGAAGCTAAAATCACGGAAAACCAAAATCTTGAGCACTGGCTACAGCTATGGAAAAAGTGCAGGCACGGTGGGAAAGGACTGTCTCTCCTGCAGAACTTCAGTATGAAAGGGGTTAACAGGAGGAGCTGTTGGGGGGGGGCTTTGAGAGGTCATTTCGCTTTCCCACAGAAACGCTAATATCTTCTTCCCCTTGGTCAATATTTTCCAATAATACTATAAAATTCTGGCAACCTATTTACCAAAATGTCTTCAATATCAGATAAACATTTCCCAAAAAGTAAGCTAACATAATTTCGGGGATGTAAATATTTTTACTTTTAAAAGTGCAAGTTTGTGTTTATTTTGTACAACTGATAAAACATTGCTAAATCACACATGGATTTATTTACCAACACCTGCTGACACCTATAATGTGACAGGACTACAGCAGATGCCAGAGGTGGAAAGGGAAATGAAGCACAGTCCCTGGGGCTTGGGAGAGTAGCTTGCCAAGCAGGGACAAGGCCTTCCGTTGATCCATAGAACTGCAAACAGAAGAAAAGGGGAAAAAAAGCAGTGCTCCCTTCAAGACATTTACAACCTAATGCAGGAGAATACTATAATTAGAACAACCATTTGATGATTAAAAAAAATACACACAAGATACCATCATAAAAATATACATGAGGAAATCAGAAAACGCTTAAGGATCAAAAACTATCTGAGTGAAGTAAACTGGGCAGATCAGGTAAAAATTAAACCTATGCTCCCCAAATTTGCTTACACATCAGAACTAAACATAAAGCTTATATACCTGCCTCACTTCAAATCCAATGAGTTGTCTAAAAATATTGAACCATTTCAGAAAGCTCAAATCAGACAAATACAAACAAAATCTCTCAAGGCTCCCAATGGGGCTTTTAAAAAATCATACTTTTAATATGTGCCATAAGTGATTCAGAATCAAAACCAAGATTGGGTAGCAGTGAACCAGAAGTACAGATTATCATTTCAGACACGGGAAATAACTTAGCATGGCAGGAATATGTGAAATACAAACAGAAGACCAGAGAAAAATCAGAACAGTAAGGGTATTACTACTATAGCCTTGCAGGTCTGCAGAATATTACGTCATATATTGTAGGAAAGGATTTGTGACATGAACTTCTTATTGAAGTATATGGGAAAATTCCATGAAAATATTTTGCATTTCAATGTAATGATAAAATGCTCCTTTAAAAACAAGCAAGCAAACAAAGAAACTTAGCACACTAGAACACTAACTACTGTTAGTGTTGCAACTAATCATTTCCCTCAGGATTATTTTTAGGATTAAGATGGAAATTATAATGCTGGGGGAGGGTTATAATGTTGTTTTAACTTGAAAATGTTCCGTAATGTATAAAACCAAGTCAAGCTGTATTTTGAAATTCTAGTTTTAAAACTGAAAACTACATTTAATGATTTTAAATTTCAAACTGTTATAGCAGTTTATTATTGTCTGACTAAAGTTTCCCTATAATTGCATTTTTATACTCAATTCCATGTAACAGATAAATGGTACAAGCACCAACAACAGGAACATTTATTTACCAAGTAGTCAAAAAGCAAAACACAATCTTTTATATTGATTTCTATTTGTTACATAACAAATGGTTTAATTCTCCAACTGTTTAAATTTCCAGTTCACATTCCAGAACAATGAATTCATTAAACAGAAATTTAGACAATCATCTGAAAGAGAAACAAGCCTTTAAAGAAAAAATTTTTAGAAGCCTAGGGAAAACCTAATAAACATAATATATAAAATAATACCACTTATCACTGTCTTCTGTTTCTAAAACGATCCTCCAGACCTTAAACCACTGAAAATCAGCCTAATGACTGATTCACAGAGCAGATGACAATTTACTTACAGATAAAAACTACTGCCAAGCCAGCATGATGACTCTCTGGAGAGTAGACAGGACACAGTCAAGGAACAAAGGACTAAGCACCTAGACCTAGGACCAACTGAAAATGGCCAAAATTACACCTGTTTCTTCAGTACAACAAATCAATCTCTTTCTCACACTGAATGCAATGTAATTTCTTAAATAGAAATATTATCTAGCTGCCCTAATTTCTACATGAAATTCAGGCACTAAATTATAGTTTTGTTGGGCTGGGGATTTAGCTCTGCGGCATAAGCGCCTGCCTTGCAAGCAAGCAGTCGTGAATTCGATCCCTGGTACGGATAAAAAGGAAAAAGACAAAAAAAAAAATTATAGTTTTGTCAATTTCTTAGGCCAAAATGACCTATTTACATAGACTTTTCCTGGGTCACACACTGCTTCCTTTCAATTCCTGCAACATTTTATTCATATCTCTGTTTTCACTGCACAAATCTGAATCCTGCGAAGAGGACCACGCCATAGAGGGGAAAGCATGCTTATGCGGTGAAGTGATTTGCCCAAAGTCACCATTAAAGGCACATTTCAAACTCATCTCCCATACAAAGCTCTTCGGTAGCAGCAAAAATCAATCTCTCATACATAAGCCAAATGTAAAGGACGTGATCTGGGCGGAGATGGAGGTGGCGGGGTGCTACCTAGTATCTGAACTTCTAAGTGGGCAATTTCCCTCTTTATTCATCTTCCTAGATGGCAGAGCTCACCTCCACATACAGACACTGACAAGACCGTCTGCTTATTCTTCCAATTACTTGCAGCATCCACATGGGCACTTCACCTAGGCTGTGCCACTATGACATCCCCACCAAGGACTCCATAAAAACTAGCAACAGTACAAAATCGGAACAGCAAAAGCTGAATTCAGATAGCAGGACGAAGCAGCAACATTAAACTTCTAAAGGCAGCAGTGGCAAAAAGCAGGTGGCAGCAGCATTACTGGTCAGCACACTGGTTTTATGTTATGATTCTAGCTACGTGTTTTCTGCTGTCGGGGTTTCTTGTTTCATTTCAAGGTCACAGCCCTCCCTGGAATTTGAAGACGCAATCAACAGGCTTTCCATAAGACCCTCTTATACTGGAATTGTCCTATACTGCTGCAGTTAAAAATAGTAAGGCATTTAATAAATAGGTAACAAGCTTTATCAAATGTTTTTACCTCAGTATTGATTGTTCTTTTATATAAGCTCTCATTATGGTCTTAAGTGATAAATATAATAATAGCTATCCAATGATCAGCTTACTGAGATTCAAACTAAAACCTGATTAAGATTTCTTACCTGTCAGGAATACCCAGCCTCTTGACACTTCTATAAACAGAAAGAGTATTTGCAACATGTCGATAATTAAACCAGAATCGGGACGTACAAACCTAAAGTATGAAAACAAATATATGATTTTTATAGGTCAAAACATTCCATGAAGTTACAGAATTATTTTTCTTTAAATATGACATAGAAATTTCTTCAGAGTTTCAAGCTTAAAACAGCAAAAAACATAAAGTTTTTAACTATCAATAAAACCAAGCTCTGTAAAGAGAAGCCTTCATAATAACTAATATTACAAAAGGCCACCTTCGGAGAAAACACATTTGGGGGGAATTTAATCAAATACTGAACCAGTTTAGTTATTCTCAATTTCTGTGGTTCTATAATGCTCCTATATCTAAAAGATTATATTCTTTAGAATCAAAGACAATGCCCATAATCTCTTTACAGAACTGAGAAGAAAACTAGCTGCTTTCGTTATGGAATACTCATTTCACTCTTGTTTTCTTAGTTGTGGGAAATGTAGGACACAGACTAAAATATAACTTGCAAAGCAGCTCTATATGTACATAAAAAATACACTACTAAGTTTTCGAACTGAACAGAAAACTAGAAACAATTTAATCAAATTTCACACTTAAAAAAGATTGCTAAAAATATCAAAAGTGCTAGGAAAATCCAACTCTCTACTTTAAAAGTTAGTTTCCTAGAAAACTCTTCGGTAAATAGAAATGAGGGTCAGTTGGGAGGATGTCCACCGAGCACAGAATCACCTCTGATGACATGCCTGTATGCCTGCCGCTATGACAACTTAGAGACAGTATTAATGCTCTTGTCCCTGCCAAGTAAAAATGAACTACATTTTTTTTTAATTAAAGTAAGTTTTCATCCTAGAATCCAACAAGGAAAAGGCTAAAATGCTTGGCTACATAAAAATATAAAATTTCATATGTCAAAAATAGCATAAATCCCAACAAAGGAAAAACTCAAAAACTAAATAAAAGGTCTAATTTTCTTAATCATAATTCAACAGAAAAAAGGACTAAGTTTAAATGAGGAAAGGGCAAGAATAACTGCATTATAACAAAAGTGTTAAAAATGGACACAAAAGCCAGGTGTGGTGGTACACACCTATAATCCTAGCAGCTTGGGAGGCTGAGGAAGGAGGATCACAAATTCAAACCTAGCCCAGGAAACTTAGCAACACCCTGTGAAATAAAATAAAATAAAATAAGCCTTCAAATTGCTCATGCAACCTCAGCTATACTTTTAAAACTATGTATCAAATTGATAAATATAGAAAGTCTGATGATTCACGGTATTGTCAAGCATATAGAGAAATAAGTACAGTACTCAGAGCTTACTGATAAAAATGTAAATTAATATAACCCTTCCAAGAGAATAATTTGCAATACACACCAAGTTTGAAAAAATAGCTGTCTTTCTGCACCTACTTCAAACAATATGCAAAAATATGTGCTCTAGGGTTTTCACTGTAATACTGCCTGAATTAGCAAAAATGAAAACCAAAAAGCTAGAAGCCAAAACATTGCCAGAAAATCTAGTAAAACATTTACATTTTCCCTAACTGGAAACAGAAAAAGCATAAAGTAATTTCTACCTGAATTAATCATATAGAAACCAGTACTGTATTTTTGGTGTCCTTTTTGCATATATGAAAAGCTTTTTGCATCTATTATATTATTAAGAAGCATACACCTCGCTGGGTAAGATGGTACATGCCTGTAATCCCAGCACTTAGGAGGCTGACACAGGAGGACTGCTTCAAGTTCGAGGCCAGCCTGGGTTACAAAGTGAGTTTAAGGCCAACCTAAACTGCACAGTGAAACCCTGTCTAAAAAAAAAAAAGAACAGGGGGCTGGGGATTTAGCTCAGTGGCATAAGTACCTGCCTTGGAAGCAGGCGGTCGTGAGTTCGATCCCCGGTACCGATAAAAATGAAAAAGACAAAACAAAAAAAAAAAAAGAACAAACAAACAAAGCATACACCTGACAAACTGACCTTGTTTTCACAAGTAACTTACTATACAATTAAGGTGAGCAAATATAAGCTACCAAGAAATATCAGCTTAATTTAAATTACCAAATACTCACTGAATGTAATTTTTTAAATGCCAATTGTAAAAGGGGTATGAGACACGGTCCAATAGTCTTTTGAGATAAAGGGAAGAGTAGACAAAGATATGATTATACCCACTGGAAACGACAGGATATACAAGACACTGATAATAGTGATCATCCTTAGACCATAAAAACAAGGGCCAAGGTGGGAGGAATAACTTTGCAGGTGATTCCTTTCTCGCTGCAACTTTGCTATCCACTCATAAGTATGGATTACCTTTATCATTTTTATTAAACACAGCAATATGATTAGAAACCACAATGGAACCCAATTTTCCTTTTGTCTTCCTCTGCTGGCAAGTTTCCTCAGAAAGTAAAGGGGCATTTCACTCTGGTCATCTCATCAAGACTAAATCAAATCAATTCAAACTGGGGGGAAACTGGTAAAAAAATATAAATTACCTAACATTGAAAGAATCATTTTTAGTACTATCAATTAGACCCAGTCAAATTTCATAACTTTTCATTTAAAGGGCACAATTTATTTAAAGTTCACTGTACAATGCTAAGTCTAATGCAAAAATATTGGGCAGAACATAAAACCTGCAGCTGTCACGAAATTGCAGTAACAGCCCTTCGTCACTCTACTCTCAGGCCTCCTCACCTCCAGAAATGGGAGCCAAAGAAACCTCTGTTCTTCACATATGACCCAGGCTCAGGTATCATGCTGGCAGTCATAGAAAACACAGTAAGACAGCCAACCCTTTCTGTACATTTTTTCATTGAGTTGAACTTATTCTAGCTTCTAATCATGTAAATATCATCAACTAGAACCCTAGCAGTGAAACTATCACCCAAAATAAGTTGATAATATGTATTCTACTTGAAAAATGAAAAATAAAACTGTGTGAATCTAGACAAATTAAAGATGTTAATTCATGCTGAGAGAGAAAAAGGTCAAATTAGAAAAAAAAAAAAAAAGCAATAGGCCAATAAGCAAATCTTAGGCTCACAACAATGTAAACTAAAATAAATTTAAGTTGTTGCCTTGAAATCATGAAAAATTAATAATATATTGTTGACTTGGATCTAGAAAAAGAAATGGTCATTCTGGATGGTGATCAGGTTCCATGACTTCATATTTTTATGTGTAGGAACTTCTATTAAAGAGGAAGTCAGTCAAGGTCACAAAAATGTATATAAGAACATTCAACACAGTTGTGACTAAAATAATACGATGTTTAGATTCCATACTACATATTCATAATATAGAAATACAGCATGTAGAAAATAGTATATACCTGCATAACTACTAGTAGCAAAAGAATCTCAAGATACCTTAAGGCAGTGTAAAAAGCAGGTGTAATGATCTAAAGTGAACAAACCATGTATCTAACTTTATAACTTTCTTGTTCATATGAAGAGAGATAGCACTCATCAAAGTATGGGCTCTAGAATGTAAGACTTTAAGACATTTCCATTTTTTTTAATTGAGGTGAAATTCAATCTGTCTTCTTTTAAAACACTATTAATTTGAATTTTCTACAATTATAATTTATTTTTATAAACAGAAAAAAATATATATCAGCCTAAATAGAAAGCATTTATAAACTAGGATTATCAGTAAGATACATAATTACTCACTGAAAGTATTAAATAATTCTACATTTTATGTAAGATAGATAAGTAATCACTGACAGCACTAAATAATTCTACATTTCATAACATGCTTTCTTTAACAGCAGTACCCCTAATTGATTGTTATGTTTACTTATATGTTTTGTTTTGTTTTATTTTGGTTTTGAGGCAGGGTCTTGCTATGTAGTCCAGGCTTGCCATGAACTCATGATGTAGCCCAGGATGGCCTCAAACTCATGGCAGTCATCCTACCTCAGCCTCCCAAGTGCTGGGATTACAACCATGCACCACCACACCTGGCTCTTATATTTATAGAGATCACCACTTGAAAGATAAATGAAGGGCAAGAAATATTATTAAAATTTTATTCTTTGATGTGATCAATTTAAAAGATAGCCAAACCAAAATAAAGAATTTCTGTTAAAATATAAGAAAACAAATTTTATTTTCAAATATTTTAGTCACATAAAAATCTCCAGATACGTATTGAATGAGCAGCAAGATGAATCTTTACAGAATGTACTTACCAAAACAGCCCAGTTGTTTGTATGGCCACTTCTAAAAAATTGTTCTGCTTGATCCTGTCAACCAAATAAAAGCAAAATGATTAAGAAAAAGCCACAATTTCCCAAAATAAAGATAAAGAACAATATAGATTCACACAAATTAAGTAAGTTTATGAAGATAATAGCATTTGACCTTAAGAAAAAATAATCAAACTTAAACCAGAAACCAGTTTAAGATACGATATTATAGGAAAATTTTTAAAACTCTTAGTTTAAGATTCTATAGCAGGGGGAAAAAAGTCCTGAACCAGAACATATCAGACACATATGTTTCCATCTTGCATGAGACCATGACTAAACAGAGTAACCCTACTTAAGGTGCGGTACAGTACTTGCTCAATGATACAGCACTTCCCTGTCATGCACCAGGCCCTAGATGGAGCCAGGCAGGGAGGGCTTAATTTGCTCAAGACTCTTTTTCTATGCAAAATAAAAGTAATGCCAGGCCTACGTCACTGTCATTTACAGGACTGAAGCTATGTGTGGAAGAGCTTCAGCTTTAAAAAATTATTAAGCCTCATACAAATGAAAGCACAGTATAGACATCTCATCTCACTGTTTCCTATACCCTGAAAACTACTGAGGAAGTAAAAAGTATGCTCTGCAGAGGACACAGGATGTCTGTTTGAAAGTTTAACAGGCCATCATTTAAAACTATAATCTCATCCACCATTTTCCTGACCATGATTTACTTCCTCCATTTATCATCTTCTTACATACCATTAACTTTTTTTATGATGTGTATCATTGTTTCTCCCCACGGGATAGACTTCAGTAGGACAGAGCCAAGCATCCAGTCACATTGACTAATGCACCCCAAGTTTGGCACATAGTGGATTTTGAGTATTTTTAATGAATCAATATATGATCACATCTTTATTGGCAGCAGACACAGCAAGAGTATCTCCTGGAAAACTGAAACCACATGGATGATGGGTTCAGAATAATATGTCTTCCACATGTTTCTCATTTTCAATTCCATTTTAAAATTGTGAATGACTTATTTCATGTCATGATTCCCTGTACAAAAATTCATTTTTCCTGTTAAAATTTTATTTCTGCTATAATCCGATGCTTTATCTGAACTAATAACACATCTGATTAAACATATTTTATAGAATACTGCCATGTACCATTTCAGAAATCTGTTACAGTAAGTCTGGATTATATTTGTCATTTCTAGATGGAAAAATCTCATCATTCAACACCACCTTGACATCTAATAAGCATGTTTTTAATCATATATTAAAGTAATAATAGACCTAAACCACACTGATCTCAGATCTTCTACCAAAATTACTGACAGTCAGAATGTCTGCATTCAAATCTGGCTGTATTACTCAGCAGCTAAATAGACTTATGAAAGTTGCTAACTTCTCTATGCCTCCATTTCCCCATCTATAAAATTATAATAAACTATGACTCACAGAATCCAGAAATAGTGATTATCTAACAAGTACATGGTTATTTTAATCTTTTGACTAACAAGAAAATTTCAGGAAGTATGAAAATTGTTCCACTCAATTCTAAGTAAAATACATATTTTGTCTCCAAACCATTCTCAGTAGCTGCCTAGATGTCAGAGAAAAAAACAAGCTTTAGTGAGAAAAGTATTGATTTGAGAATTTGAAGATATGAGCCAAAATTCAGCTAGGATGAGCTACTTGGCTCTTTAGAGTTGCCTTGTCATGTAGAAAAATGAGACTTGACCTAAATAATCTCTATTGTATTTCCCAGCAAAAGCTCTATTTCATTAAGACTTCGGTGAAAAATTAGACATTGTGACAGTCTTCTGCTTATCTAGAAAACACAGTCACTATAAAGTTTTTCATCTTCAGATAGCCAATGGAGCATCTATTATGTGTTGGGTACCAAGTAATGTACAGTGATATTCAAATGCCACTTTCTCTCAAGAATTTCACAATTTAGTAAATAAGGCATGCAAACACATTATATTATTACATAACATTCATTAATTCATCATATTCATGGATATCATGGGGTAGTCACTGCTCTAATTAAATACTAAGATAGGCAACAATAGTCACAATACTTGCCTTCAAGGAGGTTGCTAGTGGATTGACATACATTAAGCAAATAATAAAAAATTATAAATCCTATAATACAACTACACCCAATATTTTTCAAAAGTATAATAGGAGGAGCTGAGTAGGATGTTTTCCTTACAGAACTGGCATGAGAGTTAAGATCCAAAAGATGAAAAAATAAAAGGAAGACAGTGAGGATGTGGACCAATGGCAGAATTGAGCTTAAAGGTTTGAGAAAGAAAAATAAGTTTAGCACTAGATGTTTGAAAGCATGGCTAAGAGAACTGGAGATTTAAGCAAGTGCTTTTTGAGTCATAATAATTTATTATTTACGTTTTCAGAAACATTAAGGTACGTATGAATGGCATGATCAAGATTTGCGTTTTACAAAGTTACTCTGGCTGCAACTCTGAGAAGAGTTTGGAATGAAGGATGACTCTAGGCAGACCAGCTGAGGAACCATTTGTGTTAAGTGACAGATGATGGAATAATAAACAATACATGAGTTATAATAAATGAGTGTTGTACTAACTAAATATACAAACCACAACAGTAAAGGCAAAGGCAAGAGATAGGGAAATGTTCTAGAGAGATTAATAAAGACAGAAGAAACTGGAGACATAGAGACTGAAAAACATAGCAAGTATGCAACTACAAAAAGTAAATAAAATAATGATATCCAAAATGAAGTATGTAAGATAATCCACTAGAATAAAGCAGAACTTCAGGTTCAATCTTTTTTCAACTGACATCCTGAGGTCCACTGATCAAATCTCAAGGTAGTGAAGGTGGTAGAAGGAGGCTTCCAAAACAAAATACTAGAAAAGTAGGTAGAAACCAGATCTTAATATTTAGACTTTATTCTGTAAGCAATAGAGAAACACTAGATTTAATCAGAATAACCAGATAAGGCTTGTATTTTATGAAGACTAACTTAATACGAGGGAGTATGGAACCCTAGAGGCAACAATGTAATTCCAATAGTCTAGACAAGAAATGTTCGAAGCCTGGATTGAACCCGTGGAACAGGAGAGATAAAAGCACGTGTAGGAGTTCAGACGATAGTTTCGCGATAATCACGATGTGGGATAAAGGAGTTTATTTAAACTCCTGATTTCTGAGTTAGCCGTAATATGTCTGGATTAGGAAATGCGGGAAGAAAAGAGGTGCTTAGTTTTTTCATTGCTTTCTTTTCAGGTGGGATAAGCAAACGATAAAATTTTAGAAGTGGATTTTCAAATGTCTGCCAGTGTCAAGGCCTCTTAACCAACTGAATATGCAAGCCTGAAAATAATGGTAAAGACCTAAATTACAGCACTGGCAAATCACCCAGCATAGGATAATGAAAGCATTATAAAGAACCAAAATGTTCTGTGGTCACGTTTAAATGGGAGAGGGCTCCTGTCTCAGAAAAGGGGTGCGTTGGGGAATCCAGGACAGAAAACCGTACCCAGCTGATCCCTATCGAAAGACTGCAGAGCGGTGCACTTGGGTAGAAGGAAAGCAGGTGCTGCACTCCGGGGTAACATTTCTCCTGCTAGGAAGGACTGTAGGGCGTAGGGCAACAGATCAGGTCCTCCTCGGACTCCGAAGATTTGCCTCTTTTAATTAGTCCTTTTTAAAGGCTGAAGCAGACCGACCCATATGAAAGACACACTTCCCACAGCACAGCCGGAGTCAGACTGACGACTGCAGGAGGCGTCCCTCCGGTGCTGTGCATCTGACATCTGCTGGACTGCCCACAGGCACGACACAGCCGTCCTCCCAGGACTCAGTCGTCAAAACAATCTGACTCCTACCTCGATGTGACTAGCGGCCGAGCTGACGAAAGACAAGAACAAGAACGCTGCCAGGGTCGTCGCTGAGTGTTTGAGGACATAGGTGGCAGCCATGTTTGCCGGCTTCAGACTTCCGGCACCTGGAGGGGGGTGAGTGCCGTAAAGCAGTACATCAGGTCGTCGGATGTTTCGTTTTGCGTCACCGTCGCCACCTTCTAGAGCCCCGCCCCCTCACCAGCTTTTAGAAATAGGCGCTTGGGTTTGAATTTCCTGAGTTGGTGGGGAAATGTAGATAGAGAATATTGACTTTAGATACTTGATTGCAATTTCACTGTTTGTACTGTAAAATAATACATTTAAGAAAAAAGGTAGACAGATGAGGAAAAACCTATTAATCCATTACTGATGGCTTCAGCTGAAAAGGTAATTGCCTCTCTACTAAATAAAAGCAACTCTTCTAAATTTTACGTTGGAAATATTTTGAAACCAATATGTTTAGCCAATATGTTTCATCTCTGGAGTCGTTTGCTTTGGATGATTTTTCAGGAATGCAAATCTTGCATCAAAAGATTTGAAAATATTTCAATAGCTATCCAGATGTTGCCTTCCAAAATGTACAAATTTAGTGTTTTTGGAATATGCAAGCCAACACTGAATTATGCCATTTTTCTTCTTAAATTCTTTGCCATAAAAATGTTGACCTCAATATTTTCATCTTGATTGCTATCAATATCTGCTGTTTTTATTTCTGTTTTTAAGCTATATCTTCTGATGTGAACTTTCTAGTTATAACTTAATATTTTACATAAGAAATAACATTAATCCTTGTCATGTTTTATGCTTTTGCTTTTTCCAGTTCCCTTGTCTCATTTTTCCATGTGTTTCGTTTTGCCCTTAGGGAGAGGCTTAACAGTTGGTAGTCAAATTTAGGTTTTCTAGATGTGAACCTTAGAATGCTAATCCACTATCAGAATATCTTTCATTTATTCATGAATTTTACAAATACTTATTGAACGATGATAATATACCAAGATATTAGAGCCGAAAATACTTGAAAAGAGCTTGTTCCCATGAACTTTATTTTGCAGTAAGAAAAACAGACAATAAAGGGGAAAATGAACATAAGAAACTCACACTGTGACACAAATGGGGGAAAAGTGATAAAATCTGAGGAATCTATCATTAGAAAAACTCTGTAGAGACAACATTTAACCTGAGATCTGGATGACAAAAAGACCTCGCCAGGCAAATATGAAGGCAGCATGTTTCAAATTTTTAATTTATTTGCTAGTTTTATTTTCTTTTAATTTTATCTTTAACTCGTACTGTCTGGAATGTACTTTGGTCTGTGCTATAAGTTATTGGTTAAATTATCCATTGCAATGTAACAAATCATTCAAAACTTTGTGTTGTGTCCCAGCTGAGAGGTTAACAAGGTTCACAGCCTGATTCTAGGTGGGAGTCATCGCTATGATGAACTACCACTACTACTCTTGTGGAAATTAGTATTCTGTTTGTCCAACAAAAGTTTCTATGTAAACCTTACCTCTCCCATTGCCTCTTGATAATTCTTTATTAGATTCTCAAAAGAAATACAGAATTTCTGACCATTCTGTGGTAGTCTATTATAATACATATCTTTTTTTGAGACTAACATATATTACTGTAATTATTATTGTTTTAAATATTAATGTTTTAATATTTGGCCATTAGAGGAAACCATTTCAATGTACTTCCTGTTTTGAAAAATAAGAATAATAGTAGTAGTAAATAAATAAATAAAACTTTGATTTTACCTGGTAATTTTTCAGGTAAACTTCATAAAAATTTTTCACATTACAAGAAAAAATGCTACTTGTTTATTTTTGGTTTCTTTTTGTTGTTGTTGTTGTTGTTGTTGTTGTTGTTTGGTTGGGTTTTGGTACCAGGGATCTAACTCATGACCTTGGGCTTGCCAGGCAGGCACTGTGCCACTGAGCTATATCCCCAGATAACTACTTGAAGATTTAAATTGGGGTTATATAAACTGGTTGACAAATTTGAGGAAAACTGACATCTTTATATTTTGTCTTCCCATCTGGAAATATGGGATTCTCTTATTTATATTGTCTTTTTATAATTTCTCAATAAAACTTTAATATCAATAATTAAATTATTTCACAAGTATTCTTAACATTTGTTAAATACTTAAAGGATTTCATTTTTCTTAAAATATATACATGAATATTATGTATCGTGTTTAATGTTTGTAATATTCATGATATATTTGAATCAGTTGTTAATATGTAAGATATTTTGTGTTTTTTCATTATTTCAATAATTATTACTTAAGTTTTGAAATTTATTAAAAACTTCTGTTTGATAATATTTTCCCTTTTCTATTTTTAAAATGATATCTGAATATTTTTGTCTCTTTACAGCATTTTTTCATAGCTATGTTATAATTCAATATTATCATTGGCAGCAGCAACTTTTTTATAGTGTTTTTGTCTTAAAATTAATGGTTTAGGGGCTGGAGATTTAGCTCAGCGGCATAAGCGCCTGCCTTGCAAGCAGGCAGTCGTGAGTTCAATCCCCAGTACCGATAAAGAGTAAAAAGCCAAAAAAAATTTAATGGTTTAGCAACTTTCCATCAAGTCTCTCTTGCACTCCAGGAACAAAATAGATTTCTATCTATCTATCTTTGTTTTTACCTTATACCAATGATTTGTCAAGTACAGGCTACAGCTAACTTCACACCTAAATAAAAGATACTTCAGACCTAATTTAAGAGCACATACTATAGCACTGTTTATAATTTGTTTAGTGAGAACAGTTAACCATAGTCTGTGCTTAGACTAGAGTTCCTTTCAGTTGTTTAAGTAAATGAATGAATTAAGACTTAACTTGCAACTAAACAAGAAAGCAAGCATTTGATTGCTCAAAATTACACAAATGCACACATCTCTGGCTTCTGTAATAAAAGTAGATATAGGGGAGCCTCACAGTAAGTCACAGGACAAAATCTATTCATGTTGTTATTAAAGTTGTTCTTCAAATGATTACTACACCCGACCTCCCTGACTCCAGGATCAATGTCGGATCAGTTTATTATTACCACCTCCTCTTATCCCTACTGATTCCATGTCTTCATTTATCTTTTATTCTGTCTTCTTTTCTACACAATTATGTTCTTCTATGACAGTATTATTCATCCACTTAACTGATATTTATTAAGCATCAGCTATGTACCAGGCATTATCCTGAACACAGGTAACACAAAAGAGACCTAAAATCGAGCAAGTTCCTGGACACAGACTTCTCAGTTCAGGGGAGCCAGATGCTAATAGTGGAAGTGTTTAAACAGATATGAAAGTCTAACAGGAGGGCTCCTACTGAGGAAATCCAATCATTTAAGAAAAGACAACATGGATTTCCCTAACAAAAAAGATTGAGCTAAAATTAATAAGTTAGTAAGTCACAGATGGAAGAGATGATAGAACAGTCTGTGTAGAGCAAACTGTGCTCACAGAGCCTCAGGAAGAAAGGACCTTGCATTTTAGAGGGCACTTTAGAATGGCACTGGTCTTGCAAAAGAGCAAAAGCAAAAGTGCTGTCGGGTAAGGCTGAGTTGCAGAGCAGGTGCCACCTTCAGGGCTTTGAGGATGAGCTTATGAATTTTATCTCTATCCTAGGAGCACTATAAAATGGAGAGAGCTGGGGATTTAGTTCAGTCGCACAGCACCTGCCCGGCAAGTGTGAGGTCATGAGTTCAATTCCTGATACCAACAGAGAAAACAAAAGGAATTAAAAGCTTCCTTTAAATTATTAAATTTAATAATTAAGTTATTAAATTCTAGGCAATAATTAAATTTTTAATTCTAGGAATTGAAAATAAAAAATTTTTTATTCTAGGAATTTAAAAATGGGAACAATTACACTGGCTCCAGGAAGGTGAATGGGTACAGACTAAGTGTTGGGGAGCTATCACTATGATCCAGGCAGTGGTAGCTTAGACAAATGCTTAGAATTGGTAAAAATGAAGAGAACTCAGTTGCCCTCTCTTTTACCTCCCATCGTTTTTGTCGATGCCTGGTTATATTTGGGAGGTCAGAGAGAGGACAATTATAAGGATATCTTCTGGTTATCTGGCCTGTACCACTGACTGATAGTGCCTTTTTATAAACCTAGGGACCACAGGAAATAGATCGAGGTTACAGTTTATATACAAGTGAAATCTGTTGTAAATATTTACCCAAAGCAATTTGAAAGAAAAGCTCGCATAAACCTACTATAAATACCTTTTCACTAAATATATACAGCTTACATGGTACAGGCAAGGCTGTTTGCTAAGCCAATCAGAACACAATGTAGATGATTTAAGGATTTCATACCTAATAGCCACAATATTTCTTTGGGCAAGATTAAATTCAGTAAGAGCAAATTTAAATGTATAATAAAACACAAGTAGGAAAAATAGTTAAAATAAGGCAATAACTGTCATTTCAGTGCATTTGTATCATTCCATAGTTCTGATTTTGATGTTGGATTCCCTTGAATACCATTTTAACTCAGACTGAAATACTTCCCTCCTATCAGAGGGCCATTTAACAACGGTAATTACTCTGCAGAAATCTGCTTCCACCTCATGACCTTTTAATTAGCTTCAGACTAACCCTTAATAAATTTGCTTCAAGGAAAAAATAGAACAATTATCTGAAAGTCTCAATTTATGAATCCTGGGATGAAATTAGAACGCCATAATGATTTGGACATAAAGTCATGTCAAATGCTTATACAATTCAAAGCCTGCTGTCTCCCATGTCAATCAAGAAGCCACTAGTTGTATTGATACAAAGCTATTTCGTAGAAAGTTCACTGTTCCATGAGCTAAGAATTTGGTACAAGTGCAACTGATTTTGTTTAATTGATTTTGATTCAGCTGGACATTGAGAATTTGATTAAAGATGTTGTGAGATCCTTCAAAACCTTAAAGAGTGCTGGCTCTTTAAAGATCTTTATGTCCTTACCGCCTAGAACTTTTGAGGGGGTTAAGTGATAAAAGACACTTTGCAAATGTGATTCAATGAAGTATTTCAAGAAAATATATTGAATTGTCTGGGTGAACTCAATGTAATCACAGGAGCCTTTGAAAAAGAAGGACAAGAAGGTCAAAGAAGATGGGGAGAAGGAAGCCATGGGCAGGGGTGAAGGCCATGAGCCCGGGAATGTGGGTCACTTTGAAGAGCTGCCAAAAGCAAGGAAAAGGGTTCTTCCCTGGAGCCTCCAGGAGTGCAGCTCTGCCAACCCATTTTGGATTCCAATCAGCAAAACGGTAACTTAATACATTTGTTTTACATGAAACCATTAAATCTGTGGTTATTCGTTAAGGCATCAATAGGAAATTGAAACTTTTAACTGTGGTCACCCACTGTGGGTTTGGGAATGAAGCCTGGAGTGTAGGAGGACTTCCTCTCTCCATTCTTCAGTATTGTTTCAAGCTTTTTGCTAAATACTATTTGCTTGGATACTATTTAAGAAGCAGTACCATTGCTTCTTAAATAGAAACAAATGACTAGAAAAGTAGATGATTTAAGTGAGAAAGTGATAGGAAATTGTACATAGAGTAGTATCTCAGCCATGAAAGACTAAAGAAGAAACTTACTAACAGGTACAGTTTTGATTTGAGAACTGGCTCTCAGTTCTCAATATGAATGTTGGGGTTTTGTTTTGTTTTCCTGTGGTACAGGGATTGAACTGACAACCTCACACTTGCCAGACAGGCAGGTGCTCGTACCACTGAGCTGTACCCCAGCCCTGGATTTTCTCTTTCATTTAACCCCTCACTCACTCAAGTGACTCTCACATCAAGTACTCCAGGCAAGTGAATGAACCAGGAACTGAGAACACGGCGGGCACTAAGCCGCAATCGCTTCTCTCAAGGAACTTACATGGTAGTTCCGGTAAGACAGATATTAAATAGATAACTGCATGAGTTATTAATAAATTATACCTTGATAAGTAAACAAAGGAGAAGTCCGGGGTCACCTCATTACCTACCAGGGCAACCTAACCCAGCCGAATGTTTTCCTAATGAGCTTCACTCAGAGCTAAAGGGTAATGGGAAGTTGCCAAGCAGAGACAGGAAATAAAATTTCCTGCAAAGAGTGTGTACCCTTTTTCAACAAAATATAAGAAAATTAACATTTAAAATATTTTTAAAAGAAATAACTGTTATTTCCCTTTGTATCTGGTATCAGCAACTGGAAATTGTCTACAGTCTCTTCTTGATTTAGCCAAATTCAGCTTAATAATCAGGCGTTTTTCTCTCTCACTCAAGTACTTCAGTCAAATGAAATATTTACGTTAATAAACTGAACACTAAACAAAAAATGTAAAATAACGTAACAGTTACATCACCTCCTTGCCCAGAACTTACATCAGGAAACTTATGACCTTCCAGTAGTCCATCTATCAAAAAGAACTTTCTGAAATGCACTTGGGATTGCACTAAGAGAAATAAAACCCAGCCTCTTTGCAAGATGAAGTTTTATTTTTATGGGATCAAAATTGAGGAGCAACACTCCTGAAGGAATGAAGGACAAGAACTGCTTTGTGTTTGGATGTGATTCCCAGATGAGTGATAATTTTCCACACCACAGTTTGATACTACCTTTGGGGAGAATGATATCCCTATAATAAATATACATTAGTGATTTTTGTAGTTAATGATTATCCTCTCTAGTTAAACCAAATAAAAAAAGAGAGCCTATTAATAAATAACCTGCCTTCAAAAATCACTAAGTTAAATGTCATCCATTGCATTGGTCAAAAGTAGGGGCAAATATTAGACTGACACAATGAGAAGTCAGAGACTGTCAGAAGTGCCGGAAGCCACCAGCAGCTGGGAGTTTGGTGCTGCAGATGGAACCCAGGGCTTCATGCCTCCGCAAGCCCTCAACTGCTGATCAGCACCCGAGGCTCTTTTTGTAAAGCTGACCAGTATGTAAAACTAATATGGGATGTAATATAGATATTCTCATGACAAACCAATATTTTCAGTGTGTATTATGCTATTTGCATTCCTTATTCCTCCACTTCTTTTCACTTTTTACTGATAGAAATAGAGACATGCAGAGAAAATAGTTGGTTTTGAAGTATTTGTAACAATGAGTATTTGTTCATTCAACAAACATTTGAGCACAGAATCACGATAATTTTGCCCATGAGTAACAGAGAGCCCCCCTAAAATCAATTAAGCCACAAGAATATATAATTACCCACAACATTAACAGTTGTGATGGTTGATACATTGTGTCAATTTAGGAAGTCTAAAAGCTTAACTAAGTAACTCAGCAGTTCTGCGCCCTGAGATGTAGAGGACATGCTCTTAGCTCTGGTATGTTGTTCATTATGTCCACTTGAGAAGTTTAGAAGTTTAACTAAGTGGTTCAAGGAGTCCTCACTTTGTAAACATCTGTGAGCCTGTGCAAGAGGAGGGCCTAGAGATGGTGTGGGCAGGTATCCAGCATGCAATATAAGGGCGGGAAAGAGGCTTGTTTTCTCCTCTTATGCCCTTGTTGCTTTTGCTGTTTTCTGCTGCCTTGAAATACTGCCCATGTGTCATGTCACCCTGCCTTGGAGCCAGCTGATTATAGACTGAAACCTCTACAAACTGTGAACTAAGGAAACCCTTCCCTTCCATTCTATCTCGGCAATGAGAAAAAAGTTACAGTTCGCAGAAAGGAAGTTTCAAGGCTGTTGTACAACTCTGATTTCATCCGAGGCCAAGGGTCCTACTGCTCCACCAAAGAATACTTTCTCTGAGATCTGATTTGTTTTGTCCTTGCAGCAAGATGGCTGCTTAAACACTAATTATCACATCCTTGCCTTTTGTTAGGAAGCCTGATCTTAGCAGGCTCCTAGCAGACTTCTATTTATATTTGTTCAGAGTTTGTTTACAGGGTAGACAAATGGTACAAGCTTGGTAGGGTTAGCTGAGATCAATCATTATATGTCTCTGAGGGCCAGTAACATTGCTTCAGAAAAGAAACAAGAGGCCTGTGAATAAGGAAGCACAGTAGAACTGCTGGCTTTAAAAATATATGTATTTAATTTTATTAAGTGATACAGGTTGCTCTCCAAAATAAATATTCAGTCTAAACTTCTACAAGCAGTGCCTGTGGATTCCTACGCTCCTATGTAGGATTCCTATGTTCCCACACTTGTGTTTTTCTTTTATTTTTTTTATTTTTCCATTCTAGGAGGGATAAAGTGAAAGTCAACTGTTTTAATATGCATTTCTCTGATGATAATACTTTTCAGCATGTTTTAATATGCTTGTTGTTCAACAGATCTGGTCATTGGAGAAATGCAAATTAAAACAACACTATAATTCTACCTTACATCAGAGAGAATAGCAATCATGAACAAATCAAAAAATAAACACTGCTGATCCTGCAGTGAAAAAGGACGGCTTTCAGCACTGTTCATGGGGATGTAAACTAGTACGGCCACTATGGACATAGACATGGAGATTCCTCAAAGAACTAAAATTAGAAATTTCATATTACCCAGCAATTCCCCTTCTAGGTATCTTCCCCCAAAGAACTAAAGACATCATGCTATAACAACACATGCATTGCAATGTTTATAGAAACAATTCATAAGAGCTAAATCCTGGAAGCAGCCTATACAGTTTAGATGCTTGGATTGAAGAGACCAAGAAAGCTCATTCTATCTGCTGCTTCCCCTCCCCTTCTCCCTTCAAATCCAACTAGGTTAAGTTTTAACTTCCTAAAGGCCATTTACAAGAAGAAGGGGGGAGATGAAAGGGTTAACTCCCTAACTCCCCAGAGCTATCAGAGCAGAGCAGAAAGGAATGCCTAACTCCCCAGAGCTATCAGAACCGAGCAAAAAAAGAATGCACCTGCAAGGTTGTTCTGTCTCAATGAGATAAGTAAGACAAGTAACTGTTCTGTTCTGGGCACATAGTGACTGGGCTAGGACCCCCAGTCTCCATGGTTACTCAACCCCAAACCCCTCCAATCAACTTCTGCCAAGTCCTATGCTGCTCAAAATTAACCAATGCAATCTGCTTCTGTAAACTTGCTTGCCTCCCGCTTGCGCCCTTAAAAACCCTGCACAATTCCCCCTCGGGGCCCTCCGCACTTGTTTGCCTGGGGGACCCCATGCGCATGGAAATAAACTTTTTACTCCTCACTACGAGTGGAGTCCTTGGGGTCTTCTTCCCTGTGACACCGGTTCTTACATATGGAGGTCCCACCGAGATAGTGATAGTACGTCTCACGGGAGACGACCTCAATGGCTCCGCCTTACACCGCGGGTGAGTACGACCGGTCACTTTTGTTTACTTTCATTTTGAGATCGATCTACCAGTACTTTACGCCCCGAGCCGAGCGGCTCCAATCTAGGGGCAATTTCTGTTATCTGTTCTCTGGTGACCGGGGGACGCCCCACACGGTTTTCCGTGACTCACCGTCTGCGATAGGATTTTCCTATCGGTCTGGGGAATTTCATTCCCAATCTGTGGTCCGTCTGGGCCAATCTGGGGAATTTCATTCCCAATCTGTGGACCGTCCGGGCCAATCTGGAGGCACCCTCTAAGGTGACTCGTCTGATGTGAAACTAATGCGTGAGAGTGAGGTGGCTGGCCTGTTTGTCCTGTGTGTTGTGACTGTTGTGATCGGTTATTTGTTGTGTCGCGCATACGCTAACCACTCTTTGTCTTCAGAACACCATGGGACAAACGACATCGTCCCCATTGTCCCTCACCCTCGACCATTGGTCGGAGGTTCGAGAGAGGGCTCACAATCTCTCCTTACAGGTTAAAAAAGTAAATGACAGACTTTCTACTCATCTGAGTGGCCCACATTCTCCGTGGGTTGGCCACCAGAGGGGACTTTCCACCTTCCCCTCATCTTAGCAGTTAAGAACATCATCTTCCACCCCGGACGAAAGGGCCACCCCGACCAGGTCGCCTACATCTTGGTATGACAGGACCTCAGGAAAGAGCCCCCACCGTGGGTAAAACCCTTCCTTCCTCCGCCCTCTCCTTGGTTGCCTGTTTAAACTTGTTACTAACTTAGGGGCTTGTTGCCCATTTCTGTTGCAGGATCCATATGGCTTATTAGATTCAAGGTTCATGATAAAAAAAATTATTTCCTTTAGCTGACCAAACTATGCAAGAAGCTCCCTTTGTTTGTGTCTTTAATGTTGTGGCATCTTGTTTAATATGTAAGACTTCAATTGATTGCTTGCAACCTCAGCATGCCTTTTAAAAGGAGTACTTTTTTTCTCTCTGATGAAAATGTAAACATGTGCACATATATATGTATATCTATGGTTATTAAAAATCATATCAACTTTACCAAGTAAAAACCAGATGGTACTATATTTGAGCCAGTTAAAAGGTTACAGTTTTGTTTTTAAAATATAACATTTTTATGTGGTAAAAAGACATAAAATAAACATGTTTTAGACTACTAAAAGGTGACTTCAAGGGTTTTGTTAAGAGCTTTGATGTTGTCTGAGAAGTGAGAGAAAAGGTAATTGACTGGTAATAGTAAAAAGAGGGACAAAGAGAGTGGTCTTCAAGTAAAGGTGTCTGGCTATGCCGGAATGTGGAAAAAGATTAAAGCTTAGTTTGAGAGGTATTATTGTAAGTTGTAGAAGGCTCAAGAGGATGTGAATTTTATTTGTCTTGATTTATAGTACTGCAAATAACAGGTTTGACAAGAAGTAAATGTGTTCAAAATTTGACAGTATTAGATCAGTTTTGGTAGAAGTATACATAAGATTGTACTTTGCTGCAAAATGTTTCCATTAAAATAAAATTATAGGTGATACTAAAAATAAGATACAAGTTCTTACATGTACTGTGAACATCTGAGAGATTATGCAGCACAATTTTGTTACCTATGAAAAAGCCCTTTTTGTTAAAAATATAATTTTAATAAAATGATGACCTGCCACGTGACACCCTTGGACAAAAAGCAGTGTGCCATCTAGATGAAGCCAGCTCTCTGATCCGGAATGCCAAAACCATGTTCTCCTTTTGTGCCACCCTGACTGGACATCCAGAGGTAAGGAGGTTTCCCAGTATCGCCAGTTGTTCTCTTTGTAACTCAGTCGGCCCCACATGTTAGACAAAAATTACAAAGGTTTGAGAGGTTTAAGAAAATGCCCCTCAGCCAGTTAATAGAGATAGCACTAAAAGGTCTTTGAGAACTAAAAAATTTACAAAAAGATAGCCAAGATGTTAAAATTGCTCTATAAAAAAAAACTTTTAAAAAACAGACGAGAGTTTCTGGAGACAATTGGATACTGTAGGCTAAATTTCACTAAAAAGCTTGCCTCTATATGACTCCCATAAGGGAGAAACTCAAAATTCGCTGAACTGTACTGATAAATGTGAACAGGCCTTCCAACAGCTCAAGCGGGCCTTGACAGAGGCCCCAGCCCTGGGACTCCCTGACGTTACCAAGCCTTTCACCTTGTTCATAGATAAACTCAGGGACATTGCCAAAAGAGTCCTAACTCAGGACATTGACCCTTAAAAGAGGCCTATAGCCTACCTCTCCAAAAGACTTAATCCAGTAACAGGAGTATGGCCCCCTGCCTTAAAATACTAGCTACTGTGACAATGTTACTTAAGAAAACGAAGAAACACGCTTTGGGCAAGTGATTTCTATGGTAACCTCTCACAGTTTAGAGACTCTTATCAAAACCCCTCCTAAAAAAGGACTCTCCAATGCCAGAATTCTACTGTCAAGCCCTGCTTCTAGATCCAGAGTCAATGATATTCAAGACTTCTTCAGCTTTAAACCCAGCCACCCTTATGCCTGATGATGACCTGGAGGAACAAAGGACACCTCTCCATGAGTGTGCTGACATCCTCAAACTGCAGCAGAACCTACAGGCTGATCTTACTGACCAGCTTTTGGGAAATGCCGACGACTGTTCGATGGAAGCAGCTTCATCCAAAATGACAAACGAGTGGCCGGGGCAGCAGTGACCACCAAAAAGGAGGTACTCTGGGTTAAGCGGGTAGAGCCTGGCACTTCTGCCCAAAAGGCGGAGCTTGTTGCTTTGACTGAGAGGCTAAAACTAGCCACAAAAAAGAGGGTAAACATTTTTTACTGAAGATATCCCTTTGCTACTGTACATATACGTGGAAGCCATCTAAAAATGCTCCACAGATTCTAGATTTGCTGGCAGCTGTCTGGCTGCCTCAATAGGTTGCTATTCCTTACAAGGCTCACCCAACCGGAGATGACACTGTCACCTTAGGAAACAGTTTGGCAGATCAAGCCACTTAAAAATGGCAACCACATCAGAGGGGTCAACCAAGAAAGTAACTGCTCTGATACTAGTCCTCTGACCTTGTCAGAACCAGTCTACACAAAGAAAGACCTACGGTTGGCATCTCAACTTAAAGTAAAGTCTCCCACCCCAAGGGGCTAATACCAGTTACCTGATATACAAGTACGGTTACTGGAGACACTAGGGCAGGAGCTATTATACCGGGCTCGCCAGACTACTCGTTTAGAAAAAACTAAACTTGTGGATTTGTCCAGAACTCAGTATTTTATTCCAAAACTCTACAAACTGACCACCTCTTCGAGCTCTAAATGCCCACAGTGCTTATTAGTCAACTCAGCCAAAAGCTCTACGCTGGAGACCACCCGACATCAAGAAATTATTCAAGGAGAACATTGAAAAGTAGACTTCATGGACATGGTAAAAACTT
This sequence comes from Cavia porcellus, assembly GCF_034190915.1. Lineage (NCBI taxonomy): Eukaryota > Metazoa > Chordata > Mammalia > Rodentia > Caviidae > Cavia > Cavia porcellus. Next base: position 154,002,133 of record NW_026947484.1, on the reverse strand, counting down.
AATTTACAGGGACACCGCTATCTCTTGGTATTAATAAACACTTTTACTGGCTGGGTAGAGGCTTTCCCTACTAAATCTGAGTCAGCCTTAATGGTAATTAAAAGGCTATTACATGAGATCATACCTTGATTTGGCCTCCCACTATCAATGGGGTCCGATAATGGCCTGGCTTTCATAGCCCGAGTCACCCAAAAGTTAGCCCAGACATTAAAGATTAATTAAAACTCCACTGTGCCTATCAGCCACAAAGCTCAGGACAAATAAAACATATAAACCAAAGTCTCAAGGACATTTTAGCTAAGCTGTCTTCAAAAACTGACAATAATTGGATGAGCCTTCTTCCCTTTGCACTGTTAAGAGCTAGATATACCCCATATGTTTCTAAAATTTCCCCCTTTAAAGCCATGTTTGGGAGGCCCCCGCCATTGGTTCCAAGATTGTCAGAAGACAAATTAGCTAAAACTACTAATCAAGATCTTAAGTCCCTACAGACACTCCAACCTGTGTTGGCCTGGATCCACCAGCTGTTTTTGGACCTGCCTTCAGAAACCAAGGCCTCAAGGACTCCAGTCTTGGTTCGATGTCATCACCATGACTCCCTCAAACCCCACTGGAAAAGACCTTTTCACCTTGGTGCTCAGTACCCCCACTGCCATCAAGGTAACAGAAAAAAACTGTGTGGATTCACTACACTCATGTAAAGCCACTGAAAACAGCAGACAATGAGAGACATACTCAGTGGACTACACAACAGACTGGTAACCCTTAAAATTAAAAATTGACTAAACCATAGTTAAATTATGCTGGTCATGAACTGTCTTAGCTTGCTTGTTTTGATTTTAATAACATTGATGCCGACCTTACACGGCGGCTTTGGTCCCCCTGTAAGCAAAAAAAAAAAACAATTGTTAAAGATCTTTGTATGGGAGCCCTCTTTAAAAAATATGTAAAACGGAATTCTCCCCTATCTCCTTCCCTTGATAGGACCATTAGTGACCTTAATCCTAATCCTAGCCATTGCCCCTTGCCTCATTAACTGGATTACCCAATTCATAAAGGGACAAGTCTCTCAGGTCAAAGTAATGGTCATACGTCACCAATATGAACCCCTAGCTACAACAAACCTCTAAGATTAGAGGTCATCTAAAAAAAAGGGGGGGGGGAATGAAGAGACCAAGAAAGCTCGTTCTATCTGCTGCTTCCCCTCCCCTTCTCCCTTCAAATCCAACTAGGTTAAGTTTTAACTTCCTAAAGGCCATTTACAAGAAGAAGGGGGGGGATGAAAGGGTTAACTCCCTAACTCCCCAGAGCTATCAGAGCAGAGCAGAAAGGAATGCCTAACTCCCCAGAGCTATCAGAACCGAGCAAAAAAAGAATGCACCTGCAAGGTTGTTCTGTCTCAACGAGATAAGTAAGACAAGTAACTGTTCTGTTCTGGGCACATAGTGACTGGGCTAGGACCCCCAGTCTCCATGGTTACTCAACCCCAAACCCCTCCAATCAACTTCTGCCAAGTCCTATGCTGCTCAAAATTAACCAATGCAATCTGCTTCTGTAAACTTGCTTGCCTCCCGCTTGCGCCCTTAAAAACCCTGCACAATTCCCCCTCGGGGCCCTCCGCACTTGTTTGCCTGGGGGACCCCATGCGCATGGAAATAAACTTTTTACTCCTCACTACGAGTGGAGTCCTTGGGGTCTTCTTCCCTGCGACGCCGGTTCTTACAGGATAACTACAAGGAAGGACAAATTTGATACATTTGTAGGAAAATGGTTGCACCTGGAAAATATAATGTTGAGCGACATAATCAGACAGCAGGCCTCACCAGGAGGTGATCCCTACCTGGAAACCAGCACCATGTGTGGGCCACTGCCAGAGTGGGGACAGCCAGACCCAAGGCTCTCTCTGTGAGTCAGCGCCATTCACAGACTGCAGGAGGAGATAACTAGGCCTCACAAAGAAGTGATCCTCTCCTGGAAACCATACTATTTTTATTGTTTTGTTGGGCTGGGTTTTATTCTCTTTTGTTTTGTTTGATTATGTTAAATCTGATGGCATGAGCAGCTATTTAAAAGGTAAGACGTATTATGGTAGCCATTTTGGATTTACTAGTGGCTTGTTTTGAAGTCCTTTATTGCATTCATTGTTTTGTTTTTATTGTTTCGTTTCTATTCCGTTCTGATTGACTTTTTCTATGCCTGAAGATACTTGCAGCTATTTTGAAGACAACAAAAGGCAGCATGACAACTGTTGATTTTGTAAGGTTTTAAGGTCCTGTATCACTTAAACTGGTTTATTTTGATTGTTTTATTCTGATTTTTTCCTTGGTTTTATCCTCTTTAAAATAAATTTTAAAAATAGAGGAGAGAGGGTGACAGGTAAGAAGGAGAAAGATTAGAAATTTTTTAAAAAACAAGCTGTTTACATACATGTACCTACTCCCTAAGATGATTGGTAAATTTCTTGTTTATAATCTACTAAGTAATTTTTAAATTGTATTTTCTATTCTAACCATTTTTATTTGAAGGAGTTCCATACAAAATCTAAATATTGAATACTTTGTTGGTTTTAGACATTTCAAATATGTCTTCCTGATCCCATCATTTGTCATTTAATTCATCTATACTTTATTGAACAAAAATCATGGATGAAATAAAAATGTACCTATGTCATGGTCCTATATGAACTCTAAAAATGATCATGCTTGTAAAACTCTTGATCATAGTTCCAGGTCCAGTTACAGCATGTGTCTAGCAGGCACAAAACTCTAGAATCCATTTCCGGCCCCATGACACAAAAGGCAAAACAGATCTGAACTGATACCTCACCAAAGGATATGCAGATGGAAAATAAGTACAGGTTACAATGGAACCTCATTTTTTGAACCCTTTTGCCTACAAACAAATTGGTTCACGAACAGAAGCATTTGACAAAATTTTGTTTTTGCTTTCAGACTTTTCCAAAATCGTAGTGCTCCAGTAAACCAGGACATGGAAAGGAACAACACCAGAGAAGACTTGGAGACATTTTATAACTTTATTAACACTGGTAGACCTAGCTGGGATCATTCCCAAAAGGGTCAGGTCCCAACCTCTGGTGCTCTGAGATGTTCATGGGCTTTTACAGGCAGGAAGTATAGAAGCAGAACATGTAGAATTTTGATAGGACAGGGAAAGTCCTATGACTTTGGGAAACTGGTGGCTTGAATGGGAAACAGAACTGATAATGCCCAAGGTGTCAGTGTGGGTAAAAAACCAGGAAGTGAATTTCAAGCATCCAAAAACAAGAAGTGAGGAGGCGTGTAATATGGGCAGGTTGGAAAAGTAAGAATAGAATAAAAGGGGCTTTTCTGCTTTAGAACAAATTAAGTTCATGAATCAATGCACTATTATATATCAAAAAATGTTTAATATCATGTTTTTAGAGAAATGTAAATTAAAATAGCAAGGAGGTATTACTACATACTTCTAGAATGGCTAAATTCCAAAAAACTAAAAACACTCAATGCTGATGAGGCTGGAGAGCAAGAGGGCCTTTCATTGGTTGTTGCTGGGAAGACAAAAACGACACAGCCACTTTGATGTAGTTTGTCAGTTTTTCTTACAAGACTAAACATACTATCACCATAAAATCGAGCAACTGCACTCTTTGTTATTTACCCAAACTGAAAATTCGCATCTACATGAAACCATGGCAGAGAAGTTTTTAACACCTTTACAAACCAAAACTTAGAAGCAACCAAGACACCAAAATTTAGAAGCAACCAAGATTTCTTTCAGGAGGTGAATGAATGAATAAACTGTGATATATCCAGACAATGGAATGTTCTTTAACACTAAAAAGAAACGCTCTATCTAACAATAAAGTGAAATGAAAGTGCTATAAATGCGTATTAGTAAGAGAAAGAAGCAAGATTGAAGAAACCACATAGTTTTTTTGTTTTTTGTTTTTTGCTTCACCTATGTAACATTCTGAAAAAGGAAAAACTATGAAGCCAGTAAAAAGATTAGTGGTGAACAGGGGTTAGAAGTTCAGGAGGGATGAACAAGCACAGCACAGGGAATTTTTAGGGCGATGAAAAAATTCTGTATGATAATGTTACTGAAACTCCAGGGTTGTGTCCTGTGGTGACAGAGAATGAAACTTGGACAGAGGAGTTAGAGTGCAAGAAAAAAAATTTTAAAGCTATAAAGCAAGGAAGTAAAAGGTATGAAGGCCAGGAAGTAAAGCTCCTGCTAGCCAGGAAAGTGTTCTGAGTAAGATACCACAAGGACTCTTTGTCTAGGAGTTTTTAAAGGGTTTAGAAGGGAATTTGGGCCATTCTGTAAACATTATGAGCTTACTCAAAGGAGACTACATTCTTTTTAGGGTCCAATCTGTGCGGTACACATACAGTGTTTACGTAGGGCCTGTGAGCCAGTCTGATCATTTACTGGGGAGGTCCCACCCAAAAAGCAGCTGGAAGATGTTTTCATGAGATCCCTGGGGGCCTGTGACCCATCTGGCTCTGTTTGGGGATTCCTATCTCCCTTTTGGGGCCACCATCTTTACTTCCTAGTAGAATCCTAACTCCAGTCTCACTAATCCCTGTTACCATATTACAGTGGTGACTACACTTGGCAAAACCTATAGTATGAACACGAAATATGAACCCCAGTGGAATGTGTGGACATTGGAGGACAAGGACGTGTTGGTGTTGGTTTATGAATTATAACAAATGCCCCACGCCTATGGAAAAGGTTGCACACAGCTGTAAGGGCAGGAGGAAAGTGGTGATTCTTTACTTTCACTCAGTTTTGCTGTGAGCCTATTGCTGTAAAAATAAAAGTTTTATTCATTCATTCATTCATTCATTCATTCATTCATTCATTGGGGAGGGTACCAGGAATCAAACTTATGACCTTGTGCTTACCAGGAAGGTGCTTATACCACTGAGCTGTAGCCCCAGCCCCTAAAGTCTTATTTTAAAATGAAATGCATCACTAAAAAGTACAGAGCTTGTTACTGTCACACAACAATTAACAATTGGCAAGGAGCCCATTCTGCGAATTAATCTAGAAAGGCAACAAGGTGTGTCAAAGATAGGAATATGAGTCAATTATTAGTAATAAAGATGTTTTTAAAATAAAGATGACTCTGTGTATTATATACATTTTGGTTAAGTGTTGTTTTAACGCCTAACAAATGTTTTTGACCACATCTGCTTACAAACAAGATGGATGGGTTTTAATTGCAAACAAGAAGGGCAATTACACGGGCAGCCGGCCAAAGGGAGATGCAGAAGAGTACAAGGGCACGGCTAATCCCTAAGTGCACAGTCATTATCTTAGGCCTGTAGTGCTGACTGCCTATCAACATTTGGCGAATTCATCAACTATTGTGCTAAGAAATTGTTTGAGACTCATAAAAAATGCTTAATAGCCTAAAAGTTCTGGCCAGCAGAACCCTGAATTTATCCAAATATCGCCATTTCCCTGCAGAATGACAGCCAGTATTTTGTACACATAGTTTCCTTGAATATGTCTGGACCATTTATGCTTAGAAAATGAGGTGTTTAAATTTCACTTTGATAGATTTAGATTAGACAGCAAAAAAAAAAAAAACATCATGTTTTGTAGCGGCAGTTGTGAGCTATGTTCTCTGGAGATTTCTGAAACTACTGCAAAGATTCTATGCTTTAGAAATACAGCCTCTTCAGTTGTCATCTAAAACTGTATGATTCTATCTATATATATCTTAATCATCTAAAGAGCATGCCTAAAATGTGGGGTCCCTTCCAAGACCCTCAAAACCAAACAGTATCTTGACCAGAAATGTTTTTCTCAATTTCTTATGTATTTTAATTTCTTAAGTTCAAACCCAACAATTGTACATTTTATCACTATGAGTAACTACTTACAGAGACCAAAGAGCCACAAGAACCTCAATGGTTTCTAATTTTTATTCATGGTGGTTAAAAATGCAGCCTCTGGAGTCAAGATGGTGTGGGGTTCACTCTCCCCTGGATTGTATTAACTGTGCTCCTTGGACAAGTTATATAATCCACCTAAGCTTTGGTCTTCTCGTACATAAAAGGCAAGATATAGAACATCTCTAGGCTGCTGTGAATCTGAAAGAAATAATGTGTATACACATGTCAAAGCCCTTAGTTCAGTCTGATTTCTGAGTGTTTGATCAGTGTTAACAATTAATATTCCCTTTGTTCTATTCCATATGGTCAGTCCTCTCCCATATCTCCAGCAGTTTCTCTAGTTCATCATTACCTGTGGCAACAAAAAGCCACACTGAAGGCCTCTGGGTACAAAAATTATTACAATTGCTCAACCTGTAACTGCATTGTAAACTTACTTCACTGCTTTTGTGAGTTTCACTTAGTTAATAAAAATAATTTGTTTTCAATGTTCTTATTTTCCCTACAGCTTCAAAGAAAGCTTTCCAAAATTCAAATTAGTATTTCTAATACTTATACCCATGGAAGTAGTAAAAGTAAATGTTGATATGTCAATTTAATTCTGATCTGTCTTTCTACAGGGACATATTCAGGCAAAAAAAAAAACACTAAAAATTTCCCAAAAGCTATATCTTTCAAAGAATTTCTAATTTTATCTGTCAGTTGTGATGAAAAAGCCAAATCTTTTTATGTGTTGTTTCAAAATCTTTTTTGGCCAATAGAAAGTAGACTGCTCTGAATAAAGAAATACCCATCAGGGAAGACATGTACTGCTATTGTGCCAGCAAATGTTCATAGCTAAAGCCTTATTTTTGTTTCAAAAAAACCAAACAGAAACTCAGTTCTTAAGGGCATTCGTATAGAATAAATTTCCTCAAAATAAAGTGCATTTTTAATCCTTTTGTTTTATGTCAGTACTACAAAATAGATAGGGATGCTTTGTTTACATTTTACTTGTTTTAAAAAATTTTTTGGCACCAGGGATTGAACTCAGGACCTTGTACTTGCCAGCCAGGGTCTGCGCCACTGTGTTATATTCCCAGCTCTTTACTTCTGTTTAGAGTTGGATCTTTCTTTCATTTAAGATTGAAGTTGATTTTTCAAGTATGTAAGTGAAATGAAGCCTAATATTTTCCATGTTGCCATCTCTTATTTTCTCCCCCTGTGTGTGTGTGTGTGTGTGTGTGTGTGTGTGTGTGTGTGTGTGACAGAGATAGACACAGAAATAGAGACAAAGAGCTAGAGAGACTGACAGAGACACAGAGAGACAGATGGTGGGGATTTAATTTAGGGCCTTTGTACTAAGCTCCATCATCCCCTTTCTAAAAGTTTTATTTTGAGAAAGGGTCTTGCTAAGTCACTAAGCTGCCCAGACTGGACTCAATGGAACTTTCCAACCTTCTACCTCAGGCTGAGAGCCAAGATTACAGATATGCCCCACCTCATCTGGTTTCTTGATTGATTTGTTATTAGAGAATTTATCATTTAAATTTATTTCAAAAAATACCAAAGTAGTTTTAAGCCAGTTCCAAGGCTCAAGGGAAATTTTAGACATAATTAGAAAAAGTGGCTTAAAACAAATTGGGGGCACCTTGGTGAAGATACCATCCAGGCAACAGAAAGCTCCTTCTGTCACAGAGAGCCGCAAGGATAGAACAGCTGAACAGCACAGCTTCTGGCCTCCAGGGCTCACTCTGCAGGAATGGAGCCAGAAAGCAACCACTGGAATAAATAATTCTATAACCCTGTTAGAAAGAGCCATCACTGAGGGTCAGCAAGCGTCCAGCTGGAGGAGAAGAAAGTGTAATTCTAGTTCAGTGCTAACCCCACTTTCTCCGTGTGTATAATGGAGACTAATATTGAGGTTACTCATATGGTTGTTGAAAAGATTAAATGACACAATAAACGTGAGACGTTTAGCAGTGTCTGGCATATGGTAAGTGCTGGATAAGTACAATGGTGGTTGTTATTTTTTAGCGTTGCTGTAATCATTATTAGGAGGAAAGTTTTACTGATCAGGCAGCCTTAGAACTATGTCTTCCGGGGGCTGGGTAATAGGTAAGAACTTGCCTGTTTGGAAGGGCCAAGTGGCACCCCAGGCAAAGGCACAGAATCAGGGAAAGTGACAATGTGAACTTGTGATGAGAGATAAGTAGCTCAAGTAACTGGAACACAGATGCATTGACCTGATTGGAGGTTATGAAAACAGTACATAGGCAAAAGGTAATAAGTAGTGGAGGACTCATTACGGGCATACCCTGTGTTCCACGTAGTTCTGTGTATTTGTCCTTAGCACTGAAGCGCAGTGCTATGATTATCTCCATTTTACAGATGTGCAAACTAAAGCATGTAATTGTTACATGCTTTGCCAGATGTGGCGGTGTGACCTGGGCATCCCAGCACTGGAGAGGCTGAGGCAGGATTACGAGGAGTTAAAGGCCAGCCTTGGATAGATAGTGAGTTCAAACCCAGCCTGAACTACATAGTCAGAGCCTGTTCAAAAGCAAAACAAAACAAAATCAGTTTTCTTAAGGCTCCAGGCCTAAAAAATGTTGAGTCCAGAATTCACTCTCGAGCGGTCCTATTCCGCTCAAATCAGCATATTTAACTACTATCCTTCATGTAAGGGTCAAGTGGGAATAAAATTGGTAAGAAAAAAATGAAAAGGGAAGTCATATTCAAAGAACATTTTGAAAGTAAAGTCAACAGAATTTGTTGGCTGAATTGATTTTTAGTTCAGTAAGACTCACCAAACTACCACATGGCAGGTACCTGCAGCTGCCACAGTGAGAAAACACACAACACTGTTCTGTTAGGGTTGATCACCACTGGAGGAGCAGAAAATGTGTGGCTTGCAGTATAAAGAGGGCAAAATTTTACTTCTTCTCTCTTAGGGTGTTTTTGGCCATGCCTGAGAATTAAACTGACAATAAACAGATCCATGGGAGAAAAGCATACATGCAGGTTTATTTATCATATAGGTTTAACATAGCTTGGAAACCTTTTTTTTTTAAAAAGTGAAGACCCAAAGGCACAGAGTTAAACAAAGAGAATACAGAATGGAACAAAGAATCAGTTGTGGACAGGTAATGGAGCAGAGAGCCTTGGGCTCTATAGCTAGTTGATGAGGAAGATAAGGGTTAATGCACATAGTGGATTTGCTTCATCTCAGTTTCGTGTTCTCACTGATAAGAACATAACTTTCCTCCTGGCACAGGGAGTAGATCTTCCATAGGAGAGTTGTTATCAGCTGTCTTCAGGAAGAGAAAGGATGGAGTCAGACAACCCTCAGCTTTCAAGTCCCTTGAGCACAAAATAATCTTTTCCTCAAAGTAGCATATTCTGCCACCCTTCAGTAGTAAGAGTAAATAAAGAAGGAATTGCTTGAGTGACAACAGGACATAATAGGAGAGAAGTTATTGTACTTAGAACAGTTGTGACTCTGGGAAGGTGACCTTTAACTAAGGCATGCAGAATGCTAGTGATTCCACCGTGAGGTCAAAACCTGAGTTATGAGAGCTTGGCAAGAGAAGAGTAGTGAGACATGAGGCTGGAAAATCAGCAGAGGGGAGCTGGTGCAGGACTTTTAACACCGTGTAGAAAGTTTGCTGTTCCTCTGTGTGTAATGAGATGCCATTGAGGGTTCAAGGAGGGGACCCTCCGTGGGGTTGAGAGGACAGAGTGATGGAGAGCAGTTGAGGACTTTTTCAGAAAGGGTGACAAGAAGATGGTATGGTTTCCACTGCAGGAGTGAACAGAGAAAGAGGAGCACACCAAGTTGTGGCTGCTAACAGGGAAACCACTTTGGAGACTTACAGTTTGAATTAATTCCAGGACCTTCAGGCTAACAATGTACCTCTAGACCAAGCTCGCTTAAAGAAGAGACAAAGGCAGCCATCAGTACTTGTGAGTCATAAACTGGTCCATGGAGTGAGTAGGGAACCATGCAGGCAGCTCCCATGGAGCAGAGCTAAGTGGGAAGCCAGCTTGAAATGGGGCATCCTGAGAGCAAGGAAGATCCAAAGGCAGGCATTTTGGTTACTTTTCTTGTTGACAAAATTCCCAACACTGAAAGCTAAAGGAGTAGGAGAGATTTCAGTCCATAAATAGACTGGATCCAAAGCAGAGTGGCTTGGCAGATGGGCATCACAGAGGAGAAACAGTTCATGGCAGACAGAAGGCAGCAAAGCAGCAAGCTGTAACACTAGCCCTCTTACTGTCCCTTACATTCCACCCAGGCTGCATGCCCTTAGCACAGGCAGCACTCACACCCAGGCAGGGAATTCCAATTATCTACACCCAGAACTATGACAAACCAATACATGGACTACTTTAGTAATCACACTCTCTTGATCCCAGCATCACACACTGAATCCCAGCATCATATCCTAGGTCCAGCTACCCGCTAAAAAGCTCCACCTATGACCGCATGAGGATGTTGGGGGACTTCTAGACACAAGTCATAACAGCAGGGATGCTGAAGAAACCAAGTAGGAAAGAACTGCAAGATGGGCAAAGAGAATGTGTGCAACAAATCTCGAGAAGAGACAAACCTCAGAAGAAGGGGAGATGGCCTTCACAATTAAAAAACATCTCTGTTCATGTAGACAGAGCCTGCCCACTCCAATAGCTGTAACACTCAATAAAATTATGTATTCCACCAGTGTATGTGAGTAGCTTTATAGTGTATCTCTGTTTATGCGATTATAATGATTCATTCCATTTTCAATAGGAGAGACTCAATAAGCTGGTGGAAAGGCTTCAGGAAATAATTTACACTAAAATTCAAAACAAGGGTATTCCCTAAAGGGAAATGGGGAGGAAGTGATAGGTGGGTACTCCAGATATCTGAAAAGACAAACATCCAATAGCAAAATGTGCTGGAAAGAGAATAATAAAACCAACTTAATAGGCTTATTGAGCAGTTTTGTGGAGGGAAAGATACTGAGGATTGAACTCAGGGCTTTCACAATGGAGCTGTATCTCCAGGTCTTTTTATTTTTTATATTTTGAGACACAATGTCACTAAGTTGCCCCTGCTTGGCTTGAATTTGTGATCCTCCTGCCTCAGCCTCCCAAAGTGCTGAAACTACAGGTGTGCTGAACTTCTGCACATTCTTTTTTTTGGTAGTCATAAAAGTTGAAAGCTGGAGATGAAAGGAGGCAAAAGAACCTAAATGCAAGCTCAGTGTGTTCAACTCTTCCCCTGAAAGGTAGTGAGGAATTCCTGAGGATGAGGATGTAAGGAAAAGACAGGACAAAACTACCTTTAATCACAGGGTGGTGTGTAGCAGGCTCCAGGCAGCAAGAGGGATTCCACCAAAGCCCTTTCTTCAGCGAGACAGAGGTCAGCAAAGACTGAGTCCTTTCTACTGACTCTTTCATCAATCAAGTCAGCATCACACAATTGATTAAAAATACCCTACAAGACATTCAGAGTCAGAGCCGTGCTAAAACACTCAAAATCCATTCATCAATGCAAGAAGCAGGATACAATGTGAAGGTCAGAGCATAGAGCCTAGTAAGATAAAAGTAACTGAGAGATCCAGGGATGACACAGCAGGAGGAGATGAGGTGAGGGAAATTCCTGAGTCAGAGTGTAAATACCAGGATCATGGGCTTCCTGACCCAGGTGAGAAACTGATCAGAGATAAGGCCACAAATGTCTGAGATATTTCCAAACAGTGCACTAGGAGAGTCAGAAAAGGGAAGGATTTTGAACACAGTGACTAAAAACAATGGTAATACCTTTCACAGCAAAGAAGAGGAAAGTGACAGCTAGTTTTGAAACGCAGACAAAAGACAAAGACTGTGTTTGTGGATGTGTTGTTTTGTGGTGATGCTAGGTCCAATGAGAAATGCCTTCAAGGTCATTGAAATGTAAAAGTAGAGGTCAGGGTTGCATGTAGGCACTATTTATATAGCTATGCCAGATGAAAGTGTAGAAATACATGAAATTTCAAAAGGGCAGAGGCTAAAAAGATAGAAAAATCAAGAGTTGAAACCAGAAGTCCTCTGATTAGAACAAAAAATGAGTGGAGAAAAAGGAACTGATTGGGAAAGAAGAAAATTAAAATAGACCAAGGAAGTCATCAGAAAAAAATTAGAATGGGCTAAGTCACACAGCCTAGAGAACACACAAATGGCAATGTTCATCATGTCAAAGTAGGAAGTAGAGGCTGCGGGAGTCCCAACGCCTCCACCTCCTCATCCTCAGCTCAAGCCCTGCATCCCCTCAGACTTGGCCACTCCCCATACTACGTCACTCAACCCTTGCTTCCAGTAACAGCAGAGACATAAAAAGAATTTGAAAGTTGAAATCTGAAAGTAGGTCTTGAATCTAGTATGTTTTGGAGTTTTAAAAGATTGAGCCATAGCAGAACTGACATCTAAGATTTCTTTAAAAAGAGCCAGGATAACATCTCATTGGCATCCCTGGGATTAGTTTCAAGTCCGGAAGGTGAAAGCTTAGGCCTTGGGGGGCGCTATGGGAAGATGTTTCAGTGCCCCTTCTGAGAGCTGATCTTTGGAAAGATGGTAACAGGCTCACCCATAGGAACTTTGGGGCTCCCATAGAGGGAACTCCAGTGTGTCCATATCACACTGGAGCTCTGGAAATGAAGTGCGAATTATCTTAAAGAAGTGCACTGATTCTCCAGGAGATAAACAGAGCCCACTGATAGCACTGGGTCCGTCACAGCCCCAAGCTAGGTGAGAGGCAATGGCCAAAACCTACTTTGTTTCAGAAAATAAATTGGACAAAAGAAGCACCCAAAGCCCCAAAAGTCTTACAGTTCTCCAAGAGATCGCATCCAAAGATGCCAGCATGAACGCAGTGTATGTGGGCATGCACGGTACCAGCCTCCTCTGTGAGTTCCAGAGCTGAATTCTCTACTGACTCAGTGACATCGTGATATGCATGACCCACCTTCCCACCTCCAAAAGACATGTCATCCCAGGGTAAAAAGAAGAAAGGACAACACTCTGGACTCCATTGCTTTTTAAACTAAGTCATGGAGAAATTCTCATATTTGCCTGGCTTATCTCAGGTAACAAGATAAAGCTTCCTGCCATTAGATGGAAATAGGGGCTAGAGGTAGGCATTAAACTCAGCTATGGAAAACTACAGTGAGTTGGCATCTTTTACCCATAAATTTGTGTCTATGAAGCTTATGTCTGCTTCAGGTACAAGCCCAACACTAATTTGATCCTTGAAAAAACCACAATATTCTACTTTTGAGTCAATTACAAAAAAGGACGAAAAATGCAAAGAACTAAGGACCAATCTTGCTTAGCAAAGTGTGACAGTGCCACCTGATTATAACGAGGTTCTTAGTGCCAAAAAGTTATATTCTGTTACGTAGGATTGACTGCATTTCTGCTCTCCCAGTGAGGGCTATGATAGATAACAAATACAATGATACAGCTTAAGTGAGTCAAATATCATTTGATTGCTGTTCTAAGAAGGGATAAATGAAATCTCCCAGAAACAAGTCAGTGAGATGCTGAGATGATTTTAATATTACTTGGACAAAAGATTAGTTTTTAATCTCAAAATATTATTTCAAAGAAGAAAAAGGCTTTTAAAAATCTATTACATTATTCCAACTGAGGAAGGTGAAGTGTAGCAATGATTTAGCCTCACATTAAAGCAAAAACATTATGAAGAAAATCTAACTCCAGTTACTGCTCTGGATTAATGTCATAGAAGAGTTTTTTTTTTTTTAAGGCAGCATGCTAATTTAGTGCTAAGCATTGTTGGATTTAATCAATTTAAAATACATGTAACCTTGGCATTCTCTGGCACTCTGATCAGATGACAGAGGTCCAAGGTTGTGAGAAGAATAACAAGAATCACGCAAAGAATAGTCTTTGGCTCCCAACTGTCACTCAGCAGAATTGCTAAACCTCATCCATGTTGTCCCACAAGCTGTCCCAGAAATCCTCAACTCTCTTCAACCTCATGTTACTTCTTTTACCAGTTAGGGACTCACTGAGAAGTTCAGGAAGTCTCTAACTCCACTGTTTGCTGATTGTCCTAAACCTAGGATGCAATTAGCAGTCCGAATGGGTCCCTTCTCCTCCTGGATAGTCCCATCAAGAGTGTGTCACAGAAAACCTATAACATATATGTGATTTAGTGATGTGCCTAGACAATTTTTGTAGTGGGTAAAGCACATTAACTGTAAAAAATGCAAAATACATTTCCACTAGAGAAATCCAAAAGCATGTATACCCTGCTAACACAAATTCATGATTTACCAAAGACTGGAAAATTCATAGCCAGTGAAAGGGTTTTCAGAACACAATCCTTGCACTGCCAACCTCTACTTATCCAGTGGTCAGAGAAGGAAGGAGATTAGGTCCTCTGGAACACATGGCCCATCATCAACAAGCTTTTCTCCGTCTTCTTCCTCCTCTTGTCCTGTGATAAGCTTGACTCTTCCAGGCACTCTGTTTGAAGGCTGTTTCTCTGTATTTAGGAAGCACTGGGCTTGTGGGTGAAAGGGAATGTGAGGTAGTTAACTGAACTCTCTCCTTTACCCCAGGTCATTCTCTCCTCCTCCTCCCTAAAGCTCTGTGCCTTTGAAGCCCATTCATCTGACCAGCCTGGACTTTTTTTTTGGCTGCAATCATCCACCAGATTTTAATTCTAACTCACAGCCTCTGGCTCCCTAGACAGCATTCTCTATATAACAGCCACAGTAAATCTGTTAGGCAATAAATCACCAGTGTTAGCTAAATTCTTAGTGATTTTAAGAGCCATGGAAATGATCGTCCCTTGACTCAAATGTCGAAGCTCCTTTACATCATTTTCTCCATGATTTTGTCCTTACCCTAGGTCAGCCTCTCATTCCTCTGCTATAACTTACACCTTGTTATAATGAAAAATTGCAACTTCACTATAATTTAAATTTCTAGTACACAACTTCACCAGCACCTATTTTTAATAGATTCCTGTCTCCAAGGATATGACCTTTGACAATATCAAAATCAATAATCCATTAACTCTACTGTCTCATAAAGCTCTTCAAATCCTTCTTTATCCAATTAGACTTCTATACTTCTATATTGAATGCCTTTCTCTCCAGTGCCTCTCTCTCTTTATGTGGGGATCAAACGTAGGTCCTTGCATATGCTAGGCAAGTGCTCTACGACTGAACTATATCCCCAGCCCTTCGTGTTCAATTATTACAATCATGTTCTAGCATATTTAGTATTTATGCCCAGCTAACCCCTAACTCTTGTTAAATCCAACTCTCAATCTATAATATTCTCATACACTACGTTAATCTAACATGTCTTCAGAATATACCCTGAATACAAATGATGTTTTTAAATTTTTAATGTCTATTGGTACAGGTTTAACAGTACCAATACTGTTAACAGTACATAATGATTTAATTTAATTCCTTGTGGGGTGTTGGTACATGTATAAACACATCTTTTTAAAAATTACCTCCCTTTCCTGCATCTCTTGATCCTCTTCCTTTTGCAACAGACCCATCTGCCTATTTCTTATTGTTTGTCTTTTATCTTGATCTTTGTAATTTGGACTTCTCACATAAGAAAAACCATGTGACAGTTAAGCTTGTATGCCTGGTTTATTTCATTTAACATTACAGTCTGAAGGTACATCCATTTTCCTATAAATGACGTAAGTGAATCCTTTATGGCAGAGTAGTACTCCATGTATTTATCCATTTTTCTGTTGATGGATATAAAGGCCCTTTCCAGGGTTTAACTATTATGAGTTATACTGTGATCAACACAGGTGTGCATGGATCACTGTAATATGATGTCTTTAACTTGAATTACAATGGATTTTTATCACCTTTGCCATCACAATCTTATCCATACACCATCATCTCTCCCCATATTACGGTAATGGCCTCCTACTGGTTTCTCCACCCTTGCTCCCTAGACAGCATTCTCTATATAATAGCCATGGTTTATTTGTTAAGATGTAAAAAATCATTTTACTTCATTTATTTTCTGCTCAGAGTTACTCCAGCCACATCCAAGGTAAAAACCAAAGTCCTTACAATGACTGATAAGAATCTCCCAATCAAATCTTTGCACTAAATATATACAGTGACCCTTTGGTATTCATGGGAGATTGGTTCCAGCATTCTTACCAAGAGACACCATTATGGATTTATAAAAAAATGTCCCCCCAAAGGCCCACCTAGGGCTTTTGGAAGGTGATTCAGCCATTGAAGTGCTAAACATATCAATTGATCAATGCATTGATGAGTTCATTGCTGAATGTTCTACTAGGAGGTCCAGCCTGATTGGAGGAAGTAAAAGACTAAAAGCATAGCTTGGAAATGTATGCCCTGTCTCCACGCCTTTCCTCTTTCCAGCTGTCTCTGCTTCCTGGCTGCCATGAGGTGAGCAGTTTTCTTCTACCTTTCCCTTCTGCCATAAACTTTCTTTCTTAGAGCCAGACAACCATGGACTGAAACCTCCAAAACTATAAGTTAAAGTAAACCTTTTCTTCTTTAAATTGCATGTGTCAGGCATTTGTCCCAGACACAGGAAAGTGACTAATACAGGTAGTAAGATCTGCATGTGCTCAATTCCCTTATATGAAGTGGTTTACATGCATAACATTTACGAACACCATCCTGTATACTTTAAATCATTTCTAGATTACAAGACAATGCAAATGGTGAGTATAAAGTTATCATACTGTGTTGTTTAGGGAATATGACAAGGAAAAAGTCTTCACTTGTCTAATATAGATAATTTCTTCTTTCAAATATCCTCTACCCATGGTTTGTCCAATCTGCAATTGCAGAACCCAAGGATAGAGGGGCTGACTGCATTTGTTGAATGAATGAATAAATATTTATAAGGAAACCACTAAAACAACAATCAAAAGTATCTAAAGATACTCTCTCTGTGCTCCTTGCCTTATTAATTTAAGAGGTTTACACTCAGTGACCACTAGTGAAATTTGACTCCTACTTACTTGACTTGAACTCAGATGTTGACTATTCTTATAAATCTTATCACTTCATACAATCCCTAACTCAGAGTAGACACTGGTGTATGTTCTGTGTGTACTACAAAATACTATATGTGAGGGAAGAAAGAACCCATGGAAAAGTAGCAAACTTTCCAGGGCAGTTAGAAAGATTCATTAGTCTATATTAAATAAATAAGTCTCTGCTAATACACATCCTAAGGGATACTGAAAAAAGAAACCCAACTCTCATTTGGGAAAGAATTCCATCAGAAATTAACACATGCGATTTAGAGTGCCTGTTGCTGTAGATTTCCTGTTGGGAACAATACCTGAAATCCCAGTTTGGATTTACTGTCCTTGATCTCTCAATCTATGTTGCAGTTCTTTTCCAGTTGGCAGCAGAACTGTAACTTCCTGTGCTTTTGTGTCAGTTTCTTTAGAGGAAAAATGTTTACTTCATGGGAAAGTCTAACAGGAGTTTCCAAAGTGAATTTCATCTCTATTGTACAGATTGTATCTTAAGTCAAATTATCTTTAAAAGTTCTTCTCAAATGTGATGGAAACTCACCCAGGTTTTTTGGAATAATATAGTAACAAATAGACAACTTCATCTTATTTATATATTTAAAAATATATTATTTCTCTACATACTTTCTAAAAGAAATAAAAGACTATTAGGCACCTTTCAGCAATGGGATAAATGTTGGTGTGGAGGGTGAAAAAGTAATTTCCTTTTTACCTCTGTACTTTTAAAATGTTTTAAACCCTGAGTCTGTGTTTTTATTTGTTAATGTTTATCATGGAAATACTTCATTGGGTGTCTAACGTGGACAAAGTATCTACTTGGCTTAAACAAAACATGTCTACCACTCAGCAAAAATGCAATTTTATGTATTTCAACAATCGAAAAAATAAAGTTGTTCAATGTGCATGAATATTGAAGTAGATGAGGGAGGAGAAAGAGATGAACTGCAGTTCATAGAAAAAAAGAACAAAGTCCTACAGTACAGTTTAACACAAGTTCCAGTGTACAGGGGTGTTTAGAAAGCCTTTCTCTGGTGCTCCTGAAGGTAGGATCCTAGCTTAATTTCTTTATTCACCCCTCATGATGATGCTGGAGGTCGAACTAACCTATTCTGCACTGAACATATGCTGGCTACTTCCTTGGACCATATCAACGTGGAATAAGAGGCCACCTGCTGCTCCAGGGAGGCAGAAAGCACTTGGTTTTTGGGCCATTGTGCCCTGTTCAGCTCTTCTAGAAGTTTTTACTTCCTGCGACTTCCCAGTATACAGCTGAACCTGGCACTTTTCTCTGTCCATGGAAACAGGTGTGGAGGGCCAGATTCTCACTCCGCAGTGCTTTTTCCCATGAAATCTATGCACCGCTCTTCACATGAGCTTGAAGTCTTCCCCTCGTCTAGGCAGCTGATTCTGCTTCTCAGGGTGCAGATCCTTGCCATCTGAGCTCTTCTCCCACTGTAATCACAGCTGAGATCCTCTTCAGTTTGGGATAAGAGGGTCTATTATTTTATATATTTGAAAATAGCTTAAATTACAGGAATAAATCAGTATTCGTCACTATAGAAGCTATGTTAATGTGCTTCATTTCTGCTTTAGCTTGTTCAAAGACTTCACTCAAGACACTGCACGATAATATTAATGGTTAACATTTATTGAGCCCTGGCCAAGTGCTTCATGTACTTTTGCCCCTATTTTCAGATGAGAAAATTAACACTTTGACAGTTTGAGTCAGTTTTCAAGGAACTTAAATGATTTGCTGTAATGGGCAGCAATTTGAACCCCCACAGTGGATTTTTTTTTGTTTGTTTTTTTGAGACAAGGTCTCACTATGCAGTTCAGGCTGGCTTTGGGCTCACTTTGTAGCCCAGGCTGGTTTTTAATTTGCAACGATTCTCCTGCTTCAGCCTCCCAAGTGCAGGTGGATTTTCTAGACCCTGCCTTTTTCATTTATTTTTTCCCATCCTGGAGATCAAAAGCAGGGCCTTGAGCATGCTAGGTAAGCACCGCAGCCCTGGGCTGCATCTCTAGCCTGAGCTTTTCTTCTTAACTACTAATCTACCCTGCTTTCTCTTCACTGAAAATTTTACAGGGGTTTAATTAAAGTTCACTGTAAATTTTTCAAAGGTTCTGACCAGCTAATCTTTATGTCAGATTAGTTACCAGCAACACTCTGATCTACATGTTATCAGGAAAATTTTAGTAAGAAAAGGTCCCAATATCTTTCATAGGGGCATCTCTGCTGAGCATTCTACTGAAAAACTGATAGACAATGGCTTGGGAGTGGCGTGGGAGTAAACTAATTAGTACAGATACCTGTAGGAGAAGCCCCAGCATCAGTGTCTTGGCTGGTGTAGACTGAACCACTGAATTCCCTGAAATTTCCACAGAGCACTGGATAAATATGACGACTTGCCACTACAACAGCCAAGTTTCCAGGTTGGTAAAGGAAATTGAGAGTAAGTACATAATTTCAATAAAACCTGGTAAGTATCTCATGTTTCTACAGAGATTTATGAGAACTCAGGCTGTTAAATTCTTTGAAGTCCTCACTGTGGAAAAAGTTGCAGATGCCTGAGCCGAACCTCAAATAGAAGTTTCCAAATTTCCAGGTACATGAGCAAAATCAGTGAGTCATAAAACAGCAGCACATGTGAGGATGCACCCATGTACATGAAACTCTGGACTGGAAAAAAGGATAACATCTTACAGAATCTCACATACTAGCCTAAAATCCAACTGTACCTTGTAAGTACTGGAAACCATCACCACAACTTCATGTTACACTGAAGTTGTTTCTGTTATATTCCTAGGAATTTTACACATAGAACATCTAATTTTCTCATTAGTGCTTCTAGAATAACATCTTAGTTACTTTCCTTATTGCTGAGACACAGCATCTAACACCTGCAATTTAAAGGAAGAGAGGTTTATTTGGTTCATAGTTTCAGAAGGTACAGTCCATGGTCAAACATGGACATGGCATAGTCAAAGGGCTGGTGACAGAGGACAGCTGCTCATATCATGGCAGCCAGGAAGCAAAGAGCAAAAGAGGAGCCAAGGAAAATAGATAAATCCCGCCATGCCTCCAACAATACACCTCCCCCAACCAAACCCCACCTAATGAGATGTGTTAGCTATATTCCCCCACAATTTAGTCACTTCCCAAATACCAGGTTGGAAACGTCTGAACACATGATATATTTGGGAGACCTTCTCCGTCTAAATCATAATAAGTACCTTTATCAATTGTTCTTGGATATTAAAATGTATATTATTTTATTTTGAAGTACTTTCTCTTTTTATTTCTGCTGTACATTGTATTTAAGGAATTATTTTTACTTCAGGGTTAAAATCTATTTTTACTTCAGGGAGATGTGTATATAGATTGTATCCAAGGTATAACAGGACTGGAGACTGCTGGCTTGGACAATATTTCCCAGTCTTTTTAGATTTTAAAAGACTTAAAATCTTCCTTAAGAATCCCTACTGTCTTTTGAAGACTAGGGTACTATTTTATAACCCAATATCATTTAGGGATTTTCTGTCTTTCAGAAATTCATGGAAACTTGACTTAAAGTCTTAATTTCAAGGCCTATGTAGTTAGGGGCCTTTTGATATCCCTTCTCTGTCTCCACTCAGGTGCCTACGCTGAAGCACAAAAAACAAGCTGGTCAGTATTTTCCATAAAAAAAAACAAACAAGAAGCAATTTTACTGAACATTTGGAAATATCATGGGGGAATGATTTCAAAGCACACAGTGTTAGGGGCCAGGAATGATGGGCTAGAAGAGGAAGAGGAAGAGTGGGAGGAAACAGCCAAGAGGGAACAGGATGTTGAGACACATTCTTGGTCTTTTTCCTAAGTGACATGGATAATAAATATGATACACACAGCTAATTATCTCAATGGCTAAGGAATATTTTTAATGCTATAAATGCTGAAAACCATTCCCTAAATGAAACAAAGCTTGTAACATTTAAAAGCATTGAGTTAGCAGAAAACATGGAGAAAAAATAGGATTTTTAAAGACAATGTCAAAATCAAACTGAAAATATATAAAAAGGGTAATCAATTTTAAAACAATCTATTGTGTTTACTGTATGAAGCTAAAAATCCAGCCAAGATTTATAATTAAATAAACCCCCTTCTTGCAGTTTTAGCACTGTCTACTTATGACTTTGAGTTTTGAAGAGTATTCTTGTTTCTTGAGATTTAATTTAATAATTCAGAAAGGAAAAGGACAAACTAAAGCCATTGCACAATTTTTTAAAATTATGTAAGGTGATAGACATGCAAATTACCCTGATTTGATCCATATGCATTGCATATATGCATTGAAATGCCACATTCAACACCATAAATAAATACATTTATTGTATCAATTAAAATACATATTCATAAAAAAATAAAATTACTGCTTTAATAAATGCAATTCTCCAACCTTGTGGGGAAACTTTTTCTTATATAGCAAAACGATTAACACCTCAGCCTCTGGAGCTAAAAAGCCTGGGTTGGAAATTAATCTCCACAGAAGTCAACATCACTGGGCCTTGGGCTGGAGCCTCGCTCACTTTGTGCCTCAGTTTCTTTATTCACAAAGTAAGAATGACAGCAGGACCTGTTTCATAGCACCGTTGAAAGAGTTCAATCAATTAATACAGAGTTCAGCACAGTTGCACAATTATTTGTTTCACAAATATTTATTGAGTGCTTGTTGTATGTTTAGGGGACCAGGGATGCAACAACAACAAAATAAGATCCTCCTGCACGTTATAAAGGAGCTTACCTGCAGACATCTCGGGACATCCAGGGCCACGGCTAGTGGTGTAACCTCATCATGGTAGTGATCAATAGCAGGAACACCAGCATAAGGCAGTCAGAGAGGAAACACAAACAGTAAGCTAGCACATCACATTGTTTGCTGGGAGGTGATGCATAGCATGTAGAAAAAAAGGGAAAAGAGAGGGAACCAGAAATTCTAGAAAACAGATGGTCAGGGAAGGAAAGGTCTCAGTTTTAAATAAGGTAGCCAAGCAAGGCATCACTGAGAGGAGGACTTTTGAGCAAAGGTGCGGTGGTGAAGGTATAGACCACATGAGAATCTGCGGAAGAGCAATCCAAGGAGAAATAGCAAGGCAAAGGCCCAGGGGAGAGAACACAACCGGCAGGTTCAGGCATCCAAAGGAGGCAAAGTGAAAACCAAGAAAGAGGAGAATGGTAATGGTGGGAGAGGAAGGCATGAATGGGGTCAGAGTGCAATAGGTAGGGTAGAAAAGGGCGTGTGTGTGTGTGTGTGTGTGTGTGTGTGTGTGTGTGTGTGTGTGTGTGTGTGAAGCAGGCTCCATAGGGTACTCGGCCACTGTAAAGCACTGTTTGCTCTTTCTCTGAGTGTGGAGGGAAGGCACTGGAACATTTGGGATGATTAATAAGATGACTGAACCTAAGCGCTAGTAAGATCATTCCAGCTGCGGAGTTGAGGTTAGAGGAGGGTGGCAGGGGGACCTCTCAGGACGCTACTGCGATACTGCAGGGGGTAGAAATCATAGTGCTTGGACCAGGACAGTGGTGAGGACAGTGGAGAGAAGTGGACAGAGCCCACGTGTGATTTGTAGCTACAGCCAACAGGAAATGGGCAATAAAAGAGTCAAGGATGACTCAAATCTCCTGGCCTAACTAGAAGGTTTGAGTAGCCATTGAGGTAGATGCACGAGTCTATTTTCTGTTTCTAATAATATAATACCATGTAAGGTTAAATTATTTTTTAAAAAAAGAGGATTATTTTGGCTTGTAGTTCTGAAAGTCCAAGACAAAGAGCTGTACCTTGCTGAAAAATGGCCCTCCGTAAAATTTTTTTTATCCTTAAATTTTTATTTTTACGTTAGTCTATGTTTTCAGTACATACAGTTCACATTCCTCCCGTGGAATTGGTGCACTGTACATAGCACATCTTAACTCCTTTTCCTCCCTCCATCCATCTCTTGATCCCCTTCCTATCTTAGGAAGATCTGTCTCCCTACTTCCTGTTATCTTTTATTTTTCTCTTTATTTATGTTTGGTGTTTCTCACATAAGAGAAGCTATGTAATATTTAAGTTTGTGTGTCCAATTTATTTCACTTAACATTATAGTCTTACGGTGCATCCATTTTTCTACAAATGACCCAAGTTTAGCTTTCTTTACAGCAGAGTAGTACTCCACTGTGTATAAATAACACATTTTCTGTATCCATTCATCTGCTGATGGACATACAGGCCTCTTCCAAGATTTGATTATTATGATTATGTTGTTGTAAAATGGGTATGCACATACTACTGTAATATGATTTTTTTAACTCTTTCAGGGAGACATCTAGAAGGACAATAGCTGAGTCAATGGAATTTATAGTTTTATTTTTTTGAGAATTCACTATACTGATTTCCTTCTTGCTATCAAAATCCTTTCGTAATATACCACATATCAGGAGACAGGGAGCCTCTGTGTGTGTGTGTAGTGTGAGTCTTTTGGTCTCTCTCTTTCTATATCTAAGGCTTTCAGGACTTAGTCATGAGGCTCCACCTTGGTGGCCTTATCTAATCCTAAACAGCTCTCAAAGGTTCCAGCTCTAAATACTAAGGGCATAGAGAGGGCATTCATAGCTATGAGTCAATGAGGTCACAGTGGGAATGGGTACTGGTACACTCCACAGTGAAGCATCTGGGATAAAAGTCAATAAAAAGGAGCAATCAGAGAAACAGGAAGAAAATTAGAATATACTATTCTGTTACCTCTAAGTTCACTGCTAATTTTAATATTAGACTTGCATATGATCAATACATTAGTGATATGAACCAGTAGCTAATACAGGACTCCATTTGATTTTGTTTCATCTTCTTTTCAGAACTTATAAACCCTTTGTCCCAAATATGACATATAGACAAAATGAGACAGAGCCTATAAGTCTTAGTGCTCAGAGATGAGAGGGGAGGAGGGGCTCATAACACAGAATATTTGAACCTGCAGGCATCTCTGCACATCCAGGGCCAAGGCTAGTGGTGTAACCTCGTCACTGTAGTGATCAAGAGCAGGAACACTGGTGTAATATTGAAATTGAGTTAATCATGTGATTATTATAATTCATGGTGATTAAACATGAAGATATGACATGAAAATTCACTAAAAAGCCCACAAATGTTTGATCTGAATAGTGCAGCCACCTTCCATTGCCTGTGGATAATATATTCTAAAATCCCTCCCCAGTGGATGCCTGAAATTGCTCATAGTTCCTGGCTTAGTCACTTTCTCATTAGTGGGATACAATGCCTGGCCCTCATGACTCAAAGGAAGAGAGGCTTATCTTGACTCCTGTCTCAGTCCATAGTTGTCTGGCTCCGACAGGACATCATAGCACAGGGATACAGCACAGGAGAGCTGCTCAGGCATGGGGGACAGGAAGCAGAGATCCAACCTTCCGGGTCCCTCCCTCAGTGACCCCACCTCTTTTTTTTTTAATTTTATTTAAAAGGAAAAAGAGAAAAAACAAAACAAAACAAAGCGGTGTAAGGGTACAAGTAATACAGAACTACAAAAAAAAAAAAACCAGTAAGAAATCACCAGTTAATAGATTACACATTATCGTCTTACACATAGTTGCTCAAGTCACAGTATCAAAGCATACAAAGTGAACATTCAAACAGAGAGACTGCAAACAGTTGTGTTCAATGATCCAATCAAAAACATTAATATGGTCAGCTATTTAACACCCCTAAACACACTTGCAGTTGTATCCTTTAGAGCACTTTTCCCCCCCTCTCTTTTTTACAACAAAATTTACACATTTTGGGTTTTATTACTCCTTAGTTATTACTTTTTTTTGGAAGAGAATAAAGTCAAATATGGCAAAACAAAGCTGTCAGTCAAAACCAAGGATAGACATAGTACATGATGTAAGAACAGAGTACAAGGTTATCAACAATGGTTACCATAATGTCTCTTGTTTCCTTAAAAAGAATTGTCTATCTCATTAGATATTATAAAGTTGAACAAAACAGCAGAGAACAAGACCAATAAACCTTAAACATTGTAAACATTACAGGACTTCCAAAGGAGATAATAGTCAAACCAGAATGGGCATCTTAGTGAATCTTATTGCCTTCAAAGTAGTTGCCTATACCCACAAACTTGATACTATCATACAGAATGGAACAGAGTCCAATCAGTCAAAACAAGATAGTGGGAGTATTACAGGATAACTAAATAATTTTTTAATGAATAAGGGAGAGATTGAGATAAAAGAAGACATAACAGTATAACAATACAGGTCAAAGCATGACTGTTTCAGCAACCTAGTGCTTCACCACCAAATAACCCGATTTAATAGTAGTTATCATAGTGTCTGTCTTTTTCCTTGAAATATTTGAATATAACTTCATATACTATAGCTTCAAATATTTCCATATCAAGAAGCCCAGAATAAACCCTTTCCAATTAATAAGTGAAAACTTTATAAGGCTTCAAGGCCACATAATGGGGAATCATGATTACCACATACTTTTATATATTTGAATCATTACTTACATTAGGGAAACTATTCGGTATTCACACGTGAGATTGATTTATTTCACTTATGAGTATGGTCTCAAGCTGCGCCCATTTATTGATAAATATCTCAATGTAATCCTTCTTTATAGCTGAGTAATACTCCATTGTATAGAAATACCACAACTTTTTTATCCATTCCTCAGTTGATGGACACTTGGGTTATTTCCAAGATCTGGTGATTACAGATTGTGCTGCTATAAACATAGGTGCACATATATCATTGTGGTATGATGCTTTCAGTTCTTCTGGGAATATGCAGAGAAGTGGAATAGCTGGAATAAATGGAACTTCCAATCCCAGCTTTTTGAGAAATCTCCAGACTGACCTCCACAAAGGTTGTACCAGTCTACACTCCCACCAACAGTGTAGGAGAGTTCCTTTTTTCCCACAGCCTCTCCAGCATTTGTTGCTGTTGGTTTTCTTGATCCTGGCCATTCTTTAGGAGTGAGATGGTATCTCAGTGTGGTTTTAATTTGCATTTCTCTAATGACCAGTGATGATGAACATTTTTTCATGTATTTATTTGCCATTTGTATTTCTTCATCTAAGAAGTGCGTATTCATCTCAGATGCCCATTTTTGGATTGGATCTTTGAATTTTGGGGATCTGAGTTTTTTCAATTCTTTATATGTTTTAGACAAGAGTCCCTTGTCTGAGAGAGAGTTGACTAAAATCTTTTCGCAGTTTGTGGGTTTTCTTTTCACTATGCTGGAGATTTCTTTTGACATGCAGAAACTTTTTAATAAGAAGTGGTCCCAGTTATTGATTCTGGGAAGTATTTCCCGTGCGGTTTGAGTCTTGTTCATGAATTCTATACCTACTTCTATGTCTTCAAGGTTTCTACCCAATTTGTCTTCCAATAGATTTAGTGTTTCTTTTTTAATATTCAGATCCTTGACCCATTTAGATTTTAATTTAGTACATGGTGATAGGCATGGGTCTAGCTTTAGTTTTCGGCAAATGTAGAGCCAGTTTTTCCAGCACCATTTATTAAAGAGACTGTCGTTCTTCCAGTGAACCTGCTTGGCTCCTTTATCAAAGATAAGGTGGTTGAGTGTGTTTGTAGTTGTGGTTGTATCTTCTAATCTATTCCATTGATCTTCAGCTCTGTTTTGATTCCAGTACCATGTTGATTTTACTACTGTTGCTTTGTAGTATAACTTCAAGTCAGGGATTGTGATGCCTCCTGCTTTGTCTTTGCTGCTTAGAATTGCTTTTGCTATTCTAGGTCTCTTCTGGTTCCAGATGAAATTTAGGAGTGATTTCTCTAGATCTATAAGGTATGTTGACGGTATTTTTATTGGGATTGCATTGAATCTGTATAACAGTTTTGGGAGAAGGGCCATTTTCACAATGTTTGTTCTTCCTATCCATGAGCAAGGGATGTCTTTCCATTTTCTGAGATCATCTTCAATTTCTTTTTTCAGTGTATTATAATTTTCCATGTATAGGTCTTTCACTTCTTTCGTAAGAGTAATTCGTAAATATTTCATTTTTTTGCTTGCTAATGTGAAGAATGTGGTTTCTCTTATTTCCCTCTCTGTGATTTTGTTGTTAGTGTATAGGAATGGGAGTATTGATTTTGTATCCAGCTACATTACTGAATTTATTTATTATATCTGAGTCTTTCAATGGAGTTTAGGGGTCTTCTATGTAGAGTATCATCTCATCTGCAAACAATGATAATTTAACTTCTTCTTTTCCTATCTTTACCCCTTTTATTTCTCTCTCTTGCCTAATTCCTCTGGCTAGTACTTCCAGTACTATATTAAATAGGAGTGGTGATAAAGGACATCCTTGTCTTGTGCCTGATTTTAAAGTAAAGACTTTCAATTTTTGGCCATTTAGTATGATGCTGGCTGTTGGTTTGTCATAAATGGCCTTTATTTTATTGAGGTAAAGACCATCTATTCCAATTTTCTGTAAAGTTCTTATCATGCATGAATGTTGGACCTTATCGAAGACTTTTTCTGCATCTATAGAAATGATCATGTGATTCTTACTTTTGGCTTTATTGATATGGTGGATTACATTTATTGATTTACCTATGTTGAACCATCCTTGCATTCCTGGGATGAATCCCACTTGGTCATGGTGTATAATCTTCTTGATGATTTGCTGCATCCTATTTGCCAATATTTTATTGAGGATTTTTGCATCTGTGTTCATTAGGGAGTGATCTCCCTAATTTTCTATAGTTCTCTTTTTTAGTTGGGTCTTTCTCAGGTTTTGGTACTCGAGTAATATTTGCTTCCAGGAATGACTTAGGAAGGATTGCTTCCCTTTCAAATTCATTGAATAGTTTGTGGAGTGTCAGCATTAGGTCTTCTTTATATTTCTTGTAGAATTCTGCAGTGAATCCATCTGGGCCTGGGCTCTTCTTTGTAGGTAAGGACTTAATTACATTTTCAATTTCATTAACAGAGATTGGGTTATTCAACAGTTTTACATCCTCTTGATCTAGCTTTGGTACTTCATATGTTTCTAAGAATCTGTCTATTTCTTCTGTGTCATCAAACCTTTGAGAGTAGAGGTTTTTGAAATAGGTGTTGATGATCTTCTGTATTTCTGTAGAGTCTGTAGTGATTTCACCTTTACATTTCTTATTGCCTGAATTTGAGCTTCCCTTTTTTTTTAATAAGGTTGGCTAGGGGCTTATCGATTTTATTTATTCTTTCAAAGAACCAACTTTGATTCGTTGATTCTTTGGATTGTTTTTTTAGTCTCTATTGCATTGATTTCTGCTCTGATTTTTATAATTTCCTCTCTTCTTTTGGCTTTGGGCTTAACTTGCTCTTCTTTTTCTAGCTGTTTGAGGTGTAGCATCAAGTTATTTATTTGTATTCGTCCTGTTTTCCTGATATGGGAACTCAGTGCAATAAATTTTCCTCTGAGGACGGCTTTCATTGCATCCCACAGATTCTGGTAAGTTGTATCTGCATTTTCATTTTCTTGTAGGTATTGTTTAATTTCTTCTGTGACCCACTGATTACTCAAGAGTGTGTTATTCAGTTTCCATGTGATTGTGGGATTTTTGTAGTATCTTTTATCATTAATTTCTAATTTCAGAGCACTATGATCCAATAACATGCAAGGGATGATTTCAACTCTTTTGCATTTGTTTAAATATGTTCTGTGAGCTAATATATGGTCTATTTTAGAGAGTGATCATGTACTGCTGAGAAGAATGTGTATTCTGATGTTGTTGGGTGGAACATTCTGTATATGTCTATCAAATCCATTTGTTCGCAGGTGTGATTCAGTTCTGTTATTTCTTTGCTCATTTTCTGTCTGGTTGATCTGTCCCTTGGTGTCAATGGCATATTAAGGTCTCCTGTTACAATTGTGTTACTGATAATTTGAGTTTTCATTTCTGTTAATAGTTGTTTTATATAACTGGGTGCTCTGGAGTTTGGTGCATATATATTTAAGATAGTTACCTCTTCCTCTCGGAGTTTTCCCCTTACGAGTATGTAGTGAGCTTCTTTGTCCTTTATGGTCATTGTTGGTTTAAAGTTCATGTTGTCTGCAAACAGAATGGCTACTCCTGCCTTTTTTTGGATTCCTGCTGCATGAAGTATTGTTTTCCATCCTTTGACTTTCAGTCTGTGAGTATCCTTCTGGGTTAGATGGTTTTCCTGTAAACAGCATATGGTTGGATTTTGTTTCTTGATCCATTCTGCTAGTCTGTTTCTTTTGATTGGTGCATTGAGACCATTTACATTAATGGTTATTACTGTTAAATGCTGGTTTATTGTTGACGTGTTATCTCTCTGCTGTTGCATCTTTATCTTTCTGTTCTGTTTAATTATCTGCTTTGCTTAGTGGTTTTTTCCTTTGTGTATCTAAACTGTCTTTCAATATTTTTTGCAGGGTTGGTTTGGTGTTCATGAAGTTCTTCAGCTGTTCTTCGTCATGGAAGTATCATATTTCACCATCAATTTTGAATGATAGTTTTGCAGGATACATCAGTCTAGGTTGGAAATCACTTTGCTTTAGGATCTGGAATACTTCACTCCATGCTCTTCTTGACTTCATTGTTTGTGCTAAGAAGTCTTCTGTGATTCTGATAGGTTTTCCTTTATAAGTGATCTGTGTTTTCTCTCTGACAGCTTTTAATAATCTATTCTTGTGTTGGATTTCTGGGATGGTGATTATTATATGTCTGGGTGTAGTTTTATTTTGGTTATGACTATTTGGAGTTCTATATGCTTCACTGATCCTGATGTCGGTTTCTGATCTCATGCTTGGGAAATTTTCAGCTATTACTTCTCTAAATATCCTCTTGATATCCTTCTTTTTCAATAATCCCTATCAACCTTGTTGTCTCCTTCTTTTTCAATAATCCCTATCAACCTTATGTTATTTTTCTTTGCATCGTCTTGAGTTGTTGAATTGTTGTTTTCTGATTCCTTGTTATTTTTAAAAGATCTTTCCTTTCCTGTTCACTAGCTGCAATCCTGTCTTCAAGGTCTGAAATTCTATCTTCACTTTCGTTGAGGCGGTTTTTACAACTTTCAGTGGAGTTTTTTATTTCCTGTATATCTCTGTGCATCTGCATTATGTATTCTGTTTGTTTCTTATATTGCTCATATAGGGATTCTATCTTTTTGTTTAGTTCCTCCAATTTTTTAATTGTGTTTTCTTTAGATATATTCAGAATCTCTTTCATTTCTTTTATCATTTATTTTACCTGGGAGATTATTTCGAGTTTGAATTCCTTTAAAGCTTCCTGGAGTTGCTTGTTAATTTCAGTAGCTATTATGTCTGATATTTGAGGTGAATGGCATATATTTTGTTCTATATACATCACTCCTAGGGTTTCTTGAGATGGGCTGGAGGTTTGAGGTTGTAATTTGGTCTTTTGTTTTGTCATTTTCCTATATTTCTGTGTTTCAAGTGTTATTTGAAAGCTTCCTCAGGGTCTGTTGAAGATCCCCTTCTATGTTCACAGCTCCTGAGTCTCTGGCACCCAGTTACCCCAAGCCACCGGGCCTGTAGAACCAATGGCCCTCTTCTGTCTGTTTAGAATTCCATAATTCCAGATAAGCTGGGCTTCAGGGACACTGTGTGCCCACCTGCTTGTTGGAAGCGCCACAGTTCTCCAAGGGCAGCTTGAATGGGGAAGCGGATGTAAATGCCTCAAACCCACTTATCTACTTCACTGCACCTAGAAGCCTGGAGGGTCCGAACAGTCTGGGCTTTGGGCAGAGTGCACCGAGCACTTACCACAGGCCGCGGGGCCTCTGGTACGTGCAATGCTCCCCTGCTTGCTGAGATATCCACAGTCCTCCAGACACACGGGGAGGCGGATGCAGGCGCCCGAGATCCGCCCAGCCTTTCCTTTGCACACAGATAGTGAGGTGCCAACCCACCTCTTTTGACCACAACTTATGTCCTAATAATAGGTCAGCCAGGAGCTCCCATAAGCTAATTACTTTCCGAAGGCCCCACCTCTGAGCACACGAGACCCTGAGGACATCGAGGTACAAACTGTAACACTACCACATCTTTCATATACTGCTTTTCTCTTACATATAGAACCATGGGAGAGTTTTCAGTAGGATACAATTAAGAGACTAACAACTTTCCATAGATCTTAATGACAGCAGCATATGTTTCTTTTCCTATTAAATCAAAAACTTTTACCTTTTCTCTTAAAGGAAATGCTTTATGGCTTCCCTTTGGCACCACCAAATTGCCCGCATTATTCCTTTTGGGCTGCGGGACCACTTTAAAGTAAAATAAAGGTCCCTTAAACATAAGCACTGCATAGGGTGACAACCAACCTCCAATTGAAAGGGCTAGTGACAGGTAGGTGGGGTGTGCAGTACAGAGGCCTGGAACAAAAGGGGAACAGGAAGGTGCAAGATTTCATTACGCTACTCAGAGACACTTGCCACTTACAAATTATCTATTACTTTCCTCCAGAATTTTCAGACTGTGGTTAACCTGAGGTAACTGAATCAACAGAAAGCAAAATACAGATAAGAAGGGACAATTGTGTAGGGAATAGATGCATGTATTGCAACTTTTCTATTTTCATCTCAGTGGTTATAACCATGTTTGCCCACATTTTGTCCACCTGAATCAGAAAGTTTAAGAGATGTTTTTGTGGTTGGTTTTTTAAAAAATGTATGCTGGTAAATGCTTTTGGTATGAAGAAATGCTATGAATAAATAAGCTGTCAGAGACAGAAAATCTCTGTATCCTTTGCTATTTTTGTATTTATAGAACTGGTAAATGGTGCTATTTTAAGAATAACTTCTTGTTATCTATGACTTCTTTCATAAATAGTCTATGCTTTCTGTCCTTTCCATCAAGCTAGGTACCTACTTAGCTCTTTAAAGGGAATTAAAGTAACTTGTTGCTGTTTCAGGACAAAATATTCCTACCTAGTTTCAAAAAACAAAGGACTGGGAGCCAAAAATAACTTAATTGGCTACCTCAGAGGATTAAATAAAAACTTATCAGCTCACCATTTTCATTGTCTAAAGATAAGTCTCAAAAATGTTAGTAATTTCTCAAGTGAAATGTTCACATTTTGTTCTCATTTGTTTTCTTATTAGTTTAAAAGACTTTGCAAAGTAAATAAGGATTTAACCTCCAGTGGGGTTTTTACTGAGCACATATAGTAAGAGAATTAGCTGTGACAGAGATTTACTTAGCCTTTTTCATGAAAAGCAAATGGAAGCAAAGGTGAGATTCTGGTTTCCATGATACAGAATAAGAAAGCTGCAGTACACAGTAATCTCATCAGTGGTAATGGACAATTTGTAGCATCATTTATATGCCAGGGACTGCCTGTGAACTCCTTGTGTGTTGCTTCTAATCCTTGTAATAATCCAAGAGCCTAGCCTCTCCTTTATCTTTTCTAAATATGAAGAATTTGAAAGATGGAGATCCAGCAATGTGTACCCAAGGCTGTACTAATAAGAGCTAGGAAATAAAGCCTCCGCATTTCACAACAAAACAGGCTCTACCAGCTTTTTTCTGCATCACATTACTATGTTACACACAGTTAGACACAGTAAGAGACTAACAACTTTCTATAGATCTTAATGACAGCATATGTTTCTTTTCTTATTAAATCAAACACTTTTACCTTTTCACTTAAAGGAAATGTTTTATGGCTTCTCCTTGCAGCAGGTTCTTTCTGCATCACATTACTACATTACTTTTTAAACACAGAACCTAACTTTGCAGAGTTTATTATACAATGATTTGTTTAACTCAGTAACAATGTATAAGGGGTCAGAAATCTGGACTCCAGAAGCCGGGAACAAACCAGGTTCAGGACTGAGTGAGAGAATAGATGGAGCTCAGGGGTTCATGAACAGCCTGGGTACCAAAGTGAGAAACTGTTTCAAAAGGAAGAAAAGGAAGAAAGGGATGGATGCAGGGAGGGAGGCAGGGAGGGAGGGAGGGAGGAAGGAAGGAAGGAAGGAAGGAAGGAAGGAAGGAAGGAAGGAAGGGAGCAAAAAAGAAGAGGAAACAGGATTACAAAGAAAATATAAGTATTTTATTTCATTCATGATTATTTGAGATTTCTCCTGAGGTCATCACTCACTAGTAAGTAGGAGTAAAATTCACTCACAGCCTGTGTTTCAAAGCTTACTCTATTAAATGCCCATTTGTGTGGTACTTGGTCCCTTAGATGAGCATGCAAAGTCTCCCGGTCTTCCTGTGATGAAAGCAGGGCACAGCTGAGGAGGGGGGTGGCCTGAAGAAGCTGCTGGGGGGGTCAGGAGCCCGTTCTCCCTGACCAATCCTCATCTCAGACTAGGTAAAGGGTTTAATGCTCTTACTGCCCCTAGTTGCTTGATTGATTGCATCAGTCTTGGGTGCGGCCTTGGCTGTCTTTTATGCACATTGTGCTTCTGCCTGGGTGGTGGCAGAGTTGTCGTTTCTTTCTGTGGTTATCACTCCTGCTCTGGCTTCTCCTCTTTGTGGGTATGGGGTGAGTGAGGGATCCCACCAGTGAAGTACTCAATTATCAGAAATTCTCCTTCGTCACCAGAGAAACCCTTGAAGCAGTGTCTGTTAGTGGAGAATCCCGATTTAGCACATCCCTTTCATGTGGGCATCTCTTCACTCATGCAGCTTCGACTCCTAAGGAGCCTGTGCTTCCTTCCACTCAGGGACTCTCCACAGCACAGGTAAGGCCAATGTGCTCACAGCTGTCCGCATTGTCTCCTGGAAGTAGTGAGTTTACAGGAAGGAAAGCCTTTGAGTGCTCCCGATTCCCTCTTCCATGAGGGAGAAAGAGTATCTTAGTCAATTTCCTGCTTGCTGGGACACAATACCCACAACTAAAAGGAGAACAGATTTATTTTGGCGCACAGTTTGAGGTTTCAGGCCTTGCAAGGCAGGCAGTAGGGAGAAAGGAGCTGGGCAGATGAAAGCTACTCACTTCATGGCTGCCCCGGAAGCAGAGAAGGAAGGGCAGAGCCGGAAAGGAGATTTGTCCTTCCGGGTCACCGCCCCAGTGACGTCCCCGACCAGGCCCCACCTCCTAACAGCGAATTAGCTGTAGCACCCCTATAATCCAGCCTGCCTCCAAAAGCCCCCCCCCCCATGAGCACAGGAGTCTCTTGGGATATTATCTAGATATAAACCATAACAGGGAGGTAACCCCTCAAACTCTCTCTGTCACCCACTTTTCCATATCTTTCTCACTGATAAAGGTCATCACCTCTGTTTGGCTCCTTTCACCCGGCATTGAACCAAAATTCTCTTACCCAAAACAGGGCCTTTATAAAACAGCCTTGTATAATTTAATAATTTTATTCCCAGGAGCGTGTTTTCTCCATAACCCTGATATTATCTTAACCTTCTGGAGTAAAAGGAGGCTTAAGTAATTCTTCTCACCCTTGTCTTAGCCAATGCTAACGACGCTTAGGACTCGGGAATTTTATCCATTTTACTCTAGTTTTCCATGGAACTGTGTTTGTTTTTTGCTTAGCAGAGATCCCTTTTTGTTTCTTATTTGTGTGGTAAAATTCCCAGTAACGCCACAGTTAAAATTTTTATAAAATGACCACCTTCTGACTATCGTTACTGATTTTAATTTTAACCAGATGCTCTTTGTACAAAACATGCTTTTTCGCAAAGCAAGCACAGAATTATAAAGTTTGGGCCTAAAAGCAATTTTACATCAGTTCCTACAAATCTTTTACAAATGAGGAAACTGAAATGCAGAGGGTTAAGTAATTCTTTCCAAATTATACAGTATTGCTAGTTAAATAGCACAATTTGGTTAGGCTCCTCAGCCCTTTAGAGCACATATAAATAGAAGTGTTTGTATACTTATTAGTGTATAGCCCGATTTTCTCATTCCAAAAATACACATAAATGCACAGTGCATACACACACACACACACACACACACACACACACACACACACAATTTAGCTCTTTTGGGTCAAGGACTATAGTTTTCTGATGCATATTCAATGCTGAGCATCAGCTCTTGAATGTCATAGGTGCTCAGTAAATATCTGTTAAATAAAAGAAAAATGAATAAATGAATAAATGAATGGGTAGACAGGCTTAACTAATATATATACAGACTGTACTCACCAGTGCTCGATGTGGGGGCCACAAAGGGGAATAACACAAGGTTCAGAAGAAGGATTGACAGAGAAACAAAGGACAACAAAAGACTAGAGGGAAAATTCACCCTGTAAATGTGCTTTTTTCTGCTTCTGGATTTACAAGGCAGCCCGGGGGAATGTCGCAGACAGCATCAGCCCTGAAGCCCTTTAACACTCCTGCAAGAGCTGGACATAGACCTCAAACCAAGAGCTTTCATGCCATTTCCCCCAGACCCTGGAATATTGCATTTCTGCTCTGTTTTATTCTAGAAGAGTGGCTCATAGTAAGTTAAAAATACACCAATGTGTCCACAATTTCAGCGGAACAGATGACTCACAGTTCAAATCATAGGAAGGGAAATGATTATAAGTCAGCTGTGGACTTATTGGTTTCAGCATAATTTAAGGCACTAGCCTCCCCAGCTCCTGAAGACACTGGTGGAATCTTTTCCATCCACAGTCCATAACCATGTGTAGAATTGATTTCCCAGTCCCCTTAGTATCCTGATACTCCTACACAGGGCTGCAATACCTGAGAGGTTACATAATAGCTTTTTTCCCCCACCAATGAGAGCATTAGAGGAGACAGATGAGACACCTCTCCTGTACTCACACTGGAAATTCTAGGAGGGCGAGGAGTCAAAGGAAAGTAAAGAGGGAAGTATGTTTAGCTCTTGGTAACAACTCCTCAAATTATAACCGGCATGTTCCCTAATGGCTCATGGGAAAATGGCAAGTGCTATGAAAGAAGAAGGGCTGTAAAGCATACCTTCCCCATGAGGTCTAGGTCAGTTCTTCCAGAAGGTGCTAGGCTAGGAGACTCCACCACACGAGTGAAGTGAAGGTGAAGACATGGCTGGTGGCTGTGGAGGTAGTGGAAATAGAACGGCTTTGTCACAGCCAGGCATGTGGCACACACCTGTAATCCCAGTATTCTGGAAGCCTACAGCATGAGAACCACAAGCTCAATCCCAGTCCAGGAAGCTCAGTGACTTAGCAAGGTCCTCTCTCAAAGAAAAAAATAAAAAAGGGCTGGGGCTGCAGCTCAGTGTGAAGGCCCTGGGTTCAATGCTCAATGCAGAGTGGGCAGGGAGGGAAAAGAAACAGCTTTATAAAGTTAGATTACTAGTTCCCTGTCACAATCATGGGTCATATACCTCAACATGAAACAACACCGATAGATATTTAGAGTTGACAGTGACCATCAACAGACAATTGTCCATGGGTCCGTTGGATAATGCAAGCTTTCTATATAGAATAAAATAATTAGAATGCTGTTTAAACGATTAGACAAATAAGAAATAGTATGTCATATCTTAGAGGATGTGGAAATATGTTGCAGAAAAATTCAATATAATATTCTTTTTAAAAATCTTTTGCTGTTCACTAAATTTTTAAAACTCTAAACAACTAGAAAAAATAATTTAAATTCTGTGGCAATCTCAACAACAAAAACAGGTGAAACTAGTTCTGCAGAGTCTGTTTTATCTGGCAGGGACAGATGAAATGAACAAGATTTTAAATCTGACCCTCTACAGATGCTGAATCTATAGTGTTTTAAAGCTCTTAATTGTGACCAATATAAGTAAGTAAACAGAAGAATATAAAGAGTGATTGAAGAATATGGCAAATGTTTAAATTGTTAAAAATTTATTCCAAGAGACACATGGCCCTTAATCCCCTCAAAATATCCACCTGCTTCAGAGACACTTATCCCGTCATTCTTGCTGCATCCTGAAGCAGTTCTGGAGCCTTCCTTCATGTCTGCAGTTGTCTCGTCATAGCTGCCTCAAGCCTGAATCTATTCCAGCATTTAGCTTTCACGGTCATTTTGACTCTGGAGAAGGGTCAGAGGTTGCAGAGTACCAGATCCAGTGAGTACGGTGGGTGTGGACACAGCATCATGTTTTTGGGAGCCTGCCTTCCTGTTGGATGGCACTTGCCAGTACCACTCACCTCACTATATTTTTGATCATATAGTGATCCAAAGACACTCAGGAAAGAGGACTTCCAGACTGTGCAGAGAGCAGCAAGAATGCTGGGGCAAGTATGTTTAAAGTTGGGCGAGTATTTTGAGGAGGATTGTTGGCATTGTGTCTTGCACTGTAATAAAATTTTTACAAATAAACATTTGCTGTCTATTCTGACCACCATATGGGTATAGCCTAGAGTGGGAAAGTATAACAGTGAATTGAAATTATCAAGGTGTAGTTGCTCAGAGTTCATTGGAACCATTTTTGCATATCCAGATATGCATTCTTATTATAAATCAGAATTTATACATGTTCACATTAATGAAGAAGTGAAGACAATGGCCACTTCTGCAAAAAAATTTTTTAAACTTGGCAGCATCAGTGGACATGCACAGCTGTACAGAGCTGCCCACTGGCTTGTTCCCAACACCTTCTGACCCCTGCCTGGTTGTCAACTGCAGTGAAAGCAACTAGTGTTTCTGTTCAGACCACATTTCCTCATCTGCATTACATACCAATCAATTAACCTTATTAGTATTTGTACAGTCACCAAAAAAATCAAGTTATTTTGGAAATGAAAACTTCATTCACTATTTTTCTCAAAGGCTTTGAAAGCATACTTCATAACAAAGAGTTCCAAATTGCTCACACATAAAATATTTCTTATTTATAAAGATTCAACTTATTTATTGGATGAACGGTCTAAAGGCCTCTGCAGCAAAATGGGTTTATCCATGGGATCGGTTCTTTCTTCGGTAATTAAAATATTTTGAAGGTCTGGAGATTTACATCTTTTTGAACATTCAAGACATGTTTCAAGAAAAATAAGTGAACAAACCCACATTTACCAAGAAACAAGATAACTAAAACTTGAAAACGCTCACATTGAAGTTGTTCACAAGGACTTGTATCAGGAAGGGATTTTTTTAAAAGTATATATATGTGGTTAATTGTCCC
This sequence comes from Cavia porcellus, assembly GCF_034190915.1. Classification (NCBI taxonomy): domain Eukaryota; kingdom Metazoa; phylum Chordata; class Mammalia; order Rodentia; family Caviidae; genus Cavia; species Cavia porcellus. The sequence continues at coordinate 153,964,083 of NW_026947484.1, read as the reverse complement.
CACCTGTCATTTACTTTTAGTACATAAAATTAGCTTACTGAAGAGAAACAAAAGAAAAAAATTAGGTCGAAGTAGAAAGAGCAGCAACACCTTGAGGGCAGAATATGTGGAAATTCGACCAGCCCTTTCCCCACTCCATCAATTTCTTTTCATTTCCAAGTGAAGACTGTGCCGCCTCTCTCCTCAGACTCAAATGATGAATCAGTGCCACAGTTATACTGTTCCAGTGCATAGATATTGATTATCATTCTTATTCTAGTACTTGCTGTACTTGGGGGATGTACACATAATTAAGACGTGTCACGCATGTGTGCCAACTCCCCATGAGGAGTGTAATCACTGTGTTCTGCAAACATGTCCTGATAGGAGTTTAACTTTAACTTTAATATATAATACTTACAAAGTGCAATAAAATGCCGTGAGGCTTTTCTGGGAATTACCTGCAGTTATATCACGAGGCACAGATTGTGGAAAGTTTGATGATGAAAGCTATTTTGCATCAAGATCCTTGAAGCGGGAAGAATTTCGCCATGCAAAACTGAGAATGTATTCTAGGAGGAAAGACAAGTCTGAGAAAGACAATGAAGCAGGAGGCTAGTATTCCCAAGAAAGCAACTCAATCTAACTTGAGCTAATACTGCGGAAGAGGGACCAGTAGATAATTAGAACCAGTCTTAAATTAGGCTCTAGGATACAATTCAGGAGGCAATGAACTAGAATTTGGAGTTTCAACTCTGCATTTACCCATTCAGTTAACTCTTAACCGTAACTCAGTGAGTTAGGGATCAGTACATCCAGTTCTAAAAAAAGAAAACGGAGTGTCAAGCTGGTTGATAACTTGTGAACATAAGGTATCTAAACAAGAAAGAGAAAAGCCCAGTGTAAGGCCCCAGAGTGCATGCTCTTTGCATTCTGCTGGATTGCTCCTTGGTTTATGGGCATCTTTGGCTTAAATGCTTTTTCCTCTGGGGAGACCATATGCTTTTTATCAATTACCTGTGCTTTTGTTTCCTAAAAACATGCTTGATGTATAACGAACATTAGCTGAGTGACAGAACGAATGCCTACAACCATTTTTCATGGCAGAACTGGAGCACAGGAAAAAAACCAAGGCTGAAGACATTCAGGTAAAGAAGTCACTTGCTGAGAAGTCACTGGTGTAACAATCAGATAAGTTGAGAGGTATTTATAACCATTTTCAAGGGTATTTATTGAATACTTTTGACTTCCGGTTGAGCATAAGGGTAATTTCTCTTTCCTATTTTACTGTGTGGTAGCCATCAAGCTCAAAGATAGCAGAAAGAGTATCCCCAAGAATCCTCATTTTTAAAAAACCTTCTTAGGATTACTGGGATGTATTTAAAAAATATCTTCTTTCATAAAAGTGGTTCCCATTCTGAGATGTCCAACATTTCACCAGCATGAAACAATCTCCATAAATAAACTTGCTGATTTCTAAAAGTTACAGACAAGAGTGTTTTTGGAGATAAAAGAACACAATTTGGAAGTTCTTTTAAAGGAATATGTCGTAGCCTTGGCTGTATCTTCTGGAAACCAGAGAAAAGATCAGTGGCCTCCAGTAATCTATTTAGAATTTACAATTTGAAAATAGATGGACGAGAGAGAGGCTTTGTTTTGCTCTGAGTAACGGAAGTGTTGCAATGACCAGGTATTTTAGAAAGGTATAGACAAGGTCATAGCAACCTTTCTCTGTCCTATTCACTGTGGTTCTGTAAAACCAGTGGCCAGGGGAAGCGGGATGGGAAGATTGCCTATCATCCACCACCAATTATCAGAGATTAGTACACAGTCTGTATTTGTCTGATTGATTTAAATTACATTCCATTTGCTAGCTTCAGGCATGAGAGATAATAGCGAAGGCAAGTGAAATGGTCAAGCAGCAAATTACAGTCAGGCAAAGAAAGGCTTGTTCCAGTAACTTGATGCAATCGGTCCCCCACTTTTAGTTGATGCTGATGGGGTTGGAAGACTATAATCCTAAAAGCTAATAGAGCAAATAAGTATAAAACTTCAGAGCACATCAAGCAACGCGGCTACAAATGGTCCCAAAATAGAAGTAATATTTAAGTTTACTTTAAATTTCTCAGCCCATCCTTTGAGAACATTTATTTTGTGCATGACGTCATGATAAACTCCATTATTGGTTCAACCATGAAGATACATTTCAGGAACTGGGGAACAGTACAGAAACAAAGGTCCACACATAAGCTGCATGCAGGATAGAGGAACAAGTAATATTCTGGAGAGGATAACGGAAGAAAGCACTTAAATCCATTAGGGTGAGTAACAATGGCTTTCATGGAGAAACCTTTTGAGGCCCGTAGTTGGACCTTGAAAGTTTGGAACTACTTCACTAAGTAGAAAACGGAGGAAGCTAATTATAAACCAAGGGAATCAAATATTGACTAAAAAAAAGCACACATGCTGTATTGCCATCAAGTCCTTGAAATGTGCCTCATTCTGGTAAGGAATTAAGGTTTTCATTTTATTTAAATCAAATGTATTTAAATGTAAATAGTCACAGTGGCTAGCAGGTACCACAGTGAACAGTGAAAACAATGGTAGCCATTCAAAATTTTGACACAACAGAGTGACATGATTCGAGCAATGCTTTACGGTAGTTTCCTTCTCCCAATCAAAACCGATGATTGAGTTGGGGAAGAGTTCCCTTTAGTCACTGCTTGTGTGGCTTCCCTAGGTCATTAGTTTTATGATTTCATCTAGCCATAAAAACAATCAGAGTTAATTAATTATATTGCAGAAGAACAATTAGCAGGAGAAACATGGTTAAACAAACTAGATAAAAACAGGAGCAGATGGTAAATTCTGGTAAAAAAAAATTTTAAAAAAAATTCTAGCCCACTAACATGAATGACATGTGACTTTGAGAAACAACACATTTTATTCCTTGGATAGAAAGATTATGTCTTACTCATCCTAGGCTGATTAATGCATGTATTACTAAAACACTGTTCATGAGACATATAGCAAAAACAGAAAAATAAGTAATTTGATCACCCAAAAGGGCTTGCTGACTCTGACACACTTGTGGTTTAGCAGTTTCAGATCTGTAAACTCATAGAGCTGCTATTCATTAATAATGATATTTTATTTTTAAAAACTCAAAGGTGTTATTTGCATTCTGTGAAAATGATTTTAAATAATAAATTCATCTCTGAATTGTTTTGCTCTGGGTCTTTTATAGGACTCTCACATGACAGCTTTTACTTCTTGGCATATGGCAGAATATTTAAAACAAAATGAAAATGCTTCTATGTTGTACCTGCTGCTTTGAAAGTTAGAGGTTCCTTAAAATTCAAATTGTTCCTTTATTTTTTTAAGAGTAGCCAAGTGAGGTCGACTTGGCTAGATTCTAGGAAGAGTGGATTTGATGCAATTTCTCATTTTCTCCTGGTAAATGAAATAGCTTTGCAGAAGGATGGATGCTGACCTTCCAACGCATCAATTTGCAAGAGGGGAAATCCCTCTCTTCTTCCTGCAATAGAAGTCGTTCCACATGTAGGCCAAGTTACCACTGGCCATGGAGGCAAGCAGAAGGTGAGGGTAGAAATCCATCAGGATGAATAAAGATGGCTTTCATGGAGAAAGTTGCCTTGAAGTAGGCCACCAGGTACCACAGGGATCCTGGCTGTGCATCTGCTTTTGTAAGTTAGTAAGCTTCTTGGGGGCCAATTAATTATCTTCCTTCTATCCTCAGGCTGAAAACTATGAAGTCATCCTGACGTTTTTCCTTTCTTTCATACTCTACATCCCACTCTGCCAAGAAATCCTGTTTATCTTACCATGTTCTACCTGTATGTTGAGAATCTCACCGGTTCCATTCCCGTGCTGCCCAAATCCTATTCATGCCTTCCTTATCTTTAGCCATAGTCACAGCAGCCTGCCCACTGTTCTCCCTGCTCCTACCTTTCTGCTAACCAATTCCTAAGTCAGCAGACAGGGGCTCCCCTTAAAATGTCGATCAGGTCATGCTAGTCTTGGATCAAAACCCCTCACTAATGTCTTGTCTCATTTATAGTAAAAGTGTAAGAACTTAACAATGGTTTGCAAATTCCCAAAGGATTTGGGTGGTTGGGCCCCCCCCAACCACCACCGTGCATGGCCCCCCTCCCCCTGCTGTCTCTCTCCATATGGTTGTGAGAATTGGCCAGGGACCCTTCTGTCCTAGGACCCTGGACCTGGCTGGCTGCTCCCTCAGCTCCCCAAATCTTTGCTGAAATGTCAGCTTTTCAGGGGCACCTTCACTAACCACCGTATTTAAAATTGTAAGCAGTCCTCGGTCCTTCTTATCCTCCAGCTTCTATCCCTTCTACCGATCATATCACATCCTTACTTGTGATATCCACTGTTCGTCAGCTCCTCCAGACTCCTGTTTTCTTCATCTAAATTCTCAGCAACATGGTGGAAGCCTTGCCCACTGTAGGTGCTCAACGCTATTTTCGAGACTGGAGTGGCTTAGTTGAGTATTCAAGGACCATTGTATTTCTACGCACTATGAAGACATTACTTGAGCTAGGTTTTCTCAGCACCTAAAAATACATAGCCATAAGGTAAATCAGGACTCCTAATTAGTGGCATTAATTTTCTCAAGTCATTGTGGTGTACTTTTAAAAGGTTTCATACATAATCTGTTTCTAAAAATATTAGAATATTTACTTCTTCCTACTACAATAACGTCTAAATTACTTGCTCTGAGTTTTTAAGCAGTCTGCAGACACAAATGCAGATATTTCATTCCTGCTGTCACAGGTATCTATTTTAGGATGGGAACTGTCCAAATCACTAGGAATGTAAAGATTTCTAGGACATCATCCCTCCTTGGAAGAGCTCAGAACCAGTGAGAAATTAAGCTATAAACAAATTTTTCCTAATATCATGGAATGTGGATAGCAGCAAGTTGATTCTAAATGCAATAATATAAAACTGACCATGGGTTATAATTTTTTTTTCTTTTTTTAGTCAGAGACTGGCTAAGTTGTCCAAGCTGACCTGGAATTTGTAACCTCTTGCCTTGGCCTCCTGAGTAGCTGAGATTACAAGAGTGGGCCACCATTCCTGGATGCAAATTCATTTTGAGATTTGCTCATTCAATGACAAAATAGCTAGGAGGGCATGACATTTAAGAGCAAGATGATCTTAGATTTGAATCAATTTTTAATGAATAATTCTTTACCAAATACACATAGAAAACTACATGTGCTATTTATACAGCTGAATGGGTTTTTCACAGAATAAGATACTCATGTAACTTGCCTCCAGATCAAAAAATAGAATAGAGGTCTATCCCAAGCTCTCCTTGAGCAATGTATCACTGTACTCCCCTGTGGTCACCGCTGGCCTGAATTCTAAGGACAGTTTTGCTTTGCCTGTTTAGCTTTGCACTTTCGGTAAATTGACTCATACACCATGCATGTTTTGTGTTCATGTCTGCTTAATATAAGCTTCATTCACATTATAGCAGGCAGTTACAGAATATTCTTTTGGTCTAAGGCATTGCATTTTTTGAAAACGGCACAATTTATGTGTTCTACTATTAGTGAACATTGGAATGGTTTCCCATTTGCAGCCATTTCTAATAGCACTTGTAGAAGGGCTCCAGTCTCTCTCTCTTGGTGAATATGCATGTATTCAGAGTGAATGGTTATTTACTAAGTTTTCCAGGGTGGCTTTTTACCCCAGCGTTTACCCCAGCAACATGTGTGAGTTCTGACTGCTCACTGGCCTCTAACTTTGGTATTTACTGTCTGTTTCAATTTAACTAGTCTGATGGATGTGCAGTGATATCCTCTTGTGATAATAGTTTACATTTTTTTCTGACAACTAACAAAGTTATCACCTTTCATTGATTAATTGACCATCTGAATTTGTGTTGGAGTATCATCTTTTGTGAACTATCAGCTTAAGACTTTGATCCATTTATCTGTTGGATTGGCTTTTTCTTATTGATTTATAGATGTTCTTTATATACTCGAGTCCTGTATGGTATATGTATATCGAACATATTTTTTCTTACTGAAAAGGGTGGTTTTTCATTCTCTTAGCTGTTCGCTTGAGGTACAAAAGTTCTTACTCTTAATGTAGCCGAAGTAATCAACTTTAATTATTAGGACCTTTAATGTCCTATTGAAGAGATTTTTGTCCAATCCCTGGTCATAAACTGGTTTCGTTTGCTTCTGAAAGCATTATGGCTTCACCATTTACCTTTAGATCTCAAATCCATTTTAGTGAATCTTGTTCAACTACTCTTTACTCAGCTTCATTTTATTTTTACCCAAAATAGGGAAATGATGTCCGTATCAAGTTACTTTTGTGTGGGTTAAATTAGACAGTGTGGTGAAGTGCTTTTTTGTATATTAGCTCCACTGCGTGTATGGCACCACATTTCACACTGTGACAGACATAAAATAAGTCCTTCCCAATCAGACACCGGAAGTTAAATGTTGCACGGTTTCTCTTATACAAAAACCCAAAGTCTAGGTAATTTAAGGAGCAATATAAAAGATTATAGGAAACAGGGAACCTTTCCCAAATGGGAAGGGGCTCCTGGGTTGGAGGTAGAGGGAAACGGAAGTAAAAAGCATCAGGGAGCCGTATGTACACGCACCTTCTTCCCGTGGTGAAATACACATTACAAATACGAACTAATAAAAAATCCTTGGGGACTCAAAAAAACAGTAAGTTTAAAGGTAATCAGGGCACTTTCTACATGAAATAACATTTACTAAATATTTATATGTACACACAGAATCTCAAAAGAAGAAATTCAATTTGCTGAGATGATATTTTTGATACTGTTAAATATTTTGAACGGAGGGGAAAATACAGCTCTTCAACAAAAAACAATCCCTTCTAAAAGGTAGTAATAGTCTGTTAAATGCACAGTTTGAAATACCTGTTTTATGGTAGAACAAGTACTATAATTAAATTATAACAAATGTATCATCACGGGGCAGAAGCAAACTAACAGACCACAGAGGAAAAAGGAGAAGGGAAGAAAGAACAGAAAGTGTGATTTAGCAAGGGAGATTGGAATTAAGTTACAATGGGATTGTGTTGATGTGTAGCTTTTGTCTATTAAGATAAAAATAATAAAAATACAATTCCTTATTACAGAGAATTAATACAACTGAACTTCCTATTTGTTCAAAATAAAGTTTATGGTAGCCAAATAGGATCAGGCCCTCTGGAAAATTCACAAACAAAAACCACAAAATGCATTTTCTGTTTTATTGAACAGTCCTACTTTTAAAAATTTATTCTAAGGAATATACATATATAAAAATATGCACAGGGTTTATGCCAGAGTTGCTTACAGTAGCATAATAAATAATAGAGACAACCTAATGATGCAACCAGAGGAGAAAATTGTTACATTGTTTATTCAAAGCTTCTCAGGAAACTACTACAAAACCATTTTAACACAGGTTTGTCAAGCATGAAAAATGTATTTAGTTATAGTCATTACAATATTTATGAAAGGTATATATCTTGGTGGTAAACTAGAAGAAAAAGCTAACACAAATAGTCTTTTGAGGGTCATGAAAAATTAAAAGAAAGTATTTGTTAAAAACTTTCTGCGTCAGGCAGGGTGGCACACACCTGTAATTTCAGCACTCGGGAAGCTGAGGCAGGAGGATTGCTGTGATTTCAAGGCCAGCCTGGGCTACATAGTAAGTTCAAGGGCAGCCTCAGCTGTGTAGCAAGACTGTATCAAAAAAAAAACTTTCTATTATATGCTTTTAAAGTCATGTATACATGATGTGATGCATATATATGTGTCCCTACGTAACAGTCCTCCTTCACACAGCTACTTCTGTCATCTTACTGAAATATAACACTTATCTACACTTAATTATTACAGCTTCATCTACCTCTACTGAACAGTGAACCCTGAGTCATGTGGTTTTGTTTGTTTGTGCTTTGATTTGATTTGTCGTTGTCTTTCTTGAGATAGGTTTCATTATGTATGTCAGGCTGACTTTGAACTCACTTTGTAGCCAGGCTGGCCTCAAACTTGTAGCGACCCTCCTGCCTCGGCCTCCCACGTGCTGGGATCACAGGTCTGCACCACCACATGTGGCTGTTTTGCTTTGTTTTGAGACAGGGTCTCACTAGGTAGGTAGCTGGAACTGGGCTCAAATCCCCAGTCCTCCTGGCTCAGTCTCCTAAGTGTTGGAACTACAGACGTGCACCTCCATGCCTAGTTTAAATCTTGTTTTTTTTTTTTTTTTTCACTTCCAAACATGGGTCTGGAACATAGATTATTTCATAAATGTTTGATGGATGAGTGTATTATGAATAGGTAAATAATGTAGGATTTTCCAAGTCATAGCTATTTTTTTGTACTGGAGAGAAATTAATTTGACCAGGGTTTGACAGTGTGTGCCCATAAGCCCAGATACTCAGAAGGCTGAGGCAGGAGAATCACAGGCATTAAACCACTCTGGAAAACTTAGTGAGACTTTATTTCAAAATAAAATTTAAAAAAACTGAAGACTGAGGATGTAGTTAAGGGCCAAGTGCTTACCTACCATGCACAAGGCACCAAGTTCAGTCCCTAACACTGGGGGGGAAAAGTATTTAACTTGGAAAGTTTCCTAATCCTTCCAAATGTTTTAAGCGAGCTTTCACATTCTTAACCCAGTTCCCCAAAACTCCTAATGGTTTCTGAGTTCAGCATGTCAGTGTCTAACTAAGCTAAACACCTGCCCAGTAGATGGTGAGCAAACTAGAATACCAGGAAATTTCTCTCAGGCTGAACAGCTGTGTTACACACCAATATCCCAGTCTACCCCAGATTTCAGACTAGAGTATACATTAAATAAACAAAGGCCGCCAAAAGACTTCCTAACAAGATTACTTGTAAAACTTGTGAGGGGCACAGATATAGAGACGGAATACATAAACACATGGAAGGGAAAGTCTTAAACATTTAGTGTTTTTCTGCACAAAATGCTTCCAGATTTCCCACAGACACTAATGATCCAATGGGTTTTAACTTAGTAAAGGAAATAGGGCAATTCAGAGAAAGACATTGCTTTCTATGATAAAATTCAACACTCCAGAAGTTAAATAAAGGGGAATGGTGTATTAGTTTCCAGTACAACCTCTTGACTCAAGCAAGAACTTGCAAACAGAAGACAGAGTGATTGGAAAATCCAGTGGGATGAATTTGTTACTACACATTTTATGCTTTTTTGGTGATTTGAATAACGCGTTTCCCCCCAAATACAAAAATGACATCTGTTAGAAGAAGGAGAATGAGAACGAGAATGAGAATGAGAAGTAGGAGAAGGAGGAGAAGGAAGAGAAGAAGAAGAAAAGAAGAGGAGGAGGGAGAAGAAGGAGGAGAAGGAGAGGAAGAAAAGAAGAGGAGGAGGAGGAGGAAGAAGAGGAACGAAGGGAAAGTGGAAAAGATGGAAGTAGCTTTAGAAAATCCCACAAGATCCAAGAAAAAAATTACCACATGCTTTTGTACACGTGAAAGACATTATGATGGTGACACCCTAAGGGCTGCTGATGAACATGGGCATTAAATGGCACAGTTTTATAGCTGAACTGACACAATCAGTATTGCCTTGAGTTAGGCTGGCTTATTTTCATGGTAGGACTAATACACATCTTACAGGGTGCTTTAAAAATGAAACATGACCTACACATGACTATGAGACATGGCAGGCTTTATGGTAAGTGTTTAGCACAATGCCTGACTCATGACAAACTCTCAAGAAATTTTTGTCATGCGTGATGGCCAAACTCTTCATAGACGTACTGTTAGTAACCTAACAGCTGCTCCTATTAGCTTCCCGTCCTGGTTACAGCAACAGGAGAAATCTCTTATACTTTAGGGCTAAAATCTTCCTGACTTAAACTGCTCCAGAGAAATTGGAACGGCATAACTGTGTGTTGGGAGTGGGTGAAGGCATGCACCCATCTCCCGGCTGCCTCTGCCGGTGTGGGGCGCGCTGTCCCCGGGTGGGGAGCCCTCGAGCCTGTTGGTCCTGACTCACAGACACTGGAGTCACAGGACAGGCAGACCTGACCTTTTACTGAGACAAGGCCTGTGTGTTAGCATGGGGCTGTGTAGGGATGACTCGGAGAAGCATTTCCACCCAAGGCCTCCTCCCCAAGGACGTCTGGCCCTTTGAAAACCATCATCAGCACCCCAGTGGTCAGCCTGACCCCTGCTTCCCCTGCTACTCCCTCAAAACAGCCTGGGCCCTCTGCCCCTTGCTTTAAATCAAGACTTCCCTGTGAGTTTCATCCTCACACTTAGCACCGCCTGACACAGCTTGTTCTTTTTCTCCCAGTTTTTTGGCTTAGCACAGACTGTTTAGGTTATTGCCTACCTGTGCACTTTGGAGAATAGAGGCTGCACAAGACATGTCTGTCTGTGTTACAGTCACTCTTCAGAAACCAGCACCCTCTCCCAAAGTGTGCTCAGAGGCACCTGAGACCCAAATGCCAGGCAAAATAAATCAGACACACAAGCTTACACAGCACATGGTTCCTCTTACCTGAGAAACCCAAAATAGAAATAAAGAGCACCATAAAAGACATACTAGGAAGCAGGGAGGTAGGTCTTTTTGCAAATAGGAAGGGGACAGAGAGATGATGAGAGGAAGAGGAGGGAAAAGGAGTGGAAGAAAAAAGTGTGTCATGTCTGTGTGCCAACTGCCCATGGGCAATGTAATTGTCACATACTGCAAATATGCACAAATAAAAAATTAAAATTGAAAAGGACTTTTTTAGTTAATTCTTTTTTACTGGCCAAGATCATTATATTTTCACCACTTAAACCATTTTCAAAAATTGTACAACAAAAATACTAACTATCCCAGACAGAGTTCGATGGAGAGACAATTCTATTCACAATAAATGTGAGGTGGAAGTGGATCTCTGTTAAACTAAGGTCAGCCGTGACTTGCCTCATTTTTACGTGGATGTCTTGTGGGAAAAAGCAGAGAAAGCTCATTTTTAAGAAACAGGAACAGATCTGGAATCATCAACTCAAATTTTCAAATTTGCAGGGAAGTCTCGTCAAATAAACAGAGCAGAAAGGGCCGTGAGTCCTTTACACACCTACCCCAGAGAATGTCTTCAGAGAGGATGAGGCGTCAGCTCTCTCACTGGGGGGATGCACTTAAGGTTTCTTGTCACTACCCTTTCCTCTATTCCAAATCCTCATCCTAGCTTTTAAGCACTGTACTTTGCACAGAAAGCTTTTCCCTCAGAGGCCACACTCCCTTTGAGAAAGTAATTATGAAATCTTACCTCTTTCCTGTGTCTCCACCCTGGGATACAGTAAAACCAATCATATATCCATTCAATGGCCAGAACAGGAGCAGAGATGAGAACTGTGGTCTGCCAGGTTCTTCTCTGGAAAGGAAGACCTTGCAAAGTCCTCCAGGAAGTGGTCTCGCCAGCCTTATGGGCTTGGCCTCCACTGCTCCTGCTTGCTAACCTTTACACCTCAGACCCTGGGACTTTTCAGGCATAGTCACCTAGGGAAAGGTCCCTGTCACTTCTTCAGTAGCCTGGCTCTTAAGGTCAAGAGACGAAAGCTGGGCTGTAAATAAGGTGGCATATTCTAAGGCCAGACACCAGTTTCCACAAAATTGAACTACCTGCCTCATTTGAGGCTTCTGCAGAACACAAGCTTATGACACCTAGTTTCACAACTGTTCAAAAAACTTTCATTTACTTTGCAAAATTCGGCTAATTAGTTCTTGTGTTCCTTCTCCTAGGTAAAATAAAACTGTGGCTATGGTCAAGCTTGAGTAGCAGTTGGTGGTGCAACAAGAAATAAAACCAAGGAAAGCTCAGCAAGGACAAACTTGGAATTGACATTCAGACGCTGGTGTTTCAAGCTGTTGCAGTGCAGCTCGACTTTCTCTTTCACCAGACCCCAGAGCAAGCTGGCAGAGCCTCCTCTCCTCTCTCACACCCTCCCACAGTGGCAGGACTTGCATGCAGTTAGAGATCTTATAATACATGGGGGCATGGACCATCTCATCTCCCCATAGGCAAGGGAAGTTACCTTAACAGGGAAATGAGTCATGTTAGGAGCTGGGAGGAGAAATAAGACCCATTGCCCCACAGGCCTTATGCCCACCAATGCTTCCTCAGGCGGTCCCAGGCGGAGGAGGACCCTGGTGACCCAAGGGCCACTTTCCTGAATCTAATCAGCGAGGCCCAGTTCTCTTCCACTTACTGAACTTTCCTATCAAGTGATCTCCAGCCCACCAGCAGCACCCCTGCCCCTCCACCTCTTCCCATTCTGGGTGGAAACAATCCATTAACTGACCACTGACCGATCCTTCTGTTCTAGCTGAGTTCAGGAGTACCCTAAGGCCTTACAGTGAGCTGTGTAAGAATCTGTAACACTGCCAGAGAAAAAATTTGAAGCCAGTTGCCAAACCTTTCAGAAGAAAAGAAATACTCAGAATGTAAAAATTATCTTAGGGAATAAATGCTAAACCAGGAATTCCCTTTCTCTGGTGCCCCCAGTTCCCTATCACTGGATGATCATTTGTCTTGTGAATAAATGATGTATTCTTCGCCTATTAGTTTGTTTCCCTGGAGCTCCTTAGGAACTCAGAATACCTGGTGTGTGTGTGTGTGTGTGTGTGTGTGTGTGTGTGTACAAGATCTGGAGAAACAAACACATCTCAGATTCCAAGAGCCCCTCCACCCCCACCCCAGTTCCCTTGGCCCGCTCGTCCCTGGGGGACTGAGTCCCATTCCCCGGAGCGCGCGCAGAGTGGCGGAGCGCGCGGAGGGTGGGGCGTGACTGCGAGCCCCGCGCGCGTCCCCACCGGCGCCCCACGCCGCCCGCGCAGCGTGACCGGCCGCCGCTGCAGACAGAGCTCCACGAGGCCGGGCAGAGCGGGCGGCGGGCGGCTGGTGCCCGGCGTCGTCGCACCGTCCTCCCTCCTCCGCTCCCTCCGCCACTGGCCGGGAGCCCGAGAAGCGCGGCGCCGCTGCTCCAAGCCCGCAGCTCGGGCGCGGGACCAATAACAGGAGCGGGGGCGACGGCAGCGCGGACACCACAGCGGCTCGCGCTCGGGAGCCGCGGCTGCACCGTGGACCCCGCCGGCCCCAGCCCAGCCCAGCCCGGGGCGCCGCAGCCCAGAGCCTCCCCGCCACCGCCCCGGGGCACGCGCGGCGCAGACATGAACACCAGCGATGCCAAGGAGTACCTGGCCCGCAGGGAAATCCCTCAGCTGTTCGAGGTAAGGGGCCGGAGGGGGAGCAGAGGGCCGGGGCGGGCTCCCCGGGGTTGGGGCGAGCAGTTGCGCCCCGTCCTGCCTTCCTGGTGCGGGGCGTGGAAATGGGGCACTCGCCGAGGATCGCCTTTCCCGCGGTTGCCGGGTCCTTGGCCGATGGCCGGGTCAGAAGCCCGCACCCCACAGATCAAGTTTCCCTCCTCAGAGCGGGTTCCGGGGGCAGGGTGGCCCCGCGCACCCCTCAGTAGCGGCCCCCGGGTGAGTTGCAGGCATCGGCCTGGCCGCGCTCGCGGGAGCAAGGGTCAGGCCAGGGGAGCGCACGGTGGCCGGGCGTGGGTCAAGGACACGTAATTAGGAGTCCTGAGCCCAGGTCCTCTGGGCGCCAGAGGTCGGGGCTCCTGCAGGGAAGGGGGTGTGGAGGAAAGCAGCCCCAGGTGGGGGGCGCTCGGAGGAGAGAGATGAAGATGCAGAAAACAAATCCCAGCCCTTCACGCGCAGCGCTGCCTCCCGGCGACGAGCCCGGGTGCCGAGCGCGATCGGTGAAGGCACCCAGAGCCCGTTTCCCAGGCGCCGCGGGGGTCTCCGCGTCGGCCGCCCGCTTGGGGCTGCAGCTGCTCCGGCGCCCCGACCCACCTGCACGCGGCGGGCAGGGGCGGCGGCCAAGCGCGCGCGATTCCTATTGCCGGCCACAGACCCCAGCAGAGCCCGGAGCACGGGGACCACGAGGCGGGGGCACTCTGAAAACGAGGGAAGAGGCTTGGAAAGAGCTCCGGGGAGCTCAGTTCTGAGCCGCACCCTCAGTCTCGGATCCACCTACCTCCTTTCCTTCTCTTGTTATCTCAGTCTTAAAAAGACATTCCTAAATCTAAAACTATGATGCTTGGGTTAAAAAACAAAACAGAACAGAAAAGAACGGAAGCAGACAGGCTTGGTAGAGCGAGCCCGAAAGCGGATCTCCATTCTCTGCAAACCTGATCTCCCAGGGGTCAAAAATGATTCATGGATATGGTAAACAAGTTATCGTGTTAATTAAAAGGAATTTTAAAAGACCACTTGGAAAAATAATTTGCCCCATTTCCCCTCCCCCAAACTATCTTTTAAATTGGAGTCCTTTGCCGCTGATTTCAAGACATCTGAAGCCACCCACTAAGCTCAAGGTGGTGGTGCAAAGCCCAAATCCAGCAAGTGTGTCACCCCTGCGTGACAGTAATCAAGTGGTGTTGCATAAAGATAGATCTTAGAGTGTGTGATAGTCATGAGTTTTGTTTTTTAATTTTCAAAAAGTAAGGAGATGACAAGTTGAAGGGTCTTTGTCACTAATTTTACTATGGAGTTCATTTTCATTTCTACATTTCTAAAAGAATAACTAGAAACATCTGTAGGAGACCACCAGATTGCAGACGACTGTATTTATAAATAGTCTTCATTCTTTGCAACGGTGGATACTGTTTCTGCCTCCACAGTGGTGGATGGTAACCATAGAGAATAAGGAGAGTTTGTGCATGAACATCTACTCTGTGTGTGCAAACAGGTGACAGCAGGCGTTTCTCCTCAGGCCTTCTCTTCCCATTGGCTTTCCTGCATGAGTATGGAATGTTTTTAAATAGTGAAATCCAAGAAAAGGGAGCGGGCGGCCGTGTGAGACCAGTCAGAGTACTTAGATTCAATCCTGGACAACAGGAAGATGGAGGTGATGATCTCAAAGGCTCCATCCTTCCAGCAAAATGAATCTGTGCTGCAAGAGAAGGCAGTTTTCCATGCGATGAGTGTACATGGCAACACCAAATACCCTAGGTTTCTAAAATGAATTTTTTTCCATCAAAACTGCAACACTTTGAGTATGTGAAGTTTAACAATTAGATATCTATTGATCTCCTAAATATTGCCCCTAGCTGTGGCTGCTAGACACCATTAGAAGACCAAGAATTGATTACTGAATTTGCTATCCGCAAACAATCAGATATAACGAAGTGACCTTTGTAGATTTTTTTTTTTACTGATTTGAGGTAGCACATAGACGCATTATAATCTGGGATATCCCAAGTACCTTCATATTTGAAGAGCTTTCTGTTTAAAGTTTTTTTTCTTCAAAATCACTTTCTCCTGAATTTTTTATGCATTCCTCATTCTAGGTAACCTGATAATGAATATATTGATCATATACCTTGAAACTGTGATTTGGCAGTTAATACTGTGGAAAGTCAGATTTAGGTTATTCAAATTCTCAAAGAACTAACTGAGAGACTGAGTAGTGATGTCTGCTAGTTACCTTCAATTTCTGATAGTGACTAGCTATTAGAAGAAGGGATCTTAACTATCTACAAAGAAGTGGGACTCATTGTCTTTTGGTAAAATCAGTGCCTTTTCAGGAGTCAGTCTTATGTAGGGAGGCTGAAAATGTACATTACCCAGTCAGATAAGCTTCCATTGAGCACATTCACCCTTTTTAGGCATTAGTAAAAGGCAAAAGTCAAGGATTTAGTTCGCATTCATATCTAGTTGAATTTTGAATGAGCCCTAGACAATCCAGTGTTTTCTTTTATCCATCATATTTTACAAAATATGCAGAGGTTAATAACACATGGGTTTGGGAATCAGGGGCTAAGTTGGAAACCTGAGCCTAGGCATCTCTAGCCAAGCTACCTTGAGCAAGTCATTAGCATCGCTGAGCCACGGCTCTCTAATATTTAAAATGGAGATAATAATGCTGCCCAGAACGAGGAGTGCACAGGGTGAGCTGATACATGCGTGGAAGACAGAAAGGTCTCCATAGAGTGGTGTGGCTATTTCTGCTCAGTGTGGAGGAGGATCCTGGGAAGCTGCCCTGTGCTGTGCCTATGGACGGCACAGATCTCAGCACAAACTGGATGCTGATGTCCAGCTGAGTGTGTTCTGTTCCCTAAGCAAGAAAACTGGTCTGAGAGAGTTACACACTCTAGTTAGAGTTTTGGAAAACAGCTATGCCTGTTAAGAACTGCCTGCCATTTTGGGCAAGTTGTACAAGAATGATTTGAAAATAAAATACTGTATTTAGGAAAGATGTCCATCTCTTGAAAGGATGTGTTTTGCACACTGAAAATATATATTGCTAGCTAGATATGGTGGCATATGCCTAGTAATCCCAGCACTTGGGAGGCTGAGGCATGAATTGTTACAAATTCGAGGCTACCCTGGACTACATAGAGAATTAAAGTCCAGTCTGGGCTACGTAACAAGACTCAAAACAAAAAAATAAGTGAATAAATAAAATATATATTGGTGATAATAAACCTCTATGATTTTTGCACAAAAAAAATTCTAAAGGGAAATGTTTTACACATCAGTCAATTCCCAGGAGTCAGACTTTCCAAACTTGTAGCATTTTTAGAAACTATTGTGTATGACTAATTGAACACCATAAATAGACAATATAAAGCTGGGTAGTTCATATTCTTTTTCTGTGTCTCTGTCTGTCTTTGTCTCTATCTCTGTCTCTCTCGCCCTGTAATGTCATTAGGTATTGTGGTAACTGACTACATGTCTAATATGTATAAATTTCAGGGGCTTTTATTCTGACTTGACTTCAGTTTTGAGTGATTTATTGAGAGAGAAAATGGTTAATGTGGTCCTGCCGCATGCCAGACCCATACGGAATAAAAAATGAGTGAGACCCACTCTGTATTGCTGGAGAGTTCACCATTTACAGTTTAGATGAGGAGACTAACTCAAAAACCAGTGGATTAAGTGTAAATGACAAGTGTGATATTTCATGTTGGGTGTGAGGGGAACCCAGAAGAGTGGGTTCACAGGTCAACATAGGGGTACAGGAGAAGATTCATGATAATAATAATGATGACAATAGTTATGGATTAGTCAGCTTTCCTGTTGCTAAATACATTACCTGATGCCCACAATTTAAAGTAGGAGAGATTTATTTGGCTCACAGTTTCAAGGAATTCAGTCCATGGTAAGCTGACTCCAAGGCAAAAACACTGTAGAAAAACATGGTAGAGCAAAGCAAAGCTGCTTAGGAAGCTTGGAAATAGAAGAGGGATACAGTGCCAGAGAAGAAGGAACAGGATCATATATGGTACCCACAGTCACACCTCCATGGCCCACCCACACACACCCGCAAGTGTGCTCCACCAATCCCCTGGGTGGCTCCTAATACAATGAGATGGACGCAATCAAGCTTAATTGCACTAACTGGAACCAACAACATTTGTTGAGTACATGCAAGTCACTTACATGTACTCTTCAAATAACACATTGAAAGACTTTAAAACCTTTATAAGGTAGATACAGTCATCCCCATTTTTCAGAAAAAAACTGGAGCTTAGAGAGCTTAGGGTTGCACAAGATTGAGATAAATAATGACTAGGTGCATTTTCACATGTACACTTTATTTTACTTGGATCAGTGTCTTCTATTTTAGACTGCATAGTTTTCCTGAATTGTTCAAAAGCCAGAAAATGCCAAGCTGCAGACTAACTGATCTAGAATGTAAGGGTCATCGTAATACTCTATTGGATCATAATTTTGACTCTAATTGTTTGTGCATAGGACAAAAACAACCCCGAATTCAGAGATGGGACATAACAGTTTTTAAGCAAAGACAGTTTTAAAAACATATTTCACTTGTGCATGTTTTGTTGTATTTCAGAGCCTTTTGAATGGACTGATGTGTTCTAAACCTGAAGATCCAGTGGAGTACTTGGAAAGTTGTTTACAGAAAGTAAAGGAACTAGGTGGCTGTGACAAGGTGAAGTGGGACACATTTGTCAGCCAGGAAAAGAAGACCTTACCGCCACTAAATGGGGGGCAGTCACGGAGATCCTTTCTGAGAAATGGTAATGTATATACAGAATGATAGGCTTCTAGGCAGAGGAGTTCTCTTTAAAACACACCACGGAGGCTACAGACTGTGATTTAATTTATTAGGGTTATAAATGGGAAATTATGAGTCCTTGGACTATGATTAATCTCTTTCTGCTACTCATTCTAATCACCTCCATAAGACAAACAAAATTATGTACCATTGTCTGGCAGTTTGCTAAAGACTTAATGAAATTTTATATTACTGACTTCATTATTTTGTGAAATGAATTACATTAACAACCTTGAATTTACTTTTAAATTGCAAATCGGCTTTTCCAAATACATGAGTAGAGCCCAGATAAAATTGATAACTATTACATAACAATTCAACAGTTTTCATTAGCTAGAGATTCCTGTTATTAATGTGTCCAAGCCCAAAATTCATATTAATAAGTCTGCATAAATGCATATAAAGTATACACTAGCTAATTTTCAAAGATTTATTAAGCAGCTCTTGACTATGATAGATTAGGCAATGGGGTGCTATAAAAGAAATGAACTTGTTTAAATTTTAGGAAGACTTTTAGAACAACTGGAGAAGATTCATGCTGTTCTAATTTTTTTTCTGAAATATGTGTTTATTGAAATTATGGGCTCACCTTGAGCTAACCGATCTTTCAGGCTCTAGATGTAGTTGTGAAGTGTAATGGTATGTAAAATGTAGAATCAGATGCAGTCAGGGAAAACTAAATCCATTCTTTTTCAGTGGCCAAGCTCATTCCATTTTAGAAACTTAAACCCTTCTCTTATACCACCTCAGAAAGTTTCAGCTCTATCAACAAAACGTGGGTTGGAGACAGTTCCATTTGAGATAAATCCAGGAAGGAGACAAATCCTAAGTCCGTTTAACCTTATTCAGTCGTGATCAATTTAGATTTTACTTGAATGTGGTGTGGGAAAGAGTCATGATATGCTAATGTTTAAGAAGCACAAACAGAAAGAAAGTAGAAATACTGTTCCCTTAGAAACAACTCTGACAGGGAGGAGAGTCTGTCCCTGCCAGGCAGGAGTCAGTACTGGTGACTTAGGATTGGGTACTCTTAAGTTTTACTGAAGATGCTATCATCTAGTACCACCACCACCAAATTCCCCAGTGTTGTTGAGAAGCACTGAGATATTTGGAATTGCTTTTTAAGAAACTTTCAAATGTTCTAAGGGATACCACCTGCCTCCTGAAAAAAAAAATCGGAAAATATTTGATGTGCCTGTAAGGTAATACGGTTAACAGCCCAGGTCGTCGAACGCATTTGACCTTGTTGCTCTACAAGGTCTCTTGCTCAGACTCATCTTAGACAGGTTGGAAAGCATCACTTGTAAATAATAAGTCATGTCATTACACTCTGTGGTAAGTCCTAAGGTGGAGATCATGTCTCCATATTCTGGTAAAATTGAATTAGCATCGAATATTTTGATTTGACTCACAGAACCATCCAATGCTAAAGAGATTTTTACTCTTCCATAGACCCAGTTTCTAGCTAATAACAGGATGTCAGTTCCAAGCTGAAAGATTCACTCTCTGCAAGTCAGCAAGGTTTCTGAGAGCAGCCTCAGATACACAGAGTAGCAAGGGAACGGAACCGCAGTTTAGGGATCCAGTCCAAATTGCATATACATGGCTTGGATTTGGCACCTCTGTGGCCTGCAGTCTCCAGAGTAATTTTAGACCGTTACTGCTGCAGCACACTTCTTAGTATATACATGCTTTGGGGTGAACAAAGTATTTTAGTGTGCTCTAGCAATTCATAAACCTTCTCCAAATGGCTAACTCACCCCTCCCCACCAAGGTATCAAGCTGCTAGAATCTGGCTCAGTGTCAAATATATGCTTTAAGTCCTGCTAAATAACTTAAGATGATTCTAGAGAACTCACACATCTCAGATATTACTGTGTTACCAACACTTCTCCTTTTCCTGAGTCACTGAGTCCACTGGGCAATAAAATAACCATTTATTGAGTGTATGCTAGATATTCTTTTGGGATGGACATGGTAGTCATCAAGAATTGACAGTACCTTCAGGGAGCTTACAGTTTAGCCATGAAATCAGGTATTAAAAATTAATGAGTAATACTGTGGGAAATAGCATGTGTTATGGGACTGACCAGATTAACCAGTGGCTGGATCCAACCTAGGCAGGGGTGCAGGTTAGGCATCTTAGAAAAAGTGATAGGCTAGTATGTGGAAACAGAAAGTGGAGTTTGTGTCAACTAAAGAAAGGTGGGGAGGATTGCAAATGTACCAAGGAACAGAGAACAGAAGTTCTTACCATAGAGGAAGGATGTGCTGTAGTCAGGAATGAGAGAAACCCAGTATTTCTCCAACAGGAAAGGAAGGTCAGAAAGATGCTATATAAAGCCTAGGGTGTTCCTAACTCTTTTAGGCAGGAAACCTGGAAATTGTCTTTGAACTGTCATTTCCTTTCATTTCTTGTATTCCAACCTGGGTTGTGTTCTTCAAATCTAGCCATTCATTTTCTGTTTCCCAGATACTACCACAGCCCAAGCCCTCCTTGCTCCGTGGGTCACTTTAACAGCCTTCTAGTGGCTACTTTCTGCTCCTAGTCGTTCCCTACTGTCATCCATTCTAACCTCCATCAGATTAATTATCTTGAGAAATCTATTTCGTCCTATCAGTCTCTAACTCCCCCCGAAAAACCTGCATTGAATTTCATCCAATTGAAGCTAAACATTTTAGTCTGCTGGTTCAAGGTTTTGTGACCACATTCTACTTACCTGTCTTATCCTCTGAATTTTCTTTATGGAAAACTATCTTTTTTTATCAAAGTGTTCTCTTTGTTATTAATTAGCAGATATTTACTGGGCACTGGTCATCTGCCAAACATAGCACTAGATGCCAAGGTTCAGAATCCCAAAGGATAGGTAAAATTCCTCGCTTGTGGGACTTATGATCTAGGAGAAGACAATGAATGTGTGCATAGTTGAATGAATGAATGAATGAAACTCTCAGGTTAGAGTGATGTTCTTGAGACTTGAGAGATGGCTATACAGGATTAGAAAGTCAGAAAGGTCCCCTATAGAAAGAGACATTGAAGCTGAGGTGCAACTGACAAAAAGCAGTCAGGCATGGACCAAGAGCATTTTAGACAGTGGATTATGTGGACAAATACAAAAGTAAGCAAGCCAGTGAAGCGATTGTTACAGTAATCCAGATAAAAGGTGATGTCATCTTGACAAAAGGATGTAGAAGTGGAGATGGAGAGGAAGGTGTGTACTTTCAGAATATGTCTGAGTGATAAAGTCTATAGGAGTAGACACGATAAGTGAATGAAGAAGGTAATTAAGGACAATTCTTAGGGTTCTGCCTTATGTTGAGTGAAGTAATTAAATTTCAAGGCAGAGCCAGAGATTTTGTTAGTACCTTCCCTGCCCAGCCTTTCCCATCGTATTCTAGAGACTGTTCGTTATTGTCTGCAGATTACTCAACTCTTTTTATGAAATTAAAATGAGTCTAATAAGTCAGTGGCCAATGGCCTCATTTATTTTATTAATAGAGAATGGAAAGTTGTAACCAGTAGACACCCGTAGGAGGAGATTCCAGAACTGTGTCATGCTTAGAGTCAGTAGCTACTTTAACAGAGACCCTCATACGAGGCCAAGTGGCATCCCACTTGTTAAGTGCTCTTTGGATACTTACGGTTTCCCTGTGCCTTCCAAGACTCTGACCTGTGGGGTGCAGGAGCCATGAACCATAATCACAATAGTTGGACATCGTCTAGATGCCTGATTTGGGCTTGTCAGGTCTTTCTTCTGGTGATTTGACTATGTCATGTGTGTGTCAGGCCCTGTGTCTTGGTATCAGGCCTGCCAACTGGGACATATGTTCTACATTTCATTATTTGTGTTGTCTTTCAAAGTTCTGGTCCTGCCTCTTGCAAATCCTTTCCTACCACCAACCCTAATGAATTCAGCCATTCTTTGATCTTGTGTGGTGTTCACCATGAGAGATTTTCATTCTTACACTTCTCCTGCCTGCTGTGCATGCAGATGTCAGATATAAGCTTTACCCTAAAAGACCGCAAGAGACAGAACTACATCTTACTCTTCTCCTGAATCACCCGGAACACATTAACATACCTGGAAATACGGCAAATATTTATTGCCATTATAGACTTAAATTTAAACCTTCATATTTCTAAATCAAGTAAGTTAAAGTCAGTATTAGGAAAGTAAAAGTAAGTAATGTTGAAATACGTTCCAAATGTAGAAATTATTTGCACCCTTCTAACCTAGCTTATGACAGTATTCTAACTTTTTGTTTCTTCATATACCACCAAACCATTCTGCTGGTCCTGGACCATTGTGAGTGAATGGATGAGTGATGACTGCAGAGGCAGCTGTATGTGGTTGTGAAAGTTATGTACTGTACAACTCGAGGGAGCACCATTTTCAGAGATCGGGGAGTACACAGTCTACCAAACAACACTAGGAAATGTCTTGAGAAGGTTTCGTTAGTGCAAGAGGTGGCCAAGTCCAGCTCACTGTCTGTTTTAACAAAGTTTTATTGGGACACAAGCATGTTCCTCTGTTTATGGATTGTCTGTGGCTGAATTTATGCTACCATGACTGACTTGAATATAAGACTGTGACTCTTAGACCCTAAAATATTGTCTGTCTGACTCTTGAGGAAAAAATTTGCTGACCGTTTAAGAAGACTTCTGCCATTTGAAATAACAAATCAAACTCATTTAAACTTCATATCCTAATTGATTAAATGTGGAAGATGTTTTATCATGCTTTTTTTCCTTTTCATAGTTATCTTACTCTTTTGCAGTAATGCCTGAAAATTCAAATTTTCCATATCGGCGATATGATCGGCTCCCTCCCATCCACCAGTTTTCTATAGAGAGTGACACAGACCTTTCGGAGACTGCAGAGTTAATCGAGGAGTATGAGGTTTTCGATCCTGCTAGACCTCGGCCAAAGATCATTCTTGTCATAGGTATGAGGACAGAAATTCTCTATCAATGCTAGTTTTATTTACATATTTATAAAAATGTGGATTGTACCAAATTTGCAAGTGCTTAGTTGGGTAATGACAAGCAATAGAAATGAAAGTTCAGGAGACAATACATGGAACTATTTTTAGAATAATTTTCAATAAAGTAAGTCACAATAATGTAATTTAATCTTCACTGCATTTTCATAGATTTCCATTACAATGTTATATTCTTTATAATGAATTGCAAGTGATTGCTTCAAGATTTATTGTCCTATGGTTTTATTTATTCTTTAATATAGATAATTGAGTCCAAAAAATGTTTGCTAAACATGTGAATTTTGTTTCCCTTTAAATCAATAAATTGAGTTTTTATTCTCAATTTAAACCAAAAGCAAAATAGATACATTGGTAGGAACTCACTTAAATGAATCTTCCTGTAGCAAACCAGTACTCACAATGAAATTTAAATTTCCATGTTTTTAAACAAGCAAATACAAGAAAATAGCGTTTTATACCTCCCATAATATCTGAGTATTAACCAAGATAACAAAGAAATAAAGATGCCATGGCTAGGGAAAAAAAATTAAGTGAACCTGATGAATGTTAACAAGAAATTAAGTTGACCAGACTAGAAGAGTGACATTTACACATTTCAAGTTGAAATAAAACTGAAATTACAAACATTTTTAACCCCTGAATTGTTAAAAACAGTATCACAGGAAGAAAGTTTAGAAATCAGCTTTCGAGGTGCTCAGTGGTAGAACACCTTCCCAGTATTCACAGAGCCCTGAGTTTGATCCCCAACAACAGCAACCACATCACACACACATAGAGCAGAAGCCAACTTTTGAAAGGTCAGTATATTCTTATGGCTTATAAGAGTTGCTACTATAAGATAAATATCTACTCTAGAAAGCTGAGTGCTTTTTCGGGTGTGCCTAAAAATCTGGGGTCCTTTCTTAAGAAAACACTTAATGAAAAAGAGAGCTAAGTGCAAAGAGTGATTGGGAATTATTTCACCACTATATGGTTTATAGATAGGCAGCATACAGCCTCTCTGTTTCATTTTCTTGGCATTGTTAGTAAAGTGCTGGTGATTGTTAGTGAGATGAACAAAGGGAACTTCATCATCCATGCAAATGGTGCATTACCAAGCTGTTGTATGTAAAAGAACACAGATACGATTTTTTGTACATTGTGAATTTCATATGAAAATGAGTAAAGAATTTTAGTAACCTAAAATCTTTGGAGAAGTTACAGATCTTCAGATCTCACCTACTTCATGCTGCTTTTCATTCAGTGAGATCAACTTGCTTCCCAAGGATGTGATTCTGGTTACAGAATTCCGTGATGTACCTCTCATGGATTTCAAGAATCAGCCAGAACTAAGGAGTATAAAGTTTATAGGATTGGGACAAGACAGAAAGGGAAAGAGTGAACCTTAAGTTTTCTGAGAAAATTAATTATATAACTTGAGAAGTTATATAGTAATTGTACTTGAACCTTACAAGTTTTATTAGCTGCACCCTGAAAAACATGTGAAGCAGGTAGAGATGCCACATAATACTACATTTAAATAAAATTTTTCTTCTGAAACTACAGAATTTTGTTTAAAGTTAGCCATTTGGGCACAGATACGAATTTCTTCTGTTAATGTAATCATAAAAGTAATATTTCTAAGTATTAGAAGTAAATAAATATTAAGCTTGTTCTGCCCTTAGAAAGTAAAATTAATTTGTCAAGAAGTTTTGTAATGAACTCAGTAATTAGTGATATTCTTATCAATGCAACAAATCCCCAATCTAAATCCCCAGTCTCCCAAACGAAGGCTTAAATAAATGAGACAAGTGGTATGATTTTAGGGATCCAGGAGGGTCAAAACTCTAGCTGAGATCGAGGGCTCTGAGGGCTAAGACAAAGACTTCTCTGGACCGTCCACATTTATTAGGTCCAAAACAAAGGGCAGAGATACTGAGGAAAGCGCGGGAAGTGAGCAGGACCTTGGGAGTCACTTCAAGGACTTCTTCAAGTAGTAAATTATGCCAATTTAGGAGAACCATCTTATCTCCATGATGACATTTATGGTAGGAGTGGACTGCAGGAGTGAGATTCCTTGAGCTGCAGTCTCTATCTACTTAATTAGTGCTGGAGCCAAGGTGTCCTCAGCTGTGGCCTTATCTTGCCCTTTGAGGTATCTCCGCCCTTTAGTTAATTAGTTTAGCCAATTAGTTAATTTTAAATCCTGCTCAGAGCCGCCTCATAGTGTTCTCCAACACCAATCTTTTTTTTTTCAGTTTGTTTTCTGTTATTGCCTACAAAATTAGAAGCTGCCTTAACTTTCTAAATGTGTTTGAATTTTTTAATTTAATGAAATTTCTAATCTTTGGGTTTGATGGTTCATGAGGTCATGTGTAGAAATAACTATATTCTGAAAGATAGTTTTGATTCTTTAGGTATTAAATTAGATTGAATATGTCAATTGAGTTGGTTATACAATATTTTTCTTCAAGCCAGTCCTCTAATAGCCCATTTTAATGGTTCAAAGCAGCTATTGCGAATCAAACTGACTTTTGAATTGCAAAGTTAAGAACTGAATCTAGGAGAAGCAAAAATAGTTTATAAGGTTAAGCCTAAGAGGAGAAAATGTAGTCTCTTAGAAAGAACATGGTCAAAAATGTAAGCAAGTCTTTTACTAAGTTTATTAAAGCAATAAAAAGTGAAAACTAGATATTATTTAGTTCATTGTTTAGAATTGGGTTCAGAAATTGTTCTACTTATATTAGTTATCTGGGAATTCTGCTAACCAAATCTATGCACTCTGAACTTTTCTTTTAAAAAATAGACCTTTCTCCTTAACTTAAAATATTTGAAACTCTACAAATTATTAGTTATATTAGATACAAAGGGCTGGGGATTTAGCTCAGCAGCATAAGCGCCTGCCTGGCAAACATAAAGTTGTGAGTTTGACCCACAGTAATAAATAAATAAATAAATAAATTAGATATAAAATGACTTCACTGGAAACTTTTCATATTACTAGGAAAATTAACCACTCATTTTTGCATTGATTTTTATTTTCAGTGTTGCCTAATAAATTATAATCCTATGTTTCCGTGAATATTATGAAAACATTTCATTACTTATTGGACACTAAATTTTTAAAACATTTGCTTACATTCAGTAACATGCTTACATCTTGAAAAAAAGTTGAGTTCACTACCAAATAACTACACACTGGGCTGATTGTTACATATTTCATTTCAAAACTTATGACTCTAGATTCTGTTGTTTGGAAATATAAATAACTAAAATTATTCTAATATAATTTAAAAATAAAATCTAAGATGTGTCTTAATGTTTTGATTTTTCATGTTTTTAAAAAGTAAATGGTAATTGCTGATGATTAGTGTTATGGGGCCAAGTGGTAATTATTTCACACTAATATATCACACACTCAAAGTTATTAGTTACATGAAATTTTTCTACCTGGAAGACCTATCCCATTCACTCTGCACATTCATTGCATAAAACTTTTGAATTCAAAGGAGATAGGCAAGAACATTCACAAGTAAACAGATTTCAAAATAAACTGATTTAAATAAGCTGTGTCACTATTGGTGTGCCTTTGATTTAAAAAAAAAAAAAAAAAAGGTTACATTTCACCAGATTACACATTAAGCACTCTTTGGCATAATACACATTTCTGCTAATCTGCTCACTGTCTTTTGTAACCCATAGATTTTTCTTTTGATTACAGAGGGAGAAGCATAGATTTTACATAGAAAAATGTCAGGGTTTCTTTCAATTGTATTTTTTTTTTTAAGTTTTTGGATACCAGAGAATGAACCAGGGCCTCACACATGCTAGGTAGTGCTCTACCATGAGCTGCATCCTGATGTCAACCCACCCCACCCCCCGATTTTTAAATTAGCTCTGTGCGCATGCATGCCAGTGTGTGCTTGTGCGTGTCTGCTCGCATGCGCACGCGTGGTGCTCGGACTTCAACTTAGGGCCTTGCGGGTGCTAACTAGGTGGTCTGCTGAGCTCCGTCCCAGCCCAATCACTTCTTTACTGAGACAGGTGGTGAAAAATTATTTTTGTTTGGTTTTTCTCTTCATACGGTTGGTCAAGGCAGTTCTGTCCTTTCCGTGGCTCTCAGTCTTTTCTTGCTGCAGAGCAGCCCTGAGAGCTTCACAAACCCACATCTGCCCGACCTGGTCCTGGTGATCTAGAATCTCCATCTCAGAGGCCAGTAGTCGAGTCTAAGAGGAGCTCCTCACTGCAACTGAGGATCAAGGTTTCAGGGTTTTCTGTTTTGACCAATAGGGGGTCCCGGAAGTGGAAAAGGTACTCAAAGTCTGAAAATCGCGGAACGCTATGGATTCCAGTACATTTCAGTGGGAGAATTATTGAGAAAGAAAATCCACAGCGCCAGCAGCAACCGAAAGTGGAGCCTCATTGCCAAGATCATTACGAACGGAGAGCTGGCGCCGCAGGTACTGCTGCCTGATTTACGGCTTTCCTACAAAAATGTGGGCACTGGTTACCAGGGTACTGATTTTAACAGTGGTTTCCCATCTTTTCTGTTTGTAAAAGGAAACAACGATTACGGAGATAAAACAAAAATTGATGCAAATACCCGATGAGGAAGGAATTGTTATTGATGGATTTCCACGAGATGTTGCCCAGGCTCTGTCTTTTGAGGACCAAGTAAGAATGTTTCCTTACATTTTAAATGACCTGCTTTTTGCTTACAATTTTGAGAGTTTAAAATAAGAGATTTCTTGGAAGATTTACTTTTTTTTTTTCTTAATGAATTCTGGTCTGAAACAGGAAAATGTATCAGAATGGGTTGGCAGAGGGTTATTCCCCTGGCAAAGGCTTAAAATGTAGACTGTCTCTGCCAAAAGGGAAGAAATAAACCTAATAATAGAATTCATTATTTTTATTAAAAAAATGAGTAAACCTCTCTAAACTCTACTTCAGAATACTGCACCTAAGATCACTTTTTAATGTTTAATTACTAAAAATAACCCTTGCTCAGTAATGCCCAGGGATATAAAACATCACTCTATACCTATGATCTTGCCAATTAAGAAAGTGCTCTTTATGGAATTATGAAGTCCTGTACTTCCTACCTAGATTAAGATAGAGTTCAGTCACCAATATTTATTTGAATTTGAGGCTATGCCTGCTCAATACCTGATGCATCTGTTTTAAGGGAAATAATAAGATATTTTGTATCTCTTTACTCTTCAAAAAATATATTCATTTAAAATTTTGATTACAAAAATAATATATGTGCATAAATTTTTTGAGTTAGGATCTCATTGTAGGGTCTAGGTTGAGCTTGAGTCATCCTGTCATCCTGTCTTTGCCTCCCAAATGTATGGGTAGCCTAACATGGTTATGCATAGCTGTGGTCCAAGTACTCAGGAAGGCTGGGAAGGAGGATGACCAATTCAGGCCCAGCCTTAGCAACTTTATGACTTAGCGAGACCCTGCCTCAAAATTTAAAAATATTAAAGACTGGGGACATAGCTCAAAGGGAAGGCCTCAAATAGAGTTTAACCCCCATCATCATAAAAAACAAAACAAAAACAGGGGCTGGGGATTTAGCTCAGCGGCATAAGCACCTGCCTTGTGAGCAGGCGGTCGTGAATTCGATCCCTGGTACCAGTTTAAAAAAAAATAAAAACCAAAACAATTGAGTCCTGCTAAAAATGTGAGTCCGCTAATACCTAATACTCTGCTTTCAGCCACTACCTCTCTTCTCTTTAGAAGTGGAAATGCTATTTGGTTAGTTATATATTCTCCCAGGTCTTTTTCTAGCCTTCTAACACATACACACAGGTGTACACCCACATGAGCAATTGCATTTTAGATTTTCATACCCTTTTCCAAACCATCATCTAAAAATACTTTTCCAAGTTAAATTTCCAGCAGTGATGAATGAGAGTGTCTATTTCTCTGGATTCTTTCCAACTAGACAGAACTCATGTTCAAAATTTTTGCCAGCCTGGTAACTAAGAAATAGCATCTAACTTTTAAATTTACATTCCTGGGGGTTACTGTGAAGCTGGGTCCTGTACGTTTTCTTGTACACTTACGAACTTTTCTTACATGAACCACTTGCTCCCCTTTGCCCATTTTTTTAGACTTGTCTGTCTTTATTTGGAGGCATGTTTAATGTTTTACAGATAGTGTATTAGAAAGGATTAGGTAGAAATCAGAATTAAGTTGATATCTCACATAAAAGAGAAGCCTGGAGTTTGGCAGTTCAAACAAGAAGGTAGCTTTGCAAAGTATATCTTTCAGTATTCCAGGTCACCAGGGTCTTACTTTAAGTCCTGAGCCTTTGGTGCTCTGTCTGTTTAAGGGCTTCGTCTAATTTATGTGGCCTTGAAGAGAGAAAAACTGTGACCCTGAGAGGGAAAAACAGAGTTCCTCAGGGTTTTTTGGTTGCTGTGGTTGCCACATCTCATTGCGGTGAGAGTGAGCATAGTGGCAGGTACTCTGTGTGGTTCTTAACTGAGCATGATGGAGAGGTGCATGGGCATTACCACCCAGACCTGGCCCTGCTCGCGTGTTGAATGAGCTGTATGTGGTAGATACAAGCAGATGGAGCTGCTTTCTGCGTTTTCTTTGTAGGGTAAGAGGGTGCACCCAAAGCTTTGCACGTGCTAGGCATGTGTTGTTCCACTGAATTACACCTCCAGCCCTTCTCTATTGGTTTTTCAGTGTGCTGTTAGGTATCTCTCTTTTGCCCTGGATAATAACTCAGGCAGATCCTTTGTTTTTTTGTAAGTGCTTCAGAAATACCAACAGATAATCTCATTCTTAGTTATAAAAGGTCTCACCCGATCTAAATCAAAATTGCAGTTTCTCATTCAATTTAACACTTTTCCATGCAGAAACCTAATCCTGTCATCTTTCCTCCTGTAACTTTCAGTGGAGTTGGGGCAGGAGGGAGAGAAGGAAAGGGCAGGAAACACATGGCCCCTGGCAGCTCTCTGGGTACCTGAGAGATATCTCTTCCTCTCTTAGAGAACAGAGATAGGATGCTGTGCTGGGGTCACAGTGCCAGGATGGAGAGTCAGCCTCCTCTGAGTAGAATCTGCAATCAGTTGCATTTATTTTCCTCAGCCCATCTTTTGAGGTTGGAAAAAAAATCCACTTTAACATGTTAGGTTGACACTGTGTCAACCTGGACTTTCTTGCCCAAAGTTACCGCACCATTGTGACAGGTGGGTGCAAAGGTAAAGCCTGGGTGCTCTTGCAAAGTGTCAGGGTCAGGCCTGCTTACCTCACAATCTCTGCAGGCTGGAGCCTCAGTGGGATTGTCTGACACCTAATATGTGAGGGCTTTCGGCACCAATTTTCCAGTTCTTTGATACCAGCTAGGCATGGAAAAGCTCAGGCCACTTTGGACGTTAGCTATCCAGAGTTAATGTGAACCACACATGGGACAGGTTAAGGCTCTGTCCTATAAGTTTGCTCCCATCTCAGGTACAAGTCTCAAGTTCGAGCAACAGCCTATACTTCAGATTAACCAGCTGTAAATTTGAGGGTTCCCACAATGTTCTCCACAGTTTGGTTAATTTGCTAGAATGACTCAGAGAACTCAGAGGGGAAAAAAAACTTCACTCATATTTACTGCTCTATTATAAAAGGGAAGACTTGGGAACAGCTAAATGGAAGAAATATATAAAGCAAAATATAGGGGTGCAAAGTAGTGGTGCTGAGCTTCCAGGCTCTCTCTAGGCATTCCACTCTTCTGGCACTTGGACAAACCAATTCTAAAGCTCCCTGAACCTCCTGGTGAGTGTTGTTACTACCTCAGTGGGATTGTCTGACACCTAATATGTGAGGGCTTTCAGCACCAATTTCTATCCTCCTGCCCCTAATTGTGGCAGGGGCAGAGTGGTAAATTCCCACTCTCTAATCCCACATTGGCCCTTCCTGGCCTGCCCCACTCTGAGGCTCCCAAGGGTCATCTCTTCATCAGTATGGAGCCTGGTATAATCCAAGGAAGCTCCTGACTGAGTAACCAGTGATGCTCCTGTCACTTAGGAAATTTCAATGGCTTTGGAAGCTCCGTGCCAGGAACAGTCTACATATTTATAATATATCACAACTTCTCAGGGTTCGGACTGGCCAGCTCATAAGAGCATGAGGCCAGCGGTAAGGATCAGCTGAGGTGGGCCAGGGTCCGATGGATTATCATCTCAGTTCTGGTTCCACAGTATCTCAGTCGGTGCTCACTAGAGACGCAGATATAATGCAAGATATATAAATACATTAGGATTTACAAAGTAGGTTTGCAATGGCAGAGTCAGGTGTGGAAGAGTGCAAGAAGAGTGTTTGTGCATGTGGGCAATCTGACGGATCCAATCAAGGGTTGAAGACCTGGGGCTCAGTGTAGTGTCCTGTGCCAGCTGTATTAAGGGGCACAGGTGTTTCCAATGCAAGCCAGGAAGTCAAAGGGGAAGGTGAAGACCGGAGCTCCTCCAAAGAAATAGAAGCAAATCTTCCTTCTTCTTTCCCTTTTTATCCCAGTCAGGCCACCATCCTATTGGTTAATGTCACTCATTCCTAGGGTGGGTCTTCTGTCTTCAGGACATCCCTTCAGCCCCACCCAGAACCATGCTGACCCAATTCAGTTGGGTGTTTCTTTACTCAGGTTGACACAATCAGTTAACTGTCATATACCGTTCTAGTGGAACCCTTATGGCTTTCAGGGCAGTGTTATTCCTATTCCCACATTATCCCTGCCTGGGAGGGGGCAGCAGTGGATCTCATCATGGGGTAACTGCTCCTGCTTCAGGGAGGCAATCTCTGAGTGGTTTGCAAGGCTCAGCTTTTCTTGGAATCTGAGGCTTCACCCATTTGAAAACTCCTGAGGCATCACTCCAGGGTGGTCTGCAGTCGGACAAAAGCTGGCATTTGAGAGACTTTGAACATCACTGGAAGGTGCTTCTATTCTGGTGTCCTCAGTCTTAAGGGAGACTGAGTAAATGTAGGGCTAATAAACCTTGCAGGACAGGCTCCCTTGTGGGATTAGCAGGCCCACTGCAGAGCTGAGCCCAGCACTGCCCCAGAGTTTTGAGGAAATAAGGAAAACAAACAAACAAATTGAGTTTCTTCAAGTCCCTTTTGCCTGTCTTTATCTCTTCTGTCCTAACACAGTTCCTTCCTGCTTGTTATTTTGTCATCTCCTGAGTCACTGGCACTGTCATACATAGTTGAAGCAGGGTTACCACCACATACAGGTCCCAGCTGACACAGAAGACAGAACACAAAGGTCTAAAGCCCCAGATCTGGAATTGACATTGTCACTTAGCCCCAGGGCATGGTTAAGAATTTAACCAGGCTGTCGTTTGCAGCAAGCTTGGAAATATGATCCTCTGGGCAGCCACATGCCTGGGTACCCTGTTTACTAAGGAAGGAGAGTGTGCAGAACCCCTTGCAGCTCCTACTTTTCCCCTGGCTAGGCTGGTGCCCACCAGCTGCCTCCTTACCACTGTGGAAAGTGCTCACCCCACAAGGAAAACAGTCCAGGTCCCATTGTAGAATCCAGAATGGCAAAGCTCTACTCAATGTCCAGCTCCCTTCTTTAGGTCCAGATTTGACCCTCAAACTCAGCCACTTATAAACTAAACTTTGATTTCTCTTTCCTCCTCATCGCTAATAAACTGTGGGGGGGGGGGCAAGACTAGGGTGAATAGAATGAAGCCTCCTATTCAGAAAAGAGAAGCTTGCGAATATATGTGGTGTCATTGAACCACATCTAGAGACATAGCAGTTAAGCAGGGGTATCAGGGATCCCGAGGTCACCCACTGGCAATTCCTGGAGTGCTGTTCTGGTATACAGTAATTCTCTTTAGATTTACAGTAAATTCTTTTTAGACCTTGGCCCTGTGAGCCATTCTTCTCTGTCCATTACTGTCTTAGTTTTCTCATTGCTGAGACAAAATATATGACATCCAAAGTTAAAGGAGGAAAGGTTTACTTGACTCCAGTTTGTAGAGATTTTGGTCCATAATTGGCTGGCTCCAAGGCAAGATAGCATGTAGCAGAGGGGGAACAGTTCATGGTGTCAGAAGACAGCAAAAGCAGTGAGAGCGGGGAGGGGGTAGAAAGCACTCTTTCAGTCCCTTATAGTATATGCAGGCTACCTGCCCTAGGGCAGGTGTAGCACTTATACCCTAAATCCCAGACCATGAATCAATCACAAATTCTAGATTCAGCTGCCTCCAAATGAGGCTTAGGGGGGACATCCAGACACAACCATAACAATTACCCTGTACTGCTACAATGAGGATGTGTGTTGGACCCAGTCGTCTCCACAGATCTCTTCTACATCTGAAAAAAAAAAAAAAAAAAAAGCCTTTCTGTCTAGGCTTCTGTTAACTTTGTTGAAACTGTTTCCTCAAAAATTTGATAAATTTCTGCTTTTACTGCTTCCTTAGCGTCTGGAACTGCACTCACAGTTCTTCTCCAGACGTGGCTGTTAAGCTGCTTTATGTCTGTGTTTTTTCCTTTGAATGCCTGTCACGTGAAACTCCTCTAAAACAGCAGGCTTGGGAGGAAGGTGTCCTCTTCTGTCTGGGTTTGGCTTGAGAGCTCTTATTTTGGTGGAGTGGTGGGTTAATGCGAGTCCTTTGAGTCACAGCTGCATCACCTGCTGCTGTTTGCAAGTTGGGGAAACATTGGGTTTTTTCAACCTTGGGAAATCCTAAAGTACTAGATATTCTCTTTCCTTTGCTGTCTGCCTGAAAATTGCTCAATTCTTCCTTAGGTTTACCTGTTTCTTACAATAGGTTGCTAAATGCAACAAGCAGTGGTCAAATACTTTGTGGCCATTTCTTCTCTGGCCTTAGCTCCACTGGAGCTAGGCTGTCTTCCAGTCTATTTGCCTGACTAAAATGTTTGTGCCCCTACTGCCCAGTGTAGCAGTTTTTTGGTATGGTTGCATCCCTCTTAGCATTATTTAGAGTAAATCCAAGTGCTAAAATAAAAACAGTGAAACCATGCATGGTGCAGAAACTTGTCTCACTGGGGTATAGCGAAATGACCTCAATATGGGTGAAGGCAGGGTTTCTTCAGTCTCCACTTCCATTCAGAGATGAAGGGGTGCATGTGAGTCATTGCTCCTCCATCCTAGAGCAGTGCTTCTCTTTTTTTGGAGGGGGGTGACTAAACTTGGAAAAGTCATTAAGAACCTCAAAAAGATTCCATTTATACCACATGAGAAGTAAAAACAAGTTTTGTTGAGTCATTCAAAAAGAATAATAAATCCATATAAGCTAACTGAACCAAATATTTATGAAAAGTTTGCATATTTTGCAAAACTTTAAAAATCATGACAAAGAGAGGTATAGTGGTATACACCTGGAATCTTAGTACTCTAGGAGGACAAAGTATGAGGATCATGAGTTAGAGCCCAGCATGGGCAATTTAAGGACTTAGTGAGATAAACTTGTCTCAAACAAACAAAACAAAAAACAAGAATGCAGCTGGGACTGTAACTCAGTGCAGAAGCCCTGGGTTCAATCCCCAGTACCAACATGATGATGGTGATAGACACTTTGTATGTATCTGCAAGCCTCTTTAACCACTAGCTAATGGAGAGTTGGATTCTCATCCTCCTTTTGTATTCCAACTACTGTGACCTCATATTTCATGAAGACACTGGAAAAGCACCACTGTGCCTTTATGAGAGTAGACAGTGAAAATGCACACAGGCCTTAGCATGAAAGTAATTTTGATCTGTGGCTTTCCAAGAAAGAGATCGGCAGTTCCCAGAATCTCAAGAGCATACCTCAAGACCCCCACCACCACCTTAGGACCCTGTTGACGTAACTGTGGGAAAGTTTCATCACAGCCATGGCCAGTTCCCAACTGATTGGAAACGGGAAGGAAGAGCAAAGGATGCAGCACATATCAATTTCCTCTGTCCCTGCAAGGGCACTGAAGTCACGTGGCTACATCCCAAACCCTAGGGACCTTGGGAAATGCAGTCAAGCCAGCTGACAGGGGTCAGCCTACGGAGCTGATATTGCAGAAGAAAGAAAGACAGATGGGGGGGGGGCCCTAGGGAATGAACTCATGACCTTGAGCTTCCCAGGCAAATGCTTGTGCCACTGAGCTAAACCCCCAGACCCAGGAAGACAGATTTTGATGGCCACGTGCTGTTCACAGAGCCACTGTCCTCCCCACTGTTCCTTCAGTTCTCCCAGTCCTGGTCTTAGCCTTCCCAGAGAAGGAGATCGGTCAGACTGTCCACAATGGGAACATTTTGGATATAGCCCTGGGTGTATTGGGGTTGGTACTTTCTATCTGAAAAATATCTCTTTGTCACCTCTGACCTGGTAATTAAAATAAAATAAAAGATTAGAGCAAAGTCAAGATTGGTGAGAGTAGGAGTCTAAGACATTTTCTACCACCAAATATACTGCTCAGCTAAGATCTTACTACACTGGAGTTCACCATGCAATCTTTAGTTTTTTAAAGGTTGTAGAACTTGGTATTCCATGACATGGGAAATGGGGAGGAAAAACTAGATTTCCACGGAGAGGATCTGTTAACCAAACAAACAGTGAAGTTGAAAAGAGTAGGAACTCCACTGTACTCTTACTGAAAAAGGAGTTGCAGGGGGACGCTGTTATGGTTTGTGTCTAGAAGTCCCCCTAAAGCCTCATGCAATCATAGCGGGGTTTTTGGAGGTGGTTGAATCTAGAGTGTATCAGCGCAATGCTGGAATTAAGGAAGGGTGATTGCTGAATCAGTCCACTGATGGGATTGGCTCCTCCCCAATTCCAGTAGACTGGATACAACATAAGGGATACAACTTGTTGCTTTTGCTGTCTTCTGCCACCGTGAACTGCTGGCCCTCTGCCGTGTGCCACTCTGCCTCAGCTGATTATGGGCTAAAGCCTTATAAACTCTGAGCAAGTAAACCCTTCCCAGCAGTGAGAAAAGTAACTAAGATAGGCGCCTACATAAAAACTGACTAAAAAATCCCACAAACTGGCAGTAGTTAACATGCTCAGCATCCTGGTTCCAGCTGGTTTTTCAGTTTTGTACATCTGACGACATATTCTCCATGCTGCACTACTTCCTCTTACTCAGTGAACTGCTTCTGCTATTTCCTCAATGCTCTTTGTACCATTTCTTAGCTTGTTTTTTTCACCATGCATTATCTTTGAGCGCTGTGTTTGTAGATGTATATAGATCTAGCTCATCCTTGTAACTGTTTAGCAATGTTACATTCTGTAAGCGTCTCATTTGATCAATAGACACTGAGGTTCCTATAAAATTTAGCTATTATAAACACCCTTATACACATCTTTCTTTGTGTACGTTAGAGATCTCTAAGGAAACTTTCTAGAAATGAAATTTTTTTAGGTTAAGAAGTCTCTCCCCCAGAAGATATATGTACAACATACATATATAGTTTTGGGTCCATAGTTTAGATTTTGTTATTTTATAATGGACTTACAGCCAAGCATGGTGTGCTCCTGCTACAACATGCTAGCCTTGGTACAGGCGTAAACCCTTGAGGACACCTGATGCTGGGCTTGAACCTGAAAACTCCCTGAGCCAACAGAGATTCCTCTTCACTTCACAAGCAGTGATGTCCAGAATTGCCTTTTAGTGACACAGGCTAATATATCTCCCTTTCTTTTCAAAGTTGTCTATTTCTATACATTAATTCTTCTTTATAAATCAGTATCAAATTGTCAGATCCATAATAATCTGCTGAAATTTGGTTTGGATTGCAGTATAAATATTGTATGGGTAGATAAATAGAAAAATTTTCAGCAAATTGGCACTTTCCATTATGAATACCACCTTAGCACTGTGTTTATTCAGATCATTTTATATCCTTCATTACATAAAGTTTTATCATTTTCCCCATAAAAATCTTATACTATTTTTGTTGGCTCTGTTCCTAGATAATTTATAGTTTTGCTTCTATTGTGAACAAGCTGCCATTTTGCTAACCCCTTCTTCTCAGTGCTCAGGGGATCTCTGCAGAAGGACTGTTTGTGCTCATGGGTGTGTTTGCCTATCTCTGCAGGCCAGTTCCGTTCTATTCCCTTTAGGGCAGAGCAGACTCCTTCCTGCCTTTCTTCTTCCCTTCCCACTACTGCACCCCAGGACCCACACATGCTCCCTGACAACTTCCAGTGCTCCTTTATTGGGTTGACTTCTCAACATACTGTGATCTCTAGTGACAAATCAGTATTAGTGGCATGGACATCCAGACAAGGAACGATTCGAGTAAGCAGGCAAAAAGGAACCTCGGGTCCATTTCTGAGACCCTCCTGTGAACCGGTGGAGCTGGGTATAATGTCTGTTCCATAGAGTAGGTTCTGACTCGCATTTACTCTGTGTTTGTGGCTGAGGTACCAACCCTCTTCAAGCCTCAGTGTTCCTGGTCGGAGAATGAGGTCCATAGCCCCTCCCAGGGCTGATGGGAAGAGAACATGGTAGCACAACTTGTGGCCTAGAATAACGACTCAACACTGTCAGTCTGTGGAGGGAGGGTCCAGGTCTTCTCTCCTTTTTCCGCTGAGGCTTTGCAGACCAAAGGACAAGACTCCCTCCGGGTGCTGTTTTCTGGATGCTGAAACCCTTTGAGGCCACCTTGCAGGACAAAAGCTGCCCAGGGCAGCCCTGCTCTTGTCTTGGTTCCTTGGTTCCATGCAGGCCTTTGTTGGCAGAAAGGTTTCTGTTGCTAAGTGTCTGGTAACCACTCCAAAGATCTGTCAGTCGAGTCCAGGGACAGTCACACTGCTAAGCTGCTAAGTGGAAAGCATTTAGGAGCCCACTAATTAGCACATCCCGTCTCCTCCATCCTCTGCTCCCTCCCCCTGCTCCTTAACAACAACAGCAACAAAAGACTGAGCAGAGCAGAGGTGATACTAATCCTGAATTCAAAATGTGGGAAGAACCAATTATGAGGAAGCACGAGCCGAGCACCAGGCTGGTGTGATTTGGTTCCTGTGAAGAGCTGTTGGCCCCTCCATCCCTCATCACTGGGCAGCCCGACTCCTCCCAGGTGACAGGAGTCGGGGTCATGGTCCCTTCACTGTGGCCTCCTCTCAGTGTGCTTCTGCTGGGCCCTGCAGCCAGCCAACCTGCTCCCAGGACCACGGAGTGTGTGGGCCCTGCAGGCAGCAGGTGGGAGGTGCTCTCAGACGCAAGTCTTGCTCTATACTAAAGCAGAACCCAGACCCCCATTCTGGCACTGTCTTTTGTTTCCACCCAGTTTCTCTCCCAGTCCTCACTTTTTAGGAGCAGAGGCACACTCTGGCCTCCTGACCCATCTCCTCAGGCCTCTGCACCTCTGCCAGGCATTTTTACAATGAGCAGTGGTCTCACGTCCCCAGAGGTCTTGTTGGGCCCCACACAGACCTTCCTGATGCTATTACTGGTTTGTTTTCTTCTTCCAAGAATACAATTCTTTTTCTGTTTCTGTGATTTAAATATAATAAAAATCCAAAGCTTTCTGTTGCGCACAGAGATACTGATTCATGTTAAGCTGACTGCATCTTTCCACTTGATTTGTATTTTTCATTCTATTGTTTGATGCCAGCAAAGTATATTATTTATATTTAAATGTCAGACTTTATCAAGTCCCCACTTTACCCCCCACATCAGCCACTGTCACCCCACTTTCCAGATAAAGAAACTGAGGCAGCAGATGAGTAACATGTTCACGGCTACTGGCCGGTGAGGACAGAGCTGGGATCCCCTGGGGGCCAACGTGGACCCTGGACCACCAGCTTCCGCTCACCCTGAGATGTCAGACTGGCAGCTTCAGGCCAAATGCTGTTTTAGTATGTACCTACTTTAAAGCTAGCCCATCATAAAATAAAAAGCAGATTTTTGCTTTTCTTGAAATCTGTGTAGGTTTGGTGGCCTGTGTCCCCGCATCTTGGTCATGGCTTTTGTTGTAAGTCAGAGTTACAGAGTTCTTGGCTTCCAGGGTCCCCACTGTCCCCTCCCCTACCCCACTTCTGTGAGCAGTTGTTGGAGTCACCCTGCACCTGCTCTGTCCTTACATCTGGGCTGCAGCCCTCTGCTGGCAGTACTAAATGCAAGAGCCTGTGGGCCACTGCATGTCACTCTTGTCCCTTCACTGCGCCCAGGCCGTGCCCTCACAGTGAGGCCACAGGACAGTGCACGCCCAGCCTTTGGGGCTTCTCCCAGAGACTCAGCCTGCAGCGAAGTGGGGCCTTCGCCTGTGCTGGCTGTGTGTATGCAGAACAGTGAAGCCCAGGCCTAGCCTCTTCCTCCATTCACACGGGGAAGAGACGGGTGCTGTAGTCCATCACAGTCATGGTAAAAGCAGTACTCATCACGTACGGGGGAGTCTGCTGCATGCCGTGTATGTTCCAGAGACAGTTTATATAAGAAAAGCTCCCACCATGCTTGACTGAACGCCTGTAATCCCAGCACTCCAAAGGCTAAGGCAGTAGGATCACCATAAGTTCAAGGCCAGCCTGGGCTACCTAGTGAGACCCTGTCTCCAAAACACACACACAGAAATTTTTCCCCAAATTTTCACTTTTTTCACTAAGTACCCTTGGATATTATTCCCCATACATTTTTGATCCTATGTGCTATTAGTAAAAATCATTTCAGCATTAGCCCTGCTTCCATTATAAAGTAAAACATAAAATATACATGCAGAATATCTAAGAGGGTGAGATGAAGATGAGCGAAATGACTAAGCATTTTAGTAATTTACATTTAATTTTAGTACAAAAACTATTTTTGCACTCATTTTTAAAGACTAATATAAAAAAATAATATGATTTAAAATGAAATTTATTTTGAAGAAACAAGTTAAAAATTTATGTTTCAAAGACTTTGAGACTAAACTGATTTTGTAGTGATTCCTGATTTTTGTTTTGTTTCCTTCTGATTTTTGAGACAGGGTCTCATTATGTGACCCAATCTGGCCTTAAACATACTAGGTAGCTCTGCCTGTTCTCAAACTCCTGATCTTCCTGCCTCAGTCTCTAGGATTACAGGTGTGGCCACCACACCTGGCTCTGATACCACATTTTAATTGTTGTTTTTGTTTTGCGATTAAAAAAATGCTGCACAGAGATGACTTAACCCAGACCACAATATCTGCCTATGTATGAAGGTTGGAGAAGCTTAATTTCTTCTGCTTCTAGACTTTCAAATGTACATTTCAACCAAAAATACAGTATTTTCTCTCAAATCCCACTTCATCAAGTTGGTCTCTGCTCCTATGTTCCCACACTGTCGTTAAGGATTCGTGAACGTAGGGGTTACACGTGTTGGGTTGGAACACTTAGAGATAGTTTGGGGACCAGCAGATCTCATGGCCTCTTTCACACTAATTTGAATTCTCGTTTAAAGCAGCCCTTTTCAAAAAGCAGTGCTTTTGTTTTCTGATGTGTGTACTCACCACTTTGAGGTGTAACATTCACGGTTACAATAGTGATGCCTAGGAATGACGGGAGACAAATTCACATGAATTGTAGTGGAATGGCCAGGATGGCAGAAGTAGCGGGAACAGGAATTTGCATTCCTTCGGCCAGCTTCCATGTCTGTGTGTGCGCATGCGCGCTAGGATGGCGCCCAGGCCCACCCTCTCTCGGGGCATGCGCTGTGCCTCCAAGCTGCACCTCCAACCTTTCAGTGAGCTTCTCAACAAGGGAGAGAGGACGCCGGGAATTGTCCATGGGTGGGTGGTGGTCATGGAACACACAGCCCTGGAGAACTCCGTCCTTCGTGCACTTTGGAATGAGAGAGGGCGAGACCTCCTGGAGCAGGTGTACGTAGGTGTCTGGTGTCCTTTTTTGTTCCTTTTCTTTCTTTTTCTTTTTGTAGTTGTGATTTCCTCTAGCATCTATAATTTTTGTCCCAGCTTTGCCATTTAAAAGAAGTCTAAAAATAGACGTAGTTCTGATCTGAGATTGTAAGTATGGAGCAATCTCAACTAGATAAATATTATTCTATTATTATTATTATTATATTGTTATCATTATAGCTTAGAGATAAAAGCAGATCAGTCCTCCGAGGGCCGTCATCATCCTTCTTGCATACCGAATTGATTTGACAGACTTATAATTTGATTTGCTGTTCCTAAGGGGGACGTATTTGATTTGCTCCTAAGGGAGAGTGATTTAATTTTAATTATGCAATATTTTTCCTCAGCATTAGCACTTTCTTGCAAAACATTAAAGAAAATGTTGATGCTTTCTTTAGAACTAATGACTTAGAAGCTTGCTTATAATTATTTAATAATTAGGTTTTGAAATTGAGAATGCGTTTGGAGAAGATGACTATTCCTTTATTTTTATTGCAGTGAGTTGTAATTCAAGGAAAGGCCATTAAACTTCAAAGGCTGATGATGGTCCCATGTAACGTGTAAAGGCAATTTCCATACTTGGTACAAAAGATCATCTTAAATTCATCTCTGACTTTGCCCTATATACTAAGTTCACACTATTGCTATGTAAAAAATCATGCCCAAAACCTAGTGACTTAAAACAGTAACTGTTTATAATTGTACACGTGTCCTATGGAATAGGAAATCAAGAACTGGGGAGCAGGTTGGCTTTGACTCAAGTTCTCTGCTGAGGTTGCAGTCTAAATGGTTGACTGGGCTCACCTTGAAATCTGCTGTATATCTGATGCTTGGTTTGTGAAGACTCACACAGCTGGAACAGCTGTGGCCCCTTGGGAGACTCTTTCTGTCCACACGGAGGTCTCAGAATAGCTAGACTTCATGGAGCCTCTGGGCTCCAAAGTCATTAACCCAGGAGACTCAGAAAAAGCCCTGTCACCTCTGCTACACTAGCTTTAAACAGTGTTGCGCTACCACTTTTTATTTGTTAGAAATGAGTCAGTAAAGCTGGTCTATGTTCACAGGAAAGTAATTTAGACTCTTCTTTTGTCAAAAAAGAAGTTGCACAAAAGAAAAACAACACGTTTTTTAAACTCTACCATGAAACACATTAAGTAAATGCCAACACATTCACCACTTTGTTCTTATCTGTCCCCTTCTTTTCTTCCTAATTGCTTTTTTTCTTTCAGTGGGGATTGAACCCAGGGTAATTACAGTGAACTACACCCCCAGCTCTTTTAAAAAGTTTTTGTTTTTGAGACAAAGTCACGCCAAATCACTGTGTCACCCAAGTCAGGCTCAAACTTGCAATCTTCCTATCTCAGCCTCCCAGGGTGCTGGGATTATGAGCTTGCCTCACTGTGCCCAGTTCTTTCTTGCTAGTGTTTTTATGCCCACTTCTCATTCCCATCTATCTAGACTTTCAAAGTCTTCTCTTACATACCTTCCTTGTCCTTCTTCTATTTTATGCCCCATGCTAGATCAGCGTTTCTTTAAAAACCTGCTCTAATTCTCTGTGTAATTGAAAGATTTCAGTGATGATTATTGTCCACACATTTGCCCCTCCCTGTATAGTTTCCATCAGAATCAGCAGGTACCTGTGTTGTTTAAAAATGTGGATGGTTCATAGCCCTTCACAGAATGGCAGAATTAAATTTCTGGCAGATGGAACCCAAGAGTCTGCAAGTTTACAAGTTAGTGACCTCTAAGAAACTTGATTCTTCAATACATGAAAGCGAAATTTTCATACTGATACTCAGTAGCACCCAGCAGCAATTCTCAGGGATGACATGTTGTGGTCTGTTGATAGTGATACAAAGTGCTGGCATTCAAGCACATGCATAGTAATTACATATTATCACTTTGTTAGTTTCCATTCTACCTTGCATGCATGGGAAAGAAATTCCTTAGAATATGAAAAATTTCACATAAGATGGGTTCCTGCACTGATGTCATTAGATGTGTGAGTCTCCAAGGAAGCTAGGCGCCATGCAGTCTGATTGGAGCTGGTCCAACCTTTGTCTTCACATCTTTGCTATATCTTACTCTTCAATAGTCTTGTTTCCTTTCCTCTTCTCTCCTCTACCTTCTCCTCGCCCCCCCCCTTCTTTATTCTGAACCGCATCTCCGGGCTCAACTTCTCTTGAACATCTTCCCTTAGGATTCTAAACCTTGGAGATTTCTCTCCACCGTCTGCTTCTTATACACGTTATGTTGTAATCTGTAATGTTTATGTGGCTCAGATCATTTAGTATCTTATCTGGTAAATTTTTGGTTCATCCCATTGCTGAGTCACTCAGGTTCCCTAGGGAAGCATGGAACCCTCAAGTGAGCTAAAAGGAAGTATTTAATAAAGGTGCATGGGACTTGAGGAAACTGTGGAAGATGGTTCTGTACCGTGGAGCTGGCGGAAATGAGTTCTGCTTCCCTCCCAATGCCTACAAGGTTCTATGTTACTTGATCTCAGAAAAAAAAAAAAAAAAGATATAGTGGATCTCATATAAGAACCTTGACCTTCAGTTAGAGAAAGATCGTCTGGTTCTGATGATGCCATGTTGACAGCCCAGGGATAAATGCCCAGACTTTCCTCTCCTTGCTTCCTCTGATGTCCTCTGATGGACAGTGGTCTGTATACTACTGTACAAAATCAGCTGCAAGCCAGAGATCAAGAGAACCCACTGCTGCACTGGGGAAGAGGTGCCTCCCAGGCAGAGAGAAGGACAGTGGAATTAGTCAAAGGGAAATATCTGGTACCCTTACAGACTTGGTAAAGCCAGACACTGTATTTGCATCTGCTCTCTGTCTTCCTTACCTCTCTGACATGCAGTGAGTACAGTAGTTGTGCAGTAACTACTGTCTTCATTATTTTATGCCATCACACAGCAGTTTAGTTTTCGCAGAATACTTGATGAGTGACAAAAGGGTTTCCCAGTGTTAACATTTGTATTTTTTGCACAGTGATTCACTCAAACATAAACTCCTGTGCTGCCTTATTGCCAGGCCCAACTCCTTTGAGAAAATGCAGATACAGCTAAAATTTGAATATCTTAAGTAATCAAAATATAAATTCAAATTAAGCCAGCTGGGTGGAGTAGTGAGCAGCAGAGAAGCAGCATTTCCAAGATTTGGTCTTCAGACACTAGGATGTTGCAACATGAGGATGAGAGGGATAAAAGTGGGTCCTCAGGACCCAGGAAGGCTCTGAAGCAAGAGTAAAGAGAGACAGTTCAATAAAGAAGAAGAAGGTTCAGGTGGCGCTTTCTCCCTGAGCCCAGACTCACTGCGTGGGAGAGGTAGTTTGAACCTGCAGGTGCACAGTACTGGTGACCCAGAGGTCTCCACAGAGAAACACCACAGTGGAACAGAGCAGTGAACACAGCATTCTTGAGTGGCTGGTGAATTATTCAGGTTCAGACACCCCCCAGGAGAGGGCAGTTGGCCAGGAGTCATGTTGGAAAGAGCTCAGAACTCAGAACAGGTGTAGGCAGCTCTATCCAGCAGCTCCCAGCTCCCTGACTTGCTGGGATTAATCAACTAAGATCTGGACTCTGTCCACCCATATTGTCTATCAGTGACAGCAGAGACACACCTTGAAGCGGACTTTTTTTTTTCATTTTCTTTTTTTTTCCCTTCTTGTTTTTGCTCTTTCTTGATTGTTCTTGTTTTTATATGAATGTGAACATGGTTTCTAGTTTTTTGGTTGTTGTTCT
The DNA here is from genome assembly GCF_034190915.1 of Cavia porcellus. Taxonomy (NCBI): domain Eukaryota; kingdom Metazoa; phylum Chordata; class Mammalia; order Rodentia; family Caviidae; genus Cavia; species Cavia porcellus. The sequence goes on along the minus strand of NW_026947484.1, from coordinate 153,919,386 downwards.
GTTCTGCTCTTGTTATTTCTTCCTTCTCTCTTTCTAATCTGTCTTCACCAGTTTCCCAGAGTGTGCGTAATTTTCCTTTGTCCTGTAGCCATGTATCTTATCTCTTCCTCTTATTTCTACTTTTTCTCCTAATCTTCTTTAAATTTTCTCCCTTGGCAGTAAAATTGCCATGTTGAGGGCTTATTTACTGTATACAATTTCTGGTTCATTTCAGATTTTCTGTATAACAAAGAATCTAGTTTATATGGTTAAAGGTAGCAAATCAGTAGTTGCCAAAGCCTTTCATTTTCTAAGTGGTGTTTGATGCTATTGTTATTATTGATTGTGCTACTTTAGCCAAGGTGACATAATTGTTCTAATCAGTTTTTCTTCCTGTACACGAAGACTGAGATTGCCCAAGAGTTATAAACAATACTGTAGGTCACTGCCAAAGAACCAGGGGCTGGGCCAGGTAGGCAGCGACTTCTCATCCCCAGTAAATTGAAGAGGGAAGATCTTACAGCACACTCAAGACCTAAAAGCCAGCTACACCTGAAGACACCTCTGAGAAGTAGTCATTTTCTAAGGTTCCAAATACTACCAATGAAGATACTTGCCATAAGCAACTTAGAAGCATCAACCCAGGAATTATATAAAATAAAAAATAAAAAACAGGAAAAAGAAAATGAGAACACACTTAAATAAGATGCAACCCCAGACTTTCAGCTCACCAGGGGCAAACCCAAGGGACACTGAGGTAAAGCAATTTAAAAGCCACCCACCTGGGCCCTCTGAAGTAGTAATAGTGGAAGTAACAAAGCAGATGAACAAGGTTTTCACACATACAGAGATGGTGACCACAATGAAAGACGTGCTTATCTAGAGCAGAGACAGATAAAAAAAAAATAGAGCTTAGGAAAATGAGGGAAACCATGAACACTCAATATAGAGATGGAATTTATAAAACAGATTTAAACAGATATCCAGGAGATTAAAAATTCCATTGAAAGTACACATAGTAGAATGAGCCAATGTGAGGACAGAATATCAGATATAGAGGACAAAATTGAGGTTAGTGATCATGAAAAGAAAGGTTTCTTAAAAATAGCAAGGGACCACAAAAAAAATAGCAAGACACCATAAAAAAAATAGCAAGGGACCATAAAAAAAATTTTTCATAGCAGTCACAGCAAAAAAAACTCCCCAAGCAGGGAAAAAGAATTTGACACACAGATAAGTGAGGCATATAGAACTCTGTTTAGCTGTGATCAAAAACAAAACAAAACAAAACAAAACAAACAAAAAGCTACACCAACGCATATAATAGTCAAGATTTCAGAAATTCAAATACAAAAACATTATTAAAAGCTGTTAGAGAAAAGAAATGAATTGCTTATGAAAGAAAGGCCATCAGAATGACAGATTCTTAACACAAAGCCTTGAGTCAAAGAAGTCTTGGAATGAAATATTTCAAGGCCTAAAAGAAAACAACCTCCAGTCCAGATTGATGTACCCCCGAAACTATCTTTCAAAACTGATGGAGAACTAAGATACTTCCATGACAAATAACACTCGAGAAAATTTCTGAATACCAAACCAATCCTCCAGAATGTTCTGAAAAACATTCTGTAAAGAGACAACAGAGTCTGCAACTCTGTGAACCCCAACAGAATGAATATACCAGGCAAGACAAGCAATTAAAACAGAGGAAATAAAGGAAACCAACAGCACTAAAATAATGTAAGGATAAGTCAGTACATATCAGTTATAACCATCAATGTTAATGAATTCAATTCACCAATCAAAAGACATAGACTGGCAGAATGGTTCAAGAAGCAAGATCCAACAATGTGCTGCATACAAGAAATACATTTAATTCAAAAGAAATTCATAGACTAAAAATCAAATGACAGAAAACCATACTCCATGCAACAGGAACTCAGAAGAAAGCAGGGGTAACTATTCTATTTGCAGATGAAGTGTATTTCAAGCCCTAAAGAGAGCAGAGGTGGTCACTACATCCTTTAAAGGGAACAATCAAAAATGAAAAGATAATAATCATGAATATATATGCACCAAATACCAGTGTACCCATATAAAACAAGTATTAACAGACATGAAAAATCACATAAGCATTAATACAGTTGTAATGGAGGACCTCAGTATCCCACTGACACAAATACACAGATCAACTTGATCAAAAAAAATGAAATATCAGAACTGAACCAAATTTTGAACAAATGGACTTAGTACATGTCAACAGAGTGCTCCATCCTATAACATCAGAATACACATTCTTCACAGCTACACTTGGGACATTCTCCAAAACAGGTGAGTACTAACTCATAGAACATGCTTAAGTATATCCAAAGAAGTCATAATTATCTAATGGATATTATCATACCATAGTGTAAGAAAATTGGCAATCAGTGGCTAAAGAAATCACACGAACTTCGTAAATACATGGAAATTAAATAACACCCTCCTGAACAACCAAGGAGTCATAGATGAAATAAGAAATTAGGCAGTATCTGTGATTAAACACTGATGCCAGTACAACATACTGGAACTTTTGGGACACAGTGAAAGCAGTCCTATGAGGAAAATTTGTAGTGGTGAATACCCATTTCAGAAAAATAGAACAAGCTTAAATAAACAACCCAATGTTGAACCTCGGACTCCCAGATAAAAAGCAGGTCAAGTCTAAAGCTTGTATAAGAGAGGAAATCATGAAGATCAGAGCAGAAACCAATACCATGGGGACTAAGAAAACAATACAAAGAATCAGTATGTCACAGAGTTGGTTCTAAATAAAACTGACCAGCCCTTAGCCAGTCTTTACCCGAAAAATGAAAGAAAATACTGAAATCCATGCAATTAGGAATGAAAAGGGTGAAATCATCACAGATCCTACAGATATCTAGAAGATCATCAGTATCTATTTTGAGAACCTGTATATTAATAAGATGAAAAATGCAGAAGAAAAGGACAGATTGCGAGATAGATGAATCAAGAAGATGTAAAAATTCTAAATAACCCAGTATCAGTCAATAAAATCAAAGATGTAATAAAACAAAACCTACCAATGAAGAAAAGCTCAGACCCAGATGGATTTACTGCTGAATTCTACAAGAAATTTAGGGGCGACATACCACAGCTACTTCTCACAGTCTAATGAAATTTAAAAGGAAGTAATACTCCTAAACTCATAACTGGAAGCAAGCATTACCCTCATGCCAAAACCAGACAAGGAGCCAACCAAAAAAGAGAACTACAGGCCAATCCCTCTAATGAACATAGATGCAAAAATCCTCATAAGAACTTGGCAAACAAAATGCAGAAAATCCTCAAGAAGGTTACACACCATGATCAAATAGAATTTATCTCAAGGATACAGGGATAGTTCAATATATGCAAATCAGTAAATTAACACACCATATCAACAGAGCAAAGGACAAAAACCACATGATCATCTCAATAGATGCAGAAAAAGCATTTGACAAAGTCAAAAACTCATTTGTAATACAAAATACTGCAGAAAATTCAAATAGTTGGTCTTCATCTCAATCTGATAAAATCCATCTATGACAAATGAACAGCTAATATAATATTAAATAGACAAAAACCGAAAAATTTCACTCTAAAATCAGGAACAAGACAATTATGTCTACTATTACCACTTCTGTGCAGTATAGTTCAGGAAACATTAGCAGAGCAATTGGACAAGAGAAAGAAAAGGAATAACGGCAGGAAAGGAAAAAGGGAAATTATCCTTATTTGCAGATTACATGATCTTCTACATGTAAGAAGACCCCAAAAGCTCCACCAAAAGACTTAAGACTTAATAAGTAAATTCAGTCGTATAGCTGGATACAAAGTTAGTATCCAAATATCAATAGCAAGGGGCTGGAGGTTTAGCTCAGCGGCATAAGCACCTGCCTTGCAAGCAGGTGGTCGTGAGTTCGATCCCCGGTACCGATAAAAATGAAAAAGACCAAAAAAAAAAAAAAAAAAATCAATAGCATTACTGTACATGAATAACAAACTCACTGAGAAAGAAATTAGGGAAATAACATCTTTTGCAATAGCATCCAAAAAAGTGAAATTCCTACAAATGAATGTAACAAAGGGAGTAGAAGAAATCTACATTGAAAACTATAGTACTTTGAAAAAAGAAATGGAAGAGAATATCATAAAATGGAAAAATACCTTTGTTCTTGGGTAGGAAGAACTAGTAGAGTGAAAATGGCCATATTTCCAAAATTTTGATACAGATTTAATGCAATTCCAGTCAAAATTCCAACAGCATACCTGACAGTAAGTTAGAGAAAACAATCCTAAAATTGATTTGGAACCAAAAGAGACCTAGAATAGTAAAAGCAGTTCCGGGCAACAAAGGCAAGGCAGAGGCCATCACATTCCTAGACTTGAAGTTATACTACAAAGCTGCTGTGGTAAAAACAACAAGGTACTGGCAAAAAAAAAAAAAGTCAGAATCAATGGAACAGACTAAAAGGTGCGGAAACAACTCCAACTTATCTTTGACAAAGGACTCAAACATCTTCACTTCATTTAATAAATGGTGCTGGAAAAGCTGGCTTTCCACATGCCAAAGATTAAAACTAGACCTGTATCTTTCAAAAGGCACTAAACTGAACTCAAAATGGATAAAAGATCTAAATATTAAAACAGATACTAAATCTGCTGGAAGGTATAACAGGTAGAACTCTTGAAGATACTAGTATAAGCAAAGACTTTGTGAACAGAACCCTGATGCCGCAGGAAATAAAGAATCAAAAACTTGGGATCTCATCCTTTTAAAAAGCTTTTGCACAGCAAGAGGAACCACCAACAGAGTGACAAGACACCCACAATGTGGGAAAAAAATTTTGCCAGCTATTCCTCAAAGGACAAGTACCTAGAATATATAAAGAACTTTAAAAAAAATAAAATCCCCCATATTTAAATGCCCAATCCATAAATGGGCATCTGAAATGAAAAGATACTTCTCAGATGAAGAAGTAGAAATGGCAAATGAATATATAAAAAAACATTCAACACACTAGTCATTCAAGCGATGCAAATTAAAATAACACTGAGATTCCATCTAACCCCATAAATAATGGCTATTATTAAGAAATCAACCAACAACAAATGCTGGAGAAACCAACAACAAATGCTGGGGAAAAGGAACCTTTTTCCTCTGTTGGTGGGAGTGTAGACTGGTGCAACCACTGTGTAAATCAGTATGGAGATTCCTCAAAAAACTAGACTAGAAATTCCATTTGACACATTATTCCTCCTTTTGGTATCTTCCTGAAAGAGTTAAAAGTATCATACCACAGCACTATATGCTTACCCACATTTATAGCAGCACAGTTCACAATAGTTAAATTTGGACATAGCTCAAATGCCCACAAACCAATGAATGGATAAAGAAGATGTGGGGTTTTTTATACAGTGGAGGAGCACTCTGCCATAGAAAAGGATAAACTTGAGACTTTTCTAAGTAAGTGGATGGAATTTGAGTCTATACTCTTAAGTGAAATAAATTGGACACAAACATGTAAATAGCTCATGATTTGTCTGTTTTGAGAAACCAAAAGTGTAAATAAGGACCAAAATGTATAACAGATATTGGGAAATGGGAATAAAAGTTTCTAATGAGAAGGAGAGCAAGGGAGGAGGGCAAGGAAAAAGGGACAAGAATAAGAAAGAAGAAAAAAATGGAAACAGCTTTTGTAAATAAAGAGGGGAAGAGAGACCAAAGGAGGGGAAGGGAATAGGAAAAAGAAAAGCAAGATAGATAGATCATGTACAGGCACAGATTGCCTATGATGAATAGGATCACTATGTATATCTAAAATGTACCAATTAAGTAATTTAATGACCCAGCTGTCTGCCACATATTTTGGAAGCCCAAGGTGGTATTCTCAGAGCCTGCCAATTCAGGGCATCACGTGCTGTGAAGGTGACCATGTGCATCAGCACGCTCTGTCCGATGAGGATATAATGGCAGCTTTACAATGAATAAACAGGGTAATTATTTACAATCCAAAAGGATTCCTAACTTTGTAGAAAGAGTCTGTGTGTTGATTTCCCGAGTCATTCCCACCCCCAGTGTAGGAAGGTCTCCCCCACACACACAGACTCTCCAGTGTTGTTACATTTGATTTCTTGTGCCAGCTATTCTTTCTGGGATAAAGTGGAATCTCAGGGTTTTAATTTGCATTTCTCTAATGGCCAACGATGTTGATCATTTCTTCCTATATTTATTGGCCCTTTGTACTTTTTTCTCTGTGAACTATATATCTTGCTGTTTAAGTATAAATGAACATATTTCACTTCTACAAGAGATGCTTTTTAAAAAAGAAAGATGTGGGTTGAAAGTAAAGGACAGAAAAAGATACAGCATGCAAGCATGAGCATAAGATAGCTGGAGTAACTTTACTGATTCTAAAGTGGACTTCAAGACAAAGAATTACCAGGAACACATAACTTTTCCATTTGTCATAACCCTTTGAATATGTGTACGTGTATGTATTCAAACACATGGAAGTTACAAACATATAGGTGCTTTTAAAAGTTTCAAAATTGCATGACAGTTATTTTTAGAAGTCTCAAAAAAGAGAAATCGAAAGTTGACAGAAGTCAGGCATGGTGATACATACCTATGATTCAGGTACTTGGGGGGTTGAGGCAGGAGGATTACAAATTCCAGGTCAACTCGGTTATGAAGGGAGACTCAGTTTCAAAAAGTAAGAATTGACAGATGCAAAACTGATAAATTCACACTGCTGGTTAGGAATAGTCCTTTCCTTTCTCAGTATTGAAAGGACAAAATATCAGTAAAGAGACAGTGGATCTGAAGAGCAGCAAACATCTAGCACACTGTATCCAATCTCTGCAACAATGTACAGTGTTTTTAAGTGTGGCTGGACATGTACCAAAGTAAACTAGGTCATGAAACAGTTTTCTGGAAGTTTTAAAAGCTGGAACTCTCATAGAGGATGTTCTTTGACCACGATGGCAGAAAAAGCATTTGGCAGCAACTCAGCATCAGTTCATGAAAAGTGTAACGAGATGGGAATAGAAGGGAAATCTTTCAATTTGATAAAAGACATCTGCAGAAACACTACAATGGACACTGTATTTGGTGGTGAAACAATGCGTCCTGTTCCCTGAATATTGTGAACCACAAGGGCATACACTTCTAAGAAGTGTAAATAAGAAGTTATAAATAGAGTTCTAAGACAAGAAAAATAAATAAAAAGCATAAATGTAGGAAAAAAAGTAAATTTGTTCTTGTGGATTACATGATTGCTTATAAATTCTTAAGGAATCTACAAGATGACTATCAAAACTGTTACTTAAATTTATCAAAATCATGGAATACAGCATTAAAGTAGAAATCAATTATGTGGCTGGATGTCATGGTGCACACTTTAATCCCAGCATTCTGGAGGCTGAGGCAGGAGGATTACTGCAATTTTGAGACCAGCCTGGGCTACAAAGTAAGTTTGAGGCCTGCCTGTACTGCATAGCAAAATCCCTGTCTCAAAGAGCCAAAAAAAAAAAAAAAAAAAAAGAATTCTGTTAGTCCTTAGTTCTTTTTTTTTTCTATGAGTCATCACCTAAAGAACTCTTCTCATTTTTTATTTCCATAATGCCTTCATGAAGGCATTATGCATAGGCATAGAAGAGAAACTCCATCAAAAAGTTTAGAGGCTACTTTATCCTGCAGCTGGTAACTGGTGTTCCTTGCCCCTCAGGCTGGCTTAGTCATTGTGGAGACAAAATTAGACAACCATAAGCATTCTGGCAATCAGTGGATGCTAAAAGGCAAAAGCACAGTTTTTGCCATGCAGCGTTTGTGGGGAAGCCTTTGAATTAAAAAAAGAACAGCAGGCACTGAGCTCACTTTGTGAATGAGAAACCAAGTCCGGGAGAGGTTTGATCCTTCAGTGGGATTCACAAGCCCAGCGAGTGTGGGGCTGGATCATGTACCAAGCTCCTGGCCCAGCTGTCTCTCGCAGCTGTTTTGTCTTGGAGCAGAAAGAGGCTGGGTCTGGTCTCAGAGGCTGAGGGTTACCTGCTGGCGCACCCTCTCTGGAGTTAGATCCCAAGCCTTTTTGAACAGAGGACAACATATTATAAGGAATTTTTACTTCCCCAAGTGGCCTATTTTGAACAAGAAAACACATTCAAAGTTTTAAGTTCTGCTAGGCTTATTTCAAAATATTTGTTTTTTATTTGTGATCATCTCTTCATAAATATTTTCTGAACATGTTTTTAAATACACACTATATTACTTGTTTCTTTGTTGAGTAAATCTACTTGTATTTAAAGAAATAATTTTGATATACCTAGGAAAAATCTCCTTAAAAGTACCAATTTTTAAGCATCAGAGAAAATTATCAGAGCCAACCATGGATTTATCTTGTATCGAAATATTTAGGAATTCTTTTAATGTTCTTTCTGTACATGTGAGACGAAATTGACTGAATACATAAATGAGAAGGTGGGTAAACAGAGTGGATTCTGGTTTCAGATCTCTGATGAGCCTTCCCGACTGTGGTTCTTTGCTCTCTATTAAAATTTAATAGCCTCTTGGAAAGCTAAACAGTTGCGGTTTACTTGAACTTTCAAATAGTCTAATAAACACTGTCTTTTAGCTGAGGTGTTTGTGCATATACAAACGCAAGTGTAGTTAGATAACGTAGCTATAAATACGAGAGGAGGGGAGGGAAAGAGAAATATTGGATGTTTTAAAACATTTTGTTAGTACATATTTGCAGTACATAATGTTTACATTCCTTGTGAGGAGTTGATACCTGACTACAACGTGTCTTAATTCCTTTTTTATCCCCTTTCTCTCTTTCTCCTGCCCTTCATCTCTTGATTCCCTTCCAGTCTGACAAGGATCTATCTCCCTTCTTCCTGTTATCTATCTTTTAGTTTACTCTTTATTTCTAGTTTGCATGTCTCATAAAAGAGAAAACCATGTAATACTTCAGCTCATATGTTTGATTTATTTCTCTTAACATTATGGTCTCAAGGTGCATCTGTTTTCCTACAAATGAGTCAAATTTATCTTTCTTTATGGCAGAGTAGTACTCGATGGTGTGTAAATATCACATGTCTATCCATTCATCAGTTAATGGACAAAAAGGCTGCTTCCATGATACAGCTATCATGAAGAGTGCTGCTGTAAACGTGGGTGTGCATGGATCACTGTAACAAGATGTCTTCAGCTCTTTGGGGAAGATATCTAGAAGAAGATATCTGGATCAAATGGAATTTGTAGGGCTGGGGTTTTTTTGAGGAGTTTCCATAATGGTTGAACTAGTTTACCTTCCCAGCAACAATGTAGAAGTATTCTTTTTTTTCCTACAGCCTCACCAGCATTTGGTATTACTTGATTTCTTGATGATAGTCATTCTTTCTGGGGTGCAATAGAATCTCAGTGTTGTTTTAATTTGCATTTCTCTAATGGCCAGTGATGCTGAACGTTTTGTCATGTGTTTATTGGCCGCTTGTAATTCCTCTCTGAGAAGTATCTGTCCATTTCACTGCTCATTTTTGATTGAGTCTTTTATGGAAGGCGGTCTTTATCTTTTTAGATACGAGTCCCCTGAGGAATAGCTGATGAAAATTTGGAAAGAGAACTCTTTGAAAGATTTTCTAGCTCAGATTAGTTTCTACCCAAGTCATTCATGCATTTCCAAAAATAAGAAAAAAGTGAAGCGCTAAATTAATGGTTTAAAACTGTCCTCTTGGAATGATTAGGCTGCTGTGCCCTGGCTTTCTTCAGAACAGAAAGGATACAGCAAAGGCAGCTGCTGCCTCTGCCAACAGAGACTGAAAGCCTGGGTTTGAGTCAATGGCTCCAGCACAGTTAGGGAAGACTCACTCGTATCATAGCTGTGGGCTTATGGAGCCTTGGGGAATCATCCATTTATCAATGGAAGAGCAACGTAAGGGTAGCCAGCCAAAAATGCTGAGTAGAACATTAAAAATGGGCATTAGCAATGTTAGGAAATAACTTTTTGATTTTAACAAAAAGTCTTTTGGTTACCAGTGGTTAGCATTGAAAATGCACTTAATCGAGTCTGGAACATACTAGAAAAGTGTTCACCATCATTGCATAGTGATAGACTGAGACTATAACTGATTTTCGTGTGTCAATTGTGGTACCACCTCACCTGTATAAACCCATCGTGGCAGAAATATTTAACTTTATGCATCATATTTGAATACTACTGCCAGGGATTTAGATCAGCAGCACAAATGCCTGCCTGGCAAGCGCAAGTTCATGAGTTCGATTCCCAGTTAAAAAAAAAAAAATTAGTATTTCTTTAACCTACTTGCCGAGGATTTGAAGGCTGTATCCAAAGCACTGAGATGATAAGCAGTGATGATTCTCTGCCCAACACCAGTGCAAACAGTTAGAGTTAAATACATTGGATTCCATCCCATGTTCTAGTATCCTGACTCTACCAAACCATTTATTAGATGGATCTTTATAGGAAAGGAACAAAACCTCTACCCTCTTTCTGGAAGTAGGATTAAATCATGTGGGGGTGGGGTAGGGAAATTGTTGGCGGAGAGTATTCCTGGTTTTCGTAGCGTACTAATTTCATGTATTCCGCTGGTTTCTCAGCTTTGGTTGCTGTTCTCAGGGTGGCAGGGCATCAACTTCTGAACTTGAAATCACTGTGTTATGTATTATATTAGAGCAGTTTATAGATAGATGCCAGATGTTAAGCCACTTTTTTTTTCAGTATTAAGGATTGAACCCAAGACCTTTAAACTGAGATACGTCCTCCACCCTGTTCACTTTTTATTTTGAGACAAGTTCTTGCTAAACTGCTAGATTGTCCAGGCTGGCTTCAAACTTGCAGTCCTCCTCCTCAGCCTCCCAGAGTGCTGGGATTACAGCCATGTACCACCCCTGGCATAAGCCACTTTTAAAATACGAGGTGCAACTATTATACTTCTGGTGCTTGGTGCGTTTTCAGTAAGACCTAACTCAGCGAAGGAGTGAGTGAGTCCATGAACCTGTTGTACCTCCCACGACACAAACTTGGATGTAATGTCTTTTGGCCCTACTCAATCGGCTGTGGGAGGAGCCACCATCCTCTTCGAAGCTGCGGGAAGCCAAAGGCATCTCACACGGTTATATGGTGCTTCCAGGGGCCAGGAATCTCCAGGACCATACTGTGTCCATTTGGTCCTCTTTCATCTAGTATGGTAGTTGGTTCATGATAGTTGCTCCATAAATATTAGTTTCTAGCATTTCTAAGTAGTGCTAGAGCCTTATTTGTCAGAAAAATTTTAAAAAGAAAAATAAGTGCAAAATGGTCACCCCATTCAACAGCTGTGATTACACATCGAAAGGTTATGAGTGAATGTGGATTGAATGAGCAGGAAAATAAATGAATCTTCCTCTAATGATTCTGATTCTTTGCAAGAACTATACAAAAAATTAAAGGATAAGAGGTCCTAAAGATATGCTGTTGACTGTGGCTGGGATATTTTTGTTTCATTTATTGCTGATACTTTTTAAAAGCAGATAAATGAGTCTTACTATGTTGCACGGGCTTAAACTCACAATCTTCTTGCCTCAGTCTCCTGAGGAGCTGCAATTACAGATACACATCTGTCTATTGCATGGTTAGACTTTTTTTCTTTTGCTGTCCTGGGAATCAAACCCAGGGTCTGAAGTTTGCTAATTAATTACTCTGCCTCTGATTTACACCCCTAGTTCCTGGGCATTACTTACTGCTTCAAATACTGTCTAAGGTTGAGTTGAAAGAATTTTCCTTCGTTCAATAGAAAGAGAAGAGTTATTCTGAAATAGGATCAGAAGAATGGTAAAATAATTTCTAATTGAGTAGAGTGAACACCATCCCAGCTTCTCCAGCTGTTAATAACTTAATCTTTCTTCTGATGATCTTAAGAATCTTCATTTTAGAGTGAATGATAAGCAGTAAATGTAGATATGTTGGAAAGAGAGCTTTATGAGGCTTTTATCTTCTTTTGGAGGGTTAATTCTTTCAGCCACACAAATCAAGATAACTTAGTACCTAAGAAAAATGCAAGTTTTTCTTTGAAATGACACTAAAGTTAAAAAAAAGAGGGGACTTCTATCTAAATTCCAAGTGACAGTCTTTCATAATCTGTCATATTTTGAGGTAAATTTTCAGCCTGTTTTCCATTCGGTAAATTTGTCCATGGAGCGTCAACAGAACTATTGTATACTGTAATTTCTTGCCCATTTTGTGTTCGTACAATATCGGTTCACATTTAATGTACTCTTCAATTTCATTTTGCTCTAAGAAGCATTTTGAAGATTTTAAAATGTGCTGCTTGCTTTAAGAATTTCTCAGCCACTTTTCTAACACTTCCTTTAAGTGAACGCAGTGTGCCCCACTATATAACATTGAATTGTCTAAAATAGGTCAGGGAGAAAAGCCCTGTTCTTGCTTTTAAACGTGAATACAGCTCATCTTATTTGATGAGACTGAACACGTAGTTTGTATTTAGCTACAGTAGTTTTTTGGGGAAATGATTGCCACACAGTCACCCAAACAGGGATTTGGTGCATCCGGCCTTTGGGGATGGTCCCAGTCTCGTTTGCTCCCATGAGTTGAGAACAAAGTGAGTCAGGTTTGTGTTTGCACGTAGCAATGATTCTATTGTCTGCGTTACAGATTTACGGTTCAATGTTTGTCAGGAGGCAAGGCAGAGAGGGTCTGGTTTAGAAACTGTCCGACTGGCGAGCCTTAACAAATGTGTTGGGGGAAATCCCACTGGTGATTGTCCTGCCTGAGTTAGGCGGGGTCACCCAACATCATCATCCAGCCCCCTGGCTGCTTTTCGGTGGCTATTGTTTTCCTCTGTGTAATCAATTGAACTTCACAGGCACTAGCAACAGAGAGCCTGTAAACTGATCACTAGGCACCAGGCAGGTGTGGATAGTCTCACAGGTTTAGGAAGAATCCATATGCTTTTGGACTGTACACATTGGCCTTCATTTCTCTCTCCCCTCCAATGTCAAAAAAACATTTTCAGCTTTTATTTTTCAGGAGGTGGGAAGGGTTCACCATTGCCCAGGCTGGCATTCTCCTGCCTCAGCCTCCAGAATAGCTGGGATTATGGGCATGTGCCACCATGCCCAGCTAGTCCTTTGGTTTTACATAGTGCTGATTGCCCAGGGCTGGCACTGATGATCCCTTGAACTTCCTAAGTGATCATGTAAATCAAGCACATCTACAAAGACAGTATTAAGAGTCTTGATCATGTTTTACCTGGTGTCTCACCTGACCCTCCTTGCATGGGCATTATTCACCGACTGTTCAGGCTTATTGGTTCTTCCAGATAGTCGGTTTGCCTGCAGCATCTGCCCACCAAGTCTGCCCAGCACTGCATTGGCTGTCATTGTGAAGTGTGAAATAAAATATGACTCTCCCGTGTGTCGGCAATAAAGCCCAGCTGCTTAGCATGGAAGACAGCTCCAGCCCACTTACCTCAGTTTACCCTCCAGGAAGTTCAACTCCTAGCTTATGACAGGATCTCAGTAAATACTAGATGAATGAATAGACAAGTTGATGAAATAGATGTCAGAATAATCCAATTAATGTTGGGAGAAAAGAGTCTGGGAAAAATAGCACTGTAAGTTTACACTCACTTCCTTATTGTCAACCTGATATACATTAAAACTTTAATCTTTTCCTCTTCGTTTTAAAAGCTCCTGTATTTTGGTACCCTAATATACCCCAGCTGCTAATACTGAAATGAAGAGTTGCACCATTCAAATCAGATCACAGAAATGTACTTTTCGTAAACTAATTTTAATGGTATGTTTTTGGAACCACTAATGATACACTCAGCTTGGCAGCATTAACCAAGCTGACTTGTGACAAATTGTGGAAGTGACAGAGTCACCTAGATAACTCCTTCCCCAAAGTAGTAAAACAGTGTGCTCTGGAGGCTGAGACTCCCACGGGGTCATGATGATGGAAGGGGTGCAGCTTTCAGCGTGAAATACCCAAACTTTCAGAAATAACATTTCATGTACTCATTCTCTCTCTCAGTGAAACAAAACAGTTTCTCTTTTGTTTAATTGTATCAGTAGATCCGTTTTGGATTTTTATTCTTGTCTTACTTGTAAGGGTCCTGCGATTTCACCAAGCCCTTGCCTTGACCTCTCACGTATTTTTAGTTTAATTTTCCTTCTTTTGAAAAGCTTTTGTTAGTCCTTGTTTGCAGTACATTATTACACTCATCGTGGGGAGTTGGTCCATGCACATGGTGCCAGATCCCGTGAACCTGCCTTTCCATTAGACAGTGCTCAGCGGCTGCATTCACCTGCTTTTTATCACAACCCATAAAAACTCTTAGGGAAGAGGACTTCAGAACTGCTTGAGAAATGGCTAGAACTTGGGATAAGTATGTTTAAAATGAAGGGGATCAGTGACAACATACCTTATCATTAAAATGACTGTCGTAACTTTTAAAAATTAAATATTCTCTGTATTTTCAGTCACCCTTTGCACATACAGGGGCAGACGTAAACAGCAAAGACATTCTTCCACTGTGAAACTTCGTTGGCCTGTTTTGTACAGAGATTTTTTTTTTTGGTCCAGAGGCAGCCTGGAGCCTAGGACCAAAGCAGGCCAGGTGGCTTCTTCCAACCGTAATCTCCACACCCTCCGATCTCAAATTACCCCAATATTGTCACAGAAATATTGATTGAGACAACACCATAGCGGACAAGAAAACAAAACTAGAGCCAAAGAACCAGAACTCTGCCAGTGGTTGCTTCCCCAACAGAGGCCTTTGGAGAACTAAGTCAGGCAAATCTCACTAGCTATATAGAAAGAGGCAAGTTCATAAAGGAAGGTGAGCAGCAGAGAGAGATGGGTACGACTTCTCCAGTCTCTTGAATATAAATGATTAACTACCCCTCTGCCTAGTGTGCTCCTACAGTGAAAGGTCTTACACTCACAATATTTAGCCACGTGACTTTTTTTACCCCCTTGAGGACAAAGAGAAGAGGATGGAGAAACAGGAAAGAAGTCTCCTACTTTTTGTCCTTTCTGATAGGACCAGGGGTCTTCACACCTTAAGGAATAGCACTCATAACCAAACTAGCATGATTGCAGAGCCTGTGCATGTTAATTAGGGAAAATCAGTAGACACAGAAAACAAAAACCTCACTTCATGTTTACCAGGATCTGGTCCATCTGGCCCAAGTGTCTAAAATCTCCCACTTCTTATCATCAAATTTATTTTGGAAAATTCCAGTGGCAACATTAATTGCTTCCACCCTCCTGGAAAAGAGCTATTGGGACTGTTTATTTCCTCTTAAGGAAAAGGGCATCCAAAACCTCATCCTGTGAGCTGTGCTTGAAGCAAACCTTGAGTCTTGCATTCCCCTGAGGCCCTCGTGCCTGCCCTGTGCCAGAAGCTTAGTTTCTTGGGGAAAGACCATCCTTTCCTCCTGGTTTCTCCCTGGTTAACCTTTCTTCACCAGGAGAGCTCAGCTCAGCTTCCCTTTCCTAGGCTGGCGCTTCTTCCCCGTCCTGTGCCTTAGTGGTGTCTGTGGGTCCATCAGTGCCCTCATGCAGCCACGTGTTCACACCTCACTGCGAGGACCTGGCTGCTCTGTGGTCCGAGTCCAGCCTCTGTGTGCAGAACAGAAGGTAGCGCGTGGTGGGTGCCGTTCAGGGAATCATCGGAAACCCGCTCCAGCTGCTGTCCATGATGGCCAGGGTCTCTGCTGATCTTTTAAAAATCTTTCTTACTTTCTTGGTGATCTGCATTTGATTTGCATTCTTGGGGTTATTAATGCTGTTGGCATCTTTTCAATTTAATGATGTGGCTAGCCACTTCTATTAAAAAATAGGCATTCAAGTTTCTTACTTGTTTTTCTGTTTTTTCTGTTGTTGATTGTTAAGATTTTCATACTTTTTAAAACAAGCCGTTTATTGATTATGTATTTCAAATATCTCTCAGTGTATGGCTCATATTTTCAGTCTCTGTGTATTTCAGTAAAAAAGCTTTTTATTATTCACAACAGTCCAATTTATGAACTTTTTTCTTTTATGGTTAGAGTTTTTAGGTCCTATTTAAGAAATCCTGTTCACCCTAAGATCCAGAAGCTATTTCCTTATATTTCATCTTCTAGATCTGTATCATTTCACCTTGTACATTTGGATTTTTAAAAGCATTGGAAAAAGACTGAATTTGAATCTGGACAGCATTTCAAAGACAAAATTGGCAGGCAGTGGTTGATGGAGACTTCACAAGGCAGGGTTAGAGAAAATACTGCTAAGACTAAGGCTTCTAGCTCAGAGAGTTAGAGAAGGTGAATTGCTACTTTAAAAATAAGCAAATGAAAAAGACAGGAGTTCGATTTTAGGTTCAAAAGATGCCGAGATTAATTTTTGGCCTTGCTAAGTCCCAGGTACATAAAAAAAAGTTCCAAACAGAGCTTTCCATTGCAGTTTGTTGCATAGAGATTTGAAAATTCAGCACTGAGGGGCTGTTGAAAGTCAGTGTTGAAGATTTAGATCTGGAGTCCATCCACACAGGAGAGTAGCTGAAATTAAGTGGGGGGGGGGGGGGGGACGCACTGTGAGAACGGAAACCAAGAGAGGGGGCGATGTGTGGGCTGAGCCCTGGGAAATATCTCTGCTTGGGTTTGGAGAAGGAAAAACATGGGTGAGCAAGGGAAACAGCAACAAAATAAAAACACAAGAAGATGAAGGAAAACCACAACCACACAGAGTTGTGAAAACTGAGTCACTACGTGGCTCAAGTGTGTTGAGTTTGTGCTGCACATTTTATTTTATTTTATTTTATTTAGTCTTCACAATAAGTCAAGGAGGTCGCGTTTCTGAGTCTCTGCTGATAAATGAGGGCAAAGAGACTTAGCAGAGTGCAGCCATCTGCCCACCACTCAGCTGATAAATCCTGCGCAAAAGTTGCAAAAATTGTAGTTCTCATCTCTCAGCCTCCCTAGTGTTTTCTAATTAGCTATCTCCAGAGAACACAAGGAAACCAAGAAAATACTTACAATTATGACTTTACCTCATTTTAAAAATGTTTCATAATGTGAATTCTATGCTAGCATGGCAATACGTACATATCACATATATGTATCACCTATGAGTAACAAGAACATGTTTATTGGGGTATATGCCCCAGAGTTTACTAGTGTAAAGATGCAATTTGAAAATTTCAGAGCTGATTGCTTCAGGCCCCCATGACAGATTGCCTTTCTTCTGTGTCTCATGCTCTACAATAAATGCCATTTCCTGCATGTGTCTGGTCACCTTTTTAGTGCAACCCTAGTTCTAAAGTAATTCAATAAAAGCTGTTTATTCCGTGTGATCTTCTCAGGTCATTCCACGATATTTGTAGAATTTCATGAAGGCCTTTGGGCTTCCTGGCGCTCTGTGACAGTAGAAGGAACAGAGACCATACACTAAACAGACTTGGGTTCAAATAGCGACTTCTACCTTCCTGACCTTGTGATCAGATGAGAATGTAATTTCTCAGAGCCACTGTGTGCTCTTCCGTAAAATGGAAAGAAGTTCTGGAAGAACTTGCAGTTTGTTATAAAGTCCAGCACAATTAAAAGGAGATGGTTTGGTGCTGGGCATGGCCTATAGGGGACGATTTTTCAGTGACCATAGATGGCAGGAACGAAAGTGTATGTTTGCCACAGAAAGCATCTGTGACCCAGTGTCAGCTGCCCTCCCAAGCCAAACCAGGTTGCATAGGTTTCTAGCAAAGTTCGGCCTGTATCATTCTTAATTCAACCTGGAAATGTGTATGAGCAGAGACCAGAAAGTCTCCCGAGGCTTGGAGGAGCCCACACTCACAGAACTTTGATGGTAGAGGCCAACCCTGGGCCTCGTGCTGAATGGCAGGAGGCCCAGGAGATGTACTGGCCACAACTAGAAGGCCAGATCTGTGACAGCGTCAGCAGAAGCAGGGTCCAGTGTGACATTCCTCCCTGGGCCCTGCAGGATGTTGACGCCTCTGCATGTCTGATGCCCACAGATCTGTACCCCCGACTTGGTGGTCTTCCTGACCTGCGCCAACCAGAGGCTGAAGGAGCGGCTGCTGAAGAGGGCCGAGCAGCAGGGGCGGCCCGACGATAACCTGAAGGCCACACAGAGAAGACTCGTCAACTTCAAGCAGAATGCCGGGCCCCTGGTTAAATACTTCCAGGAAAAGGGGCTCATCATGACCGTAAGTCAGCCCCACTCTCACACCCTGGGACCAGGACAACCAGGCTGACTTCTCATTGGCCTGTGTTCACATTTAGCAGTCCTGTTTATTTTTGTTTTTATGTTTATTTTTATTTTTTAAGTCCTGTTTACTTTAAAAAGTGGCTTGGGGAGGAGGCAAGGGATGTAAAACCAATAAAAAAAATAATCATTTTGACCTGATGAAGCTTTGTGTAGCTTTAACAGAAAAAAAAAATTCCTTTTGCTTTAGTTTTGTTGGTTTTTGGGAAAAAAATGATAAATTTTGGCCCTGTCTAAAATTCTACAGCTCTTAGGTGTTTTTTTTTTTGTTTTTTTTTTTTAAAGTAATTTTACTGGGGATACAGCTGAGCGGCAAGTGCCTTCCTGGCAAGCGTAAGGTCCTGAGTTTAATTTCCGGTACTAAAAAACAAACAAAAAAAGTAGTTTGAAGCAACTAGTCAGGTAATTTTAAGCTGAGTTTGTAAATTTTCTGTCTTTGAAAATCTTCCAAATGTGGTAGCTGAGTGACAGCTGGTGTGGTGTTCTAGTAGTTTTAAATTCTAAAGGGGCCTCGACTTCCTAGAAGCTCCTGGCTACAGAAATGAGATCCAGAAACTTTCTCAGGGTTTGATGTGTCCTAAACGAATATGGAATGGGAGGCATGAATCTTTCTGCTAGTTTGATACAATGCAAATAGTAAGAGACACCATGCAAATACGAACACTTTCCTAAATGGCTAGTTTGCTTTGCGGCCAGTGGTATTTAACACCCTGAGGAAGGATGGTGCTGAATCATTCCTTAAGGCTGTTTTTAGAATTGTAAACATTAGAGGTAAAGGCTCACCTCAATCCATGGTGCCCCACAATGTCAGATTCAACCGTTAAATCACAGGGAGACGGAAGAGGATAATTGGCCATCCGAAGAAAACCCTTTGTGCGAGGGACAGTAAATCCATGGCAGCTGAGGGCAGCTGGTGACAGCAGGCCCTGCACAGCCCTCCTGGTGGCCTGGTGGAACCACACACCCCCGCAGGGATGTACAATAGATGTCTTTCCCAAATACTAGGCAAATCCACTGCACTCCTATGACCTCAGAATTCCTGGGCTCAGCCTCTCAGAATTAAACCACGACACTATTGGACCCAAAAGTGCTGGTAGTGCCACATGACTGATCTCTTTCAGGCGTTTTTTATCATTGCAATTTGTTCTGAGACCCAATTGTCATGTCTGAGTGTTGCAAATCAGATCTGAAAACTGTCTGTGATGGCAGAGTTCATTTTTTTTTTTTGGTTTAAAACAGATGTCAAATAATAAGAAAGACCCGGGGAAATCAGGGTGATTGTGCTCGTGGGTATCTTTTGTTGGGCTCGTTGTGTATTTTCCCCTCACCGATTACCAGCGCGGACTTCTGTCTTCTGTCATGAAAAGAGGAAATTGACCCTGCAGACCAAAGCTCAACCTGGAGGTGCAGAGCAGGAGTTTTAATTGATGTTTGCAGGGCCAGACAGAATTAGCAGTGTTTCTGATTACTCCCTGCTTGGCACGACCGTCATTGCGAGCAGCGCAGATTTGCCAAATGAATGCAGAGGGAGGACTGTTAATTTTCTAATATTTTGCATGGAGGTGAGACGCCACTGCCTCTAATTGAGGGAGCCGAGAAGGATGCGGCCGACAGCCCATGACCTCACTGCGAGAACCAAAATGAGCTTTAAGACAAACGCCTCTAATTATGGGGAAGAAATTCACCTTGGAGAGTCACCGTGTGAAAAATCAGCGAGCACAGCCGAGCTCTGGGGGTTACAGCAGGAAAGTGCGATCTGACAAAGAGACAAGTGTTGCATCCTGAACGCAGGCTCCCTTTCAGAACCTGCAGCTTGGTCGCTGTGGGAACTGAAATATCCTCAACGGCGTTACCGCCTTTAAGCATGAGTTCAATGATTTCAAGAAATCGTACTTATTACTCACAAGCACATTAAGATTTTAATAAATGTTAGTCCTTAATAGACCAAAATCAAGTATTTGCTTTTTTCTGTACCCTCCCTGCACCACTTTAGTAGCAGGCTACTACTAAGTACCTGCTACTGCTAATTAATTCACTTACTCCTTTAATAAATATTAACTGAGAACCAGGATACCTTGCTACATGCCGGAGCGCAGAGCAAACTCAGCAGAGAGTAAGGGTCTTGCTTTCACTCACTGCTGTAGTCCGGGCTCCGTGGCAAGCGGCTAGGAAATGGAGGGGTTGTGTGTGAAGCGGTCTGTGGCTGAGTGTGCTGGCAGCAGCACTGAGTAGGAAGTGTCAGAAGTGCCCTCCACATGTCACCACCAGCCTCTCGCCCACGAAGGGCCCATCATCTGTCTCAGCAGCTCTTCTGAAAGGCCACAGCGACTGTGCGTTTCCATAGTCTAGTTGAGAAAATTCCTCATGGTCCTTGTCTTCTTTTAGGTTTCTCCTTTACTCTCTTCCTCCCCCTCCATCTCTTGGTCCTTCCCATTTGCAAAAGATCTATTTCCATGTTTCTAGTGAGCTATCTTTTATTTTAGTCTTTCATGTACTTATACTTGGGGTTCATCATATAAGAGAAACCATGCAATATTTAAGCTTGTGTGTCTGATTTGTTTTGTGTAACACTGTGGTTTCACGGTGTATCCATTTTCCTACAGTAACTCAAGCTTATCTTCCTTTATGGCAGAGAGGTGCTCCATGGCGTGGAAATGCCAGTTTTCCTTTATCCACTCATCTGGTGATGATATAGAGGCTGCTTCCAAGATTTAGCTGTTCTAACCCACGCTGCTATAAACATGGTGTGCATGGATCACTTTAGTAGGAATCTACTGCCATGTAATTATTACAGTGTCCTCATGACCTAGCTGCAGATTGGATGCTGCCTGTCTCATAATGGTGTGCAGGGGAAATGAAAAGATGTGTCACCCAGTAGTGGGTGACAAGGTAGAGAGTATTTAAGAGGCACCATGCAATCTGGTTCACACTTTGGCAAGGCCACCCATCCCCTGGGTGACCCAGCTTCTCCATGACTCTTGTGCATTCCCTTATAAAACATGTATAACACATCAGTAACCCCAGCACTTTGGAGGCTGAGGCAGGAGGATTGCAAGTTCAAGGCCAGCATAGCAAGACCCTGTCTCAAACACACTCACACACACACACACACACACACACACACACACACACACACACACACACATGCATGCACACATGAAAGCAAGTTTAATCATCAACCCTTAACCAAGTGTGAATTTTAACAGTCAGGTGCTTCGAATGGTGCTTGGCCCGATGTAAAGGTGAAGGACACGACTGACCCTGCTTTATAACTGCTGTATTTCCTCATCTCTGTTCCTTCCCCTCCATTTCTGATCTCTTGGAGCCTACAGTTACTGCTTACAGTTCTCTGTTATTTGAGGGAATTCTGTTGCCTTTTTTCCAATAGACAGGTTACGAAAGAAAAACAAAGTCACTAATTTAGGGTTTTAAAACTTCATGCTGAATTAATTTTTCTTTGTAAGTGTCTGTTAAGTGGGTACAAAGTGGGTTTTATGTTGTTGTTGTTGTTTGAAAATCAGTATTTCCATGTAATCCAGTTACACCACGGCTGTGTCCAGATGGAGAAGTGGGAGTATAGCAGAGGCTCATTATTCTGTTTCCTTTTGTGCCTCATCACTGACTGTGGCAGATTTGACTAAAGAACAAACTCAGGGTGAGCAAAGAGAAAAATCTAATAATAATAATAACTGAAAAATTATGCTGTTGCCTGCATATATTATTGGCATAGTTACCATCTTTATTTTTATTATTTTACAGTTTTTTTGTGTATACCCATGTACATGATGAACTTAAATGATACAAAATCATAAAGTAGTATGGACTTCTGTCTAATATACACAGAGTAAATTAGCACTCTGGGGGCTTCTTCGTAGAACCTTCTCTGATGTGTTTGCATGTTGTTTTTAACGAACTATATAGCTTGGAGGTAATTTCTCATCATGCCTTATAACTGCATGCTGTGAGTTCCCAGTGTTTGTCACATGCCTTTTTTTGTGGGAGTTTCAGTGGAAGCAGGAAGGCTACTTTTTTAGTGTTCATGAATGAACACTTTTTTAGTGTTCATGTGTCTTGTGACATTTTGGTTTATAGTTTGTTTTGGCAGCGGGAATCAAACTCACGACCTTGCACTTGCTAGGCAGGTACTGTGCTGCTGAGCAATATCCCCTATTGTGACATTTTGGAACCCTTAGGCTTTATCAAACTGTGTAACCTTAAATAATAATTTCCCCTTCTGGATATTTTTAAAGCCTCAACAAAATGTCTGTTTAACAGTTATAGTTTAATCTTCATTTTTAAAAAAAAATTTTTAAACTTGTCTTTCTTTTGCTCATCCTTGGTCAAGCCTCTCCTGCTTCATCCTCCCCACCCCCCAGTGCTAGGGATCAAGCCCAGGCATTGCTTGTGCTAGGTAAGTGCTCTAGCTCTGTGCTCTGCCCTCTGCCCAAGTCTTTGAACGTTTGTTCAGCTCTTACGCAGTTTTGCTTATTTTTAAAAGGAGAGGTTTTCTAAAATGTTGGGAGAGTAACAGGGCAAGAGATGATGTCTGTGTTATTTTCCAAAATGCATTCAAAACCTGTGCCATTGGACAAACGCACCAGGAAGATGATTCAGCGCTGGAGTGTGAGGACCGTGCCGCTCGCGTGGGCGACCATCCACACGCAGTTGTGGACGGTGGGGTGAGAAAGGATGCCCTTCAGGACTTTTCACAGGAGGATGCAGAGGAGTGTGACTTAAAATGAGAGTAGAGCCGGGGTTTTAGCTCAGCAGCATAAGGGCCTGGCTTGCAAGAGTGCGGTCCTAAGTTGGATCCCGGTAGAATCCAGCTGTAACACAGGGTGCACAAGGCCGACTGACTCCTACCCATCTTAATCAACTGGATCTCTAGTCGGAAAAAGAACGGCCCAAGAGTATTAAAATCAGGATTAGTTCTTATTTCCAGTTTTCCTGGAGAATTGGGCAAGAAACTGTAGCAAAGCCCCATATTCCTTAATGTCAATACTTACCAGACTAAAAAAATTTTAATGGGGTCAATATAAAAGAGACCTTTTAAAAACTACATAAAGAAAGAAAAACAAGCAAATTCCATGAAGTGAGGGCATTAGAAAAAAGTATCATCTATCTTTGTCATTGTTTGAAACAAGTATTTTTAACACACATGCATACATTCACAATTTCTAATGTTTTTCTGAATAAAATCTCTCAGCAAATGTTCAGCCGAGGATAGTTGTGCATGCTTCTAATCTGAGCACTCAGGAGGCTGAAGCAGGAGGATCACTGTGAGCTCAAGACCAGCGTGGGCTACAGTGTAAGTTCAAGGCCAGGTTGAACTGCATAGTGATCCCCTAGCTCAAAATACAAAACAAAACAGTTTTTACAGAACTCCCAGCATCTGCTTCATTTGCTCATTCTCAGTGAGTTGGGGAACATCTCCCCACAAACTAGCATCTGTGCCACAGGCTGGTGAGGTAGAGGAGGACACCTCCTTGTCCAAACCACAGCACTGTTCACTCCGGCCCGTGTCTCTGAGCCCCAGGAGACCCTGTTTGCCCTGTGGGTACTTCAGTGCCCCAGCCTCTCTTTCTAGCTTGAGAGCACCCCACCCTATGACACGTTTCCAGTTTATCCCAGAAACCGTGTCATTCCCAGCCCCAGAACTCTGACCCAAGGGAAGGAGAGGCAGGAATAGTAGAAGTTCAATTTGGCAGAACTGCTCGGCGATTCTTTGTTAACTTCACGTTTCACAGGACTCTAAAATACTGTTTAGCATAGACGTGCACCTACCCCTCCCTCCCAGGGCACGACCTCTGCTTAACTATCACTGCGTGTAGGCCTGGAGAAATGGAAGAGGAAAACCACATACAGGAAGGATGAAATCTAAGCCACATAAGCCCCCAGGAGCTTCGGTGCTACCTGCATTTAAGAAAGCCAAAGGAGACGCTTGAAAACTGCTTGCCCCAAGAAAGCCGTTCTTCTAAAATTCGTGGTGGGGTGGGGAGTTTTGTGGCTGCTTCCCAGTGGGTAAGAGGTGGGTGGCTTTGCATTGGGCCAAATAGCGACACTTTCCTGGTACTCATTTTCGTTAAACCAAAGGTTCCATCCATGCCTGCTTGATGGGTTTAGTAGCCAGGAAAGTAGCCAAGGAAGAGTTTTCAGCCGTCAGGAAAGAGAAAAGGCCAGGTGATGTTCCAGAAGACACACACTGCAGTGCCCAAGGCCGGGTCTCAGCCCCTCTGCATTAATTTCCAGAATATTTTTAAATTAAGTAAACAGTATGTTTGACATGAGATCTGATATTGATAGTCAACGTCAAGAGCTCAGAAGTAACTTGACAATAGCCATTTTCAGCTGCACTGAAGCGAGTTACGAAGAGTTGCACCATCTGATCAAGGAGCCTTTGTGAAGCCCTGCTGTGTGCACAGCCGCCTTTGGCAAGGCCCTCAGAGCTGCTCTTTATATAAGTGATCATATATAAGTCCTGGCTTTAAAGACCCAGAACTAAATGGAAAAGTGACCCCAATAAATAAGAATCATCACTGCAAGCTCTAAAACTGAAAATACCAGAGCACCCATTTCGTTTTCTGATCTTTCACATAGCTGGGACAATAAAAGTGCTGAGGAATGAAGCCTTTTGCACACAGGGTGGTGCCCACGAAGAGCAGAGAGGATGCTCGCCCTGTATTTATAGCTCTGTCTCACTGGAGTCCTCCACACCAGTTTCCGTCCTGTTCACGCTCGGCAGGCAGAGAGCAAAGCAAATGGCTCGGTGAACTCCTCTTCTTTCGAAGCTGGAAGCTGAAGTTGGAAACTGAAACAGTCTATTGTGGGCTCCTGAGGATAAGCGCTCTCACACCACAAAGGCAGTTTTCTCATTGCGAGAGTTCAGATAAGCAAAGTAACAAACAGCTGAAAGGATGCAGACATTCGCTTCCCTAGCGGGATGCAAACTAGGTTTCATTGATTCTATCACTACCTATATGCAAGAAATAGATTCCAAAAACCCTACAAACACCATGTGTGTGTGTGTGTGTGTGTGTGTGTGTGTGTGTGTACGTGTTTTACAGGGGATTGAACCCAGAACTTAGCATTTATCTCAATCCCCATTTCCTTTTATTTGTTTGTTTGGAGCTAGGATCTCACTGAACTGCCCAACTGGACCTCGAATTTGTACTCCTCCTGCCTCAGCCTCCCAGAGTGGTAGCATTACAGACATATGCCACTGCACCAGCTATAAACAGATTTTAATTATCTTAAATATAAAGCAGGGCCGCAGATGATAACTATGCAACAAATGATGTAGACAAAATCAAGATCATGTTCAACACATGGGAGATTTACATTAAGAAAATCTCAACTGTAAGAACTGTTGACAGGTCTAAGAATTCTGTTAGTTAAACTTCATGCCGTTTCTGTACGATAGGCTTTGACAACAGTTTGTCTTTGTAATTTTTTTAAAGTAGAAGAAAACTGATTAATAAATAGTAGCTAAAAGGCATATCATACTGACAGCTTTCTGTAAATGCTGTTTCAACTCTGTCATTCCTGACAGCGCGCCCGCGCGCGCGCGCGCACACACACACACACACACACACACACACAGTATTTCTCCAGGAGACACTGTAATCAACAAGTAATTTTGACAAGAGTGTAACAAACATTCCAAGCTTTAAAATGAGTCTTATTAGGAACATGAATAAGAAAATATTTTTTAGTTCAATTTTGATTTTCTTTGTGCATGTTTGCAGTATATGACTACATTCCTTGTGGGGAGTTGGTGCGGGTAATAGAGCATCTCTATTTTGAGATTAATAAGCTATCTTCTATTTCCACTCCAATTGCAATGTGTAACCCACGGTAGATGCTTCACAGGCGCTTGTTGAATATGAGGATCACAATAACTGTGTAAAACACTCACTTCAGTTCCTTTTCATAAAGCAAACTTGTTTAATCTTTTCCTCATTGAGCTGCTTCCAATACATCTTAATTTTCTTCACTTCTCCTTCCCCTCCCCAAATACACAAGCTTAAATATCACATGGTTTCTCCTATGTGAGAAACCCAATGTATACATAAATTGAAAAGCAAAATAAAATATAGATAGTAGGAAACAGAGAGACATGTTTTGCAATTGAGAAGGTCACCAAGAAAAGAAAATAATATTCTTGGACTAAAAAATGTTTTTCATTGTTTACTGCCCAAGTAAAAGGATTTGAACAATATCTTTAAAGAGAGAGAACACTATAAATTAAGCCCCCCCCCCAAAAAAGAAAAATGTAGACAAAAGAACAAACATTCAAGGCTTAGCAGTTCGGCAAATGCAGGAAAATAATATGAACAGCAGAGGCTTAAAAAGGAATCTCTAATAATCTGAATGCTTAATACGCCTCTGGTTCACACATCTGCCCCAAGCAGGTGTTATCTCCCTCTGCATTCTGTGAGTGGAGAAAGGAAACCGTGTTTGCACTGACTCTCAACCCAGACCCAGACCTCTGTCCCCAGGGCAGCCCTTGAGTGGTCTTTGCTGTCCCTGGGCTCTCAGAACTTGGGGAGAGACTCACGACCACCTCCCCAAGATTTTAGCAGTTCTTACTGTCTCTGGCTGTGAGCTCTTTATTTCTTCTTTCCAGAAAAGGGTAAATGACAAATTAATTCTATCATTGCAATAGATTAGGAGGTTCTTTTAAAGTCAGTTTTACTTTGGATGTGAAACAATTTGGATGAGTCATAAAACTGATTAACCCCAGCACACATAAGAAGTAAGGAAACTTTCTCACAGAAAGTGACTAGACATTATGAGTTAGTCTCTGTGGGTTGTGGACCTGTCTTCTGCCCAAGCTCTGTCCTCCCATCAGATGCAAAACCATGGCTTCAGCGCCCCTGCAGGCAAAGCCCAGGCCTCCTCCACTCTCCGTGAGTCCTGTGCTTCCTGCTTCCGTCATGAGCAGCCCCTCATGGTCACCCTTGAAGTCTCCCTGGAGACACTGCCAGGCATCCTCTCTGAATCTTTTCTTCACTTCCAGTGCACCGATCCCAGCGTGCTGCTGCTTCCTGCAGCAGCTCTGGATGTGCTCTTTCATGAGGGTCTTTAGTTCACTGTCCTGCCTGTCTGCCTGGAGGCCCTGAACTGATTCAAAACATTTTCCTTCCCTAGTTATTTGCATGTTAAGGAAGAACCAGAGGTCACAGGGTACCAGATGAGGTGAACGAGGTGGGTGAGGACTCACCGTAATAGCGCTTCACTTTTTGTTTTCTGTCTTCTTTTTCAGAAATAGCCAAAAACTTTGATCAGTGAGAGCTGATGGTCAGTGTTTAAATAAGAAACCTCATTAGAGTAAAAACATTGCTGTTAATTCCCCTGAAAATACTTCCCGAATTTTTCTCCTAGATTTGAACACTCTTCCATGTTCTTTGGCGGGGTGGCTTCCACCGTATTTAGGGGTCTCACTGTGATTTAACCATTCACGGTACCTCAGGATCACCCCTCATCCACACAGGCACAGGAAAGGGCTGCAGGCCTACGGTGTCCCAGGCAGGGCTGTGCAGGAAGTGTGGAGAGGCGGGACAGGTGGGCACAGGAGTGGAAAAGAAGGACCTTAGATGACTGCCGAGTGACTAATGGGCAGGTAGCAGGGGCAGGATGAACAAAAGGGTGACTCCTGTCCCAGCTGGTGGCATGTGCTGGTGCCTGATAGGCAGAATGCTGTGCAGTTTGAAACTTGGGAATTTCTAGAATTTACCATTCCATTTCTTTTTGAATCTCTGTTGGCTGTGGGTGACT
This sequence comes from Cavia porcellus, assembly GCF_034190915.1. NCBI lineage: Eukaryota > Metazoa > Chordata > Mammalia > Rodentia > Caviidae > Cavia > Cavia porcellus. The sequence goes on along the minus strand of NW_026947484.1, from coordinate 153,891,301 downwards.
GAAACTGTGTAACACGGAACTGCGGCAGAGGGGCTGTGGTGACAAGGGCTCTGACAAGCTACAGCACTGTGAAGTGACATTAAAATCCATGCAGCAAGACAGCAGAGTTAGTTGAATCATCAGTTGTTCGTTCCATAAATAATCCTTTCAAAATAATTCACTGGGTGTGTAAGTTAGTGAGTTCAGTCAAGCACTATGGATACATCTGAACAATTCATTTCCATGCAGACAGCTTTGCGCATCTTACAGCTTTGAAGACTTAATGCTGTTAAAGTGCTGCCCAGTGATCAGGTAACACCAGAAACAAAGGTGTGTATCCGTGACCTTGTGTTGCTTTAAACCAAGTAACTATAGCTTAAACAGGTGTATTTCACTTGTGGATGGATAACCCAGGGCTGATTTAATGACTATGAGGTGTGAAGAATCCAGACTTCCTATCTTTTTTCCACCATCTTTAACATTTTCATTGTGACAAAACAGCTGCTGATGTGCTAGTCATCAAGTCCACCTTGCACACAGGTCAAAGGCATTTAGACCATTGGACTACTAACTTACAGCTATTCCACTTCAGTAGAAAAGCAAAAGCTTTTCCTTACATCCCTTTCCCTCCCTCACTGACTCATAGTTCAGTCTTATTAGTCAGAACTGGGTCACATGTTCTCCCCTGTCTCTAAGAGAAGCTGCAAAATGGAATCTAGACAGTCCTTGCCTTGCAGTGGGATTAGTGACAATTTTTTACTTTACGGTGGTACAGAATGGTATGGAATATACATTCTGTAGAAATAGCACTTTTGAGTTTTGATTGGTTCCTGGCTCCTGATGTGTGGTGTGATACTGTGTCATAATGTTGGACGGTGGCACTGAACTACACATTTCAGGTAGCTGCAGGATCATGAGGGTGAATGACCCACACTCTGAACTGTGCTGGTTGCTATGCTGTGTGTCCAGTAGGTGAGATGTACACAGTGTTCTCCACACATACAAGTTAAGGGAAGGAAGTTTTATGTGGCACATAGTTTGTAGAGGTTTCAGTCTGCAGTTGGCTGGCTTCAAGGTAGGACAGGATGGCAGAGGAGAAACAGCCTATGGCATGGTGACAAGGAACAGAGAGATCAAGGGAAAAGGAGGGAGATTGATTCTGCCAAGCCACGCCCCCCAGTGACCTATGTCCTCCAACCAGGTTTCACCTCCCAAATCACCTTTAGCTATAAACTCACAAGTGGACCAATCCAGTGATGAGTATCATATACCCCTGATCCATTCACCACTAAAAAACCCCACCTGTGAGCACATGAGACTTTAGGGAACATCCAGGTATACACCATAACAACAGCCATCCCTGGGCATATGGGGCTGGGTTTTAGGAGCCCTGAGGATGCCAGAATCTTGTAGATGCTCAAGTTCCTTACATAAAATGGGGCAGTGTTTGCTTATAATCCCATATGAATTACATTGACTCCAGGTTACTTTTCCTACCTGATATAATGTAAATGCTATGTAATTCATTATTACCCTTCATTTAGAAGACAATGAAAAGAAGAAAGTCCCAAATAGTTTCTTGGTTACTTCTCTCTTGTTGCTGGGACAAAATACCCAACACCCTTCCTTCCTTCCTTCCTTCCTTTTTTCTTTCTTTCTTTCTTTCCCTTCTATCTCACTGTCTCTGTCTCTTTCGCTCCTCTTTGAGACAGTCTCTTTGAGACTATGTAGCCCAGGATGACCTTGAACCCAGATGTAGTGCAGGCTGGCCTCAAACTCACAGTAGTTCTCCTGCCTCAGCCTCCCCTGTGGTAGGATTACATGTACCACTCAACAGTCTTTCTTTTTTTTTTTTTATCGGTACTAGGGATCGAACTCCCGAGTCTTTCTTTAATACTGCCATCGATAAGAAATAGTCCAAGTTACATTTATATTTGCCAACCAAGCAGGGATACCATCACTTAATGAAGTTTAACAGACTTGGCCTACTCAGGGATTCTCCAGGTTCGATCTCCAAGTTAATTTACTTTAACATATCAACTATTATTATACACAACTAGAAATGTAATGCTAGGGGTAGTGGAGAAAAATTAACAGGCTCTATCAAGCACCGTACCAGCTACTTTACAATATTTTTTTTACCTCTTTTTTACCTGTATGGTAGACACAAAAATTATTCGGTGGCTTCTGCGTGCAAGGGGTTGCTCCTGAGCAGTCTCGTTTCAGGTAAAGACAGAGCCTGCAGCCCCTTCTCAGCCCAATCCACATCTCACGCCCTCTGAGTCGTTCCCCCCCGCCACAGAACCCTCCATCTGATGTCCCTCTTCATCCATCGGCCACCTGCAGTTGGCCTCTTGCCCACGGCTTTCTGTCTGCCCTTCCCTCCTGGCTGTCCCTGGAGAACTCTCCCCAGGCTCAGCCCTGGGCTGAGCGGGGCCACAGACAGCCCATGGAGGAAGAGGAGCATGGGAGGGACTCATCGCCTCGGTGGACCTGACCTTGACCATTATCCAAGGGCATGCAAAGGGCCACCAGGTGCCTCTCTACGGTAACCCCTGTGGGCCCGGGACAGTTTCCTTCAATGCTCGGGGGCCTCTGAAACATCCGAGTGCAGGTTCGGGATTTGAAATGAGAATAGGGAGATGGAAAAGACAGGCTACAGGGACAGGCTGTCTGAAGAGTGGGGAAATAAAGAGTAGTGAGCACTTTTCTGATTTCTACCCTGCCCTCAATGAAAGGATTCAGTTTAGTACAGTATAAAATAACCTTGAGAATATGCTCACTTGTCAGGTGCTTTATAGGAGTTATTTGGGATACTCGGAGATTAATAATGAAAACATTGCTCTGTGTTTCCATGTGTGGAATAGCAAATCAGCTCCAAATTTAAAGAGGCATCTGCAGAGAGGAAGGGACTCATGCCCAGGACAATTGGCAGATGGGTGGCGAGTGCTTAAAAATGTATTAAAGTGAGGCCTAAATTAATGGGACTATGTGAACTCATTCTGAGCGTTAAAAAGATATTGTTTAGATTTCATTCACTGGCTTGAGTAAGTAGCTTTTCAGCAGTGTTTGAAACTCTAGCTTTCAAAAATCTGTGATTTCCTCTAGGGCGGGCCTGTAACCCCTGCCAATTCACAGGTTCCTGGGAGGTGTGAGGATTTCTCAGAAAATACTCTATGATTGCTGTCAGATTCAGAATCAAGGGGGAAGAATAAAAGGAAGGGCTTTCTTCTGAGTAAGAAAACCTTGTTTCTTACCTGAAGTTTTAGTCTAAACATACCAAGCGTTGTCCAATGTGGGATGGTTTCTCCCTCAACCCTGAAATGTCTGCCCGAAGCTTTAAACACAGCTGTCTCCCTGTTCATTGAAAATCTCTGCTCCACGCCCCACTCCTCCGTGATGTGGGCAAGATGCCCCTCTCCAGATGGCTTTCTTCTGGAAGCCACCCCATTGGGAACAGATGTGCCACCACCGAGGTCCCATCATGTCCCATTTTGATCCTATTAATGGAGTAATGCTGTCTGACACAGTAACTGCTTCTTCATGATTCTCCTGTCCTGCCGTTGTAATTCTACCATCTATTTAAATCCATTGTCCACTTTCTTTTCGCATAGTTCTACTGTAATCTTCAGTGTTCTATTTTTAGCAACTGGTTTGGAGCCCTTAAATTCATTTTTGTTATGTATGTACTTCAGCAAGCAGACCAGGTTGCCGGTTACAGGATGATTGACATTAAGTGTGTATGTGTGTGCACACATGCACGGGGGGGTGTGTATGCCCACACTTAATATGTGCAGAGGAAGAAAGAGCAAAAGCAAAGTCACAGATGTTTCAGCATGAAAACCTCTATTCACATCTTCTCTGTGGTTGATCTAGATAAAATCTTGTAAGATTTCTAGTCTTTATATTGTTCTAAAATATACTGTGCTTCCTTTTTAAATCTTGATCTTAAAATTAAGTCCTAAACTGCACATTGAATCTCAGTGTTATTTTGTGCTCCACACTTGCAGAAGGTAAGTTAGAATTCTCCAAGCAAGGCAGATTTTATAAATAATGCATAATGTTGCTGAACCAAAGACTTCATGAGGGAAAGAATTTTGACCTTACACCCCATACTCCTAGAATGATGCTGGCTCTTGGTAGATGCTTAATAACTACTTGTTGAATGAAACACAGATTTAAACCGGCATCCTAATCACATCTGGGCTTTGGAGACATAAAGTCAAGAGTTTAGAGCAAAAGTGTCCATCACCATCAAAGTGAGAACAGCAGCACCTTTCTCAAAAAAATGGGGCTGTGATTAAAAACTCTTAAGTCAGAGGCAGACAGAGCATGGTTTACAGCCAGTTCCCAGCTCTTGACCGTGTACAGTTCTGGAACTCCCAGGATCTCAGATTATAGTGATCCTTTCCCATCCTTGTCAAGGTCTGGGAAGTTTATACTTGTAATCCCATGGAAAAGTTATTGGAATTGAGTCAATCCCAATGTACCACTTCCAGTGCAACCCACAGCAAGAATAAAGAGACTAACACATGTTTATAATTATGAGGAGGGACCAGGGATTTAGCTCAGTGGCTGAAGCACCTGCTTGACAAGCGATAGGTCGTGAGTTAGATCCCCATTACCAAAGAACCAAAGGTTCCTAAGTCTAGCCAGGGTGAAGGTTCATTGGAACAAAGACCTCAACCCAGGGCCTAACCCAGATTTTATTAATGCGTGAGGAAAGGAGTGGCTTTCAAGGATGAGTGGCTGTAAGAAGAGTGGGAAATACATGGGTGCTGTGAGCTGTGCTAGACCTGAAAGCACCTTTGCAATATGCAGAGAGAAAGATGCAGAAAGACCAGTCTACATAACACAATTGGGGGTCAGTGCTTCAGCTCTGGTGTGCAAACTTTTCTGCTCTGGGAAGTCACAACCTTTTACTTCGAGGCTCAAAACCAGTTGATGGGGTGGAGTGGTGGCTCCTCAGGCTGCCTGGCTCAACCACATTTTGGGTGTCACTAGATGGGAAAAGAGCAACTGGACTCTAGCTTCAAATATTATACATCATTACCTCAGCCAGCCCCATTTACATTGCCTAAAGTCAGTTGCAGGGATAAGGATGGCCTCGCCAGCTCTGTACATATCAGTACATGGAAATAAGGCCGGGTTTAGCCAAAGTGGAGGTAACAGCTCTTTGAAAAGTACTCTTTTCAAGGAGAGTCCTCCAGGTGGTGCTCCACATCGGATCCTTTGGGGGAGATCTAAATCTCATCATACCTACCCCCTAGGCAGACGGAGAGCATGGGGTAACAGAGGGTGACTAAAGCCTTCAGCATTCTGCCCACCATGTAGAAAGCTCCACGCACACGCCTCTCTCCATCCTTATGCTTGCTCTTAGAATAGTTTCCCCCATACTGGCCAGAAGTATCCATAGTGCTATAGCAACCATGCATGCTTGGATTTTCCTCTCCTGTTTCTCCCATTATACTGGATTTCTGACAAGACAGAGATTCCCGTATCCCTGTGACTTTGTTTTCATTCACAAGAAGATAGATGCTACAGCCCCTATGAAATGATGAACAATCCAAAAAGGAACTGCCAAACCTGGCACTGGCCATGAAAGTCTTTCAGAAGCTGTTTTGTGACCCTGGTTATTGATGTTCCTCTCTTCGTTCTTCTTCCAGTCTTGCTTTCACTCACTTTATTGACTTTTCTTCCCTTCCAAGGAGGTTTTCAGGAGACACCAAGACTGTGGGTAGGGCTGCCAATTTCATAATCAGTCCATGCCTATCCTATCCAAAACCCTGCTCAGCTTCTAATATATGCAAGGAAACCCCATCTTGCTGTGGGGACTCAGTGATAAATAGGATGTTAGGCAAAACATAGTGTGGGGTGCTAAGCCAGGGCTGCCTTGAATGTCACAAAGGCTAGCGATTGGATCTTGGCACTTTTCTTTGCCTCTCTGAACTGCATATTCATCCATAAAATGAGGGTGGAAATGATTGGCTTGCAAGATTAATTAATATTATAAAGCTTCGCTGTCATTCCTGAGTGGCTAAATAGATGGATCTGTAGTTCTCTTGGTGTATCATTGATACAGTACACCAGCCCCTGAACACTTAGAAATGAGTCTAATCATCGTATATGTCAAATACTAATAATGCTAAGGAACAGTTCACGCCTCTAGGGCACAGGAGCGTGCTGAGTGACATCGTGTAGGTGCATCATGGATGGTGACATGTGCCAGGTGATCAGTTATCTTCTGCTGCATCATCAGTCATGTTTCAGATGCATCCACTGGGTTCCAGGAGAAACCAGAAAACCTACTTCTGGAAGATACTTCCTCAGTCCTTTTTCCAAATGATTAAATTAAGAGACAACACCAGCAGCTACTTATTTTAATGGGGACATTTTTCAGAAGAAATGTCAACCACAAATCTGTCCTGGCAGATGCATACTGTGTTATTTTCTGTCATTTCACTTCTCAACACTGCCAAGCGGGCGCTGCCTGAAGGATGAGCAGCTTTCAAGTTTTTATCAAAAGGCGGAGAAATGGAGTCTGTTTACTTGTGCTTTTAATCCTTTTTATGAAAAAAAAAAGGATTTTTAGAACAAGAAATATTTGTTGAGGTGCTTGTATGTGTGTGTGTGTGTGTGCATGTATGTGTGTATGTTTGTGTGTGCACATGTGTGTGTGTCTGCGGCTTATGCATGAGTGGGTGTTGGGGGTGAAGAACTGAGAAGGAGAGGGTAAAAATTATCCATTATTCTACAGCCCAGAAATAATCCCTGTTACCATTTTGACACTTTCTCATAGTGTTTTTCTGTGATATTTTGACAGCAGGAGAGTTGAAATCATATTGCACTTCACTTTTCGGTTTTTTGCCTTAAAATCGCATCATGAGCAGGCGTGCAAGACATCAGCAGGGCAATTGATTTCCCCTCTGGAAGCCTCCTAAGCAATGACCCCGAGTTTCTACTTCATGGAATCTGTGTGAGGCTGGGGTTAGGGAACGTGTGGGTGTGTGGCAGACACTTCTGGAGCTCACAAGTGGTGTCATTACTGTCCTCAGCCCCGCATCCCCGGATTTGAAAAGCCCATGTTCATTAAGCGTGGTCTCATGCCGCCCTCTGCAGCTGACCTCGGGGTCCAGAGAAGACGGGATGGTGTTTAAACCCAGAGTTGACAGTCTGACCCCAGAGAGGAAGCAAAATCCTGAAAATATTAGAGAAGCAGAAAGGGTTACGCTCTCCTTTTGACTTTTAGGATAACTTTGCCTTAATTATTTACAGAGCACTCTCAGATCTTGAATTCCTTCTATCCTTGGCTTTCTGTTTAAAAATGAGTCATGCTTCAGAGGATTATTTTTTCTTACCTCAGATACAATTATAATTGTAACCACAATAATGTGATCTGCCAGTGGAATAGTAAATTTCCTGTCCCTCCTAAAGGAGAAGGAAAGACCTATTTTTGTAAACTCAGATCTTTTGTAATGATTGGTTTAGGTTAAAATCAATGTTTTACCAAAAAAAACTTCCCTAAATTTAAAAAAGAATTGTAAAATCAAGAGTCCTAAGGATTCCATTAATTTGGTTTATAAAAAATTTTATTTTCTCTTTGCCTCAGGCATATAATTCAGTGAGGGGTATTTTTGCCTAATTAGCATGTTAGTATAGAAAATTCAAATGCTTGGCTATGCCTGCTAGTAGAATTAAGAATGATTTTTATGCTTTTTCTTACCATTTTCTATAAATGTTTCTACCATAACACATACACTGTTGCTCATCTGAAGAAAACAAATGAAAATTATTAAAAACTGCAAATGTTGAAGGTAGGAAATAACAGAAGTCAGCCAGTTCAAATAAATGAAAAACGGGAGAATTCAGTTCACATAAACAACGTGTAGCAGTGTGGTATCTACAGGAAACCAGCGAAATGTTTTCCTTCAGGGAAAAGTGCCCGCTCCTCTTCCCTGCACTGTGTAGAGCCTCTCCCCTGGCAGCCCACTGGTTTTGCAGCCCACAGTTTATTTGGCTGCATGGTCTGTCAAACATCGTCAGGTTCAGTGCCACTCTTTTGTTCTGCCTTTCTCCCTGAAGCCCACCAGGAATTAGTGACATCAGAAGTTGTCCAAAACTAAACAAATTTGTCAGAGTCAGGCACTGAATTCTTCAGCCAAGGAGTGGTTATTGGTTAGCTGAGGTTCACAGGTAGATTTATAATTGGACCAAATAGGGTTTGGTAACATTGAGAGGATGCAGGAGTAGCGCGGGGACAGAGGAATGTATTTTCTAGGGCCCTGCTCTTTGAAGGCACACATTTAGCCACTTATTCATTCAGTGAGTGTTTCACCGCTGGAGGATGGGTGCTGCTGATAACACCGCCCTGGGAGTCAGGAGGAATCCAGGTAAAAGCAGTGTCTCAAGGTCAGTAGAGGAAGAGGAGTGAAGGGGTGGAAAGGAGGAAGTGACAGGAAAGGAGAACGGGCATCAGCAGTCCTCATTTTAAGGGCCATGAGAGAGACATCAGCTCTCCAGATCCAGAGCTGCTTCCCAGCGAGATGAGGACTCCAAAGAGCCTGCGCCTCTGCCTGCTGGGAGGAAGTGCCTGACTGTGACTGTCCCTGGCCCTGCCTGGTGGAGGCCCAGATCAGAGAGCAGATTGGCAGAGGCAGAGGGGTGGGAGGTGAGAACAGGACTCAGCTGGCGGTGTAGAAAACCCCAGCAGCCTGACCTGACCGCACAGGCAAGAAGCACTGAGAGGCAGCCATGAGAGGAGAAAGCCACCTTGGGCTAGGGTTCAGAGCTCACTTGAGTGTTGGTTTGTTTACATCACAGAGTGCTTGGACCCTGTGAAGTCAGCGGCCTTATGGAAAAGTCCAGAATAGGTCAAACCCAGCAATTCAGCTGATTTCAATGAATATATGTTGTTTTTACAGGACAGGGATGGAAAATGAGCAAGCAAATCTGTGCCTTTTAGAAGCTAAAGTTTAGTAGAGACTCAGGAAGGGTGTCGGGGTAATAGGCAGGAGGTCACATTGTTAGTGCCTGCCAAAGAAAGCCAAGAAGAAATTTTCCAGAAAAACAAGAAAGACCAGAAGCGAGCCCACAAGCCAAGACAGCCACACTTTTTCAGCCTGGTCCCCCAAGTTCCCTGAACACGCCATTCTGGGTTGTTCTTGTATATCTTCCTACCACTCCCTCTGGTGCCTGGAACCTTTTGTTTGTTTGTTTTCTGTTTGGTTTTGTTTGGAAGTTTGTTTTTTTGTTTGTTTGTTTTGGATTTTTCAAGAGAGGGTCTCACTATGTAGTTCAGGCTGACCTTGAATTCACTGTGTAGCCCAAGCTGGCCTCTGACTCCTGGTGACCCTCCTGCCTCAGCCTCCCAAGTACTGAAACTAGAAGAGGATATCACCATGTCAAAGTCACCTGGACCTTTTGCTGTCACTTGTCATTTTACCTCCTTTCTCAACTGTTCTAGCCTCTATCAGCCACCTGTCTTATAACTCCATTGGTGCTGAGTGCTGGTTCCTGATATTTGGCTCTTCAGCATTTCCTGGAAGGTGCTGTAGCATTAGGGAAGGACCAGCAACTGCGGCCCCCGAGTGACTTGGGTCCAGTCGGCTCTGTCACCTAGTGCCTGTGCACCTGGCGGGTCTCATGTTTGGTTGCATCTCTGGCAGTTACCCTGAATAAAATAATACTCACAGAGCCCCCATACAGTTCAGGCTCTGAGCTGAAACCGTGTGCAATCTGGCTCTTTGGGCAGCTACCTGGGTGCAGCGCCTCCTCTACAGAAAGGGCCCCTTGAGTGATTGAGAAGAATGGGGGAACTGACTGCTTAGCAGGAGGCTGCACAGCTAGTGTCGCTCTGCGCTCTCAACTGTTTGCTTAGTATTCCCAACCCGCTGCGGTGTGTGGTCCTGAGATGCTGACTCCCAGCCATGGACTCGCCTGCTAGCAGTATTAACAGAATTTCTAATTTTTAGATCATTTCATTTCAGTGAACAGTGTTTTGATTTTTAAAAATTTCTTGTGCACTGTTTTTTTCCTTTTCATTTTGTGCTTTTTAAAACAGGCTCACTTCCACGTGCGTCCTCTGTCATAGTTCAGCAGTGTGCTACTACTTTAAAACTGCCGACACGCACCCAAGCACAGGAAGTGCCTGGAATGTCGCGAAAACCAGAAAAACCAACGGGGCCTCGTCAGCCCTTCTCAGAGCCTACGCTTCTTTATCCTACACATTTAAAAATTATAAGTAATTCACTGAATCATGAAGTTGGAAATTACACACATTGCATTGTTAAAAATGTGCCCGGACAGAAAACTTCCAACTGGAGCATTACAAGTCCATACAAAAAATAAATAAAAATACCAACAAGCATCCAAACCTTTTACTGACCATCAGAAAAATCAAATCAGTGGTAGCCCTCCGTTCTTACATGTGCCACATGACGAGACTGTTCCCAAGCACAATAAAATCTGTTGCTGGCTGCAACTCTAAATTATCACCACCTTGAGAAGTAATTTAATTGTCCGAGCCAGAAGCCGGCAAGGTGCGTGCATCTGGACTCAAGTCATTTCCATCCTAGAAATGAGTGCTGATGTGCTGATCAAGATAAGAATAAGTGTTCGTGAATGGAAACCTCATGTCAAGCACTCACTGGCTTCCTTATGACCTCTCTCTCACACACACACCCCGCGTCTATAAATTCCCCAGGGCTGCCCCGCCATGCACATCTCTAAGAGGGCCTTGGACACCGCCCTGCCTTGGGACCCCTACTGCTCCTCCCCCACCCCCTTCTGTCTTCTCTAGCTCGGCTGACAGCAGCTCTGTCCTGCGTGGTGGAGCCAAAACCTTTGCAGGCTTAGAGTCCTCGCTGCTGCGATCACATTGTGTTCCATCTGGTCTGTAAAGACACACTGTTGTCCTTTCCTTCAAAATCTATCCCACATCCTCTCCCTTCCCCTGCTCACTGGCCACTGACACGGAACACAGGACACCTGCCTTGCTTCCTGCTGCCAGGCCAGACCCTGCTGCTGCCTGGTCACATGGCTGCCCGAGGGCGCTGTCCAGGAGCGAGTCTACTGAGGGCTCTTCCTGTCTCAGCTTTTGTATGATCTTCCCATCTCACTCAGAGGGGAAGCCCAAGCTGGACGGTGCCCCCGAGGCCTTCTGTATGATGGGGTACAGAATCCCCTGTGCCCTCTGAGGGATCTCGTCCACTCTCCTTTTCCTGTCTTCCTTCTCAGTCTGTCCTCCCACACTATCCTTAGACCCAGTTCTGTCTCAGGACTTCTGGTCTTGCTGTTCCCTTAGCTTGGATTTTCTTCTCTGTATCCCCACAGCTTGCTTCTTACTCTTTTGACACCTTTTAAAAATTTTTTTCTCGTAAACCTTTTTTTAAAAAGGTCTTCTTTTAAGGCTGGATATGCTGGTGTGTCGGTGTCGCTCCCGGCCGGCAGGAAAGACACACGACAGATTCTGACGGTGTGCAACCTTGTCTTTATTTGTCTCCGCGTGAGCCGCGCAAGGCCTCTGCTCTGCCACCAGTCCTTTCTCACCGGTGGGCTTCCTCTATCTCTCTATTAGCAGCGTGGGTCACACACATATATACGGACTCATTGTCCAATAGGGCAACAGCAGGCATGTGAGCTGATTGGTCATCGTCATTAGTTGCTGGGTAGACCAGTCTATTGCGCGGGCTGTTTACGTTGCCAGGGCAATCAGGGGGCAAGAAGCAGGTGCCAACTTGGCTCACTCGATGGGAGGGGTAATTTAGCTCAGGCTTCGCTCTTTCCTACAGGCCTCAGCGGCTCCCAACATCTCCCCCTATTTTATTTATTTTGAATGAATGTACGCATCGCAGCCCGCCCTGGATTGAGTGCAGAGGCTTATGCCCTGTGTTGAGGCCCACCGTAGGCCCTTGGCTTGGACCCTGGTCGGCCGTCCCTGGGTCCACCAAGGCCTTGAGACCCTCGTCCTTTTTCCAGGGCCAAGAGTGAACTGGACGGAACCTGGATGCACATAGGCATGCACTCATGCCCCTCCGTGTGATCCCCTCGGAGAGGTATCTAGATCTGGGCAGATTCTAGTAATCCAGCGGCTTTCGTGCAGTATGGGGTAGGGCCTGGCTTAGGTCGAGTCGTGCTGGGGAGGCACGCTCTTACCCGTCATTGACTCACCTACCCTGCTGTGCGGTGTCATTAGGGAAGGAGTGCGGGAGACCCACCACATCTAGACTCGGTCGTAGGCCAACCGAGCGAGCCATGCGTAAGCCTGGGGGTCATTGTGCCCATCACGGACTGCTGCCAGGGCCGCATGGGCAACCAGGCGTACTTGACGCCGGGCCGCCGCAAGGCGCCCATTAATAAATGATGTAACCCATCGGAGCAAGAATGGTCCTACAAGTAAGAGCAGAAGCAAGGAGCACAGGGGACCTAACAATGGTAAAACATAGGGGAGCAAGCCATTCCAGGCTCCCCAAAAGGGATTGTCTTGTAGTTCTTTTCTTCTCTTTTCTAGGTCTTCTTGCAGTTTCTTTAATCGGTCTCGAACGATTCCGGACTTGTTGGCATAAAAGCAGCATCTTTCCTGTAAGGCAATACAGATACCTCCCCTTTCTACAGTGAGTAGATCTAGGCCCCTTCTATTCTGCAGAACAACCTCTGCAAGGGAATCAATTTGATCTTGTATCTCTTGAAGGGTCCTCTCAACAATAGACATGTCTTCTATCAATTGCCTGGATAACTGAGTATATTTGGTTAATGAGACTCCTAGGCCCGCAGTCCCGGCGGCCAGGGCTCCAGTTATCCCCAGACCAGCCAAGAGAGGTAAAATCAGTACATCTCTCTTATGTCTTTTTATAAAGGTGTCCACAGCTGGGATGGGCATGGGTTGGTCCCCAGGGACAATACCAATGTCAGGCAACAAGTAAGCTAGGCCACATAGGCCGGTCCAATTACTGGGCAGGTAGGTATAAGCATGACCATTGCCGCAAGCAAATACTTTGCCAAAGGGGACACATAGCGGCGAGCTACTACTTACATTGGTTACGGACTCACACGAGGCGACTGCCAGCACTCCAACAACAATATCATAACTATTATTTTGTGGGTACTTTTGGAAACAGGATGCATTAAACTGTCCCATAAACTGGACCCGAAATGGAGGCCCATGTGAGCAATTATAGGGTGTGTTGTAATTGTAAGGTTCACTTTCATTGTCTCTAAACGGCATGGCCAGCGGCCATGATTCTCCCATCATCATACACAGCCAACAATCGGAGGCCAGCCCTGGGTCAGTAAGATTGAGTGCTTTGTGGGTAGCCTCTAATATGGATTCAGTAGCGGGGTCAAGGTTAATGCCTCGGGATTTTGGGCGTAGGAGTGGATGGTAATTGACTTCAGGGAACGGATTTAATTGTTCCCATCGCTCGATGACCTGTTCCTGCCGGTACTGGTCTTGGACCCCTCCACCGTCAGAGATGTGAACGGGGGCGGTCATAGACCAACAGACCGTTTCTCCAATCTCTCCATTACAACCTGACTGCATGAATGGGGAACCGCCTACAGCAGCGGGAATATGGTTAGGGGCAACAGGGTCTCTCCGTGCAGTTAGCGTTGCCATCCAATAGGTTGTACTGTTGAGTTTGCATTGTTTTGTCTCTGCATAGCATGTGGCATGCATGGATTCCTCAAACTTAGTGCAGGGACATGTAGCGAGATTACCAGGCCCTGAGGGACTCACCTTAGGCTTAAGTATGCACTGATAGGATGGTTGACTAAATCCTCCTGCAGTGGAGGGGTACACAACTGAGAATGCTGTTTTATCCCCACAATCGGTCCCTGGTCCTTTCCTGGTGTTAGGTGGTATACTGCTTACCGTGCCACCTCCGCAATCGCACAGACTGCCAAGAAGGCTCGTGCGAAGATCTATTCCAGAAGCGGGGCCCCCCGGCCCCGCATGTACCATACTTATCCTGAGGAGGGCTAGGACAACGCCCCCAATGAAAAGGGCAGCCTTTTTTGGGCTCATCTGGCTGTCAGGCCTGCTGCTGGTCTCCGGCAGGACAGGATTAGTCTTCAGTCGAAGGGCTTGTCGCACGCGTCAGCCTTTCTGGGACCCACAATGGTTCTCGTCCCGGTTCCTGCGGGAAAACACAAACCACACCTCGGTTCCAGCTGACTACCGGATCCGGGCCCATCCATTGTCCCGTCAGGACATCTTTCCATTTTACCCATCCCTTATTGCTAGGAGATGGATTACAATGCTCCATAGCCGGGGGGTGGTTGTTATTGTTCAGGTTTAAAAAATTGTATGTGAATAGTGCCATGGATAGCCGTGCCTTTGGGGGCAGGCCCTGGCCTACTCCCCCTTTTTGTTTATATAAGATTTCTTTGAGGCTTTTGTGAGCTCTTTCAATAATTCCTTGGCCTTGAGGGTTATATGGGATACCATGTTTTAAGTGTACTTCCATAGTCTTACAGAACTCATTGAAGGCTTTTCCTGTATAGGCTGGTCCGTTGTCTGTCTTTAATATTTTGGGCTTGCCCCACGCGGCCCAAGCCGCTAAGCAATGATTGATCACATTAGATACCTTTTCACCTGTCTCTGCAGTTGCGAATATAATATGAGAACAGGTGTCCGTGGAGACATGGACATACTTAAGAGATCCAAATTCTGTTATGTGTGTGACATCCATTTGCCAAATGTCACCAGGGATCAACCCTCTGGGGTTAACCCCCATTGATATGGCAGGCGTGTGTGTGGCGCATGAGCTGCACAGTCGCACGATGTCCCGCGCGTCAGCCCTGGAGATGCGGTAATGGTTAGCTAATGTCCTGGCATTGACATGGAACTTGTCATGGAACTGTCGGGCTTGTTGTATTGGAGATATCATGTTAAAGGTCCATAACGGGCGTGTGGCCGCGTCAGCAGCCGCATTGCCCTGTACCATGGGCCCTGGTAGGTGTGTATGTGCCCTTATGTGAGTGATGTATATTTTGTTGTATCTATTCATGAGCAATGTCTGGATAGACAAAAACAAGTCAGTTACTTTGGAGGTTGGTTTAATTGGGCCTGCAGTCTCAAGGACCTGCATGGCGTTGACAACATATTTCGAATCAGAAACAATATTAAGGTCCCCTGGGAACTTCTCGAGGATGGTTTGTACAATTTGTAACTCCACCACCTGTGGTTGATCTGGTTCAAACTGTATGCTAACTGGAGGCATGCCCAAGACCACATAGGCCCCTATCCCGGTTTTTGACCCATCAGTATAGACTGTTGTTGCAGGAGTAAGGGGTGCAGGGGCGGTGATTTTTGGAAATATCACCGGATGTTGAGTAATAAACTGTAGTATAGGGTCCTTAGGGAACTGATTGTCTATCTCCCCAAGAAATACACATCTCAGGATGGCCCAAGTATCTATGCAAGCAGTCAGAATTTTTATTTGAGAAGCGGTATAAGGCACCCGAATAGCGTGAGGCGTAGAGCCAAAGTGCTGGATGGCTCTACTATGTGCCTCCAGAGCCAGAGAAGCAACTGCTTCCGGGTAATATTCAATAATCTTGGCAGGTGAAACCTTAGGGTGCACCCACAGAAGTGGCCCTTTCTGCCAAATCACTGCTGTGGGCTGGGAACTGGTCTGCAACAAGCAGACCTCAAAAGGCTGTTCTGGGTCAATTCTCTGTAATGTAGCTTTGCTTAGGGCCTCTTCTATCTTTTTTAGAGCAATTCTGGCCTCTGGGGTGAGCTCTCTAGGGGAGGCAAAATCCGGATCCCCTCTTAGGAGATCAAACAGGGGCTTTAAGTCTGAATTAGGGACGTGCAAGTAAGGTCTGATCCAATTTATATCTCCCAGTAACTTTTGCATGTCATTTAGGGTTGTAAGATTATCTGTTCTGATGGTTACCTTCTGTGGAGAAATCGATGTAGGGGAGACTTTGGTACCCAAGTAAGTCACTATGTCTCCTCCTTGAATCTTGTCAGGGGCAATATGTAGATTAGCCTTTCTCAGGGCCTCGACCAGTTGGCCTAGCATATCCTCTAACATATTTATGTCCTTCGCACTGATCAGCAGATCGTCCATGTAATGAACGCACCTAACTCTGGGGAAGGCTTTGCGTGTAGGGATCAGCAGGGAATCCAAATAAATCTGACACATAGAGGGGCTATTAGTCATACCCTGTGGTAGAACCACCCATTCATATCGAAGATCAGGGCTTTCTTGATTAACGGTAGGTAAGGTAAAAGCGAACCGGTGGGTATCTTCAGGGTGCAAGGGAATAGAGAAAAAGCAATCCTTGAGGTCTATGACATAAATTGGCCAATGTCTTGGGATCGCTGAGAGTGCTGGTAGTCCTCTTTGGACTGCCCCTAGAGGTTGCATCTGTGCATTGACCGCCCTCAAATCATGGAGTAGTCTCCACTTACCTGATTTCTTTCTAATAACAAAAACAGGGGTATTCCAAGGGGAAGTTGATGGCTTTATGTGCCCTGCCTGAAGCTGGGTTTTGACTATCTCGGTTAACGCTAAAAGCTTCTCCTTGGGTAGGGGCCACTGAGGTACCCAAACTGGATTCAGGGACTTCCAAGTGATCTTAATTGGAGTAGGCAGGAGAACTTCCTCAGCGGCCCCTAGGAAAAACCCAGCCCGTGTCTACCTTCCCTTTTCTCTACAGGTACGGGAGATGTCCGGCCCTGCAGGGCAGAGCCCAGGCCCTTGCCGGGAACATATCCCTGATTCTTAAGTATACCCTTGGCTTGAGGAGAGCAGGTGGATGTAAGAATGACATCCATCTGAGTGAGGATGTCTCTTCCCCACAAAGATACCGGCAGCTGTAGAACAAAAGGTTGAAAATGTCCTTGGTGACCCTCCTCATCACACCAAGGCAGGGTCACGGCACTAACCTGAGGGGCAGCCACCATCCCCAACCCTTGGAGTGTGTTGTCAGCTGTATTGGTGGGCCAGCTAGAAGGCCAGTCCCTCTTGGAGACAATGGAGCGGTCTGCCCCTGTATCCAAGAGTCCTGTTATATTTCTACCATTAACCCTGAGCGAGAGCATGGGTCTTTTATCAAGAGTCATATGAAGTCCTTCAAAAATTTCTCCAGAGGAGCCAAAACCCTGATCCCCTCTTACCCGTTGTCTAGACTGAAATCTCTCATGGAGACTGGGGAGCAATAAAAGTTGTGCTATCTTATCCCCCTCATTAATCACCATGGTTCCTACATGAGTTTGGACCATAATCTTAATGTTTCCTGTGTAATCTGAGTCTATGACCCCAGGGACCACGGTAAGGCCCCGGAGGGCGGTGGAGGATCTTCCGATTACCAGACCCACGGAATTCTCGGGAAGTGGCCCCCGGAAGGTGGTCTCGACTATCTGAACACCCATGTCAGGCGCTAATATGAATCTGGAGGCGACACAGAGGTCCACGCCTGCTGACCCAGGGGTAGCCCTTGTGGAGGGCTGCCACTTTGTGTTGTCCTGTCTAGGGGGCGGGGGCCCGTCCGTAAGGAGGGCCCCCTCTGGCCGTTTTTTGGCTCCTGAATTTCCCTGCCACTAATGCGGTTTCCCTGGGCATCAAAAACTGATCTGCAGTCTTTCGCTTTGTGTGTTCCCTTCTTATATCGTTCGCACACGCCTATCGGCCCTTCCTGTGTATTAACACTGTGCGGACAGTCTCTCCTAATATGCCCTGGTTCCCCGCAGCCAAAACATCCTTTGGGCTTACGATCTCGCTTAGGTCCAGAAGCACCCTTAATTTGTGCTGTCGCGGCTACAAAGGCCGCCGCAAGCTTTGCTGCAGTCATCTGCCCTCCAATCTCCCTACAAATCCTAATCCAAGCATTGAGATCCTTGTTTTTATGCGGGGCAAGAGCCGCTTTGCACTCCACCGTGCATTGTTCAAAAATGAGTTGTTTGATCAGGGGCTTCGCCACCTCTTGGTCTGAAAAAACTTTATCGCCCGCGTCTTGCATCCTAGCCATGAAATCAACAAATGGCTCTGTGGCACCCTGTACTATCTTTGAAAGGCATAATGAGGCCGCCCCCGCACCGTTCACCTGTTTCCACGTGCGGAGCCCAATATTAGAGATTTGGTCATACACCTCATTGGGGAACTGAATTTGGTCATCCCTATATTGACCTGAGCCCTGGAGCATATCTTCATTCCACCTTGCATGCCCCCTGTTAACATTCTTTTCTGCTTGCTCGATGGCAAACTCGGCATACCAGGCTCGCCAATCAAGATAACTACCCGAAGGAAGGCATGCCTTGGCCAGCTGCATCCAATCACCCGGTGTAAGAGGCTGAGAGGCAAGATTCTCTAGCATAGCTATGGTATAAGGAGCTGTGGGCCCGAAGGTCGTGACAGTGCTTTTTAATTCTCTGATCTGTTTTATTTCAAACGGTTCCCAAACATTGCGCCCTTGGCCTGGGGCCATTTGCACAGTATATACTCCATAAGGACCGTAATCTATTCCTTGCATCGGTGGATCCCCTCCGGACCATCGTTCACCCCTCCATAACCGCCCATGAAAATATCGTCCACCCCGCGGCGCGACGTCATAGGATGGCGGTCGCGACAGAGTGGAACGGGGCGTCACTTCCTGTGCCGGCTGAGAGAAGGGGGGGTCCCCTGTAGCGGCCTCTCGGCGGGGAACCGCTTCTGGAAAAGAGCTCCAGGGCGGAGCGGATGGCTCTCTATCTCCTCCCCGCCAGAGGGCGCTCGGGGGTCCTTTCTCCTCTCTTTGCTTTTCTCAAGCGGCGCACGCACACAATTCGCGGCGCAACTCGGCATAGGGGTTTCGGGCCTCTCGGCTTTCTGCCCCACCTTCTGGTTCCTCCTCGCTATCTGAGTCGGAGGACTCCAGAGCTTGGGTGTTCCCTATCTTTCCCTGGATCTTCTCCCCCTGGACAGATCCCTACCGAGAGCATTCCGATTTTGCCTGCTCAAAAGCCTTGCGTGCGTCCATGATTTCCGCGTCTCTAACTGCCGACGGGAACCCCTTCCCCTCCCCTTCAAGGCACGCATGTATCATTTCCCACAGGGGGCGAATAGCCGGCGAAATATCGCCTCCCAATTCCGCCGAGGCGAGGTCCCCGCCTAACTTCTCCCATGACGGCAGGTTTAAATGCCCTGTGGGTAAAAACCAGGGAGCCACGCTATCTACCTCCGCTATAAATAGTTCCAGTGTTTTTTGACCTACCCTGAGGTCCCTAGATTTTAAAAGCTTTCTAAGGGCCTTTACCAAGGGCCGTGCCTCCGTGCTCGGTAAATTACCCATCCTCAACCTCTGAGGGCTGTAACTCACCGCGTGTGACTTAGAGAACCCGTCACCTACGCGTGAGCCTGAGGGGAGTCTAAAAGCCCTGTAGGTGCGCGCCACCCAGAGCCCAGGTTTATCCCCTACTCACCTGTCCAGCAGCACCACGCTGGAGCGTTGCACACCACCGAGGGGAGTGATCAGGTCCCCGTACGGGCCACCAGATGTCGGTGTCGCTCCCGGCCGGCAGGAAAGACACACGACAGATTCTGACGGTGTGCAACCTTGTCTTTATTTGTCTCCGCGTGAGCCGCGCGAGGCCTCTGCTCTGCCACCAGTCCTTTCTCACCGGTGGGCTTCCTCTATCTCTCTATTAGCAGCATGGGTCACACACATATATACGGACTCATTGTCCAATAGGGCAACAGCAGGCATGTGAGCTGATTGGTCATCGTCATTAGTTGCTGGGTAGACCAGTCTACTGCGCGGGCTGTTTACGTGGCCAGGGCAATCAGGGGGCAAGAAGCAGGCGCCAACTTGGCTCACTCGATGGGAGGGGTAATTTAGCTCAGGCTTCGCTCTTTCCTACAGGCCTCAGCGGCTCCCAACACTGGTGCCCACTTGTAATGTCAACACTAACCTGGGAGACTGAGGCAGGAGGATCACAAGTTCAAGCCCAGCCTGAGCAGCTTAGTGACCTAGCCAGACCTGTCTCAAAAAGAAATTTTAAAATGTCTGTGTGAATGCCTTGGGTTTGATCCCCAGTAACACATACATACACACACACACACACACACACACACACATCTTGCTCTGTCAGTGCCCTTAAGCTTACTCCTATATACTACACCATCTGAGCTGCTGTGTTTTCCTCCAGGACTCTTACAACCTTCTGATAAACCGTGTAGCTGATTCTAATTCATTGTCTTCCTCTTCCCTTAGGTTGTAAACTCAGTGGAGGCAGAGATCTTTTTTGTCTGTTTTAGTCATTGCTATCCCCTCATGCCCAGAAGTGTGCAATAAATATTTATTGAATGAATTAATAGTCACAAGAGGTTAAAAAAAGGAAACAGCAAGAATATTACAATTCTAATTTAAAATATGTAGTACTGTATTCTAACAGTGAAGTGTTTAGGGATATTAAAAATCATCTTTTCAGAGACACCAAAATATGAAAAATTTGAAACTACCATGAAATACAGTATTTTTAGTCTTGAACAAAATATAGCAATTACTGATTCTGGTGTTCTCTGGGTGACAAGCTAACAACTTTTTTGTAGCTATCTTTTATTTCCAAGAGTGTATATAAGCAGTGCTTTTATAATTGGATTTTTGGGAGATTTTCAAAAACCATTAATTGGAAATAGGATCCTCATCATCATAGCTTCTATTTGCCAAGGGTGTTTGAGACTTTCATGTTCGGGTTCTAGTTGTTCTACATGCAATAGGATGTGGAATGACCAAGAGCTGTAGTCACATATCTTCAGAACCTTCTTAGTCTCTTTAGTGTCCATTTGTTTGCTTACAAACTAAGCTAACCGTGTCTCCAGAGAACTTCTGTACATGAATAAATGCTCAGCATTGCTGGCTAGTAGAGAAGTGTGAATTAAAACAGTACTGAGATTCCATCTTACCCCAGAAAGAATGGCTGTTCTCAAGAAAACAAGTAACAAGTGCTGCCGAGGACTTGGGGGAAAAGGATCCCTCCTCCATGACTGGTAGGAATGCAAACCTGTATAGCCGCTATGTGGAGATTCCTTTAAAAACTAAAGATAGAAATCCCATTAGACCAGCCACTGCCTTTCTGGGTCTCTTCCGGAAAGCGTTAAAATCATCAGCTAGCGTGTAGTGGCTGGCACAGAGGCAGGAGCACAGGTGGGGGGGCAGCACCAGAGAGATGGAAGCGGGGAGAACAGAGGGGCCTCTCTCAACAACTCACTAGGTCCCCCAGAATCACAGAGATCACTGTGAGGGGCCGCATCCCCATTTCGCCCCTACTCAGCCTGCCTCTCAAAGGCTCCACATCCCGTCCTGTGACCCCCAAGCTGAGGATGGGGCTCCTGCATGTGAACCTCTGGGGCCCACATTCAAACCCCTTCCAGGCTCCACACCCAGGAGTAAGGGCTGCAGTGACGCGTCTGCACTCAGAGTGCCCAAGACCAGCTTCACACTGTCTGTACCGCGGGGCTTTATTTTGGATGCCATGCTTTGGAGACTGTGTGAGCAAGAACCATGCATCACACAGTTAAATTCTCAGGACAGAGCCTGTCTTTTTAACTTGCGGACGGATTCAGTTCATCCTCTCACCTCCTCACTAAGGTCAAGCCATGGCGACATGGGACTGTCACAGCCCTAAAGGCTCGTCAGTGGCTCAGTTAGTTAAAACAGGCCTGTTGCATATGTACATGTTTTCTGAGCAGCCAGCTTAGTGTGTTTCCTAGCTGTTGAATAATAGCATTTGCTGTGCTTTCGGCTTCACCGCCGCTGTGCCTGGTCTCCTCTCTTAGCAGAAGGCTGAGGCTCTGCAGTCACTTCCTGTTGGTCTTTGATTCCAGAGGAACTGTTCTCAAAAGAATTACTTGAGGAAGACCTTTTTCATTACTGAGTCATGAGATAACATTTTACTAGTCATACATCTATCCCTGAAATTTTAATATAGTTAATATGCATTTCTAAACATTAGTGTGTGTGTGTGATCTCAGTTTACAAGCTAGCTCCACCTAACACTCCTTAATCAAAGCGTACCAGTGCAGTTCATCCAAGTTTAACAGATGTTTGGTTTGTTAAAATGGTGCTCATTTTCATCCTTATTAAATGAACCTTTATTCCAAGGACGACTCATTATCATGTTCCAGATAAGGTGGCTCAGACTTAGAGAAGCTAAATTATCTTTCTTTTTTTCTTTTTTGTTTTTGTCTTTTTCTAGACAGGGTTTCACTATGCAGTTCAGGTTGGCTTTAAGCTCACTGTGTAGCCCAGGCTGACCTTAAACACACAGAAGTTCTCCTGCCTCAGCCTCCTGACTAGAGTTATAGGTATGCACCACCATACTCAGCTAAATTACTTTTTGAAAGATAGTAATAAGATCAGGGTTAAAGCCAAGATCTCCTTAATGTCAAAGCCTGTTCGTACTGTTACAGACCATCACAGATTTATTCAAAAGAATATTTTTGAAAAAGAGTATTCAAAACTAGATTTCAGGAAAATTTCATTTGAAAATATAAATAGTAAACTGATTTTGAGGTATTATATTACCAAATATATGTAAGGGGTATTTTAGAAAGACCTTTTTTCTTATTGAGTCATGAGAACATTTTAATAATGATACATATATGCCTAACAATTTAGTACATTAACAAATTGGCCCTAGGAAAAGAGTCTGTATTTACTTTCCATTAAAATACATACTATATACACTTGAAATGTTGTACTTTCCAATGTTGTTCACATTAGTAGAGCCCTGTGTCACCCTCCTAGTCTGTCATTGTGTGTATTAGTTTTTGATCTCCCAGATCAGTTAAACCTGAAAATTATCATAATTTTGGCCTCTTACATGTATGTTTGAAGACAAAAACAGGATCACACTACAATTTATATCATATGCGGTATATGCAAAAGATAAACGCAGGTCACCAAGAATTCCTAATATTATACCTATTTGTATCATAAAGAAATAGTGTTTGTCTTAGGAGTTATCTTTTTATTTATTTATATTTTTTTGGAATTGAACTCAGGACCTTGTGCTTGCCAGACGAGCGCTGTACCACTGAGCTACAACCCCAGCCCTCTTTTATAGGATTGTAAACAAACAAGAAGGCCCATGCTGGTTTTTCTTTTTTCTTTTACTTTCTTTCTTTTTCTTTTGTGGGGGGGTACTGGAGATTGAACCCAGAGCCTCAGGGTTGCTAGGCAAATGCCTAACCACTGATCTACAGCTCCAGCGCTTTCTAAGAGCAGTCTTGACCAAGCATCAAGGTTGAATCCGTGAGGACTCATTCAAGGGAAAGACACAGGTTTTGGAGGTGCGATGTAGCCACGCCCTTCCACAGAACCCACAGCAAAGCCACTGTGTTTGCTGTGATGTTACATCGAGTAAAGTTTTCCTCTGCAGCATGAGCTGTGTCCTTGTGAATCAAGGCTGCAGTGACAGGAGCTGCCCCTAGACTGGGACTGGAGACCAGACAGATGCTCTTGGGAGGGCTCTGCTCCCAGCCTGCTGATTCTCAGCTGCCTGCACCTGGCCCAGGCACCAGTCCACAGCTCTGTTTCACACTTAGCCTCCAGCCCTGTGGAGGATTCCAGTAGGGAGCTTGGCTGCCTGGTGTGTTTCCATAGTCGCAGGAAAGTGATTAAGCTCCAGATCTCAAAGCCTAAAGGAAGCAGATCTCTACCTTTCCATCTTCCCTGGGTTACCTCTCGCAGATTTCCAGCCAGCATCGAAGTCCTGCAGCCTTTCCCAAAGTAAATTTCCACAGCGTGCGGAAGAAACTACAGATGGACCCAGGAGGGAATTAGATCAGAGTTTATTTCCCAACTTTATGTGTGATAACTGTGAATGATGTTTTAATGGTCAGGCATGAAAACTTCAGAGATGGACCAAGATTTGCGGAGGAGGCAGGCAATGAGATCGCAGCACTAGAGGACTGCGGCTTTTGGTTATTCTCCTAGTCAGGCCCTTCTCTTGTAGGAAAGCAGATGGCGAAAGGGAAGGAGTGTTCTATCTCGTGCTGTAGCCCAGCCCAGTCCTGCTTAGCCAGCTTGCCGTGCAGTGCAGGCCGGGGGATCCTCTCTTCTGATTGGCTTTCCTTCAAGACAGCCCAGGTCTCCTTCATCCTCCCAGGACATCTGAAACAATTTGGACACTCCACTGCAGTCCACGTGGCCATTAATTCTGGTATGTCAGCTTCACTGGATTAGAAAATGCCTGGCAAATTACTAAAACACATTCCTAAGAGTGTCCGCATAGAGTGTCCGCAGGAGGTATCACCTTGGGCAGCATATAAGGTCCTTCATCCTTCTTCTGTGACTCTCTTCCCCTTTTCTGCTCCCTGACCACTGTGAGCTAAGCAGCTTTTCTTCACCATACCATTCCACCGAGGTATTTCTGCCTCAGAGCCCGCTAACGTAGACTGAATCCCCTGAAACCTTGAGCTGAATTTAACCTCTCTTCATTTACATCAGGTTTGTGCCCCGGCAGCGGAAAGCAGGGTGTTACAGTGCGTGATCCTAAGTTAAAATGATGACTGCCACGCTTTGTTCTACAGTTCTTTTCTGAAGTAAAAAAAAAGCCGCTTCCTTCTGCTTTTTAAATCATTTATGTGCAGCTGAATGTCACGTCTCATTAGCTGCTGCCTCCATCCCATGCCGAACCAGAGAGGATGTGGACACAGGGAGACTATAAATACCCACACTCTTTCCACACACGTGGCTTTACATAGTGCAGAGCAGTCAGGATTCTTCTGCCTGAGCTCTGATTCATGGTAATGTGCTTTTATTCCTAACTGGCATTTTCACATGACCAGAAACTCTTCCTGGCAACACTTAAAGAGTTTTCCAAGAACATATTATATGATACTTCTCCAGGAGCTGGCTGAGGAGTCTGTTTTCTGGATAAGAAGAAACGGGGTTTCATATCGTCTTCCCCAAAGCCCAGAGATCTCCAGATGGAAAGATTCAGCCAGAGGTGCTGTTTGGAAGGGTGATTTCAAAGGAAATGGTAAAAGCAGCAAATGTGGATATGAACTTAGTGGCACTGTCCAGCCTACTGACAAGTCCTGCCAACCTGAGATCCCCTGGTCTGGTTCAGTATTTTTCTCTTGTCACGTACCCTACAGCATTTGATAATCTACCCGTGAGCCTCTAAATCAGAGGGTGCTGGGTGGGGTGTCAGCTGTCATCTCTGACTTACCAGTCGCTGCAGCACTTTAGCTGACCTGGGCATCAGTCAGAGCAGAAGTAAACAATTACTTCTCCACGAGGTTACTAGAAGGAGCTTTTAGCTAACTCATGTGAGGAGCCTGGCATTTAAGAAGTGTTTTAATAAATGAAAATCTCTACTGTTTCACCATTCCATATTTATTATGCAAACTAAAGGATGACACAGGGAAAGCAGTAAAATTTGTAGTTGATCTCTGATACTAATTGACACTCCGTGGAAGAATCCATGGTGAGAGATGAAAGAGAGACCAAAGTAGCAGAATCACATCACTTAATTAGTCCCATGCAGGCTGCATGACCCACTTAGATATTAGTCCTGGGGGCCCTGCACTCCTTCACGGGGTCCCCCTCCTCCAAGGCTCCCCCATGAGGGCATGGGCTCATGGAAACCCTTGGATTTCTTTGATCTGCTTTTGATTTTCTGCATCATTCTTAATCCTAATGCTTATTTTTGATAGATCAGTCAAGTCAAACTCATTAATCGGATGCATTTTTAACCAGTGCTAGCAGACCTTGAGTTCCTCCTACCAGCTCTAACACTAAGAGTACATTTTCTTTGAATTTTTACAGTGAAGTTTAGAAAAGGTTTTTAAACAAAATTTTAGAAACAAAAATTGCACTACACAGAGAGAAAAATGTGCCATTTTCTCTTTCACAGTAAGCCACGAAAATTGTGGGGCACGACCCAGTCATGATAATAGTTTTCTGAGCTCTGAAATACCAGAATTTTGACATCCAAAGACTTCCAACATGCTGCCTTCACCTTTTTGATAAGAGAAGAAATTATTAAATGTCAGCACTTTGGGGAATTTTTAAAAAGACATCTTCAACAAATAGACTTCCTGTTCAATTTCTATGTTTAATATATAAAATGGAAGTATAACTCAGCTATTTCTCATATATTTAACTTACTAACGTCAAAGTACCAGTGTTGTAGAATGAGTTTCTAAACTCTGTTCTCTCCCTGATTAGGAAAAAGTATCTACCAAACCCCATTAGATATACAAGGCCTCAAAAGTACTCCTGAAAAAATTTAGTGTTGGGTGAAAGGCAATTTGGAAAATATCGTCACATCTACTTGCCAGTACATAAAAATCTTTAGCCACAGTTCTCAAACATTTTGATTTTCTTTCCACATGAAATATTAGTAGTACAGTATATGTACACATACTAGATGTAACTATGACACAGTACCCAATCTCTGTTCTTAGAACTCAGGCATGCGCATCGACCAGTTAGAAATTCCGTGTCAATACCATTTTTAGTGTCTGCCTTGTACTCTATTGTATGGATCTAGTTCACTTTACCGTTCCTTTGTTCTTGGATGCTTAGGTTTCTGTTACAAAGATGTGACAAGTATCTTTGTTTATCCATGTCACCACTTGCAATTATTTTTTCAGAATTGTTTCCAAGAAGTGAGATTTGTAGTTCTTTAGGCGCTTGAGACACACTCCAAAATTGCTTCCTAGAATAAGCTGGTGGCAGGTTACACTGCCACCAGTTGTGTAGGAAGAATTTCCTCCTCACTCTGTCCTTTGCCAGCATAGAGAGGCACATTTTAAAATAATTTCATAGTTGAGTCATAGACTTCAAAGATGAGAGAGATGTTAGATTTTAGATGAAGAGGTTTCAGTATAGCTCCTCATTCAATGGAGAATTTATCTTCCCAGCACTATAACTGGAAATTCCTTGAGAAGAGCTCTGTCATTCATCACTATAATCCCAATTCCTGTGTATAGAGATGTGGTCATATTTATTGCATCAGTTAGTGGATATGTGAATAACCAAATGGCTCAATAGGCATCTCTAACAGATATTCATTCAATTGCCAGATCATTATTCAAAATTTAACTGTGCATCCTGAAGTACAATTGTAAATGCTTTTGAGGACAGCATATTCTGTATTTAAAACATAAACACATACATTTTAAGCATCACACTTCAATCAACAGCAGAAAAGTTTATAATATTATCCTAGCATTAAAAATTGCTCAAGAACCTTTACATATGCCTCTAAGCCCATAAAAACACATGTGGGGTAAGTGTGTCATTTCTGAGCGTTCCATTGACAACACTGTTATTTCCCACTTGGATGAGTTCTAGCTCAGTCTGTGAACACTTACCTGAAATTATCTTGCTTGCGGTTGCTTTATCAAAACCTATTGAAACAGAATTTGATTTTAGCCTCATGTTTTCCTACCACTCTTAGTATTTTCTCGTAATAATTCAAAAAAGTATATGCAAATCTCTTCTGAAACCCAAAACCACCCTGAAAAGCTGCAGGCAGTTTCCCTTGGACAGGTCCCAGTTGTGTTTCCTTAGCCAAGAAAAATGCCCTTGAGTTTGCTTTTATTCTTTATGCTTTTGCCCTGCTTTGTAGCAAAGGGGCCAATTAATTCTCCAAGTAGACATCATAAAATCTTCCCATATAAGAATTTCTTTGGGGTTGAAGTTCCACATTACATTTTTGGTTTAGCTCTTCTGTCAGTTGAAGCAATGCTTTTTTTAAAAAGCCAAGATAAGGAAGATAAGATTGATCATGTGATCTTGAATAATTAAGCAGTATCTCTTCCAAATGTGTGCTGCTATTGAGACTCCTTTTTTAGAGACAAAGATTTAAGGAGACCATGTAAAATAAAGGAAACCTTAAAGTTATCATTGAAAAGCAGTTAATACCTTTATGTTCACTATATTTACTTGATTCCTCCATTTTAATTATATTTGTAAGTACATTCACATCAAATTGTTAAAATTAATTACTGTGCTTGTGACATGGGCCTTATATAGTACCCGTTGTGAGGTCACCATGTAGTCTGGGTCTGCTGTATCACAGGCAATGAGCTGCAACTTGGGCCTTTTATTCATGTCAATAACTCTGTACCACAAGGTGTTACTAGCCACTCTTCATACTGTTAATGAGGACCTGGAGACCAGAGAGACTTGAAGACACTTAGTGTATCAGTCAGCTTTCCCATCACTGAGACACAATACCTAACAGCCACATTTAAAGAAGTTTAATTAGGTTCATGGTTTCAGGGGATTCTGTCCATAATTGGTTGATTCTAAAGCAGAGACGTCATGGTAGAAGGGTATGGAAGACCAAAGCTGCTTAGTTCTCAATGGCTGAGAAGAGGAGCAGGACAACAGTGCCAGAAGGAAAGAGGAGAAGAGCAGGACAACAGTGCCAGAAGGAAAGAGGAGCAGGACAACAGTGCCAGAAGGAAAGAGTACCATTTCCTTTGAACTTACTTATTGGTACCCAGTGCCACACCTCCATGGCCACCCAGGCACACCCAGGGTCATGCTCTGCTAACTTTCTTGGTGCTTCTTAATCCAATGAAGCTGATGTATCAAGATTAAGAGTCCCACTTGGCCAAGTCACTCAAAAGGGAAGAGTGTTTTGATTCCAACCAGGTCAGTATTGTACTCATGGTGCTTCGAGATAACACAAATCTCAGATGATCGGCTTCAGGTGAGGGTGCCAAAAGTTTATCCGACATCCCAGACTTGATCAGCAGCCACTTAGATGCTGTGCCAGAGGAGGTGAACCATTTGAGCTCTGTCAGAAAGTGTCATGGTTACCTACTGGTATCTGTGTGAATGCAGGAAGAGGAAATGTTGGCATGCATGGTGGGGATTTGCTATCGTCAGGCTAAAAGAAATAGTCCCGGAGCAAGTGGAAATGAAAACCAACAGCTGTGGAGTCATGCATCCCTTGAGTGTTAATGTTCCATGCTTTACCCACTTTAGTTTTGCGCTTTGTGAAGTGTGAATGTGATTTTGTTTTGACCATATGGTGTTCATAAATCACTTGCTGGACTAGGTTTCCAGGTCCTATGAAGCTGCCTTGTAGGTCCCTGTCTGGGGTATTGTGCAACAGGTCACCTGTCGACTGGGGAACTGGAACCCCAGAGGTTCATGTTAATGCAGCACTGGGACCTCTTCTTCTCTGTCTATGCAAAGGACACACCTGTTCAGATAGACTGTAGTGAACCAAGCCAAAGTGGTCCTTCCATGCGAGTGTTGGTGTGATAAAGCAGAAAGAAGACGGTCTGAAATTTGCGAGGCTGGGACTGACTTCAGCCCTGCCACTTGCTCCGTGTGTAACCCAGTTACAAACCTCAGAACCTGAATTCAGTTACCTGGTCTAAGTGGATGAATTGGGTTAGTATTTATCTCACTAGGCTGCTGTGATGTACATAGGAGAGGAGGCGGGTGCAGTGCATTACAAACTACCAAGAGCTATACATTTTCCTTATTCAAAGTCTTTGCAGTAGCTAACGATTAATCATTTAATGGTTTGATGGTTTCCTGATTTTAAAAAAACTCAATGGCGAGATCAGACTCCCTCAAAAGTTTAAAACTTTTGCCCATCGCTAAGCCTCTTAGTCCCTGCACTTTTTACCTCAGTAAATGTCAGTATTGTTTCTGAAGCAGACCTTGTTGAAAGCCTCAGACATTCAGACCACCCCTCTCACTGAACCCCAGTTCCAACCAGTGACCAAGTTCTCATCATCCTACTTCTAAATATCACTTCAGGTTAACTCTGTTACTGAGGTTTTAAGGCAAAACTCTCAGCTGTGGGGGTCCTGACAGACCAGGACCAGCTGTCTACCCCATAATGCTAATCAAGGAGCAGAGCTTTCATCAGCTTGGCTGTGCTGGGGACACACAAAAAGGAATCCAAGATCTGTCCTCTAGGGGCTGACAAGCATTGGGGGTTTATAGGAAAAGGGAACAGAGAAAGGTAGGGGTTTGCGTAGATGGGGGCTCCGAGCTGGCAGTCCAGGGGTCCTACTCAAGGCATGGTCTAGGTGGATGAGGGTGTCTCAGGACTGGCCTTGTGAGGGTCTGGGACAGCTGTCATTGCTTATGGGGGCAGTTTGGTTCCAATCCTGATATGGTGGCTTCCGTCTTGAGGAGCAGCCTCTGTTCCCATCAAGGGGTGCCAGCTTCTATTTTAGAGGTGACCTTGTGGGGCATCTGCAAAGCTCTGCTTTTGCTGGATCTGAGATGATTTCAGGCTTCAGACAGTGACTGGAGACTTGTGGGCTTTGTTCTAAGAAGTGTGGAACCGGATGTTGTGTAAACAGGCAGTGAGTATCTCTGAAGATGCTGAAAATCCGTTGTGACGGACAGGCCAGGTACAGAGACAAGCGGATACCTGACCCATGGTGTCCTGACCATCCACCCTTTATCCCGCTCCCGTTGCTCATTGGGCCTCTGCAGGCCAGCCTCGGGGTCTCTGCTGCACCACCTTGTCTTATGCCTGCTGCTTCCACTGCCCACCTCCCCTTCTCCCTGCTGACATTAGTACAGTAACAACTGCTTGCCTTCCTTGGCTTGTCCCCTTCCACCCGTACTGCATGCGAATGGGCCACGTCTATGGTCTCATCACTCAGTAGCATAAAATCCATCAGTGCTTCTGTGTTATTTCTTGAATAAAATGAGTGGCTTTGAGCATGACACTTAAGGTTACTCTATTCTGTCTCCCCCTAACTGTGCTGAAATACTAGTGTCCTAAGTGGATGGTATGGTTTCATTCTTCTGGGCTTAAGGTACACCTTTGCACATGTGACTCTTAGAGAACGACCTACTCACTCCTTAAGAGTTAACTCTCCTTTGTGCTCCTGTAATACTCCCTTGATAGCACTTATTGTGTTGAATTGTTATGAATGCTCTTTTTCTAAATGTCATGAGGCAATGTTTGAGATGCAGTACTTCAAAAATCCTGTAAGATATTATCCATGGAATAGTATACTAAATCTTAAATACTCTTTTTGGGATGAAAGTGGGACCAGGAATTGAACTCACGACCTTGCACTTGCCAGGCAGGCACTTATGCTGCTGAGCTAGATCCTCAACCCTTAAATACTCTTTTGAATAACACTTTTTTCCTCCTATATGTGCATATCAGTCATCTCTCTGCAATGTGATCATTTACAGTAAGTATGACACTAAAGTAACCAGTGTTCCTTTCAGTTTTTAATGCTGAAACATATTGCAAAGCAAAGGGAAAAATAGCTTCTGCACAATTTAAATAATGATAAAGCAACCATCCACATACCCTCAGCCTAAGAAATAAAATATCCATTTCAAACCCTGCAAACAACCTTCCCTAACCTCACAACCCCTTCTCCACCCAGTAGCAAACATTAAAATATTTCTTGCAAGGTAGTCGTGAGTTCAATCCCTGGTACTGATAAAAAGGAAAAGGGAAAAAAAAAATATTTCTTGCATATCTGTCTTTCTCCCCCAGCTTTCTGAAGACCAAAGCTGTGCTTTTTTCTCTGTTCCTCATACCCGGCACATAGACATTCAGTTCCTACCTCCACAGTGAAATGAAAGTGTTGAATAAAAGTTGCAATATGATATTAAGGAAATAAAGTAAAGGTAAAAATAGTGTTGCAGGTAACAGTGAGTCATTTGGAGAGTTGGTCTGGGGAGGATTCCTTGAGGAAGGACATTGCAGACTGTGTCTTAAAGGAGGATTAGAGAATCTTCTAATTTCTGCCAGAATATACAGATTGGAAAAGAACTTTCATTCCCACCCTCATCGAGACAACAAAAATAGTCAAATGAACCGCAAGTTCATGACTCTCATTTAGTTTGTTACTAGACTGAGGTTTCCTGTGACGAGCCAGCCAGGCATCTGTGTCGGGCTCCAAGTAGACGTGGGGGAGAGAAACCGACAGCTGGTGAAGGCCCCGCACGCACGGGCAGAGGGGAGACTCTGATGCCCCGCAGGAGGCTGTTGACAACACCTTATGGGCTTTTTCTATAAACCCCACACACCAGGTGACCACAGGGATGACCAGCAGGGGTCCTGAGAAGGCACCCCGCCAGGTGCACAGTGTGAGGGACATGGCAGCTGTGTGGAGAGAACACACAGCTTTCCCTCCTGACTCCTCCTCCTTTATCTCATCTGTAGGGACAAAGCCCTGACCCGAGTAGGGAAGGCCCGGCGCCTTTTTTAGGAAACAGGTGGAAACTTATTGCAGCTGGAAGAAAGAACAGGAAAAAGTGTCCTTGGGTGAGGGCAGGAATGCTGTGGGTCCCAGAACTACAGCGAACTACAGCCGTGGGAAGGGCAGAGACATTGAGAAACTCAGGGACAAAGAGCCTGTCCACCATTGAGACTTAACCAGAAAAAGGGAGACTGTCCCTCACTGTCACCTCCAGGTTAACCACAGTGACCCAGGAATCCTGGTGGGAGAGCAATAAAGATTGGGGCAAGCAAAACAAAGGCCTGAGGCCTAGAGTGGAACAGATGATTGAGAAAAATTCTCTGGAATATTATCCTGCATGCTCAATAGAAGCTGTCCCTCGAGGGAGTTAAAGCCTGGTACCCTGCAGGTAACCACACATGGGCAGTAAGCCCCAATCCAGCCTGACTGCTGACCAGACTGGCTCAAATACACACAGAAGCCCAAGTCGGGGCCAGATAGCTCCATTTCCAGGCATAAGAATTGTTCCCCTCTGTTTCTGTGCAAGGAGTCTGACTCCTAACCAAAGTTATGGGTCAGATGAAATGACAGGAGAAACACACTCCCGAGAGACAAGGCTTTTGATGGAGGCACATGTACAGATGTTGAAATAATCTGACAAGGAATTTGAAAGAACCGTGATTAATATGAAGCCTCTACTGGGAAGATTATAGAATCAGATGGTCAGCTGGAGCAGAGGGATGGGAAATAGAAGAAAGAATCAACTGGAAATACCAGAAATGAGAAACAGAAAGAGATGAAAAATGCCAAGCAGGCTCTTCCCACCGATTCATCATGGCCAAGGAAAGAATCGAAGAACTCTCAGACAGGTCAGGAGGAATGACCCACACTGACACACAAGGAGGGCCAGTGTGAAAACCAAAAACCAGAGCTGGGCACACAGAAAGGTTTCACTCACTTACTTATGTGGGGTTGAAGGAGAGAGAAAATGAAGTGGGAGAATTTAAATTTAACTTTAAATTGAAGGAAGAATTTTCTAAAAACCAATGATGGACACCAGACTTAAGAACCTCAGAGAACACCAGGCAGGGTGCATAGAAAATGAGGCATCTAGCATGTCATAAAGGAACTGCTGTGAACAAGAGGAAATTCTGAAAGGAGACAGAACAAAGTATAGAGAGAAAGAAAAACAAGAATCATAGCATGCTTCCTGTCAGAAAACTTGTTAGCCAGAAAATAACAAAATCACATATTTTAAAAGCTGGAATCAACAGAGCCAACCGAGAATTCTATAGTCACCATATCTCTCAAAACTAAAAACTTTCCCAACAAATGAAAGTAGAGCCTCCATAGCCACCAGACCTACAACATGAGCAATGTCACAGCAAGTTCTTCAGATAAAGGAACACAGCAGCAGACAGAAACTTCGGTCTGCATAAAGACATCAACAGAGCTCAAAATGTAATGTATGAAGATCAAGGAAGATTACTTTTTCTTATTTTTACTTACTCAAAAAGGAAACTAAGGCGAAATTAGTAGGCCTGTGTTTTGTGTCTGCAGCATATGGAAGAGGAAAACTTATGATGGTGTGAACTGTAAAATGTGAAAACCATGAAGTGTGTAAGCAGAAAGGAGGGAGAGGAAGTCGGTGGTGTAAGCGAGCCCTCCGTGTGAAGCTGGGTGATGGTCTTGCAGGTGAGCTCTGGGTGCTTGCAGGTGTGTATAAAGCTGGGAGGGGCTGATAAAGAAACTGCAGAGAAGCGATCATGAGAATGTCAGTGAGAGTATGTGTACACTTTAGTAATCTCCAGGGAAGGTGATACAGCCATTAAGGGGACAAGGACCAGTGCACATGTTAGAATTTCTAGGCTTCACTTTTGGGTACCTCAGGACAGCCATGTGCCAAGGGCTGGAACAGAGAAGACGGGCGTCTGGGGCAGGTTGTGACGCCAGCTGATCTTCACGAGGTATGCGTGGGTTCACAGCCTTGGGAGGTCTAGGCAAAAATACCCACCACAGGCACGAACATCCTAGGATGCGGGACTTTGCATTTTGCTTCCCTAATCCCAGGTAGTTGTCGCGTGATATTTTGACCTGAACATGGCCTGTACCCTTTGATACTTGTGGGGCTCGGGTGGCCCAGCATGAGGAGACCACTGATTAGACAGGAAGGAGCTGTGTGCAGCAGAGATTCCTTGCTTTGGGTGAAAGGTGGCAGAAAGCTCCCAATAGCTGTGGTATTCGCCACCCAGTGATGCATGCAGTCGGCACCTTCAAGATCCGCTCCCAGTGGGCTTCGCAGGACACATTAATCATCATCATCATCATAGATCTCAGAAAGGAAGAAGCTGGAGAGTTCCGGCTTCTTTCCTCTGCTGGCAGCAAGTGACAAGATTATTGGTCCTTTCGGGTTTTGATCCCCTGCAGATGATCATCAGAGATTTCCAAATACTCTGCAGAGTCTTTAAAAGGCCTCTGTTTGTCACATGTGCTCCTAGTGACCCAGGAGACCTTCTCCGTGGCAAAGGAGATAAATGTCAGAGTGGAGGTATATGTGCTAAGTCATAAACATGACTTGTGGTTTCCTTGATTGCATAAGTACCAGCCCTGATATCTTTAGCTTCATCCTGTTTTTAAAGAAAGGGCAAGGTAACCAAGTTGAAATGTGAAAACAAAATAAATGTAGGGGACAAAACAAGAGGTGTAATACATTTTTAGTGCTGTTGATCTCTGTCTTCTTCCTGCATGGACATTTTTCCGATTAAAATTGTGTATGACATGAACCTAAACCCATACATCAGGGACCTGGGCCAGTACTCACTATGCACATTTCACCCAGGCTGGCCTTGAAAGCCAGTCCAAAGCATATTAAATTATCCCTTGTGGAGAGATTGGGGTTTAAATCTGTTTCTGCAGGGTTCCAAGGAACTAATAATTATTAATGATGGCATCCTGAAGGTTCCTACTGCACCCGCAGAGCTGTGTTCCCGAATGTTAAGTAGGCAGACACTGAATGAGCCAGCTGCTGTGTCAGGACATGAGGCCCATTTCCTGGTTGGTGCCCTCCCAAGCAGGGCAGGATGCAGAGGGGACCGCTAAGGACATCGTCCCAGAGGTCTGAAGAAAAGTGCAATAACACACAAAATCCAAGCCCAGAGCTCATGACAATAATAGATGGCATTCCAAGATCTTGCTGAGCATCAGGTGCTGCGCTAAGCCAATCTTCACAGAATTTCCATGAGGTCAGCACTACTGTTATCTGTGTTTTCACAGGTTGAAGTTTGGAGAGGAACCAATACTGCCTACGGTCACAAAAATAGTAACTCAAAGATCCAGGCCTAGACTCAGTGACTGACTCTGGAGCCTACATTTTCAACATGATATATTCTAGCTTTCCCATCCCTGAGACACAGTACTCAACGCCCGCAGCTTAAAGAAGGAAGGGTTTCACTGGGCTCATGTTTCAAGGGGACTCTGTCCATGGTCAGCTGACTGCAAAGCAAAAGTGTCATGGTGGAAAGACACGGTAGAGCAAGCCACTTAGTTCATGGCAGAAGCAGGGCAGGTAAGTGGTGCCAAAAGCCAGGCAATACCTCTGTGACCCACCCAGACCCTCCCAGAGTGTGCTCCTACAAGCCCTTAGGCAGATCCTAAAATCAATCTTAAATGACCCTCTGCCAAAACAGCCACACTTCCTCTCCCCACAGTTCATCTAGAGGAAATTCACTCAGCTCCTTAGTCACAAAGCCTTCACAACACATAACCATCATGTCCAGCCCCGGGGGAGCTGTAAGCAGGTTTACTAGTACTTACTGAGTACCCCGTCTGTGGCTAAGCCTGCTCCCTGCCTTCTGGGAAGGCACAGACTGGAGGGCACGGTGGTGACTTGGCAGTCTGAGTGCCATGGGCTGTCAAGACAGAAGCATGCATGCCACAGAGACAAGGCCATCTCAGGAGAGGGACAGGCTCCGTGAAGAGGTAGACCTGGGCTGTGTCATGCAGGAAAGACAGGGACAAGCTGAGAGTTGGGGGCAAAGGCCTTTTATCCAGAGATCAATGAGGTGCAGGAGCGGGTCCTGGTCAGGAAACAGCACGTACATCATGGCTGCAGTTTAGCATGAGGTGGGGCGGGAAGGGGTGAGACCGAAACTCCTAACTCCACCTTTTAAGTTTAAGGTTGAAGGGTCTCTCAGAACATTAATGAAGGAATTTTACTTAGCAGGAGATTCAGTTGAGCCTGTGCTGTAAACTGAATGCTCACATCTCCCACAATTCATGTACTGAATCCTGCACTCCCATGTGATGGGATCAGGATGCGGGACCCTTGAGAGGTGAGCAGGTCATGAAAAGGAGATGAAGGCCCATATAAGAGTCCCCAGAGACATTGCTTCCCCTGCTGCCATGTGTGGTTACAGTGAGAAGAGAGCCATGGGGAACCAGGGAGTGGGAAGTCCTCACACACTGAACTTGTCCATACCTTGACCTTGGACTTCTCAGCTTCCAGAACTGTGAAGAAATAATCTCTGTTATTTTTAAGCCATCCAGCCTATGGTGTTCTGCTATAGCAGGCAAGAAGGACTAAGACAGCTCAGATTTCATTTTTCCATTTATTCCCGTCAACAGTACTTAACACAGGCCAGCTAGGTACGAGGCATAAGATCAGTACCAGAGGCTACGAGAGAACAGTCAAGCTCTGCTTTCATTAGGTCCATCCCAGCAGGACAGGTCAGCAGACGGTGACAGTGTTTGTCTTTGCTAAGTGTGCAGCCCTGTGGCATCCTTGACCTCACGGGGCTTTGCTTAACGGAACTCTGAACAGAAGGAATTCTGAATCATCTTTATGCAGCTCGTGAATTTTAGGGGTGCCCAAGTAGCTCTGTATCATTACTACGATCCTGCCAGTTAGATCCTCGGTAGCCTCTGTTAATGCTATTCAGTGAATTCTCAAAATAGTCTGTTGTCCAAAAGGAACTAACATCTTAGTGAACAAAATAAATTCCATGCTGATAAGAATACAGTCTTAATGAGAACACAAGGCAGCATTAACGTAAACAAAGGAGTCAATTAATGAAAAACCTGGTGGTTGGATTTCAGGATCTGGGCCCCGGCCTCCTCCAGGCGCCTGTGCAGGGTGCTGAGCAGGCAGACGGCAGTGGCCCCGCAGTACAGCAGCTCCTCGGTGAACGTCTGTGAAACCGACTCCCAGGCCTCTTTTCATTAAAAATTCCTTTTTTATTTTTGCATAAAGATGAAAAACTAAGATGACATCAAGTCTTTTCAAACTGAAACAGACTTTCATGCTTTCTTTTCATTAGAAAATTTTTTGCATAGAGATGAAAAAATAAGACAGTATCAGGTCTTTTCAATGTGCTTTCCATAAACTAGTTTCTTGGACTTTTCCCTTAAGACCTATTTCCCAATCCTTTAATTTTTTTCTTTAGACACTGCACTCAATGGATAAGACTGGGCCAAGTGACAGAAACAGAATTCAATGAAATAATGGATGTTAATACTGCAATTTCTCCTAAGGATATAAAACTCATTTTTGTTGTGTATTTCATTAATTTTATGCTGCTAACTTTAAAGCAAGTGGTTAACATCTTGAGACCTCAGTTTCTTCAAGTGTTAATCAAAAGTTAACACACATACAACTCTCCCAGACCTACAGGACTCAAATCCTATGATGTTATTGTTAATAATAAACATAATACCCGTTTAGCAGCTTTCACAAGATTCTTTTGGCTCTTGTCATCTTGAGCCTGAATACCCCCAAGTTTCTTACTAGAAGGGAGCTCTGGTGCACACCAACTCACACTTGAGCCTAAATATTAAAAATGCAAAGAGAATAAATGAATATGCTTATTAATTCATCATAATTAACTAAAGCTCATTCCTAGAATATAATTTAGTACCACATGAGAAAAACCATTAGTATACAAACATCAGTAGAAATATTAGGAAAAACCATGATGAATATTTGAATAGATTTCTCAAAAAGACACTGGATAAAATTATATAATCACTTAGTTTTAGAAAAATTTAAGCATAAAATTGGTTCTTTTAAAATAACATTTACTTAAAATTAAGTCACTATACTTAGCAAAGATATGTTACACACATTTTCAAACAAAATGATACTATAATTTATTACAATAAATCTTACTAAATATTCCTACCATTTCAATGTGGGTGTTTTTTGTTTTGTTTTTGTTTATATTTTGTTTTTTGGTTTTTTGAGACAGGGTCTTGCTATGTGGTTCAGGCTGGCCCTCAAACTCACAGTGATCCTCCTGATTCAGCCTCCCAAGGGCTGGGATTACAGGTGTGCACTACCATGCCTGGTCTCATTTTGTTATTTTTATAAGTTGGGGGAACATCAATAGAGAAATGTGGAGAGATTACCATTTGCAAACGATTTATAGTTAGAAAGCCAAGAGCAGTAAGCTAAAAACTACATGTGTTGATCTCGAAAATTTAGTAAAGTGATCATAAAAGGAACAAGAATTTAAAAATGGTCTCCTTTTCTATATTTATGGAAATATTAAATATCTACTAATACTAACACAGCATTCCCCAGCACTGGATAAATAAAACTCCCAAAACTTAATGGGAGGAGAATAAAAGCAGCTGCATGCCTTGCTCCTGAGCTTAATGTTTATGAATACTCAATACTGTGCAATTCCAATCGAAGTACCAAAAGGTAAAGAACCTAATAAAGGAATTGTAACATGAAAGATACAAATGTATGAAGTATTTTAAATGATGGCAGTGCTCTGTGGAATGATGAGCTGGCAAGATAAAAACCAACCCAGTAAACCATTACACCATCAGCTGCAGTAAACTCAGCTGAATTAAGCATTTAAATATTTGGGATTCTTTCCAAAATAAATAAAGTACAGTGCTGTCGTGGCTTCAATTCTCAAAGGAAGTGCATTTCCCTTTACTGTTGGACAAATAAAAGATAAAAGTAGGTGGGTGTACTATCAAAATATTAAAAATATAGTAAACGTGATGAAAGCACATGAATATCTTATCTTCACATCTCAACTTCACATTTAAAGAAAGTCAAAAGTACAACGACACACAGACAAACGTACATGGACACAGAGAGATAGCATCTAGGGAATGAATGTCCTCACATGGCTGGTAGTCAAGAAAATACTAATTAAATTATCAAAATTAGTGAAGCTTTGCATTGACAGCTGTAGAATGTACTCATAAATTGCAGGTAGGAATATAAATTTTTAAAAGAAGATAGTTGAACAAATGCAAAGAAATCATTCAAACTGACCATATTCTGCCATGTTCTTTTTTTATTGTCTTTTGAGAGTCTCATTATGTAGTGCAGGATAACCCTGAACTCATTATGCAGGCCAGCCTGACCACAAATTCACAGCAGTCCTTCTGCCTCAGCCTCCTGAGTCCTGGGATTACAAGTATGCATTCCCAAGCCCAGCTAGACCATGTTCTTTTTAATGCTGCAATATTTCTAGAACTATGTGGTAATAATGATAATTATAGCTACTGTACCTATCTTGCACCTATCAGGAAGCTGCTTACGTGGACCCTTTACAAACAGCATCTCCCATCCTTACTAAAACACTGCAGCTGGATAACCTTAACCTTGTTTTAAAGATGAGGAGACTGAGACTTAGAAAGATTAAATAAATCATCAGCATTGGGGAGATTCAAATATTGTTTTTAATCTTTTTTTTTAATCGGTACCAGGGATCAAACTCACAACCACCTGCTTGCAAGGCAGGTGCTTATGCCACTGAGCTAAATCCCCAGCCCCTCAAGTATTGTTTTACTCAAGCCCTTTCTATAACCTCAGGCTACCTCAGAAGCAGTGCAAAAGGAAAACAGGAAAAGAGGGATAGAAAACAAAGGAAAAGGTTTAGTACTGGTTTCCTTGTCTTCTAAAGGAATCTAGAAATAACCTAATGTCCAACAGTCACTGTGCAAGCGAATTCAAGGTACAGAACAGCATCTGTCACATAAACAATACACTTTCAATGCAGCTGTGCTTCTGCTGCTGCTGCAGATAGGAATACATTAGTGAATGGAAGGGCTGCGTAGTATTCAGTGTTTGTGGAGTGTGGTGGGAATAAGTTGTTGGGTGCTCGTCTAGTTGTGCCTTTCCTAATCCAAGTGAGTACAGTTAAAGTCTTGAACCCCGTTCTTCCGTTTCCTTCTCTGTAACCTGTGGTCATGCCAAGGGATTGCATCTACTTCTTTGGGATGTTGGTAGACTGAATAGTGGGTAGCTGCTGCTAGGCTTCAGATGTGACTTGTCTCTGTCAAAACTCACGTTGAGACTCAGTTCACCAATGTCACAAGATTAAAAGGTGGTGGCATCTTTAGAGATTAAGCCATGATTAAGCCATGGCTACCAAACAGATGGATTTTTTTAAACCTTTAAAACTGTGAACTAAATGGATCTCTTCTCTTTATAAAGTTCCCACTGCAGGGGAATTTTTGTCATAGTAACACAAAACAGGCTGATTATATGTTTAAAATGTGCAAAGCTTACAGAACACAATAAAAATAGGTCATAAGAGCAGAGAAATAGGTACGGTGTGGAGTTGAAAAATCTTCTTTTGTTTTTTTTAGTAACAACCTCGTGCTCACCAGGTGTGTGCTATGCTGCTAAGCTAGATCCCTGGCCCCAAAACTCCATTTTTATCTTTCTGTGACATTTGCAAATGCAGTTTTTAAATTTACTTTAGTTTGGAAAAAGCAATATTTTGCCAATGACGTAGATATGCTGTAAGTACTCAAAAGTAATTTCTCTCAGAGGGTGAGAAAGACAGTGGTCAGGTGAAGGAAGCCATGGTGACTGCCACTACTTTCCACGGCTTCTTTAAGCAGCTGTTTACCCAAGACCAAGTTGACATTCCACGTATTCCCATGAAAGACAAGCAGTTGAGAAATGGAACTTGGAACATTTTAGGAACCTACTTAATGTCTCATAACTTAAAAAGAGAAAACAGTCCAGAGGGTGTTTAATATAAAGTGGAAATTTATGTCTAATGGTAAAATTTGGACAAAATATATTATTGTAGAGCAGAACAGAGAGGAGAGGAGAAAACCAGAAACACACATACTGTGAAGTCTCAGCTTAATTTTATGAAGACAGAATATCCACTGATAGGTGAGGAAATGTTCCATATCCTCAGCATCCTACACATTTAATCATAACCTATTTGTCAGTGAATTTTGATGACCCTCATATTTACGTCTCATACTATAATATTACACAAAAATAAAAATGTTAGGTGTGTGTGATGGTAGTGTATACCC
Organism: Cavia porcellus; assembly: GCF_034190915.1. NCBI lineage: Eukaryota > Metazoa > Chordata > Mammalia > Rodentia > Caviidae > Cavia > Cavia porcellus. The sequence goes on along the minus strand of NW_026947484.1, from coordinate 153,849,878 downwards.
CTGTGGTACACAACCAGACGTATACCCAACAACTTACTCCCCCCACACTCCATAGTTTCCCAAAACTTGGGAAACTGAGGCAAGAGGAATGTCAAGAGTTTGAGGCCAGCTTAGGCTACATGGCGAGTTCAAGGACAACCTGTACTGCCTTGTGAGACCCTGTCTCAAAAAAACTGAAAAAATAAAAAAATTAAAATGCTATAACACACAGTCAATTCATAATATAAGACTTGTCTACATATTTGTTCAGTAGTTTCTGTTACGTTAATTACATTACCTATAAATGATACAAAATTTAATTCAGAATTGTGCTCTGTTTTTACTATTGATTCAATTTTAAATCATCAAATAAGCTGCATCTGGACATAAAATGAAATAATAAAATTTACGATTCAATTTCAAGTAATATTCTTAACTCAAATAGGGATATTACTATACTTCATCCTACCTTTAAGCACTTTATTGGAAATGGCTTTTATTTTATTTCTAACTTTTAAGATTAAGTAGCGATTGAGTGAGAATAAGAATGGTTGTTAGACCCACTCATGTTTATTTCCTCCCCTTCCCAAGGCCACTAACATAATGACACAACAATAAAAACTGGACCAGCCATGAAGTCTTTAACTTAAGGAGAGGCCGCCTGTAAATACGAGTTCCCATTAAATTTGTGGAAGGCAGAGGGCAGATGGGATAAGAGTGGCAGACTCAGCAGGAAAGAGGAAGTCGGTTTAAACTGTGTGCATAATGGAAAAAGCCAAACCTGAAAGAGGGTCAGGGCCTGGATGCACCATCTGTGGCAGAACGTGAACGAGAAGCTCAGCCCTGAACGGAAATTGGTTGGAAATCAGTACAGAACAGGGTGGCTTCTTCCCACTCATGCCAATGACCAGAGCAGCTGCTCCTGCTCCCTCAGCAGAGAAGAATTTTGAAACTCTTTCTCTACAGAACAACCTAAGGAAGACTCGAGATTCGAAACATCAAGTGGATTCATTTGCTGGGGCCCTAAGAGCGTCCATCCTACCGCAGATGAGGTGTCTTAACCAACTCCATCTCACTTTCTCACAGTGCTGGGAGCCGAAGCAGGAGAAGCAGGCGTCCACAGGGCCTGCTGCGGCCTCCCTCCTCAGCAGCATCTCCTTCTGGTCTTTCACATGTCCTAGGCTCCCCTTTCTATAAAGACACCAGTCACACATGTGACTTCGTTTTCTATTAGTTATCTCTCGAAAGCCCTTATTTCCAAAAGCAGGCACATTGTGAGGCAGTGGGGATGAGGCCTCAACTTGTGGCCCTGTCAGGAGGCCATTCAGTCGGGGAGAGCCAGAGGCCCGAAGCCCCGACAGGCAGTCAGACCTTGGCTCCTGCCTGCCCCCGCCACAGCACCATTGTCCAGAGCCTGTGGCCTGGTCAGAGACGCCAGCAGACCACTCAGCTAGGGAAACCATGACCTCCGGTGAACCAGATTCTGCCATTAAGAAGCCTGCCAGCAAAACGCTCTCGTTCACTCACGAATGTGCAGTGTTCACTCATGAACCAAAAAGCCTTCAGAGGACAGCTCTCATCGTGAGAGCTAGCACTCTGTAAACAATAGAAGGGGATGAATTCAGAAGCAGTGGCGATCCACAGGAAAGAGGGAAGAACATTAACCACACTCCAGTTACTCTCTGGAAACATGTGAGGAAACGGTGTCACTGCAGAACAGGGACAGGATGCCTGCCATGAAAGACAGTTGATCATCTAGTGGAAGATCACTGAGAGATCACAACAGTGGCAGCTGGAAAGTGGTACAAGAAAGAAAAATTGAAAAATCAGGAAATAGCACTAAAAGTCTAGTATTCGCGATGACAGTAACTTCCAGAAGAAATACCTAAAGTAGAAATGTGTTTGCCTACTGCTGTTTTTCAGTAAGCATTTTGATACCATAGGCTTTTTAATGCTTGGATATTTTCCTTTAATTATTTTAAATCTGAATAATCATGATGTTGCTTGATAGCTGTATTCTTGACAGCCCATGTAAACCAATCAATATTATCTTTGAGCCCTTAGCAAGCCAAATAAACTATTTTGCACTCTATAGAGAAATGTATAAAAATCGTAAGAATTCAACTGATTCTTCCCAAGAGTGTACAAGAATGTACAAGAGGGGCTGGGGATTTAGCTCAGCAGCATAAGCACCTGCCTTACAAGCGGGCAGTCGTGAGTTCGATCCCTGGTACCGATAAAAAGGAAAAAGACCCCAAAAAAAGAATGTACAACAGTGTGGTAAAATCATAAAGCAGCATATTCCAAACACTAAGTAAGAGCCACAAACTTGAGAGTATCTCAGGATTTGAGGAGGAATCCGTGGGCTTCATTGTGTGGAAAGAAGGATGCACTCGAGCATGGAGAAGCATGTAGTTGGGTGGGCTGGCGCAGGGGGCTCGTGGTGGGATGACAGGAAGCCAGGGCAGTGAGCAAATGGCTCACACATGGTTCCGAGGTGAGCGCAAGCAGATGGGTAACAGCAGCAGATCTGCGCTGGCAAAAGGAAAAACACGTACGATAGAATGGAGAGGGCATGCCAGGGTGGATCTGGTCTCACAGGAAACAATAACACCTGGAGATTTGGAGCAGGATGTAGGCAGCATCAGCCTGGTGGTGAAGGTGGCATGCTGGGACCAGAAGACAAAGGCAGGGATGAAGAAGGAGTTCAGTGGCACAATCCCAGTTAGAAGATGGGAGCGCCTTTAACTAGAGCAATGGGAAGGAGGACTGCCGGACCTCTAAGGATGGAGAAATCTTAGGGATCCACAATATTGTCTTCATCTCACAGAAACAGGAAGTATTTTATGCTATTTGTCACTGGAAATTCAGTGTGAGCCACTGTTAGTTCACTAAATTGACAAAGTCTAACTGCACCCCCAAAATTGAGAATTTAGTTGGTGTTTAGCATGTTCACGGATAAAAGGACAAATTTGTGTTAGGCATTCAGAAATATAAAATACACTTAACGGCATCATATGGACACTTATCACTGCCTTCTTAAACCCCAGGAAATTTCCAAGTTGGAAAGCACTGATCGGACCCCCAAAGTCTTGTTTACAGGTGAAGAAACTTGATCAGATGCATCCCAAAGCATCTTCCTTATGGGCAGCATGGAGTCCAAACAAATCTCTTCCACTTTGCCAAAGTTAGTTACATTCCGCTGAGAATTGGCAGGACTTGGTGTCTCCTAACAGCACTTGTAGAAAGCAGCTGTGTGATTTGAAAAGCAAATAATGATTCCCTCATCTACCTTTTGTTTAAGACTACCATTTCCATTAGTAAGGGGTTGCGTAAAGCAAGACTGCCATGATTTCTGGGTTAAAGTAGTCAGCTAACGCCACCACCTGGATACCTTTGTCCAACATTGATTTCTTGGCTACTTGTTTTCTTATTACCCTGCCATTTTAAGCAAAAAAAAAAAAAAAAAAAACTTGACTGTTCCTTGACCCATGATGACATTATGTCACATTAAGAATCATATTGTTTAAAATTCCACTGTTGTGCCCATTTATAAATGCAGCTATAGCAGACTCACAGGCTGAATCCTCCTACTTCCTCTCTGTGACATTTTTTCTCCCATAAGTCTGCAAATAGAGTATCGCAAGTGTTGGGCATTAATTGCTTATTTAGACCAGCTTGGCCGTCTCCATGGTGACATACATAGTTTAGAGCCCAAGGCAAGCTGCTGCTTTAGCAGACATTGTCATTAAAGGAAGGACCAATGGCAGCCCCAGCATCTCCTTCTTGTTTATATTCATGTGAAACACTACTAAACTTTAAGGAGCACCTTGAGTGTTATCTTCTGAATTATGGCCACCCCAGAAACACCTCTCTCTGTGTCTCAAGCTGTCCTCAACATTCTGGTAAATTGCCACCAAATTGTTATCATTAGAGTAACCTGAAGTCACATAAGAGATCCTGAATCTTATCTTTTTTGCATTAAGCATTCCCGAGTATGGGAAAGTATGATAATTTAGAATGAAATGTGGGAGAAATACTTTTAAGATCTTGTCAGCTACACAAAGGCTGACATTTAAGAGAACTATTACGTACTACTGAAAACAAAGCGTGGGAAGAACGAGTTCTATTTTTAAAAAGAAAAGACCAGGGACAGCCTTGAACTTTCTTCATTTGGCCAGAAGAAGCTGATGTGCTTCTGCCCTCTTCGCAGGGCGATTGCTGCAATGGACAGGCTGAGTTACACACCACGAGTAAAGGAAGGGGATTCAGAGTATCAGGCAAAGGGGAGGAAGGAAGGAGAAGAACGAGAGCTAAATGGAAGAAGAGCTAGCTCGTGGAACTTTGTCTGGAAAACAGAAAGCTTAGCTCTAACCAAGTAGCATAATTCAGCATCCAAAGAGCTCATGGCATGACTGTAATCACCAACCCCTTTGAATTACAGGAAGCCTGAAGTTCCAGGTCTGTATTTGGGCTCTGGTGATGTATCCAGCTCCATATTCCAAAGATGATTTTCTGGAGTTTCCAGTGGGAGACTGTAGAATTGCTATGACATGATACACAGTTGGCAAAAGTCCTTACCACGTCCACCTGCGGGAAGAAAGTGATAAAGATAAGAAGGGAATAGTAACATTCATTTTTTAAAAGGTAGGAAAGATTTTGCAGATTCTTATCTCAAACTCTAGGAAAGAAAGTGGATGAATCTATGGCCACCAGAAGAACAGTTTCCAAACCTTGTTGACAGGGCAAAAAATAGCATTATCTGGGGCACTGAGGTTACCTTGAACAGCAGAAATACTGAATTATGTAAGCAAAAAGAAAGGGCAGGACATAACAAGAGGGAGATGACTAAAGAAAAGAGGAAGACAGGGAAATGAATGCAATGTGAACTTCTTTGAAAGAAACTGATGGTATGATCATTAAGGAATGCATAGAAATCTGAGAGGTAAAAGAATTACAAATTATTACTCTCATTTATCACACCACGGATTCTGTAAAATTTATCTCTATAGAAAACATGGCAGATTCCAGGAGTAAGAGGATCTCAGCTGGACCCCCAACAGCTGTTTAATGTTCCGATTCTGTGATTTAGGAAAGGATCCCCAGTTATGAAGTATGACAGCCATTTGATTGAACCCTTGCAAAATACTGAGAAAATTATTCTGTTCCTGGCTGACCATCCTATCAAGTTAAAATCATTAATGCTGAGCATCATAAAAAAGCTACATCAGTACAATCTCTCCCAGTGTGAAATCTCTCTACCATGCATTCATTACTAACTCCCCATAGTTGCCTTATTTGTCCTGGTTTATAGAACAAAAATGGGAAGGTTTTGACCAGAACACACTTCACTGTCTGAAATTATTTTCCAGCCACTCTCTATTTGGTGGGCAGCCTCATTACTCAGTATCAGTAAACAGTCAGATGTAATATCAAACTGTGACTGCAGACACTTAGGTGGGTGTGGAGAAACCCATTTTAATGGGGTTTATGACACTAGGAGCAACCTGCCCCTGCAGAGAATGACAAACGCAGACCAATTAGGAGGATAAATAGAAAAAAAATAAGTAGATGCGAATAAACATGGAAACCAAGGTGGTAATAAAAATCTGTCCAAAACAGATCAAACACTTTGACTTTAATTTTTGAAAGAACACAGGAAGTAAAAACAATCCCTCCTCAAAAAAAGGCTTTTTTAAAAAGTTCTTCAGATTTTTGTTCTATTTAATTTATGTCTATTTTAATAGCATGCTTTCTTAGATTTAAAGGCAAAGAAACTAAAAAAGCTAAGGATAAGAAAAGCTGCAAAAAGAGTAATTAAAAAGTACTTTGGAGGAACAATAGTTTATCCATGTCTGTGTGTTTTAAAGAGGCTCTAGAAATATCTGGCTAACCCTTACTTATGTATTTACTTGAAGGTTGCATTGTTATTAGACTTTTTATCCAAAGACACAGGGGTGTGCTTTGTCCTGGGATGTATTCCTGGCAGGGGAGCCTCCAGTGAGGGTTGGGGTTAGGGTTAGGGTTGCAGTTAGGGTTAGGTATAGGGTTAGCCAGGAGAGCCCTCTCAGATGACACTGGCCATTGAGTGAGGAGGACAGGAGAGGTCAAGAAGGAACCAGATACAAAGAAATGGTCTTGGGAGAAGTCCAGCCTCTGCCTGATCACACACATTACTAGGGAGGTGATCTGCAGAAACAGCCCTGGGGTCCACGCCCATCAGTCAAGTGTGGCCCAAGAGGAAGAGCAGGATTGTGCGTATATGTTTCTTTTTCCACACCTTCTGCAGTTGGAGAGGTCCTCTAGGTGTTGATGTCAATTGGTGCCTGTCAGGCCATGCATGGCTAAGTGGTGAATGGATGTAAGGTTTGATGTGTAGAAAAGACACCGGAGGACTAGGTATATAATGAGTAGCATCTGTGAAGCATTTCCATCAGACAGATGTGGAGCACATAAGGCTAAGTAAAGTAATCAGACACAGGAGAAAAATCACATGGTTTCTCTGGACAGGAAAATACAAAGCAATAATTTCACGAGCAAAGTGAGAGAGAGAAGCTGGACACAAGGAGACATTGTGGAGATGGGAAGGGGACTAAGGGAAGAAATAAAAATGATCCTGCTGTGATTATATATATATATATATATATATATATATATATATATAGTAGTGGCTCATGCCTGTATTCCCAGCACTTAGGAGGCTGAGGCAGGAGGATTATTTGCAAGTTCAAGACCAGCCTGGGCTACAAAGTGTGCTCAAGGCCAGCCTGAACTGCATAGAGAGACCCTGTCTCAAAAAGACAAAAAAAAAAAAAAAAAAAAGACTAAAGTAGTTGTTTTGTATGCAAGCATATGTTAATACCAAAATAGATTTTAAATTTTTTAAAACCTTTTCCAAGTATAGATGCAACAGATGGGTTTCATTCATTGGATGTGAGCTTCATTATCCCCATTTACTCCGAAATGAGGGGTGAAACAAACAAGATAAAATGGACCTTGAGAATCAGTGATTCTGAGTCATTTTTAGCTTCAGAAAGTGGCTTTGCTTTCCTCTGAGATGACAGAATTAACAGCCAGGCGTGGTGACACAAGTCTGTAATCTCAGCTTCAGGGAGGCTGACACAGGAGGATTGCTTTGAATTTGAGACCAGCCTAAGCTGCATAGTAAGTTCACGGCCAGCCTGAGCTATACGGGAAAACTGTGTCTCAAAAAAAAAAAACCCAAATAACAAAAACCCCAAAATCCCAAAACAAACATAGAATTAACAGCTGCATCCCCTCCTAAAAGAAAGGTGTGTAAACTTCAACATGGCTCTTGAATACAAATTACAGTTCTAGAATCCTTAGATCATGCAGTGTGGTGAAGACTTCCCAAAGATTCTCAACATTTTTGTCTCTGCTTTATTTTAGATTAATTACTGAATAGGCACAAATTTAACCCTACATTTTAAATGGATTGCTTGTTTAGGCCTGGCTGTGGTTAAAAATATAAGTGTTACTGGAATGCACAAGTTTAAAATAGATGTTAAGTTTTTTAGTCCCCTTCCAAGGCACAATTTTCAAACCCCAGATCCTGTGAATCAAATGCAAAACAGCCTTTACCACACTGGAGGCCTTTCTAATGAGTTGTATTGCCCTTCTTCAAGGCTATGTATGGTTTATTGTGAGCCCTATACTGGAGAGCTGACTTGAAGTATAAGCCAAAAATTAAAAGACCACATTTTAAATGAATGCCAGTCTTAAAAGGGACTTAGGCTCCTGGCTACTGGCAACTCTTTTAAATTTGCGAATGATGAAGCTTGTCTCTATGACTCTTCACTGTGTGAGATGGAACTGCGTCCCCCTCTGTCACTGGCCAGTGGCAGTGTTAATTGTGAGACAGCTGAGTAGGTCAGGATCTGTGCTGGAAGGAAGCGGCCTCTCGTTGGCCGCAGGAACCACGGTTTTCTTGAGATCTGTGGGAGCCTGCCCCGTGGGCCAGTGTCGTCACTGCTGTTGTTTTCCACTTCACATTCATCCCTTTGCCCACACTCTGTCATTTCTCCCTTCCGAGCACACAATGTGTATCATAGGACTTCTTCTAAAATATTTTAAAGTTAAAGAATGTATTTTATGGTACTGTAGTTACCACCAACTTTAAAGGAAAGCACAGAAATCTGCCCTAGTTCTGTGGGCATGTTTTGCTTTTTACCATACCTTATATTTCTTTCTCGGGCAAATCCATGAAGAGAGCAGATTATTCATTTTGTACATCTCCCCTTGCAGAGCTGCTCCTCTAGGTTAGTGACTGTGCCTGATCACAGGCAGCGGTGAAAGAGCCAGGCACAGGCTCGGGGAGCCCATGTGGCTTTTATTTCTTCTACCTTTGTTGTAGTAGTATTTATGAAATAAATGCAAACCAAGGGGTTACAAAGAAGCAAAGATGAGACTGAGAAGTTGCCAGAAGAAGACATAAATCATTTTGTGCTTTAAAGAAATTTTCCTAGCCAGTTGTTATGTTGCACACCTGTAATCCCTGCACTCTGGAGGCTGAGACAGGCAGATCTCCATGAGTTCAAGTCCAGCCTGCGCTGCACAGTGAGTTCAAGGCCAACGTGAACTACACAGCAAGAACCTGTCTCGAAAGAAAGAAAGAAAGAAAGAAAGAAAGAAAGAAAGAAAGAAGAAAGAAAGAAAAAAGAAAGAAAGAAAGAAAGAAATAAAGAATGAAAGAAAGAAAGAAAGAACTTGTCCTGGTTTAAACACTTCCAGAAAATGGATTTCACATGGAAGAGCAATTGCCCCTCCCCAGTGTGGTAACAGGCAACAGTTTTTGAGGCTTGCTGTGTGCCATTTCTATGCTGATAGTGGATTCCCTTAATGCAGACTTCCAGCAATCCACAGCCACGCGACTCAGGAACTCATTGTCACCACCTTTCTATAGATGAAAACTCAGCCATGCCTCCGTAGTGCTAGGACTGGAGGCGGTTGGCCCCCCTCTGGAATCTTCCTCATCTTCTTACTGCTTCCCTCGAGTGTTGGTGTAGTCTGAACAAAGCGATGCACAGTTGTTGGCATGGTGAAGAAACCAAATTCTCCAAAAAGAACGTGGCTCTGGCTGTGTGCTTCATGCTTCACAAATCAGTATCGGATAAAGAGTATCTTGACTAGATTTGGTGGGGCAGCCCGACACCCAGATAGGATCTCCACCGGCCTTGAAGTTGGGAGCTTGAATGCATCTCTCCTGCAGCACTTTCCGTAACCTCACTCAAGCTCACCACAGCCTTCCCAAACCCCTCGGCTCTCTGAAACCCACTTAGCCTTTCTCTCTGTTCCACCCACTTTTCTGCACAGCTCTGTGGCTGCCCTTCTGCGTTAAGGCTGAGGTTCAAGTGAATGGCCCTCTAGACTCTTCACTCTGGGAGAACCCCATCTTCCTAAACACTGCCCCAGCCCATGCACGGCGTACACTAGGTACTCCATAAGTGCTTCTAGTTAACTTAATGAATGAAGTGTGCACACACTCACAGGGCCACTGTCTCACTCCTTTAGTGAAAGTTCCCACTCGGACTGGGAGATGATGTTCTTAAAGAGCTGAAAACATTATCTTCTGTCCTGCACCCTATTGTAGGAAAACAAACTTGCATCCTATCCACGATGAGTGCCAGCCCCTCAGCAAATACTTATCATCGAGTCACAGTCAGCTATAGGAAACTTCCAGGGAGCCAGTGAGAAACCGACTGTGACTCATACAGCCTTTAAGAGACCAGGACCTAGAAAGAGACTTTCAAGTCAGTTCCTCAACAGTCCTCTCTCTGCGCCCCAAGGGCTCTCTCTCTCCACGTCTCCTGCGGTAAATGATTTTGAAGAAAGAAAGACAGAGAAAACATGGGTGCACTCAAAACCTGGTTCCTCTCTCCCATTGCATTGCCAGGGGAATTGTGGATTCTGCCTTTTTTTAGGGTAACAGTAGCCTTTTGTTCGCAAGGAAAGAGGTCCTGAAAAATACAACACATTCTCTACAAAATTGTTTTGTCAAAGTCCAGTACCCATTCATGTTAAAAAAAAAAACCTGCAGAAAATTGAAATAAATAGTCTTTGTCTCAATCTGATAAAAACCATCTATGACAAATCAACAACCAGCATCATACTAAATGGGCAAAAACTGAAAGCTTTCACTCTAAATTCAGGATCCAGGCAAGGATGTCCACTATCACCACTCCTATTCAATATAGTTCAGGAAACATTAGCAGAGCAATTAGACCAGAGAAAAATAAAAGGAATAAGGGTAGGAAAATAAGAAATTAAATTATTATTATTTGCATATGATATGATGTTCTACATAGAAGATTCCAAAAATTCCACCGAAAGACTTCTAGATGTAACAGTCAAATTCAGTAGCATAACTGGATACAAAGTCAACACTCAAAAACCAATAGCCTTCCTATACACAAATAACAGATAGGGGAACAACGTCTTTCACAATAGCATCCAAAAAAAAAACAAAAAGAAAGAAAGAAAAGAAATACCTAGGACTCAATCTAACAAACCGAAGAAAAATCTACATTGAAAACTATAGTACTTTGAAAAAAAGAGATCAAAGAGGATTTCAGAAGATGGAAAGATATCTCTTGGTTGTGGGTAGAAAAAAACCAATAAAGTGAAAATGACCATACTTTGAAAATTGCTACACAGATTTAATGCAATTCTAGTCAAAATTTCAACAGCATATCTCACAGAATTAGAGAAAACGATCCTAAAATTCATTTGGAATCAAAAGAAACCTAGGGTGGCAAAGGGAATTCTGGTAACAGAGGCAAGGCAGGAGACATCACAATCCTTGACTCGAAGTTGTACTACAAAGTTACTGTGATTAAAACAGCAATGGTACTGGGGAAAAAAGACCTGAGGATCAGTGGAACAGATTAGAAGATGCAGAAACAAATACAGACATTCTTAACCCCCTTGTCTTTGACAAAGCTGTCAAACACTTTCACTGAAAGATAGCCTCTTTAATAATGGTGCTAGAAAAATGACTTTCCACATGCCAAAGATCAAAACTAGACCCATATCTTTCACCATGCACTAAATTAGAATCAAAATGGATCAAAGATCTAAATAGTAAAACAGAAACATTAAATGTGCTGGAAGATGCAATAAGTAGAACTCTTGAAGGCACTGGTACAGGCAAAGACTTTATGAACAAAACCCAGACCAAAAGGGAATCAACAACTGGGATCTCATCTTATTAGAAAGCTTTTGCATTGCAAGAAAAACCACCAACAGAGTGAAGAGACAACCAACAGTATGGGAAAAAGTTGTTCCTCAGAAAACTAGAATATGTAAAGAATATATAAAGAACACAAGAAAATCAACCCCCCCCAATTTAAAAAGTCAAAATGGGCACCTGAAATGAATAGACACTTCTCAACGGAAGTAGATATGGCAAATAAATACATGAAAAAATATTCAACATCATTGGTCATTCAAGAAATACAATTAAAACAACACTGAGATTTCACCTCACCCTAGGAAGAATGGCTATTATCAAGAAATTAACTAAGGGGCTGGGGATTTAGCTCAGCAGCATAAGCACCTGCCTTGCAAGCATGTGGTTGTGAGTTCAATCCCTGGTACCGATTAAAAAAAAGAAGAAAGAAATTAACTGATAACAAATACCGGAAGGGCTGTGGGAAAAAAGAAACTCTTCTCCACTGTTGGTAGGAGTGTAGACTGGTGCAACCACTATGGAAATCAGTGTGGAGATTCCTCAAAAAACTAGGATTAGAGGTTCCATTCCACCCAGCTATTCCTCTTCTTGGTATCTTCCCAAGAGAATTAAAATCATATCACAGTGATATGTGTGCACTCATGTTTATAGCAGCACAGTTTGTAATAGCTAAATCTTGCAAACAGCCCAAATGCCCATCAACTGAGGAATGGATAAAGAAGATGTGGATACACACACACACACACAGTGGAATGCTACTCTTTCATAAAGAAGCATAAGCTTGAGACATTGCTAGCTAAATGGATGCACTCGCTATATTCTTAAGTAAAATCAGACAGACATGTAAATATGCATTATTTCTCTGGTGTGAGAAACTGAAAGTTAAATAAGGACCAAAATATATAATAGATTTTGTGACATAAGAAGAAAATATCAAAATGGGAAACAAACCTTTTGCAAATGGAGAGGAGTTGAAGGGAGGGTAGGGGAACGGAGAAAAAAAGATCAAGTGTGCCATGTACGGGTACAAATGCCCTATGATGAATGCGATCATTCTGTATACCTAAAATGTACCAGCAAGCAACTAATTTTTAAAAAGTTGCTTTGTCATTTTGTAAAAGCTCACATATCCTTTGTTTTTGTGTGGTCAGGTTTTCCTCATTACACCAAGCCTGAAGCCTGCATTCACAACTGACTTTCATTTTTGCTTCTCTCAGGCTTAGCCCGGTGCCCTTGAGGTTCTGGCTGATTCCAGCTGGCTTCCAGCTCCCTTATCTTGCTCTCTGAAACAACGTTTATGCACTACTTTACCTTACCTACTCCAGGCTCGGTGGGAGGAGGCTGACCGTGTGTGTGGCCGGTGGCAGAGGTGAAAATATAAAGGCAAACACACAGGTCAGGTGGCCACAGGGCACTGGGTGGCTCTTCAGCTGCCCGTCTCGCTCATCTTTAAGTAAAGTCACACTTAACCCATGCTCCCAGTTGGCTCTTCCCCTCTGCTGGCTCAGATCAGTAGCTGCCTACAAGATTTATCAAGACTGCACCCCCCTCGGCAAAATCAACTCAGGCCAGGCTTGCCTCTGATTCTGCTCAGTGTGCAGTTGGTTGAATGATATGGCTTGGTGGCACATACCTTGTAATCACAGGACTCTGGGAGGCTGAGACAGGAAGATGGAAAGACTGAAGTCAGCCTCGGAGACTTAGTGACTTAGTGATACTGTACCTCAAAAAACCAAAACATACATACATAGTTTTTTAAAACCACAGCATAATTTATAGAATATAACATATTAAATATAAAGACATTCTTCTATATGATCAACTAACAATACTGTCACTCATTTAACAAATAAACTCCAGATGTTAATTTTGGATGCAAAACATTCTCTGTTTCTTCATGTTGCTTCTTGTCAAAGGTCTGAGCACTTTAGCAGAGGAATAAGAAGTATAATTATCTTGGTAGTTGACTGAGCTAATTTCATATAAAATCTTAGCATTGGAAGGATTCAAAAGGATGTTTTAAAATCCATCCTCACATTAATTTTCTTCCTCTGCCCATGATTCTAAAAGTAAATTCCATTATTACAAATCTGACTTCCATTCTCATAATTTTCTTTTTTTCCCTCCTGCTATACCTACATTTTTCCTAAAAATACAGGAAAATTAGAACAAAATTGCTCAGTTACCCAGAGGATCCAGTGACTATTAAGTTGTTAAAAACTCTCTGTTCTGTTTCCATTCTGTAATTATTTAAAATTAAGCCTCTCTTAGCCACCTTGCTGATAAGTTAATTATTAAAAAAAGCAACATCAATTTGGGGTTTGGGGAACTGACTACAAACAACATCATCACAGAGAATTAGACCAGGGGATGGCAAGTGGAGTTTAAAACAGGGATGGGTATTTAAATGGGCTCCCGCCAAAAATGGGGGAGGAGGAACTGGGTGACTGAGAACATAAGGTTTGTTGTTCCCAGCGCTAAAGCAGCTCAGGTCTTTAGAACTCGAGCTTTGTAATGAGGCGGATTTCAGTGCCATCCGATTCATCCTCTTCACTGGTATGTGGCCTTGACTATTTCCCTGAGAGCAAAACCCTCAGGTTGTTCTGGAATGTAGCTGAGATGTTGGCACAGTGCTTTGTCCGCTACCTGGCACGCCATAGAGCTCAGGAGACGCAAAGGAGCTCACCTGTTCCATCCTCGGTGCAGACACGAGGGCCACTCCCTGCAGTGTCAGGAGAAGTGGCTACCGAATTCTGATCTCTCGAAGGAGACTTTCCAATTACTTCGGGAAGCATGAAAATGCACCACCAGTGCCTTCCCGAAGGAGAAGAGCAAGACTTCAAGCCAGTGCGCTGCGTTTCCATCAAAGACTTCATACCCTTCACCCCTCTGTTGCTCCTCACCGCTGTCCCGTCTGCTCTTCCTGTCATCACTGTGGTTGGTGCAGAAGCTGACGGGTGCCTCGCTGAGCACCCCACTGCCATCTCCCCGGAGATCCCTGCACCCGCATCGCAGCCCTCTCAGAGCCACCTGTCTCCTCGCTCACCCCCAGCCCCACCAAGGCCGAGACACGGCCTTATGTGACGGAGCTGAAGTATCTCCGCAAGCCTCACCTGCTTCCAGCAAGGAGAAGTTGGCAGGATTCTCCCAGCGGCTGTTTCACTACCAGAACAATTGTGCACTCCTCCAGTTACGTGTTTTCATAAATGCAAGACGCCGTCCGTCCTGGTGGTTTTAAGAAATGATCTCTGGGGATTAGCGATGTTGGATGTGTGTATAAAATAAGAAAAATTTTGACTAAAAATGGGAAGCTTTTTTCTGTTTTGTGAGTGATGTTTCTCATCACATAGTCCTGTGTTCCTATTGCAGGATACACTTCCCTGAGTTTTGTGTTGTTTTTTCTAAGCTGATTTCTTTGCTTTCCTTTGATCCCCACTCACTCTGCCATACATTTACGACTTGACCAAATTTGGCCATGGAGCTAAAATCAGTAAAAGAGAAAATTTTTTTCCCTTCCTGCCTCCTTCCTTTCTCCTCCTTTCTGCCTTCTTCCTTCCTTGAATGTCTCCATTTTCCTCTTCTTTCTGTCCTTCCTGTCTCCTCCTCTCACTCCCTCTCTTTCTTCCTTCATCTTTTCCATAGCACCAAGGATTGAACCCAAAGTCGTGTGCTTGCGAAGCAGGAGAAAGTTTTAAAATAAAAGCACAGGGCCTGGGTGTAACTCAGTGGTAGTTCACTTGCCCAACTTGGGAGGGGGCCCTGAGGTCAATCCCGCATAGAAACAAAAGTGAAGCATCTCAACTAAAAAAGCTCACTATAAAAGGAAAGCGAAGGGTGAGAACAAAGGAGAACAGAATGCGCCTGATTCTCCAGGGCTCTGATCAGCGGGTGCTTGGGGTGAGGCACTTGGTCCAGGTTTGGGGTTCGGCAGGGAAAGGCTGAGGCCTGCCACTGGGAAGGATCCAAAGGTCACTTGCGGTTGAAAGTTGGCTTTGGGGCACCAGCTTCTTTAGCTTGGAAGTTTTCTTGCCAAAGTAACTTGGTAGTTTTGTAAACCCTCAAATTGCTGAAGTGTTGGGAGGAGTGAAAAACAGCAAAGAAGAAAGGAAAGGGTGTTTAATTAATTTAATTTTCTGGTTGGTTCAGCTATCATCTGATGGCTGGGCATGGAACACAGCTGGGTGAGGCAGAGATAAAACAGGAAATGCACCATGGATTTTGCATCTGTTCTTCTCCATTTCTCCTTTTTACCTTTTCTTCACGAGGATTTTCAAAGTACTGCAGTCTTTTTTTGTTGTTGTTTTTTAACAAGCACAGAAAAGCTAAGCCGATGTAATCTTCCCTTCACATGTCTCTAGAGCCGGTAGGGTGCCTGGCATAAGTAGGTACTCAGTAAGTCTCACTTATCTGAATCGTGTGAGGTAGGGGGTATGAGAAATCAAATAGAAATTGTATTTATCCTAAGACGTATTTAATTTGTGTAGTTGACAAAGCCCATTTTCTGGGCGGCAGATCTATTTTTTAGTGAACTCTTGGTGAAAAACAGTGACTCCTGGAATCTTGTCTTAATATTGCAAGTCCCTCCAGCATCCGCGAAGTAGGGAGTTCTGTCTGCTGCCTCCTCCTAATGCGTGGACCTTCTGCGTGGCTTCTGCAGTGAGTGAGCCTCTCATGGAGCCCACGTCAGCGAGCAGTCTCAGGCCTGTGTATCCATCTGTGGCACATGCTGGGCAGACTGAGGGCTTGGCTCTGGGCTGCACCTGAGTCTGTAAAACTTAAACAGTCAGCCACAGCAGCCTCCTAACCTGCCGCAGAAATTGTCCCAGACCCAGATTCTCTCCATCGACATGGATTCTTTACATCTGGACCATCCTTTATCGGCAGCAGCTTCCCATGTGGCCTGAAACCCCATTACTCCCCACTTCCTGTGGCCTGGCTGACTCTGAAAGAGCCAGTGGGAGCTGGCAGCCCTGCACAGAGGTCCGTGGGGCTGTGACAGAGGAGGTGGCTGAGCAGAGCCAGAGACAGGACTGGGGCAGATTCTAGAGGAAGCAAGCTCAGGGCCAAAGAAGGACCCACATGAGAAATCTCTTCTGCCACCCCAAAAGGTCCTAGAAAGGGGTTGCCTCTCTTCCTGTGATTCCTGAGGGGACAGCTTAGTCCATTGTCGGTGTCACTCCCGGCCGGCAGGAAGGACACACAACAAAGTCTGGCAGTGGACAACCTTTTCTTTTATTTTCCTTCTCCGTACAGCCTGCCCCGGGAATCCTCCCGGCCGAAGCCTCTGTTGGTCCACTCCCCGCGGCTCCTTGCGTGCTTCTCCCTACAGTCTGTCCCGAAGCCTCTACCGGTCCGCTCTCCGCGGCTCCTTGCGTGCTTCTCCCTACAGTCTGTCCCGAAGCCTCTACCGGTCCGCTCTCCGCGGCTTCTTGCGTGCTTCTTCTGCTTCTTCTTTTCGTGGCGGGAGAGGCACTCACTTTTATAGGGTTACAGTGGCCAATCAGTTCAAAGCGCGCGATGCGGGCTGATTGGCTAACATCAGTTGTTGCTAGGCAGACTATCTTACAGCGCGGGTTGTGAAGCAGGAGATCTTACAGGGCGGGTTGTTTACCAAGCAGGAAGCAGGAGATCTTACAGGGCGGGTTGTTTACCAAGCAGGAAGCAGGAGATCTTACAGGGCGGGTTGTTTACCAAGCAGGAAGCAGGAGATCTTACAGGGCGGGTTGTTTACCAAGCAGGAAGCAGGAGATCTTACAGGGCGGGTTGTTTACCAAGCAGGAAATAAGAGGGGTAATCTAGCTCAGGCTTTGCTCTTTCCTACAGGCCTCACGTCCGCCAAGTAAGGCGACCGGGCTCGGCCGCGGCTCCCAACAGTCCATGCTAATGACCTCAGCACTCCCAGCAGCATGAGGCAGAGCCATGTGCAGACAGAGGCCTGGAGGGCCACTCTCGGACCACTCTGGTCAATGATGGACACAGGAGCTGAGTCTCGCCAGTTTCCTGGCATGGACTGCAGTAGTGAGTGTTAGAAGGAGCTGCGAAGTTGCCTGCCTCGTAAGGCAGCTTGGCCGGCCTTGCTGCCCGTGGGCAGCCTACGGGGGGGCTGTTCTGCCAGCTGCAGCCACCTGAAGGATGGGTGTCAGCAGGGAATTCAGCTGCCCACTGTGTCCCCAAGGCAGGATCACAGACCCAGCTTGGCATCCAAACCCGGCTTGGCCAGCTTCTGAGGGTTCCCATACACTTCTAAAAGCCATGCTTCATTTTGCAAATTGCCAGTGGAGCTCTCTGGTGCCCCATGGGCCTCAGAGCTGATCCTCTGAGGGGCTCACAGCTCACACTTTGGTGCAGACAGATGTGGATTCAGATTCTGGATCTGCCACTTACGTAATCTCAAACCTGTTATTTAATCTCTTGAGAGCTCAGCTTTACTTTTGGGGTGAGGGTTACTGTTACTTTTTGGTTATTTATTTATTTATTATGTTGTTGGGAATTAAACCTGGGGCTTCGCACATGCAAGGAAAGCCCTCTACCTTGAGCTACTTCCTCTCCCCGAACTCAGTTTTGAATCTGTAAAATGGGGATAACAAAGACTCTTTTACAGTGTTACTACAGGGATTGGATGGTTGCAATGTATAAAGCAAATTTCTAGTACTGTGCAGAGTTTGGCACACAGTAGCTGCTGGATGAATGGAAATGTGACCTGATGCTTTAGAGCCCGCTTGGTGTTGGGTGCTGACCAAGATTCTTGAAAATGTTTTCTGAGCTAATGTGGTACTCAGAATTACCTTGAGTTAGATTTCTTTTCTAGGTTTCTATAGCAAAATAATTCAAACTCATTGTTAAAGCTTCAAGTGCAGGGGAATTTTTTTTTTTTTTTTTGAGACAGGTTCTCGCTATGCAGTTCAGGCTGGCCTTAAGCTCACTCACTGTAGCCCAGGCTAGTCTCAATTTGCAAGGATCCTTCTGTCTCAGCCTCCCAAGTGCTAGGATTACAGGAGAACATCACCAGGCCTGGCTAATTTTTTTTCTTAAAACAATTCACAAAACTGTTCTCTCTGGAGTCTCTTGCTTATGTTGACTTTTCCCAAGTAAATTTTCAGGATGCTATCTAGAATCTATATGGCTAGTAGAATAGAGATCCTGTACAGAGGGCTGAGAGAGTGATGCTTTGTCAGATGTCTTCAGCTCTCAGTGGCTCTGCATGATCCCTTCATATACATGTCTGTGTTCATATCTTTCCTATCTCTTGCTGTTATTTCATTCTGCTAAGAAATAGTAAATTCTGCCAAGCTTGGTTCCATTGGGGCCAAACAGGGACTCTTCATCCAAACACAGGGCCACTCTGGTCTTCTCAGACACAGGCCGGTCCCTATCCACCCCAACCCCATGTCACTCAGGTATTTTGGGGGGAGTCTTTATAATTATTTGAGCAGCTTTACAGATATGATGTGCAAAATCATATCAACCGTTATTACCCCATCACGGTAACTACAGAGTCCTTCCAGACACCAGGAATATCTAAAGTATTGCTAAGGGGCTCATGATAGCTCACACCTCGAAGATTAGCATTCAGGAGGCAGAGGCAGGGGAATCACTGAGCTCAAGGCCAACGGGCTACAAAGTGAATTCAAAGCCAGCCTGAACTACATAGTGAAACCCTGTTTAAAAAAAATAAATAAAATAAAATATCACTGCTTCAGTGCAATCTCTGAGTTTTGGATTGGAGAAAACAAAGTCACTGTAAAGAGACCACTAACCAATGTGTCTTCTGGAAGAACAGCTCAAAGATAGAGAAGAGCGCATTTGACAGACTGGTTAGTCACGTATTAAGGGATTTCTCATAGCAGACAGGAAGCACGCAGGTAGAGAATGTGCTCAGCAAAAGTATCTTCCATGCAGCAGAGAAGTACAATTTTAAAATTTTACAAGTGTACGTTTGTAGTACCTAATGTACTTGTACAAAACATTCTTTATCCCCCTTTCCTCCTCTCCCATCTCTTGGTTCCCTTCCCCCTTTGCAAAAGATCTGTCTCCCCATTTCTTGCTATCATCTTTTATTTTTCTCTTCAGTTTATTTTCACTTTGAGTTTCTCATGGGAGAGAAACAAGATGATATGTCAGATTGTGTCTGATTTATTTCACTCAACATTATGGTCTCAAGGTGCATTCATTTTCCTGACTCAGGTTTATCCTTCTTTATGGCAGAGGAGTTGGGCACTGTGTATAAGTACTACATTCTCTTCATCCATTTATCTGTTGGTGGATATATAGGCTGCTTCCAAGATTTAGCTATCATGAATCATAACGCTATAAACATGGATATACATGGGTCACTGTGGCATGGTGTCTTTAGCTCTTCAGGAAAGAGGCCTAGAAGGGGAATAGCTAGATCACATGGAATTTCTAGTATTTTGAGGAATCTCCATTGTGGTTGTACAAGTCTGCATTCCCACCCACAAAGCAGAAGGGTTCCTTTTCCCGCAGCAGCCTCACCACCATCACTTGTTATTACTTGATTTCTTGGGATGGTCATGCTTTCTCAGGTGAAGTAAAAGACAGAAGTAAAACTGTCTAGAGATTCAACACTTAAAGAATGATATGTTTGAAGAACACAAAATTGAACCCATTTTTTTCTCCTCAGCTAATAAAGAGAAGAAAATTGGGAGGCAGACTGGGATCAAAGGTGGAATCTTGAAGGAGAGATTGGATTGGTACGGGGTATTTCATGGAGCCCATAGCGCTGGTTAGCAGAGATAAGAACACAGAAGGCCTTGTGCCTAGATACAGGGCCAAGGCAGTCTACGGAGTTTCAAAAATCAGTCAAAAAGGAAAAAAGTCATTTCTACCATTAAAAATGCAAATCCTCATAAGTCTACTCCCTGTACTTCCTAGTCTAGATATATGGTGTGTGCATGTGCAAGCTGTTACACAAATTGTTATTCAAGTCTAAACACATGTTGCGAGTGAACTAGCAAATTTACTGAGCATTTCATCTTGAAATTTTCATTGACCCGCCAAGCACTCTGACGTTAAATGCCATGAAACAGATTGCTGACCACGTCCTTCTGAGTTCTGTCTCTCAGAATGAGAGAAGAATTTTCCTAAGGGCATGAGACATTTGATACCTGTCACTTAACAGATCAAACGCCATCCTCTAAGCACAGAATTTCAGAGCTAGGAGTAACTGTAGGCATCATCTGGTCTATTGCTACATAGCTACATCTCGCTGACACTTTTGCTGACCTAAGAGATACAAACACATTTTTAGTCTTACAGACTTCTTTACACCTACTATCCCTTTGGGTTTATCACTTCTACTATCATTTGTATTTTAAGTGGATCAGCCTAGAGCCTTGTAACTCAACAACTTACTCTTTCTGGGCATGGAAAATAAAACCCCAGCATCCTGAGAAACTGAGGGAGGAGGAAAGCTGGTTTAAGGCCAGTCTGGACAACTTAGCAAGACCCTCTCATCTCAGAACTGAAAATGAAAAGCTGAGATTGTAGGTGGTCGTGAGGGCTCCAGGTCCAGCCCCAGTGCAGGAAGGCGGTGAGGGCTGGAGACTCAGCTCAGTGATTTAACACCTCCCAAAACCCTGGCTTAACCCCCTAACAAAGCAAAGAGAAAAAGCAGAAAAATCAAAACCTCCAATTCTGTTCAAGATGGAGTGAGAGAGATCGGATTTTCTTTCCTTTATGAAACAATCAATTGATAAATAAACAGAAAATAAGATAGTTTATAACTGTTTTCAAGACACTGAGCATCAAGCAGTCAAGGGACCCTTGAGAGCAAAAACACAGGTGTGGGGTGATCCTGTGACCTCTCAGGTGGCCACCTAGAGGCTCAGAGCCAGAGAGGGAAAAAAGCTGGGAGGCTGGTGCACCACAGGTGGAGGAGGTGGCCTGAGGGTCCCAGGTGCTGAGGTACTGCATGGTTTGCAGAACAAGAGGACCAGAGATAATCAGCACTGAGAGCTCTGGAGGTACCCTGAGTCTCCTCTGGGATAGCAGGGTCCTAATCAGTGCATGCACAGGTGAAAATCACGGGAGGCCAGGAATAGAACCACCTGAAACCACCTACAGTGACTCAGCCCTTGACCAGGCCAGCTGGGAATGTACCTGTGTCTCCCGAGAGACTCCCTGGAAATCTCCTCATTCCCAAGGCACTGGGCAGGGTACTCAGAAGAGTCCTTCCACAACTGCAGGGAAGAAGTGACCTTAAGCCCTTCCATGGTTCCGCCTAACAAATCTTACAGGAAGGTCTAAAACTATTTCCTAGGAGCTACATTCCAAAACAAAGCTCAACGATGTCATCAAGTGGGGTGGCGCACTGAGGAGGCTGAGTCAGGAGGACTGCTGCAAGTTCAAGCCCAGCCTGGGCTGCATACTGAGTTCAAGGCCAGCCTGGAACACTGAGATCCTGTCTCAAAACATAAAATAAAATGATCATGTACTTACTTTCTAATGGCCTTCCCTATTTTATATGAGATCCCAGGCTGGTCTCAAACTTGCAGTGATCTTCCTGCCTCAGCCTCCTGAGTACTGGCAGATCTGGGCTTTAAAACCCCTCTACGTTGAAGACCCAAACGTTTAGTCTTGTTGCCAGACTCCCTTACAAATACGGTTGTGTCTGTGTCAGTTGTGTGACACATGGCCTTTGTATTTTGGGATTACTCCCCTTATGTATTCTCACATTTCAAACTCATCTGTCCTGATTTTCCCCAGTTCGACGCCGACCGAAATGAGGATGAGGTGTTCTACGACATCAGCCTGGCCGTTGACAGCAAGTTATTTCCAAACAAAGAGGCCGCAGTGGGTAAGTCACCGCATCCCATGGGCGACAGTGCACTGTGACCACCAGCCACACATCTTGGGCTGTAATTAACAGCGGAAGCCCAGCAGGCTGCTGGGAGGTTCATGGTGGCCCTGGCCTTACAGCCAGTTCTTGCAGGCTTAAAAACAAAGGCACAAAACACAATGCAGAAAGAGGGTGCTACATCTTTCTTGTCGTTTCCTTGTTTGAAGGGTTCCTCCTGTCCTTGCCAACCTAAGTTATCAGATTGCTACAACACAGTGTCAGGGAGGGACCATGGTAAGATAATAGAAAAAAGAAAAAGGAAAAACCCTAACCTAACCGTGCTGTGGGCGATGATTAGAAGTCACGATTCCAGCCAGGGGGGGTGGCCCGGGGCTGTTACCATGGGTGCCAGGATCCCCAGATGGCTTCCGGGTTCCTGTTCATAACCAAGGACTGGACGTGGTACACAAGGTTAAGGAGACAGCAGCTGAGTTTAATGGGAGCGAAACACACATTTTGTTATAAGGATGCAGAAACAGGTCTGTCAGACCCATGTTTATTCTTTAAAATATTTCTATTGATGAACTGTCAATTTTCTTTCAAATTACCCAAAAATCATGTTATTTTTTAAAATTTTATATTAAAAAGGGTAAAATTAAACAGATTGTATGAAAACAATGTAAGAGACACAGATTTCAAAGCACAACAACTGGAGATCTTCACTGTCTATCATACTGTCTCTTGTTTTCTTCCAAATAGTTGTCCATATCTTCACATACAATGAATTCATACAAAACCAAATAGTATTAAGCTGATCAGAACAGGATGATGAAGACATTTTAAGCCTTTAAAACCAGACAATAGGGAAGTCAACAATGGCCATAATGTCTCTCGTTCTCTTCAAAATAGCTGTCCATACCTTCATGTATGTTGAAATTAAACAAAACTAAACAGATTAAAATCGCCGTGAACAAAGAATAATAGTATTGCTGGATTTCACATCATGATGCTACAGAATCAACACTGGGTACCTTAGTGTCTCTTTTTCTTCAAAGTAGCTGTTCATTTCATCGTGCATTATATAACCAATTTTCATAAACTGTTTAGAAGTTCTACGCATGCATGAGTCTCAAATGTATACCTGTTATTTCTGTAGTAGAGAGAAAAACAAACCAAGACAAAACAAAACAAATTCCTAGAAAAACGTGAAATGAAAAAGACATATAAACAACAATAGCAAAGAGCCCAGAACACTGACACTATAGGTCTTCAAAACAAGGTGGTATGAACGTAACTAGGGTTGTTATTTTATATAATGATCCTTAAGAGTTCCTCATATCACTAGACAATAACATGCACAATTTGAACTGTTAATTTTAATTTTATGAGTTTTATTCTATTATACAATCCACACTTAAGAAAAAATACCACAAAAACAAAGCATTGGATTTTTAACACTGTTTATTTTTTTTAAAGCATCAAACTTTTCAGCATTGATTGTTTTTTGGTGCAAAAAGTCTAAAAAAAAGAATAACACCAATGAATTGTTATATGAACTACAATGAAAATTCCAATAGCACTTTACAAAAACAAATAATCTTTATTTCCATGATCACACCTAAGGCCTATGCACGCACAACAGCCTCAGGCATCACTCTGACAGCACGGGTGCTGCTTTCCTGACCTTTTTGTAGGACATATTTGACATCTCAGGGGTCTGCTGTTTTAGCAAGAGGCTCTTATTGTATTATTCAGTGTGTAGTTAACAGGACCATAAAGTATCAGTAAAATAAAGTACGAAATTCTTAAAGGGATCGTGTATTTAGGATAGAGATCAACATTTTCACATCAGCTCTGTACTTGCTTGCAAAATTTAAAAGATAACATCAGAAATAAATTCCCATATGAACTTCAACAAAAATAGAAATGGAACCCTACCACAAAAATAAGCCTTGCTTCAGCTGTCACACCCAAGGCAGTCTGCACACATGACAACTGCATGTTCCATACACAAGTATTGCTCACATGGATAGCACATATGTTTTGTTTTCCTGTACTTTCTCGTAGGGCTCAGTTGCCATCTTTTCTGTTTCCCTGTTGTCACAGCAGGTCTTTGTGATGCTGTGCCTGCCTGCTCACCTGTCAGCTCTCCAGTGTGCTCCAGCTTTGTGTGTGTGTGTAGTTCCCTGGGCAGAAACATTTTGTTTTTTCTCTACTATAAATGATCTCTTATGAGCTCCAGACCCAGTCCTCTAGAAAATTTCTCTGTGATATTTTGCACTTGTTATTTTCTTTGTAAACGGTCAAACTATTTATGCCACACCTGTTTAGAATCAGGTAAAACACAACCATTGGCCAGTGCTTTGTGTTTCAAGTGACATGATAAGTCCATCAACATCATCTACTCCACCTTTGCTTTCGTTGTAGAAAGTTTCAGTCTCAGGCTTCTGTTTGGTTGAGGTTTCCCCAGCAGTATTTCCTTAATGGGTGAAATGTTGATATCAGCAGTACCAATTACTTTTTGTTGTCATATACAAGGCCAATGTTATATCTTTCTGAAATCAAAGATTGTACTATAAATTCTCTGTTTTAAAACTGTAACATTTCATTTGGAGTTTCTGCTTTGTTTTTACATGTAGTTCCTTTGCTGGTTAAATCATGCTCTCTTACATCAGTTGGAGTATGTTATCAATTGGAAGCTGGTAAAACAATCATCAAATATCACATTCTGATTAGTTTAGGAGATAGGAGAAACAAATCTGTTCACATCATTTGGTTTATTACTACACAAATAAGGACCAATGACTGAGTTCCAGGATAAATGTGTGAATTAAAACCATGGTATGTCTTTGCATTACAAAGGCATAAACTTCTGTGCCATATTTTGACCCATTATTTTTCAGTAAGTCCCTTCCCTTCCTGTGATCACCATGAGAAGTCCCTGCTAAGTACAGCAATCCTATGAATGCTTTCAGTTCAGCTAGTGAGGTGTCATAGTAAATACGTTTTTTAATATGGCCCTTGGTGCATATAGAATGTTTTACTTGTATTTCAGCCTTTGTGTATTTCACAGCATCTTGTGGCATTTCATCTGTTATGATTTCCAGCACTGAATTCTGGTACTGGCATTCTGTCCAATACCTTTCACCCCTGCCAAGACCTTCACTGTATTATTTCCAGATCAAGTTCTGTCATTAGATAATTCCATTTGGTGATGTGGCCATTTTGTAACATTTCTACTAGTCAGATATGTGCTCACATTGCTATTTTCTTCATCACCTGAATGCAGGAGGTCTGCATTCCCTGTATCTCTATCAGTTGATTCTTGCTCCATTTCACTGCTGCAGGAACTTTGGCTCCCATGACCAGTGTCAGAGCGATCATCATCATCATCATCATCATCATCATCATCATCATTATCCACACCCACCACTCTTCTGTTGTGAAAGTGTGTATTTTACCATAATAGATCACCTTCACATCCATGCATGAGTCATCTGATGACTCACTTTTGACTTCCTACAAAACTTGTAAGTCTGCTTTTTCATGTGCCATTGTACTGAATTAGACTACTTTTACCAGAAAAATCAAAGAAAACTTTTTTTTTAACAAATCTTTGATTTGTTGTGGGTCTGTTGGACCCTCCATGATGCTCAGGTAAACATACACAAAACTAGTTAGATAGAGCATAATGTGAGTAAAAATTCCATTTTGCCACTTTAGCACATGTGCACATACCTTACCATTCATCATACCAAGTGGGTAAACACAGATTGCTTCCTGTGTCCCTCAGGGAAATGTTGTAAGATGTACAGCCAGCTACTATTACACTGAAGGACAAATATACAGTAGAAAAGTAAGGAAAACGGATGGGTCTGATGGACCCAGTATTATGCTCCTATGAAGTTTAAAAGGCAAATGTACACTCAGAGTGAGCAGGCTCATGCTAGTAGAAAGGAAATAAATAGCCCAAGTGCGGAAATATTTGAAGTGTTGTGCTGAGCCTAGGGCACCTCCCATTGGGTCTTTCAGAGCATGATTGACAGCGTGGTTGACAGGATGCTGAGTCATGCCAGCTGTGTCTACTGCTGGCACAACTCACTCTGTTACAATGGACGGATGAGATGCAATCCATGTGCATGAGCCCTCAATGAGCTCCAAATGAACAGCTCATTTGGGTGAAGAGCCATAAGTTATGCCGTGGAATTTTGGATTTTCCAGGGCTCTTTGTTATTCTTACCTCTGCCTTCCAGGAAGTAGGCCTTAGAACAAAGGTGGGGGCGGGCCTGGCCCATGTTCAAATGAGTGGAAGGGATCAGTCCCTTGGCTGTATTATCTATATTAGTTCTATGGTCCTCACACTCGGAGATGCTGAGGCAGGAGGATGGCAACTTGGAGCCCAAGAGGGTGACTTAGTGATTTAGTGAGACTGTATCAGTCACTTTCTGACTGCTGAGATTCAGTGCCTGACACCCACGATTTAAAGCAGGGGACCTTTGTTTTGACTCATTCCGAGGCTTCGGTTTGTGGTTGGCTGACTCATACAGACATAGCAGAGCCAAGGACAAAGAGAAGGAAGTCTGCACTTCCTGCAGCAGCCAGGACACACAGAGAGAAGGGAGGAGCAGGGGCAAGAAGTCACCTTAGGGGTCACCTCTCTAGTGAGTGACCCACCCAGCACCTCCTAACAGCACACTCCGCTGGGAGCCCCTGCCTTGGGTGGGTCCCAGCGGAGGATACATCCCCACCAACTGTCACCCTCTAAACACAGGAGACTTGGGGGACATTTATGGTCTATATCTAAACCATAACAGATACCCTGTCTCAAAATAAAAAAATTAAAAATGGCTGGGCGTGTAACTCAGTGAGAAAGCCCTGTATTTGCTCCCCTGTGCCACAAAATAATTAACTAAAAATGAAAGAAAAAGTTACAGTTCTTCCAGGATGCACTCACTGGGCCATTCGTGGAGGTTTCTGCTGTGCTGCCTGGAGAAAGCACTTCTTCCTGGGAAAGCCACTGCCACCCCACCTCCCTCTGGCTCTCTCCTCCCTCTCTCAGATTCTGACCCCACTCAGCAGCCCATGTGATTGAGGCCTCAGCTCTGTGAGGGTGGCTCTCTCTTTTTTTTTTTTTTTTTTTCCTTACATTGCAGTCCAGAACTCTTGGTTTTCACTTTTGTAGGGAGGAGAGTGTTTTTTTCTTTTGGATTTTGAGAAACTTTTTGAGACTGCATCTTGCTGTGTAGTTTAGGCTGGTCCTGAACTCACTATGTAACTCAGGCTGGACTTCAACTCAAAGCAATCCTCTTGCCTCAGCCTCCTGAGTACTGGGATCACAGGCATGTGCCACCACACCCAGGTGGGTTTCACTTTTGGAAGCCATGGTTCAGATAAAAGGTGAGGACTGAAAGATTATTTTAAAAATAAAGGTTTTATGCTGCATGTGCTGTATTCAAATACAGAGGACACAGCTTGTCTGTGAGCGCCCGAGAGTATAAACTGGCTCCTCTGTGGACCAGCCCCTTCCCCAAGAGGGAGGGTGTGTGCCTCTGTGAGTGTGGGTAACCTTGGGGCTCCCCGCCTGCAGCCAGCTCATCTGGAGCCACTTACCCCTCTTTGCTTAAACTGGGGGCCCTGACTTCCCCCAGTTGTGCAGCCTTGGCCTTTCTCTTACACAGAGGCCCAAGTGTCTGGATCTTCAGCCAGTTTGGCGGCACTGATGCAGTGTGGTCCCTCACACTCCTCAGGTGTTGGCTCAGCTTTGACCTTCATCTGAGTTATGGCATTAACGGTTTAAATGTTTAACATTTTAAACTACTATTTGAAGCCACCTAAGGAAGCTTCTTGGGATGCAGAATTTTAAGAAGGGCAAGGGCATCCTTCTAGGCAGAGGTGCAGAGCACAGATAGCTGATGCAAACTGGCCTGCCTGTTCCCCAGTGATATTTACCAAAGGTCAGCCTGCTTCCAGAAAGGCGGAATTGAGAACCAGGGGGATCTTGTAAACAGGACCACTCCTGTGAAGCACGCTATGCTCCTGTGCTTTTTCAAGTGAATATTTGATTCAGAATATGGGTACCTTAAAGGTAACAAATACCTGCTAGATAGTCTCTGTTGGCTTCTACAGCTGATCGGGCTTTACACACACCCTACTCTGGGGCACACAAGCAGGGACATTTCTGCAAGGTAGCTTTACCTGGTGAATGTTTAAAGTTTTAAAAATCATTACAGCAAAAGACACCTTGCCACTAATCCTTGCATACTCCATCTTTCTGGCCACTTTTGG
Source organism: Cavia porcellus (assembly GCF_034190915.1). NCBI lineage: Eukaryota > Metazoa > Chordata > Mammalia > Rodentia > Caviidae > Cavia > Cavia porcellus. The sequence goes on along the minus strand of NW_026947484.1, from coordinate 153,821,607 downwards.
AGGTTCTCGAATGAGTGTCTTTATGAGGGGTGATTAAGATACTTACAGATATATAGATATCTATTTCTATATCTATAAGACAGGCTCATAAGATGTGACAGTGTGTCCTCAGCCGCCTCTTTACCAGATCTAGCGCTGTGCGACTTCTGCCTCTTTCCCAAAGTCACAGTGACCACGAAAGGCAAACTTTCTGATTGATTCGGGACTTCGAGCCAGCCTCAACAGTACAATTAAAAACACTAATGAAAGGAGACTTCCAGACCTGCTTCAGAAAGTGGCCAGAGCAGTGGGACAAGTGTGGTGGAGCAAGGAGAACACTGAGGGGGATCCACAGCGCCGTGTCTTTACCCATGGTAATTATTTATATGGGAGTGCACCATATTTTTGGGTCACACTCACAGAGGGCGGTAGCTCACCAATGAACAGGTCCTGCCTGTGGCCTCTGCGCCTGAGTCGCCTGCCTCTAGTTTTTGTCTCTCGTCTCTTCCGTCCCCTCCAAACTCAGCTGGATGTCAGCTGCCTGCAGCTCTCCTGTCACCTCCTTGTACATGGCCTTTGATTCTCTTTCTCTGGATTGACCCTTCTCCACAGAGCAGGCAGAACTACCCACCGCCCGACTTCCCTCAGGGAGGCCCTGGGGAGCCGCCCTCCTTAGAGGCTTTGTCACCCTTGCTCTGTCCTCTCCTGCAGATCAGGGACCCTACCACAGGCCTTCGCACCTGCTCTTCCAGGCACGCAGAAGGCCCATCCCCTTCTGTTCCTTCCCGCCCTCCCCATGCTGCAGCCTCATCCTTCTGTGGCCTCAGGATGGAGGCGAACAGCTCACCACCATCCTAGCCTAGAGAGGCCCTTGCACCATGGCACCATGGCACCCTGTGTTTCTCCTTCTGGGAATCCAGTGTTTACCACAGTCATGACTCCACAGTCAGCCATGGAAGGATTGTTAAATATCTCTTTCACTCGTGAAGCCTGAGACTCCATGCGAATGGATGGAGTGAGTGAGTGTGTGTGTATGTGCATGTGTGTGTGTCTGTGTGTCTGTGTGTCTGTGTGTCTGTGTGTGTGGCGATGCCCAGTGAGACCCTCACAGGAGGCAGTTCAAGGGCTTCTCCCTGAAGCCTTGCTGGTTCTTCCAGCAGCATCGTTTGCCGGGCAGGGTGGCAGCGCCCACCCCCCAGGACTGTTGGAAGAGTGATCAGCCGCCATGTGTAAAGTGCGACTGTCGTGTTGGAGAGGCCGTGTGTGAGTTGCCATCTTTGCTGAGGACTTGAAGGTAATGGGGAGCAGACCCATCTTATGTAATCTCCCTCCATGACTCAGATTTGCTTTTGCTGCCTTCCCCAACCCCTGTCCTGGAATAACTAAAAAATCCCCTTCCCTGTCTCATGCAGGTAGGGCCCCAGGAGCTCATCTGAATACCCAAAAGACTGTGGGGAGGTTCTCCCCAGTAAACCCAGAGCTCTTTCTCAGAGGGAGCTTGACATAAGCTGTTATCAGCACTCTCTGTGGTTGGTGGGATCGGAGTGGCATCCTCAGTGCTGAAAGCGGATCAGAACTTAGGGATGGAGGCACTTGGTGTTCGCAGGGTGAATGACTGGGCTGGGGTATCAGTGTCCTTTCATTCATCTTCAGTCAGTGGGCAGGAGAACCTCATCAAAGGTGTGTTTCTGATTCAAAGGTGAAACACAGCCCTCTCTTTACAGGCCAGCTTGCAGTTTGATGTGTGTGAGTTCGATTCCCAGGGCGCAGGTGTGTGTGTATGCGCGCACACACACACACACACACACACACACACACGACAAAAGTAAAGGAAAAGGAAAACAAAACTTCCCTAACACTTTCTCCCATTACAGAAGGCAATTTCTGGGAATCGAACTCAACCTCACACTTGCCAGGCAGGTGCTTGCCGCTGAGCTATATCCCCAGCCCCTACCCTTCACTTTTGAAGAAGCCTTCTGTTCATAGTGTCCTTTTTTGTGAAAGTAAGAAAGAAGAGGATCTCCCTGGAACTCTAGACTGAAGACTTAGTAGGAGGAACGCACCTGTCAGTACTGCCCAGAAAATGGTGCGGTGAGATTGGTAGCTGTAATGCCGACCTACGACATCGTCACCTTTAATTTAAAGGAAACGACCTGAACTGATACTCCTCTGAGGACCACACTACATCCAACACTAGTCGCGTTGAGTGTGCCCTAACGGGTGCTGCATTTCTGCTCAGCCCTTTCTCGGGTATCTGTAGAAAGGATATATTTAAGCCTCAAAAGAAATTGAGAATTCAAAATAGGGAAAAACGAAAGCCACACTATCATGTTTTCAAAAGTCCTGCTGTCTTTTTTTAAGGAACAAATTCTTGCTGTTGTCTTAGGTGCTGGTTTGTCCACTGAAAAAGACAAAAATGTGTACGTTTCCTGTATTTACCTCCTTTTCCCTTGCCAAAATGTGGACTATTATTAAAGGTCCCCTTTTCAGCAAACCAAACAACCAGTGAAAAAAGAAAAAGAAAGCTCAGTTGTTCTCTGAGCTGATAATGATATCCTTTGTCTGTCGCCTCCTGTGATATATTAAAACTCCTGTTGCCAGGAGCAACAATGTGTCAAGAAATTCCAACCTTAATGATAGAATAAAATTTCTGTTAAAAGCACTTGATTAGGAAATCCATTCTCTTCTGTCTCCTAAGCAAGAGATTTGTTTGTTAACAAAAAGAATCTTTTTGTTCTCTCATTCCTGAAAATAGTGTTCTAATAATGTTGCTCCCGTTTCATATATTAATATGCAATATCTGTTAACTAGGCTGGTTAAGAGCCCTTCACATGGTATTCTCTGAAAACTGGAAGAATGCTTTCCAATTAAACAAAATAAGTAGGGCAGAAAACCAACCAGCAGCTATGTGTTTCACAGGCTTCTATGTTCCAATCATGTTGCTAAAGCCACATGTGTCACCCCACAGAGAGCTGCCAAGAGGGTAGCATCTGAATCCTCGCAGCCACCACCACTTCCCTGGTTACCCGGAGAGAATAGTGGAAGAAATGAAAGCTAAATCTAACCTGCGTTACCTTTCATGACGCTGTCAATAGAAACCACCCAGAAAGGAGCACTGATTGTCATCAGCTTGAGTGAGACTCCTGAGTCCATTTCCTGTTCATCTGTGTCCCCAGCCTCCCTCTGACACACCACATCCTAAAGTTTGCATGCCTGTTCTCCAAGTGCAGTGTAGACGGTGCTCCCTCCAGGTCCCCTCACATAAGAGTACCGTAGAGAAAGGCAAGACTGTTAGGAAACCATTTGGGTTCTTCCTGCCGAGAGCCTGGAGTATGTCTTGCACCTCACACGTTCTGCACTGAGCTTGGTCAGTCATTTCTACCTGCACCATCAGTGGAGCACACAGCAGCAAGGCTGCCCTGGACTGTGGCTGGCGCCCTCTGGAGTTGTTCTGAGAGCACCCGACAACTGCATGCAGTAACTCGGTGGTTACTTTTCTGGCATGGTTTCTTGGCTTCAAGGCCTCCATTTTGGAAAACTCCTTCATGCTTTAAAAATAGACATACCTGATTGCAGGACTGGCTGGAAGACAATGAAGACCACACTCTGTACCCCTCCATCACATCCCCGATGGCGGGGCTGGCTGGAAGAGCGTGAAATTGACAGGAACCCCAGACTCAGAATAACAGCCTGGTGCACAGACGCTCACACATCGTTAGAGGGCAAATAATCAGCAAGGCTAGTAACATGGAAGCATCTGAAGCAGCAGTGAGGAGACAGCAGTTGCACCGGGAGAACTCCACCCACAGAAGACCAGTCCCAGCCCACATGCAGAGGCCAAGATCAGCTCCATACCCAGAACATCTCTGGTATGCAACCCAGACATTATCACAGCACTGTAAACTCCTGAAGAAGGTAGGTTCTTGGGACAGCTGTAAAGGACCAACTACATCTGGAGGACATCCCAAGGAATGGACATCTCTTTTCTTCCTAGAGAGAGGCCTCAAAGCTAGTGTTAGAGATATATATCACTGGAGTCTGCTGGGCATCAAGATAGAAGGCAAAATAAAAGAAAAAGGAGAAGATGTAGAATGGCAAGACACAGAAGTAGGGTGCAGCCCCAGACCCCTAACTCTCCCAGGACAGGCCTGGAACTCAATGAGATGGATGAAATTGGAAGTCACGTATTGGAACTTTCTGAAATGACAACAATAGAAGTGAAAAACCAAGTGGAAAAGGCTATAGAGAAAATGATCTCTCAGGTACAGAAAGAAACGATGCAAAAAATCAAAGATATTAGAGAAGAGACAAATGAAAGAATAGATGAGCTTGAAAAAAGTTAGAAGAGAAATGGAATCCATGGAACAGATCCAAACAGAGACCCGTGAGATTAAAACCTCCATTGAAAATATATGCAACAGACTGATGAAGGAAAGGATAGAATTTCAGATCTTGAAGACAGAATTGCAGCTAATGATCATAAAAAGAAAAATACCTTAAAAATAGCAAGAGACCATGAGAAAGAAATCTAAGACTATTGTGGTTTGTTTAAATGTTCCCCCAAAACCTCATGCAGTTGGGGGAGAGGGAGCAAACCTTTCAAGTGTGGCTGAATCTAGCATTTGTGATTGGTTCATTGTCTAGCACTGGGATTGGTTGTGTGAGTGCTGCACCCGCCCAGGGATGGGTAGCTGCATACAGTATAAGGGAGGGAAGAAGTCGTGCTCTTCCCCTTTTTGCCCTTTTGCTCTTGTCTCTTGTGGCTGCCATGACCTGTTTCCCTCTGCCTTGGCGCCAGAGATTGTGGACTGAAACTTCCACAAACTGTGAGATAAATAAACCTTTGCTTCCTTAGCTTTGGATGTCAGGTATTTTGTCTCGGCAATAAGAAAAAAAGTAACTAACACAAAGAGCTATAAGACAAAGCAAAGCAGAATAGCAAAAGATTTACTGGGGTCAATAAGAAAGCTAAAGACAGCACAAATACCATAACAATTGTAAATGTATATGCACCTAATAAAGGAGCTCCCAACTATATAAGACAGTTGTTGGCAGACATGGAAAATCAAATAAGCAATAACACAATTGTAACAGGAGACTTCAGTACCCCACTGTCACTAAGAACAGATCAACTAGACAGAAAATCAGCAAAGAAATATCAGAGCTGAACCAAACCTGTAAACAAATAGAGTTAGTAGAAAAAAGTCAAGCCCCAAGGCCCTGCCGCCATTGGAGAAGCATTGGTGAACCACCGCCCTGTGCCTCTCCACCACTCCAGGAGCCCTGGATCGGAGGAACCTAGGTACCTGGTCCAGTCCACTACCCCAAGGGACTGGCAGCCAAGGAGGGAAACACCTGGGATGCAGCAAGGGGCTGATTTGAAGGAACACAGGAAAATGTCAAAAGACGAAGGAGCAAAATACAGTCTTAGACCTCCAGCCCACAAAGGGCAAGTTCAGGAGTCACAGACATAGGAGAATTTAGAAGTCACACACCTGAAATTTCTGAAAAGGTAACAACTGACGTAAAGAAGCAACTTAGTTCTTATATTGTTTGGTTGATTTTGCATGCCCATATCTGATGGTCTGGACAGCTATTTTGAGGATAACAAGAGGCATTATGGTAGCCATTAATTTCCTATTATCCTGTTTTGAAATTCTGTATCATTTTCATGGTTTTGTTTTGATTGATTTTTTTATGTCTGATGGTATGGGTAGCTACTTTGAAAACAAGATAGATAATAGTAGTCATTTTTACCTATTATCTTGTTTTGAAGTTCTGTGTCACTTTCTTTGTTTCGTTTCAATTGGCTTTATTCTGGTTTGGTTTGGTTTTATTCTTATAAAATAAAATAAAATAAAACAGAAAAACAATTAAAGACACAAATGCGCTTTGGGAGGCCACAGGGATGGTAATGAGAGGAGATAAGATGGGAAAAGACAGAGGACACACTTTGACCCCTGTCTTGGAAGAATGTGGCTCTTATCTCTGAGACCTAAATGAGACCGGCAAGTCAATTGTGCTTGGGGAACCTGTTATGAAAATCACCAGTTTAAGTTTGTGCCTTCAGGATTAACGGGTAAGCGATTTAATGTCATCTATAACACTGAGGAGAAACAATCCATTAATCCGAAGTTAATCTGATTTCTCACCTTCAGGGCTAAGATGATCCAAAAGCTTGAGAGGAAACTTCTCACACTTCCATGGAGTGTGCAAACTCAGAAATGAAAGATGCAAAAAAGGATATATTTTATAATAGTAAATATATTTTATTTCTGGAAACACTTTGCGGTTCTTTCTGATTCCATGGGAGGAATCCGACAGATAGATCCCAGGCTCTTGTATACAGCAAGCAATGACTTGCAAGTGTACACCCCATAGTAAAGGAAATACCGGCTGCATTTATTGTGGGTAAATGGGGAGATTTGCCCAGGACATCTCTACAAAGAACAGCAATGTGGGGCCGACAGGGAAATCAGCACAGCACACAGATCAGTCAGGCTTTCAGTGAGCCCCTCCTGGAGGCCTCTCATTGGGTCTCAGGGTGAGAGTGACAGGGATGATGGCAGGGTGCTGAGTCCTCTAAGGGCTTCCTCAGAGTCCATTCTGATTAAATTGCATCCATGAGATGGAGTCCTCCTTTATGAACGGATGAAAGATTCCTTTCAGGAGCTCTAACGCATATGTGCGCTGCAGGCGAGAAGCGATGGAAGTCTCGGGGCCTGTGTTATTTTCTTTTCTGCCTGTCTCAGAACAGTGGCAGGAGGATTGGCCCTGGGCGTTGCCCAAACTCAGGCCTCCCAGCCTGCCTTGCGCTGCCTGTACTACTTCTACCAGAGTTCCAGGTGCGCACCTGACTCCACTTTCCCTGGGAAGAGTCCAGGGCCACCCTCACAGCACTTCGGCAGGATCAGCAGCTCTTTCATATTCATTTCCCAGCCTTGCTGGTCATACATTACTCCGCACCCCACCCTCGACACCCCCATATCGTCTTCCTCTCTCCAGCAGTGGCAGTGCCTGGCAGATGCGAGGACTTGGAAACGTTCAGGGGCCGAATTGCCAGTGGGACCACAGGGACCCTCTGGGAGGTGACTTGATTTAGAAACACACGCAGACAACTTTCATCAGGTAACCTTGTCTTTCCTCATTCAGGGGACTTTGACCCTTGCATGATGTTGGACCCTGGAGACATCATGGATCCAGAATCTGATTATGAAGACCAGGTAATTAAAAATCTAAAATATATTTCTCTACGTAGATGCTTCTCATGTTAGATTTTGTAAATACTTTATGACAATTAAAATTATAAATCAAACTGTGATATCTTTACAGACCACTGATAATGTCATTGCTGAGTCATAGTAGTAGCCTACAGATTTCTTGCACCATTCCACTCTTTGGTCTCCCTTTTTCACAGATCCAAAATTAATTAACAGTTAGTTTCTGGGTGTGGTGGCACACACTTGTAATCCCAGCACTCAGGAGGCTAAAGTAGGAGGATTGCCATTAGTTCAAGGCCAGCCTGAACAACATAGTGAGACCTTGTTTCAAAAAACCCCATTTGAAAAGATAGTTAATTAGATAATTAGGAAAGGTTTATGGTCAAAGGTTAGTTAGGATAGAAATAAGGCAGTATTGCCCAAGAGTTTGCCATGTCTCTGTGCCTCCCCCTAGTAAACTAAGAATATGTCCTGGCACGAGCTACACACTCAGGGCTCTGCTGTTGTATTTCTAACCCTTGCAAGGGAATGAAGTCCAGGAGAACACAGCCAGGGGCTTAAATTTATGTTCTCTTTGAATAAAACTGAAGCCAGTTATCTGGGTCACTTTCCTGTCCCTACTGTTACATTTTAATGATCTAAAACAGTTGGCAAACTATCCCACTGCCTGCCTAGGCTTTACTGTTAATGGAGGGTTCAGAAAGCTCTTGTGCATTATTCATGCCCCACAGGCATAGCTGACAGCCAAGCCAGTGGGCATCTATGGGGGTTTTATTCTTGTCGGCACGGGTATGTCATAAATAAGCAAGCAGATGTGACCAGGAGGATCCTTGCACCATGGCTGGGCATCCATTTGATATGTATATTCCGTAACTGTTTTGTGAGCATCGAGTTTCTTCCTTATATCACAAAACAGGAGAAAGAAGCCAGGGCTTGGGGTAGTGCTGGCTCAGCATTCACAAGGCCCCAGGTTCGATTCCCAGCCATAGAAAAACAGAAACCAAAAGAGGTAAAACCAGAGATCACACTCAGGCTTCTGACTTCAGTGAAAGCCAAGGTCCTGAAGGACGGAAGGACCAGTGACGGCAAACCTTGGAGAGCTTTCAGAGATAACAAACAGCCAGCTGCCGAACGTGCGCCTCTGGGTCGGACTGCACTGGCATCCTCAGATGGGGTAGGAACCAGCAGTGTTGTCCAGGTTCTTATTTATCCTAATCAATGAATTGTCAGAGCAGTTGGTGGATATGAAAGATTTCCATTTATTTTAGGGTAGAAATTAGAAAAGGGAAAAAAGGGAAAAAGCACAAAAGAAGTACTCAGGGAGAAAACTGTGAAGGAAAAAAGATGCATCCTGCCAGCAGAGTAAGTCACTCCAAAAACAAGAGGGTAGTGCCCCAGAGTCAATTGATGCTGTCTTTTTAGGCCTAAACTGCTGGGTCTGGGCTCAACTTTCACTCTGCCTCCCAGAATGCTGGGATTATGGGTGTGCACCACCATACCCACAAAGGGAGAGGAGATGCCAGCCTCCACCACAGGCTCCTGCCCTGACCATGGGCTACAACACCACCCTCCATGTGGTCACTGTCTCCTACTCTCTGCACTCATTCATGAACCCTCACTGGTCCATTATTAAAACATGAGAGCCCCACCCCAGCATCTACAGTGCCCCCCCACCCCATGGATTCCACTTTGAGAAGCTTAGCACAGCCCTGGTTTCAGCTTCCAAAAGCTCTTGGAGAGCCCTCGCTGCTAACCCTAACCCTAACCCATGCGCCCCAGCGCCTTTCCCACGTCTGCTCTTCCTTCCACCTCGGCTTTCTGTGAGTGATCCGCATCACCCCTGCTGCCCAAGCCAGAGGCGGGTGTGTTCTCAGCCTCCAGCTGTCCCTCCTTCCTTCCATGGGCACAGGCAGGAAGCTGGTCAGTTCTGCTGGCCAGGAATGGCCCCCTCCTCTCCCGCTGCCCTGCCCCTGCCTGGTTCACATCCTCGGTCTCTCTCCGTGGGTCTCATCTGCCAACACGATCCTTGTGAAATCAGCTCGGTCATGGAGACGCACTGCTCAGAACCCTCCTCGGCTCTTCCTCGACTCCTCAGTTCAAGGAGAACCTGTGAGCATAACAGATGTAAACTTCAGACTCAGACTCAGATCCCTTGCAATTAGCAGAATACACTGCCCCAGCCATGCCAAGCACCTGCCCTTCCTTCTAGCAGCTTGTGCTGTGGGTCCTTTCCCTGTGAGGGGAAACGTCCAGCCCCTCCTTCCTTCACCCCGGGCTGTCCCCACTCCACCAGGGGACCGCTGACTCGTCCAGAAGCTGTTCTTTTGCTATGCGGCTACCTTCTCCAGGGTCCCGGGATACCTGTGTCGCAGTACTTAGCAGCTTTCCATGGACTGCACCTTACCCTGGGCAACATCCGTGCCTCCTGCACAGCCTGGCATGCGGCAGGTGCTCGAGAAATGCTCAGTGTTTGTAAGTCCAAGACAAGGGAATCTGTAACTTCCTAGTGATGGGGGTAATAGCTAAGCCTCCTCACGCCTCAGTGTCCTCTGCTAGGAAACACTGACACCCTTCTTTGAAGAACCACCATTCAAGACAGAGAGCACAGGGTAAGCTTTTTATTAGCACACACGTATGGTACAGAATGACTACATCCATTGTGAGGAGTTACTACATCACACATCTCAGTTCCTTTTTCTTTTTCATTTCTGACTCTCCCACACCTCCCCGCTCCTTCCAACTTGGTCCTCCTCCCACTTGCAAAAGTTCTGTTTTCATTTGTTTTCTTCTTCCGTTCTTTTTTCCATCCCCTTTCTCTCCCCTCTTATCTCCTCTCTCGATTTCTTATTCCCCCATCCATTTGAAAAAGATCCAACTTCTTCTATCACACATATTTTTTCTTACATAAGAAACTGATATTAAAGCTGGTTTATTTCACCCAACATTGTGTTCTCCAGGTGCATACATTTTCCTATGCATGACTTAATGTGTCCTTCTTTATGACAGATTAGTACTCCATTGTGTATAAATACCACCTTTTCCTATCTGTACTTCTGCTGATGGGTATATAGCCCACAGCTGACTTCTTCAGGTAAGTGAGTGCTAATTGTCTGAGCTCTTCCAATTTCTGTGCTGTCAGATGAAGAGCTTGGAGATTGTCACTCTTTTCTAGCAACAAATAAGAAACTTAGCAAACAGAAAAATCAACCTTCCTATACTTAGCAGAGAAGTAATTGCACCAGCTGCTACACCAAAACTTGGAGAGACAGACGGGCAAATCTAGAAAATCGCTACCTACCCTCACAGAGGTCCCCATAGGAACCAGTGCCAGGGTAGGAAAAAACTGAACAGTGGCAGTTGCTAGGGGCTTGGTGTAGATAAGTCTGAGAGTTGAAACTCCAGAGGGACCCAGTGAGATGGAGGCCGTACACTTTTGTGACCCTCGCCATACAAAGACAGCAATTTCAGGTGCTCACATTGAGTATCAGAAAAAGATCCCCCAGACTTCTGAAGGACTATGGAAGATGCCAGGCACTCTGTCCTTCACAAGGCCTGAAGAAACTTCTGCCAGAGCCTGAACACCCCGAGGAGCAGAGAATGCCCCTATCTGGCTGCCCTGTCTCACCCAAAGATTGAAAACAAGGACCACAGTGAAGGCACAGTTCCATGGCCCAGACTCACGCTGACGGGCTGAGACCAAATCCTAGGACAGAGGAGCGACCTGTTACTGTGGGTCCCTTTTCCGTGTCCATCACAGCCATCAGTGAAGAGGAAACTACAAGGCACAGCAAAGGGCACAAAAACCACGGTGTGGCTGCAGTGAGCAGAGCTCAGAAGCGGAGGCACACACGGCAGGGGTGGTGGAGCTGTCAAGGCAGGAACTGGTTAAAACAGAACAACATGCTTAAACCTTTACTGAATAAAAACGAAGACAGCACCTAAGAATAGTGGGTAAAGTAAGCAAAGAAACAGAAATCATGAAAAGGAATTGAAAGACTAGAAGTCAAAAACACTGGAATAGGGCGGGCCACTGCTGGAGTGGGGACAGCCAGACCCAAGGCTCTGTCTGTGAGTCAGCCCATTCACGGATATCGGGGGAGAGAACCAGGCCTCCCTGGAGAGATCCCAGCCTGGAAACCATGTCATTTTCATTGTTTCGTTGGGTTGAGTTTTCTTCTCTTTTGTTTTGTTTGATTATATTAAATCTGATGGCATGAGCAGCTATTTAAAGGATAGCAAGACACATTATGGTAGCCATTTTGGATGCATTATTAGCTTATTTTAAGTCCTTTATTGCATTCACTGTTTTATTTTTATTGTTTCTATTCTATTCTGTTCTGCTTGATCTTTACTATGCCTCAAGGTATCTGCAGCTATTTTGAAGACAACAAAAAGCATTATGGTACCTATTCTTGATTTTGTAAGGTTTTGAAGTCCTGTATCACTTATACTGGTTTATTTTGGTTGGTTTTATTCTGTCTTATTTTCCTTGGCTTTATTCTCTTTAAATAAAAAAATAAAAACAAAAACACTGGAAATAGAAGTGAAGGATGCCTTTGATGGGTTCCTTCACAGGCCAGGAACCTTGGAACTTGCAGCTATGACAGTAGAAATTTCCATAACTAAAACTAAATGAGAAAAGAAGACAGGAAAAAAAAAAGGACAGAATATCCAACAGCTGTGGGGCAGCTGCAAAAGGTGTAATATATGCATAATGGGAAAAGCAGAGAGGAAAGTCAAAGGAGCAGAAGCAATGTTTGAAATAATAATAACTGAATTCCACTCCCTCCCCCTCAAAATAACACCAGACACGAAACTGCGATCCAGGGAGCTCAGAAAGTGCCAGAAAGAACAAGGCTGTAGGCCAAAAACATATCAGAACTGCAGCTAGGCAGATCATCTCAACCCAGGGAAAATTTTAAAAACCTTTCCACGCATGGTGACACACATGTCATCTCAGCCCTCAGGAGGCTGAGGCTGGAGGACTGCTGTGAGTTCAAGGCCAGCCTGGTCTACAAAGTGAATTGAAGGCCAGACTGAGCTGTATGGTGAGACCCTGTCTCAAAGAGACAAAAAAAATTTTTTAAATCAGAAATCAATAATAAATTAGCTGAATAGAAAATCTCAAAATGCTTGGCAACATGTTTCTAAATAACATGAGGATCAAAGAAGAAATATCAAGAGAAATATATCTTAACATATTTTGAGCTATGCTGGGCATGGTGGTGCATGCCTATAGTCCCACCACTCGAGAGGCTGAGGCAGGAGGATCATTGTGAGTTCGAGGCCAGCCTGAGAAACAAAGTGAGCTCAAGACTAGCCTGAACTGCAGACTCTGTCTCAAAAAGAACACACACACACACACACACACATATATGTATATGTTATATATTTTTGAGTTAGATAAAAATAGAGAAAATGGAAAATATAACCAAAAAATTTGTGGCATATAATAAAATCAGTGCTTACAGTAAAGTGTATAGGGTCAGATGTGTATATTTATATATACAATGTATGCATATATTAGAAAAGAAAGACCTAAGATTCAGAATATAAGCTCTTACCTTAAGAAACTAGGAAAAAAGTCAGGGATTTAGCTCAGTGCACCTGTCTGGCAAGTACAAGGTCCTGAGTTCAATTCCTGGATTAAAAAAAAAAAGAAAGAAATAAACTGGAAAGAAGGAGAACAAACTAAATCCCAAGAAAAAAGAAGAAATGAACTAATAAAAACAGAAATCAATGAAATTAAAAACAGGAAATTAACCAAATCAAAAGGTATGTCTTCAAAAAGATCGGTTCAATTTAGAAGCCCGCTGTTCTTGCTTTCTCAGTCCAGCATGGTTCCCGTGGGTCATTTTGGCCGGCCTGGGGAAGTCCCGAGCTGGATTACCCAGTGAGCCAGAACAGCCCCTGCCCCATCAGCAAGATGGTGAAGCCCAAGTACAAAGGCTGGAGAGGCACCCACCCCTCCAAGGCCAGCGCTACCCAGGAGGAGTACAGGGAGAAGCCCAAATTCCGAGGAACTGGGCTGCAGTCCGGGGCCTAACCACCTGTGGGCGGAAGGTGTGCAGGAACAGGCGTGGGGGAGGGAAAGGCCTCTTCTGGTCCGTCAGGGGTAGCTTCTGGCTCTGGCGCAAGTAGAGCCCAATCCTGAATGGTCTGGAAACACCTGTGATGAAGCAATCATCATCATCACAAGAATTTCAGTAAGAAATGGGTACAGTGCTGTGGGATCCATACAAAGTTGCCATGAAATGAAGAAGTTACCAGTGTGCATTCTTGACAACTAAGTTTTGAAACAATACCTAAGTCACAGGGAAAGTGACCAGACTTATTTGCAAGGGATATGCAGTGGCTTATGGAAAAAGCTGAGATCCACTGAGAGCTATGACCAGGGAAAGGGTCATAATCTGATGACCAAAGACATTGGTGTGAAAATGAAGTTTGAGAAGAGACATGTAAGAAAGGACAGTCCAGAAAAATTATATATATATATATATATATATATATATATATATATATACACAGTGGTTCTACAAGATGATAGATTCGCCAGGTGTTGTAGCCCTGGTTCTTGATGCTAGAGATTCAAAGGGTAACACACACACACACTGAGACTTACTTAAAAAACAGAAAAACACTAGAAACACCTCATTTTTGTACTCAGCAAATGTGACCTTGTTCCAACCCAGGCAGCAAAGTGATGAGTTGCTGGCTTCTCCTACAACTATCTAACACTTGCTTTCCCTGCAAGTCTCACTAATCCTCTTGGCAAAGGAGCATTCACTCAGCTTCTGCAGCAGTTTGAGAAGCTGCACACTGACAAGAAACAGGTGGTTCTTTAGCTGTCCAAATGCCGGCAAGAGCTCTGTGATAAACATGCTGGGTTCCAAGACGGTTTGCAGCGTGGTTTGCACTACAGGTGAAGCAGAGGTCTGGCGGTGTGTTACCTCGATGCGTCTGGTATTCCTCCTCGACTATCCAGGGGTGGTTTACAGCTTTGAAGACTCAGAGACAGACACTGCGCTGCAGGGAGTTGTTCAAGTTGAAACAATTTGGACTCCTGAAAACCACACTGGTGCTGTCCTGCAATGAGCAAAGGCAGATACAGAAGTAGGACATACCAGACTGATTCCAGGGAGAACACTGAGGACTTTCTTGAGAAACGCACTTTCCACACTGGGAAATTATTAAAGGGTGGAGAGCCTGACGTGCAGGCTGTGGGTGAGTCCTTCATGACTGGCAGAGGGGCCGGACCCCTCCCTTTGTCAAGCCTCCCAGTGTGGAGACACCCACAGCCCCCTGCTCCTCTCTTCTGCATCTCTGAAAGCTGCTCCCAAAACCATCCTGAGCAACCTGGAAGAGGAAACTGCAGAGACTACAGGTGAAGGTTTGGAATCTGTCACTGAGAAAAAAAGGAAGAAGATGTCCCCATGATGGTAACTCTGCAATGCAGCTGGTCTTTGCACCAGAACTTTGACAAAATCAGTGTCATGCTCTGGTTTTCTGGGGATGACCTGGTTGCTGTGGAGGTGTCAGACGAACTGGAGAGCTTTTCTGCTGGAGCAGGAGTAGCCAGAAGACAAGGAAGAGGAGGAGGCTCAGCAGGAGTCCCACGAAGAGCAAGTGGGAGATGAAACCAAAGCTGTAATTTTTAAACAAAGCCAAGACTGAAATGTTTTCAGCAGTCAGGACATCCAAAGGGTTAAGCAATTTTTGCAGAATCGAAAGAACAAAGAAAAACACCTACAGAAGAAGCAAATGATACAAAGCCTACTGAAAACACATTGTGGAAGGCACAGAGGGAAGGAACAGTAAAACTCTATAAATGCTTATGTCTGGGGAACAGAGGTAAGCAGCGATCTCAAAAAGTTGGTGTGCGCTACTGTGATCATACTGTGAAAAACAGAAACCAGAACAAAATGAAGACCAGTGACTCCAGAGAGACGGAAATGCAAACAAAACCAAATTCAGACATAGCAGTAGTATGTATCTAAAGAATTATTAAATTACTCTAAATTGTGAAATTCAAAAACATACATTCATACATACATGTAGAAGTCTCTAAGCAGGGTAACTAGGGAAAAAAGAAGAAACACAAATTGCTAATATCAGAAATAGAAGAAAAGGCATCGCTTCTCATGATGGGCATTAAAAGCATAATGAAGAACTTATTATAAGACATGCTGTGCCTATACATTTGATGTAGAGTGACCTGACTCCTGCAAAGACCATCCAAAACCCACCCAGGAAGAAAGCATCCAAATGGATATATGTAGATGTAGTAAAGACATCAAATCAATAATCTTCTAAAACAAAGCAATAATCCTAGATTAGTTCAGCGGTAAATTCTGCCAAACATTTGAGAAATTATACCAGTTCACTACAGTATCTGTCATTAGTTAGAACCTATACCATTTCTCCACAATATCTACCAGAAGACAGAAGCAGAGAGTTTATTTCCTGACTCATTTTATGAGCCACTCAATGTGCACACAAAGGTATTACAAGAAAACCACAGACCAGAATCTCTATTTGTGCACCTGCAAACATGTTCAACATGTAAAGCACATCAAATCCAACCACTTGGTAAAGAATTATGTTACTGCAGCCAAGCAGGATTTACCCAGCTGGGTATGCAGAGCTACTGTAATAGTTCAGGATCAGTTAATGCAGTGCATCACACTGACGCACTAAGGAAGAAAAATCACACAATCATAGCAACAGATGCAAAAGGCATTTGATAAAATCTAACACCTGTTCATGATTCAGAGCTCTCTACACCTTGGTTAGCTCTGTGAAGAATATCTAAGAAATCCCACAGTTAGCATCGTACTTAACTGGAGAAACCCAACTTTCCTGCAAAGAACAAACAGAAAGCAAAGATCGCCAGTGCTTTCACCGTCGTACTGGACATTCTACATTATGCAATAAGAACAAGAAATACGAGTCTATAGATTAAGATGGAAAATGAAATTGTTCATAGATGATGGGATCGTCTATGAAGAAAATCCAGAAGACAACAAAAATTCTGGAACAAATAGGTAATAGCAAGGTTGCAGGATACAAGGCTAATATAGAAAAGTAAATTGCTTCCCTATTTACCAGCAAGTGACAAGCGGAACGTGAAATGTGAAACACATCATTGGCACTAGCAACCCCAGAAATAAAATGCCTGGGTGTGAATCTGACAAAATATGTGCAGTATCAGTATGAGCAAGACTAGGAAACTCTGATGAAGGGTGTCAGAGAGGAAGGGAGGAATGGGGAGACCTGTGTTTTGAAGGAAGATTCGATATGGTCAGAATGTGATTTCTTCCCTGATTTATATAATCGATGAAATTCCAGTCAGTATCACAGTAAGTTATTTTGTAAATATTGACAAACTGATTCTGATATTTATAGGAAGAAGTAAAAAAAAAAATCCAGAGTAGCCAGTTTAACATGGGAGGAAAGAACAAAGTCCAAAGATTAACACTACCTGACTTGAGACTGACTGTAAAGCTGAGGTAATCAAGACAGTGTGGTATCAGGACAGAGACCCAGAAATAGACCCAGATAAATAATCAGCTGATTGTCCTTGAGCTCCAGCAGAGCAGCACAGGCAATACAAGGAACAAAGATGGTCTTTCACCAAATCATGATGGGACAATTAGAGGTCAGTGTGCCAGCAAAACAGTGCAGACACAGACCTTGGCCCTTCCCAAGAATTAACTAAAAAAGGAGACAAACAAACAGCTGAGCATGGTGGTATGTGCCTGTAATCTCAGCACTCCAGAGGCTGAAACAGGAGGATCGCTGTGAGTTCAAGGCCAGCCTGGGCTACAAAGTGAGTGCCAGGTCATTCTGAACTGCATAGTGAAACCCTGTCTCAAAAAGACAAAAAATAAAATAAAATTATAAACTCCTCCAAGATAACACAGAAGAAAGTCCAGGTGACCTTGGCTATGGCAAGAATTGTTTAGATAGAGCACCAAAGCTACAATCCCTGGAGGAAATAAGTGATAAACTGGACTTCATTAGAATCGAACAGTTGCGCTACTTAAGCGGGGTGAAGAGTTGCTGAGCCCATACCCTGCATCTGCAGACAGCCCAAGGTTGACAAAGGTCACCTGAAGGAACGCATCTGGGGCTCCTCGTCTCTATACACTTTATTTTGCTTACACAAAACACTCGTTTAAAACAGAGAACACCACAGATTTGGCCCTCAAAACCTGGAGCTGCACTTTGGCAGCTCGAGCCCTCAGGGAGAACAAACAGTTGCTCCATCGACAACAGCAGGATCTTTTCCCAGAAGACTAAAGGCCGGCGAGGAGGCCAGCGTGCTGGGCAGGGTACTCCTGCGCACAACTCCGGGGCACACGCTCCCTTCCCACGCGTGTGGATTGAGCGTGCACTGCGTGCCAGGCTCTGCGTGGTATGGACCTGCGCCCAGACACGGGGGCGCTGCCCTGCATGCAAGGTCATGCTAGGGAATGCTGGGCCGAGAGGCTGGGCCCTGGGGGTTCTTCCCGGGAGCGCGCTGCTCACTCACTGCTTCAGACTGCACCCCTGCGGCCCCTCAGTCGCTGATCTGGGCCCCGGGGATGAATAGAGATCAGAGACAGATAATGCTGCTTCTCCATGGAGGGCTTCTTTGAGGGAACCGAACGGGCAGTTGTGTATTTCATTGAAACTAAACCCAGGCTGGAGACATCCGCGGTGTGGGAGTGCACACTCCTCTAGTCCTGGAGAAGCATTTACCTACTAAGAAGGCATTTGTTTTTTGCTTCCAGCCCACGGTGAAAGATAAGAGTAACACTTTGGTTTAGTTTTGATTTTCTTTATTGGTACCTGTTTGTGGTGCATGACGGTCACACTCGTCACAGGGAGCTGGTGCGTATACGTAACTTGGCTTAGTTCTTAGTTCTCGGCTCTGCACCTCCCCGACTCCATCTCTTTCCCTTTTGAGAAAGACCTATCTCCCTACTTCCTATTATCTTTAATCTTGCTCTTTATTATTATTTTGGGTTTCTCATGTAACACATGACACATGGTATTTGAACTTGTGTGTCTGATTTATTTCACTCAACATTATGGTCGTTAGGTGCATCCGTTTTCCCACATATGACAAGTGTAATCCTTCTTTATGGCAGAGTTGTACTCCACGGCATGTAAACACTGGTTTTCCTTACATATAGGCCACTCCCAAGATTTAGCTCGTACAAGTTGTGCGCCTATAAACATGGGTACGTATAAATCCCTGTAACACAATGTCTTTAACTCTTTCGGGAAGGGACTTAAAAGAGGACTAGCTGGGTAAGTGGATTTTCTTGTTTTAGTGTTTTGAGAAATCTCCATACAGATTTCCAGAATGGTGGCACTAGTTTACAGTCCCACCAACAGTGTAGTAGGGTTCCTTTTTCCTCGCAGCCAGGTCAGTGATTATTATCATTTGAGTTCTTGGTGACAGCCATTCTTTCTGGTGTAAGATGGACTCTCAGTGTTGTTTTAACTTGCATTCCTCTAATGACAGCAATGCTGTGCTTTCTCTTCTGATTGCATAAATCTTTCACATCTAATGACAAGTGATGGTGAACTTTTTTTCATGTCTTCAGTGGCCATTTGTGCTTCTTCTGAGGAGTATCTGTTCATTCCAGCTATCTATTGTTAACTGGGTCTTTTATTTGGGGAAGTCTAATTTTTTAAGTTCTGCCCTGCAACCCATGTCTGGTGGATGCACCAGAATTTCTGCGTCCTAACACATTGCTTTAACGCATGTAGCTATCTTGCATGTTCTCAGTTTCGTTCTTCTCAAAGCCATATGATTCTAAGATGCCACCAAAACACCTGGCACCATATTTTATTAAACTAAATTAAAGTATACAACTACAGGAGACATAGCATACTTAGGATTTAAACTATAAATATAGGCATTTATAGGCATTTTTCCTAACCATATCTGAAATTCACAGTTCGGAGATGTTCTAGGAATGTAACCCCCAAGAATTTTGAGAGTCCACTGCGTGGCCATGTGGAGCTACTGGTTCTGCCTTTTCAAGAACAGAGGATATCTTTTTGTTTTCCGCTGTGCTCTTCAATCTCCTTTTTCAGTGTTGTGCTTTTCATCACAGAGGTCTTTCTGGGTTAGAGGTCGTCTTTGGTTAGGTCAATTCTTATGTATTAAATTGTTTCTGATGCTATTGCAAATAATATCATTTTCCTAATTTTTTTCTCAGTGAGTGCATTACTAGTGTAAAGAAAGGTTTTTGGTTTTTGTCTATTATTTTGTGTCCTGATTCATTGCTGAATTTGACTATTAATTCTAGGAGTCTTTTGGTGAAATTTTTGGGTCTTCTATGTAGAGAATCATGTCGTCTGCAATACTAATTTGACTTTGTCCATATATATATATATAGATATATATATATATATATATATATATATATATATATATATAATACTCTTGCCTAATTGCTCTTGCAAATGTCCTGGTGCCTGTGTTGAACAGGGCTGGTGATAGTGGACATCCTTGTTTTGCACCTGATTTTAAAGGGAAAGCTTTCAGTTTTTCCTCTGTTTAATCTGATGTTGGCAGTAGATTTATCACAAGTGGCTTTTATCAGTTAGATAAAGTCCTTCTGTGTCTATTTTCTGTAGTTTTTATCAGAAATGGATGATGCATTTTGTCAGAGGCTTTTTCTGCAACTATAGAGATAACCATGTGATTTTTGTCCTTGTTTCTTTTCGTGTGATAGATTACATTTATTGATTTGCATATGTTAAACAATCTTTGCATCCTTGGGATTAAGCCTACTTCATCATGGCACATGATCTTCTTAGTGATTTGTTCCATTCTGTTTGCCAGTATCATGTTGAAGGTTTTTGCATCTATGTACATGACAGAGATTGGCTTTTAATTCTCTTTTTTGGTTGGATCCTTGTCTGGTTTTGGAATTAGGATAATGGAAGCTTCCAGGAACTACTTCGGGAATATTTCTTCCCTTTCAATTTCATTTAAAAGTTTGAGCAGTATTAATATTAGCTCTTCCCTGAATTCTTACAGAATTTGACAGTGAATCCAGCAGGACCTGGGCTTTTCTTAGTTGGTAAGTTTTCATTACTTCTTCAAATTTATTGCCTGTTATTGGGTCACTCAGGATTTTTTTTAATCTTCTTAGTTCAGTTTTGGCAATTCATCCATGCATTTTTCCTGAACTCTCCAATTTATTGGCATAGAGGTTTGTGAAGTAGTTGCTAGTAATCTGGATTTCAGCAGTGTCCATTGTGATTTCACGTTTTTCATTTCTAATTGCATTGATGTAGGTCTTTCCTCTCCTTTTTTGGTAAGATTGGCTGAAGGTTTATCTGTTTGATTTATTATTTCTAAGAACTAGCTCTTCATCAATTTTTTCATTATTTTTTTAGCCTCCATTTTATTGATTTCTGCTTTGATCTTCATAATTTTGTTCCTTGCGCTAGCTTTTGATTTGGATTGTTCTTTTTTTTTAGAACCTTGAGGTACATAATTAGGTAATTTATTTGGGCTTGCTTTATTTTCCTGGCGTGACCATTCACAGCTATAAGCTTTCCTCTTTAGACTGCTTTCATTGTGTCCATAAGCTGTGATATGTTGTATTAGCATTACCATTTAATCGTGAGAACTGTCTTATTTCTTCCTTGATTTCTTCCTTGACCTGTGGATTATACAAGAGTGTGTTAATCTCCACAAGTTGCATGCTTTCTGTGGTTTCTTTTGCCACTGAGTTCTAGTTCCCTTGCATTATGATCTGACAACATGCATGATATAATTTTGATTCTTTTGCATGCTTTAGTGGCTAGTATGTGGTCTATTTTGGAAAATATTCTACATGCTGCTGAGAAAAATGTATATTCTGTTGTTCTTGAACAGAACACTGTAGATATCTACTAGGTCCATTTGTTCAAAGATTTGGTCCAACTCTAATACTTCTTTGTTTAATTTTTTTGTGTGCAGTTGATCTGTTTCTGGCCCTTGAGTATAGAGGTCTCCCACTATAATTGTATCAATGTTTCTCTGAACTTCTGTGTCCTGGAATGTTTGTTTTATGCAGTTATACCATTGTTCAGTGTGTGCATATTTAAAATTATTATCTCTCCCTGTTCGTTTCCTTAAACCAATATGTAGTGACCTTGTTTGCCTTTTCTGATCAGTTTTGGCTTAAATTCACTTTCCAGACTTTTTGTCTGGCGGCAGAAAAGCATCTCAGAATGTGTCAGAGAAAGGCACAGACTGATGTATTAGGTAGAGTTAGAAATTAAGAGAAAATGGAGACAGGACTCATTTCAAGGAGGAACAGTTCTGATGGAAAAGAACAGATTGGCACATTAACGGGGATGAGACCAGCTGTTGCAGATTTGCTGGGGTGGGCTAGAGTCCAGGTGATCATTTTCTCCATTCTAGTTTTGCAGAGAAGGCTCCAAAAAGTCCTTATCACTAGAAAGTTAATCCAGTCCCCTTGAGGTCATTGTGTGTGTGCTTAGGGCAATCTCAGTTTTGGGGAGACTGTGCTGGAAGGCTTTAGGAAAATGCTGGAGAGCTGTAGGTGCCCACTGGCAGTTGAATGTCCCTGTAAATCTCTTCCCTTGATGCGTTAGTCTTGAAAGAAGATGGAAGTTTGTGCAAATCATGTTTTCAATGAGTAACAGCTTAAGGACACAAGAGTGGCCTGCCCTTTGTCCCGCGGTGGTCTCTGACTCTGTCAGTCCAGACAGGCGATGGTAAAGAGTAGGTTGCTCTGGGATGATGGGTTGGAGAGGAAAAAGGCTGTACTTGAGAGGTATTTGCGGTGCAGAATCAGTGCATTACAGGAGCACTGGGGAAAGAGGGGATGAACATGCCTGCCAGCTTTAACACGGGCAGCTGGGTGGACGGTGGTGACATTTACTGAGTAAAAAGGTGAAGAGAGGGGCAGATCTGTGAGGAAAGAGCATGCATGCAGTTTTAGGCATGCTGAGTTCAGAGTGCTTCACTCACCCCGGGAGAGTTCGTGTGAGCAGTTAGGTACCCAGGCCAGGTGTTCAGGGAGCCGGCTAAGCCGTAACTGCGCATGTGTGAGCCTCCTGGACATTAGTAGGACTGGGAGCTGAGTGGGGATGGGAGAGAGGACAAGGATGGAGCTGAGAAGAGGATGGAGTCTCTGGCTGAGCCCTGAGTGAAGTCCAAGGCGGGGTAGAGAGGGTGCCCAGTGAGGGCTCCTGGAACCAGCATTCCAAAGGCCCAGGGAAATGAGCTCCGAGGACAGGGAGTATCCAGTGCTGCTGAGGACCAGGAGGGAGATGGAAACTTAACTGCTGACCTTCCAGTGTGAGTGTGTGTGCGTGTGTGTACACATGCATGTGTGTGTGAGATGGACGACACTCAAACAAGTTGAAAAAACTCATAGGAAGGACCCCCTCTCCCCTCAGTAGGGAGAACACAGAGAGAGAGAGAAAGTGGGCCCAAATGCAGTGGGGTCTGAGGCCCAGAAGGAAAGGCTGTGGGAGACCAGACTGCGGACACGCGTGAGACCCCACGGGTGGAAAAGGGTGTGACCTCGGCAGGCCGCACATGCGCTCCTGGCATGCGCTCCTGACAGGTGCCGGGCAGAGGTCGGAGGCCTGCAGGAGCATAAGTTATCCAGGAGTCCTGCACATAGCAGGACCGCCAGGCAGTTTCCAGACTCCTTTGATACAGCAACTACAAATTGATTTTGGCCAATTGACCGTTTTCATGGCTTTTCATTCATATGGCCAGTTGATGGGACACGCAGGAACCTGCTCTCCAGTACTGAGAACCCGGCGTGGTGGCCCTGGCATGGGGAGCTCCGAGGTTGCACCCTGGGGAGCCAAGGTTTCCCAGGACCAGAGGAGCTGTTGGGGTCTGGGACCCAGAGAACTGGAGACACATCTGACTTCCCTGAACTCTGTGTCACATGTTATTCACCAGAGGATCTGACCCTGATATTCTGCCAGGGTTATTTTAAATCCTGTGCCTGCCTCCTTCTCTGATAATGAGAGTAAACAGCACATCTTCCTTTATCATTGTTATGGTTTGTGTTCCGACAGCCCCCTGCAAACCTCACGCAATAATGGAGGCAGCTGAATCTAGCATTTGTGATTGGTTTGTTGTCAGCACTAGGATTGGTGGTATGAGGGCTGCACCCGCCCAGGGGCAGAGCCAACATACAATGTAAAGGCGGGAAGGAGGCATGCTTCCCCTCCCTTTTTGCCCTTTTCCTCTAGCTGCTTGTAGCCACCACCATGAACAATTGCCCCTCAGCCACACGCTGCCTTGGAGTCAGCTAAGTATGGACTGAAACCTCCAAAAATTGTAAGCTAAATAAACTTCCCCTTCCCTAATTTTGGGTGTCAGGTATTTTGTCTCAGCAATGAGAGAAAAGTAACCAAGATAATCATGCCCCTCCCCCTCCCTTTAGGTTCCTTTCCCCTTTGAGAAGATTTATCTCTCTACTTCCTATTTGCTTCTTATTTATAATTTGAGTTTCTCAAATAAGACAAACCATGGGATATGTAAACTCATATGTCTGATTTATTTCACTTACCATTGTGGTCCCAAAGTGACTTTATTTTCCTACAAATGACTCAGATGTATCCCTTTCAAACTTGAGATTTTTTTTTTTATTTGTACCAGGGATCAAACTCATGACCTCATGTTTTATCAGGCAGGCACTTATGCCACTGAGCTAAATCCCTAACCCAAAACTTAATATTTTCACCTGTTCAATTGATATAATTTGCAGACCGTTCAGATCAAAAGAGATAATCTAGCTGGGTGTGGTGCACTCACCTGTAATCCAGCACTTGGAAGACTGAGACAGGAGGATTGCCACAGGTTAAAGGCCAGTCTGCACTACATAGTGAGTTCAAGCCCAGCCTGAACTACATAGCAAGGCACAGCAAGACACTGTCTTAAAAATTAGAGAGAGGGAGGGAGTCTATATAAAACCACTTGCCCAGTGGACCACCCAGTAAATTGTTCCTGTTTCTTTTCTTCTCAGGATTAAATTCTTCCTCTTCTTTCTTTCCTTCTCAGAAGGGAGAACCATGTCATGTACTTCTTTTGTGTTCTCTGCACTGTGACAAGGATACAGTGGATATCAGGATATGTAAGGATACAAGATTTAGAGGATAAAATCACAAGGCCACATTCCCCAGCCAGAATGGTTTACTGTGCTGTGTGTGTAACTGAATTTCCATGGTGATATTAGCTTCTAAATTAAGAAGCCTTACATTTATCCACATGTGTGAGATTGTACTTGTAAAACTGATTGAAGATAGTGCCATGCCTAAAGCAGTGGCACAGCCCTGTACCTACTTTGAGGACTTAGTAAATTGTAGCTGACAGACCACATCCCATCCAATGGGCAAATCACGTGTTGTTTGCTTTACGTGGGTTGGTTTTGTTTTGTTTTGTTTGTGGTACTGGATATTGAACTCAAGGCCTTCACACTGAGCTAATTCTCAACCCTTTTTTATTTTTTATTTTGAGATGAAGTCTCTCTAACTCACGAAATTGCCCAGACTGGGATCAAACTTGCAATCCTCCTGCCTCAGTCTCCATATTGCTGGGATTACAAGGGTGTGCCACCACATCTGGTCGCAAATCCCATTTTCAACCTTGTTAGTATGGACATATATTCACAGTTCTTGACTGCCCAGTCAGAGATGTCCTTGAGATTTTCAGTGTAAATACTAAATTCTAAACAGTAATGTCACTGACGTTGCCAATTTTGAGCCAGGAGTTTAATATATTTTCACTATTTCTGTACTCAGAAGACATAAAAGTAAATGCCTTATCTCTATGCATGTCAGGCACGGCCCATCACAGGAAGAGAGGAGAAATCTTTGCAGGCGATGAGAAGTGATAGCATTCTTTATTTCAAAGCACGGGGCCTCCTCCAGGGGTTAAAACATGAAGGACTGAGCAGAGAGACTGTCTGCTTTGCTTCTTTTCAAGAACCCTATTACTCTTTTCAGACAGATTTTATAATTAATGGCATGGGCTCCTGTGCCATCTTATTAACCTGCATAAACTGGAATGCCATATCATGTTGAAGGCAAGATGAAAATGTGATAACATAAAAGTGTCACTGCCTACCAAAGAGGAGGAAATAGAAGTCACCGTTCTCTGGTGTCCCAGAGCCTTGAAAGACAGGAAACCAAGTAGCATAGAGTGTTCTTGTGGTTACAGAAGGAAGAGGAGCAGAAAAGAGAAGTAAGGGGGTGCAGAACCCTGGAACCCCAGTCTAATAGGAAATCCAGACTCACACAGCTTGCCCTAAGGAGCTTATGTCCTCTTTAGAACTGGGGTGGAAAATACAGAACAGCTTTACCACCCAGATTGCAGAAGGACTTCCTTAGAAGTACATTATATGAACGCACAAAGAGGAAGAAAATAACAGAAATGAAGAATTTACTTGGGATTTCGGTGTCATTCTGGAGTTGTCACCAGAATTAGCAAATTGTCCTCATCTATTTTTTTTCTGGCACTAGGAACTGAACTCAGGAGTGCTCTACCACTAAGCTACATTTCCAGCCTGTTTTATTTTTATTTTGAGACAGGGCCTCACTAAATTGCCCAGGCCAGCCTTGAACCTGTGATCGCCTGCCTCGGCCTCCCACATAGCAGGGATGACAGGTGTGCACCGCCACCATACCTGGCTGGAGCACCTGTCCTCCCAGCACTTGCTCCTGTCCCTACTGCAGGAGGGCGTTAGCATAAGGGTGTTCACGTCTCTGTTCCCAGTAGGTTACACCTGGAGACATGGACAGTGCTCATCTCGTGGCAGCTTCTCAGTTCCTTGCATGATACTTGACAAAGTGAGGAGAAAAAATATTTGTTCCATAAATAAAACAGAGAAAAAAGCCCAAGGGAAGCATGGGGAAGAAGTCTGACTCAGTAATCTGTGAACAGAGAACAGGAGAAAAGACAAATTCAAAAGGCAGTTGTAATTTTTTAATACATATTCAGTATTTTTTTAGGAGGAAAGAGTTGAAATGGGGTCTCACTAAGTAATTCAGGCTGGTCTTGAACTCTCAGTGATCCTCCTGCCTCTGCCTCTTGAGTGCTGGGATTACAGACCTGCACCACTCCACCCAATTAAAATTTAGTTCAGAACAAGATAATTAGCTTGCTAAGGCAGCCACAAACTATCACACAAACCCAAGTTGGTAGAAGGGTCTGGAAATACCTAGGAGGAGCAGAACATTCTGTGGGAACATAACAAGTGCCACACACTTGCTGGTCTGTCCCCACTGCAGAAGGTGGCTTGTGACCTTGTTCTTGGCTCTGTTCCCTGTGTCCTGCACAGCACCTGGCTGGTACGTCACAGTGAGGCGTGCAGGGTGGAGATTTCCCATTTGCACAGCCTGCATGGTGGCAGGAGTTAGACTTCTGTATTACTGCATGAGACAGAACCAAGCCCCCGGATATGATAGAGATATGCAACTCAGATCGGTTGGTAAGGGACTTCATCCAGCTTTGAAGAGACTCAGACAAATTCTAGGCCACCATTCCTCTAGGGATGTTAAAAATAAAGGTATTTCTACAGAGAGTGGGAAAAATTACTGCGTGTGTGTGTGTGTGTGTGTGTGTGTAACATACACTCCACCACCATCTCAGAAATACATAAACATAGCCCACCCTCACCCCAGCCTGCTCAATACTTGAAATCCCTTTCCTCAGGAGCCTCATGGGCTGGATACTGTCACCAGACGTTCTCTCAATTTTTATGATTAGGTGGTATTATTCAACCAAATGTAACTCCCACCAAGTATAATTTTAATCATCTTATTTGTTAATGATGCAGTCCTTTTTAGGTTTGAATTCAAACCAGTAAAAGTCACTGTATCATGCAGTCTCAAGAACTGACAGTTTTGTTCAAGAGCCAGCCTTGTCGGTGTGCTGAGATGGAAACACACAGTCGCCCTTGCCATGGGAATGAATGGGTACACAGTGGTAAAGATGGTGGGCTGCAAAGGTCAAACTGCCTGGGTTTGCATTCTGATTTTGCCCGTTGCTAGTTTTAATGACCTCAAACTTCTCTGTGCCAGTTTCTTGCTTGCAAAGTAAGAGTTTTGCAAGGATTCATTGGGATAATATGGAACAATAATCATTAAAACATACGGAGCATCTGCTCCAAGTCAGGCACTATTCAGTTATCTCAAGGACCCCTGCCCTAGTTCCAAGTTCCAGCTTAAGGATATTAAGCAACTTGTCTTGAATCACGCAGCTAGCGGGTGACAAAGATGTGACCTACTCAGCTCTGTCCCATAGAAAAGCTGTGCTCTAAGCTCCCACAAGACCACCTAATTTAAAAGGCTGCTTTCTAACCCTGCATTTAGGAGGGGCTTCTAGAGGAAGAACCTGAAGGAAACAGCAGTAAGGACGGTTAATTTCTCAAGAACTTACTCTTTTGGGTACTATTTCAAGTATTTTATGTGCATTAAGCCTTGGCACAACCTTTATACAGTTTTATTTTTGTTCCCCCTTTATAGATGGAGAACCAAGGCCCAGATGTGTTCAGTAATCTATCAGGGACTCAACACTAGACAGGGTGACTTTACCCACTTTTAACAGATGGCACCATGTCTGCTGCAGAAGAGCCCTAGGCAGAGTGGAGGGCTTTGGAGAACCAGGACCCCATCCAGCTCTGGGACCCAAAGCGGACAGTGTGGGATGAGAAGGATCAAAGTCAGTCAGTGCCCTTTACCTCTTCCACGTTTTTTCTAGAACCTTCCACAAGATTGAAGCAGGAATGGTCCCAGAGAAGCAGGCATATGGGTGTTATAGGTCTGGGGCCTTTTGTTTGCTGTGCTTATCTTTAATTTAGACTCATTAGAGACACAGCCAGTTCTAAACAGTAAACACCACCACTGTCCTTTCAAAACCACTTTGCTTTTTAATTCATCTTGTCTGGGGAAACCTGCAGAGAACCCAAGCTAACATGGCTGGTGCCTGGCACACATTCACAACCTTGAGGAAAGTCAGAGTTAGCAGTGCTAGTCCTGTGCCAAGAGCTCCTGTGTCTGGTTTAATCTTCTCCAGAGCTCTGTCCCCAAGGTCACACAACCCATCGTGTCTTCACGCGGGTTTGTCTCTTCCCAATGAGCCACGTGGCTGCCTGGAACCCATAGCAACCACCACCCACCCAGAATGAAGCAAAACAAAAGTAACTGGCTGGCATTTTACCTTAGTGTTCTTACAGGAGTGGATCCCTTCCCGTTCTCATCAGAGAAGCAAGCCTAAAGACAGATGTCTAAGGTTGCAAAACAGTGTGAAATCTGTGACTTCTTGGCTTTTGATGCATAATATTCTTCCATTTCCTTGCTATTTTCTTCAGTTTAGTTACTTTTTTCTTATTTATAAAATCAAAACTATATGTTTTGAAAAACTGTAAAAAGTGTGACCAAGAAAATGAACATTAATCTTATGGAGTAATTCCTTGACCGACTGTTACTTAGTAAAGTTATAATCAGATGAGAAAAGGGGAAATGTTGATCAAAGGCTATAGAGATCAACAAAATAATGATTACAATAAATAATAATGAGTGTACTATATACTTCAAAATTGCCTAAATGATAGATATGAAATATTTCCTGTATAAAAAGAATTATCATTAGCCAGGCATGATGGCACATACCTATTCATCACCCTTACACTCAGGAGGCTGAGGCAGGAGGATCTCTGCAAGTTCTAGGCCAGCCTGAGCTACATCATAGTGAGCTCAAGACCAGCTTGAACTACCTAGCAAGAGCCTATCTCAAAAAAAAAAAAAAAAAAAGAAAGAAAAGAAAAGAAAGAATTATGATTAAGTTAATGACTTCTTAATGAGTGTAATCATTACACTTTGTTGGCATGGATCAAAACATCACACCATGCCCTGTAAATACATACAATTATTGTCAATTAAAAATAAAAAATGTTGAGTGTTGTGCATTCCTCATGAGAGCCCACCCTGTGTCTGCCAGGGTGTACATTTAGCTCGCTTTTCCTTGACCCAACTCTTCAGGGCCAGTTTCTCTCTCAGCCTTCATTTTAGTTTTTCAAATAAACCTTGCCACCACTTTTTGCTCGTTTTGCTTAAAAAGTAAAATAAAAATTTTAAATTATAAGCAGATTTTCACTTAATAATACAAACTTTCCCTTGTGATAGAATAATTCGCATACTAATACATTCTAATGGCCATGTCAAATGTAATTCTGTAGGAGCCCTGTGTTTATTTCTATCGTTTCCTTGCTGCAGGATACCTAGCTTTCTGTTTCTTGTCTTCCTCTTAAGAACAATACAGTCCAGAGGCTGGGGATTTAGCTCAGTGGCATAAGCACCTGCCTTGCAAGCAAGGAGTCCCCTGTCCTTTCCAGAGTCAGTGTCTTTCAAAACCTCCACCACACCGCGGCGTCTCCACACACTTACAGGAACAGAGGAGCTTTACAGAAGCAAAACTGGGAAACACAGGTAAATAGAATTTCCATAAGCTCTCTCAGAAAGAATGAAAGCTTTACAAAGCATACTACAAACACCATTTACGGCCTTTCCAAGGTAAGAAATAAAACCTTACAGATAACTGAAGGCTCCCCGCACACCTGCTGTGCAGTCTGTCCTGCGGCCCTCCCTGGAGGCTGCGTTCAGCAGTCAGAGTTTATCAGCCCCACATCTGTCTTTGTATTTCTGCTAGATTAAGTGGGTGCCTCCGGAATGCCGTGCTCTGTTCGCTTCTTTCTCGCTAGCATCTGAAATAATACCTGGCCGTAGTTATTGCTGGTAAATCTGTATGCCTAGAGAGGGATGGTTTGTGTTTTCACATCCTTCCTTGGAAATTGCCACATCATCCATAGCCCTCTGCAACGTGATTTTCTTCCGGGGTCTACACTGCTTGTGTGATTCTGCTTTGTGCAGTCTCATTGCTGTACCGCGTTCCAGTCTCGGGTTAGAACCCGGGGAATTTACCTGTTCTCGTGCTGGGCAGCTAGGTTGTCTGCAGTTTGTAATGTGCTGAATTTAGTGTCGTGATGCTGACCACACAGGTGCTGTCTTCTTAAATAACAGAGGAGGAAGCAGAGAGGCCCAGCTCTTGAGCCTGCCGAGTCTCCTCGGGGTGGAAAGTGGTTTGGGAGGTCAGCACCGTGCTCCGGGCCTCAGCTCTCTCACAGGGACCCTGAAGCCGGTCCTGCAGAGGGCTGCGTGAATTCAGTTCATCACACGTTTCCCGACTGTTCTCACTAAGTCGATCTCTTCAGCTTGGTTTCAGATCAGAGTGGTTATATACCGAAGGTGACCGGGTTTATGAAATTCTGTCATTGCAGCTGTCACCCTCTACTTGCAGTGTGTAGACCAACTCTGAACTGGAAACTCCTTCAGCCCCCTGGATAGCAGTTAGGAAGGCCCGTAGGTCTCTCCTGTGTTACTCTGCTGTATTCGTCTAAATCACTTTGGTTCCGGGATCCGTTCCTTCTAGGTAATGAGTTTTATTCCAGCGACAGTACAGGAAGGCCCATCTGCCCCTGCTCCGGGATCTGTGAAGACTCACCACCTGATCCAAAGGTTAGAGGAAGAGGCGTCTCGTCTTCAGCTCTGTGTGGTCCGCACAGGATGCCAACTGTGCTATCTGTGTGACCCACTCAACAGCTGGCTGCTCTGTTCGTGGCCTCAACGCAGCTGGAGCAGCTGCACCCAGGGGCAGCCAGGATCCAGCCTTCTCCCTGCCAAGTCCACCAGACCCGGAGGTCCCAGCACTTCCTACCACTATCAGCATCTACTTGTCTACAAATGGTTGCCCCCTCTTTGCCCTACAACAGCCTCTCTCTCCCTGGCTGGAGGAGGGAGCGTTGGTTCCTTCCCATCTCCTCAAAGCCCACTCTTAACCACACTCTTCCTTGAGCCCTGTGACTCCATTCACCCAAGGTTCCCAGTCCCCCAACAGCAGAAAACATGACCCTAACTTTTTCATCACGCATCTGGCTGACTGAGCTTCTGAAGGCATCGTTCATTATTTTCATTGGTTTTTATTTGCTCTGAAAATGACTGCATTCACATCACATGCATTTAAATTGTATGGACCAAACCGTAGCTATCTGGTTGATCAAGGTTTCCAAAAAGGTTTAATAGATTTCCCAAAACAAAATTAATGTTTATCACCAAAAATTTGTTTTGATCTGGCAAAGTCAAATTGAATAGATAGTACTTCTACCTGCAGCTGTCCGCTGTGGAATGTCGTGAGTGCTTCCATCTGGCACACAGATAATCAGATGACCTGAATCTTACACACTTCATGCAGTGGGTCCAAGTTACCATTTAAATGGAGACTTTCTTTGCCAAGCTTTTTTTCCCTCCTGGAGTTTGATTAATAGGCTAATCTGGACCAAAGTTATAATCACGAGTTTCACCTTCACTCTGGGCAGAGGTCTTGGGCAGGCTGGTTAAACACAGTTCCCTTCCTTTTGATGTATGGGAGAAGCTTCCATCCATGCTTACCGAGCACTCAGTACTGAGCAAGCATTTATCGGAGGGCTTCGCCTAGCCATAGCAGAGCCCTGTCTAATCAGCATTACCAATCTCATTTCATAAGCAAGGAAATTGAAACTCTTAAGTGTGAAGTTGCCTGGCCAATGTAAGACATGTAGTGCTTGTTTTTTGGTACCAGGAATTGAACTCAGGACCTTGCACTTGCAAGGCACTAGCACTGTGAGCTAATATCCCCAGCCTACATAGTTCATTTTCAAAGCAGGACTTTAATCAACTTTCTCTGACTCCAAAACTGCTGTGATATAAATGTTTGTGCCCCCCCCCAAATGTATGTTGAAATCCAGTCACTAACAAGAGGGTGTCAGGAGGCCCATGGTCATGAGGATGAAGCTACCCCAAATGGGATTAGCGCCCTTACTTGGGCTCTCGCTGGGCACCATATCTGCTGAAGTCCTGATCTTGACCTTTGAAGCATCAGAACTGAAAAATCAGGTTCCACTGGTCACAAACCAACCAGTCTGTGGTATTTTGTTACAGCAGCCTGAATGAACTAAACAAAATCCAGTCCTGAAACCCAATGATCAAGGCCACAGCTGACATTAGAGGTACCTGGGGAACTGGTGACACCCACCTGTACCAGGCCTAGCCCTCAGGGTCTGACGTGATTGTTCTGGGAGTGATACTTGAGCAAAACTGCTATAAAAGCTCTCAAGGGAGTCCTTCTGGGCCCCTTCAGTGAGAGTCACTGCTGAAGGGCGGGAAGGCAGTACAGGCTGAAGAAGATCAAGTGTGCAAAAATAGAGCAGATTAGAACCACAAGGCGCAATGGCTTCCAAAACCCAGGACGGTGTGACAGTGGAAACGTGAAGCACACAGGCTAAATCATGAATGTAAATTGTGCAGTTTTGCGGTCCCTGTGCTGTCTTGCACCTCAGAAGTGGCCAGCAGTATCTGCTGCAGAAAATCTAGAGAGGGTCCAGAAACAGCGAGGAGTTCCTCAGCAGAAGGCGTCTTAATAATTTTTAGAGAGCTACAAAGGTAAGAACCCATCCCAGCTACAGAGCTCTGTGAATACTGAGCATAGTGGTGCATGCCTGTAATCCTGGCACTCAGGAGACCGAGACAGGAGGGTCACTGCAAGTAAGAGGCCAGCCTGGGTACATAGGGAGTCCAAAGCCAGCTTGAACTGCATAGCAAGAGCCTGCCTCCCCGCAAAAACCCAGATCCCTTACATGATGCTTTTTTGTTTGGGGAGTTTGTCTCTTGTTTTGTTTTGTTTTTTCCACCCCTGCTTAAAGGATACTAGTCCCTGTTCTCCCACAGGATAGTCTATAGCTGTCCCCTCTGCGAAGGGAGTGGTTTTGTGTAGGGGTCCAGTGATCAACTCTCCTGGCAGCCTGGGCCACTCATGATTTTTTAAAGATTTTTCCTTTGTAAAATGTTTTTATTAAATGTCTTCCACACATAGTGAATGCATTCATGGTGGGAAGTTGGTACACACACATACTGCCTTTTAACCCGTTTCCCTCCCCTCTTCCCCTCCCCTGTTCCCTCCCTCCCCTCCCCTCTCCCCTCCCCGCTCCTTCCCCTCACTCCCTCTCTGGGTCCTTTCCCTGTGCAGAAGTTCTGTCCCCCTGTTTTGTCCCCATTTCCTCATAGCCAGAGCTGATGGTTCCGCATCCTGCTCTGAGCAGATGGAGACTGTCGGCCACCCTGGTTCCAAGGGGCCATGCAGAATGGAGAGGGGCTGCAGTGCAGGGACTCACAGAAGCCTAACGCCTGCCCTTCCCTTCTGCCCTACAGCCTCTGGGGGAGGCCAGCGACATCCATGTGCGTGTGCCTCTCTGAGTCTTTCTCCCCGACCTGGCCTCTGATGACTCCCTCTCTCTTGTGTCACTAGAACACATTCTGAGTAGCTTCCTTTAGAAAGTTACTGGCTTGCAAGTGGCCTCTGTGTCCATCAACAGATGAATGGACAAAGGAAATATTATATTTATACAGGATGGAGTACTACTCTGCCATAAAGAAGACAGGCTGGAGTCATTTGTGGGAAAACAGATGCACCTTAGACCATAATGTTCAATAAGTCAGACACACAAGTCTCAGTATTGAATGGCTTCTCTTAAAGGAGAGGCACAAAATATAAAGAAATTACAGAGGAAAGTAAAATATAGGGGAGATACATCCTTCACAGAAAGAAAGGGGACCAAGAGATGGAGGAAAGAGGAAGGGAAAGGAGAAGAACTAAAAATAGTTAAGCTGTGTTACGCACAGACAAAAACTCCCCATAATGAGTGTCATCATTATGTACTGCAGACAGGTGTTAATAAACCCCAGCACTCAGGAGGCTGAGGCAGGGGGATCACTGTGAGTTCGAGGCCAGCCTGAGCTACATAGTGAGACCCTGTCTCACTTCCCTCAAAAATAATAATTATAAAATTTTAAAACAACTTACAGTCAATGGGGGTGAAAGTGTTTTCATGTGTTCCCTTACTGAATGGCTCTAGTCTTTCCTCATAATTCTCTGATACATTACCTGGGTCTGATCTTGGTGGGGATACCAGTTTTTCTCCGCACGCTGAAGGTGCTGGGCCTTCGCCTTCAGCCAGGTCGGGCTGCAGAACCGGCGCTGCTCTGATTGAGTCCACTGTCGCTGTGACCTGTGTCTCCCCCACTTTTTTCCGCCCGCCCTCTCCTTCCTGTGCGTGCTTTTCGCCACTGGGTGGGCTCTGGGTGTGAATTTTCAGGGCAAAGGCTCAGGTGTTTCACCCACGGGCATCTCACAGATTTTCTTTCTCTGTCCTCTGCTGTTATTGCTCCCGCTGTTTAGAATCTCACATGAATCAAATGAATTGACCCTTTCATTCTTTTCCTTTTATTTTCTGCCTTAAATTTTCTCCTGTGTTCTGCTTCGTGGGAAATTCCTTAGCTGCTTTTTGCTGAATTTATTTTAGCCATCGTATTTTTATTGTTCAAGAGCTCTTTCTTCTCTTGGTTCCTTTCCCCTACTATGATACTTAAAAAACTTTATAGATGCAATATATCTTTCTGAAAATAATAATGGTTTGATTGCTTTCTTAATTTCCTTCATCCATTATGTGTATTTCCTCCGGGTCTGTTTTGTGTTTGTTTATTGGAGCCTCTGTCTTTCGTGTTTTCTCCTAAATTGTGAGCTCCATGGCTGCCCATCTATGCCAAGATGAGGTGTCCAGCTGCTCGGGTGTGCAGGGCTTGCTAGACCAGGAGGCGCATCTGCAGGGCAGGTTCCGTCCAGTGTGATTAGGCAGGGGATTTGCTTCCTATCTGCTGTGTCAAATCCCCTCCCACTTCCTGATTTATCATCCAGCAGTTCTTGAGGACAGAAGTCCAGAAGCCCACTTATCAGCAGGACCACCTTCCTTCTGGAGAGGCAGAGGACGGTCCAGTTTCCTTGCCTTTTCAGGCCACTAGACGTTGTGGTGTCCCTCAGCCTGTGGCCCCTTCCCCTTCCGTCATTGTTACGGTTTGTGTCTAGATGTCCCCTAAAGCCCCCTATAGTCCTAGGGTTTTTTCAGAAGCAGCTGAATCTAGAGTGTGTGATTGATGCTGGTGCAATGCAGGGATTAAGGGTGCTGGGATTAAAGGTGGGTGATTGCTCACTCACTAATGGGATTGGCACCACCCTAATCCCAGCAGTCTGGATAAGATAAAAGGGGCAGAAAGAGGCTTGTTTCCCCCTTCTCCTCTGCTGCTTTTGCTGTCTTCCACCACCATGAACTGTTGCCTCTCTGTATGAACCACCCTGCCTGGGAGCCAGCCGACTATGGGCTGAAACCTCCACAAACTGTGAGCTAAATTTCCTCCTTTAACTCTGAGTGTCAGGTATTTTGTCTCAGCAACAAGAAATGTAACTAAGACAGCCATCTGAAGGCAGCAGCAGCACCATGGCATGTCTCCATCCCCGTCTCTCTACCCCCTGCTTCCTTCCTTCTGTCTCCATCCTGACACTGACTTCCCGCCCCTCTTTTTAAGCATCCCTGTGATAACACTTTGTCCCCAGATAATCAGGAAAATTTCACATCACAAGATCTTTAATCGTTCCTACAGTGTCCCTCTTCCCAATAAGGTGATACGTGCAGTGCTCCTGAGGGTTAGGGAGTGGCAAAGACTGGTCATTTCTGTGCGGAGGTCCAGTGATGGAATGCAGAGATGTCCCTGTCTGTGTCCAAGCAAGTAACTTCCTGGGTCTCATCTGGGGAACTCGACCCTCACTGTTGGCTTCATTACTTAACTGTGAGCGGGGTTGGCGATTCGGCTTCCACACTGGCAAGTTTTCATTTTCAGGCCTTTACCTCTCTCCTGAGTCCTAACTGGAGTCTTTCCCTCCACATCTAATCTATTCCTTCTCTCCAAAGAGCCCCAGTTATCCCACTGAAATATTGATTTAATTTTATCACTGGTCCTTAAAAACCCCTTTACTGGCTTCTCTCCACTCTTACAATGAATTTCAAACTCTTTACAAGTTCCCCAGGACCTATGCCCTTATTTGTCTCCACAGCCTGTAAAATCCCTAGGAACCCTGCAACCATAAACCTGGGGTCCTGTCATGCCCTGTTGACATCTCTGAATGGCCCACATCTGCCTTTCCTGGCCAATGAACCTGGGTGAGCACTGAACTCAACCAGGTCAGAGCACTGACCATCGAACCCCACCTCTGCAGTTGCTGATTCAGTGGGCTGAGGGTGATCTGTGTTGCTAACAAGTTCCCAGGGGTGCGGATGGTCTAGGGACCGCACTTTAAGAACCACACATTGAACTAGCACTTTCGAGCATCCCTGGATAGGATGCAAGTGTCGCTGGTACCTGGCATATGGCCCTAGTGAACAGTGGCCACCATCATTCATGAAAGGAGCTGGACACGAGACCAAGAAGAAGCGATGTGCTTAGCGTCACCTTGTTTCTTAATCAAGGCTGATATCTATGACTTCTGAGTCATTAAAATACAGCTTAGCATATTTTAAAGAAATAGGGTGCATAATCTTTTATTTTTATTGGTACATGTTTGCAGTACAAAATCTCAAAAGTAGTGTAATCCAGAATCAAGGGGAAACTGGTATTTGGTGAAACCAGCTAAGTTCTGGATCTGATGGTCTTATAATGAGCAGACATCACTTTAGGGTATACTAAGGACCTCAGAAACGTGACACAGTCCTAGAACTTGCCCCAGGAATAGAAATCTCTGATAATGGAGTCATCGTTAGAAAAATAAACAACATTTTAAAATAGCAAGACTGAGACTAATGGATGCTAATAAAGTGCATCAGCCCTCACAAAATGGGTTGCCATGGTCACACAATAAGATAAGAGATAAGAAATCCTAGATAAGAGATTCTGTTATTTCTATCATCACAGAAAGGCAAACCAAATGAAAGGCACTTAGAATAATAGCAAATGTCTCAGGAAATACACAAAGTGAGGCAAAGAATTCATGAATCTTTGTAGATGAATCTACTCCTTCCACCTCGTTACAGGGATCAGTAATCAAACCCTGATTACTGACTGGAACATGCAGTAATTTGTTTGTTCACAAACATTGGTCCTTGTAACAAGGAAAGAAAGGTCATCATCACTGCTTGGGACGTGCGTTCTCCTGTCCCGACAACAGCTGCATTTCAGCCTGATCTAAAATGACCCTGGCAGGCACTGAAAATGTCTGAGGCACATGATTTGAAGACTGTAGAATTGTCTTTATAAGAAGACAAAGTCTTTAGGAAAGCATTTTGGGCTTTCTCCTTTTAGGACTATTTCTTATTTTCCCATAAGCTCTTAGCCTAATATAATATGATATACTTCGAAGGAAAATCATCTAATTAATCCTAAAGTTAAGCATATTATGCAACATATTAACATTTAAATTTTTGTTATAAATTCTCATACAAGTTTTTTATAAAAATGCAGTCACAGTACACCTCTGTAGTGACCCATTTATTCATGTAATATGCTGTGAATCTTTTTCAATATTAATAAATATGCTTCTTCATCTCCACTTTTAATAGCTGTATAAACCGAAAAAAAAAAAAAACCCCATACTTTGGGTACTTTATAGGTTTCCTAAGTCTGCGTTTCTGAGTCATATTCAACAACTATAGTTCCATTATTCTATGTGCTTTGAAAAACGCAGAACTGGACTTGATAAAACAGTGCCTGAGATAGGCTGAGGAGATAATTATTACTAATTCAACCCTGTTTTAATGAAGAAAAGTCATTTGCATCAGCTGTGTATAAACAAGCCTCAGTAATGCTTTAAAAATGTTTGTGACTAGTTTAATTATGTTTGCAGTTTAGCACCAAGTTCTTCTCTTTGTGGCCTGCAGGGAACCCCGCATTCCAGTGGGATCACAGTGAACACAGATTAGGCAGGTGCGAACTGGTGCAGTGTCAAAGGTGTTATAGTCAGGGAGGAGACCTTCATCTTTCCCCTTCTGTTTGGGGGTGGCTGGCAGCTAGCGCCCCCCTCCTGTCTCCTGCCTTCTGAGCAGATGCAGAAGTCCCTGAAGACCCCTTGTCCTCCTGGAAGGCTGAGCCAGAGGCAGAGGCCAGTGCAGTTGGCCCAGTAGCAGTAACTTTGGCTCCTGTGAGCACCGTATAGCTTTTGTTCATCGTCACCTTTGACTCAAGGAAATGTCAGCACATTGATTCGGCAGCCACAGAGCGCATATCTACCAAGCGTCAGCTACTGGCAAGATTTGGGGGCTGCAAAACCTAACTAAGATTCACTTAGTTCCGGCTTTCAAAGATGTCATTCTCCTGGGAAAGACAAGAGTTCTGAAAACATTCCTTCATTGTGCCAGTGGCTTCTGCAAGATTCTTTTGTTTGCAAATCACAAAAACCTGTTCACGCTAACTTCAGCAAAAAAGCAAATGTATTCTAAGTGTATTCTGGATTCTTTGGGAACCACTCATAAAACCAGGAGAGGTTCACCTGAGCCCTGGAAACAAAGTGGAATTAGATGCTGAGCGGCTGTTAAGATTTCCGTCTGTGGTCTGTCTGTTGCCTCCCTCTTCTCCCCTTGCAGGCCTTTGCTAATCGCATTTCCAGGGGTCCGTCTCTGAGTTGGTCCACCCCTCGGGGAGGCCACTGTCCAGGCGTGGTTCAGTTGTCTGGTCATCCCGGGCCCAGGGTCCTCTGGGATGGATCCAATAGATGTCTTCTTCATTGACAAATGAGACAAGTGTCATGCAGTGAGGAAGGGGCCACTTCCTTCACCCTCTGTGTCAAGGCTCCGAGGTGGATGGAAAATGAACACCATACAGGCTGGGCATGAGCACGATGTGGTCCGCGCTGTGGGTGCACTGTGGGGAGATAATACCTGTGCCAGGAAGGAGCGTGACTCGAGTTCAGCCTTGAGACTTTCAATAAAACGAGCTGGGGAGGGGGAGGGGGTTGCTCTATGTAAGGACACAGGCTTGAGGACTGGGAGCAGACAGTGACACAGATGAGCTAGAGAACCGGGTCGGCGGAGTAGGACGGTCCCTGCCCGCTGTGGGGTTCCAGTGGCATTGGCTGCCTGCAGATCCGGGACAGTGACACTCGCCAACCCTCTCTTCCCAGATTATACGCCTCCCATTCATGGAAGGAAAGTGCTATCACCTCAGAATCCCTAGAAAGAGAGTGCTGGCATCGGGCCATCGGGCGGGAAGAGAAAGCAGCAGTTCCAGGTTACCTTTTGAAAAACCTTGCTGCAACTTTCAGCAGATGAAAACTGTGTTCATGCAACTCACTAAGGCAGTGGGTCACTATTCAGGAGTCGCCATGGGAACCACTCAAGTGAAAAAACGAAGAACTGCGTGGACTCTAGTTGCTCTTGAGCTTACTATGCGTTTTTTAAAGGAAAAAAACAGAACATTTAGTGAGTTCTGTCCCCCCAATGCCTTCCTCAGACCGCATCTCTTTGCTTTGCCTTTTAACTAACCTTCAAGGCCCATTCACCCTCTCAGGGTTGTCATCACCGTGTGGTTTGTAGTCAGAGTCATGCAGTGCTCCTGGCTAACATTTGCTTCCATCCAGCTGCCCCCGAAGGCCACTTGTGGGGGGCGGGGCGGGACTTAGAGGTGGCTCGGTGGAGCCTGTGTGGGGGAACAGGTGGGCTACGGGCTGGGTTCTAGCGCTGGGTTTGAGCCCTGAACAAGAGGCACGGCTTTCTCGAAGACACGAATCATGGCTCTTGCCAGACACACTAATGAGCAGAGGGCGCCGCAGCAACGGCTTTTCTGCAGGAATTTACAACTTGCAAAATACTCGCGATCGGCCTGTTTTCCTCTTAGCAACCACCCTGTGCAGGGGCCGCTACCCTCACATCAGACCAAAACCCCCGCTCCACGCCGGCACCCCAAGTGACCATGGGCTTCCCAGCTGGCCACTCCCCGGTGTCTTTCTTCCTGCTGCTCCCGGGACACAAGCTTTGGCCCCTCCCACTGTAACCTGCGTGGAGCCAGGGCTCCCCCCCCCCCCCCCCCCCCGCTCAGTGCTCCTCCTGGGACATCACCCAGTGCTCCTCCTCAGTCCCGCTGCCCACCCTTCCCTTCTCTTCTTGGCCAGCACAGTCTGCTCCCTGACCCCAACCCAGACCAGAACCCCCGCTTTCATTTGCCTAGCACCTAGCATCTTACAGGCGCCCACTTCTAATGTATGTTTGTTGACATGATCAAAATCACTCTCCTCAAATGGACACTAAGCTTAGTGGGCACCGGGACCACACGTGCTTGCCTGTGGCAGGCCCCTGGTGCAAGCACAGTGGGCCTCGCGGCTGGACAGCTGCTCACCCCCACTGAGTAGGCAGAGCCACGGAGATCAGACCTAACCTGCGGCTTTGTTCCCGTGGCACCTGGCCCCGCAGGGGGGAGAAATGAATGAGTAAAGCACCACACACCTTGAAATCTAAAGACGAGGTAGTGACTTCTGAGGGCCCACATTGAATTGGACGCAGGTGTGCGAGCCAGAGCAAGCGTCCACCTGTCATGCATGCAGCCACAGGCCTGCCAAACAACTGCATGGGAAGTGGCCAGTATCTCTTTCCTCACGCACTGGTCTCTGGAGCGCCCCCTCCTGGGCGGAGGTTCCAGCCTCCTGGTTGCAAGTGAGATTGCACTCAAACCCACTCGCGTATCGCCCTTTTCTTCCCACCCTTGATTCTCCCCCTTCTAAGGGAGGCGCCGGATTCCTCCTCGGGGCTTCTGACCATATCCCAACAACGAGAACCCCTTTTCCCCCTCTGAGCCCTATGCATTATGCAGCCCTGCAGCTCCACGGGGACCAGACTCAGAGAAGGAAATCACCTTTCCAGGCCAAGGCCAGAGACTGCTCGTGTGAAGCTGATGTGCAAAGGTAAAAATCATGTGCAGTAAAATACAATTACTTTGCTGGCTGTGGTGGTGCACACCGTTAAACCTGGCTGCCGAGTGGAGGCAAGCCTGGGCAGCTTAAGCTCAAGGCCAGCATAAACTGCATGGAGATCCTGTCTCTAATAATAATAATAATAATAATTAATATTATTATTATTTTAAAGATCACAGGTAGTTTACATAGGGTAATTCCATACCTGATTTTTTAAAATATATACATACTAATATGTCAAATCCATGGCATAATCTCCATACTTATTGCTCTTTAGAACTGTTCTTTATTTCTATTTACTTTTTAGGGGCATAAACGGATTTATTAGGTAGCAATTTAAAAGTACACCCTCAAACGCAGAGGCGAGGGAGGGAGGCACAGTGATTTGGATCTGGAAAGCTGCTGTGTTTTGGTGGGTTAGGCCTGTGGAATTTGTGAATCTGCTGGAGATTCGGTCTTCATCCTGCTTTGCAAGAAAAAAATATGCCCACCCAGAGAAAGATAAAGGCTTATTTTACAGGTAAAAAGCACCCCCCCAACAGTGTTTTTTGATGGTGATCTAAGACAGAACCTAATCCTTTAATTTTTGTGGGTACAAAGAAAAGGCAGAAGAGGTGTTGGCATAAAGCGTTGGTTCCTGCCTTGAAAGGTTCCCATTGTCCTTTAAGGTGTGGGTGTGTGTTTATTTGGACTGGGGCAAGCAGCTGAATGACAGGTAAACGTGTATTCGCCAAACCTGTAAAACTCCAATCTGTGCCCATCCTTTATTTTCTCTTCTGCATATTTAAAATGGAAAAAATTCAATCACACGTCACCTCAAGGCCCCCCACAGGTGGCCCATATGGTGCCTTCATGCAAATTAGAAATACACCCCTTCTCCACACACATGTTGCTCGGGAACACAAACATTCCTGAGTGGATTCAGTTTACGCTCAGCCCCTTGGCCAAGGATGGTTGTGCAGTGCATAATTGTGGAACTGTACCTGGCAGACATGCCTCAAAGCCAGGCCTCCCACTGGTCACCATAGGGAAAGGGCTGCCTTCTCTCAGTGACAAGGATCCTGCACTGTTTCAGGTTTTCCTGACTTTCAGGGCTAACTTTCACAGGGGCTTGTCTAACCTGAGCCCCTTTTCTTTCTCCTGACACTTACTTCTCTTCCTGTGCTGCATCTACCTGAGGGTCTTGCAGAAGGAGGAAAGAGCAGGTTGCTTTCCTTGGCCCTGGCACCTGCTGCAGGCAGGGTAGGGGGTGAATGTGAGCCACTGTGCCTTTCAAATATCCCCCAGACACGCCGTGCAAAGGCTTTTCAGGGACAGTCAACTGTTGCTCTTTGGCTCCCATGCAGCCTCATACTAAGATTTTAAGACAAAGAAAGTTCAGTATATTCCTTTGACTCTTGCTGCATCGGTGCCTGAACCCTAGGGATTTAAATGACATCCACTTATTATTTTCCTGAAGATGCAGGGTTGGTTGGGCTTGGCCGAGCTCGGCTCACTCCACACCACTGCTTTGGGTGTTGCCGGCTCCTGGACCTAGTTATTGACCCTGGGACTAACCCAGGGGTTGCCATGAACATGTGTTGTTGGTGTGATTGGCGTGGGTGACCAGCTGACTCTCAGTAAAGGATTTTCACAACACTTGTGGGCCTCAGTCCATCGCTGGAAGACCTTAGGGGTGAGACAGGTGTCCCTAGGAAAGAGGGGGTTCTGCAGGTGCCCCAGGGGAGGGCACACAGTGTGGTCCACGTGGCATGTGATCCTCAATCAAGATTGAGGGCCATTGGGAGAGATCAAGGGACCACAGAGGCATGCAGGGCTCTCGAAGCCCAGCCCAGGAAAAAGCGTCCCATTGCAATTCTTTCTCTTTTTGACTAAGCAGCAAGTCACAAGCTCACTCGAGGGTGGACGCACACAGGTCAGGGTGAGGTCTACAAACATGGGGGGGGGACATCTGAGACCACAGTTGTCATGGCTGCGCCACCGTTTAGCACAGTGCTGCTGAAAGGACTTTTTCCGTGTAGCAAGTAGAACTATAAGAAATACACGGCCTTAACTTTCTCTTCTATGTGAAGGACAGCAGAGCCTGCCTGATGCTATGCCCTCAAGACAGTAAGGCGGCTGGGAAGGGAACTCTCGTGCCTGGCTGGACCCTGACAGGTGATGCTTGACTTGGACAGCAAGTCCTGGCACCTGAGGTGTGACAGCAGGTCCTGCACCGCATGCAACAAAAAGAGCAAACTGTGTTGAAGGCACAGGACCCCCGAGCACAAGCCTAGTGTTTTAATTTAGTAATAAATCTGATTTCCCATTCTCCTCTGAGAGCCATGCCAAAGTCCCAGAACCAGGCCAACTGCTCCATAATTCTCAAAGGCAGATGCTGAGCTTGGCCGTTTTCTTTCTTGGAAACAGGAATTTAAATGCCAAGAGACTCTCCTGGGTCAGCCTCTAGCCAGAGGCGACTTCATAGCCAACATTAACCTTTTTATTGTATGTCTTGGTACCAGGAATCAAACTCAGGCTCTTGTGCTTCTCAGGCAGGTGTTTATGCCACTGAGCTGTATCCCTGCCCCCAAGGTTAGCTTTAGCTAATTTAGCATGGGAAGTCTTGCACCTTCCTTCAAAGCCCAGCTTCTCAGAGTCCTTGCCAAGAGTGACAGTGCCTTTGATGAATGGTCTGAGGCGTTCGTTACTCCGCAGTCTTCTAGCAGAGAGTGGAGTCGACACCTGTTCCAGAGGAACTTACAGGAAAACAGTGAGTTGTCTTTTAAACTTTTTATCAGGGACACCAATGTTTCAGTTTACACATAAAAGAAGAAAAATGCCCTATTCTGAAAGAACTAGCACTGTAAACCCCGTTTGAAGCAGCTCATGTGGAGCCCCCACCGTTCCATGGGCAGGAGGTGGTGGGCCCAGCGGCCACCTCATTCCCAGGTCACCGGTGACACGCGTGCTTGCAAAGCATCGGGCCACTCATCACGCATCCTTTCCTAAGTGCGAAGGGCAGTGGCACAGAATACTTTCTTGGGCATCACCGAGTGACAAACCACTTCTTGTGTACTTATTTTTCAAACTGCCCATTACTGTAAATGAAACAGTCTTTAACAAGAGAACTGTAAACACTCAAAAACATTTCTCAAGATCCAGCCTGCTCCTCCCTGCTGATCAGCCTGAGCTGTGTGTCTGGTTTGCACATCTGCCCGCGGAGAGCCAAGGCTTTCCAAACGGCGTTCGCAGCGCTCCTGACTCTCCCTGTGCAAAGAGCCATCTGTGCTTCCAGCACGTGACAGTGTGAGGGTCCCCACCGGCTCTGTGGGCTCCTCCTGCGAGACA
Organism: Cavia porcellus; assembly: GCF_034190915.1. Lineage (NCBI taxonomy): Eukaryota > Metazoa > Chordata > Mammalia > Rodentia > Caviidae > Cavia > Cavia porcellus. Next base: position 153,777,219 of record NW_026947484.1, on the reverse strand, counting down.
CCAGCCCATGGGACACGGCTCAGCTCTCGAGGAGCCCCCAGCCGCTGGTGTCCTGCGTGGGGCTTCCCACCTGCCCGGCCCAGCTTCCCTTCTGGAAAGTGCAAGAAATATCAAACGCACCCCCAGGTGGCATTCACCCAAGCGATGGTGTTGAAAACTCTCCAGGGCCCCCTAAATAACTGCCCCAGACACTCTTTCTAAAATTGTTTACACATGAGATGTTTTGCTGTTTAAAAATAATGCAGGCATAACGAGAAAAAAATCCTTAAAACTTTCACTTTGGGGCCGCAGGTTGAGGAGACACTTAGTATCTCTGTAACCATTGTTCTGGCCTATGAAGATTCCTCTCTTTTAAGGACTGTAGGATGGGCCAGGGATTTAGCTCAGCAGCATAAGCGCCTGCCAAGAGTTCCAGCCCGTACCAAATAAATAAATAAAGTCAAGGAAAAAAAAAAAAAAGAACTATAGGACTTTGTTTTTCCTGTTACTTTTTTGCAGGGGACAGGGGATTACCGGGAATCAAACTCACCACCTAGCTTTTGCTAGGTCCTGCTATTTCTTATAACCAAAGACAAGTCAGCAGACCAGTTTAAGTAGAAATCTAGGGAAATCTTCCCACACTAGCCAGCCTTTCATGGTTTGTGATTTTCCAGAATTTGTGTGATCTGCTCAGGTGCCAGCTGAAGTAAAAGATACCATGTCCGAAACTGGAGGAAAGTCTCTTTGAAACCCTGTGTCCGTTTTTATTCTTTTTTGTTCAGATTTATGTACCACAGCAAGGCTGCCCTGAGGCAGAAACAGTGAGAGCTGCAAGTCCCCACAATGCACTTGGAGGAGACTTTGTCATCCACCTGGCTTCAAAATTAATGAGGGGCCGGGGAGGGGTGCTCGGTGAAAGGGCACAACCTCTGCCAACAGCATTTTGGAAACAAAAAAACTATCAACATATAAATAAGTTTACTCTGGGACCACCCCGACCCAGCGTGGACCTACAGGAATATGCTTGTAAAGTGACATGTATAGGAACCTAGCCTCTGGGCCACTTTCCCAAAAATAGTCAAAGATGGGAAACAGCACAATAACCCCTCAATAAATTCTAGTTTAAAGTGGGGGTGGTGGTACACACAGTATCTCAGCACTCTGGGAGGCTGAGGCAGGGGGATGCCAAGTTCAAACCCAACTTGGACAACTTAGCAAGATGTCATCTTGAAAAATTTTTTACAAGCTGGGACTGTAACTCAGTAAAAAAGCCCTGGTTTCGTAGACCAGCACAACCCCTGTGGAAATCACTGTGGCAATAACTCAAAAAACTAGAACTAGGACCACGGTTTTAGCTCAGTAGCTCAAGCACTTGCCTGGTAAGAGTGAGTTGTGAGTTTGATCCCTGGCACCAAAAAAAATCCACTAGAACTAGAGGTTCCATTTGGCCCAGCTATTCCTCTCCTTGGTGTCTTCCCAAATGAATTAAAAACATCACACCACAGTGATATATGTGCACTCATATTTATAGCAGTACAGCAAAGTTTGTAACAGCTAAATCTTGAAAACAACCTAAATGCCCATCAACTGAGGAATGGATAAAAAAAGATGCGGTACTTTATAAAAAGGATGAACTTGAGACATTTCTAGATAAATGGTTGTACCTTCAGACCATATTCTTAAGTGAAACAAACTGGACACAGATACATAAATATCACATTGTTTCTCTGGTATGAGAAACCGAAAGTGTAAATAAGGACCAAAATGTGTAATAGATATTGTGAAATGGGAAGAAAATGTTCAAATGGGGAGGGAAATGAAGATAGGGTAGGGGGGAAGGAAAGAAAAGAAAAGTTAAAAGAGATGAGGAAAGAAGGAAAAACTGGGAACAAAGGCTTTGTAAATGCAAAGGGAAGGCGGGGTTGAAGAGAGGGTGGAGGAATGGGGAAAAAATGAATCAAGTTATATCATGTACAGGTACAAATTGCATATAAGTGTGATCATTGTGTATACCTAAAATGTACCAATAAAATCTGACTGTAGAAGAAAGACAAAGGCCCCAAAAGGCATTTCCCAGAACTGCTAAATAAATAAACAGTTTTTATAAAAAATAACCAACTATGATATCAACCATACAATGGAATGCTATGCGACCAGGAACATTCTTTCCTGAGAACCTTCCACATTGATCTGGAAAGTTCTCCAGAATGCAGCATATGAAAAGGCAAGTGGAAGAACAGTATATCACATTGTTACATGCTGAACACACACACATGCGTAGTAAAAGCAGTCTACTTTTGTGTACGAAATGTCCATCATGTGGTCATACCGACATAGATCCCCCTTGCCCCTGGCGGGCTGGAAGTCATCTTTTGTGCACCTGGAAATTTTGTATGTGGTTCCCCACAAAAGCTGACAGAGGGGGGAAGATAGACGGAGACAGAGGCAGGGACGAAGATCCCCCCAAAATGCCTTTTCATAAATTGTTTAACAAATTTCAGGAAAATGGAACATCTAGTTTAAAAATGGAGAAAATACCTGTGACCCCTCCTCACCACTTACTTCCCCCACTGAAGGGTTTTATTTTCTTGAAGTCAACTTTTCTATCCACAGTTTGTGCACCAAGAAAATCAGCCATTACTGTATTGATTGTTATTGTACTAATTATTACTGTCTTAGTTATTAATTATAAAAAGCATGGACTCCCGGGACAGAGGGGGCCTGGGTTTCAATCCGAGTTCTGTGGGAGCTGCGGCTCCTTCTAGAATTCTGCCTCCTTATCTGTCAAAAGACTCCTCTCAAGGGCTTATTTGGAAGTCCCTCCCTTTGCAAGTTCAAGTCTGTGACTGTGACCCTCTAACGCTGTGACTTCTCCCGCAGGCTGACGACCAGGCCAGCGTATACGGAGAAGACACCACAGGAGGTGAGTTCCTCTGCTGGCCAGGCGGGTGCCGTTGCAGGGGCCTGGGCATGGCTTCTTTCTGACACACCCACTTTCTGACACACCAACAGTGTGAGGGTCTCTGGGCCGGCAAGTGAGTCTAGGGGTGGAATTCTATGGGTCTCTTCCTTCGGGGACAAGGACTTTGTCACCAGAAGATGCAGTTCTTCATGCCAAGGAACATGACTCACAAGATGCTGGGTGAAAAGCGGATGTGGTGGTCAGAGGTGCCTGGGGAATGCTTTCCTTTCCGTCCTCATTGGGAGGTCCATGTAATCCTAGCAAAGCAAGGCCCCCCACAAGAGCTCTGTAACCAGAACCATCTGACTTTAATTCAACATTCTTCAAGCTGAATTTCAACACAGGACTCTTTCTTCCCATGTAGTAGCTACTGTTCAGCAGTGCACCGTTGGGACCCATCCAACACACACCAACACTGTACTGCCTTATGGTTTTTGTCATGTTAAAAGTCTCACAGAAAGAAAAATGTACTCCCAACTAGTGAGAGCTGTAAATGAAAGTAGGTAAAATGATATCAGGTTAGGACTGGTCATGTTGGCCCTGGAAGAAATATCTCTGACATTTCCGCTTTGTGAAACAGGTTGTTATCATGGGACTGTGTGTATAGTATTGAGCGCAAACATGGGGAGATTGTAATTAAGCTCTTTAAATAACCCCAGCTGTAATCCTGCATCAATCCTTGGGCATGAGGTGGTAGATAAAGTGACATTTGGTGCTAAGGACCACCGTAGTATATGAAAATCAGTCACCAAGTGACATCACAGTGACTCACAGAGAATCATAAACATGAGCCATAACTTAGCTGTCACTTAGGAAAGCGCGAATAGCTTCATCTCAACAGGACACAGAATGACTGATGATTCAACACAGTGTCCTTTTTCCTGATTATAAACCTAACACACACTGTAGACTTTTTTGAGATGGACAATACAAGCCATCTAAAATCCTACGGCCTATAAATAATCATGGATAACGTTCCATTATATTTCACTTCGGGGTATTGTCTATGTACCTAGTTTTATAGTTGAGAACACACACAAATACAAACATCTCCAATATTGTGTATATAGCATAACATAAGCATGCTCCTGTGTCCCTAAAAATGCTATAAAATAATTTGTCATGATGACACTGATGAATGTACCGTCATTCACTAAACACAAACTATTTTAAAAGCTGAAACAGAATATAGTCAGACCAGGATACACACACACACACACACACACACGGACAGGGACTACCCTGGCCACTTCCCAATTGTAGAGTCCGAGTTGCTCAGCCCTGTGAGGCGGCCACCAAGCCCCACATGTTAGGGACACTCACGGATCTGCTTTTCAAAGAAAACTCTAGAGGACCTGAGATTTACCCACTCTCATGAGCTACTCTGTAAAGAGACAAACACAGAAACTTGCCTCCAGGGCACCAGCGAACTGGCCCCTTAGCTCTGCTCTTAACAGATTCCTGCAGGTGTGTATCATTTGGTCTGTAAAAGCACCACTGCCAGCCCACTGGGAAGCTGAGGGTCGTAAGTTCAAGCCCAGCCTGGGCTGCTTAGCAACTTAGCATGACCCTGCCTCAAAAAAAAAGAAGAAAAAAAAGAGAAAATTTGAAAGGCTGGGGAACCTAGCAAATGTTTCTGGGTTCAATCCCCAGTACTACTCCTGCCCCCCAAAATATTCCACTAAAAAATAAATTCTATAACTGCCAAAACAATGATCTTTCACAATTAAGCATCTCCATAAATATGATGCATAAGCCACAGTCCTACTGAGTCATTCAAAGTATAAAAATTGCAGTTTTTATCAGCATGATGAGATTAAAAACCTACAGCTTCTCCGAGTAATCACCGCCATCATTTTAGCTCACAAGCAGAGGAGTGGTGAAAGCAGCCACTACCAGATGGGACAGGTGCCCCCGGGGCTCCTCGGTTACCTTTTTTTTTTTTTTTTTTTTTTGAGACAAGGTCTGGCTGTGTAGTCCAGGGTGGCCTTCAATCCTGGGAAATCCTTCTGCCTCAGCCTCCTGCATGCTAGAAATACACCAGGATCCTCTATTGTCTTGCAGTTTGAAAAGCACTTTCCTTATTCACAGAAATAATAAACTATTCCAAATTACCCCTAGCTACCATCTGGCACTCTCCTCTGTCTGACTCAACCTAGTGTCTGCCCCAGGGCCGCCTGGTTGGACAGCAGGGTGCTCCAGGAGCCTGGCAGGAAGGTCCCTTCTTGCCAACCACATCCCAAGCTCCACAGACACCCAGGTCCTTCACACTGGCATTTTGCCTAGCTTTTCTGGGGCACATCTGAGAGACCTTTCTGAAAGCCTTGCAGTTCTGTGTGGAACCCGCCTGCCTCACCGCCACCCAAACCGGGCACTCACAGATGCTGGACCCAGCTGTCCCCCAAATTAGCCAGGGCAAGGACAGAATCAAACCCAGGGAGACCCTTGGCCTTCACCACCCATGGCCTATCCCCTCTCCTGCAACCCACACTGCTGCCCTGAGGTCTTTGGCAGCCCGCAAACCCTGTCCCCAGCTGAGCTGCTGAGGCCGAGACTGTGTGACAGCACTGGGACACTTGGATGCGTGAAAGGGTTAGTGGTAAATGAAACCTCTGATCTTTCCTCAGGAGACAGCACTCGTTGCAGCTGCTCTGGGACAGCCTTGCCTTGGGGGACGCTGCTGCTCCTGGGTGCCTGGGTTCCTTGCTCTAAGTTTTATTTTTTTCAAAGCCTGAGGAGGCCTTGGTCCTGGACTTGAGCAGTGACCCCTGGCGTGATCCGAGCCCCAGGGCCTGGCTCACAGCTGTGTCTACTTCAGGCCTGCGGGTGGCCTGACCTTGGCCAGGGTCTCTCAGGATGGTGGTGGTTTAAGGAGGACCTGAGACACAGTGAGCCCCTGCATTTGCATGAACAGAGTGACTGACTGACACAGGCGCCCAGCATCACAAGTGTTTGAACCAAAAGGTGTTGGCGATCGCAGAGTCCAGCCCTGTCCTTTCAGAGATGGACAAGCCAGGTCACTCGCAGAGAGCTGGCCAGTTGGGAGCAGGACGTGGACGTAGCTCTCCTCTCCCTGCTCCTCAGGCGTCAGAGCAAAGCCTGACAGCCGTAAATCCCCTGAGACTCCGAGGTGCCCGGGGGCATCGTCCTGGGCACCGTGGATCACTCCTGTCCCCTGCAGCAGCAGCTCCCCAAACCCGAGCCTCACTGCCGCCGCCGAGACTTTTCCTGGTCATCACGGGACCACAGCCCTATCCTACATTTTTCTGCAAATGGACTCATTACTGTTCTTAACTACATTTATTTGAAAAGGGAATTTATGTCTTGACTCAAAAGGGCAAAGGGCATTATTCGCTGTAAATAGGAACTGTTTTGTTCAAGCTTTGTCTTCTGGGCCTTCTACTTATGCCTTAACCCTGCTTTATTACAAAGGCAAGGTTAGCAGATTCGAGGGCGCTGAACTCAGACAAGCCAGGGCGTTTGGAAAGGTTTTCAGTAGCCGGCTGTGCGGTTCGTGCTCCTCAGGGACATCGCTGTTATCACCGCTGTTAGGGTGGCCCTGGCCTGTTGGCCCAAGTGCAGGCTCCTTACCAGACTGAACTGTGGGCCAAGGGTTTCGCAACATGGGCAAAATCAGGGCTTCTGCGCAGTATTTTTTTTTTTTTTTTTACCAATAACTTATTTTCTCTTAAAGGTCTCGTGGAAGATTTGAGGAAATGTAAAATTATTTTCGTGATGGGTGAGTAACAGCCTTTAAATCTTCTAATACAGTTGCTGTGCCTAACAGCTTAATACCTGGGAAAAAAGCTCCTCGCTGGTCACCCACTTTTAAAGCTACACTGGGGTGAGTGTGTGTGTGTGAGTGTATGTGCATGAGTGTGAATGTGAGTGTGTGTGCTTAAGTGCATGAGTGTATTGTGAGTGTGTGTGTGTGAGTGTGTTTCTAACAAAACTAACACCCTCAGGGTTTCCAGATTTCCACCCACACTAATGCACTTCTGCATTGCTTTCGGCCCCGGATTTTTCAGCAGGACCCCTGTGTGGTCCCCTCACACCCAGGGACCCCACAACCGCAGGCATGTGAAAGGTGTTAGCGCTCACTGAGCTCGGGCTCAGGGACGGGAGCCCCGTAGGAGCCTCAGGGGCGTCCGCTGTCCCGTCCTAACGGAGCGCAGCCCGGACGGAAGCTCTGCAGTGACCTCCTTCCCCACTGACCTCAGCGTGTCCACGGCCACGCACTCAGGTCGGCCCCCCCCCCGCCCCGGTAAAGCGGCCTCCCTGGGCCTGGGTGAACTCAGCGCCTCCACGGCAGAGGCCCTGCTGGACCCCCAGACCCGCTGAGGGGTGCAGGAGGGAGCCCCGTTTTTGCTATGCCCCAGTGTATGAAACCCATTGACTGACACTTTGTGAGCCTCAGCTGGGCCAGTTTAGCTTGCTTTTTCATGCCCGTGTGCTCCTCATAGGGAGTCACTGCGGGTACAACGCAGCTCCATTCTGTTTTCTTCTGTTTCCCTTTTTTTCTCACCCTGCCTCCCTTCTGCAAAGGGTCTCTCTCTCTCCGTTTCTTGTTACCTTGTTCTTCATTTATACTTTGGGCTTCTCATAGAACAGAAACTTCTGTGACACGTAAGGCTTGTGTCTGATTTATTTCCTTGTCCTGAGGGTCTCCAGGTGATCTATTTTCCTACAAGAGACTCAGATGTATCCTTCTTTAGGGCAAAGTAGTACTCCCTCGCATCTGCCTGCAGCGTTTTCGTGATCTATTTGCCCTCTGGGGGAGTGTAGGCTGCTGTCAAGTGTTGGCAGCCGTCATTTGTGCTGCTGTAACACGGGTGTGCATGGGTTGCTGTAATACAACGTCTTTGTAAGCCACCTCATTTACTGCTGGTTATATTACGGCTCTGTAACACACAGGAGAAAACCGAGACTTGGGTGGCATAAGGAGCTTATCCTGGGCGTTTCCCCGTGGAAATGAACCGGGCAGGGCCGTGCAGCTCCAGGGAAGAGCTGGCGCTTCTGCTAATCCTCCAGAGACTTGAAACCAAGTGTGGACTAGAGAATAATGAACAATCCGAGTGTATTCGGGCTGGGGTGCAGAGAGGCCACCTTGGGGTCCCCCCAGGAGACCTCTGTGTCACCCGTGTGTCATGGGAAGGGGACACTGTGGCCTGGCGCAGAGCTGTCCCAGAGAGCTTGTCCATGCCGAGCTGGGCAGTGAGAGGCGATGGGGAGGTCCCTGGGCAGGGACCTGTAAACCCAGGGGGGCCAGCTGTGGGAAGGAGGGGGCAGGGGTCCGGGAGCCGGGAGGACTCCCCACAGTAAGTTTGCATTTTTTTCAGAAAACGAAATGTATTTCTGAACTGCAGGGTCCTCAGGTTTGGTTTTAAATCAGCAGTGCTCAGAGATGAGTAGAAGTTCCCTTTCCCACAGAACCCTAATGATCTGTTTTCTTGGCATGCAGACTGTGCGTTATAGTTTCTGTTCAGTTTTTATATTAGGCTCCCAGTTAGCAAAAGGATGGACCCTTGAACGTGTAGAAATCCGCAGCAGGAGCCCTCCAGCTGGGGAGACAGCTCTGCCTTCTTAATAACCTGAGGACAGTGCTGTGACCGGGCTGGCGGCCCTCAGCATCTGCAGCAGGGAGACCGTAGCAGAGGTCGCTTTGGAAGCACATTTTCAGATGTTCCGTCTGGCTGGCTAAGCAGGACCAGGGACCTCGGATGGCTGGGTCCAGAGTTCGGAGTTTCAGGAAGTCAGAGAGCACCACAGCAAGACTTTGGCCTCAGACGAGCTTGAGAGTCCCACAGTCTGAGAATCCTCGCTCGGAGGAAGAAGTTTTTTCTGCATCCGGCCACACTGTCCTGAATTCCAGCATTCGGGTCAGTCCCTGCTCTGGTTGGATTTAAAGAAAGTGAAAAGGTTTTATTGTGCCGTTTCTGAGGAAGGCACCAGGACATGTCTCCTTCTGCAGAATTTACTGGACTCCACCAAAATTGGGGACGTGACCCTAAATACGAGTGTGTCAGATGCAGGATGACATTTAGGGCTGTATTACCCCAGGTCGGTTTGAAGTGAGCTTCTGAACACCTGCAGGATCAACAAGGGTCAAGACTGCAGTCACACAGTGGTTTTTCCTGAAAGACTGAGTTTTTTGGTTTTTGATTTGCTGCCTTGGCATCTGTCAGACTCACAGCTGGGCTGTGGTTTACTAGGCAGCCTTTCCTATTATCTTTTATTTTGCTCCTTATTTATAATTTGGGTTTCTCACATAAGAGAAGCCATGAGATATTGGCGCCTGTGTGTCTGAATTTAGATTTGTTTTCCTACAAATGGCAGTTTGCCCTTCTTTATGGCAGAGTAATACTCCGTGGTGTTTACCATCTATTTTGTTTATCCATCTATCAGTGGGCAGATGGCCGCTTCCTGGATTTAGCTGTTTAGGAGTTGTGCTGCTGTGCAGAAGCTTTTTAGCGTGACCTGCGTGTCACTGTTCTTCTCCACACAGGATTAATTCTCCTATGGCGCCCTTCCCCTGTGACAGTGCCCCAGCCCCACCCTCCCACCAGTCTCCGCCACACCCTGAATCTGCTGTCTGCGCCTCAAAGCCCGAGCCGCTCCTGCCCAGGTCAGGCCGGGCCTGGCCCCACACCTGCCCCTCCTGCCCCTGGCCTCGCTCCGGCCTGCCTCCTCCCTCGGTCTGTGTCGCTCAGCCAAAGCCCCCAGAATGAGGAGAAAATAATGTGTCTGTTGAAATAATGAATTCTTCAGGAAGCAGTGTGACCGTCTCCATAACAACCAAAACAGCAGTCAGCAGCAGTCGGAATTCCAGGCTGGGCTGCGGAGCTGTCCCCAGACAGGGACCAGGACGGGGACAGGACCGGCAGGATCGCAGGTTCTGAGGAGCCGAGCCAAGGCCACCTTCCCCACCGGTGCCTGACAGCGACGCTGGCTGTCATCAGGGACGGAGACCTGCAGGTGGGGCCCGGCTGTCACAGGCATCGCAAAGGCCTCTGGGGTGTTGATCGTCCCCACGGGAAAGATGAGAACCTGCACCCAGAAACAAGGCTGGGACTTGGCTGTTGCCGAAGTCAGAGAATATTTGGGAAACATAAAAATATACTTTAAAGAAGCTGCATGTGGTGGTGCACACCCGTCATCCCAGCACTCAGGAGGCTGAGGCAGGAGGATCGCCAAGAGTGTGCGGTCAGCCTGGGCTGCATAGCAAAACCTGGTCTCAGAAAAAAAGAATCTGTGTTCTTTACAGAGCCTCACTGTGTGCCCCTCACAGGGGCCTGCTGTCCTCCCCCACTCAGTTCTCACGCCTTCCTATCCAGAGCCACGCCTGACTGCTTGGGAGTGGCACTGGCAGCATCCGATGGCCGGGACTGTGCTGTCCGTGCGCCAGGACACAGGCAGCCCCAGCTGCTCTGCAGTGGCGAGCTTAACGAGCTCCCCAGACAGTGTTTTGAGTTATTCTAGGCAATTTAACGGGTGTCACCAAAACCCTGTGCCAGCCCAGCAACGGGACACAGCATGGAGAAGGAAGGGGAAAGGCGGTCACCCAAAGAAAGCAAGCAAACAGCATTTGCCTGGGGCGTGGTCAGAGAAAATGGAGTGAAAATTGCCTGTAATTCCAGCACTGGGGAGGCTGAAGCAGGAGGGTTGCTGCCAGTTCAAGACCAGCCTGCGCTACAGCGTGAAACCCTGTCTCAGAAGAAAGAAAGAGCTACGCTCCACTGCCAGAAGAAGCCACTGTGCTACAGGAAACCTTTTTCCTTTTCTTTTCCTCATTTTTTTAAATAAAACTATGAAAAGCCAGTGACTCAGGAGACAGAGACCATTTTGGCCTTTAAAATGTCACATCTACATAGTATCTTCCTTCCAGAAAATAATTTCTGGAAGAGAAAGAAGAACAAGTCCAGCACTTGGGAGGCTGAGGCAGGAGGACTGCTGTGAGCGCAAGGCCAGCCTGGACTACGTAGGCAAATCGTGTCTCTAAAAAGCAGTTAAGCACGTTGCTGTAAAGGAAACAGCTCCTCGCTGGCTGCGAGGCCAGAGGCCTGGGCCCAGGTCAGTGTGGACGCTATGCAGCCATTTCTCAGATGTGTTTGGTCTCCAATCCACAGCAAGAGGAAAAAACAGTTCCCAGCGCTGACGGTCAGGAACCGTGACCATTGTGCCATAGAGAGCGAAGGCCAGGCTGGCCGTGGGGACTCTCCTGAGCTGAGGGTCGCCACCCAGCAGCCTAACAGCTTTTCTCAGAAGTGACCAGGCTGTCACAGGGGCCTAAAGCAGGCTTGGGACCCAGCTCACTTAGATGGATGGAATATTTGGAGGGGCCAACATTGTCTGTATAGCCTCGGACTCGAGCTGACCCTCCTGCCTCAGCCTCCCGAGTGCTGGGATTGCAGGGGCGCCCTTGTCCTGCATAGCCAGCCGGATTCCAGGGACCCAAGCACACCTGCGTTCATAGCGGCACAACTCACAATGGCTTAGCACAGCCACCAGCAGGGACCTGGATGGAGCTGTGGTAGGGGGCACCCACCTCGAAGTACTACACTGCCATAAAGAAGAATGCACTCAAAGCATCTGTAGGAAAGTGGCATTAAACGTGAACTAAACCAGACATGCAGGAGCTTCTGGGGAAACTGAGGCATGGGAGACCCGCCCCAGCTCTGGGCCCTGTCATTTGCTCTCCACAGTGGTCACCGCATGTTTGTCATGTCCAGCCTGTCTGTCACCAACCATGGGCCCTGCACAGCCATACTGAGCCAGACCGGGCTTTTCTGGGGCCACGAGGACCAGGGGGAAGGGCGGGGTGCACAGTGCTCTGCGTGTGCTCCCCAAAGCATGCCGGGGACCCGGGATGCCACTGCCAGGGCCACACGAGCTCTACGCTCTCTTCGCTGGCTCGCAGTCCACTGCTTCTCTGGGGGAGGGGTTGGTGACTCGGGCGATCCTCCTGCCTCAGCCTCCTGAGCGCTGGCCTCACAGGCGTGCTTCACCTCACCCAGCCGTACCCGCGGAGTCTTGATGGTCACTACCGCCTGGTCCCTCCTGGAGTACTTAACTCACTAGGGGAAGCACCCACGCCTCCACGGCTGCCAGCAGTCGGGACTGAGCCGTCAGGGCACGCAGCTGACCGAGGCTTCTCTTCCAGGTGGCCCTGGCTCCGGCAAAGGTGCGCAGTGCGAGAAGCTGGCGGCCAAGTACGGCCTGGTGCACCTGTCGCCCGGGAGGCTGCTGCGGGCCGAGCTGGCGTCGAACTCGGAGCGGAGCCGGCTGATCAGGGCCAGCATGGAGCGCGGAGAGCCGGCGCCATCGGTGAGCCGGACCCCCGCAGGGACTGGGGGCGCCAGGAGCCTGCGTCTGGCTTCCTCTTTGTTTTGTTATTTTTATTTTTATTTTTATTTTTATTTATTTCATTGTGGGCTTTTTGAGGCAGGATCTGGCTACACCACCCAGGCAGACTTCAAACTCAAAACGACCCTCCTGTCTCGGCCTCCCAAATATGGTGGTTACAGCTGTCTTCCTCTCTACACTATAAACTTTATGAGGACTAACTCACAATTACCGAGCCAGTTCCCCCAAGCCCTGCCAGAAGCCAGAGAACCAGGGAATTCTTGCAATCCCAGCACCCTGGAGGCTGAGGCGGGAGAATCTCTTTGAGTCGAAGGCTAAGCTGGACTACATGGTGAGACCCTGTCCCAAAAAACTAAACTAGTAGCTAAGTAAGAGGTGATGGAGCCCAGGGTTAGGGTTATGGGGGTGCCCCTGCTGCCCCCACTCCGTGCTGACCGCTGTCTCTGCCGCAGGGCCTCACCTTGGAGCTGCTGCAGGAGGCCATGGCCGCCAGGCTCGCTGATGTCCCGGGCTTCCTGGTCTCCGGCTTTCCGCAGGGGCTGAAGCAAGGGGAGGAGTTCGGACGCCGGGTGAGGAAGGGGCGTCCCGGGCTCCGGGTTTGAGGTCCTGCGCCGGGCGCCCCGTCACACCTCACACACACACACACACACACACACACACACACACCGTCGCATCTCAGACCACAGATCTGGCGGCCGAGGCAGGGGGGTCTCCCCAGTGTGGGGCCACGGCGGGGGGGGGGGGGCGCTGATTTAAGGGCTGAACAGACCCCGGCCTGGTCGGACCCGGTGCTCTCTACCGCCTTCCTCACGTCCCTGGTCCCTGGAGGTGGCCTCAGTTTCCCTCTTCTGACATAGATTCCACCACCCAAGGGACCTGGCAGAAAAGTGTTTCTGTTTACCGGGGGCTCCGGCAAAGACCAGGGCGCTTTCATTGTCCGCAAGGAGTCGTGGACCATTCACCATGTGGAAGGCGGATCAGCCCAGTGCTCTGGGAGGCCTAGGCAGGAGGGTTGCAATTTGAGCCCAACCTAGGCAACTTAGCAATTTAGTAAGACCCTGTCCCTAAATGAAGAAAAAGGACTGGAGCTGTTGCTTCAAGTGATGTCCCCACAGGCAGCCTCAGTGCTGCGCAAAAAAAAAAAAAAAAAAAAAAAGCCACAGTAGGGTGGGGGTTGTTGATTGACCCAACTGGGGGACCACAACACGGACCGGAAGGGGAGGGGCATCACGCACACTGAGAGACCCCAGGTCGGTGGTGCACCCGACTTTCATTTGATGTTTTTTAAAATAACTTTTAATCGAACCCTTAGCTCTGAGTCTTGAGGGCCGGCAGAGCCCTAAGCTGAGGCTGGGTGAGAACGCCAGGCAAGGGTGAGAACGCCACCTACTACGCAGCCGGATCCGAATTCCTGCGCGAGCCTCGGCTCCTCTGGGGCGTCAGGCTTTGGCTAATAAGAGGTTAATGGCCCCCTGAAAATTGCCTAAGTGAGGGGGCGCGGGGACGCACACATCCCAGCCCTGGGAGGCTGAGGCAGGCGGGTCGCCGTGAGTGTGCAGGAGCGCAGCTGAGTGCTGCGGTGCACGTCTGTGACCCGGCACCCTTGAAAGCAGGGACCGGAGGGCACAGCGAGAGCCCGAGCGGACCTTTTAGCAACTGACCGAGACCCTGTTTCCAAATCAGATTGTTGCTTGTTTTTTATTTTGAGACGCGGTCTCACTACGTAGCCCAGGCTGGCTTCGAACTTGTGGCGATCCTCCTGCCTCAGCCTCCCGAGGCCTGGGTCACAAGCGTGCACCTCCGCGCCTGGTTTGCGCCAAGGCTGTCAGCGAAAGGCGGGGCTGGCGGCGGCTGAGGCTGAGCGCGCCCTCTGCTGGCCGGCGCGGGTCACTGCCGGGCGGCGGGCTCTGCACAGGGCCCAGTTCCTTCCAGCCCAAGCGTCCACCAAGCCGCCCCCGCCCTGCCTGCTGTCACCTGCCAGGCGCCTTCCGAGGGCGACAGGGATACGGTGGAGTCGCCGAGCCAGGACCACCCTGCAGCCAGGGCTGGGCATGCAGCCCAGGCGCACTTTATCCCTGGCTCCCCAGGGACAAAAGGACAGTTAAGTGTAGGACTGGACAGGGCGTGGTGGTGCATGCCTGTAACCCCAGCACTCGGGAGGCTGAGGCAGGAGGGTCACCATGAGCTCAAGGCCAGCCTGGACTACCTGGCAAGCCCCTGTCAGGCAGAAAGAAAGAGCTAGGACCAGGCCTTCCCAGCCAGGATACCAGCAGCGCAGAGCCTCTGAGCGTGGCCTGCTCTGTCCCCTCCAGGTCGGGGACCCGCACTTAGTCATCGGCATGGACTGCTCAGCAGACACCATGACCAGCCGCCTTCTCCAGAGAAGTCCGGGCAGCGCGGCCACGGAGGACGCCACCAAGACGGTGGCCAAGCGCCTGGAGACCTACTACCGGGCCTGCCTGCCGGTCCTGGCCCACTACGAGGGCCGGACGCAGCTGCGGAAGGTGAGCTGTGGCCCTGCGCACAAGGCCACCATGTGTGTGGGCCCTATGGGTGCTGTGGGCGCCGGGTCTGGGGGTCAGAGCTGCAGAACTGGGGCGCCAAGTTCGAGCCCACCCCGGGCAACTTACCGAGCTCTGCTGTCAAAATGTTTTTTTAAATTTTATTTTATAAGGCTGGGGATTTAGCTCAGAGGCACAAGCGCCTGCCTGGCAATCAAGAAGTTGAGTTCAGGCTCCGACACAAGAAAAAAAATTTATGGAAAACCTGTGAAACAAAATTTCACAATGAAATAATAGGAGAATAACAATAATTAACATATTGCATGTTGTTATCTTTAAAGCAGCTACTCAAGAGTGCAAGATACGGGCGTAAAAATTTCTCCAGTTAATATTAGCACAAACCTTCCTTTTCAGTTAGCTCAGAGACATTGATAGTATAGCTGATTTACGTTTTCCCACTTTTCTCTACTGTCCTTTCCCCCATCCCAGTTTTTCTTTCCTTTCAAACAGTTTCTTCCTAATTCACAATATCTATTGTACATTTTAGAACTTATTTACTATTTAGTTTCTCATACCAGGGAGACAATATGATGTTTACACATATGAGTCTGATTTATTTCACTTATGAGGATGGTCTCAAGTTGCATCCATTTACCTATAAAAATCTCTACTTTGGGGGCTGGGGATTTAGCTCAGCGGCATATGTGCCTGCCTTTCAAGTGTGCGGTCGTGAGTTTGATCCCCGGTACCGATAAAAAACGAAAAAGACAAAAAAAAAAAAATCTCTACTTTATCCTTCTCTATGGCTGAGTAATACTCCATTGTTTAAAAATACATGTTTTTTATCCATTCTTCAGTCAATGGGCATTCAGGTTGTTTCCAAGATCTAGCAATTACAAATTGTGCTGCTATAAACAAGGGTGCACATATATTGAGGTGGTATGATGTTTTCAGTTCTTCTGGGAAGATATCCAGAAGGGGACTAGCTGGGAGGAAGACAGTCTCTAATCCTGGTTTCCTGAGGAATCTCCACACTGATTTCCACAGTGGTTACACCAGTCTGCACTCCCACCAGCAGTGGAGAAGGGCTCCTTTCTCGTCACAGCCCCTCTAGCAGTTGTCACCGGTTGATTTCCTGATGATGGCCATGGGTGAAATAGAATCTCAGCATTGTTTTAATTTACGTTTCTCAAATAACCAATGATGGTGAGCATTTTTTCATATTTTTTTTCCATTTTTTTCTTCATTTGAGAAGTGTGTATTCATCTCAGATGCCCATTTTTGGCCTGGGTCTTTGAATTGGAGGGGAATCTGGGGTGTTTTTCCAGCTCTTTATACCTTCTAACTGTAAGTCCTTTGCCCGAGAGACAGTGGGCTAACATTTTTCCCGCTCTGTGGGTTGTCTGTTCACCCTGTTGGTGATTTCTTTTGCTGTGAAAAGCATGACAATATTTTTTTAAACAGCAGGGATGCAGTTCAGTTCAGTCTCCAGAGCCGAAGGAAGTAGATTACAGTTGGGGGTAGACTCACGGGCCTCGTGACACCATCATACTTGGAAAAGCTGCTTTTCCAAGACAGAGAAAGGGAGGGTGAAGGAAGCGGGCCCTTGGGCCTCTGGCCTGGGTGGTCAGGACCATCGCAGGCCCCTTCTGGCTCTCAGACTCAGCCCTTTGAATTCCGGAGATTGGCAACAATTGCTACTTGGCCCTTTTGTCAGTTTTTTCATTTGTTTGTTTGTTTTTTGGGAAAGGGTCTCTGTGCAACTTAAGGTCTGGGCTCAAACCCACTAAATTGCCCAGCCTGGCCGCAAGCTCACAGCGAGCCTCCCGTCTCGGCCTCCTGGGTGCTGGGACCGCCGGCATGCGCCACCGTGCCAGCCTTTCTCAACTTGTGGCACCTTGAATGGAGCTCAGGACCTGGACCACTGATGGCAGGTTGCAGGTTCACTGCTACATCCCAGAAAAGGACTTCAGAGCGGTCAGTAAGCGGCCCCGAGACTCGGTGGGCAGAGGTGCCGGAGAACTGCAGAGTAAGGCTCTGTCTCAAAACAAGTTCCACTTTCCCCTTGTCCTTCTTACCTGCGTCTCCTGCCCTGGCTCATTATTATTATTAGTGACATTTTTAAGAGTTTCTCCACGTTATCCAGCTGCAGGGTCAGCATTTCTCTGATGTCCCCCCACACGGGCGATGGAATCTGGGGCCTCACGTGTGCTGGTCTGATTTCGATTCCCAAGCATTTTGCTTATTTATTTCTTTATTTTCATTCTGAGACAGCATCTCCCTAGGTTACCCAGGCTGGCCTTAAACTCAGAGTCCTCCTTCTCAGCTTCCCTGAGTAGGCATGTGCCACCACGCCTGGCTGACAGATTTTGTTTTTGTTTTCTTTTTCTTTTTGATCAGGGTCTCACTATGTAACCCATGCTGGCCTCAAACTCTCAGCAGTCCTCCTGTCTCAGCCTCCCAAATTCCAGGATTATAACGTGTGTCTCAATGCCTGGCCTCCCACTTTGGCTATTTTTTAAATTCCACCATTCCTTACTTTTCTTTAGAAACACCAAATTCTTAAATTTCTGTACCAGCACAGTATGGCAGAAATACAATGTGAGCCACATAAGTACAGTAGCTGGAAATATTCTAGTAGCCACACTGACAAACGACAGAGCCAGTTACTGGCGGTTAATGGAGGGTTGGAATGTCTGGGCGCAGACCTCTCCGGGGCTGGGGCACGCGTGGAATCCAGAGCACAGTTCGGGGCTTACAGCTTGCCTCCAATATGATCGTTTTGCTGTCGTATTTTGGGATGAGGAAGACCACTGTCCTCAGCGTCGCCTGTCAGGCACCAGCTCGGCGCTCTGGCTCCGTCCTGGTTTAATTCCCTCCTGTGGTTAATTTTGCTCTCTTACCTGAGCTTGCTCCTTCCTCCTCACGCTGTTGCTCTTTTCTGTCCAAGTCTGTTCTCGTTTCATGACTTTCTGTTCCTGTTTCACGTGAGCCACATCCTCTTACGTCCCATTTGCCATAGCAGAGGAAGTGACCCTTGCTCCTCCTACGTTTTTACAGCATTATATTTCATCTTTGTATGTATCATTTTTTGTTACCAACATTTACCAACAGGAAGGAAACTGTCTGCTACAAGAACTAAGCCTCAGGGGCTGGGGATTTAGCTCAGAGGCATAAGCACCTGCCTTGCAAACAGGCAGTCGTGAGTTCGATCCCTGGTACCGATAAAAACGAAAAAGACAAAAAAAAAAAAAAAAAAAAAGAACTAAGCCTCTTTCACCACTGGCAGGTTTGATGGCACGCACTAGTAATCCCAGCACTTGGGAGGCAGAGGCAGGAGGATCATGAATTTGAGCCCAGCCTAGGCAACTAAGTGACTGACTGAGATCCTGACTCAAAATTTTTTAAAAATAAAATAAAACAAAGGGTTGGCAGTGCAGCCCCATTGCAGGCCCTGGTTCGATCCCCAGTCAGTTTATAAACAATAAACTGACTGACCGCCATCATTTGTCACTGCAAGCTGGCATAGCTTCAGTGGCCAAGGATGACTCAGAAGGCCTGGAGCCACCAGGCCAGGGCGGTGACGTGTCCCCTCTGAAGAAGTCCCTTGTCCTCATTCCAAGTCCTGAGCAGGGACCTGTGGACCCCTGGATGGCTGTGGGTCCCTGAGGCAGAGCCCAGGGACAGTGGCGGGGAGTGTGCGGCACCTGTGGCCTCCCTTCTGCCACCTTTTACTGGTTATGAGCAAGTCACACAAGGCAGCCTGGCTTCCAGGAGATTGGACAGCATTTCATCTGTGATTTGGCTTTTTGAGACAGGGTCTCGCTGTGGAGCTCATGCAGGCCTTGAACTCACAGCAATCCTCCTGCCTCAGCCTCACAAGTGCTGAGATTACCCGTGGGTGCCAGTACACCCAGCTTGTACTCTATCTCTTGATGGGTGAGTGGCAAGGCCACCCTCAGCAGGGTACCAAGGTAGGAATCTTTGGAGACTGTCACCTGCTCCATCCTCCAGTTCAGGAGTGGAGATGGGGAGCCTCCTCTGCGTGCTGAGAGCCACTGGCAGGAGACTGTGACCACTGTCACTTATCTTCCCTCCAGGGATGTGGCATCGGGCGGGCATGCGCGAATCTGCCCTGGAAGGTGAAGAGGGTACATGGCCACGTCACCTCAGACTCTAGTGTCCACTGGGCTTTTCTGCATGGCCCCTGGGTGGCTGGGTGTTCACAAGAGGAGCCCTTGTCCTGCAGAGCCAGGACAAGGCTCAGGACACTGTGCTGCCTGATGACAGCTCCTCCCGTGAGGGAGGGGACAGGGAGGGGGGAGGTGCAAATAGCACAGTCAGTTCTGTGGATTTATTTTCTGGTGCCATCACCTACCCAGAGCTAGGTCCTGGGAACACAGTGCTGAGCAGTGACCTTGTCCTCGACACTTCCTGTCTCGGTGGACATTGACATGGGTCCTCTGCTTAACGAAACTCCAGTCAGGGTTGGATTTCTATGCAAATGTACTAAGAGCCTCCAGACACTTGGGAAGGGCTTGCGGAATGTGATTGGTCCGTGATGCGTTAGGAGGCGGGGCCTCGTGGAAGGGGTGGGGCCTAGGAGGGTTTACCTCCCTCTGGGCGCCTCCCTCATCTCTCTGATTCCTGTCTTCCCTGTAGTGAGCAGCTCTGCTCCCAGGACCCTCTGCCATGCTGGTCTCCCAGGAGCCAGCTGACCAGGCACCGCAACGTGAGCCAGAATAAACTGCACCTTCTTCAAGGGTATTGGATGTTTTATTTTATCACTGCTACGAGAAATGAACTGAAACAGGCGTGGAGCCTCCTTTCAGGCCCACCTGTGCCCTTCCTTAGAAAAACCTGGGTTGGCAAAGAAGGCTGTTAAGTCAGCATAACCAGTTTGTCACCTCCCTGACACCCTGCCGGTGCTCGGCAGGCACTGTGAGCTCCCTTCTCCCGGCTGTGACCTCTTAGTAACTTTATATCCACTGGCGCTATCTGAATTCACAGGTGAGCCCAGCCCATCGCTGTGGTCCCTGGACCTATGGAAGTAGCCCTGAATAAAGTCATCCTTAGTGTCCTTAACAAGACTCACTGAAGACCGAGCGCCCTGGCGCACGCTGGTAATCCCAGCACTCGGGAGGCTGAGGCAGGGGGATCACTGCAAGTTCAAGACCAGCCTGGGCTACATAGTGAGTTCAAGACCAATCTGAACTACATAGCGAGACCCTGTGTCAAAAAACCACCACAACAACAATAATAATAATGATAATAATAATAATAATAATAATAATAATAATAATAAAATTTTAAATGCAAAGACGAAAAGAAAATATCTTAAGGAGAATTTGTGAAATCTTTCAGATGCGCAGGTCCCGGAGGTCTGCTCAGGGTGCCCTCTGGCGGTGAGGCTGGAAAGCTGCACTTCCCGGTGTTTAGCTGGTGCGGTATTCATTCCGCTGAGGGAGGTGACACAGCCAGGCCCTCCAGCACTGAGCGCTACCCACAGCTCCACCAGCTGTGCTGCTTCAGTTATTCATTTACTGGCACCACAGAGAGAATTCAGAGCTAAAGACTGAATCCTCAGCTCCAAAAATGTTTTTAAATTTTGAGACAAGGTTTCACAGAATTGCCCAAGCTGGGCTCAAATTTGAGATCCTTCTGCTTCACCCTCCCAGAGTGCTGGAATGACAGGCATGTGCCCACTAGGTCAGCTCCAAAAGGTGAGCTTTAGAAATCCATGGCATTTTGACCTCAATCAAGTCCCGGTTTCTCAGGGCCCTGGCAGGCAGCAGCACCCAATAGTGTGGACAAAGGGCTGGGCCTAAGGGTCCAATAGTGCCTAGGTCCTGAGGAATCATTGAGATCCTGGCCTCATCCCAGATGGGCTCTGTGGTCACCCGTGGCTGCCTAGGTCTCAGGGACATGGGAGCAGCATAGGCCGTGCAGCCCCTGACACCCACAGACATCCTTGGTCTGGGCCACACACTGACATCACTGCCACCCTGGATGGCCAGGCCTGTGCCCTCTTAGCAGGATGAACCCACAGCCTCGGCCTGCTGGCCAGGGCTCTGCCTGTGGACTCCACCAGCGGCCCAGAGCCCTCTGCTTTTTTCCTCTTTAGTAGCGTTAACCGATCGACTGGGTTTTTGGAGTTAGGGTCAGGTTGTCCTTGAACTCTTTATGTAGCCCAGGCTGGTCTCACACTCTCATCCTCCTGCCTCAGCCTCTCCAGTGCTGGGATTCCAGGCATGCGCCACCATGCCTGGCTCATTTGTTACCATTTGATGAGTCTTCTTCTGTGTGGATTCAAGCCATGAGAACATAGGCTTAGTCTCCCCTGCGCCTGCTGAGGACCCACCTGGCCTGGCCTGGTCGCCCTGGGAGCTTCCGCTCTCCCAGAGCCCGACAGAAGCTCAAGCGCCAGACATCTGGGGCGCCAGCGGCCCCAGCCTTGCCTGGGTGGCGCTGCCCCATCTGCCAGCCCACCAGGCTTCGTGAGGGATTCAAGGCTGAAGGGCAGAGGCTCTGACGCCCACGCCCACCGTCCCCGACGTCACCTGAGTGGCACTGCAGGTGCAGGGGACCCAGGGAAGACACAGTGGCCCTGGGCTGGGGACAGACCTGAGCCCAGGCACGGCGGCAGGGCGGAGGGCGGCGCCTCTGCACCCCCGGCCCGTCCTGTCCCCGCCGGGTCTGAGCGCTCGGGCCCCCCTAAGCACGGCAGTGACTCGGTGGTTGGCGTGCTGGCGTCTCCACAGCCCACAGCGGTGCACGCTCAGGAAGGCGAGCTCCGGTCGGCTGGGAGCGAGCCCTTCCCGGCGCTCCCCGCAGCACCGCAGTGACCCCGAGCCTGGAACCCCAGCTCCGCCTCTGCTTCTCTGAGGGCGCCTGGCCTTTCGGTGGGCGCAGCGCGCACTCGCATCCAGACCGGCGTACCGCGGGGCGGCCTCCACCCGGCGCCTGCCGGCCCTGCCCGTCCCCTCCTCACCTACGAAGGTCCTGTTTCCATTTTCTCCTTCTATTCTTTGTTTCTCCCCCCTTGTCCTTTCCCTATTCCTCTTTCCTAGTTCCCCTTCCCATTTGAACATTTTCTTCCCGTTTCCCCTTTTGGTCTTTGTTTTCCCTTTCAGTTTTCTCCTGCCAGAGAAACTGTAGTATCTACACGTGGGTCCAGTTTCACCTTGAGTACAAAAGTCTCAAGCTTACCCTTTAAAAAAAACACATTTTCTAGTCTTTTTTTTTTTTTTAAGAGTCTCATTATGTAGCTCATGCTCTCCTTGAACTCATTATGTGCCCCAGGCTAGCCTCAAACTTGTGGCCTCCTCCTGCTTCAGCCTCCTGAGTGCTAGGATTCCACCTGGGCTCTACCACACTTAGCTTTTTTTATTTTTACTTTCCCAAGCTTATCCTTCTCTACCGCTGAGTAGAACTCTAGTGTATTAAAAACAAAACCCCACATCTTTATCCATTCACCAGTTGGGCATTTGGGCTGTTCCCAGGATTTAGCTTTTGCGAACTGTGCTGCTCTAAATGTGGATGTGCATATATTGCTGTGGTGTGACGCTTTTAAGTCTTTCAGGGGGATACTCAGGAAGGGAAATAGCCAGGTCAAATGGTACCTCTAGTCCCAGTTTTTTGAGGAATTTCCACACTGGTTGCACTAGTCTGCACTCCCATCAACAGTGCAGAAGAGTTCCTTTTTCCCCACAGCCTCACCAGCATTTGTTATTGTTAATTTCTTAATAATAGCCATTCTTTCTGGGGTGAGATGGAATCTGAGTTCTAATTTGCATCTCTCAGATGACCTATGATAAATATTTTTTCCTGTATTTATTTGCCCTTTGTATTTCACTTGAGGAGTGTTTTAAGAGTTGAACTCAGGACCTTGTACTTGCCAGGCAGGTGCCCATGCCACTGAGCTATATCCCCAGCTGAGAAGTGTGTGTTCATCTCAGATGCCTATTTTTGCATTGGATCTTTAAATCTGGGGGAGGGGCTCTGGCTGGTTTTTTTTGTTTTTTGTTCTTTATATATTCTAGATAATAGTCTTTTGTCTGAGGAATAGCTGGCAAAAAAGTTTTTCCACACTGGGTTGTCCCTTCACTGTTGGTGGTTTCTCTTGCTGTGCAAAATCTTGATGAGATTCCAGTTGCTGATTCTTTATATTGTGATTGAGGCTTTGTTCATAAAGTGTTTGTCTACACCAGTGTCTATAAGAGTTCTACCTATTTTATCTCCCAGCAGATTTAGTATTCCTATTTTAATATTTAGACATCTGACTCGTTCTTAGTGCCTGGCAAACGATGAGTCTAGTTTTAATCTCTAGCATGACAACCACTCATCTGTTCACTGTCACCATTATTTCTGACACTTCCAGAACGCCCCAGCTGAAACCACGGAGTCTGTGCCCTTTTCAGACTGGCTTCTGCCAGTAACATGCACTAAAGTTTCCTCTGGGACTCTATGGCTTGCTGGCTCATTTCTTTCTAGCACTGAGTAGTATTCCAAATAATGTGAATGTCTGTGTGGACTAGTCTATTAAATGCTGAGACCTCTCAGTTGCTTTCCAGTGTTGTCAATTATAATAAAGCTGCTGTAGACATCCATATGCAAGTCTTTATGTAGACATCAATTTTTCAGTTGTTCAAGTCAATACCAAGACGTGCAGTGTCTCCCTTCATTGCTGTCGTTTTTATCCTTGACTTTTTTTTGGAGACAAGAGTTTTGATATGCAGCCCAGACTGGCCTCAAATTTGCAGCGATCCTCCTGCTGGGATTACAGGCGTGTACCCCTACACCCAGCTTGCAGCTGTACCATTCTCATTCCTGCCAGCAATGAAGAAGTATCTGATTGTTCTTCACCCTTACTGGCATTTGGTGTGCCATGACTCTCAATTGTGCCCCTTCTGATGAATGTGCAGTGATCACTTGTTATATAGTTTGGCATCTAGTTTTTAAACAATTACTCTTTCTTCCCTGTACCTTTTCTGCGGGAGGGGGTTGTGTTTTTAAACTTTGCTGAGCAAAAGCAGGAAGCTTTATTATTTAAAAAAAAAAAAAAAGATCACATTTACAAACACATCTTAAAATTAACCTTTCTCTGCATGGCTGTAATCCCAGTACTCAGGAGGCTGAGGCAGGAGGATCTGCATGACTTTAAAGCCAGGCTGGGGGCTGGGGATTTAGCTCAGCGGCATAAGCGCCTGCCTTGCCAGCAGGCAGTCCTGAGTTCGATCCCTGGTACCGATAAAAACGAAAAAGACCAAAAAAAAAAAAAAAAAAAAAAAAAGCCAGGCTGAACTGGCATAGTGAGATTGTCTCAAAAGACAAAGCAAAACTAAAAAGCTAACTTTGTCCGTTTTCCTTTAAATATAGGTAAACGCAGAGGGAACACCAGAAGAAGTTTTTCTTCAACTCTGCAAGGTTATTGACTCTCTTTTCTGAAGGCCTGAAAGCCCAGATGGAGAGACAGAGGAACGTACTGAATAGCCCATTCCTTAACATCGCGTCAGTGTCCTGTGAACCACAGACCCTGCTGGCACTGTCTGCACCTCCTGGGCTTGTGTGGAAGGTGTCTGGGGCCAGGCGTGGTACAGTAGGAGATGTCAACCTGTCCCCGCCCCAGTTCACACGCTGTTACCTTTTATTTATTTTTTTTTTTTTGGTACCGGGGATCGAACTCTCAACCTTGAACTTGCCAGGTGAGCGCCTATGCCACTGAGCTAAATCCCTGGCTGACACTGTTCTGTTGCTATCAGCACGGTGGTGCCACTGTGTCCACTGTGCCCCAGTTCTTGCTGGAGTCTGGCCATCTAGTCTAATCAGAAGGGGGCCAGCACCCTCAATCCCCTCACCCCTCCCTTCTCTGGACTCCCCTGCTGGCCCGGATGAGGGGCCCTACGTGGACAGGTGGAGGCCTGTTCTAGGGTGGCTCGGCCACGTCCCTGCCTGCCCACCACAGCTCTTGCCATGG
Source organism: Cavia porcellus (assembly GCF_034190915.1). NCBI lineage: Eukaryota > Metazoa > Chordata > Mammalia > Rodentia > Caviidae > Cavia > Cavia porcellus. The sequence continues at coordinate 153,752,438 of NW_026947484.1, read as the reverse complement.
GTTGCACAGTGAGCTATGGAGCCAGCCCCATGTGAAAGAAACTTTTAAAACTGGAATCCTCAGTTCTCCAGGGTGGCAAGTCCTAGGATGATCATGTCACCTTCTCCATTTGTTTTTAGGAAATTGGCTCCTGGGAATGCTGCCTGCTAATGGCTAGTAGAACTGGGGTAACTGTGTGACTTAGTCTGCTCTCTACCTGGTCATGCCTGTTAGCAGCTCTAACAATGTCAGTGACCAAAAGTAATTCGAAGCATGAGATGACTCATTATTTTGTTCACTGGACAAGTGCCATCTTACCGTTTTGATTTGCAATGTCCACCCATTCACCAGTACAGCAGATGAAAAGGCACAGTGACCAACGGCTGTGGGTGGGAAGGAAGGGCATGTTAGCAAGCAGGTGTTGTGCAGCCTTCTGCTTGTCTCACCCATGCCTTTTCCAGGGGTTTGCAAACCGTGCAGCACACCAGTGAAGTTTGGTTCTCTTTTGTGCTATCAGTTGCAAAATCAGAGCTTCTGTGTCTTACAGAAATAACTGCATCATTCATTCTGCTGTGGTACAAAAGACTGTCGTTTCAGTTTGCATGATTTTTTTCTCTTCAATCATTGTGCAAATAAGGATCCATTTCCAGGACAGAATTGTATTTTTAAAGTCTTTTTTTCCTTGAAATGGATATGTACAAATAAAATATATCAAAGACAGGATGATTCTTTTTCTATTTATTTGTAACTCACATCTTTCTGGAAAGCACTTGAAGCTTTATTCCAAACAAAATTAGAAGCAAACACAGTAATAGCTGAGACTTACGATCCATTAATATGGTTTTAATTTTGGCCATAGACCAGACTTGAACTATTACAGAGAGAACTGGTAATGTGTTCATGATATGCGGTCACTGTTGCAATCAGGTTCTTAAACAGAGACGCCAGTGTTCCCCAGAGAAGAAATTAACTTTCTTTGGTTGCACAGGGGCAGCCTGCGCCCTGACCTCACGCCATCCTGGGATGCCCATGTTCCCGCATTCCTTCAGCAGCACTGAGCAAAGGAAAAAAGCGAGCGTGACGGGACGGGACGGGACGGGACGGGATGCAATGAGACCCGCGCACTGCCTGGAACATGCAGGGCTGTGGGCGCTGGAGCCAGGGCTCCCCCGGGCAGGGCGCAGGAACTTGCCCAGGTTGTAAGACGCACTGTGGCTTTAAAATGACAGGGATTCTACACAAGAAACGGCCCCTGCCTGGCAAAAGGCCCTTGTGCCTACGGGGTAGACCCAGAACCACCCAAGGGCTTGTCAGGGAGCCGGCACCCCCACACCCCTCCCCCGGCCACCCACTGCAGGTGACCGCAGAGGACTCCCTCTCCGCTCTGATCTCTCAGTGACCCTCCTCAGCGGGGCGTTCTCTGATGATTCACCTACAACAGCGGAGTTTGCCTTCTCCCTCCTCACACTTTTCTGTCCATCTACACAGGGGTGCGTCTGCTCCACGGTCTGGGAGCCAAGCGGCGGCACAGAGAGCTAACGCGGCTCTCCCTTGGGACCTTGTGTCTTCTTCTCTCCTTGGCAGGACGGGTCCCGGGAGCCCCTAACATCGCGGAGTTGCGGAGATGAGACCAGCTGAATCGGGTTCACGATCCCTACCCCAGAGCCCAAACTCAGACGCAGGCCCGGGCTCAGGGCTAAGCCCACGCTTACAGCGGGCTCCTGGTGAGGGCTCTCCCAACCAGCAGCGCTGGGCACACACCGCCAGGTGTTTCCGGAGATGAAAAGCTAGGCCCACGCTCACAGTTACTAAACCGGGGAGTTCTGGCCTTTACTGGGTTCCTAAGGAGAGCAGATCATTTTTCATCACGGTAGGAAAGAAAAACATGCTTTGGCCCAAAAGGCCAGTGGCTCCATAATCCTGTGGGAAAAGCTACTTGGTCCTGGAAGGATTCTCCCCCCCCCCCCCCCCCGTTTCATCCAAGGGACCTAGAGTAATGGGTTTAGGTTTCCCACGGTAAGAAACACAGCTTATACACAGCGCCGCGCCGCCTACAGCTGGAAAGGAGAGTTCACAAAACAGTAGTCATCTTTACTACGTAATGCACAGTTTTCTCAATCTCCTGTTTAAAACCTGTCCCTCAGACCTCAGCGAAATGTGCCCCGTGGGGGCAGGAGGATCAGGGAAAGGGGCAGCCGAGCGTCTGGGCCCCGTGTGCCCAGGCTGCCCCAGCTCAGGCTTGTCCTAGAGCCACCAGTGAATGCATCCCGCCAAGGGAAACCTCCCCTCCTAGGAGCGCTTGTTTCCTCAGGCATTAGCAAGCACACAGAGCACAGCGTGACAGACCAGTGAACAGAGCTGGCTGAATGACTGCAAGCATTTCATAGGCAGGGCCTCCACACACCAGTGCATCTCACACTCTGCGGGCTCTCACGTGCTGGCCACGCCACTCCTGCCACCCTCTACCACAACAGACAAGGCAACTTCACTGCTGCCGCTGCGACCCCATAATGCCTTTTAATACCATGGAGACTATTTGCTTGGAGCTGAAAAGTACAAAACAAACACATCTTCTGTTCCAGCAGAAAATAATCCTCTTTGCCACCTACAAGTCTTAAAAAAATCTGCCCTTGAAAAACACACTCTAGTGGGTTTGTGTCTCTTCTGTTTATAACAATTGTATTGCTCACAGGCCTCTGCCAAAGCATCCCTCATACTCCTATGGGATCTCCAAAAGACTCTGAGTGATTCTCCAAAGCTAACTGGTATCGTTTCTATACAAACACAGAAGTCACAAGAGGTTACCGGCAAGTGCTACTGACCCACCTGGTGACAGGCTGAAGGCAGAGCTTCTGGCATATGCACCTAATATTTAATATCACAATGGCTACAATGCGGAGGAGTCCTCTCTTCCCCCCACTAACAGCTCAGGGTGAGAAGTCCACGCACTCTCCGATTATATCATATTAACATTTTTAGTGATCTTTAGTCAATATATTACTTCAAAGTTCCCACATTTCTATACTTAAAACTCTATTGTTTTCTTAATTTTAAAAAAGCAAGGTAGACTTCAGTGCTCTGCTATGTATTGAAAAGAACTAGCAAATAATGTTACCTAGATTTAAAAACACGAAAAAAAAAAAAACTCTACAAAAACTGGGTCAAGTATAATATAGTACTTAATCCATCTTAGAATAGTTATACCATCTCATCCTGGTCAATAATAACTTCCAGGAGACTGCCATTTAAATACATGGGACTTACTTTCATCAAAACCAACCAGAATAAAAATCTCCAACCGAGGCTTTCACATGCAGGCATTAATGACTCACTGTTTCCTTTAACCAGGCCTCGGCCTCTCCTCTGTAAGCCAGCCTGATTTAGTGTTCCAGGGCATGCTGTGGAGAACACTAACTACCATGGCTCACAGATCTTCTCAAGTTCACTCTCTTTCCCATAATATATTCTTTACTCTTTATAAAGGACATGAAGAAAATCCTCATATACGTAAAGCAAAACCGTAGACAATTTCTGGTATTAACACTACTAAGAAAAATCCAAATCTAATCAAAGGAAGTCACAACAAGCATCTATAATATAAACAGACAGTATCCACATAGTTTATTTCTCACAGTTCTCCTGACAAAGGAACATTATTCAAGAACATACTGTATACACAGATAAGAAGAAACATACAAAATGTTTTAAATGATGCACAACAAAATCCAGCAGTATAAAAGAATGCATGTGAACTCTTGCTCACTGTGCAGACTAAATTTAATCACTTGTTTAAATAGTAATAAAAATACAATCTTTTATGGATCTTGTTCAGACTACAAAAGAGGGAAATTATTACCATATATATGATTTTTATATTAGGCAGTTTTCTTTGATGAGTTGCACGGACAACTCCAAATACAGAGGCAGAAGTCTGTGTATTTTAAAGGAATTAATAATGTTGTGAATTAGAGACTTTACACAGTTACTACCACTGGCACTTTTCACCATAGTTTGTACACATCACATGATCATCTTATATAACATTACATTTAAAAAATATATCTGAGTGACGATTTTATAACATTCACACACCATGAGCTGGTTAAGAAGCAATGCCACAGTTGCCTCCTGTAGTGCTTTGCTGTTGACAACAAGGACAGTTCATTGTGGTTAAAAGAAATTAGGTATCGATATGGTTAAGCAGCTCCAATTTACTAAAGGCCGTCAATGACCACTGGACAGTGAGTTCTTTTAGAGTATAGATCCTAGAAGCAAACACCATCATTGGTTAAAACTTTGTCTAAAGAAGTCAGTTTCTGTGCTGAAAACTATTTTCACAAAACTGAAAGCTACTAAAGTGTTTGAATATAAATACTTTGTCTTGTTTCCATAGTTATGACCAAGTTCTCTGAAACCTTTGGGATTTGCTCTCACATGAATGTGTGCTCTCGCTTCCGTCTAGCCCACCTAGACCGCCGTTTCCAGGCTCAGGCGGCGGGAGCTTCACCAGGGAACCCTCTGCTCACCAGACGCTCGCTCGGCTGCTGAACAGGGTTGGAGAGCCACGTGGGGCAGAGTTGGGCTGGACGAGAACACTCGGGAAGCGCTCATGCTGTGAGTGTCATTCAGGAAAAGCAGAGGCCCTTTCCAAACTGCACATCATCAACAATGATACCATTGCTATGTGTCGAAGAGGACTAGTGAGGATGCGCTCTGCCATGTCATCTGTTGGCTGGAAAGTAGTTTGGGTCAAGGTAATTATAACTGGTGCCCTGGGACACACAGTAGTCTCTGTCTAAGAATGTCTCTGACCTATAAATAGGCTCTAGTTGGTGATCTTCCTTGTGAATATCTGTTTCATGTAGGCTGCAGAGAAAAAAAACAAAGCACACAAATGCATCATTACATGGCACTGAATGCATCTAGTCTGCACATGACAAAACTTTCTCAAGCTAAACCTGTTTAAAGCTTTACCCATCCAAATCTTTCACAGAACACTACTCAAGATACGGCATAAAACAAAAAACTTTACTCACCTAGGACATAATTAAATTCCCAAAGTAGAACTACTTTTTAGAAGTTTGGAGATCAAATTCATGGTCTGAGAAGCTCCGTTTTTATCAAATTTGAAGACCACAAATGCAGAGAACACTTACCAGTCTGAGCAAGAGTCACAGAAATCCAAAGACATCTCTGGAGGACAATCCTGACAGTGCCACCGAACACCCTGGATAGGTTCTACGCCACAGTTATCACACTGCAACAGATTCCAGAGGGACAGTGTTACACTGTGTCTCTTTTACTGTCTGCTAGAAAAATATGATGTGCACACAGATAGTTTCCCCTCATATCAACAGTTTTGCAACACAAATAGTGCTGTAAACTGGGTACAAGTTCTAGCCAAGTTCCAGGTAAAGGGTCATTCCTCAAAATCAAGATTCAGATGGGGGAAGAACGTTATTACAAGGAAGAATCATCAATGCCCTCTAATTTATTTAAGAAGTTTTAAGTAAATCATCTCAAACTTGACCATTTCATTATTAGTAACTGTTTGCTTGAAAAGCATCTCAGACATTATATGACAATTGTCGTCAATGACTTCATTTCATACTTAAAGCTATCCAAATGTGCACAGCAGTGTTCTAAGGAATCACTAATACAAAACTGGGTAACTACAACATCCTCTGACAACTTCTATTTTACTGAATCACTTTTCAACTAATAACCACAGCACATCTGAAAAGGGAGATCCAGCTCTTCTCCATATGATGGCACTGTGACAGCATTCTGTAGGCTCTGTAGAATCCTGGAAATCAACGTAAGTCCCATGTCTAGATTCTTCAGCATCAAGCCAACTAGAGTGACTGATGAACTGGCTAACAAATCACGTTTGGGTTCAAGAACAGAATTATGTGGAGGAACAAATTTCCTCCCAAAGCCTAGAACTGGTAAGGATGCTGAAAATCAGGAGGTAAAATCATCTAATGGTGAAGAATCAGGAGGAGAGGTAAAATTTTGTTTCCAATTCACTTGAACAGTCACAGCATACAGCAATACTTTTGCATAAACTACCAACAAAAACTGTAACACCATGTTTGTGGTCTCATTATAATATCGTCTAACCCAAACAAGACAGACAGTTCTAATGTCCAACTTTTTCTCAATGGTCCACCTATCTGTTAGGTCCATAGCCACCAGACACATTCAGATACCCTCATCTTTTGTCTAAATTACTGTAAGACTCTTGCCTCTTTCCTCTGCTCTTGCCTGCTTCTATTTTTGTTTTGGGCAGGGAGGGGGCCTCCCTGTGTGTGTGTGTGTGTGTGTGTGTGTGTGTGTGTGTGTGTGTATTACATAACATTACACAAATGCTTATTATTTTACAAAATTACCCATAGTCAGTTCTTGGGAGCTAATCAGCCCCAAACCCACTATCACAGATCATACCGAATGTCCCCCTGAAGCCTCAGTGCTCACAGGTGGGCTCTGGGGGCTGACCAGATGATGGGAAGGACCAGGAGATCCACCCACGGCTCAGTTTATGGCCAAATGTGATGGTGGAGAAGGATGGTTGAGAAAAAGTTGGACATTAGAACTGTCTGTCTTGTTTGGGTTGGAGGATATTATTATGAGACCACAAACATGGTGTTACAGTTTTTGTTGGTAGTTTATGCAAAAGAATTGCTGTATGCTGTGACTGTTCAAGTGAACTGGAAACAAAATTTTACTCTGTTAGGCTCTCGGAAAAACAGCTAAGAGGACTCAGTCTAAGTGGGGAGGGGTGGAGAAGGGAGTCTTCTATTCCACCAAGAGAAACAACTAGACAAAAACTTCTTGTCCTATACATATACATATATATTTTTGGTACTGTGCGCTTGCCAAGCAGGAGCTTATGCCGCTGAGCTAAGTCCCCGGCCCTTCTTGTCCCATATTTTATCCTAGATTAGACACCTGTATGTCACCTGCTCTGTCCTGAATCATAAACCTCTCCACATCAGGAAGCACAGGCTAGTATTCTGTATAAATGGAGCAAGCAAGAAATCATTTTGCTTGTACCCTTCGGCTTTAGCATTTATCAATCCAGATACCATTTAATGTATCTTGTATCACCTTCAGAAACTACACATTGTGGTTTTTTTTTTAAGTAGTATGTACCTTGAAGCCCACATGCTGAACAAATCCACTTTCAGCTTGCATTTGCTGAAGTTTCTGCTTCTTTAACTTTTTAAATTGTAATAGTTCTTTATATTCAGGTAAATTCCTATACATGATTGGAATACTTTCTTCATCCTGTTGAAAAGAAAACAACACAGCACAAAAATGTTGGTTCAGCAATTAAATTAGCAAAGTGCAAGAAACACTAGCACAGATTACATTTCCACTGACAAGTATTTTTCACTTAACAAAATGCCTCACCTTGTAGACTCATGGAAAATTAGTGCCACTCTTAGCAATATTTTACACTAATAACTGTGAGTAACTTTTTAGAGCAGCAGCAATGTTGAGTTGTGCTGGATAGCTTCACAATGTAGGTGCAAGGGAGAGCGCACAACTCTACCTCACAGACCAAGGCACACCCAGCCCTGTTTCTGTGCATCGTGGCTACTTTAGACTCCTTTCAATCCAGCCCCATGGCCTGCTGGCCACTCCTCTTCCCCCTGCTTACACATGTTTACGCTTGCTCTGAACACAGGACATTTCTTTAAGAACAAGCAAACCTGCTCTTACTTTCTACTCTGTACTCTCAAGGATCAAAGCACTCCATTTTGCTCTTTCTGAAGAAGGTACCACATTAGATAAAACTACAACACATTCTGCTTGCTCTGTCCATTCAACATGCCAGAGACAATAGTCAATCCAGCAGCAAGCAAGATTTCTAGAAGCAGGACGTGGTCGCAGACACCACTTCCTAGCAAAAGAAACCAGGACTGACTGACTGCAGGTCAGAGGCGGAAAACATCCATGCTGATCTGGAGCCCTGCATGTCTTAAGCTAAGAACGGAAGCCAAATGGACCGACTACAACAGACAAAAGAAGCAAGGAAATTAACACCCATGGGCCAAAACACATTAAATGTACTTAAATCCAATAGTTCAGAATAAAAATTTTTAAAAATTTATTAGCTTTGGCGGACACAAGAAAATAAACTCATCATCTTAAAAACAAGAAAATAAAGGCAGAATCAGGCAGGCATCCTGCCTTTTCTACATCTATTACCTTAACTCAGCTTCCTGGTAGTTCTTAATAACAATGACAGCAACTATTTTTCCTTTGAGGCTCTTTAAAAGTTGTCCATGATGGGATTTACTTTATAGAATATTCCAAAAAACAAATGACAAAACATAAAAGTATCACTATTTTATCACATTAATGAATTAGTGGATCTGGGAATGAAAGAGTATTACTACTTGTCACACTAATTGAATTAATAGATCAGTGGCTGCTAAGTCAAAGAGTGACATCCAGATTAATGCGCATGCACATGAAGTGGTCCTGCCTGCCTAAGCCATTGCCTGATCAATCCTGATTAATCCTGCAGACCTGTGGCGAATGTACTGGAAATTCAGGACACGGAACATGTCAGTGACAGAAGAGACAAGCAATCAACAAAAGTCACAGTGGTAGACTCTACAGGACAAATAATCCATTTCATTCATTCACCCCTCATTCATAAAAAAGAAAAAACAAGAGAGAAAACAAACTGCGACTTATTGGCTTTATGTGGCTCCAGAAACAAACAATAGAAAAAAAATCTTGAGATGTTTGGGAAGATATGAACACTGACCATATTTTTAACTTTATAAAGGTGTACTTTTTATAAACACAGTTGCATAATATCTGAGACTTGCTCCCAAATAATCCAGGGTAGAGAGAAAGGAAAACTAGACTGACACTTAGTAGCTACTAAGGTTGAGTGATGAGGGCATGTTGGTTTATTCTTCTCCCAACTTATGTAAATGTCTGAGATTTTCTTTATGGAAACCTTTTAAAGCACATTTTAAAAAACAAACTATTCTCACACATATAAACACACAATAATCTCCCTAGTTTAAGAAATGGCAAGAATACATAAAAGTATATGGTAAACATGATTCTCCATTATATTGCTTTGAATCCTTATAATGTTTTCATTCATTAATTGGAATGGTTTTATTCTGGGCTGTTTGATTTTACTGTCTATGATGGTATGAAGTTATTTTGAAGAAAACAATTATAATAGCTAGTGCTGATTTAGTATCATCTTGTTTTGAAGTCCCATGAAGCTTTTGTTCTTCTGTCTTCATTGGTTTATCATGTTGTGTCTTATTGGATTTTATTATATGTGATAGTATAAACAAAATTTTTTATACACAAGGCGATAAATATAGAAATCACTGTTCGTTTTCTGTTAGTTGGTTCTAAATACCCTATAATACTTTCATTCTCTTGAATGGTTTTACACTGTCATGTTGTGTTTGATGCTATAATATATGAAGTTATATTCAAATATTTCAAAGAAAGAAACACTATGGTAGCTACTATTATGTCGGGTTATCTTGTGGTGAAACACTATGTTGCCTAAATTGTTCTGTTCTGACCTGTGTTATTATGTTGTTATGTCCTCTTTTATCTTAATCTCCTTCTTTCTTTTAATTTTTTTAATAAAACAAACAAACAAAACAAAACGAGCTATTTTTTCTTTGTCTTTCTGAGACAGACAGGTTTTCAGTATGCAGTTCAGGCTGGCCTAGAGCTCACATTTGTAGCCCAAACTGATCTCATACTCGCAATGATCCTCCTGCCTCAGCTTCCTAGGTACTGGGATTATAGGTGTGTGGCACCATGCCCAGCCAAACTTTAAATTTGACTAGTGAGAAGAAATCAGTATGTTCTAAGAACAGGAATGAAGAGAGAACACAGGCTAATGCTATACCCTGATCTGTACAATAAGCAAAACGCAAAACAAAACTCACTGATGCCTCTCCTGCTGCGGTGCTCATGTGGCTCTGAAAGCAGGAGCGGTCGTCCTCCTCGTCCATGTACACTGGTGGTTCGTGTGAAGTCATGAAAGTGGAAGGTTTAAAGAGATGCTTATTAAGGGGATGCTGTCGTCTGCTTGTTGAAGACTAAGTGAAAAAACAAATTTGTAAATTGTGACATTAAAAGGAAATCATTATAGGGTATAAAACTATGAAAATATAAATGTTACTTTCAGCAAGTCTAGCAAAAGTGGGCCGCTCAGCAGCATAAGCGCCTGCCTTGCAAATGCACAGTTATGAGGTTTAATCGCCAGTACACAGAAAAAAGTCTAGCAAAATGGGTTTGATTTTCACTTTTTCCTTCAGTACAGCATTACTTTTTCTATACTTTCTGGACTTTTAACCTTTAAAAAACAAAACAAACCCCTGACATAACAGAAACAGGAAAACACCTGAAGAGCGCACAATGTGCCACAGCTGGGCCTCCAGCTTGTCTCTGTGTCCCAGCATTGCTAAGATTTGCGTTCAAATGCTGGCTACATTGACTGCTCCTGGAGTCCTCTTATTGAGGATCAGAGAGAGCCAGATGTGTAACAGAGTGAAGGGCAAGTTCCCATAACTGGCCTGAAAATAATTATCTAACCCTCATTTCTCCGGACTTAAAAGGAAAGCTTCCATAATATAATGAACACCTGAAAATAATTACCTTAGCCAATGTCACTTAATTCTCATAACATTTGTGTAAAGCAGTTAACGCCTCTAATTTTTTTTTTTTTTTTTTTTTGGTCTTTTTCGTTTTTATCAGTACCGGGGATTGAACTCATGACTACCTGCTTGCAAGGCAGGTGCTTATGCCACTGAGCTCAATCTCCAGGCCCAACACCTCTAATTTAAAGGTGAAGAAATGGTCAGTAAATTTCTTGTTCAGTGTGCTGCAGGCAGTGGCAGAAGCAGCATTATAAAGTATGCTTACGTGATACAAAGCCCTCACTCTCCACCACTCTGTAGGATAATGAACAGCACAGAAGTGCAAAGCAACCTCAGCTTCGTACATGGTGGAAAACCATCATTCCATCTATTTCAAAACTGTCTTTGTGTTTCTGGACAGGGTCTCACTTTGTAGTTCAGGCTGGCCTTGAACTCACTATGTAACCCAGGTTAGCCTTGCACTTGTGGTGATTCTCCTGTCTCAGTCTCCCAAGTGCTGGGATTATAGGCGTGAGCCTCTATGCCACACTCAAAATTTAAGCTTTGACTACAGCAAACAGTCACTGGGACTAGGAGTATGCTAAATCTTCATACCCAAAATGTCTATGAACTTAAAACAGTACACTCAGGGGAAAGAAAATGTCTAGGTTTCTCCAGTATCCTTTCTGTTATCATCATCTTTTTGGTTTTTTTTTTGGTCTTTTTGAGACAGAGTCTTGCTGTGCAGCTCAGGATGGCCTGGAGCTCACTTTGTAGCCCAAGCTGGTCTGGAACTCAAAATGATCCCCCTGCCTCAGCCTCCCAAGGGTTGGAATTACAGACATGCCTCACCACGCCTGGCTTCATTATCCAATCTTAACTGTGAAAACAACACAACACATCTATAAAATCATCTTAAAAACCAAGACTCCAATACTCCAAAGCCACAGGACAAACTCCATATATCTCACATAGGTAAAAGACGTATTGGATAAAAGGGGAAATCCAAAATATTTAAAACAAGCAAATTGAAAGACATTTCAAAAGCTTGGTGAAACAAGTTAACTTGTAAACTATCAAATTATATAGAGAACTTCTTAATGTAAAATTACATACTATTACTTCTATTAGGAAAAGTAACAATATTGCATGTACCACATTAGCTTTATGTGAAACAGTAATGTGGGAGAGGATGTATCAGCATGATTTATTAAAGAAAGTGAACCAGGGGCTGGGGATTTAGCTCAGCGGCATAAGCGCCTGCCTTGCAAATAGGCAGTTGTGAGTTCGATCCCTGGTACCGATAAAAAAAGGAAAAAGACCAAAAAAAAAAAAAAAAAAAAAAAAAAAGTGAATCAGGTGTTTGTATATTTTCCTCCAACTATGACAATAAAAAAAATTTTTATAGTTTAATGCAGTGTTCTATTTAAAAATCAACGGCAACAGCAGCCTTTTCACTGTAGAAAGAAACCAGCGAAAATGCTTTGTATCAGCATCCGAAAACAAGGCCAGGGGTGGGCACATACCTATAATCCCAGCACTCAGGAGGCTGAGGCAGGAGGATCATTGTGAGTTCAAAGCCAGCCTGGGCTACAAAGTGAGTTCAAGGCCAGCCTGAACTGCATAGCAAGGCTCTCTCTCAAAATATGGAGGGGTGGAGGGGCGTGGACAGACAGAAAAATCAGTGGTTCTCAGGCTTACTAGACATGCAACTTGACAGTTGAATCAATGTACTTTAAATCCAGTTTCCCTTTCTGTACAAAGGTTAGGGAACAGTATCTGATCCAAGCACTCAACAGTGAGAATTACAGCTACCTATGAGTCTTGCTGTTAGTATAGTAGAGGTGACACATATACTGCTACCCTTGCAAGGAAGACCATTAAATAACTTATACATTTCTGGCTTTGAATTATGTAGCATAGTACAAAACAGAAACTTATTGCACTTTTTAAAGAATCAAACATCTTAAAAGATTTAACCTCACAAAGCCCTATTAATAAACCCAATATAAAATCATTCAAGCAGCGCTCATTCATATTACTCCCAAGGAAATAGGGCAGAATCATTAAAAGTTCAATTAGCTCTTCCAAGTAGCAATAGTGGAATCCTATACTGCATTTAGGCCCAACATAATAAAATGCTTGCCATGAACAGAATTTCAAAAACCAAACAACTGTATACTGACAAACATGTACATTTCTACATAAAAATTCTGGCTTTAATGAATTTAACCCAAGGGTTGCTTTTACCTTTTTGGAGTATATATATAGGTTGGGCGTTCTGCCTGGAACTGGGATGCCAGCCTTAGTTAGCTTTATGAAATACTTCTGTACTCGGCTAGCAACCTAGGGAAATATAACAATCGTTTTAACATAATGAGATGACACACAATATTCGAGTAGTTTAAAAAAATTAAACCATACATGTGTAACTAATTAATGCAATAATTTAATATAATAACTTAAAATTCATCATAAGTGTAAAAAATTTAAGCTGTCAACAAACATAATTTTAAGCCTAGATGAAAAATAATTTAAGTACATTCAAATTCATTTGATTCCAAAGCTAAATATATATTTTCAATTTGTAAATACTGTTTCAGAAAGACAATCAGGGAATCCTGAAGCAGTGTCACAACTTTCATAGCCCAGTCTAATTAGAAAGTAAATACATAATTATTAAACATTTAAGAGATGTTAAGTCCACTATATTTTTGTTAGTATTTTGCAATGATCCAAAATAAGACTAACTCAAGTTTTTGTTTTCTGAAAGCAACATAAAAGTACAGAATGCTAGTATTTTTTTAAAAACACCACTCTTGTGTCCCACAGCTAGAAAGGACACTAGAGACCATTCTTCCTCGTATAAAACCCACAGCCCAGTCCTGGCCCTGGCCCGGGCCCGGGCCCCTCATCACCTGTTTTGCTGTCCTGTTGCCCAGTTCATCCGCGATCTTCTGCCAGCGTCGGGATTCTACCTCCTCAGGAGGGTATTTCAGGAGTAACTGTTCAAGTTTTTTCTAAGCCAAACATAAGATCAAATTTAAGTAAAAAAAGTGTTCAATTTAAAACACAAAAGTTTCTACAAAAACACATTCATATTTTATTTCAAAGTATAATACTCCTTTCTCACCCTTGGGGCTTATGTAACTAGGAATCTTCATGGTAACAAAAACTTCCACTTAGGAACTTAAGATTTTACAGAGAAAATGAGATTAGAGAATACAGCTATGAAAGATCTGAAAGCTTTCTATCAACTTCAGTAAGAGGCACAAGAAAGCAGAAAATGCATAAGGAAACTGGTAAGTAAATAAATCCTGTCATATCTGATAGCCTGGAATGATCTCCACTGACCATCTTCTGCTAGAATGTGTCAGGTTCTCTCCTACAGTTTTGGCAAAAGCACACGTGTGAATTCTTTGGATCCAGGATATTAATAGAGCTTCTCCTTCCTTTGTGTGGTTCTCCTATCTTCTAAAGTCTTACACAGACTGCAAGATACACAATAATCTACATGTTTGAAAGAAAGGTTTCTGAAAGCTTTTAATAAACTACTAAACCTACTAGAGCTGCAGTGTTAGTACCACAGGGCTGCGTCTCCAACTTCACCACAAACAGCTCTAGCCGTAGTGAAAACGTAACATAATGTTCTGGGCTGCCTCTATCAGCTCCCTCCCACAGGAGTAGGTAAAACTGTACTCTGAGGCTTGGTTTCTTGGCTTCCTGGTTTTTGTCTCACCCAAAGCTGTACTACAAAAACATCCATTTTATTCCAGCCATGTCTGTTCCCCACTCAAAGCCCCAGCTCCTTCTCAACAGGAGTTCACACAGCCTCAAAAGCCAACATTCTTTAAATGTGCAAAAAGGTTAAAAACTAAGTGTAAATATTTTTAAACTCCCACATACAGCAACAAATGTGTGATCTGTAATATGGCTTCGAACATTAGCCACAACTTCCCTCGCAAGCTGCACTGTTCAAGTGTGCTTACCTGCTCTTCGACGGTCCACAGCTGGTTAAACGTTTCGGGTTTGGTGTCGTCACACAGGCGGCCTCTTATCATCTGCGCATAAAACAAGCCTTGTTTTTCCACAGAGAAAATAACAAAGGCTACTCTGTGATAGCTGAATAGCACACCAACCATGGATCCTTTCAAGATACTTTGGTAAACTGTTTTTTTAATGTATACACAATTTTATATTCACAATCTTACATTTAGTTTTTTATGTACACTCCTAATAACCTCATGATATAGATGATTTTTTTTTCTTTCCTTTTTTCCGGTACCAGGGATCGAACTCACGACAGCCTGCTTGCAAGGCAGGTGCTTATATGTCGCTGAGCTAAATCCCCAACCCCCAATATAGATGATTTTTAACAAGAGAAAATAAATAAATACGTAAAATGAAATGTAGGTTAAAATGGAAAAGAAGCAACAGGTCTAACCAACAGGGCAAAGCCAGGACAGAAACCTTAGTCACATCCCACTACACAGTCTGGGGAAGGGGTGTGAGACAGGTTTTACTATGAGCTAAGGCTGACCCTGAACTTACTGTCTAGCCCTGTAGCCCTGGCTGGCCTTGAACTCAAGATTTTCTAGCCTCAGTCTCCTGAGGGCTGAGATTACATGCACACACTACCACACCCAGCTTAAATGCTATTTTTTTTTTTCATTTTTTGAGACAGGGTCTTGCTGTGTAGTTCAAGCTGACCCTGAACTCACTGTGCAGTCCAAACTGGCCCTGCAGTAGCAGTGATCCTCCTGCCTCAGCCTCCCAAATATTGAGATTACAAGTATGCACCACCACATCCAGCTATTTTTATAATAAAAAGCTATGTGTCAAGCCACAAGTGGTCTCAAAATGAAAAAGGGGCTGGGAATGTAGCTCAATGAGAAGGCTCTTTGGGTTCAATCCCCAGTCCTGTCCTCCCCCCCAAAAAAAGTCTGCCATGTGCCAGAGACCAGGAAGGATACTGCATGTAACACCCAAATTTTAAGCCTCACAATAACCCTACAATATAACACAATATTAGTTGCATTTCTATGCAAAAGTGAACTATAACATGGAGAGCTTTCAGAACACAAAACAGCAAAATGTTACTCCATTTTTTTCCTAAAACTCTAACCATCATACTCCAACATGCCAGCCTGCTCACCTGCGGCCGGCTGTGGGAGCCCTCCGGACCATCACTTAGAGGCAACACAGAGTACGAAAGAGATTCTCCGTCCTTCTTAGGGTCCACGGGACTTTTTGGTCTAGCAGGTAAACCTACTAAAGGCAAAACCACAGAATTATTAAAGCAAGATACTGCTAGATATTTCACTAATTAAATTTTATCACATGATTTCTTACCTTTATCAAAAACTAACTTAACTCTCCTAGTATGTCTTTTACGATTTTTAAACTCTCTTTCAAAGTTCCCAAGGCTATTGGTATATTGGTCCCATACAATCTCAGGCAACTGAACAACTCTCTGTGGATATGGCAGTCCTATATCAGCCTGGAAAGACACAGCAAAACAAAACAACTTAAGTCAAGAGATAATCAACTGTGCTCAAATTTTCAGATGTCAAATTCAAACAATCATCAATTGAGTCTTTCTAATCACTAACTGAATCTGATAGACAGTAAAGTTAGCTGAGACATTAAGTCTACACATTAAATGCAGAAGACATTTTTCTGTTTACTTAAGGAAAAATGAATTTGGTAAAATAGAAGTACCGTTTAGAAATAGTGCTTTGGATTTGGACATATAGTACTGCATCAGTAACACACTTCAAATATAATGTCAAGTGAAAAATGTATTCTCTCTGGGAACAGCATATGAAGTGTTTCAATTGTAACTGATTATACTGACACACAAAATTCTTTTAAAATATACCCCATGTGTATGACTTATTTGTAAAACAATGAAGTATTTTTATATTTATAAGCCCTAACCACATTTATAAAAATTATGACATCTTTTCATCTTTTTTTCCTTTTTGTTTTTTCCAGAGCTAGTGATAAAATCCCCTGGCCTTATGGAAGAGAAGGCGGGAGGGAAAGCAGGGGAAGAGAAGTATCAAAAAGAATGCTAACTTAGATGCACACTGATACATTTTAGTGCCGTGTATCTGAAATAAACAAATGCCTTCTATTCGTTTTGGGTGGTTTTTTTTTTTTCTTCTATTCGTTTTGAAATAAGACAAAATGGACAGGATGACAGATATATGATAAAGCAAATATCAAAAATAGGAAATACAGAATTTAATAATGGTATAAGTTTAATAATGGTATATGTAATGGTGTAAGTATGTTAATTTCACAACATTTACAATTTTTTCTGTATATTCAAAATTCTCCATAAAAAGTGGGGGGAGATTAGATTAGAAATTATAAAACCAGCAAGTAAAATCCTATGGCAGAATTCTTAATTTTTAT
The DNA here is from genome assembly GCF_034190915.1 of Cavia porcellus. Lineage (NCBI taxonomy): Eukaryota > Metazoa > Chordata > Mammalia > Rodentia > Caviidae > Cavia > Cavia porcellus. The sequence continues at coordinate 153,735,390 of NW_026947484.1, read as the reverse complement.
TTTGCTTGCAGCATACTGTATTACCATTATCATAATATTACATATTATTCTAAAATTCAACTTTTAAAAAATTAGAGGAAGGGGCTGGGGATTTAGCTCAGCGGCATAAGCGCCTGCCTTGCAAGCAGGCAGTCGTGAGTTCGATCCCTGGTACCAATGAAAAGGAAAAAGACCAAAAAAAAAAATTAGAGGAGCCAGGCATGATGGTACATGCACTCAGCAGACTGAGGCAAGAGGATCACTATGAGTTCAAGACCACCTGGGCTACAAAGTGAGTGCAAAGCCAGCCTGAACTGCATAGAAAGACCCTGTCTCAAAAAGACCGGAGGAAAAAAAAAAAAACAGATGTGATCTTTTAAAATAATGATGGAAATATCAAATGAAACAAGTCTCTCGGATAATAAGAGTGGAGGATTCTATGTTTGAGGTCAGGCTGGGCAACTTAAAAGATTCAACAAGACCTTTTCTCAAAAACCTTAACAAGCTATAAATGCTCTCATTCTGTACATCACATGTTTTGGTAATTTCATATTGGGAATTTTTAGATGTGTAATGACAAATGACCACATATCAACAACAATATGGGATTATCTAAAGTATGCATGAGTAAACACAAAGAGATGAAAGAATCAAATGTCTATATCACATCTAGTAGAAAAAGATTGTCAGGGGAAAGGGGAAATCAAAGAAATTAAAGAGATGCTAGTATACATGTATCAATTCCCTGAGATGAATCATCTTGTACTGCACACATGGGCTAATAAAATGTTTTTAGTTAAAATTTTTTTTCAAAAGAACTTAGGTTGGGTATTAAAGTAGCTGGATTTAATATACTTCTAGTGTTTTTGTACAAACTACTTCTGAATGGAAGTAAAGAAAAATTCACTTATAAACTAAACCTAGAAATAAAGAACCAGTAAATAACCAACTGCATACAAATCTATTAGAAAATACAATGTTTTCTTTAAGTGTGAAAAGGATATTTGCCAGTAAATAATATTAGAAAAATTCAACTAAGTCAACATATCGAATTGCCTCCAATATCTGGAATACCACACTTTTCTAGCTCAGTAGAAAAAGGTCACACTAAAGTTGTCATATTTGAGACAGCGTCTCACTGTGCAGTTCACACTGGCCTTGAACTCATTCTGTAGTCCAGGCTGACCTTGAACATGCAATGATCCTCCTGCCTCGACCTCCCGAGTGAGAAGTTTTAATAGTAAGATTCTTTCTCATAGTTTCTCAATTTTAACCTTTTCACACAATGTTGTGTAATAATGTATTTCTCCAGTCTACAGAGAAGAGGGTATATATAGCCTGATGGACCTGCCTAGTATACTGAAGGCCCTATTTTAATCTCCACTATGCCAAAACTCCACTATGCCAAAAACAAAACAAAACAAAACAAAACAAAATTTTCGTGGGGACCTAGCTCAGAGGTACAAGCGCCTACATGACAAGCGTGAGGTTAGCAGTTTGATCCCTGGTACCAAAACAAAACACAACAGCAGCAATTAGTGGCTCCCTAATTCAAGACACTTATTATAGCTCAGATACATATCTAATTATCTCCATACTTATACATTAAGAAAATTATCAAAATTGTATCAATTAACTGTTAAACATGAAAGCTTTAAGGAAAAGAGAAATTAAGAGGCATTTTCACACTAAAATCAGGCCCTTTACAATTAAATAAAATGTATACTCTGTCCTCATGGACTTGGTTATCATAACCTTAAAGACCCTTAAAATAGACTTTTTTTTTTTTTTTTTTTGTCTTTTTCATTTTTATCGGTACCAGGGATCGAACTCACGACTGTCTGCTTGCAAGGCAGGCACTTATGCCGCTGAGCTAAATCCCCAGCCCCAAAATAGACTGTTTTTGTTTGTATCACTTTTTTCTTCTTTTGTTCATGTGGAAAAATAACCCAAAACAAAAGTAGTAAGTCTTGAAGTGTGTCTACTTTTATTTCTAAGCAAAGGGGAAAAATTTTCTCAGCTGGAGATAAGTTTAATTGGGGCAGTTTCATTGGGAGTCAGATCAGGGAAGGGAAGGAGAGCTTGCCTTCAGTAGTACGGCAAATTAGGAGGGAGTGCTTTTCAAAATACTAATTCAGATAAAAGAATAAATTCTCTTAAGTTATTACCAAAATACCTTAGCACTTAGGAAGGACAGATCCTACCTTCTTCTGGAGTTTCTCCACAAATCCGATGGGGTTTTTTAGTGCTTCTCTCTGGTGTTTGCCCAAGCTTTCAAGGTCCTGGACGGCTTGGGAGCGCTGAGCCTCAAGGACAGCAATCGTCTGCAGCAGTCTCTGATAACTACAGAGACAAGAAAGATCTCACTATACTCTCCCAGCAACAACAGCAAACAAAAACTGAGCTCAAGCCATGATCTACTATTAAGTCACACAGTCTTTTTAAAGTTACCTGAAAGAGTTTAGTAAAACATATTACTGGGAATAAATGAGGTCTTCCTGAGTTACGAAGTACCTAGTTAGAAAATATCAGTTAGAGAAAGCAAAGCCTTCTTCCCCCATCTTAAATTTTTAGTTCTTGAACCTTGAATAAGTATAGGAAATATAGGAAAATAGGAAAGCATTTGGCTTTCCCAACAAAGTCATTAAAGAAATTATTAAAATTAAAAAAACAAAAATCACAAAATTTTATCTAGGAGGGGTCATCCAATCCAGATGATGTTACACTTTGCTGGAGTAAGGGACTTTAGGCACTTTTCCTACCTACATCTGCAGGCACAAGTCAGAGGAGACCTTAGGTCGCAGGGTTCCCATCTGCTCTGCTATACACCTCCTATGTAAAAGATTCACTTCTCTATCAAGCCTGCTCTTTTCCCTTAGCATTTAAGGTAAAAACAGATCCTCAATTCTGAAGCATTTACAGAAGCTATAAAGATACTTTTGCTTCCTTTCCCGAAAGGGCCCATTTTAGTCCAGCTAACGTAGTTTTAACCTCACAAGTAGATTACCGGTCACTACCCTGTAATCTCACGGCACCAACAGTACCTGCTGACTGACTCATCTTCCCTCATGCCACCCCCTTCACACTGCCCTGTGGCAAATGTCTAATTTCACAGGTGAGCAGACATATAGAAACGCTGTATTCCAAGAGCCCTGAATGCTTGTTTGCATTTTGCAAAAACAGTCAAGAAAAAGTCACCCAAGTTCCCCTTAAAACAAATGGTCAAGTCCTGAAGGCACAGTGGAAGCAGTTTCCAGAACACCTTCAAATAGGCTGTGTGCTACTAGCCCGGGACCCCACAAGCCCAGCACATCTGTTCTGTCTACTGTTTCACTCAGCTGGTGGGAAGTGCAAGTCCCAGCCTACGGATGCTTGACGCTTTTGATGAACAAATTAAAGGACTTGGGTTTCCCATTTCACATAGTCAAAAATATACTGAATCCGGCAGAAACAACAAGTCAAGCAATGCAACCTGAGGCTCAGCTCTGCAGTCAGTGGCAGTCGGTGCTCTCCTCATTCCCCAGCTTTAAACATCTTGCACTCAAGCCTGTGCTAGCTAAGCTCCATGAAAGTCACTAATAAGGCAAAACCGCCAAAAATGAAAGGCAGGACTCCTCTCAAAACAGACTTCTTGTACAAGCTGGGATTCTGTGAGGAAGGCAGAGCCACCCAACATCCCTGCTAGCCAAATCACAGTTTACACTTCCCTTCACTGACCTCCTCTGCCTCGAAGGGTAGGAAGACGACCAGACAGGGCAATCAGACCGACTGTACACTCCACTGCCTGCCTCCCTCGCTGACCTGAGGACACTGTGAGCCCTGTACCACGCCAACTGCTGTCACTTCCACACCTACTCAAGCTGTGCAGAAGCAAACCTGCCACAGTGTTTAGGGAGGAGCTACTCTTCAGCATCACTTAAAATAATCTGGATGTGTTAAGTTTCCTCAAACTTCTGCAGGCCATTAACAATCAGTGAAGCAAAGAAGAGCAATATAAAACAAAATGAGCTGAGGTTTAAAGTGCTATGGTCAGTTATAAAGGCAGTGGTCCTCTGCGTGTTCAGAGCAGACACTGGGAAGGGAAGCCTGTACTGTACCTGAGGCTAATAAACTAGCAATTTTTCTGTTCAGATAATTATTATAAATCTGACTTTAACAAGTAACTGCATCAAAGATGACAAAGAAAGTGTGACTCTTCAGCTCCAACTCCATTTTAAAAGTTCAGACAAAATGACTATCAGACTGGAGGGGCAAGGATAAACCCTAGGAAAGCCTGGAATAATGAAGACTGCAGGAAAATATTAAACTCAACTCTTCTCGCTCAGGTAATCTGAATTATTTCCCAGAATACTCAAGAGATTTTACCAGTTTAAGATTACCATAGACAACCCTGTGCACATAAGGAATGAATTACAAAAAACTGGAAGGTCTTCTTAAAAAAAAAAACAAAACAAAACAAAACACGATAGAAAATCAATTTTTAGCCCTGGCCGCCCACCCAATCCACTTTCAGAAGCAAACTACAGATGCCAATCCAGGCAAGAATCCATAGGATTCAGTTGTTCATTAATTCAATGGTTATTTGCTAAGAAAACAAGGCACTATCCTAAAATCTTTCATCATTATCAAGACAAAACAGTCATGGAGCTGAGATGTGGCATCAGCCAAGAAGAGCAGAGGCGGCCACCTCACTGCCTTGCGGATGGGGGGCCGTCGTACTAGACCATCTACTTTTCTGTATGTGCAGAATTAATTTTTTAAAAACTTTTAACTTTAGTCGAAACTAATAGGGGCAATGACCATTTGTGGTCAGATCACACCTGCCTATGAATTTAGCTCAACTTTCACAAAAAGAAAATCGTTAACGAGCGGACAAGATAACTGTGTAATAAGAACTAGTAACAGTGTCTAACATTCGCTGAGTACATTCTAAAGATAAGGAAATCAAAAAGCAGATAAATTAACTTGCCAAGATTATAGAGTAGAGCTGTGATGGTTCAAAGGAATCATTAAATGACATTTATAATATTTAGCAAAACAAATGAAAAAAAACTTATTTTATAGGGTATGAAGTATCAAACTGATAAAGGTTCAAAACTAAGAAAATCTTATCTCAGTCAAAACCAACAAATGGCAAATAAGACAGTACCAAATCACCACAGATGTTCATCCAGAATTTAAAAGGAATTTTAAAACATTAAAAATCCTAGTTTTTAATGCCATTAAAACATGCTACACTGTCACTTTTGCCCCTCATTGAACCAAATAAAGGAACAGAAATTTTAAAATTACACATGTTTTTTGCAAGGATCCAAGCATACTTACAGCAGCACTGTAAGGACAGCTTTGAATTAAATCTATAAAACTGGTTTCTTTCTAAAGCTGAATCTTACATAATGCTAAGAATAGTGAGCTTATCTGTAGGCAAAAAATTAATTTTGCTTTTGTTTTAGGTCTTCAAAATAAAAAAAGATAATGCTAGTTTTTATACTATAGAATTGTATTTTGCTAAAATAAAATACAAATGTCTTCAAATCTGTATCTAAGTTATTTTCACTACCTTTCAGTATCCAAGTCCTCTTGAATTCTTTATTCACATCTGTGAATTTAAAAATATTTATATAAAAGAGTATATAGGTAAAAGTCTTGATGTCTGAAAGAGAATATCAAGGAATTAGCAATCTGGAAATTAACTCTACTGTCCAATTTCTAGGTAGTAACGTTACATACACAGTAATCAATACAGAAGGAAAGGAGCAAGGAAAGAAAAATTTTATTTTCAAGAAAACCATAATCTTTTTCAGAAGACCAGATTTCCCTCTTTACTGAGGAAATAATTAAGATTACCTATCACTGGGGTAGAGCTCAATAGTAAGTGCTTGCCTAGCATGCAGAAGACCCAAGGTTTGATCTCCCAGCATCACACATACACATACACAAAACCTCACAGAGGCACTTGCAATCTTAAAAAACTCATGAAGAAACAGTTTTCAAAATTTAGATTGGAGACACTCTGCCACAAAGTTTGAACTAATTTCTCAAAATAGTCATTAAATAGTATCATTAAAGACCTGAAGGGGGGGCTTTATTCTAGGAGTCTACAATCTATGGCTTTTATAAGCAGTTTTACAGGAACATAGCTACACTCATTTGTTTACATAACAGTAGAGTAGATGCAATATTTACTATGCAGCCTAAAACATTTACCTTTTATAACAAGTTCACCAAGCCTTGCTCTAGAGTCTGTATAAAGAACACAGATAGACATAACAGGCATGTATAATTTGAATGAGATCCCTCAGGTGGGAAGGAAACAGTTATAAAGACACTTCTCAGGATAAACTTTAAAAATAGAGGCTGTGGAAACTGTTCTATTGTATGAACATTAAGTTGTGGGGGTGTGATACTGGTATCTAAGGCTGCACAAGGCAATGTTCTTGTTTTTACACACTGAAGTCTAAGCGTGATGAGGGTGAAAGGCTGGGGAAGTAGCTCACTGGCAGAACACTTGCCTCAGAAGCACAAGGCCCTGGGATGGATCCCTAGTACAACCTCTTTTTTATTTTGGGGGGAAGGGTGGGTCTGTCCCTACTCAGTCTTGTGCCCTGCAAGGCAAGAACTTTACCACTGGGCTACATTCCCAGCCCCTACAATCTACTTCTAAATGGCTCAGCAATTTTTTTTAAAAGTGTAACGTAACAGATGAAAAGGAGGATAGGGAAAAAAAGAGGACGAATGTTAAGATGATGAGCTCAGCTGCAAGATACACAGACATTTACCTTACTTTTTTTTAACTTCTCTGAATTTTTATACTTTCCCACATAAAAACTCAGGAATGAAGAAATGTTTCATTATACTTTGCTAGTAGAAAAGAATAGCCTGATTATGCTATGAATATTCAGTTTGATTAAACACAATGAAAACATCCAAACAAGTAAGGAGACAAGAATCAAATGCATTTGTTTATGTTGTAAGAAAGGGGTATAGAAAAGCCGGGGATTTAATTCAGTGTCATAAGTGGCTTCCTGGCAAGTGTGAGATCATGAGTTTGATCCCCGGTACCAAAAAAGTAAAGAAAGAAAAAAAGCAAGAAAGGGGTATAGAAAAATGATTAGATACTTAACTAATGTTTTCTGTGTGTACACACAGATGAGCAGAAAGCACTGTACGTAAGCTGGATTTCATTTTCCACAGACAAAACTACCTAAAGTAGTTCTTAATAATAAAGTTTTAAAATATCCAATTCTAGCCAATCTAGCAGTTTACCATTTTAAAACATTTGAGGTTCAGGGAGTACCTCCATTTAAATAAATTCAAGGAAGTATGTGATATCTCAACAAAATGCTGAGCTCATGGGGTACACACATGAGTTCATGAATTATTTTCATGTAAGCAGAACACAATTTAAGAAATTATCTGTTTGGTGAAATAGAGGCTATATAATATAATCCTTTTGTCTTTTGAGCTATATGATGACACACTTCCTATACGGTCCATCAAATACAGAAATTTTTATGGGAAGTGCAGAATCATATTACCTAGGTGGTCCCAAAAACCTGAAGCATGACCACAGTGTATGGCTGGTACACAGCCCCTCCAACCTTAAACTTCACCAAAGTAACCATGGGTACAAATATAGCTCTTCCCAAAGGAATGCATCTTCACCCTAGGCCTCAAAGACACCTCAAATTTTCAAAAGAAAACAAACATCTCATATTTAAAAATTCTGTACATAAGAAAGCAAGACACAATAAAATATGAGCAGGAAAATATCTGCAGGCTATAGGAAACTACAAAAACTAAGCATGTAGCTTTCAAAAAGAAGCAAATAAAAAAGTTAACAATATAATAAAAAGTTAGCAAGGGTACATTTCTACTTCCAGAAAACAGACTAGGAAAATTCAGGACAAACTCTTCACTGAAGATAAACACTAAAAAGCAAGAAAAAAGTATTTTAAAAACTCTTAAAGGCATCAAAGAGCTAAGAAAATTGGAAGGTACTGCAAGCCCAAGATGCAAGAGACAATAAGACATCACATTTTGGGGTACTTTTGCCCTTGAGCAACTTATTTTCTAGGACTATTATCCAGAAGAGGCGACAGAGAGGCTAAGTGGTGCTTCTGACAACACAAGGTCACCCTTGGGAGCCAGAGCCTCAAAGGGGCAGAGACCCTGCGCTGGGCTGAGATCCTCAATGGCTCCTACGGGTAGCGGTAGCGTAGAGGCAAAGGCGACCAGGAAATAAATAGCTCAGCATCGACTAGAATCTCTCTGTCTGAAATGATGGCAGCTGAAGATGTGCATATCCTAGACCCAGCCACCCCAGACATCAAGAGACCCTTGCAAACAGGCCATAGGCGTCATCTGTTTGGAGCAGCTTTATTCACAATAACCCCAGAACAAGAATAACCCAACATCCATCTAATGCAAATGGCTAAACTGATAAATTATACTCATGCCGATACAGATGAAAATCACAAACATAGTGGATCATAAAAGAGTACAAGGAATAGGGTCCAAAAGTACGAAAAACTAAGCTTTATTGTTTGAGACAGCCATATAGGTGTTTAACATTTCAAAACAGGAAAAGAATGATTTTTTCAAAAGAAAAAGGCTGAGATTTAACTGCGAAACTATTTATAGGGAGTTTCTGGAATAGTGTCAAGTTTATTTCTTATCCTGGTTAGTGGTTAAGTAGTTACAGTTATTTAATTTTGTAATTACTCTAACAATATGTAAATAATTAGTCACTCTATGATACTGCACAAACTTTTTTGAAAAGGACAAAACATTTTCTAGGAAGAAAGAGATCATTTTAATACTTTTAAAACACTTAAAATTGCTTTAAGAATTCTAGTTTAAATCCCAGCTCAATAAGCATCTAACAGTAGAACCTTATTAAAGACATTAAATATTAGACCTCAGGTTTTTCAACTTTAAAATGAGAATGAAAAAAAAAAAATCAAAAAATAAAATGAGAAGAATGAAGCTGATCTGTGATCACAAAACCCTTTTTTTTTTTTTTTTTTTTTTTTGTCTTTTTCCTTTTTATCGGTACCAGGGATCGAACTCACGACTGCCTGCTTTACAAGGCAGGCGCTTATGCCGCTGAGCTAAATCCCCAGCCCCTGCAAAACCTTTTTTTCTAAGGGAAACATTCTAGGATTACAATGTACTCCAATCTGGTCACTCATTATCATACATTCTTCCTGAGTTTAAGTAAATTCCAATTTATATCACATGCACAGAAACAGCAGTTAGTCTTTGTTCTCTGCAAGCAGAACCATACCTCAGGCCTAGGATTAATAACAGCTCTTTTCAAAGCTAAAAGTACACCCACTTACTTAACTACCCTCAGAAAAGGAGGTGTTTTAAAAGACCCAAGATTCATAAGTGAAGAAGGAGATTGACGATGAATCCAGAAAAATATGTGGGATTTTTGACAGCAAAGGTAAAATGAGGCTAAGATACTACAGGTGAAACAGAGTGGGTCAAAACAGAAAGGAATGGCAGTTAAGTGTAGTACAGGTTGAGAAGGGAATACAGAGAAAATACAGTTCAAGGGCAAGCTAAGGCTACAAAATCAAAATATGGAATGAAAAGTGGCAAGCTATAAACATGATGAGATCAAAGATACTGCATTCCAGCCCTGTTCTGACAAGATGTGGTCACAATCAAAGCAATTAACTTCACAAGCTCTGTCTTCTACAAAATACTGCCTGAGTCTCTATTTCTTTCCAATGCAGAGAAACAACAACAAAAAAAATGGCATTCATACTTTTTTTTTTTTTTTTTAACACACACATGGGCCACTGCACCTGACTGGCTTTTTCTGAGGGGCAGGGGGTCTTTTTGAGACAGGGTTTTGCTATGCATTTCAAGCTGGCCTTGCACTCTCAAATGATCCTACCTCAGCCTCAGAGTGGTAGGATTACAGGTATGTGCCACCCCACCCAACTGCATTCATGTTTTTAACAAACTGCACAGATTACTCTGAAGCACTTCCTAGATCAAGTAGCATTCTAATAGAAAGAGAAACAAATACAAGTTTTGAACGATAATGATCCAAGCATACATGTGCATTTGTGCAGTTAATAATGCTTGAGAGGCATGAAAATGGCATTGGAAACCACATAAAAACCTATGCAGGGCTGGGGATTTAGTTCAGCGGCATAAGCGCCTGCCTTACAAGCATGCAGTCATTGAGTTTGATCCCCGGTACCAAAAAAATAAAAACCTATGTAGCTGAAGTTAGATCAGATTACATTCTGAGCACCCTATTTAGTCCTGAAGTTGTTACTAGGTAGGGTTCTGAAAAGCAGAAAATTTAAAGGAGCTTAGTTGGTAAAAAAGCCTCTCTTCAAGATCTGAAAGCCTGTCATATAGAAAGGGGAATAGATCTATTTCATGCCATCCCAAAGTCAAATGCTCATTCCTGAGCACAAGTTCTAAGGAAAAACCTGAGACTCAACAACAAAGACTTACTGTTAAATTAAAATGTATAATGGCATAATCCATTTCATAAATCAGTGAGCTCTCCAGGATTTGACAGTCAAATAGATTCAGAATGATGCCCAATGGATACTATACAGAATTTGTGTATTAAAAGGAAGTCTGTTTCCAGCAAAGTTATTCTAGGACAGTTTCTAAAGATACTAGAGGATAATATTTTAAAAACAAATTTCTTCAGTCTAAATGCTAGACACACTGTAAGATTCTACTTATATGACAATTAGTAAGAGGCAAAACTACAAAGACAATAAAAGGTAAACAGCAAATTTTTCAGTAGGAAAAGTGAAGAGTTTAATACATGAAGCAAAGGAAACTTTTTAGATGAGAGAAATTATACTATGACATTATAATAGATATACAACAATCTGCATTTGTCAAAACCATAAACCCTGTTAATCATAAAGAATGTACCTTAATGAATATTTACACATTCATTTATGTATTTATTTTGGGGTTTTTGGAGACAGGTTTTAAACTCACTTTGTAGCCCAGGCTGGCCTTGAACTCACAGCTTCTCAAATGTTGGGATTACAGGGATGCACCACAACAGCATTTTATAATTTTTTGAAAAGTCATTTGGTAGTTCACAGAATTCTGGAACAAAAGAATCTAAGCCACAAATATATCAGTCTCAATAATGAGGTAGGGGTAGGAGGACAGGATCTATGTAATTTTGGAAATGCATGGCATTCATAAAACTAAAGGTAAGAGGACCTGCACGTACATACTGCATTCTAGTTCACGTGGTGTTTCGCATAGAGATACAGGGGTTAGCAGTTCTGATGCTGCTGTCTGCATAAGACACATGGGAATTGGCCAGCCAGGTTGGCCGCTAGAGTGGAAAGCTAAATCCCCAGCCCCGACAATAATGTTGTAATACTGACTGGTTTATTAATCATAAAAGAGGTACTGTACTGGGGCTGGGGATTTAGCTCAGTGGCATAAGTGCCTGCCTTGTAAAGCAGGCAGTCGTGAGTTCGATCCCCGGTACCGATAAAAAGGAAAAAGACAAAAAAAAAAAAAAAAAAAAGAAGAGGTACTGTACTAATATAAGATACTAATGGGAAACTGCATAGAATATATATGGGAAGTCTCTACAATATGTTCTATACTCTTTTGTAAATCTGAAACTGTTGTTTAAAAGTTTTTAAAATAGGTAAATACAAATTTTTCAAACTTCTTTGTAGTTACTATTGCTTTACCTTGCAATAGTACGAGAAAAGTGTTTAGCTGAGGTTTATATGTGAGATTCCATCAGTTGAAATAACAATTTAAGAGTCCATCTAGTAGCTGGGCGTGGTGGCTCACGCCTGTAATCCCAGCACTCGGGAGGCTGAGGCAGGAGGATTGTTGTGAATTCGCAACCAGGCTAGGCTACAAAGTGAGCTCAAGGTCAACCTGAACTGCACAGTGAGACCCTGTCTCAAAAAGACCAAAAAAAAAGAGTGCATCTAATAAGTTAAATTAAAATTGTATGTCACTAAATTTACAACCACTTACTTCTGTGTAAATGTTACCACACAGCAATCATTCTAATGGCTCTAAAACGCACTCCTTATAAATAATTCTCAGCTGCAGTCTACGCTTAATATGGACATTTATTCAAAATACACTTTTAGATACCATCTGAGTTCTGCTTAAGAGACAACCTTTGCCAAATAAGTTTAATCTCTAGACTGAGGACAGTTATAAAACGTAAGCTATTAAGTAGCACACGTCTACTCTTTCAACTCCTGTGCGTCAGAGCAGCACTGCCATTAAGGTACCATTCACCTACCACAGCCACCGTGAGCCCCAATGTGCTCCAAAGCGAAGGCCGGGGAGACAGGAAGGATGGACTGTGGTAGTTCTCACACCCTTCAGATGCATTTGTAGCACAGTGGTTTTTAAAATCTTTGTATCTTTTTTGTTCCTGCCTCAGCCTTATAACTGCACTCATCTTAAAACATTAAAGGAACAGCAAAAGTAGAACATAGGCACACAAATACATGGTAAGGACTAGATTTATCTAAAATCTTTAAATCACAAAGCAAAATAAAAACAAAACTCTTGTTATCTATCTCGTTCCATAATTTTGCCCTTGTGCAGTTATATCTGATTTCTACCATTTCACAAATACTTAAGTATATATGTTTATATATGTAATCATATTTTATCAAAAACCTTTTGAAGCATACAACCTCTTTATAAATGATATAACCAAAACTTGGAAATTTAAATACTGGTAGAATATTCCCATATAGCACTCTTCCAATAATCCAGTATATATATGCACATTTCAATTTATGTTTAATACTAAACTTAGATCATATCTAATGGGACAGTTAGTTTATACCTAAACCTCGGAAACAATACAAACATAAAATCCTAATTTCCTGCCTTTTAAACACAACAAAGACAGGAATAAAATTAGCCTTTTTAGGGCTAGCAGCATAGCACAATGGTAGAGCACTTGGCTATCATATGTAAGGGCTGGATTTGATCCTGTGCACACACATGCGTGCACACGCACATGTACACACCCCACAGTCATTATTAATCCTTCTTGGTCTGGTTTACCTACAAACACGTATGTCAATCCAACAAGAGGATACAAAAACAAAAAAGAACAGCAGGAAATATAATAGTACACTGAAAGTAGATTTACAATGTGTTTCAAAGGGGTTTATGGGGCTTGTTTTTGTTGTTACTGGTTTCATCATTAGTCCTGAAAGTACAGCTACACTTCCAATATCTTTTATTATAAAAATTACTAGGTTTTTCTGAACCTACCTTAGTATCACAGCAGTAAGAAGCTGGTTTGCACAAGCTATATATTGGAGTCCACAATATGTCCCTGAAAGACTCTAAATTCAAGTATGATACTTTAGCTGTATTTTTCTTGCTTTATCTCTTTTATTTCACTTAAATGATCAAGAAAAATTAGCTACTTGGTCTGGTTTAGGCTTAAATAAGCTACATGTTTATTTCTATGTTCTGATGCCAAAGTACGATTTTGATATCATTTCTCTTATTTCCAAATGGAGAAACTACCAAGATTTCACTTTTGTATCCATTAATAATATACCTATTAGGCTAGTGAGGTACAATTAAACATCGGGAACACTCTGTTGCATCACAGACAAGGGCCTTCTCTTAACAAAGGTATCAATCAAAGGAGACAGACAATTATAAGGTTGTTCAATTCTGTAGAGAGAACCACTTAATATAGGAAGGCACAAACAAGTAGTATCTTCAAGAGTCAGAAAGTCTCCTAAAGGAAGCTCACCAGAGATCAGACAGAAGATGAAGAATAAGCCCGGAAAAGGAAGAGAGTTCCAGGGTGTTCCAAAGAGAAGGGACAAGATGCACAAGGCTTCCACATGAAGCTCTGCACTTAAGGCCAGGAAAACACCTGGCATGAGTGGGCGTGGAGACAGACTAAGGCTCCAGAGGAAAACAGAGATCAACTGCACAGACTAAGGAAGACAACACTGGAGCTGATTTACAGAAGTTTTAAATTGGAAAACAACTTTTTTATATTTTACAAATATCATTCATGTCATAACAGGCAGATGGATTAGACTACAGTAAGACTAGAAGACCAATTAATGAGCCACTGTAATAGAAGAGGGTAAGATGCGCTATGTATTAGGGGAGTGGCCCAAGCTGGCAAGAGGCAAGAGGATGAATCTGAGATTTATGATATCCACCCTGCAGGTCTGGTGATGAAACAAGAGTATCCCAGAAACTGAAAAGGGGCCCAGAAGAAGGGGGCAACCTCCAGAATCAAATGTCAGTGAAGAGCCTAAGACAAAGCAGTGAGATGCAGCCTCAAGACATCATGCAAAAAAGCTGTCAGTAAGTGGCTTCTGTGCAGTGACAGGGGTTGAAGCTAGATTTTACTGGTGTAGGAGTAAGTGAAAGATGAACAGGGCGGTAATACAAAGCAGGATCGATCTATTCAAGAAACTTAGCTGTGAGGAGGAGAAAGTAAGTACAACAGTCATTGCAAAAGTATATGGTGTATGAAATGAGGTTTAGATCAGGAAAGATTCTAGTATGTTTAACGGCCAACAGGAAAGGAGCCACTAGAAAGGCTAAATACAAATCAGCTAAGGACCTAAAAGAAGCGTAAGAGCCAATTTATGATAGATGCCTGGCCCCCAGTAGGAAGAGACCTGTTTAAAGGGGTTATCATTTTCATTTTTCAGGCCAAGTTTAGTGCTCTTTAACATATTTTGATAAGCCCTTCACAGCCACCTGCAGTTCTATAATTATTATTCCCTTTTTAAAGACGAGGAAATGTTGGGCATGGTGGCACATGTAATCCTAGTACTAAGGATGCTGAGGCAGAACTGCCTCAGAGTTTGAGGTCAGGCTAGGATGCATAGTGAGTTCAAGGCCAGCCTACACTGCACAGTGAAACTGTTTCAGTAAATAAATAAATAAATCCAAATAAATAAATAAACAAAAATAAAGATGAGACAAAACTAACGTTTCAAGTTCAGGATGGAAGCCAACTAAGCCTCTCTGACTCCCAGACTCACAATCTACAGAGTATTATGTACTCTTACAAATGGTGGGTACCCATGCAAGTAAATAATGCAGGCAGGTTTTATGCAGGATATTGGTTGGGGAAGTTCAGCTCTACTGCCTTTAATTTTCTCTATGAAGTAGAAAGCTGGCTCAGCTGCAGAGTGAGAAGCTGATGGCTCAATCAGAGTTAAAAGATTTTACACAGACAAGACGACAAAGCTAACTAGGGAACATGAAGGGAACAAGAGGCCACCAACAGTAACTGAAAACTCTGTTTACAGTGGTACAAATATGCAGGAGGCTGCGACCTTTCTTCAACAGAACAAAAGGCTAAGGCAGTGGGGGAGGGGAGAGAAAACGCTGGTAAGAAAGCTATGTAAACACAGTGAAAGGACAAAAATCTGCTTAAAGAAGAAAAATATCTCAAGGAAAATGAAAAAATACCTAAAATTATATAAACACTCAGGATAGCTAAGATGATTGTGTTACCAACTCTATATTATTGTCTGGTGATCTGAGGAACTCTTGAAGATCATTATGTAAAATAACAACCCTAGTTACGCTCATACCACCTTGTTTTGAAGACCTACATTGTCGGTGTTCTGGGCTCTTTGCTATTGTTTCACGTTTTTCTAGAAATTTATTTTATCTTGTTTTGTTTTTTCTTCTAATACAGAAAGAACAGGTATACATTTGAGACTCATGCGTGCCTAGAACTTCTAAAGTTTATGAGAATTACAATGCACAATTAAATGAACAGCTACTTTAGAAAAAGAGACACTAAGGTACCCAGTATTGATTCCGTTGCGTCATGATGTGAAGTCCATGTATTATTCTTTGTTCAGTGATTTTAGCCTGTTTAGTTTTGTTTAATTTCATCATACATGAAGGTATGGACAGCTGTTTTGAAGAGAACGAGACATAGTACGGCCATTGTTGACTTCCCTATTGTCTGGTCTTGAAGACCTAAAATATCTTCATCATCCTGTTCTGATCAATTTTATACTATTTTGTTTTGTATGAATTCATTGTATGCGAAGATACGGACGGCTATTTAGAAGAAAACAAGACTCAGTGTGATAGATAATGAAGATCTCCAGTTGTCGTGCTTTGAAATCTGTGTCTCTTACACTGTTTCCATACGATTGTTTTGTTCTAATTTTATCCTCTTTAAAATAAAATTAAAAAAAAAAAAAAAAAAGCTATGTACTTGAAAATCAGGAATCTAAGCCAAGTAAGTAAAAGAAGCAAGGTCAGGTAACAGCAAAAACAGGAAAAGGCAGAGCTGTTAGGGAAATAAAGAACTGTGTATGTTCTTTTTTATCAGCAATCAGTTGTTCCATCTATTTAGAGAAAAGCAACAGTATCATACAATGCAGTATTTGTTGAATGATTAAAGAGTATAGTACTAAAGTACTAGCTTTAACCAAAGATACTCTAGTACTGAACTACGTGGAAGCTTAACTAACGCTGCTGGTGGCCTAAGCAGGAGCCCACTGTTATGCTGGCTGGTCTTGGGTTCCTGGGCTCCAGAGCCCTGCCGCTTCAGTCTCTGTTCTTTGCAGTGGCCAGGGACACAAACGAATGTCACCACACCTGAGGACTTGTACTTAAGAACACTCCATAAGTCAAAGTGGATACAGTTCTGAAGAATACCATTACATCATCTGTAACCATGATTCATAGGGTACTACAAGTTTTTCACTATCTTAAGAGGCAGTTTGAAATCAGTCACACCTAGGACTCCTGAGCATAAAAATTATTAGATGAAACAATGAAAAAATAGTAACATTAACATCAGAGCTTCCTCTTATTTCAAGACCTCAACAACTCAAGTTTCTGGTAAGCTATTAAGACACTATAAAAATTGTATTTATAAAAACAATGGCTACTTTCAAATTAATCATTACAAAATGTGTAGAAATTCATATACACTTTTACTGTGTGCAGTTCCGCAGAAAGCTGAAAGGACTTATCTCTGCTGTGCTCTCTCCTCAGTAACATCGCTCTGCAAGCTAAATAAAAATGTTATTTCTCTTCCACAAAATGTGAGGTCATGAGAATTTCTCAAAAGCTAAAGAAAAAGTTTCTAAGGGCAGTTCCTCAAAGTGTTCTAAGGTCTACCTGGACACATACCCCAAGATGCAAAGTTAAAAATCCAGGCACCTATGCCGTATCCCAAATCTTCCAAATCAACCTGAGGAAGGCCCACTACATTTTTAACAGGTTAATGTAAATTTTACCAACTAAAATCTATGCACTATTGTTGCAAACAGATTCTCCAGCCAGGTATGGTGTCCCACGCCTGGAATTCCAGCACTGTGGAAGCAGAATGCCAAATTCAAGCCCAGTTCAAGCACAGCAACTAGAAGCCTGCCTCGGAATACGAATGAACGAGTGAGTGAAGGAGCGAGTGAGTGAGTAGGCATTCAGGGATACATCTCAGGGGCAAAAGTGCTGAGTTCAAGCCACAGGACCTCCAAAAAGTAAAGTATCTCCAACCTAAAATGGTATTTCTAGTATCATATTTTTGATGACAAAATACTTCTAAAAACAAAATTATTGAACAGCAGTACAATCCTCTATATAATATGAATATTTATGAAATTATATAGAGCCTTATGAAACATACCAGCTAAATGAAATAAACTTATAAAGAGCTAAATAAAATACAAACTAAGATTCTGAGAGAACGAATTATTTACATTTTTAGTCTCTTATAGTTTCACATTATAAAGTCAGAATGTTAAAATTTACAAAAATTTTGAAAATATTGTTTTTGACACTAATGAAAATTTGACAACCAATATAATACTCAATTTTGCCATTTTTCCCCCCTCAAACTGTTAGTCTGGATGAACTGAATCAAAATGCTGATTTATACAAAGTTTTCATTTTATTTCTATCTGGGTAAAAAATGGGGAAATCTTCATGATCTTGACAAACACTACTTCCCTTAGTGACATAATTTATGTCAATAAGTGTCACTCCACACTGACCTTCATATAATGGTAACATCTACTTAATGCTTTATATTACTATTTTTGTTTCTATAAAGAGAAACTTTCAGGAAATCTAAAAATCTTATAAAACTAGATGATCATGTAATAATTCATAAGATACACATTTTGTTTATAGTAGATACCATTTCCTCATATAAACCAGCATTCTACTAACATGAAGGAAACACTCAACAGATATTTCCTAAACTTATCACAAATATCAAATGACATAAATTTATTCCAAAAATGAATTAAATTGTTTAAATTCTTGGAAACTGCTTTTTTTTCTTTTCAGGCAAGGTCTCACTATGTAGTTCAGGCTGGCCTTGAACTCGCTATGGATCCCAGGTTAGCTTCCAACCGGCAGCAATCCTCTTGCCTCAGCCTTCCAAGAGCTCGGATTACAGGCTTGTGCCACCACGCCTCCAGTTCAGTACAATTCTTTTTTATTTTTTGGTCCCAGGAATCAAACTCAGGCAGGACCTTATGCTTGCCAGGCAGACACTTGTGCCTCTGAGCTAGTTCCCCGGCCCTGCAGTACAATTCTTATCGGAAGTTCAATGTCATACTTTACAGAAACAGGGAAAAAAACTATAATTTACATAGAACCACAAAAGACCCAATCTTTAGCAAAAGAAAAAAAGTTAAAGGCATCACACTGACATTAAACAACCAAGTTACTGTAATCGAAACAGCACAGCAGTGACATAAGAATAGACAGAAACACAAGCTGATGAAATAGAAGAGAATGTCTACAGAAAAAACAAATCCACGTAAGTATGGTCAGTCAATCTTTCATAAAAGTTCAAAGAAGACTAGTATCTGTAAGAAAGGATGATGAGAAACTAAATATACGTGTACAGAAAAAAATGAAGTCGGACCTGTACACCAAGTACAAAAATCAACTCAGACTAAAGACATAAACGTAAGACCTGAACCTGCAAAACTACTAGAAGGAAACAGGAGTAGATAACACTTCTATAACATTGTTCTGGGCAATGATTTTTTTGGATATGCTACAAGAAATAAAAATGAAAACAGACAAATGGGATTACATCAAATTAAAAAGTTTCTGCACAGCAAAGGAAGCAACCATTGAGTAAAGAAACAATCTGCAAATGGAAGAAAATATTTGTAATCAAAAACCTTACATGACCAGGCATGGTGGCACATGTCGGTAGTCCCAACACTCCAGAGGCAAAGGCAGGAGGCTTGCTGTGAGTCTGAGACTAGCTTGGACTAACATAGTGAGTTCAAGGCCAGCCTGAACTACATAGTGAGACCCTGTCTCAGAAACCAAAAGGCAAAAAAGTAAATAAAAATAGAACTACCAATTCAGCAATTCCACTTCTGGTATACAAGGTATATCCACAGGAAATCAGATGAGTATGTCGAGGATATCTACATCTCTCACCATACCATTACTCACAGTAGCCAAGACACGGAATCCAAGTGTCCATCACAGGTGAATAAGCTGTGTTCTACTGTCAGTCACTCTTTAAAAGAAAGTCTTGTCATCTGTAACAACAGGGATGAATCCTGAAGACACTGCATTAAATAAAACACACTATGGGGCCTTCCTTACACAGGTCACACATCTCTAATCAAGAAATTCATCATCTGAAATGCTGCAAAAACCAGGGATGTTTTGATCACCACTATGACATCACAAGCAGAGTATTCCACACCTGACCACACACGACAAGTCATATTTAAAACTCAGGTCCACTGAGCATACTATACAGAATTACCCCAGGAGGGGCATCTGCAACACAAACCAAGCGGTGCTCACTCAGGCTCCATCCCCAAGATACCTCAGTATGTAGATGTAAATATTCCAAAACCCACCCTCTAAAATACTTTTGGTCCTAAGCAATTCAGATAAAGAGACTCCACCTTTTGGCAGAATCCAAAACAGCTCTATAAAGAAGCAGAGAGCAGCATGGCGGTCACAAGAGGAAAGGTAAGCAAGATGCTGACCAAGGGACATGGGATTTTAGTTACATAACAAGAGAAAAATCAGGAGATGTACTTGGCAACTTGCTGACTGTAGTTAGCAATAGCATGTACCTAAAAATTACACAGCAGATTTTAAGCATTCTCACTGAGGTAATACATAATTTAGTCATTATTAATTTAGTCATTCTACACTATATACACATTTTAATATCATGTAATAAACCATAAATATATATAATTTTTTCAGTTAAAAGCTAAATTTTAAAATTAGAACGCTGTTATTCTTTAGACCTAAAATAAAATTATAGCAAAAAAGTATTTTCCAAGTATGCCTGTATGTGTAAGCTATTTAAAGTGATGATCATTGTTTTTTTTCAATTCTTTGAGTTATAATTAACAAGCCTTTCAGTGAATCACTAAGACATCATCCTACTGCTGGAAACTTCTTCACAGACTATGAGTCTTCAGTACTAAAAACCCTTATAAAATAGAATACAGGAATAACTCTTCCAAACTGTAATCACAATTGAGAGTTCTCAGAAAGAGAAACTTGTTTTCACTTGTATGTACCCAAGTTATACTCTTAAATCATAATCACAGAATAAAACTTGTGAAGATCATGTCTTGAATGATGAAACAAAACTCCTTATTCTCAACTGCTACTCTACTTCTGGAAAAAAAAAAAAAAGTCCCATATAGTACCGCTTCTCAGGTAAGTACAACTAAAGGTTTTTATAGTCTGTGCCTAAGTGGCAAGAGATTGAGGAACCAAAATAGTTCATCTCTAACGAGGCTATGCAGAGTGAGGAAGAGAGCAGTAAAGAGAGATGACAGAAAATCATTTATTTATTAGAATCCAATGCAGACATCAGCCAAGGACTGTCCTCTTCTCTCCTGCCCCTGCATTACCTGCAGCACCTCCTCAGGAGGGCCACTCCTACCTCCCACACGAAGGCAACACATTACATGTACTGAGTGTTCTTCGGCTAGTCTGCAAACTTGCCGCATTCTCAAACTGGCGATTCCTTTCAGTGTTCTCTATAAACCATTTTAACATGCCAAAATTTTCAACAGGTCCTCAGAATGCTGTAGTAACTCAGCGCTACAGAACAAATGGCTAAAGATCTGCAGTGCCACCTTTCATAGCAAGCCCTACCGAAAGTAGTTATAAGCAATAAATAAAAATCGGTGTATTTGGCTATAGAGAGATCTTGAACCCAGAGCTTCGTGCATTCTAGGCAAATGCTGCATCATACCCCAACTCTGTTCTTATGTTGTTTTGAGACAGGTGACAGTCAGCTGTCCAGCAAGGCCTGCAACCTTCAACTCTCCCATTCAACCTCAAAAACAGCAGGGATTACAAGCATGTGCTCTAAACTCGGCAGCAAAATTAGTTTCTAAATGCACGTCACCACAATGATGTTCCAGTAATACATACATTGACTAATGACATGACACTAATAAAAAAACAGAAAACAAATGAATGTGCTTTTCAAAAATATGTAATTGCTATCAAGGACTAACAAGAATGCTGATTATTTAGCTGCTCTATGTAACTGCCAGTAGCTTGTCAGGCCATACTCAATATCGAAAAGGCAGCTGCAGTCTAAGCTACAGAGTACAACAGTAAGCAAGGTTAACAAAATAGTAAGTAGCGGTACCACCTAATCCTGGAAAGTTAGAGCTAGAAATCACCACTTACGGGATAACACTGGGCTCAGTGGTAAAGCACTTGCCTAGCACTCACAAGGCCCTGAGTTTATTCCCAGCGCTGTCAGAAGTCCTAAGCACCACATCTTCCCCACAACGGAGGGCCTGAAGCTAAAGCAGGTAAACAGCTTGTGTATGACAGCCCAACTGAAGGCTAAGACGCAGACCAGTGTCATCTCATTGAACAACTTAGCGCTTTCATCCTTAACACAAGAAAACTACAGCTGTTAAGTCCTTTTTTTAAACCTCTTATTATTTTTCTGAGTTTAATTATCAAAACATGTTCCATTCACGTAACACAAACTCAATACAGAAATGTGAAACATGACAAAGTCCCCATACTTCCAACACCATAAAATAAAATTATCACTGTTTTAATCTATTGAAAATAAATTTTAATAGGTCTTTACACACTGGTAACTCAAAATATAGGGGAGAGATTACTGGCTAAATTTCATATTCTAGTGGTAAGTATCCACTATTATTATGAAAACTTCAATTTTGAAAGAGTGTTGAACAGATTTATAATGAGGGAATTATGCAAAACAACCTTGGCTTTAGAAAATAATCAAACTTTCCTTAAATTCTCTCAAAAGTCATTAAAGTTATTTAAGTTAAAAATTAAGGAACTTTGTTTTTTTGGTACCAGAGATTGAACTTATGACCTTGTTTGCCAAGCAGGCACTTACACCACTGGCTACATCTCCAACCCTGAGGAACTTTAAGCAATGAATTTGCTAACAATATTGTATCAGTTCATTAACTGTTAAAAATACCACACTAATATAAAATGCTAACAGAAAACTGGAAACTGTATATATAGCAACTCTGGTAGTTTTGTTATTTTTTAGTAAATCTAAAACTGTGCTTTAAAAAGCCTACTTTCACCTAAGTGTCTTTTTTCCTTAGTCACACTTCCTCCCTCTGTACTTCAGAAATCAGTATTCTTTCCCCATCCCATCCTGAAACACTGAATTCCTTAAGTATTTAGTGTTCATATTTATTATGTTTATCAGCAGGCTGAACACTTCCTAGTGTAAAGAATATTTAAAAGTCTCTAATCCCCAAGACCACTTTGTGCTCTTTTGTTGTTATGTGTCTGCTTGTGTGTTTATTTGCAGTTCAGGCTGGTCTTGAACTCACTACATGGCTCAGGCTGCCTCAAACTCAAAGCGGTCCTCCTGCCTAAGCCTCCTGAGTGCTGAGATTCAAATGTGCAACATTAGGCCAAACCACTTCATAGGAACAGCCATATTCAGCCAGGCCTAGTAAACTGCCAAATGGTTAAAACGTCAGCCCCATTATACATCACACGATTTGGCTAAAGGAAACCCAAATTGTTTCAAGACAGTTAAGTGAATGCCTACACAGCCTGTCATTTCTTTAAATTACACTGACTCTATCAACTGTTTGCTTTGACAGAATCTGGTATTATCTTTAACAATTTCCCCTAAATACTAAAACAAACCATTTATTCATCCCCTTTTCTTTGCTAAAAACAATGGTTTCCCGTGGCATACACCCGTAATCCCAGGATGAGACAAGAGGGAGGTGGGGCAGAAGGATTGCCAAGGGTTGGAGGCCAGCCTCAACTACATGGTCAGATCCTCTCAAAATAAAACAAAACAAACAGAAAAAAATCAATGGTTTCCATATCTTTTGCTCTAATTCTCTGCTAGTAAAATAACAAAATAAAATCCATGAGGGATGCCTAATATAAACTGAGCACCTTACTTATATACATTATAAAGTAGTATAGATAAAGAAACCCCAGAAATCTTTAATGGAACAAATATAAACATTTTCCGCTCATCTCCCAGCAGATTATCCAAACATATCCTAGTGTGCTCATAATAACCCCACAATTTGATTTTGCAATAAATATACACAATATAAAACTTATAACCACCTTAAAGTACACAATTCCACACCATTTAGTGAGCCATCTAGTATCAGAACACTGTAATTAGTAGAAACAAAAACCTTTAATCTCAAAACCGTATCATCTCCCTCCTCTCAGCCCCTAGCAAACATTAATCTGCTGCCCTAATACATTCACCTACTCTGGGTATTTCATATGAATTGAATCATACTATGTAACTTACTGTGTCTGGCTTATTAGCACATGGCTTTCAAAATTCAGTCATCATGTATTCTATATTGGTAACTCATTGTTGGTGGGAGTTTTTTCTTGTTTTTTCAAGACAAGGTCTTGCTATGTAGTTCACGCTGGCCTTGAACTCACTACGTAGCCCGGGCTGGCCTTGGACTCACAGCAATCCTCCTGCCTCAGCCTCTTAAATGCTGGTATTATAAGTGTGTGGCACCACAGCCAGCTTTGTTTCACTGTCTTTAGATCAGGTCTCACTAGGCAGTCTAGTGATCTCCCTATGTAACCCAGACTCGCTTCTAACTCACGGCTCTTCTGCCTCTTTTCCCAGCAGAGATTATCAGCTTGCACCACCACACCCAGCTGAACAATACTCCACTGTACCAATGCAACTCCTTTACATCCACTCATCAGAAAATGGACATTTAGCTATGTACTAACTGTCTGGCTGCCAATTTTTAATTCTTTGGGATAGGTACCTGCAGGTGGGACTGCTGGGCAACGAGGCACAATGAACTCACCAAGGGAGTCACCAAGCTGCTTCCCACAGGGCATCCCATTTCCCATGCCCACCAGCAATGGACTAAGGGGCCAGTCCCATCTGAGAGAGGACATAATATGACTCAAAGACCACACGACCTAGATCTACAGTGGGCCTAAACTTGAGTTTCTTTTACAGGGAATTTTATAAAAACTTGCCAGTATTTTTTGAATTACATTTTTATAGCATTCTCTCTTCCTTAAGACTGAGACTTTATAGAAATAGAACTTTAAAAAAGGAAAATTCAATCTATGCCCGGTGCTTGGTCTTTTAAATCTGAGTAACAGAACTAAGGACTCTTAAAACAGGAAGCCAAAAGCCACTGAATGAGGGTCCTGCTAAATTTCAGGATCATAAGAAAGTCCGAGCACCAGGCAGATCATGATTTATACACTTCCCTCCACTCAGGAGTCCAAGGTCATCTCATCTATGAAACCACCACTGTCACATCCAGTATGTGTCAAGTAATAGAGGCAAGCTAGTACCGTCAGCCACAAACTGATACTGTGTCAGGGAATGATAGCTCAAAGACAGCTCCTCTGCCCATCTGGGAGGCTTACATAAGCTGTCGTTTCATCGTAGCACATTCAAGGAGACAGGCCACGTCTTTTTTTTTTTTTTTGGACAGAATTTCACTATGTAGTTCAGGCTGGCCTTGAACTCAATTTGTAGCACAGGCTTCCTCAAATTTGAAGCAATCCTCCTATCTCAGCTTCCCAAGTAATACCACCAGGCTTAGTATAATTCTTTAACTCTGCCATTTAAATTATTCTCAACGTTTACATAAAACTACGAGTTTACAAAGAAACCTGAGTAACATTCTCTAGAACTGACACGTTTATTCCTTCAAATCTTGAAATGAATAATGGCATCCTAAATCAAATTCTCAGCATTCTGAAGGGTTACTAAAGGCTACTGGTAGAACTATAAAACTATTTAAAATCATATAAATATTTGTTGTGACATTTTACAATTCAGTGACTTCCTTTGGAGTCTAGTATTAACAACTGAATCTGTATTTTTCCTACTGCAATATTAAAAAAATATTATTTTACCACTTGATAATGCATTCAGAGAATTCATACTGTAATTCAGAATATAACCAGACTCTGTATTTTAAACATGAAACTAGCCTCAAACTTTCTTCATACCAACATTTAATGAACTATGTGAATGATTACATAATGTATTTACCCTTTCTTTTAAAAATTTAAAATCTGTGGTATTATTTCAAATAACAGTAAGAATATCACAAACACTACAGGAAAATTCATAATCTGGTTTTGCCAAACCTGACAGCACCACATCAGTAATCCCAGCACTCTGGGAGGCTAAGGTAGGAGGGCTGCAAATTTGAGGCTAGCCTGGGCAACACAGAAGGGCTCTGTGTCCAAACCCAAATGATGACAATGATGACGACGATAACAAACAGAGGTGCATTACAGCTCACTGTAAAGGTTTTGAGTTTAATCCCCAGTACAAAACGAGGAAAATAAGATTTTCTAAGATTTTTTGACATCTGTTTGTTTGGTTTTTAGACAGGGTCTCACTATGTACTTCAGCTTGCTTTGAACACACTATACCACTCACCCAACTTGAACTCTGGGGCCATTCTCCTGCCTCAGGCTCTCCTGCTGGAATTATTGGCGTGGGTCACTTTGACTGGCTTTTTTTTTTTTTTTTTTTTTTTTGACATTTCTGAAGCAGAATAAAGCTTCAAATTTCTCCACTGATACATTATGGTTCCTCCAAAGAGCTAGACTCTACTGCATATATTCACAAGCAGTAATAATTTGTTATGATAGAGCATACAAGAAATAAAGAATTCATCTTGGAAAGAAACCAAACATTTCTCAGAGAATGTGATGTTTAAATCCAGAAGGCCTTCTCTCCCTTGTAGGCAGAGGACAATAACCCAGGAATTGGGAAGAAGGCAGACTGAACTGGGCAGTGAGGCACCTGACAAGGCCCACAGTAAAGAGCATGATTAAACAGTTCAAGGAAATCAGGCTTAATAGCAATGGAGACAAGCAGAGAGTAAAAGAGGATGCCTTAGGTCAGGCAGTAATTCATTTCAAAGAGACCTGATTCTGACACGTTTACTTTAGCTAAGTGCGTGAGTTCACCTAAAAAGCATAAATTAACAGCCCAGAAAGCAAACAAGGTTTCCAGCAATCCACAGAAGAGAATTCAGGAACTTCCACTTGACAAAGAAATGGAGTAGTCAGTCAGAGTGGGGAGACAGGGCCAAGTGAATGGGAAAGCCTTGAATGCTGGGCGTGGGTGTACAGGAACTGCTAGGAGTTCATTTCAGACACGCTGCCTGAGTTTACTGTGTAACTTGGAAATGGAGAGAGCTAGTAAATGGTCTGAAGGTGAGCAACATCTGAGCTAGGGAGTGGAAAGCCACCTGCAGAGAGATGAAAATTCACACGACCATGGTGAGCAATAACAGTGGACAGAACAGCGAAGAAAGCCAGTAACTAAAACCTACTGCAGGCTGGAGTGGGGTGGGTGCCATAAAAAGGAAGCATACTGAGTGCACATCAAGATCAAATTAGAGACATCTGCTTACCGGCTTGACAGAATCATGGACACTAAACAACAACATGCCACAGCCACATGAAAACTGCAGAAAGCACAGAAAAATGACTGGCACACTTATGCTAGCCAGGGCCAATCTATGATCTGCAAGCAAAGCCCAGGAGGAAAAGCCTGTGCTCACCTTTCTACTCAGAAACACTGTGAGTATTCAGGAACAAGGCAGCAAGCATCCTGCTGAACAGCCAGAAAACAGTCTGGAGAAGCTGAGGCAGCTAGAACACATGGGGAAAGCACTAAAGAGGAAGCAGTAACACAGAAAATCACAAAGCAGAATCCACTGGTTTGGGGTGAATTCAAAGCTGTGAACACTTAACTTACTGAGACACCAAAACCTATGTAAAGAAAACCACACAGAACAGGGTTCTCACAATGCCAAACACATTTAGGGTTCCAGTAGCAAGGATAAAGACTCCTTACGCCAAGTCCCCACTAACACCAGGCCACAGGACCAAGCTCACTCCCAAGTAAACAGCTGCTAAAATAATGCCACAGAAGACCCAAAATGACATATTATCTCTATGTCTACCGTGCAACCTTACTGCATGTACTCAAGAGAAAACCAAAACATAAATAAAGAACTAAGTAAAAAAAAGGTAATAGGAAGTAGGGAGACAGTTCTTTCTCAAAGGAGAAGGGGATCAAGAAATGGAGGGAGAAGGGAAGAGGATGAAAAATATTCAGATATGTTACATACATGTGCTAACTTTCCACAAGGACTGTGATCACTGTGTACTAATTAAAAAAAAAACTTAAGAAAAATATTGTATGGAGAAAACCAGTTGATTTTTATACATGTAGGATCAGAAGTGAAGCATTCAACATTGTATGAGTATAGAAGGAAAAACTGTTCTATCATATATTACTGAAACTCCAATTTGTCTCAAAATCGTAGATAAGCTTTTATAGCTAATTAGTCTTTTAAAGAAATATCTTGTTTCTCTATTCAAAATTTATTAAAATGAAATTGGAAAAAAAATCATGAGGTCTAATTACTTTGGGGAAACAGATCTTGGCTAGCACCTTACCAAGAAAAAGCACGTTTTCTCTCCCTGTGATATTTGTAACAGGTTCTTTGAAATGGCATTGATGAAATAATTATAAGTCACAATAATCACTACATATGTACAGATAATCATGTAAGGAAAGGGATGAGATTGTGCTCTACAATGTTTCACTTTTTTTTTGGATGGAGACAGAGTCTCATTATGTAGTGTATGGTGGACTCAAACTTGTATAATTTTCTTGCCAGTCTCTCTCAAGAGCTGAGATTACAGGTATGTGTCATCGTCATACTGGCTGCAATGTTTCACTCCTTGACTTGGATGGTGGCTACGTGTTTATTATTGATAATAACATATATATGCTTGTATACTTTTTGTGTATGTTACATCTCAACATTTCTTTAAAAAGTAATTACTCATTTAATAAAAGTACTGCCCAATACACAGGGGGGAAAAGTTTTTATGTATATGGTAACTTGCATCAAACACTGCCTCTAAACCAGAAAGCAAACAAACCTGAAAACAGCCTATCTGGGCTGTAAGCCCAGCCACTCAGGAGGCTGAGGGGGAGAATAGAAAATTCAAACACTGCTCCCATGCACTACAATGTATGTACTCATTTACCTCTCAGCTTAGTTATTCTGATTTCTAAATTGAAAGAGCCAGGTGTGGTGGCACACACCTGTAATACCAGCACTCGGGAGGCGAAACAAAGACTACTGTGAGTCTAAGGCCAGCCTGGGCTACAAAATGAATTCAAGGCCAGCAAAACCCTGTCTCAAAAAGAACGAAACAAGGGGCTGGGGATTTAGCTCAGCGGCATAAGTGCCTGCCTTGCAAGCAGGCAGTCGTGAGTTCGATCCCTGGTACCAACAAAAAACGAAAAAGACCAAAAAAAAAGGAACAAAACAAAAATAAAGTAAAATAAAAAAGAACAGCACTCTATTAGAAAGGGAGGCTGAGGTAGTAGAGGAAGGCACCATAATACATAAGGGATTAATCAAAGTTTAAAAAGGAAAAAAAAAGCAGCAGCAGCAGCCACAGAATTTAGAAAAAAACACAAGGGATAGTTATGAGAACATAGTGGTCCAAAAATCATGTAACATAGGGTAAAAATAGACCTATTTTGGCAGTGGTGTTAGAAAAGTGTAACTATACAATCTCTGTCAGCAAAAAAGATACTAAATCAGGAAGATTCAATTATATTTGCCTACATATATATTTAGGTCACAGCAGAGAATCACTTTTAGAAACCATCTATGTTAGTGGAAATAAAAGACACTGGCATTCAAAAGAAAAAGCAAAGAATTCACTAAATCTTTGACTGCTCAATGGCTTCCTACAACAAAAAAATTTCCTATTTAAGGCAGCTACATTCCTCCTCACATTAGTTTTCATGCCAAAAGCTGGACCCAAGGTGGCTATTCTACAGCTTCCTCCAATGAGATGAAAGCTGTATCAAGTGTGAGTTCTCCCAAGTAACACTATGATTACAGTTTTTCTTAATTAACCTGTTTGTTCCTTAAACACACAACCAAGATGTTCTTTAGAACAGTGAACAGGGAAGCACTTCATTCAATAATTTAAACAGATTACTTACCTATCGTGTTCATTCTGACAGGTAAAAACCAGACAATCGTGACTTTAATTATGACTCTAATTACAAAGCTTACCCTCCAGATGAAGACTTCTTGATAACTGAGTACTCAAGATCTGCTCTGTAAGGGTTCCCAACCTATAAACCCAAAAGTCCATGGAGTAAGTCCTTGCTGGATCAAGTTACTGGGTAAACTTCAGACTTGATCCTTGCTGGATCAAGTTACTGGGTAAACTTCAGACTGACAAGTTTGAACTCAGTTCTACCTCTGATTCATGATGCTTTTTCTATTAGTTTTTGTGGCACTAGCGATGAAACCCAAGGGCTCAGGCATGCTAAGCAAAAAGTTCTAGCACACAACTCATCTCCAGCCTTTGTACTTATAAATTAACCTAAAGATTTACAGTTAATGAGTTAGGAAATGTAAGATTTCACAATGTTATCTGTATCTCATTTACTTCTAAATTGTCATGAGTGTCAAGAAACTCAATGAAATTGCTTGGTATATTATGAAACACATTAAAATGTAAAATTATCCACAAAGGATGACTCTCATAGTATTTTCTATTCTTAGCACTGAACCTTTTCTGGCCCTTTGAAAACAGTAACTTTGACCAACAATAAAATTAGATTTTCAAGAAGTGATCTAAAGAACAGATGTAAATTTTCTCTATGTAGCTTCTGAAACTGATGAAAATACCCTTACGTTTCATTGACTATTAAGTATTGTGCAACTGAAGGACCTATCAAAATTATTTGGTATCATTATTTGAAGAGAACCAAGTTCAAAACTACTTTTTTTTTTTTTTAATTGGTACCAGGGATCGAATTCACGACCATGCATTTGCAAGGCAGGTGCTTATGCCGCTGAGCTAAATCCCCAGCCCCAATTTTTAGACACACTCTAATATTTAAGATTCATACCTGGAAACGAACTAAGCAATAGATAAGCAATAACCTATGGGACATCTAGAGAGACCAATGGGGTAAATGCCCAGAATACCTGCAGACTTATTTCCCTGCTATGTGGTCTAATTTAACAAGAATCAGGACTACACACAGTATTTTTTTCAGATAGTTACAAGTAATCAGATAACCTTATATATGATATCCCTGCAAACAAGAGGAATAAATTAATTAAAAGTTGAATACCCACCAGAAGGCTACTGATTAAATGACCAGTTAGCTCAGAATAAAGTTTTAGCTAGAATAAAGTAGAATTATGGTCTCATGGCTGCTGACAAAGAGCTGCACCATGCTCAGTATTTTATAATAATCTATTTTTAAAATTGGCTATCAAGAACTACTGGGTCGGGGCTGGGGATTTAGCTTAGTAGCATAATCACCTGCCTTGCAAGCGCACAGTCATGAATTTGATCCCTGTACCAAAAAAGAACTACTGGCTGAGGTGGATATGGTGGCACACACCTGAAATCCCTGCACTTGGAAGGCTGAGGCAAGAGTGTTGCCACACGTGTAAGGCCAGCCGGGGCTACAGAGTGAGTTCAAAGTCAACCTAAACCATATAGTGAAACCCTATCTCAAAAAAGACACCCCACCCCAAAAAGAGAAAGCACTATCATTCCTCTCCAATGGACCTTCAGGTTTAGCCTGGGCAACATTCAATTCAGTTTCAAAAAGCAATTATCTAGGGAACTTTTCTAACATATAATAAAAAAAATTTGACAGGGTGGGTAAGCATGCGTATGTAGAAGATAATCATCCAAGTATCTTTTCCTTTTTTGGCATTTAATGCCTTTTAGCATCATTTTCTAACTGCCATCAATTTACTTGAGAATTAACAGCATTAGACAGGTAACATGACACTATTTAAGGATGGTAACTTGGGTAAAGAGTCAACATTGCATATGACCATCTTTGAGCTCTAGTCAAAAAGCATGGGATTGGAGAAGAAAAAGGGACCTCCTGAAAGAAATTGTATCTGGTATGATCAAACACCTTGACCCTTAAATTGTCTCTCATCAAGATGCTAATCATGTTTCCTCTCAGTGATTTGACTCCTTGAAAAGGAGAGGGAAAAAAAGAAAAACTGGTGGGAAATGAAGTGTCAAATGGAGTGTGGTGCACACCTGTAATCCCAAGCACTCGGGAGGCTAAAGCAAGAGGACTGCCATGAGTTTAGGTCAGCCAGAACTGCATGAGACCCTGTCTCAAAAAAAAAGGAGGAAGTGACACACCTTCCTAAGATTTGGAGCAAAATCAAGAATAGGTGATTTCTCCTGCCCACAGTCAGCTTAAAAAGAAACATTAATTTGAAAATGTCATCCTAACAAATTAGCATGCCAACTCCAAAAGACTGAGCACCTTCAGGAGCCCATGACACTCTACTGCCTCATCTTTGATAAGCATGAACCATCAGTCTTTAAATGCTATGGCCACTGTTTTTAGGTAACTGTTTCATGGGATATCATCCTTCGGAATCATCACCAAGAGATCAACTACAAAAAACAAAACAAAACAAACAAAAAAATTATCATTTGGTAGGACTGGAGACGTAGCTCAGTAGTAATGACATCAGGCCATGGGTTCAATTCCTAGCACCAAAAAAAAAAAAAAAAGTAAAATTGCCATTTTTTAAGCTGGATAATGCCACATGTCTACAGTCCTAGGTGCTAGGGACAGCAGATCATTTGAGATCAGCCTGGGCAATATGGAAAGAACCCACCTCACAAAAAAAAAAGAAGAAAACTCATACACACACACCCTTTTTTTTCAGTTTTTAGTATTTCCCCAAGACATGTTCTGTTTCTTGCACCTACAAATAACCTTACTTTTGAAAAAGTATGAATGATAACTTACTTTAACTGAAAATTTTCATTTATACAATTGTTTCTCTATCTCAACCTGGACTTCAAACACTGTAAATACGTAAGATTCTTAACAGAACACCAGATAAAAAAGTTACCTATTCTAATATTAAAATACTATTTTAAAAGGAAACAAAATTTCTCACAAAGGAGATCTCTGCTAAAAGGCCAACGTATTATCACACATAAATCTGAATTATCATATGTGACAGAGTATCATGTCCCACAACCAAGATTTGACACTTAGAACATATCAGAGTTTTACAACTGTGACAACAAAATATTAGAAAGGCTTCTCCAGATATTTTTTATAAAGTTAACTCAATCTGTAACACTAATTCAAAAGCCTTCCTTTTAGGAGGAACTAAACTTAGTGGGTAAGTCTGCCTTTATTACTGCTGATCCCAGTATTTATGATAAGCACCATTTGTTACAGTTCCTTTGAGCATTAGTGAGACACAGTTAGCTCCAATTCATTTGTTATTTTCCCGGATCCTTTCAAGCAAGTCTAAACAAAACTAAGAATAATGTGGATATGTAATTCTTTATCTACAAGAGTAGTTTTGTAGTAAAAGTGAGAAGTGATGACATTTCGAGTTAAATAATCCTTTATCTTCAGTATCATGAAAAGCTGTGTCAAACGTTTTATGTAAACTACAGAATACATACTACCTCATGCTATTATGGTGATTACAACATATAACTATCACAGTTCTAACAGTAACATTCACTTCTTCTAAGTTATGAAAGTAAAGATGATACATAAAGCTTATCTTTTAAATAAAAAATTTTAATAGGGAATTAAATGTTAAATAACTAAGATAAAAGTACATTTCTAGCCTGTCAAATTTCCCATATCTGGATGACATCTACAAGTTCATTACTGGCTCTATGCTACCTGGAAGGCAGAGACATTACATAAAACTCTATAACTGTAAACCAAAGTTATTATACTAATTCATAAAATTTATGAAAAAACAAAAATACTATCACCCATGTTTCTACATGTCTTTTCTGAGACATGTGGGACACCGGACTAGAAAAAGCACAGTATCTCAGAGGATTAATAAAGTTGAGTTTTGAAGCCTTTCTTTTATCAGAGTATTTTTTTAAGAGTCAAAAAAATTGTTATGTGAAACCTAGAATTTTAACTAAAACATTAATTTTAGTTATCACAGAAATAGTATGACCAGACATTTATGAATAGATACTGCAAATGTGGGGAATAATAAACAAAGCAGAATTCATGGTTACCATATTTACACATACTCTTTGTTGTGTTTCAGTGCCACATGATCTGATTCAAAGTAATAAACATCAGGGTCATCATCTTCCTCTTCTGTAATGTGCGGATTGGCACTCTCTTTGGCAGGTGGCATATGTCCGATACTGAGTCTTCCCTCTGAGGGTGGCTTACTTAGTCCTTCACTTCCATATTTCTGAGAGTCACAACATAAAACTTTTTCATTTTGAGAAATTTCATCAGGATTTGTGGGAGATTCACTTACATTATCACTACCAGTTGCATCTGTTTCATTGGGGCTAAGATTATTCTCCTCAAATTGTCCATTCTCTCTGCAAGGAGAACTGTTTTTAGTGGGACTAGCTCTGGCAGGGGCGGCCCTGCGTGGTGAAGCTCTCAGGGTATAGCGATGTTCTTGCGGTTCTGACAGAGATGTCATCTGAGCTGAGACACAGTCTAGAACAGATGATGGTTCTGGTTCTCCAGAGACTGGCATGCTCTCAAGATCTGCGTCCAAGACGTGACTGCTATTTTCATTACACTGCTCTTTTGAGGCACTGCTATCTCCCACCACATCTACTTCCTCCTCAGAATCCCTTAAAGATGACTGATTTTCAGAAATGGGGCCTGAAGCTGGCTCAGTGGTCAGCTGATTAACACACTCCACAGACAGGCAGGCAGTTACTATTTTGTGGTCCTCCAACTTGACCTGCACTTCTGAATCTGTGCAAGGCACGTTATGGTCTATATAACTGTCGTCCCTCCTATTATCATGGAACATTGAAGTCTGGGTTTCTGAATCCCCATTTTCAGCTACTGATTTCTCCTGCAATGCATAGGAACCAGCACTACTTTGCTTTGCATTCCCATCAGGCTGACAGTTGTCACAGTTTATCCCAGTGGAATCACTGTCATCAACACCATTGACAGTCAGATAGCCTGTGATTTCTTCAACTACTGCAGAATTAAGTGGCCCTTCCTCACTGACATTTACCTTTTTAACTTCCCTTTTCTCACAATCATCCAGTATAAGACATCGACAAGCACGTTTAGTCCCTTGAAAATCTGCATCATTGTCCACTCCTGTCCTCCTCTGTTCTACTGACTCCTTGTCTGACTTGATAGGCGAATCTTCCTCTGAACTGTGTGGTGCTTCAGATCTAAGACAACGTTTAATTCTCTTTAAAACTGGAGATACAGGTTCTGTTTGCCTTCTCTCACAATTTTCTACAGCCTGCCTTTCTAGGTTATCCTTTTCGGAAGAAGAAAGTCCTCTTTTCCTAGGGCTTACCCATGATTCTCGTGTACTCTGCTGCTTCAAATCAGTGGTTTTTCCATTATTATTTCCTTTCTGAATTTGCACAGGATCTGGTCTCTTCTTTGGAGATCTTGATCGCACTTGAGAATGAGAAGAGAGTTCTTCAGGGTGAGCAATGCTACGATTCCTTAAAGTTCTACCACAAAAAGATTCATCCAAGCCGTTTAACCCCACTGTTGATCTTGTAACACGAGTAGATCGGGAAGCAGCCATACTATGGCAAGTCCCTACAATACGGTCATCATGATCCACTCATTGGGAAACCTTCAAAAATGTAAACAAAATAATGAGAAAAAGGTAATAGTTAATATACCTAAAACAAAAGCAAAAAGCTATAATTTTAATCCAAGTATAGCCAATATTAATTAACTATGGGACAGTTTTTTTAAATTAACATTTCCAACTAACAATTAAAAACCACTTAATATATTCTGAGAACTGTTCTACATGTTTAACATATATTAATTCATTTGAGATGGCTGCTATCATTGATTTTTTTACAAATGAGATTGAGGCACAGCTCGAATAATCAGGTTCAAGGTCAAACACAGCTACAAGTGGCAAGGCTCACCCTCTTAATCTGCCTCATTATCTGTCTCTCAGACAGGCACAAAGTACCCAAAAAGATATACCCTAAAAATGAGGTTTCACCTTGGTTACTAAAATAATAACCTTGAATTTATTCAGCAGTTGTCTTACAAAACTGTTCTCATCACTACTATTATCCTTTCAAATCATTCCTGGAAGACAAAGGCAGGCTATGCTCTTCTTAATACATTCTTACTGAACTGAGTTTCAGTTCAAATCCCTTGGAAACAAGCTATCTGGCATCCAAAAATTTTGGTTGCAGTAGAACGATGGATGAAAAATCATAATCCTAGCTTCTACTGGCCAAGAACAAGACAGCAAAGCAAAACCTTCCCAGTCTTTAGAAACAAAGTATAATCAGCAAGTGAAAGGAAACACTCTAAAGAGGATAGAAAGAACAGAATGGAAAGAAGCCTCCAAAGCAAATATCTAAATTTAAGAAATCAAAATTACACATAGAATTCTACCCTTTCCTTCTCTGAACTCATGTGTACAGTGTGGGCAAATTTTAATGCCTGGTTTGGGAGATGAGCGTTTTCTGGTGTAGATGTTTCATGTTTCTAAGAGAAAAAATGGGAGGGACACTGAAAATGCCCACAGTGATCCACTTTAATAAATTGAGAGATTTAAAGATACTTTGCAAAGTCTCCCCCACCAAGCAGAATAAAGCTCCTGCTAACATTTTATGCCTCTGTTACCCTTCTCCTCTTCTGCTTAGCTTTCCTAAGTTACTTTGTTGTTTCACTTTCTGATCTCAAAAAGGGTACAGGAGTTAGAGAATAAAGCCAACAGGGGCTCTAAGGCAAAATTTCCCAGACCCCTCCTTCCTGTTTTTTATCACACGCCCACCACCTTGGGTCTAACCCTAAATGCTATTCCATTCCCTTGCCCTGCAAATCAAACATAAGCTCTCTTTTGCCTCAACTAGAAGGTTTCACAGTAAAGGTCAGAACTACAAAAGACATAGCAAAGTGCTGCACAGACAAACAAGAAACAGTAATAGAAATTGTCTCCCATCCCCTCCAGCTGAAAAACTAAATGAGACAGTGCCCTGTAAAGGACAGAAATTGGTAAGTTGAGGTTTTTTTTTTTTTTTTTCAGAGTATGACATACTACTAAACTTTTAATTAAAAGTTTACAAGACTCATAAAACCAGTCCTAAATTAAAGCACACTTACTTGTTCTGGAGATTTTAATTGGAATCATGTGAACAATAAGTTTGGGACACTAATCAGAACTTAGAAATGGTTTCTTACAGTAAAATGTTGCTATTTGGATATTCGTTAAAGGGATCTCTGACATATAATTCTCTTTTGCTAATATCTTGTCAAGATTACAGTCTTTTATTCAGTATAACAAACACTGTCTTACAAATGTTTACATTTACTTACAATGAATTTAAACCTTAAATGACGTTTTTACAGAACATAACCTGAAAAGTAATAAAAGCAATTTTGTTTTTTGTACCCAAATCTGGAACTCTTAAAATTTAAGGTTAGATATTTAATAGCTATGTAAATACAAAAAGAAAATAAGTTAATTATACAAATAAACTATTTACAAAATCCAATGTAAATACCTTCAATGCGAACTTAACTATATTCATAATTTATGTTTTAATAACATTGGTTTTAGTATTTTATAAAAACACAATCTGCTAATCTTCATTTTTAAAAATGCAGTGCCAATTAAAGGCATAAAACATCTCAAGCGATTCTAGCAACAGGATTTCCTAACTCTATTTTCTTTTTACATCAAGCTGAATGGATGCAAAATATCCATTTTATAGTACAACCACCCCAAAAGAGACAATTTCAGATGAAATAAACCTATTATTAGTATGCAGAATTACTTGTAAGTATATGCATGGGTGTATATAAGTCACTATAAAATATCAAGTATAATAAGGTGAATTATTTCTTCACCATTTCAGTGAATAAAACAACCAAAAACACAGACTAATATAAGAAAAGACTCTCTTTTTTTGGTTCCCTAAAAATATGTGTATTCCATTCAACTACAATGGAAGCCCAAGTCTTAGGGTTACAGAATGCTGTCTGTTAAGCCACACTGAAATAAAACCTGTCTTAAAATAAGCATCCTTTGGCACTTTAAACTCTCTCCACTTTGAAGTGTAGTTCAAAACCACCACCACTAAGGCGTCTCTAGGAAGCGAGTTAGAAACGCAGTTTGAAGGCAGGGGCAGCTCTGTGGAAAAGCGTTTGTGAGGATGTATGGACTTGGTTCCCAGAACAGCAAAAAAGAAGAGGAGAAAAAAGAACAAAAGAGGAGGAGAGAGCTGGAGGGGAGGAAGAAAAAAAAGAAATGCTGAGCCAGGCGTGGTAGTGCAGGTCTGCAGTCCCAGCAGTTAAGAGGCTGAGCCAGGAGGATCGCGCCAAATTCAAGGCCAGCCTGGACTACACGGAGTCACAGCCAACCCGAAGTACATAATGAGACCCTGTCTCAAGCCCCACCCACCCAAAAAGAAATGTAGAACACCAGACTCCCACAGAATCCAATGCCCCAGTGACTCCTGCACGTGCTGCAGTTTGAGAAGTGCTGCCTCAGCCCGCTGCAATCAGTATTCTAAAATACAGTCTAACACAACATGATATAGTCATCAAGTTTTAAACCAAATTAGGTGCCTTGCTAGATCTTAACAATAATTTTTTAAAAAGTGTAAAGCCATGGTCCCTCTGGCTAGGGAAATACCAAGAAAGTACTACATAAATCTTTTGCCAGGCATGATGGTGCATGCCTGTAATCCTAGCACTCAGGAGGCTGAGGCAGGAGATGACTGTAAGTTCAAGCCATCTTAGCTGCATAGTGAGTTCAAGGCCAGTCCGTACTACATAGCAAGACCTGTCTCAAAACACAAATCAAAACAAAGCTCTCCTGACTAGAATCAAAATATTACATACACTTAGTTAAAATTATGAAGATTAGACTTAAAACTTATCAGTCTTCCATTTGATCTTTTTCTTCAGTACTAGTCTTTTCTTTGGATCTTTTCTATTTTCAATCAGAATATATAAATGAACATATTTTCTATACTCAGCGATAAACTGAGCACAAACTTTAATAATAAAAAGGAGCTTCAAATGTCTATACTACTTCAACCGAAGTGTCAACACTGTCTTGCCCCACTTATTAGCAAAATACTACAGGCAAAAGCTATTCTTCTCTCATTCTAGCCCAATACAGTTACTGAAAAACCCAATGAAAAGGTTTGGAGTACAAAATTATATTCCTGCCAAATACTGGGCTGCCAAGGAAATAGAAATAAACTCATTTACAAACTATGAAAGGAAATACCTCTGTAGTTAATGAAATAGGAGACATATGGTTAAAACCTTGCCCTGTACCCATTTGGAAATAGAAATTTAATCATTCTAGTTTTAGAACTGAGGGAAACCATTAGTTAATATATTCATATGAGCAAAACCCAATCTAGCAATTAGACTAAAGTCTTCCTACATTACCCACCATCTAACGAACAATGGCACTTCCTAGGCTACAAAGAAAAGAGTACATGATCAATCACTAGAATTAAACAGACGGTCTTCCCACCTTACATCGTACTGGAAGACATAACTGAGAATAGTAGTTAACCAAAGTTGAGCCTGATTGCTCTTAGTAAGCCCCAAATCCTATACCATATCCCACTCCTTATCTGACACAGATCCACTTCCCTTAAAACCTGAATCAACTCAGCCAGGCATGATGGCACATGTCTATAATCCCAGCACACGGGAGGCTGAGGCAGGGGCATCACTAAGAGTTCAAAACCAGCCTAGGCTACAAAGCGAGCTCAAGGCCAGCCTGAACTGCACAATGACACAAAAACACATCCAAAAACAGAGCAACAAAAAAAAAAAACTTCAATCAGATTTTACCCAAATCTAACTGGAACATTATCAATTATGCTTCAGATCATGAATTTCCAGCCCCTGTGGTCACACTGCAGATCAGTTCATTAAGAACTAAAAAGAATAATACTAAACAGGGAAAGATCCACAACAAAATACTGTTCTAGCAATCTCTACTTAAAAAAAATCTTAAAAAACTATTTCAAAAAACACTGCCTCTAACCTTTTGCTCCTACCACAGTCAACAAAAGTGTTGTTTATTTTGGGAACTGAGAACCTGGCAATCCTCCATTAATACCAATGTTCTAGTTGATACTTACTATCATAATATTTAGTTTTGTTAAGGGAACAATTTTCAGGAAACTGGTCCTGATGATACTAGTGTGCATTCATACAAAAAAAAAAAAGAAAGAGCAGCTGGGAAATGTCACCAATATGTCTATTTTTTTTTCTTGTTTAGAATATAAACTGTTTAACAATATTCAGGCTATGCTTATCATACAATTCTAAAATTATTTCAACTGTGTAATTACCACTCTGTAAGATTAATAGTAAAAGAGTGAAAACTAGAAACCACCCATGTAATTCAACTTAAGGTTCTTAACAGTCACCTCTCTGTAGTCTAAAAACTATTATGAACTGTCTGATATAAAAGGATTTCTTCTTCCTTCCTCATCGAGAGAGGTAATTAGGTAGGTAGGTAGACAGACAGATAGATCTGAATATACAACACTTAAAAAGATAATAGAAGAGCAAGAGAAGTGAAGTACCTAGGATGTCAAGATAGGTTTAATGGTCTAGAGATTCCAACATTCTCAGTCATTTCATCCTCTTTTTGGGGAATGAATAGAAAAATACTTCATCTCTAGTCCATACCCGAAGGTTCACATTCCAAGATTCCCAGGCCATTCCCTGGAGCACCACACTCCTATAAACAGCCAGCCAGACCATACAATTTTACACACAGGCAACAGAAAAATAAGTCTTCCCCCACTAGGGGGAAAAAAAAAAATCAAACTATTGTCTTCACTACTGCAAAACTAAATAACTTACCTGTATAACCAAAGATCTATCATTGTGGAAATATTATCTCTTTTCCTTATATCCTGAAGGAGTTGAAGCTATGTCTAGAATAGAGCTTAAGCATCAGGGTTTCAGACTCTCAGCTTCAGCCATGGAGAATACTAGAAACTCTTAAATTCCTTTCTTCAAAATAAAATAATAAAAAAAAGAATTAAAGAAGGAAATTAACTTATGCTAATAGATTTACTCCTATGATAAGGCACAGCAGAAAATAGAATTTCTTCATAGTGACATCTTTGTTGCTACTTGGGAACGCTGTAGTAACCTCAGAGATGTTGAGAAAGTGGCATACATTTTTTAAAACCAACAAATACAAACCAGAAGAGCTTGCGTATACAAACTTCTTCCAACAACTAAAATACTAGCTTGAGTCAAAATATGTTGCAGTTTTTTCCACAGTCTAAGAATTGTTTTGAGGTAACCCTAAAGATTGCTTTTGATAGGTTACCTCAAAACAGAATTTATAATGTCCAACTCTTAGTCTGAAAGATTCCCCAAATTTTGGACTCCAAGTATGCAAACTGGGGACTAAACAAAACCTTTAGATTATTCACATCAAGAATCAACCAAATCTTCTATAACTGCATATGTGCTTAGTAAGGAGCTACAATACTCAATTATTAAAGGAAATTTCTACTGTTTTTGGCACATAAATTTTCAACAAGGACAAAAATAATAAGGACTTTCTAGGTTTAGTACCTAGTTAAGCCAGATATTTTATTTATTTTTTTCAAATTTTATTTGAAGAGAAAAAGAAAAAAAAGCAGAAAAAGGGTACAA
The DNA here is from genome assembly GCF_034190915.1 of Cavia porcellus. Classification (NCBI taxonomy): domain Eukaryota; kingdom Metazoa; phylum Chordata; class Mammalia; order Rodentia; family Caviidae; genus Cavia; species Cavia porcellus. Next base: position 153,694,148 of record NW_026947484.1, on the reverse strand, counting down.
GTTATACAGAATTTCAAAAAAAAAAATAAACAGTAGGAAATCACTAGTTAATGGATTACATATTGTCATCTTAGAAATATTTGTTCAAGTTACAAAATTAAAGCTTATATAGTGGACATTCAAACAATGAGACCAAACAGTTCTGTTCAATGATCCAACAAAACTCAGTAATATCATTGCCTATCTTATACATTTAAATATACATGCAGTTATATCGTTTAGAGCACTTTCTTTTCCTCTCTTTTGTACAATGACTATTACACATTTTTGGGTTTTATTGCTCCCACAGTTCTTTTTACTTTTTTTGGAAGAGAGTAAAACCAAATGTGACATAATAGAACAGAGTCGGTCAAATCAAAAGGGTGGACATAATAGATAATGTAAAAACATAATACAAAGGGGCTGGGGATTTAGCTCAGCGGCATAAGCACCTGCCTTGCAAGCAGGCAGTCATGAGTTCGATCCCCGATACCGATAAAAAGGAAAAAGACACACAAAAAAATAGTAATAATAATACAAGGTGATCAACAATGGTTACCATAATGCCTCCCGCTAACTCTTATAAGCCAGGTATTTTAATCAAGCTAATTACTGTTCCAAACTATTTCTAAGATAACAATATGTAATCTATTAACTAGTGATTTCCTACTGTTTTTTCTGAAATTCTATATAACTTGTACCCTTTTTCTGTTTTTTTTTCTCCTTAAATAAAATTTTAAAAAAATAATTACTGTTCCAATTCATAGAACAGTCTAATTATAGTTTTTCTAGTGCATTATATTATCCTTTTCAGAGAATGTATAATCAGGTTAAATGGCTTATTATGAGCACCCATATGCAAACAAAAACTATTAGAAAAGAAGACCAGCACATATTTATAATGTGAAGTGTCACTATATTATAAGCATAAGGCTAGATATCCTAAGGTGATACTATTCATGGTGAGGGATACCATTTATGGTAAGGGAAAGACTGATAAAAATTATCCAGCCTTGTAAACTAAACTAAGGTTACTGTTTAGTGAAAACAGATTACTGTTCTACAGGGACACAGACTAATATCTACTACCTAGAGATGCAACCTCTCCCAAATATGCCTTATAAATTCATGGAAAAAAAGGGGGGGGGGGACAATGTTTAAAAATAATCATTTAACTACACTTTTTGTTTGGTATCAGAAATTGAACTTGCAACCTTGTGCTTGCCAAGCAGGCACTGTGCCACTGTGCCATTGGGCTATAAACCTGGCCCCAGTTAACTACTTTTTTAAAAGCTTTTCATTAACAGGAAGAGACAAACCACAGTGGGAACATGATCCCACAAAAAGTAATCCTTGACTTAAAAATTAACTTTTTACACCAAAGACTCCAAGTGACAACTCTTCTTTGGGCTTTCACAAACATGGTGAAAGATTACATCCTACAGTGCGTGATGGTGGTGTCAATCAGAGTAGAGAAAATTCACAATTACAATATGTCTCTGGGCATAGTACATGGATGCACCCTTTCTAACACTCTTCTAGTTGGGCACATTCCTGCTCTCTTTCATCAGAATTCACTACCGAATGTCATTTATGGCTGTTAGGTACGCAGAAAAACTAATACTTACAGTTGAGTTCTACCAGTATTAAGAAGAGACAGGTTCTTGCAGATGTGTTCTTTAAGTCCTGAAAAAGAAACTTTGGTCAGTTACTTCTAACTAGATCCCAACTGGCCTTCATTAAAACTACATTTTTTTCTTACCTTGTAGAAAATGTTTCGCCTAGTATTTGATTCCCAAGTGTCTGTGTTTATCTGTCATCGCTGTTAACATCCATGTCACATTGAGACTTCACGTGTTAATTATTTATATGGCTGCACTAGCACAACTTGGTATCTGTGCAGGAAAACCACAATACAGTCACAATGGTAGTGCTGCCGTTTACAGGACCTGTGGATAAAACAGTAACACTCCTAAATACCCATTCAGCACAAGCAAATTCACAAGCAATAACTCACATGAGACATCATCATTGTCTGAGCAAGATGACATGTCGCCATCCTTAAAATGTTTAAAAACTCTTAAATTCCTTTTTTGAAATGAAATTTTAAAAAGGAAATTAACTTATGCTAATCGATTTCTCCTATGATAAGAAGACTCAGCAGACAATAGAATCTCTTCATAGTGACATCTTTGATACTAGGTTGGAAACTCTGAAATAACCTCACAGATGTTGAGAAACTGGTATATACTTTTAAAATCTAACAAAAATAAACCAGAAGAGCTTGAAATATACCAACTGTTTCCAACAATTAAATATTAGATTGAGTCTACCACAGACTACTCATAAACAAGTTTTCTAAAGTTCATTCTAAATTATAATTCCTGGGGGCTGGGGATTTAGCTCAGCGGCATAAGCGCATGCCTTGCAAGCAGGCAGTCGTGAGTTCGATTCCTGGCACTGATAAAAACGAAAAAAGACCAAAAAAAAAAAAAAAAGTAAATAAATAAATAAAATTATAATTCCTACAAGTCAGAGTGTCTTAGATTCCTTTACTGACTACTAACAAAGATACACCTCTTTTCCAAGTCTATAATTACTCAGACATGAACAGAAAAGCACTTTTTGTGTTTTATGAAATAAAAAGGAATTAATATATAATGCTTAAGAATTAAGTTATTAAAAACTCATGACTTTCCCTTCTGACAGGGGCTGCAAGGTAGCTCAGTGGTAGAGCACTTGTCTAGCACGTGGGGACACGAGCACTGCCAAAAAGAGAAAAACAAAAACACGTATTTGTTATCTTTTAAAATGACCTTTTACCTTAGACTCTGCCCTCTGTATAACTCATTTGCCAAATGTATTTTAGAAGTAAACAGCAAATAAATGTGATTTAAAGCAAACTGAGCAGGAGAATATATGTTTGACATGCACAAAGTCTTAGGTTCAATCCCCAGCACAAAAAAATAAAAACGAACTAAAATATTGATGCACAAACTTCATTAAAAATCGGCTTCTGAAAAACATGGACTCAAGTGCTGTCCAGTCTGAGAAACACATTACATACAATTTTAAGTCACTGGGTGTGGTGGTCCCAACTACTCAGAAGGCTGAGGCAGGAAGATCATTTGAACCCCCCAAATTCAAAGCTACCTTGGGCAACAGAAATCCCTTCTCAAAAACCAACCTTTATGTCATTTCCACTAACTAGTTTATCAGTTGAAAAAATGGCTTCTAGAATGTTCAGTCATCAAAGAAAAAAGCCTATGAGTAGATTTTAAAATGATTCACAATGGTATGCCAAACCAATTTCCTACATAACAAAAAAGAAAGAATCTATCTGGAAAATACCGACAACTTTACATTCAATTTGCGGATACAATTTGTTAAGGGTATCAATCAGGGCTGGTAATACAGCTCAGCAGAACAAGCACCTTTCTAGCAAGCACAAGGTCTTGAGTTTGAGTACTCCACCACCACCAAAAAAGCAGTCAGCTCTCAGAAGGCTAAATAAGATGGCAAATTTGACATTTGATCATTTTTTTTTTTGTCTTTTTCATTTTTATCAGTACCAGGGACCGCCTGCTTGCAAGGCAGGTGCTTATGCCGCTGAGCTAAATCCCCAGCCCCTAAGATGGCAAATTTGAGACCAGCTTGGAAACTTAAGGAGATCCTTCCTCAAAACCAGAATAAAACAAAGAGCTGGAGCTGGAGCTCAGTGGGAGAGCCTAGCTAACACGTAGGAAAGTGCCTAGCTAACATGCTTGTACCCAAGGTTCAAATCTCTGTACCAGAAAAATAAAACAGGATGTGCAAGTGTGTGTATGTAGAGGTGATCTTCAAATCTCAGAGAAAAGTTTTGTTAACAATGACTAACAGACACTGCTACTATCTTCAAACAATTCTCAAATGTTAAAAAAGAAAGATCTTAATACTACAAAAATGTTAACACAAATTACACAAGCCTACATTCAATGACTGTTATGACTCTTCTGGTAACAAACAAGATTAAACTAGACCTCACACTCACAGCACATACACTGTGCTTTACATGTCATTCATTGAGTGCATCAAGCTTCAGCACATCAGCAAAGATGCTACATGCTTTGCAAGGCAGCCATACCACTCCCAATTATAATGAGTTATGATTTGTTTTTCATTCGAATTACTTATTACAGTAACTTAGCTGAAGCTTTAAAAAATTGTTTTTTGTCTTTAAAAAAAAAAGACAGGCATGGTGGCACATGCTTTAGTCCCAGCATTTTGAGAAGCTGACCTCAGCCCGCTCAATTCAGCAAGATCCTACTGATATATGACAAAAATAGAACCTCCAAATGACAGAAGAAATACTGTAAACTCCCAACCTGCTAGATTTTCAATATGCCGAGTTCATGTTCCCCAAAACCAAAGTCTGAATTCTAAGGAACAATGGAAGTTAAGAGTAGGAAATATTTATTGAGGGGGAGAAACAGCTTCTGAGAGTCAGTAGGACCCCCAGTGGGTTGCAGATGACCCCAATTCTCAGGGTAAGTTTCAGAGAGCACATCCTCATGGGTACAACATGGGTCACAGCTATGATTATAGTATAGTAGCTTAGGTAATACTGACTTAATGGAGAAACAAGTCACATAGCAAGTACACATGTAAAGAACAAAGAACCTTTCAGAAGGGTGAGTCTGAGGGTCTTGATCACACACTGAAGTAACTGATGTCTATAGAGACTTTGTTACACCAGTGTTACCACCACTTATCTTAAGCCTGGTTACTGTCTTTATCTTGAGGTGTAATCTCCAGCAGATGCGCCTCCAGCCTGTTGTAATGAGTTCTCATTTCCTGCACTGACTCTCTCAAGGGTCCAGCCCTATCAGACAGCCTGTAATATTTCTACCTAATTCAGCTGTCTACAATACTATCTCAAAATTAAAAACAAAAAACTCGGGGAGGGGTGTAGTGTGTAGTGTGAAGTTCCTGGCCTCAATCCCCAGTATTCTCCTGCCAAAAAATAAAAAATGGAAAAGTCCCATTTGGAAAACCTTTTTATTTTATTCTTTTCTATAGAGCTTTGCTCATTTTCATATACTAATAAAATTTGTTAACTATTCAAGCGTTCGACAGCAAATCTAAAAACCATCTTCACTGACAAGAATTACTCCTCTCACCATTTGCAGCACAACAGTGGTACTCCTGGGTGGACTATATTAGAGTCTCAGATGCGGACCACACACTAAATCCCTTCAAAAAGACCACAGAAAAATGTCACTAGAAAACATCGTCATACAGCAAAGTTATGAGGCACACAGTATACTCTTAAACTGTAAAGTCCAATCCAAACACATCCTAAATTATGAGATACTACAGACCAAACCCAAGACCATGTGCACAAGTAAGCAGAGCTTCAACCTATGCAAGCCCTTTTTATCTACTTGGAGGCAAGGACTCGCTAAATGGCCCAAGTTGGCCTTGAACTTGCAATAGTCCTGTCTCAGCATACTGAGCAGCTGGGATTACAGGCATATGCCACCACTTCTGGCTTGTTGTAGTTTTTTATTTTATATAAGCTTGGAAAAAATTAAAAAGAAAGGTTATATACACTACAGATTCATCTAGTATCTGACTGTTCAGTTTCAGTAAATGAAAAAAAATTGGGGCTGGAGATTTAGCTCAGCAGGCATAAGCACCTGCCTTGCAAGCAGGCAGTCGTGAGTTCGATCCCCGGTACCAATAGAAAAAGACAAAAGATAAATAAATAAATAACTGCACTGCATTGATTTTAAAAGAAACTGAGAAACATTCAAGTCAGTTATAAAAAGCATTAATGATCAAAGACAGAAACACCTTTCCTAGACAATCTTTCATAGTTACTTGCTACTAAAAAGCTGAACTGAATGTTTATTTGGTAGAAAGCATGACCAAAGAACATCACATTTTCCTGGCTTCCTAACTGTTCAAAAGCACAGGTTCAGTATATCTTCTACAGATTTTAAAAATAATAGTATTTTATAGTCAACAAAAAGATAGCAGGTGGGAAGAAACAGAAATATAATTCTCCATCATCAATATTTAACTGGCTATGAGCAAGTCACTTTGGCCTTCACTTTATCTCTTCATCCAAAAACTGGAGCCCCTGGCACCTCCCCAGTTCCTCTCAGGAACTGTGAAGCTCAGAACAAAGTGATCCCATCTGTGTGGCACTTCAGAGCATTTGTTATCAAACTTTGGTACTAAGATATTCCTGGGTCCAGTTGCCTCAGAAATTCAGATTCATTTTGTCCCTTAAAATTGCATAGCCCTCAGAGTGACATAAAACACACACCTTTCTATATCACTCTTCTATCTAAAACTCTTTCAAGGGACATGTACCTCTGGCTGAGACAGAGCAACAGATGAAAAAAGAGAAACAGCTAAAACCTAGGCAAAATGTACGAAAATGTCCGAAACTAGACAATACAACACAGTGATCAAAGAGGAACAATAAATAAGACAGTGCCATAACTGCCCTACTCACTCTTGCAGAGTTCAGTCTTATGCTGGGGAGTATGGAGGGTGACAGTAAGTAAGCTCAGCTTCCATGAGTCCAGACACTAAAAGGAGACATTTGAAAAGGCCTGGGCAGCAGCCCCAGACCCTAGAACGCAGCACTAAAGCAGACAGTGCAAACAAGAGCTTGGAATACCTGCAAAGGTTTCCCCAAACTGTGAGAATAGATAAGTTTCCAAAAGAAAGACACCTGAAAGACAGGTATGCTGAAAAGTATGACAACTGAAGGGTTGGTAGGGTACAGCTTCCCACAGCCAAGTTTCCAAAGTCTATAGTGTGTGGCTAGGAGTTTAGCTCAGCAGCGTAAGAGTCTGCTTGGCAAACACAAGATCATGAGTTCAAACCCCAGCACCAAAGAAAAAAAAATTTAATGGCAAAGTCTACAGTATGCACACTTCTACCATGGCCACATCAAGCTAGCAGCATGCTATCTCTGAATGCAAAGGTAAGAGAACACAACGGCCTACACCCTATGTTACATAACACAATATCAGGAGAACACAATAAATGTAAATTACCACAATCACACAAAAAATAGTATTATGCAATAGCAATTAGGAGGCAAAGTTTTGAACATTGTGTTTTCATATAATTAATTATAAGCATATATAAATGAATTTTATTAATAAAACCAGGGCCAGGGATACAGCTCAGCAGCATAAGCACCTGGTTGGCAAATGTGAGGTTGTGAGTTCAACCCCCGGTACCAAAAAGAAAGTAAGTATAAACAGGCTCACAAGCATCCTGACATTTAGCACCTGTCCACTGCAGGGCAGCTCTTGCATACCACCAAGCATACTACCTCACACAGAGACAGAACACTGCTCCCAGCCAGAGCGGGAAACCTCCTAATGCATGGAATGTGGAGCACAGCACCCAGAGGCATGCAGTCTCAGGAGCATAAGCCACAATGCTCTGCCCTTACCTAACAACAATAAAAGCAAGGCTCAAGAGGACAACATGAAGCCAGGTATAGAACAAAGTGATCACATACTGACAATCCCAGGACTTGGGAGACTGAGGCAAAGGGATCACTGCTGGTGGAAGGCCAGTATGGACCACACAGTGAAACCCTGTCACAAAAAAATGAAAACAAAAATAAACAAAAGACAACATGATTATCTGTGGTTACAAAGGAATGTAACTATGTCCCACAACACAGCTCAAGAATATGTGTGCTATCCCGGGCTTGAGTCCCAGCACCACCACAAAAAAGAGTAAAAAGTATGATTCCTATAAGAACACCCAGCAACCAAACAAGAATGACAATGCCAGACACCCAATTACAAACTATCAAAAATACAAAGAAGCATGAAAATAGCACTTGTTACAAGAAAAGCAATCAGCAGAAATAGACTTGTATACCTCAGCTATTAGATACAAATATTAAGTCAGTTATAACTACAATCCAAAAAGAAAAGTAACAGCATACACACATAATTCCAGCTCAAGAGGCTGAGGCAGGAGGATCTTGAGTTGAAGGCTAGTCTGGGCAACTCAAAGACATACTCATCTAAAAACACACAAAAAAACAAAAAAGACTGAAAGAAAAGAAAACTCTCATAACTACAAAAGGTTCAAAAAGGTGGGTGAAAAGATTACACCTTAAATAGAGATGCAGAAGACAATTTTTTTTCAAACCTAAACTGATTTTCTTAGAAAAAATGCAGTGTTTGAGATAAACCATACATTGGTTGGAATTACCAAGATTAGGTACTTCAAAGAAAAGGTCAACAAATATGAAAGTACAGCAATAAAAGCCACACAAAATGAAACAGAGGAAAACAAGACTAAGGAAAAAAATGTTTCGCAAATAGAAAAGAGATGAGGGAAGGCTGGGGAAGGGAAAACGATGTAAAAACAATTAAGATGTAGAACAACTTCCCAGGAGGAATGTAATCATTATGTACTAATGAGAAATAGTTTTAAAAGTTTTTTAAAAAACACATAAATGAGCTGTGGAACATCTTAAAGTTTAACACATTGACAAATGGGAATTCCCAAAAGACTTGAGAGATAAGCAGAAAAAAGGAGTATTAGACAAAAGGGCCAAAACTACCCAAATTTAAAGTTACGAATGTACAGATCAAAATAAATAATGCACACACAACAAAGATGAAAAAAAAAGGAACCACATCATAATGAAATTGTTTAAAATCAATAATAAAGAGTATCTTAAAAGTAACAACTCAGGAAGGCAAAACAGGAGGACTAAAGTTTAAAGTCAGCCTGGACAACTCAGTGAGACACTATCTTAAAGTAAGATTTTAAAGAGGGTAGAATGCAGTTCAGTAGCAGAGCATTTGGCTAGCAGCAGGAGTTCACAGGAAATACCACGGGTGAAGTCTATCTTCAAGGTACTGTCATTGTTGACCCAAAACTCCACATCCAGAAAAACTATCTTTCAAAAATGAGATGAAATAAAATATAGACTGTGTGTGATGTTGGCAACCAAACTGAGGACCTCATTCATGCTAAGCAAGTGCTCCACCATGGAGCTACACTGCTAGTCCCAGCTTAAAGTCTTTTTAAAGCTCCATCACCAACAGATAATGCATTGTAAGAAATGTTAAAGCAAGTTCTTCAGATGGAAGGAAAACATACTACAGTAAACAGGAATCTGGGTCTATCTGGAAGAAAGAAAACCATCAAAAATAGTAACTATAAGAATAAATACGAAAGTAACCTGCCAAAATAGCTTAGTTGAGAAAGCATTAGACTGAAGCATAATCACAAAAACGAACACATTTTCCTCTTAGTTTTCGTATACCTTTCAAAATTAACTAACCAGCCAGGCATGGTGGCTCAGGCTTGTAATCCCAGCACTCTGGGAAGGTGAGGTAGGAGATCATAAATTTGAACCTGAGCAACTTAGCCCTCAGAGAAACTCCAGTCTCAAAATAAAAACAAAAACAAGGGCTGGGGATATAGCTCAGTGGTACAGCAATTCCCTAGAATGTGTAACACCTGGGTTCTGAGTTCAACTTTCAGTGCTACCCAAAAAAAGGTAAATTTTTATGATACGCATATATCTCCATTTTTAAAAGATGAACAAATAATGCAAGTCACATCAATACATCCAAGTTACCTGAAATGGATAAATTCTGGGAAAACTACAACCTCTCAGAACTCACCCATTGAGAAATGGATACCTTAACAAAAATAGCTCAGTGGTAAAGCGCTTGCCTACATGTACGGGCCAGCATACCAGAGCACAAAAACTTACCTTATAGTTAAAAACAGACAACAAATAAATAAACTCCAGCTAAAAGGTACTTCACTGGTGAGTTCTGATTGTACTATTTAGTATACATAAAGAGGAAACACTAATCCTATTCAAAGTTTTCTAAAAGACTAAAAGAATAGTCTCCAACTCAATCTTTGAGCCAGGACTAACGTTTACAGGCAGACGTCCCCTAAAGCCTCACATGCTTGAGAGGTGCCTGGATCTGGGAAGTGTGACACTCACTAGCGATTTGACCCCTGAGGAGGCAAAACCCGGTGGAGGAGTCAGGTCACTGGGCTGTTCCCCCTCCTCATTCCCTCACTGCATCGCACTGCCATGTCCCTCTGCCACAACACCAGCCCTGTGGACTGAAATCTCTGCAAACAGCGATCTGTCCCCCACTTTTAAGTTGTGGGTGTGCGTACTGTCTCAGCAACAAGTAATATGGACTCTAAAAACAGACATTACAAGACAATAAAACCCAGATGCAAAATTCTAACCAAATTGTTAACAAAGCAAATCTAGCATCATATAGAGTGGTAATTCATCATGACCAAACGGTGTTTATTCCCCAAACTATAAGGCTAGTTTACATTTATATGAAGTTGGTTCAGTACAATTCACAACTACATAAATAACAAAAAATATACAATTCAGAATAAGTATTCACATAACAATTAACACCCACTTACTGTGTCAGAAAACAGATCAATGGTGTAGTAGTTGCCAAGGTATATGTAGGAGAGAACAGCAGTAGACAGACTGGAAAAAGAAGGAAAATGTGGGGAGATGGGTATGTTCCTAATTTAGACTGTAAAGATGGTAGCAAAGTGGGGCTGGGGATTTAGCTCAGCGGCATAAGCGCCTGCCTTGTAAGCAGGCAGTCGTGAGTTCAATTCCTGGTACCGATAAAAATGAAAAAGACAAAAAAAAAAAAAAAAAGATGGTAGCAAAGTGTATACACACAAAAACATCGGCCTGCAATCCCAGCTACTCAGAATCATACATCATGGCTAGCCTACTTTTCTGAAGTTTTGGTTTTCTGTTTTATTGAAGCACTGTCTTGCTATGCAATTCAGGCTGGTCTTGAACCCACTGCAATCCTCCTGCCTCAGCTTCTAGGGGCTGAATTACAGGTGTGCCCTGCCATGTCCAGTTAGTGGCTAGTCTGCACAACAAGACCTTTATCATAAGACAAAACAAAACAAAACAAAATGCTACATATACTAAAATACCAAAATAAGCAATTTAAATAGTCAGTTATTCCTCAATAAATGTGTCCCAAAGTTAAGTCCAAGAAAAGAAACTTTGCTAAGGAGCCAAGTTAAAATCTATTTTATGGTGCTGTGCAAAATGGGCAGAAAAAAATTACAGCTGCTGAGCATCAAGCTTCTGGGTCACAGAGTCCCTGCATCACTGCTGGTGTGGCTCTTGTGGAGTGGACCAGCAAGAAGCTCTTACATCCTGGAAGTGAACAAGTTCCAAAACCACACCTGACAGGGCATTAGACTCAAACCACCACCCACCCCAGCTGGTCTCATGTCAGACCGCAGCCATTTCTATCTCACACAGCAGTCAGACACTTGTGGACACCAAAGTGGGTGCTGACCTGGAACGTCACTCCCACAGGCACAACAGACAGCTTGTGTATGTCTCTACAGGTCACAACCGAGGACTAGAAAATGCACCAATCACCCATCCTCTTGCAGCAGCAGCAAATAACACCCACTCACACCTTGGGACTCTCCAAAGCCAGCTTATGTTACCATCTTGGTGCTGGAGACCTATGCCAGTCTCATGGGAGCTCCCAGGCAGAGCAGAACCCCAAAATCTCAACTTCATTGCCATATACTTTTGCATGTTCTAAATGTTAACACAGGGGGACTGTAAAAAGATTGAAAATGATACCAATGACCCTAAAAGGTTTGCATTAGTCCTGTTAAAAACCTAATGTTAGCCAGGTGTGGTGGCATATGCTTGGAATCCCCGCACTTGGGAGGCTAAGGCAGAAAAAGTACCTTGAGTTTGAGGCCAGGCTAAACTACATAGCGAGTTCAAGGCCAGCCTTGACATAAAGTGAGAGACTCTGTTTCAAAAAACCAGAATGCCTAATGAGACCAGTAAAATGTGAATGTTTCTAACTACATAATTTTTCATGGAAAAAATTCATTTCATACTCCTCAGATGAGATGCTTCTTACAAATTCTGAAACAAATCAACAAACCTAAAACTAATTATAAATTAATAAATAACTATCCAATCAACCTCACAATGAAGAAAACAAACAAACAAAAGCTAGTCAGGCAGTGGAAATGACTGCACTCTTGTATGACTTGTACAATACTTAAAAATTTCCCTAGGCCCGAGTTTCTTTATCTGAAAAACAAAGGGTTGACTTTTTAAATACCATATACTTTAAAAACTCACTTGTTACACATGAGGAATGAGTATATCATATAATTGATTTACTGGTCACCCTGATTCACCTCTATCCTCTTCCATTTCTGCTCTTTAATCTATGAACACTTGACTTTCAATACTAGACTAGTTTTTGCCAGTTTTTGAATTTTATAGAAATAGAACTTTACATTAATGACTACAATTTTAATGGGGATAAAAACTGTACCTGGCTTTTCCACCTCTGCCTAAATCTACTCTAAATCCTCCCTCACAGCTAACCACATTTAAACCACAATCTCCACAAAGGTTTTCAATCATAAGTAAGTAACCAGAATCATCTGACACTCAAGAAAAAAAGCAGGAATTTCTGACTTCACAGGTCTGGAATTCAGTCCAGTTGTAATGTATTTTTTAATTGTTAAATTTTATAACTTTCAAATTCATGCTGCAGTATAGTATATATAATACAAAATACATAGATCATAAACATATAGATTACCTGATGAGTTATCACGAATCAGAGGCACATGATCTTCAAGAATGCCAAAGTAGTCAATGAATGTGGTCAAGGGCTGTTACCACTCAAGCATCTCTCCCTTCTTTTTTTGCTCACCTAACATTTATTTATGTTGTCCTCACAATCACAGGTCAGAAGCAGCCGCTCCTCTAGGAAACAGTGCTGTCTGCTACAGCCCCTCCCGCACTGAGGGCTCAGGAGAATGGGAGGCTCTTTCTGCCACCGGAGGCAGGAGGCCTTACTGGCAAGTCATCGGGGGAAGAGGTAAGAAGGATCCACTTCAATTTAGATTGTGAAGGTAAAACCAACAAAACTTACTGATACAGTGGATGTGGGGCTATAAGGGAATAAATTGAAGCTTTTTACTACTCTTACCAGCCCGGCTTCTTCCGACCCCTTCTTTTTCATCCCTCTTCCAAGGCTTTGCAGGCTCATGGCCCATTTTCCTTGAGCTCCAGGGCCACGTGTCCAGCTGCTTGCTACACTCAGTAAGTAGCTCCAAATCTACTTTTCAAAATTTGAAAGGACCCTCTTCCCTTGAGCCTCAATACTCGGTCATTTCAACTCCAGGTCTAGATGAATGAGACTTTGAAGTACAGTACCCCATATTCCAGACCCAAACCCCAGAAGCCTTTTTAATCGATATCCCTCTGTCACACAACCTGCATACATACCCTCCACTGAGGCAGGAACCATTTTAGGGTTTGGCTTTTTGGTAGATAAGGAGAACTTAATTACAGCACAGTATAAAAGTGAAGATAATTTAACTTGTTGCTTTCCCTCAAAGGTTTCAGGAGATAAAAATTCCCCTCAGGCTGCCGCGGCTTTCTTGTCATCTTCCCCTTCTGTGGTGTTTCTCCATCTCTCTCTGCTTCCTAGAGAAATATTTCACACGTTGTAAAGACAACACTGCTGGGCATGGTTGGTATTGAGTGTCTCCTCCAGTTCTCCTACCACCATGAGCTCTGGACTAGAGGGGTAGAACAGTTTCACGATTTCTCCTCTCCATCAAGTCTGCTCCAAGACAAAAACTATCATCCCCACCGCACTCCTTGCTAATTCCCCAGTGCCCCCACGTCTCTGCCAACTCCCAAGGAAGCCTCCAACCTCAAACTTCCCTCAGTTCTCCAAATTTTCCATTTTCTGCACTCCCTCTCATTGTGCAAAGCTTACTTACGAAGATTCTTCTACAAAGAATAACCTATCGTGCCCATCCCCCCACTGCACCTATTCACCTAAGTAAACTTCTCAGTTTCACAGTAATTCTTAATATAATGCTTCTCACTAACATGCATTAAGCACTCACCTGGGGAAGGGGTAAGACCAGGCTCTTACTACTTAGCCAAAGCTCCCAGCCATCCTCCTGCCTCACCTCTCCAGTACTGGGATTACAAGTATGAGCCACCACCCACCACGCCCAGTTTAAGCAGCTCTATTTCAAGGCCCTCTACACAAGCCTCTCATATCTCGTTTAGTACTCATCACATTACTATGAGAATTCCCAGCTCTCTGATGAGATGCACAGAGATTAACTTGCCCAGGGTCAGAGAGCTAGTGAAGCAAGAGCTGGGTGGAATCCTAAACCTTTAACCAAAGGACCTTGCCTTTGCTAGGAAGCTTTCTCCAGGATTAGGTATCCCCCCTTATCACTGCCCTGAGGGCCTTCTCCAATTCCCTTAGTCAACTCTGAAAGGAGACAGTGCCCCCCTGTTTCCCATTATACCCCCAGAACTAAATATTTTCAGTCCTCTAATGTCAATCAACAGCTACCACTTGGGATGTGACGTTCCATGCTAGGCACTTTCTAAGAACATGCATTATTTCACTTGATGTGGAAAATTACCTCTTGATATACTCTACTAGCATTTGTATTTGAATGACATGAAATGCAGGCAACTTGTCTAAGGTCTCATTGTTCCTTGGTATTAAAGTAGAGATGCGAACAGAGGAAGTCTTACACCATAATGGGTGGGTGGGCACAAGATGAGAGAATGAACTCCATGCTATCTATTTTGGCTGCTTGTTTGCAGCTATATTCTGGAAAACTGAGCCTTTAAAAAATGACTTCCAGGGGCTGGGGATACAGCTCAGTGGCACAAATGCCTGTCTGGCAAGTGTGAGGTCACAAGTTCTATGCCCAGTACCCTCCTCCCAAAACAAAAGGGAAAAAAAATGACTTTTTTTTTTTTTTTTATCAGTACCAGGGATCAAACTCAAGACTGCCTGCTTGCAAGGCAGGCGCTTATGCCACTGAGCTAAATCCCCAGCCCCTCCAAGAAATGACTTCTGTGTGGTCACACACACACCTATAATTCCAACACTCAGGAGGCTGAGGCAGAATAATTGTCCCAAGTTCAAAACGACCCTGGACTATATAGCAAGAATCTTGTAAAAACAACAAAAATGAAACACCTAAGTGATAATAATACATTATTTCTAAATTTTACATTAAAACACAGGCCCAGTGAATTTTTTAAGACACAAAATGACTGACACCTATGTGTTATTAACTTAAGTAAGAACCTTTCAGAACAGTACACATCTGCAATCCTAGCACTCAGGAGGCTGAGCAGAAGGACTGCTCTGAGTTTGAAGCTTGCCTAGCTACACAATGAGTTCAAGGCCAGCATGAACTACATAAAACCCTGACTCAGAAGAGTATACAAAGAACTGTTTCTATAAAGTAGGGATGGAACTCAGAGGTAAAGCCCTTGCCCAGCAGAGCAAGGCCTTACATTCCATCCACCAACCAACCAACAGCACGCGCGCGCGCGCGCACACACACACCCCCCAAAAGACTATAGCAAAAATTGCTGTTATATACACAAAATTCTTTTTTTTTTTTTTAACAAAATTCATCTTAAAAATCCACATCAAGAACCCAAGAATATGTATGGCCCATCATTACAAACCTTGTGGCCATTTTTTTTTTTTTTTTTTTTTGTCTTTTTGAGACAGGGTCTCACTACGCAGTTCAAGCAGGCCTTGACCTCACTTTGTAGCTCAGGTTGCTCTCAAACTCACAATGATCCTCCTGCCTCAACCACCCAAGTGCTAGGATTATAGGTATATGCCACCATGCCCAGCTTACCAAATTTTTCTTTTTTTCTTTCAACATCCTCCATCATTCACAAAAGAACAACATCTAACTCTATCAGTTGTGGGACAATTCAGATTATTAAATGTATTTGTATGTTCATAAATTGTAACTTACTATCCCTATGATTTACAAATACAATGAAATCTTTTGGTCCTAAATATGCAAACCAAAGATTGTGTTCTAAAGTGAACTTTCAAATAAATATGTACCATCAAGTGACAAATGTAATTTGAATGTGGCCGGTTTTTTACAGCAATGGGGGAAATGTGGAAGACCATCAGGTAGAATGAAACAGCAAGCAGAAACACTGAAACGACACCAGAATTTGGATGCAGATTTATGTATGTCCATGGGCACTCAAAGGAATCACTCCCAGAATATCAGGCCCTGAGCTCTGGTGAGGCTTACATGGGATAAGCAAGCAGGAAGTACAAAGGCAGAATGGTTTGTAAATTGGGGACTGATTTTTACAATGCGCACCATAGTGACCAGCCATTTCTAAGAGACAGAAGCTACCCGAACTGAAATAGGAACTAACCATTACCCGTGCAAGAAACTGAAGTATTGGGGGGGGGGGGGTCCAAAGGGGGGTATTTCTGCTACAGAGCTTTCCTTTTTTTTAGAAGCAGGGATTGAACTTACAACCTCGCGCTTGCCAGGCAGGCGCTTATGCCACTGAGCTAAAAGTCTGGCGTGAGCTACTTTCAAATAAAAATATTTTCAAGGTCTCCATTATTTTTCCAAATTCAAAATACATACACTGCTATGGCGGGGGGAACCTCTGTATAGTTCCCAAAATTTTCTTTGGGCCATGTTGGAACTTAGGATGCTGGGAAATCAAGCAAGCAGCTCCCCTGCCTGGTAAGCAGCGGCGGTGTGGCAGACTGTGGCCCTTGCAGGGGGAGAACCACCAGTGTCTCCTGAGATCTGCCATGTTGGAACTTACGAAGCTGGAAAACCAAGCAACCAGCCTGCCTCCCTGCTAAGCAATAGTGAACCTACTGGTGCACAGCCTAGAGTCAAACATCCTCCTTTCTCTACCTCCCTTCTCCTGTCCCGCCTGTTAGCAAATGGGAACCAGAAATCTGAGCATCTCCTGGGAGGTTGACCATAGCAAATAAGGGGGATTTTCTTCTACCATCCTTTCTAAGGCAAATATTTTTATTACTGTTTTGCTCTATTCTGATTAATGGTACTGCTCTATTCAATACTCTTGATAAGTTCTATAATGTTGTGTATTTTACTTTGATATACATGACTGAAAGAACAGCTATTGCAAAGATAACGAAATATACTGTGATACCTATTACTGTTATCCCGGTAACCTGCTATGAAGTTCTGTACCAATTTCACTGTACGATCTTAGTTGGCTTTATTCTGTCTTGTTCTGTTGTACTTACCACTTTCAAAATAAAATTTAAAAAAAATTTTTTTTGAATTGGCTATTTCTCTTTCCTCAAACTCAGTATTAAAAAAAAAAAGTTTTATCCAAAAATTTTTAAGGTTAGGTACTTTATCATTCCTGAGTCTGTCAGCCTTTTGCCCTTGGCTATAAAGTCATTACAGTTGTGCACTTCACTTTGAATTAAGCTCCTTACAAAATCAGTAGTTTTCCTTCTCTAAAGGTGAAATCTGAAGTCATTCTCTAATAGCTAAATCAGCCAAACTTCAGGAGTCTAGCAGTCTGTAAACAAAACATTAGCTGTTCTTAATTATACATCAACAGATTGTGTTTATTTCTGCACTACGAGTTTTAGCCTATTGAGCAAAATAAAGAAATCTACAAAAACTGGGATAAAAGATGCTTAAGAACAATGGAAATGTACAAAATCAGACTTAAAAATTCTGTAATCATGAATAAAAAGCAATCCGTATGGTATAAATGTGCCTAGAGCATAGATTAGAGAACCATCTTGGTTTTAAAAAAAAAAAAATCCCACAAGTTTTGGGTTCCAATTTTAATAAAACCACTGACTTGTGTGACTTTAAGCAATTAACTTGTCACACATTCTTGGTTATAAAGTAGTTTTATCATGCAGAATTGGCATCAGAATTAAAGTGAAACAAGTGATATAAAGCAACAGCCACAGTATTTATAGCACACACCCAGCAAATGTATGTAATAATGACTGCTGACCTCTTGATACTGGTCATACTGCCAGACAATGTAGACATTATCTCTAAAACTCAAAAATCTATGATGATTTTTAAGATTATTATCATCCCCACTTTACAAATAAGAAAACTCCAAAAAGCTAAATGTTTTACCCAACATTACATAGCTAGTTAAGTTGCAGAATGCAAGTCTTAATCACTCCATTGATTTTCGATCCCTGGTACCAATAAAAAAAAAAAAATCACTCCACTGATTTTATGCTTCACAGTAACAGAACTTCCCCCATCTTCACAGTCATCTCAGAAGTACACAGGCACGTGCTGTCTTCATTTCCTTCACATGGCAGCAGACTCTTACAGCCACACAACCAACAGCCAGAACTTAACAGGGCCAGCCTGTAATGCTAAAGTCAGAGTTCAGTCCCAGAGACCAGGGGCTCTCTACATTATGGCAATAATTCTATAAACACTGAAGCAAGGAAGACCCTTTGCAGAAGAAAAGTAAAAAATAGATGACATGTGATTTATATTGACTTTCTTCCAACTACTGTCAACATTCAAGTTTTCCAGAAGTTAAAATATAAATTTACCTGAAAATATCAGTAGCAACTTTATCCAAAAACAAAACAACAAAAAACTCCCCACATCATCCAACTTCTTTGAAATTTGTGAGAAAATATCAGTGCTAATCAGAAGCAGAAGAAAAGATATTTTGACAGTTCTGCTACTGTTTCCTGTGGTATGTTTCTTGTTTAATGAATGAGATCATCTAAACTGAAAATAAGAGATTATAATTTTATACTTCTGTATAAATCATTCAGTGTCTCCTGCAAGTCATTCCCTATCTTTTTCACAGGAAAAGACAATTACTATCTATGGAGAAGGGTAGGGCCTGAATATAAAGCAGCCCAAGGTGCCCTGACACTGAAAGTACCGATCCTGTATTTGTTTCCTGCTGTTTTCCAGAAAGTTAAAGAGAAGCAAGCCAATCAAACAGTTAACACTATTATAACATGATCAAACAAAACTCAATATTAAATTAAATTGTCTCTAGAATTACCTTTATCTTGTCTGGATTTAGTTACATAAGTTTATACCCCTCTTGCCACAAGAGGACACAATGAGAAGACAGCCTTTCATGCCACCACCTTGATCCTGGACTTCTCAGCCTCCAGAACTGTGGGAAATCAATTTCTCTTGTCTGTAAGTCATTCTGGTCTACAGTTCTGCTACAACAAGTAATGGACTGAGACAGAGGCTAGTGAGACAGGCAACCAAACAAACCATTCTCCAGTAACAAAATACAAGACTGACACTGTCAGTGAGTAAGTAACACAAACAGCCAAAGTACGAAAAGGGCATCATTTTTTAAACACTTTGATTCAGCTTTGCGTAGAGTTATTAAGCACCCTTGACTTTTTAGTTTCAGAAGTTTAAAACATTCTCTTTGTTGCCTGATGATTTACAAGAAAAAATTGAGGGCTGGTGACATAGCTCAGGTAGCTTCCCTGGTGTGTGAGATTGCCTGAGGGCAAGGGCAAACGCGCAGAAGCTAAAGGGAAGAACTGAAATGAAAAAGCGCTATGCATAATTTTTATGCCTAAACAAGCTTGTTAAAAAACTAGCATAAAGTTCTGCCGGGCGTGGTGGCTCACGCATGTAATCCCAGCACTTGGGAAGGCCGAGGCAGGAGGATCGTTGTGAGTTCAAGACCAGCCTGGGCTACAAAGTGAGCTCAAGGCCAGCCTGAACTGCATAGTGAGACCCTGACTCAAAAAGACAAAATAAAATTGTTCAAAAAACTAGCATAAAAATATGATTCTTTGGGCTGGGGATTTAGCTCAGTGGCGTAAGTGCCTGCCCAGCAAGCACGAGGTCATGAGTTCAATCCCCAGTACCACAAAGAAAAAACAAAAATGATTCTTCGGGTACTGTTTTTGTTGTGTTAATGGTGGTGGTGGTACTGGGGATTGAACACAAGGCCTTTGCACTGAGATACATCTCCAGACATCATCATCATCATTTATTATGTACTGGGGATCAAACTCACAACCTCATCATTACCAGGCAAGCACTTGAGTCACTGAACTAAATCCCTAGGCCCAATCTCTATTTTTATTCATTTTTTTCATTTTGAGACAAAATCTAAGTTACCTAAGCTGGGCTGAAACTTTCCTCCTACCTCAGCCTCCCATAGTGCTGGGACTACGGCCATTCACTATCACATCTGACTGAAGATTGCATCAATTTTAGCTACATCAATTGAGCACATAGTATGTACTATATACTTATAAAAACATCTCAGCCCTGCACATTCTTTCATCTTGAGGAATACCTGCAAGTAAAGCACAAATAATTCAATAGGATCTATGCAAAATGCCTGAGGTAAAGATCCTTTCTAACCTTCAATTTTTATACATGCTTAACTTTTATTAACTTGCAGTTCTCCTCACTACAGCTGCTATACAATTGGACACAGCATTTCAAAAAGGCTTGCAAAAAATCATGAATAAGTGCTTGCTTTAAAATAGTTTATTTTAAACATAAGGTGGGGAGGCTGGGGATTTAGTTCAGCGGCATAAGCACCTGCCTTGCAAGCAGGCAGTCATGAATTCACTCCCTGGTACCAATAAAAAGTTAAAAAAAAAAAAAAAAATATGGTGGGAATATATGTAAGTAGAGAAAAAAACCCATTAGTTATCCCACTAAGCAATTACAGCTACTGTGGAAAAATAAATAAATAATTAAATAAAAATCTTTTTATTGTTAGTACCTGCTTGCATTACATAGTTTGTATTCCTGGTAAGGAGTTGGTACCTGCACATAAAACATTTCAATTCCTTTTTGCCTCCCTTCCTCACTTTCCTCTGCTGTAAAATATTAAAAACAAATCTCACCATTATAATCATTATAAAATTCTACAATGTTGTGCTTACAGTGATTATAAATTTGTCAATTATTTACATTTTTTAAAAGGGTTACATTTCCATAAATTTTATTCAGTGGTGGCTTTTAAAGAATGTTAATGTCAGGTTTCTTTTAAAGCCTCCAAAAGTCTTGCTCCATCTGTCTTGTCAGAATTCTCAGTGGTTTTTGTCAACATTACCAATGAGAACAACAGGGACTAGGAAAGTTGTAAAAGTAGTAAGACTATCATGAGGACACCGAGATAATAAATGAGTGAGGACACTTTACCATCCATCCCTTGACAGTGTCCTCCCAGAAATACCTGTTGATATCTAATATTTTCCATCAAGGTTGAGGTCTGAATAGCAAAAGCCAGAGACCTTCAAGGCAAGCACAGTCTCTATATCCTTTCATTTTTACCATCATTCTTAAGACAGTACAAAACATATTCACCAGCATGTGAATTCAGCTCTACACCAAAGGCTCTACCACCTTTAAGAATCTGCAGAGGAAAAGGCACTCCTGAGCTAGTTTCCCAAAAACTGAAGAACAATAAATCATACTCAATTCTGGGGCTGGGGATTTAGCTTTAGCGGCATAAGCGCCTGCCTTGCAAGTGCATGGTCGTCAGTTCAGTCCCAGGTACCAAAAAAAAAAAAAAAAAAAAAAGAAGGAGCAAAGATGGCAGATAGATAATAACTGGCTATAGAGGCTCCATGAGACAGTCAACTTAGAATTCAACATAATACAGAGTGGGGAGCCCCAAACAAGGAGATGAATTCTCTCGTCCGAAAAAGAAATTAAGGTGAGAAGAAACAACCAAACAGTCCAGTGCTATTATTGGAACAGCTAAAGGCTTAGTGTTCTCACCACAGTGGGCGACTTGCTGACCATCCGAGGTCCCGCTGCTTCGACTCACTGGAGGACCAGTTACACTGAGTTCAGGAGGTCGTCAGTGAGCCCAACGGAGACCTGAGTTGGCAAGGTGCCTACATCAACCTGTGGTGAGTGATGGGAATGGAGCCATTCCATAGAAAGGGGGGCTCCAGTGGACAACATTCTGGGACAGGGCAGGACTGGCAAGAACAAGGGGCAGCAGTGACTTCGTCAGTTGTTCCCTTCCCAAAAGGGATTGGTGGAATGAGCTAGCTAGTCCTGGGTCACATGACCTGGCTAAGACCCAATAGGTTATATGAAATCAAGTCCCTACAGTGGTGGTGCACACTAACCATATTAACCCAGTGAAGCTTCAGAAGTTTGACTGACCTAGAGGGGAGGCGGTGCAAAGTAATACAATGCAGGTCACAGCAGCTTGACTGATCCGGAGGGAAGGGGCCAGCACATGCTGTCCCTGTGTGCAACGCACTAGCACACGGCAGTGTGAAGAGTCATCTAGCCAGCATGCTTCAGAATTATAACCAACAAAGAAAGAAACTGGGGCCTCCTGGAAGAAACAGAAAAGACGGGAAGAGGACACAACAAAAAGTGGGACAACAAAAAGTCCCAAGGTCCCAACCCTGAGAACATTGACCCGGGACAGGTAAATACAAAGGAGAATGAGAATAGCAAACATGCAGTATCAGACACAGAACCAGTGGATGTAAAGAAGTATCTTCAGGACCTCATAGACGAGTTCAAAAGTAAAATATTTAGTCAAGTAAAGCAAGATATAAGATGATTAATAAAAGAGATACTAAGCACCCCTCAAGCAGACACAGATGGAAGGGAGGAACTCAAAGGAGATAACCATTTGATGAGGAATATAAAAAAAATATAGAATACATGAAGCAGATTCAAAGAGATCACCAGGAAATTAAAAACTATGGAAAGATGGCAAATCAGCTTGAAAGAAACTAAGGATAGATTATCCAAACTGGAGGACAATTTTGCAATGTGGGATTATGAAAGGGAAAACTTTTAAAAAATAACAAGGAAACAAGCAGTAACAATACAAAGGCTAGAAGAGGACAAGAGGATCTATAAAAAAATGTGAATGAAGAAGCAGGGGTACAAACAGGAATTACAAAGGTTATTCACAGAAATAATTAAGGAAAACTTCCCAAACATAGGAAAAGGAAACGATATGCTGATATATGAGGCATACAGAACGCCAGCCACCTACAACCAAAACAGAGCTATACCCAAGCATATAATAATCAAGATCCCATAAATTCAATATAAAAACAGAATATTAAAAGCTAGAGACAAGAAACAGATAACCTATAAAGAAGACCCATCAGAATAACCTCAGACTTCTCGACACAAACCATCAAGTCAAGAACAGCCTGCAGTGAAATATTCCAAGTCCTGAAAGAAAAGAACCTTCAACCCAGATTGATATATCTTGCTAAACTGTCTCTAGAAATTAATGGAGAACAAGAAGCTTCCAAAATAAAAAGGAACTTGGGAAATTCGCAACCACCAATCCAACTCTACAGAGAATACTGCAGGGCATTCTAGAGAGAGAGAGAAAAGTACTGGGATTCCAGGAACAGTGGCAGAGAGGCCTCAATGAGTGGAGCAGAAAACAGAATGAAAAAGATAAGCAGACAACTGATGGCAAAAAAAGAGCATAAAAGAAATGAGGCAGAGAAGATTTTATTCAAAACTGCTATGACTGATAGTACCAAGTCTGAGAGTATAGGCAGCTACACTGAAGATGACAAGACTCTATGATATACATTCTGGTTCGATAACTGCTGGTTTTTGAAGTTCTATACTATATACAAAGTTGTGTTTTTATTAATACTGTTATGTACTGATATATTCAATTATACTATGTCTGATGATATAGCCAATTCTATTGGAGATAACAAGAAACACAGGAACCATGGTAGAACTCTTTATACAACAGTCTTATATGTTTTTTTCATTTCATGTGTTTATAGGAATATGTTTTGTTTTGTCTTGCTATGTTTCTCCCTCTAATATAGAAAGGATAGAAATACATGTTAAGACTCATGCATGTGTAGAATCTACAAACAGTTTATGAGAAATGATGACACATGATGAAATGAACACATACTTTAAAGAAAAAGAGACACTAAAATACCCAGTGCTGATCCTGGAGTGTCATAATGTGAAACCAGCAATAGTATTATTCTTTTTCAGAGTGATATTAGCCTGCTTGGGTTTATTCAATCTCAACATAATTGAAGATATGGATAATGGCATGTATGTTTAAGTGTATAGGACTGATAATCATATTTGTAAGTTTTTGTTGGATAGTTGAAGAGAAATGGTTGCAATCTCACTGTTTGAATCCTCACTTTATATGCTATCTTGAATAACTTTGTAAGAAGACAATCTGGAATCATCAACTACTGATTTCTTACTGTTTATTTTTTTTTTAAATTATATATTATTTCTACCTGTTTTCTGTTTAGTCTTTCTTTAAAGTAAAAAAAAAGACACTACAGTACCCAATGCTGATCACAGAGTGTCATGATGTGAAATCCAGCAATACTATTATTCTTTGTTCAGAATGAATTTTTTTTTTTTTTTTTTTTTTTTGGTCTTTTATCGGTACCGGGGATCGAACTCATGACTGCCTGCTTGCAAGGCAGGTGCTTATGCCGCTAACTAAACCCCCAGCCCCGTTCAGAATCATTTTAACCTGCTTTAGTTTGTTTAAACATAAATGAAGATATGGATAACTGCATTTATGTTTAAGTGTATAGGATTGACAACCACGTTACTAAAGTTTTTGTTGGACAGTTGAACAGAACTGTTTGCAGTCTCGCTGTTTGAATTCCCACTTTACATGTTCCATTTTTTAATCTTGAACAACTATTTGTAAAACGACAATATGTAAACATCAACTAGTGATTTCTTACTATTTATTTTTTTCTCTGAACGTATGTATTATATCTACCTATTTTCTGTTTTGTTTAGTCTTTCTTTAAAGAAAATTTAAAAATAAAAAAAAAATCATACTCAATTCTGGTTTTTTTTCTTTTCAGTTCTGGTTACTTAACAGTGGTCTATGCTATAAAGATGCCATAGACACTGAGCTGGCCAACACACAACACTAAAGGAACTTAGGGGTTAAGTTGCCACAGGTCTCAAGTCAAACCATTTTCAATCTACAGACACACATCCTTGTTTTCTGTCTCTATCTAAAGTCATCTTCCTCAGTGGATACTGTTGACTCATGAATACTGGCTACAGCACTGAACTCCTACCTGTGGAGTTTATCTAGGGTGGACTCTGGTCACAACACTTAGGATGGCAAGTCAGCCCCCTAGATCTGCTCTTGGGGGTGGGGGCTCACTCAGGTCTTGGGCATGCTCTGCCACTGAGCTGCATCCCAGTAACTGCTAAAGAGCAGGAAAGGGGGTGAGGACACCTGTTTTGACTGGGAGCTGAAACAGGAAGCCTGAACATCACCTTGTTTAACCTCAGCAGGAATGTGCCCATCAGGCAATAGGAGATTTGAAAGCAACAGAGTTCCAATTTGGGGTTACAAATAAAATCACAGGGAGCATGTGAGCTTGCAAAACATGAAATCCACAACACAATGCCAATCAACTGTGCTCACACCTCTTAGTTCTGTTTCTAAATTTCTCACTACAGAGTTATAGGGGCTGGGTAATCCCAGTACTCTAAGATACTACCAAAGGAGGGCAAGGGCCCTGCCTCAAAATAAAAAGCTCAGTACCAAGGCCCTAGGGAAGGAAAGAGGAAAAAAAGAGAAGGGAGTGGGACAAGCTGTGAAGGAAAATAATAAGGTTTTTTGGCAGGGGGAGTGGGGAATAGACAGATCTCAGTCTGTAGCCCTGGATGGCCTTGAATTCATCACAGTGATCCTCCTGTCTCAACCTCCCAAGTACTGAAATTACAAACACGCACCACTACACCAGGCAACAGTAAGATCTTTTACACAAAAAAGATTGGACCATTTTACCCAGAAAAAAAGAAATACAAGACAGTCAAACATAAATCTATTTCCTTGTCTAGGAAAATTAACACACTGATATAGCTGGCTTTGGCTGATACGATCCTGGGACCCATGCTATGCAAAACCACACTGAAACATTCTCCAGTGTAGAGCAACACCCAGCAGCAGAGCATCCAGAGACAAAGATGCCATACCCATCTGCACATAGATTTTTCTGGCTGGTCCCTTGCTTCCCAAAACGCACTGCTTGGGCATTGTTATAGTCAAGAAAGTTTTCCAGAGCACCAGTCTTCTCCAACCCAAAGGTGGGATCTTGCTAAACTGCCCAAATGGCGCTCAAACTTACAATCCGCCTGCCTCACCACCCTTGGCCTCCATACAATCCCTACCTTCTTTACCCTACTTTGTCTCATAGCATTCACTCATCACCATGTTACATGCAGAGCAAGCTGAGACTTTCTCTTTCCTTTTTTCTCTAGGTCATGGGAATTGCACACAGGGCCTCAGCGCCTGCCTGGCAAATTCAAGGTCCTGAGTTTGATTCCTGGTACCCTCCCGCCAAATAAAAGTAAATAAGGAGTGGGATTGGGGTCGAAGGTAGAGGAAGGGAATGAGGGGGAAAAAATCAAAGTGTATCACATACAGGCACAAATTCCCTATGATGCATGTTACCATTATGTATATCTAAAATGTACCAATAAAATAAAATTCCAAAATCATGAAATAAAAAGGCCTGGGGATGCAGCTGAATGGTAGATCTGCTCATCTAATAGCAAGCACAAAGCTCCTGGCTTGACTGTCAGCACTGAATACACAAAGGGAATTAGCACCTATTAACAAAAACTTTAATTTACTTTTAAAAGATTATGCAAAAACTTCACTAAACGATGTCTATTGCACACACTGTGCATGTTTTGGAAGATTATAATACATTTTCCTATAACAATCAAAGCAACTTTCAGTGTTTCAACGTTATCAATAAAAACTAATTTTCAGGCCGGGGATTTAGCTCAGCGGTGTTAAGTGCCTGCCTTGCAAAAACGAGGTCATGAGTTCAATCCCTGGTATCAAAAATATTTTTAAAAATAAATAAATAAAAATAATAAAAATAAAAACCAATTTTTTTTTTTTTGTACTGGGGATCGAACTCATGCTCTAGTGCTTGCCAGTCTGGTGCCAACACTACTGAGCGAAATCCCCAGCCCAATAAAAACCAATTTTAAATTTAATTAATTCATATTCTCCAGAAATTTTTTCTAGTAAACCTAGTTAGTTCTTAAATTTAAAATGTTCAATCTGATACTTAGATTGAAAAAGAAAAAGCTTTCCTTTCCATGGCTAGAAATATAGGGGACAGAGAGGGTTTCCTGCAGATCTTAAAGGTTATACCTGAACACAGGAGCAGAAACATCCAGAAACACTGTCTTTTGAAGTATCTTCAGGTACTGTCTTTTTTCTCTCCTTGCTGAGACAAAATACCCAACACCCAAAATTAAAGAAGGAAAGACTCACTTAGCTTACAGTTTGTGGAGGATTCAGTTCATAATCAGCTGGCTCCAAAACAGGATGGCATGGCAGAGGGGCAGCAGTCCATGCAACTGAAGACAGCAAAAACAAGGGCAAAGCAGGGGAGGAGGAAAGCCTCTTTTCCTCCCTTTCATTTTAAGCAGGATACCTGCTATAGAGTGGGTATAGCACTTACACCATCTCTGTGCCCCACTCTTGCAAAGGCTCAGAAGCTTGAACTTTAACTTTTCAAGCTGACACAATGAATCAACCATTACAACACCCTAGGCAGCACACAGCTGCCCTAGGGCATGTCCTCTACTCCCTAGGACTTAGAATAGCTGAGTTACTTAGTAAGCTTCCAACCTTCTCAAGTTAACACAATGTTATCAACCATTACAGGTATCCTGGCACAGCATGATTTATGCTGTTTAGTAATTCAGTCCCACCAATTCAAGTCTCTTTTTTTGTCTGTTAAACAGGCAATAAAAATGGTTTGCTGTGGGAAAAACTCACACCTGGAGATGGTAGGCCATGGAGCAGAAATCATAAAAAGATATTGCTCAGAAACTAAAGACATATTTTGTTAGTGATACTAAAGGCTACAGGACAGTTACAAATGTTCATTTTGAAGAATCTTAATTTATATGCAAAAAAAATTTTATCTGAAAAACCAGAGCATCTTGACAGTGAGGTACCACATAGGTGCCAGATGCCAAATACCTAATTCATCCTGCAGGAAAACCTACCACCCCACTTTGTTCCATTGCTTGCGGGCATGGCTCGATTGCTCAGTTAAGAAAGTATAAACAATTATTTACCTTAGACCTCGACACTGGGCCGGTAGATGCTGATGAGTAATGTAAAGCAGAACAAGCTTAGCACCTTGGCTTGCAATTTACACCTGGCTATAAGTAGCCTTAAAACTTGGGAGTTGAAGCGTTCATCTAAGAACTATTACACAAGGTTTGTCAGCTCTAAATTTGCCTGGCTTCTCTCATTCTCCTCCAGACAGAGGGCACCAAGATAAAAGCCACCGAAGTGCTTTTCAGGGTTTGCAGGAACACCCAACTGCCAGCTTTTACAATGACCTTCCCTAAACCATAAGGCCCCTCAGATTCCAGGAAAAACAGAGAGCTCTGCAGACCTCCATAAGGAGGCTCACTCTTCTATCACGAACACCCGCCAGGTGACAGCATGAACCCCAGAAACAAAGCCAAGACTGCCACCTTCCGCAGAAGCCTCTTCTCACTACAAGGGGTAAACTGTCCCCTCAAGAAGTAATGGCTCAGGGCCAGGGATTTAGCTCAGCGGCATAAGCGCCTGCCTGGCAAGTGCAAGGTAGTGAGTTCAATCCCTGATACTAAAAAAAAATAGAATAAGTGATGGCTCTCCTGGACTCTCACAGAACCAGTCCTGAGCTAATAAGCAATCTACAGTTTGACCAAACCGGCCGTGCAAACCCCCAATCCTTGCCTTTGTTCCCCTTTCTGTAAAACCTCAATGCTTCTGTCAGACCTTCAAAGATGGCTCCAAGCCTCTTATCCATCCTCTCAGTGAGGCCTCGAAGCTCCTAGCTCTTTTCCTGCCTGCTGGAGTCCTGAGCTGGAATGAATGTATCCAAGCCTAGTCTGTTGAAGTCTCAGAGCCAGGGACTTTGCCCTAAAAACTCCACTAACAAAACATCTTTGCTAATTGTCTTCTGGATACCTTGTAGAAGTTTTATGCTATTAACACAGCCCCGGGGCTGGCAAGCACAAGGTCCTGAGTTCCATTCCTGATACTCACCCAAAAAAAAGGAGAGACAGACTGACCACAGTGCAATGTGTAGCCTAGTATCAAACCCACTGCTTAAGTGCTTTATGTATATTTCTATAGCAGTGTCCTTTTTTATCAGTATGTACATCAAAGACAACGAGGTTAAGACTGAAGAAATAAAAATACAAAGAGGACAAGGAAAAAAATCAAGATTTTAAAATTGAACTTTAAAGAAAAACCAGGTTCTTGACACAAAAATTATTCAAGCCCTTTCCCCTTCCAGCAAACATATAACCCTGAGCTGTACCTGGGGCACAAGGCCTGTGCTTTCTACCTGCAACTGGCACTTCCTCCCAGACTCCACCCTCAGGGAAAGCAGCACTGAGCAGCCGCAGATCTCAGCCTCAAAGACATGGAACTGGTTTCATTCTGAGGGAGACTCTGTACAGGCGCCCTGACATCAGGAACACACATCCTACTCCATCCATCAGCCATCGGAAGACAGCTCCATCCCCATAAATATACCCAGCTCCAGCTCATAAAGACACTTCTCCCAAGGAGCCCCTTTCTATGTTTCAGTGTGTACTTTCTGCCTTAGTAAATCCTTTTACGCTTCTTACTGAGATACCCTGAAAGCTTTTTCACAATAGGAGTCAGCAAACTTGAAACTTAAAATACTACCAGTAGAGTATGTATAAGAACTTCCTAGGACCCGACCTGGTGACAGCATAAAACCTACAGAATCAGGCATGGTGATGCATGTCTATAATCCCAGCTACTTAGGATGCTGAGGCAGGACTGCTGTTGAGTTCAATGCCAGTCTGAATTGCATAGTGAGACTCTGACTCAAAAAAAAAAAAAAAAAAAAAAGCCATGAAAATTCCTATCAATTGGTAGAACAACACAGACTCGTTTTTTAGTTTGTTTTTTGGGGGGAGGCAGGCAGGCTATTAGTACTTGGCCAGGTGGTCAAGTGGGAATGAAAGATCCAAGACATGTGCAGAAAAAATAGCCCCCAGGCACTGCACCCCAGACCAATCAGAAAGTACTATCTTCAGTGCTGGTGCAAGAGGTTTTTGATAGGAGGCTCAAAAGATGGCAGCCAGGAACGTTGTGGCCATGACCCTTGCTCCTTCCCAGAACTGGCTCCATATGGCATACTTCTTCTCCTACCTTTAAAACTGCGGGTCCTTTCACTTGTCTTGGTCAATTCCTTGCAATGAATCTCTAAAGAGATGGCAGATCCCAGATTCCATGGCACAAAAGGCTGAGATTACAGGCTTGTACCATCACACCCAACTAGATTCACATTTTAATCTAATCATTCAATACAAAGATAATCTTTTCTCGAAAGGAAAAGATTATGATTCTGTAACTCAAGGATTATGTATTTTCATGAAAGTAGTAAAAGGAAGTTTAATATATATCCTAAATTAGTACTATATGATGCCACTTACAAAGTTCAAAATAAAAGAGAACAAAACTAAAGTACCCAAGACAAAGACTGAGTAGAGGGGCCAGGGATTTAGCTCAGCAGCATAAGCACCTGCCTGGCAAGCACGAGGTCATGAGTTCGATCCCCAGTACCAAACAAAACACCAAAAAGATTGAGTTGAGGATGCTAGAAAAGAGTGGTAGGAGATACTGCTAGTGTTCTCTTTCTTCATCTAGTTGCTGCTTATTTGTTTTAGTTTATGAAAATCCTCTGTGGTATAAACGGTCACGTAATGAATGGTTCTATAAATGAGAAGCCAGCAAACTAAATTTATGGTAGAGATACAGGTATATCATAAGAGATCAACAGGACTAACAGACACTTGCCAATTTCTAGCAGATAAATGGCATGCTTCTTAAGTGACAGAAGCCAAAATGACTTATTCCATCTCTCCTGCCCCAAATGCTTTATCTTTTATTTTTTTTTGGGGGGGGGGTAATAGGGAAAGAACCCATAGCCTTCACACTGAGTTACATCCCCAACCCTTTTTATGTTTTGTTTTTGAGACAATGTCTCCTAAATCACTACAATGCCCAGACTGGGCTTGAACTTGTAATCCTCCCACATCAGCCTCAGAGTGCTGGGATTACAGACATGTATACCACACATGGCTACTATCTTAAACATTTTTAAGTGTACAGTTTAGCTGAATTCAGTACATTCATAATGCAGGGTAACTAAGGCCATCATTGAGCAGAATTCTTATCATCTTATAAAACTGAAATTCTGGACCCATTAAATAACCTTATCTCCTCTTCTCTTATCCCCTAACGACCACCATTCTTACTTTCTGTCTCTGTGATCTTGACTATTCAAAATACTTCATATAAGTGGAAGCATAAAATGTTTTTCTTACTAGCTGTCTTAGTTTCTTCACTCTCCTTACTGAGACAAAATACCTGACACCCAAAGTTAAAGGAGGAAAGGTCTGTTTAGCTTACAGTTTGCAGAAGTTTCTGCCCATAATCAGCTGGCTCCAAGGCAGGTTGGCATGGCAGAAGGGCAACTGCTCATGGTGGCAGGAGACAGTAAAAGCAACAAGAGTGTGGCCCTCCCTAGCTTCCAGACACTCAAATTGCCCTGTAAGACAGAAATGAAGAGGGCACTGTCCCTCTGTATCAGCTTACAAAAACTAAAAAAACCTCTCTGAGGACACATTACTTTCTATAAAAAGAGACAAGGGTACCAATCTTGAATCAGCACCATATGAATAAAATGAGGTGATTATAAAATATCTAGCATAAATAGGTACTCAACATTAGTTTCCTTTTTCCAACTTAAGAAAAATTTCTTAAATCATAAGGCACTCTGCTTTCCATGTTTTGAGCACAGTTTACATTAAGATATTTTTAAGGACAAAAAAAAACCAGATAGAAAGGTAGAAAATTTGAATATACACTGCAGTGATTGGAATTTAAAGTCTCACAATATATAATAACCTCACAGAAACATGAGACATTCAATAACATGACCAGGCTAAACTCATTTGAAACATCAAGATTCAGAAATGTGAGGAGCTGTTCCAGAGTAAAGAAGACTAGAGAGACATGTTCATTTTAAATGTAATGTATGAGCTGGGCATAGTGGAACATGCCTGGAATTCCAGCTTCTAAGAAGGCTGAAGCAGGAGGATCTTGAGTTCCATGCCACCACTGGCAACATAGCAAGCCCACTTCCTTAAGCGAAAAGCAATGCATGGTCCTTGATTTTAAAAAGCTGTAGAAGTAATTATTAGGATAAATGACAAAATCTAATTATAGACTGTAAAGGTAACAGTATCATATTCCTATTTCCTGATTTTGAATGGTAACTGTAGTTAAGAAACACACTGTTTCTTAGGGAAAACAGTCCAGCAATCCTTGGATTAACTTCCGTTCTATACAATAACTGAGAACATTTTTCATTACCTGAAAACAGCTGCCCCTCCCCTCCTTGCAGCCTACCCACCAAGTCCTACCTTCTCCACAACAAGAGCCCTCAGTTCCTTCCATGGTTTTCAGACACACTTGCTTGTTCTAGTTACTGTGCTCTGGACACATCCAGTTTCCTTTTTTAAGTGTGGCCTCCAGAAGCAAGACCAACATCACGGATGTTTTAACTCACAGGGAACCCATACCATATCCTCATCATGGGCAAGAATCCTTAGTGCAGCTCGGTATGTTTTTACATTTTTCAGCAACTCATACTGTTAGGTGTCTGAGATTACATAAAATCAAACTCCTGAAAGTCTGTCCAGATATTTTTTTTCCAAAATATAAATTTCTCTCTTCTCATCTCTCCCATAGAGCTCCTTCATTTCTTATTGAACAAAGCCTTTAACATCATCATTCCTTCCTTGCCTTCAAATTCCCACCTCTGACCACTTCCACTTTCTTCTACTTCTGGGTTAAAATGCACATTTTCTTTTCCAACGCTCACTCTAGCCCCAATCTTCACCCCAAAGCTCTTAACTTACCTGTCCCCAAATTACCTTGTACTCAACAGCTAGAAATCTCTAGTCCCTTCTGTCCTGCTCTTTCCAAAGTTATCTCCATTCTACCAATCTCAGTGACAAATACCTACTCACCCAAACTTGGAAACTTAAAAAAAGAGGTATTTAAACTCTTTTCTTTTTCTAACAATACATTCAACAAAATTCTGCTTACTCCCAAAAGACTCTGGAAAGAACAGTCCTTTTTCTTCCCATTTAAACAAGTGTAACAGCCCTAATTAGTCCCCTATTCCCATCTACAATATTCTTTTTTTTTTTTTTTTTGTCTTTTTCATTTGTCTTTTTCATTTTTATCGATACCAGGGATCGAACTCACGACCACCTGCTTGCAAGGCAGGTGCTTATGCTGCTGAGCTAAATCCCCAGCCCCTTCTACAATATTCTTCATCTGCTCAAGTGTATCTGTCTTGGTGAACACAAGCCTGACTGATTTCTTTTTCAAAGGAACATTACACACACACACACACACACACACACACACACACACACACGAGACAGAATTGGAAACAATGACTTAGGGGCTGGGGATTTAGCTCAGCGGCATAAGCGCCTGCCTTGCAAGCAGGCAGTCGTGAGTTCGATCCCTGGTACCGATAAAAACCAAAAAGACAAAAAAAAAGAAAAAAGAAGCAATGACTTTTTCCTCTTTAATTCCTGGAAAATCCTTACTCCCCAAAACTCAGTTCAACAATCCATCAAAATTAACTGTTCTTTCCTGTACTCCTATAATGCTAATTTCTTCTACAAAAGCATCATATGGTTTGATGTGTCAACATTCATTACTTGATTATAAGCTCCTTCATTTCTTATTGAACAAAATTTGGCTCATATAACTTTTTCTATCAGAACTCCATACTTTAAAAAAGTCACATTTCATGCAATTCACACTACAGGTTCCCACCAGCACACTGAAAGTTGTTTCGTCCTTATCAACTGAGCTGTTTAGAATTTCATAAGCAAACCATTAATGAAAAATTAAAATGAGCAAAACAAACTGTGTAAATACTTCTCTCACAGTCTGACACTGACTCTTAACACTACTTAGGAAAAGTTATGAGGGGATGAGGTTACAGCTCAATGGCAGAGCAGGTGCTTCACATATACCCAGCCCTGGGTCTAATCCCAAGCAGCATAAAAAGAACAAAACCAAAAAAAAAAAAAGTTACTGTACACTTGTTAACATAATGTTCTTAACATTAGTGATCTCAACTGTATTTCTCTACCTCACTTCTTAGAATGTAACTAAGAAAATGATCTCCAAAACTATTCTTTTCTCTTATAGAAATGACTTCTCTGTCTCCAAACTTGTCATACATAGATTAGTAAAAGTTACTAATATCTCATAGTTCTTGTCATTAAAATACAAAATCCGTGACACTGGCCAGATAGGTAGAAAATTAATTCTTTAAATCTAAGGAAGTGGTGAAATAACCTGGACAAGGCTTTTAGCACTTGACGAGGCAATGGAGCTTAAAAAAAAAAAAAATTGTTATGAGAGACCTTAAACTTGAACTCAAAAAAGAACCCTAGGCAGGCATGGTGGCACACACACATAGTCCTAACCCTCTTGCAAGGCTGCTGAATCAGGAGGGTCCCAAGTTTGAGCCCCCTAGGGCAATTTAGTGAGACCTTGTTTCAAAACAAAACATGGGCTAAGCAGGTATGTCAGCATGAAAGCCCTGGTTTTAATCCCCAGTAAATAACTGCAAACACACAAACACAAAGGGTTGGAGCTGCAAGACCCTGGGTTCAATTTCTAAAGAAACAAAAGCTATTGTCTTCTTAGAAGAAAAAAATCATGGGGACAAAAGCTGCTTCCAAAGCCAAAGTCCAGCTGTTCCTACACTGTCAGAGGAGATCTCAATAGAACTGTTCCTTAGGTCTGGTCCAATCCCAGAACTATCTGATAGTGTTAAATACCAAAGCATAGGGGCTGGGGATTTAGCTCAGCGGCATAAGCGCCTGCCTTGCAAGCAGGCAGTCGTGAGTTTGATCCCTGGTACCGATAAAAAGGAAAAAAGACAAAAAAAAAAAAAAAAAAAAAAACCAAAGCATATCAGACCCACAATCACCAATAATACTAATGTTGACATGTTAAGTTCAAAGTTTAAGGGAATTTTAACAGTTTAGCTTTGTGACTCTTAGAAACTCACTTCAGACTTGTGAAATGTATGAGTATTTGATTTTCTTAACACTACCAAAATGTTTAAGATTTGTGACTTGCTATATGCACAAGTTTCATTAATTAATTTGGGGGTGTGTGCCAGAAATCAAGCTCAAGGACCTTGCATTTGCCAGGCATTTGCCTGAGCCAAATCCCTGGCCCACATTAACAAAATTTAAAATTGTTAAGATTTGTCTATTTTAAGCCAATAAAGGCAGGGCAAAGGAAAAAACAATTTTAAGTTGTTGGGGAAATTTTGTTTGTTGACATTTTACATTTGCACAATACAATACATTTCCACAATACAAATAATGTCCCTAAAAGTAAAGCAGCATAATAAACAGCTACATGTTGAGGGCGCGGGGTGGGGGGTGGGGGGAGGGTACTTAAACAAGCTCTAGGAGTAGGACTAGTAGTCTCCCAGTGCTCAACCCTTTGTTCCAAAAGGCTTTACCATAAGAACTCATGCATACGACACTCACTCACTGGACATCCCTGAGCACACAACAGGCACTGATGCAGACTCAAAGAACTACAGTGACGAAGGAAACAACCCCAGCCTCTGTGGGGCTCATCTTCTAATGACAGGAAACAAATAGCTGGTCCGGTAAGTACCAGTAAGAAAAGCAATCCAGGGAAAGTGAAGGAAGGCATTCTCTCAGGTAGCTTAAGGAAGGTCACAGCTAGTGCACAGCTCAGGTGAAAGTGTAAATAACACCCCTTAGAAAAGCTCTCCTATATGAAGTAACACTGGAACCTGAGAAGTGAGCAAGGAAACCACGCAAATATCTGAGCAGAGTACTCCACGGAAAAAAAAGTCCAAAGGCCACTTAACTTACACAGGATATTTTAAGGGCAATTTAATCTATTCAACTAGAACCATGAGGCTATTAATCAAGGCATCCTCACTCAGAAAAAGTGGTCAACATCTAACTACAAAAAGAAAAGTTCTAAATTTTTTAGATTAATAGAATAAAATAAGTTCAGTCAGGCACAAGGAGACACACTTGCAATACTAACTACTCAGCAGGCTGATGTAGTAGATCAATTACAAGTTCAAAGCCAGCCTAAGAAACTCAGCAAGACCCTATCTTAAAAAATAAAAAGGGCTGAGATACAGTTGAGTGGTAAAGTGAGTTCAAGGATCTAGACCCTGTCTCAAAACAAATTTTAAGAGATTTCTATTTTTAAAGACCTAAGTAGGAAGATCACTGAGTTCAAGGTCTGCCTAGCTACCTAAAGAGTTTAAGGCCAGCCTGAACTGCATAGTGAGACGCTGTCTAAAAGCATAAATTAATTCTTTAATTAAAAATAAGTAAAAATTTAAAAATAAAGACCTAAGTCTTAGCCAGTGTGGTGGGGCATGACTGTAATTCCAGCTACTCAGGAGACTGCAACAGAAGCATCCAAAGTTAAAATCATAGACTGGGAAATTCAAGGAGATCCAGTCTCAAAAACACAAAGGGCTGCCATTGTAACTCAAAGGTAGAGTACTTGCCTAGCATCTGTAAGGTTCTGGGCTTAATATCAGTATCACACACCAAAAAGAGAGGAGGGGGGGGGGCTAGGCATTCAAAGCACAACTACTTCCAGTTCTAATGATCCCAGAGAATATAAGAGCTAGAAGAAAATTCAAACATCACTGTAAATTATGATACAAGAAATGTGCTAATTAGAAAACTGTGATAGCATGGTGCTGAAAACAGCACCTCAGACTCCAAAAACAGAATATTAATATGTAGGTTCAAATCCCAAAGCCTGCATGCCTGTGTAATGCTGCTGAGAAAGACACTAACCACTGCTTCAATTTGCTAATTTGCAGAATAAGGGCAATAATATCGTTTCAAGCTTGGAGTGAAGAAAAGTGCTATTTAGTATGTTTATCTAGCACAAGGTAAATCTTCAGCAAATTTTATTTGGATTTCATCTTCAGAACTTGCCTGTGGCGTAGTAAGTTCCCAAGTGACACTATGCTGCTATGTCCAAAACAAGTACAGAAAAATACTTAAAAGTTCTGTTAGGCTGTACACATATCCAAATCACGGTGGTGCTTGTATTTTCACACAGGTCCCTAACTGTACCTAAGTAACAGTTCTTAAAGTGCAATCTTCTAACCTAGAAAATAAATCAGGTTTCTGGGCTCTACCCTACTGAAACCACAGAAAAGGAATCCAGGTACATATTTAAAAGAATCTTCCTAAGTCAATGATGGCAAACCTTTCAGAGCTTCCAATGCTAACAAACAGCCCAGATACAATACATGGCATGCATGCCATAGGTTTGCCACCACTGTGTGGTTATGAAGCACACTAAACTTTGAGAGCAACTACTTGCTAGTTACCAATGAATGAAAATTTCCTTGGTCAACATCTAACTACAAAAAGAAAAGTTCTAACCTATGTATGTGGCAAAGGTCAAACTAAAAAATGCACTAACCAGTTCAACAGGTATGAATAGTATTCATTCAAATTGATAAGTAACTCTAACCATTTGAAAAGGTAATTGTTCTCTCCTCCACCCTTCATGAGATCATATTACCATAAATAAAATGTTCCACCAATTCAGACTTTTTAAATCTCTACACAAAAAGCAAGTTATTAGGCTAACCTATGGGTATCATTTAATTTCCATGTAACCTCAGCGAATAAAACTTGAGTTTAGAAGTACAGGACTCAGGGCCGGGGATTTAGCTCAGCGGCATAAGTACCCGCCTTGCAAGCAGAGAGTCGTGAGTTTGATCCTCGGTACTGATTAAAAAAAAAAAAAAAGAATTACAGAACTCTGAAGTATATATATTACTCAAATTATTCTAGAACAAAATAACTAATTTCCATAGCTATAGACCATTTACAATATTCTGGCCCTAACAACTACTAACTGAAAGTAATCCAAATCCACTTATAAAGCAAATTAACTGCAACATCCACACTAACCCTAACATTATGTGAAGAAGTTGGGTGTGGGACTCAACACAATCCTGGGACTCTTGAAGTTCCAGTCAGTGAGACTAGCCTAGACAACTTAGTGATTTTCCTTTGCTAAGTCTCAAAATGAAGAAGGGGGGGCTACCACAAAAAATCAAGATTTATGTGCATGAAGAATTCTACGCAGAAATACAGTAATAAAACTTTCACAATTTAACTATAAAATTAAGAGAAAAATTTTAAAAAATGAGAATTTCTGATAAGGAAGTTGTACTATACTTAAAAAGCCAACTTGAAAGGGATCCTAATTAGGTAAGGTTCTTAGGTGATTCTCTATTTTGTGGCAGTCTATTTTAAATCTGTACAGTGCAGTGTGTTACTATGCATAAATACAAATGCCTTGCTGGGTATGGTGGCACACTCCTGCAGTCCCAGCCATCTGGAGACTGAGGCAAGAGGACTGCAGTGAGTTTGAGGCCAGCCTGGGCTATATAAGCAACTTCAAGGCCAGTCTGCACTACACAGTGAGACCCTGTCTCAAAAGAGTCAATAAATAAATAAATAAGCCTTGAAAGCAGACTGGCTTAAACTTAAACGGGGGTTTGTCTTAAATGGGTAGATCTCAACATTCTACAAAATAAATGAGACTGCTGCTGAATATTATAAAAATTATTTAAAAAAAAAAGAGAGAAACTGTTGCTTAAGCTATTCAAAAAATTAAAAGCTACCAAGTCATAAAATCAAAGTCCAAGGAGGCATTAATCTTGCAGGAATATTACACTAAAGTTTTTGAAACAAAAATTTTAAGTGAGAAAAAATATGCAGTTGAAGTATGGTTATAAGCCATCACCGAAACAAACTAAGGCTTTTCTCTGATATCCTCTCCTTGGAAAACTATTAATGCCATGCGAAAAATGTCTAAATCAAAGTGTAGAGATCTCTGTGTACAAATCAGACTGACTTCTAGGACTTCTCAGGTTACAAGAGAAAAAACAGAAGAAAAGCAGTTAAATCTCGCAAACATACTGAGCAAAAAGGACAGGACACAAAGGAGTACTCTAAATGATTCTAGGTTCAAAAGCAAGTAAAATTATTCTATAGTCCTAGACATCAAAATAGTGCTTCTCAAGACAGGGTTGGGGGAAAAGAAGAAAGTGATAGATTCTACAATTTTGATAAAGCTGCTTCCTGATGATTATTCTACTAGTATGTAACATTGTGAAAATTCTCTGAGCTGTAAAATTTTCAAAACTTTATGTAAACATTACACTTCCATCATATTTTTTAAAAAAGAACAAGATAGAAAAACAAGAAAATTTCTCCCCAACGAAAGAAAAACTGCCACAAAAACATTAAAGTTTGTTTAATGGGGAAAGTTAAAGATTACAGGTTTGGGAGACAGAGTGAAGACCACATAGAAAAGTCATACACAGTTCTTCAAGAGCTGCTGCAGATACAATCTTGCAACATCTTTTTTCAGGAGAAATAATCTTGGTAACTCTATAACATAACCAGGGCAACTAAAATCAATCTTTCACGTTATTTATGAAACACATAAACCTGCTTTCTAATTGGAAAGTATGCAAAAATACCAGAATCTATCTTCCTTGAACTTCTGGCCAATTAAAAAAATAATACCTAGCAATGAGGGTAAAGCACTAACTTGCATTTCTTGAACCATTTAGGTGACATTTCTCACAAGCAACTTATCCCTATGGGGTAGCAGGATTTTAGTAGAAATATAAGGTACAAACTGGGTTCTCAAATATTCCTTTAAATATCATCCTAAGCCAAGTTACAAGGAAATTTCATCATATCAAGTTTTCCATCTGCAGTTCTCTTTAGGTGGCCACGTTTTTTCCATATTTGTTATTATTTCACACTCACAGTTACTTAAATCTGGCCTTTCTTATTAGTATTAATGTAATCACAACAATTTATAAAGCAGAAAATGTTAGTCACTATTTAGTAAACTAATAGCTCTGAAACCATCAGTTTTTATAATGTTAGCATCCCTTTTTATCAATTATTTTAAAACA
Organism: Cavia porcellus; assembly: GCF_034190915.1. Taxonomy (NCBI): domain Eukaryota; kingdom Metazoa; phylum Chordata; class Mammalia; order Rodentia; family Caviidae; genus Cavia; species Cavia porcellus. Next base: position 153,654,090 of record NW_026947484.1, on the reverse strand, counting down.
ATATTTCATAAACAAAAAACATAATTAAGCACTTTAAACATTAAAACTGCTCTGTTAGCATAAATGCTCTAATATTCACCTAAAATTTCTCATTTATTATTCAAATACAACATAACTTTCTTGGTTGAAACAGGGTCTTGCTATATAGCCTAGGCGGCCTCAATACCTCTGCCTCTATCTCATGAGTGCTGCAACTACAGGTATGTGCCACTCCAGACTACACTCTCCTTCTTAAATCACAGTGGAAAAAAGTATTAGGAGTCTGAGTCCTACAATTCCTAAACCACAGTTTTTCTGGACACCTATGTCAAACTGATTTTAGGACTCAATACTAGTTCTCCAAAATCCTCTGAAGTCATTCTTACTGCAGCCTCTAGTGCTGTACACTGAGATGGTTTATATTTTTGTACCTATTCAAGAAAGAATAAATCACTACTAAATACTGACATACCGGAATAGAACATTTCTCGTTTTGTAGCAGAGGACTGAACTCAGGGCCTTGCACATGCTGAACACACACTCCAACACTTAAGTCATACACACCCCTCAGTCAAGAATATTTTAAGTTTGGTTTGTAAGAAAAGAAATTATAAACATCGATTTGTAAAGAATGAGCTTTATTTCCTTGATTTATAAGCTCTCTTAAAATTCAGTAAAAAAAAAATCCATCACAATAAAAAGCCAAAGCAAATAGGTATTAAACATGTCATAAGAATCAAGTATTTTTGTAAAGTTTAGAATAAAAATAAACAACATTAAATGTAAACATTTAACATGTAAAAATGTAGCATTAACAAAACAATGGGAAAATGAAGCATTAATAGCGTTGAAACAATGACCAACTTGGAGGAAAACATTCAGATTCTCCCTTTGTACCAATGCACATGAGGTAAAAAAATCTAAGTGTAACTTAGAAAAAGACAGTGTTAAATCAGCACAGCAAAAGTATGTTAAAAATATTTGATCACATTGGTTTTTAATTGCCTTTAAAAATTCACAAATACATCTATTAAGCATAAAATGTTTCACTTTAGCAACAGTTAAAGAAGTAAAATACATGTCCTTTGTTTTCAAACTCCTAATCAATACTGACAAGACATAAAGCAACTACCAAATCCAACAGGAGAATAAACATAACTCAAATACCGTGGCAATATGTTTAACAGACTTTAAAATAAACCTAAATCATTTCTAACAATATTAAAAGAAGGAGCTCATATATTGGGCACTTATATGGATGGTCTCTCCGTTATTCACACACTACAACAGAACAACAGGATACATCTGCATGAAACATCATACACTTTCTTTTTGGTTATTTAGGACAGTATCTCACCACAGTTCAAGTTGGTTTGAACTCACTATGTAGCGCAGGCTGGCCTCAATCTCTCAGCAATCCTCCAGCCATAGGGGTGCGCCACCATGCCCAATTTATATAATAACAGTTATTAAGCCTCATGAGAATAGGAAATTGTTATTTGACACTGTTAAAAAGTAGAACATTAGGGGCTGGGGATTTAGCTCAGCGGCATAAACGCCTGCCTTGCAAGCAGGCAGTCATGAGTTCGATCCCCGGTACTGATAAAAAGGAAAAAGACAAAAAAAAAAAAAAAAAAAAGTAGAACATTAAATGTTTTACCCGTAAGTATGTAATAAATGTTTTTTAAAATAGTGGAAGAAATTCTATCAAAATGCTGGGTCACAGGGATATTAACTCAGTGGCGCATGAAATGCCTGGCAGGCACAAGGTCCTAAGGTCAATTCCCAGGACAAGAGAGAGAGAGAGAGAGAGAGAGAGAGAGAGAGAGAGAGAGAGAGAGAGAGAAGGAAGAAAAACAGAGCCCACCTGGCCAGCACAAGGTTGTGAGTTTAATTCCCAGTACATTCCTCCCCAAAAAAGAAAAAAGAAATGTATCAAAACGCTAATAAAGATTGTATTAATTCCCTGTAACTTAAAAGCATCAAGTTGGCCTTTAAGATCACTGAAATAGATAAACACTTTATGCCTGGGTCAAGTACAGCTTTCATCCCGCCACCCATGAAAGGAACATAAATCAAAACAGAAGGCCAGCAAAGCAACAAAAAAAACTCACTATATAAACTGAAACATTCCTCACCTCCAGAAATCTAGCTAAGATAAGGATATATCTATCTAAGGAAAGGATATAAGACTTAGTATCAGGGTTCAAAACCACAGAATTAACTACAAGTCACTTCCTAATTCAAATTAATTACTAATTTGTACTAATTCCTTCATAAACAAATGTGCTACTGTTTAGGCAACTGGTAAAATACAACTGACAGCAAAATATAACACCCTGGTATGGGAGGTAATCCTTTGTAATATTAAAGGGATACGCGCAGTAAAATATACATTCCATCTACAGTAGCACCACTTTTATTTGGTATCATCAAATAAAGGAGCTCTGTAAGTCAAATTTTCCAGAAAATTGAACTTACTGTAATAACAAAGCTTATTGTCTACTTTATAATCTCAAAAGACACCAGCCAGGGGTTTAGCTGAGTGGCACAAGCATTTGCTTAGCAAGCTCGAGATCAAGAGTTCAATCCCTGGCACCAAAAAAAAAAAAAGGAAAGGAAGACATCAATTTCATTCTTCCTTAAACACATAAACCTAGACTAAATGTTGACTTACAATCGAGGCTATCACTATGTTACAGCTACCACAAAATTATGATATTGTTGATTTCCCTGGGAATTAATGGTTTTCATCTAATGAAATTAATCTAATTTCAATTACTAGTTTATGAGTGAAGGCCACAGATATGTAACACTTTTCACTGTTCAACTGACCACATAATATAAAGATGCTCCCATAAGGCTATATCATGTAATCCCAGCACTAGGGAGGGTAAGGCAGAAGGATCATCACAAGTCCAAGACCAGCCTAGGCTATATAGTGAGTTTAAGACCAGCCTGACCTATACAGCAAGACCCTTTCTCAAGAAAAATTTTTAAAGATTTTATCATCTACAGATGTTACACCATCTTCATTTGTGTAAGTCAACTCCACAGTGCCCAATGAAATCTGACAAATGCATTTCTCAGAATGCATGCCTCTCACTCAGTGATGTGTAACTATTTGGATCAGAGACCCTTTGAGGCAGGGTCTCCCTCTGTAATTTAGGCTGCCCTTGAACTTACTATGTAGCCCAGGCTGGCCCTGAACTTGTGGGGATCCTAGGGCCTCACTCAGCTTTCCAAGTGCTGGGATTACAAGTGTGTGTCACCTCACCCAGTGTCAGATAAACTGATGACTCAATTTATTTATTAAGACTTAACTTCCAAAAAAAAAACCAGTAGTAACAATGGTGCAGTTTGATTAATCATGCAGGGATATCACCCCCCCAAAGTTACTGAACTCACTTGTCTGACAAAACAAAAATTACCCACATAAGTGAGACACAACATCTGAAAAGAAATAAAAAAAAAAGGCGGCTGAGAAGGGCAGGTTCAAACAAAAGGAACAGAAGAGCCAAGGCCATTTATCCAAGGATTAAGAAGATTTAGAGGACTCCAGGAAATACTTATAGTTTGGAGTGCTTCTCAGAGTACCAACTACAGAAAACAGCCCTCCCCACCAGGACATAGCATACCCATACCCAACACTACTACAGAATCCAGTTTTCCAGCACTTACTCCTTATCAACAATTTCAACTGAAAGGGCTAGGGATTTAGCTCAGCAGCATAAGCCCCTGCCTTGCAAGCGCGCAGTCTTGAGTGCGATCCCTGGTACCAAAAAAAAAACCAATTTCAACTGAATTTTGGGGTATTTTCACCTTGTAGTTCAGGCTGGTCTTGAATTGATAGCGATCCTCCTCCTGCCTCAGCCTCCTGAGATGTATGCCACCACACCCCACCCTCCCAAGAAAAAAATTAAAGGCCTGTATAGTGTACTTTCATGGATATTTCTAGCCAAGTAATTTACTGTACTCTTTTTGGATACTGATTCAGAAAGTAACCAATAAATTTTATATTCTTGATGTAATTAATAAGGAACATAGTTATGGTACTACAAAGCTTACGAAGTCAAAAGCTCTGTAAGCAATAATTTTAGGTTTTTAGGGAGAAAATTCAAGTGAGAATAAATCAGTATTACTTCTATGACAGTTGAGAAAAATAAAACGATTTTTTTTTGTTAAGTTTTATTCAGGGAAACTCAGACCTTACAAAATACTTTTCTCTGTCTCCTTTCTCAACATATTTCTACCCAGAACCTCAAATTAGTGTCTGTGAGACTGGTAACTTCCAAGACACACTACCAAAAATACTTCTAAAAGAAAAACTTGAGTTGGGAGTGACAGCACCCACCTGTAAACCCAACACTCTAGGAAGCTGAGGCAAAAGTATCAAAGGTTCAAGCCCAGCCTAGGGAACTTTACTGAATGAATCCTATGTCAAAAAATTTTAAAAAGGACTGTGGCTCAGTGCAAAGGCTCTGGATTCAATTACCAGTGTGCCCCCCTCAAAACACACACACACACACACACACAAGCTCAAAGAGTAAGGAACACTATTCCATGGATGACCAAAGGCCTAAATACCATACTAACCTTACGCAACCCTACTTTTGCAAAGGCTATGGTGTAAGTATGACCTTCAAATTCATTGCCATTTTCACACTTTCCATTAAAAATGTACTTAATGTCATTTAATAGAATGGCCCCACCTAAATAAATAATTCACAGTTTCAATGATACAAATTTCAATTTCTGACGTTTATTACTGGTGCTATGAAGTAATTTGGGAGACAGCCTGTAGAATTAGCTAAAAAATTTACTTCAGGAAAAACTTGCCTGATAGTCTTTCCAAATGCTGGCCAAATTTCCCTGCAACCATTAGAAGCCTGCCTGTCTACCTACAATCCTCTTTTCTCAGCAGTTTCTACAATTACATTGAGCCACCAACCTGTTCCCATGTTTTCTTTCCCTCTTTCCCACATCACATCTCTCAATTTTCTTGAGGACTATCACACTTCACTATTACAATAAACAGTTCCCAAAGAGTAAACTCATATATATATATATATATATATATACACACACACACACACACACACACACACACGTATGTATGTATGTTTCCGGAAGGAAAAAAAAGTCATAAATTTGCAATTATAATTTTTTAAAAATGATACCTACTTAGCAACTTTTCATTGAAATAGATGTATGCCTGTTTGTATTAAATGCCAGTATAATGACCTTTGTCTAGTTGAGTTCATTAAATTACAGGATCAAACTATTACTTAAACTGAGCTGATAATTGGAAACAGGCTTTTCTTGAGACAGGGCCTAGCAATGTCCAGGCTGGCCTTGAATTTACTATGTAGCCTATGCTGGCCTCCAACTCCCTAGATACATACTGAGTTACTTTAGAATGTAAGTAATAAGCCATGCATGGTAATGTCTGTAATCACAGCACTTTTCTAAGTCCTTCTGGCTGAGGCAGGAAGAGTGCAGTGAGCTCAAGGCTGGCCTGAGCTAAATCAGCATGGACTACATAGTGAGACCTTGCATTTAAAATAAAAAGAGAGAGAGAGAGAGAGACTGTAAGAATATAAGGTATAAAAGCAAATACAAACCACAATATACTGTAAATTTCAGCCTAGCATGCTGGCACACCTGTAATCCTAGCACTCTAAGAAGACTGGGGCCGGAGGACCAGAAGTTCAAGTCCCATTTGCACAACTCAAAGAGACTCAATAAGGGGTGGGGATGTAGCTAAGTGCAAGGACCTGGTTCAAGCCTCAGTGCTGCAAAAATAAATTAGTAAGTTCAAGCCATAAAACATGAATTTCTTTTTTTTTTTTTTTTTTTTTGTCTTTTTCGTTTTTATTGGTACCAGGGATCGAACTCAGGACTGCCTGCTTGTAAGGCAGGCGCTTATGCCGCTAAGCTAAATCCCCAGCTCCAAACATGAATTTCTTTAAATCTGTTTTACATGAACTTTGTTTTTGTGCAAAGCTACCAAAGGCACTAAATCATTTCCACTGCAAAAATAACAGCACCATCACTAAAAATATTTTTCATTTAAGTATTCCACAAAAAAATCTGTACAAACAAATCCAAGCAAGAAGCATTCATGCGTTTTGGCAACAGGAGTGTAGCACTAAGTAAAAATTTGAGTGGAAAACCTGCCAATTGTGCATGCTATGGTACGCACATACAACAACCCTCCGCTTTGTCCCTAAAACAAAACACCTAAAATATGTAAACTATCTGCAAAGAATGGGCTGCCTATCGGGCAGAGATTTAAAACTGAAAGCAACTTGATGTAGCATGTAACAAGGAATGTTTTACTCTGTGTATCTCTCTGTAGTAAGTGTAAAGGTAAACAATACTACTATATACTTAAAAACGGTGAATGAAGTACCTAGCTATCTTATCACTTGTGCAATGTAACTCCCCATTCCAAAGAATAAAATTCAAACACTGACAAAAGACATGAAAACACGAAGGTATATGGTAAATTCATTTGTGAATATATTCGAAAACTGGAGAAAAATTAATTTGACTTCAAATTCATTTATGAAAAAAAATCCTAAACTTTGATAGCAAAATTTGAGATATACTTTTAATTTAAAATTTCCCATAAAATGATCCCCTGTTAATGTCAATATTCAACCTAGAACATCCATCCCTAAACATCAAAGATGGCAACCTCAGTAACAGCAGTCATCAGAACCCCGCTGATAACTGAGTTCATGGGCACGTACATGATTAAAAGCACGATTCATTCTGACCTCCGGTATTGTCAGATCGGAGCTACCAGCGGTCCCTCTAAATACTGCCGTGAGTTAGTGTAAAAGCAAAGTCCAGATGACAGGGACGTTAGCAACGGCCAAATAATGGGAGGAAACGCTACCCCGAGGCAAGAGATGGACCACGTCTCGTTCTAGGCGATTGGAGAAAGGTACCGCAGGAGAAGGGGCGACAAAACGTTTAACAGGTCTGGGCTACTTTGGAAAATGGCCAAGGCAGCGAGAATTGATAGTAATGTTTGGAAGTCAGAGAAACAGCGTCCCGGGCTCCCTTGGCTGCGCCGGCCCGCGGCGGACTTGGGGCGCGGGGCGGGGAGGGACGGTCTCGGGGCGCGCCCGGCCGAGGGGAGAACACGCTTCGTCAGGTGGCCCGCAGGGCGGGGATTCCGCGTCGCCTCAATGGGGTCACTGTACTCCCTTGGAGATTGGGGGACGCTGACACAGCACGTCCCCCGGCCCCTCCCTAACAACTTGCCTGGTCCAAAGAGCTGCGGGTCCCAGGCGCCCGGAACCCAAGGCTCCGCCATCCAGGACAACTGCTCTGCCAAAGAGGTCCCGCGAGAATCGGAAATCTCGCGATACAAAGCCCAGCGCCTCTCGCGAGCTTCCTCTGGAAGCAACATGGAGGCAGGGAAAAGTCAGTACTTAGGAACTTTACAAAGTGCTTCCCTAACGGAGTTGAGAACGTGTAAAACTCAAAAAGAATACGAAGTGCTTTATGCCCTCTAGAGCGCCTCCTCTTCTCTGGGTGGAGAACAGCAGCAGCAAATGTCCCGAAAACTTGCAGCAGGCACAACCATTACACATAGCGCCTCCCTCCAGCTCCCTTAGCAGCCCTGCCGGTCACGTGGGAGCCTCTGGCCGGCGTGTGGGTCACGTGGGCCGCGGCGGAGCGAGCGCGTGCCCGCTGCCCTCCCCCGGAGCCCTCCCCGCCCCCCCTTCGCCCGCGCGCACGTGCGCGCGCACCGCCGCCCCACGTGGGGGCTCCGCCGCCGCCGTCGCCGGCACCGTCGCCGCCGCCTCCAGGCCACCCCCTCCTGGCGCGCAGCTCAAAACCCCGTCGGGAGCCGGCCATACCCCACGGCCTCGCTTTCTCCCCCGCGGGGTGTCCGGCCCCGCCACGTGCCCCGAGCGCCCCCTCACCTTCCTCGCGGGGCCGCACGCCACGGCCCGCTCGGGGAGGAGCCGCCGCTGTCGCCGTTACCCCCGCCGCGGCACTCGCTCCGGGGGCCGCCGCCGCAAGAAGCTCCACAGCGGCGCCGCAGCGCTTCCAGGTGGTCCCCGCCTCCCGCTCCCGCCACTTCCCGCAGCACCGGGGCGGCTTCCGGTCCCCTCCTTCCCCGCCGGGCCGCGCCGCGCGGGCGCGCTCACTGCACCGCCTGCTGGTGGCCGCGGCCGGTGCAGCGCCCGCCTCACGCTGGCGCGCGCGAGGCTCAGTGAGCCCCGGGGCCCCGCCCCGCCACGCACGCACGCACGCACCCACAGCATCCTAGCGCACGAGCAGAGGCAGGAGGATCGCCGCGATTTCGAGGCTAACCCGGGTTACAAAGGGAGCACTTACCTCTGAAAAAAAAGAAAGAGTAGGAAACCTTCCCCCAGATTTCTCGTAATTTGATGTTCCATACATATTTCGGATCCCGTCTCCCAGACCACTTATGTAAAAGAACAGTTATCTGCTTTTACTCGCTTTCTTCAGAACAGTTACCATGTTGAGACATTATTCCTAGATGCCCTCAACCACTAATTTTTTTTTAACAATGCTTAAGATTGAAAGAAGGGCCTCGGACATAGTGGGTTAGCACTCTACCGCTGAATTACATCCTCAAGAATAATTTTTTAAAAAGAAAAATTTACAATAGTTGAAAAAAAGAGAACTTAGTAACTTTTGCTCATTGCTGTATATCCAGGACTGCCTGTGGTACAAAACAGTTCTCAATAGCCTCAAAAACATGCATTAGCACTAGGTATGGTGGCATGCACCTATAATCCCAGCACTCCCGAGGCTGAGGCAAGAGGATCACTGGGAGTTCAAGGACAACCTGGGCTACACAGTGAGCTCAAGGCCAGTCTGAAAAGCCTAGCATCTAATAGTGGAGATCAGTGCTTTTTTTCGAGGATGATAGACCACTTAACCCTGTGAGCTGCAGAAAGCTGTTGATCCTACATACATTTTTGTGTTGAGAAAACAGGTTCCATTACTGCCCATATTGGAACTGCAGAACATACCATAGGAATACCAAAGAAATGCTTAAAAGGCACTTTAAGTCTCAAAAAAGTCTCAAAGTAAGAAAATATAGTCTCATAAAAAAGGAATACGGTTGTACCCTCAGTGATAGAATATACTGGGTTCAATCCCCAGTACTGGGAAAATTAAAAAAAAAAAAAAAGACAATCAGATATTGTGTGGCCTTCCACCCATACCCCTCACTGTACCAGGCTGGTTAGATTGTGGCATGCATGTTACCCTAGTAATGGCTAGTGAATGTAGGACACAGCACTACCCACACACCTGTAATCCCAGCTACCCAGGAGGCTGAGGCTGGAAGCTCACAAATTGAAGGACAGAGTGGGCAGTGCAGCACAACACTCTCAAAGTAACAAGAATGTGACTCAGTGGTAGAATGCTTGCCTAGCATATTCGAGGCCTGGGTTCAAACCCTTTAGAAAGCTACAGCGTTTACCTGCTTGGAATCCAGCTGCCGAAGGGCAGGCCATTGTGTTCAAGAGACAGCAGCCACATAGAGCAGTTCAGATCGTGAGAGACAGGCCTTAGGAAAAGTAAATGTGGCACCTTGACCAATGGTCAGTACCAAGGCCCCGTCATGAGATGTCCCCTTCATCACCATCCAGCACTGCCTCTGCTGCAGCTGAGCACAGTCAGATGTGTCACCCAGCCAACACGACCCAGAGTGAGTTTGGGCCAAGTAAAAGTGGGAAAAGCAGCACACTACAGGGCGAGGGCAGCCACCATGCCAGCTCAATTTTGAGACGCTCTGCTGGGCTATGCTATCCTTGAACCTGAGTAGTCTCGTGACTTTACCATTGGAGAACTACCTCTGCTGCCATAGTCACGGACAGCCTCACACTTGTGCACAACAGTCAGTGGCAGGACTTTTGTGGTTGAGAGATGAAGAACTGAACGAATTTGAAGGTCTTAGCTGATACATCTGTACCTGAGTAGCTGCTATCGTAAAGTACGATGCCTCCATCATACTGCCAGACCCCCATACTTCTGACGTGAACTCATCGGCACCTAGATGGGAATCATGGACTTGATGCCACCAGCAACTAAGGAAAAGCACTGTAAGACTAAGCAACTGGCAGGGCATGTTAGTCCCATCACGCAGTACGGAGGATACTATACCTCATGTCTAACACAAAGTTTCACAACAACTCAAGCAGGTAGATAGCCATTTTGCAGAAAAGGAACTCATCCAGGCCACCCAGAGAGTTAAGTGGCAGAGCTAGTGTCCAAGTTCAAGCAGTCCACTGTAGTAGGCTGACTACGTGAGTGATGTCTGCAAGCACATCTTTTAGGATACAGCTTTGCTATTCCACTTACTGAAAGCAGAATCTGTCCCTCCCTTGAATCTAAGTTCAACCATGTGGCTTGCTTTGGCAGTGAAATGTTAGGTGTGATACACATATTGACTGGAAAATGATTTACTCCTTTCCAGGGACAAAAAAAAAAAAAACATGCCTGGCTTGGCTGCTGAGGAGCTACCCCCATCTCAGCAGAAGTCACACCAGATCAGCCAAACCCAAGACAGAGAAGCCCAAAGAGGGTCAGTAGATGCCCTGTGAGCTCACCTGAGCTCAGCCAAGACCTGACTAGCTGACACCATGGATTTAGAAAACAGATTAACATTCTTGGACATGTGTTAAGATTTGTGTCTAGATGTCCCCCTAAAACCTCACGTGCTCATAGGTGGGGCTTTCAGAGGTGGCGGATCTAGGGTATGTAACTCTGGGATTGAGTCATGTTGCAATGGTTCAGTTAAGTGTGCTGGGAATGAAGGGTATAAGTGCTACCTGCCCTAAATAGCCCCGGTAAAATATAAGGGCCAGAAAGAGGTTTGTCTCTTGTCACCTGTGGCTTGTTAACTGCCTTGCTACCTTCTGCCTGCCAAGAACTGTGTCTTCACTGTTCCATCCTGCCTTGTGGCCAAGCCACCAATGGACTGGAACCTCTACAAACTGTGAGCCAAACCTTTCCTTGAAGGCTGTTGGATTTTTTCATCTCAGCAAGGAGAAAGATAGTATCTCTGAGTTTAGCAAAAAGTAGCTGATAAGCTGGATCTGTAGCCTGTACTCTAATGACTTCATATTTCTATTCAACTCGTTGAGTTTTACGCAGTGGTGCTGGTATTCAAGTACAAGCAACCTCACTGCAGCAGAGTGCATTAATTGTTCACACCTCGCTGTAGGCACATCTTCAGTGACAGGACTGACATGTGAACAGACATATCCAGCAGAGTTAGAAAACTGGACTTCTATTTGGAAGGGACAGGACATCTAGTGAAGCAGTTGAGAATCATCTTAAAAGAAGAGCTAGTTGGAACCAGTGTAGTGAATGAGCTCTATTAATGATGCTAACATGAATGTAGAAAGTCAGACTTAGCATTGAAAGCCAGAATAAAAAGCTGGAGTAAGACATGGGAGTAGGCCTCGTGAAAACTTTAGACTAAAGCTGTCATGAGATTATGAGATTTCCTACTTGTGACTTCTGAAAAAAATCGTAGATTTTGGAGTTCTTGGGTACATTAATAGTTAAGAGTATTTATGGTGGTGTTATAATGGTTTCCAATGATAGCCCACTTTTTTCCCCTAGAGAACTAGTTTCTTACCTACCCCCTCCACTTCTTTACACTTTTTTTTTCTTTTTATCGGTACCGGGGATCAAACTCACGACTGCCTGCTTGCAAGGCAGGTGCTTATGCCGCTGAGCTAAATCCCCAGCCCCTCCTCCACTTCTATTCTTCAAAATACAAGTATTTTCAAACTAAATCACCACTTGCCTTTGAGAGGCATAGCAGTCATGTCAAAACACAAGGAAATTGCCTCTTTCTCGATAACAAGTAACTACACAATATTTTTAAAGTTTGTTATGAAAACAGTGATTGCTGATCCATGGCATGATGATGCACACCTGTAATCCCAGTGTTCAGGAGGCTCAAATCCAGCCTGGGCTCCAGAGTGAGTTTAAGGACAGCCTGAAGGACATAGCGAGACACTGTCTCAAATAACCAAAAGAGAGACTGCTAATGTCATGTGTGAGGAGAAAAAAATAAATTTGAGCAATGTAACAATAGGAGACAGTAAATGTGAAAAGGGGGTGAACACTAAAGTGAAAATGAAGTGAAAAATGCAGGTAGGCAGCCTGGGGATTTAGCTCAGCGGCATAAGCGCCTGTCTTGCAAGCGTGTGATCATGAGTTCGATCCCCAGTACCAATAAAAAAGAAAAAAAAAAAAAAAAAACAAAAGAAACCTTAAAAAAATAAAAAAATGCAGGTAGATCTGGAAATCCACACATACAGTAAAGAAATGGGTGGCAGACTGTTTAGAGAATATCATTTCCTTGTTTTCTCCCTCCTGGAAAGGGAGAATTTTGCAAGTGGAAGTGGAAGGCTGGGGAAGGCACTGTGAGGAGGGAAAGTTTTAGCTCTATGGCATGAAGCATGAACACCTGATTTTTCTTTTTAATATACAGGAAAGTACAAGGCATCAAAGTGCTCCAAATTAAATCAGTCGTGGTGGCACATACCTGTAATCTTAACACTGGGGAGGCTGAGGCAGGAGGATTAGGGTAAGGTTAAGGCCAGCCTGATCTGCCCAGTGATACTCCAGATGAAAAAAAATGACTAAATAGGGTGGGAAGATGAGAAAAAGAGAAAGGTACCTTTTAATTTTTCAGTTATATGTTAATAAAACCTTTTTTTGTTGTTTTTGGTCTTTTTCCTTTTTTATCAGTACCGAGGATCAAACTCATGACTGCCTGCTTGCAAAGCAGGCGCTTATGCCGCTGAGCTAAATCCCCAGCCCCGTTAATAAAACCTTTAATCTAGGAAGACAAGATGTCAAATATTAAGAAGTAAGGAGAGGAAAACAAAACAGGGGAGCAAAGGCATCTGATGAACCCAAAGGGCACGTGACTTGTGAGAGCTGGTGTGATACGCCAGCCCAGAGAGCTGACAGAGGAATTCAAAAGGTGCCTCGAAGCATTGAGTGCTAAAGTGAATGAAAGACTGTGTATTAAGTGATTACCATGTAAGGACACAAGAATTTTTAAATGTCTTCCTACCTCCTAAATGTTACAGTTACCATGTAATCATTATTTCACCATTTCTTGACAAGATCTTTCTCCTGTATGGCTTTTCACATTCAAGAAACCTGACACACTATTACCTAATACATAGTCCAAGCTCAGATTCCCCCAGCTGTTCCTTATAAATTATTCTTCACAATGCAAGACCCAGTCAAGGCTCAGCCACTGCACTTGGCTGTCATGTTCTCATCTGGGGCGTCAGCCTTTGGCACTAGGGAATGAATCCGGGATACCCGTACTGAGCTGCATCCCCAGCCCTTTATTCTTTCAAATGGGGTCTCACCAAACTTTCAGTGATCTTGGTGCAGCCTCCCAGAGTGCTGGGGTTACATGCTTGGCTCCTAACAGTTTTCTTTTTTTTGGTACTAGGGATCGAACTCATGACCTCACGCTCACCAGGCAGGCGCTTATGTCATTGAGATACATTTAAATTCCTGGCCCACTTTTAAGAATTCAGGGCAGGTGTTTACAGTGTGTACTTGAAAAACATTATCTTGATTTTCCCAAGATTTGACTCAAACCAAGCATTGTGGCTCACACCTGTAATCCCAGCACTCAGAGGCTGAGGCATGAGATTATTGCAAATCGAAACCAGCCAGGCTACAAAGTGAGCTCAAGGCCAGCCTGAACTGCATAGTGAGACCCTGTCTCAAAAAAAAAAAAGATTTGATTCATACTTTTTGGCAAGACTCTTACATAGATAATATTGTGTCCTTAGGAGTTATATGTTTTCAAAAGCAGAAAAACAATTACCACTGAATACTAAACATGTTAGCTTTATTATATGTAAAAAATAACTATTATTCCAGGAAGGCATGTAACAGACCTGAAGCTTTGCCATTCACATGTCCCTTCGGGAAAGTTCAAAATTTACAGTCAATGTTTACATATTTTTTAAAATGTTACAGTAAAACAAAGATTGCAATTAATTCCCTTTAGTTTATTCCCCCTGGCTTTGAAAACACCTATCTCATTATTGTTGCCATTTTCTGTTGCCATTTTCTGGAAGTCCTCTATCTTTACTAGCTGTGATCAAAAGGATGGTAACTGCTGCTGTCCTGCAGAAAAGCAGCCTTGTCAGAACATGACAGTGTGTCTTCATCCACCTTGTTCATGGGGTCTGGCACCATGTAACTTCCGGCTCATCTCCAAAATTAAAATGACACTGAAAGGTAAATATTTTGAATTGATTCAGGACAGTGAGGCAGCCACAACACAAAACCAAAGACACTCATGAAAGAGGACTTTCATAACTGCTTCAAAAAGTGGCAAAAACTCATAGCAATGCATACCTGTAATCCCAGCACTTGGGAGACTGAGGCAGGCGGATCACTGCGAGTTCAAGGGAAGCCTACTGTCTGAAGAAAAGTGGCAAACACACAAACACACACACACAACAAAAATGGGATAAATATGTTCAAAGCAAGGGGAACATCCTGAGGGGGACTCGAGACAATGCATCTTTTAAACCCTTAACTGTTTTTCAGTTCTGTCCCCATACTAGCCTCCAGCTGAGGATGTGGCTGGCTGAGGGCTGTTAACTAGTTGTTAGCTCCTCCAGGGTCCAGCTGAGCTGGCTCTCTTTCCAGTCAATGGCAAAACAAGGCTTAGTGACAGTACAGATTCTTGGCCATTTTGGCCAATGTAGGACTATTCCACTGGGCATTCTTCGCTCTGGATGTCCTAGCAGGGAGGCAGAGACTACTAGTCATCATTCTGCTAACTCCTTCCTGCTCATTCCATCTTCCTTTCATTAGTTTTAAATCTCATTCATTCATTCATTCATTCATTCACAGGTGTTAAATACTGGACCAGGGCCTCAGGCATGCTAAGCTTGCATGAATGCTTTTACACTGAGCTACCCAGTAAGACACCGCATTCCCTGTCACTGCTACATGACAACAAATCAAATGCATTTCTAATGTCTCAGTATCTATTTCCTGGAAAGCCCAACCTGCCGCATTCTCATTTAACATAAAGACAGCTAAAGATGAAAGGATTACAAATATTGCTCAAAATCAAAGCTGGAAGGTGACACAGCTCTTTTGTTTTTATTTTTATTACTATTTTTTGGTACCGGGGATTGAACTCATGACCTTGCACTTGCCAGACAAGCACTTGTGCCACTGAGCTAAATTCCTGGCCATTTTTATTCTGAGAGTGTCTCACTACGTAGCTTAGGCTGGCCTTGAACTCATTATGTAGTAATCCTCCTGCCTCTGTCCTGGAGTGCTGAAGTTACAGATGTGTGCCACCATGGCTGGCTACCACTAGGATTTTAAGACAAAAGTGACTTTAAAAATTGATCGCTTTTAGCCAGAGACATAGTTCAGAAGCACAGCACCTGCCTGGCGAGTGCAAGGGCCTGGGTTTGATTCCCAGTAAAAAACAAACAAAAACTAATCACTTGCATATTATAAATCCATGTGTTTTTCAGCAAAGGACACTAGTAACAGTAAAGAGGTAACCTACAGGATGGGAAAATATTTTTGCCAGCTACTCCTCAGACAAAAGACTAACATCTAGCATATATGAAGAGCAAAAAAAAAAAAGACATCTCAAATTTCAAGACTTAATTGAAAAATGGACATCTGAAATAAAGATACTTCTCAGTTGAAGAAATACAAACAGCCAAAAAATACATGGAAAAAAAATGCTCAACACTGCTAAATATTCAAGAAATGCAAATTAACACTGTTCTCACACTCATCCATAAATTAAGCTGGGGTCTGGGGCTTTAGCTCAGTAGCACAGCATCTACCCAGCAAGCGCAAGGTCATGAGTTCAATTTCCAGTAGCAAAAAAAATTAGAAGAAATCAAACCGGCTGTGGTGGCACATGCCTATAATTCCACCACTATGGAGGCTGAGACAGCAGGATCCCTGGGAATTCAAGGCCAGCCTAGACTACAAAGTGAACTCAAGGCCAGCCAGCCAGAACTACATAGTGAAACCCTATCTCAAAAAAACAGGAAAGAAGGAAGGAAGGAAAGAGAGAGAGAGCGAGAGAGAGAGAAAGAAAAGAAAGAGAAAACAAACCAATAGCAAGTACTGGTGAGGCTGTGGGGAAAAGGAAACGTCTCCACTGTTGATGGAAGTGTAAGCTGATACAACCACTATAGAAATCAGAATGTAAATTCCTAAAAAAAACCAAAAGCAGAAATTCCATTTGACCCAGAATTCACCCTCTAGGTATCTTCCCCAAAAAGTTAGACATCATAGCACAGTGATGAATGTATATGCATGTTTAAAGCAATGTAATTCATAATAGCTAAATCTTGTAAACAGCCTTCAAAAGATGAATGGATTAAAAATGTGATATTTACACACAGTGGAGTACTCCTCTGCCATAAACAAGGATAAATAAGTAATCTGTATTTAACTTTTTTTTTTTTTTTTTGCGGTACAGGGGATCAAACTCACGACCTCACACTTGCCAGGTGCTTATGCCGCTGAGTTAAATCCTCGGTTCTAAATAAGTAATCTGTAGGAAAATGGATGCACCTTGAGTCTGAATGTTAAAAGTAACTCAGACACACAAGCTTAAATATCACATGGTTTCTCTTACATGAAGAATAAAATATATACACATGAATAAAATAAATAAAAGACAGATAATGGGAAAAAAGAAAAAGTGAAAAAAAAGGTATTGTAATCCAGTGTAGACAGGGTGCCTAAAAGTGTATCTTGAATTAGTACAACTGTCCTACATATTTTATATGTTCTTTGGCTGAATAGTCTGGCTTTCAATCGTCCATATGATAACCAACTTTATAAGGTCTTCTAAATAAATCTGATGCTAGAAAAATAAAAGGGGGTAGAGAGAGCCTTAAAGAAGGCAATTGAGGTATGTACATATACCCATATCCCCTATAGTGAATGCAGTAATTATGTACTGCAAATATTTACTCACAAAATTTAAAATTCACTGTGCTTCTCCCCTTACTCCCCACCCCCACCCCACCTATAGTACCAAAGACTGGAATCCAGAGCTTTTTACTGAGCTATGTCCTTGGTGGGTTTGGTTTGGTCTGGTTTGAGACAGGGTCTTGATAAATTGCCCAGGCTGACCTTGATCATCCTACCTCAGCCTCTCAAGTAGCTCACATTACAGGCATGCTCTACCATACCTGCATAAAACAGAGCACCCTTTGGCATATCCTTTGACTAGATTTCCTATTTCTCAGCCTAAAAATCTCTTAAGAAAAGCATTCTTAGAAAAACCACTTACTTTACCCCACGAACGTGTCAACAAACATACAAGTCATCTCTTACTGACAGGTCTATTGGCCTATACCCTTCCACTTACCACATGTACTTTGACAATTACATTTTTCGTTTGTTTTTAGACAGTGTCTACCTATGCAGTCTAGGCTGGCCTTGAACTCACTGTGTACCCAGGCTGCCTTGAATTTGTGGCAATTCTCCTGCCTTGGTCTCCCATGTGCTGGGATTACAGGCATACACCATCCTACCCTGCCAACAATCATATTTTATGTAAGCATATTTTCATATCATTATACAAGTTACCTAAGTTCTCAGGGTCTAGTATTCCTTATTATGTGTATTAACCTGTCACTCAATGCATGTGGCTAGCATGACCAGTTTCAAGGGAATTCACTGGGAAACAATGTATCACACTGAGTAAGAGCCTGAGTATGGAGTCTCACTGATTTAAACTAGGGTCCCACAGTGGCCAGCTCTTTGCTCTGGGCTGGAAGTCACAAGACTGTCATGAAGATTAAATGTGAGGAAAACACAGCAGTACAGGGACTAAAACAGAGTAGGTATTCAATAAATGCTATGCACTTTTTTTTTTTTTTTGTCTTTTTGAAACAACGTCTTGCTATGTGATTCAGGCTGGCCTTGGGCTTCCTTTGTAGCTCAGGCTGATCACAAACAATCTTCCTACCTCAGCCTCCTGAGTGCTGGGATTACAGGAGTGTGCTACCACGCCAGGCCTTTATATGCTATTTTTAAAAAAGAAAACCTTTTTTGTTTTTTTTCATTAAGTGGCAAGCATTACAGTAAATTCTGGTGATTCAAAGATCAAAAATATCTCTGATTTAACATTACACACAATGTATACATGTACTGAATATTACCCAGTATCTTATTGATATGTATAATTGTTTTATCAGTTAAAACATTAATCATTCGATCCTTTAGGAGAGTTAAACTAAAAAAAAAAAAAAAAACTAAACGCTAATTTTTTTTTTGTACCAAGAATCAAACTTAAGACCTCGCACTTAACCAGTTAAGTGCTTGAGCCACTTAAGCTAAATTCCTGACCCAACACTGATTTTTTTGTTTGACACAGGATCTTTCTATATAGTTCAGGCTGGCCTTGAACTCACTATGAAGCTGAGGCAATTCTCAAACTCACACCAATCCTCCTGCCTCAGCTTCCTAGTGCTGGAATGTGTGTGCCACGATGTCTGGCTCTAAAAACTACATCAACTAGATCTTAAGGGCCAATTAAAAACTTATTTTATTAAACATCAAAACTTTATGAAAGACTTATTTGCATATTTAGCAAGAAACAATAATAATATTAACAAACTGCTTTCCACCCTCACGGTGTCAAATAAATTCAACATTCAAGTTATACGTTTTAAAACCATTTTATTGAACTATTTTTAATATCACTTTAGATGATAGCAGCTGCCCCAAACTGAAACAAAGCCATCAAGAATGTTATTCAACATCCTTAATGTAATCCAGTATGTTTTTGTACTTGGAATATAAATTTTTGACATTACATAATCAAGCAAATAGTGGTGCATACTGTATTATTCAAAAAGACTTTATGCATTTCTCATTAAAAAATCATTTTGCAAGTGGCTTCAGCTTTATCAACAATCTCATTGACAGATTCCACACTTCATGCTTTCAAAATGAAAAGTGGCCTAAAACTAACTTTAAGTCTTTTTTATTTACTGACATTAATGAATACTATTCAGGGGTATAGGAATTGAAGTTTAACATTTTACAATATAAGTGGCAATAAGTTACTAATATTTGCTAACAAATTTCACTCAATCTAAATACATCCATGATACATTCAAAAGAAATTTTGTATATTTTAATATGCTATTTTATATGCTGCAGTGCAAAAAAAGTGACACACTAATATTTCCTGAGCTTTAGGAAATTAACAATTCTCTAACTACTATGCTAAATTTAAAATAGGCTCCTTGTTATACTAAGCCATGTCAAAACTATACAATTAAATTAGATTTCTGGAGAACTGAAAAGATTGATTAGTTATGTATGTTAGGGTAATGAAAAAGTTTTTTGAAAGTGAAAGTATGTACAAGACTACAAAGGATATTACGGATCTGCATGTAGTACAAAGATCAAAGATAACCTACTGATTTACCAATTGATCACAACTGTCCCTTCTCTTTCAAAAAATATTACACCAAAAAAGACTTTATGATAAGCTATTTAGCATTAAATATACCAACTTTTAGTATATTACATATTTTAACATATTCTTCCATAATGCCCAGTAAGAAGTAATAAATGTGGTAAAAGATGAAAAGTCAAGAAAATAAACATGCTTTAAGGAATGTTGTTGCATGGATATTTGTCAAAAGAAGTGAAAATGATTTCTCTTTAATACTCTCTACAGCCTCAAAATTATAAAGATCGAGTTTCTACTTCAATTTTTTCTTCTCCTTGTAGAGTATCAGGATCAACATGAACAACCGGAGGTCGCAGGATAACTTCAGGCCCTCCACCATATATAGACTGTAGGAAATTCCATGTTTCTTCAGAAATTTGACCAGAATCTGCTCCTAAAATTATGCGTATGTACAAAAAACAATGTTTATAAGCCTACATATTCAAAGTGCAGAAGCTTCATAATGAACCTATCAGCATGAGTTCTCCACGGGTGGCTGAGACCTTCTGAAACACTGTAGATTACCAGTTGGTAGCATTATAAGCTGCCAGGAATAGTCTTTTTTTTTTTTTTTTTTTTTGTACCGGGGATCGAATTCATGACCTTGTGCTTGCCAGGCAGGCACTTATGCCACTCAGCTAAAACCCCAGCCCAGGAATGGTCTTTCTTAAAAAGTTTGGTTTTATTTTTTGGGACAAAGTATCACTGTGTAGTCCTGGTTGGCCTTGAACTCCCTGTGTAGCCCAGGGTAGCCTGGAACCCACGGTGATCCTCCTGCTTCATACTTAAAAAGCTGACATTTTTTTTCCCTAGCTCCTATCAACAACCTTAAAACTTTTCCTCAGACTGAAAAATTACACACTAGCTGTGTTCCACTATTTGACATAAGGTGAGCATGAACTTCTCCCTCCCTTCCTTTCTGTCTTTCCTTCTTTCCTACTGCTGAGGACCAGACCTAGGGTATTGCACATGCTAGACAAACACTCTACTACTGAGCTACATCCCAGCCCAAATTACACTCTTGAGCTAGATAAGAAAGTATTGAGATGGCTGGTGGTTGTATGTTCCTAATGGTGAGAAATCACTAGTGAGCAGAAGTTTTAATATTAGACAACCTTACCTTGCCTGAGTAGCACGTTGCCACATTTAGTGACTGCAATTTTAGTGTTGTCAATAGGACCTGGAGGATCTGAGTTTAAAAAGAAAGCCAAATTAACAAAATGCACTGTTTAAGTAAATGTACCAAAGAACTACGTAATTTTGGGCCTGAAATAATTGAGAGCTATAACCAAATAACCAGGTTATCAACCAAATTATTATAGCCTATTGTTTTTTTTCTTCTCTCCTCTCCTCTTCTTTTCTTTTCTTTACAGTGCTACAGATCAAACCCATGTCCTTGTACATGGTAGGCAGGCACTCAATACTGAGCTACACCCCCAGCCCTAGACTGCAGGGATGCGAACCTTCCGGAGCTTTCAGTGATAACAAACAGTCCACTACAGCCTTCGTGCCCTATGTTTGCCATCACTGCTCTAATGTATTCTTAATGTCTTCTCCATCATGTCTCCCTTTTTGGGTATAATCTGTCCCAAAACAGAGTCAGGAACAGAGGTTAGAGACTCCCTGAGTCTCATTCCAAATGTAATAAAACTTATTTTCTCAGTTATATATTTAGGAACTACAAATTAATATGCACCTTTAATGCTATAAAAGAATAATCTGTTAGTCAAAAAATTATGTAGTTTTTAATTTCAGATTTTCATTAAAGTACGTTTAAAAAAGTGAGGAATTATGAAATATTAAATTTAAAAAGGCTTTGTTTTGCCCTTGAATACAAAAGTACAGTGCCTGTTCACCCTGTCAAATGTTCAAAACAGGCACAAAGGATCTGTGATCCATTATGGAATGATATGTGCATATCTATATAGTAGTTTTCTTTTTGCAGAACATTTGCTTTTTTAAAAATCAAAGGTTTAAATTATACACATGGCACTGCAACTTTCTTTTATATATCAGTACATCTAATTTTCATATTAAGTATTATCATATAAAATATTTTTTTTGATTTTTTTTTTTAATCAGTACCGGGGATTGAACTCACAACTGCCTGCTTGCAACATGTAAAATATTTTAAAAGTCCACAAAGTATTCCATCATACTGGATAAACCTAATTTAATCATCCTCCTACTGCTGTTTGTATTTTAAATTTTTCAGTAGTTTCATCACAGACTAATTTTATTCAGTTCCTTTATTCCCACTATGAAAATGCTATAATTTTTTTTTTTGTCTTTTTCTATTTTATTGGTACCGGGGATCGAACTCACGACCACCTGCTTGCAAGGCAGATGCTTATGCCGCTGAGCTAAATCCCCAGCCCCCGAATATGCTATAATTTATGAAACAGTTTACAAAAAATTAAAAATATTAGAATATAACTACACTATAAGAATATAAAGTAGACTAGAATCTTAGATCAGAGATCTTTTTCCTTGTTTACTGGTATAATCCTAAGTACACAGAGATACTCAAAAAATATTTATCAAATGAATAAACAAAAAATTTGCAAAGACCTTCACTTTTCAGTTAACCACTTACCTCCATCTTTACCCTTCACAAAACTCTCCCATTCTCTAAACCACTGCATGCTGATGCAATAAAAAGTAGCTGGAGAGTCCTCCTCTTGGAATGCTCTGTTGAGCTACAGAGAGAAAAAAACCAATTACCTAATATTTAGAACTCGTTTTGTAGCAGAATGATACAATCACTTTACTTAAGCATTTGAGTTCTTTTGTTTTGTTTTGGCTTGGTTTTTGGTTTTCTGGGACAACAGTCTCATCACACAGTGACCTTAGACTAACCATGTAGCACAAGCTGGTCTTAAACTCACAGCAATCCTTTCATGTCAGCCTTCCCAGTGCTGGGATTACAGGATGCACACCACTCACTGCTAAGCATCTGGTTACTTCCCATATACAGAGAATATGGTACTATAATAGAATGTATGCTGGTGTCAGCTAACTAATCTTAGTATAAGGATATGTGGTAACAGCTATTAATAAACAATTCTTACTTATATCTCAAAATTTAACAAGCACAACCAGGTGTATGGTGCACACCTATAATGACAGCACTCAGGAGGCTCAGGCAAAAGGATCACAGTAAACTTGAGGCCAGGCTGAACTGCACAGTAAGATTCTCTCGAAAACAAAAACAAGTGGGAGGGCTGGGGATTTAGCTCAGCGGCATAAGCACTTGCCTCGCAAGCAGGCAGTCGTGAGTTTTATCCCCGGTACTGATTAAAAAAAAAGAAGAAAGTGGGGATGGTAGCACACACCTGTAGTTTCAGCATTAGGGAGACTGAGGCTAGAGCATTACTGTACATTTAAGACAGTGTCTGGGCCACATTGAGTTCAAGGTCAGCCTGAACTATAGCAAGACTCTGCTGAGAGACAGAGACAGATAGACCAACCCAGAGACAAAGAGAGAGATACATAGAGAGAGATAGAGAGAAGTATAAAAGAGAAAAAAAAAAAAGAAAAAAATTTTAAAAAAAGAAAAAAGAAAAATTTAACAAGCACATACAAAAAGATATTTTAAAAAAGACTGGATAAGGGAAGGGCACAGCAGTCTTTTAAATAGTAACTAATCCATACATTTATAAAAAATCTAAATATAGCGGGGATTTAGCCAATGGCATAAACACATGCAAGCCAAGGTCATGAGTTCTCGATCCTTAGTACAAAAAGAAAATCTAAATAAATATAAATGTTCTGTATCCATTATCTAGATAAATCTTACTTCAATTAAAATACTGTAAACAAGTCTGCTATACCCAACCCCTGCCCACGTGTCACCACACAGGCAGTATTCATAGAAGTGCAGGTAAATTCTCCACAATGGCAGCACAAATTCTAACATTGTTTTGCACCTTTCCCCGGCCCCAAGGCTAAGGAAAAGGATGCTAACTACATACAAGCTACCAAAAATACAGCTTTTCAAATGAATGACCTAATGGTAGATATGAGAACACTGTAATGTCAGTTTTTGTTAACTCAGGGCTACCTAGATTCTCAAACTTCTGGATGTTGGTTATTTAATGTGTTTTCAATCAATTTCATTTTTGCTTAAGTTACCCAGTCTGACTTCTGCTGGCAACTAAAGAAATCTCACCAATAGAAACACTGGTATAGAAAGAGACAACAAACAATAACTAAAAATAATTTTTAAAAGACACAACAGAGCCTCAGAGAAATGAAACTTGGAATTTACTTAATTGTAGTACTTAAGACTTCCTGAAAGTACTGCATTACTGGCAAGTACCCACGGCTTATAAACAACTGTGGACAAAGATAACCAAGTCCAGATTATGCCATCCCTCTAGTTGAATCTAATCAAGACCCTGCAACTGTCCCCAAAGATTTCTGTAACAGATAGAAACACCTCTATCATCTGACTTCTAGTGCTTTCTTCCTCATTTTATTCCCAGAACCAAACACAAGCATTCCTCTTTTCAAGGCTATTACACAAGTTAGTCCATTTTCACAATCACCTTAATTTTCTTTCTCACCTCCTTCAGGTCTTTGCTTAAACGTCAAAATCAACGAGGGCTGTCTTAACCACTGTTGAAAAGTGGTAACCTCTTTCCCCTCACACTGTCCTCTCTTACGTGTCACATTGTCCTTTCACATGTAATTAAATGTGAGGTTCAGGACAAGGATCTTTGTGGGGAAAGTAACTGCTTGAACAGAACAATGCAAGGGAGTGAAAAATACTGTGGCTGCCTACCTCTGAGGTCCTGAGGAAGCTGGGCATGCCCATATTAAGACCTCAGACCAAAGTTAGTGCTTTCTGTAAGGTACTACTTGAGGGAAGGGAGATTTCTGAAAGGTGGCATGGGACTGACTCTGCCAGATACTGAATTACAAGACCTATTAAATTCATACTATTATCAGGTTAGACACCTCCAGGACTTTATCTTTGTGTCTAGGTGGGGGTTTTTAAATTTAAACACAATTGCCCCATTAAGGACACATTTTTCTCCAATTCTGAAAAATTTCCTTAGCTAAACTGTTGCTCTAAAAATAGTTCTTCCCCCCTATTCTCTCTCCTGAAATAAATAGAAAAATACCGGATCCTACAATTCCCCAACGTGTCGAAACTTTTCTTCCTGCTTCCCATCTGTGCCATTTATCCTTTCGTGCTTCATTTTGGGAGAAATCCACTAACTCTTTCAGCACACCTATCTCCATCAGTACTTATTCTGCCATTCAATCAATTCTACTGGGTTTACTTTGTTTTTAAGTGTACGATATCCATATTCATCTTCCTAAGATTCGTGCACATTTCTGTGCCCACATTCACTCCTCTCTCTGGGCAAACCTGCTCTCTTGCCTAACAGCGGGAAGGAATGCAAAGGTCTTCCTGGCATCTGACACTGTCAAGCCTGAAATTTATGCTCATGGTGTGGCCTTTGGATTGCTTCTTCGATTTGCTTTTTCCAGGTTTTTACAAACTTCACTTAGTTTGCAGTCCACCAAGTACACTTATGTTTGTGCTCCAGTATTTTTTTTCCCCTGGAGTGTGGGTCCTGCCACACCACCTCCTAACTCTCATGCAGTATTATTTTTTATACTTGCTTGGTTAAAAGAAAGGGAATATACATATACATATATATCTAGATATAGATACATAGAGAGAAACAATAATCATACACTTGATCTTTTTTTTTTTTCTTTACTGTAGTGGTGCTGTGAATCAAACCTAGTTTCATCAATGCTAGAGAAGTGCTCTATACCACTAAGCTATAACCCCAATCAGATCTGCATGTTTTATTTATGTATTCATTCATTCATTCATTCTTCAGGGTTTTTTTTTTTCCTGGAGACAGGTCTCCCTCTATAGCCCAGGCTGGTCTTCAGTAGCAGCGATCCTCCTACCTCGGCCTTGTGAGTACTGGAATTCAAATTTTCTTTTTAAAAACAATCTTAGGGCTGGAGGTACAGCTCAGTGGTAGACTGCCTAACATGTGCCAACAACTGGGTTCCATCTCCAGCACCACCAAAAACATTAAAAGAGAGAGAGCTTTATTTAGGTCTAAACCACCCACTGTGACTGGAAAGTTGAGCAGTTTTCAGCAGATTTAGCTGCCCAACCACAGTCCAGTTCACATACTCTGTAACAACTCCAGGGACTATTCTGTACCAGTTTATAATCTGTGCTCTACTTTGTCTTACTGGTTTTCCCACTTCACAAATTTCCTAACTGGACCTAGAGATGCAGCTCAGTATCAAAGCACCTGATCAGCATTCGCAAGGCTGATTTCAAATCTCAGAACCCCAGAACAAGTTTTTTCACAGAAGTGAAATTAGACATTGTCATCTTTTTTTTATGTCTGCCTTTTCTTTGGCACATTTCTGAGATTCAGTCCTGTCGTTTTATGCATCAGTAAATTCGTGATCTTCTGATTACCACATGATTAAAACACATTTTATTTATTTGTTCGCTATATGATGGACATTTTAATTGTTTAATTTGGGGTAATTTAAGAGTAATACTACTATAAACTTTTGTTTATAGGTCTTATATGAACGTAAGTTCTCACTTTTCTGAGTAAATACATATAAGTGGAAATGCTGGGTTACATGCTAAGCATAAAATCTCTAAGACATTACTAAGAGGTTTAGCATTTTGCATTACCATCATCAATATTCATATAAGAACTCCGTACTAAAAGAAAGAAAAGAAAAAAAAACCCTGATTGAATCTCTGTATTTTTCCATGTGCTTATTAGTCATACCTTCTCAGGAGTAATGATTATTCAAATCTTTTACTTTTTTTTTGGTACCAGGGATTGACCTCACGACCTTGAGCTTGCCAGGCAGGTGCTTATGCCGCTGAGCTAAATCCCTGGCTTCTAACAAATATTAACTTTCTATTACCTTAATGATTTTTAGACAAATCTACAGGCGGTTTTTTTTTTTTGTACCAGGGATAGAACTCATCACCTCGAGCTTGCCAGGCAGGTGCTTTTGCACTGAGCTAAATCCCCAGCCTTCACTTATTTTTTTCTCTTCTTTTTTCTTTTTCCTTTTTATCGGTACCAGGGATCAAACTCACGACTGCCTGCTTGCAAGGCAGGCGCTTATGCCGCTGAGCTAAATCCCCAGCCCCTTTCACTTATTTTTTAACTGAAACATTTGCCTACTTACTATGAAGTCTTTATGTAGTTTGGGTAGGTGTAAGTACTTTGATTGCATGCAACTCAGGATTTGGGTCTACCTACTTTCGAAACTATACTTTATTAACTAATGGTCAACTTGTAACACCCAGCTGAACTGAATCAGCAAGGTGCTGGGTCTAGAAGGCGCACCTGAGGACTATTGCCAACAGCATAAAAGGAGATTTGGAGGAGAGTATGGTGTGCTCTCTTCTCCAAGAGAAGCTTGTCACACTGATTCTCCTGATCTGGACTCAGTCATTTTCATCATCAGAGGAACTCGGGTGGTTGCTGCTGCTGAGGATGGCTGCAATTCTTCTCAGGGGAGTTCCAGTCCTCACCTTGAGTGTCACTTCCTGGCTCCAATGTCGCTCCGTCAGGCTGCTGCACAGATCCTTCATGCTGTTGGTGCAGACTTTCTAACTTTCACCACTGATCTTTGGGCCTTCCCAGAACAGATCCTTGATGCAGACTTGCATGAGTCACTGTCATGGGCTCTAGGCCTCTAGATGAAATTGTGCAGGACATTGCTATAGGCTCTAGGTCTCCAGCTAGACTTGTGCACAACACTGCCATGGGACCCCAGCTGGGTTCTTTGGGTCTCTAATGTGTAGACAGCTCTCTTGCACTCTGCATTTGACTTTTTGATTAAAAACAATCCTATAAATTATGTGTCCTACATTAAATCTATTCCTTTGCAAACACTGACTACAATTGCACTATTCTTGGACTTGCTGAAAGTCTCTCCATTGCCATAATACTCTACCCCGTCTGCTTCTAATTATGATTTTCATACAAAGTAAAAAATAGGGTATCAATAACATTTGTTAATCTTATCATGTGCCAATCCCCAAAAACTGCTAGCCTATCAAAGACTCAATTTTTGTACTTGGTGGTAACACCTTGTGAATCTCGTAGTGTCCTAAACAATGTGGTACACTGTCTAAATTAGAAATCAATATATGTGGTCTTTCTCACAGCCAGAATACCTGAGGCTAGGAACCAGGTAAAGAAAGTGGGAGAGCTCCTCCGCCACTAGCTACTGACACAAAAGCTCTGTTTCCTATATCCTCAATTTTGGCCTATTTTAGTTTGGAAGATTGGGTTCCCAAAGTGATATAACAGAAGCTTTATTGTGGGTCTGGGGAGCGGCATAAGCACCTGCTTGGCAAGTGCGAGGTTGTGAGTTCGATCTCCATTCCAAAAAAAAAAGGCTGACTGCACTAGAAACTGAGACAAGCCCTCGTGTTTTGGGTGTGAGCCAGGGTTTGGTGGGTAACACCATTCGCTAGAATGTGTCTCAGTATAAAGGATGAACCACATGGCTGCTACACAGTGACAGCAAAGAGGAGTATGTCTGGAAACAAGAGCTTATTCCCACTGTGTTAGTTTCAGAAGGCTGCCATAACAAATTACCACAAGCCTGGTGGCTGAAAAGGATTATTTATTCTCAATAGTTCTGGAGACCGAAAAAGGAAATCAAAATGTTAGCAGGACTTTAGTCCCTGCAGAGACTCTAGAGATTTCATCCCTCACCTCTTCACACTTCTAACCTTGAGGCTGTACCACTCTGGTCCAAGCCTGTTTTCATATGGTTTTAATTTCCTTCTCTGTGTTCTCTTTCCCCTACTATCAGTCTCTTTAAGGGATCACTTACTAGATTTTAGGCTCACACATAATCCAGGATTATTTCATCTTAAAATCTCTACATGTGCCAAAACCTGTTTTGGTTTTTTTTTTTTGGAACCAGAGATAGAACTTTCGACCTCATATTTAGCAGCCAAGCACTTAAGCTGCTGAGCTAAATCCCTGGCCTCACCAAGACCTGTTTTCAAATGAATCACATCCATCAATAAAGTCAATTCCCAGAACCTAGGGCATGGAAATATCTTTTTGAGAACCACCATTTTACCCACTAAGGCTCTTGTTTACCCAAGGTTAAAAGTTAACAGACTATATAAATATAACACTAATGACTAGGATGAGCTCAGGCCCTTTGGGAGTGAAAGGCTGAGCTGCTTTACCAGGTAACCATAGCCACAATCAGCTGAGGTGCTGGCTGAGAACACAGGGAGTATGAAATGATAGTGATCAGTTGGAGACATATATTTCATGCTTTTACCAAAACAATCACCAACTTTTTTTTTTTTTTTTTTGGTCTTTCTGAGACAGGGTTTTGCTATTTGGTTCAGGCTGGCCTTGGGTCATTTTGTAGCCCAGGCTGGCTTTAAACTTGCAATGATCCACCTGCCTCAGCCTCCTACATGCTGGGATTATAGTCATGTGCCACCATGCCCAGCCCAATTTTTTTCTTCTTTCGGCCCACTACTACTATTAGGAATAATGGTAGGGGCTGGGGATTTAGCTCAGCGGCATAAGCGCCTGCCTTGCAAGCAGGCAGTCGTGAGTTTGATCCCCGGTACCAATTAAAAAAAAAAAAAAAAGGAATAATGGTGATGGTTACTATAGGTTTTATTTGGGTTTTTTGTGGTGCTAAGTATTGAACTCAGGGTCTCATGCATGGTAGGCAAATATTCTTTTTGCCTGAGCTCCACCCTGACCCTTAGTATTTATTCTCTGGATGATAGATTATAAGAAACATTGTGATTACACTGAACGAAAGGATAAATGACCACCGTGGGTTTCCCTAAATTCAGAGAAAAGATAAATGCAACATGTGTTGGCACATGACCGAGTTGCATGAGAGGCAGAAGCAAAATCCTGGCACTCCTGTCATGTGGATGAGTGAGTGCATGCAAGCAACAGCAGCAAACTGTACTGCACTGTCCACAGAGGAGCAGCATTTTCATGCATGCCTAGACTCCTTGCCAAGAGTGCTCCAGATCAGCTACTGCCAGCGACACCTGTGATTTATGGATGGCACAAAAGATATACAAGCTTCTTTCCTCTGCGGCAGCAGTGAGCAGGTTTGGCAGCATCTGCAGAGTGCTCCAGTAGGGTTTTTCTGTGACCTTCAAGCATTCTTCCAGGAACCTGATTCCACTTAGCAACATGGACCACCAGCAGACACAACTCATGCCTTCTGAGCACCCTCTAAATAACTCTCCTGGGACTTGACAGCAACAGCAGCTTCTCAGCTTGTCAACGGGCTGAGCATCCCAAAAGACAGGCAGCTTGAGACCACTTTCATGGGTTTCACTTCATTTTGTTTTTTAACTTTGAACATAACTCCTTTCCTATAAACATGTCATCTGATAAAAGTATAGGCTTGTCTGACATTCACAAAGTACATTATTCATCTGTGTACCAAGAAGTGATGCCATGTCCTTGTCACTATCTCTTATGGTAGCACCGGATTTTCATCTGTCCCATTTCCAGTGATGTTCACCTAAGTAACTTCAGTGAGCCAGTATCAAGATCTCTGGCTGTACGGTCAGCCTTCCCTTTGTAGTTAATGTTTTGTGGAGAATAAGTTGAAACGATTAAGTATTATCTTCCTCAACCTTTCCATATATTCCCATGTTTGTTTATAGCAGTATCAGCATCTTCTATTATATTCAAGAGTTGTGAGTTACTATAAAATTTAAATTATTGCAACAGTGGCCAGCAGGCGCCCTGTTGGACTGCCTTTTGGGTATTTTTGATATGTTCTCATTGTTCTTCAAGAACTTCTTTTACTTCCTGGCACAGTAAGATGTTCAGTCTCATCTTGTTTCCCCTGCTGCGCTCTGATTCAGCCATTTCTCCGGTAAGGGTTGAGTTCTTTTAGTGGAGAAAAGAGCTTTGGTAGCCAAGATTTGGCTGTGCTGAATCCTAAGCCTTTTCATGAAAATTAAGGGACATCATACAGTTCCGTGCACACACGCACACACACATTTACCCCTCTATGTTGATCACCATGAATTCACAAAGAACTCACAATTCTGACCCAGTGACGGCACATTTTCATTTTCTCCATCCTCATATTTACACCTGAGACTTGGCTTTCAGTACACTTATGAACTGCGTTACATAGCCAGTCTCTCACTACCACCACTATCACCCTGCTTTCCCCTGGAGCTTCACCTCACCAAGTCTTACCGGACTGAGCTGATGCTACAACATGGAAGCTTTTTTTTGAGACAGCGTCTTACTATGTTGCTCAGGCTGGCCTAGAATTCACTATCGGAGTCCAGGCTGACCTCAAACTTACAGTAATCCTCCTGCCTCAGCCTCCCGAGTGCACAGATTATAGGTGTGTGCTACCATACTTGGTCAGCTCTTTCTATGCTGCATTGGTCTTCAATCTCCTTTTTTGGCTACTGCCCCGTTCCTACTCCAGCATGGCAACCTATAAAATATCACGACTTCCTGAAAGTCACCAGACATCTCTCTCACCTTTTTGGCCTCATTTTTTCAATGGATGTGTGAGTCAATGCTCACAGAGTGAAACAGTTGAATGCAATTAATTTCTGCTTCTGATTCTATTCAAATACTTAGAATGGTGTCTATTAATTCTGATGGATAAAGCAATTATTTCAGCAGTATTTTAGCACTGATGAACTGGTTCTCTTGGGGGGGGGCAAAACTAAGGGTTGAACCCAAGACTTAACACACACTAGGCAGACACTCTGCCACTGATACATCCCCAGCCACAAGAATGCATTGAACAGTTAATATTCTATTAATATTTGCATCTGTAGATTTAGGAAGCAAATGAGGTCCAAGTAAAATTAATAAAGTAAATTCATACCTACAATGTCTTCCCTTAAGTAGAAATTACTTTTAGGCAAGATCCTATTCTCTCAGCCCCAAAACAAAAGCTTAAATCAATAAAGAAAAGCAGATGTGGTTCATACGCATGCAACACAAACAATACGGAATATACTGGGCATGCTAATTTGGTGTGCTCAATGTCTTCTCCCCTGCCTTCACTGGCACAATCTTTAGTTTCTCCTGCAGTGTCATCCCTCCCCAATGCTGTGCATCAGGACCATCAACAAGCACACCCCGAGCCCTGCACCTCTCGAGGAACCCAACATGGGCTGTCTTAAGTAGCCGGAGCTGTCACTCACAGCAGTGCAGTGAAGAGGCTTCTCGCTATCCAGTTAACTGAAACAGTAGGGAGCCTTGCTCACAATAACCGATTATTCAGCCCTTTCACTCTGAGAGCAGACTTTCTGATATTTACAATCAACGAATTTCTTATAATGTGTTCCTTTCAAGGAAGCGAGATATACTAGGAAGTACAGCATCTCTAGAAGACAACGTATTTCACGAAAGAACAGTAACAGAGCACAGGCTGGATAGAGAACATTAACAAAGACACCTAGAATTTCCCATGCCAATACATTAAAAAAAATTTATTTGCAATTCATAAATATCCACAAAGGGAAGATTTAACCCACCAGGATTATAATGAGGTCGATCACTTGACAGGATCAATTAATAACGCTAGGCACAACCTAACACCTCAAATCCATCATACTGCTTCCACTTAAAGTTTTTAACACAATATAGTTCTGCTAATCGTCAGGTCCTTAGCTTTATCCTACATTATTTGCAATTTGAAAAGTTTTACTTTCTTTACCCGAATAAAAATTTCCAGTTCAGTTTTTCTTCTTTTCTCTATTTTCTCTGCCTCAATTTGGCAAGTATGACAAATGTACAGATGGTTGACAGCTGGTCCTCCTCCATATCTAGAACATGAAAACCTCAGAATTACAATCATGACAACCTCAACAGAAGCTGCTGTTCTACAAAATACTATAGTTTCTAATTTCTTAGTCAATGGCTGAACTCTCACTAAGAATAAATCTTCACAGGAAAATTCTCAAAATAAGTAAAAACTCAAAACTTTGTATAAAAACTTGATTTTATGTTTACTAAATTAAACAATTTTATCAATGTGTTGCCTAACCTGCTTTATGTACAATTCAACTTTCTTTTATAATTACTTCTGCTACAAAATGTCAAAGGTGATAATAAAGTAAAAAATGCTTTTTTAATGCATTTTTTGCATCTAGGGCCAGGGATATAGCTCAGTGCCACAGCGCCTGCCTGGCAAGCAAGAGGTCCTAAGTTTGATTACCAGTACCAAAAATAAATACATAAATAAAAGAAAAATTAACATACAATATAAAATCTCAGTTCTACATACAAAGCCATATAGTTAAGTTTTAATCAGCTGAAATCTGCATTTCATGAAAGAGGCATTCAGGCATAAGTTTTTTTTAAATTTATTTCAGGATAAGTTTTAATACTTAAGGTAAATATAACTGGTGTGGAAATTCTGATGCAAAATATTTTACAATAAAACTTAAAACTTTAAAACTGCTGGGCATGGTGGCCCATGCCTATAATTGCAACGCTCAGGTGGCTGAGGCAGAAGGGTTGCCAAGAGTTCAAGGCCAGTCTATGGTACATAAGGGAATTCAATGGCAGTCTGTACTACATAGTAAGACCTTGCCTTCAATAAACCAAAATGAATTCTAAAAAATTTTAAAACTTTAAAACTTAAGAGTAAGAATGTTGAGGGCTAGCAACTTAGTTCAGCAGCACAAGCGCCTGCCCAACAGGCACAAGGTTGTGAGTTTGATCCCCAGTACCCCGCCCACCCACCCACCTACCCTCACCAAAAAGAGGAGGAATATTCAACTTGGAAAGTATGCACTTGTAAACTTTTAGTGTTGGGCATATGCAACATTCGTTTTGTTTTGTTTTAGTTTTGTTTTTTGAGACAGTCTTGTTATGTAATTCAGGCTGGCCTTGAACTCACTATGTAGCCTCATCTAGTCTCAGTGATCCTGCTGCAGCAGCCTGCTGAGTGCTGGAACTACAGATGTATACCACCACATCCACATCCACATCCACTTTTATTGTTTTTGTTTTTTGTTTTGTTTTGCTTTTGGTGCTGGGGATTGAACTCTAGTGCTTGCCAGGCAGGCGTTTATGCCACTGAGCTAAATCCTCAGGCCAACCAACATCTCTTTTTTTTTTTTTGTTTTTAGTACCAGGGATTAAACTCACAACCACGTGCTTGCAAGGCAGGCACTTATGCTGCTGAGCTAAAAACCCAACCAACATTTTTTAAATAATGCCCTTTAAGTTAAATATCATAGCTTGTCTTTGTGGGCCAATAATCAGAACAGGAATATTAGAATTAATTATCTAGACTAAGGACACACTAGTTACATGTCCCTACTCACAGTTCAAAAGAATAAATGAATGAAAAGGGGATGTTCCACATAAGCAGCACAGCACAGCACAGCACAGCACAAGAAGAATCTGTGACACAATGTAGTCTCCCTTCAGGCATGTTTAACTGATTTTTCCCAATACTGTACTGTTCCATTTTAACACACCTGCTATATAGGTTATCCCAAATGTGCTGAGGCAGCATCAGAACCAAGTCTTCAATGTAACTAGCTTTTCGTGGAGGAACACCTGAAAAACATTTAGTCAGGTCTGACTTATTCTTTAATTCCTTCAAATTATGATTTCCTAAAGATAAATATACAAACCTTGAAATTCAATCCCACTGAATTGGGGGAGAAGGGTTTAAACCCAGGGCCTTATACAAACTAAGCATCCACTTCACCACTGAGTTACATCCCAAGGCCCAGAAATATTTTTAAGATTTAGATTTCTATATACAATACAGGATATTCCCATCCCTTGTGGTTTCACCACACATGTATGAGAATATTGAGACTTCAACCATAAAACTTCATCAAAGCATCATACAAAGGTCTTTATTATAGAAACAAACACTAGCACAGCACATTACAGAGGCATAAAAGTCAAAATTAGGCTTTTTTTTTTTCCCTACAATAGTAGAGATTGAACACAGGGCCTTCATACCAAGCTGCATTCCTGGCCCATCTTTATTGTTTATTTTGACATGAGGTTTCACTAATTCACTCAACTGTTCAGTCTGGGTTCAAACTGAATCTTTCTGCCTCAGCCTTCCAGAGTGTTAAGATAGCCAGTATAAGAATATACAAATTGAAGCTTTTGTGTTAAATCTCAAATACAGTTCCATACTTAGGAAAAGAGCCCCCTATTTATTTAGATGAGAGCAGTACAAACTAGATATAAGAAGTAGTTGAAATCAGTAGCAAAAGAATGACTCAGATAAGAATTCTTTGAACAGAGCGTTCACTGTCTTGTAATTAATTGTTTATATATCTGAGTTTGCTATGAAATTAAGAGTTCTGCCAACAGAAATAACATCTCTGGTCTCCTTATGCTCTAACACAGATACTCAATAAACATACACTCAATAGAGATGCTACACAATACCCATATTTAGAAAGACATGGTGAATTTCTGAAACCATACACAATTAATTTCACTCAGTTGGACAGCAGATGGGGCAATGGAGAACAAATGGAAGAGGAAAACTCCTAAATCTTTCCTCTTTTACAAAGTAACAGCAAATCTTTTTCTCTACTTTGAGTGACAGGATTTCTTACCTCCATGAATACAGAGAAAGTCATTATTTGAAATAGGGCCAGGTTCAGCAAAGGTCTTAAATTTATTCAGCCACTGTCGAGAAATGTAAAACTGAAGTAGACTTGGTTCCATTATGTTCAACAAATTTGATATCCTCCGCCTTTCTTTTTGTGCCTCCTCACTGCTCTTCCTGTTTAAGGACAATGATTCATTAAATTCTGCGTGTTTTTTTTAATTTTTTTTACTACATTAGACCAGTAGGTCAATCATCTTCTTCCTCATTAGACTTAGCATACATACTAATACTGTGTGCCTTTTCAAGCCTTCATAATTTCAAGAGGAATATATGTTGTATCACCTCTCAAATGTGTTATTCACCCCTAGGAGCAACACAGTGTCCTAACTAGTGTGTCTATGTACTGCGTATTCAAATGTTTTTAAGAAGGTCAAGCTAAATACTTAAATCTGTGTTCCTCTATCAATAGCTAATGTTTTCTTTCCTAAGATATGGAAAAACTCGAAACATTTTTACAGTACTATTTCTTTTATTAGCTATTTTAGGGAATTTAGTACTTAATTGTTACTGCATGCTTTTTTATATTAAAACCAATCTTTCTAAAACAAAATACAATCCTCTTTCTCTTAAACAATTTAACATTTTTACTTTCTAGAAAAACAAATTTAATTCTCTAGACAATCTTAACTATATTTTACTCTAAAGAGGGTAAACAATTCCTCCTCTTTACTCAGCAGCCCAGCTGAAGTGTCAGCAGTCACTCACTAACAACCCCAAAGGGTAAGCTGTCCCTCCGGTATGGAAAGTTAGCTTACCCACAAGACAGCATTGAGATTACCTATAGAAAAGAACGTAAGCTTCTGCATTTTGAACTGTAGATTCTGAAACTTCAGTGACACTCTGATCATCAAATTCATACCACAGCTTATTTAAATTATTTCTGCAATAGGCTATATAGTGTCCACCTATGTACAAAGGAAGGTAAATCATTATGGTAATAAAAACTGACACAAGAATGGACTATAAACTATTCATATCCCCTGTGTCTAGCACGGCAGATATATAAAATAATTATGCTACTAACCTCTTAATTCATTGAAGAGAAAGGTTTGTACTAATATTGTTTGGACAATTAAATTTATATTATGTATTTCAAGCAACTAAAGATAACAACACAATATATTAATCATTGTTACCCTTTAATTATCTTGAGGTTTTATTTTTTTCCTCTTTAAAATTAAAAAAAATTCAATTTCTTGAAATGTTCCCATTTTTTTTAGTGACAAAAAATGTACATTTTTATGGGATAGGATACAATATTTGGTTCTACACACATAACACACACACATACATATATATAGTCACATTAGGGTAACTAGCAGCACTATTTCATTAAACAGTTAATATTTCTTGCACTGTGAATTTGTTTTGCTTTTTTTTTTTTGGTGCCAACAATCAGACTCAGGACTTGTGCTTGTCAGGCAGGCGCTTATGCCACTGAGCTATATCTTTGGCCCTAAACATTTAACGTTTCTTTGTGTGTGGATGTCTGATCTGTTTTTTTTTTTTTTTTTTTTTTTTTCCCCTTCCCCGTCTGATCTGTTTTTAATAACCAGCAGTAAAATCTGTTTTTATTTTTTTCTTTTAGTCAATTAATCCTTAAGAAGTAATTCAGGCACATACATCATCTAAGTCTAAGGACAAATATCAAACCTGTATACTTACTACTTGCAGTCCCATGATGACAAATAACTGACAGAAGGTCATATGTCCCAATCTGAGCTGGACTATCCTTAGCAAGAAATGGCTGAAGATCCAGGCCTTCCAATGGAAATGAAACATGGGTGCTGATTTTGGTAGAAAACATCAGTTCATGTCTGAATCTTTTAAGGTGGATACATAAAATCTAAAAGAAAATATCCAAAACCCTAATTGTTACCAAACACTAAAAGCATCCAAGTAGTAACACTTAATATATAGACATTTTAATTCTATATGCAAGAAATTGAGATGTTCAATCAAAATAAAATTATAAAATAAATGCTATTTATAATTTTATTTAGTTTTGTATCCTAAGAGAATCTAGTCACATTAAAGTGTCAAGGTTAAACATCAATCCCAAGTAGTCAGAAAACTGATAACCTCACTCCAGGGATGTTAAAAGTCCAGAAATGGTGAAACAAGGGTCAATGTTATTTGTTTTCTAATTTTACACTTTATACCTAGCAAGGCCTTACTTACCACATCTGGTAACACCATGTTCAGCACAGTATACCATTAAGAACATTTACAATACATAATCCAATTAATTTGAAAGCCAATTAATCCTAATTAGGTAAGCAAGTCAACTGGTCAACAGAACCATTCCATTCTTCATTAATGCTACTAGAATTTATTACTACATTGTATTTTATTAATGCTTTACTACAGAAAATAAATTTAATTAAAGTCTGTACCTCAGGAAACTTTTGTACTTTACAAAACTTCACTCCATTCCTCAACCTAAAGGTGAAAAGAAAAAAGAGAATGTGTATTTAAATATATCGTAATACTCTTTTTAAAAACGCAGTGAAAGGTATCAGACTAGAGATCCTTACTACTGAATTGTATTACATAGTTATTCACTGGAGCCCCTTATTCTGAAAAACAAACTAAACAAGGTACCAGTAGTAAGTACAAATTTAAGGAGTCATGCAATTCTTTGATGAAAAAACTTTTTTTAACAAACATGCTGTTGTCCATGGTCTGAGTTTACCTTTATAATATCCAGATGTTAAGTATAACTACACAAAGCAAAACCTAAATTTTATAAAATGTGTAGTGCAAGGCAATACTGTATATTAAAACCTTCCTTTCTTTTAAAACTTTTCAATCAAATAAACACTAACACAGTTGTAATGGGGAACCTTAACAAACTCTCACAAATAGATCAACTAGGTAAAAAAAATCAACAAAGAAATGTCAGAACTAAACCCAAAGTACCAGGCAGCTTTTCACCTCTATCCCAAACAGTCAAACATTCCTTTCTGTCATGAAAAGGACCAACAGCTACACATCAAGCTGGGTAAGAGGCCATAATTTTTCTGTTACAGAGATTTTAAAAAACTTTCCAGTTACTTCTACCTCAAAAAACAGGATCTGTCACTGGGTGTGGTGGCACATGCCTGTAATCCCAGCATGTGGGCTGACATATACTTAAAGCCAGCGTGGGCTATAGAGTGAATGCAAGGCCAGCCTGAAGTACATAGCAAGACCCTGTTTCAAATAAAACCAAAAAATAAATAAATCAAATAGCTTTGAGAGATATAGTGCAGAGCACCTGCCTAATGTGTGGGGCCTTGGATTCAGTTTTCAACACCATAAAAAAATAAGTCTCCAATCCTTTTATGTCTTACCACCAAGAGATACTAAGACTGAACTTATTACAAGACCGAAACAGCAGGTGGTAGTAGATATAAACAAAATCAGGCCTAACTACCCTATTCCAGTCATAACATCAGACAGCATCAAAGTTGGCATAAGCTCTCCAAATTTTGTGAAGATTTCAAACTACGGGTACCTAGCATTTCCTGAAACCTGCCTGTTAGTAACAGTAATCAGAGGAGAATTTTACCTTATTTTAGAAAATGTTTAATACAAATTTGCATTCTTACTGCCTCAAAATATACTCTTTTTTTGGTACTGGGAATCAAACTCAGGACCTTGTGCTTGCTATGCAGGCACCTGTCCCACTGAGCGAAATCCCCAGCCAATATACACAGTTTTAAACATCTTACATAAGCCTATTGCATTTATTAAAATTTTTGCCTAAAATTTGTTTTACTCTTTATTTTTTTTTTTAATTTTTTTTTTCTTTTTTTCCAGTACCAGCGATTAAACTCATGACCACCTGCTTGCAAGGCAGGTGCTTATGCCGCCGAGCTAAATCCCCAGCCCCTAAAATTTGTTTTACTAAATACCCAAATCTCTCTTTTTTTTTTTATTGGTACCAGGGATCGAACTCATGACTGCGTATTTGCAAGGCAGGCGCTCACGCCACTGAGCTAAATCTCTAGCCCCCCTCCAAATCTTTTTATAATTACTAGAATTTTTTTTTTTTTGTCTTTTTGAAACAGGGTCTTGCAATACAACTCAGACTGGTCTTAAGCTCACTTTGTAGCCCAGGCTGGTAGTAGGCTGGTCTCAAATTTGCAATGATCCTCCTGCCTCAGCCTCCCAAGTGCTGGGACTACAGGCATGTGCCGCCATGCCCAGCTTTGGTCTGTATTTTTCTAAATGTGTTAACACCATATACTCAGTTCAAATAACTAAGAAAAAATATAAAATATGATATTAAAAGCATTATGTCACTTACTTTTTACATTTTTCACAACTGTACATATTGTCTCCTGCAAAGACAACAGGTTAAATCATACCTCTCATATTAATAGCAAATTGCTTTCTTCTGGTTCGGCAATTCTTTGATTTTTCCACATACTGACACAGTAAAACAAGGTTCACTTTTTTAGTCTCTGCTCACGAGTCAACTCATGCTTACCTTACCTAAAACACACTTTTCCTCCCAGTAGGTCCAATCACGAAGGGCTACCTCAAATATCACCTTTCATTTACTCTCTGAACAAAACTGACTAATGTTCCTGCTATATGTTCACACACGAAAACAGGCAAGATCCGTCTGGAGTTCACAGACAATCCAAGACACAAGTCCCACTGTTTTGGTTGAGTCTGACTTCTTTAACCCTGAAAAGCTTTGATACATGCTATCTGCATACAAACATGTTGTCTGATACAGGAATCTGATTCAATTCTTTTAGAATATGACTTTTCTCGTTTTGTTTTGTTTTGTTTTTTGTCTTGGTCTCTAGACACTCCAAACAGTGTTTCACTATGCAGTTCAGGCTGGTCTTGAACTCGCTTTGAAGCCCTGGTTGGCCTCAAACTCACAGCGATCCTCCTGCTTCCAGCCTCTTACGTGTTGGAATTATAGGCATGCACCACCATGCCCAGCTAATTTTTCTTATGATGTGACTGCTTCCACAGTAGTATGGCACTATGCCAGCATAAACAAACACTATGTAACTGCCCTAAAATTCTATTTTAGAATCACCTACTACAGTAATTCAGGAACAAAAAGATTATGATTCTTACCTTTTAGTTCATCTCTGGCGAAGAAGGCAGCAAGACAATCTTGCAAAGTTACAACTGGACCCCAAAACCAGCTAGGGACACATGAGACAACAAACCTGAAACATTATTGACAGAAAGAAAAAGGAAATGTTCTGCTAGTATAGCAGAAATAGCAGTTTAAGGAATCAATCAAAAAAGAAAATAAATACGTACCTCTTTACGTATTCCATGAAAAAAGCTATCCAGCCTTGTGGAGCATACGCTTCGCCACACGATCCCGCTTTGACTATAGAAGTTGGATGACTTGACGAATGCAGCTTAGCAAGATCTTCCTTGCCAGGAATTGGCAAGGATAGATCTTGAAAGGTCTCGAGGGTTACAGATACCTAAAATTGTTTTGTTTTTTAAAAATGAGATGAAAATAATCCAGCACAGATATTTATAAGGTTAGATGGTGGACACGAAAGATCAAAGCAAGTTACAATAAGCAAAACAAACCCAAACTTAGTTCTGATTTAATCTTCATATAAACCCTACACAGTGCTGCCGCAAGGCTTCCGCTGAGCCACTGATGTTGTGATGCTGAGACTCTGCAGCCTCAACTCCAGCTCTTGCTATGCTACCTGGGCTGATCTTGAAATATGAGGCTCTAGTGATCTTCCCACTTCAGTCTCCCAAGTGGCTGGGACTACAGGCTGATGATAGTTTTTAAATGTTGCTTAAAAAGGAGAGAAGAGGGCTGGGGATTTAGCTCAGCGGCATAAGCGCCTGCCTGGCAAGCACGAGGTCATGAGTTCGATCCCCGCTAACAAAAAAAAAAAAGAGGGAGAGAGAAGATACAAACCTAGCATATAATTTTAAACACAGTCATGCACTATTTAACAATGAGAAGATGTTATGAGAATGTATTGTTTTAGGTAACTGGATCACCAGGCAAACATAAGCATGCTCACACAAACCCAGACACCTATGATGCCGGTAGGACAGTCTTTCTAGATCAGTCATTGATGCAGTCTGGCACTGACTGAAATACTGTTATGCAAACATACTACTGAAGCTGAAAACTTCTGGAACTAACAATAACCTACTTTTTTGTGTGTGGTACTGACCCCAGGAATGCATGCACTATATCGCCATGCTTTTTATTTTCATGCTACACTATATCGCCAATCCTTTTTATTTTCCTGTATTTTGAGACAAGATCTCATTAAGTTACCTAGGGAGACCTCAAACTTGCAATCGTCTTGCCTTAGCCTGTGGAGTAACTGGGATTACAAGTGTTGCCCCACCACACCCAGCCAAACAAGAGGGAGAGTGGGACTCTCCTAGGTATTGGACCCAAAGCTTTATGCATGGTAGGTAAGCACTCTACAACTGGCTAAGTCCCAGCTCCAAATAATCTACTAAAAATGACCTTACTGAATGTTTTCAGATTTAAGAGTATAACATAATAATGGAAAATTTAGTTTTGTCTTTGACATGTCATTTTATATTCATTAATTATATTCATTACTGTACTACAGTTAAACTGTAATTTTAAGAAAAGTTAGGAAATATGAGGGATTTTTAAAATGTTATTAAAAAATTCATTTATGTCCTTGTTTTTGCCTACAAGTCTGACCTTTATCATCTGAGCCCTAACCTTAGCATGACAAATATGTACAAGCCATTAAATAAAACCAAATGTAAAAGATACATTTACTGCCTTGTGCCTGTGAACAGCTAGTTTTCTAGCATACTTCATCGGCCTTGTGAGACTATGTGTGTGTTAACAATTCTGGTTGCTGAGCAACTTCTCACCTTTATTTGTAATCAAAATACAGGAAGCAGCAAGTAATTTGTCCTGATAATTTATGTTTGTCCAAGGATGGGTCAAGATCAACCTTTGAAAAGAATGTTGCTAATACAAAAAAGTGAATTCTGCTCCTAAAGTCAATTTATACTGATTCAAACTTAGGAAAGTATGTGTGATCAACAGTAGCAATAGGAAGGAATTAAACTTTTCATACCATTTTTCAGATTTTAAAGAATATTTGATAGAAATTTTATGTATTGTAACTCCCTCATACTCA
This sequence comes from Cavia porcellus, assembly GCF_034190915.1. Taxonomy (NCBI): domain Eukaryota; kingdom Metazoa; phylum Chordata; class Mammalia; order Rodentia; family Caviidae; genus Cavia; species Cavia porcellus. The sequence goes on along the minus strand of NW_026947484.1, from coordinate 153,611,745 downwards.
CCCTATCACAAGTGAGACACTGTACCGAACTAATGATTGTTCCATCAAATATGTCTGAAATAACACTTCTATATTTCTTGTGCTGTTTTTTTCTCTTTGGAGATGCAGACTGGGCTAAGATTGAAAAACAATAGTAAAACATTTTTAAAAAGATCAAAACAGTTCCATTACCATTTTTCCTTAGTATCTTTAACATTAAAGATTACTCTGCTATAGAGAAATTTTCAAAATATCCTTAACATCACTTTAAACAGGTAAAACCAATGAGACAAGGCTAAGGTGGTTTTATTTTTACGTGTACCTATGATACATGTACCTACAAACATACACAAGAAAAAAATGAGAAAAATTCTGATTTACCACAATATTTAAACCCTTTTTTCATTGTAAAATAAAGAGTCTAGACACACCATTACAGTAACACTTATGTTCTAGAAGTCGAAAAGAGGGACAAAGTGAGAAGGGGAAAGATTAAGAATAGAAAAAAGCTCTGTCTTCTCATTTTTACTTCACAGTGATTGTGCTTTTATAATACTTATTTGTTTTGCATACAAGTAAGGCTTCATTTTGCACGACAAAAGGATGGTAATGGGGACTGAACCCAGGGCCTTAGCACTAAGTTATATCTCCAGCCCTTTTTTATTTGGGTCTCAGTAAATTGTTAAGCTGCCTAAGCTGGGCATGAACTTGGTAGTCTTCCTGTCTCAGGTTCTCAGAGTACTGGAATTAAATTACAGGATACACCACCATGCCTGGCTTAGGATTCTATTACTGAAAATTCTTTATCTATTTCTGGATATAAGTTATCAGTTATATAATTTGCAAATATCTCCTTCTTTTTCTTTTTTTTTCTCAGAGACAGGGGCTTACTATGTAGTTTAAACTGGCCTTGAAATCACTATGTAGCCCAAGTCTATCCTGGAACTCACAGTGAGCCTCCTGTCTCAGCCTTCTAAGTACTAGGATTACAAATGTGTACCACCACATCCAGGTTTTTTTTTTTTTTTGGTACTAGTGATCAAACTCACGATCTCATGCTTTCCAGGCAGGAACTCGTGTCACTGAGCTAAATCCTCGGCACCACATACAGCTTTAAATAAATTGTTAAAATCAGTGCCATACACAAAAACAATTTTAAATCATGGTTGCATTGAATTCTACTTTTGTTTTCAGAGGATATTATTTCAGAATTAATATTTTAAACTATAAAATATCACATTCTAAACTAAATATTCTAAACTACGACTGAAAGCAAAGGAATCTGAGTAAAGGAAACTTACCTTTCTTATGTGGGGGTGCCAATCCCGGCCATAAATTGCCTGATTTAGGAGGGCTTGTTGATAAACGTGGATTAATACCCTCATTTGATGGAAGGATCTGTGGTGTAGACAGTTCATTCAAATGGACATCAGTGATATAATCTGTAATAATTAAAATTTGCATTGTTACCTTAAATAGTAAAACTATTCCACATGTCCAATAATGCTCATTAATTTAAAGGCTGTTTGACATTCTGAACATAATTCATATTAACAAATGTCAGAGGAAATATCTGCTCCACAAAGTACTTGCTAAACAAAATAACTGTTGTTTTCTACCTCGGAATCCAGGTGTTGTTTGTAACATGTTACTACTGTGAGCAATTCTGGAAGTAAGCAGTGGAAATAAAACCAAAAAAGATATTATTTGTCTAAATTTGGGAGTTTTAAAAATAACATTGAGAGTATTGGCTTCAGGAGCACATGTACCAACAAATATGTCCAAGAATGGATTAGTTTTTACTTAGTTATGTACAGATGAGGTTGCCATGTCAGCCAGGCTACCGTGAAGCCTCTAGTCTGCACTCCCACGTGAGTGTGCACTGGGCACTGTCTGTCTACCACCACCCCTGGCCCTGCTCCCTCTCTCCTATTCCCTCTGCCATGCCAGAACAAAACCCAGAACACTCACATGCTCCCAAGAGCTCTGCCACTGAGCTAAGTTCCCAGCCCAGGAGTTCTGTTTTGTTTTGTTTTGTTTTTTAAATAGAAAAAAGAAATTTTGCTCCCACACTAAACACAGAAATCAAAATCAAATGGGAAGCTCAGGCATAAAATAATGATAAATATTCTCTGTCAAAAAGGAAATAAAGACCTCTTGATAAGGAAAAGATCTTTTTAGAATTAAATTATGAAATGAATCAAGAAAATAAACTCCAGGAAAGCTAGCTTGATCGTTTGTTGTTGGATCCTTAATGCCAAGTCCCTACAGGATTTTTCTATACAACATAAAATAATTTTTCACACACAAGACATTAACCACTATTAAATCAAGCTGCGTAATACTGGAAGGGACAGACTCTAACTTTCTGAAAGGCAAAAAGATAATGTGGTCTACATCAGGGCTTGAAGTTTTTCCTATGAATGGTCAGACAGTAAATATTTTAGGACCCACGTATCACATGGTCTTGGTCATATTTTCTCAAGGCTTTAAGTAAAAGCCCAGGCCACTGTTTTAGGTCACTGTCTAGTTATGATGTGTAAGAACAAACATCCTGTCAAGCAAGGAAGAACCTGTATGACTCTTACTCAGGTTATCCAGGCTGGGCACAGATGAGCTAGAAAGCGTCAAGTCTATCAGTTGGCACTGCCATGTTAAATGGTTACTAAATAGGCAGCCTCTTCAGGCAGTCACTGTAAGAGCCTCCCATATCTAATTCTCCTAGCATGAAGAAACACAAGCCTTCCTCAGACTAAGAAAGTCTTCCTCCAGAAATAAGTATCTACACAGTTCAGTAACATTCAGTTTAATTACAGAAGATAAACTTAGTTCACTGTCATTTATCTTAAAAAATTACATAACCTGCACCACACCTGTAGGTCTTGCCTGTAATCCCATCACTTGGGAGCCTGAGGCAAGAAGATTACAAATTCAAGGCCACCTTGGATTACATGGCAAATTTAAGACCAGGCTGAACTACAGTGAGAGACCCTGTCTCATAAGATCAAAACCAAACAAAGGAATGAACATCACATAACTTGAATCTCTGATAGTCCAGTTTTATGTATTTTGGAGAATGAAATATCAGATTAAGGTAACCCTCAAAGGAATGTATACATGTATGCATGCAGGCGTGTGTGTGTATCTGTTGGAGCTTGGCATAACTTGACACCATCTTGAGCCCTGCATTTAACTAGTGCCCCGTATTTGATCCAAGAGAATGGAAAATTACCTACAGTACAGTCCCATAAGAAAAGCACAATGAGCTGTACTTACAAGAGAAAAATTAACCTGCTCAACAAGAGAAGCAGGATACAGGTGTCAACCAAAAATTAATGTAATATTCTAGCTAAATTGTTTCCAACAGGATGTCTTTTTGTGGTTCTCTGTTTTAAAAACTCTGTAACTTTCCAGTTTAGTGCCACTTAGTGGGACTCTGAAACACGAGTCTCTATGTGAGTGGTCGCTGAGCTCAGCTAATTAAATTCCAAATTTATCAATTTGGATGCTTGGATCCCTATACTGTTTACGAGCCCACTTCATATCCGTCTCCTTTATAATTTAACTATCTTTCATTTCACTACTTGCTCTTTCTCAAAGGAACGCAGACCAGGACTATGGTATAATCTATCAAACAGGGCTCATTAAACTGCTACACTGAAACACAGCTTGATGCAACTCCAGCAGCAGCAATCTGAATCCAACAGTGTACACAAGGAAATTGCAGTTTGTGTTATTTTGCTTTTCCCAAAGTCTCAACAGAATTTTTTAAAATAAAATGGAAAATTCTACAGTCTAATTTGCTAGACTACTTTTTTTCTAATCTAAAAACTTTTTAACTAGCACAGGTTTGCACAACATGATGATTACATTCCTCATGGAGAGTTGGTGCATAGATATAACACTAATTTATTTTTACTTTTCCTTCCCCTCTTCTCTCTCCTTCCTTCATCTCTTAATCCCTTTGAAATCTGCTACACAACTATGAATCTTTAAGACTGCTGATGAATCTTTAGTTCAAAAAGTATAAATTTCTTATATAATGACCTATAAAATTCTTATCCTCATATTCCATAATTTTATGACACTCATGCGAACATTGCTACAAGTCTATTAATTGGAAATTCCAAATATAACAATTAGTTAAGCACTCATTATCTACAAACAACTACTCTCATTTTGATGATCCAATGCGCAGATGGTCACCTGAAGCTCTGCCGTGTATCTGCACTTTGACAGTTTCCTGGTTGTTCAAGTCTACTGTTTCAGATACAGAGTCTCTATCTTTATCTAAATCTCCTTCAGAATTCACTTTATTCATCTTACTACACATCTTCTCTTTTTGCCAGTCTTTTGATATTTCGGAATTGTTCTCCTCATCCTGAATTAACATTGTCGTTTCATTATTATCTTCAGGAAAGCCTCTGGGGCCATTTTCACTTTCTGCTTTATCACTGCTGCTGCAAGAATCACAGGACTGGAAATCTACATCTGACTGGCTCTTGTCATCTTCTATGGTCTCCTCAGAAGTTATGGTTTGATGATCCTCCTCTACTTCCATGACCTGCTCTTTCAGTTCTTCGTGGAGGAGATCCATTAAACACCGAAGGAATTCTTGAGCATCCTAATATATCAATAACATAATGTTACCACTTTGTCATATACGAACATAGGAACTATGGGAAAATACACAAAATGTGCTGATTCACTAATGTAATGCACTATGCTGAGGAAATACCAATTTATAAAATGCAAGGCACTCAAGCAGTGATGGTGAACCTTTTAGAACTCTCGATACAAAGAGTCCCCCATGGCATGGTATGCCATAGGTTCACCACCACTATACTAAAAGCCTGGACATCCTCACTTCCAAATGTTATATAATGAAAGCAGGGTTTACAACTGTACATTCCCAGCCACTCAAGAGGCTGCTACAACAGAGACTCACGAGTTAAGGTTACACTGGGCGACAGAGTAAAGTCCTGTCTCAAAATTTTAAAAGATGTCTGAGGATGTAGCTCAGTGGGCTATATCACGCACTGGGATGCCTGAGGACCTGGGTTCAATCTCTAGTACCACAAAAAAGTTATATAAATAAAACAAAAGTTTCAATAAAATTAAGATGATCTGAATGCTGCTATTAATAAAATAGAGGATAAGATAGTGAATAGAAGAATTAGCCTCATTTGACACTCAGAATTCAGAGATGGTCTACATTCAACTACTATGGTATGTAAGTTTGGCTTAAGTTAAAGCTTCATCCACACTTGAAGTTAAAGTCTTTGATCAACCTGAAGTGCTACTGAAAATACAAACTCCAGAGTCCAGTCAGGGATCATGCACACCCCTGTGTTCCCAGCATTCAGGAAGAAAAGACAGGAGGATTACCGAGAGCTCAAGGCCAGCATGGGCTACACAGTGAGTTCAAGACCAGCCTGTACTACATAGTGAGACCCTGTCTCAAAAAGCCAAAAATAAAAAACAAGTTCATAAACTCCAAATCAAAGCATTAGACTCACTGGTAGAGCACTTACTTGCCTAGTATGGTCTAGGCCCTAGGTTTGGTTCCCAGCAAAACGCACACATGTGTACACACACATATTCAACAGTTTTTAAAAAAGAAAACCATGTGAGAACAGGAATACTAAAAATAGTACACAGGCCAGGTGTGGTGACACACGCCAATAAACCCAGCACCACAGAGGCTGAGGCAGGAGGATCACTGTGAGACTGAGGCCAAGCTAACCCACATAGTGAGTTCAATGTCAGCCTGAACTACACAGCAAGATCCTATCTCAAAAAAATACTAAAAATAAGTAATAAATAAAGCTAGTATAAAAACAACAATTAAGGGCTGGAAGGGTAGCTCAGAAGTATAGCACTTAACTAGTACGCACAAGACCCTAAATTCCCCAGCCATATCAGAAAAACCCAAAACAACAAAACTCAGATTCTACAACTGTCACTGCCATGTGATACCAATCCCACAAAAATGTTTAAAACAAGCAGGACAGTGAAACGCAAAGAAATTCCAGACACCCGGGGTTGTCGCCCAGTTTCCCATCGCTCCCCTGGTCCTGGGTTCAAACCCATGGCAAAAGCAAAAGTGGAAAGGGAGTTAAAAAAGACTTCTTAGATTTATGTAGATTAGATTGGTACAATTTCTTAACTGTGAAAAAAACTGGGATTCCGTAATTCAAAATAAATGTTTCACATGTTGAAGAATTAAATTTAAAAATAAAAGCAGAAAGTATTAGAATTACAGGTGAAACTATCTGGTCTCTGGATGTGGAACTCACAATGAGGGATACTACAATATATATACATATGTACATGTATATACACATACATGTTTATTCTCCTTCAAAGTTTCTAGAAAAATATACATAAAGCTTAAAGTTGTAAAAATATAAACACATGATACAAAGAGTGATGAGAATTTGTAAATTAAATCCACAAATAAAAAAACTAATAGCATTTTCCAAATTTATTCAGGATTATTAAAATAATGGGTAAAAAAGCAATAAACTGACCTGCTGAGAATATCCTCGAAACGTTGGATTTACAGTTTTAATTCCTTGAAACAGATTAGTAGGTACAACAGACCCTGGCCTGAGGAAGAAAACATTTTTTAAAGCAAATCTTTATAATTTTTTTTTTTTTTTAAAGAGCAGAATATATTTATTGAGGGCTGGGGATTTAGCTCAGTGGCATAAGCACCGGCCTGGCAAGCACAAGGTCATCAGTTCGATCCTTGGTGCCAAAAAAAAAAAAAAAAAAAAAAACCCAGAATAGAGAGAGATAGACGGGATCCTGAGTGGGTTACCCTAATTTTTTAATCTTAAAAGCAGTTGAAAGTGGTAAACTGAAAAGTGTTTGTGTTTCACAGACTCATTCCAAATTCCCTACTAATACATTTCAGGGGCTCATAAAACCTTATCACTGATGCATTATTGCTCTCCTTTCAATAATCATGCCCCACTATATGGTTTTTCAAAAATACAACTGTCTGAACAGTTCTAAAAGGAAATTGACATATTATGGCAAACAATTGCCAGCCTAATAAGTTTTACAATAAATGAACACAAGCAGGAAGACACTCATGAAGGCACCCACAGCCTAGTTTTCACCTTGTGAGAAAGCTGCTCCTGCAGAAACTCAGCAGCATCAGCACAGGGACTTTAGTAGGTTAGAACTTCTGACCACTAAGCCCTCCTCCAACTTCTTCATATCAGCATCGTTCCAAATGCAGCACACCCCATATTTAACTGAGCCTCCTTATCTGTCCCTCTCCCACTTTTTCCAGCTCTATAAGGCTGCAACCCTTTCATACTTATATTATTCATTGAGTAATTTTAAAAAAAGGCAAATATATGAAGTACATACCTGCTTTTATGCCACAATTCTGTCATAAGTTTGAGATAACTTTTACAAATTGCTGGTTTCTTATCTGTTCTGGCTAATCCTCCACAATCCAGAAAAAACTGTGTCAACGGAGGGCTAATTTAGAAAACAAAAAGACAGTGAAATCAAAGCTTAAAACTCATTCACTTTTAGTCATTCCACCAACTGCCAGCACATGCATCCCTACAGCTGGTCTTTTGCTGCTCTCTTCACAGCTTCATATTTATTTTTTCACATCCTTAATAAGCTCAACATATTCAAATCAATTTGGCCAGGCTTCAGCACAGTCCTCCATGCTGTCTGATCCAGTTCTTACCTTCTTACTCGCTCAGGAACATGTGTCACCTCTCATTCTTTACACAAATCTCTGCTTTTCCTCTTTAGCTCTCTGGCAGGTCTGTTTCCCTTTTTATTGCTCTTCCTGTATTTGTGTATCAAAATACAGGGGTGCCTCTGAATTCAATCCTATACCTTGTCCTATCTTGCAGCGTGCTCTTTTTCTTAGACAACTTTAAATTCCCATATATGCAAGTGATGGCCAAATTTATATGTTAAACATCTTATCTAAACTTCATTTATGAGCTTGGTGTAGTGGCTCATGCCTTTAATCCTAGCACTCGGAAGGCTGAGGCAGGAGGATTGCCATGAGTTCAAGGCCAGCCTGGGCACATGTAAACTTATTTACAGCTGGCTTGCATTATATAGTAAGCCCTGTCTCAAAAATAAATAAATAAATAAGCAATGCTCAAACTGATAGCTGCCGTAGCATTCCAATTTCAACATGCTCAGAATTTAACTTTTTATGATCTTACTCCTCCCCTTTCTACATTCTAGCACATGGCACTGTTAACTGCCAGTGGCTCAAATCAACAATTTATTTTTCTTGCCTACATTACTACAACAGTCTCCTACCTGGCACTCAAACTTCCATTTGCCTCCCCCTCCAATCCACTACCCACACACCAACCATGATGATCTTCTTTAAATGTAAACTAGAGTAGTTAGCTGCCCTCTTGTAAAAACTGCAGGTGAATACCTGGATGTTAACGTGACCTATGTGGCCTGGGCCCACGCCCTTCACTCCCCAGGGACAACATTCCTGTCCTGCAGTTGCTTCCAGTTCCTCAGAAAGCTCAAGCTCTTTCCCATTCAAGGCTGCTTACAAAAAGCACTCATCTTTCTCCTTAGATGGTCTCCCTATCTTTCCATTATCAGCTCATATTCATCCTCCAAGTTCCACGCTAAATGTCATTTCTTTGAAGAAGTGTTATTCGACTATCAAATAAAAACTTGAGTTCCCTTCCAGGGATTTAGCACAATGGCACAAGTGCTTGTCTGGCAAGTGCGAGGTCATGAGTTTGATCCCCAGTACCAAAAAAAAAAAAAAAAAAAAAACCGACTGAGTTTCCTTTTTCCACAGGGTTGTAGACCATAACCTAACTGAAACCTAAGAGTACTGATGGTAAAGCACTAAGAGAGGGTATCTAAATAAAAATAAGTATGAATATATCTAGTCTCCAACCACTGCTCTAAAATTCAACTTAGTAGAAAGGGCAATGTGAAAGTCAGTGATTCTGAATTTCTGAGCAAATATACCTAAATGCAAATGTAATACCCAACCTATCTAGCTGATATAATTAAAAACAAAATCTGAAAATTTTGCTGAGAGTTTACTTATAGAAAAAGTTTTTTCATGGGTTCTCAAACCAAAAATAATTTGAAGAATTAATTAGCTCAAGCTCTTCATTTTCTGCATGTAAAAAATAACTTGTTCAAAAACACACAAATATCTACCATTTAAGCCAAGAACAGCATCTAAGAAAACTATAGAAGCACACCCAGGAATCCCACAGAGGTGATACTGGGTTGTCCCTAACCCAAATTCTCTCTCTTTTCTGTTCTTGCTTTTGAAACAGTATGGTCTTCATTTCACTATGTAGCCCAGGCTGCTCTCAAACTAGCACCAATCCTCTTGCCTCACAAGTTCTTCCCTTCTCTACTTTCAGAGTTAGTATGTGTTAGTCACATGATTTCTAGCTCAAAAAGTCACTTTAAAAAATACATAAACAGGGGCTGGGGATTTAGCTCAGCGGCATAAGCACCTGCCTTGCAAGCAGGCAGTTGAGAGTTCGATCCCCGGTACTGATAAAAAGGAAAAAGACCAAAAAAATAAATAAAATAAAATAAAATAAAAAATTAATTTCTTTACTTACCAATTAGAAAGAGCCTGTAAAGCTGCATTCATATAACAAGTATTTCCAATATTTTTCAAGCCTGTAAGACCTACCACGAAAAAACAGGTCATCATTTAATACAAACATGACTCAATTATTCTGAGAGTTTGTTAAGTACTACGGTTTCAAACCTCCATTAACAACTGGGGCCTTGTGTGGTGGCACATGCCCATAGTCGCAATTATTTTTGAGGCAGAGACAAGAAAACTTCAAGTTGGAGAGCAGACCTTGTCTCAAAAATAAAAACAAGGAGCAAGTCCCTGGATATAATATCACCCACACCCACATACATACCCCAAAATCGTATGAAAATATGATAGCTCGATGGTGAAACAAGTGCTAAGCATGCACAAGGCCCTGGGTTCAATCCCCAGCACAAAGAAGAAATAAAATAGGGGCTGGGAATTCAGCTCAGCAGCATAAGCGCCTGCCTTGCAAGCGCACGGTCATGAGTTTGATCCCTGGTACCAACAAAAAAAGAAGAAATAAAATAGCAACATACAAAACTCAGGTCACACTTGCAATCACCAAATTTTTGAGCTTTAGATAATTTCAAGAATTGTTAGTTCAGGTCTGGGGATGTAACTCAGTAGTCTGAGCTCTTGTCTAGCATATTCGAGTCTCATCCCCAGAGCACAAAATAAAATAACTACATAAATACCTACATACCATAGTTAGTCCAATATCTGAGATCTACAGAACCCTTCCTAAGTTTAACTAAGAACAAGTATTTTTAAAGAACATTAGTTGAAACATACTTCCCATGATAACCAGTTTAATTATTGTGAGAAAGTAAGTTTGATGGCAATGCAAAAAACTTTCATCATGTACCCAAAATATCCTTTTCCTTCTCATTTCAACGTTTTACAGTGAGTGAAAGCAGGGTTTGTTACTCTGAACCACAAGAAACTGCTAACACTTCATCTAAATATCATCAATTTCCCATGAGTCCAGCACATGTGATGAAGCTGCCACTGGACAATTTTTATCTCTTCGATGTATTTTCAAATTCACTTTCACCAGTTTACTGCATCATTAAATGGGGACTGGGATGTAGCTTAGTGGTATAGCACATTCAGCATGTACAAGACCCTGGGATCAATTCCTAGCACAAGAAGAGCTGAGGGATAGTGGCTCACACCTCAAATTTCAGCCATCGGAGGCTGAGGCAGGAGAGTCACTATTGCAAGTCCAGCCTGAGCAACTAAGCAAGATCCTGTCTCAAAATAAAAAATAAAATGGGCTGGGAATCAGAGCACCCTAATATCCAACTTCCACTACTGGGGGGAAAAAGATGAAAAACATACATTTCAACAATAACATTAGAGAGCTTTTTGAATGTGGAACAAAACAAAATTTAAATATAACCCCTGTTCCCTCCTGCAGTATTGAGGATGAAACCAAGTCCTCATCACTGAGCTACATCCATTGTTCACTGTTAGCTTTTCACAAAACAGTTTCATTCACAGTAACTGCCAGTGAATCTTCAATAAAATAAATACTGTAGGTCAAATGAAAAGACTAAAATCATAACTATATAAAGTATACATTATCCCTAGTAATGCTAATTTTATACCAAAGTATTAATTCCCAGATATTTAACACAGTAAGCATATAGCTAGTAACAATTATAAAACGAGAAATTTAAAGTTTATACTGGGAAAGCAATGAAAAAAAGAATTCAGATGTGTTATGTACATGTACTGACTCCCCATAAGCAATGTGACCATTATGTACTGTAAATGTACTAATAAAAATTGAGAAAAATCAAGGTCATATGAATACTGTGGAAAGGAGTTGGGGACTTAGCTCAGTGGCATAAATGCCTGCCTGGCAAGCACTAGGTCGTGAGTTTGGTCCCCAGTACCAAATAAAATAAAAACTGGAAAATCCTAACACACTGGTTACCTGCATGAGGGCTCAGAGTGAGGGAGCGCAGGAGCATGGCAGACTCTTTCTCCAGATGAATGTGGTCCTCAACAATTGTGCGAAGGGGAGACCTTTACTACCCTCCTCGACCTCTATCACTGACAGACACAGGTGTCTGGTATAGGACCACTGTTCAAGAAGATCTCTGAAGTCAAATTTAGCAAAACACCTGAAGGCTCGGTTGCTAAAATTAGGACCCAGCTTTGATACAGTGACCCCAGAGAAACTGTAAGTTTATTTCATCTGAAAATACAACTAAACTGGGTCAGATTTCTGAGTTCTTTGTTATTATCTCCATTCCTTTTCATTTCTAGATTGGGAAATTTTCACATGACACGGTTTTCTCAAGAAATGCACAGTACCAAACAGAGGAATGTTACACAGGAGAAATATTTTACCTCTTGCCTTAAGTTCATCTTCCTCTTCCACTTCTATATCCAGGTCATCAAATACAGCAACCAAGGGAGTTTTCAATGTTGTATTATTAGGTATTTTAAAATCCTTAATATAAAAAAAAGCATATGATAAGTAAATTTTTAAAAACTTTAAACTTATATAACATCTACACTATAAAAAGTAGTTATGGATTAGGGGCTGGGGATTTAGCTCAGCGGCATAAGTACCTGCCTTGCAAGCAGGCAGTCGTGAGTTCGATCCCCGGTACCGATAAAAATGAAAAGACAAAAAAAAAGACAAAAAAAAAAAAAAAAGTAGTTGTGGATTAATAATGCCACATTAATTGATGGCATAACAGGGATACCAATTCTAAGAATTTGTGGTGTTAGAAAATACTGTATTAACAGCATATCATATTGGCTTTATTAATCTATGTGCTTAATAAGTCACTTTTTACAACTGACTTATGAATTTAAACTTAACAACTGTCGAATTCAATGACACTACAGCTCAGCAATCTTTCTCTTGTTTTGTTCCATTTTTTTAGTGCATGTTAATTGTACAGAATAATGAGTTTCATTGTGATGCTCTCTGGCCATGGTGCTGCACAACCAGAACCCCAATATCTGGAAAGCTGAGGCAGGAGAAGTGTCTTGAGTCTGAGGTTAGCGTGGCCACATAGTAAGTTCAAGACCAGCCTGGTCTACACAGCAAAATACTCCTTCTCTAAAAATCTAGCAACCTTAAGTTACATAGTATATATGAGCCAAGAAAAATCACTGCTATACCTGTGCAGCATCAGACATGTGCTACAATGACTGGGGATTTAGCTCAGCAGCACAAGCGCCTGCCTGGCAAGCACAAGGTCGAGCTTGATTCTTGGTATCCAAAAAAAAAAAAAAAGAAAAAAGAAAGAAAGAAAAAACATGCTATGAAGAGTATAGAAAAATGAATTCATGTCAAAAAATAAGTATAAGCTGGGCGTGGTGACTCACACCTGTAATCCCAGCACTCGGGAGGATCGTTGTGAGTTCGAGACCAGCCTGGGCTACAAAGTGAGCTCAAGGCCAGCCTGAACTGCATAGCAAGACTCGTCTCAAAAAAAGACAAAAAAAAGAAAAAAAAAAATATGTATAGAAACATGATTTTTATAATATGCATAAGAAAAAAAGAAACCTCATTGTTAACTAAATCTGATCAAATGATGATCAGAATAAGTTAGAGGTCTATTCTAATTTCACTTTTTTGCTTTATCTTTGTCTTTGATTTTGGAACTTTTTTTTTTCTCTTTGTACTGGGAATCAAACTCATGACCTCTCACCTGACCTATTTTTGTTTTTGTTTTCTGAGACAGCATCTGGCTACGTAGCTCAGGCTGGTCTTGAATTCACTGTATAGTCCAGGTTGGCCTTAAACTCATGGCAATTCTCCTGCCTCTGCCTCCTAAGTGCTGGGATTACAAGCATGCAACCCATGCCTGGCTTTTTGTCCTATTTTTGCATGTTTGGAAATTTATGAAAATTAGATGATCAATCTTCCAAGCTTATACATGTTTTATAAGTCTCTTGCTCCAGCAAGAGGAAAGTCTTTCAAGACTGATGCTGTTTTATTATATTCTATCTGGTTTTCAATAATTAGGAAGATGTTTGCAGTGAGACAAATGGGAGTAGAAGAGAGAATGGAAGAGAAAAAGACAATTAGTATCTGTACTCCCTATCAAAGAGGGCCACCATCACTTCTATAAGCAGATTTGTTAGAAAAAGATAAATATTATTTAAACCACTTTTTTACAAAAGTTTTTAAAATTCACTAGGTACTTTTTCACTTTCACAGAGCTTCACTCTGCTATCACTCTGCTACACAGGACAGAGAAGAGCAGGAGGTGACACATTATAGAAATCTTTGTCTTTTTCCTTTTTATCGGTACCAGGGATCAAACTCACGACTGCCTGCTTGCAAGGCAGGCGCTTATGCCGCTGAGCTAAATCCCCAAACCCACATTATAGAAATTTTTGAAGTATAGGTAGGTGAAGCAGGAATACTTTTTAAATTTCAATTATAAATTAATTTATTTATTTCAATTACTGGGAGTTGATGCAGACTCCCAGAAAGTAAACAAATAAATACATAAATTTCAATTGCATGAATAAATTCTGAAAGCATTACCTAAATACTTGATATCTTAAGAATTTTGATTACCTGGACACTGTTTTCTTGTATTTGCTGAGGTTGTCTTACATGAGGCAATGAAGTCTGAGTTCCTAATTTTCTGTCCAAAAATACTTCTTTGCTGCAAGCATAACACCACACTCGAAGAGTAGTAAGATTCACAGTTAGATAATGCTTTGTATCCTGTAGTTTCACAGGAAAGAGAAACGAATCAAAATTAGATATACTTGAAAATACTTTTTGAAAGAAAAAAACCCACAAAAACTACTAGCTTTGGTTTAATAATATAATCAAAGAATTAATCTAGATCAACAAAAATATTTCTTTAGAAAGACAGTTAAAATATAATGAACATATATAATGTCTAAGCCTGCTCTAAAAGTTACTCTAGCCGGGCGTGGTGGCTCATGCCTGTAATCCCAGCACTAGGGAGGCTGAGGCAGCAGGATCATTGCAAGTTCGAGATCAGCCTGGGCTACAAAGTGAGCTCAAAGCCAACCTGAAGTGCATAGCGAGACCCTGTCTCAAAAAGACCAAAAAAAAGTTACTGTAGGCCTTTTCTCCCCACTGTCAATTATATGAAGATAAACGCAATGGTTTAATTAAGACTGCTCTGCAGCTCAGTGGCACAGCACTTGTCTGGCAAGTGTGAGGTTCTGAGTTTGATTCCTGAGACCAAAAAAACCTTCTGTGCAGTAAATAAACAAGTCTAATGTAAGAATACAGGGGAGATGAGGGCGCTCAGGGGTAAAGTCCTTGACTAGTATTGTGAGGCCTTGAGTTTCATATCCAGCACTACCTAAAAGACAAAGTAAGGAACAATAACAATAATTATTGTAGAAAAGGAGAATGGCAAGAAAGAACACAAGTGACATCAATCAAAGCATGAAATAATCAAGATACAGGGAATGTAAGATCTAAACTGGGTTTAGATCTACATAAACCTCCTGCCTTTCTCAACCAGAGTTCTCCAAGAGGAATCAGCCCTGCAGAAAATGATCTGACTGACTGTTTTGCAATTCTCCAAAGGACGATAGATACATAGCAAATACCGTTCTGGATAAACACAGAAGCAAAGAGCTGTGGGTATCTAGGGTTATCATCTTAAGGAATTCTGGCTGAGAACAGTTAATGTTGTAGAGATAGCAATTTGTATTTTAAAACACATTTCTCTGTGAAACTTCAGTTTAGAATGAGAAATAAAGCAAGTACGACAGAAGATACATGCCAGTTACATGGAAAGCACACACAACCAGAGCAAAGTAGTAAGAGAACTGCAGCGAGGACGATATGCAGTGAAAGGCCATACAGTATGAGATGTAATTCAGTTAACTGTTCGTCCACTCTGCCAGCTGTCTCTACGATCTCCTAAATTTCAGCTGTCACCTCCACATAGCTGGACATATGTTACCTCTCCTGCGTCCCTTGGTACCAGGGAGTGAACCTTCAGCATTAAGCGCTGAGCCAAATCTCAGCTCCTTTTTACTTCGACACAGAGTCTCGCTAAATCACTAAGTTCCCCAGGCTGGGCTCAAACCTGCAACTTCCTGCCTCAGCCTCCCACAGCACTGGACCTGAAGGCATGCACCATCAAGCCCAGCTGCACATATGCATCTTCAATCCCTATTGTAGCAAGGTGCCATGGCATATGCCTTTGATCCCAGCACTTGGGAGGCTCAGAAAAGAGGATCACCATGAGTTCAAGGCCAGCCTGTGCTACATAGTGTCTCAAAAAAAACAAAAGAACACAAAAGTTTAAATTAGAATTTAAATCAATGTTATGTTTGCTTTCCCTTTCCTTCAGACTATCTTTTAAAATTGCCTCCCAGGGTGTGGGGTACCTAGGAGAATAGTATATGGTCAGAATGTACAAGGCCCTGGAATCACTAGGGTTCAATCCCCAGATGCTAAATAAATGGTTTTTTATTCTACAACTATCTTGAAATAATTTTTTAAAAAAGTTTTGCAATAAGGGGCTGGGGGTTTAGCTCAGCGGCATAAGCGCCTGCCTTGAAAGCAGGCAGTCGTGAGTTCGATCCCCAGTACCGATAAAAAGGAAAAAGACAAAAAAAAAAAAAAATTCACAAAAAAGTTTTGCAATATAGGGCCAGGGATTTAGCTCAATGACTCAAGTACTAGCCTGGTAAGCCCAAGGTTGTGAGTCTGATTCCCGCTACCAAGAAAAAAGGGGGAGGGGCTGAGGATTTTGCTCAGCAGCAGAAGCACCTGCCTGGCAAGTGCAAACCTGAGTTCAATCCCCGGTACGGGGAAAAAATAAAGTTTCGCAATACAGAGAGGACAGGGGAGAGTAGGCAAGAGAAACATGAAAAGTCTTCATGTTGGTACGTGTTCATATTATATGCATGTACCAACTCCCCAAGATGAATGTTATCATTCCTACTGTAAACATGTACTAACAAAACACAAAACAAAAACAAAAGACAGGCACAGCCTGTAATCCCAGCATTTGGGAGGCTAAGGCAGGAAATAATTGCTGTGAGTCTGAAGCTACCCTGGGCTACCCAAGTGAGTTCAAGGCCAGCCTGTACTACATTAACAAGATCCTCTCAAAAAATACCAAAAATTTAGCCAGGTATGGTGGTTCATGCCTGTAATCCCAGCACTCTAGAGGCTGAGACCAGCCTGGATTACAAAGTGAGCTCAAGGCCAGTCTGAACTGCATAGCGAGACCCCATCTCAAAAAACACCAAAAAAAAAAAAAAAAAAACCCAAAAATTTAAATTTTTTAAAAAATAAAAAATGAAGACCATGCATTAAAATTTATTAGCCAGGTTTGGTGGAGCAAGCGTGTAATCCCAGCACTCAGGAGGCTGAGCCAGGAAGATCACCATAATTTCAAGGCCAGGCTGGCCTACATAGTGAGTTCAAGGTCAGCCTAAACTATATAGAAAGATTCTGTCATGAAAAAACAAACAAAAAGTATTATATACCTACCTGAGAATGTATAGTGCTGTGATCTACTTGTGACTCACCACAGCCAACGTATGAACATCTATTCTGTAAATAATTATACAAGGAAGAGAAAGTATTTTATAACAAGTCTATATTTATAACAGCATTAAAATTACATTTACAAATGTTTGATTACATGTTTAATGAGTAAATTACTTTCCATAATCAGTTAAGACACAAAATAAACAATATAGCTGCCTAAGCTGAAAGTTGTCAATGCTAATAAAAGCATAAAATATCTGAAAGGATCAAAATTCTGCAGTAGTACTACAAGTTAAAGTCTTTCCAAAGTTTGAAGCTTAATTTTCTGTTATCAATGTATGCCGATCTATGAAATTCTTTTTATTGTCAAACAAAATTTGTTATCATTTGTGACAGTTAATCTTGACTATCAGCTTACCTAGCTTGAGAGCTGTGTAGGACATTAGTAAAGCACACTTGTGGGGTTCTTGGGAGGTCTGGGCACATGACTTTGGGGACTGGGCCTGTCCCTGGCTCCTCCTCTCCAGAACCCTTCCCCTTCTCCATGAAGTGAGTAGCCTCCCCGTACCAACCCCTCCACCATGGTTCTTCTGCTTTGTAGCCACAACCATAGACTAAATCCTCAAACTGTGAGGCAATACAAACCACTTCCTTAATGGTGAGTGTCAGGAACTGTCAAAGCAACAGGAAAGCTGTGCAATGTGACATTTTTCAGATCTAAACTTACAAGAACAAGCTTTTCATAAAAGCACACACATACACTAACACACACACACACACACACACACACATATATATATATATATATATATATATATATATACACATACCTCCAGGCATGCCCAAAGATTTGGTCCTCTGACTTTACAATCCTGACAAGTACCCTACAAAAAAAATTTTTTTAAAGATGACATTTGTTACATTTATGTAATCAAACTACACAATTCACTAGCAATATCCTATATTGTAAAAATTGGAACCTATGAATATAAAGTACAGTAATAATTTATGAAAAATGTATTTAGGAAAATGTGAATATAATTTAAGCAAGACTATATCTTACATGTGATTTTTGTATCAAATCTTCTTTTGTTATTTCACCAACTGAATCCAAATGTGGACAATGATTTCGAAAAGTTGACATTGTGTTGGGATTTTTTTCCGGTTTCCCAAGGCTTCTCAAATGAGGTAATACCTATAGGAAAAGTAACCCCCTCAAAATTAATTAGAAAATACTAATATAGCATACACTGAAAACCTCCAAAAACTGTAAATCAGGAGAGAGAAAAGGGGTGAAAAATGACCAAAGCAGATTACATGTATGTGCAGATCTGCCGAAATGAAAATCACTAACCTATAAATCAATATGATTCATAAAAAGATGTGAAACAAAAGAAAATGCTAACATTCTATAAATAATTAAGAATGACACAATATGAATAATCTAAGTTCAGCAGACTGCTTTTCAAGTGTATTTTTACAAAAATACCCAGGCAAGTTCCACAATTTAAATTCATTTGAACACTAAAATTTCTCTATCAAATAAATGTTTTATTAAAACTGACACTAATAAATGAAAGTTTAATATTCATGTCTTTTACTCCTTTTTCTCTATTTCATTTTTTATAGATTAGTAAAAAAGGGGAAATTTAGGTCATTCAATTTTCAAGTATTCTTGTCCTTTTTGTTTTTCCTTTTTAAAAACTAATTCTTAGGCCGGAATAGGAATTGGAAATTCACACTAATGGCAGAAAGGTCCCTACTGTTAACATAAATCACTTATCAGTCCGGTACCCTGCCCCTGTCCGGTACCCTGCCCCTGTCTGAAGAGAGGTCCTTCCTCTCAGGGCTTCTCAGCCAGGCACCGTGGGCACTCAGAACCAGATGACTGCTGTGGGGGATCACTGCAGGGTGTTCAGCAGCACTCCTCCTCCTACCCACTGAAGGGCAAACAATACCGCCACCGCCACGGCCACGGCCACTGCCACCGCCACCGCCACCAGAACGAATGTCTCCACAGAATCCAACCATGTCTTCAGGGAACAAAATCTCCCCAGACTGACAAGCCCAGGGTTCATGATCTTTACAACCCTGAGGTCAGTGCCATCGTTAACTTTATTTGCACACGTGCCTAAGCGATGCCAAGCCAACTGAGTGGACCTGTTAGGGTAAGCTACAGCAACTGATTTTCAAATAATGATCTCGGGCCTAACTCAGTATTTCTCAATCATCCTTTAGCTGCACAATCTTAGTAACAAAACTTCCGTGCCTTGTTTTGTATCTGGGGTTAAGAACACTATAGGCAAAAAGTTAAGACATTCAGAGAATGAAACAGTTAAGTTTTACATTCAGAGATACTGTAAATTTAATTTCCTTCATGATTTGTAAGTTATTCATTAAACCTGATCTGTGCATGTAACAAGCTATACTAAAAACTCCTGCTGTCCTACAGATTACAGTTGCCTTTTAAATCCACAATAAATTAGCTGAAAAAATGTTCTAAACACTTTTTTTTCAAAGAGATGGAACAAAATCAAATCAAATGATCAACCCACTATTATAATGTAAAAATATACCAGGAACCACTTGAAAGTTAACACTAAAAACATTTCTAAATGTTACATCACTATACAATATTAAGTAAGTTAGACTTCAGACTTCCCAGATATGAAGTTACATTAAAATATGTATCAGTGCTTTCTATGGTTTTACATCTGGGTGAAGGTTTGGCAATCTTTTTTACCCATCTCTCACCTATCACTTTCTTTTGTAAGAGCTCTTTGCTCTCTCACCCAGTTACTTTTGCTGCCAGCCAGGATGGAGTAACAGGACCCAGATTTACCCTCTTACCTTAGGTAATTACAAACAGACAAAATATATAAAGCAGTTGTTTTTGGATACTGGACAACAGGGCATCAGAACACCGAGCTCCTGTGTTTACCACAAAGTGAGCCCTCCAACTGCCCGACTCAGCCTGGAGAGGTTCTAGGCCACAGTGCAGCCACACATACTTGGGCAGTCTCTGAGCTGAACAGACAGTAGAGAATGTAATGACTCCAAGGCAGGTAGAACTCATCAGGCAGAGTAACAGACAAGAGCTACACACACAATAGGCAAGGACTAACAATCTACAGCATGCTACCGTTAAGCATTCATCTCACTAAGACTGGGCATACATGTATGTAACTGAACTTCCCCAAGGTGGGACAAGGGCTCAGGGAAGGAACAGATAAAACAAATCTCAAAGCCATACACAGGGCTAGGTGTTCCCACCAGCCAGGGTTGAAAGATTTTATAAAACAAAGGATGCTGGGCATGATGCGCACACCTGCAATCCCAGAAGTCAGGAGACTGCGGAAGGAGGACCACTATGAGTTCAGGGACAGCCTGGGCTACACAGTGAGACCCAGTGTCAAAAAAAACAAAACAAGCAAGCAAGCAAACAAACACCAGAAGAAACAGAGTACTCCGAAATATTGCCCCAATAGGAGTGAAAAAATTATCTGTGGAATAAATGCTCCTTTTGTTCTGCTGTGAGTGTGTGTGTGTGTGTGGGGGGGTGTCACAGGGGTTGAATCCAGGACCTTTACACTGAACTATGTCCCCAGCCCTTCTTTTTTACAGTTTTTCTGAGACAGGGTCTTGCTAAATTGCCCATGCTGGACTCAAACTGTTGATCCTCTTGCTTCAGTCTTCTAACAGCTCACAAAGAAACTGGACATAGTGCATACCTGTAATCCCTGCACACGGGAGGTCAAGGGAGGAGGATGAGACTTTGCGTATATCCTGGACTACCTGACAGATCCTATCTCAAAAAATAAAACAGTTCTAAAAGACATCTTTTTTTTTTTTTTTTGGTACTGGGAATCAAACTCACGACCTCACGCTTGCCAAGAAGGTGCTTATACTGCTAAGCTAAATCCCTGTCCCCTTCAAAAAGACATCTTAAGAATGAAAAACTATTCCCAAGGAACTATGTCCCACAACAAAGCTTAAGGATATTTAAAAAGGGAAAGAATTTACTTCCCAATAAGGAAAAATCAGAATTATCTGGCATCCAATAAAAGTCATAGACACAAGAAGGAAAATCTGAATCACCATCAGAAAAAGAAGACACAAATTACTCCGATACACGTAATAAACTACACTCATATTAAGGAGAGACATGAAACATTGGGGAAAAAAGTCTAGCTTGTAGAGATTAAAAAATGTCTAAACTGAAAAATTAAACAACACAAAAGAATAAAGCACTTGAAGACACAGTAAAAGGAACCATCCCAATTGAAACACAAAGAGACCACTGATGCCAGCCAGCACACCATGCACACTCATGGCAGGATTTCCCCCAGGTGACCCTCAGGGAGCCGCTGCAGCAGGCCATTCAAAAGAATGTCACCCAGTGTGTCCCACAGTCCATCAGAAAGACCTGGCACAACTCTTCAAGTATCCTGCCCTGTGAGGCAGGAAGGGCCCCAAGAGCTGCCTCAATATGAAAGCACCATGCTGCCCAAGGCTCTGGGCATGGAAAGGCTCCTGAGTGTGCGAGCACATTTCTGAGACAATCACACAACTATCCACCTCGTTTAACCGTTAGTGAAACAGCAGCAGTGCTGTGACCATTCGTGCTGTGGTTTCCACTATCTGGAGCTTACCATGTGTTGAGTCTTGACAACCACATCCTCGAGACTAAGGAAGCATGGAGGATGGAGTAGATCCGACACTCCTGGGACCATACACAGCCAGCCACCATCACACTCAACAAGTTTGACAAGCAGTTCCTCTACGATGAAAACTGCAGCAGACATGAGTGTACTTTGATCCAAATCATTTACAAGCTTGCAGGTCTCATGTTACATATAAGGTTATAGCAGGTATGGAAGGAAGTTTGCGGGGGGGGGGGGGGTGTTTGTTTTGGCCTTTTAAGACAGGGTCTCTTTAGCTTGGCTTTGAACTCACTACGTAGCCCAGGTAGAAGACTGCTTCACTGCCTCTTGATAAATAGTTGAAGACTGAAATGCAACAATCAAGGAGCCATGAGCCACCTCTCACCATCTAGCCACCAGGAGAAGCTGCTGAAGCAGAGGCACATCTAGCAGCATGTCTCGGCAGCCAAGCATAGGTCTCCAGAACAGGCAACTGGACAATCTGAAAGTGAACACCTGCTATCGATAGTTGATCTGAATGTGACTTCTTAGACATGAAGTGCATGACCCACAACTTACTCAATAAGAACTTGAACTGGACAGCTGACTGAGAGTCACTCTTTTGTGTTTTCTAGGAGCTCAACTATGACTACTTTCCTGCCCAACCACTGCTACCGTGGCTCCACCAACTGGTTTATTTAAAGTGTTAGCATTTGCTCAGGAATTTGACAGAGATGACCTAATGAACAATCTCAATTCCTACTGGATCCAAGGCTTTGAGCCTGCACTTTAACTGTTTACAGCAGCTACTGGAAGTTTGTAGGGTTCTGTATTTTTATCTGCTGACTACTTGGCCACCAGGACATCACCATGAGCAAGGGGAGCTGCTGAAGATTAAGAGCCTGTTACATGGAATGAGCCAGCTACAAAGTACAATCCTACAGTATGTAAAGACACTCCTGAAGGTGATGCTCAAGATCTGCTGCCTGCCTGGGCTTAAATGCATCTCTCCCAGCATCCTGGAATTCTTCCACCGCCTGCTAAAGGACACTGAAAACCAGAGCTGAAGACTATGCTTCCAGAACTGAGAGAGATGGGGTACTGCATCATCCTCAGCTGGCTCATCAAGTAGAGTCTGTGTTTGGAGGTACATATGTGACCTGTTCCTGCGGCCGCTTTTCAGAACATCTTGTTTCGAGTCCAGGTGAAAGTTGGGGAGAGACTTGATGCCAAAATGAAAAGACTAGAATCCAAGTAAATACCGCTGCCTCTGGCCCACTGCCTGAAAAGCTGAGGACCAGGGCTGGCGATTTAGCTCAGCGGCATAAGCACCTGCCTTGCAAGCAGGTGGTCGTGAGTTCGATCCCTGGTACTGATAAAAAAATGAAAAAGATAAAAAAAAAAAAAAAAAAAAAAAAGCTGAGGACCCCCATAACAAATTGAAATTGCAAGAAAAGGGATCTTGCTGACTACGAAGCATCTCTGTTGTGCCCTAGGTTTGAGGTCATTCTGACATGGATCTGGCCTTTTCCTGGTGATCCCAAGTTCCTGGGCCTCTGCCCAGCAATGGTGCTATGAATGTGGATGCATGTGTGCAGTTACACAGTCTGTTTTCGGCACTCCTTTGGGTCACACGAATTTACAGCGGAGCAACATTTCAGTGATTGGCTGGCTTGCATGATCACTGTGTCCCTTGGGCAGCAACAGCACCTTGCTGTGCTACACTTCTGCCACCATCTACTCACAGGCCAAAAGCATGAAGGCAAAGATTAGCAAAATGTGACTTTGAAGTAATAGTGGAGAAGATTTGCAAGCTCCAGATTCTCAATGATTACCCTCCTGGACAAGCAAACTTAAAAGTTAGGTAACAGGGAGAGCACCCATGTGACAGGGGCACCACCCACCAGTCTCTGGCCATCAGTTAAAGGTGCAGGGCAGCAGGAGTAACCCTGGGGGCACCATTTGTTTTCTGTACTTTTGTGAGATTTTTTTTCGAGGACTATTTTTCTGTACCTCTTCAAGGAAGTAATTAGAATTTGAAAGTTTAATTCTATAAAATTGACTTATTTTGCTAGGCTAAAATTGAGTAAGATTTTGGTAACTAGGAAGTCTGAGAAACTATTTTCAGACCAGGTATGGTTGTGCATACCTGCAATCCCAGTAACTCACTGCAAGTTCAAGGTCAGCCTGAACTACATAGCAAGACCAAAAAAAAAAAAAAGACCAAAACTTTACTTTCAGTTTTCCTGTGGAATGTTCCTGCAGCTAGCTACATCATAAATGTCACTGAGTCATTCATTTCACTAAAAAAGTTTAAAGCTAGCTAGTCATTTTTACGACTCTACATCAATATCATTGACTGTTTTGTTTTGATTTGTTTTTTAAGACAGAGCCTCACTATGTCTTTGAGACTGACCATGAACTCACTAGGTAGCCCAGTGTAGTCTTGAACACATGGTGATCTTCCTGCCTCAGCCTCCCAAGTGAGAATGCCAGAATTACAGGCATGCATCACAATGCCTTGCTTTCAGATAGTCTTTTATGACAGTCTTTTTTTTTTAAGAACAACAACAAAATCCCACAGAATTTACTAAGAACTTAATGGACAGAGGAGACACAAGGCTGTCTCAGCCAGCAGCAAGACAGGATTCCTAGACTCTTGAGAGGAGAACAAGGGGTTTATATTCTACCTCGAGAGGCACATTTAATGTGGGCTTTGTCAAAGACTGTTAGCACATCAGAGGTCAGGTGGGCAACAGTCTAGGCCCCAGTGGATGACACCAGATGCTTAGCTGACTGCCTTCAGGAATTTACGGGGGGGGGGGGGGGGATTGTGATGCAAGCTAGAGTTACTTGATGGTCAAGATGGTGGTTATCACCAAGATGCAAAGCCAGAGGGTTCTAAAGCCTTCCCTCAGCTACACTCATTCAAGTCTTTTACAGAGCTCATTTACATGGATGGTAAACACTAAACTAGAACTTACAACTAAAGTATTACACTTTTCTCTCTCTTAAATTTCTTTGCTAAATACTTTTAATGTTCGGATGACTTCTGGGTTTTATTTTCTTGGTGTGTGACAATCTTTTCAAGTCAATGTCCCCATTCCTCTTTTGTGCCAGTTTCAGAAGGTAGTGAAGCTAATTCTTCTCTCTCCACTAAATCTAAGTGTGATAAAATCTCATTTTTGAGGAATGGCTAAGAAAAAAATCCTTATAACCTTATACCAAAATGTATCAGAGATATTGTGAAATCAGAAGAAAATGTTCAAATGGGAAGAGGAACTACATGGAGAGGGGGAAAGGAAGGGAAAAGAAAAAAGAGAAAAATTAAAAATACAGCTTTTATAAATAAGGTAAGGAAGAGGTGTTGGAGAGTATGGGAATGAGAAAAATATCAAGTTATATCATGTACAGGTACAAAATCCCCATAAGGAATGTGATCATTATGTATGCCTAAAGGTGCCAATAAACTATATATATATATATATATTTATATATATATATATATAGAGAGAGAGAGAGAGTATAGTGTATATCTGTATATATATAGTGTAGTTATATATATATATATATATATATATATACACATATATATGTAAAAAACCTTATATGGTTTTTTTTTTAAATTGGTACTAGGAATCAAACTCACGACCGCCTGCTTGCAAGGCAGGTGCTTATGCCACTGAGCTAAATCCCCGGTGAGTTCATTTTTTTAACTTTTTTTTTTGGTACCAGGGATTGAACTCATGACTCAGGCTTGCCAGGCAGGCACTTACGACACTGAGCAAGCCCCCAGTTCTATGGGTGAGTTCTTAAAGACAGATTTTACAGGACTGCTATTCAAAGGGGCTATAGCAACTTTTCCACCATGTAAGAGAAAACCATTTTCTATACAGTGGTACTATTTACAGACAGCTATGTCAGGTGGAAATATTAGAGGCAGTCAGACAGGGCTAGGCCCCTACGGAAAGTCAGTGCAGCGAATGATAATCTTACAACTGTGGCTGGAGGCACCTCTGCTGGGGGCCAGGCTGCAAGATAACGATGAAATGACCAGGTCTACAAGCCTCCCCGAGGGATAAGCAATGTACTACAATTGCTGTCACCTGGTCTAATAAAGTCTTGTAGACCTCTGTCACCAAGTAGGTGACCTCACCCTTCTCTCTTCCAAAAAAGGACCTTGTTCCTTCCACGCACACTTGCTACACGACCTGCTTCCCCAATGGGTCAACACTACCCGAGCAGCTACACTTAGCCAGATCACAGTTTGTCCCACTCTGTGCCCACCCCGTCATTTTGCTCTAGAAAACGGGGTCCATGGAAACCTGCTCAAGCACCCTCCTGTATTCTCAGGTGCTATCTCCTCCCCTCAATAATTATTTCCTACCGTAACCTCCACTGTTCCTTAGAATTCACTCTTCAATTCTGAGGAGTACTACCTCGCAATATCAGACATCTAGCAGGTTAAGAGTTGTAGTTACTTTCCCTATATCATTTGGAGGTCCAATAGCGATAATATTTTCTCTACCAGAAAGCAGTGTTGATGCCATCTGACGGCCATATTATTATTTTTCACTAGTATTTTAACTTGCAATACTGTGACAACTACTAAATGTGAGAGCCTTTTCCTGCGAGTTATGGCCTAGATTTTCTCTCCTGTTTTGTTAACTCTTTGTCTCTATTATCAGGTCCACTGCTTCTTCTTATAAAATCAGTCTTTCAAACTTAACATTTCAAGGGGCTGGGGATTTAGCTCAGTGGCATAAGCGCCTGCCTTGCAAGCAGGCAGTCGTGAGTTCGATCCCCGGTACCAATAAAAAGGAGAAAAACCAAAAAAAAACAAAAAAACAAAAAACAAAAAAACTTAACATTTCAAATATTTTTAGCTGTAATAAAATATATGAAACAGCCAGGCAAGTTGTCACACACCTGTAACTCCAGCTACTCCCAAAGCACAGGCATGGGCTCCACCCTGTAGGTTGCCCTTTCATTTTGCTTACTGTTTCCTTTGCTGTGTGGCAGCTTTTTTATTTGATGTGGTCCAACCTGAATTTTGCTTTTGTTGCCTGTCCATTTAGGGTCATATCCCAGAAATCACTTCCAAGACCTATATCAAGAAGAATTTCCTTGTTTTATGTTTTTGTATCAACTCTTACATCAATCAATGACCAATTTAAAGTCCTGGTTATTTATCTTTCTTTTATAGGCATCTAGCAGAACATCTGCAACATGAAAAGAAGCTTGGTACATGCTGTTTTAATCCAAACCCATTTCTTATTTTATTTGTGCTTCTGATATCATATCTTCCTTTCTTCACTGAATGATCTTGGCCCATAATCAAAAATCATTAGGTGAGGTCTTTTCCTGGGTTATTCTATTCCACTGGTTTTCATGTATGTTTTGGTTTTGGCCCTGTACACGCTAGGTAGGTTTTTTTGTCGCCCACCGCCCCCCCCCCCCGCCCCGGTACTGACAATCGAACTCCCCACTGCCTGCTTGCAAGGCAGGTGCTTATGCCACTGAACTAAATCCCCAGCCCCTAAAAAAATTTTTTTAATGATTTATCAAATGCCCTCTCAACTGCTTCTGATGGCTTACTACATTTTTTGATTCTTTCACTGATATAATCTCGTAGATCAACAGATAAACACTTAATTCTTGCACTAGTACAACATATTCCATTGGGTAGAACACTCATCACTGGTATGTTACTTCTTACTTCTAATAGCTAATACAGTATTTAGAAATTTTGTACTTCTAGGCTAGATGTGGTGGCATATGCCTGTAATCCAAGCACTCAGGAGGGTAAGGCAGGAGGATCACCATGAGTTCCAGACCAGCCTGCGATACATAAGCAAGTTCAAGGCCAACACTCACTACATACTGAGACTCTGCCTCAAGAAACAAAACCACCCCCACAAACATATATATATATATATATATATATATATATATATATATACATACATTTTGTATTTCTAGTAGGAAGTGAGACTTATCTTTTCAGTGGTATTTTTATTACAGATCAAAGAATGTTTCTCTCATAATGCACCTAGCAGCTTTGAATGGTAGATAGCAGGGTTCTTTTTTATAATGATATGTTCTTCATAAATTATCTGAAATCAGCTGTGAATCCACACCGCCTTTTTCAAGGACAAATCTTTAAGTACCTTTTCAATCCTTCATGGGAATTGGTCAATTTAAGTTTTTAGCTTTGGGGTCAATTTTACTCATTTATATTTTGCTGTAACATCTATTTCCTCTGGAAATTTTCTTTGGATCACAATATTAAATATATAGTCACAAAAAGACATTAAGATTCTGTTGCTGTCTCCAGTACTTGAGGGTACATGGTGTTATTCCTAACCATGTGTATTTTTAATCCATTCTTTTTCCTATCGTAAGAGGTTTATCTAGTTCTCTGGTCTTTCCAAAGAAACAGCTTTGAGATTTTATTTAACCTTTCCACTATTTTTGTTCTGTTGTGTTTCCATAAAACTCTATTAGGGAGTTTTATCCTTAATCCTCATAACCTACTTGGTTTGGGTTTTATTTTCCTAATCCCAAAAGATGAGTATTGAGCTCTTTTTAATTTAATAAAACTGTACATTTCTGAGCAGGGTGTGGTGGCACATGCCTATATAATTCCAGCACCTGAGGCAGTATTGCCACAAATTCAAGGCCAGCCTGGGGTAAAGAGTGAAATCAAGGCCAGTCTGAACTGTACTGTGAGATCCTGTCTCAAGACAAAAGACAAAAAAAAAAAAAAAAAAAAAACCCAAACAAAAACTATACATTTATTTTAAGCCAACTCAATGGCACATACCTACAGTCCCAGCTACTCAGGATCCAGCTACTCAGGAGGTTAAGACAATAAAATTACCAACAGTTTCAGTTTAGGATTTGGTCCTACCAGTTCAACTAATCTGATTAGTGCAAGGGTAGAAGGCATCTCTTATGCTTTAGAATCATTTTAATAGTAAAAATACAATATAATAAGCTTATGGTTTATCTTTCCATATTTATAATGAAGAAAAACTGCAACTCAAAGAATGTAAAGAAATTGAAGGATATATCAGTGAAGAATTCAGTTACAAGCAAAAAAATCTCTTTTAAATTAATACATAGTAAAAATAATTAATTAATTAATACATAGTTCAGCCGGGGATTTAGCTCAGCAGCATAAGCGCCTACCTGGCAAATGTGAGGTTGTGAGTTCGATCTCCAGTACCAAAAAAAAAAACCACAGTTCATGGACACTTTTGTCCTATAAAACCCAACAAGTCTTTTTTTTTTTTTTTTTTTTGAGATTAAGGACTTGATATATAGTCCAGGCTGGCCCTGAACTTGCAGCAGCAATCCTCCTGCCTCAGCATTCCAAATGTTGGGATTTATAGGCATGCGCCACCATGCCCAGCTTCCATTCCCAATCTTAACAAATCTTTTAATTGTTCTTTAAACATATCGTTAACCAAATGCCTTCAAATTTGGGCAAAGCCTTCACAGTCCTAAAAAGCTGCTATTCTTATTTATTCAAGTCATAATACAGAAAAATTAATCTTTTTTATTTCCCTCTTCCAAGAAGCACCTGTCTCACTGACCCTTTCAGGAAGGGGTGGGTTTTTTGAGACAGGATCTTGCTATGCAGTTCAGAGTCCCTTGAACTTGAACTCACTATGTGGCCCACCATACCCAGTCATTGACTTTTTTTTTTTTTTGGTACCGGGGATTGAACTCAGGACCTCATATTTGCCAAGCAGGCATTTACACCGCTGAGCTAAACCCCTAGCCCCTTCATTGACTTTTTTTTTTGGTACGGGGGATCAAACAATCTCAAGCTTGGCAGGCAGGTGCTTATGCCACTGAGCCATGCTTCACTGACTCTTAATGATCTAATTAAACCAAATGTGGTGGGGCACATCTGTAATCCCAGCACTCAGAAGTCTGAGGTAGAAGGACTGACACAAGTTTAAGCCCAATATGCTAGACTTCCTAGTGAGTTCAAGGCCAGCCTGAACTGAACAGCAACATCTTGTGGCCCTCCCCTCAAAAAAAGCCTAATGAGAGCTTTACATTAAAAGAACTATACAATCTTGTAGCTTTTTTTTTTTTTTTCTTTTTTGAGACAGGGTCTCATTTTGCAGGTCACACTGGCCTTCAACTATGTAGCCCAGAGGTAGAACTGAACTGCCTACTGTGGCCTCCATGCTTTAATTATAGGCATGCACTACCTGCTCTTAGTTGATTTCTCTATCTCTAAGTGCTTTGTTCTAGAATCTATCCTTAATACTGCCATAGTTAATCATCCTAAAGGTGAGCTCCAAAATGGCAACGTTTGCTCCTTTGATTCACATAAAATCCTCTGAAATTTCTGAACATTAATTAGCATTTCCTACATAGAAAAAACTTGTTCAAAGAATGGCAAAATATGATCAATTCTTACCTTGGTAAAATAACTGTGGCACAGGGAGACAAGAAAAAAAAACGAATGAACCAATTAATGACTAAAACAGAGTTCTAATAAAAGGATCTAATATGCTGATGGTAATTTTACTCTAACTCTCATTTCTGAGTAAGATCAAAGGTTAACAATAATACACCAGCAATCAGTCATTAAAAATACACAGACCACATTAAAACACTGAGAAATGTATGCAACTGCCATATTAAAATGTTAAAGGGAGAGTAAGGGAATGAGGAAAAAAAAAGAATCTGGTTATATCACGTACAGGTACAAATTCCCTATAATGAACGTGATCAACATGTATACCTAGGGGCTGGGGATTTAGCTCAGCGGCTTAAGTGCCTGCCTTGCAAGCAGGCAGCCGTGAGTTCTATCCCTGGTATCGATAAAAAGGAAAAGGACAAAAAAAGCCAACAACATGTATACCTAAAACGTACCAATAAACTTAATTTTAAAAATGTGGTGGCCATGCACCCGTGGTCTGTGCTGTGGACTGGGTGGCTCAGCAGCTGTCAGCACTGGCCCACAGCAGCTCAGCCAGCGTACCTCCTGGCCCTCCACAGCAGAGCAGGAGGTGGGCACAGGATTCCCTTCCACGGGCCCGAAGTGCAAGGCCACGCTGACAGCTATAGGCTTCTCCATGGTGACCAGCCCACCACAGACTGCCAGACTCACACACCGGGATGTGGAGCTAGCTCAAGCAAGCCATGTGCCGAGTAACAAACAAGCTGTGCCATGTCCCAGGAGTTTCTCCATCATGCATTCATTGCTGCGTGGGTATCAAGTAAAGGGTACAAGCATCATGGGAAATGTTTCTCAGCACATTACAGGTAACTAAAAATGCTAAATCCACCACTTAGCCAAGTATTCACTGGGTCACCTGTGTTCTCCAGAGCTTCCTTAAACTGTGAGCTGCTCTCTCACTGCATAAAGTCATTTTATTTAAAAGTTTAAAAAAAAAATGTGAACCATTAAGAAAACCTATTGGGGCTGGGGATTTAGCTCAGCGGCATAAGCACCTGCCTTGCAAGCAGGCAGTCGTGAGTTCGATCCCTGGTACCGATAAAAAAAGAAAACCTATCAACCTTTTTTTGTTTACTGCACTGAGTTCAAGATACACTCCAGAGTCCCTAAAAGCAATACTGCTCCCTATATCCATGTATTGAAATACCACACCGAGCCCGTTAATACATACAATTAATTCATGTTAATAAAAGTAACATCGTCAAATTCACCTTAACCTAAAGCCACTTAAGTAAAATAGTTAAAAGGTCACTTTGCATTCATCTGACTCCCATACCGCTTCTGACCAAATACCTTCTACGCAGTCTTTCATCATGTCTTCGCTATTACTTAATCATGAGTTACCATCAGTCAAATTCTTCTACTGATCCTTTATCACATGTAATTTGTACCTTTCCAGAAACCCATTCATCATTCAGTTGGAAATGTGCTCCAGGTCAGTGGTGTGGAGCAGGCAGGGGGCTGGAGACAAGGCCCTGGTGTTCCCCAGTGATCCCCTGCTGGGCATCTTTCAAGGCTCCTGCATCCTCACCACCATCTCCACCAAGCCCCAGCCACAAAGGACATCTCCCTCATCAGACTCCTAAAGAACATTTATTACACCCTAAGACACCTACTATGGCTATTTTTAAAAGCAAAACAAAGCCGGGGGTTTAGTTTAGTAGCACAAGCAAGCAACTGTCTAGCAAACTCCAGGTTATGAGTTTGATCACTGCTACCAAAAATAAAAATAAAAACAAAACAAAACTATCCTACTTAACCACAAGTTCTTTTTGTTTTGGTTTGGATTTTTTGAGACAAGTCTCCCTATGTAGTCTAGGCTAGCCTGAAAGTCTCCATGATCCTCCTGCCTTAGCTGGGACTCCTGGTGTGTACCCACACACCGCCACCATGCCCAGCCCAGCCACTGTAAGACAGCAGAAGGCAGAAACAATGTTCCTTTCCTTGTATTTTTCAAAGGGCTCTATAGTCACAGACTCAAAGTACAGACACATACTTATACCCAGATACATAAATGATACATATTTAGACTACACTGCACAGAATTCATATAGGCTTTTCCTAGATAGTGAAACCAACTGTGTACCCTTCTCAGAGACAGTGGAATATTCCTACTTACCAAAATGCTCCAGCAATCACAGGCAGACTTTTAAAACTATGCAAAAGAGTAAGGCATGTGCCAGGTATGGTGGCACAGGCCTCTATTCCCAGCACTTGAGAGGTTGAGGCAAGAGGATCATTGCAAATTCAAGACCAGCCTGGGTTACAAAGTGAGCTCAAGGCCAGCCTGAACTATCAGCTCACGCCTGTAATTCCAGCATTCTGGAGGCTGAAACTGGAGGATCACTGAGTTTGAGGTCACCCTGGGGTACACAGTGATACCCTGTCTCCAAAAAACAAAAATAAAAATAAAATGTAAAGAAAACTACACTACAATAGAGCTGCTTTTGGTTTTTGTCTGAGAGAGGGTTTCACTATGAAGTGCAAGCTGGCATAGAACTCAGCAATCCTGCCTCAACTGAGGGCTGGCATTACAAGCACACAACACCAAACCTGGTCTAAAATAGGGCTTTTACTCTTTTCTTTCCTTTCTTTTTTTTTTTTTGGGGGGGGGGGAGTACCATGAATCAAACTCAGGACCTTGCAGTTGACTCTGTTGTTTTTTAATGACATTTTTCACCAAAAATCTTTCCGCATTTCACATTATTAGTTTTGGTGCAGAGTCAGATCTGTAGTGTTATAGCTCATGCTCTCCAGTCAATCTATCTGAATTTAAATTTACATCAAAGGTTGCTTTAGCAACATTATTTCAGGGTGGTAAGGAAATTCTTCTGATCCTTACACAATCTTAAAATGGGGAAAGACTATTCCTGGCATTCCTCAGAGCACTGGCATGAAGATCAAGTAACACTATGTAGGTGAAAAGTCACTGAAAACTCTAATGACCATAAATAAAGGTAAGAATTACAATCTCCTTAATTATAACTTACCTATGTACTACAATCTATTGCCATTAAACTACAATTATATAAAAAGATACGCTTATTCACAAAGAAAAAGTTAAAATTGGCAAAAAAGAAGAGTTAAAATTGGCAATAAACCAAATCAAAAATAAGAATCTTAAGTAAAGTATCCCTCTTGTATAAAGCAGGTCAACTATTCTATTCCAGGAATATTTTTTGAACTTTTTTTTTGCAATCCTGCCAAAGTAAATGAAATAATGTAAAACTGCCTGCACAGGGTAATTATTGCTTTCTCTTATATTTAGTATTATCTTTCAATAAGATTACTATCTTTCCTTTTATACCAATGACAGGAATTCATGAATGGTGTCTATATTGAGTTGAAAGCAAACAGCCTGTTATGATCATCTGACATGGTCCGACCTTTCCAGAAACTACAACTATCCACAAATGGAGCTGGGATGGCCTCATTACTTTCAGTAAGAGGTTTTACTTAAAATCAAAATAATCCAGTTAAATGGAAAAATTCTAGGATTCCACAGTTCTCATAAGAAATCTAAAGTCCTCTGTAGTAAAATTCACCCTTATTTAGTCTCTATTGTCCTGCCAAGAATGTACATTCTAGCTCAATTTTCCAGGTCAAATCCTGATTGTAGGAGAATGTGAACCCTTTTATACTTAAATTTACACCAAAACATCTACAAAAAAAGTAAACCTCATAATCCACTAGCTCAACTTGCACCTTGTAAATATCCAAATTTTGTATTTGAGAAATATTTAAGAGTAAAGGTGTGGGCCCTTCACAAAAGCATTCAAAAAAATGAAATACCTAGGAATCAATCTAACAAAAGATGTAAAAGATCTCTACATTGAAAAATATAGTACTCTGAAAAAGAAGACTGAAGAGGATAGTAGAAAATGGGGACATCTCGAGCTCTTAAATAGGAAGAACCAATACAGTGAAAATGGCCACACTTCCAAACTGTTACACAGATTCAACCCAATCCCGATCAAAATCCCAACAGCGAATCTCACAGAATTAAAGAAAACATTCCTAAAATTCATATGGATCCAGAAGAGACCTAGAATATTAAAGGCAATCCTGGGCAACAAACACAAGATGGGGGCATCACAAGTCCTGATGTGAAATTATACTATAAAGCTACTATGAAAAAAACAGTGTAGTTGGTACTGGCAAAAAAAAAAAAAAAAGTCTCAAAAATCAGTGAAGCAGATTAAAAGACGCTGAAACAACCTCACACACTCAGCCCACCTTATCTTTGACAAATGTGCCAAACACATTCACTGAACGAAAGACAGCCTCTTAAATATAGTGCTAGAAAAACTGGTTCTACATAGGCCAAAGATTAAAACTGGACCCGGATCTTTCACCATGTACTAAGCTAAAATCAAAATGGATCAAAGATCTCAATATTAAAACAGAAACCATTAAATCTGCTGGAAGACAGAGTAGGTAAAACTCTTTTTTTTTTTTTTGGTGGTACCAGGGATCAAACTCAAGGCCTCGCTCTTGCCAGGCAGGCACTTATGACACTGAGCTAAATCCCCAGCCCCAAAACTCTTGAAGACACTGAAGTTGGCAAAGACTTTATAAACAAAACCCTGGTTGCACAGGAACTATCACAAAGATTCAACAATTGGGATCTTATCCTACTGAAAAGCTTTTGCACAGCAAGAGAAACCACTATCAGAGTGAAGAGACAACCCACAACGTGGGAGAAAATGTTTGTCAGCTGTACCTCAGACAAAGGATTGCGATCAAGAACATAAAAATAACTCAAAACAATCAGTACTTCCAGATTTAAAGACCCAATCCAAAAATGGGCATCTGAGATGAATACACACTTCTCAGATGAAGAAACACAAATGGCAAATAAATACATGAAAGAAATGTTCAAATCACTGATCATCAGAGAGCTGCAAATTAAAACAACACTGAAATTCCACCTCATCCCAGAAAGAATGGATATTATCAAGGAATCAGTCAATAACAAGTCC
Organism: Cavia porcellus; assembly: GCF_034190915.1. Lineage (NCBI taxonomy): Eukaryota > Metazoa > Chordata > Mammalia > Rodentia > Caviidae > Cavia > Cavia porcellus. The sequence continues at coordinate 153,576,566 of NW_026947484.1, read as the reverse complement.
TGGAGGGGCTGTGGGGAAAATGGAACCTTGTCTGCTGTTGGTGAGTGTGTAGACTGGTGCAACCCCTGAGGAAATCACTGTGGAAATTCCTCAAAAATCTAGGAGTAGGGCCTGGGGATTTAGCTCAGCGGCATAAGCGCCTGCCTTGCAAGCAGGCAGTCGTGAGTTCGATCCCTGGTACCGATAAAAAAAAAGAGGAAAAAGACAAAAAAAAAAAATCTAGGACTATAGATCCCATTCGACTCAGCTATTCCCCTTCTGGGTATCTTCCAAAAGAATTAAAAATATCATACCACAGCCATATTTGTGCACCCATGTTTACAGCAGCACAATTTGTAACAGCTGTATCTTGAAACAACCTAAATGCCCATTAACTGAGGAAAGGATAAAAACGTGGAATTTTTAAACAATGGAGTATTACTCAGTCATAAAGAAGGATAGAGACTTTTATAGGTAAATAGATGCAACTTGAGACCATACTCATAAGTGAAATAAATGATACACATGTGGAAACATCGTATTGTCTTATAAGTGTGCAAAGCTGAAACAACGTACGTATGTATACATACGTAGATATAAAATAGTTAAGATCATTACACTACTGATTTCTCTGGGTTCATTAAAGAGAAAGATCTGTGCCGGTATTGTTCAGACAATTAAATGCAGATGTCTTGTGCTTTGGGTGAATAACTTGGGGATAACAATGCGCAATGTATATACCATTGTTGACCCGACCAATATGTTTTGAATTTTTGTTTCCTTTTTTTTCCCCTCTGTTTGAAATAAAATGGATTTGCCAAAAAAACAGTAAAGGTGTAGGAAACCACAGAGCTCGCAAATTCGGTCAGAACAAAAGCTGTAGCTGGACAGCCAGCAGGTATTGGACTAAAACGGGATAAATTCATCGAAAAATATTCCAGGGGCGATGAGACCTCGGTTTTTCTACGCCTAACAATGAATAACGGGGCCGTCACGACCGCGCCGCAAAGCGAAAGCAGAGCTCCGAGTGTCCAGACGCCGGCGCCCCAGGCCCGGCCCCTGCATCGCACGCGGTGGGGGAGGGGGGAGGGACCGACCCCCCCCCA